>NC_064931.1:322473755-332473755 GCF_023897955.1 Schistocerca gregaria
ATAGCTTATTAAGTTGTAATTACATTATTAACTTGTAACAAGCCACCGGAGACCACGTGCCCTTATACGAAAATATTCAGGAATCATTCCAGAACTAACTCTGAAATTTTATCCGTGGGGTTCCGGTTCATCCTGTATATATGACATGAGATGTACGTAGCATCTTCCCACATTCCTAGCACTACCTGTGCGCAATATATGTTCTAAAAATGCAAAAAGAAATTTCTTTATAATAATAATTCTTCATCCACGTGTATAAATGGCAAACCACTGTGAAGTGCATGACAGAAGGTATTCCCACTGTACCACTTATCATCCCAACCATCTATGGAGCCCGCAAAGAACGATTGCTTAAACGCCAAATGGGCGCTGTAATTAGCTTAAATTGTCCTCACTATTCCTACTGGACCGATAAATATTAAGGTTGTACTCTATTTCTAGATTCATCATTTAAATCTGATTCATAAAACGTACCATCTAGGCTCTGGGGATAGTTTGCCTTTATATTTAAACTTCTGTTAGTTCAACTTCATCAGCATCTGCGTGACACTCTCCCACTGGTGAAACAGATCTGTGGTCATTAGAGCTGCTTTTCTCTTTTTCCGTCAATACCTCCTGTTACCAGTATTGGTACGGGTCTCACACACTTGAGCAATACTCTAGGATGGGTCGCACGAGTATTTTGTATGCAGTCTTCTTTGTATACCCATTGCATTTCCCTAGTGTCCTAGCAATGAACAGGTGTCTGATCAGCTTTACCTATGACTGTGCCTATCTAATCGTTCTTCTTGATATCCTACGAAATGTTATCACCTAGTATTCGTATGGGTTGACCGATTACAACTGTTACTCGTTGATATTGTACTCTTTGGATGCCACGTTGTTTTCGCTTTCTGGAGACCACCATTTTACATTTCTGAACATTTAAAGCAAGTTGTCAATCTAATTTAACATTTGCGAATTATAGACAAATACACTATGTGATCAAAAGTATCCGGACACCCTCAAAAACATACGTTTTTCATATTGGGTGCAATGTGCTGCCACTAACAGCAAGGTATTCCATATCTGTAAGCTCAGTAGTCATTAGACATCGTGAGAGAGCAGAGTAGAGCGCTTCGCGGAACTCAAAGACTACCAAGGTAGTCAGGTGATTGCCGGACGCGGTGGTCTAGCGGTTCTAGGCGCGCAGTCCGGAACCGCGCGACTGCTACGGTCGCAGATTCGAATCCTGTCTCTGGCATGGATGTATGTGATGTCCTTAGAGTAGTTAGATTTAAGTAGTTTTAAGTTCTAGGGGACTGATGACCACATATGTTAAGTCCCATAGTGTTCAGAGCCATTTTGAAGTCAGGTGATTGGGTGTCACTTGTATCATACGTCTGTACGCGAGATTTCCATATTCGTAAACATTCCTTGGGCCCACTATTTTTGATGTGATAGTGAAGTGGAAACGTACAGCAAAAGAGAGCACGGGCCGACCTCGTCTGTTGACTGACAGAAACCGTCGACCGTTGAAAAGGATCGTAATGTGTAAGAGGCGGAAATCTATCCAGACCATCACACAGGAATTCAAAACTGCATCAGGATCCACTGCAACGTCTATGATAGTTAGTCGGGAGGTGAGAAAACGTAGATTTCATGGTCGAACGGCTGCTCATAATCCACACATCAAGCCAGTAAATGCCAAATGACGCCTTTCTTGGTGTTAGGAGCGTAAACATTGGACGATTGAACAGTGGAAAAACGTTGTATGGAGTGACGAATCACCGTACACAATGTGGCGGTCTAATGACAGGGTGTGGGTAAGGCGAATAAGTCGAATGCCCGGTGAACGTCATCTGTCAGCGTGTGTAATGCCAACAGTAAAATTCGGAGGCGGTGGTGTTATGGTGTGGTCGTGTTTTTCATCACAGCACATGACTACATCGATGTTTTAAGTACCTTCTTGCTTCCCACTATTGAAGAGCATTTTGGGAATGACGATTGCATTTTTGAACACGATCGAGAATCTGTTCATAATGCATGGCCTGTGGCGGAGTCGTTAACCGACAATAACATCCCTGTAATGGACTGGCCTACACAGAGTCCTGATCTGAATCCTGGGATGTTTGGAACGCCGACTTCTTGCCAGGCCTCACCGACCGACTTCGATATCTCTCCTCAGTGCAGCACTCCGTGAAGATTGGGCTGTCATTCCCCAAGATATCTTCCAGCACCTGATTGAACGTATGCCACCGTGCGTGAGAGTTGTCATCAAGGTTAAGTAAGGGTGGGCCAACACCATACTCAATTTCAGCATTACTGATAGAGAGCGCCACGAACTTGTAAGTCATTTGCAGCACGGTGTCCGGATACTTTTGACCGCATAATGTATATCATCTACGAAAGGTCTGTGATTACTAAAATACTGTCGACAACAACGCTAACAACATTAACTTACCTGAAGCACACTGGTAGTTACTTCTATATCTGTCGATGATTCTCCATCTAAGAGAACATGCTGCGTCCTCTCTACCACAAAACTCTCAAATCAATCACAACTTTCGACCGATGCGCCGTAGGATCTTACTTTTGGTACTAAGCGTAGATGAGGCACCAAGTCGAAGGCTTTTCGGGACTGGAGAAATACTGCATCAACCTGGCTGCTTTAATTCCTGTCTTTCAGGAAGTCATGTTAGTTTGGTCTCGCATGGTAGATGTTTTCGGAATCTATGCTACTGGGGATAGAGGAGGTAATGCATTACGTTAGAGTTCAGAATATATTCTAACATTCTATAACGAATGGATCTCAAAGACATTGAACGGTAATTTTAAGGTTCACTTCTAATACTCTTTTCTATGTCTGTGTGACCTGTGCTTCCTTATAATCACTGAGCATAATTTTTTAGTTCGGGGGATCTAGGATTGTGGTTAAAAGGGGCCTAACTAAGGCGTAAATTTGGTATATAATTTACCAGTGATTGCACCGAGTGATGGAGGTTTGTTAAATTTCAGCGGTTTCAAATGTTTCACAATACCACTGACACTAATATCTGTGTCACGTCTCTTGATACTGGTGTGAGAATCATGTAGGAGTCATACTCCTGGATAATTCTGCATGTCATTGTCGTTATTGTGTAGTGGACGAGACATTATCATTTAAAAATTGTATACTGAGTAATATGCACTGAAAGAACAGAGTACATCTACATCTACATGACTACCCTGTAATTCACATTTAAGTGCTTGGCAGAGGGGTCATCGAACCACAATCATACTATCTCTCTACTATTCCACTCCCGAACAGCGAGCGGGAAAAACGAACCCCTAAACCTTTCTGTTCGAGTTCTGATTTCTCTTATTTTATTTTGATGATCGTTCCTTCCTATGTAGGTAGGGATCAACAAAATATTTTCGCATTCGGAAGAGAAAGTTGGTGACTGAAATTTCCTAAAAAGGTCTCGCCGCGACGAAAAACGTCTATGCTGTAATGATTTCCATCCCAACTCGTGTATCATATTTGCCACACTCTCTCCCCTATAACGTGATAATACAAAACGAGCTGTCCTGTTTTGCACCCTTTCGATGTCCTCCGTCAATCCCACCTGGTAAGGATCCCACACCGCGCAGCAATATTCTAACAGAGGACGAACGAGTGTAGTGTAAGAATTGTACTATTTATCGAGTAATCGAATTCCAACGGATTTCTTTTGGAACTCATGTGGATCATCTCACACTTTTCGTTATTTAGCGTCAACTGCCACCTGACACACCATACAGCAATCTTTTCTAAATCGCTTTGCAACTGATACTGGTCTTCGCATGACCTTACTAGACGGTAAATTACGGCATCATCTGCGAACAGTCTAAGAGAACTGCTCAGATTGTCACCCAGGTCATTTATATAGATCAGGAACAGTAGAGGTCCCAGGACGCTTCCCTGGGGAACACCTGATATCACTTAAGTTTTACTCGATGATTTGCCGTCTATTACTACGAACTGCGACCTTTCTGACAGGAAATCACGAATCCAGTCCCACCCTTATTGTTGTAATTGTCATTGTCATTGGGTTAGGTTGGGTTGTTTGGGAGAAGAGACCAAGCAACGAGGTCATCGGTCTCATCGGATTATGGAAGGAAATCGGTAGTGCCCTTTCAAAGGAACCATTCCGATATTTGTCTGGAACGATTTTGAGAAATAACGGAAAACCTAAATCAAGATGGACGAACGCGGGATCGAACTGTCGTATTCCTGAATGCGAGTTCAGTGTGCTAACCACTGCACCACCTCGCTCCGTACAACAGAGTGCTCATCACAACTTAGGTATAATCGCAACTTGCGTATAACAAGAACAAAACTTTTAAGGTGACAAAGCATAGAGATTCTTCATATTAGGAGAAGGTATGCATGGCAATGCTACCGATGACAGTTCCAGTAAAGGGGAGTTAATAACCCCGGTTTTCTGAAGTTTTCTTCACCAAGGAAGACGAAGTAAATAGTCCAGAATTGGAATCAAGAACTGCTTCCAACATTAATAAACTACAAGTAGATAGCCATGGTGTAGAGAAATAACTTAAATCACTTAAGTAAAGGCAAATCTTCCGGTCCATACTTTATAGCAGTTCCTTTCAGAGTATGCTTACGTAATAACTCAATAATTGGCGATCACATATACCAGATCGCTCAATGGATGATCCGTACCAAAAAACAGGATAGTTGCACAGGTCACACGAATACTCAAAAAGAAAATAGTAGTCCACTGAATTACGGAGAAATGTCGTGGACTACGATTCGCAGTAGAATTTAGGAATATAATTATACTGCGTTCAAACATTATGAATTACTTCCAAGAAAACGATCCATTGACACAAAGTCAGCACGAATTCGTAGTCAGCACTGATTCAGTATAATCGTTCTTGTGAAATAGCTTGTTATACTCATAACGTAATGAATACTACTGACTGGAATTCTCAAATGGATTCGGTATTTTTATATTTCCAGAAGGCTTTTTATACCGTTCCTCACAACCGACTACTAATTAAATTGCGTGGCTATGGAATATCGTCTCAGTTATGCAACTGATTTCGTGATTTAATGTCAAAAAGGTCAAAGTTCGTAGTAACTGACGGAGAGTTATAGAGAAAAAACAGTAGTAATACCTGATGTTCCCCTTGGGTATTTCACCAGATCTCTGCTGTTTTTAATCTATGCAACTAATTTAGGATAAAATCTGAGCAGCCCTGTTAGATAATGCACATAATGCTTTCATTTACCGTCTAGTAACACATCAGAAAATAAAAAAACAATTGCAAAATGATTTATACAAGGTATCCATGGTGCCAAAATGGCTGTTGGCTCTAAATAATGGAAAGCGTGAGATATCCACATGAGTACTAAAAGGAATCCGTTAAATTTCGGTTGCGCGAAAAATCACACAAATCCAAAGGCTGTCAGTTCAAGTAAGTATCCAGGAATAAGAATTACAAACTATTTTAAGTGGAACAATCACATAGATAATGAAAAAGTTTCCTTTAGTCTATAGTCGCAGTTTTTTACTGGCTGGCGGCTCCTATACACAGAACTATCCTCAGGGCACCCTATGAGTAATAGCATAATGGGGTTCTAACACAAATTTTGATATGAAAGTGATATGTAAATTAATTAAATTGATCAATTAATTACCCCATTCCTACCTCCTACCCTCCTCCATCCCACCCCAAGATAGCGTCATGTGTTTTCCTCAACTGGCAAGTGGATCACCGCCCTCCTTCCCCTGCCCCTCCCCCACCCAAACCTACCCTATTTGGGGAATTTCAAATTTTGGCGGGTATTTTGAATTTGGGTCTCAAGGCTTTGCTGACGTTCCATCCCACCCCCACCTGGGAATTGGTGGGAAATTAAAAATGGCGGTGCCCTTTCCGGGATTTTAACCCCAGTCTTTCTGGACATAAAGCCCAAGTGCACCCCCATCCCCCCCCCCCCCCCCAACACATGTAAACTGTCCATATGCAGGAGAGGAAGGTTAGGTTAGTGTACTTTATTTATTTTGGTTGGGAAACTGAAGTAAAAACCAGAGAGATCGGTATTAATAACACAACTATATGCATAGCGCTTCACAAGGAATATCTAAAATCTCAATACAGCTCTAAAATTCATAATGCCATACAACTGGTGTTGCACTGCTGGGAAAAACTTTAGAATGCCTCTTAAAAGTAGTGGAAGGCATGCTCAAACTCTATCCTTGACCTACAAGGTGGCAGGAAAAGAGGGTGTACTGGAAGATATTGTTTTTTTTGTGGGAAATATATTCAACTGACGAGATGCTGGTATTGGACACAGACAAATACAATAAGTGTATTACGTGTACGCATACAGCTGAGGACTGTATCTGTCGCTGTTTGGCGTTAGAGTTCGCTACAGATGCTCGCTTGACAATCACCCTGCAGCCCAGGTAATGGAAGTCAACACTTCCCTAAATGTTACCGTTTTTCCATTAATTTGTCGTAATTATACCAGGTTTTCCTCGATTTTTACCGATATCATGTCATTTTCTTCATAGTTTTTCGATATTTCTCCGTATGTATATGGTCATACCCCAGCTTTCTTTGATTTTGTGTGAGGACAATTCTGTGTCCTATACACCAGCCCACTAAAAATCCTTCATATGATCTACATGGATGCCTTTTGGATAGGAAAATCAGGAAAAGTATTGTAACAATCGCCTCGTATCTAGATGAGACTCAACGAGAGGTCTAGGCTGGAAACTACCGGTCTGGAAACAAATCTGTGTACTACTTCGACACATTAGAGAGCTTGTCTGCAAACTCATGTATCGATCCACGTTGTTGGCTCACATTTATTTTTAGCAGTGGGCAATACCTCAAACTTGGTATTCGAGCATAAGGGGACAGCCATTCGGTGGTGCCAACGTTCGCCTTCCGCCAAGAGATTTTCGACCCTGCCACTTTTTACCAATAAGCGTTTGGCAAGTGTCGAGCAGTAAAGACGTGCGATTCAGAAAGCGCAGTGTCATCAGCGATCCCAGGGGGCGCTGTAGCCTCTGGAAGTACCAAAGCGTTCGTCTCTGGTGCCCCAGCGCACCGCAGTTCAGGGCAGTAGCTTGGGTAGTGTCGACCGTGGCCAACACAGCTTCCAGCTGTTTACAGACAGTGGCCTGTTCCCTCAGCATCCCTACACAACAGAAGCATCCTTCATCCATCATTAACCAATTTTTGTCGAGATCACAAGTAAAATAACACTAACCGAAGATGTCTCTGACAAGGGACACTTTTGACCTCGAACGCTCAGAACCGCAAAAAACCATGTTTAGACTGACGCTCGGTCACGAAAACCGCAGTGCTCTGTGTCATTGCCTAGCAAAACTACACGCTGGCCTGCAAGTGCAATAAGACAGTGGCATGTTATAGCTGCACTAACAAGCGCTCAAGTTCAGTGAATGGTGTAGCTGCAGTACGAATGTGTGTTTTAAGGTGCTCGCGTGCAGGTCACTGTGTAAATTGTACACAGTTACATAATGAAGAGAATTAATCCTACGAATGTGATCCAAATATTAGGGCCAACGTTGTGAGTTGCTGAATATAGAAATAAAAACCAGGATCTATGACACAGAGTTCGTGAATGTGTTATATAATATAATAATTTAGAAATATAAAGGAGATGACACAGAAATACATTAAGTAACGCTGGATAGATCTACTGATTTTTAAGGACAGGAAGAACTTGATTGTGAATGTTATGGCGTAAAGTCAAGCGCCAGCCGGGAACGAAAGAGAAGAGAAGCTGCGAAACGAAATTAGACAATCGCACGCTGCCTGGACCTGCCTCCAGGACGACAACACGACGGCAGCGGCTGCTTTGTAGAGAGGACATAAGCGCTGCGACCGACTGGTGACGCCTCAGCTCAATAACAGCGTATCTGTAGTTGCTTCGATTGTACTCTCAATGCAGCACAGACGGGACTGTCTGTGCTGAAGATTGCTTATTTTGTATGTTGTCCTTTGCTAGCGACACATCTGTGAAATTGCATAACTTAAGCATTAGAATTTTCTTTTTGTAATAAAACTCATTAATACGAGAATGAGATTTTCACTCCATTCTGGAAACATCCCCCAGGCTGTGGCTAAGCCATGTGTCTACCATATCCTTCCTTTCAGGAGTGCTAGTTCTGCAAGGCTCGCAGGAGAGCTTCTGTAAAGTTTGGAAGGTAGGAGACGAGATACTGGCAGAAGTACAGCTGTGAGTATAGGGCGTGAGTGGTGCTTCGGTAGCTCAGATGGTGGAGCACTTGCCCGCGAAAGGCAAAGGACTCTAGTTCCAGTCTAGGTCGGGCACACAGTTTTAATCTGCCAGGAAGTTTCGTATCAACGCACACTCCGCTGCAGAGTGAAAATCTCATTCTAGAAGCATCCCCCAGGCTGTGGCTAAGCCATGTCTCCGCTATATCCTTTCTTTCAGGAGTGCTAGTCCTGCAAGGTTCGCAGGAGAGCTTCTGTAAAGTTTGGAAGGTAGGAGGCGAGATACTGGCAGAGGTAAAGCTGTGAGTATAGGGCGTGAGTGGTGCGTCGGTAGCTCAGATGGTAGAGCACTTGCCCGCGAAAGGCAAAGGTCTCTAGTTCGAGTCTAGGTCGGGCACACAGTTTTAATCTGCCAGGAAGTTTCTCATTAATACGATTTGTTTGAAAGTTTGTCTAGTGAGCCGAGTATGCAGGTTTCCTCGACACCACATATTTGGCTACGATTTGGACAAATAGCACAACGACAACAAAGAACCTAGTTTTGTCATGGGCTTTGTGTTTTGCTGTCACCTTAATTCTGCTTGTCTTTTCTTTACAGGTTGTGTTTATATGTTTTAACGGTGTCTCTTATAGTGTTTTTTCTATTCAGTGTTTTCAGGTAGGAGCTGCATAAATTTTCTTTGCTATGTGCTTATTTTTATTGCTTGCATTGTCTGTTTATCACATTTGCCTATTCCACAGTGAACAACCCACCTCTCCCACCCTCTTTTCAGGCGCCACAGCTGCAAGCGATATATGGAACGCAGGTAACACTAATGTTTAAGTTTCAGATGCAACAGATTGTCACCCTACGATACACAGTACAGCAGCTCCTGGCGAATCAAGCCATTAATGCAGCACCGTAGGCAACAGCTGCAGCTCTGAGTGCCATAACGCCACTTTAATGAAAAAGAAGAGGAATGGATCGAGTCGTTGCTACAATATGAAGCCCTCGGGTACTGTGAAACTACATTACTTTTTGTCAACTGTAGGAATTTCAGTGTTTCGCCTCATTCAGAAATTGTTCCGTAACACCACTCCGAGTGAAATTCCGTATGATCATATTGTAGATTCTCTAACTATTACGATCAACAAGTGAATGTGTTGGCAGCTAGGTACCAATTCTTTCGTTGCAAGAAAAGGTCAGAACAAACCTACCGCGAGTGGGTAACAGATTTGCAGGGTATGACACGGAAATGCAAACTGAAATGTGCTTGTAGTGTTTTTTGTTCTGATGTTACGTTGCGTGATGTGGTTGTGTCCAGTGTAGCGAATTTCAGAATTAGAGAATATATTTTGAAACAAACAGATCCATCCTTTCAACACGTAGTGCAAATTCTAGATCAGTATGATTGATGTGCCATATTGGTCGACAAATTTGAGCAGCCAACAATTTGTCAGGTTGAGTCGTCCTTTGCTTACAATTGAACCAGCAGGCAGCAACAGCACATGCGTGCCACGCCATGTAAACAAGAGAACAGAATTAACTGACGCCCTTGGTACTATTCACGGCACAGACTCAAAGGCTGCCCGTCCACACGAGTACACTGTTACGCTTGTCACAAGACTGTTCACCTACAATCCTTATGTTTGCAATGGAACAAACATAAGAATTCTGCCCACTCACAAAAATATAGTTACAAGGCCCATGTAATCAATGCTTCATATTTAAAGCCTGCTGCAGGCATTAGCAAAACTACCATGCAAACAGTTTGTTCAGTGCTACGCCAGTCCAACAAGATTTTTGTTCATTTGAATCTTTCAGAGAACTTGTGAAATTTCAGTTGGACATGGGTTCCTCTGTTACATTGCTGAAGCGTTACACATAAGAACTGTTAGTCTCTAAAAAAAAAAAAAAAATGCTTCAAATGGCTCTGACCACTATGGGACTTAACATTTGAGGTCATCAGTCCCCTAGAACTTAGAACTACTTAAACCTAACTAACCTAAGGACATCACACACATCCACGCCCGAGGCGGGATTCGAACTTGCGACCGTAGCAGTCATGCGGTTCCGGACTGAAGCGCCTAGAACCGCTCGACCACCGCGGCCGGCTGTTAGTCTCTCCGTGCCTGTCTAAAACTAGAAAGCACCTGACGTCTTTTAATGGACAAGACATTCCCATTCTGGGAATGTTTACTTGGCCTGCCATGTATCGCTCGCATACGCGAACTGTGACTTTCACTGTCCTACAATCACGCGAATGTGAGAACGTATTTGGCCTCTACTAGTTTGATTGGCTTAGCTTTCAAATTCAGGGCAATTTGTTGTCGGTAATTCGGCGCCAAAGACAGTGTCGCAAGCTTGCTCAAAGAAGTCCTTGAACTCTTTCTGTAGGTTTAGACAAGGCTTATAAATTATTAGCGCATCTTACTATGAAAGACAATGCTCAGCCGAAATTTTGCTGGGCCGGACCTTTTCCGGTTGCATTACAGGACAAAGTAGCTGCTGAACTTAAATAATTGCACGATAGCGGAGCTATTGAGACCATACAAGCTAGTTAATGGACTAGTCCACTGCTTTTGCTTCCCAAGCCTTCAGGTCGCATTCACCTCTGTGTTGACTTTGTCTATATTCAACCCAAAAAATATAATTAATAATTATGCGTTGCCACGCCCAGTGGATCTACTGGACAGATTAGGCGCTGTTCGCTCAAAAACTGAAATGCTCGACGCATATCTTTAAAAACCAGTTTATAAAGAATCTCAAACCATGTGTGTTGTCTACACTCATTTGGGCTTGTTTAAATATTTACGATTACCTTTTGGCAGTGCTCCCGCAGCGCCATTTTCCAACGGTATTTGGAACAGCTGACTGCTCAAGTACTAAACTGTGCAATCTATTCAGAATATTTTGTCGTCGCAAGTAGTATACCTGAAGAAAACATTGCAATTTTGAGTGCTTTGTTTCGTGTGTTATCTGATGGTGGACTAAAGCGTAAATTGGGCAAGTGTTTTTTTTTTTTTTAAACCTGACTTGCAATATCTTGGTCATGTCTTAAATACTCAAGGAGTACATCCTCTCAGTCACATTTATTACCCATACGCGACCGGCTAGTTCCTCGCAATGTCATAGAATTGCAGTCAGTTTTAGGGAAAATGAACTATCATATTCGGTTCTTACCGAACGCTGCACAAATCATAGGCCCATTACATCACTTGTGTCCCAAGAACGTACATTTATTTGGACAGATGGGAGCCAAGAAGCTTTTCAAAAACTTAAAGATACATTGCTTAGTGATCGGTGCTTGGTTCACTTTGATCCTGACAAGCCAGTTATGGTGCACGTTGACGCATCTTCTTACAAAATCGGTGCAGTGCCTTGGCGCAGATTTGGTGATAAAGACAGGCCCAGTGCCTTCGCGTCAAAGGTGTCGTCAAAAGCTCAGTCCAACTACTGACAGACAGTGAAGAGCCATGGGCTATTGTGTATGGTGTCACCAAATCCCACCACTACATAACTACATATATGACAGAAAATTTTACTTAGTAACGGATCACAAGCCATTGCAGTCCTTGTTTCATACCATGAATCCGGTTCCTTTACGAACTGCCCAAAAATTGCAAAGTTGACTTTGTTGTTGTCTCAATACCAATACCAGATTTTGTGTCGTCTAAGATCTGAACATGGTAATGCGCACGCACTTGAACGTCGTCCAGTTGGCCCTGATACAGACTCTGACGCTTCTGCTGCATCTTGTTGTCACATCGACCTCAGGATTCTCAATCGCTTCAATCCTTTCCACTGAACTATAGGAAAGTTGCACAGGCCACGGAAGCTGATTCAGAATTGAACATTTTGCTAAAATACATTCGCACATCTTGGACTCGTTCATTGCATAGCATACAGAACACGTCGGCATAGCCTCGCTATGCAGCAAGGTGTGATTCTTGTTCAAAATGACAGTGAACAGTCAAATGTGTTGATCCCCAAAGCTTTGAAAAAAGAAGTGTTGCATTTACTGCACCAAGGACATTGGGGGATTGTTCTTACGAAACAGTTAGTGAGTCGGCACTGTACTTGGCAGGGCATGGACACCCAAACAGAACAAATTACGTCACAGTGTCATGCATGTACGGAAAATCAGTCCGCTCCTCCACAAAACTTCTCTGCTTGGCCTAAGTCGCAATCCCCATGGAAAAGTGTGCAAATAGACTTAGCGAGACCTTTTTGGAACATTTCTTGGTTGATTGTGGTAGACTCTTATAGCAAGCGTCCTTTGCAGTGCCAGTGAACTCTACAACGTCACGTAGCGTAGTTCAGGCGTTGTCCTGTATTTTTTGCCTCGAAGTCTTCTCTGAAGTCATAGCGTTGGACAACGGCCCTAAATTTATGACCAGAGGTGTTAAGTCCCATAGTGCTCAGAGCCATTTGAATCATTTGCTTCACTCTCCTCAGCATGCGGCACCGAAGGAAGGCCCCAATTATCGCTTCGCGCCGCATGATATTGTGATTTTCAGGGTTTTTATCGGCAGCAGACGGTGGGCGCAAGGCGAGATCTTTCATCGACTTGGAGCATGCATGTATCTCATTTAAGATCCAGACGGATTGCAGTGCCTATTTCACAATGAAAATCGCCACTGTCATGTGCACGGTGCACGGTGATCATTTTTTATCTCTTCCCCCAGATTCATTGATTCCGACGACTGCGCGGCCACAGCAGTCGCCAGAGGGTGTCATCACGACGACACTGAAGAACGACCCAATGGAAACGGAGCCTTCGCCTCCTCCTCCTCCTCCGCCTCCTCTCGCACTACCGAAGGAGCTGGAGCCGTCCACGCCGCAACAGCCGACGCCATCGACATCGTGGTATGGGACTTAAGGATGTGGACGCCTACCCTTCTGGGCGTTTTCCGGGGGACGTTTCGACCAGACCGCAGGCCGGATGGCAGGGTACGATCGGAAGTCTAACGTCCCTTGCAGCTACAGCTTCCGGTCCCTCAGAGCGTCCACGCTCCTGCCTCCCGCGCCGTTGTCGTATTTCCTATACGACGATGGTCCGTCGCTTGGGGGAGGGCGGGGGGGAAGGAATATTACGATTTAAAGTCAAGCACTGGCACGCCAGTCGGGAAAGAAAGAGAAGAGAAAGCTGTAAGAAGAAGTCAGACAATTGCACCCTGACAGGACCTCACTCAAGGTTGACAACGCGACAGCAGTCACCCCTATGTGGAGAGGACATAAGAGCTGCGTCACGACTGGTGACGTCCAATTTCAATAGCAGCGTCAACTATAGTTACTTCGCTTGTACTGTCTATGTACCACAGGCTTGGGACTGTCTATACTGAAGATTTCTTATTTTATATGTCACCCTTTACTTGCAACATATCTGTGTAACTGCCGAACTTAAGTATTGTAATTTTTGTTTTGTAATAAAACTCATTAATACGATTTGTTTGAATGTTTGTCTAGCGAGCCGAGTATGCAGGCTTCTTAGACACCAAAGTGAAGGTGGTTGTTAGAGTAGTACACGACAGTCTCCTCCAGAGCAACAGAAACTGTCCTGTCAAAGTGAGTACGAACTGTCTCCACCCATAGAATCATGGCCCACTGTCTTAGAAGATGTTGATGACAGCGTACTAGAGAACATTTATGAAAACCATTACAATCGTAGCTTCAATTCCTGTAGCAAATTAATGTGGTGCTAGAAGTGCATTTAGAGTAAATAAAATTGAGGGTGATTCTAAATTATGCCTCTAGAAAAAGGCGAGCAGGAACTCGTTTCAAAGGAAACACACAGTCGCCGTTGCAGACTACAAAAGAGCTTGTAATGTTAGAATTTGATACAGCAAGGTCGTAAGGATCTACAGTTCACTGTTGGCATCTCTAAATATGGGCACTAGAAGCGTCTAAAATTGTGGTCCTGGTCAATTTCAAAGCTTTGATTTCTTTTATCGACAATCTTAAGGCTGAATATGTCACTTCATCCAGGCGCATAACTACATTTGTCACACTAAAAGACATAGAAGGCTACAATAATATACGTCAGAAGGCATTGCAGTTTTTGGAAGAAGTGAACATGCTTGTGACAGAAGAGGGTGTGGCAAAAGGAAGTGTTGAGGATAGTGACCCGAATGAATTTCAGAATGAAACGTCTTCATTGTCAAGGCCAGTTGATGTCGCTTTATCAAAGACAGGCAGATTAGCAAACAAATTATACATCTGTTTTGAAGAGGCACAAGGCACTTTGGGACCCAAAGATTTTGAAGAAATTTGGAACAATCTGCTCACGAAACATTCACGTGGAAGGAAGCAGAAGTGGAAAGACGCCTAAAGAAAACGTGAAAGGGTTCTGAACTTCAGACCCTGGCGAACAAGTACCATGTGGAATGAACCTCTTGGAATGTAGTTCCTAGTCAGATCATACAGATCGCATCCTTCCTTCTAGACGCATGTTGTTCGAACAAAGATGTTATGTTAGGAATATCGGCAGCGAAAAAAAAAAGTTGCCAGCCTCTTTATGTTTTCCTCTTTCTGCAGTATAAGCTCTAGATCGGAAGAATTGTGGATTTTGTAAGACGACAGTGTGCCAAACCGTGAGTGATGATACTTATTCCTTATTTTATCATCAAATTTCAGTCTGTGGTTTACAATCGATTTTTAGCACCAAAGTATAAGCCTGTGTTTCAATAGACTTGGCAAAAGGCAGATTATGACACTGACATACCCATATCTTCATTCCAAAATGTAGTCTGAGTGGCTTTTCATCTTGGACTGCCTGAATGCGAAAGTGATTTTGAATATCAATACGTGGCTTCAGTAAGGTGTGCACATTGTTCTCTTTCACTTTCTCTCAAACATTTCATTGAAATCCCGCAAATACCCTATGGACACCAATGTAAGCTCTCTCAGATGTTAGGATATGGGCCATTTGCGCTATTATAATTAGTAACTTTAAGCAGAAGGTTTTTGGCACTGTTGATTGAAAAGTTACTGATACACTGACATCACTGAATTAAGTATAATTTTGCCCCTATAGTACCGATACTATGTTCCTTTGTTTCTGTCTTTTAAAATGCCACTTGTAGTGGAATGCAGAGTTTTGCATGGAAATTGCGATGTCCCGTCTAGTTCGATCCTTATATAAATTAGTTTCCGGCTATAAATGTTCGTGGTTGGCGATCGGTCTTGTAATTATAATGGACGGACACGCGCGTGCAGTAAGATCTCAGTGTTGATTTCAACAATCTCTATAAGCACTGCAGAGCTAAGCTCTTACCACAGAATCTTTAATTTTGAAAAACTGGAACCGATAAAGTGACTTGACAAGCAAAAAAGAGGGAGGAGAGCACACAGCGTAAGTCTTAACCACTTTGAAATAGCGACATACAATGCATATGGTCAATTTAGATCCTACACAAATATTACTTTCGTTACCTCAGCAGAAGACACTTTCATCAGTACAGAATAAATCTGTTTTGAACTTGAGACATTTCCATGTAAAATAATACTTAAATGTTGAGTGAAAAGATTCTACTAATCATTGAAGATGTATAACTTCTGTGGTGGCGCATATTTGTAATTTTTGTAGCTAATAAACACATTTCATTTTTTCTGCTGATGTATGGTTTAGCAACTTTTGCCCAGTGGTTTCCAAGTCGTAATTATCATCGAAATATTTGGCCAGTACAGTGGGTAATGCTGCAATGTAACATCTGCCTCCTTCACAGCAAACAACCGTTTCCCACTGGCCCTCGTAATAACATTGCCACTTCTGCCTGGTTGACATATAGCAGCTTAAAACTGTAGATTTATGTGTAGCATTAATTACCCGTCTATGAGGCTTTTCAACAATGATTGTACTCATTTTAATACAGTACGTGGGCGTAGCATCACACGCTACTTCACAACCCTTCCAACTCCCAAAGAGAACTGTTCTGGAAATTTCTGCAGCAACATTTCTCCTGTCTTCCGAGGGGTAGTTCCTTTGGATTTCAACTTAAGCATAAAGCCATGACTCGCTACAATTGCAGTAGCAAAGGTTCGCAATACTTTTAAAACTAAGATCTACTTAACATTATATAGAGATTGATACAAAAAACATTATTTACAGATAGGCACTTGAAACGCGGTTACAGATCGTTGGCTGAGTACTTTGCAGGCTAGTGACAGCACCTTACAGCTGCAAGCTGCCTCACTTTACTTGCAACCATTATATAGCATATGCGCCCTCAGCGCTCTATCATCTAACTATTTCCTTTATACAGGTTTTTACGACTGCTGTGCTATTGACCGTATTTTTTAAGTTATGACAGAGAATAACGAAATAACTTCTACGAAATGAAAAGGAACAATTCTTACAATGTGTGATGTATACTTGTGACGTTACAAAATGACACAGACCACTGTTTCATATATGGCCGAGCGTTATTCTAAGCACGGTTTCGTGCGGTTCCAGGCGTTCGGATACAAAGGTGGCCCTTGAGTGTGCAGCATGAGACTGCATTAGCCAATAAAGACGCTTCACATAACGATATGCATACAGGCAGAAAACAGAGACCAAACTAGTAAACATTAGTTTGTACCTTAAAATACACAGGTACAATTCACCTTGTGAGAAGAAAGATTAAGTAAACTCAGTTACTGAGTACTAGACAAACTGCTGCAACAATCGGTAGGTCCTCTCGGCTCCGCGACAGTCGCTACACTTTATAGAGTAATTTCTTTGGTAATGCTCATCCAATGAACGACGAACATTATGTCACATAATTAGGCACTTCTTCGATTCACGCGCAAATTTAAGACTTAAACAACGTTCCACATAACCTTGAAATATATAGCGTTCTGTATGTCACCGCAACAACAATACCAAAATCGCAAATAAAAAATCACAATGGCGTAACACAATAAAGATCTACTTTTTTCGGATAAATTTTGGCCCCGGTGGTACTTTATAATTTTCAGTACTCGTCACGTCATATGCTGCATTATCAATGCTCACTTTGCTGATTTTAGTACACGGTGGTCACTCGACCTACGGAAGATTTTCGCGATGAAAGTCAACATCCAATATTACATAATATTCGTTATGAAACAACTTTGTGCTTGACAACAGGAATGAAGTAATGTGCGCTGCATGGCTAGGAAGTCGTGAACACGAGTCATTCTTATTTTGACAGGCAGCCATTGGCTCTTGTGAAGATTTACAATAAATGGCCGGTTATAAAATCAAGATTCTCTCTCAGTTCCCATTAGAGTGAAGCATTAAATGAACAGACAAAATTCACTTCAAATATTAACCGAACGAGAAGGCTCGTTAGTTTGGCTTGTGTTTTGTACTGTGTGGCGTTTATCTCAATACCACAAGCAGATGCAGCACGAGTATTAGTCGATCACAATATTAGTGCACTTGGGACTGAGGACACTTGGGTCGGATTATCGTCAGTCAGCGCGTAATCGAGGTCGCAGAGGGAACGAAGGACGGTACGACTAGAGTTATGCAATGTTAACTGCTCTAACCTTGCTGAGTAGCCTTACGAAGTGGATGATTCATGACACATGGGGTAAACGCCAAGTACTTCATCTGCTGTATCTGTGTCACTGGAAACCGTTCAAATTTCATCGGCCAATGCAGTTTACATATCACTATCGTCGTGACGTGCTGCATATTCATTTTCATTCTCCAGATCAACATTAGTGATTACATTCTTTACTGCTCCTTTCATTAGTATCAGTTTTCAATTTCTTTTACATGTTCGCAAGCTTTTAATGGATAATGTCGTGTAATCCTACATAAAGACTCTGTTAAAATAATGGAAAAGATATTATTCTGCATTTTATTTGTTTAATTGGGTTTCGTCTTAGTTGTAATGAGTCCAAATGACAATATTATTGTGGTAACGTCTGAACACTATATCCATTACGTTTTAAAACTGCATCTGCTTTAAAAGTATTGTTTTGACTTATAATTACGCACAATTTGTAAATGATAATTTACTGGTAAGCTCGGATAAAAATTGATTTTGTTCTGAATGATCATTCAATTCTGTCCTTTTGCGATATCCAGTAGTTGAGGCTTTATTTGTCTGAACACTATGATACGGTACGTTATCAGGAAGAACATAACTACCAACTGGGATGTTAGGAATCAGTTTCTATTCAGACCACTTGTGATAGATAGTTATCCAAATTCACATTGTGATAAAGCAGGGATTTACATTTCGAATCATATATTAACTCTTCTCCCTCCATGAAATCCAGTGTTTTTCTGCCGTCCACAACAATAGCTTTTTGTCCTGCACTGCTGTTAGTCGCTACATCCAGAACTTCTTAATGCTGCCAGCAATTTTTCATGGAACTCGTATAGTGCATATGCATTCACGTTTCGTCTGTAAATACCACTACTATATTTGGCAAGATTCAAATTTTTTTGTTTGCTCTCAATTATTCCGCACCCTCTATAACAATGCTGGAACGTTCTGTTAGGGTGGTTCTCTAACTTCCACAATTTTTCAAATGAGAACCTATATCTCTCAAAATCTTCCGAAGTGTTTCCCTTCCCCCTGCAAATTTACCTCAGCTTTTGGAATACAAGCAGCATTCTCAACACTGGGACTTCCTTCTTCTTTTCAAAATACTTCAGAAATTTTCTTCTCTTAAGTACTTTATCGAAGCCATATAGAGAAACTATTTTATAGAACAAATACGTTTTCTAGGAGTTTGAACTTTGCGCTTGTTTCCTCCACTTCCTTAAAGTATTTGAAAAAGCAGTTCACTGTTCTTTAAACTTCACTACCATTCTTGCTTCCCGCAAGATTGCTTTCTGTAGAAGTATGATTACCTGATTCTGCTTTCTTTCTTCCTGGCTAAATTGTGCAACTTTGATTACAAATTCTTTTTCACCCGAATGTGTCCACATTTGCAACATTTGCCTTTGTTTGCTGGTCATCTTCAGTCACTGCATGTGAGAGACCAGTCCTACAAGAAAATGCATAAATTTAAATACCTAGGGGCACTTTTCACTGAGAATTCGTTATGTGAAGCAGAGATCAATATCAGGATACAAACAGGAAACCGATCCTACCGTGGCATAGCACAACTGCTTCGGTCCAGATAGCTGTCCAGACAGTTCAAGATTCGACTATAAAAAACCTTGATCCAGCCAGTGGTAGTATATGGCTGTGAGACCTGGAATATCCGGAAAAAGGGCTTCCATGGTCTTCTCGTTTTGGAGAGAAAAGTGCTTCGGAAAATCTTCGCTCCGGTTCTGGATGCAGACAAAGGGGAATGGAGGATCAGAAATAACCAAGAGCTTGAGGAACTATACCAGCAGCCAAGCATAGCAGGATCTGTCAAAGCCAGAAGAATGCAGTGGATCGGCCATGTGGCCCGGATGGAAGATCACAGATGGCCTCGGAAGCTCCTGGATTTCACACCTAAGGGAAGAGACCTCCAGGGAGACCCACGAAGCGTTGGAGGGATGGCCTCCATGAAGATTTAAACCAAGCATCAATGGATGTGGACGGATGGTGGCTAACAGCAGTGGAAAGAATAAAATCGAGGAGGAAACTTGTAGCAGCTTGCGGTCCACTGAGCCTGACCACGTAGAACAAGAAGAAGAAGAGGCCTTAGGTTTTGACTCTCGGGGGTATTCGTAATTACGGATAACACCGCAGTGCGCTATTGACTATACTTCACGAGGACACGATGAACCATTCGATAGTGTATGCACAACGGACTCGAAATCACTAACAGTGTGAAGCGTTATCCTTAGTCACCGTTGTACTGTAACGTAAGCGCATGTTCCCGGTAACTGCCACGGAAGATCAAGCGCAATGACATCATGGTTGTTAAGTACAGCTCAAGTGGAATGCAAAACTCCAGCTGAAACTGCCACATCCTGAAGTCTTGCTAGTTCGTATTGATGTGTGTTACGTGATTTTCTTCTAGCGAATAACATATGACGATGAAGAACACATGAAATAGCTGAGGCAGCAGGTGAATGGCGATGCACTCGAACAAGGAAATGAAAGTAGTGAAGAATCTGTAATCCACCATCAAGGCGCCAAAATTCTCATCCATTACGGTGAAACGAATTACGAACGGTACATCTGAGATCCGAGTTCGATTCTCACCTCATCTGACCATTTTTAATAGGCACAAACAGGCTCTCTTCACCTCTAGTAACGCCAAGTGAAGAACGTAATGTTTTGTAGTGGTTCCAAATCCAAATTTAAAGATAGTATCCGTTCAGTGCTGCGTGGAGATGAGTTGGTTTAAGCTGGGCCATGACAGAGAAGAAGTCGTAGTAAATGGAAACTCAGTCTCCAGTAAGCTTTCTTACTTTATAAAATTAATTTTGTTTAATGAACGAGTATTACTTAAAATCACAGAGCACTCAACTCATGTCGTCTTTTATTTTAACATGAGATGTTAAAAATATTCGGATCTCTCTTTTCGGGCTTCGAAGATCCTTAGTGATGGTAATGTTCCATCATTATGTTGCTTCCTATGGCCTTCACAAAAGGCTAGTGCCTGTATTCGAGTTCTAGTCCATGTAATTTCATGCTACAGAATGTACAAACGTAACTACTGGAGTAAAATACCTTTGATTTCTAAATATCATCATGTTTTCTCGGAGATAACGATAGATGCCGGTTTTTTATTCCCAGTTAGACTCAGAACTTTCCATAGCATCGTTTCAAACTCAAACATGCTGCTCTAGTTACCGCCGAAAAAGAATTTGTTGGTTAGTGTCTCTTTGTGTGTAGTTAACTTGTACGGTATATGCGATGCATAAACTTTTCGTCAAGTTATTTCTAGTCAAACACACACACCTCTCACTACTGATGAAAGAAACCGACGTTTAACGTCTATTCGTGGCTAGTAAATAACAGCAGTACCTGACAGTTTCGAATCCCGGAAAAGCAAAAGATCTGATGACTCTTTATTTCAGGATCAAACATCTCGCGACTGATGAAAAATTACGATCTTTAACATATTATTGTGCATAGTTGGGAATCTGACGTAATTGTGAGTCCAAGCTCCATCTAACGCAAAACTTAACCACGTAATATCCAGTCAGGACATGTCTTCACTTGATTGCTTTCTAATGAAAGTATATTTACCATCCTTCGCTTTTAGACAACAGTGACAATAGATGATAGACAGGAGTTCCCGTCAAGTACAAAAAAAAAGTCATGTCTTTCAAGTGGAGACTTGTTAACTCATGCTGCCCGACAGTTAAATGAGTGACTTCTTTTCATGACTTGCCAGCAGTCACAATCGGTTCTATGATCACCTCTCAGTCACGCATGAAATATTTACCCACTGGTTGCTGGCTACATGCTGTGTTCGAATCCACTTCTAAAACAAAACAGTTCTTGATGTCATTTGAAGTCAAACAAATGCACAACTAGCTGCTTATGAACAAACTGCCTTAGGTATAAAATGTCACTTTGTACTACATAACAAGGGCGATAGTTGACTAAAACTGCGCGTAGGTCCACATCCCATAAGAAGTGTAGTGAAATTACTGGTGATGCGCAGATGATGTTCATATTTCCGTAGACTTCTTGAAGCTATTAATCGCCACTTATACAACATTTTAGTTCATTAATCAGTTACTGGAGAACCACGTGGCAAGCAAACAGTGATTAATATGTGTGTGGGGACCGATAACCTAGTAATTTGGTCCCTTTCCCCCTGTTTTAAACCAACCAACCAACATGTGGTGGCTCTGAGCACTATGGGACTCAACTGCTGTGGTCATTAGTCCCCTAGAACTTAGAACTACTTAAACCTAACTAACCTAAGGACATCACAAACATCCATGCCCGAGGCAGGATTCGAACCTGCGACCGTAGCAGTCGCACGGTTCCGGACTGCGCGCCTAGAACCGCGAGACCACCGCGGCCGGCAACATGTGGTAGGAGACCTTATAGAGCAATAATACTTCGAAATATAATACAACTTTGGGAGTCCAGATAGTTTTGCAGTATATATTACTCCAAAGATTTTTACATTTGACTAAGGGTTACTAAATGATTTGTGCGATGTACTTGCTGGTATTAGCTGTCTCAGATACTCTTAAAAGTGGTAACATTTTTGCCGATATTACTTATTGTGTTAAATGTGAGTTTACAAGGGTTACGGACTGTCACATCTCTAATACCGTATTTCTTGTAATTTGTGATAGTGCGGTAGTAATTTACATGAGTACGGGTGCCACAGACAGCAGTGTTTTCTAGAAGTCTCTTGTAATTACCATTTGCAATAGTAAATGACTATACCAAAAAGATTACCTTGAAAGACGCCAGTCCAGATGGACGTGCCTTCAGTCAGCCTCAATGATCTGCATCGGTTCGAACTTCCGACTTAGCTCCAAACGAACTGGACGCTGAACACAGCATGTTCGCTCAGAGATTGCAAACCAGAGACCGTCGGCGGAAATGTGTCCTCACTGTTCTCAGAACTGGAACCAAGTCTCTCTTCTAGGACTGACTCGCAGGTGTCCTCTCCGAAATCTTGTAACAAAATGCTTTCAGCAGAACAGTTTCCTCTCTGCTCCCCCTGATGTTCACACAAAACTATCTTTCGCCAATGCCAAGGTAATTTTTTAGGAGCAGCCAATGGAGTTTTTCCCACGTTTGTTACACGAGAGGTAGTTTACACCATGTGGAGACAACGTCCGGATGGTGGCAACTGGCATCTTCAAAGGGTGAAAAGAAATTCTAAAGCTAACTCAGTTATTTATTTTTGCACAAAAAAGTTCTGTGTCTGCACGTGGTGTCCCACTCTCAATGAAGGCCCCCAGCCAAAGCACACAAATTTCATGCACCAGTGCTTGGACTGAATAGCCTTGGCTTTGTAAAAACTCTTCTTCAAATGAGATTAACCTCCCCCAGAGCCTACCCTGGAGTCACTGAAATGCGCATGTCGATTTCCGAGCTCTTTAAACGTCGCAGGCATGCAGGTACAGAAAATTCACAAACGAGACCTACCCAAGACGGATAGAATATTAAAACAGGAAATAACAGTTTCAACGTCAGTGAGGCTATTCATCATAATCAGTATTGACACTATTTAACCAGTACCAGCATGTCCCACATACGAAAATTTATTAATGACATGATATAAAAATGAGACGAGTCAGTCCAAATCAGACTACCACATTTCATAGCATCCGAAATCGGTGGAACAATGGCACACACTAGTGCGACAACAACAAGCAATATGTTTACTACACGAGTCTTCAAAATTACGACTGGGAGATGGTTAGGAAGGATAGGAAGTGTTTTTTTTTCCAAAGCAACATTTTGTCCTGTGGACTCTTCAGTAACTCAACCTTGGAGCTCTCTTATGCACTCGTACCATTTGCTTTTGCTTACTGAAGACGTAAACCAAGTCACATGTCCCTGTTACTCCAGTCTCTAAAAACCAACATAAATTTGTTAAACGTTTCTCTAATTCATACTGATAATGCACAAATCGGAATTTCGTATTATGCCACAAAAACTCCCTCTCTTTCAGCTAAACTTTTGAGCGCAATCACTCTTTCATTGATTGGCAATGATTTGCAATGATCCATTAATTAAACAATTTAAATTTCGCATTAAAAATCACTCATCATCCCCGTAAAATAAAGAAATTGTTATTTAATGGCATGAATACAAAATAGGTAATTATCGAACATTGCAATAAGGAAGTTAAATTAATTGGTACTAATCAGTCTAAAAATGAAAAGAAATTAGTGACAATGCTTGAGCCTGAGGAAGAAGTAGCTGTACATCAAAGAAATTAAAAGAACTCTAGCTTTTTTAAGTGATACTTGTTTTCTGTTCATGGGTATGTAACCAACACAGTTGATATCTATACAAGATTATAAGTAAGATGTCAAAAAACATCTCTTCCCTTTCTGAATAAATTAAAATCGTTTCTCGGTGTGTTTCATGGATATGTAAAAAACATGTACATGTGTTGGCAAAAGTTCTCCTATGGTGACAATGAAGAAATGTTTGCGTCAAACGATTGTAACTTAAACCTATGTACATTACAATTTAATACCAGAATACACGGAATGAATTATAATGAAACCTACAAACTCCTAATTTCTTTCCCCATTCTTGTAACGACACGTTTCCATACGAGTCTTGCTGAAAGCAACAAATAAACGGAACAAAGGCAAGATCTGATCGTTAAGTCTGACTTTCCCCAAAAATGGTTTCGAAGCACCATGTCACTTTCAACGCAATTATACTTTAATTTACAAAGACACTGGCACACGAAATTGGGGCAGATGAGACAGTTCAATTTGTGAGAAGGGCAGTCCGTTGCTGTTATCTGCTGCCAGCTGCTTCCGTCACAACTGGAGAGTGCTGGCTTCACGTTCATTATTCGAGCAGGTTTTCTCCAGGGAATGACAGTCAAAAGCAACTCCATTTACATGTTGCGACGGAGCGTCTAGCACGTTGACTGAGGCAAATTAGTGGGCTTTCTCGATCTACATTCTTGTTATTACTCAAGATTTGACAGTTTCTCAAACAGAGAAATAAAAAATAATGCTTGTGAGGCACAGCTCTACCAGGTGCGGCAGACCGTCCAAAATGTCTGTGACAGTTAAGGATTTGCTTCTTCAACTGGATGGTTATCAGTGATATGCTAATGTGACTCAGTAAGACAAAGAGAAATTCGCCCACGGTATAGCGCTACCAGACTTAGCAGACCATCTAATATCGTCATTTCTTGAGAAAGGTGTAGATAGTGACTTTGTGGACTGGGATCATCATCCAGTTGTGAGTTCAACAGTCAATTCTCTGCGGAAAATCAGGAAGAAACTAAACTTGCTCGACTCTAATGTCCTGTCACAGCGTGTGTTCGCGGGTAGCCTACGCCATGGGCGCAGTATCCATGACTCATAGTACCACTTGTTATGGCTCAGATAACTTACTATCGTTGTTTGGCCACAGCCATCGCTGTGTTGCACCGCTAAAGTTAGCCCTCACGGGCCAACTGCACACGGAACGTGCTTTTGAAAGTCAATGTAGAGAGTAAAGTTTTCAACATGCTGCTGAACGCTCAGGAACGATGCGACATCGGCATACGACACGTGTGCCTCAACGACGTATACAGGACCGAAGCGCAGTCCGCCGGCAGTTGTCGGACGTATCTGGCTCGCAAATCACACTGTCAAAATGGACGGGCGTAAAATTTATATGTTAGCTCTATTACAACGCACATTTCCTCCCCTGCCCATATGCTAATTACGTTGTTCTGAATGCAGTGTACATAAATAAAGTTTAATATCGGTAAACATGTTAGAAAGCAAAAAGGAAAGTATAGAACCATGTCCAGTCAATAAAGACACCAGCATTTAAAACTTAAGTTGCAAATAGTGTGATACAAATTTACAACAGTTCTCCACATAAGATAAGAATTATTTCATCATTCCCACTTTTATTAGAACTCTAAGGTCGCTCGTGCTTGATCTCTGTTCCTATTCAGTAGCAAAACCCTTACGACTTATGAAATAAAAAACTTAAAACAAGAAAGTGCAAAATATCTTACTGCAAGTAGCGCGAGCTGTCTTATAGAATAAGTCAATCGAACAAACTCATTCCTCAGAAAGAGCGTACTCACACTCACATAATATCTAATATGACAGAATATAGTTTTATGAAATTAATAAGAAAGTATCAGCCCCTATTAGGAAACGCGAATGTTACCAAAAACAAAACAAAAAAGTTGTATGCAGTTAGATGCGAACCACCAACACACAAACTGTTACCTTACAATTTGGTGACACTATTTTTTAAGCAGGAATGGTCCTGGGCGCAAAATGAGGAGGGGGCATATTATGAAGCCTGGCCACAATATCTGCATCGCCAAACAGGAATAAATGGAAGGGTTCAATCGCCACACGCGAAAACTCGTTTATTTATCGACAACAAATGGATCTGTATTTTTCCACGACATGTCTCTGCCACCAAGATTTTAAAAGAAGAAGAGTTATTACTAATTACATTAAAAAAAACATAAGGTAACACTTCTGGAACACGAACGTGCGTCATAGAAACTCCACGAACTCCCCACCCCGTCTTCATAAGATGTCTACACGGTATGTCATTTAGGAGTAGTAGGGTAGTGGGGTTCTCGGTGCAGTTTTGGTGTAAAATTGATATGGAAATTTATTAAATCGATCAATTAATCACCCCCACCACCTCCCACACTTTCCCCGACCACGCCCACTCCTACCACCGGATCACGTCACGTGTTTTTCACAGCTGCGTGTGTGCTCCAGCTTCCTCATCCCCCTCGCCCCTGCCACCTCCCCCACCGCCATCTGTCCCCCGAACATATTCCATTGGCGGAAATTTCGAATTTTGGTAGGAATTTCTTCGTCCCAGGGCTGTGCTGAATCCTTCCCCACCTCCCAACCTCCACATGGGACTTGGCAGGAAATTAAAAATAGGCAATACAAATCCTAGCACTCGAGCCCTGGTCCTTCTGGGTGGAAAGTCCAAGTGTACCCACATAACACATAGAAACCGTGTGAAATCTCATGAGACTTAGCTGCTAAGGTGATCAGTCACTAAGCTTACACACTACTTAACCTAAATGATCCTAAGGACAAAAACACACACCCATGCCCGAGGGAGGACTCGAACCTTCGCCGGGACCAGCCACCATATAGAAACTGTCCAGATACGGGAGAGGAAGGTTAGGTTAGTGTACTTTATTTATTTTGGTCGGGAAACTGACTCAGTATCTATCGTAACTACGTAATTAATCTCAAATATTCGTCCTAATTACACAACTATATGCATAGCGCTGCACAAGGACGGTATAAAATCGCAATACAGCACCAAAACTGATGATACCATATACGTGGTGTTATCCTGTTGGGAAAAAAATTATCAATACCAATCGAAACTAATTACAAAAAATGGTTCAAATGGCTCTAGGCACTATGGGACTTAACATCTCAGGTCATCAGTCCCCTAGACTTAGAACTACATAAACCTAACTAAGGACATCACACACATCCATGTCTGAGGCAGGATTTGAACCTGCAACCATAGCAACAGCGTGGTTCCAGACTGAAGCACCTACAATCGCTCGGCCACAGCGGCCGGTGCTAATTACAATAACACTCAAACTCTAATTACACCTACAAGCTGGTGGGAAAAGGGCAGTGGCATAAGGTAGTATATTTATTCTTTGTCTTGGGAAATATATTTAACTGCCGAGATGCTGGTGTTGAACACAGAGGAGTTTAAAAAGTGTATTACCTGCAAGCATACAGTATCTGTCGTTGTCTGACGCCAGAGTTCGCTATGGACGCCTACTAAAAATCACCCTACAGCCCAGCTAACCGAAGCCAATACACGCTATCACAACTGATGGAAAAAAAGCGGTACAGCTAAATTTACACTTCGAAACTGGCATGAGAAAACCGGCACCCATAATGAAAGGGTCATAATGCAGCACAAGTACTGGGGAAAATTGTCATCCTAAAAGACAGCGAAGCAAGTGGTAGTTGAACGTGCGTTCTCCTCGATGTACAGTCACAAACTGCCGAAAATTGTGGCCCTCTCCCCTCCAAGCAGCCTACTTGTAAGTTTTAAAAAAGATTACGTGCCTCTAGTAGTAGTGGTAGTAGTACAGGAAAGTTTTTTCTGTATCAAATCGGTTTATATAACTTGTTTGTTGTTGATGTTGTTGTTGTTGTTGCAGGCAAGACAGACAAGGATAGACAAAGGCACTCTGATCTGGCTCTACTCGACGATGAGTATGACGACGTTTTTTACTGTGCAGTGGAGTCGCTTGATCAAGTGTTAATGCCGTAGAACCAGAGCGAAAAAGGTAATTACTCGCTCTGCTTATAACCATGTGATCGGCAGAATTCTTTCTTTCACTGCTCGAGCAGCAGTAAACAATGTACTTAACTATTGTTTATCTTATCTCTTCTTCTACAGCTCTCACTTCTCAACAATCTCAGCACTGTAAAGCACTCATACCGGTGGCGGCTCAACCGTCTTCCTCATATAGGTTCGAAAATGGAGTCACTATACTTTCAACTACCTAGTTTCAACCAATTTTCAATGTCATCCGACTACCCACTTTCCACAACCGAAATACATGTCCATGGATCCTTATATATAGGGAAATGTCTTAGGAATTTTGGTAGATTAGCGAATAAGACAAGCAAATATTCTAGTACCAAATATTTATTACCTTTTGCACTTACATTTACCTACAGAAAACAACTCTTTCCTTATTTTTGTTAAGCGTAGCTTTAATAATGTCCTATTTAATTTTTAACTTACAACTTAAATTCCCATCTGAATCATCTATTTCTTTCTCCAGCCAGTAATTTCACAAATACAGAGAAGATTTGTTTTCGAACTCCAGTATATATCTAACTTTTTCCTGTAAACTACCTCTTTTATTGCTTTAACAATTAGTTCTGTTCCTTCTGGCAGTTCTTCTAGACTAGAGAATATGGGAGTTTAATTTTTCCTCTTATTTCCAGCATGTCACTGTTATAACACTCCACATCCTCCTGGGTGTAAGTTGCAAGTTCTTCTTCAGTACATTCTTGCGGTATTTCGGTATAGAACTTAAAGTTTACAAATTTTGCAAACGAATTTCCATTAAAGGTAGTTATTCCGTTGGTTTTAAGCTCTGAATACGGTTGTTCTGTTGCTAAGTGTTTGACATCAAGCTCACCACATTTCGATATAGTGTATCATCCTTTTTAAGCAGTTCTAAGGAGAAATGGCGTTTGATAAACCGATTTTTCGTGTGTCCTTTAGCATAGTAAACATGCTCTAGGCCGTCGTTATAGGTTTGTACTCCAACATATGGCCACTTATAACTGCTCTTTACAGTAAACGCCATTATCTTGTATTCCCCAGTCGTAGCTAGATTTCTCCATACACCGTGTTTAAAGCCATACGTCAACCTGGCCTGAACATCCGCTACAGCCTCTTCCTTTTCCATTTGCAGCTTATATTCTTCCTTTATAGCAGTTGTCTTCTCTATATACTCCTTTACTTCGATTTCTCCCACTTCCAGTTTCCTTTCCCGTGCACACAACACATTAACTGTAATTAAATGTGTAATTTCTTTAATGGGAAATGTTTTAAGTCTGTGTGATACATTTACTCATTTTCTTAGTACTTGGGTAATAACGTTGCTCGTGAGGACCAGTCCCAATTCCGCAATATCCATATGGGACGGTAGTGTGGAGAACAGTGTTCTATACTGAGAAAAATAAGTTTCTCCTGCTTTAACACAGCACTTCTTTAAGGTATTTATATTGTCTTTATTCGAGTCAGAGTTAAGGTACTCCACATAGTTTATAGGTACATAATAAAAACTGTGTGCAGGCAGAACATAGCTGATAAGCTTTCCACTGTATGGACTATCTGGAAGACTTTCTTGTACACCTATCAATTTTCATGTATTATTTTTATCCCAGTACACAAACAGCAGAACGTTATTAAACACTAAACAACAGTTATTCTGCAGGTCATCCGTTAATTGACGCCACATGGTAGCAAGTGGCCCAGAGTAAAGTGGAGCACATTTTAAATACTGTTTATTGGTGTCTAATAGACGGAAACACTCCTACACAGGTTCGAATACACGATCCATTCCGTAGTTGCATATTCTAACCTCCCAACTGCTAATAACATGTTGTTTAGCCAAGGAAGACCTTAAAGTTTCTCGTAGTCGCATGTCTGGACACTTCATAAAATCTATAATGTGGTTACCAATATCCATTGTTACTCCTGGACTTGTGATCTGACATATAAATTTGCTATCTACATCTATATGATTACTCTGCAGTTCAAATTTAAGTGCTTGGCAGAGGGTTCATCGAACCACAATCATACTATCTCCCTACCATTCCACTACCGAACACCTAAACCTTTCTGTTAGAGCTCTGATTTCTCTTATGTTATTTTGATGATCATTCCTACCTATGTAGGTTGGGCTCAACAAAATATTTTCGCATTCCGAAGAGAAAGTTGGTGACTGAAATTTCGTAAATAGATCTCGCCGCGACGAAAAACGTCTTTGCTTTAATGACTTCCATCCCAACTCACGTATCATATCTGCCACACTCTCTCCCCTATTATGTGATAATACAAAACGAGCTGCCCTTTTTTGCACACTTTCAATGTCCTCCATCAATGCCACCTGGCAAGGATCCCACACCGCGCAGCAATATTCTAACAGCGGACGAACGAGTGTAGTGTAAGCTGTCTCTTTAGTGCACTTGTTGCATCTTCTAAGTGTCCTGCCAATGAAACGCAACCTATGACTCGCATTCCCCACAATATTATGTACGTGGCCTTTCCAACTGAAGTTGTTCATAATTTTAACACCCAGGTACTTAGTTGAATTGACCGCCTTGAGAATTGTACTATTTATCGAGAGATGGAATTCCAACGGATTTTTTTTTGAACTCATGTGGATCACCTCACACTTTTTGTTGTTTAGCGTCAACTGCCACCTGCCACACCATTTAGCAATCTTTTCTAAATCGCTTTGCAACTGATACTGGTCTTCCGATGACCTTACTAGACGGTAAATTACAGAATCATCTGCGAACAACCTAAAATAACTGCTCAGATTGTCACTCAGGTCATTTATATAGATCAGGAACAGCAGAGGTCTCAGGACGCTTTCCTGGGGAACACCTGATATCACTTCAGTTTTACTCGATGATATTCCGTCTATTACTACGAACTGCGACCTTTACCCTACAGTTAGAGCTTAAATATGTTATATAGTCTATTCCAACTGTCTTCTCGCTGTCCACAATCACATATCACATTGCTGCTTCGCTGGTGACCAAAAATGTTCAAATGTGTGTAAAATCTTATGAGACTTAACTGCTAAGGTCATCAGTCCCTAAGCTTGCACACTACATAAACTGAATTATCCTAAGGACAAACACACACACCCATGTCCGATGGGACTCGAACCTCCGCCGGGACCAGCCGCGCAGTCCATGACAGCAGCGCCCAAGACCGTTCGGCTAATCCCGCGCGGAGCTGGTGATCTTCTATGCAGAAATCCGGGCTTTATATTTTGTTAAAAATTCTTTTGAAGTCTTGCGTTATGTGCAAACGACCATCGTTTAAAGAGTTCCAAAGATCTATGAGACCTATGACACCACCTCCAAAAAAGAAAGAAAAGGAAAAAATAAGTCGCGTGACCTGCGATCCACGTCACTGCGTTGTGTTTCGTTCTCAGATAATAAATAGCGACCCGGCAGAGGAGTGTGCGTGAATCGAAATAAGCGGGCGACACCAGTAATTAGAGAACTAAAATTTTACGCAAAAAATACCAGATATTTTTCGACGGCCCACGATATAGCCGATGTCCATCTGTATCCTGAACGTTTCAGTTCACAGGTAAGGGTGAATCGGGAAGATAGGTCCAATGGAGTCTATCGCTAGTAATCTGTCTTTTGTTCACAGTCACGTACCAGGTCGAACGTACTTCTGAGTGTAGCGTTACTGCGTTGACAGTGCGTGCACCATGATACCTTCAAATGCACTTTAGGATATGTCGGTTCGATGGCATTAGGAGGTGGGGGGCGATGTAGGCCGCCCCAGATATCCCATAGGCAGCTGTACTCCAGATAAAACCTCCCAGAATAGCGAAATGACACTGTTATCACAGTAAGCGCCAGCGGAGGGCCAAGGGAAGGAGTTTGTGACACTTGCACGGTGAGGGAATGTGTTGACATCTGCACAGAGCCCAGGACACGGTAGGTAGTGGACTGGGTGTTACAGAAGTAGTACACTGGCCTGTCCGCCGCTACCTGTGACGTATTCTGGGGAAGGCTAAAGCACATTTCTGCACGAAGTTGCCTGTCTCCGCATGAGTTCGTAGTGTGGGTGCCTTTCTCTCAGAGTTCAGTACTGCAGTTGCCGGCCGCTGTGACAGAGCGACTCTAGGCGCTTCAGTCCGGAACCACGCTGCTGCCTTGGGCATTGATGTGTGTGATGTCCTTAGGCTAGTTAGGTTTAAGTAGTTTTAAGTCTAGGGGACTGATGACCTCAGATGTTAAGTCCCATAGGGCTTAGAGCCATTTCAACGATTTTTCAGTACTGCAGTTGTTTTCTGGCAGGCAAGTAGTGTTGCGCGTTTTAATACTGAGATAATGGATTTCATCTGAACCACCAGAGGTAACTTATTTACTTATTTACAATGGGCATCAGTGTATAGTGGTGTACAAAGAGAAACAAGACGAGACTTACTGCTGTTATGTAAACTTCAGAGAGAATAAATGATAAAGAAAGACTATCCATAAAAAGTCACACACTTTTAGGGGAATGTAACCATGTTTATTTTCCAGATGAAGCAGCAGATGAAGTGTAAAAATTTTGTTAGTGCAAAGAAGCGAGCAAAAGAAACAGACGGTACTGTTTCATCAGTTTACGCTGAAGAAGTAGGGCAGCTCTTCAGAGGAGGCTACGACTTAGTGACATCATTGCTATCACAGAGAAGTGCGAAACAATCGTTACATCGTATTAGGCGAAAATTTATGGGAATTACGCAAGTTCCACCGACTCTGTAGGAATATTGTTCCAAGAAAATAATTTATTGATAAACGACGATAGCAGCATTTTACTTGCAGATGATAATGGGAGACCGAATGATAGAATACTGGCGTATGCCAGCGAAAAGGGAAAAGCATGTTTATCGAACTGCGAATCTTTCTTTGTGAATGGAACTTTCAAGAGCTCCCGCAATCAGTATGGACAGTTGCTTATACTCCATGCCAATCATAATAATTCTTCGGAGGAAACAGACACCATTCCAGTTATTTACAAATTGCTGTAAAATAAAAAGTTGCTGTAAAATAAAAAGTGAGAAACACATAAACGTTTATTAAAGCCTGGATGGAACCCTGCATCTCTGACGACGGACTTCCGAAAGTGACATCGTCCAAGAAGCTAACAGTTTGCTTCGTGGAACAGAGATTTCTGGTTGCAATTATCATTTTAATCAATGTTTGTGAAAACGAGGTCAGTGCTGCAGCTTCGTTCCAGCGAGTAAGGAAAACGAGGAAATTCACTGCCACATAAAAATGTGTTCTTCTCTAGAACATCTTTCGCTGGATGTGTTGGACGATGGTTGGCTGTTTATTGAAGAGAGCATGCCTGAACACCAAAAGCTTCAGTACTTTTATGACTATTCCTTGGACCAGACGATCGATAACGAACATGTGCCAAGATTGATGTGTAACTGCAGTGGAAGGTGCCATAGCACTAACAACGTCTCCGAAGGACGGAACTGAAGAATAAATACATTAATAAGAAAAGTTCATCCGAATGTTTACTCGTTAGGGAAAAATCTTACAGATTATGCATAGTACCACGGCCACAAATATGAGCAACAAATTTCAAGCTCTGTTGGAAAAAGAAGAAAAAAAGCTAGCAATGAAGACTGACGAAATGTGTTGTGGTTGGCAGGAGAGCCAACACCGTATTGTTAAAGAAGGCCGAAATGCACGCGTCTCAGCTCACGCAGGCTGGCGTGAGGTCTGGAACATGACAAGTGAATTAGAATTGAGAACAACGGACGTACCTGGTGGAATACTTAACTTTAATCTATTAATGAAGAACGTCGCTCGTGACAGTACATGATTCGCAATATCAATGGTAACTGAATATGGCGCCTTGCTAGGTCGTAGCAAATAACGTAGCTGAAGGCTATGCTAACTATCGTCTCGGCAAATGAGAGCGTAGAAGTCAGTGAACCATCGCTAGCAAAGTCTTCTGTACCACTGGGGCAAGTACTAGGGAGTCTCTCTAGACCTGCCGTGTGGCGACGCTCGGTCTGCAATCACTGATAGTGGCGACACGCGGGTCCGACGTATACTACCGGACCGCGGCCGATTTAAAGGCTACCACCTGGCAAGTGTGGTGTCTGGCGGTGACACCACATTCCTCCCCAGCAAATCGGCGTACGGTTGTGGCATAAGGCTTCCGCCCGCCGTGGGGAGGACCCCATGTTGACGTATGCGACGAGGTGGGTAGCCTAACAACAGGCTAGGCTGTGCCACCCGCACCCTGCCATTCGGACCGCGGGGAGCTAGGAAACGCCTGGAAACCTGCTCCAGGGTGCACGTCAACATGCGGTGTATGCGCCCGCAGAGAGACAAGAGGCCGGGGCCGGGCCCGGGGCACCCGACGGGCGAAGACGACGTATGGTCCGGAGCGGGCAAGAGTTCCATGTCGGAGGACAACTGGTCACGGGAAGTGATCGGCGGCGCGTGACCCAGGGCGGCGTTCGGCGGTTGCAGCGACGCGTCCACTACGGGCGTCGCCTGCGGGAGAACAGGCGGCGGCGGCGCGTCGCCATGGGGCAAAATGGAAGGCAGCGTCGGTAACACCTGGGGCTGAGGCGAGCCAGTAGATGGGTCCCCGGGGCGCTGACCGGACGGCACCGTCGCTGAAAGCTGACGGCGAGTGGCAGGTCCCGTGCGACGACAGAGGCACAGCTGATTGAGATGCCGACGCACCTCACCAGAGGCCCCCAAAACCAGATACATAGCGCGGCCGAAGCAGCGAAGTATGCGCCCTTCGAGCCAACGTCGTGAACCTCGATAGTGGCGATAGTAGACAACGTCGCCTGGAGCAAAAGCAGGTGTCTGCAGCTGCACAGGAACCTGATGCGGCGGATGTAGCAAAGACATCAAAGTTCGATGATGAAGACCGTGGAGCAACTCAGCCGGCGAGCGACCATCTCGGGGCTGAGAGCGATACGAGGACAAAAAGAGCGCGTCCTCCCGAGAATGCGACTCTTTCTACTTCAACATCTCTGACTGGAAAGTCCTGACCAATCGTTCAGGGGCACCGTTTGATTGTGGCGAAAACGAGCGGACGTCAGATGTTGAATACCATTGGCCTTGCAGAATGACAGAAAATCTGCGGACATGAATTGTGGGCCATTGTCGAAAACAATATCTCTGTGGAAGACCTTCAATGCAAAAGATAGCGGATAACGCTTGGATCGTGGCACATGACGTCGTGGAAGACATCCGGACAACAAAAGGAAAATTACTGAATGAATCTACCACAACCAACCATCGAGCATTCCAGAATGGACCAGCAAAATCGATGTGTAAGCGTTGCCAAGGGGAAGTGGCTTTTGGCCATGGAAAGAATTTCCGCGGTGGTGCTGATTGTTGTTCGGCACTCACCATGCAAGAAGAGCACATATTCGTAATTGCGGCATCGATGCCGAACCAAGTACAGTGCTGACGAGCAAGTTGTTTCGTCCTCACTATACCCCAATGTCCTTGATAGAGAAGCTGTAAGAAAGAGGACTGTAACGAATGTGGTACCACGACCCTGGACTGATAATTATCAGAACGCAACAGCAAAACACCACGTCGTACAAAAAGTCTCTCCTTGTGAGCAAAAAATCGGCGAACCAACGGGACTTAAACAAGGGCCGTTGCTTAGCAACAATACGCAAAACGGGAGCAAGGACAGGGGCGGCAGCTGTGGCTGTAGCTACACGACGAAAACCAATCCGAAACGATTCGACCCCGTTATCGGTTTCCGCATCAATGAACATACAAGCAAGTTCGGAGGAATCGAATGCCCTATCCTCAGCAACAGGCACGCGCGACAACGCATCGGCGTTTCCGTGCTTAGCAGTGGACCGATACAAGATATCGTAGCGGTACTGCGAGAGGAAAATAGACCAGCGAATGAATTTCTGCGCTGTACGTGGAGGTAAAAGTTTGGTCGGATGAAAAAGCCATGTCTGTGATTGAGGTAAAATGACGACCATACAAGATATCATGAAACTTTGTAACACCAAATAGGAGAGCCAATGCTTCTTTCTCGATCTGTGAATAATTTCTTTGCGCAGACGAGAGCAATTTGGACTTAAAGGCAATAGGGCAATCGTGCGATCCATCTCTGTGCGCAAGCACAGCACCGATCCCGAAATCCGATGCATCCACCATCAACAAAAGGGGCTTCTGGGGATCGAATAGCGTAAGGCAAGTATTGGAAAGCAACGCCGATTTCAACTGGCGAAAGGCGCGTTCGCATTCCGTCGTCCAGGCGAACGGAACACACTTACGGCGTAAGCGATGAAGCGGAGCGGAAATGGAAGAGGCATGCGGCATATAGCGGTGGTAGTAATTGATTTTTCCCAGCACACTCTGTAGCTGCTTCAAATTCTGCGGCGACGGCAAGTCTTGTATGGCACGAAGGTGCGTAGGACTGGGATGTATTCTTTGGGCATTGAGTACATGTCCCAAGTATGGCAAGTCCCGAGCAAAAAAGACACATTTGTCCTTTCGGAAGCGAAGACCATTTTGTCGCAAGACCTGAAATAATTTTCTGAGATTGGCCAATTGTTCTTCTTCCGTCTTTCCAGAGATCACAATATCGTCCAGATAATTTGCTGCAGTAGGGACCGACGCACAAACAGTTTGTAGATATTGCTGAAACAATGCAGGGACGGATGCACACCCGAATGTCAGTCGTTTGAATCGATACAAACCAAGATGCGTGTTAACCACCAAAATGCGCTGGGATTCTTCGTCCACCGGTATTTGCAAGTACGCAACGGGGAGGTCCAACTTCGAAAAATATTTACCCGGGCACAGTTTGTCAAAAAGATCTTCCGGACGGGGTAAAAGAAAAAGTTGCAATCACTAATTGTGGATTCACTGTTGCCTTGAAGTCCACACAAAGCCTCAATTTGCCGGAAGGTGGCAAAATTACTAAGGGTGATGCCCAGAGAGAAGCCTGAACACGTTCAAGTACACCTTGTGATACAAGATCGTGTAATGTTTTTGCGACCTCATCACGCAATGCGTGGGGAACATTACGCGCTCTGAAAAATTTCGGTTGCGAGTTTACTTTGAGTTCCAAATGTGCTTTATAGTTCTTAGCGCAACAGAGGCCCGGTGCAAAAATGTCTGCAAATTCTTCACATAGACGAGAAACACTGTCTGAAGGCACAGTCTGGTTCACTGATAGGATCTGATTCACTATAGACAATTTAAACATCTGAAATAAATCGAAACCAAACAAGTTCACTGCAGAAGAAGAACGAAGGACGTAAAATGACACAAGTTTTGTGTGTCCTTTGTATGTTGCAAGAAGGCTGCACTGTCCTAACACAGGGATCGCTTGACCGGAATAGCTATTTAACTTAACATTTGCGGCACGCAATGGAGGTGTGCCCAGCAGTTTGTAAGTGTCTTGATTGATCAGTGAAACTGCAGCTCCGGTATCGAGCTGGAATGGTATCTCTTTGCCGTAAATGTCCAAGTCTACAAAAGTTTATTGTCCTGCTGACGACAAGAGCGACTGTCTCCTGCAATGTGAACTGACACTGGGCCATAATCACTTGCGACTTGACGGGAGTTCCGGCGATGCGACGCGCACTATTTTTGGGACGAACACAGTCAATGTGAGAGAGAGTGGCACTGCGCGGAGTGGAATGAACTACATGAATTTCCATAGGCAAAGTTTCGCGAGCCTGAGTATCCTTGGTTCGATTCCGATTCCGACGCGAAGCAAAGGGCCTGGATCGGTTTTGAGCTTCCGATCTGAGCTTTTTCTGGCAAACACTCTGAACATGTCCTTTTTTATTACAAGAAAAGCAATTAGCTTGGCATGACGGGCAATTCTCATTCGAATGTTTAGTAGCACACCGCAGGCATGATTTGAGCATTGCATTAGCTTGCCTGCGCGGCACACGTGGCTGAGAGCCTGGCGGCAGCGGCACGGCCGGGCGCGAGGGCTGTTTACTGCTCCGTGCAGCTCGCCGGCGGGCCGGTTAACCTGACACACTGCTGGCGAAGTTTCAAATGATTCCTGAGCAAAGTCAAGTGTGTCTTTCCGATCCAATATGTCCATCACTTGTTGGAGGGAGGGATTTACTAGTTTCAAAATCTGTTCCCTTATACGAACATCAGAAACGTTCTGTGCAATTGCATCACGTACCATACTATCTGAATAGGGGAGTCCACATTGACACTCAAAAGCACAATCCCTAGTAAGGCCTTGCAAGGTTGCAACCAACTCCCGTTTAGTCTGACCTGCCGTACGTTTTGTACGGAAGAAGGTATACCGTTTCGCAACTACATTGACTGATTCTTTGAAATATGCATCTAATGCAGACAAAATTTCTACGTAGGACAGAGTTGCTACGTCGCACCAGGGAAATAATTTGACTATCACACGGTACGTTTGTACCCCGACGGAAGAAAGAAGAAGAGGCTGCCCTCGTTACCTTGAATTCTGTAGGCGGCGAGATAGAATCCAAATTGGCGTGACCACTCCTTCCAGCTTTACAGTGCAGCATCAAAAGGTCGAAAAGTGGGTGCAACAGCGTGTTGTGGCTGCGGTAGCGGTGGAGCGGCTGCTGCCGCATCGTTTTGCATTGCTCGTTGACCCTGGACGAGCTGTCAAATGGCATCCAGTAAGGCCTGCGTCTGCTGATTGTGTAAGTGATAAAATTCGGACAGTACATCTGGAGATTGTGGCAAAGCCATTACACAAGTAAATCAGGGCAATTTAGATAAGAACACTTTTACTCTCGTCGCCAATGTTGTGGTTGGCAGGAGAGCCAACACCGTATAGCTAAAGGAGGCCGAAATGCACGCGTCTCAGCTCACGCAGGCTGGCGTGAGGTCTGGAACATGACAAGTGAATTAGAATTGAGAACAACGGACGTACCTGATGGAATACTTAACTTTAATCCATTAATGAAGAATGTCGCTCGTGACAGTACATGATTCACAATATCAATGGTAACTGAATATGGCGCCTTGCTAGGTCGTAGCAAATAACGTAGCTGAAGGCTATGCTAACTATCGTCTCGGCAAATGAGAGCGTAGAAGTCAGTGAACCATCGCTAGCAAAGTCGGCTGTACCACTGGGGCGAGTGCTAGGAAGTCTCTCTAGACCTGCCGTGTGGTGGCGCTCGGTCTGCAATCACTGATAGTGGCGACACGCGGGTCCGACGTATACTACCGGACCGCGGCCGATTTAAAGGCTACCACCTAGCAAGTGTGGTGTCTGGTGGTGACACCACAAAATGAATGCACAGGACTTAAAGAAACTCCAAACTAATAGGACCTTAAATCATTTCTTTCTTGAGTGGGATACGTACAAAAGTTAAAAAGACAAGAATAAAGTCAGAACAATTGAAATGTTTGTAAATATTGGAAACTTGTTTAACGTACTCATTGGCCATCTTCTAAAAATCGTAATTAAATTCTTTGTGGGACTTAAAGAGACTACCGGCTCATACTGTTCCCAGGAAACGACACAAAGTCGCCTAAAAGTCTCTTGAAATATTCCCTAATGAAAACTGAGAAGACCATCTCAAAGGCCAGGCCTTTTCTAGGGAGTATTCACAGCATTCTTGGAATCAAAATCTGTATGAGCAGACATCGAATATAGAAACATTGCAGCTTAATCGTAGGCAAATGGCATGCAATTACGTTCGTACTCTCTCCCTCTGTTATAAGATGAGCAAACCGGCATGAAATTAGTAAAGACGTAATAAATTATCACAAAAAAGTGCTTGGTCACAGTTTTGCAACCTTTCGGCATATTTTGAAACTAATTTCTAAAAACACATGTCGTCGACTACAGCTGTCCCGTTTAGGATGCTGCTAGACAAGTAAGAGCGCCCATTCTCTCTCGCCACCTGTGAACTCAAGTGGCAGAATAGGACGGTCATATGTCGTTGGGCAGCGCAGCACTGCCGACTGGTAGCGCAGAAATGCAGACAGTGTGCTGCCTTCAGAGTAGGGCTGTTGATAAAATATCGGTACATAGCTATTATTTCCAAATGTATCTATATATATCGGTGATACTTTGCTGCCAATCTATCAATATATCGGTATCGAAATGAAAATATCGAATGCCGATATTTTTATTTTACATTATATATTTTCGCAATTCCTGGTAAGTATCTAAAATTTTGCTTATGATGTTGTTGTTACATAACATTACTTTCACTGTGTCATGGACTCTTACTACTTTTCGAGCCTTCATCACGTCCAGTTTTTCTCTTTGACTGTGTTTATCTTATTGATATTGTTTAAGTTCCTTATGTATCCTTTATTTACATTGATAACTGTCTCTTCTTTTAATTGATTGTGTATTACTCTCCATGCTTCATAACTCCTGATGCAGCCCTGACTAGTACTAATTTTATTTTATTTTATTACTTTTACTTATTAATAAAAACTGTTATGTTGGCATGCTATTCCTATTTTGTTCTTAAGGTTTTCCTGTCTACTCCATTGTTATTTAAGTACGATTCAGTTTTTACTTTTTCATTGCAAAGATGTTACTTCCTGAATTTTTCTACTTCAGTCTATGTGTTACTTCTCTTCCAATGTTGTTTGCTAACATTAAACTTCTTTGGTGATAATACTCAGTAAATGTGCCTGAAGATGGCCTTGTAAGCCAAAAACCAGTTCACAATAAAAGTAATATTCTAGAACAAAAGCAAACTGGTACTTTTCATTTATTAACTCTTCTTCTACTTAGCCGATGGCAACAAAATTTTAAAATCGTATCTATCACGTAAATAAATAACGATACTTAAATTTTGAAGTCAATAACTTTACTGGTTTTCGAGTTTTGAATTTTTTAAATGATTTTAATGGAATACTTGAAAAGCAACTTTTGGTACCGGTACTAACACCACATTTTTTCGCAAGCCAGATTTTGTAGGTACAAGACAGAGCCCAACGCTTCTGTGCATTCATTTTACGAGAGATATTAATAATTCGTTCGAAGTGTTCATTTAAAACTTCAGCCTTGAATTTTCTTTAATTATCGCTACATATATGTGACGATAAAGTAAACAAATTAAATTTTCGATGGCACAAATGCGTAGAAGCACGCAAACAAATCAAGAGTACTTCCTCCGGAAATTTCATTCAGATTGGCTAATATTTATGATAAAATGTTGGCACTGTGGTTGGAAAAACAAACTAATGGTAAAATGGTCAGCACGGATTCAGAAAATATCGTTCTTGTGAAACACAAATAGCTCTTTATAGTCATGTACTATCGACAGGGAATGTCAAATTGATTCCATATTTTTAGATTAGGCACCAAACTGGGTGCCTAATGAGTATCGCCTCAGTTGTGCTACTAGATTCGTGATTTCCTAAAGAGACTGCTTACATCACGCTTGTCCGCCCTGTACTGGAGTGTTTCTGTGTGGTGTGGGATCCGCATCTGGGACTGACGGATGACACTGAAAAAGTACAAAGAAGGGCAGCTCGTTTTGTATTATCGTGAAATAGGGGAGATAGTACCACATACATGATACGTGAATTGGAGTGGCAGTCACTAAAACAACGGCGTTTCTCTTTGCGACGGGAACTTCTCATGAAATTTCAATCACCAGTTTTCCCCTTCGATTGCGAAAACATTCTGTTGGCACCCACCTACATAGGGAGAAATGATCATCACGATAAAATAAGAGAAGTCAGGGCTCGCACAGAAAAATTTAAGTGCTCGTTTTTCCCGCGTGCCTCTCGAGAGTGGAACGGTAAAGAGAGAGCGTGAAGGTGGTTCATTGAACCCTCTGCCAGGCACCTAATTGTGAATAGCAGAGTAATCACATAGATGTAGATGAATTTTTATCAAAAATGAATATTACTACAATTAAAATACAACAGTACTATAAAGTTTTCCCTTGCTGCTCATTTGAGTCTTCTCCTTGTAATTTCAAGATCAGCGTAACTTTTCCCTTGAATTTCCTCAATAAAAAAGCCCTCAGTCTTCTTGAGAAGGTCCAGAAGTATGAATATTTGAGTGTAAGCCAATGCCTGTTTCCTTGCAGCTCTCCTAATTACTGAGCAGAGCAGAACTTCAGTGTACTCTCTAAGGTCTTATCAATACAGCCAATAGGCGAAGTAACTAATTTCCAACGACTGGCTACCAGTTATTTCGCTTCAGTTTTCCTGGATATCTTGCAACTTGTACTTCGCAGTTAGAGTATATGCCAAGTTTGGAGTGAGGATGATTCTGTTTGATGGTGACAAAAAAAAAAATCTTTGACATCTTTCTGTGTGCAACAGGTCCGTATGCAGTCAGTATTTAAAACATTTCGTAGAGTTGCTTGTAATTCGAATTTAGCGAAATCGTTATGGGATCTAAGAGTAATTCCTCTAAAGATGTAAAATAGCCATTAAATTTTTTTGAAAAATTGTGGTTTTAGGGTGGTGTCTCCCGTTAAAATAGAGAGTTTCTGTTTTTAAGTGGATGAAAACTGGCGTAATGGTCGAGTTAGGAACTTCAAACCGGTCACACACATCAACATCAAGGCATCATTGCAAGATGCCTACTTGTATATTGTACGTAATGGTTTCTTGATATGCCTCATGTTCTATCAATGTGCTTCAAAACTTAGAACACAACAAAAAAATCTAGTTTACTATAACATTACGATAGATTCCATGCGAAAGATTATGTACACTTGGAAGGTGAAAAATGAGTAGCCGATATGAAACAAATTAATAAACTCGTTTCCAATGACTGAAGGAAGTATTCATCATGTGTGAGCAGAGAAATAAACGACTCAATAATTTTTTCACTGTGGTAATGTATCTGCAGTTAGATCACGATACCATACTGCTTTTTAGTTTGCAAGGGTTTGTACAGTTTCGCTGATTTTCGGTTGTGAGAGTGTGTGAACTCGGCTACAGTTAGGATTCATACACATACTGCGTGACGTTTGTGTGATTAGTTTTGTAGCACAATTGCTCTCGTAACTTCTGTTTCCTCAACGTAAATTTTCACAATTTTGCAAGTCTACAACTGCAAGTATGTCGACGTTTAGACTTACATGTACGTGCTGCTTTTTTATACAATGAAGAGCATGAACCCCACAAAACTCATTGGAAGACTTCAACTTAAGGCCTCGTCTTCGAATCAGCATTACTCAAAAAGTGGTTACGGCAAGTTGAAAAAGAGAATTGGAGGAAGAGACAGTGATATACATACGGGTGTATGGTAAATCTCTCGTCTCCATACCTCTTTCGTGTTACCACAGATGAAGTGTCACTGATATCATTTGTACAAAGATAGCAGTACACGCGAGGTGCCTACTCGATTCTATCACCCTGAGTGGAAAGCATAAGTTCTAATAAATGTTCACCAACCTGCAATTCTCATTTCTATTGTTGTTGTTCCCTGAATAGAAAACATCACGTAGATTGTGAATCCATTGTCTTGATGCTGTAAGAAACTCCTTGGGAGGGACTGTTATTTTAGAAATGAAGGGTTGAGGATGACATAATCCCAAACCACAAAATCTAAACTTTTATGGAGAGTGTTTTAAGTCTTTGAATAAATCCATAAATCATATTTCAACTTCTATGAGCATCCGACAATAGTAGTTTATTTCTCCTATGTGTTAATATACACGTGTGCAGAGTTATATTGTGATCAAAGTTAAACATTATTAATAAAAAGAATATTTTACCCCTGGGTGACATACCACTGGGCTTTGACCTGTGTCATACTAAATGAATACAAGGTTTACAAAAATTTGAACTTCAACATATAGCGTAACTTTCAATGATAGTAACTACAATATTTCAAACTATATCTGTCACGTTCCTGTCATTTTCATCACTTTCTTCCTTTGTTTCACTCAAACTCTTTAAGTGTCCCTTCTAAAATTCTGATATATATGGCATTAATGACATAACATCTTTGAGTATTTGTCGCAAATTGGAATGGCTTTCAAGTATTTCCCTGATAGCTTGAACGGATTAAACGCCTGATGTGCTCGTCCTTTTCTAGTGATATTCACAGTTCCGAATTCTTCAAAATCAGTGTACTGATACTTCACTTTTAAATGTGATGGCATTCCTTCATGAAAACTAAAAGTTATCGCTTCAGAAAGTGGGAACTGAAATCCATCATCATGTTTGTCCTTCTCTGCAATATTTATCAGCAAAGGTGCCAGATCTATAAAATCTGCTTAGTTCATTTTAACGACTGAAAGCGGCGTGTTCTTACACTATTCTCTAATGACTGTAAGCCAGTCATAAGGGGTGAACACAGTGAGGGGTCTTTTCTTAACTTGCTTCTCAATTCGACCGAAGTATCGGTCACAGGGCAGTCGTGTATGTCCAACTTGTGGAAACCAACATTCAACGGCCTTAAATTTTCATGAATGCACAAGTGATCTCTGCAGTGCAAGAACATCCCAGTTTTTCCCTTAGCCTCTGCTATTATCACCAACATTGTGAAGAATATTTGCTATTTCTACGAATTTTATCAGACAGCTTTGCTTCATCACCATTCCACACGAACCTATGCTCCATATCAGACCCACAATAATGAATATCAAAATTATAGTCCACAACTTCCCCTTATAGAATGCAGACGCAGACGTCAGCCTTGGTGCTAGAACGTTTGTTGTAGATCAAAGGCTATTGTATGATGTTGCTCAGGATTTTCCCTAGATATCTTGGAAAGCTGTGTAGTGATATTTTGTCCTGCAGATGCTTTGGCATAGTATAGGTCATTTTCAATTCATAATCTTTTAATCATATCTTCAGAGTTGGTCAACTGTGCATTTTTATTTGAATTTGAAATTCATCACATACATGACATGTGTCTGAATAAGGCAATTAAAAATTATATTAAAATCGTGGTTGAAAGTATCTGGAATTTTCGAAGCGTTTACTTGGAGTGCATTATTTTCTTCACATTATTCCTAATAATGTTCTTGATATAATGAATAAATCGACATGTCATGGTCGAAGTAAACTTATTAGGGTTCTGTGAGCGGCTGTAATGACTGGCATACTTAGGTATACTACTTATGAAGTTGAGAACTGTCTGAACTGCTTCTGGTGAAATTTTCGTAGATGGATTCCTTTTTCTCCCCCGAAACAAAGAAAAAGAAGAAAATTAAATTCCCAGGTCAGAGAAAATTTAGTAAATTTACGTTCGAATATTAATATACTGGAAAAATAAGCAGAGTAGAACAACATTGCGTTTTTTCTGGGAAGCAACATTAATGAAATCTTTAAATACCTCTTCTGTCTTTTGGAGAAGTCCGAGTGTCTGCCACGCAAGTGTTTTCGTAACTTATTAAGACGTCCTTGATTGTTCTGTAGCCCATGCACACTTAAAAATGCTTGTTTGCATACTAAAATATTATAGCCATTATCCTTAACCTGGTAAAAAAAAGTAACCATTCACAGCTAACCTGGGCTTTTCGTTTTCTTTGGGTGCCTAAAGAAGTCAAATATATTAATCAAAATAATAGTATTTTATTTACAATAAGTGCATGATATAAAAATTAATTTCAGATTTTAATTAATCATAGTTAACTCTTTTGCACTTGTTTCATCTTGATATTGCCCAGAAGGTAATTATTTTGTCAATTAAAATCACCTGTATCCTAAAAAGAGTGAAATATCTGCTCTACTAATTCATGAATTTTGCTCCAACGATTGTTTTTACATTTACATCCAATACCACGTATTTTAGTACCAAACGTTTGTACTGTTTTATTAGATATGTACTCTCTGCCAGAATTTCTACGAAGTTTACATTTTTACGTTTCCCAATTGTACATATTTCTTCTTTTCTTTCTGCCTTCAGGTTCCTTAACCGGTGATTCTTCGGGAGACCTTTTACATTCGTCAGCACCCTAAACCAAACGAAGTATTAAGAAGGAGAAAGACCGAAGCCTCTTTAACACATATAACCTTAATACGCTATACAAATAGCCCAGTAATATTAAAATTATTATCAACAATGCAGTAATTAATAGGAGAAGTATAATTTATTCATGATTCTCACAAACAGATTTTAATTGTCAAGTTCATAGTAGTTGAAATTACGCTACAATATTTTACTATGATACAGTCCTGAGTTTCAATGTTTCAAATGCTTCCAAAGTAAATATTTTCGACTTACCATGTAATTTTCGGATGAATATTTATCAGAAAGGCGATAACTGCTTCCACTGGACGAATAATATTCTTCAGAACTGGCCATTTCTGTCGGAATCTTCTTTTTCGGTTACGCATGGAAGTGACTTCTTTGCAAGCGTCATGATACTGCGGCCTTAGTTTGTGCCACACACGAAAAAGACTACTTCCTCACTGTGTGAGAACAACAAGTGTGATTTGCTCTGGCATCTAGTGAGTGAAACCGGTCGGCACATAATAAAAAAAGGCGAATAAGACTGTTTTCTTAATACTGAGTTTAGTGGGTGAAATATAAAATGTTTTCGCAGTAGTTTCCTCTGTTGAATAGAAGTTGAAGTAACACAAAAAACGCCTTTTGAGAAAAACGTGGCTTTTGACCATATCATCCTCCGCCTTTCAAATTATTATTTCCCAATAAGTCATACGGGACGCCACTCGCTTTGTTATAGGCATAACACGAGAAACTGCACAATTACATTCCTTTTTAGATTCGCCAATGATTTCTATTCTTCAAAAATTTAATAAATTGCATAAATCCGTAAATTAGTATCACACTGTTCTCAACTATATAGCCACATAACCATACATTGCTAATAACGTCTTAACTGATAGCGCGGCGGACAACATGTCCGTCCTCCGAGACTGCGAAACCAGCTCTGATCTTACAGCCGAACCATTTCGCCTCCCACCCAAGTTAGGCCCTATCCGACGATCACCGAAGCGCTTCATCTACCTTTTCGTTTTGCCGTTGTTTATTATTCTAATGTTCATTAATACTTGTGAAATAATGGAACTATAGCCCGCTATTTAAAGATTCTTTAATTTGAAATTCAATTAAATATGCTGTTCAATTCATCAAATATTAATAATAGAAGATTACTATTTTTGGGGCAACTTATGAAAGCAGCCGGCGATCGTGGAGAAGGAATACAGTTTAGGCGGTGTTTTTCACGATACCTGTACCGAACAAACTATCTGTCATCGCTACCTCACACCACATTACGTCATCCTGCCATAGCTACCTTCTGAACTACCCAAAAAGAGCTTCTTGTACCCGAATATGATGGCTCAAAAGCCAGAAATATTACATAGAACCAAAAATTGATCTTTTACTGAAAGCAAAATAAGTAATATTCATCGTCATCTTTTTTAACTAGCAATTGGGCTATGAGCAATGCTCGTGCCATAACTGCAGTTCTCTTACGCCCATTGTCCCACACTTACTTCCTGTGACGTAAATATTCCCTTCCGCCCTTGTAAGATCATGCAGTGTGAGCAGCGGCAATGAGTTATGTCAGCCCAACGCCATCCTGTCGTCTCTATTATCATGCCGTCCACGGAGATTGGGAGTGCATATAACTCCCCCTCTTCTACAAGTGTTGTGCCCACCAAAGAGTTGTCTTCCACATCGTCCTGGGAGTGCATATAACTCCCCCTCTTCTACAAGTGTTGTGCCCACCAAAGAGTTGTCTTCCACATCGTGCTGGGAGTGCATATAACTCCCCCTCTTCTACAAGTGTTGTGCCCACCAAAGAGTTGTCTTCCACATCGTCCTGGGAGTGCATCTAACTCCCCCTCTTCTACAAGTGTTGTGCCCACCAAAGAGTTGTCTTCCACATCGTCCTGGGAGTGCATATAACTCCCCCTCTTCTACAAGTGTTGTGCCCACCAAAGATTTGTCTTCCACATCGTCCTGGGAGTGCATATAACTCCCCCTCTTCTACAAGTGTTGTGCCCACCAAAGAGATGTCTTCCACATCGTCCTCCCACGAGTCACTGCAGACAGGCTGCCGGTTGGTTACAGCGGCTACGAAAGAGAACCTTTTCATGCTTCCTCGCTGCTTCGAAGGTGTTAAATCGTTTCCTCCATCTCCGAACGGGCGCTCAGGACACGAAGAATCCATCATCTCATTTCCGAATGGGGGAGCAGTGTCGGTCGACGTCTCGATAGCAGGTGCATCCAACACACGACCAAAATTAGTACGATCACATGTATGTGTCCTTAAGGGACAGTTGTCAGACGGTGTCCGTGGGCGTTTCTTTTGCTTGCATAGCGAATGCTGCTTCCAGACATGCTTCTTCCTGTCAGATCGTGTGTGTATATCTGACTTCTCTGCACCTTCCGAGAGGAAAGCTTTGGTTGGCACGACTCGTGGATCAACATCCATCCGCTTGTTGTGTTTGGAGGCGTCTCCCAGCAGTGGCTGTTGCTGTCCGAGGGTATCTTTCGACTCCCTCTGCAGCGAGCGGAAGTTATGTGCCTCATAAATAACGCATCAGTCAGTCTGCGGTGGTAACCTGTAACTATCCCCACCACCAGAAGTCGTAGGCGTCGTCACGTGTTCATAAGTAATGGGTGGAATTGAAGGATGAACATAATGTACCACTTCAGCTGATGGAATTTGGGTGATCCGCTTCTGCAAACAATCGGAGCGAATATGTCTATTCTGTCCACGTCCTGAGCATGTGCACGGTTGTCCATAACATGATAATTGAGCGACAACCGGCGATGTTTTAGTGTGAAGGAACATGCTTCATGAGTTCGAGTCTGACTTGTTTTGCTCCACTGAGAAGTGATGATGACGACGTTTGGTATGCGGGGCGTTCAATTGCGCGATCACCAGCACCTGTAAAAAGCCCCAATTTTTATGCAGTCTAAATTTTTCACACTCGAGTCTAGCCACTGTCACGAATGATGATGATGATGATGATGAAATAGTGAGAATAACACAAAGACCCCAATCCCCAGGCGGAGAAAATTCCCATCCCGGATGGGAATCGAACCCGGGTCCCCGTGATCCAGAGGCAGCGACGCTTCCCACTAGACCACGTGCTGCGGAGCCTCTGAGTGCTGAATACGTTGTAAACGTCTGCCACTTCTCAGCAGCGTGGGAATTGATAGTCCCGTATGGCTTAAGAGTGAAGGTAACGGAATTATGGATACCTCAAAAGTAGTTCGAAAACCCATGTTCAAATGTAACAGCGCCAAAATGTCCATCTACATCTACATCTACACTCATACTCCGCAAGCCACCCAACGGTGTGTGGCAGAGGGCACTTTACGTGCCACTGTCATTACCTCCCTTTTCTGTTCCAATCGCGTATGGTTCGCGGGAAGAACGACTGTCTGAAAGCCTCCGTGCGCGCTCGAATCTCTCTAATTTTACATTCGTGATCTCCACGGGAGGTATAAGTATGGGGAAGTAGTATATTCAATACCTCATCCAGAAACGCACCCTCTCGAAACCTGGCAAGCAAGCTACACCGCGATGCAGAGCGCCTCTCTTGCAGAGTCTGCCACTTGAGTTTGCTAAACATCTCCGTAACGCTATCACGGGTACCAAATAACCCTGTGATGAAACGCGCCGCTCTTCTTTGGATCTTCTCTTTCTCCTCCGTCAACCCTATCTGGTACGGATCCCACGCTGATGAGCAATACTCTAGTGTAGGTCGAACGAGTATTTTGTAAGCCACCTCCTTTGTTGATGGACATTTTCTAAGGACTCTCCCAATGAATCTCAACCTGGTACCCGCCTTACCTAAAATTAATTTTATATGATCATTCCATTTCAAATCGTTCCGCACGCATACTCCCAGTTATTTAACAGAAGTAACTGCTATCACTGTTTGTTCCGCTATCACATAATCATACAATAAAGGATCCTTCTTTCTATGTATTCGCAATACATTACATTTGTCTATGTTAATGGTCAGTTGCCACTCCCTACACCAAGTGCCTATCTGCTACAGATCTTCGTGCATTTCTCTAAAATTATCTAATGCTTAAACTTCTCTGTATACTACAGCATCATCCGCGAAAAGCCCCATGGAACTTCCGACACTATCTACTAGGTCATTTATATATATTGTGAAAAGCAATGGTCACATAACACTCCCCTGTGGCACGCCAGAGGTTACTTTAACGTCTGCAGACGTCTCTCCATTGATAACAACATGCTGTGTTCTGTTTGCCCATCTGAGGGCCTGAACTGGAGCTTTCTGTCAGCGTCAGTGAGGCCCTCTTTGTACGTTTCTTTGTTGATCTTCTTAACATTGACGACACTGGTCGTGATCGAAAATATATACCAATGATGTCCTGTGGATATAGATGTGGTTCATCACTCAAGAAGTTTTCTACTTCATACGTTCGGGGTCGTGGATGTTCGTCATGGAATGTAATTTCAATAGTATTCTTGCAGTCCGCGACTTGCGCCAGCTGGACGTTAGTCAAGCTCTCGCTCACGCTAGAGCATCTGGACGCTAAGGACACGTCTTCACTGCTCTGTCGCTGACGGCAAACTGTACTCATTTCTCTACACCGACCATGGATGATTCGTGTTCTTACTTTGCGTGTTACTATCTCCTGAAAGCTTTAATCGTAGGTATGTTTCTAACTTACATTTAATTATAACAAATTGTACCAATAATATTGCGTTTTCAGTGGATCCTCAATGTGCAGTTGCCTTAAAACGGCATGCCCTCATAATACCCAAGTTACAATATTTCTTTAAACAATAATATGATTTTTACCGTCGTTTTATTACAACAAATGGCACAATTAACGACGGGTTTTCTAGAGATCCTCTGTTCTCTGGTGTTCAGAAACGGCACACACACACACACTCAGTACATTCCACTAAATATTCTTAGGACATCAGACTACGTCAAAAAATTAATATTTTTTTCTTGACTGTTCATACGTACCTGCACGTCGTGGTACTTTATATTTATACCCTGGTTTCTCCTTTCCATAGTCTTCCCTTTGTATCCCTCCTTCCTCAACATTTTCCCCTCAATACTTCTTTGTGGACTCATAATTTCTCCACTGGTGGCCTCACTTTCATCGCCTGATAGTTCCTGCTACCAAGCGGCTTAACAAAAGTAGAGACAGGGAGTATCACAAATAAGTCAGTTTGTATCATTTCTTCAATTGCCTAAAGGTTTCGCCTCCGCCATGGGCGTGGTCTCCAAGACTCATAATACCAATTGTTATGACTCAGTTGACTTTCCATCAGTGTTTGGCCACGGCCATGGCCGTGTTGTAGCACTCGAGAGGGTCTGTAAGCTATTTACGGTATGATACTTCTCCTTCCCTCGTTAGACTATTACGCTTCTTGTACGAATTCCTTTATTCGGTCGAACATCCCCATGCTTTCGGTCGCACCATACATCCCATGATAGACAAGAAAAGACGACTTACACTAAATTTCCAGTTGGTGTGATGAATAACAGGTAGCCGTAAATGTGAAAAAAACGTAGGATGAACAAACCTGTAACGTTCAAACACAGTATTATTAGTGTACAACTTGACGAGCGGTTCTAGGCGCTACAGTCTGGAACTGCGCGACCGCTACGGTCGTAGGTTCGAATCCTGCCTCGGGCATGGATGCGTGTGATGTCCTTAGGTTAGTTAGGTTTAAGTAGTTCCAACTATAGGGGACTGATGACCTCAGAAGTTAAGTCTCACAGTGCTCAGAGCCATTTTTTGACACAGTCAAGTCATTTAAATATGTCGGCGTAACGTTGCAAGGCATTAAGAGGTGTAACTAGCATGTGAAAACTGTGGTAGCAATGGTAGACTTCGGTTTATTGGGAGAGTTCTAGGAATGAGCGGTTCTCCTGTAAAGGAGATCATATATTGGACGCTGGTGCGACATACTCTTTAGTACTGTTCGAGCGTCTGGGATCAGTACCAAGTCAGATTAAAAGAAGACATCGAACCAATTCAGAGGAGGGCTGCTAGATTTGTTACCAGTAAGTTTGAACAAAACTTAATTCTTACGGAGATGCTTCGGGAACTCAAATGGGGATCTCTAGAGGGAAGGCGGCGTTCTTTTCGGGAACCACCACTGAGAAAATTTGGAGAACCGACGTTTATAATCTGACTGCCGAACGGTTCTTCTCCCGCCAACATATATCGCACTCAAGGACTAGGAAGATAAGATACGAGAAATAAGGGCTCGTACGGAGGTGTAGAGCCAATCGTTTCTCCCTCGCTATGTTTGCGAGTGGAACAGGAGGGGAAATGACAAGTAGGGGTACAAGGTACCCTCTGCCACGCACCTTACGGTTGCTTCCAGAGTTTCTATGTAGACGTAGAACTTGCATTATTAATTACGATCACTCCCGGCCATTCCGAGTTGAAAAAAAGACGACAAAATGAGAGAGAGAGAGAGAGAGAGAGAGAGAGAGAGAGGGGGGGGGGGCGGGGGGGGGGAGAGTGAGGGAGGGACGGACAGAGAGAGAGAGAGAGAGAGAGAGAGACACCTATACTCACTGTGGTCCACAGATAACCTAACGTTATTGATAAATATACCAATAACCTCGTATACTTCTCTCGACTACACTCAACGCTCATCCTGCGAGGACATTAAAGCTACAACATCACTCCTACTGCGACGACGTAATTCAAAGCTCTACCTGATATGTAAGGACGTCATAAGCCAAGGAATACAAGACCAATACGCTATTGTTAGAAGGAAATCCTCTTCTCATCCACAACGAACTGTCTTACATAACGCTCTGTCTCAATTTTACTCAGCGCCCAAGTGAAGACACTACTCCACAACCTTACATCTCTTGCGAAGTTCGTCAACAAACGGATACAAGCCGGCACCACGACTGCCCCATCGCACGTCCTCTGCCTCTTCCACGAATGCTCGACCTGTCCATCAATGTAAGAATAAATGTACAAAAATCATCACCATGACAACACAACAATTGAACGACGCCCATCGAAAAGCACTTCACCTTTGGAAGCATAAAAGAAAATTTCACTCTCATATATTAGCCTAATAAATTAATGTGTAAACACATCGATCCGTACACTGCCTCTTCAACTCCTGTTGTCAATTCAATTACTGAATGAATTCAATAATTATTGATTAAAATCAGTCAGAAATCTCATCCACAAAGATTGATGTACTGATCTATCAGCTCAGAACTTAAATAAAAACATCACACTATAAGCAACAAGACATACCTATCGCTTGACACATTATTTCCTTAAGGTTGCAACTTTTCCGTGATCATATACTGGTGCTTCAGAATTCTATGTACATATTGCGGTCATCCCTCTTCTCCCAATAATAAACTAGCTAAAATGTCCTTTTCATCTAATACACAAAGATAAAATACTATATACATTGAGAACTGAAAGAGCCAAAAAAACTTAAATCTGCCACTTCCGCGAGTCATCTCATTTAGTTTTCTCCGATCTGAAAGTGCTATTCTGATTTCTATTCTAGAGACCTTTAAAGTGTGTCTCGCCATTATTTTCATGTCCCCTCTGGTAAACCGCATTTCGGTCGCAGTCATACCTTCTTCACTCATGTCGTCTCAGTACAACATAAGCAAATGGAACGTCCCTTCGGCTACATGCATTTTCTACCTTGCAACGTACATAACATAGATCTTGCAACAGTTCCTGTAATCTATAGTGATCATCCTTACACTTACCGACAAGAACTCGTATCCAGTTTAAGGGTAAGTTCTCGTAGTACATCACTATGATCTGCGACGTACTAAACGGTGTCTTGAGGTACTGATTCATATTTGTCATCTATACCAAGAATTTTGCTGGGTTATTGGGATGGTGTTCCTCCAAGTTCTGATTCCTTAGCATATCTTGGTTAAATCTTTCCTACTCTTTGGACCAATAATTAGCCAAGCACGTGCAGCTACATTCTTCTAATAATGTGTATCGTAATCCCACTATCCGCATTTCTGCCTCTGCTTCACGATTGAAGTAGTCGCATAGAAATTCAAAGCATCGTCTCAGTGGGCAGGATGGAGGAAAAAATGGTTCCTATTATTCAGTCTAAGTTTTCGGTTCTATTCTCCTCCTATTTTTGCCCAATATCCGGAATTTCCGTATCGATAAGATATATGTATAGTCAAATGCTCCCCCTGTCGGTACCAGTATTAGTCTCGCTACCAAGCTCTTCCTCGTACAGATGCGATGCAGGTGGAACTTCTGTTTCAACGCTTACTTCTGGTCAAGTCCGCCCTATTCTTTTGTTATTATGGGATGGTTACCGACCTGAAATTGCTCTATGATTCTGCTAACACGATGTTTAATTTCAGCTGTCATCCTATTGATTCTTTCCTTCATCTCATCTATGTGCTTTATCCTCAAGTAACATGACCTCATCTTTCGCTCAGGTGGGATTTACCACTGCTCTACTGGACTGGCTTAAATGAACATTGGTGAGTGCCGCGGAATAAGTCCCAGCGTGACGTCGTCGCCTTTCTTGTCTGAATTGTCACATTCTCGGAAGCACTCATTCTGCATCTTTCGCCCTCGATTTCCTCTCTAGTCTGCACTCTAGTAATGCCCTCTCGGTCGTTCATCTTCACCTCTCCCCCCCCCCCCCCCCACACACACACTTTCAACACCGAACTTCTCACTATCAAGTGTTGCGATACCGCTCCGACCACAACCCTTCGGACTGCTAGCCCTGCTAATGAGGCCACCATGTCTTAAAACGTCCGTTTCCTGATTACCCATTCCATCTAAAACTTTACAAAATACAGGGTTCGATTAGTTCACACGTCTCACTTCCCCGATTTGCAGTGTTCTCCCTTTGGAAATTGTGGTTGGAGGAATCAACAAAATATTTTAGATCTCTATCTACATGGACCCCCCCCATGAACCATGGACCTTGCCGTTGGTGGGGAGGCTTGCGTGCCTCAGCGATACACATGGCCGTACCGTAGGTGCAACCACAACGGAGGGGTATCTGTTGAGAGGCCAGACAAACGTGTGGTTCCTGAAAAGGGGCAGCAGCCTTTTCAGTAGTTGCAGGGGCAATAGTCTGGATGATTGACTGATCTGGCCTTGCAACATTAACCAAAACGGCCTTGCTGTGCTGGTACTGCGAACGGCTGAAAGCAAGGGGAAACTACAGCCGTAATTCTTCCCGAGGACATGCAGCTTTACTGTATGATTAAATGATGATGTCACCCTCTTGGGTAAAATACTCCGGAGGTAAAATAGTCCCCCATTCGGATCTCCGGGCGGGGACTACTCAGGAGGATGTCGTTATCAGGAGAAAGAAAACTGGCGTTCTACGGATCGGAGCGTGGAATGTCAGATCCCTTAATCGGGCAGGTAGGTTAGAAAATTTAAAAAGGGAAATGGATAGGTTAAAGTTAGATATAGTGGGAATTAGTGAAGTTCGGTGGCAGGAGGAACAAGACTTCTGGTCAGGTGACTACAGGGTTATAAACACACAATCAAATAGGGGTAATGCAGGAGTAGGTTTAATAATGAATAGGAAAATAGGAATGCGGGTAAGCTACTACAAACAGCATAGTGAACGCATTATTGTGGCCAAGATAGATACGAAGCCCACACCTACTACAGTAGTACAAGTTTATATGCCAACTAGCTCTGCAGATGATGAAGAAATTGAAGAAATGTATGATGAAATAAAAGAAATTATTCAGATAGTGAAACGAGACGAAAATTTAATAGTAATGGGTGACTGGAATTCGAGTGTAGGAAAAGGGAGAGAAGGAAACATAGTAGGTGAATATGGATTGGGGCTAAGAAATGAAAGAGGAAGCCGCCTAGTAGAATTTTGCACAGAGCACAGATTAATCATAGCTAACACTTGGTTTAAAAATCATGAAAGAAGGTTGTATACGTGGAAGAACCCTGGAGATACTAAAAGGTATCAGATAGATTATATAATGGTAAGACAGAGATTTAGGAACCAGGTTTTAAGTTGTAAGACATTTCCAGGGGCAGATGTGGACTCTGACCACAATCTATTGGTTATGACCTGTAGATTAAAACTGAAGAAACTGCAAAAATGTGGGAAATTAAGGAGATGGGACCTGGATAAACTGAAAGAACCAGAGGTTGTACAGAGTTTCAGGGAGAGCATAAGGGAACAATTGACAGGAATAGGGGAAAGAAATACAGTAGAAGAAGAATGGGTAGCTCTGAGGGATGTAGTAGTGAAGGCAGCAGAGGATAAAGTAGGTACAAAGACGAGGGCTGCTAGAAATCCTTGGGTAACAGAAGAAATATTGAATTTAATTGATGAAAGGAGAAAATATAAAAATGCAGTAAATGAAGCAGGTAAAAAGGAATACAAACGTCTCAAAAATGAGATCGACAGGAAGTGCAAAATGGCTAAACAGGGATGGCTAGAGGACAAATGTAAGGATGTAGAAGCTTATCTCACTAGGGGTAAGATAGATACTGCCTACAGGAAAATCAAAGAGACCTTTGGAGAGAAGAGAACCAAGTGTATGAATATCAAGAGCTCAGATGGCAGCCCAGTTCTAAGCAAAGAAGGGAAGGCAGAAAGGTGGAAGGAGTATATAGAAGGTTTATACAAGGGTGATGTACTTGAGGACAATATTATGGAAATGGAAGAGGATGTAGATGAAAACGAAATGGGAGATACGATACTGCGTGAAGAGTTTGACAGAGCACTGAAAGACCTGAGTCGAAACAAGGCCCCCGGAGTAGACAACATTCCATTAGAACTACTGACGGCCTTGGGAGAGCCAGTCCTGACTACACTCTTCCATCTGGTGAGCAAGATGTATGAGACAGGCGAAATACCCTCAGACTTCAAGAAGAATATAATAATTCCAATCCCAAAGAAAGCAGGTGCTGACAGATGTGAAAATTACCGAACTATCAGTTTAATAAGCCACGGCTGCAAAATACTAACGCGAATTCTTTACAGACGAATGGAAAAACTGGTAGATGCAGACCTCGGGGAAGATCAGTTTGGATTCCGTCGAAATGTTGGAACACGTGAGGCAATACTGACCTTACGACTTATCTTAGAAGAAAGATTAAGAAAAGGTAAACCTACGTTTCTAGCATTTGTAGACTTAGAGAAAGCTTTTGACAATGTTGACTGGAATACTCTTTTTCAAATTCTAAAGGGGGCAGGGGTAAAATACAGGGAGCGAAAGGCTATTTATAATTTGTACAGAAACCAGATGGCAGTCATAAGAGTCGAGGGGCATGAAAGGGAAGCAGTGGTTGGGAAAGGAGTGAGACAGGGTTGTAGCCTCTCCCCGATGTTATTCAATCTGTATATTGAGCAAGCAGTAAAGGAAACAAAAGAAAAATTTGGAGTAGGTATTAAAATTCATGGAGACGAAGTAAAAACTTTGAGGTTCGCCGATGACATTGTAATTCTGTCAGAGACGGCAAAGGACTTGGAAGAGCAGTTGAACGGAATGGACAGTGTCTTGAAAGGTGGATATAAGATGAACATTAACAAAAGCAAAACGAGGATAATGGAATGTAGTCAAATTAAATCGGGTGATGCTGAGGGAATTAGATTAGGAAATGAGACACTTAAAGTAGTAAAGGAGTTTTGCTATTTAGGAAGTAAAATAACTGATGATGGTCGAAGTAGAGAGGATATAAAATGTAGACTGGCAATGGCAAGGAAAGCGTTTCTGAAGAAGAGAATTTTGTTAACATCGAGTATAGATTTATATATCAGGATGTCGTTTCTGAAAGTATTTGTATGGAGTCTAGCCATGTATGGAAGTGAAACATGGACAATAAATAGTTTGGACGAGAAGAGAGTAGAAGCCTTTGAAATGTGGTGTTACAGAAGAATGCTGAAGATAAGGTGGTTAGATCAGGTAACTAATGAGGAGGTATTGAATAGGATTGGGGAGAAGTGAAGTTTGTGGCACAACTTGACTAGAAGAAGGGATCGGTTGGTAGGACATGTTTTGAGGCATCAAGGGATCACAAATTTAGCATTGGAGGGCAGCGTGGAGGGTAAAAATCGTAGAGGGAGACCGAGAGATGAGTACACTAAGCAGATTCAGAAGGATGTAGGTTGCAGTAGATACTGGGAGATGAAGCAGCTTGCACAGGATAGAGTAGCATGGAGAGCTGCATCAAACCAGTCTCAGGACTGAAGACAACAACAACAACAACATCTACATGGATACTCTGCAAATCACTCTTAAGCTACTGCAGAGGGTTCATCGAACCACCATCACAATTCTCAATTATTCCAATCTCGTAGAGCACGCGGAAATAATGAACACCTATATTTCCGTACGAGCTCTGATTTCCCTTATTTCACCGTGGTAATCGTTTCTCCCTATGTAGGTCGGTGTCAACAAAATATTTTTGCATTCGGAGGAGAAAGTTGGTGATTGGAATTTCGTGAGAATATTTCGTCGCACCAAAGACGCATTTCTTTTAATGATTTCCACCCCAAATCCTGCATCGTTTCTGTGACACTCTCTCCGATATTTCGCGATGATACAAAACGTGCTGCATTTCTTTGAACTTTTTCGATGTACTCCGAAGTTCTATCTGGTAAGTATCCCACAACGCACAGCAGTGTTCTAAAAGAGGACGGACAAGCATAGTGTAGGCAGTCTCCTTAGTAGGTGTGTTACATTTTTCAAGTGTCCTGCCAATAAAACGCAGCAATTGGTTTGCCTTAAAAAATGGTTCAAATGGCTCTGAGCACTATGCGACTCAACATCTTAGGTCAGAAGTCCCCTAGAACTGAGAACTACTTAAACCTAACTAACCTAAGGACATCACACACACCCATGCCCGAGGCAGGATTCGAACCTGCTACCGTAGCAGTCCCGCGGTTCCGGACTGCAGCGCCAGAACCGCACGGCCAACGCGGCCGGCGGTTTGCCTTCCACACAACGTTAACGCCACTGAATCACAAAATGACAACTCTACTCATAAATCAAAAAACTAAGGATCAACAAGACGCTTTATTCTACAAAGACACCAAACCCTCCCTCCACCCCCCCCCCCCCCCCGTTTTTAGTGATGCTAAATGAACAAAATAAGAAAAAAAATTAGTCACGACTCAGAAACTCCCTCAAGTTTAGTGCAGGCTTCGCCTTTCTCCACCAGTTCGTAGTTGCCAAGGGCCAGCGAGTTTTAAATTATAGCTGGACTGTTATGTTATCACAAATAAAATTTCCAAATACAATTACCGCACCCTTGTCTCATGAAACTTAACTGCTCCTCTGTTCTCAGTTTCATTAAGTTTACCCTACCTTCCCATAGGCAATGGGCATCACTACGTCTCCCGTCGCAGAGCGAACCAAGCGTCCGCAGTCAATGGAGTGATGGCCGACCTCCAGCAGAACGAATACCCCTTCAGTGAGGACTGGTTGCATGAGGACAGTGTACTATCAGGTTGCACTATATGCATCATCTTTGTTAAAACCCGCCACCAACCACCCTGCCGTGCCCTCTACATTTCGAATACATACTCGTCCTCTCCCAACCCCCTTTTATCAAATTATCCCTGACTTCTACGTGACGCGGCATAATTGCTATTCCATGACCCTGATTTCATAGTGGATCTCTCCTCCATAACTTTAGTTTTTCTCAACCCATTCTGACTCCTTATTGGCATTTGACCGTAATTTAATGAAGAAAATCAAATCAAATGCATTGTTAGTGTTGTTCTAATTTAATATGCATCCAAATAAAATCCGTAATTAGACCTATCACATACTAGAAACCCCTCAAATACGTGGTTTGAATAAAACGTGCAAGCCACTTAAGTTTGATCTTCCTGATCCCACGGTATTTAATAAAAGTATTCTGTAATGTCCACTAAAGACCTCATCTAATCGTTTTCTAATAAGCTTCACTATTTGTTGTGCATTACGTGACCATTTATCCAACACATTTTCGAAACTCGAATGCACAGAATTCTGCCTTCTTCTTCATGAGATGTCACTGCGTAGCAGACGATCCGATTTGTTCTAATCCTGAGAGTTAATTAGAGACACCAAGTGATATGTATACGCCATCAGGCAGCCACAATGATCAGCGATGACTGGAACGTCCCAGAGGCAGATGCTATACTGAAAATTGTAGTGCAAACTAATAACGTCACAAAATGTGTGCCCCTCGTAAATGAGTCAGGAGCTTTGGTTCTATCAAAAAGGATTAATAACCTCAATAACAGAGGGCTATTTACTATTGAAATAAAATATCAGTCCAATGTGACAATTTGTTAGAGAGCTAGTATGTCAAATACATAACACGAAATTTAAGGTAAAAGAAAATCGAGAATAACATACACATAAAACAGCACAACTCATATTTGTTAATAACGAGCAGTATGAACAGACATCATATTTCAGATGTAGAAACACGGCTACCTACTTCTGTTAGTGTCGCACATCTCCTTCTTGGCGCTACTACTTTTTTCTCCGCCAGTGTATTTCCCGACGACTGTAAACTGTCTGTTAAGCATGCAACGAACCATTCCGCCATTTAGAGAAAGTTTCAAGGTACTAAAGTGCAGAGTTTCTACCACAAGGAACTTACAGAAACTGGGCAATAGTAATGTATTATCCCTGCTATTACCGATAATACAGAATCTGTATTCCAGTGGATGCCTTGTTTGTCTTTTGCAGATTCCCACGAAAAGTACTGCAGTTTGCATTCTGATTATATCTTCAGCTGGAATCGAACGAGGTTTTGTGGGTATTTGCAACGGAAGCACAAGAGATAATAATTCATTATGCTTCAGAAATTGTTGAGTGAACTGACTTTCGTAAATTCTGAATCTAAAATTACTTCCGGCGTAAATCTTTAGGTATTCTGTGGAAATTAAACTGTCCAAGATGCTTGTAACTTTTGCAGACATACACGACAACGTAAAACTAATTAGTACTGGATGTAGTAAGTATCTCAACAGTGATCCAGTTAGAGAGTACATTATTGTTGTTCTACTTCGATCAGCTTAAAGAAAGATCAAAATACAAACTGTGATGTTTCATATTATAGAGAGTAATTATGTGCGTAAACAGAGCGGGATGGCCGTTTAGCGTAATGGATAGGGTAGCAAAAAGCATATCGCACGCACGGCCACGGTAATTTCCACCTTGTAGCGCGGCGTGGCAGCGCCTGTACGCAAAATTCCCGCTTCACCGGCTACCACTTCGTGCCATTACACTTATGATGTGTGTAACCTACACTAAATACTGTCGCACGTTAAAGGCGATATAGAGCTTGCTCCGTTCTGCCGGAGATCCGCATCTCTCATAATGTCGCACTCTATTGCTCTTAAAAACTAGTGACTGAGAGATATGCTCTACGACACCTTTTATTAGGTACAAAACTATAATGGCCTACATCATATTCGGTTCACGCATCATCAAAACGCTCTATACATGCGACTGTGTACACTCCCAACAGCATTGTGTATGGCGCGCACCTGACGCACCAGTGCTTCTGTATCCATTGCCACGTTGCCAATGTGTTAGTGCATGTAATGGATTTCTTGGAGCCATCTTATATATACAACGTTACCGAAGTATGTGTTACCCTTAGTCTTTGATTAAACTGACAGCGCGAAAAAAAGAATTAAATCGTGCTGAGGACACGGTATATTTATTTTCAGTGTACGTTAATGTTGTAATTATCTGTGACAAATAGAACGTACAAGAGAAAGCAATGACGTCGTTCGTGTTTAGTGTTGTTACCGGACCTGGGAAGGTATATAAATGGTGTGAACATCGTCAGATGTTAAATACCCATATCTCCAACAAAATGCCACTACCACTGCGGGATTTTGAATAAAATCTGACCCTCAACTAAGTAGCCTCAGATTCAGAGTTGAAATATTAAACGTTTTGGCTGGTTTCGTTGTCTAGCGCCTGGGATACGTAGCTGCCGAATTACAAGGCAAATACTGCTGAGTCTACAGTATACAATATGAATATACACATGAATCGAGTGGTCGAAGATTCCTGTCACTCGGCAATTGCGAATTTTGAATGTAACTTAGGAATTTATAAACGAAAGATTGCAAATAAATAAAACCTGCAGGTACTATTTTAACGACTTTAATAGATGAGTACGATAGCAGAAGTACATTTAAGAATGCTATTTATTACTGTAAACCGTGATTTCCCTAAATCGTATCAGGTAAATGCCGGGATGGTTCCTTTGAAAGGGCACGGCCGATTTCCTTCCCAATCCTTCCCTAACCTGAGCCTGCGCTCCGTCTCTAATGACCTCGTTGTCGACGGGACGTTAAACACTAACTACCACCACCATTACTGTAAAACACTTATTGGTATCGAAGGTCCACCAATTAAATAAAATATAAGTTGAAAAACAGGGAAACTACAGATTCCTACTTCACGTAATTAGTTATGAGCAATGACATAGCTCGCTAAATAATCACTTTTAAACGTATACTACGTCTTCACTGCAAAAGCCTCGGAAATCTCACAAGTGCACAAGTCGGCACTACGAAATATTTCTATCTCTCGCGATCCACGTGCAAACTGCTCATCACTCTCCAAATATTTCCTGCGACCGTCCGTCGTGACTTCCAGTCCTGAACCCCGTGTCCTGTGCGAGCCTATCCTCCTCCTTCACTTCCATCCCTTCTCTCCATTGACTTCAGTAGTCACCTACCGTTGTAACAAGCACTGTGATTGGCTAGAGCGCTCCCACCATGTCTCCAACCAAATGCTCACTCACAAACACATGAGAAATACTTGTAATTAAATAAATATTCCTACAGCTGGACCATAAACATGTTCTAACACACATTATTAAATACATAAACAAATCAAATAAACATGTATCAAGGAAATAGAAACAAAAGTAGGCTAGTAGCCTAATGTCCTGTGCTTTATAAAACACAGTAAATATTTGACCAATTTCTTCATGAATAGTATATATCAGATATAAACAAAAACATAGACGAAAAAATATATTTATAATATTGCTGCTAAAGTTCTTTCGTGTAACTGTGGAGTACTTATGGCCTCCTATAACTCATATACTGTTCAAGTTACATGCCTGTAATTCAAACCAATTTAGGTTTACACCAATAGCTTTCTAAAGACACGTAGAACGACAAAATCGGATGAACCGTTTAGATTTTGGAAATTCGTTGTTGGGTGTTTCTTTTATAGTTTACAGTACAATACTAAACTTTAAACTAATACAGATATTGAAAATCTGATTACACCATCAGAATCGTCTTGCAAATAATGGTGATGTACATGTTTCTTTTTAAGGCATAATTATTCATCTGGCTATTATAAATTTCTACATGAACTGTGAAATGTCTGCCATGATAGTTTCACAATATCTGCCTTCTTTGGCACACCCGGCATACAAATCTCCATCGACATAAAGCACAGACCTCGACACAGCGTCAACATGGAATTCCCAGCCACGCGGTAGGCCTGGACCACGCGCTGGGCCTAACCCTCTTGATCAGGCTAGTATTCGGCACCACGCGGTTGGTGACGAGCCCCGGCTTGCCGAGCGGCCCATGCAGCCACCCCAACTCCAAACTTAGAATATTTTCAGGGCTCCACAGCTCGCTCGTTACCTCACACTGCCCATACTTACGTCGCATGGTCGACAGCGACCTCGCAATCCAAACTCTCACTGACACAGAATGTAGTGTTACAGCGATGTCCTCCAGTTTCCACAATACTGCTCGTCATCTATTACAGCAGGATCTTCAAGACCTCATTGGTGAAAAGAGGCACTATAGGTCTCGTTGGTAAACCTTTCGTGATCTAGATGAACGAGGTCGCATGGGCAGATTGCGGCGTAGTATAAGACATCAACTCCAACAGGACAGAAAGTGACTGTGGGATTAAACCCTGAAGCAGACCAAAACCAAGAAACATTTGGCGGTTCTACGAAGCTCGGAAACATCCTTATCAACCATTAGACGCCTCCAAGGATAATAGGGGCTAGTTTATGACCCTGCTGACAGTTTGGAGTCCACGACGAACTCCCCTGCACTTCAGTTTACTATGCCCAACACCTATGATGAGAAAAAAGGCGATAATAAGGTAATGCTAATCAGTCTAATTTCCAGAGCACTGCGAGCCAATATCGCCACTCACTTTCATCTGGTCGCTTCTGACCCTGCGTGTAAAATTATAAAAAACCTAACAAATGAAAAGGTTCCAGGCCCAGCTAGCATTACTGTGTTAAAACCGAAGCAACTGCCGCCGAGTTGCATCAATTTTCTCGAAAATATTTGTAATGCCTACCTACATAAAATACACTCCTGGAAATGGAAAAAAGAACACATTGACACCGGTGTGTCAGACCCACCATACTTGCTCCGCACACTGCGAGAGGGCTGTACAAGCAATGATCACACGCACAGCACAGCGGACACACCAGGAACCGCGGTGTTGGCCGTCGAATGGCGCTAGCTGCGCAGCATTTGTGCACCGCCGCCGTCAGTGTCAGCCAGTTTGCCGTGGCATACGGAGCTCCATCGCAGTCTTTAACACTGGTAGCATGCCGCGACAGCGTGGACGTGAACCGTATGTGCAGTTGTCGGACTTTGAGCGAGGGCGTATACTGGGCATGCGGGAGGCCGGGTGGACGTACCGCCGAATTGCTCAACACGTGGGGCATGAGGTCTCCACAGTACATCGATGTTGTCGCCAGTGGTCAGCGGAAGGTGCACGTGCCCGTCGACCTGGGACCGAGCCGCAGCGACGCACGGATGCACGCTAAGACAGTAGGATCCTACGCAGTGCTGTAGGGGACCGCACCGCCACTTCCCGCTCACGCCCCAAAATCGTGCAGCCCGCCTCCAGTGGTGTCGCGACAGGCGTGAATGGAGGGACGAACGGAGACGTGTCATCTTCAGCGATGAGAGTCACTTCTGCCTTGGTGCCAATGATGGTCGTATGCGAGTTTGGCGCCGAGCAGGTGACCGCCACAATCAAGACTGCATACGACCGAGGCACACAGGGCCAACACCCGGCATCATGGTGTGGGGAGCGATCTCCTACACTGGCCGTACACCTCTGGTGATCGTCGAGGGGACACTGAATAGTGCACGGTACATCCAAACCGTCATCGAACCCATCGTTCTACTATTCCTAGACCGGCAAGGGAACTTGCTGTTCCAACAGGACAATGCACGTCCGCATGTATCCCGTGCCACCCAACGTGCTCTAGAAGGTGTAAGTCAACTACCCTGGCCAGCAAGATCTCCGGGTCTGTCCCCCATTGAGCATGTTTGGGACTGGATGAAGCGTCGTCTCACGCGGTCTGCATGTCCGGCACAAACGCTGGTCCAACTGAGGCGCCAGGTGGAAATGGTATGGCAAGCCGTTCCACAGGACTACATCCAGCATCTCTACGATCGTCTCCATGGGAGAATAGGAGCCTGCATTGCTGCGAAAGGTGGATATACACTGTACTAGTGCCGACATTGTGCATGCTCTGTTGCCTGTGTCTATGTGCCTGTGGTTCTGTCAATGTGATCATGTGATGTATCTGACCCCAGGAATGTATCAATAAAGTTTCTCCTTCCTGGGACAATGAATTCACGGTGTTCTTATTTCAATTTCCAGGAGTGTATATTTCCCAAAATAGTGGCAATTTACTAAGGTAATCATTTTACCCAAACCAGGAAAAGGTCATGGCTGGGTGTTGTGTGCTGTCCTTAGGTTAGTTAGGTTTAAGTAGTTCTAAGTTCTAGGGGACTGATGACCATAGATGTTAAGTCCCGTAGTGCTCAGAGCCATTTGAACCATTTGAACAGGAAAAGGTCAACTACTGGTGCAAAAATACCGTCCGGTGTCTCTGTTATGCTGTTTCTGAAATCGTATTGAAAACTCATTAAACATTTCCTCCCCAAGTTCCTCTCATTAAGGAACATTATCATTCCATAGTAATTTGGCTTTATAAATCGACACAGCACCACCCACCAAGAATTTCCACTTGATGAACATGTTTTCTCAGGCCGGGGATTCAAAGACAGCACAGGGGCAGCGTTTCTAGAAACAGAAAAAGCCTTCGATAGGGTTTGGCATCGTGGTATTATCTATAAACTCACACAATGCGACAGCCCTATGCAACTAATCAAAATATTATCATCCATTTTGGCAAACAGGAAATCTTATATTGTTGTTGTTGTTGTGGTTTTCAGTCCTGAGACTGGTTTGATGCAGCTCTCCATGCTACTCTGTCCTGTGCAAGCTTCTTCATCTCCCAGTACCTACTGCAACCTACGTCCTTCTGGATATGCTTACTGTATTCATCTCTTGGTCTCCCTCTACGATTTTTATCCTCCACGGTGCCCTCCAATACTAAATTGGTGTTCCCTTGATGCCTCAGAACATGTCCTACCAACCGATCCCTTCTTCTGGTCAAGTTGTACCACAAACTTCTCTTCTCCCCAATTCTATTCAATACTTCCTCATTAGTTATGTGATCTACCCATTTAATCTTCAGCATTCTTCTGTAGCACCACATTTCGAAAGCTTCTATTCTCTTCTTGTCCAAACTATTTATCGTCCATTTTTCACTTCCATGCATGGCTACACTCCGTACAAATACTTTCAGAAATGACTTCCTGACACTTAAATCTATACTCGATGTTAACAAATTTCTCTTCTTCAGAAACACTTTCCTTGCCATTGCCAGTATACATTTTATATCCTCTCTACTTCGACCATCATCAGTTATTTTGCTCCCCAAATAGCAAAACTCCTTTACTACTTTAAGTGTCTCATTTCCTAATCTAATACCCTCAACATCACCCGACTTAATTCGAATACATTCCATTATCCTCGTTTTGGTTTTGTTGGTGTTCATTTTATATCCTCCTTTCAAGACACTATCCATTCCGTTCAACTGCTCTTCCAAGTCCTTTGCTGTCTCTGACAGAATTACAATGTCATCGGCGAACCTCAAAGTTTTTATTTCTTCTCCATGGATTTTAATACCTACTCCAAATTTTTCTTTTGTTTCCTTTACTGCTTGCTCAATATACAGATTGAATAACATCGGGGAGAGACTACAACTCTGTCTCACTCCCTTCCCAATCACTGCTTCCCTTTCATGCTCCTCGACTCTTATAACTGCCATCTGGTTTCTGTACAAATTGTAAATATCCTTTCGCTCCCTGTATTTTACCCCTGCCACCTTCAGAATTTGAAGGAGAGTATTCCAGTCAACATTGTCAAAAGCTTTCTCTAAGTCTACAAATGCTAGAAACGTAGGTTTGCCTTTCCTTAATCTTTCTTCTAAGATAAGTCGTAGGGTCAATATTGCCTCACGTGTTCCAACATTTCTACGGAGGCCAAACTGATCTTCCTACTTCTACTAGTTTTTCCATTCGTCTGTAAAGAATTCGTGTTAGTATTTTGCAGCTGTGACTTATTAAACTGATAGTTCGGTAATTTTCACATCTGTCAACACCTGCTTTCTTTGGGATTGGAATTAATATATTCTTCTTGAAGTCTGAGGGTATTTCGCCTGTCTCATAAATCTTGCTCACCAGATGGTAGAGTTTTGTAAGGACTGGCTCTCCCAAGGCCGTCAGTAGTTCCAATGGAATGTTGTCTACTCCGGGGGCCATGTTTCGACTCAGGTCTTTCAGTGCTCTGTCAAACTCTACACGCAGTATCGTATCTCCCATTTTGTCTTCATCTACATCCTTTTCCTTTTCCATAGTATTGTCCTCAAGTACATCACCCTTGTATAGACCCTCTATATACTCCTTCCACCTTTCTGCTTTATCTTCTTTGCTTAGAACTGGGTTTCCATCCGAGCTCTTGATGTTGATACAAGTGGTTCTCCTATCTCCAAAGCTCTCTTTAATATTCCTGTAGGCAGTATCTATCTTACCCCTAGTGAGATAAGCCTCTACATCCTTACATTTGTGCTCTAGCCACCCCTGCTTAGCCATTTTGCACTTCCTGTCGATCTCATTTTTGAGACGTCTGTATTCCTTTTTGCCTGCTTCATTTACTGCATTATTATATTTTCTCCTTTCATCAATTAAATTCAATATTTCTTTTGTCACCCAAGGATTTCTACTAGCCCTCGTCTTTTTACCTACTTGATCCCCTGTTGCCTTCACTACTTCATCCCTCAAAGCTACCCATTCTTCTTCTACTGTATTTCTTTACCCCATTCCTGTCAATTGCTCCCTTATGCTCTCCCTGAAACTCTGTACAACCTCTGGTTCTTTCAGTTTATCCAGGTCCCATCTCCTTAAATTCCCACCTTTTTGCAGTTTCTTCAGTTTTAATCTACAGGTCATAACCAATAGATTGTGGTCAGAGTCCACATCTGCCCCTGGATATGTCTCACAATTTAAAACCTGGTTCCTAAATCTCTGTCTTACCATTATATAATCTATCTGATACCTTTTAGTATCTCCAGGGTTCTTCCATGTATACAGCCTTCTTTTATTATTCTTGAACCAAGTGTTACCTATGGTTAAGTTGTGCTCTGTGCAAAATTCTACCAGGCGGTTTCCTCTTTCTTTTCTTTGCCCCAGTCCATATTCACCTACTACGTTTCCTTCTCTCCCTTTCCTTACTACCGAATTCCAGTCACCCATGACTATTAAATTTTCATCTCCCTTCACTATCTGAATAATTTCTTTTATTTGATCATACATTTATTCAATTTCTTCGTCATCTGCAGAGCTAGTTGGCATATAAACTTGTACTACTGTGGGCTTCGTATCTATCTTTGCCACAATAATGCGTTCACTATGCTGTTTGTAGTAGCTTACCCGCATTCTTATTTTACTATATATTATTAAAGCTACTCCTGCATTACCCCTATTTGATTTTGTGTTTATAACCCTGTAGCCAACTGACCAGAAGTCTTGTTCCTCCTGCCACCGAACTTCACTAATTCCCACTATACCTAACTTTAATCTATCCATTTCCGTTTTTAAATTTTCTAACCTACCTGCCCGATTAAGGGATCTGACATTCCACGCTCCGATCCGTAGAACGCCATTTTTCTTTCTCCTGATAACGACATCCTCTTGAGTAGTCCCCGCCCGGAGATCCGAATGGGGAACTATTTTACCTCCGGAATATTTTACCCAAGAGGACGCCATCATCATTTAATCATACAGTAAAGCTGCATGCCCTCGGGAAAGATTACGGCCGTAGTTTCCCCTTGCTTTCAGCCGTTCGCAGTACCAGCACAGCAAGGCCGTTTTGGTTAGTGTTACAAGGCCAGATCAGTCAATCATCCAGACTGTTGCCCCTGCAACTACTGAAAAGGCTGCTGCCCCTCTTCAGGAACCACACGTTTGTCTGGCCTCTCAACAGATACCCCTCCGTTGTGGTAGCACCTACGGTACGGCTATCTGTATCGCTGAGGCACGCAAGCCTCCCCACCAACGGCAAGGTCCATGGTTCATGGGGGGAGTAATCTTATATTACCGTTTAAAAAAATAAGAGTCAGTTGTTTCCAATAGGAGCTAGGGCTCTCCAGGTCTCTGCCATTTGATCCATCCATTATTCTCTTTTACTAATGGCATTCCACAACAGGCAGGAGAACATCTTTCTGTGTTTGCGGATGACATACCTACCTACCAATGCTGTTATGACCTTCAATTTGTCCTCACAAACTCAGACCATTCCATGAGGACATTCAGCACTGAGGTAATCTTTGTTTAAGTGTCATAAACGTTACGAGAACTCAAGCGATCATCTTTGCCAATAGAATGGTACATCAAGATGTAACAATAACTTCATCATGAACAGCCCTACCATATAAATTTAACATTAAACATGTGAGTCTAACGGCTGACTCCAGACTTACATTCAAACACCTCGTTAATTACATCTGCTAGAAGTCAGTCATCTTATATATCAAGTACAGCCGCTCTTAAAAATTCATTTTCTTAACTTCAAGAGGATACTTCCACTTTAGAAGGTCTTTGTTCTTCCTACGCTGCAAACCTCCAAAATCTGGTTCCTCCCAGCGGATACTAACTCCAAGAAAGTTCATGTTATCTAAAAAAAATTTATCCGAACTGCAATAGACGCATCCAGTTATCTACCAAACTCAGTCATCCACGCTGATCTCCAGATTCCGAAAATCCATGTCACTGTTCAGCAACAAGTCCGGAAATTCTAAGAAGAAGCTCAGTCCTCGCCCTATCAATTCAGTCACTAGTTAGGTCAAATGCCATCCGATGAAGGCCGTAAATTCCCCAGGATGGTCCTGGACCGTCGATTTGGCTTCCAGTCTTCCCTTCTTCGACATCCTACGACCCATCCCACTCATTTCAGCACACGTTATCCACTGTTCCGAATTATCCTCATTTTGAAATGCTTAGACTCAGACATGGGGAATGAAACTCTGCCGTTCTCGTCCTGTGAGTACAATGGGTCTCGAACCCCTCACAACTCGGCTTGACTTAACTAAAGCCCATCTCACACGGAGCAAGGTTCGCGGCAAGTTTGCGATGTGGCGTGCATGCTTGCCGGCTTGTAGGGAAAGGAGCCGACTATCTTCCATGCTGAAGCTCTCCCACGGTGCAAGATCGGCAGCTAGTTGTGTTGCCATCAGCTGCATGTTGTATCGAACGAACATGGCTGCTTCAGGTACAGATTTTCAGAGAAAACTGCCGTTATTAGCTGTTTTGGTGCTACACGATACAGAAATGCATTCAAATGGGAGAAGAAGAAAGAAAGGATGGACGAAAAACTGGATTAAGAGGATAAACGCTGGAAAAGGTGAGCTCTCCATGCTTCATAAAGAGTTGAGGTTAGTTCGCACCTACTTTTGTTTGAAAAGTATCACCATTTCATTACTGTTTGACTTTATAAATATACAAATAATGACTGTTAAATACGACTTTATTTCATAGGGTAGAAGATCGTATATCCTTTGCAAATTTTATACGAATGGATGTATTGGCATTTGGAGAACTGCTTTGGATGGTTTCTCCTCTTATTCAAAAGAAAGACACGGTGATGTGTCAGGCAATTCATCCCAGCGCCACTGCTTTTCGATGATTTTACTTTGGCGTACTCCACTTTAAATTGAGTACGTAAATTGTGCATTTTCCTATAACATTCCTTGCTCGTCGTATATGGTCCAACAAGACACACGGCACTTGCAACTCTTTCGAGTGCTTCTGCACGCAAGTGTTTTTCATAATAGTTCGCGCTCTTCACGACGTACAGACACTGTTCTTCCCTATAAGTACATATCAATGCTCCAATTCGTATGATTCCAAAAGGAAAACAGTTATTTGTTTGCCATGCCTGAGAAATAATTTTAATTTTCGAGTAAAGCAAGTCATAGACTTCAATGTTTTCTGAGAATTTTCATAGGTCGTTGAGCCTTATTACCTCGAGTTTGTATCAATAAAATAACTTTCGTGTTCATAATCGTCTGGGATACATAATTAATGAAAATCATTAGTATAAGGTATATTGTTTGCAGTTCAAGTTTCAAGATCAATATATTAAGCAGAATCACTCTACTTCGAATTACATAGTTTCGTGGCTAAGAATGTATTGCCAACAAGAATAATTACAAAACCTGTTTTGGTGCCAACACCGAAGTTATGTATCTTTTTCTGGTTAAAGTCATTTGTCTGTATAGAACCGCAAAAATTATACAAAATAAATCCTGGAAACCTATTTTCTTGCTGTGAAGATCAAAACTGGCTTATGTCCATTCGGAACAGGCTATCGATGTTTTGTGTAACTCGAGAGCTTGCTGAAACGAAACGCCTTCAATTTTTTACGTGAAAACTCTTGAACCTTTTTAAATAAAATAAATGTTATTAACATTCTACATCTTTTTCTTCATTTCTACAAATTTATTTCTCAACATAGTCACGCAGGTGACGACCACATATCTCACTACGATAGACAAGTTTGTTGATTCCGTCACCGCTAAATGTTTGACATTGTTGTTGAGACACAACGTCACCTCTGCGCGCACAGCTTCATCATTGTGAAAGTGAAGTCGTCCAAGGTGTTCTTTAAGTTCTGAAAACAGATTAAAATCGTATGGGCTCAAGTCGAAACTAAATGGAAAGTGATCGATGATAGTGAGCCAAGGGTCTGGGTTTTTGCAGATATCGCAGCGCTCGTGTGTGGTCTGGTTGTGTGGTGCTGAAGGAGAGGGTGTTCCAATTGTGGAAAAATTGTTTTAACTCTAAACTCGATTACAGCACGCTATTTCTCACACACTGACGTAGTTAGTTACACACCACCATGTTACATACTGAAGTTGGGAAACCTCTAGCGACAGAGGGCTGCAAACATATAGGCACGAAGAATAAAGATGTAGAATGTTAATAATGTTTCCTTTATGTAAAAAGCTTTATACATTTTCGCATGAAAAATTCGGAGATATTAATTTTGAGGACACCTTTATGTATTCACATATGCATTTGCATAAGATAAGATGCAAGAATTTCTGCCCCAGTTGCACGTAACAGCATCGAAACTCTACGATGACAGATATTTGATAGAAATGCTGAGCAGATAAAAAGTGATAAATCTATGATAAAAAACTTTCAAGTCCGTTATACATGTTTTGTGTTAGTATCTTCGAAATTTCATTGCCCTAAAGGTATCAATAATAGTATTAAATACGACATAAATTAATATCACTAAAGAAAGAGAATAGTTTCTTGAAATATTATTTGTAGATATCTAATTAATCTGTTTAGTACAGTTAGTCGGCAAAAATTTTGTATAGTAGCATTGCTTTCTAGTAGACTAGTGACAGCACTACATGATAAGCGTATGTTCTGGAATATGCTGCGTACCACTTATAAAAATAGAGAACTATACCATCCTTCACAAAAAACCAAAATTCCGTCCGCACAGGCCTCGGAAGACCCAATGGTACCGACCGACCACAGTGTCATCCTCTGCCGATAGGTGTTACTGGATGTGGATATGGAGAGGCACACCGCTCTCCCGGCTGTCGTCAGTTTTAGTGACTGGAGGCGCTACTTCTCGATCGAGTAGCTCCTTCAGTTGCCTCAGAAGGGCTAAGTGCATCCCGCTTGCAGAAAGTGCTCGGATACGGGACGCTCACCCATCGAAGTGCTAGCCAAGTCCGACAGCTCTTAACTTTGGTTATCTGACGGAAAACAGTGTTTCCACTACGGCAAGGCCGTACGCTCCTTCACTAACGGGATTTCAATTAGCCATTTTATTATGGAAAGTGACTGGACAGTAAAAGAACGAAAAATAGGATTAGTTTGGCTGTAATCAAGCATCATCGTTTACATAGTGACGCACACATGTTGGCCCATAACCCAAATGCACTATTATCAAATGGTAAACTATCTGTTAACATATAAATTGAGAAATAATTCTCCAAAATACTCATTAAAATACGCTCAGAAAAACTTTAAGCGGTTGTTGTACTTGGAACGTCGAAGTGAGATGAATGATCTAGACGTACACTACATTTATTCCCTGTCTTTCACTATTGCAGCTGATGTCACTGACGCAACAAATATGTCAGCAGAAGAGCAACTGGACAAGTAGAGAGCCACAAATTATGTGGAACTCAACGACAGAAACTGACTGAAGAGTTCACATGCGTCTGGAAATTTAATAAGGTTTTCATTATAAAACAAGAAGCATTAGGGAAAATGTGTATCACTTATTATGTAGAAGAGTCAAGTGCTCTCAGATGGATAATTAAAATATTGATGTGGCAAACATTTTGCTGAAATCTTAAAATTCAGCCGCTCGGGGTAGTCGCGCGGTCTAGGGCGTCTTGCACGGTTGGAGGTTCGAGTCCTTTCTCGGGCATGGGTGTGTGTGTCGTCCATTGCCATAAGCTTGTTTAGATTACGTAGCGTGTAAGCTTAGGGACCTATGACCTAAGCAGATTGGTCTCATAAGGTCTTCCCACAAATTTACAATTTGTACTTAAAATTCACTCAACGAACGAGCGAGGAGGTACCTATGAGGTATACTATGTAAGAGGCTTGTAGTCATTTTAAGTAAAGACTTTCCATGTCACTACAGAAACAGGTGAGTGCTGTTTGATGAGGATTTATCATTGTGTCTGAGATGGAAAAATCATGTCTAAATGTTGAGACAGGGCTGCGTCCTCAGTTCCTGTTACAACTGCTTATACGTTCCCTACCGTACAGTTCAAGCAGTAAGTGTATGTGTCCATGCGGTTCTCCACATCAGTACACCGTAGACCATCAAAAGAAATAAGGGACAATCTCTTTGTGAGGTTACAGGAAATATGGTGGATACCGGATATAATAACAGGACGAGCGCCTCCACTGGTGTCCGTACGGCTGTTCCTTATGTGGCGTTTGTTTTGCAACAGGAATGTCCTCTCGTATCACGTGTTCCATACAATGACAGTGGTGGGTGCGACAGTGGATGACTGTGTGCTATAAGTAAGAGACAGACGGAGATAATACGTAATGGGATAATATGTAAATACTTTCACGTTGTCAAAGTGTTGCTCATAGTACTGCAAACCGAATGTTTTGATCTATGAGCAGATAGCTAGATGATTCCCGCTATCTCCACAAGAACGGCTGCGACCAGTTTCGTTCCGTTATCATTAAATATCCAGATACCGTTAGACATATGCTTGCGTTCCTCGTTATAATCATTCACTTTGTGGTTATATCGTCGAAAATCGTATTTTACTCGTATATTGTGGAGATACTATTTAAAAACCTTGTTAACGTCAGATTCATATCACATTTATTTTTCAGAATCTGTCTGTTCCGACGTTAATAATTTTGAAATTACTAAACTCAGATTTGCAATGATTAAAAAGAATTGTAATGGTGGGTATTTTTAAAATGTGCGTTTACATTATAGAGTTGTCACGAAAAGAATGCGTTATGTGGGAACTACATGAAGGAGTGCAACATTTGTGAAATGTGTGATACTGAATGGAAGTCTTGTCGCAGAGTTGTGTTAGATGTATCCATCATTCAAGTTTGTACGCTGTTGTGTGTGCTGCCTCCGCTGCTTTTCCAGGGGTAAGTTGTTCCACGTATTTTTAGTCGCAGCGTGTTATTCGTGCTAAGTGAGATAAATGGCTGTCAAGAGTTTGATAACTGTAGTCGCGTGACCCAAGGAAATAGCACCCACAGCCCCTATGTCGTGCACCATGTCCGATCTTTTTTTTTTCTTCAAATTATCTACCCTTAGCCTCAATATTGCAGACCAGGTACTTTTCAGAAATACGTGCTTGTCTAACACATATGCCGTTTTAGGATAACTACTTATCGGTGACTAGTCTCTTCGTTCGATACGAGTAATGTATATAAAAATAAAATAACTTGATTCAGTGGTTATCAACTTGACAATACATGTATCAAACAGTATATGCTCAAAAAACTAAAACTAATGGTTGAAAGCGGTATAACTTGTTTAACTATGTGTCGAGAAATTTATCAGTTGTTATTGAATTCATATCTGTATCTGAAAGCAGCATTTGCAGCTACTGTATGTTTCTTGATCACAGATAAATGGCAGATGTAATAACTTCTTCAATCTCTGAAAAATATGTTCTAGTTAACTGTCATTTACAGAACGAGCAAAAGCTTGAAATATTTTATTTCTACATTATTCCGTGGTCCTTCTCCAGAACTTCTAATATTTCTCGTTATCCTAATTCCCTTCCCATTGTCAGTGAATTGAAATTAATATCTTACACACACACACACACACACACACACACACACACACACACACACACACATAATTGTCTTTTGAGCGCCGCGCGCAGTGGCCGTGCGGTTTGAGGTACTATGTCATGAATTGCGCGGCCTCTCCCGCCGGAGGTTCGAGTCCTCTCTCGAGCATGGTGTGTGTGTTGTTTTAGCATAAGTTAGTTTAAGTAGTGCGTAAGTCTAGAGACCGATGACCTCAGCAGTTTAGTACCTTAGCAACAGACACACATTTGAACATTTTGTCTTTTGAGCCACACTTGATTTCATGGTAAGTTTTTATTTCTGTCTGTGGACTAGAGCAGAATGTTTCCTTGACACGGAAAAGCGAGAATTCCTTGGTTTCAGACGTAATGGCAGTGATGACACAATATTCAATTCCTGAAAGCCATATTGAATCTGCACTCACAAGCGGTGGCCGCCCTGGATGACTTGTAAATGGGTAGGATGCTGTTTAGCACAACTGAAATACGTTGTGTCACGACAAGGGCGAACTTTTCTGTCGTGGTCTAAAAAACGTTGAGCGCAAGACTTCATCACTTTATTGTAATGTACTTCTCGTGTACCACGTGACGGAAACATTTTGTCAGCACTTTTACGGTTAATCTGAGCCGGGTCTGTTTTCAGTTTTAACGTTAGCATGAAGTTTAGACTGACTGCCTTATGCTGTGTCAGCAAGAGCAACAGAAGGAGCCTCACAATTAACTTCATATGTATTACTACACTTTGAGACTTTACGATGAAGAAAACTGTTTTCTGGTCTGGATCTGGAAATATTTACATAGTAGCGTGAATGGATGTGTCAGAAATGTTTCTTTTGATGCCATCATGTAACATAACATCACTGTAGCCTAATCAACAAGAACACTTGAAACTGTAATGTCATAGACCTCTACCTTCAGTAGTCCACTGTTTTGACGCTTCCCCAGGATGCTTCTTAAGCCGAAAAAATTTAAAACTCGACCCATGGAAATGATTCTGATATTTATAATGTTTGTATAGTTTATGAACGAGTTACTCACGTGCAATAGGCGAGTGTTATGACACAGTTTCAAACATGGACGGTATACGTCGGCTGTTACCATTTACAAAAAGAAAGAATAGCCCACTGGTCCAGCTCACACTGACGTATCGCATGTCACCACTCAGTAGCATCGCATACCGGTCATGCGGCATTCCTTGGAAAACTGACTTGCTGCTCGGTGACAGACGCAGATGCAGTTTCCACCATGACATCAGGACCACCCCATACCAGACACAAGCCATATATATCACTTTCCAGTGCTAAAACTTTAAATCTATAATACCAATGAAACTGAAGAATTTCCTACAAAAAAGGTTTAATTCCTCGATCATACGCCAATGTCGTTTATTAATGAAAGCACACACTCGCTGCTCTTAGGCACAAGATAACAAAGAGGACTCTCGGAGTGCATTTATCGAGTTCATTAAGTTACGTTTTATACCATAAGCCAAATAAATCGTAAATAATGCACAATGACATGAGCTGTTGCCTCATCGTGCATGGAAATAGTGGTTTCCACACAGTTGCGCTCAACCAAAGCCGGAATCACATGCTCTACAAGGAGGTCTCCGTACAGTGGAGACGTTATATACACTTGACATTCTCTCTGGATTTATTCTCATCAAATCAGAACGGACACAGGATAAAGGTTTTTGTCAGTCCACACCACAGTGTGCATGGCTCTTACTGCACAAGATGCTTTTCAGCAGTACGCCAAATTCGGCAATTCTGTGTATTCCCAGCCTCTTTTAGCGTAAAGTGTATCGCATCACACCATGGAATATTGCCCGGTCACATACCAAAACTTCGATCCGTGCCAGAAACTGAAGAGTAAATTCAGAACATTGCGGCGTGTCTTTAGGTTTCAGCTGCTGCACCGTCTGGATCTTGTATATGTATAATGGACCACAAAACCTTCCCTACTGCTGGCCATGGGATGTATAATTCTCATGACACTGCATGAGCACTAGCGCTACCCGAGGAACATGCCGCATGGCCAGTTACGACAACAGCAACCTCGTCAGTAACTTCACTGAGATAGGGCTCCTTCTTCCTCCAGAAGCCATACCAAGTGCACCCATGTTTTCGAATTTCATGATCATCTCCATTAAACCATTTAATGACGTGTGACCTCTCGTTAGACTAGAGCTTTCTGTCGTCAGTAATCTCTCAGTACAGCAATGTAATTTCTGGTGTTCATAGAAAACAGTTTCACTAAGAGTGCACAAGTAGTGGAGCTAAGTGGTTTCTTGGACAGCTTAAACTGTTGTCAAATTTATCCAGGATGATGGATCGCAGATGGTGGTCATAGATGTGGCCATGTTGAAATGGATTCATGGCGCGAAATTCAAATTTTGGTCGGAGACGGGGCAATTGGCCTCCTTACATGAACAAAATCACCACGCTCGTATAATGTCACACGCCTTCCATCACGATCTCTCCCCTGGAAATGGGGCTACCTGCCAGTCTGTCCTGAGCTGCAGGAGAGAATTTTTAGGTTACTGTACTTAAATTATTTTTAGTGATGTAAAGATCGCTCCTTATTACACATCTACACTGAAGTGCCAAAGAAACTGGTATATGCATGCATATTCAAATACAGAGATATGTAAGCACGCAGAATACAACGCCGCGGTCGTCAACGCCTGTATACGACAATAAGTGTATGGCGTAGTTGTTAGATCGGTTACTGCTGCTACAAAGCCAGGATGTCAAGACTGAAGTTAGTTGGAAAGTGGTGTTGTAGTCTGCGCACGAGAGGAGGGACACAGCATCTCCGAGGTAGTGATGAAGTGGGGATTTTCACGTGCCACCATTTCATGAGTGTACCATGAATATCAAGAATCTGGTAAAACACCAAATCTCCAGGATCATTGCGGCCAGAAAAAGATCCTGCAAGAACGGGACCAGCGACGACGACTGAAGAGAATCGTTCAGTGTGATAGAAGTGCAACGCCTCCAGAAATTGCTGCAGATTTCAGTGCTGAGCCATCAAAAAGTGTCAATGTGTGAACCATTCGGCGAAATATCATCGGTATGGGAGTTTGGAGCTGAAGGCCTCCTCGTATACCCTTGATGACTGCACAACACAAAGCTTTACCCCTTGCCTGGGCCCATCAAAACCGACATTGGACTATTGATAACTGGAAACATATTGCTTGACCGGACGAGTCTCGTTTGAAATTGTATCGAACAGATGAACGTGTACAGGTATAGCAGATATAGAGACAGCCTCATCAATCCATGCACCATAGATGTCAGCAGGGCACTGTTGAAGCATATGGAGGCTCTGTAATGGTGAGTCGCGTGTGAGTGACATGAGGCCCCTGACATGTCAAGATAAGTCTTTCACAGGTGACAGGTATGCAAGCATCCTATCTTATCACCTGCATCCATTCATGACCATTGTGCAGTCAGACGGACATGGTCAATTCCAGCAGGACAATGCGACATCCCACACGTCCAGCATTGCTACATAGTGGCTCCAGAAACACTCTTCTAAGTTTAAACACTACTGCTGGGCACCAAACTCCCCAGACAAGAACATTATTGACCATATCTGGGATGCCTTGCAATGTGCTGTTCAGAACAGATTTCCACTCGTCGTACTTTTACGGATTTATGGACAGTCCTGCAGGATTCATTGCGCCAGTTCCTTCCAGCACTACTTCAAACATTAGTCGAGTGCATGCAACATCATGTTGCGGTGCTTCTGCCTGCTCGCGGGCCCCTACAGGATATTAGGCAGGAGTGTGAGTTTCTTTGTCTCTTCAGTGTATATGCACAGTGCTTCACAACGAGTGCCTAAAATCCCAAAATGGCTTATAATTGACAATGTCACATAACTGGGGTTATCCTGCTGGAACGAAGTTCACAATGCCACTAGATACTACTACCACACAGACTCAAAATAAATACCGACTCTAAATAGTAAGCTGCATTCACCTACAAAGCTAAAAACTCCGTGCAGTCAGGTCTCGGATGGCCCAGTGTTACTGATCAACCGCGGTGTCATCCTCAGTAAATAGGTATCACTGGATGAGCATATGGAGGGGATTGTGGTTAGCACACTTTTCTCCCGGCCGTTGTCAGTTTTTGTGACCAGACCTTCGTCTGTAAGTCTATTTAAATCTCTCTGCTTCATCTGAGAGTAGGTGGGAAAGAGACCCGGTCGAAGCCGATACCTGAAACAACCCCAAACTGAAATAAGCATAGAAATTATGTAGCAACTACAATTGCAATGACGGTAAAAGTTCAGATTGCACATACTTGGTGCTGTGGTTCTCATCACTTTTCTAGAACGCTGAGTCGTTTTAGTTTCTGTTTGTTGCTGGAATCAGGGATGTTAAGGTACTTGTTGTTTTTATTTTTCTCACTTTTCAAAGCAAAATTCTACAGTGGGAAACCCCCTGTGCTGCCTAAGCAGAGATGGGAAAATCAGGGCAATTACATATCTAAAAGTCATGACATGTTACAGAACACACAATATATCGTGAAAAAATTAAAGAAACCATATCAGATATCTAAAAGAATCTTTTATAACTCGAAGCACGATCCTACAGACGAGAAAAATCGCTGCAAATCTTGGTGAAATTTCAATCTCCTGCAACTGCTGGTCTGTAGAGGCTCTAAAACCACAATGGCAAGTGGAGGATAGCATCCCACCTGCGTGAACCGGAGAAGGCTGGTCTGCCTGCACTTGCCTCCGGACAATCAAACAAAGAAGACCTCTCAGGACTGTCTGATCTCGCGGAATTTTCCGTAGATGACTTCTTTGTCCCCTGTCTTGTTCGAACCAGCCTGTACAGACTCGTACGACCCTCAAAGGATATCTTGTTATTCTCTGACGTTATTGAACTTCCTGCCAATGGAACAACTTGATTCGTTCTTACTGAACTTACCTACCAAAATATTGCTGCTGATGTTGGACATCTTTCCACCACCTTGTACAGATGGACAAATTACGTGAATTTCAGCGGAGAACTATTTTTATATAGGTAGTAAAAATACACACAGCATGCACATTGCACTGACAATTAAACCTTCCAAAAGTGGCCAGCAAATAAATAAATATAGAAGCTATCGCCAAAGACATTTAGTAAATCACACTGCTCTGCTGTTGTAGAGGACAGCTTGAATTTTTCGGTGTGAAACAGGTCTTCAACCTAGCTATATTACCACGAACGATTGTATCAACATACCATATCCCTACGTCGCTGTAACAAACACTATTCAGGTAGTACACCCGCTGGCCTGATGGAATGATCGTGGCCCCCGCGGACACACGCCACTCTCCGAAATGGTGTACAAAAGCTGGGCTGGTTCCTCCGGCACAAAAGCATCCGCTAACAGTACTGTTTCGGAACATACCTGCATGATACCGTCATGTCTGCAAGGACTTTTCACCGTCTCCAGACCCAGGGATTGCAAGAACATCCACTTTCTGAGCTCCGTCGTTGCCAAATGCTTCGTCAATCGCAAATAAATTAACGGATCGGGAAACCGATAAAGAGTAGAGACTATATATCTAGAGAGCCGAAACTTCACCTTGGGACATGCTGCAGACCATTTAGCAGCTAGATACGTATTTCATCTGCGAATAACTCTGAATAAAAACCCAAAAATAGAATAAACTGCTAGTTAAATTCTTATTTGTGAACGAACGAATACCGATGTCGATGATATAACAGATTACAGATCATTCTTATACTCTACGAAGTTATCAAAGTTTTTAATACACATAATCGTATGTTTCTCTCATCTCTAGAGGTAAATCAAATGTCTCTTTCACCGGTGCTTAAGCATCCTGATGTAACAACACATCAGAATAGATGTTCCGTCAACTAGATAAAGAAGGGAAACGTGTTGAACGCCAGTATATCTCACAGTCAAACAAGAGGCTTCTACAACTCTCCGACCTGCCGCACCGATGACACAAAGAAAGAGAGATGCATAAAGAATTATCACAAATAGGTACTGAAGTAGTAGTCGAAAGTAAGGCAAACCTCGTTCCATACCTATATGACTTTCAACAGTGAGCGAAGTATCTGAAATACCTCATTAAGACGACTGTGGATCTGGAAATACACTCCTGGAGATTGAAATAAGAACACCGTGAATTCATTGTCCCAGGAAGGGGAAACTTTATTGACACATTCCTGGGGTCAGATACATCACATGATCACACTGACAGAACCACAGGCACATAGACACAGGCAACAGAGCATGCACAATGTCGGCACTAGTACAGCGTATATCCACCTTTCGCAGCAATGCAGGCTGCTATTCTCCTATGGAGACGATCGTAGAGATGCTGGATGTAGTCCTGTGGAACGGCTTGCCATGCCATTTCCACCTGGCGCCTCAGTTGGACCAGCGTTCGTGCTGGACGTGCAGACCGCGTGAGACGACGATTCATCCAGTCCCAAACATGCTCAATGGGGGACAGAGCCGGAGATCTTGCTGGCCAGGGTAGTTGACTTACACCTTCTAGAGCACGTTGGGTGGCACGGGATACATGCGGACGTGCATTGTCCTGTTGGAACAGCAAGTTCCCTTGCCGGTCTAGGAATAGTAGAACGATGGGTTCGATGACGGTTTGGATGTACCGTGCACTATTCAGTGTCCCCTCGACAATCACCAGAGGTGTACGGCCAGTGTAGGAGATCGCTCCCCACACCATGATGCCGGGTGTTGGCCCTGTGTGCCTCGGTCGTATGCAGTCCTGATTGTGGCGCTCACCTGCACGGCGCCAAACACGCATACGACCATCATTGGCACCAAGGCAGAAGCGACTCTCATCGCTGAAGACGACACGTCTCCATTCGTCCCTCCATTCACGCATGTCGCGACACCACTGGATGCGGGCTGCACGATGTTGGGGCGTGAGCGGAAGATGGCCTAACGGTGAGCGGGACCGTAGCCCAGATTCATGGAGACGTTTGCGAATGGTCTTTGCCGATACCCCAGGAGCAACAGTGTCCCTAATTTGCTGGGAAGTGGCGGTGCGGTCCCCTAAGGCACTGCGTAGCGTCCTACGGTCTTGGCGGCATTCGTGCGTCGCTGCGGTCCGGTCTCAGGTCGACGGGCACGTGCACCTTCCGCCGACCACTGGCTACAATATCGATGTACTGTGGAGACCTCACGCCCCACGTGTTGAGCAATTCGGCGGTACGTCCACCCGGCCTCCCGCATGCCCACTATATGCCCTCGCTCAAAGTCCGTCAACTGCACATACGGTTCACGTCCACGCTGTCGTGGCATGCTACCAGTGTTAAAGACTGCGAGGGAGTTCCGTATGCCACGGCAAACTGGCTGACACTGACGGCGGCGCTGCACAAATGCTGCGCAGCTAGCGCCATTCGACGGCCAACACCGCGGTTTCTGGTGTGTCCACTGTGCCGTGCGTGTGATCATTGCTTGTACAGCCCTCTCGCAGTGTGAGGAGCAAGTATGGTGGGTCTGACACACCGGTGTCAATGTGTTCTTTTTTCCATTTCCAGGAGTGTATGTGTATAGCGTCAGAACAATTATGGTATATCCACACTCAAACCGGCTAGGTCTCTCGATTATAATCTGTTTTAGGAAATTATTTTACATTTAGGTCCTCCAGCCAGTCAGATTCGAAAACAGTCTCCAGGTATTTTAAATCAGAGCTGTCTCAAAGAAGTGTTCTGAAGTACAGGTGTCAGGCATTATGCCATAATCAACAGGTTTTCTGTGGACGAAAGGGTTAGAAAACACCACCGACAAAGGAAAAGTGAGGATCTGCTTAGTGTACCGAGTGAGAGGACGTACTGCGTATCCATGACATTATGCCCTGTTGGTACACTATAGAAGAACCAGTTGAATATTTTCTTTGGTGAGCAGGTGTTTAAGAAATGAATCTATCGCCCATTACTATGAGATATACACATCAGTGCGTTAAAATACCAATTCCCGACGTCAAATCTATCCTCCCCTTACTGCTAGACATACGTAATTTCTAACAGGAATAGTAGTCTGACCAATTTACACACACGATTTCTGATATATCGAACACTAACAGTTATTTTACGTTCGATCGGCATAATATTCCCGGCAAGTAGCGTCATTGTCATTTATATGTGTACTGCGTCCCAAAAATTATGGAGTGTCCACACTCACACCAGCTACGTGTCGTGGCGCACGGCACACCATATTTCACAGTAGCAAAACCCTCCTACGACATCACCGTTATCAGAGATTTTTCAAGTAATAAAGAGGGTAATGAAAATTGAAAAGCCTTCTCGTCCTTTATTTATGTTGTCAGCGTATGATAGTGCAGGAAGAACGGAGAGATTTAATCTAGAAAGGGTAACTCAGAAGGGTACAGTCCTTCTCCCCAAAATCTTGCGCTAGTTTCTTCGATGACATTGTCCATTCTGCAGGATCCGAACACACAAATATGCACTTAACCTGACGTGTAAAACTGGAGGAAAGCGAACATAAACTGGCGCTGCTCTGGGACAATTGCGTATTTCTACCTGTGTTGCACGGAAACGTCCGACGTTCTGTCTTCATTGACTTTCCTGAGAGCTGAGGTCTAATGCTTTCTGCTCTTGTAAACAATATTAAAATACTTGTCTGCTGACCACCCCCTCCCAAATGTATCTCACCGCCTCGTATTCGTAGCGACTGAGCAAACATCTAACACTATCACAGAGTTTCCAATAGACTATCAACTAAATTATTTACATAGGCCCAACAACGTTGCACGTAAACACATAATCCGGACTTACTGAAAGAGTAGGGACAGATTTGCGACTCAATCACAGCACTGCTCATTTTTTACCCCAACGCCTTGTTCGACAGTGGACCAACCATGATACGGTATTCTGTCGAGAGCAGAGTATGTCCACAAGGGTAGTACGCATATGATTAATGAAAATTATTAATTTAGAAGTAAACCCAGTACTTACATGCCTATGAGAACTATCATACATCGAGAGGTAATTAACAGACATATACAATCAGAACAAATCAACGTCAACGGCAGTCACCTTACTACCTCATACTGCGAACAAAAACGTAGCGTTACATTCTCTAGGTGACAAACCGACGGGGTTTGCTATCACTCGCGTCCTAGACTGTCACTTCTTAGTGGGTGGATCCCACCCTCCTTAAAAATCCATCCAAATGAATTTGAGCCTGACATATTCTTCTACTTTAGCTCACCGACTTGTCAGTTCCTAGTGCTTTGACGACTTTCCTTAAGATTCTAGCAAATGAATCCGAACCTGACGTAAGCATTCTCCTTCAGATCGCTCCAGGTGCTTAGTGCTAAGAATTTTACGCCGGTTAACGACTATAATGACAGAGTGGGATACTTCTAGTTCTATTAATGTGCAATAGATTTAGGTACGTTCAGGTCAACAATCAATTCCACCACAGGTCTTAAAGAATACTTGTACATGACACTATCACCTACGAACATCCCACACCCAAAAGGAATACAGTGCAAGCGGCCGTACAGTAAATGGGGAAGGTTACATCGCACCAGCATTATCCGTTACCCTTCTGTCGAAAGCTCACACTCTGATAGAGAAGAAAATTGCCTATATACAGATATATGTACCCTAACCCACCTGTATTTTTCCGGGAGAAACAGGTCGTTATTATCACAGACCTTCTAGTTCTATTAATGTGCAATAGATTTAGGTACGTTCAGGTCAACAATCAATTCCACCACAGGTCTTAAAGAATACTTGTAGATGACACTATCACCTACGAACATCCCACACCCAAAAGGAATACAGTGCAAGCGGCCGTACAGTAAATGGGGAAGGTTACATCGCACCAGCATTATCCGTTACCCTTCTGTCGAAGGCTCACACTCTGATAGAGAAGAAAATTGCCTATATACAGATATATGTAGCCTAACCCACCTGTATTTTTCCGGGAGAAACAGGTCGTCATTATCACAGACCTTTTTTTTTCTTCACAAATTCGAATGGAGTACGCCAACCTATACGATCCCTGCAGCATCCATACGATGCTTTTGTTTAACACATCCATCACGTGACACGCACAGATGTGGGTTCACATTATTGGTAGACTTGGTAGACAGCGACTATGCAGTAGCCGGCCGCGGTGGTCTCGCGGTTCTAGGCGCGCAGTCCGGAACCGTGCGACTCCTACGGTCGCAGGTTCGAATCCTGCCTCGGGCATGGATGTGTGTGACGTCCTTAGGTTAGTTAGGTTTGAGTAGTTCTAAGTTCTAGGGGACTAATGACCACAGCAGTTGAGTCCCATAGTGCTCAGAGCCATTTTTTTTGACTATGCAGTATAGAGCTGTCTTATCGATATTACTGTTCACCAGTGCATATCATTTAACCACAAACGGGTCTATGAGTGTTAATGTTGGGATAGCACCTGACAATGAGCTCCAAGTTGTAGTGCAAATTGAGAATGTATAGTGAGGTACGAAGGCATGCCTCGTTCAAATAGAGTGGGGCCGGCTGTGTAGCAAACCGACCTATTGATCGATGGCGAGTTGATGCCAAAGTACGACTCATTCCGTCTCGGCTTTCCCGTCTTCGACAGCGGCAATTACGACACATTCCGTCACGGCTTTCCGGTCATCGATTAGCAGATGTGTAAGTGCAGCAGTTACTCACTGTGATTGGTGTTGGTACGTTAAAATAAACAGCTCGAGGGGCATCACAGGTCGTATTTCTGAAGCTATGAAGTGCCATGAACACATGCATCGTCTGCTGGAAGTGGTACGTGCTTCGGCGAAGCGAGAGTTCGTCAGTGGTAATGTTCCGCTTAAGATAGTGGGAGCACTGACATGGAGAGGTGTTGATCGTGATTTCGGTCTCCCAATCATTCTATGACAAACGAAAGTTTATTCCAAGATAGTGTACCTATTCCAACAGGTGTTGCAACAATAAATATGGAATTCAAAGCATACAATATAAGGTCATTAGCGAAATACTGTCTGTTAATGCAATTTTGTCATATGGTGCCATGATTGGAGACCGTGGCTGTTACTTCAAGACAGATGTTGATGGTGTTGAGACAGCAAACAGCCACAAATTTATATTGTGGTGGGAATGTATTTAGTGACAATCTAAAGAGCTCAGTAATTAAAAATTTATGTGTGCAGCGATAAGAATGTGGCGAAAACTAGGAACGTCGTCTGTTGGACGAAAACTATAAAAACAAAAACTCCAGACTTACATTTCACGTAAGTCACATCCCAATGCAAATCTGTAACACAACCATCTGTACGGCGTGTTTATAATTATGTTTTATTTATGTTTTAGGATAAACAATCAATAAAACATGCGCTACATTTAATAATGAAAGCATGAAAGTCGTGTGACAGTGAATTGTAATAATTCGAAGCCGGTATCGGTTTGAATAAACATACTATCGGTTAGTTTTCAAAGGTCAGTCAGTGCTATTTATGAACAGTGTTGCTATGCTAGGTACTCCCTCCAACCATTAACAAATCTTCTATTAAAACTAGAGTCTCCCATGAATATATGCGCATATAAGTTCCATCGTGATTTCGAAATGTAATCTACTTACTCTCAAAATACAGCAAATACAGCGAAGCTATCGACCCAGGACTCTGTAACATAGTTACCAAACCGTCTATCAGAGCTACTTCATTGCAGTGACAATGTGTGTGGTATTCCACACCGGCATTAACAAATTAACAATGAAATGTACTTTGGTATCGTTAGCATTTAGAAAGAATCAAATTCGAACAGTCCATTTCCATAACTTTAAATCAGAGATTTAATGCTAGATTCTTTTTAACGGAAGGATCTTCCTACCACTGTCCTACAGAAGCGAGAAGAGTCCGCGACACAGTCACCGTCAGGAAGGTAGATTTCCGTTGATTTGGTAACTAGATGTTTGAAATTCTAATGAAGCAAGCGTAAGCTATAGGAAAAAGATTCGTAAAAACTGGTAGCTACGGCGTTATTCCAGACCACTGATCCATCATAATAGCAATTTTTATGTACAACATTTTCAGCCCGTATGGTTTGATCACTGATATTTAGATGCTTTCCTGCGACTACGTTTTACAGGAGGTGGAATTTAATAAGTCAGCTGTTACTCAGGCAGACAGAGTTACCAACTTTTCTTGCGTGTTATTCATACGCGGCAATCCAATGACTTAGACGAAGCATGCTACATTTAACCTACAGTCACCCCTATACTTCTACCCCTGAAATGTCTAGGAGATACAATTTCTCGTAAGGCTTCTCACAGTTTCTTTCGACATGTGACGGTTATCAAGGATCTTCCTATCACATTCCTACAGAAACGGGAAGCGCCTGTGACACAGGTGCTGCCAGGAGGGTGGATTCCCGATGAGGTGGTGAAAAGACGATTGAAATTCTGAGAAATAAGCGTAAGCTATACGAAGCAGAATTGTACGAACTGGTAGCTACTGTGACATTGCAGCATGAGTCATTTCCAACTTATACGGTTTGATCACGGGTCTTTAGATCCTTCTTGCTGCTGTTACCTACTGCTCTTACTGCCGTGAGGTAGTCACACCCACGTCGGAGAAGTGGTTTCTCAGCCCTGACGGAGATTAACTTGAGAAATTTACCACGTAGATAGATGCTAAAGCCACCACTCACATTTGAAAGTGTTCGTTAGTTGGACTCCATCTTCTATCAAGATGTTGGAGGCTACTAGACATTTTAAAGCTAAATAAGTAGACATTACAAATCACAGACACACATATATACCAAACAAGACACACACACTCACACCATATAGTGATGTACCACTCCGTGCGAAATCATGTTCATATACAGCAATGTATGTGTGTGTGTGTGTGTGTGTGTGTGTGTGTATGTGTGTATATGTGTGTGTGTCCCTCGTAGAAGGAGGAGTCTAACTGCCGAACACATTCAAACGTGTTGGTAACTTTCGCAGCTATCTACGTGATAAATTTCTCAACTTCATCTCTCTCAGGGCTTATAAACCATATCCCCTAATGCGGATGGCAAGGTGGTGGAAGTAGGAATAGTAGATAACAGCAGTAAAAAAGCAACTAAAGACTAGTTGTCAGACCATGTTAGCTGAAAATGGCTGACGCAAAAAATTGCAGTTGTAATGGAGTAGATGTCTGGAATATTGCAGTGGCTACTACACACATCAAAGAAAGTTTTGCATCAGCTCGGTTCTGAGAGTTCCGGAACCTGTATAGAAATTTGGAATAGAGATCAACATAAATATCATTTGCACCATTTTTAAGGCTCATGAAAACACACATTGCATGTTGTACCACCATACAGCGAGACCTTCAGAGGTGGTGGTCGGGATTGCTGTACATACCGGTACCTCTAATACCCAGTAGCACTTACTCTTACACTGTTGCATGCCTGTATTCGTCGTGGCATACTATCCACAACTTCATCAACGCGCTGTTGGTCCAGATTATCTGACACCTCAACGGCGATTTGGCGTAGACCCCTGAGTGGCCCATGAATAGCCCTTTTCAATCTATCCAAGGCACGTTCGAGAGGGTTCATGTCTGGAGAACATGCTGGCCACTCTAGTCCAGCGATGTTGTTTCCCTGAAGGAAGTCATTCACAAGATGTGCTCGATGGGGACGCGAATTGTCGTCCGTGAAGACGAATGCTTGGCCAATATGCTGCCGATATGGTTGCACTATCGTTCGGAGGATGGCATTCACGTATCGTATAGCCGTTACGGCGCCTTCCGTCTTGTCGATGATATGCCTCGCTCAGGTCGCCCAAGGGCTACTACTGTAGTGGATAACCGTTACCTACGGATTATGGCTCGTACGAACCCTGACAGTAATGCCACCATGTTGAATAATGCTTTTCATACAGCCACAGGACGTCTTGTTACGACTCAAACAGTGCGCAATAGGCTGCATGATGAGCAACTTCAGCCACGAAGTCCTTGGCGAGGTCCATCTTCGCAACCACGACATCATGCAGCCCGGTACAGATGATCCCAACGACATTCCGAATGGACAGCTCAGGATTGGCATCTCGTTCTCTTCACCGATGAGTGTCGCATATGCTTTCAACCCTATATATATATATATATATATATACATATATATATATATATATATATATATATATATATATATATATATATATATATAACATTAAAATATATACTTATTGGTTGTTGTAAATGACGAGCGCCTGCGGGTTAGGGTATCAGAAAAGGAAATTAATCAGGGCTTAGGCCAGAGCCTGACGACACTGGTGGGCTGGATACAGCTTAAGAAACAATTTGCCTTCTGAGAGGTTACCTTCTCCCGAGGTGGAAGCAAACATCAGTGAGGACGGTTCAAGAGAAATGGTTCCTCGAATTCCTGCATCGACCTTGATCGGATTCCTGAGCCAGAAGTACTGTAGGGTGCTTCCATTTTAGTTGTTCATCCTGGTTTGGTGGTGAACCAGAGGCCTTAGAAATTTTCTGCCGACAGTTGCGACATTTTCGCTTTTCTCTCATTTTGATAAAATGGCAGAGAACATCGCTCGCAATTATTCTAGTCGAAGGCAAAGTGGTTGACATGTTTTTCCGCAGTACTGAAAGGAGGGACGGAAAAGTTCAAATATTTGCTGTGAACATAGACATTTTAAATTGAAAAAGCTTAAAGAGAAACGAAGTGTACATACAGTACATTCTACAGTCAGGAGCTACAGAGTAGACACAGTACGTTATGATCTGCGAAGCATAGACCCACAGTCGTGAAGTGTGCATCATATACGTGATTAAGAAACTCGCGAAGACAAGTCTGACTTTAAGCGAGGATTTCACTCCTGAAAGAAAAAAAAAATGAGTAAAGTGATATCCTAACTTAGGCTACATAGCGTGTGAAAAAGGAATGGTAGGATAATGGTGCGGATAAAGGCTGAAAAAAAGCAGAGCAACTGAACTGTAAAGCCTGTCCTTTAGGAGTTACGAAGTTGTCTACTTATGCAAACATATGTTCTACCAGTGTGTCTATATTGTTACTGTAGGACATAGTTGGCCATCACTTTCAACTCATTTCGAAGGACTCCGGCATATATTTCAGACTAGCCGTATCAACGTCGTTCTTCTAATGAACAAGGACACTTGGCCTAAGCCAAGCATGCTCTCCAGTTCCATAAATGGAGACTACATTGTCCTAAGACATCACAGAAGTAACAGATGAGGAGGTGAAGTAGCGGCATACAACCGCTTTCACTTCCTAGCGCGCATGTCACTCACATCAAATATTAATGAAGACAAACAAGTAAATATCCAAACCATTAATAAAATTTGCTTAGTTGTGTCCTCTAAAAACCTCCGAAACTGGCCGGATAGTCTATTTCAAAACTGATCCTTCAAAATTCGATTCGACCTAGGCGTATGCAAATAGTGCTAGTAACACATAAATATTCGGCGTCTTCACTTAGAAATTTAAGTGTATAGTTTCTTGTTCAAATGTAACAGTATTTCAGTTTACACCTATCCATAATGCAGCCTACATACACATTCTCATACGTATATTTGGTACGCAATTCACAAGGAAAGAAATTCGTACCTGGAATCGGCTCACAACATCACATTAATGACTCACTCTCTAAAATATCCAAGGAATAAACTGTAACTGACAACATACAGAGACTTAAAACGTATGTGTTCCTAAACTTGCATCGGAGATCGAAGAGAAAATTTGGGAGACGACCTCCATTTCATACCTGGACTTGAAAGGCAAGCTCCAATGACTTCGTATCAAATTAATTTGATTACGCAATAAATATTCTCCCCCAAAGACCTGAAACCTGAAGCGAAGCCTGCATCTTGGCTAAAGGAAGAGCTAAAAGAGATCACGAAACTCCGAGACACTGCACATCGGACTTAAAAACGACGTCCCATCATTGAAAATAAAATTGATTCAAGCAAAAAGCAGACAGAGTCAATCAATTTGAGAGAAACGATAACTAAAGCATGCCAGTACATTAATATAAAACATAAAGACCAGATGCTACATGAAAAAGCTGGTGTTTCCTAGGGAAGTATAGGCAAAGGAGAAGTTGCAGCTGATTCCTTTGTCCCAACCAAGGAGTGACCAGTACTTGACTTTAACGAAGACTGTCACTAAACCGCTAACAAAACATAGACTTACTGATTATTTCACGGAGGTAAATGACGGTAGTCGCGAAAAATTCTGTCTTTAGATGTCAACGTCGTCGAAATATCATTAAGGTCAGCATTCACTGTACAGAACGGCGTGACAGTCCATATGGTCAAGCTTGTTGTTGACCCACTACTGCTCGATATAACTATTGCTCCAAAGACCTACAAGCTCTTGCCTGGACAACACAGCAGAAACGCTCCTGCCCATCAGAACATAAGAACTAGAGATCTGATTGCTAATAAGATTAGCTAGGTACATCCGTATGACGTCCATTGCACAGAAGATGTTTAGGAAGACCTAGGGAAATCAACAATTCCAGCCAAAAGAGCGTCACCGCCAAATGCCTAATAAATGCAGAGAGAAGAAGAAGAAGAGATATTACATTAAAAACACTACCATTTTTAGGTAAGGGTGATTTTAACAACCTGTGTACATGGACTATTTTGTTAAATAATTATGTGTTGTACACATCATTATTTTCATGAAAAGCTGCATTCCGATAGAGAGATATTCAATCAGGAAAGCGAATTGCAAGCTGTATCTTCTGCCAAGAGTGCAGAGAAAAAGTGACATCTCAAGTCGCCGTGATATCTGCCCCATGCGATCTCGTCAATGAGAGTGGTGGGGAGCAACGAGCTACTTTTGCAATCTGATCCGTAAGAGTAGTGGGTAGATGCCAGCTAGTGAGCTAACTTGTGATCTCATTCCTGAGAGAGGTGAGGAGCAGTGAGATAGTGGACCTGCTTACAGTCCGATTGGTGAGAGGGGGGGGGGGGGGGGGGGCGGAGCGCTGAGCTAGTGGGTGGGGAGTGACGCCTGGGTCGCCTTGCGATACGCTCCTACTACCTCGTGTTTATATGATCGCTGCAACATATTCCGAGTACGATGCTAAGTCAAATGGTAAGAAGTAACAAGTCACTCAATATTATCTAAATGCTTATTGGGTTTCTGAAATTTGAGAGGTTTACTTTTCAAATAGAATGAGGAAACATGATGCTGGAAGTTATATCTGCATTAACAAATTGTTACTTAGAACTAATCTGTCGTTAGTTTTGGTAGCTGTGCGATCAGTGCAATTAAATGCAGACTTAAGGTACCTGGGTTCGACTCTAGGTCGTTTCAGAGATTTTTTTCCACTCGGGGACTGGGTGTTGTGTTGAGCTTAGTTTCGTACCATCGTAACTGGCATTCCTAGTACAGATAGCTGAATGGGTACGGCCTGACAGCCAGCAAAATGAAAAAAAATCATTGAGTTTTCTTCATTTTCAGTTGTTTTTATGAATGAGAAAAACTTCATGCACCAACAATGTGTGCAAATTCATATGTGCATATGGTCTAGAACACATTTTTTGTAGATTAGGAAACGTTTTCTTAAGGATGGGGCCTGGGACGCCGTTGCAGCAGCCTACTGGAGAATTTTCAGGCTGCTGATTACAGCCACCAGAGATTCATTTTGAAGTCAGATGAGTTAGCATTCATTTTTTTTCTGAATCATCCATTACCAATTCTTTGAATTAATTCAGGAGTGGACTGTCCATCTCTTTTTAAGGCGTGGCCTTCGTTGCCGTTAAGGGGCCGGCACTGTTATCGCAATTCAAACTCCAGCAGACTCGGGATGGTGAAGATTTGAACGTCACTACTCTCCAGTCTCCCCTCTCCCAGAAGGTGGTGGTGGTTGAGGGTGCTCCTTCCAGTGGTGATACTCTGAATACTGCCAATAGTTATGGTTCTTGGTTCGCCAGGGATGATGAGGCTGATTCTGTTGACGCGGAAATGAGTGTTGCCGCCGGCAGCTGTGACCTAGCGGTTCTAGGCGCTTCAGTCCGGAACCGGGCTGCTGCTACATTCGCATTGTCGAATCCTGCCTCAGAAATGGATGTATGTGATGTCCTTAGGGGACTGATGACCGAAGATGTTAAGTCCCATAGTGCTTAGAGCCATTTGAACAATTTTTTGCCTCTTGCATCTGTATCCTCTCCTCTACCCGTAGGAACGTCTGGACCGTTTAGTTCTGAGGATTTAACGGAGACATCGTGTGCTTTTCCGCCTGTCCAGTGTTCTGGTGAAATGCCATCCCTCCCTCATTCTGATACGATGGATCAACAGGTTACTGTAGATAATCTTTCGGGTAGTCAGATGATGCAGCAAGCATCAGACGCTGCATTGCTTGTCGATTATTTATCTGATGATCATGTTCATCGCTCCCGATTGTGTTTCTTGCATTGCGTTGAATGAAGTGCGGACATCTCCCTCCCCGCAGTGGACCTCGATGAGCCCCCTTCACTTCCGACTGAAGATGTTGTTACGGAATGGTGTGAAACAACGCTTTCAACCTGAGCGTTCACCGTCCCGACGAAAAAAGGCGAAGAATGGAATCAGCACCTTCCATTGGAGAGGATGTACGAGGGCTATTCGGAAAGTAAGGAACGATAGGTAGAGAAATGGAAACCACAGTGAAAATCAAAACTTTTTTATTTGCTACAGTTCATAGTCGCCGATTCGACTTAGACATTTGTTGTAGCGTTGTACCAACTTTCCAATACCCTCGTTATAGAAGGCAGCCGCCATTGCTTTCCACCAATTCTCTACGCTGGCCTCTCTATGCCAAAATGTTGTCGTCATAGCCAGCGGTTCATGTGAGCAGAGATGAAACTCAAGAGTGAGACAATTACGGGATGTATTGTGGGTAATCAACCATTTTCAATTGAAAACGATGCTGTAACATCTTCATTTCCCCTGCAGAGTTCGTTGAAGAAGAAACCGCACATCAGTTATGTAATGGTGGCTGCATAGATTCAGGAGATATTTCTCAGCAGGCCCTCGAACTTTTCGGGCATGCTAGAGACACAGCCCAACACACCTGTGCAAAACTTAATCCGATTTTCACTGTAGTTTCCATTTCGCGACCGATCGTTCCTTACTTTCCGAATAACCCTCGTGTATTCTGTACGTTCGTCTCTGCCGTCTACCGGTACTGAGGAGAACGGGACGTGATACAGTTTTTTTTTTCTCGCTCTACTTTCATGCCTTACACGTGTTAACTAATGCCGGCGTATACGTTACTTATCGTAAATGTTAACAGGATAAGACCTCCATTATGTTTTTATTCATGTTTCACAACCTGAGGCTGTGTGTTTGCAAGAAGCGATATTCGATGAGTTTTGTCTCCCTTGGTATTCTATGGTTTTTAATGTTACAACAGAATGTTCTGCTGACATGGCCATGCTTTACAGGGGCTATATTCGGCGGACAGACTTCGAAACGCTGGACAACAGTCTGGGTATATGGTGTCGTTTTTATGATCTCGCCTTAATTTTTCTTAACGCTCCATCTGCATCTGCTCGCAAACATTATCACTCGTGTTTTTATATGAAAGATGATATTTATTTACTTCGACAAAATCCGCGAAAAGTTTTGGTGGGGGAGATTTCGACAGCGTTTTACATCCTGTTGATCAGACTCCCAACCATAACTTTTGTCGAGAACTCAATGATATGGTGGCGTTACTGAACCTACATGATGCTTGGCTCTGCAGATATCCCACCTTAGTGCGTTTTACGCACTTTACACTCACTTCTAGGAGTCGACAGGACCGCTTTTATCTGTCTGCTTCCCTATGTAGCCAACTATTGTCAATTGATGTAATCCCTGCCAGCTTCGCCAACCACTGTGCTATTTTAGCGACTTTTAACCACATCCCTAGCGGGTACATCCTTCTCGCCCCATTTGGATGATAAATAATTTAGATTTGGCAGACCCCTCTCCAGATGACATCATTGTATCGTGTCGGGGAGGGCAATTCCTTCGGAAGTGCGTTATCCCTCAGTTATGGAAAGGTGGGCTGTCATTAACAAACCTTGGCTTCTCACTGCACTCATGTGTTTCAGCACCGGTAAAGCGGCTGAAATGAGGAGGACCCGGGAATTTTACTTTTTTATTCTTCGTGGCCGTTATGGTAGTGCTCGAGACGTCCATTCGATAACTATGGAAATTCATAGCGGGAAGGCGAAATTCTTGCAACTCAAAAGACTACAATTCGATAGTCTTCGTTTGCAATCCCAGTATCATTCGATTTTCCAGCATGAGTTGGCGTCTCTGTATCATCTAATGTGGCTTCGAACGCGATCTCGCAGGACGTTTCCCACTACCATTCCTTCTATAGGTGGTCGTTAGCGGACATCTTAACCTGATATAAAGCGTGAACTTTCCCTTTATTTTTCTTATCTTTTCACTAGATTGTCATCAGACGGTATACCGTCTGCTGATTTTACTTCCCTCCTTGACATTTTTGCTACGCTAGCTCTCCATCAGGTAACTTTTCATCGTAATGAGGTATCTGATATTTTTGTTCGCTCTCCTTTCCGCAAATGGCCGGGTTTGGATGGGCTTCATAAAGAGTTTTGGGCCTCTGATAGAAAATACGGTAATATTTGCGATGAACGAAGTGGTGCAAGTGGTGCACATTCCACCTTCCTTTAAGGTGCGAAAAATGGTTTAATTCCCAAAAGGACGACACGTCTGTCAGTGGATCAGGTCCGACGGATGACGCTACTCATTTCTGATTATAAAATCGTTGCTCGGGCGATCAACACCCGCTTATCGGTTTGCTTGCTGACATTGTCGTGCGTTATCAAAGTTGTTTTCCGTGTCGTACTCTCCTGACTTCCGTTGCTGAATGTTGTCATCTTATTTCGATTGCTTCCACTACTTCTGTCTCTGGAGGTTTAATTTGTATAGATTTTAATCATATGTTTGACCTACAGGGTGTTTCGAAAATGACCGGTATATTTGAAACGGCAATACAAACTAAACGAGCAGCGATAGAAATACAGCGTTTGTTGCAATATGCTTGGGACAACAGTACATTTTCAGGCAGATAAACTTTCGAAATTACAGTAGCTACAATTGTCAACAACAGATGGCGCTGTGGTCTGGGAAACTCTATAGTACGATATTTTCCACATATCCACCATGCGTAGCAATAATATGGCGTAGTCTCTGAATGAAATTACCCGAAACCTTTGGCAACGTGTCTGGCGGAATGGCTTCACATGCAGATGAGATGTACTGCTTCAGTTGTTCAACTGTTTCTGGATTCGGGCGGTACAACTGGTCTTTCAAGTGTCCCCACAGAAAGAAGTCACAGGGGTTCATGTCTGGCGAATAGGGAGGCCAATCCACGCCGCCTCCTGTATGTTTCGGATAGCCCAAAGCAATCACACGATCATCGAAATATTCATTCAGGAAATTAAAGACGTCGACCGTGCGATGTGGCCGGGCATCATCTTGCATAAACCACAAGGTGTTCGCAGTGTCGTCTAAGGCAGTCTGTACCGCCACAAATTCACGAAGAATGTCCAGATAGCGTGATGCAGTAATCGTTTCGGATCTGAAAAATGGGCCAATGATTCCTTTGGAAGAAATGGCGGCCCAGACCAGTACTTTTTGAGGATGCAGGGACGATGGGACTGCAACATGGGGCTTTTCGGTTCCCCATATGTGCCAGTTCTGTTCATTGACGAATCCGTCCAGGTAAAAATAAGCTTCGTCAGTAAACCAAATGCTGCCGACATGCATATCGCCGTCATCAATCCTGTGCACTATATTGTTAGCGAATGTTTCTCGTGCAGCAGTGGTAGCGGCGCTGAGGGGTTGCCACGTTTGAATTTTGAATGGATAGAGGTGTAAACTCTGGCGCATGAGACGATACGTGGACGTTGGCCTCATTTGGACCGCGGCTGCAACACGGCGAACGGAAACCCGAGGCCGCTGTTGGATCACCTGCTGCACTAGCTGCGCGTTACCCTCTGTGGTTGCCGTACGCGGTCGCCCTACATTTCCAGCACGTTCATCCGTCGCGTTCCCAGTCCGTTGAAAGTTTTCAAACAGATCCTTTATTGTATCACTTTTCGGTCCTTTGGTTCCATTAAACCTCCGTTCAAAACTTCGTCTTGTTGCAACAACACTGTGTTCTAGGCGGTGGAATTCCAACACCAGAAAAATCCCCTGTTCTAAGGAATAAACCATGTTGTCCACAGCACACTTGCACGTTGTGAACAGCACACACTTACAGCAGAAAGACGACGTACAGAATGGCGCACCCACAGACTGCGTTGTCTTCTATATCTTTCACATCACTTGCAGCGCCATCTGTTGTTGAAAATTGTAACTACTGTAATTTCGAAAGTTTGTCCGCCTGAAAATGTACAGTTGTCCCAAGCATATTGCAACAAACGGTGTATCTCTATCGCTGCTCGTTTAGTTTTTATTACCGTTTCAAATATACCGGTCATTTTTGAAACACCCTGTAGTTAGTCATACTAGTTTGTTACAAATGTTGACAGCTGTAGGTTTTAATGATGTCGCATGACGGACCTTCACCTCTGTAATTAATGGTATTCAGGCGTCCATTGACGTGAATGATGATCTTACTCCAACCATGAATGTGTGTCGAGGTGCCCTGCGGGGGAGTCCCCTTTCTATATGTTTATTCGTGCTATTTATGGAGCCCTTAATACGGTCCATAGCTGTTCAACTGGATGACTGGTCCTTAATGGGAGATAGGTTCATCATTCGCACATATGCTGATGACGTTATGATACTTCTTCGTACTCATGACGACACAGTGGTGCTCAAGAAAGTTTTGGATGCATTGTGTCATCTTACAGTAGCACAGATTAGCGACCATGTCAGCTACTCAATTTTCAGGGATCTGAAGCACCTGAGATCCCATGGGTTGCGCCTGCCGCACCCCATTAATCACTCGGTATTATAATTGATAGTTGTCCGATGAAGACCCCTGAGTTACATTGGAAGTGCGTCACTGACAGATTTCAAGGAGCAATCCTTGAACATGAGCGTCGCTCCCTCTCTTACTTCATTAGGTTCAGATCTCGGAAACTTGTGTGTTGAGCAAAGTCTATTTAGGTGCTTCAGGTGCACTATGAGGTTACGCCGAGACACCGGTACTGTGAGGTTTTGGAATCCCTGATGTTTGTGACAAGGCGTTTCTTTTATTTCTTCGACGCGCTGTTTTAACGTGTCTTCTCGTATCCCAGTCACTTAGAACTCGCCTTTTTGTCTGTCTCCGAACTGCGAACTGAACTCCTCCAATGGATGTCGGTAAGATGTATAATAAATTAAGGCATATCCCTGATTTTTTCCTTGATTTCATTCATTTGTGGTTGATATTTTTTCCCAGTAGCATCTTTCCGTCAAAAAGCTGTTATGTCGCTGGAGGTTTCGAAATCACGCTTCCTATGCGATGTCCCTATCGCCAGAGAGAGTTTGGAGGTTGTCTGGTCCAGTATTAGCCTACCTACTTTTCGGATGGAAGTGGAGTCCTCGTAGTACCAAGTCGTTCTAACCCTAAGATGTATCAATTTTTATTTCAATCTGTAAAAATTACCACGTTTAGTTTATAGTCCCCACGTTACGAAAAATATTGAAAAAAATAAGTTAACAAAGCATTATTGTTGACAATCGCTACAAACACAAAAACAGACCTCATTTCAAATTTATAGTAAAGACACTCGAATTAACTCTCCACACCATATCTACTTACGTGTTCAAACTAAAAAGTAATTTTCTAAACCACAAATCAGTGCACAGACACCAAAACACCTTCTCTACTTTCCGCCAAAACACACGTGCAGCAGTACATCCACACTGCTTATTGTCGAACTGGTTCAGTTCATCCTGCCATTTACGTTCACTACGAGTATGAAGAGCTACTAGCACCTGCACTAGAGTGTATATATTTAACTACATAACGCATTTGTTACAAAATGTTGCTCAGTATAGGATACATCGAAGAAATAAAATCTGTAGCTGATCAGCTACACTATGCATTAAAGGGTTAACCTTGTCCCCACCAACGTTCAACCTTCTCGCATTGACCTTAGCCATCCAGGCTGATGCAGTCGTTGCCATGAAACGGATACATAATGTTATCGGTTGGTCGCCTGCGGACACATACACTGGAGTTTGCTCTACCGACAGTTGGCCTTTTTTGCCAGGACGACGTTAACGGCGATATCCAGCGAGATTCTCCTGCTACCCCATTCAGCCTTCTCTCCTAGAACGAAGGACAATGGCCAATGGGGTTATGTGGCTTGTTTGCCATTATGTTCATTACGTGGTGGGTAGCGGGTATGATGCGGAAGTTTGTGCCTTTCACTAATATCTGGTAACGGCCGACTAGATACGGAAACGGCTGCCACGCCACCGTAAGCATTTTGCGAATATGCTGTACCTGTTATTTAACCGTTAATGAGTCCATTCTTTGTTCGTGTGTTTCATTCTTGTTACCTTGCTTTTGGTAAACTTGACTAAAAAATTAAAAATGGGAAAAATATTTTTAATTAACTGGTCCTCTTGATATTGTCGTCATGGACCCTGTTCAGATGTATTGTATTGTTAGAGACTTTTTTCCTTTTTTGTGATCCATTTTGTCTCGATTTTTGTTCAGTTAATTAATAAAATCTAAACAAAAATCGTTGCAGGCCACGACTGGAAATGACTTTTTTCCCTTCGTAGAAATTATGTGTGATTAAGTCTGTTTTGTGTCTTTTCTTTTTCAGTAGCAAGTGATAAATAAATAAATAAATAAAAATAAAAAAGACAAAAGACAAAAATAAAGATAAAAGTGACTAAAGATAAAAAATTGAAAAAGCCAGTGCCGTCTATAGGACCAGCACAGTGACAGAATCGTGGGATTCGACTACTGCCCACTTTGCCTCCATATATATGTAATGGACCAACATTGTTTTTCCTGCAGGAGTAAAGCGTTGTAGATGTAGGTGTAAGGTTGTGTACGGAGGTTGTGTCAGTATCCTGACTGCAATAAGTATGGCAAATTTGGACACCAAGCACGATACTGTGGAAAGAAAAGACAAGAAACACAGCGCCTGCAGAGGCAGGAGTTAAACTGCACAAAGAGATACTCAGATGGAATGTTGCTTGTTCGGCTTTGTGAGAGCCAAGGAACGTGATGTTCTGGTGGACGCAGGTGAATACATGTCACTCATCAGTCTGGATCTCGTAGTCGTAGCCAAAAGGAGAGAGATGATACCACATTATAAATTACGTAGAGTGGATTATGGTAATGTGGAGTCGTTGGGACACACGTGGCTCAGCTTTAGTGTCAGAAAATGGAACTTCCATGTCCATATAGGTGGGTGAAGTGTATTCAGGAATTCATTTCCTAGATTTTCTCGACTATCGCCATGCCGAAATCGATGTTTCGCATTATACAGTAGAATTCTGTGGGACTTCGTCTCTTTTGTGGAATAAAGCTGCTAGCGAGACAATGTCACAAGGCTCACTGCTCATGGACGTGTGGCTGACTAAACTGCTAACACGTACGCTAAAAATTGGTTCCCTTGATAAAGTACCAGTAGGTTCGGATATTGCTGTGGGTTTCTATTAATACCAATTTACCACCGGAAGCATGGTATGTGACCGAGACAGTACGGTAATGTAAAGAATTAGGCTAAATGAAGTGCTTCATGGGCCGATGAGTAGCACGCGTAATAACGTCACGTAGGAGAAGGTGTAATTAGATGAATGACGAACACTAACTTCACTTAACGAACGTTTATTCTTCACTTCTACAATGCACATACAACACGCGCAGCGAACTGCCTCCGGCCAGAACACATTCGTTATATTTATAGTTACAGATCGTTACAGTAAAATGGTTATTGACATTTGTGGATACTCCTCGAATGTACTCGAACGGAATACAGAAATTAGAATCTAACGAGTCGAGTGAGTTTGAACTTACGACCCTTCATGCTGGAGTCTAGTAACAATAACCACTGCACCACGGTGACTGTGCAACTCACTTTCTTCTGCGACATTGCACCCTTCTTAATAGAAAAGCATCTCGGTGTTGCGTCCTAGTCCGGGAACGGGTCATCGGTCCTGCAAATTCCGACTCCCGACGACTGATATTCGCCCTGGCGGTGATTTTCTTACAACTTTCTTTGCCGCTACGCTCTTCGTCACCTTTCCGCTTGTTGCCTGGTCGAATTTACCATGAGTTGCACGATCATTATAGGGCTTCATTCGAAGGACATGGACCGCATATCTGGTCTTTCTTCGTCTTGTGTGTGGGTCGAAACCTTCAACTTCATGACTAACATCAGACAACTATTTTACAAACTTATAAGGTCCAAAGTAGCACCGGAGGAGCTTCTCAGAGAGACCAACCTTCTGAACAAGAGTGAAGATCAAGAGGAGGTCACCAGGCTGGCAGCCAACAGGGCGGTGAAGCTATACCTTCGATGATCGTTACCTTGAGCCTGCAGTGTGCGGAGTCGAGCTAACTGCAGAGCTTTCTCAGTTCTGGTTAAAATCTGACCGTCGTAGTCGTAGTCTACGTCATCAGGATGTAACGGAAACACAGTGTCCATCATCGCAGTCGCCTCACGCCCATGCTCCAGGAAAAATGGGGTAAATCTTGTGGTTTCTTGATGGCGGTATTGTAGGCAAACGTCACGAAAGGTAACACTTTATCCCAACTGCTCTGCTCAACATTGACGAACATTGACAGTACATCGGCCATGGTCTTATTAAGGCGTTAAGTGAGCCCGTTAGATTGCTGATGGTAGGCAGTCGTCATGTGATTAGTAATGTTGCACCGACGGTTTATCTGTCACATGATTTGATTGAAAACTTTCCCTCGATCAGTAATTAACGACTTTGGGGCACCGTGTTTTAATAAAAAGTCTTCCACGATTAATTTGGCTACCTCGAATGCTTTGGCTGTTTTCACGGCTTTTGTAATGCCATGGTGTGTCAGATAAGCAGTGCAAACAATAATCCATTTATTCCCACAAGCAGACTTCGGAATCGTAAAAACAAAAAAAGCAAAAAACAAAAAAAAAAAAAACAAATTTGTGCGAAATCTTACTGGACTTAACTTCTAAGGTCATCAATCCCTAAGCTTACGCACTACTTAAGCTAAATTATCCTAAGTACAAACACACACACCGATTCCCTAGGGGGGACTCGAACCTTCGTCGGGACCAGCCGCACAATCCATGACCCTTTTTTTAAAAAAACATTTATTAAAAAGCAATGTTACTCATTCCCAATACATACTAAGTTCATGTACTAACCATGGGCACATGTTTTACATGAAGTTATTTAAACAAAAACAATTTTATCATTTCAATAATGCTGATGTTAAAGAAAGACGACAGAAGATTATGTTATTCACTAAATTACCAGAAAGAATTAAGTTAAACAACAGGAAAGGATTTTTTTAAGACATTCAAACTTCAACGTGAAGAAATAAAATCTGCACTTTTATTTATATGAGCTCCAATCCTTACAGAAGCATAAATACTTCTTTATGATGGATATCAGCTAGTTGGTGGGATAATTTTAAATATAAGACAATTTAATAATCATATTAGAAAATTTCTGAAATGAAACTTCCTGGCAGATTGAAACTTTGTGCCCGACCGAGACTCGAACTCGGGACCTTTGCCTTTCGCGGGCAAGTGCTCTACCAACTGAGCTACCGAAGCACGACTCACGTCCGGTACTCACAGCTTTACTTCTGCCAGTACCTCGTCTCCTACCAGATAAAATCTTATTGTCTTAAGCAATCGGTAAGGAGCTTTCCATAAAAACTGTCTATTGACAGGTTTCTAATGTAAGTCAATAATGCACCTTTAATGTTTTGTGTTTTGACACTATTAGACCCACAATCTCACTGTCACATAAGTTCTGTATATTAGCTTATATATTTCAAAAATTACTCTCTGCTTGGCTGATCCCGCGTGGCTGGAAATCGTCCGAGGAGGTCAATCCCAATACGATGGAAAGGCGTTTCGGATGGTGGAATTGGTATGAGTCGTCCAAGTGGTTTCTGAGGAACTGCCTTTCTCTTCTGGCACTCTCGACAGTGCGACACATAGTGACGGACACTCCTAAATAAACCTGGCCAGAAAAATCTCTTGCGGATCCTATCGTATGTCTTAATAAATCCTAAACGTCCAGCGTCAGGTGTGTCATGAAATTTGTGCAGGACATTTAAGCGCATGCGTTTAGAAATCACTGGTAGCCACGTCTTTCCGAAATTATCAAAGTTTCTCTAGAAACCTAATCCATTAACTACATTAAATTGTCCTTTCACATCCTCTGACCGATTTAAGGCAAGCATAATTTGAGATATCTTGGCGTCATTCTTCTGCTCAGCAGAGAGATCCTAGAGTGTAGCGAGACAGTCACTATCTTCATCAAAATCTTGATGATCTTACACAGGGTTTCTTGAGAGACAGTCGGCATCTTGGTGTTTTCTTCCACTTTTGTAAACTATGGTACTGTCATACTCTTGAAGACGTAGGGCGCACCTGGTGAGTCGTTTTGTTGCATCCTTAAGACCTGTCAACCAACAAAGTGAATGATGGCCGGTAACAACTGTGAATAGCCTTCCATAGTGATACTGTCGAAATTTGCATGTGGCCCAAATCACAGCAAGACATTCTCTTTCTGTAGGCGAGTAGTTTCCCTCGATTTTTGTAAGTGTCCTAGAAGCATAGACTACAACTTTCTCTTTTCCATACGAAATTTGCACCAGTACAGCACTGATCCCATACCCACTGGCATATGTGTGTAGTTTTGTAGGTGCTCTCTCATCATACAGACGAAGTACAGGGTCTTTCGCAGAGCTTTTCGCAGCACATCGAAAGATAAATTTAGCATTGGCTTTTAACAACTCTTGCAGTGACCTGACTTTCACACAAAATTCTTTGATAAAACGACAGTAATAAGAAAATAGTCCTAGGAAGCTTCTCACATCACTAATACTTTTAGGAATACAAAATTCCGTTATAGATTTCACCTATTCTGGGTCTGGCCGCACACCTTCGTTTGACACAAGGTGTCCAAGTATTTTGATTTCTTTTGCTCCAAAGAGACACTTTCATGGATTAACTTTCAGCCCACCTTGTTTGAGACATTTAAGAACCGCCATCAGTCTTTTTACGTGTCCATCAAATGTCTCTGAGAACACTATAATGTCATCTAAATAACAAAGACCCACCGCCCACTTCAGGTGACCTTAGAAGATTATCCGTCATCCGTTCAAAAGTTGCTGGTGTATTACACAAACCAATCTGCATTACCTTAAACTAATACAGGAACTCAGGAGTGATAAATGCAGTTTTTTCAGGATTAGCCTCATCTACTTCGATTTGCCAGTATCCCGAGTACATGGCCATGGCTGAGAAAAACTTAGTCCCCTTCAGGCAATCTAGTGTATCGTCAATTCATGGAAGGGGGTAAACGTCCTTCTTAGTTATCTTATTAAGCTTCCTGTAATCAACACAAAAGTGCCAACTGCCACCCTTCTTCCTGACGAGAACCACTGATGACGACCATGGGCTCTAAGAAGGCTGAATGACGTCATTCTTTATCATTTTCTCTACCTCATCGCAAATTATTCGGCATACCGTTTCTGAGACATGGTATGTTCTTGGCTTATTGGTTGATGGTCTCAAGTGCTAATCCGGTACTTTACCGTCGATTTGTCTAATTTGCTCTTCACCTGCGGATTGAAGCATTCAGAGCACTCTTGCAGGGTGGCACATAGCTTCTTCCATTGTTCGTTACTGAGACCTGGTGATAGTTGAGCTATAAGAGCTTGCCTCGAGGTGGTAGCGCCAATTTCACCCACAGATTCGGCGTGGGAGGATCCTATGACTCTCAGCTGTTAGGCAATTAACGGCTCAGCGTTTGCTACGCACATGCGGCTTGGAAGGATCTGCTGTTCTCGGCGACAATTAATTATCCACAATTCACAGGATCCTTTCTTAAACGAGACGACAGAGGCTGGGATGACCAATTTATTCTTCAATGGTATGCTTCTCTTACACTCCACTACAAGATCCATGGGCTGATACATGGCATGACACATGACAGTTACCTTTCTAGCGCTGACTGCAGGAATGATCACTTCATCCAGTACACATAGTCTCCACACACTCGGATTGCGCATCTTCCTGTCCACAGTATCTCATCTCGTGTAGCATAATCTTCGAGCGAATACAATCTACACTCCTGGAAATGGAAAAAAGAACACATTGACACCGGTGTGTCAGACCCACCATACTTGCTCCGGACACTGCGAGAGGGCTGTACAAGCAATGATCACACGCACGGCACAGCGGACACACCAGGAACCGCGGTGTTGGCCGTCCAATGGCGCTAGCTGCGCAGCATTTGTGCAGCGCCGCCGTCAGTGTCAGCTAGTTTGCCGTGGCATACGGAGCTCCCTCGCAGTCTTTAACACTGGTAGCATGCCGCGACAGCGTGGACGTGAACCGTATGTGCAGTTGACGGACTTTGAGCTAGGGCGTATAGTGGGCCTGCGGGAGGCCGGGTGGACGTACCGCCGAATTGCTCAACACGTAGGGCGTGAGGTCTACACAGTACATCGATGTTGTCGCCAGTGGTCGGCGGAAGGTGCACGTGCCCGTCGACCTGGGACCGGACCGCAGCGACGCACGGATGCACGCCAAGACCGTAGGATCCTACGCAGTGCCGTAGGGGACCGCACCGCCACTTCCCAGCAAATTAGGGACACTGTTGCTCCTGGGGTATCGGCGAGGACCATTCGCAACCGTCTCCATGAAGCTGGGCTACGGTCCCGCACACCGTTAGGCCGTCTTCCGCTCACGCCCCAACATCGTGCAGCCCGCCTCCAGTGGTGTGGCGACAGGCGTGAATGGAGGGACGAATGGAGACGTGTCGTCTTCAGCGATGAGAGTCGCTTCTGCCTTGGTGCCAATGATGGTCGTATGCGTGTTTGGCGCCGTGCAGGTGAGCGCCACAATCAGGACTGCATACGACCGAGCCACACGGGGCCAACACCCGGCATCATGGTGTGGGGAGCGATCTCCTACACTCGCCGTACACCTCTGGTGATCGTCGAGGGGACACTGAATAGTGCACGGTACATCCAAACCGTCATCGAACCCATCGTTCTACCATTCCTAGACCGGCAAGGGAACTTGCTGTTCCAACAGGACAATGCACGTCCGCGTATATCCCGTGCCACCCAACGTGCTCTAGAAGGTGTAAGTCAACTACCCTGGCCAGCAAGATCTCCGGATCTGTCCCCCATTGAGCATGTTTGGGACTGGATGAAGCGTCGTCTCACGCGGTCTGCACGTCCAGCACGAACGCTGGTCCAGCTGAGGCGCCAGGTGGAAATGGCATGGGAAGCCGTTACACAGGACTACATCCAGCATCTCTAAGATCGTCTCCATGGGAGAATAGCAGCCTGCATTGCTGCGAAAGGTGGATATACACTGTACTAGTGCCGACATTGTGCATGCTCTGTTGCCTGTGTCTATGTGCCTGTGGTTCTGTCAGTGTGATCATGTGATGTATCTGACCCCAGGAATGTGTTTCCCCTTCCTGGGACAATGAATTCACGGTGTTCTTATTTCAATTTTCAGGAGTGCATAATTGCCTGAGAAGCTGGCTAAAAGTCCCATCCAAGAATGACGTCATGACTGTACTCTTGTAAGACGATGAATTCTAAGAGCTGCGCATGGCCACTTATATCCAAACGAATGACAATTCTTCCTGTAGGTTTTAAATATTTCCCGTTACCCAGCTTTAGCAGAGATGTTTTGCTGTCGACGAATACGGTTTTCTGCAACTAGCGACGGTACTTCTCCGAAATGATTGAATATGATTGTCCAGAGTCCACAAGAGCTAAGGCTGGTCAGCCATTTATGAGGATATCGACTTAGTTTACAATCATTTTAGTAGTGATCGACGCCGAAGGATTTTTCTCTTCGACGGCCTCACCTCCAAGGAAGGTCGAACCCTTTAGTTTTCCAGGTTGCAGCGGCTAGGTGGTCGGCTGGAGCTTCTAAACGGCGATGGAGACCTTGATCGGAGTGTTGGGAAGTGTCCTCTCCAGCAGCTAGCTTGCGGCGATGGTGACCTACGTCGTTGTGCACCCACATCTTGTTCATCTTCGTCGGATACTTTTGAGCATGACTGTACATAAGCAGATGGTAGTAGTGTTGCGTACAAAAGGTATAAAAGGGCAGTGCATTGGTAGAACTGTCATTTGTACTTAGGTAATTCGTGTGAGAAGGTTTGTGACTTGATTTTAGCCACACGACTGGAATCAATGGACGCTGAATGCAAAATGGTAGTTACAGCTACACGCATAGGTCATTCCATTTCAAAAATGGTTAAGGTAGTTTTCATTCTCAGATCCACAGTGTTGAGAGTGCGCTGAGAATACCAAATTTCAGGCATTAAGCTCTCACCCCAGACAACATAGTGTCTGATGGACTTCACTTAATGACAGAGAGCTATGGTGTTTGCATGGTGTTGTCAGTACTAACAGACAAGCAGCACTGCGCGAAATAACCGCAGAAATCAATGTGAGGTATTATGGCAGCAGACGACTGACACGAGTGCCTAGCTAACAGAACAACGCCTCCAACATCCACCCTCAGCTCGTAATCATGGATGGGCCCTAGCCAATTGGGAAAACTGTAGCGAGGTCAGAGTAATTCAGATTTCAATTGGTAAGAGGTAATGGAGGGATTCGTTTGTGGCACTGATTCCACGAAGCGAACGATCCAGGTTGTCAGCAAATCTCTGTGCAAATTGTTTGACTCCATACGTGTGTGGGTTGTGCTTACATGGAATGGACTGGGTCTTCAGGTCCAACCGAACCGCTCATGGACTAAAAATGGTTATGTTCAGCTATGTGTAGACCATTTGCAGCCAGCCAGCAATGGAATTGTTAATGATAACAATGCTCAATATCATCAGGTAGCAATTGTTCGCAATTGTTTAGAACATTCTGGACAATTCGAGCAAACGATTTGGCCACCCAGATTTTCTGACATGAATCCCATCGCACATTTAAATGGCATAGCTGAGAAGTCAGTTCGTCCATAGAATCCTGCACTAGCAACACTTTCAAGATTATGGACGGCAGCATGGCTCATTATATCTGCAGCAGCCTTCGAACGATTTGTTGAGCCCATGCCACGTCGAGCTGCTGCACTACCGTAGTGGTCTCAACACACTTCCCAGGGCTTCACTAGAATTTATAACTATATCTGTCGATGACCCTCCATCCATACTCACTTTCTGCGTCCACCTTAACGAAAAGTCATTAATCCAGTCACAGATATCACTTCATAGCCCACACAATAGAATGTTTGTTAACAGGAGTTAATATGGTACTGAGTTAACTGCTTTTCAAATACCGAGAAATAATACATCTACTTCAATCTCTTTGTTCATGGCTTTTATTATGTCACATGGTAAAAATGCAAGCTGGGTTTCAGTTGATCGATGCTTTCGAAATCCAAGTTGTTTGGCATGGAGCAAGTATCTCCGAGATACCTTACTACGTTTCAACCCAGAATGTATTCGAAGAGTCAACAGAAAGTGAATGTGAAGGTTACTGGACGATAGTTTCCTGGATCACTTCTGTTAATCTTTTTGTAGAAGTGTATGCCTTCTTCTAAGTACTGGTCATGGTTGTATGGTCGAGGAACCTACGGTTGATTACTGTTAACAAGATCAAGGAACTGGGTATAGAATTTGACAGGAGTTCCATCGGGGTTTGGGACTTTGTTAAATTTTAACGAGTTGAGTATATTCCTCAGTGACTACAAGATAAGCACACAGTTTCTAATAAGATCGGAGGTAGCCTCCTGAGTGGCCGAGTGGTTCTAGGCGCTATAGTCTGGAACCGCGCGACAGCAACGGTCGCAGGTTCGAATCGTACCTCGGACATGGATGTGTCTGATGTCCTTAGGTTAGTTAGGTTCAAGTAGTTGTAAGTTCTAGGGGACTGCTGATTTCAGCAGTTAAGTCCCATAGCGCTCAGAGCCATTTGAACCAAGATCGAAAATATTGCTTTAAATTCTGTTACGAAACAGGTCTATAGATTAATATCTGCGGTTGTTAGTGTCAGAAGCAAGCATGTAAATAATTCGTTTGTTCATCGGCAATACCATGAAAGGCAAGAAAATGAATTATCGTTTGAATGAACACAAGCTTACGTAAATTCCGATTTCAGCAAAGATGACGGTTCCTTCTCTTTTCATTTTCCAGGGGTTGCCATCCATACTGATCACTCTGTTGCTTATATACGTGAAATAATACGTCTCAGATGTTTTAAAATGTAATATACACTGATTTCCAGTATTTTGTACTGTATTGTACTTTATGTAACATACTGCCTGTGTGAAAATTAAAAGTTTTGCAACAGTATATATCATTTTGATCACATTTAGCAGCTCAGTACCTCCATGCTTCGGTCTTTTTCAGGTCGTTCCTATAACATCATCGCCTGTGTCGTACAGGAAGTTGTGCTTCCTCGCCTCCCCTTATGGTTTTTTATTTCCATCATTTACACTGTGCTTGAGTGTGTATATATGCGACGATTAGAACTTAAATAGTTGCTACTATTTATTCACAAACGATACAAATGCTTGCACCTGTTCCTGTCCTTCGAAGTAGTCACTAGCGTTGTGTAGAATCCGTCGCCAGCGATGTGGAAGGCGTAGTATACTGTAAGCAGAGTCTGTTCTGTTGATGGTGCGAATGGAGTGATCTACTGCCTGTCGAATCTCTGGAACAGTTCTGAAGCGAATGCCTCGAGGTGGTTTTTTTCATTTTCGGAATCAAATCAAAGTCACAAGGACTTCAGTCCAGGGAGTATGGTGGGTGGGACAGTACTTCCCAGTCCCATCGACCGAGCAGAGCAGCCGCAGCTTGCGCTGTATACGCCCGCACATTGTCGTACAAAATGATTGGTGGATTACTCAGAAAGTGTTGCTACTTCTTTAGCAAAGCTGGTCGCAGGTAATGCTCCAAAATGAACAGTAATACTTTGCAGTGGCGGTCTGCCGTGGAGGAACGAAATGTGTTAGGATAACACCATCACAGTCGTACACGAGAATCACCATAACTTTAGACCGCTCCATTCGCACCACCAACGGAAGAGGCTCTGCTAACGCTATACTAAGCCTTCCACATCGCCGGCAACGGGTTGTAGACAACATTGGCGACTACTATGATGGACAGCAATAGGTGCTAACATGTAACTCTTTTGTATCGGTTGTGAATAAACAGTTGCCACTCTGTAAGTTCCAACCCTCATATATATACTGCACGCCAGCCGATTTGATAGACCTGTGTCCCGCTCTGCAGTCGTTATGAGAACACAGAAAAATATGCTCGTGCTGGCACGCAGAGCCGCCGATTCCTTGGACAAGAAACAGGCGCTGGTGGCTGCGGCTGTTCGGTCGCCAACATGGAACGCAACACTTTGTAGGACACAAGGCCAATAACGGATTTCAACGACGCGGCCTCCACATCGGGGATCAAGGTCACAAACCGCACTGGCAGACCGTGCACCGTGTGGCCGGACCTTAAGTATCGACTTATTATCGGAAAGTGCCAACTTGAAAGCAGTCTATTCTCATTATGGAAGTTTTCCCTTTTGAAAACCTAATACCACTGCTGTTTTGTGGCTAGAAGTTCAATTCAGAATAATTTTTTTATGTTATTACACCAGACTGTGGTTTTATACACCATTTATGCTGTTCCTTTTTTGAAGTGTCCCCCGCAGTAACTAGAAGTATGAGGTAAGGAATGAACTTTCTTACGTTATTTAGCTATTGAATTTTTCTGGGAATTATCTTTGTGTAGTAATGTGTGTACTTTAGGCAACTCTTCTGCTTTTTTTTAAAATATGTGTGCCAGCTGTACTACTGGATTTCATACTGAGTGGTGTCTCAATGTCACTTATTTAATTTCATACTTAGTTGCTGTGATGAGGAGAATTTTCTGTAGATATATTTTTGACATTTATCCAATAATCTCCATAGTCTTGCAGCTTGCAAGAGGTGTTTAGCATGCAAAGAGCCCAAGCCGTCCACAACAGAGTGCTTCAGTTTTCACTTTCTTTTTGTGTTGTGTTTGCCTTTTGCATTTCACCTGATTCGAATGCAACACACATAACGCGGCTATCTAGTAGTCCTCTAATCGCTCCTCGGTACGGTCGTTTGGCTATTGAAAATGGTTCCAACAAGTCACCACTAGAAAACACTGCCCTGTACCGCAATAACTCAAGATGTTAAGTAATTCCAAGGTACTACAAATATCAGGGAACATCTCATCACAGATAAGACGGCCCTTATGGCTTGTAAGCTCAAATTTATTACAATAAATGACATGCCTGAAATAATACCACTCCCACTATTACGCCAGATAGGTAATTCACGTAGTAAGTTAGTTGTTTTCATGATTTCCTCTTCAAAGTAACATACCACTTATAATTTAACACAAAATGACACTTTAATTTAAGTTACTCACGAGCAGCTAGTTGAGACTATGTATGAACTTCAAATGACACGACGAACCGTCTCATTCTGCATATGGATTCAAACGCAAGCCATGCAGACTCAGCAAAGACTTCATAACTGACGGAAACTAACAGTAATTCCTGACTAGGCATACAGAGAGTGATATACCTCGATTTTATACAGTATCACACAGCAAATATCAACTTTAAATTACATAACGTAAACATTTTTAATGGACGCGAATTCCTATTCAGCGTCTATTGTCCTAGTTAACGAAGTACGAGAGATGTTAAATATTGCTTCTACACAAGTAACTTACTTGAAATGCCGTGAGGTAAAGCTTTGTGTTGGACAGGGATTCGAACCCAGAACCTAAATGGATTGTAGTCGAAGCTCAATCAACTGTGACATATCGGATTTTCTCGGCAGTAGCTAGATGTTTTAACTGAAATGACGTGACGAATCCCAGGACTCCAACCTGGAAAATATGCAATTCTGTCATTGGCCTCCAATAGTACACTGTCTTATTGCACTGCATAAGTATTTTGTCTAAGAGGTATCACAAGTAGTGTTCCTGTATCTGGGGGAATCTTTGGTTGAAAACGATTTTAACACCAATGGGTGCAGTTCTGCTAAATATTCAAAATGATTATTAACCTAAGTCTGAGTTCACCCACAAACTGCGGCGTATTTATAATGCTGAAGCTAGACTGTGTATCCTTGTCTTCCTTGAGTGGGTGTTGGAAGGCATTTACACCCACGTATACAATACTATGAATACTTCGAACGTACTTCCCGTAGCAGTCAAAAAATTGTTCTAATGGCTCTGAGCACTATGGGACTCAACTGCTGAGGTCACAAGTCCCCTAGAACTTAGAACTAATTAAACCTAACTAACCTAAGGATATCACACACATACATGCTCGAGGCTGGATTCGAACCTGCGACCGTAGCGGTAGCGCGGTTCCAGACTGTAGCGCCTGGAACCGCTATGTAAGGTCACAGGACAATTATATCATCTTTTATTTGAGCTTCTGTATGTCGATAAAATTGACTCTGATCTCGGAATGCAACTCAGACCGCCCTTAACGCAGAATTTGATCCCTTCGTGACAATACAGCTCGACTGCAATTTGTTGTTTGTTCAAAACTGCAGATTCCTCAACATCTCCACATTTGGCGCGTGAAAGGTTTCGAATCCTGGCCCGGCACCAAAGCATTCATTATGTATTATCAAGCTCTAGTATGGGAACACCTATCTGCTGGTGGATAATAATTATGATTTTTAATGTATTTTCATTCGTTGTCAACACTAACGATAACTGACGTTGTTGAGTCCCAGTGAGACACAAAACTGTTTGCGAGATCACTGTAAGTTCAAGGACGTTATTCCGAGCTGCTGGTGGACAAAAATTCGGTAGGTGACGTTTCTTTGTGTGCAGTCAACATCGATATGTGTGGGGTTCGATTCCCAGTCAGAACTGAACTCTTCGTCATATTATTTCTAGTTCAAACATTCTCAAATGTCGCTGCTGCTGTATCAAACCCATTTTTAACGTTCGTTTTCTCTTGAACATAACAGTGATAGGTGAACAGAGGAGCGAGTAGAGGATTTGCTAGACAGTGGCGCTATGTGGGTTGCTTTATAATCAGGCGAAATGCAATTCAAGTCGTTCGGATACTTTTGAGCGCGACTGTACATATCGCCATCCAATGACTTTTGTCACCTCTCTGTAAATGTAGAAGTTTAATTATGCATGGATGACATTTAAAGAGAAATTAGATCTTGCATATACACTCCTGGAAATTGAAATAAGAACACCGTGAACTCATTGTCCCAGGAAGGGGAAACACATTCCTGGGGTCATATACATCACATGATCACACTGACAGAACCACAGGCACATAGACACAGGCAACAGAGCATGCACAATGTCGGCACTAGTACGGTGTATATCCACCTTTCGCAGCAATGCAGGCTGCTATTCTCCCATGGAGACGATCTTAGAGATGCTGGATGTAGTCCTGTGGAACGGCTTCCCATGCCATTTCCACCTGGCGCCTCAGTTGGACCAGCGTTCGTGCTGGACGTGCAGACCGCGTGAGACGACGCTTCATCCAGTCCCAAACATGGTCAATGGGGGACAGATCTGGAGATCTTGCTGGCCAGGGTAGTTGACTTACACCTTCTAGAGCACGTTGGGTGGCACGGGATACATGCGGACGTGCATTATCCTGTTGGAACAGCAAGTTCCCTTGCCGGTCTAGGAATGGTAGAACGATGGGTTCGATGACGGTTTGGATGTACCGTGCACTATTCAGTGTCCCCTCGACGATCACCAGAGGTGTACGGCGAGTGTAGGAGATCGCTCCCCACACCATGATGCCGGGTGTTGGCCCCGTGTGCCTCGGTGGTATGCAGTCCTGATTGTGGCGCTCACCTGCACGGCGCCAAACACGCATACGACCATCATTGGCACCAAGGCAGAAGCGACTCTCATCGCTGAAGACGACACGTCTCCATTCGTCCCTCCATTCACGCCTGTCGCGACACCACTGGAGGCGGGCTGCACGATGTTGGGGCGTGAGCGGAAGACGGCCTAACGGTGTGCGGGACCGTAGCCCAGCTTCATGGAGACGGTTGCGAATGGTCCTCGCCGATACCCCAGGAGCAACAGTGTCCCTAGTTTGCTGGGAAGTGGCGGTGCGGTCCCCTACGGCACTGCGTAGGATCCTACGGTCTTGGCGTGCATCCGTGCGTCGCTGCGGTCCGGTCCCAGGTCGACGGGCACGTGCACCTTCCGCCGACCACTGGCGACAACATCGATGTACTGTGGAGACCTCACGCCCCACGTGTTGAGCAATTCGGCGGTACGTCCACCCGGCCTCCCGCATGCCCACTATACGCCCTCGCTCAAAGTCCGTCAACTGCAATTACGGTTCACGTCCACGCTGTCGCGGCATGCTACCAGTGTTAAAGACTGCGAGGGAGCTCCGTATGCCACGGCAAACTGGCTGACACTGACGGCGGCGCTGCACAAATGCTACGCAGCTAGCGCCATTCGACGGCCAACACCGCGGTTCCTGGTGTGTCCGCTGTGCCGTGCGTGTGATCATTGCTTGTACAGCCCTCTCGCAGTGTCCGGAGCAAGTATGGTGGGTCTGACACACCGGTGTCAATGTGTTCTTTTTTCCATTTCCGGGAGTGTAGTTGTGCTGAAGTTTCGCTTACTTCTCCTTAGTGTACAGGTATTCATTTACTTAAGTTTTATACTTGTTAGTTGACCGTCTCCCAGAGAGGGTGAAACAAGACGTCAGGATGGCAGTAGAATTATTTAATTAACTTCTTTCATCCAGGTATCAGATGCAGTACACCAGGAAAAGCTTGATGGAGGCGTCCAGTTGCATGTCATGAAAACAGTAGACATCTGGCACTGCCCTCAGCACAAAGAGTGGGGCTGAGTTCAGCATTACTGAAATGTTGTTGACAGTGATGTCTCTGGCTATAATCATTACGACAGTGCCGCAGTGCCGCTGGCGATAATGCAGAGCCGCCTGTGACCTTCCTCCAGCGAGTGGGCGACTCCCTGCACTGGCAGCAGCTGCTCTTCTGACTCAGGACCAGCTGTCCTGTCCCGTGGTCGAACAGTGGATCCTGAATAGCACTCCATTATGTTGCCATGGGCTGAGAATAATTTAACCGGCCGTAGTGGCCGAGTGGTTTTTGGCGCTACAGTTTGGAACCGCGCGACCGCTACGGTCTCAGTTTCAAATCCTGACTCGGGCATGGATGTGTGTGATGTCCTTAGGTTAGTTAGGTTTAAGTAGTTCTAAGTTCTAGGGGACTGATGACCTGAGAAGTTAAGTCCCATATTGGTCAGAGCCATTTTTTAGAATAATTTAGTACACGAATGGCTGAGCACTTATATGCTCCAGACTATGTTCGATTAGTGCTTAAGGCTCGTACTCTAGACACTTCCATGCCGGCAAAATAAGTTAGGCTTCCTACTTTCCATTAGCATATTCCAGTGTCTGCTGTTGCCGTACCATTCCCAGCTGACTCTGCTGCACACTGCCTGTTACCCATGTTTTGTTTTGCAACATGTAACACTTCCTGCCTGGTGCTGGCTCTGTTGCAAGTTACTTCCGCTGTGGCGTATTTTTTTTTGACTGAATGCACTGCAGTCATTTTTGACAAGAGGCGCTCAATCGGGTCGACCAAATTAGATTGTCCTTTACACTGGAGTTCCTGGCGACCGACTCTTCTGGACCCATTGTTATACTAACAATTGGTTTCCTTAATCATAGCACTTACACATTTCCACAGCGTGCCTTGCCCTGCTGCTAAGCTCAAACACCATGGAACTTATTTCATTACTAGGTCTCTTGCACAATAACTTCTACTCTCTGTTACAAACTTACAAGCTAGAATGAATCAATTATCCTTAATACTACCGCCTGTGTGTTCATCTCCCTTCTACTACTCTTACGCTCGGTGCATCCAGTCCAGTGGAATCTGGCGCAGTCCAAACTCAGTCTTGTACTTCGTCCTGTACATACCGAACCATGGAATACTCTCAGCAAAACAAGTGCCACTGCGGTTGTTGGTATGACAATAACTAACGTTGTCACTTTTCAGTACTGGTTTTTCTGGTAAAAATATACGTGCTGCGATGAGGTTTTCAGAGAGACTCGTCCTTTCTGTTGGTTCAGAAGAGTGTTTATGGACTGCATTAATTGTGGCCTTAGGATTTGATTTAAGCTGGTAAGATTTGCTGCAGGTAGTACTTCCATGGGCTCCTCTGGCCAATATATGGAGGCTGTGAAACATTCAGCTTAGTTATGCCTGAAATCCCGGCGACTGATGGAAAGTAGGCCTCATTATCTCCCAAGCTGTTCCATTTAATGTCAATCCACTCCAATTGCAGTCTAGTCTTGTTGCTGATGCAAGCTTCCCCTGCTCGAAGCAACTAGCCTCTATTTTCATCTGGCAAAGGTAGAGTACAACCAATGTGCCTCGACCTGCTGAAAGAACAATTCCAGCTCGATCACTATTTTATTGCATTCTCTTACCTCCTTTTGTCCCATTAGCAATCTCACTGCACTGGAATTATAACCCTCTCTTATTAACAATTCAGGCAAACTGTGTTTTCCCCTTGGAAGCGTGTTTGTAACTTAGCTTCCCCAGTTTTTGCATATCTTCCGTGTCTTTTACAATTAATAACAGTCGCTGCGTTTTTACTCTTGCAAACTCCAGCCCTATCCCTCACCTGACAGGATACGCATGAACTGTGTAGCACTTGTAATGTATTGGTTTCCCCGCTACTGGTATAGAAATGGAAATGTAAACTTCCGAGCCAGTACTGTGGCTACCTTGAAATAAAAGGTAAGTTTTTCTGTTTTGGTTCTAAAATGAACCCCAACTGTGGCGGTAGTACCTTCTGTACTTGTCTTAGACCCTCTAAATACTGCTCTCGTTAAAAGTTTATCTTGCAGCATGGCCTACTGCAGTTCTGTTACTTTCACTAATGCTTCCCAAAACACTATCTTCTTCAGACCATTTCGTCATTGCTACTTCCCTACAGGAGGCTCCTACTTCGGTTTGTAGTTCCCTGATACTGCCTCTTCTGCAGCTCTGGCATACCGCATTACTTCTCCAGCGAGTAGTCGTAGTAGTCCTGTGTTGTTCACTATGTCCTTCTCTAAACTTGAAATCTGCGTATTATATCAGTCACTCAAGGCTTTGTTCCCTTTTGCCCATTGCTTAACCTCTTCTATGGTGCCGTTCACCCTTGGAATGTCTTCCTCATCAGCTGTACCAATTATTGTTTTCATAAGCTGACCTCCAGCGTCGATTCAACCCCTCTTACTTCGCGTATGCGGAATTACACCAAATACCGGCCTCATTTCACTCCTTAATTTGTTATACGCCCCACGTACTCTTTCACATACACCAACACTTCTTTTCAGCATCCCGTGCCTTCCCATTCCCTGACAGAATTTGTCGAACGCCTGTTCCAATCTTCTCACTTCGTTACGCATCTCCCATGCCTTGAATACTACCTGTATCACCCATAGATGACTGGTGATCACTAAGTCTTCCTGCTTGACGAACAGCACTCCCCTTTCCAGGTACTGGTTCTGTAACGCTTCCACCCCGGCGACGTTCAGTAGACCTTCTATGAACAGCATCATTTCGCCTTCTTTCGACCTAACCTATGGGCGGGAATACGTGTTTTTTCCTCCATCATAAAATCAATGCAGCTCCACTTCTGCGTACACTAATAACACTGAATTTATAACTAAACTAAAACAAATTTAAGGTCTTAATCCATACGGGTGGTGCGTTACCATTTCATTCACAACCTCTTGTTTATCTTTCGACACCTTTCTCCTCGTTCTACCTTTCTGGTCTGCGTCTCATATCCATGGAGTAACTTCTGGACTCCTTTATAAAGGTTCCACCTTCCTAAATGCACAGTTGTCTTTCTTGTCGACGACTGAATCTTGACATTTACTATCGATATAGTCTTTACCACGTGATGTGCCCCCTAATACTTTGCAAAAAGCTTACTTGTTTATCCTGTAGACGAATACAAAGTTGATACATCGCCAACTAACCAACCTTATATTGTGACACTCTTGCCATACGGCCCACTACTTCTTTCTGTTTCTCCAGTGCATGTTATTTGTCTTCCGTACTCTGTTCCAAATTTCTCTTACCAACCTGTCAAATCCCTCTTTCTTCGTTCTCAATATGTAGAACTATGACGGAATTTTACGTCCATATACTACTTCATATGGCGATAATACTGTAATCTTATGCCTTTTGAGTAGTTGGCGGAGACGACGTACCTCAAATAGACATTCCAGTTTGTGTGATGTGAGTCAGCGTAGTATCTAAGCATCTTCCCGATTGTCCTATGCACTGTCTCAGTTCTCCAACTGGCTTGTAGATGGTAAGGACTCGTTCTTAACTTCTTCACATTCAATAACTTACACAGTTCCTTGAATAGATCTGATGTGAAGTTCATTCACTGGTCTGTAACTATTGTGTCAGACACTCCAAACTCCAGTATCTAGTTACTCACTGGCGCTTCTGCCACTATTTCCCCCTGCTGGTTTGGCGTTCGACCATTTCTACATATCTTTAAGAATAATCTAATATTGTGAGTATGTACTTATTCCCTGCAGGTATTTTACTGAATATACCTAAAACATCATTCCCCAGAAATTGAATAGTACAAATGTTTGAGATAATCTCTACAATTGTACTCTTGTTCGACACATATTCGCTCTCTGTGTGTACTGTATGCCATTCCGCACATAATGGTTTACGTCCGTCTGCCTATTTCTCCACCAATACTTGTCCGTTACTCTTCTGTTGGTAGATTAGCAACCTCCATAACCCGCTTCATATGTGATCAAAAGCTTGTTGCAGAACTCTGTTCCTTAGCTTGTCTCGTATCACTACCTATGTTTGCAACTAGGTTTTTCTGAATAGCAACCCGGCCTGCATACAAAACTGTAACTGCTTGAAATATTGTTTACATACGTCATCCTCTCTCCGTGCTCTTTTCCATTACTTGTGCTCCTTACCCCTTATATGCAATACTGCTATCTTTCTACTTCAGTCATCGGCACTTCGGCGCTTCTTCTCAGGTATATATGTTGCTTTGATATCAAATTCACTTAAGTCTTAGTGCCCATAGCGTCAACCTATTAGAAGGATCCCTTAATCCCAACAAACATTTTAATGCCGCATTAACTGTTATTACTCTAAACTTTTTACCCTACAGGTAACATTTCAAATATGTGATTCCATAAATAAAGCTTAATATCTTTTTCTCCTCTGTGGAATAATTCCTTGTTGCAGAATTTAGTTGTCTTGATGCGTAAGCTACTGGATGTTTTACGTCTTCTACCTCTTGTGAAACACACACGCGAGTACATGGTTTGATGCATCACATGATAAAATAAGTTCTTTATTAAAATCCGGAAATACCAATATCGGCCTCGATGTTAAAGCTCCTTTTAGTTCCTCAAAAGCATGCTGGCACTCTTCTGACAACACAAATTTAGTATCCTTTTTTAACAGTCGTATCAACGGTCTGTCAATATTCGCAGATCTGTTTACGAAACGGTAGTAGTAGTCTGCGTCTCCTAAGAACGATTGCAACTCCCTTACAGAGTGAGGTACAGCTATATTTAATCTTTGGTCTGTCTTAACCCCGTTTTTATTTATGATATGGCCAAGGTATGTCTTCTATAACAAAATTATATTTTTCTGTACCTGTTGTTAACTTCGCTACTTTCAACCTTTGAAATATGTACAATAAGACTGGTGCATATGCTGTTCAGTATCACTCCCATTGACGATTGCGTCATCGAGATACACTAAGCATTGCCGTGCTTTTAAACCTCTCAGTACTCTGTCTCGCAATGTATGAGAAGTTGCAGGTGCCTTTCATAATCTGAATGCCTTTCTTCTGAAATGGTACTCTCCCCAGGGTGTCTGAAACTCAGTTTGGTGTCGATCTCGCAGTGAAACCTCTATCTGGTGATAACCACTCTTCAAATCCATTGCTGAAAAATGTTTGAATTGCTCTAAATGATTCAAGGTTTCTGTGATGTTTGGCAAAGTTTAGGTTTGCGTTATGGTTTTCGCATTTAGATGTCTTTAGTAATCACAACAAAATCTATAATGTCATGTTCCATCCGCTGGTATTTTTGGCACGACGACTGTTCCTGCCCGCCATGCACTATTGCTTTCTTCAATTATTCCATCTTTCAGCTGTTGATCGACAAATTACTCGAGAATTGGCTGAAAGTACCTAGGAATTATCTATGGTTTGTGGTAGACTGGTGAGTCATTTCCTGCTGGTATGCGGGTGACATTTGTAGCTGGTAAAGATCCTTTGAGAAAAAATAAATCCTTATATTCCAAAAGTAATTTTTCCATCCGTTCCCTATTGATTTCCTCAAGGTGCTTTACTTTTACTCATAATGCAGTTTCAATAGCGTCTAGCAATTTTTCATGAATGACACCCCTCGTATCCCATTCTTCTTCCTCCGGGGTACCAAATTAGCGATTAACAAAGCCTTTGTTAATCTCATGTCCTCTGTGCTAAAATATATATTTTAGAACAGGTATTTTCATTTCGCCCTTTATTTCCTGTACACGTATAATACCTCTTTTAGCTAAGCAACCCACCTGACCTAACACTTCATTCCCTTCTAACAGTTCCATCACACAATCTTACCTGCAGACTTGGTTCAATAGGGACCCAAAGTGACTTCCCAGTACCCTTAGGAAAACAATCGTACGAGTGAAGTCTAAGTGTGATCGTTCGTGATTTAATTGATTTGGTCTTTTGCGAAAAACTCCCCTCGCGAAACTGCTACTCTGGCAATGGCTTGACCTAACTGAAACATTTTCCCGTCAAGTTCCACCCTATACTGCCGATTGTCGATTATAGCAAAATGGTCATATAGGAAATCTATTCCCAGAATCATTTAATACTCACTCACGTGTAGTGCGATCTCTACACATTGTTTAAACTGAAATGTATCCTGGCAAAAGTCTATGTCCACCGATAATAATCGTGTGACATCTTTATCCCCCACTATACACAATCTGTACCGTGGTGGGTCTCATTGCTCATGTTTCACCATGTCACTACTGGCGACCGACACATGCGCCTCATGTCCAATAATACCCTGCAACGCCTTTTTCTTACGATTGCTCTTATCGCAGAATCCACCTCTGCATACAATTTCGTTGCATCCAGTATCACTGTGAATGACTGAAGGTCGACTTCGGGTAGCTGTTAGCGTTTAAAACCTAATTCTCCCAGCAGGCCAGTGTGGCCGAGCGGTTCTAGGCGCTTCAGTCTGGAACCGCGCTGCTGCTACGGTCGCAGGTTCGAATCCTGCCTCTGGCATAGATGTGTGTGATGTCCTTTGGTTAGTTACGTTTAAGTAGTTCTACGTTCTAGGGGACTGATGACCACCGATGTTAAGTCCCATAGTGCTCAGAGCAATTTGTACCTAATTCTCCCCCGTTACGCTACTTCTAGAACTGTTACTGTCTCTTTCTTTAATCACATTACTCTGAAGCTGGCGACACTGCCTCCTTACATGCTCGATTCGTCTACACCTGAAGTATTTTGTATCAGCTGTGAACACTGTCCGTTTACCCTGCATTCGAGTTGAAAAATCTATCTCCTCACGCTCTATGGCTAACAGCACTCCTCCGCGCTAATCAGTCGTAACCCCTGTCCGTACATGTGTTGGCATTTCTGCATGCAACCCTCTTAAACAGTATCGTGCACCCTCTGCTCAGCTTCTTGGAAAATAATTTCATTGATTGGAGCATCTTGCTCTAGTTCATAGGTACATTGATTAATTTTCCTTATTCTATCGGCAAATTGTTCCACAATCTCCGTATTTCTCTTAGATATTACCCCTAATTATTCTCTATAGTGTCTGGCACTATTCCGTTTCATATATCTAATAATCAACCCCTCTTTCAAATCTTCCAGTGTTGTGGCTCCCTTAAGATCTTCTGTATACCCTACATAAGCATTAGCTTCCTGTTAGCCTCAGTTTTTCAACACTCAATAACTCCTTTTCAGACTAACATTCTATCTCCGCTAGATTTCCAAGCTCGTCTTCAAACGCCGGCATATCCCTGGTTGCCTTACCAGAAAAAGGAGCAATTAAACTTGTGACAGGTAACTCTACACCTTGTTGTGACGATCGTGATTCTTCTAACCCGTTCATTTCCGTGTCATAAGTTGTCAACTGTGCTACCTTTTCTAACAGTATGCTGTACATAGTCCTTCTGGTTCTGACACGCCTTGCGTCTCTGGCTTTGTGAAAGTTTTGTCCTCAATAACACTCATTTTGAGAACTAACACTCGCGAAGCTAGAAATCAAAATACAGTGGCTTAATTCTTACATGTAGTCATGAGCCATCTCGACTTTCAGCATTGCCTAGCCATATCCCCCAACAATTACATGTGTAACATTTTACCAGAACTAATTCCGTACATGGCACTGAGTGCCCTCAAGGATACACTTCGCATATGCAACATGTACTAAGCATTTCGGTCTTCCGTCACCTCTAAAACGAGACACGCTCACTGTGCCTACTTAAAGTAAAACCTACTTTACAAAATGCGCAATGGTCAGACCTCTTCTTCATGACCAAAATACTATGACAGTTTTTGAACTCACGGTGTGTTCAGATGTTCCTCTAAGAAGGTGATGTCAGATATCTGACACCAGTGTTAGATGACCCATGGATTGTCACCATAGAAGTGTGAAATAAGACTTGAGGCTGGCAGTAGATTTGTTTACTTAACTTCTTTATTTAGACCTTCAGCTGTAGTATCCCAGGTACAGCCTGGTGGAGGCGTCCTGTTACCTGTTATGTGAAACAATAGACGTCCAGAATTGCATACAGCACAAAGAGCTGTGCCGAGCGTGGCATCACTTGAATGCCACTGTCAGTGATGTCACTGGCTGCGAGAAGGATGCCAGCGGGACCGCGCCACTGACGATACCACTGAGGGGTCTGTGAACTCTCTCCAGCGAGTGAGTGGCTCCCTTGTCCAGCAGTGGCTGATCTCACGACTCAGGGCTGGCTGCTTCATCCCATGGTCAGACAGTGGACCCAATGTTCAGAATCTGTTAATTCTAGTTGTGTAGCCACAATCATGTTGGAAAACCTTTCACGCGAATCACTTGGTTAAAAATTACAGCTCCACCAGTGCACTACCCTTTTATATCTAGTGTATGCTATACTTCCGTCATCTGTACATGTACATATCGCCTTCCACTGACTTTTGTCACCTCAGTGGAAATGTAGATGTTGAATTATGCATGGATAACACAAAAAGAGAAAGAAAATCTTGGATGTAGTTTTCCAGAAGTGTCGCTTGGTTCTCTTTCCTTTCAAAGCCTTCATTTGCTCAAATGCTATACTTGTTAAATGACCCATGATTGTCACCCATGGAGAGTGAAGTGAGACATCAGAATGGCAATAGATTTGTTTAATTAACTTCTTGATTCCTCCCCTCAGCCATAGTAGATCAGGAATAGTTTGATTGAGGCGTCCAGTTGTCTCTCATCTGCAACAATAAACATCCGGCATCGCAGTTAGTGCAAAAAGTGGGTCGGAGTTTGGCGGCACTCAAATGCTGTGGTCAGCGATGTCTCTGGCCACAACCATGATGACAGCACGTTGGTGCTGAGGACGGTACTGCAGAGATGTGGACATGACCTCCTTCCAGCAAGTGGGCGGCTCCCTGCTCTGGCAGCAGCTGGTCTTGTGACTCAGGGCTGGCTACCCGATGGTCGGAAAGTGGACCCCGTACTCGATCCCAGGATGTCACTCTGCGTGTCACAGACTCGTGGTGTGGGCTGTGATACTGGAATGAGAATAGTTTAGTACATGAGTGGCTGAATACTTATGCTGCAGACTATGTTCGTTTAGGGCTTAAGGCACATAGTCTACAGACCTCGACTGTGGCAAGTGAGGAAAAGCTTCCGTCTTTCCACTACTATACTGCGCTGTTGGCTGTATCTGTACCATGCCCAGCTGGCAACTCTACTGCGCAGTTCCAGTCGGCTAAGTTTTGCTTCGCAGTGCATAGCACTGTTGCGTGCCTGTGGCTGACTGTTGAAATTCTCTTCCAGTCTGGCTTACTTCTTTGACTGAATGTGCCCGATATGCTACATGCTGTAGTAAACTATGAAACTTTCCCTTACTGAATACGACATACCTTTCTCTTCCATTAATTGCGTTAAGAGATACTAGAGTATGTCCTGTGGTTACAACATATTCAGCGTGATGAGTTTTTACGCAGATTAGAAAATTCCTTAAGTATTAGTGCCAAATTATAATGATGACTTACTGTAGTGTTCTAAAACGGTAAAATGTTCTACCTGAAGTGAAAATCCAACTGTTCTGTCTTTTTTTGTAGTTGTCAGCTATTTGGAAAAATAGCTTTCACAATACAACACGTGTTGAATGAACTACTAAAGTTTTCAAAGAATTTTGAGTTTTATTTTTTAATTGTTATGGCTTTCGGTGGCAGGAGGAACAAGACTTCTGGTCAGGTGAATACAGGGCTATAAATACAAAATCAAATAGGGGTAACGCAGGAGTAGGTTTAATATTGAATAAAAAAATAGGAGTGCGGGTAAGCTACTACAAACAGCATAGTGAACGCTTTATTGTGGCCACGATAGACACAAAGCCCATGCCTACTACAGTAGTACAAGTTTATATGCCAACTAGCTCTGCAGATAATGAAGAAATTGATGAAGTGTATGATGAGATAAAAGAAATTATTCAGGTAGTGAGGGGAGACGAAAATTTTATAGTCATGGGTGACTGGAATTCGTCAGTAGGAAAAGGGAGAGCAGGAAACATAGTGGGTGAATATGGATTGGGGCTAACAAATGAAAGAGGAAGCCGTCTGGTAGAATTATGCACAGAGCATAACTTAATCATAGCTAACACATGGTTCAAGAATCATAAAAGAAGGGTGTATACATGGAAGAATCCTGGAGATACTAAAAGGTATCAGATAGATTATATAATAGTAAGACAGAGATTTAGGAATCAGGTTTTAAATTGAAGGACACTTTCAGGGGCAGATGTGGACTCTGACCACAATCTATTGGTTATGAACTGTAGATTAAAACTGAAGAAACTGCAAAAAGGTGGGAATTTAAGGACGTGGGATCTGAGTAAACTGACTAAACCAGAGGTTGTACGGAGTTTCAAGGAGAGCATAAGGGAACAATTGACAGGAATGGGGGAAAGAAACACAGTGGAAGAAGAATCGGTAGCTCTGAGGGATGAAGTAGTGAAGGCAGCAGAGGATAAAGTAGATAAAAAGACGAAGGCTGCTAGAAATCCTTGGGTAACAGAAGAAATATTCAATATAATTGATGAAAGAAGAAAATATAAAAATACAGTATATGAAGCAGGCAAAAAGGAATACAAACGTCTCAAAAATGAGATCGACAGGAAGTGCATAATGGCTAAGCGCGGATGGCTAGAGAACAACGTAAGGATATAGAAGCTTATCTCACTAGGGGTAAGATAGATACTGCCTACAGGAAAATTAAAGAGACGTTTGGAGAGAAGAGACCACTAGTATGAATATCAAGAGCTCAGATGGCAACCCAGTTCTAAGCAAAGAAGGGAAAGCAGAAAGGTGGAAGGAGTATATAGAGGGTTTATACAAGGGCGATGTACTTGAGGACAATATTATTGAAAAGGAAGAGGATGTAGGCGAAGACGAAATGGGAGATAAGATACTGCGTGAAGAATTTGACAGAGCACTGAAAGACCTGAGTCGAAACAAGGCCCTGGGAGTAGACAACATTCCGTTAGAACTACTGACGGCCTTGGGAGAGCAAGTCATTACAAAACTCTACCAGCTGGTGAGCAAAATGTATGAGACAGGCGAAATACCCTCAGACTTCAAGAAGAATATAACAATTCCAATCCCAAAGAAATAGGTACTGACAGATGTGAAAATTACCGAACTATCAGTTTAATAAGCCACAGCTGCAAAATACTAACGCGAATTCTTTACAGACGAATGGAAAAACTGGTAGATGCGAACCTCGGGGAGGATCAGTTTGGATTCCATAGAAATATTGGAACACGTGAGGCAATACTGACCTTACGACTTATCTTAGAAGAAAGATTAAGAAAAGAGAAACCTACGTTTCTAACATTTGTAGACTTGGAGAAAGCTTTTGACACTGTTGACGGGAATACTCTCTTTGAAATTCTGAAAGTGGCAGGGGTAAAATACAGGGAGCGAAAGGCTATTTACAATTTGTACAGAACCCAGACGGCAGTCATAAGAGTCGAGGGGCATGAAGCAGTGGTTGGGAAAGGAGTGAGACATGGTTGTAGCCTCTCCCCCATGTTATTCAATCTGTATATTGAGCAAGCAGTGAAGGAAACAAAAGAAAAATTATGAGTAGGTATTAAAATCCATGGAGAAGAAGTAAATACTTTGAGGTTCGCCGATGGCATTGTAATTCTGTCAGAGACAGCAAAGGACTTGGAAGAGCAGTTGAACGGAAAGGACAGTGTCTTGAAAGGAGGATATAAGATGAACATCAACAAAAGCAAAACGAGGATAATGGAATGTAGTCAAATTAAATCGGGTGATGCTGAGGGAGTTAGATTAGGAAATGAGACACTTAAAGTAGTAAAGGAGTTTTGCTATTTAGGAAGTAAAATAACAGATGATGGTCGAAGTAGAGAGGATATAAAATGTAGACTGGCAATGGCAAGGAAAGCGTTTCTGAAGAAGAGAATTTTGTTAACATCGAGTATAGATTTATATATCAGGATGTCGTTTCTGAAAGTATTTGTATGGAGTCTAGCCATGTATGGAAGTGAAACATGGACAATAAATAGTTTGGACGAGAAGAGAGTAGAAGCCTTTGAAATGTGGTGTTACAGAAGAATGCTGAAGATAAGGTGGTTAGATCAGGTAACTAATGAGGAGGTATTGAATAGGATTGGGGAGAAGTGAAGTTTGTGGCACAACTTGACTAGAAGAAGGGATCGGTTGGTAGGACATGTTTTGAGGCATCAAGGGATCACAAATTTAGCCTTGGAGGGCAGCGTGGAGGGTAAAAATCGTAGAGGGAGACCAAGAGGTGAATACACTAAGCAGATTCAGAAGGATGTCGGTTGCAGTAGGTATTTTGAGATGAAGAAGCTTGCACAGGACAGTGTAGCATGGAGAGCGGCATCAAACCAGTGTCAGGACTGAAGACCACAACAACAACAACATGGCTTTTGGGTAATCTAGCATCAGTTGTTATTAAATACAAATATCTGTTTGATGAATTTTTCCCAAAAGTTTCTTTTAGCAGATCTAGGATATAGTTAAACTGGAAAATATTTCACATGAAGAACTCACAAAACTATGTCTTTGGTTAATAGATGACATTTGATAAGTGTTTTAAGAAACATAAAGATGTGACGTGTTTAGCTTCCTCATTACGTAGTTTTAGGAGGAGAATATCCGTTTCTTCGTTATTTTCTTACTCTAGTAAGACCAACATTAATAGCGATCCCTCATTTTGAGAAACGTTCGGTACTTGGATGAAATGCTCATCGCTGAGCTGCAGGCTACAGTACTTGCCAGTGGTGCACTCACACAGCGTGCTTAGCGCCAGCACGTACAAATAAAACTATTTAATTTCTATTTTCTAACTTTAGCGAGGTATGGCTTTCGATAAAACGTTAAAAACAATTTCCATTATTTAGCTATACTTAGTATGCAGTAACGTATCACCTAAAATAAACGAAATCTGAAGTAGCAAGTGGCCACATTTTTCACTGGAAACGCTTAAAAATTTACGTTGGATAGTACTTAGAAAATAAGTATAACAATAGCTATGACCAGTATCAACAAAACAGACAGTTCATCATCAGGCCGTGATGTGAATCTATAACATACGAAGGAAATCACTTTCGTCTGCCAATTTGTTTCCTCAAAATCGAACGAGGAGTGTTACATAATGAAGGAAATGCGGCACTCCGAGACAAGTCGATTATAATATTTTTAAAGGGAAAGGTGAACGTCTCCAAGAAAAACTATCTCAATGAGCTAACGTAGATTTCGTTCATTTACACACACAAAATTTTATAGCAAGAAACTCGGAGAATTCATTTTCTCATTTACTGATATTAGGTGCTGCATGGGAGCCTCTTCCTTGCAACAGAAAGTTTCTATCAACCACCGAGGCCTGTAATAGCTCACCAAACCTGTAGGAATGGGAGGGAAGCGAAGATGCAGTGTACGGAGGCGGCGGTAGGTGCGCTGGTTGTGGCGATATACAGGGTGTTTCAAAAATGATCGGTATATTTGAAACGGCAACAAAAACTAAACGAGCAACGATAGAAATACACCGTTTGTTGCAATATGCTTAGGACAACAGTACATTTTCAGGCAGATAAACTTTCGAAATTACAGTAGTTACAATTGTCAAAAACAGATGGCGCTGCGGTCTGGGAAACTCTATAGTACGATATTTTCCACATACCCACGATGCGTAGCAATAATATGGCGTAGTCTCATGAAATTACCCGAAACCTTTGACAACGTGTCTGGCGGAATGGCTTCACATGCAGATGAGATGTACTGCTTCAGCTGTTAAATTGTTTCTGGATTCTGGCGGTACACCTGGTCTTTCAAGTGTCCCCACAGAAAGAAGTCACAGAGGTTCATGTCTGGCGAATAGGGAGGCCAATCCACGACGCCTCCTGTATGTTTCGGATAGCCCAAAGCAGTCACACGATCATCGAAATATTCATTCAGGAAATTAAAGACGTCGGCCGTACGATGTGGCCGGGCACCATCTTGCATAAGCCACGAGGTGTTGGCAGTATCGTCTAAGGCAGTTTGTACCGCCACAAATTCACGAAGAATGTCCAGATAGCGTGATGCAGTAATCGTTTCGGATCTGAAAAATGGGCCAATGATTCCTTTGGAAGAAATGGCGGCCCAGACCAGTACTTTTTGAGGAAGCAGGGACGATGGGACTGCAACATGGGGCTTTTCGGTTCCCCATATGCGCCAGTTCTGTTTATTGACGAAGCCGTCCAGGTAAAAATAAGCTTCGTCAGTAAACCAAATGCTGCCCACATGCATATCGCCGTCATCAATCCTGTGCACTGTATTGTTAGCGAATATCTCTCGTGCATCAATGGTAGCGGAGCTGAGGGGTTGCCGCGTTTAAATTTTGTATGGATAGAGGTGTAAACTCTGGCGCATGGGACGATACGTGGACGTTGGCGTCATTTGGACCGCAGCTGCAACACGGCGAACGGAAACCCGAGGCTGCTGTTGGATCACCTGCTGCACTAGCTGCGCGTTGCCCTGTGTGGTTGCCGTACGAGGTCGCCCTACCTTTCCAGCACGTTCATCCGTCACGTTCACAGTCCGTTGAAATTTTTCAAACAGATCCTTTATTGTATCGCTTTTCGGTCCTTTGGTTACATTAAACCTCCGTTGATAACTTCGTTTTGTTGCAACAACACTGTGTTCTAGGCGGTGGACTTCAAACACCAGAAAAATCCTCTGTTCTAAGGAATAAACCATGTTGTCCACAGCACACTTGCACGTTGTGAGCAGCACACGCTTACAGCAGAAAGACGATGTACAGAATGGCGCACCCACAGACTGCGTTGTCTTCTATATCTTTCACATCACTTGCAGCGCCATCTGTTGTTGAAAATTGTAGCTACTGTAATTTCGAAAGTTTGTCCACCTGAAAATGTACTGTTGTCTCAAGCATATTGCAACAAACGGTTTATTTCTCTCGCTGCTCGTTTAGTTTTTATTGCAGTTTCAAATATACCGGTCATATTTGAAACACCCTGTATGTGTACCAGCAGCATGAGCACCTGGGGTGATTGACTGCACTGCGGCGAATTTAAGAGCCCCTGGCGTTGAGACCAGGACCCTCACAGAGATGGCAGCAAGTGCTTACCTAGCGGTGAACCTGTGGCGACGCGGTGGCAGTTGAACCGCTCTGTTGGGCAGCAGCACCAGTACAATCGGCGACGCACACATCTCGAGCGGTAAGCAGCGTGGCGGCAAGGCCGCGTGGCCACCCACGCTGCCCTCAGCGGGCTGGTGACGCCAGTGCGCGACGCAGGTGGGCGACGCGCAGCTGGTGGGCGGTGCCCTCGGGCGCCGGCAGCGGGAGGAAGCCGCGCTGGTCGTACGGCGGAAGTGCGTCTGCTGATGCAGAGCGAGCGGCACTCACCCGTCGTCTATTGTTTCTCACGTCCCATAGCGTGCTCAGGCTAGGCGCGCGCAGGAGATTTTTCTGTCCGCGCGACTGAACAATCGCTATCTCGGAAGTACGTTATCGTGTTTACTCAGTGAAGGGAAAATCGCAATTACTGTCAACACTGGACTGGATTTCATCGAAACAGGTTGTCTGTTTTTACTACGAAGAAAATAGAAAGAACAGCACAAGTATCTTTACTGGGTGCATCCAACTGAAACTCAAAAACTGGTGAAAGGCTAGTTTTAAAAATTACACGAGGAGTCGCAAAATCATCCAAATAAATTCTTTTACTACTACCGAATGAATGATCGGAAAGAGTGAAAGTAACAAAACAACTCATGACGTGGAGGAAATCTGTACCACCAAAGGAGAGCTTATCATTGCCCTTGAGGCCACCACACATCATTTCAGACAACAGTTTTTATTGCCCTTTGACAGTATTAATCATATACATCAAGATAATCACGGCTGCCAGATGAAATCGGCGAATTTGTTTCCTGTGAAAACAGTAAAACTAAGTTTCGCGTTGTAGTTTCCGAGTTCTTGTTATGGTTGTCAGCAGAGGAGTACAGGAGCACAGACTGTGGAGGCTCCGTTTCATTTACCACGTTTGACGAATACGGTTGAATGAATGACGTGGCTTTACAATAAGTTCCTTGGGTGGTGTTGTTATGACGCATGTTCAGATGCTGTGGAAGAATTGGTGGAGGCTGATAATATCTGACAGTACTCATCACTTTCAATATTTCTACTTCCAAGTAATGTTTTTGTTCTTTAGTTAACGTCGCCAGCAAAGGGACAGGTACTGAACCGACATTTTTGTCCCCATTAACTTCTTCGTTTTGTTTCTCTTCTTACATGTTCAAGAGAGATTCGTCGTTGGAAGTTACCTTCTTGGCTTCTCTTTTAGCAGTATGTCTTGCTTTTGTGATCTTTGCGGCATCGTTGTTGATATATTATGCAGACAACCTGAAAGGAGGTGGCGAGGACGTGGTGAGCCTCCTTCCTTGTTTTCTTTTTTACTTTCCAGAACTTCGACGTTGCTGGTGGTCAGCCTGTCTCCCATCGATGGGAGCAGAAACTACAATTCATCGAAGTACAGATAGTTTCACCATTTTTTTGCATCCTCCCCAGAAGGACACATTTTCTGTGATACCAGTTCTCAGATGCCTTAATTTCTTTTGAATTTCCTAACCTATCATGAATTATATTAACTTTATACCTTACTGTCAGTATGTGCTCTAACTTTCCTATGAATAAGTATTGCCGGCCGGTGTGGCGGTTCTAGGCACTTCAGTCTGGAACCGCGCGAACGCTACGTTCGCAGGTTTGAATCCTGCCTCGGGCATGGATGTGTGTGGTGTCCTTACGTTAGTTAGGTTTAGATAGTTCTAAGTTCTAGGGGACTGATGAGTTCAGATGTTAAGTCCCATCGTGCTCAGAGCCATTTGAACCATTTTTGAATAAGTATTAATGCTGTTACTGAATATTGCAATTGGAAATTCCTTTCGCTCATTACGCCATGAATATCTGCTATGAGCCACAACAATCAGATACACCGTCAAGAATATATGTAAGTAGTTGTTGCAATGTCCACAGCTTCTAGACAGAAATGACTGTAAAGTGCATTAGTGGTGTGGACGGAAAAATGTAAACTGAAGAAACATGCTAACAGCACGTCGAAGTTTTATAATTACAAGAAGTTTTTTCCAACAGTATTTTTGGGACATTGACTGTTGTTTCACTGTGATAAACGTGGGCTCGTACGGCGCCAGTGGCGATTCTAATGTATTCAAGAAATCAAACCTCTATCGAAGACTGAAAGCTAATCAGTTAAACATTCCAAATCTTCAGAAATTACCTCATGACTAGGAATATGAATTTCAGACTTTTATTTTTATAAGAGATGAAGCATTAGCACTATCTAGACATAATCTGCTAATTTATGCTAAGAAAAACGTGACAATAAAACAGCATAGTTTTAGGTTTAGTCTTTTTAGGGCCCATAGAATAATGGAATGTACTTTTGGGATTTTGGCTAGTAAAGGGAAAATACTTCATAAGCCTGTCGATGTGGATGTTGGTTTTTCAGACATAACCGCAGAAGCATTTTGTGTTCTTGATACTTGTGTAAGAAGAAATGACGGTGTACTAGTCGAGGACGAGGCGTTCTGCAACGTTGTGAGCCTATAGAATAAGAGCCGATACGTGAGGAATGCAGATGATGGACAATTTCGCAAAATATTTTGTGAGTCCACAAGGACCAGTACCTTGGCCATATGACAAAAGTTAAATTGTGGTAATGGCTGTTTCTACGTGAATAAATGAAGTTAATGAACTATGAAATGCCTTTTTCCTCTGGTCCAAACAATTCAGTCTACTTCTGAATGCTGCTGCAGCACACTTCTCCTCATAATTCTCTTTCAAATCATATTCTTATCGTAGAGAGCTGGTCTCTTTTCTACTGTTGCAGATAGTCTTTCTGAATGGAGAGCATAACTTACAATGTTATCCGTAGTGCAACTCTCATCATCAGACATGCTGTTGGTGCACAGAACGGGTCTGCAACGAAAGGCGAGAGCGACTGAGAAACTGTGTTGCTAGTTTGCACGGACCAATGCCAGCGCACATGATTCATTCACCATCTTCGACTATCTGGTCGCTTGTGAAATAGGACAGGATGCATCTTTTAAATCTCGCGCTACTGTTTGGTCGAAGCTGTGCATGCTCGTATTCCAGCCATCATGTTTCATTCATGGGGCAAGTGACTAACAAATCGCTTGACGGAGCATCGCCAACACACACCTAGCTTCAGGGTTAGTGGGCGGTGACTGAGAAGATATTTCACCTGCCACCGTCAAATGGGGCCGCCACGTATGCTGCTTGGAGGCGTGTGCAGAATGTGGCTCGGTGTATTTCACTCGCACGTTTTGGTGTGGCATGCTGTTCTCCGTGATATTGAGCCCATGATATGGCAGGCAGCAAGGCAGCGCAGTAGACTCAGCCCCAGACGATGTATGTGCGAACACAGCGCCTCGTGCGGTAGCACAGTCGGCGCGCAATGGTACTCACGCTCAGCACGCAGTGGACTAATATTGGCGAATACTGATTGGAAATACAACACTGAACATGAACAGAAGGTGAACGGGTGCTCAGTGGACGAAAAGGTGGTAACGGATAGCGATTCTGACACCAACTTCCAGGAGGTCGAGCGGTGAGGATTTGGGAATGGGGGTCCTGGGATGATGTTAAATGATAGAACATGAAATATGGACCAACACAAGGCAGATATTTCAGCATAAGAGGTACACCGTGCATATCTAGGGTAGGAAGTAACTATGTGTAGGTCAGACTAGGAGATCGAACAAAGTAAAGAAAGTGAGCGACGAGTGGAGAGGTGGTCCATGTTAAGTTCTTGTGGTGGCCAGTCGTGTGACGTAGAGACAAAGGCTTTGCCTCCCAAGAAGTACGCCTTATCTACTCAAGGTCCGGATCGCAACAGAGAAAAGATGATGTGTTCTGATCTCCAAAACCCTCCGGCATCCATGTACATGACCTGCCTCTGGTGCACGCTATTGACTAAACCGAATCCGTGAATTGGCTATCTGATTCAGGAGAGGGCTGAAGATGTTCAAAAATGGTTGAAATGGCTCTGATCAATATGGGACATAACTGCTGTGGTCACCAGTCCCCTAGAACGTAGAACCACTTAAGCCGAACTAACCTAAGGACATCACACACATCCATGCCCGAGGCAGGATTCGAACCTGCGGCCGTAGCGGTCGTGCAGTTCCAGACTGTAGCGCCTAGAACCGCTCGGCCACTCAGGCCGGCGCTGAAGATGTAATTTTCCGAAAAATTAGCCGGACAGACTGCCACAGTTCTGAAAGGCAGACAACTGTAGTTACATAGGCAGAGCCGAAGCTAATCGGAAGAAAACTTGCAAAGACATGATTGTAGCATTTGAAGTATTTTTTAAAGCAATTACTTAAAGTATTCATTGACTGGCTGTCAGCCTGTACAATGATATTAAAATTTCTGTCGTAACGTGAAATAAAGATATTTTTAGAAAAAGAAACTAGGGTTTCCTGTACGTTCTCATCTCCACCTGACGAGATTACAGCTACAGTGTTTTGTTAACAAATCATATCATTCGCATGTGCCACCTACTGTTCAAAAAATCCTGTATGAGACATTACATTTCTGCTTAACTGCTGCAACCTACATGAATTCTGATTTGCTTCCTTTCTTCAAGCTCTAACGCAGCTCTAAAATTTTTACCCTCACACAGCCTTCCATTACCAGATAAGTGCTACCTTGATGTCTCAGAATGAGTCGGATGGCTAACTGATTCCCTGATCCCCTGTCTTAAAAAAAATTCTCTTCAGTGCAAATGGTTCAAATGGCTCTGAGCACTATGGGACTTAACATCTGAGGTCATCAGTCCCCTACAACTTAGAACTACATAAACCTAAGTAACCTACAGACACCACCCACATCCATGCCCGAAGAAGGATTCGAATCTGCGACCGTAGCAGTCACGCGGTTCCGGGCTGAAGCGCCAAGAACCGTTCGGTCACCACGGCCGGTTGTTCAGTGCACTTTCTTAGTTATTTGATTTACCGATATAATCTTCAGCATTCACCACATATCAGGAACTTCTATTCTAATTTTTTCTGAACTGATTAACGTCCATGTTTTGCTTCTGTAAACGGTTACACTCCAAAGAAGTACTATAAAAAATAAATCGTAACAGGCAAATTAATATTCGATGAAATAAGCATTATCTTTCACAGAAATCATTTTATTGCTATTGCCAGTCTGCAGTCCATATCGTTTCTACAGTGAAACCACAAAGAAACTTGTATAGGCATTCCTATTCAAATAGAGAGATATGTAAACGGCAGAACACTGCGGCGCCGTCGGCAATGCCTATATAAGACAACAAGTGTCTAGCGCAGTTGTTAGCTCGGTTACTGCTGCTACAATGGCACGTTATGAAGATTTAAGTGAGTTTGAAATTGGTGTTATATTCAGCGCACGAGCAGTGGGACACAGTATATCCGATGTAGCGATGAAGTGGGGATACTCCCGTACGACCATTTCACGAGTGTGCCGTGAATATCAGGAATCCAGTAAAGTATAAAATCTCCGACATCGATCCGGTCGGAAAAAGATCCTGCAAGAACGGGACCAGTGACGAATGAAGAGAATCCTTCAATATGACAGAAGTGCAACCCTTCCGCAGATTGATGCAGGTTTCCATTCTGGGCCATCAAAAAGTGTCAGATTGCGAGTTATTCAACAGGACCTCATCGATAATGGCTTTCGGAGACGAAGGCCCACCCGTGTACCCTTCATGATTACACGAAAGAAAGCTTTACGCCTCGCCTGGGCCCGTCAGCACCAGCATTCAACTTTTGATGACTGGAAACATGTTACCTGGCCGGACGAGTCTCGTTTCAAAATCTATCGAGCGGATGGGCGTGTACGGGTATGGAGGCAACCTCATGAATACATGGACACAGCACGTCACAAGCGGACTGTTCAAGCTGGTGGAGGCTCTGTAATGGCGTGGGGCGTGTGCAGTTTCAGTGATAAGGGACATTGAGACGTGACACGTACCTACGCATCCTGTCTGATCACCTGCATTCATTCATGTTCGTTGTGAATTACGACGAACTTGGGCAGTTCCAGCAGGACAATACGACACCGCACATGACTGAGCATATCTGGGATGCCTTGCAACGTGCTGTTCAGAGAAGATCTCCACCCCTCGTACTCTTATGGATTTATGGAAAGCCCTGGCGGATTCATGGTGTCAATTCCCTTCAGTACTACTTCAGACATTATTCGAGTCCATGCCACGACGTGTTGCGGCACTTCTGCGTGCTCCCGTGGGCCCTACGCGATATTAATCTGGTGTAGCAGTTTCTCTGGTTCATCAGTGTATTTCGGTCAGGAACAAATATTTTGTACACTATATGACTGCTGTTAGTGTCTCATGACCTAAACTAAGTCTCAAAGATTTTCGTGATTCAGTTCGACTACATTTCATTATCTTTGTTTACCTTTTTTGGTGGTTATTTTTATCATATATTTTCAAGATATCATTCATTTCATTCAACTCTTCCGTCAAGTTCTTTACCCTATCTAACAGAAAAAGAATATCATCCGTAAGCCTCAAGATTTTTATTTCTTCTCCATGAACTTTAATTCCCTTTAAAAATTTAGTTTTGATTTTCTTTACTGCTAGTTCAATGTACAGATTAAATAGCAATGGGGATGGGCTACGGGAAGTCTCACTGTAGCTTCCCTTTCATGTTCTTCGACTTTTACATGTACGACCTCATTTCTGTACAAGTTGCAGATAACCCTCATCTTCATATTTTTTATCCCACGTACGTACAGAATTTCATATAGTGTATCCCAGTTAACAGTTTCTAAAGGTTTCTCTAAATCTGCATAAATTGTGTACCTACGTTAGCCTTCCATCAACCTATTTTCCAAGATAATTCCTTTGCTTGTGCGTACATTTCGTATGATACCAAACCAATCCTCTCAGAGCTCGACATCTAAAAGTCTATCATCCTTCTGTAAATAATTCGTGTCAGTAATTTTTATCTAGCACTTAATAACATGTAGGTCGGTAATATTGATACGTCACCACCAGCCTTCGTTGTAACTGAAATAATTACATTCTGATCTAAATATGAGAGTCTCATGTATCTTACACGCTAGGTGGAGTGGATTTTTATGGATGATTCTTCGGAGCATCTCAATAACTCTGAGGGAATATCGTCTGCCGAAGTTGTTTTGTTTCGATTCTGGTCGTTTACTGATCTGTCAAATTCGCCTCGCAGTATCGTATCTCCTTCCCCATCTTCATCTGCTTCCGATTCCCCTTCTATGATTGATCCTCAGGCTTATATCCTCTGTACTACACTTTTACATACTCCTTCAATCATTCAGCTTTTCCTTGTTTGCACATTACTGGCTAAGCATGAGAGATCTTGAAATCCATACCGCTGCTCCAATTAAATTCAATATATTGTTGCTTAACTTAGAATTCACAGTAGAATTTTTTTTTTTTTTTGCTTATTTGATGTTCTCTTGCGTTTACTAACTCATCTGAAATAGCTATCGATTCGTCTTGAATTGCGTCCTTTTCCCCCTGTTTCAGTCAACCACTTCCTGCTGCTCCCTCTCAAGCACTCAGAAATTTCTGTTTCTGTTTATTAAGGTCTCATCTCCTCTCATCAGAAACACCTTCAATCACTCAGTGTTTCGTAGAACTGGTTGGCACGTTAATGGGTATTCCTGAGATTGCTGGTGGATTTGTTTCAATTATGAATACTCTTATGCATTCACTGCTTCACTGCGCTGTTCATAGTAGCTTACACGAACTGCTATTTACGTATTCAATGTGTACTTTTGTATTACCCCTATTTGATTTAGTATTTGTGATTTACAAATACTCATCTAACCTGAGGTCCAGTGCTTCCAACCACCACGCTTCACCTATTTCCACTATAACTGGCTTCATCTTCTTTATTTCCATTTTTATGTTCTCTAACCTGATTAAACTATTAATGGACCTAATATACCATACTCTGAACATTTAAAAATCAGTTTGTTTTCTGATGACATTATGCTCTTGGGTTGCCTCAATTGGTGATTCGAAAATACAAGTATTTTAAATCCAGAATATTTTACTCAAGGGAACACTATCATCATTACGCCACAGAGTAGAGCTACATACCCTCAGGAAGAAAGAATAGCCTAAGGTTCCCTCTGCTCTCAGCGTTCGTAGTACCAACATTGTAAGGTCTTACTGTGTAATGTTAAAAGGCCAGGACATTCAATCATCTAGGCAGTTACTACACCTGCAAGCATTGAAACGGCTGCTACCCATCTTCAGAGACCACAGTTAGTATAGTTTCTCCGCATGGAATCATTCGTCCTCGCTATATGTACGCAACCTACACTCTTAGCCAAGTCGTTTTCGGACAGGCTGTGTGACTGTTTCCACTCACCGACACTGTCAGGCGTTGGGAGGGCGACCTCTATTTGGTGTGGCAGGCCGTTTGTGGCTTTCTAGAGAGTGGAGATTTCTTTCTAATAGCCACCACTAGTTTCAACATTTGTGGTAGACACAGCAATTAAAACATTAATTTAAATGCAAGACAAATGTGATCTACCTGTGATTTCTTTGCTGAAAATGCAGATAACGTTTCGCATTGGCAGTAGCGCAGTTAAACCTGCTTCTTCTGTATAACTCCCATACATTAATACCCATCACTTGATTGTCGGCAGTTGAGGTGCCGAAGAAAGACATTCAGATGTCTGCAAAAGGTAAGACATTAATAAGTTCAATTACAATTTGTGTCTTTCTTATTTAAGATATACGTAACTTTGAATGGCAGTGATTGCTTGGTGGAGTTGAGTTATACGTAACTAAACGTAATTTTCTTTACAGGACTAGTAGTGTTGAATGATGATATAATTACAAATCCTTAGAATATTGCTCCTTCCTTTCCTACATAAATCCTCAGTATTGTTGAACTACATCAGTGTATTTTCTCTCTGCAGCCTTCCGTAAAAAGGTTAACAGAAGTCTCAAGAGTGACTGAGTCTGGGGGCGAAGCTCTGAGTGTGGCTCCTTAAAAGAAGCGCCGGCAGATCAGAATCGTAGACAAAGAGATGTATCAAATCAGAGTCGTCTGGTGGCTTATACGCATTGAGCCAGCCATCTAAGACACCGAGTGTTGAAAGAGCAAGGTCGTCAGTGGCGTCATGGCGAGAAGTTGGAACGTGCGTTTTCCCGCAAAACAGCGAGTGGTGCGTGGCATGATGGGTGTTGTCGACGAAAACGCTATCGATACTGCAACCAACCTCTATCCCAAAATACGTGTGAACCACTCGGAAGATCTGCCGAAAATCATGAAATAGGACGTCCACGCAACAGCACAGATGGTTGCAGCATTGGCGCTGCTGAGGAGGCCTCGCTGTGTTAGTATACAACGTTTAGTCCTGTTCAGTGCCTTTATTTTAAAGGGCATATGACAAGAAAAAAATGTAATGTGTTTTTGTCTAATTGAGTGATGATTATTTACATTTAGAGCTTGTTTATTTATTTCCTGATTTAGCTTTTCTGAAAACAAAGTCCCGAATGACAGACAACTGTTGACACATCTGTGGTCGGCAGGGAAATCTAATCGTCTCTCAAGATCTTGTGGTTCTTGCGTTGTTAGGCTATAGAGAGGACTCTACAGAGTATACTTTAGTGTTTTCTCATTCTTCTCCTATATATTTTGCGGAAATTCTAACTTCAATAACCCTACAGTCAATTAATTTTATCTTTTGTGGAGGTTTCCTTGTTCTTTACTAGTTTTGCAGACCACTTTCTTAGCAGCTTTTGAAATTTAATACAGTTTCTTACACAATGCAATATGGATAGATACTGTAATTATTGTGTGCGGACACAAGTGAAATGGACCACTGTTTGTGAACAGGTGGAAACTGCATTAGCCACAGTCAACAGTCTTCTGGGTAGCTCTCAAAGTTGTAGCGACGTTGATCCACCGGAGAGGAGACCTGTAACACCTTCGGTGCCATTGGAATGCTTGGGTGATCTGGTCGTTGATACAACTTCCGATACGCAACATCTTTACTCGAGAGCGTGGGACTAGAAGCAGTGCTTTCCTGTATCACTAGGCAGGAAGTTGAAAGTGGGAATTGGTTGCACAGATGACGCCTCACACCTTAGCTACAGGTATGATGTGCTACCCAGTGTTGATAACACTTCTGTGTCAGTACGGGACACCTCTTCTTTTGGGTTCAAAATGGTTCAAATGGCTCTGAGCACTATGGGACTTAACTTCTTAGGTCATCAGTCCCCTAGAACTTAGAACTACATAAACCTAACTAACGTAAGGACAGCACACACATCCATATCCGAGGCAGGATTCGAACCTGCGACCGAAGCGGTCGCGCGGCTCCACACTGTAGCGCCTAAAACCGCTCGGACAGTCCGTCCGGCAATCTTCTGTTGGAACACTCCAGGCATTTGCAGAGGACAAGTATACCACTTATTGGGAGGTCTAACATTAGGCAACCCGTCAGCGATGTAGCAGGCAGATCAGGTAAGGATACCAGTGTGCACTCGGTGTTTGGCGGTGGGTCTCGTCCGAGACGTAGAGGAGCCTCAGCCGGCGGGTGGTTCCGAGACCATCCTCAGTTGCTACAAGCAGATGGATGATTTGGTGAAGACAGCTAGCATCGCACACGGGGCACACGATAAGCTCTCTATTACTATAATTAAACCCAGAGTCGATCGCAGTCTTTTGACTTGGGGGAGAGCGAATGGTGGAAACCAGTGTCCAAAACGATACTGTGACGTTATCACATATGAATTTCGCGACCTCCACTACTGGGTGGAAAGTTGTAAGGTTCCTCTTAATAGGTCAGGCATGCACTACAAGCAGAAAGCGGCTTCTAGGGTAGCAGCGTATGCCCGGTGTGCACATGGGGAGTTTTTAGGTTAGAGGAACGCCCCTTTAAGATCAGAGTGTAGCTGCTTCCCAGAATCGAGGATAAATCAGCCATATAATTCTCAGATAATGCTCGTCCCTGCAGTTCAGAAAAACAAGAAGTTAACTTCTTAACGACTTTGTTAAGCTGCAAGAGCGAGCATGGTAAGGACCCAGATTTAATATCTTTTGTTGAGGGTTACTTGGAGCAGGTAGTTACATAACCATCTGGTGAACGTAATGTCTTAGAGCTCCGAACAACGCCCACGGAGGCTTAAAAGTCGTGTTAGAAAACTGCTACGTAAATAAAGAGAGGTTCATCACAGATTCTAGGGAAGTCAAAAAACTAGAAGACAAATAGGAGCTGAAGGAAACGAAAATATGTGTAGGGGGGGGGGGGGGGCAAAGAGAGAGGCGTTATATGACACTGAAAGTAAACTTTTGTCAACTGATCTGCCCTGAAATCCTTAGAGAATTTGGCCTTACGTAATATCATACAAGTTTCGAAATGTTCTCTCCAGAGACTCAGTGACCATAATGGCACTGAAACTAAAATTGAGAGCGAGAAGTCAAAATTACTAAATTCGGTCTTCCGGAAAATGTGATAACGTTACAGCTAAACCAAATCGTAAATGAAGAAGAATATTTATGAAAATCATGTTGCCATCCATATGAATAAGACAAAAATCTCATTTAATAAACATATCTATGTTGGAATGAGTATACTTCATTTATCTGGGGAACAGATGTATGATGTTCACCCTATAGAATAATGAAACCAAAATATGGAGAATATATTGAGCAGTGTTATCAGGACACGGAGTTACATTTACAATATACAGACCGAAAATTTCCATGAAGTTATAGAATGATGATTAATAAATTTGATACTAATGATAATCCTGAAAATAATATTTAAGCTATTCCATATGTAAACAAGTTCGTTTCAGGAAAAAGGATAGACGAATGTAATAGAAAAATAATTTAAGAATTCTGTGGTTTGAGGGTGATAATGTATGCTTGTAAATTTGGTGACCAAAAAGAAAAAATCTAAAGGAGTAAATAAATGTAATATTAAACAGAGAACAACCTTAGGAGGTTGGAAGGACTGTATGTTTAATAATAGAGAGCAGTGCTGCAGAATTAATATGATTCAAAGAGAAAAGCACGAAAAGTACACAGCTGAAATAATCAAGAAAGCGTTGAGTCCACATGATGGTAAACAATATATTTTCGAAAATGAAATAGATATATTACCATACAGACATGACACACTGTAAAAAAATCATATAATTAGCTTTCTATATAAATGCAACAGTTCTGAAAAAGCTCAGCAACGTTTGGAATACTAATTTGTTTAAAAATATTAGTGAGTTAGTAAACGCTTTGTATAATATTACTGGTAGTGAATATTTACTTACCAGTTAAGGCGAAAAATATGTTTGGAACTCAATAATGAATTTAAAATAATTTTGGCTAATGGATATTTAAACCTAATTAGTAATTATCCTCAACTTTTGTAAAAAGTGAATATTACATTGAGATTCAAAAGAATGAAGAAACTTGAAAATAATGATAAAAAAGTTCTTGATTTGGAATATACTTTATTAAAAATTATATTATTTTCTATTAAATTATATAATCATTAAATTGGTAATAGTGACTGTCTTAATATTAATGAATTTTATAAAGATATTTGTTGAAGAGGTGGATGATGTTGGGTTTGTAAAGAATGTAAAAATAAATAAATGAAAATAAAAGTTACATGTTATGTGGTAAAACTGCAGTCAAGAAATCATTAAGAAAACATGAAAATCAATATTTCTTAAAAGCTTATGGCTGCTCCAGAAGCAAGGATTAGGTAAAGTTTGGCCAAGAATATATTACAACGGTTTTTATTTATTTTCTCACATTCACTTTTTATAATATAATACACTCAACAACTTAGCCAGTAAAAATTTAAGAAATCTTAGTTATGGCATAGAACACAGAAAAAAATAAATATGGTTATCAATTACGTTCTTACATTCACCTATCTTCAGGCGATATTGAATTTATTTTCTTCTGTGCAACTATGGGGAGAAAAAATTATTTTTTTCTGATAAGTGAACAGGGTAAGAAAAGATAGTCATTTTTCTTAATTTTTCTAAATAATTTATAATAAAATAAGTGTTTTTAAGTGAGTTAGATTTCATGATGTTATTATGGTTCTAGGTAATTCATTTAAAGGACAGTGAACTTTTCGGCTCCCGAAGTGTGTCAAAAAGTGAGCAAGCTTGGAAATAAGTGAGCTAGAATCTATGCTTGGCATCTACTTGGTGTGGGTTGTCTATGGGTATGATGAGAAATAGAGCTCTAGCTTGGGAGGTGGAAGCTGGGCTTTGCGCTTCAAAGCTAGGATGTGTGGAGCTTGTTACAGGTGTTAGATGTAGAAGAAGACATTTCTTGAGAAAATGGTTGGTTTTAAGATTGATACAAGTGGGATTGTCTTTGGAGTCAGAGGTTAGGTGGCCAGTGTTCATGAGGCACCTTTGGTGTGGTAAATTTGAGAACGAAATTTAGAAGATTCAGTAATATGTTTGCATTTGAATATCAGCATTCCATTGTTGAGAAAGTGATCAATGATGGATGGGAACACGGTGAAGTTATGGACCTCGAAGGTATGGCCAGAGTCGTCCAAAATTCGAAGTACTTTCCCTGCTCAGGTTGGGTGTTGTGTTTAGACTACAACTTCGCTGTCATGGTGTCTGGGCCAACCCTTTTGATCACAATGGTGACAGCTTGAGAATGGTGAAGAGATTGTGGTTGCCTTCTTTCATGTGTGTGTGTGTGTGTGTGTGTGTGTGTGTGTGTGTGTGTGTGTGTGTGTGTGAGTGTGTGTGTGTGTGTCTGTGTGTGCGTGTGTGTGTACGTGTGAGTGTGTGTGTTTCCGGCTGGTTGTAGCAAAGTTTACATGGTTTGAAAGGTGTCCAAAAGTAATATGGGTGCCCCTGGATCAGGGGATTTTATAAAAACAGTGTTATTTGTGAGGGTAATCTGAGTGATGAGTACATCAGCAGATTTCGGTGGTTTGGTGGTTGATCTGAGGAAATCAAGGTCGAGATAGAAAATGAGGAATGTGCGAAGCTCTGTAGCAGTGTGTTCTGACTGGATGGCGTGGTAGTCCACAACTATCTGTTTGTTTTAGGGTCATTTTGAGATCAGGGATTGGAGCCATATTGGTACTGTTGTGTTTGATTGGTATAGATAGCGATCTAAAGATGGATTCAACTGCGGGTAGCTGGTGACATGACTGGATCGAGTTGCTGCTAGATATACAGGTATACCAAGAGGGTAGCATAATCCATGACCACGTGTGCAATGGAGATAGCGTGGGTGGGTGGAAATATGATAGTAATGTAGGTGCTGCTATCGATGCAGCTAGTCGTTGTTGCAAGGCTCCTCGAACTGAAGAAGGTGGTGACGAGGGGTGCCGTGCCCAGAAGGAGAAGACTGGAGAGGATGAATACAGACACACACACAAACACACACTCCACACACTCACACTCACACACTACACACACACACACACACACACACACACACACACACACACACACACACACACACACACACAACATGAAAGAAGGCTTGAAGAGTGGACACATGAAAAGTACTGATAAGAAGCATATGGGGTACCCCTACCAGTCTTCACAGAACAGGAAGGTATTGAGTGCAAGCTATTGTTATAACACTAGGCAGTAAGCAAACCAGTATATTACAACAGCGTCTGGAGGATAAAGTGACTATATTGTTGTTATTTCATTCTCCTTGCTCCCATGACGATGGGGAGGGGGGTGGGGAGTTGGCTGTCAGCTTTTACATTTCGACGCTCTCCAAGCGAAGGAATTAAAATGTTTAAAACACAGTACAAATTTTCACATCACAACTATTAGACGAATTGTATTAGATTAACAATTGACAGATGGACAGTGGCATAAGTTAAAGAGCGAAAAGCAAAATTTTTTCAAATGATAAAAATATATGCACAGACGAATAAAGTGAAAACTGTATATAAACTGCCTGAAGTAGCAGTTTCATGGGACTGTAGCATTTTGAATAGTGAGGAGGGAAATGGTTTGCGTGGACGGATTTTTGGTGGAAGGATTCGTAAGAGTGGAGGGGATGTGTTTCCAAACTATGCCTTATGATGTGGGTGAAAGTGATTGCTGAAGAAGGGACCTCTGTCTAGGGGAGGAGGGTGGGCTCTACCAGATCTGGTAGGACAGGTATATAACATGATGCATTTCATGGACAGGGAAGGTGAGAATTATATCATGGTGCATTTCATGGTATGGTAGGGGGTGGATTAAAGTTTTGCTGGGAGAGGACATGGATATTGAGGAGTTATACAATTTGGGGATTGCTTTGGTAGAGAGCGGAGGCTGTGTGGCGTGGACTGGGCGGTTTTTTAGGTTAGAAGGCCTCGGGAAAGTGCGGGATGGGCTGCAATGTCAAAGGGTGCTTGGCAATTACAGGACGTGCTTGGATCAAGGAACAGTCGGAATTATAAATGTAGTTGCGCTGGAAAAGTCCCTGAGCTTCAAGCGCTAATAGAAAGCACAGAAGCTGATATCGTTATAGGTACAGAAAGCTGGCTAAAGCCTGAAATAAGTTCTGCAGAAATTCTTACGAAGTCTCAGACGGTGTTCAGGAAAGATAGATTAGGCAGAATTGGTGGTGGAGTGTTTGTGTCTGTCAGTAGTGGTTTATCTTGTAGTGAAGTCGAAGCAGATACTCCTTGCGAATTGGTGTGGGTGGAGGTTATACTTAATAGCACGTCATTCTCAATGGAGAGAAGTCTTCCGAAATAAGAGTGATTTCAGGTGTGCCGCAGGGGAGTGTCATAGGACCGTTGCTATTCACAATATACATAAATGACCTGGTGGATGACATCGGAAGTTCACTGAGGCTTTTTGCAGATGATGCTGTGGTGTATCGAGAGGTTGCAACAATGGAAAATTGTACTGAAATGCAGGAGGATCTGCAGCGAATTGACGCATGGTGCACGGAATGGCAATTGAATCTCAATGTAGCGAAGTGTAATGTGATGCGAATACATAGAAAGATAGGTCCCTTATCATTTAGCTACAAAATAGCAGGTCAGCAACTGGAAGCAGTTAATTCCATAAATTATCTGGGAGTACGCATTAGGAGTGATTTAAAATGGAATGATCATATAAAGTTGATCGTCGGTAAAGCAGATGCCAGACTGAGATTCATTGGAAGAATCCTAAGGAAATGCAATCCGACAACAAAGGAAGTAGGTTACAGTACGCGTGTTCGCCCAATGCTTGAATACTGCTCAGCAGTGTGGGATCCGCACCAGGTGGGGTTGATAGAGGAGATAGAGAAGATCCAACGGAGAGCAGCGCGCTTCGTTACAGGATCATTTAGTAATTGCGAAAGCGTTACGGAGATGATAGATAAACTCCAGTGGAAGACTCTGCAGGAGAGACGCTCAGTAGCTCGGTACGGGCTTTTGTTGAAGTTTCGAGAACATACCTTCACCGAAGAGTCAAGCAGTATATTGCTCCCTCCTACGTATATCTCGCGAAGAGACCATGAGGATAAAATCAGAGAGATTAGAGCCCACACAGAAGCATACCGACAGTCCTTCTTTCCACGTACAATACGAGACTGGAATAGAAGGGAGAACCGATAGAGGTACTCAGGGTACCCTCCGCCACACACCGTCAGGTGGCTTGCGGAGTACGGATGTAGATGTAGATGTAGATGTAGCCGAATTAAGTTAATAATTGGCTCCTTCTACCGACCCCCGGACTCCGATGGTACAGTTGCGGAACAGTTCAGAGAAAGTTTGAGTCTCGTAACAAATAAATACCCCACTCATACGGTTATAGTTGGTGGGTACTTCAACCTACCCTCGGTATGTTGGCAAAAATACGTGTTCAAAACCAGTGGTAGGCAGAAAACGTCTTCCGAGATTGTCCTAAATGCTTTCTCCGAAAATTATTTCGAGCAGTTAGTCCACGAACCCACGCGAATTGTGAATGGTTGCGAAAACACACTTGACCTCTTAGCCACAAACAATCCAGAGATGATAGAGAGCATCATGACTGATACAGGGATTAGTGATCACAAGGTCATTGTAGCTAGGCTCAATACCATTTCTTCCAAATCCATCAGAAACAAATGCAAAATAATTTTATTTAAAAAAGCGGATAAAGTGCCACTAGAAGCCTTCCTAAAAGACAATTTCCATTCCTTCCGAACTGACTATGTGAATGTAGACGAGATGTGGCTCAAATTCAAAGATATAGTAGCAACAGCAATTGAGATATTCATACCTCATAAATTGGTAAGAGATGGAACGGATCCCCCGTGGTACACAAAAAAGGTCCGAACGCTGTTGCAGAGGCAACGGAAAAAAGCCTGCGATGTTCAGAAGAACGCGAAATCCCGATTACAGACGCGCGAAAGTTGGCACGTACCTCGATTCGAGATGCCTTTAATAGGTTCCACAACAAAACATTGTCTCGAAATTTGGTAGAAAATCGGAAGAAATTCTGGTCGTATGTAAAGTACACAAGCGGCAAGACAGTCAATACCTTCGCTGCGCAGTGCCGATGGTACTGTTATCGACGACTGTGCCGCTAAAGCGGAGTTATTGAACGCAGTTTTCCGAAATTCCTTCACCAGGGAAGACGAATGGAATATTCCAGAATTTGAAACACGAACATCTGCTAGCATGAGTTTCTTAGAAGTAGATACCTTAGGGGTTGCGAAGCAACTCAAATCGCTTGATACGGGTAAGTCTTCAGGTCCAGATTGTATACCGATTAGGTTCCTTTCAGATTACGCTGATACTATATCTCCCTACTTAGCACTCATATACAACCGCTCGCTCACCGATAGATCTGTACCTACAGATTGGAAAATTGCGCAGGTCGCACCAGTATTCAAGAAGGGTAGTAGGAGTAATCCATTTAACTACAGACCTATATCATTGACGTCGGTTTGCAGTAGGGTTTTGGAGCATATACTGTATTCAAACATTATGAATCACCTCGAAGGGAACGATCTATTGACACGTAATCAGCATGGCTTCAGAAAACATCGCTCTTGTGCAACGCAGCTAGCTTTTTATTCGCACGAAGTAATGGCCGCTATCGACAGGGGATCTCAAGTTGATTCCGTATTTCTAGATTTCCGGAAAGCTTTTGACACCGTTCCTCATAAGCGACTTCTAATCATGCTGCGGAGCTATGGGGTATCGTCTCAGTTGTGCGACTGGAGTCGTGATTTCCTATCAGGAAGGTCGCAGTTCGTAGTAATGGACGGCAAATCATCGAGTAAAACTGAAGTGATATCAGGTGTTTCCCAGGGAAGCGTCCTGGGACCTCTACTGTTCCTGATCTATATAAATGACCTGGGTGACAATCTGAGAAGTTCTCTTAGACTGTTCGCAGATGATGCTGTAATTTACCGTCTATCAAGGTCATCCGAAGACCAGTATCAGTTGCAAAGCGATTTAGAAAAGATTGCTGTATGGTGTGTCAGGTGGCAGTTGACGCTAAATAACGAAAAGTGTGAGATGCTCCACATAAGTTCCAAAAGAAATCCGTTGGAATTCGATTACTCGATAAATAGTACAATTCTCAAGGCTGTCAATTCAACTAAGTACCTGGGTGTTAAAATTACGAACTACTTCAATTGGAAGGACCACATAGATAATATTGTCGGGAAGGTGAGCCAAAGGTTGCGTTTCATTGGCAGGACACTTAGAAGATGCAAGAAGTCCACTAAAGAGACAGCTTACACTACACTCGTTCGTCCTCTGTTAGAATATTGCTGCGCGGTGTGGGATCCTTACCAGGTGGGATTGACGGAGGACATCGAGAGGGTGCAAAAAAGGGCAGCTCGTTTTGTATTATCACGTTATAGGGGAGAGAGTGTGGCAGATATGATACACGAGTTGGGATGGAAGTCATTAAAGCATAGACGTTTTTCGTCGCGGCGAGACCTTTTTACGAAATTTCGGTCACCAACTTTCTCTTCCGAATGCGAAAATATTTTGTTGAGCCCAACCTACATAGGTAGGAATGATCATCAAAATAAAATAAGAGAAATCAGAGCTCGAACAGAAAGGTTTAGGTGTTCGTTTTTCCCGCTCTCTGTTCGGGAGTGGAATAGTAGAGAGATAGTATGATTGTGGTTCGATGAACCCTCTGCCAAGCACTTAAATGTGAATTGCAGAGTAGTCATGTAGATGTAGATGTATATAGAGTAGAGAACCAGGATCTGCAAATGGTGGTGAGGGAGGGGGACAGTGGGGTTGTTAGCATCGAGTCTTTGGGTAGCATATGATACTTACAGGTGTTCGAGATAGGAGACTTGATATTGGTCTTTGTAGAGAGTGTAAGTAGATCTGAGAGCACAAACAGTGTGTGAGTGTGAGACATTCTAGGAACTTGAGGGAATAACAGAAAGATGAAGGAACAGAAATCCAAACCACATTTTCATAGCAGAGGATGGGACAGATCAGAGATTTATAGGTGCACAAGATAACGGAAAGGTGCAGTCCCCATGTTCGGCTGGTTAGTAGTTTTAATAACTTAAGACTGTTGTGGAACTTCTCTTGAGTGGTTAGTAGATGGGGCTTCCATGTTGGCTGGCAGTTAAGTGCATATGAGAAGTACATAAGTAGGTCATCAGAGATGAAATTGGAGACAAAGCGCCATTGATGGACAGCACTGGTTAGGTGTTGGTGTAGATGTTTATGGATACATATGAATGCTATGAATCCAAAAACCTTTCTGAACACAGAGGTGAGGCTCATGGGATGGAAGGAAGAGGTGTCAGTGGCAGGGTTGTTAGGTTTGAGGAAGAGGAGTATTCAAGAGGTCTCCCACGCCACAGGGGAGAAACCCCTGTCCAGGAATATGTTGTAAAAGGAGACTAGAATTTCCAGGAAGGAGAGGGGGGGATTACCTCAGATTTTTGTAGATTATGCAGTCATGATTGGGAGCAGTTTTCTGTTTTCTGTTGAGTATGTGTTGAATGACTTGTGTTGTAATTGGAGTGTTAAGTTGTGTCTATGGGATGTTGTCAAAGTACTGGAAGGTACGAGCCTGGTGTTGGAGGGAGTTATTGGAATGTTCATGGACTCAAGAATATGGAGTGATGGAAGTGGTGATCATTTGGAATGGCGAAGGTGTCAGAAATGTAGAACGTAGAGCAGTTTGCTTTGCTTTGATTGTAAGGTAGGGTGTCATCATAATGTAAGGGAAAATAGAATGTAGTTCGATTTTCTCCATAGAGACTTCTGATTTGTGGAGGGGTTTATGGGCAGCGTTGTGTTGACGTTGGTGCATGTTTGGTTCAAGACTCGGCACTTCTTTGTGCTTACCAAATTTCCATCCATCTCCTTTTCCTCCCTCTAAGTCTATTTCCTCCCCCTCTCTCTATCCCCACCTCCGTCCATCTGCTCCTCCACCTCTCTCATTCCATCTGCACCTCTGCCGACTGTCTGTCCACCTCATCCTCTTTGTTTTCCCTGTCCATCTCCTCCTCCATTTTCCCTGTCTATCTCTTCCTCCCCCTGCCTTTGACCATCTCCTTCTCTTCTCTTTCTGTGTTCATTTCCATCTCCCCCAAAACCTCTTTCCATCTCCTTATACCCCCCCCCCCCCCTTTTGTCTGTCCATCTTCCTCTGCAAGTTATCACTCCCAACCCGGTAAAAAGTTGGTAGTTCTTGTTCCCACAGTATGATTTTTCAAATAGTAAGAAATATGTGTAACAAATTTGGTTGAAATCTGTCCAGTGGTTGTGGAGGAGCTTATTCTCTCTAGCGTTTCCCACTTACACGTCACATGTATTTCACATACATTATTCTATTTCACACATATTTGTACACATAATTCTTCTCTATTTGTATCGAAATTCGCCCTGCAGTTTCGTTTTCAAGCAGCTCATTGTTCATGGCACTATATCTCCTGAGCTATGTGTTGTACAGTGATATAATATTGCATAGAAACCCAGCGGTTATGTGGATACTGTCTGCGAAATGTGTTACGAATAGTGTTGGTAGTAAGGAAGTAATATATTAGTGGTCATACATGATGTGTCAGTTTTTTCAATTATCTCCTCATGCTATGTTTGGTTGAAATCTTGAAAATAAGTTTCGGAGGATATATGGAGCATACACACATATATATATATATATATAGGGCTCACCATTTTTACAGTATCTGTTGATATAAGTGTTTATGGTGATTTAAAGGAGTTATAATTTTTATTTTTAAATTCTCTTGTTCCTATTTCAATTCTTATGTCAATTCATATATCAATTCTTATATATTACTTTTGTGGTTATTTGTCTGGGAGATTTGATACATTTCCTTGGATGATACCGATCGCAGAATCGTCCAAGAAATAGAAATTCTGAACATCATGAGCTTCGAGGAAGACAAGTTTGCCACAGACACATTCTATCGTGTAATTCTCATTCCGGAAAAAATGTCGCTAACCTTGCTGAAGGTTTCAAGCGTTGGTAATAATTCACCGAGAAACCATGCATAACGGATCATTTCTCCGAAGATTGCCCTTCCAGTTGATTATATATTAATGCATGCATTTTATAGCGTCGCGTTACTTGTGACATCTCATTGTTGTGCAATTAGCGTAGAGCAGTTCTGCAGTTTTCAGATGAAATATTTTACTTGCCGCTAAAAGTATACATCACAGGGCTGCAAGTGCGGCGTACGCTTCGAGAGAATAAAATGCAACGGACTTCTTGATATTTGGTTTTCATCTATAAAATTTTCGTCACATAATGAAGGATTACTCTCACACCCAGTGAATCAATAGTTAACAAATATTGTTCTATTTTAATTTGGAGTTGCATTACTTTATCCAAGAACTGAAACTATGTTTCTTTTGTCAGATCCTCGGCGCTTAAGGCGGTTGCGTATACTTTCAGGTGTTGTTGCATTATTTGATTCACGTTTTGTTGCACTTGAGTACCGAAATTGTCCGTTAACTTCTTCAAGACCCAGATAGGTGTTGACAGGAGTTATCCGGACAGTGTTGCACCATATTCGGCGGTGTACGACTGTGCCAAGTGATGTAATTAATTGACAGCCAGTTTCATAATTTGTTCACCACGGTGCGACACTCTTTGTTTACTGCTGATGTGATATTCGCATACAGTTGGGTTCGTATTGATCACAAAATCAGGGTTGAAGTGCGGAACTATACCAGAAGTTTGATGGTGAAAAGTCTCTGCGGATCGCAATTACTCTTCGAATGTACGTTTCTCGTTTGGGATGATAAATTTGGTAATATATCGCTGCCGAATCCTATGCTTTGGCTTGAAGGTACAACACGATTGCGAAGCTTTAAATACAAAATCTTCGGATTGCAATGAAGCCGCTGCAGCCATCGCCTTTGGTGCTGCTTTCGGATGGTGACCAGATAGCCGTCCTTTCTGACTTCTTCAGAACGTTGACAGACATAAAAACTGATCATTTCATATTTTACATGGTTTCTTCAGCCCTTCTTCACTCGGCGATTCCATTGTCATAGGTGTTTATTATTTTTTGACTGATAGTACTTTCAGACACGATCGTTTTCGGTGTCCATTTTGCACGAAATTCGTCGAGTCTTGATGCCTTTACCTGTAATCAAATACGAAACGATGTTCTCCAATCCCATGTTAATACAAGTATTGCATCAATGTCTCGTTAATACATTTATAAAGAACATAGATTTCCATTACTGGGACGATCTATGGCACGTTTTCACTTTTTTATGTAAAAATGGAAGGTTTTTTTCGATGATTGTATTGCACGACGCCTTTGAACCGCTTCCTCTACAGTTTCCTCTTTAGTCAAGAATTCTGTTTCATCAGCAAACAACCCGCAGGCGATAAGATAGATGATTTTTTCGGCAATTTCTTTATCCAAGATTTTAAAAAATGGTTGAAATGGCTCTGACCACCATGGGACTTAACATCTGAGGTCATCAGTACCCTAGATATTAGAACTACTTAAACCCACCTAATCAACCCAAGGACATTCCACACATTCATGCCGGAGGCAGGATTCGAACCTACGACCGTAGCGGGCGCGCGTTTCCAGACTGAAGCGCCTAGAACCGCTCGGCCACCACGGCCGGCCAAAGATTTTCGATCAGTTGCATTTTTTTTGTATTTTACTAATTATATCAAATTTCTCTAACAATTCTTTTCAAATAATACACTTCACCTGTTAATTTTTCTGTTGTTTTAAGGCTAGCAGTGTCACACTAGTTTAGAACACCCAAAAATTCTTCCGAAATACACTCGTCCTGAAAACCGATTCGCTCCGTGCGTGTTATAGACTCTGTTTCGTTATTTTTTGGTTTTAATTTTCGTGGAGGCTGCCTTGGGTCTATTCGCCTTGATAACTAACTTACCACACTGATTCCATCAACGGGACAATGGTATCTGGGAAGGTCAGAACTGGCACAAGACCCCTCTTTCAGGGTACAGCAGAAAACGGGTATATTTGCTTGCCGACCTAATCCCAATTCTCGGAAGCAAATACGTAACACCACCAGTGTTGCTGACAAGTACACTACAGAAACTTCACCGAAAAGAATTTTCTCACTCATTGACACATTCTTGTAACTATCTTCTACGAACATGGTCAGATAAATGAAAAATAAATAGAAAAGTATAATGAAACCAGTAATAGGGTTTCGAACACTGGAAACAAGGGTATAAAACCTCGACTTTAGCTGCAGTGCCACTATAAGGCACATAAAGTGCCTCGGAAACTTTGACCGTCGTTTCTTCACAAACGGCTGAGAATCTACAGATAAGCCGAGACACGTGCCCGCTCATTTTTTTCTCTCTTCCACCGAGCGAAGTTTCTGGGAAATCGGCTTATAGCACTTGCCGTGTTCTCCTCGTTAGCCACAAAGCCGCCAGCAGCGACGAGTCGGCTGCGGGGACCTTTGAACACTGGCGTCACATACACCCTCGCACTGCTGGAAGGCGAGACACGGCACTGCAAATGACGTCAGGGTGCTCCGGATGTAGGTCAGTCTGTTGGCACATTGTCGCGCTGTCTGCTGCCCGCCTAAGGACAGTTACAAAGCAGGAGATGCACAGAGGAGTTGGCCGCAAGCCTCGGAAACTGAACGTGCTTTCTACACCGGCCTGCAGTAAGCTCGCCGTTGATGGGTACCATGGCACAAAAGAATAGTGGCAGCACGTAAGCGCCTGCTGCTCTATCAGCTCCAAGCGGTTGTCTCTGAGACTCGATGAAGCCTCCGACAAAATATTAATGTGAACAAAGGAATGTTATCCATACACCATAGTAAAAACCGTCCTCTAAACAAACACAGACAAAATAAAAAACGAGTTGCCGTAAGACTAATGCCTGTAAACTCTTATTCAGTCAATTTTAAAAGGGATTAGAGTTTCGCAGTACGACACTTAAATACACACATCAAAATCTTTTGTATCACCTCACTTCCGAGAGTTCCGGAAGCTGTACAGAAAATTGGAATACAGACAAACAAAAACATCATTTCCACCCTTTTTATGGCTCATGAAAACCACACAATGACCGTCGTACCAACATACAACGAGAACTTCAGAGTTGGTGGTCCAGATGGCTGTGCACACCATACCTCTAATACTCAGCAGCACCTCCTCTTGCATTGGTGCATGCGTGTATTCCTCGTAGCATACTATGTACAAGAATGAGATTTTCACTCTGCAGCGGAGTGTGCGCTGATATGAAACTTCCTGGCAGATTAAAACTGTGTGCCCGACCGAGACTCGAACTCGGGACCTTTGCCTTTCGCGGGCAAGTGCTCTACCAACTGAGCTACCGAAGCACGACTCATGCCCGGTACTCACAGCTGTACTTCTGCCAGTATCCATCTCCTACCTTCCAAACTTTAGAGAAGCTCTTCTGGCAAACATGCAGAACTAGCACTCCTGAAAGAAAGTATACTGTGGAGACATGGCTTAGCCACAGCCACAGCTCATTTGGTACAGCACTTGCCCGCGAAAGGCGAAGGTCCCGAGTTCGAGTCTCGGTCGGGCACACAGTTTTAATCTGCCAGGAAGTTTCATACTATGTACAAGTTCATCAAGGAACTTGTGGTCCAAATTGTCACACCCCGCAATGGCGATGCGGCGTAGATCCCTCAGAGTGTTTCGTCCATAAACAGCTCATTTCAATCTATCCCAGGCACGTTTGATAGGGTTCACATCTGGAGAACATGCTGCCCACTCTAGTCGAGCGATGTCGATACCCTGAAGGAATTCATTCGCAAGATGTGTAAAATGGGGGAGCGAATTGTCGTCCATGAAGACGAATGCCTGGCCAATATGCTGCTGATATGGTTGCACTATTGGCACCATCCATGACCACTAGCGTCGTACATCTGTCTCACATGATGATACCCCAAAACAGCAGGGACCCTCCACCTTGCTGGACTCGCTGTACTGCGTGTCTAAGGCGTTCAGCCTGACCGGATTTCCTCCAAACACGACTCCGACGGTTGTCTGGTTGAAGGCATAAGCGACACTCATTGGTGAAAAGAACGTGATGCCAATCCTGAGATGTCCATTCTGCATGTTCTTGAGACTATCCGTACTCCGCTGCATTGTTCCATGGTTGCAAAGATGGACCTCGTGATGGACGTCGGGAGTGAAGTAGTGCATCATGCACCCTATTGCGCACAGTTTGAGTCGTAACACGGCGTCCTGTGGTTGCACGAAAAGCATGCGTTGCTGTCAGGGTTCCTCCGAGCCATAAGCCGTAGTTAGCGGTCATCCACTGCAGTAGTAGCTCTTGAGCGGCCTGAGCGAAGAATGTCATCGACAGTTCCTGTCTCTCTGTGTCTCCTCCATGTTCGAGCAACATCGCTTTGGTTCACTCCGAGACGCCTGGACACTTCCCTTGCTGAGAGTCCTTCCTGGCATAAAGTAACAATGCGGACGTGGTCGAACCGCGGTATGGACCGTCTAGGCATGGTTGAACTAGAGACAACACGGTCGGTGTACCTCCTTCCTGGCGGAGTGACTGGAACTGACTGGCTGTCGAGCCCCTTCTGTCTAATAGGCGCTGCTCATGCATGGCTGATTTACATCTTTGGGCGGGCTTCATTTCTGCACAAAGGGACTGTGTCTATGATACAATACCAAGAGTCAACATCTCTCTTCAGGACTTCTGGGAATTGGGGCGTTGCAGAACTTTTATAGATGTATGTAGAAACAGACCCAGATTCAGTCATCGTTTATACACTGACTGATATCGTTCTCATTAATACCGAAAAAAGGAACATTGAACATAATGGAAGGAGGGGGGGGGGGGGGGGGAGCGGCAGGGAAGCATCAGATTCACCATTTCTTTCTTTCTTTCATCTCAGTAGGTACTTACCATGCACTCCACCCATTTTACTAGGAGATATCCGCTGATGTATGCATCGACTCCTTAATTCAATAATTACAAAAATAATACTTTGTGCATGAAACTCCAGTGGACGAACACAACTACTGTAACTATCTCTACGCTTTTACTGGTAGCTGTCTTAACATCAACAAACTGCTGCAACTCCCCAAGAAAACACTTTCTTTTCGCTATTGTGGTACACTTAGGCTGAGACCTTATATCAATCTCCTCTTACAAAACGCTTCAAAACGACGCCAAAATTATGCGTCTATAAAAACCTGTTTGTGTCTCAGTAAATCATCATACGCTAAATATGAACAAATATATCTCTGAGACATAACATCAACTCACATAATAACTGGTAAAATAATTTAATCCTGTTCTTCGATTTTTCTGTGCATATGAATGAAATGTAATCCAAAATATCCATGGTAGTGTGCTGTGGTAAAACTTTTCTTATCAAGCCTCGTTGAGGAATGTTGATTCACTTCCTCCAGTACCGAGGGAATACTGACTTGGTAGACTCTCGCGAAGAACCTGACGTTCGTTTACTTCCTGTCTTAATTCTTCTCGCCAGTCTTCATTGATCATGGTCGAAAACTCTTTCCGCACATCACACCGTCGAACACTGTTTGTTCCTCTATATTACTTACTAATGTGTAGGGTTTTATCTATCACGCCACCTCCACTAATGATAACAAACAGTCAAATCATTTCAGCTTAAAGGAGAAAAATTAACGACCAAGCTTAAAACAGCAATGGTCTTATTGCGTATTGACATACTCTCTTTGGCAGGTACGTTACTCTGCTCAAAATAAATGACATCACCATGGACGCAGAGCTACCCTAACAGCTGCCAACTACAACATGCAACTGTCACAACGAATCTCGGTACATGTGGCATCAAAAGAAATCTTACTTACTCATGAAAATGTAAAACCTCACATCTCAGCAGCGTTAGTATATGTTGTTCCCTTTTAGTGTTTGTCCTGAGGCTTCTATAACACCCTAGCCTTTCATTCTCTTATTAGTTCACTTCAATAAGGGAAAGACACACACGACGGAAAACATCCCTTCCACTCAAGATGCACTAACGACAAGATAAGAGTTAAATATCACATGTGACAACTATATCGCAGACATATAAACAAACTTGGCGATTATTAAATCTAAGAAGGAACTAATTAGACATCCTCATTTACTAGAAAATTAAAAAAGGGGAATTTACTATTACGTCCCTCCTCCCCCCCCCCCCCCCCCCCCCCCTCCCACCAACTTGGACCTTGCCGTTGGTGGCGAGAGTTGCGTGCCTTGGAGATACAGATAGACTACCGTAGTTGCAACCACAACGGAGGGGTACTGGTGAGAGGCCAGACAAAAGTGTGGTTCCTGAAGAGGGGCAGCAGCCTTTTCAGTAGTTGCAGGGGAAACAGTCTGCATGATTCACTGATCTGGCCTTGTAACAATAACCAAAACGGCATTGCTGTGCTGGTGTTGCGAACGGCTGAAAGCAAGGGGAAATTACAGCTGTAATTTTTCCCGGGGGCATGCAGCTTTACTGTATGGTAAAATGATGATAGCGTCCTCTTGGGTAAAATATTCCGGAGGTAAAATAGTTCCCCATTCGAATCTCCGGGCGGAGACTACTCAGGAGGACATTGTTATCAGGAGAAAGAAAACTGGCGTTCTACGGATCGTAGCGTGGATTCTATTACAACTGCTGATAGCCTCGGGAGAGCCAGCCCTGACAGAACTCTACCATCTGGTGAGAAAAATGTATGAGGCAGGCGAAATACCCTCAGAATTCAAGAAGAATATAAAAATTCCAATCCCAAAGAAAGCAGGTGCTGACAGATGTGATAATTGAAGTACTATCAGTTTAATAAGTCACGGCTGCAAAATAATAAGGCGAATTCTTTACAGACGAATGGAAAAACTGGTAGAAGCCGACCTCGGGGAAGTTCAGATTCTGTAGAAATGTTGGAACACGTGACGCATTACTTACCCCACGACTAATCTTAAAAGATAAATTAAGGAATGGCAAACCTACGTTTCTAGCATTTGTAGACTTACAGAAAGTTTTTGACAACGTGACTGGAATATTCTCTATCAAACTTTGAAAGTGGCAGGGGTAAAATACAGGGAGCGAAGAGCTATTTACAATTTGTACAGATACTAGATGGCAGTTATAAGAGTTGATAGGCATGGAAGGGAGGCAGTGGTTGGGAAGGGAGTGAGACAGGATTGTTGGCTATCCACGATGTTATTCAATCTGTATATTGAGCAAGCAGTAAAGCCAAGAAAAGAAAAATTCGGAGTAGGAATGAAAATCCCTGGAGAAGAGATGAAAACTTTGAGGTAGAATTCTGTCAGGGACAGTAAAGAACCTGTGAGAGCAATTGAACGGAATCGGCAATATCTTGAAAGGAGGATATAAGAGGAACATCAACAAAATTAAAACGAGGATAGTGGAATGTAGTCGAATTAAATTGGGTGATGCTGAGGCAATTATATTAGGTAATGAGACACTTAAAGTAGTAAATGAGTTGTGCTATTTGGGGAGCAAAACAACTGATGAAGGTCGAAGTAAAGACGATATAAAATGTAGACTGGTAATGGTAAAAATGGTTCAAATGTCTATGCGAACTATGGGACTTAACAGCTGAGGTGATCATTTCCCTAGAATTTAGAACTAGTTAAACCTAACTAACCTAAGGACATCACACACAGCCATGCCCAAGGCAGGATTCGAACCTGTGACCGTAACGTTCGCGCAGTTCCAGACTGAAGCGCCTAGAACCGCTCGGACACTCCGGCCGGTTACAATGACAAGGAAAGCGTTTCTCAAGAAGAGAAATTAATTAACATCTATTATAGATTGAAATGTCAGGAAGTCGTTTCTGAAAGTATTTGTGGGGATTGTAGCCCCGTATGGAAGTGAAACATGCACGATAAATAGTTTAGGCAAGAAGAGAATAGAAGCTTTCGAAATGTTGTGCTGCAGAATAATGCTGAAGATTAGATGGGTAGACCACATAAATAGTGAGGAGGTATTTGGTTGGTTGTTTGGGGGAAGAGACCAAACAGCGAGGTTATCGGTCTCTTAGGATTAGGTAAGGATGGGGAAGGAAGCTGGCCGTGACCTTTCAAAGGAACCATCAAGGCATTTGCCTGGAGCGATTTAGGAAAATCACGGAAAACCTAAATCAGGATGGCCGAACGCGGGATTGAACCGTCGTCCTTCCGACTGCGAGTCCAGTGTGCTAACCACTGCGTCACCTCGCTCGGTGAGAAGGTATTGAACAGACCTGGGGAGAAGAGAAATTTGTGGCACATCTTGACTAGAAGAAGGATTGGTTGCTAGGACATGTTCTGAGGCATCAAGGGATAACCAATTTAGTAGAAGGCAGCGTGGAAGGAAACATCGTTGAGGGAGACCAAGAGATGAATACACTAAGCAGATTTAGAAGGATGGAGATTGCATTAGATACTGGGAGATGAAGAAGCTTGCACAGGTTGCAGTAGCATGGAGAAGTGCATAAAACAATCTCTGGACTGAAGACCACAACAACAACAGAAATTACGTCATTACCATCTGAACATCTACTTCACTATTATTGTTTAAATTCTGTAATGTTAGAAGTACGATGCCGACCCCGAGATATTTTGGTGCTAATGATCTCAATTACATGAACGTTGTTATAGATTGTCCTCCTTCTAGGGTGATTCACAGTTAGAACAACTACAACTGTCTTAACGAAGTACACTATAATTCCAACCACATTTCTTTAGGTACGTTTTCCTCAGAATCCATAGATAGACTGACACAGCTAGGAACTGTCCACGAGTATTCCCTCAGCACATGTAGACGTCAACCACGAAGAAGCCAAAAAAATATTCATGTTTTCATAATACTACAACAATCACACGGTTAAATAGTGTCACGATCACACAATCTACAACTATCATAACGCGAATTATACGAATGTTCTTAGGCACATTCTCTATGACTGATACACATGGTGATTCAGCTACCCCTACCCATGTCGTTTTATACAACCCGAAATTTATATTTTTCCTTCATAGCCATTCATGAGATTTTCATATTTTGTCATTCACTGCGCGCGAATTTTTCGTCCTTTATAAAAAATTAAAAGGACTTTTAGCAGGAGGAGGAGGAGGAGGAGATTAGTGTTTAACGTCCCGTCGACAACTAGGTCATTAGAGACGGAGCGCAAGCTCGGGGGAGGGAATGATGGGGAAGGAAATCGGCCGTGCCCTTTCAAAGGAACCATCCCGGCATTTGCCTGAAGCGATTTAGGGAAATCACTTTTAGCAGGAAATTTAATGTATCGAAACTTTGTACTGGCATAAGTTTTCGCTAGTGGCCGCAGTTTTCGAGTTATTGCCGGTCGGTGAGGCAGAGCGGTTCTAGGCGCTTCAGTCTGGACCCTTGCGACCGCTACGGTATCAGGTTCGAATCCTGCCTCGGGCATGGATGTGTGTGACGTCCTTAGGTTAGTTCGGTTTAAGTAGTTATAAATTCTAGGGGACTGATGACCTCAGAAGTTAAGTCCCATAGTGCTCAGAGCCATTTGAAGCATTTCGAGTTATTCAAGGAAAACGTAGAAAAGTGACCTCCAGACGCAGCCCCACTCCTACAGTCATCCATCAATAGTCAAGATTTCTAGTATGCTGTTCGTGGTACTCCCTCGTACCAACGTGCAAAACTTTCCGACTGCACTAATTCTTACTGATGTTGCACCTTTTTTTTTTTTGGTCTTTGAATGGGCTATTACGCAACAAGCGTAGTGGACTATTTCGTTAACAACATTAATTGAAACATGCACGTGATGGTAATAAAACAAAAAAGCCTTGTGTAAACGTTACGCTAAAACTAAACACGTCAGTAATTCGATCCAAACCTAATTCTTAGAAGCACAGTAGTTTCATAGTTGGAAGACCTGAGGAGTACAATGATGTCATTGTGCACTTTATGCTGCTAAAATTCACAAAATCGTTATGTAAAATTTACACAAACGCCTGTTTTGCAATTTATAAATTCTCGAATAACCCGGTTGCGTAATAAGGGCAGTCAATGAAGATCAAAAAGGTCGAATGTGGGAAATAATTCGCCCAGTCACAAATTTTTTTTTACGGTTCTAGGAGGGAATGCTATGAACAACATACTAGAAACTCTGACAAGTAGCGGCTGAGTGTAGGAGTGGGGGTGTGTTTAAACGTCAGTTTCGTACATTTTTCTTGAATAACTCGCAAACTACAGCCTCTGGCAATAACGTATTCCAGTACAAAATCGCGTTTCGGGTTGCATAAAAACAATAGTTAGGGGCAGCTGAATCACACTGCATAGCTCCAGGATTTACTGCCAATTCGGCGCCATGAGATAGCTGCTCTGGGAAAGGGTGAACATCGCACATTCCTTCCTTAAAATATCTTTTCTTGTCCATTTCCCATGCAAGTTTGGCGTCTGCCTTCTCTGCGCTGCTCTGCTGAATAAGCCGCTGTGGTTTGGCATCGAGGCTGTCCTTCTATCACTGCTTTCTAACAAAGAACATCCCTTACCAATCACTTTTCTTTACTGAATTTTTTGCCATAGGCCAAGTTTTCATACACATTTCCTAATGAAACCAATCCTGATGTCATTAAGACGGATGCACCGTACGTCTAATCTGTAACTGAAATATAATAGTACGCACAGACCGACGCAGGAAACAACGGAAAACAGTATGCCCCTGAAAAAAGAAAAAAATTCTAAATACACGACATAATTTGTGCACCTCCAAAACATACATGATCGTCTACACCAACGAAAACGACATCATTGTGCAACACTGTGACTGTGGACACTCAGTGTAGCATAACGCATATGTAGGCGAATTATTCAGCTGCCTGGAGTTGGTATGAGATGAGGTGACTTTGCTTGTACAGCTAACCGTTAGCAGGAGGCCCCAGGGCCGCGGACGCGTCACGGCCGGTCTAACTTAGTGACGTGTATGGGGCAGTCAGGTACCGAAGACGAGCAGTGTGGCTCGAAATTGGGAAAATCCCAGAAGAGTGAGCTGGACAGAGATTGCACCATTAGCAGATTGCGGAAAGCATCAGAAATGGTGGACATTGAGACCATAAGAAAGATGACTAAGTTACAAATATTAGCATATCTATAATTATTCACACTAAAATATTAAAGCAAAGCTCATAAAAATGACGGATAACCGGTGAAACAGCAATATTTTTAATATATATTGAACTTTAATATATTTTGAACATAATACTTATAGTAGCTAAACATTTTCACTATGAAACTTTGAATTAAGACTTTTAAACGCTTCGTGCGTTTTCAACAAAGGACATCTCAGATCTTTAGATTGCACTGTAGCCCCTGAAAATCACTCATCTGTATGTGTTTTACTTAGAGACTTATGACATCTTTTATGTCGTTTTTACTGTGCTGATATTCTTCAGATCATCGAATTTCTACAGTAACACAACAACTGAATGCAGGATGAATACCTCATATCCTGTCATGCTTATGTATTTTTAATATATATAACACTATTTTTGACACTTATCTACTTAATTATTGATTACAATTGGTAATACAAAATCATCATAATGTAAGAAATGGTCGATCGCATGTGTTAGCTGACACCACTATTGAAAAGAGAACAAAAAGGCTCATCTATCAAGCAGACATATACGATTGTTTGAACAATATTTACCGACAGTTTGTTGACATTGATCGTTATAATACGACTATTTTTGTTAAAGTATTCATTTATCTTTTCTTTTGTACGAGGGTTGCTCAGAAAGTTATATACCGCATTTTTCTTATTCAACAATTCTTCATTGAACATAATGGGAATTCCGCAAGTGAAAGAATGATGTTTGATCTACACACTCTATTTTTCCACGTGATCTCCATCCCATTCTATGGCCTTCCTCCAGAGGAAACATGGGCGTGTATGCCCTGTCGATATCTATCCTTGTCCTGGTGGCGGAGCCAGTGCTTCACTGTGTGAATCATCTCCTTAAAAGTCTTCCAAGAAGAGCATCCTTTAACGGCCCAAGCAAGTGGAAGTTCGAGGAGTTAGGTCAGGGCTGTAGGGTGGATGGGGTCACACTGTCCAACCCAGTTTTTCAATGTGTTCGGGAGTTCTCAGAATTGAATGGGGCCGAGCTTTATCATGTTGCTGCAAAACATCTCCTTGGTTGCTCCAACGCCAAAATCGCCGAGAGCGCTTCATGAGTTTAGTTAATGTGTTCACATATACTTCTGAATTACCGGTATCGCCTCTTGTCATCACATTAATGAGAATGGCACCCTCACAGTTCCAGAACACGGTGATCATGAACTTATTGGCGGTAGCAGTTGCTCTGAATTTTTTCCTCTGTGGGGAGTGGCAATGACGTCATTCCATCGACTGTCGTTTTGTTTCGGGCTCAAAATAGTGAACCGAGGTTTCCTCACCTGTCACAGTCCGGGACGAGAAGGCCTCTCTCTTCAAAACATTGCAACAAATCAAGACATATGTTTTTCTTTTTGTGCGATTTATGATGCACCGTTAGACACGCGGTACACACCTCGCACACACTTTTGAATATTGAAGAGTGTAGATAATTGCATCCACACGTCCTTTGCTGGCTGACAGATGCAGCACCAACTGCCGAGTCGTAATGCGTCTGTCTTCACAAATGACATCAGCTCGCGGCAACATGTCAGGTGTGACAGCCGTGGATGGTCTCCCCGACCGCTGCAAATTGTAAAGCTTCGCAGAACCCTCTTGTTATGACCTCACCCTCCGTTCCCAGCAACTAACTGTACAACTGTCGACAGCAGATGCTCCATAGACTTTGCACAAGCGTTTGTGAATATTCCCTATACTTTCTTTGTCTGTAGTGAGAAATTCAATGGCAGAACGTGGCTTCTACATCACCTACAGACGTCATTTTGTAACTGTCCTGCAGCTACGCTATCTGTCGGAAGTGACGGAAACGTAGCCCTCTGACTCAGGAGACTTAAAATACATACCTAACGTTTCGCATTCGTAGCATTGTTTCCGGCTGAGAACAAAAATGTGGTGCATTACTTTCTGGGCAACCCTCGTATTTCTGTGTCTTTTATTAATTCGCAATTCTAGCCAATGCATAAACCAATTGACAACAGGATCACAGCTTCAGATTACTTTGCGCAGTCAGTTGCTGTAAAACCGCGTGACTGCTACGGTCGCAGGTTCGAATCCTGCTTCGGGCATGGATGTGTGTGATGCCCTTAGGTTAGTTAGGTTTAAGTAGTTCTAAGTTCTAGAGGACTGATGACCACAGATGTTAAGTCCCATAGTGCTCAGAGCCATATGAGCCATTTTTTTAGTTGCTATACATTTAAGCAGACGAGTACGGCTCAACGCTATTTCAACATAATGCTACCCATATTAAACAGAGGCATGTATAGCCCAATTACCTACTGTGGGAGCAACATCATGTAAAGACGCAACTGCTCTTCCGTGTGCGATGTTGCTTAGAGAGCAATTATTCAACAGTGCATAACCGTAAGGTAACGTCGCAGTTGGGGGTTTGTATGGGAAACATGTATAATCCCTTCAGAACTGCAAAGTTAGTTCCAACACGTTACAATATACTGTGATCCAGGCCCCAAATTTGTTGCATGATAGGCAATTTGAATTGGGGCTGGGGGAGGGGGGGGGGGGCTTACAAGCACAAGAATTTGCAGTAGTTGCTTATGTGAGGATCAGTAACTGAAGTTAGGTGTGGTAAAGCAGAAAATTGAAGAAAATAAGAGCAGCTACCAGGAGGCATGCTGAGCTCCATTCTGCAGCGTCCGGCAGCAGCGGAGACTTCGGCAGCGGTGTGAGCACCAGCGGCTGCCACGTTTGCGCGGGCTTCCGATGTCGACTTCGAGTTCATCTGCGTCGGCAACGGTATCAGCAGCTTCTACACTTTCGGCAGCAATAGCTAGCATGACCGACAAATTAAGTACATGTACCGATACTGTTAACGTGTGTGAATCTGCAGCCTCATCGTCAGTGATTTAATATCCACCGATTAATCAATCACCCAGTCTGTGTGGTTCAGATAATGCTAGTGGGTCACTTGGCCTTATACCTGAACGTGGTAGCATTGATAGGGACAATACTAGTGAGGAAAATAATCCGAAATCTGTGGAAGGAGATGACACTGCGGTTAATTCAATGGCATTGTTGAAGGAAGATCTGACAAACTGGAGAAAAGGCAATGTAGTACATGGGCACTAGTACAAAAATGGAACGGGGATGCCCTGGTTAACACCGGAACGAACAAGTTGGAAAATGTGCATAACTAACTTTGGCTCAAGTGAAAATTTATGTGCAGAGCAAAATACATTTTAGGATGTGACCATTAAGTCTGGTAACGATTTGTTAGGTAGAGTAGCATACGTTAAAAAGAAGTACCAGAAAATAGAGAACAGTTTCAGTCAGGATTAAATAAAGAACGTAAGCAATGTAAGTAGCAATTTAAAGACGTGGCGGCAAAATTAAAATTTTTAGCAGAAGATCAGGCTAAAATTGTGTTTGGTGTTCTGTGGGATAATTCAGGAACGACCAAGTGCTTTGCTTATGATGGAAAATACCATGCAGTTGATTTTGCTGCTGCATGCAGAGATGGTCTTATGAGAGGACTGTGGGAAGACGCAAATATAAAATTTACTGAAAAAACTGAAGGCAATGCACAATCACGGTCAAATGTAATGAGTTCTTCATTCACTTCCTATGAAGTATTTGAGAGTTGTTTCCAGAACTAATTCTAGAGTGAAGAAAAGCAAACGGGATCGCTGCAGCATTTATGTGTGCATGAACTGGCTAAGTTGATACATTTGAAGCGCCCGCTGGGAGTGTTAACAGAATAGCGATACTCAAGAGACGCTTACCGAAATTTCCCACTGGCATCTTCTCTAAACTCTGACAAACGCTGTTGACGAGTTTTAGATTTTATTGAGAAATTTGACAAGCGTTCAAATTCAACCCACATAATGGGAATAGTAAACAGTGCCAATAGAAGGGAAACAATAACAATGTCTAGGATAATTATAATGATCATAACAGAGTTAATTATCATTGTAATAATAAATCTCCAAGGGAGAACGAAAACGGGAACTGTCATAGAGAAAATCAAAACAGGGGGGCAGGATATGGCAGAATACGAGGAAACTAGAGATTGCCACATCCACGTTGGATGTGGCAAAATAAACTGGTGGCGAAATAAATTGGCAATAACAATGATAGGTTATTTTAAAAGTTCTGTTGTTGTCGAAAATTAGACAAAGCAGCCAGAAATTTTGGAGATGGAGGCTATAAGAAGTAAGAATGAAATGGGTAATCATTGTAAGTGGTGCAACCATAAAGAGCGTGCAAGAAATATTGTAAAATATGAAGAGATAGTAGATAATTATGATTTGGAACTGAAAAATTCGTTTTGTGGAAGGAATGTGAATGAGAGAATGAATGTATCTACGACCAGAAATCCAAAAATGAGAAGAAAGGCAGAGATACATCTAAACTTGCTGGACGTGGAATGAATTCTAATGAGGCACAAGGCAGTAGCAAAACTTATAGTAATGTAGGTAAAAGTAATACACACTAAGGTGAGAAAAGTTATGGGATACCACCTAATGTCGTGTCAGACCTCCTGCTGCCCAACGAAGTCAGAACCTCGACGTAGCATGGATTCAACAAGTTTTGAGAGTCACTTGTAGAAATATTGAGCGATTCTGCCTCCATAACTGTTCATAACTGCGAAAGTGTTGCCGGTGCAGTATGTTGCCGCACGAACTTACATCTCTGTTACGTTCTAAAAGTGTTACATGGTATTAATTTTGGGCGATATGGGTAGCCTAATTATTCGCTAAAACGGCAAAGAATGTTCTTCAAATCAATCTTGAACATAAAATCTTTGGGAACATTAAGTCCATGAATGGCAGCAAATGATCACCAAGTAGCCGAACTTAACCCCTCTAAGTCAATGAACGGTTCAGTTACACCAGAGGGTACCAAGCCCAAACTATGTACACACAGCTCACACCATTCTGGAGCCAGCGACAACTTGCACAGTGTCTTGTTGAGAATTTGGGTTCTTGGCTTTGTGGGGACTGCGCCACACTCAGACCCTGACATCAGCTTTTACCAGCTGAAATGGAACTCATCTATTGAGGTCACAGTTTTCCAGTCGTCTGGGGTTCAGCCGATATGTTCACGAGCCCAGGAGAGGCGCTGCAGGACATGTCGTGCTGTTAGAAAAAGCGCCAAAGTCATTCGTCTGCTGCCACTGCCCATTAACGCCAAAATACGCCGCACTGCCTTAACGGATAAGTTCGACGTATTTCCCACTCTGATTGCTGTGGTTATTTCAAGCAATGTTGTCTAGGTAAGAGTTAATGCCTGAATTGTGGTATGTTCGACGCACTCGACACACTCTAGACACTGTGGATGGCACATTATTGAATTCCTTAACGGTTTCCGAAATGTAATTTCCATGCTTGTAGTCCCAACTACCATATCGCGTGCAAAGTCTGTTAATTCGCTCTGTGCGGCCAGAATCACATCAGAAACGTTTTTATATGAGTCACCTGAGCACAAATTACAGCTGTGCCAATGACCAGCCACTTTATACGTTGTTTATGCGATACTAACGCAGTCTGTATATGTGCATACCGCTGTCGCTATCCCACACGTTTTCGTCATCCGTGAGTAGATGATTTTGTATTAGCGGAAGGAAATCAAGTTATTTGTGAAGGTGGCACAGCTTAAGTCTCATCAGCTTCAGATTAATTATTTGGTGTATTGGCGGAAGTATATGAAGACATTTGTAAGGGCTGCATAGCTATGGTCTGGTCAGATGCTAATTAAGTTTGTTACGTTGAGTAAAGTCATGTCTGTAGCACTTCAGAACGATGTTTTTTTGGTGGGGATTGCCTCCAGCCAGAGGAGAATCAGATTGTTGGGGAACTTCACTGAAGTCAAGTGGAGAGAAAATTTCTTGGGTGGTGCACTCAAGGAATCGACTCTAGCACTATACATTAGGAGTTATTGAAGAAGGCCGACTTGTTTGTGTTATCGTGTGGAATTTAACCGCGTTGGAGATAGATTCTGGGCAGTGAATGGCCGCTACAAGGCTCTAACGTTTTCCAATTGCGTTACATAAATAAGAATAGAGAAAATATGAGTTCCTACTCGTCATCTCGACTTTTTAATAAGTAAGTCGTTATGTTGAACCCTGAAGTATTTTGAGCTGGTCAGTATGTTTGTGCCCGCATCTCGTGGTCGTGCGCTAGCGTTCTCGCTTCCCACGCCCGGGTTCCCGGGTTCGATTCCCGGCGGCGTCAGGGATTTTCTCTGCCTCGTGATGGCTGGGTGTTTTGTGATGTCCTTAGGTTAGTTAGGTTTAAGTAGTTCTAAGTTCTAGGGGTCTGATGACCATGGCTGTTAAGTCCCATAGTGCTCAGAGCCATTTGAACGATTTTTTTTAGTATGTTTGTACTGAGATCACGAAATTATCTTAGTTCTTGCATGTCCAGCGTAACTATTTAGCTAGGGGATTCCGCTACTTTTCTTCTAATGCTCTCAGACGAACTTCACTACATTTGATGGGGTTGTTTTCTATCTGTATTTTAACTATATCGGAAGACCACTTTCTTTTTAGTTGACATATACTTTCATGAATAATCGTCATTCAACATAATTCAGTTACACACGTTATTATAGAACCATTTTTTTAGGTCGAGCGGTAGCGTTCGAGCTTCCTGCGCCCGGGTTCCCGGGTCCGATTCCCGGCGGGGTCAGGGATTTTCTCTGCCTCGTGATGACTGAGTGTTGTGTGATGTCCTTCGGTTAGTTAGGTTTAAGTAGTTCTAAGTTCTAGGGGGCTGATGACCATAGATGTTAAGTCCTATAGTGCTCAGAGATAACTACTTTGTTAAATTATTCATTTACGTTATATTTTTTTTATTTCTGTGTATTTTAGTTATTCCCAATTCTAGCCATTTCATAAACTGTTTGATTTGAGGGTTGTGGCTTCAGGTAATTATCTGCAGCAAATTAGCAGCTGGGGAGGAATCAGTAATGAAGAGCCTGCCCATGTAACAACATCGAGCTATTAGTCTTAAACTGAGCAGCGAATAGCCCAGTTACCATGGTCTGAACAACGTCACGTAAAGATGCAACTGATTTGTTCGTATTGAATGCTTTTTAAAGAGCAACTATTAAACAGCACTTAAGCTTAAGGTAACGTCGTATGAGGCAGAATTGTATGTTGCCTGAAAAGAAAATTTTATTCATCATAAAGCACGCTGTAGCACACAGATCATGTATTGTAGGTAGCCTGTTTGTATTTTGGCAGCGCTGTAGACTGTGTTAATATCGCTGACAGCGCTGTGCGCCCTTGGCAAGAGAATCTGTGGTTGGAGAGACTAGCAGTTAGCGTGTGGATAGAGAAGTGTATGGACATGTTTTTCTTTGTGGAGACTCTTTGTTGGTGGCATATGCATTGTAAAGTGAGACGCAAGGATATGTAAAATGAGGATGGATGTTGTTGGTAATGTTTGTGTTGTGGAATTATTGACAACTATGTAGTTTTTAGAACATGAATAAGGTAAAATTTTCTAAATACATTGGTTGCTCTTCAACAAAATCTTTCATTAGTCAACAATATGCCTTCTAGTGGTTAGAGTCTATAGCAGTTAGATTCTTTTTATTTATATGGCTGTAATTGCTGCTTGCTGTAATTGCTGTTGTTCGTGTTATGAAGATTGTCTGTGAGGTAAGTGACTTATAAAAAACAGAGGGGTTCATGACTGAAATGAGTTTAGGCAGTTAACAAAGTTGGAGATAGTTTCATGTTTCTTTAATTTCATATTTTTCTTTACTTTTATTATTGTTAGTATTTCTTGCAATTCGAGGCCATTTTTGTGTTTTTATGAGAGGTTATTATGTCACTGTATAGCAGTAAGATTGGGCTGGGCTCATATATTGTGGATAGTAAATGAATAGGTTAAGCTTGAGTTATTTTTGTCATTGAAAATTCTGTATATCAGTGTTTAACTGATCAAAATAGTTAAAGACATTAGCTTCAACATAAGAATGTAGATTTATACCACATAAGCGATGCCCTCTAACTTAAAATTTTAACATATGTTCATTTTAAGAGAAGTTGACACAATGGAACATGTAATTTATTAAATATCGAAATCCTTAATCCGCTGTTTTACTCTTATATTTTCAGAATATGATGACACTCACTGCTTGGGTGCTATTTCCCCTGTGCGTGTTGTTGCCTTCCGCATTATCATATACGCTAACTTACGCTTCCACCGCCGGGTTAAGGTGTAATGTGAAGATTTGACGTAATACGTCACACATTTCATATGAAAGAAAATGTTATACCGCTCGAAAGCCATTCAGCTAGTATTACAACGAGACAATTAACTTTTTTCCCTGTAGAATTGTTCCGTAATTGGACAGATACTCAAGAAAGTTCAGATGCTTGCAGTGAAATGTTTTTAGCGACTAAATTATTCGAATTTTATGGATAAAATTCATTGTTTTAAATCAAATTAAAATTATTTCTTGCGTTAGTCTTACGTGTGCTGCGTCAATTACTCCTCAGCAAAAAATAATACCTTATATTTATGTAAATGAAACAAATATTTTGAGCAAAAATCAGTGAAGACAATATTACGTGTCGTATTGTAAGATGTAAACTTTCACGGCCGCAATTGTCACAGTTAATAAAATATTTCAGGCTGTTACGCAGTAGTCTAAGGGATTTCACTCGAAAACCCGACGTTTCGTCCTCATCTGCGGAGGTCATTTTCAAGGGTGATCGTAGCTTTGTTAAATGTCCGATTCACACACTGGCTCGCTACTGACTACAGTACAATTTCACTTCCTCCATCTTCCGCGCAGTGGCATGACGTGACATGTTTTGAATACGCTAGTGCAACTGTCCGTTGTCCGCTGTTACTATAATCCCATGGTGGAAGACTGGTACACATCATCTTCAGCACCGGAATAAAATTCCTGGGATGTTTCATAGTCTCTACGGCCTCCCTTCGTGGTATTCGTTTGTGGCTGTCAGTACTTCTGTCCGCTCAAAGTGAATGTGGTGGTCTCCTGGCTGTAAAGCATGTTCCGCAACAGCTGATCTGTTAATCTTCCCTCTTCTACCCTTAGATTCTTCGAGTCGATTTTCTAGTTCTTTTTGCAATACCCTACGTGCACCTCTCAACAACCATACGGAATCCTAGAAATTCCAACTTTTTCCAGTGGTTGGCGAGTATTCTTGACCGATTTTAGATGATCTTGTATCTTCCGAGTGGATGTATAAATTACCGCAACGTTTCGCTTTCTTAAGATTTGTCCTATGCGGTCAGTCACGTCCTTAATGAACGGCAGGTCTGAACGTTCTTTGCACCACAGGGAACGAATAACCGTTCTTGAGCAATGCAGTGGTGAGATGTTTTAATTCTACGTCAAGTATCTCTGGTTGACAAGTTTTCCTTACTCTATCCTCTAACGTTTTTATGACGCCTCGCCTTTGTTGTGGGTGGTGGTTCGAATCCCGGTGTAGGTAACGGTCTGTGTGCGTGGGTTTTCGATAAACTGTGTGGCCCAAGCTACCATCTTCTTTCTTGAAAACTAGTACATCAAGAAAATTTAATCTTCCACCTGCGTCCTTTTCCTTGATAAACTGAATCTTCGTATCGATCCCGTTCAGATGTTTATGAAAACGGTCCGGTTCCTCCCTGCCATGTCGCCACAAAACAAGCGTATCATCCACGTAACGGAACCAAATTTCGTTTCTTGTTCGATGTTTCCAATGCCTGTTCCTCGAATTTTTCCATAAGGACGTTGGCTATAACCGGGCTTAAGAGCTCCCATTGCGACACCGTCCGTCTGTTCATAGAACTCTTCGTTCCATTTGAAATACGTGGTTTTGAAGAAATATTTAAACAGTTGCGCAACATCAGGAGGAAAAATCAGATTCAGCTGTTGCAACACTTCATTGAGTAGGACCATATTGAATAGCGACACCACATCAAAACTAAATAATATGTCCTCCGGCTGTACCACAATACCATTTAATTTACTGATGAAATGTGTCGAATATTTCATAGGCGAATCCGATCGGCCCACATTCGTTGGTAATATTGCTGTCAAGAATTTGGCAATCGTATAGGTGGGCGAACCAATAGCACTCACTATGGTCCTAAGAGGAACGTGTCCTTTGTGTATCTTCGGCGATACATAAAGTCGTCTTGTTAGCGCAACTGAACTGAACACATTTTTGTGAACGCTCTGTTCGACAGAGGACCTCTTTATAAACCGCGTAACAGTTATAAGAACTTTGTCAGTGGTGTCTTTATTTAGTTTCCTATATATTTATGAGTCGTTAATCTCACTATAAAAGTTGGTCACATTTAAAACAAACGTTACATATCCCTTGTCAGAGAAAATGATAGCACTATCGTCATCATTCAGGCGTCTTAAGGCAATCCTCTCACCCAATGTTAAAATACTTTTTGGAGACCTTGCGCGAGACAGTACTTTTCCAACTTCTATATTGATTTCTTCAGCCGTAGTCTTGCCCACACTACGAGTGCCTTCTTTTGCACTGGCTATTGTTTCTTCCGTGGGAGTTAATGGCAAAACGTCCACCATTAGCAAGCATAGATCTCTCTTCGTCAGATAACGAATGTCGTGATAAACTAATAACGGTGCGGAAAGTGGTGTATCCTCTTATTGGGTAGCAAGTCCCCAATTTTTTTTCCTGTTTAAGACGTTGTCAACATACGCTTCCTAATAATCCCTTAGATCACGTCATAATAAAACCGTAATATTTTATTAAATGTAATAATGCGTGTGATCATACTTCTATTAGTGAAGAGTATGTTGAGAGTGAGAGCCATATACACCACGACTCTTTCTTAAACGCTTCATTACTGATGAACTCACGGTTGTCGCCATATTTGGAGTAATTCCTTTATTGGGGCAGTATTTCTCTCTCTCGTATCCTCCACAGTCATTAGAACGTACTTGTAGGCCTCATGCTTTACACGACACGAGGTTACGAACTCAAACGGATGATCGTGCTGGATACCTCTGAACAGGACTACATATTGCCGCCAACGCGTTACGAAATAGCGGTTTAATTCTTGTCTTTCCTGCTAAATACCTCCGGGTGGGAAAGAGATCTATCATGCTGGAGTCACCTTATTTGACGAGTTCTATAGCGCATATTTTCTATACATGGCGGTGAAGTATTTATCAAAAGTGTGCGCATTTCCCCTTTCAGTGTTCCACCAAAGAAGCAAGGGCCGATCTCGTCCTGTCAGATTATAATACACCACACATTCACGCACCACTGTCCATGGTTGAACAATTAAAGAAGCCAATGTAGGTTTTCCGCTGACGAGTAGCGCACGTTTCTCTAATTTACTTCCCGTGTCAAGTGAATGTGGACTCATCAGAAAACAACGTTTTCTCCACAAAACTAGTATCTAGGTGGAGAAACCACTGGCAGAAATAAGAACGATATAGAAAATAGCTCCCACATAGCACTTGTAGATAAATATGGAACAGGCGATCCCTATTTATATGAAGACTGAGCAGAGCGCAAATTTGACTGATACCAACATCCCTTTGCATTTGACGAGAAGTGACACGTAGATTTACGGCAGCAGCAGCAGCAGCAGGAACCGCTGTTTATGCAGCTTCTTTGGCTGCAGACTGCCATCGTACACGTTTTCCTCGAGCTAAACTTCCAGTTTCTAGAAGTCTTGCGATTGTATTAACGAAGACCAGACGAAATGGACAGCTTTTACGCGGGAACAGTTCTGAGAACAGCTTTGGCGCTGTTGATTTCCGGTGTATTCGCCATAAATTAAAAGCATATAACCAGTTTTTCGTTGGCTAAGTGCATTGTACTCGAGAAAAATGTTTACTACAGATTAAATTGTGTAAATGTTTCACAAGCAGTCGTGCGGTAGCGTTCTCGCTTCCCGCGCCCGGGTTCCCGGGTTCGATTCCCGGCGGGGTCAGGGATTTTCTCTGCCTCGTGATGACTGGGTGTTGTGTGATGTCCTTAGGTTAGTTAGGTTTAAGTAGTTGTAAGTTCTAGGGGACTGATGACCATAGATGTTAAGTCCCATAGTGCTCAGAGCCATTTGAACCATTTTAGTTCACAGGCAACACACTGAAATGAGTTGCAGCATTCCTCAGAAACAAAAGTAACCAACATAGTCAGTTGTTCCACCGCATTTCAGTGAACTCCTCCTATGGGTAACACGTAACATGTGATGTCTCCTTTGCCGCGCGGGGTTAGCCGAGCGGCCTGAGGCGCTACAGTCATGGACTGTGCGGCTGGTTCCGGTGGAGGTTCGAGACCTCCTTCGATCATGGGTGTGTCTGTTTGTCCTTAGGATAATTTAGGTTAAATAGTGTGTAAGCTTAGTGATTGGTGACCTTAGCAGTTATGTCCCATAAGATTTCACACACATTTGAACATTTTTTGATGTCTCCTTTGAAAATAACGTAAACGTCGCTTATCAATTATCGCGCTGGCGCTTGTACTTTAGAGAGTAGCGTAAATTTCCCGGTGGCGGGACATTTAACGGCCACAGCCACTGCACAATAATTACAATATCAGTGTATGTTTACTCCATCCTTGCTTGTTAGATCTGCAAACGAGTGATATCACTGAATTTGTTGTTGTTGTTATGGCCTTGAGTCCTGAGACTGGTTTGATGCAGCTCTCCATGCTACTCTATCCTGTGCAAGCTTCTTCATCTCCCATTACCTGCTGCAACCTATATCCTTCTGAATCTGCTTAGTGTATTCATCTCTTGGTCTCCCTCTACGATTTTTACCCTCCACACTGTCCTCCAATGCTAAATTTGTGATCCCCTGATGCCTCAGGACATGTCCTACCAACCGGTCCCTTCTTCTTGTCAAGTTGTGCCACAAACTCCTCTTCTCCCCAATTCTGTTCAATACTTCCTCATTAGTTATATGATCTACCCATCTAATCTTCAGCATTCTTCTATAGCACCACATTTCGAAAGCTTCTACTCTTTTTGTCCAAACTATTTATCGTCCATGTTTAACTTCCATACAAGGCTACACTCCATACAAATACTTTCAGAAACGACTCCCTGACGCTTAAACCTATAATCGATGTTAACAAACTCCCCTTCTTCAGAAACGCTTTCCTTGCCATTGCTAGTGTACATATTATATCCTCTCTACTTCGACCATCATCTCTTATTTTGCTCCCCAAATAGCAAAACTCCTTTAGGTGCCTCCTTTCCTAATCTAATTCCCTCAGCACCACTCGACTTAATTCGACTACATTTCATTATCCTCGTTTTGCTTTTGTTGACGTTCATCTTATATTCTCCTTTCAAGACACTGTCCATTCCGTTCAACTACTCTTCCAAGTGCTTTGTCGTCTCTGACAGAATTACAATGTCATCGGCGAACCTCAAAGTTTTTATTCCTTCTCCACGGATTTTAATACCTACTCCTAATTTTGCTTTTGTTTCTTTTACTGCTTTAGGTGAAAATATACAGATAGAATAACATCGGGGATGGCCTACAATCCTGTGTCACTCCCTTCCCAACCTCTGCCTCCCTTTCATGTCCCTCGACTGTAATAACTGCCATCTGGTTTCTTTACAAATTGTAAATAGCCTTTCGTTCCCTGTAATTTACCCCTGCCACCTTCAGAATTTGAAACAGAGTATTCCAGTCAACATTGTCAAAAGCTTTCTCTAAGTCTACAAATGCTAGAAATGTAGGTTTTGTCCTTCCTTAATCTAGTTTCTAAGATAAGTCGTAGGGTCAGTATTGCCTCATGTGTTCCAACATTTTTACGGAATCCAATGTGATCTTCCCAGAAGTCGGCTTCTACTAGTTTTTCCATTCGTCTGTAATGAATTCGCGTAAGTATTTTGCAGCTGTGACTTATTAAACTGATAATTCGGTAATTTTCACGTCTGTCAACACCTGCTTTGTTTGGGATTGGAATTAATATATTCTTCTTGAAGCCTGAGGGTATTTCGCCTGTCTCATACGTCTTGCTCACCAGATGGTAGAGTTTTATCAAGACTGGCTCTCCCAAGGCCGTCAGGAGTTCCAATGGAATGTTGTCTACTCCGGGGGCCTTGCTTCGATTCAGGGGTTTCAGTGGTCTGTCAAACTGTTCACGCAGTATCGTATCTCCCATTTCATCTTCATCTACATCCTCTTCCATTTCCATAATACTGCCCTCAAATACATCGCCCTTGTATAGACCCTCTATATACTCTTTCCACCTTTCTGCTTTCCCTTCTTTGCTTAGAACTGGGTTTCCATCTGAGCTCTTGATGTTCTTACAAGTGGTTCTCTTCTCTCCAAAGGTCTCTTTAATTTTCCTGTAGGCAGTATCTATCTTACCCCTAGTGAGATAAGCCTCTACATCCTTATATTTGTTCTCTAGCATGCCTGCTTAGCCATTTTGCACTTCCTGTCGATCTCATTTTTGAGATGTCTGTATTCCTTTTTGCCTGCTTCATTTCCTGCATTTTTATATTTTCTTCTTTCATCAATTAAATTCAATATTTCTTCTGGTACCCAAGGATTTCTACTAGCCCTCGTCTTTTACCTACTTGATCCTCTGCTGCCTTCACTACTTCATCCCTCAAAGCTACCCATTCTTCTTCTACTGTATTTCGTTCCCCCATTCCTGTCAATTGCTCTCTTATGCTCTCCCTGAAACTCTGTACAACCTCTGTTTCTTTTAGTTTATCCAGGTCCCATCTTCTTAAATTCCCACCTCTTTGCTGTTTCTTATAACTGCCATCCGGTTTCTGTACAGATTGTAAATAGCCTTTCACTACCTGTATTTTACCCCTGCCACCTTTAGAATTTGAATGAGAGTGTTCCAGCCAACATTGTCAAAAGCTTCCTCCAAGTCCACAAATGCTAGGAATGTAGGTTTTCTTTCCTTCATCTTTCCTCTAAGGTGAGTCGCAAAGTCAGTATTGCCTCACGAGTTCCTATATTTCCACGTAATCCAAACTGATCTTCACAGAGGTTGGCATCTACCATTTTTTCCATTTGTCTGTAAAGAATTCGCGTTAGTACTTTGCAGCTGTGACTTATTAATCTGATAATTCGGTAATTTGCACATCTGTTAACTCCTGCTTTCCTTGGGATTGGAATTATTATATTTTTCTTGAAGTCTGATTGTATTTCGCATTTCTCATACATCTTGCTCACCAGATGGTAGAGTTTTGTCAGGACTGGCTCTCCCAAGGCTGTCAGTAGTTCTAATGGAATGTTCTCTACTCCCGAGGCCTTGTTTCGACTCAGGTCTTTCAGTGCTCTGTCAGACTCTTCACGCAGTATCGTATCTCCAATTTGATCTTCATCTACATCCTTTTCCATTTCCATATTATTGTTCTGAAATGCATCGCCCTTCTATAGACTCTCTATATACTACTTCCGCCTTTCTGCTTTCCCTTCTTTGCTTAGATCTGGGTTTCCATCAAAGCTCTTGATATACATACAAGTGGTTCTCTTCTCTCCAAACGTCTCTTTAATTTTACTGTAGGCAGTATCTATCTTACCCCTAGTGAGATAAGCCTCTACATCCTTAAATTTGTCCTCTAGCCATCCCTGCTTAGCCGTTTTGCACTTCCTGTCGATGTCATTTTTGAGACGTTTCCATTCCTTTTTGCCTGCTTCATTTATTGCATTTTTATATTTTCTCCTTTCATCAATTAAATTCAATATTTCTTCTATTACCCAAATATTTCTACTAGCCCTCGTCGTTTTACCTACTTGATCCTCTGCTGCCTTCACTACTTCATCCCCCAAAGCTACTCATTCTTCTTCTACTGTACTTCTTTTCCCTATTCCTGTCAATATTTCTCTTATACTCTCCCGGAAACTCTGAACGACCTCCGGTTTAGTCAGTTTATCCAGGTCCTATCTCCTTAAATTGCCACCTTTCTGCAGTTTGTTCAGTCTTATTCTGCACTTCATAACTAATAGATTGTTGTCAGAGTGCACATCTGCCCCAGGAAATGTCTTACAATTTAAAACCTGGTTCCTAAATCTTTGTCCTTACCATTATATAATCTATCTGAAATCTGTCAGTATCTCCAAGCTTCTTCCATGTATACAACCTTCTGATTCTTGAACCAACTGTTAGCTATGGTTAAGTTATGCACTGTGCAAAATTCTACCAGGCGGCTTCCTCTTTCATTTCTTATCCCCAATCAATATTCACCTACTACGTTTCTTTCTCTTCCTTTTCCTACTGCCGAATCCCATTCACCCATGACTACTAAATTTTCGTCTCCCTTCACTATCTGAATAATATCTTTCACCTCATCATACATTTCTTCAATATCTTCGTCATCTGCAGAGCTAGTTGGCATATAAACTTGTTCTACTGTAGTAGGCGTTGGCTTCGTGTCTGTCTTGGCCACAATAATGCGTTCACTATTCTGTTTGTAGTAGCTTACCCGCTCTCCTGTTTTTTATTTATAATTGAACCTACTCCGGCATTACCCCTACTTGATTTTGTATTTATAACCGTGTTAGTCACCTGGCCAAAAGTCTTGTTCCTCCTGCCACCGAGCTTCACTAAATCCAACTATATCTAAATTTAACTCAACCATTTTAATTTCTAAATTTTCTAACCTACCTGCCAGATTAAAGGATCTGACATTCCACGCTCCGATCCGTAGAACGCCAGTTTTCTTTCTACTGATGACGATGTCCTCCTGAGTAGTCTCCGCCCGGAGGTCCGAATTGGGGGACTATTTTACCTCCGGAATATTTTACCCAAGAGGACGCCATCATCATTTAACCATATAGTAAAGCTGCATGTCCTCGGGAGTAATTTACGGTTCTAATTTCCCCTCCATTTCAGCCGTTCGAAACACCAGCACAGCAAGGCCGTTTTGGTTAGTTTTACAAGGCCAGGTCAGTCAGTCATCCAGACTGTTGACCCAGCAACTACTGAAAAGGCTACTACCCCTCATCAGGAACCACACGTTTGTCCATCTAAACCGAATTTATATTTCTGATGGCAATAAATAGCATAACCCCACCGAAAAAAGCTAAGTTGATGCCCTTATATTGATTATTAACGTAGTTGCGAGATCACATCGCTATTTATTTTATGAACCTTGGGCCACTGTTATCTAGGTGAAAATATATTATAAATGATTTTCACAACCAAATGTAATTTGTTGTGAAAATGTTTGTTATTTCACCCTGTATACCGCATTTAATTCGGCAGTTTGGCTTCTGTCTGACATTTCGTGACAGATTTAGTCCGGTGCGTTATTGTCCGGTTGCTATTTTGATGACAGTGGGAAAATTAATCACATTGTAGTTGCATTTTGCTTTGACAAAAAAAAAGAAATTAAATCAAAACAACACTTGCCGTTAGCAATAAATATTTCTCTCGCGCTGGCTATGTTAGCTTTAGTTTCGAAATTCTGCTCTCTCGATTACCTCTACCTGGAGCGTCTCTGGAATTAGACAGTTTGTGACAGTATGCTGAAAGCGAGTTCTTTTCTTTTTTTTTAATGCCCACGCAGTCAGTGGTTTCTCCTCTTACACGGGAAACATTATTACACGAAACAAAAAATAGCGAGTAACAGGTAAACATTTGAATATATGAAGAGCAATTCTCTTAGCACTAATTAATTTATTGAAATAGGATTAAATGTTCTGATACAGTTTCTTGATACAAGTAATTCCATTCCAGAGTATAATTCAGGTTTCTTACGTCTTGCTGTTGGTCTCCCTGACTGCACAGGTGCCATGACGTTGCCTGGCACTGCAGGTCATTGCCTCCCACCGTGCGGCTTATCTGCTGCGGCACAATGTGGTTACACACTCTACGTATGTCATTCTCAATTCAGAGCTCACATGTACTCTTAGCTTCTGGGTCTCAATCATTTCTCACCGCTCACGTATCCCTTTCTTTAAACGAATGCACTATGTGTCGTATCGGTAATTCTGGTAGCCAAATAAATACAATCAGACGTCTACGAAACGATAATACATTAAAAAGGTATTTACACTTAATTATTGAGTTGAACGTAACTATCTATTCTGTAGGCTCTTCTGTGGAGCAGAGCTATATACGAAGAGAGTAAATTTCTTGCCTGTAGCCAATAGTCTTTAATGATGGCACTCTTATATAAATAATCGAACATTGGTGTACCGTTAGTGCTTTGTTCCGTACCTATATTTGTAACTTTATACGTGCACTATATCTGTAGGATGCACCGAATATAGCTGCTTAGACAAACGCCCCAGCAAATCAGAGTCGCACGTAGTAAAGTGCTGTGATTTTAACGTCTTCTGGTGGCGTGTACACGTGGCGTCGCCCAGCGCAGAACGCTGAGAGAAGCGAGCTCGCCCGCAGCGCGTTGGCGGAGGATTCAGAGGTAGTGATGGCACAGTCGACTGTTTTTAACACTCGATTGACCAGCTGACTGTTTTTTTCGTACAGTCGGATTTTTTCGACGAATGAAACAGCCGAATGAAATTAGTCTCAGCTGTCATGTTTTCACTCACTCACCGTTTATGCTGGTGTTGGCTGAGTCCACTCTTTATGATGCCATCGACGGATGACGACAACTGGTGCTAAAAGAGTGACATGTTTCTTGAAAATCTTCTATTAGTTTGCCAAGACTCAACGGAACCAGATGCATCACTGAAGATGTCCAGTGTACATTTGGACGGAGTGTTAGAAACCGAAAATTTCGTCTACCACGGCCATATTACCCGTAAGGCACAGCAGCAGCTAAGATATCTGATCATGAAAGCCTTCATTGTATGATTGTCTAGTGTTTCTAGATTTATTAGGTCGAATGGTTTCAATCGCTCTGAGAAATGTGTGACTTAACATCTGAGGTCATCAGTCCCCTAGACTTAGAATTACTTAAAACCAACTAACCTAACGACATCATACACATCCATGCCCGAGGCAGGATTCGAACCTGCGACCGCAGCGGTCGGGCGGTTCCGGACTGAAACGCCTAGAACCACTCGGTCACAACGGCCGGCTAGTAGGTCGACATTCATGGATGTTATCTCTTGCCCACTTGGTCCGAGGGTTCTGGCTGCAATAACATTTTGTATCTCATGTCTCATTATGTGACGTTTAAGAGAGGCGAAATCGTGGTGGTCTTGCATAACCACCGAGTCAGTCATACTCCTCTCATCCGACTCTTTTCCTGTTGCATCTAGAGTGTTTCTGAAAGCCCATTGTAGAGACGTTTATATTCAGACGTAGAATTACTTTTCAGTAACGAAAATCAACGTAAATGAAATGAGTTTTATACAGGCCAATGAGTACAAATAAATGACATTTAAGACAATCAGTTGTCCGGCGGGTGGTGGGCGTTGCAGTTTATGCTATAACCCATTGTCGGAGGTATCTCACAGTGTCAATAAAGGTGTACGGAAAATACACGGTGTTCCAAATTTGTCTTTACAGCATTGATGACATATAATTCAGAAATGGGTACAGGTAGAAAAGCGCGGTTTGCGGCATGTTCATATACACCTAAGGCTCTGGTACCCGCTTAACAGAGTTCATTGTCTTAAGGTGACAATATTTTCTACAGTAAAATTCGTGACAAACTAAAAAATTTTTATCTTACAAAAAAAGTCTGAATTGAGCGTAATAAATGCAAAGTATCATTTTCATTCATTACATGAACTACATTACTTGATGTGCGAGCAGGCATACATCATTTATCAGTTCTGTAAATTTTCTTCAGCATCTCTGTATTCTTCAACAGCCTTATGAAATAATATAGCTCAAGTTTCATAATAATTTACTCTATTCACTGATATCAAACCAACGCAGGTGGAACCAACTATTCTGCTGATTAAAATGCCACGAAGAAAAACGGGCATTTGGGGGGGAGAGGACAAAATGTCGTTGTGCTACCACTGTGGACGCAATGGAAACTTTGGACGTCACTGTAGAGAAAGAAGGCGAGGTTTCGATGACTACTACGCTGCCAGACCTCAATTATTACAACAGCTCTATTCATGCTAGTCAACTGCACATTGTTATAGTAAAACTGTAGACAGAGCCATGCTCTCGGACTGGTCAGGCACATCCCGCCACGGGCGGTCTGTCCTGTTCCGGCGGGCTGCCCGCTAGCTAGACTGCCGGTTCGCCTCAGAATCATTCAGTCCGCCCGTGGCTCCGGCTGACCCAGAGAGCCCACCCAGATCGTAGCTCGCGATCCACGGCCTTGCCCAGGCTGCAACGCTCACTCCGTAAGTTATGCCTGTAGCGACTATCTCATTCAAATCTTTTAAAGCTCATTAAATTTCACGTAATGTACGTAGCTCTGTAGGATAAACTTAAGTTGCAAGAACATAGGCAGCCACACCTATCTTTGCGTTTACCTGCAAAAGATTTTACCAAATAATATTAGGCAATACGTCACTTAAAAACAATAGCAGCCACAAAGTATCTCATCTTCGCAACAGACTAATGAAGCAGGAAGCTTCTGCTTATTGTATGCCTCTGCATCAGATTTTACCCGAAAATTAAAAAAAAGGAAAGTACATTCATTCTGTACTTACTGGAAAAAGACAGTGCAACTTTTCTGAAAACAACTGTGCTAAGGATATAACCAAATAACTCTATACATGGTGTCCCAGGAGGAATGGTCAGTGTTCAAGAATATGACAGGCACGATCGAGCAAAGCAAAAAATTCTAGTAAACAATGGCTCTAAAACGTATGTCTAAAGAGCTACGAGAACTTATTTTTCTATGACACTAACAAACAAGGCTCTTCTACTGCAAACTGCCTTCCTTCCATATTTTGAGAATTGGTAGTTTGTACCAAAACAAGAAAAATTGGCCGTAAACATGGGCTCTAAAGTGCATCCCTTAAGAACTACGAGCACTTGTTCATCTCCTTTATCGTGAAACACATTTCTTCGACTGAATAAGAGCTCATAGCTCTAAGAGTATACATTTTAATTCCCCCATTTTCTAGTCCATTTATTCTTGTTTAGGACCGTATTGCTCCCTCCTCAAATATGGAAAGTAAAGAGCTTTCAGTGGACGACATTTGTTTCCCAGCATCGAAGATAGTGAAGGATTTATAGCTGTTAAGGCATTTTGGAGCCCAGTCTACTAGATTTCTTTGCTTCGAATGGTTATTCCCGCCACAATGCTGAATAGTTCCTTATGGGACATCTTCTATGGGTAGACTGTACTGTAAATCACATTTTGAGCACTTTTCTCTTAAACGGCAAGTCCCGCATGACTGAAAATGCGTTCTGCCAATGTACGAATACTGCATTTATATCTACGTCTATATGATTACTCTGCAGTTTGCAACTGTCTGGCAGAAGTGTCATAGAACCACTTTCAGACTATTTTGAGACCGTTTCAGTCTCGAAAAGCATATGGGAGAAATGAGTATCTAAATCCTCTGTGCGACCTCTGATTTATCTTACTTTGATGCATGAAAATTTATACCAAAGCCAGTATTCGAACTCGGGTTTCCGGCGCTAATCAGTACGTTACCCAGGCAAAGTGGCTTTGCGCAACTGCACGAACTACCCTGGTACTCCTCCCAGAATCAAAATTCCCATTCATGCCTCCGGTAACTTGCTTGGTATTCCCCCGCACTCGAACAGTTGTGCACAGGCTCTCCCACTTTATTGGAACAGCACCTCAGCGTCGAGCGAAACGGTCGATCCTGCCTGAAAACCCTGCATTAGTGGGCTGAAGCGTGAATGGAAGTTTAGATTTATGAGAAAGGTGTGCTGGGGTAGGCCGTGTCACTGCTTAAAGCCAAGGTGGCAGAGTGGTGTAGCGATTAGCGCATGTGCCTTGTGAACAGGAGGCCCAGATTAGAATCAAAACCTTGGTACACATGTTCATTCATCGCTTCTGTGTGCATATATATATATATATCATAGAGGTTTGAGACTTGAAAAGCTCTTTGCAAACTATGAAGCTTCATTTGATTCTTTTATTTTGTTACGAGGAGCATTTCTCCTTATGAACGCGGGATTCAACATAACATTTTGGAATTAGTAGTAGACAAATGGTGATTGAAATTTCTGGAAAATATTACGTCGTAAAGAAAAACGCCTGTTTTTAATGATTGCCACCCCAAATCGCTTGTCATATCCGTGATACTCTCTCCCCTATTACGTGATAATACGGGATGAGCTATCACGTTTTTGAACTTCGTCGATGTCCCCGTCTATCCAATCGTGCATCGATGCCATACCTCGAAACAACACTCCAGAAGAGGAGGGATAAGCGTTTTCGAGGCATCTTATTTAGTAGATTTGGAATTTCTTCTAATTGAAGTGCCGATAAAACGCTGTCTTTGTTTTCTGTGTGGCAGTTAAAAATTTAGGTGCTTGTAAATATCATCGCTGTATATTTAGTTGAATGTACAAACTATCAAGTCTACTACCTATGTGACAGGGAGTCACGAATATAATCTCACAACAGAGACGACGATTGACAAACACGCCATTTGATTATAAACTGTTCTTGAGGAAGGATGGCAAATGTCTTCTGAAAATCTAGAAACATGAGATCAACTTGATCTCTGCTGCCGATAGCATCTGAGTACAAAACCACTTGTTCTCTCACAAGAACGATAATTCGATAATTTCTGAATGCATACTGGTCATGTGTCAACAAACCATTTTGTTCTAGGTATTTTGTAAATTTGGAACATCTTACATGTACCAAAATCCTGCTACACATCAATGTGAGTGACGTGCAACTATAGTCCAGCGAATCTTTCTTGTGCATTGTTATACCTGTGAAATTTTCAGACTTTAATTATGGGCTATTCGTTTAGTAAGTGGTTGTATATGATTACTAAAAGCTGCTGTTATTTTATTAGCGTACTCTGAAAGGAACGTATTTGTTATACTGTTGGGACTAGAAGACTTGCCTTTACTAAGAGACCTCAGTTGCTTCTCTACACCGAGTGTATCTGCTTTCTCAAAAGAAACTGACGTCAATAATGGCTAAAACCTTGTCTGCGAGCCTCCAAAGTATTCAAAGCAATTACTTCATTATTTCCAACAGTAAAGCAATATATTTTTATCATTCATATATGGCCTGCTTGTTGCTAGGCACAGTCTCATCTCGTCTTCAAAACACGTACTGGTGTTCACAAGTGTGTCATCCTCAGAGCCCACTTCTCCAAATCCGCTCTTCTTGAACGAGAGGCTTTTATTTCCTGACGTAGTTTTATTTTGTACATCTAAGAAAGAACCAGATAACTAATTTGCAAGAAATCACTGGAAGTTACTGTTCTGTGGATTGAAACGTCGAAGTCTGTTATTTCATTCTAATTTGAAACGAAAAGATAACACGGAACAATTCATCAAAAAACATCTCTCCGTTCGGATCTGTTTACTAGGAGTATTTCTTTCCTTACCAAATCTAAAACTTCACACATTGACACACTAAGATAAAAGTAGTCATTCATCATTATTCAATTTGGAACAGGTATTTGTTCGCAAAGTTCACACATTTCCATTCGGCGATATCAGTAGCTGTCGGTAGATTACGTCCACATCAAACCGGACGAACTTAAACAATACCAATTAAAAGAACACCACGAACGATGGTTGCCTCTGTTCAATGATACTTTATACACAACAGTAATGACAGCTGTCCATTTATTAATCGACCACATTCATCATCTGACCTGGAATAATACTCTGTAACCGTTGTTTTCACTGTGGCTCAGAGAACACCATTTCCAACTACTTCATGGGATAATCGTTGAAGAACACTGCTAACACGCTGGAGCGTACAGCAGGTCCTAGATGTTTTGTTTCTCCTTTCGGGCACCCGAAGTCACAATGTCTGTGACGCAAAGCAAAGCATACTTAAGGCAGTAATTAATTTGTTGTTCAAACAGTTAATTAGAATAAACTCCACAACTATATTTACCAGAGAGTTGTGTATTGTACTAGGTGCAAGGTGTCATTGTCTCATTTAGACGTGACAAATAAAATGAATTACTCGTTGGATCGCCACAACTTCTTTCGGATGGGAGACTACAGAACAATATGTCATAAAAGTTTCTTAAAATAAATCCGAAATAACACCTAATTTAGTAATTTCAATAATGATATTTCTCCTTAGCTCTTAGAGTCTCAGGAGCGGACTCACAGACCGCTACCATTTGTTGTTGCTCTGTTGCTGATGCTTGATGCTGGGGTAGGAAATTACGCTATTGTCTAGTTGTTCTTACCCGAAGCCGCCATGGTTTCCGTTGTCAGTAGCCACTTGAATGTGATGTGGACCTATAATATCACAGCTTCTTTCATGCTGGCATTCTCTGATACCGCACTTGGTACTTTGCGTCACGGATTCAGATCTTCGCCTACCATTCATGTTATGGACCCTGACGTTTAGAACAGTGTTTTAAACTGGTTTGAGGATAGTTTAGGAAGTGATGTTGGATCAGAAAGTGCCAACGAAATTGGAAGCGGAGGTCATTCAGAATAGGAACAGAGCAAAAGTGAAGACGAATATGTTTAGCCACCTGTGAATTCCTTGAATGAAACAAGTGATATAAGTGATGAAGATAGAAGTGTAGAGACTGAATCCTTATCGAAATGTGCTGTTAGAAATATATTTGGTCAAAACCAAATATCGCTGGTCGTCGAAGCCCCCTCCAACGATACCCAGTGGTATTATTTTTCAGCATGTTGAACATAAGGGGGGTGAATGCGTTGGTCCTTCACAGTTTCTGCAAAGACAACACTCGGGTAAGCCTCTTTACTTTTTTAAAGAAGCTTGCGAACTCGTTGGTGGCACCACAAATACAAAGCGTGCCACAAACTATCACATATAACATGAACTTCGGGCATCCATTCACCGTGTTTAGGGTGTAACTGAACCAGGAGTAGAAGTCACTGTACAACTATTGCAAAAATGAAATAGAAGATGCATCTGTGAGCCCAAAAAAGAAAAGAAAAACTTCATATTTTCCGCTATTGCAAGGAGTTAATTTAACGTGAACTCTCTACAAACATTTACTGCGACTGTAATGAAAACGTCTGGAAAGGAAACCAAAAACCTACAAAGTACTGGTGTACTTTTCATTTTCCTTATCGTTTTGTAGGATTTTTATGTGTTTATTATTACGTGTATAATAAACAATAAAATATAACAACGAGTAAAATTTAGAATCCATGGTATTTAAGTTTCTATGGCATTAATATTATCATGCAATAATATGTTAAATTTTTTCCAGTTTCCTCTTCAAACACGATATTTTCATAAAAATAAAATTTAAAATTTACTTAAACATGTTTTTGTGTGGTGTTAATGTAAACTCTTACATAAAAAATTAGATGTTTTACTGAAGTTGATGAATGCAATTTTTATGACTATTTAATTATAGAAGTCTGTCAGACCGCACCTACGACAGAGTGTAACGATAAAATGACCTGGGAAGCTAAGGGTTCATTTTGTCCAAGTCAGTGACACTACGTACGTAATTCTGACATGCCCATCTCAAGTGTCGAGTGGCGTAGCCTCTGTCAGCTACTTTTTGTTTCTTACCGGAATTTTCCTGGCGCCCAAAGGGTGGGGTGGGGGCGAAGTGGGCAGGAGTCGTAACCCGAGGCCTGGCCACCATGTCCCCTTCCCACCCTCCAGGGACCAAGGAAAGCGTAGGGACCGTGGAGTAGAAGTGCACTGAACATCAATGGTTTCCTTATTGATTTATTTGTTTTAAATTAACATTAATACCACCGAGAGTAGCAGAAAACAAGCGTCGGGAGGTTGGCGCAGCAAGACGTCAGACTAGTTTTTCCGAGAAGAACAGTCCGACGATTAAGGAACAGATAAAAATCTAGGATGCTTTTCTCGCTATCGGCAAACAAGTAGTGATCTGCGTGTCCACAGATACACTTCATAGAGAGCGTCTTCCCGTGCGGTAAGTATCCCGCGTCCGGAAAGAGGAGCAGTTAAGTAGGTATATGAAGAGGAGTCGTACAACTAACTAGGGACAACATCTGTCTCATCAATAACAAGATACCCCGGGCCGATCTGCGTACCAGGCGATGCTCGTCTATGTCCAGATCATCACAGGTCACACACAGTGGGGTGTCTGCGAGGTGAATCCCGTGAAGGCGTGACCAGCATATTTGCTTCCGATTGAAAGTAAGGTACCAAGAAGACTGGACGTCAGTGTCAAGATAAGTAGCACACACCGATCACCAAACGACATGCCAGTCGACATGGGGAGGCTTCCTCTCAACCACATCCGGTGACCTGTGTTGCTGAAGAAAACCATAGATCGCCATCGTGGGTGCAAAGTGTGCTGGCACTATCGCAGCATGGGCGTAACTTGGGTTGAGGAAAAAGTGGCGGAAGTAAAAGAATGGTGGTTGGATGTCCGAAAGCGAGATAGGTGCAGAAAGTATGGTGCAAGGCCTTAGAGCAATAGGCAGGTAAGGCACTTAGGACAATATGGCCACAACGCCATGTGAGAGCCAATGTAAAGGGGTATCATTCTGCCAGGCACATGATACAGACCGAAACCGCCCTTGCACCGCGGGAGGGTGAGTGTCTCGAACCTTATCTTAAACAGGAAGCCGTGGCAAACAAATGAACCCAATGCCACTAGCATGCGGTGTGCCACAGCAGTTCCATGGTGAAAGCGAACAACAATGTTGAGAGCGGGCAGCCTTAATGCACTGATCGACGGATCTAGATGGGAGGAGCGAAACGGCCATTGATGAGTACACGAGAAGTAGCTCCACGAAGGAGACGCATTACAACGTCGACGGTAGTATTACGGTATCACATACTGAGGATCATCCCTTCGAAGTAGTCGCGATGGACCCGATCGAACTCCTGGCTAAAGTAAAGAGCTGCCAAAAGTCCAGGCATACGACGAGAGGGACCAAGACCGATTATTTGCCGATAGCGACGGAGGGCAGTGTAGATGTTATTGCACCTCCCGAAGAAGATTGTTCGGGACAGACGACGTACCTATCCGTTCAAGTCGCTCGGCCAACAGACGCATGAAGATCTTTGTATCGCTATTGAGTAGCGTCAGGGGGCGGTAATCGCATAATTGGGAGGTAAAAAGGTGCTTTTGAATGGGAATGAGGAAACCATCTACATCTACATCTACAGCCATACTCCGCAAGCTACCTGACGGCCAGTGGCGGAGGGTCCTTGAGACCCTCTATCGGCTCTCCCTTCTATTCCAGTCTCGTACTGATCGTGGAAAGAAAGATTGTCGGTATTCCTCTGTGTGGCCTCTAATCTTTCTGATTTTGTCCTCATGGTCTCTCATGGTCTCTTCGCGAGATATACGTAGGAGGGAGCAATATACTGCTTGACTCCTCGGTGAAGGTTTGTTCTCGAAACTTCAACAGAAGTCCGTACCGAGCTACTTAGCGTCTCTCTTGCAATGTCTTCCACTGGAGTTTATCTACGATCTCCGTAACACTTTCACGATTACTAAATGATCCTGTAACGAAGCGCGCCGCTCTCCGTTGGATCTTCTCTATCTCTTTTATCAACCCTGTTTGGTACGGATCCCACACCGGTGAGCAGTATTCAAACAGTGGGCGAACAAGTGTACCGTAACCTACTTTCTTCGTTTCCGGACTGCATTTCCTTGGTATTCTTCCAATGAATCTCCGTCTGGCATCAGTTTTACCGACGCTTAATTTTATATGGTCAGTCCATTTTAAATCACTCCTAATGCGTACTCCCACATAATTCGTGGAATTAACTGCTTCCAGTTGCTGACCTGCTATATTGTGGCTAAATGATAAAGGCTCTTTCTTTCTATGTATTCGCAGCACATTGCACTTGTCTACATTGAGAAGATTCAATTGGCATTCCCTGCACCATGCGTCAATTCGTTGCAGATCCTCCTGAATTTCAGTACAACTTTCCATTGTTACAACCTCTCGATATACTACAGCATCATCCGCAGAAAGCCTCAGTGAAATTCCGATGTTATCCACAAAGTGTTATATATATATATATATATATATATATATACGAGGGTCAGTCAAAAAGTAATGCCTCCTATTTTTTTTCTACGTTTAATTGTCAGGAAATTTAAATGCAATTACATAGGTTGAAAACCACAACATTGAGGATCATTTTGTCATTTTTCAATGTAATCTCCGCCCATCTCTACAGTTTTGGTCCATCTTTGAACAAGGGCATGTATCCCAGCACGGTAAAAATCACAGCTCTGCTTCCTAAGCCATTGACGCACGGATGTTTTGACGGCCTCCTCATCTTCAAAATGAATCCCACGATGAGCTTCTTTTAGTGGCCCGAACAGATGGAAGTCTGATGGTGCCAGGTCAGGGCTGTATGGGGGATGAGGCAAAACTTCCCATCCAATTTTGACAATCTCGTCAGAGGTGTGATGACTGGTGTGTGGTCTTGCATTGTCATGCAAAAGAAGAACATCTGCCATTGATTTTGTTGGGCGAACTCGCTGAAGACGTGCTTTAAGTTTTTTGAGGGTTGTGACGTATTGAACAGAATTTATTGTGCATCCCTGCTCCCAAAAATCAACCAGAATCACACCCTCTGTATCCCAGAAAACTGTTGCCATAACTTTCCCTGCCGATCGCACAGTTTTGAATTTTTTCTTCCTCGGCGAGCTTGTGTGACGCCACTCCATTGACTGCCTCTTTGATTCGGGTTCAAAAAAATGCACCCATGTTTCGTCCCCGGTCACAATTTTTTTCAGAAACTCATCTCCCTCCAAACGGAAGCGCTGCAAGTGTTGGGAGGCTATTGTTTTCCTTGCCTCTTTATTCTGATCGGTTAACCGAGGTTAACATTCTTGGAACCCACCGTGCACAAACTTTTGAGTACCCCAATTGTTTAATAATCGTGATCACACTGCCTTTACTAAGAGAAATAATGCGACACACTTCATCTGCAGTCACCCGACGGTCACCACGAATGATGTCATCAACTTGCTGAATGTTGTGTGGAGTCACTGCACTCACCGGCCTGCCGCTCCGCTTTTCGTCAGTCAACGGTGTTTGCCCTTCAGCTTCCTTACAACGACGAACACATCGTCTAACAGTGCTGACATCCACTGTCACAACACCATACACCTTCTTCAGTCTTTCATGAATGCGTATGGGCGTTTCACCTTCTGCATTCAAGAATTCAATCACACAATGCTGTCTCAAACGAACATCGATGTCGGCCATCTTACAAACTTCTGCTGTGCTGCCACAGAAAGTTACTACTGCAGTGGATTGCAGAAGAAGGTTTGAGGAATGGCGCCAAATTCAAATTTTTCACTTAACTTAATTTTTTTAAGTAGAAAAAAAATGGGAGGCATTACTTTTTGACCGACCCTCGTATATTGTGAATAGCAACGGTCCTACGACGTTCCCCTACGGCACAACTGAAATCAATCTTACTTCGGAAGACTTCTCTCCATTGAGAATGTCATGTTGCGTTCTGTTATCAAGGAACTCTTCAATCCAATCTCACAATTGGTCTGATAGTCCATATGCTCTTACTTCGTTCATTAAACGACTGTGGGGAACTGTATCAAACGCTTTGCGGAAGTCAAGAAACACGGCATCTACCTGGGAACCTGTGTCTATGGCCCTCTGAGTCTCGTGGACGAATAGCGCTAGCTGGGTTTCACACAGTCATCTTTTTCGAAACCCATGCTGATTCCTACAGAGTAGATTTCTTGTCTCCAGAAAAGTCATTATAGTCGAACATAATACGTGCTCTAAAATTCTACAACTGATAGACGTTAGGGATATAGGTCTATAATTCTGCACATCTGTTCGACGTCCCTTCTTGAAAAGGGTGATCACCTGTGCCTTTTCCAACCTTTTTGAATGCTACGGTCTTCTAAAGGCCTATGGTACACCGCTGCAAGAAGTGATGAAGTTCCTTCGCCTACTTGTGTAAAATCGAACTGGTATCCCATTAGGTCCTGCGGCCTTTCCTCTTTTGAGCGATTTTAGTAGTTTTTCTATCCCTCTGTCATGTATTTCGATATCTACCAATTTTTCATCCGTGCGACAATCTAGAGAAAGAACTATAGTGTAGTCTTCCTCTGTGAAACAGCTTTGGAAAAAGCCATTTAGTATTTCGGCCTTTAGTCTGTCATCCTCTGTTTCAGTACCATTTTGGTCACAGAGTGTCTGAACATTTTAATTGACCCGGCTACCGCTTTCACATAAGACCAAAATTTCTTAGGATTATCTGCCAAGTAAGTAGATAGAACTTTACTTTCGAATTCGTTGAACGCCTCTCGCATAGCCCTCCTCACACTATATTTCGCTTCGTGTAATTTTTGTTTGTTTTTAATGCTTTGGCTATGTTTATGTTTGCGGTGAAGTTCCCTTTGCTTCCGTAGCAGTTTTCTAACTCCATTATTGTACCACGGTTGCTCTTTTCTATTTCTTACGATCTTGCTTGGCACATATTCATCTAATGCACAATGTACGGTGGTTTTGAACTTTGTCCACTGATCCTCAACACTATCTGTTGAGCTTTCAAGTACTCTTAAACCTGCTTTTTGTCACTTTTGCTAAACAGAAAAATCTTCCTACCTTTTTTAATATTTCTGCTTACGGCTGAAATTACCGACGCTGTAGCCGCTTTATGATCGCTGATTCCCTGTTCTGCGTTAACTGTTTAAAGAGTTCGGGTCAGTTTGTCACCAGAAGGTCTAACATGTTACCGCCACGAGTCAGCTCTCGGTTTAACTGCGCAAGGCAGTTTTCAGATAATGCACTTAAAAAAATTTCACTGGATTATTTGTCCCTACCACTCGTTATAAACGTTTGAGTCTCCCAGTCTATATCTGGTAAATTAAAATCTCCACCCAAAACTATAACGTGGTCGGGAAATCTACTCGAAATATTTTCCAAATTTTCCTTCAGGTGTTCTGTCACAGCAGCTGCTGAGCCAGGGGCTCTATAGAGACATCCAGTTACCATGTTTGAACCTGCTTTAACCGTGACCTTCACCCAAATTATTTCACATTTTGGATCTCTGTCAATTTCCTTCGATACTATTGCACTTTTTATCGCTATAAACAACCCTTCCCCTTCACTGTCCAGCCTCTCTTTGCGGTATACTTTCCAATCTGAGTTTAGAATTTCATTACTGTCTACATCTGGTGTCAGCCAACTTTCCATCCCTAGTACTATGTGGACATCGTGACCGTTTATTAATGAGAGCAGTTCTTGGACCTTTATACAGACGCTCTTCCAGTTTACTATTACCACATTTATATTGTCATTCCCTGTTGCGTTTTGCCTACTGCTACCTTGTCGCATCTCAGGAGGCGTCTTGTCGGGCCTAGGGAGGGAATTTTCTAATCTAAAAAACCCACATGTGCACTCCACACGTACACCGCTAACCTTGTAGTCACTTCCTGCGTGTAGTGCACGCCTGACCTATTCAGGGGACCCTAAATTTCTCCACCCGATAGCGGAGGACACGAAGTTTGCACCCCAGATTTCCGCAGACTCGTCTGAGCTTCTGGTGTAAGCCCTCCACTCGGCTCCAAACCAGAGGACTGCGATAGGTTTTTGTAACGACACTACAAACAGATAGTTCAGATTCCACCCCTCGAGCGAGGCTTTCCGCCTTCACCAACTCCGCCAGTCGCATGTATGAACTGAGGATGACCTCTGAACCCAGACGGCAGGAGTCATTGGTGCCACATGGGCAACAGTTTGCAGTCTGGTCACGCAGTGCTCTCTATCGCCACCGGCAGGGCCTCCTACACATCTCGGATGAAACCCTCTGGCAAGGAGGCCTTCTTCCCCGATATTTCCGCTATTTCCCTAAGGGGCTCCACACCAGCCTAACATTGGAGCTCGCAATAACTAATAATCCCCTCCCCCCGTGTGCCGGCGCCGACCTTGCTGAAGGAGCGGCCACATGTCCATTCACAGGCAGAGCGGGTGAAGCCACACATTGACCCTCCACCTCGTGCGACGCGAACGCCGTTCAGTCCGCCACTCCCCTTGGGGAGAGGTTGGCCCAACCGCGCCTGGTATCCGCGAAGATGTCTTGATATCAGGGACCGTGGGTGAAGCATGTAGCACCTAGGGTGTACCATGCAATGCACCACACTCCCCACTGCCGCTGCTCTCCGAGGCAGCAGCCTGAAGACGGCTGACCGTGGCCATCAGCATTCGCCAACAGTGGATTGCTCCTCCTGCGTCCGTACACATCAGTCACACATCCTATCCAACAATTTACTGTACAGAGCTAAGTAATCAACTTTTAACTAGACTGTTAATTCACTAAAGGCATCGACGAAACAGTTTGGATCAAAATGGTTCAAATGGCTTTAAGCACTATGAGAATTAACATCTGAGCTCATCAGTCCCCTAGACTTAAAACTACGTAAACCTAACTAACCTAAGAACATCAGACAGATCCGTGACCGAGGCAGGATTCGAACCTGCGACCGTAGCAGCCGCGTGTTTCCGGAGTCAAGCCCCCAGAACCGCTCGATCACAAAGGCCGGAAAAACCGTTTGGAATAGGCACGAAAGGTGACATTAGGTCCTGACAAATTTCCGTCCACACTGGTTCCAGAAGAAGAAGAAGCGTCCGATAAAACATCAGTGGGATGCCGTCAGGGCCAGGCGACCTGTTCGTAGAACGCGCCTGGATAGCACCATGGTCATCGTCCTCTGTGACGTTGGCAACCAACTCCATCATCGCATCCACGTGAACCGAGAAGAGGAGCGTCTGCAGTCTTCCGTAATGTTGGCAGGGTGATGATGTGGTTCACAGTACAGCATAACGTGATGTGCATGGAGGCCGATCCTACATCCTGTTGGGTATCGAAACGCCGTCCATCATCAATCGTAAGAACATTAATCAGAGTCCTCTGAGAATGGCATCGTTCCGCTATGACATGATACATAGATCGACGCTCCTGCACTAACCCGTCGTGTGTGTACTCCTTAACCATAGCGCATTCAAGGTAGTGGCGAGAGAGGGATGTGAGCTGTGCCTTAGCTCGATTCGCCATCGCCCGGCGCTCTAGCGAATATGGCTTCATAGTACATTCCCGGACAATGCTGAAATAGGTTACGCCTCATCCCCACCTTTCAGTAACTAATCAAGGCCTTGTGGAGGGCAAGCTTTGCACAGAGCACCCACCAACACGCGTAGACTGATAGAAATCGTGGCGTCGACGACAAGCGGTGAGCGTGGTCTCGATGAGCTGCCGCCAGTCGGGAGAAGTAAGGTGGATAGTGTTCACTTCACATGGTTCACGGCTGCGCCACATTCTTTGACGGCAGAGACTGATGGCGCAGATATATGCGTCATGGACAGAGAACGCAACGGGCAAGACTTCAGCAGCTTGCACCCCACTGACAGTATCGCCGGAAATGTAAACACTATCGAGGCAGCTGGAAGAATGGCTAGTGAAATGCTTAAATCCCCGATGATCGCCATGAACATGCTCCCAAGAAGTCACAAGACTGAGGTGATGGAGAATTGTCGCTAGCGTTGCGTACAAAGAGTGACGTGGTAGATGACCTTTCGGTGCCTGGGTGCAGTTGAAATAGCCTGCAATGATCAATGAATCCTGTCGACCCAGGAAAAGTTACGTAACTGTCTCTGAGAAGATCACGGCGGCAACGCACTTCATCCCGTATAAAACGTTCTACTTCATACGCCTTTCGTCGTTCTTGACTCATAGGAGTAGTTTATTTAATTGTGGCTTGTGATAACAAAACGTCATGATAATCGATGACGTCGGACTCTGACAATAGCCGCTACGCTGGAGTAAACAAACGCACGCTCTCTAGCAAGCAGGACAACAGTAGAGACGCAAACAATGCATGAGCTCCTCAGTCAAAGGCAGAATGTTATTTGAGCAGCTTGGCGAGTTCAGTATGTGCCTTGATACGTGAGCCGTGGGCCGCTCGGCATCCCTGCGGGGTAGCCTGATAGGGCGGAGCCCATAGATTCAGCCCGGGTACACTAAGACCTAGACACTTGACCTGGACTGAGCCCACTAGTGCTATGCGAGCCAGCATGAATGGACTGGCGGCGTATGATTCACGCCTGTATATCTGGGACTAATCCCTTTTACCTACCCTACTACGAGGTAGCTACCCAGAACACCATAGTCTTTCCCCGTTTCCGGATAGAGATCCCAGCCAATCGCCTAGTTCAGGAAAATTAAGCAAGATGACCATCTATGCTGGTGAGGCCACCACACATACAAAAACTCCACGGATGACAGAACCAAGATAAATCTTCCGACCCAGACGCTAGTAGACTCAAGGGATCCCTGTCTTGTTATGTCGGATACTTAATGGTCGTCAGCTAAAGAAGATTGTGTTCCGTGATACGAAAGCGATTGTGCTTAAAGTCACAAATGGGAAATACATCCTGTCAACACGATTGTGTTTTGCAAACACAGAACAAAGCACTTCGAACCCGTCATTTTGAAACTGTAACGTCTTAATGTTGTTCACAGATGGGTCTTCTTATTGCCATCATAAATAGCCAAAGAATGTGGAAGATCAGAGCTCCGTATTGATGAAGTTGTGACGACAAGCGCAAATAGCAAGGACTCTCTGGTAGCAAACAGCTACACGTGATCACAAAAGATATCTATGTCACAGTGCGACCGTAATCATGTAGGTGGTCAAGAAAACTTAGGATCACTAATTGTCACGAGCAGCCACAAACCATCTCTAAAGGTTGGCGTGTAGGGATAACCGAACCAGACATAGGAAACCAGCTTAGTGTCATCGGCGAAGAACCGTGTTTCACAACAACTAGAGACAACGCAGGGGAGGAATCCGAATTGCCAATAATATTTAGCCTGACCCAAGAACAGCTACGGCGAGTGATAGCCATTGCGCACCATTTCTCACATGCTTTCAAACCGACATTGGAGAGAAGAGGGACAAAGCGGCGAACTTTGAAACACCTTAGCAAGAATGAGAATCATGCCCCAGTTAGCAAGCCTCGAATAGGGTGTCACCAGTTAAACTACACATATTTCGGGAGGAAGTGGAGAATGTTCTCCGACATGATATTATTGCACTTTCTGAGTGTTTGTGGTCCTCTCCTGAGGCCTTCGTGAAGAATGAGGGAGTTACGTTTTTAGTCTACGTTGACCACTGTCGCCTGAAGAGAATCATTACCAAGAACTGAAAACACTCTAGAGGGCTTGAAAGGAGCAAAGTGTCTCTCATCTAAGGAGATGCAGCCATACCTGTATGAGGATTTCCATCTGCACGACGTGTCTCTGCTATCCGAACGACGCTGCTGTTTTCTCGAAGACTTTTGAAGAACATGTAAGAAACCTAAAAATCGTGATGAAGTGTGTTCAGATTGCTGACACTAGCCAGAGTCATCTCTGCTGATAGAGAAATAAAAATCTTTAGGTTGCTAGTGAACAGCGATCAGCGACCAAATCCACCCCAATCATGGGAAAATAAGAGCAGTCAGAGATTTTCCGACTCCTCAGCACATTCGAGATGTGAGAAGCTTTCTTTTTGTACTATGCCCGTACTACTGGTGTCTCATAAAGAATTTATGCACCAAGGAACGTCCCTTGCACGAACTACTGCTGGGAGGTGCCAAATGTTTGTAGGGCGAGATGCAAGGAAGAGCTTTCCTTGTACTTAAAGAAGTGCTGAGATATTCACTATTATGATGGGCCACTTCTCTCTTTTGTGACTCACAAGCCTGCGCAGTTTCTCGGGGCGACTGGCGAAATGGGCACTCATGCTTTAGCAGTGCCATATCACTGTGGTATACAAAAGTTGACGTAAACACAGGGACATCAACTGCCTTTCAAGAAGCACTTTGGACAAATACGGCAGTGTATATGAAATCTCAGTCATTGGTGCTCAAAATTCATTGCTGCTGAAGAGTGGGAAGATCCAACGTTGTTGAAACCCATAGAAGGCTTGGAGGTGGAGGAACTAGCCAAAGGGGAATTCCAATTAACAAACGGAACATTGTGTAACGGAAACTGTGATCTAATGGGGCTCGTCAGTGCAGATCATCTATGGCCATCTAAATGAAGTAATTCCACGACACTCCCCAATCTGGTCGCCTGACTATAATGAAGATTCCAGGCAGAACCCGATGCTTGTACCACTGGTCAGTTCTGTACCGATACATTAGACAATGTCTGGGCCATGTAGGAAAGCCAGCTACGGAAGCACGTGCTGCAGATACGTCAGTGGTAGCTGATACCAATCCCGCCTGCAGCACCACAATTACACAGGATTGGAATCGACCTTTTGGAGAGGTTCCTGGTGTCAAAAAATCTGAATAGATGGATAATAGCCTGCATTAACTACCTTACCAGCTACACTGTCCCCAAAGCTGTGCTCCGAAAATTTCCAAGTTCGTTTTAGAAGACATCATTTTGAAGCATGGGGCACCCTGTGAGATGATCTCTGATCGTAGAAAAGTTTGCCAGTAGACACTAATCTGTAACGCAATTCCACTTTAAGACAGCATCGACAAGATGGCAACCGCCCACAGACGAATGGCTTTGCAGAATGCTTTAATAAGATGTTGGCTGATATGGTCCTGATGAACGATGATGTCTAGCAAAGAGATTGGGATACAAAACTGAATGTCGTGACATACGTATACAACGCAGTGAAGCAAGACACTTCAGGCCTCACACCGTTCTTTCTATCCTATGGACATGACAATGGATACACTGCTGTCGTTTTAACACAGACAGGATGACTACGGGAAACACCTCAACACAGGGACAAAAGAATCAAGACAGATAAATCACATATTGACGCTTCACCCGAGCAGGGATACAAAGTGCACTACAGTGGCAAGTACAGGGCCAGGGAGGTACACGAAGAGAGACTTGGTATGAATTTTTCCATCTCTACGCAAAGTGGGACTATTGAAAAAGTTAGTAAAGCACTACTTTGGGGAGATTGTATCTTTTATTTTAAGCGGGTGGTTTCAGAAAAGTACGGCCACCCTGTAGCAGGACGTTCTAGATATATAGGGTCAAGGAGTAATTTTCTCTCTATTTCCGTGTGAGAAGAGTGTTGGGCACTAGGTCCTATGACCCTCCTAAGGTGGTGGTTACTTTATTACAATTAATTTTGTTACCCAGTGTTTCACTGGACTTTATGTTTTTATCACACAACTTTAAATTACTTTTTCCTTTTTTGTGTATAATATTACGTTACTTTGTTATATCATGGAGGCACCTGAATGATGGCGCGGGGAACTCATGCAATGCACCGTCTCCCAGGTGACACACACCACATAATCAAGATATCTCGTACTGGGCCATAGTGCTCCAGTGTTAGTGAGCTGTTTTTGAGTGAGAGATACGATTACTTCCCCAATGGTCTCCATATGCAGTTCCTGATGGAGTTCCTCAATTCTTGCTCATGAAGATGCTCGAAGGAATAACCAAAGGCACCGGTTTCGTAGTGTTTGCAGTGGTCTGAGATTGCTGTTACAGCCGACGCCCCAGATGGAGCATGCAAGATTGATAGAGGATCGTTCTTCGATAGAGGCATTGTTTCATTCACACAGTCAGAAGTTGATTAGACAGAAATGGGGATTTTTGATGAAAGAGGTGGGTGGTGAAGTTGCGTTTTCGCATAACGTGGCTCTCGAAGAGGAGCTTTCGCTCCAATGTCACTCCCAGATGCCTCATCTAAAGTGCCCAAGGGGGTACGATTTTGTGTAGTGTGAGATGGTCTCTGTATTAAGGCTGACGACAAGTGAACATAATGGTCCGCGTCTTTTCCGGTTAAGGTTAATGCAGTCTTCTGCTGTCCATAATTCCATAAGTGTACCGTAAACTGATGTTGGAGGCACTGTATCACTTCATCGACTTGTGGCTGCTGGCAAGTATCGCGGTATCGTTAGCGAATTGCACTACGACGATTTGTGGAAGTAAAGTCAACTTATTCACATACAGGACAGAACAGAGCCTGGGGACAGAACAGAGCCTAGAAGGATTTCCTCTGGCAGGTGTTGACTGCTGGACATCTGAAGGTCTGTTCTGATAAAGCAGCGTCTTCTTGAATATAGATGTCAATAACATTCGTGCAGTAGTCGAGAATGATGGGTACGTCCTGCACTTTGGTCAGCAACTTATTTTTCCATAATCGATCGTATGCGTTTTCAACATAGAGAAAGCCCGAAGCTGTATAGTCTGTATGGTTCGTATTATTTACTGCATAGTCCATGGCCCAGAGGAGATGGAGTTCGGCCTACAGGCATGGCTGAAGAGCGGAGTAGTATAGAGGTGTCACATACCCTTCGATGAGTGTGGAATACAACATGATCAAGAATGAGACGAGAGCGCTCCGATGGAGGTAGGTCGGTGGCGGCGTATGGAATAAACAGGCCGCACCGAGACGAGACGCCAGGACCCGGCGCCCGCGGCTCCCCCCCCCCCCCCCCCCCCCCCACCACGCGCCACCGCGCCGTTTCCGCTCGCGCCTTATTGGCCCGACCCGCGCCAAGGATGCAGAGATGCCCGTGGTCCAGCGCCTATAAAGACCCGGACGAGACGTGAACCCGACACTTTGCAGCCAACTTCACACCGGTGGCCGACGTCATCGACGACGACCACATGCGGCGAGTCCACGAGCAACTGCCAACCTTCCGTGGCGCAAGGGAGGAAGGCGACGTTATCGAACCGATAACGGAGGAGGAAGTTGCGGTGCAACTTCGCTCGCTGAACCCCAAGAAGGCCGGAGGCAGCGACGGCGTCACAAACCTCCTGCTGAAGAACCTTCCACCGGGCCTACACCGGCAACTTGCCGATGTTTTCAACGAGATTCTCCGATCGGGTGACTACCCCTCTGCGTGGAAACACGCGGAGGTCGTGGCCATCCTGAAATCTGGCAAGGACCCACGCCAGGCATCGAGCTACCGACCCATCAGCCTACTCCCGTCCCTCTCGAAAGTTTTCGAGAGGCTGTACGCGAGAAGACTGATGCGACACGTCACCCAGGAGGGCATCATCCCGGACGAGCAGTTCGGATTCCGAGAAGAGCATGCCACTTCCCACCAGCTGTTGCGGGTGGTAGAACCGGCCATGAGGGCACTGGAGACAAGGGAATTCCTTGGCGCAGTGTTCCTCGACGTCTCCCGAGCGTTTGACTCGGTGTGGTACGACGGTCTCGAGTTCAAACTCTTTGAGCAAGGGATACCGACGTCTCACATGACGTTGCTGCGGTCGTACCTGTTTGAACGAACCTTCCACGTGAGGGCTGACGACGGTACGTCCACAGACCGGCAGATACGTGCAGGAGTGCCGCAGGGGTCGGTTCTCGGCCCCTCGCTGTACTCCATGTACACTGCAGACGCGCCGAAAGTGGCAGGAGTCGAACTGGCGCTGTATGCTGATGATACAGCCCTGTTCACGCGCAGCATGAATGCCCAGGTGCTGAGAAACCGCCTCCAACGCGGGTGTGACGCCTTGGGCTCATGGGCAACAAAGTGGCGGTTGAAATTCAACGCCACAAAGAGCCAGGCAGTCGTCTTCACTCGAAGACTTCTGCCGCCAGGGCTTACGCCGCTCGAAATCCTGGGAGAACCCATCCCATGGAGTGGGACGGCAAAATACCTAGGGGTTACCCTAGACCGCAGGCTCACCTGGAAGCATCACATCCGTGATGTGAAAGGGAGAGCAGTTGGACGCCTCCACGCCCTGTATCCACTGCTAAACCCGCAGTCAACTTTGCCACCGCAACACGGCATCACGCTTTACCTAACATTGGTTCGCCCACTGTTAGAGTATGCGGCCGTGGTCTGGGGGAAAGCCGCAGATGCTCACATTGTGACTCTGCAACGGATACAGAACCGCGCCCTGAAGACTGCTATGCATCTTCCAAGGCGCTTTTCGACGCGCCAACTCCACGAGGATACCGGAATCCTGCCTCTTCGAGAAAGGTTCCGCGCCATCGCCAGGAAATTCTACGAGAGGACGGAACACTCCCGTAACCGGCTCATCCGTGCACTGGGCCAACAACCACATCACAGGCCAAGCACGCGCTGGCCTGACCTGCTGAGGGATTAAGTTTTACTAATCCCCCAGCAGAGTGTGTTACTTTTTCTCTTACAGGTCACACCAGCATGGAAAAATCGACAAGTGTGTTAATATATTTTTCTTTTCTCTTCCACAGGAACCGCAGGAATGACAAATCTGTCTAGACTGCACCATTCTCGAGCCAAGGATCGGCTCGTCTTTACAGCGTCAGCGTCAGCGTCAGAGAACCCGACACTTCGCCTGAAGATGGCAAGTAAGAAACTTGCTGAAACGTTGCTGGAGAACAACGCATTGACTCGGCTGTCAACCAGAGAAGAATTTATCATCAAGATTCGCCGAGAAAGCCTGCATTCTCATATACCTTTTGCGAATGTTCGTTCGTTACAACATCCGGTATGGGGGATGAGTGGTTTCTGAGTCGTCGTACCATCGAGCAGACCTTCCCCGGTGTCGTTAGTAATGATTCCATCTGTTGGTCCATCCGTCGGATTTATAATGCCTGGTGACGCATCTTATCTCCTGCTCTTCGGAGGCCTCCTTATGTGCCAAGAGGGTTTGTGCCGTATATGTCGCAGCACAATGCCTTGTTCAACAGGTCAAACAATGTGCTCGCTGATGCATAAAGCGCCAGTTTCACTAGGCTTGGGCTTCGAAGGGCCCAGATCCGTCTCTGTTCTTTCCTGGTATGTAATGTGAGAACAGTCATCTTCCCTTCCCACTTTTAGTGGATGAATTCAATAGCTCTGTTGTATAACTCCCGGGAGAGACGCTTAATTCTCGGTTGTCCTCGGGGCTACGATACAGCTGTCAGCGTTTTCGCATCTTTATAAAGCTCATTAAGTCGTGGATCAGCGGTGAAAGCTCCTCACTGTACAATGCGCATCGCTCAGTTGTGACCATAGACTGATAGGTAGGCCGTTCAGATGTTTCCGGTCAGCACGGATACCGCCTCCTCTATGAGGACTGTAATAAATACGTATGTTATGGGGCGAACATTTTGCTAAGAAACCTCTGGTATTGCTCCCAGTTCATGATCTGTTGTAGCAGAGGGCACATATCTTCCAGCGGCTCTCTGTGTTAATACTGACCTCCGGATCATTGATGGTGAATGGTTCGAAGGTGCAGATCGAGTATTAGATTTTTCGCTGTAGCTATATCCAAAACGTAGAGTATGCGAGCCGGATTGTTTATCATGTGATTTGGATCGTCCGACTCGAATGTGATGGCTTCCTGTAATACCTCCAAACCGTGCAGCTGGTTCCATCGTGTGTTGATTCTCTCATATCTAGCAAATACCAGCAGACCGTCATCCACAACAAACAGCCTCTGAGGGGTAAGATACGCCGCAACCAACGTAATCATACAAAAACTGGTGGATATATCAACCGCAGTTGCTCCCACATCTGTAAATTATAACAGTGAGGGAAAAGCGTCTGTGATCTATCGCTTGATATACAGGGTGCGTCACTAACTACTGCCGCCTAGAATAACTCCTATGGAATGATAGATGTAAAGTTTCTGGGACAAACGTTTCGTGGGAAAACGGTGGCCATCATATGACGTTGGTTTCTGTCGATAGGTGGTGCCGCGTCGGAGATATGAAGGTCAACTTTGTTTTTTTTTTAATTGGGTGCTAAGTGTGGTACTTATTTTTTAATAGTGGCTATTGAGACGAATCCAATAATGTCTAACACTATAATATTTGAAGGTCAACGAAGGTCAAAAAGGTGGCATAAACGTTCATTTACAGAAGGTGTATAAAGTGATGCCCATTGGTAAAAATGCAGTGCTGCAAACTTATTATCATGGATTGAGTGGTATTCCTTATCACATCGGCAGTTATCGAAGCACATGCTCTGACAATTCTCCCTCGTATACCGTGCAAATAGTACATATTCCCCGAATACCGTGTATCCATCGACGGTTTCGCAAGTACAACACTAATAAGAGCTGAAAGACTAGTAGCGTCGAACCACGCCAATGTGAACAATGTATTCCTTCTAAGAACAAGTCGATATGCTTCTCATTTACGGAATATGCCAACGACATTCAGTGAGAGCTAGAGACTTACACCCTGAAAGATACACTCAAATTATTCACTGTACACTTCGTATAGTTAAATATGTGTATGATAAAACGAAAACAACTGCATCTTTAGCAAATAGGAAACATATCCGGCAGAGGAAATTGGTAAAGGGGAAACGGTAATTGGTTCTCTTGCCACTGTGGTACGAGATCCTTCTGCCATGAGACAGATTAGTATTGTTCGTGTTCCGCATCGCCATAAATATCGTCCTTACCATATCAGTCTCCACCAAGGATTAACTGGTACGGATTGTATGCGTCGCATCGAATTCTGCCGATGGGACTTCAGATTCAGAGGGATGACACATTCACTAATTTCATTTTATTTGCTGACGAGGCTACATTCACGAAGCATGGAAATGTGAAATTGCCTAACGTGCATTATTGGGCAACAGAAAATCCATGTTGGCTGCGGCAAGCTGTACACCAAAAACCGTGGTCGGTGAATGTTTGGTATGCGATTCTGTAGGGCAGAGTTATAGGCCCCTAGTTCATCGAATGAAAGCTTAATCTTACGAAGTATACAACAGTCCTGCAAAAAACCTTAGGTCTGTTATTGAAAGAAATACCTTTGGGAACAAGGAAGAGAATGTGGTATCAACACAATGGGTGTCTGGCACATTTTTCGCTGATGGCTAGAGTTGCATACACAATTCCCAAATCGTTCGATTGGGCGCAGAGATGTGTCGTGGCCGGCTCGTTCGCTGGACTTTACGGCCCTTGATTTTTTCTTGTGGGGATTCGTAAAAGACATTGCTTATAAAGACGTTCTAATTACACCTGAAGATATGCGAGAGAGAATTGTCAGAGCATGTGCTTCGATAAGTGCCGATGTGATAAGGTATACCACTCAGTTCATCATAACAAGATCGCAGCACTGCACCTTCAAAGACCTTAGTGTTACACACGACTGGATTCGTCTCGATAGCCGCTATCAGAAAATATGTACCAAACTACAGGATCCCATTAAAAAAAAAAGTTGACCTTCAAATCTCTGAAGCGACCCCTCGTAGCAAAAGCAAAAACCAACGCCATATTATAGTCCCTGTTGTCCCATGCAACTTTTGTCCTACAAACTTTTCAGTTCCTATCATATTTTCGAAGTTATTCTTGGTGGCAGTAGTTAGTGACTTACACTGTATATGGCTGTGCCGCCCCTTCGGCCATTTACTCAGTCCGTCTGAGAGCCGACCATGCTGCGCAATTTGAAAGGTTGGGTGGGAGAGCAGCTTTCGTCACGAATGGAACATCGATCTTAAAACCCCTGAGGAAGTCCTTCAGTTCCGATATCCTATTGTGGACGTCGTTCCTGTTGAATATACAGACCGAAAGGCTATCCAGCCTTGTTGGTCTACGGGCCATTAGTGGGGACGAATATCTTCATAACCCGATCTGGAAAGGCGAGTAGTTTTGATAGGATGTATGGTGCTTTATAAATTTTTTTTAATGTTTCTTCAATGACAGTAAGTATGTTCTTCTGGTCGAGAGTCGCCAAAAACGAGACCATTTTCACGACCTCCGGGAAGTCGAAGTGTGAATGTGCGTCTGTTGTAGAAGAACTAGGTTGTTGACCTCTGGTGACAGATGAAGTGCTCCAGGCGACCGTGGACTGTGTCGTTCTCCGAGATAAGGATGGAAAGTCTTTGTCCTTGGTAACATTCATTTGAGCGGATGTGGTATTCGCTTGTTGCTGTCTCGTCTGTGCTGCTTGTCCATATGTAGTTTAAATTTACAGTGCCCCCTGGAAGTGGCATTCTGTCCATGTAGCAGGATTTTCGGCTCCACAATTTAGACATGTTGCCTGTAGGTTTGAAGGCTTTTGGCAGGCCTTAGCCTCCACAAACATCACACATCGAGGGAGCAGGTTGCACGCAATTGCCGGCATGGAAGAAACATTGACATCTTCTGTATTGTGGCGGCGTCTCTTTTGATCGATATGTTTCAGTTACCACTTTGGTATCGAGAAGATGTTACATGTCATATACTGACTCTCTGGCTGGATCTGCCGTCAGGGTCAACCAATAGTGTAGTTATGGTATTAAGTTGCTGGTTTTTTCGTCTCTCGCTTTAAATTGAGGACCGGGGCTTTGCCCGATGAAGCCATTTATGGAATGTTTTCAAATATTTTGTGTTTGTAATGTTTGTATGTTCTGTAATTTTCAACTTCTGTATAAACTCCAGCACCCTGGAGTATTGGGTTTGTCAAAAAAGCTGCACTCTCCGTCCAAGGGTTGAGTTCTGTTTTGGCAGTATGTTGTGTGAAGCATGTATATTATACTGATCACTCTGTAAATTCTGTTCCTTACGTAAACACCGAAATGCATGGCTCACACAGTGCAAAACCATAACCATTTACCTGAGTAATCTTTGACTATTGCTACAATATTTTTGTTTTGCTACTCCGCCTCCGCCTGAGAGCACAAGGAACGTTACACGATTTCTAAGTTGAGCAATTTTGAGGAGCAGACGTAATTTGAAGAATGATTGAAATTTTTTTGTAAGTGTGATATGAGATTGATGAAATTAGGGTTCGAATATTTTGGATGGAATCATGGAGAGAGAAGCTAAGCAAATTATTTATGAGTTCTTGTTGAATGTTGACACACTGAGGTAAGCACGCAAGGGCGTAGATTTGTTTTGCGTTATTGATATAGTAGTAATGAAGCACAGATAGGATTGTTAAATGGATTGCTCTGATAGCAAGTTGAGATTCCACTTGCTTAAAGTTATTTCTTAAAGTCGTGTTACATAAATACTACTGTGAACATTCAGTTAATTTTAAAGTATTGCCTTTTAATACAGTGTTTCATTTGAATTTCGTCACAATTCATTTCCTACTAGCTAAAATTATCACCATTCATTCAATTTAATATATTCGTACGCACATTGCAGTTTGTGGAACGGAATTTTCAGTCGTAGTTTCTTAATGTGGCTTTGCCGCTGTACTAATTGCGCTGCTTTCGAGATATCAGCAGAAATGTATGTCACGGCACAAGGTACATGAAAATAGAGCTTAGGGACAGGAATTTCTTCGTAAGGTCAGCTGCACATCGTTCTCAAAAGTCGGGTTACATTTGTCGAAGCACAGCATTTTTAAAGAAACAGTTATCTTCAGTTTGTAGATAATGTTGAGTAATTCATACGAAGTCTTTGTATAATTCAGCATAGTCAGATTTTTCCACAGTACACGAGTTTTAAGATTGGATTTGGTTTGTATGGTAAAAATTTTTGAGAAGTTTTGGTAGACAGTTTTAGGAAGATTCACTCAGACAGAAACAGATAGGTCGTTAAGTTAAATTTGGTGTTCATCATGATTGTTCTTTCAGTTATACGCTTTGTACCCTACTGACAAGCATGCTTTTAGTTTAGGACAGAGTGTTGTTACGAAGTGAAAATATTTCAAATAAAGTAACTAATATGCCATGCACACCCACATACATACCAACAAAATATAAAATGAACTCCATCTCTCAGTAGCAGAACACCCAGTTCATTACACTAATACGTTAAACTATTATTGTACTGTATTAGTATGCAACAGTTCAAATATGCCTACTACGTACTAATGGTTTGGTCCTTTCCAACAGCCCATAGTCGATAATTTATTTTCTCGCCTGTAAACAAATTGACCTTAATATGAACATTCAAAATTCATTATCTTTACACACGAAAAGCTGTATTCGAGAAACAATAATAGAAAGTATTAGCCATTAGAACGTTATGAAACGCTTATGGTCTGACGTTATACTGGATGTTACAATAAGGTACGGCCAAACTTTCACGAAACATTCCTCAGAAACAAAGAAATAAAATATGTTATGTGGACATGTGTCCGGAAAAGCTTACTTTCCATGTTAGATTTCATTTTAGTACTTCTCTTCAAATCACATTATTCATGCAATGGAAACACACAGCACAGAACGTACCAGCGTGACTTCAAACACTTTGTTACAGAAATGTTCAAAATGTCCTCCGTTAGCGAGGATACATGCAACCACTCTCCGTCGCATGGAATCCATGATGCTCTGATGCAGCCCTGGAGAATGGCCGTCCACAACACGAGCACGAAGAGTCTCTACATTTGGTACCGGGGTTGCGTAGACAAGAGCTTTCAAATGCCCCCATAAATGAAAGTCAAGAGGGTTGAGGTCAGGAGAGCGTGGAGGCCATGCAATTGGTCCACCTCTACCAATACATCGGTCACCAAATCTGTTGTTGAGAAGGGTACGAACACTTCGACTGAAACGTGCGGGAGCTCCATCGTGCATGAACCACATGTTGTGTCGTACTTGTAAAGGCACATGTTCTAGCAGCACAGGTAGAGTATCCCGTATGAAATCATGACAACGTGCTCCATTGAACATCTAAACTGCAATGAGCTCTAACATGGAAATTAAGCGTTTCCGGACACATGTCCACATAACATCTTTTCTTTATTTGTGTGTGAGGAATGTTTCCTGAAAGTTTGGCGGTACCTTTTTGTAACACCTTGTATACTACATATTCCAAGCTACGCTTGTACAGGTTGCTTCTTTATTTGATCCAAAAGAATTAGTGTTTATTTGAACTTCTTTAACCATTAACACAAAGTGATACTCTGAAAACAAGTGTGGAGGCTCTATCAGTTAAACCTCGTATTCTGATGACATACTGTGCTACTTTTAATACTACACTTTTCAGTGTAGCATCGTCCTCCAGGGCGGTATCTACGCCCAACAGATTATCAAAAAAGTAGTACAATAATTTAAGCTCGTCACATTTTTGAAATACCACTTTTCAAAACAACATACGCACGTGAGACACGAAGAAATAGGCGGGAATAAGTGTCAGGACCATATGGAACCGAGGTGACATCGCAAAGTGGGTCATAATAAGGAAATGGAAAGTTTGTCCTGTAGGAAATTTGGATGTATAAATGCTCCGACTATTAAATCCTCATCGTAGAAACAGTCAACAGCTTAATTCGATATTAGTACTTGAGGTCAAATTCAGCGTATAGTCGTGCGCAGTACGTGACGCTACCTGGATGAAGAATGTCTATCTTTCACGTCTATCGTTTTGGTTTATGTACTCAAATCATGAAAATTTGAAATGGCGACAGCTGCAGAATGTATGTCCGGAACTTATTATTTAATTTTATCATCTGCTAACTTGCTTTCTGAGTTAATACTCAAACCGGAAACTACAAGCAATTTAAGCATAATTAAAAGTGATAGATAAATAAATCCATAAAGTTCTGTTACATTTTAAATTGTCCGATAAAGTATGTATATTTTTTTCTCTTGGAAGTCTCGTAAAATTTGATTAGTACACACTGGTCTGGTAATAATACACATTCTAAATGACAACTTCTGGTCCACATTTAAACAAACAGGAGTCGACTCCATCTTTATAGTATAATTATGGGAACATAAAAGTATTGTCTATGTATCTTGTAGAGTACTAATTTTAACAAAAGAAAAAATACAAAAAGAGAAATAATCAAAAGTTGTGGGTTCATCTGGCATCAATTTCGATGGCAGAATGACTAGCATTTTCCTTTTGGCGAAATGTTGCCTGTCAGGTTAAGTGGAGACGATTATTAGTCGTCTGGAAAAGTCCTAAATCCAAAGGAGTTGAGTTCAACTACGGCGCCGGACAATACGAAACACATGATTTCAGATTTAGGTAGCAGCCTGTCTTCTGTATATCAGGAGATGGTAAAGTTACAGCACTGCCTTTTCCAGAAAAGTAAAAATCGGTTGAGTGGTACGCGGTATTGCAAAAAAAGGAGAAACGTCATCATGACAAACTCCAAAATAATTTGAACGTCAAAAAGAAAAAACTGGGAATCTTCACAAAATTACAGTCCTGCTAAGGAATCTATCGCTGCCCAGATGAGCCTCTGAGCTGTAGGAAAATTCGAATCTTCAAATATTGTACGATACGTTTTATACACCAGCCCATTCTAGGTAAAGAACAATAGCAAAGTTTTGAATTGAAAATTCTTTTACAAGCTTGGTGGTAATGAAGAGTTGGGCCTTATTTTCTGTACTAGATAATCATTAGAAAAGTATGGACGCTCTCTAAATTAATGCTCAAACCAGAACTACAGGAAGCAATTTAAGTGTAGTGGAAAGCTAGAGATAAATAAATCCACAACGTTCTGCGTCATTTCAAATTTTCCGATGAAGTATGCATAATTTTACAGGAATAAATGTAAGAGAAGATTTCCCTAATTTCACAGATTTTGTCGGACTAATTGGACACATCCGCTTGACTCCCACAATTTGTATAAAACTCCTAAGATAACAATTTTCGTCAAAACCATCATATTTGTTACAGAATTTGCCCGCCATATAGGATCCACCAATTTGAATATTTCCATTTTCGTGTCAGATACGTTATGAGCAAGGTCACAAGTCTAATTATACTTACTTCTGAACGCATTAACAGAGGTACAGAACCATACTCATTTGTTTCAAAGATCTCAATAGGCTGGTAAAGTATGATAGTGGAAAAAAGAGCTTAGTCAAAGAAAAGAGTCACACTTAACGATGTGTGTGTGTGTGTGTGTGTGTGTGTGTGTGTGTGTGTAGGTTGGGAAGGAAGAGAGAGAGAGAGAGAGAGAGAAATACACAGCATATTGTGCAGCTATACCTCGTTATTTAGATGCGCATGCACTTGTACGTCTTCTTCACCAATGAGCGTGAAATTTATAATGTTTATCCCATCTCTCTTGTCTCGATCCTTTTAATTTTCTAATTGTTTAAAATACATATTCTGTTGCTTGAAGTTTTCCCTCCCAGAACATATGATACATGCGACAGTGATTATCCTCTACGTTGTCCTGCTCTTCCTATTTACACGTGGAATGCACATATTTGTAAAATACTGTTTCATTTCGCCTGGCTGTTCAACGCAGTGGAGGGGATACATGTCAATGTACCTTAAAAAGATATATTCGTGTGCCCATAGTCGCAGTAAATATCATAATTGACGGCTAAAATTTGGTATTTCGCAATTTGTGGTCGAAAGAAAATGTATGCCGAAGGATATATCTCAGGATTATTAGTAACTGACGTTACTTATATTAAACAAATACTGTTATTGACTGCACTTGAATGGTTATTCGAATGAAATCAGCACAACGAAACTGAATTTAGACGAAACAATTGTACGTTAAAACCGATATCATAAAAAAGTGAAAACAAAAAGCAGTTAACAATAATCTTGCTCTGAAACGAAAGCTGTAACCTATTTTTCATTTTATCATATTAATTACACTCCTGGAAATTGAAATAAGAACACCGTGAATTCATTGTCCCAGGAAGGGGAAGGTTAATTGACACATTCCTGAGGTCAGATACATCACAAGATCATACTGACAGAACCACAGGCACATAGACACAGGCAACAGAGCATGCACAATGTCGGCACTAGTACAGTGTATATCCACCTTTCGCGGCAATGCAGGCTGCTATTCTCCCATGGAGACGATCGTAGAGATGCCGGATGTAGTCCTGTGGAACGGCTTGCCATGCCATTTCCACCTGGCGCCTCAGTTGGACCAGCGTTCGTGCTGGACGTGCAGACCGCGTGAGACGACGCTTCATCCAGTCCCAAACATGCTCAATGGGGGACAGATCCGGAGATCTTGCTGGCCAGGGTAGTTGTCTTACACCTTCTAGAGCACGTTGGGTGGCACGGGATACATGCGGACGTGCATTGTCCTGTTGGAACAGCAAGTTCCCTTGCCGGTCTAGGAATGGTAGAATGATGGGTTCGATGACGGTTTCGATGTACCGTGCACTATTCAGTGTCCCCTCGACGATCACCAGAGGTGTACGGCCAGTGTAGGAGATCGCTCCCCACACCATGATGCCGGGTGTTGGCCCTGTGTGCCTCGGTCGTATGCCGTCCTGATTGTGGCGCTCACCTGTACGGCGCCAAACACGCATACGACCATCACTGGCACCAAGGCAGAAGCGACTCTCATCGCTGAAGACGACACGTCTCCATTCGTCCCTCCATTCACACCTGTCGCGACACCGCTGGAGGCGGGCTGCACGATGTTGGGGCGTGAGCGGAAGGCGGCCTAACGGTGTGCGGGACCGTAGCCCAGCTTCATGGAGACGGTTGCGAATGGTCCTCGCCGATACCCCAGGAGCAACAGTGTCCCTAATTTGCTGGGAAGTGGCGGTGCGGTCCCCTTCGGCACTGCGTAGGATCCTACGGTCTTGGCGTGCATCCGTGCGTCGCTGCGGTCCGGTCCAAGATCGACGGGCACGTGCACCTTCCGCCGACCACTGGCGACAACATCGATGTACTGTGGAGACCTCACGGCCCACGTGTTGAGCAATTCGGCGGTACGTCCACCCGGCCTCCCGCATGCCCACTATACGTCCTCGCTCAAAGTCCGTCAACTGCACATACGGTTCACGTCCACGCTGTCGCGGCATGCTACCAGTGTTAAAGACTGCGATGGAGCTCCGTATGCCACGGCAAACTGGCTGACACTGACGGCGGCGGTGCACAAATGCTGCGCAGCTAGCGCCATTCGGCGGCCAACACCGCGGTTCCTGGTGTGTCCGCTGTGCCGTGCGTGTGATCATTGCTTGTACAGCCCTCTCGCAGTGTCCGGAGCAAGTATGGTGGGTCTGACAGACCGGTGCCAATGTGTTCTTTTTTCCATTTCCAGGAGTGTATTACAAGTAAAGGAAAGCTTCTGAAAGTTGGTTGCACCTTTACAGAAAACAAACCACTGTTAAGTTAACAGAGACAATGAAAGTCAAGTGAAAACTCAACATGTCAAGATCTTCTCTATACTCATTTTCAAAACAAACTCTTTCTATTGCAGTAACGCCCAACAGACCGCGACAATCAAAGAGTATTATTTGATACCGATTCTTTACTAGTTCCCGTTAACTAATGAACAAAGAAGACACAGAACACCAGTGGATCTAGGTATATTGTGAACATTGATACTAAAATACGGTAAATTACTTGCCAGATACTATACACTGTCTGGTCACATTAACGTGACCACTTGTCAAAAGCCTGAATAACCAAGTTTTGCAGCACGGACCGCTACGACACTTGCAGGAAGAGAGTGAGTGATATTCTGGAAGGCACCGACAGAGATGTGGAGCAATTCCGACTCTGGGCACGTGCACTAGTTTCTCGGTTGAAGATTCATGGCGAGAACAGCCCAATCGAGGTCGTCCCACAGGTTATAGATTGTGTTCAGATCCAGGGAGTGGGGTTGCCAGGGAAGTATGGTAAACTCATCCTGGTGATCTTCGAATTACGCACGTGTACTCTGAGCATTGTGACAGTTTCATTGTCCTGCTGTTAGATGCCATGGAATCGAGGTAAAACAAACTGCATGTAGGGTTGTTAATGGTCGCCAATGGCAGATACATTCTTGTGTTGATTCATTGTGCCTTCCAGAATGACGAGATCACCCAGTGACTGCCAAGAGAATATTTCCCTGACCATAAAGCTCCGTCCTCCAGCCTAGACTCTTCATATGATTGTTGCAGGGCGTCTGCTTTCAAACTTTTCACGCCAATGCAGCATATAACGTGATTCATATGAAAAAGCCACCTATCGCCGATCAGCGGACGTCCAGCTGCGGCGTCGGTGTGCAAATTTCAGCCTTCATCGACGATGAATAACAGTCTACATGGCTGTATGATCCAGCTGATCGACCTTGGTTCGTCTGGGCAGTCAGTTGCTCAAAAGTTGCAGGTTTTTTTTTGTCCCTTAGATACCTCAACAGCCGTCGATTACCGCTGATATGTATGGCCCGTGGTGCCACACAGTTGCCTCGGCGGCTGTTTCGGATAGTGCCATTTTGTCATGCACGATGGCACGCGAACCTTTTACAAAATTAGCCGTTTCTGAAATGCTTCCACTTGGACCGATATCCAATGATCAATTCCTTATGGACGTCAAATAGATCGCACTGTTTCCGCATTACGAAGGCGACTGCACTGTTTCCCGCCTGCCTGCCTGCCCGCCTGTTCCCTGCTCTGCTAACCATGACACCTACCGTCTGTGAGTGGTTACTGCACTTGACGTCGAACGCAGGTGGTCGTCACATTAATGTGATTGGACTGACTTCTTTAAGTTGTGTCCCATTTAGCCATACGTATTAAATGTTGTGCCTGGTCTCAGATAACACTTTATACGAGTACATATTCAAAGATCTTCTTAGTGCGGACAATAAAGTTCCACGTTGTGTGTTAGTAGTTCTTTCTGCCAGTTGGCCTGCTATCAGTGGAGAAATTTCTTAAAAATGTTTAGATACCTCAACTGTCAAGATCTACCTAAATGAACCTGTCGTTCATAAAACATGACGTTTTTGTGGTTACGCTTTGAGATGTACGAAAGAAGTAGCACTGTGTTAACGGCGTCGTTGACTACTCTCCCACAAGAGATGTGGCGTCCTTCGTATGTCACGTGTGGCTGGTAAAATTATCGAGATATATAAGTATGTTATGACACAGTCTGTATTTTCACGAGCTGCCTCAATATATTTGTTAAGATATTCGGCGAAACATTTATTTTGAAACCTAAACTTCATTTTAATTTCCCAAACCGTAGCCGGCCGGAGTGGCCGTGCGGTTCTGGGCGCTACAGTCTGGAGCCGAGCGACCGCTACGGTCGCAGGTTCGAATCCTGCCTCGGGCATGGATGTGTGTGATGTCCTTAGGTTAGTTAGGTTTAATTAGTTCTAAGTTCTAGGCGACTGATGACCTCAGAAGTTAAGTCGCATAGTGCTCAGAGTCATTTGAACCAATTGAAATTAAACCGTAAGTAACAGAAAACATTGCACTGGCCATAAGGACGTCCTTTTTTGTATTTGGTTAGCGCCTCTTGTGAAATGTTCTGTTTTCGTACACTAAAAGCATACACTTACTAACTTTTTCGCTTTGAAAGTATTCCAGAACAATACTTGGGTTGTTTATAATTTAAGATATGCTGTTCCCAATATTCTGAAACCTTCGTCATCTCGCGGTTTGTAATGTGTCAGGCTCCCTAGAAGGAATTAATGATTATCCATTGTGTGCTATTAATAGTTCTGCTGATCCAAAACAGCGTGACGTCCCACCAACAATTATATGGCACTTGGGGAAGCAAGTAGAATATCTTAGTCTGCCGAGATACGCTAAAGAACCAAAAAAACTGGTATACCTGTCTAATATCCTGCAGGGCTCCACGAGGACGCTGACGTGCCGCAGCACGACGTGGCATGCACTCGACTAATGTCTGAAGAAGTGCTGGAGGGAACTGACACCATGAAACCTGCAGGGCTGTCAATAAATCAGCAAGAGTACGAGGGGTGGAGATCTCTTCTGAACACCACGGTGCAAGGCATCCCAGCTATGCTCAATAATGTCTGGAGAGTTTGGTGGCCAGCGGAAGGTTTCAAACTGAGGACAGTGTTCCTGAAGCCACTCTGTAGCAATTCTGGACGTGTGGGGTGTCGCATTGTCCTGCTTAAATTTCGCAGGTCCATTAGAATACACGACGGACTTGAACGGATGCACGTGATTAGACAGGATGCTTACGTACGTGTCACCTCTCAGAGACACTTCATAGCTAACTCGGAGATGCTGTGTCCCATAGCTCGTTCGCCGACTGTAACACCACATTCAAACTCACTTAAATCTTGATAACATGGCATTGTAGCAGTAGTAACCGATCTAATAACGGCACCAGACAAATGTTGTCTTATCTAGTCGTTGCCGACCGAAGTGCCTTATTCTTCCTGTTTGCATATCTGTCTATTTGAATACACACGCCTATACCAGTTCCTTTGGCTCTTCAGTGTGTATTCTTCGGGCATACTATCTGATACGCACTTTTCGAATATCTCCTCAATGATGTCAATTCCTCGTACTGCGTTACTGCACACCCCCCACACCATTACGGATCCTTCACCAGCTTGTTCAGTCCCCTGAACACGCAGGGTCCATGGATTCATGAGGTTGTCTCCATACCCGTACACGTCCATCCGGTCGATGCCATTTGAAACGAGGCTCGTCCTACCAGTCAACACGTTTCTAATCACCCAGTGTCAGAGTTGACGGGCTCTTGCGAGGTGTAAAGCTTTGTGTCATGAAGTCATTAAGGGCACACAAGTGGGATTTCGGCTTCGAAAGCACATATCGATGATGTTTCGTTGAACTGTTCGCATGCTGACACTTGTAGATGGTCCAGCATTGATATCAGCAGAAATTTGCGGAATGGGTTGCACTTCTGTCATGTTGAGTAATACTCCTTAGTCGTCGTTCGTCCCGTTCTTGCAGGATCCTTTTCCGGCCGCAGCGATGTCACAGATTTCATGTTCTGCCGTATTCCTTACATTCACAATACACTTGTTAAATGGTCGTAGCCGGCCGGAGTGGCCGAGAGGTTCTAGCTGCTACAGTCTGGAACCGCGCGACCGCTACGGTCGCAGGTTCGAACCTCTCCTGCCTCGGGCATGGATGTGTGTGACGTCCTTAGGTTAGTTAGGTTTAAGTAGTTCTAAGTTCTAGGGGACTGATGACCGCAGAAGTTAAGTCCCATAGTGCTCATAGCCCATTTGAAATGGTCGTAGAGAAAAATCCCCAATTCATCGCTACCTCGGAGATCCTCTGTCCCAACGTTCGTTCGCCGACACCATCTTCAGACTCACTTTAATCTTGATAACATGCCATTGTAGCTCAAGTAACCGATCTAACAACAGCGCCAGACACATGTTGTCATATATAGGCGTTGCCAGCGGCAGCGCCTTATTCTGCCTAGTTACATATCTCTCTATTTGAGTACGTATGCCTATAGCAGTTTCTTTCGCTCTTCAGTGTGAATTCTTCAGGCATACTATGTGATACGCACTTTGCGAATTTCTCCTCAATGATATCAGTTTCGTGTACTGCGTTATTTATGTCTTGTCTATACTTTAATCTGTAACTATCATTTTGTCAGTTACACTAAGTGTCACTGCATGTCATTTCTTACCTTTCGCCACCTCCTTTCTTATACTCATAGCATAACTAAAGCTACATTTACTCTGCTTCTAGAATCGGGCCTCGCTAGGTAGCCCAGTGCTCTAAGGCATCTTGTCACGGTCCGCGCGGCTTCCACTGTTGGACGTTCGAGTCCTCGCTCGGGCATGAGTATGTGTGTCGTCCTTAGCTGAAGTTAGTTTAAATTACATTGAGTATTGTGTAAGCTTAGGGACCGATGACCTTATTGGTTTGGACCCATAAGACCTTACCACAAATTTCCAAATATTTCTAGAATCTTACTGTCTGTATGTGGCTCAACATTTTGAGAGCGTTAGAATCAGTGCCTTCAAGCAGTCTGAGCTATCAGTAATTTCTGTACCAATCTACTGTATGTGACTGACCATTGATTGTATTGACAGAACAATATTATTTACGCTGCCCGAAAAGACTAATGGTAGAGTCCTGATGATTGGGAAGCCTGAGTCAGTAACTTCAGAATTAAGACGTCACAGTAGTGTACTACCTCTAGGATACTGCTTTTCGTGGTTGGAAGTTAAGTGGTTAACTGCCCTTCGGAAGTGAGGTAATTTGAAATGAAGCACAGCTTGGATTAAGGAAGGATGAAGGAAGAAATACAATAATAGCATTTGCATTTTGTGATTTAGAGATTTCAAAGAACCCTAAATCACGATGGCGGTATGGTTGTTTGATCCGTAAGCCTCCAAAATGCGATTCCAATGTGCTAACCATTGCACTTTCTCTCTCGGTCAAATTTTGCACAGTGGATGATAAAACTATAGAACTTAATCGAGAGAAGATCCATCATTACTGAAGATCGCATTAGGGAATGATCCATTTTGACATGACGAAATATGCCCTAAAAATGATGATACAGGAAGAACACACTGCGAGAAAATTTGTCAAAATTTTAGCTGCTAAGACGCACTGCAAGCGTTTCTTTATAAAATTTAGCAAACTGGCAAGATCGTAACTCTCCAAGTGGCTGGGGAAATGTACGTCACTACCGGAGCTGTATCAGTCTGCGCAAGCACAACATGGCAGGCGCACATCCTTGGTCGACTGCGCATAAATAAACAGATAACACGACTCAGTGCGATCGTAATAGGTAAAGCGAAATTCAGTTTTCATTCAGAGTTTCTCTAAAACAATTTTCCCGGTTACTGTTCACTCAAATCTGAAACTCATTTAATCTTTATAGTAATTACCACTTACTTTTACGGTAACCGAAGTGTTAATAAGGAAATAAAACTGAATTAACCTTCATTGTGTTTAGCGCTTAGCGTTAATCACTGTGCAAACTGAGTTTTGCTTTATAAAATATTACCGTGGACTGTACGAATGCCAGTAAAACTTACGCAAACTATTAAGTATGAGCCAAAATGAAATTCGCAAATGTGTGAAAGAAAAACTGTCTGGGTTATCTGCTGCACAGAACTCTCGTTACCTCCAATGAATACCCGCCGTTAACTTCTAACTTAAATAGATGATACGGACGACAATTCTTTAGAAGAGTTTTCAGGAGATATGAATCATGTAGATCTTGTGAGAAGCAATGCTCTGTTACTGAGAAAATCTACTAGATTAGGCCCTGCGAATCGAATCTGTGATGAAAATGGCTGATTTCAAGGCATCTGCTACCTGGTTAGGCCGATTCAAGAAACCATACGGAATGGGAAGTAGAAAAACAACGATGTTTACATCAAGTAAAGTTGCAGAGGAGATGCCATTAATTCGTAGCTGACGTGAAAACGAAGTTCGCCGTTATTTCCGCCGCATCAGTTGAGTCTAACACCGATCATTAAGGTTTTGTGAAAGAACTGCGAGCAAACTACGCTTTGTCATTTCAAGATGAGACAAGACACAGTGAACTGTGCAACTGATGAGTGGTATGACACATTCATATACAACAGTGCGAGTGATTCCTATGAGTGGACTACTGTTTCTGCAATTTTATATCTGTCTTCAGGGACCTCAATGCATATTTGTACCAAAAATAAAAATTTGACTATTTAGCGGCAAAATTCTCACAGTCGACCTATCAAACTCTATAAAAAATATTAAACAACAATTTTCGTCATTTCATTCAAAACGAATTTGAGCCTCTCGCACATATTAATTCACTGGATAAGACTGTTGTTTAATTTAGGTTCCACATGGAACAACGAATGTAACTCTCGATATAGAATTTTTTAGACTGTCAAAAGTAATTTTAAAGGAATTGTCGGTCAATATAATTTCCGATAGCTCGCCGTCATATGAGGTTTATCGCTGTCATTTGAGGTTGTCTTAAGTTTTTGAGATCAGCAGTTACCATTGACGTGTTTTACAAATTACTATAAGTGTGCTGAACAATATGCAGAGTACGAGCTAGGACCATTCCTTACGACACCGTAGTTCTATGTAAATAAAATTAGATATTATTGTTAAGTGCCTGAAAGCATTAATTTTTCTTCCATCAGGTGTACCTGGTGGGAGGAAAATGTTTGCTTTCGTCATTCAAATGATACTCCACTTCACTATGTCGACTGTAGGGACAAACAAGAAAACGCTTTATTGTTAGTGAATTCTACATTAGTAAAAAATTATCATCATTACTGAAACTCAGGAATTGTTATAAAATGATGTATGTGTAAAAACTGTTTCATTTTAACAAATTAAATTCACGATAGATGGAAGTTTTGTGTAATGTAACATAAAACACAGCTATACCAGCTACTTTTGTAAGAATTACATCTGAAACAGTTCGGCAGACGACATGAACTGCCTCTTATTCAAATAATTAATGATGCATGATATTTTTATGGCTTATTTGCTTCAAATTCTCTTGTGTCGTACTGGATATTCGCACTACGCGGCGCTGTGCTATCTTGCCACGGCCGATCGCTAGCAGGAGGGAAAAGCTGTACAAACCACTGTCATCAGCCGTTCTTCATGAGACAGAAACGAATCACTTCAACAAAAAAAAAAAATACTGGCAGCGTGTATTAGCAGCTAAAATTTTGAGTGCATTTCTTTCATTGTATTCTTCCTGCGTAAAATATTTCAGTTTGCCTTGACATGTCGGATTAGGCCATTCCCTTTATAGAGTTGTTAGAGCAGGCCTGGTCAAAACTTGCGCTCCCGAAGCGCACTCGTGTTCAACGAGGACAGAGGAATCTACTCAGCACTCCAACTTCCCTCACCACTGCGCTGTTCCGAGAAGGTGCGTTAATGAGGCTGCTATATGCGGAACTAACTGCAACTACCGCTAAGAGGCGAATCTTGCAGAATACGTTAATAAGCAGGATTTTACCACTGGTATCTAACTTCCACTTTATTTATTATTCTGCAAAAGAAATAACTTTATCAGTTAATTAAATAAGTACTTTAGATTGTGCTAATACAGTGAACAAAACTGTAACAGGCTTTACATACAGGCATTTAACGTTAATCTAATGTATAATTAACTGTGGTTCGCAATACAGTCAAACACATGAAGTTCCACAGATTAAAATCAGTTAAACTCAAAACATTCATCTCCTTCGATTTTTTTCAGGACGTAAACGTGCAAGCCTGGGTACAATCATGGTTCCGTAGAAAAACACCAATATTTTGCTGTTATATCACTCACTTCCTTGTCTCACAGAGGGATACATGTATTGACAGTTATGGTAATTAAGTAAGAAATTATTAACACTTCAATTACCTCGTTTTCAATCTGTCTCGTTTCCATTTGACTGCCCCTTGCATTTCGGAGCTTTCTAATTCGGATTTCAGCCAGCTCTCCGTTCCAAGGTTAATTTGAGCGCGACAATTTTCCTGGAGAGCAGTAACTTTAGAAATTTTGTTTCGAATACTTTGACGATGTCGTTGTTCTGGTCTTCATTCCTGAGACTGGTTTCATGCAGCTCTCCATGCTACTCTACCTGTGCAAGCTTCTTCATCTCCCAGTACCTACTGCAACATACATCCTTTTGAATCTGCTTAGTGTAGTCATCTCTTGGTCTCCCTCTACGATTTTTACCCTACACGCAGCCCTCCAGTACTAAATTGGTGATCCATTGATGCCTCAGAACATGTCCTATCAACCGATCCCTTCTTCTGGTCAAGTTATGCCATAAACTTCTCTTCTTCCCAATCCGATTCAATAGTTCCTCATTAGTTATGTGATCTACCCATCTTATCTTCAGCATTCTTCTGTAGTACCACATTTCGAAAGCTTCTATTCTCTTCTTGTCCAAACTATTTATCGTCCATGATTCACTTCCATACATGGCTACACTCCATACAAATACTTTCAGAAATGACTTCCTGACACTTAAATCTATACTCGATGTTAACAAATTTCTCTTCTTCAAAAAACGCTTTCCTTGCCATTGCCAGTCTACATTTTATATCCTCTCTACTTCGACCATCGTCAGTTATTTTGCTCCCCAAATAGCAAAACTCCTTCACTACTTTAAGTGTCTCATTTCCTAATCTAATTCTCTCAGCATCACCCGACTTAATTCGACTACGTTCCATTATCCTCGTTTTTCTTTTGTTGATGTTCATCTCATATCCTCCTTCCAAGACACTATCCATTCCGTTCAAATGCTCTTCCAAGTCCTTTGCTGTCCCTGACAGAATTACGATGTCATCAGTGAACCTTAAAGTTTTTATTTCTTCTCCATGGATTTTAATACATACTAAAAAATTTTCTTTTGTTTCCTTCACTGCTTGCTCAATATACAGAGTGAATAACATCGGGGAGAGACTACAACCCTGTCTCACTCCCTTCCCAACCACTGCCTACCTTTCATGTCCCTCGACTGTAATAACTGCCATCTGGTTTCTTTACAAATTGTAAATAGCCTTTCGTTCCCTGTAATTTACCCCTGCCACCTTCAGAATTTGAAACAGAGTATTCCAGTCAACATTGTCAAAAGCTTTCTCTAAGTCTACAAATGCTAGAAATGTAGGTTTTGTCCTTCCTTAATCTAGTTTCTAAGATAAGTCGTAGGGTCAGTATTGCCTCATGTGTTCCAACATTTTTACGGAATCCAATCTGATCTTCCCAGAAGTCGGCTTCTACTAGTTTTTCCATTCGTCTGTAATGAATTCGCGTAAGTATTTTGCAGCTGTGACTTATTAAACTGATAATTCGGTAATTTTCACGTCTGTCAACACCTGCTTTGTTTGGGATTGGAATTAATATATTCTTCTTGAAGCCTGAGGGTATTTCGCCTGTCTCATACGTCTTGCTCACCAGATGGTAGAGTTTTATCAAGACTGGCTCTCCCAAGTCCGTCAGGAGTTCCAATGGAATGTTGTCTACTCCGGGGGCCTTGCTTCGATTCAGGGGTTTCAGTGCTCTGTCAAACTGTTCACGCAGTATCGTATCTCCCATTTCATCTTCATCTACATCCTCTTCCATTTCCATAATACTGCCCTCAAATACATCGCCCTTGTATAGACCCTCTATATACTCTTTCCACCTTTCTGCTTTCCCTTCTTTGCTTAGAACTGGGTTTCCATCTGAGCTCTTGATGTTCTTACAAGTGGTTCTCTTATCTCCAAAGGTCTCTTTAATTTTCCTGTAGGCAGTATCTATCTTACCCCTAGTGAGATAAGCCTCTACATCCTTATATTTGTTCTCTAGCATGCCTGCTTAGCCATTTTGCACTTCCTGTCGATCTCATTTTTGAGATGTCTGTATTCCTTTTTGCCTGCTTCATTTCCTGCATTTTTATATTTTCTTCTTTCATCAGTTAAATTCAATATTTCTTCTGTTACCCAAGGATTTCTACTAGCCCTCGTCTTTTACCTACTTGATCCTCTGCTGCCTTCACTACTTCATCCCTCAAAGCTACCCATTCTTCTTCTACTGTATTTCGTTCCCCCATTCCTGTCAATTGCTCTCTTATGCTCTCCCTGAAACTCTGTACAACCTCTGTTTCTTTTAGTTTATCCAGGTCCCATCTTCTTAAATTCCTACCTCTTTGCTGTTTCTTCAGTTTTAATCTACAGGTAATAACCAATAGATTGTGGTCAGAGTCCCGTGCAAATGTCTTACAATTTAAAGCCTGGTTCCTAAATTTCTGTCTTACCATTATATAATCTGTCTGAAACCTGTCAGTATCTCCAGGCTTCTTCCGTTTATACAGCCTTCTTTTATGATTCTTGAACCAAGTGTTAGCCTTGATTAAGTTGTGCTCTGTGCAAAATTCTACCAGGCGGCTTCCTCTTTTGTTTCTTTGCCCCAGTCCATATTCACCTACTACGTTTCCTTCTCTCCCTTTTCCTATCACCGAATTCCAGTCACTCATGACCATTAAATTTTCGTCCCCCTTTACTATCTCAATAATTTCTTTTATTTGATCATACATTTCTTCAATTGCTTCGTCATCTGCAGAGCTAGTTGGCATATAAACTTGTACTACTGTAGTAGGTGTCGGCTTCGTGTCTATCTTGGCCACAATAATGAGTTCACTATACAGTTAAAATTTGACTGCCGAAGTATCTGCATTTTGTATGATGTCTCGTTTCACCCTGCGTGTAACAACTGGCTAGCGTTCATCAGAGGACCTCAAACTACTGCCTAGCCTTAAAAATCCTTGTGTGTACTCCACAAGTATTGTACAACCCAATATGTATTCCACTCTTGACCTATCAATGGAAGTCCTACAATACTCTACCACGTAATGCCGTCCATAATTCTGCAACCAAGACAGTCAGAGATGGACGGAGTCTTTGGTTGAGACACTCCAACTGGTTTCAGACAAAACGACCCCGATCCACTCTGGCTACATGAAGCTAATCGTGAGCTCCGTTTCTACCATCCCCCTCTCCCTCCCTCCCCCTCTCCCTCCTCCCGAGCGTGCCACGAAGTCCTTCCACTTCTGGAAGTCGAAAGCTGATTCAGCAACAGGCACTTCGCTTCATTTTCAACTCGCTAAATCTCAAAGTGAGTACATCAATCATTTATGACAAGACTCTAAGAAATAAGGAAGGTGCCATGCATATAGGTCTTTAACGTCATTCGTAAGGACCGTGAACGTAATAACACCAAACAGCGACAGTTAAGCTTCAACTAAAGCTATCTACATCGACGAGTCAAAAAGTTATGACGACCCACTGAATAGCAAGTTGGACCAGTTTTGGAGTCGAAACCAGCTCCAATCGTTATTGTTCACAAAAAAGGAGACACGCCAAAATTCAGAATTATTTTTCATTTGTAATTTGGTGTGCACATGCTACATGACATGATGAAATGGTATGATGAAAATTTTAGCAAAGTACTAGGACTCGAACACAAACATGCATCTTTCGTGTGGACCTTGAAAGGTTTTGAATTTTCGGGAAACCACTAAACGATGGAAATCCATCATCCCGCAGGATTCAAATTGCACAGAATGTGAGATCTCAGTTGGCATCCCAATGTGACACTAGTTTGTCAATATCTCAGGTTCAAATACAATAAGAAATAATTGCATTATGGCTCCTCATTATGATTGTCTCATTATAATTTTTTTTTCTTAAGAATGGTTACTAATGACAGAGATTTTACTTGTCGCAACTTTCTCCGCTACCATGGAGCTTCCTATACCAATTCTCCACCGGCCTGTTTAATACGGGACAGAAATCGCGCTGCAAATATTCAGTTGACGTTACCAGAGATGAAGAGGCTCTTATCATACTTGTTAAAAACGTATGTTGCGAGTGTGAATCAAAACCAGGTCTGAAGTACATGAAGCCGGAGTCATTCCAACTACCCAGCGGGCTCCACATTTGTCTATGCATGAATTTTTCGTAACGAAAAGTGCTGTACACTAGAGGTGGATAACATGTGGTCCGAAACATTCACTTAAAGTTTCGTCCGCATGTCCGGCTGTTTTGGCTGCCCAATGCTTACTTTTGACTTGATTTTGTAGTTGCTCATGACCATCTGCACCAACTGGCAAAAGGATAAAACATGGAAATTTCTGCCTGAACTATTGCTTCCTATTTCAGCTTCTGTGATTCTGTTGGTTTTATTAGTACTCTAGTGGCAAACGGGGTACAATTAAAGTGCCAATGGTTTCGGATTCGAGTGGAATTGTTTCGATGTCAATTATTTTCCACTTCGTCTTGGAATAACAATGGGCGTGGAAGGTGTTTCCGGGTTACCAAAAAATGGCTATAAGCACTATGGGACCTAATATCTGAGGCCATCAGTCCCCTAGACTTATAACTACTTAAACCAAGCTAACCTAAGGACATCAGACACATCCATTCCCGAGGCAGGATTCGAACCTGCGACCGTAGCAGCAGCGTGGTTCCGGACTGAAGCGCCTAGAACCGTCTTTTTTTAACTGTTTAATGTGCCTGTATTCAGTTACGATTCGGACAAAAATTACGTAACACTGAACTGATAAACGAGTAACATAATGCAATATATACTAGCTAAATAGTATTAAGAAGGTCATACATTCTTTGTATGAATCGCCACAACTCAATACACTTCTTTTTTACGTCTGCAGCTATCGAAAGCAACATGTAAACCCTGACACAATAAATCTCACCACAGTCTTAAACCTAAGTTCTGGAAACGTCTTCGAAAAAAACTGAGCTTTGTTAGAGCACCTGTGATGCTTGCTTCCTAGCTGTGTAGGCTGCGCACTTATTATCGGACTTTAATTAAACTGAACCAAAGGTAGAAGATAATGCCATGCGTATGCGTAACTGCTTGAAGTACTGAGTCAATAACCTGAGGGGAGTTCCGTTTATTCGGTGGCATCCAGTCCACCCACAGTGTTGCTCTTCTAGATTTCGTCGTCTCAGTTGATCATTTTAATGCCTACTAGCGTCATTCTTAAACTTTTGTACTTGCTTGCTGCTCTACAGCTGCCTTAGTAAGGTTTCTCTCTTCCCATATTTAACCACGCCTACTTCACATGGTACTATTAACGCAGTTTTCAAATTTGCTCCAACTTCCTGATATACCTTTCACAAGGTAACCTACCTTACTGCCCAAATTCTTCATGCACTACTGAAATTCCAGCCGCTGTGGCCGAGCGGTTATAGGCGCATCAGTCTGGAACCGCGCGACCACTACAGTCGCAGGTTCGAATCCTGCCTCGGGCATGGATGTGTGTGATGTCCTTAGGTTTAAGTAGTTCTGAGTTCTAGGGGACTGATGACTTCAGATGTTAAGTCCCATAGTGCTCAGAGCCATTTGAACCAATTTTTGCACTGAAATTTTCTCTACGTAGTAGTTTAGTACAGATTTCATTCAGATACTGATACAGTACACTCTTGTACCTCATCAACATGTAACCATTTCCAGTCATGTCACAACAGCACCTTCTTTCCTCCACACACTGTTTTCAGTCCATAATGCGCTATATATCCTACGCTACCTCTGTTTATAAATCTACTCAAGTCATGGCTTCTAGTCTGCTCTTCACACCGTTTCCCCTTCGAACAGTCTTCATGGCGGTAGTTTTGCTGCTTATTCATCCTCCCACTGCCATTGCTCCTGATGTATCTCTCATTCTTGTTCACTTTCGTCAGTTCGATTTCATTCCTCTTTCACAGAACACAACTGTTCTTACTAGGGTGTGAACTTTCGGCCCTGCTGATTATCTAGTGAGACTTCTTACTACTACTTATGCTACTATCTTTACTCTCCTTTCTTCTGGTACTCTGGCCACTAGATCTAGTCTTTGTTCCTAATACTTAAAGTATCCATTGGTTCTCCACTAACCTTTCAACCATATACTGAACTACTTTTGTCCCTGGCAGGAATTCGAATACTGTTAGTCCTCTTATCACACTTTCCATAATCATTAAATTTTCCTGAAAATTTATTCTTTCCCCACGTTTTGTTTCCATCATCGTCGCTATTCCTGAAACTGCTACTGCTAATGCTATAGATTTTTTTAGTAGTTTCATCTTTCAACCTTTCAGTGCTAGAGAGTTGCCTTTGGCGAATGATCATTTTGTAGTTGCTGTTGCTGCGTGTGCTTTCTGTGGAAACACTGCTACTTGTATTTGTTTTGGAACTCGAGATACTGTCATAGTTGCTATTTCAGGCGTCGATTTTACAACTGGTACTAGATTCAGTATACCACTACGCTCCACCAGATTATTGACAAAACTGATGAGTAGCAAACATTTTGCCTTCGTCAGACACTGGCATTAAAAATTCAAGGTGGGAACAAAGTAAAGGGGTGATTAAGGTTAATCTTCCCACAAACGCGCGCTGTCATTAGAGGCGAAACGAAGCCAGGTTAGGGAAGGATCGGAATGGAAATCGACTGCGTCCTTTAATACGATATATCACAGCATTCGCCTTGTTCGGTTTAAGGAAATAACCGACAACTGAACTAAGAACGGCCTAGCATGCACTTCAATCACCGAGTGTTAACACGAAAAGAAAACTATGAATGCACTCGACAAAAAGTATCTTAAACAAATACCAATCTGTACAACTAAAATACAATTGGATGTAATTGTTGGAACACTGAAGGTGTTTCGTGTTAAGAACGGCATCCTAGAGTTGTGTCCGTCGCAGTTTGCGTCTGTTACCAACAACTGAGACTCCTTAAAGCCACCATAAGAAATAGCCTCCCAGGAATCATCATGAACTGCAGTGGCGGCTCGCAGCTTAAAGTAGCGGGGATACTGCTCCAGAAAACTTTTAGCCTGCGTTTTCTAAGCATGTAAAAGGCAACATTCTTGTCTAAAAGCAAAACTGATTCAGAAACTTAATAAAATAGTAAAACAAGGAAGTCTAACATTTTTTACTTACTTTAACCTAAATTGACACAATTCAAGTTTAACCTGTTCATTTAGAAATGAAATCCATTCTGCTTGCTTTAATTGCACTAAGAGATCAACAATTTTCTCCTTGAGATCTGGATGATAACTGAGAAAATTTTTCTCTAGTGGAAGCAGTATAAGTGCAGTTAGTCTTTTCGAATTCATACTGCTTCTTAGAAAATGTTTTATTCTTTTCAGTGTTGGAAAGCAGCGTTCTGTATCTGATGTAGTAACGGAAATTGTCAATAAGATTTTTTCTTTCAGTTTAGTAGTTCCTTTAAAATCAAATTCTACATTTTTCGAGAGAAACATTTCAGCATATCATTTGATTTGCAGTACTCATTAATATCAGACATACTTATTAATGTCAGATATATAACATAATTCATTTTGCTCAATTTCAAGCATTTCTGTCATTCATAAGATCAGGTCAGTAAGGTCAGTACTATGTTTCTTGTTGGATTCTTGTTCTTAAATCTAGTCGATTATTCCTTGCTGAAAATTTTGGCAGCTACTGAGTGTTCACTGAAAGAATATATGTCCATTATATCAACAAATATGCAGTCAAATACTTCCTTATCTGCTGCATGAGTGCCTTTAAATAATTCTGCCAACACCTTGAGATTATTAATTCTAAAAAAGTCTGGTTTGAAATTTTTTATATATTCGGTAACTATAAACACACTAATTCCCCGACATTTCATTTGGTTGTAAATTATTTCAACATGAGGCATCATCTGCTTAGAATGTTCTTTCTGGAAGTTGAAATTATCATCTTCGAGCCATTTTTAAATTCATGTTTCATGTTCAATGGTTTAACGTTGATTCGATGTCGACAAAATTTCAGTAACGCAGTTTCTTAAAGGTTGCAAGTTTTCATGACCTCTGTTCACAGTCAATCTGTGTTTGTTACTCATTATAGAGGATGAATTGGGAATGCTGATGTCCATACGCTTCTTGAGAATAGAGAGGCCTTGGGTTGATCTCGAGAATAATTTTGGAATAGCCAGAAAGTTAGAGCACAATAATCTTGAAATTCGTATAAAACTTGCCGCATTTCTCATTATTAAATTATGCTGATGTGCATAACTGTTCATGAAGTGTGTACTACTGTAAACAGCATTTTTATTTGCTTGAACTCTTTTTTTGTTGCCTTTCATGACATTTGCACCATACATTGTCTGGTCTATAAGTTTTTGTCAATTTCCTCGAAGAATTATGTCCAGTAGTTCCAAAATGCGGATTGGTATGCCATGTACCTTTTGAGTTTTTAGGAAAAAGCATCTTCAAAAACGCTTCAATATTCGGTAAAACAAGGACAATTAGAGTGCGTTCCTATTCTAATTTCCGTCCTTGTCCCCTCACGGTGTATTTGTAGCAGACAATCTAGTATCTCATTGGGAACGGTCTTACAAGTGCCTATGAAGACTGCACTGGTTTCTAAGTGATTCTTCTAATATCTATCTAATTTAGACGCAAAACTTACTAATCTTCTACATATCCCTGGACTTAGTATACAGCCTTTTCATCATTCCAACGCTAGAGAGTTAGTATATATCCTCAAACGACAACGCTTTCCTTAATTTTGTGGAAAATTTCATGGCTCTTTTTAACCATTAAATTACGCTCATTAATTGTAATTCTGTATCCCTCACTAAGTTTCTCTTCAATACTGTCACTTTCTAAAATTCACAATGAAGCTACATTATTAACGTACTTCTATACATCACCTTCAAGCGGCAAACACGGAGAAAAGTGCAATTTTGAAGTCACAGCGGAAAAGCCAACTTTAAGGTTGGTAACGCTTACTCAAAGCTACGAAAATATTTCTTTTTGTTGCTCACACCTGGTGAGATATTAGAATAGAATGTGTTGAACGACTTCCTTTCTTAATTGTAAAACTCTCTGGGAGAGACAACTGAGAAAACTGCTGAATTGCACTTACAGCTGCAGAACTTATTCCTTGGTGATACAAGGCAATGATAAACGTTAAAGAACTGAAAAAATAATCATATAGCTGGAAGCTTGGTAATAATATAACTCTACACTTCATCATATTCAAGAATGTGGTACACTCTTTTCAGCACAACTCACTCTGAATTTAGAAAAGAAACTACCATTCTGGCAGGAGTCAGCAAGCCAAGTTCGGCAGTCGGCACTGCGGGAGCGACAACGTCCCCCCTCTCTCGCAGCGGCGCGTTGAGTTCCCTATCATCTCGTGCTACCTGAGCAGTCTGATGCGAACGCAGAGCGCCGCGAGAAAGCGCAAGCAGGCGTGCGATTCAACGCCAAGCGTTGCGATGCGGATTCGCTTCGTACATGCACAGCCCAGCCGCAAGACGGCAAATACCAGTACTCGAGAAAAACGTTTTTTTTTTCGATTTTCTTGCTGTAAAACATACTTATTGGCGATGAGATAAAGCTATATCAACTCCTGGTTTTAGTTTTTCGGTACAGATTTTTCTTTTCCGTAAAAAAAATTAAAAACCACTTATTTCGGTTTTGCGTGTTTTCTTCGCTATATAATACACCTCAATTACTTCTGAGGAAAGTAAATTGGCACGCAAAACTGTTTTTTTTTCGTATTTCATAGTTTCATATCACGACTTGATGAATGATGAAGTGTCTATTTTTTCGGTATTAGTCATCGTTACGGTGATACTTATTTTCTAAGAAGGCTGCCGCATAAAAGTTATGGGTTTGCAGTGAAAAATATGGTCATTGGCTACTTTACGTTTGGTTTATTTTAGGAGATACGATGTTGCGTGTTACGTGCAACTAACAAAAATATGGTTCAAATGGCTCTGAGCACTATGGGACTTAACATCTATGGTCATCAGTCCCCTAGAACTGAGAACTACTTAAACCTAACTAACCTAAGGACTTCACACAACACCCAGTGATCACGAGGCAGAGAAAATCAATGACCCCGCCGGGAATCAAACTCGGGAACCCGGGCGCGGGAAGCGAGAACGCTACCGCACGACCACGAGCTGCGGACATGCAACTAGCAGGTCGAAATAATTTTTAAACCTGGAACGAAAGAAATGTCTCTCTGCAGTATGGAGCAAATAGAAGCTGAAGTTTTTTATTGTAGCACCCTGGTACTGGGCGCGCTACCTTAAGGAACTCAGTCGTGAATAGTTCTTTGAAGTTATTCCGCCTTCAGAATGGCCATGCACGCAGCCCAGTGTATTCGTTATGAACATACGAAGACACTTTTAATGTTAAATTCGTGTGTTAAGTATCAAATTTGAAGAAACATTGTCTACTACGAAGGAGTGAAACTAAACTCGATATTTTGAGAAACATTTACATGGAGAATTTGATCCTTTGTACGAAGAATTGAAATGTGAATCTTTGGTATTCTAGAAATGTGCTACAATGTCTGATTATATAGTGGATGCTATAAAACCTGTTCTGTAATTGAATTCCACAAACACAATTTCACCAACTCGCTTTTCTTCAGAATTTCGAAAACGCCTGTTTCACAAACGTTTCAGATTTTGGAAAATATATATGGACAATATTGTTCACAAGAACATGTCCGAGCCAACAGAATATGGAATTAAAAAGCAGCACAATGCTTTTGGGGCAAATGAAAGTACTGTAACTGTCTTGGATGCATAGATATCAAATACATTTATATGAAAAAAACGCAATAAACATTGTTCTATGTACTAGAAATCCTTCTTTTCAGTTGAATTATTACCTCTTGCAGACGCAAATTATTGGTTTGTTATACTAATGTAGGCTCCTAGGCAAATAGAACAACGTAGACGATTTGGTGACAGCCCCTTCCAATAAACAATAGAAATAGGAAGATTAAAAATTCCTAAAGAAGAATTTTTGCCAGGATCCACTCTTAAGTGTCCGTATCTTTTTCTTGGGGACGCAGCATTTGCTCTGCAGGAATGTTTAATTAGGTCTTTCACACAATGAGGAATTATTATAAATGTATATATAGTGTGATACCGTGATAATGCTACAGAATTTCTACAAGGGTAACATCAACTATTTGAGATAAGGGACAACGGTCAGGAAACGACCGAAACCAAAGTTATATGTGAAAATCATTGTGACAGCTCTGACAGTGGAACTTTCCTATAGCAATCTCTTTGCTTTCCATAATGTAGGAAAAGGTAGCATAAACCAATACAAGAAAAAATCGTCCAGTAAACATGAATTCAAAAATACATACGTTACCTTAAGAGATATGAGCACTTGTTTACTATCGGCAAAGAAACGCATTTGTTCGTAGATGTTAAGATATACGTTTTAGATCCCGTGCTTAGTGGACATTTTTTTCTTTTTTTGGACTGTACCACCCCTTCCCTTAATATGAAAAGCAAAGAGCTTGCGACAGAAGATGTATGCTGTCGGAGGTGCAGATAGATTTTAGTTCATCTATAATATTCGACACGGTCGTTTCCGGACCAGGGTCCCTTACCTCGAACTGATACATTTACTACCCTTCTGCGTCATCCCTGAAACCTTGTAACATCATCACGGAATCATCCTGTATAACATCTAAAATCAGAGTTTTACATAATCCTATCGAAATCAGTATAGAAAATAGGGTACATATTGTGGACGGTATAACTTCATTACACATCGTCTGTAATCGCGAATCGCCCAGCGGGATTAGCCGAGCGGTCTCAGGCGCTGCAGTCACGGACTGTGCGGCTGGTCCCGGCGGAGGTTCGAGTCCTCCATCGGGCAAGGGTGTGTGTGTTTGTCCTTAGAATAATTTAGGATAAGTAGTGTGTAAGCTTAGGGACTGATGACCTTAGCAGTTAAATCCCATAAGATTTCACACACATCTTTTTTTTTTTTTTTTTTTTTTTTTTTTTTTTTTTTTTTTGTAATCGCGAATCAATATACGGAGGTGACAAAAGCCATGGTATTCAGTCTGCACATAAACAGATGACGATAGCAGCGCATACCCAAGGTCTAAAGGGACACTCAACTGACGAAGCTGTAATTTGTGCTTAGGTGATTCATGTGAAAAGGTTTCCGACGTTATAATGGCTACAGGACGGGAGTTACCAGACTTTGAAGGCGGAATCGTCTTTGGAGCTATTTATGTGGGACATTCCGTTTCAGAAACAGTTACGGAATTCAGTATTCTACGACCCACAGTGTCAAGTGTGTGCCGAGTCTGTCGACAATGCTAAATTTAAGGCATTAACTCTCACCAAAGCAATACTGCGCGAAGTAACTACAGAAATGAATGTGGGACGTACGACGAACGTACCCGTTAGAACAATGCCGCGAAAGTTTGCGTTAATGGGCTATAGCAGAAGACGACGGATGAGGGTGCCTTTGTTAACAGCACATCCCGTGCAGCACTTCTCCTGGGCTCGTGAATATATCGATTGGACTCTAGGCGACTAGAAAACCGTGGCCTGCTCAGATGAGTCCCGATTTCAGTTGGCAAGAGCTGATGGTAAGGTTCGAATGTGGAACTTATCCCACGAAACCATGGACCCAAGTTATCAACAAGGCACTGTGCAAGTTGGTGGTGACCCTCTAATGACGAGTTTTGTTTACATAGAATGGGCTGGGTCGTCTCGCCCAAGTGAACCGATCATTGACTGGAAATGACGATGTTCACCTACTTGGAAACCGTTCATAGCCATCAAGGTATGAAACAACGATGGAATTTTTATCGGTGACAATACGCCACGTCACTAGGCCGCAATTGCTCGCGACTGGTTTTAGAAATATTCTGGATAACCGAGCGAATATTTTTTGCACCCAGATCACTCCACATTTATCCATCGAATATTTAAGGGCCATAATCAACACGTCAGTTTGTGCACAAAATCGTGCTCCAGCAACACTTTTGCAATGACCAACGGCTATAGAGGCAGCATTCCTCAGTATTTCTGCAGGGGACTTCCAATGACTTGTTTAGTCCATGCCACGTCGAGTTGCTGTACTACGCCGAACAAAAGGAGGTGTCCCATGACGTTTTCACTTCAGTTTAAAGAAGGCTGATGTTGCATGTTTCCAGGATGTACACCGAAATATACCAAAATAAGCAAGACAGTATACAAAAGAGATATAACGCTTCGTCTTGTACAGCCGTGCAAAGGAGAGGAAATTGCAAATTATATTTTAAACAAAATCCTATACCAACAATAAATAAGACGTAAATTATAAGAGCTGCAAGATATAAAACACAGGAGTAATATGACTTATGTTCTTAAATTGTTACATTGTGAGCGTAGAATGTGGCAAAGCTTCATACAAATTTCCTAATTGTTAACTGCTCTGGGTTTAGTAATTGTAGCGGCTAGCACTCTATGGGCAATCTGAATATTTTATTACATTTTTATTCTCATTCTGTGCTTTACATAAATTCTTAAAACACTATGCCTACATCGTTGCTCCGTGTTTTCAAATTACACAGTACATAATCGACATTCGGTGTACGATCTCCCGTTGGTAACATTTTTCGATAATCATGTATGCGCTGTATTAGTTGCCATTGATATTTGGTGACAGCACTTGTTTTCCTCACAATATACATTTTGGCACTAGACTTTGTAGATGTATAAGTTGTTCTCTGACGCAAATTCATACTGAGGAGTGAGCGAAGACATTTCAAGAGAATCACTTGATTTACAAAACGAAACTCAGTTATGTTCTTGGAAGAATATCCGCACAACTACATGCAACGGAAATGTCTGTTGTTGAGCCGTGGTAGACGGCGGTGTGAAGAGCTGGGAGGTCACTGGGCACGTACTGCCGGCATGTGACTCCAGACGTATTGTTGGTGCAGACCCTGACGAAATGGATCGGGATTGCCAACATGGATCATTTTGACGAAACTGTTGGTAGTGATGGGGCTGAAGTCTGATGCGGTCGGAAGGAGCTGCTGGTACAGCCTAAAAGATGCGTTGAGCGTAACTAACTTCACACGGTACGGCGGTGGCCTTAATTGTTGGTAGTCGAAGGATAACTGCGTGGCGCTGCGAGGAACCGTGACCTGGCTAGCAAAACAGAGCCGGCGGATACAACATTCTCAATACCTGAATGAATATGAATTTGTAACCAATTTGCATAACTGCTTCCCGGTACGTCGTTTTCGTCTTAGATTGTATTTCTTTTTTAATACGAAACTGACAGTTTTTACTTATTGTAATCACTATGTTTGCTTTCTAAGATGTTTAATATGGAGCAGAATAACATTTTAATTTCCTGGAAAGAAAATGCTGCAACGCCTATGGAGTCATGAAAAAACAGACCATGGTTTCGCTCTGTTTTTATGGCAGCGCAGCTGACGATCCGGCCACTGCCTTGCATATTGTCACAAAAAACTTGTAACTCGCGAACCTCTCTTCCGAGAAAATGAAAGCCTTTTGTTCGCTCAGCCAAGCACTGCTGTTTAATTTGTAGTGCATAACTGTTACAATTTTGCTAACTCTAACTATATTTAATTACCGATTAGTCAACGTGTAAGCTAACGGAATATTTTTAGCTTTTGGACCTATTTTTCTCTTAGACCTCTATCCAATGCGCGATGGGGTTAGCGGGATTCGATGTGCAATACCTTTGGCATGGAACAATATATATGACACAGAATAAGCCCTTTCTGACTACCTTCTCGTTTTATCCTCACACGGTAGCAAACGGATTGTAGACTGGTATCATCTTACTGTACGACAAGCCCTTTGAAAAATATACAAATTCTAAGAAGATTTGTGGTCGCCAGCTTTGAAGGAGCAATTTAAGTTCATATTTTCAGAAGATAACTAACTGGTACTGAAATAAATTCATGTTATTATAATAAATTTTTTATGTTCAACTTTGAATCAAGGTGGGTGTGTGATATAAGATTCTGACGTACCTGAATGGCTACTATCATTAAATTTAGCAGTTATATATTAAAGAAAATTAAATAACTGAAAATTAAGTGAAAGTATTTTCAAAATCTGAAGCATTAATTGAAATAGCATTGCAGCCACAAAATTTTAAACCCACACAATTAAAGTTTAGGCTGTCTACAGCTAAATAGACTTAAGACACTCTTTCATTCTCGTAATACTGACATTATTTTATGAGGTCTTTTGACTGTTAAGGTTTACTCAAAAGTGACAAGTTAATTTGCATTCAGTTTGTGACTTTGGGATAGTCAATTTAACATATACTTTTAAATTAACGGAATCTATTCAATTCTTATGCAAGAGATTTATGAGCGTAATATCCATTACACTTCTCTTCACTTAGATTTAAAAGAAAGGTTGGCCTTGTTTATCGTAGCTGTTGTGATTCTGTAGCTGTAGATTACAGAAAGATAATTGGCTCAAATGGCTCTGAGCACTATGAGACTTAACATCTGAGGTCATCAGTCTCCTAGAACTTAAAACTAATTAAATATAACTAAACTAAGGGCTGTATTTTTAGGAAATACGGTCCGAAATTGTGATTTAGAGCGTTTCAGTGCTTGATGCGTCAGCCTCACGGCAAACGGTAGGCAGGTGACACAGTTTTGCAACGTGTGTCGGTATGTGTGTACGGGCGCAGCAGCCATCAGAACGCAGCATTAGCAGAATTACGAAGACGCGGGCGGCGTGTGGCGCGGTTGCATTAGCCAACTCATCGAGAATCTTGTAATAAACACGCCGCCGCGTAACCGGCGGATTCAGCAGTGGCCTGCACTATTTAGGGGCATCAGAGATGGGCGTCGGCATTGGGTTCGACCGACTAGGCGTTTGGTCGCTGTTGCGTCGTCGTCATCAGTGACGCAGTCCCCGAGGACCGGCCAGCGTCGTCACGAGCCGCAGGGGGAGCGCTGGGCCGGCTCTCGGGCCGCTAACCTCCTACTGCCTGCGCAGCCTCTGACCGAGCACGGCGTCGCGTTGCCTGGGCTGCGTGCATCAGCACGTCTCCACCATGACACGAGCAGTGGGGCTGATCTACCGGAAAATGTACTCGAAGAACCAACAATAAAGAGGAAGATTGCTAAAAACACCCACCTTCTTCTACCCAGCCACTCCCTACAACCCCGACCACGTCACCCACTCCGGTCATCCTGTAACAAGTTGTGTTAGTTGGGTAACCTGCGCATCACACACTCCTGTTACAATCGGTGACAGTAGTGGTCTAACCGCTGGATTTGTAGGAAATTGTGGCTGGTAATCGACGAGGATGTGGGGCATCTGAGAAGAGTAACAATGGATCAGTAACTCCTGCAACATGACAACTAAGTGCCATTTTTTCGTTTGGTGGTTTGCCTGAACCTGTAGCATTGTCTGTCTTCCCTTCCTGTTCTTCTTTCTGGGCTTACTGTAGCCTTGTTTCGATAGCTCGTGGTGATGGAGCAGTCGTTGTCAGCCGAGGTGGCTATTCAGCAGCTACTTCAGCCAGTGTCGGAATTAGCGATAGAGCTTGCTTGGTCTAAAGAAGCGAGCAAGGAATGGTTTCCTGTTAATGGAGTAATTCTTGACACTAACGCTGCGTCTTTGGTCACCGCTTCCTCAGGAAAAGCTGAGGAGGATGTCTTTTTTTTTTCGAGAACCTTAGGACGGCCTCTAAATTGGGTAATTGGGGTGCAGAAACACTTTTGCATGTGGCTAACTTGAAAGTAACTGGGGATGCCAGAGCATACGTTACATGCCATGAAGAATTAAGGGATGCTCGGACAATTGAAGTTTTCAAAAAAGGATTGCTGGAAAGGTATCGGAGGAAAAATACGTCTAGATATTATCGGAAACAGTTGAATAGAATGTATCAAAGGACTGGGGAATCAATAGAAGCTTTTGTAAATCGAATTCGAAAAATTTTTGTTAATACCTATGAGCTAACGGATTCCGATTGTGTTAATGAAGCCATTCTGCAGGAAGGTGAGCAGAGGGCACTGGACGCAATTTGGCGGGGAATATAATCCGAAACATCTCGCAAGATTAGGATATAATTCCCTTAGACTCTCAATGAGGCAGTCGGAATTACTGTGGCGTTAGAGGAAGATGAAGCAGTAACGAAGACGTGGGCCAGTAAAGCAGTATTTAATGCAGAAATAAAATGTTTGGGATGTGGTCGGATGGGACACATTAGACGCGATTGCAAGGAAGTGCAGTGCAGAAAATGCAGACGTTGGGGTCATGAAGAGCGTAATTCCAATGGGTCTGGCCAGAAACATGATAGGAAACCGCAAGGTGGGCCTCACCCCTTCAGTTAAACGGGGCAGAGGATGGCGTGTGCACTGGCAACACCCCCGGTAAGGATTAACGCTAGTGTAGATTCAGTGGCAGACTTTCTTCTGACCGGCTTGGTGAGGGCCAGACCGTGCAAATTTTTATTGAATATCGGGTCTCAGGTATCCGTGACGAGTAGAAATGTACTCGGTAAAGTAGAATTAAAACCACCAAGCTGGGCGTTAAGTAGCGAGGGTGGGGGACAGGTGAAGTCACTCGGATCAGCGGTGTTAAACTTCCGAGTGGAAATGAGGAACTTCCAAGTGAAGGTAGAAGTTCATTCAGTTGTTGGCAGCAGTTATGTTGTCATACTCGGATTGGATTTCCTGGTTGCGCATCACGCAAAAGTTAACCTGGAACGGCGTACAGTAGAACTCGACGGAATACAATTTCGCCTAGGTTCTGTGGCCGCAAAACCATTACTGTGGCAAGGAACCGCCGAGACGTCGGGTTGCCCACCTAAACTGCGTACAAGGTCCCTTAGGGTTAACTGGCGGGATACTATACTGAAGGGTACAGGGAAAATAAGCTGGGCAGATGCTGGAGCTAGTGTGCCGGTAAGTTCGTTGTGTGTCGTTCAACCTTTGTCTGAGAATGAGCTGCTGGATAAAATGAAGTGTTTTACGCGCCGTAGCGTGTCCTACGTGCGGGAGGTACAAGGAAAAAAGGTTGTGCTTGTCAGTAATGATAATTTTGGTCTTGAAGAGGTGTAGTTAGCATGGGGTACCATAATAGCGAATCTGGAGATAATAGGGGAAGATGAACTGGATAAGGACTTCGCAGCAGATTACACAATGCTGGGAGAGTCTATCAGCTGCTCCGCACTGAGGGGTAAAGTAGCACATTTAAAAGGGCAAGACAGAGAAGTCATGGAGAACCTTTCGACGTAATGTGAAGAGTTATTTAATTCTCATGGTCCACTGCCCGCCACGTCCTTAGTTCAGCATTACATCCCCACTGGGAAGGAAGCATCGGTGTATAAACGTCCATATCGTGTTCCAAAAAGCTTACAACCTGTCATGGAACAATTCATTAATCAACAGCTTAGGGATGGGATAATAAAAACCAGTAGCAGTCCCTGGTCCGCTCCTGTCGTAATAGTGGGTAAAAAATCACCTGATGCGGGCAAGGCATATCGTTTTTGTTGTGATTATCGTTTCCTGAATCAAACAACTGTACCAGATACATACCCAATGCCTAATATCACTGAAATTCCGGATAATTAGTATCAGTGTCGGTACTTCACGACCTTGGATCTTCGAAGCGGGTACCACCAGTTGGAGATCGCTCCAGAAGACCGGCCGAAAACAGCTTTATCAACACCTACAGGTTATTTTCAGTATCCGCGAATGCCTTTCGGACACAAAAATGTTCCCGCAACGTTCCAGCGGTTACTAGATAGCGTGTTACGAGGTCTGAAACCTAATCAGTGTATGGTATATTTGGACGACATAATTGTTTTCTCAAAGGACGTGTAAGAACATGTTCGCCGTTTGCGTGAAGTTTTCGATCGTCTGAAAGCGGCGCGGTTAACTCTTCATATGGAAAAATGTCAGTTTTTGTTGCAAGAAGTCAGTTATTTAGGTCATATTATATGACAGGAGTGTGACCGCACGGCTCCAGAAACTTGTAGAGACGGTAATGAATTTTCCGACACCTACAAAACTAAAAGAGTTGCTGTCTTACTTAGGTCTCGCCAATTTTTACAGGAGGTATGTTCCAAAATTAGCGGAAATTGCAAGGCCCCTCACGCAGTTGTTGAAGAAGGGAGCAAAATTTCACTGGTTAGCAGAATGCAAAGAGGCTTTTCAAAAGTTAAAAAAAATTGTTAACATCTAGTCCGGTTTTGGCTTTTCCAGATTTTAGTAAACAGTTTATATTATCTTGTGACTAGGAATTTTGCTTTGGGTAATGTATTAACTCCGGAAATAGATGGGCAGGAACACCTGATAGCGTATACTTCCAGACAGCTAAACATAGCAGAAAAAAAATTACTCAACAACCAAGAAGGAGTTATTGGCATTAATTGTCGGAATAACAGGTTTCCGGTGTTATTTGTATGGATGACGTTTCAAGGTAATTACTGACCATGCAGAACTTAAGTGGTTGTCAGGGCTTAAAGACCCAATGAGTAGATTAACTAAGGGGGTGACCGAGCGAGGTGACGCAGTGGTTAGCACACTGGACTCGCATTCGGGAGGACGACGGTTCAATCCCGCGTCCGGCCATCCTGATTTAGGTTTTCCGTGATTTCCCTAAATCACTTCTGGCAAATGCCGGGATGGTTCCTTTGAAAGGGCCTGGCCGAATCCTTCCCCATCCTTGCCTAATCTGATGAGACCGACGACCTCGCAGTTTGCCTCTTCCCCCGAAATTAACCAACCAACCAATTAAGTGGGCTTTGTGTCTTAGTGAGTACGATTTTCAAGTGATTCATCGACCGGGTAAATCGCACGGAAACGCGGATGGACTGAGTCCTAAAGTATGCGACATGGAATGCACAGGAATAAATGAGAACGAATGGAAGGAAGCACAAACTGCCGACACAGATTGTCAACGATTTACCTCACAGCGACAGTGCGTTGTGCAAAACGGGATATTGTACCGTAAAGCTAGGAATGGTCCACGCATAGTCGTACCAGAAAAATTGCGAAGCGAAATTTTAAGGCAAGCACATGATTCAATGTTTTCTGGTCATTCGGGTAGAGAGCGACAGAAAGGAGGGTAGCACAGAGTTATTGGTGGTCAACCCGTAGGCGAGATGTCGATCAGTACGTAAAGAATTGCTTTCCGTGTGCCCAACGAGAGGAATTGAGTCATCAGAAAATTGTGTTGCAACGATTACCGGAAGCGGATAGACTTCTCCAATTACTTGGCATAGACGTCTTTGGAACGTTTGTGCAAACAACAGAGGGTAATCACTATGTTTCAACAATAATAGATAAATTTTCCCGCTATGTGTCTATTTCAACTATTCAGGTCCAGCGAGCCAAAGCAGTGGCTCACGCCATGGTACGTCAATGGATATTGAAATTCGGAACACCTGAAACTATATTTACAGATCAAGGGTCAAACTTTATGTCCGATTTTATGAAACAGTCATGCAAGTTGTTGCATATAAAGAAATTGAGAATTAGCGCGTTACACCAGCAGGATAATGGTCGGACCGAGAGTGTTCATCGTACAACAGCTAAGATGTTAAGTTATTATGTAAATTCGCAACACAACAATTGGGTTACCCTATTGGCGTTTGTAACCACGGCGTATAACTCAAAAGAGCATGAAAATACACAGTTGTCTTCGTATGAATTACTGTTCGGTCGGAAGATGCCATCTCCGTTTGAATTGCTCAAGACCCCACCAGGAACCGATATTTCGGCTGTTAAGGATTTATCCTAAAAGTTGAAAACAATCTGGCATCAGGTGAAAAAAATGAACACTAAAGCGTTAGAGAGACAGGACAAAGTTCTCAATAGGAAGGCGGCTATACCCAAATATCATGTCGGACAATGGGTGATAATGACTAATCCGTATGTGCCAAAAGGCAAAACGAAAAAAATCTGTATCCTGTTATCAATGTCCTTTCCAGGTAATCGAGATGACATGGCCGGTGAATGAAAAAATTGCAGCTTCCAACTCCCCCTACTATTGTGCTTGTGTGCCGAATTAGGCCTTTCAAGAGGAATTTTGAGGAACTTGGTTCATTGTCTGCAGTATCGTCTAGTGGAGAGGAAGATGAATGTAAGAAAAAGTATAAGAATGGAGTAGATAAACAAGAGAACCAAGTTAATTGTGGAAGCGATCAGACATGCTATTATGCTCTTAGGCCACACATATAAAGGATAAGCTTATGTGAGTTGTTTTTCTTTTGTTTCTCAGAAGGAGCGACGTTCTGGTAAGACCAGCAGTTCCAAGGTCATGGTTTGCGCTGAGGAGGGAAGAGGGAAGGTGTTCACTATCTCCCAGCATAGTTATCCTGTTTTGCTGTTGCAACTTAGCAGCAGCCTTGAAAGTACGTCCTATATCAAGTGGTGTTTTGTTCTAGCGACAAGGGGACGTAATTATACCAGGACATCAAAGGACCTTAAGGGTGGACTGTAATATTTGGGCGGTTGAAGACGAAATCTATAAATTAGAGGATACATTTAAGAAACTTCATTCCATCGAGGCTAAGCAGTCAAGGTTTAATGACACACAGGGGGAATATCAGCTACTACGATCAGCTTTTGCACGCTTACAAGCTCAGTTGCGGCAAACTACAGGGTTAATCACGAACGTTCGTAGGAATAGAGGATGGTTGGACGCAGGTGGCCTTATACTAAAAACAGTTTTTGGGAAGGTACTAAAAGTATTAATGAAACGCTACAGCAGGCACAGGATAATGTGAATAGCAACCATGGGATGCTAGATCTTCACACAACCCAATTAGACAGTTTGGAGAAAGATGTACTGAATTATACACGCCAATTGTGAGCTTTGGCCGCGACCTCCATGTCCCACATTAAAGCCACAGCCGACACAACCGATCACGACTTAGGTATAATCAAGTACCGGTTGGATAAAAGCGATTCGCAGCTGATAATCGCTTGCTGATAGTATTACAGAAGCACGCATATAAGCCACGGATCTACAGGAGGCTTTGTTGCACGCAATGCGCGGGCACCTAACCCCAGTACTGTTACCTTAGGAACAACTTCAGGAAGGATTACAGAAAGTTCAATCGGAACTGCCCGCAGCCCTGGAGCTGCTGACGACATTAACAGACGAACACTTATCTCTGTACTACAGAATGGCTACTGTTACCAGTATGTGGACGGGCACCCTGCTGAGAATTCATGTCATAATACCATTAAAATGTAAGTATTGTAAATTTGATTGTTACGCCTTGCATACGTATCCAGTCAAGCGGGAAATGTAGCAGAAATTCGTACAATTAACCGTACGGGATATACTGTTAGTGGCACATAACAGAAAAGCTCATGCGTTCCTCACTGCAGAAGACTTGCTGCGTTGTCGAACAGGTCCAGTTACCATACGCCCCGCGAAATTGTTACACACTGTTCCCAAATTTTGTGAGTATTCTCTATTCCGATCTCAAGAACCAGTCGCAGAGTGCCCTAAGGAAATTATAGCAGGCACGGTGCAGTTCTTTCAGCAAGATTGCTAAAAACAGCCACCTTCTTCTACCTAACACGTCTCCACCACGACACGAGAGGTGGGAATGAGCTACCGGGAAATTTATTGGGATAACCAACAATAAAGAGGAAGATTCTAACAACAGCCAACTTCTTCTACGTAGACACGCCTTACAACCACGACCACGTCACCCGCTCCGGTCATCCTATAACAGGACATCACACACATCCATGCCTGAGGCAGAATTCGGACCTGCGACCGTAGGAGTCGCGCGGTTCCAGACTGAAGCTCCTAGAACCGCTCTGCCGCTCAGCAGAAAGATAATTGGCTACACTTTTCACATCTCCGGTCTCCAGCAAGGTGGAACTGATTTACAATGCTGCAATGGCTCCATATTCCATGCTGGATAATCTTGGTTTCGAAAAACTCCGTTATGTCCTTCCTGCACCACTTTGCTCCCAGGTCAGCAGCACAACCGTGGATTGAAAAGCCAAACAGGATCGCAGACTTACTTCTTTGCCTTGTGAAACCTGTTATACATATTCCAATAACAGCAGTTCTAATTATAAAAATCATTCATACCTGTGCTGTTTTCGATTCATAATTTCGACAATAATTTTTAATAAACATGAACAGACCCTCTTCACTTCAGGTAAAGCCAGTTGAACATAGATTTGCACTGTGTTTCCAAACCCAAAATAGACATAACGTTCGTGGCTGCTGACCGGAGAGGAGTTGGTATAGGTTGAGAAATGACAACGGCGAAAGTCGTGGCAAGGCAAACCCATAGCACCAGTTAACTTCTTTACAGCAGAAAGTTTTATTTTCTAATGAATCAATCATAGTGTGAAGCCAGACGGCACTCATTTCTTGTTGTACTTGACATGTCGAAAATATTAGTGCTGGACTATTGCGAACTTAGATCACATATTTGGCGGGATTTGACCACAACAAAATTAGTTTAGCTGGCACGCAAAGGTTCAAGAATCCTTAAGCTCTCCATGAAAGGCAGGCGCACGTCCTCGTCCGTTACAAAAATTACCACCAGCTTGTTTTCTCAAGTGATATTTCATGTGCTCACCAACCTAAAAGTGAAAAGTAATTATTAGGTTGATGTGTCTCCGTAGGTTGTTAACAATAACAACTGGAGCCAGTTTCGACTTCTGGTCAGACACCAAACTTTCTATCATATCATTTCAGTTTTACAAATACCACAACTTACCAATAGTGCAAAAGAAATTGATTAGGTGTCAACAACAACGATATGTCGTGGTTCCGCTCACAGTCACCACAGAACTATACAGAAAGTTATTTAATATTCAAACACAGTCGCATCTCTCTACTGGTAAAACAAACAGATATTTACATTAGTTCGTTACTAGAAAACATGGGTGACAAGTTCCTCATGTGAACCTGTGAAACAAAACAAGTTTGTCTAGTCATTTCAGTGTCAGTCATCCAGTTACTGTTGAAAAATTTTGATATGGAACATTTTATAGTGCTTAGTTAACTGATGTCTAACACAAAAGATTATGCTGTATTATTTACGTTTTAGACACATTCTAACTTTGTTATTTGTGACTGAAACCACATTTAACGTCGTATGGGGGAAGTTAACGGTGAGAGCAGTTGCTGGGTAGGGGTCCCAGGTCATGGTCCCATTCAAAAATTTCGTCACTTAATTTCGAGTTCAAATTTGCATGTTGAAGTGTTATTTATTGTATTAAACTTGAGTTTATAAGTGTTAAAACTGTGTCATCTCTAACGACGAGTTTTGTAATATTTTCACTATCGTGGTATTAATTGACTACTGGACTATTTTCAATACATAGCAAATTTTTGTAGATCTCTTGTAGTATAGTCAGGCGACTGAACCGAAAAGAGCTTACAGGGTCTGCAAGACTGTTAAGTTTTGTCGGTTGCATAAAAATCAGACGGAATGAAATTCAGGTAGTTCGGATACTTTTGACCCTGTTAGTATCTCACACGGATCTCTTAGATTTATCAATGAGAAAATAAGGTATTTAATATCATGTTGGGTTTTTTCTACAGATCACCACGATGAGGTTTCAGTTGGCTTTTAGGAAATAGGTAGCATACTACAGTAGCAATAATTGCTTTAAGGGCTCCACACTTCAAGGACATTTCTCGAAAAGCGCGTAATATTTGCTTAAAATACACAGAAGATTTATATTACCTTAAAAATATACAAAACTTACAGGAATGACAGCTTTTTCAAGTTTATTCATTAGAAGAAGAAATTCAAATAAAACATTCAGACAGTTTTATGAATTTAATTTTTTAAGAGTGTAAATGATTCCTTAATATCGAAGAACTAATAGTGTTACTCCTTTACCCTACAGGTTGATTAAGCTAATCACTCTCTTCATAGTTTTCGCTCTTCAGCCAATCTTACGGGTTAGCAATCAAATGTCATAAACAGTGTAAATAAATACTCCGCTTATAATCGTTTTCATGGTAGAAGAAACTGGCAGTGATTAAGGTGATTTTGGCGAACATAGACTGTCTTGTAAGTCAAAGCAATCGCTTCTGTTCCAGCCTACCGCGGTTATTTGTCGTCTAGAATGGCTCTGAGACCTATGGGACTTAACTTCTGAGGTCATGAGTCCCCTAGAACGTAAAACTACGTAAACGTAACGAACCTAAGGACGGCACACACATCCATGCACGGGGCAGGATTCAAATCTGTGACCGTAGCGGTAGCGCGGCTCCATGCTGTAGAGCCTAGAACCGCTCGGCCGCTTCGGCCGGCGTCGTCTAGGATCTGTAATATCTGAGTTCTGGTACTTATTTACTTACAGATTATTTTTAAATTGAAAGAACTTTCGACATGTGCATAATTAGCACCAGACTAACCTAAGGACATCACACACATCCATGCCCGAGGCAGGATTCGAATCTGCAACCGTAGCGGACTCGCGGCGCCATATTGTAGCACCTAGAACCGATAAGTATCATTTATATTGTGTTGGTGTACTGATATCTAACTTATGATGGTTATATAACAGGGTATCGTAATTCCCACTACTTAATTACATTCTAAATAATTTTAGGAATAGCTGATTTAACCTTAAATTATTCCTGGAGGACGTTCAGCAACAGAATGAGGAATCTAATTCTTCGTCTCGATTTAGTTCAATGTTGTTGTTGTTGTTGTTGCGGTCTTCAGCCCTGAGACTGGTTTGATGCAGCTCTCCATGCTACTCTATCCTGTGCAAGCTTCTTCATCTCCCAGTCCCTACTGCAACCTACGCCCTTCTGAATCTGCTTAGTGTATTCATCTCTTGGTCTCCCTCTACGATTTTTCCCCCCACGCTGGCATCTACCAATTTTTCCATTTGTCTGTAAAGAATTCGCATTAGTATTTTGCAGCTGTGACTTATTAATCTGATAGTTCGGCAATTTTCACATCTGTTAACTCCTGCTTTCTTTGGGATTGGAATTATTATATTCTTCTTTAAGTCTGACGGTATTTCGCATTTCTCATACATCTTGCTCACCAGATGGTAGAGTTTTGTCAGGACTGGCTTTCCCAAGGCTGTCAGTAGTTCTAATGGAATGTTCTCTACTCCCCGGGCTTTGTTTCGACTGAGGTCTTTCAGTGCTCTCTCGAAGTCGTCACGCAGTATCATATCTCCCATTTCATCCTCATCTACATCCTCTCCTATTTCCAAAATATTGTCCTCAAGTACATCGCCCTTGTAAAGACCCTCTATATACTGCTTCCACCGTTCTGTTTTCCTTCTTTGCTTAGAACTGAGTTTCTATCTGCGCTCTTGCTATTCATGCAAGTGGTTCTCTTTTCTCCAAAGGTCTCTTTAATTTTCCTGTAGGCAGTATCTATCTTACCCTTAGTGAGATAAGCCTCTACATCCTTACATTTGTCCTCTAACCATCCCTGCTTAGCCGTTTTGCACTTCCTGTCGATCTCATATTTGACACGTTTGTATTCCTCTATGCCTGCTTCATTTATTGCATTTTTATATTTTCTCCTTTCATCAATTAAATTCAGTATTCCTTCTGTTACCCAAGGATTTCTACTAGCCCTCGTCTTTTTACCTACTTGATCCTCTGCTGCCTTCACTACTTCATCCCCCTAAGCTACCCATTCTTCTTCTACTGTATTTCTTTCCCCCATTCTTGTAAATTGTTCCCTTATACTCTCACTGCCCCCTGGAAATGTCTTACAATTTAAAACCTGGTTCCTAAATCTCTGTCTTACCACTATATAATCTATGTGAAACCTTTCAGTATCTCCACGCTTCTTCCATGTATACAATCTTCTTTTATGATTCTTGAACCAAGTGTTAGCTATGATTAAGTTGTGCTCTGTGCAAAATTCTACCAGGCGGCTTCCTCTGTCGTTTCTTACCCCCAATCCATATTCACCTACTACGTTTCCTTCTCTCCCTTTTTCTACTGCCGAATTCCAGTCACCAATGACTATTAAATTTTCGTCTCCCTTCACAATCTAAATAATTTCTTTTATTTCATGATACATTTCTCCAATTTCTTCGTCATCTGCAGAGCTAGTTGGCATATAAACTTGTACTACTGTGTTAGGCGTGGGCTTCGTACCTATCTTGGCCACAATAAGGCGTTAACTATGCGGTTTGTAGTAGCTTACCCGCATTCCTATTTTCCTATTCATGATTAAACCTACTCCTGCATTATCCCTACTTAATTTTGTGTTTATAACCCTGTAGTCACCTGCCCAGAAGTCTTGTTCCTCCTGCCACCGAACTGCACTAATTCCCATTATATCTAACTTTAACCTATCCATTTCCCTTTTTAAATTTTCTAGCCTACCTGCTCGATTAAGGGATCTGAGATTCCACGCTCCGATCCGTAGAACGCCAGTTTTCTTTCTCCTGATAACGTCATCCTCTTGTGTAGTCCCTGCCCGGAGATCCGAATGGGAGACTATTTTACCTCCGGAATATTTTACCCAAGAGGACGCCTTAATCATTTAACCATACAGTAAAGCTGCATGCTCTCGGGAATAATTACGACTGTAGTTTCCCCTTGCTTTTAGCCGTTCGCAGTACCAGCACAGCATGACCGTTTTGGTTAGTGTTACAAGGCCAGATCAGTCAATCATGCAAACTGGTGCCCTGCAACTACTGGAAAGGCTGCTGCCCCTCTCCAGCAACCACACGTTTGTCCCGCCTCGCAACAGATACCCATCCGGTGTGGTTGCACCTAAGGTTCGGCTATCTTTATCATTGAGGCAAGCAAGCCTCCCCACCAACGGCAAGGTCCGGGTTTCATTGGGGTGGTGGGGAGGGGGGGGGGGGGGGTTGGGAGCTATGTACGTAGGTAGAATTGTAACAGGACTTCTACATTTGCAACTGTGTATCTAAATCTCAATACGAGACAACAATAATTTTATATAAAAGTTTCCTTTCTTCTATCTCTTTGCACAAAAGCTCATGGAGTCCCATAACAAATGATATGTCGGATATATGACTTAGTACGCACTTCTTAAAAAGTGTATTCAGAAAGAGCAGAAGTGTGACACAGTATTAACTCTGCTATTCTCTTCGAGTCAGAATGATCTAGAAAAGAGTCAGTTCTTCCACTACGTTCCTATATTGAAACGTAAGCCATGGAAACGTACTAACTTCGGTTTCCCCTAAGTTTTACATAAGTAATGACTCAAATCAAAAATATTGTTTAGCTTAATTGGTTGTGCCCTTTGGATATTCACCGACGGAAAGGATATTGCAACACGAACAAGGAGTCATGCGGCATAACCGGAAGTTGATAAGTGTGTTCCTACATCTAAAAGATATTGTGTATTCATATTTCGTGCCGGTGACATAAGAGTGGACCTAGTAACGTCACTATTAATATGAAGATCAGGTTTGCTTTAAATACACTATGAAACACGTGTGAGCGTTAGCTACATTTGAGACTGGATGTGCTACGTTACGTTAGTCAAGAATACCTTCAAGGCGACAAACACGACATTATCAACACCTCACTGAATTTGAACAAGGACGTGTAATAAGGCTATAGAAGCTGGACCTTACTTTTGCGATACTACAGATAGACATGGCAGAAATGTAGCCGCAGAACATGAATGATGGCAGCGTTGTTCATGAGAAGTAGGGCCGCAAGAAAACCGCGCTCCGTACGGCCACGTGGCACTATCGAGAGGGAAGACCATCACGTTTGGCGTTCGGCTGTGGAGCATGGTACTGCATCTGCAGCGGCAATATGAGCAGTATTTGGCATCACAGGGGCACAAAGAAAAGTTACAAATTGATTACTTCAAGGGCTTCTCCGGGCCAGACAATTTGTAGCACGTATTCCACTGGCCCGAAACCACTGCCATTTGCGACCTTATTGGTGTCAGCGAAAGCTCACTGGAAGGCAGGGTAGAGGTATGTTGTGGTTTCTGACGAAAGTCGGTTCTCCCTCGTTACCATTGATGGTCGTGTGTTTTTTACAAGGAGTCCAGTTGAGTGACGGCATTAATCCTGTCTGTGTGCTAGACATACTGAACCCACATCATGAGTCATGGTGTGGTGTGCGATTTTATATGGCTGCCGGAGCACTCTCGTAATTCTCTTATGTACCCTGACCACAAATTATTAAATGAGTCCGTCAATTGGTCCTGTTCTGCTGCAATTCATGAACAGCGTTCATGCGCGTGTTTTCCATCACGATAATGCTCGGCCACACACAGTTATCGTAACCCAACATGCTTCAGAGAGTGTCGATATGTTGACTTGGTCTTCTCGATCACCAGATCTGTCTCCAATCGAGCACATATAGGACATCATCGGACGAAACTCCAGCGTCATCCACAACCACCGTTAACACCGTTAACACTCCCTGTGTTGCAATGGCTTTTCTCGTGCTTAGTTACCTTCTGATCTTGCAATTTTAATCGCTTAAATATATTATCTAGACGAATTTATTTTCGAAATTTCATTACTTTCCATTAATTATTTTTGTTGTTGCAATCTCTTTTTCTGTCAGTGAATATGCAGCAAGCGCTAAAAAACTTTCCCACATGTACAAATATCGATGGTAAAATTTTATTTCTACGTGGCTGAGATGGATGCATAATGGATATTTTATGTCACTGCAGTCTTTGTTTCCAAATTGCTGGAATGTGTGATATTAGCACAACAATGCAGGTCGCTTTTTACATTCAGCTTATCAAGGAAGTATTGCTGTGGATAATCGTTTTGGGTGTATGTGCAGTTAACGTACCTAACGTAGAAATTTATTTGTGGTTTTGAAGATAAAACGATTTCTTTCCGACGAGCACTTGGAAGCATCAGTAAGTTCATCTAACGGTGAGGGGGAATATTTCTGAAGAAGAAAATCACATCTGTATTTATACTAAAACTGAATCAGAAAATTTTTCGGGCATTGGCGCCATACATGGCAAATTGTAGACGCTAAATGTGTTTCAGTTGAACGACAAAAACATCATGCGGAGGGTGGAGCTACATCCGTGACGGATGTGCGCTGTGGTCAGTACACTTGACTCACATTCAGGAGGGCATCAGTTTAAATACCCGTTCGGTCACACAGATCTAAGTTTTCCGTGATTTTCCTAAAGCAATTGGGAAAATTCTGGGATGGTTACTTTGAAAGGACAGAAACGATTTCCTTTCCCATCCTTCCGTAACTCCAACTTATGTTCCACGGCTAATGAGCTGGTTGCTATGGAATCTTAAACACGAAGTTCCCTTTTTCTTTTCTCTTTCCTTTTTCCTCTTTTTTCAGCTATTCAACAACCTGGGAGATCATCCAGTGAAAAAGTCATGAGATATGATATACCCTGAGTAAGAGGTAGGAAATTGTTCTTTGAAGCGATTATGAACTGTAATATCTAGAGTATTGCTAGGGAAATATCTGATGTTGAGTTCCATAAAGTTTATGCTGACAGCTTGGAAGAATTAGATGAAATAATTATTGAAGCCTGTACTGTTTTTTATTGCCGGTTGGCACGTATAATTCGCGTGGTGAATCAACAAACTGTCACTGGGATCCAAAAACAAGGAGATCCATCTCCCCTGGCGTAATGCCATGGAAACAGTTACATTACATTTCATGTGTGTTACGAATAGATGACAAGTCTGATCGAAGAACACGACAGGGAAATGACAAGTCGGTATGTACAAGAATGTTGTGCGAAAATTAGGTGGCAATAACCTCGAAACATTGTAAAATCTTGTCAAAAATGGAACAGTAGATGAGTAACCGGTGCCTTTCCACTGACGTTGTTCACTGAAACAACAGACCGAATACTGTTGAATACATGGAGTAAAAATATTTCTTATGCTACGAAGACATAAATCTGTACAGGAGTTACCGGTGATAAACCTAAGGAAAAAAAGGCACACGGGTTGACCTGGACCGAACAAATAGGCAGAAATGATAAAATGTGACGTTTGACATTAATTCACATGTTAGGCATTGGATAAAAGACTACGCAGGAAGCATTTTACAATCCTGGGAACTGTGAGAAAATAGTGGCTTTAACTCCACAAAAACATTTCAAGCAATGACATTTCTACTTTACTAAGTAAACCACAGTCGAACCTTATTTAATGAGAAATATCAAACATGAAACATCCTGGTGGATTAAAAATATCATTGGGTGGAATTCAAACTGTGAGGACAGGTTGTGAGACGTTCTTCGGTAACTGAGCTGGTAGAGCAGTTGCACGTGACAGACAAAGGTCCTGATATCGTGTCTCCGTACGGCACAGGGTTTCAATCTAGCAGTAAGTTCCATATCAGCACACAAACATGCCGCTCCAGTCTCAGGTTCGAATCCTGCCTCGTGCATGGATGTGTGTTATATCCTTAGGTTAGGTAGGTTTAATTAGTTCTACGTTCTAGGCGACTGATGACCTCAGAAGATAAGTGGCATAGTGCTCAGAGCCATTTGAAACATTTTGAACCACACAAACATGTTGTCTTGATGACCACAAAGCAAAAAGATAACATAACTAACTAACGGGACAACACACCAAAAATTATACTGAACCACAATGCAACTAAGGGAGCAGTAGATACATCGGTCAGCTTACTGCACCCTTCACATACAAGATGAAAACCGGTCACAGCCGAATTATCCTACGCTACAATATTCGAGATAATTCCATTTCTCGGGGATATCAATCCAACGTTGAAAACAAATAATCGTTATAAGAGAAACATACTTCTTGGTAAACAGCTAGTCCCCTCGTCACTCCTTCTATTGAAGCTTCGAAAATGCTGCCACGAATTGAACAATCAGTCATCATTTGTAGAAGAATAAGACTTCAAACAGGAAGTTCTTGAACATTATGCTGCAGTGGCAGAGATCGACGCTCCAAACGTGCCAGACAAAAATTCTGTCTGCAAATTCAGACAACATAACTACAACGAAGTGCTCAGGTTGTAAGTAACACGTTTGTACAGCTCATGTTAAGTAGCACTGCCAAAAATGTGCACTGTATCAAATTGTCTGTACCGACGTACATTGGAGGTACCGTAACTAGAATGCTTACAGCTACTGCAGTTTTCCCTCTTATCAACAGTTTATATTTTGTTCAATTTCAAAATAAGACCACCATAATTACTTGATTTTTTTGGCATCATTGTTATGATTAACAGCTTCTAATTCTGTTGTATTTCTTACACGGGTATGTAATAGTCCATAGTTTTAGTCCAGGAAACTGAAAATATAAGAATTACCGTTACTGTAACTTTCAATGAAAGGTACTGGGCAGTTTTCTAATTTTCTTATCTTCAAATTAACGACAATTTCATTTCCGCTTCCTCCCGCTGGGAGACAGGGCCTTCCGACTAACTGCATTACATAAATACACCGACAGAAAAGAATTGAAACACCAAGAAACAAGTAATTTAGAGTACTGAAATTTCGGGAATACATTTTGTCTACGTAACATATTTAAGTGATTAACGTTGCAAGATCATAGATTAATGTGAGCGCGAGGAATGCCATTGCAAATGTGAAACGCATGCAATTCATTGCTCACAGGTGTAGTATGTCAGTTTATGGGATGGAATTCCATGCCTGTTGCACTTTGTAAGTCAATACAAGGACTCTGTGGTTGTCGTTCGATGATGTCGTATACGTGCACAACTTGAGCCATATTTGGTAATCGAGAATTCCAAGGCAACATGACGACACTTTGTACAGCATGTTGAAAGGCAGTATGTGCGCGACTGTTACGCTGTTGGAAAAGATGCCCTGCAATACAGTTCATGAATGTTAACAAAACAGGCCGAATAACCAAACTGACGTACAAATTTGTATTCAGGGTGCGTGGTAGAACCACGAGAGTGCTCTGTCTGCCATAATAAACCACACCCCAGAGCGTAACTCCATATGTGGGTTTAATGCGTCTAGCACACAGACAGGTTGGTTGCAGTCCCTCAACTGGACTCCTTCTAACCAACACACGACCATCAATGGCAACGAGGTAGGAATGGCTTTCATCAGAAAATACAACAGGATTCCACTCCACCCGCCAGTGAGCTCTCGCCTCACACCATAAAGTCGCTGGTGGTGGTGGTTTTTGGTCACCGGAATGCTCAGTACGGGAGGTCTGGCTAGGAGCTGTGCTTGAGGTACCTTGTTTGTAACAGCTCATTGCGTAAGATGCCACCTGCTGCGCCAATTGATGCTGCAGTTGCAGTACGATGCGCCACAGCCATAGACTGAACGCGACGGTCTTCTCTCTCGGTAGTGCCACATGGCCGTCCGGAGCCCGTGCTTCTTGCTATCCGCGCTGCTGCTACGGTCGAAGGTTCGAATGCTGCCTCGGGCATGGATGTGTGTGTTGTCCTTAGGGTAGTTTGGTTTAAGTAGTTCAAATCTAGGGGACTGATAACCTCAGATATTAAGTCCCAAAGTGCTCAGAGCCATTTGAACCATTTTTAGCTTCTTGCTACGTTTCTGTGACCACCGGTGCCAGCAATAATGTACAGTGGTTACATTCCTGCCAAGTCTATCTGTAGTGTCACGGAAGAAACATCAAGCTTCTCGTAGCCCTATTACACATCTTCGTTCAAACTCAGTGAAGTGTTGATAATGGCGTTGTCATTGTGCGTGTGAATTCCTAAGTGACCTAACTGCTGAGGTCAACGTTCCCTAGACTTAAACAATACTTAAACTAACTTATGCCAAGAACAACACACACAAACATGCGCAAGGGAGAACTCGTACCTATTGTGGGAGTGGCCGCGCATCGTCGTCGCCTTAAAGGCATTCTGCACTAACATCAACTCACTACTTCCAATTTCAAAAACTAACGCTCACGACCGTTACAGAGTGTATTTGACTCCAACCTGATTTTCAAACTCATAGTGGTACCACTAGAGCCACTCTTAGGCGCGAAATTTCAAGAAACGTTATCTTTCAGATGTAGATAGACGACTGCCAGCTTAAGATTACGTTGCGCAAAGCCTTCTTGGTGTTGCCACTTTTTTCGGGAGCATGTTTTTGCTTTTGTACAAGAGTGATTTCATTTGTTCTTTGTAACACTGAAAGCCTAATTATTTTGTTGAAATGAAACCTAAATTTAATACACACATCAAAAAATGTTTTACATCACCGTGGTTACGAGAGTTCCAGTATCTGTAGAGAAAATTGAAGCAGAAATCAACATATACATCGAAACTTCCTCCCTTTTCCTCCCTTTTATTGCTCACGAAAATCACACATGGTATATTGTACTAACATACAGCTAGACCATAACAAGTTGTGGTGCAGATACCAGTACACACTTCTGATACCCAGTAGCACGTCCTCTTCCATTGATGCATGCCTGTATTCGTCGTGGCATACTATCCACAAGTTCATCAAGTCACTGTTGGTCCATATTGCCCCACTCCTCGACGGCGATTCGGTGTAGATCCGTCAGAATGGTTGGTGGGTCACGGCGTCCATAAACAGTCTTTTCAATCTATTCCAGGCATGTTCGACAGGGTTCATGTCTGGAGAACATGCTGGTCACTCTAGTCGAGCGATGTCGTTATCCTGAAGGAAGTCATGCACAACATGTGCACGATGTGGGCGCGAATTGTCGGCCATAAAGACAAATATCTCGCCAATATGCTGCCGATATGGTAGCACTGTCGGTCGGAGGATGGCATTCACGTATCGTACAGCAGTTACGGTGCCTACCATGACCAGCAGCGGCGTACCTCGGCACCACACAATGTCACTCCAAAACAGCTGGGAAACTCCACCTTGCTGCACTCACTGGACAGTGTGTCTAAGGCGTTCAGACTGACCAGGTTGCCTGGAAATACGTCTCCGACGATTGCCTAGTTGAAGGCATATGCGACACTCATCGGTGAAGAGAACGTGATGCCAATCCTGTGAGGTCCATTCGGCTTGTTGTTGGGCCCATCCATACTGTGCTGCATGGTGTCGTGGCTGCAAAGATGGACCTCGCCATGGATGTCGGGAGTGAAGTTGTTCATCATGCCGCCTATTGCTCACGGTTTGAGTCGTAATACGAGGTCCTGTGGCTGCATCAATATCATTATTCAAAATGGCAACGTTGTTGTCAGGGTTCCTTCGAGTCATAATCTGTAGGTAGCGGTCATCCGCTGCAGAAGTAGCCCTTGGGTGGCCTGAGCGAAGCATGTCATCGACAGTTCCTCTCTTTCTGTATCTCCTCCATGCCCGAACAAGATCGTTTTGGTTAATTTGGAGACGTCTAGACACTTCTCTTGTTGAGAGACCTTCCTGACACAAAGTAACAATGCGTACAGCAGTTAACACTCTAGGCATGATTGAGCTACTGCCGACACGAACCGTGTACCTCCTTCCTGATGGAATGACTGGAACTGATCCGTTGTCGGACCCCCTCCGTCATGGTTGTTTGCATCTCTGGGGGGTTTTAGTGACATCTCTGAACAGTCAAAGGCTCTGTGTCTGCGATACAATATCCATACTCAACGCCTATCTTCAGGAGTTCATGGATCTGCGGTGATGCAAAACATTTTTTGATGTGTGTATTATGTGTAACATTTAGTAAGTAATTAGCATTGTTGTTTACATTATAACCCCAAACAACATATGCGTTTAGTTTTCATTATAAATGTTAGCATGCGTTATGTATATGGATTTTCAACAAAACGTAGTTCCAGTCTCGTGGTCGCAAAGACTCAGTCAATATCTAAAGAGGGAAAGAGACAGCTGTTATGCCCGCTAAAAAGGGGCATACGCCGCTTTGCACTAAGGATAATCCAGACATCAGACAACGCAGTCCTGTTAAATTAGTAGAATTTTTCAGACTTTGGCGAGACGTCAGCTTGTTTTAACATCACCTGGAAAATTTTTGGAAGTTTTCCTGTGTCTTGTGCTCAGATACAAGCGGCATCCGTAAGAGGGGAGCCCCCAAATCGGCCTTTGGATACATAACGAGGACTCATTTCGAAATGGAACAGAAAATCTGATAGTTAACTGTTGTTATGTGACGGCACCCGAATATTAAAGAACTTGAGGCTATGAATTTCATCAGATTTAGATTATGCTATAATGATAGTCTGTTCTGGTCTGACCTGTGAAAGCTGCGATTACCGAGAACTGCCATCCGCTTAAGACCTGCGACGGCAGCGGTGAAGCAATTAATTGCGACGGCAGCGGTGAAGCAATTAATAAGGCTGAATAGACTTCAACTGAGTCTCCTAGATATGTGCTATATGTGTTACATGGTAGTTAGAAATATCTAACGATCAGTCAACCACAGCTTCGAGGGCTACACATAGTTGATCTGCCCCGGGAGGCACCAGCAGGAAATGTTACGACAACCTCTGCCACATGTCAACGGCCACGCCTCCCGGGGCCGGAGACGAATGGCTCTGCCCTGCCAGGGGCCGGAAGTTCAGCTCGCTCCACCACGACTACGCCTACGACAGGGTTATCGATGACGACTTTTCTTCTCTCTATGGTTCCGACGAGGCGGATACTGGGATTCTCTGTGCATTTTCAATTGTGGACCCTCCCTGCTGACAGTACGAGATTCATCAACTAATACTTAATGTCCAGTCCGTAATTGATAATGAACTGTCAAACACGGAACTGCTTTTGTGTTAAGTTCTCCAATGAAGTTGTCATTTCCGAAATAAAAAATGCAGGCTACAGCGATTTGGCACGCGAGATGAGAGCAGAGAATTTTTCAATTCTGTACCTAAATTAAAATGCCTGTCATTATTCGATGAGCGGATTATCAAAGACAGACTACTCCATTTTTCACAAGATTTATATTGCAACTGTCTCCAGTAGATCGGTGTGTCCATAAATTAGCTTTACAACTTCAGAAATTCATAATTTTCAAACGATACTAGGTATTTAAAAATAGTTTCCAGCACGTGTTAAGATAACTCAAAAAGTGTTTTTACCTTCCATGTGACGCAATTTTGACGCAAAATTGAACTTGAAGACCTTATAAAATATGGAAGTCAGAGGAGAAAGTTCAGTGTGAGGCCTGTTTCATACAGACAACGTCCGGTATCCAAATACCACGAAACGTTACTGAAGGCCACCACCGTCCCGACCAACTACTCGGGTTTCACATACGTCATTTATGGAAACAGATAGTGTTTTCCATAAAAAGGGTGGTGGTCGCCTATCTGTTTCAGAAGCCAACGTGTACAAGGCAACGCTAACGTGTACAAGGCAATGCAGGCGTATCCAAGGGTCGGTGCGTACGGCGGCCAGGGAGTTCGGAAATGAGACAATCAAAATTGTACAATATCTTGTATATGAGGTTACAGCTTTATCCCTACCACGTGCAGCTGATTCAGGCATTAAAGCCTACGGACAAATCTCAACGCGAGCAGTCTGCAGTGGATATGCTACGCAAGTTTGAAGCAACAGCGATTTTCTGGAAAAGATTTGTTTCTCCGATGAGGCAACGTTTCATGTATCGGGCAAAATGAATCCTCATAACGATTCTATTTTGGACTCACAATATCCTCATTTCACGTGAAATGGGAAGAGACAGTCTCAAGATCAATCTCTGGTGTGGACTGATGCTGAGTTGCGTCTTTGGTCCTTCTTTTTCATTGAGTCTGTCGCCAATAGTGGTGTTTACCTGGATATGTCACAAGAGTTTGCTGTGTCACAATTGGAACACCTGCAACCTGATGGCTTATACCTGAAGTATGAGGCACCACCCCCTGGTCCCTAAACGTCCGTCAGTTTCTAGATGAAAAGATTACTTATAGGTGAACTGGACGAGATAGTCCAATCTGATGGCCGCTACGATCCCCTAACTTCACACCATTAGAATTCCTCCTATGGCGTTTTTAAAGGATCAAGTGTATAGAACCGAGGTTAGAGACCTACAGGACTTGAACGCATGCTTCACAATGCTTTTGAACATGTCACTATGCAGACCCGTAATCGTACGTGGACAGAAATTGAATTCCGACCTCACTTTATCCGTGCCCTTATGGGTACCCACATTGACGTGTTTTAATGAGGAAACAAAACTTTATGACTTGCCTTATCACATGTTTAGAACCATTTGTTCAGATATAATGTAGTTGTAAAGGTATTTAAGTCTTAAATTGAAAAGATACTTCATGGACGCCCTTTGTTTTTCGAGTTGAATCTGATTATCATCTTCTCAACCTTCAAAGAAGGACTAGAACATGTTTGTAATGGATATGAATCATGATCTGCGCAAGAAAATTCTAACGACACCATTACGTCTATACTTTATTTTCTGCTAACTCCAACAGCAGCCAATAAGAGGACTTGAATGTCTCCCTAGCGTTGCCATACTGCAGTGCATCCGGTATGGCGAATCCTCTTCTGAACAGCCATTCCACTTTCAGTTATATCTAATGTCGTTAAATTAACACAATAACGGTGCAAGAATGGAAGAGAATGTGCAATAAGTTCATGCTAAACAAGCAAGAAAGTAGGTGAGAGATAAAAGTAATTGAAAGGGATAAAAGAATCCTCAAATGTGCACCCAAAACTAACAACTCCTAAACTTATTCACAAATTTCAGCTTTTTTATTTAACCCAAATCTAAATATGAACTAAAATTTAGTTTTAATGGATCATAAGAATCGCCCGAGAAGTATTCAATACCCTGTATCAAATAGACGATTATGTATTAGTTTGTAGTCTCTCGTGCAGAAAAAGAGCAAAGTGGAGTTATCCTCCTTGAGGATGTAATCCTCATATTTGCCTAAGATCCAAAATATAGTTCACTTTGTTGGACGCAAACCCAGTTCACTGTAAATTCCAATTCTATAAATGCTATACACATTTTTACATACTCCGTTAATATTCCTTTAGACAGAAAAAAATATTTTAAGCCTACTATCACGCTCTACCTTACGGCTTCTACCTGCTTGACGCTGTTGTGGTTAGAAGGAATCATTCCCAATCGCTTTCGACATGCTCCGACAGCGCGAGACATTTCGACTCGCTTTCAATTCGTAGTTGTAAACGAGGAGGTGAATCAACGTTCGAGCACTATACAGTGGATGTTGTGTGGTGGCAGTGCACCTACTTGATACGATAGCAATGGGATTCGGACCACATCTGGTGCGTCACAAATCTGTCAGAAGCCATCATGTACTACACTCCTGGAAATTGAAATAAGAACACCGTGAATTCATTGTCCCAGGAAGGGGAAACTTTAGTGACACATTCCTGGGGTCAGATACATCACATGATCACACTGACAGAACCACAGGCACATAGACACAGGCAACAGAGCATGCACAATGTCGGCACTAGTACAGTGTATATCCAACTTTCGCAGCAATGAAGGCCGCTATTCTCCCATGGAGACGATCGTAGAGATGCTGGATGTAGTCCTGTGGAACGGCTTGCCATGCCATTTCCTGTATTATTTCTGTGCCAATCTCTCCCATATTTCCCGATAATACAAAACGTGCTGCCCTTCTTTGAACTTTTCCGATGTACTGCGTCAGTCCTATCTGGTACGCACCCCACACCACGCAGCAGTATTCTCAAAGCGGACGGACAAGCGTAGTGTAGGTAGTCGCCTTTGTAGATCTGTTACATTTTCCTTCCAATAAAACACCGTCTTCGGTTTGCTTTCTCCATAACATATTTTATGTGTTCCTTCCAATTTAAGTTGTTCGTAACTGTAATACCTAGGTACTTACTTGAATTTACGACTTTTAGATTAGACTGATTTTTCGTGTAACCGTAGTTTAACGAATACCTTTTAGCACAGATATGGATTACCTCACACTTTTCGTTATTTAGGATCAACTGCCAATTTTTGCACCATTCAGATATCTTCTCTAAATCGTTTTGCAATTTCTTTTGATCTCCTGATGACTATATTAGTCGATAAACGACAGCGTCATCTGCAAACAACCTAAAACGGCTGCTCAGATGGTCTCCCAAATCGTTTTTGTAGATAAGGGATAGTAAAGTGCCTATAACACTACATTGGGGAACGCCAAAAATCACTTCTGTTTTACTCCATGACTTTCCATCAATTACTACGAACTGTGGCCTCTCTGACAGGAAATCACAAATCCTGTCACATAACTGAGACGATATTCCATAAGCACGCAATTTCACTACAAGTCGATTGTGTGGTACAGTGTCAAAAGCCTTCGGGAAGTCCAGGAATACGCAATCGATCTGAAATCCCTTGTCAATAGCACTCAACACTTCATGTGAATAAAGAGCTAGTTGTGTTTCACAGGGACGATGTTTTCTAAACCCATGTTGACTGTGTGTCAATAGACAGTTTTCTTCGAAGTAATTCATAATGTTTGAACACAATATGTCTTAAGAAATTCTCGTGCATATCGATGTTAACGATATGGGTCTGTAATTTTGTGGATTCCTCCTACTAACTTTCTTGAATATTGGTGTGACCTGTGCAGCTTTCCAGTCTTTGAGTACGGTTCTTTCGTCGAGCGAACGGATGTATACGTTAATTAAGTATGGAGCTAAAGCATCAGCGTACTTCGAAAGGAACCTAACTGGTATACAGTCGGGACCAAATGACTTCCTTTTATTAAGTGATTTAAGTTGCTTCACTACTCCGTGGCTATTTACTTCAAAAAAATTGGTTCAAATGGTGAACGCTATGGGACTTAACATCTGAGGTCATCAGTCCCCTAGAACTTAGAACTACTTAACCGTAACTAACCTAAGGACATCACACACATCCATGCCCGAGACAGGATTCGAACCTGCGACCATAGAGGCCACGCGGTTCCAGGCTGTAGTGCCTAGAACCGCTCGGCCACCCTGGCCGGCGATATTTACTTCCACGTTACTCATCTTGGCAGCTGTTCTCGATTCGAATACTGGAATATTTACTTCTTCTTCCTTTGTGAAGGCATTTCGGAAGGCTGTGTTTGGTAACTCACTTTAGGCAGTACTGTCTTCCATAGTATCTCCATTGCTATCACGCAGAGAAGGCATTGATTGTTTCTTGACGCTAACATACTTCACATACCACCAGAATGTGTTAGGATTTTCTGCCATGTTTCGAGACAAAGCTTCGTTGTGGAAACTGTTATATGCATCTCGCATTGAAGACCGCTTTAAATTTCGAGCTTCTGTAAAAGTTCGCCAATCTTAGGGATTTTGCGTGTGTTTCAATTTGGCATGTTTGTTTCATTGTTTCTGCAGCATTGCTCTAGCCCGTTTTGTGTACCAAGGAGGATCAGCTCTGCCGCTTGTGAATTTATTTGGTATAAATCTCTCAATTGCTGCCGATACTATTTCTTTCAATTCAAGCCACATCAGGTCTGCACTTATATTATTAATTTGGAATGAGTGGAGATTGTCTCTCAGGAAGGCGTCAAGTGAATTTTTATTTGCTATTTTCGATTATTTTTGGAGGATTTGGGAATTACAATATTCAATATCGCTACGACAATCCTGTGTTAATTAATTCCTGGTTTGATGCTCCTTATTAACTCAGGATTATTTGATGCTAAGAGGTCAAGTGTATTTTCACAACCTTCTACTATTCGCGTGGGCTCGAAATAATTTTCAGAGAATGGGTTTAGCAGGATATCAGATGCTGTTTTATGCATACCTCCGGAATTAAATATTCATTTTTGCCAACATATAGTGGGTAAATGAAAGTCACCACCAAATATTATCGTATGAGTCGTGTACGTGTTTGAAATCAAACTCAAGTTTTCTTTGCAACTTTCAGAATGGGCTCTGAGCACTATGGGACCTAACATCGGAGTTCATCAGTCCCCCAGAACTTAGAACTACTTAAACCTAACTAACCTAAGGACATCACACACATACATGCCTGAGGCAGGATTCGAACCTGCGACCGCAGCGGTGGCGCGGTTCCAGACTAAAGCGCCTATAACCACTTAGCCACACCGGCCGGCCTTTGAACCTTTCAGCAACTGTATTATCTGAATTGGGAGGTCGGTAAAAGGACCCTATTATTATTTTATTCCAATTGCCATTAATGACCTCTGCCCATACTAACTCACAGGAAGTATCTACTACAATTTGGGGATAAGCTAAACTGCTTCTAATAGCAACAAACACGCCATCGCCAACCGTGTTTAGGCTATCCTTTCGGAACACCGTTAGTCTCTTCGCAAAAAATTCGGCAGAGCTTCAGCCAGCTTTCAGTGCCTATAACGATTTCAGCATCAGAGCTTTCTATTAGCACTTGGAGCTACTGTACTTTCTCAGCACAGCTCCGACAATTTAGAACCATTGGTTCCTGTATCTACGTTCTTCCTGTGTTCAGCCTGCACCCTTTGTGACTGAAGCCTTTCTTGTGTTTCCCGAGACCCTCTAACCTAAAAAAAACTTCCCAGTAGACGCCACACAGCCCCTGCAACCCGTGTATCCGCCTCCTGCGTATAGTGGACACCTGACCTATTCAGCGAAACCCAAAACCCAACCACCCTTTGGCGCAAGTTGAGGAATCTGCTGCCTACACGGTCGCAGGACCGTCTAAGCCTCCAATTCAGACCCTCCACTCCGTTCTGTACCAGAGGTCCGCAATCGGTACTGTCGACTATGCTGCAAATGGTCAGCTCTGCTTTCGTCTTGCAAGCAAGACTGGGAGCCTTTACCACTTCTGTTAGCCGCTTGAAACCAGAAAGAATCTCTTCTGATCCAAAGTAAATCACATCATTGTTATCCACGTGACCAACCACCTGCAGTTGACTGCACACTGTGCTCTTCGTGGCATCCGGGAGGACCCTTTCCATATCTGTAATGACTCCACACGGAGTGCACATTGGTTATCTTTCCTTTATCTTCAGCCAAGTCCCTAAGGAGCCCCATAACGCGCCTGACGTTGGAGCTCCCAACTACGAATAATCCCACCCTCTGAGATTGCTCAGATCTTGTAGTCCGAGTGGTTTCCTCTGAAACAGGACAGGCGACAGCATTTGGCTCAGCGACAGTGTCAGCCACAGACAGCACCTGGAACCTGTTTGTCAGACAAACCGGGAAGGCCTTACGTGCGGCCGAGTGGGAAGCCGTTAACCGCCTGCTTCGCCCCAGGGCGACCTTCCACTCGACCACAGGTGAGGGGTCAACCTCTGTGCGAGCAGTAACTGGGTTGACCATCGATGAGGACCGATCGGAGGACTCTACGTGCTCGACGTCTGTTGGATTCCCACGACCGGCCCACAACAGTGGTGCCCATCCACTGCAGCCTCAAGCTGTGTAACCGAAGCCATCACAGCCTGAAGCTGAGAGCGAAGTGTCACCACGTCGGTTTGCGTCCTCACACAACAGTCGCAGTCCCTGTCCATAATAAGGAAAATGCAGGAACTGCGTCTAATAATACGCACAGATTCAGAAACCTAACTTCTGAAGCACTCAGGCAATACTAAATAATTTGCTTCAATGTCTTCGTTTTATGCCATCTACTGAGGATTTCAAACACTGGAGGAGCAGTACTCAGGAGTAGGACGCACTAGCGTCCTATTGCGGTCTCCCTTACGGAAAACCCACACTGTTCTAAAATTTTCCCAGTAAACCGAAGTCGACCAATCGCCTATCCTGAGAAGGTCCCCAAATGCTCGTTCCATTTCATATCGCTTCGCATCGTTACGCCCAGATTTTTAATCGACGTGATTGTGTCACGCATCACACTCCTAATGCTGTATCCGAAAATTAAGGTTTTCTTTATACTGCTCATCCGCCTTAACTTACTTTTTCCTACATTTGGCTAACTGACATTCATCACACCAGCTAGAATTATATTGATGTTACCTTGTATCCCACTGCAGTCATTCTACTTCAGCACCTTATACCACTAACGGGAGTATTAATACGTTTAGGCAAGAACTGGCTTTCAATAACACTTACTGTCTGTACATTACAGCAGGAAGATAAGAAACTAAATGATTACTAATGGTGGAGCACTACTAACTTGGACAAGATGTTCTTTCGTCAGTTTAATTATAGGAAAATAGTTTTTTTTTTATAAATCACGCTTACTGCAAAAGGAATCTCATTCATTGGAGGTGATTCGTCTATTTAATCATCACCAGACACTATTAACATTATGAGTAAATACCATTATTTCCGATATTATATGCTTAAAAGTACTTTCCTTAAGAATGCTTTCAATATCACCACCTCAAACATAAAATGACACAAACGAAACGTCAGCATAATTCCATTTACAAAACAAGAACTTCCTAAATCGTCCCTAGTTACCAAGATCTAACACACCTCTGAAAAAACCGTCTGTCTCTAAGTGTGGTCTATGATCATACTGAAGAATCGATACACGACTACCACGAAAGTGTGGAGTATAGCAGTGGGGGAAGACACAACGGAATTAAGTTAGAAAATTATTCATTGCCATAGCTGACACACTATGAATGTCTCCTCATAAGAAAGGAGAAAGCAGAAAAAGCACTCGTTAACAAGAGAGCAAATCTTCAACTTTTTTGCTTTACACCTACTGGACACTGAATCATGGTAGCAAGAAACCTCATGCGGGACAAGTTTTCTAAATATTTCTTTACTGATTGTCTATCTGCGTGAGCGTAGCTTTGTTATAGATGGCGTAAGAATCTTGTCACCATCGAGATTTTAAATGACAGCTACTGAAGCCTTCACTTTGGACGGTGAATATTGTAGCACCTACTAGCGTACAACAGTCGGCACGAGATCCCTCAATGCACCAGTGGTGGCCATGACAATTCGTTTGTCATTTAAAAGACAAGAGTTTAGGCAGTTTCCAGGTATCAAAAACTCTATGTCAATCTTGAAGTGAAAATCATTTACAATGTTGTTGTTGTGGTCTTCAGTCCTGAGACTGGTTTGATGCAGCTCTCCATGCTACTCTATCCTGTGCAAGCCTCTTCATCTCCCAGAACCTACCGCGACCTACATACATCTCAATCTGCTTAGTGTATTCATCTCTTGGTCTCCCTCTACGATTTTTACCCTCCACGCTACCCTCCAATACTAAATTGGTGATCCCTTGATGCCTCAGAACATGTCCTACCAACCGATTCCTTCTTCTGGTCAAGTTGTGCCACAAACTTCTCTTCTCCCCAATCCTATTCAGTACTTCCTCATTAGTTATGAGATCTGCCCATCTAATCTTCAGCATTCTTCTGTAGCACATTCACAATCTTTAATCAAAATTATAAGAAAATATCAACTAAATATAGCAGGATCATTCCGTGCCACTCTAGGGAGTAAGTCGGTTATCAGTGTTGCTAAATATTCTGAAGGAGGTTGGGTCTCCAGCAAGCAGCATGAAAAGTGCGTCTATACAGATGATGTGTATCCTGAGCGTCTGCTACTTGGTTTTGAAAGACGTAGAGAAGGCAACCCGTGTTTTGACCAGTTGAAGAGGCCAACGAATTTTACTCACATTTGTGTAAGTAGAAGTCAGAGTTATAGAATAGTCACTAATAATTTTCAGATTCACTGATTGCAAACTGCACACTATAAAGTAATATCAGGGAGAAAAATTTGGGTGGATCTACTAACCAGTAGTTGTTGTAAATTTTTTTCTGTCTTATGCGTACTGTAAACTGAAAAGTGAATTTCCCGGACACAGTTCAACATTGTTTATTTTTTGCGTCGTCATACTTCATACTTAATCTCTGACCGGGATAGAATTGCTGAACGACATGTTAACTGCATAGACACCCCATGACCCGAAACACTACACGGGCGGCCCATCTTCGTTGCTTAGTAAATTATTTACGCTATCTATTGTTCGTTAATGTGAATGTAAATTCCTGTTGGAAATAGAGCCATTTGGTTAACATTTCCTGCTGTAAGGCTTAATACTGACACCAGCTTTACTCATAAACAAAACAAAATCCTATGATAATACATAAGATATTGAATAGAATTCACAGTGCCCTGGACCACATACGTCAAAACCAGAGAGCTTGAGCAGTCGAAAGTACAGATTTTCTCGGGAGAAAATACCATGACGAAACTATTCCATCTGGTATGCATGATATATATCAGAGAAATACTCTTAGACTTCAAGATGAAAGTAACAATTCTAGTACCAAATGTGCCAGTTGCTGAGAAGATGAGAATATTATCGAACTATCGGTCTAATTAGTCTTGGTTGTAAAATATTGGCACGAAGTATTTACAAAAACTACCAAAAGTCGGGATCAGGAAAGATCAGTTTGGATTGCGAATAAATGTAGTGGCACGTGAGGCTATACGGACACTATCTTAGAGAATAGGTTTAAGAATGGCAAACTTAACCCACCACATATAGTGTATCGGAATACTTAATGACAACCAGGTCAGCAGAGGATTCCAACGGCACCAATGGTGTTGCAGGGCTCGTCACAATTGCCCCAGTGTCCCAGCAGCTTTGAGCAGTAGCTAGAAGCCTGTCGACTGTGGGCAGTGCAGCTTCGAACTGTTTACAGCCAGCAGCCAATTCTCCTCACAACGAGCACAGTCTCTGGCCATATCATAGTGTGAAAAAAAAATTGAAAAAGATCCGAAAAATACCAGCAAAGCAGTCAGAAGTAACTTAGAAAGTACTAACAGAGCCCTGAAAAAAAGATAAATTAGCCGACTGTGGCGCTGCTGAGGTTGGAATGTACGCAAAATATAACTAGGAGAATAAACAAAGACTGAAACAGACTCTGCACAGTTCTCTCATTACAACCAGAGACTGCCACAACACGTACATAATTCTATAATGAAGGTTGTTTTCCCACTGTCTTCTGAATGGTTTAATAGAGCTCGGTATGGCTGCCTCTCGTGTATCAACCTCTCCACATGCACTAAATGATTTCACTTACATGAGGCGGATATTCCGATGTCTGCCTTCCTCTACAACTTTTGGCTCCTACGGCTCTCACTAGTACGGTGAATACTTTTCCCAGCTTTTTTAACATGTGTTCTGTCACATTGTCTTAATTAATATTTTTAAGTACTCGTGCCGTCATTGTTTGTGCAACGAATTTTAACATTTCTTATCAGACCCATAATTTTAATCATTCTCCTGTAAAATCGAGCTTCAAACGAACGGACTGTCTTCTTTACCGTTTACGAAATGAAAATGTAATTGTGCCGCAAAAACTGTCAAAGGGGGAAGTATCTTTTGGAATGAGCCATTACAATAGTTATAATACACGAGACATTCGTATAGTATGAGAAAACACTACGGGGCAACCAGTATTTCGACTTTCGACAGTTGTTTTTAGCTTTTGTAAAGAGGCGTTAACGTGGCAAGTCCAAGTAACGCATTTAAGGCGAGATATAGACGGGAATGAGTGTACGTAAATGTATCATAGTCATGGGAACTTTCATGCGGGATGTAAAAGTCTGAACAGTGAGATATAGGTGGCAGTGAACTGATTGTTTATGAAACTGTAACATATATAACATGTTCAGTGACTAACATTTCATTGTTTTGCCATACGAAAAGATTTGTTGTGTAGACTTTCTATGGAAGTAATACAAGAGATGTAGTAAACAACGAATTACGGTAGTGAGCAACCAGTAGCTAAGAGGAGATAAACCCGTAGGACAATGAAGAGTTTGACGCATGTCTGGAACCAGTTCTGATTGATAGTGGATACAGCACTGTCTCGGAGACTTCCACAAGGCAGAAAACACTGCTTTCAAAGCAGCTAGGAACTCATTCTGTATGTCATCAGTAGGTGAAATGAAATTAAGGTCAACGTCACTGACTGAGTCATATAAAGTTGCAAATGTTTAACCTTGTAGTCTCCGTTAACAATTACACTTTCATAATTATTGTATGAAGTTTTTGATAGCCTAGTTTACTGGCAGGCAACCGTCGGCCCGCGGTCTAGACAAGCCCGTGACTGGTTCCAGTCCGGCCGGCGGAAATTTTTAGGAACGAGGGAGAGCACTCCACCGACGCTCGGAACGCTGTGTGAGTAATGCTTTCTTGCTGGCCGTACGGTCTGTCAAAGTTGTAGTGAGCTCTGCTGTCATGTGTTTGAGGAGTTCCGTCCATTTCGTACAATGCAGGTATTGTACATGTACAAGAAACAAAGGGTGAAAAGAACGTGCCTGTTTTTATAGATAATTTTACCGCAGAGGACACAGGATTAACAAAGGGTTTGTTAATCTCTAATATGGATACACAGGAGGAAGAAGATTTGGGACACAAGGGGTGTCGGCCATGGACAATAGTCGGACGCTGTTGACTCTGTATTACGAGGAAAAGTGAAGCATCTTGAGCGAAGCAATAGGGAACGGATGGAAAAAAATACTTTTGGAATTTAAGAATTTAGTTTTTGCAAAAGGGGCGATACCAGCTAAGTATTTCAGACAGCACCACATATCAACGGGAAATGAATCACCTGTCTACAGCAAACCATGCAGCATACCTGGGTACTTACAGTAAATTTTGGGGGAATTTATCGTTCAACTGCTGATAAACGAAGTAACATAATAAAGTAATAATGCATATCGGGCAGGAATAGTCGTCGTGCGAAAAAAGCAACTGATGCAACACGAAAATATAGGTTTTCTTGTGATCTAAATGCAAAAATCATAACGGACGCCTACCCTTTGCCAAACACACAAAAACTTTGGATAAGTTAGGGCAATGCAAATATTATTGAACAATGAATTTGAAGACAGGTTATCAGCAGATGGAGGCTGCACTGCAGGATCGACACAAAACGTTTCTGACACCCTGGGGACACTACTAATTTGGGTGAATGCCATTCGGATTAGAAAATGCAACTGCAACATTTACGGGAGTCTATGGGAGTGATACGGAGTAACATTAGCAGTGGTCAAGGGAAGTATTCCTAAGGTTAAAAGCAGCGAAGTTTCCCCTGAATACAAAAAAAGTTATTTTATGATGGAAGAGGTAGTACACCTAGGTCACTTCCTAATTAAAGGTGGGGTTAAGGCAAAACCTAGTTTAATTACACGAATTTTCTGCGCCAGAATTTGTAAAGGAGTTGCAGTCGTTCCTAGGAGTTGCGAATTATTACCGCCAGTTTGTAGAAGGATTTGCGGATATTGGCAGATAGTTGACAAAGTTGTTATAAAAGGGAGCTAAATTTGTGTCATCAAAAGAGTGATAGCATGCTTTTTGAGGATCTAAGGAAGCTTTAACATCGAGCCCTATATTGGTGTTTCCAGATTTTAATACAGAATTTGTTTTATCATGTGATGCATCAAACCATACTCTCGGCTGTTTGTTGTCACAGGAGATGGTTCAAAACGGCTCTGAGCACTATGGGACTTAACATCTATGGTTATCAGTCCCCTAGATCTACTTAAACCTAACTAACCTAAAGACATCACACAACACCCAGTCATCACGAGGCAGAGAAAATCCCTGACCCCACCGGGAATCGAACCCGGGAACCCACAGGAGGTGGATCACGTAGAACATACGGCAGCTTACGCAACAAGATCGATGTATTTCACACCGGAGAACGAGACGTTAAGCCTTATTTATTGAATGACGTATTTCAAATTTTATCCGTAGGGTAAAAGTTTAGATTAATAACAGATCATGAAGCGTTAATACGGTTGTTGGACTTACAATATCCTTTCTAGTAGGTTGATATGATGGACAGTAAGATTAATAGAATCAGATTTCGAAGACACACATGAACCCGGAAAGAAGCCCGGAAATGCGAATGACTTACGTAGAAAAGTAACAGTATTACATATTGGGAGTTGTGAGCATAAGGAATGGTAAACTACACGAAGAGCAGATGACGAATGTAAGCAGTATTTCAAACAGTCACATTTTTGTACAGAGGGTGGGTTAGTACGAAGAGAAACCAAGTTTTGACCACGCGTAGCTGTCCAAGCGAGGGTAGGGTATAGAGTGGTACAAGAAGCTTATGATTACATGTTAGCTAATTATGGAGGTTGCGGAAGAGTAGCAGAAAGGCATTGATGGAGGAATAGGCAGATGGACGTAAACCAGTATGTGCAGAATTTCGTACAGTGTGGACAGAGAGCGGATTTATGTCGATTTTTCGAGATACTTAGAGACGGTCACGATGCCAAACCAGAAGCTAGCAACAGTGATACAAGCGCTTGTCAATAATTGCATTCTGAGGTTTGGAGTGCCAGAAACAATAGTAACCGCAAGGGAACAGGACTGAGTTCAGACCCAGCCGTCGTTCAGATTCCAGTGGACTTGATGCCCAGAGCATAAAAGCAGAAGAAGGAAGATGAACACACAAGGGGTTTGTGTTAAGAATAATTAATTCATTTTAGTTTGTACGTTTGGAACAGAGATTAAAAAGTTGTTATGCAAGAAGCCTAGTAATGAAACAAGTTCCATGATGCTTGAGTTCAGGAGTATAGCAAGAAGCCCTGCTCAAACGTGTAAGATTAAGTGATAGGGTTAAGGAGACTAATTGTTACAATAATTGCTAAGATGTGAAAAAGGAGGGCCAGTCCCCAGAAATTCTCGTGCGAAGGGAAGTTTAGTCTGGTCGAACTCAGGGACTGGATCTCGATAAAAAGGAGGGCAGTGTTGCATATCGACCATATAGAGTCACAAAATACGCCAGAGCAACAGTGAGCTGCAACAGAGCCAGCTACAGGGAGGCAAGATTGTTATGCGTTACGAAGCCAAACACGGCAGGTGTTGTGAAGTAGAGCCTAATGGCTGCAGTGTAGCAACAGCCAACGCTGTAATATGCTACCAGAAGGACGGGAGCCTTTCCTCAATTGCCACCACGGAAGTGTTAAGAGTACATGCCTTAAGCCTTAAATGTACATAGTCTCGAGTGTAGAAGTACTCAGCCATTCGTGTACTAAACTGTTCTCTTCTCAGTATCACAGCCTATACCACAAGCCTGTGACATACAGAATGACATCTCGAAATGCAGTACAGGGTCCGCTGTTTGACCATAAGATGGGGCAGCCTGCTCTGAGTCACGAGACCACCTGCTGCTGGAGCAGGAAGAGCCCACTCGCTGGAGGGAGGTCACGGCCGCCTCTGCAGTTTCATCACTGTTACATCTGGAGACATTACTGACAATGGCATTAGAATGACACCACACTTAGTCCCACTCTTTGAGATGTCAGCAATGCCAGATGTCTATTGTTTCACATTAGATGCAACTGGACAACTCCGCCAAGATGTACCTGATGTACTACGGCCGAGAGCTGGAATAAAGAAGTTAATTAAATTAATCTACTCCCATCTTGACGTCTTATTTCACTCCCCACAGGTGAAAATCAAAGGTTCATCTACCATGTGCATAATCTGGTTTGAGATATGTGAAACAAGATGATGTTCAGCTCTAAGTTAACATGGAGTCTCAAGTGAACAACGCGATAGACAGCTCATGGTTTACATGTGATGACATTTGAAAACCAGAAAAACCACTAAGTAAGCTATAGCATTTCAACGTACAGTTTTAACAATATTATGTGTGTAACATAATAAAAAGAGTTAAAGACAGAAATTTGTTACTGCAGTACATCATGAGGTACTTTAAAGAAGTGGTTATCTGTGCAGTCTGACTGGTCGTCAACAACATTATTGCCATATTATTTCTTATGAGTATAGACTTGAAAAATTTACTTTTAGGAGCTTTGTGAAGAATTTTCATTTTGTGGTTAATGCTGTTAACATTGTGCATTGAGTGTCGCAGATCGTAGCTGAATGCTACGTTATTTGGGGTTCCAGTATGTTCTCTACATCTGGCGAAATAATGTGCTTGCCATTTACTTTTTTTAGTAGTGAGTTATAGATAATTAATGCTTGCTTTTTCTTCTATTTCTGTGGTAAATTGAATACCCTCTTGCGTCCTACTTAACGCTATTAGCTATTCAACCACTTACCTTTCGTCACCCTAAATGAGGGCTATTACATCGTCTACATATCTTGTAAGCCGTTAACAAAAGTGTTGACATGCTGTCTGCTAGGAAAATGCCCATAGCCAGACCTTCAGTCTGAAGAAAATTTTTGTTGTAGAATGAAAAATAATTATAGGACTGTGAACGTTCCAATAATTTAATACCACAACTTCAGCCTGGCTCAGTTCCTGAGTGTTAATAATGTTTTCTTAATAATTTCTCGGCATTCCTTAACAGGGATGCATAATATGTAGGCTCTTAATGTCGGATGATACCAATGTGGAGTCATTAAGAAAGCAAATGTTTAGTAAAAATTATGCAAGTTACAGACTGTTTTTTAGAGTGTGGAAATTTAAAAAAGAAATCATAACTTTCTTTTTATTTATTTCTTGGTTATTTTTTTCAGTCTTTGGTTAGGTGCGAGTATCCCATCGACAACCTGTGTATTGCATTTGTCATGTTTATGTACCTTGTGTGTAAGGCAGGAGTAGTAAAGTTCATCATTTCCAAACAATGTGTTTACCAATCGTCATGGATGAAGTTGCAATCATCTATTTTCTTTTCAAGAACTGGACTGAATTAATTGTTGGATCTTGAGGAACGCTAGTAATGTTATTTTTTCAGTTTTTAAAGTGTAATCTTTTCGTGTATTACCACCACAGTATTGCTTTTTCTGCCCTGATCGCAATAGCTTGATTATCGAACAATATTTTGCTAATAGAATTCAAGATACTTACTCCGTTACATGTTTGTGATGATAAATTAATTTTTACATACAGTATTACTTGTTCTAACTGCCAATGCTATGATATTATTTTTCTGCATATCAGAGCAGTCTAAGGCCATTTTGGTACCAGCAATTATTTCTTTCGGATCTTTTGTATTATATTTATTTAATATTCTACAGTGCAAGTCTTTCTCTAACAATTTTTGTTCTGCATAGGTAAAACGTATATTACTTAAGTTTTAATTTCGGTAAGCAAAATTGGGTACGTCTTCTGCCCTAATTACATGAGTTTTAGGGTCATCAGAACCAACTAATTCAGATTTTTGCTGTGTGTAATCTTAACCTGATCTGAAATTTTTTTAGTTTACTTTGGAAAAAAAAGTGAACATATCCTCAAATTGTGATTTAGTAAGCATATTATTCAAAACTGCTTCTACTTTCACTTCCTCAGTTTGAAGCAAGTGAATTTTCTTTATAAAAGTCTTTTATTTGCATTTTGATCTACATAATCTGATATTTAGTTATAGCTTTATGTATAACTTTAGAACAGCTCTTTATACGACTGTTTGCATATTTAGGTGTCACTTGCTGTTGGAGACTCTCTTTGTTGATCAAAATATGAAGGTACAATCTTTTACTTTTCTTCTTAAATGTCAGTGGTATGTATGTATCCTTTGGTTCATGGTGTAGCACAGTGTTAGCGGACTTGCTCATGCTGGATAATAAAGGGAAGATCTCTAACTATTCAGCTTGAAAAAAGACAGAGTGACTATGTTGAGATATTAGGAATGAAGATGTATAATGATAATAACGTACGTTTTACTGAAAATTCTTTGGAAGTTATCACATAAAAAATTCGGAGGTCTTAGGACTACTTGTCAGCACGCTCTCGTAATAGAGTTTCTCTAACAAATAGACATCAATGACCGATGTCACCTTCTGTACGAACCTCCTCCTTCTAACTAGTGAGATCCTGTTCGCCGTCATTTCCTCTGCATTACGTTTCGGTAACACATAATGTACTGCATTACACATCTTCTTACAGGTTGTTCGGGATGGAGGCTGCACTGGCCTGAGGGATAACTGTGCGTTATGGGACTCTCTCATCGGAGCTTGTAAGGCTCACTCGTACACTGGCGATAATTGGAGAGCTGCGTTAATTTCACCGAAAATGGCAATTATTGCCAGCCGATGTAATCCATGCAGCAAAGAGATCAGGAAGAGACATATGTATTTCAGTTTCTTGAATGTGCATGACTGTTCCGTGTTGCTTGGAATGTGGAAGTGACATATAATGTGAGCATAGAGTTAGAGAGGTTATGCATATTTTGATGGCACACGTGCTTTCAAGATTATGTTCTTTTTGAAATGTGGAAGAAGAATATGATAAATATTAGGAGAAGAAAGGACTTTCTTTTGCCAGTTGGAACAGTTCTGTTAACTGGTGGAAAGCTGAGTAAGCATATTAAAAATTTTGAATTTAGGACTCCACAAGATGCTGACTCCAACTCCAGTCCCTACTTGCTCATTTAGCAGGATATTTTGAGAATATTTGGAAGTATTACGAAATATTCGGCTGATTTAGCAGGTGTTATAATGCTGCCAGAAAACGTCTTGTCTCTGCTGTGACATTCTTTCATGACTTGTCTTCGAGATCTCCTTCTCTTCCGCCTCCTGATTTGATGCTCTGTCTCCTCCTCCTTTTGGGAAAGCTGTTCGAGTCTTTGTAGCATCTGAGAAACGGGTCCGAATTTCATCTTCAATCATGTTGTATTCTCAGGTGATTTAACATGGTGTGCAAATTTCCTTCCTTCCATATATTTCGTTTATCTTATTTGCGGAGTGCTTCGAGGATTTTTAAAATCTTCAGCAGCCTTACTAATCGAGAAAGTTTCGGTAAGAACTAGTTTTACTTTGTCAATTTTCAGCCGTCCATTCAGCTTATCTGCTTTCATTATACATTTTCACTCTTCTGAGGCATAGGAATATTTAAATAGGGATACCATAGGGGAAATTAAGTTTAATTTACAGGCATATCACCAATATCTCCATCACGGTGACATACATTACGCTAAACACACAGTTTTATGTAACAGTCAACAACCACCTATCTACTGTAGCACTTAGTAGGAATTACACGGGCCAGTGACATTAACGTCACCACCGCGTGTGTTCGACTAGCAGTGGAGGGTATATAAAACGTTTTGTGAGTCTGCGAAAAACAGTGCAGTTGTTCAAAAATGGTTCAAATGGCTTTGAGCCCTATGGGACTTAACTTCTGGGGTCATCAGTCCCCTAGAACTTAGAACTACTTAAACCTAGCTAACCTAAGGACATCACACACATCCGTGCCCGAGGCAGGATTCGAACCTGCGACCGTAGCGGTCGCGCGGTTCCAGACTGTAGTGCCTAGAACCGCTCAGCCGCTATGGCCGTCCGTGCAGTTGTTCTCGTAATGAGGAAACGGAGCGATATGCCTGACATCCAATAGAGCATGATCATTGGCTTTCAGGTCAAGGGTGGACGCATTTTCGAAACGGCTAAGTTTATATATTGCTCGCGGTTCGCCGCGGTTAAAGAATACCGTGCATTAAAAAATGGCGCTATCCAAAATCGGCGCCGAGGCAGCTGTAGTGACAGGGCCAAAGGTGACAGGGGTTTTGTCTGTTTTCTTCCCATATTTTTAACTATTTGAAACATAAAATAGATATGAAAACAGATACAATTAGGACAATAATTGTCAGATTACATGGTGAGCAGCATTACCTCAAACGCATGGTTTCATTCAGGTATTTAAAAATAAACAGTGTGCTTAAAGTCCTCCATAAACAACTAAGTAATGCAAAGCAGGGCTTACCTTGATATTATGAAACCAATTCATATTAAAAGAAACATTCAAACAGGCAATTAACAGTGAACTGTACTATGGCATGCTTACAACAGACAGCAGCTCGCTTAACACCCAAACAAAAGCTATGAAGAGACCCGCACTATGTCTCTTAAATTTAAGGGACTGGCACTTGTTTGTTCTCACCATCGTGAATGATGGTAGGCTGTCGTAATGTAACATACATAGAGTAGTATCCAAAGTCGCACCATAGCACAGGAGAACACACTCATTTATGCCAGTATTGTGCTAAGTAACCTGCTGTGTTAATAACGCATGTGTATGCACGTGGGAAGTAGTGCTGTACCCAGGCGCCATCATCTATTTGAGCTGTTGGTCGCACTGTTGTACCAGACTTACTAGCTAGCCACATAATGTTTGAATCAGTCTGTGTATCGTATACAGTATCAATACCTGTTGGATAGTTGCTGTGTTCATAAACTGTTCTTTAGCGGTACATGACATGAAACTTGGTGGAGAAAGTATTAATAAAAATCTTAAGACTATTTGTATTGCAAAGCTTCTGTTCTTAATCAACCGGTGAGCAATCAAAATGAAACGTACTACAAATCGTCTTGCTGTGACAATCTCTGAACGTAGTTTACGTATCAGGAATGAAGATGGGGTTTTAACTGTGGCGATATGTGCCCTAGACCCTGACTTGATGCAATCTTCAAAGCAGCCAATCTACAGAATCAACGACTGCTACTTTGCCAAATTTTTCACAGCTGTACCTTGTGTAGGAAGAAGTACGACGTTGACTAATGGAGTACTTGGGAAAGTGATTAGAAAAGTGATTCTTTCCAACTAAAAACACACTACTGGCCATTAAAATTGCCAGACGACGTGCTAAAGACGCGAAATTTAACAGACGGGAAGAAGATGCGGTGACATGCAAATGATTAGCTATTCAGAGCATTCACACAACGTTGGCGCCGGTGGCGACACCTACAACGTGCTGACATGAGGAAAATTTCTAACCGAATTCTCATACACAAACAGCAGTTGAGCGGTGATGCCTGGTGAAACTTTGATGTGATGCCTCGTGTAAGGAGGAGAAATGCGTACCATCACGTTTCCGACTTAGGTAAAGGTCGGATTGTAGCCTATCGCGATTGCAGTTTATCGTATCGCTACATTGCTGCTCGCGTTGGTCGAGATCCAATGACTGTTAGCAGAATATGGAATCGGTGGGTTCAGGAGGGTAATACGGAACGCCGTGCTGTATCCTAACAGCCTCGTATCACTAGCAGTCGAGATGACAGGCATCTTATCCGCATGGCTGTAACGGATCGTGCAGCCACGTCTCGATCCCTGAGTCATCAGATGGAGACGTTTGCAAGGCAACAACCATCTGCACTAACAGTTCGACGACGTTTGCAGTAGCATGGACTATCAGCTCGGAGAAAATGGCTGCGGTTACCCCTGACGCTGCATAACAGACAGGAGCGCGTGCGATGGTTTACTCAAGGACGAACTTGGGTGCACGATTGACAGAAAGTCATTTTTTTCGGTGAATCCAGGTTCTGTTTACAGCATCATGGTGGTCGCATTCGTGTTTGGCGACATCGCGGTGAACGCGCATTGGAAGCGTGTATTCGTCATCGCCATACTGGCATATCACCAGGCGTGATGGTATGGGGTGCCATTTCTTGCTCGTCTCGGTCACCTATTGTTCGCATTGACGGCGCTTTGAACATAGGACGTTACATTTCATATGTGTTGCGACCCGTGGCTCTACCCTTCATTCGATCCCTCCTAAACCCTACATTTCAGCAGCATAATGCACGACCGCTTGTTGCAGGTCCTGTGCGGGCCTTTCTGGATACAGAAAATGTTCGACTGCTGCCCTGGCCAGCACATTCTCTAGACCTCTCACCAACTGAAACCGTCTGGTCAATGGTGGCCAAGCAACTGCCTCGTCACAATATGCCAGTCACTACTCTTGATGAACTGTGGTATCGTGTTGAAGCTGCAAGGGCACCTGTACATTTACACGCTATCCAAGCTCTGGTTGACTTAATGGCCGGACGTATCAAGGCTGTTATTACGGCCAGAGGTGGTTGTTCTGGGTACAGATTTCTAACTTTATGCAACCAAATTGCGTGAAAATGTAATCCCGCGTCAGTTCTAGTATAATATATTTGTCCAATGGATACCCGTTTATCATCTGCATTTGATCTTGGGGTATCAATTTTAATAGCTAATGGTGTATATCTGCGTATGATAGAGATAGTAGTGTAATGAAATTGTGAATTCAACAGACAGTGAAGATAGAATGATTTAATTCAGACAGTGAAGATGGATTGATTTAATTCACGGAAAACAATCAGGAAGCCAGCTGCAACATGAGTAACGTAGAAGTAGATACCCTCGGAGTAGTGAAGCAACTTATATCACTAAATAAAGGATGTCTTCCGATCCAGAGTGTACACCAAATAAGTTCTCTTTTTTCAGAGTACGCTGATGAAATAGCTCCATATTTAACAACCACATAGAACCACTCACTAGACGAAAGATTCGTATCCAAAGACTGGAATGTTGCACAGGTCACACCAATACACAAGAAAGCCAATAGGAGTAGTTACCTAGATTACAGGCCCAAATCATAGATACTGACCGCAGCAGCATATTAGAACATAAACTGATGAGCCATAACATTGTGACCTCCAACCTTCTATAGATATGAACGAGTCCAGGCGATATCAGCGTCGCATGTCGAGGAATCACTGCTAGTCAGACCCACGCACGGAGCGTTTAGTATCAGTGAGCGTCCTGTCCCTGTATACAATGACTAAGCCACGCGGGTTAGCCTCGCGGTCAAAGGGCGCCTTGCCACGCGGCTCCCCCCCCCCCCCCCCCCCTCTCCCCCCTTTGAGGTTCGAACTCCCCCCTCGGGCATGGGTGTGTGTGTTGTCCGCAGCGTAAGTTAGTTTAGGTTAGAGTAAGTAGTGTGTAAGCCTGGGGAACGATGACCTCAGCAGTTTTGTGCCATAGGGACTTGCCACAAATTTCTAGATTTTTTTCCAATGAAAAAGGCGAGCGATCCACCTGAGAGAGGACAGATAGTGAATACCCGGAGGCTCGGCATACGCAGTTAGGAAACTGTACGACTTGTCGGGTGATCGAGGAGTTCTGTGGCAAGTTTCTTCAACGCTAGGCGAAACCAAAGTGGGACCATGTAAAGAAGTACTGGAGTTGGACGGCTCCAGAGTTCAGACGTAGTAGGCTGGGTGGACTGGTAAGGCGGGACAGGCGGCCAACTGTGGCAGAACTAACATCAGACTTTAATGCTGTGTCTGAACACATACTGCACCGAACACTCTTAACGATGGGTGTCGGCTGCCGACGATTCATTCGTGTGCTAATGTTATCACCATGAAATCGGTGATACCACAGAAATGGTCACGTGACCACTGGCACCGGACGTTGGCGCTGAGGCAGAGCGTTGCATGGTCTTATCAATCCCAATACCGTCCTCATCATGCCGATGGGAGAGCGCGAATCCGTCGCCTTCAAGGGGAACAGCTCGTTGACACCTATAGTGCGGGATGGAGACAAGTTATCGGGTGCTCAATTGTGCTCTGGGGGTAACATTCGCTTGGGCATACATGGATCCAGTGGAGCTCTTGCAAGGCACCGTAACGGTCAGTGCACACTGGTTGCAGGCCACGTGCACTCTTCATGACGATCATGTTTCCCGGCGGCAGTGGCCTTTTCCAACAAGATAATATGTTATGTCCTAAAGCAGAACTGTGATGGACTGGTTCGAGGAATGCAGTGGCGTGTTGCTGCTGATGTTTTGGCCCCTCAGTTTGCCACACCTGAACCCGATCTGACACATCTGGGATATGATTGAAATTGGCGTCAGAGCCCATCACCCCCCCCCCCTCCTCCCTCCCCCCCGCGTCGGAATTTAGGCGAATTAGGTGACTTGTGCGTGCACATGTGGTGCCAAATCCCTCCAGCCACCTACCAAGGACTCATAGCTTCAATACCGCGACGCGTCGCCGCTGTTATCCGTGCTAACGGTGAACATACCGGCCATTAGGTATGTGGACATCGTTCAGGCTGGTCACTATGTATTGTGTTCGAGCATTATGAATTCCCCGAAGATAACTATCTACTGACACACAGTCAACAAGCATTTAGTAAAAATTTTTCTTGTGAAACATCACTAGCTCTTTACTCACACGAAGTGTTGAGTGCTACCGTCAAGGGAATTCGAATTGATTCCGTATTACTATATTTCCAGAAGGCTTTCGACACCATACCTCACAAGCGCCTTGTAATCAAATTTCGCGTCTATGGAATATTGTCTCAGTTACAAGATTGGATTCGTCACTTCCTGTGAGAGAGGTACACTTCGTACTAACTGATGGAAACCTATCGAGTAAAACAGCAGTGATTTATGGCGTTCCCCAAGGTATAGGGCCTCTGTTATTCCTTATCTATATAAAAGATTTAACAGACTATCTGAGCCTCAGTCTTAGGTTGTTTTCAGATGATGCTGTCGTCTACTGCCAATTAAAGTTATCATAAGCTCGAAACAATTTGAAAATAATTTAGAAAGTTTACCAGTATGGTGTGAAAATTGGCAATTGACCTTAAATAATGAAAAGTGTGAGCTCATTCAAATGAGTGCTAAAACATATCCGTTAAACTTCGGTTACACGAAAAAATCAATCAAATCTAAATGCCGTAAATTGAACTAAATACCTATTAATTACAATTACGAACTACTTAAATTGGAAAGAACTCACATAAAATGTTGTGGGAAAGGCGAACCAAATGCTGTATTTTATTGGCAGAACACCTCGAAGATGCGACTGATCTACTGAACAGACTGCCTGTACTGCGCTTATCCGTCCTCTTTTGGAGTACTGCTGCGTGTTGTGGGATCCTTACTAGATAAGGTTAGCGGAGTACATCGATAAAGTTCAAAGAAGGACACCATGTTTTGTATTATCGAGAAATATGTGAGAGAGTGTCACAGACGTGAAACAGCATTTGGGGGGACATCATTAATACAAAGTCGTTTCTTGGTTCAAATGGTTCAAATGGATCTGAGCACTATGGGACTTAACATCTATGGTCATCAGCCCCCGAGAACTTAGAACTACTTAAACCTAACTAACCTAAGGACATCACAAAACACCCAGCCATCACGAGGCAGAGAAAATCCCTGACCCCGCCGGAAATCGAACCCGGGAACCAAGGCGTGGGAAGCGAGAACGCTACCGCACGACCACGAGATGCGGGCAAAGTCGTTTCTTGTTACCGCGGGATTTTCTCACGAAATCTCAATCACCAACTTTCCACTGCGAAAGCGAAAATACTTTTTTGATGTGAGAAATGATCATCATAATAAAACAAGAGAAATCGGAGCTCGCACAAAAAGATATAGGTTTTCGTTTTTTCCGCGCTCTTTTCAAGAGTGAAATAATAGAGAATTATTGTGAAGGTCATTCGATGAACCCTCTGCCAGACACTTAAGAGTGAAATAATAAAGAATTATTGCGAAGGTGGTTCGATAAACACTCTGCCAGACACTATGTTGAGTATCCTTGTAGATGTAAAACACTTTCAAAAATTTACGCTCTTCCTCAGATATAAGTGTGTCAGGGAGTTCTTATGAACAATAAAAAAAAAAAGAAAATTGAAAAGGTTTTAGCGGAAAGGAAAAGGGCTAAGAAAGGAATTTGTAGAACATGAGGTCTTGTGTGACGAAATAACGACATAATTTGATAACGCCAACTAGAAACAACACAACAAGATTTGCAGGAAGAAAAGGTGGCTTCCAGTCAAACAATGAATCATTAATTAAAATAATCAGTGGAGTGAAAAGTCACTGTAGCTAGTTAAAACAACAAACTGGTGAAACCCATACAACATCAGAGAAAAGTGCGGTATTGAAAGGAAAAACAGAAACTGTGTGAAGATATTCCAATGAAGTTTCAAACTAAACCTGAACAAGTTTGTGGTGCCAACACCAACATTGGGAGTGATAAATATCTAAGTATCTGTAATTATCCGAGACTCCAACCAACGATCAACGTACATCAAGTTGATTTGGTAAAAATTTTTAAAGATACATTTCCTGTAAACTGGGATGAATATAGGATAATAAGTTTTGAGGAGACTTTGTTCGAGGAGAAAACTTACCTGGAATAGCAAAGTGATCGACGAATCAAGAGCTATGAACAACTGGAGGACCTATTTCTCAGGAACTATTGAGACAAAAATGCATACCTTGATGATCCCGTACATGAAGAAGAACTGATGAAGATTTTGATTCAGAAGTTAGTCCTGTCAAAGTGTGGGATGGTCTCACTGTTGTCATACCACGGTATTGTGGGCCAGTTTTGTTCTTTGAATGGGATTAGATAGACGGGGCATCGTAAGAGGAGATCCAGTGGAAACGTGACCTTGCACAGAGAAACAATGGTTGTGGTGATTTTTGTAACTGCGAGGCACACAGGGGCAACAGTTATCTGGGAGAGTAAGTGCATCATAATTTTCATAACCAATGGACGCGTGATCACAACGATCATGAAGCAAGCTATTCTGGAGATCAGTTCACTCAAGGAGGATACTAGATATACAATTTTCTCAAATTTGTGAATAACAGGAGGAGGTCACTAAACCTATCACCAGAAAGGAATAATCGTCGATAATGCATTCTAACTCTGCTGGAACTGTTAAACTGAAAAGTGTTGTCTGTCTAGATCCCAGCGGGATTAGACAATGGGAACGGATAAGAACCGAGCATTACCATAAAATTTGAAAACCAGTCAGGCGCGAGGTAAGATTTGTAATAGGAAGGGAAAGTCATACATATCGAAGTGATAATGCCTATTTTTGAAACAGAGGTATACGGAATAAAAATAGATCGCTTAACACGTTCTAACAGGGTGGTATGCGCCATATTATATGATCATTTAACGAACATTGAATACATTCGAACCTATCATTTAGTGGAATCCGCTTTTTTAGTGTCATAGGAAACAAAAGTAAACCTAAATTATGTCTAGGTTTGGAGAGACAGAATTTGAGAAGAACATATGAAATGTCGAAGTGTTATGAGCCAGTTTTGCTCTTTGAATGTACTTTCTTGCGGAGAAATGTGCCACACTATATAATAGTAACGGGAAGGTATTCACCAAGAATAGCGGAGAAAAAGGAATAAATTGTAGTTTCAAGAATAGGACGAAGAGGTTTCCGCAGGTACTAAAAAAAAGTCGTGTGACTAGGCCTCCCGTCGGGTAGACCATTCGCCGGGTCCAAGTCTTCCGATTTGACGCCACTTCGGCAACTTAGGCGTCGATGGGGACAAAATGATGATTAGGACAACACAACACCCAGTCCCTGAGAGGAAAAAATCTCCGTCCCAGCCGGGAATCGAACCCGGGCCCTTAGGATTGACAGTCTGTCACGCTGACCACTTTTTTTCTGAAAATCTCATTTTGCTCTATATTGGTCGATGAATTGGTTCGTAGCGGACGTCCTATGACAGCCGTTCAGGTTCGTTCAGTTTTTTATTACAGAAGGTAGCTAACCCTCTGACCGAGTACGCTGAGCTACCGTGCCGGCACCACAAAGCTACTGGGGGCCGACTTCCGCTGGTACTCATCTGAAGTCAATGTATTTGAGGGAACAACTAATTGTCACAGAAGGAAGAAGATACTCCCGAAGAGCATAAAGTCACAAGGGAAGTTAATCCACTTTATCTACAGGTGCTGGACAAAAATTGGGAAAGATCGCGAGAAATGCATGCTCGAACATAAATGTAGGTGCTAACCAAACCTGCAGGTAGCGCTGTTCTACTTCACCACAAACAGCACCTATGCGGCATGCTCAAAACGTCGTAAGTGTCAGTTGTGTTAGAACAGTGTTCTGTGTAGTAGTAAGTGCATTATGTCGGAGCTCAGTGAATTGGAACGTGGGGAAACAGTCGGTGCTCGTATGGCAGGTGCTTCCGTAACCAACGTATCCAGGAGACAGTGTATTGAAGATTTTTATCCGTCAAAAGGGAAGCGGAAAACGTCATTTACTAAGTCACAATGAGGGGCGGTCATTGAAGAGGATTGTGACGAAAAGTAAGAGGACGACAGATGCAAAAGTCAACAGCTGAACTAAATGTTAGAGTCGCGAACCCTATTAGCACCAAAACAACATAAAGGGAGCTCCATAGCTGGGAAATGCAGGGTGAGCAGGAATTCCAAAACCACGTGTCAGTGATTCAGATGTCCATAACAGGAACTCGTGGCGCTTCTGGTGTAATACGTGGACTATGGAATACTGCAAAAGAGTGATTTGGTCACGTGAGCCTCGTTTCACACTGTTATCAGCTTCTGGCCGTGTTTACGTCTGGAGTACGCCGCCTCAAGCGTACGATGCAGACTGCTTGTGTCCAAGAGTGAAATATGGTTGTTGTTCAGTAATTATATTATTCTGGCAACCATACCGTGGTATACCATGGGTTCCATGTTTACTCAGAAAGGTCACATTACTGCCTAGCATTATGTGACCATTTTGGCTGACCAGGTCCATCCCTTTGTGCAATATACACACATCAAAAAAGTTTTGCATCACCCCTGTTCCCATAACTCCTGAAGATAGTTGTTGACCCTGAGACCCTTTGACTGTTCAAAGATGTCACTAAACCCGCCGACAGATGTAAACAACCATGCATCTTTTATCTCCTTGATTTGATGCAATTTCATGTTCTCTCATTTCATAACTGAAATTCAATACCTCATGTGGTATCCAATGATATCGTAAAACTAGCTCCTGACAGTGTTAAGGCTTTCTGTAACATTTTGTAAACAAAGAAGTTCAATTCGAAAAGAAAATTACCTTCTGATGACGGAATAATACATATTGTAAATAATTTATCCAACTATCACGGTGTGTAATTTGGTTTAGTGTCTGTGGTCTTTTGTCGTCGAAATAGTTGATATACAGCTGAGGAATCCTTACACTACCAGAAACTAAGCAGTGTTATACTGTCGCAAACAACAGTCGCTGTTGAATTATAGTTCGCGAATGTGTTTTCCAGTTGGCATTACACTATAGAAAGGAAAACAAAAATAATTACCACAGCTACTGAAGTAAAGGATGGCCCAGTTAAAACCTTTTATTCTTAACTTATGGCGTTAAAATATCAGTTCATGTTTCTGAATTTCATTTGTAATTACAGTTAGTTGTAGGCCTTAGTTACTGAAAGGTGAATAATACTTATTGGCCTTTGCATTTCGTTAAAGTGGTAGCTGTCTGCGTCGCATATTAGACACACAAATCCGAGGCTCCCACGAAACAGCTGAGTTGTGGAAATATTCTTCCATCTGCTACATTGAGAATACGTTTGACAACAGTGTGCTCCCCAACTTACTTCCTGGAGTAGATGAGATTTATCCTGCTATTGTTCTTGTCTTTTCGATCAAACATTATGACTTATTCTCACTTATAAAGTAGTGTCGAGTCACTAAATACTTGTTTCTGAAACCAGGGAGTTCGTTACAAAGAGAATCCATAACTAATGTAATCTTTTATATAGTGAATTATCCCTCTTTGCCACCACTGAGGCTATCAGCGAATGGTGATTGCTGTAGTTGTTCGCTAGCATAGTGGATAAGTTATCGTGCTTCCAAATATAGGTTGCGTTAGGCGGCGGTTCTAATATTGTTAGACCTAAACTTTTACTGCTGTGACAAAGCTGTTGAACTTCATAGTTCGTAATGCTCACATATTTCTCCTTTTACACATATAATTTTTATTTGTTTGGACTCATATCTTCGTTGTCTAAATTTAGGTAGTGACAAATTTGTCAAGGGTCTATTCCCACTGGTTCGTTTCCACACTTTCGTGATAGTCCTAAGGTCTGCATGTCGAGATAGACAGTTTCGAAATCTAAAGTGGCTACAACAAACTACAAAAAAATTTTTGCATCACCCCAGTTCCCAGAACTCCTCGAGACAGACGTTAATTGTATATATTGTATCACAGTTACAGTTCCTTTGCCTGTTCAGAGATGTCAGTAAACCCTCCCAAAGATGTAAACAACCACGCATGAGCAGTGCCTATTAGATGGAGGGGGTCCGATATAGTTGATCAGTTCCAGTCATTCGACCAGCAAGGAGGTAGGCGGACCGTGTTGTGTGTAATTCAATCATTCCTAGACGGTCCACACCGCAGTTTGATCCAGTCCGCATTGTTGCGTTGGGGCAGGAAGGACTCTCAACAAGGGAAATGTCCAGGGGTCTCGGAGTGAACCAAAGCGATGTTGTTCGGACATGGAGGAGATACAGAGAGACAGCAACTGTCGATGATATGCCTCGCTCAGGTTGCGCAAAGGCTACTACTGCAGTGAATGACAGCTACCTACGGATTCTGGCTCGGAGGAACCCTGACAGCAACGCCACCATGTTGAATAATGCTTTTCGTGCAGCCACAGGACGCCGTGTTACGACTCAAACTGTGTGTAATAGGCTACATGATGCGCAACTTCACTCTCGACGTCTATTGCGAGGTCCATATTTGCAACCGCGACACCATGGAGCGCGATACAGATGGGCCCAACAACTTGCCGAATGGACAGCTCATGATTGGCATCACGTTCTCTTCACCGATGAGTGTCGCACATGCCTTCAAGGAGACAGTCGTCTGAGACATGTTTGGAGGCAACGTGGTCAGGCTGAGCACCTTTGACACACTGTCCATCGAGTGCAGCAAGTTGGAGGTTCCCTGCTGTTTCGGGGTGGCATTATATGGGTCAGATGTACAACGCTGGTGGTCATGGAAGGCACCAAAACGGCTGTAAGATACGTGAATTCCATCCTCCGATCAATAGTGAAACCATATTGGCAGCGTATTGGCGAGGCTTTCGTCTTCGTGGACGACAATTCGCGCCCCGATCGTGCACATCTTGTGAATGACTTCCTTCAGGATAACAAAGTCGCTCGACTAGAGTGGCCAGCATGTTCTCCAGACATGAACCCTATCGAACCTGCCTGGACGATGTGATCCACCAACCACTCAGACTGATCTACGCCGAATCGCCGTTAACGAGTGGGACAATCTGGACCAACAGTGCCTTGATGAACTTGTGGATAGTATGCCACGAAGATTACACGCATGAATCAATGCAAGAGGACGTGCTGCTGGATGTTAGAGGTATCGGCGTGTACAGCAGTCTGGACCACAACCTCTGAAGGTGTCGCTCTATGGTGGTACAACATGCAATGTGTGGTTTTCATGAGCAGTAAAATGGGTGGAAATGATGTTTATGTTGATCTCTATTCCAATTTTCCACACAGGTTCCGAATCTCTCCGATCCGAGGTGATGCAAAACTTTTTTGATAGGACCTATGTTCATACAGCACACATTTTCGAGGACTGATTTTGTGAGCAGGGTGATAAATTTCACGTCTTCCCTGGCTACCACAGTCATCAGATCTCGATGTTTTCGAGCCTTTACAATTTGCTTTGAAGAGAGTGGTGATGAATTCTATTCACCTTCATCATCGTTACCTGAACTTGCCATTATATTGCAGAAGAACGGTATAAGATACTCTTGAAAATCATACAGGGTCTGTGTTTATCCAGCCCTTGACGAGTGGACCCTGTTTTGAAATCCAAGGAGACCAGTAAAATGCACAGATGTGCATGCAAAATTCAAGTTTGGAACATACATTATTTCAGTGCTATACTCCATACCATTAGAAGAGAGGGCAGCTGTAGAATCAGAAATTCAGAAAATGGTGAAAGAAGAAAGTTACCTAGAGATTAGTAGCGGTCATTAATCCATAACATGTTACATGTCGAATAAGGGTGGCTGCATTTGGCTTGTTATTGACGCTAGGTGAGTAAATAGAATAACTGTGCCACAAAGCGAAGAGCCTGAAAATAATGAACAACAACTGCAAAGTTTGAAAGATGTGCATTACTTAGCTAGCCTGAACGTAACAAGCAGTTATTGGCAATAGGAGATACATCCGAGCGGTCGCATATACGCGGCGTTTCTCTTGAACGACTGGTGCTACCAATTCAAAGTAACGCCGTGAAAATTACGTTTGTTAGCTTTGGTGTTTATACGTGTGTTAAATCAAGAGCTGAGAGGACAATAATGAGAAAAGTGACGAGTTAAATTGACGAAATCCTTGTGCCACCAGTGATGTAGGAAAAACATCTGTCCATATATAAGATGTATTACAATAATTGGAAAATGTACAGGTGACGTCATACTTATATAATTCGGAGTTTTAAAAGAAGCAAAAAAGGATTAGGATATATGTCACAGAGAGGAATTTAACTGAATTTTTCGAAGTTGTTTACTATTGAAAGCGTTTCGATAATACAATGCATGAAACAGCTGGAAGTTTTTTTTTATATCCGCCGGTATTATGGAAAATTTGTCAATAACTGAAGCCTAGCAGCTGCATGCTTGGCGAATTTTTTTCGAAAAATTACCTTATGGGTGTGGATAAGAGAACAGGAAGAGGCTTTGCAGTGATTTAACACAATTTGTGTACAAGAAAAAGAACAGGTAATCTGGAGGAACACAATAATCGCGTTTACCAGCCAATCACTGAGTATTCTTGAATATAATCATATAGTGACCGAATAACAGGGGCTGGCTACAATATGGTGTTTTGAAAAGTTTTAGTCCTGTTTGTTGAGAAGACACACTTCAGTCAGAACGGACCATTATGAACTGTCATTCTTGAAAAATGTAGACGAACGCATAATAAATTGATGAGTTGGGCATCTATATTACAATAGTATAACTTTGAAGAATAATACGTATCATGGAGGAGAATATAGTAACTGGCACACTTTCGTGCCTGTCTGCAGGTATCGAGATACCTGTTGTTTAGCAGACCATAAGTCAAGGAAATCCGATGGTTTTTTTTTTTTTTTTTTTTTTTTTAAGGAGAGGAAGGAGAGAATGTACCAAGTATAAGTGCAGAAATTTTATATTTGATACCTTAATATGTACACACGTCTCAGTGTTTTGTTTGGGTTTTCTCTGCATCGAACAGTCTTCCTACAAACAAATCAGAAACTTTATGACCTTCTGGTTTTTGCATGGCCTTAATGCACTGCTTAGTGAACTACACCTGTCAGTGTGGGCTGACTGTTTTGCGTTTTGAGTGTATATAAAATCTGAGTTCCTGTTCATAAACAGTCAAAGAGTGTAACTGTAAGAGATATGAGTATGCTAACTCTACGAAGGATTGTTGTGACTCCATATTTAATTAACAGTTCTTAGTTCTCTCATACAAAGTTTTGTTTGTGATCTAATTTTCTTTTTTTCACAAGTGAATGTAGAAATAATACACTTGCTTAACACATTCTGAACCCTTTATTGTTTTGTAAGTGAACAATAAGTATGAATCAATTTATTACTCTGAGCTGTTTGTGGTCCGGTATAACAGACAGGTTGACTGTTAGTTAAGAATCGTATTATTCACAAATTATACAATTTTCCCAGAAAATGCATTTCACTGCCATTTAGATTTTATTAAAGATGACACAGCATTCAACACTACGCTAGCCAATCGAGATATAAAAGCGTTTACCCCAACTGTAGCGAAGTACTGCTGCAAATGGATGATACTCTAAAAAGCATTTAAGATGACAATTTAATACGTTTGTGTCCACTGTGTGTGTCTTCAAGTCATACGTAAATGTAATTTGTTGAAGAAATGTAAATAATATTTATAATAAAATTTAATATATATTTTATTTTTGTTTGATGTTTTTATTTTTCCTTTCATTTCCTATATTATGTATTATATTGCTTTGCCTCATTAAAGTCAGCACTACAGTGAGATGAGCAGGTGTCGAAATACTGTACATAATTTTTGACGTTCTGTGGACTCATATGAAATGAAATTATACAGTAAATTATTTACAGAATTGTATAAATCGAAGAGATTAAGATGTGGCAGATGTGGAAATATTGTAAGTAAATTTTTGTGGATGTAGTGTGCTCTTATGTGAGATGGAATTAGTGATAAGCCACTACAATATTCATGGGAGGAATGTCTTGCAGTGTGTGTGGGGGGAAGGTGGGGGGTGAGGGTGTTTGTCCATGCACAAATACACACTTAGCATCCCTGAATTATGTCGTCAGAAAAAGCGGTGACATGTGTAACGAGTAGCGTTACCACCTGTTCAGTTTCTGCCGATTGTCCCAGAATTTAATGTGCTGTCCACGATTCTGGATAAAGAGGCTAGGGACACATGTCTTGCACAGAATTTGCGAGTAATGCGAATAAAAAGAAATAATGATGTGTGAATTGCCCCCTCCAGTCACTATACATGACCCAATATACATATTTACCTGTTAAATTAAGGATTATTAAGTAGTTAAGTTGGCACCTTGTTTCACGTCGAGTTTGAGCATTTTAGAAATATAAATGATCGGCATTGAGAAAAGATGTTACTTTCCTCCATCGACGTAGACTGTTCGCAAAGTTCGTCGGTTCTGAAGAATAAAGTTAAGAGATATACAATTTTAAACAAAGATTGCTTGGAAAACAAAGATTCTTTCACGTGGTTGATAAAAGAAGGCTTCAGAGCAAAGTGTGTGATTTGACCTTCACGTTTTCGATAAAACTTGAAGGAAAAAATGCTGTAGTGAATCAGCAGTAGACACAGAACACATTCTGAAGAAACAGTTGTGTTTTAAAAATAAAATAATTACTACTTCTTTTCGCGCAAAAAATATACATCTGAAAAATACGCCTTGATATGTGCTGAAGTCGCATTTGTTTACCACAGTGTAAGACACGGTCTTAGCTACATGTCAGTGGATTACCATATGAATTTCTATCATTTCTGTTTTCCTGACAGTGATGTTGCATCTAAAATTCCGTGTAGAAAAGTTAGGCAACGGATATCTCGGAAAAATATTATTGGTCAATACTGTAGCGGCACCACCGTTTAGGATAGGGAAAGTTACACCCAGGTGCAGGACGGATTGCAATGGGTTACGCATACCAGCAGTTGCGAAGGCAAATAGAGGTCACAGTTGCATAGAACTGGTGGAGAAAGCACACCCAGTAACTAGTATGGCGCAAGTCACAGGCAGAAGGGGACCACTGGCCAACCTAGAGTGTTATGAGTACGTGACACGAAGCGGTGCGCTTGGCAAAGCAGAGGCCCACAGCCGAGTATAAATAGGTGCCACTGTGGGGCATTCAAGTGTGGCAGCTCTCCTGGATGGCGGGGCATGTCACACAACCAGCTACACGCAGCATCAGATGGGGCGCCAGCGTTCCAGTCCACGGCGGGTCGCTGGTTCGACCCTCTGAGGTCGACGCGGAGTCTGTGGCCAGCCAGCGGCGGGCTAGTCCATGGCTCGTTACTGTGGGAAGTAATCCTGGCTTCCAACACACGCCGGAGGAATCCTGAGGCAAGGTCCACAGTTTCTGCTGACGGCTTGTGGGCGCTCGTAGTCGCCACAATCTCAGCCACGCTGGTGAGAAGAAGGATGCAACTGGCCGCCTGCAGCTCACACCGAGCGGCTCTGAATCGGCAGGGATGCAGACTGCTGAGCCAACTCCTGGAATCCTGACGACGCCACAACTCCACTGTCGTACAAGGCCGGCTCGGCAGAGCATTGCATTACACTGGCCGCTGTGGTGTTTTCTCAGCACTGCGGGGCCCTGTGATGAAGACCAAGAGAAGCAAGGGCATTGTAGTTAAAAAACAGTAAATCAGTTGGAAAGTTCTCGCTGATTTTCAGCACGGCACATTCTACCTCCTGGCACTCATCCACTACAATACTGTCAAGATTTTGTCATAGCCGAGCCTTTTATTCCTGTGTTCGCTGATGCTTCAAACTGAAGAAACATAAAAACTTTTCCTCATGTTTCTCAGTACTCTTATGTTAACAACGGGAAACATCAGAGATTGTTAGATTTTTAGGAAGACTCAAAAGAAACCCGCAAAGACATTTTCCATGCAATAAATACACTCCTGGAAATTGAAATAAGAACACCGTGAATTCATTGTCCCAGGAAGGGGAAACTTTATTGACACATTCCTGGGGGGCAGATACATCACACGATCACACTGACAAAACCACAGGCACATAGACACAGGCAACAGAGCATGCACAATGTCGGCGCTAGTACAGTGTATATCCACCTTTCGCAGCAATGCAGGCTGCTATTCTCCCATGGAGACGATCGTACAGATGCTGGATGTAGTCCTGTGGAACGGCTTGCCATGCCATTTCCACCTGGCGCCTCAGTTGGACCAGCGTTCGTGCTGGATGTGCAGACCGCGTGAGACGACGCTTCATCCAGTCCCAAACATGCTCAATGGGGGACAGATCCGGAGATCTTGCTGGCCAGGGTAGTTGACTTACACCTTCTAGAGCACGTTGGGTGGCACGGGATACATGCGGACGTGCATTGTCCTGTTGGAACAGCAATTTCCCTTGCCAGTCTAGGAATGGTAGAACGATGGGTTCGATGACGGTTTGGATGTACCGTGCACTATTCAGTGTCCCCTCGACGATCACCAGAGGTGTACGGCCAGTGTAGAAGATCGCTCCCCACACCATGATGCCGGGTGTTGGCCCCGTGTGCCTCGGTCGTATGCAGTCCTGATTGTGGCGCTCACCTGCACGGCGCCAAACACGCATACGACCATCATTGGCACCAAGGCAGAAGCGACTCTCATCGGTGAAGACGACACGTCTCCATTCGTCCCTCCATTCACGCCTGTCGCGACACCACTGGAGGCGAGCTGCACGACGTTGGGGCGTGAGCGGAAGACGGCCTAACGGTGTGCGGGACCGTAGCCCAGCTTCATGGAGACGGTTGCGAATGGTCCTCGCCGATACCCCAGAAGCAACAGTGTACCTAATTTGCTGGGAAGTGGCGGTGCGGTCCCCTACGGCACTGCGTAGGATCCTACGGTCTTGGCGTGCATCCGTGCGTCGCTGCGGTCCGATCCCAGCTCGACGGGCACGTGCACCTTCCGCCAACCACTGGCGACAACATCGATGTACTGTGGAGACCTCACGCCCCACGTGTTGAGCAATTCGGCGGTACGTCCACCCGGCCTCCTGCATGCCCACTATACGCCCTCGCTCAAAGTCCGTCAACTGCACATACGGTTCACGTCCACGCTGTCGCGGCATGCTATCAGTGTTAAAGACTGCGATGGAGCTCCGTATGCCACGGCAAACTGGCTGACACTGACGGCGGCGGTGCACAAATGCTGCGCAGCTAGCGCCATTCGACGGCCAACACCGCGGTTCCTGGTGTGTCCGCTGTGCCGTGCGTGTGATCATTGCTTGTACAGCCCTCTCACAGTGTCCGGAGCAAGTATGGTGGGTCTGACACACCGATGTCAATGTGTTCTTTTTTCCATTTCCAGGAGTGTAACATTAAGAAATCTAATGGGTTTCATCTGAATGATATAAAAGTGCGTACAATGCTGACAGCGCTCCTGTGAACTATGGCAAAATCAATTCGGTTTTTCTCTCACTGAAAAACGAAAATCCATTGATTCTGACAGATAACTGCAACAATCATGTCCTAAATAATACTGTAAAATGGCCTTAAAACATTTCATTATTATGTTGAGGCATTAGTTCTCAAAATCTGCAGCGAGTTTGGTTCATTGACATCCAGTTTTCAGTTACAGTGACAATTTTTAGACTTTCTGTAGGCAGAGTTTGAGGAAATATTGGCTCTGAGCACTATGGGACTTAACATATGTGGTCATCGGTCCCCTAGAACTTAAAACTACTTAAACCTAACTAACCTAAGGACATCACACACATCCATGCCTGAGGCAGGATTCGAACCTGTGACTGTAGTGAGGAAATATTATGACATGTCCATATAAGATGGTTAAGGCTACTTCCTATAACTGACAGAACGCTATACTGCTGGCCTGCCATCAGCTCATGTTTTATTTCAAATGTTGATGAAGATTGTTCAAAAATGATTTATCAGATTCTGACATCAGATGGGCACTTTAAGGAGAAGGAGATTTAACACTGAATGCCTGAATGTTATCTACATTTTCTTCAGCATATTTTGTCCCTGTCTGAATGTGATTTTAGGAAGCTGGAAAGCAGCTAAGTTACTTCTGTTGTGTTGGACAGAAAAATGAGAGTCCTTAAAAGCAAGCTGGAGAGCAGGAAAAAAGACAGATTCTTAGAAAAGCAAGTTAATGAAATACTGAAAATAATATCAGAATCCAATAGGCTGAGTTTTGGAAATGATGCACAATACATCTTTTAACTTTGCATTGATTATTTGAGTTAAAACTATGACTTTCATAAGTACAATTCGTCCACTCCGTCTACACGTTTTTCACTTAAGGAACAAGAAGATTTCCGTCTTCAGTGGCAGTATATTTTAAAAGTTTCCAACTAATTTAATCCCAGCCAAGGTGAAGACCATTTATAAAATGACTTCTCTGATTTCCAGAATGCATGTGCTGAACTTCACAGAAGTAAAGCATAAGAGAATGTTTGGGTACATTTCTTTAAGCAGCAGACCACAATTAGAAAGTCCCATTTCCAGCTGCTTAGGCTTATCTCACTCATATTTTCAGTTCCTACCAGTGCCTCATTTGCTGAGAGAGTCTTCAATACAATGAAAAACTGCTGGTCAGAAGAAAGAAATCGGACGTCCATGCACATAGTGAAAAGAGAACTTCCGATAAAGGAGAACTGTTGTGAAAGATGTGATGAATTCTGGAATTTTCTGAAAGAAAGAGGAAGGGGGAACAATGAAGTAATACTGAAAGCAGCAAATACCAACACAAAGTATGCATACACAAACACAAAACAGAGTTCATGATACTTTTGGGCACTTTCTTCAAGATTTTACACATCTCCCTTTTATCTCAACTTATAATTGAACTTATTATATTGTCTGTAAATGTTCATCTAAAAATTCATCTCATGCTTAAACGTCCAATCCATACATTAAAAATGAGAATGTAAACGAGAAGACTTTCTCTTTTATTTTGATCTTAACACAATATTAAAGCAAATTTTTGTTTGTTCTGAACATACAGGTATAACAAATTGCTTGTTACTTATGCCAGGCTTTCTGGAAACGCGAAATCCCTTGTAAGGGGTACAGTGTTTGAGAAATGAAAACAGAAAGAGATCAATTACAGATGTGTATATCTGAGAACTTAACGAAATTTTTCTGAAATTTTGCATACCTTTGTACTGAGCGTCAATTTTACACAATTCAAGAGTAGGACTACTTGAGTTTACCAAGTGCAGGGGAAGGCGGAGAGAGAGAAGGATCATGTCATGGGAAAGGAGTGAAAAGTGCAATGGGCCTACTTATGCCATCTTTGGTTTTTAAATTTCTGACCAACACCATCTCGCGATTTTTAAATTTCCAACTACCAACATCTTGCATTTTTCGCCACCCACTCTGGCATTTTTTAAATTTCCTGCCACAACTATGATGCATTTCTTTTTCCAACCAGTGCCACCTTAAATATTTGGTGACTGTATGAGGTAAATGAACCGTGGATCCGGTTCGCCATTCCTAATATTCACCAGTACCTCGATGCCTATGAGGGTTACGTTGTTGTTAGTGTCAGTAATGAACATACAGGAACATGAATTACGTATACCATGTCTGGCATATTGAGAAATTATTACAGAATTAAAATTCCAGTCCTACCTTGCCATGTTCTTTGACTCAGCTTACTTTTAGTTATAAAGCATACACAGGACTATTATTGACGTTTCTTCTTTGTCTAAACACCAAATTTTGAAAGAAACCTTTGAAGACTACTTAGTGATCAAATTTACCCTCCCAATTGTCTCAAAAGTAAGTAAATCGTTTGTTGTGAGACAGGAACAATTTCTATCGCGGACAAACACTGCTGTTGTAAACTTGGGTAGTGTACGCAATACGGTGGTTGGTAAGGAGGAACGTGGAAACGTAGAATATGACATTTGGAGAAAAATAATCATTTAGCAGCCTTTCTTGTCATTAGTTAACTATCATTGTACTTGCAATCACTGTATAAGCCTAAGATTTGTTCAGTCTATACTAAGTATGAAATGGAATCAGTTCCCTTTATATTCACATTTAGTAAATGTAACGCTAAAATGATGCAACAGGTATTAGGTAAAATTTTGAAACTAAGAATTCACATGGACTGTAAATGATGTAGACCGTAGCAGGTTTACAGTGAAAATGCGTGTATCTATCCTAGGGAAGCTATCCTCAATTTATTTCATCTACATGTACATCTACATGGATACTCTGCAAATCACATTTATGCGGATGGAAGAGGGTTCATCGAACCACCTTCACAATTCTCTATTATTCCAATCACGTAAAGCGCGTGGCAGGAACGAGCACTTATATCTTTCCGTACGAGCTCTGATTTCCCTTATTTTATCGTTGTGATCGTCTCTCCCTATATAGGTAGGTGTCAACACAACATTTTCTCATTCGAAGGAGAAAATTGGTGATCGGAATTTCGTGAAAAGATTTCGTCGCAACGAAAAACACCTTTCTTTTAATGATGTCCACTCCAATTCCTGTATCATTTCAGTGATAATACAAAACGTGCTCCTCTTCTTCGAACTTTCTTCCTAGAAAATATGAAGGGGTATGTACAGAACAGAAATAGCAACATTCAAGGGCAATGAAATTTTGATTCCGCGCTTGAATAAGTGTGATAAAAATATTTGAGAACCCGCTTTAATTTAAAAATACATTCGATCCCACAATTCTGATTTCTCATTGTTTTTTGATAGCGGAGTGACTACATTTCATTATCACCTGAGAGTTCATAATTAAGTTAGATTCTGGTTTCAGTACACTGAAAATGGATATCATCACATTTAATTAGAACCAGAAGCGAACAAAATATGACATGACTAACTTTATCGTAAATGTTGTAGTGCTAGGAACTTTCACATAGCGTAACGGAATAACGAGAGGATGATTTAACATAAACTAAAACTATACAACCTGAAGTCATAGCCTTTACAACTATTCTCATACAACTACTTCCCGTCTATGTTAGTTAATAATTCCTCCTAAGCGTGATCAGTGCAATGCAAATGGACACCAAATAAGCTCAAATGAGCTTGCACGCTGGCGAAATATTGGCATCTTCGTCACTGCATGGAGACTTTGAAGCTTCACTGAAACATACAGTGAACTTCATATCTGAAAATTTCATCTAAAAGTAGAAAATATCATCCCTGCTGAAGAGATTTCATCCTATTTTGTGTTTAAATATAGTGAAACAGAGTGCAGTTCTTTAGTTAACGAGGTTACTAAGTGAACACAACTGAGGATTTGCATAAAGATCACGAGAGAAGAAAATAAATTCGTCTTAATTGGTAATTATGTTAATACTGAATAAGCAGACACATATTGTGCAGACAGTGAATATATAGTCTCACTTTTTACTTGAAACTACCCTTGAACTAATGACATCACTTTACGTAACCACAAATTCACAAGTGACATAGAAATAATCCTGTATTCACATTATCGTTGAAATTATTATTTAGTGACTGGAAAAGAGATGAGACAAACAACTTGCAGAAAAAAATGACTGAACAGAAAATCGATACTGATTCCCAATGTGTTCCAGCCAAGATAATTATACAACTGCATCACCAGCAAGCAACCATCACATCACAATCGTGGACGAAGTCGCTATTGTTATTAATCTATCATTTCGAGAACATTCTTAAATAATTTACGATCTTGATCCCTGACCTCTCGTAAGATAACTACATAATTAATTGGTTATTAATTGGTCTCTTACGTAACTATGCTCTGTCTATCTCTGGACTCTCTCTGTCGCCCCCTCCCACACTCCCCCGGTCTAGCGTTTTGGGTGGTCCAATAATAGCATTTGATATTGGCACCTTTCGGCCAATGTGCTCCTGAGGCAGGGGACTCCGCGTGGAGGAACATTTCTTACCAGTGGATGCCTGAGCACCATCAGCAGCAGCGGTAGCCACAAAAATTGGCGGTATTGCAAAAAAGACGTTTTGAGCATCAGCAGTAGGCAGTAAATATTAATAAAATACATTAATGACATTGTTGCTATTATACTTGTTTGTCATCGAGACTGTTGCTATTATAACTGTTTATATTTGTTTAATTCAGCGTTTTTGCTTCCAGCAGCAGCAGCATGACGTTAAAGCACGGAGAATTCGCAGTACAGCTTAGTCAGTAATGAGTTGCATTGCCTGCAGCTTGCTTTCACATCAGCACACAGTGGCGTGGGCAGGTAGTTGAATATATTAATTAATGTTTCCCCACCTGTCGCAATACGACAGTGATATGGGCAGGGAGTTAAAAAAATTATACGTTTTCGTATGACAGTACTATCGTGAGCAGTAATGCCGAAACACTGCGGTACAGGTCATAAATTAAAATTTATACGTTTGTTAACGCAATGCAAGTGTGACATTATTAGGCGTTCTCCACTGCAATTGTATCTGTGTCAGGCTGCAGCCTGTTCGACAGTATTGTGTTAGAAATGGTCACGAATTACGAGCAGCAATAACTATTCTAAACAAGGACGCTCTGAAGCAGGACATAATAGACACATGCTGTGACTATTCGTTGTTAATAACAAGTTAAATTAACTAACATGACTTGCATTCCACTAAATTATTAGAGGCACTAGGCAGATACGAAAGCATTTCAAAAACTTTACATATTTACCCATAGCAAAACTGTATGTGCACTACCACTTCAAATGTGTGTCTTATTGTTTGACATTATTTTGGAAACAGCCACGAAGTACTGGCAGTAATAGTTGTTGCACTCTAGCTGAAAGGATACTCTGGAACGTAACAGCATAGGGGGGAGGGGGCTGAGGTGTCATTTGAGCTCAATTAAAACATTCGAGGCACCAGGTGGATGTGTAAGAACTCCCAACAATTTTACATGTTTTTCCATTGCAAAAATTCCATGCTAATAACTGTTCTAAAGGGGGACACTCTGAAGTGATATTTTATAGAGGAGAGAAAATCAGTTTCTGTGTATAACAAATTACATCAGACGAGGCACCAGTTAGTACTATCACAAGATCTTTTTATTATTTTTTTGCCCATACTCCTCTGTTCTGCATCGTGTCGGTGCCATGATGTTCGCGGTCAATCAGAATGCTGTTTTTCATTATGCAGCTTATATGTATTTGTTACGTTCTCCCTGGATTATGCATCATAATAGTGGGTCGCTGGAACATTAGCGAGCGTAATCTACAAGAGAGCAATCTCTGCTGCAGCACGTGCTCCACTGTAGACGTAGGAACATCACTATATCTCCACTCCATAGTACAGGATGCGAAACGTGCTTTATTTTTAAAAACAATATATGTGTCACAGTCCACAGAATATCCTGTCGTCCAGCTAACTGCAGAGTGAGAAACTGACGCTGTAGGCTCAGATCGGAAACAAGGGTAGGCACAGAGCCACGAAAGAATACAAGCAATCCACCAGATAGGCACATCCTACGTTCTCTCCTTGGATTATATTTCAGCTACAGAAAAAACGGCAGCAGTACCCAACTACAAGCGCACTGCCTCTCTGCCTTCCTGTCTAGCCCTGGCTGTGCGCTCTGCCGTAGCTGTCGACGCACCTACTGTCTCTCCTCCCCCCAGCTGTAGTATAGATAGGAAATCCACTTTAATTAACAAAAATACATCTGTCGCATCCCCCCAGGCGTTAACAGGCGATCCTGTCTGCTAGCTAGCAGAGGAGAGACTTCTGCGTCTGCTGCATCCGACCGTAGTCCCTGTACTCTATCCACCCTCGCAGAGCTGTGATGAGCGGCCAGACACAGGCGAGACGTTGCCTTAGCAACGATACTAATGTAATCGTACCAAAAGCTGCCTACGCCTCAGACAAAATTACATGTAAATAACATATTACTGCTGCTACCATTGTCTTCCCGTACTTGAAACTATATCCTGAGAAACAGATCACAGCACGTGCTTCAGTCATAGCGGCATATACGGGAACATCCAGCAGAAATTCCAAAGATCAATTTATAAACTCTTGCAAAGCATCTACATCTACATCTACATCCGTAGTCCGCAAGCTACCTGACGGTGTGTGGCGGAGGGTACCCTGAGTACCTCTATCGGTTCTCCCTTCTATTCCAGTCTCGTATTGTACGTGGAAAGAAGGATTGTCGGTATGCTTCTGTGTGGGCTCTAATCTCTCTGATTTTATCCTCATGGTCTCTTCGCGAGATATACGTAGGAGGGAGCAATATACTGCTTGACTCTTCGGTGAAGGTATGTTCTCGAAACTTTAACAAAAGCCCGTACCGAGCTACTGAGCGTCTCTCCTGCAGAGTCTTCCACTGGAGTTTATCTATCATCTCCGTAACGCTTTCGCAATTACTAAATGATCCTGTAACGAAGCGCGCTGCTCTCCGTTGGATCTTCTCTATCTCTTCTATCAACCCTACCTGGTGCGGATCCCACACTGCTGAGCAGTATTCAAGCATTGGGCGAACAAGCGTACTGTAACCTACTTCATTTGTTGTCGGATTGCATTTCCTTAGGATTCTTCCAATGAATCTCAGTCTGGCATCTGCTTTACCGACGATCAACTTTATATGATCATTCCATTTTAAATCACTCCTAATGCGTACTCCCAGATAATTTATGGAATTAACTGCTTCCAGTTGCTGACCTGCTATTTTGTAGCTAAATGATAAGGGACCTATCTTTCTATGTATTCGCATCACATTACACTTCGCTACATTGAGATTCAATTGCCATTCCGTGCACCATGCGTCAATTCGCTGCAGATCCTCCTGCATTTCAGTACAATTTTCCATTGTTGCAACCTCTCGATACACCACAGCATCATCTGCAAAAAGCCTCAGTGAACTTCCGATGTCATCCACCAGGTCATTTATGTATATTGTGAATAGCAACGGTCCTATGACACTCCCCTGCGGCACACCTGAAATCACTCTTACTTCGGAAGACTTCTCTCCATTGAGAATGACGTGCTGCGTTCTGTTATCTAGGAACTCCTCAATCCAATCACACAATTGATCTGATAGTCCTTATGCCCTTACTTTGTTCATTAAACGACTGTGGGAAACTGTGTCAAACGCCTTGCGGAAGTCAAGAAACACGGCATCTACCTGTGAACCCGTGTCTAAGGCCCTCTGAGTCTCGTGGACGAATAGCGCGAGCTGGGTTTCACACGATCGTCTTTTTCGAAACCCATGCTGATTCCTACAGAGTAGATTTCTAGTCTCCAGAAAAGACATTATACTCGAACATAATACGTGTTCCAAAATTCTACAACTGATCGACGTTAGAGATATAGGTCTATAGTTCTGCACATCTGTTCGACGTCCCTTCTTGAAAACGGGGATGACCTGTGCCCTTTTCCAATCCTTTGGAATGCTTCGCTCTTCTAGAGACCTACGGTACACCGCTGCAAGAAGGGGGGCAAGTTCCTTCGCGTACTCTGTGTAAAATCGAACTGGTATCCCATCAGGACCAGCGGCCTTTCCTCTTTTGAGCGATTTTAATTGTTTCTCTATCCCTCTGTCGTCTACTTCGATATCTACCATTTTGTCAACTGTGCGACAATCTAGAGAAGGAAGCACAGTGCAGTCTTCCTCTGTGAAACAGCTTTGGAAGAAGACATTTAGTAATTCGGCCTTTAGTCTGTCATCCTCTGTTTCAGTACCATTTTGGTCACAGAGTGTCTGGACATTTTGTTTTGATCCACCTACCGCTTTGACATAGGACCAAAATTTTTTAGGATTTTCTGCCAAGTCAGTACATAGAACTTTACTTTCGAATTCATTGAAAGCCTCTCGCATAGCCCTCCTCACACTACATTTCGCTTCGCGTAATTTTTGTTTGTCTGCAAGGCTTTGGCTATGTTTATGTTTGCTGTGAAGTTCCCTTTGCTTCCGCAGCGGTTTTCTAACTCGGTTGTTGTACCACGGTGGCTCTTTTCCATCTCTTACGATCTTGCTTGGCACATACTCATCTAACGCATATTGTACCATGGTTTTGAACTTTGTCCACTGATCCTCAACACTATCTGCACTTGAGACAATACTTTTGTGTTGAGCCGTCAGGTACTCTGTAATCTGCTTTTTGTCACTTTTGCTAAACAGAAAAATCTTCCTACCTTTTTTAATATTTCTATTTACGGCTGAAATCATCGACGCAGTAACCGCTTTATGATCGCTGATTCCCTGTTCTGCATTAACTATTTCAAATAGTTCGGGTCTGTTTGTCACCAGAAGGTCTAATATATTATCGCCACGAGTCGGTTTTCTGTTTAACTGCTCAAGGTAGTTTTCAGATAAAGCACTTAAAAATATTTCACTGGATTCTTTGTCCCTGCCAGCCGTTATGAATGTTTGAGTCTCCCAGTCTAGATCCGGCAAATTAAAATCTCCACCCAGAACTATAACATGGTGGGGAAATCTACTCGAAATATTTTCCAAATTATTCTTCAGGTGCTGAGCCACAACAGCTGCTGAGCCCGGGGGCCTATAGAGACATCCAATTACCATGTCTGAGCCTGCTTTAACCCTGACCTTCACCCAAATCATTTCACAATTCGAATCTCCGTCAATTTCCTTCGATACTATTGCACTTCTTATCGCTATAAACACGCCTCCCCCTTCACTGTCCAGCCTATCTCTGCGGTATACATTCCAATCAGAGTTTAGGATTTCATTACTGTTTACGTCTGGTTTCAGCCAACTTTCTGTTCCTAGTACTATATGGGCGTTGTGACCGTTTATTAATGAGAGCAGTTCTGGGACCTTTCTATAGACGCTCCTGCAGTTTACTATTAGCACATTAATATTGTTATTCCTTGTTGCATTTTGCCTACTCCTGCCTTGCCGCGTCTCAGAAGGCGTCTTGTCGGGCCTAGGGAGGGATTTCTCTAACCTAAAAAAACCCCATGTGCACTCCACACGTACTCCGCTACCCTCGTAGCCGCTTCCGGCGTGTAGTGCACGCCTGACCTATTCAGGGGGACCCTACATTTCTCCACCCGATAGCGGAGGTCGAGAAATTTGCACCCCAGATGTTCGCAGAATCGTCTGAGCCTCTGGTTTAAGCCTTCCACTCGGCTCCAAACCAGAGGACCGCGATCGGTTCTCGGAACGATACTACAAATAGTTAGCTCTGATTCCACCCCGCGAGCGAGGCTTTCCACCTTCACCAACTCCGCCAACCGCCTGTACGAACTGAGGATGACCTCAGAACCCAGACGGCAAGAGTCATTGGTGCCGACATGAGCAACAATTTGCAGTCGGATGCACCCAGTGCTCTCTATCGCCGCCGGTAGGGCCTCCTCCACATCTCGGATGAGACCCCCCGGCAAGCAGACAGAGTGAACACTGGCCTTCTTCCCCAACATTTCCGCTATTTCCCTAAGGGGCTCCATCACCCGCCTAACGTTGGAGCTCCCAATAACTAATAAACCCCTCCCCCGTGTGCCTGCTCGGACCTTGCTGAAGGAGCAGCCACATGTCCACTCACAGGCAGAGCGGGCGATGCCACACGGCCAGCCTCCACATTGACCCTCCGCCTCGTGCGCCGCGAACGCCGCTGAACCCGCCACTCCCCTTGGGGGGAGGGTGGCCCAACCGCGCCCGGTACCCGCGAAGATGTCTCGACAGCAGGGACAGTGGGTGAAGCATCTAACACCTGGGGTGCACCATGCGACGCACCAGACTCCCCACTGCCGCTACACTCCGAGGCAGCAGCCTGAAGACGGCTGAACGCGGCCATCAACACGCTCAGCTGTTCGCGAAGAGTGGCCAGCTCCTCCTGCGTCCGTACACAGCAGCCACACATCCTAGCCATCCTAAGAAATCAATTTACTATAGAGTGTTAATCAGCTTTTAACTAGACTGCTAATTCACTAAAGGCGGTTGATTATTGACTAAACTGTGATTGCTAACCACTTCTTGTAGAAACAAGGAAAATAGCACTACCTGTCTCTGGACGGTATTGAAAACAAACACTAGCACTACTAGCACTATGGCTGACTAAAGGGACTCTCTGACTGTATTCAAAACAAAAACGAGATCTATGGAACACTTAATAGCACTCTACTATTAAAGCTTCCTAAAAGCAAAAACACGCAGAAGAAGAAGTGACAAGTAAGAAAAATACAGATAATACTTAAATTAAGGTAGCTCGCTGCACAGAAGACGTGAAGCAGACGGCGGTTAGGGCGACACTGACACTACTGGCACTATGGCTGACTAAAGGGACTCTCCCTGACTGTATTCAAAACAAACACGAGATCTATGGAACACTTAACAGCACTCTACTATTAAAGCTTCCTAAAAGCAAAAACACGCAGAAGAAGAAGTGACAAGTAAGAAAAATACAGATAATACTTAAATTAAGGTAGCTCGCTGCACAGCAGACGTGAAGCAGACGGCGGTTAGGGCGACACTGATTATGGACATCAATCGACGAACGCTTTCATTAGTTGTTATTACAGGACAGACATGTTACTGACATTGACATCAAAAGGGCACGCTCCTTAGAAAATGCCTCGTATAATGGCTACGTCAGATACAGAGTGGTGTCGACACACAGGTAATGGAATCACAGCCCATGTTGAATAAATTTTCTTTCAATAGTGTTTTGTGAGAAACACATAGTTTCTATTTCCACCAAATCCGAATATGGCCAACGTTATTAACGTAATTCCTAATTATTCGCAGAATTCCAAAGATATACGCTGGATAGTATGATATTTGCAATTAAAACTTACCTGTGTATCATCAGTGACATCCTATATATATATATATATATATATATATATATATATATATATATATATATATATATATATATTCACTGTCAACCTACTACAGCACAGCACTTAGACACATAAACGTAGTAATATAATTAGTTTCCGTCGATGCTATAAGACTCGTAAATGGAATCTTGCTATGAATACTGAATATTGCCGAGATCAGCCAGCGATACGAGGTAGAATAGAAAGACTTGTAACACCACAAAATTAAGCAAATGGTTGTCCACCAGCTTACAACCTATTTGAAATTTATATCAGGGAACAGAATGAACTGTGTAAATGTATTAGGCACAGTCAAGCAGTATTTACAACGTAAAAAACATAATGCTGTGCGTTAATAACTCGTCATACTGTTAGCATATTGTATTACTTTTTTAGAGCAGAAAAAGTGTCTTAACAGCTAAATCAGATCTGTCCTCTATGATGGAGGAAAATATCAACATGGATTCCTCCAAAGTGCTAAACATTCCTCTGCTATTAGGGAAGAGGGGGAAGAAGCAGACAGGACAAGCATACGACAGCTTTGCATTGTGGTTATTAATGGACAGTCTTGATGCTAACTTTCTCGACATAAATTACATCGAAAATGGTACACTCCTTAACAAGAAGAAGAATTTAAATATGTCTACACCCATTACAAGAGCGTGTTGCGGTGATTTTATGCTTGCTTAAAAATCTGTGATTAAGTAAACAGCCAGGAGCGATTATAAACTGGTGGTCAGTAGTATGAAAGAAGCAGATGCGTGACTCATTTAACTAATATTTACGTACAAATTTTTCTACGGGTACGAGAATGTGACGGCAAGAGGAATATTGGGAAAAACCGACAAAGAGGCAGTGGAAATCATTTAGGAGAAATATAGAAAATCCTTTCGCTGTATCATATGAAGTGGAATAAGAAAATGTCAGATTTCACGTTCTAATGGAAGAGCAGTCTCGATTATTGCAGTAGCAGCAGCTACGCATAAGCGATTATTACCTTAGGAATTTTGCTGGGAATTTTTTAATAAAATTCTGATGCGTAGGTACCTAATAACAAACCACATCTTCCGCACGGAAGGAAACTGTCAGGGAAACGGAAGTCTGATTGTGGACAACGATGAGGCAGTTGGGATTGACTGTTTATGTGAGTAAGCTCCAGCTGTAGAGTAAAGATGTATAACAAATATATTTAACAAATTACAAGCCTGCGAGTGAGAAAGGTTATCGGTAACGACTTTATAGATTTTAATGAGTCCTGACTATGTCAAACTTTTACATCCTCTTCGGCTAAAAATGGACATGGTTGTTACCAGACTAGGCGGTATCCACATTGTAGTCCGTAGCAGCTACATTCATGTGCTGTTAATTAATGAGTGCCTCAAGTAGTAGCTGTTGCGTACTATTTAACAGTGCTCAGCAGGGATAATAAGTACACAAGAAAATTGATTGGCATGTAAATTAGTCTACCAGATATACAAGACCGAGAACAGCCTATAAATTATATTCTTTCTTCACACTGTTTCTTGATATCTATCTGCAAACCAAGTGCAGTTTCTTAACACCGATTCTAATTAACATGACACTAAGTATCATAAAAAAGTTCTGTTTTATAGCCACGGTTGTGTATTCCTGTCAATACAACACATTTATCTCCAATATTCAATAAGATATAGACATTACCGAATAAGGTCTGGCTCCCATAGACAGTGTTATTCCTATAGCTATGCACACGGAAACGGAAAAAGGAGTGAATGTGTAGGACAGCCCCCGTACTGAATGAATATAAACTACAGTTGGAAAAAAGAGGCAGCTATTGCAGATGAGGTTTACATATTGCTTTAAACAGAGATTGTAGAAAATGTGACTATGACTAGGGCATACAAGATATTAGAATTTGCAGTAAGTAGCATAGGAGACTGCTTGCATATATAAGTACTGGTCGAAATCAATCAATGGAATCGAGAACATTTACTTACATTGTTTTCAATATATTATGTTGTGGCAACTCGGAAGTGTACCTGTCATCAGAACAGCCATTTTCAGGAGGTTAAAACTGATAGAAGAACTACATTTAATGGGCACACGTTTGCAAAAGTTGCGAACTGAAGTTTCTCTACGGAGATTCCACAAGGATGAACTGCAAAAGTGTTGGTAGCATACACCCAGGAGCTCTAACAGCTCTATTATGCTTGAGATACGAAGGGAATTAAACAGCCCATATTCTCACACCTAGAAGATTTGCAGGAAGGAACAGAAGTAATTTTTAAAGCCATAAAACAGATCGTTTATTGTAAATAGCTGCGGTGGGTGACCATAAATTGCTGTACCGGTGGAAAACTTTTAGGAGTGAGACCCTTTTTCGTGTTAAGGGACACATACAAAAAACCTGTTTATAATGTTACTCTCACATCGGGACCCACGAAGATGTTTAACACCTAACAATTTAGCAGCTGTTTGCAGAGTTTAAAAACCATTCAGAATGTCGTGGTGACCTATCGTCAGCAGTTCTTGCATTCCTGACCCTACTGGATATTTGTGCTTATTCTTAACACAAGCAAAGAAACTGGTTTGGCATTTGCCAGCCGTAGTAGCTGCAGACAGCCGTACGTTGGAGTAGCTATTAGAATCAAGACCGTTTGCTAGCTTAAGGGGCACAAGAAAAAAGATTTATACATCTAAAGGTGACGAGAATCTTATAGCACGGAACACAGTGGTTTATCTACGAGGCCTTATGCAAAGACGAAAGAACAGTATCTACAACTACACTCTCCACCACTCCAAACTTTTCGAATCGAGAGAGTTTACTGGATTAAGGGACATATATAAATACTGCAATTGGAGGGGAAAGGAAGAAGGATTGCATATTGCCTCAAACAAACGGAGATGCAGTCATATACGGTAAAAAAAAATGCGGTAGAGCGTAGCCATAAGCTCGAACTGTATAGACAAGTCAACTTTAATTCTCCGTAGAACAAAAGCTGAAATGTCTCAACGTGGCAAGGTGATGATGACATGTGATCTTCTGGGTATACCTTCCAAACGTGAATGGTCTTGCAAATGCAATTACGCGCTATTTTGTGTGTGCCGCTGCGATGCAGATAGCCGTATGTGTGCCTAATATTTGCTCTGCAATATCCGTATGTAAGCACAGTGCTATCAGTGAAATTGACTCCCATGCAGCAGTCCAAACCCATTAATCAAACCTGAAAAGTGTCACAGACTATTGGTGAAATCACGTATTCTGTCGTAACACACCACGAAAATCCTAAACATGCAATGTATATGGTAGTTACAGATTCGTATGTATTTATTTACAGGTCATATTGACATTAGTAATGTTTGGTGACATTGTAACGCAATCTGGTAAAGATTATGTTTCTGCGAGCCATATCTTTCTGCCAGCCATAACTCAGGATGTATCATAATGCACGCTTCCAACTCTTGGGTCTATGGGGAGTAACAGGGCAAACGAAATGATTCGACATTAGGACTACATATGCTAAAGTTTTAATAGGTAAGGTGTAAACCTGGTCGGCAAACAATGCCTCCTTTAAGTATGAGGAATGTATAGTCTGCTCTATATCGTTACCAATAACACAAGTGGGGATTCACATTTGTGTTACCTGAATTAATGTCACCAGAATCTTCGTTATTCTAAACACTGGTTTGCTTACAAGGAATGTAACTTTAAATTCCCCGGGTGTACTGCTGTAATGTGAATAGTGAAGGACAAGCAGTGAGGAACATAGTACTTCCGATTACTGCTTCTATAAAAAAATTGTGATTGTAATTACACTACTTTATGAGCAAGCAGTCGTAAAAAAGACAACCACGCTATCAAGAAAATCAGCTAGGTTTTTCTCCTTATTCTTGCATTGTCTTGCTGAAAAATGGCGTCTCGGGTGTTATGCAGAAAGGGTATGGGTACGGGTCGCAGGTCACATTGGTCACAGGGCCCTGGAAATGGACCAGCTCTGATTTTTGGCTGTACCCAAAAGCACTCCACACATTTAGGCACTGTATGTCTGGTGCGAATGCAGTCATAGTGATGCCGCTCCCTCTGTGTGCGGCTTCACTTTCAAAAAAGCAGAACCTTGATTCGTCAGGAAAAATTATCTGATGCCATTCCTGTCCCCAGTGACATTGCTCCATTCACAATTGCAGCCTAGCATGTTTCTGCACATTCGTCAAAGGCAGACTGGGAAGTGGACGACGCGCAGTTAACATATGCCCCAATGAACGGCGACGGACTGACACCCAGATAGTGTACAACGTGTTACACTATTACACTATTGGGCCAGAGCCGAAGAGGACACAGAACTCTCCTGCAATGGCATTTGGATGCGGTGTCTATCTTCTGAAGGGATGGTCTGGTTGGTGCGACCTCACCCATGTCATCTTGTTCTGAGGCACCCTTCAGCCATTCTCCACACATCGGTTGCGTTGCCGAAACGCTTCGTCCCACACGAGATACAGTATCCTGGATTGAGGCATAACATTCTCTCATGCCAACAATGCGCCCTCTTTCAAACATACTGATTTGACTGTACGGTTCCCCATATGTCTGCGACGCATCGTGCACCTCAGAACAAGTAATACTGATCCATTACCTTCGGTTTGAAGCGGCAACGAGAGCCGCATGTACATTTACCGGTAGGCGGTGATGCGCCTTGAGTCAAAAAAATGGCTCTGAGCACTATGGGACTCAACTGCTGTGGTCATCAGTCCCCTAGAACTTAGAACTACTTAAACCTAACTAACCTAAGGACATCACACACATCCATGCCCGAGGCAGGATTCGAACCTGCGACCGTAGCAGTCGCACGGTTCCGGACTGCGCGCCTAGAACCGCGAGACCACCGCGGCCGGCGCGCCTTGAGTCCATGGGCCGACATGGTTCAGATGCTAACCATTTCTGAAGCACGTACTAATGTACTGGGTGATCAAAAATTCAGTATAAATTTGAAAACTGAATAAATTCCGGAATAATGTAGATGGGGAGGCACAAATTTGCACACGTGCTTGGAATAACATGGGGTTTTATTAGAACCAAAAAGAAAAAATATAGAAGTTCAAAAAATATCGAACAGATGGCGCTTCATCTGATCAGAGTATCAATAATTAGCATAACAAAGTAAGACAAAGCAAAGATGATGTTCTTTACAGGAAATGCTATATACGTCCACCATCATTTCTCAATAATAGCTATAGTCGAGGAATAATGTTTTAAACACCACTTTAAAGCAGCTATGGTGAGGCATAGGCCTCGGATGTTGTATTTCAGCATCCCTAGAGATGTCGGTCGATCACGATACACTTGCGACTTCAGGTAACTCCGAAGCCATTAATCGCACGGACTGAGGACACGATCATCACCAAACGACGCGCGCAAGTGATCTTTCACGCGTCTAGCAATATGGGGTGGAGCGCCATCCTGCATAAACATCGTACTTTTAAGCAGGTGTTTATCAGCCACGCTGGGGATGATGCGATTCTGTAACATATCGTCGTACCTCTCACCCGTTACGGTAGCAGTTAGAAAACCAGAATCACACATTTCCTCGAAGAAAAAACGCCCGATAACGGTAGATGTGGTAAATCCAACCTATACCGTGACTTTCTCGTCGTGCAATGGAGTTTCCACGACAGTTATAGTATTTTAGGTAGCCAAATTCTGCAGTTGTGGGCGTTGACAGACCCTCGGAGCGTGAAATGAGCTTCGTCGGTCCACAACACGATACTTAACCAATCGTCATCTTGTTCCATCTTTTGAAACGCCCACACCGCAAATACCCTCCGCTTCACTAAATCTCCAGGTAACAGTTCATGATGTCGATGGATTTTGTACGGATAGCATCGGAGGGTACGCATAGATGACAACCAAACACTGGTGTATGGAATGCCGGTGCGACGTGCGACTGCACGAGCGCGAGACTTACCCGTGTATAGACGAACCCGCTACAGTCTCCATTTCTTCCTGAACTGTCTCAGCAGCATTACGCCTTCTGCTCGGTCGGCCACTACGGGGTCAATCGTCTAAAGAACCCGTGGCTTCGAACTTCGAAATCATTCTCGCCTCAGCTGCATTTGTCAACGGACGTTTACCCGTTCGAATCTCCTTCCTATGGCGATAGGATCGTAACGTTGAACTAGCACATTCCCCATTCTGATAATACAGCTTCACTAAAAGCTCCTTTTCAGGTAACGTCAGCATGCTGCGATCGCTGGCGCATCTGATTCTCTCTCTCATTACAGCTCCTTTTACACACGATTGTCATGCGCAGTCACAAACGTTTTGTTGTCCACTACCATCTGTCGGACATTTTGTGACCTTTGTTTTTCTGTGTTCTAATAAAACCCCATGTCATTCAAATCATGTGTGTCAATTTTTACCTCCCTATCTACATTATTCTGTGGTTTATTAAGTTTTCAAATTTATACTAATTATTTGACCACCGGGTACATGTCCTGTGATTATGAACGTCCTATCTCTAATCATTCAAGGTGTTCTGTTTTTCTGATCATGAATGTATACAGATTTTGTGTGTGTGTCCCTTAACGTGGTAAAGGCTCTCACTACTAACATTTTCCACTGGTGCACCAACGTACAGCCACACACCACTGCTGGTTACAGTAAACTGCCTGTGCTATGGCCTTACCAATTAGCTCCATCGCTTCCTGCACCTACTACACACTGTCAACAATGGAAACAAATGGCTCTGAGCACTATGCGGCTCAACTTCTGAGGTCATTAGTCGCTTAGAACTTAGAACTAATTAAACCTAACTAACCTAAGGACATCACACACATCCATGCCCGAGGCAGGACTCGAACCTGCGACCGGAGCGGTCGCTCGGTTCCAGACTGTAGCGCCTAGAACCGCACGGTCACTCCGGCCGGCTAACAATGGAAGCAAAATGAATCTTCTTGAAGAGCTCGAAAGTTACGTCCACATCTCCAACTCATGACACACTATTATCAATGAATAGGTAGATGTTGCTAACAAGTCATTTCTACAAATGTTTAATGCACTATTTAAAAACGGAAACGGTAACTCCTTGCCCCTTCAGAAACAGTAAATTTAAAATTCTGACAGTGGCTGCTTTAAGTAATACGATTAGTGAAAAACCATTCGGTTCATTATACGTGAGAGTGTGGCTCCACAGTGATGTAAGAATTTCATTTTCATAATCTGAAGTATTCGTTATGGTACTATGTGTGTAACATCTCTGTACTCCTTAGACATTAGCTCTTTGACCACAGCTTCTGTTTTCCAGTGTAAAGACGTTAGATGTTGTTAGTGCTTACGGCTGGTGGCGGTTATTATTTGACACCCTGTGAAGGAACAATCACAACGTTCAGCTGCATCCATAATGGATAAAATTCACACAATAGCGTTTTCTGATTTTCTTCCTTTTAGTGCATATTTGAAAGTTGTTAATATATTAGATCGTCAAAAAATATTACCAATTCTCTTTGTTGTTGAGATTTGCCTCAGTGAAACTAACGAACAAACGTGAGTACAAATAAATTGTGCTCCGCAGCTGATCAGTCGTTTAATGTGTATGGTGTACTGAAGAGTTCTTTGCTATGTGTGGATTAGTAGTTGCAATGTGTGACGATAGTTATAGTATACACTGTCACGTCTTATACCATTTCTTGGACAACAGTTTGACGGATGACAACAGAAAGCTCTGTGTAAAGTCTAAATTTCTTAAGCCACCGGTAACTTTTGTCGTCCACCAACTCGATCAACATTCCATTATCTTCTCAAGTAGGGATATGCTTCTACAGCTTACAGTAGAAACATTCTTCAGTGATTTATTTTGAAGTAGCCTATGAAACAACATATACACTGTAGAATCTCCTTTCAAATACTGACACGGATGTCATAGTCGCTATAGTCCAAGTACATGATAAAGTTATTGAAGATTATTAGCACTGACTTCGAGAACTCAGAAATAATTGGTAATATTCGATGTGATCGTCGTGGTCAGTGTTGACCGCCAAATGCTGAATGTAAGTCAGACATGGACTTAAAATTCCTGCTGTACTGACGATTGGTGGCAAGATGATGGAAGGTGATTTTAACGCTTTGTAATTTAGTGTTTGGTTGGTTCTTCATCCCTATACACTGGCTGGATTAGCTATCTGGAGAGGTTATGATTGTGTAGCAGGTAGAGATATTCGTGTAAGTTTCGATGTCAGATCGAATAAGAGCAAGGAAAACACTTAAGGAGATTTCAAATCCATGTATAAAAGCTTCACCCAATACCGAAGTATGATTATCACTTATTTCTTCACAAACGGTCTAGGTCTAACATGCATAATGGACTTAATCGTTTGTGCAATATGGTTGTCAGTTATACTGCTGGCAGATCTGAAAGCACTGATTATGAATGATGAAATTTCAAGTATCATCACGCCTGCTACTACTATAATAAACTCTTTTTGTTTTTCTGGTTGTTACAATGTATCTGCCTTGATTTACTAGGAATAACGGAATAGAGAATAGGTGTCTCGGTAAGCACCTTTATCTAGTATTACGTACGATTCGTAGGCTTCAGTTAAACGTAAATTGGCTGCAGATAATCGTCATTGAGGTAGTACTTTTGGTAGTTTCAGCTAGAGATGTGTCCAGTCACAACGGCTGTTTGCACTGAAGTATATAATCTAGAATAAACGATTTATACCCTATCATTGGAATGGAACATTTTGTTCAGTGTCGGACAGCAAAATAATCATTCTTCTGTTTCTGCAGCTTTTATCACTCGGAACTTCTTTGTTTTGCAACCATAACTGAGCGACATTAAACGTATCCGGACGACAGAGTTTTTGCTGTTGCGAGTACAAAGGGAAAATTGCATGGATTATAATAACGTAAGGTACATAACTTTCAGCTTATTTTCTGTTGCTATCGGTGTATCCGTAACCACTGAAATGATATGACATGGGGAACCAATTCAGTATAGAACTGCAAAAATGTAGCCTGTGGAAGGAGTTTTACCATGTTACAGAAATGAATGACCTTTCATATCGCGAAAGCTTCGCAGAGATCATGCCACCCTCATGTTCCACATTGCATAGGGTCTCATCCTTAAACGTTCTTAAAAAATAGATACAACGTTTTGCAGTATCGGTATAGTACTTTTGCATTCTTATCGAAGATGATCATTGTACTTTATAAACTATACTGCATACTCACAACTACGAAGCACAATTCTATGACGATTTTGTCATGTGTCCAAGTGTTACTATTAAACTATTTTCTTTTTTATCTTCCCATACTGAACGACGGACATCAATCTACGTCTGGTTTGTACTTGAATTTCACAATTTTTTTATCACAAGGAAGCGGAGATGGCGCCACACAAGCAGTGTCCAAAACGTAATTAATTTCTGCGACACACCAATTCATTCAGACTGAGACTGTCATGTAAATAATGTGGAACTATATTTTAGTCTTTAATTTACGCGTTCTGATTGATTACCACCGTTAAATTTCCAGCTGGCTGGTAATTTCTGTGATTTATCAAAATCGATCGTTAACTCTGATGAAGGTGGCGTGAAGTGGTCAGTCGGTAGAAGAGGCCATTGCTTATTTTTGGCCCTAAACAGTGTACAAGCTGCGTGTCGAGACTGCCAAGAAGTGGTCAGATTAGTTATAATAAACACGATCATTGCCAACAGGGAGTTTTACCGAGGATGCTTGTTGCGTTCTTTTTTAATAAAAACCTTTTAAGTCATTTAGTCGTCTGATGTAAGGGAAGCCATTATTTTTGTAGCCTCACTTAAACGTAGAGTAATACTTGTTTGAGACATCAATGATTAAAGAAAATTTTTTGATTAAAGAAATTAGTTCATTGTAGCTTCTATCGGTTTCTGAACCATTGATGCTGTCATGGTGTCCGAACGAGAAAATGGGCAGAGTGGCCAGAGTGGCCAGTTCATTCTTAATCGGTTTACCCCAGTAAGAGTTAGTTACTTCCATATGTCACATGTAGTACTACAGACGGACTTTTAAACCATTTTAAATACAAAGCTATCACCAACTACTATGTCCCTTAGCGACAGTTTTTAGTTATTTAACTACTGTTGCTTAAAACTACCCTGTCCTCCTATATTTGAATTAAAAAGAAAACGAATTCAGACCGGTCTGCTGCTGCTGCTTAGCGTTCTTTCACTTACTAGGTCATCAAAGTGCCTAGGAAATATGTACAGCTATCAGCATAAATCGTGAGACCGTGTTGCAATGGATATTGCGATTGAGGCGGTAACGAATGATAAGATATCTTCTGCAGCAGCAACGAAATTTTATATTTCGTGTAATACACTGAAAAGAAGATGTGGAGGGTAAAAATAATGTAGTAGGTGGTAGAAAGGTTATCGGAAGCCTACAGACTGTATGGAATGAAGAACAAGAAACCCGTTATTTTGTTTTTGAAATGGAAACGCGAATTTGTGTATTTACAGTGAACTATATATGGAGACTAGCATCTCAGTTTTGAGAGTCGAACAAACTATCCCATCGTTTTAACAAACAGTCGGAGATGGCCGGCAAAGACAGTTCCTTAACATTAGCCGTAAGAAGGCTAGTTGCTACACGACAAGTTTTTAACAAGGTCAACGTAGGTAAGTTTTTTAATATCCTTAAAATCGAAAAACTGTTTCGTCTTGCTCATTACATTTATAATGCGATTAAAACCGTTGACATTACAGACAAAGGAAGGCTATGTGTTTGTTCTTAATCGAAGACGCCAATTCGGTATCGTTACTTCAGTGGAAAGAGAGATGTAGCACACTTTCAGTATAAGTATGGCCGCGCTTTTGTGAGGCAAACTGAGGAACTACTTGATTGAAAAGTAGCTGCTCCGGTCTCGTAAACTGAAGTGCGGCCGGGAGAGCGGTGTGCTGACCACATGCCCCTCTACGTTCGCATCCTGTGATGCCTGTGGGCTGAGCATGACACAGCGGCTAGTCGGTACCGTTGGACCTTCGAAGGCCAGTTCGGACGCAGTGCAGTTTTCTGTGGTCGCGCTGGCCACTTTGGCCGGTTAGGTCGGGAAAAGTGGCAACTGTGTAAGGCTTCAGAAAACTTCATGCGCGTTCTGTTCATTACATAATTTTTTTCTTGTTGATTCAAAATATGTAAGCGCCAAGCTTCTATCAATAAGCTTGGTTTGGTGAAGATTCATTTCCGTTAGAGTGGCCACTTTACCCCATCCTCACCTAACACGTGTAAGGCTTATTGCTCTCCCTCTCAGTTCTTACATCAGCTAAGGCTGATTAGCAGTCGCACAGAGACTGTTTGATTCCATAAGTTTTGTAAGGTTAGATAGTCTATGCTCCAGATGCGTGACTATACACAAAAAATCATTCAGCTTAAAAGTTGACTGGACCCAGAGCAGCTGCAACAGACGGTACTTGTCAAGCATGCGAAAGTGAGTGACAAATGTTCGAATTCCAGCGTATGTAAGAGCTGGGACTGCAAAATTACTGATCATTCGGGTGCTACAAAATAACAGGGTTTCCTTCACAGCGATGTGGAACCCTTATCTCTAAGGTACAACACAAAAACTCAAGAAAACTGAGGTTTTATGCCTGTGATGCCAAGTGCAGTTGCAACAATTCATTCTCGTGCTAACAAGAGGTTGTGTGAACAGGTGCCTTGTCTTCTTGGACTGTAGCAACGCCACTGGCAAACAAATACTATCGCATAAAATACACCTGATCAGCCAAAACGTTCCCATAAACCTCTGCTGCAATGCACTCTTATAGAGAGTAATCGTGACGCCCATGGAACATTACAAAGTGGCTACCCGGCTCATCACCGAACACAGGTGTGTTTCGCTCTTGGCTCGTGAACTAATTCATCAGCTGGAAGGTGTGTAAAGAAAGAGTCATCCGATCAAATAAGATTCTTCTACAGCACAAGTTTTGTGGATTCGACAGCACGTTTTCCTGTTACAGGTATTTGCATCACTGCTACCTTCGTGTTGTTTCGCTGTCGATGGTGTTTGCTTGTGCGAAACTAAGTTCTTCAGTGGCTTAGAGCTGCCGTCCTCTTATTTTTCGTCAAAATCTTATTCAGTGGCCGACCATCACGGTCAATCAACACACACTCTCCTCCGCGTTGTGACTTATTAGATGCTGTTTTTCCGCTTTCTCTGTTCGCGCTACAAATCTACGACACGATTCCTCTTGAAATACCATACACAACGGCTAACTTGGCTACAGAAGCATCCACCGTACGAGCACCAGAAATTTGCCCACGTTCGAATGCACTGAGCTCCAACATAATGCACTCACATCTACAAAGAAGACTTTTGTGAGCATGACTGACAGTTGCAACGTATTGAGCACACTGCACAGGTGCCATTCGAGATCAAATACAACAGTGGAATCAGTAGGCTTTGCTAGCACCTTCACTTACGTTCAAACACGCGTTTCTGTCGGTGTGTCCATATTTTTGTCCACCAAACCTACTGAGAGTCGATGCAGTGCTCGGCGATTTGTTTCCGTCGACGTTGGGTATTCTGACATAGACTCCATGTCAGCAACTCGACATCGTTTGCATAAACCGTGTAACAGTTCTAGGCTTTCGTTGTTAGTTTACCTTCTGATTCACAAGACTTGATACAATATTATCTTTTACGTAAATGAGAACATGATGTTAATGAAATTGTTGGAAACATGATTTTCCTGCCAACGTGTACTCGTAAATGGTTGGTACTGACGTGGGCAATGGTAGGGAAGCACCGAATTAAATTATTATAACACTGACGACACAGAAAGAGAACATTTGCATGATTTGTGGTTGGTTACTGAAAGCAAATGCAGAGGAAGTGTTTACGTGAATTGCCATTATTTAAAAGTGAATCTGTAAGTCTGACAACAAAAAGTGTGGAGAAGCCATATTTTCAGTTAAATGCCATTATATGCTACAAAACTACGAAGAGTTTTCATTTGATAATATTACTCTTTTCGTCAATCGCAGTGCATAGTCAAAAGTGAAAAAATTGTGTAATATACTGCATAGCTTTTATCTTATATAGTGACGTGCCATTCGTAGCTTAGAATTTTATTAGTCCACTTTACATCAGTATTTCTTGTAAGGACTTTCAACCCAATTATACTAAAGCCCCTAGGAGAGCCAGGTAGCTCTGAGCTGAAATTGCACGCAGATTACGCCTTAAGTGCTTGTGCGTAGTTGTGTCGGTGTGTGTCATCCGGCACAGGTCGTAAGAAAGATTAGGAAGCAGTCATGGCATATAATTTTTTGAGGAAAACGGTTTAAATAATGCATTAGTTTGTTCTAAAATCTTTTATCACACTAATATGAAATGATTCTTTTACTGACTAATGAAAGAGCGATTCTCAATGTAAGGGTTAATGCGTTCTGGGGGTGAAACAAACTTACTTAATAGGGGAGCAATGGAATGAATTGTATGAGAAATAAAGTGTAATTTACGAACGAGAGGAGTAGAGAAATCTTTGGTAACTTTGATGATTGATCGTTTAACCAGATAAAAACGCACGTCAACTTCATTAAAAAAAAAAGGACAGGATGGTCGAAGAAATACTCATTGATTGTAGAGATATTTCTTTAACATTGTTGTATGGAAACAGCAAAAGATCGAATTTTAATGCCCTCTCAATACATAAATACACCTAAATATAATTTTCTAAGAATTGGTGCACCAACTTCCACATATCCATGTATTGTGCCTTGGAGTCAGTAAATGTGAACAATGTGTATCTGCACATATACACCGAGACAAGGAAGTGAAAGCCATGGCTACACCTGGCTAGGATTATGTAAATCTGAAGTTGTTTTATGGTTTTTGTTTACCAGACCAGGCTTTCGTACTTGTAACGTGGGTCATTGCGAACCAAATCACATTCTTATTCTTAAAATAATGCATGTGAAGGTGGAGACAAACTTACTAACGAAGACGTAAATGTGGTATGCTCACACCTCATGCCTGCAAAAGTACATATAAAAAACAATCAGTTTTGACAGCTTTGATAATGACCAACGCATGAACATTAAAGAGCTTTTTTGTGATGCGTATACTGACTTACACCTTGAAGTTTATTTACAGAGCGTACTTCAACAGTGTTACACTACTAAGACTTGGAGTAGGTTAGTGGGATCGCAGTGCCCTTAGGTCATCTTAGCATGGAAACGGGAGGACGCTGATCACTATCCCAGTATAACAAGAGAAATTTGTATTGAAGTAGGTTTACAGAGTCTCTGAGTAACAAACAACTTTAACCTAGTTTGTAAAAGGCATTAGTTTTATGTGACTTTATAAAAGCAAAGGAATATTTCGTGTTGAAACAAGATTAGAAGCTATAGACTATATGAAGAGCTGTTAATGAGACTTTCTGTACAGCCGTTTATGAACATGTGACGGTTTAAGCAGTTAGGTTAGGGAATAACACCACTAATAATCAGAACATTGTGTTTTTTATACCGACATATAACTTGTTTCCAACATTATTCGTATTTTGATTTTTTTATGTTCTGCGAAGATTTAAAAGGTATGATTAATCTTTAAATGTAGGTCCTTAAATTGAATCAGAGGTGCGTAAAGTAACAAATGATATGAACAATGTAGTTCATCTCATGCGTGTTGCGAAGACCTGAGTTTAGCCGATTCACTACAAAGATAGAAGTATTTTGGAACTTTGGATGGTTCTAAAGAAACGTAATGGTTGACCATTCACTGTGCAAAAATTGTTTGCAGTGGCGTTTTCAACTTGTAGCTAGTCGTATCTGACAATAAATTGTGCATGGAAATACGATCAGAGATACAACCTGTAAATTCGTTTCAAATTCTTTGGCTCTTTTTCTCAAAGCCAATAGAGTATAATTACTTTGTATAGAAATATTTGAGTTCTTATCAATGTTGCAAGTTATTCCTTTTCAAAGAAATCTTACTTTTTCTTCACTTATCTTCAACAATTATGAATATCAATATCTTTCGAAACTTGGAGGCTACATTAAGAGTTATTTACGTCAGTGGGTTCACCTTGTGTTCAGCTGGTACATGTAGCCGCAATGTAGCCTAACAGTCACTATTACGTTTTGATCAAACCTTAAATATGTTTATTTAGAGACCATTGGGCGTTTATTTAGAAATCACTTTTCACTATGCAATATGGCATAGCAGGTCGAGGTAAAAATGTGCCACCAGCGTGAACTCAGCAACCCGGAGCATTTTTCTGATGGTCCCAAGGGGAGTGACACAACTTGTGAGGAACATATTGTGTAGTTTCTCGGAAAGGAAGAACTTCTGTGGTCGGTAGCGTGTAAATACCCGGATCTACCAATTTTTCCGAGTACAGACTTTGAAGTTTATGGTCCCATTGCAGATATACAGGCAGCCAGGATTGCGAACTACTTTTGAACACGTATTGAGCAGCAACTTCGGCAGCTCACACGCAGTGGAAATATTTTAGACCTTGTAGCTGCAAACAGACTATATCTTATAGACGGCGTCAGTATAGAGACAGAGATTAGTTGTCATGATGCCATCATAGCGACTATGGCTACTAAAGTTAACAAATGTGGCAAGATGTCTAGGACAGTGTTCCTACCAGAAAGAGCAGTAAAGCAATAGTGATCTTCTCACTTAAATAATGAACTGTCATCATTTACTTCCAGTATGATGGACGTAGAAGAATTATGGGCAAAGCTTAAACAGAATGTAAATCGTGTTCTGGAGTAGTACGTCTATAAGGACCGGAAAGACCCACTGTGGCTTAAAAACGAAATTTAGAAAATGCTGAGGAAACAAAAGGTATCACACCCTTGGTTCAAAACAAAACACGCAATTGGTGACAAGCGAAGTTTACTATGGACTCGTACCTCCGTAAAATGATCAATGAGTGAAGCATACAACTACTGCCACCGTCTTAATGTAGCAAAAGGTCTGGCAGAGAACAAGAGAAAATTCTGGTCTTGTGTAAAATCGCTAAGCGTCCGTCCAGTCACTCGTTGATCAGTCTTTTGTGGCAGAAGAAGATAGCAAAGGGAAAGCAGAAGGCTTAGAGTTTGCATTTAAGAAACTGAACATGCAGGGAAGTCGCACTAACATATCGTCGCACAACTCCCCTTACGTAGCTAGAATTTATCGAGAATCTCACGCCCAGAGCAAAGTCCCATCGAATGAAAAAGAAAAAAAAAGAAAAAAAGAAAAAAACACGTGACTCTAGTACATAAGAAAAGAAGAGAACGAACCCGCAAAATTACGTTCCAATATCCATAACACCGTTTTTTTGTAGAGTAGTTCAACATATTCGGAGTTCGAATATAACAAATTTCATTGAGACCTGAAGCTTCCTGTCCACGAATCAGCAAGGTTTTAGAACGAATCGCCTGTGCGAATTTCAGATTGACCTTATCTCATATGTATATGCTCTGAACTATGGATTACGGCCAACAGACAGATTCTGTATCTGTAGATTTCCGAAAACCACTTGGCACTGTGCCCCACTGCAGACTGTTACAGAAGGTACGAGCACATGTAATAGGTTCCCAGATATGTGGTTCGCTCGAAGAACTCTTAAGGAATATAACCAACTACGCTATCATCGATGAAGAGTATTCATCAGAGACAAGGGTATCGCTAGGACTGCCCCAGGGAAGTTATACAGCACGGCTATTAATTTTCATATTCATAAATGATATGGCAGTCAGGAGGGCAGTACTCTGTGGCTCTTGGCTGATATTGTTGTTGTGCACGAGAAGGTGTCGACATTCAGTGACTGTAGAAGGATACAAGATGACAAAATTTATAATCGGTTGTGTGAATTGCAGCCAGCTGTAAATGAAGACCATATGAGGACTGTAACTGGGAGGGTGAATGGGCTACTTAGACTTATTGTGATAATTTTGGGGTAGCGTGGCTCATTTGTTAAGCAGACCGCATATATAACCCTGGTGTTACCTATTCCTGAGTACTGTTTGAGTGTTTGGGATCCACACTAGGTACGATTAAGGGAAGACATCGAAGCAACTCGGAGGTGGGTTGCTACATTTGTTACTGGTAGGCTTGAACCAGATGTACTTATTATGGAAACGATGAAGGAACTCAAATGTGAGTTCCTGGAAGCAAGACAACTTTCTTTCTGAGCAACACTGTTCAGAAAATTTACAGAACCTGCATTTGAAGCCTACTGCAGAACAACGGCACAGTAGTAGGGCAAATTGTGGATGTGCGCACTTTGGAAGTGTGAGTTGTATAAATTCAGGGGTAAACTTGAATGATTTATGACCCCATCCCCCTCTCCTTAATCTGTTGTTCCGCTACGTGGATTATGACCCCTGGGGTTGATTTATGACTACCTGGGGTAATCCATTCTTCTGAGAAACCCCCCAGTCCTCTCCTTCCCTCTCCTCTTCCCCACCACTCTGGAAACCTCCTAGCCTCCCCTCTGACCCTCGCTAATACAAGTACAAATTAAGGCCTTAGTTATTAGAATAGAGCCCTTCCACTCTGTCAATTTGATTGCCTAATTGATTAAATTGATCAATTAATTAACCCCTCCCCCCTCTGAGAAATACCCCAGCCTCCCCCATCCCCTTCCTCTCCTACAAATTGGCGGGTCTGTGCTGGAGAGGTGAGGTTTCACGACAGGAAATTCACATAGCAGAGGTTTTACTGATTAATTATAAAATTCAGTTTGCAGGGGTTGGATCTCTCTTGCTCATCATTCGCTACTGTTTGGCAAGATGCAGGTCTTGTAAAATACATCGAGAAGAATTAATTAAATCGATTGCCCTTTTTTTATTCCGATCACGCAAAGTTCAAATGGCTCTGAGCACTATGGGACTTAACATCTGAGGTCATCAGTCCCCTAGAACTTATAACTACTTAAACCTAACTAACCTAAGGACATCACACACATGCACGCCCGATGCAGGAGTCGAACCTGCGACCGTGGATCACGCAAGGACTTGCATCAGCATAACTCACCGTCCACCGGGCCAGGCCGCACGATGCGTCAGCCACCAAGTGTATTCCTGCGACTGCTGTCAGCTGATGCACAGCCAGCCGACTAGATCGGCGTGTTGACCGAATGTTGCCCTAATCCCCTAAACAAAAGCTTCAGGTTGCGGCAACTGTTTGATATTTAATACCTGGGAAATCCCGTACCTTTCCTCTCCGGGACACCAGTGCACGTTCGAACTCTGTCCAAGGCCAATTCCTGACTTGGAATAGATTCAGATATTCTGATTGACTAATTAATTTCCGGTCATGTGATCGCGATGTAGGGGATAAAAGGAGGGGAGGGGAGGTAGCTCACAGTTGTCGGTCACAGTCAGTCTCTGGAGTAAGAAGAACCATGAAGAGTCGCCAGTAACAGTAAAAGTTCTCATCTGCCTCTCCAACGCAGAATAAGTTATAATGACAGTACTCATTACAAGTAGTTGTGACCTACATGTCGTTGTTTGTAGATGCTTATTATTCCTTCTTCTTCTTCTTCTTTCTTCAGCGACATCCAGTGCGTCTGGAAGAGTAGCAGCTACCATCTGCTCGTTGGAACCTGCAGCGAACTCTGGCACCTCAGAATCAGCAGCAGTAGCTTCACGGTGGGATCCTGTACCGCACCTGAACAGCCTGTTGGAGCAGGACAACGAGCTGCTGTTATCCATCCCGTTCACTTATTTGTATAATGATGACATCCAGGAAGTCCCGAACTCTCAGAAGAATTGTGCTGGGGCCCCTACACAACACGGTGAAGGTCAGTACTGGTTCTGACATACGCACCAACCCAGAAATTGCAGGTTTTACTGTAAGGACGAAGTGTTGATGTGGTGACTGACTAGATGCTGATTCCCTCAATGCTCTACTGCTTTCCACTTCAAATTACAATTTAACAGCTTGTGGTTCAAAGCACTTAAATATTTTTACAGAACCACCAGTGGACAGTGACTGGTGTGTTGTGTTAAGAGATTTAACATGCAAATGGCTCTGAACAGTATGGGACTTAACTTCTGAGGTCATCAGTCACCTACAACTTAGAACTACTTAAACCTAACTAACCTAAGGACATCACACACACCCATGCCCGAGGCAGGATTCGAACCTGCGACTGTAGCGGTCGCGGTGTTCCAGACTGTAGCGCCTAGAACCGCTCGGCCACTTAGGCCGGCTTTAAAATGCATCAACAAGTGTTAAAGTAACGTTTACGGAGTTGGAATCGGATGAACTGCGTCGTGCAGAACACTACATCAACCAACAGATTACTTCCGAGTATTTTGCATATCCAGAAATTTACTATGCTGATCTGACACCATCTATAACACTGTACCACGGTGTGAAACTGATAGTGAGATTTGGAGGTCGATCATTTATTCGCAACACTCCACCAATACACACTTTTTTTTTTGTCTGCAGGCAGTGACATCCGGTAAACTGGAACGACTGAACCATGGGCTAGATGTCTTAAAACTGTGAATAAACAGATTGTGAACTATCTCTGTACATATATTGTGCATGCAGATGATTTAGAACAATTCATCAACATGTTGTGAGAAGAAGAAAGTAAAGGGATACAGATCAGTTTGAGAAAAATACATGCTCAATATACCGCATACAAGAACCATTCGTTCTAGAAATATGGTAAAAAATTAATCAGTTGTTTTGTTTTTGATGTAATGCAGCCTATATATATATATATATATATATATATATATATATATATATATATATATATACTCAAAAAACTTTGTGGTTTCTCTTATTTAAGTACCCAATTATTATAGATTGTACGATGTAGCAACTGAAACTCGGTTGGTAATATGACTACGCTATAGCGGCTACATTTATTATTATTATTACAAACTATCATTTTTCTATAAAAGCCCATTGTACACCAAAACCTGACGTAATTGGTATCATAGCTGGGTGGGTGAAACATCAGTACTTCGTTGTGAATGAGTGGTCCTGTGATTGTGCGGAAGAAGACAGGAAGGAGAATAAGAAGAATGGATTACTCCCATCTGATAACATAAGAGTGCTAATTGTAGGTCCATCCAACTATGGCAAAACAAATGTTCTCATATCACAAGTAACACACTCGGAGGGAGGCTACTTTGAGAATGCATGTGTACTTTCAAAAACAATTTTCCAACCCAAGTACCAGCTACTACAGAAGATAGTGCATGGTATTGCTGGTACAACATACACGACATTCAGTCAAAGCAGTGAAATTTCTCCAGCATGAAAGGTAAAGCCAAATACGGTGTTCATATTTCACGATTTTGCTGTGGAAAATCAAAATGAAACTCTACGATATTTATGTTTTAGTCGTCATCTGGTACTGACGTTTTTTATTTCAGTCATACATATTCCAGAATGCCAACAGTTGATGAGGGGTAATGCAAATCTCGTTATAGCTTTCAGACTAGACAGTTTGAATCTAAAACACATTTAAAAGGAACATGTAGGAACCGACATGCCATTCAGTTATTATGTATAGATATATGTAGATTTCTGGATTCATACGCTGTGGGGGATTCTTGTTATTGATAAGTCAAGAAAACTGAATGACGGTAGGTATAGACGGAACTACCAGTTGTTTCTATATACAGGGTGAGTCAGGAGGGAAGGTTCATGCTTTGACGGGTGTTAGTGTTATGATTCTCAACAAAAACTTCATATGGACGTTTGCCCTATTCCGAATGGTTTCCGAGTAGAACGCATTTAATATCACTTTTGTACGTTTATCTTGAATAAGTCGAAAACCGCACACTCCAGCGAAAACGTGTTGCAGTACAAAATTTCCTACGGATAAGGTCCTATAATTTTTTTTCTCTGGAAGTAATGGTTTGTGCGAAGAGTTGAAAAACTCGCTCGACTCGCATGCCCTGTAGCTGACGTAGTTTTTGTAGGCCAGTTTGAAGTAGGTTACCTCAAATTTCAGGTAGCATATTCAGGTAGAAAGTTGAAACGAACAATTTGACACGGGACACTTTCGTCAAGTCGGAAAACAGCCTCTAATTGGCCAACAAGAACAACGTAAGCAACAGCTCATGCACGTCCAGTGAGTTTTTCTACATTCTCGCGCTCTCTTCGCACAAACCATTACTTTCAGAGAAAAAAATTGATAGGACCTTTTTTGTAGGAAATTAAATATAGTTTAATTTTGTGCTGCAACACGTTTTCGCAGGAGGGTGCGGGTTTCAAGTTAGTCAAGAAAAACATACAAAAGCGATATTAAATGTGTTCCATCTCGGAAGTCATTCGGAATAGGGCATACGTTCATATGAAGTTTTTTGTTTAGAATCACTAACACTATCACTCATCAAAGCATGTACCTTTCCTCCTGATTCACCCTGTATACAGCTATGAAAAAAGTGATGGCTGTGTCAATATATTTCACCCCTTGGACAAGTTCGCATATACTGGGTGACCAAAAAGTCGGTATAAATTTGAAAACTGAATAAATCACGGAATAATGTAGATAGACAAGTACAAATTGATACACATTCTTGAAATGACATGGGGTTTAATTAGAATAAAAAAATACAAGCGTTCAAAAAATGTCCGACAGATGGCGCTTCATCTGATCAGAATAGCAATAATTAGCATAACAAAGTAAGACAAAGCAGAGATGATGTTCTTTACAGCAATTGCTTAATATGTCACCATCATTCCTCAACAATAGCTGTAGTCCAGGAATAATGTTGTGAATTGCTCAATATGTCACCATCATTCCTCAACAATAGCTGTAGGCGAGGAATAACGTTGTGAACAGCACTGTAAAGCATGTCCGGAGTTATAGCGAGGCACTGGCGTCGGATGTTGTCATTCATCATCCCTAGATATCTCGGTCGATCACGATACACTTGCGACTTCAGGTAACCCCAAAGCCAATAGTCGGACAGACTGAGGACTGGGGACCTGGGAGGCCAAACATGACGAAAGTGGCAGCTAAGCACACGATCATCACCAAACGACGAGAGCAAGAGATTTTTCACGCGTCTAGCAATACTTTATTTTTTGGTTCTAATAAAACCCCATGTCATTCCAAGCATGTGTGTCAATTTCTACTCTCTCAATGTACATTATTCCGTGGTTTACTAAGTTTTCAAATTTATACTGACTTTTTCAACACTCGGTATGTAAGGCACCAAGCCCGAGATGATAGGTGTGCATGGACAGGGAATGTATCTGTACATACACTCATGGAAATGGAAAAAAGAACACATTGACACCGGTGTGTCATACCCACCATACTTGCTCCGGACATTGTGAGAGGGCTGTACAAGCAATGATCACACGCACGGCACAGCGGACACACCAGGAACCGCGGTGTTGGCCGTCGAATGGCGCTAGCTGCGCAGCATTTGTGAACCGCCGCCGTCAGTGTCAGCCAGTTTGCCGTGGCATACGGAGCTCCATCGCAGTCTTTAACACTGGTAGCATGCCGCGACAGCGTGTACGTGAACCGTATGTGCAGTTGACGGACTTTGAGCGAGGGCGTATAGTGAGCATGCGGGAGGCTGGGTAGACGTACCGCCGAATTGCTCAACACGTGGAGCGTGAGGTCTCCACAGTACATCGATGTTGTCGCCAGTGGTCGGCGGAAGGTGCACGTGCCCGTCGACCTGGGACCGGACCGCAGCGACGTACGGATGCACGCCAAGACCGTAGGATCCTACGCAGTGCCGTAGGGGACCGCACCGCCACTTCCCAGCAAATTAGGGACACTGTTGCTCCTGGGGTATCGGCGAGGACCATTCGCAACCGTCTCCATGAAGCTGGGCTATGGTCCCGCACACCGTTACGCCGTCTTCCGCTCACGCCCCAACATCGTGCAGCCCGCCTCCAGTGGTGTCGCGACAGGCGTGAATGGAGGGACGAATGGAGACGTGTCGTCTTCAGCAATGAGAGTCGCTTCTGCCTTGGTGCCAATGATGGTCGTATGCGTGTTTGGCGCCGTGCAGGTGAGCTCCACAATCAGGACTGCATACGACCGAGGCACACAGAGCCAACACCCGGCATAATGGTGTGGGGAGCGATCTCCTACACTGGCCGTACACCTCTGGTGATCGTCGAGAGGACACTGAATAGTGCACGGTACATCCAAACCGTCATCGAACCCATCGTTCTACCATTCCTAGACCGGCAAGGGAACTTGCTGTTCCAACAGGACAATGCACGTCCGCATGTATCCCGTGCCACCCAACGTGCTCTAGAAGGTGTAAGTCAACTACCCTGTCCAGCAAGATCTCCGGATCTGTCCCCCATTGAGCATTTTTGGGAATGGATGAAGCGTCGTCTCACGCGGTCTGCACGTCCAGCACGAACGCTGGTCCAACTGAGGCGCCAGGTGGAAATGGCATGGCAAGCCGTTCCAGAGGACTACATCCAGCATCTCTACGATCGTCTCCATAGGAGAATAGCAGCCTGCATTGCTGCGAAAGGTGGATATACACTGTACTAGTGCCGACATTGTGCATGCTCTGTTGCCTGTGTCTATGTGCCTGTGGTTCTGTCAGTGTGATCATGTGATGTATCTGACCCCAGGAATGTGTCAATAAAGTTTCCCCTTCCTGGGACAATGAATTCACGGTGTTCTTATTTCAATTTCCAGGAGTGTAGTAGAAATTTTCAGTCTCTCGAACATAAAGTTTAGGAGCTAGAGACGTATGCTCAGTGGCGGATTTAACAGTTTTGCGCCCCTAGGCAAACCATACTATATGCCCCCCCCCCCCAAAAAAAAACACATGTTAATAACTATTACCTGATCACTTCACAATTGCCGTTTTGGGAGGAAACGCTATGAACTGTTCCCACTTACAACTGCCTTGAAAGGCAACAGAAGCGAACACAAGGAAAATAACTTTCATTTTATGGCCCAAAAATTCAGCTGAGCGTGTAGGAGAGAACGTATTTTTGTTATACATTCACTTTTAATATGTTCTTTTACACGATACCGTTGACAATGAAAATAACAAGTTGTATTACGATCTAAAAATTGGAGCCAACGTTTCATACATTAGGAATTAATAATGACTTTTACAGAGATGCGTTCAAAATTAAAATTAAACTGCCGTTTTACAATCTTATAACTTGAATCTATAGCGGATAAAAAAAACAAAACACGTTCGGTATTAATACGTGAAATGAAAATGAAAAAGAGATTTCTCTGCACGAACTAATAAGTAAACTATATACAGACTAACAGACAGAGGGCTGTATTTCCTATTACACAATTTCATCTGCTTGTGTGGAAAAATCTAATTTGTTTTATACTCTAATAGTCTATGTGTGAAGCATTAGGGTCTGTGTAGCTAGATGCAGCGTAATAAATGCACACAATACCTTTAATCCATGTAAGGGTTGAACAGTTTTGTACTGCAGATACTGTCCTCACTATAGCTCTTTTTAACGGTATTAGCAAAGCTTTCACGTAGTTATCGACAGAACCGAACTACTTTATTTATTAACACTTTTTCATCTGAGCGTACTCTCCTATAACGTATATTTCCGCGATAACTATACATTTCAGCAGATGTCAAGAATACGCATCAGTTGTGATATACTACAGCATCAGTATGACTTGACTCTACAGCGCCGAGAGGCCTGGATCATTCGTGAATTGTTTAGCATTGTCAGGCGCCTTCGGTCACGCCTGCACATAAACGAGGTAATACGTAGTTTGTAAATCCAATGAAGGTGCTCTCAGTTACAATAAAAATCACATTATGATCTTAAATTTTTAAAGATAATACGAATAAATAAACAAACTCACCAGTCAGCATAGTTTGCACCTGGCTTTGACGGCAGAAAACTCGTTGATCATATCTTCACTGTTCAGACAGTTATCAGTTAGGAGGTCGGCTTCGATGTGAAGAATGGACAAGGCATTCAATCTCTCGTCAGACAACGTACAACGTAAGTACAATTTCAGTCTTTTAAGAGCCGAAAACGAGCGTTCTGCTGAACAATTTGTGCCATACATAGAAATATTCTAAGAGCAACGTCAACATACGAAAACACGGACTGTAACCTCTCTTTATTTATTAACACATTTTGACTGGTATATCACTACTCTTTAAAGATTTCAAAAGTTCATCGAAATGTATACATTCGCTAGGGAAGGAAGACTCTAACTCTGTGTCATATGACGCTTGGAGTTTTGCTGCACGTACAGCAATATAGTCAGGTGAACTGTTCTTAAGGTTACTGAAAATAAGATATGTTTAGACTCTAAATTTTTTCCTTCAAGTCAGAAAAACTTCTTCGAAATCCGCTTCTTCGTCATCATGAAGTTTGAGTTTTCGTGACATTTTATAGGTGCATTTACAGTCCATACCAGTCACAATCTCCACGGATTTGTTTTTATAATAGTCGAAAATGGCACGAATACATACAATAACTCCTCCAAGTGATTCATATAATTCATGCATTATTTTAGTATCAGTATTTACATCTTCCCATTTAAGATTTACACTATTAGATCTCTGGATTAATCCTTCCAAACTGTCGTCATGAATACTGTTTTAATCTGCTGATTCAATAATGCTGAAGCCTCATTTCACACAAGTCGTTTTTCAAACGTATTATTGGCAATATGTCTGAGGGAATTGATAACGCCCTCCCAGTTTTCGTATAGACCTATACACGCTGCCTCTCTTGCTCACCAACGTGTTTTTGATAACCTTTTTACCGTTTTGCTTCCTGGTTTCGTGAAAGAAAGAAGTTTATCCCAGCGCTGTGTATAAGCAGAGAAAACATTATAAAGGTTTTGCACTACATTGAGAAATGAATATGTTTACCGACAACAGCTTGCAGCACTAGTGGAAACTAAATTGAAAGAATGCTCTGCATAAGGCACATAATGCCCTTTCGGATTTCGTTCTTTAATGCGTGTCTGCAAACCAGTGTAGTTTTCTGACATATTGCTTGCGTTATCATACGACTGGCCTGTACAGTCAGTAATATCAATGGAATTTGTAGACAGGACTTTTAGTTACGGCCTCAGCTAAGTTTTCGAACTTGTTTCCTGGGGTTGGTAAAAACAGAAGGAAACGCTCAATATGCTCACTATCTTCCTTCACACATCTTAATACGAAAGATAATTTATCAATATGTGACACGTTCGCAGTAAAATATGCTATTATAGAGTTACATTTCGCCTTTTTTATTTTACTTCTGATAATTCTTTTTATTCGTTCAGAAAGAAGGTCTATTATTTCATCATATATTGCTGAAGAAAGGTAGCTTGTATGTCCCTGCTCTGGATTTACATATCGTCCAGTGTGCTCTGTGAGAAAAGGATCAAACTCGGCTATAAGTTCAAGGGACATCATAAATTGACCATTATGTAATGAATGGAATCTTCAATGTGTCCATGTAGGGGAAGTCCATGACTTGTTAGCTTCTTCAGTACTGCAAACACCCTTTTCAACAAACTGCGCCAGTACATTTTTTTGTGTCTCAACATATGACTCGAAATGGTTATCTACTGTTCCAAGTGACTTTTTTCTTGTTAAGAGTGATAACACAGAATTTCTGTGTTCAAGTGAATTCTCATGATGAGATAAAATATTAGAAATATCTTTAAATCTGTAATACCGTTAGTAGCAATCGAGGCCTTGCCTCCGAACAATTTACAAGGTGCACAAAAAAGAGCACTGGTGCTCCAGGAGTATCCTAGAAAATCACTCCAAGTTAATTCACAACTCAAAAGTATATGGTAAAATACATTTTTGTTCTGGTATCTGGTTTTATCGCCTACTGATCTTTTTAAATTAGAAAAATCATCATTAGAATTTTGATTAATGCCACGTTATAAAAGAATATCGATTGTTAATTCATTGACACACCATTCTGCAGGATCATAACTAGTGAGGTTATTTCTTTTTGAAATGTCCGACTCGACACTTAGTTTTTCGTGAAGCTCGAAAACAGGAACAATTTGCTTTTTTCATTTTTAACTTTTGTTTCGTCTGTATTTACTTCTTTTACAAAAGCTGCAGTGCCAGAAATACCATTCGTACTACGTGAACTCGAAGTCGAACAAGCAACATTTTTTGCGAAACATTTATCTCCTGTGCCAAGCATTTTTATAACAATGACTTCTCATTCTCGGCTTTCCTTCGATAATTTCCGAAATGCTGCCCGACTTAATTTTGCACCTTTGGTTTTTTCACTGTTATTCATGTTGAGGCACTTACAAAGTTGTCAACCAACAGTCAAAGAAAGAAAAAAAGAAACAAAGAAATTATAAAAGGAAAGAAAGAAAGACTGTATCCAGTTCCAATCGTACTACACCGGACATGAGCACAAAGCGTTTTACTTTAAACACGGCACACGAGCGCAAAGTATTTTCATTTAAACACGGAGCGATGAACTGACCAACTCGGATTACTCAACGTAGGTGAGCTATGAAAGAACGACAAAGAAGAATAATTTAATTTCACTGTAGCCTGTTTCTCTGTTGTCAGTGAACAGTAGAAGCACACCTGCCGGCTGGAATTCGTCTCGTAAAGAAAACGGGACAGTACCTGTTTTTGCTTCTGTTTTCCGCGTATCCGGAACTTTAGGTGAAATGGAAATATGTTCTGAATATTCTTGACACTGTCTATCCAGTTTAAATAGCAAACAATTGTTCTAATTTGTTGCAGAGAGGTGTGCTAGATCGACTCATATCCCACTTATTCTTATAACATTTTATCGTTTCTCTGGGCAGAGAAGACAGACTACAAAGCTTAAGTAGCCTTGTTGGCAGTTGATATGGTGTTTTATCACTTGTGTGAATACTGCTGTTATGTCTACACTCATATGCACCTTTTGTTACAACATAAAAGAAAAATAACCTAACCTCGAAGAAAAAAGCTTAGTTAAGAAGTTTAATATAAAATTTGCAATGCCACGTACTATTCGATTACACAGAATGGGAAATTTGACATCGGGCAGACTGCAGTACAATAAATGAGACATAGTAAATTTGGTTTGTTCTTCTTTTTTCGCCAAACCCAATGTGAAATTTCCATTCAGTCACCAAGTAAATTCTGTACATTGCCAAGCTTGTATTGTTGTATTTCGTTCTTAAGGCTTATTTGTACTAGCAACTCATTTAACAATATTAAAAAAAATTTGTCGTTTGTAAGACTAGTTATTTTAAAACATAAAAGGTTAAAATGAGTACAGAGTAAAAATACCGCTCCCCCTGACGTGCCGCTCCTGGCCCGTGACTATTGGGTCTATATGTAAATCCGCCACTGCGTATGCTCAGACCCTTCTGAGACTGATCAACGAATTACATGCTATAGTTAAGGATCTAGAGATGTACACCCAAATCATTCTGAGAAAGGAAGTACACGACTTTGCTGTAAGAGTTAATGGAATTGAAAAGAAAGTACATGACTTAGCTCTAAATGTTGAGCTAAATGTATATAAGTTACAGCATGTAAAGCAGCCCGCTTTGTATGAAGCTAGATGTCAACTAAGCATAAGATCATCGCTGCACGGAATGCTATTCGAGAGAAGTTACGGTTTCTGAAGTTAGGGCATTTGGATCGAGAACCAAAAACGGGCAGAAATGTCGGGGATGTGTTCGAGCGTTTGTTGCAAACGGGCACGAGTCGATGCCCTAACAACTCCCAAACCGATCACGGTGGAGAGTTTTACAATAGGTATTTCAAGGCTGTGTTCCAGCAGTGTGGAATACATCACTGCTCAACATTCATCGTGAGTATCGTAAAACGTCGAAACAGAACAATAGAAAGTCGTATGTGGATGCGTTTTAATATTCGCTGCTCATAAACATGGACAGACATCCTCCCAGAAATAACCGCACAGAATAATGGAACCATACATAGCACAATAACAATGACACCAATCGATGTTCATGATAATGGACTCATTGATACGATGTCGTGTCGTATTAAAATTCTGAATCCACATAATCAGAAATTCAATGCAGGTGATTTGGCACGAATCTCAAAACACAACACACCATTCGAGGAGTCATACCTCCCACACTGGTTGAGTGAGATATTTACAGTTTCCAAAGTGCAGAGAACAAAACTCAGAACTTACATCATAAAGGATAGCAGTGGCACTGAAATTTCAGGAAGCTTCTACACCAAGGAAAAGCAAAAGAGCTCAGAACCCCACGTGTTGCTCTTGCAGCATGTCATAAGAAGTCGAGGGAATAGTGTACTAGTTAAATTTCTTGGTCTTTCTGAAATCAAAAGAGCTGAATTGACGCTGATGATTTGCTATATAATGTGGTGCATTGAACACAACCAGCACAGTAGCATAACATGCATGATAGCAGATGCATTATAGGAGGCTCTGGTATTCTCTGCCAACTACCCAACTAATTGCTTATTCTGGGGCTAATTACTACGGACCTGGTACAGAGCTTGAAAAACGTTTGGCTCGTGGTAATAAGTGGATTAACCGGCTTGACGAGGCATGTTTGGAATATTACATTGCATACAAAACTTAAAGTTCACCATGGATGTCACGCTCAGATAAAGTTTTAGCAGATAAAGTCAAGGCAATATGTGCGAGAAAGGATAATCGTATAAGAGAGCGCATTGCAGCATTTGTAGTTGATATGGCCATCAGCAGAAAAATGAAAACGTTAGATGAAAGTATCCCCTTCCCCATTCCTGCCCTCCCAGGTCTCTCAGCAGTGTGTTCAATGGCTGATGGTAGTGCGGCTATTGCCAGACAGTGAGGAACGTACAGAAATCGCAGGAGCAGCTAGAGGCAGCAAGAAGACATAAGCGCATGATGGAAGCAGCAATCAGCGGAAAAGGACTACACCTGAAACTATACAGGAAGGGACTAGGTCACTTCATAAATAAAACAAATCCCGATAGTTATCCTAGCGGATAGACCACTTACAAATATAGTTTTCCTCAAGTTTGTTTGCGTTTTAACGTCACGTGTGCTGGCCTGCTGTTGAAATTGCTCGTCAATAGTTTTAAAGTTTATCTGGGTAAATATTTCCTGTAAAAGTAACTTATTAGTGGAAATTCATTAATCTCAGTATTTTTTTCTGTCTTACTGACTCCAGTGATTTGTTATTCGTGAGTGTGCTTAGGTCGTTAACCGAAGTCTCACGCCACAGTAGTGTGTTTACGTTTCGCGGCGAGCGCTTGCAGCTGTTGCGGTTACAAAGCGAAGTACTGACAAAGCTGTTTGTGCACTGTTATTCAGTTACTAAATTTTTGTGCACTGCTACACAGTTATTAAATTTAATAGTTTTCATCGGTGTTTTGAACTGTCTGTGGCGAAATAACGATGTAATATACTTTTGGAAACGTTGGGTCATTGTGTGTTTTAGTTTTCTGTCCGCTGAAGTCGTTTAGTAAATTTCATACTATAGTTTCCATTTGACGGTTCTTTTCGTTTCTAGTGAAGTATTTCAGTAAAAAATTCATTCAGTGTTTCAACTTCGTTGAGTGTTCCAGTGGCCGCTTGAATTTTTGTTTTTGCTAAAACATTTTATGAAGTTTTATAGGTATTAGTTGTGGTTTATTATTATTAATAAAAGTTCTTACTTCTTAGTAGAGAGAGAATTTCGAGACTGCTGTCGTTAGTTCTGTAAATAATTCTACTGGTGTTACTGAACTTGGCAACGTACATGTTTGTTTTCTTTTCGTAACTCTAAAATTTTACCGTGAGTGAGACGTGTTGGCTCTGTCGTAGTTTTGTGATTAGTGGGTTACGGTGTGGGATTTGTTCAAAGTATATTCACTAGAGGGAATACAGTGAGGAAGCCACTGGGAATTCTAGTGAGATCCTCTCTTGAAAATACAGTATCTGTAGTAGAAATAAGTTGATACAGGATCAGGACTGTAAGGTCTGTGCTCTTCAGGTGCAGTTACAATACGTAACGGAGGAACTAGATAGATTGAGGAGGGTAAAGGGTGCTGGGGTATGGGAACTGGCAGTTGGAAAGAAGGCAAATAGGAGGAGGAGGTATTCAGACAGTTGTACGTGACGTATGTGCAATAGATTTTAGCAACTGTCAGATCTGAGTGGAGTGGAGTGGCTTCTAGTTGTAAGTGTAGGAAACATGCAGCAGTCCTCAGCAGTTAGGAGGCCTAAGACAGTTGCAAAGTCTAACAGAAAGAAGAAAGTACAGCTGCTAGGTAGTTCACACGGTAGAGGTGTAGGCCAGCAGTATCTGAAATACCAGGTTGGAGTACCAGGTCACCAGCATTGTGGAGCCTAGTGCAGGGTTGGTTCAGGTGACTCACAGCATAGGGGAGTTATCTAGGAGTTGTAACAAGGAGGATCAGGTTTTGATAGTGGGTTGAGCAGGGAACAGTATTGATAGGTACGGTGAATATGATGTAGGTGGTGGCCTGCCAAAGATGGCTAGTCGAACTGATGCCACTAAAGTGCGCTTCGTGCAACTGTTTCAGCGTCATTATCGGCCTCATCTTAATGCGGCTGTTAGGTGCTTTAACAGGGGACTGGAGAAGGCACTGATTGCAGAGGGTATGGGTCACATTGCAGTGCTGCCAGTTGAGTCCATCAGTAGATCAGGTTTCACTAGGCATGCCCTGCACCTCGATAGGTATGGGAAGGGGAGGTTGGCAGAGCTTGTAGATGAGAGTGTAGTGGGTGGTGGTGGGATCACTCATGGAAAAATTCCTCTAGTAGTTGTTGTTAAAACTGTATCTTTCTTAGATTGAAGTTAGCTGACAGGTATTCCTGCTTAAAGGAAGTCCCTCTGAATGTATCAAGTTCAAAATTATCTTTAAAAGTGAAAGTATCGAACCAATATTGTTTCCTTTCTTATTAGTGAAAATATCAAAGATAAAATTGTTCCAAAATAATTATTCAGCAAACCTGCATCTGACTGCGTCTGCGAACTTGTTTCGTGCACTCCTCCATTTTGCCAGAAATGAAACATGAATTTGACTCAGCAATCAAGTTTACGAGAATAATGCCATTTGTGCAATGGCATTAAGATTCTACTGAAAAATTAACTTTTGGCCCTGATGTTTACTTAATGAATTTATAACTTGGCTTGAATAATGTCGGTTGTGCAATGGAATAAAATTAGTTACTGGAAATAACTTTTCTCTGATAACTTTAGTTGTACAAAAATCGATTTCAAACCATGAACTGCTCATATATATTGTACAGAGGCATCATTTTATTTACGTTCTTTCATTTGGCGGGTAGCTTTACTTTACTACTCATTTTCATACTCAGTACAAGCAATATATATATTGAGATCAACGTTGTTTTTAAATCTAACAGCCTGAATCATAATCCACATCGTTTGCTTGTACTGAATATGAAAATGAGTAGTAAAGTATATTGGACCACCACTTAAATAATTGGACAGTTCAGAGGCTTCATTTACCAGGATACAGATTACCTGGCTGTTTTTGAAGGAGTTCCTTGTGGAGTGGGGGAGTGTCCATGTATTCCAAAAAATGGCTCAAATGGCTCTGAGCACTATGGGACTTAACTTCTAAGGTCATCAGTCCCCTAGAACTTAGAACTACTTAAACCTAACTAACCTAAGGACATCACACACATCCATGGCCGAGGCAAGATTCGAACCTGCGACCGTAGCGGTCACGCGGTTGCAGACTGTAGCGCCTAGAGCCGCTCGGCCACTCCGGCCGGCTCCATGTATTCCACTTGAGTCCATACACGTATTATGACAGTACTCTGAACAGATATTTGAATGTTGTTAAGAGGCACTTGAATTTACTGAAACTAAACTTCTAATGTCTTATAGGTCCCCTAACTCTGACCTCACAGCATTTCTGCTCCAGCTAGAGAGGGTTTTTGATTCCCTTTGTAGGAAGTACCAGACTTTAGTTAGATGTGGTGATTTCAGTATTAATTTTGTATATGATTGTGCAAGAAAAAGGAATTTGGTAGATCGCCTATATTCATATGATCTGACAAAGACTTTTTTTTTCAACTAGGGTGCAGGTGAACAGCAGTACAGCTATGGATAATGTTTTTATTCACTCTTCATTACTGGCATTCTGTCAGTAAAAGGGTGAACGGCTTTTCAGACAAAGATGCACCAATATTAACACTGAAAGACACTCAAACAAGAGTCTCGTGTAACTACAAACTATGTAGGAAAGTAAGGAAGAAGAGTGGTAAGATGTTTATAGTCCAGATCACATAAATGACAAATATAATTCTTTCCTTAACACATTTCTCATGCCCTCTGAGAGTTGCTTTCCATTAGAACGTTCTAAACGGGTTACTAACAGTAAAAGAACAAAGCCAGAATTATATCAAAATGTTAGAAGTAGTCACAATCAAGTTACAGTAGCCCATTACAAACAGTATTGTAATATGCTTGAAAATATTAATAGGAATCTAAGAGTATGTGGTATGGAAACTGAAGAGTTAATTCACAGGATAAAATGAAAACCACATGGTCAGTTGCGAAGGAAGTGTCTGACCAGCAGCACATGGTCACGATATAAAGTCAGTTCGAAGTAAAAATATTTCTGTTGCTTGTAAATCAGCTATATGTTCAGTATTTAATGATCATTTTCTGAATATTGCTGGTGAATTAAATAAATATTTGATTTCTACAAGGAATCATATAACTGTCTTGACAAATGTCTTTCCGAGATCGATGTCTGTAATACTCCTATGTGATACCGACAACAGGGAGATTGAGTCAATAATTAAATCAATCTTATGGATATGATGGAGTGCCTAGCAGAATATTAAAGTACTGTGCTGCATATGGTAGCCCTGTATCTAGCCATATTTGTAATTTTTCCTTTGTGAATGGTCAGTTTCCCGAACCATTACAGTACTCAGAAGTAAAACACCTTTATAAAAAGGGAGATAGGGGTAATCTACACCATTTTAGACCTAATTCTATGCCATCAGTGTTTGCTAAAGTTATTGAAAAGGCTTTGTATGTAAGGATAATTGATCATTTTCTATCACACAATTTGCTGTCAAATATACAGCTCGGATTTAGTGGTCATTTAACTACTGAAAGTACTATATTCTCTTTTTTCTGTGAGGTACTGGATGGGTTAAACGAAAAGTTTCGAACGCTAGGCACATTTTTTGACGTACCTAAGTCGTTTCATCGTGTTGATCAAAAAATATTTCTCCAGAAGGTGGACCATTACGGAATACGGGGAGTAGCTCACAATCGCTTCACCTTTTACATTAGCAACAGACAGCAAAAGGTCATTAAACACCGTGTTGAGAATGGCTGTGATGTGGGGTCTGAGTGGGGTACAGTCAAATGGGGGTGCCCCAGGAATCAGCGTTGGGGCCGCTCTTGTTCTACATCTACATACATACTCCGCAATCCACCATACGGTACGTGGCGGAGGGTACCTCGTACCACAACTAGCATCTTCTCTCCCTGTTCCACTCCCAAACAGAACGAGGGAAAAATGACTGCCTATATGACTCTGTACGAGCCCTAATCTCTCTTATATTTGTGGCCTTTCTGCGAAATATTTGTTGGCAGAAGTAAAATTGTACTGCAGTCAGCCTCAAATGTTGGTTCTCTAAATCTCCTCAGTAGCGATACACGGAAAGAACGCCTCCTTTCCTCCAGAGACTTCCACTCGAGTTCCTGAAGTATTTCCGTAACACTTGCGTGATGATAAAAACTACCAGTAACAAATGTAGCAGCCCCCCCTCTGAATTGCTTCTATGTCCTCCCTCAATCAGACCTGACATGGATCCCAAACGCTCGAGCAGTACTCAAGAATACATCGTATTAGTGTTTTATAAGCGGCCTTCTTTACAAATGAGCCACATCTTCCCAAAATTCTACCAATGCACCGAAGACGACTATCCGCCTTCCCCACAACTTCCAATACTTGCTTGTCCCATTTCATGTCGCTCTGCAATGTTAGGCCTAAATATTTAATCGACATGACTGTCTGAAGCGCTACACTACTAATGGAGTATTCAAACATTACGGGATACTTTTTCCTATTCATCTGCATTGATTTACATTTATCTATATTTAGAGTTAGCTGCCATTCTTTACACCAATCACAAATCCTGTCCAAGTCATCGTGTATCCTAAGTCACTCAATGACGACACCTTACCGTATACCACAGCATCATCAGCAAACAGCCGCACATTGCTATCCACCCTATCCAAAATATCATTTATGTAGGTAGAAAACAACAGCGGACCTACCACACTTCCCTGGGGCACTTCAGATGAATCCCTCACCTTCGAGGAACACTCACCATCGAGGAGAACGTACTGGGTTCTATTACTTAGGAAGTCTTCGATCCACTCATATATTTGGGAACCAATCCCATATGCTCGTACCTTAGCTAGCAGTCTGCAGTGGGACACCGAGTCAAACGCTTTCCGGAAGTGAATAAATATGGCACCCGTCTGATACCCTTCATCCATGGTTCGCAAGATATCATGTGAAAAAAGGGCGAGTTGATCATGGTTCGGGCAATAAATGGTGTAAGTTTGCGAACCTCTTGTCGACCCCGGTGCACGAATCTGGGTATTTTGATATTGGCCACTCAATACACATACTCTTTACTGTCGTTTCTTGTTAACAATATTAGGTTATTCACAACAATAAGCCACTTTCACTCAGCCTGCATTTGGATCGGACTTCCTTAGCTCTTGTGCAGAGAGATGTGCAGTATACTGCTACATCCATTTTCAATAAGCTGCCACAACAATTAAAAAATCTTAGTAGTAATCCAAGCGCTCTTTCAAATCGAAACTGAAGAGTTTTCTCACGAGTCACTACTTCTATTCTTTTGAAGAGTTCCTGGAAAAATTAAGCTGATTCTTATGTCATATTGTTGATTGCGTTACCGAATCTTATGGCTACACTAAACATTTTATTTTTATCTGTTATTATTTTTATGTTGTAATTTCATGCACTGACTCGTTCCACGACCTTGGAGATTTACCCGTCACTTTGATGCTACGGAATATGACGTGTAAATAAAATAAATATATAAAGATTCTATGGTGTGTTCACGCGAAATACGTTACCGAAGTCTGTGTGGAAATCTGGAGAATGTGGAATTGTGAATTTATATATTTCTGGGGGCCAACGAACCCACTGGGTGGTGAACGCTAAGGAAAGTACAAATAACCTCCACTACTTCGACTCATTTAGGACCTGCAGAAGCCAAAAGAATTGCAAAGATACATCACCGACAGAAGAAGTGTGTTCTAAACTTTCCATGGTTACCAAGACTTTAATACTACCTCATACGGGCATCAGTGCAGCACGTTCGTACTCGTGTTTACGAAGAAGCATATATGTCAAATTTCATATGCAGTGTCGTATACTCTGACTTGAAAAGAAAGATAATCACTATTACGAGCGAATTACTTCCCACTGACTGATTTAAGCAATGGGGAGTGGAGTATTGTGCTGATTGGACCGGCTAACATTAAACTTCATCTGGAAATTAATGTTGGAAAAGAAATTGTAGGAACAGAACCTGGTGCATATGATCCTGGCCATTTAAACTGAGTTATAAATCGGTCTGGAAAAGGAATTGTGCTACGTGCAAACACCAATACCGTAAACCTGAGATAAAGAGAACGAGTGCAACGATTGCCTTTAGCCACAAAGGATTAACAGGACGGCGCCTGACTCACATGGACAGATTGATAGCTCGGTGAGAAGTGTCTCTGGCTGTATTTATACAATGAAGCGTCAAAGAAACTGATTTGGGCATGCGTATTCAAATACAGAAGTATATAAACAGGGAAAATACGGCACTGCGGTCGGCAGCGCCTATATAGGGCAACAACTGCTGCCGCAGTGGGGATTTTTCCGTACGACCCTTTCTAGAGTGTACCGTCAGTATCAGGTATCCGGTAAAATATAATCCTCCGACGTCTCTGCGGCCGGAAAAAGATCCGACAAAAACGAAACGAACGACGACTGAAGAGAATCTTTCAACAAGATAGAGGTGCAACCCTTCCGCAGATTTCTGCAGCTTTCAATACTTGGGCATCAGAAAGTGTCAGCGTGCGAACCATTCAGTGAAACATCGTAGATATAGGCTTTCGGAGCCGAAGGCCCACTTCTGTACCCTTGATGACTTCACAACACTAAGCTTTATACCTCGCCAGTGCCCGTCACCACCTACAGTCCGTGACTGGAAACATGTAGCCTGGTCGGACGAGTCTCGTTTCAAATTGTATCGAGCGGATGGACGTATACGGGTATGTAGCCCACCATGGACACTGCATGGAAGCTGGGGACTGTTCAAACTGATGTAGACTATGTAATTGTGAGGGTCGTGTGCCATTGAAGTGATATGGGACCCCTGATACGTCTAAATACGACTCTGACAGGTGACACATATGTAAGCATCCTGTCTGATAACCTGCATCCATTCATGTCCTACGTGAATTCCGACCGACTTGGGTAAGTCCAGCAGGACAATGTGACAGCCCACACGTCCAGAATTGGTACAGAGGTGCTCCGGGAACATTCTTCTGAGTTAAACACTTCCGCTGGCCACCAAACGCTCCAGACATGAATATTACTGATAATATCTGGGATTCCTTGCAACTTGCTGTTGAGAAGAGAACTCCACCCCATCATACTCTTACGGATTTATGCGCAGCCCTGCAGAATTCACGGTGTCAGTTACCTCGAGCACTACTTCAGACATTAGTCAAGTCCACACCACTTCAAGCTGCGGCACTTCTGCGTGCTTCAGGAGGCACTGCACGATATTAAGTAGGTGTACCAGGTGCTTTGGCTCGTCAGTGTACTATACAAGTGCAGCGGACTGCTGAGCGGAGCATCTAGGCTCAAACAGCAACATCTAAATGGCTGCTTTCTCGAAAACGTATTATTTAATAATTCTGTTGTGTAACAGTTTATAATCTTCATAATTCTTATGTAAATGTAGGTAAGTTAGCATTAGTTACCAAAAAATATTCAGCTCTACTTCATTTAAGCTTTGCTGGCTAGAATTTTTTGAACACAACCAACATTAGAATGTGAACTCTGAACTACTTCTTTAAGATTCCTTGTATCGATCGTTATTTACACTAGTGTTTGGAAAGTTGCCACTGATGTACTATTTCCTTAATGTAATCGAGAGCTGTAATTAGTAATTTTTATCATAAACACAAATGATCCTTAATAAGTTATGATTAAGGACATTTTTGTTCCAAATTTTGTTTTTAAGAAATTACTTGAAAACTATTAGAGGTAGCTTAATAGTGTCACATAGTTAGTGTTTGTATATCAAATTTGAGCTACATACGAATTTTCATATTTCTGAGTCTTCAATGTTTCGTAAAAAGCCGATTTTGACCAAAATATAGCATCGATCAAGTTGAGACTTGTATCAGTTGTTTTGCACATTCTGATCAATTTTTGGCTTTCTAACTTCATCATTTAGCGACACTTATTATTCCTTAAAGTAATATACTTAGCAAAACATATTCGTCGGCTCTTTCTGAGATTTAAGAATTTTAACATTAATATACTGAAGCATACAATGAAAAAGTTCGCAGAAGCGAACAATACCGTAGGGATTATCGGCCGTGTATGAGGAAATGTCGAACTTATTACTGTGTTACCTCATTACTTCATATGGATTGCAGTTTTTCACCAAACTGGTGAAGCTATCTCTATACATATGAAATAATTTAGGTTCTACGAAATGAGTTTACGCAAACTCATAATGAAAAGGTTATATGTGGAGTTTGGGTAGGTCTAGTTTATACATCACCAAATAAATAGGTTTCGGAAACTACTTCGCTATCTCCACAGCAACAAAGTCTTAATGAATATGATAAATCACTTAAACTTTTCTTATTCCTGAACGCCGATTCCATTTGGTTCTAATCAAAATGTTAAGCCGTTCCCTCAAATTGTCCAGTGTTTTACCGAAAAATGAATTATTCATGAATTTATGACAATCTGTCTCAAAATCACATGTTATGGAATCTCTCCGTCTCGTGCTCAAGTTACAAGCAGGGGGCTTGAAGGAGATAGCCCAGGTGATTCTAACCATCACCAAGGCGATGCACTGCTAGAGATTACTATAGTGAATAATAGTCTATATATTCGGTTACTCCCTAGCATTGTCATCAATTTTGGGTCGGAGCCTCCTCGAGGACATATTTTCTCTGGGCAGAGTGGCAAATCGGCATACGCATCATGGAAACTAGTAGGGTTTGTGAGTTCTGCATCAAGCACATACACATATCAGAATTAGCCGCTATGCCTCCTAGATTCTTGCATGTACTCCATTGTACATGTCTCCGAGCACCTGTCGAAACTCACCAATAGGAAAGTGATTGTTGCATGGCGTGCCCGTATAAGTTATATAGACTAAAGTACGTGATGTAACTCGAAACAAGGGATGCACTGTGTGACCAAGCTGTTTAGGTTTCTATGTTCATAACGCCACGTAGCGCTCTGTATGAAAGTCACTGATTGTGCTGTGTGAAGTCTGTGGCTGGTTGGCATTGTTGGAATATTTGCTATTGTAGTGTTGAGCAGTTGGATGTGAACAGCGCATACCGTTGCACAGTTGGAGGTGAGCCGCCAGCAGTGGTGGATGTGGGGTGAGAGATGACAGAGTGTTGACCCGACGATCTGGACGTGTGTCCGCCGGAAAAAGGAAATTTGTAAAGATGGATGTCATGCACTTATATATATGATGTCGTTTGAACACTATAAAGGTAAATACATTGTTTGTTCTCTATCAAAATCTTTCATTTGCTAACTACGCCTATCAGTAGTTAGTGCCGTCAGTAGTTAGAATCTTTTATTTAGCTGGCAGTATTGGCACTCGCTGTATTGCAGTAGTTCAAGTAACGAAGATTTTTGTGAGGTAAGTGATTCATGAAAGGTATAGGTTGTTGTTTGTCAGGGCCATTCCTTTGTAGCGATTATTGAAAGTCAGACTGCGTTGCGCTAAAAATATTGTGTGTCAGTTTATTGATGATCAGAATAAGTAAAGAGAGAAATGTCTAAGCACGTTCAATTTTGCTCAGCTGTTTGAAAATCAAATAACATAAAAGGTTTACAAGCACTGTCATTTATAATTTTTCTAAGGGGACGTTTCATAAGGCGACCCATAGCCGAGGATACCTCACTGGACCCTTCTGATTTTTTCTTGTAGTTTGTGTAATTAGTGTAGCACTTGTTTATTGCTAGCGCGTAATTGTAGAGAGAATTTCCTTTCTAGTTGTAGTTTTTGATAGTTGTACTGTAGAACAGTTGTGGCATGCTTGTAGATTTGCATAAAGTATTTCGCAGCAGCGCTTGCAATCAACTAGATATTATTCTCAGTGCTACGTTAATGTGTCTTCTTATTTTACTCTTCAAATTCTGTTTTTCTGTGTTATTATGTGAAATATTATGACAATTATGGCGTGTGAAAAACGTAATGCTAGGCTCCAAAGTAATCTGAGAAATGACAGTGAAGACGATAGTAGTTTGTTAGCGCCACCGTGTAATGAATTAACTAATGTTAAACATAGTAATTTGGTAATTGTGCATAGGGGAATGGACGAAGCAGTAAACAATGGTGTAGACAGTGAAACAGCTAGTGAACAGGGTAGTAATGTCGATCGATCGGTCGGCAACAGCTCGCCCCAGGAACCCGAAATGACAGGACACAATCTTGGAAATACCGCAGATTCAGGTTTTGCGGCCTCACCTTTTTCTCAGTTAAGTCAAGACACATTTTCTGCATTTCAAAATGCGAATGTTGCCGGTGCAAATGCACTGCCAATAAGCATAGAGGATCAGATTCCAGACACTAACACATTATTATTGCAATTAATGCAACAAATGAAACAAAATTAAAAACAAATGGAACAAAGTCAGAGACAATCACAACAACAAATAGAACAAAATCAAAAATAAATTAAGGAAACACTTCAACAAATATGTGAAGATTTAACTACCGAGTTACATAACATCGAATCAAAATGTCGAAAAGTCTGTAATGACGTAGAAACACAAATATGTGAGCATTTTCAACCTACTTTTTCGCGTCGTAAAAATGCATTACAGAATCACGAAGCAGCCATAAAAGAGCTGTAAACAATTGTTCGTGAAAATCACGACATCTTTCAAGGTCAAATTGACTCAGTTGCATTCGATTCGATTACGCAACTTGCAAAAGCTCAGGAAAATTTAAAGAACACAGCAGATACGCTTTCAAAACAAATGGACACTCTGAAACTTGGTTCAGAAAAACACACTGAGGAAATCAGTTCATTATCAGAAAAAGTAGCCGAACTTTCGGATCACTTCACTAACTTATTTACCAAGGTAGATGATGATCTGAATGACACAAGACCCGTAGCCTTCACTGACACAGAACAGTATGAACAAATTAACAAATTTAAACAAAATCAAAATCAAATTATACGCAACACAATAGACAAATCCAGGAAGTACAAGGTCAGTTGGCACAAGTAATACAAGATACACTCCTGGAAATGGAAAAAAGAACACATTGACACCAGTGTGTCAGACCCACCATACTTGCTCCGGACACTGCGAGAGGGCTGTACAAGCAATGATCACACACACGGCACAGCGGACACACCAGGAACCGCGGTGTTGGCCGCCGAATGGCGCTAGCTGCGCAGCATTTGTGCACCGCCGCCGTCAGTGTCAGCCAGTTTGCCGCGGCATACGGAGCTCCATCGCAGTCATTAACACTGGTAGCATGCCACGACAGCGTGGACGTGAACCGTATGTGCAGCTGACGGACTTTGAGCGAGGGCGTATAGTGGGCATGCGGGAGGCCGGGTGGACGTACCGCCGAATTGCTCAACACGTGAGGCGTGAGGTCTCCACAGTACATCGATGTTGTCGCCAGTGGTCGGCGGAAGGTGCACGTGCCCGTCGACCTGGGACCGGACCGCAGCGACGCACGGATGCACGCCAAGAACGTAGGATCCTACGCAGTGCCGTAGGGGACCGCACCGCCACTTCCCAGCAAATTAGGGACACTGTTGCTCCTGGGGTATCGACGAGGACCATTCGCAACCGTCTCCATGAAGCTGGGCTACGGTCTCGCACACCGTTAGGCCGTCTTCCGCTCACGCCCCAACATCGCGCAGCCCGCCTCCAGTATGTCGCTACAGGCGTGAATGGAGGGACGAATGGAGACGTGTCGTCTTCAGCGATGAGAGTCGCTTCTGCCTTGGTGCCAATGATGGTCGTATGCGTGTTTGGCGCCGTGCAGGTGAGCTCCACAATCAGGACTGCATACGACCGAGGCACACCGGGCCAACACCCGGCCTTATGGTGTGGGGAACGATCTCCTACACTGGCCGTACACCTCTGGTGATCGTCGAGGGGACACTGAATAGTGCACGGTACATCCAAACCGTCATCGAATCCATCGTTCTACCATTCCTAGACCGGCCAGGGAACTTGCTGTTCCAACAGGACAATGCACGTCCGCATGTATCCCGTGCCACCCAACGTGCTCTAGAAGGTGTAAGTCAACTACCCTGTCCAGCTAGATCTCCGGATCTGTCCCCCATTGTGCATGTTTGGGACTAGATGAAGCGTCGTCTCACGCGGTCTGCACGTCCAGTACGAACGCTGGTCCAACTGAGGCGCCAGGGGGAAATGGCATGGCAAGCCGTTCCACAGGACTACATCCAGCATCTCTACGATCGTCTCCACGGGAGAATAGCAGCCTGCATTGCTGCGAAAGGTGGATATACACTGAACTAGTGCCGACATTGTGCATGCTCTGTTGCCTGTGTCTATGTGCCTGTGGTTCTGTCAGTGTGATCATGTGATGTATCTGACCCCAGGAATGTGTCAATAAAGTTTCCCCTTCCTGGGACAATGAATTCACGGTATTCTTATTTCAATTTCCAGGAGTGTATTTCACAGGACACTCGCGCTCCAATACGGGAAGAGGGAGATAGAAGTACGATACAGCCACAAAGTAACACAGGGCATTTTGGAAATTATGAAAGAAATTGGCAAGGTTCACGGAATTTTGAGACGGAACCGCCGAAACGACGTAACAATGAGCGATATGTCCACAGCTCGTGGTCTTGCCATAGCGTTCTCGCTTCCCGGCCACGGGGTCCCGCGTTCGATTCCCGGCGGGTTCAGGGATTTTCTCTGCCTCGTGATGACTGGGTGTCGTGTGTTCTTCATCATCATTTCATCATCATTGACGCACGCAAGTCGCCGAAGAAGTTGCAATACGGCGGCAGAACTTCACGGCATGAGGCCTCCTGGCCAACAATGCCATACGATATATTCTACCCGCCGACACGATGATTTTGACTATAAGCTGTTCATTACTACGCGTAAATTCAAAACATTTAAGAATTCCGGCAACGACATTCATACACAAGCGTGGCTTCATAAATTCTTTCATTGTTTTCCTCCCAACTGGGCATTAGAACACAGACTAGGATTTATGTGTGGCTACTTAGAGAATGAACCAGCTGTAAAAATGCGATCGGTCATTCACGATTGTCACAGTGAAGGAGAATTTTATCATGCCTTCCTCTCAGCATATTGGTCTCAAGCTACACAAGACCGAGTAGAACATAGCATCATAATGATGACACGTTTCGAACAAACTGAATTTTCCAGTCTTTTTAAATATTTTAAAGACGTGTTGGACAAGAATTAGTACCTGTAAAACCCACACAGCCCCTCAGAACTTATTCGCATTAGCTTAATCAAATTTCCTGAACATTTACGTCATATTATTTTGGAAGCATGTTGCAAAGATCACATCGAAGCTTTTCAGGGACTGTTGCAAGAGCTGGATATTGACACTGACACTCGCTGGACGCCAAACCAGGAACACAACAATAACAGGTCACATCCGTCACAATTCCTCGATGACAGAAATAATAACTGGACACGACAAGCCATTCTTACAACGCAAATCGTGACCAAAACAGACACCACCCGTATGGCAACCATTGGTAGAGTAATAATAATGACAGGGTTGATCACTTCTCTGTGGTAATGACTATAACAGAGACAATCAGAGAAACAGACAATATGGGAACCAACATAATTATTCTCAAGGGAGACAAAATAACTTCAGACGCAACTTTCCATCCCACTGTTACGATTCTGGGAGAAATTCTCCACCACGTGACCGACAAGAAAGAAACTATGGAAACTACCGACATGACGACATACGATATGATCATAAATAAAGACCTGAATTTCATCAGTAGGGGCGGGATTCAAACAGGGCAGGGCCCTCTCGGCAAATTGAATTTATACAAGTTAGGTCACCTAATCCCAATAAAGACGCGTGCAAAAAAGAGACACTAGGCAATTACTCACACCACTGGCAGCCACAAAACGTGCTTATGAAGCTGACGGCGTACCTCCCGTGGCTAGTAATTACGTAAAAATGGAAGACATTAGGGACATCTTACTCCAGGAACATAATGTAAAACAGAACAATAATGCATAGCCTGTAATTCACATTACATTAAATGACGTAAAATTTACGGAAGTACTTGACTCTGGCAGTCTCATTTCAGTAATTAGTGAAACAACCTTTAGCAAAATCAACAAATCGAACGATTGCCCCACACTTACGTTACATAAGATTAAATTACAAGGTGAAAACTTTCGAAAAGGTGTAGAGTTATTCCAACAAACCAACTTAGAATTCTTTTGTCAAAGCCACAGTTTCTCTATGAACTTCCTTATCGTTCCATTATTGTCAATAGAAATTATATTTGTAGTAGACTTTTTGAATGAGTACAAAGCAATCTTAAACTTTCACGATGCTGAAATAAGTTTAGAGAAAGAAGATAAGTCAATAGCTTTGAAAATTGAAGATTGGATCTCAAAACATGAAGAGGAAATTAATCGGCTTTACCTACTGTTAGACAACAGTTCGGAATTTTCGACAGAACTTGACACTATCAATCACTGTGCAACTATTGAGAGTGATGATATCGACGGCGTATTTGATCCTAATGAGTTAATTCAGAATAAAATTCAAACAATTGAGAATTGTAATGACACTGATAGGCAGGACCTTTTTGAGATTTAACTAGCACCTTCCACAGTGTTTACTCACAAAACAGGAACAATCAAGGGATTTAAATACCAGTTTCGTGTTTGTGAGCATACTAAATTTTGCGTTAGACCGTACGTAGTTCCAGCACATTATAGGGACAATTTTAGAACAGAAATACAATCTGTGCTTGACGAGGGCATCATTGAGCCTGCAGTAAGATCATACAACAATCCATTACATGCTGTTGAGAAGAAAAATGGATCGATCAGGCTTGTCTTAGATTCGAGACCAATCAATACTAAACAGACAGGCCGCAAGCGTTAGAAGAACTTCTTCAAAATTTTAATGGTGTAAAAGTGTTGTCTTCTATTTATCTCAGATCCAGCTTTTATCACATCGAACTTCATCCAGAATGTCGAAAATACACAGCCTTTCTTTGTTTCGGTGTTTGTAATCACTTTTGGAAACTTCCTTTTGGTTTGAACATTTCTTCCGCAGCATTCATTCGTCGACTAAATTCTGTATTATCTGAGTTCTTAAAACGTCACATAACCTCATATGTGGACGATATTCTAATAGCAGAAGCCTCATGGGAACAACATAATCGCATCCTCAACAGTGTGTTAAGTATTTTGCAGAATCTGGAATTACAGTTAACTTGGAAAAGTCTGAATTCGGTAGGACAAAGGTGAAGTTTTTGGGACACATTATTTCTTCTGAAGGCATTCAGTCGGATCCTGAAAAGTTAGAAGCAATCAGAGCCATTCCAGTTTCAGTCCGCAGTTTTCTAGGCCTCGTAAATTTTTACCGTCGTTTTCTGAATATGCAAATTCTAGATACAATAAAACTTTGTTCTCTCACTGGAAAAAAATACTGTTTGGAACTGGGACGAAGAGGCACAGGTGGAATTCAATTCTTTGAAAGAAGCACTACTAACGTGCCAATACTAGCTCATCCAGATCTGTCACAAGATTTCTGACTTAGCACGGATTCTTCTAAAGTCGGTCTTTATTTCAAGAAGCCATAGAAATGGACAGTACTGTTCAGAAAACCATTGCTTTTCCTAGCAGCGTGCTGGCAAAATCTGAAAAAAATTATTCCGTTACTGAATTAGAAGCTTTAGTTATCGTTTGGGCATTTAACAAATTCCGTTTCTTTCTTTCTGGTAAACACGTAAAAGTGTACAGTGGTCATAGTGCATTACAATTTCTTATGTCATCAAAATTAAATCATGACAGGTTAAAACGTTGGGCATTGTTTCTGCAAGAATTCCACTTCACAATAGTCTACATTCCCGGCAAGGAGAACACTGTTGCCGACGCACTGTCACGCACACCGGCTGGGCTTGAGAAAAGTAACGCAGATGGCAACCTCGAGAAAAAATTCAGCGTTCTTTACATTCAGAAAGTAAGGTAAAGATCCGATTTGGAAAGTAATCAAAAGTAAATGGCATGAAAAGACACACACACAGATTCGGCGTTATTATCTGGTTAGAAACCACATTCTCTTCAAACGCTGCACTGTTGATGACAAGCTATGGGTACATTGCATTCCTGACGATTTTGTTAATAAGCATATCTGGTACATTCATTTCAGCTACGCACATCTTGATCCAAAAAAATGTTATCATGTTCTTCAGACGAGTTGTTATTTTAACAATATAGAAAAGACAATTTGAAGAGTCTTGTCTATCTGTAAACTTTGTCAAAAAGTTAAACCATCTGCCATCTCACATCGTGCTCCGTTGTTTCCTATCATTCCCTCTAAATTAAAAGAATTTGCTGCTGTTGATCTCTTGGATCGTACCGAATCACCATTGTGTGATAGATTAAGCCCTAATTAATATGGCAATTAAGACATTAAATCACGCTGTATGTAGAACTCTTGGGATTTTTACGCCATGGTGATAGCAACTATTTCTCTTTGGATTCATTTCTCATACAAAGTGCCAATATGTTACTCGGATACTCTTAGTGTCAAAAACGTCTCTTGGGAACGTAATTTCATAATCATTTAACACATATGGTAATATTAATAGGAATGGAGAGGGAGAAAATTTTGAATTAACTAGGAGTCACTTCAGCAATTGAAGATTATTACACAAAATTCCGTCAGCACATTGAAAAGTTTTATTATAAACAGAAGTTCACTACTTTCCCTTTCATAAGGAAGTGTTTATCTAATCACTTAAACGATGACCAAGAACTGTGGTACCTGATGCTTTCAAAGTTGGTGGAAGGAATGGGGCCTGTCAGTACTGAATAATGACAAAAACAGAGGAGAAATACTAAGTTCATCACACCTAGAAAAATCCTATTATTTCAATAAATATGACCCGGGGAACAATTATTACGCATATAAGAATACGCTACACGGAATATCATTTGCACCATGCAGTTAAAAATGGAGTCCACGTAACTACAAGGGAAAGACAGAGACACCCCTGACGTGAAACACATTAAATCTCCTTAAATAGGCTTACTGATAATCGTTCTCGCACTTACAGATAATCTCTATAATGAGTGAGTCGAGCGCTCGCTAATAAAAAGTATCTTTAACTCTAAAACTCAGATTCGAAAACGCATAGCGAATAGTGCCACCCACAGAATACGCGGAAACTACCGGACGCATACGAATAATATGGAAAAAAGAAACCGAAAGGACCGCATTTAAATGTAGCGAGGAAAGATCGATGAAGGTGGTTAGATGAAAGACCAATAAGTGAAAATTTGGACTACAAGGGTAAACCATTACTCCTGATGCACAAAAAAGTCCACCACATAGGAACAGATTTATCGACATTGTGCGCCACGACAAATTGAACCTCAGGGAAGACATTGGTATTGAACATCCGTATCGAAATGTGAAGCGTTAAACTAATGAAATAACTAATGAATATGAAGCAGTAAACGTAAAAACAACTAAAGTACTGGGCCCACGAGGTAAGTGACGGACTAAGCACGAATGATATCTTCAAGACGGCACGTATAACATTAATTTAATTAGGTTGAAAACGCAACCCTCACTAAAAGCACAGGTCGTTACAAGCTCGACAGTGAAGCAATGGTTATTGACATCTGTTGTCTTCGCCTGCAGAAAGCAACCTGACTTAGACCTGGTAATGATCCAGAGGAATGGCCATAGTCACATCGTGAGGCCAGCCACAAGATGATTCAATAAACCAGCGTCCAGGCACCATTCAGCTATTCAAGGCGTAGCCTCGTTTTTTGAAAACAGGGAAATGGAACCACTCGTTTAGCCAGTAGAGTGGACAAAAAAAATCAGAAAGATTCCGGATTTGCAGCATGCTGTGTTAGCGGACATTTATGGAATGGAAATATTTGTGATGGTAGTGCTACGCTCTGAAGCAATTAAGCTTCTATAATCTACCCGCTGCATCTGTTAAACACTCACATTCATCATTATCGTACGGATAGACACTCAGGGCGTTGTAAGGGTCATGGAAAGGAGTTGATGATCTCAAATGAAATAAAACAGAACCGCCCTATTGTATTCCTCTCCCAGTATGAATACAACCTCAACGAGGCAGCAGAGACAAGAAAAACTTATGACATCAACAATATACGCTCTCCTAATTGATAAAATTTTGTGAAAAGACGTACCCCTTTCAATATGAGAAATCAAAGCACATACGGAAGCTTGTGGATTGTCGTGAATGGAACAGAACAGAGTGAAATATTTGTGACATCCGAAGTCCCCTCCGCCACTGTCCGTCTGTTAGAAATTTATGATATGCCTTTAGTCATTTTAATCAGATTTTTCTCATGAGACATCAGTGTGAGTTAATGTGGTCACTGTCTTGCGGGAAAATAGACCCATCATCACCATCGTATTTGATGCGATACTAACGTAAATGTTCTCTTAGACTACGTTGGGCATATAAAAAATTATTTTAGATACATTATTTTCATGAGTGGACGTTATAGCAAGGGAGCAACTTGCAACACTAACATTCATTACCGCTGCTGTGGATTTACAGCAACTCTCTAGTATTTCCTGCTCAGAGCTGTAATAACATAAATATAGTCCACAAACATGTTTAGATCTTCTCTTTTTAGAATACGTTTCCTAGTAGCATATGATGGTTTCATTTAGTTCCCTCCTTATATAGTAAATGTCATTTAATCCCAGTTTACCTTTAAAGGAAGCTAAATGATTGCATTAGTCATATTAAATCATACAACAGATTAAAAAAAAAAAAAGAAAACTTGATATGGTACTGAGGTAGGGAACAATGTGTGCGCATTATGTAAAACTGCCAACAAAACACTACAACATAACGAGTACTCAGTCAGAATTGGTAGACCGCAACGTTTAATCCGCCATCAGCCCAGTAAGATTTTGCTGTGCGTGTGACGTGCATGATTTAATTTTCGACGTCATCAGTGTCACAGGCTATTACGGGGAGCCACGGCTTAGTTGTAATTTCCTGTGGTAGGCGGTAGCTTGCGTCGCTAGCAGCAATAACGGCTGCTGCTTTACCTGCTGGCCTTCTCATCCTACGTGAGTGTATGACGTAACAGCGTAGGTGCGACAGAGATCAATGGACTCAAGTTATATGATAGAAAGATTCGCCCTGACGACTTATTTATAAGTGGCATTGTGAGCAACGTACAGTGGGCCATCCGCAAGCTGTCAGATCATTATACATCATTCTTTGTGTGATTCTTGCAAAATATATTCAAGACTAAACATTAATTTATTGAATGTGTGTCAACTACTGTAATAACAAAGGAATATAGCTAAATGGGCTAAGAAAATATAGAGCGGCACGGCTCATTGAAACTAAAAAAGTAAGGTTGCACATTTTCCCTCAAAAACACAGATTGGGAAAAGTTTGTCACGTTCCAAAACGTTTCTAAATGTGCCTGTCACAGAAGCCCCAAATTAATAAAAGATGTTTCTTTTATTGAAAGCTTTCTCAAAATTTGGTAATGCTAATCACCACTTGTTCCTTTGTTTTGGCATGATTAAATAAATTTCATGAGAATTTCAAACATTAACCATAATTGCTTCATTCATATCAATATACCTTCGCAAACTTTTCAGACTTTCGCCTCCAGCCAGCCTTGTAATAGAAGTTCAATATATTTTCTTATTTCATTTTCAAATATAACATTCAGTTCATGTGTTGCGCAATATTTTTCTGATATCACAAAAATTACTCGTGAAAAGTAATGGTTTTCCAAACGTGAAAAACTTTCCCAAGGTATAAAATGATCAAATGCCTAGGAACAGATATTCTATTCAAGTTTAGAAGTATTGCAGTCGAGACAATTTTACCAGTACTGTATTTGTCTATGGGTTACATTTTTACTGTGTTACGTATCAATAACGAGCAAGTGAAATCAGAATAAGAAGAAGTATCAGTAGAAATCTGTTTCAGGTTAAAAACATTTTGAAAGGCAAGCTAATGACAGCTAACACAAATTTCTACTGCAGTGACACAAAAAAGTAAAGACATGAAAGTAATTCAGTTTATTTGTAAATATGATGTGTTACGTGAGAAAGAGTCCTTCTGTTTCAGGGTACAAGACGTGAAGATGTTGCACAACTGGTGAAGTCTGTCCTAACCGCCCACACGTTGCGTCACTAGTGTTAAAAATATACCGAATTTTAGCGAGTTTGTTTTACGTGGCCATCCTCCGCGTATCCACAGGAATATTTGTTTTGTAAATAAAAACGACCTTTTCTTGCTGCACTGTATTTTATTTCTACCAGAATATAAAAACATGCTTATGTTTCGTAAATACAGCTGTAATGCGACCTTCAGCATGTGACCAAATGAAGGGAAACGCAGATGCTAACCACAAACGCGAAGAACTGTAAGTAATTAGTTATTCAGATAAAAAACAAGACGTTAACTGTTTTATAGACTACAAATAACACCTATTTAAACGAAATTGTATTGTTCTGGATCCCACTGATGATGCCTTGAAGTGAAAAAGGCGAAACTCGTCTGGGAGAAATAAAATACAGTGCAGCAGGGAAAGACGCGTTTCATCAACGAGACAAATACCGAATTTTGCTGTCATAAGACTCTGTAACTCAAGAATTAACAATATCGTAAAAGTAGTTTCAATCATAACCTCACGCGTCAGAACAAAAACAGTAGAAAATGCCGGAAACTGTTAATGGCGGTCTGTAGTGCGCGTTCCGTCATGTGTTTCTAATATTGGTCGCTAGGTTTAAACGCAGACCAGGAAACGTCATGTGTTCATAGCTAAAATGCCCTACAGGTACAACGCTCTCCCCTACTAGAGTCCGCGGTATAAAATTGATGAAGGAGTGAGAAAATATGTCCTGAACATGATGTCGAGAAGGATAGATAATAAGATAAAGCTTAATCATAAGACAGTTGGCATACAATATTCCAGCATAACATCAAGCGCCGGCATGTCAGCCTGGGACTTAACTGCAGAGAAGGCTATGAGACGTTGTCCACCAATAGTAGGCTGACTAGGACGACAACAAGACAGGAGCTGCATCTACACGAAGAGGATATAAGGGACCACTCGCGTAGCCGCGAGCGCAGTGAAAGAAGAGCCGTCATACAAACCGCTACAGCAGTGACTTATGAACTGTTTTGTTTTGCTTGCATTGAAATTGTGTTTACCGAAGGACATTGATTATTTGCATGTCGCCATTCGATTGCGACACTCCTTTGTTAATATTCAAAGTTAAATATTGTGATTTTAACTTGCTGTTATAGTCTTCATTAATACGAGTCGCTTGAATTGTTCTCTAGCGATCGGAGAAAACAGCTTCCTAGGCACCCTATATTAGATGAGTGGGCAGGATACTACACACAAACATGTTATCATAAAATTACAATAAACATGGTCATTCGGGAAAGGAAAATTTCGACCTCTGCAGAAGGACAGTATTTCTTCAACCACCAACCAAGATGAGAAGTCCCACATGCGAATCCACTGTGATACGTTCCCTCACCATGATCTATACACCATGAAACACCATCAAAAATTACCTTTTCCTTGTCGTTGAAACAGCAGTTCATTACACTATTGACTCTCACTATGGAGCACATTACTCCCCTTAATGGTTTAATCTCCATATTGGAGATACCGTAATAGATTCGCCCTGTTCAGTACTTCTGTGACTGAGACACACACTTCTGGACGCCAGATGTACAGACAACGTGCCCTAAGCCTCTGGTAAACAGTCAATTGGCCAACATGAGTCCGCGAGTAGTCTCTAAACACTGCAGCTAGGTAGTCCTGGTTCTTTGAAAAGTTATTAAGGTCACGAAATGTTGCTTTCTGATACTTTAAACAGTTCTGAGACTGTCGGCTGTTTCTGTATTGCGTCAATATATCCGAGTATTCTGCTCTAAAGAGCATAGCTAGTTGGTGTCTTCTGACATTTCTTTCCAAGAGAACTCAAAAAGATGGCATGTGTGATACATTCACCAGGGGCCTCTGCAAAACAGATAAATTGCCTTACCAGTGCCCTAGTGAATGAATTCATCTGACACCACTGTCTCCTGAACTTTCTAGCTTCAAGTGGAAGAAACGCCAAAATTCAGTTGCATGAAGTTATCACAACCAACGTTGTCATCAAGAGCAGCACCCCTAGCAGCAAGAATAATCATCCAAGGAAGCAGTTCCACTGTGCGACAGAAATTCCTTGGGCCCTCACAACAGCTAGCATGCATATAACTAGAGGACAATTTCCACTGCAGAAGAGCGAGGAAACTATTGGCGAAATCATTTAAATCTGCCTGCCTTTTTCACCGTGCACCACCATTAAAATGCCGATGAGTGGCCACTAGGACCACGACGACGACGACATTGAAATAACTCGTTATTCACTCCCTTATGAAATAAATTGTATCAGGGAATCAGGAAAGTGACGAGCGAAAACAGACATCTAAAACAAAACAAAAACAGTTTAGAGCTACGCAGGAAAGGAAAGAGAAAGCAGAAAAGTGTAACGAGGACAGTTATGGGCGAGTTGAATGTTCCATAGAATTTTAGTAAAGCACGATTATGTTCCACTAATGGAAAATGAAAACGATTAAACCGTTCCTACAAATGTCTGCACTGGAAAACAGCACAAAATTTCCTTTATTCTGTCGATCGGAATAGAAGCCTAAGGGCCTTAGACAGTGATTAGTCGACCTCGACTGAATAAACGAATTCTGTTAGTTACCAGAATGAGATTTTCACTCTACAGCGGAGTGTGCGCTGATATGAAACTTTCTGGCAGATTAGAACTGTGTGCCCGACCGAGACTCGAACTCGGGACCTTTGCCTTTCGCGGGCAAGTGCTCTATCAACTGAGCTACCGAAGCACGACTCACGTCCGGTACTCACAGCTTTACTTCTGCCAGTATCTGTCCCCTACCTTCCAAACTTTACAGAAGCTCTTCTGCGAACCATGCAGAACTAGCACTCCTAAAAGAAAGGATATTGCGGAGACATAGCTTAGCCACAGCCTGGGGGATGTTTCCAGAATGAGATTTTCACTCTGCAGCGGAGTGTGCGCTGATATGAAACTTCCTGTCAGATTAAACTGTGTGCCCGACCGAGACTCGAACTCGGGACCTTTGCCTTTCGCGGGCAAGTGCTCTAGCAACTGAGCTACCGAAGCACGACTCACGTCCGGTACTCACAGCTTTACTTCTGCCCGTATCCGTCTCCTACCTTGTCTCCGCAATATCCTTTCTTTCAGGAGTGCTAGTTCTGCATGGTTCGCAGAAGAGCTTCTGTAAAGTTTGGAAGGTAGGAGACGGATACTGGCAGAAATTAAGCTGTGAGTACCGGACGTGAGTCGTGCTTCGGTAGCTCAGTTGCTAGAGCACTTGCCCGCGAAAGGCAAAGGTCCCGAGTTCGAGTCTCGGTCGGGCACACAGTTTTAATCTGCCAGGAAGTTTAATATCAGCCCACACTCCGCTGCAGAGTGAAAATCTCATTCTGGAAACATCCTCCAGGCTGTGGCTAAGCCATGTCTCCGCAATATCCTTTCTTTCAGGAGTGCTAGTTCTGCATGGTTCGCAGAAGAGCTTCTGTAAAGTTTGGAAGGTAGGAGACGGATACTGGCAGAAGTAAAGCTGTGAGTACCGGACGTAAGTCGTGCTTCGGTAGCTCAGTTGCTAGAGCACTTGCCCGCGAAACGCAAAGGTCCCGAGTTCGAGTCTCGGTCGGGCACACAGTTTAATCTGACAGGAAGTTTCATATCAGCGCACACTCCGCTGCAGAGTGAAAATCTCATTCTGGAAACATCCCCCAGGCTGTGGCTAAGCTATGTGTCCGCAATATCCTTTCTTTTAGGAGTGCTAGTTCTGCATGGTTCGCAGAAGAGCTTCTGTAAAGTTTGGAAGGTAGGAGACAGATACTGGCATGAACTGCTTAAATCGCAGTATTGGCCACTTTCTTTTTGATTGAATGGATAACAGATTTTAACTTTATAGCCATCTCCAGACAACAAGAATCTTGTAATCTTTTCGGATAAATCCAAATGTCACCAACACTGTGCAATTTAGAGTTCATTTATCACGCATCCCTCATTTTGCAGTCGTGCAGAGGAAGCTTGGGGCTCGCCCAGTCCTGCCAGAAACTGACGATTCTAAGGAATTTTAGTACAAGGATGCAGATGCTATTACAAATGTTTTAAGAATAGTGGATGGTTACAGCCAGCACTCTATTGGAATGTACTACAGGCGATGAATTCCAAGTGAACTGCTTTGTCAGCTGTAACCTTCCTGCTGTAAGGTTAAACATATTTTGGTGAGGTAATCGGCAGCCCAGTATTAGTATGAGGTAAGATAAATTTGTTGTACGACTAAACGATAGCGTGTCCAGGTCTCAGGCGGCGCAGCGGCAGGTCTGGCTGCTGGTTAGGTGACGATACGAGCGAGTCCAGGTAGAAACACTAGTAGAAATGGACTAGATGTGTATATCTCCCAGTACAGGGAATTTTGGCGATGGACAGTTGCTTAGGACTGGCAGTGCTCCAAGAAATGGTGGAGTGTCAGACGAGTTGGCTAAGTTACAGCTCTGTGAACTTCGACAATATATCACAGTTAGAGTAATCTGAATACATTTGCGATCTCAGAAAAATGAAACACATCCAATGAAAGAAGTATATTTCAATATTTTTTAGACTACAGAAGTTAATGTTTCGCAGCGAATCAACGTTTACACAATGAACCTCTGAATTAACAATTTTTTAATCGTTTCATGTAGTTTCAACAAACTATATCGCAGATGATAGCATTGCACTGTAGCTAAAAACTCTGAAAGCTACATACCTGTATCTATTTTGTTTATTGATTTATTGCGTCTTTTATGTTATTTTTATTACGCAAATATTTGTCAGAACATCGTATTCTCCATATATACAAGGCTAATGAACATGACATCATTACCTTACATACTGTTATACTTGTGTTTTTATTTAATGTACAGTTTACTATTTTGCCAATAACTTTATTTAAATGTTGGTTGCAAGTGCTATTAAAAACTGCGGTAGTTTAATAGTGGTCAATCGCATGTGCTAGCAGATACCATAGTTGGAAAGAGTGCCAGAAGACGCTTGTGTCAAGCAGGCGTGAATAATTGTTTAAGCAATTTTTAGCGACTATCTGTTATCATTTAAGATAAGTGGGCTTGTGCTGGCTGATTATTAACGAGCAAACCTTTGTTTGTAAGTATTTTGGATAATCTGAGTGTAACCGAATGTTTATGATATTTATTTCCTTAAATATTATTGTAACATATTAGTCTAGTCCAGGAAATGTCCATGTTGAGAGAAATTATGTCTTAAGAAAGATGTACGTTTGGTGGGGGCGGCCTTAAGCCAATAGAGATGAAGACAGTAGCCGAACAATAGGAGAATCAAGTTGAGACTGGGGCTTTTCGAGTGAAAAGTTCAAGGGAGCGGTTCTGGATGGTTTATGTCCGTTGGTGCAAAAAGGCAAACTTTCCTATCGTAATGTGTGTGACTCAATCTCATAGGTGACTCATTCTGATCTGTGAACGGCGGCTACAATATTGAAACTTCCGAAGAGATTTTGATAACTATTTAATTTAGTGATTTTGCTACTATTCTCATAATGCTCTCAGTGCAACATTACTGTATTTAGTAAGGATATCGTCTGCCTGTATTTTAACAGAATATCGTAGGACCATTTCCCGTTTATTTGCGATATTCTTTCTTCAATAAACATTTTTCATCATAATTCTCTATCGTCTGCATCAATTATAGATGTAGAATGTGCCCTACTTATTCGGTTGTTCATTTATCTATTATTTTAAATTCCTCTGTATTTTATTAACCCTCAGTTCCAGCCAGTGCATAGATTATTTGACTGCATGTTCACAGCTATATGTTATTATTTGCAGTAAAATAGCTGTGGGCATGAAAGCAGACATGTACTGCTCGACCATGGGTCTACAATGAGCTATAGAGGAGTGCATAGCCCGAGTACCTAAAGCATGAGTAACCGCAGGTAAACAAGCACCTGGCTTTCTCATATGAACGGGTGTTTGGAAGAACAATTACACTTAGCAGTAACCCATATTTACTGTTCCAACTGTAATTCTAACACTTTGCAGTATTCTGTGATCCAGATGCAAAATCTATTGCATCATAGGCAGTTTTGAGTGGGGACACTAAGCATAATATTTTGGAGTAGTTACGTGCTTGAGAATCGCTGGCACGAGCTAGATGTGGAGAAATTCGCTGGTACGAGTTAGATGTGGAGATATTCGCAGGGGAACTTCTAGAGCTAAGAAGAAAGCTACGCAGAGGCGCTTAGATCGAGTCTACAGCGGCCAGCAGCAGCGGAGACCTCAACGGCGGCATAGGGGATCAGCGGTTAGGTTGACGCTTATACGTGTCCTCTGGGAATGCTGACGGAGATTACGATGCTCAAGAGACGCTTACCGGAACATTTACAATCGAATCTTGTCCACAGTCCGAAAAATTCCATTGACGACTCCTTAGATTTTTGAGAAACTTGAACAGAAGTTGAAAGTCAAGCCACATACCCGGAACAGTAGGCAGGGAAATGGGTGCCAGAACTGGAATTACATTAATCACCAAAATACTATCACCGTATTAATACTTTTCACGGGGAAAATGGAAACGACAATTTTAATAATGAAAATCAAAATCGGGAACGAAGATTAGGCGCAGGAGCCTCACTAAATGCAATGCCAGAACACGTGGTCAAGAAATCAGGATCGCTGTGCCTCAGGTCCTGAGGTGGTGAAATAAACCGATGTTGAAGAAGACTCGTTATTTTAAGAAACGTGTGGGTGTCAAAAATTCTGCAAGAATCCACAGATGTTGGAAATGGAGCTTATAAGAAATAAAAAGAGAGTGGGGAATAATTTTAAGCAGTAGAACCATAAATGGGACTCAAGAAGCATTGTAAAATGTGTTGAGAGATTCAAAAATGATTACGTGGGGCTACAGAATTTGTTTGGTGAAAGCGAAGTGAATGAATGTATGTTTATTGAAAGATTGTGTGATCAAAAGAGAGACAGAGGTGGATCTAAATATCATGGAGGTGGAATGTATGACGAATTCTAATGATGCACTAATCAATTGCAAGAATTATAGTAATTTAGGTGGAAGTATTGAAGAGGATTTGGTATCGGAGAAACTACGTGAAGGCGGCGAAGCAGAAATCTCATCAACAGGAGATGATTTTTGTGGTATACCGACGTAAGTATGTGAAGATATTTGTGGAGGCGGCGTAGCAATAGTATCGTAAGCTGGTGATTATTTTTATTACTTACCGACGAATGTGGCTGATTTATTGGTAAAATGACGTAAAGGTTAGGTTTTAGGTGCTGATATAGCGAAGGTTAAAACTATTGATCTAGATACCTCGTAGGACCGAATTTGTTCATTTATTTCTGTTGATGGAAGTGAACCGATGGCTCTTGACGAAAGCATGAATTATAAGTGGATGTGGAAGGATGAATATGAAAGTAGTGTGTTAGGTAGTGGATCAGAATGCAAACTGTCGGAGAAGTTTAAGAGCAGAGAAAATGTAACTGAGATAAAGGTAGATCAGAGACTGGCGCAGTTCGCAATACTGTGAATTGTAATATGCAACGACGCAGTAGCAGCAATTTATATGGTGTGTCGGTGGAGGCTGACAAAGTTATTGGTGATGATTTCAATAATGTACTGACGGAGGTAATTGATGTTTTAAGTAAAGAAGCTTATGTGTTATTGGTGGGTGTTAATGGAGTTAATGGTGATAAAGTTTGTAGTGATTCGACCGAAATAAGTGGAGTTCCGTGTAAGGGAAACGAATATTTAAGTTGTGTGGTTACTTGTAAGAACGGTGCAGATACTGATATTGTTACTTCAGAGGAAGCGATCAGTATATTTGATGCTTACGAGGATGATTAAACAATTGGTTCTGAGGGTGATTTAAATCTTACAGATGAGTTGGAGAAAGATCAGGAAAACCTAGAAGTGGACATTGTGATCGAAGGTTGTTCTGAAATTATAAAGAGTATCGTAAATATGGAAGAAAAAGGATCAGACGTTGAAAATTTTCTTTTAAGGGGAAAGTGTTTAGAGTGAGGTCACATTAAAAATGTGCAGGATGTAAGTGGGGTGATCGATGTTGATCAAAAGAGAATGTGTACGTATCTCGAACCACGAAATCGTGTTTCAACAGCAGTCACAAACTTTGCCGATAAGAGTTGTCTGGTGAACGAGGAAAGAGAACTCGAATGTAGAGCAGGTGAAAAAACACAAAAACTGAGATTAAGGGGATATACTGCCGAGAAAAAATTTGTCAGAGGCAACAATGCCAGAGTGAATGAAAAATGTGGTGTGCATTAATATAAATGTGTAAAGTACTGTATTTCATGTTTAGTTTCTTAAAGAGTTTTGGGAGCTATTTCTGTTTGTGTAAGCGGTAATTTCGTAAATTTAATATATATGTGATAAAGTATTGAAGTACAATGTAATGCGAGAGGGGAGTAAATATCGACCGAACAGCTCCTGGTGCGTGGAGGTAGGCAGAACGTAATGTATTTCCTTATTTGGAAAAAAGAAGAACAAATTGTACTGCACATAAGATTTTGTTTGGAGTTTCAAGGGATTATTTTTAAGTGTTACTTGTAGTATTTTGGATGGGTTTCTCGTGTAATATGTGCAGATTATTTGCAACGACTCTCCGTATAAAATTTGGTGCGTGGACGTCTCAGACCTAAGTAAAAACTTAATAGTTTGTGGTAATACAAGCTAAGTTTAGGGGGTATATTACATAAGTTCATTATATAATGTATGCATTTTTGGAATGGTTTTGAATAGAGTTATGTACGTAAAACTATGGGGATAGTTTGTAATTTGTTTATGAGAATACAGTATGGGAATAAATTGTAATCTAGTGCATATAATAGTGGACATTTGCTTCTTTTATGTTCCAGCTTTCCGCTGAGTTAAAACTGAAAGCTAAAAGACGGTTTCTGGACAAAGTACTATTAATTTTACATTTACTAATTAGACACTGTAAAATTATAAAGTGTTAATTGATTGATGGTGTCTAACAAATTTCATAGCAGGAGACATGTTTTCTAGTGGGAATATGTACGGAGTGTTTGATACATTGAGCTGGATCAAGTGTTTTTCCTATGCTATAAATCAGTTGTCGCTTGCTATGCTGTCTGTGAATGTCTCGAATCCATTGTGGAGCTCTTTCAGTGCATGATCTATGTGGATTCGGGAAGTCATATGATCATTTGTAACTATACCACCGCCGTATTTCGACAGCTATCGTCCTTCAGCACTGGCGGTGATTGCGGATAGACCCATGCTTCGGCGTAGTAAGTGCCCAGTGGTTCAAGAAATTCTGTAGAGGCCACTGGACAGCCAAACGTTTAAACTTAGACGACATAACACCGATCGTGTGTTGTATTGGTGACGGTGAAGTGCTTCGATGTCATCAAAGCAAAAGGAAGTGCTATGTAATAAGCGCAGAAGGGCTAAAACCATTCGAAAGGTGGAGTTGACACTACAGTTGCATACAAATTGAATGTTTACTTGAGTATTTAATTAATATGTCGTACTTTCATAGTTTTCCTTACATTTAAAAAACTGAAGCTGATAACATGACATATACTAGGAAGTACGTGCAGTTGGTTACATCACCACAAAGATAATTACTTTATTGTTCCGACATGCAAGTAACGTATTCCATTTATTATGTTATGTACGTATTAATTATGAAATATATGTCAGTGGTAATTAATGTGCCAAGTTAGCAAGCCAGTGTGCCACAGTAAGTGGACGTGTGTAAGGTTACACGTATTTTGGCGAACTAATCAGACGCCCACTATTGTTATGGATGAACGCTAGCGGGTACCCGTCTCAGCGGCCCCGCGTTAGAAGAGACTGAAATTTTACGAACTTTGCAGGACATTCAGATAAACTTCTTAAGAAACAGACCGGTTTAAAAAAATAGAAATTACTTAAATAACTTTTCTGAAATATTCTGAAGTTTACTTGTGAGTGGCTAGGGTAAGATAAGGACATAAATATGATTTTATTTTTAATTTACATTCCTTCCCATCATTACCCCCCCCCCCCCCCCCAACCCTCCATTTTCACCCTCTATACATATTTTGCATAATACGGTTTTGATGGTATATCTTTGCATAAACAAAGCAAGTCTTCCGATCCAGTCTGTATACCAGTTAGGTTCCTTTTAGAGTACCCTGTTTCAATAGCTCCATGCTTAAAATTTGTGTAGAACAATCGCTCTTCGAAAGATCCGTACCCAGAGACTGAACAGCTGCACAGATCACACCAATAGTCAAGAAAGGTAGTAGGAGTGATCCTCTAAACTGCATGGTCCATATCATTAATGTCGATATGCAGGAGGATTTTGGCACATACATTGTGTTCGAACATTACGAATTACATCGAAGAAAACACTCAGTCAGCACGGATATTATTTTGTTAACTCACAGATCTAGCCAGCGCATAGACTATTTGACTGCATTATCACAGCCATAAGTTATTATTTGTAGCGAACTAGCTGCGGGGCATGAAAGCAAACGAGCACGTATCGACCCTTTGACTATGTTGAGCTATTCTTTTCAAACAGATCCGTGCATCACCCAAGTACCTAAAGTACGAGTAACCGGTGGTAGACACACAACTGGCATGAACTGCTGTTTGGAAGAACAATACGCTTAGATGTAATCCATAGGTTCCGTCTCACTGCTGTATTCGAACGACAGAAATTACAGAAAGCCGTCGTGCGTCCTTTATAACGTATCGAGAACGACTATCCACTGTTAAGCTACATTTCAGATGGAGTGAACGTTAATTACTCTATCTAAGGAACATCTGGATATGCGAAATAGAGCTGCTTTGGATGTCGGCAGTGCATTAGCAGCGGAGCCGTAAACTCACCAAGTTGTACGTATTCAGGGAAGGGGATGTGGTTTTAGGTGGGCGCAGCGGTCAGAGCTTTCGGTTCACGCCATTAGAGACCTTAATTTATCGGCTGTCCGCGATAACGCTCCAAGCCTGCGAGTTTACACCTCTTGTCTGTGGCACACCATGTGCAGTGTGACCACTTTTAGGTAACGTGCTGGAGCTTTCTGATAAGCTGATACCTAATTTAATGTTTATTTATGAGGTTATCGGTGAACTACAGAACTGATGCACGATCATGTTTATGTGATGACTCGTCACAGACATCTAAGGGGTTGATCGTCGACACGTATTTCACGTCCCTTAGCGAGTTAATAAAAATGCAAACCAATGTCATGAGCAAGTTGAAACAATTAAATTAATGTCAGACTATAACAAATAGTATCGAACTCCTTAAATCTAATGTATTTGTTTTGGCGTTCACTATATTTCAATGCTAATGAAGATTCACAAAATTGGTATTTACGCGTTTAGATGGACCATTTCACATTTTTCATCTGATGTATCGGCTTAAACGTTACCGTTCAGTGAACGCAACATGTCTCTCAGTGGTCTAATAAAATGATACAGAGCATTAATGACGGTTGTTCACACAGACAGTGGATTAACAGAGTCAAAGTTATCCGATAGAAAAACACCTACTTAAAATAAGTGTAACTCTGATATTTTTACAGTACAACCCGAACTACTTTAACAACGAACATCAAACTTTTGCAAACTCATGATGTCACTCGGGATACCACCAATGTTTCGCAAAATCGAGTATCTTCAAAAACCAAGCTGTGGGTAGCATCAAGCCTAATACTGAACTACCGCGAATTTTATGTGTCATGTAGATTTTCACTGTAACCCCAATATTCTGAAGCGGTGTCCCAGAAGTCTACCCACCTCTGGTTCTCGTAAAACCATCTGAACAAAATTATTACATGGACCATCATTCAAAAGTAGCAAACCCTCAACATAAGGTACACATTTTATTATATGTACATTCGGACACCGATCAATATGTGACGTCACACGTTAACAGCAACAAACGTGTACAACAGTTACCCAAAAAATACTTTACACAAAGTACATATACACAAAATTACTCAATTAAATATAAACAGCGTACATCTCTAGGACGTTTTCAGTCGATTTTTGTGAATTTGTCTTTAAAATTATGTGAGCTGTATCAGTTTAGAAAGACACTGAAGTTTGACTACATAATTTTAAAATCAACATGCATGTTATCACTAAATACACTTTTGCACTGACAATTTTGCATAAATGGGGCAAGGATATCTGTGTATTCATTGCATACTGTCGTCATACCAAGTGTAAATGTTGTGTAGTCGGGGTTCAACCACACTTCCATGTTTGGCACAAATAATTGTTCTGTAAGCACTAGAACTACAAATTGTATTAAGATGTAATTTACTAGTCTTTGTTTAAAGATTACCTTGCATTTCAATTAGGTCTACTGCACGTCTCCGTACGGATCGGCATTTGTATGTAGTTCAGAGATTGTGCTGTGAGCTGAGACAATTGCCAGTCTAAATTTACTCTCTATTTGCATTGATAACATTCAACGTATACCCTTCATAAAGGGAAGAAGATAACGAACTTCCAATTTCCTGTATGTTTATTACGTTGCATTATCCTGAATCCGATTTCATTCCATAAAAGCCCTCTCAAGCATTCAACTCAACAGATTTTGGAACAAAACCACGTCGAGAATTCTCCATATTCGCCCTGACCATCAATATTTGTTATCGTTTGTTGATATGTCAACCAGGCCCAGGTCTTGAAAATTCAACTTCTAAAAAAGCAAAGCACAGTGTGAGGGAATACATAATTAATTTAACTTTATATCAGATCTTCCTCTCTCTAGACGTTAAATAGGGTACGTTTCATTTTATTTAGCTGGACTACTTCGGTGAGTTTCCAAGTACTGAGAGTGGTAATATCACCATAGCACATGAATTAATGCAGTATTGGGTGATTATTCACAACTTGCCAGACCAAAAAGTCTCACAAATGCCTTACTACGGTACGACATCACGGCAAACATCACCTTCAGCATCATAATAGCAAATTCACTTGGTGTGAGACACATGTGACACTAAAGAACAGGAGGAAAACTACTGAAATATGCAACCAGTCTCTAAGTATAACCTGTCAAATAAATGAAACTGTTACATGCGTCTGTAAGTAAATCGCACACTTAAAACAATTAATTATGAAACTTACAAATTCCAAATAAAGTTTCTTTCAACTAGGTGAACCTTTTTATTTCTTCGGGTAGTACAATCTCGAAGCAGTTACTTACTCCACATTAGTTATAAAAAATCCCAGTACTAAGTTATAATATAACCTTTCAACCAATCTTGTTGATAAAACCACGAGCTGTTCATTTTGATTTGGTATCTTGCCACAGGTAATACTACTAAGTGCGTGGTTTTTGAACAACAAACGAATTTAGGAGAGCGCCTCTACAAGGATTTCCAGCGTACACACCTGTGATTTGATATGCGTCACTGTAGTCCTCTTTATTCCATAAAGTTCTTTTCTAATTCTATATCTCGCTCAACCAAAAATATTTTAATTACCATCAACTGTCCGTGCTTCTACATTCATAGAAAATTGATCTTCAAATATTGCTGTTGCTCCAGCAGTATTTTCCAACATTCTGTCTGTCTTCTAAAATATAATTTATGCCGCTGTCACCACTCGTCGCATGTCTTCCAGTCTCCCAAAACGAAATGACATAAATCTTTTTCCATCCAATCTGTATAAAAGTTTTCATACAGACATGCTTTCTCAAGAGCTTCTCCAAAAATAAAAGTGGTACTGCCATCATTCAGTTCAATACTCTTTCGTAACATCACCACGATCACTTCGGATGTACTAACACATATGTTCTCCATAGCCATCAATTCAGCACCTGTTCCCAGAACGAGAAAAAGTATTGTCCATTAGTGCTAATCCTACAGATATTTCATTAAATGCTGACACTTTAAATAATTTGCTGGGATCTAAAACTTCATCTGCTAAAACAACTGAGTGTACAAGAAATTTAATATCTTTCTTTTCATGCCTCTACCATGCAAACCAGAATTTGCTAATTAACTGAACTGCTTTCATAGCAATGATAATGCGAATTGTTTTCCGCATATACTTAGCCCTATTCTTATATGCATTAATCGCCCAGTTTGCACAATATTCATGTTCAGTAGATGTAGCATAGCAGCTCCAGTACAAGCCCAGGAGCATGAGGGATAGACAGCCCGAAAGACCGACGATGCGATAACTGATGAGCAATAGATATGCAGTGTATGTTCTGGCTCAGAAAGTGATCTTCTCTCAAGTTCACTGACAGGGACTTCCGGTTTAAGGTTGCACGCTTGTGCTAGTCGTATTCAAGATCACACACCCCGCCTTTCCGTAGGGAACTGGTCAAGTTCTCCCAGGGGAACCTCCACCCTACCCACAAACCTTAGGAAAGTGGAGAGGATATTTACAGTTATTATGTAACTTGGTTCTGTCCCATCACATAAAATTGCTGGGAAACCCATGAATTAATAGGAACATGTTAAAATGACAGAGAAACCTTCCACTGACACCCTGGACCAGTACGATTCGTGCTCCCACTCTCCCTAATCATCCTGTGCAATTGGTTCATTTGTGTGGCCCTGTTCATTTCAGATATGTGCATCACTGAGAGAGGTTCACCGTGCGATAAAAAAATTACAATTCTCCTGTGAAGGGGTCTTGAAGCAATAACAATGATATAACAAATTAACTGATGGACTATTATTAACCATTTTTTGCAATAATATTTGAAATATTTTATTATTTCCAGAATGAGATTTTCACTCTGCAGCGGAGTGTGCGCTGATATGAAACTTCCTGGCAGATTAAAACTGTGTGCCCGGCCGAGACTCGAACTCGGGACCTTTGCCTTTCGCGGGGAAGTGCTCTACCAACTGAGCTACCGAAGCACGACTCACGGCCGGTACTCACAGCTTTACTTCTGCCAGTATCCGTCTCCTACCTTCCAAACTTTACAGAAGCTCTTCTGGCAAACATGCAGAACTAGCACTCCTGAAAGAAAGGATACTGTGGAGACATGGCTTAGCCACAGCCTGGGGGATGTTTCCAGAATGAGATTTTCACTCTGCAGCGGAGACGGATACTGGCAGAAGTAAAGCTGTGAGTACCGAACGTGAGTCGTGCTTCGGTAGCTCAGTTGGTAGAGCACTTGCCCGCGAAAGGCAAAGGTCCCGAGTTCGAGTCTAGGCCGGGCACACAGTTTTAATCTGCCAGGAAGTTTCTTATTTTATTGTTGTTTATTAACAGTCTTGTCTCTTTATGAAGCTAAGTGTTTCCGATTACGTACTCTTTTGTACTTTGTCAGAAATTATTTTGTATGCACAATAATTTGCGAAACTAATTCTTTCGTAACTTGGGATCAGCAAAGTTTGGCTTTGCATGCGCGTAGTGGAATTGGTACAGGTGCAGTTTGGGGACGTCCAGGACACACATACCAATATAGACAGCCTTCGTGAACGGAACTAAATGTTGACAATCTCTACAACGATTAGTCCGTCATTAAAGATGTTGGCCCACTTGAAATCTGGCATGACAATGTGTCGTCTAACACCAAAACGACACCGCCACTGGTAAACTGCTTGAATTTCGCGATTTTTCTAACAGTTTCAATTGTTTTCTTCCGAAAACTGAGTTGTCCATTAATCTGTAAGATTCTTTTTCGAAGTTCCATAATGCGAGAGACTTATCTATAGCGTTTACATCAATGTACTCCTTGAACCAGCAACCAGCTACTCTTAATTATAACTAGTCCTATTCCCCACTTTGAACATTTATGGAGGTTTCTGTAGTGTACAATATATCGCTGCTTGTTCCCCTGTTTTGTCAACAAATTTGAGACGGAAATATTTCCGTGGACTTGGTTCTCCAGACAGCGGAATCATGCTATGGGAGAGAAATGCCAGTACTACTTCCGTAACATATCACTCACCAGTGTATGCATGCATGTCATGGGTATTTTCCTTCAATAATTATATTTCATAATGAAGCAGACACTAAACCTCACCAAATGACAGACTTTGTCGCATGGTTTGCTAGTAGAGGTTCTTTCCAGAAGCTCTCCTGCGAGCTTCTGTAAAGTTTGGAAGGTAGGAGACAGATACTGGCAGAAGTAAAGCTGTGAGTACCGGGCGTGAGTCGTGCTTCGGTAGCTCAGATGGTAGAGCACTTGCCCGCGAAAGGCAAAAGTCCCGAGTTCGAGTCACGGTCGGGCACACAGTTCTAATCTGCCAGAAAGTTTCATATCAGCGCACACTCCGCTGCAGAGTGAAAATCTCATTTTGGAATAAAAGATGTTTCATCTTTAAGGACCAAAAATTTGTTGAGCTCCACCACGTTTACCATATAAGACATTTCCTGGAATAGGGTTGTTTTCTTTTAGATGTAGGCTTCCATTTTTTTGTCTTTTTGTGTTATATATATAGTTGTATAAAGGGATAGATATACACACTGAAGCGCCAAAGAAACTGGTATAGACACGTGTATTCAAATACAGAGACAAATAAACAGGATGAATACGACGCTGCGGTGGCAACGCCTATATAAGACAACAAGTGTCTGGCGCAGTTGTTAGATCAGTCACTGTTGCTACAATGGCTCGGTATCAAGATTTAGGTATGTCTGAACGTGCTGTTATACTCGGCGCACGAGTGATGAGACACCGTATCTCCAAGGTGGCGATGAAGTGATGATTTTTCCCGTACGACCATATCACAAGTGTAGCTTGAATATCAGGAATCCGGTGAAATATTAAACATCCGACGTCGCTGTGGCTGGAAAAAACTGCTTGGAAGAACGGTACCAACGACGACTAAAGAGAATCTTTCAACGTGACAGAAGTGCAACTCTTCCGAAAATTTCTGCAGATTTCAAATCTGGGCCACCAACAAGTGTCAGAGTGCAAAAAATTCAGCGAAACATAATCGATAGGGGCTTTCGGAGCCGAAGTCCTACTCGTGTACCCTTGATGACTGCACGCCACAAAGCTTACGCCTCGCCTGGGCCCCTCAACACCAACATTGCACTGTTGATGACTGGAAACATGTTGCCTGGTCGGACAAGTCTCGTATCAAATTGTATCGAGCGGATGTTCGTGCACGGGTATGGAGACAACCTCATGAATCCAAAGACCCTGCATGTCAGCAGGGTACTATTCAAGTTGGTGGAGACTCTGCAATGGCGAGGGGCGTGTGCAGCTGGAGTATATAGGATGCCTGATACGTCTAGATACGACTCTGACAGGTGACACGTATTGTGTGACACGTATTGTGCATTCCGACGGACTTGGGCAATTCCAGTAGGACAATGCGACAACCCACACGTCCATAATTGCTATAGAGTGGCTCCAGGAACACTCCCCCCCCCCCCCAGACATGAACATTATTGAGCCTGCTCAGAAGATACCTCCAGTCCCTCGTACTATTACGGATTTATGGAGAGCCCTGCAGGATCCATGGTTTCAGTTCCCTCCAGCAGTACGTCAGACATTAGTAAAGCCCATGCCACGGCGTGTCCCGAACTTTTGCGTGGTCGCCGGGACCGTACACAATATTAGATAGGTGTACCAGTTTCCTTGGCTTTTCTATTTATGTTATTGTATACGATATGTTTCCTTCCATATTTGTGTGTGTGTGTGTGTGATGCTGGTTCAGTGACTATTATCCGTTCATAAGAACACAAACACTGGCATTTGTAGGGTCATGATGTCCTTTGTAACAGACGTGCTCAAGTACTTCTGCAATTTATCTCAACTGACTGCTACATCTGTAAGGTCGGCTCTGAGGTTCTTACAGGTAATCGCCTTTAAGAGTGACATATACGGACGTTGATCTCGTGTTTTAGTGGGTTTTGGGCCGTGATAGCGAGAGAGTACCTCATCGACCATGGAGCACACATTGATAGTGCTACACCTGCCTCGGTTGGCTCCTCGATTAAGCACGGAAACGCATTTGTGCATGGGACCGTTCGTGTGGTAATCATTGTTTGCATATGGTCTTAAAGTGGCCACTTTTCCCATCCTCGACACCGCTACATGGGGTCATACTTTTGTTGGTGACAGGTCATGTCATCTTTGGGAGTCCAGAAGTCCGTTACTAAACGCAAAAGATCCTAAGGAAGCTATCGAGCCCGCCGTCACCTCTCCTGCATTGGGTCATCGGTGCATATTTGAGGATGTCGCTGTACTATCATTCCTTTAAATTTCTGGGCAGACTACTGAGACCTGAAGAAGCGAATAAGTGGAGAAATAGCAAGTACCTGATGACAAATCCAAATCTGTGGACCGAGAAAAGTAGATAGTAAGTCGGCTGTCTGATAATACTGCTCGTCTTCCTTTCAGGCTGTAAATGGTTATGAGTGGAATTTTACTCTTAACTCTCCTGCAGCAACGTAATCAGTCTGGTACAGCTATTTATACAATTTGCCATCTTTCAGCAGAGACCTTAGTGAGTAACAATGAATGGGCAGCACGACTGGCACACAAGCAGACGGACCCTGTCGGTGGTGCGTCGTCAGAAGATACAATATCTCGTCTTGGCGCTAGCCCTGTGACCTCAAGAATCTAGGTATTGAAGGTGCTAGAGGGATATAAGCTATCCTAGCATCCTTTCTTTTAGCTCTAAATATGCGTTAGAATAAATCTATTCATAATCCTGTAGAAGTCATACCATATGTTTTGTCTGATATCACTACTGAGGAATTATCGTCGACACTGTTACCAGAAATTTATTTTGTTGGGTGGGGTACGTTTTCAGTATGTTCACACTACACTAGCTGTACTCATAAAATGAACTGGAGAGAGTTTGGATATCTGCCTCGACAGGACGCTAATACAAAATAAAATTACATTAGTTAAAAGTTTTAGGTCTCAAATCCAATAGTTATACACATCCTACTTTCGTTTCTGGCTTTGTCACATTGCATGCTAGTTTTATTGATTTCCTCATCTTCCACGTTAGCTCAAAATTATAATATGATGGAGCAGATGATGGAGGGTTGTCTTATTTATCAGTTTACATTAACAATAATCAGTACTCTTAAAACAGTCAGTAAGGGGATACCCAAGAAAAACACTTCGTTGTAGTCAGGCAACATAAGTATCCTTAAGACAGAAGATGCCAACCTTCTTTGCTACATTTCATGTTGTGTTGAATACTACTTTGTAATTGTCATGTAAACACATTACCGTTATAAACATTGTCAAATGACGATATTTAGATATTCATTTAGGATTAGATCACGAGAATAAAGCACATTAGTAAATTTTATAATACTCAAAATAATTTTCTTAAGTAATTCCGCTAACGACGGTTGGTACTGGTAACACTTAATTTAAACGTTTTGTAAGAGTTGTCGTAAGGACATAGACCAACTTACATCCTGGGATTTTGCAGGAGAAACCCGAGATGAGTAGGCAGTAGCATTTACGGACGCGTAAAATGAGCGCCACTTAGTAGCTGCTATGTATATTGAACGTGTGAGTGCTGGCCTCTGCTTGGCAGCAGAAAGTGTTGACCTGGAGTGGCTGAATTGCTGGGTGGCCTACAAGCGGATGGGTCAAGGACGAATGCACCCCCGAGTGGCCAACGCAATCGCTGTCGGGACCAATTAACACTCGCTGTCATTTAGAGGGCATGACTCTCATCGGTCGGCGGTCTGTTGCCCAGGAAAGGTTCCCCCAGACGGAACGGCCCCATGTCGCACCGTGGGAGATGGGCCGCGCCGATGCACAGGGTCAACGCGCCTTGTGTGGGGAGGCAGCCAAGAGCAGCCGTTGTGCTGCACCGTGGTCAGGGATGCCTGAGGCATGCTGAGAGTCCAGGGCTGCCTGTAGGCACATTAGTCAGAGTGCAGGGCACAAAGCGTCTCTCTACGTGTCCACCTGTTGTTGGCACCTTCTCTCGCACAGGACTAGCTGACAAACTTGTCGTTTACAAGGATACTGGGACATCTCATCTACCTTGACAGACACATTACTGCTGGGGAGTCACAATGTCGCAGCCCCATCCTTTTTTTCCCAGACTTCACCTAACTTCAGAATTGTGGACCACCTGGCTTCCACTCTAGTTCACCTCCGAATGGTTGTCGCGTGAGAGACACACACACGACGGTGGCAATGCACCCACGTGCTCCTTTGTGGGCAGGGTCCATGTGAGCGCCCTCAATCTGCACCAGCCGGCCATTGTGGCCGAGCGGTTCTAGGCGCTTCAGTCTGGAACCGCGCGACTGCTACAGTCTCAGGTTCGAATCCTGCCTCGTGCATGGATGTCTGTGCTGTCCTTAGGTTAGTTAGGTTTAAGTAGTTCTAAGTTCTAGGGGACTGATGACCTCAGATGTTAAGTCCCATAGTGCTCAGAGCCAATCTGCACCATCTGATCTCTTCCCACACCAAGAAATGAACGTGAGTTATGTTAAGACTGTATGTGCACATTAATTTTTACAAATGTAAGGTCAGTTACATAAAGGTACATATTAAACCACCACTTCTCATCTTAAGATAAAATATCTATTTTTGTGTTTTAATTCTTGTCAAATAATTTGTGTGTACACCATTTACACTTTTAGTGTGACAAAGTCTCTTTCATCATATGTAATTTTTGTTTTGGCATACCACTTCCACTTTCTTGTATTTTAATTAATTTCAATGTCTGATTCGTAATTATTCTTGTGGGAACAAATTACTAGCGAAATACTGATTTTCCTTTACACCAACTTTATTTGCAAATCTAATTATTACATTTTCAAATACAGTCAGGTAAATGCCTATGTAGAATTTCAGCATAAACTTGATAGTCATTAATGTATTTTTCCAATTTTTATACGTCATATTCATGAGAATCTTATTTATTACCGTCATTCAGTTGTTCTGGTATTTATTTATGTTTTCTGTAGTATAATTGCATTTTTAGGGTTCACACTATTCAGGACAGTGACCTTCCATCACTAGCGCAAATTGTATTATCTTAGTTCTTGGTCCTTACACTTGGTTCCATTAACAGAACTGGGTACTGTCGACCTTCTTTTACATTCATCTATCATACTGTATTTCACAACTGTAGTGTTTGTCCTTAACATGTGTGTGAGTGTGGAATAAGAGTTGCTTATGACATTTTGGTCACAGACACCTGAATTCTTTTACCAAAAGGAAGTGTCTTGAAAGTTACCTCACTGATTTGTCGAGCGAGGGACAGGTACATGAGGAAATGAATATTGACAGTAAGAAATACCTATAGTTTAAGAATTCCCACCGCCATGTGCGATGGCTCTTCATGTTATTCCTACTTCAGTGGCTCTTAGCTGCTACGGCACACTGAAGGCGACTCCGCTTCGTAGAATGACATGTAGCATATGCAGCAACATATGAACTTGCATGCTCAAATGACTCCAGTCGCAGCTGATTTGAATCATATATCAGGGATATCCCTACAAGAAGGTTGCTCTCTGATAAGAGAATGATTCAATCTGACATGTCGAAACCTGCTCTGATTTTTTTTAGAAACGAAGAAAACATTAAAAGAAACACCAGGTAAAATTTTAGCTGCCAAGATACATTGCAAGTATTTTGTTAAAAAATGTTGAAAATTGCTCAAATCTTTATTCGCCAGGCGGCTAAGAAAATTTACATCCCTACCGTAGCTGAAGCAGGCAGCGCACTTGCAACATGGCAGGTTCGTTGCATTGATTGATGCTGCAGAGCCGATTGATAGTTTCTCTGACAAAGTTGTTCACAGTTACTACTCACTCGAATTTTCTTCTCAGTTGATATCCGTAATAAATAGCAGTCTCTTTTGCGATATCACTGAGTGATAAGAATGGACAGTTTCCATCTTATTGCTTGCTAAAATAATCTGTTTTTTTGTAGGTTCCAGACTTCTACAGAACTCTGGGATGCGATCAGTGCTTTGAATCTTGCTAAGATGATATATGAAGAACGTTATATACAATCAAAATTGACTACTTGTCCTGAAGACCTGCATATGTGTTATTTAACAGTTAATTCCTTGGACATTCATTGGCATAGCGTAGAAGTTCCGTTACACATTGCGGAAATATTACAAACAGGAAATAATGCTGATGATTCTGTTCGGGTACGAACGATGACTTTTGCGCTAATTAAAGTCAGGAACCCAGATACGGTATCTTTCTTGCCTAAAGGAAACCTTATGGGAATAGCTTTCACGGAGATAAAAAGGCTGTAAATTTTTTGTCCAAACGAATGAGTTAGAAAACGCTTATACATGAGCAGTGTGCAAAGCCGGTTTCGTACTGCAAAATCTTAACGTGAGTTGTATAAAATGAATGCTATGACATTTCTGTAAACAACAGTGCCGGTGATAAATATCAGTGTGTAACTGTTTCCGTAGCTTTATATCTTTCTTAACGAACCTCACGGCAAATTAGGAACAAGAATTTAAAAAAAAGGCTGTTTATTTGCAAAACGTTTGCAACCGACGTAGGAAAATCTGGAAATATGGGAGAAAATAAGTTCGATAACACTTCTGAAATGTCTTCCTATCAGGTACAGAAAACAATGCATTGCTTTTGTTGGACTCTTGGCCTGGACATAATAATACCTCTGTCTTTAAAAGGACAGCGAGAAGACAATAAATTCGGATTCAACTTCAACTAATAGTGTGATTCACTGTCACGATGAAGAAATTTTTCTACAGTGTAAAGCATTTTTCAGAAAATTATCTGGCACCGTATTTTAAGATAGCCCTTTGTCGTTTCACGTCAGCAGCGGAACAGTATTGTTGAACCTCCGACATTTGGACATTGTCAGTTTGCATCACCATGTTTTGCGTAAGTGATCAAGTATGCCTAGTATGCAGTCCAGAATGGACGCCATTGATCACGACCATTTTCTCCTATATCCCAATTTTTTCGAAATAAAACTAGTAGTTACTCTGAAGTACCTGAACCCATTTACTTTTCTTTTACCAAGTGTTCCTGGTGTAAGGGAAATGTTTTATTCGTCATTTACTAGACACTTTGCATTTATGGGACGCCTACAGGGAATAAACCAGGAAAGTTCAAATGGTTCTGAGCACTATGGGACTTAACAGCTGTGGTCAGTCCCCTACAACTTAGAACTACTTAAACCTAACTAACCTAAGGACATCACACACATCCATGCTCGAGGCAGGATTCGAAACTGCGACCGTAGCGGTCGCGCGGTTCCAGACTGAAACGCCTACAACCGCTCGGCCACCCGGCCGGCTAAACAAGGAAAGGTTTCATTGTTAGTAAAATATACATTATTTAATAAGAACTGTGCCACAGGAATTGTTATAGAATATTTAATGAAGGAAAATTACATTCCCGAATAATGGAAGTCGTCTGTAATGTAATAATATCATACATTTCCTTTATTTTCTTTCCTCTACTGGTCACTTGCTTTACAATTACATCACCAACAATTTGACTGTCAATGTGAACTGTAAGCTATTCAAAAATTAATGAGCTACGGCATTTGTTGTATGGTTTAAGTAGTGTTTAAAACTCGCGTGTGTGCACTTTGGACTTCGTGCTACGCGGCGCTACGTTCTCTTGTCACGGCTGTGTCTTGCTTATTCACCAATTCGCACGCTAGGCAGGAAGGGCTGTAGAAACCGCTGTTATAAGCGGCTCTTCGTGCGGTAAAAAGGGCTGTAGAAACCGCCGTTATAAGCAGCTTTTCGTGCGACAAATATGAGTAACTTTAGCACGTGGCTTAAGAATCAAGAAAGAAGACATGGAAACAACGGAAGACTTCAGATTCATTATAACATGGTAAAAGCGAGATTTGAGAACCGGATTTTCAGTTGTGAGATATTTACGGAGGCGGGTGTACTCTCTTTCCATATTTAATTGGTTATGAACTGTACACTAAAACTCAAGAAATTGCAAAAAGCTAGGCAGTTAAAGAGATAGGACTTGGAGAAATTGAAAGAACCAATTGTTGTTGAGAATTCCATAGGGAACATTAGCCAATAATAGTCTGGAACAGGAGAAAGGAATGCAGTAGAAAAGAATGGATAGCCTTGAGAGACGAAATAGTGAAGGAACGAGAGGCTCAAATAGGTAAAGAGATAAGGCCTAACAGAAATTCTGGGATCACACATTAGATATTTCACGTATCTAATGAAACGAGAAAACATAAAAATGCAGAAAATGAATCAGGCCAAAGGTAATGCACACGTGAGACTGATAGCAAATGAAAATTACTAAGCAGGAACGGGTAGATGACCAATGCAAGGATTTGGAAGCATATATCACTTATGTAAGGATTGATGCAGGCTTTTAAGAAAAGCTGAAAGGTGGAAGGAGTATATAGAGGCTTGTAAAAGGCAGATGAAAGTGAGGACAACAATACAGAAAGGGAAGAGGACGTAGGTGAACCTGCCATGGCAAAACTTTTCATCTTATGTGCAAGATGTATCAGGCAGGTGAAATCCCCTCAGACTTATAATAAGTCCAAGGATAGCAGATGCTGACAGGTCTCAATATTACCAAACGATCACTTCAATAAGTTATTGTTGCAAAATACTAACACGAATTCCTCACAGCAGACTGAAAGAACTGGTAGACGCCGACCTCGGGGAAGGTCAGTTAGGCTTGCGGAGAAATATAGGAACACGTAAGGTAGTACTGACCCTACGACTTCACTTACAAATTAGATTAGGGAAAGGCAAACCCACGTATATAACACTTGTAGACTTAGAGAAAGCTTTTGACTATGCCGACTGGAATAATATCTTTGAAATTCTTAAGGCAGCAGTGATAAAACACAGTGGGCGAAAGACTTTTACAAATTTTACTGACACCAGATGACAGTTGCAGCAGTCAAGGGCCATGAAAGGATAGCAGTGGTTGATAAGGGAACGAGACGGGTTTGTAAGATATTTCCACTGTTATTCAATCTGTACACTAGGCAAGTAGTAAAGGAAACCGAAGAAAAATTTGGAGTGAGAATGATACTTCAAGGTGAAGAAAGTAAAAATTTGAGGTTTTCTGATGACACTGTAGTTCTGTCAGAGTAAAGGATTTGGAACGACAGTTGAATGGAATGGACAGTGTGTTGAAAGGAGGATAAAGACGAACTTCAACAAAAACAAAACAAAGGTACTAGAACCTAGTCGAATTTAATTAGGTGTTGACGAGGGAATTATATTTACAAATGATATAGTTAAAGTAGTACATGAGTTTTGATATTTGGGCAACAAAATAATTGATGGTGGCCGAATGACACAAAAAGGGGAGAGAGCCCAGAAAAGCGTTTCTGAAGAAGAGGAGTTCGTTAACTTCGGATACAGATTTAAGTGTTAGGATGACTTTTCTGAAGGTATTTGTCTGGAGTGCAGCCATCTATGGATGTGAAACATGGACGATAAGCTGTTTAGGCAAGAAGAGAATGGAAGCGTTTGAAATTTGATACTACGGAAGAATTTGGAAGATTATGTAGGTTTGATCGGGTAATTAACGAGGAGGTACTGAAGAGAATTGGGGAAAAAGAAATTTATGGCACAACTTTACTAAAAGAAGGGATTGGCTGATATGAAGCATCATGGGATCAAGAATTTAGTAACGGATGGAAGTGGGGGGAGGGGGGGGGGGAAGATGGGGAAGGGGTAAAAATCGTAAAGGGGTGACCAAGAGATCGATACAGTAAGCAGACTGAGAAGCATGAAGGTTCCAGTAGTTGTTGCGAGATGAAGAGGCTTGCACAGAGCACAGTAGCACTGAGAACTGCATCAAACAATTCTTCAGACTGAAGACCATAACAACATTAAACTTTTTTTTCAAAAGTCCTTCCAGTGCGCCTTAGCAGCTAAAATTTGGAGAATGCTTCTCGTTCGGTGTATTCCTTTTGTGTGGAAAATTTCAGGGTAATTTTCGGTAAGTAGGATTTGAAAATTCTCTTGTGAGTTCAAAAACTTGCATGGGAAGTTTATGGCATTCAATGCTACAATATTCATGTGACCGACTCCCTGGATAATGATGCATTATACAAGTAGGTAACTGACTGGCCATATTAGTGGGATGTTGTTCGATAGAAAATCGGAAACTGAAAATAGAGACCATTGTCATCAAATGTGGAAGTACCGCGGCACAGCTCGCAACGTATGTAACTTGAACTAGCTACTGCTACGACACATACCAGTCTTCTTTCGCTGTTTGTGCCAATATGATGTTCTCTTTGTTCTTGAACATATGGATGATTTCGGCTTGAAACATGGAAACATCAGTGTCATTCCTCACGATTGTGAGATGTATATTTCGATTTCCAAGGGAATCACGCAAAACCATCGCATCATTTCATGGATTCACTGCACTTAATGCAGGCATCTCTCCAGGAACTTCCTGAGTAAATGCTTCAGGGGGACGTGCTTGTCACCAAAGCCGCCTACAGGGATTTAGAGTTTCAGCTCCTAACACGAAAGGGGTTTTTCAATATGAACACCTGAATTCGATGAAGAGAATGCACAAAACCAAATTGCCCAATATAACTGCATCCTCCAGTGAACTAATAGGCATTGCCACAACGGCTGCCGGGTATGAGTGTGGGGTCAATGTTCTCGTAGGACATATCCTAATAAACGTGCCAGCACCACCGTTATCGTGTATTCGTTCGTTTACTCCCTTTTCCTGGGCGCACACCACATTTGGGCTGCATACAACGCCATATTCTCACCTGGTCGCAGAAAGTGGAACTACTATTTTTATTTTTAAAACGTTTCTTTTATGCACCTCTCGGTATTTTAAAGGTGCCAACACAGTAACTGTAGGGTCAAAAAAATTAATTTCTAACATACGACATTTCCAAATCTGCTGTTCTCACTATTTTTTCCATGGAGGTACCGGTATGGAGTAACCGTAGTGTCACTGTGGTGGCAACTGCTACTCAGATTGCTGCTGCAGATGCAGTACTATGCGCCAGAGCCACACGCTGACCGCGATATTCTTCCCTCTCTGTAGTGCCACGTGATCGCCGGAGCCCTCCCTTCATGGACTGTAAATTCTCGTTACCATCGCTACCAGCGATCATGTAAAGTGTCTAAATTTCTGCCAAGTCTTCCTGCAGTTTCGCAGAAGGTACACCCAGCTTCTCGTAGCCCTGGTATACGACCTCGTTCACATTCTATGAGGTGTTGATCAGGGCGTCTTTGTCGCCTGAAAGTCATTCTTCACTATCCTGCACCTGGAGTTGTGTGGTTTCGTATGACAGCGGAAGCACTCTGGTGATCATCCCACGCAGCCTGACTGCAAAACTGGTCGTCGATCTCGTAATTCGACCTGTTGCGCTGCTATTCCTGAAGAGCATTGCAGGGGTGTTTTTCAAGAGGATAAAACTCGCCACATACCGCTGTTGTCACCCAGTATGCTCTACAGTATATCTACATGTTTTCTTAGCCTGCTGAATCACCAGATCTGTCTCCAGTCGAGTACATATGTGACATCAGCGGATGACAACTCAAGCGTCATCTACAAAGTATTGGCCGACAAAGTGCAACAGGCATGGAATTCCAAACTGACGTCCGGCACCTGTAAATTGCAATGCATGATCGTTTGCATGCTGGCACTCAGCTTTCTGGAGATCACACTGATTATTAATGAGCGAAAATTCAGTTATCACGCCTAGCAGAATTTTACCCTGAAATACATGTTCTGCTAAGAAATGGCATTTTTGCCTACATCTCTTGTGTGTTTGTGAACTACAGAGAATCGATAACTGATTTCAAAAGGTCAACACTTACGCAATCATGCCATTTTAAAAAGAAACTAGTGATAGAATAGTTCCTCACGCTGCTATCAGAAAGAGTTTTTGCCAGATGGCAGATAGTAGATAAGGTGAAGACTGACCACCTCTAGATGTAATACAGCGTAGCAGCTATTTTTTATGGAAAAGGAAACCTTGTGTTAGAAACGAAGACTTCTATAAGCTGAATATTGTAAAAAAAGCAAGATTATCGTTTTCAGAGAAAACTTGTAACAGAGAAGGTAACAAGGAATACTTGTCGATAAGTAGAGCTTATAATTAGAAATTTTCCAGGGTCATATGTCAAAAGTGCATTGGATTACATTTTAGATTTCTTCTTTACATAGGTTCAAAAATTCTACTTGAAACAGTTCAGTGATAATGAAGAACTAAAAATGTCTTCTTATTTCTACGAACTGACTACAAAAAACCAACAAGACGTTTTACTGCTAAGTATGATTGAGGTGGGAACAGTGTACCAGTAACATTCACGCCCGGAAACTCGTGTGGAAATATGTAAACCTAGGCTTTCTAATTTTCTTTATTGTCTCTCCAAGAAAGAGAACAGATATCTAGCGTGTAAACGAGCTGTAATATGCCTGGATGATATTTCTGTAAAGAAACTCCGTCGGTTGTACGGTCTCGTACTTCAGAATATATCTCCGAATGACTTAAGAGGAAAGAGCGTCAAAAGTTACGCAATGCCTGTTGAAATTTATTAACCTATGAAAGATAACGTTGAATCGTTTCCACTGACAGAAATTCACTATAGTAGCATACATATCGAATGTCTTGAGGCTTAACTAACTGTTGAACAACGCACGAACTATTTTTGTAATGACATCGAGATGTAAGAGTAACTCTCGTCTTCTGATAGAAGTATCTCAAAGACGACTATGTATACAGATTTGAGAGACAACTAACCGACGTTTGTTCGAAATGTGAAGAAATAAACCGATCACTCAAAAATAATTCATTGAATGAAAGAACTAGAATGGTCTGTATAGCGGAGCTACAGGTTCATAATAAGTGTGCACAAAAATTCCATTCCAAATCAAAGAAATTAGGGAACTCTGTTCTCACACCGATGATGTGCCAGAATAGTTGTGGATTACATACAAAACCTGCCATTACAACATATACCAGTTTTGGAAATACTTTATTACCGAAAGCTGTGGGTAAATGTACTTGGAATACGAAGCCTCAAGGCAAAAGAGACTGCTGTGTCTGTGTACAATGAAGGACAGGTCTGAAAAGGCTCAACTTAAGTATGTACCTTCATTCAATAATATACAGGTGATTATATTACGAACAGAATAAGACATCCTTAAGTGTTTTCAGATGGGAGTTCGACACAAAACCGTAACTTCACTGTCATTCGATTGGCAGACTGAAATCTGTGAATTAGATTTTTGCAATAACGAGCACACTTTCCTACCATGTAATTGACATTCCGGTGTTATAAAAAGAGCTTTTTGAAAAATCGACCGAGGACTACACACCAGACGACTATGCTAGAAAGACTGCAGAATCAAGAAAATCTAATAAATTCATTCTAACACTGAAGAAAACTGAATGCAAGAAACGTTATAAACGACAAATTATTATAAACAAGCTGGACTTTCCATATAGTCTTTGAAAAAGTGTTACTAAAGAACAAAAACAATCTTTTGTACTCAGCCAATTTTCACACCTCGTGTACAGCCGAAAAGCACCAGGAACTGCAGTGACATACTTGTACGTCTTTGGGCTTCTAAGGAACACCTTCAGACTGCTAATAATCTCTGAATAGAATATCGATAAGATGCAGCTACGGACTTCGAAAACAATAATATTAAGTATTAGCTCTTTACTGTTATGAATTAGAAAATTCTTTTACTTTTAAAAGGACACATGGCCACTGACTTACACGCCTCTGACCTGAGAGAAAAATATTTACACTTTTATGCATATTATTATACATATCATTATGTACCATACTATAAAAAGGAAAAATACAATAAAATATAAAAATAATTGTATGTGAACTGATTTTTTTTTGCCTCTCCTGTAAAGTTGTTTTATGTGGACGCGTGTCTATTTACACATATGAATCGTTTGTTTTTAAACAGGCACGTGTCCATGGGAATCACTTGCGGACTCATGTACTCGCTGTCTTTTCTGAGTCATTCGAGTCTACAAGCACATTGAGATGGCGAGTTCGCAGATGACAGGCTCCACAGTATACCTAGTGGTATGGATAGAGTTTGAGAGTCAAAAGTTAACAGGCAGATCTGCAGTTTGACAATTTGTTCTTTACCATATCTCTTCGGAAACCTGCGAACATCAGTAACTGGGATGACGGGTTTTACGAATTCCAAAATCTCCACGTTTTCAAGTTCGGTATTAAATTTTCTGACTACTCCCAGTATGCGAACAACGAAAGGAGGCGTTTAAGTTTCTGTATTTTTAGACTTTAACACTCCAGGTTTGGCTAAGGAAGTAGCCTTGTCTGGACTTTTCAGTTCGACCAGTTCCTTTATTTTACCAACAGAAGAAATATTAATCATAGCATTCTTGAGTTGTGTCAAGGAAGGATGCAAGCGTTTCCATGGAGTCGTAGGGTGTAGATGGCCAAGTTTTTAATCCAAAACTCCCATATAAACAACGTACGATCCACTATGTGTACGTTGGTAGACGTTATGGGCCTGCTGATAAGTTACAGTTACCGCTAGAGTAGTGTTGACAACATTTTATTATTTGCGAGTGGCGCCAGAAGTTAGTGCCACAGGGGATCAGCTACATTTGGAACACTAGTAGCGGGTGATAATGGTTTGCATTCTGCAATGAAGATTTAGAATTCTTGATCCCACACTAATCTTGCTTTGTCGCTAATTTCTCGCTTTGAAGAAACTGTAGGGATTCTATTCTCACAACTCCGTCTTCTCTTCGTCAGAGTGTATTCCAATTCATGCCGCACGACCGCTAACGATTGACTCATTGTATTAACCGTAGTATCCAGAGCAGTTCCCTGAGTACCGTGTATTGGAACTTCATTCTGAGGTAGCTGCTTCCCAGCCGGTTGTTGTTAATATTGACAAGCGGAGGCGTCCGTGTCACCATCCTCTTCACCATATATAACGCCATACACTGCGGAGCTGGTTGTCGCCGAGAGAAAACTCAAGGTTTAACGGTTGTAAGAGACAACCGAAACAAGTGTAAAACCAGTATTAAAGCGCTATAAGGAAGGTCCTTTGCTCGAGCTACGTTTGGTTGGTTGGTTTCGGGGAAGGAGACCAGACAGCGATGTCATCGGTCTCATCGGATTAGGGAAGGACGGGGAAGGCAGTCGGCCGTGCCTGGAGTGATTTTAGGGAAATCACGGAAAACCTAAATCAGGATGGCCGGACGCGGGATTGAACCGTCGTCTTCCCGAATGCGAGTTCGAGCTACGACTTCGCGCAAATTGGCTTCTCAGTCTAAAATTAACAGTACCATTCGTAAACTTCTTGTGCAACCCATTTCGTTGGGCAGATCTATAAAATTCTCGTAATGTACGATTTTTAAATTACAACTAGCGTCCACAGTGTCACTATCGATTAAACAGCTATTATCAGCTGATCGCCTGCCTCACCTACCACGCCTGAATTTTGATTTCTCAGCTCATCTGATTCACACAGACTCGAATATTTTGTAACAGCAACACGATTCGTATTTGCCTCTGAAGGAAAATTTTTGCCTGTCATTAATCGATCCGCAGGGGGGGGGGGGGGGGTAGCCGCGCGGTTTGGGGCATGCTCCGAGCGGCTGCCCCCGTCGGAGGTTCGAGTTATCTCTCGGGCATGGGTGTGTGTGTAGTCCTTCGCGTAAGTTACACTCATGCTCATAAATTAAGGATAATGCTAATACATGGTGAAACAACGCTCTGGTTGGGGGTTTGCGGGTTTAAATCACCTCGGGGCACGACCATGTGGTGCATTGGACCCGCTGTCGTCGCACGGTGGCGCTGGCAGCAGTCCACATATGCAGAGGTGTGTTGTTGCATGACAGAGTACGGTACAGCGAGTAAGTGTGCAGACGTAGTGACTGTGAGTTGAAAATGGCTCAAACAACACATATTCATGACGTTATGAGGAGTAGAATGCTAGGGCGACTGGAGGCTGGACAAACACAGCAGGTTGTAGCACGGGCCCGCTGTGTGCCACAAGTGTGATCTCAAGATTATGGAAACGATTCCAGCAAACAGGAAACGTGTCCAGGCGTACAGTACGGGACGTCCACAGTGTACAACACCACAAGACGACCGATATTTCACCTTCAGTGCCCACAGACGGACACGGAATACTGCAGGTAGCCTTTCTCGGGACCTTACCGCAGCCACCGGAACATTTGTCTCCAGACAGACAGTCTACAGAAGACTGAACAGAAATGGTTTATTTGCCCGGAGACCTGCAAGGTTCGAATCCTGCCTTGGGCATGGATGTGTGTGATGTTCTTAGGTTAGTTAGGTTTAAGTAGTTCTAAGTTCTAGGGGACTTATAACCTCAGCAGTTAAGTCCCATAGTGCTCTGAGCCATTTGAACAATTTTTTTAGACCTGCAAGGTGCATTCCACAGACCCCTGGTGACAGGAGAACCCGTAAAGACTAGTGTCAAGAACACAGTACATGTTCATTGGAACAGTGGTCCCAGGTTATGTTCACGGACGAGTCCAGGTATAGTCTGAACAGTGTTACTCGCCGGTTTTCATCTGGCGTGAACCAGGAACCAGATACCCTTAATGTCCTTGAAAGGGACCTGTATGGAGGGCGTGGTTTGATGGTGTGGGGTGGGATTATGATTAGTCCACGTACACCCCAGCATTTCTTTGACTGATGAACTGTAACAGGTTAGGTGTATCGAGACGTCATTTTGCACCAGTATGTCCGGCTTTTCAAGGGTACACTGCGTCCCACCTGCCTCCTCATGATAACGCATGGCCCCACCGAGCTGCCGTAGTGGAGGAGTACCTTGAAACAGAAGATATCAGGCGATTGGAGTGATCTGCCTGTTCTCCAGACCTCAAGCCCATCGAACACGTTTGGGATGCTCTCGGTCGACGTATCGCTGCACGTCTTAAAACCACTACGACCCTTCAGGAGCTGCGACGGGCACTGGTGCTGGAATGGCAGGCTATACCCCAGCAGCTGCTCGACCACCTGATCCAGAGTATGCAAACCCTTTGTGCGACCTGTGTAGGTGTGCATGGTGATCATATCCCATATTGATGTCGGTATACATGTGCAGGAAACAGTGGCGTTTTGCAGCACATGTGTTTCGGGACGTTTTCTCTACGTATCACCAATACCGTGGACTTCTAGATCTGTGTCGTGTGTCTTCCCTATGTGCCCATGCTATTAGTGCCAGTTTTGTGTAGTGCCACGTTGCGTGGCATCACATTCTGCGGTTATCCTTAATTTATAAGCATGAATGTAGTTTAAGTTAGATTAAGTAGTGCGTAAGCCTAGGGACCGATGACCTCAACAGTTTGATCTCATAAGACCTTACCACAAATTTTCAGTTTCATTAATGTCTGTCTGTTAAATCCTTCTGAGACTGCGATGTTGTGCAGTGCAGTCCCTTAGGCTGTCGTCAAATGAGCTACCTGCTTCCACGATGCCGAGCTGTCATGCTGACTGCCACGAAGAATGATGTTCCAAAGGTTCAGCCGTTATTACGTAGATCCTACAGTGGCCCAACGTGTTGCAGTATCTGTGCCTACTTGCAATGCACTTTCCTCTGCCCGTTTACTGACTTTCGAGATCACGCGCTAACGGCGTCTACTAACCCGTATCCCGAACGGCATCATACTAGCTGCAACGTAACCACCTTCAGACAATGAGATGCAGCCCATTGAAGACCTCGCGCCTAAATTAATGTTTATTCATAGGTTTGTCAGTGAGGTGTGGGACTGATGCACGATCCCGTGTAAGCAATGCCTCGTCACAGGTGTCTAACTGGTCTTCGTAACCACGTAATTCACTTCTGTGTGCAAAGAGACAGATGTCTTGCTTGACCTGTGTAGTCTGCAAATTTAAACTGTACATTAATACTCGTTTGGAACAAACTATGTAAACCGGCTTAACTGAAATGTTTCAATTTTAGGAATGGATATAATTCATTCATGGTTATTGTCTTAAAATATTTAAATTGTTGAATAGAATATTTATACATTTTCATTCTCACAAATATATTACAGTGTTTCAAGATAATATTATTTTTGATTTAATCCTCCAAATATGTTAAAGTTATAATGCATTAGAAACGAGCATTAACCGTATTACAACAATAAAAATTTTTTCGAATATCTGTAGTTATCGCAGTGCCATCACAATGACCTACAGTAAATATTCTATTTGCTTCAAAATTTAATAGCAACTGTTGAGTATACAGGAGGACAGCGTAGGTTACCTTCAGTCAGAAAGATTCCCAACAATTTGAAATTAAATCATCTTTGTTAAATATGAAGAAATACTCAACTTAAACGATGCTTCTTCTTGTGAAATGTCCAGCACAATTACACGTTTAAAACCATTGCAGGTCTCCTAAAATATTACAGTCCTGTCACTGTGGCTCTTATTGGCTCGTACGTAGAGTCCGGAGCTGACCTACGATGCCTACGGAGCATGTGTCGAAGACGTACAACTAACACTGCAGCTTGTAACTCGGCGGCAACTGGCGACTGTAAACAATTCGGCGGTCTGAAGAGAACTGTCTACCGTAGCTCAGTGCTCCGGTATTTGACGAGGCATCGACCAATCGGTATCCACAAACGTTATGCCTATAGGTTTGCAGCTGTGGCCCCTGGCGGACCGCAGTATAGTTCGTACTGCCAACCCATACAGCTGCTGTGCTAAGAGTGTTTCGAGAGCAGCTTATAGATTGTTGTGCAGTACTCTCTGGAGTCGTGAGTACCGTCACGACAGCAACTATCACTAATTTAGGAGTTTAGTCGGGATATTGCAAAATTCTGTAAAGTTGGGCACTGTTGTAGCATCATAGAGCTGACAGCAATTACAGTGTTGATGTACCGAGAATTTTCTGATTACAGGTATGGATTACCAATACATCAGCTCGAAGTGAAACACACATAAATGTAGTGCTATTCCTTAAAGTAATGAACTGCATCCCAGCTACTGCTTCTCATTAAACTGTGTTAACAAAATTATAAAAACGGCCCATGGCCCGTTATTCAATAAAAACTCGAGATAAATTCCATCCCTTGGAGCGTCGACAGTCAATCAGTCACCTTTCGTAATCTCACAAGACAATAAAGCTAGGAGCAAGGATCACTGACGTAAGATACTGTGCAGTACTTAAAAATCAGATACCGCTCTTAAACGATATTTGAACTCACATCAGAATCCTAAAGGCTTACAGACCTTTGAAAATATCTTCAGTTGTATATTGTAAAAAGGTGTTATTTGTCGGAATGCTGAAACATATGTAGGCATTTGTGTAGAGATCAAGAAAACGTTTAATTCGATCGATTCTGGAGTATTATTAAGCATTCTTGGAAGCACGTGAATATACAAAAATAATTATGAAAAGTTCATACGAATTAGAGTAATGGACTCTTGATCTCTTGGTCGACTCAGTACTGGAAAATGAGGTAAAGTAATGGTTATCATAAACTTGAAACACATTTAAACTATTGAGTATTGAGACTAGATAAGAGTATAACCAGACCACGGATAACATAGCACTCATAACAATGAAAACTTTTATAAAGTACAACACAGCAAATTGGTGTGCTTAAAGACGTTTTGAAACAGACGTGGTGGCAGATACCCTTTGGAATGACGAACTAAATTTCGTTAATGAGAAACATCAGAGCTCAAATAAAACCCATATACCAAGGTCTAATACACTGAACTTAATTTAAATGATTTAACTTGCAGATATGTGTCACGTCGCATGGATTAGAACAAGGGCAATAGAGATAGTTTTTAACACGATAAAAATATATGTGGTGTTATAAATACCAGAATTCAATTTGCACCACTATAATTGAACTGGCTTCGTTGTAGTGAATTTGAATGTTTTACCATACCCGACAATCATTGTTTGCCTTCTTCAAAAGAAACAAAATAGTGAAACTCTTCCACAACATATTCCACTGGCACAACACCAACAGGTTTACTCTTATGCCAATAATGTAATATAGACAGAGATGTAAACTGCAAATACAGATACCACGTCGTATAAGACGGACACAGCTTTCATGGTGGTCTAAAGGCATCATTAATATTTTTGTTTCACAGTTATAACCAACAGTTTCCTAGTTTAGAAATCTGAAGAAAGGTAATGATGAAATATAACTGAATAACAAATGATTATGAAGTGTGAAATAGACAGATGAAAAAAGCATTTGATTTAAATCAGCTAGGTCAAAATGATAACACACATGTGTCACAGTGCCAAAGCAAGCTTGTCACAGATCCTGGTTGAACGAGTAGCGAAGTCTTCATTTGTTCTTGATCTTGGCCTTATACCATAAGAAAGAACATCAGAACGAGAAAATGATATGTGGAAATATCAGCACTGAGAAATGAAAGGAAGTTGAAAAATTCTTAATTTTCTTTGAAAGAGGTTGATATAACAAAGTAACCAAACAAGTAACCAGAAATGCCTTTGGCCCTGTACTGGAAAGCTAATTATCGCTCAAATTTTGATGAAAGATGCATTGATAACTTTTTCCGTTTGTATTGCATACTGTGAGTTTATCTTGTTGCCAATGTGTTCCCTGATCTCTGAGTTACAGCATTGTGAGAAACTAGGAAACCAGTATTATATGTGCTTTAACGCAATAGAGTGCCGACAGTGTTGTCTCTAATCTGAGAGTTATAACATTAGAAGCAAACTCCACACTTCACAGAATTCTATTTAACTTTGATGCTTATTATTCACCGAAACTAGGATGTTAAAATTAATTTACATGCACAGCACATCGAATGCTTTAGTCACTGCAGTTAAATATACCTCTAAATGCTTACTCAGCAATTCACATTTAAGTGTTTATCAGACGGTTCACTGAACATGTCCCAAACTATTTCTCTACCGTTGCAGTTCTAACAGCACATGGTAAAATGAACTCCTAAATCTTTCAGTGAGAGCTCCCTTTTATCTTGTTCTATCATGACGGCCATTTCTACCTATGTGGATAGGAGCTAACAACATACATCGCGTGGCAAAAAGAATTAAGCAACTCGAGGTTGACGCAGTGACGAGTTGACGTCCAAGCTCGTCCCATACATGTTCTAACTGGAACACATCTGGATATGTTGCTGGCCACTGGAGTACCTGAACATCACACAGATAGTTCATAGAGAGATGTGTCAAACGTGCACGAGCGTTATCCTCTCGAAAATTGACACTGCGATATTGTCGCGGGGCAGGTAACACACTAGGATGCAGGATGTTTCTGACGTACCGTTTCGTTGTTATAGTTCTACAATTCCCTTCTAGCCGTCGACTGAGGTCATAGCCGATAGATCCCCACACCATGACGTCAGAGGTAACACACTTCCGCCTTTTGAAAACGCTAGAAGAATGGGACCTTTCCCCAGATCGCCTCCATACTCGTCGATGATAACCATCCAGATTATTGCAGAACAGTGACTGCCCGGCCAGAATGTCAATGAGTTGCATGCTTACATCCCGTTCCTATGCCGTCCTTCGTAGGGCCATTGTCACATTCGATTGCTCCACTTAAATATTGAACGATTTGACCAGGAGTGAAATAGAGATCCACAATGAGACCCCTTTCAAATTGTGCCAGGTGATGGCAACGCTCTGTAACAGGAGTACGCGGTATCTCCCTGTCATTCACATTGATAACTCACCATGTGATGCTAGGTTTATGCCTCATATATACCCTGCCACACCTGTTTAAATTGCTAAACACTAATGCAAACTAGTGGCCTTTCTGCCTGAGACCAAGTCCTTTCTCTTATGGTTTCAGGTGTAGTCCACATCCGATGGGTGCTGCTTCCATCATACTTTTTGCTTCCTCTAGCTGCTCCTAGGAGTTCTGTGCTGTCTTGACGGTTCTGGCAATAGCTACAGCACCATCAGCCAGCGAACCCATCGCTGAGAGATCTGCGAGGGCTGGAATGAGGAAGTGGAATAACTCCGCCTCATGTCTTGGGTACTGGCGGAATCCAGGTTGTTGCATACTCTTAGCTGCATATATCGCCGTCAGTACACAGTTTTTAAACATCCCTGCCCTGGTTTTTTCTTCATCGCCTTCTTCTTGTTCTTCCCCTTCCTCTTCATCATCTTCTTCTTCTTCTTCAGTGCACGACGTGCAGTGTTCCAAACGTGTTTGAAATTCACACCCAATCCCAACTCAATTTTACCACGCATACTTCTATTAAGAGCAAATTCTGCAATTCGCTGTCCTATGCCAATGCCCTTTCTCATACGTATTGTCTTGGCTTTATAAGCGTGACGTCCTGGGAGATCTTTAACTTTCGCAAATTAAATGTTGTGTTTCAAACACACCTCATCAAGCGGGTAAATCCTCTTACCACTACGAGCCAAACGTTTTTGAAGCTTTGATCCATAGAAATTATACCCCAGATTGTGCAATTTGACGGAATTTTTGTCGAGAATACCATCACCTCCTACTATATGTCTGCATGTAAAGTTACTGTGTTGGTGGTGCTCTGTGCACCCCATAATACAGCAAATAGTTGGCGTCAATCCAGCTGTTTTATGCTGCAGGAAAACCAGGCTATGTTACAAGTACTCTATTCCTTCGATGCCTTATGACATGCTCTATGACTAACACGTGGTGTTCTGAGCTCTTCTGCATTTACTCGGTGTAAAGGCATACTGAAATTTCAGTGCCACTGCTATCCCTTAAGATGTAAGTTCTGGGTTTTGTTCTCTGCACTTGGGAAGCTGTGAATACCTCACACGATCAGTTTGGGAGGTACGCCTTCTCAAACGTTGTCTTATGATTTGAAATTTTGGAAATTTGTGGTAAAGTCTTATGGGACCAGACTGCTGAGTCCTGGGAGATCTTTAACTTTCGCAAATTAAATGTTGTGTTTCAAACACACCTCATCAAGCGGGTAAATCCTCTTACCACTACGAGCCAAACGTTTTTGAAGCTTTGATCCATAGAAATTATACCCCAGATTGTGCAATTTGACGGAATTTTTGTCGAGAATACCATCACCTCCTACTATATGTCTGCATGTAAAGTTACTGTGTTGGTGGTGCTCTGTGCACCCCATAATACAGCAAATAGTTGGCGTCAATCCGGCTGTTTTATGCTGCAGGAAAACCAGGCTATGTTACAAGTACTCTAGTCCTTCGATGCCTTATGACATGCTCTATGACTAACACGTGGTGTTCTGAGCTCTTCTGCATTTACTCGGTGTAAAGGCATACTGAAATTTCAGTGCCACTGCTATCCCTTAAGATGTAAGTTCTGGGTTTTGTTCTCTGCACTTGGGAAGCTGTGAATACCTCACACGATCAGTTTGGGAAGTACGCCTTCTCAAACGTTGTCTTATGATTTGAAATTTTGGAAATTTGTGGTAAGGTCTTATGGGACCAGACTGCTGAGTTCATTGGTCCCTAAGGTTACGCACTACTTAATCTAATTTAATCTAACTTACGCTATTGTCACCACACACACCCATGCCCCAGGGAGGACTCGAACCTCCGACGGGGGAGCTGCGCGGACAGTGACAAGACTCCTCAGACCGCACGGCTACCCCACGCGGCTCTTGTGATTTGAAATAGATACCAAATCAGTTATGTTAAATTTCTGTAAACGCAGATCCAGCATTATAAGACGATAGTGCACTAAATCCATTACATCATTATCACAAACATCAGTTGGCCTCATTTTTATTTCAGTTAATTCTGGGAGGATATCTGTCCATCCATATGAGCCGTGAAGATTAGAAAGCTACCACATTTGAACTTTTATTGTTCTGTACAGACATTTCATGATACTCGCCTTCAGGCGAATGAATGTTGGGTGGTGATGTATTCCACATTGCTGCATCACGGTCTTCAAACACCTATTGCAAAACTCTCCACTGTGATCGGTTTAGCGGTTTTCTGTGCATCGATTCTTCAATGTCTGCAACATATGCAGACACTTCCACATGGACGAGCAGTTCTAGGCGCTACAGTCTGGAATCACTCGACCGCTGCGGTCGCAGGTTAGAATCCTGCCGCGGGCATGGATGTGTGTGATGTCCTTAGGTTAGTTAGGTTTAAGTAGTTCTAAGTTCTAGGGGACTGATGACATAAGTTAAGTCCCATTGTGGTCAGAGCCATTTTTGAACACCTCCACAAAACCTGTCCCCATTTTTGTTTTAACAGGTAATGCGTAGGCACATTTGGAGTCTCTATCAACAACCATTAAAATGTATTTGACTCCATTATTATCATTATATTCCTTAATATCTATAAACAGCCTGCCATAAGTCGCCAAACCTCCAATCGTAACATGCCTTCGGGAGTGTGTTTTGCGTGCTGATTTGTACATTATCGAAATATGGTATCCATACTTATTCAACTATACCTCTCTCTACATGCTCTGAAATTACTGAGACAACATCATTCGAATAAGTGGTATTGCCATCAGCAACTGATGTCGTAAGGAGTCATAGTAGATCTATTATCTCATTGTGGTCGTCACAGTATATATACTTATGCTGAATGTCAACACCATCATCACTGTTTTAATACTGATTTTATGAAGTCTCTGTTTTTCGCACTGTGTTTGTTTCCCGCTTTCCTGTGTACACCAATCAGTTGTATTATTTAACCATATATCACCTGATATTTGGGTGAAAATTGCACCGTTCTTGAAGGATTTTAGGAAAATGAAGCTCAACAGACAAGGTGTTTCAAACTCCCCGTCCCCTATGTGTATTATTTTTTTCATTAAAACTTATAAGTTGTGTTCCTAACATGTACTGTTTTCCAACACTGACAGCGAATGTTTTGTCTATTCTAGTGTCGCTGTGATACTTAATGAAACCAGCAACAGCATCATCGTGATCACTGTGTAATTTCGCTGAGAGTTCATCGAGAGATTCAATAAATATCTAATCGTTTCTCTCACTGTCTGCTCTCGATCGAAATGTCCTAACCTTAGCAGCCATAAGTTCTCTCTAACAGTCTTCCATGCAGTGATGACCTTATCCTTATTCAAGAAATTATTATATACTAAGCAGACTGCCTCACAGACTGTGCCTTATATACAGTTCGCTCAAACTTTGCAGTTAAGTCATGTACGTTCTTGTGAGTTCTATCAACCTTTACCACTAAGTCATCTACTTCCTTTCTCAGAATGATCCAGATGTATGTCTCTGGTTCATTAACAGTAGCATCCGTCGCAAAAGGGTGTGAGCGTATATCTCAAGCTAATAACCTTTACATTCTACCTATGTACAGGCACGTTCTCTTTCTATGCCTACCTACCTTCTGGGGCTGAGTGTCTGACATGTATGTAAACTTGTTCATGGTGCAATGTATAGTAACATTCTCATCACTTTTTTCGTATCTGTATATAGAGAAACTCCTCGAAGTTCTGTCTACACCTATGGTCATTCAGTTTTATTGATTTATATGTAACGACAAACCACTACTGTCTGTGATTCCAGCAGTCTGTGCATATCATTAGACAATCATTTAATGACATTCCTACATGCACCTGATAAATGTGATCTAAATTCAAATTGTCTTTCTTGAAAGCAATAATGAGATCTGCATTATCTCTAACCAACTGTTCCAGGATTCTGGAATATGCCAGAGTGAAATAAAATATGTCCAAACCCATACAACAACCAAAACAGAAAAGTTGTAAGACTCATATGTTATCGGGTAGGAGTATCCCCTTCTCTGAGTCATCTTCCGCACCATCACAGTAGCAGTCACTCACAACGAAGTCCTGATGCTTCACCCTCCCTGCCATGATACAGACTACATCAGGTTTAGGTATGCAATGGATTTTTATAGAAAAACGAACATTCGTAATAATAATAATAATATGTGTAAACACTATAGGGTAATCATCTTACCAACAGAGACTCAATGCTACACCTTACATTATGTAATGAGAGGGTATTTAAAATCCACAAACATTTCTGTCAATATTTTTGTTTATTTATACATCAGCAGTGGTACACATCAATAAGAATTCACTGGTTCAATCTTCATTACAGTACAGAAGTTTGCAGATAAAGGGTTCTTGTATGCACAGAATCTAGTGTGTATTTCTCTCAAACTGATTGGTGTTCCTTTAGCTTCTGCATCTGACACAGTACTGATACACTGTTCTAAATTGTCTGTATACACACTGTATGTATGGAGATAGTTCACAGTGCCGTTACACAAACTGAACACACAGCAACCAACAGTTCAGTCTTTCCAACATAGTGGATAACACCAAGGTAGATTGTAGCCGATAGGTGGCTCGATCTCCAGATCTAACCATGAGTGTCACTCCGACGTACAATGATGTTATAGATAGCGTCAGGCCAGCACGTTCAATGTCTGTAGACGGAGAATACTCGGAGGCCACCTGTTGATAGATGTAGGGCTCTACACAACGCAGTTCATCACATTCCAACTCGTTAAAGTGCATTTTAAAACTTACTGATGCAATTTTATATCTCTCACAACACGCCAACCACTGTCCAGTGATGCTTCTATGCCAATATTTAAGTGCTTTGAACAACTAGCTGTTAAATTATAGGTGGAAGTGAAAAGGATTAGAGCACTGGGGGAGATTGGCAGCTTCTAACCCACCACATCAACATTCTGTCCTTGCAGTAACACCAGAATTTTCTGGAATGGTGCATATGCTTGAGACCAGCAGGGTGACTATGTTGAGAAATAAATGCGTAGACAAGAAAAATCCAAGTGCAGAATGTTGATAACCTTTGTTTTCTTTGAAAATCTTTGATAGTTTTGGCATGAGAAATTCGGAGGCATTACTTTTCAGCACACCTTCGTATTAAAACTATTACCTTAACTTTCCAACATTTTGTATTAATCCTAACTTGAAGCTTTTAGAACTGATAGTGTACGACCTGTCTACTTAAAATTCAGCATTCTTCTCTAATGTCTCATCTCAAATTCGTCTGTTTCAGTCGTCTCTGTTCTGCTTACAGTACACGTTTCTCTTCCCTACAAACCTCATCTCCAAATAAATATCATAAAACACGCTTTCCAACTCGCAAATTTATTTAATGATGTTATTCTTTTTTGTGGCGGAAACGTTTTTCTTGCTGTTGCTAGTGTACATCAAACTGATATAAGGCCTCATCAATATGTCACATGACATATTTAGAAATATGACGCAGAATATAACGTTCACAGATGCTTTACATAAGGTGAAAAACATGTTTAAGTTTCCAATGTGTGCGAAAACTAGTTTTTTTACAGCTTCAGTAAGAATAAGTTGTAGTTGTGGAATTATACCTCCTAAAGATACATTCGGAATAACTAAGTAGTTCGCTTTATTACCCCTCGTACGTCATAACTCTGATCACTGGCTCTTGGTTTAACCGTACATGTGAAAAATTATAACGTATCTCCTAGGGAGGATTTGAGAAAATGCGAGATGTGATATGTAATTGATGCTGAACGAAACCACCAACCTAGCTGGGGCAAGCGCTACACAAACTTGAATTGAAAAGCATCTGCCCACTAGTGAACCAGTTGTTAAACACTTGTGCAATGTTTGTTTACGGCAGGCAACCCATTCTTTCTAGAAAATGTTATTTGTTATCAACTCAACGATTAATTTCGGAACATCGCCAATAAAAGTCTATAACATGGCGCTGCAGTAAATCACTGACCACACAATCAGGCTGATTTGCTTATATTACAAAAACATTTTCCTTCTCATATTTTCTACGATCTCCACAATTTATTGCTTCAATGAAGTACATTGACAAAATCTCTGCTATTGGTAAACTGTATGATATGCTAAGATAAATAATCTTTTACTTCTATTCAGTTCCTCATCCGGCCGCTGGTGCGCTGACAGTGGCGTGGGTAGAGGCTGCCTGCGCTTCCCTTGGCGACTTCTTTTCCGGGTACACATCTTCTTCTTCACGAGTTCGGATTACCAGCTCATTCCGCCGTATAATCCGAGCCAGCACGTGCCGTTAAGTCTACTTGGGGCAATGGAACTCGGGATAGCGGCTACGGAAAAGCAACCGTATTGACACTGTCGTCTCACTGACAAATAAAGCCATTCTGACATCAGACAGGGGGCCACAATATGAAAGATCTGTGTGGGCTCGTTTAACCAACTAAAATTATGTCAATGTTCTACAGTAAATTTGTTTCAACTTTTACATCTGAAAATATAGATGCTCCTTGAAATCAGATTGACTGCAGTACATATAGGAATTGTAACCAGTGTTCTGCATATTTTGTCCTCCAGAATAAAGTTCCATTGTGCATAGAAGTGTGGCTGATTTCAACCTTCCTGGAAGATTAAATCTGTGTGCCGCACCGGGCTCGAACACCTAACCGCGTTAAAATTCTCTACGTTCAAAACACATCCATAGACAACTTACCATGGGTTCTCGCAGTTTCCTGGAAATAGTACCCTAAGCTATTCCACCAAAATATTCTTTCTTTCACGAGTACAAGTCCCTTTAGGTATGGAGGAGAACTTCTGCAATTCTCGGAAAGCTGGAGACGAGGTAGCGGAGGACGTATAGCTTTGTGATCAGGTCTCGTGTGTCGCTTGGATAGCTCAGAAGGTACAACATTTTCCGCGAAAGACAGATATACCGGATTCGAGTATTAATTTATCAAACAATTGTGATTTACCGAGAAGTTTCATACATTTTCCCGTAACTTACATTGCGACAGATAGGACAGCAGAGAGAAAAATCTGAAAGTATTATACTTTCTGTATGGCACTGAAAATAAGACTTGTCATCTTAAGCTTCGTAGTTGACTTTGTACTCTATTTTAGGAAGTAATGATTATGATGTTTGGTTCGTGGGGCGCTCAACTGCGCGATCATCAGCGCCCGAACACCTTCCCAATCTGTAGACAGTCCCACTGAAAGGTAAGTTACTACAGCATCATAAAAATGTTTTAGAAGTTCTCAAGAAGCCAAATAAAAAAAAACTTAATTGACGCCAAAACGCTATACAACTATTTAGAACGTTTTTTCTAGCTCCTGAAAAAATTATTTTTTTTCAAAGATCGGTATTGTTAGGCAGTTTCTTTGTTTCCAATTACTGCACAATCTACAAAAAGCGTGCCACATTGAACTACCTATTGTACGAAATAAAATTCATATGACCTTTCTTTATAATAATGTTGAAATGTATTGTCAAAGACTTAAAATAATCATATTTTGATTAATTGTAATGTAAGTATCTAACCATATCAATTTGACAATTCCTTCTTCACAGATAACAATTAGTTTGTGTTTAGAAATCAAAGCGTTATTTGCGAAACGTTTCTACACTCCTGGAAATGGAAAAAAGAACACATTGACACCGGTGTGACATACCCGCCATACTTGCTCCGGACACTGCGAGAGGGCTGAACAAGCAATGATCACACGCACGGCACAGCGGACACACCAAGAACCGCGGTGTTGGCCGTCGAATGGCGCTAGCTGCGCAGCATTTGTGCACCGCCGCCGTCAGTGTCAGCCAGTTTGCCGTGGCATACGGAGCTCCATCGCAGTCTTTAACACTGGTAGCATGCCGCGACAGCGTGGACGTGAACCGTATGTGCAGTTGACGGAATTTTAGCGAGGGTGTATACTGGGTATGCGGGAGGCCGGGTGGAAGTACCGCCGAATTGCTCAACACGTGGGGCGTGAGGTCTCCACAGTACATCGATGTTGTCGCCAGTGGTCGGCGGAAGGTGCACGTGCCCGTCGACCTGGGACCGGACCGCAGCGACGCACGGATGCACGCCAAGACCGTAGGATCCTACGCAGTGCCGTAGGGGACCGCACCGCCACTTCCCAGCAAATTAGGGACACTGTTGCTCCTGGGGTATCGGCGAGGACCATTCGCAACCGTCTCCATGAAGCTGGGCTACAGTCCCGCACAACGTTAGGTCATCTTTCGCTCACACCCCAACATCGTGCAGCCCGCCTCCAGTGGTGTCGCGACATGCGTGAATGGAGGGACGATTGGAGACGTGTCGTCTTCAGCGATGAGAGTCTCTTCTGCCTTGGTGCCAATGATGGTCGTATGCGTGTTTGGCGCCGTGCAGGTGAGCGCCACAATCAGGACTGCATACGACCGAGGCACACAGGGCCAATACCCGGCATCATGGTGTGGGGAGCGATCTCCTACACTGGCCGTACACCTCTGGTGATCGTCGAGGGGACACTGAATAGTGCACGGTACATCCAAACCGTCATCGAACCCATCGTTCTACCATTCCTAGACCGGCAAGGGAACTTGCTGTTCCAACAGGACAATGCACGTCCGCATGTATCCCGTGCCACCCAACGTGCTCTAGAAGGTGTAAGTCAACTACCCTGGCCAGCAAGATCTCCCGATCTGTCCCCTATTGCGCATGTTTGGGACTGGATGAAGCGTCGTCTCACGTGGTCTACACGTCCAGCACGAACGCTGGTCCAACTGAGGCGCCAGGTGGAAATGGCATGGCAAGCCGTTCCACAGGACTACATCCAGCATGTCTACGATCGTCTCCATGGGAGAATAGCAGCCTGCATTGCTGCGAGAGCTGGATATACACTGTACTAGTGCCGACATTGTGCATGCTCTGTTGCCTGTGTCTATGTGCCTGTGGTTCTGTCAGTGCGATCATGTGATGTATCTGACCCCAGGAATGTGTCAATAAAGTTTCCTCTTCCTGGGACAATGAATTCACGGTGTTCTTATTTCAATTTCCAGGAGTGTAGATGATTATATGTGACGTGCAAGATCGGACGAATGAGATTTTGGTGTCGTCGCCTGGTCCAACTGAAAACCCTGAATACGTTAAAATACCTTATTTTCATTTTCTGAGTAACTTAGCTTTTCCAATGCACTTATCAAGTTGTCGATGTAGTATTTATGTGCCATTGCTGCACAAGGCGTTGGATACTCTTCAGTTTGAGAAGTCTTACGCTTGCTTCACTTCTGTATGTGGTTTCACACAGTCTCCATTAGATATCAAAGTTTGTAGTTCGTTTCGCGAAAAAAGATTGTAATTACATTCAATCATTTGTTGGTACTAAATATCGTAAGAGCTGGTGAGAAGTCTAATTCATTCTGTAAAATAGGAAGGGTTTCTCAGTAAACCATAGGGTTACTTTAGGAGGTATTATTTCGCATTTATAAATTTTTCTTGCCTGCAGTATCCTGAAACTAGAATTCCTACACTTTTTCCACGGGACACGCGACTGAAAGTCTTTACTATGGAGAAAATTATATTTGTCAACATTATACAGGGTGACTTAAGAGGAAAGATAGATGCTTTGCCGAGTATACTACTGGTGTTCCTCAACTAAAACCTTCTAGTAAAGCCATTTTTAACCTTTTCCGGGTAAAGCAATGAAAACAGATAGGAACGGGAAAGATGCAAGGGACGGTAAATTAAGGTCCTGTTACGTTACGGTTTGTTTAATTTTGCACGTTTCCTTACAGAAACTGTTCAAACTGTCCACTGTCAACTTCAATGGATGTTGCTGCTGTTGTAGACAGGTGTTGTGTCGTCGATCCGAGCTCAGTTTCGCATTCCTTTACCTGGGCACAAGTCTGTAAAATACGAGCGAGAAGCTCCTCTCCTGCGCCCACTTTGCGCTTGTAGACGTCGCTCTTCAGCCACCCTCACAAACAGAAATGAAATGGGGTGAGATCGGGTGATCTTGGTGACCAAGCCCCGACTACACGGCATCCGATCAGGATACGTTGTGTTGAGATATTGTGTCACTAGCCGTAGGGAATGTGCAAGAGTTCCGTCATGTTGAAAGTACAAAAAAATTTCGAATGTGTGTGAATATTTAACTTCTAAGGTCATCAGTCTCTAAGCTTACACACTATTTAACCTGAATTATCCTAAGGACGAAAACACACACCCATGTCCAAGGGAGGACTCGAACCTCCGACTGTACCAACCGCACAGTCAATAACTGCAGCGCCTTAGACCGCACGGCTAATCCCGCGCGGCGTTAAAAGTACATACGAGCTCGTGTTGCCAAAGAGATATCTTCCAAGTATTCTGGTAACACATTTTGAAGACACTCAGGATACCGTGTCCAAATAAGACGTTTATCTAAAACAACTGGACCGATGAGATGGTTATCAACAATAGCGCACTACACGTTGAGTGAGAAACGTCGTTGAAAATTCGTTTCCACAGTAACGTGTACATTTTCATTTCCCAATACCTGAGTGTTGCGCGTGTTGTTGACTCCTCTACGGGTGAATGTTGATTCACCAGTGAACGGAATACGTGGAATTAATCGCTCATTGGCAGTGATCCATCGACAGAATTCTTGCCGAGGCTGCAGCATCTTCTTCATGTAGAAGTTGTTCACTCTGCCAATGAAGAGGAAACAGACCGTCCTCGTGTACTGTGCGTATCACTCTTGTTTGTGGAATACCAAGTTGGGCACCAATTCTTCGAGAGCTAGTAATAGGGCTGCGTTTCACTACTTGAAGAATGTTCTCAACTTTATTAAGAGTTTGTTATACGGGATGTTCAGAGAAAACATGTACTCTTGGAAGCGTACCACGCTCTTGCAATCCGTGAAACACCCCTCTAAACACCCTGCTATCTGGCACTCTCCGATTCAGAAACCGTTGTTAGTATTCTCTCACAGCAGCTCTGGAATTCCCATAGGGCAAACCATAGACAAACACCACGTCAGCATACTACGCATGTGTGAAGATCCGTGGCATTTTCACTACACAAAACTGTATTCGTTCCTAGAATGAGATTTTCACTCGGCCGCGGAGTGTGTGCTGATATGAAACTTCCTGGCAGATGAAAACAGTGTGCCGGCCAGAGACTCGAAATCGGGACCTTTGTCTTTCGCGGGCTAGTGCTCTATCACGTAACCAGTGTTACTCACGCAACAACACTATAGTACCGTGCACTACGACAAGCACTGTCGGGCTGAGACTTGAGGTAAACAACTGCACCATGCGCAAGGGAACTGCGTACCGACACGGTTAGTAAGGACGACGCTACATGTTTCCCGTTCCTAGTTGGTTTCATTGCTTTACCCGGAAACGGTTAAGAAAAGGGCATATGTTTATTAGGAGTTTTTTGTTCAGAATCACCACTAACATCACCATTCGAAGCATGTAACTTTCCTTCTCACTCACGCTGTATTTTGTGTCCAATTTCGAACAATGTAAGAATTAAAATATTAAAATAAAGGTAATTAATAAACCGTGAATATAATTCGGTACACTCACAGTCCGCAGAACGACGTAACGTGGAATACACTCTTGTGGCAGCAGTATTCGTTGGTACGCAGGCAGAAAAACATTTCAAATGACAACCACAATAAAACAGGAAACCAAATATATAAATTAGAGCATAAATACCCAATAGGTATATGTAGCAGCAGGTATATTTAGAAACAGACTAACCAAAGGGGACAAATAGTGAAGTACAAAGTTGTTCTGACGAATTTCCCAGCAAGCAACATTGGCTAAAATATTTCCTTATTGCTGGTTATGGAGTCTCCCACAGTTTTATTGCACCTGGGACTGAGGGCTCTAGACGGCCACGTGGCACTACCCAGAGGGAAGACCATTTTGTTTGGTGTATGGCTCTGGCACATCGTACTGCATCTGGAGCAGCAACTTCAGCAGCAATTGGCACCACAGTGACAAAGCGAACTGTTACGAATCGGTTACTTCAAAGACAGCTCCTACTTAGACACCCTATAGCGTGCATCCTACAGGCCCCAAACCACCACCATTTATGACAAGTGATGCTAAGCAAGAGCTCATAGGAGGGTAGGGTGGAGGTCGGTTGAGTTTATGAAGAAAGTGGGTCCTGCATTGGTGCCAGTGGTGGCCATACGTTGATTAGAAGAAGGCCAGTTGAGGGCCTGTAACCAACATGTACGCGTGCCAGATCCACTGGACCTACACCTGGAGCTACGGCCTGAGGGCTATGACCGCAAGAGCATTCTTTGTGGTTATCAGACACATCTCGACGGCACATTTGTGCACCAATCTGGTGATTCTACCTATTTTGCTGCCATTCATGAACAGAGTTCCACTGGGTGTTTTCCAACAGAGTAACTCTCGTCTACATACCGATGGTGGAAGCCAACATGTTCAATTGTGTGTCGGTATGTTGCCTTGGCCTGCTCAATCCTTAGACCTTTTTCCAATAGAGGATATATTGGTCATCATCGGACGACAACTCCAGTGTCATCCACAACAGCAGTAACCGTCCCTGTATTGACCGACGAAGTTCAACAGGCATGGAACTCCATCCCACGAACTGACATCCGGCACCTATACAGCTCAATGGACGCGCGTTTTCATGTATCATTCAACATTATGATGGTTACATCATTCACATTTTCAAGGGCTTATCTCACGCTTACATTAACCTGTGATCTTGCAATATTAATTACTTAAATATGTTATCTAGACAAATGTATTACCAAAATGTCAATACTCTACATTATTCACTTTTTGGTGCTGCGATTTTTCCTGACAGTGTATATCTGCCAACGCGGAACACTTAACGCACTTTGGTTTACTGTATCTTGAAAGTTTGTTGATGACCTAATGTGCCTAAAGACTTTAATGATAGTGTTGGTGCGTAGAAGGGCAGTACGTAGAAGCATTAGTCAACCACGATATTATTACAGCTGGGAGTGAAGGTTCTTCCGTCGAGTTTTTATCTTGATATTTAACGACGACACGCTAAAACACTTGATACTGTATGCACATATGTCTTGAAATCATTCACAGTGCCATGTGCTTCCCTTACTCACCAGTGTATTTGTTTATTGCAAAGTTCAGACGTGATTCTAAAAACGGCCACGGGAGGCCAAGTGCAACAGTATCATCGTGGGGTAGTATTCGTGTCCGAATCCATCGTTGGTTTTTGTGTAAACTTGTTTATCTCTCCTACGAACCTTTTAATCACAGCAGCCAATGACGTAGCAAATGCTAGTGGTTCCAGAAGTTGATTTGCTTTTCCTCTTGGGAATAAGGGATTCTCTTTGTGACCTCATTCCCTTCTTTTTATTTTCTGAAGCCAATGCTACATATTTTTCGCTCCAGACGGAATATTTTCCCGAGCAGTGGCCATTAAACTTACAGCAGCATATAAACGGCATGCTACAAACGTCCAACAGGTGTGAAGATTACTACACACCGGGATATTCAAATGACTGACATGTCAGCACCATCGCACAAAGCAGGCAGAAGTAACGTCATCTACATTCTGCAAATAAGGCAAGATGATTGTTGATGAGACGACCATCTTATACATATAGGAGAAATATTTGAAAGGGAATGTCGGAGTTAAATAGTGACAGGACTGTGGCTTGTAGAGACAGTGGTTTATCGTTTTTTGTTCTCCGCAATTAACGCCATGATTGATCCATATCTCCACGACACTAGCGCAAAGAAGGACAGACATATCGCCGAGCAGGATCCTACAACAACGTCACCTAGCTGTAGTCGGGATTCTTTAAAATTTTCCAAGGCAGGTCAAATATCCATACGGACTCTGAGATGACAGTTGGAATATCATGGACGTTTTGACGGTATTTGGAACATGGCGACCATTGTAGCGCAGCTGACAGAGTTGTGCCAACAGTGCTGGTCCCTGTGACAACGCGGGATGAGTACCTGTTGAATTTACATAATTAAAATTGAGTTATACATGTAGATCTACTAAGAGTAAAACGAATGTCGGCAGTAAACACTGATCATCCTCGTACGGGCCCAGCACCAGTAGTTGTCGGGTACACAACGCGAGAACCTGTTTTGCATAGCTGGTAATACGGTCAGCAGTCGTTCTATTTCTGGCGTGGTAATATGAAGTCATATGGGACCAAAATGCTTAAGCCATCGGTCCCTCGTCTTACACACTACTTAACGTAACTTAAACTTACTTATGCTAAGGACAACATACACACCCATGCGTGAGGGAGGACTCGAACCTCTGACGGGGGAGCCCCACGAACCTTGGCAAGGCGCCATAGACTGCGTGGCTACCCCGCGCGGCTTTCTGGAGTGTTAACATCAATAGCCCCCCCCCCCCCCCCCCAATGAACCATGGACCTTGCCGTTGGTGGGGAGGCTTGTGTGTCTCTGTGATACAGATAGCCGTACCGTAGGTGCAACCACAACGGAGGGGTATCTGTTGAGAGGCCAGACAAACGTGTGGTTCCTGAAGAGGGGCAGCAGCCTTTTCAGTAGTTGCAAGGGCAACAGTCTGGATGATTGACTCATCTGGCCTTGTAACAATAACCAAACCGGCCTTGCTGTGCTGGTACTGCGAACGGCTGAAAGCAAAGGGAAACTACGGCCGTAATTTTTCCCGAGGGCATGCAGCTTTACTGTATGATAACATGATGATGGCGTCCTCTTGGGTAAAATATTCCGGGGGTAAAATAGACCCCCATTCCGATCTCCGGGCGGGGACTACTCAAGAGGATGTCGTTATCAGGAGAAAGAAAACTGGTGTTCTACGGATCGGAGCGTGGAATGTCAGATCCCTTAATCGGGCAGGTAGGTTAGAAAATTTAAAAACGGAAATCGATAGGTTAAATTTAGATATAGTGGGAATTAGTGAAGTTCGGTGGCAGGAGGAACAAGACTTTTGGTCAGGTGACTACAGGGTTATAAACACAAAATCAAATAGGGGTAATGCAGGAGCAGATTTAATAATGAATAGGAAAATAGGAATGCGGATAAGCTACTACAAACAGCATAGTGAACGCATTATTGTGGCCAAGATAGATACGAAGCCCACACCTACTACAGTAGTACAAGTTTATATGCCAACTAGCTCTGCACATGACGAAGAAATTGAAGAAATGTATGATGAAATAAAAGAAATTATTCAGATAGTGAAGGGAGATGAAAATTTAATAGTCATGGGTGACTGGAATTCGAGTGTAGGAAAAGGGAGAGAAGGAAACGTAGTAGGTGGATATGGACTGGGGCTAAGAAATGAAAGAGGAAGCCGCTTGGTAGAATTTTGCACAGAGCACAACTTAATCATAGCTAACACTTGGTTTAAGAATCATGAAAGAAGGTTGTATACGTGGAAGAACCCTGGAGAAAATAAAAGGTTTCAGATTATATAATGGTAAGACAGAGATTTAGGAACCAGGTTTTAAATTGTAAGACATTTCCAGGGGCAGATGTGGACTCGGACCACAATCTATTGCTTATGACCTGTAGATTAAAACTGAAGAAACTGCAAAAAGGTGGGAATTTAAGGAGATGGGACCTGGATAAACTGAAAGAACCAGAGGTTGTACAGAGTTTCAGGGAGAGCATAAGGGAACAATTGACAGGAATGGGCGAAAGAAATACAGTAGAAGAAGAATGGGCAGCTTTGAGGGATGAAGTACTGAAGGCAGCAGATGATCAAGTAGGTAAAAAGATGAGAGCTAGTAGAAATCCTTGGGTAACAGAAGAAATATTGAATTTAATTGATGAAAGGAGAAATTATAAAAATGCAGGAAATGAAGCAGGCAAAAAGGAATACAAACGTCTCAAAAATGAGATCGACAGGAAGTGCAAAATGGCTAAGCAGGAATGGCTAGAGGACAAATGTAAGGATGTAGAGGCTTATCTCACTAGGGGTAAGATTAAGTAAAATTAAAGAGACCTTTGGAGATAAGAGAACCACTTGTAAGAACATCAAGAGCTCAGAGGGAAACCCAGTTCTAAGCAAAAAGAGGGAAAGCAGAAAGGTGGAAGGAGCATATAGAAGGTCTATACAAGGGCGATGTACTTGAGGACAATATTATGGAAATGGAAGAGGATATAGATGAAGATGAAATGGGAGATAAGATCCTGCGTGAGGAGTTTGACACAGTACTGAAAGACCTGAGTCGAAAGAAGGCCCCCGGAGTAGACAACATTCCATTGGAACTACTGACGGCATTGGGAGAGCCAGTCCTGACAAAACTCTACCATCTGGTGAGAAAGACGCATAAAACAGGCGAAATACCCTCGGACTTCAAGAAGAATATAATAATTCCAATCCCAAAGAAAGCAGGTGTTGATAGATGTGAAAATTACCGAACTATCAGTTTAATAAGCCACAGCTGCAAAATACTAACACGAATTCTTTACAGACGAATGGAAAAACTAGTAGAAGCAGACCTCGGGGAAGATCAGTTTGGATTCCGTAGAAATACTGGAACACGTGAGGCAATCCTGACCTTACGACTTATCTTAGAAGAAAGACTAAGGAAAGGCAAACCTACGTTTCTAGCATTTGTAGACTTAGAGATAGCTTTTGACAATGTTGATTGGAATACCCTCTTTCAAATTCTAAAGGTGGCAGGGGTAAAATACAGGGAGCGAAAGGCTATTTACAATTTGTACAGAAACCAGATGGCAGTTATAAGAGTCGAGGGGCATGAAAGGGAATCAGTGGTTGGCAAGGGAGTGATACAGGGTTGTAGCCTCTCACCGATGTTATTCAATCTGTATATTGAGCAAGCAATAACGGAAACAAAAGAAAAATTCGGAGTAGGTATTAAAATCCATGGAGAAGGAACAAAAACATTGAGGTTCGCCGATGACATTGTAATTCTGTCAGAGATCGCAAAGGACTTGGAAGAGCAGTAGAATTGAATGTACAGTGTCTTGAGAGGAGTATATAAGATGAACATCAACAAAAGCAAAACGAGGATAATGAAATGTAGTCGAATTAAGTCGGGTGACGCTGAGGGAATTAGATTAGGAAATGAGCCGCTTAAAGTAGTAAAAGAGTTTTGCAATTTGGGGAGCAAAATAACTGATGATGGTCGAAGTAGAGCGGATATAAAATGTAGACTGCCAATGGCAAGGAAAGTGTTTCTGAAGAAGAGAAATTTGTTAACATCGAGTATAGATTTAAGTGTCAGGAAGTCATTTCTGAAAGTATTTGTATGTAGTGTAGCCATGTATGGAAGTGAAACATGGACGAAAAATAGTTTGGACAAGAAGAGAATAGAAGTTTTCGAAATGTGGTGCTACAGAAGAATGCTGAACATTAGATGGGTAGAGCGCATAACTAATGAGGAAGTATTGAATAGGATTGGGGAGAAGAGAAGTTTGTGGCACAGCTTGACCAGAAGAAGGGATCGGTTGGTAGGACATCTTCTGTGGCATCAAGGGATCACCAATTTAGTATTGTAGGGCAGCGTGGAGGGTGAAAACCGTAGGGGGAGACTAAGAGATGACTACACTAAGCAGATTCAGAAGGATGTAGGTTGCAGTAAGTACTGGGAGATGAAGAAGTTTGCACAAGATAGAGTAGCATGGAGAGCTGCATCAAACCAGTCTCAGGACTGAAGACCGCAACAACAACATCAGTAGCGGCACCCTATTTGCAAGGTATCTCTGACATTGTCTTAGAAGGCAGTGCAAGGCCTCTGATGCCCTTGAAATACTGTCCTGTCCAGCCAGTACTCTCCCCAAATCTCTCGCCAATTTAAAAAATGTGCTCTTGGTATGGCAAGTGATCTCCAGCTACTATCCTGTATCTGTCATCCAAGCTCGACTCGAGTGTAGACCTCAGTGCCTTAGAGGCGTTGCATTCAAGGGTACCCATACTCGGCGACAAGGGATTGGGAGGAGGTCCGCGTCTCCTCCAGAGCTCTCACGAAAACGAAGATGTATCGTGTGTTCACCCTCTTTTCCTTCAAGAAAGTTATTTAAAAGTCAATATTACGCAGGTTTTTAACCTGATTGGAATTCGTAATTTTTTTAATGCTGCTTACTAGTCTCCATTCGTCTGCTAAAATACTAAAAATATTCGTTACTCCCAGGTCTAGCTCCTCCCCCTCACCCCCCCCCCCCCCCTCCATAAAATCTATTCTATGGGCATCCTGGAGTGTGCTGACAGAGGTTGCAGCTCTGTGCAAGAAATTTCGCACCTTGTATGCCATAAATTTATTTGCATACTTACTCATATATACTTCCTACAATGGTTTAAATACAGAATAAGTAAAATTTCGTCGTTTCGTGTACGACTTGGCGTTATTGACCAGCAGTGTATAATGGTGTTCCCATAGTTTGGCATTTGATGAAGATTGATACAAATGGTGCAACCTATGATGGTAAAACTGTTGTAAGGATGGTGGAATGTGTGTTTTCTGAAACTCGCTATTCGCTTCATACGTTATGTTCCTTACATCAATAGCACCTTTTCCATCCCATTTTCCATCGTGCTCTAGGATATTCAACACCGTTAGAACTATAAATGTCCCACTCCTGCTTGTGTTAGTGTTGGGTAACATTAGATACGGGAAACTCGTCGAACAATTCCGAAATTTCTTACTGAGTGGTTTTCTGCAAAGTAATATTTTTTATATAACGTGATCCATCTGTAAGCCACTTTACTGATACCACTTTATAATAGAAAGCTTTCTAAATATAAAAAGGCAATTCCTTTAAAAAATATTCCCTATACAAATAAGTAAAACATACAGCTACACATTTCGCACCAGTGATATTCTTAGTTGCTTTGCTCAGTGTTGTTGGCATGATGTAACATCTGAATATTTCATCAGTGAGTATCTCATTTCTAGCTTTCAACCTCGTTTTGCTTTTAATGCCGACTTCTGTGACCTTTCCTAACAAAACGAAGATGCCAGTACACCTCTCACCCTGAAACAGGTAGCTTTATGTAGTAACCCCACTGATATTCGGGAATCATGCAGTGCATCTGCCACACCAGAAGAGCAAAACATCTGCTAATCTGCTAGAGTCATTCCTATTTCAGCAACTCCAGATTCACAGAACAGTAAACTGGTCGTGACTGGCACAGGAAACTGGAGCACTTGGCGTATAGTACTGTGAAAGCAAGCGGAATACCGTTCGACACTACGAATAGTTTATCCCCAATACACATCGCCGTTTCTGACGCTAAAATGTGTTTCGGAGCGTAATGTATTAGGTTGTGTCATTAAATCAACGTACCTACCAATATCAAACACTGAATGGAAGTATTCGTTATTTTCTTCACCAACAGTCAGTTAAGCACATTTAATTTGCGTTAATCATCACATCTAATTTTAATTTTAATTTAAGTATTGTGACTGACGGTCGTGGTGGGTACTTCATTCATTGTTTGGTTTGTTTATCCTGGAAATACACTCCTGGAAATTGAAATAAGAACACCGTGAATTCATTGTCCCAGGAAGGGGAAACTTTATTGACACATTCCTGGGGTCAGATACATCACATGATCACACTGACAGAACCACAGGCACATAGACACAGGCAACAGAGCACGCACAATGTCGGCACTAGTACAGTGTATATCCACCTTTCGCAGCAATGCAGGCTGCTATTCTCCCATGGAGACGATCGTAGACATGCTGGATGTAGACTTGTGGAACGGCTTGCCATGCCATTTCCACCTGGCGCCTCAGTTGGACCAGCGTTCGTGCTGGACGTGCAGACCGCGTGAGACGACGCTTCATCCAGTCCCAAACATGCTCAATGGGGGACAGATCCGGAGATCTTGCTGGCCAGGGTAGTTGACTTACACCTTCTAGAGCACGTTGGGTGGCACGGGATACATGCTGACGTGCATTGTCCTGTTGGAACAGCAAGTTACCTTGCCGGTCTAGGAATGGTAGAACGATGGGTTCGATGACGGTTTGGATGTACCGTGCACTATTCAGTGTCCCCTCGACGATCACCACAGGTGTACGCCCAGTGTAGGAGATCGCTCCCCACACCATGATGCCGGGTGTTGGCCCTGTGTGCCTCGGTCGTATGCAGTCCCGATTGTGGCGCACACTTGCACGGCGCCAAACACGCATACGACCATCATTGGCACCAAGGCAGAAGAGACTCTCATCGCTGAAGACGACACGTCTCCATTCGTCCCTCCATTCACGCCTGTCGCGACACCACTGGAGGCGGGCTGCACGATGTTGGGGCGTGAGCGGAAGATGGCCTAACGGTGTGCGGGACCGTAGCCCAACTTCATGGAGACGGTTGCGAATGGTCTTCGCCGATACCCCAGGAGCAACAGTGTCCCTAATTTGCTGGGAAGTGGCGGTGCGGTCCCCTAAGGCACTGCGTAGGATCCTACGGGCTTGGCGTGCATCCGTGCGTCGCTGCGGTCCGGTCCCTGGTCGACGGGCACGTGCACCTTCCGCCGACCACTGGCGACAATATCGATGTACTGTGGAGACCTCACGCCCCACGTGTTGATCATTTCGGCGGTACATCCACCCGTCCTCCTTCATGCCCACTATACTCCCTCGCTAAAAGTCCGTCAACTGCACATACGGTTCACGTCCACGCTGTCGCGGCATGCTACCAGTGTTAAAGACTGCGATGGAGCTCCGTATGCCACGGCAAACTGGCTGACACTGACGGCGGCGGTGCACAAATGCTGCGCAGCTAGCGCCATTCGACGGCCAACACCGCGGTTCCTGGTGTGTCCGCTGTGCCCTGCGTGTGATCATTGCTTGTACAGCCCTCTCGCAGTGTCCGGAGCAAGTATGGTGGGTCTGACACACCGGTGTCAATGTGTTCTTTTTTCCATTTCCAGGAGTGTATGAAGGCCATGTATCCCTCTCCTATATTTCAACAGACATTTTAAAAATATTATATTACATTTAGTAAGATACATAAAAGAATCATCCCATTTTATATAGACTACAAACTATAAAGTAAGTAGTACAAACAGTAGTATCTATAGTAGAAAAAGTGGACCATTTACGTATACCATTTCATGAAAATCACGTAAATAGTGGAAAAGGTCGTAACTATAGCAGGAGAACACAGTTTACTTTAACTCACGGAATGTGGAGAACGCAAGACAAATCACGGTTCAGTCACAAAAATTTTGTAACTATTTCATTTGATTCATAAACACACGAGTGCCCGATCACTTCGATTTCTTAAAGCTACACACGACGTACCGCTGTCACCTATTGCGCATTTCTACCATATTAAAATAATGAAGCAAATGATAATATACTACGGTTAATTTATGTAGAAGTAAACCTTTTATGTAGAAATCAGTGAACGTACTAAATAGTATGGTGCAGAGAGCATGAGGATTATTGTTTCCCGGACAAATGGTTTTGTAGTTGTCCCTGATAACACGTTTCCAAATATTTTTGTATAGATCTGAATACCTATCAAGCTTAGGTTCTTTTCTATTCAACAAAAGTACTTTCTTTCAGTAGATATAGTGCGTAATGTCCCTTAGTCAATGGATTATTGGAGCATAAAAATTTTGTTATTCGCTTCTGAATGATTTACCATGTGAAACAGGCAGTACACCCCATATCGGTGATATGAATCACAATACTCTCTTGAAGAATCTTACAACTCAACAGACCAATGCTGGGCGGAAATATTTTTTTTTATTTATCTTTTCATATATGAATTCTAATCAAGAACTTAAAAATTATATTCATTGTTATTGGTCTACAATCAAAAACCACCAGTGACACTTATACCACATATAAAACTTACCATTTAGACTTAAAAATTGAGGAATTTACCACTTCAGACAATCTTCCGAAATGAAAAGTTCTGAGGCCCGTAATCATGATTTTTACAAGTGATTCGTCGGTTTACTAATTTCTTCAAACAACTATAATAAGGTATTTACAAATGTAAAGTGGTATAGAGTGTAGGAAATATTCCAATTTGATCCAGAATGCCGTCCACAGTGCAATGATAACCACTTCCACCTGCAGTGGTCTGGAGCAGGCAAGCACGTAGCGGCTTGGTCTTTCCACTCGTAACTGCGTAAACAAATTATTCTCGCTGTCCAGTTCCTCGAAGCTGGTGAGCAGCGCCGCCCACGGACTGCTCTACTGCGGAATGCTAACGAGGGCAGAGTCGCAGAAGTTGAAGAGCTACAGAAGCGCCCCGCTGAACAAGCTTTGTCTCTTGAGCTCTAAAATTAAAACAAGACAACCTCACTTCGTTTCAAACTTCCGCCCAAAGTCGTATTTGCTTATAATTGTGAGGGTAACTACAAAAAATTACTTTCTTCAGTTGGAAAAAAAACTGTATCACTAATTAACCTCACTGATGTAATTTTCTTTTACGGCGATTGACATTTACGTTAGTAAGGATGAATCAGCGAAGGTGCGAAGACGAAGGCAGAAAATGTTTGTCGATTTTGCGGTGGAACCGTACTGGAAGTCATTTGTATTTGTTTTGTGAAACGCCGAGGACCCATGATTCAGAAGTTCAAGATGAAACTGGACTTTGTCTTTTTAATGTACGTGACCAGTCAGTTTGTCACACTGAAACGTCGCATCTTCTTGAGCTATAGAACGTAAATGGTAACTATTCTGCAGGAAGGAATGTTGGAGTAGTAAGTCCCGTCATTACAGATGGAACGCAGTCACGGGGTGCATAGAGAGTGTGTTATGACCGGGTGGGAATGTAAAGACTACTATTCTCTAAAACTTGTCTATTTCGCGGTATCACCTCTTACCGAGCAAAATTACTGGAAGAGAGAAAGAGGATTAAAATATGAGGAGTATACTTAATAATCTGCATAAGCAGGTCGTATAAACGGATGGAAAAAGGAGATTCTAAAGGAAAGAAGATGTGAATCTAACAGAAATTTACTCTCTTTTCTTCTAGAGTCCATATTTCATTATTTGTCAATGAATATATTACTTCTCATAACTTGTAATTTGCATGATGATAACAACTGAAAAAAGATCTACATTTATGCACAGAAGTCCCGACAATCCTTCTTCACCCAGTTCCCAGTGAATGAAGTATAAAGGGGAAAAAATTCTTCTTTTAAGATATGTATGCCCAAGTACACATCGTGCGATGGAATACACAGTAGGGCCTTCAGGTGCACCTGTAAGTCGATATATCTATCCTCCAGCATATGCATCCACAACGGAATTTTATGTGTTGGACATTGTCGGCTTTTACACCTGCAGGTAGAGACGCTCTTAATATAACAGGAGGTCGAATGACCTTTTTTGGGGGGGGGGGGGGGGGGGAGGGGATTAGATGAAATTATGTTTAGCTCTTCTGCGTTATTTTCACGTATTGTTCAAATGTGTGTGAAATCTTATGGGACTTAACTGCTAAGGTCATCAGTCCCTAAGCTTACACATTACTTAACCTAAATTATCCTAAGGACAAACACACACACCCATGGGTGCAGGACCAGCCGTACAGACCATGACTGCTGCTCCCTTGACCGCTCGGCTAATCCCGCGTGGCTTTTCGCGTATTCTTCCACCTGTTAGCAACGGTATTATGGCAGCTGGGGCGAGCGACAATTATGGTGAAAGGTGAAGATGTCTGTGATAGGTCGTAATGGTTCAAATGGCTCTGAGCACTATGCGACTTAACATCTATGGTCATCAGTCCCCTAGAACTTAGAACTACTTAAACCTTACTAACCTAAGGACAGCACACAACTCCCAGCCATCACGAGGCAGAGAATCTCCCTGACCCCGCCGGGAATCGAACTCGGGAACCCGGGCGTGGGAAGCGAGAACGCTACCCCACGACCACAAGATGCGGGCGATAGGTCTTAATGCACGGCAGTTTGCCTTCCAGAGCGTGGCTGCAGTGGAGCGACAGCAAGTATAGGGCGGTGATCTTTCATGCACAAAATGCTGACTGGAGCAAACCTTTATTCCACAACATTTATGGCAGTAGAGACAACAATGGAAAAACGGTCAACCGCCGTAATTTCGGCAGGCATCATTACTCGTGAACTATTTGTTGTACAATGATATAATTTTACACTACATTCAGTCATGCATATAGACATTTTCTGTGTGGTCAAAGTCTTACTGCGCGCCATTTGAAGCAAACGCTAGTATTTCACGCATCTAAATGTTTATGACTACGCATCTCGTCAACCATGTGTCATAAAACAATATTTATTTGCAAGTGCTTTCAGTGGTATATATGGATATTGTCTGCAAGCTGAGTAGTTAATAGAGTTGATAGCAAAGAAGAAATACACTCCTGGAAATGGAAAAAAGAACACATTGACACCGGTGTGTCAGACCCACCATACTTGCTCCGGACACTGCGAGAGGGCTGTACAAGCAATGATCACACGCACGGCACAGCGGACACACCAGGAACCGCGGTGTTGGCCGTCGAATGGCGCTAGCCGCGCAGCATTTGTGCACCGCCGCCGTCGGTGTCAGTCAGTTTGCCGTGGCATAAGGAGTTCCATCGCAGTCTTTAACACTGGTAGCATGCCGCGACAGCGTGGACGTGAACCGTATGTGCAGTTGACGGACTTTGAGCGAGGGCGTATAGTGGGCATGCGGGAGGCCGGGTGGACGTACCGCCGAATTGCTCAACACGTGGGGCGTGAGGTCTCCACAGTACATCGATGTTGTCGCCAGTGGTCGGCGGAAGGTGCACGTGCTCGTCGACCTGGGACCGGACCGCAGCGACGTACGGATGCACGCCAAGACCGTAGGATCCTACGCAGTGCCGTAGGGGAACGCACCGCCACTTCCCAGCAAATTAGGGACACTGTTGCTCCTGGGGTATCGGCGAGGACCATTCGCAACCGTCTCCATGAAGCTGGGCTACGGTCCCGCACACCGTTAAGCCGTCTTCCGCTCACGCCCCAACATCGTGCAGCCCGCCTCCAGTGGTGTCGCAACAGGCGTGAATGGAGGGACGAATGGAGACGTGTCGTCAGCGATGAGAGTCGCTTCTGCCTTGGTGCCAATGATGGTCGTATGCGTGTTTGGCGCCGTGCAGGTGAGCGCCACAATCAGGACTGCATACGACCGAGGCACACAGGGCCAACACCCGGCATCATGGTGTGCGGAGCGATCTCCTACACTGGGCGTACACCTGTGGTGATCGTCGAGGGGGCACTGAATAGTGTACGGTACATACAAACCGTCATCGAACCCATCGTTCTACCATTCCTAGACCGGCAAGGGAACTTGCTGTTCCAACAGGACAATGCACGTCCGTATGTATCCCATGCCACCCAACGTGCTCTAGAAGGTGTAAGTCAACTACCCTGGCCAGCAAGATCTCCGGATCTGTCCCCCATTGAGCATGTTTGGGACTGGATGAAGCGTCGTCTCACGCGGTCTACACGTCCAGCACGAACGCTGGTCCAACTGAGGCGCCAGGTGGAAATGGCATGGCAAGCCGTTCCACAGGACTACATCCAGCATTTCTACGATCGTCTCCATGGGAGAATAGCAGCCTGCATTGCTGCGAAAGGTGGATATACACTGTACTAGTGACGACATTGTGCATGCTCTGTTGCCTGTGTCTATGTGCCTGTGGTTCTGTCAGTGTGATCATGTGATGTATCTGACCCCAGGAATGTGTCAATAAAGTTTCCCCTTCCTGGGACAATGAATTCACGGTGTTCTTATTTCAATTTCCAGGAGTGTATATTGAAACGCTATGGCTAATGCTGCCGTTTGACTGCATGGACAGCGGATACGAAGTTGGCGATAAAGCATTTATTTCCTTTCAGTTTGTGGAGGATGTCAGAGAAAAAAAGTTTTCAAACGGTTTGAAATTATGTATAAATTTTGTTGGAATTCGCCAATTCTCTCATTCTCAAATACTGGATTAATAAATTCCGGACACTTACACTCCATCAATTAAGCTGCCTCCACAAAATCATCAAGATTCTGACTGTAACATTTACTTGATCGTTTTAAACATTTAACATAAGAAGATATCTCTTAACGAGTAGATTATGACAGCAGATTAAATTTTTAAATGTCGCTAATAATTATGTGAAATAATGAAATAAAATTTTTCTCGGACCTGGAAGCCGTTAGACAGGGAACTTCCAAATAGGTTTGGGTCCCGTGCCATAAGTTCTAGCATAGTCTTTTAGTCTAATACTAATAACAGTAATCACAACAGAACGTATATTGTCTTCTTCCTTCTGGGTACAATGAAGACCGGTAAACTCCACAGAACTCTCTTACACTGAAGCGCCAAAGAAACTGGTATAAAAAATGGCTCTGAGCACTATCGACTTAACTTCTGAGGTCACCAGTCCCAAAACCTAACTAACCTAAGAACATCACACACATCCATGCCCGAGGCAGGATTCGAACCAGCGACCGCAGCGGTCAAGCGGTTCCAGACTGTAGCACCTAGAACCGCTCGGCCACTTCAGCCGGCGAAATTGATATTCACTGGCATACTTGTAAACAGGCAGAATGCGGCGCTGCGATAGCTGGCACAGTGGATACTAGAACGCCATGCACTCCGACTTACCTTCCGTATCCCCAACTCGACCTCATCCCGTCCGCCCCCCCCCCCCCTACCCCTTTTCCTTGAACACGTCCGCACCTGTATATTGTCCGCTGACTCGATCCCTCCCAGACCCACCCGCTACTTCAGATATTAGTCGAGTCCGGGTCACGACGTAATGCGGCACCTCTGCATTCTCGCGGAGGTCCTACATGATTTTAGACATGTGGACCAGTTTCTATGGCTCTTCAGTGTATTATGCAGGGTGTTTCGCAATTTATTTTACACACTTCTAGAGGTTGCAGTGTGGACTTAATATATCAAGTTTACATAGGAACCCTTATCCACAAACTAGACTCCGGCACCTGTAACTGTATCAACGTACAGGGTGATGTTACAAACTTTCAAGGGTGACGAAGGATAAATGTATCAATTTGAGGTAAGTGTCGTTGTACCGGGATCGAACGAGTCGAAAATTAAAAGCGAAAGCCGTTCTCATACCTCTGACAGTGGAATACATGTACCGGTACTGTAGCTGCTAAGATAGTAGAGTATGAAACTTTCAAAGGTAGTATGGACCAAAATGAGGAAAAAACGTCCATTAAACGTGGGCTCTAAAATGCGTACCTTAAGAGCTATGAACACTTTTTCAATCGAGGAGCTATTTCACACTGGCGAAGTTGAATAAGTTCTCATAGCCCCTTAGGTATGCACACGTTTGCTAGACATTTTTCATGTCTTAGTCCATACTAGCACCTCTGACAGTTGCATGCCCTAAACTCTTAGCAACAACACTACTGGTACAGGGTGTTTCAAAAAGACCGGTATATTTGAAACGGCAATAAAAACTAAACGAGCAGCGATAGAAATACACCGTTTGTTGCAATATGCTTGAGACAACAGTACATTTTGAGGCGGACAAACTTTCGAAATTACAGTAGTTACAATTTTCAACAACAGATGGCGCTGCAAGTGATGTGAAAGATATAGAAGATAACGCAGTCTGTGGGTGCGCCACTCTGTACGTCGTCTTTCTGCTGTAAGCGTGTGCTGCTCACAACGTGCAAGTGTGCTGTGGACAACATGGTTTATTAGTTAGAACAGATGATTTTTCTGGTGCTGGAATTCCACCGCCTAGAACACAGTGTTGTTGCAACAAAACGAAGTTTTCAACGGAGGTTTAATGTAACCAAAGCCCCTAAAAGCGATACAATAAAGGATCTGTGCTGGAAAGGTAGGGCGACCGCCTACTGCAACCACAGAGGGCAACGCGCAGCTAGTGCACCGGGTGATCCAACAGCGGCCTCGGGTTTCCGTTCGCCGTGTTGCAGCTGCGGTCCAAATGACGCCAACGTCCACATATCGTCTCATGCGCCAGAGTTTACACCTGTATCCATACAAAATTCAAACGCGGCCACCCCTCAGCGCCGCTACCAGTGCTGCACGAGAGACATTCGCTAACAATATAGTGCACAGGATTGATGACGGCGATATGCATGTGGGCAGCATTTGGTTTACTGACGAAGCTTATTTTTACCTGGACGGCTTCGTCAATAAACAGAACTGGCGCATATGGGGAACCGAAAAGCCCCATATTGCAGTCCCATCGTCCCTTCATCCTCAAAAAGTACTGGTCTAGGCCGCCATTTCTTCCAAAGCAATCATTGGCCCATTTTTCAGACCCGAAATGATTACTGAATCACGCTATCTGGACATTCTTCGTGAATTTGTGGCGGTACAAACTGCCTTAGACGACACTGCGAACACCTCGTGGTTTATGCAAGATGGTGCCCGGCCACATCACACGGCCGACGTCTTTAATTTCCTGAATGAATATTTCGATGATCGTGTGATTGCTTTGGGCTTTCCGCAACATACAGGAGGCGTCGTGGATTGGCCTCCCTATTCGACAGACATGAATCCCTGTGACTTCATTCTGTGGGGACACTTGAAAGACCAGGTGTACCGCCAGAATCCAGAAACAATTGAACAGCTGAAGCAGTACATCTCATCTGCATGTGAAGCCATTCCGCCAGACACGTTGTCCAAGGTTTCGGGTAATTTCATTCAGAGACTACGCCATATTATTGCTACGCATGGTGGATATGTGGAAAATATCGTACTATAGAGTTTCCCAGCCCGCAGCGCCAGCTGTTGTTGGCAGTTGTAACTACTGTAATTTCGAAAGTTTGTCTGCCTGAAAATGTACTGTTGTCCCAAGCATATTGCAACAAACAGTGTATTTCTATCGCTGCTTGTTTAGTTTTTATTGCCGTTTCAAATATACCGGTCATTTTTGAAACACCCTATACATGTATCCCACTGTCAGAGGTTTCAGAATGATTTTCGATCGTAACTTTAGACTCGTTCGTTTTCGAACCTGGGACCCTCTCCTCAAATTAATACATTTATCAGCCTCCATCATCCTTCGAGGTTTGTAACACCATCAGGGAATCACGCCGTGTCTACATTCTATTAGACGGCAATAACTTTGCCGCACTGTAGCGTCCTTATACGATGTTTCTGGAATGGGTTCCTGTGTAAAACTTAATCTACTAAGTCCCTTCTCGAAGTTCTGCAAGTGTGTAACATTAATCGTGAAACACAGTATATGCCATCATTCAACTGTCGCTCAATAAACTCTAGGAGATTAGTCCTCAGTCGGAATCCTGTGGTCTGTTAGGGGCGTTACGGGAATGGCCCTCGAGGACTCATTAAATCTGCTAACTTAACTAATAGCTCCTCTGTGGCTACACTGTGTTCTCCTTAAAAACGCTCGACTTTTGCGCGTAATGCATCTCTATATGTGGTTTGCTTATGGCTGAAGTCCACATTTGAGCTGTCTAAACCCTTCTCATGCCGAACGTCTGATTTGGCCACTAACAGCCGTTTGACAAAGTCATTATATCAGAACCGAAATTATCCAAACTTATAAAAATCGCTTGTTTACCCTCTACTTCCTGTATACGCACAATACTTCTCCGTGTAAGACACCACGATGCATTTAATTCATCATTGACTGCTAACGGTTCTACTAAATATATAACATTACTCCTTAGTTCTGTTCGTACGCTCACCAAAAGGAATTTCCCTGTGCCCTGCTACGGCACTTCATTTCGCAGGTTGAGTTTTAATGATACTATACACATTAAATTGACTCTCCCCTCAAGCCAGGAGAGTGACAGTGCATCATTGGCGGCAGTATCCCTCAGCAGGATCAATGTTCCATTGAGTTCCTCAGTGTGCTGCGAAGCATCAGCTATTTTAGAAAAATCTGATCCCAGGATTGTACAAAGCCAGTACAAACTGGAAAACGTTCATACCCTTTAAACTGTTTTATTCCCATCTGAAAATGTAGGACTGAACTTACCGATTCCACATCATTATTCTCTACCACATGTAAAGTTCAACGTAGAGCGTGCAACCTCCTCGCATCCAAAAGTTCCAGATTCGTCACAGACACATAAGCACCTGAGTCCAATAATAACGTATGTCATTAACATTTACAGCGCCAGTTAAACACTTTGCCTACGCATAAGTCTCTGTAGCGTTGACACGTCCTGAGAACTCCTTTCGGTTGATGTAGAGTCCCCGTTGGTGTTTAACGGGACATTATTTCGTCCTTGGGCATTCTACTTTCACTTCAACAGTCTTGCTCGGTGAGCCCAACCAGTACACATTTGTTACTTTGCGTTGGCCACACTGTTTTTGAACGTGTCCCGCACGTCGGCATCTATAGCCTCTAACGTTTACAGAGAAGTAACCCTCGTGTCTCGCATCTCCCTCTGCTGAAACTCCGTCGCTACCCAGACAGTGGAACCACTTGTTTTGGGTCTCCTGTAGCAACGTTCTCAACATACCTGGTGGAGACCAATTACAAAACCATCATATGCTCTAAACCCAGCTTCCTGAAGAATAACTCCGCCGTTGTTTTCTTCGTCAGCTGATAGGTCTCAGCATTTATCTTTCTTGTACTGACAAGAAAACTCTCCTCCAGTTCACTCAGCCTCTGAGAAACTCCACTCAGCTGCTCAGTACGAAATTCTGTTTTCTGTAACTCAGTAAGAAATCTTCTTTACACTGCTGGAATGTACGCAACTCCTCGTGTTACATCACGTAAGTCTCTGCTTCCCTGTTAACTGCGGTTGTACCATCTGCAATAGCCGTTCGTCTAACAAGAAATCTAGCATTGCGACTGCTTCTATGTGGCATATAAATTCCCACACATACCCTGCTGTCTTGTTCGAAAAAGCGATAATGGCACTTCCCAGGGCCATTAGCTCTGAAGTTAATAAAGGTGCGGATACGCTGCACGAAGGTTTACGTACCCTGGGTTCAGTCATTTCCATCTGAATCTGCTTGTTGGCTAACTTCAGGACCTCTGTTTGATTTACCAAAGGTTGAAACACATCTTGCGATGAATCAATCTACATATCTAGTCTTGACACTTCAGAAAAATTACCAATAAAAATTTAAAAAAACGCAACAACAGATAAACCTTAGCGCATCGACTATTTCTGGTCAGAAACGCGCAGAGTAGGAAATACACTGAAGAGAAAAAGAAACAGTTACACCTTCCTAATATCGCGTAGGTCCCCGCGAGCACTCGGAAGTGCCGCAACACAGTGTGGCACGGACTCGACTAACGTCTGAAGTAGTGCTGGAAGTAACTGACACCTGCACGGCTGTCCATAAATCCGAGGGGGTGGAGATATCTTCTTAACGTCACGTTTCAAGGCATCCCAGATGTGCTCAGTAATGTTTATGTCTGGGGAGTTTGGTAGCCAACGGAAGCGTCTGAACTCAGGAAAGTGTTCATGGAGCCACTCTGTAGCCATTCTAGACGTTTGGCCCGTCGTATTGTCCTGCTGGAATTGACCAAGACTGTCGTAAGGCACAATGAACATGAATGGATGCAGGTAATCAAACAGGATGCTTATTTATTTATTTATTTCCACGTCAAGTTCCGTAGGGCGAAATTGAGGAGCCAATCTCCAAGGCCATGGAACGTGTCAGTACATGAAATGACAACGTAAAAGTAATAAGCGATAAATATAAAGCGTTTATGAACCCAAAAAAGTCAAGCAATCCATTTAAGTAAATGATATCAACAATGCAACAAGAATCAGCTTTTTTCAAGGAACTCCTCGACAGAATACAGAGAGTGCCCCAAGAGGAAACTCTTCAGTTTCGATTTGAAGGTAGTGGATTAATGCTACGATTTTTGAATTCTTGTGGTAGCTCATTTAAAATGGACGCAGCAGCATACTGCACTCCTTTCTGCACAAGAGTTAAGGAAGTCCGATCCAAATGTGCTTTTGATTTCTGCCGACTATTACCTGAGTGAAAGCTGCTTATTCTTGGAAATAAGCTGATACTGTTAACAAGAATTGACAATAAGAAATATATACATTGGGAGGCCGATGTCAGAATAACTAGACGAGTAAAGGGGGGTTGACAAGAGGTTCGCGAACTTACACCACTTAATGCCCGAACTACTCATTTCTGAGCCAAAAATATAAATATCCTTTTAAAATGGAAAGAGTTACCCCAAAATATAAATAAGGAATAAGAGTTGTCCCCAACACTGATTCCTGGAGCACGCCGCATTTGACCGTGTCCCACTCAGACCCCACATCACGGCCATTCTCAACACTGGGCATAATGACCTTTTGCTGAGATGAACCAGTTCTGAGCTACTCCCCGTATTCCGTAATGGTCAAACTTCTGGAGAAATATTTTGTGATGAACACAATCAAACGCCTTAGTGAAATAAAAACATGTGCCAAGATTTCGAAACTTTTTGCTTAACCCATCCAGTACCTCACAGAGAAAAGAGAATATAGCAATTTCAGTTGTTAAACGACTTCTAAAGCCGAACTGTACATTTGACAGCAAATTGTGTGATAGAAAATGGTAAATATGGCTCTGAGCACTATGGGACTTAACATCTATGGTCAACAGTCCCCTAGAACTTATAACTACTTAAACCTAACTCACCTACGGACATCACACAACACCCAGCCATTACGAGGCAGAGAAAATCCCTGACCCCGTCGGGAATCGAACCCGGGAACCCGGGCGTGGGAAGCGAGAGCGCTACCTCACGACCACGAGATGCGGGCAGAACATAGTCAATTATCCTTATATACACAGCCTTTTCAATAACTTTAGCAAACACTGATGGCATAGAAATAGGTCTAAAATTGTGTACATTATCCCTTTCTCCCTTTTTATAAAGCGGCTTTACTACTAAGTATTTTTATCGTTCACAAAACTGACCATTTGTAAAGGAAAAATTACAAATAAGGCTAAATACAGCGCTAACATGTGAAGCACAGTATTTAAATATTCTGGTAAGCACTCCATCATATCCATGAGAGTCTTTGGCCTCCAGTGATTTAATTATTTTCTCAATCTCCTCCTTGTCTGTATCACAAAAGAGCATTTCAGATCTCAATCTCGGAAAGGCATTTGCCAAGAGAGCTATATGATACCCTGTTGTTGTTGTTGTCTTCAGTCCTGAGACTGGTTTGATGCAGCTCTCCATGCTACTCTATCCTGTGCAAGCTGCTTCATCTCCCAGTACCTACTGCAACCTACATCCTTCTGAATCTGCTTAGTGTACTCATCTCTCGGTCTCCCTCTACGATTTTTACCCTCCACGCTGCCCTCCAACGCTAAATATGTGATCCCTTGATGCCTTAAAACATGTCCTACCAACCGATCCCTTCTTCTAGTCAAGTTGTGCCACAAACTTCTCTTCTCCCCAATCCTATTCAATACCTCCTCATTAGTTACGTGATCTATCCACCTTATCTTCAGCAATCTTCTGTAGCACCACATTTCGAAAGCTTCTATTCCCTTCTTGTCCAAACTAGTTATCGTCCATGTTTCACTTCCATACATGGCTACACTCCAAACAAATACTTTCAGAAATGACTTCCTGATACATAAATCTATATTCGATGTTAACAAATTTCTCTTCTTCAGAAACGCTTTCCTTCCCATTGCCAGTCTGCATTTCATATCCTCTCTACTTCGACCATCATCAGTTATTTTACTTCCTAAATAGCAAAACTCCTTTACTACTTGAAGTGTCTCATTTCCTAATCTAATTCCCTCAGCATCACCCGATTTAATTTGGCTACATTCCATTATCCTCGTTTTGCTTTTGTTGATGTTCATCTTATATCCTCCTTTCAAGACACTGTCCATTCCGTTTAACTGCTCTTCCAAGTCCTTTGCCGTCTCTGACAGAATTACAATGTCATCGGCGAACCTCAAAGTTTTTACTTCGTCTCCATGAATTTTAATACCTACTCCAAATTTTTCTTTTGTTTCCTTTACTGCTTGCTCAATATACAGATTGAATAACATCGGGGAGAGGCTACAACCCTGTCTCACTCCTTTCCCAACCACTGCTTCCCTTTCATGCCCCTCGACTATTATGACTGCCATCTAGTTTCTGTACAAATTGTAAATAGCCTTTCGCTCCCTGTATTTTACCCCTGCCACCTTTAGAATTTGAAAAAGAGTATTCCAGTCAACATTGTCAAAAGCTTTCTCTAAGTCTACAAATGCTAGAAACGTAGGTTTGCCTTTTCTTAATCTTTCTTCTAAGGTAAGTCGTAAGGTCAGTATTGCCTCACGTGTTCCAACATTTCGACGGAATCCAAACTGATCCTCCCCGAGGTCCGCGTCTACCAGTTTTTCCATTCGTCTGTAAAGAATTCGTGTTAGTATTTTGCAGCTGTAACTTATTAAACTGATAGTTCGGTAATTTTGACATCTGTCAGCACCTGCCTTCTTTGGGATTGGAATTTTTATATTCTTCTTGAAGTCTGAGGGTATTTCGCCTGTCTCATACATCTTGCTCACCAGCTGGTAGAGTTTTGTCATGACTGGTTCTCCCAAGGCCGTCAGTAGTTCTAATGGAATGTTGTCTACTCCGGGGGCCTCGTTTCGACTCAGGTCTTTCAGTGCTCTGTAAAACTCTTCACGCAGTATCGTATCTCCCATTTCGTCTTCATCTACATCCTCTTCCATTTCCATAATATTGTCCTCAAGTACATCACCCTTGTATAAACCTTCTATATACTCCTTCCACCTTTCTGCCTTCCCTTCTTTGCTTAGAACTGGGTTGCCATCTGAGCTCTTGATATTCATACACGTGGTTCTCTTCTCTCCAAAGGTCTCTTTAATTTTCCTGTAGGCAGTATCTATCTTACCCCTAGTGAGATAAGCTTCTACATCCTTACATTTGTCCTCTAGCCATCCCTGTTTAGCCACTTTGCACTTCCTGTTGATCTCATTTTTTAGACGTTTGTATTCCTGTTTGCCTGCTTCATTTACTGCATTTTTATATTTTCTCCTTTCATCAATTAAATTCAATATTTCTTCTGTTACCCAAGGACTTCTAGCAGCCCTCATTTTTTTACCTACTTTATCGTCTGCTGCCTTCACTACTTCATCCCTCAGAGCTACCCATTCTTCTTCTACTGTATTTCTTTCCCCTATTCCTGTCAATTGTTCCCTTATGCTCTCCCTGAAACTCTGTACAACCTCTGGTTCTTTCAGTTTATCCAGGTCACATCTCCTTAATTTCCCACATTTGTGCAGTTTCTTCAGTTTTAATCTACAGGTCATAACCAATAGATTGTGGTCCGAGTCCACATCTGCCCCTGGAAATGTCTTACAACTTAAAACCTGGTTCCTAAATCTCTGTCTTACCATTATATAATTTATTTGATACCTTTTAGTATCTCCAGGGTTCTTCCACGTATACAACCTTCTTTCATGATTCTTAAACCAAGTGTTAGCTATGATTAAGTTGTGCTCTGTGCAAAATTCTACTAGGCGGCTTCCTCTTTCATTTCTTAGCCCCAATCCATATTCACCCACTATGTTTCCTTCTGTCCCTTTTCCTACACTCGAATTCCAGTCACCCATTACTATTAAATTTTCGCCTCCCTTCTATATCTGAATAATTTCTTTTATTTCATCATACATTTCTTCAATTTCTTCATCATTTGCAGAGCTAGTTGGCATATAAACTTCTACTACTGTAGTAGGTGTGGGCTTTGTATCTATCTTGGCCACAATAATGCGTTCACTATGCTGTTTGTAGTAGATTACCCGCACTCCTATTTTGCTATTCATTATTAAACCTACTCCTGCATTACCCCTATTTGATTTTGTGTTTCTAACCCTGTAGTCACCTGACCAAAAGTCTTGTTCCTCCTGCCACCGAACTTCACTAATTCCCAATATATCTAACTTTAACCTATCCATTTCCCTTTTTAAATTTTCTAACCTACCTGCCCGATTAAGGGATCTGACATTCCACGCTCCGATCCGTAGGACGCCAGTTTTCTTCCTCCTGATAACGACATCCTCCTGAGTAGTCCCCGCCCGGAGATCCGAATGGGGGACTATTTTACCTCCGGGATATTTTACCCAAGAGGATGCCATCATCATTTAATCATACAGTAAAGCTGCATGTCCTCGGGAAAAATTACGGCTGTAGTTTCCCCTTGCTTTCAGCCGTTCGCAGTACCAGCACAGCAAGGCCGTTTTGGTTAATGCTGCAAGGCCAGATCAGTCAATCATCCAGACTGTTGCCCCTGCAACTACTGAAAAGGCTGCTGCCCCTCTTCAGGAACCACCCGTTTGTCTGGCCTCTCAACTGATACCCCTCCGTTGTGGTTGCACCTACTGTACGGCCATCTGTATCGCTGAGGCACGCAAGCCTCCCCACCAACGGCAAGGTCCATGGTTCATGTAGCAACTAAATTTATATTTAATTCACGAGGTATGCTCAGAAAATGATTGTTAGATACTGATTAATGAATAACAGAAATATTTTTACTACGAACTGACTATATATCGTCGACCTTGTGCTGCTGACCTCACACTTCCTTCGCAACTGATCATATGGTTTTAATACTATCCTGTGAATTAGCTATTCTATTTGCGCACGACATACTCTTTGGCTTCTTAAAATCATTTTTAAACACCTTACAGTACTGTTTGTAATGGGCAACTGTAGCTCGATTGTGACTACTTCTAACATTTTTACATAATTCCCGATTTGTTCTACATGATATCTTTACCCCACTGGTCAGCCACCCACCCTGCCTTTTACTGGTAGTACACCGTTTAGAACGTTCTACTTGAAAGAAACTCTCAAAGAGCATGAGAATAAGGAAAACATTGTATTTGTCATTTATGCTAGTGACACTATAAACATCCTGCCACTGTTGTTCCTCCACGAGGTTTAAAAAACTTTCTATTGCCTTTGGATTAACTTTCCTACTTATTTTGTGTTTATGTGTGACGTTCGTTATAGTACAAAAGCCTTATAGTGTTAAAATTTGTGCATCATGGTCTGAAAGGCCATTCATCCCTTTACTACAGAATGCCCATCTTGTAATGAAATGTGAATTAAAATATTGTCTATGGGTGTACTACTGTTCCCCTGCACCCTAGTTGAAAAAAAAAGTCTGCACCAGATCATATGGATTTAGGAGATCTACCAACATCGGTTTTCTTGCACCATGACCATTTGGTCATAAATATGCACTGAGTAAATGCTTGACCTCTCTCATCCTCCCATTATTAACTGTTACATGTTGTATCCCTGAAAACACCTCAACTAGCCCTAATTTGGTCTACAACTCAGGCACATTAAACACTAAATCTAAGGACCATCTGTGATGGGATGGCAAGATGTCTGGTTGCCTGGCAAACAAACCTCCTCTGTTCAGGCAATGATCTTGCAGTGTTCTTCTCCATCCCTGGCGAAAAGGTAAAACACGGTCAAAACTAGCGTTCTTGTTTTCTGGCCCTTCTCGTATGTGACAACATAAGGACACATTCCTTCTCCTCCCTTGAGAAGCCTGCCGTCTCTGAACATCATGTCTCAACAGCTAATGATAAAACGTACCCTATGCCAACATATAGCCTTATCCAAAACCTCATTAACACCCTAAGCACAAAAGATAAATATTTCAAAATCACACAACTGCAAATGCGTATCAGTTACTTCCTTGTCCTTATTGCATACCTAGTGTGAGGTATATGAACTTCTCTCTCCAGATGTCAATCCTTCTGCTTCGTCTTCTTGGCCTATTTCCTGGCATTGACTAATACCTTCTGTGAATCTGCCTTTGGTGCACCGTTAAATCGTAGTTGGCACCAAAAATTCACAGTCGTCGTAGTTGACGGCGGCTGCAGGTTCACATTTGCTGGTGATTAGTTTGAGTTACTTGGTATAGGTCGTGGTAGTGTGTTACAAAGTTTTTCATTTTTCCCTTTGAAGTATATGGGATTGACATCATACATTGACCCACTCTATACTGAGGTAATGTTCGCACTTGCTTCACTGCCACTTCCTGCTTCTCCAGCGCCTTCGTATTTGCTCGCTGGAACTTTCTCCACATTTCCCTTCTTGTCCTTGAAAGCTTCTTGTATTTCTCTCCTTTACTGCCTCCTTTCTGGTTAATTATTTTAAATAATCATGGCATATTTTTCACATACACCACCTCAAATTCTGACAATCTCTTGTTAGTTTGCAGTTGTATGCACTCACTATTTTAAGGACAGATATATATCCCAATCTGAATTGTGAGCATTCACATAATAACTAAGCCTCTTTCTAATAGTCCATTGATCTTGTACTGTCCTTCTGTTAACATGTGGTTGAAGTGGATAAGTTCAGTTTCTCATTTCTTTAATTTTTTACTTTTATTTCTTATTTTTTCTATTTTTATGCAAACAACATAATTCTTTTAATAGGCATAACAAGAAGTTCATCCCTTGGTATGTATCTGTTTTCTCAAGTACCCCAAAATACAGTATCCACCTATTAACCCACACCTGCACAATTACGATTGTCTGCTGGTCTGATACTGGCAAGATCTCTATTTAATAAGAAAGGTGGTCTATTACAGTAAGCACAAAACGATTATTTGCTGGTGTACAGTAGAATCTGCCTGACATGTCCACCCTAATGAAACTAATTGGCTCCACTGCTTGTGGCAATCTCTGTAACAGTAACTGCTTTTAATTCAAATCCAGCCAGTCTCCACAAGCTGTACAATTCCTGACGTACTGACCAACATCATTCTTCTACCCCTTCCAAAAATATTTTGTGTCTGATTTGTCCCTGTGCTGCATCCCCCATGACCTGATAAAATGCGACCACACATTTCACATAACACTTCTAGCTTCGCGTTAATTGGCCCCATCGTTTGTGGGTCAGTTTCGTTTCTCTATGCACAAAACCGTCGTACATGGTACATCTTGTTTGACGTGCTGTCTATATTCATCGTCAGCATTCTGTGCTGCTTGCCATTACACAAAGTCCTGACCTAGCGCTTGCATCTCCGCCACCTTTCTATTCAACCAGTACACAGTAACATGTTTCTTCCCAGTTCTGTGGATTACTTTATACTCAGATTCTCTGAATTTCAATGACAGATTTATCGTCTACTTGATTGGTGCTTTAAGCTCAATAATCACTTCATAGAAGAATGGTTTGTCACTACCCTTAATTTCCTACCAGGCTCGTAACATGTGAAGTTTATTACTACAGACACCAAGCTAAGCATCTTTCGCTCTGTTCGGGAGTAGTTCCTTTTCACTCCATTCAGCTGTCTCAATGTAAAGGCCGTAGGATGTTGCTGACCACCACTTCTTGACTTAAAATACACTCAAGAGCATGATTCAATGCATCACATTATAATAAGAATTTAATTTTGAAAGTATTGAGACATCAACACAAGACTCACCGTCAACATATTTCTTAATTCGACATATGCTCCCTGAAATTTCTCTCTCCATAGAATCTTAACACCCTCACTCAGAAACTGTGTGAGTAGTTTCGTAATATACGCAAATGCCTTCAGGAACTTTCGATAATAATTTGCGAGGCCAGAAAGGACTGCAACTCCTTGGTTATTACTGGTAAAAGAAAACCTGTCACTGCATTCATTGACCTAGGATCAGTTCTTACACCTAGAATTATATATTAATACCTTCAGCTGCTGACATGCGTTGATATATATCAACGGGGACAGGTGAAAATGTTTGCCCCGACCGGGACTCGAAGCCAGGATCTCGTGCTTACATGGCAGACGCTCTATCCATCCTTTTTTTTTTCATTTTGTTTGGTATTGTTCGTTGCGTTTGGTGTGGGCGCACGTCACAAGACATCTGTTCAAGTTGATCGCTAAACCCTTCAATCATTTATTTTTTTATTACAGAGGGTGAGCGTCCTCTGGCCGAACAGTCTGAGCTACCGTGACGGCTATCCATTTGAGCCACCGAGGGCACAATGAATAATAGTGCGACTGGAGGGGCCATCTTGCGCACGCCTCCCGCGAGACCCACATCTCACCATATATGTCCACACACTATATTCATAGTGTCCCTACCCAACACACTCATTACTGGTGGAAGACATTCTGGCAAAATCCCGTAAGAGATCGGGTAATATGTGTGCATCCTCACAGAAGAGGAGGGTCATGGCCGGTACTGCCAGAACTATATACTTATATGGATATGGTGTCTGTTCTTTCGGACAACGTCATTTGGGGTGAGAGAGACCATTTTTGTTCCTGTGTAGTGACTGTTATGGGGTCAAAGTTTGAGAGACTTTATTTTGTGAGGGTTATCTTTATGGCACTAGAAGAACCATCTACTTATCACAGTATAGGGGTAATTCTAGAGGTGAGTTGTTAGTATGTAGTTTTAATTCTCAGAGCAATTTTGTAGGCAGTTCTGCCCCTTGTGCCGAGTCTTTCGAAATTGTTTTCTTTACATGTAATCGTTTTGGTCATATGGCCAGGCAGTGTAGGGAGACCAGGTGGCTCATTGAGGCAGAAGAACTAGACGGGTGGAGCGCTCCACGACTACTTGTTCTATCTGGGTGGATAGAAGATGATTACTTTGTATTATTCAAATGTATTCATCTCAGTCGTAAAGATGAGTAACGAGAAGGCAGTGACAAAATCGCAAATGTACGGTACCACGAGTTAGGAGGCTATACAGTAGTTGCCCTTAAAAAAGTACGATCAGGAAATAGACGAGTTACGGTCAGAGACTCTGTGAGTGGATCCAGCAGTTACTAACTACAGTTTTTACCATCTGTGGTAAGGAATCTGAGAATGTGTTGGCATTTGTGGAAGATCTCAGGGCATCAGCTAACATACTGGGTGGTATGAAGAACAGGTGTCACAGGTTAATGTTACTCTTAATAGGGGAAGTGAAGTCGCTTGTGCAGTGCACGGAGGTGCTACACAATGCACAGACTTTGGACAAACCCAGGGAGGTGGTAGAGCAAGTGCATGAAAGCGGATTAGTGTATGTATTCTCTATTAGCAGTTGAGTACGCTATCCAAGAGTCATAATGAAGTGATTAAGGATTTAGTAGTACGGTTTTGGAACCTGATATTCATATATATGAGGTAACGCAGAGTCAAGATTTTGACGAATGATTGTTACAAGAAGCCGACCAATGTGGGCCTGATGCTAATCTTAGAGATATGGCACTGGAGATGTCTAAGAGGATGCATATTAGGATGCCGAAAGATCTCATGCACTGGTTAGGGTAGCATTGGGATTTGAGAAGATTACAATACTACGATCTACACAAGGGTAATAAAGATAGTGTGGATTCCAGATGAGCCAGCAGCAGTGGCCGAGCGGTTCTAGGCGCTTCAGTCTGGAACCGCGCGACCGCTACGGTGGCAGGTTCGTATCCTGCCTCGGGCATGTATGTGTGTGATGTTCTTAGGTTGGTTATGTTTAAATAGTTCTAAGTTCTAGGGGACTGATGACCTCAGATGTTAAGTCCCATAGTGCTCAGAGCCATATAAACCATTTGATTCTTGATTTCAGATGGGTTAATGGAAATAGTATTTGGGATGGTATGGACGAATGGCAGCGATATGCAAATAATGGAAGAGTTGGTCTAGTTGGTAAGAGACTCCCATTAAACTCAAAAGCGAACGGCAGAGCAGCCGGAATAAGCTGCCAGTAAATATGAAAGCAGTGAAAGGAAATGCTGAGGCGGTATGTACCATACTGGCTGTGATGGATGGTAGGGAGTTGTAGGACATAGGGGCACTTGTATTGGTGGCGAGAGAGATAGTAAATAGATGTGGGAACCCACCATGTTATAATTCGCGTTAGGTAGAGGATAGTGGTATACTATCATTGACTCAGTAGTGGTGAATGTTTTACTGGAGACTACCAAGTTTAAGCAATGTGTGGAGATGGTCTCTGATGTAAGTCAGGACTACAGCATAATCACAGGGCTAGATTGTCAACATCATACCATAACTGAATTTTGATGAACTATAGTGGAACTTAATGGAAAGACACACAAGTTAAGGAAAACGGCAGTCAATGTTGATCTTCCACAAGCAGCGTCTAGTATATGAGACTATCTAATTAAACCATGAGCAATGACATTAAGACTTGATTCGAATGCTTGTGAGTCAGGAAGCACCCGAAAGCAACTATGGTTGATTGTGGATCCTGGTTTACCAGTTGGTCTATTATGTGCTGCAGAAGCGCTGGATGCTAATGAAGTATGGGCCATAGCACTTTGTTTGGTGAAACGTAGTACTGTACAAGTACAAGAGAGGGGTGGAGGCAAAGTAGTATCTAACAGTGAGAATAATTTTGGCCCCAAGAAGGTTATTTTGTTGAGAACAACGTTACTGGCTACACTAGCGATTGTAGATGAGGAAGAGTAGGTTATTTTGTTGAGGGCAACGTTACTGGCTACACTATCGATTGTAGATGAAGAAGATTGCCGCATAGACGGTGCAGGCTATAAGAGGGCGCAAGATGCTGCTAAGACTGCATTTTGTGAGAAACTGAAGCATTTAAAGGGACAAAACAAAAAAAAGATGGAGAACCTGTTGCTGGAATTTCAAGATCTGATTTTTTCCACAAGAACTGTTGCTTGCTATACTAGAAACGCTACATATGACTCTGACAGGGAACGAAGCATCATTTTATCAAAGGCTACACAGAATACCACAGTCACTGCAACACGTTTTGTAGGACTTTATAAGTCGATAATTCGCTGATGGGATAACAGAAGAGAGTAGTAGCCCCCAGGGAGCGGGAAATGTGATCTTGCTCAAAAAGTCCATGGACGCCTGAAAGAAGTATCACCTTTGTTGCGATTACCGACACATAAATAGTAAGGCTATGATAGTAACCGACCCAATTCCAAATATCATAGAGACTATAGATAACCTAGTGTAGAGCAAATACTTCTCAACAATGGGCATAAGGGGTGGGTACCGTCAGTTAGAATTGATTCCAGATGGTAGACCGAAAATTGCGATTTAGTAGTACACATTGACGCTAAAAAATCACAACACCAAAAACTAATGAATGTAGAGAAACAATATTTTGGGCATACATTTATGTAGATAATATAATTATCTAAGGGATTAGCATAGCAAGATCACAGGTCAATGTATGTGCGAAATAATTCGCTGCAAATGTGAAATGCTAGTACAACAACAACTGGTGCATCCGCCAGAATGCTTGTATGCAAACTTCCATCCATTTTGTTGTACAGGTGCCGCACATCAGTTTATTGCATGGAGTTCCATTCCTGTAGCTCTTGGTCGGCCAGTACAGGGACGGTTAATACTGTTTATGGATGACACTGGAGTTGTCTGATGATGTCCGATATGTGCTCGATTGACGAAAGGTCTGCTGATCGAACAGGCCAAGGAAACATGTCAACACTCTGTGGAGCACCTTTATTGCAAAATTGGTATGTAGCTGAGCGTTATCTTGCTGGAAAATACCCCCTGGAATTCTGTTCATGAATAGCAGCACGACAGGTCGAATCACCAAAACTGATTTACATACTTGCAGTCAGGGTTCGTGGGATAACCATGACAGTGCACCTGCTGTCGTACGAAATGGCTCCCCAGCCCATAACTCAACCTGTAGGTTCCATTGTGTCTAGCAGGCAGCTAGGTTGGTTGCAAGCTCTCAACTGACGTCCTTCTAATTAGCACACGGCTACCCGGGCACTGACACTGCGACCAAACCAGCTTTCATCAGAAAACACAATAGACGTCTACTCTCCAATGAGCTCTCGCTTGACACAACTAAAGTCGCAAACGGTGGTGGTTTTGGGTCAGTGAAATGCACTCTACAAGAGGCCTGTCCCGGAGCTGTCTTTGAAGAACCAGTTTTTAACAGTTTGCTGTGTCAACTGCTGCATAAATTGCTGCTGCAGCTGCAATGCGATACGCCAGAGCCATACGCAAAACACAGTGGTCTTCTGTCTCGGCAGTTGGACGTGACAATCCGGAGCCCAGTCATCTTGGGACAGTTCATTTTCGTGACTACTGTGACAGCCATGGTGTTCAGTGGCTATATTCCTGCCAAGTCCTTCTGCAATATCGTAGAAGGAACATCCAGCTTCTTACAGCACTATTACACAATCTTGTTCAAACCCAGTGAGGTACTGATAATGGGAATTTAGTCGTCTTATAGGCAGTCTTGACCAGTATTCACCTAGAGCGTCCTATCTCAAAGCGAATTATTGCTCACCACCGTTACAGTGTGCATTTAAAGCACATCTGACTTGCATCCCTTTGTGGCGCTACTAGCGCCAGTCTTATGCAACTAGTGCGAAATCTGGGTAGACGTGGTCTTTCAGATGTAGAAATATGGCTACCAACTTCAGTTTATCTCACACAACTCCTTCTTGGGTTTAAGAATGCACTGACAACATTCTAGCCGTTCCTGGACGAAGTCCTGAAGTACTGCAACCGTGTCATTGTCTAATCTACCTTGATGAAATAATCTTCTTTTTAAGGGATATACAAGAGCACAGACAAGTGAGTGGGAGACATTCAAGAGATGATGGGCAGCCCATTTGACACTTGGTATGGAATGTCACGTTGTGCTGGAAGTGGTTAATGCGGTTAGCTACTTTGGCTATATCATTAATGAGGATGGTGTAAGAACTGATCCTAGGTCAATGAATGCAGTGACAGGTTTTCTTTTACCAGTAATAACCAAGGAGTTGCAGTCCTTTCTGGCCTCGCAAATTATTATCGAAAGTTCCTGAAGGCATTTGCGTATATTACGAAACTACTCACACAGTTTCTGAGTGAGGGTGTTAAGATTCTATGGAGAGAGAAATTTCAGGGAGCATATGTCGAATTAAGAAATATGTTGACGGTGAGTCTTGTGTTGATGTCTCAATACTTTCAAAATTAAATTCTTATTATAATGTGATGCATTGAATCATGCTCTTGAGTGTATTTTAAGTCAAGAAGTGGTGGTCAGCAACATCCTACGGCCTTTACATTGAGACAGCTGAATGGAGTGAAAAGGAACTACTCCCGAACAGAGCGAAAGATGCTTAGCTTGGTGTCTGTAGTAATAAACTTCACATGTTACGAGCCTGGTAGGAAATTAAGGGTAGTGACAAACCATTCTTCTATGAAGTGATTATTGAGCTTAAAGCACCAATCAAGTAGACGATAAATCTGTCATTGAAATTCAGAGAATCTGAGTATAAAGTAATCCACAGAACTGGGAAGAAACATGTTACTGTGTACTGGTTGAATAGAAAGGTGGCGGAGATGCAAGCGCTAGGTCAGGACTTTGTGTAATGGCAAGCAGCACAGAATGCTGACGATGAATATAGACAGCACGTCAAACAAGATGTACCATGTACGACGGTTTTGTGCATAGAGAAACGAAACTGACCCACAAACGATGGGGCCAATTAACGCGAAGCTAGAAGTGTTATGTGAAATGTGTGGTCGCATTTTATCAGGTCATGGGGGATGCAGCACAGGGACAAATCAGACACAAAATATTTTTGGAAGGGGTAGAAGAATGATGTTGGTCAGTACGTCAGGAATTGTACAGCTTGTGGAGACTGGCTGGATTTGAATTAAAAGCAGTTACTGTTACAGAGATTGCCACAAGCAGTGGAGCCAATTAGTTTCATTAGGGTGGACATGTCAGGCAGATTCTACTGTACACCAGCAAATAATCGTTTTGTGCTTACTGTAATAGACCACCTTTCTTATTAAATAGAGATCTTGCCAGTATCAGACCAGCAGACAATCGTAATTGTGCAGGTGTGGGTTAATAGGTGGATACTGTATTTTGGGGTACTTGAGAAAATAGATACATACCAAGGGATGAACTTCTTGTTATGCCTATTAAAAGAATTATGTTGTTTGCATAAAAATAGAAAAAATAAAAAATAAAAGTAAAAAATTAAAGAAATGAGAAACTGAACTTATCCACTTCAACCACATGTTAACAGAAGGACAGTACAAGATCAATGGACTATTAGAAAGAGGCTTAGTTATTATGTGAATGCTCACAATTCAGATTGGGATATATATCTGTCCTTAAAATAGTGAGTGCATACAACTGCAAACTAACAAGAGATTGTCAGAATTTGAGGTGGTGTATGTGAAAAAATATGCCATGATTATTTAAAATAATTAACCAGAAAGGAGGCAGTAAAGGAGAGAAATACAAGAAGCTTTCAAGGACAAGAAGGGAAATGTGGAGAAAGTTCCAGCGAGCAAATACGAAGGCGCTGGAGAAGCAGGAAGTGGCAGTGAAGCAAGTGCGAACATTACCTCAGTATAGAGTGGGTCAATGTATGATGTCAATCCCATATACTTCAAAGGGAAAAATGAAAAACTTTGTAACACACTACCACGACCTATACCAAGTAACTCAAACTAATCACCAGCAAATGTGAACCTGCAGCCGCCGTCAACTACGACGACTGTGAATTTTTGGTGCCAACTACGATTTAACGGTGCACCAAAGGCAGATTCACAGAAGGTATTAGTCAATGCCAGGAAATAGGCCAAGAAGACGAAGCAGAAGGATTGACATCTGGAGAGAGAAGTTCATATACCTCACACTAGGTATGCAATAAGGACAAGGAAGTAACTGATACGCATTTGCAGTTGTGTGATTTTGAAATATTTATCTTTTGTGCTTAGGGTGTTAATGAGGTTTTGGATAAGGCTATATGTTGGCATAGGGTACGTTTTATCATTAGCTGTTGAGACATGATGTTCAGAGACGGCAGGCTTCTCAAGGGAGGAGAAGGAATGTGTCCTTATGTTGTCACATACGAGAAGGGCCAGAAAACAAGAACGCTAGTTTTGACCGTGTTTTACCTTTTCGCCAGGGATGGAGAAGAACACTGCAAGATCATTGCCTGAACAGAGGAGGTTTGTTTGCCAGGCAACCAGACATCTTGCCATCCCATCACAGATGGTCCTTAGATTTAGTGTTTAATGTGCCTGAGTTGTAGACCAAATTAGGGCTAGTTGAGGTGTTTTCAGGGATACAACATGTAACAGTTAATAATTGGAGGATGAGAGAGGTCAAGCATTTACTCAGTGCATATGCATGACCAAAGGAACAAATGTATGAGGTTATCAGAGTGGTACCACACGAATCCAAGAGAGTGAAGAGGGGGTGGATAGTTGCTCGTGATGGATTGAAAACCATATTTGACACGGCAGACACAAGTGATGTACGCAAACAACGAAACTGCAAATGTCAGAAGGGGGTTAGCGGAGGGCAAATAGAGTAACAATAGAGTGGCATTCCACACAGATTGTGAACTTGGAGAATGGCGTGTCAAGCAACGCATTACTTATGCCAGGGCCTCGGCTAGTATTCTGAACTGGGATAAAGAAATGGTGCAAACACGGATGTATGTGGCTAGATAGAGGACTAATGATGATAAGGCCATTGCAGTCTCGAGTGGAGTTAACGAATTTTCAGAAAGCTGATCATCAACCGCTACATGGGAAGTTAAGTCTTGTCTTGCTGTCAACTGAGCAGTATCTGAAAGTGAAGATGGCACTGGGGTGGCAGTCAGTGGCTTCTATATCACAGCTGGTCAGTCCAGTGCGACATGCCAGATTCAGTACTAGCCTAACAGAAGGGCGGTGCGCTCTATGTAGCCCTGAGAGATACCGGTGGCTAGCGAGATACTGCTGTAAACACAGTACTAGAGGCAGTAACAATGGGCACCAGTGGCTGCCAGTGGTTTGCAGCAGAAAGAGACTTTCGCTGCTGCCCTGCTTCTTCAGTAGAAGGCACACGTGCGCACATGGGGTGAAATCGGGACATCCTGCTTGGTTGATATTGGTGGCTTGGGCCTATTCTGGCCTCTCGACAGTGACAGTGTTTTCCCATACAAGACAATGACATCTCGGCAGTGAGATGACTCCGGATCGTGGTCTGCTCTGAAAGGTAGGCAGCCAATTGCAAATGTGTCACCCATCAGGTGGCCCATCATTGGGAAGCTGCCATTTGCAGCATTCGGAATCAGCACAAGCATTTACCTACTGCTATTGATGGCTAAGTCTGGCTACAGGAGCTGGCGGGTTGATCTTGGTGCATGGACTGGTGTTGACCTTCCCTTGGCTAACGGCTCTTGATGACTGAGAATGAATGTCTAAATTTGGCAGTATTTATGCTAGCCAGGTGTGCTGTCATTTCTGCAACAGTATCCACTATGCTCTCTAAGCAAAGGCGCAAGTCCCAATAGCTGACCCACCGTGATGTCGTCCTCTATTTCTTCCATAACATCAGCAAGATCTCAGTCCTAGTGCTACTGTAAAGGAGTCGCTACAGCTCCTTTCTGAAGCGCTTCCTGGAGTCTTCCAGTACTTCAGCTAGCTGAATACTATTTCTTTTGTACTGAATGGGTGTTCTTATGAGGGGGCACCTCGTTACTATGGTTGCCAGTGATGTCCTTACCGAGAGAGGTGGCGAAGTTGTTAACACTCTTTATTCTTATTTAGGAAGACGACAGTTCAAATCTGTGTCCAGCCATCCAGATCCAGGTTTTTCGTTGTTTCTCTAAATCGTCCAAGGCCATGGCTGATTTCCTTCTCAGTCCCTACAATAATAATAATAACAATAATAATAATAATAGTAAATGTAAATGTCGTGTGACTAGGGCCTGCTGTCGGGTGGGTGAACCCTTCGCCGGGTGCAAGTCCTTCGACTTGACGCCATTTCGGTGACTTGCGAGTCGATGGGGACGAAATGATGATGATTAGGATAACACAACACCCAGCACCTGAGTGGAGAAAATCTCCGAGCCACCTGGGAATCGAACCCGGACCCTTAGGATTGACATTCTGTTGCGCTGGCCATTTTTTTTAACTGTGTTAGAAACACGAAGAGGAAACAAAATGTTTTGGTACTCTTTTTTATCGGTACGCGAACCTACAATATTTGACATGGTAGGTTTTTTTGTCTACGATGTCCACGTTTTGACAAATAGTGGCTAATTATAAATTATTTAAATAAGGAAATGAATAAAATTGGAAATTTTCAAATGAAAATGACATGATGACATCGGTGATAGTACAAATGGAAAAGAAATATGCTCCTCTAGCAATGAAATGAAGTTCAAGCCGTGGCCGACACTGATCAATACCCGACAGTCGATAGAGCAATAGAGCCATCTATCGACCCGTTCTCCAGACGTTGGCATAAGACTGGGTCATCTTCTCGAAAATAACTAAGGTTCCGTTAAGTGTGAACCATGTCTGTCCCGGCTTACTTCGTCTATCTCATCTCTCAGCCGTCACACCCAATCTGGCCGGCAGGTCGGTAAATGCCCGCCGCACATAACTAGCGAAGTCTTGCCTATATTTATTATCCTGTTGCGGCTTCGCGTGTCCATCCAGGAAAAAATGCCAAAAATCCATTATGTCGTTTTTCCGATTCGTTGTAGACGTTGCCCACAAACATTACCCGTACCCATGTCTCTGCATTTGTTTTATGGACTGGAAAATGAGATTCTTGGGGGAAAAGGAAGGTGTGCGATGAAACTGTGTGAGGAGCGATGCGTAACAGGAACGCCAGTTCTGTGGTGCCAAGTGTCACACCGATCCGCCCCACTACATGCTAAACGATGTTCATCAGTGTCCACTGTTGCACAGCTTAAACATAATGGCGTGTCTGCCAAATGAATCGCATGCCGCCGTTGGTTCGTACCGAACTTCCTATTTAGCATCACATACCATGTTGAGCGTACCGACGTTGGGAGGTAAGCTTTCCGTATAAGGCGCCATATCTGTAGCCAGTTATTGGCTGGGTACTTCTTTTCCAGGGTATTCCTGAGGCACCAGTGCAGTAATATTTGGTACACATATCACCCCGTCCGTAGTCGTGTTATTGGGAACGCTTCTATGACATAGCTAAGCTCCAAAAAGAAATATTTGAAAAGTGACACCTTCGGTGAAATATGGCCCACATTGCCTGGGGGCACCAATGAAGTGGGCGCCAGTGCATCGGCCAACACACCCGAAATACTGCGAAACTTACCCCGCTACTGTCGAAAAACCGTACTAACGAATAGCGCCCGTGCCTTTTCATATACGCTCACCAGACCAAGTGCACCCTCTGCAGGTGGGAGCTTAATTGTTGTGATCTTAAACAGGTGTCCCACACTCACGTGAGTTCCGAAAATTGCTTGTACCCGCATTGCCATTGGGCGCGTTAAAGGCAGGACATGCGCTGCGTAAGTGAGTCTCGGTGCTAGGAATACGTTAACATAGGCCGCCCTCTGTATCATATCCAACGCTCTTCATTTCTGTAACAGCACCATTTCCTGCATCAGCTTCATTATGCGTCGGTAGTTATCTGCTACTGTCCGCTGCACATCTGAGTGGAACGTGACGGCTAAAAATTTTATGGTGTTAACTAAGATGAGCGGGCCTTCCTCCCCCAGTCGTAATCCTCGACCGACATGCATGTGGAGTGACTTCTGTAGATTAAGCACGTTTCCCGCCGGCATCCCGTATCGCTGTATCCATGCCAACGCCGTACGTACTACGTCGCCTGCCCGTGCCAGCAGCATCACATCGTTAGCATAAGCGCGGCAATGAAAGGAAAGCTGTGGAAACGGAACTTCCTCTAGCTGTCTTCAGAGACCATATAGGCAGGGTTCCAACGCCATCGCATTCAAAAATATCGAAAGGGGGTAACCTTGACGAATTGACCGTGAAATGACAATGCCATAAGTGGCCCGCCCATTTACTGAGACCTAGGATCGCACGCTATGTAACAGCCACATGATAACTAGAATCATGGCCTGATGGTTTACCAAACTGCCGATCACGAGCTGCAAAAAGATATGATCCACCCTGTCAAACGAACGATCGAAGTCAATAGAGATTAGTGTTCCACGCAGTCGGCACGCCGCTGCTGATGTGACGATATATCGGTAATCATCAAGCGCCGTATGGACATACTCTGGCCGCCGAGGCATGGTTTATCTGTGAGGAGTCTATGAGAAATTGAAGACTTCAGGCGAGCCCCAAGGATACGAGTGGAAATCTTGTAGTCGCAGTTTAGGAGGGTTAGTGGTCTATAATCTACTGGCCTTCGGCTACCGAATGGTTTGGGTACTAGGATGATGATACTCTCCGTTAATTCGACATGTATCTCAGTCTGCGCTAACAGGAGTTCGTTATACATCTGAATCCACGTCTGTTCCATGAGGTATGCAAAGGCGCGGTAAAATTCAATTACAAATGTCCTGAAGACGTGTTCGGAACTCCCCTCGCAATTGTGTCTGTCAGCTCGTCCTCCGTTAACGCTGTGATGAAAGTCTCTGTATCCAGTGGTAGTCCTCTGTCTGGAATTTCGGAGATGACATCATTTAGTATCTTGTGGTTCACCTGTACAGGTCCACATAAGTGGCGGGAGTAGTCGGAAAACACATGCGCAATGTCACGTTGGGTCACAAAATACTGGCCAGTTTCAGAGTTTACTTCCCTGATCAATGTACTTCGACTTCGTTGGCGTTCACGTACTACGTGGTCCATTGAGGGGGCTTCGGCAGCAACTGTGTCCGTCAATCTCGCCCATATCATTCTTAATCTCGTCAGCTGTAATAACTTGGCTTATATCCTGCGCATGGCTGTGTGCCTTTCCGGCAATGGTTGTTGGGTCATCAACTCCCTCTGAGCTGTAAGATAAAAATCCACCGTAGCGCTGTTCCACTGTGATTTGTCCTGCCCGTATCGTATCAACGTTCTCTGTAACGTTGGTTTTGCTCATTTGATCCACCACTGGAGGACCGAGGTGTATGCCCGTAGGCGGCGAACGCAGGTCACCCAGACCTCCTCTATCGACCGGCGACATGCTGCGTCATGTAAAAGTGCTTTATTAATCTCCCTGTTACCCTTACTCCACCATATATTCTGCCACGTTAGTGAAATCGTACAGACGTACGCCATATGATCCGTAAAAGCCAGATTTAGGCATCCAGTATCGCCATCCGTAGAGCGCGCGTCACTTACACTATCAAGCCTACTCAACGAGTGTCTCGTTACATAACTGTAACCCGTTCTAGCGCCATGCTGCAGTTCCCAGGTATTCAGAAGCCCAATCTCGGTTATCAAAGGGTGCAATTCCATGCATGGCACATAATGGGGTACTTGGTCCTTTTGGGAAACGACACAATTAAAGTCGCCGCCTACTACATAATTGTCATATCGGCCGCCCTTTCTCTTCTTTTTGTGGAGCCAGACGGCGCGTATAAATTGATGAAACGAACGCCGTCCACAGTGATCACCATTACACGTGCCTAAGGAAGAGACATTTCCTCCACTCCTATTCCTTTCACAATGAGGGTCGCCATACCACTCTCATCGTGCACTGGATGATGTGCGTCGTAGCCGTAGAACTCCGGTGGCTATGTGAATCACACTTCTTGTAGGAGTACAATATCTACGACTGCGGCGTGTAACATATCTTTCAGCATTTGAATTTTAAGTGGTGTCCGAATGCCTTTAATGTTGATCGTTGCAATGCGGTACGCATGGCGTGTGTTCATCAGTTGGAGGAGGGTGTCTTTAAGAGTTGGTGTTGAAAACCGAACTGCTGTCCGTTATCGGTACCCCGATACTCCTTACCACACAAAGTTGTTCAACATTCCCCAGTCCCTCCCCGCGCATGGCCAGGACTATCCATAACACCATCTCTTGATGACACCCCCTACACACACCAAAACAAACAGGCCACAAAGAGACCAACAGGAACAGCTCTGCAGCCGCCATCACACAAGCACCAAACACGGCCGCTACGCAGAACCAATCAACACGGGCTGGATTCCCACCGGCCATCATACGAAATTACGGTCGTCCACGCATTTCATGGGGACCACGCCTCACTGTACATGGCAAACAGGACAGATTACACAAACCTCGTTAGTTTTCTCAGAGCTAACGGAATTGAGCACATCACGTACAGGACCCCAGATGAGAAGACACAGTAATATATGATAAAAGGCGTTGACATTACAACACCAAACGACACCGTCAAAGACGAGCTTTGTGCACTAGGCTGGGACTGCGTGAGCGTGAGCCGAATGCACGGGTTCCGAACACGTCAACCACAGCCAAACTGCATTGTCGAGCTGGCCGACACGGCCTCCTCGCGCGATATTCTGAAGCTGCAACTGCTGCTTCATATGGTCGTGAGCCACGGCGCGTCCCCCAACAATGTCACCAGCGCTTCCCGCACGCTGGCCGACGCTGCGGCATGGCGCCGCGCTGCAGAAAATGTGGTAGGAGCCACATGGCACAACACTGTAAACTCAGACCCACAGACCCATGAAAGTGCGCCAACTGTGGCGAAGCCCATGTGGCCTACTATAAGGGGTGCACAGCATACCTCCAGGCTCTATGGTGGAAAAGCAACAAAAACACCACCGCTATCACCCACACAGCTCTAAGCCTCTCCCCCCCCCCTACCCCCTCCCGCGACCGGTAAGGAGCGGAGTCTCGTTTGCTGGTGTAGTTAGTGGAAGGGGACGGGCCACGGACGCGCAGAGCCCGGAAAACACAGCCAATACATCCCCAGGAGCAGGAACACGGACGATGCAGACAACACAAGAAACAGCACCGGCACCGGAAACCACCACACATCCAACCCTAAACAACACAGAGCCAACGCCTGATACCACTGACGCTGACACACACGAAAACACAGAAAACGCATCTACACAGGGAAACCCGAGACCCCAGTGCAGGAGGAGGAGAAGAAACAAAAATCCCAGGAATAACACGGGCTCATCAGAACAACCACACCAGCAACAGAACGCCAATACAAGGGAACACAACCTGGACAGACAGACCAGTACACCCACGACACACCCACTCACCACAAATGCAGCACAGGCGAACTGCTGTCTGTTATTGGTGCCCCCTTCATTCCTCACCACACAAAGTTTTTCATCAATCCCCGGTCCCTCCCGGTGCATGGCCCGGACTATCCTCAATCGCCGCTCCCGTATCTTCATCCTGCTCCTGTTGGTACCTTTCCTGCGTCCAGTCCCCCCAGCATATATCCAAGCCGGTGGAAGGATGGCAGACAGCGGTGTCACCGCTCTGATATTTGACAATTCTCATCTCCACTTCTGCCTTCCAGTCACCATAAGGAGAATTCAAGTTACCGCAGTTGTGTTACTCCTGTACCTTCATCTCAATATCTGTTGAATCCACTGGTCGGAGGTCGTTACTATCGTTGTCTACTGTCCTTTCGGGAAAGTGTTGATATACTATCACCGTAGATATGCTACAACTTATATTCAAGTGAAATTGGCGGCAAACACCTATTCGTCAGGACTACAATCTGATGTAGCTTTTCCGTTATTTTTGTGAGTCAAATAAGACCATTTCCAGAACATTTCTACAATTAAGTTTTAAAACGGTTATCTTACCTCATATTTGTGTTGTTTAAGTCATGGCTCATTTACTATTACCCCATTCTTTTCGAGATGTTGGTCACTCTAATCTCTCTTACTTCTGGGAAATCATGTCTTCCCAGTTAATAAGGGAATGTTCCCATAATAACAGGATGAAGTCAGTTTCTCTCTTTGCACACTCTGGCTGCACTTCCGTGTAGGTCTCACTCCACAGAAAAAATATCTCACCAATCTGATAACATTCTCTGTGTAAAAGGAAGTATCTTGCAGCACCACATTCACAGTGTTACCACAATTTTAGCCGTAGTTTCATGACAAAGTAAAGAACACCATTGAGAGTAATTAGACCTACTTTTAATGGTTGCTCATCCAGGTTTTATGTTAAGACGATTTCGCTGCTTATTTAATAAACTCTTGCTTTCGTGAAGGTCAGAGATCAGCTGAAACTCATCGATAGATTTCAGATATGGTACGTTATAAATCTATGTACAGTATTTTATGAATCTTACACAGATGTAGATCGTGTTGAAAACTAATCTGTGGGCAAGCCAAGGCTATGGTGATGCCTTTATTGTGCTGTCGAGCTTGGGGTGATTATTTTCATTAGTTACCTATCATATTCACGAGTAATGTACCGAAATTAAAAAAAATTCAATAAGAAACACTAAGCGAAGGCATCGAGAGTGCCACTTCCAAGGAACAAAATTAATACAATACGTGCAACAGTTTCATGAAAGTATTTGAAATACATCGCGACTGCTTACAAAATGGTTCAAATGGCTCTGAGCACTACGGGACATAACGTCTGAGGTCATCAGTCCCCTAGAACTTAGAACGACTTAAACCTAACTAACCTAAGGACATCACACACATCCATGCCCGAGGCAGGATTCGAACCTGCGACAGTAGCGGTCGCGCGGTTCCAGACTGTAGCGCCTAGAACCGCATGGCCACTGCAGCCAGCGACTGCTTACATTTCCAAATGAAATCTCCCTGAGGTTAGAAGAGCCAGCTTTTAATTTGTAGTCCTATTTATGCATGTTTTTCGGACGCGATCTTCCGTCTTCTTGTATGGGGCCTACAGCTTTACTCCTCGGTACAGCTTTTGTGGCTGAACTCTAGTGAGACGTAGTTTATGGGAGGCCTTTTGGTGAAGCGAGATAAGCAGTTAGGGCGCAGTACCAATGCATTATCGAAGGATATTGCTTTGTATATTCATCGAAGTATTGTTGCTGTCAATCTGTGTTTACCAAAAAAAAGTTTACTATTACCGATAACCACGAAAACACTAAAAAATTTCTTGAAAATCTCATATTTATCAAGGAGCAAAGTACACTTCTTCAGTGAATGAAATTTTCCATTCCTTAGAACCGAGATTTTTATTACTGAAATGAGATTTTGTGATAATTTCTAGAGTGCTATTATACTGAAAGAGCATAATATATGTATTCATACAACTCGAGTCCCCATATCTCAAGCACGTAACTCTTGTGATGACTCAGCGAAACGTCATATGGAGAGCACGCCAAAAACTGGAGTCCCGTCCACAACGATCACAGCTTTTATTATTATTGTTATTATTATTATTATTATGTCCGCCCCCGGTAGCTGAGTGGTCAGTCTGCGTCAGGCAGTGACACAGTGCGGACCGTGTTGCCCTCCGGCCGCACTGCGGGGCGTTCTCCTGTTTTTTTACGCCGGAGCAGCTTCGCGTTTGCGGTGTTTTGAGTCCAGAACTCGTAAATAAAAACGATTCTGAAGTTCTGTTCTGTGAGAAAACTATACGCGACCAAAGGCACACGAGATTGAACGTTTTTTATGAGAAGAAGTTAAATACGAACCACGGGAAATGGTGGGAATCCATTTATCAATCGATTCAAGCGTCGTCTTTGTCAAGCTTGTTGACGAGGCTGCCTGTGAAAGACTTCCCCAACGATCACCGAACGGATATTATTTTATGCCATGCCGACGGGAATGTTCGTGCGGTTAGAGTAGACCACGAGGGAATGGTGATACGCACCATACGGGTCTTCGAGCTTCCTTTTGAGGTCCCGTCTGAACTTGTGATCGACGCCTTTCAACCATACGGTACAGTTCTTTCCCATGTGGACGAAAACTGGGCGAATTTTACCACATAACACGTCCTAAATGGGGTGAGACAAGTACGGATAGAAGTAAGAACGCACGTCTCCTCTTATTTGTATTAAGGGGCTTGTCGAGAGACTATGATATTATGATGGACAACCTCACACTTGCTCGGGGTGCGGGACAGTAGGCCACGTCCGCTCGTAATGCCTCCAGCGTCGTTTAGTGCAAACTCCGCGGGATGACGTTGAGGCGCCACAACAGATGATTGTATTACCGATGACCTTTGTGGAGCCCCTGATAGAAGAAATGAGGGAGAATTCCGACGGGAGCCAGCAGCTGCACACAACAAAGAACATGGACACCAACGGATTGGGACTCCGACCACCGGTTCCACCGCAGCAGACACAAGACCGCATACTAGAGATGCAGCTGAAAGTCGCTCCAGGCTCAACCGTGGTGGCTGCCAGTGCTTTCACCGAGAGCGTGATAGAGCAGGCCCAAGACGGAGGATACGCTATCCAAACAGCCGACGCGGAAGCACGACAACGGAAACAGCGTTCGGCGAAGAGAAGAAAGAAGCGACGAGTGGTATCTGCTGACGATAGCTATAGTCCCGAGGGGACAGTAGCATTTTGTGCAACATTTCTATGGTGTACGCACATTGACGTATGTTAGTCATTTACGCACATCATGCGGGAATTAAGCTCTGTTCACTGAAGAAAGCATCAAGAAGGTCGGTGCATAATACGTAGTAAATTCTCTTCCCTCAATAAAAACATCATATGTGATCAATAATTAACCAGTGATTCTTCAATTTCTTGTTCGAACAATTCACGGGTGTGCTGCCGGTCCAAAGTGTACAGCGGTCACAATATTTCGGCGATCAGAGATGTCGCCATCGTCTGGTGCGCTGACGAACTGAGCTCCTGATGGCGGGCGGCCGTATTAATCGCCGAAGATGTATCGCAACATGAAGAAATTCGACAAGCTGCGCCACCGAAGGAGTCGTTAGCTGAGTGCACTTGCTTTTCTGAAGATATGTCGTACTGATCAGGTTGTGCAAAGTTTACTAATGTCACGCATCACATCGATTCTGCAGTAGCTAAGAGAATTATGAAGCGTGGTAGCCTCCCCTTGGTTTGTAAGAGGGTACACTTTACCAGACACAGCCAAGAGTACAGCTCTCAGGAACTACGTCAACTATATCTACAACCAGCCAATCATTTTAATTTCGGGACCTGGGACTGGACTGATGGTGTAGCCTGGGTGACCGACGATTATGCACGTAAGACGACCTCGAGACGTCAGATACCTAAACTCCCTCGTCTCTCTGACAAACCCTCGCTGGAGGCCCCACGCAAGACGGTCATCAATATCACGGACATTAAGCTGACTGCGGATACAGTTCTGCAGAAGGGACTTAATTTAGCTCCCACACCCACGTTCACGCCGGTTGAGGACATTGTCAGTGCGGTTGAACAGGTTGCTGCGCGACTACCACCTGAAGCAGCTGAAGAAGTACGCCGGGAAACCTGCCGTGATCTGACGAGAACTAAACCAATAAAGTTGAATTTTACCAGCAGGGAGAGGGTAGCCATACGAGACCTGAGACAGAGCCCTGAGAAGGTGGAGAACAGGACTAGACCTCATCTCAAGGACGCAGATTTACCAGAGGGTGTCGCCGAGAAATTGTCACCTCGAGGACCTGGACCGCCAAGACTGTATGGACTCCCTGAAGTCAACAAAGAACGGGTGCCGTTGCGCCCAATTGTCAGCAACATTAGGGCACCTACATATTTGTTGGCCAAATACCTGGCAGAATTACTAAGCCCTTATGTGCGTAAATGCCCTCATCACGTTCGTAATCCTATGCATTCCGTAAAACGTCAGGACAACTTCAAGCTGAAAGACTCATATATCCTGGTGAGTTTTGGCGTTGTTTTATTGTTCACCAGGGTGCCTCGTCGAGAGTCGGTTGAGCTCATTGAACAGAAATTTGACGAGAAGACGACCGATGTTTCAAGCACGTTCTGACCTCCAAATATTTTCTCTTTAATGGAGAATACTATGAAGAAACCGAAGGAGTCACAATGGGGAGTCCACTCTCGCCTGCGGTAGCGAATTTCTATATGGAGTACTCCGAGGAGGAAGCTTTGGCGTCATCCAGATGGAAACCTACTTGTTTTCTACGTTATGTGGATGATACGTTCGTGATCTGGCCCGATAGCAGGGATAAGCTCCTGGACTTCCTTTCACGCCTTAACTCCATACATCTGAACTTCAAATTCACTAAGGAGATCTAAGCAGAAGGAAGCTTACCATTCCTGGACGTTATGGTAAAAAAAGAGCGGATGGCACCCTGGACCACAAGTGTACAGGAAGAAAACGCACACCGACTTGCTGATAGCTGCCACGAACCTACGCAGAGGAATTGGGTGCTAAACACTAGTGCACAGGGTGCGCACCATCTCTGACGCAGAGTGTCTTCCCCAAGAGCTGCAACACCTCAAAACTGTATTCCGGAAAAACGGGTACTCGGAATGGCACATCAGACGCACTCTCCGCCCCACGTCTACAGTAGAGCGTGTGGAGATGGAAGAAGTCACGGAGAAAGAATAGCCACTGCACATATACCGTATACTGGCGCACTATCGGGAAAATACTGAGAAAATTGAGGAAACACGGAGCCCACCAAATAAAACAAGAGCATTATTGGGAAGTGTCAAAGACGATCTCGATTTGCGAAAGGCTGGTATATACCAGATTCCGTGTCAATGTGGGAAGACTTATATTGGACAGACAGTGCGCACCATCGAAGATCGTTGCCGAGAACATTAGAGGGACACTCGACTTGGGTACCCCAACAAGTCAGCACTGTTTGTCCGAAAATCACAAAATGGGTTAACAACATACCAGGATCTTGGCACAGACATCTAAATACTGGGGCAGCGTCGTTAGAGAGGGTATCGAAATTCGTACCTGGGACTGACTCATCAACCGATATTGCGGCTACAACCTCAGCAGGGCATGGGAACCAGCATTGTGTCTAATTAAAAAGACGTTGAGCGAAGAAAATGAACGGGCGACTAGGGCGGACGAGGAAATTACGCAGAAGCCACCACAGACGCCGATATCAGCATCTCAGCGACCGCTGACGCGCGGGAGCGGAGCGCGGAGAGAACGCCTCGCGAGGGGAGGGGATTTGTGCGCGTTGGACACCATAGACCGGGAGTACACCAGTGAACTGTTCGAGGAATAATTGACAATGTTTGTGTCAAACACTCAGGGGCCATCGTTGGATGCGTGGGAATATAATATGTGCCAATATCAGTATATAATCCAACAATTCATCCAGTGGAAGAATATACAAAGGAAATAGTAGATCGATGCAGAAATTACTGTTTCAGAAAGAGAACAGTTCGATTTATTTCATGCTCAGTTTATAGAAAGCATCAGGCGTCAAACGAAAAGAAAACTGAAAATGTTTGGTAAGATCTTAAGGGACCGAACTGCTTAGGTCATCGGTCCCTAAGCGTACACAGTACTTAAACTAACTTACGCTATGGACAACACACACACTCATGCCAGAGGGAGAAGTCGAACCTCCGACGGGAGTGGGGGGGGGGGGGGGGGGGGAGGGAACGGCGCGGACCGTGACAAGACGCCTGAGACTGCGCTGCTACCCGGCGCGGCCATCAAAAGAAGTTCTGTCATTTGATACATTATTAAATAAAACATCTACAGACATTTCCATTCTTACCCACAAGTCTATACACCTCAGGGTACTGGGCTCAAGTTCCCCGTGAGATCATATCGCTACTTGCGTTGAATAAGCATTGCATCAGTTACAACTATAGGAATTGCAGCCCTTACTCATATATCACTTTGAATGTCTAACGACGAGAGTACTGAAGTACAATGTGAACCATTTATGAGAGCTGGAAATGTAGATGAATCACACAAAAGATGAGTAATTTGTTGGAATAATGCAACCATCAAGTTCTATACATGAATGATTCATGAATGCTTGAGATTTTAATTTTGAATGGAAGATAAGTTATCTCCAGTTGTGATGGACATGTAGTGGGAAATGACTTGTAGTCAGCAAAACGGTTTGAAAGATTTAGAAGTATCAATTTTTTTTTACATAGAGGACAATGTTGATCATAAAAGATGAAAAGAATTAGGATTTACTGCACAAAAATATTGTATAAAATATTATTATTAATGCTTGCAGCGATCATTAATGTGCATCCCTTCACTTCTGTGTATGAGGTAATAGCTTGTGGAATAAGAACAACGGATTTTCTTTTTATCTTAATTTTCTTGAAAGAGATAGTGAGTGAGGGAACTGTGACAGTACAACCTTATTTCACCGTCATCCTAAGTAATCATATGTTGGATTATAACTGTGGTGCAGTTATGTTCTCACAGCCAGACTATTCATTCATCGTAAACGCTTGGTGGCGGTGTTGTTCGGTCTCAGCTGTAATTGGTGGTGGTGGTGGTGGTAGTTAGTGTTTAACGTCCCGTCGACAACGAGGTCATTAGAGACGGAGTGCAAGCTCGGGTTAGGGAAGGATTGGGAAGGAAATCGGCCGTGCCCTTTCAAAGGAACCATCCCGGCATTTGCCTGAAACGATTTGGGGAAATCACGGAAAACCTAAATCAGGATGGCCGAAGACGGGATTGAACCGTCGTCCTCCCGAATGCGAGTCCAGTGCGCTAACCACTGCGCCACCTCGCTCGGTCAGCTGTAATTAACGCACACTGAAGCATACACATGCACACACACACACACACACACACACACACACACACAGAGAGAGAGAGAGAGAGAGAGAGAGAGAGAGAGAGAGAGAGAGAGAGAGAGGGCTGTAATATACATGTAAATATATACCAATTCTTTTAACTTCTTATCCTCATCTCTCTTTAAGAAGTCTCTCGTTAACCAGTACTTTTGGTGCCTGCCAGAAACAGTGAAATAATCATCAGGGAAGGCGGAAATGAAATGAAGCTTCGCCGTTTGGTAAGGTATCTGATGTTATTTCAGTGATAACAGTAACAAGTCATATCTACAAAGAACTTAGCAGAAACACGTTGCACTCACTCTAGCATGTACTCACTGGATTAGCTAGGATGCGATAAATCCGTTCTGTCTTCTCATGTGGCATGCTGGACCACCCAACAACTGAAGCTAGTCTTCGATATCCTCGGTATTAGCAGTGGAACAGATTTGACGACCGAGCTGGTCCCAAACATATTCTATTGGAGACAGATCTGGGATATTGTTGGTAACTGAAGCATGTGGGCTATTCGGAAAGTAAGGAACGACTGGTCCTGAAATGGAAACCACAATGATAATCCGATGAAGCTCTGCACAGATGTGTTGGGAAGTGTCTCTGGTACTCCCATGGATAGCGTTAGGTCGCTCTTCTCAGTTCTGAGAGCTCAGTGAATACATAAAGGAGCCTAGGAAATAATGTCTCCCGCCAAGTAAGAGTGCCTAAAACTTTCATGCGTGTCACGTAAAGTAACTGTCATGTAGTTCCTTCTTCATGACAGTATGACAGTTCCTGGCCCCAACTGCAGAGGCCAGGACTTTCCTACAGCGTTTTCGATGGAATGTTTTTGATCACCTATCTTACAGCCCGGAATTCGCTCTCTCTGAGTTTCATCTCTGCTCAGATGAACCGTTGGCTATGAAGATAACATTTGGTACAGACAACTAGCTGCAGTTCAGCGTAGAAAAGTGTCACAAAGCCTTTTGTGGAGAGGGTATTGGAAAGTTAGTACAACACTACGACTGATGTCTAAGTCGGTGCGGCGACTATGTACAGAAGTAGCTGGAAGGTGTAGCTAAATTTGCAAACAAAACAGTTTTGATTTTCACTCTGGTTTCCATTTCGCTACCACTCGTTCCCTACTTTCCGAAGAACCTCATATTTCAGAATCATGCAGACAGTTGGTAGAGACATTTGCCATCTGGGGGCGGGCATTGTTCTGTTGAGAAATGGCATTACGATACTGTCTCATGACGGGTAACAAATGAGGACTGAGGATATCTGTGATGTTCGGTTATACAGTCAGTGCTCCCTCAGTCATTACCGGCTGATGCTTGAAGTCATGGCTCCCCACACCATGACGGCAAATGTAACTTTGATGTACCTCTCCAAAATGTTGGAAGAATCCAACCTCACCGCAGGTCCCCACCGTTCTCGCCTACATTCGTCTTCCGATTTAGGGCAGAACTGCGAATCACCTTGAATATAATGCGATGCATCTCATTATCATTCCATGCTTCCCGATCACGGCACCAATCGAAACGCCGCCCTTTGTGTTGGGATGTTAATGGCACCGTACGGATGGGACAGTAATTCCCGAGTCCAGCTGCTTCTAGTCTGCGACCAATAGTGTGAGATGACACAGAAGTAGCAGGTAGTTCATTATTTGTTCTCGAGTGGCAGTTACAGATGAGAAGTGTTTGGTGCACAATACGACGTTCCTCCACTGTCGTGGTCAGACGTGGGAACCAGAACTTTGCAGAAGGCTATGCCTGCCCTCAAATTCCCTTACAGTCCAACAATGGGCCACTGTCGCACCCAAAGGCCCAGCACATCTGGATGTAGCACGATTCGACAAGCTAGCCAAATATATACCCATAATGAGGCCCCTTTCAAGCTCTTACATGTGTTGATAATGCTGTGTCACCTTAGTATGTTGTATGTCCGTGTCTTTCACAGTGGCCACTCAACTCGCCTTACATAACATACCACGCCTGGTAACAACATTAAACACAAGTAACACTATTGCACTCCGGTGGCCGTTCTAGAAGTCACAGATAAATGCCGCTCTAGTCATTTACGTACTCGTCGATGGTGTGTACTTCTATGAAGTTACATTGACATCCGATCATTTGTACTAAGTCGTTCACTTTTTTATCAACATTATAAGCGACGGACATGATACTGTATGTTTTCACGTAATGGGACATCGGCTAAGAAGTGATTGTAGCACTTGAATTTTCGAGGGTAATTTGTGTCAACAGATTTATTAGAAGATGATCCGTAGCAGAGGCGTGTTGGTTAGATCGTTTCTGTGCTGGAGCACTCAAACTAAACTGCTCTTTGCTGGGCAGAGGCAAGGTCATGTTGAACAGACTGCAGCAATGTGATAACAGTTTCCTCACCCTGTATATTGATATTAGAATGCCACTATTAAAGCAATGCCAAAAAATAAACACATAAATACTTTTTTTTGCACTTTCTCGAAAAAAAGGGAAAGTGAGGTGATGTTGTCAACATCACTTCTCTGATGGGTGAACCTCCATTTTTTATTACATATTCGAGTAGTACGTAAAGAAATATGAATGTATTAGTTAGACCACTTTTTTGGCTTTGTGACAGTTTGCGCTGTAGTAGTCACCAACGTATAAAAACGTGGTATCATGTAACATTCCACCAGTACAGACGGTATTTGCTTCGTGATACATTACTGGTGATAGAACTGACCGTTTACCAATTGCGGAAAAGGTAGATATCGTGTTGATGTATGGCTATTGTGATCAAAATTCCCAACGAGCTATTTAAGGAAACTGGAAGTGTTCAGCCACATGTGAAACGTCAACCACGACCTGCAACAAATGATGATGCCCAAGTAGGTGTCTTAGTTGCTGTCGTGGCTAATCCGCACGTCAGTAGCAGACGATGACAGATTTTTTGCAAGCGTTCTATTTAGCGACGAAGCGTCATTCACCAACAGTGATAACGTAAACCGTCATAATATGCACTACTGGGCAACGGAAAAGCCACGATGGCTGCGACAAGTGGAACATCAGCGACCTTGATGGGCTAATGTATGGTGCGGCATTATGATAATTGGCCCCCATTTTATCTATGGCAATCTAAATGGTGCAATAAATGCTGATTTTCTACGTAATGTTCTACCGGTATTACTACAAGATGATTTACTGCATGACAGAATGGCGATGTACTTCGAACATGATTGATGTCCGACACATAGCTCACTTGCGGTTGAAGCGGTATTGAATAGCATATTTCATGACAGGTTGATTGGTCGTCGAAGCACCATACCATGGCCCTCACTTTCACCGGATCTGATGTCCTCTGATTTCTTTCTGTGGGGAAAGTTGAAGGATTTTTGCCATCGTGATCCACCGACAACGCCTGACAATATGCGTCAACGCATTTTCAATGCATATGCTTACATTACGGAAGGCGAACTACTCGCTGTTGAAAGGAATGTCGTTACACGTATATCCAAATGCACTGAAATAAACGGACATCATTTTGAGCATTTATTGAATTAATGTGGTATTTACAGGCAATCACTCTGTATCGGCATGCGTTCTCAGAAATGAAAAGTTCAGAAAGGTACATGTATCACATTGGAAGAACAGAAAAAAATGTTCAAACGTACCTACGTTCTGTATTTTAATTTAATAAACCTACCTGTTACCAACTGTTCGTCTAAAATTGTGAGCCATATTTTTGTGACTATTACAGTGCCATCTATCACAAAGCTAAAAAAGTTGTCCAACTAAAACATTCATATTTCTTCACGTACTACACGAATATGTGGTAAACAATGGGGTTCCTATTTTTAAAAAAACGCAGTTGATATCCGTTTGACCTATGGCAGCGCCATGTAGCAGGCCAACTATAGCGCCATCTGGATCCTCCCTTCTTTAAGCTAGCCAAGATTTGTTCTTTGTAGTTTTTTTGTTCGACGCTTATTTCGTGAGATATTTGGCCCGGTCACGATCAATGAACCACCCTGTATAAAGAAATCTGTCTCCATTTAGTGTGAATACATAACTCCCTCATGTATGAGGGCCAACTAAGGGCGGTTTTATACTTGACTGAAGACGTTAATTACAAGAATAGATCACATGCATGCATGAATGGCGAAACCATATGTAGGAGTAAGTGATGGCACTTTGCACTTATTGGTACGATGTAATTCGAAGCAGATATCATAAGCTGAGTAGGATATCATACGCATATCGCGCTGTGTGGCTGTCGTACCATTTCTCATGCGCGACAGCGCCTCGAGTTCTAACGATCAGGCTGTTGGCTTCAAATATTTACGTTAGCTTTCAGATAACTGTGGCCGTATGGACTTGTCACTTTGAAGTGAGAAATGTTTAGAAGTACTTAGTACCTGAGCTCGCATTATAGTTTTCGTGAAATATACAACGAAGCGCCTGAGAAACTGGTGTAGGCATGCGTATTCAAATACAGAGATATGTAGACAGCCAGAATACGGCTCTGAGGTCGGCAACTCCTATATAAGACGACAAGTGTCTGGAGCAGTTGTTAGATCGGTTACTGCTGCTACAATGGCAGGTTATTAAGATTTAAGTGAGCTTGAACGTGGTGTTAGAGACGGAGCACGAGTGATGGGACACAACACCTTCGAGGTAGCGATGCAGTAGGGATATTCCAGCACGACCATATCACGAGTGTACTTTGAATATCAGGACTCCACTAAAACATTAACTCTCTGACATCGCTGCGGCCTGAATAAGATCCTGCAAGGACGGGACCAAAAACGACTGAAGAGAATCGTTCAATGCGACGGAAGTGCAACTCTTCAACAAATTGTTACAGATTTCAATGCTGGGCCAATCAACAAGTGTCATCATGCAAACCATTGAACGAATCATAGTCGATGCACGCTTTCGGAGCCGAAGGCCCACTCGTGTACCCTTGATGACAGCACTACACAAAGTTTTACGTCCCGCCTGGGCCCCTCAACACCGACATTGGACCGTTGATGACTGGAAACATGTTGCCTAATCGGACGAGTCTCGTTTCAAATTGTATCGAACGGGTGGACGTGTACGGGTACGGAGACAACCTCATGAATCCATGGATCCAGCATGTCAGCAGGGGACTGTTCAAACTGGTAGAAACTCTGTAATGGTGTGGGGAAAATTCTAGCAATAAAACGCGACGCCCCACACGTCCAGAATTGCTACCGTGTTGCTTCAGGGACACTCTTCTCAATTTAAACACTTCCGCTGGTAAGCACATCTGAGATTCCTAGCAATGTGCTGTTCAGAAGAGATCTCTACGCCCTCCCCTCCCCCCCCTGGTACTCTTACGTAATTATGGACAGCCGTGAACGCTTCATAGTGTCAATTCCCTCCAGCAGACATTAGTTGAATCCATGCCATGTCTTGCTGTGACACTTCTGCGTGCTCGCGGGAGCCCTACACGATATTAGGCAGGTGTACCAGTTTCTTTGGCTCTTCATTGTAACTTCCGACTGTTTTCAGCGCACCTCCCGTCTCTTGGAAACTCACTGCCTTCAATACGTAACGCCTGCCTACTGTGATTAAAAGTGTAGCCCCTTTTGACGATTTCGTTAAAAAGTAGATATTTCAGTCACGTGGTGGTATGGATGGTGTGAATTTTTCCTTTTGGATTTAGATGGGGCCTTTATGTAGTTATTATTATTATTAACCAAAAATTTACTTATGGCATTTAATGCCTATAAAAAGAAAAATAGAGGAGGAGATATTTATAAATTACTATGTAACGCTGTTGGTACCTTACTATCTCATCACGAAGCTATAATTCTTATATTCCTTTTCGCTTTACCCGTTTAATATTGTCGATAGTTATCTGCCTTGCAGACGATGGGCGGTATTTCACATAGGTCTAGCACCTTAGGTTGGCCAGAGCTACAACTGAAGATCACAGCTGTGTTTAAAAGGATGACTGCAGACAATACGAAAAGCTCTGGATTCAAAATCATGTAGTTTCATTGCTTTCAAAAGTTTCGTACAATACGAGTTCTGTTACTGCTTCACCAGTACTCTGCAGACTGTAATTTGCAGAAAGGCTACGCTTCTGTCACGCTGAACGATTCTCTTGAGTCGTTGTTGGCCCCGTTCTTGCAGATCCTTTTCCAGCCGTGACGATGTCTGAGATCTGATGTTTTACCGAATTCCTGATATTCACGGTACACTCTTGAAATGGTCGTAAAAGGACAACCCCACCTCATCGCTACCTCGGAGAGGCTGTGTTCCATCGCTCGTGTGTCGACTATAACTCGACGTTCAAACTGACATGTTGTTGTTGTTGTAGTCTTCAGTCCTGAGACTGGTTTGATGCAACTCTCCATGCTACTCTATCCTGTGCAAGCTGCTTCATCTCCCAGTACCTACTGAAACCTACATCCTTCTGAATCTGCTTAGTGTATTCATCTCTTGGTCTCCCTCTACGATTTTTACCCTCCACGCTGCCCTCCAATGCTAAATTTGTGATCCCTTGATGCATCAAAACATGTCCTACCAACCGATCCCTTCTTCTAGTCAAGTTGTGCCACAAACTTCTCTTCTCCCCAATCCTATTCAATACCTCCTCATTAGTTACGTGATCTACCCATCTAATCTTCAGCATTCTTCTGTAGCACCACATTTCGAAAGCTTCTATTCTCTTCTTGTCCAAAGTATTTATCGTCCATGTTTCACTTCCATACATGGCTACACTCCAAACAAATACTTTCAGAAACGACTTCCTGATACATAAATCTATATTCGATGTTAACAAATTTCTCCTCTTCAGAAACGCTTTCCTTGCCATTGCCAGTCTACATTTTATATCCTCTCTACTTCTACCATCATCAGTTATTTTACTTCCTAAATAGCAAAACTCCTTTACTACTTTAAGTGTCTCATTTCCTAATCTAATTCCCTCAGCATCACCCGATTTAATTTGACTACATTCCATATCCTCGTTTTGCTTTTGTTTATGTTCATCTTATATCCTCTTTTCAAGACACTGTCCATAACAGTTGATAACCTGCCATTGTAGCAGCAGTAACAGATCTAACAAATGGGCCAGACACTTGTTGCCTTACATAAGCGTTGCCGACAGTATTGCCGTATTCTGCCTGTTTACATAGCTCTCTATTTGAATAATCATGCCTATACCAATTTCCTTGGCGCTTCGGTGTAGTTTCATTGTCAGGGTATGGGCAGTAACTGTAGGCGAAAGACTAATTGGGCCACACTTTTTAACGAACAGATTCGTGTGTGCTACTGGAGAACATTAATGTTACAGAAATATACCGACTGTTGTTTATGTACGGCAGGGCACAACCTCATTTTCTACATATCGAGCGTTGACCTACTCTGTGGCAAAGTAGTAGTCGAGGAAGTCCGGTAGCATGGCCTCCTTTTTCACAGGACATATATCTGTTAGTTTTTTGCGTATGAAAACTTTCAAACGCATTAGTGAACTCCCAATCCATCGCCAATATTCACTTTTAACAAGAGCCTGTGACCAGTGCATTTCGTGCAAACAGAATGGTGTGCATGGCACACTGCGGAAAAGAGTTTAAGATGTCTCAGGATGAGTGATAATCATACGCACCACTACGTATACTGACACTTGTAAGTAAAAGATACATGGGAATGGCCCATATCTCGACAGATATTTCTTTCCGGACATGTCATTATAGGAGGTTTTAATCTACAATGTGCGACGGAATTAATAGATCACTTTTTTGAATTCACTTGTTGCGACGCTACTGTTCTAAATTTGGCTCGAGGATGCGTACAATCTTCCTCTGTAACGCTACGAAATTGTGGCGCCTTGCGAAGTCGCTGGGGACTCGACGGCACTCCAAACAGCAAGGTGTCTACGCATGCGAGAAAAAGGCCACAACACAGAAGTTCATGTGACGTGTAACATGGGGTAGTATTATCGGATTGGCGCCAAAATTCACAAAAATTCTGCTCAATTACACCGTGGAAGTGTCACATGATCGAAAGGTCGTCACACCCACTCGTACCCACATTCCACATCTTACTTTGACGCCTGTGCGATAAAGGGCATAACCGCGATGTCTAACGTTTAAATCACACGGTTCCCTACGAGTGGCCAAGGAAAACATCCCAGATACACCGCCGCTAAGAATTTGCAAGGAAAGGACTCATAGGGTTGCATACTTCACCTCAGTGAAACTACCGCTTTCTCTGGGGCATTGAGTCCCACACATTTCGTAGTCATAAGCGGCAGCTCGCAGTGCAATTAGCAACAAGAAGACGTTATTCACAACCTTCGACACTGCTGAAATACTCGGGCAAATTAGTCCTTCTCTAAGGATATTGTGGTGCTGCATCCCCATCGAACGTGTTGCACCTGTTTGGAGTGCAGCGTGAGTGTAATGTAAACGGCAACGGGATCACTAAAATTCCTCCCCCCGACAACCACCAGCCGTTCGGCAAAAACCCCAGTAGCACCGGCCCAAATTTCTACATCTACATCTACATCCATACTCCGCAAGCCACCTGACCGTGTGTGGCGGAGGGTACCCTGAGTACCTCTATCGGTTCTCCCTTCTATTCCAGTCTCGCATTGTTCGTGGAAAGAAGGATTCTCGGTATGCTTCTGTGTGGCCTCTAATCTCTCTGATTTTATCCTCATGGTCTCTTCGCGAGATATACGTAGGAGGCAGCAATATACTGCTTGACTCTTCGGTGAAGGTATGTTCTCGAAACTTTAACAAAAGCCCGTACCGAGCTACTGAGCGTCTCTCCTGCACAGTCTTCCACTGGAGTTCATCTATTATCTCCGTAACGCTTTCGCGATTGCTAAATGATACTGTAACGAAGCGCGCTGCTCTCCGTTGGATCTTCTCTATCTCTTCTATCTACCCTATCCGGTACGGATCGCACACTGCTGAGCAGTATTCAAGCAGTGGACGAAAAAGCTTACTGTAACCTACTTCCTTTGTTTTCGGATAGCATTTCCTTAGGATTCTTCCAATGAATCTCAGTCTGGCATCTGCTTTACCGACGATCAACTTTATATGATCATTCCATTTTAAATCACTCCTAATGCGTACTCCCAGATAATTTATGGAATTAACTGCTTTCAGTTGCTGACCTGCTTTTTGTAGCTAAATGATAAGGGATCTATCTTTCTATGTATTCGAAGCACATTACACTTGTCTGCATTGAGATTCAATTGCTAATCCCTGCACCATGTGTCAATTTGCTACAGATCCTCCTGCATTTCAGTACAATTTTCCACTGTTACAACCTCTCGACACACTACAGCATCATCTGCAAAAAGCCTCAGTGAACTACCGATGTCATCCACCTGGTCATCTATGTATATTGTGAATAGCAACGGTCCTATGACACTCCCCTGCGGCACACCTGAAATCACTCTTACTTCGGAAGACTTCTCTCCATTGAGAATGACATGCTGCGTTCTGTTATCTAGGAACTCCTCAATCCAATCACACAATTGATCTGATAGTCCGTATGCTCTTACTTTTTTCATTAAACGACTGTGGGGAACTGTATCGAACGCCAAGCGGAAGTCAAGAAACATGGCGTCTACCTTTGAACCCGTGTCTATGGCCCTCTGAGTCTCGTGGACGAATAGCGCGAGCTGTGTTTCACACGATCGTCTTTTTCGAAACCCATGCTGACTCCTACAGAGTAGATTTCTAGTCTCCAGAAAAGTCATTATACTCGAACATAATACGTGTTCCAAAATTCTACAACTGATCGACGTTAGAGATATAGGTCTATAGTTCTGCACATCTGTTCGCGGTCCCTTCTTGAAAACGGGGTTGACCTGTGCCCTTTTCCAATCCTTTGGAACACTACGGTCTTCTAGAGACCTACGGTACACCGCTGCAAGAAGGGGGGCAAGTTCTTCGCGTACACTGTGTAAAATCGAACTGGTATCCCATCAGGTTCAAAAATGGTTCAAATGTCTCTTAGCGCCTAGAACCGCGAGACCACCGCGGCCGGCTATCCCATCAGGTACTGCGACCTTTCTTCTTTTGAGCGATTTTAATTCTTTCTCTATCCCTCTATCGTCTATTTCGATATCTATCATTTTGCCAAGTGTGCGACAATCTAGAGAAGGAACTACAGTGCAGTCTTCCTCTGTGAAACAGGTTTGGAAAAAGACATTTAATATTTCGGCCTTTAGTCTGTCATCCTCTGTTTCAGTACCATTTTGGTCGCAGAGTGTCTGGGTATTTTGTTTAGATCCACCTACAGCTTTGACATAAGACCAAAATTTCTTAGGATTTTCTACCAAATCAGTACATAGAACATTGGTTTCGAATTCATGGAACGCTTATCGCACAGACCTCCACATACTACATTTCGCTACGCGTAATTTTTGTTTGTCTGCAAGGCTTTGGCTATGTTTATGTTTGCTGTGAAGTTCCCTTTGCTTCCGCAGCAGTTTTTAACTCGATCGTGCTTGGCACATACTCATCTAGCGCATATTGTACGATGGTTTTGAACTTTGCCCACTGATCGTCAACACTATCTGTACTTGAGACAAAACTTTTGTGCTGAGCCGTCAGGTACACTGTAATCTGCTTTTTGTCACTTTTGCTAAACAGAATAATCTTCCTACCTCTTTTAATATTTCTATTTACGGCTGAAATCATCAATGCCGTAACCGCTTTATGATCGCTGATTGCCACTTCTGCGTTAACTGTTTCAAATAGTTCGGGTCTGTTTGTCACCAGAAGGTCTAATATGTTATCGCCACGAGTCGGTTCTCTGTTTAACTGCTCAAGGTAGTTTTCAGATAAAGCACTTAAAAAAATTTCACTGGATTCTTTGTCCCTGCCACCTGTTATGAACGTATGAGTCTCCCAGTCAATATCCGGCAAATTAAAATCTCCACCCAGAACTACAACATGGTGGGGAAATTTACTCGAAATACTTTCCAAATTATCCTTCAGGTGCGCAGCCACAATAGCTGCTGAGCCAGGGAGCCTATAGAGACATCCAATTACCATGTCTGAGCCTGCTTTAACCCTGACCTTCACCCAAATCATTTCAGATTTCGGATCTCCGTCAATTTCCTTCGATACTATTGCACTTCGTATCGCTATAAACGCGCCTCCCCCTTCTCTGTACGGCCTGTCTCTGCGATATACATTCTAATCCGAGTTTAGGATTTCATTACTGTTTACGTCTGGTTTCAGCCAACTTTCTGTCCCTATGGGCGTTGTGACCGTTTATTAATGAGAGAAGTTCTGGGACCTTTCTATAGACGCTCATGCAGTTTACTGTTAGCACATTAATATTGTTATTCCCTGTTGCGTTTTGCCTACTCCTACCTGGCCGCGTCTCAGGAGGCGTCTTGTCGGGCCTAGGGAGGGAATTCTCTAACCTAAAAAAAAAAAAAAAAAAAACCCATGTGCACTCCACACGTACTCCGCTACCCTTGTAGCCGCTTCCGGCGTGTAGTGCACGCCTGACCTATTCAGGGGGGCCCTACATTTCTCCACCCGATAGCGGAGGTCGAGAAATTTGCACCTCAGATCTCGGCAGAATCGTCTGAGCCTCCGGTTTAAGCCTTCCACTCGGCTCCAAACCAGAGGACTGCGATCGGTTCTGGGAACGATACTACAAATAGTTAGCTCTGATTCCACCCCGCGAGCAAGGCTTTCCGCCTTCACCAATTCCGCCAACCGCGTGTACGAACTGAGGATGACCTCTGAACCCAGACGGCAGGAGTTATTGGTGCCGACATGAGCAACAATTTGCAGTCGGGTGCAGCCAGTGCTCTCTATCGCCGCCGATAGGGCCTCCTCCACATCTCGGATGAGACCCCCCGGCAAGCAGACAGAGTGAACACTGGCCTTCTTCCCCAACATTTCCGCTATTTCACTAAGGGGCCCCATCACCCGCCTAACGTTGGAGCTCCCAATAACTAATAAACCCCTCCCCCCATGTGCCTGCTCGGACCTTGCTGAAGGAGCAGCCACATGTCCACTCACAGGCAGAGCGGGCGATGCCACACGGCCAGCCTCCACATTTACCCTCCGCCTCGTGCGCCGCGAACGCCGCTGAACCCGCCACTCCCCTTGGGGAGAGGGTGGCCCAACCGCGCCCGGTACCCGCCAAGAAGTCTAGACAGCAGGGACTGTGGGTGAAGCATGTAACACCTGGGGTGTACCTTGCGACGCACCAGACTCCCCACTGCCGCTACACTCCGAGGCAGCAGCCTGAAGACGGCTGACCGGTGCAATCAACAAGTTCCGCTGTTCGTGAACAGTGGCCAGCTCCTGCGTCCGTACACAGCAGTCACACATCCTATCCATCCTAAGGAATCAATTTACTGAAGAGAGTTAATCAGCTTTTAACTAGACAGCTAATTCACTAAAGGCGGCTGATTATTGACTAAACTGTGATTGCTAGCCACTTCTTGTAGAAACCAATGAAAATAGCACTACCTGTCTCTGACCTGTATTGAAAACCACCACTAGCACTACTGGCACTATGGTTGACTAAAGGGACTCTCTCTGACTGTATTCAAAACAAACACGAAATCTATGGAACACTACTAATAGCACTCGACAATTAAAGCTTCCTCAAAGCAAAAACACACGAGAGAAGAAGTGACAAGTAAGAAAAATACAGTTCATACTTAAATTAAGGTAGCTCGCTGCACATCAGACGTTGAAGCAGACGGCGGTTAGGACGACACTGAGGAATGTAAAATTGGAAAGTCAGGACCCGTGACCCAGTCCTAGGCGCTTGCTGACTGGCATCCCATACGACAATCTTCGATTTCAGAAGGCCTACTATCAGGCGCAATAGCAACAGTACAGCAGCCAACCAGTACCACCGTAGCCTGTCTGCAACCGTCTGGGACTCTCGTCACTACTTCTGTCTGTACAGGTAAATTTTTAAGGGACTTAACAAAGGCGGTTGGATGGCACCGAGAGTTTTGCCAACCTGAGGTTGATCATAGGAGGAACTTTTCCCGTTTTATTCATGCATGTTTCAATGTCAAACCTCCAGTCATCACGCCACAGGAAGGCGCTACATAGGAGGGATTAAAAAGCATAAGAAACATTTGCTGCTTCATATCACGTTCAAATTTCGACGTAGCGTACTGAATGGTCACTCGTCGTTCCAGCCAGTACAAGATAGCAAAAATTGCTGTCGCACTGCGCTCCAAAGCGGCAGATCACGCTTGAAGATGCTGCAAGCCGACAATATCACTAGAGAATGGTTGGAAAGTCTGAGGGTGTCAGTCGTCTCAAAGTTTACCAAAGACGTCTTCTTTTTGTACATCGCACGCCGAACTGTCGTTTTCGACAGCGTCATGTATGAGAATCAACGCCCCAGGGAAAGGGGTAGTTTCATCGAGGTCCTTTTTGTGTCGATTCTGAGCAGCGGTGAGTCTGGAATGTTTTCCTCGGCCACTCATAAGAAAATAAGGTGATTTAAATATTGTTGCGCTGTGCTTCCAACTCTCGTCACAGAGGTGTTAAAAGAAATGGTGAAGTATGGGTAAGAGGGGCGTGTGACGATCCTCCAATCGTGTGACACGTCCGCCGTGGCGTTGGGCAGAATTGTGGTGACGTTTGGTGCCATTAACCTACTGTACACGTCACATGAACTTTTGCACTTTTGCGTCTTTTTCGCACGTGTCGACGCCTTGACGTTTGTAATCGCCCAACGGTAACGTCGCAGGGCATCACGCTTTTCGACCATTACAGAGGAAGGCTATACGCGTCTTTGAGACAAATTTTAAACTTTAGCGTCCAAATTGGTGAAAATTCCGGGGTTCCCAAAAAGTGATCTTTTACGCTGGCTACGACGTGTCGCTAATTAAGTGAAACTCATTCATTTATGGGATCTTGATAGTCAGATATCAGAAACGTTCAGTTTACTTTTACTTTTTTTATTCATTATAATTCTTCTAGTACGTGACAGCCCATAGAGGTCGCTTCCAAATAAGATCCGTGATGTGTGAGAACGGTTTGTGTGTGTCGATTGGACAGAACATCTGTATTTATGGAGATCGTGGTAAAATATTTTTCGTGTTGGATAAAGTGGTAACAGTGACTGTAAGTGGCTTTTATATTATTTTTTATTTGCTGTTCTACAGTTAATCTAGTGCATACTGTTATAATTATTTGTTTGCGTATACGTTCCAGGTGTGGTGTGGTGAAGATCATGGGGCAGAAAATACAGATTGAAATACAAACAAAATGGATCCCCAGCAGAAACGGTTAGTAGTGTTCGTGGAATTGACAAATTGTGACACAGGTAGAGGTGACCAGTTGTAAGCTAAAACCAAAAGAACAGACGCAGTCTCTGCGGCTTCAACGCGGTGGTGCCGGCGACTCTGGAAAAATATGCGCCAAGGAGCAGACACATCAACCAAGATCTGCCTACTACCTTTCTATATGGACAGTAGTAACGCAGGTAAATTTTATTACTTAATATAGGTACTACTTTTGCAAACAGTTGGAAGGCGTGGTAACCGCAATAGAATGACCACAGCATAGTATTTGTTGCCTCAAATGCATCTACAAGTGAACCATTGAATTTGATCACAATATACGCTAGGAAAGAAGTGGAGTGGACAGTTGTGACGAATATACACCGATGAGCAAAAACAATTCGCAAACGGCCATGCCCCAGTGGTAGCCCCGGTTGCCGTCAGATCACCTACGTTAAGCGCTGTCGGACTTGACTAAGACTAGGATGGGTTACCGTCCGGGTCTGCTAAGTGCTGTTGGCAAGGGAGGCGCACTCCGTTCTTGTGAGGCCAATCGAAGAGCTACTTGATTGAGAAGTAAAATCAAATGTCGTGAGGCTAGGGCCCCCGTCGGGTAGACCGGTCGCCTGGTGTAAAATCCTTTCAGTTTACGCCACCTCGACAACTTTCGTGTCAATGGGGACTATGTGATGATGAGGACAATACAAAATCCGGTACCCGGGCGGAGAAAGTCTCCAACCCGGTTGGAAATTGAACCCGGGCCCTTTGCATGACATTCTGCCACACTGAACACTCAGCTATCGAGGAGGACTGATTGAGAAGTAGTGGCACCAGCTACTAAAACTGACAACAGCCGGGAGAGCAGTGTGCTGACTACATGTCCCTCGATATCCACATCGGGTGGCGGAGGATGACACAGCTGCCACCCGGTATCGTTAGGCCTTCGAGACTGTTTGGACGCTGTTTGTTTGTTTTTTTGTTTGTATTTTGGGATATTTCTTAATGAAGCAATGGTTTTGTACAAACTAACTAAAGAAAAACTGCATAGATCCGTTTCCACCCTAAAGACGATTATCATTAAGTGTATGTCGTAGGTTACGCATTTCGGTATTTCTGTTCGCAGGTCCGTCGTATCTACTGTTAGTGTGTGTTGTAGCACCTCAATTTCAGAGTTGTCTTAAAGCTGATTTACAATGTGCATCTGCGGTGATATCTTTAATTCTTATATGATTTTACACATTGTGTCCCAGGGGGTACAAATCAGGCACATTTGCTGGCCAAGACATCAGTATGAGTTTATTATAACGTCGCTCAAGCCGTTGTAGCATGATTCTGTCCTTGCAAGACGGACAGTTATCCTGCTGGAAGATATCATCGCCACGGGGGGACACTTCAGGCATTAAGAGATGCTGGTGATCCACACTAACGCTCACATAGTTCACTGCTGTCATTATGCAATCCATTACCACCACAGATCCCATGGAAGCCCAACTCAATGTATCCTATAGTATAACTGTGCCCTCATCGACCGGCATTTGTGGCGCGGTGCATTTTTGTGCCGCTGGATGATGGCGTGTATGAACCCAAGCACCGACCTGGTGTAAATCAGTAACACTGTGCCCCCTGCAGTCATAACTGACGATGTCGTCGGATCAACACAGGGGCATGGGGCGTGTAATGTGGTACATTTTGTGCAACAATGGCGTTTGAAAGGTGTGCTCCGAAACACTTGTGTCCTCACTAACATTGTTCTCTGTCGTCAGACCTGCCACAGATCGCTGACTATTCTGGATTACAAAGCGGAGGATCCTACGACGTCTACGTTTTGTGATGAGACATGGTCGTCCAATGCCATACGGTCTATCCGTTATTTCACTATCCTTGAACTGTTTTCCATAGTTGCTCACGACAGTAGAACGTCCACAGGCGACCAGCTTTGCCGTTTCAAAGACTCTCATCTCCAGCCACAGGGAAATAACACTGTGCCCTTTTTCAAAACCACTCATATAAATAGATTTCCGCAATTGCAGCCCTTATCTTCGCTATAATGACTGTCCATTCGTCTCTCTTTCGCTTACATTCTTTCCTTACTGCGTCACGTGCCCGCAACACAACCAGGAGGCATTAAGCCTCGCGGTGGGTGATGGTCATAATCTTTTGGCTCATGAGTGAAGTCTTTACCGTGTGTCAATTCGTAGTAACATGTGGTACGTGTCATTGATAACCCACAGTATTGATGTTGCCATAAAAAAATGCCTGGCTGTTACATCGTTACAATGGTGGACGATTAGACCAGCTATCATTCCGTCGAAGGGTTGCTATGACTCTGTTGGAAAGTAATTCATCCAGAGGTTAAAGTAGGAAACGGAGCAGACCATCTATCTTGGAGAATATGGATTCAAAATCACGTCATAACGGTCCAAGAAAAACAAAATGATAGCGTCCTTATTATAAAAAGTTTCTAATAAATTTTGGAAGTGTGACGTTGTCCCTCGTGTAATATGTTTTGCTAGCTACCATATAAAAGGCTAAAGAGCTGTTTCACAGATATTATTATAAAATATATGCCTATGTTCCTATTGACCTTTGAAAAGGGCACCCGATTTTGACAAAAAAAACTACTAAATTTCATTAAATTCTTGTCTAAAACTTCATTCGCAGCCATTCTGTACAAAATGTCTAATATTTTTTTGAAAAACAAAGGTTTTCAGGCGTAACCGTGTTAAAAACGGAGGTCCAGCTGAGGGATGGTGCTTTTGTTGACTTGGCTCTGTTAGGGAGAGGTGCACCGAAAGCCTTAGTTCTGAAGCGAGACGTTCCTTGAAGCAGCCGGGGGCAGTTTGACCTCAGTCAAATACATTTAGCAAGACAGACATCTCTTAGCAGCCCTAAAATATGCATGTTGAATAAAAATCCTTCCGCTGAGGCAGTTTAAGTCCTTTGTTGAAAGTTCACGGTCGTGACCTTTTAGTAGAAACCTTTAACAGCCTGGGAGAAAGAATTTTCTTTCAACATTCAGAATTTCGGCTGTGGCTGCCCTATTATAAAGTTACGTTCTAAAGCACGCGCAAATAGACTGCGAAATATTGTAGCTTGGCAGGTGGCTGGCAGGCTGACACTAGGGAACGAAGTTACGTTGTTCTAGAAATTCTTTTTCAATGGCTAGAGAAAACCGCAGTAGTTGTTAAAAAGGCCACAGGTTGATGGCTGTGTATGACGTAAGAATGACGTAGCGTTTGAGTTTTTCGATAATAGAAGGGCGGAATGCGAGCTTACTGGATTTGACGTTTTGCCGGCTTCTGATGGAAGTTTTTTTAACAACAAAACAAATACGCCGTTGGCAGAGAAAATGTAACTTTTGTGGAATGGGAGACGAAACTTTCCAGGTGTGAAACGCAGTCTTCGTTTTAACTTCCGAATAACGTGAACTCGGGCCGCTGAGGCGGCAAGAGGCGGTGCACTGATGGCTCGCTTTCGGCTGTGACTGCAGACTTCGACAGCAACTCCCCGCTGTGCCGGAGACTGACGGAGTCCAACGTCCAAGTACTACAGGGCAGAGCACACCTAGGTGCGCAATTTCTGACAGCGAGCCATCTCAGCGACAGTCTGCTCTTTTTACATCAATGAGAGTGGTGCGACAGACTGGCAGCACCATCAGTGTAGGACGAAGGGTACTTTGGGATTCAACATAATTTTCGGTTGTGGCTTTCCATGTTCGACAGTACAGTTACAGTTGCATGGATAACTTCAGTTTCTCTTTCAAGCAACACAATTACTTAATGATGCGTAGGCAGGTTGCGGTAAATTCATTATGAAAGGGATATGACGTTTAGCAAATTCCAGTTCCCCAACACCTAACGTCGCCAACCGCTATTTTTTTATCTCCGTTTCATCATAATGAGAGTTTTACTGAGCATCAAGTAATTACATGTTGCGCCTTATAATTTTTGTAATAAATTTAGAGTTAATTAATATTATTTTTTTATTTGTGTTGTTAGCATTCCACTATCATGATCAATTTTTTGAGTGATAACTTGCGAATACCCCAACTTAAGTTTCACCGCAATCTTATGAAGGTTTAATTTAATCCCTTGTATACGTTTAATTCAGCACTTGCGCCTAAGGGTGGATCTGTCTCACAGTTAATTTCCACACACATTATTTTTCGTAACACCAAATGGCTCTGGGCACTATGGGACTAAACATCTAAGGTCATCAGTCTCCTAGAACTTAGAACTACTTAAGCCATTCTAACCCAAGGACATCACACACATCCATGCCCGAGGCAGGATGCGAACCTGCGACCGTTGCGGTCACGCGGTTCCAGACTCAAGCGCCTAGAACCCCATGGCCACACCAGCCGGCTTTCGTAACACCAGCTTTCCACGTTTTTTACAATCGTGCTCATGGCAAACATATGTCTGACTGTGATCGTCTGTCCTCCGTAATAGCCCTTGAAATGTTTTGCAATTAATCCTGATATGGAGATCTGCGATATCTTACAGCTACTTCTTTCACATCGTCGGAAAACCCTAAATTCACATATTCTCTATGTTCTGGACGACTAGTTCCCTCTCAACATGCAAACTCTTTCTTGGCCGAAGTTAAGCCTCGTAATAGTTAATTATCCTACCGTAATCGTGTGTCTGGTACGTCTAACAGATTGTGTCCATAACTATCTTTGCTTCTGATGCTGTACTTTGTGAGATACTGTTGAAGTTTTTCTATACGAAACACCAAAATTCTTTTTTGCTGTGGGTGTAGTCTGTTCTCGTTCCACTGCCTACCAAATGCCATAATCTGGGTTACATCGATCAATGCAGTGTAAGCCGTCTTCCTCGGCATTTTTATTGGGCACAACACTTGCGTTCTTAAAATATCCAACCGTTAGGTACATGGCTCCAAACCTGATGGATCAATTCGCATCTAATTCTTATTATTCCATCAGAGCAACAATTCACTCCTTCAAATGACGGATTTTCGGAGGTACGAACTGCAGCTACGTGATTATATAATTCATATTCAGTCTTCATATTCAGTCAGGTATAAAATTCGTAAGCTAGTCTTCGGCTCATGACGGTGGTCACTCTCCATTATCCGACGCCTAGAGTATTCCATATGGTTCTCCACAAGTAAATTCTTCTGGTACTTTCGTACCGTTATGGTAGTGACTGAAGGAACCGGCTGTAAATGTAGAGATCACTGACGGTACGGTACCGGTGGTAAGCATTGTCGCTACTACATAAAAAACTCACACTGATCCCACCAATTAATTGGCTCATGCTCGTAAAAAAGCTGCAAATCATCGAAAACACATTTTTCTGTACAAATGTTACTCGGATTGTACATTGTAACACTTTTATATATTTAAATATATACTTTAATTAACTTTTCTATATTTGTAAGAATCTTCATTAGAGTTAAACTCGTCTGTCTTAATAAACGATCATCCTAGCAGATACTACATAGAAAGAATCTGTATACGTATATTGATATGGTATAGTCATAGGCAACTGTAAGAAGCAGGGAAACATGAGAATAAATTTACATCTCATATTCATAACTGGAGGTTAGATACTAGAAAGAAGACACGGAACTATAAGTTATATGGTTTAAGAACTATATTTCAATGAAATGAAATGAAATTAAATGTCGTGTGACGAGGGCCTCCCGTCGGGTAGACCGTTCGCCAGGTGCAAGTCTTTCGATTTGACACCACTTCGGCGACTTGCGCATCGATGGGGATGACATGATCATGTGTCATGTTCACAGCGTGTTCATCCATCATTGCTTCTCCGAGATTTTCATCACAACAGCAGCTCACTTCTAGTGGTATACTGAGCTTTCAATGTATAATTCAATGTGGCAAATTTTAAGTTACTGAGCTTGCTTCAAATAACTTCAGTTCACAATTGATAAGCGTCTTTCATTGCAGTATGTGCACCTGCTTTTCGGCCAGTTACAGGAATGTTTCAGTAGTGGAAAGCCACGCAGGTACTGACAGAAAGCTTCTGTCGTTCACGAATGAATTTCTGTCTGCACTACGAGAGAGGAATAATTAATGACACCTGCCACAATGAAGTACACATGTTGAATAATAATAGAAACATTGTGACAAATGATTTCATCGCCAAGAATAAAAAATATGACATACAAGAATGATTAGCAGGATCAGATTCGTGTAGATGTTCGACATTGACGGAGCTGGAATTAGTAAACTCAACATAGTCGTTACAGCTGCGAAGATACTGCGGACATTCGACACCCTAACTTAAGTATATGAAAGCGAGGTATTTCAGATTCTCCTAGTTTCGAAGAGATACAACCTTTACTATTAATTGCCCTCGGAGTATTACTGAATCATGATGTAATTTCACATTACCACTGCGTGAAACCATCTAAAAATAAAAAATATCACCACAGATGCACATTGTAAACCAGCTTAATGATGAATCATAATATGAAGTGGTACTATACACACTGGCAATAGTAATGACGTACCTGATAATAGAAATACTGAAATGCGTAACCTACGACGGAAACTTAATGATCGCCGTCGTTAGTGAGGAAACGGATCTGGTCAGATGTTTTCTTTAGCTGCTTTGTACAAAACCATGGGTCATTTAGAAATACACCAAAATATAAACAAAAACCAAACACCGTCCAAACAGGCCTTGAAGGCCCGTCTCCTGTCCTGCCCCCATGCGCCACCGGATGCGGATACGTACGGGCACGTGGTCAGCACACCACTCTCCCGGGTGCTCACAGTTTTCGTGAAAGTGCCCTTACGTCTCAATCAAGTAACTCCTTATTTAGCCAGCAGTGCTAGGCATACCCGGATGGACACCGTTCCAAGTCTTAACCAAGCCTGCCAGCGCTTAACTTCGGTGATCTGACTGGAACCTGTGTTACAACTCCGGCAAGGCGCAGAAGATAAAATTCACTCAGGTAATACAGAGATGATAGCAAAGTATCAACAGTTATCGATGACTTTGTATCGCTTTATCTTCTTAGCTTCTTAGCCCATCTTATTTAGGTTACCTTCCCTCTCTTATATTTTAGAAAGCCTGAAGATATGCAGAATACAAGAGGAATCACTCGTTTTCTTGGTACTTAGAAAACCTCAATTAAACAAGTCGCTATCTTTATCATGCAATATTCAACTTACCTTTGAGAAGCAAATACCAGTATATAGCGTGGGGACAGTTACAAGGTTAGTCATGAAAATGTAATTATCACTTCGAAAACGCAGGTTCTTACCATGAAACTTCTTGATGGTGTTAGTGGTTCTGCACATATTCACCCTTTAATGGGACACGTTTATCCCTACTTGGATGACTTCATGGATGTCTTGGTTGCACAACTCTGCATTATGGCAGTTGAAAAAACGTTCTAACTCGAAGACCAGATAATCTTTACTCAGGAACTGCCGGTCACCCAGTGGTTTCTTATTCCGAGGGAAGAGAAAGATTCCAACGGATACCATGTCAGGAGAATACGGAGCTGAAGAATATTTTAATGGACCAAAGTGGCATCATGTGTGACTGTCCTGTGCGCTAAGAGCCGGGGTACTTTCGAGAGACAAAACCACCAACATGGACAGCTACCCGCCACGGTCTGCTTTAACAGCGACACCTAACATCGTCAGGAGACTTCGGTAGTATGTTTATACTACCGTTTGCCCATTACGCAACCAATTTGGTAGCACCACACCATAGAGGCGGAAGAAAAGCTCAGATTCATTTTGCTCGATAATGGTAGTGTCTTCACCTTTTTCGGCGGTAGTGAATCCACAAGTTTGCACTGTTTCCTTCATTCCTTTGTCACGTTTAAGAAGTCTTGGAATGTATTTCAAACTGATCCATGACTGAGTTTCACTTTAAAAGAGCTATGTTTTCAGTGTTCAATAGTAGGTCAACCACCCGCTCGAATAACCACGCTTGTTAGTACGCTTCTAGGGAGATTCGGGGAGGTGTACCGGCCCCAGGTTGAATACAGCCGGCAGATGAACGACGGGGTTTCCCGCATTCGACTAAGTGGTTACCAGATTGTTACTCAACTCCCACCTTACTTACATGATGCGTAAACATTTGGGAAAAGTTCGCACTCTTTCACATGAACAATATTATATGCATGTGTTGGGGTACAAAAAGGGCATCTGGCAACCCTTTAAATTAAAAATGCCAAATCAAATAGCAAGGCGACCCCGCTTAAATGTGGGACAAAGGTACAAGAGACAAAGAAAATTTAATAGTAGGTCCACACAATCATGTTACTTAAGATCATTTCCGTCTGTTTCCATGCACCCAGGTCGACATAAGACGTGGCATGAGGGTCCTGTGATAAGATTGGATAAATAAATTAAGTGGCCATAATGAATAAAACTCACTGATGATCGATGATGCATCCGAAACCGGTTTCGGTAATTAAATCATTACTGCCACATATAAATAACATACGGTTACGAAGTTCTACAATTCAATCCTTTTCTTTTCTTAAACAAAGGTTTTACAACTCGTGTTTGGCCACCATGGTGTGCAGAAGTCCACTGCGGCTATCAACGGCGGAGTGCCAGTTTACTGCGGAGTGTCTTTTGTGCCACAGGAAAGTGTCTCCTGAACTGTGAATACCATATTTTTTCTCGTGAAGAGATATCATGATTGTAACACCGCAAATCCTACCCCTCTCGCTGTTCGGAGATTGGTGATAAATGATGTAAATTTGCTTGATGTAGAGGCGTTAGGTGATCATATTGACAATATTGTGAACAGTGCATATGAAAAATCTATAGACAGTAGCATTTGTGAACGAATAGTAAGGATAGCCAAAGGTAGCGTAAAATTTAATTCTAATAATGGCTCTGTTAACACAATATCAGTAACGTGCGATGGTCTTGGCTTGCGGCTTATGAGAGACTGTAATTTACTGTTCCAAGCTCGTTCAAAGAGATCAAAGATATGTTTAATTTATATGGGACAGTTTACGGTATCAGAGGAGACAGGTGCCAGAAAACTTTTGGCATGACACGCTCCGTGGGAATAGAACGGCTAAAGCAAAATTACAAGGGCACATACCCTGTTCTGTGTGTCTATGCGGTCATAGAGCATATGTTTTATATGAAAATCAGTCCCTCATGTACATCGTATGCAATTTCACTAAACACCTGAGGGGAAAGTGTGACCGTAGGCACCCTGTACAATCGCGTATTGAGAGGAGTCCACCTGGCCCCTATCGGCAGGGGATCTCAAGTTGATTCCGTATTTCTAGATTTCCGGAAAGCTTTTCACACCGTTCCTCACAAGCGACTTCTAATCAAGCTGCGGGCCTATAGGATATCGTCTCAGTTGTGCGACTGGATTCGTGATTTCCTGTCAGGAAGGTCGCAGTTCGTAGTAATAGACGGCAAATCTTCGAGTAAAACTGAAGTGATATCAGGTGTTCCCCAGGGAAGCGTCCTGGGACCTCTGCTGTTCCTGATCTATATAAATGACCTGGGTGACAATCTGAGCAGTTCTCTTAGGTTGTTCACAGATGATGCTGTAATTTACCGTCTAGTAAGGTCATCCGAAGACCAGTATCAGTTGCAAAGCGATTTAGAAAAGATTGCTGTATGGTGTGGCAGGTGGAAGTTGATTCTAAAGAACGAAAAGTGTGAGGTGATCCACATGAGTTCCAAAAGAAATCCGTTGGAATTCGATTACTCGACAAATAGTACAATTCTCAAGGCTGTAATTCAACTAAGTACCTGGGTGTTAAAATTACGAACAACTTCAGTTGGATAGACCACATAGATAATATTGTGGGGAGGGCGAGCCGAAGGTTGCGTTTCATTGGCAGGACACTTAGAAGATGCAACAAGTCCACTAAAGAGACAGCTTACACTACACTCGTTCGTCCTCTGTTAGAATAATGCTGCGCGGTGTGGGATCCTTACCAGGTGGGATTGACGGAGGACGTCGAAAGGGTGCAAAAAAGGGCAACTCGTTTTCTATTATCACGTAATAGGGGAGGGAGTTTGGCAGATATGATACTCGAGTCGGGATGGAAGTCATTAAAGCAAAGACGTTTTTCGTCGCAGTGAGATCTATTTATGAAATTTCAGTCACCAACTTTCTTTTCCTAATGCGAAAATATTTTGTTGAGCCCAACCTTCATAAGGAGGAATGATCATCAAAATAAAATAAGAGAAATCAGAGCTCCAACAGAAAGGTTTAGGTGTTCGTTTTTCCCGCGCGCTGTTCGGGAGTAGAATGGTAGAGAGATAGTATGATTGCGGTTCGATGAACCCTCTGCCAAGCACTTAAATGTGAATTGCAGAGAAATCATGTAGAATCAATAGACAACTGTTTTATCAGCGTTGAATGTCCACGCTGTGGGTACGTCAGGACCTCCGAGCGGGAGGAACGTGGATGAAAAAGCTACAAAATGCATACACGGCTAACAAGAGACCCGAGCGGAGAGAGAGAGCAATATATGAGATCACACAAGTAACTCAGTCGGCAAGGTAGGCAGCGTCGTCGGTAACAATACAAGTGATGAGGAACACCGGAATGCGCCTACGCAAGTGGAAGAGAATACGGAGAAGGCTACAAGTTTTATGAAACTACCGCCGCAGAGCAAGGGAACGGAATGGAGAGCGGCTTAGCAAATGATAGAAGTAAATTAATAGACGAAAACGGATATCATCGTCACTGCCAACGTACAGCAACAGGAACATGAGAATGCTCCTCTGGAAGTACAAGAGGATGTAGAGATGGCAGCAATCATTAGTGACTGTAAAACAGTGAATCTAGGTATTAAGATTATGAAGAAAACAAATGCGACGTCGAATCAGTGTCCGATAAAAGCACCATGCTGGAAAAACCGCGAGAAATGGACGAGCTACCAAAATTTCTTCTACTCTGCGACATTCTTCACAATATTCCTGGCTGAAGCACTACCTAGCAACAATACCCTGTTTAAAACAGATAAGGCAAGCAGAGAAGAAGCAGAGAAGATAAGTCCAAAATATCATCTGTTCTTCAAGTATTATAAAAACACAAAGAATGACAATGGAATCGTGCCCATCTCTGTTTTATAGGCCAAGCAATTTTATGAGTTGCAAGAAAAGACTAGCGATCAAAATATTGTATTCTGTGGAGACGAAACACCGGAACCACTGGAGGAAGTCTAACCTCGACCGTGGAACAGATTCTAATGATACTCCGTAGTCTACGTATTCAAACTGCCAGCGCGGTCAACACTGTGTATGCAAAATGTATAAATAACAACTTATGGAACATATGGTCAGGGTCACCAATGACAGTGTAGAATTTGAGCATAATTCTGGGTCTATTAGCACAGTTTTACCAATTAACGCAGTTATTCGCTTTTAGAATGCTGTGTATGACACTGAAATGACTGAAATGCAAGTCAACTGAATGTGTGAAATACAGGCACACCTTTTCTATTTAATTTAACTACTTCAGTAGTGAATGTAAGTGTGGGTAATGGATTGTTTCAAAAATATCGTACTGAATTTAAGAAGCCCTTTGTTTTGCTGCTTTTGACTGCTACACAAGATTTTTATAAAATGTAAAGAGTCTGTATTCCCCTACAAGAAGTCTTAAGAATTCCTACAACTTGCTATTTTCTGTTCATTCTAATGTGATTGAGTGTCCTCCTGTCCGTATTTTGTTTGTAGTACTGTATAACCTAACGCCGCCTCATTGGTTAAATGTACTTACACACAATAGCAAGAACAGTTAAACACTAAGTTACGAATTTAATGGCTTTTCTAGTGGTCATAGATATTTGGTGCGAGACTTTCAAATGTTTAATAGTACACAAAAGAACATCAGGGCAGCACTTAAATCAGCAATGCCAAATCCAATAGTAAGCCTACCCTGTCTGGACTCTGGAAAAAGACACAAGAAGAAAAGAAGTTTAATAGCAAGAGAGGGCATGAAGATGCTAACCTGATCAGGTTAAATAAATAAAGTGGATATATAGAATACACCACACTGATGATTGGCAACGCGTCCGAAACCTGTTCCGATAGTAAAATCATCCGTTTATTAAAGGCGGTACGTATCGTTGCTGTCACATCTACAGGTTGAATGAACGCCAAAAAAATATTTGCGCATTCGGAGAAGAATGTTGGTGACTGAAATTTCGTGTGAACATACCACTGCAACGAGGAACACCTCTGTTTTAATTGTGTCCATCTCAAATACTATATCATTTCCGTGGCACGCTCTCCCCTTTTTCGGTTTGAAACACAACGTGCTGCTCTTCTTTGAAGTTTCTCGATGTACACCGTTACTCCTATCTGGGAAATATCTCATACCGCGCAGCAGTACTCCAAAAGAGGACGGACAAGCGTGGTGTAGGCAATCTCTGTAGTAGATATGTTACATTTTCTAAGTGTTCTGTAAATAAAACGCAATATTTGGGTTTCCTTCCACACAAAATTTTCTATGTGTTCTTTTCAATTTTAGTTGTTTGTATCTATAATTTCTAGGTATTTAGTTGAATTTACGGGCCTTTGATTTGACTGATTTATCGTGTAACCTGAGTTTAACGGATTAGTTTTAGCACATGTGTGAATGACGTCACACGTTTCATTATTTAGAATCCGTTATCAATTTTTGGTCTAAACAAATATATTTTCTAAATCGTTTTGCAAATTTTTTTGATCTTCTGATCGTTTTAATCGACTATAAACGACAGCATCATCTGCAAACAACCTTAGACGGCTGCTCAGATTGTCCTCTAAATCGTTTACATAGGTAAGGAGAAGTAGCCCATAAGACTACCCTGTGAACGCCAGATATCACTTCTTTTTTAGTCGATCACTTTCTGTCGGTTGGTACGAACTGCGTCCTCTGTGACAGGAAATCACGAATCCGGTCACATAACTAAGGCGATATTCCATAACCACTCAATTTCACTAAAAGCCGTTTGTGTAGTACAGTGCCAGAAATCTTGATGTATACTGGCGTCAATGATATAGGCCTGTAATTTAGCGGATTGCTCCTAATACCTTCCTTGAATTTTAGTGTGACCTTTGCTACTTTCCTGTCCGTGGGTACGGATCTTTCGTCTAGGGAGCGGATGTATATGGTATTTAACTATGAAGCTATTGTATCAGCATACTCTAAGAGGAACCTAACTGGTATACAGACTGGCCCGGAAGATTTGCTTTTATTATGTGATTTAAGTTGTTTCACTACACCTAGGGTATCTACTTCTAGATTACTCTTGGTGGCAGCTTTTCTTGATTAGAATTCTGGAAAATTTACTTCGTCTCCTTTGGTCAACGAATTTCGGAAGGCTGTATTTAGTAACCTTGCCTTAGTAGCACTGATATCGATAGCATTTCCATTGCTGTTGCACAGAGAAGGAATCGATTGTGTCTTGCCACTAACATACTTTACATACTTCCAGAATCTTTTTGGACTTCTGCCAGGTTTCGAGACAAAGTCTCGTTGTGGAAACTATTATAGGCCTCTCACACTAAGTCCCCGCTAAATTTCGAGCTCCTGCAAAAGATCACCAATCTTGGATATTTTGAGTTCGTTTAAATTTGGCATGCTTTTGTCGTTGTTTTTGCAACAGTGTTCTGACCTGTTTGTGAACTACAGGGGATCATCAGCTCCATCGTTTATTAATTTATTTGGTATAAATCTTTCAATTGCTGTCGATACTACTTATTAGAACTCAAGTAACCGCTGGTCTGCGCTTACGTTATCAATTTGAATGGGGTGGAGATTGTCTCCCAGGAAGGCGTCAAGAGAATTTTTATATGTTTTTTTGAATAGGTATAATTTTTGTTTATTTGAGGAGGATTTGGGGTGGAATATTTAATCTGGCTACGGCAACCCTGTATTAAGAATCTAAAAGTGGGGTGAATTAGAATGTCAGTGGTGTTTGTTGCAGGATCCTACTGTAGTTTGAGTCGTCTACCACTTATAGTATTTTGAAAAGTTTCTACACCGACACATGTTTGTGGCATTCAACCTGTGTATTTGGTCGGTGTGAGGTTGTATGGTTGCTTACAGTGTGCTTCTGTGTTCCGTGAATGCATTGTGAGTTGCTAATCTGTTAGTGTGTGACAGTCCAAGCACTAGGTTGTGCGTGGACGATGGGATTTACCAATGCAGAAAAAGCCGAAGTGCTCACGGTGCATCGAGAGTGTAAGGAAAATACAGTTCGTTCTCATTTATTATCCTCTCCAACCAGTTACGTTTATGTGATGTTGTAACACCTAATCAACGTAACAGAAGGAAACAAATGACAACAGGAAAGTGGGAAAGTAATGTTCTTGCTGCTGCTGCAGCTGAGCCGCACGTTTCTTCCTGCGCAATCCCACGAAAAAGTGGCATAAGTCAGGCAAGTGTCCCACGCATTCTCCATCAACATGGGACCCATCTATACCACATCTCTCTCATTCAAGATCTGCATGGGTAAGATTATGAGAATCCTCTTAATTTATGTATATGGACATGGCGGAATACTACGGTTTTTTCATGTATCTTGTTTAGTGATGAAGCCACATTTAACAATCACGGTCAGGTAAACCACTTAAACATGCGCTATTGAGTTGTTGATAATATCTGTTGGCTTCATAAAGTAGAACTCCAGCGCCCATGGAGTGAAGACGTGTGGTGTGAGATAATGAATCATCAGCTCATATGCCCGTTTTTCATAGACCGAACACTGAACGAGCCCAAGTATTGGAGCCTCGTGAAAGACCATCTTCCACGGATGCTAGAAGGCCTTCGTCTGCAGACTAGGAGGAACTTATGGTACCAACATGATGGCTGTACAGTCCATAGACCACGAAGCACTACAGCACGTCTTCTGTTTACAAATCGTTCGATTGGACGCAGAGGGCTTGTGCCTTGGCCCACCCGTTCCCCGTATTTGACACCTAATGATTTTTTTTTCAATGGAGAGAGCCGAAAGATCCTTTCTACAACGGTATACCAACTACACCCGATGATATGCAACGACGTCTTAACCTCAGCCTGCTCGGATATCTCCGCTGACGCCGGCCGTTGTGGCCGAGCGGTTCTAGGCGCTATTTTCTAGAACCGCGAGGCCGCTACTGTCGCAGGTTCCAATCCTGCCTCGGGCATGGATAAGTGTGATGTTCTTAGGTTAGTTAGGTTTAAGTAGTTCTAAGTTCTAGGGGACTGATGACCTCAGATGTTAAATCCCAGAGTGCTCATAGCCATTTTTTGATATCTCCGCTGAAATGTTAGCATGTGTACAGTAGTCGTTCCATACCAGACTGGAAGCGTGTATCGCCGCTGTCGGTGGCCGTTTTGAACACATCGCTTGTCTCGTTACTAGTGAGGTTCCACACAATTAGTGTGTGCCCTTGTGTTGATCTTTAGTGGGTGTTACCACAAGTATTGAACAAGTTTCGATGTTAGAACTTTCCAAAATACGGTATCTCGTAAACGACTCGCACTAGAATCCTGAATAGACCCCACTGATATTCTAATTCACCATACTTTTATATTGTTAACGCCAATAGGAATTGTTCCATTTAGAAAAGCGTATGTTTGCTCAAAAATACACTTTCTAGGTACTATTATCATATAGTGATTGACTAAAAACACGAGCCCCAGACTAACAGTTCATTCTATGAAAACCGCACATCAATAGCTCTTTCCATTTCCGCAATATTTACTGTGCAAATTTTAGGTGATTCACTTTGTACATGAAGTACAGTTGCGAAATTCTACAGAAAAATAACGTTTTTCATTTGCACAACAGAGATTTTATCAGTTTTTTGAGTATACGTAATAATAATAGAGAGACACAAAACTATACTGAAATATTTCAGCGCGGGAAACTCAGTGGGAATGAAGACATTTCCGTACTAACCTGGACGCTGGGATGAATATTCATGTTACGCTAGTACTGTTACGTTGTTCAGTTATAAAGAGATTCCGCGCTGCGCAGTCTTTCAATACTTAATTAGGTTATCACAACTCCAGTACCGAAGCTCTTCAAGTGCTCTGGCGTGGGAAAAGCTTCGCTCTGTCCATTTATCTTAACGCTACTGCGATCGTGTGCTCTTCCTTCAATTATCCGCGCAACCTTGAGCGAGACAATCATTACGTTTGCAGAACGCTTCGGGAACGCTTGGACGCTCGCAGTCTCGGAGGAAATAAGGAGCCTATCTTGACTAAGGCAGCAAATCGCTTCCACAGGACAGAGGGAAACAATTATGGTAATTGGGGCCCCCTATTGTGGCCCAGGGATTTCACGCTTCATTTGCTCCCGTAATAGGGTTAATGGTAAGTGGAATGAGGCCGTTTGAGGTGCTCAAGTGAGTCAGTTACCTCCTAACACACTGAACAGGATTATGAAGTATAACTTCCACGTGGTACACAGGTTAATGTAAACACAGGAAACAAACTCATAGCTGAATGCTTCAGACGTTCCTTTCGCAGAGAATCATCTATGAACTTGAGAGAAATTACTCATTAATGGAATGGAGCCCGCTGGGCTGCAGGACAGGAAGTGGGAGGAAGCGAGGAAGCAATGGGGTAGTTGATACCAGTGAGAATTCATTTAGTTTGCGAATATGAACGATTATATGTAACTTCATAGTTCGTGTTTTTGTGACCTAAGATACCTGGAAAATTATTACTAAAATAACCTGAAAATCGTGGTAAAATGAGATAAAACTTATATGAAATATATAAATAGTAAGGTATAAACGGTTCTTAGAATCGAAATTACAAATACAATTATTAGTTTAAAATCGCTATGTATTCCTTCAAGAAGTCTCTTTCATTCATGATGTACGAAAATTGTGTAACCATCACAGAGCTATTGCAGTGTATGACACACTCAGCAAACAGATGTACTCGAAAGTAAGGGAACATCTGTTACGAGCAACACCTGCTTGTAGTTAGAAAATGTTTCAACAGTTTCCGAAACAACTAGAACGTGCAGTTTGATATTTTCTCTTAGTTTCTAAAACGAGTTTATGAATCGACACACGAATATCGATATTTCACATATTGGCTGCACAGAGAATGTCCACTAGCATGTAAACTTCCACAAGTCGCTTGCAGAGCCTACTTCTGCAGGTTGTTGGACGTGGAGACACCTCCAGCGCCGGCCGGAGTGCCCGAGCAGTTCTAGGCGCTAAAATCTGGAACCTCGCGACCACTACGGTCGCAGGTTCGAATCCTGCCTAGGGCATGGATGTGTGTGATGTCCTTATGTTAGTTAGGTTTAAGTAGTTCTATGTTCCAGTGGACTGATGACCTCAGCAGTTAAGTCCCATAGTGCTCAGAGCCATTGGAACCAACAACTCCAGCAAGTCAGCTTCCGCATGTTTCACCAACGTCCAGAAGCAGCTTTCGCGAGTGAATGGACACATTTTCTCGCCCCATGTTGTAGGTACTTTCCGAAACTGCCAGTTGCTGTTTGCTTTTCTCGAACTCTCTGAAATTTTATGTGTTCAGTACCCGTTAGCAAATAACAGTGTCGAGAAGGAGAATGGCACAAAGGGAGATGGTGCAAAACAAGTGCCCTACTGGAAACCTTGAAAATTGGTCACAACAGCCTAAGGAGTGTGAAATTAATTTTCAGTTTACTTTCTTTCAAGAGAAGTAGAATTAGAATGACAATACAAATGTTTTTAAGTTTTTGCTGGTATTTCAATGTTAGCATCAAAATTAATGAACTATTTATATAATGTTTGTAATCGTCAAAATGTAACTAAAAGGCTATCACTTGATGGAAAACCTGTAGCGTACGGAATTTTCGTATCCTGATTTCGAATATTTGGTTTTACAATAGACAAGAGATGCTCGACACTAGCACAGGACAACCTCAGAAAGATTTAAAGTTGAGTAAAGTCTATTGGCTTTATTTCATTCAATAGTGTGTCTTGATAACTTAAATACGTACTCCTCGGGAGCCATTTCTTCATGGAAAAATTTTCGCTTTCCATAATTTTGTTTCTCGTGCCGATATTTGTTCAGCGATAATAATGAAAAATCGGTGGTAGCTGATCCGTTTTTAAGTTCTACGCTGTAAACTTCCCCTTGTGTATCTCAAGGCGCAACTGTAGTGGAAATCCTTCTCCAGGTACTTTGCCGAAGTAACTTCCAGAAATAAAGTTGTGTAAGTTTTTGTTGTGATGTTAACACCACAGCAAGTGCTTGAGAGGTTACATGGGGAAGTTAATTGCTAGTGTACACACGACATTACGTTTGGTACAATAGCGATATTTCTGTTTCAATAGCCATACCTTGTAGGAAACGTTAGCGACACGAACGCTGCTGAAACAAGTCGCACCCATCCATACTCCTGCACATCTACCACCTTATTGTTGCTAACATCAGGTTACATGGTACAAGTTAACAGAAAGTGACTCGACAATGGTAATAAACAGATAAAACATCATTATATTTTCAACGGATACACATACATACTTGAGGAACATTGTTGAGTTTTTCCTAGAGATTTGTGAATTTTCGTCCTTCCTGACGTTAAACGAATGAGTTATTATCACCAGTGGATATAAATATGACATCCTCCTGGAAAAACTGAACTTAAAATTCTATAGCCAGAATACTCGGGATTTTGTTACTTGCGAACAGAGCGTGGCTCATAAGGAAAGAATGATTACGTGTCAAGAGACTCCAGGCATTATCAACAAGCTACAAGAAAATGAAATGTACACCATCCCATTAAGAGTTACAGAAACTGTGAGGTTTCTGTTTTGGAAATGTTGCCTTCCAAGAGAACAAAAAAGTCGCTCCACCAGTTCCATCGTTACTAGATGCGCACATATTCATAATTTTCAAATGCCTATTGACAGTTGGCATTTAGTTGAGCACTGCACGTCAGAGTACGACGTTAAAATCCGGGCATAGATCGATATGACATCACGGTAATTCATGATTGGCGAGATAATGATGGCGTAGATAGGATGCGATACAATGACAGTGGCTTGGAAATGAGTGTTATCAGCTCCTTAGCAGGCACAAGCCGCTCCCGTGTTTCCTGGCGTCATTCATATCGTTATGTCTCGAGGTCATGATGTGACGGTTTTGAGACGTACGACAGAAAGGATAAAAATCGACTGTATCGTTGGATGAAAGGTAGGCAACCTTAATGACATGCGGAGCGTGTAACACTCTCCGCAAGTCTGAGCTTTGTAGCATTCACAGCTTCTGTATCGTATCTAAAGCGATGTAGGACCACCCCGGGACACGTGTGCTCTAAAATGAGGTGATATTATTTCAAAAAGAAAAAAAAAACTCGCAGTTACTATACAGCGTAATTGTAGAAGGCTATTCGAGCGGTTTAAGGCGCTGCAGTCATGGACTGTGAGGGTGGTCCCGGCGGAGGATCGACTCCTCCCTCGGTCATGGGTGGGTGTGTTTGTCCTTAGGAAAACATAGGTTAAGTAGTGTGTAAGCTTAGGGACTTATGACCTTAACGCTTAAATCCCATAAGATTTCAAACACATTTGAACATTTTAGCAGGCTGGGGTGGCCGAGTGGTTCTAGGCACAACAGTCAGGAACCGCGTGACCGCTACGGTTGCAGGTTCGAATCCTGCCTCGGCCATGGATGTGTGTGATGTCCTTATGTTAGTTAGGTTTAAGTAGTTCTAAGTACTAAGGGACTGATGACCTCAGCAGTTTAAGTCCCATAGTGCTCTGAGCCATTTGTGGAACGCTATTGTTAGGTGCATTACATTCAACGAAGCTTTCACCATATGAAAAGTAGGTTTGACCGTATGTAACGATATGTATTTCTGAACCGTTAATTCAAATCCAATTGAATTCACCGCATGAGCATTTGTTTTGATGTGCTCAAACAATTTGAATGACGATAAAATTGTTTTCTTGCCATTAAAGTTATACATATGATGCCACTTCTAAGAGTCGTCATGTGTAGTTTCTATGGTGTTTCGGCAGATATTTGCAGTGCGTAGCTGCAGTCAGCCCAAATACCGGTCATTAAGTCTTTCATGCGACGTTCGATGTCGATGGAAACAGACCGCCATACAACAGCGCCGCTCACTTGCTGCTGCAATTCTAATTTTACTACCAAAGTTAATACAAACCGATAAACTGAAGTTTTACTATGTATTTTAATACATATCGATAAAACGACTATCGCATTAACTAATCTGGGGCCGCACTATCGAATGGCCACTTAAAAGTCCACTAGAAAAATCATTTTATGTGTAACGAGAAAGATACCGACGCTTTCCGTCGACACTGGACGTGGCGTGGATATGTTAAACAGTATTGGTCTGCACTGTTTCCCGCTACAAACTGCAAAAACGAAATAGCAAATATCTCCCGAAACACCACTGAAAATGTGCCTGACGGCTGTTAGGAGAGACACCCGGTACATATACAGAGAGTGGCCAGAAACAGTCTGGAAAGCTTGTAAGGGTGTTGCAATTCATAGTTTTGCTGATAAATAATTGTTAAGAAAAGAAATTTAGATACACTGCGCCGTTTGCTAGTTAATTAGTATTGAAGTGAGCCAATAAACTCGTTGACCGCGCCAATTGAGCCAGATAAACTGTTGGTTGTTCTCGTACCGTAGCTGATTACGCACAATACTGCTAAACCTTTGGATCGAGTTCGATTCTTACTACCGTTCGATGCGAAATTTTGTATAGCACTCTTGTTCTGTTTTACGAAACCAAACGAAGGACACATTGGCGACACCGTCTCTGGCGGGTCGCTTGAATCTGTGCACGCAACGCCCTGATTGGCTAACTTCAGAACTAATTAACTGGGAGACGGCGTCATGTATGGAATTTTTTTCTTAACATTCGTTTTTCTCAGCTCATTCTACCCTGCAGTATCCTTACAAGCTTTTCAGACTGTTTCCAATCACCGTGTACATAAAGGGTGGACACATAACAATGTGCTCAAAATTTGTAATGAACATGTATAGGGAAACTGTTTTGTCCCTCGTGGCATACAAAAACCTGCTAGCGGTCCTGATTTAATGAGAAACTGTAATATTCAGAGCTTCATCGTTTGTATTTGTTTGAGCAGATTGAAGTTCTCAGATTGAATTCAGAGCTTTCTAAACTGTGAAAAAACGTTAATCGCAAACGACCTTCTGTTCCAAAATCGACTGAAAACTATATCTTACACATTGTCTACATTACTACAGAGTCAACGGAACCTGCCATATAGTTTTTCATGTACCTTACCTCGTGATATTAAAAACGCTTTTATTGTAACATTTATGGCCTCTTGGTGTGAGCGTTATACTTCAAGTCTGAGACTAAAAAGGCTGAGTAATTGTTATATTTGTGTGCGTTGTCAGTCATACAGGGTGGTTTTAATTAAACTTACGCTGCATGACTTAGTGTAGACAGAAAACTATATACTGTATGGTACTCAACTTGATAAACTGGTCAGTCACAGGAATGTGACCGCCTGTCAAAAACCTTATTAACTACATTCTGTTGCTCAGACCGATGCCAGACGTACAGGAACAGGGTCAGTGAGATTGTGGGATGCACCGACAGGGATGTGGAGCCATGCCGACACCAGTGCCCTAGTTTCTCGGTTGAGGATCTAGGGCACTTGCATTCCGATCGAGGTAGGCCAACAGGTTCTCGGTTGGGCTTAAATCCGGCAACTTTGGTGCTCTTACAATCATGCACATACAATGCGGATTGCGTGACACGTTGTTTTGTGTTGCTGGAAGATATTATCATACCGATGAAAAACCAATTTCATGTAGAGCGGGAAATGGCCCAGAAGAATAGATGCAGACATGTGGCGATCCATTTTACCTTCCGAAATAATGCCATCGCAGAGGGCACACCTCAGCTACTTTCACCAGATCATAATCTTGCCTCCTCCTCCCTCCTACGACTTTCCGACGATTCTCCAAGGGCCATGCATGCCAACGGCTCCTTTCAGTTAGTGCATACAACGAGATTCATCTGGAAGGCCACTTGTCATCACTTATTGAACGCACAGTTGCGGTATTTGTGTAGAAGATCCAGTCTCCGTCGTCGATTATGAGCAGTCAGCATCAGTGCATGAACCAGGCGCCATAAATTGCTGAAGAAATTACTGTTCCCGTAGCTGAGAATGCTGGATGCAATGTTCGACCTTCAAGCAATTCCAGTTTGTAGTGGATGCAAGTGGTCGCCACACTGAGTGACGTTTGCAACCCTGAACATGAACGTGGTACGCAATTAACATACGTTACCCTCTCAGGTGAAAATTAAAATTTGTTTCTTTCAACGTTTGTTCCTCATGTGCCTTCTGCATATCCTTATAAACGTTTCCACAAAGTTTCATTGTCCTGTGATCACTTGTTTCTCATTGGGCCCCTGTCAAAGAGCAAAACTTAAATAATAACCACCCTGTAAATCACACTTTTATATGAACCTTACGTTCTAAATAATAGGAATACAAATGGCTGATTAGTTCCCCTTATAACTCGGTACACAAGGCGTGTATCTGCACGACGATGTTCTCAGCAGACGTCAGAACATTTTAAAATAATAGAAACGGATGAAAACTTTGAACATAACTGCTAAGGTTCAGTGACCGTGTCAGAATTATATTGGAACAAATAAGCCCTCGGTCACAAATATTAAGTCATAATTGACCTGGTTTCGACGCTACTATGAGCGTCGTCTTCAGAAGTAGACTAACTGTTGTAAAATATATTAGGTATATAGTACATTAATAAAATTAAAGTTTGTACTGACTGGAAAAGATCCAGTACTTACATGTCACATATTAAAAAAGATCTGAGCCGGAAAGGTGACGTCATGAACAGTTGTGAGATGGCTGCTCGTACTGATCTTTTTTAATATGTGACATGTAAGTACTGGATCTTTTCCAGTCCGTACAAACTTTAATTTCATTAATGTACTATATACCTAATATGTTTTAGAACAGGTAGTCTGATTCTGATGACGACCCTTATAGTAGCGTCGAAACCAGGTCAATTTTGACTTAATATTTGTGACCGAGGGCTCATTTGTTCCAATATAAGAAACGGATGAATTTAATCGTATAAATCGTCATTTGCCATTGATGAATGACAGATCATTTGTAAAACAGCTGCCAATAGAAGGCGATTCGTATGAACTGAGTTATAGTCAAACTTAAAAATCCAGTCTGAGACAGAATTTTTCTAGATTTCTGCTATTATCCTAATCTTGTTGTGTTCTATCTGCCACAAAGTGATTCGAAGAAACGTAAAAATGAATTACCTTTATCGTCACTAATTAAACTACACAAATCGTGCAGGATGAAACTAATTAATCGACAATCTAACTCAGTGAACAGATAAATTGATCGGAGCAGTGCCTAGTGATACTACCTCTCACTCCCCCAGGGGTATCGTTAGCAGGAGTACTGAAGAGGAATGTGATCAGAACGTTCCTCTCCTGCCTGTTAATTTCATCTTTCTAATTTGGGACCTTTCCTTTCTTTCGCGTAGTTCCTCAAGTTTCCGGACCACATTGTAGTTCACCTTTCAAGAGCAGTTTATTGGTAGAATCGAAGGCTCAAACCAGGACTTATTGTGGCAGTAAAAGACACTTCGCCCAATCTTGTACTTAACGAAATCAATATCTTATATAACTACCAGAGATTCAAAAACTCTGCCGACTCTAAATAAACCTCCTGCAGGTACGTGTCTTTGCTATTTTCCCCGTTAACAATTTCCACAACGCATACCACTGTACATTATGAAGAGTTTACTTTCACCCAAATGAATGGAGAAGTGTACCACTGAACAATGTGAGTCATTCTATGCCATCTCTGCAACAATACATTCTCGCATAGAGTGAAGCACATGTGCTTCTCATCGTTCCTTCGGGCATGTTCAAATAATGCACTCCATAATTCCAGACACATACAGTAAACTAATTGTAAATGAGGGGCATTTTTTCCCATATTAATTCTAACCTTAAACGAGCATCAAATGAGCGCTTGCGCCAATCCTCTTTTGAGAGATTAGAGCAGTTTTTTTTTTCATTTCGAACTCACTTATATCTATTTATGCCATTTATTCACTCATGTAATGGTCGAACGTGGAAACTGTCTAGTGATCGCCGGTGGAATAGTTTCGAAACACAGGATTTACAACATTGGCATTTATTTTGTAGAGAAGGAATTCCATTAGGCACAGTTACGGCTTAACTTTGGATTACAATAATGAAGTGATGGAATTTTGGGTTTTGTTGCTTTTATTCGCGATAGCACAATTACGTCTTGAAAAAATTTCCAGACATAATAATAACTAGGGACTAGATGCGCCAGCTGCATTAACGTAAATAGAGTACATAAAAATGTTTTACATTCGAAATTTTTATTTTATTTTGACCACGGACCTTAACTGCAATTTCCTCTATGAACACACAATTATAACACTGGTGATATTATTATATTCCTACTATTCCAATGAGTAAGCAATATGTCCATAATACAGAAAAATTTGTCCATGTCATTACCAGTGTTCTTAGTTATTGTGAATCAGTGACAAGCGACCTATTTCTAGGCAGACCATGACGAGAGTTAATTACTACGTGTCATTACCAGGCGTGCCCACGATGAGGACTGGTGAAGCTGCGCGCCCAAGAGGAGAGCACTTTGCCGGGGAAGTTGTGGGCGCGGCGGCAGCGACGGTGGAACTGGCAGCCGGCTGCGTGTTTTACGGCCTGGCTTGGAATGGGCCTCCAGCGTCAGCGGTAGTCACTACCACGGGCATCCACTGCACTCACAAGCAAAGCCTTGAGTGACCTCCGAGCTGAAGGGGAGTGAAGGCTCACATCACAGGGGCCACACCACAGTATAGCAGCGCCGGGCTCCCCGAGTACCATCTCTCTCCTCTCATTGAGAAAGGGATTCCTTGGGGATGTCCGTGTAGCTCAGCGGCATCTCACGCTTTCCGTTTCGCCAAGTAAATTATTTGAAAGTACCTTTCATACCTACGGCATACTGTCCTATGCCCCTTTGATGAGAATCACATACTCGGAAAGTAAGGTTTTTTTAAAACAAAAGTTATTGAATTCTCTAACTTGCCCATTCAGCCATATAATCACATGAAATGTCATGTTATAATTGGTTTTGACAGTTCATGGGGTAGACATTAAGTCGTACCATGGTACGATGAAAGTCTTATTTGGAGGCATTTATTCATTAACGCAAGATACGTTTTCGCCGAAATCAGCGAAGTCCCTCTCGTCAGTTTTGTTTGCAAGCATTTTTTGTTGTTGATTGGATGTCTACATACATCTAGGTAGCTTAAATACAGTGCAATATCGTCTCTGACCCTTCCCGTCGGAAAATAACTTGTTGAGAACCAATTTCTGATGATTCCATTGAAAGGCAGTCTCAAATGGGCAATCAGTTGTAGCATTTTCCTCCACCAAACATTTTGTCTACTGTTTCATTTTCGGTCGTTGGTATTTTCATTATTCGCAAAAAAGAGGATGATTAGGGTTTAATCTCCCATCGCTATTGAGGTCATTAGAAACGGAGACGACTCCCTCTCTTAAATTATTCATTTGAGTACTCCCAGAGGCCACGGCCACATGTGTGTTATGCGGCTCACGAGTTTACGATTCAGTCAGCATCTTGTGGCAGTTCTTACTTGTGGTGGGTGTCCTGTCTGTTTCATTAACTGGCTGGGGGTGCGCTGGGTGTCTTGACCAACCTATATATCACAAATATATTGCAGCCTATTTTATGCCTATTGTGGCAAAAGATCATTATGACAGACAAGATAGATCGAGTACCTCATTGTACAGACAACGTTTTTCGAAGTTTTGACATCTGAGCAGGTAAGATGCTTCTTCTTAATCAACTGGATGTTTGTTTCGATTTTGCTAAGCTTTCACTTGTAAAAAAAGGGATCTAATTAATTTGAAACTTCCATGATTATCTCTGTGGGCTTATAGTAGCTTCCTAAAATACTTATTGAACCACGACGGAACCTTCCCCTACAAGTAGGATCAATTGTTCCTTTAAAGAAATCCGAAACTGATTTCATTACAGACGTATAAGCGAAGTCAGCACAGTAACTACAATGACAGCTTTAACTAACAGATGTGCATTCGACCAGTCAATAGTTAACGATCAGTGTTAAGTGTAGATGTGCAGCCGTTAATCTACTTCTACATCGATACTACGCAATCGTCCCACGGAGCGTGGCCGACGGTACCACCTACCACTATTAATCATTTCCTTTCCTGTTCCACTCGAAAATAGAACAAGGAAAAAGAGCTATCTATATGCCACCGTATAAGCCATAATTTATCTTAGCTTTGTGGTCCTAACGCACAATGTGCAATACTCGTTAAATAAGTAATGACAAATTTTTTAAAGTAATTAATGTTCGAAGACAAACGTCCTTGTTGGTGCTTCACGTTTGATGTTTGTTCTGTGCGACCGTCAAGTTTCGAACCGTTCTTGCAGATGACATACCCGTAGTCTACATACGACTCACGTTCCGAGCAGCTTGCTGTCACTGAATCCTTGTGTGCGGAAAAAGAAACCCTGGAGAACATCGATAAACGTTTGCGTACAGTGTATGGCGTTGCTGCAGTTGATAGGAGTACAGTTGGGTGCTGGGTACAAAAAGTACAGCCTCAGGAAATGCAGAAACGGTGCTTCATGATCAGCCACGCCCGGGACGTCCTGTCACAGCCACTGCTCCAGACGTGCTGAATCATGCGGAAGCCATTATTCGTGCCGACCGGCGCATCACATCTCGACAATTGGCTCTTCAGTTGCCGGTCAGCTTTGGAAGAGAGTCTGTAATGATCGAGACTCTGGGATATTGAAATAGGTGCTCACGATGGGTTCCACGAATTCTCACAGCGGTCCAGAAGATTAAAAGAAAGGCCATTTCATCTGAGTTGTTGGAGCATTTTGAGACCGGTGGAGAGGTTTTTCAATCACGGATCGTTAGAGGGGACGAAATCTGGATGCACCACTTTGAGCCGGAAACGAAGAGGCCGTCCGTAGAATGGCATCATCCTCATTCACCACAAAAGAAGAAATTCAAGACAACCCCGACAGCCGGAAAAGTCATCGCTACGATTGTAATGGCGTCATTCTCGTGGATGAGATGCCAAGAGGGTAAACCATCAATTCAGAGGCAAACGCGAAGACTCTCAATAAACTCAAGAACAGTGTGACGTGTTCGATCGGACAAGAATACATCAGAAATCTTGCTCCAACACGATAATGCACGCCACACAAGTCTGAGAACTCGGGAGCACATCGCCAAATTGGGATGAGCATGACTGCCTCGCCCACCCTACAGACCAGACCTGACACCTTCGGACTTCCATCTCTTTGGGACACTTAAAGATTCTCTATGGGGAACACACTTTGAAGAAGACGAGGGTGTTAGTCATGCAGTGAAAACATGGCCACGCCTACAGGACAAGAGTTTTTACCAGCAGGGGATACATGCTCTTCTACAACGATGGCGTACGGCCATAGAACGTGATGAAGACTGCGTAGTAAAATGGGACATGGAGAAGACTTGTTTATGTATATTGTCACCAAATTCTGACTCTTAACAATAAATATAAGCTGAGAAAAAAAGTGGGGCATTACTTATTGAAACTGAATTGTTTCGATGTCTTCCTTTAGTACGAACTGTTACGGATCCCAAACACTCGAGCAGTACTCAAGAATACGTCGCGCTAGTGTCCTATGTGCTATCCCTTTACCGATGAACTACTGTCTCTGCTTTGTAATGTCACAAATCACAATGGAGCAGCGAAACTAACATCACTGAATCAAGTGTTGAGGACATTCTCCAGAATGTTTTAAAGCAGAGAAAAGTTTGTCTTAAGCTTGTCCCGCACACTTTGACTATCAAACAGAAACAACGACGCGTGGTCGTCTGTCGCGACCTGAGTGAATTGAGAAATGCGGGTAGGTCTTTTCTGGAAAAAATAATCACGGGTGACTAGACTTGGAGTTATGAGTACAAATCTCAATGTGCAAAATGCAATTCACGCTTGGCCAAGACGGAAGGTGAGAATGCGACGCCCGAGTTTAACAACATCTCAAACAAAAATTTTCGTGGCAGTTTCACTTGGTTTTATGAACGTTTCGTGCTTTGTACTCAAATGGTGAGAGACTACGTAGAACATGTGAAGAATTAAGACCATCATCTATTTTTTTCATTAATCCGGACTTTTTGGACTGACCGATATCATCTAATACAACAGTTGGCTGCTGTAACGTCTTAGGGCGGAGGGGTTTGTCTCGTAATGAGAGAGATTGTAGGATTCTGTGGGAAACGGCTGTGAAATAATTTAATCTATCATTTAAAGTTGATAGGAAGGGCCCCCATTGGGATACATCCTAAAATGAGTATATCATCTACAAAACACACATGCATTGATATGGTCACTGAACATATATTTTACATAACATAAATAACTGCACATTTGCACCAAAGATGTTGTTAAACTAGAAGCACGACTTACTAAATGTACTGATGGTGTTATTCACTATGACGCTAAGAGGTTTAATGAAAACGCAGGGCAACATGACAAATCGCCTTCATTGACCTATTTCTTGCTGTTACCACGATTTTGTTGAAGTACTTTCCATAACTTCCGATTTCAACATGTCAGATCTACACTGAAGACTTCTTCCATCGTCGATTCTACTTATTACTGATAATGTTATTTTTTGCTCTTAGCCCCGTATCCAAGGGCAAGTCGTAGAAGTCAAACCCATGTCTCGGACTCCACCCTGGCTCACCTTGCTCGGGCGCTGTGAAACTCAGCCACGCAACGGTAGCTTTCATTACAAAAATGACAGTGGCCGCCGCCCTCACTTCACGTCGTACCGTACGCAGCCGTTGACTCCACTGTATATGCCACAGATTCAGATCCACTCTGTCAGAATACAGTGTCCAGTATTACGAACGTACATTCTTACATTCAATAACTATGTGATACCTCACACTGCAAAGGTAGTTTCTAATCAGTTTCCTGTCCCACTTCTTAACCAAAAATATGATTTTACCTTTCCTAACTTTTCGTTTGACAGTCGTAAACACTGATGCTATAATATCCTTGTTATCCCTGATTCCTTTGTCTCTATTTACTGAATCGTATTGTTCCGCCATGCTCATAGCCAACACAGTCAATGGTTTTCTCTAAAGGCGGCCTGTTTCAAAAACTTATCGAAATAGCCACCGGAAAATACGTTTAGTACAGTATAGCAGGCTTCTTCGTCCTCACCTACAGTTCTAAACAAGTGTGCCTTCGATTCTACAGAATCCAGACTGATGTCGCACTCCCACACTACGGCACGATCTGCGTAATTACGGGTGATATTTTCTAGACTTTCCCTGAAGCTCTCTACAACTTTGAATCTTGATGTGGGTTGCCTATATCTACAACTCATTAATATTTTAGCCTATGCTAAGCTTCACCTAACCTCTCGCAGATTATTTCTCATTTAAACTTTGCATTTATTACATTAGACATTACAGAAGTCATTATTCTAACAGGAGCGCCGCTAGGAGTAGTGTCTGCCCTCCCTGCAAATATCGCATTCTGAATTTAGTGCTTCGCTGCTGCTTACATCTGATTTCAAAAAACCTTATGTTCCCAGTATTGATCGTGTTGTTACCGTTGATAAATGAGAATGATTCTGGGGCGTTCCTCTGAACGCAAACGTAATTTTGTCATGTAAACCAACTTCCCCAGTGGCATGAACTTTCATAGTCTGATGTATAATTTCTTTCAATGACGCGATCATACACCGAAATAAGCGAAGGGGACCCCGAGGACTGTAAGTGGGGGCAAACAGTCTCGCTAAGTACACTAGTACGCAAAAGTAATGACGAAAGTAACTTTCGTTTGTTGTATCACTGTCAAGAAATACAGCTCGATGAAATTTGGTCCATGCATAGAATCAATTGCTGTAGAGTAGTACAGAATTAAAATGAAAGAAATATGCAGCAATACGAACAAAAATGAGACTTTTACTCGAAGACAGTAACTACATTCATGATGATCCCCCGGACCATCGTGACGAAGCACAGTACAACAATAGCATTGTGCGGTGAGTGTAGTGCGTTCAAAGATATGTAGGATAGTCCGACCAAGCAGCAACATTAAGCCTCCCCACACCATAACACTTCACCACCAATACGATCATATTCAATGACGATGTACGAGCCATAACGTTGCTTGAGCGTACTGATCTCCACATCCTTGAACACGTTACACTCACGAATCACCTTTATTGTGGCACTATACTTCTTCAACATGTTGTTATTATTATTACTATTACTATCATCTTTATTCATCCAATAATCATCTCAGTGTGATACGGGAACTGTAAAGTAATACAATACAAATCCATAGCATAAAATGTACAGCTCACAGAATACACAACGTACTTCAGATAGTGTATGAGGAAAGGACAGTTGATAGGCCGTGGCTTTGATTAGGATACCATCCTGGCTTTTTCCCTCATGATTTAGGAAAACCATCGCAAACTCAAATGTCCGTCTTTTTAAGAGTGCATTTATTTTTATCGATGAGAAGGACCGACCGCATCGAACTGCGCAGATGGAGAAGCTCATGGAATGAGTGAATATTCGGCAAATTGACTGGTCTGGCCATTATCCCGACTTCAATGCCATCGAGCATTTATGGATGCGTTAGGGAGACATAGTTCTGAACAAAAACATGCTTCAGTAACCATCCAGCAGTTGCCAGTCGCGTTGGTAGGGGAATGGTACGCCTTACCACAAGAACAATTTACCAACTTTGTATCTAGGATGGGAGCACGTTGCAGATACACCATTGCCGTCCACATTGCACCATATTAAGATCTGCTTCCCGCCTTTCTAATGTCCACTGGGTCATGAAAAACCCTGAAGACTTCAGTGTAACTATCGTCTTAGAGTAAAAACGTAATTTCTGTTCACATCGCCGCGTATATCTTTCACATACTTTCTGTACCATACTGTAGCAATTTTTTCTACGTATGGTCCATGTTTGATCGAGCTTTGTTACTTAGCAATGAAAAAACTTGTGAAGGTTACTTTTGTCCGAAAATTTTTCACACCAGTGTACTTTTCGCGAAGTAGATTCATCCATTTTTTAGATACCACAAGTTCTTGTCACGGTTAATGATACGTATGTAAACTCAACTCCACCAACAATTAAATCACTTTTTGTCTACATGAAAGTGGAGATATCTGAAAATAATTCCTCAACACGTCACTCATAAGGCGTAATTACGCTACATACAACGAAGAAAGAACTTCTGGCGTCCTGCGAACCCCATGTCAAAAGATCAGGGAACAATCTTGGAAGAAGGCTACACATGGGACTGGTATCACAGGGTCAACACATTCCTTCTGGCCAGGACATCACTCCACTACTGGTGATCTACAGGCGTAGAAAATGTGCCAATAACCACGATCAAAAGTACGACTCAGGTCTGTATGTCGAAACTGTGTAGAAAAATGTTAGATTCTACTTCTGATGGTAACTGAACACTGTACACACTATCGTTTGTGAAAATTGCAACACGAAGAAGTAGTCATTAGATCACACGGAAATTTGTTCCACAGATTAAGGTCATGACAATACAGTATGATTAGAATCGCTGAACTGTACATGCCCTCTGTCCGTGAGAATTCTGTTCGGTGTGAAGCCCTGACGTGCTCTAATCAGAATCTCTAGATGTCGTAGAATAGAATCAAAGAGGTCCTGGATAAGCTGCTGGGTTATACACCATCACTGGGTATGTGAGTGCGTCTACTAAACATCGACAGTGGTTGGAGAAGGACCAGAAAGAACAGGTTGCCGAATGACCAGAACGCACCCATATTCGATGGGTGACATACTAGGCCCCCATCGCGCTAGCCATGAAACTGTGGTACCTGTCATTCTTCGAAGACGGGTGGGACATTCCTCGCTGCAAGCGGCCGCACATTGTCATGTGGAGCTCATGAATCGGTCTCTAAAATGTCCGTGTTGTTGCGGTTACAGTTCGGATTGCCATTAACATGTAGAGATTACGTGCTATATCCAGTGGCACCACAAACCATTACACTTGGCGTTTGTCTGATGTAACGTTCAGCATTTCAGTCTGCCCAGTTGCATTTACCTCAGTAGCTCACAACAAGCATGCGGCTATCGCGGACAAGTTGTAGCGGGACTCGTCCGAAAACACTACACTCTCCTACTCAGCACGCAACTGACGGCCCTTTGCAATTGGTGGCGATGGTGGTTTCTGATCAGTGGAAGCCTAGGCATTGGCATATGTGCCACCAGCCCAGCTCACTGTGACGTCGTCGAACAGTAGACACCTGCATATCCACATCCGTTACAGTACCCCAATGTCGAGCTACCAATGCATACGAAGTTGTTCCGTGGGTTATGGCAATGCGATTATGACGATGATGATAATAATGATGATGATGATGATGATGACGGAAAGGCTTTGTGGCCGCACGACATCAAGGTCTTTAGCGTCTGATCGAAAATGTACTGAGACGATTGTTCACGAAGTTAGTAAAATTACTAGAATGGGGGAATAAAAAAGTGAAGAAATTCCAGAAAACTTGTACATACACGCACAGTTACACGAAAAAACAACGAAAATAACTTACGTTTATCGTCCGTCACTGCCAGCCACTCCTCCTGCCACAGCAGTATCGATCTGCTATCCACAAACCAAATGACAGCCTGCAGGTGACCAGGGCATTCTGTAACGTTACGTTTCCTGACATCAGGTGGCGGTTTTGTAGGCCTGTTCGTTTGCCCAAATACCCACATGCCCTGGTACCCAGCACACTGACATCTACTTCTCGATCCACTGCATGGCATGAAGTTATTTCTTTACGAGTTGGACCATTTTGTCTGCCGGGTACGTGTGCTGCAACGACTGTAGGGCACTAAGGGAGTCAGAGCAGACGAGAAGCTGTGCGCTGAAAATGTCTCATCTCATCCAATGCCTCCAGTATCGTATGGAGATCTGCAGAAAAGACAATAGTGTGAGGAAGGCGAATCCAAAAGACAAGGTCGGAGAATACGACAGAACAGCCAAGGGAGTCCCCTTCTTCTAACCCATTTGTCTACAAAACGGTAAAACAGTGATGCCTGTCTAACATGTTTAAAAACAGAGACGGAAACGTAGAAGTGGGAGTGATGCCTGTCTAATATGTTTAAAAACAGAGACGGAAACGTAGAAGTGGGAGTGCTACCTTTCTGAAAATTCGTCAAATTTAAAATAATTCCGGGACTGTGGAGGAGCCAAGGTGGAGATCTGTGTCATCCTTGGTGTAAAAAGTTAAGACCCGTCACATCCATCTCTAAAAGGCAATCCTTCGAGGGAATCTCATACGGCCTAGTTCCTCGTTGTCGAGGGAGGCCAAGCTACAGTATGGTTTGCACATGTGTATGGCGTGGAGAGTCACTATGAGGAGACGTCACCTGATGTGAAGTGACGCCTCACCAGTCTCAACACAGAGGCGTGGTATGGGACTGGATCGGTCCTAGAAGCCAGTCTAAGTCCTTTGTGGTGCAGAACGTCCAACATTTTTGAATACGATGGTCGTGCAGATCCATACATCAAGCTGAGATTGCAACAAGGCCCCGTAAAACTCGAGCAGACACGTCTGCTCTGATTCCCACGAACTGTGGCTAAAACGTGATTAAATGCTGAGTGGATGTAAGGGAAGTCTTTTCACGACTCTATGGTGTGGTAACCATTTCAGTTTTGAGTCAAACACGAGGTCCAGAAATCTCATCGTGTCTCTAAAATTAAGACTAGTGTCCCTTATCTACAACTCAAGAACGTTTGAAAATGAACGGTAACAGTTAAAAAGGACACACACAGAATTCTCCGTTGAGAATTTAAAATCCCCTCTTCTGTGCCTATTCCTTCAACCGACGAAGAATCAGTTGCAGCTAATGTGTTGTTGCTGCAATGCTCTAAGACGAACAAAAGACGGAGAAATCGTGAACAATGGAAGTCGGATGGGACGTTTAACAACAGACGTAAAGTTGCCAATAGCTATGGCAAAGACAGGCACACTTAAAATGCTACCTTTAGGGACACCGTTTTCTTCTAAAAACGGTCATCGAGGACGTCACCGATTCGATGCACACACATCAAGAAAAGTTTTGCATCACCTCAGTTCCGAGAGTTTCGGAACGTCTACAGAAAATTGGAATAGAGATCAACAAAAACATCATTTCCGGTCTTTTTACTGCTCATGAAAACCACACACTGCATGTTGTACCACAATACAACGAGACCTTCAGAGGTGGTGGTCCAGATTCCTGTACACACCGGTGCCTCTAATACCCAGTAGCACATCCTCTAGCACTGATTCATGCCTCTGTTTTTCGTGGCATACTATCCACGGGTTCATCAAGGCACTGTTGGCCCAAATTGTTCCACCCCTTTAACGGCGATTCGGCGTTGGTAGCTCAGAGTGGGTGTTGGGTCACGTCGTTCTTAAATATCCCTTTTCAATCTATCCTAGTCATGTTCGATTGGATTCATGTGTGGAAAACATTCTGGCCACTCTAGTCGAGCGATGTCGTTATCCTGAAGGAAGTCATTCACAAGATCTGCACAATGGGGCGCGAATCGTCGTCCATGAAGAAGAATGCCTCGCGAATATGCTGCCGGTATGGCTGCACTCTGGGTCGGAGGATGGCATTCACGTATCGTATAGCCATTACGGTGCCTTCCATGACCACCAGCGGCGTACATCTGCCCTACATAATGCCACCCGAAAACAGTAGGGAACCTCCACCTTGCTCCACCCGCTGGATAGTGTGTCTCATTCGTTCAGACTGACCGGGTTGTCTCAAAACACATCTCTGATGGTTGTCTTGTTGAAGGCATATGCGACACTCATCAGTGAAGAGAACGTGATGCCAGTCCTGAGTGGTCCATTCAGATGGGCCTACATCTGTACCGTACTGCATAGCGTCGTGGTTGCAAAGATGGACCTCGTCATGGCTGTCGGAAGTGAAGCTGCGCATTATGAAACGTATTGCGCACACTTTTAAGTCGTAACACGACGTCCTGTGGCTGCACGAAAAGAATTATCCCACATAGTGGCTTTGCTGTCAGGGTTCCTCCGAGCCATAATCCGTAGCTAGCGTTCATCCACTGCTGTAGTAGAGCTTGGGCTGCCTGAGTGAGGCATGTAATCGACACTTCCTATCTCTCTGTATCTCCTATATGTCCGAACGACATCGCTTTGGTTCACTCCGAGACGACTGGACACTTCTCTTGTTGAGAGACCTTCCTGACACAAAGTAACAATGCGGACTCGGTCGAACCGCGGTATTGACCGTCTGGGCAAGGTTGAACTACAGAGAACACGGGACTGATCGGCTGTTGGACCCCCTCCGTCTAATAGGCGCTGCTCATGAATGGTTGTTTACATCTATGGGCGGGGTTAGTGACATATCTAACAGTCAAAGGGACTGTGTCTGTTCTACAATACCCACAGTCAGCGTCTCTCTTCAGGATTTCTTGGAACTGGAGTGATGCAAAACTTTTTGATGTGTGTATAAAATAATGGCGTGAGAGGAAGGACTTTATAAAGATGAGAAGACCCCCTCGATAACCTTATTCACGGAGCTGACCGAGGATAATATGACACCAGGTAGTGTAGCAGGTCTTGTGGATGTCAAGAAATATAGCCAGGAGGTGATGTTGGCGCAGGAGAGCCTGTTGTATAGCCGCTTCAACAAGGGGAAGGTTATAAAAGATGGAGCGGTACATCCTGAACTCACACCGAAAGCGGCTGAGGAGCTGTCTGGAATCTAATATTCAGTCGAGGTAGTGGCTCACCGTCTGCTTCAAGGCATTTCCCACAAAAACACTGAAGGCAACACTGCGATAGCAACACGGAGCATGTTCGGTCCTTCCCAAGTTTCAAAAGAGAAACTGAAATGGCCTCTCGTCACGAATCGGGAAACTGACCTGACTCCCAAATGAGGTTAAAAAGGGCGAGGAGGTTTTCTTTACTACGGCTGTGAGATGCAGTAACCTACTATAACGGACCCTGTCGTGACCAGTCGTTATATTACGAGCTGCAGCTGAAGCAGACTCCAGTTCCCACATGCAGAAGGGACGCCTGTATTGTACATGGGTGATGAAACTGAAGTCCCAGCTGTCCCTCTCAGCAGCCAGTCTGTAGCGTTGGAAAGCTGAACTTTGTCAGTGACTGTAATATCCGCAAAATAGGACAACATAGTCTGGGTAACGCGTCGCTGGGTGTTCTGGAGACTTCTATTCCCCTTTACAGCAGCCACTGGGCACCTCCTACCTTACCCAGAAATCCCCCCACCTGATGGTTTCCCATACAGTGGTGGTCAGGAACCGTTCCCACTATCTCTTCTTGCTAACCATAAAAATTCGAGGACACTTCACCGTCGTTACCCGAAACGCTGGGAGGTTCTCTCCAGTTTCTCGGCACTTAAACCTATTCAGAACCGCCTGCCTGGAGCTGAGTACATTGCGGTATTCATCGCTCCACCAAGGAACAGATTACATTTTCATCTGCTCTGAAGACTGCGGAAAGGATGCTTCAGCGGCATCGTGGATCATTTGCGTAATATGATCCAAACATTCTTGGACACTGTTACGATATTGAAACACATCAAGTTGGCTGTAGGTCCGCCCTGCGAAATACCCGTGGTGGCGGATGTCTTTCAGACACCATTGTGTCTGGCAGGTGACTACAGGATGGCAAGTGACCACTTGAGTGCAAGTCATCAACCACTTCCCATTGAGCGGTGGGTGCGAGGGTGGGAAGCATACAGAGAGATCGATGACATTGAACGACTCTGTAGCAGTCATGAAATGCGTGTTCCATGGTTAACAAACACGCACGTGAGAACAAGAGAAGGCTCTCAAGCTGTACCCATGAGGCAGGTGGTTGTTGGAGAGCCCCAAAGCACATTATGTGTATTAAAATCACAACACAGGATGAGGGTTGGGAGACATGAGTAAGGAGGTCACGGACAGTCTCTTCGTCTAGCGCCTAATCTGTGAGCAGGTAAAGTGAACATACCGTCAAGTGGTGACGCAAATGCATTGACCCAGCGTCTGCTTACAGGCTGGTCGTTAGGAAGACATGTGAGGAATGGTAGGCGATGTTGAAGGAAATATCGAATCCTCCTCTAGCTCGCTCTCCACTAAAGTCGTGCTTTTCGTGGAAACTGTAGCCACATACCTCACGGGCGTCAGAGAATTTAAACTGTGTCTTTTAAATACGGAAATGTAACGCAATCATTTTGCGACATTGCTAGCTGGAATCCTGAATTAATAGAAGTAGTTCCTCCACTTGTATCCTGAAACCCTTGAAGCTCCACTGCAGTATGGAAGCCTTCTGAAGGGTGGGGGTTTCCGCTGTCTTCTCCTCTGTCATTCGTCCGTGGGGAGGAGATTGCAACGGAGGGGGGATCATCAGTTCCCTGTGCCAGATGTCCATGTCCATACCATGTCTATGTCCGTACTCTGGCCTTCGTCCGATCCATCAGACAGGATGAAGGTCCGCTGGTGTGATGGCTTCAGACTTGAACATGTTGCCTTGCTGGTTCTCATCCCCAACTAGGTTTTTGGGTTTTGGGGATGATCGCAAGACCGTTGTATCAGGAACAGTTTTTTGGGTCTCGTCTATTGTCTGCTATGAAGGTCTTTTCACCGTTCTGGCACCACAATCACTATTACAGTGGTGAGTAGGGTGGGTTGTTGGACTAGCGATACAGGCTTAAAGTTTCATTTGCAGTGCAGGTGGAGGTGTCCTGATCAACTGTCAACGGCTGGGGCACTAATGTTCTTCACATGCTGCAACAACTTTGAGGCAAACGTCTGGTCAGTGGTGGACTGCTGGGAGCCCTTATTCTTGTTTTTCCAATGGTAGCACGAGAAGCGTTGTGTCTCCTTTATCTACTGGTTCTTTTTTCTTCTGCGGCGACCGGATATTCTTTGCTCCAGACGGTATGGGATTGCAAGCAGCTGAGTGGGGAAGTACACTGAATGCCAAGACTTTGAGAACCGAAGCCACATGTTCTGCATGTAGCCTGACCATTACAAGTCGTGGTGGTATGATACTTAAAGCAGCGCATTGGATTAGATACATGTGGCCCAACTTTAGAGCGAAGAAAGGCAGTTGCAAAATATTCAGGCATCTTTGCTAAAGTGAACATCAGACCAAAAGGTGATGGGATCTGAAGTTTGCCATTGGCCCTTTTCATAACATTCTGTAGTACAGTGACTCTCACGTGTGCCCATTCCTGTTCCAGTTCTTTAGAATCAATAACGTTTATGACCTGGCACCTCACATCTTCTTTAGAACACTCGAGCTCAGTGTGGAGATCATTGTTCATAGGACATTCTCCAAGTAATTTAGAGTTCAGAAACTTGTTTACTTGCTTAGCCTGCAGTATCTCTATCAGGAATGTGGCGTTACGTCCCTCTAGAGCGTTATGGATTTAGAAAAGCGACAACTTTTCAAATGACGTTTCTACACCATTTACAATAACAAATACATTATTATCCAGAGATTGTAAGTCCAGATGAATTCAAAGGCACAGGCATCTCAGATGGACTAGCCACAGGAGGTGTTTCTTGGAGGGGGGGGGGGGGGGGTTGGGTGTTAATGTTGCCCAACAGACCACACAAATCGTTGGGAATAGAAGAGAGCCGAGCCTGTAACCAGCAAACAAATGAACGAATGTTGAGCTCCCTGGAGGAACGGCCATGCGGACAAGATGTTTATCATCCCTCACGGTGGTCGCCTCATGTAGTCGTTCTGGCAGTCTTCGCTTTGTAAGAACCACTTCCATCCACTGGTACCACACATGAATCACGGTAGTAACAGCGTGCGCTGTACGAGCCACAATTTCACGTTACGAAACACCCGTTTCCGAATCCCCAGTCATTGTTCACCGTTCGAAATCACATGCCTTTACTGAGTCCTTTGATGTTGAAGAGGAAAACTGGCACTTTCTTGCAACTTTCCACTTCGTTTAACGGGTCTGCATCGACTAAGCATGGTGTAACACTGACTGTCCACTCACACAAATGAGGACGCCACTAGGCCAACGAGCACGCCATCTCTCTGAAGTATTAACTGCTTTATACGCCCTTCGAATTTTGACTGAATCAGACAGTTCATTCCTGATGCTGCAAGTTTCACAAACACTAGTTTGCGTTACTTATACACCCATATCAGTAAAAATATTGTGCTGGTGCATAAGTCCGTTGCGTTTTTCCGTATGCTTAATATACGCAACGGACACACATAACAGAGATTTCAGTCATCAATATTATATTCTCCTTCACTACTTCCGACAGTCTTCCAACCTTGGAATAACTTTTAGATTCCACAGCTGAAGGCCAAGAAATCGTCGAGCCAAACCGCATTGTATTTTCATGAGGAAAGGAATTTATTGAAGGCTGTTCGATAGAGAGTGGAAAAGGTAAAACTCTGAATAAGGGGGGTGTGGAATGATTTTCCAACCCAATTCCTGTATAGTGTTTTTTGTGACTCTAGTAGAATGCGAGCAGACTTATCGAGAAGTAGCATCACTTTACGCAGTCTTCCTGATCGTTGTTCTTCGACTGCGTCTGCAAAATGTCTCAGTTGTTGACAATAAATGTCTGTAGTGATGGTTACACCTTGGGGAAGCGTGATCACATGTGTGTAAATTCCTAAGGGACAAAACTGCTTAGTCATCGGTCGCTAGACTTACACATTACTTAAACTAACATATGCTAAGAACAACACACATGCCCATGCCCGACGGGGGACTCGAACCTCCGGCGGGAGGGGCTGCGCAGTCCGTGACACGACGCCTCAAATCTCGTGCCCACACCATGCGGCCCTTGGGGAAGTAATTCCAAGGACACTAAACCGTTGCTGTTCCCCAAGATCGATAACATTGTAGTTTATGAATGCACACAGGTCTTTGTACGGTGAGTTGCTGTTTTGTTAGGCTCTACCATTCCTTTCTGCTCTTTATGTTAGCATAAAGATGCAATTGTTCGTCACCAGTAACGATACAGGATAGGAATGGTTAGCATTGTTCACGAGTCAATTCAGGACAAGCAAGCAAACATGCACATATGGTCATCCGCTGATTTTGTGGTTTTGGTGTAGAGCATGCGGTATCCATATACACGAGTATTAACCCTTCTCCATTGCATGCAAATCCAATGGAGGAATGATCACCGTTCACTAAAGGTGCCAGCTCTTCAGTACATTGACTTGGATAGTGGTAAATTGATCCGTTTAAAATATCTTCAACAACACTAAAGGTCTTCCTGTACGAGGAGGGTCGCTAACGTCAAAACGATTCTCCTTAAAACGAGAAAACCGTTTCCTTGCCATGCTCTGTCCAATGGCATTATCCTCACACACGGTTCAAATCTTTCTGGTTATATCCGCTACTGTCACCCCTCTATTTAACACGAAAAGAAGAATATGTCGAAAAGGCTAGGATTTCTCTACATCTACATCTACATCTACATCTACATCTACATCCGTACTCCGCAAGCCACCTGACGGTGTGTGGCGGAGGGTACCCTGAGTACCTCTATCGGTTCTCCCTTCTATTCCAGTCTCGTATTGTACGTGGAAAGAAGGATTGTCGGTATGCTTCTGTGTGGGCTCTAATCTCTCTGATTTTATCCTCATGGTCTCTTCGCGAGATATACGTAGGAGGGAGCAATATACTGCTTGACTCTTCGGTGAAGGTATGTTCTCGAAACTTCAACAAAAGCCCGTACCGAGCTACTGAGCGTCTCTCCTGCAGAGTCTTCCACTGGAGTTTATCTATCATCTCCGTAACGCTTTCGCAATTACTAAATGATCCTGTAACGAAGCGCGCTGCTCTCCGTTGGATCTTCTCTATCTCTTCTATCAACCCTACCTGGTGCGGATCCCACACTGCTGAGCAGTATTCAAGCATTGGGCGAACAAGCGTACTGTAACCTACTTCCTTTGTTGTCGGATTGCATTTCCTTAGGATTCTTCCAATGAATCTCAGTCTGGCATCTGCTTTACCGACGATCAACTTTATATGATCATTCCAATTTAAATCACTCCTAATGCATACTCCCAGATAATTTATGGAATTAACTGCTTCCAGTTGCTGACCTGCTATTTTGTAGCTAAATGATAAGGGACCTATCTTTCTATGTATTCGCATCACATTCTCCAATTGGCACTGCTTTTTTTAGCTTCCACAGCTTCACTAATTAAGCGTCCACAACTCCACCCACTATTTTCAAACGACAAAATCACAATCTGTAAACTCAAATAGAAACACTGAACTACTAATAAAAATGACAGCCGATAAATAAACCCATAACAACCAGAATACCAATATGCAAAACCAACACTCTACGAACTCATGTACTAATGGAATATATTCCACTTAACTGCGAAAGGTCAGAATAGAATGAAGATCTTTTCACAAAGTTGATTGGAATATTCTCTTTCAAATTCTGAAGGTAGCAGGGGTAAAATACAGGGAGCGAAAGGCTATTTACAATTTGTACAGAAACCAGATGACAGGTATAAGAGTCGAGGGACATGCAAGGGAAGCAGTGGTTGGGAAGGGAGTGAGACAGGGTTGTAGTCTCTCCCCGATGTTATTCAATCTCTATATTGAGCAAGCAGTCAAGGAAACAAAAGAAAATTTCGGAATAGGTATTAAAATCCATGGAGAAGAAATCAAAATGTTGAGGTTCACCGATGACATCGTAATTCTGTCAGAGACGGCAAAGGACTTGAAAGAGCAGTTGAACGGAATGGATAGTGTCTTGAAAGGAGGATATAAGATGAACATCAACAAAAGCAAAACGAGGATAATGGAATGTATTCGAATTAAGTTGGGTGGTGCTGAGGGACTTAGATTAGGAAATGCGACATTTAAAGTAGTAAAGGAGTTTTGCTATTTGGGGAGCAAAATAACTGATGATGGTCGAGGTAGAGAGTATATAAAATGTAGACTGGCAATGGCAAGGAAAGCGTTTCTGAAGAAGAGAAATTTGTTAACATCGAGTATAGATTTAAGTGTCAGGAAGTCATTTCTGAAAGTATTTGTATGGAGTGTAGCCATGGATGGAAGTGAAACATGGACGATAAATAGTTTGGACAGGAAAAGAATAGAAGCTTTCGAAATGTGGTGCTACAGAAGAATGCTGAAAATTAGAGGGGTAGATCACATAACTAATGAGGAAGTATTGAACATAATTGGGGAGAAGAGATGTTTGTGGCACAACTTGACCAGAAGAAGGGATCGGTTGTTAGGACATGTCCTGGGGCATCAAGGGATCACCAATTTAGTATTGGAGGGCAGCGTGGAGGGTAAAAATCGTAGAGGGAGACCAAGTGATGACTACACTAAGCAGATTCTGAAGGATGTAGGTTGCAGTAGGTACTGGGAGATGAAGAAGCTTGCACAAGATAGAGTAGCATGGACAGCTACATCAAACAAGTCTCAGGACTGAAGACCACAACAACACAACAGTAATTAAATCAGCAGCTACTACACCGTTGGGTCACAGCAAGGCGTCCACCGCGTAAGTTCGACGTCAACGTGCAACAACCAGTTATAGATGGCAGGTAGCAGCACTAGCACTGGACGGTGTACAAAGCGTGTCGGGGGATGTGGAAAACAGTGCAGACGTTTTCATAATAAGGGAACGGAGCGACTTATTTGACTTCCAAAAGACCATGTTATTTCCTTCCGTGCAAGGATTGCAACATTTCCGAAATGGCTAAGTTTGTGAACTGTTCGTGTGCCGCTGTGGTTAAAGTATACAGTGCATGTCAAAATGGTGCTATCCAAAACCGACGCCGAGGCAACCATAGATGATAGGAGTGAACGACGGCTGCGGAGATGTGTACGGGCGAATAGACGTGCAACTATAGGACAACTGACCTTCCTGATCAACCTAGGGGCTACCCATAGTATCTGCTCTACGACTGTTCCCCAAACATTACTGTGTATAGTCTTCTGAAGTAGGCACACGGTTTATTCTCCCATTCTGATTGCTGTTTGTCAGCGATAAAGGTTGGAATTTGAACGACATACCGAAATTGGACGTCCACTTAGCGGCCACAGTTGGCCTTTTCAGATGAGTCTCGATGTGTGCTCCATCGGAAAGATGACCGTTGGTGTGTACGTTCTTGCAACAATCGTCGGAATGTTCCAGGTAGGAGGAGGGAGAGTTATGATTTGGGGATTGGATTCATGGCAGTCCATGAATGATTTCGCTTCTCTGGAAGCCACAGTGGCTCAACACAATTACGCATCTATTCTTGTACTCACCGATATGGAGTTTGTTTTCTCCTCGGCACGGTGTCATCTGCCCACAGGTCAATGCAAACTGTCACACGGCATGCAGTGTCTGTGGGTGGCTCGAAAAGCACCAGCAACAATTCATCGTACTCCCGTAGCCACCAAACTCCTGGATTTAAATCACTTCGAGTATCTGTGGGAGCACCTCTATTTGGCTGTTCGCGCCATGGACACTAATCTGAAAACCTACGGCAGCTGGCCACGACTTTTGTGTCGGCATGGGTCCACATCGCTGCAGGTGCAGTCCAGAATCTCAGTGACTCTCTTTCTGCTCATCTGTGCAGCAAAAGTTGGTTATTCAGGCTTTTGATAAGATGTCGCATTAATGTGACTGGACCGTGTACTCTTAACCTTGTTTAAAGAACAACACCTGGATGTATACATTAAAATATCATCCACAACCCAGCAAGTGGACATAAATAAGGAAGGATTTATCCAAATACAGGATAATTACAGCCATGGAAAGTGAGTATCGGGTAAAATCATATAAATTATTTGTACCTAAATCTAACGCAGGTGAGCAGGTTGAAACAATGCCACTGTCCATGTATCTCGTCACAATTAAAACGCAATGGCGACCAGTAGCTGCATAGATTCACGGTGTGCAGTGATCCGTTGAACGACCAGTCGGTAGTGCTATTCTTGTATTAGTATGTTTTTCAATGACGTTTCAACAAGATGAGTGACAGCCGCAAATCACCAACCGAAAGTAGTTCTTCCCCATGTCGCGACTGCTCGCTGTATTTCTTGTTCTGTGGCTACAGTCGTGAACAGAACTCGGGAGACACTTCGCCTTTTTGTTATATTGATCTGCAAAGTTTTATTGTCTTTTTCCACATTGTTTTATACATCTATTCACGGAGAAATACAGGTAGTTTTGTCTTTTACGTCACGTATTATCTGTTTTAGATACAATGCGAACGGTCAGAGGGAGGGATGGCTTCTGCAGTTGTTCTGGAAGTCAGTGATGACCTAGTCACCCAGGCCGTATTTTTCTGCTTCTGCGAAGATAATTTTTAGTTGTTCTGGAGATACTATGTTACTGATGAATTTTTTGCGCAATATTTTCTTAGTTAGGTTTAGTAATATGTCTAAGTCTGTTACCATATTTCCTTACTTTTCTGGAAGTGTTACTAGAGTATGAGAAATACACTCCTGGAAATTGAAATAAGAACACCGTGAATTCATGGTCCCAGGAAGGGGATACTTTATTGACACATTCCTGGGGTCAGATACATCACATGATCACACTGACAGAACCACAGGCACATAGACACAGGCAACAGAGCATGCACAATGTCGGCACTAGTACAGTGTATATCCACCTATCGCAGCAATGCAGGCTGCTATTCTCCCATGGAGACGATCGTAGAGATTCTGGATGTAGTCCTGTGGAACGGCTTGCCATGCCATTTCCACCTGGCGCCTCAGTTAGACCAGCGTTCGTGCTCGACGTGCAGACCGCGTGAGACGACGCTTCATCCAGTCCCAAACATGCTCAATGGGGGGCAGATCCGGAGATCTTGCTGGCCAGGGTAGTTGACTTACACCTTCTAGAGCACGTTGGGTGGCACGGGATACATGCGGACGTGCATTGTCATGTTGGAACAGCAAGTTCCCTTGCCGGTCTAGGAATGGTAGAACGATGGGTTCGATGACGGTTTGGATGTAACGTGCACTATTCAGTGTCCCCTCGACGATCACCAGAGGTGTACGGCCAGTGTAGGAGATCGCTCCCCACACCATGATGCCGGGTGTTGGCCTTGTGTGCCTCGGTCGTATGCAGTCCTGATTCTGGCGCTCACCTGCACAGCGCCAAACACGCATACGACCATCATTGGCACCAAGGAGAAGCGACTCTCATCGCTGAAGACGACACGTCTCCATTCGTCCCTCCATTCACGCCTGTCGCGACACCACTGGAGGCGGGCTGCACGATGTTGGGGCGTGAGCAGAAGACGGCGTAACGGTGTGCGGGACCGTAGCCCAGCTTCATGGAGACGGTTGCGAATGGTCCTCGCCGATACCCCAGGAGCAACAGTGTCCCTAATTTGCTGGGAAGTGGCGGTGCGGTCCCCTACGGCACTGCGTAAGATCCTACGGGCTTGGCGTGCATCCGTGCGTCGCTGCGGTCCGGTCCCAGGTCGACGGGCACGTGCACATTCCGCCGACCACTGGCGACAACATCGATGTACTGTGGAGACCTCACGCCCCACGTGTTGAGCATTTCGGCGGTACGTCCACCCGGCCTCCCTCATGCCCACTATACGCCCTCGCTCAAAGTCCGTCAACTGCACATACGGTTCACGTCCACGCTGTCACGGCATGCTACAAGTGTTAAAGACTGCGATGGAGCTCCGTATGCCACGGCAAACTGGCTGACACTGACGGCGGCGGTGCAAAAATGCTGCGCAGCTAGTGCCATTTGACGGCCAACACCGCGGTTCCTGGTGTGTCCGCTGTGCCGTGCGTGTGATCATTGCTTGTACAGCCCTCTCGCAGTGTCCGGAGCAAGTATGGTGGGTCTGACACACCGGTGTCAATGTGTTCTTTTTTCCATTTCCAGGAGTGTACTTAACATATTTTATTAAGATATGTTTTTGTTGTAAGGTTAGTGGGGTAAGTGGAAATTCATTTATATTCGTACCGTACATGGATTATAGCGTTTTCTGTTACTTCATTGAATACAACATATAAATATGAGAGAAATTAATCACCAAAAAAATGTAGCATTATCTAAAACAGTCTAACTACAAGGGCTATTCGGAAAGTAACTTCCGATCGCGCGCGAAATAGAAATCACAGTTAGACTCCGATGGAGCTTTTCGTAGATCTTATGCGGCCTGTCTCTAGTGCCCATCGATCGCGTCAAGTAGGTCTTTTCAGTTCTGTGCGCACAGTGAGCACGTAAAGATGTCTAGAAAATATTTACTCCAAATGGGGGGAGGGGGGGGGGGGGGGTCGGGTGAGAGATTCCGCCTATTGTCATGTTGCCCACATAATATATCTGTCAATCGTTTCCTTCTTCATAACAATTCTCGACTGCCCTCTGCAGGGGCAATGAAGATCCTCCTGCAGCCTTTTCGATGAGAAGTATTTGATCACCCAAAATACAGACCGTAATTGCCTCTCCCTGAGTTTCATCTCTGCTCACATGAATCGCTGGCTATGAAGACAACATTTTGTCACATACAAAGAGCTACAGACCAGCTTAGAGATCTGGCGGAAAACACAGGCGGCGGCCTCGTATGATGTAAATCCCCAGGAGAAGACGATAGCCCGTCAGAACTACTGATAGTCTTGGGAGAGCCACTCACGATAAAACTCTTCCATCTCGTGGGCAAAATGTATTCCACAGGCGAAATACCGACACACTTCAAGAAGAATGTAATAATTCAAATTCCAAAGAAAGCAGCTAGTGACAGATGTGAAAATTACCGAACTATCAGTTTAATAAGTCCTGGTTGCTAAATACTGACAGGAATTCTTTACAGAAGCATTGAAAAACTCACAGAAGCCTACCTAAGGTAAGATCAGTTTGGATTCCGGAGAAATGCAAGAACACGCTAGGCAATACTGACCCTACGGCTTGTCTTAGAAGATACGTTAAGAAAAGTCAAACCTACATTATGGCATTTGTAGACGCGTACCAAAGCTTTTGACAATGTTGACCTGAATACTCTCTTTGAAATTCTGAAAGTAGCAGGGCTTAAACACAGCGAGCGAAAGGCAATTTACAATTTGTACAGAAAACAGACGCAATTTATGAGTCGAGGGGCATGGAAGGGAATCAGCGGTTGAGAAGGGAGTGAAACAAGGTTGTAGTCTATACCCGGCGCTATTCAACCAGTACACTGAAGAAGCAATAAAAGAAGCCAAACAAAAATTTGTAGTAGGAATTAAAATTCAAGGAAAAGAAATATAAAATTTAAAGTTTTCCAGTGACATCGTAACTCTGTCAGACACAGCAAAGGACTCGGAAGAGCATTCAACTGAATAGACATTGTATTGAAAGGAGGATATAAGATGAACGTCAACAAAAGTAAAACAAGGATAATGGAACAGAGTCTAATTAAATCAGTTGATGCTAAAGGAAATAAATCAGGGAACGAGACGCTTGAAGTGGTAGACGAGTTTTGCTATTTGGCCAACAAAATAACTCATGATGGACGACGTAGAGAGGATATAAAATGTAGACTGGCAATGGCAAGAGAAACACAAATGAAGAAGAGAAATTTGTTAATATCGAATACAGATGTAAGTATTAGGACGTCATTTCTGAAAGTATTGGTGTACAGTGTAGGCATCTACGGAAGTGAAACATGAGTGACAAATAGTTTAGAGAAAAAGAGAATAGAAGCTTTCGAAATGTGGTGTAACAGAAAAATTTTGAAGATAGGATCTGTAGGTCGCATAAATAATGAGAAGGTACAGAACAGAATTGGGGCCGGCCGGTGTGGCCGATCGGTTCTACGTTCTTCAGTCTGGAACCGTGCGACCGCTACGGTCGCAGGTTCGAGTCCTGCCTCGGGCATGGATGGTGTGATGTCCTTAGGTTAGTTGGGTTTAAGTAGTTCTAAGTTCTAGGGGACTGCTGACCACAGATGTTAAGTCTCATAGTGCTCAGGGCCATCTGAACCATTTGAACAGAATTGGGAAGACAAAAATTTTGTGGCACCACTTGAATAAAAGAAGGGATCTATTGATAGGGCACATTCTAAAACATCAAGGAATCACCAGCATAATATTGGAGGGAAGTCATGGGGGTAAAAATCGTTGATTTTGACTAAGAGATGAGTACAGTAAGCAGATTCAGAGCGATGTAGGTTGTAGTTGTTTTTCGGAGATGAAGAGGTTGGCACGGGGTAGAACAGTATGGAGAGCAACATCAAACCAATCTTCAGACTGGACACCGTAACAACATGTTCGTATTCTCACATAGTTTAGCGCGCTACACCCGTAGAAGGCTGTTGATTCAGAATTAAATATGTCTTTATCCAAGGCTGAAGCGCATTTGCTTCCAAAAGGGCATGTTCTTGACGGTTGTTTGATAGGGACCGTAAAGTGTAACAACTTTATAGCATAATATCAGAAGAATAAATGTGCTGAGGAATTACTTCCCAAGCAAGTCCCTAGATAGGCAAGTTTGTGAAACAAACAGAGTGCTGGCGGGCGTTATCATTAAACTAGTACATTTACCGCTGCCTTCTCGTTCTTTTTTCTTATATACGACCAAAAGGTGTCTCAGTTGTTGATAACAAATGTTAGGAACAATGCACAACTCTGGGTAATAACTTAGTACAGAACACGCTCTGGGAGCCACGGGATTCATAGATTTATCTTCCGAGGACTTAAAGTAGCCTGAGGCGTAGTTTTTCGTTGAAAAATAATTTTTTAAATTAATGTGTAAGAAGGCATCTTCTCTCGTCACAAGTAAAGGTATTCTGTAGGTATACTCGATGAGGCGGCTGATGGCGTTCAAGCAAAAATGCACACATGCCGTATCCCTACAACCGACTTTTTGTTCTGGTATACGATGGTTCAAATCCTCATCTGGCTATCCGATTCAGATTGATCGTGATTGCTCTATACATCATGCTATGCTATAAGCTTCGTGTCGCATTATGGGTTTGAAAAATTGTTACTCTATTGTGTTAGCGTGAGCAGTTTCCTTAACCTGCAGATTAGATTGTATCGATATATGCTTTGTAGTGTAGAAGCACGGCTGTCCCCAACCTATACCTTCACATCTGTGCTCTGCCACACAATGAATACACCCAACGATCTGCATACAGCACGTAAAACAAAGCTAAGTCAAGATGAGTCTTGATTTTAGTACAATAGTGGCGCCCCTTCAATTTCACAGTGTTGATCTGATTTTAGCGTGCACAAGTTAAATCTTAGGCTGATTATTTACGCTACGATGACAAATTCTGATTAGGGAAAACCAACACCTGTGTAGCGAAGTAATTGGTAACACATCTCACTAATGATGAGCATGACTACACTCAAGCTCACTACACACAAACCAGTGACTATAGTCCTACACCAAGACTATGACATGTAGTACGCCACAATATGTTGAACCCATTCTCTGGCGTTTTCGAATTGTATAAACTCGGGAAGTCAGCTGTATTGCGTCTATACTTAGCAGCCAACGTGTTGGATCTTTTTTGAAGTGGCTCAGTCTGGCAGATAAACACAGACTGAGATGTAAGCTATGCTTAAGGGCTGCTGAGCTTACGGACCGATCAGTAGCAGTAAACTGCCAGGTGCAGTGCGCTCTGTCCCTGTTAACAGGCACAAGTAATTGGTATTATGAAGAGGCTCTCAAGGGCTACACCCCTCGGGTAGGCTGCTAGTGAACTGCATGGTAAACAATGGGCGTTGAAATACTTACATGGGAGGACCGGTTGGAGCGCTGCATAATGAGTTCATTGAATTCACTTTGGTCTGTAACCTCATGTTGTACGAATTAGAGGGAACCTGTTGTCAACCTGTCATACACGTGGCCCGTTACGCAGGAGTGCTTGTAAGTTAGAAGTGAAATGACATGTTAGTGCATGCAAACATTCCCACTCCCCCTTTCCGTCGCTACTAACTTCGTTGTCTTAGTTGTGGATGCTGTATTCGCATATCACAGCGCTGTCGAAAAGATTTAAGTGTTGCTTTTGCAGACATGTATACAGTGGTCTTCTTCTGAAGAAGATAAAGACTCTGGAGAACTTAAATGTTTGATACTGCTCATACAGTCAAAATGTGGTCTTCTGCAAGTGCCATATAGGTCCCGGAAAAAATGAACTCACAAAAAATATGACAAAAATAACATATTCCACATGTGCCATAAACGCAACTCAGACTACGCTATTCATGACTGTAGTTAGTAAGACTTCTTAAAAAGGTGATTAGTTGTTATGTCTACATAAATTTCAAATTTCTAAGGTACTTCGAACGTGATAGTCTATGTTGTAGACCCAAATGTCTAAATTTCTATTTATTATAAGTCATTACCTTACGATACTGTGTCTTAGGAAATAATTTTCAACAGCCTAACCCCCGACTCCAATACATGATCGAAACATAGATAGCTGCTAGAAAACACGTGCTGAATAGTGTGTAACCATATAGAAAAACCGTATCGAATGAATTGATCTTGGAAACAACCTTACTGCCGGTACTTCCCAACCTCTCAGATGTGTTTAAATATTCTATTTTCAGACGTTTATAAAGATTCTTCAACTATTTCCTCGAACCCACAAGCTAAAGAGTGGAACAACGTGTTATAAGTGAAAATCGGCTTGAAGCCACATGTACGAGGTTTCTTTCCTACGTTTACGAATATTTAAGACACGTTCGCTGGATATGATTTCTATTCTAATAATGATTCTGTGAAGCTTCACAAAACCTAAGCGGAATTTTAGCTGTCAATATTTTCCGGTAGAAGTATCGTTACAACGAGAAGGAAAGCACCATAAAATAGCGTAAGATGGCATTCTTCTTATAAATTTCTTTATATGCGCCAGAACAGACAGCGTGATGTTTTACACCACAGCTTGGCTTAGAAACATTAGAGTGTTGATTAAGAAAACTGACTTCCATTGAATCGTCGTAAAAAAAGAATCTAAAATTTGTGTACTGTGATGTTGAGGGACTGATATTCTGGCTTTGTAACGGAGGAACAGAAACACGAAGAACTTTTAGCTACCTGTCCTAATTGTTACTCGTATACAACAGTGGGGAATTCATATAAAGTTTAAAGATCTTGCAGTCTACCCAGAGAGTCTAAAATTCTCTCTTTATCCGCTATACTCAATATAAAGTATCTGACAACAATTGTTTCTTGACAAAGCTTTGAAACTCACAAAATTTCATTAAACACATTCCTAACATCGCAGTTAACTGCATTGCAATATACACGAGGAATTTCTTTCATAGCGGAAATAGTCAACCAGTAGCAACGTTCTTCTGTGAGAGAACCGTCCGCGTTTACAGTAATTAATTAACATCTCTGTACTGAAAGTAGGCCTGGAAGGAACATTTCTTTGCACGATACTTCAGTCAGCAATGCACCAAAGGGAGTGCCGAAATAATTCCAATTTCTTTCCTATTTCTCTGTATGTACGAAGAGCATTAACAGACACTTCTTGAAAGGACTGTAAGAGCCCTTCTTATGACCTGACCCATCGACCTCACTCACCTTTCCTGTAGAGGTTAGTAGGTCAGCAATGTATCAACCCTTGTTTCACGAAAGACAGCCCACAACTCCGTAGTTCTTGTTTTATAGTCCCGGAGGCATAAAAGAAAGTAAGCTCCGTGGGAACCAGCTTTTGGGAGAGCGGCAATAAAGAGTAAATCCATTCCAGGAGGTTCTCTCTCCTGCAAAGGAACAGCAGCGTGCAGACGAGAAGAGCCGCCGTAACTTGAGAGGGCCATTAACTTCCCACACGGGCCTGCGCCTTGCGCCTTATGACGAGCGGCAGCGGTCCCCTGGACTGGACCAACTTTCTACTTCCGCTAACTAAAACTCACATAAACCAAATTCCTGCTTAGATGCTTGCGTTTGCCAGATGAGACGCTCTTCTGGGACTGCTTCTCCTTACTGTACGGTCCCGCTCACGCTACCACGACAAGACTGAGATTTCTTTGTCCTGTGCCACTCAGGACATTATCCTGATGACATTCCTAGTTTTCGTTCTGATCTGAATACTGCGGCAACTACGACGAAATAAATTATCTCATTGCCACTATTATCAGAACTAAGTGCACCAAAACCAATACAAATAACGCACTATCTCAGCAATGGCAATGAGGTGCATCGTCTGGCAAAGTTACAGAACATGATGTAATTGTAATACATATGTGAATAAATCTACACGACACATAACTAATTTTGAACTCATCAAAAGAAGAGCACTGAGCATTTTAACGATTTCTTGCTCATAGCAAACAGAATGAGAATCTCATATACACATTTGAAAGTAGATAGTTTCATGTTCCATGAGTCATTAGAACGATTGTTTTATACAATGATGCGGAACGAGTCAGTTTGCATGATATGTATACACGATTAGCGTTAGCATTTATGACCACATTATAATTTGGTACCTAATTGTGCGACTACACTTGAAAAAAAAGATCTTCCTTACTGGTTACGATTTTTCAAGTAGAAACCCGTCAATGGAACAGAAGGAGTTGTCCAGGAGAAATGATTTTAAATTAAATTTAAAACACGCTTCGCTAGTTGTCAGGCATTTTTGTTGTTTGGCAAAGGATCGAAATTCTTATTGTTGCATATAGAACTCCTGTCCAAGACACTGTCATGGAATAGTGATCATTTTTCCCGTAGTGTTGTAAATAAGTACATCAATCTTATTCTCAAATTGTGATGGAATTTAAGAAGTAATTTCATTAGCGAAGATATGTGTTGAGGCAGTGCAGTTAAAGTGCCCAGCTCCTTGAAGAGGTAACTGTGTGACGTCCGTGGGTAAACACCACATATTATTCTTACTGCTCGCTTTTGTGGCATAAATACTTTCCTTGTAAGTGATGGGTTACCCCAGAAAATTACTCCGTACGATATTATTGAGTGGAAATCGACAAAATATGTCAGAATGTTGATAAGTCTGTTTCCAAGAATAGCAATTGTACGATGAGCAAAAGTAAGTTCTTAATTGTTAGAGAAGCACAACAATAGGTTTTTCCATTCAGGTTTTCCTCACTACGTACTCCAACAAAATTTGAGCATTCTACCGTATTTAATGAGTCCTGCTCATGTGCTACATCAGCTGTCGGTATGTCTCAGTTTGTTGTACAGAACGGAATGCTGTGCTTTTTTTTTTCAAAATTTAGGAAGAGTCCATACTCAACTAACAACCAAATAATTCTTTGATGAATATCATCCCTAACTTATCTGTAGCTCTCTCTCTAATGGGATTTATAACAACACTAGTGTCATCTGCCAAAGCACGAATTTTGCTTGTGAATGTCAAGTGGAAGGTCATTCATGCATCTAGGGAATGAAAATAAAATACTACAAAAAAGTTTCGGCACTAAATGCGCCTCAGAGAATTACCCTAGTAAATGATTTAATAGCTGGCCAGCAGCTTACACATTATATCAAAAAATATGCTTATTATAAACTTTTAAATATACTGCCTTGCTGCAGTAGTTACTTTGTCAATTATAAGTTGCATCTCTAGTATGGATAAAAAAATTAAGTCTTAAATCTAAATCAGTTTATTTCTTGTAGTAACCCATTCGTTGTCCAGATTTGTTTGAAATATAGTGCCTTTTCATGCTGTTCATGTTGAACCAATTGTACCGCAATAAATGTGTATATGTGATTGATATCTTAAGATCTGAAGCACACATATGTGTCAGAGAGACACTCTTTCTAAATAAGAAGAAAGGTACGACACTTATTGAAACCATCACTCATTCACAGTACCTTCACGATTTCAATAAACTGAGATGTTACTTAGTCATTTATGGGTGACAAGTTAGTTTATATAATGCTAAAATGGAACGCCTGTAGTTTAGGGTTAATTCAGTTTTCTGCACCCAGATTTGCTCATTAATTTTTCTCTGCATTTTCAACTTATGGCGGCGTAATGAATAGTGCACTTAATTTCGGACATGCAGTCGCGCAAATAAAATTTTTTCCTCCGACATTTTGGCCGCTTATCGTCGCATGACTGACGACTAGGTGCCAAGCGCGGCATGATATGCCCCACGGCGGTGGTACTGCACACGCGGGTCGCAGACACTGGCCGGTGGCAACAACATACGTCCACGCACGCGCTGCCTGTGGCGAAGGCACACAGACATTAGTTTCGCTTATCGATATATTTTCGGCAGCGGTGATACCATGACGACTTCTCTACAGTTTAATTATTCCAAGAGCCGGATTCCATGCCTTGTCCAAATTAAAACCATTATCTCTATGTATTATTTATTGTCGTCAGTCTGGCGACTCATTCTCAGGATGGCTGGATGATACACGGCCAAAATATCAAACGAAGAAATTTTGTTTGATCAGCTGCATGCACGAAACTTAATGGACGATTAACGTTCAGGTCTGGGGAGTTCGGTGGTCAGTGGAATTGTTTAAACTCAGGAGAGTGTTCCTGGAGCCACTCCGTAGCAGTTCCAGACGTGTGGGATGTCCCACTTCCATGCTGGAATTGCCAAAGTCCGTCGGAATGCTTAATTGACATGAATGGGTGCAGGTGATCAGACAGAATGCTTACGTACGTGTTATCTGTCAGAGTCGTATCTAGACGTATCAGGGGTCCCATATTACTCCAACTGCACACGCCCCACACCACTACAGAGCCTCCGCCAGATAGAAAACTGCTCTGGTGACGTGCAGGATCCATGGATTCATGAGGCTGTCTCCATACCAGTACTCGTCCATCCACTCGATTCAATTTGAAATAAGATTCGTTCGACCAGGCAAATCATTTCCAGTCATCCACAGTCCAACGTCGGTGTCCACGGGCTCAGGGAAGGCGCTATGCTTCGTGTCCTGTAATCAGGAAGTGTACACGGTGGGCCTTCGGCTCCTAAAGCCACATCGATGATATTTCGCTGACTCGTTCACACGCTAATAGTTGTTGATATCCCACCATTGAAATCTGCAGTAACACCTACGGAAGGATTCCACTTCTATCACGTTGAACAATTCTCTTCAGTGGTCGTTAGTCCCATTCTTCCAGGACCTTTTTTCCGGTCGCAGCGATGTCGAAGATTTGATATATTAACGGATTCCTGATATTCACGGTACAATTAGAGTTAGTTGCCAATCCATCGCTACCTCGGAGATGCTGCGTTCCATCGCTCGTCTACCGACTGTAACACCACGTTCAAACTCACTTAAATCTTGATAACCGACCGCTGCAGTAGCAGTAACCGCTCTAAGAACTGCAATATTCACGCGTTCTCTTGTATGGGTGTTGCTTACCGCAGCGCCGTATTGTACCTGTGTACGTATCTCTATATTTAAATACGCATGCCTATACCAGTTTCTTTGTGGCTTCAGTGTAGTACGACTTTCGGAAGTCTGCTAATACGGAATCTACCTGTTTGCCACAACTACTATTTGCAAGATATCGTACATTAAGTCCCTTCTTTTCTGTTTCTTCGTCGACTGCTGACTCACCTCATTTCCTCCATCTACATCTACATCTACATCTACATGGATACTCTGCAAATCACATTTAAGGGCCTGGCAGAAGGTTCATCGAATCACCTTCACAATTTTCTATTCTTCCAATCTCGTATAGGGCGCGGAAAGAATGAACACTTATATCTATCCTACGAGCACTGATTTCCCTTATTTTATCGTGGTGATCGTTCCGCCCTATGTAGGTCGGTATCAACATATTATTTTCGCATTCGGAGGAGAAAGTTGGTGATTGAAATTTCGTGAGAAGATTCCGTCGCAACGAAAAACGCTTTTCTCTTAATGATTTCAAGCCCAAATCCTGTATCATTCCTGTGACTCCCGTATTTCGCGGTAAAACAAAACTTGCAGAAATTCTTTGAACCTTTTCAGTGTGCACCGTCAGTGCTAGCTGCTAAGGATCCCACACCGCGCAGCAGTATTATAAAAGAGGACGGACAAGCGTAGTGTAGGCAGTCTCCTTAGTAGGTCTGTTACATTTTCTAAGTGTCCTGCCAATAAAACGCACTCTTTGGTTAGCCTTCCCCACAACATTTTCTATGAGTTCGTTCCAGTTTAAGTTGTTCGTAACTGCCGGGCGGGGTGGCCGAGAGGTTCTAGGCGCGTCAGTCTGGAATCGCGCGACCGCTACTGTCGCAGTTTCGAATCCTGCCTCGGGCATGGATGTGTGTGATGTCGTTAGGTTAATTAGGTTTAAGTAGTTCCAAGATCTAGGGGATTGATGACCTTGGAAGTTAAGTCCCACAGTGCTCAGAGCTATTTGTTCGTAACAGTAATACCTAGGTATTTAGTTGAATAATAGATTGGACTGATTTATCGTGTAGCCATAATTTAACGAATTTCTTTTAGCACTCATGTGGATGACCTCACACTTTTCGTTATGTAGGGTCAATTCCCACTTTTCGCACCATTCAGATATCTTTTCTAAATCGTTTTGCAGTTTGTTTTGGTCTTCTGATGACTCTATTAATCGATAAACGACAGCGTCATCTGCAAACAACCGAAGACGGCTGCTCAGATTGTCTCCCCATAGATAAGGAAGAGCAAAGGGCCTAGATCATTACCTTTGGGAACGACTGAAATCATTTCTGTTTTACTCGATGATTTTGGAACTATAACGGCTCGAAAATGCTGCACCATTTGCACATCAGTAATATTCGAGAGCATTCGTGTTTTAACTCCATAGATGACGCACTATATTATCCAGCCCGATGGAATTATTCGTTGCACGTTAGATTCCGAAGCTAGGAATGGAGGTCACTGATGTAAAACAACTCATGAAATGCAGTATTATGTTGACTCCCGCCTACATAGGGGGAAATGACCAGAGAAATCAGTGCTCGTATAAAAGATTTCATACTTCAGTGGAGAAAACAATTTATACAGCAAAAGTCACGAAAGTTCGCGAGTATCTGGAGTGAGTAATTCAGCAAGAAGTGCAGACTGTAGAGGTCGGATGACAGCCGGAAACGGCAAGCACGTCCGAAATTAGTCTCATATCATAGCTCGCCAGACCTGCTTATCCAAGTCCGTTGTCATAGACCGCCAGGCTAAGCTTATTTCACTGCAAAATTATATTTATTGCCAGCCAGTGTAACCTTGAGTTGAGGAAGCATCGGTTTCATGCTGCTTCAAATGTGGAAGCAGAATATGATGCGATAGTAAGGCTGGGAAAATTATGCGCATCTTGAAATGTGGAAGCGTAACGTGGTGCTTACGGCAACAAGACATGACTTTTCAGTTTACTGCCTATCTGACCACGCCTTACATCTCGACGTTTTCACACGAGCTAAGAATGCGGTTTGGCGGATACTCTCACTGCAGATTTAGCAGTAATTCCCACAGAGGATAAAAAATCTCTGCTGTTTCAGCAGTGAGGTTTAGGCATTAAAGCAGAACTTCAACTCGAGGACGTAATTAATGTCACATCGTCATAGCTGTCAAATTATTTTTGGATTACGTGAAATCAAAGGGTGTTAGCCGAACAGAAATATATTCTGCTGTTAACAGTACAGCATTAAATTACTGATTACTCACACATTTAGTTTTTTAATGTATCTGTTTCTGCCAGCATTTAGAGAGTTCAGCCAGTTCTCAGTGAACTTGTGGCAAATCTATACAAGAAAATATAAGTCTAAGATCTTTCATCTACGAAGAAAGTTCAATAAGTAAGGTAACACATTTTCTCCTCGAAGTGTGTTGTTTTATTCTAGATTCCAATACATCGTATTCTTTCCCGTTCTCGTGGCTACAAAATTCTGTACTCCGTTCAACGTGACGGCCTTACGCCACTTTACTCAGAGGACCTCCATGCTCACGTGAAACCACTCTAATGGTCGAACTCGGAACCAACGTCTGTCTGCAGCAGTAACCTCCCCACCATGCATGTAGTGCTTCCCACGGAGTGCATCCCTCGCTGGACCAAAGAGCTGGACGTCGTAAGGTGCTAGATTCGTGCCGTAGAGTGTATGATGAATAACAGTCAAATGAAGTTTTCTCTGCACTTCTCGGCTGCACAGTCTTGTCTGAGGCCTTGCGTTGTCATGAAGAAGGGGAAGTTGGTGTGCATTTTTGTGGCGACGGACATTGCAGGAGTCACAGCTGTGTACGGCCAGCCTGCAAGCTGGAGATCGGACAGTTTTGTGCGACCTTGTTGAGACGGTGACAGACGTCTTCCCAACAACTCTCCGTCCTTTCGTTCACTGCCAGCTCTCCGTAGATATTCTGCAAGCGCCTTTTAATTTCAGCGATGCTTTGATTTTCCACCAAAAGACTCTCAAGTACTGCTCTCTGCTTGGAACGCACTTCCATTACAGACACCATTTTTAATGCTACGTCTAGCACCGCCACCGACTGGAACTACAGAGGATTAAGCAGGAATATTCCACGATGCACGAAAAAAAAAATGTGTTGCATCATTTATTGTACGACCCTCAAACTAATTCTTCTGCTCGTGTTTATGTGCTTGTCGTATATACGAATGGGTCTCAGAATTGTTTTTCATTCAATATCACATACGTAGCAAGAAGCAGTGGAGAATCTGCGGCCTGATATCCTCCTCCTGATCGAACACCGGAGAATCTGCAAGCAGCAACAGCAGAGAATCTGCGTCTGTCAGAGACTCTGAGTAAGCTGAACTTCGTCGCCTTTCAGACTAAATACGTAGCGCTTTATGTACAATAAAAAGTAATTGTCGAGCCATCTATGAATTGTGTTAAATCAGTGATGGTAGTCTACAATTAATTTGTGTGGATTCAGCTTTTAAAACTCCAGTACGCACTGGCGTGATAGCGAATCTTAATTCGTTCAAAGAACTCAAACAGTTCCTTGCCACATATTTCCCCGGTTTCACGGTCATAGTGCGAGGACTAAATCAGTGAGTTATGATAAATGCTTCACTAGTCTAAATATCTGTTGCGAAAGGCAGTTTAGGTCAGGTAAATGCATGTAAATAACGATAACGTAACTTTATCGCTGTCTGATGACATCAGTGAGTGGCATTATACCAATGTGATAGACTGATGTTAAGAAAAAGTGAACATCTAAAGTTAGCAATTGATGGGGAGGGGGGGGGGGGGGGCATTAAAAGAAATCAAGCTACTTTGTGTTAACGTTAGAAAAAATAACATATTTCATGTGGGCGTACAAACGACATTAACTGAAGCGTTTGCAGACGAAAAGTCTTGTTAAACTACGTCTCAAAGAAGGATGAGTATTGCTTCAAGTGGTATATTACAGCGAAATTGTGCATGTAAAATAACCATGTGGACTGTGTGTCTTGTTACCTTCCTTAATTATATGCATTACACTTCGCGAATATTTCGTTTTTTACCGAATTGAAGCATGTGGGAAGATTTGTGGAAAACAGTAAAAATGTATATGTTAATGTGTATCGATTTCAGGAGTCTCAGCATGAACAGGTGATTTTGGAAAAGAGTTTCACGTGGTTTAATTGCATGTCTCGAAACGCAATAGTCTTGAGAAACATGTGAATATCACAATGTACCCTATCGCAAACACAGTAACTTAGCATTTCCAATATATTAAAGACTTTTCGGGTCTTCAGTGTAGGATTATTACTGGTGATAAACAATCAATTGATCTATGTGAATTATTTTTCGCTAACTTTAACATAAAGAGAACCTAGCAGCGCATTTAGGTGTTTGTTCGCTATTCAGTCCATTCAGAAGTAGGTTTATCATACCCAAAGCACAGTATCAGTTCACAAAATTTTACTGTCATAACAAACAGTTAAAGCTACCATTCGTCATATATGCAGACATCACACAACTGTTGCAGTCGGGAACGAAAAAGTGCCCAAAACGTATACCATAGAATTATTTGTGCACTACAGCTACAGTGATGAATAATCACCATTTCGGCTGCACTGGGGTGCAGATCACATGGAATGGTTTAGCGAACCGCTGTATCTGATTGATGAACGAACAAAAAAATTATTTTGCGAAGAACAAACATGATTATGAGTGCCGAAGAAGAAGAGTCATTTTCAACATCCGAAATTTGTCAGATCTGTAAATAACACTGTAAGAAAACACAAGAGAAACACAGAGGTTAATGCCATTTTACAGGCAGGCTTCATGGTGGTGCGTATGATAGCTGTAATAGAAATCTTACTATCACCGAACTTGTACCATGTCCCTTGCAAATCGAATGTGAAGCTGCATCAACAATTTTCTAAGTTATGTTTAATAATCACATTTTTATTGCCTGAATCTGTATGGTGGAATGTTAAAAAACTGGAAGGCCCACTGCACTAACTTGCCACTTTCAGAGACATCGTCACCATCTTTGGCAATCCCCCAGTAAACTGTCTCACTTAACGGTATTCAGGGCAATGGTGGTCACCCTCTAAAGTGTTCATTATTGTCCCACTATGTAATATCCAGTCAACTGACGAACAATGTCATGAAACCAATTGTGTGTATGTGTGTTTGTGTGTGTGTGTGTGTGTGTGTTTGTGTGTGTGTTTTACAGACGTATTATAAATCTTCCAAGTCACACCATTTATGCAATATTTTGAATAAATACTTTCGAATATACACGTGTCTACAATAAATAAGGAATATCCTGTTCCGTTATTAATGACTATATAGGTCTCGCAAGGACTCTTCATGGAAATAGAAGCACATTCAGTTTAGTAATACAGCACACATATTTCAATACGAGTATTAATTTTCATTAATAGTGTGATGATATATGCTACTCCTACTTTGTCGTATCTCACAATTGGCGTCAAAAACACTATGAATGGAGACTGACCTGAGATACAGATCTTGATTCTCACTAATCAAACTTAACGTCAACTGTTTGCAGAAATAAAACTTTCAGTCCTCGATCTTGGCTATTTATCTGAATAATTAAAAGTTAACGCAAATAGTAATTTCAAACACAGATTTATGGGAACAAGGAATCGAATATAACACAGCCCTACTTAAATGGTCTTGGATCTCGGGACGCTTTGACGGGGCTGAAACGGCATAACTGGGCTATGTAATGAGATAGCTTCGCGTCTTCACGTCTTAATCTCACCTACGATTTGTATCATCTGACAGTGGCGAAGCGTTCGCGGTCGGCAGGCGGTGATGTGCGGTGGCGCGTGTGATTGGTTGCATGTGCGCAAGCGGTCGATGCAGTGCGTGGGACTCACAGCAGTCGCGAGCTGAACGCTTCGGTCCTTTTGTGCGAGTAAACTGAATGGAACCGTTCCCCGCAGCTCTTTCTTGCAGTTCAGGTAAAATGGATTGGAATTATGCATGGAGCGAAGTACTAAAGGAATCGGAGTTCAACAGAGTCAGGGTACTCACGAGAATGACTCTGTGGTAGCAGAGTAAAAACTCGATCAGTACTGAAATCAGACCGAAAAACTGCGTTAGGGTCTGAGTCGGATCGCTGGAATCAGAAACGGAAGGAGAGTCGAATGCTAATGAATATGGGCATCAGACAGGAATGGATGATAGAAAAGGCACAGCCTCGTACTGCAAACACATTTCTAACTGGTTTTAGTCGTTCGAACTGGGCTACTTTCCTTGTTAGTGCTTAACTTTTTTTAGTAGACAATCACATTCTCTCGTATCTATAATTTATCTTGTTAGGGCAGTGATGAGACTAACTGGTCTTCCATGTCTGTCTTAATGTAAATTACGAATCCGTTAATGGAGTACCTTGTCAGGTGTACATTCAGTCTAAGACGAAAACTACGAGTATTAACAATAGTAGCCGCAGAATGTCCTGTGTCGCAGACAGCCACCACTTCCTGACGTTCCAGAGGGAAGACTCATGAATAGAGTGACATGTTCGATAAGAGAAAGATAATTTCTATACTGACACTCTATCAAGGTCATACTTTCGTGCCATATTGACACCATGTTTAGCGTCTTAGATGCAAGGAGACTGAAGAAAGAATGTGGTTTTTATACTACAGGAAACACAATAATAATTATTCAGAGAATTTTTGGCCGAGTTTCAGCCTTCAGTTACAAATATAAACATCTTTTACATAGATTCATCTTGTCTTGAATAGCTAGACCCAGGTTTCCTACAGATTATCTGAATACGCAGTGACTGTAAAGAAAGTATTAAGAGATGCACTAGCGGTGCACAGTGAATAAGGAGCCTCCGAAATCAAAAGCGAATATCTCAAAACCTAAGATCGATAGATGAGTGCAATAAAAGGTAGGTTCATTTTGAAAGCTGTACGATTCGAAATAGTTCGAAACGCTGCCAACAGATGACACTGTACACTGTGCAGCTAGTACAGTATTAGTGTACCAACTCAAATTCGTCCTCTGCAAGCAATCTTTGCTATCACATCACAGTCTTTTCGAAATGTCCACCACTCGCAGTACAGAGTTGACGCAAATGAACCATGAAATTTGCCATCGCATCCTGTATATCACTACGGACACGGATTTAGAAGCAACACAGTTTTCCGCTACTTGCTCGTCCAGTGTGGGAGGGATCGTACTGGAAGATAATGTCTTTCAACGTGTACCACAAAAATACTAACAAGGAGAGAGATAGGGCGATTATGGAGGTCAATCCATCCTTGCTTCAGTAAATGTGCAATATTGCAACGCAGTGTCTCTGTTACCAAAGAATTCAGCATAAGAGCAAAGTATTTGTTCGGTGAGATGTGGTGCGGCCCCGTCTTTTATGAACCACTCGGTGTCTGTTCGATTCTCCAGCACTAGCTGTGCGGCGACAAATTGTTCCAAAATTGCAAAGAACCATTCACTAGTGATGGTTTATGTCACGAACAAAAGGACAGATATTGCCTCTGTTGCCCACCCCAACCCAAATGACAACTTTGGGAGAATACAGTGGTTTTTCTTCGCACAAACGGAAATTTTCTGAACACCAAAATCACCAATTTCGATTATTCACGACTCCGTTCAGGTGGAAGTTTGCTTCACTTGTGAACCCGATTCAGCCAACATCAAATCCTCCATCATCAATCCCTTATATTAGAAATAATTCGTACCAGACAGCTAACAGTTTTCGTAATAGTGGTATTTAAATATCGTTTAAGACCAGCTACAAGCTGCAACAGCACGTCATTCACTTCAACCAGACGAACAGTCAGTGTCGCAATAAAATAGGTATTTACAAATTTTTAAAATTGCCCACAGTTTTACATTGATCTGACGGAAAGGAGTATTATTTTAAGGTATCAGGAACACATGGCTATCTTCCGTCTAAATAATTTTGATAAATCCACTTTTGCAACACCTTCTGAAAGAACATGAACACTCAGCCACAGACTACAGATACTACACACTGTGAGAAAAGAAAGAAAATGAGTCTTCTTGAAGAGCTCGAATCTTACATCCATAGCTCCAGATGACCATTCTAATTCTCAGTGAACAAGTAGACCTAGCAATCAAGTCATTTCTGCTCATCTTTAATGAAATATTTTGAATTCAAAACCATGGCACCTTCAAAACTAGGATTTTTTAAAAAAAACGTAAAATGTATATTTAACAAAATATAATTTACCAGTGTCAGTTCTATATATTATGAATCACAATTACGTAATAATTTCATTTTCCTACTTCGTAATATGTGTTACTTATCTATACATATAACATCTCTGTGCTTCTTTGACTTAAGCTTCTTTCGACTCCTGCGGGCGCAGGTTCGAATCCTGCCTCGGGCGTGGATGTGTGTGATGTCCTTATGTTAGTTAGATTTAAGCAGTCTAAGTTCTATGGGACTGATGACCTCAGATGTTAAGTTCAATAGTGCTCAGAGCCATTTGAACCATTGTTTGACTTAAGCTGTTACACCATAACTAGTTTGTTTGTGTTGTTTGACCATAACGTCTGTTAATCCAAATGTAGCCACACTGGACGTTGTAAGTGCATGTGTGTCTGAAGTTACCAACATCTAAAGTAGCACCACTGTGTCAAAGACATAATGTTGAAGCACCAATTAGTAGCATGGTGACTAACACAAAAATAACGCATAAAAATGAAACATTTTTCTACAAAAAAATCAGAAATGTAATGTGATAACAATATGGATACACCAGTTTTGTCCTTGAACTATAATATTTTGCAACACATTTAGCTTAGCCACTTCCAGGTGTTTCATTTGTGTCTATTTAGTCACCTTCACATCATTTGTTCCCGATTTAAAATGTGATCTCAAGCACTGATTATAGAAATATGTACTTGAACGTGAACCACCTGAAGATGGGTAGAAGCCTGAAACCAGTCGTCTGTTAGATAAAATCACTCTCTGTTGTAACTGGTAGCGACTGTTATTCTACACCACATAATAGGACAGTCATAGAGTTCAGCTGCACCCATTATGGACAAAATACATTTAGTGTTTTCTGCATGCTGTAATTCTCTCAGATGGATTTCCTTGCAGTTTACTGAATAGGTCCAGAAATAGTTGCGACATTTTCAGGAGTAGCTGCAGTTTGCCTGTGACCAACATTCCCAGCAATATGATCAGCTGCCTGCGCGTTGTAATTTGGCGAAGAGTTTGTAAATAGCTTTTACATAGAATACTTTTGAAACGTTAAGTCATTTGAAAACTACACCTTTTGCCATAGGCCAGCGTTCAAACCATTGGTATTCCAGTATTAGAAAAACACATTGTTCAATGGAATACATGGCTTCGACCTCAGTCTTCAGTATGCGAACCTCCTTTGAAGATGCAACTATGGAAATGGTCGCCCTGAGCTACGGCGCACTATTTATAGACACCACGAATTCCAATATCAGCGCCATCTGTTACCAGCTTTTCGAACTGTTTCTAAGCATCTGTATAACTTCTGTATAAAATTCTTACAGCATTCACAATAAACATACCGTTTGCTACACTCGTCAATGGATCATACTTTTCGAGATTTTTAATTTTGAAACCAAGATCTCCTTCCCTGGACATGCTGCTGAAGAGTAAATGACAAAAATTATGGAAATGAGATAAATTCACAAATTTCAATCTCTGTCTACCATTTATTAACAGCCACTCGACTTTTTCAGGAAAACTTAGAGATTACATCCATCCACTACCGTTCACAGCTACAAATCCTTGATCTGCCCCATCCTTTGTTATGCCAGCATCGCTTGGATTTCCGCCCCCCTCCCCCTCACTTCTATAAAGTCCTCCAAATCTCTGAACGTCATGCACACTGCCTCACCTTCTATATCCGCCTTTCGTCCCCCCACACGCATCCGCTACCACCACATTCCCTTACGCCACCTTCTTCTTTCCCTTGAACACAATCACACCCTGTAAATCGTCTACCGAGTCAATCCCCAGCCCCCCCACCCCTGTTGTCCCCCTTCCTCTCCACCCCGAGCCTGTTGCTGTACCTTTGGCCTTGTGTTCCACCCTCTCTCCATCTCCACACTCTCCACCTCCTTTTCCAATGTAACTTCCAGCACCTACCCCTCCCGGCTGACCAACTTAACCCTGACATCTACCTGTCCTACCAACTCTAACACCACTTTCCTCCCCCTAGTCCTTAGAGCTCCCTCTCCCCTCCTACAACTCCTCTTTCTCCCGTGCCCCCCATTCTGTATCTCTGCATTCCTTCCTGCCTTGTCTTCCCTCTTCATCTCCTGCCCTGCCCATCTCCTGCTTCTTGGTGTGCCTCCTGCCCCCTTTTTCCTCTTCCTCCCACTCCTAGCCCACCACATCGCATCTTCTTCACCTCTTTTTCCCTCCTCTCCGCCCTCCAGTCCCTCAGCAGGACCCTACCAGCGTTTTTTGTACTTCATGTCTGCTACATCGTTTCCAGTGTTTTTTTAAAGTGTCTCACTTTTTTTATACTTTGACTTACTTTTAACTTGTATTTGACTCCAGTGTATTTTAAGTATGCCACAAATTGATAGATGTGTCCTTTTAACTTTATATCAACTTTTTAACTGCCCCTAGTGTGTATCCCCATATTAGTGTATATTTTAACTCCCGTCATATCCATTAACTGTCTTTTTTATGTCTCTCTTTTATCTCCCTTTTCATGTAAGATTTCCCCTTTTCACATATTTTTTGTAAAGCCATTTGACTGAAGAGTCGTGGACTGTGCCGCTGCGAGCACTCCACTGACCATATGGGACAGTGGCATGAAATTACAATAAAGGAAAAGAAATTATAGATTAAGATGAAAGTATTCCAGGCTCTAATAAAAGGACTTAAGACTTTGAAACTACCGGCGTCTGAGTTTTTAGAATGCAAAATAGAATTTCAGAAGCATATTATAACAACTGAAGGAGTAGTAAAGAACTCAGCTAAAACAAAAGTCCTAAAATCAGTTCCAGTACCGAAATCCACGAAAAATCTTAAAGCCTTTTTAGGTATGTATAGGATTAATCGAAATTTTGTAGATGAGCAAGCATTTAACAATGCTAATTTTAATTACTTATTGACTAATGATAAGCGCTTTTGTGTGGACACGCCGGCCGCGGTGGTCTAGCAGTTAAGGCGCTCGGTCCGGAACCGCGCGACTGCTACGGTCGCAGGTTCGAATCCTGCCTTGGGCATGGATGTGTGTGATGTCCTTAGGTTTGTTAGGTTTAAGTAGTTCTAAGTTCTGGGGTACTGATGACCACAGATGTTAAGTCCCATAGTGCTCAGAGCCATTTGAGCCATTTTTTTTGTGTGGACAAAAGAAGGCCAACTGACGTTCTAAAAATGAAAAGAATGACTTCAGATGATGGAATTTTGTTCCATTCCAGTCTGAGTGAGTCATTTCACATGGACAGTGGGAGTTCAAATTTTAGGCTAGTAACTTGAATGGAAGAAGGGGGCAGGGCAAGCTAGTTATAAACTGATGATTTTTGCTACTACAAACTACAATATTTCAGAAAAAGTTGCATTAGCTGTAGCCTGGGGATTCAAAAATTTTGAAGTAATTGATAGGGACACAAAACTGTTATTCATACAAACCACAGAACCTTCGTGTTCTTTAAGGATTGCTATCTGTTATGTAATAGGTTAAGCATATGGCAGTTTTCTCTGTCACTACGATTTGGAAATAAATTATATCAAAGGAAAAGATAATTTCATAGACTATGCTTTGTCTAGGCTGTCTGAAGGGGCAGAAATACAGGAAAGAAATGAGGAAAACTAATGTAATTTTGAAAATATTATCTTTAATGAGTTCAATGAAAGACAGTGGTTGTGGATACCTCTACAGATATGAGGCGTTACCAGAATGAAGACGACTGTCTGAAAGTAGTAAAAACTAATCTCGACAGTAAAAGTGCGACAGATTAAGAAAATTTTTGAAATGTTGTAGAGGAATGATGTGCTTGAGGAAGGTGTAAACTTACGATATCGAGGGAGTATTCTAGCCTTACGTTAACGAACTGATTCATTGTTTTCACACGGCATGTGAAGGCTGTGGAGTTACAAGGCATGCTGATATTATTTTTGAACGCATTGCTCTTGATGACATAGTAAAGTTGCGCCAAGGTTCCTCCTGGTGAAGTGGACAATTGGACGATTCTTGTTAGCGATTCAGTAAAACGGGGTCATAAGTAGGGTGTCGCTAGACACCTTAGTAACTAGCTGCACTGGCACCAGAACATTCATTCAGCACACTCACACTGCACAAGTCGCCCCCCAGGGATTCTGAAAGAGTATGTTGCTACATCATTTCACTAGTACATGGGCTGTGAAGTAAGCGATATGATCGGAAGCTAGAGCAATGGTGTCATGGTTGCTCAGTGGTCGGACTTCGCACATGGACTTGAAGGACAAAACCGCTGCTGTTTCAGAAATGGTAACGGAACAAGCTGGGAGATACCGTCAAATTTAAACACTCCCTGTCGGTCATCACCAGCTGCTAATAATGGGTTGAAGTCTAGAACAGTCTTCGAATCAAGATGAGTTACAGATTTGCCACTGCCAGAGACTGTCTACGTCAACTTCAGGATGCTGCATGTGTTAAGTCTGGCGTGTACCAACTTTGCGCCTTTCTACGGAGGGACCAAGACATTGGTGCCTATCATATTTTGCCTTCCTGGTGAACTGGGGTTCAGGCCTGGGCCAACCAACTGCCCAGACATCACCACCCAAGATGGCAGATACTGCCGCTGTTCATTGACAGGTAAGGGAACACACTGTCAGCATTTGTACAGGCACATTCCACCGCCAGTACACATCCTGTGATCATGGTTCGATCCCACCTGGCCTGGTGCATTTCGTGCTGAGCAACTGGGATGGACTATTGGCCGTGGGGACCACGCGCTGTCCGATGTATACCACTTCACCCCGTTCCTGATTCAGAACTACAGCCACCATGCTGACGGCATCACCGTGTTGGCTTTTGCCATCGCCTGATAGAAAACGTCATACATTGATGGTTCACTGGGCCGCTGCTGACATCAGCAAGCTTGACCCATGGGAGCCTGCCTGTGTCATCATATTCCAGAGGCTACATTTGGATGACTTCACATGGGGAAGAATTATCGGGAAACTGGAAGAAGGATGAAGTGTGACAGATATGGGCCAGAAGTTTGGTATTGCTCACAGCATTCTTTCGCGTGCGTGGGTACCTTTCAAAACAACATGCACTGCTGCCAGAAGGAGAGTGGGTAGTCGCCGACGCTCAAACACAGAAGCACAGCAGCAGATGACCACTACATTGTGCAAAAGGCTAGAAAGGACCAGAGTCAAATAGCAGTGGCAGTTGAAACCACAGGTCCAATTTGGCGCTATAGTAACGAAGATCTCATGCCATGTGACGTTCAACATTTTGTGCACGACTGGAACATCTCTGACAACATGCTCCTGCACTTTCCTTCATTTCCAAACGGTAGTTATAATCTTATGTTACCTTACAAACCTCCTCAAGTAAAGCTGAGCAGTGTATTATGTAGCGTTTAATTGTCATAATATATCTACAACATATAGATTACAACGTCAGTTTCGTAGTATATCTACAACGTAAAGATACGACTATAGTTTCATAATACATCTACAATACTTATCTTACAGTCTCAGTGGGAGTATCTTCTACATCTACAACATATAGCTTATCTGCTCAGTACTATGTCCATAGAACGTAGGCTATAATTACAATAACTTGAATTCATGAGAAATAGTTTTGCTGCAAAATCAGCTTTTGTGCAACCGCCTGCCTTTTCGAAAATGACCCATGCAACAATGTTCTCTTTATTGTCTGATATGAAACGTTTTTCATCTTTTTGTGACAGTGCAGATTTAAATTGATTTATAGTCGAAACTGTGTGCAGCTTGGGTAGAATTATCTACTGGATAATGTTTTTAAAACATTATTTTGTATTTAGTCTAAATACTAATTGTTGCAATAATTTTCTCGAACATCTTTTCAAACTCGTTTCTAACTCGCCTTAGTTCAGCAAGATCCATATGTAGTACCTGCGAGTGTCTGATGACGAAGGCACAGCGTATGCAGCGATCAGTAGCCTGACTCCTCGTCGGTAGTTGTGGCCGAGCGGTTCTAGGAGCTTCAGTTCGGAACCGCGCGACCGCTACGGGCGCAGGTTCGAATCCTGCCTCGGGCGTGGACGTGCGTGATGTCCTTAGATTAGTTAGGTTTAAGTAGTTCTAAGTTCTAGGGGACTGATGACCTCAGAAGTTAAGGCCCATAGTGCTCAGAGCCATTTGAACCATTTGAACCTAAGTCCTCGACACTGGAACCTACAAAATGCCGAACATTGTGATTCCGTAACCACTATATATCATGCAATTGTCAGAGTCTGACGATCAGAGAACATCTTATGCAAGGGTTTGGAGCCTACCTATTTACTAGGTTTTCTTTTTTTTTCTTGTACTCGGGGTATTCCAGAAGTTTTGCGACACATTTCGAGGAGTTGCAAAGAGTGTCTCGAAGGACAAATCAAGGACAGGAATCCGTGTCTGTAAACGTCATTCAACGACGCTACAGAGCGTAGAATTCATAGGCGCTGCTGCATACCTCAAGGCCACCCTCTCGGCAGCAAACGTGGCTTTGTACGCTGATGAACTGCAGGCGGAACCTCTCGCAACATTGTTAGTTATTCAGTGTTGGCGACTGATTGCCATGGGCAACAGTGGAGAAGATTGGATAGAGAGACTTTGTCTCCTACGAATGCGACGCTGTGTTGTCTCGGTAGATGACGGTTTCGGCCACGAATATCCATCCATAGCTTATTTTTATCCTGAAACGCTCTAAAATCTCCAATGTTTTTCTGTATACAGGAGAAAAATATATTGCAAATGGAGACGTAGTGGCAGGCGCCGACATGTGTACCTCCTACGCTCTGTAGCGTTGTTGGATGACGTTTCCGGACACTGTTTCCTATCCTCGAATTGTTCCTCATTACACGCTCTGCAACCACTCGAAGTTATTAGCATTATATCGTTTTCTGGCGTTTTGCGAGGAATATGCTTTGAACTTACAACCATATGCACACTACAATTAGTAAAATGTTTTCAATGTACAAGCAATGGGAATGATTTAAGTTGTCACATCTGCTCAAGTGTCGGGTACGTTTTACAATACGATAAAGCGTTCCACATGTTAATATTTAGACTCAGCCGTAGACACTGATGAGGCTACTTACATTACGGAATACCATCTCATGTTTTAGTAATACGCACGTTGTTGCATGCGAAATATATTAAATGAATGACTACATCAAACGTAAGTAGCGTAAAGAAACCTATGTGTAATGCTGCTGGTATAATTATAGGACATGTACAGGACAACATACATGTCAGGTCATCTGCAGTAATACAGATAGCACTTCCACAATACGCGCAACGCGAATGACAGCCATAAAAAGAAATACGTGCATTACCAGGAGAAGTTTACATTTAATTGACAAAAAGGGGTTGAAAAATACTCAGTGACACATGACGAGCGGTTAGTACCTACGAAGTAATGTAACAAAATTACAGTTCATCTTTAGTAGAGCGTTGTGTCGAGTACGGAAAAGAAATAGTGTAACGTTCGAATAGAGTGTTACGGGTCTATTGCTCGAGGCAGTCACGTCGACGAATACCCAAGCGTGACGTTGAAAAGCGACAGGAAATGTAACGAGCACACAAGGTCAGGTCAGAATTCTAGGAAAGTGTGGTTCATCTTTAAGGGAACCGATATAGTAACACTTGCATGACTCATTCCTGAACACTGTTCGAATGTTTGGGATCCCATCTGGTCGGATTAAAGGAACACATTGACGAAATTCAGAAGCGTGCTGCTAGATTTGTTACCGGAATGTCTAATCAACATCCGAGCATTGCGGAAATGCTCCGTGAACTGAAATGTGAATCCATGAAGGGAAGAAAACGTTCATCTTGCAACAGATTATTAGATAACTAATATTTGCGATAGACATACTGTCGTTATTTGGTTTCTGAACAATTACAGTCTAATTTGATGGCTAATTTGACTATTAGGGCCATGCAACATTAAAGAAGAACTACAACGTTAAAGAGTAACACTATCTCTTTTTTAATAAGTTCACTTAGGTTAGTGGGAAAAGTAGATAAATATATTTGCACTTCCTTACTTGATTTTTTCACTAAAGTCAAGTAGTAAAATTGAAGAAAAATTCTGTTAATGATTTTAGGTGCAAATACAAAAAGACAATTTCAATATTTGTCCCGTGAGAACTAGTGAACGATTTTTCCAAAACGGGAAGGCAGCATGTAAGGTTGCCTTGATTCCCGTCCCAGTAATGAATACAAGCTATGTGGTTTAGTAAATGATTCAAAGTCATCTGAGTAATAAGGTAAGGAACGCAGTGTATGTGTGTGTGTGTGTGTGTGAGAGAGAGAGAGAGAGAGAGAGAGAGAGAGAGAGAGAGAGAGAGAGAGAGAGCGTAAATGAAGTGTTAGAGGACAACCCAACGTTACATCTGATCAACAATATAGAATAATAGAACTACAGTCAACCTTGTGTTACGGTTGACCATTCTTTAAATCTAGAGTCCCTGAAAGACTATGGTATTACTCAATCACTATAGTGCCTACTTGTCGCAACTTTAACTTGTATTTACGCAGAGATAACTAGCATGTAGAACTAAATAAACGTATCTAAAGTGAACGTGCGTGAAGGAACAATATGCCCCACGGGAGTTAAGATCTCGTTCACAAAAATACCGAAAAGTGCTCGCGTTCTGTTTGAATTCTTGTTGAACTTGAAGCCAAGAATGAAGAAATGTTAAGCAACAGTGTTACACATAGATCATCATGGTCACGAGAGTAGAACACCAACTGCCTACCACCTTCGACGTTTACAAGATGGCCCTTCCCTGGTGCTGATCCATAATAATCTGCCCTTTGTCAATGTTGCTTATGTCACTGGATTTCTCCTTTTGTGACTCGTATCGTTGGTAGAACGTTTCCCCATTCCTCCCTGCTGCGCGTATATACTATACTTACCGTGTCATAAGCTCACAACACCGCCAGACAGCATTCAGTTCGATGGTGGGCTGTGGTCGTGAAGTTTTGGCTCATTACTATAGTCAATGGTTGAAAAATAAACAGAGATAAGGACACTTGCGCCAAGAAAAATAACATAATAGCTAAAACACAAAGCAAATACCCGCCACAAGGAATAGTATTCAAAGAACTGTAGGACTAACACCCAGAGACAGGTGTTAAAACAATTAACCAATGAAAATGGAGCTGCACACATATGCAACAAATCAACACATTTTGGTTAACAGCAATAACAAAGCAATTAAAGTAATGCTCTATGTTTTGTGCTACATCGTATTGCGGTTAGATTTTCTGGTCGGCTATGGAATACAAGTTACTGAGTAATTTGTCGGATAGACCAGAGACAGAGCCCCTCGTGTTCCTGCTGCTAATAAGGCGAGTATACAGTTCGTTTTTATATATATGTGACGAGCTTCTAACAGGACCGACATATTTGCAGATACCTGTGTAGCTACTAGATTATTTTTGTAATTTCTTGTCTGTTCGAGTTCTTACTAGGTCCGAGATTTATTTCATGACACTGTAGCATACAGTAGCGCCGTTGCTATCGACTGTTACATCGACCCTCGTATCGTACAGGCTTTTGTTTGTTTTCGTTAGTATAGCTCAGTGTAGGATAGACCGCCAGAGCAGGCCGGTATGTCCAAACAGTTCTAGGCGCTTCAGTCTGGAACCGCGCGACCGCTACTGTCGCAGGTTCGAATCCTGCCTCGGGCATGGATGTGTGTGATGTCATTAGGTTAGTTAGGTTCAAGTAGTTCTAAGTTCTAGGGGACTGATGACCTCACATATTAAGCTCCATGTTGTTGTTGTTGTGGTCTTCAGTCCTGAAACTGGTTTGATGCAGCTCTCCTTGCTAATCTATCCTGTGCAAGCCTCTTCATCTCCCAGTACCTACTCCAACCTACATCCTTCTGAATCTGCTTAGTGTAGTCATCTCTTGGTCTCCCTCTACGATTTTTACCCTCCACGCTGCCCTCCAATACTAAATTGATGATCCCTTGATGCCTCAGAACATGTCCTACCAACCGATCCCTTCTTCTGGTCAAGTTGTGCCACAAACTTCTCTTCTCCCCAATCCGATTCAATACTTCCTCATTAGTTATGTGATGTACCCATCTAATCTTCAGCATTCTTCTGTAGCACCACATTTCGAAAGCTTCTATTCTCTTCTTGTCCAAACTATTTATCGTCCAAGATTCACTTCCATACATGGCTACACTCCATACAAATACTTTCAGAAATGACTTCCTGATACCTAAATCTATACTCGATGTTAACAAACTTTTCTTCAGAAACGCTTTCCTTGCCATTGCCAGTCTACATTTTATATCCTCTCTACTTCGACCATCATCAGTTATTTTGCTCCCCAAATAGCAAAACTCCTTTACTACTTTAAGTGTCTCACTTCCTAATCTAATTCCCTCAGCATCACCCGACTTAATTCGACTACATTCCATTATCCTCGTTTTGCTTTTGTTGATGGTCATCTTATATCCTCCTTTCAAGACACTATCCATTCCGTTCAACTGCTCTTCCAAGTCCTTTGATGTCTCTGACAGAATTACGATGTCATCGGCGCACATCAAAGTTTTTATTTCTTCTGCATGGGCTTTAATACCTACTCCGGATTTTTCTTTTGTTTCCTTCTTTGCTTGCTCAATATACAGATTGAATAACATCGGGGATAGACTACAGCCCTGTCTCACTCCCTTCCCAACCACTGCTTCCCTTTCATGTCCCTCGACTCTTATAACTGCCATCTTGTTTCTGTACAAATTGTAAATAGCCTTTTGCTCCCTGTATTTTACCCCTGCCACCTTCAGAATTTTAAAGAGAGTATTCCTGTCAACATTGTCAAAACCTTTCTCTAAGTCTACAAATGCTAGAATCGTAGGTTCGCCCTTCCTTAATCTAGCTTCTAAGATATGTCGTAGGGTCAGTATTGCCTCACGTGTTCCAACATTTCTACGGAATCCAAACTGATCTTCCCCGAGGTCAGCTTCTACTAGTTTTTCCATCTGTCTGTAAAGAACTCGCGTTAGTATTTTGCAGCTGTGACTTATTAAACTGATAGTTCGGTAATTTTCACATCTGTCAACAACTGGTTTCTTTGGGATTGGAATTATTATATTCTTCTTGAAGTCTGAGGGTATTTTGCCTGTCTCATACATCTTGCTCACCAGATGGTAGAGTTTTGTCAGGACTGGCTCTCCCAATGCCGTCAGTAGTTCCAATGGAATGTTGTCTAGTCCAGGGGCCTTGTTTCGACTCAGGTCTTTCAGTGCTCTGTCAAACTCTTCACGCAGTATCGTATCTCCCATTTCATCTTCATCTACATCCTCTTCCATTTCCATAATATTGTCCTCAAGTACATCGCCCTTGTATAGACCCTCTATATACTCCTTCCACCTTTCTGCTTTCCCTTCTTTGGTTAGAACTGGGTTCCCATCTGAGCTCTTAATATTCATACAAGTGGTCCTCTTTTCTCCAAAGGTCTCTTTAATTTTCCTGTAGGCAGTATCTATCTTACCCCTAGTGAGATAAGCCTCTACATCCTTACATTTGTCCTCTAGCCATCCCTGCTTAGCCATTTGGCACTTCCTATCGATGTCATTTTTGAGACGTTTGTATTGCTTTTTGCCTGCTTCATTTACTGCATTTTTATATTTTCTCTTTTCATCAATTAAATTCAATATTTATTCTGTTACCCAAGGATTTCTACTATCCCTCGTCTTTTTACCTACTTGATCCTCTGTTGCCTTCACTACTTCATCCCTCAAAGCTACCCATTCTTCTTCTATTGTATTTCTTTCCCCCATTCCTGTCAATTGCTCCCTTATGCTCTCCTTGAAACTCCGTACAACCTCAAGTTCTTTTAGTTTATCCAGGTCCCAACTCCTTAAATTCCCACCTTTTTGCAGTTTCTTCAGTTTAATCTACAGGTCATAACCAACAGATTGTGGTCAGAGTCCACATCTGCCCCTGGAAATGTCTTACCATTTAAAACCTGGTTCCTAAATCTCTGTCGTACCATTATATAATCTATCTGAAACCTGTCAGTATCTCCAGGCTTCTTCCATGTATACAGCCTTCTTTTATGATTCTTAAACCAAGTGTTACCTGTGATTAAGTTGTGCTCTGTGCAAAATTCTACCAGGCGGCTTCCTCTTTCATTTCTTTGCCCCAGTCCATATTCACCTACTACGTTTCCTTCTCTCCCTTTTCCTACTACCGTATTCCAGTCACCCATGACTATTAAATTTTCGTCACCCTTCACTATCTGAATAATATCTTTTATTAAGTCCCATGGTTAAACTTAAAAAAAAAAAGACCGCCAGAGACAGAGAAGTCCCATAGTTAAATAAAAAAAAGACCGCCAGAGACAGAGAACCTCGTGTTCCTGCTGCTAATAAGGCAAGTACACCGCTCGATTGTTATATATTTTTACGAGCTTCCAACAGGGGAGACTGCAGTAACGGATAGGAATTGTGATTGCTGAGTACAGATGCATGCTAAGTTGGCGACCCTTCGCTCACAGCTCCAGGCTGAGTTGGCTTCCGTCACACTGCTTGAGGCTGCTGCCAAATGGCAACACTGTGGAGGGTCGGACGCAGGGATGTGAGGGACTTTGCACACGTCCCACGTGTCCCCCGATCAGTCCACTGCTGTGGCCACCCTGATTACTGCCTGCACTGAGGTTGACCCCTCACCCGTGGTCGAGTGGGAGATCATTCCAAAGTCTGGCAGGCAGCGAAAATGTTTCCGAGGGGCCAATCGTAGGGCCTCCATGGTTCGTTTAACGAACAGGATTCGGGCGTTATCTGTGGCTGTCGATGTCTCTGAGCCGGATGCAGTCGTCCACCCTCTTCCAGAGGAAGCTTCTCGGCCTGCAAGGTCTGAGCATTCACAGAGGGTGGTTTGGCTGGTAGTTAGGAACTCCCACGTTAGGCGCGTAATGGGGCCCCTTAGGAACATGGCTGCCAAGGAGGGGAAGGAAGCTAGTGTGCACTCTGCGTGCATAGCGTGGGAGTTATTCCGGACGTGGAAAGGGTGCTTCCGGATTGCATGAAGAGTACAGAGTGCAGCCAACTGCAGGTGGTGGCCCATGTCGGTACTAATGACGTGTTTCGCTTTACATCGGAGGAGATTCTCTCTGGTTTCGGGCGGCTAGCGCAAATGGAAAAGACTGCCAGTCTTGCTTGTGAGATGAAGGCGGAACTCACCATCTGTAGCATCGTTAATAGGACCAACGGTGGGTCTCTGGTTCAGAGCCTAGTAGAGGGTTTGAATCAGAGGTTCAGGCGGTTCTGTGAGCGTGTGGGCTGCAGATTCCTTGACTTGCGCCGTGGAGTGGTGGGTTTCCAGGTTTCACTTAATGGGTCAAGAGTCCACTACACACAGGAAGAGGCTACACGGGTAGCGGGATCTTTGTGGAAGGGACTGGGTAGGTTCTTACGTTAGAAGGTCTCAGGGAATCATAGAAAAGGCGTCCATCTAAAAGGGGACAGGTAAAACACAGTAAGTTAATTGTAGAAACGATCGGTATTGCAGTTGTAAATTGTCGTAGCTATGCTGGGAAAGAACAAGACTTCCAAGCCCTAATAGAATGCACTGACTCTCAGATAGCTGTAGATACAGTAAGCCGGCTAAAGCCAGAAATATGTTCAGCCGAAATTCTTTTTAACGATCTAACAGTGTTCAGAATGGGCAGATTAAATACAGTTGGTGGTGTAATATTTATCGATCTCAAGAGTAGTTTTCGTTGTAATAAAATTAAAGTAGATAGTTCCTGCGAAATAGTATGGGTAGAGGTTACATTGGAAAATAGAACTAAACTATTAACTGGATCGTTTTACTGAACCCCCAACTCAGAAGATATAGTTGCTGAACAGTTCATAGGAAACTTGAGTCTCATTTCAAATAGGTACCCCACTCATACATTTATAGTCGGTAGTGACTTCGTTCTACTCTTTATTATGCTGGAAATATTGTACGTTTAAAGCTGGTGGAAGGCTTATAACGTCATCCGAAATTGTTCTGAACACTTTCTCACAAAATTATTTTGAACAGTTGGTTCATGAGCCCACTCTAAGCGTAAATGGTTACGAAAGCATACTTGAACTCTTAGTAACAAATAATCCTGGACAAATGGTGAGTATCGTGACGAATATAGGGATTAGTGACCACAAGGAAGTTGCACCTAGGCTGAATGCCGAAACACCTACAACCATCAAAAAGAAACGCAAATATATCTATTTAACAAAGCTGATAAAAATGCGATTAACGTCGTTTTAAGAGACAGTCTTCACTCCTTCAGATCTGGTCATGTAAGCGAAGAAAACTTGTTGAATGATTTCAAAGAGATAGCATCGACGGCAATTAAGAGATATATACCACATAAATTGATGAGTGATGGTACTGATCCGGCATGGTTCACAAAACGGGTCACATCGCTGCTGCAGAAGCCGCGAGAAAAGCATGCCAAATTTAAAAGACCACAAAATCCCCAAGACAAGCAAAGATATACAGAAGTTTGAAATATAGCAAGTACTTCAATGCGAGATGCTTTTAATAACTCTGTCTCGAAATCTGTCAGAAAACACAAAGCGATTCTGGTGATACATAAAGCACACCAGTGGCAAGACGCAATCAATAAGTTCACTGCGCCATAACAACGGTGAATTCACTGATAACAGTGATAATAAAGCAGAATTATTAAGCGCGGTTTCCCGCAAATCTTTCACTAAAGAAGAAGAAATATTCCTGAACTCCAGTCAAGAACATCTGCCAAGATGAGAAACATAGTATTAGATATACTCGGTGTCGCAAAGCAGGCCTCTGGTCCAGATTGTATAACAGTCAGGTTCCTCTAAGAGTATGTTCATACAATGACTCCTTATGCGAAACACAACTAGTTCTTTATACTCATTAAGTAATGAATGCTATCGATACGGGATGTAAAATTGATTCCATATTTTTAGATTCCCAGAAGGCTTTCAGCACTGTTCCTCACAAGCGTCTTCCAACCAAACTGCTTGAATATGGAATATCGCCTCAGTTGTCCGACTGGGTTCGTCATTTCCTGTCAGATAGGTCACAGTTCGTAGTAATAGACGGAAAGTCATCGAGTAAAACATAAGTAATATCCGGCGTTCCCCAAGGAAGTATTATAGGCCCTCTGTAGTTCCTGATCTATATTAACGATACAGGAGACAATCTCTGTAGCCGTTTTAGATTGTTTGCAGATGGTGCTGTCATTTGCCGACTTATAAAGTCAGAGATGACCAAAACGAATTGAAAAATGATTTAGATGAGATATCTGTATGGTGCAAAAAGTGGCAATTGACCCTGAATAAAGAAAAGTGTGAGGTTGTTCACATGAGTTCTAAAATAAATCCACTAAATTTCAATGACGCGATAAGTCACACAAATCTGAAGGCTGTAAATTCAACTAAATACTTAGGGATTACAATTACAAATAACCTAAATTGGAATAATCATATAGACAATGTTGTGGGTAGAGCAAACCAGAGACTGAGATTCATCGGCAGAACACTTAGAATGAACAACAGGTCTACTAAAGAGACTGCCTACACTACGCTTGTTCACCCTATTCTGGAGTAATGCTCTGCAGTGTGGGATCTGCATCAGGCGGGACTGACATGGCATCGAAAAAGTACAAATAAGGACGACTCGTTTTGTGTAATCGTGAAATACGACAGATAGTACCACAGACATAATACACTTCGTCCTTACTATTCAAAACAATATTTCGAAACTATATTTGAAAGTTTGTAATGTTATCGCTGTTGTACGAAGTGTAAGTCTTCAAGCGTTTTAGAAACTGGTTTCGAGATGTGTGAACTCCGTAACTGTTATCCATAGTAATGTACAATATATGGCGTAATCTTAAAATACTGGCAGTTCGATTGAACCAAGACTTACGAGGTAATTATTTTGCGGTCTTGGTGCCTTGCAGAATGTTCAGAGTAAAAGCCTTGATATTTCTTATACTACTCACTGGAAATGCGAAAAGTATTCGTTTTTCTAATGACTCTATATTCCTCATCAGAAAAGAAATCCCCGATTTCAACTACCATTGACGTTTCAACAACTGCAGAAGACTACTCCCCATACCAATATTTCCGTTTCTTAATAGATTCAATTCTGCCCTAATGTGAAACGCTGTGACAAAACGGTCTTATGTTTCATGTTTTACTTCTGTAGGACTTGACATGGACATAAGCATTTGCTTTATTGTACTATTTTTTTCTTGTGCTCCTCTTTTTTTTTTTACTAATGTGGCTAAATCATGAAGCGATATCTACAAGCGTTTTTATTTAAACTATATCCCTCATTAAAAGCGACAGTCTCTGCTTGATTGCTCTTTCGAATATTTGTAACTTAATGGTTCAAATGGCTCTAAGAACTATGGGACTTAACGTCTGAGGTCATCAGTCTCCTAGACTTGGAACTACTTAAGCCTTACTAACCTAAGGACATCACACACATCCATGCCCGAGGGAGGATTCCAATCTGCGTCCTTACCAGCAGTGCCGTTCAGGACTGAGGCGCCTAGAACCGCTCGGCCACAGCGGCCGGCTTGTGTAACTGAATGTGTATCGTTTAGTAGTTCAGTAAAACTACGTTGGAGTTATCTTTCGCATTTCTTTCATATTAAAGCTGTAGAAACGCCACTAGTCGCGTGCAACTTTTTTAATATTACACGTTTTACTCGACCAACGGGAGCATTTTCAGAAATTACGTGCTTATAAGCGACTCGTTACAAATATCAGTCTGTGTATTGCGCAGCCTTCATACATAAAATGGAGTTTATACACTGCAAGATATTTGTAATGGGTGGCCCTCGGACACGTAATTTCTGAAGATGGTCGCATTGGTCTAATGAAAGACGTCTAATAAAGAAAAATTCACATGCGTCATAAGGCGGCTTTACAATTTCAATTTCTAATCGTCGCTGTTCCCTTCGGACAAATGCCTGCGCTTGCTATATCTTTAATAATTTGTGATGATTGACATGAAGGTAGCTGTGCAACTACCCTTATATTTTGTTGTGCACATCCAGTGATATTCATGTTCACCCGTTAAACATGACACGAAAGTGTGAGATCGCCTTTCTAATGATACAGTGGATCTTACATTTATTTGTTTGTCACAGTCATGACAGCTGGCAATTTCTACAACAGGTACACTAGACAGCACAAAAAGCGGGCCTTCCCTGAATTCTGATGAGTAAGCCGCATCTGACTGAATGCAACCAACATAGCATACCTGTACCGTATGTCCTCTAAGCCCTCTGATGTACAGTCGTTTGACTATACACAACGAGTACCACAAGGGACCATTATAGAACACTGCTATTTATGGCAGTCAGTCCAGATGTAAAACAATATCTTCATACAACAAATATTAGAAACCACGTTATTAGAGCCGGCTCCTGTGGCCGAGCGGTTCTAGGCACTTCAGTATGGAACCGCGTGACCGCTACGGTCGCAGGTTAGAATCCTGCCTCGGAGTTACGGGCGCCACGAAAAGGTTCCGTAACAGACGCAACTGTACCTGCAAACACAAGACACACACAACAGAGGGGGCAGAACGCGGAGTTGTTTGCGCCACGTAATGGTTCAATGACAAACGCAACTAGTCCTCAACACAGACAGCACTGGTTACTGCAGTTATCAAACTTAGAAACGCCACAGCATAGCCCAGTGAACGACGTAACTGACTGAGTAGAAAACAATGGATCGAGAATACATAGTTCAGCAGAAGGTAGTGTTACAGGACAGGACACGATCATGGAGATATTACAAAAAATGGACGCTAGTATGACGAAAAAGAATCAGGATATTAATACACAGATAACGAAACAGAATACACGGATGACAAAACAGTATCAGGATTTGAAACAGGAATTGGAACAGGATAATCAGGCTATTAAGACACAGATCCAACAGGTTAAAATCCAGATGGAAGAAGGGATTGCCAGAATTGATAGTCAGATCACTCAGATACACAAAGTCGCAAAAGAATCTAAAGAAAGAATTTAGGTACTAACACAAGGTCAGCAGTAATTACTCACTGACGTGGACAAGGTTCAATTGGACATCGTAAACGTTGAAAAAGGTGGAACGCTTTACGATAAAAGCCACTCGAACAGCAATACAAATTTCGGGAGAACAAGCAATTCAAAGCAAGGTCGCGAAGGTTTCACTGAAATAATATGATCAGCAGATCAATAAAATAGAACTTAAAAACAATGATCTGTCTGAAAAGCTTCGAACAGAGTTGATACAAACAGTCCAAGAAAAAATCGAGACCTATTACACCTGTAGCGAAACAACTGACACGTCAAGCATTAATTCAGTACACGAACACGCGCCATCTAAGAAAGTTCAAGTAGAAGCAAGGCTAGACGTAACACTCGCGCAGAAATCGAAACAGAAAACCCCGATTAAAGAAATGCACGACATGCCACAGGACCAGGCACAGTATCTAGAAAAACGGAACACATACATTCAGCCGATATCATTCGAAATACAGGCTACTGAACCAGTAAATCCAATGACAAAACATAACAGCAGCAGGGGTACTATACCGCGAACGACGAGAGTAGAAACACACGAACAACACTTTTGTTCACCAATGACACGATATCACGTGGATATGAGTCAGGAAATTGAGGATAGGCAGACAGGCAGTAGATTACCAGAGAATAAACACGACGACCCAAGCAGTGGCAGATTATTTGAGTCCATGAATCAGCCACAAACCGGATTTATGAGTGGATATGATACAGACTACTTGCTTACAGTTAGGAAAATTTCAACATTTCAAGGAAGAAGGCGGTAGCTTGCATGCACGCACATTCCTGGATCAGTTTCATTACCAAACCACGGGAGCTTAGCTCACAAACTTGACTTCATTTGTGCACACATGTCAGGGACATTTGCAGAGGTGATGCAATAGATCGCGGCTACCTGTACGTCTTACGTACAGTTCAGAACAGCATTTCTCGAAAGATATTGGTCTGAGGAGGCGCAAAGCAAAATTAAATACGAGTTGCTTCAGATGACACCATATGGAAACTCAGAAGAGAAAAGCTTGGTAAAATTCTTTGATACAATGGACAGAAATAATCAACGCCTAGAAAAACCACACAATAACGGAGAGCTGATACGTCTATGTACAATGAAATTACCGGTATAGTATCAACCGGTGACAGGAAAAAATGAAAATACCGAAGAATTTAAAGAGGTTTTAAAGGAATTTGAATTTATGTTTAAAGAAGACGAGGTGAAAGAAAAAAGAAAGGAAAGGGAACAGCAAAAGGAGAGGACTAGGAGCGAATATTCCAATAATAATAATCGTAATCCTAACACCAATAATTTCAGGCAATTTAACAGACAAAGACAGTGGCACAATGGAGACAATTGGTATAGAAAAGATAACCAGAATAACAGGTACCGAAACAGGAACGGTAATGGACATTCATACAGTGGCGGATATGGGTTTAGGAATCCAAATGTCAGCGGTCAAGGGTACTTTGAAAGAGGTCACGATGTTAGAAACAGCAACTGGCGAGACCAGGGCACGAATAACTACCGAGGAAATTATGGTCCACAGAGACAAGAACAACACAGCAAAGGGAAACCAGAAGTAGAAACTAGGCCCACAAATCCTGAAAAACGTAAAGATTGACGGGAAAATCCGGAAAAGGTTAGGCAAACTGACGTCCATTCATTAAAACATCAAAAAAGGACACTCATGTTTTGAAATTAGCTAGATCAAAATTAGAGAGAAACTGAAAACAGCCAAATTCAGACAAACAGGGACTTACGAAAATTTCCGATATAGAGTCAGCACCAGATACACTTGAATTACGCTACATAGCCTGGGAAAACAGCATAGAATGGGAAAATTCTGAAAGCGAGGATAAACTGCCACCACTTCCGTGTATTAAAGAATCAAGTTATGAAGAACTGTTAACCGGACTTAGCAATATATTTGACGAGTAGCAAGTAAATGAACGTGATAAAACAGAGCAGAGTATCCTAGATAAAAACAAAGCACAGACGCCACGAACACAAAAGACGTATAATATATACAAAACATGTGACTATAAGGAGATAGGGAGAGAGTTCAATCGGGAATGTTTGGAAGTGAAGGAAAAGGAGAGACAGGAGCTCGAAAACAGAAGGAAAGAGGTAGATAGGTCGCAAATGGTTTTTCTCACGGAGCTAACACCAAAGCAAACACAAACACAAAGGGAAGGTACAATTGTCCACAGGTTAAGCTATGAATCGATAGCAGAGGATTTGGTGGAAGAAAAGGAAATCGTAACATCCACAATTATACAACCCATATTGAAGATAAACATTGGTGAAATCACGATACAAGCAATCACAGATAGTGGGAGTCAAGTGACAGCTATATCAAAAAGCCTATTTGAAAGGTGCAATAGAGAGACAGAATTACCGATTTTAAGGACAAAAAGGATATTAGATTTTGGAGCCTTAGGAAAAAATGCAACAGAGGTGAAATACGAAATACGTCTTTCACTCAACTGCCTAGGTTACGAGTTTGAAAACAATTTTATAATCGTACCAAAACTTACTTCACATTTGCATACCACTAGGCTTCATAACAATAGATGATGTATTACTATATTTTATTCAAACTTTGAACGAACCCAAAAACAGGTAAAAGTAATTGCATCTACCAAGTGAGCCATCTAAAAGAATGTGAACGAAAGAAATGGTAAAAGATAAGAAAGAGACAGAGGGGCAATCGAAAACCGTGTACTAATAACTAAATCAAAAAATGAATTAAGAATCATCAAAATAACCCATTAATTAAAAGAAAATGAGACACAATACACACTAACAATCTCTTATAGTATCAAGTACAGTACAACATGCACACAAACAATAAATGGTACCCAACAATTAAAAAATTAAGAAGTGGTAGGCTATAAAAATGGTAGATATATGCTTTAATTAAATTATCATATGAGAAATAAATAATAACTTTCTTCATTTTTATAAACATTGCATTGTACAGAGTCAAAAACTCTTGTTGTTAGTATAAAGCAAAACATTGTAAAAAATTTCTCTACACGGAAGAAGGGACATCACCACCAACACTAGTCACGAGCTCCCTTAACAGCAGATGCTTCGAGATAGCGGCGGAGAGGGTACAGACATGTTGAGAAAGCACTTAGGGCAATAACAACAACATGAAGGCCAACGCCACACCGGAAATGCAGGTTGCAACCAGGTTGGACTTCAGGAGGACAACGGGCAGCACGGACATTTCATATGTCACGACACTGCTACCCAACGGAAGAGCGTGGGGAGAATCATAATACGACGAGACGACAATGAAGGTACAAAAAATTACTAAGATCTACAAACTCATTAAGTAACATTTGGAAAGGCAGTCTGATCCTACAAATCCTATATCACTCCTAAACTAAAATTCACATATTCCTAGCCCAAGAAGAACAGAAGAATGCAAGAAAGAAGAGAAGAACAGAAGATGCAAGATGAAGAAGGGCAGAAAACAGCAAGATACATTTCTCTCCTATCCTACAAAACAAATTGCTACAAACATCTTTCAATTAACTTTGAGGCATGGCAACTGCTACAACCACCTCTCCAAAAATAAACATTGAATCGTCAAACAAATACAAGCAAACGGCAAACGGAATATTAAGTAGTACCAACGAACATTATCTAGAAATAGATTCAGCAAAATGAACAGTATTCTCCCTACTACATCATCAAATTGCCATACCGAACCAGGTGTGAAGTACCAAGACGTCACAGCACAATATTGGGTGACGATCGTCGGTAGTCAACTACAATCATCGAAAGGCCATACCGTCCCAGGCGTGACAGCAAAGGAGTACCAAGACATCACTGTTTAAGCAATAAACCATAGTCATCATCATAAGTTAAAAGTACCACTCCGTGATGACAATATCAACAAGTAAGACCCAGCATGCTAGAGTGCTTCTCTCATGATTTGTGACACCCATACAAATGAGTCGACGCCTTCCAGTATTTCAGTGGGGATCGTCGAGCACAGAAACTGACACAGCACAAAGAGAAAAGACTGATAAAATAGAAATGTAGAGTTAAGAAAATTATGTATTTGTAAAAATATTTATTTCCTTTCTTGTAAAAGTAATTATTTTATCATATATGTAAAGCACATAATGTGAAAGAGACCTTAAAATATTACGTAAAGAAAATTAGTTAGTATAAGTAGATAATCTCAAAAATCCCTGTAAAGCCAACTTAGTTTTTTTTTTTTTTTAAATATGGTTTTGGTTAATCATAGGTTGAAAGAGGATAGAATAAAGGAAAAACACTTCTTCACTCTTAAAACTGCGACAAGAAAGAAGAAAAATAATGTCTAAATAACTAAAACAAAATCACACAACAGAGCTTTTGCGAATATTCAGGCAAAGCTTAGCTAAAGAAAAGATATAACCACACTAAAATATGATACACTGTACACTAAAGAGTTTAGAAAAATTAGTATTGTAAAAACAATTTTTGGAAAAGAAAAAGAAAAACAGAGACACGTACGGCCAACGACAAAGCATATCAACCTTGGTAAAGTCTATATTTGCCATACAACAAAACAGAAATTGTAGAATTAAAAAATAGAAATAATAGCTATAAAGAAATCATTATGAAAGATTCTTAAGAATGGTTGAGATAAGTTTATTGGAAAATCTAAAAGAACAATTTTTACCTGACTTTGTCAATGTCTTTCTTGGCATTGACAAACCCCAGACAAAAATTTTGTCAGAAGGAGGGAGATATGTAAGACATCATGGTCTCCTGACCTTCATTGCTTACATATTCCGCACTCACAATCATATTTCGCATAAGGAGCTTCATTCGAACCCAAACTCATGATGTCATGTAAATGATATTCAAATAACAACTAAATCGCAAGTGCGCACCATGGTTGAAATACTCGAGGTTGCCATACACACATACATTCAATACACGACGATCACAAAAGCTTTTAGTTCGGGAGAGGCAAACCGCATGCCAGGAGGCAAGTCCCTTCAGAGGACGAGTCAACCTATATATGTCGGCCAGTGACCGCCTGAAGAACAGACAGCGTTTGCCCGAGTGAAAGGGAGAACAATCCGGTGTTCGACGTAAAAGCAAATTCCACTACACTGGGTTGGAGCGCCCAGCCTACACATTCTTTACAAACGTAACACGCAGTTTCAGAGGTGTTCACAGGGAGACAGCAAATGCAAAACGCCGGATTGGTCGCCTTAAACGAAACGCCATTCTCCCGTTTTAGAAGAGCAATGCTGATTGGCAGACAATATTCCTGATGGCTTGGGCTGAAGGAGTAATGGAAGAGACCGAAAGATGTACCCATTCATGTCTGGCGTGGAGAGGGGCCGTTTCGTTGTCTCTCTTGGAGACGTGTACGCAAAGAGCCTGGAACAAGTCTCTCCTCAGTACTTCACTCGGAGAGCACCTGCGTCAAGAGAGAATTGGAGTTCGACTCTGTATTTAGTCCTTGCGATTAAGCGTTGTTCACTGTGTTGGCCACCACACTTATTGTGTGGTGTGAACAGACAGAGTTATAGTTTAACGCCTGTGAGCGAGTTTTTAGTGGCATCGCGGTGACTTGTTATCTGACTGGTGTACCACACTAATAGTTAGACTAGGGGCGAATAGGAGTCCTTGACTTCATCAAGGCGTAGGGAGAGTTTGATTGGAGAAGGTCAATCCAGACAGATTGAGAGTTATCTTATTTGTAAGCAGCGAGCGGCGCAGTCAGCAGTCATCGCAGCTTACGGTACTGTGCGCTACAGCTTTTGTGAAGCCCCGTATTTCCTCCACAACAGTACACTTCATTGCATTTCACACGCGACAGCCTTGACCATACCTAGCAACATTCTAACGGACAGTTATTCAAGTTAAGTAGGCTCGGCTGTTAGCCATTCTGCCAAGTCAATAACCATCTTAAACTTTGTATAGGAATTTCATTAGCGAATCCTATCCTTAAGAGGTAACATCACATTCCGAAAAGAACCCGGAAATAACTTGTTCAGTTTGACAGTTATTCAAGATAAGGAGGCTCGGCTCTTAGCCATTCTGCCAAGTCAATAACAATCTTAAACTTTGTATAGAAATTTCATTAGCGAATCCTATCCTTAAGAGGTAACTTCACATTCCGAAAAGAACCCGGAAATAACTTGCTCAGTTCGTAACTAAAAGTGCCGTTGTGATTTCTCAGAATTTTAGCAACAAAATAATAATTTTCATTTGTTTCGTGTTTTTCTTACACTAACTAGCATTGCTCTAGTACCCAAGTATCCTACTAGTTATGTAAGAAATTTTGTGAATTTTTGTGTCATTTCCTTACAGCAGACCACTCCAGAAGGTATTTATTGCTGAAAGTTTTTCAAGCGTTTCTCTTTAGACCATTAGGAGCGTCTATCTAACTTCTGTAGTAGTGTGGGGGTGGAAATTGCATCTTGCAGGAGCCACAGGTAAAGGGTACATCTCAGATTAATTCGTTGCGCAGAATGACAGAATAGCTCCCCGTCGCTCACAATATGACACACTACAGCCGAGGGCAAATGGGGGGGGGAACCTGGACAGATGATGGGAAATAAATGGGATAAGGAGAGGAAAATGCAGTGGCGGGTGGGGAGGGGGGGAGCCGTTATTTGAGGTCCACAGAGTATGTTTGTAGCTCTTACAATCTTGTGACCCCACTGGGAGCCGAATCAACAACTCAGCCACCACAAGCTGGCCTCAGTGAAACCAACTACCGAATTTCACATGTGTTAGCACCATCTTATTGTCATAATGGGGTATGCAGCACACGGTACAAGAAGTGTTGAGTTCCGCCTCCTCTGTTGTTGTGAATAACCTACTCGTGGTCAAGTAGTACAATCATCCCCTTCTTTTTTAAGCCGTATTACATCCGTCTGGTAAGTGCATCAGACTGTCAGAAGGTCAGACACAGCTTCGTTCATTTTCTAACCAGCCAGTAATAGAAAAACGTTGCGAAATCATATTCGTGAAAGGGCTCATGGGTGTCTGTCATGGTAAGATCTATTTCAGCACCATCAGCCAGTGGCCGCTTAATATAGACCCGCGTCCGCCCAAGGGATGGTGATGCATTGGGCATAGAGCCTATGATGTCCAGCAGACTTTCCTGCATTAGAATTAGCTAATATAATATTAAGAAACGCTGTGTGTGATCCAATTCTACGTTTCAGCATGCTCCGTGGCATTCTTGTATGGTATGTTGTATAAGCGTTCGTAACCAATGTCCTACTTTGTCCACGTTTGGAGTATAGCTCGTGCCATGACAACTTGAATTATTCTCATTTTAGACGTTGTGAAGAGCGACGAAGTCTAAAACGGAGTAAATTATAGCATTTTTGTCGTGGTCTTAATGAAAAGGTGAAAGCAGTGGATGCTCTTAGAAACACATGTACCCTATATGGAGTGAGTGCTGTCTAGAAAGTTCAGTTATATCGTTTCAAGTACGATCGTTCTGAGATAATGTAATCATCATATTCAGCAGTACAAACAGGCGTTGGTGAAGGACGTCTCTGTACTAGTATAGTCAATTACAGTGTGTCTGATGACTGGCAAATGTGACAACCAAATAATCTTCGAGCGACGCTTGCCTTCAGCAGTCATACTGAGGTTAAAAGAATGGAAGGAGGAACAGAGTGTAACATCACTCTGAAAATGAGGTTAAGAGAAAGGAAGGAGGAATGGGGTATAACATCACTAGGAAAATGAGATTACACGTGAAGCAGAATCTTCAACTGCGAAGGATTGGGAAAGACGTTGTCTGTGCCTGTCAAGGGATATATCCTGGAATTTGACATAATAGATTTAAGGGGGTCTCCATAAACCCAAACCAGTGCAGCCTGATGCCGGTTTGAAGTATAGTATGGTAATTTCATTAGGAGAAATCAGTGGGTAAGTCACAACAATCATCTGAAACGATGGCTTGTATACGATCACAAAAAGTTTTCTTATTCATATACATCTGATGGGACAACCAAGGTGTTTTGTGTGACTACCTGCTTACCGGGAATGTGTCCGTTGATGACATTTAATGCCAACAAATGAGGTGCCTTGCACTCGCAGCGTAACAAATGCTACATGGATAATAGCACTGAGGATCTTGGCTGGCAAACACGGCCACCGCACGTCTTCTAATTTAGCACCCGCATGTGTTTACCTTTCTCACCACTTATCGATCGACCACCAAGAACGTTAGGTTTATTTTGTTTCCTTTTTGTTTATTTTCTTCTGACGACTGCAATTTAAATGTGACTTAACTCAGAATCAGAAAGACACTACATTCATGGGATCGAGAAACAATGTCCTACCTCCCCTGCGTACCCTACCGTTGCCCGACCGCCTATGGAACGTCTCTTTTCCAGTCGTCCCAGGGCAACGAGACCATTTGGGATTCGTGCCAAGCATTTGCTTGAGTCCCTTGGTGTGGAGCGTGTGGCCCCCCAACGACAAGGTTTTACTCGCCTGCCTCCCTGGTTGCTCCAGAGGCCCAGCATCCTTCTAGACTTGTCGGAGAACCGAAGGAGCTGCACTCCAGCGTTTGTTTTTACCTCCTTATTTTACGATATTTTAAACCAGCATCCGGACCATGTACCTGTTTTTAGGAATGGCTCTAAACAGGGGGACTCTGTTCGTTGTGCTGTTGTTTTCCCTGATCGAGTCGTCAAGTTACGGCTTCACGCGGCGTTTACCATCTTTGATGCCGAATTGTTTGCAGTCTTGCGGGCATTGGAGCAGATGAGATGTGTTCCCAGTCTTAAGTTCCTCATCTGTTCTGACTCCCTGAGTGCCCTTCAGACCATGCAACACTTGTACCCAGCTGATACGGTCGTCCAGAACATCCATGATTCCCTACTCCACCTGCAACGGCAGGGGAACGAGGTTTCTTTCTGCTGGATGCCGGGGCAAGTGGGTATTAGGGGAAACGAACTGGCGGATGTGGCTGCCAAAGACGCATGTTCCCTCCCTCACGTTGTTGAATGTGCCGTCCCCCTCCATGATTTTACCTTCCTCCTGCGTTTTCGTGTTATGCTTCAGTGGGAAGAGGAGTGGCTGGCAGTCGGTGAAAATAAGCTGCGCCTGGTCAAGGCCACCACGCGGCCATGGCGTACGCCCTACCAGTCATGCAGGCGGGATGAGGTTCTCCTGACTCGCCTCCGCATCGGGTACAGTCCCTTAACGCATGGTTTTTTACTCCGGCGGGAGGACCCCCCAATCTGCAGTGCTTATGGCGTCCAAATTACTGTCCGCCACGTTTTACTTGACTGTCTTTTATTCTCTGACCAGAGGGCGGTGGTTTCTTTGCCACCGGATTTGCCCTCTATTTTACAAGACGACGCAACGACTGTGGTTAAGGTCTTACGGTTTTGTGTCCTGTCCAATTTGTTGCCTCGGATTTTAGGGAGAGGGTTTTAATATGCTGCTGGGTGACTGGCTCAATCCGGTTTTAGGTAAGAGGTCCGTCAGTCGCGATTACCTCCTTGTTTCCCTTCGATTTCTATTCTCCTTTCCTTGTGTTTCCTTTCCTTTTTTAGTGTGTCCCTTCTCCTCTTGTTTTGCCTGTGTATGTGAGGATTTGGAACTGCGTCAGGTCTGTGTCTTTTAGCTGTTCTTGTTCGCTGTTCTTCTTAGTCCCTTCACTGCATGTGTTCCTGTTTTGATGGGTTTGGGCGCTGATGACCACGCTGTTTAGCGCCCGTAAACCTCAAACACACACACACACACACATATTATGTTGACAATTACTCTAATAACTCTGCCTTTTTAGTTCAGAAAATTTACGGGAAATGCTGTTAATATGCACTACCCTAATACAACTGGAGTCTCATCGTTATACCATACAACGAATGGCTATCTTAATTAAACATTAAGTTTTTTATCACATACAAGTAGCTTTACTGGACTACGACGTAAATACTACAATGTGGCTGTGAGAATATATGCAGAATGAAACACAGTTCACAGGGTATTCAGTGATCCGATTTCATTAACAGATTTGTGTATTCTCATTAGCAGGACTGCATTATTTTATCTTTCTTACCGCCACATCAACCGGTTACTGAATTTAGCAAGACGTCTTACAATGCCAGAATTTCTAAAACCACCGCTCTATACAGCTGTTGGTAGTTTTGTCACACAGGAGGTAAAATATTACTCTCACATCAGTTGGGAACTGATAGATACTGGCTCTTACTCTTTACAGTCCGTCGACATCTTCATGGAGCAAGTGACCAACGGTAGCGCTTATCACCTCCTCATTGCATTTGTGATAGATGATACGGATAATTGGCAATGTACACAAGGAGATTAGTTGTAGGTTCGCGTGAAAGTAATCTCCCCTGTGTAAAACATATACTTGATAAAGCGATGACACACCGAAGAGGAATTAATACAGAATCTTTAATTGGTATACAACGAATATATCAAGTAAATCTTGCAAGATAATCAAAGGTCTCTTTAATTTTACTGTAGGCGACATCTATCTTACCCCTAGTGATATATGCCTCTACATCCTTACATTTGTCCTCTAGCCATCCCTACTTAGCCATTTCGCCCTTCCTATCGATCTCATTTTTGAGACGTTTGTATTCCTTTTTGCCTGCTTCATTTACAACATTTTTTATATTTCCTCCTTTAATCAAGTAAACTCAATATTTTTTCTGTTACCCAAGAATTTCTACTAGCCCTCGTTTTTTTACCTACTTGATCCTCTGCTGCCTTCAGTATTTCATCTCTCAAAGCTGCCCATTCTCCTTGTACTGTATTTCTTTCCCCCGTTCTTGTCAATCGTTCCCTAATACTCTCTCTGAAACTCTCTACAACCTAAGGTTCTTTCAGTTTATCCAAGTCCCATCTCCTTTAATTCCCACCTTTTTGCAGTTTCTTCAGTCGTAATCTACAGTTCACAACTAATACATTGTGGTCAGAGTCCACATCTCCCCCAGGAAATGTCTTACAACTTTAAACTTGGTTCCTAAATCTCTGTCTTGCCATTATATAATCTATCTGAAACCTTCCAGTGTCTCCAGGACTTGCAAGGTAAATCTCTGTCATTCGTGGAAGAAACAAAACTATCACAACGTTACCAGACATGTTACGCCATGTAGTCATAATTATATCATAGTCGCAGCGGGGAGATTATGTTTCTACAGGCAGTGTCTTTCTTGAGTGGCCTATGAAATTTAATTAGGAGTTCATCTTGTGCATCAAATGTGCAGTGGATTAGTTACTATTCGTACAACGTCATGAAGAATATACCAGTATTTATGGTGAGGGAGAAGAAATGAAAGTTGCACAGACTACCGCAATACATATGAAGGAAAATAAGAGTAATCCATTGAGTTACAGATACATTTCATTGGCATACAATTGTAGCAAGACGTATGAACGAATACTTTGTTAGAACGTTATAAAATATACCGAAACATATTACCTATTGACATCAAACCAGCATGAATTTTGAAAGCGTGACTCTTGTGAGACACATCTGGTATTTTATTCCCAAGGCGTACTGCGTACTGGGGCTCTCAATTTCATTCGATAGAGTTTCAAAAAGCCTTTCGTTATCATTAGTCATGAACGGATTCCAACCACATTGCTTTCATATGGACTATCGTCTCACTTGTGAGAATGGATTTGTGATTTCCTGTCTGAAAGTTGACAGTTTTCAGTAACTGACAGGGTGTCACATAGTGAAATGGAAGTGATGAGTGTGATATCGCAAGTAATGTGACGTAGACCTTCTGCTATTTCAAATATATATATACTGTTTGACAGACGATCAGAACATTTCTCTTAGATTTGCGACGGGCAATGCTGTCGTCTAGTAAACTCCTCAAAGGGCAAAGCGAATTGCAAAGTGGTATTCAAAACGTAGCAACGTCATGCAAAACGTGACAATTGGCTGGTTCAAATGGCTCTAAGCACTATGGGACTTAACATCGGAGGTCATCAGTCCCCTAGACTTAGAACGACTTAAACCTAACGACTTCACACACATCCATGCACGAGACAGGATTCGAACCTGCGACTGTAGCAGCAGCGCTGTTCCGGGCTGAAGCGCCTAGAACCACTCGGCCACAGCGGCCGGCTGTCAACGGGCTCCAATCAACAAAATGTGTGAAGTACTCCACATGCATCCTAAAAGAATTCCTTTAAATATCTGTAACACGATAAATCAGACACATTCGAAGGTTTTAGAATGAACGAAACATCTGGACGCTTCGGCCAAGAACAAATTTGATTGGAACCACCATATGTAAAATATTGTGGGGACGGAACTCAAAGACTGCGTTTTATTCGTATAATTCGTGTGCGATGCAACAAATAAATTGAAGTAACCACCTACTGCACACTTGTCCGTCCTCTTCGAAAATATTCCTGTGTGGTATGGGCTCCTTACGTGGTAGGACTGAAGGAAGACATGGGAAAAATTCATAGAAGAGCATCTTATTTTGTATTATCGCGAAGTGGGGGGATTGTGTGACGGTAAATGAGTTTTGAGGGAAATCTCTGAAACGTAGGTGTTTTACAATGCGGCGAGGTGGTTTTACCAAATTGCAGTCGTCAACCGCTTCTACTGAATGCCAAAATATTTAGCTTACCCCGACATACATATAAGACATGACCATTGTGTGAAGAGACACCAGTGCTTGCACGTAACGTTTAGTGGTTCGTTATTTTCACGCACTTTTCTAGAGTGAAATGGTAGAGAAACAATGTGACAGTGGTCCAAAAAAAAACCTGCCAAACACTTAATTGTGAATTGCAGACTGTTCTTATACACGTGGGTACAGATGTCATGAGAAGGCTATCAGAAAGGAGGGAGGTTTCTAGGAATTGATAGGAGTCCAGACGTGCAGAAAAAAAAACAGTGAAAAGCTTATAAACTATTCCTTACTTATAGGTAAGACGACAGAAATAAAAAGGAAGGAACGATTTCAGAATAAAGACTGGAGGTAAGTTAATACACAGGAATACGGTTTTATAGCTATTGAGAGGAAAAATAAGGGACAGTAAAGAAGGCAGAAATTAATTGGTAACCAAGAGTTTCAATAGAAACCCTAGATTAGTTTATGACATTTTGGGAGAATGGAGTAGAATGGTAATTGACTTAGTAATGTACGAGGGAGAGTAGGAAAGATAATGGAGGAGAAATTAACAACGAATAAATGTAAGACGAACTCATTCGCACAATTTTTGTAAGACGGATGGTGTATTAATGGATGGAGGTGAAGAGAGAGATGTATTTGATACAACACAAAATACTTTTAAAGCGTTCATCTAAACTGATTAACTTGTAAGTATCTAGGCACGGTATAAATGAAACAAATAGAATATTTAAAAAACTGTATAGTCAAAAGAAACTCACTCCACATAAACTGGCAACTCAAAGAGAAATTAAATGAAAATTTATTTTAGTCGTTGTCAAAGTGTTCTTCCACAGAGAAAAAATGAAGAAAAAAGTGTTCTTCCACTGAGGAAAAATGAAGAAAAAGATAACACAACAAAACCTTTTATGAACTCTATAAGATTTTATCCAGTATCACAAATTATTTTGTACCTCTATCACGCGTCTTGGCATAGAATTTATAAGCAGACGGACTTAACTGCTTGAAGAAGCACTTCCTCCTAGGCTTGAAGAATGCAGTTTCAAAGAGCGTCAAGAGCTGTTGGTTGGTTCAGTTGCTAGATCTCTGTTAACATTTTGGCGACCTCAACCCACATGTTCTTCATACGATTGATGTCAGCCACACATGGAGTGCAGTCCTAGACGTTGACGTCAATCGTGGAGTGCTGCTTCTGAACGAATGAATATTCATGAACGAGAGATGGGTCCTCTTGCAATGTGAACTCCCCTTCTGCGTACAGCATTCACACTGACGGAAGCAACACGTTTTCCGTTATGTGGGCGTACTGCTCGCTGTCAAAAAATGGTTCGAATTGCTCTGAGCACTATGGGACTTAACATCTGAGGTCATCAGTCCCGTAGAACTTAGAACTACTTAAACTTAACTAAACTAAGGACATATCACACATCCGTGCCCGAGGCAGGATTCAAACCTGCGACCATAGCGATCCCGCGGTTCCAGACGGAAGCGCCTAGAATCGCTCGGTCCTACCGGCCGGCTGCTCGCTGTCGATTTGTCCTTCTATTCTGTGAAGAATTCCTGCTCCTCTTGCAGAAATCCATCACCAGCAGTGAACAGGTAGCCGCCTACATCTTCTCGTCGTGATTACATATTCGCGTCGATGGCGAGTCCCTTGCTGCCTGTAAACGACTCTTGGACGGTAATTACTGGTGGAAAACATGTACTCGTCAGTGAAAATTACGTTTACTCTCGACAGACTGAGATGGAGATCCACAAATGCCAGCCGGCATAAAACATTGTCTTCGCCGAGCTACTGTTTTGTGGCGAACCGTTGCGCGTGCCGTCCAGCGTTCCACAGGCTTCTGCAGATCCTGTCGCTGAAGCTGAGGAAGTTGGTCTCCCGCCGCAACTGCTTAGCATTCAGATAGGGATTTTCTCTGCTGTTAGGCACTAGCTACCTCCCTGTCCTCCTGCTGTGAGCTCACTCTCTTCCTGTCTTAGACAGGAGCTCCGTTGTTAGTGCTTCTTTAGAGCTTGTTCCTCCACCATCTTGTAGCAGTGATATGTGGCACGTCGTACCTTCTGCCAGCTTCTGTGATAGAACACCCACCTTATTCGGTAAGAGAGACAACTATTCCACGAGTTATCCTCTCCCAGTGACGGGCGGTTCCTGGGCGCTACAGTCTGGAACCGCGCGACCGCTGCGGTCGCAGGTTCGAATCCTGCCTCGGACATGGATGTCTGTGATGTCCTTAGGTTAGTTAGGTTTAAGTAGTCCTAAGTTATAGGGGACTGATGACCTCAGATGTTAAGTCCATAGTGCTCACAGTCATTTGAACCATTTTTCTCCTAGTGAGCCATTGCAACAAACGGCCTGAATTGCATTTCTGCTTGCGCTCTTATACTGATGCCAGGAGAGGAAGAAAACATATTTACGTCAAAAGGAGCGGCAGAGGTAGAGCCACGCGTTGCGGCCGTGCTGACCTCTCCCGAGCTGTGTGGGTGTTGGCCTGCCACCGCCAGCTCGCTCGCTACGTTCTCTGCTTGGGAACAGGCTGTAGCTGTCCGACTAGGCCTTCAGCCATCCAGCTTGGCTGGCCCATACCTCGCGAGCCGCAGCTAGTAGAAGACCAGGCCGCAAAGCCACATTCACACCTTGAAGGATCAAACGTTTCATCTACCCTACCCAAGTTTGTGCTATAAACCTACGCAACTAGAAGCGTTTTTCTATAACATCATGAGCAGGCACATCTAGTTTTGACGTTTTATTCAAATACTTAACGAAAAATAAGTTAAATAATACACTCATGATAACGTAGTTACAACAAAATATTTCAACTAGCTAGGAATCGCACATTGCTGGTTCAAAAAAAAAAAAATGGTTCTGAGCACTATGAGACTGCATCTCGTGGTCGTGCGGTAGCGTTCTCGCTTCCCACGCCCGGGTTCCCGGGTTCGATTCCCGGCGGGGTCAGGGATTTTCTCTGCCTCGTGATGGCTGGGTGTTGTGTGCTGTCCTTAGGTTAGTTAGGTTTAAGTAGTTCTAAGTTCTAGGGGACTGATTACCATAGATGTTAAGTCCCATAGTGCTCAGAGCCATTTGAACAATTTCAACCACTATGGGATTAACATCTGAGGTCATCAGTCCCCTAGAACTTAGAATTACTTCAGCCGAACTAAACTAAGGACATCACACATATCCATGCCCGAGGCAGGATTCGAACCTGCGACCGTAGCGGTCGCGCGGTTCCAGACTGTAGCGCCTAGAACCGCTCGACCACTCCAACTGACGCACATTGCTGGAAACTACTCTTTCTTGTAAGCGGGCTGCGTTAGATGTCTCCTTAAGCAAATATGTATTCTACGAGCATAAAAAAGTGGATTTTAAACGTAAACAGTTTTGGTAGCAACGTTGCCAAATAATTGTGTATACGTAGTATATCACACACATTTGTAGTACGAGCAGTTACAAAATGTTGTCTATGTCTGTGAAACAATAAGTGGTGCTGAGGCATTTCATTTACATCGCAATGATTCACGATTACTCTATAATTCACAGTTAAGTGTTTCGTAAATGGTACACAGAATCACTTCAATTTATCGACCACTCCACTCACCAACGAAGCTCAAGGAAAACGAATACCAAAATCTATATGTGAGAGCTCTAATTTGAAATATTATCCTTTTTATCATGGCGACAAAAAAGTAACTGTTTACATTACGAAGGAGAACGACGGTGGTTGAAATGTCGTGGAAAGAACGTACCTCAGTGGAAAAGCTTTTTTTTTTTTTAATGTTTAGTCCCCAGCACGTCTCCCTGCCACGTTAAGCCTCCAAACTCCATGGGAAAAAAATAAAAGTCTTAGATGTCCACTGCCAATCATGTCAGATAATGATAATATCGAGCAATAATTCTGTCGAGATCATACAACCGTGCTGCTTTCAGTCTCCATACTAAACTTCTTGGGTCTTCTAAGTGTTGTGTCAATAACCCAACATTTGTTTCACTTTCCCCATAACATATCACATTTTCCAGTTACGTTGTTTATATCTGTAACACCTAGGATTTTCAATAGATCTTAATTTTTTTCCAAATCGACTTCTCGATACTTGACGAAACCTACTTAGTAAACATATTGAGAACCTCACATATTTGGTTGTTTACGGTCAATTGCCACGTTTTGCAGAGTGAAGATATGGTTTAAACATTTTGCAATTTGCTACGCTGTTTCTGAGGAGTTTACTAGATGGTAGAATTATCTGTCACAAACATAAGAGAAACGTTCTGACTTTCTGTCAAATAGTTTATATATATTTTAAATAGCAGAAGGACCACATCACATTACTCGCGATATCAAATACTTCCATTTCACTGGGTGACATCCTGTCAGTTAGTGAAGACTGTGACCTTTGAGACAGGAAATCAAATATACATTCGCACAACTCCGACGATATTCCATATGAAAACAATGTGGTTGGAAACCGCTCATCATGAATGATAATAGAAGACTTTTTGAGACTCTATAAATACTAAATCAATTTGAGAGCCCCAGTTTGCAGTACGCCTTGGGAATAAAGTGCCAGATGTGTGTCACAAGTGTTATCCTTTCCTAATTCATGCTCGTTTGATGTCAATAAGTAGTATATTTCAGGATATTTCATAACCTTGGGACTAATTATTTGTTCAAACGTCCTGCTTCAAGCAGCTGCCAATGAAATAGATCAGTAACTGAGTGGATTACGTTAATTTTCTTCCATATGTACCGCGGTGGCCTTTCTAAACTTTCCGTTCTTCTACCTCACCATGAATACTAGAATATTCTTCATGACGTTGTACGAAAAGTAACTAAGCAGCTGCGTATTTTATGCACAAGATACACTCGTAAGAAAAATTGATAGCCCACTCAAGAAAAACATGGCCTGTAGAAACACAATCTTCCCGCTGCGATTATGATATAATTATGACTACATAACGTAACATGTCTGGTAACGTTGTGATACTTTTGTTTCTTCCAGGAATGATAGAGATTTACCTTGCAACTCCTGGAGACACTGGAAGGTTTCAGATAGATTATATAATGGTAAGACAGAGATTTAGGAACTAGGTTTTAAGTTGTAAGACATTTCCAGGGAAGGGGGGGGGGACATGCGGACTCTGGCCACAATGTATTGGTTATGAACTGAAAATTACGACTGAAGAAACCGCAAAAAGTATGGAATTTAAGGAGATGAGACCTGGATAAACTGAAAGAACCTTAGGTTGTAGAGAGTTTCAGAGAGAGCATTAGAGAACGATTGACAATAACGGGGGAAGGAAATACAGCACAAGAACAATGGGTAGCTTTGAGAGGTGAAATAGTGATGGCAGCAGAGAGTCAAGTAGAAAAAAAGACGAGGGCTAGTAGAAATCCTTGGGTTACAGAAGAAATACTGAATTTATGTAATGAAAAGATGAAATATAAATATGCAGTAAATGAGGCAGCCAAAAAGGAATACAAACGTCTCAAAAATGAGATCGACAGGAGGGGCAAACTGGCTATGCAGGGACTGCTAGAGGACAAATGTAAGTATGTAGAGACATATATCACTAGGAGTAAGATAGATACCTCCTACAGGAAAATTAATGTGACCTTTGGAGAAAAGAGAACCATTTGTGTGAATATCAAGAGCTCAGATGTAAACCAAGTTCTAAACAAATGAGGGAAGGCAGAAAGGTGGAATGAGTATATAGAGGGTCTATACAAGGACGATGTACTTGAGGACAATTTTTGTGGAAATGGAAGAAGACGTAGATGAAGATGAAATAGGAGATATGATACTGCGTGAAGAGTTTTACAGAGCACCGAAAGACCTAAGTCGAAACTAAGCCCCAGGAGTAGACAACACTCCATTAAATTACTAATACGAGTAGCCTTGGAAGAGCCAGCCGTTGCAAAGCTCTACCATATGGTGAGCAAGAAAAATTCTGAATACGAATTATAATCCATGAAGGAAAAGAAAAATATAACTTTGAGGTTAGCCGATGACATTGTAATTCTGTCGGAGACAACAAAGGACCTGGAAGAGCAGTTGAACGAAATCGTCAGTATCTTGAAAGGATGATATAAAATGAACATCAACAAAAGCAAAACGAGGATACTGGAATGTAGTCGAATTAAATAGGATAATGCTGGGGGAATTCGATTAGGAAAAGAGACACTTAAAGTAATAGATGAGTTTTGCTCTTTCGAGGGCAAAATAACTGATGACGTTCGAAGTAGAGAGGATATGAAATGTAGACGGACAATGGCAAGAAAGCGTTTCTGAAGAAGATAAATTTGTTAACATCGATTATACACTCCTGGAAATTGAAATAAGAACACCGTGAATTCATTGTCCCAGGAAGGGGAAACTTTATTGACACATTCCTGGGGTCAGATGCATCACATGATCACACTGACAGAACCACAGGCACATAGACACAGGCAACAGAGCATGCACAATGTCGGCACTAGTACAGTGTATATCCACCTTTCGCAGCAATGCAGGCTGCTATTTTCCCATGGAGACGATTGTAGAGATGCTGGATGTAGTCCTGTGGAACGGCTTGCCATGCCATTTCCACCTGGCGCCTCAGATGGACCAGCGTTCGTGCTGGACGTGCAGACCGCGTGAGACGACGCTTCATCCAGTCCCAAACATGCTCAATGGGGGACAGATCCGGAGATCTTGCTGGCCAGGGTAGTTGACTTACACCTTCTAGAGCACGTTGGGTGGCACGGGTTACATGCGGACGTGCATTGTCCTGTTGGAACAGCAAGTTCCCTTGCCGGTCTAGGAATGGCAGAACGATGGGTTCGATGACGGTTTGGATGTACCGTGCACTATTCAGTGTCCCCTCGACGAACACCAGAGGTGTACGGCCAGTGTAGGAGATCGCTCCCCACACCATGATGCCGGGTGTTGGCCCTGTGTGCCTCGGTCGTATGCAGTCCTGATTGTGGCGCTCACCTGCACGGCGCCAAACACGCATACGACCATTATTGGCACCAAGGCAGAAGCGACTCTCATCGCTGAAGACGACACGTCTCCATTCGTCCCTCCATTCACGCCTGTCGCGACACCACTGGAGGCGGGCTGCACGATGTTGGGGCGTGAGCGGAAGACGGCCTAACGGTGTGCGGGACCGTAGCCCAGCTTCATGGAGACGGTTGCGAATGGTCCTCGCCGTTACCCCAGGAGCAACAGTATCTCTAATTTGCTGGGAAGTGGCGGAGCGGTCCCCTACGGCACTGCGTAGGATCCTACGGTCTTGGCGTGCATCCGTGAGTCGCTGGGGTCCGATCCCAGGTCGACGGGCACGTGCACCTTCCGCCGACCACAGGCGACAACATTGATGTACTGTGGAGACCTCACGCCCCACGTGTTGAGCAATTCGGCGGTACGTCCACCGGGCCTCCTGCATGCCCACTATACGCCCTCGCTCAAAGTCCGTCAACTGCACATACGGTTCACGTCCACGCTGTCGCGACATGCTACCAGTGTTAAAGACTGCGATGGAGCTCCGTATGCCACGGCAAACTGGCTGACACTCACGGCGGCGGTGCACAAATGCTACGCAGCTAGCGCCATTCGACGGCCAACACCGCGGTTCCTGGTGTGTCCGCTGTGCCGTGCGTGTGATCATTGCTTGTACAGCCCTCTCGCAGTGTCCGGAGCAAGTATGGTGGGTCTGACACACCGGTGTCAATGTGTTCTTTTTTCCATTTCCAGGAGTGTAGATTTAAGTGTCAGGAAGTCGTTTCTGAAAGTATTTGTATGGATTGTAGCCACGTATGGGACTGAAGCATGGACGATAAATTGTTTAGACAAGAAGAGAATAGAAGCTTTCGAAATGTGGTACTATAAAAGAAAGCTTAATATTAGTAGGGTAGATCACACAGCTGTTGAGGAGGACCTAGACAGAATTGCGCAGAAGAGAAATTTGTGACATAACATGACTAGAAGAAGGGATCTCTTGGTAGAACATGTTGTGAGTCGTCAAGCGATAACCAATGACCACTAGAGGGCAGCGTGTATTGTAAAAATCGTACAGGGAGACAAAGAGATAAATACACTAAGCAGATTGAGAAGGATGCAGGTTGCAGTAGGTACAGGGAGATGAAGAAGCTTGCACAGGATAGAGTAGCCTAGAGAGCTGCATTCTACCAGTCTCTGGACTGAATACCACAGCAGCAATTCGTGGTATACTAGTCAAAGAGTCTGAATGAATTCTACTTCTGTGTGTCATCGACTTATAAAATATACATATTTCAGAGTGGTGAAATTTCTCTCACGATACATCTACGACCAGTCTCGTTGGCTACATTGGCAGTTATATGTATCAACCATTACTAGGACTTTGATGAGGTGATCATTGCTGTATTTCATCACTTGGTCCATGAAAATGTCGCAGTACTGTTAGGCAGTAGCTCTAATCTCCCAACTGACGCGAGAGTATGTTTTACTTCCTCTGTGACAGAGGTACAAATAACAACATCAAATTAAGAAAGACATACTTAGAAATTTTGTTATCATAAGACGTTTCGCTACGTTCAGTAGTAAGAAACCTAAAATATTGCGGAACTGCTACTGTCCATATACAAATATGTAAATGAAATAGTGTCACTGAATTCTCTATTAACTGTGTTTCTTTCAGCAACTACTCCCACCGACACAATTTTAGTATTTACTTTGTTAGTCGGTAACGTGTTCGATGCTTCGTTTTGCACGATAAAATGTAATGATATTTATCGAGTCATTATACATTCTCATTGACAATTAATTTGTACAAAGAGTTACATTCTGAACTCTTCAGACTATGGCAAAAGACTTCAAGTTTAATTAAGATTGTATAGTATTGCTAAGAGACACCATTCGTTTTAGTGTACAGCACATCAGTAGCGTTTCACGTTAGGTTACTGAATCACATATACACAAATATCAAGGAAGTTGCCAACAATATATTCACCTCGTTATCGAAAACAGTCTGAGGATGCTCAGATAATTTTTCGTTCCCGCGCATGTAGCGCCCTGCGGATTCTGAGTTAATCCACTTTTAAAGCCCAGTCGGAAAAACTAAACATACGAAACAGACAAAGAAAAAAAAAAAAGGATGTTTCTTGATGGTTCACTGATAAGGGATGAGAAAGGTAACCACATGCGACTGCCATATTTGAACACATGTGGTACACGTGTTTGCCTACCAGGAACCTTGGTGCTGTCTTCTTGGTCGCATTTGTTACTCTGAGACTGCAAAGCATCTCATTTGTGGGCAACAATTGTCAACAGCGAAGTACACATCTCTATAAGGCAATTTTTAACACAAAACGCCTTCTTAGTGCCTCCACATTCATATCAATATCAATACATTTTGTGAACTTAAAGAGGTCATTGTTTGAGACAATATTTTGGGTTTGCCCACTATTTTCTACATATGTCGTTTCTATACGGTACTTCAAACCGGCATCAGGCTGCGCTGATTTAGGTTTATGGTGACCTCCGTAAGTCTATTACGGCAAACGGCAGGATCAATCCCTTGGAAGGGCACAGGCGACTTCTATCCCATCCTTTTCAGCTGGAGTTTCTGCTTCACGTCTAATCTCGTTCTCGACGTGACGTTGAATCCTGTTCCTCCTTCCTTTACTTTAACCTCTGTATGACTACTGAAGACAAGCTTCGCACGAAGGTTAATTGCCTGTTACAGGATACTCTTTCATTGACCATAGTAGTACATCGCTGAAACGTACTTCAAGAACGCCTGTTGTCTTCTTGAATGTGGTGATTAAAATATCTCAGAATAATGGTACCTGAAACGATACAACTTGACTTTCTTGATAGCACTCACTCCATACAGGGCACAAGTGTTTCGAATTGCCTCCACTGCCTCTAGCCCTTTTATTGAACACAAACCGAATACAATGTCACAAACGTTAGCTCCTACTCCAATTCAGACTCCGTTTTCTAATGCAGAAACGACCCTCCTAATAATGTCAAAGATGAGAAATATTAAAAGTGTCATGGAACGAGCTACACATACAAGTTGAACAAATCAAGACGGTCGTTAAATACTCGTACAGCAAGATGCCGAATAAAATCACCGCAGAATATGCTGAAACATACTATTGTTTCATACGCAACGTTATATGTTGCTATACTTGCTCATTCTAGGGCAGGAAAGTCCTCTTCAGATCATAGGCTCTACAACCGATGCGTCGGAATAAATTGTATAGACTCCGGTCTGTATCAAGCAGCTTCTGTTGATGGCGTTGAAGTTGTTCTTACCACGACAGACACTCACGAGCCCTTTCACAAATCCCCTGCATACCGTAGTTGTTGACCTCACACAAAGAGATTTCAACTATCAAACTCTCTTTTCTTAGTAGATAGGATACCGCCATTTTTAGAGACCAGGAGATGTTTCGTATCGTGAGGAATCAACGAAATACACTGACTGTATCATCTGGAAGGGCTCAAATCCGGAGAAAAATTGGAATCGGATGTCAAAACCCAGTTCAGTGCCAAAATCTCAAGGTCACTTAAAATAATAAACAAATGTCATGTGACTTGAAATGACGATTAGTTGGTGAAGTAAAATAACATTACAAGTGTAAGAAAGCCTACTAGAGACAGAGTTTCTGCAAGCAGTGACTTCTGCCTCTGACATCAAAACTAATCCGGCTCTGTTCCAGTCAGTAGCAAATGAATCTGTTCAATGTTGATTTGGAACGACGGCACAGTCCAACGTTCTTTACCTAGCGTTACTGATGGTGAAAAGGGTATGTTTGTGGCTGTTAAAAACTGGGACATCCAGCAGGAATCAAACCCACACCTTAGCCATTACAAGCTAGCCTCAGTCCAACCAACCACAAAATTTCAGATTTGTTAGCATCATGGTTTTGTCATAATGGCGTAGGCAGCACACAGTACGAGAATTATTGTGTCTGCTTGAGCCGTTGTTGTGAATAACCCATTTGGTAGCTAACGTCGGATCACGAACAACAATTCGTAATGTCGTTAAATGAGTGTGATAAGACTTTTGCAGTGTCACTTATTGTAATGAAGTTTAACCTACAAGCATTACGGACAGTCTCACTTCTAGTAACATGTTTTCCATTGTTCGCTAGTAGTTTCCTGTGGTACCTATTGTGTAAAGTCAAATGACTGTACTGCATAGCATATCTGCGACATAGGTACGCTATGTTGGTTGCATACAGTAACGATCGGGCAACATTGGCTTTGAGGGGTGGCCCACTTTTTGTGCTGTTGAGTGTTGGTGTCCCTCGAGTGTTATAGCAGCCGTGAAGCTCAAGTTATGTCGAAGTATCAGGGCGATACATTTGTAATGTGCCCAACTATGGTGCGTGTGTAGCAGCCATGGTGTTGCGAATTGGGGGGTCGTAAAGGGAACCTTTCTTTATTTACGCATATATAAACGTTACACCCACTCCCCCACGATAGCACCATACGAGGACCCACAGAATTGGGGATGTAAAGGCATATGCATAAATACTCTTTCCTGCCATAGATGGCGTTCAAATTTCGTCGAATTACTATAAACGATGCCTATTGGTACCTGTACATCAGAGCAAATATTGCGGCCTCACGGCTCTCCAAAGGCTTCAGGCAATGTTTAATAGGGATGAAGTGCACAATATCCTTAGAATAGGGTTGAAGGGTCCGAGAGTGTCAGCAGTGTCAAAGGGTGTCCAGAAAGTCTTCCTGTTGCTCATTGTACAGCCAACAGTCGTATTCATTCGCGAAATGTGTGGGAATCAACGTACCAAGGAAACGGGTGGTTTCATGGGCTTTTTTTCGCATGTATCAATATCTTGCTGTTTGAGGCGTCGTCGACTCCGAAGGTAAGGTCTCAGGGCGCGACGATTTCGTATTATAGGAAAGGATCGTTTTACGCACCTTTGAGCTAAATTTGAAACTTATGCGTCGTAGTGGGTGAGAATTACGGGGTTTCTGCTTCACCGTTTAAGTTTGTAGCACAGTATTTATAAGTGGAGTGTTGAGGAACGGAGAAGCATTCGAGTGACTCTAAGGGCTGAAAATCGAGAAATACACTAACTGAAACTACTTTGATGAGGGGATGTTGCTGTGGACCGGCGCTTGGAAACGAGCATCTCTGAAACGTCGAAGGCTGTTCGTCAATTAACTTCGTCAGTATCTAGTGACAGTGCGTGGAGAACGGTGTTGAGATCATCTCGCTAGTTAAGGCCATTAATAATTCTTACTGATAATTTTTTAAAAAAATCTTAACATAAATGTACGCTTGCAATGTTCACGTATCGCCTTTGACTGTTGTGGACTAGGTGACGAGTTGAGTACTCACCTTAGCAAAGGTCGTTTGTTCCTGTAGAATACACTGACAGCAAGCCACCATAAACCACCATAACAACGGATAGAGGGATCGGGAGACGAATCACGTGTGGGATTCGCGAGACGGCCGGAGCATAGGGCCGACAGACGAACACTAACTCTAGCTTTGGCTCTCAGCTAGGTATGTCTCCTAATTGTTCTCGAAGCATTGAATACACTGAACAATAGCTGCAAAACTTCCTTACTTATCTGAATTACTCCCTTTGGGTGACCATGACCCTCACACGTCCTAAATTTACCACTCTGCACCTGGACCACGGTGAAACTACGACAGACTATAAGGTTGTGGACATCCACCTCTTATCTGAAAACGTGGATGACGGAGGCTTGCCTGTTCTAGTTAAGTAGACAGATTTAACGACAGAGTGTAATGCTGGTGCACGCACAAGTGTTTTTTTGGCGGCCCACTGTTTGGGGCACATTCTTGAACATGTGGCTATACAACAGGGGATCGTTTCGTGTTACGATTTTGAGCCATCTACATGGTCATTTGAAATTTCACTGGCACAAGATAATCGAGGCTGGTTCGTGGAAAAAGGGTAACTTGCCTCCCGGCCGGTTGAATCACGTTTATTGTTACACCATGTCGATGCCTTTATGTCTTTCCCAGCGGCGAAGGCACATTCCACCACGAAACTTGCCTGTGCCACAAATCAGAGCCTTGCAACAGTTTGAGAACCATGATAGTAAACTTACATATCCGTCCGTATTGTCCACAAAATTCTCCAGATCGGAACCAGAACATAAGTATCAGCGACGCTGACGAGTGGCAGCTCCTTACACACAAATCAGAGGTCCGTAGTTTACGATACCTGTGAGTAGACATCTGGTGCCACATACCTCTATAAACGTACCGATGACTGCCGAATCTGTTCCACGCAGGGCTACTGCTATATTGCGTTTCAAAGGTGACAGAGAAAGAGGGCTTAATGTGTCCACTCACCAATATAATATTGCAGCTGTAGGTAAACTGAGAGAGCGCAGTGTAAAAAGAGGCAGTTAATAGTACCAGCCGGAAAAATGCTCCTGTTGGAGCACAAAAAATGTGAATTTGTTCTAGTTTACTGAAAAGTGTGGTACCACCTGCCTCATCGTACCTTCCTCAGCATGATCAAATTTTTCCCAAAGACTTTGGTATGCGAACAAATTCTCACCTTTTTTAACATGCAACTCACCTCAAATTCCCACAAGCCTCCCTCTCTTTAACTCACTCACACCCGTTAGTCCATCTCTGGAAGTCGCTCATACACATCCACTCCCTAGTCCCCTTTCTTACCCACTCTTTCAGCCCAATTCATTGTCATTATCTCACTGTCACTGTCTCCTCTGTCACAGCCACAGTCTCTTTCGTTCTGTCCTGCTACTACAGTCTAATGTCACTTTCAGTGTTTCCCTCTTGTTGTTCCTTTTCGTGCTAATATTTCATTTCTTCCTTTCCACGGCTGCTGTATCTTCTCTCTGTCACTATCTCTCTCTTCCTCGTTGCCATTGTCATATAGTCTGTTTCTCATTATCTCTGGCTGTCGCCCTCTTTCTCTTTCTCTTTGTTCCTCCCACCCCCCCTCCTCAACCCAGGAACTGTCTCCACCACACTTTTCCTAGCACAGCTCTGCCATTGTTCGCTGTGTTCCACTATCACTGGGTCCTTCTCTTCCTGTCACACTTCCATTGTCTCCTTCGCTCTTTCTATAATACAACCACTGTCTTGTATCTTCCAGTGTTTATTACTTTTTCGTTCTTTGCCACTGACACTGACTTCTTGTTTCTCAGCATAGAAGAGCACCAATATGTACGCATGTCCAAATTTTTGGGAAAAATTTTAATTGTGCTGAGGAAGATAGAATAAGGCAGCTGCTGTCCCACTTTTCAGTCGGAATCTTTCAAATAAACAGGAACGTATTCACATTTTTTTGTGCTCTGATAGGAGAATTTTTACGCTGGGTCTCTACGTATACCTACTGAAGCAAGGCATGTAACTCATATGAAAAGAAATGTATTGCTCAGTAAAATTTAGATAGTTTACTTACATGAAACTGAAATAGTGCAGAACTAATTTTACGCCTCAGACTGGATTGTACTTCAGTGCTACAACATGCTTTTCCCAGATGATAACGGAGTCATTTTATAGGATATTTCATTGTGCTACGTCACTTTAAAAATTATGTTTTCACCTCACACTTAATTTTACTTGTACAGTTAGGGTAAATTTGAACCTTTATAGCTCACAAACAAATAAAGGGATGAAGAAAATTTTCAGGGTTATGTGAGATTTCTTGCAAAACCTGTTACGGTCAGACCCGCTGTAGAAAGTGTTTACCGGTGGGTTGTATAGTTAAGCTGGGTGGGGCAGTTGTAGCGTTGAGTTCAATAACCGCGGACTTTCCTAGCGCTTCGAGCCGCGGGGCATTCCCGTGTGCTCAATTGACAGTCGCTCGCGCATGCCACATATTCTGATGTCTCAGTGCACGTCTCTACGTGGTTTCGGACTTTCTGCTACTCTGTTTTGACTCACACTGCCAGCTTTTATTTCCTCTTGCAGGGTTCACTTCCGTGGCTTGTCGTCGAGTTATTTCTTTATACTTGTAATATATTCGTATTGGATAAGAAAGTGTTAAGGAGTCTACCAACTTCAGAGTGGATTATGGCTTGAAAACCAGACTGTTGTTGACTTTTGTGTAAGATTCCTAAAGTAAAATACTCGATGACTGTTAAGGCGAATAAAGGTCTGTGTTAGAAAGTAGTGCTTAGTTTTAGCTGAAACTTGAAGCACCAACAATGATAAGGTGGGGCAGCATGCATAGATAACACAAGTCAGTCCTTCCAGGATATTAAGGTTTCAACGATCCTAAAAACTACACTATGTGATCAAAAGTATCCGTAAAAATGGCTGAAAATGACTTACTAGTTCGTGGCGCCCTCCACCGGTAATGCTGGAATTCAATATCGCATTGGTCGACCCTTAGCCCTGATTACAGCTTCCAGTCTCGCAAGCATACGTTTAATCAGGTGCTGGAAAGTTTCTTGGGGAATGGCAGCCCATTCTTCACGGAGTGCTCCACTGAGGAGAGTTCTCGATGTCAGTCGGTAAGGCCTGGCACGAAGTGCTCTGTAGGATTCAGGTCAGGACTCTGTGCAGGCCAATCCATCACACGGATCTTATTGTAGTGTAACCACTCCGCCACAGGCCGTGCGTTACGAACAGGTGCTCGATCGTGTTGAAAGATGCAGTAGCTATCCCCGAACTCCTCATCAACAGAGGGAAGCAAGAAGGTGCTTAAAACATCAATGTAGGCCTGTGCTGTGAAAGTGCCACGCAAAACAATGAGGGGTGCAAGCCCCCTCCATGAAAAACACGACCACTCCATAACACCACCGTCTCCGAGTTTTACTGTTGGCACTACACAAGCTGGCATACGATGTTCATCGGGCATTCGCCAAACCCGCATCCTGCCATCGGATCGCCACATTGCGTACCGTTATTCGTCACCCACACAACGTTTTTCCTATATGCAATCGTCCGAGGTTTGCCAGCCGGTGTGGCCGAGTGGTTCTAGGAGCTACAGTCTGGAACCGCGCACCGCTACGATCGCAGGTTCGAATACTGCCTCGGGCATGGATGTGTGTGAAGGCCTTAGGTTAGTTAGGTTTAAGTAGCTCTACGTTCTAGGGGACTGATGACCTCAGAAGTTAAGTCCCATAGTGCTCAGACTCATTTGCAGCATTCGTCCAATGTTTACGCTTCTTACACCAAGTGAGGGGTCGTTTGGCAATTACTGGCTTGATATGTTGCTTGCGAGCAGCCGCTCCACCATGGAGTCAAAGTTTTCTCACCTCCCACTTAACTGTCATAGTACTCGCACTGCATTCTGGTGGATTTTCGAATTCCTGTAATTATTGTCTGGATAGAACCAGCCTATTACACCTCTTATATTGTCGACTGTCTCTGCAATCAACAGCTTTTGTGCTGTACGTGTCCCTTCACGTTTCCACTTCACTATCACATCGGAAACAATGGACCTAGGGATGTTTAGGAGTGTGGAAATCTCGTGTACAGACGTATGACACAAGTGACACCCAGTCACCTGACCACATTCGAAGTCCGTGAGTTCAGCAGAGTGCCCCATTCTGGTCTCTTATGATGTCTTATGACTACTGAGTTCGCTGACATGGAGTAACTGCAGAAGGCGGCAGCACAATGCACCTAAAATGAAAAACGTGTGCTTTTGTGGGTGTCCGGATACTTTTGATCACATAGTGTATATGCTAAGTGTTTCCAAATTCGGACCACAAGTCTGAAATAAGGACAATATGGACCTGAAATTCTGATGCTTGCCTTGAAGTATCGTCAGAACTTCATACAATTTAAAAAGTCTGTGACCAAAAGCTATCTCACTGACAAACGAATTTAGTAAAAGTGTTATATCCTATAGCCTCAACTACTAGAGGAAATGAACAAATACTGTAATGGTAGGTTACAAGCCATGGAGGATCATTCTATTGAACAAATGAGACGGAATGGCGATAATAATAGTAGTAAGCATGGTTAGAGAAGTCGTGCACAAAAGTTTGCTCCGGTAAATGTCAACAGCCCATATTTAATGAGGCTGAGAAGCGTCACGCCGTTTCTCACTTGAAACTTCTCATTTTTAATAACCTTACCCAGTTAATTATCCCGAAGACACCCAAAGTATCAAGACTATGTGTGTATTTTTCACTTCTTGTGAACGCAGTGCAGTAAACAGACGCCAAGACCAGGTGAGACGGGAGATCTTTTTTTTTTTTTTTTTTTTTTTCTTTGCACTCACGGACATGAAAGAAAGCTGTTGGATGTTCTCAAAAGCACCAGTAGTTGGAGGTTTTCCACTCACAGCCACGAAAGAAACGGGTTGGATGTTTTCAAAAGCAGCTAGAGCGGGAGGCCTGGTGCCGTTCATTGGTGCAATAAAGAGACGAGACGATGACTTAGACTCGAGAGTACAAAATTCTCGGAGCGGAGCACAAGAAAAGTCGGCTGATAGAATTTGCACACAGGTTTTTGTTGGAAAAAATTAGTATCATAACAATGCCGCGTTTGTGTAGAGCTGGTCATTTTCTTCCCACTCGTCGGCGATTTTACTCAGCGCAGAACAGCCACAAGAAACACGGTACGGAATACACTCTGTTTGGCAATGGAGACCCAATAATGACAGCTCACTCTACACTTATCCACAGGGAGGCCAAAAAGACACACCGTTGGGCACAGATTCGATGACGATATTCTCACTGCTTGTGAGGAAGCCTAAATTGGCTGACAGGTCCTGATGGCATCCATCTGCACCATCCACAGTCTACTCATCAACACATAACAATTATGGTGCGAATTTCCGGCGGCATCGGCTGGTTAGGACTGAGCGAAGTTAGAGGTTTTACAACATTTCACCGAATTGGTGTAGGCGGACAGGCATAGATCCATGGTTAATTTCATTTCTCTTTTCGGCACAATCGCACTATAACTGTTGTCCACGAGCGGCTGGATGATCTTCGTCGTGTGCTCAGCTAAAGTGTGTGTTATGTTCGTATTAATCTGTACATACTGAAAATTTTGTTTTAAAATTGTGTTGAACGGAGCAAACTTTTTAATTTCATGGATGGTTAACCTCCTTTCCATGCAGTTTATTAACAGTTATTCACGCATGTGTCAGTATACAAGACTCAGTACTAGGGCCACCTCGTTTTTAACCTCGTTAATTAAACTGCATCGTTTAGCATTTTATTTAATATCTGAGTTGTTTGGGAGCGATCTGCCTTTCAGCAGCTCAAGTCATGCGGATCATGATACCACATCAAAAGGAAGTTTCATCCCGTTCGACAATTCTCATGTTTTGAGGTTTTGATAAACATGGTTCATGGAAAAGTAAAATGAAGGATTTCTGTCAAATTCAGATTCACAAAATAAAACATTTGCACTATAGCTTGGATCCTGAAACTACAATTTTGTTGGTAGACATAGATCTGTCATGACAAGTTAGTTGCTGGTGTTAGCACTTATGGATAATGTAGTCAGATGTTTTATCTATTTATTTAGTTATTGTTGTTTCTGAGGAGGTGCAACGAACAAGCGGAGAATCTGAAGGGCATGATAAAGAAGTCAAGCATCGATTATTGACGGTATGGAAAGAGTGAGGTTGAATGGATCCGCTCTAGCATTTGCGAGGAAGTATGTTGAAGTCTACCATGGTGGTAATAGTGCCAAATACTGAAATAACCACAGGAGAAAAGGAACAGAACAGCCACATACTGGCCAGATGCAGTCGCAAAACTTAGATATGCCTCAGTTAGGGTCCGATTTAAGCTATGAAAATCTGCATCTATTCTCCGCAAGCAGTCTTTGTTATATGGCGGAAAGTAATACTGCTACTTCTACTTTTCTCTCCCTTCCCCCTCCCTCCAGCCTCTTTTTCACTGTTATATTCACGAATGGTGTGTGGAAGGAATGAGTGTCGATAAACCTTCATGTAACCTCCTATTTCTGTGATTCTATCGTCTTGGTCATTTCGAGGGACGTATGTGGAAGAACGTAATGTCCTCTGGCTTTTACTGAAACCTACACTGTCGGGGATTCAACAGTGAACCTTTCCGTGATACACATCAACTCTTCTTCCATTAAGTTAGGAGAGATTGACGCCAACTATATGGGCATAAAGCAATGTGCACCTGTGCTGTAACCCTTCTTGAAAACAGGAATGACATGAGTTTTCTTCCAGTCACTGGTTACATTTTGTTACTCCTGTTGCCTATGATCTGCTACTGTTAGAAGGGTAGCTACTTCATTAGCGTAATGTCGGCAGTATCTCACAGTTATCTCATCTGATCCAAAAAAATAATAGGAGGAATACAGTTTAATATACCGTTGACAACAAAATTGTTAAAGACGGAGCACTAGCTCCGATTAAAAAAACATGGGGAAGCAAATCGGCTATGACCTTCCAAGGAAACGCTCTCGGCATATGACTTAAGTAATAAAAGGATATCGTGGAACACCTAAATCTGGATGGCTGGGTGGGGATTTCAACCGTTGTTCTCTCGAATGGGAGTGCACTGTGTTGAACACTGCGGCACCCCTCTCAAGTCATCTGGTCTGTATGCATTCGCACTGCTGGGCAGTTTTAGTTGATTTTATGTTCTGTGATTACTTATTACAGTGATTAAAAGGCAGACTCGAGTTATCATATTCTGCAGTGAAACCACGGTTTTGGTCCTGTTTGTTATCTTCAGTTTCGGTGCCAGGACGGACAGAATATCACTGGGGTTTCTAGGACAAATCGCTCACTCTGCATCCGTCAGCACCATTTCTCCGGTGTCATACCACAGCCGAAACAGTTGTGCATGTCATATTCATGTCATAGGAAGCACATGTCAAGGCCATTCGTCTGCCTCTCCCCTTTCCCTCTCCTCTTTCCGTCTCCCATCTCCCTCTCTTTCACTACCCCTTCTCTCCCCCTTCTTTCCTCTCATCACTGTGTCATTTTATGCCTGTACGCAATAGTGAAAGGATCGATATGTAGTATTATCAGCAAAGACCATCTAAAAATCAGAAGACTGAAAGCAAGTATTTACCCATCAGCTATTACTATTAATATTGTGATAATACTTAGGTTATTTTCATCCAGCAGTGCAAAGGGCCCTAGCCGAAATGTATCAGCAACCCACAAATGGCCTCCTTTCAAATTTATTGGACCTGCTAATTTTCGACTACTTTTTACAGCTACCAGAACTTTATCAACTCGCTAGGCATCAGATAATTCCCACAATAGTACTGCTATTCTCTAACATATATAATTTGATTACTAGTGGATCTAAACATGTGAATGTAGACTTATCATACAACAGTGATCTTGAATAGTGACTGAAATAAAGAATGTTCTACGTGTTGGTGATAAAGTGTAGTATTCATTGTATGAGTGAGATCATCTGTGCAGCATGAGCGAGTATATAGAGAACAAAATGACGGTAGATTATGATCCATCTCATACACCAAGTGGCATTCAAATGTTTTTGAGAAAGATTAAATGATGGATATGTACAGGAAAGCTATACTTGAATTAACTTCAGCGGACACGCGCATTTACATAAAATACTCAAGTGTCACGAATCTGAATTATTTAAAGGGTGTTGGAAAACGATACCGACATAGTTTGAGGAGTTGTAGAGGGTGTCTAGAGGAAGAAACTGAGGATGAGAACCAGTGTGTGGGAACATCATCCAACTACGCTACAGAGCGACGAAGTTAGAGGCGCTACGGCCTGCCACTACGTCACCGCTTGACAGAAAACATGACTTCGTACGTTGATGGACTGTACGCGAAAAGGCCTCGCAACATTTTTCTATGATTTAGTGATCGTGACTGAATGCCATGATCACCAGGAGCTAGCTACTTCATAAATATGCCTTTTCTCTTGTGAATACAGTGCTCTTTTGTCTTAGTGGATGATACTTCCCGACATGGGTTTCCTACCACTGTTTATTTTTCTCCTGTATATCGGAAACCGTAGGAGATTTTAGAGGGTTCCAGGAGAAAAATAAGCTGCAAGTGTAATCCCGCATCCGAAACCGTCGTCAACCAAGGCAAGAGATCATCACATTCATAGCAGACAAGGCCTGTCTACTCAGCAGCTAGCACCATCTACTCCACTTGCGATCGACGCAATCAGTTGCTATCACTAAAAAACACACAACATTGTGACACATTCCATCTATGTCCTGTCATCCTGCGAAGTCACGTCTGCTGCTGAAAGGGGGATAACGTTTCTGGACACAGGTTACTATCCTCAGTTTGTTCCTGAGGACATCCTGTACAACCCCTGCAATTCTGTCGATATTGTTTTGTAACATCCTGGATACTGTGCGTTAATGATTGCTACAGACAGAATAAAAAGCTGTCATTTGTATGTAAGAGCTGCATACTCTGATTCTGTAAACTATTTGCATGACAATAAGTGTAGCTATGAGTCAATTAGAGCAGTGTGTAAATAAATGATTCCCCCGATGCCAAAGTGTGTGGAACTTATGGATATCAAGTCCGGTGAAGCAAGATTCACAGACGATATTCCTATGTGCCTTGTGACACCTATTGGACTGAGTGAATTTAAGGCATATAGAAAGCAACCGTTTAGAAAATGGTGCTCAACATAGTGAGTATCATATTTTGTTCCAACCTATCCCCATTCTATGATACAAACACACATAAATATACCAGTAGTCTTAGCCCACTGATATGTATAACCATTCACAAGCTGCGCTAAGCAGCGAAGCTGCATGCAACAGTTTGAATGAGTACAATGATTAACTCACAATCACGCAGCACTGCTGACGGAGCCCACGAGAGTGCCCAGCTTGGAAACATACAATACTTTACATTTTATTTTAAACAAAAAAATACAAATACAGAGTATATATACATCTAAACAATAGTACCCATTATAATACATATACAATTTGCAAGCACACATAAAGAGCAGTCCGTTAACAACCAACACTCACACACACACACACATACACACTCACACACACAAAGTGTGCAATCTAAATCGTTCTTGTGCAAATGGTGTGAGGAGGGTCCCGATCTCATCCGCACACATGAAGTGTTTGTCATCATGGCTTCACAGGCGAACTTTCAGCTGCAGCGCTGTATGTATCTCATGACCCCGCAACTGAAAGACTACTTAGGGCACCATATGCAGAGAAACATCACCACCACAGGTAATCCTTGTAGTCCTCATTCGTGGGAGCTTGTGAGGCCACACAATGCAAGCCCTTAGCCCACCTCTGGATGGCACCTGCGTACATACAGTATGCATACATTTTGGATCTGAGCCCTACAAAATCTATAACTGGTGAGCCATTCGCCTCATCTTTCATCAGATTAATAGCCCTCTTCAGCTAAGGTGTTATGCCATACGGTTTATCAGTCTCGTATCCAGACATGTAGAATTCTTTGGGGTTATACCTAATTGCTTCATATGAATCACAACACTTTACCCAGCAGCTGAAAAACTTCCTGTGTCCATCTAAAGGAAGTTGGGACCAGCCAAGTTTGCTTTTGCAAACTCTGTAGCGCAGTAGGTACCTGTGGAGTTTGGAGTGGTCGAGAATACAAATATCGATATAAACAGGCTTCGTGAACTCCTCTGAAACGTTAGGCATCTCCATAGTGACTAGTCCTTCATCGAAGATTGTTGCCCATTTAATACCTGCCTGGCAACGTAATTTCTAGAGCCATAACGTCCTTCCCATTGGTAAACTAAATTAATTTTCCAGTGGTTTTTAGCATTCTCAATGTGTTTGCCAAAGTCACAATTATTCATTAATTTATAACAATTATTTTCACAATCACATGCAGAAAGCGCTCTCTTTTCAGTATTAACATCAAAGTACATAACTAATAAGCCTCTCCCCCATCCTAAGACAATGCTGGACATTTCCGTAGTGTACAATGTATCTCAGCGGATTCCCCAGCATTGTCATTAGCTTGATGATGGAACCATTTCGTGCGACTAGCGCTCTGCACACAGCAGCAGTTCACTGTGCGTATTATGCTAATTTGCAGTATATTCCTGGTCTGCTGCCAGGACACAGCCCACACCAGCATCCGCAGCCACATCTTGGATTTCTTCCTCCAGTCTAATGATCTGATCTTCAGACGGCCATAAGAACCCTCCTAGCGACAGATATTGTTGCATGTCGTCCCCATTTAGATTGTGTGCTTCCAAATAAAGGATGTAACTCAACTCTTCAGATTACTGTACTCAAACTTATTCACGGACTGTTCTCCTTGGCGTGCATGAGCATTTTCTGACAAAGACCTACGTGAATCCCGCGTTTGAAAAAAGCAACATATCAACATTGGTCAACAGTTCAATATTCATAGCTCTTCTTTTTAAAATCGCGTCCCAAGAAAGCCCTGGCGTGCTGGTATAAAAGGGAAGATCCAGCGTCTTTGTGTCCATGCACATACTCTGGATTTTATCAGAAATGTCTGCGAGCAAGCAGAAATTTGTATCCATGCAGAGTTTAGCATTTGACTCTAAATCAGAGATATCAAACTCTTCCCAAGGATTCATTACATCTTTGTACTCTGAAGCCATTATGGTAGTGCCTATGAATTTTCTGGTGAATGCGATATGTCAGGGCAACGCAGTTTTATGGAGTCTCTCTATCAAATCTTGATCTTCATAAGGAAACGATCTTAAACTTGGCATTATTTCCACATGCAGCTCGGGTGATATCCATATCATATCGCTGCGCTGTCTCAGGAAGTTTCGGAAGAGATACAGGCATGAATTATAATGAATCCAGGAAGCGGAGCGCTGTTCTTGACGTAATTATCTTGGATAATAAAATGTAGGTTCTACATTCTCAGGTATGATACTGACATTACCGTTCATCAGTCCAGAACCAAATAAATGCTCAATCAGAAAGTGAGACTCATACCTAGTGAAATTATCGAAGAAAACAGGTATGTGAGATACCAGTGTCTAATTCAACATGCATGCATTATGAGCTGGACTGTGGAACCTCCCTGTAAGATGATAGTGGTCTCTAGATGCAGTTTCAGCATCGCTATCCAATAGCAACCCACTAATATGACAATCCACTTGCTGCTCATTTAAGACCTCATTCTCATGCGTTTGTTCGTACAAACCTTCTTATGATAAATATATTCGACATTCACTGCAGACTGTTCGAGCTCAGACAGCAAACATCTCGCAAGATTATCCAAGATCTATGAATCGAGTGACTGAGAGTGGAGTCATATGAGCGTGCAACTCGATATACTGCCGCAAATAGTACACATCGTTCTATGAGAGTGGTGGGAGAGTCAGTGGAATAACCTTCACAATGCGCCACAGGAACTAGTAAAACTTCAAAGTCAGCGTACACAAAGACAGGACGGTGTTTCTGGTGGTAGGTGTTCTTGAAATTTCAATAACTTTTTATCCTCAGTTGGAATTACCATACATATAGGATCCTGGCTCGTACAGTCAATCAGATGTCTTTCCAGATACCTTCTCTCTGTAAAACAGTTTAGGCATGTTCAGCCAAAATTGCCTTTATGTTCGATTTTACTCAAAAGGGCCGAAAGTATAAGGGACTTGTTTTTGGCCCAGACGTGGAGATGCTTCTCACTCTGCAGAACAGCAGTAAAACTACATATTTGAGACACATACCGGCTACTTTGAAAAAGTACAGTGGCCCAGCTACCTTATGCTTTAGTTCTTTCTACACAATATGCTCTTCATCATCATCTACTGACTTGCTTTTTTATGTACTTAAATGTGTCTCGAGTAACAGGGTTTGCTGCTAGAATTTTGGTAGTTCCTGGATTTTGATGGGGAACGAGATCCCTCCCAAGTTATAATGCCCGCAGAATTTAGTTGTTTTGTATCTACCTGTATTCATAGTATTTTCTGGGTAATTTTTATCACAAGCTAGAAGCAAAATTTATCCTATTTTTTGGTTTTCTGGTCACTAATACATGACCTTTTTAGCGGCAATATATTTCGGAAGAAGGTAGGAACAGGGTTCCCCCCCCCCTCCCCATTAAGTCAATCAAAGACATGTGAGTACCCGGCAAGGTGGACTACATGGCTGAGCGCCTTACAATACCCTCTTTCCTAGATACATGAAAAACTGCTCATTATGACACTCAAAAAATATTCCACATGACTGTGCAATAGACCCATCCCACGGTATCACATTTCCCCAAATGTCTGACAATATCTTTCTCTTCAGCATTACTGCCTTCTTTGTGGGAGTGCATCACCTCACAATGCAATAATGCCTTGGACCTAGTTGCGGGATACCACAGGTCGTTGATGATTTCAGGGGACTGCTTTCCAACACCATTCGGCAAGCACGAAGGAAGGTAGCAGGATCGCCATATCCTCTAGTAGTGTTATCAATGACTGCAAATTTCTGTCCCTGAAAGTACAGGCAATTATGTAGTAGGTCACTGCGGCTGCAAGCCTTACTGGTGTTCGTTAACAAGGCGGGCTGTAGGATTGCTGCTTATGCTAGCATGATTGTGGTAGTAATGGCTGATTGCGAAGTGATAACGTCATACGTGATGCTCCAGTCTGGGGTGATGGCAGTGTCATTGCTAACCGCAGTGTTTGCGCCTGCGGTGCTCGCTGCTTTCAGTTTCATGGTCCAGTCTGGGGTGATGATGACTCCATTATGTTAGAGTCAAGCCATTTTTTTATGAGTCCCTCTCTGAAAGGCGCCAACATTCCTACAAGAAGTGGTTCTACATATTGGGGTTCTGACACCAACAAGTGTTCGAGCCACTTGCCATGTGCATCATCATCGTTTGGGGATAATGCATATGTATTTCGTTATTTTATGCAACGCTTTGGCATTTGCACCTGCGGCTAACTTCCCATCAAATGCATCTATAACAAAAACAGAAGAATTGCATGCGACCGTAAAGTAATGTATAGAAGAAGAAGAAGAAGAAAAAGAAGAAGTAACACTACTTACACTGATTAGCCAGAACATCATGAGCACCGACTTAGTATCGATATAAGACCGTCGAGACGATAGCAGCCCTATACGGTGAAGAATGACTGATATGCAGACACACGCACTTTGCATATAGTATCAGTGAGCGTGCTGTTCGTATGTAGAATGGGGAAGGTATACAATCTATCTGAGTATGACTAAGGGCAAAGTGTGATGGCCCGGAAGCTCGGCGCAAGCATTTCGGAAACTGCACTACTTGTCGGGTGTTCGAGGAGTGCTTTAGTGAGTGCCTTCAGCACGAGGTAAAACCAAGGTGAAAACACGTATAGATGTCATGGAGTTTGGCAGCCACCCCTCATTAGACGGCGGACTTCACACGCTGGGTGGTCTGGTAAAACAAGGCAGGAAACGAACTGTGACGGAACTAGCATCAGACTAATGCTAGGCCGAGTTCAAGTGTGGCTGAACATACAGTACACCTAATACTCCTAACGATGAGCCCCACAGCCGATGATCCACACATGTGCCAATGTGCTTACATACCACAAAATGTCGCCCCTATTATCCGTGCCAAAGGTGGTTGTACCGACTATTAGGTGGGTGGTCATAATGTTCCGCTTGATCAATGCCTGAACCGGATACTCCACGATCGAACCATGCTTTGCACACCATACCCCTTTTATTTCCAACCAATCAGCATGTAGTATTAAAACGGTGTCAAATTACATTATTTCTGACATACAGATCATGTCGCACCCCGTCCTCTCTTCGCTATCTCCAGCAAATAAGACCACAGGAAGACGTTGGAAACAAACCAATTGCCCTATATATCCCACTTTCCCCCTCCTCTCTATCACCAACAAATCAGTTTCTAGTATTAAAATCGTGTGTAAGAATGGTGTCAAGTCAGTTATTTCTAACGAACACACCAAGACACGCACCCTTCTCATCCTCCTTATCTCCAGAAAATCGTAACCGAAAGTTAAAAAATGAAAGAGATTGTGGTAAAAGACCAACCGCCTGCTCTCCTTCCTCTTTCCAACCTATAAGACCGTAGTATTTAATGATATGTAAAAAATGGCGTCATATATCTAGTAAAAATTACGTAACTTCCACTTCAATCTCAATAACATTCACCATTTCCTAGAAAGTCATAATATTCAACTCGAAAGTCTTAGTACTTCGTACATTATATACGTAAATTGTCATCTCCGTATATAAAATTTTGTGCCCCTACAAACATGTGATCCCTCTGCATTTCTTATATCAAATACTTTAACTCATAAACACCTTTGCCATTCAAAGTAATCTTTTTCCTCTGTATTTTATATGTGAAAATAATGTGGAAACCTGTGATCTATCTCATGTAAAGTCATCATTCTCTCTCTCTCTCTCTCTCTCTCTCTCTCTCCGTCCCCGTCACTCTTCCACACACACACACATTTCTGTATTTCATACATCAAGTATACTACATATTCCTTAAATACACATGTGATCAGTAATCAGTTTCCCCAGAAATCGTAACAAAAGTCCCATGACATTAACCTTTGTATTGTCTCAGCATTTAATTTCCTTGTAAAATATCATCTCACAACACATGTGTTTGAGCACATCTATCTCGTTATTAATTGTCATCTGTCATAACATTTTACGAAAATGTTTAGACGCTCCATATCTCAAGCTTTTCGCCAGGTACTCACAGACACGCATAAGATAGACATGTCAGTATAAGTTAACTCTTGCTGCGAGAGGCGGAGAAAACGCCGAGAGCAGACTGAGAGAGCTATTGGGAGATAGAAAGACAGAGAGAGAGAGATTGAGAGGGAGGGATGGAGGAAGCAAGAGATAGAGATAGAGAGAGAGAGAGAGAGAGAGAGAGAGAGAGAGAGAGAGAGGGTGGGTGCGTTCGAGATGGAGTTACCTCGTCTCAGACATCCTGATAAAACAAGAGCGCCACTGAGTTGTACTCGCTAACACTCTATTGAAAGAAACTATATTTACATAGCATTGAGGGGTAAGGAGAAGTATGGAAAGGAGAGTACGTGTTGAGGTGGTCACTGGGCAGGGAGAAGGTTGTAAAAATAGAGGTTAGAGAGAGGTTTGATGTGTGGGTAGGTTACTGACAGCAAGAGGGAAGGGATCTGGATGGATGGAGAAGAATGGGGAGAGAGGAGCCCTGATGTGGAGCGTTTTACGTGGAGATGAGTTATAGTTCGTAAGAGGGACAAATATCGAGCGGACCACATTGCCTTGGTGAGTTGTCTGCTCGAAAAGAAGGAATGCCTACATACACATCGAATTTGCCCCAGTACAACCACTAAAACTCAGTGCTCGTTAGTTAGTCTTCCGTCCAGTTAGATAGTGACACCATTTTCATGGGCTTTTCTGATGTAGCTATCGCGCCAGGCTTCCTCTATAGATTCATTCCACCCTAAGAAATGGAGACACTGTTTTGCAGGCATCACCAATGTAATTGCCTCGCCAAGTAGATCCATTAATTACAGACGTTGTGTATCACATGAGTACTTTTCATTTCGTTAACATTAACAGTTCATACTATTCATTTGATTTACTCTGCAAATTTATTGCGTCATGAAACACTCCCATTCGATGGTTTCCCCATTATGATCTCAGCAATATTACTTCTCGTCTTAAGAATTTTTACATTACGAGTACATATACATTACATTGTGCTTAACCATATTGTCACGTAGAGAAAGGTGTAAGTAGATGAATGACAAACATGAAGTTCACTTAACAATGGTTTATCCAGCGCTTGCACAAACAAGGGCGCGGAGCGAACTGCTACGACCTCCAATGCAACAATATAGCATCACAACCACTAGACTACAGCGACTGCGCTACTCTACTTCTTATGCGACAGTGTAAAACATATGGGTTCTTAGGATTTTGAAAGAGCTTATTTTTGGTAAAATATAATTAGGCCTTATAAACTGTTTTATACATTTTGTATTAAATTGCTCATAACAACATGTGTAGGCGTCATTTATCACTTCCGAAGTAGGATGACAAGCTACACTGTTATTATGATACACTATTACACCATTAAGCTTTTAAAAATTTAATTTAGAAAAGTCTTTTAATTGTAATACTAGCTTCTACTATATTTCAAGTTCTTGTCACACATCTGGGCCCATATAAGTGGTTTTGTTGTACATAATCTATTATATGATTAACTATTATAAAAAGACTACATTTGTTTGTCTTACTTTTGTAATATTTGGCCATACATATGTAACATTTTAGCTTGTGATTATTGTTAATTTGTCTTATTACAACTTACACTATTTTGTTATTTTGTGATTATGTCGGTTTTGTGTTCACCTTGCATTACACCAGATAATCAGCTCAAATACTGACCAACAAGTACCAATGCTACGTCGTTCATGATGTAACCTTACGACGCCATTTCATGCTGCGCAAATTTTATCTAATGTCAACATATGAGTTTCTCCTCCATAAAAATGGCAGAAATGTGTCCCTGTCTACGATGTTATGCTATGATGTGTAGTTCGCCGCTAGGTAATTAGTAAATAAAAATAAGAATCAATTAGCCATTGTCAACAAAAGTTATTGTTTTACGAGGAACTTATTTCCCTTTTAATATATTGTATCATACTGAAGCAGTTGTTAGTGTAGCGACATTGCACAGAATAATTCCTTTTTAAGTTACTTTTTGATTTCATTTTTGTCAATGTTAACGTCACCTACCAGCCTACATTAATTACTCAGATAGATTAATCGCCACAGGCATTTTGGCATCGGTTCTCTTTGAGTAAACAACGGCCCTGTCACTGCATAATATGAGATTTGTATTCTATTCAATCTATGTCCTTACTTTCGCCTGCCTTTAATTAAAGTTATGTTTAAATGTAAGTATGATATTAACTTCAGAACTGAAAATTATGTGTATGGATTATTATGGTACAGACATCCAATAGTATGTACACATTTGCTATCTTTAATTTCTTTGCACTCTTCATCCCATACCCTCTCTCTGATCAAGAAATTCCGTAACGTGTAACCTATAGTAAAGGATTGTCCCCTCAATACTTTTTCATGTTTCCATGTGGCGCCAAATCTGAACGGTCACCTGTCTCTCATATACGTACCGGGGTTGAAACTTTAGTAATCGCCATTAGTTATTTACAGTTCGTACAAAATAGATACGTGTTTCTAAATTTTACTGACCTTTAAAGTATTCATTAGCATTGTGTATAACCCGTTCCCAGCGATGTGGAAGTCGTAGAATACTCTTAGAAGTACCAGTTATTTTGACAGTTCGAGCGGAGCGGTCTATTGCCCGAAGAATTTGTAGCAGTTCTAAAGCGAATTCCGTGAAGTGTTTCCTTCAAGTTAGAAATCGAGTTGAGCTTACGAGGGCTTAAGTCACGGGAGTGCTGAAGGTGCTGTAGCACTCAGCAGCCTCATCAGTCAGACAAATCAGTAAGAGCTTGCCCTGTACGTGCTTGAACATTGTTCTGCAAAATGATTGTCAGGTCCTGAAGAAAGCTTCATAACTTCTGTCTCTATGCTGTTCATTTTAGGAACACAACGTACGACCACCTCATATCAGTTACTACGACTACCTTTCAGACAGGAAATGACGAATCTTGTCGGACAACTGAGACAATAGTACGTAGGCACACAATGTCATTAGAAGACGCTTATGAGGAACTGTGTCCTAAGCCTTTTGGATACCGAGAAATGAGGTATCAAACTGAGATTCCCTGTCTATAGTACTCATTACTTGGCGACAGTAGAGAGCTAGCTGTGTCTCACAAGACGATATTTTCTGAAACCGCCCTGACTGTGTGTCAAAAGGTAATTTTCTAATGTAATGGACATTACTCATATGAGTTTATCATTCATCAGATTATTCCTACTTCCATTGTTGAGTAATGATGTAGTCGGTGCAATTTTTAAGTCCTGATATAGGAATATGTCATCGAGCGAGCCGTTGTACATGACTGTTAAGAAGGTAGCTACTATATCAGCATATTCTGAAAGGAAAGTAATTGGTATACATGGTGAATCACTAACACTTCCTCCGCAGATAATGCTGGAAAGTAAAGTACTTTGACGTGAGGTTTTTTCACAGAATGAATTGGTAGTCGTGGGTTCGTGTTAATAGCCAGTAAACAGATTGTAATAATACTTATGAAGAGTATTTTTTGTACAATCATACACTTTTGTAAATGGAACAATGCTGGTTGACATTAACAAACTGAAAGTAGGGTAAATAGAAATATCAGTGTTGTCTGTTTCAGAAGTCTAGTGCAAGTCGTTTACGAGATATCGCATTTTGAAAACTTTTCGCACCGACACTTGGTTGTACCATTCAACCGGCCTAGTTGCTAGGTATATGATGTTGTTACGTTTGCTTACAGAGTGCTTGTGTGCTTCGTGAGTGCCGTAAGACTTGCTAGTCTGTTGGCGTGTGACAGTCCAAGCAGTAGGTCGTGAGTGGACGATGGAATCTACCAATACAGCAAAAGCCGACATGCTCATGGTGTATGGCGAAGGTGTTGAAGAATGCCGTGAGTTCTTGTACGATGTATGCAGCAAGGTATCCCAATAGACGTCAACCATCCTGGCAACTAATTATCAACCTCTTCAGTCAATTATGTGAAATGGTCGTGTAACATCCAGACAAGGCAACAGTGGGGCACAACTGACGACCGAAGAGGAGGAAATTAATGTCCTTGCTTTAAATGTTGCAGTTGATCCAAATTTAGGCTCCCACGCAGTCGCTCGAGAAATTGGCATGTGTCAGGGTAATGTTCTACACATTCCCCCTAGAAGTGGATCCCATTTCTGTCACATCTCTGTCCATCAAGAGCTGCATGGAAAAATTATGGAAGTCGAGTTAACTTCTGTATATAGGCAAATACTCCATATGCATCGCGTACCTTGTTTACTGATGAAACAACATTTACCAATTACGGCAAGTTGAACCGTTTAAACATGCACTATACATCTGTTGACAGTTCCTGTTGGCTTCGTCTGGTGAAACACCAGCGTCCATGGTGTGTAAACGTGTGATGTGGGTTAGTGAAACATCTCCTCATAGGTTCATTATTCGTAGACGGAACACTGAAAGAACATAAGAAACGCTGCCTCCTAATAGACCATCTTCCACGGATACCGGAAAACGTTCCTCTGCAAACTATGTGAAACCTGTGTACCAACATGATGGTTTTCCAGCCCACAGCGCACGAAGTACTACGGCATGTCTTCACGAAAGGTTTCCAGACCGTTGGACTGGATGCGGGGGACTTGTACCTTGGCCTGTCCGTTCTCTGGATTTGGCACTTGGAGACTTTTTCTGTGGGGAAAGCTGAAAGACGCTGTCTTCAAGGACATATATACTGCATCCCATGATATGCAACGACGTATTACAAAAGCTTGCACGGACATCGCTGAAATGGTAGCACATGTGTAGCAGTCCTTCAATATTAGACTGGACGCTTGTATTACCGGTAGCGATGGTCATTTTGAACACAACCTGTGATACTCATTTGTCTCGTTACTGATCAGAATCCATGTAACTAGTGTATGCACGACTTGTGTTGTTCTTTAGTGAGCTATGGCAGGTTTTGTACAAGTGTCCATGCGAGAAATTATGAAATTACGATATCTTGTAGACGAGTCGCACTAGAATCCTGTACAAATACCACTGACATTATAATTTACCCTATTTTTAGTTTTTGTCTTAATAGGCATTGTTCTGTTTAAAAGTTTGCACCAATAATATACTTTCTAAGTATTATTACAGTCTGGTAATTCGTTAACAGTAAGAGCCCCTGACTACCAATCCATTCTGTGGAAACCACACATCAACACTTCAAACTTCTGTAATATTTGCGCTGCAAATTTAGGTGATTCAGCCTGTACAATCTGGACTGGGAGACTTGCCTTTATATAGCGATTAAGCTGCATTGCTACACCAAAGATATCTACTTAAAATCTTATTATCAACAGTTCTATATTCGATTTCAGAATAACTTACCTCTTCTTCTTTGTGTTTTTCTTTAATTTCAGAAAACTGTTATAGCAACGCAGCTTTAGTGGCAGTGTCCTTAGTAACATTACATGTGGTATCACGCAGTCAATATATTATTGTGTCTTGTGTTTTGCCCCTAATCCTTGATCTCTTGACAACCTATACATTTTCTTGTTGAATTATCACAGTCACCTATTTTCCTTGATAACAATATTTTAGAATACTTGTCACATGAAATTTGATTTAAATGGTTCTTATAATATTTAGATTCCACATACAGAAATAACTCGATTATTATTATACATATTTCTTCAGTAGCTTTTCTCACTTTTTTTACGTATATATATGAATGCTTATCCTTTGTATACATGTGTGAATAAAAATTATTGAGTGGCTTCTTTTGCTTCTCAATTTTTGCACTTCTAAAACACTTCCATTTGTTGAAACAAATTTAAATTACTTCATTCAGAATGTGTTATTTAGTAAATGAATCCAATTTCTTGTTACTGTGGGTTATATAGTTGTGTAGATAAAATATTTACACTGTTAATATTTTTACTATCGCCTTTCTACAGTGTATTTCACTTATGAGTCTGCAATGCAATACACACTTCATGGAAAAGAAATTGTGATCTATAATGACACACTGTTAAGGCAATTACTGAAATGTAGCTGAATATTTTTATCTAATATATTATCAATCAACATAACTGGAGCTAATACCAGCAACAGCAAATGCAGTTGTATTTAGTTCAGGAATACACTCCTGGAAATGGAAAAAAGAACACATTGACACCGGTGTGTCAGACCCACCATACTTGCTCCAGACACTGCGAGAGGGCTGTACAAGCAATGATCACACGCACGGCACAGCGGACACACCAGAAACCGCGGTGTTGGACGTCGAATGGCGCAAGCTGCGCAGCATTTGTGCACCGCCCCCGTGAGTGTCAGCCAGTTTGCCGTGGCACACGGAGCTCCATCGCAGTCTTTAACACTGGTAGCATGCCGCCACAGCGTGGATGTGAACCGTATGTGCAGTTGACGGACTTTGAGCGAGGGCGTATTGTGGGCATGCGGGAGGCCGGGTGGACGTACCGCCATATTGCTGAACACGTGGGGCGTGAGGTCTCCAAAGTTCATCGATGTTGTCGCCAGTGGTCGGTGGAAGGAGCACGTGCCCGTCGACCTGGGACCGGACCGCAGCGACGCACGGATGCACGCCAAGACCGTAGGATCTTACGCAGTGCCGTAGGGGACCGCACCGCCACTTCCCAGCAAATTAGGGACACTGTGGCTCCTGGGGTATCGGCGAGGACCATTCGCAACCGTCTCCATGAAGCTGGGCTACGGTCCCGCACACCGTTACGCCGTCTTCCGCTCACGCCCCAACATCGTGCAGCCCGCCTCCAGTGGTGTCGCGACAGGCGTGACTGGAGGGACGAATGGAGACGTGTCGTCTTCAGCGATGAGAGTCGCTTCTGCCTTGGTGCCAATGATGGTCGTATGCGTGTTTGGCGCCGTGCAGGTGAGCGCCACAATCAGGACTGCATACGACCGAGGCACACAGGACTAACACCAGGCATCATGGTGTGGGTAGCGATCTCTTACACTGGCCGTACACCTCTGGTGATCGTCGAGGGGACACTGAATAGTGCACGGTACATCCAAATTGTCATCGAACCCATCGTTCTACCATTCCTAGACAGGCAAGGGAACTTGCTGTTCCAACAGGACAATGCACGTCCGCATGTATCCCGTGCCACCCAACGTGCTCTAGAAGGTGTAAGTCAACTACCCTGGCCAGCAAGATCTCCGGATCTGTCCCCCATTGAGCATGTTTGGGACTGGATGAAGCGTCGTCTCACGCGTTCTGCACGTCCAGCACGAACGCTGGTCCAACTGAGGCGCCAGGTGGAAATGGCATGGCAAACCGTTCCACAGGACTACATCCAGCATCTCTACGATCGTCTCCATGGGAGAATAGCAGCCTGCATTTCTGCGAAAGGTGGATATACACTGTACTAGTGCCGACATTGTGCATGCTCTGTTGCCTGTGTCTATGTGCCTGTGGTTCTGTCAGTGTGATCATGTGATGTATCTGACCCCAGGAATGTGTCAATAAAGTTTCCCCTTCCTGGGACAATGAATTCACGGTGTTCTTATTTCAATTTCCAGGAGTGTACAAATGATGAATAATTTTGAATTCATTCAGAAAGGTATTTTTGAATTAAATTGTGGTACTTACTTTCAAGATATTTGGGTACTGATTACAAACGATTGTTAGTTTTTTATTCATTATGGAATTCCAGGTTCTCTGATGCTTGCAACCAGAAAACTAAATCACACAGAAATCAAATTTCATTAAACCGTTGAAAAATTACATTCTTGAATATATTGAAATAAAATATGATGGTCCCTGAGCTTGAAAATATGAATATATGCAAAGGGAGATCAAACAAATAATATCAAATAATTTAGTTACCAAAACTGGGATTTTACAATCTGTTAGAAACTTCAAAAAAACTAAAAATGTATTTCAAATCTAAGGTTGCTTATGAAGTTAAAAATTATTACATAACAATCGAGTGTACGTTAGTTAATTATCTAAACTATACAGCATCTGTTCAAAAACAACAATTACAACAACTGCTAGAAAACGAAAAAAATGTTTATATTGAAAAGATGTAATTGACGCAGTAGAGATGAAGAAAGAACAAATTATTTACATTGCCACAACTAAGCAATATACCAAGAAACATTATCTTAAAGGTGGTGGTGTATTGTCCAAAAATCATCTCTCAGGAAGATTATCCAGTTCTAATACTTGGTGAACTAAGCAAAGTAAAACATGTTACGTCACAAAATATGAATGTACAGATTACAAATTAGTATAATATAAAGGTAATATTTATTTTGGTGTGCACAGAATGGACAAAGGAAAGAAATATACAATATTCACTTATCTATCTTATTTTGTTGAGAAATTATGTGACCAATCCAATAACATTGTTAATGAAATAAATGACATGAAAAAAATATTTTTGACAAACTTTTGACTGTACCCACTATATAAATTTAATTTATATTATATATCTTCATTCTATTTGAACAGAGTAAATCAAAGATCTTGTCAATATCAAGCTTGCATACAATGGTAAGCAAGCATCTGTGATTATTGTGAAAATAATAATCTGTGGTTTAAAGCAAAAGATGGTATCTAACTTTTAGAAACTACAAACACAAGAAAGGTATTTAGAGATTGTTTAAAGAAAAACATTGTGTTAAATATAAAAAATTAAGGGGGAATGATCAGTTCCTCATGCACTCAAGAAGAACTGATTAATGATATAATTTGGCACAAATTTTGGTCCTTTTAAAAGTATTTGATGATGAATGTGAATACACTTATTATATTAAATTTATTAATGAACCTTGATTATGGCCATTAATCATAAAAGCAGATTTTCAAGATTGGGTTTATAAAGAAGTTTTACTGTCCTTTAGATAACATTGTGTATATAAAGTGAAAGAGAGAATAACTCACTTGGAAAATTTAAATAAAATATAGAAGAAACTATATTGAGGTTTCAGAGAAGTAATTCATGATGCAGTTGGAATAATGAACTAACAAATAAATACATTATTACTTCATGTTATACCTCAAACAGTTAATGAAAAATTTGGGAAAACTTTGGTCCTTTTCAAAGTATTTGATGATGAATGTGAATACACTTATTATATCACTACAACACAATGAATAAATTCTCAAAAACAGTTACACAAAACTGAAGATAAATGTCATAATTCTGAAGATACATAAAGACTTAATCCAAATTGAATAGTTTTTTATCAACGAATGAATGAAATTTCAAGAATGGCTTGTCAGCACAATTATTTTCATTTTTATGGTGACTATACTCAAGAAGAACTGAGTAATGATATAATAGATCTTCACTAGTTCTAACCCTCATCTCTTCACCACAAAATTCAACTTTGTTAGAAAAAGTTAGGAGGGCTCCCATTTGGTCCCTCTACTAGAATTCAACACTTGTGATTATAATGACAGTCAGTGAACAGAAAAATCCACCACTGAATTTATGTATTGATAATCAGCCTATGGCTTGTTTTCTTAAAGTATTCAAAAGAAATACAAATTCCTTTTCCATTGTGACTGTGCTAATATTTCACACTTTCATCAGTTAACTGATTTTTGAATGTAGTGATATCTTCACTTACATAACATACAGCTAGAAAAAATGTAAGTTCAAATTCTTTCGTCCTTAGTGCAGAGATTAACATATCAAATTTTTTATTAACATAAGAAAGATTACTTGGCAGCTACTGCAGGTACATACAATTCAGAATCGTCGATGCTCAACATATTAGAATTTCTTAATAAAACAATTATCAGTTGCATTTGAACAGTCAAATTAATTATTTGGCAAAAAAATAAATTTTCCATTACTTGTTTCATAATTAAATTTCATGAAACATAACAATTCTTATGTATGTTTCATACGCAAAACTCACTAAATTGATCATTTGATTCTGTCAACTCAAATTTAATTTCGTTAAATGATTTTGACATTAAATGATATTTGTTAATTTTTATATTAATATCAAAGTATACTCTATCTTCTTTAACAAATAATTAGCCGAACGAATACCATAATAAATATCAACCTGATTAAAATTATCAATAACACTTTCCCATTGTTTAGACAAAAATTTATAAGACAATATTTCTTTATCTACCCAAATATTATGTGAATTATCAAAACCCAACCATTTAACAAACTTTATCTATTTGATTTCTCAATACTTCCTCAACATGATATACATATGGATATTCTGTTCTTTGTATTTCTTGTTTGTAAAAATGTCCTTCTCTATTTTTCAGTTTGTATGTGATTGGATTGGAACTAATAACAGAATAAATTTAAATAATTTCTATGAGCATCTGGCAGGATATACTTTTTCTAAAACTGGTTTCATTCTTATGCTGATTGTGTTGTGTTATTGTATTCATAAATTAATTTCGAAAGTAAATTAACCTATTGATATTTTCGTTGAAGAGCAAATTTCTTCCACATGTTTTCTTTAAGTGTTCTATTAAATCTTTCAACAATAGAGTGTTAGTTCCATAAAAGTTGAATAAGGAATAATATTATATTTCTTCATCAATTCATTGGAATCCTTACTATAAAATGTTTTGCCAGTATCCTTTTGATAATTTTTTGGTTTTCTATTGACAGTTCTATTAGCCTTTAGACTGCATCTATGTTTAAATATTTCTCCAAAGCATCAAATACATTTTACCTGATTTATCTTTAACTGGAATAGCCAAAGCAAATTTTCAAAAAACATCTTCATAAATTTTTATATCCGTTATTTATTATTGAAATTCTTTTTAATCTTCCTAACTCCATTTCAATTAAATTAGCTTGTCATACACAGAGAAATTACATTTCTGCTTTTAATATTGCTTCTCATTGGTTTATGTAATTCATTAATAGTTTATTCACAGATATTGGAAGGGAGTATCGATTTGCCATCACCTATCCTTCTCATGTTCTTTTACAAATCTACAATTTTTTCTCTTATGTACTGTACAAACATGTTCAACCCTTTGTCTCCTATTTTTAGTGGTGGCTCATTGAGTATAATGTGTTTCTGTAAACTTTTTACATGTTAAACAATAGATGTGATTATGATTGTCCATACAAGTAGTATAAGAATCTATAACTGTTTTTAATTTTAATTGTTCGAATCTAAAGAATTTGGAACTTATAGTTATTTACCAACTTTCATTTCTAAATTATTATAAGTTCTGTAATATAATAACTTAAGTTTACTTTCCAATAAATCTATTTTACCCTTGCAAGATGAAAACTTGTATTCATATTAATTGTGTCCTTATTACGATGTTCCATGATACTGAATAAATACAATATCTTTGCTTTAAATCTGTGAGAATCGTGCTGTATTCAGGTTCTGTAAAAAGATTTTTTTAAATTCTTGTTATTGTCATAATTTCCTAATTGTATTAGAATACTTATGTATTCGGGTTTTGTAACAAAGTTTGGTAACTCATTCTATAAATATTCTTAGTTCTCTGCATCTTTTACGTCTTCTGGACCATTTAAATTCCCAATTATTCTGCCTTAAGAACCAATATTACCACTAGTTAAATAATATGGCATTTAATTAAATCTGAAATTGTGTGGTTACATTAATAAATTTTAGTTAACTGATGTTTGAATATTTTTGATTTTTGAATGAATATCTTCAGATTTTTAAAGTAAAGCATTAATAAGTTTTTCGCTCCAATGAGTGAAATTCGTTAATTTCTTCTAAATCGTTATTGAGCATTTAGCATATAACTTATTTCCAAATATGTCCATATATGAAAGTCAAAATATAAATAAACCTACAATTGTCTGTTAACAGATTCAAAACAAATAGACATAAATAACCACAAATTAGTTCATTAAAATTTTATATTCTGTCGGCATTGTAGTATAGATCATTTTCTCACAAACACCTAAGCAGTTGAATTGGTTCATTGCCACCAAATGAACCAAAACAAATTTCAATTTTTTGATTTATAATATCATATTCAAAGAGTACCAACATGATCAGGAGTATCTAAATTAACTATTTCAGATTTGTACTTTGTATGATGAATTACTAATTCAGTAAAATGCCTAAAAATATTTAATTTTTATTTCTTCAACTTATATTTGTGTTCCAACATTACTTAATGCACTGCAATAGAAACCAAATAATATATTTGAAATTTTTTATAGCATTGTCAGCTTTTTTATCCATTGCTGCCTCTTTCTTTCTTGTTGTTCTAATTCATTATCTCTTTCTTTTTGCTTGCAATCAACTGATTAGGAAACTGCTTCTGCACCTCCCATTAATGAACCCACTGCATCTAATTCTGCCAGTAAATCTCGTAAATATCCACTTTCATTTTTCTTTTTGGTTAGAGACTCGATGACCTTAATCTCAACTGCAATACCTAATGTAACAAGTAAATTTCCATCTGTTTTTCAATCTGTTTTTCTTTTTTGTGCATTAGTTAAAATGGTTCTATACTATGCACTTGTTCATTATTTAATTTAGTTTTAGTAGATTATAGTTTAGAGTTGCCAAGTATAATTAATTGAATAGTTATTCATTTATATAGATAAATATTTGTAAGGATGTTTGTTAGGTAACAGTGTTTTACCACTATTGAAATTTTAACACGCCACAACCATTGTCATCCACGCCGTTTTCCATGTCTAATTTTCTTAGTCCATAGGTTTTTCTCTAACCACAGTTGCCACTAATTTTTCTCCTAATGAAGCAAAACTTGAATGCATTGAAACTTCCTAACCGATTAAAATGGTGTGTCAGACTGAGGTGCATACTCAGGACCTTTGCCCTTTCCAAGCAAGCACCCTATCAACTGAGCTACTAAGCAGGACTCATGACCCGTCCTCACAGCCTTACATCCGCCTTACTTCGCCTCCTACATTCCAAACTTCACAGAAGCTTTGCTGCCAGCCTTGTGAGACTAGCATCTCTGGAAGAAATAATATTGTGGCGACATGTCTTAACCAGGGTATGGGGAATGCTTCCCAACTGAAAACATGCATGCATTCTTATTTTTGCTAACTTACGTTCTTTATCTACATCATGCCTTTTTTCTAAACCTTTTTTATTTCTATATGCATTATTGTCTTTTTTACAATATTCTTCAAATTAATTAATTCCAGGATCACTGGATGCTGTTCTTCCTTCTACTGTAGCGAAATACCTGCAGTATGAATCGGGTGGTACATGTGTTAGTAATTATTTGAAACCCAACTGACTAAACCTTTACCACTAATTTTCACTTTTCCAAAATGTGTGTGGCAGATTATTCAAAATTCTGGTGAAATATGAAATTCCCTTTGTATTGTTCATGATGAAATAATTGGATTTATATTTCAATATTTGCATTAATCCCACTGTTTCATTATGATAATTTTTATTTGAAGCTAATATTTCTCCATTAAATACTGCAAATCTATCAATTAATTGACGGACATCATCCATCCAGACATATTTGATTAGTTTTTCTAAATATTTTTAATTGAACTTTAAACAGTCTTCTCATGTATTCTTGAGTCTAAATCTACAGCTAATTTTTGCAAATAGACTTTTACAACTTCATTTATCAAACCATTATATTTAATGCCTCTACTTGATTTTATTTTACAGAGATTTTTTTAGAATATAATGCTTCTCAATGGTATAGTACTTCTGCATAACTGACAAATCAATTCATGTTTTCTATAGTTATTTGTTTCTTAGTTAAAAGATTCATTAGTCAATCTGTACCATCAAATGTGCTATCACCAATTTTTTATTTATCACCTATGAATTCTACTGATAATATACAACAAACTTAAATCTGCAAAAATTTCTTAATCCAAAACCTATATCTTCACAATGTTTCATACTATGTAGCATTTTTTCACTGACATTTATTTTTCTAGCATTAAGATCTTTTATAGCACCATTTTTCGTTAGTAAATCTTGTATTTCTGATTCGTTTAAAGTAGAGTCACACCGTGGGCTTTTATATTTTTTAATTGGTGGTATGTGATTAAATGATAACTGGAATAAGGAACAATTTGTTTTTCAACTTCTTCTTCAAATACTTTTAACACATATCACCTGATCCTTCTATTCTTTGTGTTAGTCACTCAATGGTATCAATAACTGGTTGATCTATGTTTTTAAATTTTTCATGTTCTTTTTTTGGTTGTTCTTTCCATTTTTGATTTCATCTTGTAACTGTTCCCTCGCTCTTCTATTTTGATTGGCTGTTTTAACAAATTCTGGGTCATATTTTGCAAACATTCATTAGTGATGAAAAAACATTAACTAATCATTTTCTAATTTTCTGAAATTCTGAGTTTTGTTTCTGAACTTACTTTCAATCGGTTTTTTAGATATTTCCATTATAAAAAAAAACGAAATGATCGTTCCAACATCTACTAGTAATTTCTTTAAAATCATCAACTCTTAAACCACCACCAACGAACTTGTGATAAATGTGAACTAAATTTGTGTCATGTCTCAAAATATTTGAAAAGTTAAGATTATCTGTAAGTAATTGTTTTGTTATTTTTCAATATGTCTGAGAAAATAAAAACAATTGATTATTTTATGTCTTTCCCTGGTAGAATGGTCTCTAAGTATATCTTTATTTTCAGGAATGATGTCATCAAATACTACTACTAAGCCATCTAAACATAGATCTAATTGAATAATTCCATAATTATTTTTTAAAAAAGTAATAACGTTCACATTATGGTTATCTTTTATTTTTTCATGTCTTTTTACAAATTCTCAATATTTTGCTTCATCCAAACTTTTAGGATACATGTACAAATGATTAATTTTAGTCCAATTCAGCCATCCAGGTCCTATAATATAATGATCAAGCATTACTATTGTTTTTCCACCACCACTTGATCATATGATTGCACATTGAATAGAATTTAATAAAATCTATTTTTTTATTCCTTTTCTTGAAATCCTTATTTGTGGTTCTCAATCAGGTTTCAATTATTTAATAGGATTTTTTTAATAGTAAATGGGTAGATAAACAAATGTAAATGTTGTGTGACTAGAGCCTCCTCTCAGGTAGACTATTCGCCAACTGCAGGTTTTTCGATTTTATGACACTTTGGCGACTAGTGCGTTGATGCGAATAAAATGATGATCATTAGGAACACGAAACACCCAGTCCCTGAGCGGAGAAAACCTCCAACCCAGCTGGGATTCGTACCAGGGCCATTAGGATTGACATTCTTTCACGCTGACCACTCAGCTACCAGGGGCCGACTATGAGTAGAATATTTCAGTTAAGTATAAGTAATCGGTTCTCAAAAAACGACAGAAAGTACCTATAAGTGACACCATGAGCAATGATGCACTGGTTGGTATTTATTTATAACTCCAAATACTATATCGAAAAATAATAAACTATATTGAGATGCAGAAACGTAAAAATTCCTATAGGTCAGAACAGATTCAAAAATTTAGAAAAATTTATTATTTCGAAAAGTCCTTTTTATTCTCATTACAGCAGATTAAATTTTTAATAGATATGAAGGTGATGTAAAGTTGCATATGGATATGGAAGACGATAATATTACGAGTGTGCTGGCATTTACTAATCAAATTATTAATGCAAATTAAAGATATGATACTAACTATGTTCTTAAAATTATTCCATTTCAAATGATAAATATAAAATTTTAATCCACCTGATGGAATGTCTGTAAACCATATTGATCATTTTCATAGAGAAACTAAAACTATTTCTTCATTCAAGGCTAATGCAGAATTTGGTGGACCAATAATCCATGAACCACATTATTGTGTACATATTTTCATTTTAGAACCTATTCAAAATTTATAAATTACTGTCACTGATAAGAATAATAATTTGATTAAGTTTAATGTGCTTATGCAACAGTTGTTTTAGAAATGTCTTCATAAATCTTATTCTGATTAAGTCATCAATAAAATTGAGAGTTATCCATTTTACTCATTCCATATGAATGAGAAGATAATAATAATCAAAATATCCTCAACAAGAACACAAGTATTAATATAAATATTGGAGATGGTTGGGTTGGTCATAATCTTGCTCAGTTGTACATGAGCTTTAGTATTATTGGAGTAGATGGTACAGTATACCCATCATATGATGTAAGAGTGAATAAAAAATTAATTGGTAATTATGTGGCAAATTCTGTTTGAGATCATCAATATGAAGAAAGGAAGCAATGTTTTGTCTAGAATCAAGCATCTGTTCATTACTTCATTTGTCCTTAACTGATTGAGTTCGACACAACCTAGTGAGTTAACCATGGAAGGTCATATCCTTAGTAATGTTAAATAAAAAGTAAGAATAATGAACTACCTTTCCCACTAGATTTGTTTGGGGGATTTTTTCAGATATTATAAAGAAGTAGTGTGAGTGGGTGATTTGACTGTAATTTTTACTACCGGTTCAAGCACTAGGGATGCAATTTTTAGATGGGCTGATAAAAATTATGTCAGAAATGAAATAAAAGATAAACTTCCAAAAGAAGGTAAAATTGTTGTAGAATCTACGGTATTTGTGTTCCAGTTGCCAAATATAAAGGAGAATTTTCACTGGAGGTAGCAGAAGAAAGATCAGGAAATCCCAAAATTTCAATTTCTATCTTTCAATCACAAAAGAGGGAAAAAGCTGGGATAGATGGAAAAAGAAGTTTTGAGCAAAATAATACTAATTATTGTAGTTCTTAAGAATATGAAATGCCTTATTTTATTTTTGTTTGTTTCAAACTAATCGAAATAAATAATTTACTAATTGATTCTTCTTTACTTGACCTTTCTAATTACAGAACATCTATGTAAAGAATGGATGAAACGAAGCTTTTCCTCAAGAAATGTGGAATCTAAAACCACAAATAATTATCTGAAAGCTTACGATACTTCCCTAGATTTTAAGAGTCACTCAGCTGAATGGTGATGTGAATGTAAATCACAGCAGTTTTATTGGAAAGGCCCTATCTATAGCATACATATGTCTACAAGAATGAATATGATAGCCACACAGGATATAATGATGAAACTAGTTGTCACTTTCAGTGATAAAATTAAAAAGAATACAATTGCCTACACAGTCATCTACAGTAAAAAAAATTTAACATATGATTATAAGCATAAAATTTTGAGTAAAAATTTTTAATCCTATTATTTTTTACTCTCTATATATGAATACTATACTGAAGAAGATTAATAATGTAAGCAATTCTAGTTTGTTTGAAAAGATTTGTGAGCTAGAAGTGACTGAGTTGAATTACATTACAGGTTATGAAATTTAAAAACTAGCTATGGGAAGAATATTTGTGTGGAACTTCATTATAAGTATAAATTTATTTTACCAATTAGATATAACACATTAATTACCAGTTGGGATTTTCAGTGTTTTGAAGAAGGTATATTAACCTAAATTATAAAGTAATGAAGAAAATTAAAAATAATGATAACAAATTTCATATTTGGGAGTTCATTATATGAGTAAATCTTTGTATTTATTTTTATTTCTGAAGATTTGCAACTGTGCCAAAGTTTGTCCTCTTATTATAATGTAAATTTTCATCATACAATCTGTATTTCATTACATGAGTAAATTTTTGTGTCTATTTTTAATGATTTACTTTTATGCTTTTTTGTGGGTTGGGTGGTTTCGATTATTACATTATCTCGAAATGTGCTGAAGGTTCCCACTTACTACTACCATAGCTTACATTAGACACCATTGGGCAATTCCATCGAGTTGATAGAATATAAATGTAGCAATAGATGCAGTTATATTAACAAACATATAGTCACAGCTACTAACTCCAGGACTGCGACTCTGACACCATGTGAAAAGAGCTGAAGTTCTCAACAGGACACTCACTTAAACAGATGTATGGTGGTAGAAATGTGAAGGTTAATTTCTTCTTCCAGAGTTCTCTATACATATGAGAGTTAGTTTTGTATTATATGGTTGATGATTTGTGATTATTATCTGTTTATGTGTTCTTAACCCTTATTAAATAAGCCAAATTTGTTGTCCGTTAAGTAATTTCAGCTATAAACTGATTTTGAAAAACGAAAGCGAAATAACTAATATAGAGTAAGTCTTTTAAAAGGCATTCTGTGGATCAGAACCCGTTTTAGATAATAGAACAACGTAAAGAATAAACTTTGAAATACTAATTTTCATCAGTGTGCTCCCTGATCTCACTTACTTTCAACTAAAGAATTGTAAAACTGCCTTCTTCTAATATAGGTTTTGTAAACTTACTCCCCAGAATTTGGCGATTATATTTTCACCCTTCTTCAAAGGACTCCCAGCTGAGTTTTCTACGCAATTCTGTTACACTTTGGATCGACTGAACTCATTGGTTTCGATGTTAACAGCATGCCTCTGTGAACTCTTTCGAAAGTACGGTAATGCTTTCTTCAAGCTCTACACCTGATTCAGTACTGCAGAGGTTTTATGTCTGGCGCCATACCTCCCCAAAAACTTCCAAGACTGTCTATTGACAGTCAGACAATAAACACAAAGTATCAGATATGTACAATTACATTTTACAATACAAGGGTCAATGGTCCCACCGATTTCCAGTCATTTGTATCAGTTTATGAAATCTCCAAGGTCATCAACACGTTCAATTCACCTCACATTACATTTTACTTCATTCGTTTTGTATCATATGGAGAAGATTAACTCTGAAAATAATTACAGCCTGGGAAATATTTTATGTTTTGCCTCACAACTGGAGGCAGTAAAATAACGCACCACAGTAGTGGTATGATGGGGCTCTGACCCCAGTTTTGATGTCAAACTGAGCTGCAGGTAAATTACTGATCAATTAATTACCTCTACCCCAAGATGACGCCATGGGTTTTCCCCAACTGGACAGTGGGTCCCTGCCCCACCACTGCTCTCCATTCCCCCACCACCTTAGCTCCCCCCCCCCCACTCCATTAGCCCTCTCCCACCTGCCCTGTCGAATGGAATTTCGAAAATTGGTTGCAAATTATCTCAAATATGGCACAAGTTTCTTTGCCTCAATGATTTGCTGACGTCCCAGCCCACCCCCACCCATGAATTCACAGGAAATTGAAACTGTTGGGTTCCCTTTCTGGGACTTGTAACATGGCCCTTCCGGTCACAAAGGGAAACTGTAGTAAAAATAGGTCCAAATTACGTAATTAATCATAAAGTTTGGGTGTAAATATCTACATTCAAAGCACTTCATAATGAGCGGCTAAAATCGCAATACAGATCAGAAATTGACAATGTTACACAATTGGTGTTATGCTGCTAGCAAAGAAAGTTCACATTATCATTCGAACTATTGGCACACGTACTCATACTCTACGTAGGATGACTTATTTTCCTAGAGATCGAAATTATTTTCTCTGCACCAGATGTGAGCTGACGGAAAGAAGGCTGGAGTGCAAGGGACTATTTTTATTTTTGATAGCAAATGTGCTCAAGTGATGATATGTTGGTGTTGCACATAGAGGAGCTAAAGAAGTGTATTACTTGTAAGCATATAGTTAAGGAGTGTGCCTACAGCATCCTATACAAGAAGTGGGAGGAGGCAATAATGGACAGGCATAGAGGGAATACTTCCTCGCGAATACTTGTGATGCAGCGGGATAACTGACGATGCATTTCACGACATATAAAGACATTTGCATGTGCTGGAGATATTCGTGTTTCAAAAATGGTTGGTAAGTCCACAGTGCAGGAGATGACTTTGCACAGCAACAGCTAACCCTTTTTTCTGATGTCATGGGTGGTTTGCACTTTGATGTCACAGTTTGCTGCAGACGTCTCCCAGTGCATTACTCTGTCAATACCCTGGTGATCTAAATTCATGTAAACCGTGCTCTCTTCGTTCTATTCCACTAATCCAAGACGACACCTTGGTATAGCTGCTGTGTGACTTGTACACTGATACATACTGAGAAGGGGTAGGGCAGAAAACTATCACGGAAGTGTTTAAAGGCCAATACATGCTACCACAACTGTTGGGAAATGCTACACAGTTCTAATTACACATCGAAATTAGTGTAAAAAAGGGGCCATAATGCAACACAAGCACTGTGAATTAAGAAAAATCATTGTAATAACATAACTAGGGCAAAAACAGACCGCTAAACTTTCCTCTATGTGCGGTTACGAACCAACCAACTTAGATCCAGTCTTAACTCCCCACCTACCACCCCTCAGCCTTCTGTTTCTTCACCATACATAGAGATACAGGGCTCTTCTATACTGTCTCTGATGCTCCACAAAGAGGTCCACCTGGTTACAGTGATAGTGCCTCTCATCCACATAAATCAGTCACAGGTGGGCAAAAGACTCAGGCACAGGCCGCTTTCGGCAAGCCGTTAAGTGCATTTTAATTCTATATAGTTTTATGTTTGTCTTTCTATATATTGAATGATGATGTTTTTTTTTTGAGGTGACATGAAGAATAAATAAACTCTTCATTATTATATCAATGATTTATGTTTGTTGTTTTGATCCATAATTTATGATCATAAGGTTAAGTTACCTTAGGGATAACAGCGTAATTGTTTTTGAGAGCTCATGGAACACGAGCAAAATTCCAGAGAACACTCCAGAACGTTTTTCTAACATCTCCTGGTGGCCACACAGAAAGCCGTAGCCGCACAGCCCACTGACGCCCATCCCACCCCAGAAAGCCACGTTTTCTGCCAACTACGGTCAAAGCTGGCTCCCCGGTGAGCATGTGGCTGCGGTCGGTCAGCAGGCCACAGAAAAAAGTGACATAAATAACGGCTATCCCAAAAAAAGACGTCCACTTGTTGTTTGTGTAAGAGTACGATGCAGCACCACATCCCCTGGCACGACCGATTGATTCCTCTTGCACCCACCATCCTGTGGGTATCGTTTCGCTATATGATGATGTAAGTGAGCATCTATTAAAAAATCATCAATCGTGTTGTTCCACGAAAATAGGCGCAATCAAATTCTTTTAGTTTTATGAGCGAAATTGGTGTAATTTAAGAGCATTCCTCATGTTAAAATTATAAATTATCATTCACAAGGGAATAACATTCTTTTCAGAGGATTGAATAGTCAGTATACAGTCATTCTTATATGTTTGCCTGCAGGATACAATTCGTATCTCTCTCTCGCTTTCCCCTCAGTTCCAGTTATTTTGAGACATCCAACAACATGAGAAAGAAAGAAACTACTGCACTGTCGCCGAACACAGATGATCAAACTGCCGAGGTTGCAGCGCTATCGCAATACATCTAACACATGTATTAACTGATCTCATATCTCCTATACATATCCACCATGTGCAAAATCGAAAAAACTTCCACTATTTTGTTGTGAAAACTACCGATAACCGCAGAATGTCCTAGATACTTCGAAACTTTCATCAGAGTAAAGAAAACGTGAGAATTTAAATTCTGAAAGAAAATAGTACATTCTAACGAAACATCTATGTTAAACGATTTCTTTCAGTTTGATGGACTAAATTACATGGTTTGAGGGCGTTCCTGTCATTAAGATCAGTGCCTGTACATAAATTCCCATGTAAGTAGGTATTACAAACACTTCAGACTCGTGAATGACATTAGAGGGTACAGTATTTCACGCTATTTGTTCACATCTCGGAAAAAAAGACAATCATCTTACGTTTGGCAACAAAAAGTTATAATTCAAATATATGTTGTTGTTTTATACTCTATGAGAGGTCCTGTTTTATCAGTGCAGTGGTATATCACACTGACGTTTCGGAAACACAAAAAACAAATCAAGAGGGCATGCCACATAATAGAGCCTCCTCATGTCACCTAGTACAAACTCTGTAAGATCCCACCAATACATCGAAAACAAATACTGTTTGCATACTGATATCTGACATTTACACCACAACTCACCCATACTTGAAGAATCAGACCATCATTTTCAATAGTAGCAGATTTTTCTATTGTAGTTTCGTAAGCAATTTTGCCGTCACAGAACAGCTTCATCCATACAATATACTCAAATGTTTGGAAAAATTCTATAATTTCTAGGTTCGACAATGAGCTATAATTCAAGTGGTGGGTACTTTATAATTAGAAGTTATGAAGTATGATATAACACAGGACTTGTAGTAATACATATTTTTAAACACGCATACTGATATCTGACATTTACTCCACAACTCACCCATACTTGAAGAAGCAGACCATCATTTGCAATAGTAGCAGATTTTTCTATTCTAGTTTCGTAAGCAATTTTGCCGTCACAGAACAGCTTCATCCATACAATATACTCAAATGTTTGGAAAAATTCTATCATTTCTAGGTTCGACAATGAGCTATAATTCAAGTGGTGGGTACTTTATAATTAGAAGTTATGAAGTATGATATAACACGGGACTTGTAGTAATACATATTTTTAAACACGGAACCATTACGATAATAATAAAACCACTCATGGTTGCATGGGAATTGTCACAGATTATTTCTGTTAGTTTTATGAGCCAAATCGGTGTAGTTTGAGAGCATTCTAGTTGTCTGCGAAATTGCGTTGATCATGTGCGATTATCGTGGATCTTTAAGATTAAGAAGGGAGGTGTGCTAGGTGCATCAGGATGCTTTCGTTTTTTGTTGTTAAGGGAGTATTTAGACAATTTTACTGCGATATATTGGTAAATATAGCTTGCATCGAATATGTTATGCTTTTTAGCAGGAGGAATGTAAATGTGCTTACATCCCCTACAGAACGAGCAAGTGGCTGATATCGAGACTTCGCAACTGGTAATATGCATGAAGAGTCTCTGCGTGTATGTGTGTAGAGCTGTCAGCGTCAGATGGTTGGGTTTCGAATGCGTAACTTGCTACCATTTCGTCTATAAATTACGCTCCTGATTAGATGCTCTCTGCAGGTAGAAAATTTGAATCTCGTAACAAATAAATAACCCACTCATACTGTTATAGTTCGTGGGGACTTTAACCTTCCGACGATATGTTGGCAAAAATACTTGTTCAAAACCGGTGGTAGGCTGAAAACATCTTCCGAGATTGTCCTAAATGCTTTTTCCGAAAATTATTTCGAGCAGTTAGTCCACGAACCCACGCGAATTGTAAATGGTTGCGAAAACACAACTTGACCTCTTAGCCACAAACAATCCAGAGCTAATAGAGAGCATCATGACTGATACAGGGATTAGTGATCACAAGGTCGTTGTAGCTAGGCTCAATACCGTTTCTTCAAAATCCACCAGAAAGAAATGTAAAATAATTGTATTTAAAAAAGCGGATAAAGGGTCACTAGAAGCCTTCCTAAGAGACAATCTCCATTCCTGCCGAACTGACTATGCAAATGTAGACGAGATGTGGCTCAAATTCAGAGATATAGTAGCAACAGAAATTGAGAGATTCATACCTCGTAAATTGGTAAGAGATGGAACTGATCCCCCATGGTACACAAAACAGGTCCGAACGTTGTTGCAGAGGCAACGGAAAAAGCACGAGAAGTTCAGAAGAACGAGAAATCCCGAAGATTGGCTACAATTTACAGACGCGCGAAATTTGGCACAGACTTCAATGAGAGATGCATTTAATAGGTTCCACCACGAAACATTGTCTCCAAATTTGGTATAAAATCCGAAGAAATTCTGGTCGTATGTAAAAGTCAATACCTTCGCTGCGCAGTGCCGATGGTACTGTTACCTAAGACTGTGCCGCTAAAGCGGAGTTATTGAATGCAGTTTTCCGAAAATCCTTCACCAGGGAAGACGAATAGAATATTCCCCGAATTTGAAACACGAACAGCTGCTAGCATGAGTTTCTTAGAAGTAGATACCTTAGGAGTTGCGAAGCAACTCAAATCGCTTGATACGGGCACGTCTTCAGGTACAGATTGTATACCGATTAGGTTCCTTTCAGATTACGCTGATACAATAGCTCCCTACTTAGCAATCATATACAAGCGCTCGCTCACCGATAGATCTGTACCTACAGATTGGAAAATTGTGCAGGTCGCACCAGTGTTTAAGAAGGGTAGTAGGAGTAATCCATCGAACTGCAGACCTATATCATTAACATCGGTTTGCAGTAGGATTTTGAAGCATATACTGTATTTAAACATTATGAATCACCTCGAAGGGAACGATCTATTGATACGTAATCAGCATGGTTTCAGAAAACATCGTTCTTGTGCAACGCAGCTAGCTCTTTATTCGCACGAAATAATGGCGGCTATCGACAAAGGATCTCAAGTTGATTCCGTATTTCTAGATTTCCGGAAAGCTTTTGACACCGTTCCTCACAAGCGACTTCTAATCAAGCTACGGGCCTATGGGGTATCATCTCAGTTGTGCGACTGGATTCGAGGTTTCCTGTCAGGAAGGTCGCAGTTTGTAGTAATAGACGGCAAGTCATCAAGTAAAACTGAAGTGATATCAGGCGTTCCCCAGGGAAGCGTCCTGGGAGCTCTGCTGTTCCTGATCTATATCAATGCCCTGGGTGACAATATGAGCAGTTCTCTTAGACTGTTAGCAGATGATGCTATAATTTACCGTCTAGTAAGGTCATCCGAAGACCAGTATCAGTTGCAAATTTATTTAGAAAATTTTGCTGTATGGTGTGGCAAGTGGCAGTTGACGCTAAATAACGAAAAGTGTGAGGTGATCCACATGAGTTCCAAAAGAAATCCGTTGCAATTCGATTACTCGATAAATAGTGGAGTTCTCAGAGCTGTCAATTCAGCTAAGTACCTAGGTGTTAAAATTACGAACTACTTCTGTTGGAAAGACCACATAGATAATACTGTGGGGAAGGCGAGCCAAAGGTTGCGTTTCATTGGCAGGATACTTAGAAGATCTAACATGTCCACTAAAGAGACAGCTTACACTGCACTCGTTCGTCCTCTGTTAGAATATTGCTACGCGGTGTGGGATCCTTAGCAGGTGGGGTTGACGGAGGACAACGAAAGGGTGAAAAAAAGGGCAGCTCGTGTTGTATTATCACGTAACAGGGGAGAGAGTGTGACAGATATGATACGCGAGTTGGGATGGAAGTCATTAAAGCAAAGACGTTTTTCGTCGCGGCGAGATATATTTACGAAATTTCAGTCACCAAATTTCTCTTCCGAATGCGAAAATATTTTGTTGAGCCCAACCTACATATGTAGGAACGGTCATCAAAATAAAATAAGAGAAATCAGAGCTCGAGCAGAAAGGTATAGGTGTTCGTTTTTCCCGCGCGCTCTATTCGGGAGTGGAATGGTAGGGAGCTAGTATGATTGTGGTTCGATGAACCTTTGCAAAGCACTTAAATGTGAATTGCAGAGTAATCATGTAGATGTAGATGTAGATGTACAAGGATACTAAATGCAGCCCACACACAGTCAACTAACGAATGACTAATCACTATAGTAAAAAAGAAGTACCCAAAATGTACAGTTTGTAGAAATCGTCGTAGGTTTGTGGGAATGTATAGGGGTTATATAGTATAAACAGAAGCAACTTAGCTCATCTGGTAAGCAATAAGGATATGTACTAATGGGTAAAATATCCGAGCAATAACAGAAATCAACTCACTGCATATGTCAACTCCCCAATGCAGATCCAGACACGATACAGTGGAAGTCAAATGAACATGTAGAACTGTTTCCGAATTTCTAGTTTCCATCAAGTGCATCGCCACTTTCCTCTGCAAACAGGCTCTCTGATGTGTCATAACAGTACACAGAACTGTTTACAGACTTCAAGTTTGAAATTTATCCATCATCTGCACCACATCTGCGCGTCATCTAGTTATGAGTCAAGTGTTACTATAGTTTTCATGATCGTCCTATCCAAATGGCTTGCATGTAGATCTATGTTAAGAGGGGAATTCTTAGAATTTTTAGTAGGGTGTTGTATAAGACACGCAAGTATCCTTGTATAAAATCACACAACGCACGGATATGTCAGCAATACGACCATATACACATGGAAAACTATCGAAAAAGTATGAAAAATAAAACAAAATCGGTAAAAGGCAAGAAAAATGTGGAATACTTAAGAAAAATTTGTGGGAAATACGTAAAAGTAATGGAAATACTCCGAAGTATGTGAAATCTTCCAAGCCTAGGAAAATTACGTAAATTGACAGAGAATACGTAAAATTATATCGAAAATACGGTGGAATTCGGGGAATTGAGGTGATTTTGGGGTACTCCAACACTTGAGAACGAGGAAAGCTTAAAAATTACGCACTGTATGCATTCAGTTTTAATCCCCCCTCCCGGAGTAAACTACATGTGTTTTTGTAGCCCATACTTCAAAACAGGCGATATGAGTACTACACAGTAGATCTATATTAAAGCAGGTGAAACATATGTATCCCAATCCAGAACAGTGAGAATGTTCTCACACAAGCAGTCGAATATAGATTTTACCAAATTAGAGTTGGTTCTCACAAGCAATGTTATTCTCTATGTATCAAGGAGGTGAGTCAGTGTGTTCAACAGACTTAATCCATTCCCTAGCACGTTCTGTAGGAGAGTGGATTGATACCACTCATATAAATGCCTTAAACGTGTGAGGAGGGGGTACCCTAGAGATGTAGTGTTAGGACGAAATTCGTATATTATCCTACACATGAGCAAAACTATCTACAATAAGACAGTGACTTCTGTATGTAATAAGAAGGCTGCCAGAGGTGCGGTGATGCTACTGTTAACAGCCATAATACTGTTACAACTCCTCTGGCTATTGATAGTGGTGTTTACTTCCTCGTAAGAAGTTGCTATTTCTTAGTGTGCATTTTCTTTCTGCAGGGTGTGGGTATTACCTCAATGTATCAGCTATCAAAAATATTCTTGTATTTGTTTTCCTCACTCTTTTTCCTAGTGTGTCACAGCCACATCCGTCAAAACCGCTACTACTAGTATTAGGCATGACTGATTTGGGAAATGTGATGGAGAGTACATATGTTTCCATCTTAAATAGACGGATAAAATTCGTCAGTTTCCTAAGGGACAGAACAACAGTCTCCAGACTTTGTTCTCGTTTCTTTATAAGCAGTTCGAGTGGTGGATATACACCTATAATACCTTCGTAGTGAGGAACAGCTCGGTAGCTTCCTAGAGCACTAGAATAGTGTAGGAGGAAGTAGTTTCTTCAACATAAATTTTGTCACCATTGTTGTTTGGTTAGAAAAGTTGCACCGTGCTTGAATGTCGGATGTTGGACATATATGTCCTGCATTAGAGTATAAGGTGTGTTGCATACAGCATAACCAAAACTTCAGAAGCCATATGGCTTTAACAATATAGCGTTTTTAAGTTGAGAACCGTGTAGCCTTAAGAGTGCATGTGTTTACGCTCTACGATCATTTACCTCTTGCCAGTACTTTCTTGGTACTGACTCCAGATGCCGGAATGATACTCAAGAATTGTTAGCAATGCTGATTTACGTAAAATGTTACAAATTCCCTCTGTCTCGAGCTCCATCATGCATATACCACACATTTCTTCTTAACAACCTTTTATATCACCACAGCACTCTCATATTTACTATACCCCAATAAGGGGTGCTAACCTCCTCGACATGCACACATCAGGAGAAATCTTGTTCACTTGGAAGGGAGATGTGAGTAAGTTTGATGTAGAAGAGTCTTTTCTGAACAACAGTGAAGGGTTCAACTGGCGCTGTTCCTTCGCGAGACATGAAATTTTGCGGGTGTAGTACTCTCTTACTTCTGGTCAGTTGCCAATTAAATCAGTGACATTGTTGCAGGAAGTGTTGGTCAAGGATGATGTTGGGATATTCCCGAATTTATTCTGTGACTACCATAATACTCTGTGACACACATCCACGTAGGAAAAGATAGCCGATCTTAATCGTAAATTCTGTACTATGATCAGTGTGCTAGAAATATGTAGATAGCTTAACTACCTATGTGTAGTAAGGTGTCTGGTATACTTTGATGTATATGTTCGATTACTTTTGTGTATATGACCGAATGGATGTAGTGCAAAGTCATCTACCTTCATTTGCAGTGCAGTATACGGCACTCGCAACGTAGCGGCGGGATGGTGGTGGTTTATCGATGTCACAGAAACTGGGACACATTCTAGTGATTCATTAGCTGGAAATGAAATTACGGTACAACAGGTAAAATTGCTAAAATTGATTAAGCTCTCAGCTACAATGTTTATTACAGTGCATTGTCCCATATCGACGGGGTCTTTTCCATCCCATCTGTCCACTGGTGTGCTGTTGATTGCCGCATAATGACTGACTGACACCATTTATTTCAGACAGAGACAGTATTGCCGAACACTGAAATTAATGCAGTGCTCTCGTGCAAGACACTTTGTAATTTGTACGCATGGGATGCTTTCAAACTACATCGATTTTGCTCATAAAAGTAATAGAAATCGACTGTGCCTGTTCTCCCTTTTTTATTATCTGATGGTTGTGTATTTAAAAATATGTATTACCACAAGTCCTCCGTTATTTCATACTTCATAACCTCCAATTATGAAGCATCGACCATTTGAATATAGCTCGTTTTAGGACCTAGAATTGATAGTGTTTCTTCCAACACGTCAGTAGAATGCGTGAAACTAGCTGTTTTGTGATGGCCAAATTGCTTATGAAACCACAACACAAGAATCGGGTGCTATTGTAAATGATGCTCTCCTGGCCACATTACACTCTTACACAAACAAGAAGCGGTTATGTTAGCTTAGTGTAGCCGTCATTTATCACTCTTTTTTCTATGGGTTGTTGACCTCGCGTAGCCACAAGCTCACTGGAGAGGCTGCTCTGACCGCAGCTGGCCAAAGAATCTGTTTGCGGCGGTGGCTTGAGCAGTGGCAGGCATTGCCGCTGCTGCTTCCTGTGCAGCCACCAGCAGACGTTAGAATAATGTTCTGGAGAGTTCTCTAGAATTTTGTTGTTCTTTCAGGTGGAGGCCAGTCTTTCAGAGAAGTACATTTACCTGCTTGCAGGAAGCGTCCTTTTCTTGAGTCTTCTGTCCATGTCTGACTGACTCGTGCGGACTGGAGATAATATATCACAGCCAGCAGATGGATCTCTTTGTGGACCATCAGTGAGAGTATAGAACAGTCCTCTATCCCTACCTACAGTGAGCAGAGGGAGAGTCGACCGGTGGTAGGAGGGGAGGTAAAACTGGCTCTAAGCTGGTTAGTTCTTCATCGCACATCGAGGAGAGCACACATGCAGTTGCTGTGCCTCTCTCCTGGTGCAATCATTAGGGGTCAGTTTTTGCGGTAGTTGTGTTATTACAACAATTTTTAGAAGTAGCAGGATATGTGTTGCATTATTAGCCATTTTATACGAGTGCTGGTACTTCACACCAATTTCATTGGGTAATTAGAACAGTGAAGTATTTTCCAAGACCTGTGGTAGCGTGTATTGGCCTTCATAACACTTCAGTGATGGTTTAATGCCCTACTCCTTCTTACTATATATCAGTGTGTAAGTTAAACAGCAGCTATACCAAGACGACCTCTCGGGGGAAATGAAGAGAGTACCGTTTATTTGAATTTCGAGAATTAGGGTGATTGTGAAGCAGTGCAGCGGGAGGAGTCTGTAGCGAACTGCGATGTCAAACAGCGAGACACCCTCGCAGTCGGAGAAAAGGGGTGGCTGCGGCCACGCGAAAACATCTCCTGCACTGTGGATTGACCAGAAACTTCATAAAAACGAACAGCTCCAGCACAGGCAATAGTCTCTATGAGTTGAGAAATGCATCTTCACTCCATCCCGCTGCATCACCAGTATTTGTTGAAAACAATGCTCTCTATACTCGTCCATTAACTCCTCCCTTTTCGTGTGTAGGATACAACTGTACCTGTTGTTTTCAAGTTAATATTCGTTCTTCATCAACGGTAGGCCTATTCGACCATTACGCTGAATGGAAGAGGTGAGTAGCTCGTTCGTAATGTGTTAGCTTATTGTACTGGCAACTGCAGTATATGTCAGGGTGAACCTCACCACAGCTTTTTTTATCACATCGCAAATACTTCATGGTTTGCTTACTTTTTTAAATGAAATTATACTTTCTTCTTTTTTGTTTTTTTTTCAGTATTCTCTGCAGACAGTGACTAAGTACGGTTTGTGAATCTGATGTCTAAACATAATGTGCGAAGGTAATGTTTATCTGACCTCTCGTAACAATAAAAGTAATCATCCTTGGTGGGTGATATTCGTCTAACCCCTAATAAAAGTAAAAGAAAATCTTCCTTGAAAGGTGATATTGATCTGACGTCTTATAAAAATAAAAATAAAATAGTATCGTAGCAACTAGATTTGTGTTTTGAAATTAATATTGTTGTCCTAGTAGCTATGAAGATCTTTTACAGAAAAATGAAATGAAATAAAGTCAATAGTAGACTACGTATAGTTCATTATTTTTTCCACATGCCATTGGCATCATGAACAGCTTAGATCCTTTGAGACATAAATCTGACACGTCTATGGAGAAAGTCCTCATATATGGCTGTTCTCTCCTATGAATAATGAACCAAATGCCATAGGGCATTCACAGTTGCTGGAGAAGGGTCTGGCCGGCGACAGCGAAGAGAAAGGATGACAGATGGCATCCTTGTCGCACTGAGCGCTCAGTAGTGAACGGTAGCTAGAGGTAGCTATTGAGGAGGAATGTGGAAGGGGCTCCTTGGATGTGACGGAGAACCACACCTGTTGATATTGGGGACAGTCCCACCGTCTCTAACACAGCTTACAAGAAATGATGCTCAACTCTGTCAAATGCGTGGTCTAGGTCAACTGCCACAAGGGCGCCTTCTAAGCGACATGCCTACATGTGGGCCTCCACATCTCTATAAGAGCTTAACATCGTGTGTGTATTACTGCCACCTCCTAGACATGTTTGGTCGGCATGAATGGCATCTTACACAGTAGCAAGCAGGCGAGCACTAAGTATGCAGGCTAACAGCTTGTAATCCGAATTCACTAATGTCAACGGCCGGAAGTCTTGCTGTTTGCACTCCCCGTTTTGTTTTGGCACAGGGATGATCATTCGCTCCAAAAGTTCGGTAGGGACGCGAAAGTCTGGATCCAGGAGATCGCAGAACATCTGCAGCAGAAGTTTCCCCACCAGGTCAGAAAAGGTACTATAAAATTCCAGCGTAAGACCATCAGGTCTAGGAGATTATTTTCTGACGCCACGCGAGAGGGCGTTTCTTATTTCTTCCCGCGTGACCTCCTCCAAGAATGTGGCCTTTGCCTTTCGCCCTACCTGAAGTTGGCAGGTTGTGCAGGACATCGTGAGTGACACTGTCAAGCCGTTGACCAGCTAGACAGAGAGTGCGGTAATAATCTGTGAAGACACGGAAGATGGCGGTGTGTGTCTCTGCACGTAAAACTCAGTGGTCGATAGTGGCCAAAGCGCCTTGTCTCGTCCATATGCCATGAGCGTACTGCGAGTAGCTGATTTGGCTCAGTGTGTCCACCATCGTGTCTCGGAAACATAGATATGAAGTAATTACTCACATTTGTGTTAAGTATCACTGATCGTTGCAGGCAAGCATGAGAATGATGCCGTTAAGAATTCATGGCCCTCTACTGCGGCTCGTCTGTTGTCGAGGCAGGGTCACGGCGACGATGAAGGCCTAATAACCGGTGAATACAGTGGGCCACAGCTCGACACCGACAGTCGCTGTTAGAAGGCCTCGGGAAACGTAAATCCTGTCCAACCTCGTGGCCGAGTGGCTGGTGAAGTGTGTACATCCGCGGCGGTCACTGTGGGTTAGTGTCCCCGTATCATGCAAAGTGAGGTCCCTGACCATAATATGAACGACTGGAAGCCTCAGGGCGTAAGACGCTGTTAAACTCACTCAAATCCCCTCCCTCCCTCCACTAAGTGCTCTGTAGCGCCTTGAAACAATGGAGCTACCTCAGTAGAGCAATAGAGCGTTCGCTCTCAACGCTTCTCAGAATCAGACGGGGCATGCAGATTCAGAAAGCGGACTGCGCCAATGGTGAGCGCTACACCTTGCACTGATGGCAAGTACTGAATAGCCGGTGGTTCTAAGCCATTGCTTAGTAATATGGCACCGAGCGAGGTGGCGCAGTGGTTAGCACCCTGGACTCGCATTCGGGAGGACGACGGTTAAATACCGTCTCCGGCCATCCTGATTTAGGTTTTCCGTGATTTTCCTAACTCGTTTCAGGCAAATGCCGGGATGGTTCCTTTGAAAGGGCACGGCCGATTTCCTTCCCAATCCTTTCCTAACCTGAGCTTGAGCTCCGTCTCTAATGACCTCGTTGTCGACGGGACGTTAAACACTAACAACCACCAGTAATATGGCCGTACCACCACCACCGTCGGTGGTTGGCTTGACATAAGACATGTATCCATCAACATTCAGGCGCAGATCAGACCGTACCTCTTGAAGAAACACGATATCAATGTCCGCCCCTCGAATCATGTCCTTTAACAGCTGGGTTCTAATCGTGGAACTAATGCCGTTAACACTGACTCTACCTATCCGATACATCTGGTTCATTGAATAGTATGATGACGTATCCTGCATGCATCTAATCCAGTAAGCGCCACGTAACCCACCTGACCGTCCCTGTTACCCGCACAATATATTTACTGATACAAACAAGCTGTCCGTCCGACGATCAACTGGCCGCGGGCACCAGCTTGTCGCTCGAGTCTGCCATCATTGTTCCCACCTCCATCCCAGACGCCGATTCAACAGGCTGGAGGTGTACTACGTTAGGAGACGGATGACGCCTATCTGGTGACTTAGGCGCAAAATCACCAGGGGCTCATCGGTGGGTTGAGCGTCGTCAACTTGTGTTTCCCCGTTTCTCCTTGGGCAGACGTTGCCAGTAGCGAACCAGGAATCATTCAATGAGGTTCACAGCTCGGGCCGTAGAAGGATTTACCTCTTTCTCCAGCAACGTGCCACTATCTCGCGAAGCATTTCCTCCGGACAGACTCCTCTTCTTTCGTCGTCTGGGCTTCTTCTGCTTGCGGAAACGTGTGTCCGCGTCCTGTGGATCACGACCATCAGTTACCGTCTCCATCATCTCCGTGTCCAAGCTCGAATCGATGTTCTGGTTCTCTCCTTCCTCACACGGCTGGATTGCAGACGTGGTCGCTGCTGTAGAGCACGCCTACGGTCCCGAAGCTGCCCCACATTGTCGTGGGTTCGGAATCCAGGCCCGCCGGGGTCGGTTACTGGAACGGTACAACGTCCGCGTCCGTATTGTTCCTCGCCGCCTCTACATATGTAATAGGGTGCGTCGTCGGTTGCGATGTAGGTGTCGTGTCAGTACGTGGTATCTGCAAGTGGCGTCTCTGCAGGCATTTAGAGCGAACATGCCCTTCCTGCCCGCAGCCCGACAACGGTCACGTACGACAGCATGTGTTTGCACGGATCGATTTGCACCTGCCGCACACCGTTCGGAACAGCATACGTCTCGGCCGTATGCTACTCCACTTCCACATGAGTTAGTACTTCCCCGTAAGGCCGCAGGGCGTTAACGACTAGCGTGTCCGGAATTTCACTCGGCAGCTCGAAGGTTTGTATGTTCCGAACGCAGAGTCCTGCGTGGTCGACACTGACTACACCGACGTTTCCGTCAGAGTGGAGGAAACGGTATCCATCGGTAGAATGGCGAATAAGCCTTTCGCACGCTGCTTCATCGACAAATTTCAGGTGAACTGTGCTGGATACGATCGAAAGATGTATACTGAGAAGTTCCTGTTGATTGACGTGCATTACATCACGCAGGCAACGCTCTACTTCGTATGCCTTAGGTCGTGCGCACTGCAGATGGAACGTCACTTTAATCGGGGCTTTCTATACGAAACCGCCATCGCGGTTCGAGATAACCTGTTTGGACTACCGTACCACTACCGCGGGACTAAACAACGGCCGGCTCGCGTAGCGCAGCACAGAGCCCCGCGCAAATCCGCTTCGCAACACGGCTGAGAGCAGACTGCCATTGAAACAGATGTGAAACGCTCATCGTTGTAGTTCCACCGACGTGAAGCTCTTATATGTCAACCGTTTCTACGTGCTCCAATAACGATTTTCAAAAGAAATTATGCGATGGGGTAAATTTGCAATTAATCTCGACATATACTGTATCCTATCTATTATGCTGCTTCTATTTAACGATATTAAAACCAAGGTGAATCTCCAGAGACCGCTAGAGTTGTGAACACTGGCCCTTTTCAATTTGGAAATGTGCAGTGTTCTGTTCTCGGACTCTCAGTTACTCGGGCCGGGCAACCTTTTTGTCTCTCACTGTGCGTAACCATGCCCTGCGTATTGATGTCGAGCAGTTAAGCTATATTTCCACCAGTCTACTCGTGGTCGACGAGGAGTTCCGAATGGCATGGAGAGCAGCTCTTTGTCAGAATAAATTGTAGGCTTCTGTTATCCTGCAGCTAGAGTTCCACAAGTGTGCATGCCATACCCAAAATAAAACTTCAGGGGTTCAAGATCTCATTTATTTCATGGAAGGAAACTGTGATTACGAGCTCAAGTATGATACTGTGAAAATATCAGATTTATGAATAGTATATCTAGTTTATTCTCAGTTGTATGTGAACTAAACTTTCTTTTCTTGAACCTAAATTCAGTAAATTTTAGTACAGAAGGAAATATAGTACCGCAGTTGTACGTTCCACTGACTGCAGAAGGGATGCTCAAAGACCTGTAAATGCTCTAACCTTCCACCATCATACCGAACGAGTGAATTTTCTAGCAGTATTGAAAATTTCACAACTCCAAAGAATATACGACTATATAATTACAGCAGTAACTTAAAGACACAGGCACGTTCAGTGGCAACGAGAGAAAATAATACAGCTGCACTTCAAATAATACATTAGTGATCGAAAGACATTTGAACTAGGAAAATTAAAAATTATTTCGTGTTTGATGATATATTAAGTATTCTTATTGGAATTACATTTTCAACTGAAGGAAATATTATTTCGCTTAACAGGTAGTCCCGTGCACATGATTTACCTCCAACATTCATTTAGAGTGTTCCGAACGGTTCGATCCCTCCATAATTATTGATGAAATTCTCACTTTAGATTTTTATATACAAACAAGTACGCATACAAGCTAGACCTGCAGTATGAAAACTCAGATATAGTGTGTTATTATAGTTGCTTGGAAATATTTTCAAAGATACATTGTCACTATAAATGAAATTAGTTATATGATTTTACGATTATACCACCTATCTCACACAGGGAACAGTGGATTTTCGACACTGGAATTTGATTATACTTTGTTTCTGATTTATCTTGAGACAGTTGAATACAGCGAAAGCGACGCTTCGGATGAATAAAATGTTCTAGGTGAAAAGTTAATATTTGTATAGGGCATATCTGTCTATGCTACAACTAACCAGCTCCTAAACACTCCTCCTGTTTGGGTGGCGTCAGCTTCGTATTTTCAAATTGGAATCCCCGATGTTGTTGCATGTTTGGATTCTATGCCAAAAAATAATTGCGGTTTACTCAAACCACTGTTTCCCATTGATCCATTGCTGGCAGATGGCGCTATAATCGACAAGTATCAAATGTGCCTGGTTTTGCAACAAAGAAAGGACACATTTTGTTCCACATTTGAGTTACTATGTAAATGAAAACTTTTGTTTTCTAACGGTTGACATTTGTGTTGAAATTTACTTAAGTGTTGCATATTTGACTATACAGTACAATAGGGTTAGCCGTTTCAGTGTCTGCTTAGATACTACGTTTAGCGTGATCCAGGAACAATGACGTGGATGTTTACTGTTCTCATGGAAATAACTAATATCGATGAGTCCCGTTGGCTCTCACAATTGGAGTGCTTGATATCGGCGAGTCCCCTTGCCTCTCACCATTGGAATGCCTGACATCGGTGAGCATCCATGGCAAGTGCGCCTGTCACTATTACTTCATGGGCATTGTACCCTACTGCTATGGTTGTGGTTTGTTTTTCGCCGGTAGCCGCGTAGCGGTCAGCGCAAGATTCACGGCGTTAGAAGGGAAACGCACACTGAAAACAGTCACCTGGAAGGCGGGGTTCGAGGGCTGCCACCCGAAATCAAGTATTTCGATGGTTTGGGGACTCACCACAGTCAACCCCGTAGGGAACAGAAAATAACGGTGCCATAGTTCATCTGGCAGGCGTGTCAGTGTCTAGCCATATTATTTGTACTGTAAAATCTAATCTTCAACACCAAAGTAACTTTCGAACATTAATATCGACCGTCAGAATACATTTACGTCGTAAATTAAATGCAGAATCAAATGCTTCGGTTCTTAGTTGCGGAAACAGGCACACTTGGTACGAGTATTTGTTGATTGAAGCTTTATCTACTGCGAATGGGAAACAGTAGCTTGAGTAAACCAAATCTACTTCTTATGTTTGAATCAGAATATGCAATAAATTTGGGGGGGTTTCCACTTGAAGAGAAAGTGCTGAATCCACCCACGAAGGAGGCTGGCCATTTGTAGCACTATTAACTTTCCACTAAGAACTTTCGTACGATGCATACTTTTCGAGATATGTCGTTGTCTCACGATAATACAAACACTCTGTGTACGTTACCGAATGGCAAATGTACGTGACGTTGTCTTTGATAGATTTGTCTGCTGCAGCAGTTTATCGCTGAGTGTAGGCTGCGAGTTATGTCTCAGTATTCGTCTGCACCTTGACGTGAATCAGCCAATAGGAAAGCTTGGCAACATAAACAGTTCAGGACGCAGCGTATCAGGAGGCAAAGGGTCACTTTCAACTGAACATCGGACATGTACGAAAGAAGTTACACCACAGATATAAATATATATGTACCATGACGAAGAAATAACATTTTCTGAGCGTATGTATACTTTCGTCCTCCGAACCCGTGCGGGACTTAGCGAATGCTACGAGCAACAGGCGATAATGGATGGTGTACACTACTTATGTAGTGTATAGCACGAGGGAATTTAGGTTCGACGTGGCATGTCCTCGGATGACCGAGGCAGTTCCGCTCTAGAGCCTGCGCGGACGTATGGTATTTTTGTTTGCGAGGCGTTTGAGTGAGTTTTGTTTCCCTTAGGGACTTGGTGCGCGCGCTAGTGTACATCCATCATGGTGATTAAATATACAAAGTCTAGCTTTACGATTCAACTTCTGTAAAGATTACACAAGACTGGAGACTTTGGAAGTTGAACGCTTCGTCCGTGAAAACGTCCAGATCTCGGCAACGGAACTTCTCGGAATATACCTTTCCATACTTAATCCCACTGCATACGTTAATGTGATTAATGACGATGTGTGTGAGAGGATTCTGCAGACGACCAAACCCGGCCTCCGATTTTGTCATGCGGACAGGAACGTCAGTGTGGTCACGGTGGAGCGTGTGGTTCTGCGTGCGTCACATCACTATTGATTTCAAGACGCATGTACTGTTGTATCTGACAATTAGCGGTTGTCGGGCAATGATGATTTATGATGGTCAATCTCGGATCTGTTCTGAATGTGGACAAGTAGGTCACCTCCGGGCGAGCTGTGTGCAGTGACGGATTATGCAGTCTGCTGACTGCCGACTAGTCACCGTCATCGGCAATGACAGCGCTACAGGTCGCATGTGCAACGGCCCTCTCTGTAAGGTCTGAAGATCGGCGGATCGCGGATACGTTAGTGACTCGGCACGGCCTTACCGAGAATAACTCGGAGGAGGGATGGATGGCAGCGACGAGTGACGCACCTGATTTGATCATTTCTGCAGCATCAACTTTGTCTTTGGGTTATCATATGACAGATACTGCAACAGGGATCGATCCTCTTATCGTTCCAATGAACGCTGTTTTGCTAGACAGGCGCGACTCTTTCCCGTTATCGGACTCGGGGAGGGGCAGTCACACAAGCAGTGTTCCCCAAAAAAGTGTAAGAATCGTCACCATACGATGCCTTCATGGGATGTTTCCCCATGCTCCGACGACGACATGCCGCAACACCCGGATAACGCCTCGGCATTTTCGCAACAAAACGAGGCCATAGAACGTACGACATCGGAACACCAGAGGTCAGTGACTCCACCACTGCAGGGATGTGATGCAAATATGGAAGTCCCAAATTCATCAGCATAACAGTAAAGGTTACTGATTTGGTGCCAACGAAGTTTGAAGACATGGAAACTGCTATGTCAGTGGTTTCTCGGGCGTGAGGTGATGACATTAAGGAGGCAACACCCGGATAACGCCTCGACATTTTCGCAACAAAACGAGGCCATAGAACGTACGACATCGGAACACCAGAGGTCAGTGACTCCACCACTGCAGGGATGTGATGCAAATATGGAAGTCCCAAATTCATCAGCATAACAGTAAAGGTTACTGATCTGGTGCCAACGAAGTTTGAAGACATGAAAACTGCTATGTCAGTGGTTTCTCGGGCGTGAGGTGATGACATTAAGGAGGCTCTGAAATTCGTGGAGGGGTCGCCGGCGCCCGAGTCGACGAAATGATGGTTCATGACGGCGAAGAGCGTGGGATGGATGGACGCCTCTAGTAGCCTGCTCCCGCACCGATGCTGACTAATCCTGGAACGCACAGCTGGGATGGGAATCAGCGTCATGCCTGCCATATTACAACTATGAATACTAACAATGTACGTTCACAAGTCAAGATAGGTTTTCTGAGGGAGATGATTCGGCCACCTCATAAAGATAATGCGTTGATGTAGGAGGTTCACATCGCTCTGCTGCCGTATATCACCAAATACCAGTTCTATGCATCTCATGGAGCTCCTAATTGCCCTAGGGTAGCTGTTCACATACATGAAGAGTTCCCTGTTGATGATGTCCAATATCTTCCGTCTCTCAGACAAATGGCCTTCCCGACGTCGGAAGCACGTATGATTAACATTTACGCGCAGTCAGATTCAGGACGACAGCGAGATATGGCGCTCTTTCATGCAAAATATATTATTCCCCTATTCTTTGGACGTCACGAAAATATATCTACCTTGAAGGGGATTTCAATTATATTCTCAGTCATAAGAATCAGTGTCACAGCCCAGCATCTGCCAAGAGCTGCGCTTCGTCGTTCGAGATACTGCGCTCCGTGACATGTGGCAGTTGCAACATGGAGATTCCCAATGCTTCAGTGGTGTACAGTGCTTTACAAGACGCGGAACTTTGGCCATTGGTGTCTTTATACTGAGTAGTATAACTCCTCAGGAACAAAAGACGCCGGGTGCTGTGATAAACGTTCAAACGGCCTCTGTAAGTGCCATGATGTGATAGCCGCGGGCAACGAATACCAGCTGAGAACGGCAATTGTGGCGGCTGATTCTGATAGTGATTTTAACAGGATGCACCATAAGTACCTCAGCAAGTTGATGGCAAATAAGAGATTTCCTGTCCGATTCATTGGAGTCGTTAGGCACAGTTACGGAGAAGGACAGTCCTTGTTTAAGTTCAATGGGCTGGTTGCAGAATCTATCCCGACTCGTCGCTCGCTCCAAGAGGACTGCCCGCTTTCAATCCTACAGTTTACTGTTGGGCGCTGACGAACGCACTTTTAGGGATCATAAGGCGTTACACTTTCAGATATTGGCATAAGTGGAGGACCGCCTGTTGTTGATCCGTTAAAGGGAAGAGATAGCATGAGTTCTCGTACTCCTGATGGAACACGGTGGGGTGGCGGGTGGTAGTGTAAATATGGACGAATCGGTGGCAATGCCGATCGGACGAGGCCTCACACAGCAAGAACTGGCATCACTTCAGTCCGTTCATCGTTTTCGATACCTCGGCATCGACTTCACCTTATCTGTGTACCAAACCGCTGTGTTCAACTACCACCGTATCCTCTGGCTCAACCGTATGATGGTCCGTCAACATTCCATATGCCAGCTCGACCCATTGCAGCATGTTACATATCTAAACACCTATGTGGCTTCTCGGATAATCCATACTGTACCTCAGCTACCCTTTCCTATCACTATCGACAGGCGTCTAGAGGATGCCCTGGGATCACGCATAAAAACGAAGTATGAAACTCTCACCCTCCTTGCTAGAAAGAAAGGGCTAGGACTGATGAAATCTCCCAACCACGTGGCGACACTCTGCATGGCTACCATGTATACGCAGTCGTGCGGCAAGAGTAACTCCCATACGCATCACTTACTGGATCATTTTGTCCCCGAATATCTTATTCCTCCGGTGGACGTGTGAGATTTTGCGCCGTCATTTATGCTTGTGTCCTTCTTGCTTAAGTCTAAGGCGGTCTTCCGCACACGCGACCGCCTTGCGCTAATGATTTTCATGGGTTGTTGACATCGTAACCTAGTTTAAGGTAAATGCCCCAGGCTGCGTTGGCCTACAATTTGGAGAAGTACACACAGGAGATAGCTCCCATCGTCGCTATGGGACACATGTTACTGTGGGAAGTTCAACAACAATAAAGAGCCCCACGATATTGGATTGCTGGAAACGTAGCTGTGTTCTCCATGACAGAATGTGGACGATTACAGTCACCGCCCATCTGCGCGCCAGTTGAGGATGTCTGGCTTCTAGGACGCCAAGTAATATACTGCTATCTCCGTGTTCCACCACATGTCATTACCCCTGATTCCTTCACTCACCAGGAGGTAGACTGTTTTCCTACGATTAAATCAACTGTTGTCATCTAGATGACAGGATGGACGATGAAGTGCCTTTATGCCGATGATAGCAAATTGCGCCTCAGCCACTGGAATTCACTACAAATGCTCATGAAGCCAAGAAAATTACCTTCTTCAGAAACACTTTTCTTGCCACTGCCAGTCTCCATTTTATATCCTCTCTACTTTAGTCATTATCAGCTCTTTTACTTCCCAAATAGCCAAACTCATCTACTACGTTTAGTGTCTCAATGCTTAATCTGATTCCATCAGCGTCGCCTCCAGTAACTCACTACATTCCATTGCCCTTCTTTGGCTTTAGTTGATGTTTATCTTATATCATTATTTCAAGACACTGTCCATTCCGTTCAACCACTCTTTCATGTTCTTTCCTGTCTCTGACAGAACTACAGTGCCATCGGCAAATGTCAGAGTCTGTATTTCTTCTCCCTGGACATTAATTCAAACTCCAAATATTTCTTTGGTTTCCCTTACTACTTACTTTATGTGCACATTAAATAACGTTGGTATAGGCTACAGCCCTGTCCTATTACCTTCTCAGTCACTGCTCCCTTTCTTGCCACTGTCTCTTATAACTACAGTCTGGTTTCTGTACATGTTTTACTTAATCTTTAGTTACCTGTATGTCACCACTGCTGCCTTAAGATTTTCAAAAGGTGGATTCCGGACGAAATTGCCGAAAACTTTCTCCAATCCTACAAAAGCTATAAAGGTAGGTTTGCCATTCCTTAGCCTACTTTCTAAGATGTGACATAGGGTCAGTATTACCTTGCGTGTTCCTACATTTCTCCGGAATCCAAACTGATCTGGCCCGAGATCTGCTTCTACCAGTATATCCATTCTTCTCTAAATAATTTGTGTCAGTATTTTGCAACCATAACTTATCAGAAATGGACACAAACAGTCTCGTTATCACTCGTGACTGTTTGTGCCCATTTTTAATGTGATTCTAGCCAGTTCGCTGTTCCTCCACGACAAGCGATCTGAGAAATACATGACCTATTAAATTGATAACTCAGTGTTATTCACGCTTGTCAGAACCATCTTTCTTTGCTTCCCTGGCATCCAAACTCATTTTCCCAAAGGTCCGCTTCCACCAGTTTTTCCATTTTTTTTAATTATTTGTTAGTACTTTGCAACCATAACTTACTAAACTAATAGTTTGGTACTATCTATATTGGTCAGCACCTGGTGTCCTTGCAACTGGAATTAATATGTTCTTCTCTAAGTATGTATTTCGCTTGTCTGACACATCTAGCACACCAGCAGAAATATTTTTGGTGTGGGTGGCTCTCCCAAACGTATCAATAGTTCTTAGGGAATGTATTTTACTCCAGAGACCTTGCTTTGACTTCTGTCTTTCAGTGGTGTATCAGGTTCTTCTCGCAGTATCATGTCTCCCATCTCACCTTCGTATAATTCCGCCTCTCTTTCTATAACATTACCTTCCAGCACATTTCCCTTGTACTGCCATTCTATATGCTCCTTCACCATTCAAATCTGCTTCATTTCTTAGTACTGACTTTTCATCTGAGCTCTTGATATTCTTAAAGCTGCTTTTCTTCTCTCCAAAACCTACCTTGACTTTTCCTATGGACGGTATTTACCTTCCCCGAAGCTATACATGTTACTGTGTCTTTACGTATGTCCTCTAGCCATTCTAGCTTAACCATTTTGCACTCCTCGTCATTCTTATTCTTTAAACTTCTGTAATCCGTTTACACCGCATCATTTGCTGCATTTTCGTATTTTCTCCTGTCATTGATTACCTTCAGTATCTCATGTGATATACAAGAGTTTCTACCAGACCTTGTCTTTCTATCAACTTGATTCTCTGCTGTCTTCACTATTTCATTACTCAAAGCTGTCCATTAGTCTTCTATTGCATTCCTTTTCCCACTTTCTGTCAAATGTTGCCTATGTTCTACATCTATCTACGACTACGTCACACTCCAAAAGCCACCTAATAGTGTGTGGCGGAGGGTACATATGAGACCACAAACTTATCCCCCAACCCTGTTTCACTTGCGAACGGTGCGTGGTAAGAATGATGGTTGGTAACCCTCTGAATTGGTTCTAATTTCTGGAATTTTCTCGTCCTGATCTTTACGCGATATGTATATGGGAGGAAGCAATATGTTGTACGACTCTTCCTGGAAAGTAGTCTCTCGAAATTTCAGTAGTCAACCTATCTGTGATGAACAGTGGCTCTCTTGTAACGTCTGCCAATGGAGTTTGTTGAGCATCTCGGTAACACTCTCACGTATTTTAAACAAACCTGTGATGAAACGCGCCGCTCTTCGTTAGATCTTCTCCGTCCGATCCATCGGTTCTACCTGGTGAGAACCCTACATTGATGAACAATACTGATGAATCGGTCGAACAAGCATCTAGTAAGCCACTTCTTTCCTGTAGGAGTTACATTTCCGTAAGATTCTTCCTATGAATCTCAGCCTTGCATCCGATTTTTCTGGTATTTATTTTGACTTACATCTCCTTAAGATTCTTTCTGTGAATCGCAGTCTGGAATCTGGTATTTCTGCTGTTTGTCTTATGTTGTCATTTCTCTTACGGTCACTGCTGTTTCCAGCAAAAGTGTAGTTGTACAGTAGTGGCTTTCTTATCCTATGTAGTGCTATATGTTACATTTATTTACGTTCAGAATCAACTGCCAAATCATTCACCAGTCATCTACTGGTCATTCTGCGTTCCTTATTTTTTATAGGCAACAGCATCATCTGCGAACAGTCGTAAATAGTATTTCACGCTTACTACTAAATCATTTATATACACTGCAAACAGTAGCGATCCTATCACACTTCCCTGAGGTACTCCAGAAATTACCATTACATCTGTGGATTTTGTTCCCATAAGAGCAACGTGTTGAGTTTTGCCTCCAAGGAAGTCATGAATCCAGTCACAAATCTGGTCCGACACACGATAAACTCGTATTTTTTCATCAAATGGGACGATGTCAAATTCCTTCCTCAAGCAAAGGGACACGGTGTCAACCTAGACGTCATTGTTTATAGCGCTGTGGATCTCATGGAAGAACAGAGCAAGCTGAGTCTCGCAAGATCTCAATCTGTGGAACTCATGCTGATTTTTATAGTGAAGATTTTCATTCTTTAGAAATATCATAAATTTTGAGCATGACACGTGTTCCGACATTTTACTGCATACTGACGCCAGTGATCTAATTCTGTAACTAGGTGCAACTATCCTGCAGCCCTTCTTTGAAACGGGAATGACGTGAGCATTTCCCGGTTGCTAGTTACCCTTCGTTGCTCCAGCGGTGTACGAGAAACTGCTGCTAGAAGGAGACCAAGTTCTTTCGAATAATCTGTGTAGAATCTTATAGGGATCTCATATGGTTCTGATGCCCTTCCACTACTAATAGATTGTACTTGCTTTTCTATTCTGTGATCTTTCATCTCAATATCTGCCATTTCGAAGTCTGTAATTTGATTTAAACGATGGACTGTATTACGATCTTCCACCGAGAAACAGTGCCGAAAGACCGAATTTGGTATTTCGGCCTTCTTAGGGCTATCATCTATTCCCGTGCCAGTATGCTATCTACGTGAAGAAACAGATGATTTCGTACAGCTCACTGATTTTACGCAAGACCAAAACTTTTTAGGGGTTTTACTCAGATCGGTTGCAAAGATATTACTTTCAAACTCATTGAACGTTTCTCTTGCTGCTCTCCTTACGCTGATTTTCGTTTCGCTCAGCCTTTCTTTGTAACCTAATTTTTGACTTCACTTGAAGTTGAGGTGAATCTCTCTTTGTTTAGACAGCAGTCTTCTAACACGGCTGTTGAGCAACTCGTGAACGTTCCCATCCCTTAAGACCTTGCTCGGAACATAGTTGTCTATGGCATATTCAACGATGCTTTTGAATTTTGTCCATTTGTGCTCCACATGATCGTTGTCATGACTGAATATTGATTCTAAATACTCACATACACTGCAGATTGTATCCTGTCACCCTTCCTAAGTAAAAATATCCTCCTACTTTTCTTAATAATCCTTGAAATATACTATCACAGCATTATGATCAATGATACTTTAATCTACCTAAACTGATTCGGTAAGTTTAGGTTTATTTGTTACTAAGAGGTCTAAGATATGTTTCGAGTTGGTTCTGTAACTAACTACTTAAAATAATTTTCGAAAAAGACCTTCAGCATAACGTCTCACTATTCTCTTTCTCTGGCTACAGTTTTGATAACATAACTCTCTCAGTATGTCAAGCTGAAGTCATCCCATATTACAACAGCATGGTCAGGAAAATTACTAACTATATTTTGTAAATAAGTCCTCTCTGTAGGGATCTGCCACTACGGCTCCTGGCCCAGGAGGTCTATGAAAGCATTCGATTACCATTTCTGACCGACCTTTGATGTTTAACATTACCCAAATACATTGGCATTGGGGAACCGCTATAAACATTACAGACGTTATCGAGGTTTTTACTGCAATAAATACGCCGCCATCATTGGCGACTAATCTTTCCTTACGATCGATATTCCAGCCATAACATATGATTTCGTTTTTGTTCATTTTCAGTTTCTACCACCTTTCTATTCCTAATACTGACTGAGCATTACAGCCTTTAATAAGCCGTACTAATTCTGCGGCCGTTCCTTGGATGCTCCTGCAGTTTACTGGTATCATATTAATCTTTTATGTAACCAATCAGTGAGGATAAGCACTCTCTGCATACACAGTGGCTTATGTGACTTCGATTTTTGCAGGCAATTCGTCTCTGATCCCAGTGCGACGTTTCTGTCATCTAAGAAACCCCCATTTGCACGCCACACGTACGTAGTCCTCGCATGACCTATTTAGGAGAACCTTACAATTTTCCATCCGATAGCGGAGGTCGAGAAATTCGCATCCGATACCTTCGCAAAGCTTCTGCTTACTACCTTCCACTTTCCTCCAAACCAGAGGACCGCTATCGACCCCGGGTACAATGCTACAAATAGCGTAGCCTGCACCTCGCGTGTGATGTTACTTGCCTTCACAAAATGGGCCATCTAACGAAAGCAGGTGGAGATGGTCTCAGAACCCAAACGGTAGGCGTCATTAGTGCCGACATGTGCCAATATTAGCTTTTATTTCATCAAGTGTTCTCGATAGTCACTGGCAAAGACTCCTCTACGTCACGGACGAGAGCCTCGGCAAGCATAGAGACTGCACATTGGCATTCTTTTCAGACCTGTATGTTATTTCGATGAGGACTTCCATCACCTGCCTAATTTTGGAGCTTCCGGTGACTAGGATACTCATCCTCAGTACTTGTTCGGGCTGCGCAGGAAAATCGGCCGTTAATCCAACAAGAAAGGCATGCCGTGCTGTCTCAGAAGTATTATCATCACTGGATAGCATCTCGTACGTATTGCTAATGCGAAAGGAGCCAGCCATGAGGTCCGTTCTCTCTTTCGCCTTACCACCAGTGATATGGGACTCCAGTTCCGTCTGCCATTCACCCTGGAGTGAGGATGGACCAGGAAGTTGTTACATATCGGAAGACGCAGCGACAACCATGTCACAGGGGATTCCAACGGCACCAATGGTGTCGCGGGTCTCTTCACCGGCTCCCCGATGTCGCCGCAGTTTCGAACACAAGCCAGAAACCTGTCAACCATGGCCAACACAGCTTCCAGCTGTTTGTGGACATCAAGCAAGTCTCGTTATGTCCGCTCACAACAGGCACAGTCCCTATCTCACTGTGCAAAAGAAAGATGTTAGATCTCAAAAAATATACAAAGCAGTCAAAATTAAAACTTACACAGTACTACCAGACCTCCTAATAGACCAAATTGTCAGATTATGGCGCTACTGAGGTTGGAATGAACACTAAATATAACTATGAGAATAAAGAATTCGGAAATCTGCTCAGCAGCGAGCTTACTACAGCCTGAGACCGCGAGAACCATAATCTCTTACAACACACATAAATTTCTCTGCTGAAAATAGATGTATCAACAGTTAGTTTTTCCAGAAACTCCGCTTCCCCAAAAGCTTTTGCTGGCAATAGATATGCAAACTCAGATGCACTGATCTAAACTATAAACTGTGTACTAAGACGAGATTTAAACCTAGAGACGTGACGTGGCTCTTCTGAAGGAGCAAAATTACACAACGAATGCGTCTCGCAGAAGGAGATGCACTAAGACTCACGCAAATCTCTCAACATTTTTTTTAGCTTATCCTTAATTTTCTACCATCTCGCAATTTCTCAAGTTTTAATTTACAGTTCATAACCAATAATTTGTGGTCAGAGACCACACATGCCACTAGAACTATCTTACAGTTTATAATATAGTTCCGAAATATCTGCCTTACCATTATACAGGGCGGTCAGAAACATTCTGAAAGATTTGTAAGGGTGTTGGAATGAAGGTTGTGATAGCAAACCTGTTAAGGAAATAACTCAATACTCTGTGCCGTTTCCGAGTTATTTGGCACTTAAGTTAGCCAATCTGGACTTTGCTCGCGCAAATTCAGTCACTTGCAAGCGCTACAAGGCAGAAATGCATACCCGTCTATGGGTCCGTCAATTACCGCTTTGTTGCAGTTCTCACTGCCAGTGAAAATGTGGCTTTTTGGGAAGTGATACATTTAAGCTAGGTGAACAAAAGCTTCGTTTGTTCTGCCTGATGAAACCAAACAAAGAACACGTTTGGAGACACCACCTCGGCCGGCTATTTGAATTTGTGCGCATGACGGAGTGATAGGTTACCTTCACTGAAAAATTTCTCGGGAACGGCGCAACACACCGAATTTTTTTGTTAACAATTATTTCTCAGCACAACTTCCCCTGCAACATCTTTAGAAGTTTTTCGGTTGTTTTTCACCATCCCGTATAATCAGCTTGAAACCTTCCTGTGTCTCATCTGTGACACGTATATAACCTTCTTTCAACATTCTTAAACCAAGTGTTAACAAAGATTAAATTATGCTCTGTGCAAAATTCTACCAGACGACTTTCCTTTCATTCCTTTCCCCAGTCCATATTTATCTATTATCTGTCCTTCTCTTCCTCTTTCTATTATCGAAATCCTTTCACCATCACAATTAAATTTTCGTCTTCCTTAACTATCTGCATGATTTCTTCTATCACATCACACATTTTTTCAATAGCGTGATCATTTGCGGAGATAGTTGACATATAAACTAATACTACTGTGTTGGGTGGTGGCTTCGGGTCCAGTTTGGCCTGGATAATCGCTGCGCTGTTCGTGACAGTATACCCGCATTTCTATTTTCTTATTCATTATTATACCTGCTCTTGTATTACCCCTTTCAGAGCCGAAGTCCTGTTCATTTTGCCACAAAGCTTCAATAATCCGCACTGTACCTAATTTCAACCTATCTATTTCCCTATTTAAATTTTCTAACGTATATATCCATATAAGGGATCTAGCATTCCAGTCTCCGACTCGTAGATTGCCACTTTTGTTTTTCTTGGCAACGACATTTTCCTGAGTAGTCCCCGCCCGGAGGTCCGAACAGGAAATATTTTTTCTCCGGATTATTTGTCATCATCATGTAACCTTACAGTAGAACTGCATGTCCTGGGAAAACACGAGGGTTGTCCAGAAAGTAAGTACCGACAAGTCGCGAAATGGAAACCACTGGGAAAATCTCGTAAAGCTTTGCACTGATGTGTTGGGCAGCGTCTCTAGTATGCCCGTCGAGCGTGTCATGAGGCTCTTTTGAGTTTTGAGTGAACAGTTACCACATAAAGATGCGTAGCGAATAGCGTCTCCCTCCATGTATGAGGGCCTGGTTAGAGATTTCGCCAGTGTCATGCAGCCCACATAACACAACTGTCGAGCAGCTCCTTCTTCATGATAATTCTCGGCCGCACACTGCAGGGGCAATGACGACTCTCCTGCTGTGTTTCCGATGAGAAGCACTTGATCACCCACAGTACAGTCCGTTGGCTTCCCCTGAGTCTCATCTCCGTCCACAAGAACTGCTGGCTATGAAGACCAAATTTTTCTACAGACAACAAGTTGCAGACCAACGCAGATAACTGACCGAAAGCACAAGTGGCTGCTTTCAGTGACGGGGATATTGGAACATTGATAGAACACTACGAGAAAACTCGAAGGTGGAGCTGCGAGGTATAGAAAAGTAGGTGAAAGGTGTACCTAACTGTTGCCAATACAATATTTCTGGTTTTCACTGTCGTTTCCCTTCCGCGACCGATCGGAACTTACTTTCTGGACAACCTTCGTATACCGGCGGCAGTATCCCCTTGCTTTCAGCCGCTCGCCGTACCAGCACCTAAAGACCATATTGGCTGATGCTAGAAGGCCAAATCAACCAGTTATCCAGGCTGCTGCCTCTGCAATACCGAAAACATAGCTGCCCCTCTTCAGGTTCCACATGCCGGTCAGGCCTCTCAACAGACACCCCTTCCCTACAGCTTTCTGAATCGTTGAGGCACGCAAGCCACATCACCACGGAAAGTTCAATGGTGCATGGAGGCTGTCTCGAACCTTGAAAGCTAATTTAGTCAAAGTGTGTTTCTTCACATGTGTTTCACCTTTTAGTTTATGTTTCAGGGCATTAAACCCCGTTGAAGTATTCTCTTACGAACTATCAGGTTAAAGTAAAAATTCCTGTGAAGGCTTTCGATTTTTTCTGACAGAATGTGTATCTATCCTATTAAATGATATTCTAGCAACAAAGAGTAAATTAATTTGAAAACAAAAACGCAAAATTATTCAGCACAATCTACAGAAAACAGTGCACAGAGTAGGCTCACACCTGAGGCTTCCATCAGCGAAGATGAGAAAAATCCTATATTCTGATCCACTACAGTCATACAATACTAATATACAGTACGTTATGTTTACGCATGCAATTCTGGAAATTCGATATGTTACTCAGGTCTAGAAACAACATTTTTGTAATTATAACCCATAAAAAGAGCGCATAAATCTTGGCAGAGCGTGACAAAGTTGTTTTTAAATATGGCTTGGACCTCATAATTCTCTTGCTCCATCGGATGACTTTAGGCATATGCTGGTACATCCTAATGTAATTGCATGAAATCAGCGTTAATGGGACATGCCGTTATTACTTGTCTCTGTATATTTCCCAAGAAAGGGAGATCAAAATACTGAAGTACAGTAAACGTGAGAGCTATCACAAAAATATATGTGGTATTAGCTGCCGACCTCGAAAATTTAATCTGTTAATTAAATGCCAAGTAATACACACAATAGTATTCCCTGCATTACAATCAATCCTCATAACAACTTCCAGAAACTCAAAGAAGCCGAATCTGCACTTTTGTAGATGTCAGCGCGTTACCAGCACAATGTATAACAAAACACTAGCGCATTCATAAGGAACGGAATTCAGGTCCTCGTACGGGTATCCTCGTTGATGTCAAAAACGATGTGATGGTTTCTTCAAAAAAAAAAAACACTGTCGCTGTGCTAGCCTATCCTTGGCTAATTCTAAATCTGTGTTCCATCTATAATGATAGAGTTGCCGTAGAGAAAAAACACAGGAATACTATTAGGAAAGACGATTGTCCAAATCCTCATCCGACCCTACAGATGTATGTTTTCTGCTATTTCCCTTCATGGTTTGAGGCAAATGCATGGACTTTTCCTGTCAGAGGAAATCTTCCCATATAATAATCAACTAGTAACAAAGTGCTTTGGCCTTTCAAGTAAGGGACCGTAGCGGAAACGATAGAAGAGAGTCATTGTCTATCAGTAACTCGTAAAAGCGTTAGCGGAAGGAGCGCTCAGTTCACGTGGTAGACAAAGGAAATGGTCCTATTTTGTTAGTTGCTGTTGTCCGGGTTTAGTTAATTTTATCACAAAGCAAAAACTTTGTAAATGTAGCCTTGGATGGAGTACACTCACAGAAGCAGTTTTGGGCTATTCTTGGCTACCTACAAACATCAAAAATAATTATCAGAAGCTAATATGGGCTTAAATCAGTTCCTTGCCATTTTGTAAAGAAGTACATATCTGCAACAGACTCCAGCTGTTCGCTGTGCTCACCAAGTAGTCTTCATTCTCCGTTTCGTCTGTGGATGGTGTCGGCTTATTTAGCCTCCTTGGTTCATTGGCACATTCACATGCCGATTTTATATTTTTGAACTTCTAGTACTGTGTTTAAACAATAGCGATAACTTGGGGCCATTTTTATGTAAAGAATATGTCGATTTCCAGTGAGACCACACAACAATTCACGTGTAATGTAGCAGTTTCATCACATGACAGGAAAAATCTTCCACTCTCGTCTAAGGATATGTATGGTGCTTATCACCTAAGGCACTGTCCTAGTGATCAAAGTTAATCTACCTACTTCTACATCTACATCTACATCTACATGATTACTCTGCAATTCACATTTAAGTGCTTGGCAGAGGGTTCATCGAACCACAATTATACTATCTCTCTACCATTCCACTCCCGAACAGCGCGCGGGAAAAACGAACACCTAAACCTTTCTGTTCGAGCTCTGATTTCTCTTATTTTATTTTGATAATCATTCCTACCTATGTAGGTTGGGTTCAACAAAATAATTATGGGATCATTACATAAACAGCAATCTGTAATCATGTAATCAGGCCACCGAAGAGTGAACTCCATACCAGGTGAGGTCTACATTAGTTGTCGAATGCTGGAAACGTAAGTGACTATGTAACGTCTTACGACTTTGTGAGAACAGGGAGCACTGTATGTTTCGCTAACGTGGGTCCTCTCTGTCAGAGGGTACTACACAGTGGCGCAGAGTGTTCTGTGTCATTGTATGATAAGTGTGTGCCTTTGCTGGTTTTCTAACATCTTAGTTATAGGTCAAGGAATTTACGTATACGTCTTCGACTTGATATCGAATAGTGTCCTGGTGTCAAGGTATAAGTTGAAGGATCTTTAACGTATGTTTGATATAATTAGGGTATCTGTGTATGCGTCGAATGTACAATCCTACTACCCCCTGCTTCGGAGGCCTCTACATCATGATCTGCAATGATGGGCCAAAACATTATGAGAACTGCCTACCGCGGCGTTATATTCCTCCTGGTGGCGTTGTGGGCACATGACACGTTAACAGAAGTATGTCAGCGAAGCAGACGCTGACGGGGAATAACCCTAGCGACGACATGGGTTGCAGATGAGGAAATCCATTGAGATAAGCGACTTTGACAAGGGGCAAATTATTATTACGCAGTGCCAGTGAACCAGTATCTCGAAAACTGGGAGGTCTCTCGAATGTTCACGTGCCTCTGCCGTGAGCATCAATGGAAAGAGATAGAAGGCAGTGAGATTACCATTTGGCGCTAAATGGTTGGATGTCCACGACCCTTCACAGAATGTGTGTTCGAAGGCATGTCTGACTTGCAAAGTAGTATATATGGTGATCTGTGGCATCTGTGCCGAAAGAGCACAATGCTGGTGCACGCACAAGTGTTTCGGAACACGCCGTTCATCGTACATTGTTGAAGACAGAGCTCGACAACAGATCACCACCATGTGTTCACATGGTGATCCAAGAACATCGTCAATTACGATTGAAGTGTGCACGGGACCATCGCAATCCGACTGTCGATCAGTGGAAACGTGTCGGCCCTTCGAGTGAATCAGATTTTTTCCACACTAGGCTGATGGTCGTCTGTACAAACGCTGTCATCGTGGTAAACGGTGGCTCGAAACGAGCAGCAAGCCAAAAGCTCAGGCAGGTGGAAGCAGTATTATGCTATGGCAGAATACACGCTGACACCTGCGAACCACTTTGCTTGATGTATTCCCCTTTGGTGATGTTATCATTCAGCAGCCTAATTGTAGGTGTCTCTGATTCAGAACCGTACTGCACTGGATTGAGGAGCATTAATGTGAACTCATGTCGATGTGTCGGCGACCAAATTCGCCTGATGTAAATCCTATCGACCCATCTAGGACGCTATCGGCCACCATCACCGCGTACGCAAATCAGCGGCTCGTTATTACACGAACTACATGCCTTGTGCGTAGGCATCTACTGCTACATACCTCTACAAATCTACCAACAAACTGTTGGATTCCTGATACGCATAATGAGTGATGTATTTACTTCCCAAGATGGACGAACAAGCTATTAAGCAGGTGATCATAATGTTTCGGCTCATCAGTGTATCTTGGTGTGTGTTATTTACTTTAAATCACGTCCGTGTGCATTCGACGGAATTCCTTACGGTGCTTGGCAATGTGTCATGGAAGCATTATGACCTCGTATGTTTAAATATGTATATTTGTGTCATCGTTTTAAAAGTCAAAATAGACAATCATTGACGAAATTTCAGCACCTCACGCTATCAGTACACCAGGTATCGATTATATATCAACACGAATGTCACTATGCTGAACCGCATATCCGATTTTTTTATGTGTAACATGGATGTAAGAAAAACTATCATTAGACGTGTGCTCATAATGCGCGTTAGGGAATTAGTAGTCAGCGCTGAGGAGGGCAATTGGTCTCAAGTAAACACCACACGAGGTTGTTGTTTAATCCGGAGTTGGGATTGACATTTCGGCATGTACGTGCCTCGCAAGAATTCATTGTAAATACACTCCTGGAAATGGAAAAAAGAACACATTGACACCGGTGTGTCAGACCCACCATACTTGCTCCGGACACTGCGAGAGGGCTGTACAAGCAATGATCACACGCACGGCACAGCGGACACACCAGGAATCGCGGTGTTGGCCGTCGAATGGCGCTAGCTGCGCAGCATTTGTGCACCGCCGCCGTCAGTGTCAGCCAGTTTGCCGTGGCATACGGAGCTCCATCGCAGTCTTTAACACTTGTAGCATGCCGCGACAGCGTGGACGTGAACCGTATGTGCAGTTGACGGACTTTGAGCGAGGGCGTATAGTGGGCATGCGGGAGGCCGGGTGGACGTACCGCCGAATTGCTCAACACGTGGGGCGTGAGGTCTCCACAGTATATCGATGTTGTCGCCAGTGGTCGGCGGAAGGTGCACGTGCCCGTCGACCTGGGACCGGACCGCAGCGACGCACGGATGCACGCCAAGACCGTAGGACCCTACGCAGTGCCGTAGGGGACCGCACCGCCACTTCCCAGCAAATTAGGGACACTGTTGCTCCTGGGGTATCGGCGAGGACCATTCGCAACCGTCTCCAAGAAGCTGGGCTACGGTCCCGCACACCGCTAGGCCGTCTTCCGCTCACGCCCCAACATCGTGCAGCCCGCCTCCAGTGGTGTCGCGACAGGCGTGAATGGAGGGACGAATGGAGACGTGTCGTCTTCAGCGATGAGAGTCGCTTCTGCCTTGGTGCCAATGATGGTCGTATGCGTGTTTGGCGCCTTGCAGGTGAGCGCCACAATCAGGACTGCATACGACGGAGGCACACAGGGCCAACACCCGGCATCATGGTGTGGGGAGCGATCTCCTACACTGGCCGTACACCTCTGGTGATCGTTGAGGGGACACTGAATAGTGCACGGTACATCCAAACCGTCATCGAACCCATCGTTCTACCATTCCTAGACCGGCAAGGGAACGTGCTGTTCCAACAGGACAATGCACGTCCGCATGTATCCCGTGCCACCCAACGTGCTCTAGAAGGTGTAAGTCAACTACCCTGGGCAGCAAGATCTCCGGATCTGTCCGCCATTGAGCATGTTTGGTACTTGATGAAGCGTCGTCTCACTCGGTCTGCACGTCCAGCACGAACGCTGGTCCAACTGAGGCGCCAGATGGAGATGGCATGGCAAGCCGTTCCACAGGACTACATCCAGCATCTCTACGATCGTCTCCATGGGAGAATAGCAGCCTGCATTGCTGCGAAAGGTGGATATACACTGTACTAGTGCAGACATTGTGCATGCTCTGTTGCCTGTGTCTATGTGCCTGTGGTTCTGTCAGTGTGATCATGTGATGTATCTGACCCCAGGAATATGTCAATAAGGTTTCCCCTTCCTGGGACAATGAATTCAAGTTGTTCTTATTTCAATTTCCAGGAGTGTAGTTATCAGTACCTAATATTAAACTCAATTTCTAGTTATTCACTTCCTCATAATTTTTCTTTCGTGACGCAATCCGTAGTGAATACAAAATTGTATTTTAAAGCACTGATTCTCTTGTTTCCGAAGTTACGTTTTTTACATCCTGGGTTGTAAGTCATGTTCCTTTGTGTAATCGCGATTATCAGTGTTTAGTTTAAAGAAGCTTTCCGTTCTGATTTTTATTCAAACCTGTGAAGTGCTCATCGCACCGTCAAGGGCATCAAAGAACTCCATGAGATATTTCCGAGTAGTATGCAGCTCCCACGCGATACGATTATGTCATCGTGGTCTGCTGAAACATGTCTGTGAAATCCCGAACACGAAATCTGTACCAACTATGTTACGTCTGCTGAGGTTTATAATGATAGTTTCAGTACTCCTCAATGAGAGGACTGACCGAATGTTTTCCATCGCTTGAGAAGGGGTGTTATACAAATGGCGGAGTTTCATGAAATAAAATACCAGAGACTGATGTTGCAAGGGCGCCCTTCCTATCACGTGGAGCTTTAAGTGTCTTACAAGACTAGGTTAAACGCACTGAGTCCAGCATTCTTCCAACGTCAGCTACCGTTAGCGAGTCAGTGAGAGCTGCTGCAATGCTTACGTAACGTTAAATTCTATGTTCCATTCCTGTAAGAGACGACAGGTGAGTTGCCAAGAGCCACGTCTTTTGAGGAAACGCTGTGGAATATGATCGAATGTTATGAGGTCAGCAGAATTGTCTGTAATGTCTACCAATCAAAATTCACATATGAACAGCATGTAGTATGGAACGATGCATGTGTTCGGGCCAAATAGACCCACAAACGTTGTAGAGGCGAATGTGCAGGTGATGTTGCTTATTCAGCTAAACATTCATTAGGCGAAGGCAATCAAAACTGTGCCTGACCTTCCCAATGCAAAAGACGACTAAAGTCACCGATTAGAATAATCAGCGTCTGTATATCAATGATCCACGCTTCGGCTATTCGGACCCGCTTACCCCTTTCCCCCAACCAAATTCTTAACTTGTCACACCGTACACACTTAGAGTCCACAGTCCATTATCCTCATTGCTCCCAGCTTTGCCTGATTACGTCATGAGTTCAGACATAGTGTGCATCCGCACTGAAGTTATGTTCGGCATAACAGACATCACACATGCAATAATATATATGTTCCTTGATGGTAATGATAACTTCACCGCGGATGAACGGTATGTGAGAACTCTTGTGCGGCTGTGACCAATGGCGATAATGTACGGTGGACGCTACATGGGTAACGTGAGACATGTCGAGAATTCGGTTGGGGAGGGGAAGTGGATTACCGAAGGGGTTAAGGCGACCGCTGGCGCAAAGCTGGAAATTTGGGTTCGAATTCCGGTCCTGCACCAATTTTCACTTGTCGCCACTGAATTTAGTTCAATGCTCGATTGCGGTTGAGATCTGTATTTCTCTTATAATCGCCTATCACTTCACGTGATTTTGTCGCAAGTGTCAATGTATTGTGGCATGTTTTTGTTCTTCTGAAATCAATCATATGGGACTGTATAGGATGAATTTTAAATTCAAAGTTTCAGGATTATTTGTTGTTTCACAGTGGTGAAATACGTTGGGAATTAAACCTTTTTCTGTAAGTGTATATTTGAGAATTGGCCACATCACCCTGTGTCAAAGACTGAAAGAGTATGAAGTCAACGACTTCACTAGATATACCAAACATTGTCATAGCAATGTAAGGAGGTGTGAATCATCCCACAGTGAGCAACCAAAATTACGTGCACTGCTTGTCGCATGTGAGAGGAAGCAGGAAGGGAATAGGATCAAAACATATGGGGCGATCAAAAATTTCCTGTTCGAAGGCTACACCTAGCCTACATGTCGCTGCTTACATAATTTGATTGGAATCACACTGGGTTGCATACATGCTGCAGGATCGCACTCAAACGGAAACTTTTTGATCGTCCCTTATAGAAGGAAGCGAGCGAATGAAGATGAAAAGACTGATCGGGACGGAAAAGGCGCCAGGAAGTCAATTTGCTGACGTCAGTGCCGTGCTACGCTAGAAAATTAGTGGATTCGAAGCCGGGAATAACAAACAGGTTTGTGAGGTTACCCAGTCGCAGCGAGCGTTATTAGGCCTATTAAGGAAATTGAATAAGTTAAAGGTATATAATAAGCGGAGCTAAGGATGAAAATGGGAACCTTTTTAGTGGCTTAATTACATGTGTTAAGAGTTGTTACCACGAACGAGAACACACTGAGCTCCATTTTGGAATAAAAACTGAATAATGTAAACGATCTGCCACAGGCTCAAAATATTTTAGAGGCTACGTCACGAGAACAGTCAGAATGAACAGTAACTGACTGTACAGGAAGATGCTGACGCCAAACTGACGTATCCATGCCGGAGAACACAGCCTGCAGCGAACTACTCTTGTCGATGTGTGATGCTCACCCACTTCGATTAAGAAGAAAGCTTCATTCAGCGGTGTTTATGAGGCAGTTTTACGGCCTGAAGCCTGGCAAGGGTCCAGAGAGAAAGGCGTAAAACCGCTATGTTTCAAGTCGACTTGAGGATCACGTGCTGGCATAAGACCTGTGTGCTGCTAAGTTCTGTAAAACTTATATAGAATGGCAAAGCAAGTTTCCAGAGATCTATTGCTTGGCAGAAGCACAGTTTTGATCATATTAGAGAGTCTCCGGTGTGGTTCTTACATAACAGATAAATGAGACAGTTTTAAAGAAATCTTTGAGAGATTAGATGCACCATTTAATGAGGAAAACAAGCTACACTTATCATCACTAGGCTATCTGATGAGGGGAATCACTAACTAATCACTGTATTCTTACTGTCAAGGATGACATTCTTGGCACGCTGGAGAAACTTGGCATAGTAAAAGCTATGAAAAGAGGTATCTGTCATTCATAATCACGATTCCAGCCAACGACTAATCGCAACCTTCCAACCAGAAATAGACCCACAATAAATTCAAGTTGGCTTGTTAAAAATGGAGGAGTTAGATCAAATGACGGATCTTAGAAATGATTCGTTAGAAAGTAACGTTGACGGACGACGCGGCTACACCTGATTGCGAAGTACATTTACATCTAAATCACTACTCTCGATTCACTTCCAAGTGTTTGACAGAGGGTTAAAAAAACCAACAAAAGGCTATTTCTCAACGTTCCACTCTCGAGTAGCACGTTGGTTCAATGAACACCTAAATCTTACCGTGCGAGCTTGAAGAGGTACTGCTGGTACGCTTCACTACTATTGTAGATATGCAGATGATAATAGAATGCAAACTAGGTGATGTTTATAATAATGTACGACATGACAAGAATGTTTCTCCTCCGGTAATCATTATTCTCGTCCATTTGACATGGAAATGTGCACCTCTACGTTGTTATTCTAAGTACTCCTATGTGTCACACTTCCTCGGTTTGTCTATACGTCTCCTAATGTGTACCAGGTCATGAAAGGCGAATATAATGGGATGTAGATAGGTGAACGAATAACCCAAAGATAGTTAGACAGCAGCAGGCTTCTCAATGTTATATCATGATATTGCTAAGCACAGAGTATGTCTCAGGGGATTGTGGAAAGACCAAACTGGACAAGAGTAGAGAGCGTAGTTTGGCCTCCAACCAAGGAGAGACCAGCCGTTTTAATAAAGTATTGTTGTCTCCGGAAAACAGCCTTGTTCCGGCAGTACCGCTAGTGGCGTTGCGATGAAGAGACGTGCTGTAGCTGAGTTCCGGTTGGTATGTGGTGAGAGACTGAAAAATGAGTTACATCATTGTGCATAGGACTCGCTATGTGTTGTTTAGGGTTGATTTGGTTAGTTAAGTGTCAAATATGTATGTGTCATTATTATTATTTTGGCGGAATAAGGTGATGAGTGAGTGGCAGTTGCTACCGTCTTTGTACTAGTGCTGACCACAAGTCTTGCACATTGCAGGACGAGCTTCAGTGTGTTCAGTGGTGTTATATACATAAACGGATAAAGATATTTCTTTCCTACCAATAATTTTCAGCAAAGGAGCTAAATTATCATGTAGTTTTCTTTGTACGAGGGTTGACTGAAAAGTAATGCCTCCACCTCCGTCAATTTTCAGCAGTTGGCAGCATTGGCAAACCACGGGTACTGGCTTGTTCCGTAGCCTCTTCTCTACAGCTCCAGTTAGCGGGAAGCCTTAGCATTGAACTGTTGTTTTGTTTCAGTGTGAAACCCTGCGTAAACGTTCAATCAATACGATTTAAGCAACTTGCAGTCATTGAATTCTTGACAGCAGAAGGTTTCAACCCAAACGAGAATCGTCGGAGAAAGAAATCAGATTATGGTGACTGTGTTGATGTGTGTACTGTGCGTCGGTGGGCAAGTACGAGTAAGTTTAAAGATGTTGAAGCGGAAACATCTGACCTGCATGACAAAATAAGATTTCGACGTCCTGTGACAGCAACCACCGAGTTTCTCAAGCAAAATGTTGACAGATTGATTCAGGACGATCGTCGTATCAATCAGAGAGAAACTGCAAGCACAATTGGTGTTTCACAAGAACGTGTGGGTCACATTACTGCATTGCTTGGCTATCGGAAGATCTGTACACTACGGGTACCCCGGATGCTGGCTCCTGAAATGAAAGTGCAGAGAGATGAAATTTGCCAGGAACTCCTCTCACATTACGAAAATGAAGGTGACGCCTTTCTCCATTTAACTGTGACAGAAGTCAAAATGTGGGTACACCATTATGACCCGGAGACGAAACGTTTGCCTATAGAATATCGACACAAAGACTCACTTCACAAAAAGAAATTCAATACGCAGCCCCCAGCTGGAAAAATCATGGCCACAGTGTTCTGGGACGCAAATGGTGTTATCCATGTTGATATCCTTGATGGTGGAACAACAACAAATTCACAGCGTTATATCACAACACTGCGAACTCTGAAACGACGGCTAAGAAGGGACCGAAAGGAAAACGGAAATGTTTTCCTGCAGTATGACAATGCCAAACCACACACTTCACGTGCCACCACAGCAGAACTTCACAGACTGAATCTCACCACCGTACGCATCCTCCATACAGTCTAGATTTAGCACCGTCTGGCTACCATCTGTTCGCGATCAGTCAGGAAAGATAACAGAAAGTGGGCTAGAAGCTTCCAGTTAAGTTTTGGACGAATTTTTAACACTTTCAAGTTGCTTGTGGCCACGCCATGTATCCATGCGACTTCCAAAATGAAGCAATAACGGCCAGAATATCATGATTACTAAGTGTTTAACTGAGGTTAGGGATTATTAGAGGTACCATGAACTGCGGGATACATGTTTTAATCGATTAATTTGAGTGTTCGGTTGACTCTCTTTGTGGTTCTTGATATATGTATCGTGTTGCCCATGTGTATGCAAGTGCTAGGCAGTGTCTTGAACCAGCCAGCCAGCTAATAACACAATGTCATAATGTGTATTTAAAATAATTTAGAAAATTTTTATATTGCTTTGGTGTAAATTTGGTGTATTTCTAATTAGATTATTTATGTGGGATGGATAGCCATACGCTTATCAAAGATCCTCGTGGTGCCGGTGCCCATAGTTTTTCAATTACTGTCCCACTTTTTCGATTTCTGTATCAGAATTATAGCGCCTTGAGCCACGTGCACGGAAATATTCACTTGGATTTTGCGTGATAGCAGTTTTAGGTGTTCCCGTCCATAGTACATAGTCTGTCTGTTCTCGTCACTGGGTCAAGCGATAAAATATCTGCTATATTATTAACCGTAATCAAAGCCCCTTCTTTGAACACGTGTTTGCTAATTAATTCAACCATTTTCACTCGCTTCACGGGCTTATGTTTGAAGCCATGGTAAAACGTTGTGAATGGCACAATAAAATCATAGACAGCGTGTACGAGCAGATCGCGAATCAAGAGGAGATAATCATGGTACAGAATGGAATTGTAAATAGTTTCACGAAAAGAGCGCACTGTCTCGCTGTAGCTGAGGAGCAATTATCACTGTACCAAGATACAGTCAGCATTGTGTCGAACGCAACCAGTGCCAGCAGGTGAAAGTGACAAAGTGTGGTCATTACTTCCCTTCAAAGACGTGCAGGATGAGGTAAGCAGGCGGAACGGAGAGGTAAGTGATGAATTTGTAGGAGCGGGTGTCAGGCGATAGCAATAGCGACGGAAGTAATCACAATTCAATGTACATGGTGATTATAATATATAACAATATTGTATAACTTTCAAACCGCTGTAGAAATAACACCTCTTGTCAGAATGACGCCAAATTGCAACGGAATATTATAGCAGAAGGGGGAAAACGTATGGCAGAAGAAAAATAAATAGTTACAAATGTAGCAATAGGTGGCACCGTAAGCATCATAATTTAATAGTGGTAAGCTACAAATGACAAACGAATCGTACAGTAACGCCTAAGGCGTACGTTTGACGTTAAACAAACTGTACTACTCAGTTTGCATGTGTTTACAGGTATGACACTATTAGTTACGTAAACCCATCCACCACAGAAAGGTCATATCACATCAGATGGGAAAAATCAATTTTTAATTGTCCTTAAGCAAAAATTGTATACAAAGCATCACTCCCATCGATTTTAATTGTCCTGAGGCCAAAAACCGGATATAAGACATCAATCAAAATCACATCCGATTGTTTATTTCCCTGTGACTGGCGCTAAATATGTTCAGTATGCTGTCCACCGTTTCCTGCAACAACTGATCGAATTGTTTCCGAGGTCATGTTCAGAATGCGTTGCGCAATGCGTGTCTTTAGTGATGTCAAGTTTGCAATCGGAACACTGAGCACAACATATTTCAGATAGCCCCACATCCATAAGTAACACGGATTAAGATCCGGTGAGCGGGACGGCCAGGCTGTAGGGAGATGGCGGCTGATAATTGTAGCATTTCCGAAATGGCGCTTCAGCAGCTGCTTAACTGGATTTGCAATGTCCGAAGGAGCGCCATCTCGCATAAAAATGATCCCATCCACACATCCACGCTGATGGAGAACTAGAATGACGTGGTTGAGCAAAAGACACTCTTAGCACTTACCAGTAACGGTACAAATAACAGAACCGGAAGCACCTGTCTCTTCGAGAAAATATGGCCCAATGATAAATGATGTCATAAACCCGTACCACACAGTTACCTTTACAGGATGAAGTGGTACTGGTTGATTTGCGTGTGGATATTCCATTGCCCATATTCGACAATTCTGTGTATAGGCATATCCTGTCAGATGGAAGTGGGCTTCGTCTGTCTACAAAATCTTCCGCAATCAGTCATCGTTCACTTTCATGCGAGCAAGAAATTCTAAAGCACAGGTCTCTCTCTTGCTGGCAGGTTAACAGGAAGCAACTCATGCACATGAGTAATTTAGAATTGATAGCAAAGAAGGATGTTTCGTAAGATTTTACGCACCGTGTTCATTGGTATGTTCAGTGTTCTGCCAATACTCCATGCACTACGCATTTGCACAAGACCACTCGTCTCCTCCTGCATTGCTGTGGCCACTGCTTCCACTGGGGTCGAATTAATTCCTTTCCTCCCCCTACCAAGTACCACTCCAGAAGAACCCGTCTTTTCGAATTTCCGAATCATTTTCTCGAAACCCATGGCAATCATCGGACCAACGCCACCTTTCAGTTTCCGGAACTTCTACAGAGCGACGTGTGTACAGTCATCATGCTTGCAATACAGCTTTCCAAGTACAGCGGGGTCCTGCATTGAGACAGTCATGGCGATCGCCCCAGACGCGAAAGGAGCAAAAGCCGTGTACACAGTGTGCGTGAAGGGAAAGAGCTTCGCGATTTAGAGGACAGGTTGTGGGGTTGCGACTAATGGGCGAAACAGCTGATCACTGAGAGAGCAGTATTCATGACGAAGAAGGGTGTAGTTGGCACTTTGGGTCGGTCCAGACTGATTCTGTGTTCCCTGACACTAATAACGACTTACATCCTACCTTGTGGCTTTTGCACATTGATTATGCGTTGGCTACTTCTTGCGGTCACATACCACGCTCAAAGTCCTTATGTAATCACTTATGCAGTGAAGGAGCTGCAGGATTGCAGATGAGCGTAAAGGGCTGCAAGACTTATGACGTGTTTAAGACCACAATCCTGGAGAACTTTTGGACGAAAGGGACACAGGAAACAGTCAGACTTGGCATTCTGACGAAAGAGGCGTACTCTGACAATGCATATGGCAGTCCGTTGGAGTATTTCGGAACTATAGTTAGAAGTGACCAATATTTAGATACTCCACATGAAGCGCTCGAAATAATGCCCATTTGCCTCCCCAAAACTGTCAAATAGTATCAGAAGAGACATTGCGTAGTAGGTCGTCATATGGAAGATGTAAAGTTGCTCCAAACCTTGCTGCAAGAATTGGGAGCTGACAGATAATTCCTGAACAGAATAATATACTGCATCTCGTTGCTCAGCATTACAATGGTGAAAATAGAGAAAGTCACGGTAGATGGGATGGCCGAAGAGGTCGAGGCTCTTTCGGACAAAATGATAATCGTAGGCATCATTTTAATCGTAACAGTTCGAAACCAGGAAACGGATATCAGCAGCGATAACATGAAAGGAGACTGGAAGAGCAAATAGGCGAGAATGAGGCGTCACAGAGGTTCGTCACAAGAACAAGAGTGGTAGGACACAAAACATAGCAGTAGCAACACAGGAGAGATTTTGATGGTTATTATGTAGGTTTTGAGGACATTAGAGATAAACTGTTAGAGGAAATTGAAATAAGAACACCGTGAATTCATTGTCCCAGGAAGGAGAAACTTTATTGACACATTCCTGGGGTCAGATACATCACATGATCACACTGACAGAACCACAGGCACATAGACACAGGCAACAGAGCATGCACAATGTCGGCACTAGTACAGTGTATATCCACATTTCGCAGCAATGCAGGCTGCTATTCTCCCATGGAGACGATCGTAGAGATGCTGGATGTAGTCCTGTGGAACGGCTTGCCATGCCATTTCCACCTGGCGCCTCAGTTGGACCAGCGTTCGTGCTGGACGTGCAGACCACGTGAGACGACGCTTCATCCAGTCTCAAACATGCTCAATGGGGGACAGATCCGGAGATCTTGCTGGCCAGGGTAGTTGACTTACACCTTCTAGAGAACGTTGGGTGGCACGGGATACATGCGGACGTGCATTGTCCTGTTGGAACAGCAAGTTCCCTTGCCGGTCTAGGAATGGTAGAACGATGGGTTCGATGACGGTTTGGATGTACCGTGCACTGTTCAGTGTCCCCTCGACGATCACCAGAGGTGTACGGCCAGTGTAGGAGATCGCTCCCCACACCATGATGCCGGGTGTTGGCCCTGTGTGCCTCGGTCATATGCAGTCCTGATTGTGGCGCTCACCTGCACGGCGCCAAACACGCATACGACCATCATTGGCACCAAGGCAGAAGCGACTCTAACCGCTGAAGACGACACGTCTCCATTCGTCCCTCCATTCACGCCTGTCGCGACACCACTGGAGGCGGGCTGCACGATGTTGGGGCGTGAGCGGAAGACGGCCTAACGGTGTGCGGGACCGTAGCCCAGCTTCATGGAGACGGTTGCGAATGGTCCTCGCCGATACCCCAGGAGCAACAGTGTCCCTAAGTTGTTGGGAAGTGGTGGTGCGGTCCTCTACGGCACTGCGTAGGATCCTACGGTCTTGGCGTGCATCCGTGCGTCGCTGCGGTCCGGTCCCAGGTCGACGGGCACGTGCACCTTCCGCCGACCACTGGCGACAACATCGATGTACTGTGGAGACCTCACGCCCCACGTGTTGAGCAATTCGGCGGTACATCCACCCGGCCTCCCGCATGCCCACTATACGCCCTCGCTCAAAGTCCGTCAACTGCACATACGGTTCACGTCCACGCTGTCGCAGCATGCTACCAGTGTTAAAGACTGCGATGGAGCTCCGTATGCCACGGTAAACTGGCTGACACTGACGGCGGCGATGCACAAATGCTGCGCAGCTAGCGCCATTCGACGGCCAACACCGCGGTTCCTGGTGTGTCCGCTGTGCTGTGCGAGTGATCATTGCTTGTACAGCCCTCTCGCAGTGTCCGGAGCAAATATGGTGGGTCTGACACACCGGTGTCAATGTGTTCTTTTTTCCATTTCCAGTAGTGTAGTTCAGTAAAGCGTCACATAGTAAGTGTAATCATTAATGAAGTTGTTTCGTGTCTTGTGGACTCAGGTAGCTCGGCTCCCATACTAAGGGAAAATATCTTTTAACTATGTTGTGAGAAGAGAGAATGGGCGATTCTTCCACTACAAAAGACGAAGATCCGTTGTGGTCTTCATAATAAAAATGTGGAAGCAAGAAGACAGACATCACTGAGTTTTCGTGTCAATCGCGCATCTTAGCTGTGTTCAGTCCAGTTTAGTCCAGTCACTCTTAATGCAAGCTGTCTTTGGTTTAAATTTCCTGTACTTTCACAGACCAGCGATGGATTTTGTACAATCAGGTTTCAGATTAGTGAAAGGAGAGAAGAGTGTATTTATTTCTTTTGAAGAAGATATTCTTGATGAGGAGAATACTTGGGCGCCCCTTACCCTTCTTGGGGGAAGATGACGAAGGAGGCATGGAATGTCTATGGTTGGTTCATAATTTATTGAGTAATGAGGCCGAGGGTAAAATTGTAGAGGACGTAATAGGCGAAAAAGTGCGACATATTGGTACAGTAGAGCCAAGGGATCAGTTAAGACAGATTCAGCATCACAAACATAAACATCTTTTCTCAGAAGTACTTGGATCCATTTGGGGACTTCACTAGCCTTTCTCAGCACTCACCGTTGCTCACAGGTCAGAAGTTAAAAATGAGACTGAAGCCATGGTGGAACTCGGCATTAATGAGCCAGCCATCAGTTCCTTCAACAGCCCCCTTCACGTACTGAATAGAAAGGAGGGGCAATCAGGCTTATAGTGGACTCACGGCGGATTAATCAAGTCATTGAACCAGAGAGCGATTAAGTGGAAACACTGGATGAGATCCTGCAGAGATTTCACTGGACTAAGACACTTACTTCGATAGATTTGCGTAGTACCTATTGTCAGTCGTTTCCTATTCAGGCGATTGCCCTTTGGGCTCAGTATTTCGTAGGTAGCGTTTATTCGCGATCTAGACGAAGTTCTGCCTGACGACTTAGGCAACAGAGTTACCTCCTACATTGATGATATACTAGTTGGCGAGGCATCGTGAGCAGAACATCATCATGTGGTGGATTCCTTGGTAGAAGCGTCAGGTGATATAAATGTGTTAACTTGATGGTATCTGTATTTGGTAGCGAGGAGAAACGTTCTCTTGGGTTTGTTGTGAATCAGAAGGAATCTTACAGGACCCAGACGAATTGTCAGTTGTTAGAGAATATGCTGTAACTCGCTCAAAGCGGGATTTAAGATCGTCCGTAAAGTTTGTTAAATTTGTTTAATTGTTTCACCAAAATGGACACCACAGCCACTCAACATATGTGTCAGCTGATCGGCAAAAGAGCCACCTGGCACTGGGATGTCAGGGCGCAGACGGAAGTCGAAGAACTCAAAAGGGCTTTATTAAGCGCACCACTGTATATACATCCCGATCTGAGCAAAGAAATTTCCATGTCAGTTGATAGTTCATGCAATGGTGTGGGCGTGTTCAGTTTCTAAGGGACTGAACAGGGTGGAACTATTGTTCCCCAATCGATAGCTCTTGCGATTCGGATACTAAGGAAAGCAGAGAAGAACTACCTAGTAAAAGAACTGGAAGTGCTCGCTGTTGTGTGGGGTTTTATGAAATTCCAGCGCTACCTTTATGGACGCAAAATATAGTAACAGTCGCGTAGTCCCGTAAACCGATCGCGCTTATCCGAGGTAACGACGGGGAAATGACAGAGAACTGTTTCAACCTCATGTACATGAAGAGAATGACTTCTGAAAATTATATTGGGATAGCTCTGAGTAACATGGAGAGGGAGCAAGAACGGGAGGACCGCCTCAGAGCTATTATGACTCGGATTCCTGACGATAATAAGGTGCAACTAAGATGGTTCTACATGCTCAGGAACACAAAATTGTTTTTCATACGGAGTGTGGATAGCATCAGTGGCTAATGTGCATCCCGCAAGAACTACTATACATACGCGTGTGGTACACTCACTTTAGCCACGGCCATATGGGAGCACGAAAATCTTGTTGGAAACTGCAAGAGGTGTTGTATTTCTAAAGAATGGAGCGCAGGATCAAAAGTGTACTTGCAACGTGTAAAATCTGTCAAAGAGCCAAGCACTGAACAATGAGCACTCCGGCCCTATTGTTTCCGATAATTCCTTCACACCAAAAAGAACTATGTACCACTGACCTCCTAGGTCCGCCACCGACAACGGCGAATGGCTATCCATGTATGATAGTCGTGTTTGAATTCATGTCCAAATACATCACCTTCATCTCTCTCAGCAGCGCAAAGCACAGAACTGTTGCTGCAACCTTCCAGTAGCGCTTCTTTGGAAATATAGGACGGCTGAAGAAAATGATCTCTGACAATGCAGCGCAGTATAGGTCACGTAACTGCAGAATCCTGCTAAGGGGACTTAAAATTAAAATCTGTGTTTGTATATCTCTGGCAACCACCCTAAAGCCCAGCAGAGTGTAATTAGGGAGTTACTGAAGTTCTGGAGAAACTACTGCCATAGCACACATCGCAAGTGAGACAACTGACTGAAGGACTTTCTAAAGATAATCGACGAATGACACACTGCGCAACAGGGCTGTTCTCAATAGCAGTTTTGAGGAACGAGTCTCTGCCAGACAGAATAAGAGAGCTGGCAAATTCTCCACCGACTGGTAGACTACAGAACCGCTATTGAATAAATTAAGAAAGAAGCATTAAGGAGAAACGAGATACAAAAAGGACCAATTAGGCATATAAATCTTCAAATTGGGGACAAAATATTGGACTCATAGGCCATCTAAATGAAGTCAGTTCGTATGCAGCAAAGTCTTTTATGTATTTTCAGGACTATATCGAGTAAGGAGAGTAGCCCATCCCAACGCAATAGAGGTTGGAACGATTAAGTAGAGGAAATCAAAAGGAGTGCGTCATGTCTCGAACGTCAAATTATGGAGATCATAAGAGAACAGACCAAGCAACAACTATTACTACCTCAAGTGACATGGGAATATGGACCCCAGTGGTGAGCCTTCAGATCAAGTGAGCTGAAAGTGGAGTGATGTCAGAAGATTTCTTGCCCTATGGAGGTTGCATAACTGAGCAGATCGAACGTTAATGGAAAGGGATCCCAGTAAAGAAAGATGCTGCAGAAGGAGGTTGTTTGCGCGAAGGGAGCTCACTGTGTTTCTTTTATTGGTAGCCGATCGAGACGAAAGTGTGTTTTTTGTTGCAGTAGGAAGCAATTGTAATGAAGACATTATTGTCATGAAAATGAGGAGAATGGAACTCTTGAGCTACTCAGAAATAATTGACATGTAGGCAAAGATTAGAGGAAGTACTATCAAAGAAGGGAGTACCTAATAACGCTTTATTTACATCCATATTTTTATCGTATTCTACTTGCCTAGAGTATAAGAAATGCGTAATAGCCATATTCTGGAAATAATTGTAATATGTGGTGATGTATAAGTTAGCCGTTCTTTCCGTTGTTGACTGGGTTTCTTCGAATATGGATGTGAGAGATGGCTAATTTTTAGAGATGAGGCTATAAATATCGCCAGGTATCAGTGAAGGTTAGAAAAACCAACACATGATTACTTAACATAATGTAAGTCTTTATATTAAGGATGTTGCTGGCAGGTAAAGTGCATAATGGTCAAATGAAGAAAAGTGCTAAGGAAGGAAGGAAGTATGGGAAAGGTATGGTACTATTTACTTTTTTCTTGTATAATGTTAAAAGAGCTTTCCATGATGACAAACAATTAGTAAAATTTCTGTTCTTACTCTGTTTACATGTTCCCTCGTCTCTGTGAGTTGAGTAGGTCATGTCTCACGATAAGTATATTGAGTTTCAAAAATTTATGTGCTGTGCAAAAAATGGTTCAAATGGCTCTGAGCGCTATGGGACTTAACTGCTGAGGTCATCAGTCCACTAGAACTTAGAATTACTTATACCTAACTATCCTAAGGACATCACACACATCCATGACCGAGGCAGGATTCGAACTTGCGACTGTAGCGATCGCGCGGCACCAGAGTGTAGCACCTAGAACCGCTGGGCCACTAAGGCCGGCTGTGCTGTGCAAGCCAGTTGAATAAATAGTACAGAAAGTAATTTTTGCGGCGTTAGTTGCCTTGGCTACATTAATATTACCATTGCAAGTAATGAATGAAAGTGCTTTTCGCTGTTTAGATGATAATTGCTAACGGTGCTGGTTTGACTAACAATACACTGTTCCTCCGTACACCTCACATGCTGCAAGACTATACCATAAAAGATGACCTCTACAAGGAGTGCCTTAAGTAGTAATTTTCATCAGACATATCTGGATATAGTGATAGGTTTACATGTGTAATACTTTAGAAGATGTCGGGTGAAGGATATCGCTCTGCTCAGTTCTACAGCTAAAGGAAAAGGTCTACATCTACATTGATACTCTGCAAATCACATTTAAGTGCCTGCAGAGGGTTCATCGAACCACCTTCACAATTCCCTATTATTCCAATCTCGTATAGCGCGCGGAAAGAACGAACACCTATATATTTCCGTACGAGTTCTGATTTCCCTTATTTTGTCTTGGTAATCGTTTTTCCCTATGTAGGTCAGTGTGAACAAAATATTTTCGCATTGGGAGGAGAAAGTTGGTGATTGGAATTTCGTGAGATGATTCCGTCGCAACGAAAAAAGCCTTTCTTTTAATGATGTCCAGCGCTAATCCTGCATCATTTAGTGACACCCTCTCCCCTATTTCTCGATAATACAAAACGTGCTGCACTTCTTTGAACTTTTTCGATGTACTCCGTCATTCCTATCTGGTAATGATCCCACACCGCACAGCAGTATTGTACAAGAGGACGGATAACAGTAGTGTAGGCAATCTCCTTAGTAACGTAAAGGAATTGTTCAAATTGTTCAAATGGCTCTAAGCACTATGGGACTTAACATCTGAGGTCATCAGTCCCCTAAACTTAGATATACTTAAACCTAAGTAACCTAAGGACATCACACACATCCATGCCCGAGGTAGGATTCGAACCTGCGACCTTAGAAGCCGCGTGGTTTCGGATTGAAGCGGCGAAAACCGCTCCGCCACCGCGGCCGGAAAGGAATGGTTGAGCTTTATTTTGTTTAAATGCTCAAATTACATCATGATTATTGGTAGTTACTGACATGAATCTCTCAGAAACGTATGTTCACAATGGCAGTAAATTATAAATTTGTGTTAAGACTCCTAAAATTACTCCAAACAATACTGATATTTACTGAGAAGATCCTGTCATGTCAAATAAATAATAGTGTGTAGGGAACCAAGCTGGGATCACTATTAAGAGGACATTTACTAATGTGGACCCCTCCTTCTATGTTTCTCAGACGCTCAAGGGAACCGAGAAGGAGAGCTGCACGAGAAATGCAGAACAGTGGGTGCTCAGCCGCAGAGTCGAGCAGACGAGCCCACCTGGCCGGTAAATTCATGGTCGCGTAGCGGCATGCACGAGAGCTACGGCCCGCCTCATCCCCTCCAGTAATGGTATTGCGGCTCTGTGGCAGAGCAGATTGCGCTGACCTCAGCATGAGCGCGTCACAGCACATACGTCACGCCTCTCGTGGTGACGACACTGCGCCCACCCCATGAACTGTAACTCGGAGGGTCAGCAGGAGGGGATCATGGCCACGCAAAACGCCATCAGACCAAACCTGTGGGATTGTCAACATGACAGACGTGCCACAATAACTACACCATGCTTTGACCACAGTGGTAGGCCAGCTGGATACGTTGTCAACAAAGCCTATACACAGATAAGCCAAAACATTATGGCCACTGCCCAACGCGACAACGGATGCCTCTGGTGTCATTGTGGGCATGTGACGAGGTAACGAAAGTAACCGGAGGAAACACAGACGGGGGTCATCCTAGCGAAGATTTGGATGGGGAAATCCATTGAGATAAGCGACTTTGAGAACGGGCAGATTATTATTACACAGAGCCAGTGAACGAGTATCTCGAAACCGGCGAAGCTGGCCGAATGCTACCATTAGGCGCTAATTGGCTGGATGTCCACGACACTTCACGGAACGTAGGTTCGGAGTCTTGTATGCTCTACAAAGTAGGGTAGGTCGTGATCTGTGGCATCTCTGCTGAAAAAACACAATGTTGTTGCACGCACAAGTGTTTCGGAGCACACCGTTCATCGTACATTATAGAAAATGGAGCGCTACAGTAGACGGATCCTACGTGTTCACATGTTGGTCCTACAATTTCGCCGATTGCGATATCAGCAGGCACGTAACCATCGGAACTCGACCATCGATCAATGAAAACGTGTCAGATCCTCGGGTTAATCACAGTTTAGATACACTACGTCAATGGTCGTCTCTACAAACTTCCACATTGACGTGAATGTCGGCCTAAAACGTTCAGCACGCCCCGGACGCAGGCTAGTGGGAGCAGTATGGTGCTATGGGAAACATCCTCCTGCACTTGCATTTGACGTGTGGTAGTAATCTAAGACACACTGACACCTGCGAACCACCTTGCTTGATGTCTTCCCCGACGATGATGTCATGTGTCAGCAGTATAATTGTCCGTTTCTCGGTGTGAGAAGCGAGCTACAGCGGTTGGGTTGGGTTGGGTTGATTGGGGGAAGAGACCAAACAGCGAGGTCATTGGTCCAATTGGATTAGGGAAGGATGGGAAGGAAATCGGCTGTGACCTTTCAAAGTAACCATCCTGGCATTAGCCTGGAGTGATTTAGGGAAATAACGGAAAACCTAAATCAGGGTGACCGGACTCGGGATTGAACCGTCGTCCTCCCGAATGCGAGTCCAATGTGCTAACAATAGTGCCACCTCGCTCGGTGCTACAGTGGTTTGAGGATCATTATAGTGAACTCAAGTTGATGCCTCGGTGGCCAAACTCGCCTGGTATAAATCCTATGGAACCCATTTGGCTCGCTATCTCGCATCATCACCGCATACACTCACCACCGGCCCGTTATTCAGATGAATTACTCAAGTGTCACATGCCTCCACAAACCTAACAACAAACTATCGAAGCCCTGATACGGAGAGTCAGTGATGTATTTAATTCCAAAGAGGAACGAACAAGTTATTAAGCAGATGGTCGTAATATTTTGGCTTATCATATTGTCGATAGTGTTTTTGGATTATCACCTTGCCTACTTAATTTGACCTCGCGTCCACTTATGACAGGGAAGAGCAGTGCGATGGTAGACACGTATTTTCACCATTAACCATTAACTTTTGCAAATGATGGAGATATGGACTGAATAATCGATCAGGGGCACAGAACTTTGTTCAATTAACCAGGCAGTAATAATTGGTGATGGAGCTCTTATTATGTAAATTGATTGAACAGTATGATGGGAAGTCATACTAGGGAATGAAGTCAGCTGCCATGCACAGTGAGACTACGATGACAGGTGGTCGGGTGAGGTACATTTCTTTTCTACTGTTGCATGTAGATACTGAAAGCCATGGTAATGGCAGTTTCTACGGACAGCGTGTGCGTGTATACTGCTTGTGATATGTTATCGCAGCCCAAGTCATGACGAACTCAGTGTAGCGTATCATGATTCACGACGTTTTTGTAAGTGAGAGAGCAGAGCACTGTGGTGTGAAATTACCATTGTGTAAATCAGGTGTTTATATGGACAGAAACAGTACACCAACGGGGTGATCAGTGAAGAAGTTTGACGTTGAACGTGTAAGTGGGCTGTTTCTGTGTTGGCAGCGCTGTGTAGCACGTTACATTGGATCTCTCACTGCGCTTTCTTTATAACAGACTCTGTGGCTGGTTGGACTTGTTGTTGGAAGTTAATCGCCAGTAGTGTTGAGCAGTTGGAAGTTAGTCACCTGCAGTGATGGAAGTACTTCAAAAATGGCTCTGAACGCTATGGGACTTAACTTCTTAGGTCATCAGTCCCCTAGAACTTAGAACTACTTAAACCTAACTAATCTAAGGACATCACAGACATCCATGCCCGAGGCAGGATTCAAACCTGCGACCGTCGCGGTCGCGCGGTTCCAGACTGAAGCGTCTAGAACTACTCGGCCACTCCGGCCGGCGATGAAAGTACTGTTGGGCAGTTGGAGGTGAACAGCCATCAGTGATGTGAGAAGTTAGCATTGATGGAGGGTAGAGATCTGAAGTGTTAGCGTAGGCTAACGACCTGGAAGTATCTCACTTGGAGACTGAAAATTATTCATGATTATATATCTTTGAACTGAATGTCAATGATGATTTAGATTCATGCCTGAACTGGATGTCACATTATTAAGGTAAAAAGTACATTATTTGGTTTGCAACTAAATCTTTCCTTTGCTAACCATATGCCTCTTAGCAGTTAGTGGCTTTAGTAGTTAGAGTCTTTTATTTAGCTGGCAGTATTGGAGCTAGATGTATTGCCGTACTTCACGTAATGAAGATTTTTGTGAGGTAGGTGCTTAATGAAATGTGTAGGTTATTGTTAAGATTTATTTTTAGTCAGGGCCATTCTTTAGAATTAATTATTTGCCTGAGACCCACAATTTCCTAGCGCAAGGCAATCTGACTGCTCAATTAAAAAAAAAGATAGCCTCTCTCTTTTTTTTTTTTAATTGAGCAGTCAGATTGCCTTGTGCTATTATATTGTGGGTCTGAGTCATTCAGAAATTTAAGTACAGATTCACACATTTTAAATAAATAAGTTTCATCTGTCGACCCTTAACCGAGGATACCTCATTGGAATCTTGAGATTTTTATGGTATTTTGAATAATTAGTGCATGATTAGAAATTATTGTTACTGCTGGTACGTAATTGTATAGCGAATTTCCTTTGTTGTTGTAGTTTGTCATTGTTGTATAATATTGTAATGAGCAAAGCAGTTGAGGGGTGCATGTGGATTTTCACTAAGTAATTTGCAGTCGCTTTTGCAATTTATTAGATATTTATTATTTCCAATGCTATTTTTGTTCTTCAAATTGTGTTTTCCTGTGTTATCGTGTGAAATTCTGTGATATTCATAGCGTGTGAAAAGTGCAACACTAGGCTACAAAGTAAATTGAGAAATGATAGTGACGATGAGCGTAGCGTGTCAGCACTACCTTGGAATGAAATGACAAATGTCCAAAAAAATTGGGTAATTGTGCATAGGGAAATAACCACGCCATAAATAATGGTGTAGACAGTGAAGCAAATAGTGAACAGGGAAGTATTGTCGATCTATCGGTCAGCAACAGCTCGCCTCAGGAATGCGAAATGATAGAACAAAATCTTGCAAATACTGTAGATTCAGGTTTGGCGTCCTTACCTTTTTCTCAGTTAAATCAAGACTCACCCTCTGCTTTCCAAAACGCGAATGTTGCTAGTGCAAATGCACTGTCGAAAAGCACAAAGGAACATGTTCCAGACACTAATATACTGTCATTACAATTAATGCAACAAATGGGAGAAAAGCTTCCAAAGTTAGACACAATGGAGCAAAATCAGAAACAATCACAACAACAAATGGAACAAAATCAGAAACAAATCAAAGCTGCACGCTTAGCCGCCTCGAAAAGCCCATCGTTGGGTGTCTTTCAAATACACAGCTGTAGTAAAGAGAATCCATTGACCTCGCTATTGATATTTTTTTGTAGAACGTACCATAAACACAGCACACTATTACTTGAAAACTTCTGATTACACTGTGGAGCTCGCACTTTCTACTACTTGCTGAAATGTTTACGAAGTTATGAGAAATATTTTTATATCTACACACCTGATTATGACAAGTGCCTTTCTACGAGAGTCGAGAGAATTTTAACTAACTTATGAAATGCTATATGGCTATTGAATGAGATTTTAATGCTTTGCCTGGTCCATATTTGTTTATTTTATTTGGTATTTAGATTCTAATTGCGCTGTAGCGTTGGTTTTATAAAATAAAATTTAATACATATGCTACTGTACACCCTTTCTGTCTACAGATCGATTAAATAATAATTTTGTGATCTACATTCTTAAAAAAAAAGGAGCACTAGGAAACGAAAGAAGCATAAGAAGGAGAAGTGATTGATAACAGGGACTGTATACATAATTTACTTTTTAGGTACTTGGTAATTTTTTGGTAGAATAGGTTGTTATGGTGCATCACTCTAGTGTGAAGATGTGACACAGGCATTAAGCTGTAAATAGAAATTCCCTTCTCAGCATTGCTATCTTTACTGTAATATTTTTTCTGCTTGTACTTTGACATATTTGGGCACAAGTTATTGCATTTGCTGCTACTATTTGCCAGGCATTGTCGTACAGAATATTAATTTGCACTACTTTGATAAGTCAGTTACCCCCAATTAATTTTTCTTGTTTGCTGCATATTGCCTTATATTAGTTGTAATGTTGCATTTGCTTTATTAATTTAGATATACTGCTGCTTGTTTTGCCAACTTGCATTTTCTTGTCATTGCTGTTCGTGTTAACTGTTTTGTGCTGCTGTATTGCCTCGTTCTCTAGTTTATCTATCTGAGCTCAGTAGATTTAAGTTAGCTTAAGAGGGGTAGGCTATATAAGAGAATGAGTTATGATGAGGTGCGAAAAATGTATTGAGAAGCTATATGAAAAAAAGTTTAGGCAAAAGAGTACTGTATATTAAGGAATAGTTAGTTTGAAAGAGGAAATGAACTGGTAAATAGGGTATAGGGACAACAGGTTTAGGCAGGATTATCTTGACAACACTTGATGAGGTAATATAATGGAAAATAAATTATGATGGAGGAAATACGTGAAAGTAAATACAGAATGCATGCTTAGATAGGATTTTTCTTGGTGGGAACAAATGCTGAAGTAAGAAGAAAAGGTCTGTGGGAAAACGAAGTTTTGACTGGAAATGAAGTACCACAAGTACTGCAGTACCAAATGTTACACTGAAAATAAACCCTGTCCTTTCCTTTCCTGTTATTCCGCTATGAGTTTACGTGTACCCCTGTGTATCTGTGTTCTTCCTGTATCTGTGTATTTACCTGATAAGTTTAATTGAATTTTTCTCTTCTAGTACTAAGTTGCTTTCACCATGATGACGAATACTGTCATCGTCAAATCTAATAAGTTCTTTACGTTGCAAATATGTCCAGACATTATTTATTCTGTTCTGTTATCTTTCAATGCTCATTTGTCAAATTAATATTTCAATAATTGTTCTCATGTTTTATTTATTTACCTATGTGGCAGTTCCTGGAACACTCATGTATATGCTTATTTCTATTCCTTTGTAAAGCCTGCCTTACTACAAATGGTATCTGTATTATCATAGTCTTTAATGATGTCTTCTGTACCTTTGTAATTGTATTCTTATGCTGTAAAATTGTAAATTGTAGACACCAGTTCTTCAAATTAAGTAAATAGTACGAATTTAATTTACTGCACACATTTCTGTTGGTCATAATGTATGAATAAAATCTCTGAGGCTAAATGACTGTGTTAATATTTGGATGTGTGCTGATACTTCAGTACGGGATGGTTAACAGCACTGCTGGTTCTAAGGACACTGCAAAAAATTACTCAGTGCACAAGTGGTGGTTTATGGACTTGCTTTATCATCCTCAAGACTCTTTAATTGTGATTGTGCACCTGCACAGTCGCAATGGATGGCTGCTTTCCATCTCTGCAAGGACTACAGTGGGCCAGCACTCTTGGTAGCCCACTACTACCATAATCTCTACAAGGACTACACTGGGTCTGCACACCTGGTGGCCCACTACTACCGTAATCTCTACAAGAAATACTTGCGGTCTGCTCTGTGGTGACCTAGTAATTCTACCAGTATTCTTCAATACTTCGACTGACTCTGCTGTGAGTTTGCTCTGTTGTGGCCCACCACATAATGAAAATTTTGTGATGTAAGTGCTTAATGAAATGTATAGGCTATTGTTAACATTTCTTTTTAGTCAGGGCAATTCTTTTGAATTAATTATTTGAAGTCAGGTTACTTTTTTTCTGAGTAGTCAGATTGCGTTGCGCTAGGAAATTGTAGGTCTCAGTCATTCAGCAATTTAAGTAGAGATTCACTCATTTTAAATAAAGATGTTTGGAGTGAACTAATGACTTGGCTGTAGTGAACACTTTCTGTGCTGGACTATGTTGCATAGGTCTCTGTCAGGCTATGAACCAAAGACAGTCTTGTGAGCTGATACTAGAGCGTTCTTCGTTTTACTAAGATTTGAAGCTCCATCTTCCATGATTCCGATTGAAAAACTGGATTTTTTTCAAAATCAGCCTTATGCAAAAGACAATTAGTTAATTTTTATATTTACCCACACAATTTTCGAGACCAATGTGTCATCTTCTGTGGGTTAAATTTTTATTTCTGTAAAGTACAATATCACATTTGTAATTACTTAACTGCTGTAGGACCAAGAAATACAACATTTGCAATTTCCTTTCCTTAAAGTTACTTCGTTAACTGAGCTGAACTATTATACATAGATTTTAGGGTTCATTTTCGTCGTTTCTTGACAGCATGTCATCTGCAAAGTAGCCATGAAGAAAATTATTGCGTAATTGTCGCGAGGTGTTTGGAGGGCAGAGGTTATGTACATTACTGTACTTATACTGTTTCGTGTCCCTGGTTGTTGCCTCAATCAGCTGCTATATAGAGCAGTGTTTTCACTCAGTTTTTCACAAGCTTCCCCTCACGACTTCTCCTCACATGCACTTGCACAAAATGTGGCGAAATGAGATCTGAGGAGACATATCTGACAACACACTCAGAGAAAGGTGTCGTGTTATTGTCGTTGCTTACTATCTACATCTACGTGGATACTCTGCAAATCACATTTAAGTGCCTGGCAAAGAGTCCTCGAACAACCCTCACAATTCTCTATTATTCCAATCTTGTATAGTGCGCGGAAAGAACGAACACCTATATCTTTCCGTACGAGCTCTGATCTCCCTTATTTTATCGTTGTGATCGTTTCTCCATATGTAGGTCGGTGTCAACAAAATATTTTCGCATTCGGAGGAGAAAGTTGGTGATTGGGACTTCGTGAGATGATTCCGTCGCAACGGAAAACACCTTTCTTTTAATGATGTCCAGAGCTAATCCTGATATCATTTCAGTGACACTCTTTCCCATATTTCCCGATAATACAAAACGTGCTGCACTTCTTTGAGCTTCTTCGATGTACTCCGTCAGTCCTATCTGGAAAGGATCCCACAGCACGGAGCAGTGTTCTAAAAGAGGATGGATAAGCGTAGGGTAGGCCGTCTCCTTAGTAGATGTGTTACCTTTTCTAAGTGTCCTGCCATTAAAACGCAGTCTTTTGTTAGCCTTCCCCACAAAGTTTTCTATGTGTTCCTTCCAATTTAAGTAGTTCGTGATTGTAATACCTAGGTATTACGGCTTTCAGATTAAAATAATTTACCGTGTAACCGAAGTTTAACGATTTACTCTTAGCACTCATGTGGATGACCTCACACTTTTCGTTATTTAGGGTGAAATGCCAATTTTCGCACCATTGAGATATCTTTTCTAAATCGTTTTGCAATTTGATTTGATCTTATGATGACTTTATTAGTTGATTAATGACAGCGTCATCTGCAAACAACCTTAGTCGGCTACTGAGATTGTGTCCCAAGCCGTTTATATAGATAAGGAACTGCAAAGGGCCTATAACACTACCTTGGGAACGCCAGAAATCACTTCCGTTTTACTCGATGACTTTCCGTCAGTTACTACGAACTGTGACTTCTCCGACAGGAAATTACAAATGCAGTCACATAACTGAGACGATACTCAATAAGTACGCAATTTCACTACAAGCTGCTTGTGTGGTACAGTGTCAAGAGCTTTCCCGACATCCAGAAATATGGAATCGATCTGAAATCCCTTGTCAATAGCACTCAACACTTCGTGTCAATAAAGAGCTAGTTGTTCATCGTTGGTCTTGTGTTTGTTATGACACTGATTTTAAATGTGTGTCTGTGTGTGAGAGAGATAAAGATAGAGAGAGGGCGGGAGAGAGAGAGAGAGAGAGATGGGGATGGGGGGGGGGGAGAGTGAGACAGATGGAAAGAGGGGTTCGGAGGGAACCAAAAAAGATTTTTTTCTGAAAATAGCTTCCGTTTTTTTGGTTCCCTCCCCACCTCTCTTCCATCTCTCTCTCTCTCTCTCTCTCTCTCTCTCTTTCTCTCTCTCTAACGTACACACGCATGCACCCCCCCCCCACACACACACACACTCACACACACACACACACATACATACATACACTTAAAATCAGTGCCATAACAAACAGAAGACCAATGATGAACATGTTAGCGACGACAATAACATGACACCTCTCACTGAGTGTGTTGTCAGAAATGTCTGCTCAGATCACATCTCGCCACATTTTGTGTTAAGTGCATGTGAGGTGAAGTAGTGAGCGGAAATTTGTGAAAACTGAGTGAAAACAATGCACTAAATAGCAACTGATTGAGACAACAACCATGGACACGAAACAGGACTGAAAGTGTAAGTACAGTAACGTTCATAACCTCTGCCCTCAAAACAGCTCTCCACAAATACGAATAAATTTTCTTCATGGCTAGCTTGAAGATGACATGCTGCCAAAAACCCACGACAATGAGCACTAAAATCGATGTATAATAATTCAGCTTAGTTAACGATGTCATTTTAAGGTGAGTATCTAAAACAAAACGAAGCAAATTAAAATCTTGTGCTTCTTAGTCCTACAGCCGTTTAATTATTACAAATGGGATATTTTACTTTACAGAAATAAAAATTTGACCCACAGAAGATGACACATTGGTGTCGAAACATGTCTGGGTAAATGTAAAAATTAACTAATTATGTTTTGCATAAGGCTGATTCCCAAACCAACCCTCTTTTTAGAACATTTCTTTTGTGTTTCGCTGACAACAGTGTTGCAATGGATAGTAAAGGGGGCAGAGCAGCTCGCTTCTCGGGCGTGTCGGACGGGAGAAGGACAGAAATGCGGTAGCTTCGATATCGTCAAAATAGCTTCCTCCAAGTTACTTTGCAAGAAGGCACACACCGACCTTGTCCGTAGGCAGTGAATCAACAAATATTCATATGGCAACGAAAAGTCTGTAGATGTGCGACGAGTAGTTCAATGAGGAAATACTATGCCTTAATATTATTTCATTTGGAAACCACAATCTGCTAGGGAACAGGCTAACGTTTCACAATGAAAACTGAATTGTTTGTTTCCTACTTGGAACTATCTGCCATATGAAGATGCATATGGCATTCCGAAACCGGTTATGGCGCTAAAATAAAACATTTCAAAGGTATTTGTTCCTGGTTGCATCTTTCACCAACTATCATTAACGGCCATAGAGTTTACAAGATCCAAAATGGATAAAATAACATTGTTATTTTTATGTCTAGTTGTTTTGTATGGAGAGGTGTTATTCATTTGTATGGTGTTGGATGAATAACTACCATTTATTGCTATTAGTAAAACTCTGGTTAGTAATTCAGTGATACCAAATCTCTTGTACTGTCCTTATCATCTCACTGACTTGCCGGATTGCACTTGATAATTATTAAACGTACATTGTGATATAAATTTTAAACAACGCCTTCTGCATTTCATTCAGTTAGAGTAAACATTAGTAAAGTTGTGTTAGTGCATGTCATTTACTACAGAGTACTTATGAGATGTCGTGTACAGTCCTTGTCTTCAAACTAACTGAACACTTGACAGCAAAATTGTGCGCTACTGCTGAATGCAACCAATATACCGTAGCTGTGTGGCAGGTCCTCTAAAAGCTGAAACCTTGTGGGATACAGTCGTTGGACTATACGCAATGGCTAATGAAAGAGAATACTAGGCAGCGCCGATCATTATGGCAGTCCGTCCAGATGTAAACTAATACCGCGGTACAACAAATATTAGACAACATATTATTAGAGACGAGACAGTCTCTAACGCTAGTAAATTAAACTATATTACAATAAGTGGCACTTCAGAAGTCTTACCACACTCATCAAATAACATGACGAGTTTTCGTTTGTAATCTGAATTGGAACCTACGGTTATCCTAACAAATCTTCAATTTTCAAATCTTCCAGTTGTGTCTCTAATCCAGTGACGCTTTTTATTATGGCTAGTGTGCGGGAGTCTATTTTACAATCAAACGACAGTATGTTTGGACTATTCTCCTGCGTGAACGATTTCTTAAACGGGTAATTCTGAACTTCGGATTTCATTAGCTATCTTCAGCTGCCACACCAGATAAGACAAAGAGTTGACGAAAGCCTTAGACCCGCTTATCGACTTTACATAGGACCAGAATTTTCCCCCAGACAGATTTTTTATAAAGGTAAGATGGTGAAAGTTGTTTATGCTTCGCGCACAGATCTTTTCACAACGATAGAATCTCTGCTAATCCTTTTCCTCGTTTCCCTTTGAACCGAGAGTACAACAGTCTTTATTCCCACACCATTTTCCGAATTTCGTTGTTAAAGCATAATACGCCTTAACCGCCCCTGATACTCTTACTAGGCAGGTAGTTATGTAGTCTGCGATTTACAGTCTGCTTAAACTTTGTCCATATTTCTTGTACTATAACAATAACGTAGTGTGAAACACGCTTATGATACCCTATGAGAGGATTTCGAAGTTCGACGGCGCATGTGTCTAATGGGCAAGGGTATCGGACTATAATTTCGATTTTAGTTTAATTAACAGAAAAACCAAATAGGTTTTAACCTTGGGAGTTAACAAAAGTGGTAAAGTCGTAAATGAATGAGAGAAAATGAACGGTCGGCAGTCAAATTACGGACATTAATTGGGAAATATATATCTGAGGCACCTGAATATTAGTTATTGAAGTTGATTCATTGAGATTTCCCTTTGAAAAGCAAATAGGATATAAGCTGTCACTGAACACTATGTAATGTGTGTAGTAGCTGTTACCAATAACACACACACAGCAGTAAATTATGGGGAGCAACTTTGCACCATCTCATAGTAATGACAGCCACACTTAAAAGCATTACTTAATCAAATACTGAAATGGCACTGCATGGAGTGCAGATCTAAATTTGGACATGAGAAGCTTCTATCTTGTCTGACATGAAAAACACAAATAACGATGAATAACATCATAAATACTGTGTTTAACCTCCTCGACATATAGCAGTTTTACTCAGGAAACGTAATAGTTCAATTTTTCTTAATAGCTGCAGAATATGATGGGGACCCATAAACTAAAATAGTTTCACTAGTCAAAGGTCTTTGATTGTTACAATAGTAAAGACTAACTCTAAAAGCTAATCATTCACTTCACTTGGCGTAGTTCTAAATTACTTTGCAAGACAATAAAATACCACCCTGGGTTTAATTAACTTCAGAAAAGTAACCTTTCCTGATGTGTATCAAAAATACACCTCCTTTAAAATAGTGCACAATTTTTCTTTAAACAGTACTATCTAAAATCTGTTCATTAAAGGTTTGTATGTACTTGAACTTTAATTACCTGTGAAGCAGGTATTCTTTGCAATAATATTAACACAATCTTGCACTGTAGTCCTACAAAACTCTATTCTATAATAAACTAAGGATACTTTAGCAAAAGCCTGTCCCACTTCACTTCTGTGGTTTTAGCTTTAACTTTTACTACTCCTTTTACTTTAGACAAAAGATCACTTTTAAAGACATGAATGCAAGAATTATTCATTTAAATCAGGATACATGGTTTTAGTAGCACTTAGGTTAGGACCCTGCGTAGGTTCGTGATCAGGATTGAAAGTATGCTTCCGAACCATAATTTATGTTTTATGTGATTATTATTGAAACAACACACAAATTAACTGGTCCATGCCCATCTACATTACTTAATTGAATGTATTATGTTTGTGAAGAAGTGGCGAAGATTGGTGGCTGGCGGAGTTGCGGTTAACTATATTCACGTCTCTTGATGCGTGAATGCTCTATAAATTCTCTTCTTGGCGTCAGATTTTCAACATCCGAGGCAAATCCCTTATAATGCAGCTTCCAATTGCCTCTCTTAGCACCGTCGAAGTGTACTGTGCTAGCCACATACTTCGTGTCGTTCACACAAAGGAGCCGCTCAGTTCTATCGCCAAACCCACCTTTTACAACGCGCAATGCCACTTTCGTTGCGGAGGGACTTCCCTACAGCGTTTAAATCTTACAAATACAACTGCCCTAAGCATGAATCAGCTTTTAACAAACATATTCTTTTTTATAAATTCATATTATAATAATTTAAAATTTCAACACATTCCTTTGCCCCTTTCATATATACATTACAAAGTTCTAATTTTCTTGCCATAGATCATGGAGTTTAAATAATACAAAATACAAACTTCATAAATTGCAAATACACATACATAAAGTAAAACTACTCCTAATCGACATAAGTGTTACAGTACGTCCATCTTGCTGGAATTAAATGGTGTCAGTTTATTTTCTAAGTGAAATGCTTACTACTCCTTATCTGCTCTTTCTACCAGACAAATTGTCCTAGCCTTCTTGACTGAATTATTAACTTTCGTAACCACAGTTGCTATAATGACATGATCACTAATCCCCGTCTCTCTGCCGAAGCTGTAGATAAGGTCCGGCCTGTTTGTAGCTCCAAGGTTGAAGATACATCTATTGCGTTTCGTCTGTCAAAGTAGCTGCTCAAGACAGTTTTCAGAAAACGTGTTGCAAAGTACTTCGCAAGACTATGTGCCTGTACCCCAGCAATGAATCTAGATATATCTCAGTCTATACTCAGTAGGTTAAGTTCGCCTCCAACTAGTATTGCATGATCTGCTTATTTACATGCTACTGACCGTAGACTTTCTTTACGTGACTCTAAAACTGTCAAAGCAGAATCTGGTGGCCGGTAAATAACATGTGACAATTACCTTGATTTCACCTAGACGTGTTACAGGCGACCAGATTTCTTCATTGTCACACTCAACTTGGACCTCAATAGAGACAATATTATCGCCAACTGATGCAATGAAAGCTCCCCCCTCCCCTCCTCCCTCCCTCAAGACCTCTAAACTGTATTTCAGACATACGTTCCCAGACTCGATATGTATCTCAGAGGTTTCTCCTTTCGGTTTCAGCCAGCTCTCGGTCCCGAGATTAATTTGAGTGTGTTACCCTTCCTTGTGGGCAGTAAATTTGGGATCTTCTTTACGAACACACTGACAATTTACTGATAAAATTTTGACCGTCGAAGTGTCTTCACTATGAACGCGGCCTGATTTCGCTATCTGTGTATCGAATGGATAGTGTTCATCAGAGTACCTCAAACCACCGCCTGACCAAGGAATGTCACATTCACTGCACAAGTATTCTGATAACGGTATAGCTGCTTTCTTTGTGTAGTACACACCTGACCTACTAATAGGAGAGCTTCAGTTCCCCACCCGATAACGCACGTGCAGAAATCTGCAGCCAAGACGGTCACAGAGTCGACGAAGCTTTTGGTCGAAATACTCCACTAGGCACCAAACCGAAGGACTCTCATCAACTCTGGGAACAAGTCTGAAATTTGTGAGCTCTGCTTGTGTCCTACGTGTATGGCCAACAGCCTGCTCCTCCTCTGACAGCTGCCTATTTGATCTGAGGATGTCTGTAATGCTCTTTACATTGGAGTTCCTGATAACCAGCAAACCCATGCAAATGTGTATCTCATTGGACATTGTTGAACGAACGGACACTTCCTTATTGACAGGGCCAACAGGCGAGGCCCAACGGCCAGTCTTCACACTGGCCGTCCTCCCAGAGCGACGCAAACGCGTTACCAACCGCCACTCACCCTGCTGTGAGGGCACATCCATCGCATCGCGTACTCTAGGAGGTGCCTTTGCAGCAGAGCCTGTGGTAGAAACAAGCGGTACAGGAGGCGTCCCATGCGAAGCACCAGGTTCTCCGTCACCAGTACACAATGAGGCAACAGCCTGAAAGTGGCTGACCATAGCCAAAAGCCCATTCAGCTCTTCACGAACTGCGACCAGTTCATCCTACGTTCGGCCACAGCCTGCACACACCCTACTAGAAGAACTAAGTTAAGAAATAAACTATAGAAGCAGACAGAAACCTGGATATGCAGCTTACTACCCTCCAGACGGGTCACCAATGGACGCTTATCCCCCATGAGAAGTTTCATAGGTAGCTGTTTAGAAGAAATGAAAACTACGAAACTGATTGCCTGAATTAGCACTTACAGTTAAGAACGCTAAATTAAACCTCTAAAATAGAAAGACACGAACGAAATTTTAGAAATATAATACTAAGGAACACAGGAGAACCTAATACGTACCTTGTCACTCTGAAGATGAGAACAGGTCACAGCTGAGGGCCTGACTGACTGACTAAATAAATGAACGGGCGCTTGGCATCAAAACAAAACAAATGAGCAACTACTGCGCTACTGACTGAATGAATTTTCATTTTGAGTATGTGAAAGTTTTACAGTGTGCAGATACATCCTTACCGCTTGTTTTCAAACTTACTTCAACCTGTTACCGTGAGTGGCGCCGTCACAGCATGTCTTCAAGATGGCTGATACACTTGACGTTCGTCAGAAGCAACGTGCTCTCATAGAATTCCTCTACTGTGAAACCGAGACAGTGGGAAACTTCCACAAGCGGTTGGAAAAGGTGTATGGAGATGCTGCTGTCGATTGCAGTACAGTTAGTCGGTGGGCAAGCAGGTTACGTGATGAAAGCGGCCACGGCAATATTGAGGATTGTCCTCGCATCGGCAGGCCTCGTACTACACACACTCCATACAATATGCAGAGAGTTAACGAACTGGTGACTGCTGACAGACGCACCACAGTGAACGAATCGTCACGCTACGTTGGGATAGGGGAAGGAATTGTTTGCAGAATACTGAAAGTATTGGCGTTAAAAAAGGTTTGTGCCAGGTGGGTTCCAAGGATGTTGACAGTGGCTCACAAAGAGCAAGAAAAACGGTATGCAGAGAACTTTTGGAACAGTACAAGAATGGTGGAGATGAATTTCTTGAAAGCATTGTGATAAGAGATGAAACATGTCTCCATCATTTTTCACCAGAAACGAAGAGGCGATAAATGGAGTGGCATCATGCAAATTCACCCAAGAAAAAAAAATTCAAAACCACACCTCTTGAAGTGAAAGTTATGGTTACAGTGTTTTTCTATTCCAAAGGACTCTTGCTTTTGGACATTATGCCAAGTGGAACCACCATAAATTCTGATGCATATGTGACGACACTGAAGAAACTTCAAGCTCGACTGAGTCGTGTTCGACCACATCGGCCAAAGGACGACAATGCACGGCCACATGTCAGCCAAAAAACCATGGAAGCGATCACAAAACTCGGAAGGACAACACTGAAGCACCCGCCTTACAGTCCTAACCTGGCTCCATGTGACTATCATCTCATTGGGAAACTGAAACACTCTCTTCGTGGAACAAGGTTTGAATATGATGACTCCCTTGTGCATGCTGCCAAACAATGGCTGCAACAGGTTGGTCCAGAATTTTACCGTGCGGGTATACGGGCGCTGGTTCCAAGATGGCGTAAGGCACTTGAGAGGGATGGAAATTATGTGGAGAAATGACAATATTGTTCCTAAGGGATGTATCTACACACTGTAAAACCTTCAAACATGTATAATAAAAGATGGATTGAAAAAAATAGTGTGCATTTCTTTAGGAGTGACCATCGTAGTTAAAAGAGAAAAGAAATGCACCAGGAAAACAGACTGTAAATGGTGATACAATTCACTTGGGAATAGGGGGCTTAAATGGAAGTTTTGCAATCTGCATTATGCTATACAGAAATGAATTCCACGCAACGCTGTGGCAAGAATATGAGGTAACTTGTACATACCTATGCTAAACACTACTACAAGTTCTAATTAAATCAAGATGTAGGTGATCTTTCGATTCGCAGATTGGGATGCTTGTGATTTCTGCATTAGCAAATGTGATGGTAGTTAAAAGGTGATATTTACCGGTATTTGCACTGGAATGTGTAAAACTAACAAATGCCTTACGAGTGAAAAGCCAGCCAGTTATTGGGATCGGGAATGACCCCAGGCAGCTGAGGAACCGGTCGTTCATAGGTCAACAGAAGGTGCACGTTCTTCGCCATGACGTGGTTGGTAGGCATAGTGGTGTCTGGAACCGTTTGGCAAGCCGTCAATGAAATATCCCTTTTTAGAACAAAGCAACCCTTTATTCACTTTAGTACAGAGTGTAGATTACAGCAGGTGGGAGGTTTTGCGTCTCGACGACGCCAGTAACTGCCAATACGCTGAGTGGGGTATTTAGAAACTGCTGGCAACACAGCACACTCTGTCGGCGACGGGAGAGGCATCAGAGAAGTTGCGCCCGAAGGGCACTGGTGTAAAAAGTTAAAGCAACAAACCGCTGTTTCCCTGTCCTGTGCATAATTCACGATATAATAACATAGACTATCAACAGATGTCCGCACGATCGTGTTATGCATGGAAGATTGCTTCCAGTCACCGCACAACCATCCCAGCGTTGACGTCAGGGCACCTATCAAACGTTGTAGTGTTTGCCCGGTCGTTCTACATCCACAATCGTTGTGATCACAGTCACAGACGGTGCAATGTGGCACAGAGAAGACGCCTACCACACTCACGCCAGTGAAGAGCCATAGAAAGAATGGAAGTACTACAGTCGCAAAGTGATGTGTACCAAAGGCTTAATGTAAATGGTTCTGATTTTTCTCGGATGTTGCGACAGTTTATAGACACCGAAAATGTTACCCCGAAAACCCAGGTAGAGCCGACCACATGTGATGTCAGAAAGAGAGGACCGTTATGTGGCTGTAAGGGCACCATGGTCCCGACTAGTACTGCACGGCAACCGGTGTCTGACCTCGCAGCATCCACTGGACGTGTTGTATGATGTACAGAAGGCTTCAGAAGAGTGGACTCTATTGTCGTAGACCTGCTGCATGTGTATCTCTAACGCCTCTTCACAGGAGGGAACGTTTAGAGTGAAGTCATCAAAATGCCACCTGGACAGTCGAACAGTGGGCCAATGTTCTTTAAACAGATGAATCCCGATTTGGTCCGGAGAGTGGTTCTCGACAGATTCGTATCTGGAGGGAACGTGCAACACGATTTCGGGACCAAAACATTGTGGAAAGTGGCCGATATCGAGGAGGATCCCTAATGACGTGGGCAAGGGTTACGTTAACCACTCGAAAACATCTTGATGCAATTGTACTGGTGAATCGACAAGGTTGAATTGCTGTCAGGTATCGTCACGAGATCTTGGTACCTCATGAGCAGTTGTGATTAGCTGCGGGCCCAAAGTGTGTATTAATGGACGATAATGCTCGACCTCACAGAGCACGGGTGGCTGACTTTTCCTTGAAAAAGGAAGATGTTGCATGCATGGTGTGGCCTGCTCGCTCTCCAGATTTGAATATCATACACCATGTCTGGGATGCACTAGGGAGACGCGTTACACGACGTCAGTATCCGCCAACCACTCTCCAAGCCTTCCGGGCAGCTCTGCACGAAGAATGGCCGTTATTGCCTCAATATGAGTTTCACAGCATGCCCCGTCATTGTGAGGTTATCGGAATGTGTGTGCAAATCCCTTAAAACGGGAAAACGAAGAACAATTTTGTCTGCGGTTACTCATGTTGCAGTAGTTTACGTTCTGTATTATTGACATTGTTTCTACTTTAGTATCACATGTTTGAACTCAATTTGTTGCCTTAAGTTTGGACACCAGTGTGTGCCAGATGCCACTCGTAGCAGCCTGTGTAAGTCGTGATCGTCATGTACCGCACTGGTTCGAGCTGTAACATCCAACATACTCGAAGTCGAAGGTGTACGTCCACACTCAGTGGTGATCAGAGCGATAGGAAGATTTCGGGACCAGCGCACACTATCGTAGAGACTATGCCGGATGCAACCCCGAATCGATCGTGCGTCGCACCAGAGCAGCACCGGCCACGGCGTGCCAGACTTCACGTGTACCACGTGTGCGGGCCGCGGGCGGTTCGAGACTCGGCCAGTCTCGGCTTTTCTGGTCGTTCACGGAAGTACGCGGTACAACTCAACATTTCATTTAGTACTGCGACGTGGCATTGACGGTCGGTTCAACTCTCTTCAGTTCGGCAGAATCGTTGAGTCAGTGTTGTTATCGCTTGGCTATTTGTGCGTGGCATGAAGGACGTCAGAGGATTGCTTAAAAATAGTCAATCCAGTGATTTATCGTCACAAGTATTCCTAATTGAATGTTAATGGGAGAAGAGAAGTATAAGAATTCTAAGTATCGTTTATGCCATTGCATAATCGACGGTTACTGCAAATTCGCTTGGAACCATCTTTCGATTTAAAACCCGCTATTGTTGAATTTATGCAGCGACGAAAATTACAACATCGGTTATCGGTTGTAGGATTCGCCTTGTAAGTCGATTTCTACATCTACATCTACATAGATACTCCACAATCCAAGGTACAGTGCATAGCGGAGGGTACCACGTACCACTATTTCACTGCACGCTGCCCACAATAAGACACTGCACGGCAAGACAAAATCTATTTCTGACTTCATGATGATGCATTTAAAAAGAATATCGCATTGTAGAATGGACATTTCCCTAAGCTCACTGGCTTTAAAGAGAGGACGAGGTTTGAAGAATTCATTGAGGCCATTGAAGGATTTACAAGGATAATTTTTAAAATGTATTGAGAACACTGCCAATTTCACATCTCTTTTCGAGCTGTTTCCGAAACAGTTTGCCGTTTTAGTTGAAAGCGCCCCTGCGCATGTGCAGATGTAACTGACTGATCTGCAGTGTAGTTTCCACCCTAAAGACAAATCATTTGAGATTAAAACTTTCCATTATTTCTAAATTGTTTGCCTCATTTAGATTTTGCACATGTCCGTAATGAACTAGCTAAAGTGCTACGATATTTCGATCAACATATGTGTAAAGGACATCGTTTCAAATACAAAACTACACAGCGGAACGGAATTAAAAAATCACTTTTCCGAATCTCCCATTGCGGTGCATAAATGCGAAATATAGCCTAAAGGTGCCTACAAATTTACTTCAAAATGGCGCCAAAGCGTGGGTCCCTGTGACCCCATCCTCAGGTTCGACGATGCTTCACAATGGAAGATGCCGAAAGATGCGAAAGAAAGGCTAGAGTTCAGGGGTTCATATGGACGTGTAAATGGGTCAGTGATATCACAGTGGCACCAAATTTGACCACACTTCTGGCCAACGCCTCCGTGGACGTGCACACAATGGGAAGGACGTCACAACCACTCTTACTCACGTTTCACCATTTCTTCTAACGCCTCGGTGACGGAGGATAGAACCGCGACACCCAGCGTTGAAACCCAACGGTTTTCTTATGGGTAGCTGAGGAGAACATTTCAGACACGCCATTGTTCGGAATAGACACGAAAATGCCTCTGGAATTGGGATAATTAGGGTCCATGAAACAACTCCTTTCCTTGGTACGGTGATTTCCACACATTTCGATGATGTAAACGGCAATTTGCAGTGGTATGAGCAACAGCAAGACGTACTTGACAATCTTTGATGCTGCTGACATCTCCCTAACGTTACAGTCCTCTAAAGATATCGTAGGCTAGAAACCTAGCTGAACGTGATCTCACCTATGTGGAGTGCAGTACGACTACAATTTTTTCTCTGGTGTGCAGGGTGGAACCACTAGGGGCCGTTCAAAATTATTCGATGAAACTTGAACGTGATCCGAGGGAAGAAAGGGTGCTTATGCTTCTGCAGTGTCCTGTTTCATTTCCTCGTACGTCGGGATTACAGAGGAGTGCTTGAAGAAAACTGCAAAGGGGTCTTCTACGACAACACCCAATCCTAGTTCGACAAAAATGTCGGTGGCAGCCGTCCACATTTATTGAGTATTTAAAAATGTTTGAAGTAAGCCTAGGTACCTGCAGGTAGGCAGTCCCTTGACACACACCCGACGCCAGGTGCCTGCCTGCAAATGCCTAAGACCCTATTGCTGCTTTTCTCTGTAAAGGCACATTTTTAGAACCATACAAATTATAAAAATCGTTGTACATGTATATGTACGTGCGCATGTATGTTCCACATCTCCTCCTAAACCATTGGACTAATTTCAATCAAACTTGTTACACCTAACGCCTATCGTATTCTCTCCAGAATGAATCACTGTGGGGGTAAGAACTACCCACTTTTCAGAGAGGTAGTGGTGAAGGTGGAAAAGCAGTATATGACACTACACGCTAATACTCATAATTTACTTATCCAGTATTTGAGAAGGAGAGCACTTAGAGTCATGCAACAAACTTTACAATTAATTTCAATCCTTTTCGAAACTTCTTCGCTCGAACGATCCCAACTAAATAATGAAAGGAGAAAAGTTTGTCCCTTACTATATTTTCGCTGTTAATGCATCAGACATGACGTCCTAAACCATTGGACTAATTTCAATCAAACTTGTTACACCTAACGCCTATCGTATTCTCTCCAGAATGAATCACTGTGGGGGTAAGAACTACCCACTTTTGAGAGAGGTAGTGGTGAAGGTGGAAAAGCAGTATATGACACTACACGCTAATACTCATAATTTACTTATCCAGTATTTGAGAAGGAGAGCACTTAGAGTCATGCAACAAACTTTACAATTAATTTCAATCCTTTTCGAAACTTCTTCACTCGAACGATCCCAACTAAATAATGAAAGGAGAAAAGTTTGTCCCTTACTACATTTTCGCTGTTAATGCATCAGACATGACGTTCTAATTTATTACTTCTCCATTACAAACTGTGTCGCTGACACATTTTGCTGACAGTGTTCTCACATACCACTGAATGTACCAGAAAAATTACACCATTGTACCACAACTAGTTCAGCAGATAGGAAGTCATGAACACTGAAGGCGTAAAAAACTACTGCATCATGCAAGATTATTAAATTTATTACTTCGCTGCTATTAGCTCTATTCGCAACTTTTTTTCGCAGGTAGTATCGCTCTCAATATATCTACAAAAGCGTAATATTATACTACACGAAGTGCAGGAGATATGAAGTGATAAACACTGAGATGCGTGAGAAATTGCCGCATCATACACGACTTTTTAATTTATTTCTTATTTACTACCAACTCTATTCACAACACATTTTGCAGTCAGTTACCTCATACATCACTGGGTTTACCTGCAAAATTATATCGTTGCACAGCACATAGTTCAGGAGATATGTCGCCATAAACATTAAGCTGCTTGAAAATGAAACTGCTGGGCAAAATTGCAATTACGTGCAGGTGAAATATCTGTACAAATACGCTGAAATACGTTAAATATGTATCAAATATACTTGACGTGAGCGTAAGCAAAGAATCCAACGGGCAAAATCCTCGTCCTAAAGCCCTGTAATGGTGTCAGTCGAATATTGTACACGTATTAATCACAATCTGGAACGAAATACTACAGGGGTAAGAATCATCGTCCTTCAGCTGGAGATTGTATGACAAAGTGGAGCGAGAGAGAGAGAAGGGAGGATGAAGAGATGCACAGACAACAAGAAGGGAGGAAGACATAACCACAGATAGGAAGAGGAGGTGATGGACACAGAGAGGGAGGGTGAAATGGACAGAGAAGGGAAGAGGAGGAGATGGACTGAGAAAGAAAGAGGAGGGGATGGACAGGTACAGCTGGAAGAAGAGACATACAGAGAGATGGGGAAGGAAGAGGTGAAGAGACAGAGAGGAGGAAGAAATAGACAAAGGAAGTAGAGGAGGAGATGGACAGAGAGAAGGGTGTGGCGGAGATGGACACAAAAACGAAAGGGGAGGAAATAAACAATGAGAGGAGGAGGAGGAGATGGACAGAGACAGGGGGAGGAGGATTTGGATAGAGACAGTGGGAGGAGGAGGTGGACAGAGAGAGCGGCAAGAGGATGTGGACAGAGAGTGGGGGGAGAGATGTACAGAAAGAGGGGGTTGTGGAAATAGACAGGGAGAGGGAAGGCTGGAGATAATGTGCAGGGGCGGGATGGATGAAGAGGGGGGTGGAGCAGTAGATCATGAGAGAGGGAATGGAGAGAGAGTCCGGAACCGTGCGACTGCTACTTTCGCAGGTTCGAATCCTGCCTCGGGCATGGATGTGTGTGATGTCCTTAGGTTGGTTAGGTTTAAGTAGTTCTAAGTTCTAGGGAACTAATGACCACAGCAGTTGAGTCCCTTAGTGCTCAGAGCCATTTGAACCATTTTTAGATGAAGCAGAAGAAGGAGGATAGAGAGAAGGGCAAAGAGGAGATGGACAGAAAGAGGGAGAAGGACGAGATGAAGAGAGAGATGTGGGTATAGAAGATATATTAACAGAAGGCTGGAATAAATAAATATTCGTGCAACACCGGATTTCTTAGCTAGTTCTGAATAAATGGCTGGCACAGAGGGTATTGTCGAACTAGGGTGGGAGGGGGGGATCTTAGATCTTTGCCATTTTATTCAGTGTCACACCCCTCCATGATCAACAAACAGGAGATCGTGAAACATGAACACTGAAAAAGCATAAGCAGCTTTTACTGCTTCAGGTCAGTTCAAGTTTCGTCAAATGGTTGAGGACGTTCCTGGGTAGTTCCACCCATTACACCAGAGGAAAAACTGAGGTTGCATTGCATTCCAAAGGGGTGACATCAAGTTCAATGGGGTTGCTAGTACGTTATGTCCTTAGCGAAGTGCTGAAGCATCAGGGAGATATCAGTAGCATCAAAGCTCAACGCATTTCAAACTTTCGATTTCGTTAGTGAAATCTCTGGGAATCAACGTCCATGGGAGAGGGATGCGTACATTCACGCCCTTTATCCCCTCTCCCTGCGGTGTTTTCGTCGAGAATCTGAGCGGCGATGTGTCCGAAATGTTCTCCTTCTTGATCTGAGCGCTGGGACTCGTGGTTCTCACCTCCACCGCAGATGCGTCAAAAGAATGGGTGAAGAACCTCTGTGATGATCTTACCGTCGTGTGACACGTCCACGGTTGCGTTGCTCAGAAGTATGGTGAAATTTGGTTTCAATGCCATGTCATTGACCCACTTTACATGTCGCATGAACTCCCGAGCTCTGGTCGTTTTCTTTCCGCATGTGTCGACACCTTGCTGTTTGAAACTTCATCGAGTCCGAGGATGATGTCGCAGAGCGCCAGGCTTTTGCACCGTTTTAGAGGAAGTCAGTAGCCACCTTTGACCCAAATTTCTAACTTAGATGTCTCAATGGGAGATAATTAGGGTGATCCTTTAATCCTGTTAAACAGTCTATAAGAGTCACAAGTACGTGTCAGCCTTAGTGTGAAATTCTGTGATAAGACTACTTCTGTCCCTATGCCAAGAGTCTGTACTTGTTAAAAAACTATGTGAAGACTTTTGTGCGTCAAAAATGAATAATTCTGGAAATTTGTTTTGGTTTAGTGAATATTGTTGACAAATGTAAAATGTGAAACAAAGTTCCATGCACTGAGACTGCATTGCCATTTAAATGCAGCGCGTTTGCAACTCTTCACTCTTCCACTCTTCACGTTCCGACAGCAGGGGGGAGGGAAGCGTGCAGAAAGGCTGGGCGCTATGGTACTAGTGTCAGGACACGGCTCACTAGCCAAATTCTGACTGCCTCTGCGTAAGAGACGTGGCCACTATCAGGCCGTCGCATACAGAGGAAGACCCAGTGGTACGAAGGGGCCAAGTCGTTTGCATATGGTACCCAATTCTGGCCCTTGCCTTTGGCTATTGGAGACAAAGTACTTGGTAGGTGACAAGATTTTTCATCTGGTACTGCAGTGCCCTCCAACTCCATTTCACCAGCTGATGGGGATGGCAGTGTTCGGCATCACATACACAGAGATTGTTGCCAAGTGCCTGGGAACATCTGAGAATGAGTGATTTAGACAGGTATTTATGAGAGTCTGCTGGCCATTACTTCTCCAACATCACTAACCCCAGTCCAGAAGACACAACGGGCTATGACAACTGGGTATCGCTGTTGGGCGGTAGTGACACCATTAATTTGGCTTTTCTTGTTTGGTCAGCTCTTGAAGGAGCCGAGCCAAAGTTTTTATATTGCCCAACATCACCCTTGTGATAAGCTGGCTAACTTCTTCCGCTTTCTGAGCTTACTGATTGAGCTATATCTGGTTCTGAATATACTTTCTTGTGAAATGATGTCTACGATTTAGGCTCACGTCGTTTAGCTGTGCATCGCTAGAGCCTTTCATTGCACCCGACCAAGCAATGGTTGAATACTCCCTCTGCCTTTGAGAAATCCCGCTTCATGTTGCGGACATTTGTATCTCTCTGGTCATACGTTTTACAAAGTGGTTTAGCCGGCCGCGGTGGTCTCGCGGTTCTAGGCGCGCAGTCCGGAACCGTGCGACTGCTACGGTCGCAGGTTCGAATCCTGCCTCGGGCATGGATGTGTGTGAAGTCCTTAGGTTAGTTAGGTTTGCGTAGTTCTAAGTTCTAGGGGACTGATGACCTCAGCAGTTGAGTCCCATAGTGCTCAGAGCCATTTGAACCATTTTTTTGAACAAAGTGGTTTAGTAAGCACTATAGGACTTAACATCTTAGGTCATTAGTGCCCGAGAACGTAGAACTACTTAAACCTAACTAACCTAAGGACATCACACACATCCGTGCCCGAGGCAGGATTCGAACCTGCGACCGTAGCAGTCGTTCGGTTCAAGACTGAAGCGCCTAGAACCGCTCGGCCATATCGGTCGGCTCAGAAAGTTTTCTTCGTGCTTTTACTCTAATCAGCATAAATTGCATAGTTCGTTGGGTGTTGCTCAACTCTTAACGTTATTAGCAAAGATTAGCCCAAACAGTTTATCTCGTTTTCACACATGGACACCATTTAACAAAGAAGTAAAAGGAAATTAACAAACCACTTACTACTCACCAAATTTCTTCAATAAATCGTTTGATAGTTACCTCCCCTAATTTCTCATGATTTGCAGTTCTCCTTGTTCATCAAATGGTTTTTTATCTCACTGCTCAGGTACATCATTCAGATCCGTGACTTTGAAAAAAAAATTACTTTTACGTTTCCTCAGAAACAAGATTTTTTTTAAAAAAATGCTAAGACAAAATACATGTATGCCATTGTTGTTGATTTTGTGGTCTTCAGTCCTGAGAGTGCTTTGATGCAGCTCTCCATGTTAATCTATCCTGTGCAAGCTTCTTCAGCTCCCAGTACTTACTGCAACCTACATCCATCTAAATCTACTTAGTGTATTCATCTCTTGGTCTCCCTCTACGATTTTTATCCTCCACGCTTCCCTCCAACACTAAATTGGTGATTCCTTGATGCCTCAGAACATGTCGTACCAACCGATCCCTTCTTCTAGTCACGTTGTGACACAAATTCCCCTTCTCCCCAATTCTATTCAATACTTCCTCATTAGTTATGTGATCTACCCATCTAATCTTCAGCATTCTTCTGTAGCACCACATTTCGAAAGCTTCTATTGTCTTCTTGTTCAATCTATTTATCGTTCATGTTTCACTTCCATACATGGCTACACAGCATACAAATACTTTCAGAAACGACTTCCTGACACTTAAATCTATGCTCGATGTTAACAAATTTCTCTTCCTCAGAAACGCTTTCCTTGTCATTGCCAGGCTACATTTTATATACTCTCTACTTCCACCATCATCAGTTATTTTTCTCCCCAACTGTCTCATTTCCTAGCCTAATTCCTCTGCATCACCCGACTTAATTCGACTACAGTCCATTATCATCGTTTTGTTTTTGTTGATGTTCATCTTATATCCTCCTTTCAAGACACTGTCCACTTCGTTCACCTGCTCTACCAAGTCGTTTGCTGTCTCTGACACAATTACAATGTCATTGGCGAACCTCAAAGTTTTTGTTTCTTCTCCATGGATTTTAATACCTACTTGGAATTTTTCTTTTGATTTCTCTACTGCTTGCTCAATATACAGATTAAATAACATCGGGCAGAGACTACATCCCTGTCTTACTCCCTTCCCAACCACTGCTTCCATTTCATGTCCCTCGGCTCTTATAAGTGCCATCTGGTTTCTGCACAAATTGTAAATAGCCTTTCGCTCCCTGTGTTTTACCCCTGCCACCTTTAGCATTTGAAAGAGAGTGTTCCAGTCAACATTGCCAAAAGCATTCTCTAAGTCTACAAATGCTAGACACGTAGGTTTGCCTTTCCTTAATTTTTCTTCTAAGGTAAGTTGTAGGGTCAGTATTGCCTCACGTGTTCCAATATTTCTACGGAATCCAAACTTATCTTCCCAAAGGTCGGCTTCTATCAGTTTTTCCATTCGTCCGTAAAGAATTAGCGTTAGTATTTTGCAGCTGTGACTTATTAAACTGATAGTTCGGTAATTTTCGCATCTGTCAACACCTGCTTTCTGTGGGATCGGAATTATTATATTCTTCTTGAAGTCTGAGGGTATTTCGCCTGTCTCATACACTTTGCTCACCAGATGGTAGAGTTTTGTCAGGACAGGCTCTCCCAAGGGTGTCAGTAGTTCTAATGGAATGTTGCCTACTTCCGGGGCCTTGTTTCGAAGGTATTGCAGTGCACTGTCAAACTCTTCACGCAGTATAATATCTCCCATTTCATCTTCATCTACATCCTCTTCCATTTACATAATATTGTCCTCAAGTACATCGCACTTGTATAGACACGCTATATACTTCTTCCATATTTCTGTTTTCCCTTCTTTGCTTTGAACTGGGTTTTCCTTCTGAGCTCTTGATATTCATATAAGTGGTTCTCTTTTGTCCAAAGGACTCTTTAATTTTCCTGTTGGCAGTATCTTTCTTACCCCTAGTGATATATGCTTCAACATACTTACATTTGTCCTCCAGCCATCCGTGCTTAGCCATTTTCCAATTCCTGTCGATCTCATTTTTGAGATGTTTGTATTTCTTTTAGCGTGCTTCATTTACTGCATTTTTATATTTTCTCCTTTCAACAATTAAATTCAATATTTCTTTTGTTACCCAAGGATTTCTACTAGCCCTCGTCTTTTTACCTACTTGATCCTCTGCTGTCTTCACTACTTCAGCCCTCAAAGCTACCCATTCTTCTTCTACTGTATATCTTTCCCCCATTCCTATCAATTAATCCCTTGTACTCTCCCTGAAACTCTGTACAACCTCTGCTTTAGTCAGTTTATCCAGGGCCCACCTCCTTAAATTCCCACCTCTTTGCAGTTTCTTCAGTTTTAATGTATAGTTCATAACCAATAGGTTGTAGTCATAGTCCACATCTGGCCCTGGAAATATCTTACAATTTAAAACCTGGTTCTTAAATCTCTGTCTTACCATTATATAATCTGAAACCTTTGTCTCCAAGCCTCTTCCGTGTGTACAACCTTGTCTCATGATTCTTGAACGAAGTGTTATCTATGATTAAATTATGCTCTGTGCAGAATTCTGCCAGGCGGCTTCCTCTTTCATTCCTTAGAACCATTACATATTCACCTACTACGTTTCCTTCTCGTACTTTTCCTACAATCGAATTCCAGTCACCCATGACAATTAAATTTTCGTCTCCCTTTACTATCTGAATATTTTCTTTTATCTCACCATACATTTCATCAATCTCTTCGTCATCTACGGAGCTAGTTGGCATATAAACTTGTACTAATGTAGTAGGCGTGGGCTTCGTGTCTATCATGGCCACAATAATACGTTCTCTATGCTGTTTGTAGTAGCTTCCCGGCATTCCTATTTTCCTATTGATTATTAAACCTACTCCTGCATTACCCCTATTTCAATTTGTATTTATAACCCTGTATTCATCTGACGAATAGTCTTGTTCCTCCTGCCACCGAACTTCACTAATTCCCACTTTATCTAAGTTCAACTATCCATTTCCCTTTTTAAATTTTCTAGCATACCTGCCCGATTAAGGGATCTGACATTCCACGTTCCGATCCGTAGAACGCCAGTTTTCTTTCTTCTGATAAGGACGTCCTGTTGAGTAGTCCCCGCCCGGAGATCCGAATGGGGGACTATTTCACCTCCGGATTATTTTACCCAAGAGGGCGCCATCATCATTTAATGATACAGTAGGTTCCCCTTGCTTTCAGCCGTTTGCAGTACCAGGACAGCTAGGCCGTTTTGGTTAGTGTTACAAGGCCAGATATGTCAATCATCCAGATTGTTGCCCCTGCAACTATTGAAAAGGCTGCTGCCCTCTTCAGGAACCACATGTTTGTCTGGCCCCTCAGCAGATACCCCTCCGTTGTGGTTGCAACTACTGTACGGCTATCTGTATCGCTGAGGCACGCGAGTCTCCCCACGAACGGCAAGGTCCATGGTTAATGGGCCATGCCATTATCGCACCAAATATTGATCGGTAGTCCCACTTATGATCGTTACTTTATCGCTAATTACTGTCTGACTACATCCTACAGTGCTCCCCCTCCTTATATCGTTACTTAAGAAACCCAACATTCGGGCGTCCTTCAGCACTTTATCGTGTAAATCGAATCTTAATTATTTCGTCTGCAGTTTAGGTGGTCGTTGCCTCATGTCGATAGGAACTATGGGCATGTATCATTTGCTGCGGTCCCCTTTAGCTGAAACAATATCTGTCCGAGTTTCACGGTGCACTGGCAAAAAACATTACACGACATTCTGTCTTACCCTGAGTACCTATAACATTACAAGTAACGTCAATTTCATGAATCTCCTGATCCTCAGGTACACTTGCCTGCAAGCATTCAGTCTTGTCGGTCTAATCATTGGCTTTACAAGCATTTTCCCCCCGTCTTCATCTCCTAACTCCCTCTTTCTATGGAGGTACGCCATCACAGGAGCTGACAAATTTCCGTCCTCTCTAAATCAATATGTTTGACCTCCTTCATTATCCAATCGCAACATAATTATCCCTGTCAGTAGCTACCTGTGCATCCTTCGTAGCATCTACAACAAAATTACCGTCTCCTGTTCCACTCTACACGAAAAAAAAGTCGGTGGCACATGTACTTTCCTGTACATCTGACCCAGGTTACTTGGCCTACAAACAAGACGAAATATCGCCCAGTGGAATGGGTATGACAAGACCTAAATCAGTATCATCTGTGTTGATGCTCCCACATCATTTACGACAGTACAGGTCCTCAGGTCCTCCCGGTTTCCGAAATCGCTCCTGTGGTTTTCTGTCCACGTTATCCTTACCACTGCTGATCCAGGAAAGGAAAAAGCGGCAATAAATACGAGCACGTGCTGAAAAGTAATTCCTATCAATTTTTAATCCGAAAATTCGTATATGTTTTTAAACAAAACAAACATTATTTACGTTCTACATCTTTATTTTTCGTGTTCACATATTTATTTCTCAACATAGTCACCCTGGTCACAGTTTGTTGACACCTTTCCAGTAGAACTTTGTTGACAGAGCCGCAGTTTCACCTCTGCTAGTACTGTTTCATCACTGTCAAAGTGAAGTCCTCGGAGGCGTGCTTTAAGTTTTGGTGACAGACAGAAAAAAATCGGACAGAGTCGGGTCGGGACTATGTGGGGGACGGTCGATAACCAAAGGCGCCGGTTGTGTCTTACTAGTCGCCATAGTTACACACCACCTAGTTGTCCGCTCCCGGTAGCTGAGGGGTCAGCGCGACGGACTGTCAATCTTAAGGGCCCGGGTTCGATTCCCGGCTGCGTCGGAGATTTTCTCCGCTCAGGGACTAGGTGTTGTGTTGTCCTAATCATCATTTCATCCCCATCGACGCGCAAGTCGCCGAAGTGGCAATAAATGGATGGACAACAAAAAGAATACAACTAGGAAAGTAAGTAAGACAAGGCGGGCCGTTGTCCATGGCCCCTTTCGCGGCAGCACTTGACCCACTGCTACGGAAACTGGCTGCAAGCTTGAATGGATACCAAATCGGACAACAGAAGGTCACATGCATGACCTACGTCGACGATGTGGGAATTTTCGTGAACAACGAGCAGGAGATAGACAAAATAGAACCAATAACGTAAACGTTTCAAAACGCATGGGGAGAAAGGGTGAATTCCAGAAAAACTGTTCCGCTCCCCATTGGCAACGGAAGTCTGACCATCAACAGGCAGTGGTATCAAATAACCGAGACGCTCAAAACACTAGGGATACAGATCCAAAAATGCCCACTAAAGATGGCGGCACAAAACTGGCGAACAACCCCACATACAATACGAGGGCTGGCCAGAATTCACTCGAATAGAAATCTAACATTAGGACAAAGAGTTGAACTGATCAACACAACGATCCATTCGAAAGCCTGGTACGTGGCACAGATGCTGAGTGCACTAACAGAAATCGCACGAGCGATACAAGGAGATATTGAAAGTATCACAGGCGACGTGTTCACTGAAGCAGGGGGAAGGAGGGCTTGGTCTGGTGGACGTCAGGACAAAGTGTGCTGCGCTGTTGCTCCACAGAGCAATCCAAATGGATAGCAAGAACAGAGAAAGCATCACGGCCTGCCTAATAAACACCTACAGGCCACCATCAGAGGAAGTGCCGGTAGATACCAGACACATACCGTTTAAGATGGGACAAATCAGGCAACTGATTCTCGATAAGAGCTACGCTCTGCCCACCGTAACAAACCCGCGACTAAGGACGGCGAAAAACATCTACGGCGCACTAAGAGGACAAACACACAAAACAAGGATCGAGATAAAATCTCCAGACCACGATTGTCCAGTCATCTGGAGTGGCGCTACAATCCGGAACCGCGCACCGCTAAGGTCGCAGGTTCGAATCCTGCCTCGGGCATGGGTGTGGGTGATGTCCTTAGGTTAGTTAGGTTTAAGCAGTTCTAAGTTCTAGAGGACTGATGCCCTCAGATGTTAAGTCCCATAGTACTCAGAGCCATTTGAACCATTTGAACGGTGGTGGCGTCTGGCGTGTTGAACACTGTAGTCCTGAAGTGTCAGCTCGCTAGCCTTAGCCAATACGGCATCCGCTGGAGGCGTGGGTAGTGCCGTCATCGAATCTGCCCCTAAAGAGTGTCAGATGTCTATAGTAGCAGCTTGTATGAGTCGTCGTCGCCACTTACCACATCTGGATGCACAGCGTTCAAGCCGTAACATCCAGCATGACGGAAGTTGAGGCCATATTCCTTCATTGGGCAGCGATAAGTGACAATGGATGACATCAGGTAACAGTGTACAGCAACAGAGAGACTGGGCCTGCCCCAGCCCAATTCTAAAACACGCGTCTCACAAGAGACATGTCCATTACAAGCATTCCTCAGCGTATTGCAACAGACTTGCATTCAGGGCTGAACACGAATAAGCATATCGAAAGAGTGCACCACACTTTGAAATACGTGTGCCTGGAGAGGAAGAATGTGAAGCGTCTTCATAAAACACTTTTTGCACTTTTTGCACTTAAGCCTATTGTCAAAGACAAATTGTAGCACTGGATGAGTGATGACGAAAGGAAAACTCACCAGTAATATGAAAATATTCATCACAGTCATAACTCGACAGCAGAAATAAACAAGAATATATTCGCAGAGGAAAACAGAGGCAGGAAAACGTAGTATTACTCAGAAATGAAGCAAGTTTATGGGGCCGAAGGCAGTTGATCGGAATGAAACTTGCAACCTGACGTGTGCCGACTGCAGAACTTGCGTCCATAGGTATTCGTGCTCAGTGCTGTCAGCTGCAGCGGGACATTAAGCGGAATAAGCAAAGACGGTCGAAAATGTGCACCGGACCGGGACTCAACCCGGTATCTACTGCTTACTAGGCAAGTGCGGAAACCACTACGCCACCTGGGACACACCGTTATCGCAACTGCAAGGGCCATCTCCGTATGCCCCACAGCCAATCCACACCCTCACCGAGCACCACCTATCCTCAGTCCCTGTCCATTATACTCCTTTTCGCTGCTTATAAATTCCCACATTAGGACGGTCGTATTACCTAATTCGCAATGAAGAAAGTGGATCCATTGCCCAGCTAGGCTGATCTATAATTTGAACGCTTGGTGCCTGTTCTTCGAAAGGACAGATACCACGCATATCCCGCATGTTTGAAACACTGTACGTAAACTGAAGGGAGAGCGCCGCTATCAGCTACGGCGGGACATCTAGCGGAATCAGCGGCGACGAGCGAAAATGTGTACCGAACAGTGATTCGAACGCGGGATCTTCTGCGTAAAAGGCAGGTGCTTAACCGCCACTCCATTCGGAACACAGCTTTATCGTAACTGCACTGACTATCTCGATACGCAGCATGGCCAATACACACTTCCACCGTGCGCCACATATCTGCAGTCCCTGTCTGTTATACTCCTGACCACTGGAGATCGGATGTATTTGTGCATTCGCACTGCAGAAAATGGATCCATTGCCCAGCCAGGCTTATTAATCATTCTAACTCGTGGTGTCTGTTCCTTCGAAAGAAGAGACACCACGAGGATGCCGCCTAGTAATCACAACCTGCCTCGTAAGGACGAGATCCCGCGTTTGAATCCCCTTCCGTTATACATTTTCGCTCATCCCGGCTGATTGCTCTTAATGTCCAACTGCAGCCGACAGCAGTTATCGCTCTCCAATTCACATATAGCGTTTCACAGTTGCGAGTTGTGCGTGGGTTTGGTTCTTTCGAAGGAATAGAAAAAAAATGGATCAAATGGCTCTGAGCACTATGGGACTAACGCTGTGGTGATAAGTCTCCTAGAACTTAGAACTACTTAAACCTAACTAACCTAAGGACATCACACACATCCATGCCCGAGGCAGGATTCGAACCTGCGACCGTAGCAGTCGCGCGGTTCCGGACTGAGCGCCTAGAACCGCTAGACCACCGCGGCCGGCAAACACAGAGTCGAAGGAATAGACACGAAGCGTTCCAATAAAATAGAATACGCGTAAACAGATGCACAGCGCGTGCCGAATGATTGCCAGTCGTCGTCAGCCTCCGGTCTCCACAAAACTGACGATACATGTGTTGTAGTCAGTGACGATCTTTGGACCCTGAATGAACTAGAGGAAGTACTGACGCAAGTCAGTAAACATCGCAAACCCAAGTATCATGTTGCCTTGAAGGAACAAACGCACTGAATCGCTTCTGAACTGTTAGAATTAATCAAAATGATGTCTACAGTCAGTGTACTAGATTTTATCGAGAAACTTGCAGCTTCTATTAAAGCGACGTTAATTGCAGTTTGCAGTCAGAATGAGATAGACTTCACTCCGGAAACGGAAAGGTCTCAGAAGAGAAAAGTCATCCCATAACGGAGACTGTTTTCAACGAAAAAGAAAAGAGCAACTATTCACATTCATTCGCAAGGCCTGTCTGAACGGAGAACCATAGGAAAACAATGTCTTTGTTGAAAAATCGGAATAAAGCAGTTCATGTTTCGTCAGATCAGAAAACTAAATTATTTTAGGTTTGTGAGAAAATAGACAGTGACCAGAGTAAAGTTATGATACAACCACTTATAACGGATAAAGACAGCTATAATGAGCAATATCTACTGTTTCTCGATTTTAGTTTCGTATTATCTAGTACAGTGGTGTCCAGCGTTTTGGCTTACATGGGCGACATAATCTTAGAAGAAGAATATTTTTCGGCCGAACATAATATGCTTAGCATTAACAATAATCTCAGAAAAAAGAAGAAAGAAAGAGAGAGAGAGAGACAGAGAGAGAGAGAGAGAGAGAGACAGAGACAGAGAGAGAGAGGAACATCGTGTGGCGAGAGTTTCAAATAGAAAATATTTCATTTACCACAATCTTACATAAACGGAAGATTTTTGTTTCCGAAGACTTGTGAGATGCTCACTTCTTGGGCCACACTGAATCTTGCCTTGGGCCGCGGGCAGTGGGCTGGTCAACCCTGATTTAGAATATAGTGCGGAAATCCATGGACACTTCACCCCGCGTGTATGGCTTTTGCTAAGCGACCTCTACTCCAGCTGCGGCCGCAGCCAGAGTGCGCGACTCGGAACTCTTCGGCTCTGTTCAGTGCGTTTCGGAACTGGAGCCCCAGGACGACATTTGTCGCTACACTTTGTCGTACGTGAGCGACCTGATGAGAATGCGGGGTGGCGCGGGACTTCGCGAAGAGAAGAGCGATCTAGCGCGAAACGAGGCGATGCCGTTATACTGTCGTATGTGCACAACGCAGCGGCACGGCGGCTGATACCAACACATGATAAAAATCAGTTTTCCGATTTTCTTGCTGTAAGAAATATTGTATGTTCGTGAAGAAAAACTGCAACAACTCTTGGAGTGAGTTTTTCCGTAGAGATTCTCCTTCTTTAAAAAATAAAAAACCATTTATTTCGGTTTTGTACGTTTTTTTTCCACTATACAGGGTGTAAATTTTAATTTTACAAATCAGAATAACTCGAAAAATAAGCTTCACACGAAATAATGTGTAGAATCGAAAGTTGATTATTTTCGAGGGGGACATCTGCTGGTGCTAAAATTATCCCGCCATCCCAGTCCCCTAGGGGTGGAATGGGAGGCAACTTTAAAATTTCAAATGGGAACCCATATTGTTTATTGCAGAATCAGGTTCTACATAAAAACTACGTACATTTTGTCTTAAACATTTGTTTCGATTCCTGGTAGTTGGCGCTGTAAATAAAGAAAATCCATGTTCTCATTTTTGCGTAGAAAATGGTTGCGGATAAATAAAAAATGCTTATTTACATCGTAAATTTTGAGTCGCTAAAACAAAAACTCTCCCTCTCTCCCCATAATACGAGGTTTGAGAGAGAGGAATTAGAGTTTTAAAAATGTTGACCCAAATATTAATTTTTTCCGCAGATTCGGTTTGGGTCAACATTTGTAAAACTCTAATTCCTGTCTCTCAAACCTCACCCTAAGGCGAGAGTTTTAGTTTTAGCGAATCAAAATTTTTGTAGTAAATAAGTATTTTTTATTTATCCGTAACCATTTTCCACGCAATCATGAGAACATGGATTTTCTTGATCTACAGCGCCAACTACCAAGAATCAAAACAAATGTTTTATACAAAATATACGTAGTTTTTTCGTAGAATCTGATTCTGCAAAAACAAAGTGTTCCCAATTGAAGTTTTAGAGTTGCCTCCCGCCGCACCTCCAAGCGGCTGGGGTGGCGGGCTAATTTTAGCACCAGCAGATTGCCCCCTCGAAAATAATCAACTTTGGATTCCACACTTTCATCGTGTGAAGCTTATTTTTCGAGTTATTCTGGTTTGTCAACTTCAAATTTAAACCCTGTATAATACTTCTAATTCGAGTCTGAGAAAACGAAATGGAACACAGAATTCATGTTTTTCACATCCTACAATTTCCCGTCACAGCTTGGTGATGATGTGTGTATTTCTCTGTTATTTGTCATAGGTATTGAGATACCTGATTTCTAATTAGGCGATCGCATAAAATCTTAAGATTTTTCAGTGAAACATTGCATTCACTGGCTACTTTACGTTCATTTTAAGCAATAAGTTGTGTCGTAATAAATGCAGCTAATTTATCGAAATTCTTTAGAGCCGAAACCAAACTCATGATTCACTATAGTATTGAGAAAGCAGAAGTTGAAGTATTATATTTGAGGCCACTGGTGCCGAGAACGCTGCCCCGGCAGCTCACAAGGGGACCATAAGACCTGTTAATCGCTGATTTTGGTGATTCTTAGATATATTATCGAGGGACTTGTCCTGAGTACCTGCAGTTTCAAATCCAGATCGTGTAAAACTAATGTCTATTCCGTTTGTTACAGACTAGATTACAAAAGCATCTTACTATGCTATAATGGATGAGTATTCTCGATGGGATTTGCTGCAGAAGCAACCGAAACAGAAATTCGTAGAGTACCACGCAGGTTAACTGAAAGTTACTGCCTTGCTGGCGTACGGATCTTTCAGAAGTGATACTGGAAAACACAGTCTTTTTAAATTCAAAAATATTGTTCCTTCATCGATCAACATTGATGTGAACCACTCGTATTTCATCACTCCTGTGAAAGCAGGTACACTAAACTGATGCAGAAATAAAGAAAGCATTTTTATGTAACCTTATCTCGAAGTTATTTCCTTGTCAGTTTTTAGAAAGCTGGAGCATTTTGCAATTTTTTTGTGAACATTTTAATCTGACTCTAAAAATAAACGTGACAGAGTTGGTAAAATGCCATACTTTTGGGTAAGGTAATTTTTACGGGGCAGATGCTTGCTTTTCTTTCATCTGCAAAGATTTACCGTAAAATGTCTGATCAGTCTGCTCTGCCCACGAATCAAGCGACCATTATTAAGGTATTTGTCATTTTAACTACGAACCACAATCGGAATACACTTGAGAAAAAGTTTGCTGTAATTCATATATTAATTAAGTTATTATAGAGAAAAAGATTACTTTTGAATGATTATTTAATGACATTCTGTATGACGAAATTGAAAGAAAAGGTACACAGGCAGCGTCTGAACTGTAAGATCAGCGAGACGGCCGCAGACATTAGATACTGCCCTACTTTCACTTGATAGAAACATGACAAACGTTATATATACAGAAAGTAAGCATAACATTTCAACATCGATTTTCACGGAAACTAGTGGCCGTCGCATGAAAAGCCGTTAACCAGACAATCAGGACAGGTCTCTCTACAACATACCTTAGAGTCATCACAATTTATGATAAAAAGCTCTGATGGTCCCCTTGTCAGTCGTGAACAGTTCGTGGAAGTGACGCGCTCTTCTGCCGTCAGCATACCCTCTTGGTCAGCACAGTTCATTTATCACAGACAGACAAAAGACATTTTGAATGGTTACTAATATCTTAAGTATCAAGTACTTACAGTAGTGAAAATGATGTTGTATATTTTGAAAGGAATATTCATGGAGAATTTCATCATTCGTATGAAGAACGGGATTGTTAACCTTTGCTATTAATGGAATGTGCTGAAATGCTACCTAAAACGTTTGATTACGTAGTGGACGTTATAAAAAATGTTCTGCAAATTGAATTCAAACAATGTAATTCCGTCAACTCATTTTTTCTTTCAGAAATGAGTATTTCCCCAATTGTTGCAGAAGCTAGTACAGCTATATGGAAAACATCGTGAAGAAAGCACATGCGAAAGACGACAATTTAAATAAAAATTTAAAAAAATATAAAAAAAAACACCACAGTGATTTTGGGAGAGCCGGTCATTGTGCCCTGGAAGTAACACGTACGCATTAAAAACCCAGCACATCTGGTTCCACGCACTTCTGGTACAAATTCCTTTTGCTGCTTGACTACTCTCTGTCACTGATGCAAATTCTAGCTTTGTTGTGGTGAATGTATGCTAAAGCGGCAAAGGGAATAACACTATCTTTTTCAATGATTGCTCTTACCGATATGCGATAGAAATGGGAATATTAAAAATACAAGACGAATTGCTCTAAAAGTATGTGAAATGAAGCTTCTTCCAGAAAGATCTAGGACTGTAGGTGATTAAAAAAAGATACCACCAGCGATTGTTTTGGCAAGAACGATAATAGAATATTCTTTGGGTCTACAGATTAATTGCGTGATCATGTTACAAACTTCAAGGATGGTGGAGAAGCTTAAATGTATCATTTTGAGTTAAGGGACCCTCGTCCCGAAACGACAGAGTCGAAAGTTATAAGCGAAAATCGTTATGTTACCTCTGGCAGTGGATCTCTTCTACTGCAAGATCTTTGTTTTCCCTAGTTTGGCAGGAGGTAGTATGGTCCAGAACAAGACGACATTGTCGAGTAAACACGGGCTCTAAAATGTGCACCTTAAGAGATATGAGCTATTGTTTAGTAGAAAAAATGGATGTCGCAGTTGCAAAAAGGATAAGCAAATGCTCATAGCTCTTAAATTATGCATTTTAGAGCCCATGTTTGCTGGACTTTTCTTCTTGTTTCAGTCCATGCCAACTTCTCCCAAAATATGGAAAGCGAAGAGCTGGCAGTAGAAGAATTCCACTATCGCAGTTACCAGAGCGATTTTCGCTTGTAACTTTCAACTTTGTCTTTTCCGATTCAGGGTCCATTACCTTAAATTGACACCTTTACAATTTTCCATCACCACTGAAGGTTTGTAACATGATCACTCCGTATAACCTCTAAAATTATAAATTTGCATAAACATTTTGAAACCAGTGCAGAATATGCAGTACATATTGTGAAAGCTACAACTAGACTGAAGTGCCAAAGAAACTGGCATAAGAATGCGTATTCAAACACAGAGCAATGTAAACAGGAAGAATACGGTGCTGCGGTCGGTAATGCCTACATAAGAAAACAAGTGTCTGTCGCAGTTTTTAGATCTGTTACTGCTACTAATGGCAGGTTATCAAGGTTTAAGTGAGTTTCAACTTGGTTTTATAGTCGGCGAACGACCGATGGGACACAGTATCTCCAAGGTAGCGATGAAGTTGGGGCTTTCTCGTACTACTTTTTCACCAGTCTACCGCGACTATCAGGAATCCGGTAAAACATCATGTCTCCAACATCACTGCCCTCGGAAAAAGATCCTGCAAGAATGGGAGCAACGACGACTGAATCGTTCTACGGAACAGAAGTGCAGCCCAAATTATTTCAAATATCCATGCTGGGCTATCAAAAAGCGTCAGCGTGAGAACCATTCAATAAAACATCACGATGTAGGCATTCGGAGCCAAGGCCCAGTCTTGTATCCTTGATGACTGCACGACAGAAAGCTTTACGCCTGCTTGGGAACGTCAACACCGACATTGGACCTCGGATGACTGGAAATATGTTGCCTGGTCGGACGAGTCTCGTTTCAGATTATATTGAGCGGATGGACGTGTACGGGTGTGGACACAACCTCACGAATCGATGACCCTGCAATCAGCAGGGAACTGTTAAAGCTGGTGGAGGCTCTGTAACGATATGGGGCGTGTGCAGTTCGAACGATATGTGACTTTGATACGTCTAGATACGACTCTGACAGGTGACAAGTAGGTAAGCATCCTGTCTGATCACCTGCATCCATTAATGTCCGCCGCACGTAGTGGCCGCGCGGTTAGAGGCGCAATGTCACGAATCGGGCGGCCAATCCTCGAGTCCTCCCTCGGGCATGTGTGTGTGTGTGTGTGTGTGTGTGTGTGTGTGTGTGTGTGTGTGTGTGTGTGTGTGTAAGTTTAGGGACCGATGACCTCAGCAGTTTGGTCCCGTAGGAATTTACACGCATTTAAACATTAATGTCCATTGTGCATTCCGAAGCACTTGGGCAATTCCCGTAAAACAGTACGACACGTCACACATCCAGAACTGCTACAGAGTGGCTCCAGGTACACTCTTCTGAGTTTATTAAGCAGTTCCGGTGTCCACCAAACTCCCCAGAGATGAACATTATTGAGCATATCTGGGATGTCTTGCAACGTTTTGTTCAGAAGAGATCTGCACCGCCTCGTACTCTTACGGATTTATGGACAGCCCTGCAGACATTGTTCCAGTCCATGGCACGTCGTATTGTGGCACTTGGGCGTGCTCGCGAGGGCACTACATAATATTAGCCATGTGTTCCAATTTCTTGGGTCTTCAGTGTATATACACATCATCTGTCATCTCGAATCAGTGAGTGAGACTGAGGTTGCATTTTTCCGGGATGTATAGCGAAATTCACCGAAAACAGCGCAAGACAATTTACAAAAGAGATATAATGTCTCATCACCAGCAGCTGTGTAACTGGGGGAAGCTTTAAATTGTGTTTTGAACAAAATTCTATACAAAGAACGTAAAATACTATGCCTAATGCATATGTTATATGAAGTTAAATGTAGTTCCAGTTATTATTGACTCTTTCGCGTATTCACGGTACGACATTAAACAGTAATTATATTTTTTATTTCTCATGTCCTCACTTGATAAATAAATGCTTCCATATATGAGGTAGGCGACCATGAAGAACTGCACTTCATCAGTTCTGGAAAGTCTTGGTTCCAATTTAATTTGTTGCCTCGTTGCGATAGGTCATCACCAGAACATAACTGTGTTGTAAAGAAGAGGAAGAACTGCAGTGTGAAATGTTACACAACTACGTGGTCAATGATCAACCGTTGCATAAATACTTACAAAGAAGGACAAGATCGTGCCACACAGCCACGCAGGAGTGGGAACATAAGGTACTGACAACGGCTCACACATGTACGAAGCCAAGTGCCAAACTCCATAGAAACCACTACATAGAGTAGTGAGGAAAACATCTGTCACATCAGAGTGCCTTGGCAAATAACACAGCCCATAAATGACTGTCGAAATACTATACAATTTGAAAAATACGGATCTACCCGATGGCTTAACGACGAGGGACCGTTTGCCGGCAATCGTGGAAGTGGTTCATGGGTGGTTCCCCACATTCAACTGGCTGAACACTGGACTGGCTCCGACGTTTCGCCACGGTTAAATGATTCGCAAACATTTCGAAAACCTTCTCACGATTCTTTATGGGTAGCAATAGACGTAGGCAGATGGGATAAAGAGATATTGTCATAAGGTGTGTGTGTGTGTGTGTGTGTGTGTGTGTGTGTGTGTGTGTTTAGGAGAGGGTGGGGGATTCGTAAGGGGTAGCGAAGGGAAGGGCATCCGCCCACCCTTCACCCTATGCCGTTAACATTCCCAGTAAGAGTAGATGCCGCCCCTGTGAAAGCATGGTATAAGGTCAAGATAAAAGCGCGACGATGTGATCTGGCATGTTCCTAGGAAACCGTTGCATTGAGATAAGCTCAGTGACTCTGCAGGTCCTTAAAACACTAACTCAGGTGGGTTGCACCATTCTGTCAGTAACATGTGATCGTAACTGAATCAGTCTTAATTGATTCAAACTTACTTTATGTGACACTGTACAGCATTTATTACCATTGAAAGTACACTGAAAGATATAAGGCAAAACATGGCCCCTGCAGAAGTCGTCACAGGGTTATTTGGTAACCGTGATAGCGTTACGGAGATGTTTAACAAACTAAAGTGGCAAACTCTGCAAGAGAGGCGCTCTGCATCGCGGTGTAGCTTGCTCGCCATGTTTCGAGAGGGTGCGTTTCTGGATGAGGTAGCGAATATATTGCTTCCCCCTACTTGTACCTCCCGTGGAGGTCACGAATGTAAAATTAGAGAGATTAGAGCGCGCACGGAGGCTTTCAGACAGTCGTTCTTCTCGCGAACCGTACGAGACTGGAACAGGAAATGGAGGTAATGACAGTGGAACGTAGAGTGCCCTACGCCACACACCGTTGGGTGGCTTGCGGAGTATAAATGTAGATGTAGATGTAGATGAAAATTGTTAAGATTTTTAGGAAAGTGAGCCACAAAAAAGATGCTCCAGCTCGCATGGCAGATATATCAGGCGGGCAAAACAACCTCAGGACTCTAAAAGAATGTAGTAATTTCTGCTAAAAATAGGGTTGGGGATGATAGTTGTGAATAATACAAAACAACAGTCTAATATGTAATCATTGCAAAACAGTGACAAGTTTTGTTTACAGAAGAATGAGAAAAAAATGTACAGACCAACTTCGCGGAAGATCAATTTCGGTTCAAGAGAAATGTAGGAAGACTTAAAACAGAGACTAAAGAAAGGATAACCCACATTTGTAGCATTTGTGGCTGTAGATAAAGTTTCTTAGAATGTTGATTAGAGTACACTCTGTGAAGTTCTGGAGGTAGCAGAGATATAATTCAGAGAGAAGAAATATAAAAAAACTTACATTTTGACGATGATATGGGAGGACTTGGACTATCAGTTGAAAGCTACGAGGAGTGTTTCCAAATGAGATTATAAGATGAACACCAAATGATGTGAAACAAGGGTAGCCATCATGATCACGTTTAATAATGCGAGGGCATACTGAAAAGTAATGCCTCCCTTATCGTTATCTTAAAACTCATAGCTTCTTAAAAAAAAGAAAGTTATTTACAGTATAGATTTTTATTTTTTATGCCTACATAACATTTCTGAACATAATCACGCTGGATACCAACAGATTTCTCCCAATGAGGGCTAGTTTGTTGAAACAAGCACTGCAGAATATTTGATACTGTTGACGGAGCCACAACCTCACTTCTGCTTGCACTTATTGTTGCATAGCCTCGGATAAAAAAGAGAATAAATCAGTCGTCGACACCCAACAATGGAGAAGCGCTATCTGCGCTATTAGACTCGTAATTATTATTATCTTTGTCCCTTTGTGCAAGAAGAATGAGCGTATTTTTTTGTTCCATTATCTTATCGATTCTGATGTTCTAGCTGACAGACGCTAATTGTTCACAGTCTGTAACTGCTGCAACTATATGTATTAGTAATAGAATTTTCTTGAATATAAATGAGATTAATAATTGTAATATGTGTTTTTGTCAGTAGTGGGTACTTATCCTGCATATGATTCAGTATGTAATAGTTAAATGTTGCCTTGGCCGTTTTGTGTAGGCTGATTATTATAGCGACGCCATTGAAGACTAAAATTACGTAAGTTCTTTTAACAGTCATTTAAAGCTAAAATCATTAAAAATAAAAATCTCAATATATTGAAAACGGCGTCTTGTACTCTTTTCCAATTGATATTATGCTAGAGGTACAGCTTTTTTATTAATAGTAATCTCATAAATATTTACGCTGCCATTGCACATAGGCAGCTATGCTAGAGCATCCAGCTTCACAGAAAAAATAATTAAGCATTGTTTGAACGGATTATTGCGTAATATTAAAGAATAATTTTTAATCCAGGGTGAGTAAGACGGATGTCTCCATGTTAGGATACGTATGATGTTTTGGGCTACAGAGCCCTGAGAAAAATTATCCGTGGCTTTTAACAAACAGAAAAGAGTACTTTCAAAACCATTTCATACCATAGGAATAACGACAGAGTTATCGTTGTATGAAGCAGTATTCAATTTAATTCATTCAAAAAAAGTTACGCGATAACTGGCGCCCAACGTGGGGCTCGATATTTCAGAAAATTTATTGTGTGGAAAGAGTATATTATAAATAGAAGAAAATGAATGCTTGTATATGTAATCTGTTTCCCCAAGGCTGTCTATTGTTGAAACTTCCTTACAGATTAAAACTGCGTGCCGCACCGAGACTCGAACTCGGGACCTTTCCCTTACGCGGGCAAGTGCTCTACCGACTGAGCTACCCAAGCACGACTCACGCCTCGTCCTCACAGCTTTACTTCTGCCAGTACCTCGTCTCCTACCTTCTCCTGTCTGTTTTACTGTTATTACTTTGTCAACATTCGGGTGACGGTTAAACGACTGGTTTCCGTTCACATTGTGGTTTCGCCCATTAGATCAATTACCACAATTATTCCAACCAGTTTCTCTATTATTGTTCTTTTCCTTATAATCGTAGCCATTTCCATAGCTACTTGGCAACTTTAAGTCTTCCTGAAGTAAATCTATCGAATCCAATACAGACAAGAAGTTATCGAAATCATTGTCTGGAACGTGGATTATTTTCTCTCTAACATTTGGTGAAAGTCTGGGGTTTAATAGCCTGATGACATCACTATTTGAAATCGGTTCATTCCAATATCGCGTTTTGTTGATGAACTTTTCGAAACACCTTCTTAGGCTTCCTTGTTTAGGACTATATGCCTCCGGATTATATACTTCTTTTCATTCCTGAATATAAGGCGGCTAGTATTTATTTAAAAACGCCTTCTTAAATAGTTCACTAAAGCTACACATGGCAATTATTGTCAGAATGTTAAAGTGAAGTGTAACCTACCAAAAATACTGCATATGCAGCAGTGTTTTGGGGGGCGAGAGTACAGCAGTCACGGTGGAGAGAATGTTAGTACCAAGAGTCCTATCAAGTAATAAACAATAAAGTAGAGGAATCGACGTATCCGACACGAGAGCAACAATCGCAATTATCTCATCTATTGAAGGAACGTACAGAGGTATTCTTTGAGAGACCACGAGTCATCAGAGGTTATACGAATAATATTGATGTGATACCATCAAGACATTTTGTAACGCTGCTTACTCCATTCCATGGTCAAAAAAGGAGGCAGTGAAACTAGAGATACCTAAGATGCGGGAGTGGGGAATAATTGAGCCGTCGATGTAACCTTATAGCAGCCCATAAGAAACCAGTGGATGTATACCCATGTAAGGATTTGAAGAAATTTTATAAATAATGTGTATGTATGTAATAGATGTAACTTTAGGCTTAGTAATATTTCTTTTAATTAATGAATTTTCATTTTATTTGTAGTGAAGATGAAAGTTTTATCCCAATGAGTAGTAAAAGCTTCATGCATTTAACGTCATGATAGAATCTGTTAAAAATATGTAATAACAAATGTAATGGTACGCGTAGAATTTTAAAAAGAGTAAAGAATTTACTAACGTAACGTACAAGCCATGAATCAACTGAATGAAAAAAAAATTAAAGATCAGTAGGTGGAAACTAGGTAGCTGTATCTACCGCATTTATAAAGATAGGATATTATTAAGATACGTACACGGTTTGAGTGAATCGAACTGTCAAGTGCAGTGATTAAAAAACATCACTGAAGCAGAGATACATTCTGGAGTTCTGTATTCAGTGTATATATATTTATATGTATCTTAACATGTGACAAGCTGAGTTGTTGTATAAACCAGGCCAGTGTCGAAAACTCTAAAAAATGGTCTAATTGGCCAAGCATATGTGACTGGAAGATACTGATACTACCAATACCTAATGTGAATTGAAATGAGTTATAATGTACATACGAAAACCTTGTGTATTTTGAAATGTAAACAGAACGTCAAAGTTTTCATGAACGATTTAATGGGCCACAAGAGACTCTGAGGAACAGTGACTGTGTGTATATAGACCCGATTGGACGTTGTGTCAATAAACTGGATGCAGTGTGACCAAAAGTAACGTCATTTACGGGAACTATACTGTAGTGAATAGTGTTCATGAAACAGAATAAACGGTACAACACCTGAGACGTTGGTTTTCTTATAGGGTATCAAGGTTAAATATAGTAAATATCTTACAGACCGTGGCGCACTAATAAGTGTGTTTCGGACGAGGACGTTATTTAACGCAGTCGAAGCACAGATGATCTAAACGGACGTCAGAAAATCAATATATCGCCAATGATCAGAGCGCGGAGTGGAGTAAGTCAACAATAGGAATCCACCCACGCACGCGAACAGAACAGCTGATCCGTGCAAGCGTGTCCGGAGATACCTGCTCGTGACATTCTAGACAGTGTGGTGTGTAACAGAAGCAGTGAGACTGTGTAAACAGCCTACTCTGGGCACAGAAACTGCATGAACGTTAATGTGAGACAAACTGTGAATTTGGATAGTGTCATACAGCAATAAGAAACTGAAATATAAATTTCAACAAGAGTGTGACGAACATAAACGTACTTAAACAGTGTCATACAGTGCACTTCGTACGTATTAACGAGTGGACGAATCATTTATACGCAAAACGACATAAACTGGTGCTGGATAATGCAATTAAACCGGACTAATAATCATGTATTTTAACCATCCGCAGGAACGTACATCTACTTATTTATAATGAACTGATGCTGCTGTTGTTCCTGAATTTCATGAAATTTTGCTGTAGAGTGGTGGCGGAAAATAACTGCAAGGAGGGAAGGAGACAACGCACGTCCGGTACGAGGTTGTGTGCGGCTAAGCGCTGACGCCCGTCAGTTGATCGCTCGCCTCGGTGGCGTCACAATCTGCAGTACGCGCTATTGGGGGGCGCAATCCGGCGCCCGCTCCCTAATCCCTTCACCAGCTTACCACGACAGGAAATTGACGATGAACATTCTATTTTTTGTAAAAAACTTAACAACGAACCGAACTGAAGTAAAATATTGTTTTATTTATATATTTAAATGTTTAATAAGAGCACAGTCTTTATAGCTCTGCCCTGGTTTTCCCTCGGTTTGCCAGTGGCTTTTACCCAAATGGAGGAGCATAAAACAAATTATTCCGAGGAGAGGTAATAAAAAACGCGGTACTAAACTTTAAAGTATAATCATCCATGTGGCTAAATTGAAAGAAAGCACCAGTATTATCACAACTATGAAAATCTCATGTGCCTGTAGTCACCTGTTTGAACGCAGGTATATTAAAAACATTAATATAATGATAAAAAACCAGCATCAATTGTAGTCACCTGTTTGGACGCAGGAAAGCTAAAAATAACACCATGATTAAATCAAATACGTCTGCAGTCACATGTTTGGACGTAGACAATTGATGAAAGTAAATATGCTACAGTGGAATGCCATTTAGAAAACTGTTTGTAACAATGCAAATGGAATTGCAAGGGGCTTTTATAGCATAGCCTCCATTAAAAAACAGTATAAATCAGTCGTCGATACCCAACAATGGAGAAGCTCTATCTGCGCTCTTAGAATCGCAATTACTATTATCTTTGTCCCTTTGTATAAGAAGAATGACGGTATTTCTTGTTTCATTATCTTATCGATTATAACTGTTCACTGCCAGTAACTGGTAGAATTATCTGTAGTAGTAATAGAATTTTCTTGAATGTGTATAAAACTTATAATTGTAATATGTGTTTTAGTCAGTAGGGGGTACCTATCCAGCCTGTGATTCAGTACATAATAATTAAATGTTGCCTTGGCCAATTTTAGTAGGCTCATTATTGTATGATGACATAAATTACATAAGTTCTTTTAACAGTCATTTAATGCTTAAAGTATCAAAAAGAATAATCTCAATATATTGAAAACGGCGTCTCGTTATATTTTCCAATTGATATTAGGCCAGAGATACAGTTTTTTTATTAATAGTAATATCTATAAATGCTTACGCTGCCATTGCACATAGGCAGCTATCCTGGAGCGTCCAGCCTCTCAGAAAAAAAATAATGAAGCATTGTTTAAATGGATTATCGCGTAATACTAAAGAAAGGTTTATAATCCATCGTGAGTAAGACGGATGTTTTGACGTTTAGATACATATGATATTTCTGGCGATAGCGTTCTCAGAAAAATTATCCGTGGCTTTTAACAAACAGAAAAGAGTACTTTCGAAACCATTTCCTACAATAGGACTAACGCAACAGTTTTCGTTGTATGAATCAATATTCAATTTAAGTCATTAAAAAAATCACGCAATATCATTCATCATTATCAAAGTGCAGCTCTCGAAGGTCTATGTTTTGGGAACTGATGAAACTCGGATGGGGCCAGATCGGGACTGCATGAAGGATGATCGATGACAGTGATCTATGGCGTCGGAATGTCGCCGATGTTGTAGTGCTCGTGTCGCTCTGGCATTGTCAAGCTGTAGAAGAGGTTGTGCCATGTGTGGACGAACTCTTCCAATTCGAAACTCGATTACAGCATGCTGTTTCTCACGCACCGACATAGTTACTTTACACACCGTCATGTTACGCACTAAAAGTCTGAGCCTTCCAGCAACCAGCGAAAGTTGAAGGTGGAATGAGTGTATACCTGGACTATACAGGGGAGATGAACTTGAAGACAATATTACATAAAGAGACTGGACGTAGAGGAAGATGGGATGTGAGACATGATACTGTGAGAAGAAGTTGGCAAAGCTCTGAAAGATCTAAGTGGAAACAAGGCCCCGGGAGTAGACAACAGTTCGTCGGAACTACTGATAGCCATGGGAAATCCAGCCATGACAAAACTCTTCCATCGAGTGTGCAAGATGTGTGAGACTGGCCAAATACCTCCAGTCTTCAAAAAGAATGTAATAATTCCAATTCTGAAGAAAGCAGTTACTGACAGGTGTGAACGTTACCGATCTATCAGTTTAATAAGTCAGTGTTGCAAAATATTAACAAGAATTCTTTAATGAAGAGCTAGAAAACCGGTAGTATCCGACTATGGAGAAGATTAGGTAGGATTCCGGAAAAATGTGGAAACACGCGAGGAAATACTGACCCTACCACTTATCTTAGGGGAGAAACCTACGTTTACTTCGTTGGTAGTCTTAGATAAGACTTTTGACAATGTTGAATGGAATATTCTCTTTGAGATTCTGAACGTAGCAGGTGTAAATAATAGTTCGCCAAACCATATTTGCAACTTGAACAGAAACCACACAGCAGCAAAAAGAGTCAAAGGGCGGGAAAGGGAAGCAGTGGTTAAGAAGGGGGTGTGACCGGGTTGTAGCCTGTCCCCGATGTTATTCAATCTGTAAATTGAACAAGCAGTAGCGGAATCCAAAGAAAAATTTGGAGTAGGAATTAAAGTTCACGGACAAGAAATAAAAACTTTGAGGTTTCCCTATGACATTGTAATTCTGTCAGAGACAGCAAAGGACTTGGAAGATCAATTGAACGGAATTGACAGTATCTCGAAAAGAGGATATATGGTTCAAATTGGATCAAATGGCTCTGAGCACTATGGGACTAAACATCTGAGGTCATCAGTCCCCTAGAACATAGAACTACTTAAACCTAACTAACCTAAGGACATCACACACATCCATGCGCGAGGCAGGATTCGAACCTGTGACCGTAGAGGTCGCGCGTTTCCAGACTGAAGCGCCTAGAACCGCTCGGCCACTGCGGCCAGCGAGGATATATGAATACCAACAAAAACAAAACAATTATAATGGAATGTAGTCAGCTGAACCTAAGGGCATTAGATTAGAAAACGAGACAGTTAAAGTAGTAGATGCGGTTTGCTATTTGCGCAGCAAAATAACTGTTGATGGCACAAGTAGAAAGGATATAAAACGTAGACTGGCAATGACAAGCGAAGTATTTCTGAAGAACAAAAATTTGTTAACATCGAAAATAAATTGAGATGATAGCAATTCTTTTCTGAAGGTATTGGTCCGGAGTGTAGCCATGTATGGAAGTGAAACATGGACGTAATCTGTTTCGGTGAAAAGAAAATAGAAGCTTTTGAAATTTGGTAGAAACAGAAGAACGTTAGATTGGTAGATAAGGTTACTAATGAGGGGGTAATGAACAGAATTTGGGAGACAAAAAATTTGTGGCACAGGTTAACCAGAAGAAGGAATCCATTGATAGCACATGTTTTGAGACATCAAACGATAGCCAGTTTAGTATTGGAGGGACGTGTGGGGGTAAAAGTGGTAGAAGGAGACCAAGAGATAAATGCAGTAAGCAGATTCGTAAGTATGCAGGTTGCAGTAGTTGTTCAGAGACCAACGGGCTGTCACAGTACAGGGTAGCAACGAGGGCTACGTCAAAATAGTCTTTAGACTAAAGACCACAATAACAACAATTAGCGGCATTTGTCTTCAAACCCGTAGATATGAAGAAGAAAGATATGGAACGTTAGTAACATTTGTTTTATTTAAAAAGCTTTAAGAATTTTTTTCGTAAAAATTTCGTATGAATAAATTTTCAGCATACCTTCTTAATAATAAGGGCAATGGAACGTAGTGTAACCAAATGAGATGATTTTGATAAAATTATTTTAGAAAAAGATATACCATAAGTAGCAGATGAGTTTTATTATCTAGGCAGCAAAATGACTGGCTATGGCAGAAGTGCAGATGATATAAAATAAAAATTGGCAATAACAAGTGAAACAGTTCTGAAAAAGACAAACCTGTAAATATAGATATATTAACTATATATTAACTAAACCTGACCAAAGATGTAAACAACCATGGATGAGCAGCGCCTATTAGACGGAGGGGGTCCTATAGCCGATCAGTTTCAGTCATTCCACCATGAAGGAGGTATACGGCTCGTATTGTCTGTAGTTCAACCATGCCTAGACGGTCAATATCGCGGTTCGATCGCGTTCGTATAGTTACTGTGTGCCAGGAAGGGAAGTGTCCAGCCGTCTCGGAGTGAGCAGAAGCGATGTTGTTCGGATATAGAAGAGATACAGAGAGACAGGAACTGCCGATGACATGCCTCGCGCAGTCCGCCCAAGTGCTACTACTGCAGTGGATGACCTCTACCTACGGTTTATGGCTCGGAGGAACCCTGACAGCATCGGCACCATGTTGAATAATGCTTTTGTTGCAGCCACAGTACGTCATGTTACCACTCAAACTGTGCGCAGTAGGCTGCATGATGCGCAACTTCATTCCCGAATTCCATGGCGAGGTCCATCTTTGCAACCGTGACACCATGCAGCGTGGTACAGATGGGCCCAACAAAATGCCGAATGGACCGCTCAGGATTGGCATCATGTTTTCTTCACCGATGAGTGTCGCATGTGCCTTCAGCAAGACAATCGTCGGAGAAGTGTTTGGAAGCAAGCCGATCAGGCTGAACGCCTTAGACACACTGTCCAGCTATTGCAGCAAGATGGAGGTTCCCTGCTGTTTTCGGGTGGCCGACGTAAGTCACTGGTGGTCATGGAAGGCGCCGTAACGGCTTTACGACACTTGAATGCAATCCTACGAACGATAGTGCTACCATACCGGCAGCATATTGGTGAGGCATTCTTCTTCATGGACGACAATTCGCGTCCCCATCGTGCACATCTTTTGAATGACTTCATTCCGGACAACGACATGGCTCGACAAGACTGGCCAGCATGTTCTCCAGACATGAACCCTCTCGAACATGCCTGAGACAGATAGAATAGGGCAGTCTGTGGACGACGTGACCCACTAACCACTTTGAGGGATCTACGCCGAAACGCCATTGAGGAGTGGGACAATGTCGACCAACAGTGCCTTGATGAACTTGTGGATAGTATGCCACGACGCATACAGGCATGCACCAGTGCAAGAGGACGTGCGACTGGGTATTGCATGTACCGGTGTGTACAGCAATCAGGACCACCACCTCTGAAGGTTTCCCTCTATGGTGGTACAACATTCAACGTATGGTTTTCATGAGCAATAAAAAGTGATGATATGATGTTATGTTGATCTCTATTCCAATTTTTTGTACAGATTCCAGAACTCTTGGAACTGAGGTATTGCCAAACTTCTTTTGACCTGTGTATATATGATTGTTAGGAAATAGTTGGTAACTGTAATAGTCTGCAGCGTAACTTAGTAAAGAAGTGAAACGTGGATTATGAACTGGTCAGACAAGGTGAGAACATAACCTTTTGGAACATGATTCCACAGAAAATTACTGAAGATTTAATGTTTATAGATGGAATAACTAATGGAGAGTTTCTGAATGTAAATGAAGACAACGGAAAATAGTGGCAAAGCTTAACCAAACAGAAGTGATCGCTTTAAAGGTCGAATCGTGAGGCATCATGTAATCTTCCAGTTGGTAATAGAAGGAAACGTATGTCTTTTTTTGTGTTGTAAGTGGGGTGGCATAAATGTAGAGGAACATCAAGTGCCACAAGAAAGTTTTTTTGGTGGCTGAAACCTCAGTAAAAACAGCAACGTAATCCATTTAATCCGTAGGCGGAAATATTTTTGGTGTTCGACGCAGTGCAGTTACTCAAATGTGTACACAACTGGTCAAGACACTGTGATAAAGAACAAACGAATATGTATCCTTTTCTTCAAGATTCATCCAAAGTTATTACTTTTGGTTTGAAAGAACTGGAACTCCTTCTTCATTAGAAAAGGGTAAATTATGCAATCTGGTACCAATATATTCAGCGTCAAAATGCTTAGTTGGCAGTGCGTCTTTCTTATGGATACAATATATCAGCTTCGCATTCATTTTGGAAAGGCTAATGTTCACTGGGCATCGCATAATGTATTCAAATTATTAATTCGAGGTCTGAGATTTTGAAATTTCAAACTGGACTATGTCGACCCATAGTTCGAGTGCACGAAGCTATACGTAGTGCTGGTAATGCCAGTATTCATTACTCGAGAACTTTTGTCATGCTCCTAATCCAATAGAAAGATTTATCCCCACCTGCACCCTCCTCTTAAATATTGGAAATCTTCCACCTAATACATTTATTTTGACGTTTCCTTGGAGTGCTTCTTTTAATATTATATGATAGTGCCTAGTATGTACTCTGTGCGACAATATTAGCTTCCCTTCTATGATGACTCTACTTCTCCATGATGTTCATGTTCATATTAGAGTCAGCAGAGCGCCAGTATATGCTGCCCATAATTTCTTTCTCTCTAAGTATCTCGCATAGGTTTCCCACGCAACTTTCGTCGCGTATGTCATGTCCCCTGACGCTAGCCGAACTGGTCTTCCTATTTTGTATCTCCAGGACTGTCACCTGAGAGCAAGGGACTTGAATATCAGCCGTTGTTCCGCATGTTGCGTATATAAAGCGCTGTCTGTTGTATGTGATTATAATCGTACACATCAGAATGGTTACATAAGACTAAATGTATTGTATTTTGCTTATAAATGCCTATTACAGGATTTTAATTATCTACTAGCTTGATGAGAGATGGACTAACTATCGTTCATGATTTGGTTAAACAACGTGATTACCGTTTATGGTCGCAAAAAATTATACAGCAACATAGAAATTTTGATCATTCTTCATTTTCAGAGCAACTAATAAAATACTGTACAGTGGTTACAAACATATGTGCATAAACATTAACATTGGCACCACACAAAAATGGAACTAGCGACTGTAGGTGAGTAATACTTACATATACTAACGGCAAATGTGGCATTGGAGCGAGTTAGCAAACTTACAGTTATTTTTCTTTATTGTAATTTCATTGGCACTAAGGTGGGCGGTCTGGCAGCAGCTTGTGGCGTTACATTCGAGATGCAAGTATAACGTGGGCTAGGGAAGGCGTATCACACAGCTGTGGGAAGCTGGGAGTCAGTGGGCGACCGCCTTACCACGTAGAGATGGGCAACACTGTTCTTTTCAGAGATCGGGTCAAACCTGGTCATTCACTGGAATGAACTAGCTCTTTTTTATGACTCAGCACTCACCATTCAGTCACAAAATGAAATAAAAGGAAGGTACATTGTCTCTAAACCTGTACTTTTCTATAATTTGGTCATGTTCTGAAAAAACCTATGAAGAGAAGTAGTAATTTTGTGTTCTAATCCTAGTAATTTTCAGATACTAACCTTTAAAATTTCGTCTGCTGTAAAAATTATAATTATTACAACAAAATCCCGAATATTTTTAATCAAACAGTAATATTTTAAGAGTGAGGACTAATTCTTTTCCTATTTTGACGCTTTTATTGTATAAAACAATATAAAAATCATTATAACTGTATTTGAAGTGTATCTACGGTCACTATTTACAGTCATTATTACCACATAAGTTCCTACAAAGGAAAAATTAAACAATCTTGCCATTTATAAATAAAATTTGACCCATGTGAGTCTCTTTCTCTTCTTAGTACAATTTTCTAATACTTTTGAAAATATTCGTTCACATTCCATTTACCTTGCTGTGATACATAATGCTTCTAGAACTAATTGTTGGCAAGGCGGGTACCAGGTTGAGATTCACTGGGAGAGTCCATCAACAAAGGAGGTGGCTTACAAAACACTCGTTCGACCTATACTTGAGTATTGCTCATCAGTGTGGGATCCGTACCAGGTCGGGTTGACGGAGGAGATAGAGAAGATCCAAGGAAGAGCGGCGCGTTTCGTCACAGGGTTATTTGGTAACCGTGATAGCGTTACGGAGATGTTTAGCAAACTCAAGTGGCAGACTCTGAAAGAGAGGCGCTCTGCATCGCGGTGTAGCTTGCTGTCCAGGTTTCGAGACGGTGCGTTTCTGGATGAGGTATCGAATATATTGCTTCCCCCTACTTATACCTCCAGAGGAGATCACGAATGTAAATTTAGAGAGATCAGAGCGCACACGGAGGCTTTCAGACAGTCGTTCTTCCCGCGAACCATACGCAACTGGAACAGGAAATCGAGGTAATGACAGTGGCACGTAAAGTGCCCTCCGCCACACACCTTTGGGTGGCTTGCGGAGTATAAATGTAGATGTAGATGTAGAACCGATACAGCGCTGGCCACAGCGATTTTCCTGTTTACCAGCAGTTTAAGGAATTGCTATTTCTAGGCAAATGTCCCTCCACTAAACATGAGTCCAGCTCCACAATTACTGTACTTTCTGGATCATGACTTGCTTGAAGCTGACTAATAGTTTCATTGTACTCCTCCCATATAAGGAGTCTCATGTGCTACAGTGGTAACTGCTTGGGAAATGAGCTCTGTTTAGAGTAACCGACGCGTCCAATTTTGCAATGGTCTTCATGTACATGTCCTGAAATATTTTGTAGTCTGAAAATCCTTGGCTTAGGATCGGGGTCCAGTAACATCGTATAACTAATCACTTCGTTACTGGAGATAACCCCAAACCACTGTGGTAACACTTTATGTGAATTTCCAACCAATGACTCTGTGTCTTGAGGACATTTTGGGAAGATTTTCATTTCCTGTTTTCTGTGGGGACACTTCTTTACTTACCTCATCGAAAACTTTCAAAATCTATAAAGCCTGTTGAATTATCTCCCAGTCTGTACCTTTTAAGTTTACGGTGATCTATTTCCCACCTACAATAGTGAGGCAGGAAGTCATGGGATCTGTATTTAAAGTAAATCTTTGCAACATTTCGTAAGTAGAGTTCCATCTGATTGGAACATTTAGTTTCGGTTTCACTCGATCTTTTTTTTACAGTTGTTTACATTTCAGCAAGTTTTCTTGAAGCGAAGGGTGTCTCCTTAAGAAAGATAATAACTTATTTGACATCATCGAGGGTTTTATGTATGTGCTTCTGAATTGCATGTGCCAAAGTTTCAGAAGCACTTAATTTAATATTTAACGCATTTTCTGTTATTATAGAAGTGATTTTAAAACGGATATTGTGTTTGGGATAACAGACTTTACCCTGTTGGAGATGTTTAGTGCAGTGTGTCTGTCTTAAAATTGCGAGAACTCTAAAGTATGTATTACTTAGTTCACTCTTAACATTCATGAAATGTGCAGTGAATGCATAGAAACTAATGTTATTTACACTCGTCCACACATTAGATGAAGGACCCACGGCCTTCGTGGTGATCAAATCATTTTCAATTTTATCAAATAACTCATGACACAGACTGGTTAATTATAATTTGGGTAAAGCATATATATATATATATATAAATGAAAAGCAGTTGAGGATGAAGGCACCAAAAAAGGAAATAAATCAGCACTTGGTCCAGGACCTGACGACATTTGTGGGCTGTATACAGCTTGAGACTCAATTTGCCTTTCTGGGAGGATTTTTTCATCCGAAGTAGAAGCAGACGTCAGTGACGACTGCATGATTTGTCCAATTTCTGCACCGACTGATGGCGATTTTGATCGGCTTTCTGACCTACTTTGTTCCAGAGCTTAGATTTTAGATGGCTCTCCAGGTCTTATGACGAGTCAGAAGCTACGGCAATTGTCTGGTGACATTACCGGCATTTTCTTTTCTCTTCCATTTTGGTAAAATGGTACCGAACATCGCTCGTAATTCTTCTAGTTCAAGGCAAGGTGGATGACATATTAATGGGCAGCACTGAAAAGTACACTGGTAAAATTAAAATATTTATTACTGACACAGCCATTTTAAATTGTAATAGATTAAGGAGAGAACAAATATAGATGCACCTCATATTGTAATCAGAAATTATAGAGTTGGATGTAGAACGCTGTGATCTACGAAACGTAGGCCTTCAATCGTGAAATTTGTGTCATATATGAAAAGGTCTGACATATTCATAGTGATTAAGAAACTCGCGAAGAAAAGTCTGATAATATGCGAGGATTTTACTGCTGAAATTTAAAAATTTTGAATAATGTGATTCCGAATTCAGGCTATATAACGAGTGTAGAAGAGACGGCAGATTAATGGTGCGGATAAAGGCTGGAGAACAGCAGTGCAAATGAACTCTAGAGCATGTGCTTCAGGAGCTACTAATTTGTCTACTCATGCAATTACTAGTTCTACCAGTACGTCTGTATTGTTACCGTTGAATATACTTGGCCGTCACTTTCAACTCATTTCGACGAACTCTGCTATATTTTTCAGAATATAGGTATCCATGTCTTTCTTCTAACGAACGTTGACATCTGGCTCAAGCCAAGCATGCTCTCCAGTTCCCTATATATATACTCCACTGTTCTACGACACAACACAAGTAACAGATGAGCGAGTGGTGTAGTGGCATATAACGGCTTTGACTTATTACCGACTGTGCTACTAACATCCAATGGTAATGAAGACAATCAATTCAAATATAGGCTCGTAAATATAAAACCCACTAAGAAAACTTGCGTAATGTGCGTCCTCGACAGACCTCCGAACGTAGGCGGGTAGCCTGTTTCAAAACTGACCTTTCAAAATTCGATTCTACTTAGAAGCATACAAATAATGTTAAGAACACTTAAATAAATATTTTTTCCCTTCACTGTGAATTTAAAATGTGTGGTTTCTTCTTCAAATGTAACAGTAATACAGCCTGCATCTACCCTTAACGCGGTCTGTAGTCAGATCCTGATACATTCTTGCCACGAAATCCACAAACAAAGAAATTCTACCTTGAGTATCAGCTCACAACATCATATTCATGATTTACTCTCTGGAATATGCAAGGAATAAACTGTGTTGAAGGACAGACTTTAAATGAATCAGTGTACCTGAACTTGCAGCGGAGGCACAAAAGATAATTTGGGACATGACTTCATTACCATTCCTGGTCGTGAAAGATGATGGGTACGAAACTCATCGAAACGTTGCGACAAGACGACGCCACCACTCGGCTGATAACCCGAGAAGATTTCATCAATGGAATACGCCGAGAAAGACTGCAATCGCATATAACCTAAGGACATCACACACATCCATGCCTGAGGCAGAATTCGAACCTGTGACAGTAGCAGCATCGCGGTTCGGGACTGAAGCGCGTAGAACCGCCCGGCCACAGCGGCCGGCCTGTTTCTAGAAGTCAAGAACCATTAAGATACCTCATTCTTTTAGCGCCCTACCAGGCCCCATTAATACCTGCTCAGGCCGTTAACTTTCCAGAGTGTCACTCAAGGTGCATCAGGTTGTAATAAAGTATTTAGTAATTTTCTGTATGCGGAAAATAGGTGAGAAAGTAATTTCTCCTCTCTCACTGCAACAAGGTTTTGCCAGAGGCCGCGGATTTCGTGTTATTCAAGAAAAATATACAGAAGTAACTTTAAATGGGTTCCATCTCTGAAACCATTAGGATTGGGGTTCATGAACATATTTATATTTTTGCATCAAATAATCGTTCCTGTCATATCTCTGATTATTGACCATTTCTCCTGAGACAACCTTTATACTTGGCCTATCATGTATGTCAAAATAATTATGTGTTATACATACTACTGTATTTAGTATCCTTTTCACCCAAATCAATTAAAACCTGCATAAAGACTGCCAACAGATCGACAAGAGAAACTATAAATGCAGCTGACGTAGAAGACATAATAGTAAACCTAACAAAAACACTCACACAACAAGGAAACGGAAGATCAATAACACGAGAAGATGACGTTTAGAACAAATCAAATAAGGATACAAAGAACAAAGAGCTAAACTCAGATGGAGAGGTCTTCAGTCAAGAAAGCGAGTTGCAAACTGTATCACTGTGCCAAAAGCGCAGAGAACAGAATGATGCCTCAGGTCGAGGTGTGGTCTGCTCCATGTTATCTCGTATGTGACAGAGAGGGGAGCAGTGAGCTGCCTTGCATTCTGATCAGTAAGGGTGGTGGGGGAGCAATGAGCTGGTGAGCTACGTTCAATCAGATCCCTGAGAATGGTGGGGAGCAGTGACTTACGATCCAATCGGTGAGAGTGGTGGGGAGCGCTAAGATGTTGAGAGGGGAGTGTTGCCTGGGTGGCTTAGCGCTACGCACCGACCGCAGCTTTTTGATATCCACTCACACATTCTGAGTGCAGTGTAGAGTCAAAGGATAAGAAGTAACAAGTCACTCAAAAGTACAGTATATCAATGTTTATTGAGATCCTGAAATTTAAGACATTCTTTTGAAATCAAGATTAAAAACATGATGCTGGGGGTGTTTTCTACCTTAATGTATCGTACTGAACCACAATCAGCTCGTTTGTCTCGGCAGCTGCGAGGTCATAGCAGTGGGTTGTGAAGTTATGAGACCCAGGTTCCATTCCTGATTGGGTCGAAGTTTTCTTTTGCACTTGCAGACTAGGTGTTGTGTTATACGTACTTTCATATGGTCAAAACATCCACCAGAGATGCAATTCGAAATCAGATGAGCTGCCATTTGTTTTTTTTCCGAATCATCGATCATCCACTCTTTAGAAGGATCTGTCTCTTTGAATCAGTTCAGGAGCAAATTGCCCACAACTATTGCCACGAACTTTTGTCAAAGCTGGTCGCATGTGGATGCCATTCCATTCTAGTATCAGTACGAAGTCATATCGCAGCATCCACATGAGATACATTACAACACGACACAATATTTTATAGAGCATGAAGCACTGAACTGTTTTATACCACATTTGTATCTGGATAAACTGAATCAAATGTGAAGCAGTAGTTTGAAGAAACAGATGATAGAAAACATTTAAAATTCAATGTCTATATATCTCAAGGACATTACAAAGAGACAAGACGTCAAATTAAAGAGTTCAGCGAGAAGTTTCCACTGATGTGGACTATACATTTTCCACTGGTAAAAAGAAATTAAATCCTAATACAATCAAGAGACAGTTTTTTGAGCAAACGAGATTCCTAAATGAAACTGAAATGCATCATTTGCTACGTAACCTGCGTGCAGGCCACACACTGTCTTTATAACGATTGTTGTATATTACTTATTTTGACCTAATAAATGTTTCCATTAGTAAAATCAACTGTATTGCTAAAGTTATAGGACAAATGATTGCGACAACATTAAAAGAAGTAATTTTTCATAACAGTGATGTGAATTTTTAGTAATAGATTTTAGTCACTGTTATTAATTTAGTATAACTTTGCAGTCTTGATGGTTACGTTATCACTGAGGTAACCATGAAATCGCATAGTTTACTGCCACACCTGAAATTAATCAGCATGAAAGTGTGCAACTTCAACTGCAGTTTATCTAGGGTATAAGGTATGGTAATTCTTGATTGATACAAACGGCATTTCTGAACATAGCGGTCATAGACCGTTTTCACCCTTCCTGTGATCTACGGAATTGAGCAGACTGAAATATTTATTCTTCTTATTAGCGTACTGTTGTGAGATGCTGTGTCTCGGCATTGGCGTGTGCAAACTACATGCCACACTTACGTACTCGGCACAGAAACGTTATGTAGGCTAGTGTACACCATGTGTAACATTTAATATACAAACTGGTAGTTAAAGTAACTGAAACCCTGTATGAGTTCAGCACAATGGTAAATACAAATGAGAGCAATTCTCATTAATCAATTCCCTACATCACACTTTAAAAGTTGCGTTATGAGTATTAAAAGCATATCACAATCAAAAGATTTTCTATTACATATTTGAACCAAAAGGTGAATAAAGTTGACTTAATTATGGCAAAGAGAATTCCATACTTCAAGCTCCAAAAATAAATAAATAAAATAAAATAAAAAAGAAGTTGTATATCTTAAAATGAGTTTAACAAATTCAGTGCCACAATGGAGCGTGCGTTGATGTACCCAAAAATACAATATATTATTGCTCTAGTGAAACTCTGTTGGTACAGAAAGTATTGTTAACAGTTGGTAGGTTCCTCAAACTAAATGGAAGTTGGCTACAGAACCACGATTGGCCTTCCAAGTCTGTGGATTTCGCAAACACTAATTAAAAACGGATCCAAGATCCTAGTTAGTAAAGTCACTGAAGAAGCAACATAAGTAGCGGAAGAGGCCTCGCAAATTGTGAGCAAAGACAGCGCTAACGTTGAAAGAGAAGTACGGTGGGCAGTGACTGGAAGCCTCAGTCTCGATGTGATCTCTAAACCATGTACCTCGATGGTGTCTCCCTTTCTTCGTTACGTTTCTCTGCGCTCTCAAAAACCGAAGACTTAGATGGGAGTATTCACGACTTTCGCCACAGTAACGAGCAATAATTTCGTTGACTACACCGAAATGCAAGGGAAGCTGTCTAAAATTTCTCCAACAGCGTTCACTGTATGTCAATTAATTAACCAGAGATTGGCACACTGCATTTGCTATGTCGCCATTCATTGGCTCAGACAGTCGTGTCACAGTGCCAATGCTGCTGATGCATTTAATTGGCTGACACCATCCGGCAAGTAAGATTCAGAAATTTTCCCCCATTGTAGATGGTAGACTGGCTGATTCGAGTGTTCACATCACCCTACATGACGCGCAGATTCATCACATGAGCAGTACCCAGGAAACCTGCTGAGACTATGCTCTAATTTCAAAGGTCCATGCCGACGCGTCGACAATGGTACGACACCATCTTTCCGTCGAGCGATTCTGTGAACCCACAGCCCAGCAGAGTGTTATATACCATCCAGTCCAGCAGAATGTTGTATTCCATCCCCTGTTTAAAGTACCAAGACTACCCAGCCGCGCGGGATTAGCCCAGCGGTCTGAGGCGCTGTATTCATGGACTGTGTGGCTGATCCCGGTGGAGGTTCGAGTCCTCCATCGGGCATGGGTGTGTGTGTTTGTCCATAGGATAGTTTAGGTTAAGTAGTGTGTAAGCCTGGGGACGCTGACCTTAGCAGTTAAGTCCAATAAGATTTTTTTTAACTACTCAGGCCTCTCACAAAACATCTGCTCTGACTTCCATCTGTGAACAGCAGTTCAAGAATCTTACTCCAGAAGCCACTAGGTGTGTATTATCCTCCAGCAAAGTTAAGAAAATACAGCTACGAAATTCAATAAATATGGTAAAGCGATATGTAAGTCTAGTGTCATCTCATCCCATGATTCCCTCTTTTCGAAAATATAAAATTGCCTTGATGGAGATCCTTGAATGTCACTTATTAATGGCACGACAAGAGAAAATTTGATGGAGATCCTTGAATGTCACTTATTAATGGCTCGACAAGAGAAAATAATCCAACATAACATTCATCATTGGAAACCTATAAGTCCCAAAACACTTAGCAGTCTTACATTCAATGATAGCAAGGAATGAAAAGAAAGGTACTTCATCCTAGAATCAATTTAAGTTGACAGAATGTTATCTTTAGGTTGGACCTTAAATGGAAGGCTTGGAATGACATATCAAAAAAGTAACAACATCATGTATCAAAATCCGCCACTACAGTGCTTCAACATACTTGAATATGTGGACAAATATAAAGATGAAATGATATTGTCTGAATTAATAATTATACATATTTAGTAGTGGCTCCTCATTTTAACAGACACATGCATAAAGTCAAAAGAAAAATACGCTAGCTAAACTAAACTTGAACACAATAAGCTCCAAGAAAATAATGGTTTATGCTTAAATTCAGTTATTTTAGTGTCTCTGTGTGTAGCGTTCTGTATATACAGTGTTTAATAAAACTAGAAAAACTTGTTCATATGGTTCAAATGGCTCTGAGCACTATGGGACTTAACATCTGTGGTCATCAGTCCCCTAGAACTTAGAATTACTTAAACCTAACTAACCTCAGGACATCACACACATCCATGCCCGTAGCAGAAGCGCGGTTCCGGACTGCGCGCCTAGAACCGCTAGACCACCACGGCCGGCTATGTACATATGCATTAAGTGCTTAAATGAGATAACAACATACAAAAATCAGCTAGCTCATTGTGGCTAAATCGTTAGCCTCAGGCAATAATTTAGGAGGGTGCTCACAAGTTGCCGACAAGCTGTTATCCTCAGACCACTCACATCCGACTGGGGCGTGATGAGACATGTGGCAAATGAACTCCATTCCCTTGGGAGATTAACCACAGGTAAAGGGCCGGGCTCTGCTGATCTGTCCATTTCTTTTGGGGCTATTCGCCTCTTTCAGTTGCTGCGCAATCCAATTCCACTGGGGTAAGTACAACAGCTGTACCTGAATTATTCTGAGATTCCTGTCAAACCCGCGAGTCGACATTAACATTTTAATCTTTCCTGATAGCGGAACTAGTCAAGACTTCAATGCTGTATTTATTTTCAAATTGATTTTTATTCCAAAACACACACAATTTCCACTGGAAACAGAATGACTATAGCCTCATTAAAAAAGTAAACAATAGAAGTATCGGTCAGTCCTCCCAAAAACTTACACCTAAATATATGTGCAGTTGTATCATTCTTAAATCACTCCTCGCGATAGGCAGTCGACTGCTTTAATTTCTACATGGCAATATCTATTCACTGCATACACGAAATAATCCGTTAGTGTGATATTGTATTCAGTAATCACAACACAAATATCTCGTCGAGCTCGCTCCCACTTCTCATTCGTTGAACTGGCGGCTAACAAGATACATTAAGAAACCTGCACCTTCATGTTCAGTACACTCACACCCGGTAGAAAGCCCAAAATGCAGTCAAAACATGAACAATGGAAAGCACTTCCAAACTCTATCAGGCAGTGGCAGAGATCAAGAGCCTCCCCCAAATTAAATTGTTCCGATATGTCATAATAGTAAACATAGCTTTCTATACTTGCTGACAATCTAAAAGCAATTAATGAGACGGCGTGCAAGAGATAATTAATTGACTGTAGGTATGGAACAGAACGATACATGACGTTTTGTTACCCGGCAAAGTTCTTTCATTGTTTCTGAAACAAAATAAATAGGACATCTCTCAGAAAATAGTGCCGAGGGTTCTAGTAGGCCGCCGCTGCATCACTTTACCTATAACATAGAAACATGAATTAGCTATCTGACAGTGAAAGGACCTCTATCAGATTGGTGTAAGAGCTAAAACAACAACTTGAACTCTCCAAAATAGAGGAGAATTGCACAAAAATGTTCATACGACCCAAAACAACTATGTGCATAACTTAACTAAACAAAGACAAAAGCATTACATACTAGACATACAAATGAATATCCTTATATATGTGAGTGGACACACTAGCTAATCAGCATTGTCCGTCTCAGCCTGCAAGTTACCTCTAAATTCATCATATTTTAATATGCTTAGAATGTAAACCAACCCCTCATCTGCATTCGTTATTGCCGCCCTTTTGAATAAGGCTTGGCGGCTGTGTCCTGAAGTAGGATGCCATAGTTGTATTATTTCAACTGTACCGTTTTCTTCCTTTTTAGGCGGCACCACCGTTCCATTTTTTTATTATTTATTTATTTATTTTTTTGAGGGGTCTTTACCCCAAGAAGCTTCTGAGACTTCTGGCTACGGCAGTTCGGTTTTGGAACATAGTGTCTACTGACATTGCTATTCTTTCCTGCATTTGTGTACGCACGCTACTTACTAAACCACTCCCACAAAGGTTCCCCTCGTGCGCAACATCCACACCTTTCACTCTCTAACTCTTCCAGGTGAAACCTAATTAACCTGAATCCCTTCATGTCATCCTTTTTTCCACCAATCAATGATCGTTTATGCTCTGTTAGTATCGAGCTTATAAATAGCTGGATCAGCTCGTTATGTTATACGGACATTACCAGTCTCGATCCCATTTAAGAATATCGACGACATATAGAGAGTACAAACAGAAACGTAAGGCATCAAGGATAAGTGCTTTAATGGTGACCAAGCATACAAGTTCTGTTCCTCCACCAGCTAGTATAACTTCATTATCAGTGACTCACAGTCATCGATCGTTGCGGAGGTCTGTATTACTGGCAACACTCTAGCAATGACTTCACCACTCAAGAGGCTGCTTATAAATATGAGTTGCCGTCCAATAAGCTAGTAGCTTGGGAGGATCTTCTTAAATTGTACCATACAAGTTTTGACATTTAGATCCTCACCTACAGCATACGTTAAAACTCGTTCATCGAAGCAAACTACACAGTTTCAACAATTTCACTGACTCTGTCTGATATGTACGGGTCGTCTGAGTAGAACGCCTCTCACATGTTGTATTAGGCTCAGGTGCTCCGAGGCGGACGGAGGAACTGTGACAGTGCAAAACAATTAGTAACACACTTTATTGCACTGTGATACTGAAGTTGTACAGCAACTTGTTGGATGTGATTGTGGACAGATGCAACTAAACAATGACTTTCAAGGCGTGCATTACTGAATAGAATGTCTAAGAGACTGTGTCCGTTCTGGGGGCCACACTGTCTATCACTGTAGTAAACAGTGCAAAGGCTTTAGGCGACTCCACTTGAAGACTAAGTATCGCAGGTTGATCTCTACTAAGAACTAAAGTTACGAATTGCAACCCAGGAGCTCCGTACTAGAATTGTCGTGCGCCAACTCAGAACATGAACCATCTGTCGCTGCCTGCTACCGCCGCTTATCACATGGAAGTCCGTCTCATTGGCTGCGGCGCCGAGGTTGCTGATTGGGCTGCGCTTGTGGTTGGCGGGCGGTGAAATTCAACGCGTCGCCCACGGCGCCAGTTGGAAACTGTCTTCAGTGTGCCACCTCCGGTTACGTCCAGTGGCGACGACACAGCACTGTGCTTGCGTACCTGACCGTTCCTCTAGGTTTTTTTTGAGCGGTTTTTTCACCCTTTTGCAAAGAGATATACTAGCTTTATCTACTTTCCCATTCCAGTTTCGGCCTGGAGTAGCATATCCTTTGCGGTTTCTATCGTTTGCAAGAATTACTCGACTTTCTTGTTGATAGTCCTAATACTGGAATCCGTTTTCTGCTCTAGCTCGGTCATCTTCGACGAAAACTGCTTTCTTTAATCTCTTTTCCGCATCTGCATCAGCTTTTACATCTCTTTACTCTGCTCTACGTCTGTCTGTTTCAGTTTCCTCTTCTCTTTCCCATAGTTCCCAAAAACTGAACTACTCGCCGTAACTTTCGTTTTGCTAAAGCTTCCACTTTGCTCTTTAACCAGTTCAGTTCCCTTGGATTCAAGCGTGGTAACTGTTGCTACTGCCTCGCCTATGGAAATTCTACAAAGGTTTTTGCTTTGTGTCCAGGACTTTCCTCTCGTGTAATTTTTCTGTTCCATCTCGATCTAGTAATTTGCTCTTTTTCATATTCTAAAAGTAGACGAATCTAATTTACTGTTCGATGAACACACTACAAAAATCCACACATATTATAAAAATGAATGTTCATATGTATGTATGTTTCCATATATGGGTCTATGTTCAACAGCTCCTCCTAAACAAGTGGACCGATTTCACCCAAATTTGGAATACGTATCACTTACTGTTTGGAATGAATCGCTCTTAGTTGGGGTGGAGGTGAGAAAAATATATCTGTCAAAGATCTAGGGGTACGGGTGAAAAATGAGTGTAGCCCAGGAAGCAGTAATTCTCAGACTTTAAGAACCCAGTATCTGAGAATGAGGGCACTTAATTACGGTCAACAAACTTTACACCTATTTTCAGACCTTCACCAATCTTTTTCTCGTTGATATCCCTCTCAAAATGGTGAAAGAAAACAGGTTAATAGCGTACTACATAATTGTTCATACAGTAAAAGTGTCGCGTCAGCCATCATGTTTTAATATACTACATCTTTACTGTTAACTGTATTCGTAATACGCTTTGCAGATAGCATTCATACTGACCACTGACTGTATTGGCCAAATCATGTCGGCGTATGACTCTTAGTTCAAGAGTTATGATGTTCTAAACACTAAGCTGCGTAAAAACCTGCCGCACCATGCATTTATTTTAAATTTATTAATTATTTGCTAGTAACTCTGTTCGTAACACATTTTGCAGGCAATATCCACATATGCCACTGAATGAACCCATAAAATTAAATCAATCTACGTCACATACGTAGTTCAGGAAATATGAGGTCACAGATGCTGGATACGTGAAAACGAAAAAGCGGGACGACAATGGTGAAATGTTTGTGAATTATGTTATGCAATGTTATATGTGTGCAAATCGTAAGATAAAAAACTCCTAACCCCCAGCATCGATTTCTACTTAACTTGGTAGATACATTACATATTTTTCAGAAAAATACTCTGTGGGTAAGCACAAGTAACATCCCATTGGTATGGGGGTAATAACGTAGGGACAGAACAGCATGAGGAAGAGATACAGAGAGGGATGGGTAGAATGAGATAATGGACACAGATAGGGGAGGGGGGGAGAGGAGGAAACGAACATAGTAAAGGAAGACAAGATGGATGGAGAGTGTTATGCGGAAGAAATGGACAGAGGGGAGGGAGAGGCAGAAGGACCAGAAGTAGATGGCCTTAGAGATGGGTGGAGGAGATTGGCAGTGTGTAAGGAACAGGTGGATGGAGGGGGGAGGAGCAGATGAGCAGAGAGAGTCGGGGCAGCATATGGACAGAGAAAGGGAGAGTAGCAGATGCACAGAGAAGTGGCAGGATGAGATGACAGAGAGTGGGGGATGGAGGAGGTAGACAGAGAGAGGTGCAACAAGGTCAAGGACAGAGAGGGAGGCAGATAACGGTGACAGAGAGAGCGGGAAGCAAATGGCCCTACTGAACTGGAATTAATACATAACTGGGCAATGCCAAGTACGCAGCTAGATGCAGTAAACTAATAAATAACCTGTTGTGGTTGTGGTCTTCAGTTGAGAGACTGGTTTGATGCAGATCCCCATGCTATTCTACCCTTGTAGGCCTCGTCATCTCCGAATAACTACTACAAACTACATCCTCCAGAATCTGCTTAGTGCATTCATCTCTTGCTTTGCCTCTACGATTTTCACTCCCTACTCTTCCCTCCAGTACTAAATTGGTGACCCCTCGATGTCTCAGAACGTACCCTACCAATCGAACCCTTCTTCCAGTCAAGTTGTGCCACAAACTCCTCTTCCTCCCAATTGTATTCCGTACCTCCTCATTAGTTATGTGATCTACCCATGTAATCTTTAGCATTCTTCTGTAGCACCACATTTTGAAAGCTTCTGTTCTTTTCTTGTCTAATTAACTTATCGTCCATGTTTCACTTCCATACATAGCTACACTCCATACAAATACTTTAAGAAAGAACTTAACGACACTTAAATCTATACTCGATGTTAACAGATTTATCTTCTTCAGAAACGCTTTCCTTGCAATAGCCAGTCTGCATTTTGTATCCTCCCTACTTTGGCCATAATTAGTTATTTTGCTCTCCATATAGCAAACTAATTTACTCCTTTAATTGCCTCATTTCTTAACCTCATTCCCTCAGAATCACCTGATTTAATTCGACTACATTCCATTATTCTCGTTTCGCTCTTTTTGATGTTCGTCTTATATCCTCCTTTCAAGACTCTGCCCATTCCGTTCATCCGCTCTTCCAGGTGCTTTATTGTCATTAACAGAATTACAATGTCGTTGGGAAACCTCAAAGCTTTCTTATTTCTTCTCCATGGATTTTGATTCCTGCTCCCAATTTTTCTATTGTTTCCTTTACTGCTTGCTCATTATACAGAATGAATAACATCGGAGATAAGCTATTACCCAGTCTCACTCCCTTCTCAATCACTGCTTCCCTTTCATGCCCTCGACACTTATACCTGCCAGGTGGTTTCTGTAGAAATAGTAAATAGCCTTTCGCTCCCTGTGTTTTACACCTGCCACCTTCAGAATTTGAAAGAGAATATTCCAGTCAACATTGTAAAAACTATTTCTAAGTCTTATAGGTTTGCCTTTCCTTAATCTATCTTCTAAGATGAGTCGTAGGGTCAGTATTGCCATGCGTGTTCCCATGTTTCTACGGAATTCAAACTGATCTTCCCCGAGGTCCTCTTCTACCAGTCTTTCATTTCGTTTGTAAAGAAGTCGTGTTAGTATTTTGCAGCTATGACTTATTAAACTGATAGTTCGGTAATTTTTACACTTGTCCAGACCTGCTTTCATTCCGATTAGAAGTCTGTGGGTATTTCACCTGCCTCATACATCTTACTCTCCAAGTGGAAGAGTTTTGTCATGGCTGGTTCTTCCAAGGCTGTCACTAGTTCAACCAGAATGTCGTCTTCTCCCAGGCCTTGTTTCGACTTAGGTCTTTCAGTTCTCTGTCAAATTCCCTCACGCAGTATGATATCTCGCATCTCATCATCATCTACGTCCTCTTCCATTTCCGTAATATTGCTCCCAAGTACATCGCCCTTGTATAGACCCTCTTTGCTTACGACTGGTTTTCCATTGAGCTCTTGATATTCATGCAGGTGGTTCTCTTTTCTCCAAAGGTCTCTTTAATTTTCCTATAGGCAGTATCTATTTTACCCTAGTGATATAGGCTTCAACATCCCTACATTTGTCCTCTATCCATCGCTGCTCGGCCTTTTTGCACTTCCTGTGGATATCATTTTGGGGACGTCTGTATTTCTTTTCGCCTGCTTTATTTACTGCATTTTTATATTTTCTTCTTTCAGGAGTGAAATTCAGTATCTCTTCTGTTACCCAAGGATTTCTACTTGCCCTCGTCTTTTTATCTACTTGATCCCCTGCTGCTTGAACTATTTGATCTCTCAAAGCTACCCATTTTTCTTGTACTGTATTTATTTTCCCTGTTCTTGTCTACCGTTCTCTAATGCTCATTCTGAAAGTCTCTACAACCACTGGTTCCTTCAGTTTATCCAGTTCCCAATTCCTTAAATTCCTACCTTTTTTAATTTTTTTCAGTTTTAATCTACAGTTCGTAACCAATAAATTGTGGCCAGAGTCCACATCTGCCCCTCGAAATGTCTTACAGCTTTAAACCTGGTTCCTAAATCCCTGTATTAGCAATATAGTATATCTGAAACCTATCAGTGTCTCCAGGCCTCTTTCACGTATGCAACCTTCCTCCATGAGTCTTAAACCAAGTGTTTGCTATGATTAAACTACGCTCCGTGCAAATTTTACTAGGCGACTTCCTCTTTTACTCCTTACCCTACAATCCTTTTCCTGCAATCGAATAAATACCCTACAAATATAAAATATCTTCACACGAAGCTGACTTTATCTTTACTCGCAGTGTAATAAAAAAGCATGAAAACAAAGAAGACAAAATAGAAACATATATTTCTCGCTAGAAAAGTTGTCGATGCTGCAAGGCAAGGAAGCAAAGGAGTGACTGCAAAATGGTCGTTGCAACAGGGTTGATAAATTTCATGTGTATTTTTACTGCAATAAATTCCAACTGTCGACTGATAACAGTTCCTTAGTTTCGTTTCTGAGCACTATTCTAAGCTCCTGGCGCAGCGTCTGCCGTGCTGGGAGTTATTTTAAGTAGATACCACTATAAAATGCACTTTCTCCCCACTTCCAGACACACCAAGTCAGACGCGCTAGCCGGACGATGTGGCCGAGCGGTTCTAGGCGCTTCAGTCTGGAACCGAACGACCGCTACGGTCGCAGTTTCGAATCCTGCCTCGGGCATGGATGTGTGTGATGTCCTTAGGTTAGTTAGGTTTAAGTAGTTCTACGTTCTCGGGCACTAATGACCTAAGATAGTTCTAGGGGACCTATGACCTCAGATGTTGAGTCCCATAGTGCTCAGAGTTATCTGAACCATTTGAACCAAACCAGATGCGCTATCCCGCCATCCTCCTGGCCTCAGCGAAGTAGTCGATCACCAGGAAACCGTTTATTTAGCCAAGGACCAACATCCACAACCAATCCTGAACGCATATCAGCTGACCGTGCATGAGATAACCACAGCATCGTCTCACGACCCAGTCCTGCAGGAATTTCTGCCTGCGATACAGAAGGGCCCAGTCAAATTTCGAGCGAGGCTTACCCGTCCTTCCGTAATTATATTGCAATTCGCCACCAGCTCAAAAACGCAAATTTCGTCTTACAGTTTGTCGCAGAGGGGTCTGACTGCCAGGGCGCCATTCCTCCCCCCACTCTCACCCAGAAACCTCCAGGTCCTCCATACTTCACATTGGGGGAAGCCACAAACGAAAGATTTGGCCAAGAGGGATGTCTACTGGCCCAGCATCAATGCCGATATTGAATGCATGTGGTACTTCTTTCGTGCCAGCTCCCTCAATCATGTGGAGCATGCGTAGCGTTTAAGATCTCACCCTGACCACGCGTGGGAGAGGCTCCACGTTGATTTTGCCAGGTGTTATCAGAGTACTGTGTGGCTGCTGGTTGTGGGCACAGCCTCAAGCTCCCATTATGTCATGCTGATACTGTTCACTACCACATCAGCTATCATTCGTTCCTTTGAAATGATGAGACTGAGAGAGCACCATGCACCTGACTGTCGTATAATGGGCCCGAATTTAAGGCAATGCACATACGTTCTTCAGTCATGGTAACAGAATAGACATCTAACAACTATCAGCTTTAGTTCCACACCCCAATGTTATAGCTGAGCAGATGCTCCGCATATTCAAAATACAGATATGGGAGGCCTTGTAGATGTTATATACTGAGGATATCCTGCACTCGTTCCTCGCAACATGCCAGTGTGCCCTGCCAACTGGGGTAGTCTAGTGGAAATTCTGCATGGACACCGACATCGGACCTTATTAGATCTCCTGCAAAACTTGTTCAGTAGTCTCTACCTACATACAAGCCCTCTCATGCACAGAGAGCCTGTGTCTGGGCACTCACGTTCAGACAGAGTTCTGGGGTGAACACAAGCAGTTATCGTTGGTGACAGGTGGCGTGTGCTGTATAACAACACGACTCGGCACATCGGTCTGACCGCAATCAAACCTTGCTCCTCTGCAACCACAGTCGCAAACGGCGAATACGTCTCTGACGTCGCCTCCCAGTTATGGGACAGTCACTAAGGTCACCACAAGCTGTGCTCCTTGCCTTCATCCCACACATCTCATGCCTCACTATGATCTCCATCCCTGTGATTCCACTCGCCGAAGGTTGATGAATGGATCACAGTATGAGAGTTTATGGAAATAGGACTCCTCCCTCTGACCTGTCCTCCCCTCGCACTTCTCCTACTGGTGATCTGAAATGTCTGCAGTCTCCCATAAGCTATCACCTCTGCATCCTCCATACTTCTTTCCCAGCCTGTCTGAGGTGGTTGGCTGTGCAACCATGGTTCTCAGCTGGGTCATATTCTGTCATACTTCCCGATTAGAGGGAGGGGGGGGTAGGTGGTGAGGGGAGGGGGGTTTAATTACCCTGACAATAATCAATATCGATTGTGGCTGAGAGGCGCTGCAGCTCGAAAATTATGATTATCAAGAAGGGTGTGGGCGGCATGTCACGTGGACAAAGAACGGAGCCAGGCAGATAAGTGTGGTTCCTTCTGGTACAGTCTGTTGGACGAGCTACTGTCAATCACACCCTTCTGATCATTCTCATTGTTGGTTTTCGCTCTTGCATTGTACCTGGATTTTCTTGTCCTCTTTGTTACTTTCACTCAGTATTCTGCACTACACGAATTTTACTTTGTTTACAGCGACCACAAGATGAGGAATCACAGAGTAAAGGAGTCATTGATCACTTGATTTACAGATTGAACTCAACAAAGACGGGCCATTACCACCTCAGCTGCTAATTATTGCGACAGAAAATGAATTAACTCTCAAAATGTTTCACTTGACATACAGTCGGCTCTTCAAAGAAACCCCACAGTCCTCTGGCGAAGTATTTGGTCCTCAGCAATGTCTCGAGCCGAATCATGCGACCAGCCACCGCTTCATGCCAGAGCACTGCTTTTTGTGTCCTGGCTACCGCACTAATAGAGTGTGTCCACTATCCAGGAGAAAAAAAGACAAAATGTTTTAACTGCAACGGTCCCTTGCAGGCGAAAAATCGAGGCGACAGCACCATCAAAAACGTAGCCGTCAGACAGCATGCAACAACGTAACCAACGACCAAGCGACAGATTTCCGCTCCAGGTGGCACGGTACTAGTTGTGCAACCGCCCGTCGAAACTACAGACCCCTGTAACCAAGCGACAATGTTTTAGGATTGCGGATGCTTTAAAAGGCACTACTCACCCCTCACAGGCACTGACATCATCACCAGTAACAAATTTCTCTCCAAAGATTGCATCACCCATTGGAATTCCCACTGAGGACACCGAGAAGAAACTTTGCAAATGCCGCAAGTGCAAGTAGGACAACAAGAAAAGATTATAGTGTATTATTACGGAGATGTACTGTAACAAAAGATTTGGAAAATCGGGAATAGGTGCTCACTGGTTGGCGAGTAACTGCACCTACCTATAGGGTTAATGCGAATTTGTGGGAATGTATTTGATTAATAATATTGAGAACTTAAGATACATACGTGTAATAGCAGTGATCCACGGAGAATAGATTCTATAATTGTAACAAAATAAAAAGGATCTTCATTGCGATCATCTCATCCCAAGGCCAATAATTTTCAAATGAGACAGCTTGTGGTTTGTTTGAGGGACTCAGCGGTTTCAACTTCAAGGAAACATATGCAACAATCCGCCTACGATGAGTGTTAGTACACTACTTTTATTACTCTTGTAAGTACTAATACAGAACATAGGATAAACATTACTGAGTGTTCAAACGAAGTCACAAGTATATGTAATTTATTTTCGAAACTGTTATAGAAGGAATATTTTCGATGCCATTCAATGACTGCTAGAGTTGCGTGAGATAGGGTACCTGGCCTAAGCTCTATGTGTAGCGACAGCAGGTAGAAAAAGTACAGGTTCCATGGCTTGTGGTGTTCCGCTAACGGTGAACAAGAAAAAAAAATGACTAATGTCAAAACCCAGTTTTGCCTTTGTATAACTGATTGACCGATGTAATTCTATTATGTGGCGCCAGGCAATGCTTTTATCCCGTGAATGTTGAACTGCGACTGAATGGAAACAGTTTGTGACAGACACGGAATTACGAGGCGCAGGGCTCGTAATGCGTTACGAAAATATGTTAAAATGGGTTAGGGCAGCTATGTTTGTTCTGATTCGTAATTTGGAGATGTGTGAGTGAAGGATAGTTACTGAACTGGTGTTTATTATACTATACAATTTATTTTTAACGTCGAAAAAATTTCGAACAGGATATAACACTACCTCTGAATGAACTTGAACTTCACATTTTGCGAAGGGCAAAAGATGATCTTAACTGCAGTCAGATAAGGCGAAATTTTAACATTTCTTTACTATAAACCGCTGTTTGTTTACTGGTATTGTAATGTTAGACCCCTATTCCTGGTGTTCTTAAAAGCACGGAAGACTTTAATAATTTCTGGAGCGTTCAGGATCAGGAGAGTGTAAGAAGGTAGGCAGCATGAAAAACATTCTTAATCCCCTCCTGACAGGAAAAACACCACAACTTTAAGTCGCTCATTTAAGTTACATGATGTACTGCGAAATAAATCATATTATAATCACCACTGTCATTATTTCTACCACTGAACAGAGGCTTGTATTACAGAGCTAATTACTGCCGTTGAGCGCTGCGATGGGAAATCGGCCCTCCGCTTCTAATGAAGCCAGGGGTGGCCTCCGGCACCAATGGTCGATAATGACGTCCTTCTCCAGAAACAGCCAAGACTGCGCCCTTATCTCCAAACCCAGACACGTGGCTCCCCAGCAGCTCTGAAATAAAAAATGTTTTACTCTCATTGCCCCGCGTAAAGGAAAGCGTACTGACTGTAATGGGAGCATAAAATATGTGAAACATTGCATTATATTCTCTCTCAATTTTGCACATTGAAAGAAACCACTTAACATGTTTCGGTGACCCTTGTAACTTTAATTAAAGTTGTAGAACAACTATCAGGGAATAAAATGTCAGAAATTTCGTTCCCTATTGTTTCTAATTTGTTCGCATTGTTCATTTATTTTGTTATAAGGGCGTATTATTACGGCCAAAATTTTTTCATCCGCCTCAACACCTCAGTTCTATGTAGCAAAAACTGAAGATGCAATAGAAAAAAATGAGAAATTGAGAATTACCTATCTAACGAAAAATAATATTAAGCCTCCGAAACGTTCAAGAATGCTTTAGTTAGGTAGGCATTTAGTAACATGTTCCACAGTTGATTGTGATGACTTTTTTACGGAAGTGGTATGGGAGGAGTCAGTTTACAGTTTCAACATTAATGAACATACTGTTTCCGTCCTACTCATGTGCTCACAATTAAAACTAGGTTTTCTTTTACAGGATAAGAGTTTTAAATAAAAATAGCAAAACTCCTTTACTACTTTAAGTGTCTCATTTCCTAATCTAATTCCGGTAGCATCACCCGATTTAATTCTGCTACATTATCCTCGTTTTGCTTTTGTTGATGTTCATCTTATATCCTCCTTTCAAGACATTGTCCATTCCGACATACTGCTCTTCCAGGCCCTTTGCTGTCTCTGACAGAATTACAATGTACTCGGCGAACCTCAAAGTTTTTACTTCTTCTACATGGATTTTAATTCCTGTTCCGAATTTTCCTTTTGATTCCTTTACTGCCTGCTCAATATACAGATTGAATAATATCGGAGATAGGCTACAACCCTGTCTCACTCCGTTCCCATCCACTGCTTCCCTTTCATGCCCCTCGACTCTTATAACTTCCATCTAGTTTCTGTACAAATTATAAATAGCCTTTCGCTCTCTGCATTTTACCCTTGCCACCTTCAGAATTTGAAAGAGATTATTCCAGTCAACATTGTCAAAAGCTTTCTCTAAGTCTACAAATGCTTGAAAAGTAGGTTTATCTTTCCTTAATCTATTTTCTAAGATACGTTGTAGGGTCAGTATTGCCTCACGTGTTCCAATATTCCTACGGAATCCAAACTCATCTTCCCCGAGGTCGGCTTCTACCAGTTTTTCCATTCGTCTGTAAAGAATTCGTGTTAGTATTTTGCAGCCATGCCTTATTAAACTGATAGTTCGATAATTTTCACATCTGTCAACATCTGCTTTCTTTGGGATTGGAATCATTATATTTTTCTTGAAGTCTGAGGGTATTTCGCCTGTCTCATACATCTTGCTCACTAGATGGTACAGTTTTGTTAGGCCTGGCTCTCCCAAGGCTATCATTTGGTCTAATGGGATGTTGTCTACTCCCGGGGCCTTGTTTCGACTTAGGTCTTTCAGTGCTCTCTCAAACTCTTCACACAGTATCATATCTCCTGTTTCATCTTCATCTACATTCTCTTCCATTTCTATAATATTGTCCTCAAGAACATCGCCCTTGTATAGCCCCTCTATATACTTATGACCTCAGCAGTTGAGTCCCATAGTGCTCAGAGCCATTTGAACCTTTTTTTTGTGGGCAGTTGAAGTTCCAATTTGATAGGGAAACCATCGCCACTGCACTCATCGGAAAAGGGGGAGAACAACTCAGAACGACCAACAGCAACATCAGGTACAGAAGAGACTGGTAGAGAAGTGCCAGTGTCGGATGGCATCTCCTGATCATCAGGAAGAGAACCCGTAGAATCTTGTTACTCCACCGTCTCAGTGTAGAGAAGGGGTGGTATTTCACTGGAACACTTTAAAGACTGTCCAGCACGCAACGTCTCTGCGTTAACATCTGAATTCACGGGAACCGTCACGTCTGCAGCTGAAGTGGGGGACGCAGATGCAACACACGTTTCAACATCAACAGAAGCAGCTACATCATCTCTGGTAATACTGGAATCGCAATTAACGCCAGTAGACAACTAATTACCGCAAAAAGTAGCACCCTCTGTCAACGCCGTATCAGAAGAACTAGACTCCAGTGGGGCGTCCTCGAAATCTGTACCGTTCTCAATCCGCCAACGTTTGACTTGCACTGCAGGAGCCGTCGTCCCCTCATGGACAGAGGCAGCACTGGGACGCGCCGGTGAAGGTGGAAATTCGTTAGGAGTAGGAGGTAATGTAGCCCCTACATCGCCTAAAGCTGGAGATTGACAGCAGACTGCGATGACATTATGTCTGCTAATGTTAAAGGAAGACGATTTTGATAAGACGACGCCAGAACAGTAGTACGGCGCGGACAGTCAGACCTGCCATGGTGCCTAAGAAACCTGCTTTCTCCGATCGTTAGGCAATATTCAAACAATTCGTATTAATGAGTTTTATTACAAAAAGTAAATGACAGTACTTAACTTTGAATATTATACATATGTGTCGGAAGCAAATGGTGACATGCAAAATAATCAATGTCCTTCAGTATAGACAGTCCTAATACAAGCTAAATACTACAGTTGACGCTTGCATTCCGGTCGCTAGTGTTGAAGTTTCTCTTGTACTGGGCCGCGACGAATCGAGCACGGCGCTTATGTCCTCTTCGCATAGAGGCCTCTGCTGCCGCGTTGTCGTCCTAGAGAGGGGTCGGTCAGCGTGCAATTGGCTGCCGTCTTGTCACAGCCTTCTCAGTTCTATCGTTCCAGACAGGCGTGTCGGCGATTGACTTTACGCCGTAACACTCCTCCCTCCCAAACCGAAGGACCGTCGCCGTATATGGAGCACGATAAAGGGATGGGAAGCAGGAGCGTGGACGCAGCGATTGACTGGAAGCTGTGGCTACAGGGTCGTCAAGTTTCCAATCCTACCCCGCCATCGGGCCTACGCTCTGGTGGAAACGTCTCCCGGAAAACGCCCGGAAGGGTACGTGTCCGCCTCCTGAGGCCCACAGCAAAATGTCGAGACGTCGGCTGCTGCGGGGTGGGCGGGTCCAGCTCCATCGGTAGGACGAGAGGAGGTGAAGGCTCCTTCTCCATGGGGTCGTCCTGCGGTGTCGTGATGACACCCTCTGGCGGCTACTGTGGCCGCGCTGTCCTCGGGATCCTTGAATCTAGGGAAGAGATACAAATGGATCACCGTGCACATGACAGTGCCGAATTTGATTGTGATGTCGGCGCTGCAATCCGTCGAGGCCTGAAATAAGATACGTGTTAGCGCCAAGTCGACGATTGATCTCGCCTAGCGCCTCCAATTTGCTACCGCTAAACACTTTGTAAAACATAATATCACGCGGCGCAAAGCGATACTTCCCGCGTTCCTTCGGTGCAGCATGCTGAGGAGGGTGGAGCAGGTGGAACAGTGTCCGATGGCGGCGGACGTAAAGCGTTTCCGCCGGCGTTGGTTCATCTCGTGGATGCTAACAATGGGAGGCAAGAAACAGTTTCAATGCTTGATCCCTGGCGTGTGTGGTGCGAAGTTTGGCCATATGCTGCGTGAAGGTTCTGACAAAATGTTCCGCTTCTCCGTTTGACTGTAGATGGAACGGTGCACGAGTTAGATTCTGTATGCCATTGCGCTCACAGAATGTTTCAAATTCATTTGACATGAACTGAGGGTCCTTGTACGACACTATGACTTCAGGCAAACCTCTGAGGCAAAAAATTTAGGACAACACCTGAATTGTGCATCGTGACGTTGTCGAGTTCATTGGCACAGCGAAAGGAAACTTGCTATAAGAGTCTGCCACAAACAATCAACGAGTTTTCCAAAAGGTCCCGTAAAATCTATGCGCTCACGTTACCATGGTGATTGCAACGTAGGCCAAGAAGAGAATTTTTGTGGCGGAGCGGAATGATTTTCTGCGCGTGCGTGAAATTGTGATGTCATCTGTTCTATTTGGGTGTCCATGCCCTGCCTAGCACAGTGCAGACTGTTTCGTACGAACAATCCCCAGTGTCCTTAGTGAAGTAAACGAAACACTTTTTTGCAAAACTATGGGATCAAAACACGTGACTGTCCACAGTCATTTTGAAGGAGAAGGCTCTGCCGACGTGCAAAGAATCTGCGCAGTACTGAGCTATATATGCTATGCAATGAGTGAGACCAAGACGTGCTAACGTATTTTAGCAAAATGTTAAATTCTGAATCATCTGTGCAATTTTCCTTCAATTGAGAGGTATGGATTGAAGCAATTCAGAATCCTGAGCATCGATGTGACAACAAGATGCAGCCGAAGCGTCAAAGTCTGTATCAGGGCCAATGGGTAGACGTGAAACCACGTCTGCATCACCATGTTGAGCTGTCTGACGATACACAATCTTGTACTGGTACTGATACAACAACAAAACCAATCTTTGCAAGTTTTGGGCAGTTCGTACAGGAACCAGCTTCGTCGGATGAAACAAGGACAGCCGTGGCTTGTGATCCGTTACTAAGTAGAATTTTCTGCCATAGAAATAGTAGTAGAATTTGGTGACACCCTACACAATAGCCAATATCTCTTTCCCTATTTGTGAATGGTTACACTGAGCTTTGGCCAACACTTTTGATGCGAAAGCAGTAGGTCTGTCTTTATCACCAAATCCGTGCCAAAGCACTGCACTGATGGCTTAAGAGGAAACCTCAACTTGTAACGCACCTTGTTTGTCAGGATCAAAGCGAACCAAGCATCGATCACTGAGCAATGTATCTTGAAGTTTTTGAAAGGCTTCTTGGCACTCATTTGTTCAAACAAAGGAGACGTTCTTCAGACGCCAGCGATGCAATTTAGCTGCGTGTTGTGCATCATTCGGTATGAACCGAATACAAAAGTTATTTTTCCTAAGACTGACTGCAATTCTGTGACATTGCGAGGAACTGGCAAGTCTCATATGGCTAACAAGTGTGACTGAGGAGGACGTACGCGTTGACTGGTTATGACATCACTAAGATACAGCAACTCAGGTTGTAAAAAAAAACCTTACTTATCCAGTCTGCCCTTGAGTCCAGCTTCAGATAACACACGAAACAAAGCTCGCAAATTTGCAATATGTTCTTCAGATGTTCGACCTGCTACGGCAACATCGTCTAAATAGTTTGAACAGTTTGGTACTTGAGCAGTCAGCTGTTACAAATACCGTTGGAACGTGGCGGGTGCGGATGCACTGCCAACAAGCAAAAGCAAATATTTAAACAAGCCCGAATGAGTGTTCACAATACACACTTTTTGAGATTCTTCATCTAGTGCTATTTGCAGATACGCATCGAGCAAATCAAATTTTGGAAAGTAGTGATCAGCGCCTAATCTGTCCATGAGACCTTCTGGGCCTGGAAATGGGTAAGTATCAATCACAGTTTACAGATTGACGGTAGACATAAAGTCAACACATAGTTGAATGCGATCTGAAGGTTTGGGGAGTAAAATAAATGCACTTGCCCACTGACGTGCTTGCATGGGCGCAGTAGCGCCTCTATCTTGCAATTCTTTACGTTCAGCTGGTACTTCTTCCCGTAATGGAATGGGAGCAGTTCTGGTCCAGCAAAATTTCGACTGAGCATTGTCTTTCATTGTAATCTGTGCAACAAAATTGTTAGCCTTGCCTAAACCTTCAGAAAAGAGTTCAGGGAATTCGTTCAGCAAGCTACACTGTCTTTGGCAGTGAATGTAGTCACTGACACCACATTTTCCTGAATTTGAAAGCCAAACAAATCAAACGAATCAAGTCCAAATATGTTCTCACAATCACGTGCTTGTAGCACACTGAAAGCTACAGTTCGCGTATACGAGCGATAGATAGCAGGCAAAGTACTTTTTCTGAGAACAGGACTTTCTTGCCCATTGAAATCTGTTAGCCACGTGTTAGTTTAAGACACTCGTGGGGAGCTTAACAGTTCATATGTGTTGCAATGCAGCTATGTAACAGAGGCAGCGGGGTCCAACTGAAATTTCACACGTTTCCCACTAATATGCACATGAACAAAAATATTGTTGGACTGGCGTTGCACTGACGAAACTGTTCACGTGCTAGTTTTTCTAATGCCTGCAGAAGGCGCTGAATACACTGCCTTGTGACAAGATTTTGGTGAGTGGGCGGAATTCTTATGTTTGTTCCATTGCAAACATAGAGATTGTACGTGACCTTTCATGCCACAAGTGTAACACGGTGCTTGTCTGGACTGGCAGTCTTGGCGTTTGGGCCGTGAGTGGCACCGAGGGCATGACTTAATTCTGTTCACCTGTTTAAAGAGCTGTTCAGGCGGCGTGGAACTCGCTTGCTGTCGCTGCCCACTGGGCTGGTCGTAGGCAAGGGACGACTCAACCCTACCAATTGATGACGGCTGAAATTTATCGGCCAACACGGCACCTGAATCATACTGATCTAGAAAATGCACTGTGTGTTGAACTTATGGATATGACTGTTTAAAAATCTGTTTTCGAAGCCAGACATCAGTTGCATTGTAGACGATCGCATTACGCAACATAACATCTGAATATAAAGCACCACAAGCACATCTGAATTTGCATTTCCTCGTGATACGCTGCAAATCTGTTACCCACTCGCGTTAAGTTTGTTCTGACCATTTCTCGCAATGAAAGAATTGGTACCTAGCTGCCACCACATTCACTTGTTAGTCACAAAAGTTAGTTAGCTCACGTACAACCAGTTCTTGGCTAAGTTTACTCCGTGTAGCTTCAGGGAACAATTTCTGAATGAGGCGAAATTCTTATTGTTGCCAAAAGGAACATAGTTTCACAGTACCAGGTACGCTGTGAGCAATTATATGGGCTTCAAACTGTTGCAACCACTCGATCCATTCCTCTTATGTTTCGTTAAACTGGTGAAAACACGGTATGGCACTCGGAGCAACAGTTGTATTTCCGGACTCGGTGGCACAATATAGCATGATGTTGGCACATTACTCGCTTAATTGGATACAGTCCTCGAAACTGTGGATAATATGAAAAAATACATATGTAATGGTTATCAAAAGACTCCAGATGACAGAATTTTCAGTCATAACCTCTAAATGTGGTTGTAATTACTCTCTTTTGCGTGAATACTCCAAGATAAAGGGTGGATGTGACTTTATTTTCTGACTGCATGATGGCATACTAATGGAAGAAATTCCTTTTAAAGAAACCCAGCACGCTTTATAGCAAGGAACTAATTGTCTATTTAAATTATAATAACATATGATGGTAAAATGTTAAACAAAGAAGGTACACACTAGATCACAAGTAGACAAATATGGCTATCTTGACCACCATAACGACTAGGTTCAGACGATCCAGCCACACAGCGCTGTAGCGATGAGATATGAAGCAGTATTAAGGCCGACAGCGGCTTACACCATCCTTCGTGAACACACTTTACTTCTACTCCGCCAGCTGCTGTGGCCGAGCGGTTCTATGCGCTTCAGTCTGGAACCGCGCTGCTGCTACGGTCGCAGGTTTAAATCCTGCCTCGGGCATTTATGTGTGTGATGTCCTTAGGTTACCTAGGTTTGAGTAGTTCTATGTCTAGGGGACTGATTACCTAAGATCTTAGGTACGATAGTGCTTAGAGCCAATTGGAACTTCTCCACCTCATGCGGTAGCGTTCTCGCTTCCGGCACCCGGGTTCCAGGGGTCGATTCCCAGCGGGGTCAGGGATTTTCTCTACCTCGTGATGACTGGGTGTTGTGTGATGTCCTTAGGTTACTTAGGTTTAAGTAGTTCTAAGCTCTAGAGGACTGATGACCATAAATGTTAAGTCCCATAGTGCTCAGAGCCATTTGCACCATTTTTTGAACTTCTCCAAAATAACAGTCCACTGGTAAAGCATTTGACTTATCCACCAACGAAAGTAATAAATTTGCCACAATTGATACAGTCAGAGAGAAAAGTCGAAACAAAGGATGTACAGTAAATAGGTTTGAAAAATTAGACGAACGCCAATGAATACTATTAGTAACTAATTTAGGTCATGAAGAAAGATTTCGCTATCCACGTTGCCCACAGTCCTTTTTATCTATTCTCAGCAAACTTCTCATGATTTCCCTACAGTAACACCAATATACGATCCATGTGGAAAATGTAAGAGATTCGATTTTAAAAAAAAGCCTGATACGATATGGTCACACAGGATATCTCCATTTATACTTAAGAGTGTAGTCGAAATGTGACGTAGCACTAGATCACGCGGTAGCCCTGCCACAGTGGAACGTGAGATTCCGTCCCTCGCAGTCCCGTTAGTTGCCTCAGCCGTTTGACGTATAGCTCTTCTTATCTCTTGCGCGATGTAAAGGCCGTCTGTAGCTGTGGTTGGCTGTGTTCAGCCACCTCATCTCCTTCGGACAGCATGCTTGTGGTTTCAAAGACTCTCAACGAGCGTGAAACGGTGCTGTGAGCAACAGCAAACTCCCGATCTACACTCGTCACACTGCGCCCTCCTCCAGTTTCCGTATGATTCTTCCCCTGTAAAGTCTTTCAAATGTTGTCTTGGGTCATGTAGTCGTGAAAAACACCGCCAGGGAATACAGTAATTGCTCGATATTTCACACACCTCGTCTTTTCCTGTTTCACCATCTGCTCTGTGTTGCGGAGCCAGCTCCATTTGCCGCCATCGTCACGCTCACCTCACACCGTATGACGTCCAGTTTTCTGTGAACTCCAGGTACCTCTCGGGCAACACGCTCTCGCACTTCCATCCATTTCCCCAAAGACGGTAACACACGACCCACTCACTATAATGTGACCACTTCGTACGTTCATCTTCAACGTGCAAGAACCACTCACAGACAGAGTTTCAGCTGGTTTAATCCTGTTGTAGAAGACAATGGTCATAGTGGATCTTTTAATAATGGTAGGATCTAATACCATATCTCGATATCGCACGTAAAAAAAGAAAATGTGGATCTGTTTTGGTTTGCAAAACAAAGTGCTATTTGCCTATACTTTTAACTTGAAAATCGTTTACACAAAACATGTATACTGGGGGCCGAACTAATCATAGAATTGAAAGCTACTCTGCTTGACGACTTAAAATCATTTCGTCTTCTCCGTTACTTCCTATGCATCTAAGGCTGGAAAACATGATCACTTCAGTTGAGTTACTGTTGCGTTTTTCCAATGGATTTCCTCTTGACTGGTTTAGGACACCCATTTACACACACATATTTACACAACTGTTCTCAAAAAGCCAATGCTAGAGGGAGGAAAACGTCTATCTATACAGGTTCTAATTTCTCTTATCTTATATTGACAAATGTCGGGTCACGATAGTGTTTTCGAGTTTGGTACAAAGTCCTGCATTACACTATTGGTTTTCAGGAGCATTGTTCCGCTTAGTAAGAGGTGTGTTACACCATTTCTGTAAGTAATCAAACATTTACTCTTACGAAGTAGGTCAGGAACCTTATAAAATACATGGTTTGCTTCCTCGTAGGGAACAGTGTGTGAGCCTGTCTTATGATACATAGATCGTAATTTAACACTACATGTATTGACAGAACGCATTTTTGATGGACTCCATCACAATGCTGAACATGGAGAAGTTATTTCATATCTGACTCAAAATGGTTTTCCTCGTACAATCGATTTAATAGAATATCGCTATGCAGGTACACTCGGCAACCGTTCCATCCAGAAGTAATATGCTCCAATATTAGACGATTTATGTTTCATCATCGTCTATATTGTCGTAGACATGCTGCTGTCGTAGCTCTAACGATATTTCAGAGGTGGATTCGCGGTATAAACTTAACGTCCACCATTTGCTGATGTTATTCTAGCCAGTACAAATACGGTATCCTTTTCTACCGAATAATACTTTTTTTAATAAAGCGATATAAAAATGTTATTTGAACGTATTTATTCCTCTGGCTGTCTCTAGTGTCTGCTTCGTGTTCGACAGGTGACGCGCTGGTAGGTTTATCAAGGCGGCCTCTGCAGGTTACAGTCACCATATCTAATATGTTGGTAGTGTTAGACCACTGTTTTTCAACTACCGCATTACAACCGGAGCGGCGCGAATTATTGGAAAAAAGGAGCTGGAAAAGAGTTCTGGACAGCTTCTCCTAGCGAGACACACAGTTCGTGAATGCCCCTTTCCGTCAGCCAATATCCGCAGTTTCAGACTGCCATCCTGGGAGCAAGGAAGAGAGGTTCTGCACGCCCAAGTCTGATTAGAATTCCCACGGATATTTGCAGGCTTACAGTGGCAAATTCATCCGTGGTGGTTTCTGGGTCTGTAGCGCCGGCAGATGCGATCAGCATCACGTCATAAATATGGTACTGATTTCATTGTTATAAGGTATGTGTAATTCACTTTTCTAGTGGTCATCGTGTGAGTGACGTCCGCATTTTTTAATCACGTTGGTAACCGGTCTTTGCAAGATACGCTTATTGGCAAACGCTGCTTGGTTTCGAAGGTCGTATTTCTATCTGTCGTTATCTCTGTGAGTCTATGACTTAGTATGTGGTAAGAGTTTATTTTTTGCTGCATCGTGATCATTGCTCTATATCTTTTGCGTGTGTAGCGATATCGTACATACTTCGGATTATTTCTGCATCTATTTACCCGTGTTATAGCTCCATCGTATATTAATAGTGGGATAGTTACACATTTGGCAGACCTATTCCACCACCCACGTGGTCCTAGGATTGTATTTGGTTACGACATTTTTCCCGGTGCACCCGTTATGGTTCGTGTGTAGCAAGGGGTATATGTCTGTTCCACATATCCTGCTCTCATTTAAGGGATATTTATTATTAACGCACGGGTAAGTTCTAGTGGCAAATACAGCAGTATACTAGCTGGCAAACGCGTGTGTTCGTAATTTTATGGATCAGTCGAAATTACGTTGCGTACTCGGATTTTTATTCCAGTATTGCTTATATTTGTAGGATTTATTTTGTTATGACTTTTCATTCCACGTGGGAGGCTGCCTGCCTGAAAACAGAGCCCCTACGCTAATTTTAAAATCATAACGATTAAGGAGAAGAGGGTGAGTATGTTTCTGATTGGTAAAGCGAGAAAGGGTAACTGTGAGGGATGTGTTTCTTAAACTGTTAGAAGAGTTTATCCACAACGACGTTTATAGATTTCCCCTAATGAACGTGTAAGTGTCTGCGACATACGAGAGAATTGTCTAGATGGTGGTCGAGGGAGGGAAATTATGGACGATAGGGGAGGGGAGCGCTTGACGCAGAGTTCATATACAAAGGCGTCAGTAAGTTACGACAGATTTTGGTGTGGCAGGATGATGTCTCCCTGAATCATTATGCGCCATTTATGCAATCTGCTAGGTTTGAGGTGATCACAGCTTCGTATTGTTTAAATTTCTCTATCACGCCTGGGGATATGGTTTGGTGTAGTGTTTGGAAAACATGTGGAGCACACCTGTTCGCGACCTAGTAGCCACGATCGTATGAGGAATTCCTCAGCCTGAAGGCACTGTGTAGTGAATACATTGTAGGAGTTCCTCGTTAGCTAGATGTGTACCAGTATTTGATATTTCCACCAACGTCTTAGGTTCCGTTTGCCGTTACTACCGCGAGTGGGGTTCTCTTGGCCGGAACTGATAAAGCATCAGTGTCGGGAACCAGTCCAGAGAGGATTATACGGCATGCCAGTTGGTGCTTAGTGTGTTCGCAAGCATCGGCGTTCGTGGCTACACATCCACAAGTCGGAGTCTGAGGAAAACACTGAAAAATACGCAAAAACGAATGTACTTACATATCAGCTTGGATGTGGTTTCTTCTGGTGTCACGTGATATTGTTACTGACTGACAGAACTCAAGTGACATAATCTGTTATCGTATAGACACAACATTTACCTATGCTGTCCAGCTGCAGAGTGACCCCACGCACATATGTGCCCTAATTATAAAATAGAAAACTGTGGTGTTGGTGCTTCATCGTCATTGGTCCAGATGGCTGGAGACCGTGGGAGAGTGGGAGGCGGGGAGTGGCTGGCGTTTCCCATGGGTGACTTTGATCAATTACCGGTGGTTCCCCAGTGGAGGGAGTTGGGGACACCAAGGAGCCCAAGTGCATAATCAGACATCGGATGTTATCTAACGTGTTGCAGTGTTTCTCGTTGTTAGGGTGTGGCCCCATTACTTTGCTTAAGAAAACGCTAATGTGGAGGGATACGAACACATTTTATAGCATCCGGCCACACTCCACCACTAACATTGCCAGATCCAGTTTAACATGCTGACCCTCTGAAGACATAGACAAAGGACGTTACTTACCAATTTGGAACAAGTATTACAAATTATGTTTGGAATTCCATTAAAATTATAGAAGATTTTGATTTTGAGAGCTTTTATACTTTTATTAATTTCAGAGAACTGTGTTTACACTACTTCCACTTTCTTATGGTTCTGTGACATTGCATTTCAATACCTCTTCTTTCTTCAATTAAATCATTTAGTACAAATTTTGCTGTTACGTTTGGAAGATGGTTGTCAAAAATACTCTCAGCTAATACATTAACAGTGCATCAACATAATACTGACATTCACCCTAGTTGTGATAATGTCTTCTACACTGTTTAGTTGTCTTGTCTCTTATTTCACAGTATCTTATATTGTTATAATATTATTAATTTATGTCATGATATCGATATTTCTTGACATTTTCATGACATTTCTTAAAATATTGCAATACTTTTTTTGTAGAACGTAAGTAATGTTGGGTCTTCAGTTGTGGCCTTTTTATAACTTTTCCTATTCCTATTCAATGATATTTCAATCTCTTTAGGTATCCATGGTTTACTGGTTTTTAATCAACTTTTTGGATAGTTTTTTTAGGAGAGCTTCTGTCAAATATCGACATAAATTGACTACAGAAATCATTAAAATTGACAATACTATCTCTTTCCATATATACCTTGTAAGACACCAACGAGATGGCAAGCGTTTTGGCTGCTGTAATCATCTGCACTGGTTGCAATGACAGAGAAACTGACCATGCTCCTCGAGCTCTGATGCAAAAATGATTCTATTGCCCAACGGATTAAATAATATAAATTGAATGGTCATCATAAATGAGCTCTGAGTGTTCATTGTTACTAAGAGCGTTAAAGGTTTAATAATTGAAAGACGGCTTCTCGAAACTACTGAATTTGAAGTACTGACATAGTTAAACCCAATTTTATTACTATCACTGCTCATAATCTCATACATAACCAATAAAAAATAATTAGACATTAATATGTGAAATAAGTTACAAAATTAGAAGGCTAACAATTATGAAAATTGAATCTCACTTGTATCAGAATTGTACTGGTTTGGTCAACTTCGAAAAGAACATTACATCTACATCTACATCCACACAGGTACTCTGTAAGCCATCGTACGGTGCGTGGGGGAGGGTACCCTGTAATACTATTTGTCATTTTATTTCCTGTTTCACTCGCAAACTGAGGGAAAAACAACTGCCTGTATGCCTCCGAATGGGCCCCAACCGATAACAAACCTTACAGCGCACCTCTGAATTACTTATGTGTCTTCCTACGAATCCCAAACACTCGAGCAATACTCAAGAATAGGTCGCACCAGCGTGCTATATGCGGTCTCCTTCACAGGTGAACCACTCTTTCCTAAATTCTCTCAATAAAGGGAAATCGACCATTCGTCTTCTATGCCACAGTTCTCACATGCTCTTTCCACCTGACATCGCTTTGTAGCGTTACGCCCAGATATTTAAACAACTCTTCTGTGTCAAGCAGGACACTAGTAATACGGCATCCGCACATTACAGGTTTGATCTTCCCACTCACCCTCATTAATTCACATTTTTCCACATTTAGGGCTAGCTGCTAGAGGCGGATGTGAGCACTGTCGCATTAGGTATTACAAGAAAATACGTAACTGCAGATGGGTATGCAGTGATTAGCCCAACCGTGCCCAAACGACTTATGGAAGCTGCATGCAAATAAAGCTGCGTGCAAATGAATTTCTGCTGTCTCATAATAAGGTACGAATCCCTGCTATGGTCGCAGGTTCGAATCCTGCCTCGGAGATGGATGTGTGTGATGTCCCTAGGTTAGTTAAGTTTAAGTAGTTCTAAGTATAGGGGACTGATGGCCTCAGATGTTAAGTCCCATAGTGCTCAGAGCTATTTGAACGATTTTGTATTTACATCTTATTATACTGCATACGTACGTTTATGCACAATTTTATAAAGTTCCCATGCCTTACAGTTTGCGTCTTATACATTATTCAAACTACACATTTACGTGTTTGTAAATAATGATCCAAAGAACTAAATCATTACCTGTTTCATTTGTACAAACAGGAAAATTTGTTGTTTTATTTCTATTACTAACTCAGTTCTAAGTTTACGTTTGTATTACTTGTAATATTGGTGCTACAGTATAATCTGGTACTATGCCGTACATGTATCTGGTGATATTGGAGTGTATAATCAGTAATGCTGTTCAAATGGTTCAAATGGCTCTGAGCACTATGGGACATAACATCTGAGGTCATCAGTCCCCTAGAACATAGAACTACTTAAACCTAACTAACCTAAGGACATCACACACATCCATGCCCGAAGCACGATTCGAACCTGCGACCGTAGCCGTCGCGCGGTTGCAGACAAACGCGCCTAGAACCGCTCGGCCACACGGGCCGGCAGGAATGCGGTTAAGCATGCTCCAGATATTTGGTTCTCTTAAAGCTTGCTTATGTCTTCGACTTCTGACGTCGGTCTTACGTGTGGGGGTATGGTAAATTTTAGTGTTACGTGTTCTGGGGATTCTTGATGCCCTCATTCACACATATAACTTTAGCTAAGGCCAAAGCGGTGCAGCTGTGTAGGCTCTTGTTCATAGTTCATCGGAAAGTATATCATAACGCGACTAGGATCAATGTGTCTGCGCTTCAACCCTTCCGGGATGTTTAGGAAGAAGGAGAAAGCTGCGATGGCCCTTGTCAAATATTTCCCATTCTTTTTGCCATGTTTCAACTTTACAAAGATTATATTATCATTTTTCTGTAATAGATCCCCTGTCATCTCACATACCTTACCCAATCTTCCCCATTTCTGCCAGAATGCTGCTTTCGAATCGTTACGTCAAGAGGGTACGTAACTAGTACAACGCATAGGTCTTTCACAGACGTGGTGCCAAATGACCCTGACATTCTGAGCAATGTTCACAGGTAGGTATTTTGTTGTTATTTTCCTCTGTATGCTAGTGTTGGTCAGCGTAATGGTGGGGTCTCTATGCAAGGCCCCTTTGATCAGCAAATATACTGTGTTGTTTGCCGCAATTGTGAGCTTGTTATGGCTGCACCACTCACTCATTTATATACAGAGTTGTGTAGCCTTGCTTCCGAGCTCCATTCTCGAGTTTTCAGTTATTACTACTAGCCAGTCGTCAGCATAGGCTTACGATACCCTTCAACCTATCTTCGTTCAGACTGTTTAGGAGCCGTTCTATGGCAATATCCCAGAAAATCGGCCCACAGCATCTTTTTGTTATTTCCTTGATAGATTTTTTTGTGTATCTGCTTGCTATTGAATCACCCTACCTTTCAATAGTCGAGTAAGCTATTGTATAAGGCTGTTGGTGTCTGCATCTTTCATAGCATTGTGGACAAGGCAAGTCACCAGAGATTGTCGAAGGCGCCTACTGTATCTCTCGCTATTCCTACGGCGTATTTTCCTGGTTTGTCCTGTATTCCTTCAGCGTGCTGATAACTGCATCATCTATTGAGCTTTTTGGTGTAAAACGATACTGATGTGGACTAAGGGCGAAGAGTGTCCTGTATGACTGTAGTGGATTACACAGGAGTGTTTCCTGCACCTTAGCCAAAGTATTCAAGAGGCAAATGGGCCTCTTTGTCTTTGGGTCTCTTGGGTCCCCATCCTCAGATTTTTTGATGATTACTACGTTTTGCTGCATAAGGACGTCATTCAGTAACTCGGTTAGAAAGGTGTTGACATGTACAACCGTACCTTTTAGTGTTTCTGAATGTATGCCATCTGGACTGGAAGTCCAGGATAAAACTACCAGGTATGTAGTGATGTGATCATTGAGGGAAATATCCTTTCTTTTGTGCCGAAATTGAACTGAGTTAACAAAGATCATGGGATACCTCCTAATACCGTGTCGGAACTCCATTTACCCGTCGCAGTGCAGAAACTCAACGTAGCAAGGACTCAATAGGTCGTTTGAAATCCCCGGCCGAAATATTGGGCCCTACTGCCTCTATAGCCATCCATAATTGCGAAAGCGTTGCCGGTGCTTGATTTTGTACACGAATTCACCTCTCTGTTATCCCCCATAAATGATCGGTGGCATTCAGGTTGGGCGATGGGGATGGACAAACCATTCGCTCGAGTTGCCCAGAATGCTCCTCAAGACACTCGCGAGCTGTTGTGCCCTAGTGACATGGAACACTGAAGTCCATAATAATTCCATCTATTTTTGAGAAAATGAAGTCAATGAATGGCTCCAGTGGTCTCCAAGTAGCCGGACATAACCATTTCGAATCAATGAGCGGTTCATTTGGTCCAGAGGACCCAGACAGTTCCATGTGAACACAGCCCACACCATTATGGGGCCATCACCAAGTTGCACAGTGCCTTGTTGAAAATCTGGCTCCACAGCTTCGTTGAGTCTGTGCCACACCTAAATCTTACCATAACTGAAATTGGGACTTATCTGGCCAATTCACGCTTTCTCATTCGTCTAGGTTGGTTGGTTGGTTTGGGGAAGGAGTCCAGACAGCGTGGTCATCGGTCTCATCGGATTAGGGAAGGATGAGGAACGAAGTCGTCCGTGCCCTTTCAGAGGAACCATCCCGGCATTTGCCTAGAGTGATTTAGGGAAATCACGGAAAACCTAAATCAGGATGGCCGGACGCGGGATTGAACCGTCGTCCTTCCGAATGCGAGTCCAGTGTCTAACCACTGCGCCACCTCGCTCGGTTCATTCGTCTAGGGTCCAACTGATAAGAGTCACGAGCCCGGGAGAGGCGCTGCAGACGATGTCGTTCTCTTAGAAAAGAGACAGGCGTTGGTCGTCTGTTGCCATAGCCCATTAACGGCAAATTTAGCCGTATACGTATACGCAAACGCCACTGCTCTCGGTAGTTAAGTGAAGGCTGTCGACCCCTGCGCTGTCCATGCTGAGAGGTAATGCGTGAGATTTGGTATCCTCGGCACACTCTTGACATTGTCAAGCCCAACGGTACCGACCTGCTGCCGTCTCATCCTCAGCCCACAGGCATCACCGGATGCGGATATGGAGTGGTGTGTGGTCAGCACATCGATCTCCCTGCCGGATGTCAGTTGACGAGACCGCAGCCGCTACTTCTCAATCAAGTAGCTCCTCAGTTTGCCTAACAAAGGCTGAGTGCACCCCTCTTGCCAACAGCGCTCGGCAGACCGGATTGTCACCTATCCAAGTGCTAGCCCAGCCCGACAGCGCTTAATTTCGATGATCTGACGGAAATCAGCCTTGGCGCTTGACACTGTGGATCTCGGAATATTAATTTCGTAACGATTTCCGAAATGGAATGTCGTATGCGTCTAGCTCAAACTATCATTCCGCCTTCAAAGCCTGTTAATTCCCGTCGTGTGGCAATTATCGCTTCGGAAACTTTTCTCATAAATCACCTCAGTACAAATGACAGCTCCGATAATGCACTGACTTTTATAGCTTGTGTACGGGCTACTACCGCCATCTGCATATATACATCTCGCTTTCTCACGACTATTGTGACCTCAGCGTATTGCAGGTCGAGTCCCATCATCGTCAACGCACTTCGGAAAGAAGTTCGTGATAAAATTAACATTTTAAAATTAACAATATATTCCTTTAGGTTGCACATGATCAACACGTTGATTTTACATCTTCAGAGTCGGCAGAATAGTAACAGGTTTAAAGTCGAGAATAAATGCCAATGCTCAACTGAACAAAAAAAAGCTTCACTTTTCCAGGGAAGAGATCAAATGTCGTGTAGGACGATTTTCTGTGGCTACGAAGGGATTAGGTCACGCCGCATGCCGTTGGGTTTTGTAAAAGGGTGATACGGCGGTCTGTTTTTATGTACCTGGTAGCGTCTAGCCATCGTAACATTGGCTTACCAGAAACTAAAAATTGAATTCCGTACCACATTTAATAACTTTGAAAGCGAACACAGTTCGTATACTAATTAAGAATTCCTTCTTTCGTAGTCAAAGACAAATCGTTTCCCTATTACGAAAACAATAAAAAGTTTGATTATGCGCGATTCGTGTACTTCGAAATTTAAACGTATCTGTCGCATGTGGAATCGGCGGATTCGGTTACTCGCGATGATCGAGATGATTTTAGGTGAGGGGCGCTCGACATCATGGTCATCCGCGCCCGGACGGAAAGTCAAGATACCAGTCTCTTGGGGGGGGATGAAGGCTGTCCCCACATGAGGAGCAGTTGAAGTCTGTCTCCCTTCCCCACCAGTTTAGTAATGAGGCCTGACAGTTCACAAAATTTCACCACTCTTGTAAAACAGGAATCAGTATCGGCGAGAGTGATGGGCACATCTCCACCGAGACTGAGAGCTACCCTGATTTCTGTATTCAAGTCATACATGGTCAAAATATGATGAACTGAGAGTGACACACCAGAGTCCTCACAGAGTGCTGGATCCTCCATTAGGAAGGCCTATGTTTGACACTCAGCCTGGTAAGCAGAATCTCCTCAGTGAAGCTGACATGAAGTTCGCCACGCCTGTGTGGTCGATTTAAGCGACCACAGTTTGTTTTCTGTCACCTTAAGCCATTAAGTCTTCCATTGACACATGGTGCATCAGTCAGAAAATGAGATGACGACATGCAGCGGGATGGGACATTGAGGGACAACACCATGCCGATATGTTTTCCTGGATGCTCTGTCAGCTGTGTCGTTTCCCTGTATCCGGATGTGGCCAGGTATCAAACAAAAGATCACGTCCATACCATGGTGTTGGGGGCGCTGTAAGGAGTCAGGGATGAGCTGAATCAACTAATCTATTGGATACATTTGGTGAAGTACTTCTAATGCACATAGAGAGTTAGAACACACCAGAAACCTCGTACGGTGAAGTCTGTGAATCCTGTCCAGTGTCATCACATCATATAACTTCGCATCATAATTTTTTAATTGTTCGGGAAGATGCACTTTTCTGTTACTCGCTGTGACCGTGACAGGACTTTCAAGACTTTTCTGGAGAAGAGAAGGCACTTTATTTCTGTTCGCATAAGACCAAATACCAGTATTTGGTAACTGACTGACGACAAGTGGCAAAGCACTCGACCGTAAACAGTTTAGAACTGCAGAATAGTTTCTATTATATTAATTTAGGGTCCTGGTGGGGTAAGAAATAGAATGAAATAGTATGGCGTCAGCTAATGGTAATCACCGGCTGGTGAAAATCAATGTGGAGTCGGTCAGCTTTAGGAATGACGAAGGATTCAAAAAAATGGTTCAAATGGCACTGAGCACTATGGGACTTAACAGCTATGGCCATCAGACCCATAGAATTTAGAACTACTTAAACCTAACTAACCTAAGGACATCACACAACACCCAGCCATCACGAGGCAGAGAAAATCCCTGACCCCGCCGGGAATCGAACCCGGGAAACCCGGGCGTGGGAAGCAAGAACGCTACGGCACGACCACGAGATCCGTGCGACGAAGGATTGTCAGACGCCGGCTGCGTGAGCGGAGAGAGGCCGTCTACACCAGTAACTAATGACAGTGTGTTCGAGATTACATGCCCATTTTGCTAAGACGCACAGGTAGTAACCTAATTGGAAAATGAGACTACAATTTTTGATGATCAGTCGCTGAACATAAGCGAACAATGGAGGCAGAGCAGCACTCTCCTAGTTCGGAAAACATGGAAATGTTAAAGACAAATATGAGCACAATGAAGAGTAATATGGGGGTTCTACAAACTAATATTACAGCTCAGATGCAAATCTCTATTAGAACTGAGAACAGAAATTGGAAATTAAACTCTCTGCTCTACATGAGAACTTAGCTATCAAGATAGATGCCCATTTGAGTATACTGAATTTACAGAGCCATGGGATTAATGTACTAAGTGCTTCTATTTCTTCAGTAAAAGTCATGAACCAATTGGCATGTACCAACGTAAGATTCTATACTGAAACACAAAGGACAGAGGAAAGTGTAGAGAAAATGATAATGAATAAACATCAATAAAGCGTTACATTAATTAAGGTCAAAGCTATGAACGAAATGAGAGTTGACTTTGTAGCTCTAAAAGAAAGTATCACGAAAAAACAAACCCATTTTAACGAAAGTATAAATCAGGGTAGGTGATGTCATTACACTTATTCGTAATGAAGTAGAACCATTACGCATAAAATTGGAAATAAAGGGAGCTGAACAATTTCAGTTTTTCTAAAATCAGAGCTATTGTGCGTGACGCTACGATAAGTAGTGCCACGAGATGAGGTTTCTACATGCACACAAAAAGTATGACGTTCTTGGATTTCAAAGAGAAGTTCCAGAGGCATTTTTGGGTTGTTCTACAGCAGGATAAGCTCTGACAAGAGTTCTTCGTCGTAAAAGTGTCAGAGAGGCAAGGACATAGTACCATGAAGGACTAATCTGTGCCCTGGTTTAAGAGGACAGAATATTTAATAGCTGGGCGTTGATAGTCAGAGATAGTGTCGGAGCTATGGAACAAATTGCTCTATGATTCAAAAAGATACGTCGTAAGCAATCATAGAATGGTCGGTGCAATCTTAGCGAAGGCAGAAGATGAAGATCGGTGTCATGAACACAGGACCAAAGAACTTCCAGGAACCAAAAAGTACCTGAAAGAGTGAGTTGGAATGGGCAGCAAATAATATGACGAGAGCAAGTTGAAGAAGGAATTTTTCCAACCGTGGTAGAGGTGACTTCAGTAACTGTAGGGGGCACAGAGATGAGTAAAACTGACATCAGTGCTGATTTTAGCGTCTGTCTGAAGCGGAAAGTCGAAACTGGCGGAAGAAAAGACGATAGCAAAAATACCATAAGAAATAAGACAAGGGAATGAAGCTAGAGGATGGTCTAGTTGCGAACTAGCTTTTCACCCGAAACAATAAAATAGTAAACATCAGGATACAGACACATTTAATTAGAGGAGAAACGATAGGAAGTGAAGTACATGAGACTGAAAATTTTCATACGGAATGGGATATAGTGAGAGGAAGAGAAATAAGAAACACGATTCAGAAAGAAGTTCGTTACAAAGTACTGAAAGACGGGCTTATTGTTGTGGAAAGTAAAAGTAAGTGCAGCGAAGGAGGCGGGTATTACTTGGTTTGGAGAACTTTGTCAAAATTGTGGATTATTACCATTGTGTGAAGACAAACAACAACTAGAAAACCGTCTAAAATATTTCAGAGGGGAAAATTAAGATAATACAAGGATAAAATTATTAGAAACCCATTCCGATTCTGATGTATTTTCAGGGGAGAGGCAGGAACTCGGCATGATGCAAGCATACAAACTATAATAATATCATTAGATGTATTCCCAATTGAGTAAAAGCAGGTGAGATCGTTAGTAGTTTTGCTAAAGTAGTAGAAAATCTTGAATATTCAATATCTGTACAGGTTGAAGAGGAGTGTTAAATGTATAATTCTGACGGGAAGCTGTTAGATGAAGATGAAGAGGACAAAGAGCTTTATCAGTTAACCACGGAACTGCTACCATCATGTCATGTTAAGGAAAATAATACCTAGTTACGTCTGGAGAACGATGCAGCTGAAAGCAGTGGCGATGACAGGTTTATCTGTACTCTCAAAGAAATAAATAATGGTAGCAGTAATGACCATTCGGAAGCAACCGCAGGAGGGCAGCACTGTTGCCAGAAGCGGTAAATGAAGTTGCTGAAACACCTATGACATAGAAATAATGCTATACAATGAGAGTGAAGAAGTCAAGGAAGATAGAGAAGATACGCAACAGAAGGAAAATTAGTCAAAAACGTAGAAGAGATGAATGGCGAAGAACATCGAGATAATAGGGCATATCTCTTGGCAAGACCTGGTTGTTGAAAAGCATTTGTTGTGAAAGAGCCAGCAGAGCAGGCAAAAGCGGACAACAACACAAATTATTATACTGGTAGACATTTACACTCATGATCTGTATGTTTTTTTACGTACTGGGGAGCAGATTAGTACCATTTACAATACATACTATTAAATGATCAAAGAACAACCAGGCATGGAACTCATGCCTGTGCAAAGAGGAAAAGTAATGGAAGTCACTGGAAGAGTGAGTAGACCGATTAAATATCAAATATTATTTTACTTAAAAATACAACAGCAATCTTTAACCCACATATTCTTATTAGTACCAGAATTGAATACGAAAATAGTTTTGGGCGTTGATTGGTCAATTGAAAAGTGAGTTTTAGTTGATTGTGATTAGGAAATGATTACAAGTGATTGGAAGGGAAATCGTTACGGATTCCTTTACAAGCTGCCACTATATTAAAAGAATGTCAGTTGGCTCAATTGGAAGTAAATCAGGCAGGAGTGAAGGAGAGATAATGTAGAGCAATTGTGGACAATGAGAATAAACGACGGGATTATAGGAGGATATTAGGCACAACAAATGAAATATCTGCAGAACGAAAAGAAGGGTCGTTTAAAGTGCTATCGTAGAATAAGAAAAGTATTTTCATATACACCTGGAAGGGTAGCGGCTTATGAACATCATTTGACTGTGAGAGGACACAAACTATTATTATTCATACCACCTTATGGCGTTTCTGTATCCAAGAAAGCTGACATTCAGAAGGGAAGAAATAGAATGGCCAAGTGTTGAGTTACTGAACACAAAAGTAGTCAATATAGCAACCCACTGATGATGGTGATTAAAACAGGTAGTAGTGTGCAGAGAGTTGTCGATGATAGAGCACTAAACGAAGTTTTGTAACGAGAAACTGATCGTCCTGAAGACCTTGGCGAGTTACTTCATAAAGTGGATAATATACAACATATGACCAGGTTAGATCTGACCACTGGGTACTTGCATGTAGCTCTGAACCAGAACCACAGTGATATACTGTGTTTCTTTCGTTGGCATGATTATAAAGTTATACCTTTTTGTTTCAACACCTCTGCTTCAGTATTTACTAGGGCGTTCGATCAAATAGTAGATAACGGAAAAAAAATACTAATATCTCTGTACATTGACGATCTAATGGTTGCCACTAAAATCTGGCAGGTTCATTTGATACTACTGGAAAAGGTGTTTAAATCTTTGATAAAAAGTAGTAAGGTGTTGAAAGTGAAGAAGTGTGATTCCATGAATAAAAGCATAAATTTCCTGTTGCAGATTACTACAGTAGCAGATACTGAAAAAGATGCTGAAAAGCTGAAGGCTGTACGAGGCTGTTCTAGACAAAGTGAAGAAAGAAAGAAATCAAAGACCTTTCTAGCCGTGTGTTCATTTTATCATAAATATACGAACAATCAACTGTTAAAAGATCCTAATTTGAACAATTTGCTTAAAAATAGCAGTGCGTGTATTTGGTCAAATAATTTAAAAGAGAGACTGGCTAACTAAATTCAGTTGTATCACCCAAATTTAAGTTAGCCATTACGCATGGCAACAGATTGTCTGTATTATAGATTATGAGTGTCTGTATTGCACGAGAAAGAAACAGACAAAGTACTACAAGTACGTGTTGCTCTTGCCAGTTGTGTCCCGAGTAAGTTTGAGAGCCGCGCGGAGTAGCCGAGCGGTTAGAGGCGCCATGTCACGAACTGTGCGGCCCCTCCTACCGGAGGTTCGAGTCCTCCTTCGGGCATGGGTGTGTGTGTTGTCCTTAGCGTAAGCTAGCTTAAGTAGTGTGTATATCTATGGACTAATGACCTCAGCAATTTAGACCCTTAGGAATTGACACAGACTTAAGTTTGAGAAAAATTATACCGTTTCTACGAAAGAGGGGTTATCCATTGTCTGTGGCGTTCAGGAAGTTCAAAAATTATTTTTGGGATATAGCACTATAATACACACGAACCACCAGGAACTGATTTATCTAAAGAAGTGTTGACTGTTACATAACAGGCTCATGAGATAGGAGCTGTTCCTTCAGCAGTGCGACATGGACGGTAGGTATGTTAAAGGTATGGAGAACTATGCTTATTTCAGAGCCATAAAATACAAAGATATGAAAAGTGTATCGGAAAAACGGAATAGGCGTCATAAGAAGGGGAGTGTTCAGTGGGGTTCGAAAAGTATTGTCTTTACTGAGGCAGAATTTGAGAGTGACAGCGAAGTTAACTGGTCGCATATAAAAGGTCTAGGTCCAACCGTGTTAACTGTGGAATGTTTTTCTGCCAGTCAGTTGATTATGCCGTGACAGTTCAAGAGCTATTGAAAGAGTTCAAAAATGGTTCAGGATTCGAATCTGCGACCGTAGCGGTCTCGCGGTTCCAGACTGCAGCGCCTAGAACCGCACGGCCACTTCGGCTTCGCGCATTGTCTTTTCCTTCGGGCGTGCCTCAATGTCCGAAGGAAGACTGCATCACATTTCTGAATACTAAAGGCGCTGCAATATCGTATGTACAGTCACTAGCGCACAAATACCCAGGTCATGCAACACTAATCGGAGGCTCCTTGAGATGTCTATGGATTCACTGCGTGGGGGAGGGAGGGGTCAGACAGACAGTCTTGCGAAGTATATCTGAACACGTTTTCAGAAAACCAGGTTGAGCTTCTAGTTGGGCAGCCCAAACACAATGGACGTAGCTTAGATCTTGTCGCTACAAACGATCCTTACCGACGGCCTCAGTATAGAGATAGGGATTAGTGCTCATAATGTCATCATAGCCACTGTGGTTACTGAAGCTAATAAACCAGTGAAAAAGACTAGGAGGGCGTTTCTGCTAGACAGAGCAGATAAGCAACTGTTAGCATCTCTCCTAGACAACGAGCTGACATTATTTATTCCCAGTTAAATGGGCGTAAAGGAATAATGGGTATATTTTAATGGGCAAAATGGTTCTTGGAATGTTTAATTGCTCATTTACTTTAAGAGAGATCATAATAATTCAAAAACCAGTGTATTCAGCACAAACTGAGCTTCAGCAACACATTTTCTTAATTTTTCTATCACTCAAAAGGGTCAGTCGAACACTTTGTCTAAGGACTCGGAAAACCTGTAATATCCGTTGTAGTCCTTAGAATGCAGACCTGTTTCTTTCCAGAGCTTTTGAGATATGGCCAGAAACCTTTTAACACCAATTTTCACAGGTCAGGTTCTAAAAAGGGACTGAATTAAAACCTGTGGAAATTTTACAGAATGTTTTTTATACTCATGGGAATATCTCACAAAAATATTACAACTGAGATTCAATTACTTTGCGACTAATGGAATAGTGAATTTCAGTAAAAGCGCAACCCCTCTAGAAGCTAGTTCAGTGCCAGGTCAACAAACAAGGGCTTGAAATTATTACAGCGGACATTGGTCCAGTGATGTTTAAGCCAATGCATACAGTAAATGACCAACTTTTTTCTACTTTTAAATAACAGTAGGCAGTGATAACTATAGGTAAGAGCTCTAACACTTAAACTTAATTTACCGATACATTTGTTGTACTACACTTGCTTACAATATATCCCCAATAATGATTGTCTATGTATTTAAACTTAACCTGTAACTACTTGCCAGGTGCAATCTTCAGTGGAGAGTTAAACAAACATGATATTCCATTGCATAGCTTATCAGTTACGTTGTATGTTATACCAGACACTGTTGTGCGTTCCAATGGAGTCACTTTTCGTAATATTTTATTTGCAGGCACCTAAGCAGTATAATTGTTTGGGAAGTTGGAAAGCAGTTTTGGTCCATAAGGGTGAAAGAAATGCATCATAACATCATCGTTATCTTCACTTTTGTCTTCTACCCTTCCGAGCCAACACGTCTCAGCATACATAGAAACAACAAAGTCATTATTTGTGAAAGATGATATGTTTGTATGAAGTGAGATATTTGTAAGAAGTGATCATCTTAGTTTGAGCCTGTGGAAGTAACAAAAGCTCTCATTTGATTTTCTGTGATGGGGACATAACTGTGGTAGCTTCTTGTTTCTTTAAGTGGTAACCAAACACTGTTTGAAAAATTTTATACTTTATAGTTTTTTCCTGGAAGCCACAGTTGGGCAAATTTTAATGGAAAACGTGGTTTGTGGGAAGTTTAATTGCCAAGTTGTTTTAAAAGACATCAGAATAGTTAAAAAACTGGTGCGTTCAGCATCAAATGAGCTTGAGGCGTGCAAATCCAAATGATGAGTATCTTAATGCAAATTATCATGACTTGATAGCTTTCATGGTGTGTGAAATAAATAACCTACCTGATGTCTTAAAAAAGAACTTGACATCTTGTCTGACGAAGTTATTTCCATACAGTGGGTACAAACTGACAGAGCTGAACTCATTACGTAGGTAATGTCCAGTGAGGAACTTTTTGCATAATATTGTTGGTAAGCTGGTGCTTTTAAAATCCCAGCAATTTATCTCAAAAGCTCAAGCCAAACATTTTAAGGACAAGAAAGAAAACATAAAAAAACAACTTTTTAGTGATTGGTGATATTGCAGAAAACTATGCATTTACGGTGTCTGGACTAATATACAAGCGACACTGCATCCGTTTGTCATCTATTTCAAAAAAGAAGACAAAGCATTTTGCAAATCTATTTGTGTCATTAGTGGCCATGTTGATCACAATACCACGACTGTGTACACATTTGTCACCTCATTAGGAAAATTAAGAACCTGCTGAGAAGAAAGGGCTTGCCGCACAAAAACGTAAGTAAAAACGAATACAGGCTCGAAATATCGTGACAAACTAAATTATGTTTAGAGCATACAGTGATAGGTTAACTCCAAACAAAATGTCTCATCAACACAGTTTTTTTGCAGATGAAAAGCTGCTTGTAATAAATAATACACAATTGGTCCTGAAAAACCATGCAAACCGAGTGTAATGTATTGCGAATACATAAAAAGAAGGATCATTTATGGTATAATTATATGATATCGAAACAAACACTGGTAGCAGTTACTTCTGTAAAAAAATGTTGGAGTATGCATACGGAACGATTTGAAGTGGAATGATCGATAAAAATAATTGTTGGTAAGGCGGGTGCCAGGTTGAGATTCATTGGGAGAGTCCTTAGAAAATGTAGTCCATCAACAAAGGAGGTGGGTTACAAACCACTCTTTCGACCTGTACTTGAGTATTGCTCATCAGTGTGGGATCCGTAGCAGATCGGCTTGACGGAGGAGATAGAGAAGATTCAAAGAAGAGCGGCGCATTTCGTCACAGGGTTATTTGGTAAGCGTGATAGCGTTACGGAGATGTTTAGCGAACTCAAGTGGCAGACTCTGCAAGAGAGGCGCTCTGAATCCGGTGTAGCTTGCTGTCCAGGTTTCGAGAGGGTGAGTTTCTGGATGAGGTATTGAATATATTACTTCCCCCTACTTATAGCTCCCGAGGTGATCACGAATGTAAAATTAGAGAGATTCGAGAGCGCACGGAGGCTTTCCGGCAGTCGTTCTTCACGCGAACCATACGCAATTGGAACAGGAAAGGGAGGTAATGACAGTGGCACGTAAAGTGCCCTCCGCCACACTCCGTTGGGTGGCTTGCGGAGTATCAATGTATATGTAGATGTACTAACTAAAAGAAACAAATTGTTGTTTGAACTGAATATTCCCGTAGTTCTGTAATCAATTAGTAAAAATGTTCACATTGCAAATGAATTAAATCAGAAACCCACTGATGATGGCATAGAGGTGCTGAAACATGTTTGGGAGCTTGGAGTAAATGGTGTTTTACATAACTGGCGGACCGTACATCCAACAACTTGCATTACGCTTTGCTCCTTTCACCTTAAGCTTTGAGTTTTAATGATATTTGCAGACGCATACATTATTAGTTGCTGATGAACCCGGAAGAACGCACCACTTTGCTCGCAGAAGGCAAAACATAGAGCGGCCAATTTTGTGAGCTGGGTATTTTTGTTTATAGAGGCTGTAGGGCTCATTCAGCGAGAGAGGAATTAACCTTGTCTGCTTCTGCACCTTAACAATCTTAATAAACATTGAAACACACTCCTTTTTACCAGGACAAAAGCGACTATTTACTTCAGCCCCGTAAAAGTCCTTAACACAGATAATAAAAACTTTACTTATTTCGTTGACAGCTAGTCTTTTTCAAGACTAGGTAAGATACTTTGATCATTCACTAGCTGCGGATTTAACTTCACCTATATATTCAAATAGACATTATTCTTCAGTTATTTTTTCTTTGACCGTAATCTTTGCAGGAGGCTAATGATTATAATTTTATCATTTTTTAAACAAGTTCCGATTTTTTTTCATCTTACTAATAAGTATAACTTATTCACCTTGTACATTTCCTGTACTAATTTTATTCTATTGATTCTATTTGATTCTATTCTAACACATAACGGAAAGATTCTTGCAATTTCCGTTTGACTGTGCTTGTAATTTTATCAGTTTTTCTTTATAAAGGTGACAGTCGCTATTCTGTGTTAAACTTTATTATTTACCACAAAGGAGATAATTCCAAAGTTTCACAAATGGATTCTACTTGATGCAAAGTATTATCCTTAACTAATTTAAAAGGCCAGCTAAGAAATTCCGGGATATTTTCGACACTATTTGGCGCTTTCTCAACTGGGTTTCCTACATATATTCTTGATGTAAAAGTTGGACATAGAGCTTGTCCAGGAATTAAGTTAATATCCACATTTTTACTCTTGGAAACATATTCAGTAGTATTTTACGCTAACTATATTAATTGCCTTTTGTGAGTAACAGTTGTGTCAACACTTTTTTACAAAAATGTGATTGTATATTTCTAAATATTTATGTTCATGGTAATGACAAAAATTAGTAATCTCTTTCGAAATTCTTAATTTTAGCCGACATTGTTCTTCAGCTGCAAAAGTCACTCGCCCATATTTAACCTTGAGGCACTTCTTTCTTGTAGTGTTGTTTATGGTACTGTTCACTTATTAGTTCACCCACAAAACAGCTCGTACTTAATACCGGAACAATCTGTTGTTCTCGAAAACAGCTGCAAGTGAGAGAGTTCAGCTCTAAACTTGTAAACCTCTCTTTGACTTGTTCACTGACTTGAATGCCTTCAGAGATAAGAGTACGAAAAGTGACTCCATTAGAACTCACAACAGTGTCTGGTAAAACATAAAACATAACTGATAAACTATGCAATAGAATATCAAGTTTGTTTAAGTCTCTGCTGAAAATGGTATCAGTAAGTTAAGTTTAAGAATTAGACCTCTTACCTGTTGTTATCACAGCCTATTGTTATTTAAAAGTAGAAAAAAATTGGTCATTTATTGTATGCAATGCCTTAAACGTCACGGGACCAGTTTCAATTGCAATAATTTCAAGCCCTTGTTTACTAACTAGGCACTGAACGAGCTTCCAGAAGAGTTGCGCTTTTACTGAAATTCAATACTCTATTATTGTCAGTGTAATTGAGTCTGTGTCATTTTTGTGAGATACTCCTACGAGTATACAGAACATTGCATAAAATTTTCACAGGTTTCCTTTCAATCCCTTTTTAGATACTGACCTGTGGAAATTTATGTTATAAGGATTTTGGCCATTTTTGAAAAGCTCTAGAAAAAAAAACAGAATTACATTCTCAGGACTAGAACGTCTATTGCAGGTATACGGTATGTACGTACTCAACACAGAAATAACATATTATTAGTGGGTCTCTCTTTCTTCATAAAAATTTATGGTCTTCAGATGTAACAATAGATAAATTTTTAAGAGTCTTTATAGGAAGAGCTTGACTCACTCTATTGCATTACAGAAAATTTTTAAAAAATGTGCCTGAACACACTGGTATTTTAGTTTTTCTGATCTCTTTTAAAGCAAGTGGGCAATTAAACTCTCGCCAAACTACGTTTTCCATTAAAATTTGTCCAACTGCTGTTTCAAAAATGGCTGACCCGAAAAAAACTATGGTTTACAATTTTTTTCAGTTTTTTGTGACGGAGTACCCTTAGGGAACAGGTGATGAAAAATGAGAAAAATAAAGAAATCTTGAACAACACATTTTGTTTATATTGGGTGATTTGACATGGATTGACACAGAAACTGTTCGGCACTGAAGAATGTTATCGAAGGTGGTGTACAGGAAGAGACAAACGTGTAGTCACGATTGCCCCAGAGAGGTGTGATGGGATCGCTATTGTTTGCCATTTACATAAATGATCTGGTGGATAGGCTGTGGTTGTCTGCTCACGGTGCTGTGGTGTACAGGAAGGTGTCAATGTTGGGCGACTGTAGAAAAATCAAAAATGAAGTAGGCAAAATTTCTAGTTGGTGTGATGAACAGTAGCTAGCCGTACATGTAGAAAAATTGAATTTAATGCAGATGAGTAGGAAAAATTGACCCGTAATGTTCGAATACCGCATTAGGAATGTGCTGCTGGACACAGTTCGTTTAAATTTCCGGGCGTAACGTTGCAAAGTTGTATGAAATGAAACGAGCATCTGAAGACTGTGGTAGGGAACGCGAATGGTCGACTTTGGTTTATTAAGAGAATTTGTGAGAAGTGTGGATAATCGGCAAAGGAGACCGCATATAGGATTCCAGTACGACCTATTCTTGAGTGATACTCGAGTGTTTTGGATCTGTACGAGGTCAGATTAAAAGAAGACATCGAAGCAATTGAGAGACGGGCTGCTAGATTTGTTACCTTTAGGTTCGAACAACACGCCAGTGTTACGGAGATGCTTTGAGAACTCAAATGTGAATCCCTGGAGGGAAGACGCCGTTCTTTTCGCGGGAAAATATAGTGAACATTTAGAGAACTGGCATTTATATCTGACTGCAGAGCGATTCTACTGCATACCGGATGCATTTTTCTTAAGGAGCATGAAGATGAGATACGGGAAATTAGGGCTTGTAGACAGACATATAGACAGTCGTTCGTCGTTTTCCCTTCGCTCTATGTGCGAGTGGAGTGGGAAAGGACAAGTTTAGTAACAGCACAGGGTACCCTCCGCCCCGCACCTTATGGTGATTTGCGGGGTATGTATGCAGATGTTGATTAAAGAAGACTATGGGAACAACCGAAAGAAAACAATCGATTCAGTCAATCCTAGTTTTATGCATCGGCTGCGTTATTATTCATTTGTTTCGGGTGAATCCAACGTGAGGGGCAACAGATGAAGACAGTCAGTCGATAATTTTTAATATTTACTGAGTTACTACTCATTCTTTCTTTTCAAGTCAAACCAATATGTAGTCTTTCTTGTTTCAAGTCACCACTTTTTATTTGACTGAGCCTTCCATTCATTCAAACTAAAGCCGTAATACATACCGCGGAGGACCACGGGAGTATAGAAAGACAGTTAAGGAGATTATGCCAATATTTAAAGAAAGCATTTGATTCTATGCTGAGGACATTAAGTCTTCTTTTCATAATTTAAAATATTAATATATTGCTGTGAATTATCATCATTTAAAATATTAATATATTGCTATGGTTTCCGGTGTTCTGTCGTATTCATTGGGGTTACGAAGATGTGTATAAGGTTCTCATAGGAGCAGGTGACGGAGGGCAATACTAAGTCTTAGCGAATGTTTGCTATCTGGTTTAATGAAAAGGTGTTACGTGTGATTCATTAAAGGTGTATCACGGTCTAGTAATGTACGAGTAACCAACCAACTGGCTTGCCTCTTTTAGACTCAGCGTAAGGTCCAGGCGCTCCAGGCCAACTTCCAGTTGTCACCAGGATGGCAGCCGGCACGAAGAGATAGGCTCCTAAAACGGGCCGCGGCTCCCCGTACAGCTTTGACAGTCGGGCAACCTCCCCGGGCCGGCTGCTTTCCTGGCTGCCGGAAGCTTCCGACGGCGACGCCACGCACCTAGTGAGTGACAAGGACGTCGCCCCCCCCCCCCCCCCAACCGGGATGGAAAAAGTAAAGGCAAGTGAAATCACCCAACTCCAGGGATTACATGGAAATATTCACACGGGGGCCACCAGAAAGGCTGGCAGCAGCGCATACGTCACGAGGGTTGGTCTCAGCTCGCTCGCTCTCTCGCTCAGCACGCAAATTTTTTCCATCTGTTAACGTTTTATTAGTGTTATGGCAGCGTTCGAAAGTTCATAGGGCTACCAATGACTGATTACGTCTGTACTGCGATGCAAAAAAATTAAAATCACGCATAAATGATTATCGCTAGCGTAACGCATCACATCTCGTATCAAATGAGGGCAGTTAAGGAGGTGGGAATAAATGCTATAAACAAGCCGTTACACCATTTTCGTCGAGCTTAGAAAATAGTTTACAGTGTACGGCAAAGTTTTGTATTTTTCGTTGTACTAGTAATCAGTAATGCTTCATAATATCACATTTCAGAAGGAAATATAGTTATTGTTAGTGCGTAAACACCCAGTTGCCAGTTAATAGTTTTAGAAACGCGCTTTGTCTGCTGAGGTGAGAGAGCGAGCGGGCTCAGGCCTAACTAACATCGTGATGCACGCGCTGCTGCCTGGCTTTTTCGTGGGCCTCGCATTCACATAGTTGGTGTAATCGTCAGAGTCGTGTCTAGCTCGTTTGTCTCATCCTTTGTCTCACTTTAAGTGAAACCACTCAAACGCGGAAAGTGAGTGAGAAAACATTCGCTTAAGCCGCAGATGCTAGGTCAGTGGTCGAAAAACTTTTTTGCTTAAGAACCAATATCGACATTGAAGGGCGACACCCCGGTCCGTACAGGTAGGCTGGTAATGGAGGGAGAGAAGGTTAATTGGTCATTCAAAGAGAAACGCAGTTTTCTCCATACCATGGTTACTGATGGAAACATACCGCTTACAAATTTTGAATCTACATATTATAAAGTATCACAATACATACTGTTGAGTAGAAAAGAAAAATATTGTATTAAAATTACTTAGTTTTCTGACAACTTACAAATGGACCAGTTTCCGTAACTAACCATAAGTGGATGCTGTGGCCCGTGAGCCCATGTTTCTGATTCCCGAGCACATCTTCTAGGCACCTTCATACCCTACTATCTGAAAGAATACTACGCTCAGCAGCACATCGGTTTCAATGAGGCTTTTGTGTTAGGCCATATACAATAGAACAGAGACGGTTTAGAATCATATATCTTTACTAATTCAAAATTGTCACAAACGGATATAGTGACGGATGTTAGCTTAGTATCTAAAAGGATTTTGAAGTCAGTTGAATCTTTTTTACTACATGTGTTTTCATTGGAAATAACTAACTCTTACAGGGGTGAACACCTATGCTCTTTTTCCCATCAAATAGTATGGCCATCTTTCCCGGTCGCACGTCATTTCGGCAGTAGTGACCCACAGAAAAAAACCATCAAACTGAAACAAATAACAAAGAATAACATTTGTATTGCAAAAGACGTTGTTTAACCGTAGATGTTGTAGGTAATCATTACTCCCCATCCAAGTGCAGCATGAAGAGTAATATAAACGAATTATCTTGCTTCAAACAACTCAAAACCCAAAAACCGTGTATACTAAAAAATAGCGGAATAAGATTCCTCTGTCAATCTCTCTGACAACTATGGCGATGTATGTTACAACAAGTCCGACCACTTCTCGACAGGCAGTAGCGGTGTTCATGACAAAAAAAAATGCAATGGCTACTTTTCCCGTCATAGCCACTTTAGCACACTTTCCGCTATTGATCTTAGTATTACCTGGTAACCTAAATAATTCAGTATGTTATTTTAGTTAATCACAGTATTTGCAATATGGGACTGGACCACAAATGTTTACTAAACATTTTGAATGTCATGTTGTTACAACAACAGTAATTTGATTTCATGTTACTTGCTAAAAACCTCTACTAAATTTGAAGGTGACCCTGTCTGTAATGCGCATTCATGAATCCACGTTACTTCCGTTTGACATTTATACCTTAGCAGGGGAATGCTGCTTGTTCTGCACACTGCTGAGTAGTTAACATTGGAAGACAAACAGTAAAATATTCTAGCTCTCATTTCTATTAACCTCACAGTGACAGCGCTACCAACCATTCTGCCTCTGACGTAAGCGCCAAAGTTTGGTTAGCTCACTGTTAAATTCACCGACGACAGTTAAAATGAAGCAAATCTGAAGATACTATTGTTTCTGTAAGTATTTTTGTTTGTTACTGAACAAGAAAAATACAGTCTTAAAAAACTCTTAACGTTAGTTGATGTTTTTGGTTTGTTTTGTTAGTGTAAACCAAAGGCAATAAAGACATTGGCTGCGAACGGACATTCATTGAAATCAACAAGGAAAGTTTAAAATTTGTGACAGACCGAGATTCACACCCGCGTCTCCTGCTTACTAGGCAGTTGCTCTGCACAGGTATTTTTCAATAAAAAAAAGGAATGTTACCTTCCTGGTGTCCAAAGGAAAGGGTGGGGTCAGAGCGGGCAGGGGTCGTAACCCCACCACTCAACCAGGCGGGCACAGTGATCATTGCAAGTTGCACGGACCACCTAGCACGTGTCCTGTTAGATCCAAATATCAACTTACATTATTCTACTACTGTAGTGCTCCTTGCCTATTATTCTTATTACTCGCGGCATCTCCCAGACTCCCGTAAGAATTCGAGTTCGGTGAACCTCTGTGCTGAAGACATCATTGGCCGTCTCGCCTTAGTCGTATCCACCCATCCACCCACCCTCTTCTTCAGAAATGGCGACCGAAAATTCTCGTAGAGGGACTGCTGTACTTTAAGATTATACCAGTCTACAGTACATTCTCTGCTGTGTTGAAAATAAAACTGTTAGGTAGGCAGTGAAGAGGTCACTGACTGAAATATCCTTTGTCGTGTGCCGAAATTGTTGCAAATCTAGCCTTGTCAACCTGAACACACTTCAGAAAGAGTTTCGTGATAACATTAACTGCTTAAAAATTTAAATATATTCCGTTAGGTTAACATGGTAAACAAATTAATACAGAGTCAGGACAGCAACAGTCTTAAATTGCAGGATAAATGCCAACGCTCATTTGAGCAGCGAAAGGCTTGTGTTAGATGAAACTTTTTGGCTACAGAAGGCAGTGACCAGGTCAGGCAGCATGCCGTTCTGCTGTGAAATGGAATGATTCAGCGGCTATCTTTTACGTACCTGGTAGAACCTAGCCGTCGAAACACTGGCTTTCCCAGTTATAAAAATCGTATTCTATACCAAATTTAATACCTTTGAAAGCAAAAACAGTCAATATATTAGCTAATAACTAATATTTTCGTACTTAAAAACAAATTCTTTCTTTATTCCGAAAACATTAAACAGTTCGACATGCACGGTTCGTGTGCTACAAAATTTAAACTAGTCGGTCACATGTGGAATCGACGGATTCGGTTACATGGTTCTCCAGAGTAAGCATTACTATGTACAGTAGGCTGCCCAAACGTTTTGTTAGGTAAGTATATGCTTCCGAAATCGTTTAATCATTGCTTAGAGGTACATGGTTCTCAGAAAGAAAAAGGAATATCACTTGTGGCACAGCGTCAGTAATCACAGTAGGCTTTCCAATGTATTTAGTTCGGAAAAGAAAGGTGCTAGATCAGGGGTGGGCAAATGCTTCATTGCGGGTAGAGGGCGCGCGTGAGTGTGGACAATGCTTACTACTCGACGCTGCCAGCCAGCGGATTCCCCTACACTGTCTGCTAATAATATCTGTATGTTACTGATGCGTGGGCAACACGACGGGCCTGTTTACTTCTTGCCGTTGGTATTGTCGCAGTCTTTATCTCTCTGGCGTTCACGGTAGAACAAAATTAATGAGAGGAAAATGGCTGAGGAGTTAAGGTCTTCAAAACGAAAATCTGGCTAATCTCTACGACTCAGTCCGCTGTGGGAAGAAGATTACTTTGCTATTTAATCACATCCCATCCCTGAGTGGCTGTTTTATAATGCTATTATACCGGCCTGGAGGAAGTACAAAGCGAAGCGGCATTTTACGTCTAACAACTACATCTACTTTTATACACCGGAAGCCATCCAACGGAATGTGGCGCAGGGCACTTTACGTGCCACTGTCATTACCTCGTTTTCCTGTTCCAGTCTCGTATGGTTCGCAGGAAGAACGACTGCCAGAAAGCCTCCGCGAGCACTCGAATCTCTCTAATTTTACATTCGTGATCTCCGCGGGAGGTATAAGTAAGGGGAAGCAATGTATTCGATACCTCATCCAGAAACGCACCATCTCGAAACCTGGACAGCAAGCTACACCGCAATGCAGAGCGCCTCTCTTACAGAGTCTGCCACTTGAGTTTGCTAAATATCTCCGTAACTCTATTGCGCTTACCAAATAACCCTGTGACCAAACGCGCCGCTCTTCTTTAAATCTTCTTTATCTCCTCTGTCAACCCGACCTGGTACGGATCCCACATTGATGAGCAATACTAATGTATAGGTCGAACGAGTGTTTTCTGAGTCATCGCCTTTGTTGATGGACTACATTTTCTAAGGACTCTCCCAATGAATCTCAACCTGGCACCCGTCTTACCAGCAATTAATTTTATATGACCATTCTACTTCAAATCGTTCCTTACGCATACTCCCAGATATTTTACAGAAGCGACTGCGACCAGTGTTTGTTCCGCTATCATGTAATCATACAATAAAGGATCCTTCTTTCTATGCATTCGCAATACATTACATTTGTCTATGTTAAGGGTCAGTTGTCCCTCCCTGCACCAAGTGCCTGTCCGCTGCAGATCTTCCTGCATTTCTCTGCAATTTTCAAATGCTGCAACTTCTCTGTATACTACAGCATCATCCGCGAAAAGCCGCATGGAACTTCCCACAGTACTAGGTCATTTATATGTATTGTGAAAAGCAATGGTACCATAATACTCCCCTGTGGCACACCAGAGCCTACTATAACGTCTGTAGACGTCTCTCCATTGAGAACAACATGCTGCGTTCTGTTTGCTAAAACTCTTCAATCCAGCCACACAGCTGGTCTGTTATTACGTAGGCTCTTACTTTGTTTATCAGTCCTTCGTGAGAAATTCGTGGTTACTTTGCGTACTGGAGAAAGGAAGGCCAACTTTCTCGAGCTAGAACATGAAAGAGAGGAAGAAGAAATGTCATATAGATACACGTCATTTCTTGAAAATGTTCCTGTTATTATTTATAAAGCATTACATGGTTTGTCTGTCGATTTAACCTCTTACTTGTAACCTATTTGCAGGAAGAGAACCGTGTCATCCACAGTGATGGTACAATGAAATTGAGCTATCACAAAACTCTTAAAGTAGCCAAAACAGTGCGTTCCTTCATCGATAGAGATTCTGTGGAAGAGTTTTCTTATGCTGCCGCTACAACCTTGCTGTTTTTGTAAGAGATGTTGACGCTGAGTTCATCTTCATGAAGGAGCTCTGATTGAATGCCAGTGCATGCTACAACTACTGCTGGCGACGTATTTGCTTGCTTAGGAAACATTATTTACTAAATGACCTTTGTTGGGAAAAACTTTCGTTGACTACAACAGACAGAGTTACTGAATGATTGTTCAAGAGTCTGGTGTTATTGCTTTGATGAGGAACAAGATGAAAACAGATCTTAAGACTTCTCAGTCAGATTACATGCATTAAGTTAATAGACGTTTAACAAAAAACATATGGTCAATGGTAATAAGATTTCATCTATGTTGTATTTGTTACCCAACAATTTGGTACTGTATATCTTTTTCTTGATCGGCGAACCGTCCTCCCCCACTCCCTGCCCCGTTCTCTGTTCAACTGAACGACAGAATTCGGAATATTCAGTACTGCTTGTAATTGATATCAAACTATGCAATTAATTGCTTTGCGGCGCCGCATTACTCATTCCAACATTACGCTGTGAAAAGATTCTTCTTTATCTCTTTCTTTGTCGCTTTGTTGTGCCTCTGTCGAAATGCAGACGGTCAACCGTTTTCCGTAGGCTGGTATTATCTGAACGTGTAAGCCTACCTTTCGTTTTTCGGGAGGAGCTCGAAAGATACACCCATTCTCAGAAGAATGTGGGACATGAAGTACAAGCTGCTCGCACAGGAAAAAAAAGAACTAAGTTCCAGGCACATGCCTGTGGAAACAACTCGTCGGTTTTTCATCCTAATAACTGTCATGCAAAGCGTATGTAACGAGATGGAGCATAAAAGCATGCACACAAGCGTAAATTCATTTGCTTTTCTTAGCGAAAGAATTGTTATAAGCTAAATATTATTACTTTTTCATTCGATATCGTCTTTTTTAACGTAAGATTGATATTTTAGGATACTTTCGTTGATTTCAAAGAGACAGAGTTCCTGCAATGAGCGGTCAAAGTCTATGCACATGTTGTATTGTTTGGTAAGTATTCATTGAATTGTTGTAATGTAATACAATGTAAAGAATACGAACACGACTACAAACTCTATGATGATGATCATATGTTTGAAGGGACTAAACTAGTGGACTACAAACTGGAGCATCAGCTGCCGATTGTACATTATTGGCTTTCTACAGTCCCGTTCGCGACTAAGAGAAAGCGAGCGGCGCGCGAATCATGGCCACAGAGCGACACGAATACCCACCCGCGGTCAGCCTCGTGTTCAGCTCACGCACCCAGTCATGTTCTATATTGACTATTGAGATGGCATTTGTACATCTTACATACCCTAACAGTGATAGGCTAGCTCGTCGGCTCTCTGTGGTCACAGGAGGCTAGGACCAGTGACAATGATCTGCTGCGACACACGCCGCATCACGTCCCTATGGAATAATGGGAATGGCTCTCCGGAAACTGCATGACGATCCACTCTAGCAGAGTGCTCGCCGGCCGTCACGTTCGTGGATTTCAAGGAGTATGTTGCTGGATGAGTTTTGTTTTGTTTTGTTTTAGGATACAAAAACAACCTACGTCATACGCACCCATGTCATTAGCTGATAACACTAATACGAAAAAGAAGTTAAAAGCGACTACACGTTAAGCCCAATCGAAGGAAGGAAAGAGAGCTAAGAACAAGGACTTCCACTGGAGAAAAGTCCACAGAATATGTCGTCGACACAAGGGAGGTTCCGATCAAGAGATTAAATGTCCTTCACCATATTGCTAAGCTCATTGCCAATATCTAAAAGCACGGCTCTTAAGTTCAACTTTGTCGAATTAGGGGCTGTAATTAATTCCAAGAGCCTTCATTAGACCATTAATGACTACACATGTCACAAGACAATCTTGCATGTTAATAAAAAAGGAATAAAATGTAGCTCCCTACTGCGGTAGAATGAAACATTTAAATTGATTTCCAGAAAATTGTGCTGCTGCAGTCTTGATGCTACTAGCTCAACCTTAGCTTTAGAGAGTTCAAAATCACTTAACTCATTTTGAGACAATTTTTGTGAATCATCAGTTGATGATACATTTGGAAGAAACTCTGGATCATGTGATGTACATGGATCAGGACATTCAGAATACACATCACAAGTAGTCTCGTACTCTGTCGGTGATTCAGGTATTGGCAATCCTTCACCATATAGAACTGGTCGTATGGCAAATGGAATTTTAGGATGGATCACTGATCACTTCTTCTTCATAGAAATTCCCTTCTTGATAGGAGAAACCATACAAAAACAGCAGTCACTGACATGGTTAGTTGGCTGCGGCCAGATCATGGGCACTGCATAGGGCATTGAACGTCCTTTTCCATGCATCCAATTCCTGAGGCTGCTGGCACAAGTGTTGCAGATCACATGTGGAGCCCAGGGTTTATCATGATCACTTATTTTCTCCCAAAATGACAACTGTAAGCTATTGTAATAAATTGAGTTATTTGCTGTTTTGTGAAGCAAATTTCACTTCTCCACATACATAGCAAAATGTGTCAGCACTGTTAACACAAACTCGTGGCATTTCTGTTCACTTCAAGAGCAGTGAACTAGAACAACTGGTAGTTGATCTGGATACAAATGTGCAAAAATTATTACATGCATGAATAAAGTCACTGAAGTTGAAGAAGAGGGAGACGAAAAGATCAATAAAATTGGTATCAAAACGTTTATATCCACAATATTGAACATAAGTAAGACCACGGACAATCATATAACCGATTGTTACTAATTATTATGACTATGACAAACCATTATAATATTTGAATATAAACTTAACATAAAAATCCGTTATAATTATTTCACCGTAATTAAACAATGTAAAATGAAAACTTGAGCTAATTTTGAATTGTCTTTGTGATATTGGCGATCAGCACATTATAACTGATAGGATTTAGCTATTTTCATTCGATCTACATTTTCATTGTTGCACAGTGTAATTATTTGAAAATAAAATGATACAAGTAAAGTAGGCGACTTGCTTGTCTATAATATAATTCTATTTACGGACATCTACGGTTTTCACACAATGACGTGAACATGGTACATGTGTGCACCGCAGTGTGGGCCTCTGAGTAAGAATTTCAGTGGCCATGACAAGACGTGTGTCAGGAGTTAAAAAAACGGCCTATGTGATAGTAAGAGATTCAGTAATGGGGTATTTACGATATAAACAAACAAATATCCCATTTATTCATAGTTTCTGGTATTTACTTTTATGCTTTATCCTAAGCAATACAATGCCCAAACTACCGAGAAAAACCAAAAGGGAAGAAAGAAAAAGATCACTACCGATACGTCTGCTAAAAATTATCGATAAGGCGTGCACTTTTCTTATCGAATTCCTTGTTCCTGTTCCCCTTTCTCCTTCCTTTCCTTTTCCGTCACTCATCTGAACTTCATTAATGGCATCAGATGGTGATATCAAGCCAATTCGCATAGTAGAAAGCTTGGAAATTAGTGAACATGCAGCTATAAACTGCGAAATGAGACAAATCAAGCACGACTCATTATTAACCTCGGCGATCACATAATGGACAAAAGTCAATACCTCACGATTTCCCCATTAGCTCATACTTTTAAATACTCACGCGTCATTACCTTAATTCCTATATTACTGCCTTTAATTTGATTTAATGTCATTTAATTATAGCATCTCTCCCCATAGGTGGTATGTGCTTTTACTCACTTGCTCTTCAAAGTTCCTCCAATCTTAGGATTTATGTTCATGTGGCCTTATTCTCCTCTGCATGGCGGTTACCGACACAAAGCTACTTGGAGAGAAAATAAACATCAAGATGAGTTCATCTGCAGTCATCATTCTACCCACTCGACGGTTTAGTTACAGGCTGTACACTATCGACCTTTTCAGAGTCGAGAGACTTTGCACTAATAAAGCAAAGACTGATATATGTATAGTAAGCAGTGTGTAAGAGGGTCTGCAGAAGACAATATTCTTTGACTGTGTGAAGTTTAATGTTGATGTGTAATCAACAAATGTTTATAACGTTTTGTAAGTAAGAATAAGTATTTTTTATTTAACTACGTAAATTGTTTGTGAAGTCAACACCAGCTCAGGGCTAAAGTTAAATGAAGGTGAAAACCAGTAGGGATTTACCGACGTTCGGGAAGGTCGGAAATACGTGGAGGTTTTTTGCTCCTAACGGAAGCAGGAAGCAGAGGGAGAAGTGGAGCGAGTAAGACAGGCGCAAGACACTGTTGAGGAAGTTGAAAGATGATGCTTACTGTACTCCACAGTATTGTTCAAACAAAGCTAAAGTTTACATGTTTAATAGATGTGAGTGAAGGGGAAGTGCTAAGATACAGCCGCCCGAAGTGGCCGTGCGGTTCTAGGCGCTGCAGTCTGGAAGCGCCAAACCGCTACGGTCGCAGATTCGAATCCTGCCTCGGGCATGGAGGTGTGTGATGTCCTTACCTTAGTTAGGTTTAACTAGTTCTAAGTTCTTGGGGACTAATGACCTCAGAAGTTGAGTCCTATAGTGCTCAGAGCCATTTTTGCTAAGGTACAAGTTTGCAACGCTTTAGAGGAAATATAAAATTACGTCTGCAACGAGTGTTGGTTCCTGGATGTGAAATGGTCTAAGACATCCATTTCTTAGACTGACGCAGATGCTCAGGAAGTCCAAATTCATATTTACGATGGTACAAGTCGCATAATTCGACGCCGCGAAGCCAAGTAATAATCTCCGTCGCTGCAAAACGGTACGTCCGTTCAAAGCTGCTAAATCTCCCGCAACTGTGCTCACCACGACACTACTGAAATTCACCGTCCATAGTTCTGTATACGAGCTGTGTTGACAAGTTTTTGCGTGTTTTGTTCAACAATCTTTTAATTGTTTTTTAGGCCAAACTACTCATTTAACCCAAAGTGTTCCAAGTTAGGTTTCTTTCCTGAACTAAGGAGAATGAAACCGAGAACCCATTGGTGAGAAGCATTATTGCGTAACTGAGTGTTTTCTTGAAAAGTAAATTTAAATTATCACTCAAGTGCAACAACTAAAGTAAATGTGGAGGATTGTAGATTGCCTTGAAAGTAAGTAAAGTAAATATCAATTCTACCTTGTGTCTGAACTGGGTAATTGGGACCTTCTGTCCAAGAAATTACGTAAAGTAACTATTTCAATAAAACTGAGAAAAACCAAGTATAAAACCTTTTGCAATGATTTTGTTAGTAAGAAATATTTCTAGGGTATGATACATGTTTTCAGAGGCAGTGTTGCTGATCTTACATTCAGAAATGTAAGTAAGCATTATTGTCGTTCCAGCGTATTTCTCATAGACCAAAATTTTCTAAGACTGTGCGTGTGATCAATTCTGAAAGCAGTCATTATTCAGCTATCTACGTGCATTTGCCTGTTCCTTCAGTGATAAAAATTATTAAAATAGAAAAGATTTTAATAAGAACCAAAATATAGTAAAGACAAAATTTGGTGATTTTGTTGAATAACGTCAATCGATTAGTCATATTGGCTGGCGACTGCGTTTTTCAGTATTTGTATCACTAGCAAGAGGTAGTAGTTTGTCGAAATAGAAACGCGGCAACCAAGACTATATGATAACTTCAGATTTTACCGAACTTTGTCCATTATGCGGCATCTGAGGTCACTAGAGGTTATTAAGGAGGTAGTTGTGTATAAGTGCTTCAATTACTGAAGCTAGAATAACATCTGAAGTACTAAACAAAATTGCAAGAGTAGAAATCATGAGTGTTGTAAGTGGCCTTTAGACAGGACTAGAACATTTACTACGTCTACATACTATCGTTATCTATGTCTTTAGGTGACAGAACAGCACTTACATCACCATGCTACCGTTATAAGGCCTTTGATTTCCCTGTTAATACATTATTTATGGGAGATATTTTTACAAGCTGCACACATTTTATACACAGTTTTAAGAATTGTACATGCGTACTGCTATTTTTTACTTAACTGACAAGAAAATCTCTTGATACGTACAAAACGGGTCTTTAACATCTAAGAAATCATTTGCCAGCAAATATATCTCCGAGGACTGTTAATGTTGGCTTTGATGTGGATATTCATTCTGCCGTTCACGTTATTTGGCCGAATACACCTGTGAACCGATATAGGTTCCATCTTGACCAGACTTGGTTTCGCAAAATACAATGTTTTGGTCATGTGAAGAATTGTACTAGGCAGGATGATATTTCGTACTACCTACAGACTTTTTTGAGTTTCCTTTTCTCTCACCTGGTGATGTGCACGGCTGTTTCGTAAACGATGTTATGGACATTCAACTGGACGACCTAGATGCACATCGTTCTTCAGATTTTGTGTTGAAACAGTACATCCAAGCCGAAAGTAAATTTCCACCGTTACTATGGGCAGAATTCTCCTCTTATCTGGCACGAACGAGGAATGTGTGTGGAAGTTTTCACTGCAAGCTGTACAGTATGTTCCATCATTCACATCCCAACGTATTTCAGTTACTGGAAACCATTGCAGTGAAGTACATAAAACGGCTTACCCTAAGAATGAACAGCGCGAATCTGAAAAATGTACATAAAGAATAAGAAAAAAGTTAACAAGAAGGAATATCTAAAAGAGAAAATGGACCAATCTAGAAGGGATGAAGTAAGCAGACTACAACATATGAAAGCCGCTGCATACAAATTTCTGCCGTAGAAGAAAACAGAAACTGATGTCGCTCTAGAAGACGAAGCAAACAAATTTGCCGCAGGCGACAATAGTACACAGTGAAACACTCCACTTCAGCTGTTCCTAGCAATATCTTTTCCTTTACTTTGATATCACCATATGTTAACCTCTATCAAAGACATCTAACTCTGATGACGGAAAACGTGGTGATCGGTATTCCTCATTATATGTTATTTTTTCCTTCTGATTGTCATAAATCACGATTAACATCTATTCATAAGTTTAATATATCCCATAATGCACTCAGCTAAGAGGAATTTCTATTTTGTTATCAAATATACACTTTTAACTATATATTGACCAGTTTTACAAGTGTTACACATGCAGGTTATGAATATTAACTAATTTTTTCTTTTGTATTGTCTTTAACATACAGTAAAACACTTGTATCCCCAACTCAGTGAAACTGTGCAGACTCGTGGATCCTGAGAAAATCAGGCCTATGACATTTTATCAAGTTGCAGAATGTGCTGGTGAAAGGCTGTGACACCAACATACGTAACTTCTGGTTTTTGAAAATGTGGAATTTGCCCACTTAACATCAACGTTTTTTATGAGTCGCATTTCCTTATGTTTACTGTTTCCGATCTCTCTCTAGATTCTGTCAGTGTGCCTAATCCAATGGAATCATTGGATTGAGATAATGCGTGACAGCTCCAAACAGCGTGGAAGATAATATGTAAAATATTGAGGCAGCCAGCGACAGTTCATACAATGATAAAAGTAGCACCAGCAAATCATTTATCTTACCTAATAAATTTCGTGTTTTCCCAGAACCTCATTCTAGAATAACAACTGGACTCTCGAGAGGGAGAAGCATTATACTAACTTCAACAACTAAGAAACCAGCTATTGAAGAAAAAAGTTTAAGGTAAAAGATAATTCTAGAAGAAAAAGAGAAAAGTTAAAAGAGTGCCAACAAGCAGAAAACTAGGCAACATGAAATTAAAAGGGCTTGAAGTGAAAGTGACAAACAAAGTGATAAAGATGAGATGTCCTCCACTGAATCCGAGGAGAATTCATCAATAGATCTCTTTAGATTTAAGCTGGATGTGGACTGACTACTTATACACTCCTGGCAATGAAAAAAAGAACACATTGACACCGGTGTGTCAGACCCACCATACTTGCTCCGGACACTGCGAGAGGGCTGTACAAGCAATGATAACACGCACGGCACAGCGGACACACCAGGAACCGCGGTGTTGGCCGTCGAATGGCGTTAGCTGCGCAGCATTTGTGCACCGCCGCCGTCAGTGACAGCCAGTTTGCCATGGCATACGGAGCTCCATCGCAGTCTTTAACACTGGTAGCATGCCGCGACAGCGTGGACGTGAACCGTATGTGCAGTAGACGGACTTTGAGCGAGGGCGTATAGTGGGCATGCAGGAGGCCGGGTGGACGTACCGCCGAATTGCTCAACACGTGGGGTGTGAGGTCTCCACAGTACATCGACGTTGTCGCCAGTGGTCGGAGGAAGGTGCACGTGCCCGTCGACCTGGGACCGGACCGCAGCGACGCACGGATGCACGCCAAGACCGTAGGATCCTACGCAGTGCCGTAGGGGACCGCACCGCCACTTCCCAGCAAATTAGGGACACTGTTGCTCCTGGGGTATCGGCGAGGACCATTCGCAACCGTCTCCAGGAAGGTGGGCTACGGTCCCGCACACCGTTAGGCCGTCTTCCGCTCACGCCCCAACATCGTGCAGCCCGCCTCCAGTGGTGTCGCGACAGGCGTGAATGGAGGGACGAATGGAGACCCATCGTTCTACCATTCCTAGACCGGCAAGGGAACTTGTTGTTCCAACAGGACAATGCACGTCCGCATGTATCCCGTGCCATCCAACGTGCTCTAGAAGGTGTAAGTCAACTACCCTGGCCAGCAAGATCTCCGGATCTGTCCCCCATTGAGCATGTTTGTGACTGGATGAAGCGTCGTCTCACGCGGTCTGCACGTCCAGCACGAACGCTGGTCCAACTGAGGCGCCAGGTGGAAATGGCATGGCAAGCCGTTCCACAGGACTACATCCAGAATCTCTACGATCGTCTCCATGGAAGAATAGCAGCCTGCATTGCAGCGAAAGGTGGATATACACTGTACTAGTGCCCACATTGTGCATGCTCTGTTGCCTGTGTCTATGTGCCTGTGGTTCTGTCAGTGTGATCATGTGATGTATCTGACCCCAGGAATGTGTCAATAAAGTTTCCCCTTCCTGGGACAATGAATTCACGGTGTTCTTATTTCAATTTCCAGGAGTGTATTATGGTAAAATTTCCAAATGATATATTTTTGTAGCTAAAGTGTTGCAACCAGTAGATGCTGATGATGAATATGAGGGCTTACACCTCCAAAAAAAATAAAGAAAGAGTTCTGTATTCCCAGAAGCAGAAGATATAGCTTGTGTATCACATAAGGGCACTGTGATGATTCTGCCTCCACCACTGCCTATGGCTCCAATATATTCTATATCCAAACAGTTTTAATTGCGTTCATTTTCATTGCGAAAAACTTGTAGTGTCTTAATGTTTGGAACTGTATTTAACATATACAGGGTGAACACTAAGAAAATCGACAAACTGTAGGGACGGATTCCTGACTGGAAATGGAGGAAAACAGTCCTATGAACATGAGCCCGGAAATGGACGGTGAACGTGCAATGCGTGTGTGAATTCCTAAGAGACCAAACTGCTGAAGTCATCGGTCCCTAGACTGACACAATGGTTAATGTAAATTAAACTAACCTATGATAAGAACAACACACACACACACTCATGCCCGAGGGAGGACTCAAACCTCCGGTGGGAGGGGCAGCGCAATCCGTGACATGGCGCCTCGAATCACGCGGCCACTGGGCGAGACTGCGTGCAACGACAACAAATAATGCGGGAGCACAGTACAGAGCTGCATCGTGTCCACATCACAACAGATGTTCAAAGTGGCCTCTACGGGGTTGCAGGTGATACTGATGATAGCGGTTGTCATGTAGGATACGCATAATCGTACTTTGGCTCACACAACGTTGACGGGCCACTCGCCTGGAGCTTGCACTATGGTTCGTCCCAGTATCCTGAAGAACCCGGTCCTCCAGATCTGATGTGCGCACAGTCCGCCGCCTCCCTTCACGTTCGCCTGTCTGGAAGGACCCACGATCAGACCAATGCCAAAAAGGGCCTGAAATATTGTTTGACATTGTTGGTGTCTTTGGGGCCTTGCTGTCTCTCGACCGTTTCCATCTGCTTGGCCGCACACAAACACTATTTCGGCTTGTTCCCGACATGAGTACCGGACCATTCTGCTGTTTACAGGACGCTGCGTCAGTCACACAGCCTGCAACGTACAAGAAAGACAGCACGTGGTCAGAGGAACTGTCATTCGTCGACACCATCTACCGTGGCGACTATTCACTTCCGAACATATGTTCTTAGGACCTTTTTTCCTCTTCCCGGCGGGGTCAGGGATTTTCTCTGCCTCGTGATAATTGGGTGTAGTGTGACGTCCTTAGGTTAGTTAGGTTTAAGTAGTTCTAAGTTCTAGGGGACTGATGACCATAGATGTTAAGTCCCATAGTGCTCAGAGCCATTTACACAATTTTTGAAACTTTTTTCCTCCATTTCCCCTCAGGAATTTGTCCCTGTAGTTTCTCAGTTTTATTAATGTTCACCCTGCATAATAACGTCCTAAATCTGATGTAAGCTATTAAGCTGATAATAATGTGAAAAACCGTAACTGTTTCACTGTGTACTATAAACACAGTGAAACATATGCAGCGTGTTTTTAAATTTTTAACTCTTTTCTTACTTAGCGGCCAAATTATTTTTGTTTTATTTTAAAATGTTGACAAAGAATTGGTCTTTTAAATAAATAGAAACATTTCGTTCTGTAAAATTTAATTTCTACAAAATCATTGAAACTCTATTGTTTCACTGTGTGCTTCTCTCTCCTGAATGTTCCGTATACACATTTCTAACCACACCTACCAAGTCGTAGTGCGTTTGGTGGCCGCTACTCGGTCTGGTTAAGTGGGAAGAAGAGCGATACGGAACTCGGATATCTTAATATTCAACGTCTTACGGTACTCTGGTATCTGGAAAATAGCACGAGTACGTAACTATGATATATTTCGGTGTTCCGTCCGCAACGTAATATTCATCTTTCATTTTGTCCACTTCAGCTACCATGGAGTCGTCTCCACCTTTCAGTGAAGCGCACACACTACAGTCACGGGAAAAACTCATAACCGGTGGCCAGCCACCTGCATTCTTCTACCGGTCGGCTAGCTACCGCGAGCTGTCAAAGTATTCATCACAGCCGCTCACTCGGTGAATCGGCTTCTCGTAATTTCTCATAGCGCCATTATGTGACGTGGCGCCTATTGAACTGCTGCCTCTGAAATTCTAACTGCAAGCGCAGTCAACTGCATTTCATATGTCACTGACAGTGGGCTACAGCCCGTTTCAACGAATCGATACATCCATGTGGTGCACAGGGCTTCGTCCGACACTTCTAAACACGCCGACAAGTGGATGTGGCGTATGAATCGAGGTGCTCTTTAGTCTCTCAGCTCCTCCCTGTAGAGTAGCTGCTGCAGCTTGTAAGGGGTACTCCTATTTATAGAGGTGTGATCTATCAATCCCTTACACATCGCTGATTCTCTCGATTTTCCGAAGCTGAGTGCGTCATTGTCAGCAGAGATATTGTCTGGCCCAATATTCACTGCCCTACCGGTCACGTGTCAGATTGCAAGGAGGGAGTCGTTGTTCGGGTTTCGTGTAGCTTTTAGTTGAGTCGAGCCAAAATCGTACTGACTGTTTGCAGATGTAATGAAATGTGAATCTGATGTAAAGTCGTCGATCTGTAAGGGAATTGTAATTATTTGGTGTTTTCGCAAAGAATTCGCGTAAATATATACGAAATCAATAGACAAATCAGTATCGTCATTCTTAAAAATTAGTATCAGTTCGCGAAATATTATTTGGACGGATGTAATGGCTATCATTGCGTTAAAGATTAATCCGGAAAAGCGATACAGCAGTGGCAAACTTCAGTGGCCAAGTGGTACAAATATAAGCGATAACAACAGCGTATTTTCATTTAGGTAAAACAATTAGATTTCGCAACGAAGCGTGTTCTCTCCGTTAACCGTCCCTTACCTATGTCCAGTCACCGAAATATGAAGTGTTGAAATGAAACATTAAGAAAAAAAATAGGCGAAGGAAATTATCGTTGCTTTACCGTGAAAGCACTTGCTCTTTGGTGAATACTATTCGAAACAGTGAACTCAAGGGGCAATAATGAGAAATATTTAAGAATATATCGACGAGCGCGTGTGCAGAGAGCGTAGGCTAGTATACCATCGCCGAAGAACTGTATGTGAAGCAGCAACACCAGCGTCTTGGATTACTGCGCTTCTAGACGATTAACACAGCAAACAGGGATCGGTGCGATTCAGTACCACATCACTGCACATCACTGGCAATTGCGAATTGTCTGACTTTGCTCCTGTGGACGAAACGTTTCGTCATTTAACGCGTGGTCAAATGTATATGCTAGGCTTTATCTGTACTTCCGATTTTAGGCTGTAAAGTGTCGCCAGTAAAGTAACAAATACCAACAGCGTTAAGGAAGACCACCTTGGTAGAGAAGAAGAAGACAGTGGTGCAGGATTCAAAACTACCGGTTGTGAGGACGTTATTATGGGTGAATTTTGATTAATGGAACTAACGTTGGATATTGTGGCGCTACTCAACGCAATGAAGGAAGGTCTAGAGAAAATCGCATAGGAATAAAGAACAACATTTAAGGAGAGACAAGGGGAATAGTGAAGGTATATAAGGAAGATAAAGAGAAATTCGCGAAGGAGTTTAACGGAGAATCAAGAAAATTAACACACAGCTATACGTAATGAGAAACATAACACACGTCCTCTTCACCCGAATAATATACTTATAGAACTTCATGTCAAACCAACATCAGACCCAGGCTTATTAATTGAGATACCTAGTGTCAAATTAGGATCTCATGCTGATAATCTAACTCAAATGATAAGATGGACAGCACCTGCACAAATGATGACGGTATTTAATTATGAGATAACATTGTCCGTACGGATTGAGCTCTATTATGAGTGGAGAAAAGACATAATTATAAGCAGACGGAGCGAGCAAATGATGTGATGGCTATTCATGTAGAAAAGCTCAAGCCGACTGTTAAAAACACCAAAACAATATTCAGATGTGGGAATCGGAATCTTTTGGATTGTAAGAAGAAGGTACGATATGCTGTCTCTGAAGTAAGAAAAGGATAGTTTGTTGTGGACGGAATTTGATAAAATTCTTCCTTAAAAGCAAACAAGACCAGATTTTAAATTTGATTTGCCACAGTCTACATAACTGCTGTTATGAGAGATTAATATGTAATGACAGCAGACGACAATCTTATTTACGGTTAGGATGGTTCAAATGGCTCTGAGCACTCTGGGACTTAACATCTATGGTCATCAGTCCCCTAGAACTTAGAACTACTTAAACCTATCTAAACTAAGGACAACACACAACACCCAGCCATCACGAGGCAGAGAAAATCCCTGACCCCGCCGGGAATCTAACCCGGGAATTCGGGCGCGGTACGGTTAGGAACCAGCACGAAATGTAAGAGGCAGAGCCGAAGCGGCGCCCTCCCGTCCATTGATTACTAAGATAGAAATATTACGTAATGGAAGAAAAGGTGGAAGAAGACGTTGAGGATTTAGGACCATGATGCGATCAAATATAATGTAAGCCAGCAAGAAGACTGGGTGCGCTCACAAAAGAAAAGAAGTTTCAAATTCTGTAAACAGTAATTAATGCAGCGTTTTTACTTATTTTTTACTTGTTTATTTTTTGTTTAGTTTTAATTACCTGTGTCAGTTTTCTGTGTGTGCAGTGACAGCAGCAAAGTAGACCGTCGATTTTCCGAAAAGTGGAAGTTTCTGTTTTCTTATTCTATCAGTTGTAGGCATGGTAATGGAGGTTGTAAAGCGTTACTATGCTACGCTTATTAACTATACTTTTGTATCGTGACTAAGGATACTGCGCGGTTCCCTTGAGGAAATCTCCGTCAATTGCTTGAGGCAGCAGAAGAGTCGGGATAGCAGCATGACACAGGTCCCCCGCCCCATCATTACGTTCGGTGGTACGGAGGGGTGCAACAGCGGAGCAGGAACTGCTGACTGCCATGCTGGGCCCGGGTGGGGGCGTGAAGGATCGATGTGCAGGAGGGGTGTGCAGCAGTCCCGTTTTCACCTCCATTCTTCCGGGTAGCCGGGAGGGTAACGACGTCGCCCGCACAGATGAGCGCCAGAAAAGTGCCAGCTAATTGCAGGGAGGCCACTTGCTGTGCCTTGGTGCAGTGCCCTCATCAATTAACAGAGCATGCGGACTAGCCCAGGAGATCTGAATCAGTAGCAGACGTGAAACTTAGCTGTTACACAATTCAGTCACTACGTATGTGTGTTTTTTGAAGTGTTCTGTAGCAAAGATAAATTTAAACTGTGTGTATGTTAACACATTATTTTTTAAGGAGACTTTATCTTACAATTTTTACTAACTGTAACTACCATGTTACTTTGTTTGACAAAACGTACACGAAAATAAACTTCCATCTACTTCTTTATGTTACTCTAGTTAGTGAACATGAACTCTGATAGCGGCATACCTAGTGTTGTGCCATCTTGTTGATTCTTGATATGTGTTTCGCTTTGCTTCTGTCTTATTGGACGTGGCATTGGACACTAATTCTTTTTTTTCTTTGAGTCGAAGTTCTGAGGTAGAATAGTGTTCCTTGTGTCTTGCTTTCTCTATTGTCTTATTGACATGCTTTTAGTAGATTACTTCATTTTAATTTTGGAAAAAAACCTGCTCTACATTTTCAATTTAAATTCATTATTTGAGGGCTGCAACTCTATTGTAAGATTTTTATGGAATAATATGCACTGCAACAGTCACTTGCTACTAATATTTTATTTGCGCCAAGTGTTCCGGCAGCTTGCTCCATTATCTGGTGCATTCAACTGTAAAAGCGACTGATGATGACAGCATGCTACCGAAAAGGGTCGTCCTAATAAAATGTAAGTAACAAGTGACTGTTACAGTATATATTATTTTATACGAGGGATATTCGGAAAGTAAGTTCCGATCGGTCGCGAATTGGAAGGCACTGTGAAAACCGGATGAAACTTTGCACGGGCGTGTTGGGCGGTGTCTCTAGTACGCCCGTCGATCGCGACACGTCGCTCTTTTAAGGTGTGAGCGCGTAAATATGCCTAGAAAATAGTGTCTCCTGCCAAGTACGAGGCCCCGGTGAGAAATTTACCCCAAAGTTATGGAGCCTACATAACATAACTGTCATTCGTATTCCATTTCAAAACAATTCTCAGTCGCATTCTGCAGGGGCAAAGAAAATGCTCCTGCAGCGTTTTTGATAGGAAATGTTTGATTGCCCACAATACAGCCAGTAATTTGCTCCCTCTGAGTTTCATCTCGCCTCACATGAATCAGTGGCTGTGAAGACAACATTTTGGCACAGACAGCGAGCTGTAGGTGAGTACAGAGAATTGGCGGCAAGCACTGGCGGCTGCCATCTATGACTAGAATATCGAAACGTTGGTGCAACGCTACTACGAATGTCCAAGGCGGATCGGCAACTATGCAATTGGTTTGTAGAACGTGTAGATAACTGTTGCAAATAAAACATTTTTGATTTTCACAGTGGTTTCCATTTCGCGGCCGATCGGAACTTACTCCCCGAACATCGCTTGTAAAAACGTTCAGTTTATGTACCGTCTTAGGGTCCTTTATTATCTTAGGAGATCAAGTGAGAATGAATGAGGTTCCAGTTAGGTTAATATACACATACATCAAAAAAGTTTTGCGTCACCTCGGTTCCGAGAGTTCCGTAACTTGTGCAGAAAATTGGAACAGAGATCAACATAAACATTATTTCCACCCTGTCCATTGCTCATGAAAATGACACATTGCATTTTGTACCACCATACAGCGAAACATTCAGAAGTGGTGGTCCAGATTGCTGTACACACCGGTACCTCTGATACCCAGTAGCGCGTCCTCTTGCACTGATGCATGCTTGTATTCGTCATGGCATACTATCCGCAAGTTCAGCAACGCACTGTTGGTCCAGATTGTCCCACTCCTCAACGGCGATTAGGAGTATATCCCTCAGAGTGGTTGGTTGGTCACGTCGTCCATAAACAACCCTTATCAATTTATCCCAGGCATGTTCGATAGAGTTCATGTCTGGAGAACATGCTGGCCACTTTCGTCGAGCGATCTCGTTATCCTGAAGGAAGTCATTCTCAAGATCTGCACAAAGGGGGCGCGAATTGTCGTCCATGAAGATGAATGCCTCGCCAGTATCCTGTCGATATGGTTGCACTAACGGTCGGACGATGGCATTCACGTATCGTACAGCCGTTAACGGCGCCGTCCATGACCACCAGTGGCGTACGTCGGCCCCATATAATGCCATCTTAAAACAGCAGGGAACCTCCACCTTGCTGCACTCGCCTGACATTGTGTCTAAGGCGTTCAGCCTGACCGGGTAGCCTCCAAACTCGTCTCCGATGATTGCCTGTTTCAAGGCATATGCGACATTTATTGGTGAAGAGAACGTGATGTCAAACATGACCGGTCCATTCGGCATTTGTTGGGCCCATCTGTACTACGCTGCATGGTGTTGTGGTCGCAAAGATGGATCTCGCCATGGACGTCTGGAGTGAAGTTGGGCATCAAGCAGCCTATTACGCTCACTTTAAGTAGTAACACGACGTTCTGTGGCTGTACGAAAAGCATTATTCAACATGGTGGCGTTGCTGTCTGTGTTCCTCTGAGCGATAATCCGCAGTTAGTGGTAACCCACTGCAGTAGAAACCCTTGGGCGACCTGAGCGAGGTATGTGATCGATACTTCCTGTATCTCTGTGTCTCCTCCACGTCCGAACAACATCGCTTTGGTTCACTCCGAGACGCCTGCGCACTTCCGTTGTTGAGAGCCCTTCCTGACACAAAGTAACAATGCGGACGTGATCCAGGCATGGTTTGAACTACATGCAATACGAGCCGTGTTTCCTCTTCCTGGTGGAATGACAGGAACTGATCAACTGTCGGACCCCCCCCCCCCCCCCCCCAATCTAACAGGCGCTGCTCATGCGTGTTTGTTTAAATCGCTGGGCGGGTTTCATGACATCTCTGAACAGCCAAAGATCTGTGTCTGTGATACAGTATCCACAGCCAATGTCTATCTTCAGGAGCTCTGGGAACCGGCATGATGCAAAACAATTTTTGAAATGTGTACATCAAGTTCCTCTTATGAGTGGTCATACGTACTTTCTCTGGTGTGTCGGCAGATATTTGTAATTCGATTTTTGCAACGTGTTGCTGGAGTCACAACAAGTAAACTCTGCTAATAGCGTCTTTCTTGCGACGCCCAGTGTCGACAAAAATGTCTGTTTATTTTCCGTTACAAACAAAATGTTCTTTAAAGCGAAATTTTACGTGTCCATTCGATACAGAGGATCAAAATTACTCTAGTGAGATATTCGGTTTATCGATATCTATTAATAGGGAGAGCAAGCTAAAAAGAATAACCAGTAATCCAGCAGCGACAGCACCGTCCTGGCTCGCGTTCACGGCCACGGCCATGCAGCAGCGCTGGTTATTCACTGCTGCAGTACTGGTTATATTTGGTGTTTCACTGTCTGTGTTAATATATATCTATACATTACTGTCGCACTGGACTTATTTGTGAAAGCTATGTCGAATGCACCCGCTGTCTAGGGCTCAGTCGGCTCTCAGCCGTGGCAGCGTGCGGACGGCCCCGCGCGCCGGCCCCGTGCTCCGCTACAGGTTTGTTTACTTCCGCGTCGTAGCTTTAAGGCTTGTGTCCGTCTACCGTGAACATGTCGAGCGCTTACTGCCGTGCGACCCTTAAAGTTTCCTTGCCAGCTGAACATGCGCGACCTCGTGCACATGAAGTTGAAACGTTCCTACGTGAAGAAGTTCGTTTAGATCCTAACCACGTTATCGGAATCCATTTTTCGATCACGAGTAGTGTCGTTCATATTAAAATGACAAACACCGAGGTGTGTGAAGGTGTTATTCGCCGCCATACCAATGGACTTAAGTTCAAATACTCTGATGGTCACGTCGGAGTAGTAACACTTGAACTCGCAGAGTACGGTCAACGCACGATTAGGGTGTTTGAACTACCATTTGAAGTGCCGAAGGACGTAGTTGTCTCTGCGTTACAACCATACGGTAACATCATTGGTTACGTAGAGGAAAAATGGCAAACTTTCACGACCTACCATGTCCTTAATGGTGTGCGTCAGGTAAAAATTGAACTGCAAAAACATATACCATCATACCTGACAATTGGCGGTGTGCGAGCCATTGTCATGTACGACGGCCAACCCCGAACATGTGCGGGTTGTGGACAAGAAGGCCACGTCAGATCCGCCTGCATGCGACGCCGCCTGATCCAAACGCCGGTCGGCGAGGAAGCGTCCCCAGCGGTGATCACTCAGATCCCTGTCACATATGCCAAGGTTGCCCAGGAAGGTAGCACCTCTACACAGGGTCTTCCTGCTCTGTTGACGTCGTCTGATCAGGCAGATGCAACCGCTACTGAGATTCCTTCTGAGGTGCCACAGACGGATCCTGACCTTCCACATCATCGCAGCACTGTGACTGAAAATGCTGCTGAGATGGACGTTGATCCGGGAGTGGTACCTACTTCTGCTTTCCTTCAGACTGGTCCGGAGTCAGACGAAGGCCACCCGCAATCAGACTCGGAACGACCTGCTCGAAAACAAGGGTCGACACGAAATAGAAAGAAACGTAGCCGTACACCCCCTGATGAATCCATTCTACGGATGGATGCCAGAGATGCAGAACCGAAGATGGACGACAAACTGCTCTATGATGTCCAAAAGTCTGATGCGAACGACCCGCCACAGGCGACCACTGGCAACGATCACCTCTCCTTACTGGCGCCGTCGCCCCCACAGGTCGACGTTGAAGAAAGTCTATATGCTGAGCCGAAAACTACGTCTCCTCTCCACATGGATGATGTAAACAGTCGGTACCCTACCGCAGTATCAGTCTCCTGGGCAGACGACGTGGTGATCGAAGGGACTGGGGTGGAAGGTGCTGACGATGGGGCGCCCCCATCGGTTGCGCCCGCGCCCGCGCCCGCAAACTCTCCACAATAGCAACCTCTTCAGCGGACCGGCAAGATCGACGACCTCTCACCCCTGAAGAAGCAGCCCCACCTGTGCCTGTGGGACTCCAACACCAGCATCATCGTGTCGCAACGATTAACCTCGCGACCATTCGCGCGCCCCACAAACTAGCGCTGCTCCGCGATATGATTTATGATGCGGACATTGATATTGCGCTTTTTCAGGAAGTGCATGTCGCCGATTTTTCACCACCACATGGCTTCACGGCGCATCTTTCTCCCGCTTCGGACACCGGTAGTGGTGTTGCCATCATCTTACGAGAAGGTCTTCCTGCCGAAGATGTCCTATACCTCCCCAACGGCAGAGGTATGGCCCTTAGTCTCTTTGGTGTACGCATCGTCAACATCTATGCGCCGTCGGGCTCCAGGTACCGTCGTGAACGCAATGCCTTCTTCGCAGATGAAGTTACACCCCTTTTTATGGGACCACACGATGACTGGGTCATGGGTGGAGACTTCAACTGCACCCAGCGACCTCAGGATCAATTGCCGCGTCACTCACCATGCGCAGCTCTGGAAACAGTCGTGACGCGGCTACAATTTGTCGACACGTGGAGACATGTTCACGGTGATCGTTTGGGCTTTACGTACTACACTGCACACTCCTCTAGCCGACTGGATCGCATCTACATCTCGTGATCCCTAATTCAACACACACGACAGGCTGAAATCTGGCCTGTTGCTTTCTCAGATCATGAGGTTTACTTCTGTGACGTTGTTCTCACAAGACAGGCAGTATGGCACGGACGTGGTTTATGGAAACTGAACACGGCACTTCTTAATTCACCTGACTGTCGACTTCTAATATAAGACACTTGGATCACATGTAATAGACGCCGTCCCACGTATCCGTCTACCATATCCTGGTGGATCCAGTGTGCAAAACCTGCTCTTCGAAAGACTTTTATCCGATATGGCAAAGATGTTGTCGCCTGGAGGAAGAGCACTATGGACTTTTACTACAGGATCCTACGAGAATGCTCCACGATGCCAGCCTCCCCTGAGCGCCATACAAGGATGAACCATGCTAAGGCCCAAATCTCCAATCTCATGCGAAGCCACTTGGAAGGAGCGATAGTACGATCTCGTACTGCTGATCGCATGCCTCATGAACATCCATCTATGTACCATATCATCCAAGAGCGCCAACATCGTCGCCGAAAATTTATTCCCATCCTAACAGACCAAGATGGGCGTCGCTACGTAACCCAATCTGCAATAGGCAATGTGCTTCACGCCCACTACCAGCAGCTCTACGCCGCAATTCCACATTCCGCAGAGTTGATCGAGGAAGTCTCACAGCTCAACTTCGGTGGTCTCCCAGGAGATGCGGCGATTGACTTGGTGTCAGAGGTGACTGATGATGAAGTCCGCGATGCGATCCCAGCAGGAACCATCAATCGCTCCCCAGGACGGTCCTCCCCTCGAATTTGATCGCACCTTCCGTGATTTGTTAGAGTCCACCTTCACCTCCATATTTCGGGAACTGATGTCTCCGGAAGTACCTGTGCCGGACTCTTTCATGGAAGGAATTATTATTCCTGTACATAAACCGCATGGTGGCAACAATATCAGTGATTATTGGCCCCTCACCCTCCTTAACAGTGATATGAAAATCTTCACTCGCCTTTTGGCGGCACGACTTAAAACCGTTGCCCGATATGTTGTGTCGCCAGACCAAGCATCTCTGGGAGGGGATAATAATATCCGCACGGCTTTATGCCGCTACAGGGATATGATCGCCGTTACCCAGGCACAACGCCTCTCTGGGGCACTTGCGTCTTTGGACTTTAGTCAAGCTTTTGATAGGGTTGACCATTCGTTCCTTACGGCCGTTCTCCACCATATGGGTTTCCCAGTCGCCGTTATCACGGTAGTGATGCGCCTTCTGCGGGGTGCCTCTTCCAGGATTATGTACAATGGCAGACTCACTCCTCCGATAAAAATAGGTCGATCCGTACGTCAAGGTTGCCCTCTATCAGCGATTTTGAACGCCTTTTCCTTGGAATCCTTGCTATGTGGGCTCAGACAACGTTTGGTAGGGTTGTCCATAGATCGATACCGGTTATGTTGCACGGCCTATGCTGACGATGTAGTCATCTGTTTACGTAATGCCGACGAAGTTCGAGCTGTTTTGACGTGGGTAGCGACTTATGGTGAGGCGTCAGGTAGCTCTTTAAACGTACGTAAGTCACACGTTATGTTCATTGGCACGGGACTCCCTGTGGAGTGTGTTACACCTCTCACCACCGTTGATACCATTCGCTGTTTGGGAATAGACTTTTCATCTGATCTCCGGCGTTCAGCCGCCATCAACTGCAGACGCCTCCTTTTAATGATCAGAGCAGGTCTTATGGACCATCGCCTTCGATCCCTAGATATTCTCCAACGAGCTCGATATGTCAATATATATATCGCATCCCGAGTGCCCCATGTAGCACAAGTTCTACCTTTCCCGCTTACTATGGCACGTCGCATGTTGGCAGCGATGGCATCTTTCGTCAGCTCTGGGCTGTTGTTCAAAGTTAACTATGCAACCCTTACTCTTCCCCGTGAACGAGGTGGGATAGGTCTGTTTCACGTGCCGGATAGAGCTCGCCCCCTATTTGTCAGCTCCCAGATGACGGTATGGACACGATGCCCAACGAGCCTCACTGGTCTCCTCCTGACGGCATATACGCCGGTCTCACTGTCAGCCCCAGTGATGATCTCGGACGTTCCGGTCCAGTTCCATTATATACGACACTTCTTTCTTGAACTCAGTTATCTATGCCTCACCTTACCAAGACAGCTTTTACTGAAGACAAAGGCAGTATACAATGTGCTCCAATTAGGTCGTCCACCTAACCCGATTGAACAAAAGTTCCCCCAGGTAGACTGGCGTCATGTATGGCGCGCGGTTTTCGCCCGTTACCTTGACACGAATGTTCAATCTGTCTGGTACCTAACTGTCAATGGTAAGCAAATCAATCAATCACGCCTTCATCGTATCCACCTCGCCCAATCACCTCTCTGTTCCACGTGTGGAGTCCCAGACAATGATGAACATCGGTTTGTTTGCGGACCGGCGGCGGAGGTTTGGCACTTCATTCGCCTTATTGTCGCTTTTCTAACGCGGGACATTCCGGATCGGATTACTCCCCTTTCATTATTATTTCCGGATCGTGAATATTTTCCTCGGACAAAGACCAATGCTGTGAATTGGATTCGCGGACATGCCATTCACTACCTATTTGGACAAACTGTAGACTCTGTACTCGATTTTTGGACATACCTCAATGACCGTCATTATGTCGTTGTCCGTCACCCAAAATACAGACAATTTTTCTCGAACTTCCTTGGGAGTGCTTTCCACGACCCGACTCGCAGCTGGAATGTGTTAAGCCAAGAGAGAAGAACGTTCCCTGTTTGAACCAATGAACATTTCTGAACAATTGAACAGAACACATCAATTTCGAGAAGACGTGACTCAACATATTACCAGCGGGGCGCAGAAGGCCTCTGATCAATGACACAACAAAATTAAACAATAATAATAATAATAATAATAACATAACAACAATAAAAATAAAAATAAAATTCAGAAAGAAAAGAAGATTTTGTTTTGTTTGTAAGGATAGCCCTAACCTTGATTTCCTATATTTACCCTGGTAGATAGGCAGCTCTCTGGGGTAGGTTTAGTCAGGAGCCAACACCTGAAGTGGAACAGATTTTTTTTTTAAGGATGAAAAGTGGCGGTGGCACTTGGTTCTTTTTTTAGTTCCATTTTATAAAAGGGTTAACTAATGAAAAAAAAGGGTAGCGTCTTTGATTCATAATCAAAACGTCTCCGGTCCCGGGTTCGATCTCCCCCAATGCCTAAATGTTGATAACTAATCAACATTGGCGCCGGAAGACCTCCGGCATAAGAAGTCAGCCTCATTCTGCCAACGGCTTTGTCAAAGAGGGTGGAGGAGCGGATAGAGGTTCAGGGCACTCTCTTGTCTTAGGGGTGGGAAATTGCCCCTAAAGGCGGAAGAATCAGCAATGATCAACGACATGAGGATGCAGAAAGCAATGGAAACCACTGCATTAAAGACACGTAACGTGTATCCACAGGACATGTGGCCTGTAGTTGAAGAAGTGTCATGATGATCTCTCCATTGGCAAAAGATTCCGGAATAGTCCCCAATTCGGATCTCCGGGAGGGGACTGCCAAGGGGGAGGTTACCATGAGAAAAAGATTGAATAATCAACGAAAGGATAATGTTCTACTAGTCGGGGCGTGGAATTTCAGAAGCTTGAACGTAGTAGGGAAACTAGAAAATCTGAAAAGGTAAATGCAAAGGCTCAATCTAGATATAGTAGGGGTCAGTGAAGTGAAGTGGAAGGAAGACAAGGATTTCTGATCAGATGAGTATCGGGTAATATCAACAGCAGCAGAAAATGGTATAACAGGTGTAGGATTCGTTATGAATAGGAAGGTAGGGCAGAGGGTGTGTTATTGTGAACAGTTCAGTGACCGGGTTGTTCTAATCAGAATCGACAGCAGACCAACACCGACATCGATAGTTCAGGTATACATGCCGACGTCGCAAGCTGATGATGACCAGATAGAGAAAGTGTATGAGGATATTGAAAGGGTAATGCAGTATGTAAAGGGGGACGAAAATCTAATAGTCATGGGTGACTGGAATTCCAGTTGTAGGGGAAGGAGTATAAGTAAAGGTTACCGGAGAATATGGGCTTGGGACAAGGAATGAGACAGGAGAAAGACTAATTGAGTTCTGTAACAAGTTTCAGCTAGTAATAGAGAGTACCCTGTTAAAAGAATCACAAGAGGAGGAGGGATACTTGGAAAAGGCCGGGAGATACGGGAAGATTTCAATTAGATTACATCATGGTCAGACAGAGATTCCGAAATCAGATACTGGATTGTAAGGAGCAGATATAGACTCAGATCACAATATAGTAGTGATGAAGAGTAGGCTGAAGTTCAAGACATTAGTCAGAAAGAATGAATACGCTAAGAAGTGGGATACGGAAGTTCTAAGGAATGACGAGATAGGGTTGAAGTTCTCTAACGCTATAGATACAGCAATAAGGAATAGCGCAGTAGGCAACACAGTTGAAGAGGAATAGACGTCTCTAAAAAGGGCCATCACAGAAGTTGGGAAGGAAAACATAGGTACAAAGAGGGTAGCTGCGAAGAAACCATGGGTAACAGAAGAAATACTTCAGTTGATTGATGAAAGGAGGAAGTACAAACATGTTCCGGGAAAATCAGGAATACAGAAATACAAGCCGCTGAGGAATGAAATAAATAGGAAGTGCAGGGAAGCTAAGACGAAATGGCTGCAGGAAAAATGTGAAGACATCGAAAAAGATATGATTGTCGGAAGGACAGACTCATCATACAGGAAAGTCAAAACAACCTTTGGTGACATTAAAAGCAACGGTGGTAACATTAAAAGTGCAACGTGAATTCCACTGTTAATGCAGAGGAGAGAGCAGATAGGTGGAAAGAATATATTGAAAGCCTCTATGAGGGTGAAGATTTGTCTGATGTGATAGAAGAAGAAACAGGAGTCGATTTAGAAGAGATAGGGGATCCAGTATTAGAATCGGAATTTAAAAGAGCTTTGGAGGACTTGCGGTCAAATAAGGCAGAAGGGATAGATAACATTCCATCAGAATTTCTAAAATCATTAGGGGATGTGGCAACAAAACGACTATTCACTTTGGTGTGTAGAATATATGAGTCTGGCGACAAACCATCTGACTTTCGGAAAAGCATCATCCACACAATTCCGAAGACGGCAAGAGCTGACAAGTGCGAGAATTATCGCACAATCAGCTTAACAGCTCATGCATCGAAGCTGCTTACAAGAATAATATACAGAAGAAAGGAAAAGAAAATTGAGAATGCGCTAGGTGACGATCAGTTTGGCTTTAGGAAAAGGAAAGGCACGAGAGAGGCAATTCTGACCTTACGGCTAATAATGGAAGCAAGGCTAAAGAAAAATCAAGACACGTTCATAGGACTTGTCGACCTGGAAAAAGCGTTCGACAATATAAAATGGTCCAAGCTGTTCAAGATTCTGAAAAAAAGTTGGGGTAAGCTATAGGGAGAGACGGGTCATGTACAATATGAACAACAATCCAACAGGGTATAATAAGAGTGGACGATCAAGAACGAAGTGCTCGTATTAAGAAGGGAGTAAGACAAGGCTGTAGCCTTTCGTCCTTACTCTTCAATCTGTACATCGAGGAAGCAATGATGGAAATAAAAGAAACGTTCGGGAGTGGAATTAAAATACAAGGTGAAAGGATATCAATGATTCGCTTCGCTGATGACGTTGCTATCCTGAGTGAAAGTGAAGAAGAATTAAATGATCTGCTGAACGGAATGAACAGTCTAATGAGTACACAGTATGGTTTGAGAGTAAATCGGAGAAATACGAAGGTAATGAGAAGTAGTAGAAATAAGAACAGCGAGAAACTTAACATCAGGATTGATGGTCACGAAATCAGTGAAGTTAAGGAATTCTGCTACCTAGGCAGTAAAATAACCAATGACGGACTGAGCAAGGAGGACATCAAAAGCAGGCTCGCTATGGCAAAAAAGGCATTTCTGGTCAAGAGAAGTCTACTAATATCCAATACCAGCCTTAATTTGAGGAAGAAATTTCTGAGGATGTACGTCTGGAGTACAGCATTGTATGGTAGTGAAACATGGACTGTGGGAAAACCAGAACAGAAGAGAATCGAAGCATTTGAGATGTGGTGCTATAGACGAATGTTGAAAATTAGGTGGACTGATAAGGTAAGGAATGAGGAGGTTCTACGCAGAATCGGAGAGGAAAGGAATATGTGGAAAACACTGAGAAGGAGAAGGGACAGAATGATAGGACATTTGGTAAGACATGAGGGAATGACTTCCATGGTACTAGAGGGAGCTGTAGAGAGCAAAAACTGTAGAGGAAGACAGAGATTGGAATACGTCAAGCAAATAATTGAGGACGTAGGTTGCAAGTGCTACTCTGAGATGAAGAGGTTAGCACAGGAAAGGAATTCAGGAATTCGTGGCGGGCCGCATCAAACCAGTCAGTAGACTGACGACACAAAAAAAAATCGAATGGGCGTGCAAAATTGTACTTAAATCATCATTTTGTTTTCAACAGGAAACAAGTCGACGCTTTCCTCTGACTCTAGGCGTGGAAGAAACATTTCATCAAAGCATTGCATCAAAGTATACAGACACTGCTAAATGCAGTCACATCACTATTATATTTCGTGTCACAGGAAGGCAACGTAACAAGAAAAATTAGTGAACCTCTCCCAGTGCAGTAATCACCTGATTGGGCGAGTACTATAGGAAGCAGTCTCTGTGACGTATGGAGATGTGGGTCGGACCTTGAAGTGTGCTTGAATAACCGTGGCCGTACTCATGCTTCGCACACCGTGCTAGAAGACTCTGCCTGTTCCGGTCTCTATCGCAGCTCTGCGAGAGCTTCCTTGTTTGTCCTCAGTGGCGTGTAAGTCGTTGTGTGAGTCACATCGTTGTTTGTCTCTCGGCGTCTCGTGTTTCTGATACAATTTTGACGTGGCGTTGTGTCGCACCGTGGTGTCGTCCATGGCTCCCAGGGACATTCCACACACAGGTACCCTCATATTTAGTTTTGACAGGTGCACGTGGCATTTGGAGCCAAGTTCTTCAGAAATTCGTGATTGGCTTCTTCATAGGATGAAGGTCATTTCAGAACCAATTCACCTGGTTTACTTCGATACTTAATCGTATGTGTTTTGTGTCAAGTTTCTAGACCCGCTTCAGGTAGACACGCTTCTTTTGCGACACTGGCAACAAGTCCCTTTTCCTCATCGAGATGGCTCTAATAGTATGGTTATTCAGTCAAACGCGGAGGTAGAATATACGAATGTTACGGTGTTTAGCCTTCCGCCCGAACTTGGCGACAGTTTCCTCAAGACCGCCCTCCTTCCGTTCTGAGATATACGGAATATATGGCGATAAAGCTGGTACGCTCGACATCGTTTACAAGTTTATAGTGGAGTCCGATCCTTGGACATGGTGGTCAAACGAAATATGCCCTCTCATTTCCTGATGTGGTGATACGAAGGACATATAATTTACGCAGGACGAGAATGGACCTGTTTTATATGTAATGAGAGCAAACACGTCCGTACAATTTGTCAGCGCCGTGCCACGGTCTTAAAATCAACTTATGTACAATTTAAAAGTGTACCTATAGCGGAGCTGGCTCCCCAAGTGACAGGCATTATGCCTAACCAAGTTTCTGAGGGGCAACGCGAGCCATTACATGATGATCCTATCGCATTTCCGCCGTTAACTTCGTGTGGGTACTTCGTTCCAATGTTCCTTCGTGCCGCCACATCTTCACTTCAGAACAAGCGTAGATGAAAGCAAGATGGTGAAGAGTCAGACGATTCTCCGTTCTACTGAGAAGACTCCATTGGAGTCCCTCCCCCTGTTCAGACCGGATGATAAAACGTCGGTTGCTGTTCAAGATTCGAAAGCGTCCAGCACTCCCTCCTACGTGACTCTCGAGACCGATCTTCGGAATCATATGAGGATAGACATATTCCGGGGCTCCGTACTATATCTGCGAATTTTCCAGACATCCCTGCGTCTTTAACGTAATCCCACCCTTCTTCTGCGCTCCCGGCTGCGGAAAGCATGCCACAGGCCGCTGCTGATCAGAACAAGATAGGCACAAGTGTGCCAGTCGAACATGTGGTGACGGTAAAAGGCGTACCGTCAGTTTTCATTTCCGTTGATTGCCAGGAGCAGCACCGGCCACCTATGGAAGAGTGTGGTGGCCCTCTGGACCTCATACTGAATTACCGCAGTGCCTCCGCCCGTTGCCTCATGCGGCGGTCGCCTTCCCGTACAGCCGTAACAAACAGCGTTTTCAACCTGAGCGCACGTCATGGTGAAACAAGAAAAAACAGAGAGAAGTTGGCAGAGAGTGATCCATCTCTGTACATTGTGATTCATCTGTTGACTGTGCCATTGATTATTAAAGGCCATTCACAAGTCATCAGCTGCATAGTTTTGTAATAAACAGATGCAGACCTATACCCTTATAACGCTGAACGTGAAGAGAATTGTCTCCGAGCTTAGATTTGCGAGCCTGCCGGGGTGGCCGAGCGGTTTTAGGCACTACAGTCTGGAATCGCGTGACCGCTACGGTCGCAGGTTTGAATCTGCCTCGGGCATGGATGTGTGTGATGTCCTTAGGTTAGTTAGGTTTAAATGGTTTTAAGTTCTAGGGGACTGATGACCTCAGAAGTTAAGTCCCATAGCGCTCAGAGCCATTTAGATTTGTGGTGCTCCGACAATTTATTTACGATTCAAGTGCAAACGTGATATTTTTGCAAGAAGTGTTATTTGACCAGTTCCCATTCCTGGATTTTGTATTTTTCCTTTTATGGCTCCTGAACTATCTAGTGGCACTGCGCTATTTTACAGAAAGGGCATACCATTCACTGATTTAGAAGTTCTTGATAACGGCTGAGGAACAGAATGCACTCTTTGTGATCTTACTTTAATTCTTCTTTATGCCCCTTCAGGATATGGCCGTTCCACAGATCGTGATCGTTTGTATGAAGATGATATTTTTTATCTATTTTGCAAAACTCCGCAGAAACTGATGTCACTCGCAGATTTTAATTGGTTTTTGCACCCTGTAGATCAGACACCTAATTTTAATTTCAGTAAGAAACTAGACGAATTGGTACGCTTTTCGCAAATATGCGATGCGTGGATCGGTCACTATCCCACTATCGTCAGCTATACGCATTTTACAGCTACTTCCAGCACCAGACTCGATCACTTTTATCTTCCTGATTCCTTATGTGAACAGCTGTTAACGATAGACGTGATCCCCACTTATTTCACAGATCACTGTGTCGAAACTGTAACTTTAGCTCATGTGCCGCTTGCAGGATGGTTCCTTTCAAAGGGAACGGTCGACTTCCTTCCCCGTCCTTCCGTAATCCGATGGGACCGATGACCTCGCTGTTTGGTCCCCTCCCCCTAATCAACCAACCAACAATGTGTCGCAACCAGTAATGCTGTATCTCCCACCCTGGATGTTGAACACCTACATCTTAAAGATTCCTTCTTTCGCGATTGTCGCTAGACAGGTTTGGGCCCGTAGCTTGCGGTTGCTGGACCGTCATCATTCTATTAAGGACTGGTGGTCAGGGCATGCCAAACCTTTACTCCAGAAAGCGTTAATGCATTACGGTGCTGACAGGGAGAGTGATCTCCGTCAGACCAAAGAGCTATCTATAATTACTTTTCGGACCTTCATGATGTCCCTGATACTGATAAGATTCTCCCTGATGCATTTACTTCTCCCCTGGATTGCGTCGTCACTCCAGAATTAAATTAATTTCTAAGTTTCCCGCGGAGACGTATATCGCCTTACTGTTGATTCAGCGTCACAAAAATAGCTAGGACTCTACGGTATTCCTAAGGAATTTTATGTCCATTTTTGACCTCTTGTAGGTGATACTATTACGTCACTGATTCCTGACCCCTTCAAGCTTGGTAAAAAAGTTCTAATTCTGAAGACAACCGGACGTCCAGACGCTGATAATTCCATCCGATCACACTACTTAATTTCGATTACAGAACTGTCGCCCGGGCGGTTAATAGCCGTTTGTTGATGCTGCTAGAGAAATTATTACCGTTCGCCAAAGCTGTGTGCCTATGCCCACGATTTTCACTTCTGTAGTCGAATGCCGGGACGTCGTCTCGGTGGCTGCATCGACTTCTGGATATGGTGCCTTGCTTTTTATTAATTTTAATAAGATATTTGACCGGATGAGTCACGGTTTCTTGATGCAGGTGCTCAAGGCGACCGGTTTCAATCATACTGACTGTCAGGTATTCTCCAATCTTTTTACTGTTATTCACGCTTCTGTCGTCGTAAAGGGACACCATCCGAAGAGGCTTACCGCAGGGGAACCCCCTCTCCACGCCACATTTTGTCTTGTCCTTAGAACCTCTGCTTCGCAGCATTGGTGATCAATTATATGGCTGGAAGATATTAGGAGAAACCTTCTCGGTACGAGTGCACACAGACTAAATTATGGTACTGCTACGTCATATCGATGACATATCCTCGCTAATGGATACACTGGGTTCCTTTGGTTCTCTCCATGGGGCCCGCATTAATGATCGGAAATGGTACCCTATTACAATTTCAGAGTTTTCAACACTACCATTCCATTGACAACGGTAGCTGCTCGTCAAAATTCGTTCGTGTTATCATGGATAGCAGCCTGATGAAAATGGCTGCAATCAGCTGGCGGGAGGTGACGAATCGAATTCAAGGGGCAATTTGCGAACCCCAACGCCGTTCCTTTAGTCTTCTTCACAAAGTGCAGATCTTAGCGTCCTACAGTTTGAGCAATTTTAATATGTTGCACAAATATTCTGCTTCCCGCAATGATGGCGCGGAAATTGATGCAATTGTCCGGTCGTTTCCTTCGGAAAAAGCTATGTTTCTCGACTCCGGTAAGATGTGCTAGCGAAGTCTTCGACCGGCCAGTCTGACTCCCCCTGCCATTGTTGGCCGGATGAACTCTAAATTGCTGCACGTACGTGAATTTTATGTTATAATAAGTTTTCTGGAAGCCGACATTTTATGAGTGACATACCTTACCACAAGATCTTTGCTTTCTCGTTGGGGAGTACAATGATCCCTCCCCCCTATGAAATAGTCGCAATATTGATGTCCTGGAAAGCCGTGTGGTTTCGCGTTAGTCTTCCTATACTCCCGATCGAAGTCGCCTCATCGTAGTGTAGGGTCATTCACAATCTGATCCCGACCAACGAACGTCTCCATTGCACTGGTGTTAGTCCGACTGGGCTTTCCAACACATGTTATCAACCCTGATACATTACCACACAGGCTTGTCTCCTGCAGACGAGAATGCTGGCATTGGATTCTCCGACAACAGGCTTTTCTTACCCGATCAGCTGAAGCCGCTTTATTGCTTTAACTTCTTCTGTGTCCGTACTTTCCTACTTTCTCTCGAACGAAGATTAATTCGATTGTATGGCTCCACGGACACTACGCCCACTATATAGTCGGGTGTGACAACTATCCCGACCACCTGGGTTTTCGCCAATATATAGTGAACATTCATTGGAAGTGAGAGAAGCCTCCACTTTATCGTGCTTTATTTGCAGATATGTTGCGGTTTCTCTTTAATCGTCAATGAACTGCTTAGTTTTGATTGTTTGTTTTTTTCCCTTGATCGGGAGCCTTCTCTTATTGTGTTCTTCCTAGAGAAAACATTTGTTTTCTTTTGAGTCAAGGATTGTGGAATTTGTCTTCCAAGTTTTCTTTTCATAAAAAATAACAAAGAGGCAAAGAAAAAGTTTAAAAGACATAAAAAATTATAAAAATAATACATAGGAAATAAAAAGCCGACATAGTACCATGTCCATGTGAGGTACCAGCCCAATGACAGAAGGGGGGCAGGCATCGTGGCCAGGCCTCGGGTTTCGACCCCTGCCCACCTTCTCTCCACGCAGCCTGAAGCTATCTGTGTCCGCTCATCCCCGTAAAAAAAAAAAAAAAAAAAAAAAAAAAAAAAAAAAAAAAAAAAAAAATCTAAAGCACTTGCCGGGAAGGGAAAAGGTCCCAAGTTCGAGTCTCGGTCTGGGACACAGAACAAGAAAAGTAGTTACGGCGACCACTCGCTATAAGCGGTAAATCAGAGTTCGAGTCCTAGTGCAGCACAAAATATTCTTACATGTGATTACAGCAAATTGTATTTTGTGGTACAGTTCCGCAGTTTGCGAATACAGTTCATGACTTAATACGGCTATCGATTATCAGCAGTATCTGTTCCTTCGGACATCCATGTTTATTCGGAAGGAACATTGCATCGAGCTATACAGACACTTAAATACAGGCACAGCACTAACGTAATAATGAATCGACCGAATCTGAATGATAGTTCCACTCTGAAATGAGACATCTCTGTTTAGAACTAGATTACTATTTGCAAGTAACTCCTTCACATACCGTGATTTGTGAAATCCGTAGATAACGTTATGACTCCTGTAATTAACTAACGAATGCAGTCTCACTACAAAATGGGAAGTCATAGTTATCTGAGCAGTTCACATTTAAGTTGAAAGTGCAGAGGTATTTAGTAGGTGTAACAACAGAAAACTGAACAGAAATAAACACGATAACTCATCTGTAAGATTCTAGCAATTATGAACGTGTTTTAGATACTTTACTTGTTGTCTGTCATCATGCAATGGGTATATAACAACGTAATTGTGATTTTAAGAGTCAAATATGAAATACTGAACTTATACACTTCAGTAGAAGCACGTACAGTGTCCCTGCAAGCTGTTCGAGCGTCTCACTTACCTTATTTACTGCAAATGCACGCATAGAACGGGATACGTAATGTTAGCAGTAAGAGATAATATCTTTGACATGAAAATACCGTATGACAGTAGTATAATAACCAAAAGCGATACTCGTACATTGCATTGTGTGATCGTGTAATGACTACTAAGTATCAGTCTAAAAGCAATTAAGCAGTAAACAAAGGTCCACTGAAAGTAAAATAAGAAAAGCATTTTTTATGTGTATATAACTTCATTATTTACGAAATGAACAGAATAACACACGCCCTTGTAGCGCGAAAACAACAGGTACATAAACGCAATGGTATGGCCATCTTCTAAACGAAGTTACGACACAAAGTGTTAATAAGCTAGACTGAATGAAAGAATGACAGCTGAGTGCAATACTCTTCGGATTACGATTCTCAAGTCGAATTCTGTCCTATGTCTCGTGGCTTCTGACGTCACAAAGAAAGTGGATTAGCAAAGGCACGTGGAACCTAAGTCCACTTGTGATATTTATAGCAGTTTTAAAACCTGTGTCAGTGAAAATTTAACCATTCAATGCTAACATCTCACTAATTGATAACGAAATAACCTTGCATATGAGCAATGCCTACGCATAACTCTAATAACCGATATCATCTCATCAACAATTTCCCTGCTACAAGCCACATTCGACATCAGACCTCCTCATCTTGCAGCCGTCCACACCAGAGAAGCCAAAAAGCACAGAACAGATCAGAAGAATCGTCTGAAACTAAGACAAAGGACGCGCCGTGAGCGATCAGCCGTGTGACTGGTTCCGTACTTTTGTGGTCATACCTGCATAAGAGTTTAACGATAAATGCAGATTAAGAAATATGCTAAAGCTGAATCGTATTCGAACCAAAAAGAAACGGAATCAAGATAATATCTGTTAACTTATTCATTTTAAGGGGATTTAAAAAAACTGACTACCTTTAAGATGCTTATTTCGATATCCTATCTTGTTCTTATGATCAGGGAATGGAATACAAGTACAACAGTTCAGCAGATACTATACTTCAACGACTCTGTGCCTACTGTAGCTCTAGCAAACAACTAGCAAACTGAATGTCGAACTGAAACACCTTTCAGCCAGCTAAATTTCCAATTGTTATTTTTTTTTTGTTGGTAGATTCTTATGCGACCAAACTGCTGAGGTCATCGGTCCCTAGGCTTACACACTACTTAATCTACCGTAAATTAACTTACGCTAAGGACGACACGCACACCCATGCCCGAGGGAGGACTCGAACCTCCGACGGGGGCAGCCGCACGAAACGTGTCAACGCGCCTGAGACCACGCGGCTACCCCGTGCTGCTTATTTTATTGGCCAGTCACTTTCGGCGACGTATTACGCCGTCTTCACGCCCCCTAACAGACGTGTAGGAAGACTCACACCTCTAGACCACATTCAATGGCTGGTATACACAGGTTTTTGAGATAGTGATCCCTTCAATCATCACGATGTGGACAGTCATAGAGTCAGCACACGGCTCTCCCGACTGCTGCCGACTTTCCTGACATTGGACCTATTCAAGCAGCTTCTCAGCTAGCATTACAATGTTCAGTGTATCCCGTCTAAGTCTTTATAGTAAGGAAAAATTCCTAGCAGTCAGACACGTTGCTCAGTAACCTACCCAGATGGATTCAGTACAATCATTATAACTCGTAAGATTTCTGGTGCACGACAGCATTTTTCCTAATAGTACTATTACTTACATACTATTCCAGCCACCACACAAAAAACTTACTAGTACCAGCTGTAGGGTGTGTAACTATTACGTCTAATAATTGTGTGTTATTTATGGTTGTTCAACGCAGAAAAACACGTAAAGGCTTATTGAAGGTTAAGTGAACATTTTAGATACTTTGACACATTAAGACACAATATTCCGAAGTGGTAGCAGTCGAACAAGGAAATCCAGCAAGTGTGTCGACATTGGTCACGTTTATGCTCAAGGTAAGAAGCCCGATGATCAGCGGGGTTTGCGCAGTAACAGTCAGCTCCTCAACAGATCAGTCACCGAGCAGACCAGCAATGCTTCCAAGTAGAACAATGACCAGACCAGTTCGCACATTGGCGGTCAATGCTCCACGAACTGTAAGCTTACTAAACTCACGTGCATGACGTATCTGGCGATGCGGAGGAGGACGACAGGGCAATGCCCGACAAGGCAAAAGAATGAAAAGCAGGCGCGTGAGTCAACATTAGTCACGTTTCTGCACAACGTGACAAGCAGAAGCCGCCCTAGAATCTTCACGATATTGGCAAAAACTTCGAATAAATACCTCCGACCTACGGGTGTCAGGCGGTTCTTTTGGAGGTTCTTCGAGGGGAGAAAGAACACACGAAGAAACGTCGCCTGAACTGACGGACAGATGGTTAGTCGCCGGACGTCATACTTCGTTACAAAGACCTAGCCGCTACGTTGCTCGACAGCAGACGCCGCTTCTGTGCCAATAGGTCAACGCAGAAGATGCCAGACTAGATGTTACCAGAAAGAAGTTCATGTGGTACTTAGCCAGATGGTTGGTGACGACGAAGGGTCTGCGGCCTCACCAAATGGATCACCTGTGAGCCTAGAAGTTGATGAACTACCCATGATGATGCCGAACCTCAACGTCGCTGGTTCGATTCCGGGACGGTGGACTCAGCTCCGCATTGTAGACGCTTGTTAATACGCAACGAGCGAATTCACAAGGAGAAAACCGCACCGCCGTCACACTGAGTCACCATTACGGTACTGAATTGAGCGACGTAAAACGCATTGTTTTACTCTGTTTGTTCAAAGAGTCTTATGTCTCAATAAATGCCTGTTAGTGGAACCATCAATATTTCTCTCTCACCTCATCCCACTCCACCGCCCACAAAGTGCTGCTTTCCCTCCCGCCATCCCTGATAACATAATGACCTTTGCTTCCCTCTGTTATTGACGCTCAATGTCTAGTGCCATTAAACTCTGGCCCGCTACATTTGGTGTCAGGTAACCATGGCTCTATTTAGAGACGTAAATGGTGGGAAATTTGTGGTATAAGAAGTTTATGACGCCATCGCCAGCAGTGATCCGTGAACGACCCACAAACGGCAGACGGCAACCTGCAGCCAGCGTACAGTATTTCAATTCATTGGTGAGTGTAGATTGGTCCCATATGTTTTTTGTTTTTGTTTTCAATGAATGCTTTTGCGGTGAAAAAAAAAGGATGTAACGCGCTCATTCTTTCAAAGAAGTTTGACCCTAGAGAATTTCTTTTCGGATGGTGTTGTATGTTTTTTTATTTTTAACAGAATTGTAAGCAAATTTTTAATGTTAATTGATATGTAATTGAATATGTGTTCTGGTGGCCGTAGGAAGTATATTTGTGGGAATAATCATTTATTAAACATGAATACATTACAATGACAGACAGTAAGACACAAGAAGTATCCATCCACGAGGCCATTCAGAGCCCAGTGAATCAGGTAGCCCAAATGAGGTCTGACCAAAACGATTTGTGGAACCGGTTATTCGAATAAACGTCGACATCTAGAGCAATCGATGCCATACTAGATTCATCAGCAGCCACCCCTGTGACTCCCTTCTCTGGCAAGGCAAGTGAGGATATGGAAGCATATTTTGCTGATTTGTTAACAGCCGCTAAACTTGGTTCCTGGTCAGATGGACAGATGTGGCAAATGACAAAACTACGGTTAATCGTGGAAGCTAGGGTGCACATACTATATCACGAGGAACTATAAAATGCGTTTACTTTGAAAGAATTAGTCCAAGATTTGCTCAAAAGGCCTAAAAAGCAGAGCAGTTGCGGTTTTTATAGGACGCAGTTGAACACCGTGTCCCAAAGTCATAATAAAACAATAGAAAGCTTTGTGGATGGAATACTAAAAATTAAAAGTAACACTTACCAACTGTCAGCCAGTGATGAAGCCAGTAAGTATATTCTACAAGAAGCAGAGAATAGGGCCTTAGATTCATTTTTGCGAGGACTGCCACCAGAAACTTCGATCCGTGTTAAGCTAGAATTTCCAAAGATTTTAACTGATGCAGTGAACATTGCTACAGCATTAGAGGAAATAGACGCCGTGGTGAGGTACAAGGAAAGAAAAAAAATGTAATGTCCACAAGGGTTCATGGTTTCGGATGCGATCGGCAGAGACACATCACGGAATCGGTTATTCGAGTAACAGTGTACAAATTGTCAAAGGGTGGGCCATACGTATGGCGAGTGAAACAGTACAGGGAAATTTGAAAACAGGGGTCCTTTAGACAGGAACGGGAACTCCGGAACCACCACCAGGCGTTTCCATTAAAATTCCATGCTATTAGAGTTCATACGAAGGCGGTGTGCTGGTTACCAGGCGCTGTTAATGGTAAAGCACGTAGACTATTAGTTACTTATCGGTCATCAGTAAAAAAGTGCACAGATGTCAGGAGATACGACCCTTCAAGATACATTAAGTGGTACAGACGGAGATAACATACTTTCTGTAGGCTGTACGTCACTGACATTTCACATTGAGTGTGTAAGATTACACGTGACTGTAGAAGTCGTATCAAGGGTAAGCGACGAAAATGATGCTACCCTAGGGTTAGATTTCCTGAATAAACATCACGCCATAATCAACCTCAGGCAGCAAACAGTGAAGGTTAGTAGGACATTGTTTCGAATTGGGTATTGCAGCTGCCAAGGACGCTCTGCAGCAACATCCTCCTCCCTAGAAAGAGGAATCAACTAAACTGCGAGCAATGTCCTTCAAGGCAGATACGCGGGATAAAATATCATTCGGTACAGGAAAGCTACTTTGTGTGGACATTAATACTGCTTTATCCGCAAACACACCACACGTAGTGGAACCGTTGCAGAAAAATTATGAATTAGACACATCAGTTGGATTTGTGCGCAGGAGTGCCGCAACAGTTGATGGAGTACAGAAGATACCGGTGCATACAGACAATTTTAGGACAGAAGACAATCAGTTACGAAAGGGAATGTTAATAGCTAACATAATTACCTTAAAGAGAAAGGACTTTGATTGGTTAGGCGTAGACAATAGCGACAAACAAACCGCCTAAAAAATTGCATTGTGTCAGAAGATATCACACTTAAAAGGAAACGAATGGGATATGATAGAAACAGTGTAGGACGAGTATCACGCTCTGTTTAGTTCACAGGGACAACTACCAGCAAGGAACATCACACAACACAAAATTCCAAAAAGAGGTAACACCCCATTTATAGGAGACCATACAGAGTTTCTCACCAGTCACAACCATTACTTAATGAATTCATAGCTCAACCATTACAGGATGGTATAATAGAGTATTAGAATTCGTTATAAAGTGCAAATATCGTAATAGTGCCAAAGAAGTCCGCTGACGGTACAAAACGTTATACTTTCTGTTGTGATTACAGGCATTGTTTTGTAATTTAAAACAATTTAGGGCGTGTATACATTACCAAATATCGTAGATACCATTGAACATATCGGCAACAGTAAATATTTCTCCAAGGAGATTGTCTTAGTAGAAAGGTAGCGCCGGCCGCAGTGACCGAGCGGTTCTAGGCGCTTAAGTCTGGAACCCGCCGACTGCTATGGTCGCAGGTTCGAATCCTGCCGCGGGCATGGATGTGTGTGATGTCCTTAGGTTAGTTAGGTTTGAGTAGTTCTAAGTTCTAGGGGACTGATGACCTCCGATGTTAAGTCCCACAGCGCTCAGAGTCATCTGAAGAATCTAGAAAGGTAGCGGTATTACAATCAGTAGGTCGTGATGCAGAAGAATGGCAAAGAGCACAGGCTTCAGGTGCAGATAGTAAAAGATATGCAATGCAAGATAGTTTCACCTATTGGATGGATTTTGTGTCGAGAAATTAGACTCGGAACGAGAATCGTGGTTCCCAAACAAACACCTCCGACAGGAAGTCATGCAAGAGACACATGACCACATTCTTTCGGGTCACGGTGGTCAAAGAACGACTGGAAGATACGTTTCTGAACGTTCCTCATGGGATAGAAGAAATCACGATGCGGCAAAAAAAAAGTGCACAATTGCATACCGTGTGACCAGCGAGCAGACAATTGCCGTCAACGTATACCGTTTCAAAGACTCCCGGAAGCGTCACGTCCATTTCCAATCGCAGGAATGGACATATATGGTCCATTTAAGAAAACACCCGTCGGGGGTAGGTATGTACTAACAATTAGAGATCATTCCTCAAGCTGTCTAACCATTTTAAGGCTCCCTGACAAACAAGAAACACCATTGCACAGCCTATGGTCAATAACTGGATTCTAAAATCTGCCATAGGCTATGGTCAGTAACCGGATTCTAAAATTCAGCATACCAGAAGTACTTATAGCCGACCAAGGTAGTAACTTCATGTCTGACCTCATGAAACTACTTTGCCGTTTGCTGAATGTAAATAAATCACACATTACCCATTACAGTCACAGGCAAATGGACGGACAGAAATAATACACGGCACTATCTGTAAAATGCTTACTTATTTTATCAACGACCAACACAGCAATGGGGATATCGTCATTCCATACTGCGTCAGTGCATACAAAGCCAAAACACACGAACGAATGGGCATGTCGCCAGATGAAGTTGTTTAACAGAGGAAGATGCCGTGTACATTCGATGTTATTAAGCCCAAAGACGAAAAGAACAGCGAAGCAGTTAGGGAATTTTCTCGAATCATCAAGGATGTGTGGAAAAAGATACAGAAAGCAAATACCAAAGCATTAGAACGCGAAGAGAAATTAGGCATTTTACACGCTAAGTATCTAGGTTTCAAAACTGAACAATGGGTTTTCCTATCAACTCCCTATGTTGCTAAAGGAAAGATGAAAAAAAATTTTTAAATTTACAATGGTCGTTACCAAGTTGTCGAAATCACATTACTAGTTAACGTCAAGTTATAGTTACCCACAAAACAACTATTGTTCATGCAAGCTGGTTAAAACTTCTTAAGGGAGTAACAGATGTAATGCCACCAATGGTAGCATATACTGGTCGGAAGCGTGCTGGATCGCGGAAACGGAGGACCACTGATCCAACAACACTTAACACGCACTCGGCTTCGTATAACGCACGGCTACGTTCGTAGTTCATCCCACATAGATTTCTGCGGTTATTTCACGCAGTATTGCTTCTCTGTTACCACTGATTACTCTTCGCAAACGCCGCTTGTCTCGGTCGTTAAATAAAGGCCGTGGTGAGAGGTTATGTCTGAAATGTGGTAATATCGGCACACTCTCGACACTGTGGATCGCGGAATCCTGAAAACTTTGCTTGGTTATCTAACTCAAGTGGACGCATACTACGATGCAAAAGGTAGGTCGCTATAAAATTTATGAAAAGATTTCGTTGGATTTTTGTTGCCGGCAGAGTGTGCGAGAAAGTAATCAAACGCAGATACGTGCAGTGAGGTGACAAAAGTCATTGGATTGAGATATGCACATATATAGATGGCGATAGCATCCCGTACTCAAGGTATAAGAATGCAGTGCATTGGTTGAGCTGTCATTTGTGAAAATGTTTCCGATGTGAATATGGCCGCACGACGAGAATAACAGACTTTTAACGCGGAATAGTAACTGGAGCTAGAAACATGGGACATTCCATTTCACAAGCAACTATGAGTCAATAAACATACAATGGTGTCCAAAATTAAAGAAACAAACTCTTATTTCAAGTCTAGTGCCTAATTCACCGTATAATCATACAAACTGTCAACCAGATATCCGAACTATTGTGCTCTGCATGTAAGGTGGCATTCTGATCAATGGACAACCATGTCAACAATGACGTCAGGGCACCTATGAAAGGAGGTATTGTTTTCCGGGTAGCCCCACATCCACAATCGCTGTATACACATTCACAGACGGTGCAATACGGCACAGAGATGTTGCCTACTAGACTCTCTGCGGTGATGGGCCATAGAGAGAAAGGAAGCAGGACAGTCGCAAATTGATTTGGCCCGATGACTTATTGGGAATCATTCTGTTGTTTCTAGGATATGACGACAGTTTATAGAGACAGAAACTGTATCCTGAAGACCAGAGCAGGGCCGATCACATGTGGCTTCAGAAGAGATGACCGTTATTTGGCTGTAAGGGCAGTACAGTAACGCCTTAGTATTGCCTGGCATGTGAGCTATCAGTGTCCACTGGACGAGTTGTATCGAGGTAAACAGTGTGAAGAAGGCTTCGGCGGAGTGCCCTTTACTGTCAGAGACTTGCTGTATGTCTGCCTCTGACGAGTGTTCACAGAAGCGAACGCCCAGAGTGGAGCCATCACATGCCACATCGACGATCGAACAATGGGCCATGTTGTTTTCACAGATGAGTCTCGATGTACTCTTCAGAGTGATTCTCGATGGATTCGCATCTGGAGGGAATGTGGAACACGATTTCGGGACCCAACCAGTGCGGAAAGAAACCGATTTCGAGGGGATCCCTATGGGTGTGGGAAGGAATTATGTTGACCACTCTAACCCCTCTTCATGAAATTGTGTGGGTGAATCGGCAAGGATTAACTGCTGTCAGGTATCATGACGAGATCTTGGGACTTCAAATGCGGTTGCTGCTAGGTGCTGTGGGCCCACACTTCGTATTGATGGACAGAAATGCTCGACCTCATGAAGCACGGGGTGGGTGATGTTTTCTTGGAAACGGAAGATATTGCGCTCATGGAGTGGCCTACTCGCTCTCTCTATTTGAATCCCATAGACCATGTCTGGGATGCACTAGGGAGACCGCTTGCATCACGTCAGCATCCACCAATCATTCTCCAAGTCTGCGAGCATCTCTGCACGAAGAATGGGCGTTATTGCCTCAAACTGAGACTGATGACATCATTCACTGCATGCTCCGTAATTGTGAGGCCTATACTCTGCCAAAGGTGGTCACACCCCATACTGATAACGTTAACCAGTTGAGGGAATGTGTGTGCAAATCCGTCAAGTTGGGAAAATAACTTGGAACATTTTTGTCTACTTTTATGCGCGTTGCAGCTGTTTACGGTCTGTATTATTTACTTTGTTTCTGTTTTATTATCCCTTACATATACTGTTTTGTGGCAAAATAAACGCAACCCTGCAAAATTTCGGTTTGTTGCTTTAATTTTATACGCCAGTGTATTACTTCCTTCAATATAATTCTAGAGAATTTGCAACGGCGGGAAATGCAAAGAAAGTTGAACTCATACAGTGGCTTACTGATTGTCGCTCTTCCCCACAGCACTTGGAAATTGGAAAGGACGGAGAATAAGCTACAGTGCCCCAAAGAAATTGGTACACACGTGCTTGTGGCATCCATCTTTATTGAACCTTTCTCATAATTCTATATTCATGTAAAGTATACCATACACTTTCTTCTGGTGTACTTATGTCGTCAACTATTTCTCACAGGTTTGATCCATCGCAACTCATTGTGGTAAGTTTGCTGTTTCAAAAGGTCATCTGTCTTCGTTACAGTGCTGTACTATTTTTATCATGGATATAGGACAAGAAATGTATGAATCCACTTGATTTCTAACTTCTGTTCAGTAAATGTCGGAAATGAAGGAAGAGACGATTTCAAAATGCCTGCTGAATTTTTGTAATTTACATTCTCTGAAAAAATGTAAAGAGTTTTATGACAGAACAGCATTCTAATTTATCAGTTATTGTGAAGTTTTTCCAAATTTCTATCGACACTTGTCGTACACAATTGCACCAATTATAATTACGTAATGACAACGAGGTACCATAGCTATCAATGTCCCCTCCGTTTCATTGCGAGATATTATATCTGTATCCTTACATGCCGATGCAGTCTTGATCTTCCTTGCCCCTTCCTGTACTAATGCTACTATAGCCCTGAATCTGAACATTACCAGTGTGGCCTGAATGTGTGTGAGCACAATGTTTGAGAACTAATACAGTCTCGACGCGGCAGGGAGAGGAACAATTTGCCGTCCCCAGTGAGCACTGAACGTGAGCCCCACGGATATTCCCACTGCCATTAACAGCTAAGGTCCACTAGTAGCACACCTGCGCCTGTCTTCAGTCATCGATCTGCTCCGCCACGTACAGTGCCTCTGTCTCAACCTCTCCTTCCACAGTATTTGAGCACTTATCATTCTGTCAGTAACAGCCAAAGCAAGAACAATATTAGGATTTAACGTCCAGCCAACTTCGATGTCGTTAGAGGTGAGACACAAGCTCGAATTTGTTAACAGATGGGGTAGGAAATAGGCCGTATCGTTTCAAGGGACTATCCAGGAATTTCCTGGAGCAATTTCAGAAAATCACGGATGTCAGGACTGTAATTTGAACAGTCGTCCTCCCGCTTGCGAATCCAGTACGCTAACCACTGCACAACCTTGCTCGGTACAGACAAAGAAGCGAAATTAAATAATTCGTATGGACGTGTTGACATGGCTTCAAAGTTCTGCTATTCCCTAATAGAAATTTCAAAAGCATTGAATATGCTTAGTTCCACCCTTAGAAAATGTAGTGTAAATACAGCTCGAAAGACTAGCACATTAAAACATAGAAGAACCAAATTCTAAGACATTGTACAAGAAGAAATTATCAGACATCCTAATGCAAAGGACATCCGTTTCATATAAGGTCGAGGGACAACAATACTCGTCTCTATTGTCGTGTGACCATTTAGAATACTATAGCAACATGTAATAATGAGAAATGTGGTAAATAATAGTACCAGTATGGCTGTTACTAATCTGTGCAGCTATGGTTCAAATGGCTCCAAGCACTATAGGCCTTAACATCTGAGGTCATCAGTCCCCTAAACAAATCGTATTAATGAGTTTTATTACAAAAAGAAAAGATACAATACTTACCTTTGCAGTTCACTGATGTGTGGCAAGCAAAGGCGACACACAAAATAAGCAATCTTCTTCAGTATACACAGTCTCAAGTCTTTGCTACATAGATATTACAAGCGAAGTAACTAGAATACACGCTTCTATCTCAGACGCTAGTCTTGAAGCTGCTACTCAATCTGGTGTCACCAGCCGGTGACGGCGCTTATGTCCTCTTCACATAGAGGCCACTGCTGTCGCGTTAGCGTTCTGGACAGGGGTCGGTCAGCGTGCGATTGGCTGACGTCTTCTCGCAGCCATCTCTTCTCTGTCGTTCCCGACTGGAGTGCCGGTGCTTTACTTTACGCAGTAACATGTTTCACTCATTCACCTTAATGAGTGTTCCAAACAGACGAAAAATACAGAAAATTTGGTTGAGCTACTGGTTTGTGAGAGACTTCTTTTGTATGTTGATTCTGCCAGTAAATACGAGTCCAGCATTTGCCTTCCCTTCGACGGTCAAACTTAAATCACCCTCGACAGACAGTCCTAGAGATCTGAAGGACATAACTGATTAAAGTGACTGATCGGAAATCGCTTTGTCAAATTTATTTACGCTCATTACGCCACGTTCATCTACATCTACATCTACGTGGATACTCTGCAAATCACATTTAAGGGCCAGGCAGAAGGTTCATCGAACCACCTTCACATTTCTCTATTATTCCAATCTTGTATATCGCGCGCAAAGAACGAACACGTATATCTTTCCGTACGAGCTCTGATTTCGTGGTGATCGTTCCTCTCTATGTAGGTCGGTGTCAACAAAATATTTTCGCATTCAGAGGAGGAAGTCGGTGATTGGAACTTCGTGAAAAGATTCCGTCGCAACGAAAAAACACCTTTTTTTATGTCCAGCCCAAATACTGTATCATTTCTTTGACACTCTCTCCCATATTTCGCGATAATACAAAACCTGCTTTCTTTCTTTCAACTTTTTCGATATACTGGTATGAATTCCACCTCGCGCAACAGTATTCTAAAAGAGGATGAACAAGCGTAGTGTAGGCAGTCTCCTTAGTAGGTCGATTACATTTTATAAGTGTCCTGCCGATAAAACGCAGTCTATGGTTGGCCTTCACCATATTTTCTGTGTGTTCCTTCCAATTTAAGTTGTTCATAATTGTAATACCTAGGTATTTAGTTGAATTGATGGCTTTTAGATTAGACTTATTTATCGTGTGACCGAAGTTTAACGAGTTCCTTTTAGTGCTCATGTGGATGACCTCACACTTTTCTTTATTTAGGGTCAAGTGCCACTTTTCACATCATTCAGATACCTTTTCTAAATCTTTTGCAGTTTGTTTTGATCTTCTGATGACTTTATTAGTCGATAAACGAAGGCACCACCTGCAAACAACCGAAGACATCATCTGCAAACAACAGAAGACGACTGCTCAGATTGTCTCCCAAATCGTTTATATAGATAAGCAAACAGCAAAGGGCCTATAACACTACCTTGGGGAACCCCAGATATCACTTCTGTTTTACTCGATGACTTTCCGTCCATTACTACGAACTGTGACCTCTCTGACAGGAAATCACAAATCCAGTCACATAACTGAGACGATATTCCATACGCTCGCAATTTCACTACGAACCGATTGTGTGGTACAGTGTCAAAAGCTTTCTGGAAATCCAGAAATTCGGAATCGATCTGAAATCCCTTGTCAATAGCACTCAACGATTTTTCTAAAACATGTATGTTGAGGGCAAACGTCAATCTTTTCACAAACCGCTGATCGCCTGCCTCTCTCCAGATTTCGTAATAATATCCTTGTAGATAACTGACTAGCGTGCATGTTAAGTCCCAGAACCCTACTTCCTAGAAACTTCTCCTAGTGGAAGATGGACTACAATATGGGACACATGTCTTAGCCTATCCATAGATACTCCACCATTTCTCTGAAAACGACGATCAAAGTTTTCGGCGTAATTTAGATGCATTTCAGTTGGCGTCGAGATGGACCGTAGTGGTTGTACAGTTGGTAGCGTCACTGCTTCACAAATTTGCACCCGGTTTTCGAAATATGGTTCTTGTTTACCTTTTTTCTTTTATCTACACATGTCCATATAAGGTTACTGCAAGAATGTTTCCCATCAAGTTAGGGGATAGAGGGGCTTTATATTAATAGTAAAATTACAACTGGGTTTCACTGTAAGTGTCACACATTAATTATAAAAACATATGTGTGCATAGTGTTTTCAGGGGCTGAAGTTGTCGTATTCATTTCATTCTTATATCATCGTTTATATTTATTCTTATGTTCGCCGGCCGGTGTGGCCGAGCAGTTCTAGGCGCTTCAGTCTGGAACCGCGCCACCGCTACGGTCGCAGCTTCGAATCCTGCCTCGGGCATGGATGTGTGTGCTGTCCTTAGTTTAGTTAGGTTTAAGTAGTTCTAAATTCTAGGGGACTGATGACCTCAGACGTTGAGTCCCATAGTGCTCAGAGCCATTTGTACCATTTTTTTTAATTATTCTTATGTTCATTCTTCAGGAACATTCAGTGCTTAATCTTCGATGATACTGATCATAGAAACATTCGAGATATAGACACAGCACGAAGGCAGCTTCATCATAGTCACAATTCTTCGCATGAATCTTACTCGGACAAGAAACTTCGTTAACATTGCTAACGATGTCACCCATTGGTAATGATTTCGAGACAAACCACGCAGAACGGATCATCTTACGAAACACTGGTGCTTACAGATGATTATGAATCAGTGCATAGATTTATAAATTTATATTGCAGCGTGTGCAATTCTGCAGTTTTCGGATGAAATGTTTTATTTGCCGGTAAAAGTACATGTAACAGGTTTGACACATGGGTGTACACATCGTAGCATTTACTTTTAACGAACAGTTTATATTACATCTTTGTCCATGAGTTTCTAGTCATATAACGAAGGATAGCTCTGATCGGCAAATGAAAAAAATAAGTAAAATAAAAACAATGATGGTGCCGCTGCATAGGTTTAACTTTTTACACGCTAAATGCCTCATAGAGTACCTCGAAACCCCTGACCGTCGTTTTCTGAGAAGTGGTCAATCGTATACACGCCGAGACACGTACTCGCTTGTATTGACTCGTGCTCCACTGAGAGAAGTTCCTGAGAAATCGGGTTATGGCGCTTGCCGTGCTCTCCTCGTGACTCGTCCTTAAATGGGTTCTTACTGCCAAAAACATTATTCGATACTTTATTTACACATTTCACAAATAATTTTGGCCCTAATCACACCACCGTGAGGTATTATAAGTGCTACCTCCCTTTACTGACAGTACCTTCTCATTCAGAAGTACATAACGATTACATTGAGTTATTTTTACTAGAATTTCGTCAGTCCAATTACATGTCTGTTTGGAGCTCTTGTACGGACTCGCTTACTTTAGCCATGTCCGAAGCTGTGCCAAAAGCTTTCATATAGTCAAGAAACAACTAAGCTCCAATATATTATGCTTCCCAGGTCCTATGAAAAATCTTATTTAGTTATTTATTATTACATTGTTTGTGCTTAAGGAAATCGTGTTTATTTCTACATAGTACTTGCTTGGTGTTCAGAGAAGCTATCTTCTACATACTTATTCCACAAGCAGCCATTGATTGCATGGAAGAGGGTATATTTCACCACTGCTAGCCATTCCCTTTCCTGTTCCAGCTGCAAATGGAGCTAGGGAAAATCTTCTGTCTATACGTTACAGTTGTCATCTTCGTATCCTTCCCATGAGCCCAAAAGACCTTGCTTAAAAAGTATCTCCTGCCGATTATGACATACAACTTGGAGCGCTGTGTAATTAACAAGAGAGATTTGAGCGAGCTACAAGCATTCGAAATCAAGTTTTCTGCGATCAGCCTTGCAAAAGACTGGGAAAGATAAAATTAGGAACGGAGGCAACAGAGGAGAGATGCAAATGGATCTGTCAAGTGGTTTGGAGATGTGAATAGGATGAAGGCTAACCGCCTGACAGAATAGTACCTGGATAGAATTGTGCAGCGGAAAACACCTTTAGGACTACCCGCAAAAAGAAGAATGGATCAGGTTAAGGAAGACCTGGAGACTAGAGGAGAAATCTGGGAAACAATAACAAGACTAGAGTTATATAAAAAATACGTTACAGTAAGAGCTGTAAGTTTTCTTTGTCTTCACAATCATTACGTGAGATGTGTACTGTTCGCAGTAGGATCGTTCGGCAGTCTATCACAGAAGGTGGTTCTCTAAATTTTCTCAGCAGTACTACGAGAAAAGGAACGAATTCTTCCCTTCTAGGATTCGGTTTAACTTGACGGATCATTTCCGCAATACTCTCATTTTGGTCGAACGTACCGGTATCAAATCTAATAGCACGCTTCTGAATAGCTTTGACGTCTTCCTTTAATGAGACCTTGTGGGAATCCCTAACACTCGCACCGTTCTCAAGAATGGGTTCTACCAATCAACCGAAGTCGACCATTCGCCTTCCCTACAGCCGACCTTACGTGCCCGTTCCATTTAACGTCGCTTTGCAGCCTTAAGGGATGATTATGTATTCGACGTAACTGAGTGAAACAGCACACCATCAATACTTTACTCGAAGATTATGGGATTCGTTTCCTATTCGTATGCATTCACATACATTTTTCCACACTTAGAGCATACTGCCACTTTTCGCAAGCAAGCTACATAGTCCATATTTCTACCGCATATCGACATCAGTGACGAATGTCTATAGTTCTGCGCATAGTTTTTGCAACCAATCGTATCGAATGGAGAGACCTGTACCATTTGCAAGATACCTTGCACACTGGCTCAGCGACTTACGGGTAAACTAATGCTAGAAGTCTGCCCACTACCCACATATTCAGTATACAATCTGTTGGTGCTCAGTCACGGCCTTTCCTCTATTGAGAGATTTGCGCTGATTTTCCATTGTGTTATTCCATATCTGTAACATAATTAATAGTTAGACCACGCAACACGGCAACCAATTAGCGATCTTGTTTGCCAAAATGAATTTGGGAGACAGAGTTTTGACATTGGCTTTCATCTGCTCATCTTCCATTTCGGTACCATGATACTCAGATGACTTCGTTCCATTGACAGATTTTATGCCGAACCAAAACCTTTAGCTGTTCTTTACAAGTCAGCAGGTAAGATCTATCATTCTTATGCTTCCCGTATAACTGTTCTTACACTTATTTGGGTTTCATCTGGTCTCATTGAGTTATTAGGAGTTTTGTTCCTTCTTTATCTGCTACACTAATGGAATCAGTATCACAGAAAATACTTAATGGTAGTTACCCGTGGATGGTCCACCTTATTCCTCACTGAGTTCCATGGCCAATGACCTGCTATAGTCTGAGTTTTCGCACACATTCACTGTATGACGCTGAACTGGATGCGTGCTGACGTGCGTTCAGGTAGCCTTTAATCATTCCCATACAGAACATTTTACGTAGAAACACTGCCGGACAAAGTACAAAACCCTCAAGACATAGATAAATACTCAGCGATCACAGGCCCTGCAGACGCCTCGATGCTTCGACAAACTGCCTCCATTCCTGTTTTGGGCCTGGTTCCTCCAGGTGTCTTCAATTCCCTGGGCTGCTAGGTCCTTCGCCAACTCGTCCATCCAGCGCTGCCTTGGTCGTCCAGTGGGGCGTTTGGTGTTTGGTATCCCCGCTAGTGCCACCTTCGCCTGTCTTCCATCTGGCATATGGGCTACATGTCCCACCCATAGTATTCTTTTACTCTTTATCTTCTGTAGGATAATTGGTTGTCGCATCAGAAGGTAGATTTCCTCGTTTTTCCTCCTCCTCCATTTTCCGTTATCTAAAATTGGTCCCCATATCCTGCTCATTATACTTCTTTAAAATATTAATAGTTTTTCCTTTCTCGCTTAGTCATTCTCCATGATTCTGAACCGAAAATTACTGCTGGGCACATCACTGTGTTGTAGATTTTCATCTTAGTGTTCACTGAGGTCGATTCAGAGCCGAGCGTCTCTCTGAGGCTGAGGGAATGCATGCATTACATTCCCACTGTTATTCATTCCTAGATATCCATTTTTATGTTGCTGTCAGTGGTAAACCAAGATCCCAAGTATTAGAACTGGTGTACTCTCTTGAATCTTTTGCCATGTATCTCAAGAAATTCTTCCTGCTCTTGTCTACTTCCTAATTGCATGAACTCTGTTTTATCTCGATTCACTTTGAGCCCTACCTTATGTGCTTAGCTGTCCATTTTCTGGTACATTTCTTTCAACTCGTGCTTTAAATTACTTAGTACTACTGTGTCATCTGCATATGTGAGATAATTGAAGTTACCGTCCATCTCTACTGCAGCCCACTCCCGTTGCCTACTCTCTTTTATTACTTTTTGTAAGACGACATTGAACAGAACACATGAGAGAGCATCCTCTTGTCTGAGACCTGTCTCAGTCTCGAATGTTTCTGATGTGGCTCCTCGTACACGTACTGCTGCCTTTGACCCTTCCATATAAGCTCGCACCATTCTCACTAGCTTCTCAGGGGTTCTGAAGTCACGCATTGCATTGTATAGGCTATTCCTGTGGATGCTGTCATATGCACGTTGAACATCGACGAACAGACTGTAAACATCTTTATCGTATTCCCTCAAGACAAGGTTATTACAGTGAAAAGTGAGGTGCCAGGTAGTTCTCTACTATAGGACTATATGTTATCAAATTCGTAACAAATGAAACACATACGTCATAGCAAAAGGTGTCCTAACAGTCACAACAATACACCGCATACCCCCATGTGGTGGCAATGCAGGAGTGTAATGTCACGTGAAAATGATCATAAATGTGCCGACTCCGAAGCATTCGAGGACTTTTGTTGCAATTCGGCAGTGGTTCTTGTAGGCTGTGGCGGTGTGCAAGTTCCCACTTCACCAGTCTCATACAGGGTGTTTAAAAAATGACCGGTATATTTGAAACGGCAATACAAACTAAACGAGCAGCGATAGAAATACACCGTTTGTTGCAATATGCTAGGGACAACAGTACATTTCCAGGCAAACAAACTTTCGAAATTACAGTAGTTACAATTGTCAACAACAGATGGTGCTGCGGTCTGGGAACCTCTATAGTACGACATTTTCCACATATCCACCATGCGTAGCAATAATATGGCGTAGTCTCTGAATGAAATTACCCGAAACCTTTGACAACGTGTCTGGCGGAATGGCTTCACATGCAGATGAGATGTACTGCTTCAGCTGTTCAGTTGTTTCTGGATTCTGGCGGTACACCTGGTCTTTCAAGTGTCCCCACAGAAAGAAGTCACAGGGGTTCACGTCTGGCGAATAGGGAGGCCAATCCACGCCGCCTCCTGTATGTTTCGGATAGCCCAAAGCAATCACACAATCATCGAAATATTCATTCAGAAAATTAAAGACGTCGGCCGTGCGATGTGGCCGGGCACCATCTTGCATAAACCACGAGGTATTCGCAGTGTCGTCTAAGGCAGTTTGTACTGCCACAAATTCACGAAGAATGTCCAGATAGCGTGATGCAGTAATCGTTTCGGATCTGAAAAATGGGCCAATGATTCCTTTGGAAGAAATGGCGGCCCAGACCAGTACTTTTTGAGGATGCAGGGACGATGGGACTGCAACATGGGGCTTTTCGGTTCTCTATATGCGCCAGTTCTGTTTATTGGCGAAGCCGTCCAGGTAAAAATAAGCTTCGTCAGTGAACCAAATGCTGCCCACGTGCATATCGCCGTCATCAATCCTGTGTACTATATCGTTAGCGAATGTCTCTCGTGCAGCAATGGTAGCGGCGCTGAGGGGTTGCCGCGTTTGAATTTTGTATGGATAGATGTTTAAACTCTGGCGCATGAGATGATACGTGGACGTTGGCGTCATTTGGACCGCAGCTGCAACACGGCGAACGGAAACCCGAGGCCGCTGTTGGATCACCTACTGCACTGGCTGCGCGTTGCCCTCTGTGGTTGCCGTACGCGGTCGCCCTACCTTTCCAGCACGTTTATCCGTCACTTTCCCAGTCCGTTGAAATTTTTCAAACAGCTCCTTTATTGTATCGCCTTTCGGTCCTTTGGTTACATTAAACCTCCGTTGAAAACTTCGTCTTGTTGCAACAACACTGTGTTCTGGGCGGTGGAATTCCAACACCAGAAAAATCCTCTGTTCTAAGGAATAAACCATGTTGTCCACAGCACACTTGCACATTGTGAACAGCACACGCTTACAGCAGAAAGACGACGTACAGAATGGCGCAACCACAGACTTCTATACCTTTCACATCACTTGCAGCGCCATCTGTTGTTGAAAATTGTAACTACTGTAATTTAGAAAGTTTGTCCGCCTGAAAATGTACTGTTGTCCCAAGCATATTGCAACAAACGGTGCATTTCTGTCGCTGCTCGGTTAGTTTTTATTGCCGTTTGAAATATACCAGTCATTTTTGAAACACCCTGTACCTGCTCAATTGGCAAGAAATCTGGTGATCTTTCTACAAGGGGCAGTTGCTTTACACGACGAAGACCATGCTGCGTGGCAGCAGAGGTACAAGTATGTGGACGTACATTATCCTCTTGAAAAATCATATCACCTTCCTGTCGAACAATGGCAGTAACACGGAATTACAGGCTGTCCAGTGTAGCGGGCACTGGGGTAATTTACACTGCAGAAATATAAAGTGGGACAATAAGTTGTATCTGGTTGCTCCTCACAGCTTGGATGGGACCTGTGTGTCGTGTTGTAATGCACTCCGGAATAGGCAGCTCATCAGGCCTATCTCATACACGTGTGAATCCATCATTCGCATGCAGACAGAACCTACTCGTATCACTGACGACAACAGAACTACATTCACTCTTCAGTCGGTCTTTCACGACACCAGAGTTATCAATAAGTTGATATTCTGGTGTCAGTGGGAGCTAAGCTGAAGCAGACGTGATCTTGTGAGTCCTATTACAAGCAGACGGCCTCCAATGGTCACTGATGAAACATGAGTGCAATGTAGGCGTGGAATTTGTCCCTGTATGTCACTCGGTTGGCCGCCACTACTCGCCTGATGCACTGCTCTTGACGTGCGCGGCCGGCCGGTGTGGCCGAACGGTTCTAGGTGCTACAGTCTGGAACCGCGCGACCGCCACGGTCGCAGGTTCGAATCCTGCCTCGGGCATGGATGTGTGTGATGTCGTTAGGTTAGTTAGGTTTAAGTAGTTCTACGTTCTAGGGGATTGGTGACCTCAAACGTTGAGTCCCATAGTGCTCAGAGCCATTTGAATCATTTTGACGTGCGCCAGTACCAAGCGGACGTTCAGAACTGGGTTAGGGAGTGGGAATGTTCCACAGACCATTGCTGAAAGCATGGACACACCGCGATATACTGTCCCAATACACGCAGCAGTCCTTCTATACTTCCATCCAGCTACCTGCAGGCCCAAAATATACCCCTTTAACAGAGTTGTTCCCCAGGAGCGCATACTCGTTGATGGGGTATGGTTGAACTGTAGGATGAATTTTGTTAATACTGTTCACCTATAAGCGCCGCATAGTTACTGTCTGCAAAGTATCAGAGGTTCCACGGACAACATTCCTGGTGACTATCTGATTCCCTATGGCAGTGACAAATTAATCGCTAGCTCTACAATTTCTCAGTCTGTATATATTATATTCTGGGTCAAGGTGCCATCGAACGCAGTCCTTGACAGACTTGCACATTTTTCCAGCAGTATATATCCATGTTGCCTAATTTGTAGTTCAACACTAGTAACAAATGGTGCATTAAATATCTGTAGGTCACTGATGGCGACCTATTCTCCAAATAATTTTCGGAAAAGACGTTTCGTGCAATTTCGAAAGATTCTTTTCGTATCTCTGTTCTGGAACGAATGTCTTCCACTATATAGACGACAAACTGCAATAGCTTCCCATCATCGCATGCCATCGTGGCATAACCGGACAACTTTCGTGTGATCTTTTCCGCCAATTCGTTGCTAGAAGCAGGAAGATATATTTGATCATTACTTTAGGACAACAATAGCAATGTTACCACCACTCATTGTCAATATTCATCGACATCTTCATCCATCTACACACTCAGCAAGCTCCTTTGTGCGAGGGAGAAGCGACTCTCAATATGCATCTGTACGAGATCTAATTTCTCTTATCTCATCTTCGTTGTTCCTTACGCGAAACGTACGTTACCGACAGTAGAACCGTTCTTCACGCAGCTTCAGACGCCGCTTATCTAAACTTTCTCAATGGTGTTTTGAAGTGTTTTGCGGAAAGAGCGTCGTATTTCCTCTATGGACTCTCATTTTAGTTCAAGAAATTTCTCTGTAATACTGAGGTGCTGATCCTTCCTACAGGTTTCAAATCTAGTAGCCTGCCTCTTCTGATTTAGCGTCTTCCTTTAATCAAGACTGTTGGGGATCCCAAACACTGAAGCAGTACTCAAGAATGGATCGAACTAGTGTTCTCCTTTATAGATGAACCACAATTTCCTAAAATCCTCACCAATAAACCGAAGTCAACCCTTCACCTTACACGCTACCGTTCTTACGTACTCGTTCGACATCACATGGTTTTGCAACGTTGCGCCTGCATAGATATTTGCTCGACGTGACTGTGTCAAGAAGCACACCACTAATGCTGTATTCGAACATTATAGCATTGTTTTTGTTATTAATCTGCATTAACTTACTTTTTTCTACATTCAGAGCAAGCTGCACGAACACGAACGATGCTTTTTAAGTCCATGCAAACATGTGGACAGAAGCTTTCCCGTCGCATTGGAAATTCATTACTATTCGAGTTGACTATGTGTTCAAGAATCTTGGAGCAGACAGATGTTAAGGGCATAGGTCTGTAATTTAGCGAGTCTGTTATTTTTACCCTTCTTATTTATAGGAGTAAACTGAGCTTTTTCCAATCGTTTGAAACTTTGCGCTGGCGAGAGGTTCGCGATAAATTCAAGCTAAGTAAGGGGCCAATACCGTGGAATAGTTTCTGTTAAACTGAAATGGTATTCCATTCGTATCTGGCAACGTGCTTGCTTTTAAATCTTCGAGTTGCTTCTCTGCGTCAGGGATCCCTATCAACATGTCCCTCGTAAAGGAGTCTGTGCAACAGCCAAATGAGATTACATTTCTCTGATCGTCCTGTGTAAATGATTCCCAAAATGTGAAATTTAAAACTTAATCTTTTCCATTGCTATCTTCTATTTCTACAGCAGACTGGTCAACAAGTGAGTGGATAGAAGTGTTCGACCTGCTTAGCGATTTTACGTAGGACAATAATTTTGTCGGTTTCTATGCCTGATATGTCGCTAAGGTATGGCAATGGTAGCTGTTGTATGGTTTGCGCATTGATATTTTTGCAGATGCACGAATTTATACCATCTTTTGCCTCTCATCATTAGCGCTTTCGTTTTTGAACCGACAATACAACAGTCTCTGCCTCCTTAGCATTTTACTATTTTGTAATTCCATTCGGAATTTAATATTTTGTTGCTATTTGCTTCTGGATCCACCCAACTTTCTACTGTTACTTTTAGATAGTTATTTTGTGTTGTGAATTATATTTTCGCAAGTTGTATACATTCAGGGGCAAGCATACACTCACAACAAACCTATTGTTCTGATAATTGATAAATTGATAAATTTGTAGTACTGTGATACCCCCCACCACTCCACCTCCTCCCTGACCCATCTGGGAAATCCTCAACAACCCCTCCTCCCCTTCGCCGATGCAGACGTACTTTTGACATGAAATTAACTGACTAATTACTTAAATTGGGCACTTAATGACCCCCTCCCCCTCTAGGAAATCCCCCAGCCCTCTCCTGAACTCCCTCACTTCCCCTCCCCACACACATTGGAAATTGGCAAGAAAAAAAGACTCAATCTGTGCGGGACAGGAGGGAACTCACAACACCAAATTGAAATCAGTGTCAATAATAATATATTGTTCAATCCAATTTGCATATTCTTTATTTAATCAGTTTGCGGATGACAGTACTCCCCCCACTTCGATAGAGCTCACATTGCCACCCTCCCATCCCACTTTCTGCACCAACTTTCCGCTGCCCACACTACCCTCCCCCTTTTCTCAAACATATGTACATACGTTCGCCTTGAAGTCTGAAGACTGACTACTCTGGTCTATAATACAGCCTCCAGAGGCGACTCGAAACCATTAAAAAAAAAAAGAACCTGTCGTAAACAAGAGGTTTTAATGCAACACACACACACACTTGGAATGGAGAAAAATCATTTTAATAACACAACTACTGCAAAAGTTACCCCAAAATATATCAAAGGGATAGAGTGGCTGTAGCTGCACGTGCGCTTTCCTCAGTATGTGGATACTGACTAACCAGCATATAACCTGTCTTACTACCCTACCCACCTTCCCTCCTCGCTCCCTCTACTGCTCCCATAGGTAGGGATACTGGTTTTCCAGCCTGTCGTGGTGTTACACAAAGAGATCCATATGAAAGTCTTTATAAATATGTAATGATTACATAAGCACCTTTCTCCACTTGCTTCCCGTTCTCCGCACCACAGCGCCGCACCGAATACGAGATAGCAGTAGTTGTGGTATCAAAAATGGCTGGAAATAGTCCATTTGGACTATCCTGTCAAACAATTTGTCCAAAAATTTAGAGGAGTCAATTAGATCGCTTAAAGCACTCACCATCGCCTTACGATGATTCTTCTTGGTAGTAACACATACTTTCAACGTTTGAGAACCACACGCCTTACACTAAGCATATCTGGTGAAAAAAAAACCTTCCGATCGCAAACACTCATGAAAGTACCACGCGCATCGTCCACCGTCTGCCTGAGACCAGGTCCAGCACCTGCCGTGAGAGTACTGGAGACCCGTTAACGTGCCAGCCACTTCAAGCACATCTCCAGCCATACCAAATACTCACAGGCCCCAGAAACTGTCACTGTTACTGACCCTCCATCAACCGATCAATTTCAATGGGGGGAATAATCACCCAGCTCAAACACTCGCCATATTGAACCTTCTCGCGGAACGCACACGTCCGCGTCTGTCACCGCTCTACCAGGATCCTGACTACTTCACTATTCAGCCATCAACAGGGCTCCGCCATCGGGACTTACCCTTAAGCTGTGACTCCCAGTCGGCTGCTCTCTTCGGACACAGCGAGACAAGCACGTGTGACGTAGACGTATAGTTCTAAATGCACTTCCACTCCCCAGGTTGAAATATCTACTTTACTCAATCGAAATGAAGATTTTTTTTCTGATTATAAATCTAGACGTTAGATTTCAAGCCTAGGTGTAACCCCAGAGTTATCAGCAACAACAATATAGATTTTTATAACGTGTCTCGACATGTGACAGTGATAAACTTTACATATTCCTTTGCTAATGATCGTTATATTACCAGTTTGGGGATAGCAATATACAACCTTGAAATGGATCGACTGTTTGACACGTTGAAAGGATGTTTAAGTGTTTAAACTATAACGAACAGTATTTGCAGTGTACTTCTCTGTACCCTCTACCAATCTTAACTACGACATGTGAGATAATAAATACTTTTTATGCATGGTTTTTGAAAACATACTGCAGTATACTTACTGACGTAATAGCAACACATGCAACTTGTTTTCTGTCTTGGATGCTTTTCTCGAAAACAGAAACATCTGACTTCCAATTGACATGGATCTGAGTTAAAGCATGATAGAAAGTAGTTGGAGTTATCAGCTGAAAGGGCGTTGTAACAAGGTGGGATTTAATGGTACACCGATAATGCATTCTAGAGACAGAGAGATTTTGTTGTAGGTCATTTATCACACATTCAACAATTTTTTCCATTGTTTTCTGGGGCTGGCTGTATCAGTCGTGTGATATAGCCTGTGTTCAACACGTATACAATTGCTTGTTCTGGACGTGACTTTGAGCGCTATCTACCAGCAATGGTTGACAGCAAACCTTCCCATACCATAGCCAGCAGAAGACTTCCAATGCGTGTGTAATGAATCATGTCCACCAAACCGATGGCAAACCAATTTCTGCACCGTTCTATAGATGAACAGAGATGTATGCGAAGTATTCCATTTCCATGCCACATCTAGTCATAACTGCAGTGATTCTAAGTCAGTGACAAGGGTCTAAGAGGTAATGCAATCCGTGTGTATTCAATCGCTTGACACTTGTTGTGTGTTAAAGAAACTGTTATGTGTACACAGAATTACTGCAGCGTACCATGTAATGTCACCTGTGGAAAACGGCTGCTATACATTTGACTCTGCCCCCATAAGTTGTCATTGTTTCATGCATTTTCCTTTTCTGACGCTCATTTTATAGGACTGATGTGAGCATAGCATAATTTCCGAACCATAATCGGACATGAACAGTGGTGGTTACACACCTCTGGAAAGCTATTAGTGCATGTATCTCAAGGAATCTGTGTTGTTTTTTTTCCATTGGTGTAGAAGGTAGGTGTTTAATGATCTTAAAGTTTCTCACCAAAGTGAGTGAGACAGAAAACTTGCAAGGTAAATGTATGTCAGGTGTTGGAAATATATTTCTTGCATTGGAGTATTAACAGCATTGAATTTCAAGCGACTAATATAACGGAAACCACATTGCTTTAACATTATAGCGTTGTTAAGTGCAGAAACAGGTAGCCTTAGGAGTGTGTGCTTGTGTTCTATCATCATCATCATCATTTTTCTCTTTCCAGTACCTTCTTGGTATGGAATCTAAACACTACAACAATACTAAAGAATTTAAAGCACATAAAATGTTTCAAATTCCTTCCATTTCGATATTCATAGTGCATAAGCCATATATATTCTTTCTTCTTGATAAATGTCTGTCATATAATCACAACAGTCTGAAATGTATCAGGCTCGTATTTACTGTACACCAATAAGGAGTCCTAACATCTTCAGTACGCATGCATCTAGAGAGATCGTGTGTAATTGTATGGGTGTAGTGACTAAGACTGGTACAGAACAGTCTTCGAAGAAGAGTAGATACAGTATTGGAATGAGACTACTGCTCTACATCACTAGTGTCGGTCAGTTGCTAAATTTTGGAACACATGTAATGCTCTTTCCAAAGAAAAATATCAAAGTGTACTGATTACGTGGAACTCGTCTCTTTTTGTTCCTTCACGAGATGTAGGATATAGGGGTTATAGTGCCCTCCTACTTCTGGTGAGTTCTAAATTAAATACACTGGACTCGCATTCGGGATGACGGCGGTTCAATCCCACGTCCGGCCATCCTGATTTAGGTTTTCCATGATTTCTCTAAATCGTGGCAGGCAAATGCCGGGATACTTCCTTTGAAACGGCACGGCCGAATTCCTACCCCGTCTTTCCCTAATCGGATGAGACCGATGACCTCGCAGTTTGGTCTCTTCACCCAAACAACCGAACCCAACAAAATTAAAAAGAATAAAATAATGCAGGGAGGGTTGGTTAAAGGCAGAATGACAGTTACAAGATGCACATACAGACTGTTTAGAATTTAGCTCAGAACCCACAGCCAATAGGTTCAACGAATGGGTAGCTCGTTTTGAAATAGAGGGCGAGTGCTGCTATGGACATGATTCGTTTGTTGGGGTGGTAATCATCAAAGGAGTTGGTGAGCTATTTCAATCTCTGACTTTATTATATAAAAGCAAGAATACTTTGAGACTCCTATTAACGTAGGGAAAGAAAACAAATCGTAAAAAAGGTTTTACCGAATTTATGAAGCATTTTGGCCAAGGAACTTCTTTTGCACCTCCTCTCTGTTGGTGGCATTTCTTACGCTAAGAAACAGTGTATGTGTCACGCAGTGTAGGCAGTGTAACAGGGTTCGCGATATGTATAAAATCTGTATGGCACCTGAATAGTACTGGAGGAGGTGGTTTAGCAATGATACAGAAATCGAGAACCAATCTGCAATGTCATTGGCTGATAGCATCACAAGATTAACGTGATGAGACATTTTTTTTATTTTATAAATTACAGAAAGCAGCAATAAGTCGTCCATTTCTAGATTTTATAACGCAAATCCAGATTTCAGCTAGTGGCTAGCCATTCTCAATGCACTATTTTCTATTCTCGATGCATGTCAGTCACATTTCTTTTAATAGTCTTTGAGTATTTTTGTAAGATTGCATTTATTTTTCCACAAAACAGTGTATACAGGTGTTACTAAAATAGGAACAATGTTAAGAATACAAAACGTAGACAACTGCAACATGCATAAAGGTAGACAAAAATGCTCTTCGTTTACTCCAACTTGACGGATTTGAACACACATTCCGACAACTGGTTAATGTGTTGAGTATGGGGTGTAACTACCTCTGCCAACAATATAGACCTGACGACGACGGGCCTGTTGTGAATGATGTCATCAGTCTCAATTTGAGGAAACAACGCCCATTCTTCCTGTAGAGCGGCTGGCGGTCTTGGAGAGTTGTTGGTGGATGCCGACGTGATGCAAGACATATCGCTAGTTCATCCCAGACGTGTTCAATGTGATTCAAATTGGAAGAACGAGCAGATCACAGTATGCGGTTACTTTCTACAATGTTTCGTTGCCAAAATCGTGTTCAGTTTTCCCTCCTGATGCGAATCCGTCGAGAATCCCTCTGAAGAGTACATCGAGACTCATTTGTGAAAACAACATCGGCCCACTGTTCGACAGTCGATGTGGCATGTTAATGACTCCACTCTAGACGTTCACTTCTGTGAAGACCCGCAAGAGATAAAAATCTAGCAGGTCCCACAAAGTAAAGGCCACTCTGCGGACGCCTTGTTTACTCCGTTTGCCTCGAAACAACACGTCCAGTGGATAGTGCTAGCTCGCATGACAGTTGCCGTGCAGTACTAAGGCGGTACTGTTGTGGCCTTACAGCTAAATAATGGTCACCTCTTTCTGATGTCACACAAGGTCGGCCCTGCTCTGGTCTTCGGGATACAGTTTCGATCTTTATAAACTGTCGCCACATTCGAGAAACAACAGAGCGATTCTCGTTAAGCCATCAGGCTACGCTTTTTCCTGTGGCCCTCCACAGCAGAGAGTCTGGTAGGCATTTACTCTGTGCCATACTGAACCGGCTTTGACTGGTGTACACAGCGCTTAGGGATGTGGGGCTATACGGAAAAAAATACATCGTTTCATAGGCGCCCTGACGTCATCGTTGACGTTGCTTTACATTGATCGGAATACCATTTTCCGTGCAGAACACGATCGTACGGACAACTGTTGACAGTTTGTATGATTATATCGTTAACTAGATGCAGGACGTGGAAACAGTGATTTGTTGCTTTAATTTTGGAAACCAGTGTATGTGCATACTTCGCAAGCCATAATACGGTGCATGGCAGAATGTACCCTGAAGAAATCTACTAGTTATTTCCTTTCCTATTCCGCTGAAAAATATAGCAAGGGAAAGAAAGACTGTCTAAATACCTACCTACGAGCGTTCACTTCTCGTAACTCATCTTCGTCCTCCTTAGGCAGAATGAATGTTGGCGGCGGTAAAATCCTTCTGCAGTTAGCTTCAAATGTCAGTTCTCAATAGTGATCGTCGAAAAGAACCTCTCCTTGCCTCCAAGGATTCCTATTTGGTTTACCTGGTGATTGTAATCCGACTGCAGGAAAAAAAAAATACTCAACACGAAAAGGAGCTCTCATGATCAGTTTAATGAATTACTGTGATCAATGAGTTTGATATCAGTGGCTTGCCGCCGGCCGAATGAAAGTCAGTGCATGAGTACCACAGACGATTCGCGAGCTCGAACGGTTGTCAGGCGTTTTCTCGTTGCTGCTACATGTTTTAACGAAATTTCGGTGCCACATCTACACGTGGAGAGATAGCCATCATAGTAAGATCAGCTATAGTATTCACTTTGTAAAGTGATACATGTCATTAACCTCAGAGTATAGTACGCACATAGCACTACTTCATGAGCCAAAACAGAGCTTAGTATCCTAGTTCTGTGATGCCGAATGTAACAGATATTAAGCTGAGAAGAACAGAGTGTGTCACCCAATGAGAAAAGACTTAGAGGGCATACAGGCTACGTCACAGTAATGTACTGGATGTTAACAGCAAGTAACGACACTTAAGCGACATGGAAAGACGTTTATCATTAGACTTGTTTTTCTTCGGAAACAGCTCGTATAAAAGGAAGGAAACTACATCTCGCGTGAGAAAATCGAGGTGTATGGACAATAATATCCGTGTTTTAGATTGGGCGAAGTGGATTTTTCAGATTGGGGAGTGGATGTGTGGTCGGAACTATACGTCCTGGTCGCATCCCCTTGTTTCGCAGTGTCCGCAGCTAGTGGCCGACCGGAAGACACAGCTTAGCCTTGCACGAGCGGCGCGTACCAAGAATGCCACACCCTGCTGGCTCTTGCCCGCAGCCGGCCGAAGTGACCGTACGGTTCTAGGCGCTGTAGTCTGGAATCGCGATAGTGCTACGGTTGCAGGTTCGAATCCTGCCTCGGGCATGGATGTGTGTGATGTCCTTAGGGCAGTTAGGTATAACTAGTTCTAAGTTCTAGGGGACTAATGACATCAGAAGTTGAGTCCCATAGTGCTCAGAGCCATTTGAACCATCTTGCCGCACCTGCAGGGGCAAGTCCCGGAGATGGCGCCCTCTGGATGGCTTAACAGTGAACTAGTCAGTCTTCTGGTAGAGCGACGACACAAGCGGGCGGGCGTGTTGTGTGAGAAGATTCAGTAACGTGAGTGATGGCGCTGGACGATTATTCTCTTATGTAAATCGTTCAGTTGGTGGCTTGGTGGTCACGGTGGCAGTCTCTCTGGCCTCTGAACTTCTGGTGTGCGTAAGAGCTGGCGTGGCCGCCACAGGTGCCGGTCTGTAGTCCTCGTATGGCAGCTGTGGACATGGCTCCCCGGCAGACGATGCGCGAATCACTTTCACGAGTGTATGCGATCGAAAGGATTTATATTCGCCAGATTTGTTTAGTGTGAGGTGGAAACGTTGTGGTGGAGGAGGATGCTGGGGTTCTCAAATGTCGTGGCATATATTTAGTGCTATGATCTGTTTGCGCCAGAAATTTAGCTACTTGGTTTGCAGTATGCTTGTGATTCTCAAATATGGTAAATATGTTTTATTTTGAACCAGAATCATCGTAAAGCGGTGGTGAGTGTTTTAAGCGATCATTTTAGCTTCTGTATACTGTTAAAGAAATTATTTGATAGGGTAGTGCAAATGGACTATTTCCAGCAATTTTTGTTATCTCTATTGCTGCAATCTCACAGTTGGTACGGCGTGGCGGTGCGGAGGACGGGCAGCGAGTGGAGAAGTGTGCTTCTGTAACCACGCAATGTCTCCATGCTACTCTGTCCTGTGCAAGCCTCTTCATCTCCGAGTAACGACTGCAACCTACTTCCTTCCTAATCTGCTTAGTGTATTCATCTCTTGGTCTCCCTCTGCTATCCCCCCTCCCCCTCCCCCAGCTTCCTACCAGTATTAAATTGGTGATCCTTTAATGTCTCAGACTGCGTCCTACCAACCGACCAACCGATCCCTTCTTCTAGTCAGCCTATACCACAAATTCCTCTTGTCCCCAATTCTGTTCAATACAAATTCTGTGATCTACTCACCCAACCTTCAGCATTCTTCTATAGCACCACATTTAAAACGCTTCTCTTCTCTTCTTGTCTAAGTTGTTTATCGTCCATGTTTCACTTCCATACATGGCTACACTTCATACAAATACTTTCAGAAACAACTTCCTGACACTTTAATCTATACTCGATGCTAACAAATCTCTCTTCTTCAGAAACGCTTTTCTTGCCATTGCCAGTCTACATTTATATCTTCCTCACTTCGACAACAATCAATTATTTTACTTCCCAGATAGAAAAACTCATCAACTGTTTTAAGTGTCACATTACTTAATCTAACTCCTTCACCATCACATTATTTAATTCGATTACTTTCCATTATCCTCGCTTTGCTTTTGTTGACGTTCATCTTATATTTTTCTTTCAAGACACTGTCCGTTACATTTAGCCGCTCTTTGAAGTCCCTTGCTCTCTCTGACAGAATTACATTGACATCAGAAAACCTCAAAGTTTTTATATCTTCTCCATGGACTTTAATTCCTTTTCTAAATTTTTCTTTTCTTTTCTTTCCTGTTTGGCCAATATACAGATTGAATAAGATGGTAGATAGGTAACAAACCGGTATCAATTCCTTCTCAACCACTTCTTCCCTTTCATGCTCCTGCTCTTACAACTGTCATCTGGTTTCTGTACAAATTATAAATAGCCCTTCGCTACTCGTGTTTTATCCCTTTCACCATAACAATTTGAAAGAGAGTTATCCAGTCAATGTTGTCAAAAGCTTTCTCTAAGTCTACAAATGCTATAAACATAAGCTTGCCTTTCCTTAACCTATCTTCTATGAAAAGTCGTAGGGAAGTTTTCCTAAATTTCTCAGGGACCCAACTGATCTTCCCTGAGGTCAACCGTTTCTTCATTCGTTTGTAAAGAATTCTGGTTAGGATTTTGTAACTGTGACGTATTAAACTGATAGTTCGGTAATTTTCACACCTGTCAGTATCTACTATCCTTGGAATTGAAATTATTACCGTATGTTCTCTTTGAGATCTGAGGGTATTTCGCCTGTCTTATACATATTGCTCACCAGATACAAGATTTTGGTCATTGCTGGCTCTCCCAAGGCTATCTGTAGCTCTAATGGAATGTTGTCTACTCACAGGGCCTTGTTTCTCGACTTAAGTCTTTTAAAGTTTTCTTAAATTCTTCGCGCAGTATCATATCTCTCTGCTTATCTTCCTCTACGTCCTTTTCCATTTCCATAATATTGCCCTGAAGTACATCTCCCTTGTATAGATCATCTATATACGTTTTTCATCTCTCTGCTTTCCCTTCTTTGCTTAGGTCTAGTTTTCCATCTGAGCTCTTGATATTCATATAGGTGGTTTTAACTTTGCTGTAGCCAGCATTAATCTTACCCCTAGTGATACATGCTTCTACATCCTTACCTTTATTCTATAACCATTCCTACTAAGCCGTTTAAACTTCCTGTCGATCTCGTTTTCTAGACGTATGCGTTCCCTTTCACCTGGTTCATTTATTGCGATTTCAATTTTCTTCTTTCATCGATTACATTCAGTATCTCTTTTGATACTGAAGGATTTCTACTTACCCTCGTCTTTTTACGTAATTGATCCTCTGTTGCCTTTACTATTTCATGTCTCAAAGCTACCCATTTTCCTTCTGCTTAAATTCCTTTCTCCTGTTCGTGTCAATTGTTCCCTAATGCTTCCTCTGAAACCCTCTACAGCCCCTCGTTCTTTCAGTTTCTGCAGATCCCACCTCAATAAATTCCTGCTTTTTTGCAGTTTCTTCAGTTTTAATCTGCAATTAATAATCAATACACTGTGGTCAGAGTCCATGACTTCTCATGGAAATGTCTAACAGTCTAAAATCCATAATATCTGTCTTGCCATAATATAATCATTCTGGTACCTTCCCGTGTCTCCAAGTATCTTCAACGTATACAACCTTCTTTCATGATTCATAAATCAAATGTTAGCTATTATTAAATGATTCTCTGTGGAAAATTCTACCAGGCGACTTCCTCCTTCATTCCTCTCCCCCAGTCCCTATTCACCTACTACTTTTCCTTCTCATCCTTTCCCTACTATCGAGTTCTAGTCTCCCATGACTATTAAATTTTCGTCTCCCTTAACTAAAAGAATAATTTCTTTTATCTAATCATATGTTATGTATCTGTAAAGAGTTTCACATACATCTCTTCGTGTACCATCAGCGATAGTCTAGAACATGTCTGGAGATCCGGTACCACTACCTACGGGAGGGAGGGAGGAGGGGAGGTAGGCGGGGAGGTAGGACTGGTTCTAAGCTGGTTAACTAGTTTCCGCACATCGAGATGAACACACGTGCAGCTGCCGCCACTCTCTGGTGAAACATTTGGGGAGGGAGGGGGGGGGGTTAGTTTTTGCGGTAGTTGTGTTATTCCAATGTTTTTTTCTCAATTCCCAGTGGATCTAATGCATTATGACCTCTTGATCATGAGTGGTGTTTTTTTAAGGGTATTTAGCATCCTTTTGTGGTGGTAATCTGGACAAGAGCAATTTGTGTTCAAACTTCAAGGCGAACATACACACAAGCTATCAGAAAAAGTGGGGGCGGTGAGGGTGGCAGAAAGTGGGGGGAGAGAGTGGTGCTGGAGAATACAGACGTGAGTTCTACACAAGTGACAGGGAGCACTGTTTCCCACAAACTCATTAGGTAAAGAATGTGCAAACTGTATAGAACAATGTATTATATGGAGACTGATTTGAATTTCTTGTCGAGAGGTCCTTCCTGTCCAGCACAAATTGAGTTTTTCTCCCCCAGTTTCCAGATGGGTGAGAGTAGGGGAAGTGGCGTGGCGGAGGGAAAGGCTAGAAGATTTCCTAGAGAGAGACAGGTCGTAATTAGTTGATCAATTTAATTAATTACTGAATAAATTTTTTATCAAAAGTTTACTTGTATCAGCGAGGGGGAGGAGGTATTGTTGGAGATTTGCAAATAGGTGGGGGAGGATGGGGAGGGGGGATGTTTCTGAGAAGGATAGATTATTCCTAGGGTGTCATAACTCTTAGGGGTCATAAATGAGTTAACAGAACAACAGGTTTGCCCATGAATGTACGCTTGCTCCTGAATATACGCAACCCGCTGAAACAACACGATTTATTCCACGTCTGATGTTAACTCTGTGACAACCTTGATATCTATATCGTTAACTGCTATGTACAAGATTTCAAATTCAGATGTACATTTATATTCATATCTCTTCATCAAAACTATGGTTGATTTGGCCGTGTGTCCTTGGTGTGTTATACAGAACTCACAGTCCTCACGTGCACATCACATGTAGTCTACTTACGGAGCAGCTTCTGGCAGAGTGGAGTATTCTCCTTACCTATTAAAGAATATCAGATAATACTGTCGCTAGCACTTGTGCATGCTTTGTGGTTCAATACTTACAATCGCTGGTTAGTGTTGCCAGATCCAACCACCGGGCAGATTTGTTATTTATATCACTTCCGGATGTTACTGAATTATCTTGTGTTTGGAATGTTTACTTTGGAGTAGTGCGTACTTGTATAATTCACATACTTCTAGAATATTCAATGTTCGTGTAAATAGCTGCACACTTCGTTGAAGAGGAAGTACTGTTCTGTGTGCGTGTGAAATCTTATGTGACTTAACTGCTAAGGTCATCAGTCCCTAAGCTTACACACTACTTAAACTAAATTATCCTAAGGACAAACACACACACTCACCCGTGCCCGAGGGAGGACTCGAACCTCCGCCGGGACCAGCCGCACAGTCCATGACTGCAGCGCCCAGACCGCTCGGCTAATCCAGCGTTGCAAGTACTGTTCTGGAGGTACGTTGGTCTCACTAGTAAACGTGCCTTCAGTATTATGAGCTGAACTTCATTGATGACGCTGCCTTAGGATTCGTTTTTGATTGTGGTTTAAACGTGCCATTGTTTGGTTTAGATGCTGGCTACTTCCAAGCATCTGCATCACTGTGGTTCCTACTAGGCATTAAAGGAAACACTACATGGGCAGGAACCAGATTGCACGCAAGGCATCGTTCCTAAGATCCGTATATTCGGGAGACATGGATTCCAAAACAGCAGTAAGTCAGCAGCACATCAGACGTCTGCCAGTGTTTTCGGAGATGCAGAACAGGACCCGACGAAATAGCAGAAACGATTCGACCAAGTCACCAATTACAAAAGGTGAGATGACATGATATGTCTGGAAGATGTGTATTTTAACTTGGACAGCACAGATGTACTTTGACGACAACGAAGAGAAGCACAGTAGCAGTGACAAGTTTCAGGGCAAACTGAAGAAAACGTCTGGATGCAATGAGCAGGAAGTACGCTTAGCGGAAAAGAACAGGGCCACCAACGTCACGGGCAAACGACAAAGTAGTGTATAAATTATGTTTTGCTCCTATGTCACACATTGATCCCAACCTGGCAGAAGCCAGTAGTAGCTCACATTTCATGAAAAGAATCACAGAATAGTTGTACTAAGCTCTTCTGGTAAAGGACGCTACAATGATAAAGTATATCATCAGCTAGTGCCAACGAATTGAGGAAATGCAGCAGAAGAAGAGTCAGACGTAACAGGTACGGCTACTTTCCGTATGTAGTACCTATGACAGCCGTTGAAGGCAACCACGAGGTTGCCAATCTCATAGACAGACTATAAGAAAATAGACACAGAAGTTAGTCAGCATGTCGGTTCGAGTGCCTTGACACGTTTCAGGAGGTGAAAGAGAGTGTTGGAGATGGAACAACCGTAAAACACGCGCCAGGGAATTTCCGACTCAAATGAAGACACGGCGCTCCCGACCACCAATCACAACTGAAACAGTCGCCTCTTGTTATTGAAGACAAAGTCGATTACTGCGGCTTCCGGGTCGTTCGGCAACACCGGACTTCCTAAAAGAAGAATTGCAGTATCTTGGATATATGGTGCGGACTGTCTGGCACGCCAAGGGCGTGCAATCGCAGTAAGTATCGCCATCTCTCCTGGTATTAGCTGTAGACAACTCGGAAGAGAGAAAACTCTGAAGTTAGCGCACACAAGACAATCACTGTAGAGCCACTACGGCAGAAGAGAGGTGCTTTCGCTGTCAGGGTGCGGGGCCTGTGACACGTCGCTGCTCCTTCCTCGAATCATGCTGAAGCGGGCGGGGAGCCACTCCAGCGCTTCACGCCCGTTACCGGCGACGCAAAAGCCTAACGGCCAGAACTGTGGTGGCGAGCATGAGGCAAGTTACCGATCCTGTGAGAATCTTAAGGCCGCAGTATCTCTCCAACGTGACGTGCCGTACAAATCGAAGATCGATCGCTCCAACCGACATCCTCGCCACGGCTCTCGGAAAGTGAAAGGGACGAGCAACGACAAGATAGACAGCGCTATTGCAGGCACCTCCTCCGTCTCAAAAAGCTGAAGAAGTCGGCGTCTACGCCCCGGACAGCGCGTACGTGCCGGCAGGCCTGACTGTCTGCGAGTCGGTCTTCCTAGGGAGAAAACTCGCAGGCAAACGGAAGTCATGAGCACAGCGGCAGGCGGCTCTCCGACCGCCGACCGCGCTGACGCCGCACCGAGTAGCTGCGCCCGGTGGAGCACAAAAAGTTGCTACGACCTGGCTGTAATCACCTCCACACTCATTGTTGCCCCGACAGGGTCTACAGCACGGCCGGCTAAACTTCACGCGGGCCATGTGTGTGGGTCACGTGCAGGCCAAACTTTCGCCAGAGTTGGCTTTGCTCGTTCCTTCATGGAAGTATTCGCTATAGCACACTTCATTCATTATTGCAGTGTGGCACTTTCGGTCGGTACCACTCTCTTCAGTTCAGCAGAATGGTGGTATCAGCGCTGCGTACCCTTTGCTAATTGTTCGTGATATGAAGGAAGTTCATTTTATTATTTCCATGTACATTTCTTATTTCCTGCAAGGAAATGAGGAGGACGACCTTGAATACTAGGGAGTTCGGGATCGCTGGGGTAGTAGAGGAGGTTCTATTCCATGGCCTGCGAGTTCACCTCACCTGAATCCACTTAATTATTTACTATGGGTATATCTAAAGTCACTTGTATATGAGACGCCAGTGGATGCAGAAATGGAGGTAGTTGCCAGAATTGTATCTGCCTGCGTCAGAATCTTGTTCACCCATGTCATGCTGACATATAAGTCGATGGCCGTCTGTTTCAGCACATTTTGTAAGATACAGTAAAAATGGTATGTTCACTTGTGCCGATGTTGGTATTTGAATTTAGCTGTACCTAATCTAAGTATAAAAGTACACAGTACCGTGATTTTATTCCTTTTACCTACCTAAGCTCGCTTTCCGACCCCAGGTGCCCTACCTCACATTGTTCAGTGGAGCATCCTCTTCGTCTCGTTAAATATTTTATCGCTCTTACGGAAACGCCCTGTATATTATGCAGCCGCATGAACGACGAGTACTGCAGATTTTCTATGAATCGTTATTACAATAACACGCAGACAGAATTTAAAGATTTTGTTGACAATGGAACAGCAAAAAGGTACAACTATCTGAAGACGGGATTCATTTTTCTGTATATTAAGAAGCACTTTCAGCTAAATTATCAGGTATGCAGCATGTGAAGAAATTGGTGTCGTGAACAGCAACATATCTTACGTCGGATACAATATTCCATTATCATTTGCAATAACTTTTCATGGAACTGAACGAAGAATGTGAAGACTTTACATTTCGGCTACGTCAATGGGGCATGTCTTGAACGATTTATAGATTTAGAACTGGTTATTCGTGATTTTATGAAGAAGAGAGGAGTGCAGGAATGATAATTAGAACATCTTGAATGGATCGTAGACCTTGCATTTAAGTGGACTTTACTGTACACTTCCCACGGTAAGATAGAGCAAAATGAGAAACAATTAATTTCTGATATCATGTGGATGCATTTAAAAAGAAACTCGTGGTGTGAAATGGATAAATTATGACAAAAAGCATCGTCCACTCTCCTAAGCTCACTTAGGATTGAAGAATTTATTGTGGATTTGAAAGAAGTACAAGGATAGTTATCTCAACGTTTTGACAACACTATTAATCTCACATCCGTTATCGAGCTGTTTCCGATTCCGTTTCCCGTTTCGGTTAAAAGCGACCCTGCGCATGTGGATATGTAGCGGACTGACCTGCAAGGTATTCCCTGTTTTAATGATAAATTCTTTTTCGTTAAAACTGTCCTGGATGTCTACGTTACTTCCCTCAGGTATAATTTCTACGTCTCTATAATGAGGTTGCAAAGTTCTACAGGGTTTCAATTGACATATTTCTGTGAAAAACCTCTTTCCGATTGTGAAACTAATAAGTCACGATGACGTGGCAACCTGAGTGCGAAAATCTGTGAAATTACCTGCGTCTGTCTGCATGGCAACAGCCTGTACAAAATAAAAATTATGTCTTCAGCGAGCTGAAAATCATTAAGTAATCATGAAAATTTGTTTTGCTTTTGATCTGCGTTGCTGCGGAATGTGAAATATAAAACCAAGTCGTACGTCGTGTGACTGCACTGCTATTTAAATGCGACATGTTCTCAGTTTCCCATCTTGCCCTCCTAACGCGCAGCAAAGCGTAGCAGAGGGGGAAACGTGCCAGTTAAGATCAGTGCTTCGGCACTCGTGCCCGGGCACAGCCCGGGAATCGAATTCCTGGCAGCTGTTAACCGCCACTGGTGTACAGCTTCGCCGAGACACTGCGGGGAGTCTCCGAGACGGTGTTGCCGGCTGCCCAGGCAGCCACGTCAGCAGCTACTGCAACTGCTCCCTCTGACGTCCGCATCGGGGAGCAATAAAGGCACAAAAACACGTTACCATCATTGCTGGCAAAGAGCTAACAACAAATCTTTAGTACAAAACCACGAGGGCAAGAAGAAATCGTGAAGAAAGCAATGCAACGACAGAAGACATGTGAGGAACTATACTACTGCTTAACTTTCGTAAAAAAAAAAAAAAAAAAAAAAAAAAAAAAAAAAAACAGGGTGGAAGTGTGGAAGTGGCAATCGCTGGTGACGACCCGAGCGAGTGAAAGAGAGATGTATCCATCTCGAGCACCAGTCTTTGCCAGAAGCCGAACCGACAGGAAAAACGGACTTCTCCAGTTCGAATTCACGCCACAGCCATCAAACGACCACCAGCATCCGATCAATGCAGGTACCACCTTCTCCTACGCCAAGTAGAGTGCACTGTAGAAGAACAGTCTTCGTCTGTTGTCGTACAGAGGTACGTACCATCCTCTCGTTTAACTGCAGACTTCACGAAAGTTATTCGAGGCGACCGACAACGGAGCTGAGGCCTCCGCAGTCGCAAATCCTCCATAGACGACAGTCACCAAGACGTCACGAAACCTCACTGGCGTCATCATAGTGTCCGGACGCTAGTCTACACATGGGCTTACTATTCTGTGATGATGAATGCATGTCATCGTCAGCTAAAGAAGACTATATTCCATTATGGAAAAGCGACTGTGCTGATAGTCGCAAATGGGAAATACTTGCAACTGTTACGCTCATTTATTCAAAGAAGAACTATCAATGACAGAACCCTAATTTGTCTTTTTATCAGCATGTAGTCACAATGTTACTCTCGGATGGGGCAATTTGCAAGCATCACAGAAGGTCATAGACTGTGGAAGATCAGAGCTTCAGTTAGATGAAGTTATTCCGACAAGCACTAGTAACAGAAATTGCTGTGGGTGGTTGTTTGCCGTCGAAGACCTTTTTGTCACGCCATTATCAACTAGACGAATTCCAGTTATCAAATGAGATGCTCAGTTCAACTGTGAAGCTTTTGTCAATAACAAAAAAACTACTCAGGCTCACAAAAGAAATCTAAATGCCAGTGCCGATCATAAGCGTAGCAGGTTTTGAAGGATAACTTAGGTTCGCTATTTGTCACGAGCAGCCGCAACTCATCCCTTACGGTATGTGCGTAGGGACAGCTAAACCAGTTCTTGAAGGGCAGATGATGTGGTACCGACGAAGAATCGTGCTCCGCTATAACTACAGACAATGCACTGATCTGGGCAGCCCGAGGAACAACGTAGGAAAGTGGTAGGTGGTCTACGTCATTTATTGGATGATTTAAGATCCAGAGTGGAGAAGAGACAGACCAAGTAATGAATAGTAAGGCATTCTATCAAAAGTTGGGATCATCCTTCAACTAGCCAGCGCTCATATAGATTGTACCGGCTGAATGACTGATAACACCTGAGGTTGTGGTGAAGATGCTGGAAGCTGACATCATTGAACCTTCAGACAGTCTTCCTCTTTCCCTTCGGTCCTCCTAGAGAGGGACGGCTCATGGAATTTTTGAATCGACTAACGACGACTGAAGAAAAAAATCATGAAGAAAGATGTCTATCCATTGCTGGGCACTGATGACTCCCTAGAGGGCTTGAAAGGAGCGAAGTATTTCTCAACTATGGACATGGAGACATGCTACTCTAAAATCGAGTTTGACAAGGCTAACCAGAAAAAGACTGCCTTAGTAGCTCCCTATGGTCTCTATGAGTTTAAATTTATGCCTTTTGGACTATGTAACGCTCCTCCCACCAACTAAAGTGGTGCTTGTCAAACGTGTTTGCTTAATTTCCAATACTGACACTGTTGGGTCACACCTCGGGGTGCATAAGATATATGGTCAGGGAGGAGGGAAGGGTGTGTCAAGTGGCCATTGAAAGAACAGTTAAGTTTTCACCAAACCATGGTTACTGATTGAAGATTAGAACTTTCTCATTTTGATTCTACATATTATATCATATCAAATATAGTTCAGTGAACAGGAGAGTAATATATTGGAACTTCATACATTTCTTCTGAAGCCGGTCGCTGTGGCAGAGCGGCTGTAGGCGCCTCAGTCCGGAACCGCACTGCTGCTACGGCCGCAGGTTCGAATCCTGCTTGGGGTATGGATGTGTGAGATGTCCTTAGGTTAGTTAGGTTTAAGTAGTTCTAATTCTAGGGGATTGATGACCTCAGATGTTAAGTCCCATAGCGCTTGGAGCCATTTGATTTCTTCTGAAGGCTTGCATAGTGACACGTTTCCTGTAGCTAATCGGGTATTATGGCCGGTAACATCGTAGCAGTATCCCGTTTTTGTTATTCTGATTTCCAGTCACATTTTCTGGGCGTCATCACGCCCGAGTATCTGAAAGAATACGAAGCGGCTGAAGCAGGCAATTTTCAATTGGGGTTTTCTATTAGACCAAATACAACAGGGCAGATATGGTTTTAAATAATGTAACTTAATTACCGGTAATTTAAAAGTGTCACAAAGGGACAGAATGGTGGGTGACAGCTTTTTGTATAAAGGGTTTAGAAGTCATTTTCATCTGTTGTATTATATGTGTTTTCTGGAAGTAACTAAGCCTCACTACATACCACTCTGATCCTGGCCGGCCGGGGTGACCGAGAGGTTCTATGCTCTACTGTCCGTAAACGCGCCACCGCTATGGTCGCAGGTTTGAATCCTGCCTGGGGCATGGATGTGTGTGATGTCCTTAGGTTAGTTAGGTTTAAGTAGTTCTCAGTTCTAGGGGACGGATGACCTCAGACGTTAAGTCCCATAGTGCTCAGAGCCATTTGAACCATATGAACTCTGATCCTGACGTCATTAAAATTAAGCACATCATGAAATATTACTGTCTCAGTAAGTATTTTAGTTTGTTATGGGGAAAGAAAAATACGTTCTTAAAAAGCTCATAACGTAAGTTGACGTCTTTAAGTATAGCTAGCTAAAAGCATACCATTATAAAACACAGCTGAGAACAGTGGACCATACGAACACTTGATCCCAGGATATAAATATTTTGAGACATCTAGTGAATGACGATGTAATCCGTTGTGAGTCAGAAAAAAAGTAGACCAATCACAGATATTCTGACTCTTCCACACATTTGTGATACAAGAAATTTTCTCGGAATGTGCTGGAACTACTAGTGATCCATGAAAGACTCACGTGTAAGTGAATGTCGCTTGCACAGAGACACCAAATTTTTGTGGACTGAGGTAGAAGCAAGACATTTCCTTGTCTTTAAAGAGGCGCTAACATCCTCTCAAACACTGTGTGACAGGAATACTGAGGCAGAACTACACACAGAAGTAGTTGGTAGACAGCGATACTAGGACACGTTTGATATCAAATTGATATGCAGATTTAATTAAATTGGTCAGTTAATTACCCCGAATCGAAACATCCACCAACACGAACAGATGTAAAGCCAATTAAACAGTACGAGATAAATGGAGGCCACCCCACCCACAAGCCACGCTCTGGTCTCGGCACAGCTGTCTAAGCAGACCACACACACAGTCACACACACGCACACACACACACACACACACACACACACACACATACACACACGCACGCACACTGGACAATCACAACAATACCGCAAGTGCCAGCCATTCTGAATGTGAAAACACTGCGCCGTAACAATTGTATTTAACGTCATTGCACCTCCTGTAATCGAGCATCTATTAAAAAGGAAAAAAAATAGTGACGATAACAAATGTCCTCTTCCCACTAAAATATGCATAGTCCACTTTCTTTTAGGTTTATGACGAAAGGTAGTATAGTTTTTAAGTTCGACTGAAGGATACAATTCGCATCTCATTATATTGCGACATCCAATGAACTGCACCACCGTCGATTACAGATGACCGGAATTAAGATAGAACCTCCATACATGTCTACCCGGCGTAAAACCATGAAAATTAAACTTCCACTATTTTGCCGCGAAAACTACCGATCACCACAGAATGTCCACTCTATATCGAAACCAACAATGGAATAAAGAAAAAACGAGAATCTAGTCTGTGCAAAAAATCCTCTATGTTTACCAATTTCATTCAGCTTGATTGACAAATTACATGATCTGAGAGAGTCTGTCACGTTAAGATCAGTGTTTGCAAATACACTGTAATACATGTGTGTATTACAAACGTTTCAGACACATGGAAGAGCATTATAGAATACAATCTTACACGCCATTTGCTCACATGTCGGAAAAGACGCAATCATTTGACTGTTGACCAGCTATGATTCAAGAGGACAATTACTGTGTTGTACACTATAGCAATTCCAGTTTTACGAATGTAAAGCTATATCACACCTGCATTTATCAAACAAATCGTGAGAGCCTGTCTTGTGATAGAACCTCCTACGAGATTTTACTGCGTCCCTCTCTCTTCCATTACATCAAAATCAAATATCATGTTCACGCTTACATTTCACATTTTTTCTCCATAACTGCCCTTTATTGACCTGCGTGTAAAACTTTTGTCATACAAAAGACAATCAATTGCAATAGCAGCAGTTTCTTGTGTTCTAGTTTTCAAAGCAATTACATCATCACAGCCTGTTTTACACTATCTTCTCACTTGTCGGGAAAAACACAGCCATTTCTAGGTTTCAAAATGAGCTGTAATTCAACTGGTGTCTACTTTTTAATCAGAGGTTGTGAAGTATGAAATAACTCTAGACTTGTGGTAACAACTATTTTTAAACATGCAATAGTGACAATAATAGCAAAAGCAGTCATGATTCAACAAGACTAGATACAGCCGATTTCTGTCAGTTTAACGGGCAAAATCGGTGTACTTCTGGGAGATCTATCTGCATCGAAACTTTATCCAGTTATACCACTCCTTGTAACAGTACCTCCATAAGATTTTACCACGTCTCTCTCTTCTGATATTTCAAAAATAAATTCCGTGTGTCCGTTGACATAGAGCATATTATACATGCATGTATCACTCCATTCAAGCAGGTGGCCAGTGCTCAAAGCCGTGTTTACAAATCTGGATAAGGTTTTATCGACTGTACTGGAGGAAGACTATATCCAACAAACTATCACTTACAAAATAGGGTTTCTGTGTTGTTCAGTTTAATACGTTGTCTTTTCAGATGTAACACATCCCAGAAGTATATGACTACAGCTTTCTACACTGCCATACACTTTGTTATTCATCGTGACTTTGAGGCCAGTGTCAGACGCTAAACCAATACTGAATCGTTCTGATCCATTAGCTCTCGCAGAAAGCTGAACATCATATGACATAAACTGTGCAGCTCCCACAGCACACAAGTAGGTACAAATAAAACACAGGGGTGATAATTCCCATTGACAAAAATGTTGGAGACATCCAAAAATATGGGAAAAAAGAGTTTGCAGCGCTGTAGAGCGTTTCCAACAGCTATCTAAAGATGTTGACCTTTACATGTAATCTCACCTTCCACAGCAGTGGGGTGGCAGATGTCCCCTGTGTTCCATTTTGAAGAGCATCGTTTCTTCTTGCAGTCATGTACATGATTACTGTTCCAGTGGTGACCATCGCTAGAAGGTGCTGTTCACAACACATGCAAGGTAGTAGACATAAAAAGAGGTACTGTTACCTCAGTGGTGAAAAAAAGCATGTGGAGAGCGTAGCTGCATGTGGAAATAGAACGAAGCTACAGCATTGAGCAACCCTTTCAAAAATTTGCCTGAAGGTGATGACCTCTATATTTAATCCCATGCTGCACAGCGAAAAGTAGCAGATATTATGTGTTTTTCCAAGGCTCCTTCCACCTCAACCAAATAGTGTCAGTCAATCTTTACGTGCTAATCAACATCATATCAATGGACAGACAGGAAGGTAAAGACATCATTGATATGGAACGGTGTATTGTAATAAACAGTGCAGTTGTTAGTGCAATCAATTTCAGCAATTTTACCTTTTTTCCCTAATTTCAGTGGCAGACAATGACGCAGCAGAATGCTTCCTTGTTTCTGTATAGTCACTAAATCACCCCTCCACTACTATGTATATACCATGTACTAGATTATGAACGCAGATAGAGGACGATGCAGTATGTCTATTCTGTCATATACATCAAAGTATGTAACTATTGTTGTTCCATAATTTCAAGGCTAGTCAATGACGCAGCAGAGTGCTTTCCAAAATCTGTATCACCGCTAAATCACCCCTCCATTACTTTGCAGATACCATATACTAGATCGAGAACGCAGTTAAACAACTGTGTGGTTCATCCATTCGGCCATATACGAGGGTAGACCCAAAAGAAACCGGATTGTTGTCATAAAAATTTATTGATGAACCTTTTTACAAAATTACTTCAGTAACCTTCAAAATACTCTCCATTACATGCGATGCACTTGTCAAGTCTCTTTTCCCACTGTTGGAGGCATGTTTCGAACTCTTCAAGTTTGATATTGTCCAGTGCCCTTTGCTACGCTGTTTTTATCGCCTCCACATCGTCATAACGCTCCCCTTTTAGCGTTCTTTTCATTTGTGGAGATAGGAAAAAATCTCACCGGGCTAGGTCCGGCGAATACGGAGCTTGGGGAACGACAGACCATCTCTGAGATGCCAAATAGTGGGTCACTCGTAAGGCCATGTGTGCTGGAGCGTTGTCGTAATGCAGAAACCAGTCACCTGATTGCCAAAGTTCCGGGCGTTTCCTCCTCACATCCTCCCGCAGACGCCTTAAAACATCCAAGTAAAAGTGCTGGTTAACAGTCTGGTCAAGGGGTGCGAATTCCCAATGCACAATTCCACGAGCATCAAAAAAGACAATGGTCATCGTCTTCACATTTGACCTCACTCTGGGAGAGTAGGGAGTCCTCCACTGGCTTGACGCTTACTTGGTTTCTGGGTCATACCCGTAACACCAACTCTCATCCCCTGTACTGACTTTGTTCAAGAAGTTTGGATCACGTGCAACCTTTGTTTTCAAGTCCTGACACACATTCATGCGGATGGTTTTTTGCTCCTGTGTGAGAAGGTACGGATCAAATTTAGCAGCAACACGTATTATGTGCAAATCCTCACTCAAAATCCGCAGGCACGAGCTCCAACTGATTCCTGTCTCTGCTGAAATTTGGTCGATCATTTGGCGACGATCCTCGTTGATCTTTTGGCGGACCTTTTCAATGTTCTCCTCATTTCGCGATGTTCAAGGGCGTCCAGAACAAGCTTGGTATTCAACACACATCTCACCACGTTTATAGCGCCCAAACCACTCGAAAACCTTTGTGCGGTTCCTAGCGTCCTCCTGGAAAGCTTCTTGAAGCATTTGATGTGTCTCCGTTGCAGTTTTTTTAAAGCAGGAAACAAAATTTCACACACACTCTTTGTTCTTTTGAAGTTGCCATAACGACTTCGCAGAGGTAACCCGCCAACAGCCAGAGAAACACAATACCACACTTGCACGTTCAGCTCTATACTGACGCCCTCTGCACAGCTGTTTCATGAAGGCCTCTACTACCATCATCTAGCCTGAGAACCCTGCACTACTTCAACGAGTGGCAGCGCCGTCGGAGTCAGGTTTCTTTTGGGTCCCCCCTCGTACAGCAATGTATACCAGACAGCGTGCTGTGCCGATGCAATTATGCTACCTACATATTTCAAGCTCATAGACCATAGTGAAGAATTTACGATTACGACTGGCCACGTTTCCCCTTTTGGATGGGCATCACAGAGTATTCTCGCATTCATAGGATAAAGTCAGAGATTGCCAGACACCTCCAACATTGTCCTTGAACAATCCCCCCTGCAACAATATTCTTACGCAGGGCACTCTTCCAAATGCACAACATCTCTCCAGATGCATTTGTGTCGAGTATAGTAGACATGAGAGCGTTGTGGTGGTATAACAGATGGTTAAGAAGAAACATGTGGTTTGTACATCTTGGAGCTCCAGATGGATGAGTTTTGAAATGTTTTACGTGAATCAACAGTGCTACCAGTTATTAAGCATTATTCCACTATCTGGAGTCAGTTTAAGGAAGGTACCGACATGAGAGAAATGATCATAAAACTTAAACACACACTCCTGTGATCACATGGTTCACCATCAAAAATGCTGTGTAGTACAGCAGTATGGTTTCCTAAGTATTAATCGTGTGAAACACAGTGGTCTTTATTCTCTAATGCAGGATATATTTGTCCAACATCAGACATACAATCACCCCGAAAGTTTCCTACCCAATCACTGCGGTGATAAACTTCAAAATGATAAAAATATTTCACTCTGGTGTCCTAGGAAGACATCATCAGTGTATATCCACCACTCGAGCTGCTTACAAAACAGCTAGAATGAAGTCAGGAGACTTCTGGTCTGTCTCATAGAAATTAATGGGTTTTATATATATTTTTAAGTTGGAAACATACATATCCTCAATCACACTCCCGACATCAGTCATGTTTATCATTAGTAGTAGTAATGGTTTTGATGGTTGCGCTTTATCTCACTAAGAAATAGAGCAAGGGAAAAGAGAGATGAATATTTTTGAAACTTCCTCTGAGATTACCTTTCGCGGGCAAATGCTCTACCATCTGAGCTACCCAAGCGTGACTCACGCCCCGTCCTCACAGCCTTACTTCCGCCGGTAACTCGTCTCCTATTTTTCAAATTTCACAGAAGCTCTTCTGCAAACCTTGAAGAACTAGCATTCCTAGAAGAAAGGTTATGCAGAGACATGGTATACCCACAGCCTGAGGGATGTTTCCAGAGTCAAGTTTTCACTCTGCAGCGGAGTGTTCGATGATATGAAACTTTATGGCAGATCAAAACTGTGTGCCGCACCGAGACTCGAACTACAGACCTTTCCCTTTCGCGGGCAAGTGCTCTACCTACTGAGCTAGCCAAGCATGACTCACGCCCTCTCCTCACAGCTTTCATTCCAGCGGTACCTCATCTTCTACTTTCCAAACTTCACAGAAGCCCCCCTGCGAACCTTGCAGAACTAGCACTCCTAGAAGAAAGGATGTGTGGAGAAATGGCTTAGCCACAGTCTGGGTGATGTTTCCAGAATGAGATTTTCGCTCTGCAGCGTAGTGTGAGCTGATATGGAACTTCCTGGCAGATTAAAACTGTGTGCCGTACCAAGTCTCAATATTGGGTGGCTCAGATGGTAGAGCACTTGCCCGTGAAAGGCAAAGGTCCCGAGTTCGTGTCTCGGTGCGCCACACAGTTTTAATCTGCCAGGATGTTTCATATCAGCGGTCACTCTGCTGAAGAGTATTTCTCATTCTTATGAATTTTTTTTTATAGCTGATACACTGAGGTACCACCCACACTCTGCTGTACGAAAATGCACATCAAGAAACAGCAACTTCTTATGAGGAAGTAAGCACCATAGTCTGTAGCCAAAGGAGATGAAACAGTCCTCTTGATGATTACAGTAGCATTCCTCTTCCACAAAGGAGTTCTGCTTTGATGTTAGGTAGTTTTGCTCATGTGAAGAGACTACAGCAATTCCGTCCAAAGACCACATCTGTTGAGTACACCCCCCTCGCACTGTGGAAGATGATACATGTGACATAAATCCACTCTCCTACATAACACTTTAGGGAATGGCTTATGTCTGATAAACACAATGATTCTTCTCCTTAATACTTAACAAATAACATTGTGAGAACCAAGCATGATTTGATAATATCTATATTCGACTGCATGTGTGAGAACACAGTTGTGGATTAGGATACATATATTTTGCCTGCTTTAATCTGACGCCTCTGTATAACAGTTACATCGCCTTAGTTGAAGTATGTGTTACGAAAACCTACGTAGTTTACAAGGGAAGGGGGAGGGATAAAAGGTAATGCTGCCAGAGCATAATTTTTAAGCTTTACTCGGTCTTGATGTCTGGGAACCCCCAACTCACCGCAATCCTCCCCCCCCCCCCTTTTCATAGTAATTTTCTCTAATTTTACGTACTTTATTTCTACTACCTCGTGTATGTTGTAAAATCCACCTTCCTGGGACGGTCAACACCAGAAAAGTAATCATGTTTGTGACTTCAATATGATGAAGCAATACCCATCGGAACATCGGAACTGTGCACCATGTCAGCCGCTACCTGTGGGAGATGAGATCACCTGCAAAGATAGCTGTTAGAAGTGCCTCAGACTCTTTGTGTCCGTATGTTGGGACGCCTTCCACGTTTTTGTCAATGAGAAACATCGACTCTGTATTTTATTTCTACCTACCTGTGTGCAGTGGGATGTGCATAGTTTATACCATGCGATGTTCAGCTTTCCGTGTGATGCAGTGGATCACAATGTGTTATTGTCAGTTTAGCATCTGACACAGACTTCAAGGTTATGGTAGGAAAACAAAGTTTATGGTGCGGTAAAAAGCTGTTTTGATGTGTTACAGCCAAAAAGACAATTTTATATGCTGCTTACGAAGGAAAAATACAGCAACCCACTCTTGTGAGTGATAGTTTGTGGGATATGATCTTGCTTCAGTACAGTTGGCAAATTTTATGCAGATCTCTGCAGGTGACTCCGAACACTCGCCACCAGCTCCAATGGAGTGATATGTGCATATCTAATATGCTCGACGTCAGCACAAAGACAGTGTTTACTTTTCGATGTATGAGAAGAGAGAGATACTTTTCAGGCCTTTTTTCTGTTTCAACGAGCGGTATAAATTGTTAAGTCTGGATGTAGATTGTTCTCTCAAAACTACACCAATTTTCCCCATAAAACTAATAGAAATCGGCTATATCTATTCTCGTGGAATCATGATTGCTTTTATTATGATTGTCACAACTGCGTGTTTAGAAGTAGGTGTTACCTTCAGTCCAGTGTTACTTCATACTTCAAAACCTCTAGTTATAATGTAGACACTGCTTGAATTGTAGCTCGGCTGGAACCTAGAAATGATAGTGTTTCCTCCCGACAAGTGAGTAGCTTGTGTGATGATGAAATTGCTTACAAAACTAGAACGCAAGAATCTGCTTCTATTGCAAATGATCGTCTATTGTATGATAGAAATTTTAAACGCAGGTCAGTAGAGGGGTGTTACGGAGCAACAATGTGAAATGTAAACATGTAGACGATATTTGGTTTGGATGTCAGAAAAAAGAGATATGGAGTAAAATCTTATAGACGGTACTATTACCAGAGAGTCTCTCACGACTTGTTTCGTAAATGCATGTGTGATATAGCTTCACATTCGTAAAACGGGTATTGACTTCCTCTTGAATTATAGCTTTTTATTGGCGTTCGTAAAATGATTGCAATTTTTCAGACATGTGAGCAAATGGCGTGAAAAATTCTGTTCTCCATTGTTATTTCACTTGTCTCAAATGTTTGTAATACACGTGCATCGTAGTTTATTTACAGGCACAGATTTGAACGCGAGAGACTCTCTCACGTTGTGTAAATTGTCCACCAAGCTGACAGAAGTTGTTTAACATAGATGTTTGTTCTGTGAAGTTTAAATCCTCGATTTTTTTTCTACTCCAATGATGGTTTTGACATAGCGAGGGCATTATGCGGTGATCGATAATTTTCGCAGCCAAAATAATGGAAGTTGTTTTTCCCTGATTTTACGCAGGATGGTCATACACATGGGGTAAATGGTTCGCACTCTGTATTTTGGTCATCTGTAATCAGCGGCGGTGCATTCCTTTGGTTATCGCAAAATAACGAAATGCGAATTTTATCCTACTATCGAGCGGAAAAACTACACCGATTCTGCTCATTAAACCAATAGAAGATTGACTGCACCTATTTTAATGAAAAGAGGAGATATATTATAGTCCTTTATAATAGATGATTCATTGTAGGGTATGCATTGGTATTGGTCAAAAATGTTCATATGTGTGTGAAATCTTATGGGACATAACTGGGAAGGTCACCAGTCTCTAATCTCAGGTAATCAGTCCCTACTGAACCTAAAGTATTCAAAAGACAAACACACAAACCCATGTCCAAGGGAGGACTCGAACCTCCGCCGGGACCAGCCGCACACTTAATGACTGCAGCGCCGTAGACCACTCGGCTAATCGCGCGCTGCATTGGTATTAAATACAATTGTTACAGAGCAGTATTTTCACATTCAGGGGGCGGGGTGATCGAAAGTGTGTGTGTATGTGGAGACACCGTAGGCAGCTGTTCTCTGACAAGAGTATGGCGTGTTGGACGGGCAGCCTTCATTTATCTCATATAGTTTTGTGGCTTTACATCCTTTTATGTTGGCACTGGACGGTCGCCTCAAGGGATGCTGGATGTGGTCAGCGATCACAGTGGGATGGCGGTATGATGCAGATAAATGTGCTGTGCGCAGTAGCAGCTGAGCATTTGAAAAAGCCTGTGTGTCCTGTAGGGGGAGGGAAGGAGGGAGGGATAGGGAGGAATGAGGGGAGGTAAGAAGGCTTCTAATTTCGGCATCGAGGGGAGTGCATATTCAGCTGCCGCCCATTATGCAATACATGTGTTGCCTTATGACTCGTTGATTACAAGGGCTGGTTTTTTTCACAACTATTTGAATGTGTAATTAGAACAGTGCAGCATTTTCCATTAGTTGTGGTCGCGCGTATTGGCTTCGATTACCTGGGCTGCAGGGTGATTGTCGTGCAGGCACCTGTAACAAACTCTGATGTCAAACAACGATAGATACAGTCCACAGCTGTAGGCTTATAGGTAATACACATACCAACCTCCTCTCTGTCCAACGCCAGCATCTACTAAGTTGAATAAACTTCCCACCAAAAAAATATAGTTCCTTCCACTCTAGCCTTTTTCCAGCCAGGTTGTACGAGAAGCGTAGAGTTTGAGTACGTCTGCCACAAGTTTCAAGTAAAATTTTTTCCCAGCTGGATATCACCAGTTGTATGGCATCGTTAGTTTTTGGGCTGCATTCCGATTTTGGGCAGTCCTTGTGTAACGCTATGCAAATAGTTATGTAATTTCAACCGATCTTTATGATTAACTATGTAGTTAGGACTGATCTTTACTTCAGCTTTCCAATCAAAATAAATAAGGTACACTAACCTAACCTTCCTCTCCTGCATCTGGGCAGTTTCCATGTGTTGGGGTGTTCACTTGCTCTTTCCATCAGGAAGGACCAGAGTTCGAGTCCCAGAAAGGGCACCACGATTTTTAATTGCCCGCCAATTACCAGGTGGGTGGTGAGGTGGGACGTCAGCACAGACCTGGTACAAAGAATTTCCCTGCAAAATTAGAAATTCCCGCCAAAATTCGAAAGTCCCCAAAATTCGAAATTCCTGGGAATAAGATAGGTGGCGGATGGGTTAGGCAATGAGCACTATGGGACTGAACTTCTGAGGTCATCAGTGCCCTAGAACTTAGAACTACTTAAACCTAACTAACCTAAGGACATGACACATATCAATGACCGAGGCAGGATTTGAACCTGCGACCGTAGCGCGGTTCCAGACTGTGGCGCCCAGAACCGCTCGGTCACTCCGACAGGCACGGAGGGGATAGGGTGAGGACCCATATCTGGTACCGAGCGCTGCAGTTTTCGTATCCGCGCCAGATGGCTTGAAAATTGATGACCACTAGAGGTCTCTGTAGCAGTCGCGCCGTAAGCCGTGGTTGCGCAAGCTCCTGGCCCCGAATCTAACGTGAGGGCGTCACTGTGGAGCACGTTGGCCCAGCAGCTAATGGCGACGTACCCTGTCTTGTATTTAGGCAGATGCCTCTCACTCACAAAGGCAGTCTGATATTCGCGTTGAGTCGGTTGATATTTCGCTTACAGACATCGTGCTTATGTTGCGTATGCTTACTTCCCGTTTAAGAATGAACTTTGTTTTGATTTCGTGAGGTTATCTATTGTGAGCGTTGCTTAATACTTTGTTGTTGAGTTTGGTATTTTACCCGGCTGTCTGTCGTCGCGCTTGTTCAAATGGTTCAAATGGCTCTGAGCACTATGGGACTTAACATCTGTGGTCATTAGTCCCCTAGGACTTAGAACTACTTAAACCTAACTAACCTAAGGACATCACACACATCCATGGGCGAGGCAGGATTCGAACCTGCGACCGTAGCAGTCACGCGGTTCCGTACTGAGCGCCTAGAACCGCGAGGTCGCGCTTGTCTTTCCATTCTTGTTCGTCCGTCTTGTTTTTTCGCTGGCCGCTCCCATTCGGTCCCATGAAACTCTAGCATCTGGTTACGTGGGATTCGTGAAAGCTCCAGACAGAATCAGACACGGTACCACTGGCCAGGCTCCTACCAATCCGTCAGCAGTATGTGAGTCACTGTAAGGAATAGCAACAACGGAAGAACGTGACTCTATTACCTCCTGGGCATCTGGCATCCATCACGCCAGCAGCACACCCATTGAACCCAATTGGAATCGATCTCCTGGAGAGGTTCCCGAAGCCGAGAAGCGTGAATTGACGGATAATAGTCAGTACTGACTGCCTCAACCGTTATGTTGTTACCAGAACTGAGCTATGCTAACTGCCCATGCTCCGTAAATTGCAAAGTTCCTTGTACAAGACATATTGTTGAAGCTGGAAGCACCCCGTGTGATGATCTCTGATTATCCAAAAGTTTTCCAGTAGGGACTATTATCAGAGGTAATTACAGATTGCGACATCACCTACAGGATTCTCTCGATATACTTTGATATACTGCCCATCGTGTCATTCGTATACAACAGAGCAGAGGGAAACACAACAGGCATCACAAAGTTCTTTCTATCCCACCGTCTCGAGTCCGATACGACAATTGATACACATTTCTCGTTTCAAATGGACCATACTCAGGATGAATATGTGAAGCACCTCATCACTATGACCAAAGAATCAAGGCAGCTGACTCGTATACCGCCGCTGGACACGCAGGGAAAAGATCAAGAGCCCTCAAACGCCAAACACCAGCCAAAGACGTAAAGCCCGGGAGACTTCGTACGTGTTTTTACGCCTGTGCGGAAAGTGGGACTACCAACAACGTTACTAAAGCGTTACTGGACCGTAACTTACCCTCCGTTGACTGTCGAACTTCACATATGATATCGAGGATTATGGTCCTTCATCAGGAAGACGAAAGTGCAGTGATGTCGTTCATGTCCTCTGTAAGAAGCCCTACTGCAGCCTGTAGCCGTAGATCGACGTTTGTAGGCTCAAGGAAACTAGAGAGCCACTCAGCGACTGCGAAGCTTTGGCATTAGGGGCTACCTTCGGTGCCCGTCATAGTGAAGATGGTGTAACAACACGACCACCGAAGTGTGTGCACCATGGTGCTGAATGGTAATAGAAAATGGTTCGTGTTATTGTTTTAATGGACGCCTAAGAGACAAATTGATCGTGTGGAGACCGTTGTTTACTGTGTGGGTCGTGACAAACCACTCCTCCAAAAAAAAGCGCAAAGTTTTGTTGCATTCTCCGCGGGATAACCACTAGCCATAATATGTTGAAAGCGGTCGTCAGGTGAATTCTTCACCGCGGGCGACCAGTAAAGGGCATACTTCAATGTTTGGGTCTGGCGGTAGCAGCGGTTGATGCGAGGGCTATTCCGAAAGTAAGGTCCGATTGGTCGCGAAGTGGAAACCACAGTGAAAATAAGAAATGTTTTATTTGTAACAGTTTGCTACGGCTTCCAGTTATTTCTCTACATAGTAGCTGTTCCGGCTTAAACATTTGACATTGCGTTGTACCAACGTCTCGTCACAGAATGCAGCCACCTGTGTTTTCCACCACTTCTCTAGACTGGTCTACAGTTCGTGGTCTGTGCCAAAATGTTGTCTTCATAGCCAGAGATTCACGTGAGCAAAGATGAACATCAAAGGTGGCCAAGAGCGGACTGTATGGATGGTGCTCAAACACTTCCAATCTCAGACACTGCAGGGGCGTCCACATTTCCCCTGAGGTTTGCAGCCGAGAATTTTCATGAAGAAGGATATCCATGACACGTACATTATGTGGGATTGCATGAAATGAGCGAAACCTCGCCGCGGGCACCCATACTTGGTGGGAGACACTATTGTTCTAGGCAGCTTTACGTGCTCATAGTGTTTTCATAAGTTAAAAGAGCAAAGTGATGCGAAAGCGTCATTCGCACTGTCGTTTTCATTTCGCGACCTATCGTACATTACTTTCCGAATATCCCCATCATTTTGAATAACGTGACAGTGGTGTACTATGATTCGGTGGTAAAATTCGTATGCTGTCACCCGAACTTGCCATAATGTTACAATTCGTTCATTTTCAAAGCTTGGAATGCCTGTAAAAGTATGTTGAAAGACTAAACAGAGAAAACAAATCGTATTCTCTATTGGATATAGAGTGTGCTCTAGTGGTCTACCTTGAGAAAATTAAAATAACAGTGTTACGGAAGAAATCAGTTTGATACGAAATATATCTTGAGCAGTTCAGTTCATACTACGTAGGCTGAAGACGGTCTATACCACATTAAGGGAGCATTAAGGAACCTGGATGCCACTGAATACTGGCTCCAACATTGTGCAACATTTTCTACAAACAAATGTGCCACAGAAAACGAATTCTACTCATAGATAAGACAGCCACACTATGAACTAAAAAGAAAGGAATTTACTGGGCAGCTATTTAACACGAAAACTCCGTGCATTAAATCGTTTAATATATTACCGGAACTCTCACTGTAAAACGACTGTTGACGTTGACGCTGGTTCAGCATTACATTTTTGTAGTGTTACAATATAAGTTAATGTAATAAAGCGTCTCAGTTTTCATTGCATAATAAACGCATTGAAAGTTTTTAAAAAGAAGTGCAACAGCGACATTAAAGTTCTTTCGCATAAGACCTCTAGAACATCATTGCTGACACTACTTAAAATAGCTGTGTATTGCCTAGAGATACACAACCATAGAGAACCCTTGGATAATCCATTTCATATATGGTTACATCTATCACATATACTATTCAATGTTTTTGAATATTTGTTTCACTTTTTAAATTACCCAGGCAACTTCATGTCAGCATCATTTTACTTGTATCACTTCAACTGCCCGATTCCTCCTCTGGGGGTGTTGTTGTCTGACCTTCTGCGTCTCCGTCTTCCGCACCTCCATTCTGTAAATGGAAACAGATGTGGCAATTCTCTTTCCGAGAGATATATACTGGTGCTTACAGAGTCCCGACTAATGACGCAACATTTGTTGGAGCTTTCCATGTGGGCAGTGGTGCTCTGTGAGCTCTTACATAGCAGAGCGGAACATCAATTTCCGATTTCTACCAAGTCGCATATGCGCATATAGCTGTAAGTTTAAATTGAAAGGGAAATGATATTTACCACATTGATGGCTAGGCTCAATTGTTAGTACGATGACACTCTGACTTGCATGTTAATATAATGTAGAGTGCGTACTGGACGCACAACGCAGCTACAATGAAAGCGAAACACGTTACACAATTCTTCTCGTCCATAGCAAAAGTCTGCAGCACCAAGTACGAATTTGAGAAGGAAACTGGAGTAGATCTAGAGAAACTTGTGTTGTAAAGTATGAGTCTTGTCAGAATATTTGCAACCAAGATTGCAATTCTAAAAGTTGTCTGGCAACTAGAGCATACGTACAGTCTGTAAAAAAGAAAAGACAATTGCAAAAATTGCTACGAGAAACAGTACTGAAGTAAGATTATGGCGAGACGTTATCGCAGCTTGTATGTCAACATATTTACGCACAGCAGTGACGCAATTTAACGTAAATCCAACCTTTTAAAATGTCTACCGTTTTTAATGTATGTCCGTTGGTCTAATAGCGGACTTCAGTTACCAAATAAGTCATAGCCAGTTTATTAGACGGAATAAGTACGTATGTAATTTTTTAATAGCTCACAGAAATAAAACCAAAACGCCTGGGATAATGAGATAAAAGGTTCGTCGCACAAATACATGAAACATCTATTTTAATTAGTAGTTTCTCCGTGAGCTGATTCTGCAACTGTCTGTTTAATTAACGAAAACCAGCTTCTGTTGATGTGTATAATTTTATTCAGTCCAGTACTTGTGTCGGCATTTATTTTAAAACGTGTTACAAAGAACAGACAGATCTAAAAAACGGCAAACATATGAAATACATCCTCATTCGCAGCTAACCTCGTACAAGAATCACTCAGAGCACAATATCGAAAACAGCCTCGCACTCTTCCATGCAGGGAAGAAGGGATACTTTATTGACACATGCGTAGAAATAGAAATTTACGCCTATCTGAAATAAATCAAAGAAAAGGCGCTCTGTGAACAATGCACGCGATCTTAAAGACACCAGTTCCCTGGACATCTGCCACATCATTATTGATAACTTACTTAAAGTTACTCCGCGGATTCGTAACTGTACATACCTGTTTTGTATCTATTCACTGTAAGCAGTCCTCGATGCATCCAAACTAAGGTAACGACCTGTGCATTTCCCTGTGGTTCAACGTTCGCACGCTACAGGATGTTTCTGTACACTTGACTTGGATGCCTCGTCCTTGGAAAATAATTTTCAGTTTCTTTACATGTAAAAAAACAATTTTAGCATTTTATTCGTAAGACATACAATTTGGAATATTCGAATATTTAACAATGTAAATCCTCTTGAATCCACAGAACAATTTTAATGAATTTATCAGTTTTTAAACGACTATACTTCTCACGATATTATTGGGCATGTCAAATTTGAAATCGATTTGACTGTCTGTCGTCGCGCTTGTTCAAATGGTTCAAATGGCTCTGAGCACCATGGGGTTAACTTCTAAGGTCATTAGTCCCCTAGAACTTAGAACTACTTAAACCTAATTAACCTAAGGACATCACACACATCCATGCCCGAGGGAGGATTCGAACCTGCGACCGTAGCGGTCGCGCGGTTCCAGACTGTAGCGCCTAGAACCGCTCGGCCACCAAGGCCGGCTATGCTTTTATCATTGGGACGTTGCTTCTCTACACCACAATGTAAGTTTATACTCTGTCTATACATATACATACGACAACCTCGTTTTTTCTTCTTTCATTATGTACAATGTCTGTATGTCTACCATATTTAGGACAATTTCCAGAACCACTTCAAAAATACTGAATACAAAGCCGAAACCGAATGTCGACTGAATAAAATTGTACACGACAGCTGGACCGGTTTTGCATAAATAAACTTTTTTCAATATAAACGCCACTGACAAGGCTGTATATCCAAGCGTAATTTTTGAAGCCTTACTTCTCTGAGAAATATAGAGAACAAAACATGCATGACAATAATTTTAAGCAATTATTGACGAATCTGTGAGGAAGAACTTTTAAAGCAGGTGATGAGTTGCGCATACGAACCTCAGTCACGCTTTAAAATTATTATTTCGCATTCGTGTTTCGTTCTCTGCATTTCTCAGGGAAATGAGGCTTCACTAAAGCTGTATGGAAGTCAACTGGCAAAAACAGAAATTGAACTCATGTACGGAGGTAGTAGTCTCACTACACGCGTACACTACGTGACCAAAAGTATCCGAACACCCCCACAAACAAACGTTTTTCTATTACGTGCATTGTGCTTCCACCTACTGGCAGGTACTTCATATTAGCGAACCCAGTAGTCATTAGACATCGTGAGAGAGCAGAATGTGCGCTCCGCGGAACTCACGGACTTCGAACGTGGTCAGGTGATTGGCTGTCACTTGGGACATACGTGTGTACACGATATTTCCACACTCCTAGAAAATCCCTAGGTCAACTGTTTCCGATGTGACAGTGAAGTGTAAACGCGAAGGGAAACATACACCACTAAAGCGTACAGGCCGACCTCGTCTGTTGACTGACAGAGACCGCCAACAGTTAAAGAGGGTCGTAATGTGTAACAAACAGACATTTGTCCGGACTGCATCAGGATCCATTGCTAGTACTATGATAGTTGGGCAGGAGGTGAGAAAACTTGGACTTCATGGTCGAACGGCTTCTCACAAGCCACACATCAGACCAGCAAGTGCCAAAGTACGCCTCGTTTGGTGTAAGGAGCGTAAATATTGGGCTGTCATGTCATTGGACTATTTAACAGTGGTAAAACGTTGTGTGGAGTGACAAATCACGGTACACAATGTGGAGATCCAATGGCAGGCTCTGGGTTTGGCGAATGCCCGGTAACGTCATCTGCCAGCGATTGTAGTGCCAACAGTAAACTACGGAGGCGGTGGTTTTATGGTGTGGTCGTGATTTTCATGGAGGGGGCTTGCACCCCTTGTTGTTTTGCGTGGCATTATCACAGCACAGATCTACATTGTTGTTTTATGCACATTCTGTTGAAGAGCAATTCGGTGATGGCGATTGCATCTTTCAACACGATCGAGCACCTGTTCATAATGCACGGCCTGTGGTGGAGTGGTACATCCTTACAATGGACTGGCCTGCCCAGAGTTCTGAGCCGGCCGGAGTAGCCGTGCGGTTCTGGGCGCTACAGTCTGGAACCGCGAGACCGCTACGGTCGCAGGTTCGAATCCTGCCTCGGCCATGGATGTGTGTAATGTCTGTAGGTTAGTTTGGTTTAAGTAGTTCTAAGTTCTATGGGACTGATTACCTCAGAAGTTGAGTCCCAAAGTGCTCAAAGCCATTTGAACCATTTGAAACTAGAGTCCTGACCTGAATATTGCGGAACACCTTTGGGATGTTTTGGAACGCCGACTTCGTGCCAGGCCTCGCCGACTGACATGGGTACCTCTCCTCAGTGCAGCACTTCGTGAAGAATGTGCTACCATTCCCCATGAATCCATCCACCACCTGGCAGAACGTATGCCTGAGACAGTGGAAGTTGTCATCAAGGGTAAGGTTGAGTCAATACCATACAGAATTCCAGCATTACCAATGGAGGGCGTCACGAACTTGTACGTCATTTTCAGCCCCGTGTCCGGATACTTTTGATCTTATATTGTATGTTAATTGAAGATGGAGAGAGAAAGAAAGGAGAGGAAAGGAAATGAAAGGAAAGGGAGGGGTTCATTGCTGTCAGTAGCCTCGGGACATCATACATTCATTCATATAATTTCACTACACTCACTCATCATTTATAAACACGCACACACAAGGGCGCGCGCCCGCGCATACCCAGCTTCAAGCGCGCGGGCATGAGCACACACACACACACACACACACACACACACACACACACACACACAAAACGCATCAGTGCACGCACGGAGCAGTTATAAAACATCATAATTTTAATAAATCAATTACAGTAATGGTAATTAGCAAAAGTATACCTATGATGATGATAATGTTTGGTTTGTGGGGCGCTCAACTGCTCGGTTATCTGCGCCCGTAGATATTCCCAGTCTCTACCCTGTCCAACTCGCTACTGATATGAATGATGACGAAATGACGAAGACAGCACAATCACCCAGAACCCATACGGAGAAAAAAGTATACCGAGGACCTGCACTCAGAGATGGGTCAACTTACGTTACTTTCGAGGTGAATGACGAAATCTTTGTGTGTGTGTGAAATCTTATGGGACTTAACTGCTAAGGTCATCAGTCCCTAAGCTTACACACTACTTAACCTAAATTAACCTAAGGACAAACACACACACACCGATGCCCGAGGGACAACTCGAACTTCCGCCGAGACCAGCCGCATAGTCCAAGACTGCAGCGCCTGAGACCGCTCGGCTAACCCCGCGCGGCACGAAATCTTTCAGAGGTATCGTGATAAATATTTCTTGGCACGGTACTTAGTATCCATTTCATATTCTGAATTTCTTCAACCTGATACTGAGTTAATATATTTGTCTGTTTGACGGGGTAGGAAGCGAGATTCACTTGTGGAAGATTTTTCTGGATGGCCGACCGATTGGGGGGGGGGGGGGCAGGGGGAGATGGAGGGGAGAGAGGAAGAAATGCGAAATCATTATTGTGCTAAAGCTTGATATGCTCTTCGTGATTTGAATCGTTAGCAGCCAATATGTGGTACTGATAGTGCATTTACAATTATAGTAAACACCCATTGCAAAGCAGCACAAAATATCTATAGCAATTTTGTAAATTTTACCGGTGAATTTAATGAGTTTTTAGACGCAAAATAATTACGATATCCTTTTCTTGCAAATGTTTGTATTAAAGGAGCAAAGAGTATAAGTTTGTAGTACTGGGTAAATCAGTTTACACGTATATATGTATTATGTTTTTAATTGATATTTTGTGTAAGAATGTGGCTCTTTACAAATTAAATAAGAGGTAAAGTTAGCGAATCAGATCACATTCTCTCAGTACGGAATCGACGCATTACATGAACACTGTAGTGTTGATGTTCAGTCCACTTGCCTTGTGGAAATAATGAAATACTTAAGCAACTTACGATCTCCTGTCGGTAGCACTCATTACTCGCTTGAGATTACACTGCCCGGGGCCACACCGGAGGTTACGCTTGTTTCTGATGAAGTCACCCTGTTCAGGACGACATACTGCTTCCTGTCTGTTAGAAAACTTTCTGTCCAGCCGCACATGTCATTGGATAGACAGCAAGCGCGCACTTTTTGGAGCAAGCGACAGTGCGGAGTTGAGTCGAACGCCTTTCGAAAGTCGAGATATATGGCCTCAGCCTGGAAGACTGTATCTAGAGCCTATTTTATATCGTGCACAAAGGGGGCCAGCTGTGTCTCGCATGACCGCTGTTTCATAAAACCGTGCTGGTTTCTGCAAATGAGGTTCTCAGAATCTAGGAAGGTCATTGTGTCTGAACACAAAATATGTTCCACAAATCTAAAAGAAATCGATGTCAGTGAAAGTCGCCGGTAATTATGTGCAACTGATTTTCTACCCTCTTTATAGATACCTATGACCTTTGCCTTCTTCCAGTCCCCTGGAACTTTTCGCTGTTCCAATGATTTGTAAGAACGGTGCTACATTCGTAGCATAGTCAACATATAATCGTTGTGAGCGAACTGATGTCTGATTAATAAGGATACTCCATCTTTTCTGCCAGATATCCTTATTAATCTGACATCGCTCCCAGTGACATATGTAACTGCCATAAAGTGATGCTTTACTGTGTTTCCGTCTTATCTCCTTAATCACCATTTTCGACAGAGTCTAGCTGTTCTCCTTAGAATCTACAGTCCTCAGATAAGGAATATTACTGTGACACTCCGCACAACTGTACAAACAATAGACAAGTGGGAAAACAGCCTAACATCTAGATACCTGTTTTTTTTACGTACGTCTTGGAAATAACGCTACCCTGGATGAACCACACAAACATAACGAGAGCACCATCCACTCATAAAACAAAGGCGCCACATTGGCATATCAAATACATAAAAACAGAGTAAACAAAACGGTCATAGCACAAACAGTATGAATCGGAGTGGAGGCGAGTTTGTCTGTGGAACCGTTATAGCAACATCACATCAGTAAAGACTGAGCGGGCACGCAGTGATAGCGTCGATGGTCGTTTACGTGGTTGGTCAACAGGCAGCCTAAGTCAGCCATTACATCGATTATTAAATATTCTTCGAAATACAAACTGGTGATAAGATTTGATATAAGAATGGTTCTTATTGTGATATATCGGGTGGTCACAACATTAATTCGTAGAGTATGAAGCAACAGACAGACCAGGGTAGCTGGACACACTACAGAATATCAGCAGACATTGCTGTAATTGAATAATCAAACACATTCACTTATCGTTTGAGAAGCAACCACTTACAACATAACACGCATAATTCGCATCCCAGTCCAGCACCACAATTTTTAATGTCTCAGTTTCTAATAAAGTAAGAGCCTTGTAAACTTACATGTCCATTGGTTAATTAAATGAAATACGTTTTCTAGTTTACGACGGCTTGCTGGTGACAGAGTCTCTGCCTTCTGGGGAATCTCCATCTGTCACAACTCAAACGAATGCCGCTCTGCCCCAGTCGGCAACGAAGGAATGTTATCTTTTTTGTGTTAGCAGAAGAGCCAACACCATGTTACGAATGGAGGCCGAAATGCATGCGTTTTATCTCACGCAGGCTGTCGTGAGGAGAGAAGAACAATACTGACGTGAGGTCTGGAACATGACAAGGAATGAGAATTCAGAAATCGGACATAATTAGTTTGATACTTAACTTTAATCCATTAATGATGAACGTCGCTCTTGACGGTACATGATTCACAACATTATCTGTTCATAATACATTCTTGAAGTAATTATTGTAACTGAATATGGCGCCTTGCTAGATCGTAGCAAATGACGTAGCTGAAGGCTATGCTAAACTGTCGTCTCTGCAAATGAGAGCGTATGTAGACAGTGAACCATCGCTAGCAAAATCGACTGTACAACTGGGGCGAGCGCTAGGGAGTCTCTCTAGACTAGACATGCCGTGGGGCGGCGCTCGGTCTGCAATCACTGATAGTGGCGACACGCGGGTCCGACGTATACTGACGGACCGCTGCCGATTTAAAGGCTATCAGCTAGCAAGTGAGGTGTCTGGCGGTGACACCACATTCCTCCCCCGCAAATCGGCGTACGGTTGTGGTATAAGGCCTCTGACCGCCGTGGGGAGGACCGCATGTTGACGTATGCGATGAGGTGGGGAGCCTAACAACAGATGAGGCTGTGGCCACCCGCACCCTGCCATTCGGACCGCGGGGAGGTAGGGAACGCTTGAAAACCTACTGCAGGATGCACGCCAACATGCGGTGTATGCCCCCGTAGAGAGACCGGAGTGGCCGAAGGGTCGACCTCCATCGGGCCGGGGCACGCGACGGGCGAAGACGACATATGGTCCGGAGCGGGCAAGAGTTGCATGTCGGAGGACAACTGGTCACGGGAAGCGATCGGCGGCGAGTGACCCAGGGAGGCGCCCGACGGCCGCAGCGACGCGTCAAATGGAAGGCAGCGTCGGTAATACCTGGGGGTGAGGCGAGCCAGTAGATGGGTCCCCGGGGCGCTGACGGGACGGCACCGTCGCTGAAAGGAGACGGGGAGCGGCAGATCCCGGTCGACGACACAGGCGCAGCTGATTGAGATACCGGCGCACCTCACCAGAGGCCCCCAAAACCAGATACATAGCGTTTCCGAGGGAGCGAAGAATGCGCCCTTCGAGCCAACGCCATGAACCTCGATAGTGGCGGTCGTAGACAACGTCGCCTGGGGCAAAAGCAGGTGTATGCCGCAGCACAGGAACCTTATGTATCAAAGATATCAAGGTTCGATGATGACGACTGTGGAGAAACTCAGCCGGGCGGCGACCATCTCCCGGCTGAGAGCGATACGAGGACAAAAAAGGGCAATAACGCGTCCTCCCGAGAATGCGACTCTTGCAACTTCAACATCTGTGACTTGAAAGCCCTGACCAATCGTTCAGCCGCACCGTTTGACCATGGCGAAAACGGCGCGGACGTAAGATGTTGAATACCATTGGCCTTGCAGAATGACTAAATTCTGCGGACATGAATTGTGGCCCATTGTCGGAAACAATTGCCTGTGGAAGACCTTCAATGCAAAAGATTGCAGATAACGCTTCGATGGTGGCAGATTATGTCGTGGAAGACATCCGAACAACAAAAGGAAAACTAATGAATGAATCTATCACACCTAACCATCGACCATTAGAGAATGGACCAGCAAAATCGATGTGTAAGGGAAAGTGGCTTTTGGCCATGCAGAGAATTTCCGCGGTGGTGCTAATTGTTGTTCGGCACACCATGCAAGAAGAGCATATATTCGTAATCACGGCATCGATTCCGAACCAAGTACAGTGCTGACGAGCAAGTTGTTTCGTTCTCACTATACCCCAATGTCCTTAGTGGAGAAGCTTTAAGACAGAGGACTGTAACGAAAGTGGTACCACGACCCTGGACTGATCATTATGAGAACGCAACAGCAAAACACTACGTCGAACAAAAAGTCTCTCCTTGCGAGCAAAAACTTGGCGAACCAACGGGTCCCCGATCCGTGACTTTGACAAGGGCCATTGCGTAGCAACAAAACGCAGAACGATAGCAAGGACAGGGTCGGCAGTTGTGGCTGTAGCTACACTACGAAAATCAATCGGAAACGATTCGACCACGTCATCGGCTTCTGAATCAATGAACATGCAAGCAAGTTCGGGGGAATTGAATGCCCTATCCTCAGCAACAGGCAAACGGGACAACGCATCGTCGTTTCCGTGCTTAGCAATGAACCGATACAAGATATCGTAGCGGTACAGCGAGAGGAAAATACACCAGCAAATGAATTTCTGTGCTGTACATGGAGGTACAGGCTTGCTCGGATGAAAAAGCGATGTCAAAGGTTTGTGGTCTGTGATTATGGTAATGTGACGACCATACAAGAAGTCATGAAACTTTGCAACACCAAAGACGAGAGCCAATGCTTCTTTCTCGATCTGTGAATCATTTATTTGCGTAGAAGAGAGCAATTTGGAAGCAAAGGCAATAGGGCGATCGTGCAAGCCACCATTGTGCGCGACCACAGCACCGATCCCGAAATCCGATGCATCCACCATCAACGAAAGGGGCTTTTGGGGATCGAATGGCGTAAGGCAAGTATTGGAAAGCAACACCGATTTCAACCGGCGAAAGGCACGTTCGCATTCCGTCGTCCAGACAAACGGAACACCTTTACGGCGTAAGCGATAGAGCGGAGCTGAAATGGAAGAGCCATGCGGCACATATTTATAATAATAGTTGATTTTTCCCAGACCACTCTACAGCTACTTCAAATTTTGCGGTGAAGGCAAGTCTTGTATGGCACGTAGGTGCGTGGGACTGGGATGTATGCCTTGTGCATTGAGTACATGGCCCAGGTATTGCAAGTCACGAGCAAAAAACACACATTTGTCCTTCCGTAAGCGAAGACCATTATGTCGCAAGACCTGAAATAATGTTCTGAGATTGGCTAAATGTTCTTCTTCCGTCTTTCCAGAGATCACAATATCGTCCAGATATTTTTCTGCAGTAGGGACCAACGCACAAACAGTTTGTAGATATTGCTGAAACAATGCAGGGGAGGATGCACACCCGAATGGCAATTGTTTGAATTGATACAAACCAAGATGCGTGTTAACCACCAAAATGTGCTGGGATTCTTCGTCTACCGATATTTGCAAGTACGCATATTTGTCAGAGCACAGTTTGTCAAAAAGATCTTCCGGGTGGGGTAAAGGAAAAGTTACAATCACTAGTAGTGGATTCACTGTTGCCTTTAAGTCCACACAAAGTCTCAATTTTCCCGACCTCATCATGCAATGCGTGGGGAACATTGCGCGCTCTGAAAAATTTCGGTTGCGCGTTTACTTTCAGTTCCAAATGTGCTTTATAGTTCTTAGCGCAACCGACGTCCGGTGCAAAAGTGTCTGCAAATTCTTCACATAAACGAGAAACACGGTCTGAAGGCACAGCCTGGTTCACTGATAGGACCTGATTTACTATAGACAAGTTAAACAACTGAAATAAATCGAAACCAAACAAATTCACTGCACAAGAAGAACGAAGGACGTAAAATGACACAAGTTTTGTTTGTCCTTCGTATGTTGCAAGAAGGCTGCACTGTCCTAACACAGGGACTCTTGACCTGATTGGCCAGTTAACTTAACATTTGCGGCACGCAGTAGAGGTGTGAACAGTATTTTGTAAGTGTCTTCATTGATCAGTAAAACTGCAGCTCCGGTATCGAGCTGGAATGGTATCACTTCGCCGTTAATGTCCATGTCTACAAAAAGTTTATTGTCCTGCTGACGACAAGAGTGACTCTCTCGTGCAACCGGACTGACAACTGACATTGGTACAAAGTCACTTGCGACTTGACGGGAAATCCGGCGATGTTGACGCACACTATTTATGGGATGAACACAGTCACTGTTAGAGAGAGTGGCACTGGTGGAGTGGAATGAACGACATGAATTTCCATGGGCGATGTTTCGCGAGTCTGAGTATCCTTGGTTCGATTCCGTTTCCGGCGCGAAGCAAAATGACTGGAATGGGTTTGAGTTTCCGATATGAGCTTTTTCTGGCAAACACTCTGAACATGTCCTTTTTTAGTACAATAAAAACAAATAGCTTGGCGTGACGGGCAATTCTCATGCGAATGTTTAGTAGGGCACTGCGGGCATGATTTGAGCACTGCATTTACTTGCCGGCGCGGCACACGTGGCTGAGAGCCTGGCGGCAGCGATGCGGTCGGGCGCAAGGGCTGTTTACTGCTCCGTGCAGCTCGCCTGGTGGACCGGTTAACCTGACACACGGCTGGCGACGTTGCAAATGGTTCCTGAATATGGCGCCTTGCTATATCGTAGCAAATTACATAGCTGAAGGCTTTGCTAAATTGACGTCTCTGCAAATGAGAGTGTATGTAGACAGTGAACCATCGCTAGCAAAGTCGGCTGTACAACTGGGGCGAGCGCTAGGGAGTCTCTCTAGACTAGACCTGCCGTTGGGCGGCGCTCGGTCTGCAGTCATTGATAGTGGCGACACGCGTGTCCGACGTATACTACCGGACCGCGGCCGATTTAAAGGCTACCAGCTAGCAAGTGTGGTGTCTGGCGTTGACACCACAATCTTTACTGCGGATATTGAACTAGGGAGCTCACTTTCGTTCTGCACTTGGCGCTACTAGGGGTAAAGGAGAGTTAATTGTGTGTTTTAAAAATCCACACCTGACGTGAGATGTGAACCTACACGTTTTACACATCAATACAAGATTAATCCACCAGACCACAGAACCCCCTGTAAAGCACATAATTATCAATTGCCGTGTATTCATTTAGATGTAGATGCAGAAGTCAAGGGATGGGTAACAGGAAGGAGGGCGGGATCTGGGAATGGATAGAAGTGCAGAAGTGCAAAATATAAGCGTGAAATGCTTGGAAAGTATTGCTTACTTTGATCTGTGCCACAGTTCGTTTTATCTTAGGATCGAGAGATAAGGAACGACTGTTTTCAGAGCGAAGAATGGGTTATAGGGAAGGGGAGATCAATGAATACGGTTTCATAGCTGTTGAGAGGAATGACAGAGAGTAAAGACAGCAGCAATTAAAAGAGAAAATGTAGTGTCAATGGAGACCGCTAGATTTATTTATAAGGTTTTGGGGGAATGGAATAGAAGGGCACTTGCGGCGATAGTGTCAGAGAGAGAGAGAGAGTGTGAGAGAGAATAGAGGAGATATTAACAACGAGTAAACATAATATGAAATCGCTTGCGTATTGTGTTGAGGACAGAGGGTGTATTCATGGATGGAGGGGAAGAGAGAGATGTATTTGAAATAACAAAAACTACTGTGGTAGAGTCCATCTACGCTGATTAATTTGTAAGTATCTAGGCAGGGTACTAATGAAATCAAAATAGAATATTTAAGAAACTGTATATTCAATACTAACCCACTTGAATTAAAAAGGCAACTCAAAGGAAAATTAACCCATATAGCATCATTTCTGTTGCCACACTATCTTCCACTAGTTCCCAATAAGGGAAAATGACGAAAAAGACGACATAACAAAACATTTTAAGGACTGTAATATTTTATCCAGAATCCTTCATTATTTTGAACTTCTATCATGTGTTTTGGCATAGAATGTATAAACCGTCGGACGTAACAGCCTGAAGAAGCAACTTCCTCCCAGGCTTCCAGGACGCAGGCCCAATGAGCGTCCGCAGTAGTTTCGTTGGTTTCGTGGCCAGTTCTCTGTTCATGTTCTGCCGACCTCAGTCCACATGTTTTCCATGGGCCTTATATCAGCTGCCCGTGGCAGCCAGTCCATGAGGTAGATGCCAATCGTGGAGAGCCGCTGTTGAACAAATGCATACTTGTGAATGGGAGACTGGTCCTTGCAATGTGACGTCCTCTTCTTCGTACAGCATTCGCACTGACGGTAGCATCACATTTTCCAATATGTAGGCATACTGCACGCTATCCAGAGTTCCTTCTGTCCTGTGAAGAATTCCAGCTCCTCTCGCAGAAATCAAACCCCAGCAGGTAACAGATAGCCGGCCACTTCTTCTTGTAGTGGTTGCATGTTTGCGTCGATGGCGAGTCCCTTGCGGCCTGTAAACGTTTCGTGGACCGCCGTTACTGTTGGAAAACACCTTCTCATCAGTGAAAATAACGTTGTCCCACGACGCTCTCAGATGGAGTTCCACAAATGCTAGCCGGTATAAAAGGTTGTCTTCGCTGAGCTCTTGTTTCATGGCGGATCGTGGCGCATGCAGTCCAGCGTCCCTCAGCCTACGGCGAACAGTGTCACTGGAGCCGGGGAAGGTGGTCTCCCGCCGCAACTGCTTCGCGTTCAGAAAGGGATTTTCTCTGCTCCTAGACACTAGGTCCCCGTCTTCCTGCTGTGAACTCACTCTCTTCCTGCCTGAGCCAGGAGCCCTGTTGGTGGTGCCTCTTTCAAGGCAGATCCTCCACCATCTCGTTGCAGTGGTATGTGGTACACCATACCGTCTGCCAGCTTCTCTGATAGAACATCCTCCATCTTCAGTGAGAGCGACGACTCTACCACGAATAGCCCTCTCCCAGTGAGCCATTACGGCAGACAGCCTGATGTGTATTTGTGCTTGCCGCCCTCATACTGACACCAGGAGAGGAGGTAAACATATTTACGTCAAACGGAGCGGAAGAGGCAGAGGCATGCGGCGCAGCCGTGCTGGCTCGTCCCGGGCTGTTGGCCCACCAACGCCACCACCAGCTCGCTCACTTCCGTCTCGCCTCGGCCAGCCTGGCTGGCCCGTAGCTCGCGAGCCGTAGTACAGACCCGGGACGCAAGGTCACGGTCACCCCTTGAAGGATCAAAAGTTACACCTGACCTACCCAAGTCTGTAGTATAAACTAGCGCAGCTACAGGTGTTATGCTATAACATGTGCAGGCACACCTACAGTTGACGATTCATTCAAATATTTGATGAACAATACGTTCAAAAATACATTCATTTTAAAAATAGCTACCACAAAATATTTCACCTAGCTAGCAATAGCATGACGCAGGAAACTATTCCTTCTTGTAAGCGCTCAGAATTAAATGTGGCCTTAAGAAAACGTGTATTCAACCACGACAACTAAGCGGAATGTAAAAGTAAACAGGTTTGGCGGCAGCTTCTCCAAATAATAGTATATACGTAGAATATAATACACGTTTTGTGCACTTATAATATGTACTCAGTGTCTCTGAAACAATACGTGCTGCACGACGGAAATTACTTTCTGCTGAGGCACATCATTTACATCTCAATGATACACGACTGCCGGCCGCGGTGGTCTCGCGGTTCTAGGCGCGCAGTCCGGAACCGTGCGGCTGCTACGGTTGCAGGTTCGAATCCTGCCTTGGGCATGGATGTGTGTGATGTCCTTAGGTTGGTTAGGTTTAAGTAGTTCTAAGTTCTAGGGGACTGATGACCACAGCTGTTAAGTCCCATAGTGCTCAGAGCCATTTGATACACGACTACTAGAGAACATTGCAATTTACGGCAGTCAATCCACTTGTAAATTAACAAATGGTTCAAATGGCTCTGAGCACTATGCGACTTAACATCTATGGTCATCAGTCCCCTAGAACGTAGAACTACTTAAAACTAACTAACCTAAGGACATCACACAACACCCAGTCATCACGAGGCAGAGAAAATCCCTGACACCATGATATCGCAGATATTAGGCAACACGTTGCTAGGGATGAGAAAGGCCTTAAGGTTTTGCAACTAAACATGCGACTCCTAGCTACTACTGTATAAGTATTTGATTATTAACGTGATTTCATAACCATGTGAGCGGCGTTCGACTCTCAGTCAGCATAGACGTTTTCTTCGCCTTATTTCTAGTTAAACATGAGCACATCTCCCTAATGGTGGACCTACATTGGACATTTCTCGTCTGTTCCTAGTTAGACAACGACGGTGGTTGGCGCGGGGTTAGAATCCCGGTGAGGTAATTCTACTTCAGTCGTCATTTAAGGTTCCAACGTCACTACTGGTGACAAACTGTGATATCAACATTTGATTTTACGTATTTATTCAACAATCCGATTAGGTTCTGGGTTCGCATCCTTGTCACCACCATTACATGATGGTATTTCAATTTTAAACATGTGCATCCTTTATTCCTTGACAATGCTAAAATATACAACGTCTTTCGAGGTTAACTACCAAGAAGAAGTTAACCCCGAAGTTATGCAGCCCGTATAACATAACTGTCATGCGTATCCACTATCAAAACAATTCTCAACGCATTCTGCAGGGGCAATGAGGATGCTCCTGCAGCATTTTCGGTAGGAAATATTTGATTACCCAGAATACAGCCCGTAATTTGCTCCCTATGAGTTTCATCTCTATTCACATGAATAAGTGGCTGTGAAGACAGCATTCTGCCACGAACAGCTAGCTGTAGACGTGTGTAGAGAATTGGCGGCCAGCACTGGCCTCTGCCTTCTATGACGATATTGTAAAGTTGGTACAACGCTATCACAAATGTCTAAGTCGGAGCAGCACTATGCATATTTTTGATTTTCACAGTGGTTTCCATCTTGCGACCGATCGGAACTTACTTTCCGAACATCCCTTGTATATTGTATATTGGGATAAAAACCAGCTGACAGTTTTTGAAGGAGCTCTTTAGGCAGAGGGGTATTGGTCAAACAACTATATTTGATTTTAATGTATTAATTCATTAAAGTGCTGCACTGAACATGTCAATGGGTGCTATGCAGGGGTAGTCGAATTTAGTGAAGCTACGCTTTTAATTATTGTTATCTATAGGTACCATAATTCTGACTTCAGGACGTTACTGTTTAAAATAGAAATAGTCCTTGTTTCATTTTGTAGAGAGTACCAAAAATTGATTGTTTGTGGTGACTTTAATATTAATTTTAAAACTGACCTGGCAAGGAAAAGAATGCAGGAAGTTGTCGTTAATTCATATGATGTGATGCTGACTGAATTCTTTCCGATTAGAGTGCAACGGAGGTGTAGCACAACTGTAGATAACATTTTTCTTCCATCGTGATTACTGTAGGGACATTCTGTTAGTAAATGGGCAAAGATCATGTTGCAAAGATTTTGAAACTGAAAGCAATTTGGGCACATAAGCTGATGCCAGGTTTAATTATAAAGTATTTAGAAATGTTAACCCAGAGTCAACAGAGACTTTTTAAATCTCGTCGTAAATGAAGGGTGACAGGAAGTCTAAAGTGCGGAGAACACAGATGAAAAATATGTTTTCCTCAACATTGAGAAGTGCTTTGCATTAAAATGCTTAAATCAGTATACTGGCAGTCATAGGCAATCCGGATGCCTCACTAAAGGGATAAGGACATCATGTAGTACGTAGTGGGGGTTACATCAAACGTCAGACATAGTAACAACCGAGCCAGGGACAGTCACAATCGAGTTACAGCAGTACATTACAACCACCACTGTAACGTGTTTAAAAATGTCATTACGAAGGCAAAAAACATGTGATATACAAATAGAATAGCTAATTATCAGGGTAAAAGGAAAACCAGTTGTGAATGAAATGTCTGACCAACAGCACAAGGCCGAGAATATGAAGTCAGTACACAGTAGGGACGTTATTTTACCGGTAAGTATAACATAACAGCTTCTACAGGGAATCATATAACAATCTTAGAAAATGGCTTTACATGACTATAATTTGAAACACACCTCAGTGATGCTCACAATGGGAAGATTGAGAGATCAATAAATCACTGACGACTGAGGATCCTCATGGATATGATGGGATATCTAGCAGGGTACTGAAGAACTGTACTGCATATGTTACCCAGTACTTAGCCATACCCGTAATTTTTCCTTTAAGAATGGTCGTATGCTGACTGATTATTCAACAGCGGCACCCTTTAAGAAAAAAGGACAGAGGAATAATGTGAAAAAGGTTATAGAAAAAGCTATACGTATAAGGGAAATAGATAACTTGTTGTTAAACGTACAGTTCGGCTTTAAAAGAGGAACTCTCTATTCCACTTCCTCGATGAAGAACAGTTCGGATTCAACAAATAGTTGCCAGTACTTGATATCTTCGTTGATTTAAGTAAGGGGTTTGATCATGTGTATCACAAATTATTACTTCAGAAGCTGCACACCTACGGAATGAGAGGAGAAGCTCACAATTGATTCTTCTCATACTTTAAGAACACACTATGAGGTGGTACCCGATTGATTTATAATGGGGGGAGGGGCTCTCAGGGAACCGTGTTGATACTACTACTCTTCCATATACGTATATACACTACTGGCCATTAAAATTGCTACACCAAGAGGAAATGCAGATGATAAACGGGTATTCATTTGACATATATATTATACTAGAGCCGCGGGAGATTAGCCAAGCGGTCTGCGGCGCTGCAGTCATGGACTGTGCGGCTGGACTGTGCGGTGTTTGTCCTTAGGATAATTTAGGTTACGTAGAGTGTAAGCTTAGGGACTGATGACCTTAGCAGTTAAGTCCCATAAGATTTCACACACATTTTTTTTATTATACTAGAACTGGCATGTGACTACATTTTCACGCAATTTGGGTGCATAGATCCCGATAAGTCAGTACCCAGAGGAACCACCTCTGGCTGTAATAACGCCCTTGGTACTCCTGGGCATTGAGTCTAACAGAGATTGGATTGCGTGTACAGGTACAGCTGCCCATGCAGCTTCAACACGATACCACAGTTGATCAATAGTAGTGACTGGCGTATTGTGACGAGCCAGTTGCTCGGCCACCATTGAGTAGACGTTTTCAATTGGTGAGAGCTCTGGAGAATGTGCTGGCCAGGGCAGGAGTCGAACATTTTCTGTATCCAGAAAGGCCGGTACAGGACCTGCAACATGCGGTCGTACAGTATCCAGCTGAAATGTAGGGTTTCGCAGGGGTCGAATGAAGAGTAGACCCATGGGTCGTAACACATCTGAAATGTAACGTCCACTGTTCAAAGTGCCATCAATGCGAACAAGAGGTGACCGAGAAGTGTAACCAATGGTACCCCATACCATCACGCCGGGTGATACGCCAGTATGGCGATGACGAATACACGCTTCCAATGTGCATTGAGTCTAACAGAGATTGCATTGCGTGTACAGGTACAGCTGCCCATGCAGCTTCAACACGATACCACAGTTGATCAATAGTAGTGACTGGCGTATTGTGACGAGCCAGTTGCTCGGCCACCATGTCGCCAAACACGGATGCGGCTATCATGATTCTGTAAAAAGAACCTGCATTCATCCTAAAAAATGACGTCTTGCCATTCGTGCACCCAGGTATGTCGTTGAGTACACCATAGCAGGCGCTCCTGTCTGTGATGCAGCGTCAATGGTAACAACATCCATGGTCTCCGAGCTGATAGTCCATGCTACTGTAAACGTCGTTGAACTCTTCGTGCAGATGGCTATAGTCTTGCAGACGCCCCCATCTGTTGACTCAGGGATCGAGACGTGGCTGCACAGCCATGCGGATAAGATGCCTGTCATCTCGACTGATAGTGATACGAGGCCGTTGGGATCCAGCACCGCGTTCCGTGTTACCCTCCTAAACCCACCGATTCCATATTGTGCTAACAATCATTGGATTTCGACCAACGCTAGCAGCAATGTCGTGATACGATAAACCGCAATCGCGATAGGCTACAATCCGACCTTTATCAAATTCGGAAACGTGATGGTATGCATTTCTCCTCCTTACACGAGGCACCACAACAACGTTTCATCAGGCAACGCCGGTCAACTGCTGTTTGCGTATGAGAAATCGGTTGGAAACTTTCCTCATGTCATTACGTTGTAGGTGTTGCCACCGGCGCCAACCTTGTGTGAATGCTCTGAACAGCTAATGATTTGCATATCACAGCATCTTTCTTCCTGTAGGTTGAAATTCGCGTCTGTAGCACGTCATCTTCGTGGTGTGGCAATTTTAATGGCCAGTCCACTGACCTACTATCGACATGAACACGTTCAGGTGACAGCAGCATCACCTGGCGAGGAATTAATGCTAGTCAGACCCACTCACGGTGCATGTACTGGGGAACGGAGACAAGCTGGCAGCGGCTCAGTTATGCTTTGGGGAACATTGACATCGGTATTTATGTGTCCAGTGTAGCTCTTGCAAGTCACCATGACGGCCAAAGAGTATTCTACACTGGTTGCATACCACGCACACTCCTCGAAGACGATCATGTTTCCAAACGACAGCGGCATTTTTCAACAAGATAATGCGCCGTGTCAGAAGGCAAGAGGTCAGATGGGCGGGTTTGAGGAACACTGTGGCGTGTTCCAGTTGATCAACTGGCACCCTAAATAGCCAGATCTGAACCCGACCGAACACATCTGATATGTGATTGAACGTGGCGTCAGAGATCATCGGCCCCCTCCTCGAAATTTACGGGAGTTAGACAACCTTGGGTGCAGATGTAGTGCCCTCCAGCGACCTACCAAGACCGCACTGTTTTCATGGCACGACGCATCGCCGCTGCTATCCGTGCCGAAGGTTGATATACCGGCTTTTAGGTAGGTGGTCATAATGTTCTGGCTGACTATGTATTCAAATACAGTAAGTAATTTAAAATATTTCTGTTCGCTGATGACACTAGCTTGATAGCGAAGGCTATTGAGTGTGACTTAAGTAAGGTATCAAACACTACAGTTCACAACATAAGTTAGTAGTTAGTAGAAAATAAATTGTTGCTGATCACAGCAAGACTCAGTTTTTACAGTTTCTAAAAGACAAATATACTATGTCTGACGTTTTAATTGCGCAGAATAGGCATATGATTAGTGAGTCTGAACAGTATAGTTATCTAGGTGTTCAGATAGACAGTAAACTGCCACAGAAGTCCCATGTTCCCGATCACATTCAAAAACTGAATGCAGCTATATTCACTACGAGGAGGTATCGTTACTAAGCGAGGTTCCAACATGCAAATTTGTCTACTTCGCATTTTTCATACCCTTATACCATAAGGCGTTATATTCTGGGGTAACTCTTTCCACTCAAAAAGGGTATTTTGGTTCAGAAAAGGATGGTTCTGGCAATATGGAGAGTAAGTTTGCATAACTTCCGTGAACCGCTCTTCAGGAGCCTACGAATTCTGACATTGGCCTGTCAATATTTATTTTCCGTATTGTTGTTTGTTGTTAACAATATGACATTCATCCCAAAAATGAACTGCTTTCACTCAGTTAGTACTAGGCAGAAATAGAGCCTGCATCTGAATAGCAGCTCACTTCTTGTGCAGAAAGACGTGCGGTATCCTACTGCATATATTTGCATAAGCTACCACAATACTTTGTACAATCTCAGCAGTGGTTGTCGCATATTCAACTATAAGATGAAGAATTTCCTCACAGATAAGTCCTTCCTTTCTATCTGGGAGTTCTTGGTAAAACGTTAAGCTTATTTCTTTGTTAGATTGTTGCTTACGGTAATATATATTCACAGCTTATGATCTGCATATGATTTGTCTACATTGTCTTTTATCTCCGTTAATTTTATGAATTGACTCGTTGCATTATCATGGAAATTGGTCTCCCAGTTTAGCCTTGCGGGACTAATCGTGTAAAATAAAATAATAAATAAGAGCTATAACTCTTAGAACCGGATAAAAATGGCAACTTAACTTCCCAACATCGCCAAAACAAAGTTGCTCAAGTCACAGAGCGTGCGCACGCGCATGAGTGTGTGTGTGTGTGTTTGTGTGTGTGTGTGTGTGTGTGTGTGTGTGTGTGCATGTGTGCGCGTGTGTGTGTGTGTGCGTGTGTGCGCGTTTATGCCTTTGGGACAGAGAGTTTGGGTGCATTATGGTGCCACTGTGCCACTGCTTGTATCGATATATTACTCTATTAAATTATGGACGTTGAGATTACATGTAGCCTTTTCGTTGTTTTGGTACACTGACTGTGTGGGTGCAGCTCGTTCTAGTGAGTAATACACCCTTTCAAAATATAAATTAGTGTATAGGCTGAAAGTAAGTAATTAAGTATCATACAGGCACAATACCACATAAAATTTTAAATAATTGTCACTGACACAGTGTCTTGCAACTGATTCAGTAAAACACTCAAAACAACTACAGTGATATTCCTGCAAAAAAAAATTAAAATTGATGGTCCCGAATCATCCGAATTGGCGTAAAACAATCAAAACCCAAACTCCTACTATAATATGAAATAGTGTCAATGTTTCATAAGTTCATAATAGTTAAATAAAGTTGAACTGAAGTCATGGCTAAGTTCATCACACTCTGCCACAAATCAGAGGTCAAAATTATAGGTCCACATTTGACTTATGCGTGAAAAGGTAGTACGAAACCTGCAACTTCACGAAACAAAATATCCAACTCTGAGCCTGCCCTGAAAACAGCTGTGTATGGGAATCTAAGCGGCCGAATTACTACGCATAGCACTACAAATACCCCATAGAATAACTGCTGGAAAGTGCCTTCTCGACACCTGTTCATTCAGATCTTATATATTTTCACAATGGAAGCGATCTACCAATGTTTTGTAGCGTCATTCAGAGCATTATTGTATTACTAATTTTTCTTGAAGTCAGTGATTAATGAACAATCTGAAGACAACATTATCTGAAGAGTCATATGCTGACTAAAATCACACATTGTACTTCTTTGGTGCATCATAACTAGGGCGACAAATGGAGAGTAACAAATCTGGTACGCAATAATCATTTTTATAACCACAGAAATACAGTAAAGTATTCAAATCCAAATATGCATAATCAATTTACTGTCTTTGTACACTGTTTATATAATGATAAGACACAGGTATAGTTATAATAATAAGCATAATTCTAAAATGTTGAACATGGCACAAATGCTAAATGTAAAATTAATGTAAATGTAAACATAATAAGAATGTAATCATGAAAAATAGATGTTAGACCTAAAAACTGGGTCACTTTTATGTGTTCATAGCTGTTTAAAATAAATACCATTCATTATACTTTAAATTTATATGTTTTTTGTCAGTTTTGCAAATATCGATGTAGGTTTTCCTGGAATGCAACACGCAACAACACACCTTGTTCAACGGTTTAGGAATATTCAGAAGTGCGATAGTATGACGCCAGAATTCTAATTTTTTACATACTTTAATTAGTCAGAAAAATGTAATTTCAGAGTTAGATCTTATTTTTTATTACAGTGCATATACTGAAAATTGTCTTAGATTGTCGTTGTGTTCACGAACTATGTGATAGCTTAATCTTGGAAAAACCTGCCTCCTTCTCTGTTACTTGGTTCCGACAGTGTATAAATATTAATGGAATCGGTATCTTGAATACATAGAGAAACACCACTACCAACTTCAAGTTTTGGTATTATGTCGTATTCGATGTCTTCTCGTGTGTAAATTTTGGTATTAACACTTGTATTGCATTCAATACATAATATTTCTTCAATACACATATTTAGCAACATTTCCACTGAGAAGAAGAGAATTAAATCTCACTCTCATCCATCAATGTTATCTCTCAAGGCAAGTATTTTTGTTACACGTTGAAACCTATTAATATTATGAGCTCCAATCGTGCCTCATAATTTATTACATTCGGCTGGAACTGCTATCATACGAAATACTGTTGTTTTCCGCGATGTCGTGCCTTCTGTTCCTTTTTTGTTTTTGCGGTGGTCTCCACGTTTTTCATTAATTCGTCCTCTACTTCATTTTTCTCCTTTTTTCATTTTCAACTTCCGTGAGCACGGCGTCAATTCTTTTCTTTGTGTGTTTTTGGATACTGAAGCATGAGCCTCTCCACAGATTCGCTTTTAGCCGTTATCTTAGGTTTTTGTGAAATCAGTATAAATTGCTCTAAAACTATACGCTATGAGACCAAATATATCCGGACACACCCAAAACATACGTTTCTCATATTAGGAACATTGAGCTGCCACCTACTGCAAGGTACTGCATATCAGCGACCTCAGTAGTCATTAGTCATCGTGAGAGAGCAGAATGGGGCGCTCAGCGGAACTTACGGACTTCGAACGCGGTCAGGTGATTGGGTGTCACTTGTGTCATACGTCTGTATGCGGGATTTCCACATTCTTAAACATCCCTAGGACCACTTTTTCCGATGTGACAATGAAGTGGAAACGTGAACGGACATATACAGCACAAAAGTGTATAAGCCGACCTTGTCTGTTGATTAACAGAGACCGCCGACAGTTGAAAAGGTTGTAATAGGCAGGCATTTATCCAGACCATCGCACAGGAATTCCAAACTACATCTCCTGAAAGTACTATGCCAGTTAGGCTGAAGGTGAGAATTGAACAATGGCAAAACGTTTGTGTGGAGTGACGAACCACGTTACACAATGTGGCGATCCGATGGCATGGTGTGAGTATGGCGAATGCCCGGTGGACGTCATCTCCCAGCTCATGTAGTGCCAACAGTAAAATTCGGAGGCGGTGGTGTTATGGTGTGGTCGTGTTTTTCATTGAGGGGGCTTGCACCCCTTGTTGTTTTGGGTGGCATTATCACACCACAGGCCCACACTGATGTTTTAAGCACCTTCTTCCTACTGTTGAAGAGCAATTTTGGGGTGGCGAGTGCATCTTTCAACACGATCGAGAACTTCTTGATAGTGCAAGGATTGTGGCGGAGTGGTTACACGACAATAACATCCGTGCAATGGACTAGCCTGCACAGTGTCCTGACTTGAATCCTATAGAACCTTTTTTGGATGTTTTGAGAGGCCGACCATACAGAATTAAGGCATTGCTGATGGAGGGCTCAACGAACTTGTAACTCATTTTCAGTCAGGTGTCAGAATAATTTTGATCACATAGTGTGTGTTCATTTCTATGTTCCTATGTGACTCATTTTCAGCTAGAAAAATGCATCCTCAATTTGTCCCCATAGTATCGATTCTTTATTTTGATCCTCTACTGCCATTCCAGGAACAGATTTCCCTTCCGACTAGAATCATGTGTCATTGTCTCATGTCACCTACTGTTCGATCTTCCATCTACTCTGTGGTATTTCATTTGTGCTATCTACTTTGTGACAGAAGATATTCTTCGGTCTCCACAGTATTTTTCAATTCTGTCATCGCTGATTTTCCTGACGTTGCGCACCTTTAAGTGTCTTCCCAACGTGTCATATACGCTTGTTACAGTTATTTGTAAAAGTTCTATTTTCTTCTTTTTTCTAAGCCTCCAACCTTGGTGTTAGGTTCCAGGTGTAGATTTCTATCAGTCCACATATCTCACACATTCTTAGTTATCCATCATCCGACATGTGTTACATTTGTGACTTTTTTTTACAAACCTTGAGGATCTTTGTTCAGATACCTGTAGCTTAACGTGTCTATTTTTCCCCTTGTGATATATCACAATCTTGGAAATTTCTTAATATGTGAAACTCTATAGGCAGTATCTCGTATGAATAATTTTTGATTTCGAATCCTGTTTCTTCAGTTCTCACAAATTATGCTTATTGTGGAGAAAAAATTTACTCTTTTGAGTGGTTTGCTGTCACGCAAATAAAGATTGGTATGTTATACTGATTAGGCCTGTCTAATACATTAAATCACAGAGTAAAGTGCTATATGTAGTGCACTTGTGGTTATGTGTGACAAGAGTTTTACGCCACGATGGAGCTGCTCATGTAGTTTATTGGATAATTAGAAGTAAGTATCGGCAAGGACCTACGTGATATCTGCATTGTGAGTGACTGTATTTCACAAGATAATCGTAAATCCTCCTCATAACTTTCCACTTAAGGAATGTAAGAAATAGCCATCATCTAAAGAGATCAAAAATGTGTGACGTGCAGTACTGGTGATATTCAGGCTGCTTGGCACTGAACTGTAGGTATGAGCTATCTATCAGTAAAGGATCAGCTAAAACTTAAACTGCTCTCACTGCGTCATTTGGAAGAAATTGACTTTTGTGTCCCCAGTGGATTGTTTACGGCTTCACAAGTGCGCTTCCTTCGTTCTCTCTACAGCTGTTTTCATTTACTGCCACCACTGTTGCTTCTCTCCGGCGAAGGGTCGGCAGGTAGCACTAACTACTTTCCACTTTCGCCTTTTTACGAGCCGTGCCTTTCCGCCAACCTACAGTTCTACTGCCTACTAACCGCACGTCACTTGAAACAGAAACCCCTGCGCTCCTCGTTTTGAAATAGTTTCCCCTGCTCCCTACTGTTAAAAATGCCTTGCTAAATGTTCCGATTCTTTGTAATAATGTTCCTTCTATAAAATTCATTTCTACACAATACTGGAAAATTATTATTGCGCCCCAGGATACGCTAAACGCAGTATTAGAACGCAATCAAAACGGTGTTAGTACCAACTTTCTAACATTTTAAAGGTGAAACATACATTGTACAGTTTTGTTTTAAATTAATTTATCAGTTAAGTTACTTTGAATCTGCAAAGTCGCTCGACCTTATGTTCCTTGAATGACATTAAGAATTTGAGGAATCTTTTGCTTAACAATAATCACATTACCAATATTAAACATCCGAAAATGTTATAATTTAGAGTTTACAGAACATGAATTTACAGTTAAAGGAGGAGCTTTTCATTAATTATGAATTCACCCATCTGCAATTTATTCTCACTGCCAAGTGAAAAGTACAGTTCCAGCTTCACTTCAAGTTAAACATTTGACAAATCAGTTATGTTGATTTTGTGGTACTTCAACGCTCAAATTAACGATCAGACATGCTGCAAATGTGAGTAATTCAAATCTTAACTATGTCTTGCGATGTTAAAAGCCAGTAGTATTACTCAATGCTCACTATAAAAGAATTACGTGTGCGTGACAAGGACTCAGATCCCTTTCCGGACAATGTTCTCAGCTGTGCTATCGATGTAGGTACTCTACATGATTTAAAGTATCCGGACACCTGATTGAAAATAACTTAAGAGTTCGTGGCGCCCTCGATCAGTAATGCAGGAATTCAATATGGCGTTGGCCCACACTTAACCTTGATGACAGCTTCCACTCTCGCAGGGATACGTTCAGTCAGGTACTGGAAGGTTTCTTGGGGAGTGGCAGCATATTCTTCACTGAGTGCTGCACTGAGGAGACGTATCCATATCGACTGATGAGGCACATCCCAAAGATGTGCTAAAGGATTCAGGTCAGGGCTCTCTGCACGTCAGTCCAATACAGGGATGTTATTGTCGTGTAACCACTCCACCACAGGCTTTACATTATGAGCAGGTGCTCGATTGTGTTGAAGGATGCAATTGCCATCCCCGAACTGCTCCTCAACATTGGGAAGCAAGAAGATGCTTAAAACACAAATGTAGGCCCCTGCTGTAATAATGCCACGCAAAACCAAATGGGGTGGAAACCCCCTCCACGAAAAATACGACCACACCATAACACCACCTCCTCCGAATTTTACTGTTGGCACTACACACGCTGGCAGATGACGTTCATCGGGCATTCGCCATACTACCCACACCCTGCCGTCGGATCGTCAATTCACACATCGTTTTCCCACTGTTCAACCGTCTAATGTTTAAGCTCCTTATACCAAGCGAAGCGTCGATTGGCATTTACCGGCGTTGTGGGTGGCATATGTGTAGCCGCTCGACCTTGAAATCCAAGTTTTCTCACCTCCCGCCCAACTGTCACAGGACTTGCAGTGGATCCTGATGCAATTTGGAATTCCTGTGTGATGGTCTGGTTAGATGTCTGCCTATTACACAATACGACCCTCTTCAACTGTTGGCGACCTCTGTCAGTGAAAATAGGAGGTCGGCCTGTAAGCTTTTGTGCTGTAGGTGTCTCATTACGTTTGCACTACACTATCACATCGGTAACTGTGGTCCTAGCGATGTTTAGGAGTGTGGAAGTCTCGCGTACAGACGTGTGACACAAGTGACACCCAAACACCTGACCACCTTTGAAAACCGTGAGTTCCGTGGAGCCCCCATCCTGCTTTCTCACAATGTCTAATGACTACTGAGGTCACTGATAAGGAATATCTGGGAGCAGGTGGCAGAGCATTGCACCTTATAGAAAAACGTTATGTTTTGAGGGGTTTCCAGATACTTTTGATCACATAGTGTACTTTCATTCTGTCAGCAAGTGTCCTGACAGTGTATATACCGCTGTAGATTTATTTAGGACGCTGCCCCTACACTATGTCTAAGTTACTCTATATGTACACCAACATTCATGCTCCACAAGCCATCCTACGGTCCATGGCGGTGGGTACCCTATGCCACTACTAGTAGTTCCCTTTCTGTTCGACTTGTAGATACAGAGTGGGAAAAAAGACTCTCTATGTCTATATGCTTCCGTATGAGCTCTAATTTCTCGGTGTCCTTACACGAAGTGTATGTTGGTGGCAGCAGGATTGTTCTGCAGTCAGCTTCAATTGCCTCTCCACTAAATTACCTCTTGCAGTGCTCCAGAGCTACTAGTCGAGTTAGTATCAGTGGAGTTTAAGAAATGGGATAAAGGTACAGAATACCAAAGCGTTCAAAGTCCATATAACGGGTACCTTAGAAATCACATTCCACTGATCGAAATTAGTTATAATACGAGCCGTCCGCCCCTGGTAGCTGAGTGGTCAGCGCGACGGCCCGGGTTCGATCCCCGGCTGGGTCGGAGATTTTCTCGGCTAATTGTCTGGGGGTTGTGTTGTCCTTATCAACATCATTTCATCCCCATCGACATGCAAGTAGCCGAAGTGACGTCAACTCGAAAGACTTGCACCAGGGGAACGGTCTACCCAACGAGAAGCCATTGCCACATGCCATTTCTATTTCCGTAAGACGAGTAGAGGTAAAAGGACATAGCACATGTCAGCAACGGTTTTGTCCCTGCATTCATATGTACACAACTAGCAATTTAAGACACGAATTGATGCCTACCAGTTTACGTCGGAATAGATTGTTATAGCAGGGGATGTATTGTAAATACTGCTAAGTAATTTGAAACGACATATAATGTAGCTTACGTACAATTTGCAATACCTGTGTTAATAATCTTATTTTATAAGTATTATGTGGTCTGTGAATAAATCAGCGCTTTGACTTGCACGCGGAAGTCGTGATTTGACGATAACTAGTCACACAACTGCACTTTGTTACAAAATCCTAGCAATGGCGTGTGTTATATCCGCTGTAATACTCCTGACACATGCTTTTGAAGTCAGTAACTTCGTTTTATATGATGCAGCAATAGATTAATTACATTTGACAGAAATGACTTCCAGCGCTCCCAGCAATTTATATCCTTTTTGCGTATTGCTGAAGTAGTGTGAGCCATGTGTAGTGGAATTTGTTACCATCAGTTATGGTGTTGTGATTGACGTAACCTATACTTCCACTTTGTAATCTATCACCGTACGAGCTGGGCTATAACTTCTACACATCTTTATACCTCTTATGGATCGTGAATAACATATCGCCACTGGGTGATCTAAGGTCGCCAGAAGTCCACTTGTATTGACAAGTATCGGCACCTGCGGTCCAGTGACAGTAACACATCCTAAACCAACCCTGGGAGCAAATCCAAAAATTAATATAATTGATAAATTAGTCTGAAAAATTGGTAGGAAACTGGCAAATTCTTAGGTTGCCAAATCCAAAAATTGGTAAAAATTGACAAATTGGTCGCAAAAATTGGTAGAAAATTGGAAAATTTGTTAGGACATGAAATGCGGGAGAGGAGGGAAATGGCAAATTACTGGAATAGACCAACTGCTTTATGTAAAATATTGTCTAACCCCCGGCACCACTCACCTAGAAGCATGTAGTAATAATAATAGCAATAGTTATTTCCATAATAATAATAATAATAATAATAATAATAATAATAATAATAATGACTAAGTAATTGTAAATTATGTATTTACACATATTACGGATTAGCAAAGCCGGCCGCGGTGGTCTCGCGGTTCTAGGCGCTCAGTCCGGAACCGCGCGACTGCTACGGTCGCAGGTTCGAATCCTGCCTCGGGCATGGATGTGTGTGACGTCCTTAGGTTAGTTAGGTTTAAGTAGTTCTAAGTTCTAGGGGACAGATGACCTCAGATGTTAAGTCCCATAGTGCTCAGAGCCATTCGAACCACTTATCTATCAATGGCGTTACAACATTTTACTACTGCTTATTTGCTGTAACAATCAGTTTTAGGAATGTTTGTAACTATTCTTCACATACATACACTGTTTTACATATACTTCATGTCCCATACCGCCCACTCTGTGACGTCGTGAGTTACACACGCATCCACTTCAAGGCCTCAATGCGTCATGTTCTTTGGAACATGACCACTGATATTTTGTAACTGGCCAATGGAATGCCTTCGCACTGTTTTGGTGACACTCTTCATTGATTTTAATACTTTAAAATTAATATATGATCATTTTATTGGAGTTGGTGTTTCCTAAATTCATACAAAAGTAATTAATTTTCACTTCACATTTTTCAATACTATAAAATTCGTACACATTTCTGATAAAAGTAGTTCACTTCACCTTATAACAAGAACTTCTGGTATCTGAGGGATAACTGTGCCTAAACATTAAAAGTGATTTGCACTTTTGATAAAAGTTGTTCACTTGACTTTATAATAAGAATTTTGTGTAGCTGACTACAAATCTGCGCAAAAACTGTAGTTAATGCTATTTATTCAGCCCTGACTGTCAAGCCGTTCACTGAAATTTGCAAATAATTACTAGCCCTACTCGCTATCCTACAGAGAAAATAGTGTATAGGAATTTTAATTATTGAGCTCCAGAACGACCAATCAGGGATCACAGTTCCCCAATATTTTAACTCTTTTTCTCTCACGGGTACATTAAGCTTAACTCTACAGGATATGGACACGTGTGCTGGCATGCACTTTCGGGAGGATTTTAACGATCTCAGTAGGTGCATTATTAACTTTTATTTCACAAATCGAGCATACGTCTGAGACTACATTTATGTGCATTTGTCAGCAAAATTCACCACTTTACATTACTACCAGAACCACCGAAACCACTTCGTGACACAATGAAAGATTCAGGAGAATTGAATGTTGCTCTCGGCATACAAAAAGCAACAAATAAGGTGGGAGTGTATTTACCAAACCCAGACTGTTTCTTTTAGGGAGACCAGGCGTTACCTCCATTCAGTCTAAAGTTTTCCATTCCTTTCAATGACAGATTTTGAAGATGACATCCCAATGGCTACATACGAAATGGTCAACAATGTGACTGCACGCCAGGCGCACGCGGATGTCAGAGGGCACAGTATCCCCCCGATTTCAGTCCACAAAATCTAGCTTCCAAACCAACGTTCAACCGCCCTCTCAGGCTTCTACAAAGCTAAACAATTAGCCTCCACATGAATTTTCCTAGCTGGATGCATTTGTTATTGCATCCAAATTCATTCAAAATGAATTAGTATTAATACACTACTGGCCATTAAAATTGCTACACCACGAAGATGAGTGCTACAGGCGCGGTATTTAGCCGACAGGAAGAAGATTCTGTGATATTCAGATTATTAGCTTTCAAGAGCATTCACACAAGGTTGACACCGGTGGCGACACCTACAACGTGCTGATATGAGGAAAGTTTCCAACCGATTTCCCATACACAAACAGCAGTTGACCGGCGTTGCCTGGTGAAACGTTGTTGTGATGCCTTGTGTAAGGAGGATGAATGCGTACTATCACGTTCCCGACTTTGATGAAGGTTGGATTGTGGCCTATCGCGATTGCGGTTTATCGTATCGCGACATTGCTACTCGCGTTGATCCAGATCCAGTGACTGTTAGCAAAATATGGAATCGGTGGATTCAGGAGGGTAATATTGAACGCGGTGCTGGATCCCAACGACATCGTATCACTACCAGTTGAGATGACAGGTATCTTATCCGCATGGCTGTAACGGATCGTGCAGCTACGTCTCGTTCCCTGAGGCAACAGATGGCGACGTTTGAAAGACAACAACCATCTGCACGAACAGTTCGACATTTGCAACAGTATGGACTATCAGATCGGAGACCATGGCTGCGGTTACCCTTGACGCTGCATCACAGACAGGAGCGCCTGCGATGGTATACTCAAAGACGAACCTGGGTGCACGAATGGCAAAACATAATTTTTTCGGACGAATCCAGGTTCTGTTTACAGCATTATGATGGTCGCATCCGTGTTTGGCGGTGAACGCACATTGGAAGCGTGTATTCGTCATCGCCATACTGGCGTATGACCAGGGCTGATGGCATGGGGTGCCTTGGTTACACGTCTCGGTCACCTCTTGTTCGCATATACGGCATTTTGAACAGTGGACGCTACATGTCAGATGTGTTACGACCCGTGGCTCTACCCTTCATTCGATCCCTGCGAAACCCTACATTTCAGCAGGATAATGCACGACAGCATGTTGCAGGTCCTGTAGCGGCCTTTCTGGATACAGAAAATGTTCGACTGCTGCCCTGGCCAACACATTTTCCAGATCTCTTACCAAATGAAAACGTCTGGTCAATGGTGGCCGAACAACTGGCTCGTCACAATACTCCAGTCACTACTCTTGATGTACTGTGGTATCTTGTTGAAGCTGCATGGGCAGATGTACCTGTACACGCCATCCAAGCTCTATTTGGCTCAATGCCCAGACGTATCGAGGCCGTTATTACGGCCAGAGGTGTTTGTTCTGGATACCGATTTCTCAGGATCTATGTACCCAAATTGGGTGAAAAGGTAATCACATGTCAGTTCTAGTATAATATATTTGTCCAATGAATACCCGTTTATCATCTGCATTTCTTTTTGGTGTAGCAATTTTAATGGCCAGTATTGTATTGGGAACAGGCGGTAATAGGAATGCGTTGTGCTGACTGTCAGCTGTAATTAAGGTGAGCATAAAGCTACAGAATTTCAGATACCCAGAGTCATATTCCTCCCTGGCATGAGAAATACGAGTACAGAAAATACTACCGAGTCCAGGCAAAGAAAAAATACCCTGCTGAACTTGATGAGGCAGAACAACCGAATTTCTACGAGAGATGGGCTGACTGAACCTTTCGTTGCTTCCTATAGAGTTACAAAAGTCAGGATGGAGCTGTTATTACAATGTTACGACAGGGCAAAGTGATTGTGACATATTTATGGCTTGACGTTCCCCATCAAATTTGGAGTGCGAGACCAGAAGTACAAAACTTAACCTGTAGTAACCTCCACAAAAATTTCTCTACTGAAATTGCTGTTTACAGAAAATAATGCCCAAATGACGCATGACAATCCCTACCTCATGATCCATAATTCAATTAGAGTTGTTTACATACATAAAATATGAATTTGGTATAACCTCACTTGGAGTAACCTCGGAAGCAAGGAACAAGAAAAATGTGTAATGCATATATGTGCTGCTTAACGTGCATAGAAATCAACACCTTTGTGTGATGTGGGTATCATTGATCGTCCCACGAAATAGTAGATGTCGGAAGAAAAGTTTTGAGGTTAAAAATACAAAGATATTATCACTATGTACTTCACTAAATAAGAAAAATACTCTTCCTGAAATAAACGAATATAAGAGGGGTCACTGTATTGTGTTACCCGAATAATAGGAGTGACAACACTAGTGTTACATCACAGTTACAAGAACGTTATTATCAGTGTTCTTACATCAAAAATACAAAATACCTGTATATGTCCACACAAAACGTCACAGCAAGGTCTCCAAAGGTTGTGGACGTGCATGGTTTATGATTAAACTGTTATTTCTTTATGACTCACGATTCGTCAATTATTGTTCATACGTTCTTCACATTGGCAGTGTGCAGTGGACCACTCCATACGGTTTTCAAGGAAATTGTCTTAGAAGAAGGGCGTCTCATTGCTACTATTCTTTACAAATATTTTCTTAACGGACCATCTGATTACAGTTCATCACTCCCTTACTTTTGCAGTCTGCAATGGGCCAGTACCTACCTATTTTCAAGAAATTATCTTAGTAGTGGGTCCACACTTCCGCTGGTCTTTGCAAAACACGTCCACAACTGATCGTTTACTTCCATATGCAAAGTTCCTTAAATCTGCAGTCTGTAGTGGTTCAGTTCCTGCCATATCAAGAAACTATCTTAGGAAACTGGTTCATCACTGCTGTTAATATTTATAATTATATCCGTAGCCTTTGTTCATGCACTGCACTGTCGGCATACGGGACGCTGAAAAAGCAAAAGTGACTGCAATACTCACTTTTGACGTGACTTCCTGTTGTGGTGGTGCTCGTTTCCGTAGACAACACTCTAGAGTGAACGAAGCCATGCTGAGCTGCAGGCTGGTTGTAGCTGCTTCCTGACGGTACCCGGTATCCCATCACATGGTGCAGCGGCTGGCGGGAGGGGAGGTGGGAGGACGGCAGCGGACAGCGGCGATCCATCTCATGCCAGTTACGCACTAGTGGGGGTGGTTTGTGGACCACTGCTAGGTTGTTCATAGATTAGTTGACTGCAGGAAAACAGGAATCCCGCGGGCAGCCATTGTCACGAGAGTGGCATTGTACAGTCCAAAGGCCGATTGGAGCACAGCTGGCTGTGGAATGGGAAGTGGCAGGAGGTGGCTGCTGGACCATCCCTGCTGGGTTAAAGCTGGCAGTGGCCCATGTTCTCATTGCCTAATCTGGCCAAAAACTGGCTGCAAGTGAACTTTCCCCCCGTATGGGGAAGTGGCTCCTTCCTTCAAGGAAATAGGTGAGGCAACCTCGCTGATCCCCACATGCACAAGACTGGAATGTAATGCCTGGCATTCATTCTGGCCCTCCCAGATGGCGCTGGTGACTCGGTCACTGACTTTACTGTTGACGCTGCCTGAATTCTGTTCTTTCCAGTGTGACGCCGTACCTCATAATGACTTTAAGATACACTCAGACGAACTATACACATGGAAACTTAAATCCATGTTGGTCAAGATGCACTCACATGTGAGTGCTCTTCCATTGGTCGGCACTCATAATAAAGCACTATAATACACTACTGGAAATTGAAATAAGAACACCGTGAATTCATTGTCCCAGGAAGGGGAAACTTTGTTGACACATTCCTGGGGTCAGATACATCATATGATCACACTGACAGAACCACAGGCACATAGACACAGGCAACAGAGCATGCACAATGTCGGCACTAGTACAGTGTATATCCACATTTCGCAGCAATGCAGGCTGCTATTCTCCCATGGAGACGATCGTAGAGATGCTGGATGTAGTCCTGTGGAACGGCTTGCCATGCCATTTCCACCTGGCGCCTCAGTTGGACCAGCGTTCGTGCTGGACGTGCAGACCGCGTGAGACGACGCTTCATCCAGTCCCAAACATGCTCAATGGGGGACAGATCCGGAGATCTTGCTGGCCAGGGTAGATGACTTACACATTCTAGAGCACGTTGGGTGGCACGGGATACATGAGGACGTGCATTGTCCTGTTGGAACAGCAAGTTCCCTTGTCGGTCTACGAATGGTAGAACGATGGGTTCGATGACGGTTTGGATGTACCGTGCACTATTCAGTGTCCCCTCGACCTTCACCAGAGGTGTACGGCCAGTGTAGAAGATCGCTCCCCACACCATGATGCTGGGTGTTGGCCCTGTGTGCCTCGGTCGTATGCAGTCCTGATTGTGGCGCTCACCTGCACGGCGCCAAACACGCATACGACCATCATTGGCACCAAGGCAGAAGGGACTCTCTTCGCTGAAGACGACACGTCTCCATTCGTCCCTCCATTCACGCCTGGCGCGACACCACTGGAGGCGGGCTGCACGATGTTGGGGCGTGAGCGGAAGACGGCCTAACGGTGTGCGGGACCGTAGCCCAGCTTCATGGAGACGGTTGCGAATGGTCCTCGCCGATACCCCAGGAGCAACAATGTCCCTAATTTGCTGGGAAGTGGTGGTGCGGCCCCTTACGGAACTGCGTAGGATCCTACAGTCTTGGCGTGCATCCGTGCGTCGCTGCGGTCCGGTCCCAGGTCGACGGGCACGTGCACCTTCCGCCGACCACTGGCGAAAACATCGATGTACTGTGGAGACCTCACGCCCCATGTGTTGAGCAATTCGGCGGTACGTCCACCCGGCCTCCCGCATGCCCACTATACGCCCTCGCTCAAAGTCCGTCAACTGCACATACGGTTCACGTCCACGCTGTCGCGGCATGCTGCCAGTGTTAAAGACTGCGATGGAGCTCCGTATGCCACGGAAAACTGGCTGACACTGACGGCGGCGGTGCACAAATGCTGCGCAGCTAGCGCCATTCGACGGCAAACACCGCGGTTCCTGGTGTGTCCGCTGTGCCGAGCATGTGATCATTGCTTGTACAGCCCTCTCGCAGTGTCCGGAGCAAGTATGGTGGGTCTGACACACCGGTGTAAATGTGTTCTTTTTTCCATTTCCAGGAGTGTAGATAACTTATTCAAAAAACATAATTACAAACAACATTGTGTAACTAAAGATTTGGTAACCAGGGGTGGTCCAGCCAAGAAAGGATGTAGAAGCTTCTTTGATAGCAATGCATTCTGCTGGCAGCAGTACATGAATTATCTGTTTACCCATGTCCCAACGTGATAGGGATAATGTGTCACGTGTCGCCACTCCCTATGACCACCCTTACTAAATAAATTGCTGTAGACTCTCTATATACATCACATGATTGTGTACTGTGGAAACAGCCTTCAAACTTACACAAGGAGTTAGGAAAACAGGAAATTAGCTCCTACTTGATAGGACATGGGTACATACCACTCTGTTATTCCCTGAAAATGGTTCTGTTACCTCCTCCATCCACAGAATTCATCCTCTTTGTAAGGCGATAACTTGTATCCCAAGATCAGTCCTGCTACTTGTGGTCACGCAAACATTCCCTCCTCCCTCCCTCTCCCTGTCCCTCTCCCTCTCCCTCCCACTCCCAACCTCATCCGTATCCTCTATCCTGTCCCTCTCCTTACTTCCCTCCACCACTCTTTCTACATCTCCCCCTCTCTCCCCTCCCAACTCTCTTCCCCCCCCTACCTCCCTCCACCCCTTCCTCCCTCAACCTCTCTTCCCCCTCCCCCTCCCATCCCCTCCCCACCCCTCACTTCCTCTCCCATCACTCACCCTGCCTCCATCCACTTCTTCCTCCCCCTCCCCCTCCCCTCTCCCTCTTCCCTTCCTATGTTCACCATGGCCAGCACTGATGTATGGGTGGCAGTTTACGCTCTAGTGAGAGAAGGTTCTGTAGGTACACTGGAACGCTGACAGCAGGCAAGAGGACTATCTGTAGGCTGTGTAGCCCACAGTCGTGATAACAGTTGTGTGGCACTGCTCCATGGCTAACTGCACTCGTAACGCCCAATCAGCTTTCCACATGGCGAAAACAGCGGCATGTGGAGACTCTCATGAATGGGATTTGAAATAATGCTCCCTAGCAGGAGACGGATGGCAGCTGGTGCTGTGGTACTGGGGAGGGAAATAAGTACCTGTGACTGAAAGTGTGGACAGCAGGTCGGCAGTACTGCAGTGCTAAGTCCCACGAGGAACTTAGTGCTGGCTGTGGCAAGTGTATAACTGTCTCAACCCCATGACTGCTGCTGGCAGTGCCCAGTCGTCTCACTATCCAACATTGCCCTGGCATCAAGGCAGTGCTCCTGGACACCGGTGTTGAGAGGTTCCTCTGCCTCAAAATTCAGACGTATTTACATTGAACTAAACTGCATTTATTTCACTAAAACCTGGCACCTAGACACGTCACACAAAACAAGAGATCTGCCCCAGTATGGTGACATCGACCCTCCCACTATGGTCATTACTGCTGCACTGTGTAGTTTTTCACTGAGTGTGGCAAGACTAGTCACGCCATCTCCTTACGTATATGTTACTTTGACTGATATGTCGCCACACTGCAGCTACTGGCCTATGGCTGCTAATGCAATACTTCATGGTGGCTTCCTTAGTACCTTTTATTACTTTCGCTAAAAGTCTTACTAGCAACACTACAATATCTCCCAGGTCCTGTTTCAGCCCGGTTCTGTATTCAAATTACCTTTATCCTTAATATTTAAAACAAGAACATACTACCAAATTCGTTATTTTTAACTATTATAATAATTTTCAACTATGTAAATCTACTTTTCATGAATTGGTCAGGGAGTCAGATCCACAGGAACTAGAATTACCCCTGCACATATGATCTTTTCAGATGGATAAGAGATAGGCAGAGAAAAATCAAAGTTACTAAGGCGATAGGAATTGCAACATCATGGTCAGGGTAATCTGATATCTACCATCCCAAAACTGTTACACATACTGCCACATCCACCCCTCCTGAATTGCTATTGCCCAATTTAAGAACTGTACAGGCTTGTTTGGCTGCCGTCATTAAGTAATATAACGTTCTGTTTGGCCCCATCTCTGGCCAACACAGCTGTCGCTATGTGACATTCAACAGTCACTCGTGTAGCAGTAACTGGTAAATGAAATGTAGGTCCCACAACATCACTCAGAGTCCCAATGATTAACATTCCACCACCTCACAACTTTTAACGTCTTGCCCTCATGAGCTTCCCTCATCCATAGCAACCGACTACCACTACTATGTTGCTGTATACTGAGAACATTCAACGTAAACCCACTCTCTGAAAATATACACTCCTGGAAATGGAAAAAAGAACACATTGACACCGGTGTGTCAGACCCACCATACTTGCTCCGGACACTGCGAGAGGGCTGTACAAGCAATGATCACATGCACGGCACAGCGGACACACCAGGAACCGCGGTGTTGGCCGTCGAATGGCGCTAGCTGCGCAGCATTTGTGCACCGCCGCCGTCAGTGTCAGCCAGTTTGCCGTGGCATACGGAGCTCCCTCGCAGTCTTTAACACTGGTAGCATGCCGCGAGAGCGTGGACGTGAACCGTATGTGCAGTTGACGGACTTTGAGCGAGGGCGTATAGTGGGCATGCGGGAGGCCGGGTGGACGTACCGCCGAATTGCTCAACACATGGGGCGTGAGGTCTCCACAGTACATCGATGTTGTCGCCAGTGGTCGGCGGAAGGTGCACGTGCCCGTCGACCTGGGACCGGACCGCAGCGACGCACGGATGCACACCAAGACCGTAGGATCCTACGCAGTGCCGTAAGGGGCCGCACCACCACTTCCCTGCAAATTAGGGACACTGTTGCTCCTGGGGTATCGGCGAGGACCATTCGCAACCGTCTCCCGCACACCGTTAGGCCGTCTTCCGCTCACGCCCCAACATCGTGCAGCCCGCCTCCAGTGGTGTCGCGACAGACCTGAATGGAGGGACGAATGGAGACGTGTCGTCTTCAGCGAAGAGAGTCCCTTCTGCCTTGGTGCCAATGATGGTCGTATGCGTGTTTGGCGCCGTGCAGGTGAGCGCCACAATCAGGACTGCATACGACCGAGGCACACAGGGCCAACACCCGACATCATGGTGTGGGGAGCGATCTCCTTCAGTAGCCGTACACCTCTGGTGATCGTCGAGGGGACACTGAATAGTGCACGGTACATCCAAACCGTCATCGAACCCATCGTTCTACCATTCCTAGACCGACAAGGGAACTTGCTGTTCCAACAGGTCAATGCACGTCCGCATGTATCCCGTGCCACCCAACGTGCTCTAGAAGGTGTAAGTCAAATACCCTGGCCAGCAAGATCTCCGGATCTGTCCCCCATTGAGCATGTTTGGGACTGGATGAAGCGTCGTCTCACGCGGTCTGCACGTCCAGCACGAACGCTGGTCCAACTGAGGCGCCAGGTGGAAATGGCATGGCAAGCCGTTCCACAGGACTACATCCAGCATCTCTACGATCGTCTCCATGGGAGAATAGCAGCCGGCATATGCTGCGAAATGTGGATATACACTGTACTAGTGCCGACATTGTGCATGCTCTGTTGCCTGTGTCTATGTGCCTGTGGTTCTGTCAGTGTGATCATATGATGTATCTGACCCCAGGAATGTGTCAATAAAGTTTCCCCTTCCTGGGACAATGAATTCACGGTGTTCTTATTTCAATTTCCAGGAGTGTATTTTCTAACTGTTGTATCCCTGAAAACACCTCATCAAGCCTCGTTATCTCATTCTGTGCTTTCCACACCCTAATCACTAAACTCAATAACCTTCTGTAACTGGATAATACGGCGTTTGGTTGCCAGGATGGTAGAAGTCCTGCGTCCTGAATATGGTGTTGCAGCGCCCCATTCTTCCGCTGGCAAAGAGGTACAGCACTCCCAAAACTAGCATTCTTCTTTTTTGGTCCTTCTCCACTATGGCAACCTTAAGACAGGGATCAATGTCACCTTCTCTACCCTTAGAAGCCTGCTGTTTCCAAAAAGCATGTCTTAACAAACCAATGTTAAATTCTACCGTAACATAAACACATTCTACCTGAGAAGGCCTCAGAAGTCCCAAAGAGACCGACCGAATGCCTTTCATACTCAGCCATTAGCTGTCACTGGATGCGTATATGGAAGGGTGTGTGGTCAGCACACATCTCTTCCAGCACCTCCGCAAGCAGTGGTCATCCCGAAAATTAAAGAAGCTCTCTGACAACACCCTTCTTCATGTGGCATCACAGGCAGTGGAACAGATACCAGAGAGTGATCACTCCAATGACAGGAGTGATCACTCTCGATGTCCCATATGGGAAGTGTTCTTTTCACCACCTACGAGCCCATCCGACAACGATGGAGCCCATGGAGGGCTCAATGTGGCAGAGTAACCACACCTAGCCCTCGATGGGCCCGACAGTCTCCTGCCAGCAGTTCTGATCTCCTCGGCTGACGGTGTCGGCTACAGAGCAGATCGAGATGCTGGGCCAACAGTTGGGGAATTCGCCACGGTGGCGCCTGACACAACTTCCACCCAGTCATTGCAGCTACAGTGGTTGTACCAGATGTTTCACACCAGCTCTACGCCTCTGCAGGATCCTCCACGCAAATAGGGGAAACACATCCACAACACTGCCGTATTGCAATGATGAACTTGGTGACCATTCGGGCTCCATATAAACTGGCGGTGTCGCAGGAAACCTTATGCACTGCTGATGTCGACATTTCCCTCTTCCAAGAACTGATCATCGCTGATTTCTACCCCCCCCCCCCCTCCGCCCCCTCCGGTTACACATCCCACATCTCCCATGTCTCTGACAACAGTAGCGGAGTGGCCGTCCTCATCCATGCAGGTTCCCCACTGAAGATGTACTGTACCTTCCTAACGCTATGGCACTCAGGCTGTTCAGTGTCCCCATCCTACATGTATATGCACTGTCTGGCTCCTGTCGACGTCGTGAACGATACACCTTGTTTGGTGACGAGTCAACGACGCTTTTTGAGGGTCCCATGGATGAAATGGTCTTTAGTGGCTACTTCAATTCCACACAAGGGCCTAATGGTGAACTTCCATGACATTCACCATGTGTGGCCCTCTCTGTCATCTTCGAGCGACATCAGTTTATCACACATGGCTGAAGGAGCATGGCACTCACGCAGGTTTCACATACTACAAAGCGCATTCGTCCTGTCACCTTGACCATAGGTACATCAAATGTTCCCTTGCTGGCAACACTTCACATGCTGAAGTTTGGCCTCTGGCGTTCTTCGACCATGAGGCCTACAACTGCAATGTCGCCCTCACCCGCCAACGAGTGTGGCACAGCACAGCAATGGACTGTCCCAGAATGCCGACGAATTATTCAGGATTGTTGGCCCTCTGTTGTTGACATCGCCCAGCCTCCACATCCACCCTATTCTGTTTGTTAACCTGGGTGAAACCGACCCCACGCCTGTCAATGGTGGGTTCTGGCTCTGAGCACTATGGGACTTAACTTTTGAGGTCCTCAGTCCCCTAGAACTTAGGACTACTTAACCCTAACTAACCTAAGGACATCACCCACATCCATGCCCGAGGCAGGTTTCGAACCTGCGACCGTAGCGGTCGCGCGGTTCCAGACTGTAGTGCCTAAATCCGCTCGGCCACTCCGGCCGGCGACGGGTTCTGGAAATGACGTCAAGGTTTGGCATGCGAGCAACACGGACTTTTATTACACGATCTTACATGACTGCACTTCAATGACATTCTCTCCCTCCAATCAGGCGATAGTGCATCTTGCTAAAGTGCATATCAATTCACTCATAACGGTCGCAGGTTCGAATCCTGCCTCGGACATGGATGTGTGTGATGTCCTTAGGTTACTTAGGTTTAAGTAGTTCTAAGTTCTAGGGGTCTGATGACCTCAGAAGTTAAGTGCTCAGAGCCATTTGAGCCAACTCACTCATACGACGACGTTTGGAAGGGACCCTTGTCAGGTCTTATACCCGTGAGCAAATGCCTCACAAAACGCCATCGATGTACCACCTCCTCACAGAACTCTGACGTCAACACTGCACCAGAAGACGTAGGTCAAGAACTTCAGGATGACGTGATCACCAATGAATCTTGGAAGCCATTAATGGAAGAGCTGCAGTAAGTTCCCTGGATTTGACTGTCACACTCTCAAATTTTGCATGTGTTTCAGCTATCTGTTGGTATTTACTTACACGTCCATCTCTTGTGAACTAGTGTCCCCAACAACGACGATCGCAGCCACCTTCCTCCGCAGGTCCGTGATTACCGGTCCATTACTCTACTCAAGAGCAACATGAAAGTTCTCTCTCGTTTGTTGGCATCATGACGCAAGAAGGCAGCACGATACCTCATGTCCCTTGATCAGACTTCGATTAGTGGTGACAACAATATACATATGGACCTTTGCACTCGCCAGGTTCCGACATCTAATTGGTGCATTGGCAACGCTTGACTTGAGTCAGGCATTCGGCTGTCTTCATCACACGTTTTTGAAGACGGGCATCCAACCTCATGCAGTAACAGTGGTAATGCGTCTGTTGAGCTGCGGGACTTAAAAAATACTGCATAGTAGCCGCCTCACCGCACCTCTAGAGATCGAGCGCTCTTTCCGACAGATGCGGTATGCCTAAGCGTTAGAACCCACACTCCAGGGACTTCGCCAACGCCTGGTGGGTCTGACATTGAACGGACACTGCTTCTGTGTTACGGGGTATGCCGACTATGTTGCCCTTCACCTACACAGCAAATATGATGTCCGTGGGGCTATGACGTTGGTGGCGACATTTGGAACGGCGCTTACCCGTTTTAATATTTCTGAATCGCAAGTTATACAAATTGTTGAGGGCCTGCCTGAGACATGTGTCGCTCCTCTAAGTGTGGCCACCAGTGTCCGCTGATTGGGCACTGATTTTATGAATGATCTCCGTCGTTCTGCGGTACAAACAGCAGACATCTCCAAACGATCTGGCCAGGCCTCGTGGATCACCGGCTTAGGTCCCTCAACAGTGCACAGCGTGTGCAGTACATGAATGTTTGCCACACCTCTTGCATCCCCCATGTGGCTAAAGCGTTTCCAGTCCCGACTATCCTCACCCATCATATGTTGATGGCTATTGGGGTCCTTTGTCTGCACCGGGATGTAGTTTAAACTTCAATATTCTTCCCTTTCCCTCCCACGGGAGCGTGGCGGGTTGGAATATTCCACGTGTCAGACAGCGTTACGGCACGTTTTGTTAGCTCCCAACAGAAAGTCTGGCACAGTTGCCCGACGAGCCTCACTGGACTGCTTTTTCGTGAATATGCGCTGGTCACCATGTCACCCCACGTAATTTTATCAGACGTTCCACCCTCACCCCCCTTTAGCACATTTGGAATTTCTTTCTGGAATTAAATTACATCCTCCACTACTTACAGTTTCCACGAATATGCCGTACAAAGGCAGTACACGACGCCTTACAAAGGCATCGGTCCCCCAGTCCTATCGAATATAAGTTTCCCTAGATCATATGGCGTGTTTTGTGGAAAGCAGTGCATGTAGGCTCTGTCGACACAAGCGTCCAGTCCGCTTATATATCACCCTCAATGGCAGACAGCTGAACCAATTTCGTTTCCACAGCATCGGCCTCGCTGACACAGCCCTATTTGTTCACTGTGGTGTGGTCACCACAGACGCCGAACGATTCTCATGTGGTCCGTCGTCTGATGTCTGGAGGCTCGCGCTACGTATCTTGGCCTTCATTACCTGACAGACACCCGCTCAATTCACTTTGCAAGCACTTTTATTCCCTGATTGTGATTTATTTCCCTGGAACGAAAGCTGACACTGTGAATTGGATACGTGGCCATATGGTCTGCTACCTTTTTGGCCGCGACGAGAAGTCGAAACAGACTTATTCGACGTAACTTAGTGATCGACACTGTGCATTTGTTCGCTACTCTACATAGAAGCAGTTCTTTTATCATTTTCTATGGACCGCCTTTCATGATCCGCCGTCAAACTGGAACGTCCAGGCCATGTGATGCTGATCCTTACTTTGCCGCCAAGACGCTCTGGACGAACTACAGACAGAATCGCCTGTAAAATTTCGAGAAGGCACATTTGGATGTTCGACCGTCCGAAGATGCGAGTGACTCCTCGAACTCAGATATACAAAATAAAAATCAAATAAAACGAAATAACAAATAATCTACAAAAAATACAATAAAATTAAGAAATATGATAAAAAAGCCTCTTAAAATCGAATTTCATTTCATTGCTCTTCTGTGTGTTCTCTTCCCCTACTTTCTTTCTTTACGACCCCCTTTTGGTAATAGGTTATTTGTTTTGTATAGGCGTAGATAGGCGCCAACGCCTGCACAGGTGCAGTTCTGTTTTTCTTAGGACACAATTGGCAGTGGCAAGAAGATCTTTTTATGTAGTTTCTCTTTCCAGGGACGGAAAAAACAATAAAAAAAAGAAAAAATGGTGCAGTAGCCAAAAAAGAGTAAGCAGGATACCTGGGTTCGAACCCTAGTGTTCAAGGCTTTGGGCAACATCATTATCACAAACATTGATGGTTTAAGACGTTTTAATACACAGCTTCGAACATTCTCAGAATAACGTGATACTTCTGACAGACAGTATAGTATCAAAGAAAACTAATTTCCCTGGAGTTGGTAGTGGTATGTGAGATGTTGTGTTGTTGGTAATTTATGATCCGTTGAGTCGTCTCTTGTATTGACATCTGTAAGGGGCTCATGCATCCTTGCCCACTGATACTCATTCACCAGCTGACAAGCTGCCATTTCCCGTTGGTACACATACCACCGCGATTGCTGAGCAGCGAACAGCCCACTACCTTACAAATGAAGCGTGTCACAGCGACTACTATGGAGGTGGACAATGAAAGGTACTTGCCGACACGATCAGGCAGAAGCTCTCACTCTTCACCAAACGTTACAATTTACTCATAAGGCGAAATAGCATTTGTTATATTCGTTCATTCCATTCAGGATCTTAGTACTGTGTCTCTAAAAGGGGAGCATAGGAACACAGGAAATAAAGCGCCTTAGACAGTAATGACATTAAAGGTAAACCTCGTCCAAGAGCGCTTTTTTGGATGTTAGAGGGACTGGGTGTTACACTTGTTAGGTGTTTAGGCAAGTGCCGGATACGGACAGTGGACAAGCTCGTACCCAATTTGACATTGGAAACATTATGAAACATATCGTAGAGACTCCCAGAAATCTACTGTTGCAGTTAGACTCTTCGTTGCTAGGTCTCACATGACGTTACGTTCACTCCAAGACTTCCGTCATGGGAATAAACTATGGCTCTTAGGATCACTTAATAACATCCGTATAATTTCTCCATGTCAGCTAAAGAAGGTGCACACGCGCGTGCGCGCGCGCGCGTGAGCGTGTGTGTGTGTGTGTTTGTGTGTGAGGGAGAAAGGAAGAAGAAACAGAGGGAGAGGGAGCGAGGGAGACAAATGGTTCAAAATGGTTCAAATGGTTCTGAACACTATGGGACTTAACATCTATAGTCATCAGTCCCCTAGAACTTAGAACTACTTAAACCTAACTAACCTAGGGACATCACACAACACCCAGTCATCACGAGGCAGAGAAAATCCCTGACCCCGCCGGGAATCGAACCCGGGAACCCGGGCGCGGGTAGCGAGAACGCTATCGCACGACCACGAGCTGCGGACATGGGAGGGAGACACTTTGTATATGCGTCTGTATGTGGTTGCCTTAATATACCACCACAAATGTTGTGTTGCTATTCAGTCGCCTTAGTAGTCGTTAAAACCATTGAATTTCGAGACTACAACTAGTTCACTGAGTTTGTAGTGGTCGATTACACAGATGAATAATATATCCATGTGTAATAAAAATGATTGCAGAGGCCGGAAATAACTGAATTATCATACAGGCAAATTGTCACAAAATTTAAAATAGTGGTCACTGACAAAACGTCTTGTAACTGATTCGACAAAGCCTGTTGTGGGCAACCTTACTGCAGAGATAATCCGCGTAAAATAATTGAAATTGGTAACTTCGAATTATGAGAATCTGGGCAAAAAATAATGAAAAACCAACCACCCAATTTCCTGTCAAATCGTGACAGTGACTTGTAATCCTAAAGAAAATGTTGAACTGACGTTATGCTTAAGTTCATCATAGTATTTCCGAAATCCGACAAGAAACCAATAGGTCCACATCATCATTAATAAGGAAAAGATAAAGTTGTAACCTTCATGGTTAGTTCTTAATTTGCGACTCCACAAAACAGAATCCCAAGCAATCAACCTGGCGTAATGACAGCTGTGTACGGGAATCAAAGTGGACGAAGTGTCAGGGATAGCATTAAAGCTTCTGAAATCCTGCCTTTTCTAAATCTCTACGGTCCGCTCTCATACATTTTTAGGCTATCCGCCCTCTGTCAGCGCTTATTAGTGTCATATCAGAGCATTATGGTGCATTAATTTTTCTTGAAGTAATTAACAAATTAACAATTTGAGGAAAACTTTATCTGCAAACGGATATGCAGATTAAAAAAAACGTATTGTACTTTGTTGTACCATTGTGACTATATTGAGAAGTGGAGAGTTTTTCAACACTCTTCATGTAATGATAAGAGACAGTATTGGTATAGTAAGTAGTACACTTCTAAAATGTTTAACATCATAAAATGTTAAGTGTGACTTTAACGTAAACATAAACATAATCCTAATACAAACATAAAAAATAGGAGCTAGCTTCAGACACTGAGTTACGTTTATGTTTACATTATTTCTTAGCGTGAAATTACAAGGACTCTACCCTAAATTTAGATTTTTTATCAGGTTTGAAAATCAATGTGTTGGTTTTATTGGAATAAAATACGCATCAAACAAGAAGTCAAGAAATTAAGGAAATTCAAAAGAGCACCAGAATTAAGCAATAAATCTTATCTTATATCTATTGTAATGAAGTGCAAAAACTTTATTTCAAGGTCTGATCTTATTGTTAGTGATTACAAGTCAAAAAACTGTTTAATCCCTTTGGTTGTGCTTGGGTTCACAAATTATGTTATAACTCCGTCTTTGAAAATCAAGTAACAGAGCAGGAGACACGTTTCTTTCACAGTCCGTAAATATTTACTGGAATGATTTCTTAAATACTTACAGATATACGACTATCAACTTCGACTTTAGTTATGGTGTCACGTTCGGTATCGTCCTGTATGCAGATACCGGTATTAACAAAAACATGGTTCAAATGGCTCTGAGCACTATGGGACTTAACATCTGCGGTCATAAGTCCCCTAGAACTTAGAACTACTTAAACCTAACTAACCTAAGGACATCACGCACATCCATGCCCGAGGCAGGATTCGAACCTGCGACCTTAGCAGTCGCGCGGCTCCGGACTGAGCGCCTAGAACCGCGAGACCACCGCGGCCGGCCCGGTATTAACACTTGCCTGTCTTTTAATATATAATATGTCTTCAAAACCCAGCATTTTGTAATATTTTTACTGATTATAAAAGGATAACATCAAGATCTTTTGCATCCATGTTATCTCTCAAGGCCTATAGTTTCGTTGCAATCTGAATTCTGTTCCTATGATCAGAACGAATTTTATAATCCTGTTCCGTAGTTTGTTTCATTCAACTGGAACAGTTACTTGAAATATTGTTGTTTTCGTGAAGTCGTGTCAACTGTTTCTTTTTATCTTCATAATGGTATGCTTGTGTTCTACAACTTCCTCCTCTACATGTCTCTTCAGTTCATCTTCAGTGCCCTTGAACAAGGTTTCAATCCTTTCTTTGTATTTCTTTTGATGTTGAACCGCGAGCTGCTACATGGTTTCTTTTACAAGCCATTTTCTTCAGCTTTTGTTAAATCTGCTCTGAAACAATATGTTCATTTTCATCTCCCAGCGTGGCACGTTTTACGTTACCGGGAAGATTCATAGCCTGTCTGACCTGCACAGATTCCATTCGGGGTTCTGTAATGTTATTTCATTGTCCACCTACATTTTTCCATGTGTCTGTTCTTTGTGGTATCTACTTTGTGGCAGAAGATATTATTCACTTTGTCTGCTCTATCACCATAGGAGGTTTCCTGATGTAGCGCTCTTCTGTGTGCCTCCTCAGCTTGTCTTGTACTCTTTAACAATTTTACGTAAAAGTTCACTTTCTTTCAGTTCCAATTTCCTCGTTAGTTGGTGGGTACATATTTTTGTAATTTGTTATCAGTAAACAGACTGTTCATCAGGCTACATAACTCACATATTATTAACTGTACATCATTCTACATACATATGTTACATTTATGTCATTTCTTATCTATCTTGAGAATCTTTACTGAATTAGGCACTGTAAAATATGGTCATGTGATCCTTGTGATATAATGATTTTTCATGTATTTTAATATATGAAACTATATAAGCAGAATGTCTTAATAATCCAGACGACGATTTCTTATTTCGAATATTGTTTCTTCAGCGAATCACAAACAGCGCTTTTTGAGGAAAAAAATATACGTCTTTGAGTTATTTATTGTGAAGTAAATTAAGCAGAAAAACAAGTGCATTTAACAAAGTACTTGATATGTTATCACTGATGAAGCCTGTTCGATATATTAAATCACAGAGTACAGTGCTGCGTGTGGTATACTTGTGCTGATGTGTGACAAGAGTTGAGGATCAGGGTGGGACTCAGACGTGGCATTAATATGTTAATTCACTTCTCATGCTCGTCTCAGAATTAATTAGTATGTAAATTTAAATAACAAATAAGAGAACTAGTCAGGTGGAATCGCACGCAAATGTATGTAAAAGTTTATTACAGTAAGATCGATAAAATACACGTTGTGATCCAAGAGTACAATCAACAGGTATTTGAATTTTAATTGAGCTTAACGTTCTGAATAGCCGGAGGCGCCAGTGGCCGCAGACCGCCAACGTTGCGGAGAATGCAGCAGGTGGCTGCAAAAACCTAAATCACTGTGATTGAAACTCAGACTATGTCTTCTGGCAGTTTAAAGGCTGATGTAAGAACACAAACAGTGTGTAATTTTCAGACAGACATGCCTCAGCTACGACCTTGTGGAAGAGCCCAAAGGAATGTAGGAGGGAAAAAGAAAATTAGTAAACTAAACTAAACTTCATCCGAACATGCCACGGAAGACCCAGCGGTACCGACCGAACGCCATGTCATCCTTAGACGATAGGCGTCACTCGATCCGGATTTGGAGGAATAAGTGGTCACCACATTACTCTTCAGGCCGTTGTCAGTTTTCGTAACCAGAGGCGCTACTTGTCACTCATGTAGCTCCTCAATTGGCCTCACAAGGACTGAATGTAAACCGCTTCGCCAACAGCGCTCAGCAGACCCTGACGATTACCCACCCAAGTCTTAGCCAAGCCCGATAGCGCTTAACTTTGATGATGTTACGGGAACTGGTCTTACCACTGCAGCAAGATTTTAGCAAAGGAAGATCAGTACTTCATAAATTTACAAATAATTGTCATAGTTAGGGCCAGAAGAAATTTTTTCATGTGTCATTCTTGGACTGTTTCTATTGGAACCATCGACTTCAGTTGATATATTTAATAAAAGATCTAATATTCCTTAAATCGATGTCCTCAGTTCAATGCACTGGCAACGGAAGTCATGGGCCATTGTCAGAGAGAACGTGGCTGCTTTTGGAGAGCTCGTACGTGCAGCAAATGTCTGTTTCACCTCTATGGCAATATAAACAGTTTTTGCTAATGTAGAGCTTACATTCTCAAGTGAGGTCACGTAGGAAATTAATCTCAACGATGCTCAAATAGCATGTTTTGATTTGTGAGACTCTATACAGACTTAGACGAGAGTGGATAATTATAAAAGTATATGCCATGGGAGGTGCCAAAGTTCCAACATACGTCGGTAAGTGTGATGCTGTGACTATTGCGATGTTCACTGTCCCACTGTTGAGATTTTAACATCACTGGACTACTTAGTCATGATGTTTGGTTATGTTCTTTCGGTGTGTCTTGGAGAATATCGGCGTATTAATAGTCAGAGTCATGTAAAGTATTCTGGCCCCATAATTTGAAGTTCCATATGTCAAACAGAATGCATTATGGCAGAGATGTGGAAGCTTAGCATTGTAGATTCATAATACAGTAACGTTTTCTTCATTATAGGTTGCGGCGTGTCGACAGGAAAGAGTTACCCCCTTGTGGGTTCCGTGAATTACTATAAATGCACTTCTATTTTTGTACATCTGACGTTACTAATGAAAATCTACAAGAGCGAAGGACCCTGTGCCTGAAGAATATAAAAGGACATACTGAAAAGTAAAGGTCCCGAATTTTTTACGTAAAAACTCTTAAAGCTTGTTAAACTAGATAGTTATTAACAATCTAGAACTTTATTGTTAGTGTTGACTTATTTTCAGCCCTCTGCGACTAGATGGCTCCGAATTGTAGCATATAACATGGCGGTGTGTAACGTTATTATGTACGTGCTTGAGAAGCAGTGTGCTGTAATCGAGTTTTAGATTCGAAGAATTTTTGCAGACATGGAACACCCTTACCTGCGACATGACTATGCCAGACTACACGCGAGCGGTATGACATCGGCAACAATTCCATATCTTGAAGCCACTGTCATAGTACATACTGTCCCGACTTGGTCCCATCCGATCTCCATCTGTTTCAAAAAGTTAAAGAACATCTTCGAGCACTTCAATTTCATAGTGATGAAGCGGTGCAAGCAGATGTCAGATAGTGGCTCCATCAACAATGTCACACATTCTGCAGTGACGGTATCAACCAACTGGTCGCTTGTTGGGAAAAATGTAGTTGTCGCCAGGGAGACTATATTGAGAAATAAACACGGAGACATGAAGAATAAAGATGTAGAAAGTGAATAACGTCTGTTTTATTAAAAAAACTTTAAGAGTTTTCACATAAGCAATTTGGAAACTTACCTAACAGTGCACTGCCAGATTAATTTTTAAAACTTTTGTCTGCTGTTCATTTAAGGGTAAACCAACATTTCCAAGGCTGGTGTTACCTTAGGGTAGTTATGGCATGTAAGTGAATTACGGGTCAAGCACCAGAAAACGACAATTCAAGTTATTGGTGAAATTCCGCCTTAAATGCCGTGCTCAGTGACATATACTCTGAGACAATAGCTTAGAAGAGTGGGAACAGTATTTACAGGTGCCTACAGACGGCATTCGTTTCTAAGACCAAAATCGATGTTCAAATAATGGGTCACGCCCCAAACCTCTCTTAGTGTCTTGGCGTGCACGTGTGTGAATTTCTTGAAACTGAAGTAACTCTGTCGTTTGTTCTCAACAATAGGACATATTACAAAATGGAAAAGAAAACTGCACCAAACCAGGGAAGAAAGGTGTAATTAGTGCTCAATGTGAAAGGAAGGAACTAGGAAGCGCAGGAAAGGAATATACTCGAAAAGCGAATATTGCCGTTCCAGATAAAGAGGCTCCCAAGCACCAGGTAGATCTTGACTGTCATTTTAACATTCATTATAAGGTTTGGGTCCAAGGCAAGTAATATTAAATTGTTTTAATGTGTTTAATTGAACTACTGAAAAGAATATCTTATCGACAACAATCATCGTTCTGATTGTGATGTTGTAGTTAAGCACTTGCAATGAAACATTTACATACCTAACAGAAAAGGGTTGCTTTACGAAAATAGAAGACAATGTTTTGTTGAAAGGACACTGTTTTAAGTGTTGCGATAGTGATTTGCGCATATTGTGAAACAAAAGAGGCTAAGTGTGTGTGAAGTTCCGAAAGATTTAGTTAGCGTCATCAGTGGATCTACGTGCATAACACCATTGACAGTGACTGTTACGCGAGATAGACTTTTAGACAGCTGTTGAAGAAACACGAATTTCTCTAATGTGCATATTTCAAGAGTACAGTGGATCAGACTGACTGCTTAACGGCTAGTGGTACTGTGAGTCCCGTCAACTCTTAATGCAACTGAAGAGTTCAAGGAAAATTACATCTTTAAAAGGAACGTGAAACCATCTGATGCTCAGCAGGTGCAGCTAGAAACACTACACTGTGAACCTTGGTTGTCTGAAGAAAAGTGAAGGAATTTAGCCAAAGTAAACCCTTTTGTAAAAGACGAGAATAATTGGTCTTAGGAGAACCATTACAATAAATGAGAATGGGCATGATGGCACTTGTATAGTTATTTGTGTTAAAGCCATTAAATACAGAACCTTTCATTTCTTTTAATTTCTGTATCTTTTGTTGTTAACCCTACTGACGTAGAATAAAAACACATTTATGAGATGAAACATGTGTAGTTTCCGTGTTTGTGACGCGATCCCCCAATTTTATACTGCGTTTGTACAACCGCTATACAAATTTTGTTTACTATCTCTGAATCACATTTTTGACGCTTGACCCTATATTTACTTGCATGCTACAATTCATTATCAGCATTCGTGTGTTTGGAGTGTAGCGTGGTAACAGCTGTAGTGCACATCAAGCTTAACAGTTAGTGGATGTGTAGTTTGTGAGACGATGGACTATACTTAAGCATGGAGATTTGATTTTGGTCATCAGCGGCTTCTGAGCTGCGCGCGCTACTCGACGGCGACAAGCAAAGGCTGGGCCGTCCATTGGCGGCCGAGCGGTCAGACCACGTGGAACCGCCAGAACTCAAATGAGTGGACGTGACTTGACTTCCGCCACTAGCGCACACAATTGCTTATTATTTACTGTTCGCGTTTGTGGACCAGCAGCATATACCGTAATAAATGCTGTTAAAGACAATGCATCAAATTAAAGAGAGTCTTCGAGTATGCAGATATGAATTGCAAAAACTATGTGTGGAAGGAAAGAACACCGAATAGTTTTTTATAACTGTAATCTAGCAAATCTTTAATAACTTCTATGTTATTTACTGTACAAAGGAGCTCGAGCACTGAAACTGTAACTCTCAGTGACTGAGATACTCATATGCCTTGGAAACCAGTTCATTAAGCCTCGAGGTGCATTTCAATTGGATTTCAAATAAAATAGACAAATTTGATACAAGACAAATACACAACCGGTGAGGCTGTAAGGATTCGTGGAGCGTCTTATACACCAGATCAGACATTTAGTTTTTAAGATTTATGTTTTTATTACGTGTTTTTATAAATTGTTTACAAATTTGCTTAGTTTCGCCCTAAACTCAAAAACTGTTATAGATATTTTAATTTGAAAAAGCGCAATGGAAAGAGGAGTAAAAATCCGATAACGAAGTGGTACGTTATCAAAACTTGTAAATTACTCTGGTGACACTACGAAATTGTAAAGTGATGTAGATCCCGCATTTTCCATAGAGGGATAAACGGAAGACGAAAATAGCCAAAGACAATCTTGCAATAGGACAGTGATCTGTGCGTCTTGATTTAGGCAACACCTGTGCTGGCCTGAGTGGTGAGCGTGAGCTTGTGATTTTTCGTTCGAAGTGTTTTGTGCATTCAGGCTGGATGTTAGCTCAGTTTTCCAGTGAGGGACAAATAAATAATTGACACTTCAGTTTTAGCATTTTGTTTCGCTTAGACTCTGACTAGGAGTGAATTAGTACGATATTTAGCTTCAGTTAAGTTTACACTGTGAACACTGTTTATGTTTTCCAGTAGTTTCTGATTTATTAATTTTTTATTCTGGGTGAATCATCTGCTCTTACCGATGTCATTTTATGCAACCCGCAATGTTATATCTGGCCTTCAGCTCAGCTCGCTACGCGCAAACAATAAGTCCTACAGAAAAATGAACCGGACCTTTTCGGTTAGAATGTAGGTCTTCGCTACAGGCCGTAGTTTTCGAGTTATTCGAGATAAACGGACGAAGGTGACTTTCAAACTCACCCCCACTCACAAACGCAGCCTCGACCAAATCTATTATGTTGTTCATGGCGCTCACTCTTATCACTGTACAAAAATTTGCTACTGCACGAAATATTTCCTACATACGACCTCTTTTAGTCCATATCGACTGGCCTTAGTATGCAACCAGCTTGGTCGAGAATTTATAAATTGTAAAATTAACGTCTGTGAAAATTTTACCTAACAAAATTGTGAATTTTTACAATATAAAATAAACAAAATTACTTAGCTGCGCTTTTCAGGCATTCTTACTACGAACTACTGAGCTCGTAAGGATTAAGTTCGTATCGAATTATCAATGTGCTCAGCTGTAGCGTAAGGCTTACAGAAGTCGTTTTCCTTTCATTGCCTTTCTGGCACGTTTAAATCAATAATACCAACGAAATTTCTGACTACGATGGCGGCGTAATAGCCCAATGAATAGAGACGAAAAAGGTCGAATATCGGGAGTAGCTCGTGTTTCCGGAAATTTTTCTACTGTGGTAGAAGGGATTGCCACGAACAACATACTACAAATCCTGACAGGTGAAGAATGAGTGTGGGGGTGGACGTGCATTTAAAGGTCACATTGGTATGTTATTCTTGTATAATTGGAAAACCTTGGCCTACAGCCAAAACGTATCCTAGTTTGTGCATTACACTTCCTACAAGAAGGTCCTGTTCATTTCTTCTGTAGGACTAACGGTTTTCACGTAGCGAGCGAGACAGTGTGAAAGTCTCGCACGTGGTTTATGAAGACCAGATATAACACTGCAGGTTGTATAAATCGACATGGGTAGGGCAACTGAATCACACTGTACAGTGGGTTGGATAACCACTATATTGGGTGATTCAGCTGTTAATTTTAAATCACAGTTTTAACCAACCAGTGAAATAATGTCTGAACTTTTAAAGCACCTTTTACTAATTAAATTATATACAGACTTGTCATTGGACGCAATTTGTACCTATGTACAGCATGGCTAGTATTTATGGCACTGATTAATAACACCAGCGGCGAATTTATTTATCTCTTTTTTTTTTAATACTTACTTACGAGCAAAAGAAGCAACATACCATGAGTGGATAGGCAGCGACAGCCGTTAGTTTTCTTCGTTGTCATTTGCAGCTCTTTCATTAAGTCGCAATATTTTACTTATTTTGTGAGCCCCCAGATGGACCTTGAAGGCGCAGGTTCAAAAAATAGGTTAGGGATTCACATGAGTCAAGCGCCCTTGTTAGGCTTTCGCTTCCTATTAAAAGCAGTTTGTTCCTTGCAAATTACGTGTTAAGGTTTCGACGTCAGTTATTTCTGACATTGTAAACCCACGTGTTCTCTTACGATTAGAATCAAACAGGTAAAACTAAATTAACGTGACGTACAAGAGGCAGTAACGGAAAATATTAAAGCTGAAATCCAAATGCAATTAACAACGTACTAGGTATGTTATCACTGGTTAAGCCTGTACGATACATTAAATCACAGAGAACAATATTACATATGATATAGACACTGATCAGCCGGATCATTATGACCACTGACCTACTATTGACATAAACCCGTCCAAGCGATAGCAGCGTCACCTGGCGAAGAATGGCTCCTGGTCAGACACAGGCTCTGTGCATGTAGAATCAGTGAGCATGGTGTTCGTGCGTAGAATGAGGAAGGCACGCGATGTATCTGAGTTTGACCGAGGGCAGATTGTGGTGGCCCGAAGGCTAGGCACGAGCATTTCGGAAACTACAAGACTTGTCGGGTGTTCGAGGAGTGCTGTGCTGACTGTCTTTAACACATGGCGAAACCAAGGTGAAACCACGTCCAGACATTGTGGGAATTGGCAGCCACAGTTCATTACATATGTCGGGCGTCCTAGGCTGGACACACTGGTAAAACAGGACAGGCAGCGAACTAAGATCAGACTTTAATACTAGGCAAAGTACAAGTGTGTCTGAACGTACATTGCGCCGAACACTCCTAACGGTGGGCTTCCACAGTCGACGACCCATGCATGGCCCAATGTTAACATCACTAAATCGGCAGCTAAGACTGAAATGGCCACATGATCATCAGCACTCGGCGTTGGCTCAATGTCATGGTCTGATGAATCCCGATACCTTCTTCAATATTGTAGAGGGCAAGGGGTTATTTTTAGGAAATAGAGTGCGAAATTGTGATTTGGTGTGCTTTAGTGGGCGATGTGCCAGCCTCGCTGCAAACTTTGGACGAAGGCTGGACGGCGCTATGCAGGTGACACTGTTTTGCAATGAGCGTCGGTGTGTGTGTACATGAGCGGCAGCCATCAACAGCCAGAACGCAGCATTAGTAGAATTACGCAGGCACGGGCCGCGTGTAGCACTGTTGCGTTAGCCAACTCATCGAGAATCTTCTAATACACACGGCGCCGCGTAACCGGTGGATTCAGCAGCGTTCTGCACTATTTAAGGGCATCAGAGGTGGGCGTCGGCATGGGTTCGACCGATTGGGCGTTCGGTCGCTGTTGCGTCGTCGTCATCAGTGACGCTGTCGCCAAGGACCGTCAGTGGAGGGCATTGCCCGCTGCTGCACCGGCGTCATCACGAGCCACAGGGTCTGCAGGAGGTGCGCTGGGCCGGGCCTCATGCTGCTAACCTCCTCCCGCCTGCGCAGTCGCTCACCGAGCATGGCGTCGCGTTCTCCGGGCTGCGTGCATCAGCACGTCTCCACCACGACACGAGCGGTGGGGCTGAGCTGCCGGAATATGTGTTGGAGGAACCAACAATTAAGAGGAAGATTGCTGAAAACAGCCACCGTTTTCTACCCAGCCACGCCCTACAACGCAGACCACGTCGCCCGCTCCTGCCATCCTATTACAAGTGGTGTCAGTCGGGAAACCTGCGCATCACACACAATTGGTGACTGTAGTGATCTTATTCCTGGATTTGGAGGAAATTGTGGCTGTAATCGACGAGGATATGTGGCACCTGAAAAGGGCAACAATGGATCAGCAACTACTGCAACATGACAAGTAAATGCCAGTTTTTCGTTTGGTGGTTTGTCTAAACCTGTAGCATAGTCCATCTTCCCTTCCTGTTCTTCTTTCTGGGCATACTGTAGTCTTGATTCGATAGCTGGTAGTGATGGAGCAGTCTGTGTCAGCCGAAGTGGCTATTCAGCAGCTACTTGAGTGAGTGTCGGAATTAGAGATAGAGCTTGCTCGGTCTAAAGAAGCGAGCAAGGAACGGTTTCCTGTTAATGCAGTAATTCTTGACCCTAACGCAGAGTCTTTGGTCATCCCTTTCTCGGGGAGAGATGGGGAGGATGTTCTGACTTTCTTTATTTTTTTATTCTTTATTTTTTTTAGAACCTTAGCACGTCTGTTGAATTGGGAAATATGGGTGCAGAAAAACCTTTGCAAGTGACTAAGTTGAAAGTAACTGCGGATGCCAGAGGGTATGTTACATGCCATGAAGAATTAAGGGATGCTCAGACATTTGAAGAATTCAAAAAAGGGTTGCTGAAAAGGTATCGGAGGTAAAATACGCCTAGATGTTATCAGAGACAATTGAATAGAATGTATCAAAATAATGGGGAATCAATAGAAGCTTTAATAGATCGAATTCGAAAAATTAATGTTAATACCTATGAGCTAACAGATTCCGATAGGGTTAGTGAAGCCATTGTGCAGGAAGCTGAGCAGAGGACACTGAACGCATTTTTGTGGGGAATACAACCCGAAACCTCCCGTAAGATTAGGATCGCTGTGGCGTTAGAGGAAGTTGAAGCAGTAACTAAGACGAGCGACAGGAATGCAGTGTTCAATACAGAAATAAAATGTTTCAGATGTGGTTGGATGGGACACATTAGACGCGATTGCAAGGAAGTGCAGTGCAGGAAATGCAGACGTTGGGCTCATCAGGAGCGTAATTGTAATGGGTCCTGGCCGAAACATGATAGGAAACCGCAAGGTGGGCCTCACACCCCTCAGTTAAACGGGGCAGGGGGTGGTGTGTCCACTGTGCAACACCCCCGGTAATGATTAATGCCAGTGCAGAATTAGTGGCAGACTTTTTTCTGACTGGCTTGGTGAGGGGCTGACCGTGCAAATTTTTATTGGACACCGAGTCTCAGGTATCCGTGCGAGTAGAAATGTACTCGGTAAAGTAGAATTAAAACCACCAAGCTGTGCGTTAGGTGGCGTGGGTGGGGGACAGGTGAAGTCACTCGGATCAGCGGTGTTAAACTTCCGAGTGGAAATGAGGAACTTCCAGGAGAAGGTAGAAGTTCTTCCAGTTGTTGACAGGAGCTATGATGTCATACTTAGATTGGACTTCCTGGTTGCGCATCATGCAAAAGTTAACCTGGAACGGCGTACAGTAGAACTGGACGGAATACAATTTCGCCTAGGTTCTGCGGCCTAAAGACCATTACTGTCGCAAGGAACCGCCCAGACGTCGGGTGGGCCATATAAACTGCGTACTAGGTCCGTTAGGGTTAACTACAAGGATGCTATACCGGAGGATACAGGGAAAATAATCTGGGCAGATGTTGGAGCTAGCGTGCCGGTAAATTCGTTGTGTGTCGGTGAACCTTTGTCTGAGAATGAGCCGCTGGATAATGTGAAGTGTTTTACGCTCCGTAGCGTGTCCTAAGTGCGGGAGATTGAAGGAAAAAAGGTTGTGATTGTCAGTATTGACAATTTTGGCCTTGAAGAGGCGCAATTAGCACGGGGTACTGCAAAATCGAATCTGGAGATAAGAGGGGAAGATGAACTGGATAAAGATTTCGCGACAGATTACACAATGGCTGGAGAGCTTGTCAGCTGGTCCGCACAGATGCATAAAGTAGCACATTTAGAAGGGCATGACAGAGAAGTCATGGAGAACTTTTTGACGGAATATAAAGAGTTATTTAGTTCTCATGATCCACCGCCTGCCACACCGTTAGTTCAGCATTACATCCCCACCGGTATATAAACGTCCATATCCCGTTCCAAGAAGTTTACAACCTGTCATGGAAGAATTTATTAATCAGAAGCTTAGGGATGGGATAATAGTAACCATTAGTAGTGCCTGGTCCGCTCCTGTCGTAACAGTAGGTAAAAAAAATCACCTGATGGGGGCAAGGGATATCGTTTTTGTAGTGATTATCGTTTCCTGAATCAGAAAACTGTATCGGATGCAACCCAACGCCTAATATCACTGAAACTCTGGATAATTTGGGTCAGTGTCGGTACTTCACGACCTTGGATCTTCGAAGCGGGTACTACCAGTTGGAGGTCGTCCCGGAAGACCGACCGAAGACAGCTTTTTCAACACCTACAGGTCATTTTCAGTATCAGCGAATGCCTTTAGGACTCAAAAATGCTCCGGCAACCGTCCAACGGTTACTAGATAGAGTGTTATGAGGGGTCAGTCGGAGTGGGCAAGCGGTTCTAGGCGCTACAGTCTGGAACCGCGTGACCGCTACGGTCGCAGGTTCAAATCCTGCTACGGGCATTGATCTGTGTGATGTCCTTAGGTTAGTTAGTGTTAGGTAGTTCTAAGTTCTAGGAGACTGATGACCTCAGAAATTAAGTCCCACAGTGCTCAGAGGCATTTTGTTATGAGGGCTGAAACCTAATCAGTGTATGGTATATTTGAACGACATAATTATTTTCTCAAAGGACGTGCAATTACATGTGCGCCATTTGCGCGAAGTTTTCGATCGTATGAAAGCAGCGCGGCTAACTCTTCACATGGAAAAATCTAATTTTTTGTTCCAAGAAGTCCGTTATTTAGGACAGGAGGGTGTCCGCACGGATCCAAAACTTGTAGAGGCGGTAATGAATTTTCCGACACCTACAAAAGTAAAAGAGTTGCAGTCTTATTTAGGTCTCACCAATTTTTACAGGAGGTATATCCCAAAATTTGCGAAAATTGCAAGGCCCTCACGCAGTTGTTGAAGAAGGGAGAAGAATTTCACTGGTCAGTAGAAGGCGAAGGGGCTTTCCAAAAGTTAAAATAATTTTTAAACATCTAGTCTGGTTTTGGCTTTTCCAGATTTTATTAAACAGTTTATATTATCTTGTGACTCTAGCAATTTTGCTTTGGGCATTGTATTATCTCAGGAAATAGATGGGCAGGAACACCTGTTAGCATATGCTTCCTGACAGCTAAAGAATGCAGAAAAAAATTATTCAACAACCGAGAAGGAGTTATGGGCATTAATTTTCGGAATAACCTATTTCCGGTGTTATTTGTATATACGACGTTTTAAGGTGATTTCTGGCCATGTAGCATTTAAGTGGATGTTAGGGCTTAAAGATCCAACGAGTACATTAACTAAGTGGGCTTTGCGTCTTAGTGAGTACGATTTTGAAGTGATTCATCGACCGGGTAAATCGCACGGAAACGTGGATGGTCTGAGTCGTAAAGAATGCGCCATGGATTGCGCAGGAATAAATGAGAACGAATGGGTGGAGGCATGAACCGGCGACACAGATTGTCAACGATTTATCTCGCAGCGACAGTTCATCGTGGAAGATATTGTACCGTAAAACTAAGACCGGTCAACGCATAGTCGTACGAGAAAAATTGCGAAGCGAAATTTTAAGACAAGCACATGATTCAATGTTTTCTGGTCATTCGGGTCAAAGATCAACGGAAAGGTGGGTAGCACAGAGTTATTGGTGGGCAACGTGTAGGCAAGATTTCGAACAGTACGTAAATAATGGCATTCTGTGTGCTCAACGGGCGTAATTGAGTCATCAGAAAATTGTGTTGCAATGACTACTGGAAGCGGATAGACCTCTCCAATTACTTGGAGTAGACGTCTTGGGGCTTTTAGTGCAAACACCAGCAGGTAATCGCTATGTTTTAACAATAATAGATCATTTTTTGCGCTATGTGTCTATGACAGCTACTCCGGACCAGTGAGCCGAAACAGTGGCTCACGCCATGCTACATCAATGGATATTGAAATTCGAAACACCTGAAACTATAATTACAGATCAAGGGACAAACTTTATGCCCGATTTGATAGAACAGATATGCAAGTTGTTGCACGTAAAGAAATTGAGAACGAGCGCGTTACACCCGCAGGCTAATGGTCGGACCGAGAGAGTTCATCGTACAATAGCTAAGATGTTACGTTATTAAGTAAATTCGTAACACAACAATTGGGATACCCTATTGGCGTTTGTAACAGTGGAGTATAGCTCAAAAGTGCATGAAAGTACAGGATTGTCTCCGTATGAAGTACTGTTCGGTTGGAAGATGCCATCTCCATTTGAATTGCTCAAGACACAACCAGGAACCGATATTTTGGCTGTTAAGGATTTATGCACAATGTTGAAAACAATCTGGCGGCAAGTGAAAAAAATGAAGACTATAGCGTTAGAGGGACAGGACAAAGTTCACAATATAAAGGTGACTTTACCCGAATATCATGCAGGACAATGGGTGATGATGATTAATCCGTATGTGCCAAAAGGCAAAACGAAAAAATTTGTATCCCGTTATCAAGGCCCTTTCCAGGTGACCGAGATGACATCGCCGGTGAATGTAAAATTACAGCTTCTCTGTCGCCCTACTATTGTGCATGTGAGCCGAATTTTGAGGAACTTCCTTCATTGTCTGCAGTAACTTCTAGTGGAGAGGAAGATAAATCTAAGAAAAAGAGTAAGAAAGGAGTAGCTAAACAAGAGAACCAAGTTAATTGTGGAAGCAATGAGACATGCTATGATGCTCTTAGGCCACGCGTAAAAGGGAAGAGCTAATGTGAGTTGCTTTTCTTTTGTTTCTCAGGAGACGTGACGTTCTGGTAATACCAGCAGCTCTAGCATTATGGGTTGCGCTGAAGAGGGAAGGTGTGCACTATCTCTCAGCATAGTTATTTTGCTGTCGCCACTTAGCTGAAGCCTTGAAGGTACGTCCTATATCAAGTGGTGATTTGTTCTCGCGACAAGCGGACGTAATTATGTCCAGACATCAATGGACCTTAAGGATGGACTGTAATATTCGGGCGGTTGAAGACGAAATCTGTAAATCAGAGGATACATTTAATGAACTTCATTCCATGGTGGCTAATCAGGCAAGGTATAACGACATACTGGGGGAATATCAGCTACTACGATCAGCTTTTGCACACTTACAAGCTCAGTTGCAGCAAATTGTAGGGTTAAACCCGCACGTCCGTAAGAAAAGAGGATGGTTAGACACAGGTGGCCGTATCCTAAAAACTGTTTTTGGGACCGCCGGCGCGGAAGATATTAATAGTATTAATGAAATGCTACGACACGTACATGATAGTGTGAATAGCAACCAGGGAATTCTATGCCTTCACACAACCCATTAGAGTGTTTGGAGAAAGATGTAGGTAATAATACGAGCCAATTGCGAGTTTTGGCCGCGCCATTAATGTCCCACAATAAGGCCAAAGCCGACACAACCAATCACGACTTGGGTATAATCAAGTACCGGTAGGATAACATCGATTCACAGCTGATAATCGCTAAGCTGCTCCGTTTTCATGCTGATAGTATTACGGAAGTAGGCATAGAAGCCATGGAACTACAGGAGGATTTGTTGCACGCAATGCGCGGGCAGCTAACCCCGGTACTGTTACCTTCGGAACAAGTTTGGGAAGGATTACGGAACGTTCAATTGGAACTGCCCGCAACTCTGGAGCTACTGACGACATTAACAGATGAACACTTATCACTGTACTATAAAATGGCCACTGTTACCAGTACGCAGACGGGTACCCTGCTCAGAATTCATATCATATACCCATTAACATGCAAGGACTGTAAATTTGAATGTTACGCCTTGCATAGGTATCCAGTGAAGTGGGAAATTTTGCAGAAATTCGTACAATTACACGTACGGGAAATACTGTTAGTGGCACGCAGCAGACAAGCTCATGCGTTTCTCAGTGCACAAGACTTGCTCCGTTGTCGAACAGGTCCAGTTACCATCTGCCCAGCGAAATTGTTACACACTGTTCCCAAATCTTGTGAGTATTCTCTATTCCGCTCTCAAGAACCATTCGCAGAGTGCCCTAAGGAAATTATAGCAGGCACAGTGCAGATCTTTCAGCAAGTGGGTCCACATTGGGTGTTTTCAAACGGGAAAACACAGGCGTTATTTGCGTTTGTTACGAGCAGGGTAAGCAAGGGAGTACGCAAAGAATAGAATTGCAGGGACTGTTAATTAACGGCACACAGTACGAAATTTCAGGGCCAACTTCCCATTTACCGGCCGTGATTACTAGAGCTACAATCATGAACATAACACGCATATTGGTCTATGTACCCGACCAACTGGTGCAATTCGTCACGAAAGAAAATCTCACTCTTTTGAATAGCACATTAGAACCGACTTCGCTCGTCTCTTTGGACTGGATGGTAGCAGCTCAGGGTGGACGTGTAACTATGGAACATCTTTTTCAGTGAGTACATGAGTACCGTAATGAGCATAAGCAACGCTTACTAGTTATTGGATCATCAACCGCCGCCACCTGTGTTTTTATCTTTGTTGTAGGCCCAAGAGGAACGTAGCCCAAATCCCGCCCCTTCCAACATTTAACCTAAGGGTCCAGACAAAATCACTGAACAATTGTGAGTCACTGCAGCAGATCAATGAGTTATGTTTATCAACAAAGATTAGACTGAGGATAAAAGTGAATGAACACAGTATAAATAATGAATCAATCGCATTTTGTAGTGTTTGTGAAGTGAACTGTGGTTGTTTTGACTTTTTGGTCGAATTCGAGGACGAATTCTTTTCGTTCAAGGGAGGAATTGTAGAGGACAATGGGTAATTTTTAGGAAATTCGGTATGAAATTGTGATTTAGTGTGTTCCAGTGGGCGATGCGCCAGCCAACGGCAGACGGCGGTCGAAGGCTGGCCGGCGCGTCATGCAGGTGACACTGTTTTGCAACGAGCGTCATTATGTGTGTATTTGCACGGCAGCCATCAACAGTCAGAACGCAGCATTAGCAGAATTACGCGGGCATGGGCCGCCAACTCATCGAGAACCTTCTAATAAACACGGCGCCGCGTAACCGGCGGATTCAGCGGATGTATGCACTATTTAAGGGCATCAGAGGTGGGCGTCGGCATCGGTTTGACCGATTGGGCGTTCGGTCGCTGTTACGTCGTTGTCATCAGTGACGCTGTTCCCGAGGACTGGCCGGCGTCGTCATGAGCTGCACCATTTGCTCGAGGCGCGCTGGGCCGGGCCTCGTGCTGCTACCCTCCCATTTCCTGCTCAGTCGCTGGCCGAGCGCGGCGTCGCGTTCCCCAGGCTGCGTGTATTAGCACGTCTCCACCATGACACGAGCGGTGGGCTGAACTACCGGAAAATGTATTGAAAAAAATGGTTGAAATGGCTCTGAGCACTATGGGACTTAACATCTATGGTCATCAGTACCCTATAACTTAGTACTACTTAAACCTAACTGACTAAAGGACATCACACAACACCCAGTCATCACGAGGAAGAGATAATCCCTGACCCCGCCGGGAATCGAACCCGGGAACCCGGGCCCAGGAAGCGAGAACACTACCGCACGGCCACGAGCTGCAGACGAAAATGTATTGGAAGAACCAACAGTTAAGAGGAAGATTGCTAAAAACAGCTGCCTTCTTCTACCCAGCCACGCCCTACAACCCCTGCCACGTTACCCGCTCCGGTCATCCTATTACAATATGGTGGTAAGAGAGCGCGAATCCGTCATCTTAAAGGGGAACAACTCCTTGACACCTGCACTGTGGGGTGGAGACAAGCTGGGAGGGACTCCATTATGCATAGGGGAATATTTATGTGAGCATTCATCGGTCACGTGGAGCTAGCTAAAGGCATCATGACGGCCAAGCACACAGTGGTTGCATACCACGTACACCCCCTCATGACGACCATGTTTCCAGACGACAGTGGCATTTTTCAACAAGATAATGCGTCATGTCACAAGGCCAGGAGTGTGATGGAATGGTTCGAGGATCACAGTGGCGAATTCCAGTTGATGTTCTGGCCCCCCAAATGCCAGATCTGAACCCTATGAAACACGTCTTGGATGTGACTGAACGTGACTTCAGAGCTCATCGTCCCCTTCCTGAATAGGGAGGTGACTTGTCTGTACAGATGCGGTTCCAACTCCCTGAAGAACTTATCAACGCACCACTTTTTCCAAGCCATGACGCATCGCTGCTTTTATCCGTGCCAAAGGTGGACATACCGGCTATTAGGTAGGTGGTCATAAAGTTCTGACTCATCAGGCTATATCTTGATGTGTGAAAAGAGCTATGCGCGACAATGGAATGGCTCATGCAATTCATTGCGCAATAAAAACCTGTATTTAGCAGGGTAACCATGAATCCTCACAGAATTGTACCAAAGTATCCAACAAATCGTCTTCCACCAGAGGGATCAAACACATGAGACACGCAGTACTGGCACCAGCTAATTCGAATGCGTCTCACTTGCGAGGAGAACACGCCTAGTGCCACAACCCGATTTCCCTGAAACTTCGCTCGCTGGAAGACGAGCAAAATATGCCAGCACGTGTCTTGGTTTATCGATAGATACTCTCCGACTCTGCGAAATCTACAGTCAACGTTTTCGATGTACTTTAGAAGCCGCGTAGTGCATTATAAGCTCATACCAGCTGGTGTCATCGTTGCAGTGTGTTACTTTTGCGACCCGTTTTCGAAACACGATTTCTGCTTTTATTTATTTTACTCCATTTTATTTGACTTATCTACCCATACCCATACAGCAATACCACACACGTTTCTTATCCAGTTAGGGGATACAAGGGCGTCATATCAATTGTAAAATTGCAGCTGAGTTACACAATAAGTGTCATACATTTTTTATATAATACAGGTTGCAACACCAAAATATAATTAATATATAGTAATGAAATTTCGGGGATACATTTGTCTACGAAACATATTTAAGTGATTAACCTTGCGAGATCACAGATAAATGCAAGCGCGAGATAAGCCATTGCAAATGTGAAATGCTGGTACATTAATAGCCGGTGGATTGCCAGAAAATTGAATACAAGCATGCAAATCTGCATGAACTGTGTTCTACAGATGCCGGAAGTCAGTTTGTGAGATGAAGTTCCATGCGTGTAGCACTTGATCGGTCAATGCAGCGACGGTTAATGGTGTTCGTGGACGATGCTGGAGTTGTCGTCCGATGATGTCCCGTATGTGCTTGACTGGAGACAGATCTGGTGATCGAGCATGCTAAAGGAACATGTCGCCACTCTGTTGTTGGGTTACAACAGCGGTATGTCGACAAGCGTTATCACGTTGGAAAATACTCTCTGCAATGCTGTTCATGAATGGCAGCACGTCAGGTCCGATCAGCAGACTGACGTACAAATTAGCAGTCTGGGTATGTGGGATAGTCACGAGAGTACTCCTGCTGTAACACCAATCGCATCCCCGACCATAGCTCCTGGTGTAGGTCAGGTGTGTCTAGCACGCAGACAGGTATATTACTGGCCCCCAGCTGGCCTTCTCCTAACCAACACAAGGCCGTCACTGGCACCGAGGCAGAACCGGCTTTCATCAGAATTGTGAATAGACGTCATCTTTCAGACGTAGGAGCAAACCTAACAACTTTTGTTTACATCGAACAACTTCTTCTTGGTCCTGCATTTTTTCTATCCGTTAGTGTATCTCATTCTTGTATCAGTCTTTAATTTTTATATTTTGTTGCGATGTTCCCTCTACAGGAAATCGTAGAAACATCCTAGACAGAAATTCCGAAAACCATGAACATCTCACGATGGCAGTTTTGCTGCAGCGACATTTCGTCGTATGAATCTCGCTCGTGAAAGAATCGTGATTAACAGTTCACCCACTGGCAATAATTTGGCGGCAAACCACGCATAATGGATCACTTTTCCGAAATTTGTCGTTTGCAATGGATTATGAATCAAGATAAAGTACTGCAATTTAACCGACAGTAATTTTAAATAATTTTTCCGTTGATTTAATGTCTTTTTCAGTGTTCCCTTCTTTCTTTTTTTAAAAATTCATTTATCAAACACATAATTAGTAGACGTATAAGAATAACGTCATTTCGAGAGACAATGGAAAAAATTTGTGTAGTAGTAATTTTCTACGGCCGTGCGTAGGTAAATGAAAAATAAAAGTAATACTCGAGTATCAAACACGAGGCGCAAAAGTGTTAATGAGCGACGCTATTGATACCACCGCTTCGGTTTAACTTTTTATACGCCTAAAGACAAATACGTTACCCGGAAAACTTTCACAGTCGTTTTCTCAAAAATGGTCGACACTTTTCGGGTGAGCGGAGACACGTGTTCGCTTATTTTGACGGCTCTTGCACAGAGCAAAGTTTCTGGGAAAGCTGTTACGGCAATTGCCAAGTTCCCCTCGTTAGTGATTATAGCGCTGCTGCGTATTAACTTTCTCCATCACTTAAGGAAGTATTGCAAAAGTAAATTGGTATGACTGCATTACTTGGATGCTATCGAGCTTCACGTCTGCAGTGAATTCTTTACAAGTTCACAAATGCGACTCCTTCGGTCTCGGTATCGCTGTTGTCATTTACAACTCCCTTTCTTACTTGTCTCCCATAAGGGTCGGCCGGAACCACTTACCACTTTCCACTTTCGACTTGTTAGAAGCTGTGCCTTCTCACTCAGCCTGGAGAGTGAGCGCGCCACTTGAATTCGATGCGTATGTGCTCCTCGTTTTCAAGCATTTATTATCACTTGCTGTTGTTGAAACACTCCGTGCTATATTTTCCTATACTTTGTAAAAATCTTCCCTCCCTAAACGTCATTGGTAAACAATGCGGGAACATAACTTTCCGAAATCTGTGAAGCTAAGCCCAGCATTAGAATACAACCAAAGTGCCGTTAGTACCAACATACTAACTTTTATAAAGTGGCGTAGAAGCATACAGTATTCAGCTTTATTTAAATTATATTTTCAGTGCATTGACTCTAAGTTTCTACAAGCTACTCAAAATAGTAAAATCACTCGAAATTATGTCTCATGAATGACTTTAAATATTAGAAGAATCTTATGTTTAACGATAATAACATTAGTAACATTACATTTCCGATGACATCCTCATTCATAGTTTTTCAGAACCTTAATCTACAGTTAAGGAAAGAGCTTTTCATGTAATTATGACTTCAGTCACCTGCAGCTTATTATCATCGCGTAGTGTCCAGTGCAGATCAATCTTCGCTTCAAGTTAAACATTCGACGATTCAGTCACGTTGATTTAATTGTACTTGAACACTAACTGTGTTATTAACATTCTTAGCAGATGAGTTATCCCCGTTACCTGAGTGGTCAGCTCGGCGTCATGCCGCACCAAGGGGCCCGGGCTCGATTCCCGGCTCGTGCTGGAGATTTTCTCCTCTCAGGGACTGGGTGTTGTGTTGTCCTCATTATCATTTCATTCTCATCTGCGACACACAAGTGGCGTCGAATGCAATAAGTACTAGCCCTCGGCGGCCGAACTTCCCCGAATAGGGCATTCCCGGTTCACAATTCCGTACGCTTATTTCCATTTCGTAGCCCATGAAGGTGGCAGCAAACTTCCAGTATTAAATAAAATAACACAACGACAAATAATGAACTGGGTTGTGCAGTTACATTTCCTGAAAATTTTTAAATCATTAACTATCAATAAATGACCCAACAATAATGACATACTGGGAGGACTTACAGAGGGACTTAGACGGACGTTGAGCAAGTAGAGTTGATGCGATATAGTGCATTTTTGTGCCTAATTTAGATCAGTGGATGCTGATTAGGTCAGGTTAAATAGCTCGACCTTGAGGGTGAATTACTTTTACGAAATGGATAGACTTTTACTTGGCATATCACGGCAAGAAGCAGTAATCGTAGTAAACAGCCTCATTTATGGACACGTCTGTAATCAGGGTGTTTCAAAAAGGTACGGCCAAACTTTCAGGAAACATTCCTCACACACAAAGAAAGAAAATATGTTATGCGGACATGTGTCCGGAAACGCTTACTTTCCATGTTAGAGCTCATTTTATTACTTGTCTTCAAATCACATTAATCATGGAATGGAAACACACAGCAACAGAACGTACCAGCGTGACTTCAAACACTTTGTTACAGGAAATCTTCAAAATGTCCTCCGTTAGCGAGGATACATGCATCCACCCTCCGTCGCATGGAATCCCTGATGCGCTGATGCAGCCCTGGTGAATGGCGCTTTGTATCGCAGCCGTCCACAATACGAGCACGAAGAGTCTCTACATTTGGTACCGGGGTTGTGTAGACAAGAGCTTTCAAATGCCCCCGTAAATGAAAGTCAAGAGGCTTGAGGTCAGGAGAGCGTGGAGGCCATGCAATTGGTCCGCCTCTACCAATCCATCGGTCACCAAATCTGTTGTTGAGATGCGTACGAACACTTCGACTGAAATGCGCAGGAGCTCCATCGTGCATGAACCACATGTTGTGTTGTACTTGTAAAGACACATGTTCTAGCAGCACAGGTAGAGTATCCCGTATGAAATCATGATAACGTGCTCCATTGAGCGTAGGTGGAAGAACATGGGGCCCAATCAAGACATCACCAACAATGCCTGCCCAAAGGTTCACAGAAAATCTGTGTTGATGACGTGATTGCACAATTCCGTGCGGATTCTCGTCAGCCCACACATGTTGATTGTGAAAAGTTACAATTTGATCACGTTGGAATGAAGCCTCATCCGTAAAGAGAAGATTTGCACTGAAATGAGGATTGACACATTGTTGGATTAACCATTCGCAGAAGTGTACCCCAGAAGGCCAATCAGCTGCTGATAGTGCCTGCACACGCTGTACATGGTACGGAAACAACTGGTTCTCCCGTAGCACTCTCCATTCAGTGACGTGGTCAACGTTACCTTGTACAGCAGCAACTTCTCTGACGCTGACATTAGGGTTATCGTCAACTGCACGAAGAATTGCCTCGTCCATTGCAGGTGTCCTCGTCGTTCTAGGTCTTCCCCAGTCGCGAGTCATAGGCTGGAATGTTCCGTGCTCCCTAAGACGCCGATCAATTGCTTCGAATGTCTTCCTGTCGGGACACCTTCGTTCTGGAAATCTGTCTCGATACAAACGTACAGCGCCACGGCTATTGCCCCGTGGTAATCCATACATCAAAGGGGAATCTGCCAACTCCGCATTTGTAAACATTACACTGACTGCAAAACCACGTTCGTCATGAACACTAACCAGTTCATGCTACGTACTGATGTGCTTGATGCTAGGACTGTATAATAATGAGTCGCATGTCGACACAAGCACGGAAGTCAACATTACCTTCCTTCAATTGGGCCAACTGGCGGTGAATCGAGGAAGTACAGTACATACTGACGAAACTAAAATGAGCTCTAACATGGAAATGAAGCGTTTCCGGACACATGTCCACATAACATCTTTTCTTTATTTGTGTGTGAGGAATGTCTCCTGAAAGTTTAGCCGTACCTTTTGTAACATCCTGTATAATTACTGACATGTGTTTCTAATATTCAACAGTACACCGATGCTTATGTACTTATCCGCCGATCAGAATTACATTACCCTGCGTAAATTTGCCACCTTGAGGGAAATATTGTTTTTCTTTGACATTACTGCATAGATATGTGTAAGAAATGTATGTGTGTACACTCTATGTACACTGTAGCTATAAAACAAATATAGTAGTATTCCAATTCTCCCTTTGCAGTACATTATGAGCTTAAGTGAAAGTCTGCAATATGGAAACTTTGTCTGGAAGGTAGGGCATAGTGGCCAGAGACAGAGGAAAGGAAAAGTGAGAATGGCTCTGAGTACTATGGGACTTAACATCTATGGTCATCAGTCCCCTAGAACTACTTAAACCTAACTAACCTAAGGACATCACACAACACCCAACCATCACGAGGCAGAGAAAATCCCTGACCCCGCCGGGAATCGAATCCGGGAACCCGGGCGTGGGAAGCGAGAACGCTACCGCACGACCACGAGATGCGGGCAAAAGTGAGACTCATATACAGTGCAGTCTGGTTTGCTAAGGATTGCTTGTGAATGTGTCTTACTAAACATTGTCACCCAATTCTTATCTGCCATCTTCTTCTCTTTGTTGATTGGATGTGGTGCATTATTCCGCTCAGCCATCTGTAATGTGAAGTGGCGTAAATCAGTTACTGATAAGTCATTATATCTTCGTTCCATGTCTCAAATATGGTAAGGAATTTTTCCTCTTCTCGCGGTTGGATACGAATCTGATGGTCGAAAGAATTTATTTGTATTCATTACCATGAAGGCTTTTTTTTTTTTTTTTTAGAACTACCGTTTTAGGTGTGTTTCTTGACTCAATGAGTAGCTATGCTTTGCAGAAAAAGGTGTCTTTTCTTTTCTTACAACAGCCAATGCCTGCCACATAGAATGTTAAACTCAAGATGGTTTCAGTGATTTCGTAAATGTTTTGATGGCGTCTTAACACACACCGGTTATAAGCGAACGCAACTTTTCACGACGTTGTTAATGCACTAATGCCTTAGTATAGTTACTTTATGAAATACTCCTGTCTTACTATCAGTTCCGTTGTTTAGAAACAGGGTAAGTACATAACAAATACTGGGAGGTTGTAGGGGTCATCAAAACAAATATTTTTCCCTAATGTCATTTCTTCCTATGAGGAGTTAACCAGTAGAGGAAGATTTCTCTGGCGACAAAACACTTAAACCAACAAAACAAACAGTTTTCCATTTTTTATGACCAAGAGACAACACATTAACACAAGCCAATATCAATTACAGTAGATTTTCAAAAATGCCTCCTTTGACACGTAAACAAAGGTTACACCGTCGGATCACGTTCTGTCTGACACGAGCAGAAACCCTAAGATTATCCTCAATTGTTCCTGCTACTATCCGGGCAAACATGAATCGACGGACACGACAACTGAAATGTGCCGGCTCCCCGTCATGTTGCAACAACATGCGTTGTCTTCTAGGGAGCGGGAAGTCTTCCAGCAATTCTGGGAATGCTCGGGGTGGATAATCAACTGGTTGTGGACACGCTGTAAGTGAAACGAAAGTAACAACTGCTCTCGAAGGACTGTTCTTATATTCGTCTGAGTCGTCCCCATAATACGTGCAATTGTGCGAGAGCTGATTGAAGGGTCCCGCTCCACATGCTGCAAGACAGCTTCCTCAGATTGCAGCGTTCTTACCGTGCGACGGCGCCCCTGTCCAGGTAATCTGCTAAATGACCCGGTCTCACGCAGACTTTGGTACACAGCAGCAAAGATCGTATGATACGGGATACGGCGATTAGGATATTGTTATTAATAAACCCGCTGTGTAGCTCGTCCGTTGTGGTGCGCTACGTAGTACGCACAAACCATATCAGTGTACTCACTCCAGGTGTATCGCTCCATTAGTAAACAGAGACAATGCACTACTACATTGGTGGACAGCAGTTGCCTACAACTGAAGAGCGTAATACGGCCTCCACCGGTTTAAATAATCCTCATAGGAAACAATGACATCAGGGAAAAATATTTGTTTGGGTGTACCCTACACCCTCCCAGAGTTTGCCGGTTTAAATACTTTTCACCCTCTATGTTCAGGCTAAATGGTCACATGGGAACTTAGCCTTGTCACGCTACTGGAAATTGTACCTGACTGGTCGCCATTACGCTGAATGTTGTCTGTCTACAGTTACGTAACCTAATCAATGCTTATCTGAAAGATGACGTCTGTTCAAAGTTCGCCCCAGTCGCATAAGAGTGGTGATAGTAGCAACGCTATGAGAATGCCATTCACGTTTGCTTTAAATACCGGCTATAACGGTCGTGAGCGTTATCTATCTTTGAGATTGGACGTTGTGAGTTGATGTGAGTTAAGAATGACATTAAAGCGAGAAAGACGCCATTATGAACACCTCACTGAGTTTGAAAGAGGTGGTGTAATGGGGCTAGGAGAAGCTGGACGTTCCTGCTGAGATACTGCAGAAAGGCTTGGCAGGAATGTAGCCACCTTTCATGATTGCTAGGAGCGGTGTTCAAGAGAATGTACGGTCTCAAGAAGACCCGGCTTCGGGCGGCCACGTGGCACCACAGAGAGTGAAGACCGCCGTGTTCGGCCTATGGCTCTGGCCCATCGTACTCCAGCTGACGCAGCAATTTGAGCAGCAGATGGCAGCACCGTGACACAACAAACTGTTACAAATCGGTTACTTGAGGACAGTTCCGAACCAGACATCCTGTAGCGTGCATTTTATTAACCCTAAATCACCGCGACTTGCTACTTCAATGGTTTCAAGGGAGAGCTCACTGTAGGGCAGGTTGGAGTTCGGTTCTATTTTCTGATGAGAGCCGGTTCTGCCTCGGATCCAGTGATCGTCGTTTATTGGTTATAAGGAGACTCGTTGAGGGCCTCCAAGCAACTTTTCTGCGTGCTAGACACATTGGACCAACACCTGGAGTTATGGTCAGGGATTAGAGTTTTTATGACAGCAGGAACACTTTCGTGACTACCCCATGCACCCTCCTTGCAAATTTGTAAGTCAATCTGGTGATTCAGCCGGTGCTCCTATTCAAGAACAGCACTGAAGGTGGTGTTTTCCAACGGGACTACGTTGCCCACATATTGCTTTTGTAACCAAACATTCTCTACATAGTATCTACATGTTGCCTTAGCCTACTCGATCACAAGATCTGCCTCCAACCGAGCACATATGGGAAGTTATTGAAAAACAGCTACTGCGTCATCCACAATCACCATTAACCACCCCTGTTTTGAACGACCAAGGAAGGGCAACAGGCATGAAAATCCTTCTCAAAAAGTAACGTCCGACACCTGCACAACACAGTGCATTCATGTTTGGAAGCTAGCATTCAACATTCTGGCGGTTACACGGTTATTAATGTACAGCCATTTCACATTTGCAATGGCTTATCTCGCACTTACATTGACCTGTGATCTTGTAATGTAAATCACTTAAATACCTTACCTATACATATTTATTCCGAAATTTCATTACTGTACGTTAATTATATTTTGGTGATGAGATACTTTCCCATTAGTTTATATGCATTATCTTACAAATGACAGGGGCTAGCTTCGAGGTGTTGTAGAGAGTGTCGTGTGGAACAAATTGAGGATAGAAACTCGTGCCCAGAGAGGTCATGCAGTTACGCTATAGAAGGCCAAAGTTATAAGCGCAAGACCTTCCCTTCGGAAGGAAGCTTGGCTTTGCAGTCTGTCGCATTGTAGGTGGAACGTCTCGCACCTGTGAACGCCACTCGTAGCCACGGTCGCGAGTGGCTGCATATACAGACAGGCCTTGTCTCCTATGAATGCTGTATCGATGGATGACGGTTTCCAACATGGGTTCACTCATCGGCTATTTTACCCCTGTGTACCGAAATACACTGGAGATTTTAGAGAGATCCAGGAGAAAAATTGACTTCAGATGGATACCTGTTTCTGAAACGGCATTCATGGGAGAAAAGGCCTGTCTACACAGCCGCTAGCTCCATCTTCTCCACTGTCGATCGTAACAATGACACGCGATTACTCAATAACAAACAACATTGCGAGAGGTTCCACCCACTGTCCATCAGGTTACAAACTCACTTTTGCTGTCGAAGCGGTAGCCTAGTGGCAGGCGTCAGCTCCTGTAACTTCGTCGTTTTGTAGCATAGTTGGATGACATTTCTGGACACAGTTTTCTATACTCAGTTTGTTTTTCACGACCCCCTCAAAGTTTGTCGGTATCATTTTATAACATCCTTCATATTTTTAATACATGCAAGTGAATTCCTCACTTGGCATACATCAGATGTAGAGAAAACAAAATATTTCACTATATAGGAGCGACCGTAACTATTGCGACGAAACTTTCTGATAGAACCAAAGGTTTCCCTTCACCTGGTATTAAATATCCTCCACTAGACTGCAGCTGTCTCCAAGTGAATAAAACGAAGTGGTCATTTTACCCGCCTTGGCTACTGTAGCTGTCGTTATCCTACGTTTAAGAATTGTTACTTCCTTCAGACCTACTTTCTCTATTTATGTAATAGGTGGTGTGTGTGTGTTTCTTGTGAAGTTATTAAATGTTCAAATTGACTTTAGATTTGTCATATGGAATAACAATAGTAAGCAACAAATATAGCAGAGAAAATATATGCACATGTATTGACTAAAAATAGAGACAACGAAAGTGTAAAGAAAAAGCATACTAGACGATAAGTATCCGATAATGCCATTCCACATTTGGTTCGAAATAAGAGGGCTATGGGCAGAGAGGAGGAGACGGCATAGGTGTTATCATTTTCTACAAATATGAGCGCATTTATCAATAAATCTGCATAAGCTGTGAAATAGCGTCAGAAGATGTTACCATTGCTTCTCTACAGTAGTAATCACTTTGAGATGTGTTTCAAAGCAACCTTCACACACATACTTTATTTTAAGTATAATTAAAACCTTATTCCGCCAACTCCAGGACCTCGTGAGTTACACACCCATCAAGGCCTCACTGCTTTCATCGTTTCAGAGTAGTGATCACTTATGTCTTATATGCTAGTCAATGAAAATCTTTTCTGTTGGCTTGGCGACATTCCTTCTTTCCTTTCAGTACTTTCAAATTAATGTATAATTCCCTTGTTGGTCTTGATCTTTTATACATACAAACAGTAACTAATAAGTTTTACTTCACATTTTTCAGTATTTTTGTGTACTTTATCTCTTATGCTTTCGTCAGATTTACTGAATCATCCACTGGTTATTTACGGTATTTTTAATTTCCTACCGAATTTTCTATCAATCAGAAGCTGCCTTAGGTTTTGAATCTAACCTGTTTATCCCAGAACAGTCGGCAGTCCTTACCGAGTGAGACGTTGTTATGGCAAAGCGGAGTATAGCACTTCATGAATCAGCGAGACAGAGGATAGAGTAATGTGTCGCAAAGCTCTTCTCGGCATTTTCTCTCGGTATTCTCAGACACATTACAAGTACATTCCTCAGTACCTGCCTACTAGTAGTAGTTTCCCTAGCCCTCAACAGTCGCAAAATATGACGAATTCCCTGGGCTGTTACGACTGATTATTGGCTGAATATACCTCAGGGCATCTGACACTGTAGACAGCAGTTGTAGCGCTTATATATTGTGCTACCTAATCACAAACACGCGGAAGCCTGATAGTGACTAGTCCAGCACGTTAACGAAGGGAGGGTCCCAAATAAAATTTAATCAATACTTTTGAGTATATATTCAGATTTGTCTTTAAATAACGAGTTGACTTATGTAGATCAAGGGCTAATCGTCTCAGTAGTTTAAAAGTCGATTTAATTAAATGCCAATTAAATAATAGCTAATGATATTTCCCTCAAAATTAGGGATATCAGTAGGCTTGCCTAGTCATAGAATTCTTGGCACATGAAGCGATTATAATTTTCTGACACCTGGTTTAATTAATATAGAATTTGTAAAACATGACTTATTTCTGGAAGACCAACGTAGCCCTTAGTTTGAATTTCAGTCCTCCTTCGCCAGTGGTGAAGAGACACACTGCTTGCCGTTTTCAAAGATGACCCTCTACTCCAAGTTACCCGACCTATGTGCCGCAGTCACTGCTTTCACAGTTCGGAACAAATTCATAAGAGGTGCACCTGACAGATTGGTCACGGGGCTCCTTTGCTTGCTGGCGGGGACATACAGAGTAGTTGGGTCTTCGTACACAAAAGTGACGACAAATGCCATCGATGTCCCACTGGAAGTCAATTCTTGGTTGAAGCACGTTCATGACCATTTTCAGCGAGTGAGTTGCCGCCATTACGGACGGATGGGCATGCTTGTCACATAGATAGCGGCCAGTGATCGGGCGACTCGCTACATTACAGTCAATAATCAGTTTCCGCCTGCTTATCGGTAATAATTCCGACGCGACGTAACAGCGAGTGCACCGAACAGTCGAAGCAGTGATTATATCATGTTTCAGGAATAGCAATCTTTAGCGCCCCTGCCCGGGCCAGTCTCCTCAGTTCTCACAACTATTAAGAGTCAAATACCTCTCGGCGCACTGTCTCTAAATTCAGGGGTTAGGTCATGCATCGGTATCTGCGTAGTTTTTCCAATTTAATTTTTCTTGTATCTTGGCCTGCAGCAAGAGTAGCTCTAGCCAGTTTAATTCCCGCCCCAAATTTTTCTTTTGTTTCCTTTCCTGCTTGGCCAATATACAGACTGAATAACATCGGGGATAGGCTATAACTCTGCCTCATTCCCTTCTCAACCACTGCTTCGCTTTCTTGCCCCTCGACTCTCATAACTGCTATCTGGTATCTGTACAAAATGTAAATAGCCTTTCGCTCCCTATATTTATCCCTTCCACCTTTAGAATTTGAAAGAGCGTATTCCAAACAACATTGTCAAAAGGCTTCTCTAAGTCTACAAGTGCTCCCTGGCGCCGTTGGATAAGCAGTTGCCAGCAGCAAGTCGTATACTCCTAGCTCACTTATTTGTTACTTAGGTCCGTATAGGAGGTGTAATTTCGAGTTTTAGTTATTATAATAGTAAATTCAGGCAGATTTTAGCGCAGTCGTTAGGCATTTGTATAGGTTAGTTCATACATTCTTTGCGTGTTTCCCTTGCGTTATCTAGGCACGGACTCGTGTTTCAGTAACTGTTGTTCAACATCGATTAGAATGGACACGGACTGTGATTATTGTGTTCGGATCAGGGCTGATTTGGCATCCCTTCGCTCACAGCTGCAGGCGTCGCTGACTTCGGTCGCGCAGCTTGAAGCTGTTGCCAATGGGCACCACTGTGGGGAGCCGGACTTGGATATCACGGGGACGTCAACCTCGTCCCGTCTGTCCACAGATCGTTCTGCCGCTGTGGTTGCCCCGGTTGCTGCCCGCAGTCGGGCTGAGCCCTCGCATGTGGTTGATTGGGAGGTCGTTCTAAGGCGTGGCAGGCAGCGAAAGACGTCCCCGGAGGCTGATCAGAAAGCCTCCCCGGTGCGTCTGACAAACAGGTTTCAGGTACTGTCTCTGGCTGAGCCAGATGCAGCTGCCTGTCCTGTTTCAGAGGATGATTCTCAGCCTTCAAGGTCCGGGTGGGGCTTTTTGGTAGTTGGGGGCTCCAATGTTAAGCGCGTAATGGGGCCCCTTAGGGATATGGCGGCTAAGGAGGGGAATAAATCCCGTGTGCATTCCGGGTGGAGTCATTCCTGATGTGGAAAGGGTCCTTCCGGATGCCATGAAGAGCACAGGTGGTGGCACATGTCGGCATTAATGACGTGTGTCGCTTTGGATCTGAGGAAATTCTCTCTGGATTCCAGCGGCTATCTGATCTGGTGAAGGCCGCCGGTCTTTCTTACGAGATGAAGGCAGAGCTCACCATCTGCAGAATCGTTGACAGAACCGACTGCGGACCTTTGGTGCAGAGCCGGGTGGAGGTTCTGAATCAGAGGCTCAGACGATTCTGCGACCGTGTTGGCTGCAGATTCCTTGACTGGCGCCATAGAGTGCTGGGGTTTCGGGTACCGCTGAATAGGTCAGGAGTTCACTACACTCAGCAGGCGGCTACACGGGTAGCGGAGGCTGTGTGGCGTGGACTTAGCGGTTTTTTTAGGTTAGAAGGCCTCGGGAAAGTACGGGGTGGGCTGCAATCTCAAAGGGTGCATGGCAGATACAGGACGTGCTTGGATCAAGGAACGGTCGGAATTGTAGTTGTAAACTGTTGTAGTTGTGCTGGGAAAGTCCCTGAACTTCAAGCGCTAATAGAAAGCACAGAAGCTGAAATCGTTATAGGTACAGAAAGCTGGCTAAAGCCTGAAATAAGTTCTACAGAAATTTTTACGTAGTCTCAGACGGTGTTCAGGAAAGATAGATTAGGCCGAATTGATGGTGGAGTGTTTTTCTCTGTCAGTAGTGGTTTATCTTGTAGTGAAGTCGAGGTAGATACTCCGTGCGAATTGGTATGGGTGGAGTTTATACTTAACAGCCGAACTAAGTTAATAATTGGCTCCTTCTACCGACCCCCAGACTCCGATGATATAGTTGCTGAACAATTCAGAGAAAATATGAGTCTCGTAACAAATAAATGCCCCACTCATACGGTTATAGTGTGGGGGACTTCAAACCTCCCTCGATATGTTGGCAAAAATACTTGTTCAATACCGGTGGTAGGCAGAAAACATCTTCCGAGATTGTCCTAAATGCTTTCTAGGAAAATTATTTCGATCAGTTAGTCCACGAACCAACGCGAATTGTAAATGGTTGCGAAAACACACTTGACCTATTAGCCACAAACAATCCATAGTTAATAGAGAGCATCATGAATGATACAGGGATTAATGATCACAAGGTCGTTGTAGCTAGGCTTAATAGCGTTTCTTCCAAATCCACCAGAGACAAACGCAAAATAATTTTATTTAAAAAGGCGGATTAAGTGTCACTAAAAGCCTTCCTAAGAGACAAACTCCATTCCTTCCGAACTGACTATGTAAATGTAGACGAGATGTGGCTCAAATTCAAAGGTATAGTAGCAACAGCAATTGAGAGATCCATACGTCATAAACTGGTAAGATATGGAACTGATCCCCCATGGTACACAAAACAGGTCCGAACGCTGTTGCAGAGGCAACGGAAAAAGCATGCGAAGTTCAGAAGAACGCGAAATCCCAAGATTGGCTAAAATTTACAGACACGCGAAATTTAGCACGGACTTCAATGCGATATGCCTTTAATAGATTCCACAACGAAACATTGTCTCGAAATTTGGTAGAAAACCCGAAGAAATTATGGTCGTATGTGAAGAACACAAGAGGCAAAACGCAGTCAATATCTTTTGCTGTGCAGTGCTGATGGTACTGTTACCGACGACTGTGCCGCTAAGGCGGAGTTATTGAACGCAGTTTTCCGAAATTCCTTCACCAGGGAAGACCAATGGAATATTTCAGAATTTGAAACACGAACAGATGCTAGCATGAGTTTCTTAGAAGTAGGTACCTTAGGGGTTGCGAATCAACTCAAATCGCTTAATACTGGCAAGTCTTCAAGTCCAGATTGTATACCGATTAGGTTCCTTTCAGATTACGCTGGTACAATAGCTCCCTGCTTAGCAATCATATACAACCGCTCGCTCACCGATAGATCTGTACCTGCAGATTGGAAAATTGCGCAGGTCGTAACAGTGTTTAAGAAGGGTAGTAGGAGTAATCGATCGAACTACAGACCTATATCCTTGACATCGATTTGCAGTAGGGTTTTGGAGCATATACTGTATTCAAACATTATGAATCACCTCGAAGGGGACGATCTATTGATACGTAATGAACATGGTTTCAGAAAACATCGTTCCTGTGCAACGCAGCTGACTCTTTACTCGCACGAAGTAATGGCCGCTATCGACAGGGGATCTCAAGTTGATTCCGTATTTGTGGATTTCCGGAAAGCTTTTGACACTGTTCCTCACAAGCGACTTCTAATCAAGCGGCCTGCCTATGGGGTACCGTCTCAGTTGTGCAACTGGATTCGTGATTTCCTGTCAGGAAGGTCACAGTTCGTAGTAATAGACGGCAAATCGTCGAGTAAAACTGAAGTGATGTCAGGTGTTCCCCAGGGAAGCGTCCTGGGACCTCTGCTGTTCCTGATCTATATAAATGACCTGGGTGACAATCTCAACAGTTCTCTTAGGTTGTTCGCAGATGATGCGGTGATTTACCGTCTACTAAGGTCATCCGAAGACCAGTATCAGTTGCAAAGCGATTTAGAAAAGATTGCTGTATGGTGTGGCAGGTGGCAGTCGACGCTAAATAACGAAAAGTGTGAGGTGATCCACATGAGTTCCAAAAGAAATCCGTTGGAATTCGATTACTCGATAAATAGTACAATTCTCAAGGCTGTCAATACAACTAAGTACCTGGGTGTAAAAATTACGAACAACGTCAGTTGGAGAGACCACATAGATAATATTGTGGGGAAGACGAGCCAAAGGTTGTGTTTCATTGGCAGGACACTTAGAAGATGCAACAAGTCCACTAAAGAGACAGCTTACACTACACTCGTGCGTCCTCTGTTAGAATATTGCTGTGCGCTCTGGGATCCCAACCAGATGGGATTGACGGACGACATCGAAAGGGTGCAAAAAAGGGCAGCTCGTTTTGTATTATCACGTAATAGGGAAGAGAGTGTGTCAGATACGATACGCGAGCTGGGATGGAAGTCATTAAGGCAAAGATGTTTTTCGTCGCGGCGAGATCTAGTTCAGAAATTTCAGTCACCGACTTTCTCTTCCGAATGCGAAAATATTTTGTTGAGCCCAACCTACATAGGTAGGAATGATCATCAAAATAAAATAAGAGCTCGAACAAAAAGGTTTAGGTGTTCCTTTTTCCCGCGCCCTGTTTGGGAGTGGAATGGTAGGGAAACAGTATGATTGTGGTTCCATGAACCATCTGCCAAGCACTTAAATGTGAATTTCAGAGTAATCATGTAGATGTAGTCGTAGATGTTATAAACGTAAGTTTGCCTTTCCTTAACCTATTTTGTATGAGAGGTCGTAGGGTCAGCACTGCCTCGCGTGTTCCTGCATTTCTCCGAAATCCAAACTGATCTTACCCGAGATCGGCTTTTACGAGTTTCTCAATCTTCTGTAAAGGATTCGTGTTTTTTTTTCTTTTTTTTTCTACTGTGACTAATTAAACTGATAGTTCGGTAAATTTCACACCTGTCAGCATCTGATTCCTTTGGAATTGAAATTCTTCTTGAGGTCTGAGGGTATTTTGCTTGTCTCATACATCTTCCTCAGCGGATGGAAGCGTTTTGCCATACCTGGCTCTCCCAAGACTATCAGTAGCTCTACCAGAATGTAGCCTACTCTCGGGGCGTTGCTTCGATTAAAATCTTTCAGTGATTTCTTAAATTCTTCACGCGGCAACATATCTCCCTTCTCATCTTCCTCTACGTCCTCTTCCATTTCTATAATATTGCCCTCAAGTACATCTCCCTTGTATAGACCCTCTGGATACTCCATCCATCTTTCTGCTTTCTCTTTTTTGCTTAGGACTGGTTTTCCATCCGAGCTCTCGATATTCATACAGCTGGTTTTGTTTTCTCCAAAGGTCTCTTTTACTTCCCTGTATGCAGCACCTATCTTACCCCTACTGATATATACTTCTACATCCTTACATATGTCCCCCAGCCATTCACGTTTAGCTATTTTGCACTTCCTGTCGATCTCATTTTTAGACGTTTGTATTTCCTTTCACCTGCTTCATTTATTGCGTTTTTATATTTTCTCCTTTCATCTATTAAATTCAATAACTCTTGTGTTACCCAAGGATTTCTGCTAACCCTAGTCTTTTTACCTACTTGATCCTCTGCTGCCTATACGATTTCATCCCTCAACGTTACCCATTCTTCTTGTATTGTATTTCTTTTTCCCGTTCTTGACTATCGTTCCCTAATGCTCTCTCTGAACCTCACTACATCCTCCCGTTCTTCCAGTTTATCCAGATCCCATCTTCTTAAATTCCTACCTTTTTGCAGTTCCTTCAGTTTTAATCTACACTTCATAACCAATACTTTGTGGTGAGAGTCCACACCTGCCCCTGGAAATGAATTGCAATTTACTCGTAAAAATTGGCTTCTAAATCTCTGTCGTAACATTATATAATCTATCTGAATCTCGTAGTGCCTCCACGCCTCTTCCACGTACACAACCTTCTTTCCTGATTCTTAAACCAATTATAAGCTATGATTAAGTTGTACTCTGTGCAGAATTCTACCAGGCGTCATCCTCTTTCATTCCTTAGCCCTAGTCAATATTCGACTACAACTTTTCCTTCTATTCCTTTTCCTACTATGAATTCCACTCCCTCATGACTTAAATTTTCGTCTTACTTAACTACCTGAATAATGTATTTTATTGCATTATACATTTCTTCAATCTCTTCATCATCTAGTTGCATATATACTAGTACCACTGTCGTAGACGTGGACTTCGTTTCTATTTTGGTTACAGTAATGCGTTCACAGTGCTGTTAAAAGTAGCTTATCCGAGTTCCTATTTTTTATTCATTATTTAACCTACTCCTGCATTACCCATAACTGAATTTTTTATTTATAACCCTGTATTCATATGACCAGAAGTTCCTTCTGCCACCGAACTTCACTAATTCGCACTATATCTAACTTTAACCTATCCATTTTACTTTTTAAATTTTCCGTCCTACCTGCCGATTAAGGGATCTGACATTTCATACTATGATCCGTAGAACGCCAGATTTGTTTCTCCTGGTAACGACGTTCTCTTGAGTACTCCTTGGGGAAAATTACGTCTATAGTTTCCCCTTGCTTTCAGCCGTTCGCAGTACCAGCATAAGGGACGTTTTGATTGATGTTACAAAGCCAGTTCAGTCAATAATGCAGACTGTTGCCCCTGCAACTACTGAAAAGGCCGCGCTGCCCCTTAAGTTTGTCTGGCCTCTGGTTGCACTTTCGGTATGGCTATCAGTATCGCTGAGGCACACAAGCCTCCCCACAGTCGGCGAGGTCCATGGTTAAGGGTGGAGGGGAGGAGGGCGGTAAGCATATTGTTGACAAGCCACTGAAAATTACAAACAGATAAAGCGCAAAATATATCTGACTAGTATCAAAGATGGTTCACCATCTCAGACAAACGAAACATTGTACTGCACTGACAAGTCTGAATGACGCGAAATCCTACAGAAAATCTGCAGAACGTTAGTACTCCAGAGTTCCTAACCGAAAAAATTATCTCAGCAAAAATTGTAGTGAGGAGGTGGCTGGCTACAGCACCACGGCTACGTCGAACTACACTGTACAGCGAGATGACTCCGCAACGGGAGGCCCGGCTACCACACTGCTATACGGCCCTTGTCTGAATCTTCCAAGTCGGACGTCTCACTTCTGCGGACGCACGGTGGGTGCCGTCCGAAACTACCACCACGACCTACGGTTGTTGCCGCGTGAATCAAATTCCTCGAAACGGTCGTCCCGGCCGTATGTCCTGCTCAGAGCGCAGTGCACCTCCAATGCTCAAAGTGAGCGCTAAAGGGACACCAATGGCAAAATTTCGTCCCAAGACGCAAACTCCTACCAAAATGTCTGTAATACACTGGAGAATATAGGATCGCTGTCACCTCCAAAGGCAGGAAAACGTGCTCAGTGACGCTAACGCCACAAAGTGTCCGTCCAGTCAAAAATTACGCTCCACCAAAACTAGCCCGAAGCTTTACCTGAAAAAAATAAAGTAAAAAGATGGAGTCTAGGCATCTGTACTCGGAGTCAAAGAGCGGTGCGCCAATCAACATCAAACTCTTATAGCAACGTCGTTCCAACATCTAAAAATGTTGGTATTTAGCAAATGGATTTCAGGTACTGGTTCGCGACCAGAGTATTCCTTTGGAATTAGCCGGCCTCTACGTCGTCGGTTAGGCGCTAGCCCTAGTCAGTCCCTGCCTCGAATATTGTCCCCTGTCACCCTACAGTCCACAATTCTTCGTAAGCCGTCTGCACTTCTTCCCAGTCCGGGTTTTACATCAACTGCGCTGCCCGCAATTACCCACAGTTAAAGGGCCCGGCCGCCACCTCCTACCGCGGTCGAAAGCTGCTTCTGCACTCAGAATGAAGTCTCCACTAGGTATCTCATCGAAGGTTTCCAAATAATTACAGTAATGACCGACAGTCAACTACCGACACCGAGGTACACAACCATAAATGACGCAAAAATAGTATCAAACTCATAACATAATTAATTTGTGTGAAAGGAAGCGTGTTAAACAAAACAGGCCCTTTTCAATATTGTAGAATATTATACAATTGTTGTGTGTGTTTTCATTCATAATGTGACGGAGCCTAGTGCCGATCTCAGCAGAACCGCAGGTGCGGTTTAACATTGCCACTTTATTAGGTGAAAGAGGAGATTGACAGCCAATTTAATCATTGCTAGTACACTTTCAATTAATCCGTTCATCTAGCGCCATCTCAAGAAGCACTGCAGCCACAGACTTGGCTATCCGTGATAGAACTCGTTAGGTTTCAACGATTTTAGAATTCGCGAAGCTGTGTCGCTAACGAATTTGTTTCGATTGTAGTCGTTACCATCTCAGACTTCTATGTGTTGGGCACTATTAGCCAAGCGCTGCGGTAACAGGGACAAGATCTCATCCCTGTCATAAGTACTGTAGGTGGAGAGCGGATTTCTTTACGCCACTTGCGGAGAGAGAGATAACTGTTGTTACTGGACGCAACCAAAAACACTAGTGATGAGAGAGGGACTGAGAAATCATGCAGATTGTCAGCAAGAGGAACATGAAAAGGCCGCGGCCCGAGGCGGTGACCTCGCGGCATCCACCGCGCGCGAGGACGCCGCCTCCTTTGTGTCCACAGCACATACAATGGCCGCGGTCGGAATATTTGCGGAACGTCAGCTATGGTGTTCGGAATGGGTGCAGTAGCTCACACAGGGCGGAATGTCTCCGACTGCGGAATTTCGCGGCTCATCAGCTGCATCGCTCGTAGCGAGGCGGAAGTCGTGCCACCGCAGCCACAATGGATTGGGTCACAAGAGTTAGTAGAATCAATGGGTAGTTCACACGGGCGGTGCGGTAGGTGTGCAAATAGGGGCCAGCCTACATCACGCAATCAGCGCTGGGAGCTGAGCGGAGCGGCCAACTTGCAGACAACAGGCAGTATTGTGTTCTCTTTGGCGTATCTGTGGCTACAAGGTGTGTTCCAAAACGTGTTCTGTAGCTATTGAGAAGATCGACACAGAGATTTTGATAATGGAGGACCAGAAGAGGCCTTGTATTTCGTACATATGGACAGCTGAATACAAGTATAGAACCAAAAACTATATGACATGACATTATCTTTGTAGCAAATCTTTTTTGAATTTCGCAGAGCCAAGATGCGAGAGAGCATATCTAAGTTTTTCTGTTCATCTCTTCCTTATTACAATAATACTCTGGAATGCAAGGTCAGTAGGTATTAGAACAAAATTAGCGATATAGTTTCCCCAAATGGGCTACCCATTTTTATTTAGAAATTCGTCAAAGTGACAAGTTTTGAGAACCGACATTTTTCTTATTGTTAGCATGTTGCACCTTGCTTCTCCTGACACGCTCTAGCAAAATTAGTAATTCAGTTGCAATTACGATGCAATCCAATAGCGAGATTAAAAAAACTAAATGGAAGTAAGGGCAACGTAGATAAAATATTTACGACAAATCACAATAATGTGGTTGCTGAGGTAGTTACCGATGGTTGAACACTGGGAAACATGACTTACTGTTAGCAAGAGGATAAATATGTAATTTGTTAAGTATTTTATTGTAAACATACACAACTAATGCAGCGAATGACCGATAACAATGAGACATGGGTGGCAGTATGCATTACAGTCTCCTTGAATATATGGCTAAGGATATTGTTCTCACTCTTCGTTCGTGAAGAATCGGAGATAATGGTATCGATTCCTTTGCATCTGATGAATTAAGACACATGATCGCCATGGAAAACTACGTTTTGAAGAGGCCGATATATCACTAAAAATGGAACAGTCCAATTTCAGTATGCGTTGCTCCAAATCGGGATTCTGGAACGTGTGAGAAAGAGTCAACCGTAACAGATTAGGTTCTTTAATATGTTAGGTAAATTTTCACGTACAAACCACCTAAAATTACAAACCAATTAACAGATTACACGTATAAAGGAAACTGTAGACAAACTCCCTTATTCTGTTTTACGTAACACATCAAATTTTGTTGTCTTCCCAAAGCACTTTACCAGCCTCACTAACAAAACAATATGCAACTCAAACACTGTTTATTACTGTTGACACATTTTTTCTTCTTTCCTCCAAGTATGTGGCAGACTGATTCTTACTAGTAGGGTAAGCTACGTGTCATCCCACGTTGCATTGTTGCCAAATCTATTGTAGATGGCTGCCATAGATGTGCCAAAGTCACCGTGAAGTCATGGCGGGAAGTTCAAATTTTGGTGGGAAAATATGGCAGTTGGGCTAACTCGACTAACCTAACCCTCTCCCTTCCCCCTGCCACTGTCCAATTGTCGTCTCTCGATGGCAAATTGGCGGGAAAAGGACTCAGTCAGTGCTGAGATGCCGAATACGACGGACGTAAGCCTCTGTTTTTTACACAATTCCACCTCTCCACCCCCATCAGGAAATTGGCAGGGAAAGGATTCAGTCTTTGCTGGGCTGGTGGATAGGATGGATGTAAGTCTTTATTTTGTATGTATTGTTTATTTAAACAATCTGAGTTGATAGGCAGCAGCTCCATCCAGTGTGGTCGCCATGAGGTCCGGAGTTCGACTGACTTAGTTCACTACACCGCTACGACAGGGCACTTTCGTTCATCTCCCTCTCCCCTCCCATAACGTAATACAAGTTGGCGATCTGGGAAGAAATGGTGAGTAAAGGACTCAGTCTGTGTCTAGCAGCTGGGCTGGAAGGACGGGTGTAATTCTTTGCTGTGTTCAACGAAGACGAGCTTTCTGTGCTGGAGTAGGAAGAGTATACACTATTGGCCATTAAAATTGCTACACCACGAAGATGACGTGCTACATGCGCGAAATATAACCGACAGGAAGAAGATGCTGTGATATGCAAATGATTAGGTTTCCAGAGCATTCACACACGGTTGGCGCCGGTGGCGATACCTACAACGTGCTGACATGAGGAAAGTTTCGAAGCGATTTCTCATACACAAACAGCAGTTGACCGGCTTTGCCTGGTGAAACGTTGTTGTGATGCCTCGTGTAAGGAGAAGAAATGTGTACCATCACGTTTCCGACTTTTTAATGGTCGGACTGTAGCCTATCGCGATTGCGGTTTATCGTATCGCGACATTGGTGCTAGCGTTGGTCGAGATCCAATGACTGTTGGCAGAATATGGAATCGGTGGGTTCAGGAGGGTAATACGGAACGCCGTTCTGGATCCCAACGGCCTCCTATCACTAGCAGTTGAGATGACAGGCATCTTAATCCGCAAGGCTGTAACGGATCGTGGAGCAACGTCTCGATCCCTGAGTCAACAGATGGCAACGTTTGCACAACAACCATCTGCACGAACAATTCGACGACGTTTGGAGCAGCATGGACTATCAGCTCGGAGACCATGGGTGCGGTTACCCTTGACGCTGCATCACAGACAGGAGCGCCTGCCATGCACGAGTGGCAAAACGTCATTTTTCCGGGTGGATCTAGGTTCTGTTTATAGCATCATGATGGTCGCATCCGTGTTTGGCGACATCGCGGTGAACGCACATTGGAAGCGTTTATTTGTCATCGCCATACTGGCGATCACCCGGCGTGATGGTATGGGGTGCCATTGGTTACACGTCTCGGTCACCTCTTGTTCGCCTTGACGGCACTTTGAACAGTGGACGTTACAATTCAGATGGGTTACGACCCATGGCTCTACCCTTCATTCGATCCCTGCGAAATCCTACATTTCAGCAGGATAATGCACTACCGCATGTTGCAGGTCCTGTACGGGCCTTTCTGGATACAGAAAATGTTCGACTACTGCACTGGCCAGCACATTCTCCAGATCTCTCACCAATTGTCTCGTGTTGAAGCTGCATGGGCAGCTGTACCTGTACACTCCATCCAGTCTCTGTTTGACTCAATGCCCAAACGTATCAACGCCGTTATTACGGCCAGAGGTGGTTGTTCTGGGTAATGATTTCTCTAGATCTATGCACCCAAATCGCGTGAAAATTTAATCAAATGTCAGTTCTAGTATTATATATTTGTCCCATGAAGACCTGTTTATCGTCTGCATTTCTTCTTGGTGTAGCAATTTTAATGGCCAGTACTGTATTAGCATGTGAGGACTGTGTCCACGGCATTGATATATGGTGAAGACGAATAGGTCTACGCTGCATGAAATAATGAATATGGATTAAGTTACACTTTGCAACTGATACTGATACATTCATGCGCTGTAAATGTAGATCACTCGCCAAAAGTCCGGTCGCTCAGTCTTCCGAAGCGCTAGACGCAAGACGTTCACCCACTCCACCGCGCGGCCTCTTCCAAAGGAGCCACCAACCTGACAGGCAACTCGCCCGACTACCTGCCCCAAGCCTCCGCTTTGGCTTACGGCACGGTCACGCGGTAGCCGCTAATCCTGTCGTGCTGGAAATACCCGCGGCCTCCCCATCCTCGGTGCACCGATACCCTTTGTCGTTGAACACAAACTGCTTCAGGAGTTATTACATCAGGTGTTACGGAATATTGACACACACATAACTTGAAGATATCAGGGGAAATAAATGTACCACTGTACAGAGAGAGAGAGAGAGAGAGAGAGAGAGAGAGAGAGAGAGAGAGAGACAGACAGACAGACAGAGACAGAGAGAAATAGAAAGATAGAGAGACAGAGCTTTGCAGATGACGCGGAAGTATTTAAACAACTTCATATTTTATTATGAGGAATACCATCACCGACACACTTGAGCACTGACTGTACTTTTGTTGCAAACAAATCCCGAAACCGATATCAGTTGCAGTATCTGATTTTACACACCGAAACGATGATCTCTGGAAGTCGCAATAAATATGACAGTAACTGTAAACAGGACGTGCACCGCTGCTCGAAAGACAGGAACTGTGCCTAGGATTACCGCCAGGCCGAGCGCGCTCCCTGACATGTGCCGTGCGGCCAAGCAAAGGGCGCGTGTCGCAGGCCGGCAGGTGGCGAGATGCTGCGTGTCAACAACGTAGTTTGAACAAAATGGCACTTTTGTAGTCAGCTGTTCTAAGTAAAGTTGAAAAATGGCGTGTGCGGTTGCACTGACGAAGTGAAAACGCAAATACTTGAACAGTCGTAAGTGTGTATTTACAACTAGTACTTTCTGTGATCTTCTTCCAATGGAATTTGCAAGTAGGCGCCACGCAGATCTATCTTAGAAAAGTGACGTCCTGCACCGAGCCTGTCCATTAGTTCCTCACGGTGAGGTAACAGATAAGTGTCAACTACTGTCTGTGGGTTCAATGTAGACTTTAAGTAAATGCAAATACGGATTCGACCAGAAGCCTTAGCCAACAAAACTAGAGGACTTGACCACTGAAGAGCTTGAATGGGCGCAATTACACCATTATCTTGCAGTTCGGTCAGTTCACTGTCTGCTTTGTCTCTTAAAGCAATTTGAACGGGGCGGGCCCGAAAAATCTTAAGCTGTGCATTGTCTTTCAATATAACATAAGCTACAAATTTATTTCCTTTTCCCATTCATTCTGAAAATAGTTGAGGAAACTCTTTAAGCAACCTAGCGACACTGTATTTTGGTGCAAAAGATGATATGGAAAGTACGTTCTCGTTCAGGCTCAGACCAGACAAGTCAAAGGCATCTAAATCGAAAACTGTCTCTTGATTTCAGCTCAGTAAAATTCACTGTCCTGGTGTGAGATCTGTAAGTGGCAGGCAAGCTACACTGTCCAGGCACTGGAATTTCCTGACTGTTGTAAGCAGTGACGTGCTTGATAGATTTGCAAAGGCATGGTGAGCATGAGTGTTCGTACGTGGCACGATTAAGCAAAGTTACTGTGGCACCTGTGTTTAGCTGAAAGTTCTCACGACGGCCAGCAATTCGTAATGAGACAAAGTAGTTTGTTAGAACGTCGTTGTACAGCACTAGGGCAAAAAGGAGGCACAACCTTAACCTCACTTTTGTCGAAACTTGTCGCACGTTTGGAAAACCCAACGTTCACTGCATGTGCACGACCCTATTTTTTCTGGGAGAAGGAAAAATTGGCGTTTTTGTGCCGTTGGAAACAAACTGCTAGGACATGACGTTTTTTTTTTCCACGCGTGTAATACGCTGCGTTTCGTGATAGCCAATCCTGTCTTTTTAATCGAGTAAAACATCTAGGGCAAGACTTCACTCAGTTTGCAGGTCTGTTCACATGTCTACACGGCTGTCCGCGCGGCTGTGTGTGGAGCAGTTGCGAGCAAGGGGCGACTGGACCCGACAAAAACGGGCCTGGTCAAACTCATTGGCCTGTATGGTACCCGAATCATACTGCCCTAAGATTTGCAATACTTGAAGAAGTGATGGATCAGAGTACTTTAGGATCTGTTCCCGGTTTCTACTATATGGGACATTGAATGTTAGTGCATCCCTAATCATTAAATCACTGTAAACGTTGCCACAACTACACTGAAATATACACTACCTTGTCACGCTTTTTAATTCTGTGTACCACAGACGGCACGTCTGCACCGGCTTTTTCTGCAAGCGAAAGAACTGATATCTGGTGCAGCTACTTCGACTTGCTGGTCATAATACTGAGTTGATGCAGCGATTACTTTGTCATGCCTGAACCTGTTGAGAATAGTTTTTGTATTAACCTGAACACTGGGGACCCACCCAGTCGAAAGAAAGTATTGTAGCATCACAGCACTCGGTATACGATAAACTTGACAGTGCGCTTGGAACACCGTCAGGTATTCGAGTCATTCCTCTTCTGTGTCGTTAAATTGCTTGAACGTTGATATGCTGGTCGGTAGCACTTCTTGGGCTGGTGGAGTTGCTGTTGTGCGGCCGACGCAACTTGTGCAGCCAGTAGTTCCTCTATTGTCGTTAGTAGGGCACCAATTTGTTGGTTCTGACACTGAAAAGTTTGTGTTAGACCTTTCATATTGGCAGTCTGCGGCTGCGACGCGGGGGCACGGGGTGGAGGGTGTGGGGTAGCCCTGGTTTACACTAATATGTTTTAGCAAATAACAAGCAAAGCCTCTGAAAAGAGAAATTTCATTGGTTTTATGGCTCCCCTCCTGGAATACTTGCGAGAACACATTAGCAAATAGAAATGAGCACACCTGCAAGCTAAAACACAAGAGAAGTAAGGAAAATCTTCTGCACTGAATTGTCCTCATCGCCACTTTTGTGTCGACTCGTTGCCATTGTCGTGTCGTGTATCATGGGAAGCAAGGTGAGGATGATGTTTAGGGCCCAGTATCGTCTTCCTCCGACACAGCTTCACACAGTTATTAACAGGGTTCTTTATTCACAAGAACATGAAACTACTTATCTTTAAGCTTCCATGTGATGTGGTAGAAACTCTTCCTTGATAGTCCACGCTAGCCTCACTGCTGGTGAAGTACACGTCCTACTATGCACACTAATCTGAACGCTATGTGCTGCCTGAGACTGAGACTCCGAGTGCAACTGTGACTGACTCTGGGACTGGGATGACTATCTGTGACTGACCGGGTCCTCCGTTCCGCGGCGGTGATCGAAATACAGGAGGTCGAGAAGGGATTGGCGGCGCACTTCTTACAAGTTTGTCTTAGGCCTTTCTACTGATGGGCTCGCTTAATCTGGCGCCTACTATTGATCTTTTCACAGCCTCTTTACCATCCCATGTGCTGGTGATAGCTTATACCTTCATGCCTTCATGGTGGTAGCTTATATCATCAAATTATATATGAGACAGTATTCTGCAACACCAGATGTAATAACTCTTGAAGCAGTTTACATTCAATGCCAAAGAGTTTCTGTGCACTGGAGATGAGAAGGGGGGGAGGGGGGGGGGGGACACGGGCATTTCCAACATGGCAGGAAGTGCTTAGCGGCTACCTTGTCATCGTGGTGGAAGCCAGTGCTGAGACTTGGGGCAGGTAGATCGGCGCATTGCCGGACCGAGTCTGTGGACTTGTAGGAATAGGCCGCGAGTCACAGTGGGTGAGCATATCTCTCCTTGCGCTTTGGAAGCCTGGCTCACTGGACTTTTATCAGATGATCTACATTTACAGCACACACATTTATCAGTATGATTTGCGAAGCGTAACTTAGCTCATATTCATAACTTCATGCAGCTTAATCGTCTTCACCAAATATCATTGGTATCAACACAGTCCTCAGACTCAAATATACGACTCCTTCTCCAGCACAGACATCTCGTCCATTGAACACAGTAAAAAGATATGCCTGTCCTCCCATTCCAGAAGCTAGACACAGACTGACTCCTTTCCTTCCATTTATCCCCAGACCGCCATCTTGTACTACGTCAGGGAGGGGAGAGGAACGACAGCGCCCTATCGTAGTTGTACGGTGAACTAGGTCAGTTGTACTCCGGACCTCACGGTGACCACACTGGATGGAGCTACTTTCTATGAGAACTCAAATTGTTTAAATAAACAATGCAAGTGGGAAAGCTGACCTTGAAACTAAATGACGCAAATACCTGTGTAGGACTTCAATTCCTTCTCCTTCCCCTGAGGGCGAAGATAAATGGTTTTAAATTCCTTGTTTCCCACTTCACATCAGGTTGATACGGAACCTGGTTCTGTGAATGTCTATCCCTAATTTTAATTAAAAAAAACCTTATTGCAGTGTTAACTTGCATTTTGATTGTAACTGACTTCATAAACCACCATATACGGAAAAAAAAGACAAGACGGACAACACCACACAGCTGTCTGCCATAGCTTCGAGTGAGGCGCGTTGTAGTCCGTTGCGTACCAATCTCCCAACAAATGGCGGTCATTTATTTCAGACTGGAAAAACGTATCGATCTCCTTCCAGCGTTAAAAACAATCTCGATATGTTACCTACATTCCTTACGCAGCTGCAGACTTTTCAAAACTAGTGCTGTGTTTTACTTTCATTAGACGTACGGTATTACTGTAATAATGGGCAATGACGAAATGAAATTTAGTTCATTATCAATCTGCGATGTCAGACTATAAGATGCCTAAAAATAAATTTATTTTATCGAATAATTTCCTGACAGTCGAATGAGAAACACCGTAAAGCCCAAAATTCATGGAAGACCAAAATTTGTGCTTTTCAGTTTTTTACGCGGAAAATAAAAGCTTTAATAAGCAACTAACTACACAGACAGTTGGAGCCTTTCTTCTTTTATAGAAAAGATTTTTTGGAGGCACGGCATAGTACTTGATATTTGTCACTCTGCATTTCGTCCCGCAGCTAGCTGCGTGACTACAGGACTCTGCGTCTCTCCGCGGTCCGTCGCCTATTACGGAACACTCCGCTTGTGTGGCCCCAGCGTAACAGGTCGCAAGGGGACAGACCGATCCCGTTCGTTGTCGCAACGAGAGAAGGCCCTCTAAGCGCTGAACTTGCGGCTGCAGACAACATGACAAATAACCGTTGGGCGACTTCCAGTGAAGCAGCCGAAACTATAGCTACCTCCGCTAACAACAACGCCGCAAACGACGCTGCGTCCATGGACACCCCCGACGACGGGTCGCTGCTTGTTGTCAGCGTGGGAGGCGACGCAACATTCTCAACGACTCCGTGCACGGACTAGAATAACAGGACAACTACCGATCGGCAAGCAGCTGTTGTCCCAGGCGATGTAATGAGTATTAAACGTCTGTATCTGACGTTTACACACGCTCGAACTGATAGGTGTATGTTCCGCGTAGGTCCGGAAAATGTCGATACAGACGCTTAGGAGTGGGGGAGCAGCTGCACAGGAATTCCATGAAGCTCGTTCGAGCGTCTCAGGCTCGAAATGCCCAGCCTTCTACTATTCTAACCCTACCGCCGCTCAGTCACGGCGAGTGATTTTACGGTGATGGACAGTGAGAAAGCGAAACTTGATTCTCAAGAAAATATCCTGCGTGCGTAAGACGATGGCCGTAACAATGTCTGGGTGAGATTTTCATCAGTGATTGATAAGGATGTCCGCTACATGTACTGTTGAATGTGCTCTGTTCTCCTTATGGTTCTGCCATCACATATCTGCAGACACAAGTCTGTAGAACACGAAAAAGTGTAAGTTCTGAAGCATTACCGGTTCCATTGAAAGCTACAGAAACTAAAAGGTGCGTAGAAATTAATGCCAGGGTTCATCGTCCATTTATGTCTGGAGCTTGTAAACGTCTTCAATATTTTGCCTCGTCTTACGACAGTATCACGCAAAACTGAAAGACAAGCCAGCGATATGTTGGAGAATATTATGATGCCCAGCTTTATCTAGGCTATAGGCGTCAATGCATAAGGCTGTACAGCAGATATACACTGGAGCGCTAAAGAAACTGGTTTAGGCATACGTATTCAAATACAGAGGTATGTAATAGGCAGAATATGGTTAATGAAACGAATCCACTTAGCTGCATACAGGCGTTGATATAAGTAAAGGGGACAGTTGAAAATGTGTGCCTCGACAGGGACTCGAACCCGAGATCTCCTGCTTACATGGCAGACGCTCTATCCATCTGAGCCACCGCGTAAACAGAGGATACTGCGGCTGCAGGGACTTATCTCTGAGACGCGTCCCGTGAGACCCACATTCACAACTTATTGTCCCGCTATATTCATAGTGCCCCTGCCCAACATACTCATTACTCGCGGCTTTACTACCGATTCGCCTATGAGTTCGGGCACTGTTTGTGCATCCTCACAGAAGAAGAGGGTCAAATGGCCGGTGAACCTTAACTATATGTATATATATGAAGACGGTATCTGTTCTTTCGGACATGTCCGAAAGAACAGATACCATCTTAATATATATAGATATAGAATATGGTGCTGCGGTCGGTAACTACTACGTAAGGCAACACGGGTCTAGCGCAGTTGTTGGATAGGTTACAACTACAACAGTGCTAGGTTATCAAGATTTAAATGAGTTTGAACGTGGTGCTATGGTCGGCGCACGGGCGGTGGGACACAGAATCTCCCAAGTAGCGATGAAGTTGGAATTTTCCTATAGGACCCTCTCACGAGTATACGCTGAATATCAGGAATCCGGTAAAACATCAAATCTCCGGCCCGCGGTGGCCGAGCGGTTCTAGGCGCTTCAGGCCGGAACCGCGCGACTGCTATTGTCACAGGTTCGAATCCTGCCTCGGGCATTGATGTGTGTCATGTCCTTAAGTTAGTTAGGTTTAAGTAGTTCTAAGTTCTAGGGCACCCTAGATGTTAGGTCCCATAGTGCTCAAAGCCATTTCTCCGACATCGCTGCGACCGGAAAAAGATCCTGCAAGAACGGGACCAATGACGACGGAAGAGTATCGTTCAACGTGACAGAAGTGCAGCCCTTCCGCAAATTGGTGCAGATTTCAATGCTGGCCATCAATGAGTGCGACCCGTTCCTAAATACTGCTCGAGTATTTGAGGATCCATATCAGGTCGTGTTGAAGGAGGATGTCGAAGCAGTTCAGAGGCGGGCTGCTAGATTAGTTATCGGCAGATTCGAACAAGACGTAAGTGTTACGGAGACGTTTTGGGAACTGAAATGATAATCCCTGTAGGCGTCGTCCTTTTCGAGGAACGCTATTGAGAAAATGTAGAGGACCGCTATCTGAAGTTGACTGCCGAATTATTCTAATGCCGCCAACATACAGTGCGCGTAAGGACCACGAACGCAAAGTGCGAGGAACTGGGGCTCATACACACGCATACAGTGATTTTTCCTTTTGTTTACTTGCGAGTGTAACAGGAGAGGAAATAACTAGTAGTGCTACAGGGTATCTTCCCCTACGCACCGCACGGTAGCTTGAGGGTCATACATACATATATATATTTCATGATGAAATGCATAAAGTAGATGCACTTCAACAAACGTGTATTTAACAGAAAAACCTTAATCTACCACGGAGATTTGGTATTGAATATTGTTGTTAAAAACATCCGTAATGCGTACGTGAATAACAAGATAATTTGAGATTGGGACTCTCGTGGGAAAGATGGATTACACATCCACACATTCAGACTACCATTCATCACAGAGAAAGAAGTAGTTAGAAATTTTAATAAATGAAACTAGATCGAGATTAGATTAGGGAGACTAGCGTCGATGGTCGCATATTTTAACCGAAAATTATTCCCAAATTTATGAAAAAATATTAAGTGAGATTGCAGTTAAGAACAGTGAATAGAAACTACGTCTTATGAGTAATTCTTCCTAAAGATAGGAGTTACTGAAAATCAATAATAACAACGTGGCTATCTATTACAAAGAAATATCCATAAAATAGAATATGATTCACGAGAAGAAACATCAAGAAATCATAATAAAACTCGAGAATATATTTAAGTAAGGACACTGGTTCAATTGCTAGCAAAGAACACTAAAGCACAATCTCATGAAGAAACACGTAGTAACAGCTACCGACCATGCACAAAGAAAACTGGCTCCAATCTGCACACAACACAGTGACCTTAATCTTAAAATAATTGACCAATGTCTAACCACACGCACTGCTCAAATCAGTTACACGATTTATTCAGAAACCTAGTCACACTCACAGAACCATGTTGCGTCGTGCCCCACAACCACGAAGTTATAGAACACAATGAAAACACTGCTACAAATTCCATAAATCGCGATATTATTCTCAATACCTGGCTACACAAGGTATCACGAACTTTTCTTTAATAGCTGAAAGCTACTAAAAAATGAATCGAGGACTCAGTTAAGCTGAAATTTACACATACACAAAATCACAACACTAAGGACTAAAACTAGATGTTACCTGCTCGACGATTCCCAGAGCAGTGAGGCTTCTCGCTAATCATCCACAGCCCCGACCGCGGACCGGAAGGCAGCGCACAGACAATATGCATATCCTACCTGTGCCAACTTAATAAAAGCGACGAATCATCGCTCGCCGGTCTGTCTCTGATCCACAAGAGTTCAACTTTGCTAGGCACAAAACTTGGCTAAGCTATCCCTACATCCATAAAAACGTACCACACGTAGAAAGACTCCAGCAGATGACAGACATGCTTCCAAGCAGACAACCAGAGGAATGGAACAAGGGAAACAGGGTGTCGACGCTAATATATGGTGTATGCTTTTCTGTCTCAAATTAAACTCTTACTTTGTATCTAGCTAATGTGTGAAATGAATTAGATACGAAATACAAATCACATATGGTAACATAGTACTGAAATATCAATATGGCTGCCAGACGTATCACCTAGATGATCATCTTCGCCGGCCAGTGTGGCCGAGCGGTTCTAGGCGCTTCAGTCTGGGACCGGACGACAGCAATGATCGCAGGTTCGAATCCTGCCTCGGCCATGGATGTGTGTGATCCCCTTAGGTTGGTTAGGTTTAAGTAGTTCTAAGTCCTAGGGGACTGATGACCTCAGATATTAAGTCCCATAGTGCTCAGAGCCATTTGAACCATTTGATCATCTTTCTCTCAGTCTGAATTTACAAGAGAACCGACACGCAAGCAATGCTGTTCAGAAATGTAAAAGCGGGTATCAATCACGGAAGTCGATGAAGTGACTTATACAGATATGCTTCAGAATTACAACACCGCTTTATGTACTGCAACAAAATCACCAATCTCGCTTCCCGCGCCCGGGTTCCCGGGTTCGATTCCCGATGGGGTAAGGGATTTTCTCTGCCTCGTGATGACTGGGTGTTGTGTGTTGTCCTTAGGTTAGTTAGGTTTAAGTAGTTCTAAGTTCTAGGGGGCTGATGACCATAGATGTTAAGTCCCATAGTGCTCAGAGCCATTAGAACCATTTTTTTGAAAATCACTAAGAACTATTTGAACAACACTTCAATAAGCGAAAAAATAATTGGTACATCACTATCTTTAAAAATTTGCGCCTTAAATCTTGGTTTAAATGTAGGGATCCCAGTGTACTTTACAAAAAAGCCACCTGGTGACTATAAGGGTTAATTGATAAGTTAGGCTCCACGGCAGACCCACGGCGTCAGCACCCCCTTTCGTCACGTCAGGGAAGCCTTCAACTGTTCCAGTGTTGCACGCTATGAAGGCGGACCCGTCAGCCCGCCGTAGAAGCTGGGTGGTGGTTCCATTCATAGAGCTGCCTCCTCCCCTTCCTGGTCCTGCGACCCTGCCAGTCAGCCTGTACCATGTGTTCTCCCGCTACCGGTGAGCGAGGCCTGTCGTATTGAGTGTGCACCTTGCGGGGAAGCTTCCGGTGCTGTTTCATTCACGGAGACAGGGAAAGCCACTTCTCTGTTTGCTGGATCGAACACGTAGCCTTCGGGAAGCATGGGGGATATTATATCTTGCTGTTTCTACGTAACCTTGTTACTACCCTCCTCCACACGTTACTCCGCATACTTGGGATAAATTCCATTCCCAGATAGATCCGGTGGATTTTCTTCAAAACTTTCGAGATTGGGCAGAGATATGCGCATTACTCAGAAGCAGTTATGAACACGTTGAGGCAGCATTTAACCTTGGAAGCCTACCAGTTGTGGCTCATCTCATGGGCGCTGTTGGATGGATTATGAGCAACTAATCCGCGAGTTTCTCGAACAGTACCGGAAACGGACAAGAGAGCAGAGAATACGGCGCTGCCTGCTGATCTGGTCTGCGTAGAGTCCGAGTGGGGCAACCTCGTGGGAATTCGTCTTGCGTGAAGTTTACTCAGTGCGTCACCTGGACCCGCCCATGGACGCAGGGAGCTCATAGTAATAACCTGCTGCCCTATGCCCGAATGGGACAGTAGAGAGCTTCTAACTGTATCAGTAGTGAGCCTGGAGCAATCACTAGAGGGCTTGGCCCCTCTGGGCGAGCTTCTGGAAGAAAGAGACAGACGTCTTTCTATCAGTGGTGAGCAAACCCGGGTGCCAGTACCTCTCCAAATTCTAGAAGTGATAATGAAGGTCTCCCGCTCGAGTGAAAAACAAAGGGAAAGATAGTGGAAGAAGTATCGGCAAAATAACAGTGACAGAAACATCATGTCTGTTCAGGTGAGATACTGAAGGGGGAGGAAGCGCAGATATCGTTACTGGTGGCACGTCCCAATCCAGACAGAGAGGGAGAACAATCCTGAGCTGCAAACAGCAATTGTAACCTAACTTAGCTCGGAAAACTAAGACCATGAATATTTTCGGGAAACGTGAAGTCTTGCTCGCATCCACTGCTCCAGAAAATACATAAAAGGGTTGAGCGGGACTGATGTCACGAGATGCAGCTGCGATGCCCGTTAGCGCTGCAGCAAAACTACTGGCTCCTTCGGTGGAAGATTTAGAAGTCAAACTGGCCACTGCGTTGCGTAAAGTCAGTGGGAAGCAGGTACTTTGAAAGGAACGGCACGGACCGCACTGCCGAGACGCCCACAATGAAGAACGGAGACCTTTTTCTGGTTCGCAACCATCTGTGATCTGACTTAGTAACGAAGGAAATATCAAAGTTTTATTTACGCTACGATAGCCCGTTTAAAGAGAAGAAAGTGTTGGGTGATCACTCATATATCATAGCAGACAATGAAACAGATGTAGGAAAAGGTATCCAGAATATTGCTAACATTAAGTTATTTATTCATTAAGTTGTTCTCAGGTTCTAGTCGTTTCAAAATTTACATATTTCATTAAGTTCAGAGGGACCGGTACTCCTGAGTGGTTCAGGAGTATGACGTCTTCAGCTTTTTTATTAGAGATGGGAATCTACACTGAGGTGACGAGAGTTATCGGATAGCGATATGCACATGTACAGTAACTTACACAAAGTATAAAAGGGCAGTGTACTTGCGGAGCTGTCATTTGGACCCAGGTGACTGATGTGAAAAGGTCTGCGACGTGATTGTGGCAGCACGACGGGAATTAACAAACTTCGAACTCGGAATGGAAGCTAGAGCGGGATAGATGGGACATTCCATTTCGGAATCGTTAGGGAATTCAATATTCCATAGCGCCAAGAATGTGCCAGGAATTTCGAGTATCAGACATTACTACTCAATGGATTAACGACCGGGAGCAGCGTTGTTCGCCCAGAGTTGTAGCTGCTGACAAATAAACAACACTGCGTGAAATAACCGCAGAAATCAAATGGTTCAAATGGCTCTGAGCAATATGGGACTTAACTGCTGAGGTCATCAGTCCCATAGAACGTAGAACTACTTACACCTAACTAACCTAAGAACATCACACACATCCATGCCCGCAGAAATCAATTTGGGACGTACGACGAGCGTATCTGTTCGGACAGTGCGGCGAAATCTGGCGTTAATGGACTACGGGAGTAGACAACCGACACGGAAGGACCCTAAATGAGTGGAAAACCTTGGCCTGATCAGATCAGTCCCGGTTTCAGTTGGTAGGAGCTGATGGTAGGGTTCGAGTATGGCGCAGACCCCACGAAATAATGGACCCAAGCGGTCAACAAGGCACTGCGCAAGCTGGTGGCAGCTCCATAATGGTGTGGGTTGTGTTTACATTGAATGGTCTGGGTCCTCTTGTTATGTTCAATATCTGGAGACTATTGGCCGCTATTCATGGACTTCGTGTTCCCCAACAACGATGGAAGTTTTAGGGATGACAATGCGCCATGTCACCGGGCCACAGTCGTTCGCGACTGGTTTGGAGAACTTCCTGGACAATTCGAGCGAATGATTTGGCCATATCGATCGCAGAACATGAATCCCATCGAACATTTACTTGTATGTGTACAATGCCAGAGATGTGTTAACATCAGGCTGGAAACGTCAATGGGTATACAGAGAGAGTACTGTCAGTAAAGACTTGTCCAATCCGGAGGAGGGTGGTCGATTGTCGAAGAGGAAGGAGAAAGCCGGTAGTACCGGATTTTGTTCCAGCGTCGGAGAAGTCTTCAGTGAGAGCGAAAACATATTTGAGAATGCCCCTCTTGTGCTAGGGCACTGTATGGTAGTACACTTGGCGTAAACTACGCACCAGAGGCCGCTCCAGAAACAATTACTTGCCGAATTCGGTTCGCATCAGTAGATCGACCGTGATACTGTCACTCGCCCCACCGATCCGAGAATTTCCAAAACGGTTTCGAGGGCTGTCCCACAGCACACGCACACACACGCTCACCAAACGCACACACGCGCCAACACCAAAACTCTGACACTGTACCAACCACAGTGGCGAAACCTCTCGTAAAAGAGAATAAAAACCTGTTTGCTTGTCATAATCGGGAACGTAAATATGCACAGAATCAGGGGGAGAGAGCAAGACAGAGAGAGATCATGATGATGATTGGTTTGCGAGGCGCTCAACTGAACGGTCATCAGCACCCGTACACTGTCCCTATTTTTACACAGTCCATTCTTTCTTACACTGTACAATCTAGCCACTGTCTCAAATGATGATGATGATCAAATAGTGAGGACAGCACAATCACGGGCAGTCCACGGGCAGAGAAAATCCCCAACCCGGCCGTGAATCGAACCCGGAACCCCGTGATACGTGACATAGAGAGAGGGTTTTTGAGTATGTATCTCTATGTGGGTGCCTTATGATGTTGCCGGTCGTATTCTATCACTATACTAGTCACTAAAACCATCAGACGACTGGATTATGTGTGCTCTTTTACTCATCACACAGTTGACAGCTATATCCCCCAATAAGGAAATGACTGTAGAGGGTGGAAATACGTCAGGTGTCACACAGGCACACTGTAACAAAACATAAAGTAATGGCTACTGACACGACGTCTTGTAACTGATTCAATAAAATCTGCAACGTGACGGCTGTGATATTCCAGTGCAAAATAATCTAAGCTGATAGCCGCGAATTATTTGTATCTGGGCAGTAAAATTAATATTCCTGCCAAATAGTGACAATGATTCCTTCGCTCATGATCTTGAAAAACGATGAACTGACTTTACGGCTAAGTCCGTCACAGTTTTTCACGAATAAGAGGTGAAAACTATAGTTCTACATTTTCTTTACACGAGGAAACCTTCATAATTATTTCTTAGTCTATAACTCCACAGAACAGTGGTCCAAATTCACCCTAGCGTGAAATCAGTTATGTATCTGAGTGAGCGGCCGAACTATCACCCATAGCGTCACGGGTTCCCCGCTGAATACCAATAGACTTTATCTTACTGCTAATTATTGGACAAATACTTATTTTAATTCTTACATTTTCTCAATCTTAAGAACTTTATATTCTTCAAGTATGTTAAACTTATGTTAACAACTGACTCAAATTACCTATTTCACTTAGTAGATTATAGACCTTGACCCTGCCCAAAGCTTCCTTTTCGAAGCATTTTCAGTAAGCAATTTTTTAGCTCATTGAGCTTCATATCAGAGCATTATGGTTTTAATAATTTCTCTTGACTTAACTGATCCAACAATAGTTGAAATCTTTTCGAAGGAATATGCTGCCTCAAATGACATATTTCAGTTTCTTGTTGCGTTATACTTAGGGTGAAAATGGAGAATAACAAACTTTGTGCACAATAATCCTCTGTTCAACAACAAAAATGCGTGACAGATCATTTTTGCTGTTTTTGTCAGCGGTTAGAAGTACAATTAGTTCAACCGAACAAGTATAGATTTATAGCTAGGCAAATGATTTAAACATTTATACTTCAGTTGCGAAATAAAACAATTCATTCACGCAGAATACTTCAATATGGTAACTTGATCTAAATCGTGTCTAAGCTAACCCAGTGCTATAGCGTTACTTGGTCGTTCTATGTAATTTTTGCTTCAAAATGGTTCGTGATAATATTAATAAGTTTTCCGTTATTGCAGCTGTACCAATATGTCACTTCAATTTGTTAGTTCAATAGGCCTATTACAATGAATTTGGACGCTGTTGCTTATCCTGAATATAGTCATGTGATAATATAATTTCAGACAGTTGAATCAAAAACGTAGCATCCATATTCGTATTAATAATATCGCATATTACTTACACACACAAAGTGCGATTACGGAAAAGTATTCATTGTACAGTTCTTTGTAAACTCTTACACGTTTCGAAAAATCATCATCCTATACAAGCTGTGAGACAGTCTGCAGAAATCATTAAAGAAAGTAACACGTACGATTATAGTGCGTGAACATGACAAACGCTATAAGCACATTTATTTAATTACGCACATGTACATCTAATTTTAGGCGTAACAAACTGGGTACATGGACTGCACATATATAAATACAGTTCTCATTTCATAAAGACTGTAAATGGTAGTACAGTTGTCAGTTCAGTGAATAAAAGTGTCGGACCGGCTGTATCGTATTACTCTGCCACAGAAGAAGAGTACACCAACGCACGAGTAAACATACTAAGGTGCTTCCACTAAGAGATGCAGTAAGATCTTTTAAGAAAGAAGAAATTTATTCCGTTGGCAGATAAAAGTTAAACGAAAATTAAACGAACAACGACATTGAACAACGACGCAGATAACAGTTAAAAGAGAGTACAATGTACATGGAAATGTGAAAATAACACAGTAGATAAAAACTATTTAGGTGTATGACGTTCATAGTCATATGATGTCATAACACGTCTTGCTGCATCAATAAAAAAAGTAATATATGAAGTAAGGAATACAGTAGGAGTAAAATAATGAATACATGAAGTTACGAAACATATGCGATAATATGTGTTACATGTAGCATAATATGAGAGGAAATATATGTTAGTCTCTATACGTCAACAGCATCAGTTTTTTTTTACGGAAATAGGTTAATAGACAGTGGTAAAACCGATTTTGTAATAATTAGTAACTTGAAGGTTGACAGAGTCAGTAGTAGCAACCCTGCAATGCCAGATTTTTTTTACGTAAATAGATCAAAACTGTAAGAATAGTTTGTGTGCATTTGACTGTGGTTTAACTCTTCTCTAACGACGGCATCAATTTTTTTTCTTTCTGAAGTCATTGCGTCATTTTTCAGATAAAGCATATTAGTATGTTTACACATCGATGTGAAATGTTCTTGGTTTATGTTTACGACCTCTGTAGGTGTAGTTTACTTCTTTGGAAGTTTAATACGATACAGCCAGTTTGACACTTGTATTCATTGAACTGACAACTGTACTGCCAGTCTTTATGAAATGAGAATTGTATTACTAAAATCTCCACCCGAACAGGCTATGAAGGCCCAACGAGACCGACCGGAAGCCGTGTCATCCTCAGCACATAGGCATCACTCGATGCGGATATGGAGGGGCATGTGGTTAGCACACTGCTCTCCCAGCCGTGTGTCAGTTTCCGCTACTTCTCAGTCAAGTAGCTCTTGAGTTTACCTCACAGTGGCTGAGTGCACCCCGCTTGCCAACAGTAAACAGCACCCATCAGACCACATGGCCACCCATCTAAGTGCAAGCCCAGCCCGAGAGCGCTTAACTTCGGTGACCTAACGGGATCCGGTATTACCACTACGGCAAGGCCGTTGGCAATTGTATTACTACACACATCACAAAAAAGTGTCACATCACCCGAGTTCCCAGAACTGAAGATAGAAGTTGACTGTGGATATTGTATTACAGACACACTCCCTCTGACTGTTCAGAGAAGTCACTACATGATCCCAAAGATGTAAATAACCATGCATGTGCAACGCTTATTAGACGAAGGGTATCCGACAGCCGATCAGTTCCAGTCATTCCCCCAGGAAGGACTTACACGGTTCGTGTTGTCTGTAGTCCATGCCTAGACGGTCAATAACGCGGTTACATCGTCTCCGCAATGTTACTTTGTGCCAGGAAAGGCTCCCAACAAGGGAAGTGACCAGGCGTCTCGGAGCGAACCAAAGCGATGTTGGTCGGACATGGAGGAGATAAAGAGAGAAAACAGCAGTTGATGACATGCCTCACTCAGGCTGCCCAAGGCCTACTATTGCAGTGCATCACCGCTACCTACGGATTATGGCTCGGAGGAACCCTGACAGCAATGCCACAATTTTGAATAATGATTTTCGTGCAGCCACAGGACGTCGTATTACGACTAAAACTGTCCGCAATAGGCTGCATGATGCGCAACTTCACTCCCGACGTCTATGGCGACGTCCATTTTTGAAACCACGACACAATGCTGCACGGTACTGATGGGCCCAACATCATGCCGAATGGACCATTCAGACTTGGCATCACGTTCTCTTCACCGATGAGTGTCGCATATGCCTTCAGCCAGACAATCGTTGCAGACGTGTTTGGGGCAGCCTGGTCAGGTTGGACGCCTTAGACACAATGTCCAGAGAGTGCAGCAAGGTGGAAGTTTCCTGCTGTTTTGGGGTCGCATTACGTGGGATCAATGTACGCAGCTGGTGGTCATGGAAGGTGCCGTAACGGCTGTACGATACGAGACGCCATCCTCCGACCGATTGTGCAATCATATCGGCAGCACAATGGCGAGGCATTCGTGTTCATGGACTACAATTCGAGCCCCCACCGTGCACATCTTGTGAATGACTTCCTTCAGGATAACGACGTTGCTCGACTAGAGTTGCCAGCGTGTTCTCCAGACATGAACCCTATCGAACATGCCTGGGAAAGATTGAAAAGGGCTCTTTATGGACCATGTGACCCACCAACCCCTCTGAAGGATCTACGCCGAATCGCCGTTGAGGTGTGGGACAATCTGGACCAACAGTGCCTTGATGAATTTGTGGGTAGTATGCCACGACGAATACAGGCAACTAACAATGGAAGAGGACGTGGTACTGGGTATTAGCGGTACCAGTGTGTACAGCAGTCTGGACCACCACCTCTCAAGGTCTCGCTGTGTGGTGGTACAACATGCGATGTGTGGATTTCATGAGCTATAGAAATGGCGGAAATGATGGGTATGTTGACCTCTATTCCAATTTTCTGTACAGGTTACGGTACTCTCTGAACGGAGGTGATGCAAAGGTTTTTTGGGATGTGCATATACTGTCTATGTGTTCAGTTTGTTGGGCTCAAACTAGTACTGAATGTACTGAAATAGTCATGAATATAGTGTTTTTCATTATCACCCACTATACTAGTATGTTTTACTTACTGTTAATAATTTCTGTACATCGTCCCACAGCTTGCGTCTGACTATCATTCTTCGAAAAGCGCGACATTTAACAAAGAATTATGCGATCTAGACTTTTCCATAAGGGCAGCTGTTGTCAAATCTGTTCGCCTACCTCTACTATGGAAGAATTCTTAGATCAAGTGATGAACTATTGAAATATCTTTACCGATTAGGTATCAAAGTGATCTACATTAAAATGCTAAGTGGATATTTATCAGTCGTCTTAAAAAAATTTGTTTTGTATACTTCCAGACGAAATTAGTACATAGAACACGATACGTTTTCAAGCTCACTGAATCATTTATATAATAAAGGCCGTCTTAGAATTTTGCCCCCATCCCCCTTGGATATATTTCTGCGGATGCTCATTAATCGACAATAGATTAAAGAAACTGCGACAATGTTTTGAACACCGTACTAGGACATTGACAACTTTAGTGGCGGCTATTTGTTATTTTCTCCAACGCGTTGCAGCTGTGGTTATTAAAATTTTTCCCACTTTGATGGAATATTTGTAGTATACAAACTTCTCCAGTCAAAATATTAGTTTCCAAGTTGTGGTTAGAGGGCATAGGTCCTTCAACAAGCATCTACAAGATAACTTTGGATTAACAACATACTTTTTCTCACTACTCAGTTTTTTGCAATCAATACTATCCAATTATGGGAAGCGTTATACCTTAAAATTACCATATGAACATTAGAAGATAAAATTATGTAAATATGCCAGGATATTGATTTTTTGTTATTCTTTGACATTATCAATGCGAGGGTACCGAATTTGTTGATTTAAAACATGTGTGGATAAAAGTCGCAAATTTTCTTTTGGTCGATTACTGGTTTCACTCACTGACGAGCCATCTCCAGATCAGTCTAAAATTTAGTTCCGTGTGTGACAATCATTACACATCGTCTAGTCCTTAGAGCTAAGTGGCCCTAGCGAAAATGAAAAATCGTAGTTGGTTACGTAAATTGACAACGTTAGTCACAAATTAAATATCTTACAGTGCCCATAGTGCTACACATGATTATACAGGAATGGCAGTATGGTCACAGCTGTAGATAATTTGTTCACAAGTGTATTATTAAGGGCACTGTAACAATATTTGATTAGTGATCAACGTTGTAAATTTATGTAACCAACTACGATTTTTCATTTTACCTAGGGCGACTTACCTATAATAATACAACGATGTGTAACGATTGCCTCGCACTGAACAACATTTCAAACTGACCTGAAGACGGTTGTCAGTGAGCCGAAACCAGTAATCAGTAAAGAAAGTTTGTGGTCTTGACGCAGGATTTTTTGTTTCTCTAAGAAGGAATTCAGCAGAGAGATACTGTTGTTCATCTCAGTTATCTGAAAATTCAGAGACAACTTCCTTCGATTCAGACGCCGACCTTATCGTTGACGTCAGATAAGTTGCTTCACCCACTCTCAGGTCTAGATGGAACTTTCTGTGTCATGAATTCTAGTCTTGTATTCATCCTAGTCCTACACCGTGCAACCTCACATGGAGTCTACAAAAATATCTGTAATATTATTCATAATTACCTATTTTTATTTCACTTGCAACGAAGTATAAATACTGTGTTATTGTTTTTACACATTTACACATTCGAATTTTTGCATTACACCTAACAGACAATTAATCTCACTCCCTACCTTCTGCTTCAACTGCACGCGAATCAGACGAATGAAATACAAGGCTACGGCGCAATACATTACTCTTTCCAGAGGTACAAATGTAAAACAGATTTCAGAAACGCATGTTTACAGCCGTATTTATGTCCGTAGTATGTAAGTGACTGAATTTTAACCACGTGTGTACGTTGTTAGCGGTGGCTATAACACACTATCGTCGGTCTCTTCATATTACTACATATTTAGAATAGTAAAGAAACGTCTGTACGGACTTCATTTCACAGACTCCCATGAACTGCCAGCAGCTGTCCTGAAGTGGATTAGACAGACTCCAAAAACGTGGTTCGAAGAGGGCTAGCAGCGAAGTCAGGGGAATACGATGGTTGTGGTAGAACCTGGGATAAACAGCTAAAAAGGCCAGCTTCGAAAATACATTTTCTTCTTGTGCTTACAATACACGCAGTAACCTCGCTGTTGAGGCATATGATCTTGCGTTTGTTGCAGGAGGAATGGTGAGTTCAAAAATGGTTCAAATGGCTCTGAGCACTATGGGATTCAACTGCTGTGGTCATCAGTCCCCTAGAACTTAGAACTACTTAAACCTAACTAACCTAAGGACACCACACATATCCATGCCCGAGGCAGGATTCGAACCTGCGACCGTAGCAGTCGCGCGGTTCCGGACTGCGCGCCTAGAACCGCGAGACCACCGCGGCCGGCGAATGGTTAGTATTGTCGAACCACAAGCTGCAGTCACTGAAACAAAAGACGCAGCCGTGAAGTTCCTCCCTCTGCCGCTGCGGCTGGAGAAAGTGCTCTTAATGTGCGTGTGGATAGGGCACTGAGCTCTGACGTAATGGATTCGCCCTCCTGCAGGAGAACCCACATGTACAGTATGTGGTGTTTATGGTGTACAGGTAATTGCACAGTACGTTGTACCAAGAAATAAGCGCCAGAACCTAATTACCAGATGACCTGCTCTCTATTTTAAGAGACGGTGAATAGAGTGTAATTCGTGTTCTAAGACACTGTGTGATTTCCGATCATCTCGGTATTGTCTTAAGTGGAGGAGTTTTATTTTTATCCATGGTAATTGAGTCCTCTATTATTCTCCCATTGTTCAGACAACGTCATGTTCCTATTACACTCTTTTAGATGTTGTGTAGTTATAAGAAGCCCAAAGGTACCGGCCGGGCGCCGTGTCATTCTCAGCGCACAGGTGTCACTGGATGCGGACGTGGAGGGTCATGTGGTCAGCACAGCGCCCTCCCGGCCGTATATCAGTTTACGGCACCGGAGCCGCTACTTCTCAACAAGTAGCTCCTCAGTTAGCCTCACAAGGGCTGAGTGCACCCCTTTTGCCAACAGCAATCGGCAGACTGGATGGTCCCCCATCCAAGTGATAGCCCAGCCCGACAGCGCTCAACTGAGTTAATCTGACGGGAACCGATGTTCAACAGCGGCAAGGCCATTGGCATTGGGTATTATAGTCCATTTATTTTAATCAAACTTACTTCAGGTGCACAGCTTTTTGTGTTCTGTGTGCAAGTATGAAATGTCCCATGGTGGCTGAGGATTTCGCCTTTTGGTGTATGCTTTTCACAGAATCAGATCACAATGGCATTCATTCAGTTGAGTAAGGCCGCCGATAATCTCACTGTTGAGCGCTCCGTACATACCACCACAAGTGCGTGGAACACCAGTTAAGCATTGACAGCCTGGTTTTCCAGCTGGTATAGGGACGCATGGTGTCACGGTGCATGAGAACTTTTCGTGACGATGCGCACTCTCCTCTCACTGCCACTAATCGCCTCTGGATAGAGTAGAGCTCCGGTATTCGAGCCCCGACATTACGAAATTCCTGCTGTGGTCATCAGTATCTAGAACTTAGAACCACTTAAACCTAACATCCATGCCCGAAGCAGGATTCGAACCTGCGACCGTAGCAGTCGCACGGTTCCGGAATGCGCGCCTAGAACCGCGAGACCACCGCGGCCGGCAAATATAAACAAACTGAGTGCCAAATAGGAGGAAGAAAGTGAGAACAGGTGGACGGTTTCAAGTACTTAGGATGCATATTCTCACAGGATGGCAACATAGTAAAAGAACTGGAAGCGGGGTGTAGCAAAGCTAATGCAGTGAGCGCTCAGCTACGATCTACTCTCTTCTGCAAGAAGGAAGCCTGTACCAAGACTAAGTTATCTGTGCACCGTTCAATCTTTCGACCAACTTTGTTGTATGGGAGCGAAAGCTGGGTGGATTCAGGTTACCTTATCAACAAGGTTGAGGTTACGGATATGAAAGTAGCTAGGATGATTGCAAGTACTAGTAGAGGGGAACAATGGCAGGAGAGTGTCCACAATGACGAAATCAAAGAAAAACTGGGAATGAACTCTGTAGATGTACCAGCAAGGGCGAACAGGCTTAGATGGTGGGGTCATGTTACACGCATGGGAGAAGCAAGGTTACCCAAGAGACTCATGGGTTCAGCAGCAGAGGGTAGGAGGAGTCGGGGCAGACCAAGGAGAAGGTACCTGGATTCGGTTAAGAATGATTTTGAAGTAATAGGTTTAACATCAGAAGAGGCACGAATGTTAGCACTGAATAGGGGATCATGGAGGAATTTTATAGGGGGGCTATGCCCCAGACTGAACACTGAAAGGCATAATCAGTCTTAAATGATGATGATGATGATGATGATGATGATTCAGTTTCCCATGAACAGTACTGGTAAATTGTCCTACTTAGTGTTTACGCCGGCCGAAGTGGCCGTGCGGTTCTAGGCGCTGCAGTCTGGAACTGCGAGACCGCTACGGTCACAGGTTCGAATCCTGCCTCGGGCATGGATGTGTGTGATGTCCTTAGGTTAGTTAGGTTTAACTAGTTGTAAGTTCTAGGTGACTAATGACCTAAGAAGTTGAGTCCCCTAGTGGTCAGAGCCATTTGAACTTAGTGCTTCCGTTAAAAAAAAAAAAAAAAAAAAAAAGGTTCAATTGGCTGCAGGCACTATGGGACTTAACATGTGGGGTCATCACACCCCTAGACCTAGAACTACTTACACCTAACTAACCAAAGGACGTCAAACACATCCATGCCGGAGGCAGGATTCAAACCTGCGACCGTAGCAACAGGGCTGAAGCGGCTAGAAATGCTCGGCCACAGAGGCTGGCGTTTAAGTTCATAATGCACAAAAGTAATCTCGGCCTCAGACTGCTAATGAGTTTCTATTACAGATGGACAGTTACCATCACGTTCCGAGGAGTGCGCTTGTTTTTCTTTGTCGATCGTTCACTAATTGCGATCACCTGAAAATCAGTTTTGGAGTCATACAATCCTTATTGTTACCCTATTGCTGTGCCTACTCTGTCATTAAAATATAGTACGCCTAAGTAACAATACAATACACATTTTACAACATTGACTGACCATAGTTGTGTGTATTGTAGTTGGTTGTTAGTAACATCTGTATTGTAGTGAGCCCACCTGTCTCACGTTAATTTTAAGTGTTGTACGTATGTACAGTCATATTCAAAAGTATCCGAACGACCTGAATTGCATTTCGCCTGATTCGCATGCAACCCAAATAACGCAGCTGACTAGCAGGTCCTCTAATCACTCCTAGGTACAGTCGTTTGACTATTGAAAATGGTTCCAGCAAGTCACCACTAGAAAAGTCTGGTCTGTATCGCAATAACTCAAGATATAAAGTAATACCACAATACTAGAAATTTCAGGGAACACCTTATCACAGATAAAACTGTCCTGAAGGCTTGCAAGCTCACATTTATTGCAATAAAGGACATACCTGAAATGTTACCGTTCTCATTATTACGTCAGATAGGTAATGCACGTAGTAAGTTCATCGTATTCATGATTTCCTCTTCAAAGTAATATACCGTACTTGTTATTTAACACTAAATGACACTGAAGTTTAAGTTATTCACGAGCAACTAATTAAGAATGTGCATGAACTTCAAATGACGAGACGAACCGCCTTGTTATGCACATGGATTCAAACCCAGGTCATGCAGGTTAAGATTTCATGACTGACGGAAACGAACAGTCATTCCTGACTAGGCATACAGAGAGTGATATACCTCGATTTTAGACAGTATCAGTTAGCAAATATCAACTTTAAATTACATAACGTAAACATTTTTAACGGACATGAATTCCTACCCAGCATCTATTGGCCCTGTTAACAAACTACTAGAGATGTTAAATATTGCTTCTTCACAAGTAACTTACTTGAAATGCCGCGAGGTAAAGCTTTGTGAAGGACAGGAATTTGAACTCAGAACCTAATCGAATTGTTATCGAAGCACAATCAACTGTGACACATCGTATCTTTTCGGCAGTAGCTACATGTTTTAACTGAAGTGACGAGACGATACATTAATTTTTTTTCTTCCCAGGACTCCTACCCGGCACCTATCGCTGTTATATTTTAGAAAAAACGAACGTTAAATATGGGTTTGATACACCACCAGCGACTTGTGGGCATGTTTGAACTAGAAATAATATAACGAAGAGTTCAGTGCTGACTGGGAATCGAACCGCACACATATCGTTGTTGACTACACACATAGAGACATCAGCTACCGAATTTTTCTCCACCAGCAGCTCGGAATAACAACCTTGAAGTTACAGTGTTCTCTCAAATAGTTCTGTGTCTCACTGGGAATCAAATACGTCATATATTTTTATTGTTGACAACGAATGAAAATGCATTAAAAATCAAAATCATTATACACCAGCAGATAGGTGTTCTCATGCTACAGCTAGATAATACGTAAAGAAAACTTTAGTGCCGGCCCAGGATTCAAACCCATTCACGCGCAACATGTGGAGATGTTAAGGAATTTGCAGTTTTGAACAAACAACAAGTAGTAGTCGAGGTGTACTGTCACAGAGGGATCAAATTCCGCGTTAAGGGCCGTCTGAGTTGCATTCCCAGTTCTGAACCAGTTTTATCGACATACAGAAGCTCAAATAAAATATGGAATAAGTGTCCTGTGACACTACATAGCGTTTGTTTCGTCAGTAGAAATAAATAACTACCACAGGAAAGGTTACTGGTGATAGAGTTCCCACATTTCACAACTCCTGACTTTATTGTGGTTCAACCTAACGTCTACTAGGTAGGGAAGGAATATCATGTTCAATGTGTATTTCAGACCACAATGCCATTATACGTTCTTCACTTGGCGTAGCCCAAGGATAATAGAATCTAATTAAAATCATCGGCAGAAGTTGAATTCAAACCCAGAACATCATCATAGAAAGCTATCATCAATCCAACAGAACACCGAACAGATGGAAGTCTGATGGTGCCAGGTCAGAGCTGTATGGGGAATGAGGCAAAACTTCCCATCCAATTTTGACAATCTCGTCAGAGGTGTGACGACTGGTGTGTGGTCTTGCATTGTCATGCAAAAGAAGAACATCTGCCATTGATTTTGTTGCGCGAACTCGCTGAAGACTTGCTTCAAGTTTTTTGAGGGTTGTGACGTATTGAACAGAATTTATTGTGCATCCCTGCTCCAAAAAATCAACCAGAATCACACCCTCTGTATCCCGGAAAACTGTTGCCATAACTTTCCCTGCCGATCGCACAGTTTTGAATTTTTTCTTCCTCGGCGAGGTTGTGTGACGTCACTCCATTGACTGCCTCTTTGACTCGGGTTCAAAAAAATGCACCCATGTTTCGTCCCCGGTCACAATTTTTTTCAGAAACTCATCTCCCTCCAAACGGAAGCGCTGCAAGTGTTGGGAGGCTATTGTTTTCCTTGCCTCTTTATTCTGATCGGTTAACATTCTTGAAACCCACCGTGCACAAACTTTTGAGTACCCCAATTGTTTAATAATCGTGATCACACTGCCTTTACTAAGAGAAATAATGCGACACACTTCATCTGCAGTCACCCGACGGTCACCACGAGTGATGTCATCAACTTGCTGAATGTTGTGTGGAGTCACTGCACTCACCGGCCTGCCGCTCCGCTTTTCGTCAGTCAACGGTGTTTGCCCTTCAGCTTCCTTACAACGACGAACCCATCGTCTAACAGTGCTGACATCCACTGTCACAACACCATACACCTTCTTCAGTCTTTCATGAATGCGTATGGGCGTTTCACCTTCTGCATTCAAGAATTCAGTCACACAACGCTGTCTCAAACGAACATCGATGTCGGCCATCTTACAAACTTCTGCTGTGCTGCCACCTGATGACACAGAAAGTTACTACTGCAGTGGATTGCAGAAGAAGGTTTGAGGAATGGCGCCAAATTCAAATTTTTCACTTAACTTAATTTTTTTAAGTAGAAAAAAATGGGAGGCATTACTTTTTGACCGACCCTCGTACTTAAACCTAACTAACATAAGGACATCACACACATCCATGCCCGAGGCAGGATTCGAACCTGCGTCCGTAGCGGTAGCGCGGTTCCAGACTGAAGCGCCTAGAACCGGTCGGCGACAACGGCCGGAATATATTCTTCTGCAACCTCCAGTGTCATTTTACGTGAACTGTAAAATCAGGAATACTTACCATTACCAACATATTAATATGGAACGTCTGTTGGTCTCCAGTGCGCAGTTTGCAATGTATTCGGTTCAGCTAGTGTAAAGGATTTCGAAAGTTGAAATAGTTGCCTGACGTAGAATTTAGTTGCTGATACGACATTGTAATTGTATAACCAAGTAAAACTCATCAACTTTTATACAATTTCGTCTCTAAAGCTTTCATTGGCATTCCTGCTACTGTTTCAACAAGTCTTCCTTCATTACACATGTGATTCTCACACTGGAGCTGATAAACGTTTTCTTCTTACGTAACTATATTGGGTCGATGTGAGCAGCAGCTGTGACACATCGTATCTTTTCGGCAGTAGCTACATGTTTTAACTGAAGTGACGAGACGATACATTAATTTTTTTTCTTCCCAGGACTCCTACCCGGCACCTATCGCTGTTATATTTTAGAAAAAACGAACGTTAAATATGGGTTTGATACACCACCAGCGACTTGTGGGCATGTTTGAACTAGAAATAATATAACGAAGAGTTCAGTGCTGACTGGGAATCGAACCGCACACATATCGTTGTTGACTACACACATAGAGACATCAGCTACCGAATTTTTCTCCACCAGCAGCTCGGAATAACAACCTTGAAGTTACAGTGTTCTCTCAAATAGTTCTGTGTCTCACTGGGAGTCAAAAACGTCGTATAATGTTATTGTTGACAACGAATGAAAATGCATTAAAAATCAAAATCATTATCCACCAGCAGATAGGTGTTCTCATGCTACAGCTTGATAATACATAATGAAATGTTGAGGAATCTGCTGCTTTGAACAAACAACAAACAGTAGTCGAGGTGTATTGTCAGGGAGGGATCAAATTCTGCGTTAAGGGCGGTCTGAGTTGCATTCCCACCTCAGAATCAATTTTATCGACATACAGAAGCTCAAATAAATGATGGAATAAGTGTACTGTGACCCTACATAGCTTTTGTATCGCCACTAGAAATAAAAACCTACCACAGGAAACGTTACTTGTGACAGAGTTCCCACATTTCGCCACTCCTGACTTTATTTTGGTTCAACCTAACGTCTACTTGGTAGAGAAGGAATATCATGTTGAACGCGAATTTCAGACCAGAATACCATTATACCTTCTTCACCTGGAGTAGCCCAAAGAGAATAGAATCTGTCTCCCCTATTAAAAGTCTTCGGCAGAAGTTGGATTCAAACCCAGAACATCAACATAGAAATCTATCATCAATTAAACAGACCACCGAATCCTCGTCTCTGTGACTCACTATTCCATCATAACACTGTTGCGGCACACTCGATGAGAATTCTGACAAACAGGCTCCCTGTAGTGGTTTGCAGTATTTTCAGTACATTCATTTACTAGGTTGACCAAATCGACATGTGCTAGCTGCCTCGGATACCCAGTGCATACATTCGACTCCGAAATAAAACTATGTAACTGCCACATACACAGAACTGCACACAGTGCAGGATGCAGAAATTTAAATAGGAAGTGTTCCTTTCCGTTTGAGGTACTCTATTGCGGTATCTGTTTGTTGAAATCGTTGTGCAGTGCGCAGTGCAGAAGAAAGGCTGTAACTCTCTGTCTCTTGGAAGTCGAGATGGGGCCATATGCATTAGTTCACAGCACTGTGGAATGAGAAAGTTCTGGAGGAACTGATGTTGACCTCTGGAGCTGCTGTAGCTATGTGACAGCTACTAGCGTAACGGTAAGTGTCGTGCACTGTAGATAAGACGTTACGGGTTGTATTACAGTCACTGCAATGTTTCTTAAAATGCAATTCTGCTGTCTGCTGAAGTTATCAGTTTAATGGAGCTATGAACATAATTCCCTTTACCTCTCAACCCTAAATAGCGGCATATAGAGAAAGGGCTAACTTCTGCAACATTTTGTTCTTTTCAGGTTTAATAGGCGGACAGGCAGCAGATGCATCTTGAAGCTTTTGTATTATGTATGGGGAGAGCGCATCATGCCACATTAGTCAGAAAAGTATTTTCTACGTTAGCTGCCGTCTGGTAGTGGCATTTTATTCTTCTTCAAACCTTGTTTGACATCTCTCACTCAGAACAAGTTTTCTACATGCATGTAATCAATAAACTGCATGTGCAGTGTCAGACTGTTATAGATAAAATCAGAGAATTTGTATATATCGTTGATGATTAATTTCTCTCTATTGTATAGAATAGTTTTAACAACACTAAAGGAAACTTTATGAAAATTGTGCACTGTATTATAAGAAATTAAATAAAACTGTCCACGATAACCTTACGACGAAAGTCTGTTTTAATAAAACTGAGTATCTGTACAGAAGCGTGCGTCTATCGGCACGAATTAGTAAAATATTACTCACTTACATTTATATTGGGTATGTGTTTAATTGGTATGCTGTGTCATACTCAAAAGGGATGCAAACGTGGCATTTCATAAATAAAGTTATGTATTCATAGAAACCCAAAATGTGCTTGTCAGCACCAGAACGAGGCGTTACCAGCAGCATTGTAAGTTTTTCACCATTGCACTATGAGCTGAAAGTATTTTCTTGCGATTTCGTTATCGATGTTTGATCTGACTGCTTGTAGCTCTTCCACAGAAGGGATAAAAACGCTGCAGTCAGAGAGACTGGAACAGCGAACCATAACAGACGCTTTTTCATAGGTCAGCACTTCAGCACAGGGCTAGCGAAGACGTATGCGTTGTGCCTGCCTCTTACGAGGCCATTGGGGCCTTGAACTCGTAAACCGTTATTTAAAGGATGAGATAGTTGCGATTTCCACGTGCAACGACTTTCCTGGGCTGAAAGCCGTAAATTTACAATCTTTTGTTACACCTCAAGCGATAATAACTGAGATTATTCAATGGAAATGACAGGAAAAGTGAACTTTGAGGCTTAATTCCGTGCACACCAGGAAGTAACTCGTCGATCACAGGGATCACCTTGCCTTGTTGCCAATTCTCAGTTCAGTACCAGCAGGAAGATGACGAAGTGATGTGATCCTACAGTGGGCTGGGAAGTGACCATAGCTAGCGTCTCAAAGACGCAGTTGCTACGGCCTGGAATACGTAAAGCGTCTGATTCGCATTTCTGCAGTTAGATTCTGGGACTGGAGCGTAGTTACTAATAATGCTCAGAACTGACTGCAAACTAAGCATCATAAATCAGTAACTCTCATAGTTGTTTTTTTTTCATTCGTAACTGTACTCAAAACTAAGAAACACATGTGTGTGCGTGTGTGTGTGTGTGTGTGTGTGTGTGTGTGTGTGAGAGAGAGAGAGAGAGAGAGAGAGAGAAAAATAAAAAAGAATGAGGGAGAGAGGGTAAAAAATTGTTGTAAAGAAATTGAATACCGGTATGTATTCATGATCTATAGAACAAGTATCAATCTAATCTAATCATACCATATTGCTGACTACCCATGAAGAGTCTAAAATTAACGAAATTTTCTACAATATCAGTAACCAAATCTAAACTTGAAAATAAAAGACGACAGTTTTTGTAATAAACCGGGACTAATATCAAGACCCTTTCATATCTATTAACTAACCACGAAAGATGTCTAACATACCTTCATTCCGAAGTAACAAAGTGTGTATTCATTTAAAGATGATGCGCATAATGTGAAGTTCTGTGACGGAGATATGAACCCAACACGCAATCGGATTCTTAAATAAGTAAAATCAAATGTTACGTATCGCTTTTACTTACCAACTGCTAGATATTAGAATATAAAATAAGATTACAAATTTTTCTGCCTGAGTGACAATCGAACCGAACTCCTATCATTCTTATTTATTGTCCACGATTGAACTATACTGTTCCGAGAGATTCAGATCCTCGAAAGATTAGATACGAATTCGAATCACAGTTGAGCACCAAATTTTACAACGTCTGTAGTTCAATCAAGTACAAGTAAAATAAAAGCTTTGATCCTTTAAATGGCTATCGGTTCATCAAATAAAATAAAATGTTGTAATGTAAGTAAGTTCACTGGCGACAGTATTTATGTTTGTAGTGACTTCCACCTATGTCATTTCCCAAGGTATACCGGCTCTGTCCACTTGGGAATGAAGGAACATGATTTTTAATGCAGATTCTGGATTATAACGTCTTTCTCTTGGGGTTACCAAAGGTTAAGTAAATTTCTTTGGGCATCTTAAAAGTAAATGCCTGATCCCACGTATTGCACTTGTGATAGTTCGTTCCATCAGACCATTGTGGCCACATTTCCCAGGCCCAGGAGTGTGCTGTAATGGGTGATGTGCTTAGCTTACAAAATTAGTCATGGTGGAAAAAATGCGACTCTATTAAATGGTTAAGTAGAAACAAGCTTCTCACGCGAAGATTATGCTATTCTCACGTCAGCAGGATTCTTCTAGGCATAATAGACTCGACGTGAAGCCGTTCTGAAATTGTCACAAATTAAGGAAATTTCTTAGTTCCGAGAAAATCCACTTTGAAGTGTGAAGTAACCGGATAATTCGATTATTACCGTCATTATTACTATCATTTTCTTCATACCGCTGCTGGAACACATGTGCTTGAAGATCGTTTAAGGTCTTTTGGTCATTAAAGAGGTAGTTGCCAAAGTACAGGTTCTTTCCCTGTCTACAGAATCCTTTTCATTTTAATATCAAACATGTGCAATTACTCGTAGATTGCATTAAAACTAAAGTAATTGATGAAGACGTTACTTTATAACAAAAACGCGCAGCCTTTCTTCATTTATTTGCGCCTAGAAATGACTGTCGGATACTACCAAACCACAAGCCACGGGATCGTAATGCCTTCAGATATACGTCGCTGTACGTTCTTCCATACGATTTGGTGGACGTGACCTGTTTCAAGTTGTGCATGACAGAGAATGTCTTAGAAAGTCAATTGTTTTCCATTGCAAGAAACAGAAAGATTTTCATTCTAAGCTACCCAAGTTCAAAATTTTGCAATATTAGTTCAAATATTATATTCGCTTCTATAATGTAGGAAAGTATTTCACAGTGGCAAAACCCGCGTCCGACTAATTGTCCATAGACTTCGTCGATGACCATAAATTCTAGCTGAGAGTGACACCAGTTTAAGTAACCTAATGTAGCGAAGACTGTTCGCCATTGCTCTTTCTCTCCGGGAAATATGCATTTCACTCATCGGAGTCGATAAGGATACTGTAACAGTAATTTCTGTTTGTTTGCAATGCATACGGATTGTAGAATTTAGTGGTGCTCTCCCTTCCACTTCTGTGTATGATATGCCTGACCTAAACGGGCCCTTTATCATTACAGGCCCTGGGCGGTGCAACGTCATACTGACAATAGTAATGTGCTTATATTGACAACCTCACTGTTCGTTTTACCAGATTTTATAATCATTTAAATAAAACTTCATACCCTTCCAGTATGAGACATTTCATCCCCCTTTTCCTTCTGTGAAATTTGTCAGTAAGATTTTTGCCTTCGAATCAGCGAAATGCGGCAGAGTACGGCCGGTAAACGATTCAGAAACCACGATGTAGTGCCGTTAAGACGATTTCTTGGCGTAGCTGAAGGAATTTAGTTTCTTCTTAAATCGTCTTATGCAGCAACGTTCACAGATATCTCAAGTAGGAGAAGCTCTTTATCCAGGTACGAAGGTTGTAAAACAAACATCCCACAGTTTGTGTCAGGTTTATCTTTTCGTCTGATACCACTGCGTAAGTATTTTGTCTAAGAGGTATCAAAAGTAGTGCTCCTTTAGCTGTGGGAACCATTGGCTGAATATGAGTTTAACACCAGTGGGTACAGCATTGCTAAATCTTCAAAATGATTATCAACCTATGTCTGAGTTCATCTACAAACTGAGGCGAATTTATAATACTGAAGCTATACTGTGTATCCTTGTCTTCCTTGAATGGACATTGGAAGGCATTTATACACACGTCTACAATAAAATGAATACTTCTAACGCTATATTTAACGTTGATCTCATAAACTAATTTCGTTTTTTTAATTCTTCTGGTTCTTAAGCGAGCAGTATGTGTTGTAGATACAGTGTTAGAGAGAAAAACTGACCGCCGAGTCGTTCACTTAAGGTGGACAATACAGGCGTGATCCCCTCTGAATTCTATGTTCAACAATGTGCTCGATCTGGGAACATTGTAGATTGCTACACTTCCCGGAGGAACTCTTGACTGTAGTGTGAGTACATCACTCTTGTCTACGACCGTATTCTTGAGGTAAAACGCGAGACTAGCTAATACGACGTCTGGTAACCAAAAGCACACGTCGACAGAATTTTTATCGCCCCTTTCAAATGGTTCAAATGGCTCTGAGCACTATGGGACTTAACATCTGTGGTCATCAGTCCCCTATAACTGAGAACTACTTAAGCCTAACTAACCTAAGGACATCACACACATCCATTCCCACGGCAGGATTCGAACCTGCGACCGTAGCAGTCGCACGGTTCCGGACTTAGCGCCTAGAACTCCTAGACCATCGCGGCTGGCGTCCCTTTCCTCTTGGTGCTGAAGCTATGACTCTAATTCAAGCGAATCTACAATATATTTCGCTTTCTGTCACATTGGTAATAACAGTTTGATTCAACGATATTTTGGCGAGAGATTTCTTGGCCAACCATCTGCCTTTGAACACCGCTTGTGTCTGATTTCTTTGGGACCCGTTTCCTGCCTACCGGTGGGGGCTGAGGCACTGCGCTGCCTCACCTTCTGCCGACGTCTGCTCCACTCCTCACTCTCGACAGTGTAAAATGCTTTAATGTTGTTGAATGGTGACTCATAAAATATGTCTACGATTTGTGTTTCACACTCGAAAGCAATAGAGGCACAAAACCGTATTTATGTGATGAGTATTTTATAACACTGGTATGCAATACATCAATTTGGCATGGAATTAATTTCATTGTTTCTGATCCAGTGCGCTATAATTAAAGCATCACATCCTGTTCCTTTTCACAGCGGATTCTTCAAATCATTTATTTTTGTTATGGATTCATATGTGTCCAAGCACAGAGAGTAAGTGCAATGTAATGTGTTTTGTTTCTTTCTTTGATTCCCTATGGTAAATGGATGTGAAACATTGTGTCAATACCTTTTAGAACTTGCTCTATAGCTACTAAGGCAAAGTGCTTGGTTTGAGGTCCATACAGTAAATAATGGAGAAGTGAACACTGTTCGAAAGTGATATTTAAAATATTCAATTGGATTTAAGGCGACAAAATTACCCATATTTGAAGCTACCCAGATAAAAAGTAAGTTGCTAGAGCGACTGTTAGCAAATGTCTGCAGAGAGTTCCTAATTGCTACTGTGGAAGTTTAGCATAGAGGACCTGTAGTAAGCAAGAGGTTCCTTTCCTTCATACTTATCACCCTAGCATAAGAGCCTTAAGTGAAGAACAATATTGAATTTTGTATCATTGATGGTCGATTCGAATTTCTTCAGAGAAGCTTGTATTGTGAAGCAGCTTGGCAGTCAGAAAGCGAAGATCGATGACCATTAACACAACTTATTGTAATAAACTTATAAACAGCCGACCAGTTGCAATAGATAAAGAATTCTTTACCTAGGTTTCGACAAATATAAATTTGTCTTCTTCAGAAGGTGGCAATTTTACATTAGTAAGAACTATTGTACAATCGCCGTTTTTACAAATTTCGGCATAGATCCATTTGTCATAAATGAAATATAGCCCTAGAATTAGGGTCTGTCACGTAAGTATAAAATAGTACATGGATCTTACAGAGCTCACAACCGACTGAGTGTAATCGCGAGCGTAGTAACTGATCCTACGCTCGCCGATTACATTCAGTCGGTTGTGAGCCCTGCAAGATCCATGTACTATTTTATATTTACGTGACAAACATTAATTCTAAGGCTGTTTTTCATTTTTGACAAATGGATCTATGCTGACATTTGTAAAAACGGCGATGGTACGTTAGTTCTTACTAATGTAAAATTGCCACCTTCTGAAGAAGACAAATTTACATTTGTCGAAACCTAGGTTAAGAATTCTTTATCCATTGCAACTGGTCGGCTGTTTATAATTTTATTACGTGGAACCGTTGCTGTTGTGCAGCTATGTTTAAAATATACAACTTACTATGTCGAGCTACCAAGAGGATTAAATGTGTAAAGGTTTTCTCCTGATTTCGTTACAGAATTTTTTCTGGAAATTCGCAGCCCTATAAAATGCATCAGAAAAAAAGCTCGCACACGCTGGCCCCTACTATGGTTAGAACTGACGACTCCTTGAACCGTTGCCACATGAGACATGGATGGTACCATGGGGCTACGGACACACTGGTGCCGGCACGCCACTCTCATCATGATGTTGGTCGTTCAGCCTCATAATGCATCCTGAAAGATAATATAAGTTGTCACTTATGTGAAGAATAGCATTTCTTTAGCCGAAAAATTTAATTATCTGTCTCAGTGTCTTAGCTACATGAGGATTATATAGCACGAGTCATTCAAATGGAAAGGGAATATCATGTAAATTTAGCTCGTCAATTCAGTAGCGTATGCGGAAGTGATTGCACTGTCACAGTGTTGGCAAATGTTTGTGACAATGTTGCCAGTTCTCAGCTGTGCTAGGATCAGTTCTGTAGCATTATGGGAGGAGAAGCCTGTGCTTGTGTCATAGGAAGATACGGAGAGGAGTTGCGGGTTTTGGTTAATATGCAGCGTTTTCTCCTACTAGTTGTGTGAAACAATCAGGTGTGTAATCTTCCATCATGATTACAGTTTACCACAAAATATATACGAATAAAGCACTTACCTTGTTACTTTGTGACAAAAGATTACTTCAGTACAATACAAAGTCTTTGGAAATCAACTTTGCCCACCTGTCACGAAAAGTAAGACAACAAACACTTTGCACCTCGAAATCGATTGCATCTCTGTGCAGTCTTATGATCATTCAAGTAGAAATTCACGAATTGCACGAGAATATAGAAAAATGTTGGTGCAAATGAAAGCTGTAAGAAACATAGTTAATTAATTATTGTGTATCTCGAAATAATCAATTCATTTGAAAATTCAGAAGAGAGGAAACTAAATATTATGCCCATTAAGACTGAAACTGAAGTGCAGATGCGGATGCTGTGCAGATCAGCGATTTTACATCTTTAGATCTATACAAATAATATATACTAACCAGCGTATTCATTGCTTTCGTAATGTTTCCTTCTTGTTTAGTCTTCTAGTGATGAACTGGATCCACACCCATGAGTCTGATTGTTTCTTTGTATCCTTCCATCTACTATCTTTGTGTGTTATTGTTCGGTGTTCAAAAAGCAAAACATTATGCTTTCTCCCACGAGGTATTACAACGAGGTCGCAAGGAGGCTAACCAATTATAATCAAAATACAGTGAGACGCCAATTTGTCTCTCGTAATGGTGTTAAGTCGACTGAAATAGTTGGGTGTTATTGTCGTCATCACCGACATCCCGTTGTCGTCTTCTCTTACTGAGATTTTCATATTACCATGAACACAAGACGCCGAGATAAATATGTATATTTCATGTGCCGAAACATCCCACATTCTATTCATCCTGATCCATTCGTTAAGAGCATCGACAGCAATGAGTGATAGGAAAGCTGTTGTGAGGTGACGAAAAACAATAAAAATGGTACGAATAACAAATCAGTAATCAAGGGTGTTTACTGCATTACAGAAGATTAACAAAATAACCAAGAAAGCCTGAGTGTTTAATTGGCGCACTGCATAGGTGTTCTTACCACTTTGTTACTGAATTATGTTCTGGTTGTTTGCAGAGAGAAAAGAAATAACGCTCTAGCCATAGATATCGCTAGTACAACTAGATAGTACCTATCAACTATCCTTGCTTTACATAACGAGACGAACATATCGTCACCGAGCTGATATTTGAAATACATTTCTGTTTTCTCTCTCAGTCTCTCTCTCTCTCTTTTTATTTTTATTTTTATTTTTGGGGAAAACAGCGAGAAGCGCGAATAATAAGCAAGTAGGCATATAACCTGTTTACAGTTATTTTCATTGGAATACATATTGCGAAATGGGGTGAAACCTATCGCAGAAGCAACCAAAATAGAACAATTTCTTGGACCATGCGCAACACACAAACGAAATCTAGCTGCACCAACGTGTTGTGCGGTATATTACACGAAAACATATCTGATTCATGATGCTAAATACATTTCTATCAGATTTCAATTTGGATGCGTACCAAGTGTATAAAAAGTATACCTTGAAATACGTAGAAAGTCACATATAGGTATTCGACTGAAACATAACCATGACCAAAATTGTAACTGGGGTCGACAGAATCGTCTCTACCACACTGACAACTCGACCGGTGAGAGTGATCGGCCGGTTACTTAAGTTTACTGGTATCAAAGCTACAGCATGAAAGCACAAAAATGTTAATAACCCAAAGATCATTAACTTAGGAACCCATAGAAAGTAAAGCAGTCATCAGTCAGAAGAGTGGTTTGAACACCACAGTGCTTTCATAGGAACGGTCTTGTTGGAGATGGTGTGCCATTGCTTTCATCCGACATTTGAGTTTAATTACCTAGCCAGTTAATAGGGGAACCTACAGTTTAACGTGGCTTTCGGACCACATTGCAACTAGGCATTTTTTACATCAACAAACACTTCCCGAGGGGGTAATAAGTGTAGAATGCCACATAAAAGAAGTGAGCCTGAACAGGGATTGAACCTGAGACCTTGCTCTTCATCACTTTGCCACCATGCAGCTGTTACTGTGGTTTCTACTTGGCATTAAAGTTAATGATCTCCCATTTGTGCCTGCGTTGGCACTTACGTGTCCCTTAGGAGACCTTAAATTTGGAATTACCCTCGTATACGTGTGTGTAAACGCCGTCCGATGCCCACTTCAGTATTATAAATACACCTCAGTTTGTGGATGTACTAAGTCTTAGGTTGATAATCATTTAGAAGATTTAGCAGTGCTGTACCCACTGGTGTTAAACACGTTTTCAACCAATGATTCCCATAGCTACAGGAACACTACTTGTGATACCTCTTAGACAAAATTCGTAGACAGTGCTATCAGACGAAAAGATCAACCTGACACAAACTGTGGGAACTTTGTTTTACGACCTTCATACCTGGATAAATAGCTTCTCCTACAAAATAATACATAATAAAAAAGCTTCGAGATGCATCTGCTGCCAGGCCGTCTATTAAACTTGAAAAGAACAAAATGTCGCAGAAGTTAGCCCTTTTTCCACATGCGGCTCTTTTGGGTTGAGAAGTGAAAGCAATTATGTTTAAAGTTCCATTAAATTGATAACTTCTGCACACAGCAGAATTGAATTTTTAAAAAATGTTGTTGTGAATGTAATACACTCCTGAAAATGGAAAAAAGAACACATTGACACCGGTGTGTCAGACCCACCATACTTGCTCCGGACACTGCGAGAGGGCTGTACAAGCAATGATCACACGCACGGCACAGCGGACACACCAGGAACCGCGGTGTTGGCCGTCGAATGGCGCCAGCTGGGCAGCATTTGTGCACCGCCGCCGTCAGTGTCAGCCAGTTTGCCGTGGCATACGGAGCTCCGTCGCACCTCTGGTGATCGTCGAGGGGACACTGAATAGTGCACGGTACATCCAAACCGTCATCGAACCCATCGTTCTACCATTCCTAGACCGGCAAGGGAGCTTGCTGTTCCAACAGGACAATGCACGTCCGCATGTACCCCGTGCCACCCAACATGCTCTAGAAGGTGTAAGTCAACTACCCTGGCCAGCAAGATCTCCGGATCTGTCCCCCATTGAGCATGTTTGGGACTGGATGAAGCGTCGTCTCACGCGGTCTGCACGTCCAGCACGAACGCTGGTCCAACTGAGGCGCCAGGTGGAAATGGCATGGCAAGCCGTTCCACAGTACTACATCCAGCGTCTCTACGATCGTCTCCATGGGAGAATAGCAGCCTCCATTGCTCCGAAAGGTAGATATACACTGTACTAGTGCCGACATTGTGCATGCTCTGTTGCCTGTGTCTATGTGCCTGTAGTTCTGTAAGTGTGATCATGTGATGTATCTGACCCCAGGAATGTGTCAATAAAGTTTCCCCTTCCTGGGACAATGAATTCACGGTGTTCTTATTTCAATTTCCAGGAGTGTAGAACACCCAACGTCTTATTTATGGTGCGCAACGCTTACCATTACGCTACCAGCTGTCACGTTGTTACAGATGCACCAGACGTCAACAACAGTTACTCCAGAACTTCTGCATTCCACAGTGCTGTGATATAGTGCATATGGCCAGATCTAGACTTCCGAGAGACAGACAGCAACAGCTTTCCTTTGGCACTGCACGACGTTTTCAACAAACAGATAGCACAATGGAGTACCTCAAATTGAGAGGAACACTTCCTATTTAAATTTCTGCATCCTGCACTGTTGGCAGTTCTGTGCAGGTGGCAGTTACATGATTTATTTCGGAGTTGAATGTATGCGCTAGGTAGCCGAGGCAGCTAGTTCATGGCGATTCGGTAAACCTAGTAAATTAATGTACTGAAAATACTGCCAGCCACTTCAGGGAGCCTGTGTGTCAGAATTCTCTTCGCTTGTGCCGCAACAGTATTATGATAGAAAAGTGAGTCACAGAGACGAGGATTCGGTGTTCTGTTGGATTGATGATAGTTTTCTATGATGATGTTCTCGGTTTGAATCCAACTTCTGCCGATGATTTTAAATAGATTCTATTCTCCTTGGGCTACGCCAAGTGAAGAACGTATAATGGCATTGTGGTCTGAAATACACATTGAACATGATATTCCTTCCCTACCTAGTAGATGTTAGGTTGAACCACAATAAAGTCAGGAGTTGTGAAATGTGGGAACTCTATCACCAGTAACCTTTCCTGTGGTAGTTATTTATTTCTAGTGACGAAACAAACGCTATGTAGTGTCACAGGACACTTATTCCATCTTTTATTTGAGCTTCTGTTATGTCGATAAAACTGGTTCAGAACTGGGAATGCAACTCAGACGGCCCTTAACGCGGAATTTGATCCCTCTGTGACAGTACACCTCGACTACTACTTGTTGTTTGTTCAAAACTGCAAATTCCTTAACATCTCTACATGTTGCGCGTGAATGGGTTTGAATCCTGGGCCGGCACTAAAGTTTTCTTTACGTATTATCTAGCTGTAGCATGAGAACACCTATCTGCTGGTGTATAATGATTTTGATTTTTAATGCATTTTCATTCGTTGTCAACAATAAAAACATATGACGTATTTGATTCCCAGTGAGACACAGAACTATTTGAGAGGTCACTGTAAATTCAAGGTTGTTATTCCGAGCTGCTGGTGGAGTAAAATTCGGTAGATGACGTCTCTTTGTGTGTAGTCAACAACGATATGTGCGGGGTTCGATTCCCAGTCAGCACTGAACTTTTCGTTATATTATTTCTACTTCAAACATGCCCACATGTCGCTGCTGGTGTAAGAAACCCATATTTAACGTTCGTTTTTTGTAGAATATAACAGCGATAGATGCCGAGTTAAGAGTCCTGGGAAGAAAAAAATTGATGTATCGTCTCGTCATTTCAGTTAAAGCATTTAGCTACTGCCGAAAACATCCGATATGTCACAGTTGATTGCGCTTCGATAACAATCTGGGTTCGAATCCATGTCCTTCACAAAGCTTTACCTCGCGGCATTTCAAGTAAGTTTCTTGTGAAGAAGCAATATTTAACATCTCTAGTAGTTTGTTAACAGGGCCAATAGATGCTGGGTAGGAATTTGCGTCCGTTAAAAATGTTTACGTTATCTAATTTAAAGTTGATATTTGCTAACTGATACTGTCTAAAATCGAGGTATATCACTCTCTGTATGCCTAGTCAGGAATGACTGTTCGTTTCCGTCTGTCATGAAATCTTAACCTGCATGACCTGGGTTTGAATCCATGTGCATAACAAGGCGGTTCGTCTCGTCATTTGAAGTTCATACACATTCTCAATTAGTTGCTCGTGAATAACTTAAACTTCAGTGTCATTTAGTGTTAAATAACAAGCACGGTATATTACTTTGAAGAGGAAATCATGAATACGAGGAACTTACTACGTGCGTTACCTATCTGACGTAATAATGAGAGTGGTAACATTTCAGGTATGTCCTTTATTGCAATAAATGTGAGCTTACAAGCCTTCAGGACAGTCTTATCTGTGATAAGGTGTTCCCTGAAATTTCTAGTATTGTGGTATTACTTTATATCTTGAGTTATTGCGATACAGAGCAGAGTTTTCTAGTGGTGACTTGCTGGAACCATTTTCAATAGTCAAACGACTGTACCTAGGAGTGATTAGAGGACCTGCTAGTCAGCTGCGTTATTTGGGTTGCATGCGAATCAGGCGAAATGCAATTCAGGTCGTTCAGATACTTTTGAGCACGACTGCACATTGAACTGCTAAAATATAGCTGTGTGTTTCTTAATGGTCTAATTCATACATTACAATTTGTGGTAGGATTTAGAGAAAATTTGTGCCTTTGAACGTGAAACTGGAGGCTTTGAAAAAAACTAGACAAAGAAGAACGTTAAAGAACCTTGCAGCTGAGCATGGAGTCGGTGAAGTGACTGTTGGAGATAGGCGTAAAAACAGAGAAAAACTCAGAAGTTTTCATCAAAAAAGTGTGCTATTTCGTCATTTGAATGGAAGCCAATGAAGAAATCTGGGAACGAAAAAACGCATGAAGCTTTGTTCGTTTGGTCTACTCAACACAGACAGAAAGGAAGTCCAATATTATAGCCTATTTTGCGAGAAAAAGCTGTGTTTTTTAGAAATGAGTTAAAGGAAGGTAAGGACGATTTCACTGGAAGTTCGGTATGGTTGGATAGCTGGAAGGGTCGATACAGCGTAAGGCAGCTAGAAGTTTGCGGTGAAAAACTTTTGCGGGCTGTCAAGGGCTTGGTCGTTTTGTAGTATGTTTGTATTGATAATACGAAGTCTCGTCGCTCAGGTGACATTTTTCAGAAGCAAACTGTGCACCTTCTGCACTTCTATCAAGTAGCGCGGGCGTCTATGTGCCGTTGTTTTTGTTTGGCTTGACGGTGCGTGGAACAATCATTGCACACAATTTTCCCTTCTTTAAAACATTGTAGAGACTGTCTACAACACTTGATTTAGAGATATTCGGCTCGTTGCACGATTGCGACTGATGACATGACACAACATGGTCGCACCTTTGCTACTTAACACTACATGCTCACAGCCGTTATTTACAGTTGTTAGTTCAAGCTGCCACGGTAATCACTGTACTGACGTCACTTGTATGGTATGAATAATTCTTTGGACGTGCCGTTTACAGTGATGTAACTGAAAGCTTGTTCCCTTCGAAATCTTATTTATCTTTTGACCTTCTGAAGAGTGTACAACAGTTGCAACAACACTAGTTAAAATACGAAATCTGAGAAAAAAAATTACTCATCTATGAAGCAGTCACTATGAAGTGTGCTATTTAGAAGCCTTTCAGTCAATCAGCTGCTGCTCAGATCGACCCAATATAGTTACGTAAGAAGAAAACGTTTATCAGCTCCAGTGTGAGAATCACATGTGTAATGAAGGAAGACTTTTTGAAACAGTAGCAGGAATGCCAATGAAAGCTTTAGAGACGAAGTTGTATAAAAGTTGATGAGTTTTACTTGGTTATACAATTACAATGTCGTATCAGCAACTAAATTCTACGTCAGGCAACTATTTCAACTTTCGAAATCCTTTACACTAGCTGAACCGAATACATTGCAAACTGCGCACTGGAGACCAACAGACGTTCCATATTAATATGTTGGTAATGGTAAGTATTCCTGATTTTACAGTTCACGTAAAATGACACTGGAGGTTGCAGAAGAATATATGCCGGCCGTTGTCGCCGACCGGTTCTAGGCGCTTCAGTCTGGAACCGCGCTACCGCTACGGTCGCAGGTTCGAATCCTGCCTCGGGCATGGATGTGTGTGATGTCCTTATGTTAGTTAGGTTTAAGTAGTTTTAAGTTCTAGGGGACTGATGACCTTCGATGTTAAGTCCCATAGTGCTCAGAGCCATTTGAACCAAGAATATATAAGAAATATCGTAAATTAGCGTTGTGTACGTGCATTGATTTCTGTCCGAAAAATCTTTAACTGTGTGATTCAGGTTAAAGCAGACACCAAGAGTAAGGCAATATTCGAAAACATAACATGGAAAAAGTAAAAAGTTAAAATTCCCCACAAGACTTTAACAAGTGTTTTATAATTGGGTTTCACTTACCGCCATTAGAAATCAAGTGGAAGCGTTGAGCTGAAGTTACTTCATCGATAGCAAACTAAATTTTATACAGTACTTGAAAGAGCCAGTGACGCAATGGCAGCTTCTTCTTATGATTTGAGTTTGGTATACCCAGTTTCCATTACATTTTATGTGCTAAATGAAGCAGACCGTAATGTGTATCCGAACTCACTCAGATATCCAGAAGGGAACTTTTCATTCGGTTTCACTGCAAAGAATACCACAGAATGACAGTTTTGCGTTTTTGTATTAACATCTGTTTATTGAAATTGTACACCAGAGGCTCCGGAGGACTGGATACAGATACAAACAAAGATAAGATTGGCGCAGCCACCGTAGACTAAAGAGAATCCCGGTGCAGGAACGTCCCAATAAAACCAGTCCATAGGTAGAGTTTCAATTCCAATGTCGGAAGTAAATACCGAATGAGCAGTCCATAGCGAGAATCTGATAAACACGAAGCTTGCGTAGCGGTGAGGTATTGGTGACGTTCGCTATAAATATCTCACAGGCTGTAAGCTGCATAGCCGGCCCATTCATTTTCCCCTGCCTGATGTGTTTACCACGACACCCGATGAGCGCAATTTTTACAGTATCGTCTGTGGTATTGCACTGGTGCAGCCGTCAAGGGTGACATAGTAAATGGGCGCTCCATGGTGTCTTGGGAATATGCTGAACATACTAATTTTCAACCATCGTATTAGGAACTGAATGGCACGGATTTTTGAAAAGGAAAATGAAATGGTGGAGAAATCAGAAAAAACCGCTCGTGACTCATGCACAGTACCAGGTAATACTCCTTATTTTGAATCGAGTGTACACCTCAATATGAAGTAGCAAAATGTCGAATTCAGTTCCCACTCAGTAAGTCTGTAATTTAACTATCGATATTACCTATGTGTGTCTTACGTAACTTATTTGTCTGTTTTTACTTAATATGACTTCTGTATAATCATGCTCTTTGATGTAACATTTATATGCATGCTTCATTCACTATTTATGACAATTTACGTAATTCTAATTAACCAATGGGTTAATTTCGAAAGTAATGTGCTGTAAAAGAATCGAAATGTTAAAACTTTACTTCTCATATTGGTTCATGCCTAGGACAAAAGGAGGTTTGCCATCATGTAAACCTTGGTGGTAATCCCTCAGCAACGAAACTGGCTTGCCGGAAACAGAAAAGGTGGGTCTGGTGGACGAACTGCAAGGATCCTTGGTGGCAAGAGTTAGTCAGTGGCTAAGTGGCAAAGTATTCGCATCTTGTGAACTGAACGAGGGAAGAAGAAAGCAAGAGTATATAACATAAACTCGGATGTGGAACACATTTGTCTTATCATTCATGGCAGACTTTTGCTAGCTCTGTACTGCGAAAATCCGACGCTAAGAAGATGATTTTCAGAACGTGATAAACCATAAGAAACATGGATACATGCGGTACCTTTTCTGAATAGCCGCAGCATATCGACACCGCCATCTCTTTCGTCGAGAGCCGGCCGCTGTGGTCGAGCGGTTCTAGGAGCTTCAGTCCGGCGCCTCGCGGCTGCTACGCTTGCAGGTTCGAATCCTGCCTCGGGCATGAAAGTGTGTGATGTCCTTAGGTTAGTTAGGTTTAAGTAGCTCTAAGTTCTAAGGGACTGATGACCTCATCAATTATGTCCCATAGTGCTCAGAGCCATTTGAACCATTTTTTGCATAAACTGTGATGATTCGTAATACTTACTGGCTAGTAGACTTTGAAGGGCCAGCATGAGGATTAATTACTGTGCAGGTTTGTAAGTAACAGTGTCAATTATTCCATGTGTGTATAGTTAATAGTGTTTCCCGTGTTGTGTTCAGCATTGAATTGACTCTACTGCTAGACTAGTTTCTGGATCCCCGTGGTAACTTTTCAACCAGATTTAAGTTTCATGTTACAGTTACAACATTAACGAAATACACTTGCCAGCTATCTCATATTTGTGTGCTATAATAAACAACTGGCTACAACTATTCGAACTACATCCAGTTACCACTTGTTCCATTTGAACTAAATATTATGCTCCTCAAGAATGCAGATAATATTTACAACCATTTCAAGGACATTATTTTCCAATAATTAAGCTGATAAATGAACCTGTTGCCCAAGTTAATATTGTTCCACCATTACTTATTACTTAACTGTAATAATCATCAGCTTCCCGCTTTAATACACAAATAGTAAGTGTTAATAAAAGTCCATTGTTGCAAAGCGCTTAATACTTCTTATGCGTTGTTCATGCGAAACTGCTGTTACATTGCTTGGTAAATAGCACTTCTGATTGGTACCTTTCGCGCAAAACGTAATTTCTGTATCAAGCAAGGTAAGTCCTAGTAGTTAACTTCATTTTTGACCTTTACTAGTACTTAGTACAACTTTGCATAATTAGGCTGCCGATCGTTTCCTTTTACGTAATTACTGTTAACCAATTTACTAATAGAACCTTGGTTCGATTCCCGTTTATTCCGCAAGTGCTTCCTTTTAGTAGCAAATTTTAGAGAAACTGAACCAGTCCGATATATTAACGATGATACGTACGATCATGGTCAAATTAAAATCCTCTCACAGGAGTAACATTATGGGTTGTTACTAATTTAGTAGTTGTCGGTACTGTTATAAGTCTTTTAGAAAAAAAGTAGTAGCCTTTTATGTCAAATGTTGTTGAGTGACGCAGAAAATATGGAGAATCAAAAGCTGAAAATAAATAGAAGATCCCTGTTTCCAATAAACGTGCATTGATGATCAAAGACAATATGGCTACTTGCATATTAATGTCCTAGTCCAACTTTAGAATGCAATATATCATCCATTCTGGATGGCATGGATTCGAATTTCCAGAGGCATGGGGCATCAAATGTCTACCCACAAGTCACGCAACACAAGTGATTTACGGACCGGTGGTTTGTGGATACGGAACTGGCGTCCGATAGTCTCCCAGATGTATTCCACGCAGTTCAGATCAGGCGAATTTGGTGGGCAATAAATTAACATGAATTCATTATTGCGTCCCTCAGACGACTGTAGCACGAATCTGTCTTCCTACACGCAGTTATCCTCATACAAAGTGCCATAGCCTTGGGGAAAGACATCAAGCGTAAAGGGATGTGGGTGGTCCACTGTAATGTTCAATTAGTCCCCAACGACCGCTATTATGATGCCTTCGATTATAAACGCAGGTCCCATGGAAGCCCAGGTAAATGTCCTCCATGGCATAGTACTACCACCACCCTCCTGTTTACGTAGCGCGGTTCATGGTCCGAGCGACCGATGGCCCGGATGACTGCAAATGGTAATCGATTGGGTGCAATTTGAACCTCGATTATCTGACTAAGCGACACGTTCCACTTCACCCATGGTACTTATAATCTCGATAATTAAGTGTCCACTACAATCATAATCGTCGATGTTATATTGTCAATGAGAGGGCCTCTAGGGGACTTTCTGCAGAGCGTTCAGGAATGTGCGTTGAACGATGTGCTCCGAAATACTTGTATCTGAACCACCATTTACTCAGCCGTTAGATCAGCCATAGATCGCCGCCTATCCAGCTACACAGAGTGGAAACGCCTCAGGCTGTCACCATCTGTGATGAGGAGTGGACATCCATCACAATGTCACCTACTGCGAGTTCCATAATATTTCAACCATTTTCAGTAGATACCGATGGTAGAACGCGAACAGCCAGAAAGATTCTCCATTTCCCAGATGCTTGTTCCCAGGCGCTGGCTCATAACAATCTGTCCTTCGTCAAAGATAGTGAGCTATATTAACGAGTTTCCCCTGTTTTAGGTCCGTTTCGTCACTAGAATCAGTTCCCTTTCGCCTCTGCTCTGCTTAAATACTTCCCTTACTGCGTCCAGCGCCCCCAATGCAACCAGACCGCATTCAACCTTGCGGTGACAAGTGATCACAACTTTGTGCTCCCCTATGTTTGGAATGGTGCCGTGATCGGGAACCATGGCCCGCTGATGAATGGCTTCGCTTAATGTTCAGCGAAGAATCACTGTTCTGCACTACTCTGGAAGACCATCGTTGGCCAATATGGCGGTGACCTTACAATCTCCGAATACTTTGGTGATGCACAGTTGTGTTACTAATGTCGTTGTTGTGTGGGCAAACATCGGAGATAACTTCATATTACAGCTGTGATGATCTACGGGAACTCTGACGTCCTAACGATATGGAGTGTGATATTTTGAGTGAGAAAATTTTTTATCGCCTCAGGTACCCTTATAAAGTAAAAAACACACTGCCGACCTGATACTGATGAGACTTATACCAAGTTCTCAGTACTAAGAGGGCGTGCTGCATAGTACTGCTGCCAAATTTTTAATGTTAAAACTTTTAAGGATTTTTAAACAAAACAAACGTTATTAACATTCTAAATCATCATCCCTCATTACTTCTCAACATAATCACCATGGCGACGAACACATTTCTTCCAACGAGAGGCCACTTTTTTGGTGCTGTCACTGTGGAATGTTTGACTTTGTTAGCGGAGCCACAAACTCACCGCTTTATAACTATCAGAGTTAAGTCCTCGAGGGTATTTTTCAAGTCCTGGAAACGAATGAAAATTAGTTGGGTTAAAGCTGGGACTGTTTGGAGGATGATCGATGAAAGCGGACTCTGGCCGTCGGATTGTTGCAAATGTCGCAGCACTCGTTCTTATTAGGTCGTTGTCATGCTGAAGGAAAGGGTGTTCCATGTCTGTACGAACTCTCCGAATTCGAAACTACGATACAGCACACAGTATGTCACGCACCGATATGGCTACGTTACACACTGACATATTACGCGCTAGTATACAGAACCCCCAGGCCGCAAAAGGTTGTAACTTGCTCCAGCGAAGCACGGAAGTCAAACGAGTAATGTATCTGGCATGTAATATATCGACAAATTTTGCGAACAGAATAAAAAAATACGGTGACATTACATTTCGGCATACCCCCGTGTATCCCTAAGTACTCAGAATAAATCTAGAATTAAATTTTACTTCATAAAGGAATAATTTTACAGCATAACTTGTCGTTGACGCCTATATGATTAGAAACTGAGCAAAACCACAAATTCGACGATACCGGAGAAGGGATTAGGGGCTATAATTTTCTTAACAAGATCTGGATATCTAAGTAAATATTTGGAACCCGCTGTATCTGAATGCGAGTCTAAAGCCTTATACTGTGCCAAAGTTCCTGAAGTTGTTGCGAGTTGAATTCATATTCCTCTTGGCAAACCAGAGTAGTACATTATAAACCAAAAGTAAAGATGATTAGAGTTTATCGTCCCGTCCCGTCAACGTAGGTGTTATTAATGAGAGATAACAAGCTCAGACTGGGGAACTTTAAGGAAGGAACTCACCTGCGCCCTTTAAAGAAGAACTGTTACCGCGTTCGCCTTAAATAGCTTCGTGAAACCACTTAAAATCTGATTCAGCATTGCCTAACAGTGATTTGAATTAGTAATCTTCAATACGAGTCTACAGTGTTAACTGCACCATCACACATGGAGTCTGAAAACAATTTGGAAATAATTCAAACTACAACTGTGCCGCAAGAGATAGTAAACGAGAAACCACAATACTTAAAAAGTGTCGAGCGCTTAACATATGGAAGCTTAGTAAGCTATGTAATGTGATTTCCGCGGGACTGCTACGGTCGCAGGTTCGAATCCTGCCGCGGGTATGGATGTGTGTGATGTCCTTAGGTTAGTTACGTTTAAGTAGTTCTAAGCTCTAGGGGACTGATGACCTAAGATGTTAAGTCCCATAGTGCTCAGAACCATTTTTTTGTAATGTGATTTTTTTATTAATGTGTTCTTCCTTATGACATTTATTGATAGCAAGTATGAACAATAACTCTTTCAGTCACAACAATTTCTCCTTTTATTAAATCACGCCATCATCAGCTGAAAATCATTCAGTATATAGTTTATGTCTGCTCCGTAACCTACTAAACGATTTTTGTTTGATGATGTGTGATTTAATAACACACAAAATTTTATTGTTTTGACTGAACGGATTATTATTCACACTTCCTTTGCATCTAACAGTCAAGTCTATAACTGCTAAATATGGAGAAAAGTAATCTGTTGACAGTGTTTGAGAGTGTCTCGATGTGGTAAGAGTGCGCCTGGACCTGTGTCATTGTCAGCTTGGGACATCGTGGAACACGGGTCACGTGGAACTGAACACCACGGCATCGGGTGATGCGACCACGGAAGCAGTCGCATTGTCTGTTTAGCACCGGAGCTGGGCGGCCACAGGTCGTACACGTGCGCGCGACGCCTAACCCCTGAGAGCACCAGTGCGCATGTGCAGCAACGCCAGGTAGCTTGCCGACGTGTCCTCTGGCTACAGTTCCTCCTCGCCAACCCCTACAGCCCAAGGCTCACAATATTAGAACCTTGCAGATAGAGACTGTTCATAATTTTTTGAATCATTTGTTTTCCTATTATGTAATGAGTGGAGGCAAAATCTTGTTCACATCGATTTTGATGAACTACATCTTACTAAAATGTAATAACTTATTCTTTTAATGGTCATTTAACAGCGATCGGTGTAAAATATTATAATTTAGTAAAAAGTCTCTATCGCAATCGATATTTATTAAGGTTGGCAGTTGTTATTCGTGTTCTTAAGGATATTATTGCGTTCATCGCCGACGGCTTCCGTCACGGTGCTTACGACCTGAAGATGGTCTAAATTACAAACCGAAACCGGTCGCCAACTATAATACACATCTGTTCCGATCGTTACTGTTTTACAGAATTTTAATACAACTTACCAGTCGAGGAGCAGTCAAACGCATATCTCGTAAAAAGTTACCTATAAAATTTCAGAGCCCACGATGAATATTTCGTATGTCAGGTCCACAACCTAAACGTCTGCGACAAGTATTAGAATTAGTTTCCAAACAATGCTAACAAAATATGTATCCATGGTGAAGGTTTCGAGTTCATTTCTCCTACGTTTTTCTTAAAAAAAAACAAAAAAACGTACCGTATCCGTTGAAGTACCGCCAAGATGATAAAATAAGTTAGTTACGGGGCTGTTACTCTTCTCTTGTGTTCTCTGCTCTCTCTCTGTCTCTCTCTCTCTGTTTCTCTCTCTTTAATGTTTAACTGCTGTACAAGTTGAAAGCTATAAATTCAAGACAATATACTGAAAAAAATCACATCAGCTTTCGGTACCCTACTGACCGAAACAATTTTCCTAAATTGAGCTTATATGTTTCGCCTTAATGGCATAGTTCCATAAATTCAATACCGCACAAGACACTAGAGGCTTTCTAGAGGACAATAGATCGTAACCATGGCTCACAAGTGCACCACAGCTCGAAACATTGGATCACGTTTATGTGTGACGGAGTCATAGTGCAGCTTATAATTTCCTCCATTTTCAACGGCATGCCTCACCCTAATTGTTTGGCACGTGATTTTTCGTTAGTAGCGTAATCTTATTTCTCATTCTGCGTATTAATCTTTCTCCCGTTGAATTAATGTTACCTTCATGACCTTCTGTCACTGTTTCGTTCTCTCGTAAGTATTAAGACCCTGTGGAAACACGAAAAGAATTTCCATCTACAACGATGCACCTCTTTCCTTGCCTGCTAAAATGATAATTTATCTTTGTGACCTAGGAATTCCCGTTACCTATTTGGAAAGACTTTCTTCCCCAGGAGCATATTGGCACCTCACCTTACTGAATTCAAAACGTGTCTTAGTGATGCTGTTTAGTGCTGATGTCTGTTAAGTGTGCGTTGAATGTGCAGTGACAGTGTCTTCGTTGAAGATGAGAGATAATAAAAGGCCTGAAATACGGTATCGATGTATCGATGTACAGTCTCCACGACACGAACACCATCTACAATGTATCCGAACTTGGAGACCTCATGAGACCTGTATAGTATTCTCAGCAATTTTACATGTTCTCGATTTCTTGGGCTTAACTCAATATGTTTGTACACAGTGCACTGCAAGGCCACACTTACTTACATGTGCTAGGTAGTGGCGATGGAAACGATTAACACCATTTAGAAATGTAATCCTATCCACAGAATAGGTCCCCCACGAGAAAGGCAGAACATCTCTGGCACGCACAAAGGACAATGTGTCATTTTCGGAGGAAAGGTATTCGTTTTTGCGGGTTGCTTAACGTTACGTCACGCATATTTCAATAGAGTTGGGGCAGTGTTTCAGTTTAGTTTGCGAAACGACACTGTCGTATCAGCAGTTAGCCTAGGTGGACGTAGATGGCATGAAATGCGGTTAATAATATGCAGAAGAAGGTCTGATAAACCGTTTCCATGAAATTTCAGCTACGTAATTAACAGCGTTGCAAAGTGCTTGGCTTAGTGGATCCGGACGATTTTGCATTGTTTCGTGTGTTTGGGTACATTTACAAGCTGTAGATGGACTCTGAAATGCACCTGGCAGAGTATATAGAGCCTTTGTGAATATTCATGTCATGCTCGTTTGTTACCTGGAATAAATTACAGCGCACTGTTTGAATTTAATGTTGTGTCTCATTGATTTGTGGAATTAATGTGTGTAAGCCTTCAGTTCTATCTATTACGCACGTGGCAATCTGTACATAATAGCCATGTTTGATTGTGAGCCGTCAGCCATTGACCATTAACATCGGCTATCTGCTGCTTCTTATTTCCTCTGCATAATTTTAGATCCTTACTATCACATGTTAAATACATGACGATGAAATGGTCAGGGATCTCGAATTCAATTTCCACGAAAGTAATAACATGTTGCCTCGTCTCAATTTCTCATGAATTCTCACAATCTTAAACTATTCCTACTTTAATATATGTATTAAACACGGGTATTTCGACCCATACATAACTAAGGCAGATCGTCTCTGGCACGCACAAAAGAACAACGTAGCTCGTGTCACTTTTGGAGGAAAGGGATTCGTTTTCGAGGGTTGCTTAACGTTACGTCATGCATATTTCCATAGAGTTGGAGCAACACTGCTTGAATCGAGGTTCATGGATTCTTGTAATTAAGTATTCTGGTTTATATCTCACTATCAGTTATTGCACACACTGTACACACATTTTTTTACAACTCTTCACCCACTACACACACACACTGGTGATCTTTGGGCCATTTTGTGCACTGAGACTTCCCATTTGTAATCCTGAAACACTGAGTCAGCATCCCTCAATAATGAGTGAGATTTTGAGTTCATAAATAGGAAGAGGTGGTAGTATTGGCCTATGCATAGCTTGGGGGAAAGTATTTCTAGAAAAGGAAAAAACAAGGAAAAAACATAGTGTGAAGGTGTTATGGGGAATGTTGGATGTTTTATAAAGATTATTGTTATTTATTTGTATAGCTTTTTTTAAAAAAATCCTACTCTGTTTTCTCTAAGTAGTCATTCAATGTATAAAATGTATTGCACAACAGGTACTTTTTGGCTGTCTTTTTAACTGAGTGTATTTTTGCAATTTCATTAATCTCTTTTGGCAATTTATTGTATAGGTTTCTTCCTTGGTAGAAAACGCTGTTTTGAGTTTTTTTTTATTTTTTCTTGGTAAATGTAAGTGTAGTTATCTCTTGTTCCATGGTCATGGACAAAGCTGTTTCTACAGTAATTACCAATGTTATTTTTGATGTGTACAACTGATTGGTAAATGTGTTCACATGGAGCAGTTAAAATCCCCAGATCTTTACAATGAGCTCGACTACTATTTGTGGTTATTAATCTTATGGCCCTTTCCTGGAGTTTGAAAATTGTGTTCGTATTTTGTGCATTTGTTCCCCAAAAAATTATTCCATTCTAAGAATTGAGTGTACATATGAATAGTATGTAACTAAAAGACACTGCATGTTACGCACTGATGATAGTATTCTAAGGGCATGACATACTAATGACACTCTGTTTGCAAGTACCTTTGTGTGTTCACACCACTTCAACTGAGAATCAATATTCATTCATAGAAATTTTGCATTTGTTACACAGTCTGTAGAGGTGCCTACATTTAATTTAACATTGTCAGTTTTCCTCTTCAAACTGAAATTCATGGCATTAATTTTCCTTATGTTCAGTGTCACTTTATTGCTTGTTGACCACTCATAAACTTCCTTGAGAGTTTCATTTGCTTTCTCTGCAAGGAGAGTTTTTTTCTCAGTGACTATAATAGTGATGTCAGCAGCGAAGAGAATTTTTTCACCATGAGAACACTGCTGGGAATGTCATTGATGTATATTATTGGTCCAATATGCTACCTTGCGGAATACCTATTTTAATGTATTTTGGTTCTGATAGGCGTTTTACTAATTGTTTAGACCTATTTGAAGTATGCTATCTCTACTCTTTGTACCCTACCTACTAGGTATGATCTAAACCAGTCATTAGCTACCCCTCCTATTCCTAGTGCTTCTAATTTGTTTAATAAATTCTCTTGGTCGACTGTATCAAAGGCCTTAGAAAGATCCAAAAATATGCCTGTGACACACTCATCTTTATCAAGAGCATCAAGTAAAACTTTTGTGAATTCTGCTATGTCTGATTCAGTATTTTTCCCACTTCAGAAACCAAACTGTGATTCGCTTAAAACATTGTATTTATTCAGGTAATTCATTAATCTGTCTTTCATAATTGGTCCAATTATTTTTGAGAATTGTAACTGCAGGGAAATGGATCAGTAATTTTCTATGTCGTCTGCATTACCTTTCTTGAGAAAAGTTACAACTCTTGCCTGTTTTAACTGCTCTGGAAATGTTCCTGTTGTGAAGGATTCATTTATTAGATTTGTTAAGGGGCCTTTTATAATCCCTATGCATTGTTTCTGTACACACACTGGTAATTCACCTAAGCCTACTGACTTTTCATTTTTTAGTTTTTTAACATTTTTATTGGCTTCATTCTCTGTGGTTGGCAGTGACATCATTGTCTTTAGTGTAGTATTATTTACGGGAGTTATATTTGTTTTCCGGAACTTCTGCTGTAACGTCTCCGCAGTACTTGAAATATGCTCATGCACATAGTTTGATAAGTGTTGTGGATCATTTATTACCTTATCCTCCTCCCTGAGCTGAATGTTAGTCTGCATTTGTTTGCCTCTCCCTGTTTCCCTTTTTTAATATCCCAGACTGCTTTGCTTTTGTTCTCTGCATTATATATTATTTTGTCATTAAATGACTTTTTTGCAGCAATCAGCACCTTCCTATAGATCGTTATGTATCTATGATAGAAAATTAATAGCTCTGGATCATTGCAACACTTTTTCATGGATCTGAGGTATTTATGTTTTACGGATGACTTCTTAATACCTGCTGTTATCCATCTGTTTTTGTGAGATGTTGATACAGACATGCATACTTTTGGAAATGCCTTTTCAACGTTCAATTTCAATAATATGGAGAATTTAGAGAATTTCATGTCCACGATGGTTTCCTTATACGCTTCATCCCAGCTTTGTTTTTTAGTTATTCTGAAATATCTTTTATTTTGATTTTTAATGGATGTCGTTTGTAAGCTTGTAGTTTAGTGAATGATTCGATGCCTGATTTTACTGTTGTCATTTCACAGAGATGGTCTTACAGACCGAGATATTTAGCAGCTACATCACATTTTCCCCGTCTATATTTGTGGCCACATGGTCAATTACTGATGCAGACATTGTGGTAGCCCTTGTTGCACTATTGACCAATAGGGACATGCCAAAACTTTGAAGGATATTTGTGAGGGGGCAGTGGGATTCATTTATGATACTAGTGTTGATGTTACTCTCCCCACACAGAATTATGTTGACCTTTGTACTTGAGATGTTATCTAGAACTTCTGTTAATTTATTGAAAAAAGTGTCCACTATAGCGTTAGGAGATCTATACGCTCACAAAATGATTAATTTCTGGGTTATGTCAAGCCGATATTTCAAAGTGTTTGTCTTTACTTACTGTATTGAGGTTATGTCTTGATTGGAACTGTGTTCCTTTTCTGATATAAATGCATGACCCTCCACCCTTTGAAGCAGTTCTGCAGTAGGAGTCTGCCCTTTCATACTATGATAATACTACATGTTGAATTTCTGTGTCTCTACACCAGTGCTCAGTAACACAAACTACAGTTCAGTTCAAAGTTTGGAGCTGAACTTCTGATAGTTGTATTTTATTTTTTATTGATGGAATGTTTTGACGGAGGCTTGTTAAGTCCGTGAAATGCCCCATGTTACCCTTACCAAATATTTGTTCTTCTTTGTGACATCTGGTATGTGTGATATTTGAAGTGTTAAAATCTGTCTTCTGAGTGATTGTTTCAGTATTCTTTAAATTTCTTTAAATACTCTTTAGGCAGGAGAACCTGTTGTCTGGATGTATCCTAAAAAAGACCTACTTTTCCAGCCTATGACTACAGGTATTTGACAAGGTGTTCAAAAAATGGTTCAAATGGCTCTGAGCACTATGGGACTTAATATCTGAAGTCATCAGTCCCCTAGAATTTAGAACTACCTAAACCTAACTAACCTAAGGACCTCACACACATCCACGCCCGAGGCAGGATTCGAACCTGCGACCGTCGCAGTCGCGTGGTTCCGGACTGAAGCGCCTTGAACCGCTCGGCCACCACGGCCGGCGGCAAGGTGTAGCCCGAGATCCATCGCCTATACTTTCATGAATTTCCTGTATCAATCTTCCATTCCCAGCCCTGTTTAAGTGTAGGCCATGCCTAGTGAAAGCCCATCTGTTGATAGTCCCGACGGGCACCAGAGAAACATGAGCAAAGTTAGGTGTCTTCAGAGCCATCCTTAACCCTACATTGATTCCCCTCACAGCTCCATCAAAGTGTGGTCGATCACGACGCAGGAACAGCTCAACAAAGAATACGTTGGAGCCATGAGTCAGGGAAGCTATCTTGTCCAGGTCACCAACTATGTCATATGCTGTGTCCCTGTCCAAACTGTTTTCCGCCCCACTCACCAGCACTACAGGGCCCTTTTTTGTAAAGTCCTTACATAAAAACCCTACGTCTTCTGTCCCATGACTTATCCCTCAATTTGGCTTCAAGATTCTGGTGGCCTGGTACGCTGCCTCTAAACTTTCCTGTAACTGAGGGCCTGCATCTCTCATAAGGCTACTACCTAGCAGCAGCACTTTCTTCTTCCTAACACTTCATACATTCCTAGGCTTCTTGGCCTCGGTTGAAGTGTGCTGCACACTTTCTGCTCCTCGTTCTGAGGCTATTCTCCACTGCACTCTGGCAGTGGTAGATACCAGTTTTTGGTGTCGATGATAAAACTGTCAAATCGTGTTCTCTTTCTTCCTATCCTCCTACCAGTTACCAGTTCCCAACCAACCTCCTCCCCTCCCCCCCAATCTCCCTTGATTCTTATTAGTTCGTTCGTTGCTACCTCCAACTGTGCCTTAAGGGCACAGATCCTGCTTTCCGGTTCCCCAATGAAAATGTTCCTGCTGCATCCTTTGCAGTTACAGGAGAGAGCCTCTTCTGTTCTCCCAATATTCTCCTCTCTGCATCTCCCTCGGTGACAATATTTCCTACAAGATTGGCAAGAAACTCCTCTACTCACTACCCTATAATAGCTCCCACTGATGGTCAGTTTCGAAAGAATAATTAATTTTCTCTCTAAAGTAAACTTGCATTTCGTCAAGTAAGTTACTGACAGATTTGATTTTGGGATCAGAGAGGGAGTTGACAGAACAGATGATTGTTTATCTGACGTAGGCATGAGTAATAGTGAGAATACCGTCGGAGTTATTCATTCAGAAAATGTACATTTCAAAGTTCTGAATGTGGCAATATGATGAGGTGGTTGGATTTATACCACAGAGACAGGAAAGGGATATGTGTTAAGATTTTCAGTGTTTTTCAGAGTTGTCCTAACAACAATGCTATTTCTTTGCCAAAAGAAATCGGATAGCTTGACATCGTCTAATCCTACACATTATGATTGTGCCTCTTCTGAGCTGCGTATTCAGGATGATGTTTTATCCCACAGCACCTACAATAAGGATTTTTCACAGTTACGGATCCCCTTCAGTGTAGGAAAGGCTTAACGGAACATATGAAGGGAATGATAGAACGGTTTTACAGTCGTGTGAAGGGGTTGGAGCATAACAAACCAGACGATTGTAAAAGAAACGCTGTAGGCTTTCCCGGAGTAAACCATTGATGAAGGTTTCTCGGGTCTCCAGCCGGGTGGTAGCGCTACCACCCGGCTGGAGACCCGAGAAACCTTCATCAACAAAGGAATGCTCTATGAAAGTAATGAAGAAGTATATGAAGGTGATGGAATAAACCCAAGTAAGTTAACAAGCTTAGAGAAGACCTAAGGAGAAACATGGAGCAGTCGTAAGCGGATTTAAAAGTAGAAATCAGTGAACTGAAACAACAGCAGGTCGCAAGTGCTAGAGACAACAAGGAGACGGCTCAACAGCTGACGAAAAGAAATGTTTGTCTAATTAATGAGTTTATCACGCTATTTCGAAGTCTAAAGCTTCAGCCTGGGCGATAAGATGTGATATATATTTATAAGTCAAAAAGTGACGTGGTTGATAATAGACACGCTAACGTAGAAGGCAAGCACACTAAGCAGAAATAGTATGTTGCCATGAGAGGAGAAATAAGATGGGCGATTGTTACTGACTTAGAGAGACTGGAAAGACAAATTCCAGGAAGACCTTTTTGACAGGATAAATGACAATGCGTCCACTGAAAATTTAACTCAGTTTAGGCAGTTGGTTAGGAATTATGAGGTAATATCCAGAATCTGGTCAAGGGGTTGAGTCAATCAAATGGAATTCGGAAAGCCAGGCTCTAAGCAGGTTTTAGGAGATCGGTAATATTTCAAAGAGAATGAAGGAACTCAACGCTAGCTCTAGATCTGTTACCCGCCTATAGAGAAAAACAGCAGGATGTCACACAGCTCGTTACTGTAACCGAGTTACAAGAAATTAAATTTTTGTTGACATTTATGGATGAGCTTTCGGAGATTAACTGACGGTGCAGCGGCTTCGCACATGACATGCGTGAGTGTTCCTGTCATGTCAAAGTGTCGATTGATCGCAAAGGCAATAAGAATAAATGTTTCAGTAGCAATACCACTGTTAATATAGACCAAATGACTCTGGCCATGAGATTAAATATCATCAAAAATACAATTATTTAGGGGAAGCAGTTAATCGAGTTTACCTCAGATACATCAAAGGTGCCTCACACTGCAGGAGATGGAAGGTTGCGGCTATCAGTACTTCCTCTCTGTATGGACATTTCAGGTATTTTGGAATAAGTAAAATGGGATCTACCCAAAATCGCATTTACAAATATTTTATTCATCTCTATCTCCTTCTTCGACAGTTGGCCACAGCAGGACTACTTATAGGGTGAATAGACAAAAAGTCCTCCTCTAGTGGGTGACTTTCCAATTTAGTAAGTTTTCTGTCATGTACCGCTTCCTGCCTATTAGTTCGAAGCGAGAACAGATCAGTGTATAAGATCCAACATAATTGTGTTTAAGAACATATTGGACAAATATATTATACTAGAACTGACATGAGATTACATTTTCACCCAGTTTGGGTGCATAGATTCTGAGAAATCAGTACTCTGAACAACCACCGTCAATGCGAACAAGAGGTGACCGAGACGTGTAACCAATAACACCCCATTCCATCACGCAGGGTGATACGCCAGCATGGCGATGACAAATAAACGCTACCAATGTGCGTTCACCGCGATGTCACCAAACACAGATGTGACCATCATGATGCTGCCAACAGAACCTGGATTCATACGGAAAAATGACGTTTTGCCACTAGTGCATGGCTGCACGATCCGTTACAGCCATGCGGAAAAGATGCGTGTCATGTCGACTGCTAGTGATACGAGGCCGTTGGGATCCAGCACGGCGTTCCGTATTATCCTCCTGAACCCACCGATTCCATATTCTGTTAACAGTCATTGGACCTCGACCAACGCGAGCAGCAATGTCACGATACGATAAACCGCAATCGCGATAGGTTACAATCCGTCCTTTATCGAAGTCGGAAACGTGATGGTACGCATCTTTTCTTCTTACACAAGGAATCACAACAACTTTTCACCAGGCAACGCCGGTCAACTACTGTTTGTGTATGAGAAATTAGTTGGAAACTTTTCTCATGTCAGCACCTTGTAGGTGTCGCCACTGGCGCCAACCTTGCGTGAATGCTTTGAAAAGCTAATACTTTGCATATCACAGCATCTTTTTCACGTCAGTTAAATTTCGCGTATGTAGATCGTCATCTTCGTGGTGTAGAAATTTTAGTGGCCAGTAGTGTAGAATACGGGAGAAAAGCACAGGTAGTTAAGTTAGACGTACGTGTGGTACTTTTGCGGGAGTATACAGACTATACAAAGTTTAGTTCTTTCACGCTATCTGCTCATGTACCCGTTTATCATCTGCATTTCTTCTAGGTGTAGCAATTTTAATGGCCAGCAGTGTATTTGCAGGTCGTCTCAAGGACGATATAGATTCGATTCAGAGCGTGTTACAAGAGCTATGGACAGATACTCGGACTATCAGACCATCTCTGTCAAATAACAACAGTAAAATCAGGCATCGAATCATTCCCTAAACTACAAGCCTATAAACGACATCTATCAGAAATCAAAATAAAAGATTTTTCAAAAGAACTAGAAAAACAAAGCTGGGATGAAGTGTATAAGGAAACCAATGTGAATATGAAATTCTGCAAATTCTCCACATTGTTTAAATTGAACTTTGAAACAGCATTTCCAAAAGTATGCATGACTGTATCAACATCTCACAAAAACAGATGGATAACAGCAGGTATTAAGAAGTCCTCCCAAACACTTAAACACCTCAGTTCCATGAAAAAGATTCACAATGATCCAGAATTCTTAAATTTCTATCATAGATACAAAAAGATTTATAGGAAGGTGCTGATTGCTGCAAAAAAGTCATTTAATGACAAAATAATATATAATGCAGAGAATAAAAGCAAAGCAGTCTGGGATGTTATAAAAAAGGAAACGGGGAGAGGCAAACAAACGCAGAATAACGTACTGCTAAGGGAGGGGGATAAGGTAATAAATGATCCACAACACTTAGCAAACTATGTAAACGAGCATTTTTCAAGTATTGCAGAGAAGTTACAGCAAAAATTCCCCAAAACAAATATAACACCTGCAAAAATTGTTGCACTAGATACAATGATGTTACTTCCAACTACAGAGAATGAAGTCAATAAAACTGTTCAAAAGCTAAAAAATAAAAAGTCAGAAGGCTTAGATGATGTACCAATGTGTGTACTGAAACAATGCATAGGGATTATACAAGGCCCATTAACAAATATAATAAATGAATCCTTCACATCAGGGACATTTCCAGAGCAGCTAAAACAGGCAAGAGTTGTACCTTTGCTTAAGAAAGGTAATGCAGAAGACATAGAAAATTACCGGCCCATTTCCCTGCTGTCAGCATTCTCAAAAATAATAGAAGCAATTATGAAAGACAGATTAATGAATTAGCTGAATAAATACAATCTTTTAAGCAAATCACAGTTTGGTTTTCGAAGTGGCAAAAATACGGAGTCAGCCATAGTAGAATTCACAAAAGTTGTACTTAATGCTCTTGATAAAGATGAGTGTGTCACAGGCATATTTTTGGATCTTTCTAAGGCTTTTGATAGAGTCGACCACAAGATTCTATTAAATAAATTAGAAGCATTAGGAATAAGAGGGGAAGCTAATGACTGGTTTCGATCATACCTAACAGATAGGGTACAAAGAGTAGAGATAACACATACTTCAAATAGATCTAAACATTTAGTAAAATACTTATCAGAACCAAAACATATTAATATAGGGGTTCCACAAGGTAGCGTATTAGGACCAATACTATTCCTGATATACATCAATGACTTTCCCAGTAGTGTTACTCATGGTGAGAAAATTCTCTTCGCTGATGACAGAAATATTATAGTCACTGAGAGAACAAGAGAACTCCTTACCGAGAAAGCAAATGAAACTCTCAAGGAAGTTTACGATTGGTCAATAAGCAACAAATTGACATTAAACATAAAGAAAACTAATGCCATGAACTTCAGTTTGAAGAGGAAAAATGACAATGTTAAACTAAATGTAGATGGCACCTCTATAGACTGTGTAACAAATGCAAAATTTCTAGGAATGAATATTGACTCTCAGCTGAAGTGTTGCGAACACACAAAGGTACTTGCAAACAGAATGTCATCAGCATGTTATGCCCTTAGAATTCTATCATCTGTGTGTAACATGCAGTGTCTTTTAGTTACATATTATTCATATGTACACTCAATTCTTAGCTATGGCATTCTTTTTTGGGGAACAAATCCACAAAATATGAACACAATTTTCAAACTCCAGAAAAGAGCCATAAGAATAATAACCAGAAATAGTAGTCGAGCTCATTGTAAAGATCTGTTCAAAACACTGGGAATTTTAACTGCTCCATGTGAACACATTTACCAGTCAGTTGTACACATCAAAAGTAACATTGGCAATTACTGCACAAACAGCTCTGTCCATGACCATGCAACAAGAGATAGACTCAACTTACATTTACCAAGAAAAAATAAACATAAAACTCAAAACAGCATTTTCTACCAAGGAATAAAACTGTACAATAAATTACCAAAAGAGATTAAAGAAATTTCAAAAATACACTTATTTAAGAAGGCAGCTAAAAAGTACCTGTTATGCAATACATTTTATACATTGAAGGATTACTTAGATAAAGCAGAGTAGGGGTTTGATAAAAAATGTTATACAAACAAATAATAATAATAATGATGATTATAAATATCCAATATTCCACATAACACCTTCACTTTATTATTTTTCTTCTTTTTTCCTTTCTAGAGACACTCTCCCCTCAAGCTATGCATAGCACAATACTAACACCTCTTCCTCTTTCTGAGCTCAACATCTCACTCATTATGAAGGGATGCTGACTCAGTTTTTCAGGATAGCAAATGGGAACTTGCAGTACAGAAAATGGCCCAAGGATCACCTGTGTGTGTGTGTGTGTGTGTGTGTGTGTGTGTGTGTGTGTGTGTGTGTGTGTGTGTGTGTATGTAGTGAGTGAAGTGTTATGAAACAATGTGTGTATAGTGTGTGCAGTGACTGATAGTGAAATATGAGTGAATAGTGTGGCATTACATTATTTAATGAGTTATTTGTAAATAAATTATTGTATACCAGGAGTAAAATCTAATGATTGTCTCTAACTAGAAGTCTGTAAATATATGTGTATACGAATTAGCTTATTGTAAATTGATCTAAGCTTGTAAATACTTTGACATGTCCTATATCCTTGTGAAAAGAGATCTACGGATGAATAAAACTACTACTACTACTACTACATCTAACAACCAGAATAAAAATCTATATCGGAAGCATTAACACAATTAGTTGCGCCACTAACCATTCTTCATAAATAACTGGCAGAGATGTGATCGGTATCAGGACAGATGAACCTATAGGAACCGGAACAAGGAGCTAAATCTTTTGAATTAACACAATTATGAAAATATAAGTCATTTCGGCCACTAACAGAATAATACAGCTATGTCTGTGCCTCAACAAGGAGTTTAGATGGGCTCAGCTGTTTCTTGCAAGATTCCTTGACTGAACAGTCTGTCCCCACAACAGTGGAAACCACTACCTGCAGTCGATACGTTACTTGGCTAAATGAATGTTAGGAAAACTTGTACCATTAATTACATCATGTATGCAGATATAAGACATGTAGTGCCAAAAGAGAACCATTGTAATTTACGCTGTTCTCTCTATACAGCCGTTGGCGAGGTAATTTTGTCACCCATTCTTGACACAGGCTATCCTGGCTTGTATGTGTGTATGTATTAAACTGGGAACTTAGAAACGAGGGAGATGCTTCGTCCCGTCGTAGCCTTCAGTGGTTCACAGTCCCTCAATAGACCGCAGCAGTCCACCCACCACACAGCAGTCTCACACCGAACCCAGAGTTATTCTGCGGTTCGGCCCCCATAGCCCCGTTCCCCCCCCACCCCCCCCACCCCTTTCCGGCAACGTCTCATACTAGACGAGTGTAACCCAAAATATTTGCGTGGTAGAATAATTATGGTTTATGCGTACATGGAAACAGCGTTTGCGCAGCAACCGCCGACACAGTGTAACTGAGGTTTAAAAAGGAGAACCAGCCCGCATTCGCCGAGGTAGATGGAAAACCACCTTAAAAACCATCCACTGGCTGGCCGGCACACCGGACCTCGACATTAATTTGCCGTGCGCATTCGTGCCGGGGATCGGCACGCCTTCCCGCTCGGGAAGCAGTGCATTGGCTTGGTAATCAGTCGGTTCACGGTTAGCAACTGTAAGGAGTTGACTGCATGGCCTACTATGCCATCGTAAAGAATGAAAGGAAAGAGGACGTTTCTTCGAAAGCATGAAAGACAAAAGACAATAGGTAGTATACTGACCTGGAAGCATTAATTTGGTATTTCAATCTAATTTCGGATGCCAATTTTCAACTCGTGTGCAGCAAGGTGATAGGAAACAGGCTGATAACATTTTTGTACACAGTGCTCAGGCTGAAACAATTAATGTGTAACCAATATTTAATGGACTATCTGATCATGATGCACAACTCGTGGAAATAAACAATATAAGACTTAACACCCCCGAGGCAAGTAAGTATAAAGCAGGGAACCTTTTTAATGAGAACAAGATACATTGTTTTAATAATTAGTTAGAAGAGCTAGTTTGGGATTAGGTATACACAGATAGCGATGCTAAAGTAAAATTTACTTAGTTCCATGGTAAATATCGTATTTGAAAGTAGCTCTCCAAAAAACTGATAGAGAAAATCCTTTAAAAAAGTAAGCCATGGATAAATAAGGGAATTAAAATCTCACGTAAGAGAAAGAGAGAAATGTATGTAAAGACCAGACTAAATTGAGACACGACGTTACTTGTACACTACAGAAGATACTACAGTACAGAGATTAAAATGTCATTAGTATGTACATCCTGACGGAAATCAATAATGCAGGTAATAAGATTAAAACTACACTCCTGGAAATGGAAAAAAGGACACATTGACACCGGTGTGTCAGACCCACCATACTTGCTCCGGACACTGCGAGGGGGCTGTACAAGCAATGATCACACGCACGGCACAGCGGACACACCAGGAACCGCGGTGGTGGCCGTCGAATGGCGCTAGCTGCGCAGCATTTGTGCACCGCCGCCGTCAGTGTCAGCCAGTTTGCCGTGGCATACGGAGCTCCATCGCAGTCTTTAACACTGGTAGCATGCCGCGACAGCGTGAACGTGAACCGTATGTGCAATTGACGGACTTTGAGCGAGGGCGTATAGTGGGCATGCGGGAGGCCGGGTGGACGTACCGCCGAATTGCTCAACACGTGGGGCGTGAGGTCTCCACAGTACATCGATGTTGTCACCAGTGGTCGGTGGAAGGTGCACGTGCCCGTCGACCTGGGCCGGACCGCAGCACGCTCGGATGCACGCCAAGACCGTAGGATCCTACGCAGTGCCGTAGGGGACCGCACCGCCACTTCCCAGCAAATTAGGGACACTGTTGCTCCTGGGGTATCGGCGAGGACCATTCGCAACCGTCTCCATGAAGCTGGGCTACGGTCCCGCACACCGTTAGGCCGTCTTCCGCTCACGCCCCAACATCGTGCAGCCCGCCTCCAGTGGTGTCGCGACAGGCGTGAATGGAGGGACGAATGGAGACGTGTCGTCTTCAGCGATGAGAGTCGCTTCTGCCTTAGTGCCAATGATGGTCGTATGCGTGTTTGGCGCCGTGCAGGTGAGCACCACAATCAGGACTGCATACGACCGAGGCACACACGGCCAACACCCGGCATCATGGTGTGGGGAGCGATCTCCTACACTGGCCGTACACCTCTGGTGATCGTCGAGGGGACATTGAATAGTGCACGGTACATCCAAACCGTCATCGAACCCATCGTTCTACCATTCCTAGACCCGCAAGGGAACTTGCTGTTCCAACAGGACAATGCACGTCCGCATGTATCCCGTGCCACCCAACATGCTCTAGAAGGTGTAAGTCAACTACCCTGGCCAGCAAGATCTTCGGATCTGTCCCCCATTGAGCATGTTTGGGACTGGATGAAGCGTCGTCTCACGCGGTCTGCACGTCCAGCACGAACTCTGGTCCAACTGAGGCGCCAGGTGGAAATGGCATGGCAAGTCGTTCCACAGGACTACATCCAGCATCTCTACGATCATCTCCATGGGAGAATAGCAGCCTGCATTGCTGCGGAAGGTGGATATACACTGTACTAGTGCCGACATTGTGCATGCTCTGTTGCCTGTGTCTATGTGCCTGTGGTTCTGTCAGTGTGATCATGTGATGTATCTGACCCCAGGAATGTGTCAATGAAGTTTCCCCTTCCTGGGACAATGAATTCACGGTGTTCTTATTTCAATTTCCAGGAGTGTATATGGAGTATTACCGAATAGAAGACAGAACAAAAATAGGATGAAACCGTTCAGTTGATATAGCAAGAGTACATATTTAATATTTCATTCGTCAAAACATTAAGCAGTTACAAGTAGCATCAGCATCTTTTACTGAACCTACCAGAATAATAAATCTTCTTAAAAAACAAAAGCTCCTGTGGTGTTAATGTAATGTCAGACAGACTTCTGTCACGTTTTTATAACTGAATAAGTAATGTCCTTAGTGATACATTTCATGTGTCACTGGCACATGGGATTTCTGGAGAGGGGTTGAAGTATGCTATTTTTAAAGCTCTTTTTAATAAACGTGACGAGAAAGACTTAAGTAATTAGTATCCAGTTTCATTAATGACGGCTTTTTCAAAGATATTTGCAAAAGTAATGTGTTCAAGAACAGTCTCACAGTTCAGTAGAAAAAATTTAATAGCATATTACATTTTGTGTTCCAGAAGCGCTGTTTCACTGGGATTGCTATTAACACATTCACTAATCAAATATTACTCACCTTTAATTATAAAATATCGCTCGCATGTACGTTTCGTGATCCTTCCAAGCCGTTGCGTTTTATAATGTATATTTGATTAGTGAATGTGTTAATATCAATCTCAGTGAAACAGCGCTTCTGGAACCCAAAATGTGATATGCTATTAATTTTTATCTACTGAACTGTGAGACTGGTCTTGAACACATTACTTTTGCAAATATCTTTGAAAAAGCCGTCATTAAGGAAACTGGATACTAAGTACTTAAGTCTTTCTCGTCACTTTTATTAAAAAGATCTTTAATAATTGCATAGTTCAATCCCTCTCGAGAAATGTATAGATCATCTATGACTTTTCGAAATCGGCAAATTTGTTTTTCTTAATCCTTTAAGGAAAAGTGGTTCCGTTCTAAACCACCTACAATTTTCTCATTTTGTGGCAAAATGGCAGTGGCTTCAGTGGGGACACCATTCAGCAGCTTAGTTGGTGCCGCCCTCTAGCGGCTGTCACTGGAACCGCTTCAAAATCTGTAAATATTAGCAAATAGTGAGGCGAGTTGTATAGCCATTTTTGTACGCTGTGCGCTAACGGTTTTGTTCTCAAATAGTGACTGTATTCTTCTGTATTAGGTAACTTTTATGCATGTATTAAATGCAGAATACTGTGCTGTTTACATAAATACTATATGTACTGGAATAATAACCAAAGTAATGCATTTATTTCCGAAAATGTTGTGGTGCTCCCATTTGAAACCACTGCTCCTGTAACGACAGCATTAGTAGGTTTTTCCAGTTTCGCGTGATGTATTCTCACATACTAAAGGACGAGGAAATTCTGGAGTACGTTTTCTCAGATATTCCTTCAGATCCTGACTCACAGATTGACACTAGCAGTGACAGTGAAAGTGATGTGCTAGCTGAAGACAGTGACCTGGATTTCTGAAAGAAAACACCTGTTTTATCTCAAATTATTTCGGAAAGTGGGAGTGAGGACCATTTTGACAATGACAGTGATGATAGTTTCAGCACTAATGACGATTTTCCACTGTCTTCCATTGCGAATTTTTCATGGAGAAAGGACGTCAGTGCAATGAACTTTGCCGGGAATTTTTCAGAGGAAGCTGGTGTACGAGGAAAACTTAAAAAAATGACAGTGAAGATATGCAACTAGTAGATTTTTTGTGTCTGTTTTGTGAGACTATGTTAGAACACAGAGTTTTCCAGGCTAACCTGTACGCAACACAGAAAGGTGGCAATTTCAGCCCTCTCTCTAAACCAGAACTAAAAGTATCTGGCTATAAGCACTCCAATGGGAATCAAGAAACCTTGTTCTTATCGTGACTGCTGGTCATCTCATAAGGAACTTCGAGATGAGTACATTTCCTCACTAATGTCGATAAAAAGGTTCAGCTTGATTTTGACACATATTCACGTCAATCACAACGATGTTAAGCCTTCAGAGGAGAGCAGAAATTATGACAAATTATATAAAAACCGTCCACTAATCAATCAGGTACTGATAAACTTCAAAGAATTCTATGCACCTACTAAAAAGCAAGCTATAGACGAATGTATGGTGAAGTTCAAAGGACGAATCGCATTCAAACAATATATGCCCCAAAAGCCAATCAAGAGGGGATACAAAATCTGGATAAGAGCTGATAAGCTTGGATATATTTGCGATTTTCATATATGTACTGGAAAAGTTGAAGGCATAGTGGAAAAATCCTTAGGAGAGATAATTGTGAGAGGTATGTGTAAAGGCTTGGAAGGAAAGGTATACCACATATACTTTCACAATTGTTTTACTAGTGTCTCACTTTTACAGAAGCTAAGAGATGACGGACTTTCTGCCTGTGGAACAATTATATCACACAGAAAAGGACTTCCTACGCTAAAAACAAACAAAGAGTTGCAAAGAGGAGAGTTTGACTGGTCTGCTCGTTCTGATGGCATTGCCTGCATCAAATGGAAAGACAAACGTGTAGCCGTGTTGCTGTCTACAATTGATTCGCCTGTATGTGTTGAAGAAGTCTGCCATAAAGAAAAGGATGGAAAAATCACAAAGGTACCTTGCCCAAAAATAGTGAAATCATATAACGCAAATATGGGATGTCGATAAGGCAGATATGATGAACAGTTTTTATGCAATAGACAGGAAATCACGAAGGTGGTGGCTAAGATTATTTTGGTATATAGTCGATATTTCAATTGGAAATGCATTTATCCTGTTTCGATTATGTAATCCAACAGCGAAGCAAGTGCTAAAGGATTTTCGAAGACGTGTTGCCACAAACCTGGTAGGCAGTAATGTCTTCAAAGATAGTCCAGGCCATCCCAGTACACCATCAGAACCATCTGCAAAAAAATTCAAAACTGTTGTTCCCCATGAGAAACATATATCGGAAGCAAAACATGTGCCAAAACATGGAACCTCAAGGGGCTGTATGCACTGCAGCACAAAGAAAGAACCCCACAGAAGCAGATGGACATGTAGTCACTGCCAGGTAGCCGTATGTTTATCTGCAGAATGGAATTGCTTCTTACTGTATCATCAAAAGTGATGACATTTAGCGGGCAGTGGCTCCATTTGAAACCACCCTGTATGTGTTCAGTTTATGTATATTTCAATTAATTTGTACATTTTTCTGTCTCACTGTATGAAAATTAAGAAAATAAAAATAAGGAAAGATAAAAAATTAATTTTTCTTTATTTTGCCCCTGAAAGGGTTAATAGTGGGCATCAATTGTATTGAAGAATGGAAAATGTTCTGGCGAATAATCAGAACATTGTTGTAAGGGTAGAGGATTTTAGTGACTGGGCAGATATCACAGAGGGAGACCTACAGGGTACAATTTTGGGTCCAGTGTTAACCCTTCTATTAGCGAATGACCATCCACTAAAGAGTGGTACATTTTGCATACGATATTTTTGTTACAATAGATCCGATTAATGAGAAAGCCGTAGTAGAGGTTGTTAACTGTATTTCTAAAAGTAATATTAAGTAGCTCACTAAAAACTGACTTTTACTAAATTTTGAAAAAACGCCCTGTATTCATTTCTGTACAACAAACAGTCATAGCATTAAATGATGTAGCACAAGAGCAGGTTTCAGGAAATAGGAAACGATACTCAACTTTTTGGGTCAACACACTCGTACTTCCACTGTAACGCCTCAAGCAATAATTTTCTGGAGTAGGTAGACACTAAGGATGAGTGTATTAATTGCTTCATAGATAGTAGTGAGAATAATAACTAGTGTTCACTGTTACTTAGAGGTCCTCATGTAAGTGCCTCTTCAAGGAGTTGGGCATTTTAACTCTACAGTCACGATGCAGATATTCGCTAATGAAATTCGTCATAAACAGTCAATCAGAATTTGAGAAGAACACTGACGTCCACACCCATAACACTAGAAGAAGAAAGACCTTCATCACCCATGTTTAAAAATGTCGGATACTCAGAAAGGTTTCATCGTTTCCCCAAAAACATGAAATGTCCGACAGACAGGAAATCAAGTTTTAAATCTAACCTAAAATCATTATTCCTGGACAACTCCCTCTATTCCAGGGATGGATTTCTATTTAAAAATTGGTAGCTTGTCAAAACAAATGTTTTAAGTGTAGTAGCATGTGTAGGACTAAGAAATAATGTGTTCAGTTTCCTTAACACTAGTCATGCCTACGTATCCCGTAAAGTGACTCGTGCCACATCATTTCGATAAAATAATAGTGCATTTTGGTGTACGGAACATCCAAGTAAAGTAATAACTTATCACAGTATCATTTTACAATTGTTTCCGACTTACTACTAAGAGGCAAAAATTTAGTTGCATTGCGCTAGAATTCAGATACGTTGACTTACCTGAAAATAAGTTTTTGTGTTACCCTGTTGTCTACCAAAGACCAGATTGTGTTAAGTTTATAAAAGTTTCCTTAAATCTAACAGAATGATAACGATCACTTACATTGTAACATAAGTAGTATACGCAGGAAATCGCATTCTACGTAAATGAATGGGATGAGTTTAAGCCGTCCCAATCTATTCCAAACCAGAAACGAGATTTATAACGACTACCACGGCACGAAAGTGTTATAATTTTCTGGTCTAAATTACGGAAAGATTCATAATAATTGTCACTGCATGAAATGTTTACAATTCTTACAGGTGTTAAAGATATTGTTGGCTTATATTTTACCAGTCTCTAGAGTAAGTACATTTGTTTCTTTGGTTTGTGAAGTAAGCATCACTGTGCCGTTGACGAAAGGGATGGAAATTTGGCATTGTTTTTCGTGTGATTTTAAGTGAATAACGTTTCCCGTTTCAAGTGACTAAACAAAAACTGCCTTCTTTGTTCTTTGTGTTTGTTCAGGTGACGGCGTCCCGTGAGGTAAAGGTCAAACGCTCGTACGTGTCTGTCAGAAAGGCAGTAGCAGCACTGAGGCTCGGCGTTTACAAGTTCCAGAGGCGTTCAAATTTACACGCCGCATAATTTGTTCCATGAAAGGACCACCTTTACGGTGGTTGGCTTTCCATAAGTGCATCGGTTTTCTACGCTTTGTGGCCAATTACGAACATCGTTAGCCACTTTGGCGGGTTTTTAGTAACCTTTCATAGGTATCGAAATATTAGATGTCTTTCGTGAGTTATTTAAATCTTTTTAAATCGATATCTGCAAGTAATTTGATAATCTAACTTGGCGTCCAGTATCACTCAAGATATAGTACTTGGTGTCAGAGAATAAATCATGTCCATCTTTTGTCAGTAGTGTCGTTTATCGATACTATCGAGAAATTGAGAGATATTTGCTTTTTATCACGAATATACATCCAAACTAACACATAAATGCAAATACCGAAAAGGAAGAAAGAACAAAATGAATCAATGTCTCACAACATGCAGAGATTCGACAAACGGTAGCACCTGACGTGAACCGTGCACTGGTTTTGGAAGGTACATGCAATATTCACCGCCTTCAATGTAAACGTATTTGGCTTTAAGTTACTACTGTTTATAACGGGGACGTGGATAAACTTGTTTTATACTTCTTTTTTAGGTGTACTACTACATTTAAAAGTTTTCCTGCTGACAACTTTGTAACAAAACACGAGGTCCACATCGTAAAATTGTTCATCTCTGACATGCACATTACTCCTGTTTTCAGATTCCTGGTAGTCACGTAAAAAACTTACTACATTAAGAGAAGGGTCGGACTCGTAACTGATCCGTAAAAGAATACATAAGCTTTGCTCAACTTACTTATGGATCTATTGTCTGGACCCTGTGCCACTACTACATTAATCTTACGAGAGATTTGTATTATGATTGTGAACAGGTAGTACTAACCACATATATCATACGAGAGCAGATACCCCTGTTTCAAGATGTATACTTGTGCTGTCAATCTCTTGACGTAGTATACAGATTTACAGAGAGGTAGCGGTTACGATACATAACTACATATAGCCAAGGTAGTAATTTTAAGATTTCTCGAGAGAATTAAGAAAGCGGTTTTCTCATTTAACTCGAACTTTTCACAACAGCTTTCTCACAAGCAACAAGTTATGACATAACCAAAGTATAAAAACAGACTAATCGTCTGACCGATAAACTGAAGTACAGAATTGATTTTTCCCATATATTGTACGTAAAATGCTTTATACACATCTGTCTTCACACTTATTCATTTCCAGATTTACTCACATCCTGTGAGTTATATATGTTCACGTGAAAGGTGAATGTTGTCGATGCATTCTTAATGGAAACTGCACTTATGACGAAATGTTCATTGTCAGTCTTAGATGTGATTACCGCTGACCAGTCACGGTAAAACATTAATCCAGTATTCCGTACATAAGATTTTCTTTTTCTTCTCATAAACGTAATATGTTAGTCTGGAGCAGGTCATGAATTAGTGACAAAATACCGTCGATTCAAGAAGGCTCCCATGAAGTCATTTCTGGTACCGTAACCTCATTATGTCATTTGCGATAATGTGTTACAAAATCTACGCTGATGAATTTCTCCCAATTTTGCAAGGGAATTACTTGATGCTGAAAGAATCTTAAGCTTCAGGGCTATTAACCGACGAGAACCTGAAAAGTAGTTCAAACATTTCACTTTAAACTCGTGTCAGCAACGGCGTTGGTGACAGTGGAACCAGGGGCTTTGGAGTAGATGGCAGGAAATTCAAAGTTTAGTTCATCTGAGGCCAGTTAATTTGTAAGAGAGGATTCTGGCTCTTAAACAAAGTGTTGTATACCGTACAACTAATATGAAGATGATGAAAACAGTTATTGTCACTTTCTCCCAAGGAAACCGAAAGTGGTCTCATTATGCTTGGAACTACCCAAATGCACTATTTCCCACCATATTCGGCAAGTCTCGGCATGCTCCTCTAAAACAACCTCTCTTGCATATTTTGCATTATTTCAGGTTGTTGACTGAGAACTGAACTGCTATACATCTCCAGTTGTCAGTCGGCACGTGGACTCCAAGATATAAATATATTTTATCGTCTTTCTATACCGTTAACATTTTATATTCAGTACACAGTCGCTCTAAGTAGCTACAGGTGCTGCTATACACCTCCTTTACTGATGGATTAGAGTCCAAGGACAGTACAAAGCCAGATTTGAGAGGCAACACTGCCCAAGGTTCTTACAACAACCAATCAGGAGATGTGGGAGCGGGGCCGTGAGACTCCCTCCAGTGTCTACCTGGATCCAGATGCGTGTTGTGTATTCTGCATTACACTTTCGGCTTTATGTCTCCTCCCCATGTCTCTCTTGTGTATTTCGTCTGCCTTTGTCTTTCCGAACATCTGTCTGTACCTCCCTCTATTATTCAACATTCCCCTCGGTAATATTCTTTTCTAATTGCTTTTAACTTTTGGCGATTCACCCCTGTTTCCTATGCTTCTGGCGTGTGGGAAACGACATCCATCCTGGAGGATTCCATTGTAAAACCCAAGCCGCAAGAAACAAAGACATTTTCTCTCAATCTACACCGAAGAGCCAAATAAACTGTACACCTATCTAACTTCATGTAGGGACCCCGCGTGCGCGCAAAACTACCTCAACACGACTAATGTCTGAAGCAGTGCTGGAGGGAATTGACACCATGAATCCTGTAGGGCTGTCCACAAATCCATAAGATACTAGGGGATGGAGGTCTCTTCTGAACAGTACGTTGCAAGGCATCCCAGATTGATCTGCATTGTTCATCTCTGGGGAATGTGGTGGCCAGTCTAAGTGTTTAAACTCAGAAGAGTGTTCCTGGAGCCACTCGGTAGCAATTCTGGACGTGTGGGGTCCCACATTGTCCTGCTGTAACTGCCCAAGACGGTTGGAATGCACAATAGCCATGAATGGATGCAGGTGATCATACAGGATGCTTACGTAAGTGTCACCTGTCAGAGTCGTATCTAGACGTATCAGTAACATATCACTCCAACTACACACGATCCACACCATTGCAGAGCCTCCACCAGTTCGAACAGTCCCCTGCTGATACGCAGGGTACATGGATTCATGAGGTCTCCGTACACGTACACGTCCATTCGTTCGATACAATCTGAAAGGAGACCCGTCCGTCCAGGCAACATGTTTCCCGTCAGCAACAGTCCATTTACGGTGTTGATGGGCCCAGGCGAAACGTAAAGCTTCATGTCGTACAGTCATCAAGAGTTAACAAGTGGGCTTTTCTCCCCGAAAGCCCGTATAGATGATGTTTCCTTAAATGGTTCGCACGCTGATACTTATTGATGGCCCAGCATTGATATCAGCAGCAATTTGCGGAGGAGTTGCACTTCTGTCACGTTGAAAGATTCTCTTCGGTCGTCGTTTGCCTCGTTCTTGCAAGATATTTTTCCAGCCGAAGAGATGTCGGACATTTCATGTTTTACCGGATCCTGATATTCACGGTACACTCGTGAAATGGTCGTACTGGGAAATCGCCACTTCACCGCTACCTCGAAAATACTGTGTCGCATCGCTCGTGCGCCGACTATAACAGCACGTTCAAACTCACTTAAATCTTACCCTACCATTGTAACAGCAGTAACTGCACCAGACATTTGTTGTCTCATGTAGGCGCTCCCGGCCATGGTGGCATATTCTGTCTGTTTACATATATGTGTATTTGAATACGCATGCCTATACCAGTTTCTTTGGCGCTTCAGTATACGATATTTTTTCACCACTGACTACCACATCTCGTCGATTCCACATTTATCCCATTCACGTCGCTCTGTACACGGTAGTAGTTTGCACAGATACAGAGAGACAGGAAGTGTAGTTGACATCCCTCGCTCAGTCCACCCAAGGGCTACTAGTACCGTGTATCACCGTTGCCTACGGATTACGACTCGGAGGAACCCTGACAGCAACTCCACCATTTTGAATAATGCTTTTCGTGCAGCCATAGGACGTCTTGTTACGACTCAGACTGTGCGCAATAGGTTGTATAATGCGCAACTTCACTCCCGACGCCCATGGCGAGTTCCATCTTTGCAACCACGATACCATGCAGCACGGTACAGATGGGCCCAACAACATGCCGAATGTACCGCTCAGGACAGTCATCACGTTCTCTTCAGCGATGGGTGTAGTATATGCCTTCAACTAGACAATCGTCGGAGACCTGTCTGGAGGCAACGCAGTCAGGCTGAACGCCTTAGAAACACTGTTCAGCTAGTGCAGCAAGGTGGAGGTTATCAGCTGTTCTAGGGTGGCATGAAGTGTGGCCGACGTACTTTATGGTGCGGGTTTACGGCACTATTCATCATAGGGCCATATTTTTTCGAAGAAAAAATGTTCAAATGTGTGTGAAATCTTATGGGACTTAACTGCTAAGGTCACCAGTCCCTAAGCTTACACACTACTTAACCTAAATTATCCTAAGGTCAAATACACACACCCATGCCCGAGGGAGGGCTCAAACCTCCGCCGGGACCATTTCTCGAAGAGACAGGTGTTTCTGTTCCTGTTACCAGTACCGTCAATGGTAAGCGCTATGAGTGTCTTTTTCGCAACCACGTAACTCCAGCTCTCCAATAGCGTAGATGTGTGGAAGGTTCAAATGGTTCAAATGGCTCTGAGCAGTATGGGACTTAACATCTGAGGTCATCAGTCCCCTAGAACTTAGAACTACTTAAACCTAAGTAACCTAAGGACATCACGCACATCCATGGCCGAGGCAAGGTTCGAACCTGTGACCGTAGCGATCACGCGATTCCAGCCTGTAGCGCCTAGAACCGCTCGGCAACTCCGGCCGGCTGTGTGGAAGAGATCATTTTTGTGCAAGATAGCGCACCTCAGCATATTGCAAATCCAGTTAAGCAGCTGCTGAAGCGTCATTTCAGAAATGCTAGAATTATCAGCCGCCATTTTCCTACAGCCTGAGTGTCCCCATCACGTGATCTCAATCAGTGTGACTTCTGGTTCTGGGGCTATATGAAAGATGTGTTCAGTATTCTGACTGCAAACTTAGCTGCATTGAAGGTACGCATTGTGCTAACATTGTGAACACTTCGATCAGTTGTGGAATATGCTGTTTCTCGATTTCAACTTATTGCAGAAAACGGTGGACAGCATATTGAACATGTTTTGCGCCAGTCACACGGAAATAAAAACTCCGACTTCATTTGGATTAATGATTTTTATGCGGTTTTTGGCCTCTGGACAGTTAAAACCCGATGTGATTCATGATTGTTATACAGCTTTTGACCTCAGGAAACTAAAAACGTCTTAGCTGTAATGCCTTCCATCCCAACTCGCGTATCAAATCTGCCACACTCTCTCCCCTATTACGTGATAATACAAAACGAGCTGCCCTTTCTTGCACCCTTTCGATGTCCTCAGTCAATCCCACCTGGTAAGGATCCCACACCACGCAGCAACATTCTAACAGAGGATGAACGAGTGTAGCGTAAGCTGTCTCTTTAGTGAACTTGTTGCATGTTCTAAGTGTCCTGCCAGTGAAACGCAACCTTTGGCTCGCCTTCCCCACAATATTATCTATGTGGTCTTTACAACTGAAGTTGTTCGTAGGAGATCAGCAACGATATAATATGTATGCTACTTGATCCAACAGTTTCAAGATAACATCACCGTCAGGAGAAGAGGTTCCACAAACATATGCCCTAATATACCAAATGTAACTGAGGTACGGTTTTTGTATTCACCGGTGTTATTGAAGCCCATCAGTCTGTGTTCTGCTGTTGTAGCAGTCAGATAACTTGCTTGTAAACTACTGTGACATTCACAATATATACGACAGTAAAAAAGTGAATATAGGTTATGATGAATATAGCATAACTGTCAAAGCAGTGGTGAGGTTGCGTGATGAAGAGTATGCAAATCGTGGCCAGCACTCACAAGCAATCTTGGCAAACATTATAAAGAAGTTATAGAAACTGTAAGTGTGGGAATAAAAGACGCAAAAGAAAAAGAAGATAAATTGATGTAATAAATTAAACTAACGTTGTATCAGCAGTAACACACAATGCAAATGTCACTAAGATGTGTCTCGGAACTACGATATAGATCAACCAAACGAGTAGTTCCATCTACAGTTTTATCGTAACGACTTTCGACACTGGTTACAGATCTCCGAATGTTATCTACCATAATTACAAAGTGATGCGGCATACCCATGGAAAATTTTATTTAAGAAAGAAGTATCGTTTTCAAACCCTGGGCGAGCCACTCTCCGCAATATGCTCTGTTCGCCAGTTCAAAATCCACGCTGATTCAAAGTAATTGATTAGAAAAAACAGGCCTGATCAATCAACTTTTGGTGCTTTTTTTCCAAGATTCAGATCACTGTTCGCTCTTTTATTGATGGAAATCAAAATACTCTCAAGTATCTCGAGTTGCTGAGATATGCTGCTGACGCAGTTATTGGAAGACATTCCACTGGACATAAGGCATTTAGAGAGGTAGAAAAATGAGGAAAGTCCTTTCCATTCCACACATTAATTACAGACCCTCTTAGGAGAACATTTTTGAGAACACAGGAACGGTCGTTCACAACGGCAAAATGGTCTACACTCATCAAACTTAATACTTCTACACTTTATCTGTGGCAAAAATTAAAACAAGAGGTCTGTTAGGAAATCCAGACGACTCCCTAAGGCATGGAATGCCTTGCAACAAGGGCCTGTTCTGCTGTTAACTCCAGATTAAATTCAATGTGCATTTCTGTTTCTACAGAATCACTTTATAGTGTGTATCAATGCTCAAGGTCAAGATTGTGGGCACTTGATATGACAGACGTGATAATAAGCACAGGATTCGTGCCTGAGTTACGTGTTTCCTTACATTTGGTGTACAACGGCAGACGTTTATGGGGGCTCTTCTCCTGTCGGTAGGGTAGTTATTCCGACGCTGTTACCGCGATATAATTTGATGAAGTACCATACATATTGTGTCGTTGGCGTTCTCTTAGAAGCTTCTTTCAAATGCCACAGGAAAAAAGTATACAGGGTGTTACAAAAAGGTATGGCCAAACTTTCAGGAAACATTCCTCACACACAAAGAAAGAAAATATCTTATGTGGACATGTGTCCGGAAACGTTTACTTTCCATGTTAGAGCTCATTTTATTACTTCTCTTCAAATAACATTAATCATGGAATGGAACCACACAGCAACAGAACGTACCACCGTGACTTCAAACACTTTGTTACAGGAAATGTTCAAAATGTCCACCGTTAGCGAGGATACATGCATCCACCCTCCGTCGCATGGAATCCCTGATGCGCTGATGCAGCCCTGGTGAATGGCGTATTGTATCGCAGCCGTCCACAATACGAGCACGAAGAGTCTCTACATTTGGTACCGGGGTTGCGTAGACAAGAGCTTCCAAATGCCCCCATAAATGAAAGTCAAGAGGGTTGAGGTCAGGAGAGCGTGGAGGCCATGGAATTGGTCCGCCTCTACCAATTCATCGGTCACCGAATCTGTTGTTGAGAAGCGTACGAACACTTCGACTGAAATGTGCAGGAGCTCCATCGTGCATGAACCACATGTTTTGTCGTACTTGTAAAGTCACATGTTCCAGCAGCACAGGTATAGTATTCCGTATGAAATCATGATAATGTGCTCCATTGGACGTAGGTGGAAGAACCAAACTAAAATGAGCTCTAGCATGGAAACTAAGCGTTTCCGGATACATGTCCACATGACATCTTTTCTTTAGTTGTGTGTGAGGAATGTTTCCTGAAAGTTTGGCCGTACCTTTTTGTAACACCCTGTATAGTTCTATTAAAAAATTTGTGACGTACGGAATATAACTTAATATTATATGATTTATTATATTCTGTGGTAGCACAAATCGTTGGAGATGTCTGAGCATTATAATTGACAAAACTTTAGAATCGTTGACAGCTGATCGTTCCTGTCCTGTATGTCAGAGTCTTCCGTCGTCAGACATCTCAACCCTGTTTATTATAATTTTAAATCCGTGGTCAGCCATAAGTGCCATGGTCGTACCCTGCTATATCCACAGAAAAAAAGAATCATTTAAACCTTGAATTTAGTAGAGAGATCTTACACTAGGGAACGCTAACACAGTACAGCCTTAGGATGACGACTATGAGATATTTACATGCAATTAGCAACTTTATGATTTTTGCTACGTACCACAGTTACGTGTGATGGGAAAACTGCTAATTTTAAAGAAGCATTGCACACTATAATATTTATTAAGATTCACCGGACCAATTGACATGGAATTTAACAACCAAAGAATGAAACTTAATTGATCTCGTTGACCTGCATCCAAACGACGCCTCCCTTGGTGTAAGGAGCGTAAACATTGGACTACTTAACAGTGAAAAAACGTCGGGTGGAGTGACAAATCATGGTACACAATGTGGCGATTCGATGGCAGGCTGTGGGTATGGCGAACGCCCGGTGATTGTCAGCTGCCAGCGTGTGTAGTGCCAACAGAAAATTCGGTGACGGTGGTGTTACGGTATAATGGTGTTTTACATGGAGGGGCCTTGCACCCTTGTTGTTTTGCGTGAAACTATCACATCACAGGCCTACATTGCTGTTTGAAGCACCTTCTTCCTTTCCACTTTTGAAGAGCAATTCGGGGATGGCGATTGGATGTTTCAACACGATCGAGCATCTGTTATAATGCATTGCCTGTGGCGGACTGGTTACACGACAGTAACGTCCCTGTAATGGAGTGGCCTGCACAGAGTTCTGACCTGAATCGTATAGAACATCTGTGGGATGTTTTGGAACGCCGACTTCGTGCCAGGCCTCACCGACTGACATCGACACCTCTCCTCAGTGCAGCACTCGTTGAAGAATGGGCTGCCATTCCCCAAGAAACTTCCCAGCATCGGACTGAACGTATGCCTGCGAGAGTGGAAGCGGTCATCAAGGCTAAGTGTGGGCCAATACCATACTGAATTCTAGCAATATCGATGAAGGGCGTCGCAAACTTCTAAGTCATTTTCAGCCAGGTGTCCGGATACTTTTGATTACATAGTGTACGTTTACAGTTACATATTTCTCACGATTTCAGAGTTCATGCTCGAGCAGCTCCGTCGGGCAGCAACCTCTGCAGTCTTCCGTCACTCAGCCGATAAGAATCTGATTCGTGCTGCGTCTAAAGTTTGTCTGATAAATTTGACACTAAATTTACTCTTAGCTACTCCTAGCCTTTATCTGACCAACGCTGCAACGGAGTTATTCTTAGTTTAACTTCCCAATGCAAACTGTCTGGATTTTATACAATTACAGAAATATCTGACTGAAAGTCAGAGGTTTCACAACTGTCGTGCCCCCAACGCCATCAGCCTACGCTAGCGTGAAACTCAGCTAAACCTACATTCTCAAGCACTGTACTGAACCGGCTAAGAGTTGGAAACGGCACTTAAAGAGAACCTAGGTTATGCGGACGTATCCTCCAGACAACTGAAAACAGGCGAAAGCGTAATATAATATCAAGTTAAATAAACCGATCCTGAAATGGCTGAAAGAGGTACCAAGACAACACACGTCTTTCAGCTCTTCGGCGACTATAAACGATAAATTTTATTTGCAAACGTCAGAAAAAGTTCCATATTGTCCGCTGCAACTTAGCGAATCTCGATATATTTATTGATTCTGGACATATTTGGGGTGGCCCGTCTTAGCTGCTTCAGCCATTGTATAGAGATATTTAGAGTTGTAGTGTCATTTTCACACCCGGATAAAGCCATACATTGAGATTAATTCACAAAAACGCACCAGTGCAAGAAACGATTTGGAGACAAAAGTTTCAGACTGATGAATAACAGTATGTTAGGAGAAACTATGCAAATTGTGGGAAACATGGATGCTATAAGATTAGCGACGTCATGGGAAATCAGATATTCAGCAATTACATTAACTGCCAAGCGAAATAGAAGATTCAGGTGTATGCAAAAGATCTTCACATAATGGAAGAGCTGCAGTAGAGCAATGAAAACGCTATTTCTGTTATCCCTCACGCAGGGCTGTGTGTCACACAGTTCGATAAACAGAGCGCAGAGCTGTATTGACATCAACGGTGGTCATTTCTACGTTACCAACATTTAAAGACAGTGGTGGAGTGGATGTAAAGAGTTGCAAACCATTGAACTGATCAGCCTGCTGCATAGTCGAGAAGTGTTTTGTAAGCTCAGTTTGCGTGAGTATATATGCAAATTTAGATTTTTGTTCCGTTTGTAGGGAACACTTTGTTCCTGCTTGTGGTCCGTGTTGTCTGGCTAGACCCATCACAGTTATGTCAAGTTGCCTGACGTAATAGTGAACCCGGCCTACTCGCTGCTGATTTGAGGTACAAATACAACATGCGTTATTCAAAGCATCACGTCCACGTGCTGTTCATTCTGACGTTCTCTCAGAATACGCAGTATGTAACCTGAATTTTGCATTTTACTTTGAATCGAGAAGATACATAATCATTTTAATTTGCTTCCCAAATATTTTTATGAAAAGCCACCCACTCTCCTTTTCAACATGAAGAATTGCATCATAAACGTTCTATCAAAGATAAATTCTGCCAAAATGTAGGCAAAAAGTACTATATGAGTGCCCTCTCAAGAGCAGAATATATAACGCCACCTGTACGTTAGGCGTAGAAGGCTGCATTGTACATTTCATACAAATATCCATAGTCTTTAACTGTTCCTTGCTCCACAACTCTACATCCTGCAAAAGCTGTACCCGTTGTCTTTTAACTACAACAGAAACGAAATACTGATAAACTACGCATTAGTTGTTGAAACAGAAAGTAGTTTTATTTCTCCGAATTAGATTTTCCGCCGCTTGTGACCAGCCTACCCAGGTCTTCTATTGGCTGTACAACTGCACATTTATTTATCTTTGCCTTTCACGTTATCTGCGTTGTCCTCTCCACCTCTTTAACATAAAGTAAGATGTTAGTAAGGTGAAAGAAGTAATGACAAGCTAAGTTAGAAGCTCTTACATGTCTGTCACCAGTTTGCAGTTTATAATCGAAGTCTGTGGTTGGCGTACATAATATGTGTCGTTAGCCATTCATCTCTTAGTGGCTTAATTGCGCATTGGTGAAACATAAACTTCACTCACACACTTATGGTGGATGTGACGAATCATGATTTCCATTGTTAATGAATGGTGATATCACACAACCAATCACATTGCTCCCCTCCAAGTGATGTCATTCATGGTTGGAGGTTCGCTGTGGAGGTATAGGGGGGGGGGGGGGGTGCACATGACGGATGTAACATGGTACGGATGGATATTTCAAACTGCTGTAAGTCAAGCACATCAATGAGGGACCGCGATAGCAAAGATCCGCTAATATGACATCTCTGGAGTTATAATGTATGCATCGGACCGAAATACGGCTGCGCATGTTACAACTTCGACAGCACACAGGTAACTGAAAGGCGCACAGTCTTTAAGCCTCCAAAGCACCCAGAGAGAAACGTTGCAAAGTGTTGTAGTGGCCAGCAGAGCCGCATGGACTACTGAAGTCCAACGTCCTACCTGACACAAACTTCAGTGCAAACATTCATCACATTTTCCCCTTCTCACATCGTCATTCTTAGGTCTCTGGAAAAATGTCATCCCATCAGATCAATAGACCTCTATGAACGTCAAAAGTCACTAAAATAATTCAGAATTCATTTTCAAAAATTGTTCAAATGGCTCTGAGCACTATGGGAGTTAGCGTCTGAGGTCATCAGTCCCCTAGACTTAGAACTACTTAAACCTAACCAACCTAAGGATATCACACACATTCATGATCGAGGCAGAATTCGAACCTGGGACCGTAGCAGCAGCGCGTTTTCGGACTGAAGCGCCTAGAACCGCTCGGCCACAAAGGTTGGCTAATTCGTTATCGTTTCTTCAAAACTTTTCAAAACACTCAGAACATTGATTCTTGTATCAGTATTGACAGAGGCGTTCTCTTTATTACAGTGTCCTCTGAAGAAGGCCTGACGCCATTCTGAACGACAATGTTATAACGGAACCAGGTCGCCGGTCGGAGTGGCCGTGCGGTTCTGGCGCTACAGTCTGGAACCACTAGACCGCTACGGTCGCAGGTTCGAATCCTGCCTCGGTCATGGATGTGTGTGATGTCCGTAGGTTAGTTAGGTTTAAGTAGTTCTAAGTTCTAGGGGACTGATGACCTCAGATGTTAAGTTCCATAGTGCTCAGAGCCATTTGAACCATTTGGAACCAGGTCCAGAATTTCGAAAAACCATCGCAAACGGAAACGCTAGAAAAACTGAAGGTAACAAGGAATCGTATGGAGGCCAGCAGCACCCCAACATTACTAATCAAGGCCAGATAACAGGATTACATTAATTTTTCCGTGACATAATTTAATTGCAAAAAGGTTGAATAAAATGTTCACTGTTTTTGTGCAACTGATTTTCGTTTATTTCAAACCAGTTTTCGGGTTATTCAGCCACCTTCAGGAAACCACAAAATCTAGTCTGAATTAAACAAAAATTAGTAGAAGAAGAGCAGTATACTTGTTGTTCAGGCTTAAACATGGAATTTTTCTACCAGGAAGTAGCGGAAGAATCGATAAATAGATATAACTAATGTCAGGACTAGTATCTGGTAGTGACTTTATGATTCTGATCATCGACTGAATCTATAATTCTTATTCATTACACCATTAGCCTTTATTAATAACGTAAACTAACGGGAAACGAAATTAACTTTACTTCAGTGAGAGGCATTGGAAGCTTGGCATATGGTGCTTTTCTCGCGGACCTGATAACCACTTGCAATCTGTAACACAAGCTGTGGAACCTGTACCCCTAATCAGCATACACAGAGCAAAATTTATAAGACAGAGATAATCTAAAGCATCGGGGCAGTCAACACAAGTTCGTGATCAGTCACATTCAAAGGAGACCTCATTCATACACATTGACTACGCAGTTGGACCTACAATGAAACTACGGGAAAAGTATTCTGTTTTAAAAACTTAGAATCATGTTCATTTACGTAACGGCTCATAGGACAGGTTCTACCCTGACTGACGGCTTGTGTCCTTCGTAATCACTTCACGTGCCACGTGGACGAGAATGAAAGTAAAAATTATGGGAAAACTAATAATCCTAAAAAATATTATAACTTCATCAAACAGGCATTAAGGTTATGGCTGTGGCCATGTATTAGGTTGTAGTTAGTGTTATGAAACACGTTATGCTGATATCTACTCGAGATTCGGTAGGCAACCAACATGTGCTAGCTGGCTAATCGCTTGCGCACGGCTAGATTCGAGACTGTCTTCCATAGTAAACACAGTTTCTAATACATCACTGCACACACAACAGGAGCCACGAACTTCTTTGATGCATGAGAATGAAATCAAAGTAGCCTACGTGTAGGTGAAGCCTGCCGAATAGAGATGGCCAATCATTACAGAGAAGCTACCTGACATGAGTCGAGGATTCACAAAAAACAAAGTAAGTGAGGGAGTAGATTTTATCAACCAACTGTAGGAAAGTTACTGAGCCACATGGACTAACAGTACTAGAGGAATCCTGCTTTTCATACAAAAATACTATCACGTGGTGAAACGCGAGTCATTAAGAACAAGACAAACCTGAAATCTACGAGTTTTACTGATTAGTATTGAATCATAAAACTGAAACCTAGACCTTGACTAACTGAAGAACTAAACCAGCTCATGACTATCAAAGACGGTGCACGTCGGGCATGCAATGTACACCACACAGCTGAAAACTATATTACTTACAAGCAGAAGGGGAACGGCGTCAGTCAAGCTGTGTGAAATGCAAAACTCTACCATGCTCATACACTAAACGACAACAGAAATAGACGATCTCTTCTATGGAAAAACCTGCGTTGTCTTGGTATAGGTGATGTAAAAGCTGCCACAGATCCTATTGTCCCAGCCGATGAACTGAACCAGTACTCCACAATAAGTAAAACCACAACTTAAGCACAAACAAAACAAAGACTCATTGATTACTTCATGCAGGTAAGCGACTGGAACCATTAAAAATTATATCTGAAGCACGTTAATTGCAAAATCTACAAAAGAGCCGTCATGTATCTCAGACTAGCATCTACTGGACACGATGGTATCACAGTCTAAATGATGAGTCTTATTGTGCATCCACTAATGCTCACTGTAGCAGATGTCTTGAACCACTCCGTAATCCTCAGTGTTTTCCCCGAGGCATAGAAGGAGGGACTATTTAAGCCATTAACTAAAAAGGACACTCGGATTACGGACCTATTTGTATTCTTCCTGCTCTGTCCAAAGCCTTAGAATATGTAGTCCACAACCAGCTAACAAACTAACTACAAACAATCTGCTAGACGAATACCAATAAGACTTCCGTAAATATCACAGCGCAACATCTGTTTTAACAAATGACCTGAAGCTTTGGATGGATGCACAAGAGGCAACTATCATGTGCTTCTTAAATTTTAGCACAGTCTTTGACAAAGTTGACTATGACATTTTAGCTGCAGGATTTATTAGTCTCATTTCTTCCCAAGTACCGTGCTATGTTTTCTCTGACGCCAGATTTCTCGCCACCAGTGCGTCATGTCCGGTACCGTAAAGTCGCAATGGAGGCAGGTAATTTCAAGCGCCCCCAGGGCCCAGAAGTATATACTATAATCAGTTCATTGTGTGTAACTGACATGTCATCAGTTTTGTCCCATTGCAAATACCGAATGCACGCTGATAACCTCCTGTTGTATCTAACTGTAAAACCAATATACCTGAAGACAATTATCGAGATTCACAATACCGATCTGTGTGCACTGTCATTATAAACGCACGATATAGGGGTCATATTCAAAACATCCAAAACCTAAGCGGTACTGGGTGTTCGTTCTAGGCTCATTAGCCAGATACATTAGGAATCGCTACCATCTTTAAACCTAAATTGGACAAATATCGACTTCTCTCCTTCAGCAGAGAGTCTCGGTTTAACAATAGATGAAAATGTAAATTGGACTGAGCACGTAACTGCAGTGTGCAAGAAGGAATCAGCATATCAACATGCCCTACAAAAATATAAATAAAGCTGCTCTGTCTTGACCTGAAAAAGAAGCTAGAAGAAACATTTATTCTTCCAGTTATTGATTACAGCGATGTTATGCTGTAACGTCTTTCTCAGGGAAGCTCACGGCGCCTGGAGCTGGCGATGAATGCCTTTGTTCGTTATATCTGTGATGTTCGACTCTTTGATCATACTTCACAATCATTTACGCAGCTAATCTGGCTGCACACACACATGTACAGAAGTTTCCATGCTCTCTGTCTTCTCTGTTGCTTGTTAATGAACACTAACCCTCATCTCTCCTTTACCTTAACGCTCTTGTTTGAACAAAATGGCTGAGTCACCCGTCCCCATCAGAGTAAAATCCCTTCTGCCCCACTCCATCGTTCAGCCACTTTCTGTAAGTCCTCGCAGGAACTTGACTCTTGAATAACCTGCCGTATTATATTAGAAAACAGAAAACGTCTCCAGTTTCAGAAGACAGTTAATGACATATCTACAGAAGCGGCAGTTAAAATTACCGTTGTCCCTGCACGCACTCGTTACACTGTACATCCCTCTTTCCATCCTAATCTTCTTCATTTCCCAGGGATTTTTGGCCAATGCAATCTCCTTAAATTTTCAGAATTCGCTGTTTCAGAGAACTCCTACTTTGTACAATAAATTCTTCCTATATCTGCCACTATCATTATTATTATTGTCATCATTATCACATCAGCGTATTATCATTATTATTACTAGTACTCTCACCATTAGTGGCAGCAGCTGAAGCAGCACAACTACTGCCAGTACGGCAAGTTGAAAAAGAGTCAGTTTGTGTGTGTGTGTGTGTGTGTGTGTGTGTGTGTGTGTGTGTGTAAGAGAGAGAGAGAGAGAGAGAGGTAGAAAGGGCAATATATACATGCATGTAATAAATCCTTTCCCTAAAAAATATTTCTCACCCTCATACCTCCTCCGTGTTAGCACAGATGAAATGTCACCGATCTCTGCAGTACTGCAGTACACGCAATATCCCTATTTGCTTTCACCACCCTGAGTGGAATGCATAAGTATTAATAAATGTTCAACAACCTCCAGTGTTCCTTAGTTGCTGTCTCCTGCACAAAAAACCGCACATAGGTGGTGAATCCGTAATCTTGAGGTTGTAGGAAACTCTTTGCGAGAAACTGTTTTTTTTTTTTTCTTGCTAGTACAACACGAGAAACTGCACAATTGTATTCCACTTTAGAGTCAGAAATAATTTCTATTCTTCAACAAAGTAATAAACCGTGTGAGACTTTTCATATTTTCCAGATGGATCTGTTGCAAATACGCTTCTTGGGTTTGCAGCCGGATTGTATTGTGTAACTCGCACAATATTTCATACATGCAACTGCTCGACATCATCAGGTGGTGGTAGCTGCTCCTCTCACTGCAGCAAGGCCGCTCTCACATCTACACACTAGACATTGTAAGTTAAGTCTTAACTGATACCACGGTAGACAACGTGACTTTGCCCCGCCACTGCCGAACCAGCTCTCGGGGCTTTATAAACAGTATATCACTGATGAAACGGGATTTAAGCCACGTTAGACCTCAAAATAGATGATAAACACTTAGACAAGAACATTAAAAATTTTCCACTTGTATTTTAGCTGCTTTCAAGTACGAGACTTACTTTCTCAAGTAACAAGCAATTTTCCGATGTAGCCTCGTGGTGTGAACCTTCCTTAATACTGTCCAGATGGCAGTCGATTTGCTTTCCCGACTCACACATATTGGGAACGGAACTTAGTGAGCAATTTTGCCTGGGCCCGTAATGGAAGCAGTTGGCTGCCGAGGACTGGCGTGACGCTGATTGAACGACTTGTTCCCAGCGAAAGGCTTGCACCAACCAATATCTGATGGCTACTCTCCAGCAAGGGAAAGGAAAGTGAGTCAATATACGCTTAAACCCGTTGTCGACTGCAACCAATACTTTGGTAACAAAATGAAAGGAAGAAGGCCCATCGCAGATGTTTGCCTTTATGTACATACGGAAATTCTGCCGTGTGAGTCACAAGCTCTGGCGACTCCTATGGGTGGCTTACATCTCATTTTCTTTGTTAAGTGGTAGACGTGGAAGTAATGCTGTTCCGAAAAATCATTAACCCTCGGTGTTACTGCAGAAGTTACAGACGTCACCAGTAAATATGCAAAAAGAATTGCAATGTTATAGCTACATTTAACACAATGAAAATAGTGAGACAATGTTAATAGTAGACATTCCTGGACACCCTATCCTTAGTGCTGATATGTTGCTGACTCTGATCTTATCTCAATTTGTTGTATCTTATATTGCAGTCTGTATCCACAAACTGGGGGTGACCACTATGCTCTTTCCCGTTGTTGGAAGCGAATCGGTTCGTCGCACTGAAAGCCCACCTTGAGGAACACGCCAGAGTATCATTCGTGTAGCTAACTCCTCGTTTGAAAGCTGGTGGGAGGATCGATGCGTTGGTTACCCTGTTGTGTTCGGATACTTCGGAAATTTATTACCAATTTTCTTTTTGTGCTATAAACTCCTAACTGACAGATATAGTTTTAGGAGACTCATCTTTTCAGGCTCACATAATATATAACATATATTGAAACCATGTTTCAATGAAACAGTATATTAGTTAAGTAAGTGATGACGAGGTTTAAATAGGAACTAGTTAGCCTAATAGATTTCGCTAAGTGTTCCGCTGTAAGATAAAACCTTCTTTTCCTGTCTGTAGAGACGTCCTAAATAAATGGCTATCCATGGAAGACAATATTCTAAAATTGGGGAAAAAATGGTTCAAATGGCCCTGAGCACTATGGGACTAAACTTCTGAGGTCATCAGTCCCCTAGAACTTAGAACTACATAAAACTAACTAACCTAAGGACATCACACACATCCATGCCCGAGGCAGGATTCGAACCTGCGACCGTAGCGGTCACTCGGCTCCAGACTGTAGCGACTAGAACCGCACGGCCACTCCGGTCGGCTCTAAAATGGTAATCAGTGCGATAATAACTGTGAGTTCAATAAGATCAAGATTTGATTACATTAAACGCCATCGCGCTAGTATTACCATCACCTCTGACATCAACGTTTTGATAAGGATGTCCCTTAGACTTTTTTCCATGCATTATGGTTCTGACTTAAGTGAATCAAACTTGCCCCTGCATAGTTTCTAATGCAACCCAACCCTCTACTTTCGGATCGACGTCTCGGGCGTTCGGTATCTATTGCAGTCCGACAAAGACCTTTCTTGGTCCATCTACCATAAATTCGTCTCGATACAATTTCCACACACTTTGATTTCAGCTTTGTCATCATCATAATGCCGCCTTCCACCCTAGCTGTTCCCTGATCCACTATTCAGTTTGTCTACATCTCGTAGTTCTCCTCAACGTGCACCTACCCATTTCTAGTTCTGTGCCGTTCAGGTACTGAATGTTTCCCACGCTAAATGTTTACTGCCTTGAATCAAAGTTGGTTATACTTGACCATACTTTTGAAAACCCTCTCCATTTACCAAACGCAGTCCAGGTTATTTCTACTCTTTCCTTCATTTGTTTTGATGTTCGCCCTATCGCTGCCTCCAACGGGCCTAAGTACAAAAACTTACCACATGTCTCGTAGACGCCATAATCACTACTAACAATAATTTTTCAGAAGACATGTTTATTATCTTTAATAAAATCTCAAAATGGTTCAAGTGGCTCTGAGCACTATGGGACTTAACATCTGTGGTCATCAGTCCCCTAGAACGAAGAACTACTTTAACCTAACTAACCTAAGGACAGCACAAAACACCCAGTCATCTCAATTTTCAGATCAACGGTAATAAAAATGTCGTCTTTTAAAGAGGTCAACACCCATGTACGCGACTTCGCTTCTAATCTGTACTACTTTTTCTGTAAATTTGTTACACGTTAGTATAGTTTGCCCAAATTTCATATTGCATTCGTTTTTTTAGGTTGTCTCCACCAAAGGCTAACAGCTCAAATTCATCATCAAACTAGGATGATTCCGATCCGTTATACACATATTAATAATAGCATAAAAAGTAGTAACCGCAACCCATTTCACCGATCTACATACAATGCTTGAGAAAGAAAGTGAAACGTACAGAAGACGTGGTCATAAACGTCGTACACACATACACAATCGGCGGGTATTTAATGATTAGTGTTGCAATTGTTTGTGACAGATAGAACGGCCATCGTAACGCATTGGTGTGGTCCGTTTTTAGCTTTGTTACCAGATCTGGTAGGGTACATGAATGTCATTAACATCGTCAGAATTTGTGTGATCACTTTGAAGGGTACGGAGAGACAGCGTACTCGTATCAGACACCTCTATAACGCTTGACATTTTGAAAGGTTCCTCATTGTGTGTCTGCTCTAAACCAGCAGTTCTAATCGAGCAATATCCTGAAATATCCTGATGTGTAGGGAATTAGGATGTGACAGAGCCCCGAAATTGGACTGCATGAGAACGTGAGTTCAGGCATACTTTCGTCATGGTTAGGTGTGCTATGTGGATTATGCATTTAACACTATAATACAGACAACTCCGTATGGCATAGTTCCGTAACCAAGAAGCATGAATACCTGGTGAATGACTTCGCATTGATTTCAACGATGAATCAAGGTGCTGCACTGCCCCTAATAACATCTTAGGTGAGTAGAGCAGCTACGTGGGAAGAGGTCAAATAAACCCAATATTTTGGAGAGTCAAAGCGGTGTTAAATGATTCCTGGAGTCATGGTGTGGGTACCCATGAGGTATGACTTCAGGTTAAGGCTGATAGTGACTGAGGGAACTCTGACCGTACAACGGTACGTCGCGGACATCCTGAGTTTTCATGTGTTAGCTCTCACCCGGCAGTATTGTGGTGCTATTTTTCAACAGAACAATGCTCGTCCACGCAAGGACCGTTTCTCTATGAACAGTCTGCTTGATGAGGTACTCCCGCAGCCAGCAAGTTGCCGAATCTGTTCCAGATGGAAGATGTGGGGGACCAGCTAGGATGCAAGCTTCATATAGGGGCCAGTAACCAGCATATCGAGAACCAGTTCCAACAGTTAAGGGGCAGCGTTCCTGGAGGAACCAATTCATGCATCCAGACCAGAGGGGTTGTAACGTCATACTAATAAATTGACTCATATTGCCAAGTTTCGTAGTAAACATACATCGCAAATTGTGTAGTTTCATTTCGACTTCTCTTTCCCTTCTAGGTACTTCACTTATTCGTCACGCATTGTAGTACTTCATTCACGACCTGCTAATGTTTCACTGCAGCACATTTTTCAAATAAAAATATCATCATACACTGTTTGTTGTGTAGTTTTTGTGTTATTATTTTGTGACGGTTCCAATCGTTAAATTCTAAATTTGCTGTTACCAAATTAAATACGGAATCAAAGATATAGACGGAAAACATTAAAGAATTAGCTTTGGGTAATCTAACGTGATGATTTCAGAAGCTGTAGCTGGTCGCAAGAGAAAATGATCAATTCTGTACTGTTACTTGAATTTTTCAACATAAAAGTATTAAATTCATTATGTCCAGTGTGCTCCAACAGGCACCTGTTCAGAGTATGACACCAGTTTTCCTTCAACAATACACTTTTAATAGCTGGTGTCAACGAGTACATAATCCAACCTGACGTTGCATCAATTATTCTCCTCCTACCAGTAGTATTATGGCCTCCACTGTCTATAAAGTGGTTGTTTATTGGGGAGAACAATCACACGTAGATATATAAATTTCCAATATAAGGGAATAATTTCCAAACTCGTTGGTTGAAAATTAGTTGACAGACATCATTTCTTCACGCACGTTTCTGTGAAACCAAGCTGCTCTCATTTTACGCAATCGCCATGAGAATCTAGCAAATACTAGTAACAGGAACAGTGAGAGTCAACTGAATTGATGTGACTTTTCTATTCTCTGTTACCCTACAGTGACCGCGATATGAACAGTTAATATCACGACAGATGGCTCACGCGGCTACCAAGGCTACATTTATTAGGATAAAGTGACTGTACGACTCTTTGATAAATCTCTGAATGAACCACACCTAAAAACAATATTTAGCGCTTTGTAATAAGCATTTGACACCTTGACTGTTTCGTACATATCCGGCATAGATTTGTTAACGTAATCGATTCCAAACTGCATCGTGATTTGGAAACCACGTCAAAATGTAAGCCCTCTTATAACTGGCTACGTTAGTAAGCTGAAAGGATAGATGAAACCAAGGCTCTATAACTCACTATAGTATCATGTCTAATAAATAAGAACACGCCGTCAGGTGTATAAGCAGTATGTGATCTGGATATTTTATCGTTTGGCTTTGTACGAGTACAAATCTAGCTGATATTATATTATAGCACTCTGTTATAGAATTCGCTTCCTCATTTCGTTATTACATGTGCGGCTCTTTAGGTGTACAAGTTCTGCGTGTGATTCGAAGAATCAGTAAGAGGCTGATAATAAAAGCAGTGCATCTAAGTCGATAATAAATACAGAAAACTGTGCGACACATTTGCCTAACCACACAAATCATGTTATTTATGTTGTCCATGTTTCTTTTACGTATAAAAATCCAGTATTAGGAAACATAATGTAAGAGGTTCACCAAGGATTTTTCAAGGAAACGTGATTCTCTCTGTCTTCTGTGTTAGTGTTACTTCATTGTGTCTTGCTTTAAAATAAGTTTCTAAAGTACTGACTGATCAATGAACGTTTTGTGTCTTTTGATATTTTTTCTTGCTGCGTTTTCGAGGTCGTGGAATCATGGAGACTCCTTTTTAAAATTAGCCAAGCGTTCACCTCCTTGCTTCTGTGTGGTTTCATAATATCAGGTGGGTACATTCTGAAACTATCTTAATCATGAAACTCTTTTTTATTTATTAGCAAACACGTTCTGTTAACTAGTAGTTCGCATCTACTCACGTTTCCTCCAGTGAAATGAATATTTTAGGAGGAGTATAAATGCCACAAAGAGGATTGTGGATATATAGAGATATGGTAGGCGTAGCTTAGAGGTTAACAAAAATATTAAAAGTTGAGGAACGATATTAACTTTACCCATATCGAAGGATGTATCTTGGGTTAATAGTGTGTTACCACACATCAGCTGCCCGTCCCGTAGCACTTTCTGATGCCTAGCCGCGCACCTTACAGCTGATAACGCAGTGTGTCAGACACTTCCTAACCTGAGGACCTTAGACAACGCCATTTCAACGTAAAAAAAAGTCCAGGAAGTTGCGTTTAAGCACAGCGAGGAAAACAACGAGACAGACATAGACTGGTCTTCCTCTGGACGAGGCATCAGAGGCCAGATTCTATGAACTTTACGGAAGGCGATTATCTCTGTCATAACCCATCCAGAATTTAAAAAATTTAACCCTTATTAGCGAGTGGAATGGAATGTTCAGGGCGAAGGTAGTATGATACCAATGCTGGCAACCTGAGCTACGCAAAAGGCGAGTTATTCAGCAATGTGCTGCAGCTGTGGTCAGACTGGGAATCAAAAGCAGAAATTCAAGCTCCGGCTGGAACCTGCGCGACGCAGTGGTTAGCTCCCTTGAAATACCACAGGATTAAACTGGAATGGGAGTAGTGCAGCGGCAGTGCATCACCCTCCCAAAGTATGGCCACTGGTTCAAGCAGCACGTTAAATTCCAGCTGGAATTGTATTGACAAGAATCCAAACGTATATGAGCCCGTCACGCTGTAAACGAAGTGGAGAAGGGGAAAGTTTTGTAAGCTCACTCGGGTGATTTCAGGATAATTTCTCAACTTGGGTAAATACCTTCCAAGTATGGATGGCTACGAATCTATACTGAGGCTTGATTTCTTCGCTTCAGATCATAGCACAGTCAACTCGTGCTATTGAGCTTCATGGAAAGCAATTTCGCAGTGTGTGAAAGCTGCAAAATCGTCGCATGGGCACCCATGGCGGTGATAGCCGACATGAATTGTAAATAGTCGCAGTGAGTAATCAGATTCCTGTGATACATCAAAAGAGACAGGAAAACTGTTGTAGGTTAACCTTGAGATGTAGTTGCATACGAATATGTTATTATTTATGCAAAGCATAGAGAAAAACAGTGAGCTGGACAAGACACAATAATTCAAAAGTTGGAATATATCTTATGTACTGGAAGTAGATGGGAAACAGAAGACCCCCATCAGTATTGAATCTTTTAGAGAAAAAGTGTCACTATATAGATGCATCGTAGATGGAAGTATTGAAATATTAGGGTGGGAAGAACTGGAATAGAAAATATAACTCATGGACCTCTCAGACAAAAAGCACCGACAGTGCCGCCCTGTCACAGAGAGTGTCACATGCACAAATCGATCAGAGAGAAGATGTCAAAGTTGCTTGAGGAATACACGGGGCTGTTCAAATCAGGATGTTCTTTACCTGCTACGATAATTACGCAGCACCAGACTCCCACTCGGAAGATGGTTCAAATGGTTCAAATGGTTCTGAGCACTATGGCACATAACATCTGAGGTCATCAGGCCCCTAGAACGTAGAACTACTTAAACGTAACTAACCTAAGCACATCACACACATCCATGCCCAAGGCGGGATTCGAACCTGCGATCGCAGCAGTCACGCGGATCCGGACTGAAGCGCCTGGAACCGCACGGCCACCGCGGCCGGCCACTCGGAAGACATTCCTACATCTTATTGGACCGTATTCCAAAATATCTAGTGAGTCATCGAATTTATATCCAAATAGGAGGTGGAGTGTTCATTGCAGTCGACAAAAATATAAGGTGTCCTAGCCAGAGCTATTCACAAAGAAATCCTTATAACGAAAGAACTCTAAATTATTATATGTTGTTGGGTAAATACGCAATCGAGAGAGTGTCACTCTCCAAGATGTGATCATCACCATTTCATGAACAGCGCTAAGTCACATGGCTATGGACGCTAGTGACAGGGCACACCTGTATCTACATGTTGTCAAACTTTGCAGCGAACGTTGCAGTTCCACAGATGCCGCATTTCCGCCTAGTGAACAGGAATCAATTACAATCGCGCAGCACCGCCGGAGAGCTTTTAACACAACCCGGCCTCACCTCCAGTGCTGCGAGTGCAGGGGGCGTGTTAACCATGTCCTATAGTTTGACAACTCACCCGAAGATAATGTGCCCGCATCTTTCGCTCCTTTGCGTGGTAGGGTCCACCCCGGCGCGACAAAGAAGAATTAAAGTCTTTTGATACCGCTCTGCGTAACAAATGCCGTCGGAGCCACCCCGATGTGTTGCACTGACTGGTGTGGGCTTGTGAGAAGAGCTCAAAGAAGCACATGACGTAGGGATAGCAGAGCTGTCTCGGCCGTTCGTTTAAAGGAGCGCCCATTATTTGACGTGCACTGATCTGCGAGAAGATGGCCGCTGTGCTTGCCACCGCCAGTAGGAAGGCAATTCATCGATCTCGGAAGCCGACCGCAGATGCGTTATGTTTCTTACTAGCTGATATAAGCCGGTGCACGTCGCTTAATCGGCAGATGGGGGGAATGCACCGTACTGGTTAGGAGACCGATTCGTCGCGTGATGCCTCTGGTGTGACAGCCGTGGCACTAAACCGCGCATGCTGGGAGCTCCTTTGTTTATGAATATCACATACGTTACGGCAATGTATATAACTTTTAATCTCAAAATATTTAGCGATACTATTTGTCTTTCGGATATAAAAACATATTCCCATTAGTCGTAATTTTGAGCCATGGTGACTACAACAAACATAATGCCTTGAATACCATCTGGAACTTTGTATTGAGAGAAGCGGGTGCACAGAATGTGCTCCACGAGGAGTCTCTATTCAGACCCTGTCGACGTGGACCCACCGCTCTCCCCATCACTGCCAGACGCAGCAGGATACGCGGACGACTATGCTATGCTGCAGCATTCCATCTTACAGTTTATTTTAAATACAAACGCCTGTACTGAGAACACCCATTCCTAACAAGGAAAACCAGCAGTGCAGTCTCTCTTCTCTCTGGCCCATATACTATTGGTTTACAGCTATACTCCACAAGCCTTCTTTAGATTCATGGCGGAGGGTACTTTGCTTACCAGTGTCATCTTCCCCTTTTCCTGTTCCAGTCAAGTGGGGTTTGCAAGAAGAATGACTACTGATAAGCTACCGTGTTAACTCGAATATTTCTTATTTTGTCTTCATGGCCTTCAAGTGAGATATACGTAGGACGAGGCAATATGTTGGTTGACTCTTCTGGGATAAAACACTCTCGGGACATTGAAGTAGACCATACCGTGAAGCAGAACGACTCCTTTGGAGCGTCTGCCGTTTAAGTTGGCTGAGCATCTCCGCGAAACTTTCATGCTTACTATATGAACTTGTGATAAAACGTGTTACCCGTTTTGCTCGAAGTGTAGTCTCAAGGACTTTCTTTCTAACCACAAATTTATCTGCAATAGACCCCTCTTGTATTGTACAATTCCAGTGATGTTTTGCTTAGTGTCCAACACCGACTACACAATGGCGTACATGCAGCAGTGCAATTCCTCTTACATCCCACTTTCATTAATGCTATCCGCTAAGCATATGGTGAGGAATACCACCCTGCCATATGCTTTATTCCACATCATGTTTATGATATTCACCTCAATACAGGCCTCCAAATATTAGGTAGCCTTCCCTTAGAAAAGCATTCAGTGTGATTTATCACATTTCCTGCAGAATAACATTCTCTGCCTCGCCATTCTCCGGCAGCTCATATGTACCTGATTTAATTTCCTTTTTTCTATCAGTAAAACAGTTTTCGACCTCCTACACAGTTGTCCTAAAAGTGTATTGAGATTTTTGCAGTCGATGAAAACATTGTAGTCCCCATTGATTCTATCAATTACATTGCAGCACAGTAAGTAACAAAAAAACAATAACATTTCTGGGAACTGTTCCTACACCACTTACTAAGCAGAATGTATTCTAATGCGCCAGTGGACACAGAACAGCAAATATTTTGTTGTGTTTAAGCCGTGCAGAAAAATATGATATGGGCTACACTGCAATTACTGCTTATCTATGCCCCCTCCCCCTTTACAGGCGATCGAGTAGTTGTAAGAAGCTTGGCCCGTCGGATAGTTGGGGGTACTGCACCCGCAGCACTCATCCGAATACGCTAACCATCAGATGGGACTCTCCACTTCTGTGTGTTCTTGTCAGTGCAGTGGAAGATCAAAGCCAATGAAGCGTCAACAGAGATCATCTGCCACCGCCTGACAATAATAAGAAGTATAAGGGTGTCACAGTCGAATGTAAGCATTATTTTTAACCATTTTCCTCTCATTCCACGATGTTGTGTGAGTGTGTGTGTGAGTTCACAAATACTTATGACTTTTCTTCTTTTCAACTACTTTCAAGAAAAAAAAAGTATAGCTAGGTCTCTCACGCTCTCTGACACTACATCACTTACCATTCTCGCAGAGAGCGCTGAGAGTGTCTGGTTATCTGTCCCACTGGATAAGATAAACTCCATGTTAGTTCAAAGTGTCGACATATGCTGTCATAAAGTGCTTAACGTGTCTAAGCTTCTTGGGCGGTGAGGAGTGTGAAGACAGGGTGAACTGACAGTCTTGTTGGTAACATTGTTAGTAAAAATTACATTGAGAATGTTACACCCCTTAGGAAAAAGTATATAATTGTTCTCACATCCAGTGTCCAAAACTTGAACTATAATGTGGCAATGGAAATGCATTGCCGAATCCATTCAGTACAGTGTTATAGAAGGGGGCTGGCTGACTGCAGCATTAGAGGAAGTGACTATTTAGTAGATTTACCTCACATTTTAATTCTGTTCTGCTTCGGTGTCAGTGATGGCCGCGCATTGGTTAGAAGGAGGTCAGCTGAAGGTCCGCAAAAAACCTCTCTTCTGTGCTAGACACAGTGGACATGTACATGGAGCTATGGTCTGCAGTGCGATTTCGTATGACAGTAGTAGAACTCTCATGGTCCTCCCTCGCATCTTGGTTCAAATTTTGTACGTCATACTGGTGATTCTACCTGTTGTGCGCCATTCATTAACAGTGTTCCAGGGGGATTTTTTTTACCATGATAATGGTCTCCCACATACTCCTCTTTCAGCCCAACATGCTCTGCAGGGTGTCGACATGTTTCCATGGCCTGCTAGATCAATCGATGCAGACCGACCAAAGGCAACAGGGATGGAACTCCATCCATAAAATTGACATTTGGCACGTGTACAGCATGTTCATGTTGTCATGCTTGTGTTCCATATTCTGCAGATAACATCGGTTTTTAATGTACCAGCATTTCACGTTTGCAGTTGCTTATCTCGCGGTTACGTTAACCTGTAATCTTGAAATGTTAACCTCTTACAAATGTTATCCAGACAATTGTATTCCCGAAACTTCATTACTCTACATTAATTATCTTTTGGTATTGTGATTTCTTTTTCGTCAGTGGATTTGACAAACTACATAGCAAACGTTTTGGAAAATTATGGACCTCTGAATAAATTACCGTGCTAGTGTATTTTAGGTATAAATGTGAAAACTTGCTTATGGATCTGTCATTTTAAACTTGGAATAACTATTTGTCGGGTGGTGGCAGTGTAATTCAACGTGATACCAACATGTGCAGTCCATTTGATCTACCTGAGTACTTGTACTGGTCCCATGTTTAACAATTACTATAATGATGTATGTAACTAAATAGTTGACCTACCATAATCCACAATCAATCTGATTCTGTAACACTATGACGTCACGGTCGAAGATGACGGTTTAAAAATGGCAAAAAATGCAGAAAAATGCTGTGGAAAACATCAGACTATGATGTCACTCCGCTCTATAGGTGTTTTCTGTGGTACTGTAGCAACTGCACTGATTTTATTTATTATTCCACCGCAGCACACTGGCAATTACACACACACAGTGGGGAAGGAGAGTACAAAGTCCTTATTGATATGATTTATCAGCACAATAACACTGTACACTATGACTATTCTGCAAACTGTCACACGACTATATGATTTGTGAGCAAAAAATTGCAGATTTCCCTCCAAACCAGAAAAAAATTAAGAATGGTGTGCAGTGACAGTAGCTTATTTGGCTTGGTGGGGAGTGTGGAAGTGTCTCTGTTTTTCGCATAGACTTCTTCAAATTCCTTACTCAGCGAGTATAATAACTGCACTTTTTATAAACTTTCAACACAAATTTGCATAAGAGGATTGAGAGTATTGAAATAAAGACAATTGGAGTAAAATGGAGCACCTTCGTTGTTGGGCTGCCTGATTATTCGGGTCACCTTACTGGAAACTTATCAACTACATTGTTTCCCACGGACTTTCTCCACCACTTTGGGAAACAAATCGAAGTCTGTTGGGCTCATATCAGGACTATATAGTGGGTGGGGAAGTATTTACCACCCACATTTGTCGACCGTTTCTCTAACTGGTAGGGCAATAAGCGTTCTTGCAGTACCGTACAACATGAGAACACCTGCTAGTATCATGTCAGGCCTTTCGTGACAAATTTTCAGGCAAAACATTTCCCAGAAACAACTTATGGTATACGCCTGTTACGGACGCCGCCTGGGTCACTCTATTTGTAGCTATGACTCCATTCATGTCGTACGCAGATATCATCATCAGTTTAAGCTTTGACTGTTGGCTGCGAATTTTTTTTCGAGTGTGCAGATTTGGGACTTTTCCATTGTAACATCAGAGACTTCAGTTCTGGCTCAGAATCTCTTAGCCAGGTTTCATCCAGTACAAAATAATATTTCAGAAACTGTTCTTGTTATGCTTGAAAACGTTGAAGCAATTCTTCTGCGATTCTTTTGCGACCTGCTTTCTGCTATTGAATCAAATTAAGTGGAGTCCCTCTGGCAGCACTTTTCTTATATATAATTTTTGAGTTATGATTCTGTAAACTGGCCCCATATGTATTTTCCTCACATTCTTTTCGTCGATCCTGTCTCGAGACAATAAACTAAGATGTTCATATCTATTGCAGCTGAAGGTCTTCCACTACTTAGATTGTTCTCAGTGCTTGTCCGACATTCACAGAAACGGTCTCACCACTGTGATAACAGGGTACGTTCCACTGCATTATTCAAATACTCCTTTCTCTAAGCGTTGTAAATTTCCGTTGAGTTCTTTCCACATTGGGTTTCGTTTTTGATGTAGAAACGCTAACCTCTACGGGCAATCGATTTCAGCTTCCATTTTAAATCTGAATTACTCACGACAATGCCACACAAATCACAAAGTCTTTACCGTCACACCCGAAATCTCACTCACATATGATGTAAATTTCAACCTGATCACGTTACCGTACCTGTCACGCAAGCCCATTGTCGAAGACTTTTTGAAATTACCCTCGAAATACTTACATTCGAATATCATATACTTATTCTTCTTCTTGTCCTATCAAGGGTGGTGCCTGATGTTTGTTGATGCACCACTGGCGTTGACCTTCCACAAAAGTGAACGGAACACACACAATAATGAGACCTGTCTGATGGATATCATGTCTCAGCAGAGTAAGCAACTTCAGTGCCATCACCTAATATCTGACGGTATACCCTGCAATGTTCTCTACCATCTTTGTTAGTTCCGCCTTCTTGCGACGTTATCAATCAAAAGTACTGCTGCGTGTTTCTACTGCAATTCATGGTGGATCCGCCACCTTATGACGTCATAGGTCTGCCACACAGTTTGCAACAGAGCTATAGACTGGCCCAATATTTGCCATCTACCCCGCTGCCTAAAAAGTTGGGGTGGGGGTGGATAAACAGTATTTGCAACGCAGCATAAGTCAAATCGTTCTATATGACTTAAACTCCAGAACATTTGCCGTCGTGAGTCCACTGGCGCTATTATAATACATTCTGCTTAGTTAGAGTTGTAAGAATAGCTCCCACAAACGTTGTTGTTTCACATTTACATACACTGAGAAACGTCCCTTTTGAAAAATTGTGCAAGACTGTGCTTAAACTGACACACAATATCTTTAGCGCAGCGCAATCTGACTTTCAATAATCCCTACAAAAAAATGGCCCTGACTAACATTAACCTATACCTTTCACAAATCACTTACCTCACAAAAATCTTGGTTACTCGAACTACGGCAATACAGCGAGCGCCACTACTGCCAGCTTAATAGTCATAATATATATATCAGTTCATGACATCAATTCTTACAAATTTCAAAACTCCTCCATCTCTCTCCCCACATCCACCACTGCAGGCGGCTCACCTCCAACTGCACAACGCTACGCGCTGTTAACATCCAGCCGCCCAACACTACAATGGCAGACAACAATGCAAACCAGCCACAGACTGCACACGGCACAGCCAGTGATTGTCATACAGAGCGCTACGTGGCGGTGTCGTTACCAATATAAGAACCTAAACAGCCTACTTAGATAGCCCCCATGCTCCCCACAAAAAATTTTACAAATTGGTTTGGGCAGTGGCCAATACAGATTTGAAAATTTTTTTCATAAGTTCAACAACAAAGATATCAAATGCACACGCTTATTGATACAATGTTGGTCTAAAGCTAAAATTTTCTCACAGTCCATAAAGACAGTCCTGATCGTTCATCACAGTAAAATTGCAGTGTGTTTCTCAAACTATGAGCAGTAAAAGAAAATGCACATGGAAGTAGTGGATTTCCATGCAGTATTGAAGAAGTAGTGTTCTCCTTCCAACGGAAAGACAGTGATGACTCTCGACATGCAGACAGGTAATGGGCCACAACAGAGCAAACCCACTGCAGAGTCAGTCGAAGTTTTGAAGAATATTGGTAGGTAGGTCAACACAGTGTAGACCCATTGCAGTCCTGGTAGAGATTACGGTATTGGTGGGCCACCAGAGATGCAGACCCACTGTAGACCTTGCAGAAATAATTGTACTGGTGGGCCATCAAAGATGCAGACCCACTGTAGTCCTTGTAGAGATGGCAAGCAGCCATCTGTTGCGACTGTGCAGGTGCACGATCACCATCGAAGAGTCTTGCAGGGAATACAGCAAGTCCATAAACCAACACTTACGCACTCACAATTTTTTTTTTTTGAAATGTCCTTAGAATGAGCAATGCTACTATCCAGTCCCTTGCTGAATTATTAATGCAAGTGCAAACACTATCAGTCCCTACTTCTCACATATTGTCGATATACTATGACCAACAGAAACATGTGCAGTGAAATGTAACTTACAAATTACTTAATTTGATCAACTGATGTCAATTACAATTTTATAACATAAGAATACAATAACAAATGTACAAAATACATCATTAAAGAACATTACAATACAGATAACATTTGTAGTAATAGGGGCTTTACAAAAGAATCGAAATAACAAATAAATCAGTGTTAAAAAAATTATGACGTAAGTACATAGATAAAAGATCAGAATAACTTTTGAAACATCAACTTCACACATGAGCATTAGAATAAAACAGAATAAATAATGTGTAAACATCTTTACGAAATAAATAACATGTTATTAATGCAAATTATATTTGAGGATAACAGTATTCCTCATCATAATGAGTGTAGCTTAGTATTAGAAGAAAAAAAAATTCACTGAAACAGCACACAGAGACAGGAAGAAAATAAATACACAAGGGTACACAAACACATAGTGGGATAACACAAAAGGAAAGGACAGGGTTTGTTTTCAGGGTAACATATGGTACTGCAGTCCAATCCAAAATTTCATTCCATAGATCGTCCCTCTTATTGCAACATTTGCTCCAGCCAAAAAAAAATCCTATCCAAGCATGCTTTCTGTATTCTGTTCACATCCTCTTTCAAAAATAGTTTTTCTCCACTGTACACTACTTTTTTGGCCAAACCATTTTCTTATAGCTTCTCAATGTTTTTCTTCCAATTCATCTTAGTTAGTTTCTTTTATAGTCTACCCCCTTTTAAGCTAACTTAAACCTACTGAGCTCAGATGCTAAACTAAGGGACGACGCAATGCTGCAGCACAAAACAATTAATACAAACAGCAATGACAAAAAAAAGGAAATTGGCAAAGCAAGCTACAGTAAATAAAATTTACCAAGCAAACCCAACATTACAACTAATATGAGCCAATGTGCAGCAACAAGAAAAATAAATCAGTAGTAAAACTACCTTAACAGAGTAATACAAAGTGAAAGTTAGTAGCACTATGCCTGGCAAACAGCAGCAGCAAATGCAATAACTTATATCTAAAGATGACAAAGCTCAAGCAGAAAAAATAGTACACTAAAGACAATAATGCAGATAAGGAAAATGTATATTCACATCTTAATGTCTATATAATTAAAGTGGTGCACCACAAAACTAATTCTGTGAAATAAATTACCAAGTACTTGAAAAGAAAATTATGTATGCAGTTACTGTTACAAGTCCCTTCTTATTGTTCTTTCCTTTCCAAGTGCTCCTTTTTTTGAAGAATGTGGATCATAAAATTATTATTTAACAGATCTGTTGACAGAAAGTTTCACATTAGCAAATGCATTTAATTTTATTTTATAAAACCAATGCTGTAACACAGCTGGAAAACAGATATCAAATGAAATAAGCAATTATGCAAAGCAAAGAATAAAAACATCATTCAATAGCTATGTGGCATTTCATAAATCAGTAGAAGTTCTCTCAACTCTCGTAGAAAGACACTTGTCATAATCAGGTGTGCAGATGTAAGAATGTTTCCAAGAAATGAGCGTGTCGTATTTGCGGTGCTTTCTACAAAGGAATGTCAATACCGAGGATAATGGCCTCTGTTTTTTCCACCTGTTTTCTGAAAGGCACACACTAATGGCCTGTTTCCAGGTGGCTGTCGCCCAGCTGGGTGTCCACGACGCATTACGTGCAGGTGGTCACTTACCTTTCTTACCGAAATATTTACGACACCAGTTTCCGCTACAGTGGCAGTCTCATATAAAAAAAAAAATTCACAGGTCAAGAATTTGCGTTACAAATCTGTAGAAACAAAATCCTTTAAATATAGTAGTTTCCAAAAAATTTTCGCCAGCATAATCATACATTCACGCATATATACACATTTCATAACTCTTAAAGTACGATTCTCGGTTTCCAACATCCTTTTTCACAAACCAGAGTCCCTAACCACTACTCATTATTCCTTACCTTATTACACATATACATATTCGTCGACACTTCTTCAATATTTCATCATAACAGATGCATAGCAGAATCAAATAACTCATATAGCATCGGCTTATTGATCATAAACATACCGCAATAGCGTAATACATATCGTCATCATAACATCATAAAACCTCAGCCTAATCTCAAAATCGTCGTAGCTTCCTTCAATAATTTCAAAACCTAAAAAAAATTCTGTGCTCATGTCAAAAGTGTCATCTACCACAAACGTACTTTAAAAATCATGATCCCATACCAAATACATCATTCAAAGCTCTCATAGTATCACAATGGTTCCGAAAAAATATGAACATTTCACAAAGTACAGACAAAATACGATTTCATAAGTGTGAAGTTAGCCAACTGTGTAATTGCGTAAACATTTGTCACTGACATAGCAAAAAAAAATTTTTGTTTCTCTCAGTTAAATGATCAGATAGCTGTGTAATTCTGTGTTAGAGAAATATGGTACCGATGTGTAAAGTTGTATAAGCAAATACCATATTAGCTAGGGCTCCTTGTGTTTGTCATACACATGGTACACAAAGTAAGCGTGTACCCCCCTGAGGATTAATGTAATTATATCCTCAGGTGTTACAGATTACAGCAATGGAATGAAATGTATCACGGAAAACTTTTGTATCATTGTACTTCAAATATCTTTAAAAATATATGTTTCAAGTACAAAATTAATCACTGAGATACGTGTACTGTAGCGCTAAACTGTGCGTCTTGTTGTAAGATAATCTCTGTGGAAGTGTCGTAGTTATCGTCCTCCGAAAGCCAAGTTCTGCAGAAGTCAATGTACTTACCTCATGATAAACAAAAGTGAAATGCTTTGCGTATAGATATCGTAGTTATTACGCTTATTGCTGTGATGAAGTAAGTACTGTACTGTAACGTATTGTGCTACAGAAAAGGCTGTCTCATTATAGCTATACCACAAAGTTACTACTAAAACATGTTTTCCTTTCCAGAAGAATTCAGAAAAACTGTGCAGATATAAAACATATACACCGCAAAAGCACAATGTAAATTGTATCACACATTAGTAGCGTCGTGATATAATCGTGTAGCTATCAAAGAAACCAAATGCTAAGTCATCTTTAATCTCACAGAAAGTACTTCAAATAAAGAATGTCTTTTCAACTAAACCAAAATGTTGCATTAAAACCTCATTAACAGTATATGTTCTAAGTATGTAAGCCTTATAGTCGTTACATAATCGTGCAACTAACAAGCAAGAATTTACAAATAACAACACTGTGTCGTCTGTTCACTATAACAATGCATTCGTAATTTCTGTTTAAAAATGTTCCCTAGGTTCTAGACTGGATAGATAACTTCAAAATATTGTTGCATGTTAACAATTTCTCAGTGTGACAAAGCATACTAGAAATGTGAAGTGAAATGTTTTATGGCAAAGACAAAGTTAAAAAGCAGATTATATTTCAATAAACGGTTTTACATGTGAAATGTGGTGTAAACCTTTACTCTTCCTACTACGCAGAGTTTCAACTTCAACGCAATTATCATCTGGTATACGTCGGATTCTGTAAGGTCCATTGTAAACTAGAAAGAATTTGTGACACAAGTGTTTCTTCTTATGTGACAATGAATGAGCTTTGATAAGAACTTTCTGACCAATATATAATTTCTTTGCATTTGCTTTACCGTGTAATTTTCTCCTTTTGTCTGCAGTAGAATTTATATTTTTAATAGCCAAATCAATTATGTCTTTGTGTCGAAGTTTACGTGTATTCGGAAAAGGTACAAGCTCTCTGATTCTGTTCAGTGGTTCTTTATCCTTCGGTACAAGAACAGGTGATAAAGCAGTGGAGTCATGAGGCATTTCATTCAGCACGTTTTGAAATAAGAGTAAATATCTATCCCAATGCTGATGCTTTCTGTGACAATAAAATCGGCAAAGCTTATTGATTTCTTTCATAGTCCTTTCAGACGGGTTACAATGTGGTGAGTACAATGAAATAAAAACAGATTTAATTTTATGGTTACGAAGCATGCGTGACCAAACAGCAGATCTGAATTGCGGTCCGTTATCTGAAATGACTTTACTAACGTGTCCAACTTCACGTAAGAAATTTTTAACAAAGGCGTTGGATACAGACCGTCCAGTGGCTTTACGTAACGGAGTGAAAGAAACAAATTTTGAAGTAAGTTCAACAGCGACTAGAACGTACAAAAATCCATTAGATGTTCTAACAAACGGTCCCAAGAGATCAACAGCAGCAATTTTTTTTAATTTAGAAGGAATGATAGGAAACAATGGAGCACGATGCGAGACAGTAGATGGTTTCGCCTTTTGACAAAGTTTACAAATAGACAGGACTCTTCGAATTCTCTTTTCCATATTGTTAAAATAACAAGTCGTTCGAAGAATATGATAACATTTTCGTGGACCAAAAGGTGCATAGCTGAAATGAATGTACCAAATGAGATTATTAACGAAATCGTCTGGAATGCAAAGTACCCATAGCTTGTCATCAACAGTGCAGCGTTTGAACAGTATGTTGTTCACAACCAGATAATAATGCCGAATCTGTGTGTATGTCTTTTCATGCCATTTACTTTTGATGTCTTTCCAAATCGGATCTTTATCTTGTTCATGAGCATTGTCCTTTAAAGATGTGGTGATGAAGTTTTCAAAGGCGACTTTCTGAATGTAAAGAATACTGAAATTTTTATCGAGGTTGCTTTCTGTGTTACTTTTCTCGAGCCCAGCCGGTGCGCGTGACAGTGCGTCCGCAACAATGTTCTCCTTGCCGGGAATGTAGATTATTGTGAAGTGGAATTCTTGCGGAAACAATGCCCAACGTTTTAACCTGTCATGATTTAATTTGGAATACATAAGAAATTGTAATGCACGATGTTCACTGTATACTTTTACGTAGTTACCATAAAGAGAGAAACGGAATTTGTTAAATGCCCAAACGATAGCTAAAGCTTCTAATTCAGTAACGGAATAATTTTTTTCAGATTTTGTTAGCACTCGCCTAGCAAAAGCAATGGTTTTCTGAACAGTAATGTCATTTTCTGTGGCTTCTTGAAATTAATGGGCACCAAGACCTACTTTAGAAGAATCCGTGCTAATGCAAAAATCTTGTGAGAGATCTGGATGAGCTAGTATTGGCGCGTTAAGTAGCGATTCTTTCAAAGAATTGAATTCCAACTGTGCTTGTTCGTCCCAGTTCCAAATAGTATTTTTTCCAGTGAGAGAACAAAGTTTTGGTGTAACTAGAATTTTCGTATTCAGAAAACGACGGTAAAAATTTACGAGACCTAGAAAACTGTGGACTTGTTTTTTGTGGATGTAACTGGAATGGCTCTGATTGCTTCTAACTTTTCAGGATCTGGCTGAATGCCTTCTGAAGAAATAATATGTCCCAAAAACCTCACCTTTGACCTACCGAATCCACACTTTTCCAAGTTAACTGTAATTCCAGATTCTGCAAAATACGTAACAAACTGTTGAGAATGCGATTATGTTGTTCCCACGAGGCTTCTGCTATTAGAATATCATCCACATATAAGGTGATGTGACGTTTTAAGAAATCAGGTAATATTGAATTTAGCCCACGAATGAATGCTGCCGAAGAAATGTTTAAACCAAAAGGAAGTTTCCGAAACTGATAACAAAGGCCGAAACAAAGAAAGCTGTGTATTTTCTACATTCTGGATGAAGTTCGATCTGATAAATGCTGGATCTGAGATCAGTGGAGGACAACACTTTTACACCATTAAAATTTTGAAGAAGTTCTTCCAACGTTTGCGGCCTGTCTGTTTCAGGAATAATGATAGTATGGATTTGTCTCGAATCTAAGACAAGTCTGATCGACCCATTTTTCTTCTCAACAACATGTAATGGATTGTTTTATGAGCTTACTGCAGGCTCAATAATGCCCTCGTCAAGCATAGATTGTATTTCTGTTCTAACACGGTCCCTATAATGTGCTGGAATTACGTATGGTCTAACACAAAATTTAGTTTGCTCACGAACACGAAATTGGTACTGAAATCCCTTGGTTGTTCCTGTTTTGTGAGTAACAACTGTGGAATGTGCTTGTAAAATTTCAAAATGTCCTGCCTATCAGTATCATTACAATTCTCAGTTGTTTGAATTTTATTCTGAATCAACTCATTAGTTTCAAATATGCCGTCGATATCATCCCTGTCAGTACTTGCAGAGTGATTGTTAGTGTCTAGTTCCGTAGAAAATTCCGAACTGTTGTCTAACAGAAGGTAAAGCCGATTAATTTCCTCGTCATGGTTTGAGAGCCAATCTTCAAATTTCAAAGCTATTGACTACCTTCTTTCTCTAAACTTATTTCAGCATCGTGAAAGTTTAAGATTGCTTTGTATTCATTGAAAAAGTCTACTCCCAATATAATTTCCGTCGACAACAATGGAACAATAAGAAAGTTCATAGAGAAGCTGTTGCTTTGACAAGAGAATTCTAAGTTGGTTTGTTGGCGTACATTTACAGTTTTCCCAAAGATTGCACCTTGTAATTTAATCTTACGTAACGGAAGTGTGGGGCAATCGTTCGATTTGTTGCATTTGCTAAAGGCTGTTTCACTAATGACTGAAATTAGACTGCCAGAGTCAAGTACTGCCGTAAATTTTACGTCATTTGCTGTAATGTGAATCACAGGACATGTAATGTTGTTATGTTTTACGTCGTGTTCCTGGAGTAAGATCTCACTAATGTCTTCCATTTTTACGTAATTACTAGCTACGGCAGCTGCGTCGTCAGTTTCAGAAGTACGTTTTGTGGCTGCCAGAGGTATGAGTCATTGCCTATTGTGTCTTTGTTGGCGCGCGTCGTTATTGGGATTTGGACACCTAACTACTACAAGTTCACCTTGTCGAGAGGACCCTGCTCTGTTTGAATCCTGCCAGTTCTGCTGCAAAATGGTTCAAATGGCTCTGAGCACTATGGGACTTAACATCTGTGGTCATCAGTCCCCTAGAACTTAGAACCTGGAACCTAACTAACCTAAGGACATCACACACATCCATGCCAGAGGCAGGATTCGAACCTGCGACCGTAGCAGTCCCGCGGTTCCGGACTGCGCGCCTAGAACCACTAGACCACCGCGGAGTTCTGCTGCAATTCAGGTCTGTCGTTAAGATCATATCGTCTGTCGTCCTGGCGGTAGATTCCATAGTTTCTTTCTTGTCGGTCACGTGGTGAAGAATTTCTCTCTGAATCGTAACTGCGCGCTGGACCGTTGCATCTAGAGTTATTCTGTCTCCCTTGATAGTAATTATTTTGGTTCCCATATTGTCTGTTTCTCTGATTGTCTCTGTGATAGTCACTACCGTGGAGAGGTGATCTTTCCCTGTAATTATTACTACTCTGCCAACGGTTATCATACGGGTGGTGTCTGTTTTGGTCACGATTTGTATTGTGAGAATAGCCTTGTCGTGTCCAGTTATTATTTCTTTCATCGCAGAATTGCGACGGATGTGACCTGTAATTGCTGTGTTCCTGTTTTCGCGTTCCGCGATTGTCAGTGTCAATTTCTAATTCTTGTAAGAGCCCCTGAAAAGCTTCAATGTCGTCTTAGCAACGTCCTGCCAAAATAATATGCCGTAAATGTTCCGGTAATTTTATTAAGCAAATGCGGATGTGTTCTGAGGGGCTGTATGTGTTTGACAGGTACTGATTCTTGTGCAACATGTCTTCAAAATATTTCACAAGACTGGAAAATTCAGATTGTTCGAAATGTTTCATCATTATGATGCCATGTTTTACTCGGTCTTGTGTAGCTTGAGACCAATATGCTGAGAGGAAGGCATGGTAAAATTCTCCTTCACTGTGACAATCGTGAATGACCGATCCCATTCTTACAGCTGGTTCATCCTCCAAGTAGCCACACATAAATTCTAATCTGTGTTCTAATGACCAGTTGGGAGGAAAACAATGACATAATTCATGAAGCCACGCCTGTGGATAAATGTCGTTGCCAGAATTCTTAAATGTTTTGAACTTACGTGTAGTAATGAACAGCTTATAGTCAAAATCATCATGTCGGCGAGTCGCATGTCGGTCATTGTTATATCGTTTCGGCGGTTCCATCTCAACATTCAGTGTACCTTGCCTATTTTTTCATGATTTCCGAAATGTCTTGTGTTACTATTTTGTGGTTGTTCTGTATTTCTATGTCCCTCTTCCCGTACTAGGGCGCGAATGTCCTCTGAAATATGTAATTCTTGTATTACTTGAGCCAACTGATCTTGTACTTCACGCATTTCTCTTTTGTACTGTGTGTTGATTTGATTTTGATTCTGTTTGAATTTTCTAATTTGTTCATACTGTTCAGTGTCAGTGAAGGCTACAGGTTTTATGCCATTCAGATCATCATCTACCTTTGTAGATAAGTTAGTGAACTGATCTGAAAGTTCGGCTACTTTATCCAATAGTGAAATTCTTTCCTCTGTGTGTTTTTCTGAACCAAGTTTCAGAGTGTCCATTTGTGTTGAAATCGTGTCTACTGTGTCCTTTAAGTTTTCGTGAGCTCTTGTAAGTTGCGTAACCGAATCGGTAGATGCAACTGAGTCAATTTTAGCTTGCAAGGTCTCATGATTTTCATGAACAACAGTTTGCAGTTCTTTTATGGCTGCTTCGTGATTCTGTAATGCATTTTCATGCCGCGAAAAAATAGGTTGAAAATGCTCACAAATTTGTGTTTTTACGTCATTACAGACTTTTTAACATTTCGATATTTCGATTCAATGTTATGTAACTCATTAGTTAAATCTTCACGTGGTTGTTCAAGCGTGGTGTCTAACTTTTGAAGCTTTTCTTCCATTGTGTCTAACTTTTGAAGATTTTGTTCCATTGTGTCTAACTTTTGAAGCTTTTGTCCCATTTGTTGCATTAATTGTAATAACAATGCACTGGTGTCTGAAACATGTTCCTTAGTTCTATTCGGCAATGCATTTGAACCGGCAATATTCGCAGTTTGAAAAACAGAAAATGTGTCTTGACTTATTTGAGAAAACGGTGAGGATGCAAAATCTGAATCTACAGTATTTCCAAGATTGTGTCCTGTCATTTCGGAATCCTGAAGCGAGCTGTTGCCGACGGATCGATCGATAATGCTTCCCTGTTCACTAATTGTTTCACTGCCTACACCATTATTTGCAACCCGCTCCATTTCCCTATGCACAATTACCAAATTACTACTTTGAACATTAGTTAATTCATTAAATGGTGGCGCTAACACACTGCTTTCGTCTTCACTGTCATTTCTCAGTTTACTTTGGAGCCTAGAATTACGTTTTTCACAAGCCATTATTGTCACAATATTTCACACGACAACAAAGAAAAACACAATTTAAAGAGCAAAAATAAGAGAACACATTAACATAGCACTGAAAATAATATCTAGTTAATTGCAAGCGCAGCTGCGAAATACTTCGTGCAAAACTACATGCATGCCACAACTGTTTTTACTGTACAACAATGAAAGACTGCAACTACAGAGGAAATTCTCTCTACAATTACGCGCTAGCAGTATACAAAGGCTACACTAACTACACAAACTACCAGAAAAAATCAGAAGATTCCAGTGAGGTATCCTCGGCTAAGGGTCGACATATGAAACGTCCCCTTTGAAGAATTGTGCAAGACTGTGCTTAAACTGACACACAATATCTTTAGCGCAACGCAATCTGACTTTCAATAATCCCTACAAAAGAATGGCCCTGACTAACATTAACCTATACCTTTCACAAATCACTTACCTCACAAAAATCTTGGTTACTCGAACTACGGCAATACAGCGAGCGCCACTACTGCCAGCTTAATAGTCATAATATATATATCAGTTCATGACATCAATTCTTACAAATTTAAAAACTCCGCCATCTCTCTCCCCACGTCCACCACTGTAGGCGGCTCACCTCCAACTGCACAACGCTACGCGCTGTTAACATCCAGCCGCCCAACACTACAATGGCAGACAACAATGCAAACCAGCCACAGACTGCACACGGCACAGCCAGTGATTTTCATACAGAGCGCTACGTGGCGGTGGCGTTACCAATATAAGAACCTAAACAGCCTACTTACAACTGCTGCAATGTAAATGATGTTTATGTCATGTTAATTGTGGTCAGTAACAACCCTTAACAGCTCGGAATTACGTGTACTTCAGATTAGTGTGGGGTATTATGTAAACATACTCTGAAGTGCCAAAGAAATTGGTCCACCTGCCTAATATCGTGTAAGACCCCCGCGAGCACGCAAAAGTACCGCAATACGACGTGGTGTGGACTCGACTAATGCCCGAAGTAGAGCTGGAGGGAACTGACATCATGAATACTGCAGGGCTGTGCATAAATCCGTAAGAGTACGAGGGGGTGGAGATCTCTTCTGAACAGCAAGTTACAAGGCATCCGAGATATGCTCAGTAATATTCATGACTGGGGAATTTGGTGGACACAATCAGTGTTTAAACTCACAAGAATGTTTCTGGAGCCACTCTGTAGCAATTCTGGACGTGTGGGGTGTCGCATTGTACTCTTGGAATTCTTCAAGTCCGTCAGAATGCACAATAGACATGAATAGATGCAGGTGATAAGACAGGATGCTTACATACGTGTCACCTGTCAGAATTGTTTCTAAACTTATCAGGTGTCCCATATCATTCCAACTGCACACGCCCCCACACCATTACAGAGACTTCACTAGTTTGAACAGTCCCCTACTGACAGGCAGGGTCTATGGATTCAAGAGGTTGTCTCTATACCCGTACACGTCCATCCGTTCGGTACAATTTGAAATGAGACTCGTCCGACCAGGTAACATGTTTCCAGTCATCAACAGTCCAATGTCGGTGTTAGCGGGCACAGGCGAGGCGTAAAGCTTTGTCTCTTGCGGTCAGGGTCTTTGTGTCAGCTCCGAAAACCCATATCGATGAGGTTTTGTTGAATGGTTCCCATGCTCACACTTGCTGATGACCCAGTATTGAAATCTGCAGTAATTTGCGGAGGGGTTGCACTTGTGTCACGTTGAACGAGTCTCTTCAGTCGATGTTGGTCCCGTTCTTGCAGGATCGTCTTCCGGCCCCAGCGATGGCAGAGATTTTTTGTTTTACCGTAGTCCTGATATTCGCGGTACACTCGTTAAATGAACATATGGGAAAATCCCCACGTCATCGTTGTCTCGGAGATGCTAGATCCCATCGCTCGTTCGCCGATTATTAAAACACGTTCAATCTCAGTTAAATCTTGATAACCTGACATAAGAGCAGCAGTAACCAATCTAACTACTGCACCAGACACTTGTTATCTTATATAGGCGTTGCCGACCGCAGAACCGTATTCTGCCCATTAAGATATGTCTGTATTTGAATACGCATGCCTATGCCAGTTTTTTTTGTGCGTCAGTGTATATAAGTTTGTCTGGAAACGATGAAGAGTCCGTCACGAGGATGCAGCGTGAGTCGAAACGTGGATCTACGCTATCATGACAATACACAAACTTGACCAGCTAAGGACATCCAACCTCCGATGTTAACAGTTGGCTGGCATTACTTTTCTTTTATATTGGTGTTGTTGTATGTAGAAGCCTATGTGTTTTGTAATCCGTCGTAATCAGTTCTGCCCAGGCCTCGTCGCTATTTCTGTGGTGGCCAAGTTTCCACTGTTGTTTCGGTACGCCGAGTCTGTGAGTTCGTGAAACGGCTTCTGTTGCAGTACACTGCTAACACAATTTATCCCTGCCAGTATTGTAAAGTTCTGCCCCTGGGTCAGATAACAGGATAGGAGAACGAAGGTCCTACAACACTTCAATAAATTAGTAATGAAGTCAACAAATTAGTTAAAAGTTTACTTATCTTTACTACTCGTTGAATAAGGAACTGTGCAACACTGCTTTTAATATAGCACAAAAAAGGCCCTCAACAACTAACAGCAAACTATCGTAGTAGGCGTCTCAGTACATAGCAAAAAAAGTGGTTCAACTGGCTCTGAGTACCATGAGACTTAACATCTATGGTCATCAGTCCCCTAGAAGTTAGAACTGCTTAAACCTAACTAACCTAAGGACATCACACAAGACCCAGTCATCACGAGGCATAGAAAATCCCTGACCCCGCCGGGAATCGAACCCGGGAACCCGGGCGTGGGAAGCGAGAACGCTACCGCACGACCACAAGCTGCGGACAGTACATAGCAAATGCAACCTACGGCAACCGTCTTTTCACTTCTAAGAGCTCACTAAACGACGTTCCATATGTAAGTCAGCTCTGGACGATAATCTATAAACAAATTGGCGAGAGCTGCTCTTCTATCTTCCAAGTAGACTCCGGTCAGTTGTCGTCCAGTCATTGGCGGATTGTACTCGCCCGGTAACTGACCGAGGCGAAGTCGGTGTCTTCATCCTCGGCACCGCCCTTGGCGCGCGGAACTCGAGCAAGTGGCGAGTCTCTATGGCACTGAGAACAGCTTCATCTCTGCGCCAGTGGTGCTTGTGACCTGGCTGTGTTTTGTTCTTACGACAAAGTAATGGGAAATGTGCTGTTCGCATTGCGACTATTATTTCACATTAAAAAGATATCTCGTCTGATGCCTTAGTAAATAAAATCCAATAAATTTCATCTGGAGCAGGTGTTTTGGTTGTAGAAAAACACTACGGGTACAAAAAAGAATTATGTGAAATGTTCTATCGTTCTTTTTAAACATAAAATGTAAATAAAGAGTCGTTTTCTGTGGGTATACGAAAAAAATTAATTATTTTCTAATATTTTCGTGGAATTCTACTACTCAAACTCTCTGGCGCATTTACGATTCAGAAGCCAAGTTATCGATACATACGGACCGCTGTGTTTGCGTCAAGGTCTAATCCTGCGTGTTAATTATCTAACAGTACGTATACGGGTAGACGGAGTCTTTGCTCCACCATCGCAACGTGTCGGAGAATGTGACTATCGCACGTACAGTGGCCTGGAGGGAAAAACATATCCTTGGCGGCAGCCACATACTCAAGTTTTGTTACAGTATTATTACTGCTGAAATTAAACGAGCATGTGGACTAACATGGAGAAGCAGCGAAGTTTTGGACAAAGTGGATGTGTATGTTTATTACTTGACGTCAAACCACGGCTTCTGTGTGCAAGGCAAGTTTGAAAGAAAAAAACCGCTACGTTATTCAGAAATAAGTGCGATATCTCATGTCGAGCGTTAACCATCGTGTTTAAGTCTTCCACGTTCTCTACGTCCTGCAGTCTTCGAATTTTCGGTACACACAAGGTGTTTCAAAAGAGATTGTCAATGTTCAGGGCTATGAGAGGAATGATAGTTCGAAACGAAATATTCAGGTAAACATGGGCTCTAAAATCCATACCTTAAGAGCTATGAACAATTTTTGATCTTCAATACTGTGAAATAACTCTCTTCTAATGCACGTTCTTTGCATTACATATGTTGGAAAGTGGTAGTATTGACCAAAACAAGAAAAATATATCGAGTAATCATTTGCTCTAAAATACATACCTTAAAAGTTAAGAGCACTTGTTCATTACAAGGGTTGTATTCAAAGTAATGACGATGAACGAGTGCTCATAGCTCTTAAGGTATGTCTATTATAGCACATGTTTACTGGATATTTTTTTCTTGTTTTAGTCCATACTACAATTTCCCAAAACATGGAAAGCAAAGAGCTTGCATCAGAAGACACTTGTTTCACAGTAACGAAGATCAAGAATCACTGATTTCTCTTAAGGTATGCGTTTTAAATCCCACGTTTACTTGACTTTTACGTTTCGAATGATCTTTCCTGCCATATCCCTGAATATTGACCATAGCTTTTGAAACACCCTGTATAACTGCTATGCCGAATTTAGAGAGATTAGGACACCATGACGCTTGTCGAAGAGAATGGCTTAATCTCTGCAGCAACGTAAAAACGATGTAACATATATTACAATTTGTTCGTTAGCCTCTTATCAAGCAAGATTAGGTTAAATCTCAGTTAGTAGCCCTCGTTTGGGACCTCAGCAAGGTGGCATGTGTTGTCGTGAATAGATGATCCAGTGGCAAGACAGGGTCTCGGGATGGGGGGAAGGCAAAAATTTTGTATGATCAAGGTGGCGTTTGACAGGAGCCCCAAAGGCGTTTCTTACGTGTCACGAGAGGTTAACTAATCCACTTAGATTCGAGCGACTAATGGAGAGGATAGTTGTGCGGGATGTCGAGACAATTTTGCTGATAAATAAAGAAAATTAAAGCAGATAAAAATGAGTTGATGCAGAATGGCGAAGCAGAGAATGTTATTCTCCAGGAAATGTGATGAACCGCATTGGATTCTTTTTTAAGGGGACTGGTACCTGATAGGTTGAGGCTTGTATGGAGGTTGTTGTTGTGGTCTTCAGTCCTGAGACTGGTTTGATGCAGCTCTCCATGCTACTCTATCCTGTGCAAGCTTCTTCATCTCCCAGTACCTACTGCAACCTACATCCTTCTGAATCTGCTTAGTGTACTCATCTCTCGGTCTCCCTCTACGATTTTTACCCTCCACACTGCCCTCCAATGCTAAATTTGTGATCCCTTGATGCCTCAAAACATGTCCTACCAACCGATCCCTTCTTCTAGTCAAGTTGTGCCACAAACTTCTCTTCTCCCCAATCCTATTCAATACCTCCTCATTAGTTACGTGATCTATCCACCTTATCTTCAGTATTCTTCTATAGCACCACATTTCGAAAGCTTCTATTCTCTTCTTGTCCAAAGTATTTATCGTCCATGTTTCACTTCCATACATGGCTACACTCCAAACAAATATTTTCAGAAATGACTTCCTGACACTTAAATCTATATTCGATGTTAACAAATTTCTCTTCTTCAGAAACGCTTTCCTTGCCATTGCCAGTCTACATTTTATATCCACTCTACTTCGACCATCATCAGTTATTTTACTTCCTAGATAGCAAAACTCCTTTACTACTTTAAGTGTCTCATTTCCTAATCTAATTCCCTCAGCATCACCCGATGTAATTGGACTACATTCCATTATCCTCGTTTTGCTTTTGTTGATGTTCATCTTATATCCTCCTTTCAAGACACTGTCCATTCCGTTCAACTGCTCTTCCAAGTCCTTTGCCGTCTCTGACAGAATTACAATGTCATCGGCGAACCTCAAAGTTTTTACTTCGTCTCCATGAATTTTAATACCTACTCCAAATTTTTCATTTGTTTCCTTTACTGCTTGCTCAATATACAGATTGAATAACATCGGGGAGAGGCTACAACCCTGTCTCACTCCTTTCCCAACCACTGCTTCCCTTTCATGCCCCTCGACTCTTATGACTGCCATCTGGTTTCTGTACAAATTGTAAATAGCCTTTCGCTCCCTGTATTTTACCCCTGCCACCTTTAGAATTTGAAAAAGAGTATTCCAGTCAACATTGTCAAAAGCTTTCTCTAAGTCTACAAATGCTAGGAACGTAGGTTTGCCTTTTCTTAATCTAGCTTCTAAGATAAGTCGTAAGGTCAGTATTGCCTCACGTGTTCCAACATTTCGACGGAATCCAAACTGATCCTCCCCGAGGTCTGCATCTACCAGTTTTTCCATTCGTCTGTAAAGAATTCGCGTTAGTATTTTGCAGCTGTGACTTATTAAACTGATAGTTCGGTAATTTTCACATCTGTCAGCACCTGCTGTCTTTGGGATTGGAATTATTATATTCTTCTTGAAGTCTGAGGGTATTTCGCCTGTCTCATACATCTTGCTCACCAGCTGGTAGAGTTTTGTCAGGACTGGCTCTCCCAAGGCCGTCAGTAGTTCTAATGGAATGTTGTCTACTCCGGGGGCCTTGTTTCGACTCAGGTCTTTCAGTGCTCTGTCAAACTCTTCACGCAGTATCGTATCTCCCATTTCGTCTTCATCTACATCCTCTTCCATTTCCATAATATTGTCCTCAAGTACAACGCCCTTGTATAGACCCTCTATATACTCCTTCCACCTTTCTGCTTTCCCTTCTTTGGTTAGAACTGGGTTTCCATCTGAGCTCTTAATATTCATACAAGTGGTCCCCTTTTCTCCAAAGGTCTCTTTAATTTTCCTGTAGGCAGTATCTATCTTACCCCTAGTGAGATAAGCCTCTACATCCTTACATTTGTCCTCTAGCCATCCCTGTTTAGCCATTTTGCACTTCCTGTCGATCACATTTTTGAGACGTTTGTATTCCTTTTTGCCTGCTTCATTTACTGCATTTTTATATTTTTTCCTTTCATCAATTAAATTCAATATTTCTTCTGTTACCCAAGGATTTCTAGCAGCCCTCGTCTTTTTACCTACTTTATCCTCTGCTGCCTTCACTACTTCATCACTCAGAGCTACCCATTCTTCTTCTACTGTATTTCTTTCCCCTATTCCTGTCAATTGTTCCCTTATGCTCTCCCTGAAACTCTGTACAACCTCTGGTTCTTTCAGTTTATCCACGTCCCATCTCCTTAATTTCCCACATTTTTGCATTTTCTTCAGTTTTAATCTACAGGTCATAACCAATAGATTGTGGTCAGAGTCCACATCTGCCCCTGGAAATGTCTTACAACTTAAAACCTGGTTCCTAAATCTCTGTCTTACCATTATATAATCTATCATACCTTTTAGTATCTCCAGGGTTCTTCCACGTATACAACCTTCTTTCATGATTCTTAAACCAAGTGTTACCTATGACTAAGTTGTGCTCTGTACAAAATTCTACTAGGCGGCTTCCTCTTTCATTTCTTAGCCCCAATCCATATTCACCTACTATGTTTCCTTCTCTCCCTTTTCCTACACTCGAATTCCAGTCACCCATTACTATTAAATTTTCGTCTCCCTTCACTATCTGAATAATTTCTTTTATTTCATCGTACATTTCTTCAATTTCTTCATCATCTGCAGAGCTAGTTGGCCTATAAACTTGCGCTACTGTAGTAGGTGTGGGCTTCGTATCTATCTTGGCCACAATAATGCGTTCACTATGCTGTTTGTAGTAGCTTACCCGCATTCCTATTTTCCTATTCATTATTAAACCTACTCCTGCATTACCCCTATTTGATTTTGTGTTTATAACCCTGTAATCACCTGACCAGAAGTCTTGTTCCTCCTGCCACCGAACTTCACTAATTCCCACTATATCTAACTTTAACCTATCCATTTCCCTTTTTAAATTTTCTAACCTACCTGCCCGATTAAGGGATCTGACATTCCACGCTCCGATCCGTAGAACGCCAGTTTTCTTTCTCCTGATAACGACATCCTCCTGAGTAGTCCCCGCCCGGAGATCCGAATGGGGGACTATTTTACCTCCGGAATATTTTACCCAAGAGGATGCCATCAGCATTTAATCATACAGTAAAGCTGCATGTCCTCGGGAAAAATTACGGCTGTAGTTTCCCCTTGCTTTCAGCCGTTCGCAGTACCAGCACAGCAGCGCCGTTTTGGTTAATGTTGCAAGGCCAGATCAGTCAATCATCCAGACTGTTGCCCCTGCAACTACTGAAAAGGCTGCTGCCCCTCTTCAGGAACCACACGTTTGTCTGGCCTCTCAACAGATACCCCTCCGTTGTGGTTGCACCTACGGTACGGCCATCTGTATCGCTGAGGCACGCAAGCCTCCCCACCAACGGCAAGGTCCATGGTTCATGGGGGGTGTATGGAGGTAAATGTCTTAAACAGGTTGTGAGGTAAAGCATATGGCAGCTTAGTATTGCTTGCAGATTACATTAATGGAAGAGGGATATAAGATATGATGCACTGCAGCGTATACACGATCGTTCAGTCTGTGCGGGATGCTAAACAAACCCCAGTGTTATTGTACGCTAAAAGAAGTGGCTTGAGTGACACAGATAGGTTTACAGTCGGAGAAAAGTAGCCAAGAGATTACATTCCGGTCAAAACGGGCAGCACGCTGCATTACAGGTTCAGTCAGTAACCGCAAAAGTGACAGTGAGATGCTCAGCTTCACTTTCTGGCGTTGCACGGAAGGCGCTCTGCCCCACGGTATGATCTATTGATAAGGTTCTGAGAGCGTATGTTCCTAGAAGAGTCAAACAACTTACTGCCTCCTCATACATGTATCTAATGAAAAGTCGTTGAAGATGAAGCCACACAGATTCGAGCCAACATTAATTTTTACCTGTCGTCGTTGTTTCCATGAACCATACGCGACTGAATCAGGAAAATGGGAAGCAGCCACTGGTACAAAAGGTAGACAGTGTGTGTAACGACGTGGTCGTTATGTTCCTTATGACTCAAAACAATGATTATTTAGGGTATCTTACATTACATCCAAGGCGGAGATCTTATATTTGTACAGTTAGTTTTAAAATGTTACTTACACTGCTGTAAGGTAAATTGTATTTATTAACATTGGATGTTTCAGCATCTATGCTTTAGATCAACAGCAATCACACCAGATGCAGTTATCATGCGACGGTCCAACCCGATCTCAGGAAATATTATTCATTCACAGAACCTTCGATTAACTGGCGTGCACCGGCCTGTAGCAGCTACCAACAAACATGATGCGCCTGCGTTCGGCTCCAGGGATCGATAAATCAGCTCTCTCCCGGAGTGGTCACGTAAAGCGGCCATTCCCTCGCAGATCGGTGAACGTCAAATACGAGCGCTTGTAGAGCGCATCGAGCACCGACAATGTAAACGCTTAAAGCACTGCGGCGCGACCGTATTTGCTGGTCACATAATTCAGAGCTAGTCCTACGTGGCATCCTTCCTACCCCACTGCAGTCCTCTCGATCCTGCCACGTGTGTGGCCTATACGTCATGTTTTTCTTCACCCTCTGCCACAGGCCCAAACTGGTCGGCTCGACAAGCAGGGGGCGACGGCGGTATTTGGTACACACAGCGGCATTGAAAATTTCGTAACATAGCCTCTCATTCCTCTCAGACTCGGCTGGCCGGTCCCTACCAGGTAAAGGAGCTAAAAATGCGGACGCCTTGTCTTACGGCGAATTATCGGCCTACAGGACACGGTTGACACCCTACCCTGCACTCATTGCGAGGGAAGTGAGGACGGGTTATGTAAGAAACGCTCCAGCTGTACGGCGCGATTGTAATTGATTCCTGATCACAAAGTGACAACGTAGAACTGTTCTCTATCATGTTATGTAGATTATTTGATTTTCTGATCATTAAATTAGCCCGTTACTTTGGGGGCTTTTATTTTTTTGAGTTATCAGTCTTCTGACTGGTTTGATGCTGCCCGATACGAATTTCTCTCCTGCGCCAATCTCTTCATCTCAGAGTTTAACTTGCAGCAGATTTCCTCAAACATTTTCTGGATGTATTTCAATCTCTGTCTTCCTCTACAGTTTTTGCTCTCTACAGCTCCCTCTAGTACCATGGAAGTGATTCTCTGATGTCCCTTCTCCTTTCCTCTCCGACTCTGGGCAGAACCTCCTCGTTCCTTACCTCTTCAGTCCACCTAATTTTCAACATTCGTCTGTAGTACCACATCTCAAATGCTTTGATTATCTTCTGTTCCGGTTTTCCCACAGTCCATGTTTCACTACCATACAATGCTGTGCCCAAAAGGACATTCTCAGAAATTTCATCCTCAAATTAAGGCCTATGTTTGATACTAGTAGACACCTCTCGGACAGGAGTTCCATTTTTGCCAGTGCTAAACTGCATTTGAAATCCTCTTTGCTCCGTCCGTCATTGGTTATTTTACTGCCTAGCCCTAGGTAGTAGATTTCCTTAACTTCATGTGCTTCGTCGCCATCAATACTGATGTTTCTCTCTGTTCTCAATTCTGCTACTTCTCATTACTTTCGTCTTTCGTCGATTCACTCTCAATCCATATTCTGTACTGGCCGTTGTGGCCGAGCGGTTCTAGGCGTTTCATTCCGGAACTGAGCTGCTGCCCCGGTCTCAGGTTCGAATGATGCCTCGGGCATGGATGTGTGTGATGCCCTTAGGTTAGTTAGGTTTAAGTAGTTCTAAGTCAAGGAGGCTTATGACCTCAGATGTTTAGTCCCATAGTGATTAGAGCCATATGAACCATATTCTGTACTCATTAGACTGTTTATTACATTCAGCAGATCATGTAATTCATCTTGAGATTCATTCAGGTTAGCAATGTCACAGCGAATCTTATCACTGATATCTTTTCACCTCGATTTTTATTTCCAATCGTGAACCCTTTTTATTTCCATCATGGCTTCTTAGATGTGCAGATTGAACATTAGGGCGAAAGACTACATCTCTGCCTTACACCCTCTTAATCCGAGCCCTTCGTTCTTGGTCGTCCACTCTTATTAATCCTAAAATGTTGAAATGTGTGTGAAATCTTATGGGACTTAACTGCTAAGGTCATCAGTCCCTAAGCTTACACACGAGTTAACCTAAATTATCCTAAGGACAGGCGCACACACACCCATGCCCGAGGGAGGAATCGAACCTCCGCCGGGACCAGCCGCACAATCCATGACTGCAGCCCCTTACACCGTTCGGCTAATCCTCCGCGGCTTTATTACTCACTCTTGGCCCTTGAACATATTGTGTATTACCCTATACCTTACCCCTATCTTTCTCAGAATTTCCTACATCTAGCACAGTTTTAGAATGTTTAACGCTTTTTCCAGGTCGACAAATCCTATGAACGTGTCTTGATATTTCTTTTGACTTACTTCCGTTATCAACCGCAAAGTAAAAATCGCCTCTCTGGTGCCTTTGCCTTTCCCAAAGCCAAACTTTGTCCTCAGAAACTTGTATGCATGAGCCTTTAAGCTGACTGTGCGATAATTCTCGCAGTTGTGGCTCTTGCGTTCTTCGGGATTGTGTGGATGATACTTTTACGAAATTGAGATGGTATGTCGCCATACTCATACATTCTACTCACCAATGTGAACAGTAGTTTTCTTGCCATTTCCCCCAATGATTTTAGAAATTATGATGGATTGTTATCTATTCATTCTGCCTTTTTCGCTTCAACGTACCCCCAAGCTCTTTTCAATTCAGATTGTAATACTGGATCTCCTATCTCTTCTCAATCGACTCCTGTTTCTTTTCTGTCACATCACACAAATCTTCCCCATCATTGGCGCCTTCAATGTACTTTTTTTCCATTTATCCGCTCTCTGCTCTGCATTTAACAGTGGAATTCTCATTTCATTTTTAGTGTTACCATCCTAGCTTTTAATTTCACCGAAGGTTATTTTGACTTTCCTATATGCTGAGTCAGTCCTTTCGACAGTCATTCCTTTTTCGATTTCTTCACATTTTTCATGCAGCCATATCGTCTTAGTTTCCTTGTACTTCCTGTTTATTTCATTCCTCTGCGATTTGTACTTCTGTAATGGGGAACTTCGCTGAACATTGTTGTATTTCCTACTTTCATCGATCAAATGGAGTATTTTTTCTCTTACCCATGGTTTCTTCGCAGTTACCTTCTTTATACCTATGTTTTTCTTCCCAACTTCTGTGATTGCCCTTTGTGGAGACGTCCATTCCTCTTCAACTGTACTGCGTACTGAGCTATACCTTATTGCTGTATCTATAGCATTAGGAAACTTCAAATGTATCTCGTCTTCCGTAATACTTCCGTATTCCTGTTTGTTGCGCATTGATTCTTCTTGACTAATCCCTTAAACTTCAGCCTATTGTTCATTACTACTACATTGTGATCTGAGTCTATATCTGCTCCTGGGTACCCTTTACAATCCAGTACCTGATTTCGGAATCCGTGTCTGACCACATGATGTAATCTAACTGAAATCCTCCCGCATCACCCGGCATTTTCCAACCATGCCTCCTCTTCTTCCCATTCTTGAGCCGAGTATTCGCTATTACTAGCTGAAATTTATTACGGAACTCAATAAAGTGTTTTTCCTGTCTCATTCCTTGTTCCAAGCCCATATTCTCCTGACACCATTTCCTCTGCTCCTTCCCTTACAAGTGCATTCCAGTACCTCTCACTATTAGATTCTCATCTCCCTTTACGTATTGTATTACCCTTTCAGTATACCATACACTTTCTCTGTCTCTTCATCTTCAGCCTGCGACGTCGGTATGTATACCAGAACTATCGTAGTTCCTGTTGATTTATTGTCCATTTCGGTAAGAACAACCCTATCACTGAACTGTTCACAGTAACACACTCCATACCTTACCTTCCTATGCATAATGAATCCTACTGCTGTTATAGCTTTTTCTCCTGCTGTTGATATTACCCTACACTCATTTGGCTTGAAATACTTGTTTCCTTTACATTTCACTTCACTGACCCCTACTTTATCTAGATTGAGCCTTTGAATTTCCCTTTTCCGATTTGCTAGCTTCCCTACCACATTCATGTTACTGACTTTCCACTGCCCATCTCATAGACTGTTATCCTTTCGTAGATTATTCAATCTTTTTCTCATGGTTACCTCTCCTTTAGTAGTCTCCTCCTGGAGATCCGATTGCGGCACTAATTCGGAATCTTTTGCCAATGGAGAGATCATGACACCTTTTCAATTAAAGGCCACATGTCTTGTGGATAGCCGGCCGGGGTGGCCGAGCTGTTCTAGACGCTACAGTTTGGAACCGAAAGACCGCTACGGTCGTGGGTTCGAATCCTGCCTCGGGCATGGGAGCATGCGATGACCTTATGTTAGTTACGTTTAAGTAGTTCTAAGTTCTAGGGGACAGATGACCTCAGAGGTTAAGTCCCATAGTGCTCAGAGCCATTTGAACCATTTGTCCTGTGGATATACGTTAAGTGTCTTTAATGCAGCGGCTTCCATTGTCTTCTACATACTCATACCGTTGATCATTGATGACTCTTCTGCATTTAGGTGCAGTTTCTCACCCCACGGGCAAGAAAGTGCCCTGAACCACTGTTCGCTCCTCCGCCGTCATTGACAAGGCCGTTGGCAGAATGAGGGAGACCAATTAGGGGTGATACGCCATATGACCATGGAGATCAATTCAGAAAGCACCAGCCATGTGAATTTCAACTCCTTCTTTCCTTGTATGATATCCTGCAAACCATGGATGGAGGGCAACAGTCAGATTTCCTATATCTAGGTAACTGGAAAGCTCTTGACACGGTGTTCCTAGCTATTTGGAGACTCCTTAATTAAAAAGCTTCTTAAATAACAGAAAAAATATGTTTTCCTCGATGGTCACGTCGATTACGTGTCTAGGCGTAACGTTCCAAAGCGATATGCAATGGAATGAGCATGTAAGGACTGAGGACTTCGGTTTGTTGGGAGAATTTTACGAAAGTTTGATTCATCTGTAAAGCAGTCCGTATATCGAACACTAGTGTGACTCATTCTTGAGTACCGTTCGAGTGTTTGGGATCCGCTGCAGGTTGGATTGGAGGGAGACACCGAAGCAATTCAGAGGTTGGCTGCTATATTTGTTATAGATAGGTTCGATCAACGCATTAGTGTTACGTAGATGATTCGTGAACTGAAATGGTGGTCTCTGGAGAGGAAACGACGTTCATTCCGCTAAACAGTATTGAGAAAAGTGAAAAAAGTCGCATTTGAAGTTTACTGCCACCAACGTACATTTCACATGACAGCGATGGTAAGATAAATTAGAGCTCATACGGAGGCATAGAGCCGAACACGGTGGCCGAGCGGTTCTAGCGCTTCAGTCCATAGCAGCGCGACCGCTACGGTCGTAGGTTCGAATCCTGCCTCGGGCATGGATGTGTGTGATGTCCTTAGGTTAGTTAGGTTTAAGTAGTTCTAAGTCTAGGGGACTTATGACCTCAGATGTTAAGTCCCATAGTACTCAGGGCCATTTGAACCATTTTTGGAGGCATACAGACAGTAATTTTTCCCTCGCTCTTTTTGCGAGTGGAACAGAAAAGGAAATGAAAGCAGTGGTACAGGGTACATACTTTCTATTTTTATTATCCTAACTTCTTTTTCAGTACCCATTTACAACATGAATTCGCAACGAACAGTCACTTTTGTAACGGAAGTATCAATCGACGTCCATTCTCAGTCTAGTTACAGAGAGAGCATTGTGTTTCCAACGGAAGGCGGGTCAGTTTGGCTTGCATACACTGTTCAATCAATCAGCATTCCTTGTTCTGTTACTTGAAACTTCAATCAAACATGAATTCTCACTTACCAGCGTGAAGGGTTATCAGCACATGAATTACTCCACCAAATTGGCGCACACCGCCACTACGTCACTCGAAAGCTCAATCAGTACCACGCGAAACAAACCGTTATACACCCATCTCGCAGTGGTAGTTTAGTGTCAACACCACCAGATAATGACCGCGCCTAGGAATTATGACTCGAAGTTAATGAGAGGCAAATGCAACAGAACTGTGAGCTTACTCTTTGAAGGAAATAGGAAGGCTTTGTTGACCGATACGCTATTCAACCGCCACTGCAGAATCAATTTGGTTTTTCGGAGTAAATTACGGGTAATAGAAAACTTCCTGTACCGTGGTGCACGAAGAAAATGCTGAACGGAATGTGGATCAGTGGCGTCAGGGTATCGTGCACATTCGTAACAAGGTATTACTGATGCCTGGCGATCATCATAGCAAGCTGTGGAGGCAGACAAGTAGCAATATAAGTTTCAGCTAAGCGGTCACATCAATTCAGTCCCGTAGCCTATAGATAGTAAGTAATGTACTGATGTCTATTGTCTCTCAGCACTTATGTAGTATAATTTTAGGGCTGTGAATATCGTGACTGACTCACCCAATTTATTCTCAAGTCCTGTTCTCAACATTACAGAGATTTATTCGTCTTCCAAGCCTCAGCTCTCCCAGACAACGGCATGAACACCTTCCTCCAAGAGGCAGAAATCAGATGAATGTAAATGTTCCCGGTGTGTGCTGCATAAATCAGACTGAACATGCTTGGGAACAGTGGAGCTTTGCAGTCCACCACTGCGCGAACTCTCCTCAAATATCTTACATACTGGATTATATGAATTCTGGATGTCCACTGTCAATGAGAGAGGAAGGTTTGAGCAGTTACTTCTCAATTACGTTTTGGATATTATAACAGGTGGCATCAAAGCTTTATACAATGCATGGAGTGGAGGAAATATAGCACTGAATGTTACCCAGCGGAGTATTTTCGTTTCACAAATGTGAAACGAACAGATCGCCTTTATTTTTTCGCATTTTTGTTACTATTTTGCAGTGAAGCTATTTCTTTTTCGATTTATAAAGTTTATTCATTCTTTTTCATTCACATATGTGCGAGTGGAGCTTAAAATTTTTTAATAGTTTAGAAAATGTACCATCACTAAGGCTAGTCTCATTCTACTCATCCCCGAGAAAAGCAATAACGCCCGCCTTTTGGCAGAGCGGTTCTAGGCGCTTCAGTCCGGAACTGCGCTGCTGCTACGGTCGCAGGTTCGAATCCTGCCTCGGGTATGGATGTGTGTGATGTCCTTAGGTTAGTTAGGTATGAGTAGTTCTACGTCTAGGCGACTGATGACCTTAGATGTTAAGTACCATAGTGCTTAGAGCCATTTGAACCAATTTTGAACTTTTTATTCCCACAAAATGATAGATTTACTATCCTTTCTGATGTTCGCAAATTATTACCTAGAGTTACTACCAAACTTATCAAAAATCACAAAACCGTGAGCTCATCTGCTTAAAATAAATATAAAGTTACTTTTAAGTATGGAAACGTTAATATGAAACTTCCTGGCAGATTAAAACTGCGTGCCCGACCGAGACTCGAACTCGGGAACTTTGCCTTTCGCGGGCAAGTGCCACGGTCCACTTGTATCAAAATATTCAAAAAATTTCATTTAACTACCTCCGACATTTTTTGGTAGAATTTGTGTTAACCCTGTTTACGCAAGTTCCTGCTAGTGGTCACCACAGCAGTAATGAACGAAACCTGCAAAAACTATAAAGTGATCATTGCCATTCCTGCAATTACGAGCTGCGTAGAGAAAATGCAGCAGAAATCGTAAGCGCGTGTAGGGTATCACTGTTGGCCCTGATACAAATCACTGACTCAACGTCCGTCAGTACTAGCACTTTTTTTCCAGAGTATATTAGAGCTCAGGCATACTCAGTTTTTTCCCCCATGGAAGGGAAAGGAAGGGTGGGGTAACAGGAGGGTGGGAACGTAGAGGAAGTCAGCCAATTACATAACTGTGCTCTCGGTCAATTACCAGAGTTCCTCCATTGCTCTCAGCCAATATGGATCATTCGACGTCTGTGCTTGTAGTGAAAGGACTAGCAGGCCTTTAGTGGAAGGAAATATTTGGGTATTTATTTATAAATAATAATAATATATATTGTTTGTCAACAGTTATTTCTCGATCCCTGTTCCTTTAGGGCAGCTACGTGAGTGTAGTCACAGTAGCGACAGATTGGTCGTACCAATTGGCACGAAAGTGGTAGTATTCATAGGACAGACCGAAATTCAGACGTGTCCAAGCGCTTCCATTCTTGTAAAACCTGTAAATAATTAGCAGCCTGACGTTAAGGTAACATAATAATTGCAACACTTCCCTTTGGGAAACTGCATTTACAATCTGTACAAAAGATGTGGGGCTCTGTTGTAAATAATAATAACAAAATAAGACACTTTAGCTTCATAAATTAATGACGTCATACGATATTCTGAAAAAATGGCGGAAATATTAACTGTATATACAGAGGCCTGCAAGAGAAGGGGCTAGAAGGCGTGGGCCACTTTTCCTCTTTTGGAATCCAGATACAGGCTACTTCATCATTAAAGAATTCAATAGAATTTCTAGCAGTGATTGACTGTTGCGCTTCCAAACGACAGATTAATATTCTGTTGCCTTACAGGAAATACTGTGAGCTTTCAAATGACCACTTACCATGTCATATTTTTCAGGCCGTTCACGAGAAATTACGCTGATTCCTTGTCTTGATGGTAGATTCGGTGCTATTTTTCTGTGAAGATGGGCGCGAAATTTTACAGGACAATATTCAAATGACCTCTTCAGTCTTTTCTCTGTCTGTTCCTCGTATAGCCCTTGCTGTTCCGCAAGAAGCGACGTGCTCAGCATCTTGACATGCATTCCTAACACAACATAAATATGACAGCAGTATACACGTGCTCATCATCCGCCCCCAAAGCCCTCATGAACGCCTCCTCCAGTAGCCAGACAATTGGACCTCCACAACAGTTTACCTTTTCTCTGTGGACATAGAAGTCCCGCGCTGGTTTGTAAATCCTGAAATTAGTATTACAGGGTTCAGCTATTGTAGTAAACTTTGAAGGACACAGCCGTCTGAAATTAATCTATCCGTCCAAATGCTTCCGTCAAAACAGATAATCCCATTGTATGCGCTAGAAGCGAGGAAGTAGCAGGTGTACAATTTGAAAGTAGAACATAGGTCTTCTCGTGGATTTGGAGCCTTCTCTACTCTGTTGGGTGTAGCAGAGCGCTACATTGCGGTCATAGAGCTACGAGCCCAGCAGTAGAGCAATTGGTTTGGCTCCACAACACATGGGAAAATTTGAGGGATGAGTATTGTTTTGGGTCAGTCCTAGGCAGTTAAAAATTGATTATACTGGCCCATCTGAGATTGGTTTACAAATAACCCCCATGTTCATGTTGTCGGCTGCGGACCCTAGATTACATATTACATAACCAAACAAAATAACGTAATTTTCAAAACATGTTAAGTTCAGTTCGAGCTATGCCAGTCAATACAAAAAAATTTAAGGCATGTAAATGATTACGTAAGTCTATGAATGTGATCAATTATCTTGTGTAAGCAAAGAAAGGATTTCAGGTGTTATCAGACATAATAAACCTTCTTTCAAAGTTTGCAGCGTCTTCCTTCACATCGAGGTGTATTAATGTTGTTTACTTTTTTTGAGATCCAGCAGCATTTTCTCAGTTGTTCTGAGTTATTTCTGTTTCAGTTTCTCATATAGCATTATGGAGCTATAATTCTTATTTTGGAGTTATTTTCTAGTTTTAATTCTCAAGTCTCTGAATACTCTGTATTTACTCATTTAATGAAGATATTTAGGACTGTTGAATAAAAAAACTAGTCATATTCCAGTTTTATTTTTATTTAGTCGTATCATCAGGGTCCCTCGTCGGGCAGACCGTTCACCGGGTGCCGGTCTTTAAATTTGACGCCACTTCGGCGACCTGCAGTCAATTAGGATGATAGGATGATGATGAGGACAGCACAACGCCCAGTCTCTGGGCCGAGAAAATTCCCTGACCCAGCCGGAAATCGAACCCGGGTGCAGAGAATGGACAGTCCGTCACGCTGACCATTCAGCTACCAGGGGCGGACATATTCCAGTTGATGACATGGAAAACTGCACTTTGTACTTTGCTTATGCAATTGAATATGCTTACCGTTTAGATTTTAAAGTGTTCTGTCTTAAAAATAATAACTTAGTAACTTTCCATCATTTGAGTTACAATAAGTTTTTGGAAATACTGAATTAATTTAATTGCAGGGGCTTGACACGTTTTGAGACTCACTGAATCAATTACGTAGAAAATATCAGTTTCTGAATTTTGCCCCATCTTGGAAAAATTACTGTGGACACCAATTCCCCTTGGCGAATAGCTGGCTTGATTAAGACCTTCACTGTAAAATCTTTTACGCACCTCCTGCACTGCCTCCATTAACTCGGAACTCTAACGTTCTGTAGAAAGTACATTTAAATATATTTGAAAAACAAGCTATTAATACTTACCAAACAAGTCGTCCATGTATGGCGCGAAAAAAAAAAAGACACCCACCTACCCAGGGCTCTCAACACTCCACAGCGCAAGTCAGCTACCATGTGAGTATTGACAATGCAATTAGACAAGATATAATATATAGAATCTATCTAACAATTAGTTATCCCTGGCTGCTACATCAGGGTAGGGAATATGGTTTCCATTAATCTAGCATTACAGAGCGCCCTAGCCAGTCTATCTCAATGTGAGTAGTGTCAAGCGGCATAGTAGAAGAGGACTTTTGGTTCGTAAGGTTCTTTTCTCGTAATCTGTTCATTACAGAACAATAGAATACTGCGGCTCCGGTGGCCGCTTGGAGATCGTCTTGCAGGGATCTGTCGGTATCCATACGGTGCTGCAACGCATAGGTGGCCAAATATCGGTCTTCACGTGTGTTTTAATGCGTCAGCAACCTTGTCCAACTCGTTTTGTGTAGTGACCTCTCTCCCTGTACCGTTTTCACAACCCATGGACGACACATGGAGACGCTTTGGCATCTCCAACAACAAGACTGGAAAACCATCCTCTTCGGATTAAAGAGATGGCTCTTACAACTTGCGCTGTATTAAGATGTCGCATTGCATGTGCTTGTTTGAATATCAACTCCACAAATGACAACTGCCAACTGTGTATGTGTACCTCGCTAGAAAACATTGGCACATCAATACCCACTTCCTCCGAGGTGTTTGCTGATACTGTAATGCATAACACAGCCAATGGATGGCGAATTGGCTTAATTGTTGTCTACATTGAAAGTGAAGGTCTCAGTCCACGCAATAAGACCACAGGTACCGCCAGAATCAAGACAGCTTTAACACACCGGATGTTGATACACGTGTTCCCCTAATTCTGTTGAATCGTGTATAATTCCAGTTATACATGATTGTGATTCGACATTTATGCTTTCTCTGCTCTAAAACATCTATCAGCCATTAACTTCTTTTTCGGACTACGAATCGACGAAAACTTTGAAATGTGTGTAATACATTTAACAGCTTTCTACGTAGTAAATTTGTCAAATTCATCTCTTTGAGAGACAGTGTCAAGGTTGCAAAGCTATTTCTCCTATATTGAAATGATAATATTATAGCGCGACAAATAATAGGTAACAACAGGCAAAGAAGTATATAAAAGGCCCGCCGTCATACCATATGAATTGGAGTTGTCTACGATTAAGATCGGTATTGTGATCGAACACCTGCCTGGTGTATCGCAGTATCTCTCGGTTCTTCTTCGATGTACAGAATCAACCGTATGTTAGTAGGGCTGTAACTTTATTGTACCTATTTTCAATTCCAACCCTCTCGATCTCAAACGTACGTTCTTATATGTTTCCTACAACTTGTTTATTACAATTCGTTCTTTACAGCCTGTGCCTATTTTTCTTAGATACCAGACACCTACTGGTTTACTAATCGGAAATCTACACTCTTGACAGTCGAATGTGTCACACACTCTTCCCACAACTGCAGGAATGTGATAGAAATATACCCGATAATGATCATATGTTGGAAGAAACAGGGAGAACCAGTACCAGAAATTTTAAATCTTAGGTATAAGGTTTCGTGACAATACACAAGTAGGAACACATCTACGGTACTGGCTGAGATAACGATCTTATCGCACGCGGTGTCATGTTACACTTTCGGTGTCAAGTTACCCCTTGGGTTCTTTGGTTTCCTCACTACAAATCCCCCTGAGAACAACCTGGAATGGATCGACGTCACCCAGGGGAGTCACTCAGGCAATTGTGCATTCTATATTCAAGGGCGAGTGTCATAAAAATGACGGGAGCACCTTCTCCCCGTCCCCTTATAACATTTACAACTGGGACACTTGAGTGGGAAGGCTTGCTCTGCAGCTGGACAGCATAAGGAGAGTATCAGACTGTATCTGTCTGTTAACAACAAATTACGTTACGTCATGTCTCGTGAGTTCTATTAGTTAATTACGATATTAAGTACACGAGCAGAGACCACACCCAGACAAACAATTAAGTACTTTCATTTCTACATATTTTTCCATATTTTTCCTAGTTTCCCCAATTTTAAGTATTTTCACCGATTTTCCACAATTTATCTATTTTATAACTACAGGCACTCTGGACCGTAGGGAGAAATGGATGGATGGATGGAGAGGGTTGTATGGGTGCACGACGGCAAGGTCCTCAGCGCCCGCTCAGTAACAGATTGAGACAGGTGTCAAGAAAAGACTGAGAACAGTAAGATAAAAGAGAAAGTATAAGAGAGAGTAAAACACAGGTAACAAGCTTGCAAAAATATGTGCCTATCCACACCGAAGCGTGGGACGAAGCATGCCGCCAACAGTAAGCCATGGACAACAAAGGAAGAAAGTGGTAGAGGGAGCTAAAACAATATAGCAGATGGAAGTGGCTGGCTGACCGCAAGGAAGAAAGGGAGGAGCCAGCCACTTTGTAATACACTAAAACCTTCAGCCTAAAAGTTTAGTCCAGAGTCCAGACACATCACAAAACTTCAAAACCCCAGACACACACGTCTCATCATTAGCTAAAACACAGGGCAGATTCCCATCAACTTGTGTTTCTGCCCTTGCATCACTGTATAAAAAGCAGTTTGTTAAAATGTGGCGGACAGAGATGGGCACACCACAAGCATCACAAAACAGGGATCCTCCAGCCGTAATAGAAAGCTATGTGTGAGAGGACAGTGCCCAATCCGAAGACGCGTGAGGGTCACTTCTTCCCGCCTGAGCAACCGGCAAGAGCAACGCGTCCGTCGAATTGTTGACTTCACCAACCGTAGTTTATTGCCCGTCACCGCCAGCCATTCTTCCTCCCACAACTCAATGCACTTCTTGTGGAGTGGAAAGGTTGTAGGCGTTGTCTATATGTTTATAACAAGCTACGCCACACTAAGTCGATTGTTAATAACAATTTAGTACTGCGTGGCCCCAGCAGAGACCTCACCTATGGAAATATGCACGCACTCTCAGTGTTACATATATTTGGTATTTTCCTTATTTTTACGTATTCTTCACCCACTTTCGTATTTTTACCGGCTTTCCACAACTTTACGTATTTTGTCCAATTACGCAAGACTGTTCCCGACGTCGCGTCGACGTCATGCTCTCTCAAGCAATTACAGTGCTGTAAGTGCATGAATTAGATATCACTGATTCTGAAGCAGACCTCCCCAACTCCATCTTTTGAAAATGCGACACTTTGGAGCTGGGCATCAAAGGGATAATATGAGTCTGATTGTTAATATCAAATTACGTCTCTTGAGGTCGGTTTATTTAATATTTTGAGAAATCAGAGAGACCCCACACAGACAGATGTGTACGTACCCTCAATTTTACCTATTTTTCACAGTTATGTGCATTGTACCTAATTATGCGAGTTATTTGTCAATATCGAGTCGCATCGTATCACGAAGTCACGTCATGACGTCGCATCACAGTGTCGCATCGCGTCGACGTCATGATGCTTTCATCATGGTGCCGATTTATGTATCATTGCTAAGACACAGCTCCATTACTAGTGTGTAGCGTCATAGATCTAGGAAAGAATGCGTTGGTAGAAATAGTGACGTCATGTCGATGACGACATAGAGAGTTCTATTAGCACTACCAACTTCCAACCAAAGATACTGTATAAGAAATATCGCACTACATTACTAGATTATGTGGCGTCATAGTAAAATTCTGATGCTTCCAACTGACGATGCTGTATTTGTAGCCCGCCTCTAAAGAAAGGCGAGCACAATACCCTGCTGGAGGGCAGATGAATCTCAGACTCCGACGGGTGGGTGCTAGCCACAAACGCCGATGATCGCGGACACAGTGCCCAGCAATTGCCGGGAAATTTGCGGTTGGTGCTTAACAGTTCTCACCGACATACCTTCTGCTCGCAGTAATAACGGCAAAGAGATCCCAAGACATAGGTGCAAATATCAAAGACTGGTATACACTTAGATTACGAGAAACTCTTTTCCTGTATTCGCCGGATAATGCCGACGCGGTATGGAGCTCCTCGTACGATCATAGCCACCAGGTCGCCAACGGGAGGGATCTTCATGTGTGTCTAACACTACGCCATGCCATCTCCCCAGGCATGGTAGAAAAATGTGAACAATTTATGTCTAATTACCTCAGGCCTAATAGCTGTCAGAAATGATGTACAATCACCCATGGTGGAAGCGTCCCGCTACAGCGGAACCTGTCGTAACTTGTTGACGCTTTAGCAAATAAACGGTGCTAACAGTTCAAGCACCAAGTACTCTGCTCCCCAGTAGTCCATCCTTCTCTCCCTCTCTGGACAAGCACATAGACAAACTCGTTGACTTCTACTTGATCACCAAAGGAAATCTGTGGACTCCTTTGTGGGTTAATTTCGCTAACAGTTTAAGCGCCAAGCAAATACCTCCCCACCACTCTGTCTTTCTTGGTCAATCAGAGTCTTGCTTCTTTCCTCCTCCCCCCTACCATCATGCTTTTGAAACCAGCGTGAGTGACTCCATTTTTAGCTAGGTGCGCGATCAGGTGGAACGAACACTCGCAGCAAAATTAGCTCTGCAAATAGGAGCGACATTACTATAAGTCTAGTATATTCCCCAAACGTGAGAAGGACTGGTGCAACAGACACACCCCCTCACTACACGTTACCCATGCCTGGTATCTCGTGGCAAAAATTTAGTGCCCAAATACTAACCAAGGACCACGTCGACGGTGGACAAGACCTGTCATATATGTAGCTCTCGCGATATTACAGCGTCGCCTTCTAAACATTCATGGTGGTGTCTGTTTGTTCAATATCGTGTCTCCCTACCACTTTCGCGCAACGACGCTCTGAGCGTGTTTTTTAGGGAATTGACTAGTTTCACCTGGTAACTGTTGCTGGTAAGGACACGCCAGACCACACATGACATGTAGAATTCAGAAGAGTTCAGTGAGACTAGCGATGATATAACCAAATACTAAATGATTTCTGCGTCAGCTCCACTGCACTCCCTGTAAAAGAATCTTAATACTAACTAAATTTAGTGGAAGGGGTTCAAGGCTTTCCCATTTTTAGTTAGCTGGTAAAATAACGTCGAAAAAGCAGTTAAGTCTACCATTGGAAATTTTATTCTACTCACAAAACATTGTTTATAAATTGCACTATTGATGAAAGGAAGTGTTTTAATACAGGATGGTAAAAACCAACTGCGTTCAACAAAAATGTGAACGAATATTCCCTGAATGGGTTTCCAAGTTCTACAATGGATCGAAGGATTACCTATGCCATATCACATCTATAATCTAGGTTTAAATTAAGTTTCACAAAAGGGAAAACTATCAAAATGGTCTACAGTGACCCTCAATTATCTTTAATTACTTATCTAACTTGTCGTAAATTACAGTGGCTGATGTGGCTTCTCAATAACTGTATAACAGAGAAATCATCGCGTTTCAGATTTTTACTTCAAGTGGCAAATGTGAACACCACGAGCTTTGATTTACGATCGACACTAGTATTACGCAAAAAGGGGGTAACAGATGAGACTTCTGCAGTTCTGAATGAAGCTTCATGCGCTCAAAAATGCGGCATAGCGTGCATTCATTACCTTGTCGGTGTTTAGGCAGCGTCAGGGCAGCAGCGGGCAGCACAGCTCCGCTCACCTCGCCATCTCGGAGGCAACTCCCTCCTAACTTCTCCTTACTACAATTTACCGAAGTTGGTTTAAAAAAAAAACTATCTGGCTGTGTTTTCATCTGACCAGTCAGGGTCTCAATATTAACCTTAAGCTCCGCCTACAAAAATTCTGTCTATCCAATGAGAAACGTTATACTTTTCGTGGTGGGGCAATGTTTTGAAAGTTTGCAACGTAAGAGAGACGTAAAAAAAGTCTCACGCTAAAACCTGCATCTGGTGTGGTCCTTTTAGCGTTATCGTAAGATCTATACTGTTCTTCTGGAGGGCTCTATCTTTTAACAGGGGCTGGGGGGTTGTCCTAATGTAACAGACACGCAAAAAGGCTCACGCTAAAACTTGCGGGTGGTAGTGGTCCTTTTTGTGTTATCGTAAGATCTATACTGTTTTTCTGGAGGGCTCTAGCTTTTAACATTGGCTGGGGGGGGGGGGGGGTCCTTGACGTAACAGAGGCGTGAAAAAGTCTCATGCTAAAACGTGCGGGTGGTACTCTTAGCGGTAGGCTGTCGACGTGGGTGTCCAGTCCGTCCCTTATCATAGGGCCTTCTAGCTTAACACGGTTCTGCTCTCGGCTTCTATTCTCGTTTCTCCCCTCGGAACTGTGTCGGTCTCATGGTGGGAAGGGGCGACATGCATTTAGGCATTCTTGTGTTAGTCTGTGGTATTCCATTTGCTCACTCGTTACTCGTATTACTTTGGTTAATTTAATGTCACGATTTATTCGGAGCAATGTGATATACTACTGGATTTGCTTATCATGTAAGGGTTTTCATGGAAGGTGTTGGATTTGCCTGACACCTTACAGCCTCACTACAAGACTCATAAGTAGATACGGGGGTAATCATATATGAAACTGCTACACAAATGTGAGGCTGAGAAATGGTCACAGTACAGCAAAAAGGAAACTCTTCCTACGTAGAAAGTCATACACTCGCAGAGGTCACGATACTACAAAATGCAACCTTTGAGAGCGAGCAGTGTATACTGATAAGCATATTCTTCAAAGACCAATTACCAATACGATTAGAAAGATGCTAGTAACACATGCGAAATAATCTCTGGAACAGTGCGTTGTACGTATCTGATAATAGCGCAATTAGCGCCATATTTATGGTATGATGCTGTTTGTGTCTACGGGTGCTACAGACCCAGGAATTGCGAGGGCCGATATCGCCTCTATGAACCATCATGAAGCCCTGAGATTACAGCGACACTGAACTTTTCTCTCGCACGTCCCACAGGAAGAGCCACCTCACTGGCTCCAGTAACAGCGGGAAGCGTCTTACGCAAACCGAGATATTGGGGGAATCACTGATGTGCGTGTGTGGCTAAGATAACAGTCCAGAATTCTTTCACAACGGCTTTCGTGTAGTAACTAGCGCCGCCTCAGGCACAATGCGGTAGCTGAGAAACTCCAGCCGAGAATCGACCACGTGCTGACGGTAATCTACAGAGTCCTGCTCGATAAAGCTACCAGCATATCGCCTGTCGAATGTGAAGCAGCAGAGACTTTCACAATAAAAGCGATCTAAAATTTACTTGCATTACAGATTCTTACTAACAAAACAGCATTATTTAGCAGCAAAAACAAACCATACTTGTACTGTTTAGAGTAATATCAACAGATGTTGGAGGCTAAGGTAATACTACGAATCCGCTTCTCACATATGGTTAGAGGTGCGCCAACACAGTGTCGTAGATGACGAAGCGTAAATCAGATTATATCGGAGACTAATACTTCTAAGAGGAACTGCAGTAGAATAGGAATCAACTTTCTGAGACAAATATACCGTAATTTGGGGTCATTTTTGCCATCGTGGTGGGGACCATAAGAAGTTAAATTACTGTCGATGTATCGCAAGACTGGCTCAAACACTGTTTCCTACGAAGAATAAAATCCTAAACATGTCATGTATGTGATAAAATTAATATTGATTAGAAGGCCAATCTTAGCTATCATCACGCTGACAATGGCACTGTGTAGTGGAAGCAGACGCAATGGCTTCCGAGAGTCCAGCAGAACAATTCTGGATTTGACCATTAGTTAAGCTGCCAGTATAGCTGTTTTGTGTAATCGATTTCAAAAATGGTTCAAATGGCTCTGAGCACTATGGGACTTAACATCTGAGGTCATCAGTCCCCTAGACTTAGAACTACTTAAACCTAACTAACCTAAGGCCATCAGACACATCCATGGCCGAGGTAGAATTCGAACCGGCAACTGTAACAGCAGCGTGGTTCCGGACTGGAGGGCCTAGAACCGCTCTGTCATAGCGGCCGGCTAATCTATTTCAAAGTTAAGACTATAAGCATACAGCACATTTTTTTATAAACCGTTATAGGTCCTGATTGCCTTCTCTTAATTAGCGTATCGAGGTATTGCATTCTATCATTACCGAATAATCCATTAATATTACATTCTTACACAACATGTACACGACCGTTGTGGACTAGGTCCAGGACTCCCTTGTAGAGCGCACTCAAAATAACACGTGCATCCGGCTAATGTTGTTCTTGATGACGCCTTGCAGTGTAGAAAGTTCCTGTCAGCTCCCTCAGAATACCTGGAGGTCGGGATGTGACAGCGTTATAGTTGAAAATCCAGTCCTGCTGAATGTAGTGTAGAACTTCACAGAGGAAGGGATCGCTGGCTGTGTGCTACCTGATGAGGTCTACATCCAGTGTAAGCTGGGCGAGCCACTCGGCTGCCACCCCATCCACGTGGAAACACACCTCTGGACCTTCCTCGAAGTCTAGGTCTTGTCCAATGGGAATACTGGAAAGTATTAGCGTGGTGTGCTGCTGAGTGGAACTTGATCACATATGTTTAGTTAGATAGAAAGCTGGCCGAGCGTTGAAAGTGTCTTGCTGTCTTGGTAGGGACAGGGGTGGTGGACTAGAGCATTGGAAGCAACGGCTTACGTTCACTGAGAAAGGTGAATTCTCTGCACGGATGTAGTTGTCAAAAATCCTAACTCCAAAGATGATCGCTACAGCCTCCTTCTCGATCTCACTGCAGCTGCTCTGTGCAGCATTCAAGCTCTTCGAAAAAACAGCAATTGGTTGTTCTTTGTCGTCCACCACGTGTGAGAGGACTGCCTTAACGCCATACTCTGATGCAGCAGTTGCCAAGGTCGTATGCGATTAGTCAAGGGGGCTGCAGGAGTTGGAAAGCGGCGTTACATTTCCGTCATCTTGAAGCCATAGCAATTCCTGACAAAGCCGGTCTCGTAGAACAAATGGTATTGAATGGGACTTGCACAACTTTGGAACCGCCAAAGGGAAAAGGGTGATGCGTGCTTTGAAACTGTTTGCTCGGCAGGAAGTTCGTGAGAAAGCCGATGGGTAACTGTTAAAAAGTCCTCCGTCTAAGGGCCACCATCCACGACATTAACGGTAGTATTAGGGTTCAGATCGGTAAGCCCAAGACATTAAAGAGGCCCAAGACTGAAAGCGCTCCTGTGACAAAGTAGAGGTAACTATTCACACTACAGAGGAGGTGCCAAAATTTTGCAAGCGTAATCAATACTACTGTTTGACATACGCCCTTTTTTATGTTCATTATACTGCGCAGAGAAGACGGTCTGGCTCAAGGGAAAGCGAGGAGCGCAGAAGGAATGAAACAGTCTACACGCCTAGTGATGTCATGAGAGGGTGAATGTTTATTTGTTTCCCGATCAATACTGGCAACACATTGATGCGCTCTCTTCGTACTGATCAGCAGCTATGGTATAAATTTCATTCGAAGTAATAAGGACTCGTGAAAGCAGATTATAGGGACGTTCACACTCGTCAAGTTATATACACTCCTGGAAATTGAAATAAGAACACCGTGAATTCATTGTCCCAGGAAGGGGAAACTTTATTGACACATTCCTGAGGTCAGATACATCACATGATCACACTGACAACACCACAGGCACATAGACACAGGCAACAGAGCATGCACAATGTCGGCACTAGTACAGTGTATATCCACCTTTCGCAGCAATGCAGGCTGCTATTCTCCCATGGAGACGATCGTAGAGATGCTGGATGTAGTCCTGTGGAACGGCTTGCCATGCCATTTCCACCTGGCGCCTCAGTTGGACCAGCGTTCGTGCTGGACGTTCAGACCGCGTGAGACGACGCTTCATCCAGTCCCAAACATGCTCAATGGGGGACAGATCCGGAGATCTTGCTGGCCAGGGTAAATGACTTACACCTTCTAGAGCACGTTGGGTGGCACGGGATACATGCGGACGTGCATTGTCCTGTTGGAACAGCAAGTTCCCTTGCCGGTCTAGGAATGGTAGAACGATGGGTTCGATGACGGTTTGGATGTACCGTGCACTATTCAGTGTCCCCTCGACGATCACCAGAGGTGTACGGCCAGTGTAGGAGATCGCTCCCCACACCATGATGCCGGGTGTTGGCCCTGTGTGCCTCGGTCGTATGCAGTCCTGATTGTGGCGCTCACCTGCACGGCGCCAAACACGCATACGACCATCATTGGCACCAAGGCAGAAGCGACTCTCATCGCTGAAGACGACACGTCTCCATTCGTCCCTCCATTCATGCCTGTCGCGACACCACTGGAGGCGGGCTGCACGATGTTGGGGCGTGAGCGGAAGACGGCCTAACGGTGTGCAGGACCGTAGCCCAGCTTCATGGAGACGGTTGCGAATGGTCCTCGCCAATACCCCAGGAGCAACAGTGTCCCTAATTTGCTGGGAAGTGGCGGTGCGGTCCCCTACGGCACTGCGTAGGATCCTACGGTCTTGGCGTGCATCCATGCGTCGCAGCGGTCCAGTCCCAGGTCGACGGGCACGTGCACCTTCAACCGACCACTGGCGACAACATCGATGTACTGTGGAGACCTCACGCCCCACGTGTTGAGCAATTCGGCGGTACGTCCACCCGGCCTCCCGCATGCCCACTATACGCCCTCGCTCAAAGTCCGTCAACTGTACATACGGTTCACGTCCACGCTGTCGCGGCATGCTACCAGTGTTAAAGACTGCGATGGAGCTCCGTATGCCACGGCAAACTGGCTGACACTGACGGCGGCGGTGCACAAATGCTGCGCAGCTAGCGCCATTCGACGGCCAACACCGCGGTTCCTGGTGTGTCCGTTGTGCCGTGCGTGTGATCATTGCTTGAACAGCCCTCTCGCAGTGTCCGGAGCAAGTACGGTGGGTCTGACACACCGGTGTCAATGTGTTCTTTTTTCCATTTCCAGGAGTGTATTTCTCATGTGATTCACACAACGGTTGTTAGTAAATCCAATTCTGTGAATGGGATTCGGCATGCTGTTCTTGAATTGACGCAACAAACGATTCTTAGATACTGCTTGCTATTACTCCCTAAAAACTTTCTCTCTGTTTGTGAAGTTACGTAAAAATATAGTGCCTAATGGCATAATACAGTAAAGGTAAGCAACGTCTGACAGTTTTTATACTTATGTCTCAACAGTCATCTATTCGACGAGAATGCAACGTAGCTCTGCAGTTCAAATTTACTGCGACGAAACCTCCCTTACATCTCCCTTAAAATCATTGTCAGGTGTTGGTCACCTCCGTTAAAAACATTATCAAATGCTGGTCGCTCTATACTCAACACACTACAAACGCATATTTAAGGGTGTGTATTCATTAAAATATCGGCTCAGAATTTTATAAAAAACGAGAGATACAGCTTATAAGCCCCACAAAATATGGATGAACATGTTAATGCTACCCCACGATCGTTACAATGTTTGGATGACTTTGATATCGTTTGCAGTGAACTACTCGTAAGACGTTTCTCTTCATAAAATCATACGCATAATCTACACTTAGGTACTAAGCAAGTGCTTATACACTATCTTTAGTAGTAAACGGCCCAGAATACATTTTATTTTATACGAGCTCACACCAGCAGCACGATTTTCTTTAATCGATTTCCACGTTCAGTAATTAAAAATTGTAGGGAGGTAGGTAATATTTCGCACAATTCCAATACAGTTAGTAGAGGACCTGCATAAAACATCTGGGTAAACGCATAAAACCCTTTCTGACATACCTTCTAAATGCAATCGTAATTACATTCTTTTGCGTACATACCACACGGCCATCGCATAGAGTGGATGCGACATTATTTTCTGTATTCATAACAGCATGTTATAGACGAAAGTCGCTTTAAAGACATCCAGGCTATTTTATATCAAGACAGAAATCGTTTATTTAAACTACAAAACCGTATGACGATAAAAGGCATAACAGTGAACTACTACAAAAGATCTGAGGCAAGCAAGCGGGCTGATATAGCTATTTAGCCGAACCTATAGATTCAGGTGCGTGACAGACATGACCTACCGTACCGACCGTTGCCGTGGGTATGCACGCAGTCGTGATTGACAACATGTCAGGAGCTCTCTCTCTCTCTCTCTCTCTCTCTCTCTCTCTCTCTCTCTCTCATTCTCTTTCCAGTGACCGCTAATTCTTCTCCAAAACACTCCATTGTATATACGTCGAAGACATTAACAGCAAATCCTCCACAGCTACCACCAAAGACAACAATTCCATGAAAAAGTTTAAATTTACCATAAATAGCTTCGAAAATTAGACAAACCTCAAGCAATAACATACACACGCCGGCCGGTGTGGCCGAGCGGTTCTAGGCGCTTCAGTCTGGAACCGCGTGACCGCTACGGTCGCAGGTTCGAATCCTGCCTCGAGCATGGATGTGTGTGATGTCCTTAGGTTAGTTAGGTTTAAGTAGCTCTAAGTTCTAGGGGACTGATGACCTCAGATGTTAAGTCCGATAGTGATCAGAGCCAACATACACACACTCACACATACGCACGCGCACACACACACACTTATGCAAATACACGCCCATGTTCGCACACTCACAAACAAACAAACACTCACACACACACACACACACACACACACACACACACACACACACACACACACATAGCACAAGCGGGAGTATGTCAGTTTCATCATATCTCTCTCTCTAGAACGCACTACATCATTCCGTTAGATGCGCTGTCAGTATATCTCGTATATCTACTAGTTACAGACTGCTGCATATGCATAAGCATATCTGTGACGCCATGTCAAATGGTTCTGAGCACTATGGGACTTAACTACTGAGGTCATCAGTCCCCTAGAACTAAGAACTACTTAAATCTGACTACCCTAAGGACATCACACACATCAATGCCCGAGACAGGATTCGAACCTGTGACCGTAGCTGTCGCGCGGTTCCAGACCGAAGCGCCTCGTACCGCTCGGCCTCACCAGCCGGCGATGCCATGCCTATTTTGAGGAGAATGATACCGTGACTATATTATATCACTTATAATCGTAGCTTTCTGAGAAAGGGTCCAAAAATTGTACCCCAGACACTTTGATGGTGCTTACGTTACATCTCGACTAACTCGTAAGAATAACTGCAGATACCATTGGTGAGCGTACAGTATCCAGATTTTCTACCGAAGTTTTGACCTTTTTCGATATTTATCCATTTTTCCATTTGTAAATGTACAAGTACAAATATGCCTTTATTTGCTTACATGGCTGGGTGTGGCTTTATCTTAGTTTATGACATCCAACTTTGATACAAAGTCCCAAACCAGCGCCGCGCGGGGTAGCCACACGGTCTACGGCGCCTTGTCACGGTCCGTGCGACTATCCCCGTCGGAGGTTCGAGTCCTCCCTCGGGCATGGGTGTGAGAATTGTCCATAGCATAAGTTAGCTTGAGTTAGATTAAGTAGTGTGTAGGCTTATGGATCGATGACCTCTGCCGTTTCGTCCCATAAGAGCTTACCACCAATTTCCATTTTCTTTTCCCAAACCAGCCAGGGTATTCTTTTATTCCTCCAAGTAGCTACGCTAACGATTTCACACGTGGATTGCTTTTGAAGTTACCGTGTAGACGTTATTCAGTTTTTTTTAAAAAAAATGCGGGAAACGTCGAACAATTCTGTGGAAAATATGGATACTGTATGATCACGTAGGATATATGCATTTATACTTAGTGTCGTCGAGATATGACATAAGTACTAGATCAAAGTGTTCGGGGAGACCCCTTGGACTCCGCAGAGAACTATGAGTATTAGTGATCTAACAGAATCACAGCAGCATCCTTTTCCAAACTGATATGGCGTCACACATGTACTTACGGAAATGGGATAGTCGGTCGAGAAAATCTGTAACTAGCGGATTTTTACCTTACCAGCGAAACGATGGAGCTTCCTAGAGCGGGACATGAGGAAATTGACATACTCCCGCTGGTTCTGTGTGTGTGTGTGTGTGTGTGTGTGTGTGTGTGCGTGAGAGAGATAGAAAGGGGGGGGGGGGGGAATCCTGAGATGTCGTTCCCGAATGGCTGCCTACCTTCGCAAACAGTCTGTCCTGTGGGTCATGTCTGTCACGTAACTCAATTAACAAGCTATCTCAGGCCGCTTGGCTGCCTACGACCATTTTTAGCAGTTCGATGTTATGCGTTATACCATCGTAGGGTGTTATAATTAAACAAACAATTACCCTCTTGCTATGAAGTTCCTTTGCTGTTTTTAAAGTCAATTTCCTCCGTAATATGGCGTTATGAATACGGAAAATAAAGTGGCATCCACTCTACCACATGTTCGTGCGGTATGCACGTACAAGCGCATAATTACAACTGCATTTATATTGGATGACCGAAAGGGTTTTAAGCTTTTACCTGGATGTTTTATATGAAGCACACACTAATTGTGTTTCACGTGTGCGAAATTTTATCTACCTCTATAATTTTTAATTACTGTACGTGGAAATCTATTACACAAAATCATGCAGCTGCCGTGTGCTTGTACAAAAAATGAATTCTGAGCCGTTTACTACTAACACAGATGGTGCAATAACACCTGGCTGAGGACCTAAGTCTACATTACACGTAACATTTTATCGAAATACACGTCTTAGTTTTATGTAAAACGATTTGAAAGTGTTCGATACACAATAACGGTTGTGGTGAAGCATTATCATGCTCTTCCATATTGTTGTTGGTCTTGGGAGCTGTATCCTTCATTTTTATAGACATCTGGGCTGATACTTTAATAAATATACACCACGAAGTACTTGCTTTATGTGTGCTGAGTAGCAGTATGCATAATGATCATAGTTGCTGGTCCCCAGCTCATGCCTCTGGAGTATGCTAGTCACAGCACACAAAATACAGTGTGAGTTCTGTCCCATTTAGAAGATCATGTGGCTGAGAGTGTCTCCATCTTGATACATACTGAATGATGTTTTGCTTCCACAGTGAATAAATATTGTTAGGAAAAAGCATTTGCTGTTGGTGATTATATTGTAAAGCTGCGACGCAATCCAGTGTTTGTCCTACACTTTCACGAATTCTAACGCGTACTGCCAGGGTGTGCCCCCATACCGGTCACAAGCTCGGTAAGAAATTCGTAAGTTAAAGTCTTCCATTCCAGCACCTTGATCAATTTTCGGTGAATCCCTGAGGGGAAGGGTGAGGGGGAAGCAAGAAGCCTAAGTGGGTAGCCCGACACCGGATGTGTAACATGACGCCAGATGTAATAATCTCTTCCACACCGGCAGTGTATTCCTATTTACACATACTGTGACGGTTTCAAGTGTTACTTATAAAATTATTTAATTTTTTTGTAAAATTTTAAGGCGCACATGGGAATATTATTGATCTGACTTACAAGTTAAAGAACGCTTGTCGGAATCTGGGTTGTGCTGCCATCGCAGTGGAAACTATATGACGTTCGATGAAACACTCCCGTGCAAGTCAGTGCTTGTAGAGTAACGTCATAGAAATACCGTTACACTGCTCAGTAGTTTACTGCGTTACATCACAGGTAAGTGAACAACATGCTAAAAGACTTGAAATAGTTGAAACCAAACATTTCTTCCGACGCTGTCCGAATCACTGGTTACTCTCTCCTAAGGGCAGATCGCGAAACACGACGCGGGGGTGGAGTGGGTGCCTATGTTCGCTCTGATCTGACACCTACTGTGCTATGCACATCGGATGCAAAGGGCGAAGGAGAAGCAGAGTTCTTGTTTTTCGAAATAAATACACCAAATCAGAGACTGCTAATTGGAGTAATCTATAAACCTCCAAACGTTGGTGCCATGTCCTCCTTTCAGTCTGCCCTGTCCTCACTCGTGACACAGTATGAACACATAATCATTATGGGCGACACAAACATCGACTTACAGTTAAAATCTCCCTCTGCCGAAAAATTAAGGCGACATTTCCACTCCAATGATATGAGTTTAACACCGCTGGACCCAACTCATCACACGCCACACAGCCACACACTCATAGATATAATAGCAACAAAGAGACCAGATAAAAAAATCCGCGCCAATCAGACATCCGCTCCGGGACTCTCTGCTCATGACGTGATATTCTTAAATTACTCAATGCATACTACCAAAGAAAAATCTCACCTGGTAACCTACAGAAATTTAAAAAATGTTAACCATGACGCTCTTCAAAAGGATTGCTCAGACATCCTTTGGCATGATATAAGCAATGAACCGACTTTAGACGGAAAAATTCGGCAATTATGTCGCACAATTATTGCACTGTATGATAAACATGCTCCTCAACGCACTGTCAAGGTAAAGAGAGCTCCCTCTCCGTGGCTCACCACTGCATTACGCCAGTTAATGAATAAACGCGATGCTGCACATAGGGCCTTCAAGCGTAACCCAACTCCCGAGGCGTACGAAGCTTATAGGAAACTCCGAAACAGAACCAAGCAAAGCGTGAGGAATGCCAAAATCAGACATACCCGCTCTGTCGTATGCGGCATATCAAAACCTGCTGCACTGGGGAAAAAGCTGTGCAGTCTCGGTATAGGGAAGCGAAGATCTGACGCTGTTTATCAAGCGTCTGCAGAAGAATTAAACGATTTCTTCTCAACAGCTGTAAACTGCCACGCAGCGACAAATTACCAGCCCCAAGATATCAATCTCTTGAGAGACAAGTTTTTCCTAAAACATGTCACTACCGGCACAGTACACAAGGTAATTATGAGAATCTCTTCCGAGGCAGTAGGAAATGATGGAGTGAGCATTGGCATGATTAAGAACGTCGTAGACACTATTATTCCAGTTATCACAGACATCTTCAACCTGTCTCTTGTCAGTACTACATATCCTACTGAGTGGAAGCCAAGTTTAATTCAACCTATACCCAAGACTGACAACCCTAAGTCGCCAGGTGACTACAGGCCGATCAGCATACTACCTGCCATATCTAAAGCCCTAGAATACATCGTCCATGAACAGCTGACGGATTACCTCAAAACTCATAACATCCATGACGAATATCAGCCAGGCTTTCGAAAGCACCATAGTACAGCAACTGCATTAATCAAAGTAACTGATGACACTAAACATGCTATGGACAGACGTGAAGCTACTATCCTAACACTGCTTGACTTCAGCAAGGCTTTTGACACAGTTGACTTCGATATATTACTAATTAAAATGAAACAGCTGAATTTCTCAAACAGCGCAATACACTGGTTCGACAGCTACCTCAAAAACAGAAGTCAACAAGTCATTTGTGGGTCGGAAAAGTCATCATGGAAAAGCGTGTGCTCTTGAGTTCCACAAGGCTCCGTCATTGGTGCACTACTCTTCTCACTGTACATTAATGTTATTTCTTCAGTCATTCATTCCTGCAACTACCATCTATGCAACGACATCCAACTGTACATAAGTGCAAGCCCCAAAAACATTGCTGACGCAGTAGCGAGTATGAACGCAGATCTTTCCTCTGTTTCTCGATGGGCACAGAACCTAGGTCTGAAACTATACCCCAAGAAATCCCAGGTCATACTTATATCTCATACAAAGTTAATCAGCCGGTACTTTCGCGAAACAGTCCCTCAAATACTCCTCAATGGTACCCAACTACCATACCAAAAAACAGTAAGAGACCTTGGAATAATCTTGGATGAACACCTGAACTGGGAAGAACAAACAGTCACAGCTTGCCGGAAATCGCTCTCCTCCCTACATGCAATTCAAAAATTTAGAAAAATATTTCCAACCCATGTTAAACAAAAATTAGTTCAAACACTAGTCTTGCCTAATCTTTACTACTGTGATGTAGTTCAACACGGCACAAATAGTGAAAATTCTAGACGCCTCGAGAAGTGATGAATGTTTGCGTTAGATTGGTTGGATACGCCCACATAAGGCACGTGATCTCCACACGATGTGCTTACTTCATCGATTTCTTAGCCACTGGTGCCCCCAATACTTATCTTCTCACATTAAACACCTATCATCAGTCCACAATCGCAATACCAGATCGGATAACACGCGATCTAGTGTAAATTATCCCCCCCCCCCCCCCCCCCCCCACCCACCCCCCTCCATCTCAGCCATACGACTATGGAACGCGCTCCCCTGTGATCTGCGTCTTATCCAGAACTACTCAACATTCAAGAGGGAACTCAAAACTTACATCTTAGGGACGGTATAGCCACCATTGTTGTGCCCCTCTCATCTCTTTCTTTCTCCTCTCCATCACAGCTTCGAATTTTACCATTCTATTCCTCTTCCTCTAACCTATCTACCTCTTATATATCTCTTTTACCCCATTCTATCGTCTTATGTCTCTTATGAGAATAACTCACAAGCTGCAAGAACATAACGAGAAAATTCCCAACTAACAATAGGACTGCCATTCACAAAAGAAAAGTATGTTTACTTTCATGTACATAGTCATTATTATTATTATTATTATTATTATTATTATTATTATTATTCTTGATTGTTATAATTATTTTTTATTGTTATAGTTATCATTGTACTACTGTTATAATCTCTATTTTTTTTCTTTAACATCAATACTGCATAATACGTTATATGTCCTTAATGTTCTGTAGAAACTGTAACCAGTTCCATCTCAGTATGGCTGGTTAGGTGTAAGAGAGGGCCTGAAGGCCCTAATCTTGCCAGGTAAAATAAATGCATAATTAAATAAATAAATAAATATTTGACTGAAAGGTGGACTGCTAATATAGTTGATGTACTTTTGGTTTAGACTCGTTGCTTCTGGTTACTACCTGTAGGTTATGGTGTAGCGTAATGTAGACCAGAAACAGCATACTTCGTCTAAGTGATTCACTGTGTTGGAATGTCTCCTGTGAAAAGCCTTATAGAAATTCATGGCAAAAATTTCTTCTAAATCGTTAGCTCTATAAAAATTCACCTGACAATCCCATAATCTTTGTATACTTTAGGATATCACATGCCCCATGGTTTTGTTGACATGCATCTGGTTTCTGGAACTTAGTGCACTGTGTTGGTATTCTAGTTGTCCAAGTACACTTCATTGTCCTTGGGCAGTTCCTAACCATATTGTATAGCAATCCAATAACACTGTCAGTGTTTGAGTGAGGGAGAGAGAATTGAACACTGCAGTTATTTGTGCTGAATTCTGATATAACTGATACGAATCATAATGTGACATCACTACTTCCATGTCAAAAAATCGAGAATTTTCAGAAGAAATTAATGTTACAGTGAACATTCGATCTGATGATAACCCTATAGCAACATGTTCAAAGTTATAGAGAGTAACACCGCAAACAGACGTTGAAGACAGCAGACTCTCCAGGTCTGGAAGCAGTTCTGTGTGTCCTGCACCGTATTCCTTATGATTCGTAAGTCTGGTTGCTGGGAGTGAGTAGTGGTTAGAAATATGCTAGTTCTTCTGTATGTCAGTATTAGTTAAAGAATCACATTGTTACCCAACAAAAGAGTGTGTGACCACTGTGGTGTGGTTGGTTGGAAATGTATGATTGCGAATCTATACCACTGTAGCTAGTTGGGAACCTACTGCAGCCCACAGTTTGAATCAGCCCATCTTTATTCGTCATTGCGGTTAGCTGTCATATTCATCTGGTCTTGATTTTGTGATAAAGTGCTCTGAATAATACTAACACTATGAAGATGCAAATCAGGTTCATTTTAAATAAACGCTGTAATGGTTGTGAACGTTTGTTACTTTTGAGATTGGACGTGGTGAGTTGATGTTAGTCAAGAATGTCTTTAAGGCGACAAAGACACCATTATCAACACCTCACTGAGCTTGGACGAGGTCGTGTACTATGGCAATGAGAAGCTGGATTTTCCTTCTGCAATTTTGCAGACCGACGTGGCAGGAATGTAGCCACGTGATTGGCGGAAGCGGTGGCCGTGAGAATGTCTGGTTGCAAGAACACTGGGCTCCGGATGGGCACGTGGCATTACCGAGAGGGAAGATCATCGTGTTCGGTTTATGACTGGTGCATCGTACTGCATCTGTAGCAATAATCTGAGCATTATTTGGTAACACAGTGACACAACTAACTGTTACAAGTCTGTTACTTCAAGCACAGCTCAGTACAAGACACCCTTTAGCGTGCATCCCACTGACCCCAAACCACTGCCATTTGCGGATTCAGTAGTGTCAAGCGAGAGGTCATTGGAGAGCAGGGTGGAGGTTTGTTGAGTCTTCTGATGAAAGCTCCTTATTTCTCGGTGCCAGTGATGGCGGTGTGCTGATTAGACGAGTTGAGAGCCTGCAACTAATATGTCTGCATACTAGAGTTACGATCTGGGAGGTGACTTCTTTTCACAGCAGGAGTGCTCTCGTGGTTATCGCACATACGCTGACTGCAGATCTGTACGTCACTCTGATGATTCAACCTATTGTGTTGTCATTCATGAACAGCATTCCAGGGGTGTTTTCCAACAGTATAACGCTCATCTTCAAACCACTGTTGTAACCCAACATGCTCTGCAAGGTTCCGACTCGTTGCCTTAGACTGCTCGATCACCAAATCTGTCTCTACTCGCGCACGTTTCTGACACCATCGGACGACAAGTCTAGCGTCAGCCACAAATAGTATTAACCCTCAGTGGTTTGATCGATCAAGTGCTAAAGCCAATGAACTTCATTCCACAAACTGAGATCTGGCACCTGTATCAGAAATGCATGCACGTTCGCATGCTTTCATTCAACATTATGGCGATGAGACCAGTTGTTAATGTACCAGCCTTTCACATTTTCAATCGTTTATCTAGTGCTTACATTAACTGGTGAACTTGCAATGTTAATTATTTAAATATGTTACCTAGACAAATTTATTCCGAAGTTTCATTACTTTACATTAATTATTTCGATTCTTTCTTCTGTACGTGTTTGTCTGATGTTGGGCTGTAGAATTTCTAGGACATAGCGCCTTGTTATTGATATAGACGTACGTTCACACATAAAAGTAGGTGTGGAAAATATAGACTAAATCAGAAAAAGGTTTTTTTATGAGAAAAATAATTTATTATTATAAGATGACCAGGGACGGCCAAGATCTCGTCTCGTGGTCCGCGCTGCGGCACGAGTGCCAGAGCGCTTTCCCTCGCTTCACATTTCCTCCACCGCCGCGCCACGCGAGGAGAGGGAAGAGGGGAAACTGCAAACGTGCCACATTAAAATGGCAGTGCTGCCCCACTGCATATTATTTGAGTTTTTATTTGACATTTCTCAATAACATCGGTCACAACTCAAACAACTTTTCGGTATCATTTAATTCTCTTTGGCGCACTGAAGAAATGATACACTACTGGCCATTAAAATTGCTACACCACGAAGAAGACGTGCTCCGACAGGAAGTAGATGCTGTGATATGCAAATGATTAGCGTTTCAGAGCATTCACACAAGGTTGGCGCCAGTGGCGACACCTATAACGTGTTGGCATGAGGAAAGTTTCCAACCGATTTCTCATACACAAACAGCAGTTGACCGGCGTTGGCTGGTGAAACGTTATTGTGATGCCTCGTGTAAGGAGGAGAATTGCCTACAATCACGTTTCCGACTTTGATAAAGGTCGGATTTTAACTTATTGCGATTGTGGTTTACCGTATCGCGGCATTGATGCTCGCGTTGGTCGAGATCCAATGATTGTTAGCAGAATATGGAATCGGTGGGTTCAGGATGGTAATAAAGATCTCCGTGCTGGATCCCAACGGCCTCGTATCACCAGCAGTCGAGGTGACAGGCATCTTATCCGCATGGCTGTAACGGATAGTGCAGCCACGTCTCGATACCTGAGTCAACGGATGGGGACGTTTGCAAGACAACAACCATCTGCACGAACAGTTCGACGACGTTTGCAGCAGCATGGACTGTCAGCTCGGAGACAATGGCTGCGGTTACCTTTGACGCTGCATCACAGACAGGAGCGCCTGCGATGGTATACTCAACGACGAACCTAGGTGCACGAATGCCAAAACGTCATTTTTTCGGATGAATCCAGGTTATGTTTACAGCATCATGATGGTCGCATCTGTGTTTGGTGACACCGCGGTGACCGCACATTGGAAGCATGTATTCGTCATCGCCATACTGGCGTATCACTCGGCAGGATGGTATGGGGTGTCATTGGTTACATGTCCCGGTCACCTCTTGTTCGCATTGACGGTACTTTAAACAGTGGACGTTACATTTCAGGTGTGTTACGACTCGTAGCTCTACCCTTCATTCGATACCTGCGAAATCCTACGTTTCAGCAGGATAATACACGACCGCATGTTGCAGGTTCTGTACGGGCGTTTCTGGATACAGAAAATGTTCGACTGCTGCCCTGGCCAGCACATTCTCCAGATCTCTCATCAATTGGAAACGTCTGGCCAATGGTGGCCGAGCAACTGGCTCGTCACAATACGCCAGTCAGTACTTTTGATGAACTGTGGTATCGTGTTGGAGCTGCATGAACAGCTGTACATGTACACGCCATCCAAGCTCTGTTTGACTCAATGCTCAGGCGTATCAAGGATGTTATTACGGCCAGAGGTGGTTGTTCTGGGTACCGATTTCTCAGGATCTATACACCCAAATTGCGTGAAAATGTAATCACATTTCAGTTCTAGTGTAATATATTTCTCCAATGAATGCCCTATTATCATCTGCATTTCTTCTTGGTGTAGCAGTTTTTATGTGGCGCATACTGTCCGCATACGGACAGGCACAGGCAGTTTTACAGAGTTTTACACTCAAGCTGCCACGTAATCCTGACTTATTTAGTTTCGTAATTGAAAAAGATCTTTCACACGAATATGTCTCTCGAAATACTGTACACGTTCGATATATCATTATGGAGACTTGGTAACTCTACCCGGGGAAAAGCAATGCCCGTAAAAAGATTTGTCCTGAAAACTGAAATTATCTTGCAGGTCCATCAGTTACATTTGCACATACACAGGGACTGTTTCAATTGAAATGGAAACAGTCTCGAAAACAGCTCGCAAACTGATCTAAGATTGACAGTGCCTTCAAAATCTTTATAAAACTAACCTTATTAGTTTTTCGATGCCACATTGTATTTTTCAAACCTCGTGTTTCCTTTGGCGCCAGTGAACTTAGAGACCTGGACTGTCTTTGTCAGACTACTAAGCGATTTTCTTTTTAAATGTATTCCCATCAAATAAGAAAGAAGTTGCCTTGCATGGTTTTGCTGTGGGTACTGTGCAGTCAGGTAAAAATAAAATGCGAAGTCTGCAATCAACTTCGGATAGTCTAATTTTCGTTCCTGCACTCATTGTGCCTTCATATATCGAACAACAGCACAGCTTAAATCGAAAAATCGTTCCAGGCGTGTCCTTTTACTTAACCATCGTCCTTTACAGTAACATATGAGGTCTCTATATTCTTTGTTACATTGCAAACTGTTACAACTGACAATGGAATAATTAGTGCAACTTCAGAAATTTTACTGTTTGTACCACCAATTTCTTCACGTGCTCCAGGCATGAGCATTTAGATCAAACTGCTTTTTGATGTATAGAATCGTGAATGCCGTATGCCAGTTATAATATTTTGCTCTTTCATTGACAACTACAAATGTAAATTCTTTCTGCATAATATTGTAATGTCGTATCATATAAAAAAAATGCAGTACCTGCTGTTCGAGTGAATTGAGAATTCTCACCCCTCTCTTCTGGCATTCCTAATCATTTTGAAATGTTGCGACGGTAGTTCGTTAGGCTGCCTCTTTTTGAGCAAACACCCGCTGTACCTGTGAATGTCCTTCATACCACGAACAAATGGCGAAGATTAAGCAGCGCTGACAGCATTATTCTGCCGAACTCAGAGAGTTGTGCCTACCGAAAAATACGCGCCGCAGTGCTAAATGAAATGTCACGCTGTTACGGGAACTTCCGAGAAGGATAGATGAAAGTCAAGTGGGAGGTCCGCACGGGCCCGCACACGCTGCACGTGTCAAGTTCGACACGCAGTGGCCTGCCGTGCCCTAGAAGATGCCACCTGCCTGTGAGTGCTGTCATTTGGTTTTCCACCTGTGTTAGGCTAGCCGCAAATTGAGAAGGGTACAGCTCGTGTGACGTGACACGACACTACAGCGCGACACGCACATTTAGTGCGTATTGCATGTAGTTCCGAGTTATTTTTCTGAGGTATTCAAATGGTTCAAATGGCTCTGAGCACTTTGGGACTTAACATCTGAGGTCATCAGTCGCCTAGAACTTAGAACTACTTAGACTTACCTAACCTAAAGGCATAACACACATCCATGCCCGAGGCAGGATTCGAACCTTCGACCTTAGCGGTCGCGCGGTTCCAAACTGGAGCACCTAGAACCACTCGGCCACATCGGCCAGTTCTAAGGTATTCGTGGGTGCTAGATGGAATATCCTCTCCATATTCTGAGCAACAACGTATGATACGTAAGGTACTGGCGCGCCCAACAGCCAATCACTTCGATGATATTGTATGTAGTCATAGTCCCCTATTCCCATGACTAGCCTGCCTCTCTCACTCTGGTATTTTCCTCTGTTCATGATCATTCAGTAAAAATTCTGCTTTAGACACCTAATGTTACCACTATCGTTTTACGTTAAGAATTTCCTCACCAAATTGAATTACCTTTATTTTTTCTAGGTTAAGGGTTTCTTGAGCAAATCATATCATCTGTGGGCGGTATTTATATTGGACTTTCTCTGCATGACCACAGTCGCATCCTCTTTGTACAGTTCATACTAAATTCACAAGCAAGTCCTACATCATCGGTTGCTTGTACTCATACATCTTTAAGTGACGTAGTATGTTACTAGACCAACCTTCCCTACACATCCGCGCAGCGCCCCACTCAGTGGGCTTATTGTTTAACCGAAACTACCAAAAAAAAGTCCGAACAAGCTCGGCGCTCCATAGCGTAATAATCGCTCAATGCTTCAGATATCAAATGCATCACAAACGTAATCACAGGGCAAATATATCCAATTTCTCGTCTAATGCACTTTCTATGGTAGTCTTTCTACACTGCCTCAGTCGTCCACATACTATTTGTCTCCTTTATTCTTCCTCGTTTTGTCTCCAATAATTGCGAATGAGGTTGTTACACATTCAACCAATCCCCTTAAATGTGAAATGTGTCGCCGACCTTTCGATTTGTGGCTTCTCAGGGTTACAGTTTGCACAACATTACTATGAATAATTTCCTTCAATCCGTACGGTCCACAGTAGCCTATTCGTAAAACAATTTATTTGCTCTGCGTGACCTCCTTTTCGTTTTCAGTAACAATGTATCGTCCACAAACTCGTTCTATATCATCCCTCTCTGCAGTTGATTATCATCTTCATCACCCTACATGCCAACATTCCAGCTATTCAGTGTTCACAATCCCTCATGTCACACATCCAGTGGACAATGTACCTCGTAGCAGCTTAATTCTTAAAATTACGCCAAATGCAACTTATCAGTTAACGATGAAGGCTCCTGGAGTTGCGTTTCGTCTAACGCTGAAGTCGGAGCATTGGCCGTCTCATATTCCATTCCTGTCCATTTCCCTGCGGCTTCCTTCACTACCCTTGGACGCATATGTCAACGATTTCCGCAGCCTCTCGTCTTCGATCATCACATTCTCTGCGCTCTCGCCTATCGCCTGCTCGATTTGGCTGCGCTCATGAACTACAGTGACTGTTTCTTTTCTACCGGTTACCGTTTTTGTGGAATGGGTGCCTCCCCTACCAGTTCACAGTAAGCTGCCATAGATAGCGTATGTTTAGGATTTTGTTCAGTAAATGATCACTGCTACAGTTACAATTAATAGAGCAACGGCAATAAGTGATAGTCCAACACGAAAATTAATCTACGTTGCTTACTTTCAATAACTTATGTAAAACGGCGTTCTATTCTGGTGTCACTCTTCAAATTTTTGGCTCAGAAACGAGCAGTTCGAGCAATATGTGTTGTAAGTTCACGAACCTTTTGTTGAACCCTGTTCAGGAGCCTGAGAATTCTGACATTGGTCCCCCAATAAGTATTTTCTTTAACAAAAATGGTTCAAATGGCTCTGAGCTCTATGGGACTTAACATCTGAGGTCATCAGTCCCCTAGAACTTAGAAGTACTTAAACCTCACTAACATCACACACATTCATGCCCGAGGCAGGATTCGAACCTGCGACCGTAGCGGTCGCGCGGTTCCAGACTGTAGCGCCTAGAACCGCTCGGCCATCCCGGCCGGCTTTATTTAACCCCGTCTTTTGTTAACAATATGAGCTTAATCGGAAGAGTTAGTAGCTTTTACTCAGTTAAACCAAGGCAGAAATCCTGTCAGCGTCTGGCTGGCACCTCTTTGTCATTGGTACAGAATGTTGTTCAGTATTTTGCTGCATTCGAGTTCAAAAACTACCGTAAGAATTAACAAGTCTTAGCACTAATACTGACAATTTCAAGTCACCATTGAATAATTTCCTAGTGGTTCTCTCCTTCTATTCAGTTGGACAGTTCCTGGAAAAAGTGTAAGCTAATTTGTGTGCTATATTGTAGCTTACGCAAACGTTTACTTAGTAGATTTTCTTTCGTAATCATAGCATTCACGTAAATTTTATCTAATCTGTTATTAATTAATCCGATCTAAATTTCATGCGGGGTGTCTCAAACCTTCTGGATCAAACTGAAGCAGGTGATAGTGGGTCCACAACAGATTGTACTGAGGTACGGATTCAATAGTTGGGAATTCATATTTATTGTGTTATGGACACATACAAAGTACACTGCATAAGAACAGCTAGCAGTGACTGCCCAGCTACTTGTTACTTCTCTTCCCTTCTTTTATTACGCTGAGGGTATTGTTATTTTTCTAATGTTTTTTATTGTTTAATATCTGTTCAGAGAATGTCTCACAATCACGGGACATATACGGACTTTCGGGGCGTTACCGAGTATGTAATGAAAGTACCAGAAAACACTACGTGAGGATGAAATGCAATCTTTAAATGCTGATTAATTACTAAAATAAATTATAGAAATGAATAGTAAGCTACACAACTCGCTGTTATCTCATAAAAGCATGTTGCAGTCATCAAATGAATACAGATGTAATATGCTTTTTTGTCACAGCGATGTCACAGGGACGTTCCTTTCTGCCTAGTTTTGTTTGACCCAGCGCAAGTGTTTTCTCGTGGTGAAGATGGAATAAACAAGAACACAACGATTATCTTTGCATTGGACTAAATTGGGATGTTTTCGTCTGAAGCGTCGGCTATAGCGTGAAAATTATCGATAGATCACTTCTCCTGTAATGGAACAAATTTGCGGCTGTGTGTTTTTTATTTCGTCCTGTAAAAAGGAGTCTCATCGTCAACAACGATCCACACTTCTTGGTGTCAAGTAGGGATGTGTATTCACTTAATTTACCTGTCAAATTTTTGGGGTTAACTTATCAGGGGCTTTGTGTTGTTCCGTAAGATTCCTCCAACTAATGTAGGAGTTCATATTTCCGTTGTGCTAATGATCGTAGTACTGTATAACCGTGCCATGGAAGTGGCACTGTCCGACTTAATTTTCGTACATGATATACTGAGTCCCTCAGGTTGTCTACTTTATTACGTAACTTCCTGACCGCTACATTTATTGTGTCCATGCGGAGTTAGGTATGTAGATCAACTTTTCTGGTGTAACGGTTGGCACCGAATACCCTCGACGTCTCTGCGGGCAGTTTTATTATCCGGATTTAACTGTACTTCGTTAATCTTGCACCATGTCACTGTAGCGTCGAGTTGATTTTGCAGGTGTCTGATATTGGCCCAGTTCTATATTTCGCTGGTAAAGCAAGCCATATAATCGGCAAACTATGCTATTTGCAATCTGACGAATGGTAGCATATCGTTGACAGAAATATTGAATAATTGGGGTGAGAGAATCAATCCTTGGAGTAGCCCCCACTTGCCTGATGATTGATCTTCGACTGTTACTATCATTTTTCTGTCTGTCAGGTAATTAGCAATCATTCTGATGCAACAAGTTGGTATTGCCGTTTTTTTTTTCAGTTTCCGGATTAGGTGTTATCTCCAAACCTTATCGTACGCTTTGTCTATGTCTAGAAAAACTGCAGTGGTGGCACTGATTATGTTAACGTTCTTTGGAAGATGCTCTGCTAGTCGTATAAATTGCCGCTCCGCTGACATTTTCCGTTCGAAACCATACTCTTCTGCCCGAATTGTACTACCAGCCACTAGATGTTCAGGGATACGGGTGTAATTTTTAGCTATTGTTACATCCTTCCGTAGCTTTGCGATAGTCACTATTTCATCTATCTGCCAGGATGTAGGAAAATAGTTGTTAAGGAGGCAACTGTTGTAAATTCTAGTCAGCAGCACGAGTGGTTTTCTTGACAAGTTCGTCAAGTGGAGGTTGCTTATTTTCTCAGTGCCTGGTGCCTTATTCGCCTGTAGTTTCTTGATTACCATTCTTAGCTCAAATGGTGTAGTGAGTCTTGGTCGCAACCTGTCGTCTGTTGCAGAATCCAGTTCGTGGTATACTCTTACTCTCTCCAGGCTACATTCAACGGTTCCCTCAGTAACGTTGTCTCCTGCTCGAAGGTTGTGACAAATGATTCCTCTTTGAACAGTGGGCCTACTTTTAGCCCTGCGTAATTTGAATCGTTTTTACTGGAGTTAAGTCGTTTCTGTTAGTTTTAAGTAGTTTCAAAAAATGTTGAAATGTGTGTGAAATCTTATGGGACTTAAGTGCTACTTACATACTACTTAATCTAAATTATCCTAAGGACAAACACACACACCGATGCCCAAAGGAGGACTCGAACCTCCGCCGGGCCCAAGCGCATAGTCCATGACTGCAGCGCCTCAAACCGCTCTGCTGATCCCGCGCGGCTTCGTCTAGTTTCCATTCACCTTTCGTCTGGAGTAGGAAGGTGAAGACATTGCTTTCCCTCCGTTCCACATGCCAGTGCAGTAATTTCGGCTATGTTGCCGTTCGAGCCTGTGCATTTTTTCGGCGATGGGCTGGCTTTCTGGTTCGTTGCTACAACTTCCAGGAAAGCTTCTTCCAGGTTTGCATCTCTTCTATGAGTAGTGGAAGTTGTTGGTTAGTCAGATGGACCTCCAGTATGGGGTCAGTGTTATTGTAGAGGTGTCTCTTAAACTGTGTCCACTTATTTTCCTGGATTGTTTTTCGGGACTGTGGGTGTTTCGTCCTCGGAAGTGTTACAAGAACAATCACGTGATTTGATGATAAATTGTTTATAGTGACCAGTTGAAGGCCGATTCCAAGTCCTTTGATGACAACAATATCTAATACATCTGCTTGTTGGTGAGTAGGAGATGGAAGAAGAGCTGGTTCGATTGGACCCGAAATCATCTAGTCAAATTCTTGTTCCAGGTGATGAAGTTCCAGGCCTTTCGAGTTGGTGACTCTTGAGTGCCAAGTGGCGTGTTTGGCGTTCCAGTCACCTCCAACGAACGTCATTCCTTGTGGCACGAAGACGTTTGTTAAGTCCTGCTTGATTCGTTGGGCCGCTTGGCGGAAATATGTCGCAACTAGATTGATTAATTCTAGGTCAGTCCAACTTCTCGAAAGCTTATTGTGCAGCGGATGTAATCGCTGTGGCGCTACTTCACTCCGGTTTCCAGAACTCCTGAAGATAGACATTGACTGTGGATATAGTATTACAGATACAATCCCTTTGCCTGTTCAGAGATGTCACTAAACCCGCCCAAAGATGTAAACAACCATGCACGAGCAGCGCATATTAGACTGAGGGGGTCCGACAGCCGATCAGCTCCACTCATTCCACCTGGAAGGAGGTACACGGCTCGTGTTGTCTGTAATTCAGCCATGTCTAGACGGTCAACACCGCGGTTCGATAGCGTCCGCATTGCTACTTAGTGCCAGGAAGGGCTCTCAACAAGGGAAGTGTCCAGGCGTCTCGGAGTGAACCAAAGCGATGTTGTTCGAACATGGGGGAGATACAGAGAGACATGCCTCGCTCAGGCCGCCCAAGTGCTACTACTACAGTGGATGACCGCTACCTACGGATTATGACTCGGAGAAACCCTGACAGCAACGCCACCATTTTCAGTAATGCTTTTAGTGCAGCAACAGGACGTCTTGTTACGACTCAAACTGTGCGAGGTCCATCTTTGCAACCACAACACCATACCGCGCGGTACACATGGGCCCAACAACATGCCGAATGGGCATCACGTTCTCTTCACCGATGAGTGTGAATATACCTTCAACCAGATAATGGTTGGAGACATGTTTGGAGACAACTCGGTCAGGCTGCACGTCTTAGACACATGGTCCAGTGTGTGAGTTAACGAGCATTTGGCTCTCATTTCAGTATGTGACCGAAAAGCCGCATGTTGTAGCCGTGCGGTCTGCGGCGTCTCGTCACTGTTCGCGCAACTCCCCCCGTCGTAAATTCGAGTCCTCCTTCGGGCATTGGTGTGTGTGTTGTACTTAGCGTAGCTCATTAAAAGTTATATTAAGTGGTGCTTAAGCCTTGGGACCGATGACGTCAGAAGTTTGCTCCCATAGTCCTTACCACAAATTTCCAAATTTATGGTAGAAAGAGTCATCCTACAGGACTTGTGAAACGAACCCTATTGTCCTGGACCGGATGCCACAAAGAGCGCAGATTCACCACGAGATGGGGAAACTCACAGGCGTCTATTGTCTATTAAGGAGTAAGAGCTGTAGTGTGTGAGTGAGACAGACGAGAACCTAAGTCTTAGGGAAATCGAGTAGAAGGATTTTGTGGCCAAGGAGACACAGCAGTGTTAAATATGACGGACCTAAGTTTGGCCATAAAGGAAAATATTTATGAAAACTTTTTAATTCTGTAGTAGTTCAGGGAATCAAAGCACAGTAATTTTACTCTGCCATCCTCCATAAATTTTCATGGTGATCCCCATAAAACTTGAATATTGATGATACCCATAATAGTTTAGGATTTACTGTTAAAGTGAAAATAACAAGTTTTGTTACACAGACCAGAATGCTAAAATATAAACGCTTTAGTCGATCTTAATGATCGAAATTTCGTATAGAATCGCATCATTAAAATGACAAATGTTTAAAATATCTGTTCTGTAACTTCATTTGTTTAAAAGACACAGTAAATTTAAATTATCAGTATTTGCAGTTAAGCATCAGATCATCATTTCCTCCACCCAAAACACATTGAAAGATGACAGCATGACACGTCACTGAATCATTAGGTAATATAATGTTTGTCGTGAAGTTTAGTGCATAATGGTTACTTTTGTTCTTTATTTATTTATCAGAAAGCACATTGGTGCAAGGCTACTGGACGTGACATACAAAGTTAAAAAGAAAGTTGTATTCGGTTAATGAAAAGAATTTAAAGTTTATTTTGCAGTGGATATGATTGTTACTTTGTTTAGAACGTGTAAGTGGTCGAGCTTTGATTATTTAAATATGTTAAAGTGTAAAGTAACGTTGAATAAGCTGTAGCCAATCAGAGGGACGACTTCAGGAAAGGAAACTGCGCTAGGCAGTTGAGCGAAGATGTTCGGCGCGCGGGAAACGCGACCGGAGATGGGCAGAGGGCACTTGCGGTCTAGACATCAAAGGGTACAGTGCTTGTGTAGACGCGAAAGAGGACGGTTGGTCTTTAGGTAGCTAGGAAGTAATACGACTTAGAAAATTTCGAGTTGTGTGGTATCGCGGAACTTAGTGTCTGAGCGGTGAGCAGCCGCACGCCTGGTGCGAAATCGTAACCTTTCGAGTAGCTAAGGAGGCGGAATATTGGACTTGTGTTCCGCGATGAGATTTTGAATGATCGAACTGTGTTAAATGGATATGCTCTCGAGTGTAATAGTAACTCTAAATACGACCACATTCGCTATTCGTTTGCTTTCTGAATAAACATTATCATAACCAAATCGCAACTGTGTGGCCTACAACATTTATGGGTTATGAATTTTGTTCCCGATATTATTATTACTTTTATTATATGTTATGTTAACTTTGTATTTTGCAAACTTGCCATCAGCCAGACAATTTAACCAAAGAGTTACAAGTGTCTAATTTACTGCGTGCAGTGCGACACATGCGGTCCAAGCCCTAGACGAGTTTGAGCCAAGACATTTCGACGAAGAGGAACCGCATGTGAGACCGAACATCTATGGGATGTTAGCTCGCAAGTGTAGAAAGGTGGAGGTTCATGCTGTTTCTGGATGGCATTATGTGGGGCCGAAGTAGGCCGTTGATGGCAATGGAAGGTGCCCTAACGGCTGTACGATACGTGAATGCCATCCTCCGACCGATAGTGCAACCATATCGGTAGCATACTGGGGAGGCATTCGTCTTCATGGACGACAATTCGCGCCTCCACCGTGCACATCTTGTGAATAACTTTTTCAAGATAACGACATCGCTCGACTAGAGTGGCTAGCATGTTCTACAGACACGAACCCTATTTGACACGCTTGGGAAAGCATGAAAAGGTCTGTTTCTGAACGACGTGATTCACCAACCACTCTGAGGGATCTTCTACGAATCGCTGTTGAGGAGTGAGGCAATCTGGACCAACAGTGCCTTGATGAACTTGTGGACAGTATCCCACGACGAATACAGGCATGCATCAATGCAAGACGACGTGGTACTAGATATTATACTGGTGTGTGACCTCTGAAGGTCTCGCTGTATGGTTATGCATCATGCAATGTGTGGTTTTCATTAGCAATAAAAAGGGTGGAAATGATGTATATATTGATCTCTGTTCCAAATTTCTTACAGGTTCGGGAGCTAGCGAAACCGAGTTAATGAAAAACTTACTTTGATGTGTCCGTTTCTACAATATCCCACCATATTTCTAAGCTTGAAGCTTTCAGTCGGTCAGAGATGATTCTCGGGCAGTAAAGTACTGTAATTCATTCTCTTTGTGATGAAAACTTGTAGTTTTCCACATACAAATTCGAAGGGCTGATTTGTGTATCAATGACGTTAATCTGAGACTTAGAGTTCCGCTAGGGCCCCTTCTAAGATTCATTTTTGGACAGCTTGCCTTTTCCGGCCAGTATTCTTTTCCTAGCGACGACCACTTTTCGTGGGCTTAGAAATTTTAAGATCATAGTAACCTCTCACCGATGTTATTCAATCTGTATATTGAGCAAGCACTAAAGGAAACAAAAGAAAAATTTGTAGTATGAATTAAAATCCATGGAGAAGAAATAAAAACTTTAAGGTTCGCCGATGACATTGTACTTCTCTCAGTGACAGCAAAGGACCTGGAAGAGCAGCTGAACGGTTTGGACATGGACTTGAAAGGAGGATATTAGATGAACATCAACAAAAGCATCACGAGTATAATGGAATGTAGTCGAATTAAATCGGGTGATGCTTCGGGAATTAGATTAGGAAAAGAGACCCATAAAGTAGTAAATGAGTTTTGCTATTTGGGGAGCAAACTAACTGATGATGGTCGAAGTAGAGATGATATAAAATGTAGACTGTCAATGGCAAGAAAAGGGTTTCTGAAGAAGAGAAATTTGTTAACATCGAGTATAGATTTAAGTGTCACGAAGTCGTTTCTGAAAGTATTTGTATGGGGTGTAGCCATGTATGCAAGTGAAACATGGAAGATAAATAGTTTAGACAGAAGACAATAGAAGCTTTCGAAATCGGTGCTACAGAAGAATGCTGAAAATTAGATGGGTAGATCACATAACTAATGAGGAGGTATTGAACAGAATTGGAGAGAAGAGAAATTTGTCGCACAACTTGACTAGAAGAAGGGATCGTTTGGTAGGGCAAGGGATCACCAATTTAGTATTAGAGGGCAGCGTGGAGGGTAAAAATCGCAGAGGGAGACCAAGAGATGAATACACTAAACAGATTCATCATATGGAAATAGTACAAGTCTGCAGCATCGAGGAACACTCCTAAGCACTTGTCTGAAGGTGATGACCTCTACACTTAATCCCATGCTCCACTGTGACATGTAGCAGTTCTCCAGTGCTACGCCAAGGATTTCTCCATCTCAGCTAGTGGTGGCTGGCAGTCATTATGCGTTAATCAACAGCTTATCAGTGGATGGATGGGATGAGAGTGACACTGTTGATGTGGGATTATATACTGTAGTAAGCAGTACAGTTGATAGCACGATCAGTTCCAGCAATTTTACCAGTTGTTCCAAATTTCAACGATATGACACATCAGAACGCTCCCAGTTTCTATGTCATTACTAAATCACTTCTCCACTACTTTGCAAATAGCATATACTAGACTACGAACGAAGCTAGATGACTGTGCAGTACGTCCATTCAGTCATATATACCAAATTGTACCAGTGTCCTCTATCGGTGAAGTTAGGCTACCTACATATTTCTAGCACATCGATCGTAATGCAGAGTTTATGATTATGACTGGCTATCTTTCCCTGTGTGGATGGGTGTCACAGAGTAGTCCCGCATTCATAGGATAAAGTCGGATATTGATAGATCCCCCCACATTATTCTTGACCAATTCTCCGTGCAACACGGTCGCCAATATAATCTGCAACTGACCAGAAGTAAGAGGCTACCATACCACTACATTCAACAGAAGGAACTGACTCCCGTTCAGCAAAGACTGTTCTACAGCAATCTTACCCACAGCTTCCATCGAAGTGCACAAAATCTCTACAGATACATGCATGTCGCGGAGGGTGGCACCCCTTTTCAGTATACAGTAAGCAGAGAGTGTTGCGGTGATATAACTCTCAGTAGAGAAGGAATATGTGGATTATACGCGATGGAGCTCCAGGTGGATTGAGTTCAAAACATTTCACGTAAATCAACTGTGATATCAATTTTTAAAGTGTTATTCCATGGTGTGGAGTCAGTACCAAGAAGGTACTGGCATGAGAGCAATGATCACAGAGTATAAACATCTACTGCTACGGTTATACGGTTCTGAACATAAAAAAGCTATATTGCTAAAGTCATATAGTTTCTGAAGTATTATTCATGCAGGATGCAACGCCCTTACAAATCTAAAGCAGGGTATATATGTCCTACATCAGACATGTAATCACCCTGTAAGTTTCTTACTATAACCACTATAGTGACAAATTTCAAATAATAAAACTACTTCCCTCTACACTATTCTGGTGTCCTGCGAAGGCACTTTCGATGTATATCCACTGCTCAAACTGCTTATAAACTTATTAGAACGAAGCCAGGAGCCTGGTGTTTTGTCACTTAAGAAATACACTCCGGGAAATTGAAATAAGAACACCGTGAATTCATTGTCCCAGGAAGGGGAAACTTTATTGACACATTCCTGGGGTCAGATACATCACATGATCACACTGACAGAACCACAGGCACATAGACACACGCAATAGAGCATGCACAATGTCGGCACTAGTACAGTGTATATCCACCTTTCGCAGCAATGCAGCCTGCTATTCTCCCATGGAGACGATCGTAGAGATGCTGGATGTAGTCCTGTGGAACGGCTTGCCATGCCACTTCCACCTGGCGCCTCAGTTGGACCAGCGTTCGTGCTGGACGTGCAGACCACGTGAGACGACGCTTCATCCAGTCCCAAACATGCTCAACGGGGGAACGATCCGGAGATCTTGCTGGCCAGCGTAGTTGACTTACACCTTCTAGAGCACGTTGGGTGGCACGGGATACATGCGGACGTGCATTGTCCTGTTGGAACAGCAAGTTCCCTTGCCGGTCTAGGGATGGTAGAACGATGGGTTCGATGACGGTTTGGACTTACCGTGCACTATTCAATGTCCCCTCGACGATCACCAGAGGTGTACGGCCAGTGTAGGAGATCGCTCCCCACACCATGATGCCGGGTGTTGCCCCTGTGTGCCTCGGTCGTATGCAGTCCTGATTGTGGCGCTCACCTGCACGGCGCCAAACACGCATACGACCATCATTGGCACCAAGACAGAAGCGACTCTCATCGCTGAAGACGACACGTCTCCATTCGTCCCTCCATTCACGCCTGTCGCGACACCACTGGAGGCGGGCTGCACGATGTTGGGGCGTGAGCGGAAGACGGCCTAACGGTGTGCGGGACTGTAGCCCAGCTTCATGGAGACGGTTGCGAATGGTCCTCGCCGATACCCCAGGAGCAACGGTGTCCCTAATTTGCTGGGAATTGGCGGTGCGGTCCCCTACGGCACTTCGTAGGATCCTACGGTCTTGGCGTGCATCCGTGCGTCGCTGCGGTCCGGTCCTAGGTCGACGGGCACGTGCACCTTCCGCCGACCACTGGCGACAACATCGATGTACTGTGGAGACCTCAAGCCCCATGTGTTGAGCAATTCGGCGGTACATCCATCCGGCCTCCCGCATGCCCACTATACGCCCTCGCTCAAAGTCCGTCAACTGCACATACGGTTCACGTCCACGCTGTCGCGGCATGCTACCAGTGTTAAAGACTGCGATGGAGCTCCGTATGCCACGGCAAACTGGCAGACACTGACGGCGGCGGTGCACAAATGCTGAGCAGCTAGCGCCATTCGACGGTCAACACCGCGGTTCTTGGTGTGTCCGCTGTGCCGTGCGTGTGATCATTGCTTGTACAGCCCTCTCGCAGTGTCCGGAGCAAGTATGGTGGGTGTGACACACCGGTGTCAATGTGTTCTTTTTTCAATTTCCAGGAGTGTAATTAATGGTGGATCCACCTTCGAACCCTATCCCAGACGTACCACATTGGGGATCATCCTCTAGACACTGTTTAAGATATAGTTCATGGTGGATCCATCTCCGAACCTTATCCTGGATGTAGGGTATTGTAGATCCCCATCTAAACACCGTTCTAGCCATAATGCAGAGTGGATCCATATTCTCCGAGATGCTACGCGAGGCGGGTGTAAAATGAATGTGCGCAACGGAAAATACTGAACGCGTGACCGAAGATTTGGCCCTGTTTGACTACCCCCTGAGGCAGATCTTAAGATCTCTTAGTTGTGATATTATTTCCTCCTTCTTGCTCTTTAAGGTATAAATTACAACCTAAACATAAATGAATGACTAAGGGAACTAGTAACTATTAAAAGATAAATTTTGTTTCTGCTTATACATTTATTGTAGATTGAAAACCCCTTTATATTACAAATGTTTCTATTTCCTAACTAATATTACGGATCAATTGCCCAAATCGGCCCCTTTTTATGGCTACACGACCGGATATAAATAGAGCCAGATGACTGACATCATCTACATACCAAACACTAGAGGACACTACTTTCAAAGATGATCTACAGTGGTGTGCTACCTCAGTGGAAATAAAACTTACGTGATCACAGCTGTTTAGAATTATAGCCCCAACACGCAGAAGCAATTAGCAATACCACCATATGTACTGCGTCCAGTGCCTCGGAGTGATGGTTCTCATACACGTCTGCGACGATGGAAGAACTCCAGCCACAAAATAAATTCTTTCAAAAACTACGACGGCGGAAGGTGTTCCTCTGACTAGTGTAATCTTATACTGTCTTCTCCATACTGTGTTCTACGGATATGAAAATCTAACTCCCAGCCACAAGGACGGAATTCAGATAACGTCTCTACGTGAGTACATACAGAAAAGTGCTCTCAACCAATGAACGCTGCGTACTCAATGACGACTCCAGAATCGTATAAGTTCGCAACAGTACAGTAGTCAACCTTTCTAACTATAAAATCTCCTGAGAGCAAAGACAGCAAGTCCGTCTATACCAACAAAAGCTGATACTTAGCGATCTTCAAACAAGGGCGCTCTAAACGGAAGACTTCATTCTCTCCACTGCTGGCTTCCCAGCAAGCTCAGCTCCCCTCCCTCGTAACTGAAGAAAGTGAATTATATTCTTGAAATCCCAGAATATTGTCCCTCTCCACACATTCTTCTGAATAACGACCAACCATATTTTAGTTTTTTGTCGTCCAGTGCGGGAAGTTTGCGGGGAAATACCTGTGTTGTTGTTGTTGTCTTCAGTCCTGAGACTGGTTTGATGCAGCTCTCCATGCTACTCTATCCTGTGCAAGCTGCTTCATCTCCCAGTACCTACTGCAACCTACATCCTTCTGAATCTGCTTAGTGTATTCATCTCTTGGTCTCCCTCTACGATTTTTACCCTCCACGCTGCCCTCCAATGCTAAATTTGTGATCCCTTGATGCCTCAAAACATGTCCTACCAACCGATCCCTTCTTCTAGTCAAGTTGTGCCACAAACTTCTCTTCGCCCCAATCCTATTCAATACCTCCTCGTTAGTTACGTGATCTACCCATCTAATCTTCATCATTCTTCTGTAGCACCACATTTCGAAAGCTTCTATTCTCTTCTTGTCCAAACTAGTTATCGTCCATGTTTCACTTCCATACATGGCTACACTCCAAACAAATCCTTTAAGAAACGACTTCCTGATACATAAATCTATATTCGATGTTAACAAATTTCTCTTCTTCAGAAACGCTTTCCTTGCCACTACCAGTCTACATTTTATGTCCTCTCTACTTCGACCATCATCAGTTATTTTACTTCCGAAATAGCAAAACTCCTTTACTACTTTAAGTGTCTCATTTCCTAATCTAATTCCCTCAGCATCACCCGATTTAATTTGACTACATTCCATTATCCTCGTTTTGCTTTTGTTGATGTTCATCTTATATCCTCTTTTCAATACACTGTCCATTCCGTTCAACTGCTCTTCCAAGTCCTTTGCCGTCTCTGACAGAATTACAATGTCATCGGCGAACCTCTAAGTTTTTATTTCTTCTCCATGAATTTTAATACCTACTCCAAATTTTTCTTTTGTTTCCTTTACTGCTTGCTCAATATACAGATTGAATAACATCGGGGAGAGGCTACAACCCTGTCTCACTCCTTTACCAACCACTGCTTCCCTTTCATGCCCCTCGACTCTTATAACTGCCATCTGGTTTCTGTACAAATTGTAAATAGCCTTTCGCTCCTTGTATTTTACCCCTGCCACCTTCAGAATTTGAAAGAGAGTATTCCAGTGAACATTGTCAAAAGCTTTCTCTAAGTTTACAAATGCTAGAAACGTAGGTTTGCCTTTTCTTAATCTTTCTTCTAAGATAAGTCGTAAGGTCAGTATTGCCTCACGTGTTCCAACATTCCTACGGAATCCAAACTGATCCTCCCCGAGGTCCGCATCTACCAGTTTTTCCATTCGTCTGTAAAGAATTCGCGTTAGTATTTTGCAGCTGTGACTTATTAAACTGATAGTTCGGTAATTTTCACATCTATCAGCACTTGCTTTCTTTGGGATTGGAATTATTATATTCTTCTTGAAGTCTGAGGGTATTTCACCTGTCTCATACATCTTGCTCACCAGCTGGTAGAGTTTTGTCATGACTGGCTCTCCCAAGGCCGTCAGTAGTTATAATGGAATGTTGTCTACTCCGGGGGCCTTGTTTCGACTCAGGTCTTTTAGTACTCTGTCAAACTCTTCACGCAATATCTTACCTCCCATTTCGTCTTGATTTACATCCTCTTCCATTTCCATAATATTGTCCTCAAGTACATCGCCCTTGTATAAACCTTCTACCTTCTATATACTCCTTCCACCTTTCTGCCTTCCCTTCTTTGCTTAGAACTGGGTTGCCATCTGAGCTCTTGATATTCATACACGTGGTTCTCTTCTCTCCAAAGGTCTCTTTAATTTTCCTGTAGGCAGTATCTATCTTACCCTTAGTGGGATAAGCTTCTACATCCTTACATTTTTCCTTCTATCTTCGTTAATTAGGAATACATACAATGGTACGCTTCTCAGAGTAAATATCCTCGAAAATAATCCTGCCTGCATGTTTTCCGACTCTGCTGCGTCCAAGATTTTCAGAGATTCCGAAGTACACAGGTACCCCAACCATCCGTCTTGGCTACTTCCTGTGTCAAGCAGGACCAACACAACTGTGCGGACTTTTGAACCAGGGCTTGACTTACACTTGCCGTTGGTTTTCCACTAGCGTACCAATCTCTACTAGTATAGGCAATCATTCATTAGGCCGTTTTGCTGATAAAGACACTCCGCTTCCTTTCATGCAGTAAGCGTTAACATCTATCTACACGGTGTACGTGACCGTGTCAATCTTCTTTGAATGTTCATACTCAAAAAATACCTGGCCTGGTTGTAAATCACGGTAAAGTATGTAGATGAGTGATTGTAACCTGCGAAATCCTAGCCACCTTACAATTCTAACATTAAATTAGGCCTACCCTGGGTCATGGTAACAATGAGGTGAAAAACTTCATTATGAAATGTTGTTTCAAGTGTCTCAAATATTTTAATACACATGTGCATGACAGTTTATCTACAAACACTGATTTGAATGTGAAGGACGCTCTCAGTAATGTAAATTGTCCATCAAGATGAAAAAAATTGCTTAACATAGACTTTTTTGTCTTTCATGTGTAAATTCTCGCTTATTCTTTACTCTAATGACGGTTTCGGAATAACGAGGATATTCTGCAGTGATTAGTCGATTTTGCAGGAAAGTAGTGGATGTTCTTTTTCCGATTGTATGTAGGGTGGTCCTGTATAGTTTGTGTGCAGCCTATACTCTGTGTCGCCAACGAGACAAGGCCGTTGGCTAACTGTACCAGTAAGGACGTGGCATAACTCGTTTTTACTACGTATTACGAACTTGTATGCTTTGGTAGTTTTAGGGTTATATTTTGTTATTTAGTCATGGGGGCACTCTAGCAAATTTTCTAACGTTTACTCAGGTTGTAGGGTAAATCAGTGCTAGGTGAAAAATTTATCATTACTGCTGAAACATTTTTTCATCAAAGGAGAAGTAATTTAGTGGGTATATTTCTCTTCACTCTCCGTATGCACTAGCCGCATACTCCGTATTGTATTTCCAGACCTCAAGTCCTTCTCTCCTGCTAACTGTTGTTCCTCTAGCTCATTATCTCACATCTGACGACGCAGACATAGAACATTGCTTCTGTCGACGTAGGTTTATGCCACAATTAACCGATTCGAATCGAAACGCTACCGCTTACTACGCTCAGGAGTGCTGCGGCCGCTTCTAATCGAAACACCTGTGAAAGAAACTTCGCTAGCAGCACTGCCACCCGAAAGACAAAATTAAGTACGAGTATATAGCATGGTTTAGATTGGCTTCTAAATTCCGTTTAAATGTTTGACAAATTTACTGCAATCTTAGCAAAAAACTGAGAACAGAAAAAGGAAAAATAAGAAGATCGTAATTATTTACATGAATATAATGTTATATGTAACGTTCTCTTGTTGTTATCAAGAAAGTGGATTACAATAAATCATAAAATAAACAAATGCCTTTCTGAGACAGGCTTCAACTGATGCAAACCTACAGGCTACCTGCCTACCGTAAATGTTGACGTCAATGGTCTTAATTGCCTAAATGATTTGCTCCATGCGCTACGGTGCCTTGGACCACTTCTATGTGAGCATGAGTGGCTACATCTTAGCGGAAAGCTTCAAATAATAGAGTGTAAGAATTAATATCGTTGCATTTACCACATGTAAAACGATGAAAAGTCTAAGTAGTGATGATCTTATGGATATTCCAACCCCCGTCGTCTTAACTCTCTGTGTGCCATTGTTTCTGCCGGAAACTAGAATTTAATTAATTTTTTAAGTACTAGTGTCTTTAGCATGAAACAACCGATGCTATTGCAAGGCAGGCACATGTAGTGGTACGCGTTGGTTTCCACGAATGTAGAGCGTTGTATCGGTCACTAACAGCTTTCAAAGCAACATTCCGTGCGGAGATTGTGCTACGTGATTGTAGAAGATTGTCACATTTGTTTTTTTCCTCTTTTTAATAGTGATCATTTTTGGAAAATTAATCACAGTGAATGTAACTATACCTAAAGTTATTGTATTATAAATTTTCGATAAAAATTGGTTAAATTTTTACCACTTTTTGCTTGTTGTTTAGGACTATAATTTATTTTAGGCTTTATGAGTTCGTCGAAATTTCTAGATGTGTGATTGTGTCTAGGGAAAAATGTGAAGTGGCTTTCAAATATATTATGCGATGGGTGGCTGATAACTGTATGTTCCATTGGTTCCATAGTAAAATCACAGCAGCTATCGTTGAACTTTTGGAGAGTATATTATTTTTTTGTTTATGTTATATGTTGAATGTTAGTAAACGTATGTATGTTAGTGTACGAGAGAGGGCTGACAAATTTTATGACAGGTTGTTCAGTTTTGTCTTGAACTACAAGTATGTTTGAATTTTGACGTTGTGTTAGGGAATACCGAAGATTAGCAGAGCGAGAGAAGTTGCAAATAGCTTACAAATAAAAGATACGGTGGTTCCACAACAAAATATTCAGGACATAAAAAGTAGTGAGTAGTGTGATGTAGCGTCTCAGGGTGAAAGTAATATGAATAATGAGCAAGATCAGTCACAAATTAATGACGAAATATCGTAGTCAGACTTTGGAGAGTAAATGAGAGTGAAACCTTACGTAACGTGGAGAGTTCAGAAATTATAGGCCACGAAAATGTAACACAGAGTGACTAAGCAAGCGCACGTTGTCACCACCTGCTGTATTCGACTTGCAGAGTTTTATAATTGAACTGTTTAAGGAGAATAACGAACAGTGTAAGAAAATCTAAATTTTACTGAAAAAATTCGCAGAGGAAGACGGTACGCAATTCAATACACTAGGTGAACGACTGGAGATGAGCGAACATTTAACCAAGAATGCACAATTCGAGGTAAATAAGAGGCAATTTAAGGGCGAACGTATGCAAAAACGACGAAAATTGTGAAATTTTCTTTATTGGATCTTCATTTACTACATCTTACTGAAATTTCAATTCCTGGATGAATTCAGTCCTAAGAGTAACAAAAATAATAATTAATAATAGCTTGCATATGGCGAAGCCCGTTTGTTGTTGTGTATTTCCTCATGTTATTTATTCCTGCGGTGTTTTCTTCCAGTTTTATGCAGTCAAAGTGTGGGGGATATTTCGGAGTTTAGCAAACAAAGAATTTCTACGAAAGCATGTGCTTGAAAAAACTCAAAATCCTAATGAAAGCTACCAATCTGGTTGTCTAATAAGACATTTGTTTCCACACCTGTTGATTGAGCTGCAGTGTATGATATTTGTTTAGTTTTTTATTATGCTAATTTTGGCAGACTATTGACTGTAATAAGGCTAGGATTTCATACAGGGTCTTTAAAACTATCACTATTGAAGGAAACAGATAACAGGTGAAATTATGGAGCTGACATTATTACTCAGTTCAAAAATCAGGTTAACTTAAGAGGACAATCAAAGAAAAGACTGCTTGAGCATGAAGAGGAGAATGCGTATTGTTCGCACTACTTCACCCAGACGTGGTAAGGTCTAATACAAACACTGTCAAGCCTTTGATTCAGGTTTTCCGCAAGTTGCATTTTGGCAACTTTTCCTCAAAACCTGCTGACGGTATAATACCTAAATTGGCATGCAATCATTCAATACTATAGTGAAACATTCTGTGAAAGCAATCTCCATTTGCTACGGTAGTAAAGCGTTTACACAAGAGAAAACTCCTAAGCTTTGGTAAAATATTTTTACAGAAATTTAGAGAACTATAAAATTCTAGCAGAAGATGTCAATATTGTGTTGAACGATATTTGTTATAATTGTACATCAGACTTTATACAAAAATACATTAGTTTCTTTCTGACAGATTCTTCGAAAAAGAAACATTTGTACTCATTGTGCTTTTTCGACGTCTCACACCGTAATTTCCCCTTGTTAAAAAATTTCAGTTGCTTATAATTAAAAACATATACCTTCAATAATCATGAAAACATGTGTGTGTATGAATATAACATTTCTTGAAAACTATGCCGAATTTAGTTACATTGCCTTGAAAACTTTTGATTTCATTAATTTTTTTTTTCAAAGTACTGCTACTTCGCCTACGTCCCTCCTCAAAAACGTAAATGAAAAGCTAAATGAATAGATAAGGGTCATGAATCAAAAACTAGAAGATCACTTAAATAAGTGCAAAGAGCTGGGGAAGTCTTTAGACACGAAGATGAATATGTAGCCGGCCGTTGTGGCCGAGCGGTTCTAGGCGCTTCAGTTTGGAACCTCTCGACCGCTACGATCACTGATTCGAATCCTACCTCGGTCATGCATGTGTGTCATGTCCTTAGGTTAGTTAGGTTTAAGTAGTTCTAAGTTCTAGGGGACTGATGACCTCAGCTGTTAAGTCCCATAGTGCTCAGTGCCATTTTTAAGAACTGGGTAGAACAATAGATCAGTGTAGGACACTGGAGGGATGGCAGACGAATTGAGGAGAGATGTCAGCACCAATGTGAAGAACATTGACGCTAACGCTAACCGTACTGAGCAATTACGTCCTCTACGTGTATGTAAACTCATAGAAGAATATAATGGGGAAAGTAGTAGAGCGAGTCGAGGTGCTCGCCACGGCCGGTAAGCCACCACTGAGTAATTATGAAGCAGCATATGACATAAAGGTACCAGTAAACATATACGAACGTGGCAAGATAAGTCTTTTAATACATTTTAAGGATGCACAGGAAACTGTTAATCGCAGAAACAGGGAGACGTTAGACGCTCTTACGAAAGGAAAGGAAAGTAACAGATTTCCGACGAGTAATAACGGACGAGTGTACGCAACTGTTCAAAGAGAGGAACAACGTAAGAGAGATGAACAGGAGATCAGACAGCTTAAAGAAAGATTAGGCCAAATCAACGTAGCACCGTCACATTCAAACTCACCAGTAAATATCACAGACACTGCCGAAACGGTATCAAGCGACATACACGAGGAAGGAATCAGGAAGCAGTTCGTTTCAATGCAATAGTATTCTTTATTCGAGAACGCTGCGAATTACTTACAACAAAAACTATGGACTGGAGAATTTCGTGAAATATAACGAGATCTATGCCACGTGTCCCAAAAATTAAGTTCATCTGTGTTCATTTCAGAAAGCAAGGAGCAACGACAATGCGAGCGATGCAGAACAGTGTAAGACTGGCAGAAGTAAAACTGTGAGTACCGGGCATGAGTGGTGCTTCGGTAGCTCAGATGGTAGAGCACTTGCCCGCGAAAGGCAATTGTCCCGAGTTCGAGTCTCGGTCGGGCACACAGTTTTAATCTGCCAGGAAGTTTCAGTGAAAGACGTATGACGAATTTACGCGCACATTTCTCAAAGAATATTGATGGAAAGCAACCCAAGAACAGAAGAAGTTGGAGATAATTATGACTGAAAGTTACGTTGAATCTATGTGGGTGTATCCCGTTCAATATTTCAAAAATATGATACATAGGGAGGAACCAATCGTTAGACGAGCTGTATGGACCATCGCAACTCATACACATTTGCATGACGAAGCTCCCGCGTCCAGTTCGGAAAGAGATTAGGATAGCTGGCAGAAACATGCACAATTTACGCGAAATCCGGCATCTAATTCATGAATCTGGATGCATTGGGGTGGAAGAAGCAGGGCACAAAAGCATTTCGTTCAGACCAATTGTCCGCCTGCAAACCAACAGATAGCCGGCAGCTGTAGCCGAGCGGTTCTAGGCGCTTCAGTCCGGAACCGCGCTGCTGCTACAGTCGCAGGTTCGAATCCTGCCTCGGGCATGGATATGTGTGATGTCCTTAGGTTAGTTAGGGTTAAGTGGTTCTAAGTCTAGGGGACTGATGACCTCAGATGTTATGCCATAGTGCTTAGAGCCATCTGAACCAATTTTGAAAGCAACGGATAAACAACCATAATTGAGGAATAAGAGAGCCACCTAGAAGAAATGAAAATGGATGGAAACAGTGAAACGATAATCGACGCTGGGGATCTCACTATCGACCATAGGACCGAAGAAAGAATTGGAGACGTGATATTCGACCAAATAATGAAATACGAAATGATGGATAAGAGAGAAGAGTATTTGAAGTTAGTAGACCTGACACCGACAAAACCCAAGGAATGAGGAGCCAAGAAACGGTTCCGGAAAGTGACAAGAAATAACCGCTCCAGAACGGACAGTTAGAATTCGTAGAACAGCAGGAGCAATGCGTATAGATTTTGAAGAAATTAGGAATTTATTATTAAGGGAAGAGCATGTTTTAGATTTTTCTGAATACTCTGCTGTCGATGACGATTTTAAAGGTAGATTAGTCGAGTGGGTGCTTGATACACGTATCCAAATTTCTGTTTAACACAAGAGTATTTCTAATGCTCGTGGTAATGAAACGAGATGGTCAGTGTTAAAGACACCAAGAGTAAAGATTAGAGGAGTCGTAAGAGAAAAGAGTGATGATGTAAAGGAGCAAGTGAGAGTAAGCTTTTAAGCCTCAAAACCATGATATTTATGCATATTTTGTGGTGATACAGGGTCTGACACTAGGGGTAATATTATAATACAATTTCTTAAAAAGATGCAAGATTGTTCTGCACTTAGCAGGGAATTCCGTTACTGCGAAAGTATCAGATAAATTGTGGCTCCGTGTTTCGATATCAGTGTAGAGAAGGATGGAGGAAAGGGATTTGTGGTATTGAGGTTGGTAGAAACCAACAAGAGCGAAATCGGAGCAATTTATGAAGAAACAAACGCAAAATTTCCACATATTAAATCCGAGGATGCAAGAGCAAACCTGAAAAATGTTTTCAAATCAATACAAGAGTTTTTTCACAGGCAACTGGGACGACAATCCGCTCCTTCTTGTGTAAATTCGAGCTTAAGAACATCGAATGGTTTTTAAGCCTCGCCAGTTGCCGCGTATTTATAAAGAAAATGTACAAAACGAAGTCAAGACAATGATGAGGGAAGGTGTCATAGAAGAGGCAGTGAGCTCACATATCAACACGCTGTGGAGTGTCCACAAAAAGGACAGATTGTATTTGCATTTTTCTAAATTGTACAGGAGCGTGGAAGCGATCAGTAATTGATGTCTTGAGGATAATCAGGAAACGTTAGTGAAGTGTATCGACAAGGTAATATGATACTAAGAAACAGAAACTAGACAGAGAACATAAATTGGAAACCTCAGGAAGATGAAGAGCATAGTGTGACCACGGTAAACAAAATTTCATGTAATGTGTGCGACGGAAGAAAATTGTGAACGACTCACCGTTTAAGGAGAGGGACAGTCACTGCGGAAGATAAAGCTTTCCTAAGGCCAAGGAAACCCAACGCCCTTCCCGCAATGGTAATACCGGTTCTCGTTGGATCACAGAAGTTAGCCGGCCAGTGTGGCCACGTGGTTATAGGCGCTTCAGTCTGGAACCGCGCGACCACTACGGTCGCACGTTCGAATCCTGCCTCGAGCATGGATGTGTGTGATGTCCTTAGGTTAGTTAGGTTTAAGTAGTTCTAAGTTCTAGGGGACTGATGACCTCAGATGTTAAGTTCCATAGTGCTCAGAGCCATTTGAACCATTTGAACCACAGAAGTTAGGCGCTCCTGGGTTTGACTAGCATTTAGATGGGTGACTGTCGAGCGCTGTAGGCAAGCCGGGTGCACTCAGGAAATTGACAACGGCTGGGAGACTGGTGTGGTGATCACATGCGTCTCCATATCCTCATCCAATGACGCCTATCGGCTGAGAATGACACGGCGGTCGGTATGTACCGTTGGGACTTTCGATTCCTGCTCGGATGGAGTGAGTAAGGTCAATAAAAAGATCAGGGAAGAGTCAGTATCTAAACATTAAATTTTTCTTCATATTTTGTGGGTCTTCCGAATAGAAAGAATTTTCCACTACAACGTCGTGGAATTGGAAACTCTACGAAGTCGTAAGCCGACAGGAAGCCACCACATTCTGCACACTAAAGTATTGGAACAATGAATAGAGACGCGATATCTATCCTTTAATATGTCGCCATACGATGCAGTGGTCATAACGTGAGGTGATTCTACCAAAAATAAGAGCTATTAAGTTGTAGAAGATGTTTTCCAATGCAACAAGCGCAGTTGTTCTCAGAAGGAGTCAGGAAGACGTTTCAAGCTATACTGCAAAGCAGAGCATTTAACAGGTCGTTGGCTGATGAAGAGATGAGTATTAATTGAAGTATAGTATTTGTAGTTACCGAAGATACGATAACATACTGAGCACAGAGCCATGGAACCGAACCTTCGCAATATCGAGGGAATAACATAGTATAAGAATGTTTGATAACTGGAATCGTTCAGGCTGAATGTAAGTACCAACATGGATGCCCCTGGTCACAAGTGAAAATGCTTCAAACACTTCACCCTCCAAGCATGAATTGCTCCTTTCAAACAGACATTTATGTAGTCAAAGTTTTATAATCAGCTGTTGTAATTAAAATAGTTTAATATACCGTTGTAAGAGTATGGTACCTGTAAGTTATGTACACGCAGGAAGTCGACATTTAAGTATTGGTGTCTGAATTATAAGGCGCTGTATGAACACAAGTCTGAGACTAGTTGCAGAGCTTCGCTCCCTTCAACACCAAGCGGTGGAGATCGCATCAGTGGGTGTCAACTTTCACAACTTTCGCTGGAGGGATTGTTTGTGTACGTAGGAGAGATTGTGGTAATATTACAGTAACATGAAGGAAACACTTTTCTTTCTCTTTTCTTTTGTAGTTACAAGTATTCTCTATATTTAATACGTTGTATTTTCAGCGAGTAGCGTAAACAAACAAGACTGTCGAATATAGGAGATCAGTCGAAGGTGCAAAATAAAGATTCATAAGAGATTTAAGAATAATCAGTTAATTCCTTAATACAAACTTCTACATAATTATTCTGGATGGTGATATCCAGTGGTTGCCTGGCTCCCTCATAGTGTACTCTTTGGTAATTATCGGAGTCGTGCGCGGACACAGCGTCAGGATGCACCAGCAGATCTACTATTGGATAGAGAATTAAAAACAGACAGACATCTAGCACCGTCTAAAACTGAACAAATAGTCTCACAAATAAAAGTTGTTTGTTGTTGTCGTCTTCAGGCCGAGACTGGTGTTACTCTATCCCGTGCAAGCTTCTCCATCTCCCAGTACGTACTGCAACCTACGTCCTACTGAATCTGCCTAGTTTATTCATCTCCTGGTCTACCGCTACGATTTTTACACCCCACACTGCCCTCCAATACTAAATTAGTGATCCCTTGATTTCTCAGAACATGTCCTACCAACCGATCCCTTCTTCTAGTCAAGTTGTCCCAGAAATTTCTGTTCTCCCCAATTCTGTGCAATACCTCCTCATTAATTATGTGATCTACCCATCTAATCTTCAGCATTCTTCTGCAGCACCGCATTTCGAAAGCTACTATTGTCTTCTTGTCTAAACTATTTATCGTCAATGTTTCACTTGCATACATGGCTACACTCCATACAAATACTTTCAGAAACGATTTCGTGACACTTAAATCTATAGTCAATGTTAACAAATTTCTCTTCTTCAGAAACCCTTTTCTTGCCATTGAAAGTCTACATTTTATATAATATCTACTACGACCATCATCAGTTATTTTGCTCCCCAAATAGCAAAACTCATTTACTACTTTAAGTGTCTCATTTCCTAATCTAATTCTCTCAGTATCACCCGACTTAATTCGACTACATTCCATTATCCTCGTTATCCTCGTTTTGTTTTCGTTGATGTTCATCTTATATCCTCCTTTCAAGACACTGTCCATGCCGTTCAACTGCTCTTCCAAGTCCTTTGCTGTCTCTGGCAGAATTACAATGTCATCGTCGAACCTCAAAGTTTTTATTTCTTCTCCATGGATTTTAATACCTACTTCGAATTATTCCTTTGTTTCCTTTACTTTATTCCTTTTGAATATACTGATTGAATAACATCGGGGATAGGCTACAACCCTGTCTCACTCCCTTCCCAACCACTGCTTCATTTTCATGCTCCTCGACTCTTATAACTGCTATCTGGTTTCTGTACAAATTGTATATGGCATTTCGCTCCCTGTAGTTTTCCCTTGCCACCTTTAGAATTTCAAAGAGAGTATTCCAGTCATCATTGTTAAAAGCTTTCTCTAAGTCTACAAATGCTAGAAACGTAGGTTTGCTTTTACTTACTCTATCTTCTACGGTAAGTCGTAGGGTCAGTATTACCTCACGTGTTCCAACATTTCTACGGAGTTCAAACTGATCTTCCCCGAGGTCGGCTTCTCCATGTTTTCCATTAGTCTGTAAAGAATTCGCGTTAGTATTTTGCAGCCGTGACTTATTAAACTGATAGTTCGGTAATTTTCACATCGGTCAACACTAGCTTTCTTTGGGATTTGAATTCTTATATTCTTCTTGAAGTACGATGGTATTTCGCGTGTCTCATACATACTGCTCACCAGATGGTAGAGTTTTGTCGGGATTGGCTCTCCCAAGGCTATCAGTAGTTCTAATGGAATGTTGTCTACTCCCTGGGCCTTGTTTCGACTTTGGTCTTCCAGTGGTCGGTGAGACTCTTCACGTAGTATCAAAGCTCCCATTTCTTCTTCATCTACGTTATCTGCCATTACCATAGTATAGCACTCAACTACATCGCCCTTGTATAGAACCTCTATGTACTCCTTCTACCTTTCTGTTTTCCCTTCTTGGCTTAGAACTGCGTTTCCATCTGAGCTATTGATATTCAGACAAGTAGTTCTTTTTTCTTCAAAGGTCTCTTTAATTTTCCTGTAGGCAGTATCTATCTCACCCTTAGTGAGATATGCCTTTACATCCTAGCATTTGACCTCTGGCCATCCCTGGTTAGTGTTTCAAGGCCAGATCAGTCAATCATCCAGACTGTTGACCCTGAAACTGCTGAAAAGGCTGCTGCCCCTCTTGAGGAAACACACGTTTGTCTGGCCTCTCAACAGATACACCGCCGTTGCGGTTGCATCTACGGTACGGCTATCTGTATTGCTGAGGAACGCAAGCCTGCCCACCAACGGCAAGGTCCATGGTTCATGGGGGACAAATAAAAGTACTGTAACAAAATTGCTACATTCAATATAAGAAGTTACACCATATATTCCGAATAGATGACAGCTGTCGAAAGGATTTAAACATTTTAAGAAAGACATTTCGAATGTCTCCTGCGTGCATACCGTGTGAGGACTACGCATTAGGAGGTTGCCATCAGAAGCTGTAGAAGAAGTAGTGTAGAGTCACAAAACATGAAATGCGATATTAATATATTCCTGCTTCGGACACACATCGAAATTTTAATTTGAATTATTATTATTATCTTCTTACCCTAACGACTCTTTTTTTGTGCCGCGTTCACTGTTTCACGTTTGCCGTGCTAAACGGTGGGGTTTGGGAGGACTTCTCAATATCAGCCATTATCCATTTGTATTTGTACGACACTGATACCGGTGAGGGCCTTTTTGGAACTTTTTTAAATGTTCGGTTTAAATGATGTAGAGAATTTAGAGAATTTTGCATTTACATTGGCTTCTGTACACACTTTATTCTATTTTTTGTCTGGCAGTTCTCTTAAAATTCTTGAATTTTGATTTTTCGTAAATGTATTTTGTATACATTAAATGTATTCGCAGGTGGCAATATGAACAACCATCAGCTGTAGAATGGAATGACAACAATGAAAATTTGTGCTGGACCGGGACTCTAACCCGGATTTCCTGGTTATCGAGGGCGGTCGCCTTACAGTTTAGCTACCCGTAGACGACTCACAGCCAGACCCAAACTTCCACATATCGTCAACCAGGCGTCTACAAGGTGTACTCGTACATCCATAATGTATATTCCAGTACAGGTGAGACATTTTACTTGAAAGTCTCTTGCTTGGTGTCGGCGGATAAATACGATATAGCAGTGCCTGTGTTATTCTGAAGTACGATGCCAAGTTGCTTGCCTGCCCTCCCTCTTCTTTCATAAATTATTTGTATCCATCTTTCCTTCCATGTCCTGTTTAGGTGAGGCAACATGTAGTACAATTCCACCTGTTGAGAGTCCAAAGTCGTACCAGAGTAGCACGCGAAAAGTTGGCTGCCATAATTGACGTCTCTAACCCCACATTAATCTTCCTCAAAAACCCGTTAAGGCGTCGACGATCATGACGTCGAAACAGCTCGACAAAATGTATCTTGTCCAGGCCACCACCTCACGTTATATGTCCCGTCCCTGGGCACACTCTTTCCTGTTCCACCCACTATCAGTACATGGTCCTCTTTAGAAAAATCCTTACATAAAGGCCCAACATACTCTGTCACTTCAGTTAGCCCTGCATTTGGTTTGAGAATGCACCTGGCCTGGTACATTGCACCTACGTTTTCCTGCAACTGAGGACCTATACCTCGCTCTTGGGTATTACCCAGCAGCAACAGCAGTTCTTTCTTCCTAACATTTTGCACATTCCTATGTTTCCTGATATCGGCTGACGTTTTCAGTGTTTATAATAAATATATAATAATATCACATCCTTTTCCTGCTTGACTTCCTACCAACTGTGAGTACCCAACGCCCTTCCTCCCATCTGTCGTCCTTGACTCTGATTACGGCCTATATTGCCCGCTCCCTTGAGCCATGCCTAAAGGACACAGATTTTCCTTCCAGCTCCTCAGTCACAATAGTTCTGCCGCATTCTCTGCAGTTCCAGAATGCAACAAGTTTGTCAAGGACGCAAGTTTCGCTGTTTGTAAACGTATCCGACACTAAAATGTTTAGTGCTGTTGCTAATGATTTTGTAGTAATTTATCGATATAACGCCAAAAGAATTAACTAGTAGATTCTTTGGTTTTAGAGAATTATAGTCTACTAGATTGTTAGGTAAGGTTCTTGGACGTTAATGACGCTGAAAATTTTGGCCTAGATTGCGTCTATCCTCCTAGTGAATAATATGAAACGAATTCATGAAATATGATTTTGGAGCTTTCAGTTACACTGTTTCTATTAGGGTAGAAACCACTGAAACTAGCAGCTGCTTTGTTTTAAAGCAATTTGCACTATTAGGAAATTTTAAATAGTTTTTCGATGCTAATTTAATGCTAAATTTTGGCTTGCTTCGCGACTATCGGGATTTCAAATAACAATTTGCCCTAGAAAATGAACGGAAGTAACATTAAATATTCACACACTAAAGGATACAGGCAGTACAGAGGATGTTGCAGTGTTTCCGAACCAAATCTCTGAAGCGCAGCCTTAGTCCCACTGGCAATATGGAAGAGGGCGTTATCGTACATAAAGATACTTCCTCTGCTCGTCAAGTTCCCTGAACGTGAAGTCCCAATTAATACTCAGTACTATGAAGGAACTCTGCAGAAACACAACGCACCATTAGGTCAAACCGCCATGGAATGCTATCGGACGGCATCTTCCTGTTGCACAATAACGCCGGCACCCACACTGCCAATCGGCCGAAGGCTACGCTTCAGGAAACACTGCAGTTTCCTCCGGACAGCTCAGATTGTTCACAGCGTGATTTTCACATATTTGACGAACTGAAGAAAGACATGCGTCGACGTCGGACGAGGAAGTGTCTCTGTGCGTGTGGTTGTGGATCCATCAGCGGTCGACTGCGTTCTACGAAACAGGAATTGATCGACCCATCGAGCAGGAAGATAAAGTTTTAAAGCGTGTGTTTGTTACTTTTGAACAGAACCATTCCATGTTCCTTTTGTGGCGGGTGTTAGGTTTTCATTTGACAGCCCCTCACACTTGTCACATGTACAGTGTAATACTGATTTATCGCTAAGTAACCTCTTCATTTACTAAATGTGATTGACTTGATAAGAAACTTTATTTTAAGTCAGATTAAATATTTATTACGTTCAGAAAACGTTTTATTACGTGAATTTTGTGGCATGAATATTGATACGTTGATTTTAAAATGCCGGCTACATGCAAGAGTACAGAAGTGTTGGTTTGCCACAAATATAGACTTTTTATGCAATTAAATGCTCAAAAATAACCTGTGAAAACAGCTAAATAATTCTGAATGTTTGTAAAAGTGAAACATTAAGAATGAAACATACTCGACACTGGTGTGAAACATTACCGAAATATACGAGCAAATTTCTGAGATACAGTATAGACGATATCTTCTCTGACTTTTATAAACCCTCTGGAAAATTACCATGCGACGCAGTGGAAACTCGGAGTATTTTTTCAGAGAAATAATTGAATGAACATCTTTATTTTACCTACACTTGTACCACGATGTGATTTAAAATGTTATTGAGTCTTCTTTCCTGGATCAACCAACGAGGACTGGGGAATTTTCTTCGGTGTGGACGTTTGAGGGGATATTCATATGCAGTCAAGATTTATTTGCTGCTTGCAGAAAACTTCAGTTGCGTACAGTCGGCCTATGAGTGTGGACGTGCAGTGAGCGCTCGTCGGATTGCAGAAAAGTGACGGAAAAAAGTGAGCATCGATATCGTATTAGATTTTGCCAAAATCTTGGCTGTACCCAAATGTAAACCATCCTCAAGATGCCTGACATGCTATGAGCCACTCACAGATAAAGAACTGTTACAATTGTTTCAAGATTGGTCACTGATTAGCGGACAGCGAACTGAATTCAGGCAGAATTTCAACAAAACTAAATTACAATGGCATTGCAGTGTTGTCTTTGTTCTTTGAAGACCGTCACATAACAATACGAGAACTTATGAACGAGATAAGGGTAAGTACTGGATCAGAACATTCACTTCCGATCGACGATTTTTCATCATTAGGAGAGTGTCTACGAAATTTACACCGTAACTGCTGACGGCTGGAAATCGTACGGCGTATTCTGGCAGTAACCCCAAATTTCTGAACACCATTATGACAGCCGACGATACGTGGGTTCGTTAGAAGGATCTAGACACCAAGATGCAGTCGTCACAGTGGAAACGTCCGACATATCCAAGGCAAAAATAAATTGGGTGGATGTTCTGCAGCTATGTCAAGATAACGTTGATCGTTTCGTTCGACTCTCATGCCGTGGTGCACAGTGACTACGCACCAAAAAGCCAAATCATCTATGGGGAATTATACCAGAAGTTCGTTCATCGTGGGCAGCAAAATCTTGGCAGTCAATAATGATAACTCATACTCCCATTCTGCGCATCTGTTTCAGGCTTTCAACACTTAATACAACATTCCCGTGGTTCCCCAGGCTCAACACACGCTCGCCCAGCAATGGTTCCATATGATTTGTGGCTCTCTCCCAAGCTGTAAATGACAGTGAAAGGAACAGTATTTGGGTCAAACGAAGACATCACGCGATTGATCACTATTCTTAAAGATACATTACAGAAGTGTTTCTAACAATGACGGGAGAGCTGGGAAAAGTGCCAGGAAAGGTATGTGGTGGTTACCCGGATACGTTGTAGTAGTATTTCTGTGGCGTGGAAGCACCGCTGGATTAAAATAAGCAAGAGCAATGAATCACAAACTACGATTTCGAGACAAGGCGTATACATCGATGGACTACGGAAATCCAATTATTGTTCTATCACAACGTGTGTGTAGCAGCGCGTAACATCGTAATACGTCAGGATGATAACTTGAAAAGAGGAGTGGGTTATATGAAGATACACAGAAGTGGTGGAAATTAGTAAACTGCTGGAGCAAGAAGCACTGAATCTCTGGTTAGGTGTGCGCGTTTACCAGCAAAACCTCGGGTACTCTGAATGCAGGACTGGATCTGGTAAAGAATTAGACAACAATAATGCCAGTAAATTGACGATGAACAGCACACCAAACTCATGATTACTGCCCAGGGAGATACAAACCCAAACCTACCACAGTAATATGAGTACAAATGCGAACTATGTATTAACAGACAAAAGAAATTGTTCAATTCGTTACGGGCATCGAATATTTATATGTAGTGAGAGGCTGGAATGCGGCAGTATAAAAACGAACGGAATTCAAGTTAGTAAGAGATCAGGGAATGGGGAAAAGAAATTAATCAGAACTGTGGGAATTTTACGCAGCTGACAATTTCATCATTGGAAACACTTACTTTCAACGTAATGGAAGGAAGTTTTATATTTGGAAGAGACACCGAAAAGTTTTACATAGATTACATAATGGTAAGATATAGAAATCCGATATTCAACTGCAAACTATTCCAGGGACGGATGACCACAATTCATTTCTTATGAGCGGAATTAAAAGGCAGCAGACAGTAGGCAAATAAGGATAAGGGACCGGAAGTCAGATATACAGCAGAAGACGAAGAGGTAGCTTTGGGACATGAAACGATGAAAGTGGCTAACGATCAAGAAGGCAAAAGACATAGCCTAGTACAAATCCTTGATTCACAAATGAGGTATTGAATTTAATTGATGAAAGAAGAACATATAAGAATGTAGTGAATGAGGCTCCAAAAATGGAATGTAGATGTATAAAAATGAGTTTGAGTAGACGATAAAAATGGCAAATTAGGAATGGCTATTATAGAAATGCAAGGCTGCAAAAACCAGCATGTCTATGGGACCGATTGAAGTCACCTGTCGCCTCCAGAAACATTAATGAAGCTTATAAAGAAGGGAGATGTAACTGAATGAATATCATAAGCTCAGTTGGGAAACTAGTATTAAATAAAGAGATGAGGTTGGAAAGTTGGAAGGAATGTATGGAATATGTAGAAGAGCTTGAAGACAATATTATGGAAAGGAAAGAGGCAGTTGATGAAGATGTGATGGCAGATACGATATTTCAAGAAGAACTAACAGGTCACTGAAAGACAGGAGCCAAGGTCACCTATAACTGACGATATCCCTCAGAATTATTGAGAGCCCAGGAATAACAAACATAACAAAACTATGCCACCGCATATGCAACGTATTAGGGACATACAAATTACTTTCAAATTTCAAGACAAATATAATAATCCCCGTTCCAAAAAGGTGCAGGTGGGACTGGACGTCAATATTACTGAAATTTCAATTTAATAAGTCATAGCTGCATAATACTAACACGAATTACTTAAAGATAAAAGAAAACAGCGATGAAATCAGACCTCTGGGAATACCAGTTTCGATTTCAGAGAAATGTACGAATGTAAGAGACAATATTGACCATAATAATGATCTTAGAAAGTTGACTGAAGGAAGGTAAACCTACGTTTACAGTACCTGCAGATGCTGACAGAAATACATTATTCACAATTCTTAAAGTAGCATGGATGAAATACAGGGAGTGAATCGTTTTCTAGAGAAACGAGACTACCACCCTAACACTCGAAGAATATGAGAGGAAGGCAGTAGTTTAAAAGGTAGTCAGACAGAGTTGCATCTTATGACGAATATAGTTCAATCCGCTCGTACAGCAGGCAGTAAAGAAAACCAAAGCAACTTTTGCAGAGAGAATTAAAGTTCAGGGAGAAGAAAAAATCTTTAGATTTTTCTGACGGCATTGTAATTCTCTCAGATACGAGGAAAGGCCCTGCAAGGTTAGCTGTACGTAATGGATAGTATTTAAAAAAATATATCATAAGATGAATTATAACGCAAGTGAAACAATATTAATGGAGTGAAGTCATATTAAAACACGCGATTCAGAGGAATTTAGGTATCAAAATGTGACACTAAACGTAGGAGATTAGTTTTGTTATTTCTGCAGCAAAGGTATTAACGAGGATAGATGTAGGAAAGTTATGAAATGTAGACTGACAACAGGAAGAAAAGCGCTTCTGAGAATGGTAAATTTATATTAGATTCTAGATAATCGTAGCATATATATCCTGAAAGTATTTCTCTGGCGTGTAGGATTGTACGAAAGTGAATGTTGGCTATAAACAGTACTTACAATAAGACTGTAGAATGTTTTGAAATGTTGTGTTACAGAAAAATTCTGAAAATTGCATGGCTACATCGGATAACTAATGACGAGGCACGGAAATGAAAAGAGGAGAAGTGAAATTTATGGCACCAGTTCACTAAAGCAGAGGATAGGATGGTGGGACACACACTGAAGCATCAAGAAATGATCACTGTGGAAAGAGTGGGGGATAAAACTTACAGAGGAAGATCGACGTTTTTTTGCAGTAAGCATGTTCGGGCAGATTGTAGGCTGCACTAGTTACACCGATGTGGAGCGGCCTGCACACTATAGAGTAGCCTGAGTGTTTTATCAAACCAATCTTCAGACAACAGCAACAAGAGGCATACTTTGGCGTGCAATGGTTTATCAGATTTAACTCTGTCACTGGTTTCAAATATGTTCCTTCGCTTTAAGTAAAAGTACAAAAGTCAAATATACTATATCTGTAACTTATACACTACTCGCAAGTTACTCGCAATGTAATTGAAAACTGTGCACGTCTGAATGAAAATTTAGGTACGTAAATTACTGTATCAGCGTCGCGGAAACAGCAGTCAAACAGATGGTTACCTAACTGGATGGAAATTCATTGAGAGAACCGTGTAGTGGATTTGTATAGTTGAGATGAAAATGTAGCAGCAAGCGGTCAGTGAATCGTATGCAGCTGTAACTATCGGCCTTAATTGTAAACATGTAAAACATCTGAATATGCAGCAGAGCTGGGAATGGGGCGAGTGAGCAGTGGGAATTCACATTAGCAAACATGGGAATTGCATTAACTGTTGTTTAGTTCTATATTAGCCAATCATTCACTCATCATGCCTCCACAGAAATACCCATACCATTTTTATAGCCAGTCACTTCTGCACAGTAAATAGTGAAGCGACATACACTGGTGTTACTCTTCTTAGTATTGGTATGCACACATTATTGCCTATAAATCTAACTCGTGGTTAATGGTGGCTTATATGATCACATCATATTCCGTTCTGACAATTCGTAGTAGAACAGCAGATACGTTAAAAGAAAAACTTCAGAGATAGTCTAGGACTTTTCTAGTATTATCAAGTCTTAGAATCAAGACATAAAAATTAAATAATACAGCTTGAAACCTGGTGAAAAACAATAACTGCCTTAAAAAGTAAAAAAAAAGGTCAAGAAAAATACCTTCTGTCCATATTCAACCTGTCTGTAGCAAACTGAAGAAAATATTTCCAGTTTAGGACACACTAAAATTGAATTCTATCAATGCCAATGCATTTTCCATAACGTGTAATACAAAGGGGGAACATTGGGGGGGGGGGGGGGTACTTTGTGTCCACCGCCAAAGAATATTTTAAAAATTAAGTCTCATTTACTGTGGTTAACTTTTAGTAATAATGTGTTTTTAAATATATATAGATGCGTAAGACAGGTCCTGAACCTGAACATATCTTTTAGGTTTTACAACGATCTTAGCAATGCGACAGCATTTTCTGTGATGTGTACACGAAGGGGGAGGAGGGTGGGGAATCTTCATGACCACTGAAAAAAATACAAAAAATGTAGATCTCCTTAATTGTCGTTGACATTTTATTTGTCATATGCTTTTTAAAGATAATCAGCTGTATAAGAAGGGCCTTAGCTCTGAGAATTTGAACATGAGATCTGTTGCAAAAAGGTACATTCATCACGAGGACATAAGTTTTTGAGTTAAGTCTTAAGGGGAAATTTTAAAACAGTTACCGAATCTGGTGTAAAAAAGTCATTAAAAACAACACATATTCTTTTCAAAATTTTGAAACACAAAGTAAATGCCTAGATTAAAATATTTTCAAAAGGTAGGCATAAAGTACACTGAGACAGTAGTGACACGGTACGGATGTTGCGCCAATCTCTCTGATACATTTCTTGAATTTTGCAAAATTTCACCTCAAACACTTGCTGTAAGTATATTTGCAACCTAATATTGTTGCAGGAGACGTTATTGTATGGGTAGATCATTTAAATACATTTCACCTACAGAAAATCCGAATGAACGCCACGTGGACGCCAGCATTGCGTTACCCTACCTGAATTGTGCAGCAAGTGAGTTACTGTTCTGTCACCGCACTGTCAGATTTTTATCAAGTCACAAGGGAGATCTGGTCAAAGAAGAAATGGCTGTTAATAACGTATCTTGACAGTTAATACTTAATTTACATGCAAAGAAGGATTACACAACGTGGCCTTCGTTTAGTTCCTTAAAGCGGTGCAGAAGCATCAAGTTTTAAAGTTTGAGTACAACTAGTTTGTTGAGTTCTGTCACGAATATTCAAACCCTTTCTGTTAAGAATTTTTGCATTTCTGAAACAAAGAGATAAATTAATTTTGTTGTTGAGTAAGAAAGCAAATAATAACTCGAGTGCTACGATTGTTATTAGATGCGTTCATGAATATCTATCAACGTTTAGACGAAATGAGTCAGATTTTTAGAAATAACATTAAAGTAAAGGTGTGATCACTGGAACTCTCCTTCAACACCTATTAAAACTGATTGATGTTACTCAATAGAAAACTAGATATTAAAGTAAAATTATTGTTTCGGTTAGCGATTTTAGTAATTTCTTTGAAATCCCTGCGAAGTTGGAAAATGACAAGCACTTTTATCAGATTCACACTACATTTACCACTGTTTGGGTGACTTTTCCCATTTTATTAGAGTGCTATTACATGTAGATGAATGTATTATCAACTAAATTTGTTAGCAGAGTTCAGCTACGAATTTTTTTTGGGTACGGGACTACAAAGATTCTCTTTACAGAAAGTATGATTCATCGCAAGAAACATTCCAGATCTAATGATGACGGTATGTTAAATTTTCACCTCCTAGTCCCATGACGACGGAAAGAACAAGTAATAAATTCCACTGTCTTCGGCTAATTGCTTGAAATATTTTGGGCGCCTATTTGGAATGGTGTTCTAACAGTAGGTCATCCGGTGTGATGGATTAGAGGAAGTTTTGATTAAATAATCGCTTTTGAATCCCATAACAGAAATTAGACCTAACTCTTTAGTCTAACAAAACAGGCAAGATCTGCAAGTGATTAAAAAGTCGAACTTAATGCTCGAAATTAGCCTCTGTATTTCTCTTTGAACGGACGTCAGCATAAGCAGTTTCTTTGTGACAATATAAGACACGTATTTATAGTTTTAGGGTGGGCTTTGAGAACTTCAAGCAAGCAGTAGGTGTCATTATTCCTCCACGATGCCACATAGTTAATTTACAGTGTAAGGTGGAAATCAGTATCGTGCGACTGAATCTTTCTCGAAACTCACTGCGACTTTCCTGGAGACACAAGTGGATAGTGCAGCTTATCTGCAGTAGTATATGCCTAGGACCTGGCAACATTAACCGCACGTACTCGTACGTATTAGTAAAAGTTGATCGTGAATCTGTCCATCCAATATCATCGATACTCCTTCATAAAGTGACATATAAACATTTTATGCACATGTCCCATTGTTTGGAGGCACTAATCCTTAGCATTTATGACAATTTCAAAGAGTCGATGAATGAACTGGGCGTGCCAAGCTTCGCTACCTTAAAGTTTAGGTAGGTCTACCTTTCTGGCCGCATTATACCTGCCTACACTTAGCGCGAATTTTACCACGCGTTGAGTTTTATTACGAAAAACGCAAAAATGCGCATCATTATTCAGCAGCAGGTCAATGTGTCATTTAATTAATTGCTTCTGACATTGTGAAGGAAAGTAAATGTATACCATCAAAGTATAGCCATGCCAAATGATGCACTATAGCAATGCATACGTTCTATGCAAAGATGACTTTTTGAACGTAACTGTGGATGCAAATTCATCAAGCTATACTCTGATGAGCATAGCCAGCAGCAGTGAGATATGGGCCATGATATGATACAACAGGAAGTTATGAGATCCCAGTGGATATCGGACTTAATCTGATACCTTTATTTTCGCTGAATACGTATGTATATTAAAAATATTACAGTTAAATTCTAAGATGTTTTACAGAATTGCTGGTGGGAACGCTTTATAGACCAGGTAATCATCGAACCCATCTGAAGTTGAATAAGCGTTGTACACGGAAACATGACCACAGAGACTGTGGATGGGACCTCAGAAATTGAAAATGTACCAGCAAAAAAATGGGCCGAGATATGATAATGAAAGACAGAGTACGAAATCAACGGGAATAATGATGGCAAAATTGTTTAAAAACTAATCATTGCATTCAGTACATTCTGTCTGTGCCTGCTCCACAGTTTCTAAATGTTTGTAAAAAGAAAAGATGGCTGCCGGTAAGCTGTAAGAATATTCAGCTTTGTCTGACACAAAACATCATAGACATTATATGGTGTCGTAAGCACCAGGCGGCATCGCAGGCATCGATAGGTCGACAACCCACTCCAGAGATGGCGTGTAACGTAGCGATTGCATCACCTGCAAGTCGCAGCAGTGGCGCAGCCAGAGAAATGATATTCGTCGGCGCCAAAAGAGTGCGGGCAGTTCCAATTAAGCTCGACTACCGAGAATACCGACTTCTACGAGGGTAATCCCAAAAGTAAGGTCTCCTTTTTTTATATAAATACATAGACCAGTTCATTTCTGCTGTGGATTACATCAGCTTACAGCTTAAACATTTAGCTATTTTTCGACATAATCAGCATTTCTGTTGATGCATTTTTATAGTTCATCGGAACATAATCACCCACCCACCCTATAGTCTTCACTTGGCACCCAGTGACTATTACCTGTTCCCTAGGTTAAAACAACATTTGACCGGAAATCGATTCAGCCCCGATGACTACGTGAATGAAGAGGTTCGTAACTTTCTGAGCAGCATGGCGGCGAGCTGGTATGACATGGGCTTACAAGAACTGCCACAGCGTCTACAAAAATGCATCGACAGAAATGGTGATTATGTCGAAAAATAGCTAAATGTTCAAGCTGTAAACTGATGTAAACCATTGTAGAAATGAATACCGGAATCGCTGTATAATATGTATCAATGCTCAAGATATACATTTTCAACACTTTGTAAGCTCAGGTGACAAATTATTAGTCAGAGCATTAAATATGACAATTTTAGAGCTCTGTCCATGATGCAGAACAGGTTCGAGGCTGTCTTGTAAACATCCACCGCTACCATGAGTAATGGGAGTAAAGCAGTGCGATCGTGCCACTCGGTTTAATGGAAGAGGCGCAGTAAGGTGGATCGAAAGTGTAGACATGACGGAATGACACAAAGGAAATATTGAGTCTGGAAGAGTTCCTCAAAACAATGAGAGCAGCTGCCCGATGAATTGGTTTAGCACCGCCGACTATCCAACGTTTTTACAAGGCATTGTATTCCATTCGGCGTCATGTAGGTGTAACATGGCGTAAGTAAAATTGTAGAAAAAAAAGATGTTAATCGACAGGGACCGAAGACTAGTATCGTGCCTTGGCAATGACAGTCCGTTTTAAACTAGATGAAAATTGTTGCTGAGATGAATGCAGGGCTATGTAAACCAGTTTCCGAGCGAGCTTTCTGAGCATATATTACATACACTGGACGTTTGGACGAGAGTACCTCGTAGACGTCCGTTGCTCACACTGCTACAAACAGCTGCACGTATTCATTGGACCAAGCAACACAGAAACTGTACAACAACTAACTGAAAGCGTGTGATTCAATGAATCGCAGTCTGAGCATATATTACATACACTGGACGTTTGGACGAGAGTACCTCGTAGACGTCCGTTGCTCACACTGCTACAAACAGCTGCACGTATTCATTGGACCAAGCAACACAGAAACTGTACAACAACTAACTGAAAGCGTGTGATTCAATGAATCGCAGTACTGATTCTTTTCAAATAATGCCAGCGTCGGGAGAACCGACCGCCCAGTGAGTCGTGTAATCCTCTGCGTGTGGAGGGAACGTTCTGTAATGTTTTGGGAATGATACTCGTACCATGAATTGGTCCTACGCTTTCTGGTTACCATGATAATGAACCAAGTCTCGGAATGAATTTCAGAAATGGTTTGTACGCTGATTTCAAACTTCCTGGGAGGTCACAACTGTGCGCCGGAACGACTCGAGCCTGGCATATCGTTTCTCAGAGGAGCTCTAGTTAAGATATGTATAACAAAGTCTGTGAGTTTGGAAGGCTTGAGATGCGATGCTGGGAGAAAAAAAGCTGTGAGGGCAGGTCGTGAGCCGTTCTTGGATAGCTCAATCGGTGTAGCACTTAGCCAGAAAAGACAAAAGCCTTGAGTTCCGGTCCGGTACATAGTTTTGATCCGCCTGGAAGTTTCTGGTTCGCAGGTGTTTATTTCAACATTCTCGGTGCCCAGATATTACTCTTTCTTCTACATCATCATGGTCAGTATGCTGTGAACACTCACATATTAAAAGAAGACGACATCCACGGTCACCAGGCTCACAAACGCGCTCCTGGTATGATGCACACACGGCCACTGTATCGCACCTCGCCTAATACACTATATCCTAATTCCATAGAAATTTTCTGGAACTATTTTGAAGCGTAGCAATAAATATTTCCTAAGTCTGCTACCTCGACAGTATCTAATCATCAACATGTGGTTTCAGCTTGATATGGCATACCTAAGGAAACTGGCGAACTCACTTCATAACCGAACTGAGGCTAATGTCACCGACGATTTAGTTTTACATGATACTAGCGTAATATTCCCTAGGGATGACTAGCCTTATGTCCAGTGTGTTTATAACTCACTTCATACGAAACACTGGCCATGTCACTGAGTTACTGAGGCCCTTGGGGCAACCACCCATGACCAAACCTATCCACTCTCGTATGTAAGATTGATGAGACAGCAGAAAAATCCTCAGACGTCAAGTATATCGTAATAATTCCAATTCAGCAGGAGGGAGCTGTTGAGTGGTGTTAACATTAGTGAACATCTCTTTGATAGTCATGGCTACAAAATACTGACAGGAATTATTTACCAAAGACTGGAAAAACTTATAGAAACCGACCTTGCGAAAAATCTTTTTCGTTATGGAGGAAGGTATGAGTAACACGTACTTTGCGACGTGTCTTTGAAGACAACCGACAACTGACTTGGAAGAGGTGCTGAACGGAATGGATAGGATTTTGAAAAGAAATTATGTGATTAATATCGACAAAAGTTGTTGTTATTGTTGTTGTGGTCTTCAGTTTGAAAACTGGTTTGATGCAGCTCTCGAAACTACTCCATCACGTACAAGCCTATTCATTTCCGAATAACTACTGAAACCTACATTTTCTGAATCTGCTTACTGTATTCATCTCTTGGTCTCCTTCTGTGATTCTTATCCCCGTCAGTTTCCTCCAAAAATATATTGGTGAGCCTTCAGAACGTGTCTTATCACATCTTCTTGAAGTTTGAGGGTATTTTTTCTTATCATATGTCTTGCATAACCGACGGAATAGCTTGTCATAGTATTTCCTACTACGGACCTCAATAATTTCGAGAGAATGTCGTCGATTCCAAATACCTTGTTTTGATTTATGTGATTCTGCGCTCTGTCAGTTCAGTTCAAAATCTCAGGTGTTATCCAAGGACTTTGTTTATCCATAACCAAAGCTGCTGTCGGTATCAAGCCCTGCAATTATTAACCAAATGGATTTAGTTCCAATAAGAATTTACATTCTGATGAAAAGAACAATAGACAGTATAATTTATTTATTTACCAACCATACTGCAGTGACTGTGTAGTGAGTGGGATAATGGAGTGTCGGTGCAATTAACACATAGGTGGAGCAACTTTTTCCCTGTCAGAGATTAAATAGAAGTTATAATGACGCAACAAACAGCTGCTGCTGACTTGTGGCCAGCAAATAAGTTTGGTGTATGCATAAGACAGAAGAAAATAATTGCAACAGATACTGAAGATATGGGTCACAGCAATTATTCCTACTAATCTTAATTCATGGAGTTTAGGCTGCAGTCGGTGAATCTGAAATCTATTTGTAACTACGAGTCATTTTCGATTGTGTGTTTCAAATGCAAATAGGAGACGCTCTGGGCACAGCTCAGCTGTGAAAACATTTTTCCTGCCACAAGCTACAGACGAGACAATATCCCAGAATAAATTTGGCAACAATGTGACTTTCGACGTAATTTCTGTAGTGGCAGAAAATTATCTTTGCTATATACACTTGATACTTTCTTGTCGCGCTGATAAAATTTTCTGAACGGTTCTCGCATTAGGGATGGCACTGAGTTAAAGAATTTATGCTTTTGAATCCTGCAAGCTCTTCTAAGCTGAAACTACAGCCACTGTCGTTTTTCACTTTGCAAACTATCCATGCTGGTAACCACTGGGGCAAAGAGGGAGCTAGCTCCAACAATTACCAGGTAGCTCATTGGTAAAGTGTTCACTGTGTAAAAGGAAGACTGTAGTAACTTTCAGTTGAAACCTCACTGGAGGCACTATTTTCATTTCTGCTGTGACAAAGTTATAATCAGGCAGATAGAAACTTAGCGAAGAAATCCATAGAATACTTCTCCCCCATAAGTTTTCTTTCTACCTTGATTTAGTACGCTGCAGATCTAAAAGCGAAAAACTTACATATTTGGACACTCGTAATTGGCGCTTTTTCATATTCTGCAGAGATTATCTGTAGTATTTTATGAAGAAATAACTGCAGAACTTAATTGTAGCACAGAGTGGTTTGTTAAATGGATTTTCTTATGCCTGCCCATAGTCCTGTAATGCTACTTGCCCATCACTGTGGACTGCACTTAGTCAAAGACGATTTTCATGACAAAAGTGCAAAATATCTTGAAAATTCGTTATGAATTGGAAGAGTTTATGTTATGGCTCCCCCCCCCCCCCCCAATGAACAATGGACCTTGCCGTTGGTGGGGAGGCTTGCGTGCCTCAGCGATACAGATGGCCGTACCGTAGGTGCAACCACAACGGAGGGGTATCTGTTGAGAGGCCAGACAAACATGTGGTTCCTGAAGAGGGGCAGCAGCCTTTTCACTAGTTGCAGGGGAAACAGTCTGGATGACTGACTGATCTGGCCTTGCAACATTAACCAAAACGGCCTTGCTGTGCTGGTACCGCGAACGGCTGAAAGCAAGGGGAAACTACAGCCGTAATTTTTCCCGAGGACATGCAGCTTCACTGTATGATTAAATGATGATGGCGTCCTCTTGGGTAAAATATTCCGGAGGTAAAATAGTCTCCCATTCGGATCTCCGGGTGGGGACTACTCAAGAGGATGTCGTTATCAGGAGAAAGAAAACTGGCGTTCTACGGATCGGAGCGTGGAATGTCAGATCCCTTAATCGGGCAGGTAGGTTAGAAAATTTAAAAAGGGAAATGGATAGGTTAAAGTTAGATATAGTGGGAATTAGTGAAGTTCGGTGGCAGGAGGAACAAGACTTCTGGTCAGGTGACTATAGGGCTATAAACACAAAATCAAATAGGGGTAATGCAGGAGTACGTTTAATAATGAATAGGAAATAGGAATGCGGGTAAGCTACTACAAACAGCATAGTGAACGCATTATTGTGGCCAAGATAGATACGAAGCCCACACCTACTACAGTAGTACAAGTTTATATGCCAACTAGCTCTGCAGATGACGAAGAAATTGAAGAAATGTATGATGAAATAAAACCAATTATTCAGATACTGAAGGGAGACGAAAATTTAATAGTAATGGGTGACTGGAATTCGAGTGTAGGAAAAGGGAGAGAAGGAAACATAGTAGGTGAATATGGATTGGGGCTAAGAAATGAAAGAGGAAGCCGATTAGTAGAATTTTGCACAGAGCACAAATTAATCATAGCTAACACTTGGTTTAAGAATCATGAAAGAAGGTTGTATACGTGGAAGAACCCTGGAGATACTAAAAGGTATCAGATAGATTATATAATGGTAAGACAGAGATTTAGGAACCAGGTTTTAAATTGTAAGACATTTCCAGGGGCAGATGTGGACTCTGACCACAATCTATTGGTTATGACCTGTAGATTAAAACTGAAGAAACTGCAAAAATGTGGGAAATTAAGGAGATGGGACCTGGATAAACTGAAAGAACCAGAGGTTGTACAGAGTTTCAGGGAGAGCATAAGGGAACAATTGAAAGGAATAGGGAAAGAAATACAGTAGAAGAAGAATGGGTAGCTCTGAGGGATGAAGTAGTGAAGGCAGCAGAGGATAAAATAGGTAAAAAGACGAGGGCTGCTAGAAATCCTTGGGTAACAGAAGAAATATTGAATTTAATTGATGAAAGGAGAAAATATAAAATGCAGTAAATGAAGCTGGCAAAAAGGAATACAAAAGTCTCAAAAATGACATCGATAAGAACTGCAAAATGGCTAAACAGGAATGGATAGAGTACAAATGTAAGGACGTAGAAGCTTATCTCACTAGGGGTAAGATATATACTGCCTACAGGAAAATTAAAGAGACCTTTGGAGAGAAGAGAACCACGTGTATGAATATCAAGAGCTCAGATGGCAACCCAGTTCTAAGCAAAGAAGGGAAGGCAGAAAGGTGGAACGAGTATATAGAAGGTTTATACAAGGGCGATGTACTTGAGGACAATATTATGGAAATGGAAGAGGCTGTAGATGAAGACGAAATGGGAGATACGATACTGCATGAAGAGTTTGACAGAGCACTGAAAGACCTGAGTCGGAACAAGGACCCCAGAGTAGACAACATTCCATTAGAACTACTGACGGCCTTGGGAGAGCCAGTCATGAAGAAACTCTACCAGCTGGTGATCAAGATGCATGAGACAGGTGAAATACCCTCAGACTTCAAGATGAATATAATAATTCCAATCCCAAAGAAAGCAGGTGCTGACAGATGTGAAAATTACCGAACTATCAGATCAATAAGTCACAGCTGAAAAATAGTAACACGAATTCTTTACAGACGAATGGAAAAACTAGTAGAAACCAACCTCGGGGTAGATCAATTTGGATTACGTAGAAACACTGGAACACGTGAGGCAATACTGACCTTACGACTTATCTTAGACGAAAGATTAAGAAAAGGCAAACCTACGTTTCTAGCATTTGTAGACTTAGAGAAAGCTCTTGACAATGTTGACTGGAATACTCTTTTTCAGATTCTAAAGGTGGCAGGGGTAAAATACAGGGAGCGAAAGGCTATTTACAATTTGTACAGAAACCAGATGGCAGTCATAAGAGTCGAGGAGCATGAAAGGGAAGCAGTGGTTGGTAAAGGAGTCAGACAGGGTTGTAGCCTCTCCCGATGTTATTCAATCTGTATATTGAGCAAGCAGTAAAGGAAACAAAAGAAAAATTCGGAGTAGGTATTAAAATTCATGGAGAAAAATGAAAAACTTTGAGGTTCGCCGATGACATTGTAATTCTGTCAGAGACGGCAAAGGACTTGGAAGAGCAGTTGAACGGAATAGACAGTGTCTTGAAAGGAAGATATAAGATGAACATCAACAAAAGCAAAACGAGGATAATCGAATGTAGTCAAATTAAATCGGGTGATGCTGAGGGAATTAGATTAGGAAATGAGACACTTAAAGTAGTAAAGGAGTTTTGCTATTTAGGAAGTAAAATAACTGATGATGGTCGAAGTAGAGAGGATATAAAATGTAGACTGGCAATGGCAAGGAAAGCGTTTCTGAAGAAGAGAAATTTGTTAACATCGAATATAGATTTATGTATCAGGAAGTCGTTTCTGAAAGTATTTGTATGGAGTGTAGCCATGTATGGAAGTGAAACATGGACGATAACTAGTTTGGACAAGAAGAGAATAGAAGCTTTCGAAATGTGGTGCTACAGAAGAATACTGAAGATAAGGTGAATAGATCACGTAACTAATGAGAAGGTATTGAATAGGATTGGGGAGAAGAGAAGTTTGTGGCACAACTTGACTAGAAGAAGGGATCGGTTGGTAGGACATGTTTTGAGGCATCAAGGGATCACAAATTTAGCGTTGGAGGGCAGCGTGGAGGGTAAAAATCGTAGGGGGAGTCCGAGAGATGAATACACTAAGCAGATTCAGAAGGATGTAGGTTGCAGTAGGTACTGGGAGATGAAGCAGCTTGCACAGGATAGAGTAGCATGGAGAGCTGCATCAAACCAGTCTCAGGACTGAAGACAACAACAACAACATGTTATGGCTACCTTGTTCCATTACAGAAGACGTTTGTTGGAAAGGTATTGTCGTAAGTTGTAGTTCGTTTGTATTAAAGTAGTGTATACTAATACGTTAGTTTATTGAACGCAGCAGATAAACTTAAGAAATAAGTTATTTCTCAGCAGTCTAGTCTCAAACATTATCGAACTTGCACTGTACTCATTCTCTTGTTTTATTTTCTTCATAGGTTTTAGAGTACTCTCTTTTAATCATTGGAAAGATTTTCTTCTATTATTAGCTTTTATGGTTAGAATTTGCATGCTGTTCGCCGTTTTTGAAAAATCTTTGTGAATGTTCGTGTTTTCTAATCTTTGCATACTTAAGGAAAATTGCTTTAATTGAATACTGTTAAAGAGAATTTTAATTAGTCACAATGTTAATAGTATACGGTAATGCAACACAAGTTATCACTACTGGTGATGTTTGAAGCAAACATAAGACATTAAGAAACAGATGTAGCTGCTACAGCTATTAAAGAGTAGGTTCATCCTAGTAATTCCTGCTGTTCTTCATTTATGACATTCGATTTCCGGTATCTGAGTCTGGATATTATTTGTAACTATGCTTTAGATCAAAATCATAGTTACAGAAATGCGAATAAATCTCATTGAGCTATGCTTCAAATATTTCGTCTGGCGGTCAACACGGTAGCAGACAGCTTAACCACGTCTTGGAAAGGCGTGCTTCCTAAGAGCTAGAAAGTTCAGCACATCAACTAAATGAAGGTATCTTCCTGTCTCTAGTCTTGTGGAAGACTGGCAACATTTTTGAATACATTTGTCAACTACGTGACAGTCGATTACTTCCAGTGTGGTTCAGAACTATCAAGCTAAATTCACTTGATATTTTGTTGTCATTTTCAATAAACAGTCTGAATGTTGCTCACTTAATGTGTAGCATTGAAGTGTCAGATATATTGTTTGATTCCAGAAAGGTCGTTCCATGTAGAACCTGAAACAAATCTCACGTTTAACATCACTAGTTATCACTGTTAACGACGAATACCCTAAACAGAGCTCACTTACAGCAGCAGTACTCGCTAGGTAAAGTGGTAACGCACCGCTTTGTGCACGGAACGGTGCATTCACTCAAGGTTGTAATCTTCCTAGAGACCCAAAAGTTTTGTTTCCTTTTTACGTCCTCTCTTACCGATCGAGAACCTTATAGGAAATCTAACTTCACCATCTTAAGTCTTATCACAATTCCGATTTAGTACGCCCTAGATCTAAAAATGAAATAATTAAAAATTTTTGACTTTGCACCTTTGTAAAAAACTTTTATTTTCCTAATAACCGAAACACATCTTAGTTTTTCTGAACCCACTGTTCAACTGATTATGTGTGGCATTGTATAATTTGTTAACTGGGTTTCATTTTGGGTCTTCTGTCACTGTGAGTTTTATATATTTTCATGGGAATCCTGAAATGCTTCTGGCATAGGACACATGGTTTCACGTAGACACAAACTATATTTGGGTGAAAAGTGCGTAACAACTTGCTCATCCGTGATGTTTTGGGTAGACTCGAGTTACACGTAGCATGTTTTTTTTATTCGACTTATGGTATAAGTGCACTCTAGTAAGTTGTAATTAATTTTTAGCTGCTTACTGAATGTGACAGAAGAACATAAAGGAGAAATTAATCTTCAAGTACATGTTCCTTCAGTCGCCAATCCACTTTTAAATTGTATTTTCGTCCACAAAGAAATTATCTTGATGGTTGTTCGATACGGGGAATGAAAGATGAACGTTTGAAGCCGCTATACCCGAAGAAGAATTGCGGTTAGGACTGCTTTCCAGCCAAGCTCCTGGATAGCTTATTTTCTGAAATCAGCAGCACGGAGACGGTCGTTCTCGCACGGGAGCTACACTAATTGCTGTTTCCTTGGTCACTTTTCATCTGTTGCGACCTCAAGGCGTCTCAGTTGTTGACAACAGGTACTAACCGTGGTGAACACACCCTTAGACTTCTATTATTAACATAAAACACCTTCTTTTTGTCACTAGGTGCATAACGTTACAGTTTAACGACTCAAACTGGACTATGCTTCTTTTTTTTGTTGTTTTTTTTTTTGGGCCCAATCAATGTTTTCTGTTTACGAGGTTAATACATAGTGGTTCGCATCTACGTCTCACCTTTATTTCTTTAAATTGACTTTTTATTATTTTATTTTATTCTATTTTATTTGCGTTGGTTGATCGTTTGTCTGGCCGTGTGCTAAGACCTCTTAGGAACTGGTAGTGGCATGAAGTTGAAATTTATGTCAAATACTAATGTCAACACTCCTTTGGCAGTGCAAATATTTTAACGTTGTAAGTCAACGCAGTCGAAAGGTACTGTGATGTGGGTCACATAGTTTGGTGTTCGGATATTTAATCATCAAATCCGACAAACCGACAGGCGGTCATCGTGGTCTAGTGGCGAAGAGCCTGGAAATCGATACGTCACTAAATCAGCTCTTGGATGGATCACGGATTCTTCAGCCTTCGTTTCAACATGGTCTTTACCTCTCAGCCACATGAAGACGCCCCAGAAACAACATGTACTTGGGATTCCATGTTCAACTGTAGGTCCCCTTTCAACGGCTGGATGCAAGTCGTCGAAGTGGCGTTCAGTAAAAAGACATTCACCAGCGTAGTGAGCCACACGAAATTATTATTAGTATTATTATTATTATTATGTATAAACATAATTTAGTTCTGACGGAACCGTTAGAGCGCGAGTCCTACTCGCAAGTTTTCCCTTTTTTCAGGTTATCTTTGCTCTGGTGGGTTACATACTTCAATCCCATTCACATAACATACTACATGACAAAAGGTCACTAGACCATTCCTTATACAAGTATATGACACGAATTACGATTTCAAAATGTTAAGCTGAGAGTGTGCTCTTTAACTAGTTACATATTATCAGCCGACCATAAACATAGGCCTATACACCTGTGGTGGGAGGTAACACTTCCTGAAGAGCTTCCCACATCCTACCGGGTTACTAGTTTGTTCAGGTGCGTCTTATGTGATTTTATTCCAGTGATTACAAAATGAAACCAAAAACACGCATTGAGTAACCCAGCCAGCTAATGAACATCGATGTGAACGAATAACAAAACGAATGTTTCGTATAAGTTGTAGTCAGTCTTCTCTATCGCCAGGTTTAACTCTTGACGCCTTTGAGCTGAAACATTTCCACCATTTCATTGTTGTTTCCTCAATACCCCAAAGTCTTGGAGGTCTCCACGAACGGCGCTTGTCTGGGTTTGAAATCGGATCTGGAATAAAAGTTTCCAAAGTGTCATTTCAAGCTGTAGCAAGTGCACACCAAACTGCACGTGCGTGGTTAGCTCAGATGGTAGAGCACTTGCTCGCAAAAGGCAAAAGTCCTGAGTTCGAGTCTCGGTGCGGCACACAGTTTTAATTTGCCAGGGAAGTTTCATAACAGCACACACTCCGCTGCAGAGTGAAATTTTCATTCTGTCTAACTTGACGTGTTCGCCAATGTTTGCTACTTTAAGCGCTCATTGTTCTTACGATTTAAATGTAAACTCTGCTCTGTAGAGCAGATGACGTGCTGCATTTAACCTGATGGTTAAAGTTTAAGGTTCAGAGCAGTAGACTCAGGTGCATTGTACAGAGAGAAGAAAAATTTAAGGCTACAATTCCTTAGTTATAATATCGCCATTGTATTTCTTAGGAACTACTGACGATTTCACAATTGTGGTGAAACACAGTTGGTTATAGATAAATAAAACTTTCTCTTTCTTCTTTTAAAGTCCATTCTATTAATTACTGTGTTAAATATTCTAGGTAAGCTTATCCATCAGTACTCTGAGAATATTTTATTACTGGTAAATAAATTAGATACTGGCTCATACTAGGCAGTGGATTTTACAGATACCCATGAAAGTCTGTCAGTATTTGTATGTCGTACGCTTAACATTCCTTGGGTAGATGTTTTCAATGTTTTCCACTATTTGCTACTATCTCCGTTACCTTCTGTTATCATTGCATGTACTACATCTCAGCAGTGCTTTTTGTCGGTACGTGTGATTAGTTAATCTAAATTATTGTTTGATATATGAGTTCACGATTTCGTTGACCACAAATGACGAAAAGCAAGCAAATAGTTTAAAGTTATTGTTTTACTTAAAAAGTTACTTCGTAAACATTATGACTTTTTGCCGTCATCTACATTACCTGTTCTCCTGACTACATTTGAGGACGCACATTCAGAACATTTTCGTGGGCAGCACACGCTACCTGAAGCCTACAACCTCACGTTACTAAAACTGGAGAACCTTTTTAAATATCAATGCAAATCTTTCCAACAATTCAAACTGCCAAACCCTGTTGTGATCGTCACATAACACACAACGTAGACGACCACACGAACGGCAAAACAGCTTAAGAGGAACAAAACGAAGAACAGAAGGCGGTAGCGGAGGAAGTCTTACATTCAGCAAAGAAATTAGATTCTCGAACGTTACTTCACTGGCGGCCGAGGAGGCTCTGGTAAAACATTTGTCTAAGGAATAATGTGTCACATTATATGTGGTCAAACCAAAGTTACTTTAACTGTAGCATTGATAGGTATTGTCGCCAATCTCCTACCAGGGGAACTCACATCACATTAGATTTTCTAACTTCGTCGTCGATTCGCACTACGTCTCCGTAACTCTGACCTCATCTGACGGAAGAGATTTAATTGCTTCCCAAAGACGCTTTAAGCGTCGTCAGTCGACTTTTAAAAGACACCATCTATAATAACCTCTCTTATGGAGGCAAAATAATTCCGTTCGGTAGAGATTTCCGTCAAGTATTACCCGTCGTTAAACGTTTTCGAAACTACAGCTAAACGATCATCTTTACAGTCTCCAGTTAAATTCATAAGCGGACTCAAAATATGCGGGCACATGGTGATCCAGTTGTCACTGAATTGTTGTTGAAACTGCATCACGGTGATTTAGGAAATCAACTACATTACTCTGAAGCGATCCAATTCTTAAATTTTGTTGTTGTAATTGGGATAGTTTTATGACCACGATGTTGAGTGCTACAGAAATCAATGAACAAAATGTTTCGCAGTTCTAATCAATGGTGATTCTATTACCAAAAAATGATGGTTGTACATACAAAAATTAATAAATATGTCGTTTCCAATATAATACCTAGAGAGGTAGAGGTTTACCTCTATTCTGATTCTCTCCCATTGGAAGGAATAAACAACCTTCGATTGTACCCTACAGAGTTCTTGAACTCCTTATTACGTCATAAGTTGCTTTTGAATGAAAATGCTTTTATTGTGTTAATTAGAAATGTTATAGCTAAACAAGGGTTAATGACTCCGAGAAAACGGTGCACATCCTCCGCAAAACCTTCTGATCCAACCGCTGCTTTCCAGATTATAAGAAAACAATCCCAGATAAGAAAGCCTTCCCAACAAATATTAATAAAGCACAAGGTCAGATAATTCAAAGGCCAGCATTGTATTTACCAGAACGCGTTTCTTTGCATGACCAATTTTACGCGAGCTTTTCACGGGTTCGCAAATTTAGTCATATTTATATTTGTGCTAAAGACACTTACAGCCAAAAAGTAAAGGGTGGCTACAATATAAATTTAGCATTGTTTTCAAAGAATTTTTGTAAAGTAAACAACGGTTTAAACTTGCAATTAAACTGCCAAAGACAATATGATTTCTATTAACCGTCGTGTACGTAATGATACAGATTTTTTATAATGAGACTAATATTTGTCACTAAAATTGAAATGTAATACCTTTTATCAACGAATATTCGCGTTTATATATTTCTCCATTGCTATGTTTCCTATTGGCAAATTATTTGCACAGTTCAACTAGTTACAAACAGTTTATATCATATTAAATTTTCAAATAACCTTACAAAGTCTCCAAAGCTGTATCAGTTAGTTCGCCGAATTCTTGTTTTTTCTCCTTCACTCGTTGTTGGTTAAAAGATTTTTCTGTAGGTAATCTAATTTTTCTTCGATGATGACTACATCTGCAGCGCAGTAAAATAATTGGAAATAGTCTCAATGTGTTTCTGTCAGTTTTGAAGGAATTTCTTGCTTTTTCACAGCTTCTATAACTATCAATATGTTCTGTTTGTTTTGAACTACATTATCCTACTCTACAAAACACAGACGTAACAAAATTCCACGGAATGTTGGCAGTGATCACACTATGATGCGGCAAAAAGCAGTGCAGCTTCGTTATAATCCAGGTTTTTTTCAAGGCGTTAGCCCATGCTAGACCGCAGATCTGAAAACACTAATGTCACTGCAGCAAGAGTGAAGCTGACAGGCATGGCTTGTAAATCACGCACTTTATTGATGCACACCGCAGTATAACACTGATTAAGAACTTTATTACACATCTCGCCTCCGCACCAGTATCCTATAAAGGTCACCAGGGGCCATTACTTCGTCCCTGATGTCTAAGGAACTAGTCCACAGTCAGCAACCCGATCCTCCTGCGTCGAAACCAAACTGAGTGAAAACCTATATTTATCTAATTTAGTTAACTCACCTTTTTACTCGTAGTCTGTAAAATTAAGTATCAATATGCTTTTTTATATTTACATTAGTAACTGTATTGTTTACTTAGCTGATTGTAACTAAGCAAATGCTATGACCAACTGGCAATAATAATAGAGAAGGTGATCATATTAACTCCTAGAGAAATTTAAGTCAATTAGCATCAACCCATACATTAGATACTATAAGAATAGTAACGTTCTATGTAAAATATGAAGGATGACACACAGATCAGCTAGATTTATGTCCATGCTGCTTTAACAGTAGTGTACATAGTGATTCCAGCTTTCAAAAGCGTTTTACAACTAACTGTGAGAAGCCTGATATTAGAACTTGCAAATACATTTCTTCTCTGGAAGGAAAGTTACGCTGTAGTACCCAGTGCATAGAATATTGTTACTCACCTACAGCTACATTGGTAACAGCGCTATTCTTCAGTCTCATGATCAGTTTAATGCATCCATACTTGTCTATCCCATGTTTATAATTTCATCTTTGCCTAACTTCTGTAACCTACATCTGTTTGAACTTGCGTAATGTATTCGAGCTTTGGTCTCCATCCAAAATTCTTAGCCACCAACTTTGTCTCCACTCCCACATTAAAGATTCATGATGCCTTAGGATGTGTCCTATCATCTGGACATTCTTTTTGTGAGGTTCTGGCGTAAATTTCTTTCTTTCCCCAAATTCAATTCAGTACCTCCTCATTAAACGTTCAACAAATTGTTTTAATCTTCTGCTTTCTTCCGTAGCACACCAGTTCAAAAGCTTCTATTCACTTCTTGTCTGAAATATTTATTGACCACATTTTAATTTCATACAAGACTACACTCCAGACAAATATATACAGAAAAGGCATTCTAGCATTTTATTTACTATTCTGTGTCAACAGTTTTCTATTTCTCAGGAAGGTTTTTCTTGCTACTGCCAGTCCGTATGTGTATCCTCTCTACTTCGGCTATCATCAGTATGATTGCTACCCAAAAGCAAAGTACATTTACCACTTCAATGTCTCATTTCCTGATATTATTCGCTTAGCATCGATTGATTTAATTCCAATATATTCTGTTACCCTTGTTAGACGTTCGTTGATGTTCACCTTATACTTTCTTTTCAAGACATTAATCATTCCATTCAACATCTCTTACAAGTATTTTGCATTCTATGACAGAATTATAGTACCACTAACAAATCTCATAGGTTTTATTTCTTCTCCCTGAATTGTAATTTCCTTCCTGACATCTCTTTGGTTGCCTTTACGGCTTGTTCAATCTACAAATTGAATAACATTAGGCACATATCACAACTCTATCACATTCTCTTCTCAGTTACAGCTTCCATTTCACATCCTTAACACTTATTATTACAGTGTGATTTTCATACGAGTTTTGGCTAACTTTTAACTCCCTGTAGTTTTTCCTCAATAGTTTCATAGTTTCAAAAAGTGTCCATAAATCATTTCCCGAAACCTACCCTAAATTTACAAATATTATAAATGTGCTTTTGTTTTTCTGTAATTTATCTTCTAAAATAAGTCGTAGTGTCAGACTTGTCTAGCGTGTTCCTACATTTCTCCAGTAACCAAACTGCTTTTTCCTGAGGTCAGCCTCTACCATTTTATCCTTTCCTATGTAATTCGCGTCAATATTTTCTAGCAGTAGATCATTAATCTGATAGTTCTGTAATATTCACACTGGTCAGCACCCATCTTTTCTGAAATTTAAATTATTACATTCCTTTGGAAGTCTAAGTGTATTTCACCGGCCCTGAATATCATAGATACCAGATGAAATAGTTTTGTCATAGCCGGCTCTCTATACTGTCTCAGTAACTCAGAAAGAATATCATCTAGGTCAGGGACCGTGTTCTGACTTAGGTCTTTCCTTCATGGGCTTCTGCAGTTTCTCTGTAGCTGGAGTCCTTTCCCTGGTCGTGCATGCTTCTACAGTGTTGTATTACTCCTCTTGATATTCCTGTTTAACTGTTTGACACTTTCTTTCGGTCGCATTTTTTAGATGTCTATTCCCATTCCCCTGTTTCAGTTGCTGCTTCTGTATGCTGCCTCACTTTGTGACCTAAGTTCAATGCCTCTTTCGTTATATAAGGATTTCTAGTGGCTCCTGTGTTTTTGCTCATTAAATCCTCTCCTGACTTCATCATTTCATCTCTAAAAACTCCCCATTCATCTTCTGTTGTATTCTTTTCCACCCTATCAATCAATAATTCACAGCCTTATGCTCCCTCTCGAACCATCAACATGCTCTGCTTCTTTCAGTTTATTCACCTATACATTCGCCTACTCTTCTGTTACTTTCTCATTCTTAAATTCAAGTTCATAATTAACAAATTTTGGTCAGATTCCACATTTCTTCGTGGAATTGTTTTGCTTTTTAAAATCTGATTTCGAAAGGTCGTTATTACCATTGTACAACCTATCTGTAGCTTTCTGGTGTCTTTAGAGCTATTTCACAAATAAAACTCTTAATACTCAAACCAGGCCATAGCAATTATTAAATTCCACACTGTACAAAATTCTACCAAGGGCCTTCCCCTTTCATTCCTTTGACTCAGTCCATGTTCTTCTATTACGTTTACTTATCTTCCTTTTCATGCTGTTGAATACTAGGCTCCCATTACAATTTCATTTTCGTACCCCTTCTGTATCAGAAAAATCTTATATTCTCATGATAAAATATTTTGACATATTTACCTTCAATCTATTCATTTCTGTTTTTTTAATACTTTTTTCTACAACACACTTAACGGATCGAACATTCCACATTACGAGCTATAGCATGCCACTTCTTATTTTCCTAATGTCGACATCCTGTTGTGTAGTCCATGCCTGGAAATACGAAGAAGGGACTATTCTATCTCTGGATTGTACAAAATTCTACCAAGGGGCTTCCCCTTTCATTCCTTTGACCCAGTCCATGTTCTTCCATTACGTTTACTTATCTTCCTTTTCCTGCTGTCGAATACTAGGCTCCCATTACAATTTCATTTTCGTACCCCTTATGTATCCGAAAAATCTTATATTCTCATGATAAAATATTTTGACATATTTGCCTTCAATCTATTCATTTCTGTTTCTTAATTCTCTGTTCTACTACACACTTAACAGATCGAACATTCCACATTAAGAGCTGTACAATGCCACTTCTGATTTTCCTAGTGTCGACATCCTGTTGTCTAGTCCATGCATGGAGATACGAATAAGGGACTATTTTATCTCTGAATTGTTTCACCAAATAGGATACCACCAATATTAAGCCACAGAGTTGAGCTGTGTGGCCTCAGGATATGTAAAAGCTATAGTTAGTCTGCACCATCATCATAGACACTACATTATGTAATGTTATACAGCCTTGTTAGTTAATCGTCAAAGCTGTTGCCCTGTAGGCTGCTGCCCTCTTCAGGAAGAACCAGTCTGGTTAGATATGTATTAGAGACACAAGCAGAATTTTACAAATAGCAACACTTTACATACAAATAACTGTAAAAAATCCAAATGTCCCATTTTTTAGATAAAACAAAACTAAATTATGCACATATAAAACGATATTATTATTCAAAAATAACCGCAAAAATTCAATTTACACACTCATCCCAACCTATGAGTGCAAATTGGAAGGTATAAATTTTATACAATACCTGAAATTATAGTTTCAACTGTTTTCGAAGTAATGTAATACACAGTTAGATTCGGAGTAAAAACTTCAGATGATGAAACTCATTAAATGTTCATAACCCATAATGTAATACAATTCATTTACTTCTAGGTAACTAATATTTTTAAACAAATTGGAATTGCTTGCATCATTAATCTTATTCAGTAGCATATCCATTTATACAGATTAAAAGTTTCCTGACATCATCGCCATATTCTGCCCGTTTACATACCTCTGTATTTGAATATGTGATCAATGTCTTTGGCACTTCAGTGTAACTGCCCATGTCTTGAAAACACAACTTAGTATTTTCTCTGTACTTTGGTTACATAACTCTGTAGTGAAAGCCATACATTTGTTCTTTAGATAAATCAAGTATACTCATACAAACATAGGTGTGTTTATTAAATGTGATTTTTGCCTTAATCATATGAATAGCAACAAGATTTTCATTAAGTATAGTTCTTACTTTAACGTTCGGCTTTGCTATTAATTTATCACATTTTGTACCATCTGAGACTAATTTTACCTCCACACTGTTTCTCAGATTTTCCATTGTCTTACCAGCTACTGAATTATTCATCAGACTACAGAAATCTGTTTCAAAGTCGTTCTTCTCTTTCTTCCTCATATATATGTGCTGAAGTCAATATCCTTCTTCAACCAATTGTATAAGATTTCTGTAGTGAAATACATAATTTTGTTTACCATTGAAAGCAAACAATTACCTATTGTGTTTGGTTCCAGTTACTATTTTACTTTCAAAATCGACTGTTAAATCATTATCTAAGTTATGTAGATCTTTAGGCTATTCTAGACCTACTTCTAAAGTATATTCAATTTTAGCATTATCTGATATTTCACTGATTTTTGTACTGTCAAAAGAAACGGGATTAACCCATTCAAATCCATAATTTGGTAAATATTGACTCACAGGGTAACCATGAAAATTATTTGTCTCTAAATATGCTAAATAGTTTGATGTGTTTTTAATATCAAAAATCTTACATATATATATTATTTGCTTGCACATACATATTGCAAAACTGAGATATTCCTTCTCTTGATCCTTTTTCAACAATTACAATCATATAATAATTATGTAATAATTCTAGTGGTTGATTAGTCGTTTTCAGATTGACATCCCATGATAAACCATGTGCTTTTAAATACCAAGATGGGTCCAAATCGCAAGCTTTTATACAAGTTCTTCTAAAATTTTCAAAGACGTCAGCCAGTGAAAAAAAATTACATTTTGTAAACAGATCATGATATTCACCAAGATATTTGAACTTAATTTTTTTCCAGACCAACTGTGTATGATTGTAGACATTATCAGTCACATTACACTTTTTCAGTTTACTGTAAATTTTTTTTTAGGTGAAGCAGCCTTTATTCAATTTTTTCCCAGAATCCATGTTATCGTATCGATACACAACTTACCTGATCACTAGATTGAATAATTCTTCTGGGATGTTTTTCTAATGTTTTTCATTTGAATGTCTTTCAAATTTGACAAAAGTTTGTCAAGTGAAGAAACCGAAGATTTTCTCTCCTTTTACCAAAACTAATATATCTGTGTCCATTGAAAACCATTAGTGTGATTGATGCGGCTGTGTTATGCCACTCTTGGACCTAAGCGACCTTACAGTTCTAATTATATTCCCTCCACTCCACACAGTCGATGGTGTGATGGGTTCCATATCCTAGGACACATTAGATACCTGCTGCCTATAGACACGCCTTCCCCTTTGTCACAGTAGCCGCACGGAAGCTGTTGCACGTGAATCTCCACGCCGCTCCGTTTGTCTCACCACTACTCTCATCATGGCCTTCACAAAGCAAACGGCCCCCAAGTCGACCAGCGGGAAGGCGCCATGCTAACAGTTCACCACGAAGCCGACGAGGAAGAGCTCGCCCGCCACAGGGGCGTCAAGAAGCCCCACCGGTACAGGCCGGCATCCGTCGCTCTGCGTGAAATCCGCCGCTGCCAAAAGAGTACCGAGCTACTCATCCGCAAGCTGCTCTTCCAGCGCCTAGTGTGCGAGATCGCCCAGGACTTCAGGACCGACATCCGCTTCCAGAGCTCCTCTGTCATAGCTCTGCAGAAGGGCAGAGAGGCCTATCTCGTTGGCCTCTTCAAAGACACCAACCTGTGCACCATCTATTTCAAGAATGTCACCATCATGCCCAAGGACATGCAGCTTGCGTGCCTCACCCGCGGCGAGTGCACCAAACTGTCCTTAAGCACACAGGCCACAACCCGGCTCGGCATGCCAGGCGGCAAAACATACACATCGTTTCTCTCATCACACCAGCACATGCTATTTTTGCATACGATCGTCTTGCGTCTAACTTTAACGGGAACGCCTTTCGGGGTTCCCTATTCCGATTAACGGCTGCTTACTTCCTCCCTGTCCACCCCCACTATTATTACTGTAAAGTCGTTAATTACCCATAGCACCTACCAGCGAATACACCACGAATATCTCTAACACTCGTCGACACGTCAACCTGCTAACATTCCACTGCTAATCACACAACCTTATGGAGTTTCATAGGTGGCCCTGTGCTCATCTTCGACAGAACCGTTGTCAAGACCCTTTATGAATGTGTCGTACCCCCTCTTGTAGGCCTTCTGTGGCAAAACTTTGTTCTCTTCATCACTCTGAGTCAGTTCATACACTCCATTTTATTATTCTGTAGGCAAAATCTTCCACGACCTCCCATTGCCACTTCATGGAAAGTGCTAAATAATCCGGAAAGAATCTCGCAATATCATGCTTCTCATACCTTTGCAGACGTCCTTGTTTCTTATGCTCAAACGTCCCCATAATATTCAGCGCATCCGTGCATCTCACAAAAGTCTTTGTCTCTCCCGTTAAGCGTAACTTCGCTACCTGCAACAACTGATTACCTGACCAACTACCAGTACTCGCCGACGTTGTCAGATCATCCGCCAACGACGTGTCATACACAGTCGACCTTCCAGAGTAGGGTGTGAGTAGGTTAGTGGCAGCTGGACCCATTACAAGTGTCGGTGCCGTGAGCAACACTAATTTCTCATCTGTAGCTGTAAGCTTGTTAAGCACGACCGTATCTTCTCCTCTCCATTACGCTACCTGCTTAACTAATGCCTGATCTACCTGCAAGGCAGTGATGCCCTGAGTCTCTGACTCAGCCTATGCAACACCTTTTCTTCCATTCGTACACAATAGCAATACTTGACAATTACCTAATGAAAGAAGAAAAGAGTGACACCTAGTGCCTTATCATCAACCATCTACATTCTCTATACTGTTTCGCAATACAGTCATAACGATGGCACGTAAAACAAGTTACGGATACAGATTCAGCTTACAGTGCGGAATGCCTAAGCAGATTACACTGCGAATATCGCACGGGCTACAAGTACTGCTGTTTACTGTTGCCCCGAAATTCTGACACATCAGCCGGTTCTTCTGGTTTAAAACAAAGTACTCCTGAAGTTACGACGAAACTCCTTCTCAGATCCGATGTCTCTCTCACACACAAAAAGTAACAGTCTCTCCACTCGTGGCACTTTGTTGATACAGCATATTGTGGTCCAGATGTCACGCTGCGTGGACGGCGCACCCCCTGCTGAAGGCGAACTCGACATTTCTGACACCTGCCCATATCCCACCCCGGAGGTGCCATGGGCCGACAACTGTGTAGAGACTGTGTAGCCGAGGCGTGAGACGGCATGGCAGGCCAATGAGGCTCAGGAAGAAGCGGTTGTCAAGATTAGCACGTTACTGATAACTGATACGATGGTTCTGCGGCGTGTTAGGGAGGCGATCACGACCCTGCTGCAGCAGAAGTGTACCAGTAGTTAGTCAGCCGGATGCTAATGTCCGCCCAGCTGACTGAAACAGGTGCCGGCGTCCTGATTTGCACATGTCTGCAGTCGGTACCATGCCCACGGCAATGTTGCATGAGCCACAGCACCGACACCAGTGGCGCATACTGTAATCTGGCAGAAGTAGCACCTTTTCGATGAATTCTGCATCCGGATGGCCAACGCGAGCGGCATGAGGCACGCCCATTGCCTTGTCAGTAGGCGGCTGCTGTGCCATGGTCACGACCTGCAGCCTCGAGGCAGTCGAGCGGCTGCTGCTGGAACGGACCAGCAGGCCCACTGAGCTGTATCACCTAGTCTAGTGTACAGACTTATTAGTGCAGAAAGCAGCGGTGACACGAACTTGGGGTTGCAGCTGGCGGCTCCATATCGGCTCCTCACCAAGCGAAGGCCCTACATCCGGGAAGTACTACTAGACTGCAAATGAATCTGCTGCAAATTCAATCGTTATTTGTGCAAGCTAGCGGAGGACTTTATGTGGCCGGCCGCGGTGGCCGAGCGGTTCTAGGCGCTGCAGTCCGAAAGCATGTGACAACTACGGTCGCAGGTTCGAATCCTGCCTCGGGCATGGATGTGCGTGATGTCCTTGGGTTAGTTAGGTTTAAGTAGTTCTAAGTTCTAGGGTACTGATGACCTCAGATGTTAGGTCCCATAGTGCTCAGAGTCATTTTTTGACTTGTTGTGGCAGTGCGGCGCTCCTGGTTACGTTCTGGGTAAAACCACCCAAAGTCCGATGATGGAGACATCTCCTGTGTTTGCGCTACTCATTACTACTGTGTTGGCAAATTACGCTGCTCGATGATAGCCCATCTCGCAATAATTTCACATACTTTTTGTCTTAAATCAAACGTCGAAACCCCGTGCTAACTCGCCACCGTCGGATAATGCAGTCTGTATGCTCAGTAACTGTTCATTTTCTGTTTATTATACATATGTGTGTGTTAACTTGACATGGTTCATATATTTTTGGAAACACCATTTTGACGATGTAGATGATTTGAAAATATCATCGTATGAATAAAAGTTAAATTTGCTTCTTTGGCAGTTTTTCTGTTTTATTGACCAATGCTTTATTGTCCCACTGCTTCTTCTCACAAATTTCATTCTAGTAGTAGCACGACTGAGATTTTCAGTGTTTATTACACTAGAGACAGAAAAACAAAACAAAAAAAACGGTTACTGATTTGTAGTCGGAGCATCTGAGAATTATTAGTAATTACACTCTAGTCCCTACACCTAGTTACAGAAATCTGAGTATAGTGCAATGACATTTACTTTTGGTATTCCGACACTTAGCATCCGCATATTTGAGACACAAAGTGTAGTCACTTCTGAGTCTACTCAGGAAAACACCAGTAGGTACTCTTCCTGCTTGTATTATAACGGAATCCTAACAACAACGCACAGTTAGGTTGACAGCTCTGTGACCATTGAGTAACTTTCAGGATGGTAAGGAATTATCCTTCTAAATTAACGTGATTGCTTGTGTTATTTCCATTAAATAGTCTTCGTGATTTTCATTTAAGGTGTAAGTAGAGTTATCATTTTATGGGTTTTTACTAGCTCTGACTTAAGATGGTTCCCTGTAAAGAGAAGGCTGCTTGGACTCACGGTTCCAGTCTATCTGAACGCCAGACATTTAGTGGTTTTGTTACAGAGCTACAAGCAGCCACATAGAAAATCAGCAGCGAGATCTTAAGAAACCTTCTCGATCACAACTCGTCTCGCTACTTCCAGTCCATCATAATGTAAAGGAGAAATACTTGTGATGTCGCATAATTTATAATATCTCTTTATGATTTTTGGGGTCTGTGAATACTCAGTTGTATACATGATCTGTCTACGACACACAACAACAAGTAAAAACAGTCCCAGAGTGAGTAATACACTCCTGGAAATGGAAAAAAGAACACATTGACACACCAGGAACCGCGGTGTTGGCCGTCGAATGGCGCTAGCTGCGCAGCATTTGTGCACCGCCGCCGTCAGTGTCAGCCAGTTTGCCGTGGCATACGGTGCTCCATCGCAGTCTTTAACACTGGTAGCATGCCGCGACAGCGTGGACGTGAACCGTATGTGCAGTTGACGGACTTTGAGTGGGGGCGTATAGTAGGCATGCGGGAGGCCGGGTGGACGTACCGCCGAATTGCTCAACAAGTGGGGCGTGAGGTCTCCACAGTACATCGATGTTGTCGCCAGTGGTCGGCGGAAGGTGAACGTGCCCGTCGACCTGGGACCGGACCGCAGCGACGCACGGATGCACGCCAAGACCGTAGGATCCTACGCAGTGCCGTAGGGGACCGCACCGCTACTTCCCAGAAATTAGGGACACTGTTGCTCCTGGGGTATCGGCGAGGACCATTCGCAACCGTCTCCATGACGCTGGGCTACGGTCCCCCACACCGTTAGGCCGTCTTCCGCTCACGCCCCAACATCGTGCAGCCCGCCTCCAGTGATGTCGCGACAGGCGTGAATGGAGGGATGAATGGAGACGTGTCGTCTTCAGCGATGAGAGTCGCTTCTGCCTTGGTGCCAATGATGGTCGTATTCGTGTTTGGCGCCGTGCAGGTGAGCGCCACAATCAGGACTGCATACGACCGAGGCACACAGGGCCAACACCCGGCATCAGGGTGTGGGGAGCGATCTCCTACACTTGCCTTACGCCTCTGGTGATCGTCGAGGGGACACTGAATAGTGCTCGGTACATCCAAACCGTCATCGAACCCATCGTTCTACCATTCCTAGACCGGCAAGGGAACTTGCTGTTCCAACAGGACAATGCACGTCCGCATGTATCCCGTACCACCCAACGTGCTCTAGAAGGTGTAAGTCAACTACCCTGGCAGGCAAGATCTCCGGATCTGTCCCCCATTGAGCACATTTGGGACTGGATGAAGCGTCGTTTCACGCGGTCTGCCCGTCCAGCACGAACGCTGGTCCAACTGAGGCGCCAGGTTGAAATGGCATGGCAAGCCGTTCCACAGGACTACATCCAGCATCTCTACGATCGTCTCCATGGGAGAATAGCAGCCTGCATTGCTGCGAAAGATGGATATACACTGTACTAGTGCCGACATTGTGCATGCTCTGTTGCCTGTGTCTATGTGCCTGTGGTTCTGTCAGTGTGATCATGTGATGTATCTGACCTCAGGAATGTGTCAATAAAGTTTCCCCTTCCTGGGACAATGAATTCACGGTGTTCTTATTTCAATTTCCAGGAGTGTATATTACTAATTTATACCAGTATAGCCACGCTTGCGTCTCAGTTACTCAGTGACGGTTCAAGAACATTTTACCAGACAGCGAATTGTCATTTGGTGCCCTCCGTGTCACTTTTTCCTTTGTACCCTTTTATCCGTGATCGTTTTTGCTACTAATTGCGATACGAACGGTATACACATCTTGGCTCTGGCGCCCCTCTCAGCTTGGCGCCCCAAGCTGCATCCACTATTTGTGATGTTTCCTATACAGAAATAGCACAGCTGTGGCGCCTTGGCACCCCTGACACCTTAATGCCCCCAAACAGTGGATTGTGTCACTTGGGCCTTGTATCGGCTCTGTAGTCACTTTATGTTTTATTAAAACAGACTTTCGTCATAAGGCTACTGTGGTATGTTGTATTCCATTTATATAAGTACAGGGCATATCTTAACAGCATTTTCCGATAACTGATTGAACACAACATTAAAGAGAAGTTAACCGTCCACAACATATTCTCTCACATTATCCGAAAGTCCGAAAATGCTCAGGTAGTTTACCAATTCCACTCTGGTAGAAACCTATTGTTTCTGTGTTAAAGATGTCGTCAAACAAAGTTTGAGATGCACTTTCGTCCGGAAACGAATTTTCTTGACGCTTGTTCAATAAAGAGCGGGAAAGGTAAGCAATTGAGGGCACAACATCAGAAAAAAGGGTATCTGAGGAATGAATTCCAAAACACATTCCTGAGTGGTTTTGTTCTTGACATCGGCAGAGTGCGTTATCGCACAGTAGCAACATGAAACACAGCTTTGTCAAACGTTGGTCTTATTCTGTGACCGTAGCTGTCTCTTCTCTCGGCAACAAATACCAGCTCCGATGAACACACCTCTGGGGAAGAGTTCATAACGCACTAAACCCATTTTGGTCCAGCAGAAGCAAAATATTATGTTCACACTAATATTTGCTACTGGATATGTCTTTTGTTGCAGCTGAGCTGCTAAAAATAAGACGTTAACATAAAGGGATCATAACTCGTCACCAATCGTAATATTGCATACAAATGGTCATTGAGTGATGTGATGGTGTTCAAACAAAAATGCAGTAATAGTAAACCCTTTCAGTTTTGTGGCTTTGAATCAGAGGACGCAGTACTCCTGCCTTAAACTACTGAACCTTGTCAATAGCATGAAAGTATCGCATAACGGTTAAATGGTCGAAGGTCATCACAAAAGGCATTTCTTGAGATTTCAGAATGACGAAAATCATTTTTTAGAACGATCTTTCTTCAAAAGAGAAAATCCCTTTTTTACGTGTTTTGTCCAAAATCAATCGCCCCTTACAAAATACTAAAGTTCGAGCTGCCTCCGCTGCCTTAATCTTAGATTAAATCCAAAGCGAACAATATTCCTCTAATGTTAGACTCCTTTTCACTTGTTACTATATTTTATATCAATTAAACAACATTCTTAAGTTTGAGGTATGACAACTGTAATGTGTAACTAAAAGATAAATATTAGAACTGCAAATAAAAGCAGGCTGAAGTGGCCGTAAGGTTCTAGGCGCTGCAGTCTGGAACCGCGAGACCACTACGGTCGCAGGTTCCAATCCTGCCTCGGGCATAAATGTGTGTGATGTTCTTAGGTTAATTAGATTTAACTAGTTCTAAGTTCTAGGGGACTAATGACCTCAGAAGTTGAGTCCCATACCGCTCAGAGCCATTTGAACCATTTTTTTAATAAGAAAGTGACAGTAGGAAAATACACTCATAGCGCCGCGATCACCTGGTTGGACAGAACGTGAGGTCAAATTTTCAGAAGAAATATTCAATAAGAAAGTTGTACAGTGCGTACCTGGAAACCGGAAGCTCTGTGGTTCAAATGCTGCCCACGCTACAGAAATTCTGAGTCTGCCTCGCCATCTGATGTTCTAGTCTCTTCTGTGCAAACCGCTCTATGTCTAAATAACTACTGCACCCTACATCCATTTCATTCTGCTTACTGTGTTCATGCCTAGACTTCCATCTACGATTTTTATCAACAGGTTTCTATCCATTATCAGATTGGCTGTTCCTTAATGCCGCATGATGTGAACTAGCTATTAATTCCTTCTTTTCTTCAAGTTGCACCATAAGTCTCTATTTTCCTCAGTTACATTTAGTACTTAATCATTTGTTATGCGATAAATCCATCTAAGCTTCAGTAGCTTTCCATAACACCACATTCCAAAAACTTCTATTGTGTTGTACTCTTTTGGGACGGCGGGTAAATAATCAGACGGTCGATACCTTTATTGTGACGTTATGAAAAGACACTTAAATTGTCTGTGCCCGCCTTACACCTTTCTTCTCTGTTCACAAGAGCCTGAAAACAACTTTTGCAGTCAGCCAGAAAGCCATGAACAAACTGACTACAATTTCCAGTCTACAAGTCTACATTACTCATTGAACTCACTGAAAGAAAATCTTCCTACTTACTATTCATTCAGCAGGATCAGGAACCATGACAATTAATAAAGGTTTTGAGTTTTAACTGATTAATGTATCTTTAAAAGTTTACACGCACAAATATAATAATATGCCTAATAATATTAATAATAAAACAGCACTATTAACTGGCAGAGGTAATCTCTACCGGAAGTTCCAAGTAAATTTGTCTAGCACTGTGACTTGTATACATCAGAGTTTATTGATCTCCCTAAAAGTGGTTAATAATCTCGCCCCTTGCCAAGTGGTTTTGTCGACATCACTAGCGGCACGCAAGCAGCTTCTTCCATGAAATCTAAGCGAACCAGGTCGGTGTACAGTCAGTCCTCACGAGTCCATTTCCTACTTTAACCGAAAACGCATTTGGTAGCTGCCCAGCTATGACATTATCCGAAGCACAGCGCACGCTGGCGTTTGACTGACGTGGACAGATTAATATCTCGGTGCGAATTGTCTGTCTCACGGGCCCTTTGGACGTTCTTACGTATGGGTGCAGCCGACCGCCAAACGGAACATCTGCTATCAACGGCACTAGGCACAGGCAGGTGTACCTACAGGGTGTTTCCAAAATGACCGGTATATTTGAAACGGCAATAAAAACTAAACGAACAGCGATAGAAATACACCGTTTGTTGCAATATGCTTGGGACAACAGTACATTTTCAGGCGGACAAACTTTCGAAATTACAGTAGTTACAATTTTCAACAACAGATGGCGCTGCAAGTGATGTGAAAGATATAGAAGACAACGCAGTCTGTGGGTGCGCCATTCTGTACGTCGTCTTTCTGCTGTAAGCGTGTGCTGTTCACAACGTGCAAGTGTGCTGTGGACAACATGGTTTATTCCTTAGAACAGACGATTTTTCTGGTGTTGGAATTCCACCGCCTAGAACAAAGTGTTGTTGCAACAAGATGAAGTTTTCAACGGAGGTTAAATGTAACCAAAGGACCGAAAAGCGATACAATAAAGGATCTGTTTCAAAAATTTCAACCGACTGGGAACGTGACGGATGAATGTGCAGGAAAGGTAGGGCGACCGCATACGGCAACCACAGAGGGCAACGCGCAGCTAGTGCAGCAGGTGATCCAACAGCGACTTCGGGTTTCCGTTCGCCGTGTTACAGCTGCGATCCAAAAGACGCCAATGTCCACGTATCGTCTCATGTGCCAGAGTTTACACCTCTATCCATACAAAATTCAAACGAAGCAACCCCTCAGCGCCGCTACCATTGCTGCACGAGAGACATTCGCTAACGATATAGTGCACAGGATTGATGACGGCGATATGCATGTGGGAAGCATTTGGTTTACTGACGAAGCTTATTTTTACCTGGATGGCTTCGTCAATAAACAGAACTGGCGCATATAGGGAACCGAAAAGCCCCATGTTGCAGTCCCATCGTCCCTGCATCCTCAAAAAGTACTGGTCTGGACCGCCATTTCTTCCAAAGGAATCATTGACCCATTTTTCTGATCCGAAACGATTAATGCATCACGCTATCTGGACATTCTTCGTGAATTTGTGCCGGTACAAACTGCCTTCGACGACACTGCGAGTACCTCGTGGTTTATGCAAGATGGTGCCCGGCCACATCGCACGGCCGACGTCTTTAATTTCCTGAATGAATATTTCGATGATCGTGTGATTGCTTTGGGCTATCCGAAACATACAGGAGGCGGCGTGGATTGGCCTCCCTATTCGCCAGACATGAACCCCTGTGACTTCTTTCTGTGGGGACAGTTGAAAGACCAGGTGTACCGCCAGAATCCAGAAACAATTGAACAGCTGAAGCAGTACATCTGCATGTGAAGCCATTCCGCCAGACACGTTGTCAAAGGTTTCGAGTAATTTCATTCAGAGACGACGCCATATTATTGCTACGCATGGTGGATATGTGGAAAATATCGTACTATAGAGTTTCCCAGACCGCAGCGCCATCTGTTGTTGACAATTGCCACTATTGTAATTTCGAAAGTTTGTCTGCCTGAAAATGTACTGTTGTCCCAAGCATATTGCAACAAACGGTGTATTTCTATCGCTGCTCGTTTAGTTTGTATTGCCGTTTCAAATATACCGGTCATTTTTGAAACACCCTGTAAATGGCCCCTTTCTCAGAGACCTATTATTTAATCTCTCTGTCGTTTAACAATTTACAAGATTCTTAATTTTATGTAAATAGACCTAACTTGCTATACTTATTGAAAATATATTAGCTCGACTGCATTTATACTTTGCTAGAATGTTAAGAACTGAGCCGACGGTAGATAATGACCTCTGAACTGTCTCTTTAAGATACTTTCTAATGGTTGTTAATTACAATACAGACTTCAAACTTGATAGAGCTGTATTGTTGCCTGAATGTAATCGAGTGCTGTGTAGTTACAACTTCCTATTGGAAATACAAATGATAATCTACCATGAATAAGGACGTTATCATTCCAAATCGGGTTTTTAGTTAATAACTTAAAACTTATAGAGGCAGCTTATTGGTGTCATATCGTTCACGCTTTTATGTGTAACAGGTTAGATATGAATTTTCATCCTTCTAAGTCTAATATTTAGCATCTTCAATTTTTCGTAAAAACGCCGATTTTGACCACAATATTACTCTGATCGAGTTGAGACTTGTAGCTTTTGATTGTGACAGACATTTATATATTCGGATCATTTTTTAGCTTTGCAGTCTTATTATTCAGCGCCACTTATTTTTTTCGTGAGATCATATTTTGCCTGGCATACTCATTTGATCATTCTATTACCTTAAGAATACACTGACGAAGTTTGGAAATGTTATTTTAATTTCACTCTTATACTATGGTACAGTTCTTTGTATGTTACACACAGGCGTGTCATGATGACGTGGCACTGGTAGTAGTGAACTGGATAAGCCACCTAGTTTATAGCTGGTATGTACATCTCTGGTTCAGATAACGGAGGAGAGGCATGGTGGCTTGGAAGCAATGAGGCCGTGGTAGGACGCTGGAGGGATTTGGCACTACATCTTCACATACAAGTCACCTACTTCCAAAAAATTACGGGGACGGTGGCAATGAGCTCTGACGCCATGTTCAGTCACGTCCCATATGTGTTCACTGGAGAGTTGGGTGGGTGGGGGGGGGGGGGGGGGAGCACATATAGTAGAACTCGCCAATGTGTTCCTCGCACCATTCCATCACACTTGTCACACTTCTGGCCTTGTGATATGGCGTATTGTCTTGTTGAAAAATGCCACTGAAGTCGGGAAACATGATCGTCGTGAAAGTTTGTACATGGTCTGTAACCAGTGTACGATACACCTTGGCCGTCACTATGCCTTCCACGAGCTCCAATGGACCTATGGATACCCACGTTAATGTCCCCCAGAGCATAATGTAGTCGCCGCAGTACAGACATCAAGGAGCTGTTCCTCTGGAAGATTGGAAGATGAGAGATTCATGCCCTCCCACTGGATGATGAAGAAGATATCGGCATTCATCAGACCATGAAAAGTTTTGCCACTGCACCAAAGTCCAGTTTCGACGGTCACGTGCCTATTTCAGTCGTAGTTACTGATGTTGTGGTGTTAAAATTGACAGATGCATGGGTCGTCTATTGCAGAGGCCCATCGTTAGGAGTGTTCGGTGCACTGTGTGTTCAGACACACTTGCTCTCTATCCAGCATTAATGTCTGATGTCACTTCGACCACAGTCCTGTTTTACTAGTCTGTCCAGTTTACGACGTCCGACATCTGTAAGTAGGGATGTCTACACAACCCCATGATGTCTGGACGTGGTTTCCCCATGATTTAGACATGTGTTGGAGACACTCACCACAGCACTCCTCTAACACCCAACGAGTCGTGGAGTTTCCGAAAGGCTCGTTCCAGTCCTCCGGAACATCGCAATCTTCCCTCGGTGAAAGTGAGATAGAACGTGCAAGTGCGCACCTTCGCCGTTCTACACACGGACAGCACTTTCACTAATATTTCATGTATCGTACTTGTGTCTGATTAGCAATCACTCTTCTCCAGGTGACGCTGATATCGTCTGGTGGCGTTTGTATCGATAGTAGGTCGGTGGTCATAATTTTCTGGCTGATCAGTGTAACTACCTTCAGGAAAACTTCCTAATACTAAAGTTCAGAAATTGTTTTCTTGTTGTAGCCAGCCTGCATTTTATATTTTCTTTACTTCGCTTATTATCAATTATTTGTTGTCCAAATAGCAAAAAGCATTAACTATTTTTAGTGACTCATTTCCTAATCTAATTCCTTCATCATGGCCTGATTTAATTCTACTACTTTCCTTTGCGTTGTTTTACATTTGTTGACATTTTTATCTTGTAACCTCTTTTCAAGGCACTATTAAGTCTGTTCAAGTAATCTCCCAAGTCCTTTGCCGCTTCCGACAGAATTACAGTGTCATCATATAATCATAAGGTTTTTATTTATCGACCTTGAACTTCAATTCCCTTCCAGTTTCTTCTTGGTTTCATTTACTGCATGCTCAGTGTACAGATCGAATAATATCAGGGATAGGCTAGGTTGGCTACAATCCTGTTGGGTTGCCTTATCGATTACAGTTTCCCTATCACGTCCTTCGACTCTTGTAGCTGTACTCTAATTATTGTGAAATTAATAAATGACTTTTTATTCCCTGTATTTCATCCCAGATACTTCCAAAATTTCTATGAGTTTAATCCGGTAAACACTGTGAAACGCTGTTTCAAAATCAAACAATGCTATTAAGGTAGGTTTGCCTTTTATCAACCTATAAGACACAGAGTTATCATTTTTTTCCGTCTTCCTACATTTCTCTGGAACACAGACCCGGTGTCAACTTCTACCAGCTTTTACATTCATCTCTATATAATTAGTGTCAATATTTGGAGCCCATGATTTAATAATTTGATGGTCCGACGATACTCATACCTGTCGGCAATTACCTTCTTTTAAACTGGAAGTATTACATCGCTCTTGAAGTCTAAGGGTGTTCTCCTTTCTCACACATTTCACACACCATGTGGAATAATTCTGTAAATGCTGGCTGCCCCAAGGTTTTTGATGCGTCTATAGAAATTTCATTTAGTCCAAAGGTATTGTTTATACTTATGTCTTTCAGTGCACCGTTATATTATTCTCGCACTACCACATCACTGATCTCATATGCTTCTATTTCCTGTTATCTTTTTATTATGCTGTTCTCAATTATGTTATATAGATCCTCTATACATTCCTTCCAGTTTTATAGAGTTCCATCTATTCTTACTTCTGCCTTGCCATATGAGCTTTTGACATCCATACAACTGTTTTCTTTCTCCATAGGCCTCTTCAATCTTATTTATATTCCTGCTAGCCATGCACGTTTCCACAACCTTGCATTTGTCCTTTTAGTCGTTTCTGTTTAGTCATTTTGCACTCTCTGTCAATAGTATTTTTAGACGTCAAAATTCCCTTTCACCTGAGTAAGCTATTTCATTTTTATATTTCCTTCTCTCTGTAGCTAAATTCAGTATTTACTGCCATATCTAAAATTTCTACTATACCTTGTCTTTTTACCTCTACGATTCTCTCCCGTCTTCACGATTTCGTCTCACAAAACTATTCATTTGTTTCTATTGTATCCTGATCCTTGCTTCAATCCAACGTCACTTAAAGTTCTTTCTAAAACTTCCTACATCGTGTGGTTCTTTTATCTCTCCTGGTACCTCCTTTAGAGAATCTTTAAAGAAAGCTAGCAGCCACATTGTTCTGATGCAAGAGTCAAACATTTGCCTTTCCTACACCGTTCTTAATCGTTCGTTCCACTTCATAGAGTTTTGCAACTTTACGCCTCAATATTTAATCGATGTGACTACTGCTGTCTTCGAACAATGTGGAACGGTATTTACTACTTATCTAAATTAACTCAGATTTGTCTACATTTGGAGTCAGCTGCCATTCATCACATAAACCAGAAATTTTTCTTAAATCGCCTCGTTACCTCCTACGGGCACTCAACAACGACATCTTCCCGTACGCTATAGCATCATCAGCAAATAGCCACAGATCGCTACTCAGCTTGTTCGTCAGATTGTGTATGTACGCTTATGAAACAAAACATAATGACCACTCCGAAAGAACAGATACCATCTTCATATAGATAAGGCTTACGGTGCACTAACATTTCCCGAACTCTTACGGGAATCGGTAGACTAACTGCCATCAGTAATGAGTATAGGTCGCAGGTGCACTACAAATGTAGCGTGTGGGCAGTAAGTTGGAAATGTGGCCTCACGTGTAGCGTGCCAGAGATATGTCCCTGCAGTCACATTATCCTCTGTGTACTCGATTGCTCAGACGGATAGAGCGTCTGCCAATGTAAACAGGAGATCCCGGGCTCGAGTCGGGGTTGGGGCACACATTTTCAACTGTCCCCATTAATATTTATCAGCGCCTATACACAGCAAAAGGTCTGGATTTCATTGTAATTTCAACCTTAATAGCTTGTTGTCCGTCTTTGGAACAACATACGTCACGGATTCTACTTATCAGGTATCCAGCAGTTCCTTGGGAGATTTGTGGAGGTATGTAGCATTAGTTGTCTACGCATACGTCATATAATTCGCATAAATAACGGACCGCTGATTTGGATACGCGGTGATGGTTCCCGAAACATACGCAGATGGTTTCCATAGGATTTACATCAGACAAATTTGGTCGCCGAGACCTCAATAAGGGTTCACTTTAAGACTCCTCAAATTACTGTAGCACGGTTATGGCTCCGAGACACGGACAATTATACTACTGGAAGATCTCATCGCCGTCGAGGAAGATATCATGCACGAAGGTATGCCGGTGGTTCGCATCTGTCAGCGTGTCTTAGATTACTACCACAAGTCCCATGCAAGAGCAGGAAAATGATTCCCGTAGCATAATACTACTCCCATCAGCATGCGTCGTGGCAGACTATCGACTTAGAGAAGCAAAACTGTGATTCACGCGAAGAGCCGACACGTTTCCATTGATCTATTGTCGAATTCCGAGGGACCCGTGTCCACTGTAATCGTAATTGTCCATGTCGTTGATTCAGCATGTGGACACGTAAGGGTGGTATACTACGGAGCTCCATGTTCAACAATGTACCATGAACGGTGTGCTCCGAAACGTTATCCGTGCACCAGCATTGTGCTGTATCGGCAGAGATGCCACAGATCCCCATCTATCCTACATTACAAAGCGAACAAGTCTCCGAACGCCACGTTCTGTGAACAATTGCGGACATCCAGCCATTTAATGCTTATTGATAGTTTCACTGTCCTTCTGCCTGTTTTACTGGATGCTGACAACAGTATCAACAGAACATTCGACCAGCTTCGCCTATTTCGAGATACTCGTTCAGAGGCTCTGCGTAATGATAATGTGCCCTTTGTCAAAGTCGCTTATCTCAATGGATTTCCCCATTTGTAGCCCATATCTGCTCCTCTTACATTCTTTTGTTATCGCGTTACGTGTCGTCAACGCCATCAGGGGGCATCCAACGCCCAGGCGAGCAGTGGTCATAATGTTTTGGCTTATAGGTGTATGTAGAGAACAAGAGCGGTCCTGTCGCGCTGTTCTTGTCTCTGATGAATACTTGCCGTAGAACACAACGTGCTTTGTTTTACTCCTGAAGAAGTCTTGGTGCCATTTAAATATCAGGACACCTATTTCGAACTCTTGGACCTTCGTTAATAATCTGCAGTACGGCATCGTGTCAAAAGCTTTCAAGATAACTAGGAATATGGAATCTGCTTGTTGCTTCTCATCCACGTTTCGCAGGATATCATGTGAAAAAAGGGCAAGCTGTGTTTCACGTGCGCGATGCTTTGTAAATCCGTGGTGATTTGCAGCCAGGAGCTCTTCCGTCTCAAGGAAATCTATTATATTCGAACTCGAAACATGTTCAAGGCTTCTGGTGCAAAGCTATATTAAGAATATTAAGATGGCAGTCGGTATTCTGGGCTAAATCGCACCAGCACTTTTTGCATATGGTGTCATATTACAGCTTACGCAATTGCGCATGTTAAATTCAAGATCAACACTTCCCCTCCATTTCCTCTCACTCTTCCCCTACCAGAATTTGCTCTTGTACTGTTCGGATCATTCGAAAACTGCTCTGTAGTAGAAGGATTTCTATGAAATGCTATCAATAGAGATCAGCCAGTGACTTCAAAAATCAGAAGATGACTGTCAGTAGAGGTTCAACAATTGTTAATGATTTTATTATTGATATATTCGATTATACTTACGTTTTGTTATTTACTATAGTGAAATGTGCTCTTGGTCCACTACGAGCACAACTGCAGCGTTCCTCTGACAGTATTCCAGATTTGTCGGGGTGCTATCGTTCGACGGTTGTGTAACAACACTACAACAGCAGATACCTGACTTACAAGCCAGGACACGCAACTGATGTATGGATCCCGGGCGCAGAAGCACAGCGATTGGCTATGTGATATACCAGACGTTGAGTTCCCTTTATCACCTTCATTAGCCCCACTCACAGACCACTATCATGGCATACCTCGCCTATTAAGGTGATGTTATTCGGTATAACGGTCAATCTAAATGTGTGTCGCTGTAGACCTTTGCTTGCTCATAGGCTTATCCTCAGGTAGTTTCAACGTAATGGTGAAGATTGAAAAATCTTGATGTAATTATATGGTCACGCTTTCAAATAATGAATGGCGAGTTTTATGTCAGAATTCCTCAGATATTTTTGCAATGTTCAACAGTCAGATGCCTCCTCTGTTCCTAGATAACCTCACAGTATGTTTTGGCGACGACCAAACCGCAGACGACATGTATAGCTGGAATGCTGAGGAGGCTACTCACATTCAGAATATGTAGAGACCTGGTTTGTACTAGGTAGACCATACAAAGTCCTGTGCACGAACATTTCGAGTAGTGTGAATATTTGTATGAATTTTTAAGGAACATATGGGATGCACTTACAGAACTCTCTCGACAGAGCACCTCAGGGAAGATGTTTGCAAAGAATTATGATGAGTATTGTGCTTATGAATGCAATACGTATGTTACATCATCACTATCGAACGTGGGTAAGGAATTACATGAATATCTTTGTGTGTATATGTATACCCTACAAAGCTTGCTGAAATCATAAAAAAAGGAATATAAATCAATATCTCCAATCTGTAGTATACTATCAAGAACTACTGCTATGTGACGCAGCACATACCTGAATTACCTGTGTGTGTGTGTGTGTGTGTGTGTGTGTGTGTGTGTGTGTATGTTTGTGTGTGTGTAGTCTTCCCACGTCACGCACTACACCAAATGCTCACACAATATGCCAATTTCCATTTTTTTTTAATTCCAAGAGGAAAAAGAGCTACACTTTACGTCACTTTATAGAAGGGTTGAGGTGTAGTTTCGTTGGATACACACGCGAAAACGTTTCTCTATGTCTTTTACAGTAATGTTAAGTTGTACGGGGTGTCATGTCCTGAGAGGGCGTGAAAAGCACAGCTAGATGAGCGATTGAAGACCTTACCTCGAACGATGAAAGTCGATGTGTTTAATTGGAATTGGGTCACTACTGATTCCCCGACCGCGGCTGGAAAGCAAACTTCGAGTGGTGCAGAGTACGGAACTCATTGGGCTATTCAGGAACCAGAGAAGGAGTCAATTGCTGGCACTATACCATAGTTACATGTTCCCATTTATGATGAACTAACTCGGAATTCTCTAAGTCCTGTACACTTCCTACTTTGGCCGAGGCTAGTGAAATAAAGTACTTCCAGCTCGGACTGACGAGCGCCGTGGAGATGGCTTCATCTACTCGCTGCTCGTACCATTCTCTGCCCAACAGTGCAGGCAGCTTCTGTATATACAGCGCCAGCTACCCTTGGTGTTGTTTATCACGCGGTTAGTGCATTAAGCCATCAATATTTCGCCATTCTGAAATTTTCCTTCCTTACGACCACTTTACGCTACAGCACGAGGGGATAGTCACGTAGGCTACTGTTGTGTGTCGCATGACCGCTGTCGATTCAAATACTGGTTCGCCACATCCGTTTTTAGACCAGGCACTCGGCTGCCTTGTGGCCAAGAACTTATTTTTAAAATGATGTAATGAACTGAGGGGAGCACAGCTCTGCTGTCTCACTATAGCGATACCCGAGCTGGGAGATAACCTTCCGTCCGCTGTGTACTGGTTCCGCCACACGGTCCAGCTCCCCTGTACTGAATGTTCATGGAGCTCTGGGAATGACGATTTCCTCTGCTGTTCAAAGTTTCACAGCCCACTGTACGAAGTAAATAATATTCTCTAACAACTTAAATGTTTCACTTTAAAACTCATTTAGAAATAAATCGCTGCATCTTTCCAGGAGCTTTTACTAGGATATTAGAGTCCTACAACGAAAGCGACATTTCACTTTGAATTCATCTCAGTAACGTAGTGTCCCAGAAACCTGTTGTCGTAAATACATTCATAACTGCAATAAGTCCAGGAAAGGATCAGTCTATAAGTGATATGGCTCTAATACACCGGCAGTCATTGGGAACTACAGTCATAACTATTTCACTCCACGTTTGTTGACTCCGTTCGCGAATTGTCAGCGATGAAATTGAGCTGACATGATAATGAAATAATCATCCGATTTTAAGAAAACTATTCGGCGAGGAAATATGATTCGTTCGCGTTTACAGTTCGGTATCTACGCTCAATAGAGGAGTGAATGTTAAGTGGAGCATCCAATGAAGTAAAGCATTTCACGACAGTTTAAGATTTTTGCAGGGGTGGAAATACGTTGCATAGACTTTGCGTATGTTTTATTTTACGTCATTGAATGCTATGTATGAAATGTAGTTAACATGTCGAAATTGTATTTAAAACTGAGGGCACAGATATATATCAATGAAATTACCAAACTGTCAAAGTGGTACAGAAGTTTGTTTTTAAGTAATTGCTGGACACTTTCGGACTTAAGTTCATTATTGACCCATCGTGCAGAACAGAGTGTACCACGTTACAATTAAGGTATGCAGTGTGTAAGGTCAATTAAAATACAGCTACGTTTAACAATATGACTACACAGCACGTAAGTCCTACCATAAGACCTTAATGTGTATATGCTGGCCTCATTGCTTGTATGAGTGGCTACATGCAACGTACTATTTGCATACGATGGTCCAGTGCTGTGTGCAGCAAAACAATGTTAAGTGAGCATTGAACATTGTTAGGTAAACTAAGGTAAGTGGCGCATTTTTACAAGGTTAGAAAATAACATTTAATATGAACGCAAATAATAGCCGTTTTAGGTTGATGTTAAAACAGTCACAATGTAAAGATGCATGTACAAAAGGTCTCTTGCGAACACATCAGCGTCACGTCTTGTAGCGCCGCTAGTGAGCAGTCAGTCTAACATTAAAATGACGTACGTAATTAGTCGTACACAATTCGATTTTTTATACAAAAAATGAAATAATCCAAGTCACAGTATGAAAGGTAGCACATAGATGAACAATTTTACAAATGCTTCCGCATCATACATAACAGCGCCATCTATGGCCAACAAGTATAACAAGAAATGAATATAACGTACATGATTATACACAGTACAAATCATTCAACCACGTAAAATAGAATGTCAAGACTTCTTAAGCAAGAGCATAAGGAACCACCGGTAAATTTTTATTAACAATAAAATATACTGCAATGCATGCACTACCATAAGAACCTACTTTAATACACACATAACAGCAATAAAAAGTGTAACATCATTCTTACAAATTCCATTCATACAGACCAGTTCCATCCAACTAGTATACCCTACTAATAATCTTATAACCATGGTCAAAAGCAGGATAGGCCAAACCACGTGTTAAAAACGTACAAAGGATGCCTAGCACTCGATTCACAGCGAGAAGAACTCTCTCACTAGTAACACAACCAGATGTTCAACATAAACGATGATGGGGTTGAAGTAAGTTATCGTCTTCTAAAGACATGTCTAGAGTATCACACGTAAAAACTAAAGCACCATCCCTGGGAAGGAGAGAGAGGAATGGAATAAGGGCGGATAAAAAGTGATGAGTAGAGGTGTGGGGAGGGGGAGGGATGCGACGAAACTGGATAACGAACGGTAGTGTTAGGGGTGGTGAGTTGGGGGGGGGGGGGAAGGGGAGAGAGATAAGGAAATGGAGGAGGAATAGAAGATATGAATACCACTAAGGCAACGATACATGTACGATTTAAAAAATAGGTAAATCGAAACGATTAGTCTAATCCTCGTAAACTCTGGTTTCTCAGTATCAGACAAAATCTGACAATTGGTCTCCTTAGCAGACTATGTATGTACAGCAAAATAAAATGACATTTCTCATAAAAAATTATTTTATTCTTTCTTTCTTCTTGCTTCTTAATGAAACTACACAAAATAAGTGTATAAGACAAACTAATGCCAATTATTGTGAATAAAGTCATAGATGAATACATACCCAAAGACCTGCCTAAGCCTCTACGTCCCTAACTAGCCTAGGTGTTTTATTTACGATCAAAGCAACATAACGGAATATGAAGTGAGAGGAGTGTGAGAAAGGAGGGCTTTTGCGGGGAGGGGGGGGGGGAGGGGTTATAAGCTGTGGACAACCGGAATATAGAGGGTCACAGGGGCACGTGAGTGGAGAGGGATGAGGCGGAATGAAAGAGTAGTGTAATTAACTACTAGAATATACCATTGTGAATAAGATACTATAACAGCTCAAAGAAGCAACTATTGCTCCTGTTCGCATAGGTTACTCATTAGCTAGTACTTCTTCTGAGTACTCTCCCACTCAGTGAGTTCCATATTCCAATAAACGTTCATACAAAACGGCAAAAGAACGCACCCGTGTAAGAGTACAAAAAGACGGTTGAGTAGGGGAAGAGGAGGTTGTAACGAAGAAGGGCTTACATAGAGAACAAGGGGCCAACTAATGATCTACATGCAAGTTCATCATCAGAAAAACAATCAAAACTCAAATTTCACTCACTCTGAAATATTTTACACCGACAAGGGCACAAAGAGGCAATATAGCTCATTCAGTGCGAAAAAACACTTGAAACGAAAATCGATCTGTTCATTCAGTACCTTATCTCGTTCTTTATCGGTTTTCTAAAAATCTGTGAGTCTTCTGAAATGTCGAATGTAGGCCCTTAGGCAAATGATGCAATGCTTCCATCAGTTACTGAATGACACCCACTAGATGACCTCGTATCTTAAATGCTGACCGAATGCCATCTTATTAACTCAGCTTTATGTTTTTTTAAAGGGAGTAAGAAATTTCCTGTACATTTTATCAATGTAAAAGGAATAACAGGTGCCACACTGCAACCTACGACCTATATTCCCTCGTACTGGCTCTGTCTCTCCCTTTCCTTACTTCACCTTAGTTTATGTCACATGTACCTGAGACGGGATCCAGTTCGAAAGCCAATAGCAAACCTGTTACCAAAATTGTTTCTAACTTTCGGCCCCGGTACTTCATAGTCAAAAACTGCTTATCCATATCTGCAGCTGTGCAACTAGGTAACAACAGATCTCTTGTAGCCATTGACAAGAGCGATCTGTTAAATATCTTTAATTTTCTATATTTCTCCTCATTACTTAGTATCTATTAAATTGCGTAGTCATAGAGTGTAAAAAGACCATTTTATGCTGAATGAGGTGATAGGAATCTTTCCCAAAAATGACATCAGATTGTGTTCGTTTACTAAAGACATTGTCTGGAGCGGATTCGTGCCTGTCCTGGGTACGATATTGCATTTACTATGTTGTGCTTTGTAGTTTACCTTCATTCCTATTTTTTTATTCACTAATAGGCTTACTCCAGGACTACCCCTATTTAATTTTGTCACTGTCCTTTTACTTAGCTACCAGAACTTCCGTTCTTCCTTCCAGGACGATTAATTCTCACTGTGTCTGACTTCAACTGAACCACTTCCCTTTTTAAATTGTCCATTCTACATATCCAATTATGGGATATAACACTCCACACTCTGCCTGTAGAATGTCAATTTTTTTCTTGATGACGGTATTCCCCTGAGTAGTCCTCGGCCAGCGATAGAACTGCGGGACTATTTTACCTAACGAATTATTTTACCCAACAGGATGCTATAAAGTTTAAACTATAAGGCAGTGCTGTATTTCCCTAGAGTAAAAACGACTGCGGTTTCCCGTTGTTTTAGCCTTTTGGAGTACCAAAGAGCAAGGCCATGTAGAGTAATGTTACAAGGTCTGATGAGCCAATCACCCAGACTATTGTTCTGCAACTGCTGAAATGGCTGCTGCTTCTCTTCAGAATCCATGTGTTAGTGTGAACTATCCACAGACACAACTCTGTTGTATTTGCACCTACAGTCACTCTACCAGTATCATTGATTATGCAAACCACCATATCTCGGCGAGGACCATTGTTCGTGGAGAGCCATAGAGTCTATGCCTATGATATCTCGGCAGGAAGCCTTGTTACTAGTCGATTTAGGAAAACTATGCATTTGTTCCATCACAGAGAAATTCCCTAACTTTTGCATGTAATTTATGTGGGGGGACGACCCAGTATATAGGGTATAGATCACAAGTGAGTCTAAATGGGAGATTCCCTCGCAAAAACAGAATAACTTCAAACGTAAAACCACTTTTTGGTGCATTCTGGATGCCTTAGATCACATATTTTAATGGCAATTAGAACTACTAAACTGCCAGTTCAAGCCTAGATTAAAACGTACTTTGCGATTACCGAGTATAAGAAGTTATATAATATTAACATTTAAATTTATCGACATTGTTTGCATGATTATCATGTAATACGTCCTAAAAAATGAGGAAACTATTTCACACTGAACAGTTTTTTAAATTGTGGTCTGCTTGATTTTTATTGTAAATGTAAGTAAACGCCCTATTACGTACACGATTTTCTTTAGTTTATCATTGAAAACATTTAAAATATATTTAAAAGCACGAGCTTTAATGTAAGTAGTTAAAATGTCAGAAACGGTAATTAAGTACGATTTCGAGCGTATACGATAAAATAATCTTTCAAAGTTCATTCTATAGTGGTCCGAATACATTTCTCCTGTCGTCAACATTTGATATAAATATTCTACCGCTATTTCTTAAGTCTGTTTGATCCAACAGCAACTTATGCGTAGTGGAAACTGCTACGTGAGGGAGCCTCTATTGTGTCATTGTTGGTGGCAAATAATAGTTCTTCAGTCGTCGTAGAGCAGTAAAGCTTCGTTCTCCTTCACAGATTAAAGCTCGGCACACAAGCTTAAGTCTTACCAAGGCTTCAAAATCCACAAAGAAATCTCGAATTTCTTTTTTTACGTGAATGAAGACATCCATAGTGTTTCTGGCAATTTGACGTTCTATTGCAAATGAAAGAGTTCATGTTCTGTTTTCAAATATTGAACATCGATATCCAGGTTTGGAGCTACCACACAATGTCCTTTCTTTCTCCAATAATACCTTTTCCAAGGAAAGATGTTCTTCGTCCCAGGTTGGTCAATTAATCGCTATATAAGCCCCTGGACAGCCATATCAATGATCTCATTATATTAAAATATCCCTGGCTGTAAACTTCTTTAAGCGATAGAAATTCATGTGGATCTGTGCACCCGGGCAACTGATTAGGAACTCAATTCTTCCTTGGATGTTGCTGCTGTTCTAAGCAAAACTCGGATGCATTAACACTAAGGTCTTCGTATGAGAAAGAAAACTTACATTTGCTCTGAGTTAGTTAAGGCTCTCAATTAGAAATTTATTTGATGAATAAAGTCCTGTCTCTGTTCTTTTTTATCTTTCAAAAGACTTGTTCAAGACGTATGGAAACTCAGTTAGTTCTTTCCTATTATAAAATGAAGATAAGTTTTCCCAAACTCAACAACGATAAATAGGCCAATGTTTCATTCATATCCCTATTCTGTTAGTTCATTCAGTGTCTTGAGAACCAAAGAATGTTATTACAAAATTTCTTAGAATTGTGGACGCCGGTATAACCACCTTGTAGGCGATAAAGACTTCATCTTGGCAACATTACTGACAGGTCCTTTAGCCATATCTTCAATAACGTACGTTAATTTGTCTTTTCCTTTTCAGTTTGAAAACGGTATTCCTAATTGATGAGCTGATTACACGGAGTTTCCGACAGGTCTTGAAATTTCGCAGCTAGCCTTCATTACAAAAATTACAGCAGTGAACACCACAGGGTATAAAATCAGCCTAAGGCTGAGTGAGTCCCTTTATGAATTCAGGGAATAAATTTTAGTAATAAGGGAATGAATTCTGTTATCCAAGATATGGATGCTACGATGAATTCTAATATTCAAGACATGGATACTAGGATCAGTGAAGAAGTAACAGACACGTGGAGATGGGGTTCCCTACTCTCAGCTTTTGAATACATCATAATCAAGTCACGCATTTTATATTTTAAAATTTTGAAAATAATAGTTATTGTTCTTAATGGTTTCAGATATCATATTGCGTAATTGTTTTAAATTTTCCAGTCGAGCTTAACCCAAAAATTTAACTCTTAGTAGTAAACATGACCTCTTGCGGCATATGTAATTACTCGTATTTTCAGGTTCAGAACTTTTCTTACACATCTGTATAGCTTTAAAAGTAAATTGTGAATAAATGTCAACAAGAGTTAACAAAATTTGCGTTTTTTGTGGGATCATGAATTATTGCTTCCATTGCTGTACAAACATATTGGTATTGCTCTGCTGTACTAAAAGATACTTTCAGGTTCTAGACCCTACCTATAAATAATTGCATAACTGAAAATTATGTTATTAATAAATGTTAGCAACAATTGACGAAATCTATTTTCAAAATTTTTTTATGGTGGGCATAACGTACAGCCCCCGTCCCCCTTGGTAGCATGCGTTATGGAACATACGTTGGTACTAAGTTATTAGCATGCAGATGTGATGATTTGAGTTAGACTGACGATGCTAGAATGTTGAAATTGAAATTGTGACTACAAAAAAGGAATTAGCAGAACGCAAAGAACTTTGTCAGCAGCCAACTGGCGAAACAGCTAATCTTGTTACCCAATAAAATACCGAGATTGGTACAGCGAACCGTGATGTATAGCAAAGCATAACAAAATTTCTGAATTGTTTACAGGCGTTGAGACACAATAAGCGGCATTCGATAGTAAATTCAACAGCGTTATTGATCTTTCCAGCAATTTGCAAAATATTGAAAAATTTCACGCAGTAAATTCGAATAAAACGTTTCCTCTATCGAATATTTCGTAATGCTTTGAAAAACTCATATTTTGAAGTGCAAAAAATTTAAATAGTTATCAGTTATTTGAAAGATGGAGCACATGTGAGGGGAAGCAATGCCTCACAAACATGTAAAACTTGTAAAACAATTTTACAAGGTGTTTTTGTAAATATTGGTGTCAAAAGTTCAATCAGAAAATTATAATTTACGTAATGTCGCTAGTGATATACAATCGAAGTACAGACAAAAAGAATAGCTACTTTCAATATTTCTGGGTTGAAAATCACAATCTCGACGATCCAGTAAACTTGTGACCTTGAGCAGCAGCTGGTGAAGCATAAGTGCAGCAGCAGTGCAGTAGCTAGTCGCATATTTAGCTTTCATATCTGTTTTGTAGTTTAACTCTTAATTTCTTTCCGAGTGTTTGTGCGCTTGCATATTTAATTACTTAAAATCCTTGTGTATTCGCGTATTTGAGAGAAGTAATATTGCTAATTGATAGCCGCAGAGTATAAATTCGCTGAGTCGTTAGATATTAGCAGTAGGATGGATAGGGTGTGTGCGTGCTGTGTGCGGGCGCAGGAACTAGCTGCGGTTCGCGAGCAGCTGAGCATGCTGTTGGCCACGGTCAGCCACCTTCAGGCTCCTGCCTCGAGGTGCAGCGACGACGGAGGGTCTGGCGCGTCGCTTGACACACCCCAGGTGTCGCTTGCTGCGCCCGCTGACTCAGCCGCCGAAGCCCCTTCTAGTGTACCCGGCGAGTTGGGTGAGTGGCGGACTTCAACGCGTTCGCGTCGCTAGAGGTGGAAGGCCGATGTGAAGGCTGGCCGGCTGGCCTCGCCCATTCATCCTGTCAGTAGGCAGGTGGCCGCTCCTTCAGCGGGGCTCGAGCAGGCACACGGGGGCAAAGGCTTGCTGGTTATTGGGAGCTCCAACGTTAGGCGGGTGATGGAGTCCCTTAGGGAAATAGCGTACAGGGCTGGAAATAAATCCAACGTGCACTCGGTTTGTCTGCAGGGGGGCCTCATCCAAGATGTGGAGGCGGCATTGCCTTCGGCTATCGAGCGTAAGGGGTGCAGTCATCTGCAGGTAGTTGCTCACGTCTGCACCAATGATGGCTGTCGCTAGGGTTCTGAGGCTATCCTCAGTTCGTACAGGCGGCTGGCGAATTTGGTGAAGACCGCTGGCCTCGCACGCGGGGTGCATGCAGAACTCTCTATTTGCAGCATCGTTCCCAGAGTGGATCGGGGTCCTTTGGTTTGGAGCCGAGCGGATGGTCTCAACCAGAGGCTTCGTCGACTCTGGGACGGTCTTGGCGGCAGATTTCTAGAATTGCGCTATTGGGTGGGGAATTGCAGAATGCCCCTAGATAGGTCAGGGGTGCACTACACAAATGAAGCGGCTACTCGGGTAGCAGAGTACTTGTGGCGTGCACATGGAGGTTTTGTAGGCTAGGCAGTAGTGCGAGGTGTCCTGATGAACACTCACCAGTCGTCGTGCAGGCAGGGAAATCAGGACGCGCTCAGTGTAAAGACACTTCAGCTATCAAGATATTAGCAGTAAATTTTCAGAGTGTTCGGAATAAAGTTCCAGAATTTACTGCCCTCCAGGAAGCGTGTGGCGCGCAACCTATTCTCGGGACTGAGACCACGATGAACCCTGAGATAGGAAGTTCTGAAATATTTAGTGAGGGTTCGAACGTGTATCGGAAAGACAGATTAGACACCGTAGGTGGTGGTATCTTCATTGCAGTTGACAAAAGTATTGTGTCTACTGAGGTCGAAGTAGAGGGTGATTGTGAAGTTATCTGGACACGTTTAACAGGGCTAGGGGAAATAAAGTTAATTGTGGGGTGTTATTACCGGCCACCAGGTTCCACCGTAACAGTTCTAGAATCATTCTAAGGAAATCTACATTCTGTATCGCAGAAGTACCCGGATGACGCTACATCAGTTGGAGGCGACTTCAGCCTACCTAGTATGGACTGGGATGTCTATGGATTCATTACAGGTGGTACAGACAAGCCGTCGTGTGAATTACTTTTGAACACATTATCCGAAAACTGTGTTGAGCAGCTAAATCGACAGCCAAAGCGTAATGGAATTATTTTATATCTGGTAGCAACGAACAGACGAGACCTCAACGACGGTGTCAGTGTTGAGACTGGGATTAGAGATCTTGGTGTTATCATTACGACTATGGTTACGAAAGTTAAAAAGTCGGTCAACAAGGCTAGGAGAGTATTCTTACTAGAAAGAGCAGATCAGCAGTTGTTAGCATCCCACCCAGTAAATGAATCGACTTCATTTACTTCCGGTACGATGGACATGGAAGAATCGCGGGCAAATTTTAAACACATTGTAAATCACGCATTGGATAAGTATGTGCCGAAAAAGTGGGATACGGACGCAAAAGACCCACCGTGGTTTAACAACGCAATTCGAAGAATGCTCAGGGAACAATGGCAATTGCACTCGCGGTTCAACAAAAATCGGGACAACGAGGACAGGCAAAAGTTAGTAGGGATTCGTGCTGCTGTAAAAAGAGCAATGCTCGAAGCATTCAATCACTACCACCGTCATACCTTAGCAAAAGATCTTGCTGAAAACCCAAGGAAATTCTGGTCTTACGTAAAATCGGTAAGCGGGTCGAGGACTTACATCCAGTCACTCACTGATCAGTCTGGCCTGACAACGGAAAACTTCAAAACGAAAGGTGAAATTCTAAATTTAGCATTTGATAAATCTTCCACGCAGGAGGATCGTACAAACATACCGCCGCTTGAGTCTCGTACAGAGTCCCGTATGGAGGACATAGTGATAGACATCCCTGGGGTTGTGAAGCAGCTAAATGGGTTGAAAATAAATAAATCGCTAGGTCCTGATGGGATTCCAATTCAGTTTAACAGAGAGTACTCTACTCCACTGGCTCCTTACTTAGCTTTCATTTAGCGCGAATCTCTTGCCCAACGTAAAGTCCCGAGCGACTGGAAAAAAGCGCAGGTGACGCCTGTATATAAGAAGGGTAGAAGGACGGATCCTCAAAAGTACAGACCAATATCCTTAACATCGGTTTGTTGCAGGATTCTCAAACATATTCTCAGTTCGAATATAATGAAGTTCTTTGAGACAGATATAGAAAGCATCGCTCCTGCGAAATGCCACTCGCCCTTTTTTCACATAATATCATGCGAACCATGGATGAAGTGTATCAGACGGATGTCATATTTCTTGACTTCCGGAAAGCGTTTGACTCGGTGCCCCACTGCAGACTCCTAACTAAGGTATGAGCATGTGGGATTGGCTCCCAAGTATGTGAGTGGCTCGAAGACTGCTTAAGCAGTAGAACCCAGTACGTTTTCCTCGATGGTGAGTGTTCATCGGAGGTGAGGCCATCATCTGGAGTGCCCCATGGAAGTGTGGTAGGTCCGCTGTTGTATTCTATCTGTATAAATGATAATCAAAATATCCACGGGTGTACTGCCGGTCTATAGTGTCCAACGGGCACAATATTTCGGCGATCAAACATGTCGCCATCATCAGGTGAAGTGACGGACTGAGCTCCTGTGAACGCGCCGGCACGGAGATCCGTACGCTATGGCTGCTCAGGGGGAACTGGGTTCGGTCGCGGCGGCGGCCGATTTAAATACCCTCCGCCCGCGGCGACTCCCTCCGCCGTCCGCGCCCCGCGCCACGGTAGCGCGGTGGAACAGATTGCGACGGCGTCTGATATGACGTCAGTGTGATGGCTCTGTCCGCCGTGGTCGTCACAACTATGCGTTTGCTCGATTTACTCTTGATTAACCCAATCGCTGGTTCCCAAGCCTTGCTAAGATTATAGCCACAGTCACGGTTTATGAGGTCGTCATTGGTGCGAATTTCGATGGCCTCTCTAACAACGCTGTCCCAGTATCTCGACGTCTGTACCAGAATCCTCGTGCGGTCATACTCCATAGCGTGATTTTCCGACAAACAATGTTCAGCGACCGCCGACTTGCTCGGATACATCAGTCGAGTGTGCCTCTGATGTTCACGGCATCGATCCTCGACGGTACGCATCGTCTGACCAATATACGACTTGCCACATTGACACGGAATCTGATACACGCCGGCCTTCCTCAAACCGAGGTCATCTTTGGCGCTACCCACCAGTGCACGAGATTTATTCGGAGGACAAAACACAGTTCCGACCCGGTGTTTCTTCAGAATGCGGGCGATTTTTCCCGAGAGTGCGCCTGTGTATGGAATAAATGCAGTGCCTACCTCCTCCCTCGTGACTTCATCCTTCTCAACAGGTTGTGATGCAGTGGTTGGGTGGAGAGCACGTTGGATCTGCCACTCTGAGTACCCATTTTTTCGAAATACAGTTCTCAGATGTTCCAATTCCTGGGATAGACTCTCTGTGTCAGAGATAGTGCGCGCCCTATGTACTAGAGTTTTAAGTACCCCATTCCTCTGTGAAGGGTGGTGGCAGCTGTCTTCGTGCAAATACAGATCAGTGTGTGTTGTGTTTCGATACACCCCATGACCTATGGTGCCGTCAGCCCTTCTCCTGACCAAGACGTCAAGGAAAGGTAATTTACCCTCCGATTCAGTCTCCATAGTGAATTTGATGTTGGGGTGTATGGAGTTTAGATGTGTAAGGAAGTCAAGGAGTTTATCCATACCATGTGGCCAGATGACGAACGTGTCGTCCACGTAACGGAAAAAGCAAGTAGGTTTCCATTCGGATGACGACAGGGCTTCCTCCTCGAAGTTCTCCATGTACAAATTCGCTACCACCGGTGAGAGTGGGCTACCCATGGCGACTCCTTCCGTTTGTTCGTAGTATTCTCCATTAAAAAGAAAATACGTGCAAGTCAAGACATGAATAAAAAGTTCAGTGGTATTCTCGTCAAACCTCTGACCAATCAACTCTAGCGACTCTCGCAGGGATACCCTCGTAAACAACGAAACGACGTCAAAACTCACCATGATATCTGACTCATCCAACCTAAAACTATCAAAGCGTTTAACAAAATCCACGGAATTACGGATGTGATGAGGCCATTTACCCACATAAGGACTTAATATTCCCGTCAGGTATTTGGCCAACAAATATGTAGGTGCCCTAATCACATCCGTAGTCAACTGACCACAGTTTCACAGAAATTATAACAGCAATTATGCAGTATAGCGAGCTTTATAGTATTTCCATTAAATAGCGTGGGAATTATTAGTGTGATTGGAATTAATGTAAACCCATAAATGGCTAGATTTTTTAAAATTATCTATTGATGGCAGAGAATTTTAAAACAGGACATTGATTATTCCATCTTTATATGTTGATTTCTTTATTGACGCTGACTGACTTATTGAATATAAATGTGGGTTAGATTTTGCAATTAATTGATTAATTATTCAAGATAGAAGTGTATTTTAAATAGGGCGCGCTGAAAGAAGATTTTGGTACCCTGAGCGTAAAGTAAAAATATGCTGATGTGCGAGAAAGTGAAGCTGAAGCTCACATCAGTATGGTTAATTATTTCAATAAGTAAGCCAGTGAAACTGGAGAAAATGAAACTAACGAGAATTCTATATGAAATCGGTGTCAAAACCTGAGAATTATCTGATTTATAGGAAGCACAAAAGTAATAAATAAATTGTGTATTAACAATCACTTATACAGTATTCCGACTGGAATCAATACTTGAGAGGAACTCTTGGAGTCTGTGGACAAAGTACTTCAAGCACTTGGAACATGGGATGTAAGTACAACTCAGGATTAAACAATATTTGGGCAGAAACGAATAAGCTTTTCGGAATACATGATAATGCCATGAGGATTTACGCCAGACCTGAAGAAACTGGAAGACATCAGAACTTTCCGGATACCAAAATGCCGGAAGTAACTTAAAATTTATTTCGGATTATTTGTGTATTACTGCTTGTTCATTGAAGGCAACTGTGTTTCAGCACATTCAGATCTGAAGCTATTGAAGAAAGACACAATTTCGATATGGACAGGGGAACCACAACGGGATTTTGATCTTATCATGTCAAAATTATGTCTATTTCAGTTACTATCGCATCCGGATTTAAGAACGGAATTTTTCTAAGAGACTAACAGCAGCAGTTATGCCGTAGATTTTGAGGTGTACAAAATGTACGAACTAAATGGCTAATAGAACACGGTGCTACAGAGTTTCTACGTTGCTTCTTAAACCTATGGGGAAGAAAGTATATCGTTGGGGAGCACGAAACTCTAGCAATTGTCTGTGGAGTTCAAAAATTTAATTTTCATCTACTTGGAGGTAATGCTATTGTAATGATATATCAAAATGGTTCAAATGGCTCTGAGCACTATGGGACTTAAAATCGGAGGTCATCAGTCCCCTAGAACTGAGAACTACTAAACCTAACTAACCTAAGGACATCACACACATCCATGCCCGAGGCAGGATTCGAACCCGCGACCGTAGCGGTCCCGCGGTTCCAGGCTGTAATCAAGACTTACTGGTGATGTAGAACTGAGGAACCTTGCGTGATAGGCACGTTAATATTATTAGGGGCGTTGCAGGAGATATGTTTATCGGAAAGTTACTACACAGTATTTCGGCAGAACAAGAAAAGAAGTGAAAACTAGACGATTCAGATGAATCCATCTCTACTGCAATTATGGTTAAACTCTGTTACCTAAAATGGCAGAATATTTTATACCAACGATCAAGACTTAATTGCAGCATTCGATGTTATATGTGCCACAACGTAAACAACATTATCTTCTAAATATGTTCACGAGACCTATGGAAATTATGGCCCAAGTAAGTGCACTAGGAAATTGCAAGTTTATTATATATTTAATAACATAGCTGAAGGACTTCAATAGATATTAAAATTACGCCACTTCCGTCAGTAGACTAAAGTTTCCACGGAGCACCATAAAGGATATATACACAGCGTAACACCTGAGAAAGCTGCGCATATGCTTTGAGTCGATCTTTATGGACTGTTGCGATAATCTGAAGGCAGTTTTACGCACGTAATGGTAGTAAAATGTTCAATTGTGTGTGAATTCCTAAGGAGCCAAACTGCTACGGTCATCGGTCCCTAGACTTACACACTACTTAAACTAACTTACGCTAAGACCAACACACACACCCATGCCCGAGGGAGGACTTGAGTCTCTGGCGGTAGGAGCCGCGCATTCCGTTACACGCCCCCCCCCCCCCCCCCCCCTCTCGCCTCCTAACCACGTGGCCACTCAACACGGCTAATGATAGTACTGGAAATTTGTATATGTACTCTTCTTTTTATCCTTTGCGTAAACCTGTCACGTACTGCTCAAGAAGTGAGAAGAATATTATTTTCTCAATGCGATCAAACCAAATGCACTATCAGCGATAATGGTTCACATTTAATAACAAAATAATGGAAAAGTTTCTCAGAGAATCATGACATGAAGCCAGTTTTAATATCCACGTGTAGTGCAACTTCAAATACAGTAGGACGAAATACTTGTTTTGTAAATAAAACCGCCTTTTCTTGCTGCAAGTTAAATTTATTTTTCCCAGATGCATTTGACCTTTTTCTTGCTTTAAGGCAACTTCAGTGGGATGTAGAAAGATACAGTTTTGTTATTTTTAGAGTGTCAAAATGTTTACGTTGCGTTTCATTATGTAAATAAGTAATTACTTAGTGTTAGCATCTGTGTTTCCTCACAGATATTCTGGAGGTCGCACTACCACTTCACTTCCGAAACATAAGCATAATTTTGTATTCCGAACTTTTTCTTCCTCACTGTTCACCATGTTTCTCTTTCTTCTTTGTGGTGCAGTATTATTCTTTTGCCACTAGTTATAACTATTTGTTTTTTTTTTCACGACGTGAATATTGTGAGTTCATTATGTGTTTCCCTCTTTTGCTTTGCTTACCTACATGTTGCCAATCTAACGAAGTGCATGTTGATAACTAACGTCTAGTCTTGAAGTTTATACCTGTGTATGTCTCTATCAGAGAATTCCTGCTTTGTACAATAAATTCTTCCCATATCTCCCACTATCATTATTATTATTGTCGTCATCATCACATCAGTATATTATTATTACTATTAGTAGTAGTAGTAGTACTCTCACTATTAGTGGCAGCAGCTGAAGCAGCACAACTACTACCAGTACGGCAAGTTGAAAAAGAGTCAGTTTGTGTGTGTGTGTGTGTGTGTGTGTGTGTGTGTGTGTGTGTGTGTGTGTGTGTGTGCGTGTGCGTGTGCGTGTATGAGACAGAGGGAGTGATCTGAAGAGTGTGTATATAGATTTTTTTAGTGTGTGTGTGGAGGGGGAGGGGGGTTGCTGATTTGAGTTGTCGAGTGTTGAATATGAACATAATAACTGTGAGAGAATGATTGAAAGCTTTGATGATTATCTCTGATTTTAGTTTTAGTTAAAATCAGTTGATCAGCAAGGCTTTCAAGCACTTTGTAACACCTATAAAATTCATATTCAACACTCTCACAACTCAAACCAGCAACCCCCCAACCCCCGTCTCCACACACACAACACATACTCTAAAAAACTCACTCTTCATCTCAGTGTTAGATGTACGATCTTTGAAGAGACAGTGTTGGTACTCCGTTCGTTCATCTGGGTGGTACATTGACCAACAGTTGCACGTCTGTTTGCCTGTACACGTCCCCGCAGCTGTCGTTCACCCCTGTCATTTATGGACCATGATGCACCACAGTTGCCTCTGAGCTGGTTTTGAATAGCACCATGTTGCCACCCCAGGGTTTAATTTCCCCATCACGGCACCCAGACAGTTTCAAATTCAACTGTTTGAAAAGTGCTTCCACCCTTGGTCCGAAAGCCAATGAACATGCCCTTTTGGAAGTCAGAAAAATCACTCAGTTTCCTCAGTGCAACAACGACAACAACCACATGCCTAATAGCTTGTCTGTTAGTCCTTAGATCGAAATACATCACGGTTTCTGCGTATCAGGGATCCAGCAGTTTGTTGGTAGGTTTGTGGAGGTAAGTGTGACTAGAGGTCTACGCGCAGGCCATGTAAGTCGCGTAAATAACGGGCCGGTGATTTGGGTACGCGGTGTTGGCCCCCGATAGCGACCCAGATGGGTTCCATAGGATTTACATCAGACGAATTTGGTAGCCGATACATCAACGGGAGTTCACTATAACTCTCCTCAAACCATAGTAGTAAGGTTCTGGCTCCGAGACATCGACAATTATACTGTTGAAATTTGACATCACCGTCGAGAAAGACATGAAACATTAAGGGATGTAGGTGGTTCGCAGCTGTCATGATCACTACCACAGGTCCCATGTAAGTGCAGGAGAATCTCTCCCATAGCATAATACTGCTCCTGCGAACGCGCGTCCGTAGCGCGCTGCACGTTTCGACGCCGTTCATCTCGATAACGGCGTTTGTGCAGACGGTCATCGACCTAGTGTAGTGAAACCGTGATTCACCGGAAGAGCCGACAAGTTTACATTGATCGACAGTCTAATCCCGATGGTCCCGTGCTCATGGCAGTCGTATCTCAAGATGTCGTTGGCTCAACATGTGAACAATTATGGGTGGTCTGCTGCGGAGCTCAGTGTTCAAAAGTATACGAAAAACGACGTGCTCCGAAACACATGTGCGTGCGCCAACATTGCGCTCTTTCGGAGGGGATGCCACAGATCATCATCTATCCTACTTAACAGAGCAGACAAGCCTCCGAACCCCACGTTCTGTGAAAAGTCGTAGACGTGCAACCTTTTAGCATCTATTGGTAGTTTCACGGTCCTTCTACCTCTTTCCCTAGATGCTCGAGACACAAGCACACGGACATTCGACCAACTACGCCGTTTTTGAGATACCCATTCACAGGCTCTGCGTACTAATATTCTACCCTTTGCCAGAATCACTTTCCTGCATTGTTTATAATTACTTTCACTGACTCACTGAGCATTACGTATACACTGACTATTTTAAAATAATTTCCTTCCCTTTCTGTTTTCTTGTGCCTCTTTGACTCTCATAAATTCGCACATAAAATAGGTTTCTTTTGCGTTTGCAGTTTTTCAATGGATTTCCTCGTTTGCAGCCCATATTTTCGCTAGGTTAATCTCCCGTCCGTGTCTGCTCCTCTTACATACTTTTGTTGCCGCCTCACGTGCTCGGAACGCTGCTGAAAGATGACATCGCTGTCGGAGAAGTCATCAAGCATTAAGGGATGTAGGTGGTTCTCAGCTGTCACCGTGTCTTCGATTAGTACCACAGACCCCATGGAACTGCTGGAGAATGGCTCATCAGTGTATGCCTTCCATTGCTAGCGCTGCAGCCCGCCACCTGTTAGTGATTGTTGCACGTTAACGCCGAGCATAAAAGGTAGTCGCATTAATGTGACTGCGTTGTTTATAATTATTTTCACTGACTCACTGAACATTACGTATACACTGATTATTTTAAAATAATTTCCTTCTCTTTCTGTTTTCTTATGCCTCTTTGACTCTAGTAAATTCGCACATAAAATAGGTTTCTTTTGCGTTTGCAGTTTTTGTTTGGGATATGTTGAGGTAACAATATCTAGGTTGGAACGTAACAATATGCACCGCTGTAGTGGCTGCAAGTAGTATTATTTAAGATACACGCAGCAGTCATTGACGAGCTCACTTTCCACGTTAGTAAGAAGTATATGCAACTGTGTGCTCGGAAAGTGTATCAGTTACATTCAGATCAAAATGGCAGAGACCATTATATTAATCCTACATAGAGTACTTCAACTGTTTTATATTTATCTATGAAAATGTGATATTCCATATAAAAATAAATTTTGCTTTAGAGAACGTGATATCAATGATAACAATAGCCGCTTGTAACTGGTGTCCATCCTCTGACATGATGACAAGGTTGCTCTCCGACCTGAACATATACACTGAAGAGCCAAAGAAACTGGTACACCTGCCACATATCTTGAAGGGCCCCGCTGGCTCGCAGAAGTGCCTCCACACAACATGGCATGGACTCGACTAATGTCTGAAGTAGTGCTGGAGGCAATTGACACCATGAAGCCTGCAGGGCTGTCCATAAATCCGTAAGAGTGACAGCGGGTGGAGATCTCTTCTGAACAATACGTTGCTAGGTATTCAAAGTATTCTCAATATTGTTCATGTGTCGGGGGTTTGGTGGCCAGCGAAACTGTTTAAACTCAGAAGAGTGCCACTGGAGCCTCTCTGTAGCACTTCTGGGTGTGTAGGGAGCCGCATTGTCCATCGTAAAGCAAAATGGACATAAATGGATGCAAGTGATCAGACAGGACGTTTGGCTCTCACGGAAAAATGGACATCGCGTGGTAAAAATTATGCTGCTGCTGCTTCCACAACACACACAGGGTGATTGAAATGAAAGACAGACAGATATTTTCGACAAAAGCGACACGTTCAAGATGATATGAGAGTGCCACGAATATGATTCACTAGTGGATGACATCGCCATAGGATCCAACGCAGGTATGTGATTGAATGGAAAGAGTTGATTCCAAAACGCAGACGGCGTTGCTACCAGAAAGGATAACACTATAGATCTGAAAAGCCAGTGTATTGCTCACAGTATTTTGTCCTTTTCTCACTACCTCAATCTAGCGTTGCATTTCTTAAAGTGTTTCCTCACATAGCACGGGATCATTGTCAATCAACCATCATCATCCCTTGCCTACAAACCAGCTTGTAATCGTATAACCTGCGAAACGGCACTGGGATATAATGTGTTACAAATACTGGAGAAATATCTAGCGGCGGCATGAGAGAGTTGCAAATACCAGCTTCATACCGCATTCCTTAGCCGAATCACTTTCTTAATTCCGTAATTTTATTGCGAGCTTACGCCATTGGCGACATGGACCCGCACTTCCTGTCTGTTAATACACACCCCGTCGATCACCGTCTATATTCAATATCGCGGTACTTGTGTGGAAAACCACTTCATTTGAGAGAAATACTAAACCTTGGTTGATAAAACTTGTATGGTTTTTAACATCGATATACGAGGGTTGTCCAGAACATAAGTTGCTATCGGTTGCGAAATGGAAACTGCAGTGAAAAACCAGAAACGTTTTATTTCCAACAGTTAGGTACACCTTCCACCTACTTTTCTACATAGTCGCTGCTCCAACTTCTGGTGCTGTCGTAATGTTTTATCAGCTTTCTAATATCCTCGTCATAGAAAGCAGCGGCCTGTGCTTTAGGCCAGTAATCTGCACTGGTCTGCAGCTTGTAGTCTGTAGAAAAATTTTGTCTTCACAGCCAGCAGTTTTTGTGAGCAGAGATGAGACTCAGGGGGAGCCAGTTACGGACTGTATTGTGGGTGATCAAACACTTCTCATCGGAAACGCTGCAGGAGCGTCTTCATTGCCCCTGCAGTGTGCGGCCGAGAATTGCCATAAAGAAGGAACTGCTCGACAGTTGTGTTAAGTAGCCTGCATGACACAGGCGAAATCTTTAATCAGGCCTTCATACTTGGCGGGAGACGCTATTCCCTACGCGTCTTTACGTGCTCACTCAAAACTGAAAAGAGCGACGACGAGACACGATCGACGGACATACTAGAGACACTGCCCAACACATCTGCGCAAAGCTTTACCGGATTTTCCCAGTGGTTTCCATTTCGAGCACGATCGGAACTTACTTTCTGGACAACCCTCGTAGTTAGCAAATACATATGAGCGCCTGTAGAACCAACACCGCTTGGGACAGTAACATAGCCATTGTGAACGTGTTTTCAACTACTCGCAAGAAAAGCAATTGGGGCAGACTCTTACATCACGAATTTTCATTCAGTATTGTTTGGTATCGCCAACATCCAGTTATTGGCGGATTATTATACTTGTAGGGGATATGTGATAGATAAGCTTTGATCAACAGGCTCATAAAGTACGTGTGCTGTGGTCAGTGATCCGACCTGTGCAAAGGAAATGACTATGTCCTGACGTAAGGATGGTATGGATTTGACATGGAAAACTGTGGTAGCCGCAAGGGGAATGAAAGGCTTTTTTACGTGGAAAATATGTCTAGTAATAAGAATGATACAGATTTTTGTATCTCCAGAGCCACCATCATCAGGAAGTGGTCTTTCCGATACTTCGCTCATTGTCGAATGTTGTCAGATTGAGACTGCAATTGTAATATTTAAGTGTAAGTAAAATGGTAAAACATATGTGGCTTCTTTCAAGGAAGGCCTGGTGTGTGGGGAGCGCGTATCGGCTGTGGCCTGTAGCCAAATCGACTTACGGTGGGAGCCATCCGAATGGAGAGACCGGCTGGTGTACAGGAATGTAGATGACCTAACAGTGTCACCCTCTAGACTGCTGAATAGTTAACTCAGTATGTGTAGGGCAGCCTTTGTGATCACGTGTGTTCTCCAAAACTAAAAAATAAATAAAAAAAGCTCAAATGGCTCTGAGCACTATGGGACTTAACATCTGAGGTCATCAGCCCCCTAGAACGTAGAACTACTTAAACCTAAGTAACCTAAGGACATCACACATCCATCCCCGAGGCAGGATTCGAACAAGCGACCGTAGCGATCGCGCGGTTCCAGACTGAAGGGCCTAGAGCCACTCGGTCACTAAGGCCCGCTCGTATGTTCTCCATGCAAATTTGAGAAGATTCAATGTGGGAGTGTGTTTGTGTTGGAAAATTATGCTCTCCCATGTCAACTGACCGATTGACTGCTTCTACATATTGCCCGTCTTCATTTGGTTGAGAGAAAATCGATTGTGACATGTGTTCTGTGCATCTAGATCGCTCTTCAGGCAAACGTGTGCAGGACAATTGACTCGCGACCGTTAGCCACTGTGGATGCCTGACTGACCACACGTAAAATATCTAGTGCTGCGAGGACTATGTACGAAGCATGTCCTTATGTTTTTTGTATGTGTGTGTGTGGGGGGGGGGGGGGGGGGGGATGGGGGGAGCGGTGATCTGTCTCTCTTCTCAGTATATGTACGAGTGTCTGGAGCTCGATAGCTATATGTAGGGTGCAGAAGTGATAATTTTATATGGTGCAGGATAAGAGTTATGTTTACTATATAGATATCGATATGCTATAGTATATCCCGGTTGGAAAATTCAAGATTACCTGTACAGAGGAGTGTAGTTGAGGAAGTTTCTTTAGCGATATTTTCCGTATTTCATGATCTGTAGACGACTTTTGTAGGGTTTAATTCTCAGGGTGACATGGCTGCTGTATTTTTTTTTTCTTTCTATCAGTACAAAGTGGTTTTGCTGCTGGAAGTTTCGTAATTTGACTGTCTGCAGAAAATGGTAGAAAGTGCTCCCCCATCAGCAGCAGCACCAGCACCAGCAGCTTGGTGGTTAAATTCAGTAAAAAACAATCAGAATGTTCCATTCCAAAGTAGTTCCATGACGTCAGAGAATCACACGACATCAATTGTGTAGGGCATCAGAGCCTATACAGACTGGCCCAAACAAGACGAGGGCGAGGTATCTGCAAAAAGTTCTGTGGCGTATGAGAGTCACATAATGTCTTCTTTGTTCCAATATTGAAAGACAAGTTCAAGCACACCATCGTCATCTGGTTCAGACACGCAGCATGTTGCCCCTCATCCGCCATTGTGACCTCAGAACATCTCCAGCCCATCAGCTGTAGAACATCGACAATTCACCGAAAATTCCAACCATTTTTCTAGTCTGTAGGACAGTGCTTCGAACTCTGTTCCTGTAATTGTTCTGATTTTTCCATCTGTGCCTAGCCATCAATGTGTAGTTCAAGAAGTGAGAAAAATAACGTCCCTGACTCCAGCAGAAAATATAAACTAAGCCCACTCACCTTTTCGGGAAAGTAGCTGTAGGACTCAAAAATTTCTCTCTTTCTCTTTCTTTCTCCCTCTCTCGCTCTCGCTCTCTCTCTCTCTCTCTCTCTCTCTCTCTCTCTCTCTCTCTCTCTCTCTCTCTCCTCTCTCTCTCTCTCTCGCTGGCTTGCCTTCAGACAAGGAACTAAAACTCTAAAAGTAGTGAGAGTCCTGTTTAGAGTTACAGAAGTACTTATTCCGACTTAGAAATATCATCGTTTTGGTTTGCAAAATCAAATATTGCAGTTGATATCGGTTTCGGATCTATTTCCACAAAAGTGTTTGAAATGTCTCCGGGAGGTTTCGCAAGTGTGCAGCGACCTCTGTAGAGTCCATGTGCAAGTGCGGCGGTATACACCGCAAAACTGAAGCAAACTACTGTGCAGCGATCTCCTTTGAAAGTTTTTTAGAGACATGTTCAGATGGATTTAGCAATTTCTAAAGCAGCTCCTGCTCAAAGACAAAGGGTATTTCTCACAAAAGAGTGCGAAACTTCTCAGAAGTAATTACATAAGTGTGACATGATCTTCTTTCAGAATCTATGTTCAGGTGTGATGATGGTTGTATTCCTCATAATGAAACGTGTTTTTACATCTGTAGATCTCCCTCTCTCTCTCTCTCTCTCTATCTATTTATCTATCTATCTATCTTTGTGCAGTGGTATATTTAGTTCCTGTGACATCTGCAAGTTATGTATGTGACAGTATTCGGCACATTACTTAAGCACCAGATTTAATAACTCCCGATGCAATTTGTATCCATGCGCTGGGAATGTGCTTAGCGTGCATCGCCAGCCCTACTGCTACCATGCACCCGATGCGTGACCCTGTGGGGCATTGAGCGTATTTGCAAGGGGGTGAGTGTCTTGCCTCTTGTGCTTTGGAAGACTGACTGGATTTTATCGAATAATCTACAGTTATAGCATACACATTTATCAGCATGAGTTGCGAAGTGTAACTTAGCCCCATCCTGCTGCATCTGCATTATTTGATGAAGTGTATTTGTGTTCACCAAATATCACTGCTGTCTGAACATCGTGCAAGTGGCTATCGATACAGTGCTCAGCTGTATGATTACACCTAATATTCCTGTTAAACTATAAATTACGTCCATCCGCCCAGTCCAGCAACTAGACCCCCAGAGTGAGCGAATTTCCTGCCATTCCCCCCCCCCCCCCCCCCCCAATACCGCCATCTTTGATTACATCACGGAAGGGGAAAAGGATTGAAGGACCAACACCGCTCTCTGGTGGTGATGATGTGAACTAGATCAGATGAACTCTACACTTCAAGATGGTCACACAGGACAGAACTACTGTCTATGAGCACTGAAATCGTTGAACTAAACAATACATACAACATAAAGACTTACGCCCAGTCAAACCAGCAACCCAGCACAGACTGAGTCCTTTTCCTGCCAATGCCCAGATGGGAGAGAGGAGGGGCAGGTAGGGGAGAGGAGTGGAGGGGGATGGGATTAGGTTACCTCAGTTAGTCCAATTGATCTATTTTCTAGTCAAAATGTGAACTTCCGGCCATGACGTCACTGTGAAGTTGGCACATCTATGGCCGCCATCTTGGATCCGCCATACTTAATAGATTTGGCTACAATGCGGAGTGGGGTCGTGTCCGCATTGACCTACTGCTTATTTGATGTGTTTGCATGATGTCATCATCATCATCATCATCATCATCATTTAAGACTGATTATGCCTTTCAGCGTTCAGTCTGGAGCATAGTAGCCCCCTTATAAAATTCCTCCATGATCCCCTATTCAGTGCTAACATTGGTGTCTCTTCTGATGTTAAACCTATTACTTCAAAATCATTCTTAACCGAATTCAGGTACCTTCACCTTGGTCTGCCCCGACTCCTCCTACCCTCTACTGCTGAACCCATGAGTCTCTTGGGTAACCTTGCTTCTCCCATGCGTGTAACATGCCCCACCATTTAAGCCTGTTCATCATGACTGCTACATCTATAGAGTTCATTCCCAGTTTTTCTTTGATATCCTCATTGTGGACACCCTCCTGCTATTGTTCCCATCTGCTAGTACCTGCAATCATTCTAGCTACTTTCATATCCGTAACCTCAACCTTGTTGATAAGGTAACCTGAATCCACGCAGCTTTCGCTCCCATACAACAAAGTTGGTCGAAAGATTGAACGGTGCACAGATAACTTAGTCTTGGTACTGACTTCCTTCTTGCAGAAGAGAGTAGATAGTAGCCGAGCGCTCACTGCATTAGCTTTGCTACACCTCGCTTCCAGTTCTTTCACTATGTTGCCTTCCTGTGAGAATATGCATCCTAAGTACTTGAAACTGTCCACCTGTTCTAACTTTGTTCCTCCTATTTGGCACTGAATCCGTTTATATTTCTTTCCCACTGACATTACTTTCGTTTTGGAGACGCTAATCTTCATACTATAGTCCTTACATTTCTGATCTAGTTCTGAAATATTACTTTGCAAACTTTCAATAGAATCTGCCATCACAACTAAGTCATCCGCATATGCAAGACTGCTTATTTTGTGTTCACATATCTTGATCTCACCCAGCCAGTCTATTGTTTTCAACATATGATCCATAAATAAAATGAACAACACTGGAGACAGGTTGCAGCCTTGTCTTACCCCTGAAACTACTCTGAACCACGAACTCAATTTACCGTCAACTGTAACTGCTCCCTGACTATCCATGTAAAAACCTTTAATTGCTTGCAACAGTTTGCCTCCTATTCCATAATCTCGTAGAACAGACAATAACTTCCTCCTAGGAACCCGGTCGTATGCCTTTTCTAGATCTATAAAGCATAGATACAGTTCCCTGTTCCACTCATAACACTTCTCCATTATTTGCCGTAAACTAAAGATCTGGTAGTGACAACCTCTAAGAGGCCTAAACCCACACTGATTTTCATCCAATTGGTCTTCGATCAATACTCGCACTTTCCTTTCAACAATAGCTGAGAAGATTTTACCCACAACGCTGATTAAAGAGATACCTCTCTAGTTGTTACAATCTTTTCTGTTTCCATGTTTAAAGATTGGTGTGATTACTGCTTTTGTCCAGTCTGATGGAACCTGTCCCGACGCCCAGGCCATTTCAATTATCCTGTGCAGACATTTAAGACCGGACGTTCCACTGTATTTGATGAGTTCCGACTTAATTTCATCCATCCCAGCTGCTTTATTGTACTGCAATCTATTGACCATTTTCTCCACTTCCTCAAATGTGATTCTATTTCTATCATCATTCCTATCCCATACTACATCGAAATCTGAAACATTGCTGATCGTATTTTCACCTACATTGAGCAACTCTTCAAAATATTCCCTCCATCTGCCCAAGGCATCCACAGGATTCACCAGCAGTTTTCCTGACCTGTCCAAAATACTTGTCATTTCCTTCTTACCTCCCTTTCGAAGACTTCTAATTACACTCGAGAATGGTTTTCCAGCAGCTTGACCCATAGTCTCCAATCTGTTTCCAAAGTCTTACCAAGATTTCTTCTTGGATGCTGCAATTATCTGTTTGGCTTTGTTTCTTTCTTCAACATAACCTTCTCTGTCTACCTGAGTTCTATTATGTAGCCATTTTTGATACGCCTTCTTTTTCCTTTTACAGGCTGCCTTGACTGTATCATTCCACCAAGCTGTTTGCTTCATCCTACTTTTACACACTACTGTTCCAAGACATTCTTTAGCCACTTCTAGTACTGTGTCCCTGTACCTTGTCCATTCCTTTTCCAATGACTGTAATTGACTACATTCAACTAACTGAGATTGCTGTTATGTAGTTGTGCCTGATTTCCTTATCCTGAAGTTTCTCCACTCTTATCCTCCTACATATGGACCTGACCTCCTGCACTTTCGGCCTCACAATCCCAATTTCACTGCAGATTAAATAATGATCAGTGTCATCAAAGAATCCCCTGAATATACGTGTGTCCCTCATAGCTTTCCTGAATTCCTGATCTGTTATTATATAGTCAATGACAGATCTGGTTCCCCTGCCTTCCCAACTATACCGGTGAATGTTCTTATGTTTAAAAAAGGAGTTTGTGATTACTAAGCCCATACTGGCACAGAAATCCAAGAGTTGTTTCCCGTTCCTGGTGGCCTCCATAGCCTCTCAAAATTTAACCATAACCTTTCCATACCCTCCTGTTCGATTTCCAATCCTGGCATTAAAATCACCCATGAGCAGAACACTGTCCTTGTCCTTTACTCTAACAACTACATCGCTGAGTGCCTCATAAAAACTATTCATTTTATCTTAATCTGTCCCTTCACAATGCGAATATACTGACACAATCCTAATTTTCTTGCTAGACACTGTCAAATCTATCCACAACAGTCGTTCGTTTACATACCTTACTGCAACTACGCTGGGATCCATTTCTTTCCTGATGTAAAGCCCTACACCCCATTGTGCTATTCCTGCTTTGACTCCTGACAGGTAGACCTTGTATTCTCCCACTTCCTCTTCTTTCTCACCCTTACCCGAATGTCACTAACAGCTAAAACGTCCAGCCCCATCTTACTTGCAGCCTCTTCCAGCTCTACCTTCTTTCCAGGGTAGCCCCCATTGATATTAATAGCTCCCCATCTCATTACCATTTGTTTGCCAAGTCGTATCTTAGGAGTCACTGGTTTGTCAGCTAGAGGTGGGACTCCGTCACCTCCAAAGGTCCGAGGCATTTTGCTCTGATTGTTGCCAGCATCATATTTAAAATATCGGGGAAGCAGGTTGCTAGCCTTACTTGCCCCGAGTCCCATTGAGTTCTACCCTAACCGTTGAGGGACTAACCGGTTGATTGGGTAGTCTTTGCCGTATGAGCACAAAGGTGACCACGACTCAGAATATGTCCGAAATGCCCAGCCTTATTCTAGAGTAGCTGGTATCCCGACTGTCGGGACCACTTACTTGGCCACTCATACGTTGCCCGTGGTTCATGAACTAGGACATGACTACAGGAACCCACACCATGAACCATGATGTGTCAAGCAGAAATATTCCACGCTGGTTAGATGCACGTTAATTAGCGCCACCATCTGTAGAAGTATCGACAGATTTTATTTACCTGATTGTTTAGTAATCGTGTTCTTGCGGTCGACGTTGTCCCCATTACATTTTCTGACAACTTTGTAGTGGTGGCTACTGTAAATTTTGAACGGCAGCTTGCGTAACTGTTTGGGCCGCAATTGATGCTGATTGTCTCTCACCTCAAGTATAGCGCAGTGGATGACGTGGTTGGTGCCTTGTGGGAGTGTTGTCTCCGGTCCACTGTGCATTATGCTTTGCTGCTAGAATAGTGAACAGATTTAGTGAACCTGAAAAATTCAAATGTTTCAAATGGCTCCGAGCACTATGGGATTTAACTTCTGAGGTCATCAGTCCCCTAGAACCTATAACTACTTAAACCTAACTAACCTAAGGACATAACACACCCACGCCCGTGACTGTAGCGGTCACGCGGTTCCAGACTGATGCGCCCAGAACTGCTCGCCCACCCCGGACGGCAGTGAATCTGAACCGTCAGTCTTTAATATCATACTGTGATGCTCCAATGAGGGACTTCAGGAAAACTTACGATTTTTATTACTCTCTTTTGAGTGAACTGTATGAACGGGCGGGTAACGCCCCTCTGCGGATCCAAGACGTTCCTACAATTAAAGGAAAGCTTTTGTAGCTCAAGCAGGATCATATGGGGGTTTAGATGTGAAAACTAAATCCCGGTCGCTTTTGGAAGTGGAGCTGACATCATTGTGGTCACCTGCTTCACTATGAGTCGCAGCGTTGTCTCTACTTCATCACGCCTCTCACAGCTGCTGCAGGTCGCCAACTGCCTGAGGAAACTGATACTGTTCGTGCTCTCCAGCAGTACTACACGGAACTATAAGCACAGGACAAGAGAATGAGGACCTTCTCTCATTGTTCTCATGCCAATCTTAAGTGGGAAGATAACGCCTACTCATAATCTTGAAATTTTGAGAGTCTCTCAGGCAGATTAGGTGTTTGCTCTTACTGCCGCTTCTCCTTCCAGTAAATCACTTGGTCCGTATGGTGTCCCTAAGGAGTTTTATGTCCACTTTCCGCCCCTCTTGTGTGAGACGTTTATGGCTATGTTAAACAAGGTTATGCAGAGGATAACTGTGAATGCACACTTTACGGTGGGTAAAATAATGTTAATACAGGAACAACCTGGCCTTGTCACAGTGGATTCATTTCGTCATCTTACATTGCTTAGTTTTAATTATACAACTGTTGCAAAGTCTGTCCAGAGCAGGTTATTTTCTCTGCTGAAGAACTTGATTGTGAATCATCTGATTTGCATTACTGGTAGCTCGAGTTTGACTCCTTTAGCGGAGCGCCAGGATGTGACTTCAGCTGCTGCGGTAACTTCTGTTTTCTGTGTCGTTGCTTTCCTGGATTTTAACAAGGAATTTAGTTGCGTTTTTCACAGTTAATTGACCTGTATGTTGGAGACAAGCGGTTACCCCTGAGACTCGCGTAATTATTTTCATCCTGTTTCAGGGCATCGCTGCGAAAATATTCCTTAATGGTCACCTGACGCCGCCGATTTTGATCGAGTGTGGGTGTGCCACACGCTAGCCCGCTTTCCATGTCATTCGTTCTTTCTCTGGAACCGCTGCTTTGCCGTCTCTCACTTACAATTACGAGCAATAACCTTTTCTAGCTGACTCTCACGGTTTGGGTATATTCAGGCTATGTGGTGGTTCTTCTCTGCGGTAGTGAGGAGTTTCCCTTGTTAAATGTGGGGTTAGACAATTACTATTGAGTCTCTGGTCCACGGATGAATGTGGGCAAAAGGAAAATTCTTATATTTCCTGTCTTTCATGATGCTGCTCCACGGGCTAGTGCTGTAGATCAGCATACATCATTGTGAGTCATCGTCGATTGTTGCTCGCTTCTTGTGATGATGGCAAAAGTATTGAGGCAGTTGTCTGGCTCCGGCCGGTGTGGCCGAGCGGTTCTAGGCACTACAGTCCAGAACCGCGTGACCGCTAAGGTCGCAGGTTCAAATCCTGCCTCCGGCATGGGTGTGTGTGATGTCCTTAGGTTAGTTAGGTTTAAGTAGTTCAAAGTTCTAGGGTACTGATGACCTCAGACGTTAAGTACCATAGCGCTCAGAGCCATTTGAACCAAGTTGTCTGGCCGGTGTTTACGAAAACATTACATATTTAGACAGCGCTATGAGATCGCGACCATACCACGTATCTTAGCGGTTTCTATTATTAACCAGGAGTCACATACTTTCACAGTTCGGCTGTTCGTACTTGTGCGTCCACCGAGTGTTGTTCCGCTTGTTGATGTTGGTCGCCTTAATTTTAAACTACGACACGTTAGAGAATTTTTCCTTGCCGTGAGCAATTTGGGTGCTGAAGTACTGCATCGGCGGTATCTATGGCCCTATCTTTGCTCGCTCACTAGGAGGGGATGGTCTGTCCCAATCCCATAGAACTATTGTCACCGCAGATCACCTGGAAAACACTGTAGAATGATGTTAATCTCCAGGTTCATTCCACCGCTGTGGCCTTTTCTTCTTATAGATCATAAATAATTTCACAGCCACTAATGATCGTTTGCATAGAACTGGGGTCATTTAAACGGGTAAATGGAGCAAGTGTGCTCTTATAAACACCATCCAGAATCGATTTACATGCTGTGGCGAACTGGTACTGGTTCTGGAAATAGTTGCCTTTCCTTACACCGCCTACACCATTGACGTTGTTCTGCGGCCTGCAGATTTGTATTTTTCGAAAACTAAAAAATGTATTAATGTGGCTGCTTGGTAATTTTGTACGCTTCGTCGTTGTTGGTGATGGAGGAGACTATCACCAGGCTTTTCACCTGTACACAGGGTGTCTCAAACCTCCTGGGTGAAATTTAAACATGTGATAGTGGGTCCACAATCGATTACACTCAGATAGCGAACCAATGGTTGGAAATGTATAATGAAGTTTTGCCGCACTCTCTCAGAGAGCCCTCGTGTTTGTTGTAACAAGAGACAGGCATCTTTGATACTAGCAAGCAGGTCTTCAGCTGTTTCTACGGGGTTTCAGACACCAACGTGTTGACTTAGCCCCAGAGGAAACAGTCCAGATCCGCGAGATCCGTCGATCGCGCTGGCAATGGGACGAGACCTCCACTTCCAATCCAATGATGAGGGTATGTGTTGTTCATGCACTCGCAGACCTTAACATAGACGTGGGGTGGTGACCCGTCGTATTCAATCCACGTTATTTCGCGGACAAAAAAGTGTAGAGACTACAGGAACAGTAGCAGGTCATCTTGCAAAAAATCAGGTAACGTGTACCAGTCAAAAGGGCAGGCAGCAATTAAGGTCCTATTTTGTTATCTTGGACAACGTCCGCCCATACTTTGACAGAGAACTGTTACTGGCGGCCACCAACCTGGGTGGCGTCGGGATTGTCTTCATTTCAGGTATGGCTGTTGCGGGTGCTGAAAATACCATTACGGGTGAATGAGGACTCATCCGTGCACAGTGAAAACTGTACGAAGTTCGGCGCTACATCCTGTCACACCATACATTAAATGCATGTTTGCCAGTTCTCGTGATGAGTCACGTTCTACATTTGACCGCGCGTTATGTACTGTATACAGTAACACTACTCGCCATGAACGCATCACAAGCTGTGTGATGTAATGTACGGCTGGCACCAGGGATAGTGGTATGTGAACGTCACAGGTTAATGCTCCCATGCGATGCATGTGGTTGTCATATGACACGCGCCCTATGAGCTAAGCTGAGTACTGTATGTCTGTTTGTTGGCCAGCGGTATATGCTGTTTATCACCCGGTGTACGTTCCTGTGTACAACAGACATGCATTGAGACGACGGTCGTCGCTTTCAACAATTATTATCAACTTTGTCGTAGTCGCTGCCATGATGAAAATTATGAACTTTGCTATTGTTATGCTGTGTACGCTTTGCGTATCCGTAAACACAATAAATATGCATTTCAGACCATTGGCTCCTTATCTCAACATAATTGGTAGTGGACCCACGATCACCTCTTTCAATTTGACTCAATAGATTTGAGACAGCCCGTATATGTTTTAGTTATTGGTGGTAGCCGGGAACTGGCCCGCTTTCTACTAACATGCTCACGCTTACATTTAACCTTCAGGGCATTAGCTGAGGTCGAATGTGGGTGGCGAAGGTTGGTAATGGCGTGATGGTGACTGCATAAAAACGAGACGATCTGAGTTACAATACTGGCAGATGGGTAGTGGGAAAAAGAAGTGGAAGCTTGCTAGGTTCTTAACCCAGAAATCGGTGGATCGTAACTAAACACTGCCGAAACTATTTTCTATCCAATCCCGTTCTAGACAATTTTGTTGCAGTTGTACCATACTCAATAAACCATACACTTTATTCGAAGAAGAGCATTCACTTCTTCCTGCTGAAGAGTTTTTTATTTTTCCATATTAATGTTTTTAAACGTTTACTAAGAGAGTGATTTTGTGGAAGTAGAGGTTTCAGTTATTTCCAAAGCAGAATTTTTAGTTTTTTCCGAAGAGGAATTTTAGAATTTTACTGCGAAGAGTTTCAATGGTTTCGGAGAAGAGATATAGTTTTTTGACGAAGAGCTTTAATAATTTGCTATTCTTCTTTTGTCATATTTTGGTGAATGATTATATTATCCTAAGGACCCTTTAAAATCTACAGAATAAAAATATGTGATAAAATTCAACGTTACCTACTATCGTTGCAGAGAATACTGGTCTCTTACCTGACTTTACAGATTATACAGTGTAGGGATAAATCACTTCAGTTTACCGTAATTTGTTCAGAACACTGTCATTACTATAGTACTTTTGACATCCGTATACGTTTAATAACAACTTACGTAATATGTAAGAGACGTCATATGGTAGACTACCCATAACTTGTCTAACCTGAATGTATTTGGATAGTGTCGAAAGTGGCTAGATCCACTGTAACCAGACCGTCAATCTTTCTGGTAGATTAAAACTGTGTACTGGACAGGAACTCGAATGTGGAGCATCTGTCTTTTGCGGACCAATACTCTACCGACTGAGTCATCCAAACACGACTCACGACCAGCCCTGACAGTTTTACTGCCCCCCCCCCCCCCCTAGTTACCTCATCTCCTTCCTTCGAAACTTTGCAGAAGTTCTCCTGCACACTGCTCCCGCACACATCCACTCTGACAGCCTACTCTTGATTGGCGCATGGTGTCAGAATATGGGATTACAGGCCATTTTTATTCCCAGGATGACCCTCGATACCATTTCGTCAAGGATGGATACCAGCTACACTATGGATTACTCCCCATGATAGGCTTATAGACACTCTCTGTCGATCTGCGAATCGGACAGTGACTAACCAACACCTGCAGCGTAATATCTAACAGTATTTGCCAATACACTCGCCGAAGCGCCATCGTACATAGCGGTCTGTATGGAGATGAAGTATAGAGAATGCCTAAGCCCATTATAGCTCATCAGGCCGGCGCAGAATGTGACAGCAGGTCATTCACAATTTCTGATAGCTAAGTAAGATCATCGACAAGAATCAGTTTAAACCCATAAAAAAACAATGTGTATCAGTCATGTTAGCTTCTGGATTTCGGCTCACTCCATCCTTACAACTTTTACCATTGTATATTCGGTAATATTATGTGCTACAACATTTTATTAATAGATCACACACAGCGTTGAGTTTCGCTTCAGACATTGCGAATGGACTGTACAGCATGTGCGCCACAAGTGGTTACGGCATATGAAAAACCTACCAGGTACTGTGTGTGCCGGATGTGAGGGACTTTAGTGAATACATTTATGAAAATACAAAAAAAAATAAGAAACACTATGAATATCTTTCAGGAAGATCAAAGGCAAACTGGTTTCTTAATTTTACAAAGTATTAAAATTCTATTATATTTTTATTTTCTTAGAAAGAAGTGGAGAAGCGGTGTCATCCGAACTTACCACTGCTCAAGGCGCAAATGATCCACTCAACGCTTAGGTAATGTATAGTTTACTTTACCACGATAGACAATGGAGATGTGAATTTTAACTATCGGTGGTATGTTATTGGGTTTACAGCGGAACATAAAATCAACTGACGCTCAAAGTGGCAACTATCGTCAGACGCGAAACTTAACTACAGTTCAGCAATTTAGTTTCACATGTGATGACGACGGCCAGCTGGAAAGTAAAATTACTGTGGCTGTTCAATTTAGGATCCGGCTGCAAACCCTACATATATACCACGAATTATTACTCCAAGAAGCCGTATGCAGTAGCTTCTACTCCCTTAACATTGTGTTATTTACAGTAATATACATTAATGTGGACTACGAACAGTTGACCTATATTCTTCAGAGTTTTATATATACTAATCAAAGAACTCAGCTTTCGTCACTACTATTGACTCAGTAATTAAAAACTCTACCCATTTCATCGTTACCCTCCGATTAGCACTTACATCAACAGGGACAATGAAAAATGAAAATAAGCATTGACATCTCCGACATTTGTGTAACTTCATCTCTATGGCAGAACCCTCAGGCGCCCATCACCCAACGACGCATCACTGTGATACACGTCATCCAGGTAAGATCAACAATAATGTAAGCATGATACATGCAGAAACTCCAAAGAACTGCCGCATTGAGGGAGTTTGCATATGACATTCTTTTTGCGGAAGTGTTTTGCGTGTGACCGTGATTCTCAAATTAGAATGTTACGTGACGTATGAGCAGTGCTCAGTTGATTGAATTACGAATAAAATGCATTTTCAGGAACTTATGAGCTTCCAGAGTGGAAATGATATGGTGCCAAGCCGAGGGTAGATCTCAGTGACTGGTTAATGAAGATAAATTCAATTGGCAAGATTTAAATCTGAATATTTTGTAAATGGTGCATTATGAATAGATTCAGCATATATCTATCGGCTAGTTGAAATAGCATTATTAAATACAGAACACGTTGGAGCAGACAGATGTATGGAGAACACTGAGTGCAGCGGTAGAAGATGTGAGGGCAGTAACAGTATCCTCCAACGATAGGTCATGCAACGGTTTAACCGCAGCTGAACGCAGCGTTTAAATGCGAACACAGGAAAGTTATCTGCCATTCATAGAATTTGCAGTTACGCTTACGGTTAAAATCTAGCATTTAAGTTGAATACTCGTTTATATAAGTAACATCGTGGCACTGTTTTCTTTAATTAAATCTCCAATATGATAAACCTATAACAGACATCAATAACGTGTCTAAGAAAAGGAATCTTGAAAGTTTTGCCTCATTATCTTATATATTGTAGACATAAATGCGTATTAACAATGTGCATATTTTCACTAAGCATTAAAGGGTTGTTGTTGTTGTGGTCTTCAGTCCTGAGATTGGTTTGATGCAGCTCTCCATGCTACTCTATCCTGTACAAGGTTCTTCATCTCCCAGTACCTACTGCAACCTACATCCTTCTGAACCTGTTTAGTGTATTCATCTCTTGGTCTCCCTCTACGATTTTTACCCTCCACGCTGCCCTCCAATACTAAATTGGTGATCCCTTGATGCCTTAGAATATGTCCTACCAACCGATCCCTTCTTCTAGTCAAGTTGTGCCACAAATTTATCTTCTCTCCAATTCTATTCAATACTTCCTCATTAGTTATGTGATCTACCCATATAATCTTTAGCATTCTTCTGGAGGTACCACATTTCGAAAGCTTCTATCCTCTCTTTTTTTTTTATAAGAGGTGGAGCCCCTCCACGCCCACACCGGCATGATGGCCAACAAAAAAGGTCTACTGCCATCTCTGCATAAGGGTTAGTATTCACTAAAGTGAGGTGTCGCAGGATGTGGGCACTGCGATGTTTGCGTACCTCTGGTTAGTTTTAACCATTAATACGCGCTCATCTGGAGATAGATTGGTCGAAATCTGACGAAGGGTAGCAGTTTTAAGGGCAGAGGAAAAAAAGTGACAGGGCAAGAGCCAAGGGAAAAAAACCTCTGCGATAGTTAGGTCGGGTGGTAAGAGCAGTAGCGGTTGTCTTGCTGCCTGCGATAGGTTGTGCAAGAATAGGCTTTGTTAGTAGTGGGTATCAAGCTTGTCGATACCTTGGCGTTGTGCCTTGTGCTGCTCGGCGGCTGGCGCTGGGTGCTGGTACGAAGTCCTCGTTCAGAATCAGCAACCTGCAACACTTAGGTTTGTTATCGATCTTGTGTCCGATAGGTCATATACCGGAGACACAGTGTGAGGGAATGTTGGCAGCTTGTTTGTGCGCCTGTGGGCGAGCTCGTCGGTGTCCCTGCTGTGGCCTGTTGGTCGGCTCTAGTAGCAGCTGGTAGTTGCTGATGTGCAGGGGCTTACCGACGTTTCTCGTTGTTTACGTATGTTAGTTTACCACAGGTGGCTATGCCCTATCTAGCAGTGTATTTGGCCGCTTGTGTTTCCATTTGTGGTTGTGATCGTAGTTTCCCAGAGTGAGGATGAAAGGATTGTTCGAGTGTCTCGAGTTCCTGCATAGTCGTGTGGCGTGTTTTTTGAATACTTCCTTGAGTGTATAAGGCGGTATTCATGGTGAAGATCCACGGTGCGGGTGTAGCTTGGAGCGTCGCTAATGATTCGTAGCACTTTGTTCTGTATGATCTACAGGCGGCACGGTCGTGTAGGAGCTGCATATACCCATACGGGAGCTGCGTATGTCATCAGAGGTCTAATCAGTGTCATGTATATGGACCTCGACACCCTCTATTCAGTGTGCTTTCCCTGTTGAGTATTGGGTAGAGCTGTTTGAGGCTCGCGTGCGCTCGGTTGGCAACGTATTCAATGTGGTCCCACCATGTAAGTTTCCGGTCCAGCCAGACACCAAGGTACCTGACTTTCTCTCGGAAACGAATTGGGCGTGTATGTAGTGTTATTGGTCTACAGTGTTGGTGTTTGCGCAGTAGTTTCGGTCTGCGTGTGAACAGAACTGCTTCGCACTTGTCGTCGTTTACTTTAATACGCCATCTCTCCAACCAAGGCTCAGCTGTTCTGAGTGCTGTCTGTATTCGTGAATTGATGTTCGACGGTTTCCAGTCTTGATCGAGGATGGCTGTATCATCCGCGTAGACGGCTAACGTCGTGTTTTGTGTCGCTGGGAAGTCATTAATTTACAGGTTAAACAAGATGGGATCTAGAACGCTTCCTTGGGCTACTCCAGCTTGTATACCGTGTTGTGTTGATTGTTTGTCCTGCACGTTAGTGTTGAAACATCTGTTCGTGAGGTACGAGTGTATGAGACGTACGAGTCCGTCCGGGAAAACAGCTTCGCTTAGTTTGCGTATGAGTCCATTGTGCCAGAGACGATCGAAAGCCTTTTCGATGTCTAGGAACACGGCCCCTGTGGCTTTGTTCATGTTGTAGCCACGTGTTATATGTTCAACTACGCGGAGGAGTTGTTGTGTTCTCTTCTTGTCTAAACTATTTATCGTCAATGTTTCACTTCCATGCATGGCTACACACCATGTAAATACTTTCAGAAACGACTTCCTGACTCTTAAATATATACTCGATGTTAACAAATTTCTCTTCTTCAGAAACGCTTTCCTTGCCATTGACAGTCTACATTTCATATCCTCTCTACTTCGACCATTATTTTGCTTCCCAAATAGCGAAACTCTTTTACTACTTTAAGCGTCTCATTTTCTAATCTAATTCAAGTAGCATCACCTGATTTAATTCGACTACATTCCATTATTCTCGTTTTGCTTTTGTTAATGTTCATCTTATATCCTCCTTTCAAGACACTGTCCATTCCGTTCAACTGCTCTTCCAAGTCCTTTGCTGTCTCTGAAAGAATTACAATGTCATCGTCGAGCCTCAAAGTTTTTATTTCTTCTCCATGGATTTTAATTCCAACTCCGAATTTTTCTTTTGTTTCCTTTACTGCTTGCTCAATATACAGATTTAAAAACATCGGGGATAGGCTACAACCCTGTCTCCCTTCCTTCCCAACCACTGCTAACCTTTCGTGCCCCTCGACTCTTATAACTGCCATCTTGATTATATAGAAATTGTAAATAGCCTTTCGCTCTCTGTATTTAACCCTGACACCTTCATAATTTGAAAGAGAGTATTCCAGCCAACATTATCAAAAGCTTTCTCTAAGTCTACAAGTGCTAGAAAAGTAAGTTTGCCTATCCTTAATCTGTTTTCTAATGTAAGTCGCAGGGTCAGTATTGCCTCACGTTGTAATACTGCTGCCTTATTCAGCCATCATATTAGGCTCCAGGAAGCTATTCCCAGGGCCGCGGAGATGCAAGTAGCATAGAGACGACGCAATGTGGGATGAGGTACCGCTGACAGATGTTAGGTTCGGTACCATTCCCGTGAGAAAGACCGCCTGCATAATGCTTCTGCTCTGTGATTTGCTGCTGTGTTCGGCGGTAGGGCTCCAAAACGTTAAACTTTAGTTGCTGTTATTAATTAAACCTGTCATACAAATTACTTCATTTTTTTAAATAAACATCTCTCAACAGCCAGCTATCAATCAGTCATTTCAAATTATTAAAATCAAAGTATTACTAAAACAAAAGACTGACGATATTACTGCCGATGCACTTCGGTGGCGTTCGGGTCGCGCCTTGCTGGCTTGGCGCGCGAATGTCTCGGGCAGTCCGGCTCTCCAGTTCTGACCGTTCCAGTAGACAGACATGTTGTCTGATATAGCAGTATTTGTTTCATGCAATTTTATTTACTGCAGTTCCGACCGTCGCTAGGTACAGACATGTTGTCTGTAATAGTAGTATTTGATTCATGTAATCTTATTCTCCAGTTCTGACGTTTCCAGTAGACAGACATGTTGTCTGTGGCAGGATGTATTTCATGTTATTTTAGCCAGATATAATTACTGTGGAAAGATATGTTCAATACGTTGATTGGTTGGTTGTTTTGGGGAAGGAGACCAGACAGCGAGGTCATCGGTCTCATCGGATTAGAGAAGGACGGGGAAAAAAGTCGGCCGTGCCTTTGAAAGGAACCACCACGCCATTTGCCTGGAGTGATTTTAGGGAAATCACAGAAAACCTAAATCAGGATGGCCGGACGCGGGATTAAACCGTCGTCCTCCCGAATGCTTGTCCAGTGTCTAATCACTGCGCCACCTACTCGGTTTCAATACGTTGTGATCAAGAATAGTTTCTCGTGTCTATACCAATAAAGACGCGAGTGGCATCCCAAATGAGTTACAGTTAATTCGTAGCAGCAGTTCCTTGCGAAGTTAATTTCAGCCTCAAGAAAAAGAATCCACTACCTGCGCGCTGTTTTCTGCGCTGGGGACATCATCATGATGAAAACAGCAGGTTAGGAAGTGTACAATAACTTATATAATCCACACAGGGCAGTGGAAAGAACTATGCACCTCACGTGTACTGCATGCACAGTACAAATGTGCTCAATGACACGTCAGCTGCAGTAACGCAGAGGAGGTAAAGAAGGATGAAAGTATTAACACTACCACACTTTTATTCATTTTTCTTGCTGTAACATTTTCCAACGTTTCTACGGAATCCAAACTGATCTTCCCCGAGGTCGGCTTTTACCAGTTCTTCCATTCGTCTGTAAAGAATTCGTGTTAGTATTTTGCAGCCATGGCTTATTAAACTGATTGTTCGATAATTCTCACATCTGTCAACACCTACTTTCTTTGGGATTGGAATTATTATATTCTTCTTGAAGTCTGAATGTATTTCGCCTGTCTCATACATCTTGCTCACTAGATGGTATAGTTTTGTTAGGCCCGGCTCTCCCAAGGCTGTCACTAGTTCTAATGGAATGTTGTCTACTCCCGGGGCCTTGTTTCGACTTAGGTCTTTCAGTGCTCTGTGAAACTCTTCACGCAGTATCATATCTCCCATTTCATCTTCATCTACATCCTCTTCCATTTCCATAATATTGTCCTCAAGTACATCGCCCTTGTATAGACACTCTATATACTCCTTCCACCTTTCTGCTTTCCCTTCTTTGCTTAGAACTGGGTTTCCATCTGAGCTCTTGATGTTCATACAAGTGGTTCTCTTATCTCCAAAGGTCTCTTTAATTTTCCTGTAGGCAGTAATTATCTTACCCTTTGTGATATGTGCCTCTACATCCTTACACTTGTCTTCTAGCCATTCCTGCTTAGCCATTTTGCGCTTCCTGTCGATCTCATTTTTGAGACGTTTCTATTCCTTTTTGCCTGCTTCATTTGCTGCATTTTTAAATTTTCTCCTTCCATCAGTTAAATTCAATACTTCTTCTGTTACCCGAGGATTTCTATCAGCCCTCGTATTTTTACCTACTTGATCTTCTGTTGCCTTCACAATTTCGTCTCTCAAAGCTACCCATTCTTCTTGTACTGTATTTCTTTCCCCCATTATTGTCAATCGTTCCATAATGATCTCCTTGAAGCTCTCTAAAACCTCTGGTTCTTTCAGTTTATCCAGGTCCCTTCTCCTCAAATTCCCACCTTTTTGCAGGTGAAAGGTACTGACAATATTAATTAAACTATATCTAGGTGGATAGCCAGGGTTGTTATAACTAAACTTTTGCTCCTTGAGCCAGTGTAGACCAAAAAATAATTGCCACTTCGGTACCCAGCTATGTGGGAAAGATGTTCAGACTGGGCTCTGCAGGATTTGGGTACTTATCAGTGTTATTGTCATGAAGTGTGCTTAGGCGTCGGTTCTGGTTCGGTGACATGGGGTTGAACACAAGTATCAGTGTGCATTAACGTTGCAGACAGTGCACATCAGTCTGGAGAAGTTGAGATGGGCTTTACTTGTACAGCTGCGTTATCAAACCAACAGAAACAGTTCTTGTGCTCTTCACGAGTAGCAACACATTGGAGGAGTATGAAGAGGTCCTCTTTCCGCACTGTGTTTGAAGAACATGATTCTGAAGTTGGAATTAACTGGCGATTTGTGAATGACTTCTGGGAGAATCCGACGGCCAGCTGCACCACAAATTGTTGAGGTTACTGTTGTCATGACCGAGACTTCTGACGGAATGTATGATCTTCAAATGGGGCACGAGCTGTGTCACGACAGCTTGAACCACCGTTCTATAAGTGCTGCGAAATGGTATCTCTAGTGAAGTTCCAGGCTGTCAGGGATACAGATAGCCGTCACATTGAGAAATTTTTCTGACCTTGAGAGTAAATATGATACGCAATTAAGAAATGTTACCCTTTCATGTGTAAATTAAAAGGTGTTTATTTCAAAGGTTTAATCGTTATTTCTCTACCGCATGTGCGTCCAAATTTTTCCATAAAAGATTCGTTCTCCTATGATTACTCGTTATTCATTTGGACCCTCTCAAGTAGAGATAGCTTACTTATAGCCACCCAGTATTCTAGAAGTACATGACAGTACATCATAACAAAAGGAAAAAGCTATGAGAAAATCTGACGTAGATAAGTCAAAAGAAGCAGAAAAGAATGTGAGATTCTCGAGATCTGATGAGGGATTGGGAAATGTTAATTCTAATGTTGGAACTGTGACATATCGTTTCAAATTTCCTTGCTTACACCTATGTAGAAAGTGGCGTGGAAGGTAACCAATATACAAGTTTCGCGACCAGTGGTTAATGATCTGCAGTCACGTCAAGATGGAACGTGTGCTACAAGTATGCACCCTGCTAGGACGAAGCCATTTTTGTGAGCCGAGGAATTGTCCGAAGAGCACGTCCATGGTTAGAACTGTATTTAATGGAAATTTATGCTCAATTAGATACAGGAATTCAGAAAAAGACAAGAATAAATCACAAACAAGGAATGTCACTGCCGCCATGGTTATCGAGTGATGACACAGTATTTACACATCTAGGGGTATTTTGCTACCCCCAGGACGCATCGGTGTTGTGGGATTCAGCAATTTAAGGAACCAAATAAACTTGGCATGTCTCGAGAGGCCAATCGTTTGATGAGAACGCTGCAGACTTCAACTCGTTGTCGAACGATGGGATAAGTGTTTAAGTTTACAAGGGGAGTTTATTGAGAAGAGAAAAAAATTTCAGACTGTAACACGTGGTTTTGATGTCCCTATGTCAGTTTGCGACTTATTTATTGACTGACCATGGTATATTAATTTCAAAAAGCCTATGTTTTAGCTTTGTGACAATAAAATGCATAGTTGATGGTTACAGGTGGCCTATTCTGCTTTCTCTAAATTTTTTGGATCGTTTTTCATGTTTCTGCTGAGTTAGTAGAGCGATTTAACGAGTTCAGAAATTCTTGCCACGATCTCTTTTTACGCGCCTTAATAATACTTGGGCATGTGGCCCTCGCAATTGAGAATCTGCGCGGCTCTGTGCAATTTTACGACATTTGAACCAGCACTGTACCGCCCACCTGGCCCTGATTGCAGAGCGGCACGTTTCACTCACCCTCCACACAGTTGGTCTACGCCAATGACCTGAAGACTTTGGGATGGGTGCAGTTAGGAACGGTTTAAAATACTGGAATTACGCTTCCGCCCCGGTGAAGAGAAAGAAAGTCCTCGCTGAACAACGTAAAAATTCTTCTCATAGTTGCATCAATCACTAAGGTAGTGCGAACAACTTATTTGGGGGTGTGAAACGCGAGTAAATTTGCCTTTTGGAAATTTACTACACTATCAGTGACAATTTTGCTTGGTGAAACGAGTTTGATGCATGAAACAATCTAACTAATGTAGCTATGTACACTCCCGGAAATGGAAAAAAGAGCACATTGACACCGGTGTGTCAGACCCACCATACTTGCTCCGAACACTGCGAGAGGGCTTTACAAGCAATGATCACACGCACGGCACAGCGGACACACCAGGAACCGCGGTGTTGGCCGTCCAATGGCGCTAGCTGCGCAGCATTTGTGCACCGCCGCCGTCAGTGTCAGCCAGTTTGCCGTGGCATACGGAGCTCCATCGCAGTCTTTGACGCTGGTAGCATGCCGCGACAGCGTGGACGTGAACCGTATGTGCAGTTGACGGACTTTGAGCGGGGGCGTATAGTAGGCATGCGGGAGGCCGGGTGGACGTACCGCCGAATTGCTCAACACCTGGGGCGTGAGGTCTCCACAGTACATCGATGTTGTCGCCAGTGGTCGGCGGAAGGTGCACGTGCCCGTCGACCTGGCACCGGACCGCAGCGACGCACGGATGCACGCCAAGACCGTAGGATCCTACGCAGTGCCGTAGGGGACCGCACCGCCACTTCCCAGCAAATTAGGGACACTGTTGCTCCTGGGGTATCGGCGAGGACCATGAAGCTGGGCTACGGTCCCGCACACCGTTAGGCCGTCTTCCGCTCACGCCCCAACATCGTGCAGCCCGCCTCCAGTGGTGTGGCGACAGGCGTAAATGGATGGACGAATGGAGACGTGTCATCTTCAGCGATGAGAGTCGCTTCTGCCTTGGTGCCAATGATGGTCGTATGCGTGTTTGGCGCCGTGCACGTGAGCTCCACAATCAGGACTGAGGCACACAGGGCCAACACCCGGCATCATGGTGTGGGGAGCGATCTCCTACACTGGCCGTACACCTCTGGTGATCGTCGAGGGGACACTGAATAGTGCACGGTACATCCAAACCGTCATCGAACCCATCGTTCTACCATTCCTAGACCGGCCACGGAACTTGCTGTTCCAACAGGACAATGCACGTCCGCATGTATCCCGTGCCACCCAACGTGCTCTAGAAGGTGTAAGTCAACTACCCTGGCCAGCAAGATCTCCGGATCTGCCCCCCATTGAGCATGTTTGGGACTGGATAAAGCGTCGTCTCACGCGGTCTGCACGTCCAGCACGAATGCTGGTCCAACTGAGGCGCCAGGTGGAAATGGCATGGCAAGCCGTTCCACAGGACTACATCCAGCATCTCTACGATCGTCTCCATGGGAGAATAGCAGCCTGCATTGCTGCGAAAGGTGGATATACACTGTACTAGCGCCGACATTGTGCATGCTCTGTTGCCTGTGTCTATGTGCCTGTGGTTCTGTCAGTGTGATCATGTGATGTATCTGACCCCAGGAATGTGTCAATAAAGTTTCCCCTTCCTGGGACAATGAATTCACGGTGTTCTTATTTCAATTTCCAGGAGTGTAGTTTAATGGGGACTGCCTTGTTATTCATCAGTGGGAAAACATAATTAATACATTTAAAGAAGTTTCGAATACTTCTGAAGTGAACAGAATAGCTAGATTTACGAATTAAGTTTTACTATAATTGATTTTTAGGTCCGTATTCAGGACGCATTATTAAAGTCTTCCATTTTTTGTACGCTAAAAACAGGTATTTCTCATGTGTTCGTTGTTTTCCAAGATCAAGGATCTGTAAACTTCTTCTAGGCCTAAAACATACTGGCAGATTAAAACTGTGTGCCGGACCTAAACTCGAACTCGCGACCTTTGCCTTTGTGTCTCCAGCAAGCGCGAATCACGACCCGTCCTCACAGCTTTACTTCTACCAGTTCCTAATCTCCAACTTTCCAAACTACACAGAAATTCTCCTGCGAAACTTGACGGACTGCGGAGACATGGCTTAGCCACGGCCTGGTGGATGTTTCCATAATGAAATTTTCACTCTGCAGTGGAGTGTGCGCTGACATGAAACCTCCTGATGGACCTTCTAAATCTCTTGAGATTAGCTCAGGTATATGTAATCTTCTAGTGTCATTATTGTTTAGATGATAAATTTCGCATTAACTTGATGAAATCTAACGGAAACTGCAGCATCGGCGTATATATTCTTCGAAATTCCGATATAGGGTAAAACAGTGATTTCATTCTCAGAGGAATTTTGGATAGATCGTGTCTAAAATGAGTCAAAAATTTCAAAATATATGAACAACAGTGAAAGTGCTGATTCATGTTTGTTGTTTGGCTGCACAATCTCGCTGTCGATATGCAAACTGTCAGTTATTGTATAACCATTTCCTACAGTGTATCTCGTTCTTGTGAAGCAGAACAATAGCATCATTTTCTTTAGTCTACAGTAGTTGCTTTGTTATTCAATATTTTGCAAGCTCCTTTCATTATTTCTTTCCACATTAATCTTCTATGCTGAAAAATCGTAATCTTCCGTCACCATTCCTTTGTTATAGGGTAATTCATAAGTACGTCGGGGATTTCAGAAGATGACTGCATGAAAAATACAAGAATATAGAAAATAGGCACATATCAGTGGACAGATTCTCTCCAACATTTAACTCACATAATACACTCTTCGCAGAAGATCTACAACCGTTGTTAAAATTTTTCATGATGAGTAAATCCACTCCAGTTATACCGGACAAATCCTTTATTTGAAACAAATTGCGTACGATTTTATGTAAATAAAGGAATTGTCAAGTACAGCTGGATCGGATTTGTCAAGTGCAGTTTGAGAGGATTTATTCATTATGAAACAATTTTAACTTGATTTACAGCGGCTCAGCACAGACCTGTTTGTGGCACAGTAACGTCAACGTGTGCGTGCAGTTCATTGAAGTCGTTGACAAAAGTCGCCTCAAAAGGTGTAAAAGCAGCGTACTTTGAAAATCTGTTAACTGGATTGTCAATCTGCAGGCGTGGACTAATTCGCTGTGACACTACAGAGTAGGTAACGCTTCTACATGTTCTGACTTCCCTCCACCTACTGCAACTACGCATCGGCGCGTATTACGAATCGAAACAAGAGAAGCTCTATACAGTGATATTTGTCATTTTCTGCATGTCAAGATTGATGGACGTTAATTTAATGACCTATTCTGACAAACACTTCCTTTTATTCACGGCAATTCCATGCTCTACAACGGTCAAATGTTTCGTGATAAAAGATAAGAAAAATATTCATGGTGTCCCATAAAGTAATTCTCAACTTCAATATTGTATAAATTGACTTGTATTTAACTTAGAGAATAAAAGTCAAGTTTTTGTGATGCAGAAACTCAAAAATGATTTTTCATATAAGGTAATGAATAAATGTCTTAGCTTTCCAGTGGACAAGAGCAACATAAGCGAAAAAATTCTTCTTCTTTGGTGTTTCAGGTTGATAGAAGCACCGCAATTCAAATGAGGAAAGGAGTTTTGTGCAAAAGGCACACCTCCACACTGGGCTTTGCCAGTGAGATACATCTTTAACAGAATTTTCCCTAATCTTTGTATTTGAAGAGATGGTCCGATTCCCTGACCTCCTGGACTCTCTGGAATTACACCCCTTGACTTCTTTTTATGAGTTGTATGTCAAGGACATAGTGTACCGTACGCCCGTGCATGTTGCTTATTTGTAGGTATGAATAACGACAGATATTGAGACAAGTGAAGTTGAAATGTTAGATCGAGATGGAATATTGACTAGATACTGTTCGTGTCATAAGTGAGATCATGTAGAACTTGATTAAAGAAACTTTTTCATTTGTATATGTGGTTTCTGTTCGTTTGGACATGTCCTGAAAAACAGACACGTTTTGATTCCTCAGTCATTATGAATAAAGACTCAAAGAAATGACTAGCATTAGTGGCTAGTGGGCTTTTATGTAAATTAATGGCGGAAGTTGAAAGTTTGTGCTGGACCGGGATATAAACCCGGGTCTCCTGCTTATTAGGCAGGTACACTGACCACTGAGCCATCTCCGCCTTCCGTTAGACCCCAATTCTAACTTACCCGCACACTACTGATGTAGTGCCCCTTGCCCATTATCCTCATTACTCGAGTCATTTCGCTGAGTCCCGTAAGAATTCGAGTACGGTGTTCATCAGCACTGAAGTTACTGATGTAATCAATTGGTCGTCCCCACCTTAATTATACGTATGGTGTCTGTTCTTTCAGACATCTCCGAAAGAACGGACACCACATACGTAATTAAGGTGAGGACGACCAGTTGATTACTTCAGTGGATATGCACACCACACCCGAATTCATACGGGAATCGGCGAAATGTCGCCCGTACTGTCGTGTTTGGGTAAGTTGAGAATTTGCGCCCGACGGTATGTCTGCTAGCGTAGCCCGCGCAGGGGCGTCGGTTACTATGTTTGAATGGTGCAGTGGTCAGTGTATTTGCCTAATAAGTAGGCTCTTTGTGTTCGAAACCCGGTCTGGCACAAATTTTCATGTTCCCGCACTGGTTTAAATCTGTGCACACTAGCAGCTAACGTCACTCTTTTCAGCTGACTCATCAGAAAAATGTTACTTTTTTGCTCTACGTTTATTACGTGTTGAGCTATACGGCACTGAAATTGAAGAGTCCCTCTTGGAACCCCTTGCATTTTAACCGTGCGAAACTATCTAACACGTACTGATAGCAAATTACACTTTGGTGTGACTTATGAAAATCTGTGAAAACTTACAAGCGGATGAAAGCTCTTTCGTCATTTATTTTTATTTTGCAAGCTGCTTCGCAAAGTAGTTTGAAATCAGTTAATGAAAATTTTGTTTTTTAAATAAACCCATTGTTTTTTAATAGCTGCTAAGAAAACTACAGGCCATGTAATGAAACATACAGAGAACTGCTGACCGTGCCAATTTACCTTAAAGCGAAGAAGTAATGTCAATCAGTTAAGAAATATTTCAGTATCGTGCTTTGAAAGAAAATATAATAGTAAAACAGAAATAATCTTTTCTTCATAAATTTCTGATACCTTCGCTTTAACAGGGGCCGGTTATCTAAGTGATTTCAACAACAAAACTACGTTTCTTCGGCGACAAAGGGATAAGTTTCCGCAAGGCAGTTGTAACTCAAAGGCATCTGTTATGAAATCCCGCTTGCTAACTTTGTAACGGGCATAAGGCGCAGAGGATAGCAGTGGAAATAAGCCCTCCCGTAGAGTGAAGCAGTGTCCCATCGTTACGTGCAGATCACGTAACGCGCCGACGAGCACCAACAGTAGCCTCGATAGTACAGGTGCGCTCACGAAAGTAGCAGTTGTTACGCGAAGGGAAGAAATAGCAACTATAGTCTCTTGTGGTTACGTCTTTGATATCTTCAGAAACAGAAGTTAATATAGGGTATTCGCAAGAGCCACAATGCAAAAGAAGTATTTTAACGAGCAGAGAGACATCGTTTCCATAACTATACATAGAGTTCTCGAAACCATGAAAAAATATGTAACACAACAATTGGCCTCAAAGCCTCTGTACTTTATTAAATGTTGAAGTCGATATCTCCATTTTTAGACTTCCTCTGTTACGCATTTACCGTCTTTTTGAGGTCAGGTATGTGTCACCAAGGTACAACGAGCTTTGGTTTGAAAAAGCGATGAGGGAACATAACATATCAATATTTGTTTCTGTCACTTTCAGTATACTTAAAGCTCCTTCAATAGAAACTATCTTGAACAGCTATAGACGTTCTGCCGACTTCAAATATCCAGAATAAGATCATCAGCAGCAGCAACAGCAGCGGGATAAATAATTGCTTAAGGCCCTCTCATATGTTACTATCCTCAGCTACAAGAGTCCGTGTTGCTCCTACATGTTTTCCAGTTTCATATAAAATTCTTCAATTAGATTGTCTTCTCAATCCTTTTATATCTACTGGAATTTGGCATCCTATCGTTCATTCATATGACTGTATTCCCCTCTCATTTCCATTTCGCCTTCATTACGCTCATAATTAGTCATATTCACCACTCTGCTTCACCGTCCGTTTCATAAACCTGTGCTTCCTTACAATTTCCTCCATTTCCTGCAGAACAACCAACAATTTTCAAATTATTTTCCTTCAAATTCCTTGTCATTAAAAGAATCAATTTCCCTTTGTTCTGATGCAGTAGTTAGTGAAACAACAATACGTCGTGTAGAATCATCTGCTTCCGGCCACAACGGCCAGTTTCCGGTGACCACGACGAGCAGGTGATGTATACATTGCGTTTTCATCAGCTCATTTGTGAAGAAATTTCTTCAAACGTTCTGTATATAACAATGTACAGCTTTTCCTCTGGCTTTAGCTTTTCCTCAAATATCATTTCGGGAGACTTCCCTTTATTCATACTTCGCGTGACTTCATACATGTTACGTGGTATTACTTTCACTATTTCAATATAGTCATTATTAAATATCTGAAGATTTTATTCATCTATTGAACTATAGACATATTTACTAAAGTCTTCAAATACTTGTACAATATTCGATTTTTGCTAGTTAATGTGACATTTCACTTTAACATATGGTAAGTGATGTCTACCAAACTTTAGTTCTCTTTCTGTTTTCTTCATACGCTTCCACTTAACATACAGTATCTGATGTCTACCGACATTTAGTTCTCATTGTGTTTTCTTCATGCTCTTATTGTTTTCAATTTTTGTCTCTTAGCAGAGTTTCACTGTATATGTCTTTTAGAAAACTTTTTAAGACGGTCTGTTTTAGATTTTTTCCCCTTCAAGTTACCATGTTTTAGTTCACATTTCCTTTTCATATGTTTTCTTCGTACAGGTAACATCCTTTGCGGTTCAGGTTAATACTTAGGTTAGATAGTAATCCTTTTGTCCTTTTCTGTACATCTACATCTACATCTACAATTATACTCCACAAGCTACTTCACTACGCACGAACATTATAATTTTTCTGTCTTACTCTATTCGCATTCTGAGCGAGGGGAAACTGACTGTCCTTGTGCATGCGCCCTAATCTCTTTTAGCTTATTCTCAAGAATACTGCAAGAGATATACGAAGCAGAACTGCTGCTCACTCTCCTTAAAGTACATGATCTGCTATATTACCCAACATGGTTCCGTGAGAATAACTTTTGCCATCTAGGGAGCGGTTGATGACAGTGCCTTTTTGTAGCAAACAGTGGCTCCTCATGCGGTGTGAGTATGTCAGTAGTTGTCAGATTATGGTTATGAAAACCGAAACCGGTCACCACAAATAGCAGATAAAAAAATTACTTGAATTTCGTGTCACATTAAGGTGGTGTACAACATCGGTAAATGAACTTGAGACCTTTGACTTTGCTGCAAAACCGCTCTACCGACAGCTGTGCAAGTACGACTTACGACTCGCCTTCAAAATTTCCCTTCCTCCATTATCGTCCCTCTTTCCTTCCAAATTCCTCAGAAACTCTCCTGCTAACCTTGTGGGACTGGCACTACTGAAAGAATGGATATAGCGGGAAAATGGTTTATCCACAGCGTATCGGATTATCTCCCAAATGAATTTTTACTCTGTAGCCAAATTTGCAGTGATTTACAACGTTCTGACAGATTACAACTGTTTGCCGGACCGGGACTCGAACCGAGACCTTCACCTTTTACGGAAAAATTCTCACCGCCTGGGCTGACGACTGAGGTTCACCTATTGGACGGCGCACAGTTTACATGTGCTAGAGCATCGCACACTCGGCTACAGAGCGAAAACTCGCCCGGAAAACGATCCCCTATGCTAGCCCCGGAAGGTATGCAGGAGAACTTCTGAGAATTTAGGTATGTAGGAGAGAAAGTACTGGTGGAATTGAAGCTGTGAAGGTGTGACATGAGTCGTAATTGTGCACTTCAGTAGCATACCACTTGCCGTGAAAGTCAAAGGTGCCAAGTTCCAGTTCAGGACAGACAAAGAGTTTTGATTTTCCAGCAACGCTCAAATCAGCGTACAGTCCGTTACAGAGTGAAACCATTTACCTCTTACCTACTGTTAACATAAAACCGGCCAAGGCGATAGCAATGTCACCTGACGGGGAATAACTGCTAGCCAGACACATATATGGTGCATTTAATATCAGTGAGCGTGCTGTCCGTGTGTAGAATGGGGAAGGCCCTCGATCTAGCTGAGTTTGAGAGAGGAAAGACTGTGATGGCCCGGAGCCTCGTCACGAGTATTTCGGAAACTACACGACTTGTCGGGTGTTGCAGGAGTTCTGTGGTGAGTGTCTTCAACACGTGGCGAAACCAAGGTGAAACAACGTGCAGATGTCTTTGGGTTTGGCGTCCACCTCTCATTATTGATGTCGGACGTCATAGGTTGGGCGGACTGCTAAAAAAGAACAGGCAATGAACGGCATCGGAACTAACATCACACTTTAATGTCGAGCAGTGTACAAGTGTGTCTGAACACACACTGTACAAAACACTCCTAACGATGGGCCTCCGCAGCCGACGACGCATGCTTGTACCAATGTTAGCACCACGACATCAACAAATAAAGAAAATGGGTGCGTCACCATCCGCCCTGGACGTTGGCGCAGTTGCAGAGCGTAGCATGCTCTGATGAATACCGATACCTTCTTCATCATACCGATGGGAGGGCGCGAATCCGTCGTCTTCTAGAGGAACAACTCCTTGTCACCTGTACTGCGGGACGAAGACAAGCTCGCAGCGACTCCATTATGCTAGTAGGAAGTAGGTTACAGTACGCTTGTTCGCCCACTGCTTGAATACTGCTCAGCAATGTGGGATCCGTACCACATAGGTTTGATAGAAGAGGTAGAGAAGATCCAACGGAGAGCAGCGGGCTTCATTACAGGATAATTTAATAATCGCGAAAGCGTTACGGAGATGATAGATAAACTCCAGTGGAAGACTCTGCAGGAGAGACGCTCAGTAGCTCGGTACGGACTTCTGTTAAAGTTTCGAGAACATACCTTCACCGAAGAGTATATCAGTATATTGCTCCCTCCTACGTATATCTCGCTAAGAGACCATGAGGATAAAATCAGAGAGATTAGAGCCCACACAGAAGCATACCGACAATCCTTCTTTCCACGAACAATACGAGACTGGAATAGAAGGGAGAACCGATAGAGGTACTCAGGGTACCCTCCGCCGCACACCGTCAGGTGGCTTGCGGAATAGGGATGTAGATGTAGATGTAGATGTAGATCATCTTGGGAACATTCCTGTGGGCATCCGTGAGTCCAGTGCAGCTCGTGCAAGGCACCATAATGGACACGAATTATCGTACACTCATTGAAGACCACGTGCAATACATCATGACGATCATGTTTCCCGACGGAAGTGGCATTTTTCAAGAAGATAATGCGCCATATCACATGGCCTGAACAGTGTAGGAGTGGTTCGAGGATCACAGATGTGAGTTCCACTTGATGTACTGGCCCCACAACTCGCCATATCTCAAACCAATCGAACACATCTGGGACGCGATTGGATGTTGCGTCAGAGCTCAATGCCTCCCTCCCCGTGATTTACGGAGATTAGGCGATTTGTGTGTGCAGATGTGGTGAGAACTCCCACCGGCGATCTACCAAGGCTTCATTGCTTCCATGCCATGACACGTTGCCGTTATTATCCGTGCCAAAGATGAACATACCAACTGTTAGATAAGTGGCCATAATGTCTCTGGCTGGTCAGTCTAGATGAAGTTCCCACATGATGCCAAAACTTCTCGTTTCCCGCAATAATCGCTGTTACACTTTCACATCGATTATATCTAGCAGTTATGATCCTGCTAAAGGGTATATGAATCATTTCTATGCTGAAGGAATTAGATTATGAAATGAGACACTTAAAGTAGTAAAGGAGTTTTGCTATTTGGGGAGAAAAGTAACTTATGATGGTCGAAGTAGAGAAGAAGGAAAACTTGTGAACATCGAGTATAGATTTAAATGTCAGGAAGTCGTTTTTCAAAGTATTTTTATGGAGTGTAGCCAGGTATGCAAGTGAAACGTGGACGATAAATAGCTTAGACTAGAAGAGAATAGAAGCTTTGAAATGTGGTGCTACAGAAGAATGCTGAAGATTAGATGGGTAGATCACATAACTAATGAGAAGGTATTGAATAGATTTGGGGAGAACAGGAGCTTGAGGCACAACTTGACTAGAAGAAGGGATCGGTTGGTAGGACATATTCTAAGGCATCAAGGGATCACCAATTTAGTATTGGAGGGGAGCGTGGAGGGTGAAAATCGTAGAGGGAGACCAAGAGATGAATACACTAAACAGGTTCAGAAGGATGTAGGTTGCAGTAGATACTGGGAGATGAAGAAGCTTCACAGGATAGAGTAGCACGGAGAGCTGCATCAAACCAGTCTCATGACTGAAGACCACCACAACAACAACAACTTGTTTTTAGCGACTTCCTTTGCAGATACACTGCACTTTCTTAAAACTCTTCTTTTCGCCGTCTCTAGTACTAAATTAAGGTGGTCATCCCATTTCCTATAACTTCTTAGCATTACCACAAAATACTCTGTAAGGTGACCGTATTTTCAGAGACCTCATATGTCGCCTCGCCCATATTGTAACTGTTTGATTTTAAAAGTACCGTAAAGAAAAAGAACTGCCTTGAATAATGAAGCTCCTCACTGATGACCACATGAAAGCCACATGATTTGTTGCTGTTTACTACTGCATGATGTTAAAGCGAACACAGCGTGCGAAGCAATTAGGTGCATCCGACGGAAGGGACGCAACGTCATTGTAAAGGGAGCAGGCAGTCAGGCGGTGGTAGCGATGTGGTGGACGACTAATGAGGTGATAGTACGTACCAAGTACTGAGACAATTAGTAGTTCGGAAAGAATGTCGAGGCTACGAGAAACAGGCGAATATTAGAAGTAAAATAATGAAATAAACTCAGAACTGATATTAATGGTCGACAAAATGTCTTATATGATTAATCAAGGTTGATGAAATTGCTACTAGTTTTGTGTATTAACAGTTGTTGGCGAAAGAAAGAGAACACTAATGATTTATAACTTAAAAAGACTAATTGTGTGTTCCTTCTTTAATTTAATAATCGTCTCACAAAACGTCACCACGAAATAAGCGACACAATCAGCCAAGGCTGGCCGCCATGTTGAATGTTAAACAGATCACATCATTGATATGATCCGAAAACTCATCTTGAAGCACAAAAAGCGGATAACGACACACTTTTTAACACAAAGACTATGGGGTCGAATACTTAGGAACAAATACTGCATGTCGCAGATTCTATAACTAACATTTAGTTTTACACTCAGATTAAATTACACAAAAACAAAACTGTAGCACAAAAAAAAAGCAAAAAATATATTTACAAGGGATAAACATTAATAGACAACTCTCCTACTACAGAATGAAAATTCAAAAGTAATGCAGTTAATTAACTATGTACATAGTGTAGTTACAATTCCATATCACAGAACGGCAGTCGTAATATACCTTACAAGATTTGCTCATACATGATGCTGAGGACTAATCTTGCAATCCAATGCTATCACGTTCTTTATCGTTACACTGAGGTGACGAAAGTCATTGGATAGCGATATGCACATACACTCCTGGAAATTGAAATAAGAACACCGTGAATTCATTGTCCCAGGAAGGGGAAACTTTATTGACACATTCCTGGGGTCAGATACATCACATGATCACACTGACAGAACCACAGGCACATAGACATAGGCAACAGAGCATGCACAATGTCGGCACTAGTACAGTGTATATCCACCTTTCGCAGCAATGCAGGCTGCTATTCTCCCATGGAGACGATCGTAGAGATGCTGGATGTAGTCCTCTGGAACGGCTTGCCATGCCATTTCCACCTGGCGCCTCAGTTGGACCAGCGTTCGTGCTGGACGTGCAGACCGCGTGAGACGACGCTTCATCCAGTCCCAAACATGCTCAAAGGGGGACAGATCCGGAGATCTTGCTGGCCAGTGTAGTTGACTTACACCTTCTAGAGCACTTTGGGTGGCACGGGATACATGCGGACGTGCATTGTCCTGTTGGAACAGCAGGTTCCCTTACCGGTCTAGGAATGGTAGAACGATGGGTTCGATGACGGTTTGGATGTACCGTGCACTATTCAGTGTACCCTCGACGATCACCAGAGGTGTACGGCCAGTGTAGGAGATCGCTCCCCACACCATGATGCCGGGTGTTGGCCCTGTGTGTCTTGGTCGTATGCAGTCCTGATTGTGGCGCTCACCTGCACGGCGCCAAACACGCATACGACCATCATTGGCACCAAGCCAGAAGCGACTCTCATCGCTGAAGACGACACGTCTCCATTCGTCCCTCCATTCACGCCTGTCGCGACACCACTGGAGGCGGGCTGCACGATGTTGGGGCGTGAGAGGAAGACGGCCTAACGGTGTGCGGGACCGCAGCCCAGCTTCATGGAAACGGTTGCGAATGGTCCTCGCCGATACCCCAGGAGCAACAGTGTCCCTAATTTGCTGGGAAGTGGCGGTGCGGTCCTCTACGGCACTGCGTAGGATCCTACGGTCTTGGCGTGCATCCGTGCGTCGCTGCGGTCCGGTCCCAGGTCGGCGGGCACGTGCACCTTCCGCCGACCACTGGCGACAACATCGATGTACTGTGGAGACCTCACGCCCCACGTGTTGAGCAATTCGGCGGTACGTCCACCCGGCCTCCCGCATGCCCACTATACGCCCCCGCTCAAAGTCCGTCAACTGCACATACGGTTCACGTCCACGCTGTCGCGGCATGCTACCAGTGTTAAAGACTGCGATGGAGCTCCGTATGCCACGGCAAACTGGCTGACACTGACGGCGGTGGTGCACAAATGCTGCGCAGCTAGCGCCATTCGACGGCCAACACCGCGGTTCCTGGTGTGTCCGCTGTGCCGTGCGTGTGATCATTGCTTGTACAGCCCTCTCGCAGTGTCCGGAGCAAGTATGGTGGGTCTGACACACCGGTGTCAATGTGTTCTGTTTTCCATTTCCAGGAGTGTATGTATAAATGACGACACAAAGTCCAGAAAGTATAATAGGACAGTGAATTTGCGGAGCTGTCTTTTGTACTGAGATGAGCCATGTGAAACAGTTTCGATGTGAATATGGCCGCACGACGTGTACCGGGAATACCAAATCTCAGACATTACCTCTCACCAGGCTAACGCAGTGGCTGACGGCCTTCGTTTAAAGACCGAGAGCAACGGTGTTTTCATAGAGTTATCAGTGCTAACAGACACCGAGAGAGTTGGCGCAGTGGTTAACACACAGGACTCGCCTACGGCAGAACTACGGTTCAAATCCGGGTCAGGGCCTCGTGATTTAGGTTTCCCGTCATATCGCTAAATCGCTCCAGGAAAATGCCTGGATGGTTCCTTTGAAGGGCACGGCCGACTTCCTTCCCCATCCTTCGCCTAATCCCCTGCGACAGGTGACTTGGCTGTTTGGTCCCCTCTCCGAAATCAGCTAAAGCAGCCAGCCAGCTAACAGACAAGCAACACTTTGCAAATGATCGCAAAAATCAGTGCGTGTCATACGACGAATCTATCCGTTAAAACCGTATGACGAAATTTGTCGTTAATGCGCTATGGCAGCAGACGGCCGACGCGAGTGCCTTTGGTATCAGAACGACATCGCCTGCAGTGTCTCTCCTGGAACCAGTTTGTCAACAACGCGCTGTGCAAGCTGGTGGTACCTTTATAATGGTGTGGGCTGCATTTAACTGGAATGAACTGGGTCTTCTGGTGCAATTGAACCAATCATTGACTGAAAATACAGGGTGTTTCAAAAATGACCGGTATATTTGAAACGGCAATACAAACTAAACGAGCAGCGATAGAAATACACCGTTTGTTGCAATATCTTTGGGACAACAGTACATTTTCAGGCAGACCAACTTTCGAAATTACAGTAGTTACAAATGTCAACAACAGATGGCGCTGCGGTCTGGGAAACTCTATAGTACGATATTTTCCACATATCCACCATGCGTAGCAATAATATGGCGTAGTCTCTGAATGAAATTACCCGAAACCTTTGACAACGTGTCTGGCGGAATGGCTTCACATGCAGATGAGATGCCGGCCACGGTGGTCTCGCAGTTCTAGGCGCGCAGTCCGGAACCGTGCGACTGCTACGGTCACAGGTTCGAATCCTGCCTTGGGCATGGATGTGTGTGATGTCCTTAGGTTAGTTAGGTTTAAGTAGTTCTAAGTTCTAGGGGACTAATGACCACAGCAGTTGAGTCCCATAGTTCTACCATTCGTAGACCGGCAAGGGAACTTGCTGTTCCAACAGGACAATGCACGTCCGCATGTATCCCGTGCCACCCAACGTGCTCTAGAAGGTGTAAGTCAACTACCCTGGCCAGCAAGATCTCCGGATCTGTCCCCCATTGAGCATGTTTGGGACTGGATGAAGCGTCGTCTCACGCGGTCGGCACGTCCACCACGAACGCTGGTCCAACTGAGGCGCCAGGTGGAAATGGCATGGCAAGCCGTTCCACAGGACTACATCCAGCATCTCTACGATCGTCTCCATGGGAGAATAGCAGCCTGCATTGCTGCCAAAGGTGGATATACACTGTACTAGTGCCGACATTGTTCATGCTATGTTGCCTGTGTGTATGTGCCTGTGGTTCTGTCAGTGTGATCATGTGATGTATCTGACCGCAGGTTCGAATCCTGCCTCGGGCATGGATGTGTGTGATGTCCTTAGGTTAGTTAGGTTTAAGTAGTTCTAAGTTCTAGGGGACTAATGACCACAGCAGTTGAGTCCCATAGTGCTCAGAGCCATTTGAACCATTTTTTGCAGATGAGATGTACTGCTTCAGCTGTTCAATTGTTTCTGGATTCTGGCGGTATACCTGGTCTTTCAAATGTCCCCACAGAAAGAAGTCACAGGGGTTCATGTCTGGCGAATAGGGAGGCCAATCCACGCCACCTCCTGTATGTTTCGGATAGCCCAAAGCAATCACACGATCATGGAAATATTCATTCAGGAAATTAAAGACGTCGGCCGTGCGATGTGGCCGGGCACCATCTTGCATAAACCACGAGGTGTTCGCAGTGTCGTCTAAGGCAGTTTGTACCGCCATAAATTCACGAAGACTGTCCAGATAGCGTGATGCAGTTATCGTTTCGGATCTGAAAAATGGGCCAATGATTCCTTTGGAGGAAATGGCGGCCCATACCAGTATTTTTTGAGGATGCAGGGACGATGGGACTGCAACATGGGGCTTTTCGGTTCCCCATATGCGCCAGTTCTGTTTATTGACGAAGCCGTCCAGGTAAAAATAAGCTTCGTCAGTAAACCAAATGCTGCCCACATGAATATCGCCGTCATCAATCCTGTGCACTATGTCGTTAGCGAATGTCTCTCGTGCAGCAGTGGTAGCGGCGCTGAGGGGTTGCCGCGTTTGAATTTTGTATGGATAGATGTGTAAACTCTGGCGCATGAGACGATACGTGGACGTTGGCGTCATTTGGACCGCAGCTGCAACACGGCGAACGGAAACCCGAGGCCGCTGTTGGATCACCTGCTGCACTAGCTTCGCATTGCCCTTTGTGGTTGCCGTACGCGGTCGCCCTACCTTTCCAGCACGTTCATCCGTCACGTTCCCAGTCCGTTGAAATTTTTCAAACAGATCCTTTATTGTATCGCTTTTCGATCCTTTGGTAACATTAAACCTCCGTTGAAAACCTCGTCTTGTTGCAACAATACTGTGTTCTAGGCGGTGGAATTCCAACACCAGAAAAATCCTCTGTTCTAAGGAATAAACCATGTTGTCCACAGCACACTTGCACGTTGTGAACAGCACACGCTTACAGCAGAAAGACGACGTACAGAATGGCGCACCCACAGACTGCGTTGTCTTCTATATCTTTCACATCACTTGCAGTGCCATCTGTTGTTGAAAATTGTAACTACTGTAATTTCGAAAGTTTGTCCGCCTGAAAATGTACTGTTGTCCCAAGCATATTGCAACCAACAGTGTATTTCTATCGCTACTCGTTTAGTTTTTATTGCCGTTTCAAATATACCGGTAATTTTTGAAACACCCTGTAGCTATGTTCGGCTACCTGAAGATGATTTGTTCCCGAACAACGATGAAATTTTATGAATGACAATGCACCATGTCACCGGACTACAACTGTTCGCGATTGGTGTGAAGAATACTCTGGACAGTTCGAGTGAATGATTTGACTTCCAAGATTGACCGACATCAATTCTAGCGAACATTTATGGAAGACAATCGACAAATCCGTTCGTGCACAAAATCCTGCACCAGCAACACCCTCAGCAGTTATGGACGGCTGTAGAGGCAGCATGGCTCAGTATTTGCGCAGGGCACTTCTATCGAGTTATTGAGTCCATACGACGTCGAAATACTGTACTACGCCTGATACTGTGTGATAAATCGTTTATGTGTTTAGATATCCTACCACCATTCCTTGGGCAAAACCGTTGTTAGTTCCATTTTTGTAGAACATTTCCAGTCAAAAATAACGTACAAACTGTTGGTAGTCAAATATTCACCTATATCATCATGTATGTGCCAAGATATGATAGTTACCTGGTTATCAGTCGTCGATGTGGTACAATGGTGAACGTCTGTTAGAAATCCAAGCAGACAGAATATACCCGTTCACCTGTATATTTTGTTTGCAAAGTAGCGTGTAGGAATAAAGAAAACTAAGTTTCACACGAATGAGTTTTCCTGAACGCGTGCTGATTCTTCGAGAGTAATTGGTTTTCCTCCAGAAACTTCATAGCGTTTTACTTCTGTATGCTCTAGCGATATTGATCTGTGCTTCCATAGAATCAAACTTAAACGTTTCATGGTAAACAGCAGGATCTGCGTTTATTTTTCACAAGTCACACGAGAAGTGTCACTGCACAATGGATTCCCGATAAACATAAATTAAGAAAGGAGCTAATTTGCTGCGTATTAAGTGTAAAATTTTATTAGGATTCCTCCAGGGCCTGATCTCCTTCTTGCTTTAAGTAGTCTTTAATTTTTTTGTCAATAGCGTGGATGCCAATATCAATATGTGTTATTTTTAAGTCTGAGGAAGACTGAATGCTTCACACTATAGGTTCCTCATGGGTTTCATTTATGGATGCGCAATTAAATTTTTTTATAATGTTAACGTTCTGAGATGCAGCACTTGGGTTTTAATTTAATCTGATTTACCTCATTAATCTTCGCCGAATTCTCATTACCCACATCTAACTTTCTGTTTGTGACTTAATAACTTCATATCTATTGTCACACGGTACCTTACTATTCTATGGCCACATAAAACTCAAAAGTGGTTTAGATCGGTAATATCTAGTACAATCTTTCATCATTTAATAAAAGAAGTCAGTCCAATTTTTTATTCTACGAAGTTCTCATCAAGTCCATTTTCTGTTTGTTTTAGTCTGGAAAAATGTGTTAAGAAACATAACAGCACTATTTTCGGAAAAGTCTCCGAACTTATGACCTCTGCTATTTCAGGTGTCACGTCAAAATTTTCCAATGAAGAATGTTTATTTAGATTTTTTTTTTTGCTTCTATAACTCCTCGTAGGTATGATCTACCTTCTCATCAGTATGTGAGCAATTACATGCATGGACATCAAGGGTCCATTCTCTTCAGTCATCTTTAACATAACCGAATTTTACGATTTTTAGTGGAAAAACTGTTGAAGCTAGCAACGTAAACCTCTTTTCCATTATTTATTGATTCATATAAAGCATTCTCTGACTTTTTAAAAGAATTTCATTAATCATTAAGCCAATGACGGAGGTTTGAAACGAAGATGTAGTTTTATCATATGTTTTTGGTCACATTATTTGCAATAGCCAGTGACTAAACTAAAATACAAAAATTAGCTACTTCTCCTTGCTGATATTCCCAAAGAGTAATTCAGTATAGTTTCAGAAATATGTCTTTAGTAGTTCGCCCAGAATCCCCTCTGTCAGCTTGAGACACATGTAGTAAAATCCATACAAATTATAAAAAGTTATGTATGTATGTACATATGTATATTTCACATCTCCTCCTAAGCAACTGGACTACAAAATGATGAAAGGAAAACAATTTATCACTTATTACATCTTCGCTGTTGATGCTGTTAAACTGCCACATGAAGCATGACGTTTTAAATATTACTGCCTTACTCCTAACTGTAGCCGTGACACATTTCGTAGATATTATTCACATACACCACTCATGTACCAGAAAAATTACATCATTGTACGATACTTAGTGGAGGAATTATGAGGTCATCAACACGGAGGTGCATGGAAAACTACAGCATCATGTAAGACGTTTCAATTTATTATTTCGTTGCTACTAATTCTATTCGGAACACATTTCACCGGCAGTATCCACATCTGCGGCTGAATACATATACAAAAATATATCACTGTGCAACTCGTAGTTGTGGAAAAATGTCATAAACACTGAGATTCGTGAGATACTGCTGCACCATGCACGACGTTTTAATTTATTACTTCTTTACTTTAGCTCTATTCACAACACATTTCGCAGACAGTGGGTAATTATACCACTGGATATGTCTCAAAAATTATATAGTTGTACATCACATGGTACAGGAGATACGACGTCATGAATATCGAGCTGTGTGGAAATGAAACTGCCAGGCAAAATTCGCTACACATACAGGTAAAATATATTTACAAATACGAGTGAAAATTGATTAATATGCGTGAAATATACCTGACATGTGCGTATGCTGGCAAAGTAACTTGTAAAAAGCTCATCCTAAACACATGGAACAATTTCAGTCCAATTTGTTACAAATGCTTGTTACACTTGGCAAAGATATATTGTATGATAAGAACTACCATTCTCCTACTGGGATGAGTGTAATAACGTGGAGAGAGAAGGGAGGCAGAAAAGATGTAGAGACAGCAAGGGGAAGGAGGAGATAGGCACAAGTAAGAGGAGGAGGAGATGGACAAAGGTAGGTGAGGGTGAAGTGGATAGAGCGAGGGAAGAGACGGAGATGGACGGAGCAAGGAAAGACCAGGAGATAGATAGAGACAGAGACAGGCAGAGATGTGGGGGAGGAGGAGATAAAAAGACAGAGTTGGAGGAGGAAATTGACAGAGGTAGGGAAGAAGAGGAGACGAACAGAGAGAGGGGAGAAGAAGAGATGGTCACAGAAACGAAAGGGGGTGAAATGAAGAGGGAGATGGGGGAGGTATAGGTGGACAGAGAGAGAGGAGAAAGAGAGAGAGAGAGAGAGAGAGAGAGAGAGAGAGAAGGAGAAGGAGAGCATCTCTGTGTTCTTCAAGGCGATCTCTCAACATCTGACATTGTTCACGGCCCTTATATACCATATCAGCCTCGGTAAGGACACTAAATACGAAGAACACTAAAGATCTTCGGCGGCCATAACATCTGTTACAGAGAACTGAAACTATGACCAATTACTTAGCAGCCTATGACGTATACAACTGCGGAGCTACATTTACGTCCGACCATTTCTTCCGGGTACTTAACTTTTTCTATCAGTCACTGTAAATAGAAATACAGAGAATGCAGTGGATATGTTTACTTTCTTGGTAACAAGTCTGTTAAACAGCTCGAAGAAAAATGATGAATGCTTTCGGCCACGTCCTTTACTTACACGGTTGGAAATCGCCTCATTGCTTTTTTTTTAAAAATGTTTATGTCGATAAGTTTTTTTAAATGAATTACTAAAGACGGAAAGAAACTTATTTCACAAAGTGTCTTCTTATGAGGCACATTCTTCTCTAACGCTATAAAATTCCACAGACATATTGAAGTTAAATGCTGAAAGGGGAGTTCATCTTGCCTCTTCCCACACAGAGAGAATTCGTTATATTTCGATCGCAGTATCAGTTATTGAGACAAATTGAAATCTACCATAGTATGATACAAACTACTTCAGCGTTCCACTATTCGACAGGCGTTGGTGAAATATGGTAATTCTAACATTCTTCCCGTAAAATCCGTACGTTTAGCATTAGTACTTTATTGTTATAAAAATTGGTCATTAAAGTCAGTTTATTCATTAAATAAAAATTGGTCATTAATGTCAATCTATTCCGTAAATTTTGCCTTTTATCGGTACTAATTAAATAGCCTTGCGACTAGAATTTCATGGTAATTACGATGCGCAGATACATGGAAATGTTTCGTTCCGTTGTTTACTGTAGCAAATCCTCCAGTAACAAGTAAATTAGACCTCGGAAACACAGTCTGTACACGCGCGGCTGGGTAGAATATTAAGAGACGGAAATATCTTCATGATCAACAGCGTGGAACATTTGTTTAACATATGCTATCAAATACTGTTTGCTTAAAGGTGCTGGTTTGTTAATTCGTTAGAAGTGCGTTGTCATACAGTAGCTATTATTTCCTTACTTTTTAAAATAATATCCGTATGAATAACTGTGATAATTTCCGTATGTAAACTGTTGTCTGACGTTTTACAGGACTTACGAAGTTTGATTACTCCACTCCACGAAAGTTCTAAAATTTATAACAATTTGTGGGAGGCTGTGAGAGCGCGAATACAGTGATCAAAATTAACAGTGTTATGCCATGAAAGACCAATCCGATATTTATAATTAAATCCGTAAACTTTCATTACGATCGTCACTGATGTCCATAACCATTATCAGTATGATCTGTGTCCTCAACGCACACCAATACACATTTGTATTCCTAGTGGCACGAAAAGCAAAGCCTCCGAATATCCTCTTGAGGCATTTCTTGTCGTACTTGAAACATCTGTTGTGACAGATCGTGTACATCACTGTCTGGAAGCTGTTACGAAAATACACTGAAGAGCCAAGAAACTGGTACACTTGCCTCATATCGTGTAGGGTCCCCGCGAGTGCCACAGTACGACCTGCATGAACTCAAAAACGATTCAAATGGCTCTGAACACTATCGGACTTAACATCTGTGGTCATCAGTCCCCTAGAACTTAGAACTACTTAAACCTAACTAACCTAAGGACATCACACACATCCATGCCCGAGGCAGGATTCGAACCTGCGACGGTAGCAGTCGCGCGGTTCCGGACAGAGCGCCTGAACCGCTAGACCACCGCGGCCGGCTGCATGCACTCAACTAATGTCTGAAGTAGTGCTGGAGGGAATTAACACCATGAATCCGGCAGGGCTGTCCATAAATCCACAAGAGTACGAGTGGGTAGAGATCTCTTCTGAACAGCACGCTGCAAGGCATCCAAGATATACCCAATAATGTTCATGTCCGGGGAGTTTGGTGGCCAGCGGAAGTGTTTAAACTCAGAAGACTGTTCCTGGGGCCACCCTGTAGCAATTCGGGACGTGTGGGGTGTCGCATTGTTCTGATGGGATCACTCCAACTGCACACGCCCCACACCATTACAGAGCCTTCACCAGCTTCAACAGTCCGCTCCAGAAATGCAGGGTCCATGGATTCATGAGGTTGTCTCCATACTCGTGCACGTCCATTCACTCAATACAATTTGAAAGGAGACTCGTCCGACCAGGCAACGTGTTTCCAGTCACGAACAGTCCAATATCAGTTGTGACAGGCCCAGGCGAGCGTAACGCTTTGTGGCGTGCAGCCATCAAGGGTACACGAGTGCGCCTTCGGCTCTAAATCTCATACCGATGATATTTCGTTGAATGGTTCGCACTCTGACACTTGTAGATGGCCAAGCATTGAAATTTGCAGCAGTTTGCGGAAGGGTCGCACTTCTGTTACGTTGAACGATTCCCCTCATTAGTCGTCGGTCCCGTTCCTGCAGGATCTTTTTCCGGCCGCAGCGATGTCGGAGATTTGATGTTTTAGCGGATGCTTGATATTCATGGTACACTCATGAAATTGTCGTACTCGAAAATTCTCCACTTCATTTCTACCTCAGAGATGCTGTGTCCCATCCATCGTACGACAGCTATAACAGCACGCTGAAACTTATTTAAATCATGATAACTTACCATTGTAGCAGCAGTAACCGATCTACAACTGCGCCAGACACTTGTCTTATATACACATTGGAGACCGCAGGGCTGTATTCTGCCCATTTACATATCTCAGTATTTGATTAGGCATGCCTGCACCAATTCCTTTGGCACTTCAGTGTTTATGTTCCCTCATTTCATTTTAGACATGTTCTGTGAGTGGCGAATCAGAGGACAGGGCTTTCCACTCAAAGATCCATACACTCCACAAGGCGTTTGTGGTGTCAACTGCAGTGAGGGGCCGGCCAGTGTGGCCGTGCGGTTCTAGGCGTTTCAGTCTGGAGCCGCGTGATCGCTACGGTAGCAGGTTCGAACCCAGCCTCGGGCATGAATGTGTGTGATGTCCTTAGGTTAGTTCGGTTGAAGTAGCTCTAACTTCTAGGTGACTGATGACCTCAGATGTTAAGTTCTATAGTGCTCAGAGCCATCTGACTCATTTTTTTGCAGTGAGGTGTCTTGCACTATACTCCTAGAATATGTCGTTTAGTACCCTTCTTATGAAAGATATGACTATAGGGCGTACCATATTTGTCACATTTGGTACTCATTTATTCTCTTATCTACAACCACAAAATTAGACCTGTTTTCAAAACCCATAGCTCCCCACACCACGATTTCAATTGGAAAAGTGTGTATCTCCAGAGTCGCTGCTTCCCGTGACCTCACACCATGTTAACATTGGTCTGATCATCACAAACAGAAGTGATAGTCACAATTGAATATCACTCAGAACACTTCTCAACATCCAAAATGATTCTTGCTCTGCACCATACAAGTCTGTGTTGTCAGTGGTGTAGTGACAGAGATAAACGAAGCATGACCATTCCAGATCTAGACCGAGGTTCCACCACTATTCTGTTCCTGATTTTTCGTGGTCGTAGTGTTGTCATCCATATAATCGTAAGGGCCACTCGAAAAAACTCTCGATTTTGTTTTAAAGTCCTTCTGGAACAACTTGAGCATACATTTCTTCCCTACTGCTGTTATTCCGTCTCGTCACCACTCGTATTCTAGCTGTTGCACTAGAGCTAACTGTCTGATGCTCGAACGAATGTACCTGCTGTTCAAGTTCGAATAGGTTTAGTAGTTACGGATCTTTTTTTCTATAACGTAATAGAAACTCAATTATTTACGAACAATACCCGTTTACTTTTGTACAATACAGAAGAATCGACAAATATGTGAAGAAACATCTCCATAAACCGAATATGATGTACGTCGACAGAAGGAAGTCATTTATTAGAGAAATATTAACAGTCCACACCAATAGTTTGTGGCACTCTAGAGTAAACTACGTGAAGATTAAAGGTCATTAGTGATAAGAAAGAACAGTATTGTTTATGTAGTGATAATGAGGAAATGATTCAATATTCGTTTTTAAAAAAGAAGTAATTAGAATTTCGCAGTAGTTAAGAATTTTTGTCGACGTATAAAAATGTTCTGAAATGATGTTATTCACATATTCGTCTCTTCCGACGGTATTAGCAAAATGGGTGTTACCCGTGTGAATAAATTTACCCTAGGCGGTAAATAGCTGCAGGACCAGCACGTACACTACACCACACGACAGGCATTATATCTCCTGAAGCTGTAATAAACAACATGCAAGAAAGCCCCGATTACACTGTCTGCTGCTGTGCCACGATATTAATTCATTGCCGAGACCATTACTTAACTTAAACGAGATTGTTACAACTTGTGTTCAAGAAAACGATATCGCCTCTCTGGATTCACATCAAAGTTTGGAACTTTTCCAAAAGAGTCCCAAGTAGCAATTACTTTCTTTCTGACGAAACAGTAAAACTTCAGTAGTATTAGTTAACTATGGTATTGCATTATATAATGAACATAAGACACCATACACATTCAGATTTTAAAGCTCCGTCAAAGAATATCTGTGAAAAGTAGATAATGCTTTAATGAGGACACAGGTACACAGTTAGTGCTAGCAGTATCCAGCTCACAGTATCACGTTTACTGTCACAAATATCATTCAGAAAAATTCCTCGCCTAGGAAAGGTTTCCATTTCTCAGTTACCCTTTCAGTGCGATCATTTTAGGTTAGAGTTTGACACGATTGTTACTGGTATAGACCGGTGATCAGCAAACTGCGACTCGCAAGCCGCATGCCGGTCTTTGATTTCTTGAGTGTGTCTCTCCTGCAAAATAAAACGTGCGGGAGAGCACGTTGAGTGCGAGTGAAACTTCATGGTCCATTCGCGGAAGTCCGTTTACGCCCTGGGCGAGTATATTTTGAACAAGCTGAGCTCTTAGACGGGTGTGTAGGTGAAATTACAATTCTCTCACGTGACTGAGACCACTTGCAGTCGCTGACACCGAAACCGCTGTCGCTGCTTGTGACTATGCCCTAGAATATGGGAGATGAATAATGTTTCGAAGTCACACGTCTGAGATAAGTTTTTCAGAGTGCTGAAGTTCATGCAAAATGAAGCAGTGGAAGGAATATATGTTCCTCTGAATTGCGTGGAACTGTTTTCCGTGAATTGTGGAGGGAAAAGCGTGCAACCAGGTGAAGGAGGAAAATGTTACTTACGTTAAAAATGAACAGACAAGAGAACATCTGGAACATGATTTAAAAATAACTTTGGGTCCTGAATTGGAAACAAGCCAAACAGACTATGATGCTGATATTTGTTTCTAACAACACTTTAAAGTATGAGGGACGTTTTTCACTAAAAGTTTCAGAAATTCAGAAACAGCAAGGCGATATTAGCCTTTGTTAAGGAAGTTCTTAATGCGTCTGTAACTTAACTGAATATTACTCCGTTTAATACAGATACAGAAAACATTGAAACGCTATTGCTCATTTTAATAACAAAGAATTGTGGAGCATTGTGCATTTTCATGCTGACAGAGAAATATTGGCGAAAAAAAAATGTGAACATAGTTCAAAGGCAAAGGGGTAAGCTTTCAAAAACCTGGAGCAGGAAGGTATGTTGATTTTTAACACGTGAAATAGCAGTCCTGTCTGATATAGTTTGCGGAAAAACTGACGTTTATTATTCTTCCCTTGTTCTTGACTACGTAATAATGCAAACAATCATTTTCAAAAGCAAACTGAGAAGACGTCTTAATTACGATAACCTGGAATTCTGACTAAAATTAAAAATAACGTACAAATTCCAAGGAAATACAAGGCCACTGTTCTCTTAGTTTCTAAGTAGGATATCAAGTATTATTCAATATACCTATAACCTAACAAAGACTTAAAACTTTAATTAAAACTTACTGTCTTAATGTTAGGGAGTGTTGTACAGTAAAAAAAATGTAGTGCTGAGTACTGAGAAAGATATTTGATATAGTTGGCGCAAAAGGAGTGGGTGAACGACAGGATATACACTATGTAATAAAAAGTATCGGGACACCTAGCTGAAAATGACGTACAAGTTCGTGGGGCCCTCCATCGATAATGCTGGAATTTATTCTGCTGTTGGCCCACCCTTATCCTTGATGACGGCTTCCGCTCTCACAGACATATGTTCAATCAGTTGCAGAAAGGTTTCTTGGGAAATGGCAGCCCATTCTTCTCCGAGAGCTCCAATGAGCAGAGATATCGATGACGGTCGGTGAGGCATGACACGAATTTGGCGTTCCAGAACATTCCATAGCTGTCTTGTAGGATTCAGGTCATGACTCTGTGCAGGCCAGTCCATTACAGGGATGTTATTGTTGTGTAACCACTCCGCCACAGGCCATGCATTATGAACAGGTGCTCGTTCGTATTGAAAGATGCAATCGCCATCCCCAAATTGCCCTTTAAGTGGGAAGCAAGAAGGTGCTTAAAACATCACTGTAGGCCTGTGCTGTGACAGTGTAACGCAAAACAACAAGGGCTGCAAGCCTCCTCCATGAAAAACACGACCGCAGCATAACACCACCGCCTCCGAATTTTACTGTCTCCACTAACCTCACTGGCAGATGGCGTTCACTGGACATTCGCCATATCCACACCCTGCCATCGGATCGCCACATTGTGCACCGTCATTCGTCACTCAACACAACGTTTTTTCGCTGTTCAACCGTCCAATCTTTACACCCCTTACATCAAGCGAAGCGTGGTCTGACATTTACCGGCGTGATGTATGGCTTATGAGCAGCCGCTCGGCTATAAAATCCAAGTTTTCTCACCTCCCGCCTAACTGACATAGTATTTGCAGTAGATCCTGATGCGGTTTGGAATTCCTGTGTGATGTCCTGGATAGTTGTCTGCCTATTACACATTACCACCCTCTTCAACTGTCGGCGGTCTCTGTCAATCGGCCCGTACCCCTTAGTGGTCTACGTGTCCCTTCACGTTTCCACTTCACTATCACATCGGAATGAGTGGACCTAGGAATGTTTAGAAGTATGGAAATCTCGCGTACAGACGTATGACACAAGTGACTCAAAATCACCTCACCATGTTCGAAGTCCGTGAGCTCCGCGGAGCGCCCCATTCTGCTCCCTCACGATGTCTAATGACATCTGAGGTCGCTGATATGGGATACCTGGCAGTGGGTGGCAGCACAATGCGCCTGATATGAATAACGTATACTTCTGACCACATAGGGTAGGTTAAATATGTAAACATCACGAGTGTGGTTGGGAGAATTGGAAGACGTGAACTTCAATGAATACAATTCGTTCAGATTAAGGACTTTTTATGAAAGGTCAGTTTAGGAGTACTTTCATTAATATCAACAATGTACGTACCTATTTAGTTTAACAACTTATCTCCGAAAAGAAAATTATATTATTGTGGTGTTGATATTTCGCTCTGCTGACTAATAAGTTTGCCGACCACTGATATAGACTCCAACAGCAAAATTTAGCAAATTTACTCGCGTGTGTCCGCCTGTCGTCCAGTCATTAGACGTTTGTGGATAAATCACAGAGATTTCCATAATTTATAGTCAGTTTGACATTTTTGCTAAAATACCATGTTTTTTAGTTTTCACTCATTTCGTGTTTTTACAGTCTAAAACTTGCATTCAACTAATACCTGCTTGTGTTTAAATTCTCGCACTTATGTCCACCAGTCCAGAAAGTCACTTGGAACAAAACAAGTAAGTCATGGATAAGTAAAGGGAATAAAAATCATATAAGAGGGAAAGGTGGATTAATATAAATGGCAGAAAAGTCAAGGTCTGACTTTACATCATTTTTCAAAATATGCTTTTGTTCTTTAAGGAAAATCATTAAAATGTACAGAAATATGCGCATACTGACAGAAGTTAATAATACTAATACTAACATTATATGCCATAGCGTGAAAGTGGAGGAAGGAAAACCATTCATTTACAAAATGCCGTCACATTTAACATAACTGGAAACGTTGTCACTGATAACTAACACGTCGTTAGTCTTTTTTAATAATAAGATTCTAAATGTAGCAAAACTAAGCTTAAATGACTGAGATGAACAAGCATGAGAATATTAAAAATGTTATTCATTATAAGCAATTTCAGCGTTTTTGACCAAAATTAACGAGATTATAAAAATGCAAAAAAAAAATGCAACTCATACGGCTTTGGCCACGATTCAGGCTGATTTCTGGAACGTTGTTCTAACGTCATAAGTAATGACTTTAGAGATATATGTCCGAATCATTCTCACTGGTAATGTTTCTAGAGAGACTGGCATATGCCACTGTTAAATCTCTTGATACGTAAGATGACAGAATGCCAAGTTTCTTACCTGACGTCTTTTTCCAAATGTTCGAAGAAGTACTCACAAGTAGTGTCGCATTTAAGTGAAAGAAATTACTTAGCACATCACAGTTCGGTCAACAGTAGAGTTCCTCGTCTGAGAATGCCATTCATACATTTACTAGCCAAATACTACAATCCCTAAATAATGAAATATCGACAGTAAATATTTTTGTAATATTTCCAATGCGTTTGTTTACATAGATCATGTTGCTCTCTTGCAAAAACTTAGTTATGTGATGGTGATAGCTGCACAAGCTACTTACTTTAGTCACAACAAACAGAATACAAGAAGTCCAGATAATTGAAACAATGTCAGAAAGAGAAAGAATTTTAATGACTGGAAGGTAGTCCCTCTGGGTTCAATTTCGCACCATCTTCTATTTCATATATATTACTTAATAGTCATCCTGAAGAGCTGGTAAATTTTGCAGATGATACAAGTGTTATTACAAATACCTTTATAGGGAGAGCAACAGAAGAGATTGTTAATGATGTTTTTCAAAGAATTATAAGATGGTTCCCAGAAAATTGTGTCTTCTTAAAGTCTGAGGAAAAACACATATTCAGTTTTGTACAACGAAGAGTGTCATGACAAAAATTGATGAAGCACGCGAACCTGAGTCATTAAACTGGGTACAATGCAAGAAGTTTTTGGTGAACGTATTGATGAAAATTTCAGTTGCAAGATGCATTTTTCTGAGATGCTCAAGTAACCAACTGCAGTGCTTTTGCGCTTCGTGTATGTGCTAATCTTGGATTCAAACGCATCATCCTCCTAACGTATTTTTAATATTTCCACTTAATAACGTCTTAGGGAATAATTTTCTTGGGTAGTTCATCTCTTACAAATGAAGTATTCATTCACAAGCTCCGTCATAGTCGCGGATTAAAACAGTGACCAACACCGGTTCCCTTCAGATCATCGAAGTTACGCGCTGTCGGGCGTGCCTAGCACTTTATAAGTGACTATCTGGTCTGCTGAGTGCTGTTGGCAAGCGGGGTGCACTCAGCCCTTGTGAGGCAAATTGAGGAGCTACTTGATTAAGAAGTAGTGGCTCCGGTCAATAAAACTGACAACGGCCGGGAGAACCGAATGCTGACCACATGCCGCTCCATATCCGCAGCCAGTGACGCCTATAGGCTGAGGATGACACGGCATGGGCTCGTCAGACGTTACTACTGTAAGCTTATTAATATTCGTTAACTGCATGGTTGTACAAAAAAAAAAGAAAAATTGTTCCGACCGCTATGGGATTTAACATCTGAGGTTATCAGTCCCCTAGACTTAGAATTAATAATTAACCTAAGGAAAGCACACTCATCCATACCCGAGACAGGATTTGAACCTACGACCGCAGCAGCAACGCAGTTCCAGACTGAAGAACCTAGAACCACTCGGCCACAACTGCCGGCTCTGTATGGTTGTACAGAATGCAGTAAAATGAAAAATACAAGATGTAAAATCTGTAGTTGGTTCATGGGGTGTATAAGTTATTACAATGATAAAATACTGATAGCACAAAAGAGAACTATCCCGCGGTCATCTTGTCACTTTCTCCTCAACAATTTGGGCATTTTAGCTATAAAGTTACAGTATACACATTCAATAGTGAAATTCTTCAAAAATAATCCATCACGATTTGAGAAGAATAGTGATAACCATACCTACAAAAGCAGAGAAAAAATGACACTTATTATCTATTATTAAAGCTATGAGCGGCTCAGAGAGGAGTTCACTGTAAAACAACAAACATATTTTAGCATTTGTCCAGTAACATACATCAGGTGCTAAGGCAAATCTTAAATCAAACCTAAAAACATTGTTGCAATTAGTTTTATTCCATCGACAATACAGTATTGGAGGACAGAGTGGAGGGCAAAAATTTTAGAGGGAGGCCGAGAGATGAATACACTAAGCAGATTCAGCAGTATGTCGGTTGCAGTAGGTACTTGGAGATGAAGAAGCTTGCACACAATAGAGTAGCATGGAAAGCTGCATCAAACCAGTCTCTGGACTGAAGACCACATCAACAACACCGACTAATAAACATTTTGATGGAGGTGAGTGAGTAGGAGTGAAAAATGGTATTTATTAGTGTTAAAACTTACCATTCACAACAATACACTTCATTTAGATTTAAAAATCGTTCGAATGATCAATGGAGCGTGTAACTAATGTTAGGTACAAGTCACAATTTATGACAGGAACATTTTTGTGACTGGTAACAGTACACTTGTTGTTGCAATCTATCTCAGGTAGCGAATACCTACTTTCAACACGTCAATTAAACTCTTCAGATGATCTTCTAACTTAAGCCGTAAGTTAACCCGGTACTGTAACAACATACAGTGTATCAGTAATCTTCCCGTTGCTATTTTATAGTTGACGTGACAGTAACACTTACTCATGTAAGAAGTAAAAGATTCTTACTGTCAACAGAAGGAAGGGAGGTTAGGATTAAGCATACGATCTGTGCCAGGATTATTAGAGATATAGTACAGACTTGGTAGGACAGAGACGGAGAATGTGGTGATCTGCGACTCTTTTCTAGGACCCTTTCCGACATTCACCACAACCGATTTACGGGTTTAGGAACACTGCGGGGAACTTAATGCAGGTTACTGTGAAGGGAACTGCCTCCTCGTTGACTTTGAGAGCCAGTTCAGCGTCTTGACTACCGTGCCATCTCACGCTGTGTCAGCAGACTAGTATTTGCGCGACAGGATAAAACGTTATTTCTCTTGTTACTGTCACTCATGACGTGTTTCTAAATGGCCATGACATTACAGCAGTCTTAAACTAACAGCATAGGTAACACCTGAGGCGATAATGGATTAACTGAGATTGATAGGATTACTGATGACCATAAGGCACGTTTCTTAATGAATACTTCACTGGCATGGGCTAAAGTAGTTGATCTACATGGACTGAAGGAGATATGATGACGAGTGCTGCAAACTAACATAGTTTCCGAGTTGTCACAACATGAATGCAGATGTTATGGTATGCATGCCATGACATATTTATTATCAAGAATGATGGTTATTACATATTTATTATCAAGAATCATGGTGACTACAAATAGTAGGCACTCTCACCAGCTAGCTGATAACTTATAGTGGCTCCCAATCTTTTTGAGACCATTATCCCGTAGTGCAGTCGGATATCAGCTACTACAACCCCCCCCCCCTCCCCCCTACCCCCTGTGCCCCAGATTATCAGCATTAGCTGCTAACTAAACTTTTGAAAGCAAAAGAATTTTCATTGAACACCTTCATTTTTAAAATGACAATAGATAAATGATATTTAGTTTTTGTGGGTCTTTTATGAAACCATGAACTAATGAGTCAGTGACACAATTGGTCCTGGTTATTTCTGATAACCTTTATTCATAAAATAATGAAGCAATTTTCAGTGCATCCTGACTGATACTTACAACTCCTTCTCAGTAAAGGAAGCGAAATATACACATTGAAGTTAGACACTAGTTAGAAAGTATGCTACTGCTGCATCAGTCCTCTCCATAGTGACACTTGCTGCACCCACATCTTGTACCCTAATTTAAAATGAACTAAGTTAAAATGTGCACAATACACTTAGATCTACTGTTTGTAAATCGCTTTACTGCTACAGTCCTTATTTCCGATCTGGAAGGCTTCAGGTTAACAATGTCTTGCGTCTGAGCACTGCCACTAATAATAGTAATAATGAAGTGGAGACTCTAGTGCAAGATACTATCCATTCTAAAATCATTTTCATGTTGAACTATAGATTATAAGGAGTCAAATGAAAATGCAACAAGCGCCACAACAGGACCATGAAATGGTGTCGTACCAAAGAAGCCACCACACCCATTGAGACACTTATGCCACTGGGAGACGAAACGATCAGCTCATGTTCTGTAGGACAGGGTAGAACGCTGACGAATCCACAATCGCATCCGCTGTTCAGATCCTCATGCGTCTGAAACCGACGTTCTCTCATGTCTTTATTCAGCTCTCCAAAGATGTTAAAATCAGACGGTGAAATGTCCATGCTGTACGGAGGAAGTTGCAGTGCTTCCCAACCAAATCGCTGCAGAGTAGCCTTCGTCCAATTGGCACTGTTGGGGCAGATGTCATCGTGCAACATGACGATTCTGTCCCACGGTGCCTTGACTTTCGATGCACCGCAATTTCTGCTAAATGTCTTCACAGTGCTACACGTCGATTATGATTCCACATTAGAGGCACGCGGCGAGCTGAGGGCTCCTGCAGTAGCTAGGAGATCATAATGACATTACCGGAACTCATAAGAAAAGCTTTCGATTTCTTTGGCGGGGGAGATCTGTGATGTTTCCACTGTCGGATTTGGCGTTTGTCCTCAAGGTGTTGGATGAAATCATTCTATTGCACGGTAACGCCCATCCTAATACTGGCAATAGGATTAAGTCTAAGCTTCAGTGATTTTCTTGGGAAGCACTGCAACATCCTCAGTACAGAATTGAAGTTTTATCGTGTGGTTTTCAGATTAGTCAATGGAAGAAAGACATGCGTGGACATCGGTTTCAGTTGCACGAGGAAGTGCAAGAGGGGTGAAGTTGTGGATCCGACCACGTTCTACGAAACCAGAATTGATCGTCTCCTCTCCCAGTGGGATAAATGTCTTAATTAGTGTGCTTTTAATTGGAATCATTCTATGGCCCCTTTGTGGCGGGTGTTCTACTTCATACGACTGCCGCTCGTAATTCACTTATTGTAGTGAAGTGATTATTGAAACAATAACTGGTCTACTTCATGGGCTGTCCGGAGTGGACGAGCTATTCTAGGCGCTACAGTCTGGACCCGCGCGACCGCTGCGGTCGCAGGTTCGACTCCTGCCTCGGGCATGGATGTGTGTGATGTCCTTAGGTTAGTTAGGTTTAAGTAGTTCTAATTTCTAGGGGACTGATGACCTCCGAAGTTAAGTCCCATAGCGCTCAGAGTCATTTGAACCATTTGAGAGTGGAAGCCTGTCATCAAGACTAAGGGTGGGACAACACCATATTGAATTCTAGCATTACCTATGGAGGGCGCCACGGACGTGTACAGCCAGATGTCTGGATACTTTTGATCACATAGTGTATCTTTCTCTGGTACTGGATTTCATGTTTTTCTCTTTTCCTGCTAGAAGTTTTCCTTATTTCGAAATTTTTACTAAACACGAAAAGCATCCCCGAGTGGCAAAGCTAATGTCTCACCCCATTTGCTGATATGTGCCGGTTTTATTGGTTTTATATATTATCTTTTGCCCCAATTACCTCAGATACATTTAATGATAGCGATTGTATTTTCGATCTCGCTCCAGCTTGTACTTTCGTTGTTGTTGAAACTACACTGGGTCAGTGTGGTGTGTCGTTGAGATGGTTGACTATTCTGAATCCTATATTTCACTGTTACAGTCGCTAATTGAAGTATGAATCTCCAAATGTTTAAAGCAGAAAATTCACATTTTAGTGCTTTTCATTTATAAACTCAAAACAGACTTATCTAACTGCGTACAGTATGAATGGCAGTGGAAAGGCGCTGGTTATCATTTGCAGATAGTGGAAGACACTCGTAATGGCAGCATCCTGGTAGTGCTATTACGGGAGGAGAATATGCTGGCGTGAACATCAGCACCTTCTTATCTGTGGTGTCTTATTGAAGCTGAGACAACAGCCCATGTTATATTTCGTTGACAATATCAGTACTTCCATCTCTTCAACGCCACGTTCGAAGGCCAAGGAGGGCACGAGGGAGGACAGGGGTGAGGAAGCCCCCGCCCCCGGTCTCCAGTCAATAACGTGAAACCTCGACGGACGATTACGAACCATCTCATACTCTTATTGGCATTCACATGCCTGGTCGTAAAGTGTCTGTAGTAATATGTACGGTGAGGTAATGCTAGAATTAACCTCATTGTACACTAATATATATCTAAAACGTTCAAGTGTTTTTGGTCTGAAAGATCTGTATTGCATATTATCAGTTGTCACGGACAGATTGCTCAACAACATTTTAAATACAGATCAAGTGAAGTAATGCATCAATGCCTGTCTTCCCCCTGTACCAAAGTATGTATGTGTTGAGGGCGTAGCTATCAGTGGAGGCTGAATTTACTGAAGGAATGTCCAATTATGTAGGCTTGAGTACGATTCAGGCTAGATACAAAGTATACAAAAAATCGATTCTTCGGTCAGTACTGTAAAACTAATTGAGTGTGTGTGTAAATAAAAAAAAACGATCTATAAAATAGTATTGTTCTTACTTTCTATCACTCTCAAGTAACTCTAATGGTGAGTGGGGACCAAACAATAACACAAATATAACAAATAAACTCACGGTTCTTCAGTGTCAGTAACAATATATTTTCAAAAAAATGAGATCGCATAAATGCATGACACTAAGAGATGAGATTTATTTTTTTCAGTCATAATATATATTATAGTTATACTGAAAAGACTGATTGTATACATTATAGTTCTATCATTCTTCTTTCTACTTACTTATGCAGAGACACATATTTATGTCGTACAAGAAGATTAATTATTATATTTTTTTCAAGTTCAGTTCCTCAGACTCTCCGAGTGAAATTTACACTTTCACTGATTAAAAATTTCAAATCTTCTTCCCCATATGTGAAAAACTTGACGGGAAAATATCTTGGTAGCTTGCATCTCGAGCAGCACCGCGTCTTCATAGGGTGTTGACACTTTCGATGTCCTGAGTATCAAAACCTTCTCGCTTAGGGGAAGTTCAGAAAGCCGGGTGACGGGCTTTGGATGGTTGGTTCTGCTCTTATGCTATTAAGCTTCTGCAAAGAATAATTCGTGTCTGGAAAAAAAACTTACATCGTCTCATTATAAAAGAGACATCCGTAGCTATACTAAAAAATACAGCTGTACACACTTACATAATGTAATCCCTATAGCACCCACTGTGTGTGGATAGAGTGTAACTAAGTGTCGCGGTACGCACCATTATACAGGGTGAATCAAGTAAGACGCAACACTCCTTTTATTTCGTGAATAGTTGCACAAATCGAAACGTGGTTTTCGGAAAAAGTTAGAGATAGGAGGGGCACGTGTGTTTATGTTTTGTTAATGTTTTTAGCCCTGATATAAACTGAGATAATGAGGTAATTACCTTTTTAATGTTCTCCTTGAAACCTGTGGTAAAATAATTCGAGAAATGTGAGAGCACGGTGGCCCGAAACGGCATTTGGGGTGCAAACACTGCCAACCAGTGGTCTCGGACCAGGCTGTGTAGTTGTATACCGTAAGGTACGCCTGCACCATGAGAATAAAGCTTCATTTCCCCCTGAACAGACTCACACCAACATATAGTGTATATTCACTTTCAAATGTTTTTTTTTTAGTATATGGGAATACGACACAGGCTAGAATCTAGCGTCTCACAAATGGTTTAGGAAAACTATTTCACATTTATATATCGTCCCAGATTTACCTGAGCTAAAACAGAGAAGTCAGCTCTTCATTCTTCAAAACTAAGAGGGCTCACACCTTGCAAAAAGCAACTACTGTACTAATTATGTAAATGTTAGGGTGTTGCGTGCTGTCCTTAGGTTAGTTAGGTTTAAGTAGTTCTAAGTTCTAGGGGACTGATGACCTTAGGTGTTTAGTCCCATAGTGCTCAGAGCCATTTGAACCATGTAAATGTTAGAAGGAAGATTTCACCTATCTTTTCCTGTACGTGGCAGTGTGCTTCTTAGAAGTAAAATACAGGCTGTCGGACGATTGTCTCTATCTACACTGCCATAAATTATGTCATATGGAATAATTCGTTGAGCTAAACATTTTATTAAAAATACTTTGGTGATCACCTTACACCGAAAAATAAATATTCTTCTTAACGAAACGTCGTTTCATGCTGAACGCAAGGCCGTAATGACAGTGTTACCAACTACGTGTAATACACACTGTGGACTTGTTCCACATTGTATTTCAGTTTCCTACACAAGTAAATCAAATAAACAATTTACTAACTTTGATTTGGTAACCATACAAATCTCTTACGATATATATGGTCTTCCAAAAAAATAACGTTACCTATTACTTCAGCATGTGTTCGAACTGTTTACGATGACTTGAAAGCACATTTGTAATCGGCGTTCGAAAGAACGGTGGACAGATATACCTACAGTGGGTGATATAGTACTGCATGCAATCTCGATTCGACGACACAAATCGTATGGTATACTTGTGGCTTCATCACAGACGCCATCTTTGAGTGGTCCCCAAAGAAATAAATCAAATCAGGGACCTGTTTGACAACAGAACTGCATCCCATGCAACGTCCAGAGAAGTTCTCATTCAGTATTTGCGTTGCAATACAGGACGATTAAGTTGGACAACCGCCATGTTGCAGCCACATACGCTGTCGAGTATCCAGTGGTACATCTTCTAGAACAACCGGTAGAATGTTCGTCATAGATGAAATACAGTCCCAGAACGAAATTTCCTACGATGCCACACCATACGCTTACACTCCACGCGCCGGCCGGTGTGGCCGTGCGGTTCTAGACGCTTCAGTCTGGAACCACGTGACCGCTACGGTCGCAGGTTCGAATCCTTCCTCGGGCATTGATGTGTGTAATGTCCTTAGCTTAGTTAGGTTTAAGTAGTTCTAAGTTGTAGGAGACTTTTGGCCACAGATGTTAATTCCCAAGTGCTCAGACCTATTTGAACCATTTTTACACTCCACAGTCGTTGATGTTGCACCTGACGAAGCCAGTGTCGATTTTAGGCTGCCCACTAGTGCATGTTAAGCAAATATATATTAGCATGGTTAGTAAACGTCGCTTCATCTTTAAAGAACACACTTCGGAAAACGTGGGGTCGTCTCTCAGTTGTTGAAGGGCAAGCCGACAAAATAATGCGCGATGCTCGAAATCAGGGTCGTGGAGTGCCTGATCTAGTAACAAAAAAAAATGTTTCAAATGGCTCTGAGCACTATGGGACTTAATATCTATGGTCATCAGTCCCTAGAACTTACAATTACTTAAACCTAACTAACCTAAGGACATCACACAACACCCAGCCATCACGAGGCAGAGAAAATCCCTGACCCCACCGGGAATCGCACGCCGGAACCCGGGCGTGGGAAGCGAGAACGCTACCGGACGACCACGAGATGCGGGCAATGTAGTAACAGATGATAGGGCTCGAAAGTCTGTCGATGCAGGATAAGAATGACTTTAATCTGGCTGATTCCACATTCCTTGGCAATATATCTCGTACCACTGCTCGGATTCTTTAGCGTCGTAGCCAGAGCAGCTTCTTCGTATTCTCTTCCAGTTGCAGTCTTCTTTCTTGTTCTCATTTTGATGTGTACAAAAGTAAGTTACAGCAATTTTATAATAACACAGAGACTGCACTAATTTTTCCCGTACGCACCCCCCCCCCCCCTACTCCCATCGCAATCTGCTGTATTATTATTATTATTATTATTATTTTGTACAGCATGATTATTAAATGGCTGTACGTTATAGAAAAGATTGATCAATGGGTTCGGATATTACGTACAAATGACTGAAATTCACGTAACGCGTGTTTTACAACACATAAGGTCACGAGACCTGATCAAGTGGTAAATGGTGACAATCATACAATCATAGTAAAATAAATAAACATTTGTTGATAGGTGTTAGATTCTTAATTACTTATTCACTTTTTGTTTTCCATTGCATCACTGATAGGCTTCACTTAAATATTTAATATACGGTGTCTGTGCTCCACCTGAAGAATGGGAGATATAATTATGGAGAAAACATCAATACGACAAGAGAGACACCAGCGATCGATTGTTGCTTGCATCCAAGGTCACATGCGAGCCTCTCTGTATATGTAAAAATCCCCATCATCTAATACTGCATTGACGTGTGCACGGTTACTTGAAAATGAATTCTCATGTTGATTTCCATCTTTCTTGCATATTATTCGGTGCGTTCCAGACTTATTTCCTAACGAGAAGAGGCCTGTAGCAATCAGTAGGAGCGCTATAGCAGCACCGCATAAGCGCACGTTGTACTAGTCAGCAGTACACGTAGGCGTGCATGCAGTACGTGCAGTCGCGTTGAATTTCGTGTACGTTAAGTGCGAATTACAGCTGACTATAAAACCCACGAAAAGCACGAACTTAACGCGAGTGTTACACGTGTGGCGAAAAGGGCGACCGAAATGACTACGTACTACTGCGTCTGTGCTATGCTAGTAGTGCGATGTAGGTCTCCGTCACACGTTGCAACCTGAACGATGTCAGTTGCTTCCTCATCATCTTATACAGATTGGGTCACGTAATACACCTTTTATTTCGTGAACGGTTACATAAATCGAAAAGCCTTTTTCGCCAAATGTTAGGCCGCATAGGACCAGGTGTTTTTTGTTTGGTTAGTATTTTTAACACTGGTATCAACGGAAAGACTGAAGCAAGAACGTTTTTTTTTTTCTTTTAATGGAAGAGTATACTTTTTATAACTTCATTCAGTAGTTCTTGAAAAGACAATAACAGTGATATAGCGTTTTTAATGTTCATGTTGAAAACCGTTGTCAAAAATCTAGAAATGTAGAATTTGAGAAGACGGTGGTCGGAATATGCTCGTGATATGACACAGTCTATCAACGGCAGGTTGAAAGGACATCCTGCAGGCTGTAGCTGCATGCTCTTGTGCTTCATTGGCTCAATGTCTGTAACAACAATAGCAAGAAAATCGTAATGAAGCATGCACACATAAAAATAATAATGTTAATAATTAAGGATGAACTGTCATAAAGCATACTGATAGTCTTCTTCTTCTCACCTGATCGTTATTACTGCTGCTGCTGGTGGCGCTTCACTCTTGACAGCAAATGACGACACACACAAAGTTAGATTATTAAAAAAAAAAATCTCAAAGGGTGGGCAGCTGTACTTGCATACTATTGGCTGCAGAGCGGTGGCGCTCGTTTGGGGGGGGGGGGGGGGGGAGGGTGTGCTTGATGCTGGCATCACGCATGTAAGTTGCAGGGTATGGTGGGGGGGGGGGTGCGGTGGGAGCTGAGGAAATGGGGGGCCATATCCTCCCCCATTCTCCCTTCCTTGGCCTTGGTACGTGGTTTAAGGTATGGCCTTGTAGACCAAGAGGATCTGATGACGATGCCAGCGAAATATAACATGCGCAGTTATCTCAGGTACTAATGGCAACTCATTGTTAGCAAGACATCTATACGTTAATGCATTTTTGGTGTACATTTACTACGAGCTAATTGGCTTGGTGTAGATCGGTTAAAGAAAATAATTCAGTGTTATGTTGCTGACTTACTGAACAAGCCTGGTTACAAAAGAGATACTTTATGGTGGTAGTTGTGGTGCAGTAGTATATTGTAATATTAATGGGGTAAATATTACATGAAATTAAAGTGTGTGCAGTAATAATAACTGTGTTTATTCATTAGCATTGTGTCATATAAATTACGAATACAAAGTTCTCACTGACAATTTGACTAGAAACATATGCGATTTAGTAATTGGGCATTGGAGACAGAGAGAATCATTCATTTGGTCTTACCACATATCAGTTAACGGAATCGATGCCGGTTTCGTGTATAGATGTCGACGTGGGTTAGTGACAGTCCCATGGTGGATGATTGATGACCAGAGGCTTTTATCACAGCATCTCAGGCACCGCAGCTTTACTGGCGTCGATCAGAGCAGCGCAACCTGCGGACTGTCGAATGACTACTAGTCAGAGTCTTATCTAGGTAGTCGGCAGTCAGCACTGCGGTAGCGTGTGGGCTGCTGTGACCATTCAATGTCTTCCAGTGTCCTAAGCCTGCTGTAATTAGAGTCAAGAGGTGGCATCCAAGTTATATTTTGAGACTGAATCAAACCACTAAAAAATACTCGAATACTAAGAAGCGTGAACACTGTTCTGAAAACAAAACCACGGAAATGGAAAGGAAACTCTGAATGTCAACGGGTATTAGAGGAATACAGGAATTAAATTCAAACCCAAAACATCAAGTAGAACACATAATGATAAATCTCCAAATTGCAAAGTCATAAAGAGTACAATCACGCAAGGTTCAGAACCAGAAATGATATAAATTTTCATAACACGAAATCAGTATGAGAAAGAAAATCAGCTCCAGAATAAGACTCAGAATCACAATGATCCCCAGAATGCTTGGAGGTGCATGTTTTCCAATACAAATTAGGCCCTCAACTACGTACCCTCAGGCTTGAGAGTTGAAATATTAGAACTTTTGGCTAGTTTTGTTGTCTAGGGGCTGGGATGCGTAGTTGTTGCATTACATGCCAAATATTGCCTAGTTTACAGTATACAATATGAATATACACATGAATCGAATGTTCGAAGTTTCCTGCCACCCAGCAATTGCGAATTTTGAATGTAACATAGAAATTTATGAATGATAGATAGCAATTATATAAAATCTACAGGTACTATTTTAACGACTTTAAATTATGAGTACGATAGCAGAAGTGCCTTTAAGAATGCCGTTTTATACTGCAAAACACTTTTTGGTGTAGATGGTCCAGCAATTAAAAAAATATAAGTTGAATAACAGGGAAACAATAGATTGCTACTTCACGTAATTAGTTATGAGCAACAACATAGATCGTGAGGTATTCACTTCTAAACGCATACTACATCTTCACTGCAGAAGCCACGGTGATTTCACAAGTGCACAAGTCGCCACTACGCGCAAACTGCTCAGCACTCTCCAAGTATTTCCTGCGACCGTCCGTCGTGCCTTCCCATCCAGCAATCCCTCGTCCCCTGTGTGACCTGATGCTCCTCCCCCACTTCCATACAGTCTCTCCATTGACTTCGGCAGTCGCCTACCATAGTAACGAGTCCTAGACCGCTCCCGCCATGTCTCCAAGCCAAGGCAGACTCACAAACATATTGAAACACATACAAAATCCTGGATTCACATTTAAATAACGTAAAATTAAACAAATAATCCTACAGCTGGACCATAAACACGCTCTAACACACATTATTAAATACATAAACAGGATAAATAACCACATATCAAAGGAATAGAAGCAAAAGTAGGCCAGTAGCCTAATGCCTCAGTGCTTTCTAAAACACAGAAAATATTTGACCAATTTCTTCATGAATAGTATATATCGGATATAAACAAAGACATAGACGAATACATATATTTATAAGCATGTTGCTATCTTTTTTTGTGTAACTGTGAAATACTTATGGCCTGACGTGATCAATGGTAATCAGCCACTTTGACCTTCAGTAACTCATGTACTATTCAAGTTATATGTCTGTAATTCATACAAATTTAGGTTTACATTAACAGATTTCTAAAGACACATCGATCGACAGACTCGGATGAACGTTTTAGAGTTTGGAAATTCGTTGCTGGGTGTTACTTGAATAACTTACAGTCAGATACTACACTTTAAACTAATAAAGATATTGAAAATCTGATTACACCGTCAGAATTGTCGTGCAAGATAATGTTAATGTACTTGTTTCTTTTTAGGGTATCATGATTCCTCTGGCTATTATTAATTTCTGTATGAACTGTGAAATGTCTGTCATTATGATTTCACAAAGTCCACCCTCTTTGGCACTCCCGGCACAAAAATCGTCTTCGTCGACACAAAGCATTGACCTCGACACAGTGTCAACATGGAATTCCCAGCCACGCTGTCGGCCTGTACCACTCGCTGGGGCTACCCATCTTGCTCCGGCTAATGTGCGGCACCGCGCGGTTGCTGACGAGCCCCGACTTGACGAGCCACGCCAGTTCGGAACTTAGATTATTTTCAGGGAGCCACAACTCGCCCCTTGCCTCACAGATGTTTTGATCTTCTTTCAACTATTCTTGTCGTTTAGAGTGCTTGATTTCTCCTTGTATTGTCAAGTAGACTCAGTTTTCAATGCTCACAATGATCCTATAGATGCTAAGGAGCTCCATATTGCCAATTTTGGTTACAGAGTGCCAACCTTTCCGACCCCGCTTCGAACAGTCTTTTGATTCTCCTTCACAGGTGACCAAGCATCTAGCCATTAGTTGCAAGCGTGGAGTATGCAAGCTAGTTATAATTTCACATGGAAAGTCTCACATCATCTCAAGTTGTGGCAGCAGCCTCTCGTATTGCGGCTTACAATACCAATTTTCATAAGACGTATCTGCTGAAGCAGCCAAGTGCCCTTTCTCTGTGTTGGAGAATCGTCCATAAGTACACAGATTTATAGACGTTTTTTCGTAATATAAATGCCTTTAAAGTCCCCACTTAAGTGCACAGGGCCTTCAGAACTTTGCTGTGTTCTTCATTTGTCAGTCAGTCCTTTTGGACATCTTGAGAGCACAACACTTGTACACTGCACCTTTCTGTCCCTTGTTGCTTGGGGAAAGTTTCACAATAACAAAGAATGGCTTAACTGGAATTCTTTTATACAGGACGTCCGGCTGGGAAATATTATAACACACGTGTGGTATCACTATCAATATAGTGAAGGAAGAAAGGAAAATTGCGTTTAACATCCCATCGACATTGAGGTCATATATAATATGTGTCAATGGGGTCAGTGGTCGGAGGGTGTGCCTAGTAAGCAGGAAATCCGGATTCTATTCCCGGTATGGCACAAATGTTTAACTGTCCTCATTCATTTAAGTCATTCCTCACTCGCAGTCAATGTCTGTAATTTCTTTGTGTCTTAATTGGGGTCATTAAACATGGAGTACTAGCTCAGTTTTTGTCAATGATGTGGAAGGAAAACAGCCGTACCTTTTCAAAGGAACCATCCTGGCAATTGCCAGGAGTAACTGAGGGAGATAATGTAAAACTTGAATCTGAACGACGGAGCGCCGGTCTGAACCGTCGCGCTCCCGAATGCGATTCCAGAGTGCTAACCACTGCGCCACCTCGCTCGGCTATCAACATAGTGGAGTTTAGTATTTCTGTTATAAAAGAGGACCACAGAGATAAGAACCATAAGATACAAGTGTTAATTACTTGTGTGTCATTTAACTGCAAGTTTATTTCCAACCTTCAGGAATTAGGGCAAGCCTTACTGATAACTGATATTCATAGTACTGTTGTGTATAGGTTTATTCAGGAAACGGTTAGCAAATTATGAAGAACAGTGATGTCTTCTAATGAAGGAAGATTCTGCATTTCCTTACTGTAAACTGTCTATCCTTTGCACCTCTATTTTATGTTTATTTCACCTGTCACACGCATAGGTAACTGGAACAAGGCGTAGATGTTACAAATCACTCCACCCTACTGTTAGTTCATTGAATCGTCTCTTCAGTAGCAGTAATATCGACTCAGTGATTTCAGTTTTCTTCTAGTAATATAGACGTAATGAAAATGAAAATTTAACATACTGCGGCAATGGTCTAACGTAAAGTTTTCATACGCTAAATAAGCAAATTACATACAACTATAAACAAATTCTCTTGCTCTAAACTTCAGTATGTTCTATAGTTACCTCCAGCTACACTGCAGATCGATCTTGAGGTGTGATCTTGAGATAAGGCTTTCCACGCTGCAGAAACATTTTGTCCAAATTTGTACAAGGAATGTTTACGGGCCACTTGCTGTCCAGTCATGTTTCACACGTGCTTAAAGAGAGGAATAGCTTGCTGCTGGGTAGCATAGTTTCTTTACCTTGAAGGAACTGAGATACACACTGCCTAACGAAAATGAGAAGCACTTACATGACCAGGTAGAATGTTAATGTTACTTTGTACACATTCACATTATGAGCAGGTAAGTAAATGATTACAGCAGCAATTATCTGCGAGTGCACTAGTTTTGTTCATGTTTAGTGTTATTACCAGGCCTGGAAGGGAATGTAAGTGATGAGTACAGCGCTAGATGGTGAGAGATCACATACTCGTCTGAGACAGCGCTATCAGCGTGAGCAAGAATTAGAAAGCTGTCTCAGAGTAGGTATCTGTTGGATCGGATGGTCGAATTTTGCAATATCCAGATCTTTTGGACATTCAAATGTAGCCCGACGTTGGAATGGGCGGAAACGTGAAGGCCGGCAAATTCGTCCTCAATGTTCTGCTCGTCTATGTCTGACCACCACAAGGTAGGATCGCCGTATTGTGCACAAAGCACATCGCAAACCCTCTACATCTGTGATTGATATCAAGGAACAAGTAATTCAAATCTTGCAATATTCTCTTTCATCCCACACCATTGGTCGGCAACTAGCGGCAGTCAGACAAGGGAATTACTGAGCCAAGCGTAGGCTGCCATTAACACCACAACAGAAACGATTTTGCTTGGACTGGTTTTATGACCAGGAAGCATGGGCTGCTGGTGAATGGCATCACGTTGCGTTCAGTGGTGATTTGCAGTTTTTCACTACCCAGGATGACCATCGTCGAATATGGTGGCGACCTGGCTAGAGGTCTCAATCTTACAATGTTTTGGAGAGGCAAAGCGCTGTTATTCCTGACGTCATAGTGTGGGGAGCCATTCGCTATGACTTCAGCTCTCATTCGGTAGTGATTGCGGGAACTCTGAAGGCACAACAGTACTTCTCGCACATCCTGCGTTCTCATATGTTAATTCTCATGTGACTTTTTGCGGGAACTCTGAAGGCACAACAGTACTTCTGGCATATCCTGCGTTCTCATATGTTAATTCTCATGTGACTTTTTCGTGGTGCATTTTTTAACAGGACAATGTTCGTCCGAACGTGACGCGTGTCTCTTTGAACTGCCAGCTTGACATTGAGTTACTTCTTTGGTCAGCAAGATCCCCAAGTTTGTCCACGGTTGGACATGTGTAGGACAACCTCGGATGTCAGCTGTGTCACATAGCCATTATACGTGACACCAAAGACAAGTTACATGAGCTGAGGACGATCATGCCTCAGGAGAGCATGCAATGACTTTGTGATGCCCTTTCCAACCGAATCAGTGCATACATCCAGCCACAACGGGTGCAGCATCTTAATGATAAGCGTGCTCATACTGCCATGTTCTTTGGGAATTTAACACGAATTTCTATTCACTGGAGTAACAACACATTTCCTCACAACCCGTGAAGTTTGATTTCTTACATTCCTCCCCTTCTGGCTGCTTCACTGTTTTGTCAGGCACTGAAGTTACTTTAATGATTTTCTAAAAATATCGAATATTTCCATGAATTAACGATATTGGTCACATAAACATAGCAGAAATGGATCTTCACAACACTATGACGGGCTGTGGTCTTATGTTCCAAGAATGTCTATTCATCTGCTGCAGCGATCTTGGTGTGTATGCTGTCATCTGGAACCAGGACGACATATATACACACATTCATGGGGTCACCGGCGCCATCACACGTATAAATCTGCCCACGCATGTCCCATAAGTTCAGTAATATTTTATAAGGAAACACCAGCCCCTCATCAGCCAATCACATGTCCACGCGTTACATCATTTAATTAGATTTAAACGTGCTCGCTCATGTATTCTTTCTTATATTGTTTACTAACCCAGAACGATATTGGAAACAATGGACAACATTTTCGGTAGTCTGATATAATTACTACCAAATTAGTGTTTTCGTTTTCAGTTCGTGGTCTTAATTAGTCATTGGTCCTCAGCACTGTAACAAATCTGAATCTCTAACCTCTCATCACTACCTATAAAAAAATAAAGAGGACCTTAAGCTCTATCAGATAAGAATCCATAAAAATGTCGGTGCAATTTAGAAACTCCTATACTTAACATGCGCCCAATCCCTATAAATTCATGAGAGATACGTACCTGATCCTTTTCTAGCGTCAACCACTTATACTCACACCATATTTTACGTCAATACATCACATTCGGAAAGTTCAAATTTATATGGATCTTTAAGGTAAATGATGAAGGTATACTAGTTCGAACTGACCACCTCCGAAACTGCTTTACGGCAAAAAAAAAAAAAAAAAAAAAAAAGAAACAGGCTAAGGAAACGTGTGTGTTGCCAATCTGAACTACGTCCAAGAGCAGGCACTGAGTGGAGTAGTATCAAATACGGTTAATTGCGATGTAAAGGTGTAAAGAAGCAGTACAAATAAGTTAGGAGGCTAAATGGAGTACTAATAATGTAGATGGGATCAGGTACACTTATTCATTTTTTTGATACAGTTAGTTATATCTGTCTTTGGTAATTCCTTGCAGAACGCAGTACTTACATTAAACATACCACAGTTTATGTACAACTCTCAAATGAATTTCACGCCATAATATTAGATCAGAAGTACCTTTCATACTTCAAAACTTTACATTTTTATCTACATGGCACCTAATAGCTTCTCCATCTCTGACTATAGAATCTAAGCTTTTAACCTATTCGTCATTTCACCTCAGCCAGCCTTCAACTAGCGTCTTACTTCTGTCATCCTCTCAAGTCCTACTCCTAAATTTTTACTTTGTCTGTGCTTTACAGGCCTCACTGTACTAAAATGTCATAACGGCTACTTATATCACACTACATACATTCAGGATCACGTTGACCTTAGCCAGTCTTCTCCATCAGTGTAACTAGTTGTTGCGACAACAGGGTGTCACTAGTTCAATTATTTTTTGTTTCCCAGGCAATTACATTTCATTGTTTTATGCACTTATAAGCCAGAGCATTACGATTATTGTCTACTGCGAGACTGAACGCCGCTTGGTGACAGTGTGGTCACTTGGCGTGTTTAGGAAAGTCTACAACCCGAGCAAAGGCGGATGGCGAATCATTTTAGCGACGATACGCTCCGCACGTGGGCAAATACACTGGCATAAATGACTTTGAGAAAGGGTAGATTATTACGCCCCAGCCAGTCTCTAACGACCTCGTTGGTGACGGGACGTTAAACACTAATGTCCTCAATCTCGTTTACCCCTGTTCCTGTGAACGAGTATCTCTGAAACGGCGAAGTTGGTCGCCTGTTCGCGGAAGGACAGTGGAACAACGAGTAGGCGACAAGATATGCGACGGTTACGCCTCATAGCAGAATTTTGGGGAAGAAGGCTTACCCACTCAGTAAAGCAGGATAGGCGGCAATCTTTAGCAGATATAACGACACAGTACAACTATGGTACAGGCACAAATGTAGCTGAGGCCACTGATGAGTGCATATTATTGAACGTGGGCCTCCGAAGCAGGTGACCATTACGTTATTCCATGCTGACCCAACGACATCGTCAGATAGGATTGCAGTGCCCAAAGGATAATGGAGACTGGACCTTGATTCAGTGGAAACGTGTCTCATTCTCGGAAGAATGGCGTTTCTTGTTACATTAGGTCGACCGAGCGAGGTGGCGCAGTGGTTAGCACACTGGACTCGCATTCGGGAGGACGACGGTTCAATCCCGTCTCCGGCCATCCTGATTTAGGTTTTCCGTGATTTCCCTAAATCGTTTCAGGCAAATGCCGGGATGGTTCCTTTGAAAGGGCACGGCCAATTTCCTTCCCAATCCTTTCCTAACCCGAGCTTGCGCTCCGTCTCTAATGACCTCGTTGTCGACGGGACGTTAAACACTCACAACCACCACCACATTAGGTCGCTGGAGGTCTCCGGACATTCCGGCAAACAGGCGAATGGCTGCAAGAGACGTGCACTGCATGACGGACGCAAGCAGACTGGGACAGTATCAATGTGGCGACCACCAACCAAGGTCAAGTAAAACTAAAGTAGTAATCTACTAAGAGTAAAGGAAATCGGCGACATACAGTCGACAATACTGGAGTAAAGGAGTAAATTATCACAGGAGTACAAATTTCGTTTATTCCCGAAGTAAATTTATTTACTCCATAACTGGTGGACAGCACCATCAAAGAATACGCTACTACGTTAATGACTCAAGAAGGAAATAACGCCTACATTTACTCCTGAGCATTCGTAGCAATGAAGTGAGATAATAAGGTGTGTTTATTGGTTTCTGTGTCTTAAAAATCGAATTCTATTGATTACTTGGAATACAAGAATGTATTGAGATGAAGGAAGAGGTAGACATCCCAACAATGAGAGTTTTCATGGACAGAAGAGACCCATTTACAATGTATAGCGACAATGATTTCTAAGAGCATTTAGGATTTAGTAAGGAAAATTGTGAGACACTGCATGCTATGCTGCAGCCGTTCCTACAGCATCATCATGATACAAACCGTGCTTTTTCTTCTAGGTTGCAACTTCTTTGTGGACTAAAAATATTTCGCCTTCGAAATTACGAAACCGTTGCAGGAGATCTCATTAACATCCATAGCATTACTGTTGGAAGAGCTTTTAAGAGTGTGATAAATTGTTTGCCTTAAAGCCACTGTAAATATCTATCTCACAGAACAAGAAAATATATCAAGGGACAAAAGGGAATATCAAAAACCATTTGGCTAATATCGTCTATCTTCGTCTCAGCTGTTCCAGCGCCAGATTGGAATTGTTCTCGATTACATGTAGCTTTCATATTCTTTGCTTTCGATTTCATGCCGTTCTAAATTATTTTCAGCAGCTCCTGTGATCGTTCTGTATGAGCTTCTGCATTGTATTCAACGTACATTTTTTCCAAGCATCATTTTTTTCCTTTTTTTAGCATGCTGACATCGAACTTTTTGATTTAATAGTACTTACACACATTTTAATTATTTCAGCAAACCACTTTTTTCTATTTATGGTAGGTTTTGGGAACGTTTTTAACTCTCAAATTATCCTCCATGTTGTTGTTACCTCGTACCTCAAGTTGGAAAATAGTTATATATGGTTTTGCTTAAATTAACACGTGTCATCCACCAAGAATGGAGGGTTGTTGCTATAGATGGCGTGGTTAAGTACTGAATAATAGATTCGTCCATTAATAGCACGTTTTTTTATAATACACCCATCTTATCATTAGTACGAAGCATTTACCTTGTTTGAGTTTTAATAATCCTTTCTGGCACAGATTACTCTTACATGACGTTATTCTCATAAGACTATGAAAAACATCTGCCGAAAATCGATGTTTTCTCACAGAAAATGTGTAAGCAGTGTGTATAAATGGTTTACTTCTTTAGATAAAAGGCGTTAAAACTTTATTTACAACTAAAGAATTAAGCAGAAATTCAGCTCTCCAAGAGTTTTTTGAATAGCTGACAAACGCCAGCATTTTAGGATGAGAATGCAAACTTTTGACGATTTGCGTGTAAGAACAAAGGATTCAGTCCAAAATTCGCAATACATCCTTCAGTTAGTTAGTTAGTTGGCTGCATGTTCCATTGATCAATCGCTTGTTACGGAAGCTGTTATGTTGTGGAACGTGTCAAGAAATGCACATATGAAACAAAATTTTTAATATATACATATTACAATAAAGAATTAAAGATCAATATTTCTGTTATTTATCCCATTCCCTTAAATGGCACATAATACATATACTATATTTATAGATTTATTTATTCCTATTCAAGAATTCAACTATGGTATAGAAGGAGTTTCAAGTAGATATGATTTGAGTTTATTTTGTAGCTATTACTGCTGTCTGTGAGGCATTTTATTTCATATAGTAATTTGTCGAAAATTTTTAAAGCAGGATATTTTACCTGTTTCTGTGCCAAAGATAGGTTGAGTAAAGGATAGTGGTATTATAATCTCATGATTGTTTTTAAACTGGTCCATGATGTTGAGAACAAATTTCATTAATGACTAAATTTACTGTGGGGCTGTGCAAGAATTCGCACTCTTTTAAAAAGATGCTTACAAGATGTGTGGCTATGAATCCTACACATTATTCTAACCACTTTCTTTTGAGCAGTGAATGCTTTTTCTCTAAATGTTGGGTTACCCAAAAATATTATTCCGTATGACATCAGAGAGTGAAAGTATGCAAAGTATGTTAGCTTACTAATTTCTATATTCTCAAAATTGGCAATTATTATGATTGCAAAAGTTGCTGAACCTAGTCGCTTTAGAAGACCCAAATTATGAATTTTTTGAATTAAGATTATTCTCATTTATATGTACACCCAAAAACATATGTACACCCAAAAACATACCCTGTCTACTGTCTTCTTCTGATGTGTTATATTTATTGAAGGAACTCTACTTTTTGCAGTAGAAAATTGGATTTACTGTGTTTTTTCAAAGTTTAGAGCAAGCCCATTTACAGAAAACCAATTAATGACTCTTTCAAAGACCTTATTTGTATCATTTTCAATTGGAGTTTCTTTTACAGGATTAATAATGATGCTCGTATCATCAGCAAACAGTGTCCATTCAGCTTCCTGTTTCAGTTAGGAAGGGAGGTCGTTCACATATATGAAGAACAGTAGGCGACCTATGAATGAACCCTGTGGAACACCTAATGTAACTTCATCCCAGTTAGATGAAGTGGCAAACTTATTAATATCACTTGATCCTTATAAGGAAACATTTTTGTTCCTGTAGGTATGACTTAAACCACTCATATGCTATTCCATTTATACAACATGAAATCATGGTTCACAGAATCAAATGCTTTACACAAAATTCCTATTGGTGACATTTTACTATATAAAGACTCTGTTATATGAACAATGAAATTGTATATTGCTGTCTCAGTGCCACAGCATTTTTGAAATCCGAACTGTGATTTACTAAGTATTCCATTACTGTTGAGATGGCTAACCACTCTTGAGTACATTACTTTCTAGAAGAATTTTGAAAATGATGTAAGAAGGATACTAGCCGATAATTTTTGACACCTGTTGTGTCCTCCTTTCTGTAGTGAAGCCTGACAATGGCATATTTTAACCTGTCTGGGAAAATACCTTGAGTTAGTATAACATTACATATGTGACTCAGAACATCAGCTGTAATTGCTCCACATTGTTTTAATAACTTATTAGGGGTGTCATCTACTCCAAAAGAATTTTTATTTTTCAAAAATTTAATAATTGTACTTATTTCACAAGAGGCTGTTAGGTCAAACTTAATCTGACAATTTTTTTTTTCATAACAGACTCTTCCGTGTACAGCCTGGCTTCCTATTTTGAACATTTCTCACCCATTTTTTCTCCTACACTTCAGAAATGGTTGTTAAATACATCAGCTACTTGTGTACTGTTGGTTAGGATAGTCTCGTTCTCTTTAATAGTAATACCACCTACCCCAGTGGTTACTTTTCCTATCTTCCTTCTAACAACATTGAATATTGATTTTATTTTGTTGCCGGAGTTGTTAATTTCTTCTCTAACATACATATTTCTTGATTTCCCTACAACTTTTCTCAGTATGTTACAATAATTTTTATAGTCTAAAAATACTTCTGGATCTTTGTAAGTAGGATGTTTAGGTTTTTTTTATTGGTAACGCCGCCGCCACGTAGCGCTCTGTATGAAAATCACTGGCTATGCCGTGTGCAGTCTGTGGCTAGTTTGCATTGTTGTCTGCCATTGTAGTGTTGGGCAGCGGCAGCTGGATGTGAACAGCGCGTAGCGTTGCGCAGTTGGAGGTGAGCCGCCAGCGTGGTGGACGAGGGGAGAGAGATGGCGGAGTTTTGAAATTTGTAAGACTGTATGTCATGAACTGATATATATATTCTGACTATTAAGGTAAATACATTGTTTGTTCTCTATTAAAATCTTTCATTTGCTAACTATGCCTATCAGTAGTTAGTGCCTTCCGTAGTTTGAATCTTTTATTTAGCTGACAGTAGTGGCGCTCGCTGTATTGCAGTAGTCCGAGTAAGCAAGATTTTTGTGAGGTAAGCGATTTGTGAAACATATAGGTTAATGTTAGTCAGGGCCATTCTCTTGTAGGGATTACTGAAAGTCAGATTTTTCTCAGTATGTTACAATAATTTTTATAGTCTAAAAATACTTCTGGATCTTTGTAAGTAGGATGTTTAGGTTTTTTTTATTGGTAACGCCGCCGCCACGTAGCGCTCTGTATGAAAATCACTGGCTATGCCGTGTGCAGTCTGTGGCTAGTTTGCATTGTTGTCTGCCATTGTAGTGTTGGGCAGCGGCAGCTGGATGTGAACAGCGCGTAGCGTTGCGCAGTTGGAGGTGAGCCGCCAGCGTGGTGGACGAGGGGAGAGAGATGGCGGAGTTTTGAAATTTGTAAGACTGTATGTCATGAACTGATATATATATTCTGACTATTAAGGTAAATACATTGTTTGTTCTCTATTAAAATCTTTCATTTGCTAACTATGCCTATCAGTAGTTAGTGCCTTCCGTAGTTTGAATCTTTTATTTAGCTGACAGTAGTGGCGCTCGCTGTATTGCAGTAGTCCGAGTAAGCAAGATTTTTGTGAGGTAAGCGATTTGTGAAACATATAGGTTAATGTTAGTCAGGGCCATTCTCTTGTAGGGATTACTGAAAGTCAGATTGCGTTGCGCTAAAAAATATTGTGTGTCAGTTTAAGCACAGTCTCGTACAATTTTTCTAAGGGGCGTTTCATATGTAAACCCTTAGCCAAGGTTACCTCACTGGAATCTTCTGATTTTTTTCTTGTAGTTTGTGTAAATAGTGTAGCTTTTGTTTATTGCTAGCGCGTAATCATAGAGAGAATTTCCTTTGTAGTTGCAGGTTTTCATTGTTGTACAGTAAAACAGTTGTGGCATGCATGTAGTTTTGCACGAAGTATTCCGCAGCTGCGCTTGCAAATTAACAAGATATTATTTTCAGTGCTATGTTAATGTGTTTTCTTATTTTGCTCTTCAAATTATGCTTTTCTGTGTTATCGTGTGAAATATTGTGACAATAATGGCGTGTGAAAAACGTAATACTAGCAGTAAACTGCGAAATGACAGTGAATACGAAAGCAGTGTGTTAGCGCCACCATGTAATGAATTAACTAATGTTCAAAGTAGTAATTTGGTAATTGTGCATAGGGAAATGGAGTGGGCTGCAAATAATGGTGTAGGCAGTGAAACAATTTGTGAACAGGGAAGGATTATCGATCTATCGGTCTGCAACAGCTCGCCTCAGGATTCCGAAATGACAGGACACAATCTTGCAAATTATGTAGATTCAGGTTTTGCGTCCTCACCGTTTTCTCAAATAAGTCAAGACACATTTTCTGTTTTTCAAACTGCGAATATTGCCGGTTCAAATGCATTGCCGAAGAGCACTAAAGAACATGTTTCAGACACCAGTGCATTGTTATTACAATTAATGCAACAAATGCGACAAAAGCTTCAAAAGTTAGACACAATGGAACAAAATCAGAAACAAACACAGCAAAAGCTTCAAAAGTTAGACACAATGGAACAAAATCTTCGAAAGTTAGACACAATGGAACAACACCAGAGACAAACACAGCAACAGTTGGACACAGTGGAACATAATCTTCAAACATTAGACACAATGGAACAAAATCTTCGGAAGTTAGACACCACACTTGAACAAACACGTGAAGATTTGACTACTGAGTTACATAATATTGAATCGAAATGTCAAAAAATCTGTAATGACGTAAAAACACAAATTTGTGAGCATCTTCAACCTATTTTTTCGCGGCATGAAAACGCATTACATAATCACGAAGCAGCCATCAAAGAATTGCAAACTATTGTTCGTGAAAATCACGACACCTTGCAAGCTAAAATGGACTCAGTTGCATCCACCGATTCGGTTACGCAACTTGCAAGAACTCAGGAAAACTTAAAGGACACAGTAGATTCGATTTCAACACAAACTTGGTTCAGAAAAACAAACTGAGGAAATGTGTTCAGTATCGGAGAAAGTAGTCGAACTTTCGCATCAGTTCACTAATTTATCTGCAAAGGTAGATGATGATCTGAATGACACAAGACCTGTAGCCATCACTGACACAGAAGAGTATGAACAAATTAAGAAATTCAAGCAAAATCAGAATCAAATTAATACGCAATATAAAAGAGAAATCCGGGAAGTACAAGATCAGTTGACGCAGGTAATACAAAAATTACATATTCCAGAGGACACTCGCGCTCCAACACGGGAAGAGGAACTTAGAAATACGGAAAAGCCACAAAATAATAACACAGGGCATTTCGGAAATCATGAAAGAAATTGGCAAGGTGCACGGAATTTTGAGATGGAACCGCCGACACGACGTAACAATGACCGATATGCTATTCGCCGACACGATGATTTTGACTATAAGCTGTTCATTACTACACGTAAATTCAAAACATTTAAGAATTCTGGCAACGATATTCATCCACAAGCGTGGCTCCATCAATTCTCTCATTGTTTTCCTCCAAACTGGACATTGGAGCACAGGTTAGAATTTATGTGTGGCTACTTGGAGAATGAATCAGCTGTAAGAATGCGATCGATCATTCACGATTGTCACAGTGAAGGAGAATTTTATCATGCCTTCCTCTCAGTATATTGGTCTCAAGCTACACAAGACCGAGTAAAACATAGAATCATGATGATGAAACACTTTGAACAATCTGAATTTTCCAGTCTCGTCAAATATTTTGAAGACATGTTGCATAAGAATCAATATCTTTCAAACTCATATAGCCCTTCAGAACTCATCCGCATTTGCATAATGAAATTGCCTGAACATTTAAGGAATATTATTTTGGCAGGGCGTTGCAAAGACGACATTGAAGCTTTTCAGGGACTCTTACAAGAATTAGAAATTGACACAGACAGTCGCGGGATGCGAAAACAGGAAAACAATCACTACAGTTCACATCCGTCACAATTCCGTGACGACAGAAACAATAAATGGACAAGACAAGTCTATTCTTACAACGCAAATCGTGACCAAAACAGACACCACCCATATGACAACCACTGGCGGAGTAATAATAGTTACAGGAAAGATCGCATTTCCGTAGTAATGAATATTACACAGACAATCACAGAAACAGACAATATGGCAACCAGAATTATTATTATCACGGTAGACAGAACAATTTCAGACGCAAGGGTCCTCCGCGCAGTGATAATTCAGGGAAAAATTCTCCACCACTTAACCGACAAGAAAGAAACTACAGGAACTACCGACATGACGACGGACTATATAATCATAACGACAGACCGGAATTTCATCAGAACTGGCGGGATTCAAACAGAGCTGGGCCCTCTCGGCAAGGTGAATTTGTAGAAGTTAGGTCTCCTAATCCCAATAACATCGCACGCCGACAAGAGATAGCAGACAATGACTCGCACCGCAGGCAGCCACGTGCGCCGATTGGCTCAGAGAAAAATAACATAGGCGCTAACCTTGAGAAAACCTCCAGTATTCTTTACCGACGTTTACCGCATGATAATTGCGTTCAAGTTGAAACTCTGAGTACTAAGAAGAGTAAAGGATTGCACCATATTTCACGTGTAAAACCGTTTATTGAATGATAATCTGATTATTAACTTAGTCTTTGCTATAAAAATTTTCACTTCACGCTACTAGTACAATTTGTCACACTGAGAGACTGTTAACATGCAACAATGGTTCAAAGTTAACTATCCAGTGAAGAAACTGGGCAACTTATTTAGACAAGTATTACAAATGCATTGTTATAGTGAACTGACGACACAGTGTTATTGTGTGTGTACCTTCTTACTTGTTAGTGGCACGATTACGTAACGACCATAAGGCTCACATACTTAGAACATTTACCAGTACTGCTAATGAAATTTTAATGCAACATTTTGGTTTACTTGAAAATACATTCTGCATTTAAAGTACTTTCTGTGAGATACCAGATGACACAGTGGTTAGCATATGTGACAGCTACACGATTATATCACGACGCTACTAATGAGTGACAATTAACAATGTTGCTTTTGCGGTGTATCTGTTTTATACCTGCACAGTTTTCTGAATTATTCTGGAAGTAAAACATGTTTTACTAGTAACTTTTGTGGTATAGCTACAAAGAGACAGCCTTTTCTGTAGCACAACAATACTTTACAGTACAGTACTTACTTCATCACGGCAATAAGCGTAGTAACTACGATATCTATACGCAAAGCATTTCACTTTTGTTTATCATGACGTAAGTACATTGACTTCTGCAGAACTTAGCTTTCGGAGGACGATAACTACGACACTTCCACAGAGATTCTCTTACAACAAGTCGCACAGTTTAGCGCTACAGTACACGTATTTGAGTGATTAATTTTGTACTTAAAACATTTATTTTTTAAGATATTTGAAGTACAATGCTACAAAGTTTTTCCGTGATACATTTCATTATATTGCTGTAATCTGTAACATCTGATGATATAAATACATTAATCCTCAGGGAGGTACACGCCTACTTTGTGTACCATGTGTTTGGCAAGCACAAGGAGCCCTAGCTAATATGGTATTTGATTATACAACTTTACACATCGGTACCATATTTCTCTAACACAGAATTACAGAGCTATCTGATTATTTAACAGAGAAACAAACATCTTTTTACTACGTCACTGACACATGTTCACGCAATTACGCAGGTGGATAACTTCACACTTATGAAATTGTATTTTGTCTGTACTTTGTGAACTGTTCATACTTTTTTGGAACCATTGTGACACTACGAGAGCTTTGAATGACGTATTTGGTATGGGATCATGATTTTTAAAGTACGTTTGAGGTAATGACACTTTTGACATGAGCAGAGAATTTTTTTAGGTTTTGAAATTATTGGAGGAAGCTACGACAATTGTGAGAATTTGACTGAGGTGTTATGATGTTATTATTGCGATGACTGTGTATTATGCTGTTGCGGTATGTTTATGATCAATAAGCTGTTGCTATATGAGTTATTTGATTATGCTACATACCTGTTATGATGAAATATTGAAGAAGTGTCGGCGAATAAGGTAAGGAATAATGAGTAGTGGTTAGGGACTCTGGTTTGTGAAAAAGGTGGTTGGAAACCAAGAATCGTACTTTAAGAGTTATGAAATGTATGTAAATGCATGAATGTATTACAATGCTGGTGAAAATTTTTTGAACACTATTATATTTAAAGGATTTTCTTTCTACAGATTTGTAACGCAAATTCTCAACCTGTGAAAATATTTTTATATGAGACTGTCATTGTAGCGGAAACTGCTGTCGTACATTTTTCAGTAAGAATGGTAAGTGACCACCTTCACATAATGCGTCGTGGGCACCCAGCTGTGCGACAGTCACCTGGGAGAAAAGCCATTAGTGTGTGCCTTTCAGAGGCACAGGTAAAAAAAAAAGCCATTATCTTCGCTATTGACATTCCTTTGTAGAAAGCATTGTAAATACGACACCCTCAAACTTGAAAACATGGTTACACTGTAGAGTTCTTAATTTATGATATTTACTGAAATGAAATGATGAGCAACGTTTCATGTCTATTGTTTTGCTAGTTGGAAGATGGTTTACTGCATTATGAAATGCCTTATGGCTAGCGAATGACGTTTCACGCCTTGCTTTGCCTATTTTGTTTAATATCTAGTTTCTAGCTGCACTGCAGCATTGGTTAAAATAAAATTTTATAGATGTACTAATGTAGTTATTTTATGCCTACAGACCCAGTAAAAAAAATTATGATCTACTTCCAAGAAAACGAGGGAACATAAATAGGCATTTCCCTTCACAGGAACTGCATAAATAATTTTTTTTTTTTACAATTTGGTAACTTGTCTGCTAGCGTATGTTCTCGTGATGCATCACTCTAGTGTTAAAATGTGACATTGGTATTAAACATTTTTACTGTAATATTTTTTTTGCTTCAGCTTTGTCATGTTTAGGTAAAAGTTATTGCATTTGCTGCTGCTGTTTACCAGGCATAATGTTACTGAATTTGACTTTGTATTACTGTGTTAAGCCAGTTTTACTACAGATTTATTTTTTCTTGTTTGCTGTGCATTGCCTTATATTAGTTGTAATATTACTGCCTTTTTTTTGCCAATTTCCATTTTTTTTATCATTGCTATTTGTGTTAATTGTTTTGTGCTGCTGCATTGCCTCATCCCTTAGTTTAGCATCTGAGCTCAGTAGATTTAAGTTAGCTTAAGAGGGGGTAGCCTATATAAAAGAATGAGTTGCGATGAATTGGAAGAAATGGCCTGAGAGGTTATACAAAAATGTACAGAAAGCAGGTATAGGTAGGATTCTTTTGGAAATAAATGACGAGGTAAGATACTGGAAAATAAATGATGAGGTAAGAAATATGTGAACATATAAATACAGAAAGCATGCTTGGATAGGATTTTTTTGGTGGAAACAAATGTTGAAATAAGACGAAAGATCTATGGAATGAAGTTTTGGGTTGGACTGCAGTACCAAATGTTACACTGAAAACAAACCCTGTCCTTTCCTTCTCTTATCCCACTATGTGTTTGTGTACCCTTGTGTATTTATGTTCTACCGGTCTTTATATGTTTATCTGATAAGACTTATGTTGCAGAATTTTTCTAATACTAAGCTACATTCCCTATGATGAGGAATACTGTTATCCTCAAATATAATTTGCGTTAATAACATGTTATTTACTTTGTAAAGATATTTACACATTATTTATTCTGTTTTGTTCTAATGCTCATGTGTGAAGCTGATGTTTCAAAAGTTATTCTGATCTTTTATGTATGTACTTATGTCGTAATTTTTGTAACACTGATGTATTTGTTATTTCGATTCTTTTGTAAAGCCTGTATTACTGCAAATGTAATCTGTATTGTTATGTTCTTTTGTACCTTTGTTATTGTATTCTTATGTTATAAAATTGTAATTGACACCAGTTCATCAAATTAAGTAACTTGTAAATTACATTTCACTGCACGCGTTTCTATTGGTCATAATATATGGACAATATGTGAGAAGTAGGGACTGATAGTGTTTGCACATGTGTTAACAATTCAGTATGGGACTGGATAACAGCACTGCTGGTTCTAAGGACAATTCCAAAAACTTTGTGAGTGGACAAGTCGGGAGTTATGGACTTGCTATATTATCCTCAAGTCTCTTCAATGGTGATTGTGCGCCTGCACAGTCAAACAGATGGCTGCTGGCCGTCTCTACAAGGACTACAGTGGGTCTACACCTTTGATGACTCACCAATACCTTTATTTCTACAAGGACGGCAGTGGCCCTGCACCTCTGGTGGCCCACCAATACCGTAATCTCTACCAGGACTACAATGGGTCTACTCTGTGACGACCTACCTGCCAATATTCTTCAAAATTTCGACTGACTCTGCTGTGGGTTTGCTCTGTTGCGGCCCATAACCTGTCTGCATGTCAAGAGTCAGCACTGTCTTTCCGTTGGAAGGACAACACTACTTCTTCAAGACTGCATGGAAATCCACTACTTCCGTGTGCATTGTCTTTTACTACTCAGACTTTGAGAAAAACACTGCAATTTTACTTTGATGAATGATGAGGACTCTCTTTATGGACTGTGAGAAAATTTTAGTTTTTGACCAACATTGTATCGATAAGTGTGTGCATTTCATTTCTTTGTTATTGTAATTATGAAAAAAGTTTCAAATCTGTATTGGCCACTGCACAAAACAATTTGTAATTTTTTTTGTGGGGAGCATGAGGGCTATGTAAGTAGGATGTTTAGGTTTTTTTATTGGTAACGCCGCCGCCACGTAGCGCTCTGTATGAAAATCACTGGCTGTGCAGTGTGCAGTCTGTGGCTAGTTTGCATTGTTGTCTGCCATTGTAGTGTTGGGCAGCGGCAGCTGGATGTGATCTATCCAAGGGGTGGCAGGCAGCGAAAGGCGTCCACGGAGGCTGATCAGAAAGCCTCCCCGGTATGTCTGACAAACCGGTTTCAGGCACTGTCTCTGGCTGAGCCAGATGCAGCTGCCTGCCCTGTTTCAGAGGATCACTTTCAGCCTTCAAGGTCCGGGCAATCGCAGAGGGTGGGCTTACTGGTAGTTGGGAGCTCCAATGTTAGGCGCGTAATGGGGCCCCTTAGGGATACGGCGGCTAAGGAGGGGAAGAAATCCAGTGTGCACTCCGTGTGCATTCCGGGAGGAGTGATTCCTGATGTGGAAAGAGTCCTTCCGGATGCTATGAAGAGCACAGGGTGCAGCCAGCTGCAGGTGGTGGCACATGTCGGCACTAATGACGTGTATTGCTTTGGATCTGAGGAAATTCTCTCTGGATTCCAGCGGCTATCTGATTTGGTGAAGGCTGCCGGTCTTGCTTACGAGATGAAGGCAGAACTCACCATCTGCAGCATCGTTGACAGAACCGACTGCGGACCTTTGGTGCAGAGCCGGGTGGAGCGTCTGAATCAGAGGCTCAGACGGTTTTGCGACCGTATTGGCTGCAGATTCCTAGACTTGCGCCATAGGGTGGTGGGGTTTCGGGTTCCGCTGAATAGGTCAGGAGTTCACTACACTCAGCTGGCGGCTACACGGGTAGCGGAGGCTGTGTGGCGTGGACTGGGCGGTTTTTTAGGTTAGAAGGCCTTGGGAAAGTGCGGGATGGGCTGCAATGTCAAAGGATGCTTGGCAATTACAGGACGTGCTTGGATCAAGGAACAGTCGGAAGTTTAGTTGTAAATCGTTGTAGTTGCGCTGGAAAAGTCCCTGAGCTTCAAGCGCTAATAGAAAGCACAGAAGCTGATATCGTTATAGGTACAGAAAGCTGGCTAAAGCCTGAAATAAGTTCTGCAGAAATTTTTACGAAGTCTCAGACGGTGTTCAGGAAAGATAGATTAGGCAGAATTGGTGGTGGAGTGTTTGTGTCTGTCAGTAGTGGTTTATCTTGTAGTGAAGTCGAAGTAGATACTCCGTGCGAATTGGTGTGGGTGGAGGTTATACTTAACAGCCGAATTAAGTTAATAATTGGCTCCTTCTACCGACCCCCAGACTCCGATGATACAGTTGCGGAACAGTTCAGAGAAAGTTTGAGTCTCGTAACAAATAAATACCCCACTCATACGGTTATAGTTGGTGGGGACTTCAACCTACCCTCGGTATGTTGGCAAAAATACTTGTTCAAAACCGGTGGTAGGCAGAAAACGTCTTCCGAGATTGTCCTAAATGCATTCTCCGAAAATTATTTCGAGCAGTTAGTCCACGAACCCACGCGAATTGTAAATGGTTGCGAAAACACACTTGACCTCTTGGCCACAAACAATCCAGAGCTGATAGAGAGCATCATGACTGATACAGGGATTAGTGATCACAAGGTCATTGTAGCTAGGCTCAATACCATTTCTTCCAAATCCATCAGAAACAAACGCAAAATAATTTTATTTAAAAAAGCGGATAAAGTGCCACTAGAAGCCTTCCTAAAAGACAATTTCCATTCCTTCCGAACTGACTATGCGAATGTAGACGAGATGTGGCTCAAATTCAAAGATATAGTAGCAACAGCAATTGAGATATTCATACCTCATAAATTGGTAAGAGATGGAACGGATCCCCCGTGGTACACAAAAAAGGTCCGAACGCTGTTGCAGAGGCAACGGAAAAATCATGCGAAGTTCAGAAGAACGCGAAATCCTGAAGATGGGCTAAAATTTACACACGCGCGAAATTTGGCATGTACTTCGATGCGAGATGCCTTTAATAGGTTCCACAACGAAACATTGTCTCGAAATTTGGTAGAAAATCCGAAGAAATTCTGGTCGTACGTAAAGTACACAAGCGGCAAGACGCAGTCAATACCTTCGCTGCGCAGTGCCGATGGTACTGTTATCGACGACTGTGCCGCTAAAGCGGAGTTATTGAACGCAGTTTTCCGAAATTCCTTCACCAGGGAAGACGAATGGAATATTCCAGAATTTGAAACATGAACATCTGCTAGCATGAGTCTCTTAGAAGTAGATACCTTATGGGTTGCGAAGCAACTCAAATCGCTTGACACTGGCAAGTCTTCAAGTCCAGATTGTATACCGATTAGGTTCCTTTCAGATTACGCTGGTACAATAGCTCCCTGTTTAGCAAACATATACAACCGCTCGCTCACCGATAGATCTGTACCTACAGATTGGAAAATTGCGCAGGTCGCACCAGTGTTCAAGAAGGGTAGTAGGAGTAATCCATTTAACTACAGACCTATATCATTGACGTCGGTTTGCAGTAGGGTTTTGGAGCATATACTGTATTCAAACATTATGAATCACCTCGAAGGGAACGATCTATTGACACGTAATCAGCATGGCTTATTCGCACGAAGTAATGGCCGCTATCGACAGGGGATCTCAAGTTGATTCTGTATTTCTAGATTTCCAGAAAGCTTTTGACACCGTTCCTCACAAGCGACTTCTAATCAAGCTGCGGAGCTATGGGGTATCGTCTCAGTTGTGCGACTGGATTCGTGATTTCCTGTCAGGAAGGTCGCAGTTCGTAGTAATAGACGGCAAATCATCGAGTAAAACTGAAGTGATATAAGGTGTTCCCCAGGGAAGCGTCCTGGGACCTCTACTGTTCCTGATCTATATAAATGACCTGGGTGACAATCTGAGCAGTTCTCTTAGACTGTTCGCAGATGATGCTGTAATTTACCGTCTAGTAAGGTCATCCGAAGACCAGTATCAGCTGCAAAGCGATTTAGAAAAGATTGCTGTATGGTGTGTCAGGTGGCAGTTGACGCTAAATAACAAAAAGTGTGAGGTGATCCACATGAGTTCCAAAAGAAATCCGTTGGAATTCGATTACTCGATAAATAGTACAATTCTCAAGGCTGTCAATTCAACTAAGTACCTGGGTGTTAAAATTACGAACAACTTCAGTTGGAAGGACCACATAGATAATATTGTCGGGAAGGCGAGCCAAAGGTTGCGTTTCATTGGCAGGACACTTAGAAGATGCAACAAGTCCACTAAAGAGACAGCTTACACTACACTCGTTCGTCCTCTGTTAGAATATTGCTGCGCGGTGTGGGATCCTTACCAGGTGGGATTGACGGATGACATCGAGAGGGTGCAAAGAAGGGCAGCTCGTTTTTTATTATCGCGTTATAGGGGAGAGAGTGTGGCAGATATGATACACGAGTTGGGATGGAAGTCATTACAGCGTAGACGTTTTTCGTCGCGGCGAGACCTTTTTACGAAATTTCAGTCACCAACTTTCTCTTCCGAATGCGAAAATATTTTGTTGAGCCCAACCTACATAGGTAGGAATGATCATCAAAATAAAATAAGAGAAATCAGAGCTCGAACAGAAAGGTTTAGGTGTTCGTTTTTCCCGCTCGCTGTTCGGGAGTGGAATAGTAGAGAGATAGTATGATTGTGGTTCGATGAACCCTCTGCCAAGCACTTAAATGTGAATTGCAGAGTAGTCATGTAGATGTAGATGTAGAAGCGCGTAGCGTTGCGCAGTTGGAGGTGAGCCGCCAGCAGTGGTGGACGTGGGGAGAGAGATGGCGGAGTTTTGAAATTTGTAAGACTGGATGTCATGAAATGATATATATATTATGACTATTAAGGTAACTACATTGTTTGTTCTCTATTAAAATCTTTCATTTGCTAACTATGCCTATCAGTAGTTAGTGCCTTCCGTAGTTTGAATCTTTTACTTAGCTGGCAGTAGTGGCGCTCGCTGTGTTGCAGTAGTCCGAGTAAGCAAGATTTTTGTGAGGTAAGCGATTTGTGAAACATATAGGTTAATGTTAGTCAGGGCCATTCTCTTGTAGGGATCACTGAAAGTCAGATTGCGTTGCGCTAAAAAATTTGTGTGTCAGTTTAAGCACAGTCTTGTACAATTTTTCTAAGGGATGTTTCATATGTCTTCCTTCTAACAACATTCAATATTGATTTTATTTTGTTGCTGGAGTTGTTAATTTATTCTCTAAAAAACATATTTCTTGATTTCCTTACAACTTTTCTGAGTATGTTACAATAATTTTTATAGTCTAAAAGTACGTCTGGATCTTTGCTAGGTGTTGCTATCTCACACAGTTCTCTTTTTCTTTCTGAAGACATTTTAATACCTGTAGTAATCCTAGGTCTCTTTAAAAAGTGTGTGGTGTTAGATTTAGTAATTTTCTTTGGGAAACAAAGTTCAAAAAGTGACATAAATTTATCAAGAAATGTGTTGCATTTATTATTAGCATGTGACTCATTATATACACCTCCCCAGTTAACATTTCTTAAGCTTTCTCAGAAGTGCTGTATAGTTACCGGGTTGAGCGAGCTCATACTTTTATTTAATAGTTTCCGAACTGTTCACCCAGTTACGTTTTGTAAGTTAATAAGTTGTTCATCATGGTCTGACAATCCACTTACGACAGGGAAAGCATGTGTTTGTTGTACATCTTATTTCTATACAGATACGTTATCTGTTAGTGTGCTACTGTCTTGAGCTATACGTGTAGGGAAACTGATCACTGATTCTAAGTTATATGTTGTTAATAACACTTCTAGTTCACTTTTCCTATCAGAATTACTTAGAAAGTTTACATTGAAACCACCACAGATTAATAACTTCTTCTTTTTGTCTGACATACAGCATAATAGGGAGTCAAACGTTTTTATGAACAGCTCCCAGTTTGGTAATGGGAACCTGTACACTGTTGCTAATATCAATACAACATTATCTAGCTTAAGTTCACATGCACAAACCTCAAAGTGCTGATCAACACAAAAATTGCTTACTTCTACAGTTCTGCATTTATACCCTTGTTTTATGGAAATGGCAACTCCTCCTTTATCCATCCTAGATCTACAAGTGTAAGATGCTAAATTATACTCATTTATACTGACACTATCCATGCCCACAGTTACAAGGTGTTCAGACAGCCCGAGTATATCAATCTCATTCTTATTTTTGAGATCATCGAAATCCACTAATAGCTCATCTACTTCATTTTTATTTCCCTGATAATTTGATTAAGTAAGTTGATAGTGCCTTATTTAGTGCACATGGAGTTTCTTTTATTCTATTTATCTCGATTGTCATCTGTCTAGACTTTGGCTTTAACCTAAGAAACCTGTCTGCCTGGACCCATTAACCGAAGGGATCACCCCTTGTGTGACTGTGGACCCCCTTACAGTTTCTGCTAATAGTGAAGCTAACTTATTTTTCCCCATCCTATTCAGGTGCAGGCCATGTGTAGTGTATCCTCACCTGCCAGAAGCATTTACTGGAACAATACTTATGTGAGATTTTGCCAGTGTCTGGAGCATTCTGTCCAGCTCAGTGTCAACATGTCTTACAGCAGTGTCTACCCACTGCTGATCATGGCCCTGAAAGACTTCCACGAACCCCACATTTGAGTGCTCAGTTTTTGCTCCTATTTTATCCAGATCACTCCTAATACTGTATCTTGGATTCATAGCCAGGCTATTTCCTGCTCACCTAACTATAATAACCTGATCTTCCTTCTCAAAGTCCCTGCATAGCTGAACCAAGTTTTCTGTCACCTGGCTATGGCTAGCATCTGGTTTCACAAAACTTTTGACCTGGTACCCCGATCCTAATTTCTCCTGAAGCTGCTGGCCCCCACCCCACCCATGTCTGCTGCCTATAAGCAGAATTCTTCTTTTCTTATTCTGGTTTGATCCCGACCTGTATTTTTTCTTTAAGCTAATATTCTGCTTCAACCTACTTTCAACTGCACCTGGATGAGGCCCTTCCTCCACTTCAGATAGCAAGCCAAACTGATTTACTAATTGAATTTATAGAGTTTTTTCACGTATTCACCTTTTCGCCGTTTGCTTGCTACCTTTTCCCAGGTCCCAGTCTCTTTTTCCTTTCTCAACCTACATAATTCCAAGTTCGCCTTTTCTAATTTAGCCTTAAGGGCACAAATGTTTGCCTCATGTTCATAGATTTTTCTGTCCTATCTACATAACCTACACTGCCATGGAAGAGTCTCATAAAGGATTAGTACATTATAACTATAGTGCTATGCATCTGAAAGACATTGAAGAACTGAAGACGTATGTATTAAAATGTAATTTTGCAATACACACAAATTTTAAACGTAAAACGTTTAAAAAAACATTTAATGTTATTTTATATACGTTGAATAAATTAAGTGATGAGGTTTGTGTGTGGTCTGAGACAGCGAGTGATGTGCAAAATGTCAATATGAAATCATGGCAACGGTACTGTAGGGTATAGGGGTTGCTGCAATGTGCTAAATGGAATGTGCTAAGAAGCTGCCACACTTGCATTTATAGCCTTCTTTGTGTTTTATTTATGTATTTAAATTTCAGAAACGTTTTATAGTACCCTCGGCAGGAATTTCACTGCTTTATCTTTGTCAAAACCGTCTAAGAACATAATCGTTTCACTGCAAACCTAAGTATGAAAATCTGGCCTTTGCTTCACAGCACCAACCAGTTCAGATTCAACTGGGTCTCGTTTTGGATCCTTCCGTCCATCATGATAAGAGCACATAATAACAGTGTAACGTCTCACGAGAGAACACAAAAGCACTGGTGACTACGTTGAATACCGCCAAACACGAACACCAACAATGCCCGTAGCCCCTGTTCCACTGGCCGCCTTGGTTTGTCGTCGCTGGCAGCGGACTGTGGCAGTGGGGATGCCGACTTCCCACCGCAGCAGTACGGCAACCGTACGGCGTTTAGACAGCGCCACGGAAATATGAAATATCTCGTGCTATGTACTTCCCAACTACTGTGTAGCGGTGCCGTTCACAAGGTAGCCGAACAAGTGTGAAGTGGCCCTTATGGTATGCTGAACATTCACCTGATCTTCCAAGGTAGATGTCGTGGTATTCGATGCCAACGTACATATGTAAACTACGTGAACGTTATTGGGTAACAATACACCCCTTCATGCTTGTGTTCTTCTACGACTGTGATGGCATCTATCCTGCAGTATTCGAAAAACTGTTCAGTGTGACAATGTCACATCATGCTACAGTGGCTTGAGGAGCACGTTAAGGAACTCAAATTGATACCTTGGCCACCAAACTCTCGTATACGACTCAGCACCTTGTGGGCGCTATCGGGCACCAGCACCGCGCCCTCAAATTAGTGGCCCATAATTTCTGACCTATGCATAGGCCTCTGGTGCGATGTACCTGCTGAAACCTGCCAACGACTTGTCATGTTCATGCCACACAGAATGTCTGCTGCACTGTCTAACATTCTGCGTGGTGTCTGTTTGTTCTATATCGTGTCTCCCTACCACTTTCGCGCAACGACGCTCTGAGCGTGTTTTTTAGGGAATTGACTAGTTTAAGCCTGGGACCTGTTGCTTGTAAGGAGACGCCAGACCACACATGACATGTAGAATTCAGAGGAGTTCAGTGAGACTGGCAGTAATTTAATGATTTCAGCGTCAGCTCCACTGCACTCCCTGTAAAAGAATGTTAATACTAACTAAATTTGGTGGAAGGGGTTCAAGGCTTTCCTATTTTTAGTTAGCTGGTAAAATAATGTCGAAAAAGCAGTTACGTTTACCATAGGAAATTTTATTCTACTCACAAAACATCGTTTATAAATTGCACTATTGATAAAAGGAAATGTTTTAATACAGGATGGTTAAAACCAACTGCGTTCAACAAAAATGTGAACGAATATCCCCTGAATGGGTTTCCAAGTTCTACAATGGATCGAAGGATGACCTATGCCATATCACATCTATAATCTAGGTTTAAATTAAGTTTCACAAAAGAGAAAACTATCAAAATGGTCTACAGTGACCCTCAATTATCTTTAATTACTTATCTAACTTGTTGTAAATTACAGTGGCTGATCTGGCTTCTCAATAAATATATAACAGAAAAATCATCGCGTTTCAGATTTTTGCTTCAAGTGGCAAATGTGAACACCATCAGCTTTAATTGACGATCGACACTAGTATTACGCAAAAAAGGGGGTGTAGCAGATGAGACTTCTGCAGTTCTGAGTGAAGCTTTATGCACTGTTATGGGGCATCGCGTGCGTACATTACCTTATCGGTGTTCGTCAGGGGGCGGTGGGCAGCACAGCTCCGCTCACCTCGTTATCTCGCAAGCAACTCTCTCCTAACTTCTCCTTACTACAATTTACCGAAGTTGGTTTTAAAAAAAATATCTGACTGTGTTTTCATCTGACCAATCAGGGTCTCAATGTTAACCTTAAGCTCCGCCTACAAAAATTCTGTCTGTCCAATGAGAAACGTTATACTTTTCATGGTGGGGCAATGTTTTTAAAGTTTGCAACTTAACAGAGACGCGAAAAAGTCTCACGCTAAAACTTGCAGCTGGTGTGGTCCTTTAGTGTTATCGTAAGATCTATACTGTTCTTCTGGAGGGCTCTAGCTTTTAACATGGGCTGGGGGATGGTACTGACGTAACAGAGACGTGAAAAATCCCACGCTAAAACTTGCAGCTTGGGTTTTCATAGTGGTTAGCTGTCGACGTGTGTGTCCAGTCCGTCCCTTCTAGCTTAACACGGTTCTGTTCTCAGCTTCTGTTCTCGTTTCACCCTTCGGAACTGCGTCTGTCTCACGGTGCGAAGGTAAGACACGCATTTAGGCATTCTTATGTTAGTCTGTGGTATTCCATTTGCTCACTCGTTACTCGTATTACTTTGGTTAATTTAATGTCACGATTTATTCGGAGCTATGTGACATACTACTGGATTTGCTTATCATGTCAGGGTTTTCGTGGAAGGTGTTGGATTTGCCTCACACCTTACAACTGCATTCAAAAAGTGGACAGATAGCCATAATGCTTTGACCCCTCAGTGTATGTCCAATCGTTCACTGTTTTCTTCAGAAATACGCTTTACCGGCATTCCTAGCATTTATGTCCTAGAGCGCGGATGAAATCATTACTACTCGTGTGCTTTTAATGAAATAATGAATCAAAGATTAAAGGTGAGAAATAACGTAGTCCGCAGCTCCTAGTCGTGCGGTACTGTTCTCGCTTCCCACGCCCGGGTTCCCGAGTTCGATTCCCAGCGGGCTCAGGGATTTTCTCTGCCTCGTGATGAACAGGTGTTTTGTGCTGTCCTTAAGTTAGTTCGATTTAAGTAGTTCTAAATCCTAGGGGACTGATGACCATAGATGTTAAGTCCCATAGTGCTCAGAGCCATTTGAACCATTTTTTTTTTTTTAGGTAACGTAAGTAAAGACAACAGCGCCAACATTCTATATCAGGTCTTACGTTTTAAGATTTATTCGCAGACGCTACATGCCGTACAATAGACTTAGGTGACAAAAGTCATGGGATAATCGGATGGCGGTGGTATAGGATCCACAAGGCATAGAACGGTAGTGCATTATCGAAGCAGTCATCTGTACTCAGAAATTCATGTGGAAAGGTTTCCGACGTGATTATAGCCGCAAGACGTGAATTAATGGATTTTGAAAGGGGAATTGTAGTTGGAGCTAGACGCATGAGACATTTCGTCTCGGAAATCGTTAGGGAAGTCAATACTCCGATGTCCAAAGTATCAAAGAGTGTGCTTAGAATACCAAATTTCAGTAACTACCTGTCACTACCGACGACGCAACGGCCAACGGCATTCACTTAATGACCAAGACCAGCGGCGTTTGTGTAGAGTTGTCAGTGCTGACAAACCAGCAACACTCTTTGAAATAACCGCAGAAATCAACGTGTGATATACGACTAACGTATCCGTAAGGACAGTGCTGTGAAATTTGGTGGTAATGAGCACCGGCCGCAGACGACCTACTAACGTATCCGTTAGGACAGTGCGGTGAATTGTGGAGTTAATGAGCAATGGCAGCAGACGACCGACACTATTGCCTTTACTAACAGCATGAAATCGCCTGCAATGCCTCTCCTGAACAGTTTGGACAATTAGAGCGAATTATTTGGCCACCCAAGTAGGCCGACATGAATCTCATCGAACATTTATGGGACACAATGGAGAGGTCATGCCGAGCACAAAATCCTTCACCGACAATATTCTCGCAATTACGGACGGCTATAGAGGTATAGGCAGCACGGTTCAATGTTTATGCAGGAAACTTTCAACGACTTGTTGAGTCGATGTCACTTCGAGTTGCTGCACTACGCCGGCAGAAAGAAGTCCAGCAAGATACTCGGAGGTATCCTATAACTTTTGTCACCTCGGTGTATGAAGATAATTAAAACAGGTCATTGATGTATTATAAAATGATAAATTTATCCGAAAAGCAGGATAAGAAGCGGACTGAACATGTAAAAAGTCTTGAAGATGAGCAATAAATGTAATTTCAACGATAGCGTCGTTACAGGGACAGTACGAAGATGCTGAAACCGAAGTCTGGTTAGCAAGGAATCAGCCAGGCACTCCCCGTAAGCAACTTTTGTGAATCTACGGAAAACCTACCTCGGGATGACTGGACGGGCAGTTGACCCATTCTGCCTCAAAATTTTTAATATGTTGCAGTAGCCTGACTCAAATGTTGACACCCTATTTGGATTTGAGACGTACTCTGACGATTGGTGAGCTCTGTTATGAGTTAATTGCTGCGACCGTAGCTGAAAAAGAAATGCAACAGTAAGTGTCCTGCATGTCGACGATGCTCTGAGCGAAATCTTCTAGACTTACCAGATAACAGCGGAAAGCCAAAGTAACGGTCGCGCCTTAGAATAATAGCCGAAGAAGAAATTACAAATAGTGGATAAATATTGCGCAACTTTATTTAATACTAGCTGACATACCCGGCATTACCTGCGTATGCATTTTGCAATTTTAATTAGGAACGAAATATTATTTGTAAATTTGCTGTGACCTCGGTGTGAAACGATCTAGGACAGTTTCTGTACTCTGGGCGCAGCTTTATAGCGTATTTACAAAGCGATTTTGTTGAAGTCTATATGGCAACTTCTCTTGTTAACTCTACAGGCAGCTATTGTTTTCGCCTACAGCCGTTTGCGCTTCACAGCTGATCTGTCAAAAGTGCTGTCAATTGTCAGATATTTCCTGAAGTTGACTTGTCTGTAGGAGTGTCTTAGGGCACTATGTGATCAAAAGTATCCGGACAACCCCAAAAACATGCGTTTTTCATATTAGGTACATTGTGAAGCTATCTTCTGCCAGGTACTCCATATCAACGACCTCAGTAGTCATTAGACGCCGCGAGAGAGCAGAATGGGGCGCTTCGCGGAACTCACGGACTTCGAACGTGGTCAGGTGATTGGGGGTCACTTGTGTCATACGTATGTACGCGAGATTTCCACACTCCTAAACATCCCTAGGTCCACTCATTCCGATGTAATAGTGAAGTGGAAACGTGAAGGGAGACTTGCAGCACAAAAGCGTGCAGGCCAACCTAAGAGAGACCGCGGACAGTTGAAGAGGGTCATAATTTGTAATACACAGACATCTATCTGGATCATCACACAAGAATACCAGATTGAATCAGGATCCACTGCAAGTACTGTGACAGTTAGGCGGGAGGTGAGTAGCTTGGATTTAATGGTCGGGGGCTGCTCATAAGCCACATATCGCGCTGGTAAATTCCAAACGACGCCTCGCTTGATGTAAGGAGCGTAAACATTGGACGATTGAACACTGGAGAAACGTTGTGTTGAGTGACGAATCACGGCATACAATGTGGCGATCCCATGGCAGGGTGTGGGTATGGCGGACGCCCGGTGAACGTCATCTGCCAGTGTGTATACTGCCGACAGTAAAATTCGGAGGCGGTGGTGTTATGGTGTGTTCCTGTTTTTCATGTAGGAGGCTTGCACCCGTTGTTGTTTTGTGTGACGCTATCACAGCACAGACCTACATTGATATTTTAAGTACCTTCTCGCTTCCCACGGTTTAAGGGCAATTCGGGGATTCCGATTTCATCTTTCAACACGATCGAGCACCTATTCATAATGTACGGCCTGTGGCGGAGTGGTTACGGAACAATAACATCCCTGCAATGGACTGGCCAGCACAGAGTCTTGGCCTGAATCCTATAGAACACAATTGGGATGTTATGGAACGCCGACTTCGTGTGAGGCCTCACCGACCGACATCGATACCTCTCCTCTGTGCAGCAATCCGCACTCCGCGAAGAATGTGCTGCCGTTCTCCAAGAAAGCTTCCAGCACCTGATTGAACGTATGCTTGTAAGAGTGGAAGCTGTCATCAAGGCTAATGTTGGGGCAATACCATATCGAAATGCAGCATTACCGATGGAGGGTGCCACGAACTTGTAAGTAATTTTCAGCTAGGTGTCCGGATACTTTTGATGACACAGTGAAGTGAAGAATAAATATATAAAAAATTCATGCATAATGAGGCAATTTTTTCACGCATATCAGTGTTAATGGCGCCATATATGTTGAACAATGTGTCATGCAATGACATATACATTCAGAGACATGTATGGATACCGCCAACATAATGTGTCGCGAAATGTGTTAGCAGCAAGGAAATAATAAATTGAAATATGCATGATGTGGTAGTTTTTCATGCACCTAATTGCTTATGACGTTATATCTGCCGAACTGTGAAAGGCAAGTGTTTCTTATCAAATTTTCGCCTGTGGAAAACACAGAAACACACACAAATGCAAGCATACATTTATATAATATCTGTAGATGTGAAAATTCGTTTAGTCAGTATCGCTAACTGGATCTCCCCTAAAAGTCAAATTATTACAAAGTGCTTTTCTCGTATACTCACGGATACCACCGCAGCGGAGTGTGGGCCGTCACGTATCGGAACGAGAGTTGACTGCAATCAGACTTCAAGTCATTGCGGCTAGAAAGGCAGTATTCACGGAGCGAGGTGGCGCAGAAGTTAGACACTGGACTCGCATTCGGGAGGACGACGGTTCAATCCCGCGTCCGGCCATCCTAATTCAGGTTTTCTGTGATTTCCCTAAATCGTTCCAGGCAAATGCCGGGACGGTTCCTTTGAAAAGGCACGGCCGACTTCCTTCCCCGTCCTTCCCTAATCCAATGAGACCAATGACCTCGCTGTCTGGTCTCCTTCCCCAAACCACCGATCCCAACCCAACTGTAATAAAGAAGGCCAAATTCATTCTAGTACGCCGACTCCAAGCGAATTTGGATAAGTTCATCTGAAACATAAACGCAGGAAATGCTGCCTTGGCTGGTGTGCACCTATTCCGGCTCCTTACTCTAAATCACCCGGCCGTTAATCAGTTCTGGAAAGTATTATCTGTTCGGAAACGGAGCGAATATTCAGTTCATTAGTGACGTCCATAGCTGCAGAAGGCACCAGCTACTTCCTGTGTTCACAACGTCTCTGGGTAGAAAGCGTGGGTGATGATTAGTGGAAATACGAGCTGGGCAGCTCTCTTCACCGATCTTCAGGATCTCCCTCTCTCTCTCTCTCTCTCTCTCTCTCTCTGTCTCTTCTCTCTCTCTCTCTCTCTTTCTCTCTCTCTCTCTCTCTCTCTCTCTGTCTCTCTCTCTCGGTCTGTCAGGATAGAGGCTTATACACGGTCCAGACTCAATAATGTGACCGCCGTCTGTTTTCAACTTGATCGTGCAATATCCACTCACAGACGACAAGTACCAGCACTAGCTGTGGAGGGTATATAAAACGTGTCGAAGGGACTCGGGAAACAGTGCAGTCATTGTTGCAATGCGGAAACGGAGCAATTCATCTGACATCAAAAAGGGCATGATCATTGGCATCCGGGCCAAAGAGGAAGGCGTTTACGCAACGACTAAGTTTGTAAGTTCTTCGTGTGCCTCCATGATTAAAGTAAACTGTGTATAGCAAAATGACGCTATCCAAAACCGACGTCGAGGCAAATGTGATGCACCATATGATGACAGGAGTGAACGCCGGCTGTGGAGATGTGTACGGGCGAAATGAATTGTAGCTGTTGCCCAACTGACCGCCCAGTCGAACTAACCGGCCATCAACCGTGTCTCCATAACGAGCGTTCAGCGTACGTTGCTGCGTATGGGCCTCCGCAGCAGGCACCTCGTAAATGAACCGATGCTAACTGCTGTTCATCGGTGACGAAAGTTGGAACTTGTACGTCAATACCACAAGTGGAAGTCCTGGACAGGTGGTCTTTTCAGAAGAATCACGTTTCATGTTCCATCAGCCAGATGGCCGTTGACGTATGAGGCGTGAAACGTCTGAAAGGAAAAACAGCACAACAGTCGTCGATAGAGACGAGGATGGAGGGAATTCCGTAGGTGTTCTCGTCATTCTGGAAAGCACAGTGGATCAACGAAAGTATGCACCTGTCTTTGAAGACCATGTCCACCTCTACATGCAGTTTGTTTTTCCTCGACGTGATGGCATCTACCAACAGGACAATGCAACGTGTTACGCAGCTCTCTGTGTACATGCTTGGTTGTAAGAGCAATATGATGACTTTACCGTACTCCTCAGACCACAAATCTCCACGGATTTAAACCCAAACGAAAATCCGTGAGGTCACCTGATTCGGGCTGTTCGCGTCATGGATCCTCAAGTGAGAAACATGGCGCAGATATCCCTGTCGGTACCTTCCTTAATGCAAAATGTGGTTATTCAAGCTTTTGACCGGTACTCGCATTAACGTGACTTGGCAGCGTATACCATCCAATACCATTAGTAACGTTCGCCATTATTTTCGTTCTTTATTTTTGAACATTTATTACTGTGTCCCAAATCCATGGCCATCACACAATAACAAGAAGTAGTATATGATATTACTTCCTTCCAGGGACTGGCCTTGCCTTTCCGTGTGGTAACCTGACAGAAAAGCTGCGCCCTATTTTTCTGATCATGTCACATATTTGTTCTCTTGGTTCGCCCTGTTATGTTGTATAATGAAATCTGATTCATACATTGTCAAATAGAATAGTTCCCTTCAAGAGAAAGCTAATTTAAAATTATAATAGGCCACTTTTTCAGTTATCCTGCTTGGAAAGTAAGCATTAAGCATTCCGAAAGTTTGAGGAAAAACAGTAACCTTTACATTAGCGAGATATAAGGTATATATGAAGTGGACTGGGCCGATATCACAGTTGCCATTAGATTGAAAAGTAATTAGATATATACAAGTAGTTTGGGAGTTGCTTGACCTGTTTTGTTCCAAAATATATTGACAAAACTTATATTAGTTACCCCTTCGTCCTTATCGTCTTTTAGATATTTGGCTAACGAGTTCTGATTGATAAAGAAGAAATCTTTTGTAGGCAATAATATTCATTTTTCGATACGTTAACCCTATCAAACAAGAATACAAGTGTGCATATATATGGAAACATGTCTATAACGATAAAACAGGTTATCGCATTGTCGTGTGTTTAGAAATTCGTAAAACCCTGGGTGCAAGTACATAATTCCGCAGGTACAGTGAGCCTGCGTCACAATTAATGAACAGAGTAGTCAAGTTTTCTATAAAAATTAATTATACCATACTTGCAAATAGGTTTCAGAATGGGATTTGTTTTTAGCATTATTGACTCATTAACTAGAAACTGCATCATTTATTCAGTAAACACTGGAGGAAAAAATAATAATTATGTACTTCGATAGTACCCCCCTAAGCAATTTAAAATTTAAGCTCACATCTTCGACCGTGATCCTAATGGTTGGCTATCGTACTTTAGGCAGAGAAATTTGCTTCAACCATGGTCGCATAAAATCTACCGCGGGCCTTGCCGTGGGGGGTGCTTGGATGCCTCAACGATACAGATAGCCGCAACTTAGGTGAAATCACAGAGAAGGGCTATCTGTTGAGGTGAGAGACAAACGTGTGGCTACTGAGAGTGGCAGCAGCTTTTTCAGTACTTGCAAGGGCAGCAATCTCGATGACTCACTTATCCGGCCTTGTAAAATCAGGCAACATGGCATTTCTGTGTTGGTACGACGAACCACTGAAAGCAAGTGGAAACTACAGTCGTAATTTTTCCCAAGGACATTCAGCTCTTATATCGTTAAATGATAATGACATCATCTTGGCTGAAATATTCCAGAGCAGGGATTACTCAGCAGGACCACGTTATCGGGAGAAACAAAACTGGAATTCGCAGGCCGGAGAATGGAATGTAAGGTCCCTTAATTTCGTAGGTGGGTTATAATATTTAAATAAGAAATGGATGGGCTGAAGTTAGATATAGTGGGAATTATGGAAGTTCGGTGGCGGGAGGAACAGGACTTCCGTTCGGGTGTGTACAGCGAAATAAAATACAAAATCAAACCGAGGTAATGCAAGAGTTGGTCTAATAAGGAATGAGAAAATAGGAATATGGGTAAGCTATTATGAAAGGTTACCAAGCCATGATAGACACGAAGCCAACATCCACCACAGTAGCACATATTTATATGCCAGCTAAATCCGCAGCTGATGAAGAGACTGAAATATGTATGGTGAGACAAATGAAATTATGGAGGTAGCTAAGCAAGACGAAAATTTAAACGTGATGGGGAACTGAAACTTGATGGTAGCAAAAGGACGACAAGGAAAAATGGTACATGAATACTGACCGGGGGAAAGAAATGAAAAAGGAAGCCGACTCGTAGAGTCTTGAACAGAGCATAATTTTATCATTGCTAACACTTGGTTTAAGAATCACGAACGAATGCTGTATACGTGGAAGAAAGCTGGAGATACCGCAACGTTTCATACTGTCTATATAATGGTAAAGTGGAGATTTCGGGATCAGATTTTAAACTGTAGGACTTCCCACGGACAGATGAGGACTCAGTCCAAATTTTATTGGTTGTAAACTGTAGAAAAAAAACTGGCGAAATTGCAAAATGTTGGGAAAATAAGGAAAAGGGACCTGCATAGGTTGAATGAACGAGACGTTGTTGAGAGTTTCTGAGGGAGAAATTGACTATGATTGATTAAACAAAGGAAAGGAAATCTGTAGAACAAGAATGACTAGCTTTTAGAGTTGAAACAGTGGTGGCAGCAGAGGATAAAAGAGGTAAAAAGGTAAGGCTGAGGAACAAATTAATTGATGAAAGTAGAAAATATAAACAGTCAGCGAATGAAGCATGGAAAAGACAACACAAATGCCTAAAAAATGAGATTGTCAGGAAGCGTAAAATGGCCAAGCAGGAATGACTAGAGGGCAAATTTAAGGATATAGATATAAGATAGGTACCACCTAAAAGAAACTTAAAGAGATCCTTGGAGAAAAGAGAAGAAGCTTAATGAATATCAAGAGCTCAGACTGAATACCAACAAGCAAAGAAAGGAAAGGTGAAACTTGGAAGCAGTATACAGAGGCGTTTTACAAGGTGAAGGGAACTGAAGGCAATATAGTACAAAGGAAAGAGGTTTTAGATGAAGATGAGATGAGAAATATGTTACTGTCAGAAGAAGATGTATGAGACAGGCAAATTAGGCTCAGACTCGAAGAAGAATGTAATAATTTAAATTCAAAAGCAAGCAGATGCTTACAGGTGTGAGTTTTACCGAACTATCAGTTTAATAAGTCATGGCTGTAAAATACCATACGAATTATTTACACAAGAATGGGAAAACTGGTAGAAGCCGACGTTGGAGAAGAAAATGTAGAAAGACGCGTGGCAATACTGGCTCTAAGACTTGTCTCAGAAGATAGGTTAAGGGAAGCCAAACCTATGTTTACAGCAGTACTAGGTTAGAGAAAGCTTTAGACAGTGTAGACTGCTATACACTCTTTAAAATTCTGGAGGTAGCAGTGGTAAAATACGGGGAGCGAAAGGCTGTTTACAACTTGTACAGAGACCAGATGGCAGTTTTAAGAGTCGACGGGCATGAAAGGAAGCAGTTGTTGAGAAGGGAGTGAGAAAGGGTTCTAGCTAATCCCTTATGGTATTCAATCTGTCCACTGATCAAGCATAAGTGAAAACAATGCAAAATTTGGAGAAGAAATTAACTGTCGTGGGGATGGAATAAAAACTTTGATATTTGCCTATGACTTTGTAATTCTGTCACAGACAGCACAGGGCTTTCAAAAACAGTTCACTACAATGGACAATGCCTTGATAGGAGGATATAAGATGAAGATCAATCAAAAAATATGATAATGGAATGCAATAGAATTAAATGAGGCGGCACTTAGGGGATTACATTAGGAAACGAAACACTGAAAGTGGTAGATGAGTTTTGATATTTGGGTGATTACTGGTCACGGCCGAAGTGGAAAGGATATCAGACCTAGACTGGTAGTGAGAAGAAAAAGTGTTTCTGAAGCAGAGAAATTTGTTAACATCGAATATAGACTTAAGTGTTAGGAAGTCTTTTCTGAAGGTATTTGTCTTGAGTGTAGACTTGTACGGAAGTGAAACGTGGACGATAAATACTTTAGACAATAATTTTTTGAAATGTGTTACTACAGAAGATTAGATGAGATCTTGTTACTAATGAGTAGGTACTGAACAGAACTGAGGAGAAAAGAAATGTGTGGCACATCTGACCAAGAGAAGGGAGAGTTTGATAAGAACAGTTCTGAGACATAAGAGGATCACAAATTTAGTACTGTAGGCTAAAAGTTGTTGAGAAAAACCAAAAGATGAATACAATATGCATGTTCAAAAGAATGGAGGCTTGCGCAAGATAGAGTATCATGGAGGACTGCATGAAACCAGTCTTCAGACTGAAGACCACAACATCAAGAACTCGGCGTATTTCTGACCCACGACTCTAGTCAGGGGACAACCGACTGCTTTTAACAACCTTCTGTTTTATCAGTCGGATGAGATAACGGAATTAAACTAGTCGATATGGTCATGTCAGTTATATGAGTGTTTTTGACTCACTCTTCGAGTATGTGTGGTTTTGCACTTAATGCGAGACAACCGACTGACACAATTCTCTGACGATTACGTCAGTTATAAGAATGTTTTCTCATTCAGTCTTTGTGCTAGAGTGATCACAATTACATACTTCTTCGGCTTTTACGTTTGTTATACATACAGTAGAGCTTGGGTTGTCAACATTCTTAGAAACATACAATAGGAATAAGTGAATGAAAACTATACTTCTAAAAATATTCATTATTTTGTTGCTGGACGTGGTCGTTTTATGCGTTTCACTTAAAGGAACTCTCAGCACACCATTACTGGATATTGCTGAGCTGTGAACGCTGACAGATGTGCTGAGAATCAAGGCATATAGAAACAATCTGAGAGTTGCTTGATATGAGCGGAACGTTACTTACTACTGTAGAGGGAAAATTATTAAATTGGTTAAAAGCTTTAAAAGTTTTCTAGAAGTACTGCGACTGCTGTTAGCAGCTTAGGAACGTGATGGCGTGTCGTGAGTCGATCGCCGAGCACACGAGTCGGACGAGAGGATGGCGAAACGAGGACAACAGATGTGTTACGTGACGATGTACGGCACGCTCCATACCGAAGTGACGACACGGAGTTAGGTAACCGTGTCCCGATTACATCAACCGAGGGTCATCGACCTGCGCTGGAGCATTCCATCGTCCTACTGACATGTGGAAAATAGCAGACGTGAGCAGGAGAGTAGCATACTTAACGATCTCAAGCCACCCCGCCATGACCGGATGTAACTAGGCAGTCGAGTGACGCATCACCTGTGCCACCCGGTGCCACCGCCACCGTGGACACCGTGGCCGAGCCTCGAACCCCGGACGGCGGACTGCCCGCCCACCAGACAGCCGACGTCGCGGAAATGGTCTATAGGGCAGAATGCAGACCGGCTCGGAGCCGTTGACGTCACTGGTTGCCGTACCGCATCGGGTGCAATAGTCGCGCCACCCTCCGGCACGGCCAGCGTCCGCGGAAGACCCAAGCTCGCTCCTCGCCGCAGCTTAGCAATTCCACTGATGCCAAATCAGCAATACGCCGCCGCGCTAGGCGACAAGGTGCCTGTCGCTAGCCACTGTTTCCACTGGTGTATTACGAGGAGAAGAAAAGTCACACTGAGTGTCATCGAGCAATTGTAATGTCTTGTTAGTGAATTAAAGGTTTTGCATATGCCATCAAAACTCGTCTGCTGTTCCCGCCTTACGAACTCCTGGCAGAGAATCCGCGATGCTGACAGTCACTATATCTGTCGCCGCATTTTACACTGGTGTTAACACAATTGCTGGGAAAAAATTGAGAACATGCAGATAGAAGGCAACCACCAGCAACGTGGAGATGCAGCAGCAAGTATTTTCCACGCATTGGAAGAAGTAAGAGCCGCATTCAAAGGTGCGTCCCGAACCTATTGAGTATATTCTTGTCCCGTCTTTCACCTTGGCTACTTGTCTTTGGGTATATTATTTTTATTGCTTGAATCGACAGGCCATAGTCATAATCGAAGTTTTGGCTAAGAAAAACATTCAGCAGTTCATGGAGCAGGTAGGCCAGTTGCAGGCAGATCTGGAGGCACTTGAGGTGTAGAGCGAACAGTCACGCCCTGACCCACCAACCATGAACAGTAACACACTGGCTTTGGTCATCCAGTTTTCAGGGAAATCTATATTCATTTTTTTCGTTAATTTAGCCACAACCGCTATGTTAGGCAACTGGAATAAGCAGCAGTTACTGAGTGCGGCTAGGCTCAAGCTAACAGGGGACGCTAGGGCGCATGTTATATGCAACGAAAGATTAGGGGAGGGCAAGTCATTTGAGAATTTCCGGGAGGAACTGATAGATAGGTATCGGAGAAAGAAACAGCAAGGTACTGCAGCAAACAACTCAGAGGGGTGTATAAAGGCATGGGGAGTCGGTTGAGGATTTTGTAGAAGTCATCCTCAAGATTAATATTAGCACTTACTAACTCACTGAAAATGATGGTATCATTTCATCTATCTTACAAGAAGCCGAGTAAAGGGCTCTAGGCGTATTCGTACGAGGCTTACACCCTGAAATGTCGAGGAAGGTGTGAAAGAAGCTTTTGGAGTCGTGGAATCAAACGACAGAAATGCGCTGTCATTCATGGAAATAGATTCTGTTACCAAAACACGAGATAGGAAGGCAGTGCCTAATTCGCATGTGAAACGCTGTAGGTGCGGTGTCAAAGGGTATATGAAGCAGTGCAGGTGGTGCGAGAGATATGGACCCTTTGACTAAAGCTGCAATAACAGGAACTGGCAAAGGCACTGACGTCACTCCCATTCTCAGAAGTTAAACATTAGGGGGGGGAGGGGGGCGGGGGCGTGGTATCCACTGTACAACGCTCCCAATAAGACTCAAGGCATGTGCGAAATCAGTGGCAGGCTCACCAGCTATGTGGGAAATAAGTTGTACAATTTTTATTGGACACTGGTTCACGGGTATCTGCGGCGAGTAGAAGTGTACTCGGGAAAAATCAGTTAAAAGAACCTTGCTGGACATTAAGCGGTGAATACGATATTGCAGTTCCGGTGTTACACTGATGACAATGCACTGCGGGGACCACAACCGTTACTAAACACATTAGATGAATTAGCAATTGCGAATAATGATTACCATCAGCTGTAGAATGGAATTACGACAATGAAAATTTTAATGTGTATGTATAATGTGCTGCAGCATCTTTTTTGAGATGAGGACGCTCGCACAGGACAGCGTCAAGCCAGTCTTCAGACTAAAGGCGAGAGCAAGTATTAGAACAACAATACGTATGTTTATTTTAGCTTTGGGGTACCCGCTGAGTTGTCTTCACGTACCCACGGAGGTAGGGCTGCCCTCAAGGGTACGTATACCCCTGTTCTACATCCACACTTTGGTTCAACTATGGAATGAATGAATAATATAGCTCAGTCAGTACGCAAATTTCAGTGGACTGTGTCGGTTGTTTGCATTCGGTTCCTCACACAAAATGGTTTCACTCGAAACAAATGAGTGAATAATGATCCAACTGATATATAAAACCATAGCCGACTGTCTCAGTTGTTTCATTCAGTTCCTCCCACAGACAGGTTTCAGTGAAAAGATGGAATGAGTGGCCCAACGGACCGAATCCACAGTTTTCATTCGGTTGCTCCCACAGACTGGTTTCAGTCCAGAGAAAGAATGAATAATTCAACCAATAACTAGAACTACAGCCAAATGAGTAGACGGTTTTCCAACAACTGACTGAATCGACTGTTCCCAGCAGTACACGACAATTTCGTTACGTGTACACTCGACCGAACCCAGTCCAGTACTGTCCTCACGTCTCCGCTACCAAATCGCATTATCGGCGCAACGTGACAACGCCCTATCCGTCGCCACCTATCGACTGTTGTTAAGTCGCTCACTGGCAACAATATCTGTAATGTTATTCTTGCAACAGAAAGATCTGCACCATTCAGTAGGTTTAATTTTCAATATGGTTCCAGCACAAATGATAAAATTAAACCGCAAACTTCAAGTGTTCACATCGAAGTTGACAGATTTCCTTGGAGTATACTCATACCTGAACAGAAGTTCCTCGCAGTACCTTACGATATTTCTCTGCAATAGGTTACTTGTTTCTAAACTATAGCACTTTTTTCATTTTTTATTAATTAATTAGTTCCTCTGCCATAAATTTTCTAGTCGACGTTGTGTAAAATATATACTTTCTTCTTCCACGACGATGTAACTTTAGCTCGCATGATTTCACGGAACATGACAAACAAATAATCAACGAATGGAATCAAGCATATTTTGACAACTGGAAATCCAGTAGGGCTAAAACAGAGAGCGACGTTGTATAGTACGAACTGCTGCGCCTTTTTCTCGATTCCGTCGACCTACTTTGATGGTATCGCGTTAACGGAAGAGCCTGCGATACGATGTAGGAAATATAGCGATATAGGTCACTGGCTGCAGGACAGATGCCGAATAAGACAGACTCGAGTGAGGGGGACGAAGGCAGGCTGTCGCGCTTGTGGCGGATTCTCAGAAAGGGAAGCGACTCCTTCTATTGACAGGCGATCGAGAAAAGGAAGCAGAGACTTGTTTCACTGCGGCAAGGCTGACAGCTACACGCCAATTTCGGCGTGTCAAAGGAAAAGAAGGTAGCGTGTAGAAGTCAGTGCGTGCCGAAAAAGGACATGTTATTTTCTGGACGCCCCGCGTATGATGAAGTACCATCCGTATTTGGGAAGATTTAGTGGTAGTTATATTTTACGGAAATAACTAGCCTTTTTCAGTTACACTGAAGATTTTTCGAGGACCTGATTTCAACTCCACTTCGTGTCACAAAGGGGGAGCAAAACGTGTACAAATTTAAGTGGGACGGTGGAACACATCGAATTACGATATCACGTAGATTAAAGGCAATGCTTTCCACGGAAACCCTGGCGACTGTTGATACGCCGGCCGACTGGGTATAGTATTTCCATTTTATTCTAGCCGCTTTTTACTATGGTAATCGATGTTGGCATCATTTAACACAGCTCAAAAGCAAGGGCATTATGGTTCAAAATTCGTGGCAGCTTAAGCACATTGCAGTCGAATATTGGAAAAATTTTGTACTCTATAAATGGGCGAATGACCCCGAAAATGTATGGTAGATGTTCGTATAACATAGGGATTTGTAGTTGGCTTTGTTTTCTGTCCAGGATACACCATATAGTACGTAAATAAGGTACTGAAAGAAACGAGCATAAGGCTTATTATAGTCATGTGTTTTGTAAAAACTCTGTACTCAAATTGATGACAACTATATTTTTAAAATAGAGGATATCTGAAATAAAAAGTTCATGTGTTAAACCGAAAAAAACTGTTTCATTTTTGGCTTTATGTAATTCCTATACCTGTCCTATCCGTTTTCTAGAAGAAATACGAACAGCGAATGTGGTGTCTGTACTTCCATCCGTCTGTTAGTTATCTTCATCCATTAATAACGACCTCAGATGCCAGCGGTGAAGTTCCAGCTTCCATTTCGGTATAAGGAATCAATAATTTAGCCGATGGTGGAATATATAAGAACTCTTAAATCCTGTCTTCTTTCTCAGCACCTGTTGTGTCAATATGGCTTTAATAGAATACCAAGTATCATACTATCCTACATATCATCTTGGACTTAACAGCATAACAAAATCCACTGTATCCGCAGGTAAGAATTGACCTATACATAACGATCGACAACTCTTTTACTTAATAACATACATAGTTTTAATCTTTAGTGCACATTCTTAATAATTATTGAATATTTTTGAGAACTTATGTATAAAATATTGTCAAATTACACAAACAACTTTCTTTCGCCATAACTCACATGATATCTGGAGACGAAGTGCACTCGCTATACAGACTGACGGTAACAGTTTGAGTTATAGTGATCATCCAGAAGATTATGACCACCCACCTACTATCAATATAAGCCTATATAGGCGATAGCAGTGGCACTTAGCGAGGAACGACTACTAGTCAGACACACGAACGGTACATGTAGTGTCAGTGAGCGTCGTGTCCGTGTCTAGCATGGGGAAGGTGCGCAATCTAACTGAGTTTGACCGAGGGCAGATTGTGATGGCCCGGAGGATCGGAACAAGCATTTCGGAAACTGCACGACTTGTAAGGGGTTAGTGGAGTGCTGTGGTAAGTGTCTTCACCACGTGGTGAAACCAAGGTGAAATAATGTTCAGATTTCGTGGGGTTGGGCGGCCACCCTTCATTACAGATGTCAGACATCGTAGGCTGGGAAGATCGCTAAAACGGGACAGGCGGCGAACAGTGGTGGTGCTGACAACAGAGTTTAATGCTGGGCAGAGTACAAGTGTGTCTCAATACACAGTGCACCGAGCACTACTAACGACAGGCTCCCGTAGATGACGCCCCATGCATGTGTCAATGTTAACACGACGACATCGGCAACTGCGACTGAAATGGGCATTTGACCTTCGACTTCGACGTTGATACAGTGGCAATGCGTTGCATAGTCTGATGAACCCCGATACCTTCTTTATCATGCCGATTGGTGGGCGCGAATCCGTCGTCTTCCAGGGGAACAGCTCCTTGAAATCTGTACTGATGGACGGAGACAAGCTCGTGGCGCGTCATTATGCTCTAGGGAACATCTACGTGGGTATCCTTGGGTCCAGTGGAGTTCATGCGAAGCACCATGACGGCCAGTGAGGATCGCACTCTGGTTTTAGACCACGTACACCCCTTCAGGATGACCATGTCTCCCGATGGCAGGGCATTTTTGAGCTAGTTGCGCCATGTCACAAGGCCAGGCATGTGATGGAGTGGTTCGAGGAACCCATTGGCGAGTTCCAGTTGATATACTGGCTCCAAAACTTGCTAGATCTTAACCCGATCTAACACTTCTGGGATTTGAATGACCATGGTGGCAGAGATCATGGCCCCCCTCCCCGGAATTTACTGGAATTAGGTGTCTTGTGTGCGCAGATGTCGTGCCAGCTCCCTCCAGTGACCTACTGCATCAAGGCCTCATTGCCTCCATGCCATGAGGGTTCGCCGCTGTTATCCGTGTCTAAGGAGGACGTAGGGCCTATTAGGTAGGTGGTCATTACGTTCTGGCTGATTATTGTAAATCATGCATCTCCTGCCTGGGAGCACCACTCGATAGACGAGAAATCGTTATGTTTCAAACTGCCTGACTATTGCATAATGTCACAAGTACATATATCCATGACCCGGGAGGTAGACTCACAAATATATATAGAACGTCTGCTCTGATGCCTTCAAATTAAATAGTTTTTACTGCAGAACACACCATGAAACAATGGGTTCATTCTGCATTTCGCTAGTCCGATAATGAGCAGTTATTCGTAACATTATTGGTGAACAAGAGACACTTTTATGCATTTATGAGACAAACCATTATGATCACGGCCCACCGCAAAGTTGTATGTTGCCCGTAAATTGCGGGAAGTTTGTAACCTGTGCGTAGGCATCTGGTGCCACAAACCTCTGGAAACCTGTCAAACACTTGTCGAAGCCATGACACGAAGAGTCACTGCTAAATGCATTCCAGAAGTGTACCAACACGCATTTAAGTAGGTGGTCATAAGGTTATGGCTCATCCGTGTACATTTCTCTGTCGATATTTTTGAGTGTTGCAACTGATTCCCATGCCAGTGCTATTTCTAACAAGTTTTAGCTCAAATGTGCTCCAAAAATGTCGTCTTAACAACTATTTATATTATACTGTTTGTTTTATAAATTTTAATATTAGTAATTTACTTGTAATAAAATGTTCCGTTTCAGTCCTAGGTCTAATAAATCAGATTTTCTCTGCAATGATCTAGTGAAATCAATATTTAATCGGGGTTCATGAAAATTAATGGAAAGAGATTACGTTATTCATCAACGCTATCAGCATATTTGTTTTAAGTAAATGACAGTAGCGTAACGAACACACTGCACACGGTATTAGCAGTTTTGATTCATCCACATACAAGTTCGATTCTACGTTAATAATATTAGTTTCTGGGTTGCACGGTTCTAGCCTGTTACTTGGAGAACTGTTAGCCTTGGCTTATAGGTATTGACAGGCTTGAGTGTGAAATCCTCCACTTGAGTACTATAAACATTTGCTTAAATTTCGATCCCACAACAAATGACTTAAATTTGAAGACTGTCGATTCAACTAAGTACCGCGGGTTAGAACTACGAGAAAAAATCTGATACATAACATTACAGATTTTGTGGAAAAAGCAAACCAAAATCTATGTGTTATTGACAGAACTCTTAGAAAACGCTACAAATCTACTAAAGAGGCTGTCTAAATTACCTTTGCCGGTCTTCTTAAGTATTTCTGTGTGGTACGGTATACCGACCAGATAGCATTGACAGAGGAAATAAAAAAAAATGGCTCTGAGCAATATGGGACTTAACATCTATGGTCATCAGTCCCCTAGGACTTAGAATTACTTAAACCTAACTACCCTTAGGACAGCACACAACACCCAGTCATCTCGAGGCAGAGAAAATCCCTGACCCCGCCGGGAATCGAACCCGGGAACCCGGGCGTGGGAAGAGAGAGCGCTACCGCACGACAACGACCTGCGGACGGAAATCAAAAAAGTTCAAAATATGGCAGGTCGTTTATTTCATATTTGCTGTGATATGATAAGGGATTGGCAGTGGCAACCATAAAGCAAATGAGCTTCTCGGTGGGGCGAGATCTACTTGCGATATTTCAGTCACCATCTGTCTCCTCTGAAACTATTTAGTTTGCTCTCACGTACAGATCCGGAAATGACCATCGCAATAAAATAAGAGTAACAAGAGATTGCACGGAAAAATTTAGATATTCGTTTTTCCCATTTTAACACTAATTATCCGTACGTATCCTGTAAACTCATTATACATCATTTCGATAAAAGAATCGTTCACATCATCTGTGGAACGTGTAACTATTAAGTATCATGTGCTGTTCTAGAGTGGAACACTCGAGAAATAATCTGAGAGTGATTCTACGAACCATCTGCGAAACACTTTGGTGTGAATTGCAGGGAAATAATGTAAGCGAAACCTTAAAGGCGGCCTCAAGCAGATGATATTGATACCATTCTTTCGTTATGGATCATATACTGTCTTCGACAAGAACTGAATATGAAATATGATATTCAGTATGAAGAACTTCGACTGTTCATTAGGATAATGGATCTCTGATTCCGGGAACAGGAAGCCTGTTGGCCTGCAAGTACCTCGGCTCTTGGGGAGAATTTCATAAGAGATGAGGACAAGTCTGCAGAAGGACGTGTAGTTGCGCTACAGGGAAGCATTCTAACACACTGCGACGACTTTTGCCAACTTCAGACATGTGCCTTAAGTTCTCCTGGCCTGCGGGCAACCAAAGTTTCCAGGGTGCGAGAAGGATAACGCTGACCGTCTGCAAAATATTATGAAATGATGGCAAAACAGTACAAATCAACGGCAATCAAAACATATTTCTAGAACATTTAGGAAAATTGTGAGTGCTTAATTCCTTTTCTATACATTGCAGGACATTTTGAAGTCCAGTTCTGCACGTTAAGCAGAATTTCACAGATAAATACAGACGCTGTTATGCCACGTAGGTGTGTTGGACGAAACTATTCCTTGGTACAAAAGTGTGTTCAATCGAGCAAGTGAAATTCATTAGGGTAGTAACAAGTATAAGGTATGGCGTTGCGGCGAAAAATAAGATGTTGTTCTATTGCATTTCCAAAACATTTTCCACTTATTCATCACATTTTTGGGGAAATTTTAATTTTGTAAATTGGAATTACAGAACAAAGCGGTGATTGTCGCTTAAACGCCAACAGACATAGCACTTCATTGCTTGCTTTTTGGTCTCAGCTGTGTCCGAGCGAAGTAGTTTGATAGTGTATAAATTCTAATACGAGTCCCATTCAGTATTTCGACTTCTAAATATCTTAGTTTATGAAAAACGAATTTTTCGAAATAATGAAGAAAATATCCAAATTTAGTTCGACATTCTTATTTATGTGTGACACAACGCAAAGAAAAATCCTTATGTGTAAATCTTACTTAAGCTTCCTGCATTAAAAGATTAATTTCAAGAAGATTACATAATTTCTATGAAAACAGCTAAGAAAATTTGTATGAATCCATTTTCCAAAAACCGAGCGAGGTGGCGCAGTGTTTAGCACACTGGACTCGCATTCGGGAGGACGACGGTTCAATCCCGTCTCCAGCCATCCTGATTTAGGTTTTCCGTGATTTCCCTAAATCGTTTCAGGCAAATGCCGGGATGGTTCCTCTGAAAGGGCACGGCCGATTTCCTTCCCAATCCTTCCCTAACCCGAACTTGCGTTCCTTCTCTAATGACCTCGTTGTCGACGGGACGTTAAACACTAACCACCACCACCACCATTTTCCAAAATCCACATTTGTTTGATAAGCGGGGCTTTCAATAAGTAACGCAACAATTTCCTTTCTCGGCCAGTTTCATGTTAAAAACTCCGGAATTTGTTGTTGGACATTGTAGACTATTGCCGCTATAGTTTCATGAAGTTCCAGTAGGTGGCGGCGTATCATTCATCATGGTGTCTGTACGGAGGTACATTCGAAATACAGAGCAGTCATTGAGTTTCTTTTTTGGGGGAAAAACCAGAGCATTGCAGATATTAGTAGTTATTTGAAGAATGTCTACGGAGACCTGGCAGTAATCAAAAGCACAGTGAGTCGTTGGGCGAGGCGTCTTGTAACGCAGCAAGTAATTACGAGATGACATTCGTTGCAGTAAGGCACGCAGCCATCTAGTACGGTGACTAAAGGGCGGCTATGATCTTTTCCGCTTTGCTCACAGCACAGCTGACGCTGTCTGCTGTGAGAACTGCATGGCGTAACATTTAGTCGATACGGAGATTCATACCCTCTACGAATCTAAATAACCAGTATTAGCTATTATCCGATTTTGTTCAAATTTGGTACACAGCCTTTTCTTACTAGGGGAGTGATGATGTCAAAATTTCAGATTTTTATTTATTGTAGTTCTGGAGATAAAGAGTTACCTAAAACTCTTAAAACCTACGTTTGTTTTTTTCAAAACCGAGTTTCATTATCATTTGAAGACATTCCAAAGTTATCAGTGCATAAAAATCCATTAATTAGAATTTTCTTTTTAAATGTAATACAACAATCAGTCAAAATTATTATTTGATTATATTTTTCAGCGTGAGAGAATGAGAATAATTGAGAGAGTGTATGTGAGACATACGTTAAAATTTAATATTTCATTTTACGTAAAACCTTGTACAAACGAACCGTGGTTAAGTTATGTTGCAACCACGATTCAGGTGACGTATGTCGGTGTGTGCTTGCTTTTGTATAAGAGTAGCCACAATGGAAGTTACAGACGGAATAAGTTTATTTATCAGTTTGAAGAATATTTCGCACTTCATTTATTTTGATTAAACAAAATACAAGAATTTTAAGTTTTGTTGGCATTAATTACTATCAAATTAGTGATTCAAGAAGGCAAGATTTGCGGCGAGATTGATCTGGAAGGAACGATTTAATTGGTCGTTTAGATGAACAACCAATCAGAATTAAGCTGTTCCAACGCGAAAAGAGGGGTGCCATATAGGAGATTACCTAGGGGGGAGTCACTTGCTAGTCGGTCTACGGATAACACGATGTTAGATCGCTCCTTAAAAATACTCTGTAACACGAGGAAATAGTTAGCTAATTTCGGTTCGAACATATCGTGACTGAAGTGATTGGAGATATGAACATTTTAATGAAAGGTTGGTGTTTCTGAATTAAATAGTTTGCGAGATATGAGCGTGTGAACTTCCTGGTCGTGTTTCGTGCTGTGCACGAAACATTTTGGTGAGCACCTCTTACGAAGAAAACCACTGAAACGATCGAATGTTTAACTCGCGAATAGTTGTGGGTCTGTAACTTTTATACCGTGAAAATTAGTCGGGTCGGACTTACTAAAATTGTGGCTGCTTATCGAGTGAATATTTGTTATACAGACAGTGAACTTTGATTGATAACGTTTTACCATATTAAATAAGTACTTGATAGCAGAGTCAATCTAATTTTGAACGCTTTTCTGCAATTAGACTGAAGACCCTGCACGCCCGATTTTTTAATCATGAACTTTCAGGAGCTGACTTTCAACTAGAGTGACTGGTATTAATTAGGTGGTGTTTTCAACAACACTGCTTTACAGTGCCTAGCACAGAGTGAAGGGACATCAGCAAGAATCCTATCGAGATAGGTGGACTGAACGATAGCGTTAACACAAACAGCAGGCGACCCACCCCGCCCCGCCACAGTCTGTCATCATCGCAATACGGTTGCGCAGACCTGTCCGATCTCCCGCGCCCTGACTAGCCGTACACAGCTGTGACTATTACAGTATTGGAACCTGTGGACACTCTCATTCGAGGTGATCGAGAGATCACAATCGTCAATCAAATACATCGCTGCTCAACTGGATGTCTTTCGTCCACGCGTTCGGGTACTCATAAGCGTTGTGGCTGCTTGATTCCTCCCCGCCGAACGGGACACCATAAGAAGCATCGAAGGACCATCTATGCGGAATTGCTTGCGCTCTACGAGGCTGATCGTGAGAAATTTTGGTCGAACATTATCAGAAGCAATGAAACATGGGTTCATCACTTGGAACTGGAAACAAAACGGCATTTCATTGAGTGGAGACACACCATCTCTCCTCCTAAGAAAAATTTCAAAGGAGCACCCTCAGCCGGTAAAATCATGGCGAGGGTCTTCTGTGACTCTGAAGCTATTATTTTGCTTGGTGTTGTCCCTCATGGTGAAACGATCAACTCCTGAAGTGTATTGTAGTACCCTCAGAAAATGGAAAAAGCTACTTCAGCGAGTTCGTCGCCACAAAAAATGCAAACAAACTTCTGCTTCAACATGACAAAGTAAGACCTCACACAAGATTACGCACCCGAGGGGTGCTTACAAAACTTCAGTGTCCTGTTCTTCTTCATCTACCCCAGAGCCCGGACCTCTAACCTATCGCCTTCCTTCTGCTTGGTCCAATGAATGATGCACTCTGCGGGAAGTACTGCGTGTATGATGGGGAGGTTATTTGATACAGTAAGACGTTGGCTCCGACGTCGTCGAGTAGAGTGGTACCATGTGGGCATACAGGCCGTAGCTGTAGGTGGAGATTACGTTGAAAAATATGGTTTTGTGGACAAAAAGTGTGAGGAATAATGTAGTTTGTTGGAACCCTGAATAAAACCATCCTACTTTCAGAACAAAATGTGTTTCATTAGTTATTGAACGTAATTCTCTTAGAATGTAATTCATTTTCATGTTTAGCATTCTCTGTTCCCAATTGCTTCAGAATATTACATGTTATGGCTGAAAATTATCACTGCCCTTCTTTAACTTATTTTCGTGCAAATGTATTAAGCAAACAATTACGTAATGTCAGTTTACATTTGTTTCTGCACATGAACTTGTTTTTATTACACGCCAATTTCTATTCCTTTTCATTGGCGGTTTGCTTTTCCCCCTACAACCTTTCTTCGTTTAGCTCTTTCTTGCGTTTCTTTCTTTAACCACTTGGTATCGATTCTCCTGCCTCTTGTATCTTGAACTCGTGCTAGTAATAGCACTTTCTTCTCAAAAAAATTCTGCTACATATTCCTGTTTTACGTCGTTTAATGGCTGAAGATTTGTTGTGTCAGTTCATTGCCGTTCGTTGACGACATGCACCCAAAAATTATGGCAATAATTCTTATAATTTTCCATGTGTTCAGCTTTTTGCATCATTTCTTCCTATTCTACAGGCTTCTGTTCTTCTTATTGGGCTTCATAAGTCCTTCATAATCCATCTCTCTTGTACCTCTACTTTGTCTAATATACAGGGTGAGTCACCTAACATTACCGCTGGATATATTTCGTAAACCACATCAAATACTGGCGAATCGATTCCACAGACCGAACATGAGGAGAGGGGCTAGTGTAATTGGTTAATACAAACCATAAAAAAATTTACGGAAGTATGTTTTTAACACACACCTACGTTTTTTAAAAGGAACCCCGTTCGTTTTGTAAGCACATCTGAACATATAAACAAATACGTATTCAGTGCCGTTTGTTGCATTGTAAAATGTGAATTACATCCGGAGATATTGTAACCTAAAGTTGACGCTTGAGTACCACTCCTCCGCTGTTCGATCGTGTGTATCGGAGAGCACCGAATTACGTAGGGATCCAAAGGGAACGGTGATGGACCTTAGGTACAGAAGAGACTGGAACAGCACATTACGTCCACATGCTAACACCTTTTTATTGGACTTTTTCACCGACGCACAAGTACATTACCATGAGGGATGAGGTACACGTACACGCGTGGTTTCCGTTTACAATTACGGAGTGGAGTAGGGTGTGTCCCGACATGTCAGGCCAATAGATGTTCAATGTGGTGGCCATCATTTGCTGCACTCAATTGCAATCTCTGGCGTAATGAATGTCGTAAACACGGCAGTACATCTGGTGTAATGTCGCCGCAGGTTGCCACAATATGTTGTTTCATATCCTCTGGGGTTTTACGCACACCACGGTACACATTCTCCTTTAACGTATCCCACAGAGAGAAGTCCAGTGGTGTAAGATCAGGAGAACGGGCTGGCCAATTTATGCGTCCTCCACGTCCTATGAAACTCCCGTCGAACATCCTGTCAAGGGTCAGCCTAGTATTAATTGCGGAATGTGCAAGTGCACCATCATGCTGATACCACATACGTCGACGCGTTTCCAGTGGGACATTTTCGAGCAACGTTGGCAGATCATTCTGTAGAAACGCGATGTATGTTGCAGCTGTTTGGGCCCCTGTAATGAAGTGAGGACCAATGAGGTGGTCGCCAATGATTCCACAACATACATTTACATTCCACGGTCGCTGTCGCTCTACCTGTCTGAGCCAGCGAGGATTGTCCACGGACCAGTAATGCATGTTCCGTAGATTCACTGCCCCGTGGTTTATGAAACCCGCTTCATCTGTAAACAGGTAGAACTGCAACGCATATTCTGTTAATGCCCATTGACAGAATTGCACTCGATGATTAAAGTCATCACCATGTAATTGCTGATGTAGCGACACATGAAACGGGTGAAAGCGGTGACGATGCAGTATGCGCATGACACTACTTTGATTCAGTCCACCGGCTCTCGCAATGTCCCGTGCACTCATGTGTGGGTGCATGGCAACAGCAGCTAACACACCAACTGCACCCGCTTCTCCTGTGACGGGCCTGTTACGGACCCGTTTGCGTGCTACGACCATACGTGTAGCATTCAGTTGTCGGTAGATGTTTTGCAATGTGCGGCACCTTGGATGCTCTCTGTCCGGGTACCGTTCTGCATACACCGTGCAGGCTTCAGCTGCATTTCGTCGACACTCGACATATCATCTCCGCCTTTTCAGAGTTCGGATACACCATGGTCACAGTTCCTACAACACTACACTATCACAGACGTCTGGTAATACGGTGTACTACAGCTGGTCTGCGTGCGGAGACGAATTCAGAAAAACAACAGCAGCAAGCACTACATGCGGACACTGCGGCAGCTAGACCAAACCACAACAGTTCACTACAGCCACACTCGTAAACACGGTTGTCATCGTAAACATTTCCCTGCAGATGCTGCTCGCCGACTGTGGCCCGTGTTTGTTACAACACGCAACTGAACGTCGGAGGTTTCAAACGTCAACTTTAGGTTACAATATCTCCGGATGTAATTCATATTTTACAATGCAACAAACGGCACTGATTACGTATTTGTTTATGTGTTCCGATGCGCTAACGAAACTAGTGTGGTTCCATTTTAAAAAAAGTAGGTTTGTGTTAAAGAACATACTTTCATGCATTTTTGTATGGTTTGTATTAAACAATTACACTAGCCCCTCTCCTCACGTTCAGTCCGTGGAATCGGTTCGTCAGTATTTGATGTGGCTTACGAAATATATCCAACGGTAACGTTAGGTGACTCACCCTGTATAGTTCAGTAATAGGAACTCGCATTAGTGGACGTATTATGCTTTCAGTACAGTACTGTACTGAATTATTTTAGCATATTTCTGAACGTACGTTTTTTAAAAATGTTCTTACTCTCCTACATTATCAACTAGACTTCTTTAATAGTTTGCCGGCCGCGGTGGTCTAGCGGTTCTAGACGCGCAGTCCGGAACCACGCGACTGCTACAGTCGCAGGTTAGAATCCTGCCTCGGGCATGGATGTATGTGATATAGGCTATTTCGGAAAGTAAAGATACACCGTACGCCAGAGGAACAGAAGAGTTTTGGCGAGCAACATGGCAACACTGGTGTTGAACCGTTAGCTTTCTCCTCGCGGTCGGTCGGTAGTTGAACGTTGCTTCTGGTTGTAGTAGGTCGTGTTTAAAATGGCTGCGCCGATTCAGAATCCCGCCAAATTCGAAGTGCGCTCCATCATACGTTTTCTTCATGCAAAAGGTCAGCGACCAGCGGATATTCACAAAGAAATTGTTTCTGTTCATGGGAACATCATGAATCGACAAAATGTAACGAAATGGTGTCGTCATTTCTCCGAAGGTAGGACCGATGTTCATGACAAACAAAGAATAGGTCGGCCATCTGCGATCTCTGATGCCCTTCTTCGGAGAATGGAGGAAGCAATTCATGCGAATAGACGTCTCACATTGAAAGAATTTCTTCAGATCATACGGGACGTGTCCATCACAAATCTTTATGATGTTGTGACTGTCAAGTTAGGGTACAGGAAATTGTGTGAACGCTGGGTTCCAAAACTGTTAGTGGAAGAACACAAAAAGAAAAGGATGGGCTTTGGACTCGACTTCCTCACATACTATGCGGAAGCAGGTGATGAGTTCCTTGATCACATTGTGACAGGTGACGAAACGTGGGTTTATCACCATACACCTGAAACCAAGCAACAATCAACGCAATGGCGCCATTCGAATTCACCAAAAGCCAAGAAATGCAAAACATCGATTTCAGGGAAGAAAATAATTGCGTCTGTTTTTTGGGACAGACAAGGCATTCTTCTGTTGGAATTTATGCCTCCAGGAACGACAATTAATGCTGCTGCATATTGCCAAACTTTGAAACGTCTTCGACAATTGAAAATAAACGCAGGGGAATGTTGACAATTGGAGTCCTCTTGCTTCATGACAACGCTCGACCTCACACAACGCTCATAACCAAAGCACTACTCAAACAATTCAAATGGGACGTATTAGACCATCCGCCACACAGCCCGGACCTTGCGCCCACCGACTTCCATGTCTTCCGTTACCTGAAGTCACATCTTGGAGGACAATCATTCCACGACGATGAAGAGATCAAAGATGAAGTTGAAATGTGTTTCCGACAACAGGCGGAAACCTTCTATGACGGTGGGATACAAAAGGTTGTGCACCGAATTAACAAATGTTTGTATAACGGGGGTGATTATGTCGAAAGATAACAAATAATCCTGTTAATATGATGTAACTGACGTTTTCTAAATAAATGTTCTATTTAAGGACTGCGAGCCATTGTATCTCTACTTTTCAAAATGCCCTCATATATATATATATATATATATATATATATATATATATATATATATATATATATATATATATATATATATATAATCCTGATCCCTTGGCTAGAAGACTTTGGTGAAATAATGAGTAGTGGAGCACCACCAGTTTCGGTGCAATTTTCGATCTATCTCCATCCGTGTCATGAGGATCTAGGGTAATTTATGACCTCCTCGCTCTTTCTCCTTCCTTCTCCCACATCTGCACTCCTCTCTCTGTCACCAATTTAGAGATATATAAATGGTGGGCTGTTGATGTTGAACATCAAGGTGATTTCCTTCCCCCACACCCTGCCCTCCCCCGAGCCAGTTGGATATTGTACAGATGTATTGATGGTGAGTCATTCTTTTATTGACTGAAGCATCTTGTTTCCTTACCTTTGTCACTATTATTTATTTCGAAATTGGGACTATGTACTCTTTCTCTTATTGCTATAATTTATTTGCTTACAGCTGATATTTAGTGCACTGCCGTCACAGTCCTTATCTTAATTAGGATGCTATATGTTTTAGTTGGCCTTTCTCCTTATTTCTCTAGTTTGAAATCCTTATCACAGATATTTATTACGCAGTTAGTACGATTTATCACACTGGTGGAACCATGACATCACAATGTGTTGCATTCTGTATACACTTAGCAATGTTTATGGAACTCTCACAGACGTGTGTGGATCAGTAATACGTTAAAAATGTGCTACTGATCATGTAATACATAGCGAGTAATGCGCTAAGTGTAACACTGAAACCAAATCCAAGTAAGATAGCTTGTCTGTCAATTTTGTATTTCATGACCTATTTATTTAACACATCCTGGAACACTGTAGTGCAAATTAATACATCGCACCTTTTAAAAGTATGTGTGTCGCCAAATCCCTTAAAGGAAATATTTGCATTGTAGGGATGCTGAGACTTATGCACGGACAGCCCCAGGCTCCATGCTAAACAATCATCACAGGGTTTTTTTATGTAGTTGCCTTGTTCCCTCGCCGGTTTCTGTGCGTCTGTTGCTGTGCCAGCAGCAGCGACGCTGGTTGCAGCCCTGACCCTCCACAGTGCTCAATCTGCGACAGGCATATGGTGCCATGGAAAGCGTGCCGTATCTTCTGACCTCCACCAGAGTTGGCTCATTTTTTGTGTCTCCATAATCCAATGTAACTTCCTACTTGATGTGTTGCAGTAATGTTTGACCCAAAAAATTTTAATCTTATTTGGCTTCATATGCCTACATAATTTATTCGACCCATAAAGTATGTAATTTGATTTATAATGAATATGACATTGATAAAGCAGCTATACCACTCCATTAGATAGAAAGCTGACTCAATCACCAATCTGTCACTCGCTATGTGGACCAAATATCAAATCGAGAATAATAAAGCTCCTATCTTTTACTATCTACCGTTGGAGATTATTGAGCTTCTCCATAACGACCCCAAGCCAAAAAACGCCACTCTTCGCTGGATCTACTCTACCAACCTGATAAAGGTCCCAGACGCACAGACACACACACATACACATACACACATACACACACACACACACACACACACACAAAATAGCGCAATTGGGTTAGGATCCTCGAACATTATTCCAGCTGCTACATGGAACTTAGATCTGATGTCTACACAAAAATTTGACACCTGTAGTTGATCAGTATTTTGTGTTATCACCAAATGCGAGTGGTTGTCGCCTTTGTTTGGTGGCCACAGACGAGAATTTGTAAGAATCAGTGAACTTAAAGCTGTACTTCAGATAACTAAAATCAACATACTCCCCTAAAAACGGGCTTGTGTAATCACAGCAGTTTTTCTGAGTTGAAATTGGGAGGATAAAGAAGTAGTGCTCCTGCTAGCACTTTTTAGCTACTTTTGTTGTGTGGGAACCTGTATCACTGTTAAACATAAAGAAACCAACCGACACTTAGTATAGCATCCAACAATAGTACAAGTCTTCTTGCACAGAGCCGTTATAAATTAGCGTATGCATTTGCACACAGAATACGGAAAAAGTCTAAATACGACAGAGAAATAGAAGATATTTGCATTTACTGTATGTACCAATGGAAAGCAGTCACACGTTGACATATGTGTAGCAAAATGAAAGATGAGAACGACGGTGTTTACTATATTAGGGATATACAAAAAAATCAGGTTGTTAACATACATTCCCATGTGTATCTGCTTAAGAAGGAATAGTATTATTAAACGGATTTTAAGAAAGAAGAGCATCGTATTGAATAAACTAAGACCAGTCCCTCTTAAAGAAATTACGCCTGTAAGCACAGTTAAACTGGAAAATTTTACCAGCAAGGCAAAACTTCAAACTACTATTCAAACAAGAAAACTCCACAGCAAATATGTAAGCAAGGATTAAAAATTAGTTTAAACAGAGCAGATAGAACAAATCCGAATATCGAAGGGGAATAAAGGATATCGGCAGTTTTGTAAATACTAATGAAACTGTTCACACGTTGTTCTACAATCTTTAAAATGATGAACTTGAGGGTGTTTACAACATTATAAGATATGTGAGAACGAAACAGTTTATGAATCATCATTCTCATTTGTATCTGCTTAAGAAATTCATGAAACGAAAGATGAAATTAAAATCCCTGACACAATTTGAATATTGGAGGGTGTAGCGTATGCAGTCCCAATAATATATTTCTTACATCTTTTAAGAATTGTGGTAATAGAATATGCTACTGCTGTGACATATCGCAATGCACATTAATTTACACGATATTTCAGGCATGAGAGGGAGGCTGAGATGTGACAGACCCTCTCACTTTAACTACACTGTCAATCAGCTTAATATTCATATTTTCGGTTATGATCTCCATGTTCCCCAGTACTACATTTGGTATGTGTGGTTTACGACTTTTTTACAGGAGGAAATTGTGGGCAGAATGTTCATATAACTATCTGTGAAGCCTATAGAGAACTTGTACCCGAGGGTCCATAATTGAGACGACGGAGAACAGGAAGAAAGATGCGTACAATGACCTAGCTGCGCGAGTGATTCGAGGAAGCATCGTTTTGTGAATTGCACCTACACACTTCCTACTTACTGTTGGAGCAGGAGGGCGTTGGCTGGCAAAACATTTTACCTAGACCAGGCGACACACTGACGCGAAGGCAGCCATTTAAAGGAGGCTACTGTAATCCGAGTTTTTGGGTAAATGGTGGGCCGGTCCTAAAACTACAAGCATTCTCATCTACATCTACATCTACATCCATACTCCGCAAGCCACCTGACGGTGGGTGGCGGAGGGTACCCTGAGTACCTCTATAGGTTTTCCCTTCTATTCCAGTCTCGTATTGTTCGTGGAAAGAAGGATTGTTGGTATGCCTCTGTGTGGGCTCTAATCTCTCTGATTTTATCCTGATGGTCTCTTCGCGAAATATACGTAGGAGGGAGCAACATACTGCTTGCCTCCTCGGTGAAGGTATGTTCTCGAAACTTCAACAAAAGCCCGTGCCGAGCTACTGAGTCTCTCCTGCAGAGTCTTCCACTGGAGTTTGTCTATCATCTCCGTAACGCTTTCGCGATTACTAAATGATCCTGCAACGAAGCGCGCTGCTCTCCGCTGGATCTTCTCTATCTCTTCTATCAACTCTATCTGGTACGGATACCACACTGGTGAGCAGTATTCAAGCAATGGACGAACAAGTGTACTGTAACCTACTTCCTTTGTTTTCGGATTGCTCTTCCTTAGGATTCTTCCAATGAATCTCAGTCTGGCATTTGCTTTAGGGACGATCAACTTTACATGATCATTCAATTTTAACTCACTCCTAATGCCTACTCCCAGATAATTTATGGAATTAACTGCTTCCAGTTGTTGACCTGCTATATTGTAGCTAAATGATAAGGGATCTTTCTTTCTGTGTATTCGCAGCACATTACACTTGTCTACATTGAGATTCAATTGCCATTCCCTGCACCATGCGTCAATTCGCTGCAGATCCTCCTGCATTTCAGTACAATTTTTCATTGTTACAACCTCTCGATATACCACAGCATCATCCGCAAAAAGCTTCAGTGAACTTCCGATGTTATCCACAAGGACACTTATGTATATTGTGAAAAGCTACGGTCCTACAACACTCCCCTGCGGCACACCAGAAATCACTCTTCCTTCGGAAGACTTCTCTCCACTGAGAATGACATGCTGCGTTCTGTTGTCTAGGAACTCTTCAATCAACTCCCACAATTGGTCTGATAGTCCATATGCTCTTACTTTGTTCATTAAAGGACTGTGGGGAACTGTATCGAACGCCTTGCAGAAGTCAAGAAACACGGCATCTACCTGGGAACCCGTGTCTGTCTCTCTCTGAGTCTCGTGGACGAATAGCGCGAACTGGGTTTCACACGACAGTCTTTTTCGAAACCCATGCTGATTCCTACAAAGCAGATTTCTAGTCTCCAAAAAAGTCGTTATATTCGAACATGATACGTGTTCCAAAATTCTACAACTGACTGACGTTAGAGATATAGGTCTGTAGTTCTGCACATCTGTTCGCCGTCCCTTCTTGATAATGGAGAAGACCTGTGCCCTTTTCCAATCCTTTTGGAACGCTACGCTCTTCTAGAGACCTACGGAACACCGCTGTAAAAACCGGGCAAGTTCCTTCACGTACTCTCTGTAAAATCGAACTGGTATCCTCTTCTGAGTGATTTTAATTGTTTCTCTATCCTTCTGTCGTCTATTTCGATAACTACCATTGTTTCATCTGTGTGACAATCTAGAGAAGGAACTACAGTGCAGTCTTCCTCTGTGAAGCAGCTTTGGAGAAAGACATTTTCGGACTTTAATCTGTCATCCTCTGTTTCAGTACCATTTTGGTCACAGAGTGTCTGGACGCTTTGTTTTGATCCACCTACCGCTTTGAATTAAGATCAAAATTTCTTACGATTTTCTGACAAGTCAGTACATACATCTTTGCTTTCGAATTAATTGTACTCCTCTCGCACAAAGAGTTGTGACTATACTAACAGAGTGGCTGGCGCACGTGTTTAGTGGAGGCAATGCTGTACCTCACCTGACGCCAGAAAGTCGCCAGGGTCTTTTAACGAGTGGCAGAAAGATGTATTTCATGGGCACGACAGTCTAGGAAGCTTAACAGCCTTTTTTCAGAGACTGGAAATGGTTGGGCTGCAAAGATTAATCTCTTCGTAAAGGAGCGACTATGGTCCTGTCTAGATAGATGTTCCTTACTGATACATGGGCATGCTAACCGTGAGAACGACACCTCCATAGTCTAAAGTCTTCTTTTTTTCAGATGAGAGATTTTGATTGAATTGGATTGGATTGTTTGGGGGAGGAGCCCAGACAACAAGGTCATCGGTGACATCGTATTAAGGAAGCACGGGGAAGGAAGTCGGCCCTGCCCTTTCAAAGGAACCATCCCGGCATTTGCCTGGAGCGATTTAGGGAAATCACGGAAAACCTAAATCAGGGTAGCTGGACGCGGGATTGAACCGTCGTCCTCCCGAATGCGAGTCCAGTGTGCTACCCACAGCTGAGATTTTGAGTCGCTGATTGGCTCCTCTCAGGTTATGCAAAGCAGAGGCTTGCTCCCCTATCGTGGGAAACCTGGTGGTGTGCCTGGATTGGCTACCAGACCAGCAGAACACTCAATATGGGAGACTCAATAGGAAGAGGATAGTTGGAATGGTTTGCACAATGTGGATTCGGGTTTTTTCTGCTGATTCGGCTCCCGTACTGCTGGTGAAAAGTGATTGCGATTCTGTACCCTCTTCATCTCCTCGTCCTCCCCTGGTGGAAAAACTCTGGTCTATCCCTAGTGAATGAGACTTGTGATCTGCAACTTGTGGTGGGCTAAGAGCCAGAGGCACTTTCCAACTGCACCGACGGTGGAACAGCATATCATCTCGGACATACCGTGTGTCACGAGGGTGAACTTATTCGACGTGAGTCGGCCGTCTGACGTTTGACAATTCCAGCAAGCGGTTTCGTGCCTGAGAGTTTGGACAGATTAGCGAACGGGTGCATCTCACACTGAAATCTGTCGGGATTTCAGGACTCTGATAGGAACATTTCCGCATTCTAATAATCAGAACGCCAGTCCGAATACTTTTGCAGGTTTTCGTGGATGTGTCAGAAAATTACAGCTGCCGCAGCATGCAGCTCATCGTCCTCACTGTGAGGTTTTCTGCTGTTGCCTGAATCAAGGTGAAAGGGTAAAGTATAGCTGCACCGGCATGGAGTTGTTAAATGAAATTCACAGCTCCCTGTTCTCCGTGAACCATAGTTTGTGGGGCACTTGGTCATAGTTAATACCGTTTGAATATAATGGGGCCTCACAGTGGAATCATGTAGACAAAGTTAGATTACGTTGCAAGCGGATTTAATTGAGGAGACTATTTGTATAGTTTCCACCCCCATAAATGCTATACCAATCTAACACCATCCCTTTTCTGATTTACTTTGTCATTTTCTTTTGTAAGATTTATCAGCTCGATTGTAGTTATAAAAGGACGAATAAAAACTTGTCATTACCTCTCTAAATTAAAATACACCACTATTCTCATTCCTACTCCTCCAACCAAACACTATTTTTATTTTATTGAGGTGATACATGGACAGGTCAGGAATTCAAAATTCAATAGTATCAAATTAGTAAACTAGATTATTAATTTGATTTCTGAAAGTGACCACAGACATAGGCAAAAAATGTGCCAGCCATGAGCAAATTCACAAATTTCATGCATAAAAATGAAGGGTGAAAGTCACGATTTAAGAATGTTGAGGAGATAATACTTTTCTTTATGTAAAGATAATAACATTTAGTATCACCTGCACATATGTTCATGATCAAAGAAAGTAATCACTTGCAAGGATTACAGGGTAGGTAAACTTTTGAATATTCCACATATTTTACATTGTGACTTGCCTTTGATGTAATACTTCTCAGCACGCGCCAGTTACGGTATTTCGTGCAATAAAATGATCGTATGTCTTATATATGTACTTACACTTAATCAGCATGAGGTATTCTCTTAAGAAAAAATACGCATTTCCCTTTTGGAACTGCAGTACACTCTTAAATTATTTTTTGTATAATATCACAGAATATATGTAATGCTACTTCCATTTTGTATTGTCTCTATTAGTAGGGCAAAGAATTTAGTTCCAATTCAAGAACAACACCGAAATTTTCGATGAGTTTTTTGTTTGTAAATCTGTCTGTTCATTTAAAATTATATCGGAATATTATGTTATACATGTGAAAATTTCTATTTCTTTCAATGTAATTAGTGAGGTGGTTTTTACGACATTATGTAGAACTGATAGCCACTGTGTCATGTGTGGTTATATTCTTTTAAGAGCATACTGAATGAAGATAGATTCATGCCAGTCCCGTTCAAAAGCTCTTTTTTAATCTTCTTTAGAAATTCCGTCCAGTTTGTTTTATATAAATTTTCTCACATTTCTTGCAATATAACTTATAAATCCCTTAATTAGAAAATTTACTGAACTGATCTGTTTTATGAGCAATATCTCATGGAAATGTGTTGTGTGTTCCGAATTCCACTTTTACTCTGTTTTGTGACGTGCACGCCTAAATTTATCTCAGAGTTTTCCACAGTATAGTATGATGGTGAGTTGTGTAAGGCATGCAATCGTCGCATTATAATGATATGAAAAATCACATACCCCTAAAACACAACTACATACACTTCTCGCATAAATATTCTAAAAAATGTGCGTCTTTCGTAATATAGATGCTGCCAATGATTGGCAATGCCCAAAAATAAGACAAACAAGCATCTTACATCAATCAGTTAATTATTAAGATTAGGTATATACAATCGAGATTATAGTGCCAAAACGTAGAATTGTTGGGCCCAAGTCTACGCAATAAAGCCGTCTGTCGATGTCGACTGTCTTCCACAGGTTTAAAAATACTATTTTATCCCCCACAGAATACAATTGTTAAGACATTACTTGTGCCACACAGCTTCATACGTTAACAAGCGCTTGACGATGGAGAGGTTACATTAGCTGTTTCAACTAACTACGTCGTGACTTTTAAATGTAAAACATCAGCTGTACAATTTATAATGGGGATTGTGACCATTCACTGGACAACAATTACGAAAAATTATGAGACCAGGCAACCGAGGCAATGGTGCCACAATGGCGATAGTGCGATTCGTTCCAGAAATAGTTACCTATACGGGATGCCGTAGGGCTACAGTATAGTGCCGCGTTTTGGTGGAATGTCTATGTGAACACAACATCTAAATAATACACTGCTGGCCATTAAACCTGCAAAACCAGAAAGTGTAGAAATCAATAAAATGTTACATATTGTACTTTTGTAGTGTAATACGAAGAATACATGATTACATTTTTAGGTGATTTTTGGGTATATAGCTTGTGAAATTTAGCACACAGAGCTGATATATATAGTAGCTACAGTGGAAGTAATCTGGCTGAGAATCGAATCAAATTGAGCTAGGGTGGTGGATACTGGTACACCATTACATCTTGGATCAACTCTGTGCCATAGTTCATTAACTGTTGCGGCTTACGAGTTGAGGGTGATGGCGAACCAGACTCTCAACACACAAAGACCAGAAGTTTTCAGTGGATGAGAAATATGGAGAATGAACTGGATGTGACAATAGTCAAATACGCTTTGTCTCAAGGACAACACGGGAAAAATGCAGTCTTGTTTTTCTTATTGAAAGAAGACATCACAGGGACCTCGAAGGTAAGGTACAGTCATGTCTCTTAGCATGTCAGACATTTAACACCTGCCATCCAAATATTGACTGTGTTACATATCCACCTCTCATTTTATAACCGAACAATGCAGTTTAGAGATTGGCAGTAATTACAAGTGTTATTGTAGTGTACCTCCCATAAATTAATCTCGTACATGTACTGTACGTACTTGATATTTCATTTACTTGTGCACCTCTTTTCCGTTGTTGGAGTTTTCACGATTTTCATGCCATCCTCGCAGGACGATCTTGTGATCACTGCTCCGAACGACAGAATACAAATAAAACGTTAAACGTGGGAATACATTTAATACTGCTTTAATCTAATGTGCGCCGCGCTACCGACACTAGGCCCTAACAGTTCTGTCAGTAATATATTACCGAACAAAACTGGGAATTTTTTTTTAAAGGAAAAGTTTGAGAAAGCAGTGTTCAAATCTCATACGGCCACCGTAATTAAGATTTAACCAATTAATGCTTGAGTGACTCTTTATCATTGTCACTGCCTGTTTTCTAACCGGTATTTTTTTTTTTCAGTTCAGCTTGTGCTCCTTCTCAGACAGACTTACAAACTGCCTTGAATATTGAAATTTTATGTGGATCCATTTCAAAAGTTGATAATAATCATGTATTTACTTTTAATGTGAAATTAAATAGGGCACCACAAAAAATCAACGCGTGTTAGTTTCAGTTAAGTAAACAATTCATCTACGTCTCAGAATATGTCAAAACAAAAGTGTCTAAATTCTTAATACATACCTTCCAAGAACAAAATATAAGAAATATAATAGCTATTCATGTAAAATACCTTATTCCGCGCCGGACGGGGTAGCAGAGCGGTTCTGGGCGCTACAGTCTGCAACCGCACGGCCGCTACGGTCGCCGGTTCGAATCCTGCCTCGGCATGTCCTTAGGTTAGGTTAGGTTTAAGTAGTTCTACGTTCTAGGGGACTGACGACCTTAGAAGTTAAGTCCCATAGTGCTCAGAGCCATTTGAACCTTTTTTGAATTATGCATTCGATGGGGTATCAGTCATTTGTTCATTGCAATAAATAGAGAAAAAGCGACGATAGAAATTTAGCAATTAAATCAGTGCAATATTTATTTTTAAGATGACACTTTAGACTTTTACGGGATACTAGGCGCTCAGTCAGGAAAGGCGCGACTGCTGCGGTCGCAGGGTTGAATCCTGCCTCGGGCATGGATGTGTGTGAAGTCCTTAGGTTAGTTAGGTTTAAGTAGTTTTAATTTATAGGGGACTTATGACCACAGATGTTGAGTCCCATAGTGCTCAGAGCCATTTGAACCATTTTTTTACGGGATATTTCAGTGTTTATGCAACGTTCCTCTTTTTTATATGATGTCCCCATTTTTTATGTTTAATCTATAAATAATATAGTCTTGATGTATGTTTATGATTTTAGTTAATGAGCTCCGTCCGAGACTTAGTTGTAGACAATTCTTGAAGTACGCTAGATTTAAGACCTATTGCTTGACCTTTGACATTCTGTGTTCATCACTTAGTGCGTGTTTCACAAGTTACAGTCTACTTAATGATATGCAACGTGACAGAAAATACCCTGTTATTCTTGAACTTCTTCAACTAACTAACACAGCAGACAATAGAAAACTGAGTAGCTTTACGGTTATTTGGGCTACATCAACAGAATTCCACCAAATTAGGCTATAGCAGTCTGCCACAGATATTTATCTAACTATTTTTTAGGCTGCTACTGGAGATAATTGGTCGATATGTTCTTGATGAACGTACTAGTCTCTTTCAGTCTGTTTTCATGAAATCAATGTTTGATCATACCTTAGCAACCATCTATCAACGAAAGCTCAAAATGGCCCCCTACTTCAATATATATATAGTTTCAAAGGATTTAGTGGAAACTATTATTACCATTTCGTAGCTCTACATTTGATAAACAGATCCATAATGAAACGTCTCCGTTTTGAGGACCCAGTCGAATGTTAGAATTAATTTAGGGTTCTTGGTACACTGATGAAGAGTCTGTACTGCTGCTCCTCGCACGGCTTGTAATGTTGCGGAAAATGTGGCTGATAGGAAGACTTAATACGCTAGAGCTCTGAGAAATATGCTTCCTGGAAGTCGAGCTGAAGTTGGACGGCTATACGAAGTTCTACGAATTGATAGTGCTTCCCAGTGAGGCGAACTAATCCTGTTGACGTAGCGTGTAACTGTAGCATTTCCACTTCTGACTGCTGATTAGCTCAGCATCTGGAAGTGCTGAACTTTCGTTAACAAAAATAATTTGTCAACATACTTAAGTGGCCCGTCACGAGTAATACTTAATACAGGTCGACCTCTTCGATAAATTTTAATAACCACAAGTAGGAATACGTTACTTAAAGAGCGCTGCAAATATTAAAATCATGGAAGGTATTTTAGTCTTTCCGTATTAAGTCATATTACGACATCAGTATTGCTACGTTACAGGTATATTTCTAGGGCTTTGATTTTTATGTGCTAAATATCAGGTAATTATTTATTTTAATTTCTTTAAAAATACTTGTAATATTTTACGAAAAGTAAAAACACTTAATTATGATTCACTTTATTTGCGTAAATGTTAACAGTATGTACCACTCCCGAATCCAATTTATGCTATGCCTCACTGATTGCAGTACAATTACAATACACAGTGAGATTCATTCTCAAGTTGTCCATGATAAATGACTGACTGACGATTATCCTGCTACACTGTGTTATACTGGGAAAATCAGCGCTTCAATTCACAAGGTTCAGTCTGGCTAATCTATAGCAGGACGCATCGCTCACACTTATATCGATGTTGTCATTTTGTTGGCAAGCCAACACATTTGAAATGATGCACATAGTTTGAAATCCACTATTTTTCTCAAACACAGTTCTGATCATTTGCGCAGTAGATACGCTAAGACTGTTAAGCTTTCTTTCGATGTCGTGTAAATATTAAACTATTTCCGACAGAAGTCTCTCTCCCTTTTCAGGTTCGTCTATTATACTGCTAAGGAAATACAAGTTAGCAAATTTTAAATACCAATTCATTGTTTAACACACGTAACAGTTCCTGAGGGATTGCAACTGAACTTGCACCATATTTCTCCAGCACATAAACTACTGAGGCAAATCCTTCGAAAGTTTCTGCATAATAGGAGATTACTGCGAGCCAAGTTCCCCAACACGTTATTACTGGAGTGATTGGCAGTGGTGTTTTAGAAATTTGGGTCTTGAATTCGTAAGATTTTCTCGGCGACTTCATGCATGCTCTTTTCACACAAGAAATCATTTTATCCACCTTTGTATATACTGCTCTAATTTCTCCACATAGTCTGCGCAAGCCCTGCACAATGCTTGTAACATGGAGCATGGAGCATTTTGGATAACTGACATCAAGACCTGCCGCCGCCTTCTGCATATATGTTGCACCATCAGTTATTAACAGTAAAACATTGTCAAACTTCACACCATCTGGCACGAAAATATGCATTGCTTCATTAACAATCTTACAACCATCGCATTGTTCGCAGTAGTCATTTCCTGGCTTGTTAGCAGAACACCAACGATGACATTCCCAACTTTCCTGCCAGTGGCATCCAAAGTATTGTCCAACATAACCGAGAGTTTCTCGCTCTCACGTGCGAGGCTCAATGTACACACGTACCAGTGCTGCCGTCGACAAAAAATCCGTGGAACTACTTTGAACAGATCCAGGGTGTTTCGTACTGCAGGCTTCTACTCTGACGACTACTTTATCTTTCTTATTTTTTGTGTTGTGTGATTATAACCAAAATCAGACTCCTTTTTGATGTCATAGTTTTACAATAAAATCGCAAAAATATTCTTCATGAAAAATAAATTCAAATATTCTTCTCTTCAATTAGAGCTTGGGACTTCATTTACACCAGATAAAATTTTTAAAAAATATAATTGGGAAAAAATTGTTTCCTCAGTGGATAAGACTGATAATCACATGACGTGAAAAGATATTACTTGTGACAGATTAATAACATTAATGAAAATAAGGACATAAACTATATAATAGGAACTCATTTCTTGTTGTAGAGCTTCTGCACTTCCTCACAGCACGTCTCATATGTTCGTTCAACTTTTTACCTGGCTATTATTTTTAGAAAATTTTCGTACTTTTCTTTGTAGTTTTTAGTAGCAGCAAACAAATGATGTTATATAGTGACGCAGATCAGTTATCTTCTTTCGTTTTGTTTCTCTTTTTTCGAACAAAATAAGTTGTGGGCAAACAGACGTGCAAATGTTGAGCAACTAAGTGCCCAGATGAACCAAGGGACTACCAAAAGTGTCTCCTCTACGACCGTTCAACGATCGTTGTTACGTATGGACCTCTGTATCAGGCGCCTGGTTCATACACCGATGCTGACTGTTGTTTATCGGCGACGAAGGGTGCAAATTTGCACACCTATACGGCAACTGAAACTCCAGTGAGAGGCGACAGGTATCCTTCCCAGATGATACAGTGCTAATGCTCCATCGGTGTGACACGTCTGAGAACAAGCATCTTCTAAAAATCGTCTGAAGGGTCCAGTTCAGAGGAGAGAGCGTTATGGTCTGGGTATGTTTTCGTGCATTCTCTGGGTGATTTTGTCATTCTGGAGGGCACAATTGAATAACACAAGCATGCATCTGCACTTGGGTTCAAATGGCTTTGAGCACTATGGGACTTAACAGCTGATGTCATCAGTCCCCTAGAACATAGAACTACTTAAACCTAACTAACCCAAGGACATCACACACATCCATGCCCGAGGCAGGATTCGAACCTATGACCGTAGCGGTCGTGCGGTTCCAGACTGAAGCGCCTAGAACCGCTCGGCCACTCTGGCCGGCCATCTATCCTTGGCGATCTCGCCCAGCCGTACATGCAGTTTGTTTTTTTCTCGGCAGGATACACAGCTTGCAGTCTACCTGCGTGGTTCGAAGAGCAGCAGGAAATGTTTACCGTACTCTCCCAGCCACCATACTCTCCAGATTTAAACACGATCTAGAATCAATGGGACCACCTCGATCTCGTTGTTCGGGCCGTGGATTCTTAACCGAAAAATACAGCGCAACTGACCACGGCACTGGAGTCGCCATTACTCCACGTCCATGTCGGTACCTTCCAGAACTTCGTGGACTCTCTTCCTGCTCGTCTTGCGCTGGTACGCATTGCAAAAGGTGATTATTCACGCTCTCGACAAGAGGTCACATCACTACAACTGGACAGTGTATATTGTACTTGAATTATTAAGGAAATCGGTAAGGTTAACTCCTCATTTATTGGTAACGAGAGTTGCTGTGTCGTATTTTACATTAAAATTATTGCCGGATATCAGATAGTGGCCTATTGCTGACCAGATTTTTTTCGTTATGCTGTGTGTTAGTGGCAGGGATTGCATCACATAGTTAAATTTTGATATTATTACTGTGTTAACAATGATTCTCTCTGGAATTTCATCTAGTCTTCTGTCACTGTGTCCTTGTATACATGCTCCGATTTAGTTAACAATTTCCTATATGTTGCAGTGATGGTGTGCTGGAAGTTACTCCTGAACTCGATACATAGGTAATCCAATTTTGACAGTGTAGTTAGCTGAAAGTCATTATGTATTTGTATGCCCTTTCTGATGTTAATTATGCCTACTTTTTATTCTCTTTGGTTCCAGACACGATTTCATATTGCTTTTAATCCCTAGAGCTGCATGTACTTCCTTTTCATTTCGGTCCAGGATGCTTATATGTGATCCTTGTAATTTTTCCGTTTGAACAGCCCGTAGAGTTTCTCAGAGTGACAGATATTATCCAACATAGCCTTGCTAAACTAATACGGTGAACGGCTGGCAACAACGGCAAAGCACAATAGTTATACAAGGTGGTCAGAAAGAATCCGAAAAACTTGTAAGGATGGTGCACGGTAACTTGTGCTGAGAGATAACTGCTAAGAAAAAAATTCTATACGTTGTGCCGTTTCCGAGTAAATTATCATTGAACTTAGCCAATCAGGCCTTTGACCACGCAAACTCAAGCGACCCACTACATACAAATAGTGTCAGTCGTTCTCAAAGCGTACATCAGGCGTGGGTAGCCTCTGGTGACTCGTGGGCTTCATTTAAATTACCTCTTAAGCTCGCGGGTCACCTCATCATGTGATGCTAGAACGGCACTCCTAGCACATCCAGGCAAAACAACAGCGTCTGTGACATTAATGTTTATGGGCTAACGCACCGATATGAGTGACAGCCATTTCCCGGCACGCCACACCAACAAATTATGCCTCGAAGCCCGTGTGTTTTAGGGTAAATTCATTTTGTGTTCACGCCTCTTAACATGTTTACATTTATTTAAGCGTTCTGAACATTGTTTCTTTACTTATGAAGTTCTCCAATAAGTGTTTCAAAAATTTCCATTGCGAAATTGTGCAACGTCGTTAGTAAAGAAACAATATACATGACACCCGCAGATAGGATGCCAGGCGTCTTGAAATCCCATCATGGAAAAGTAAAAGCAACAGGTTACAGCTAATTCGTTATTAATTAGCTTCAGTTTCTGACATCCACAATGGGCACAAATTATTTCTTAACATTAACACGAGAAAGAGTAGAAAAACCAACCATAACAATGAGATGAGCAGCCCCTGAAGAGAAAGCCAATACAACTAACGTTGCACATTTTTGGTCTCACGTAGTTCATTTGATGGTTTGACATTTGGTGTATGAATGTTCACAAACGCTAGTAACAAATATTTTTTTTAAATACTGGTCAGTAACTACTTTCGATGACTGATCCCATAGGTGTGAGTTGCTTCTGTAAGACTAAACAAATTTACGCTCAGTGGTCTGTGTCATGAGCGGCGAACCATATGCGAAAAGAAAGTTGGTGCAAATATCCGAAAATATGTCCCGGCCGGAGTATAATGCAACAAATCTTACAAATTTCCTCTGCGGGGACGACTTGAAACCAGTCTCAGATCGGATCCGTCCCGCGGGCCGCCAGTTTACCACCCATGGCATAAATTATAGCTCTTGTGGCTGCTCAGCCTTGGCTCGAGTTCGATCCTTACTACCGTCCCTTATACAGTTTTTGTGTCGTTCTCTTGTTTGATTTTAGGAAACCAAACGAAGAACAGTTTGGCGTCACAGTCTTTGAGGAGCCGCTTGAATCTGCACAAGCAACGAAAATCAAATGGCTTTGAGCACTATGGGTATTAACATCTGAGGTCATCTGTCCCCTGGAACGGAGAACTACTTCAACCTAACTAACCTAAGGCCATCACACACATCCATGTCCGAGGCAGGATTCGAGCCAGTTACCGTAACAGTCTGCACAAGCAACGGTCTGATCAGCTATCGTCAATGATAATTAACTCGGAAATGGGATAACGTATCGAATTTTTTTCGTAACAATTATTTCTGAGCACAGCTTACGCTGCAACTCCTTTACGAGCTTTTCAGACCGTTTCTGACCATAGTGCATACCCCGGGGATATGCAGGTCTGTTGTGCGGCATAATGATGATGGCGTCGTTAAAATATATCGTAGATAGCACAGTCCCCCTTTAGATATCAGGATCGGAGATACTCAGGAGGATGCTGAAGTCAGGAGGAACAAAACTGGCGTTCAGTAGGATGGTGCGCCGTTATATCCCTTATTCCGTTAGGTAGGGCAGATAATTTAAGAAGAGACATGACTGGGTTGAAGACATATATAGTGCGAAGTATTTAAGTACTTTGGCTGAAAGAACAGGAGATCTTGTTGGGTGAGAACAGTGTTGTAAAAAATAAATCAAAGATCAGTAACGAAGGAGCAAGAGTATATGCCAGCTATCCCCACACATACTAAAGGAATCGAAACCGTGTATCATGAGATAAATGAAACTATTGAAGCAGTTATGGGAGATGAAAATTTGATGGTGATGTGGGACTGGAAGTCACCAGTAGGAAAAGAAAGACAGGAAAAAAGTAGTATATGGGTTAAACCAATGAATGGGGTAGCCGCCAGCAGAATTCTACAGCTAACACTTGGTTTAACAATCACGAAAGAAAATTATATACCTAGATGACATTGAGAGACGACGGAATGTTTCGAACACAGATTTTAAACTGCAAAAAAATTCCATGTGTGTCTGTTGACTCTCACCACAGTGTATTGATTATGAACTACAGATATAAACTGAAGTCATTGCAGAAAGGTAGGAACTCAAGGAGAAGAGACCTGGATAAATCGAAAGACGCAGAGATTGTTGAGAGTGTCAAAGGAAGCTTAAGGAACGATACACGATGAGAGATGAAAGAAGCAGGGGATCTAGTAGGCAAAAAGACAATACTCAATAGAAATTCTTGGATAATACATGTGTTAGTGAATTTAACTGACGAAAGGAGAGAACACTGAAATGCAGCAAAGAAAGCAGAAAAAGAGGCTTCAGAGTCTTAAAGTTTAGAGTGACAAGACACACAAAATTTCTAATCGGGAATGATGGTTACACGACAAATTAAATGTTGTAGAAATATGTGGGACTGGCTAAAAGATATGCGCTACCTTAAGGGAAAATTATAGAGAACTTTGGTGAAATGAATATCAAGAGCTTGGATGGAAAGCCAGTATTATACAAAGAAGGGAATGCTGAAAGGCGGAAGGAATATATAGAAGGGTAATGAAATTGAAGGCAATACTACTGAAAGAAAAGGCGAAGTAAACGACGAAGAGATTGTAGATATGATATTGTGAGAAAAATTTGACAGAACACTTAAATACCTACGTGGAAACTAGGCGCCTGGAATGGACAACATACTCTCGGAATTATTGAGATCTTGGGAAATCCAGCCATGACAAAACTATTTACCTTCTAATGAAAGTTGTATGATATGGGAGAAACACCCTCAGACTTCAAGACGAATGTCATAATTCGATCGGCAAAGGCGGCAGGTGCTAACAGGTGCAAATACTGTCGAAACCTAAGTTTAATAAGTCATCGTTCCATGAATGTTAATATAGAACAAACATTTAATTACTAAGAAGTGTTTTCTTAAAGTAGCTATCTGGAGTGTAGTCTTGTAGTAGTGGTAGTAGTAGTAGTAATAGTTTTACAGACATCTACATATTTACAGGTATAGAATGACAAGGATGGATCAGATATCCGGTCGTGGCATTATAACAACCATCACTCACCTGCTTGAAGTAATTTAGGGAAACCACGGAGAATCTATAACAGAGTGGCTGGATGAAGACCGGAGTCTCCGCCATCCTGAATACAAGGCCACTCTATTTAAAAAAGTGCTAGAGCATTCGGTTTACAGATAAGCCACACAAAAATGATAAGACACTAACGCTACACTGTTCATACATTTCTCACTCTCAGTCACTACAAACAAATTGTGTTATAACACTACGCACACTTTTAGCTGCTGTAAGGACAATTTCGTGCACCGCAATCTCCTATCTGCTAGCCTGGAAACAGAATGATATTACTTGGTACAAAATGCTCTTTTGAGTTTTATGTTCCTTCTTTCTTGGTGAATGTAAATTCAATCTAGCTGTTGTTCCATGGTCATGGACAGAGGTGTTCGTGTAGTAAGTAGCAAAGTTCTTTTGTTTTTTAAGCATAAAGTACGGCTGCAGTAATTCGAGCTACTTGGGGCTGAGGCTACCACGAATTACAAAAAATTCGTATAATACGGAAATATCGCCAAATCAGTGGTATATCATGAATAAATATTTTATGAGCACAATAATGATTACAAAATAAATAGAAAACAGTGTAGTACATACCTGTATTAGATGTAGAGATATGGGCACACATTTTCTAGTTTCAAAAATATAAATTACATTTTAAAGAAGTTGTCCATAGTCCCTTGTTTTAAAATAGAACGTCGTTTTCTAGCAGCAATGTAGCGCCATCTTACAAAGAAGCATGGTGTCAGTTGGAGTATCTTCCGCTTGTTGCTCCATATAACACATTGCCACATCTAGCGCTGCCAAACCCTCGGTGTGAGTGATCACTGGTACAATTTCTTCAGGCAGTTCTACGTCGTCACAGTGTGCAGTGGATTCACTAACCAATTCAGCAATTGCAAGATCTGCCGCTTCAAACCGTTCATCAGTTTTCATCCATTCTGAAACATAAGTCACATTCGCATTCTCACATCCTGTAAGGTCCTGCAGTTCTGCAACGGTAGGTCATCTTCGTCTGTACTGTTGGTATCCGTTTCATTCCGTAAAATCTGGTTCCAAGACATTTTTACTGTGTCCGCCTTTATTTCAGACCATGAATCGGTTCTGCAGCAAACAACGTCTCGTATCGCAGTGGTGTGTTTTTTAATGTTTTCATGGTTCCTTCGCCTTATGTTGTTCGTAGAAGCGTCTGAAGCAAACAACAATGGTACCTTCTTTTCAAACACTTTTTGTCCATTAAAGAAAATTTTTCGTTGTCATATGTAACAGGCAGCACAAAAGCTAAGATATTTTGTAAAGTTCTAGGTTTAGCAGATTTCGCTAATGCCAGCAGCTTCAGTTTATGGTCTCCCCTTGTACTCGGTGCAATAAGCACTGTTAACCTCTCTTTACTTATACAGTTTAGAACTGTTTCATCACAGTTATACAGTTGATCAGGAGTAAAATTTTCTTCTTGTATAATTTTTCACAAAACTGTGAAACAGTTTGAGAATCCGAAGAAAGTTTTTCACAGCAAATCTCAAGCTGCCTTACGCCGTATCGCTTCTTCCACCTATCCGAACATCCTGAATCTGCAGTAAAATCGCCCTCACCTTCCTTTAACTCATTTCTAAAAAACACAGCTTTTGCTTCTATATTAGGCCATGAAATTGAATTTCCTTTTTGTCTTTGTAGAATCAACCAGGCGAACAAAGCTTTAATTGTTTTTTCATACTCAGATTTCTTCATTGACTTTCGTTGAAATGGCGAAATAGAACACTTGTTAATGAAGACTTCTCAAGTTTGTTTCTACGCTAATCTCCAGCTGTCACTTCACTGATTTCATACTCAATAGCAAGTTCTTTCTTTTTTTCTCCTTTGTCTAGCCTTTTCAAAACCGCCAGTTTCACAATCAACGGCAAATTTTTTATTACACCTACCTCTCATTGTAATGTACGAATTAAAATATTAAGGAACACACAGTTACATACGTACAGTACACTGCACATATATACAACAATTTAAAATTAAAGTGACACAGATAGGATCACTACAGTATAGATGTTACTGCACTATCTTCCACAGTACATACAACAACGGCCAGTCAATGTTGTAAATGTGTACTGTACTGTTACTTAGGAGTACTATATTTTAATGACCACTGTTGCTGAGTAGGCATAAAATAGGAGTAACAATAACAATGTTATGCACTGTACAACTGGTTGTTAGGCGCTCCCATTTAATGAAGGGGCGACAAAGAAAAAGCAAGCACACTCCTTGAAACGTAACGGTACGTGTCCATCATTAACAGAAATGCATTGGCAGTCTGAGGTCAAGTTTATTTCTGAGCATTATAAACGAAATCCATAAGTGAGACACTTTACCTATGTTATACATAGTAAATGGAAATACAGTTCAAAATATAGCACATTCGAAAGTGCATAAAACGTACATATGGAAAACGTATTAAAAGTGGGCTTTTCCTCTGGCCAAATGTAAAATCATTAATATGTTGTTTTTATTGATGTAACTCATTATTAAGTCTTTCATAATTGATTTTATTATATTTTTGAGTACAGTGACATCAGAGAAATGGGCTAGTAATTTTCTATGTCTTCTGCATTACCTTCCTTTATTAGATGTGCATCTCCTACCTATTTTAAATACTATGGAAATTTTCATGATGTGAAGGAGTCGTTTATTACGCTTGTTAAGAGAGCTTGTATACTCTGCGCATTTCTTCGGTACACACATAGGTGGTTCATCTACGACTACTGACCTTTTATTTCTTTGTTTGTGGATAGTTTTAGTTATTTCATGCCCTGTGGTTCGTAGCAACTTCATTGCACTTGGTGCAAAATTATTTACAGCTGTTATATTTGATTGTGGATATTTCTATTGTAACTTCTATGCAGTACTTTGGAAATGCTCATTCACATAGTTTCTGGGTGGTGTAGATAACTTGTTGCTTTATAACCATCCCTTATCAGTATGTTGTTATGCCTTTCTTTGTCTCTAACTGTTTCCTTTTTTATGACAACCCAGACTGCTTTGCTTTTATTTTCTGCATTCTATATTATTTTGTCATTTAGTGAACTTTTTGTTGCACATTACTTTCCTGTAAATCTATTCTATACCTGTGGTAGAAATTCAAGAACTTTGATTCACTATGACTCTTTTCCATGAAACTGAGATAGTTGAGGGTTTGGGAGACTTCTTAATACCTATTGTTGTCCGTTTGTTTTTGTGAGAAACTGATACTCATGTGGGTACTTTTGAAAACTGCTCTTCAAAATTCAATTAAAAAGATTTAGTTAATTTGGAGAATTTCACATTTACACTGGTTTGTCTATGCACTTCATCCCAGGTTTGGTTTCCTAGTTCTTTTGAAAAACCTTGTATTTTTATTTCTGATAAATATCTTTTGTAAGCTTGCAGTTTATGGAATTTTTCCACACCCGATTTTACTGTTATTATTTGGCAAAAATCGTCTGATAGTCCTAGATCCTTTAATGCTGCATCACACATTTCCATATCCATATTTGTGGCCACATGGTCAACTACTGTTGCAGTCACTGTAGTAGCGCTTGTCGCACCATCGACTAACAGGTATATGATAAAATTCTGAAAGATATTTGTGAGGGTACTACTAGTTTCATTTATGATACACAGTTATATCTATGTCTCCATACAAAATTATGTTGACTTTTGTACTCGAGATTTCAATTTTTATTTACTGACCAAATTCACACAGAAAGTGACTGATTTCTTCATGTTATCAAGGCCTGATGATTCAAAAGTTTGTATTTCAAAGCGTTTGTCTCCAGTTCCTGTACGGAAAACAGACGTGGAAACAATTTAGATAGGAAGAGAATACGAACAGAATCTTTCCAGACGTGGTGTTATGTACTAGTGTTGAAGGCTCTATCTGTAGGAAGACTTATTAATCGGGGGATATTGAATATGAGTGGGGAAGAAAAACATTTATGGCGCAAAGTGATTAATATATTTGTAATAATTTAACAACTGCAGGCCGAAAAAATACAATATTTGCAATTTGCTCCGTTTTGTTTGGACACTCACCTTAAAATTACATCGCTAATCGAACTGTATTATTAAACATCGATTTTAGTGCTCGTTTTCGTCGTTTTTTTGACAGCATGTCATTTGCAACTACCCATGGAGAAAATTATTGCTTATTTGTGGAGAGCTGTTTTGAGGTTAGATTTTATGTACGTTTCTGTTCTTACATTTTCCGTCCTGTTTCGTGTCCCTGGTTGGTGTCTCAATCAGCTGCTATTTAGTGCATTGCTTTCACTCAGTTCTTTATAAATTTCCCCTTACTAATTCACCCCATAAGCACTTACACAGAATGTGGCGAAATGTGACCAGAGCAGACAAAATGGTTCAAATGGCTTTGAGCACTTTCGCACTTAACATCTGAGGTCATCAGTCCCCTAGAACGTAGAACTACTTAAACCTAACTAACCTAAGGACATCACCCACATCCATGCCCGAGGCAGGAATCGAACCTGTGACTGTAGCGGTCGCGCGGTTCCAGACTGTGGCGCCGCGAAACGCTCGGCCACCTCGGCCGGCTGTGAGCAGACACTTCTGGCAATACACTCAGTGAGATGTGTCAAGTTATTGTCGTTGCTCACTTGTTCATCTTTCGTCTTGTGTGTGCTATGGCGCTAATTTTGAGTGTTCTGAATGTGTGTGTGTCATAGATAGATAGATAGATAGATAGATAGATAGAGAGATAGTGGGAGAGAGAGATGGAAAGAAGGGTGGGGAGAGAACCAAGAAAAGTGAAGTAGTTTTTTCCCCTGTAATGTTTTTTTGTCGGCAGTCACCTCTGTATAGTTCATCGAGTGTTCCAGATAGTATTTTGTTGCACTCTCTCTCTCTCTCTCTCTCTCTCTCTCTCTCTCTCTCTCTCGCACACACACACACACACACACACACACACACACACACACACACACACACACATTCAAAACATTCATGGTTATAATAGTTTCCACAACGAAGATACCCAATGGGATGTGGAGCCATGCCGAGTCCAGGGTTTTGGCAGTTGCATTAGGTTTCTCCGCAGAGGATCCATGACGCGAATAGCCCAATCGAGGTCGTCCCACAGATTTGGAGTTTGGTGACCGAGAGAGTACGCTAAATGCGTCTTCGAACCATGCGCGTACACTGTAAGTTGTTGACCCGTTGCATTGTCCTGCTGGTAGACTTCGTAGTGCTGAATAGCAACAAACTGCATATAGGGGTGGACATGGTCCGCAAGGATAGATGCATACTTGTGTTGATCCATTATGCAACTAAAACTTCCTCGGGCAATAACATTCCCTCCTCCGACCTGGATCCTTCCGGTGATTGATGCACGATGTTTGCTTTCAGACGTTGCAAGCCAACAGATATCAGTCTGATGATGATAAAACGCGATTCATCTGAAAAGACCACTTGTCGCTAGTCAGTCAACGTCCAGTTGCGATATTGACGCGCAAATTCCAGTGTGCATCGCCCATGAACAGCAGTCATAATGGGTGCTTGAATTAGGTGCCTGCTGCAGAGGCCCATACGCACCAACGTTCGCTTATTGCTCGTTGAGGAGACACTATTGGCAGCCTCTTGTTTCATTTGGGCGTCTGCATCTACACACATACTCCGCAAGTGGGTGGTGGAGGGTATCGTGTCCCGCTACTATTCATTTCCTTACATGTTCCACTCTCAAATAGATTGACGGAAAAACGACTGTGTCTATGCATCTGTAAGAGCCCTACTCTCTTATATTTTATCTTCATGGTTCTTGCGCGAAATGTACGGTTGCAACAGTAGAGTGGATCTGTAGTCAGCCTCAAGTGCCGGTTCTCTGAACCTGGTCCGCAGCTCGTGGTCGTGCGGTAGCGTTCTCACTTCCCACGCCCGGGTTCCCGGCGGGGTCAGGGATTTTCTCTGCCTCGTGATGACTGGGTGTTGTTTGATGTCCTTAGGTTAGTTAGGTTTAAGTAGTTCTAAGTTCTAGGGGACTGATGACCATAGCTGTTAAGCCCCATAGTGCTCAGAGCCATTTGAACCATTCTCTGAACTTTCTCAGTAGTGCTCCTCGAAAAGAAAGTTGCACTAGCTAAAGTGATTTCCGTTTTAGTTCCCTAAGCATTTTTGTAATACTTGATTGCTTTTCGAAACTACTGATAACAAATGTAGCACTGAGTTACTTCGATGTCTTCCTTTAATCCGACCTGGTGCGGATGCCAAATACTGAAACAGTGCTCAACAAAGGGATGGCACTGGTCCTGCAGCGGTCTCCTTAACAGATTAACCACACTATCCGAACATTCTTCCAATAAACCGATGTCGACCATTCACCTGCCCTACTACAATACTTACATGCTCATTTCGCATTCCTTGGTAACGTTACGTCTAGATATTTAATCGACGTTACTGTGTCAAGCAGCACACTGCTTAAGCTGCACTCGAACGTTATGGGTTTCTATTTCCTACAGATCAGCATTCACTTAAATTTTTCTACATTGAGAGCAAGCTACCATCCATCATACTTCCTAAAAAAAATTCTACGTCATCATGTACCCTTCTAAAGTCACTCAACGACGACACCTTTCCATATACCACAGCATCATCAGCAAATGGCCGCAGACTGTTGCTCACCCTCTTCGACAGATCAGTTATGTGTATAGAAGATAGCAGCGGCATCACACTTTCCTGAGGCACTCCTCGCGATACCCTTGTCTCTGAGGGACGCTCGCCGTCGAGGACAACATAGTCGGTTCTGTTATTTAATAAGTCTGCAAGCCACTCGCCTAACTGAGAACCCCTTCTATGTGTTTGTACTTTCGTTGACCACCGGTACTGTGGCACTGTGTCAAATGCTTTGTGTAAATCTAGGAATATGGAATGCGCTTTTTTCCCTTCATCCATGGTTCACAGTACCTCAAGTGAGAAGCGTGTTGGTATGTGTACAGGATTTTTTCTCTGTCAAAGAAATTTATTATATTCGAACTGAGAAAATGTTGAATGATTATGCACTACTTCAATGTTAAATATAATGGGTCTGTAATTCTGCGGGTTCATTCCTTTACACTTCTAATATACAGGACTAACCTGCGCTTTTCTGCAGTCGCTTGGGACTTTGCGCTGTGCTAGAGATTCGCGATAAATGCAAGCTTAGTAAGGGGCCAATGCTGTAGATTACTCTTTGTAAAACCGAACTGGGATTCCATCAGGACCTGGCGAATTATTTGCTTTCAACTTTTTCTGTTGTTTCTGTACACAAGTGATGCTTGGCCTCCATACAGTACTGCGATGGTCAAACAATAGTATGTTTGTACGCTGCACCTGCGTGAATAATTTTTTTAAATGCGACATTTAAGACATCGTAATTGCTTTTACCGTCTTCTACTGACACACCGGACTAGTCGTCTAGTGACTGGATGGAATTTTCACTCCCACTTAGCGTTTTTTCGTACGATCTAAATTTTCTCGGATTCTAGCAAGATCTGTTGCTAAGGTATGACGGTGGTTGTTGTCTTACCATACCATGCATGGTATACTTTAATCGTGGCGGCACGCAAACAGTTCAAAGGGATCTGTTGCATTAACAGTGCTCCTTTCACTCAGATTAATTTTATTAAGAATTCGATAGTATTTTTCTATCATTTAGGGTTGTGAACCTCGGTGTCGATAAACTGACAATCCGCCGTTACTGTGGTTTGAAGTTGACCATTCCACGACTCGGTAGTGTCGAGTGCAGATGCCTGGTCTTCACTTTTTGGCTTTATTTTTGTCAGATAAGGCTTCGGTCTAGTTTCGGTGGAGTGTAATTTTCGATTGGAGGGATTCCTTGTGACATCAGCGTCACTGAGCGCGTTTTCCCGCAGCTGGAGTCGACAGAGATGCTATTGGCTCCAGTTTATTAGAGATATGTTGGCAGGAGTTTTCCCCTTTAGGCGAAATTTTGCCACTGGTGCCGCCATAGCGCGCTCTTTGATAATTGGATAGTTGTTTGTTTGTTGCGCGCACAGAAGTGGCGCAGCCGGAGAGAGGCGCACTCTACTTTAAGCAGGAGACACGGGCGGCGATCACCGTAGCGAGGAGTCTGATTAAGGCGACGACAGCCGTAGGTGGAGCTTGCAGTATCGGACGGGATCCACCGTTCCGGTAGCTAGATTCAGGCGTCACCCGCCGTATGGAGAGGTTCGACTTGGAGGGCTCGGCCCAGGGCCGTCTCGCTGTTTGACAGCCGGGCCTACCGTTTCAGATTCATCTCGCAGCGCTCACGGAGTACTTCAACACAACCGAGATGTACTTGCCTAGCAGCTCTAAACTACAGTATTTGGTGAGATAATTTTACACTTTTTCCATTAGGAACTCTAGAGTACTAAATTGTTGCAAGTTTTCTGTAGGATCTCGTTACATTCGGATAGATCGCTTTAGCGGAAAGTTTCGTTTGTTTCATTTGGTGTTTAACCTTATGTGACAGCAGTCATATTTATTTTTCGCATTATCCGTCTCCAATGTTTGCTGGGGAAGATTAGGCATTCCGTGAAATTTTTCCCCGTCTTGCCGACTAGTTTTTGAGATAGATTTTTCATTTTTTTAGTCAGTATTTTGTGTGATTTTTACCATTTAACGAGAATAAATGTAAATTCATTATACTCTAGGTTCGCGTGTTAACTCTTAAGTGTTTCCAATGACATTAGTTTGGAGAGGCTGTTCAATTAATTCTTATTGATGTTATTTTTGAGAAAATGCGCAGTTGTGGTTTTCTTTATTTTCGTAGCAAACGTCACCGCAATCGATTACAGGAATAGGTAATTGGTACACGTCAGTGAACATTCAGGACACGAATCGAATGTGTCTGTCTTGAGCCTGCTAACTAGTTCGTTTTCTCGCAGAGGTTTGTTTTGATTTCACAGCTGCTGCAACCTCAAATTTGGCAAAAATCCGACCTCTTCCATTTTTCGTGACGCTTAATCAGGTTCGTTTGCGACGCTCTCACAAAAGGTTCCGTAGAAAACTACTAAACTAAGGAAACTGTTTGGACTTGAAACTTGGATTGACCGATCCACAGTTATACATTTTACGCTGTATTCTTTATTGGTGCAAAAGTTAGTGTCGTTATTTTGTTCAGTCTTTCTTATTGTAGAGGGGCTCAGATTTCAATTAATTGAGAATCAGTTGTAGCACCTCGAATAGTTTATGTGCTTCGCTGACGCGAATGTTCTTGCCATGTGGTTGATTTCAGCTTCATTTTATGTGGTTTGTGTTTTCTGCACGACTCTGTCATTTCTACAACTATGTTGTCTACGGCATTGTGTTTCCTTGGAGGATTGCATTGATATCTTTTTATGTGGCTGTCCACTCATGTTAGATATGTTTGAAGGGTTATGATTTTCTCACGAACTTTATGTGTATGATTTCTTTACGTTAATGAGAAGCACGGCGAAGGTTGAGTGCGACACGCTCGCCGGAATCCGGTGGAAAACATGGAACACAGAGGGAAAGTGGACTTGATACATTACAGGAGATAGAGTAGATAGTGTCGGAAGTTCCATACGGCTTTTCGCGGATAATGCTGTAGTATACAGAGATGTTGCAGCATTAGAAAATTGTAGCGAAATGCAGGAAGATCTGCAGCGGATGGGCACTTGGTGCAGGGAGTGGCAACTGACCCTTAACATAGACAAATGTAATGTATTGCGAATACATAGAAAGAAGGATCCTTTACTGTATGATTATATGATAGCGGAACAAACACTGGTAGTAGTTACTTCTGTAAAATATCTGGGAGTATGCGTGCGGAACGATTTGAAGTGGAATGATTATATAAAATTAATTGTTGGTAAGGCGGGTACCAGGTTGAGATTCATTGGGAGAGTCCTTAGAAAATGTAGTCCATCAACAAAGGAGGTGGCTTAAAAAACACTCGTTCGACCTATACTTGAGTATTGCTCATCAGTGTGGGATCCGTACCAGATCGGGTTGACGGAGGAGATAGAGAATATCCAAAGAAGAGCGGCGCGTTTCGTCACAGGGTTATTTGGTAACCGTGATAGCGTTACGGAGGTGTTCAACAAACTCAAGTGGCAGACTCTGCAAGAGAGGCGCTCTGCATCTCGGTGTAGCTTGCTGTCCAGGTTTCGACAGGATACGTTTCTGGATGAGGTATCGAATATATTGCTTCCCCCTACTTATACCTCCCGAGGAGATCACGAATGCTGCTAAAGTATTTGGCATCAGAAGTAATGACTCAATACTAAGGAGAAGGCGCGGTAAACGGTTCGCTGCTGAGATGCGGAGCATGTTAGGCGAAGAAGTAAGACACAATTGTACACCTCTGCGTCGTTGATTGTAGAGGGTCGTGTGCAGGTTGAGATTTACGCCATTCTTTGATCACAAGCACTTCCTTTCCATTCAGACATTTCAGAATTATAAATGTTCGGGCAGAGCTTTACATCCCAGAAGTTTCATCACCCGATGTGACTGGACATTGCCTCCAGCTTGGCCACTAGCGTATAAACTTGAATTTATTTGCGGGTACATCGAAGGTTCGGTGGTGGAAAAGATGAGTTCCATAGCAGCTTCATGTCGTACATGCAAAGAATTCAGGGACGCATTTTTCAGCGGCTATTGTCGAGGGAGATGCAGGGACGGTTCAAACAGGAAATCTTGCTACCTCGGGATTTAGAATCATCTGATTTCAGCAGTCCACTGAAACTATTTGAACCCTTACCAAAACAGAAATATTTTCTGGACGAACCATGTAGCGCATCGAAAATTATCCGATTTTGCTACATGAAGCTCTCACTTATAACCGACAAGTCTTGACTGCGAGCTGTGACAATGATATCGAACTAGTACAATCTAGTAATGAGTACTCATCCCAAAAGATAGAAGTTTTAACAGATATGGAAATAACGGAAGTAATGATGGGGGAAGCAGCTTTGGAAACAACCAGCCTCAGTTTAACGACGCACAGTATGAAAGGCTCAACAGGAACGTGAGTAACAACGTACGCCGGCTGTTCATCCCCAATTGGAGAGAACGTGGACTGGATAGTTGACAGGAGAAAACAGTTGAAGTTCGCGGTCCGAACACCACGATAGAGCAGAGCAGCGGAAATACACAATAACAGTGACGGTACACTGCTGGGAACACGGTTCGAAATTGCCCCCCTGACAGATGGAACTGAGTCAAATAAACTTATTGGAGTATGAAGATATCGGACAAATATTATCAGAGTTATACCATGAATTCTTTTCCGTGTACAAGGGACCTATACGTATTAGCTGATTGTTCTGTGCCACAGTATTTTATTAAATATTTTTATATGATGATGTAAGAATTTAAATAAGGTCTTTGCTGATGTGTAGCTATGGATATTTGATCAAATGAATGAATTTCCTTTGTGCTGTCGTATGTGATGTATTTTGCCTTGTATAATTCTTGTACTTCTTTTGCAGCTGACATTATCTATGTTGTATGAATTAGCCTTCATGAGCTATTTATGACATGCGAATTTTGCCTGTTGTAATTTTGTCAAACACTTATCTTGTGTGTGGAAAGATTTGTCTTTTCTTGATCTATATTGCAGGGGACCGCCTGCTTATTTTTGTATCTCAATTTCTGGAGTGTACTTAGATCTGTTGCGTTCGTGTCTTCTAGCCAGAAGGGCGACAGTGTTTTGGGCTTCTATATTTCGAGAGGCTGGGCATACCATCAGGCATTTGTGCACTCCGCTGTCTTTTTTTGTGGTCTATTTTCCGTCCACGCCTTTGAGCACTAGACAACATTCGGTTGTGTATGGACCCATCCTCGAGGTTATAGAGCACAATTTTGTTCGTGAATTTTTTGGCGGCATCATCGCACGCATATGGCATCGTTTATATTAGCATTTCATTTGCCATTAGCAATTCATTTTCGAACGGCAGCCTTGTTGTTTCTCATGAAGGACGTAAATGACGCTAAACTATCACGAGTTGCTCACCCCAGATGTTGTGCATAAAAGACAATGATGCATTACAGATAAATAATTAATTTCTTTGCAGGGATTAATTTATTTTGTGTTGGGAAAAATTTTGGCTTGTTGCAATGAAATTGTCTCTAGTAGTAGAGGCTGAGGATTTAGGATAAGGCTAGGACCATTATATGTAATCGTACAAGAGATGACGGAAGAAGGAAAATTAAGGATCACTAGGAGAGCTGGGTGAGACGAGAAGGATGAGTAACCCATTTCATATCGACTTCGTATGACGCCGAATGGGCTCTGTCAGTAGACAGTATCATAATTAAATTTCATATAAATTTTATTATACTTGTAGCTATCTTTGCATGTAATTTGCATGAAAGACATTTCTTATTTTCTTGTGCTTATTATGTTTATGGATAAAAAGGCATGATTAATTACTTAGCATGATAGTATGGTAATGGGAGTTATTAACCTAACAAGTTCGTACCATAAATCTAATTTGCATGTCTATGCACGGGTGTCGGTGTATTAATCTGGTAACTGAGTCTAACAACTAACAATAATTTACGCCATAACACCACAAAGTTAAATATGATTCCTAGTTCATTACAAATATTCTTAAACATTAAAGATAATAAGGTTATAGAATCATTATGAAAAACCAGATTTTATTACTTTAAATTTGAATAATGTAAAGTGAATTATATTTATTTACATTTTATTCACAATTTATAACTAATGATTAAAGTCAATTTTGATTATATATTGACTGTATCTTGATGAAATGTCATTTTTGTGAGGCCTTCAGTTAATTCGTATGGCAAAGTGTTCGCGGATACTCTTCAAATTGCTACCCTCATTCGCGTTTCGCCCACTATCACCTGGTGGACCGTGTTAATGCGTAGTCTTACCCAGACGTACGGATAACATCACAGCCCAGCATCCTGTGATCCACTTACTAGATAACTAACATGGTGACAGAGGTGACAGTAGAACTATTGGTCTGGTCACCACGTTGGTGCAGGCGTGGAGGAGCCCCATCTCCTATACTGAGACTGTGTGAGCGTGTCACAGACACGGCTGACCACACCCCCTCCAATATAGCGCGCCAGCGCAACTGCGATATTGACTGTGGCCAGCGCAGCCACAGGTAGCGGGGGCACAGCAGGGAGTGCGTGCAACCAGGTGCAGCGTGACGTGGGTTGGCTGTCATCCTCCTCACCCCAACGGTGGGTCTACTACGCAACGACAGACAGTGCAGCGCCGATTGGTGTCAGAACTAAGTAAGCAGGCGTGCAGGCGAGTAAAAATCGAATGCGAATCCTATCTCAGATCTCAGGGCGGTAGCCAAAAGATGGAGAGGGAAACGTGGTGGTGCATGCTGGTGATTCCCCCCCCCCCCCCCCAATTTCCGATGCAAGGACAGTGACGGAGTAGTTGTACTACAGGAAGCTGAATATTTCTCAGTCTTATGCCTCAGTGGAATAGGTCCCTCACATTACAGTCCTTTAAGAATTATTTCTGCAGAGTCCCCACCAGGCTAATTGACTGCTGCACATAACTATAGTTTCAGAGCAGGCTGTATGTCAATATACATGTGATATCCATTGTGTCGACAAAGACAATAATATTACTAAAAATTCCAAAATGTGCGATCACTGAAAGCAGAAGTCGAAACCAGATTAATATTTCTTATTGTGTTTGTTGTGTAGCTGTTCGTTACTCCAATCAAAATACTCATTTCGCTTTAAACACAATGGAGCACAATCTATTCCAGCTTCATCTCTTTAATGCAGAAGTAAACCATGTCTAATAACTTGAGTTCAGTTAAACCTTATTGTGCTATGTCAATGATGAGACCATATAGAATAGATTGAGTTCCTGTCCTGTATAACTCACTTCCCACTCTGTTGCACCGACGAGTCCAGGCCAGGTAACTCAGTCTCCCACAGTGGAGAACCACAGATTCAATGCTGACCTAGCTCGTCTCTTATCCAGTATGTTTGTACGAACGATGTTGGAGCCATTACCACCATCCAGTCCTGGAGCTAGCCCGGTTCAGACCACCAGCTCCAGACCCCCAATAATGTATACCATCTTGTCTTTTCTGTTTGCCGCACAAAGAATCGAGTGTTGGTTTATTCAAGAGTGTGAGATCCAAGGCAAAAAGGCAGAGTACCCACTGCACATGGGTGAAGGACCAACAATTTTCCCAATGAACTATTCTTGTGCAGCGTATTTTTGTGTAATTATCTTTTTATATTGTTGTTTAAAGACATGTTATGTATTTAACCTACTTTTCTCCCCAGGTTAACTCAGGACAGGGCCATTTTGTAATGTTTGTTATGACATTTGGGCACAATAGTTGGTTTAATTGCTGAAATTCAGTTTTTCTTACAGGAAACTCTTTTGGTTCACATTTCTTTGCTTAAGTGATCGTGGTTTTTTTTCACAAAGCAGTATGCTAACTTAGCAATCGCGTATCTCTTTACACTATTAATTTGATTCCTTTATCTATATTGTTACATACATACGATTTCCGCTTATAAGTGGTTTCCTTTGATGTATCGTTATGTCACACATTTTTTGGTAACATTTTTTTGCAACATTGATATCACAAACTTGTAACGTAGTTAGTATGACAATACAGCTACACCAAAGTTGACATTTTTTTGTGTTTGTTATGTTCAGCTGTTGTGTGATTCCAATGTGATTAATTACGTTTTTCATTGTCAAAGTCTATGGGATGTCTGTGTAGCTTTTGCAGTGTCATAAAGTTAGAGAACGGGAAGATCTAGGCTCTTGCAACCGTAAGCAGATTGTATCGTAAGATACTTGGAGTGAATGTGTTGCTTGCTGGCTAGTAAGGTTTCATGATTATATTTTTTGGAAGACTCGTGTTGGCATGGATCAAATGTCGTAGAGGAAGAAGGAACCGCAGGCATCTCCTCAGTTTACATCGAGCATTTTAAGTGTGAGCGACAGTGAATGTACATCTGTCTGAGTATACTTGAGTATTCAGTGTGGCAAGTATCCTTCTTATTGCTACATTGTCATTCCAACTTTCTTAATGACATGTTGAATTAAATATCTGCTTGTCACTGTCTTATTGTCTGACGAGTAAGTAATACACTCCCTAAGCATCAATTAAAACCGAACGGGAGGGTTGCTATAGGGGCCTGCTTTATTTAAAAGTCCTCCCTTCTCTCTGATTAATCCTACTAAGAGTTTGGTATTATTGTTGTGTGTTTTAGGGTTGTGTACTTCGGTATCGGTAATTGACAATGGGTCATTGCTGTTATTTGAAACAACAGTGATATCACAAGGTTAATATTATCCGGAAACTTTCGGCGGATTTGTAGTGTAGGCTTCATTGTGAGTGTAGAAGTGGCTTTCGGCCGCGGTGGGAAGCGGCGGCTGGGCTATAATACGGTAGGTGTATGTGAGCTGCGCTCTTGTTGAAAATCTGGAGGGGGAGGAGACGCAGAAGCCATTAGAAGGATTCTGGATCCTAGGGCGACTGTGGACAATAGCCGAGGCATGGAATCGCCAAGCAGGCGGCTAGCCGACACCGTAGAGACCGGCGGATTTCAAAGGGACACTCTGGTCGCGAGCCATTACTTGGAACCCACTTTCTAAATAGTAGCGGCTGTAGCTGTGGGAACGACGGTGCCAGAAGCGTTTAATATTGACCGGCCCACGTCTCTGTGGCGCCTAGTCTGCAAGTATTATACTTTATTTTTGTCCAGCGAGGCTTCGGGCTGTTGTGGTGGAGTGTAATTTTCGATTCGACTGACGCCTTATGTCATCACTGAGCACGTTTTCCCGCAGCTCTAGTAGACAGAGATGCTATTGGCTCTAGTGTATTAGATATATGTTGATAGAAGTTTGCGCCCTTAGGAGAAATTTTGGCATTGGAGCTGCCATAGCGCGCTCTTTGATCATTGGATAGTTGTTTGGTTGTGGCACGAACACAGAAGTGTTACAGCCGGAGGGAGGCGCACTGTGCTTTAAGGAGGACATACGGGCGGCGATCACCGTAGCGCGGAGTTTGATTCAGGTGCGACAGCCGTAGGTCAACGTTCCAGTTTCGGACGGTTCCCGCCGTTCTCGTAATTAGATTCAGATTTTCCAACCCACCTTAGGGAGAGGTTCGACTCGGAGGGGTCGGCCGAGGGCCTTCTTGGTGTTTGGCAACCGGGCCTGCCGTTTCAGATTCATCTCGCAGAACACGCCGTACTTTAATAAACTCTACCGTACTAAGTTGCTGCAGGTTTTCTGTAGCATCCCGTTTTATTCAGATTGGTCAGTTTAGTGGAACGTTTAGTTTGCCTGACGTGGTGTTTAACTTTATGTGATAGTAGTCAGATTTAGTTTTCGCGTTATCCGTTTGTAATGTTTGGTGGGGAAGGTTATGCACTTTTTTTCCTTTTACCCTCACGATTATTCATTTTTTTAGCCAGTAGTTGCTGTGATTTTTAGCATTTAAGGACAATAAATGTTAATTCACTACACTCAAACTTTGCATAATAATTCTAAAATATTCCCTATGGCAGCATTCTGGAAAGTCTGTTCAATTAATTCCTGATTATACCATTTGTAAGCAAGTGGACAGGCACTTACCCGGGTGGGCCAATTTGTAGCTGCGTTCATTTAGCTACTACTACTGTCACTACTGCCACTGCTGCAGCCTCGTATTTGGCAAAACGGCCGACCTCTTTCATAGTTTACGACATTAGCTGTTTCGGAAATAGTTGCAACTTTGGCCCAAAAGCCATTCAAGAAATGTTCAGAACAAACCATAAACCTGCACTGCGAACATCGAATAAAAAAGGGCGCTTCAAAATGATCACACCGATTACCACCATCAGGGTCACAGGCGAATTCCTTGAGAGTTATAAACTGTGCAGGACGTTCAGCTAGGTATCCACACTTGAATAATGTATAAAGACTCATTTTGGTGTCAGCGTGATGAGAACTGATGGGATGTGATGGCATGCAGTCGAATGTGAAAGAGTCTGTCATGGAACGTGCCATGAAACTGAACATTCTTTAAGGCATAGATGCCCGTAGCGTAATAATACATTATATAGGAATAGGGAAAACAAACATCCAGAAGCTGAATTTGTCAAAAGGTCCCATGTCGTATAAATTACAATGTCACATACTTTTCAGGTGGAATAGTTTGCTCTAAAGGACTATGTTTTTATACGCAAACTAGGGCTGAAGGAAAAGCACGTTATTTTGGCCAAAAGCAGTGCTCAGATCACAGTTGTACTTCTCTTACGCCCATTTTCACACTCCTGCTTACTGTGACTTAAATATTCCCGACTGCCCTTGCAAGATCACACACACAAGAAAGAACCATAGAGGGCAGAGCACCTCCAACTTCCCGCAGCACAATAAATAACTGTTCAGCTAATTTACCATCCAGCTTAACAGTCGGCATGATTATATACATGCATTAGGACACTGACCAGTGGACACACAGGTTTCCGTCAGATCACCGAAGTTAAGTGCTTTCGGGTGCGGCTGGCACTTGGATGGGTGACCATCTGGGCCACAATGCTCTCTTGTCATTTTTCGGGGTGCACTCAGCCTTGTGATGCCAATTGAGGAGCTACTCGACCGAACAGTAGCGGCTCCGGTCACATAAAACCATCATAACAACCAAGAGAGTGGTTTGCTGACCACATGCCCCTCCTATCTGCATCTTCAGCTGAGGATGAAATGGCGGTCGGATGGTCCCTATGGGCCACTTGTGGCCTGAAGACAGACAGAGCATTACTGCTGTTACGGCACTGATGTTAGTTGAACTCTTTTAGTATCTCTCATTTCCACAGTTCCTTTCATATGTATTTCCACTCCAAATCCTGATTCGTCGGCGTTGAAAACAAATTCCTTGTTGAATGATGGAATAAGTTTGTTACTCTCATCTACAAAGTTTCTGGCTGATTCCTTAGTTTGCTGTGCATTGTCAATTTGACACTGTTTGAAATTTTGTCATCTTATGCCTTCTAATCTGCAGCACTGTTTAATGTTATGCAACTATCCGGTGCTTCCATTAAAATCACTGTAATTTACGTCACGCCCAATTTGATGTGCATAACGTAGTAGGTCACTGTCATGAACATCCTCTAAATTGTATCGAACATCTTTAAAATGTGCAAACACTGGTTTGTGTAACAAGTGCGCCTTTTCTGTCTGATATTGGCGACAGCAATGAATATGGGCGACTGTAATGCAGTCACAAGTCGTGGACAAAGTGGTTTAGTGAACATTACTAGCATAACAGATATGTCACAATCATATCCATGTGTTCGAATTTTTAAGCCTCAACACAAACAACTCTTTACTCGGAGGCAATGTTACAAATTGGCGACCTTAATGTAGGAGGCAGTTTTCCGTCTTTACTAATAATCGGCATTTGTAATCCTGGAAGCTTACAAGGAAGAATTCAGTTTTCAGTATTGCTGGCTGCCATGGAAGACAGTGCATTACAGTATCACAGTTACACAACATTTAACAGGGGATTGAGATAACCAATTCGGCATTAAGCTTAAGACAAGGTCATTATTCTATAGGCAACCACAAGGAATTGTTTAGGAAATGTTTAGGATAGGCGATTTCCCGTCCAAAACATATCTTCACAGTGAATCTTCGTACTGCACACTATTTGAAACTGCTGGCTCGCACTGTGTTTTAAAGCCGGCCGGTGTAGCCGAGCGGTTCTAGGCGCTACAGTCTGGGACCGCGCGACCGCTACGGTCGCAGGTTCGAATCCTGCCTCGGGCATGGATGTGTGTGATGTCCTTAGGTTTGTTAGGTTTAAGTAGTTCTAAGTTATAGGGGACTGATGACCTCAGGTGTTGTCCCATAGTGCTCAGAGCCATGTTTTTTAAACAGGCGTCAGACTTCCTATTTGCACAATCACAGGACAAAGTCACATCACATTATCCACTAATTATTCTGTCGTTATTCGGTGGTGCCTGACATCGCACACGCTTTCCAAAAATGGGTTGACCTTCGTGAAAGTTGCTCTTAAATGGCAGTGGCCAGGAACACAGTAAAGCTTCACCTGCGATTTGGGTGCAAAATTAGCATTATGATTCTAGTATCAACTGCATACCCGACGCATTCGGAGGAGATTCACCCTCATGACATAATTTTGATTAGAGAGGATAGACGACGAGGCAAGAAGTGATACGCGATATGTCAGTGATCTTGGCTGGGAAAGGCGAAATAGAGAACCGGTACTTCTGGGTCATCAATTAAAGACTTAAAGTCTGTATAGGAGTCCACGATCATTTTATTTTGAGCACTTTTAATTTCAGAAGAATGTCTTGATGACATAGATTTCTTTGCACTGTATGACCCGTTTCGGCTTGTGAAAAGAAAACTACTGGGTGAGTTCAGAAGAAACTTCTCTCCGCCAGCAAAAGAAGAAATAAAAAATAGCGTGGGTAGTTCAGCAATAGAACCAGAATTAGAAAGGGGTGGACAGCATAAAACCAAATAGCAGTCGCCCACATGTACTAATTCGCAACGCAGGTTAACATGAAGGACGACTGCTGTCGTGCCCCTATAGCACAAGAAGGAACTGAGTCATCTAAAACATGTTGGAATTAGTCTCTGTCTCTCAAGCGTGTCATACTAGATCTTAGAAAGTTCATTCACCAAAAAACTAATACAACCCGGTGGTTTAGTTTTGCCGCTTCTTACTGAAGAATTCTGTTAGAAATGTCCTTCATTACAATTTACTGTAAACCTTTGTGAATAGCGGAAGAGGACCACTCCATGGTACTCTTACAGGATGCAGGTCATATACTGTGATGACATGGTACTGCGTACGTAGTACAGACTGAAAGGGTAACTTTCCCGGTCCCTCTGAATTATACAAATGGCCTTTCGTTTGCTCAGTGGTCATGAAGATGTGTTTGTGTGTGTGTGTGTGTGTGTGTGTGTGTGTGTGTGTGTGTGTGTGTGCGCGTGTGTGTGTGGTAGTGTTTAAGGGAGGTAGGTGCTTAAAGTAACTCAGTTTAGTGCCAAGAGGCGAAGTGCACCTGATCTACAACCTGCGGCGAGATTCACACAAAGAGTGGAGACTCCGAGCAGCGGAATAAAATTAACGCTCCGTTAACTTATGAAAACAGTGTAATGGAAGAGGAACCCTAGTTCAGATTAAAAATAGTTGCACGTCCACTTCACAAATAATACTAATTTAAGTCTGGATTTGATTAAGTTCTTGTGTGAACTGTACACTATATCAAACTATGTGCTTCATGTGGAAAACGAAGGAGTAACAAACGGCTGGAAATTGTCGCTGTGAATGATCAAACAGAATTGACAATACCTGTATATGGCACGATAGAGTAAAAACTACCCAACTTACCAAGGTACTTGAAGTGTTCACAAGTGGGAGGCGTGGGGATTGTCTATACAGCAATACATCAATATACACAGCAACACGGTAATAGCTCAGGAAATAAATGGTTATTCAGTTCACACAAAATTTCAAAGTGTCAGACACAACATAGAATAACCATCAAACTTTGCTCATAATCTAATTACAGTGTACTCCAAGATAATCGTTTATCTTGTTGCCATCGTTACATATGCTTTGGAGTAAATTCATAGTGAGGTCCCAGTAATGTTGTATAGCAGCAGTGAGATACGCAGATGCGAGGCAGCTCAGCAGCTGACTTGGCGAATTACTGGCGCGACTGGCGTAACTGCGCTGCTCAGAGACGAACATACACTATGTGATCAAAAGTATCCGGACACCTGGCTAAAATGACTAACAAGTTCGTGGCGTCCTCCATCGGTAATGCTGGATTTCAATATGGTGTTGGCCCACCCTTTGCCTTGAGGACAGCTTCAACTCTCGCAGGCATACGTTCGTTCAGGTTCTTGAAGGTTTCTAGGGGAATAGCAGCCCATTCTTCACTGAATGCTGCACTGAAGAGAGGTATCGATGTCAGTCGGTGAGGCCTGGCACGAAATCGGCGTTCCAAAACACCCCAAAGGTTTCCATAGGATTCAGGTCAGGACTCTGTGCAGGTCAGTCCATTACAGGGATGTTATTGTCGTGTAACCACTCCGCCACAGGCCGTGCGCTATGAGCAGGTGCTCGATCGTGTTAAAAGATGCAATCGCCATCCCCGAATTGCTCTTCAGCAGCGGGAAGCAAGAAGGTGCTTAAAACATCGATGTAGGTCTGTGCCGTGATGGTGCCACGCAAAACCACAAGGGGTGCAAGCCCCTTCCACGAAAAAAAAAAACGACCACACCATAACACCGCCGCCTCTGGATTTTACTGTTGGCACTACACACGCTGGCAGATGACGTTCATCGGTCATTCGCCATACCTACACCCTGCCATCCGATCGTCACTCCACACAACGATTTTCCACTGTTCAATCGTCCAATGTTTATGCTCCTTACACCAGGCGAGGCATCGTTTGGCATTTACCGGCGTGATGTGTGGCTTATGATGAACAGCCGCTCGACCATGAAATCCCAGTTTTCTCACCTCCCGCCTAACTGTCATAGTACTTGCAATGGATCCTGATGCAGTTTGGAATTCCTGAGTAATGGTTCGGACCAAATTCTGGCTATTACACATTACGACCCTCGCGAACTGTCGGCGGTCTCTGTCAGTCAACGGACAAGTTCGGCCTGCACGCTTTTGTGCTGTACGTTTCCCTTCACATTTCCACTTCACTCTCACATCCTGGCAGTAGATGGCAGCAAATACACCTAATATTAAAACGTATGTTTTTGGGGGTGTCCGGATACATTTTATCACGTAGTGTATAACGCCGAAGCTCTTCACAGTAATTCTCTGCTGAGTAAATAGGAGAGAATAAATGGAATGGGAAGTGAGCGATGCTATGCGTATTATCGTAGTGCCTTTGTATGGGACCGAGCGATGTGGCTCAGTGGACTCGCATTCGGGAAGACGACGGTACAAACCCACGTCCGACCACCCAGATTTAGGTTCTCCGTGATTTCTCTGAATCGTTTCAGGCAAATGCCGGGATCGTTCAAATGGTTCTGAGCACCATGCGACTTAACTTCTGAGGTCACCAATCGTCTAGAACTTAGAACTAATTAAACCCAACTAACCTAAGGACATCACACACATCCATGCCCGAGGCAGGATTCGAACCTGCGACCTTAGTGGCCGCTCGGCTCCAGACTGTAGCGCCTAGAACCGCACGGCCACTCCGGCCGGCTCGCGATGGTTCCTTTGAAAGGGCACGGCCGATTTCCTTCACTATCCTTACCTAACTCGAGCTTTCGATTCGTCTCTAATGACCTCGTTGTCGACGGGACGTTAAACATTAATTTTCTCGTCCTCCTCCTTCGTATGGTGTGTGTATAGATACAAGTTGGACGCTGGCCGATATCAGTTGAACACTGGGTAAAACGAAACAAAGTATACATCACGAACCGAAAGGAATGAAGCAAATACAACCATACTATCTCCCCCAGCAGCTATCTAATGGAGAGGGTGACATATTGACGACGCACAGAGTGCCACTGTGTGGAGAGGTTGCCGAGTGCAGGAGGTGTATAAACATTCCCTTTAAACAAAGAGTGATCCTCGTAGTAAACAACGTTGGATGTATTTTGACGTCATACTGTAGTTGGCAGGAGACGGAAGTTGTAGGTCAGTTGCCTGCGTATATGTATGCAATAGTACTGGCCAATAAAGATATTACTTGAATAGAACAGGGACTAAAATTGCGTGCTGGTGAAAAGTCATCTAATCCATAAAACAATCATTGACACATTATCTTATTAGAGTGTTGCAATCTAACAGTCATGTGCACGAGAGGGAGGAAGCCTGCATGTTTAGGGATAACGCATGCAACGGTACTGGAAACTGAAAAATTACTACTTCTTATTGGTCTTCTTTGCTTCAGTGCGCGGGGTCGGGCGGGACTTCGTAACGGTGTCATTAAAGGTGCATAGGTGGAGTAAGTGTAATGATAACAACAAATATATAAGGTGGCTTTAACTGCTATATGTTTATAATTCCATTAAGAGAATGTCCATAACAGAGGCATCGCCAGTCACTAGTTTCCCTGTATACAAAGTGCTCAGCCCACCCTCCACCGACTTTCGCCTCTCCATTGGCACACAGCTGTGCACAATCGAGCACCTCTTAAGCGGCTAGCACACTTAACCAGAGTTCGTTGGCTACTGTTTTAACCTGGCTACTGGGGAGGTATCATCCAGCACCGCGTGTCTACGTCACTAAGGAGCCTCGCATCTGATGATAGGGAGACGCGGTGTCGACCCGCGCGAAATCTGCCCGGCATTGACGGGGAACGGGCAATGGAAATGCCATGTGGTGGCTGAATGCAGCAGGGAACACACGGGGTAGGGGAGGTAGTCTCCCCTTCTTTAAAAATGTGAGTCGCTCTCACGTGCTCGCAGCGTGACAGCTGGATGTCGCAACGTGGCCTGTGGCCCACGTGCTCGTAGCACTGCTTTTTGGTGGTATTATCCAAGATGTAAAGTGCCCTTGGACGCCAAGAGTATCAGTAAAGTCAGATGATATGATATGCAAGCACTCCATAGAAACGCATCTGCTAGGTATAAGCCACGGGGCAGTGGCGGTAGGCTCCGCTTCTTTCAAAATGTGAGTCGCGTGCACGTGTCGCACGTGCTCGAAACGTGACGGCTGGATGTCGTATCTCAGCAGGTGACGCACATACTCATAATACTTCTTTTTTCTGGCATTATCTGAGATGTTAAATATCATTGGGCATCTAGAATATCAATAAATTCAAATGACATGACATGCAAGCACTCCTTAGGGTGTACTAAATACAGAAACCCCCACGAGGTAACATAACACTACGACGACCCGATATTTATTAGACCATGTTTTCGGAGTATTTAAAGTTTATAATTTTTAGTTTCGCATCATTATCCGAATTTCTGCGGTACATCCACGATGTCAGTAATGTGACAGAAGGTGCGTGACGAATTACTCTGAGCTCTATCGGGAGACAGCCTCTCAGGTACTAAAGGCAGATAGCCACAGCTCCATGGTATTTTCAAGCCACATATCATTATTTCGGGGCAACAGGAAGATGTCGTACCATAGGAAAGACTGTAAACAAGCTTCTGGAATCTATCGCCAGCTCAGGCACAAACATGTGAACCTATTAGACAACTGGTCTTCAAACAATTGTCACGTGGAAATAAAAAGTCTTAAGACCATAAATAATATCAAGGTAAGGGGCGGGTAGCCTCTACTTCACCTACTCCGCATATAAAATTAAGGCTGAAACTAAAAGTAAACCCTCGAAATACAAGTGGGGTCGGGGAGAGCATACTTTATGCCCACGTTTCGTAAGTATTGTAATATGGTCATGTTCTTTATGTTTTAAGACTTTGAAAAAATATTTATTGTTTTCTAATGACTTCTCATACTAGATTCCGTAATTGTTCTGAATTTTTCAGTTTAAGGTAACCCAACGAACTAAGTCTTAGTAGTGAACGCGATTTTTCGCCTCAAAGGTCGTAGTCAAATTTTCAAATTCAGAGCCCTTCTTGTATGTGTCTTTAAAAAGCATATTGTGAATAAAGCTCAACGACAGTTATCAAAATCTGTATTTTTTTAAGTTCTTAGTAGTGATCATAAGGTAGTCCACATCTCTGTGCACACATTGCCGAAAAATGGCTTTGTATTGTTAAGACCATACATAACAGTGGTACCTATGGTCCGCCTTCTTAGCTGCGTGGTCAGGTCGTCTGGCTGCCATGCAAGTCGATTCGGGGCTGGGCCAGAGATTTCCTTCGCTCGGGGACTGGTTGTTGTGTTGTGCTCACTATCAATTCCTCATCATCGACACTCTAGTCGCCAATGTGGCTGCAAACGAGACGACTACAAACTCGGCAGACGAACTTTCCTAGGTACGGAATCCGGCCTTCAATGCCATGCGATCATTTCATTTCAGTACCTATTTAAAACATTGTAGTTAATAAATGTAAACAATACTTAAGAAAATTAGTTTCTTAATTTCTTAGTGGTACGCATGTAGTAATCGTTAGGGAAAATGTGTTGGTTGTGCTAGGTTCAAACAGTTCATATGTGACAAGTGAGCAGCGCAGTGCTGCATACTCACGTACTTTATCGGTTGTATCACTTTTATGTAAGTCTGATGTTTTCTATGAATACTGTATAAGTATTACAATGTTCCTCGACGCAATACATAGTGAAACAGTTATTCATATTTCTGTAAGATTATGTTAACAGAATTACTTTGTGAATCAATTTTTTAAAGCTGTGTTCTTTCATAATGCAAATGTGCTCAAGTGTTACATATATTACCGGTTCTTGTATAGGCAGTGTGGGATTTTATGAAATGTAGGATCCTAAGGGAGGTCCCTCCACAGTAAAAAGCTTTAGACAGGAATCTAAAACGTGGCTCGGTGCGAGTTAGTGCACGGTGTCTTTGTGGAAGAGAAGAGGTATCTGTTGAGAGCTGAAAAACGTGTGGTTCCTGAAGAGGAGCAGCAGCCTTTTCAGTAGTTGCAGGGGCAACAGGCTGGATGATTGACTGATGTGGCCTTGTAACATCAGCCAAAACGACCTTGCTGTGCTGGTACTGCGAACGGCTGAAAGCAAGGGGAAACTACGGCAGTAATTCTTCCCAAGGTCATGCAGCTTTACTGTATGATTAAATGATGATGGCATCCTCTTGGGTAAAATATTCCGGAGGTAAAATAGTCCCCCATTCGGATCTCCGGGCGCGGACTACTCAGGAGGATGTCGTTATCAGGAGAAAGAAACCTGGCGTTCTACGGATCGGAGCGTGGAATGTCAGATCCCTTAATCGGGCAGTAGGTCAGAAAATTTAAAAAGGGAAATGGATAGGTTAAAGTTAGATATAATGGGAATTAGTGAAGTTCTATGTCAGGAGGAACAATAATTCTTATCAGGTAAATACAAAGCTATAAATACAAAATCAAAAAGGGGCAATGGAGGAGAAGGTTTAATGATGAATAAAAAACTAGGAGCGCGGGTAAGATACAACGAACAGCATAGTGAACGCATTATTGTAGCAAAGATGTACACGAAGCCCACGCCTACCAAAATAGTACATGATTATATGCCGACTAGCTCCGCAGATGACGAAGAGATTGAAGAAATGTATGATGAGATAAAATAAATTATTCAAATACTGAAGGGAGATGAAAATGTAACAGTCATGGTGGACTGGAATTGGATATAAGGAAACAAAGAAGAATAGGAAAAGTAATAGGAGAATATGGAGAGGGGTTCAGGAATGAAAGATGAAGCCGTCTGGTAGAATTTTGCACAGAGCATAATTTAATCATACCTAACAATTGGTTTAAGAATCATGAAAAAAAGGTTGTATACGTGGAGACACTAGAAGGTTTCAGGTAGATTATATAATGGTGAGACAGATTTAGGGACCAGGTTTTAATTCATTCTAGGTTTTAACTTGTAAGACATTTTCAGGGGCAGATGTGGACTCTGGCCACAATTTATTGGTTGCGAAGTGTATATTAAAACTGAAGAAACTGCAGAAGGAGGGGGGTGGGACTAAAGGGGATGAGACCTGGATAAGCTGAAAGAACCTGAGGTTGTAGAGAGTTTCAAAGAGAGAATAAGGAAACGACTGACAAGAACGGGGGAAAGTGTGGTGTCACCGCCAGACACCACACTTCCTAGGTGGTAGCCTTTAAATCGGCCGCGGTCCGGTAGTATACGTCGGACCCGCGTGTTGCCACTATCAGTGATTTGCAGACCGAGCGCCGCCACACGGCAGGTCTAGAGAGACTTCCTAGCACTCGCCCCACTTGTACAGCCGACTTTGCTAGCGATGGTTCACTGACTTCTACGCTCTCATTTGCCGAGAAGATAGTTAGCGTAGCCTTCAGCTATGTTATTTACTACGACCTAGCAAGGCGCCAGTATCCGTACTATTGATATTGTGAATCATGTACCATAAAGAGCGGCGTTCTCCGTTAATGGATTAAACTTAAGTATTCCATCAGCTACGTCCGTCTTTCTCAATTCTAATTCCCTTGTCATGTTCCAGAACTCACGCCAGCCTGCGTGAGCTAAAACGCGTGCATTTCAGCCTCCTTTACTAACACGGTTGGCTCTCCTGCCAACCACAACAGAAAGAGATACGGCGGAAGAAGAATGGGTAGCTTTGAGGGATAAAACAGTGAAGACAGCAGAGGATCAAGTAGGTAAAAAGACGAGGGCTAGTAGAAATGCTTGGGTAACCGGAGACGAATTGAATTTAATTGATGAAAGTAGAAACTATAAAAATGCAGTAAATGAAGTAGGCAAAAAGGAATACAGACGTCTCATAAATGAGATCGACAGGAAGTGCAAAATGGCTAAGCAGGGACGACTAGAGTATACATGTGTGGATGTAGAGGTATATATCACGAGGGTAAAATAGATACTGCCTACAAGGAAATTAAAGAGACCTTTCGAGAGAAGAGAACCACTTGTATGAATATCAAGAGCTCAGGAGGAAAACCAGTTCTGCGCAAAGAAGGGAAGGCAGAAAGGTGGAAATAGTATATAGAGGGTCTATACGAGGACGATGTAGTTGAGTGCTATATTATGGAAAATGAATAAGATGTAGCTGAAGATGAAATGGCAGATATGATACTACGTGAAGAGCCTCACAGGCCACTGAAAGAGCAAAGTCAAAACAAGGCCCCGGGAGTAGACCACATTCCATTAGAATTACTGATAGCCTTGGGGCAGCGAGCCCTGACAAAACTCTACCGTCCACTGAGCAAGATGTATGAGACATACAAAATACCCTCAGACTTCAAGAAGAGCATAATAATTCCAATCGCAAAGAAAGCAAGTGTCGTCAAGTGTGAAAATTACTGAACTATCAGTTTAATAAGTTACGGCTGCAAAATACTGAACGAATTCTTTACAGAACAATAGAAAAACTGGTAGAAGGCGACCTCGGGGAAGATCGGTTTGGGTTCCGTAGAAATGGTGGAACAAGTGAGGCAATACTGACTCTACGACGTATCTTAAAAGGTAGTCTAAGGAAAAGCAAACATATGTTTCTAGCTTTTGCAGACTTGGAGGATACTTTTGACAATGTTGACTGGAATACTCTCTTTCAAATTCTGGCAGGGGTCACATACAGGGAGCGGAAGGCTATTTACAATTTGTACAGAAAGGCAGACTAAGGAAAGGCAAACATACGTTTCTAGCATTTGCAGACATGGAGGATGCTTTTGACAATCTTGACTGGAATACTCTCTTTCAAATTCTGGCAGGGGTCAAATACAGGGAGCGGAAGGCTATTTACAATTTTTACAGAAACCAGGTGGCATTTATTAGAGTCGAGGGGTATGAAAGGGAAGCACTGGTTGAGAAGAGAGTAAGACGTGCTTGTAGCCTATCCCTGATGTTATTCAATATGAATATTGAAGAAGCAGTACAAAAAATTGGAGTAAAAATTAAAATCAATGAAGAATAAATAAAAATTTTGAGATTTGCCAACGACACTGTAATCCTGTCGGAGAGAGTAAACGACCTGGAAGAGCAATTGAACGGAATGGATAGTGTCTCGAGGGTATAAGATGAACATCAACAAAAGGAAAATGAGGATAATGGAATGTAGTCGAAATAAGTCAGGTGATGCTGAGGGAATTACACTCCTGGAAATGGATAAAAAATGGCTCTGAGCACTATGGGACTCAACTGCTGTGGTCATTAGTCCCCTAGAACTTAGAACTACTTAAACCTAACTAACCTAAGGACATCACACACATCCATGCCCGAGGCAGGATTCGAACCTGCGACCGTAGCAGTCCCACGGTTCCGGACTGCGCGCCTAGAACCGCGAGACCACCGCGGCCGGCTGAAATGGATAAAAGAACACATTGACACCGGGGTGTCAGACCCACCATACTTGCTCTGGACACTGTGAGAGGGCTGTACAAGCAATGATCACACGCACGGTACAGCGGACACACCAGGAACCGCGGTGTTGGCCGTCGAATGGCGCTAGCTGCGCAGCATTTGTACACCGCCGCCGTCAGTATCAGCCAGTTTGCCGTGGCATACGGAGCTCCATCGCAGTCTTTAACACTGGTAGCATGCCGCGACAGCGTGGACGTGAACCGTATGTGCAGTTGACGGACTTTGAGCGAGGGTGTATAGTGGGCATGCGGGAGGCCGGGTGGACGTACCGCCGAATTGCTCAACACGTGGGGCGTGAGGTCTCTACAGTACATCGATGTTGTCGCCAGTGGTCGGCGGAAGGTGCACGTGCCCGTCGACCTGGGACCGGACCGCAGCGACGCACGGATGCACGCCAAGACCGTAGGATCCTACGCAGTGCCGCAGGGGACCGCACCGCCACTTCCCAGAAAATTAGGGACACTGTTGCTCCTGGGGTATCGGCGAGGACCATTCGCAACCGTCTCCATGAAGCTGGGCTACGGTCCCGCACACCGTTAGGTCGTCTTCCGATCACGCCCCAACATCGTGCAGCCCGCCTCCAGTGGTGTCGCGACAGGCGTGAATGGAGGGACGGATGGAGACGTGTCGTCTTCAGCGATGAGAGTCGCTTCTGCCTTGGTGCCAATGATGGTCGTATGCGTGTTTGGCGCCGTGCAGGTGAGCGCCACAATCAGGACTGCATACGACCGAGGCACACAGGGCCAACACCCGGCATCATGGTGTGGGGAGCGATCTCCTACACTGGCCGTACACCTCTGGTGATCGTCGAGGGGACACTGAATAGTGCACGGTACATCCAAACCGTCATCGAACCCATCGTTCTACCATTCCTAGACCGGCAAGGGAACTTGCTGTTCCAACAGGACAATGCACGTCCGCATGTATCCCGTGCCACCCAACGTGCTCTAGAATGTGTAAGTCAACTACCCTGGTCAGCAAGATCTCCAGATCTGTCCCCCATTGAGCATGTTTGGGACTGGATGAAGCGTCGTCTCACGCGGTCTGCACGTCCAGCACGAACGCTGGTCCAACTGAGGCGCCAGCTGGAAATGACATGGCAAGCCGTTCCATAGGACTACATCCAGCATCTCTACGATCGTCTCCATGGGAGAATAGCAGCCTGCATTGCTGCGAAAGGTGGATATACACTGTACTAGTGCCGACATTGTGCATGCTCTGTTGCCTGTGTCTATGTGCCTGTGGTTCTGTCAGTGTGATCATGTGATGTATCTGACCTCAGGAATGTGTCAATAAAGTTTCCCCTTCCTGGGACAATGAATTCACGGTGTTCTTATTTCAATTTCCAGGAGTGTAGATTAGGAAGTGAGACACTTCAAGTAGCAAATGAATGTTGCTATCTGGAAAGCGAAATAACTGATGATGGTTGAAGTAGAGAGGATATAAAATATTGAGTGGCTATGGCAAGAAAAGCCTTTCCGGAGAAGGGTAAATTTGTTAACACCTAGTATAGATGTAAGTGTCAGGAAGTTTTTTCTGAAAGTATTTGTATGGAGTGTAGCCATGTATGGACCTGAAAAATGGACGATAAATAGTGTAGACAAGAAGGGAATAGTAGCTTTCTAAATGTGGTGCTGCCGAAGCATGCTGAAGATTAGATGGGTAGATCACGCAACTAGTGAGGAGTTACTGAACAGAATTGGTGAGAAGAGGGATCTGTGGCACAACTTAACTAAAAGAAGGTATTGTTTCGTAGGATACGTTGTCAGGCATCAGGGGATCATCAATTTGGTGTTGGAGTGAAGTGCGGAGGGTAAAAATCGTCGAGGGAGACCGTGGCATGGTTACACTAAACAGATTCAGAACGATGTGGGTTGTAGCAGTTACTCAGAGTTGTAGAAGCTTGCACAGAATGGAGTAGCATGGAGAGCTTCATCAAACCAGTCTCTGGACTGAAGACCACAAAAACAAATGAAACAAGTTGCAATGAACTTGTTTTTTTGACAATAAAATGAATATTTAGCATTAGCAACATGTGAAATATCAACAACATCAAATCATAGACAATTCGAAAGTAGAATGGCAATATGCAGCAGCTTCACCCTAGTACCCTTATATAGGGGTTAGGGTCAAACCTAATAATCTCACAAGATATTTTCTAGGCCTGTAATCGTGGGATGGCTAGTGGTTTTCGTAACATTCGTGGAAGTAAGTCGCGAAGCTTCAAATAGTAGGATTACGAAGGAATGACCCTAATTTACCTACACCTACATAACTGCTGCGACAAGATCTCACCACAGTATTGCAGATGATGGCCCATGTAGCTGCAGAATCCATCATTGATGGCTAAGTGCAAATTAGTATTGGCTGAGGCTCTGCAACAGCTCTCAGCGTCCACGTCACATGGTGGAGGCTCCGGATCTAAATCTTTATCTTACAGCTCTACTTTACAATTTAATTTCCAGTGGAATGTGAAGTAAGAGGAAACCTCATATTGCTGCGTTTTCCATCTCTCTCAGTATTTGATTGGCTTGGTTCTGAATCTTCCAAGCGCCAACCGATCAAATTGCTCGTTACAATAACTCGTCCCCTTCCGAGGACTGGTTAACCAAAGGATTGTGTCCTAGTATACTGTGCCGAGAAAGCTGGCGTCACTCTCTCTCTCTCTCTCTGACTCTTACCTCGCCCAATGAGGTGCTCCGTCTCGCTACCATTCGGTGTCTCTCTCTCTCTCACTTAGAGTTTGTTTGCGTTAGCCTATAGTGGAAGAATAAACATGGTTTTTCTGCAAAGTCGAAGTGTTCGGCAGGGACCCGTAATTTCATAGACCCAGGACCGAGTGTCTCCTTTCCACCATTAAAGTGTTTATCTTTATTTTTCTGTGTTTTTTTTATTGGAACGGTCAACTTCAGACATCTTATGTACAAAGGTCCATTCCTGCTACGCAGAGCTAGTTCTCACTCCATTTTCTTCTCGTAAAACGTTTTTGGCAGGCGTTTCTCTATGGGAGATGCTATCTGCGTTCCTGTATAGTTACCCTACGTCCTGCAACGCCTTTGCATAGCAACAGCCACCTCCTGGTGGCCAGTGACCCCTCAGACCACCCCTGGCAGCCTTGTCAAGAACTTGTCCCCTGGTACGGCTTCGGTTGGTGCGCGTCCGTGCTCGTCACCCCATGGTGCTTTCAACATTTTCCACTGCTTCACCGCAAGCAAATATGAAGTGAAAGTAGACCAGCACGACTGGATCAGTTATCTACTGATATCGCTAGTACTGTGTTATACTATTTTTACTGATGTAAATTAAGTATTCAGATTAAATGAGAGTCTCGGTACTGATATGCATATTTGGCGAGACTGTTTTCGAAAAACTACCCCATCGCACCACCCTCCTTTCTGGTTCTAAATTTATGGTGAGGTAGCTGTGCTCAGAGCTTGTAAAAGTAGAAGAGCATCCAAGAAATTTTGATCCTATGTTTCGTTGGGATTTTGTACTGAACTGAATCACTGTTGTAGATGTGCATAGTGCGAAGGTAACACAATTCAAATTTTGTTATATCTTCCCTACTTAATACAGCAAACAATCTTAAGTCATTCTTCAAGTTGCTGGTTATAGAGTTCTTACCTTCCATCATAGCTGAGCTTAGTCATTCACGTATTCTCAAAATTTCCTTTACAATTAGTTCTTAACTACTCCATATTCACAACTAAATCTTCCTAAACCATTTAAAATTATTATCTCTTCTCTCACATTCGATCGTTTGAGAAATATTGATTCCAATCACACACTCACAACAACAATCTGTAATACTTAAACAAAAGACAAACATTTAAGGATTTAAACAATACATGAGAAATATGTAAATTACATTAGACAAAATTTTAAGTACAGACTACGTGGAAACTCTGCGCAAATAATCAAAACATAAATCACAAACTCATCAAGCTTATCAGATGATATGCAGAAGAACACACACACATCATAATGTCGAACTGGTATTACAGAACATGTAAAGAAGTAAAAAAAGCTTCAAAAAACAGATCATAATATCAAATTGGCATTTAGAATAATATTTGTGCAGAGTATTCTTTACCAGTAGTTCCTCAAGAAAGTAACTTTTTCTACTTAACTCTAAAGTGAACCATCACTCCTTACAAAAATACCCTAGTGTTACAGGATATGAAACAGAGTACCAACGTGTAAATACAGCACAAATTAATTAAAGTTACAGTAAAACTGATTAAATATAATAAACCTTGGTGTCCCTCAAAATCATTACGCATAAAAAAATTTATACTGATTTGAGGCACACTTAATTCGTCTCTCGGGAAGCACAGTGTTACAGTCTGAGTACAAGAGGTACACAATTATGGTCGATGATCACCTTTCATTCACTGTTCATGGGAATTCTGCTCCTGTTACAGCGGCAGATGTGGGCTGTTTATTGACGTGACCTTGCAGAGTTACGTGAATGGCACTGCTGTCGCCGGCTCAGTTGTGGCGGTGGAGCTCCAACGTTTCCTCCGTCGACTGTAGTGGTGTGGGGCTCCCTTCGCGTGCCTCACCAGTGGCCCATTGCGGTAGGCGTAGGACACGGGCGTGTATGTAGTAGCTCCTGTGACGCGCGGCGCCATTGACGTGCCGTAAACAGCTGCTACTCACAACAGTCACGTGGCTAACCTAGATTCATTGAGGAAAAGCCCGTGCCTGCTTGTGATGCAACGCCCATCTCGTAATCTGTACGGCCTCTCGGGCTCGTGCGATTGTGTGACCTCAAACAAATTTAGTAAGAGTATTATAAACAAAACGTATATATGCACAAACATATGTAGACGTACAACTCATAACTACGCTCTATATATTTCCCTTTACTTCATATTAATATGTTCAAATACTTTATATTACATTCTCATCATTTTTATTTTATGTTTTCTCAAGTTGTACCAAGATATAATTATAATCAAATTATTAATTTACAAAGTAAGTGAAATACTTAAAGATACAACCACATTTATCTGCATTGTTATACACATCTCCACATCATCTTTTGATACAATGAAATTCACAGTTACTCAAGTATTAACTGTTTATTCATTGAAATGCTATTACATCAGACAATCACACAACAATATCGTTCGTAATTTTTTTCTTCAGAGTTAGTATTAGATTTAGCAAGTTGGGAACTCGGATAGGATGTGGTAATACTTGTGTCTCTCATGCAATTGCTCTTCATTTTTCAGGCCATACATCATACTAGAGAGATCACCGATAATTAGTGGTTTTCTCCCAATTATCCGTGCTTGCGGTCAATGCGCTCGCCACTAACTACTGTAGCCACATAAAACAATTCATTTAACCCCTGTCTGTTTCCTATTCCGATATTCACTCAATCCATTCGATATCTCGTCCTAGAAATTTGGAAAATTTGTGTAAGTTTCTGCAGGACCAAACTGCTGAAGTCATCGGTCCTAGGCTTACATACTACTTAATCTGACTTAAACTAACTTACGCTAAGGACAACACACACACACACACACACACACACACACACACACACACACACACGCACGCCCGAGGGAGGACTCGAACCTCTGATGGCGAGAGCCGCGCGAACCGTGGCAAGGCGCCTAAGACCACGTTGCTAGAAATGTACTAAGCACTCTTTTATGCTTTTGTATCCTTCCTTGTTCATTCGTGGGGTACTGTCACAATTAATATTGCAGTCCGTAGAAAAGAATCACAAGAGTTAATTGATTTTTGACACATACAAAATTTTTATTCTACGTCAACTCAGCTCACTTTTTACGTAATTAGAGTGTCTGTTCTTTTACCCTACCTTCATTACAATTTTACTTTCCTTTAAACCACCCCCAGGGTTATTCGATATCTGTCGTCATTTTTTGTGGTACATCCTGATATTTTGTAAACACATCCTTTCCAACATTTGTTGTCCTTGATTTCCCTCATGTCTGTTTTATGTTATTTTGAGTGGTTATCTTTTACTCAGCTTTCCATGACTTAAACAATACCTGGAGATACATCAAGTTGTTACACTATACTTTTATCAACTCACAGCCTACTCATCTAAATGGGTGTATCGAATTAACATAACTCATCCACACAAGATCACTCACAAACTGGAAATAACTCCCTACGTCTGCTTAATTTCAACCGTACAGCGTCCGTCGCAGAAATGTAACTTGGCACCGTTCCTAAAAGTCTACTAAAAATTCATTAAGCAACTCTGCTTCTTGCACATTGACCATCGCATTTGACATAATCACAGCACGCATTCCACCATCATGGTAACTACAGCCAATGATCCACCCTGTGCTCCATATTTTTTGCGAAGTCTCCTTTCTTAGCATACTCTTTCTTACCTCTCTTCTGTAATCATATGTTCACTTTTAATCAGTAGGAGCACGTCTTGTTATTATCGGCATTATGTCTTCCTCACGACAGACAGGAGACTAAATATTACGTCTCATTTCACAGTTATAATATATCATATTCGTTAAATCGTTTTCCTTGTGAAGTATGATGATTCTCTATTGACATTTGACAATGTAATATTTGTAATTCCAAGACGATGTGCTGAACATTTCTTCTTCCCAGATCATGTACGCAAAATAGATGGAAAATACTTCTTATTTAATTTATTTACTTAGATAGCTGGATTGTGACTCAAAATAGGAGGAAAACAGCTGCAAAAGTTAACAGAGTGTTGCACTCGCGAACCCTGTCAGCATCAAAGCAACACTAAGGGAGCTACATAAATAGAAATTGCGGGGCGAATTGGAATTCCAAAATCACTCACATTGATACAAATGCCATAACAGGAAAACGTGGTGCAGAGGGCACAAAGCCTGGCACGTGTCATTCTGTCGAATAAGTCTTGTTGTACACTATTTTCAACTTCCGGACGATGTTACATCCTAAAGTGAAAGATGACCATGGTTTGGTGAAGATTTGGGCAGCCATATCATAGCAAGGTCACATCACTGCCACGATTTATGTGACCATTTTGGCTGATCAGACCCATCCCATGGTACGTATTTGTTTCTCAGTAGTGAGGCGTTGTTCTAAGACGACGCGTCCGCTGTTCACACAGCTCGCATCGACCAGGACAGCGTTTGTAAGCACGTGGTTTAATTGTGGCATCCCCCCTGGTCACCACAGTCACCGAATCTCAGTATTGTTGAACCTTTGCTGTGTACTTTCTAAGGACGGATGGGTGATCGCTATCCACCTCCGTGATTGTTATCTGAAGTTTCCCATCCTGGAAGGAAGAATGGAATAAGATTCCCTCGAAAACGATACCTCCCAGACGACAGCAAGCTTTTTTTTAATGCTAACAGTTTTGCTACACCATGTTCGACATACGTTCTGTATTTGCTGTTTTCATTTTTTGCCCACTCCCTTAACTGCTTGTGCCTTATTATTATCTTATTGTACATATCAAATAAAAAAAATCCCACTACCAACTTCACTGTATTTTATATTTGCCGTTGACACTCGTATCACGTTGTAGAACGTGGACACCACTTTCACTAAGTTCGAAAGTACCAGCTCTGCGTAAGATATGACTCACTAATAGCCACAAGGAGCCTCCAGAAATATAAAAAAATATGAACAGATGTTTGTTCGAAATAAGGCTGCCGTTAATTCCGGAAAAACTACCTACGTATTTTCAAGAAACAATATTCTCGGAAAAGCACAAGAACTCAAGCACCCACCTACATATGGTTCCCGTAGGAGCCGTGAGGGTAATTTTAGGCTAATTACCCCTCGCGATAAGATATACTAGCTGCCCTCCTTCCCACGCACTTTCCTAGACAGGGACGGAAAGATAAGTATGTTTAATAGCATTACCAGATGTACCGCTGTTTATACATTTCAAATTTGTTTTAAAGATCCAAATGTGTAATCGTTAAAGATGCGCCAGTTTTGTACAACTGTATTTGCCCCGATCATCATAGCAGCTACAATGGTGTTCATTCGTTTGAAGTTTGCTTTCAGAAAGAGATCATCTACTTCAATTTTTTTTTTTAATTTCTCCTGATGTATCGTATATATCTATGCGTTATTATATAAGCCAAGTTGCAACCGAGACCGTTTGTTATTATATGTATCACTTACCCAAACGGCTGAGCAAAATGTGAGGAAAAATTAATAAGATATCAAACGTCGCTATTATTCATTGTCGACGGAAAAATGTGAGATGTAAGACAAGAACACATTATCATTAACATCACAACAGAAAGCGTATGTCTCAACCAGACTACACTTCGGACTGCATTAAATCCTATCACGTTAGAAATTAATTGGACTTGGTCCCTTTTTGGTATTAATTGGAACAAAGTAAATTGATTTGCAACGCGAAGAAAACGACTGGCAAACCCTAACCAACAACATACTACGAGTAAACTGCCTGTACCAGAAAGCATAATAGTAACTGAGATGGGTGAGCGAGCTGCAACGCAGACCTTCCTGTTGGTACAGCATCCCTAAGTCCATCCAAAAATACTTCACTTGTTAACCAAAACCTGTCCAATACTGTTATATTGTGCGGCATCTGCGCCACGTGGAACTTAAGACTGCAACGTCAGGATAGTTTTGTACCAGCTGGCAATAAGTAATACGATATTCTCCAAGACACTGAATGACATAAAGCCAACATCATGACCAGATCCTCATCAGTGACGATATAGTCATAGCACTGAATCGGTAAACAGCTACGTAGTCCACGCCATCTCACTTTCGACATGTGTTGGAGTGACGGTTGTTGCACATCATAAGTTTTGTACATTATCAATCATTTTCTAAGTCTGTCTAGATTCTTGCAATCAAAATATTCAGTATCAACACCAATCAGAATCACTTCCTACGTGACAGAATTTGACTGACATTGTTAACTCGATATGGAAGAAACGTGACTTATTATGCCACAAGAGTGGAGATGCCTTCCGATGCAAGTTATATCTCACCTAACAAATGCCGACTTTTTTTCTGAACACTGCTTCGTCACTCTTACAGTGGACTCTTCTGATGTCACTAAAACCACTTTAGGAAAATGAATCGTTCTCACAAGATAATGGCCTAACACGTTTGCTCCAGTGGAGACACTCTCAGAATGCCACTTCAAATAATTTTCCCTACCTCCTAACTCTAACAATACTCAATTTTAGGATGGACTCATTTTACTTTCTCTGCTGCACTAGCTTAGACTGCTCCAGCTGGCCGTAGTTGACGGGGTATCTGCTCCCGCAAACTGCTCTACATTTTTATTTTTGCTCCTGTTGGTATTCTTACGCCAGTCGTCCAAACTTCCCAGCGCACGCATGAAATTCCCTCCATGATCACCAACGCTTTTTGTGATTGTGTTCTCCCGAGAGTGCAACAATAGCTTCTAGTAGTCGCTCCCACTTACCTCAGTTCTTATTCTTAGACGTAGAGTTCTAATATCTCCAGATGCCAAGCTCGGACCACAATCGAATTTTCATCCATCTCACTTTCATAAAAATTCACGTGCCCCTATGTACGTTTCCACCAGCTTCCTTATCGTAATCATTATTATAATCTGCGAACATAATAACACAAATCAGAGTGCACAGTGCGCTGACATACCACTGCCATGTCTCAACTTGAGCTATGTGTGTATGTTAGTGTTCCCTGTTAGTTATTCATTGCAACTCACCGGTAAATAAACGAAATGACAATCAGGTATCATGAAATAGTCTTGAATGATAAATATATCGAAACAAAGCATGATGAATGAGCGTATGCATTACAGTTAAACTGATATTAAGATACTATAGATGCGATGCACATGATGGATCTGGAATAAAAACAATCTTGAATTGAAGAAGTGGATTCCATATATGAAAATTTCAGTCTTGTTAATTGAAAAATGTTCTAATAGTTATAAAAGCAATGTACCCTGTCGAATGAATCTTCATTGAAGTAGAAAATAAGAAAGCAAGGGAAGAAAACTAGAGCTTATTTTCTTACTAATGACGATTTAATTAAAGTCAGAGTATAATGTCGAATTGTGAAAGGATAAGGAAGGAATTTGGCCAACACATGTTCAAAGCAACCAGTCAGTTATTTAAGATAACCACGAAAAACGTGCATTGTTATCCAGATGGAAATTCCAACAACTGTCCTCTGGATTTGTGGCCCAGTTGAATGAGGGCCATTTTTCGCTGATAATGTCCACTAACATATTTCAGAAGTTGATATGCTAATTCCCTTGATCAGGAACTTGTTTATTACACAGATCTGTAATTATAGATTTGGATTAAAATTGCCAGTGGATGTTTTCGCTTCATTGTTCGTTCTTTTACTTTTATTATGTAGCTCATGGAGGTTTCTTAAACCTGAACGTTCATAAGTTGCATTTGCGAGATAAGGGTACTTTTAATAAGAATTTTCCACTGTACAACGGTTGTACTCGGGGCAAGGGGCCCGTCCACGCGTAGCGAGGCTGGGCTTGGCATTCCACCAGCTCGTGCTGCAAGTGGTTTGTGAGACACGCGTTCATCTGTCAAAAGAAACACGGGAATCCTCCTAGAAGCTGTTTTTGCTAGATAAAAGGCCAGGTGTGGCTTCTTCCAAGGCGTGTCAGTGTTCGTCACGGTGTTTCGGAATAATGTCCAGTTTAAACTTCCAGAATACCGCCTCCTCACAGCGTCATTCTATAGTTTTCGGGAGAGCCCGTGCTTTCGCACTTTGCTGTGAAGCGAGGAGGTTGGAGGATGTGTTTTCAAGGCTACTCTAAACTCCCAGTGGACTCGCCACTCATAGGCCGCTCGTGCTTGACTACCACTGGGCCCCACGCTTTGCAGCATCTTTTCTCTTCCCAGCTGCATGTCTATCATCCTGCTATTTTTTCCCTTCCCTTGGGGAACATGCTGGAGGTTTTATTGGGAATGTTCTGCATTGTGTGTTTCTGACATAAGAACCGTCTCACTACTGCTTTCCGTTCCCTTTTGCTTTCTTTGTTTCCCATCTCACCGCGTTCCTCCCCTCCGCTTCGGCGTTTGAGGTTCATCTTTTTCTACTTTCTCCCTGTGCGCTCCTGAAGGCCGGCCCAGTGTCTGACGCGTAACAGATGACTTCCGAAATTGCCAATTGGACACTCGTTCAGGTGTTCAGGAGGTGTGACCTGAGGGGTAAACAATCACCTAAGGCTGGTCGCCCCCTTGTGAAGGGGCCCCCTAGTTGGAAGGAGCACGCCGTCGGAGATGCTGGCAGACATGGAAGATTTTCTCGCAATCAGCCAATCACATTCACAATCAAAGTATACGAAACATAAACGAAATGAGGCTAACGATTCAAATAACCTTCCAGCTGCACCACAGTTCTTCGTGGTCTCACTCTCTGAAGACGGTCACTCCTTCGCCACGGAAAATTCGTGTATCATTCAGAAAGGTGTTCATGCAATTGCCGGCCCTGCAAAATCCTGCTCTCGTTTACGGAATGGCACTTTGCTTTTGGAGACTACCTCTGATTCTCAAGCAGAACAACTGCTTGCCATCTCGCTTCTCCATGGCTACCTCGTTCATGTCGTGGCCCATGTTGTTGTTGTTGTTGTTGTGGTCTTCAGTCCTGAGACTGGTTTGATGCAGCCCTCCATGATACTCTATCCTGTGGAAGGAGTATATAGAGGGTCTATACAAGGGCGATGTGCTGAGGACAATATTATGGAAATGGAAGAGGATGTAGATGAAGATGAAATGGGAGATACGATACTGCGTGAAGGGTTTGACAGAGCACTGAAAGACGTGAGTCGAAACAAGGCCCCCGGAGTAGACAACATTCCGTTGGAACTACTGACGGCCTTGGGAGATTGGTGGTGGTGGTTAGTGTTTAACGTCCCGTCGACAACGAGGTCATTAGAGACGGAGCGCAAGCTCGGGTTAGGGAAGGATTGGGAAGGAAATCGGCCGTGCCGTTTCAAAGGAACCATCCCGACATTTGCCTGAAACGATTTAGGGAAATCACGGAAAACCTAAATCAGGATGGCCGGAGACGGGAGCCTTGGGAGAGCAAGTCCTGACAAAACTCTACCATCTGCTGAGCAAGATGTATGAAACAGGCGAAATACCCTCTGACTTCAAGAAGAATATAATAAATCCAATCCCAAAGAAAGACATATGCGAAAATTACCGAACAATCAGTTTAATAAGCCACAGCTGCAAAATACTAACACGAATTCTTTACAGACGAATGGAAAAGCTAGTAGAAGCTGACCTCGGGGAAGATCAGTTTGGGTTCCGTAGAAATACTGTAACATGTGAGGCAATACTGACCTTACGACTTATCTTAGAAGAAAGATGAAGGAAAGGCAAATCTACGTTTCTAGCATTTGTAGACTTAGAGAAAGCTTTTGACAATGTTGACTGGAATACTCTCTCTCAAATTCTAAAGGTGGCAGGAGTAAATTACACGGAGCGAAAGGCAGTTATAAGAGTAGAGGGACATGAAAGGGAAGCAGTAGTTGGGAAGGGAGTAAGACAGGGTTGTAGCCTCTCCCCGATGTTATTCAATCTGTATATTGAGCAAGCAGTGAAGGAAACAAAAGAAAAATTCGGAGTACGTATTAAAATCCATGGAGAAGAAACCAAAACTTTGAGGTTCGCCGATGACATTGTAATTCTGTCAGAGACGGCAAAGGACTTGGAAGAGCAGTTGAACGGAATGGACAGTGTCTTGAAGGGAGGATATAAGATGAACATCAACAATAGCAAAACGAGGATAATGGAATGTAGTCAAATTAAATCGGGTGATGCTGAGGGAATTAGATTAGGAAATGAGACACTAAAAGTAGTAAAGGAGTTTTGCTATTTAGGAAGTAAAATAACTGATGATGGTCGAAGTAGAGAGGACATAAAATGTAGACTAGCAATGGCAAGGAAAGCGTTTCTGAAGAAGAGAAATTTGTTAACATCGAATATAGATTTATGTATCAGGAAGTCGTTTCTGAGAGTATTTGTTTGGAGTGTAGCCATGTATGGAAGTGAAACATGGACGAGAACTAGTTTGGACAAGAAGAGAATAGAAGCTTTCGAAATGTGGTTCTACAGAAGAATACTGAAGATAAGGTGGATAGATCACGTAACTAATGAGGAGGTATTGAATAGGATTAGGGAGAAGAGAAGTTTGTGGCACAACTTGACTAGAAGAAGGGATCGGTTGGTAGGACATGTTTTGAGGCATCAAGGGATCACAAATTTAGCATTGGAGGGCAGCGTGGAGGGTAAAAATCGCAGAGGGAGACCGAGAGATGAGTACATTAAGCAGATTCAGAAGGATGTAGGTTGCAGTAGGTACTGGGAAATGAAGCAGCTTGCACAGGATAGAGTAGCATGGAGAGCTGCATCAAACCAGTCTCAGGACTGAAGACAACAACAACAACAATCTTTTAGTATCTCCAGGATTCTTCCCTGTATACAACCTTCTTTTATGATTCATAAACGAAGTGTTAGCTATGATTAAGTTGTGCTCTGTGCAAAATTCTACCAGGCGGCTTCCTCTTTCATTTCTTAGCCCCAATCCATATCCACCTACTACGTTTCCTTCTCTCCCTTTTCCTACACTCGAATTTCAGTCACCCATGACTATTAAATTTTCATCTCCCTTCACTATCTGGATAATTTCTTTTATTTCATCATACATTTCTTCAATATCTTCGTCATCTGCAGAGATAGTTGGCATATAAACTTGTACTACTGTAGTAGGTGTGGGCTTCGTATCTATCTTGGTCACAATAATGCGTTCACTATACTGATTGTAGTAGCTTACCCGCATTCCTATTTTGCTATTCATTATTAAACCTACTCCTGCATTACCCCTATTTGATTTTGTGTTTATAACCCTGTAGTCACCTGACCAGAAGTCTTGTTCCTCCTGCCACCGAACTCCACTAATTCCCACCATAAGTAACTTTAACCTATCCATTTCCCTTTTTAAATTTTCTAACCAACCTGCCCGATTACGGGATCGGACATTCCACGCTCCGATCCGTAGAACGCCAGTTTTCTTTCTCCTGATAACGACATCCTCCTGAGTAGTCCCCGTCCGGAGATCCGAATGGGGGACTATTTTACCTCCATTGTCCTTCTCCTTCCCCCAGCGCTAACAACTGCAATGGCGGCCATGCCACCTCCTCTCGGGATAGTTCAGTGTATCTGTCCAAGAGATCCGGGTAAAGGGAAAAGTGCCTTATTGGTTAGTCGCAAACCCTGCATTCTCCTGTCTGGCGCCTATAGTTCTGTTCTTGTGACCCCTCGCTCCATGAAAGACCTGGCCACGCTGACATGTGACCTCAGATTCAGCTCTGAGATTGTGAAATCGCCCATTGTCAAGGTAGCATCGCCATTCCCCCATCCAGCTGTGCAAAAAGCCAATAGACTCTCGCCTCAAAGGGCGAATCCACGAACTACATAACTGGTAGGCGGGAAAGGACAGAAGGAATACTGCCATGGAGACTTCCTTCGTCCCTCTAGCCAAACAACACCCGAGTCTTCCTCTGATAACAGGAAAGGTTTGAAGAAGTCCACCAAAGGCAAATAGTCTCCTTCTTCACCGACTTGAAGATCCTCTACAACGATGTTGCCACGTGATACCTTAGCCTGGCCAGCCTTCCAGTCCCCTGTGTGCACCATCAACCTTTTTTCTCCGTGGGACGCCACAGACTGACAGGACAAGCAAGTCGATGCTTCTGTGGACACTATGGAACAGGATCCTCCTGCTTCTGTGCCCTGTAACAGCGACTCTTCGCAGGGTGTACTCAGCAGCCGCCGAGGTGACACCCATTCATCTCTTCCTCATCATGACTCTCCTCTAATGGACCGTTCGTGGCCTTCGGTCCCACAAAGATGATTTACGGATGCTTTCAGCATCACAGTGTTCCATGAACTCTGTCTTCAGGAACGAAACTGCGTCCTCACGACCGCTTTGATCTTCCAAATTCTTCTCGGTTCGTTTTGACCGTCCCACTGAAGACGAGATTCCATCTCATGGGGGTGTCATGTTTCTCATACGGGATGACGTTTATAGCCAACCCATCTCCCTAAATATCCATCTTCAAGCTGTTACAGTTCGCCTTTTCATTCACCACCTGCCTTTTTCCCTCTGCAACATTTATGTCTCTCTGTCATTCGATGTTACCAGTGTAGACTTCCTTCACCTCATTGGGCAGCTATCTCCCACATTTCTGCTACTAGGTGACTTTAATGCGCATCATCCCCTTTGGGGTTCTCCCAGAACCTATCGGAGAGGTGCCCTCTTGGTTGGTGTTCTTAATCAACTAAACCTCTTCTGCCTTAACACTGGAGCGCTCACATTCCATTCTGACACCTCGCATACCTATTTCCATTTGGACGTAACCTTTTGCACCGCCCTGCTTGTCCATCATCTTGTGTGGTCAGTTCTTATTGACATCTACTCGAGCGACCATTTCCCGTTATCTAACTCCTACCTCACCTGCGTGCACACCCAAATGGGAGCTTACTAAGGCTGACTGGCAGCTTTACTCCTTCCTGACGACCTTCGAAGAACAGGATTTCCCCAGTTGCGATTACCAGGTGGAATATCTCCTAACTGCTGCAGAACGTTCCATTTCTCGCCGTGTCCCGGTCCCTTGGTGGACTGAGGCATGCCACGACGCCATTCGCGCACGGAGACGTGCTCTCCGTGTTTTTAACCGTCATCCTCTGATGGCAAAGTTTTGTCGCGTTCTTCGGGATAGCAAGAAAGCTAGCTGGATTTCATTCACTAGTTCTTTTAACAGTTACACACATTCCTCTGTCTAGTGGGTCAACTTTCGACGGCTCTCTGGAACCACGTTCTCCAGCTTCCGTCTGGCAGTAGCAGACGATGTTATCATGGAACCTATTGCTATCTCCAACACCTTGTTCCGCCATTTTGCTGAAATTTGGAGCTCTTAACACTATCACCCTTCATTCCTCCACCGAAAACGAACGGAGGAGGCTCGGGCGGTACCCGTCTCTTCTCAGAATCGTGAGTGCCACAATGCTGCCTTTGCTATGAGGGAGCTAGATCATGTTCTAAGTTCATCCCGATCCTCTGCTCCAGGGACAGACACTGTCCATATTCAGATGTTGCAGCAGCTTTCTCTTGTGGGCAAACACTTTCTGCTTAAGTCATACAACCGCATCTGGGCACAGGACACATTTAACAGACGTTGATATGAAGCCACCGTCATACCCTTACCTAAGCCCGGTAAGGACAAAAGCCTTCCTTCTAGATACCGCTCCATCTCTCTCACCAGTTGCGTTTGCAAGGTGATGGAACATATGATTCATGCCTGGCTTGTATGGTGGCTCGAGTCTCGCAATTTACTAACGACCGCACGGTATGGATTTCGAGCGCGGCGTTCTGTAGTTGACCATCTCGTTACTTTGTCCATCCATGTCTTGAATGGTTATCTGCGGAAATCCAAGACTGTGGCCGTGTTTTTCGATTAGGAAAAGGCCTACGACATTTGCCGGGGAACTGGTATCCTCCGTAGTCTTTGCACGTGGGACTTACGTGACCGCCTGCCCTATTTCATTCAGGAATTTTTAAAAGACCTAGATTTCAAGGTGTGTCCGGGTTCTGCTTTGTCGGACAACTTTATCCAAGAAAACGGTGTGCCTCGGGATTTAGTCCTGAGCGTCGTCTATATTGTTATCCCTATTAACCCTATAATGGTCTGTGGCATCTCCGGCTCCCTTTTTGTTGATGGTTTTGCCATCTATTGCAGTTCTCCACGGACCTGTCTTACTGAGCGGCGTCTTCAGCGATGTCTTGATCATCTTTACTCCTGGAGCATCGATAATGGCTTTCGTTTTTCTGCTGACTAAACCATTTGTATGAATTTCTGGTGTCGCAAATGGTTTCTCCCATCATCTTTACATCTTGGGCCAGTTGCCCTTCCGTTCGTTAAAACTACGAAATTCCTGCAGCTCATGCTCGATAGGAAACGCTCTTGGTCCTCCCGTGTGTCTTACCTAGCAGCTCACTGTACATGGTCCCTCAATGTCCTACATATCGTCAATGGTACTTCCTGCGGTGCCGATCTAACCTCCCTCCTCCGTTTGTACAGGTCCCTTGTCGGTTCGAAACTTGCCTATGGGGGTTTTGTTTATGCGTTTGCACGTCTATCCCTCTCACGCTGTCTCAAAACTATCCACTATCGTGGCATCCTTTGGCCACTGGCGCCTATTACACGAGCCCAATTGAGTGTATGCTGAAGCTGCTGAACTGCCAATGTCCTACCGCTGTGACTTACTCCTCAGCAGGTATGTATGCTGTTTGTCTGCCATAAGTGGCCACCTTTCCTATACTTCCTTCTTCGATGATTCCTTTGATCGCCAGCATGGGGTGCGTCCCTCTTCTCTGTTACTTCCTAGAGTCCGCTTTCGATGCTTTCTTCGGCGCATTAACTTCACATTACCTGCAACTTTCCCGGTGGATGTGAACCCTTCACCACTTTGGCTTCGTGAAGTGCCCCGTGTTAACCTTGGCCTTCATTCACATCCTAAGGACACTACTCCAGCCTCGCTCTATCGCCTTCAGTTTCACGACCTTCACATGGAATTTCGCCATAGTACTTTTGTGTATATTGATGGCTCTCAGATTGACGATGGTGTCGGGTGTGCCTTTGTCCTTGGCGCCGACGGCTTTAGATATCGGCTTCCAGCACACTGTTCAGTAACTAAAGCCAAGCTCTTCACCCTGTATCAGGCGACGGAGTACATCCAGCGACACCGACTTTTCAATTGTGTCCTCTGCTCAGACTCTCTCACCGCCCTTCATAGCCTATGTGCGCTGTACACCGCCCATCCTTCAGTGCAACGGATCCAGGAAAACTGCCAGTTGCTGAGTCTTGGTGGAGCCATTGTGCAGCTTATGTGGGTTCCTGGTCATATCCGTCTGCCAGGAAACGAGGCTGCTGACGCTGCTCAAAAATGGTTCAAATGGCTCTGAGCACTATGGGGCTTAACTTCTAAGGTCATCAGTCCCCTAGAACATAGAACTAATTAAACCTAACCTACCTAAGGATATCACACAAATCCATGCCCGAGGCAGGATTCGAACCTGCGACTGTAGCAGCCTCGTGGTTCGGAACTGAAGTGCGTACAACCGCTCGGCCACAGCGGCCGGCTAAGCTAGGACAGACATAACACAACTCTGTGTGCTAATTCAGTTCCCGATTTCAGACGATCACACTCAGTTTAAGAGTTACACCACTTACCCTTACCCGTTGAAGGACGACAAGCCATTTGGCTTCTCCTTTTTCATTCAATAACGACTCAAGTCAATTAGAGGATAATGAGGAGGCAAGATCTATCTAGAGGAAACTTAACTACACTGACTATACGTGCTGACTTCTTGGTAACTTCTTACCGTAATTAGCATTTTCATATTTAACACGATGAGGGTCAGTTCTTTGCTGATTTTAGAGAGTTTGAGGATTGCACAAACGATGCACTTTGTACAGTGGTTTCAGGACCCGGCAGAAAATGTGGAAGACTGGTATACAGGAGAGGCTCAGGCATCTGCCGAAACAATACTAGGCCAAGCCTCAGGTAGGGAGCCGTCCGTTGTCAGAATGGAAGCTGCATCGACGTGTGGCTCCCAGAGGACAGTAGAGACCAGAAATGGGCTTAGATGCACGCTTTAAACTCGGTAGCTCGTCCTATGATGTCTTCTACAAACTCGCAATCTTTGCGTTCTCGTAGACACGTCTTGTAAGTCTCTTCTACTGTCCACTTTGTCACTTGAGTCCGTTGTCAGGAACAAGAGATCCTGACTCTCTCAGAATAGAGAGCGAGTACTCGAGTACGGAAGTCTACCTGCAGACTCCCATTCGCATCGTTTCTGCAAGAAAGTCCACCATTAAACTATAAATTCCTATTCATTTATTTCACACAATCATGATTTCCATTCTCAAATGCAGGTTGAAATGCCAGAAATTGTCCGATGTGCCTAAATGACATAAGCAACCATTGCGCATGATGATTATTGAACACCAATATAATGACTTCGGATGGAAGTGAATATTGTTAGCCAGACGGAGTGGCGCAGCCGTTCTAGGTGCTTCAGTCTGGGACCGCGCGGTTGCAGGTTCGAATGGTGCCTTTGACACGGGTGTGTGTGATGTCCTTAGGTTAGTTAGGTTCTAAGTTCTAAGTTCTAGAGGACTCATGACCTGAGATGTTAAGTCCCATAGTGCTCAGAGCCATTTGAATCATTTTGAATATTGTTGATGATGATGATGATGAGTCCCATACTCCTTTACAGAGCGTAGGGGAGCGACGCGGGAGACCAGCGCCGCCTTACTAGGCGAGGTTCTACAGAAGGTGGTTTGCCATTGCCTTCCTCCGACCGTAATGGGGATTAATGATGATGAAGATGACACAACAACACCCAGTCATCTCGAGGCAGGAAAAATCCCTGACCCCGCCGGGAATCGAACCCGGGACCCCGTGCTCGGGAGGCGAGAACGCTACCGCGAGACCACGAACTGCGGACTTTGGATATTGTTAAAATGATTAAATATAGTTCAGTATTTATTATCCAGGTTTTTCTGGACAATCACAAATTTCACTCAGTAGGTTTTATTGACGGGTTCGCAGTATAATACACTCCTGGAAATGGAAAAAAGAACACATTGACACCGGTGTGTCAGACCCACCATACTTGCTCCGGACACTGCGAGGGGGCTGTACAAGCAATGATCACACGCGCGGCACAGCGGACACACCAGGAACCGCGGTGTTGGCCGTCGAATGGCGCTAGCTGCGCAGCATTAGTGCACCGCCGCCGTCAGTGTCAGCCAATTTGCCGTGGCATACGGAGCTCCATCGCAGTCTTTAACACTGGTAGCATGCCGCGACAGCGTGGACGTGAACCGTATGTGCAGTTGACGGAGTATGAGCGAGGGCGTATAGTGGGCATGCGGGAGGCCGGGTGGACGTACCGGCGAATTGCTCAACACGTGGGGCGTGAGGTCTCCAAAGTACATCGATGTTGTCGCCAGTGGTCGGCGGAAGGTGCACGTGTCCGTCGACCTGGGACCGGACCGCAGCGACGCACGGATGCACGCCAAGACCGTAGGATCCTACGCAGTGCCGTAGGGGACCGCACCACCACTTCCCAGAAAATTAGGGACACTGTTGCTCCTGGGGTATCGGCGAGGACCATTCGCAACCGTCTCCATGAAGCTGGGCTACGGTCCCGCACACCGTTAGGCCGTCTTCCGCTCACGCCCCAACATCGTGCAGCCCGCCTCCAGTGGTGTCGCGACAGCGTGAATGGAGGGACGAATGGAGACGTGTCGTCTTCAGCGATGAGAGTCGCTTCTGCCTTGGTGCCAATGATGGTCGTATGCGTGTTTGGCGCCGTGCAGGTGAGCGCCACAATCAGGACTGCATACGACCGAGGCACACAGGGCCAACACCCGGCATCATGGTGTGGGGAGCGATCTCCTACACTGGCCGTACACCTCTGGTGATCGTCGAGGGGACAATGAATAGTGCATGGTACATCCAATCCGTCATCGAACCCATCGTTCTACCATTCCTAGACCGGCAAGGGAACTTGCTGTTCCAACAGGACAATGCACGTCCGCATGTATCCCGTGCCACCCAACGTGCTCTAGAATGTGTAAATCAACTACCCTGGCCAGCAAGATCTCCAGATCTGTCCCCCATTGAGCATGTTTGGGACTGGATGAAGCGTCGTCTCACGCGGTCTGCACGTCCAGCACGAACGCTGGTCCAACTGAGGCGCCATCTGGAAATGACATGGCAAGCCGTTCCACAGGACTACATCCAGCATCTCTACGATCGTCTCCATGGGAGAATAGCAGCCTGCATTGCTGCGAAAGGTGGATATACACTGTACTAGTGCCGACATTGTGCATGCTCTGTTGCCTGTGTCTATGTGCCTGTGGTTCTGTCAGTGTGATCATGTGATGTATCTGACCTCAGGAATGTGTCAATAAAGTTTCCCCTTCCTGGGACAATGAATTCACGGTGTTCTTATTTCAGTTTCCAGGAGTGTAGTACAAGAGCATCATCAGAATCTCTGGAATTTACCTAGTGAAAAAAAACTTTGACAATACGGAAACTTACACTTACCTTAAAGAAAATATACAATTTCTGCCATGCTAACTTACAGCTGCGCCACTTGCTGTTAGCCCACAAACGCCAGTTACCATATCAAAAGAATACAGAAATGAAGCACTTTTTCTGTCGCAGGCATACAATAGAGACGTTTCTCTGCACGCAGTTATTGTCTGACGCAGTACATTTGTTTTCTTATGGTGAAGGTGGAAGAAACCACAATACAACTATTTTGTTTGCATTGGACGAAATTTATATGTTTTTGGTCTGAAACGTGGACTATAGCATGAAATTTATTCCAAACATCGCTCCTCTTCTAATGGCACACATTTGCTATTGTGTACACTGCATCAGTTAATTTTCGTCTTATACCTTCCTCAGTCTCCCAAAATACAGCCTTCGTTAAAGGCTGTCCGAGCGCTGCAATCGGTCATTTCACCCTCTCAGTGTTACTTCACAGAAGCAATATCTTGTACTAACAATAGGTCTCCTAAGACTACTGCATGCTTCAGTAAGGGAAACTGAGTCGACTAGTATGAAGCGGCCGCAGCACCTCAATTCTCAGGCTCGTCATATTCGCGGCACTGCAGCAGGAATGAAGGAAACCCATTAGCACTGCTGTAACAGCGGTGTCTTGATAGGTAAAGTATGCAACCCGCAACGTTAAATTCGTACTCGCTCCGTTTCTGCTGTCTAGCACACAGCTCCTTTTGTTCGGCTATATAGCAAGTTTCAACTCTGTCTGGGAGTGTAAGAGCTGTGCGGTAGGAGAAAGAACTTGTATCAGCAGGAGGCCGGCACTCTGTCGTGTCCAGAATAGTGTCTTCAACAGATAATAATGTGCAGCTTTCTGAAAAAACTTGAAGAGGTTGCAGAATTATCAGTTAGCTTTCGGCACAGTTTTTAACTAACCCAGGATCTGGGAAGCGCGGCTGCTGCACGGCGCGAAGAACTCCGATTAGTAAAAACACATGTGACGTCATGACGCCAGAGACCTAAAGGAATTTTTTTTTTTAGAGAAGAGAGGGGGTTAGAGAAGTCAATGGAGTTTTTTTTTTTTAATCTGAGACGTTCCCTTGGCAGGATTTCTGTTGAAGAAGAACTTACTCCGTTAAAGGTCAGAGAGGGCTGGAGAAATTATTGTTGTCTTGGCGGGAAGGAAAGAAGAGACTTTTCGTCTGTGAAAGACCAGAGGGGTGTCAAAGCGCATCTTGGCACTCATGACATTTCTGCAGGCTATGGCCTCCATTGGATCAGCCGATTAGAGGTCCTGTGTTCAAGCCTGTGGCAGTGCAAGTCTAGCATCGCATGGCAGACAACCTGGAACGAGGCAACGTCTTGCTCGTCTTATACCGATGCATGCTGGCACATTAGGACATTCCCCGACCTTCATTCAGTTGAAAACAGGTGTTCCAAGTCTATCATTACATTAGTAGATGTATGTGTCGTTTAGGGCCAACACTCAGCCAAATTGTAGCTGTAATCGATTAGCAGGAAATCGTGAGTTACTCCAGAACGTCAGTTGCGTTTATAGCGGCCAAATTCAAATTTTTGAAGTAACTTCGCCAACCTAAGAAGTCGTGTTGTTTGAAGTTCTTAGTACACCGGTAAGGTAGGGACTTTAAACAAATATGTGCAGTTAGGAACTGGACAAGTAGTACCGATTTCGGAAGATGAGGGTAGGCACACAATAATGACAGCAGAGGAACTCGATCACAGTCAAAGCGGGCGGATTACGGTATGGCAATCCCTGGTAATCTACCCCAGCATGAATACATGCAAGATTTAGTTGTTTCTAGGCAAAACGGACGATCGGGAGTGTCCGTGCAATATCCTACAACAACAATCCTACTTCCAAAGTGCAGAGCTCCGCTGTATCTATTCCTTATACAATTCCATAGTGATGGCAGCAAACTGCTAGAAACAGAGTGACTAGAATTACATGGGAGTGTATTGCTAATTAATCGAGCAGCATGCGATGTAAAATTGTCAACATTTAACATTCCAGTACTTTATACAGGAGTCACCAAGATGAACATAACGCAACGAAATCTGCACAGACAAACCGCTAGGTATGCCCAAAATCTGATCTGTCTTAATGGTACACTAGAAAGAGCCCTCATCCTCTCTCCAAACCAATTCATAACGATCCAGGATGGGCGTATTTTTGCGGAACTGATGCTTCACATCTAGAGCAGTACCGGGAGACACAGCACCGTACAATCATGACAACGAGCGTCAGGTTACAGGCACTATAATTTCTCTGATTATTTTCTGTGCAGCCTTCATCTGTCTTCTGTGCATAGCCGCCCACCAATGGGACACTCCCATTGCACCAGCTACCAGTAGAATGGAGTATTAAGCATATGTGCCGCCCGGTGTGGCCGAGCGGCTCTAGGCGCTTCAGTCTGGAACCGCGCGACCACTATCGTCGCAGGTTCCAATCCTGCCTCTGGCATGGATGTGCGTGATGTCCTTAGTTTTAAGTAGTTCTAAGTTCTAGGGGACTGATGACCTCAGATGTTAAGTCCCATAGTGCTCAGAGCCATTTAAACCATTTATTAAGCATATGTAACGTACATTAAAGTGGGAAATGAAGAGTTAAATATTGTTATTTATGTGAGCATTTTATGTAAATGAGAACAGAGAACATGCTTTGCACACCGTGCACTTGTGCGATAGAGCGCTGATGAAACAGTGTGCATGGTACCCTTAAGCGATTTTTTGTGTGATGGTAAGCTACAAATTGGAGAGCTGATAACCGTCCTAGGTATTGTATTCTGTCATGTAATTTTATGAAGATTCCATCGTGTAAGCTTCCTGTTATGTAGCAGCTAAGACGGTGTGAGCAAGAGTAGAAAACTGAAAACACTGTACTGTTGTAGTGGGGATTTCAGTGAGGTAACGACATCGTCCATTCACATTATTTTGACCACCGGCTATGTTCGACGTCGATGCGTGCAGTAACCACTCACGAACGGCAGGTGGAAGCACTAGCAGTGGAGGATATATGAAACGTAGTCGAGAGACGCTGAAGTCAGTGCAGTAGCTGTCGTAACGCGGAAACGGAGAAATTTATGTGACGTTTATGAGGGAATTATCATTGGGTTTCGAGCCAAGGATGGAAGCATTTACGAAATAGCTAAGATTATGGATTGTTTGGGTGCCGCCAAGGTTAAAGTATAGAAACATGGAGCTACCGGAAACCGTGCCGAGGCAAGTGTGGCACACCAGCTCACAGAGCACAGCGGTGAACGATAGCTGCAGAAATGTACACGGACGATTAGACGTGTAATTGTTTAGCAACTGACCATCCAATGAGCCGAGGGTCTACCAACAATGTCTCTTCATCGGCTGTTCAGTGAGCGTTGCTGTGTCTCGGCATCCGCAGCAGGCTCTTGGTTGATGCACCCAAGCTGACTGTTGTCCATCGGCGATGAATGCTAGTATTTTCAAGCCCGTACCGCAACTGGACGTCCATTGAGTGGCGATAGGGACTTTTCAGATGAGTCACTTTTTGTGCTTCACTTGCATCAAAATCCTGAAAGTAAACACGCTGCAACATTCGTCAGAAGGGTCCAGACCGGAGGAGGGAGCTACCAAACTCCCAAATCAAAACCCAATCAAGAATCAGCCGAACGACCTCGCTCGGGCTGTTCAGGCCATGGATCCGGAACTGAGAAACCTAGCGCAGCTGGCGACAGAACTGGAGTCAGCATGCCTCCACATACCGGTCGGTACACTCCAGAAACTCACTGCCTCTCTCCCGGTACGTCTCGCAGGGGTCCACTTTGAAAAAGGCGATTATTCAGCCTTTTGAAAGGCAGCACAGTGTAGATACATGTAAATGAAAAACCAGTGGGCTAGAACCGTAGATTAAATTCACAGATGCCTTACCTGTGGCTCAATATCACTAGCAGAACCTACGTAAGAAGGATGTGGTTATATTGTACACTGTTGCTAATGTATAACGACGCTTTTGCAATTATACGGAAGGCACAGACTCATACGACGAGTCTACCGCAGAGGTGAGGTGTGTAGCGAATCACTATTTTTTGGGCGATATTTTGAAAACAGCATTTGTGCCATAGCAGTTGCGGGAAGCATTAGAAGCCGGCTTGAGCCGAAACAACATCATGTGAGTGACTGACTTGAGTTACCGTACGTGGTTGGAAATGGAAGATTAGCACAACAGATGAACACCTGACCAGTGTAAATACCCCTCATTTCTAGACTAAGGTGTTCCAGTCCGGCAGCACTAAGCATGAGGAGAGAAATATGCCAGGCGGTGGGATGATATTGTCCTGAATGCAGCCACCGTGAGTTAGGATTTTCGCCACCAGTGGACCAACTACCGGTGCTGAGCCCACCTCCATGGATCTAATGCCTTCCCCCTGGTAAGCCACTTCGCAGCTCACTCCAGCCACAGCTGACATCTGCACTGTGGGTGGGGGGAGGGGGGGGAGGGACCACCTGTTTGGGACCAGGTTGTAGAAGCTGCTCGCCTTCTTTTGCTAATGCCGACGTTCTAATGTTGCACGACTTAACTTGCAAGGAGGAGTTGCACTTCTGAGAGCTGATACCCCTTCTAAGAATTACAGCAGACCTCCGCACTGCTGGCACGCCTCGCAGCAAGCAGCAGCTCCGTGCATAGCTGGTGCAGATCCATCTGCGTGGATTTCGAGTGTCCATTACTCGAAACGCTCACGTCACAGCTTGCCTTGTCCGCCTGCTACCTCAGAGATCCTTCGTATGCTGTCCTCTCCACGCGGCTAAGAGGAGTACGGTCACCGCAGATCTGTGGAACAACTATTGTACCTTGAGTTAGAATGAAACGTCTGATTATCGATAATGCTTTCATGTGTTATCTGTAACTTACCGACAATGACCCACCGCATCATCCAATTTCGTCACCACAGATGCAATCCGCTCTTGGCTACTACACAGTGTTACACACTAATTATCAAGAAAGTCTCGTAATATTCCTAGTTGACGATTCCGGTTAAATATTAAGGAAAATTATGGAACTTTATGTTAATATGAATATAAGTAATAGCTATTATGCAGGAACGCATTAAAATTACGGGATGTGATTCCAGACAAGTATCTGGTGATAAATGCTGATTGAAAGAACGGTATTTATGGCCTGAAGTAGTCTAGTATAACTGGTTTGTTCTCATAAAATGACCACAAGAGCCGTTTGTCTAGTTATCACTTTTTCTCAGATCCATCGAACTTCGAAAACGCTTCGTTTCCTAGCAACCTGAAGTATGGGGAAATATGTGAGACAAACGATTCAAATGTTAATATGTACGCTATTCAACACTCGCAGAACGAGTGGATGGTTACGGGAAGGACAAAATAGGACGAAGGAGAAGAGTTCAACGTGGCTACACTGTATGTCTAAAAGCAACGTAATTGTGAAAAACACGTGAATCTGTTACTGTTGCCGGTAAAAGCTATGGAGATTAACCATTTACGAAACATAAACAGACTTTCGGGGCTAGCATATAGTAGCATTACTGCTTCTCATCGTTAAGTAGTACTTTTTGAGAGCCGAAGGCGCCATTTTCATTCTAAAGCAAAGTTAACTGCACTTTCAGTTGATTTAATGGAAGTCTGTCAATAGCGCCATTCCCTAAGCGGAGAAACAGTACATAAAAGTCAAGAAGTATAGCAAGAATTTAAACCTGTCATTTGTCGTACTAACAGACATAGAATACTTGCTACAAAATGGTGTTAGTGATGAGATTCATGTGCACATATCGCATAGATTTCTTTCTTCATAGACTTCAGTTACAGGGAGGAGTGTTTGAAGTTTCAGTTTTACCGAGGTGTTGGCTGTGCAATGGTTTAGCAAAGTGCTTCGGCTGATTGTTGTGCACATAAAACATTACTTATTGCAAAATAAGCAGATGAATAAGAGCCTTGTTGAGAAAGAAGCGTTTCGAACACCAGAATTTGCTCACATCTGCAAGGGACATTTCCATCAGTCTGATTTGATACATAGTGATCTTGTCACTTAACCTGCAGATTTCGAGAAGCTGGTCATGCTAGCTCAAAATGAAACCACAGACCAAATTTTAAAATGCCAGTAGCTTTAGGTAATCTGACGAATTACTAATCTCGTTTGATGATTATGCACTAATTTAAAAGAGTAACACAATAACACAGTGAAAATAAAGTCCGGTCATGTTTCTATGATTGCTACACGAATAGAAAAAAAATAAAAAATGGTTCAAATGGCTCTGTGCACTATGGGACTTAACATCTTAGGTCATCATTCTCCTAGAACTTAGAACTACTTAAACCTAACTAACCTAAGGACATCACACACATCCATGCCCGAGGCAGGATTCGAACCTGCGACCGTAGCAGTCCCGCGGTTCCGGACTGGAGCGCCTAGAACCGCACGGCCACCACTGCCGACGAAAAACCATCACTAAAACTACCATATAAAAAATCGATTTATAGATTACGCGTCCACTACGGTGTATAGTAACCGAAACTGGTGTGTGCAATAGCCTGCCTGAAACGTTGATAGTCTGGCTCTCTAAAAGTGAGAAATGGTCGATCATGCAGCGTCGCTTTCAAGTCCAGTGCCCCTCAAGTTTTTACATACCAGATAGAAGTCTGTCTGCTTACCTCGGTGGTAACATGCTTGCATCTGTGCAGTGAGTCCGGGCTCGATTCCCGCTCGTGGACTGGGAGTTGTGTTGTGCTTATTATAATTTCATGCCCATCACCTAATGTGGCGTCGACTGAATTAAGACTCGGACTTGGTGCCAAACTTCCCCGGATGGGGCCTCCTTGCCAACAATGCCATACGCTCATTTCCATTTCTTACCAGATAGAAAAAATTAGAGAATAAGTTAATTTGTCTAATAAAATAAAAAACTAAAAATATGTGAAATACATGGAAAATCTCGCTGAAAAATAATGTAGGTTAATCAGAGCGTATCAAGTTCAAATTAAAGCATTTTTAATATCTCTGGTTCGCACATATGAGAGCGGTGGCATCACAAGAATTGCATTTTCAATTGAATTAAATAGTCAATCAATAATTAATTATCAAATGGAAATGGTTTAGTTGTGTAGGACGAGCAGAGAATTAAAATTATTGAGAATTAAAATCACTGAGTGGAAAGGGTTTAGTTGTGGAGTAGGAACAGAGAATTAAAATTCATTAGCATGTGCCAATAAAGTTCATATAACAGCACAGTAACTATCGAAACCAGCAGCAGATACAGTTCTAAATTGCAAATTCCTATGTACAGTATCTAGGAAAATAAAAGTTCGTCCATCACGGTAGCTGTTGTGGCAAGAGATGTACTGAATTCCTCAAACACTAATATGAATAACAAATGCAGTGAAATGTTGCAGATCACCAGTACCTAAATTACTCGTTCTCACAATACAATAGTCACAAAATCGACAAAATAACTACATGTCCCAACACAATTTAACGTCCGGGACTCACGCTCAATAAATTATTCTACGTCCTGTGAAATTTTAAGGTAACCTAATTGTACGCTGAAGAAATTTTCCAAGTGCAACAAGCGCAAACCCAGGGAATACAGCACTTTAGCCTCTCAGTTCACACACCAACCCTACAAAGCCAAGAAGTCACTGACAAAAGACCTAGTGCACTGATGCGTTCCTGCTTAAACGGGCTTTGCGACTTCACGATTGCTGGATTCAATTAAAACATTTGAGAAATGACAGTCAAGCAGCTTTAAAGGCTCTTACAAGCCCACACAATACAATACAATTAGATAAACTTTGCAAGTGAACTACTGTTTTAGCAGTAGGAGATTGGGCTACCATGGGAAGTAGTACCTCTATGCCCCGATTTAGCGAAACTATGCATTCTTACCAACAAATACATGATCCAATAGACAATTTTATAACACTGTCTTTCAAAAAGAATCAGAATATAACTCAGTAGCTCACACTAATCACTGTGAAAATAACTTTTAGCATCATATAAATGTTACAAAAAGTGCAATACTACCATCTTATAGTTAAACACTGTGCAATGGATATCTTGACCTCTTGTTCTTAATCACATTACTTAGATATGTAAATAACTAAGTGCTTATAATATTTCTCCAGGTTATTTGAATTATAACGTGCTTCCAAAGAACTGAATATTCGTCAGCTATGACGCTATGTTGAACACGTTAAACAGTCTGTAAACTGTGTTATAGTTTTCTACCATAACACTAGTGATTCCTTGGCAGTCTTCTCATTGCACAAAGATGTCATGGTTTAAAATCAGGGAGGCATACATCTGCATCTTGTTAAATATCCGGGTGAAATATTGCGTTTTGACCAGATCCATAAAGTAATAGTGGTCTACAGCCTTCAGGGGGCCGTCTCGCCACATTAAGCTGCTGGAAAACAAGCACGAGACTTCACTCACACAGCCGAACAACATACCTATATTACCGCCCGACAAACGGAAATCATTGTATAACACGGTGGCGCCAATATTACTCCAGATAGCGTCACAATAAATGACGTATTTCCCCTGGTTACGTGCCATCTGGAAAACGTTCGTGTATCCTTCCGTCGGGCGTGCACTCAAACAGCCGTCCGGCCTCCAGCCGGCCAGTCGTTGCGCGAATATCTCCGCAGATCGTTCTGCATGCTCCAGTACGTGCCGTCTCTGCCACCAGCCAACCAGCAGCACCTACATTCACAGCCAGGAAAGACTTTTCCATCAGCACTCTCCCGAATAGCGACGCCACCGCCCCGAGTGGTCATCGTGAATCCAGCGCCTTACGCTACACGAGCCGCTACGGCGTCACTGCGGAACCGCCGCTCACACACCAACCACGTCCACACTGGACGCCGTCTACCTTACGTCCTCGACCTGCGCAGTTGTCACCAGCTGCTGCCATCGCTCACAACGGACCCCTGCACCGTGGGACTCAGCAGCTACGAACGCATCAGAAATTCTTACTTCAGTGATTAAACCTGAACTCTCAACGTTCTTACTGGTGGATAGAGAGCAACTTTTTCTGTTATTCTCGAGCAGTGACTTTAGTTTTCTGTTACTCATGTTCCAAGTTAACTGACTCAACAAAATATTGCTCATCATTACCAGAGGCAACTCAGCCATTTTTCTCCCCTTGTGGTCACAGGCATAAAATTGACCATCAGGATAAAAGTTACGTAATATGTATGACGTTGGTTGTATGTTTTCTCAGTGCAGTGCTCTTCTCCGTGAATTTCATGGACCATGTTTTACGTCAACTCTGGGAACAAGTGCGGTTCTCACAGGAAGAGGTGCTTCAGAGGTTGAGAAGGCAGACCGCGAAGTTCTGTGCTGCTCTGTGGAGACGTTTCTTCCTCTGCTGCTTCTGCCGCCCGCCATAGCTCCACTCAACACGAGCCATTGCGCACATTAATGCATGTACAGGGTGACAATTATTGAACTAGACGAAAAATCTAAAATTACTTACAAACTACGGCACGCACACACTTTATTCAATATGTAAACGTCACTACAGATATTGGGTTTTAGGTTATGTCATGTTCGATATGCCTGCAATCATTGGCGATGATGTGGCGCCGACGAATAGCTAAACTCTGCATAACGAGCTCAAGTGTCGGTACATCGGAACATCGATGCTGTCGATGACCTCCTGAATGGCTGTTTTCGGCGCAGCATTGGTTTTGAGTTATTGCTGTACACCTTGTCTGTAAGATAGGCCCACAAAAAGGAGTCGCATGTGTTCAGATCCGGAGACTATGGCGACCAATCGAGGCCCATGGCAGTGGCCTGTGGGTACGCCGGAGCCTGAATGCGGTCCCTAGAGCGCTCCTCCAGGACATCAAACATACTCCTCCTTCGATGTAATCGAGCTCTGTCCTGCATGAACCACATATTGTCGAAATGAGGGTCACTTTGGCTCATGGGGATGAAATCATCTTCCAAAACCTTCACATAGCGTTCGGTTGTCACTGTGCCATCAGGAATATCGCACCGATTATTCCGTGACTGGACATTGCACATCACCTGTTGAGGATGAGGATACTTCTTGATCGCGAAATGCAGATTCTGAGTCCTCCAAATGCGCCAACTTTGCTTATTGACGAACCCATCCAAATGAAAGTGTGCTTCGTCGCTAAACCAAACCACAAGCGCATACTAATTCCCATCCCCTGCGGTCAACCGTGCAGTTCGAACGTCCTAACGCAAACCATTCAGAATTTATGACAATTTTCTTTCATATAGTTTAATAGTTGTCACTCTGAACTTCTGCACGTACTCTCTCTTCTACCATACGGTCGCATTTATTTCGTCACTGATCCACATCTCTGTCTCTTGTGCTCCCTTCCTCTTTCAGCAGCCGGCCGGTTTGGCCGAGCGGTTCTAGGCGCTACAGTCTAGAACCGCGCGACCGCCACGGTAACAGGTTCCAATCCAGCCTCGGGCATGAATGTGTGTGATGTCCTTAGGTTAGTTAGGTTTCAGTAGTTCTAAGTTCTATGGGACTGATGACCTCAGATGTTAAGTCCCATAGTGCTCAGAGCCATTTGAACCTCTTTCAGCATTTCTCCAGTTCCTACTCAATAATTGCCATTCCCAAAATCTTTCCCAGTTCTTCCACTTTCTGCACACATTCACATTCTTCCGTTCCATTTAAGGCACGCGCCAGCCACTCTGGCGGCTCCTCTTATTGGAGCTCTCACTGGCTGCTTGCTCATGGCTGCCAGCCTACCTGGACTGTCTGGCATCGCCACACTGGTACCCACCATGGATCAAGCCATGTCTGATGTCACATAGGTGCCTTTCTCTTTGAGGTCACACTCACAGCTGCTCCACGTCTTGTCTGCTGTCTGATGGCCACCCTTCTCCTGTCGTGCTCAACACTTCTCACATCCAATGGAACCATGGTCAGCATCTTCCCGACGGTGCTGTTGCCGACGTTCTTCCGGTACAGGACTTGCGTTCCATTTCTTGCTGTTCCATTCCTTATCTGCTCTGCGGCCTCCACTCTCATACAACCTTCGGTTCTTGTATGTTCCTAGGCTTTACCATCCTCTAGCAGTACCTGACCTGACGTCCCATCCTCTGTGCAGCAACCACAGGCGCCTCTTTTGCGAGAAGTTCAGTCGCTCCTGGCTAGGCGCTGGGGGCACCGATGCCCCACATTCTTCAAGCAGTCGCTTTCTCACTCACACTGGGCCCTGCTCATACCCACACCATTCCACTTCCCGAGGCCCTGTCTCTTCTCTCTCATGCTTCTGGTCACAATCCTGCCACGAGCGCAACATTGGCCAGGCTACTACATCTGATGGTTCATGCATCTGTAATGTTTTCAGGAAGAAGACTGTGCACAGTGCTATCTTCTGTCTGTGGATCTCCATCTGGCGGCTCTCCTCTTCGACCACCTTCTACACCCACCACTGACCCTTTGGCTGTGCCCAATGCCGCTCATCCGCCTTTGTGGAATAGCCATGGCCAGCCATTCTCACAGTGGCATTACACGACGCCCTCACCACAGCATCAGTCTGTACGCTGCCGCTCCATTGCCTCCTAGCTTCCCTTCCTAGAGGTGGCTTTGCCATCTCTCCTTTAAGGTGGGACAGGTGCATTATCCTAGTTCGGAACCCCTGCACAATTCAGTTGTACCGCACCATATACACCCTTCAAGTGACCGTCTTGCCACAACTCCATTACTGGAAAACGAACAAGAAACCTCAATCTAGCGGCCGGGGAACGTAAGCACATTACCGGTCAACCTACGGAGAGCACTGCGCAACACCGCATCGCCAGTATTACGCCAGGCAATGCCACAATCACGGACCTATTTCGTGCGCTGGTCACTTACCACCTGGAAACTGCTCACGTATACTTCCGCTGGGCAGGTACTTAACCAGCTGGCAGGCCCACAGCCGGCCAAAGTTTCCGCAAGTTTCAAAATGAGCTGTTCTGCAATCTCTGATACCTGGAATCTCTGTGAGCAGCCAAATCTGCAGCACTACCATTTGAAACCAGGAAGGACTTCGCAAGCAGCATGCTTCCAAGTCATCACGCCGTTACCCAATGTGGTCGTCATCCTGCCGCCGACCAGAGCATCGCGAGTCCAGTGCCTCTGTGGGACTTCGCAGTCACAAACGCAAAAGACAATCTTACTTCAGTGATTAAACCTAGACCCTTTTTATGAGTATCATGCGGTTTCCTATTGTTCATGTTCCATTTATACTGACTTAATAAACTGTCGTTAATCACTACTGGTGACACCTCTGTAAGTGTTCTTCCCTTATGGGCACAGACATAATAGATTACTTATCGCAATACAAATGTATTATTACATATCTCTGATAGCAAAAGAAAATAATATTTCTAATCTTTTTACCACAGTCTAAGTTTTCCATACTAATTTGTCGAAAAAGCTCATCTTAGTTAAATGTTAAAACCTATACTAGCGTCATTCATGCATTATAGTGAACGTTCATGCTAAGGTAACTTCTGACATCAATAGCTGGTTGGCATTATCTTGTTTTTTACTTCTGTTATTTTATACAGTTGCCTGGTTGGGACATATTGTTGGCTTGGGAGGGATAATTCGCATAAAATAGACACCACCAACATAGTTCAATAAATTTCCTCCATCTGTCGGTATTTGGTATGTAGAGCACAAAAAAAAGGCAAACGGGTATTGCCTGGCGTTATACACATGTGTGATTGCAAACATCTGATCGCAAATAAGAAAACTCAATCCTTTGTCCTAAAATAGAAACTGTCTATATTATACATCAAAAAAATTAATATTCTGAGTATAAAGTACATATGTAGTACTACTGCTGTAGCTCTGAATTATTGCACAGGAATGGAAAAATACACATGGCTCAAATATTGACACTATGGGGAAGTGGATGACAGTATGTATACAATGGTATTCGTAATGTATGCAATCTCTGAAGTAGATTTGCTACATCTTATAGGTGCTCTGATAACAAAAAATGATAGTTCTGCGACATTCTGCCATACACATTAGTTTACATAATGGGAGGCTACATGGAGATTTACGATTAGCTAATCATCTTACTAATCTTATAAAATACCGCGCTACACGTCTTTCTATCTAAGCAGCATGCCATTAAGCTGTGATTTATCACCTTCCAGTCGTGCTAGGCATTCTTTCTATTAATAAGCAGTGTTTTGTGTTGAGCTCTGCGAATATCCATTGGAGTTATGACAATAAATAGTATGTATCTCTTAGCTGAAAAGCAGTTTACCAAGTTTATATTTAATGGCCGTTTGTTTTGATAAAGTGCTTAACTCACATGTAAGCCTCATGTAAATCGGTTACATAGACTCCAACACTATTTACGATTCAGTAGCCAATTTACCCAATTTATAAAGTGCCTTGACAAAAGTAAAAGATATTATATATCCATAACTTATAGCTACAATGTCTGATGCTACATCTACATCTACATCTACATCCGTACTCCGCAAGCCACCTGACGGTGTGTGGCGGAGGGTACCCTGAGTACCTCTATCGGTTCTCCCTTCTATTCCAGTCTCGTATTGTACGTGGAAAGAAGGATTGTCGGTACGCTTCTGTGTGGGCTCTAATCTCTCTGATTTTATCCTCATGGTCTCTTCGCGAGATATACGTACGAGGGAGCAATATACTGCTTGACTCTTCACACGAAGAAACATTAATGGAGTTGCAAGAAGTGAGAGATACGGCTGATGGGCATGGGATCGAAAACCGGGACCCTCTGATCCATAGTCTACAACATCCTTGTAACGTTGTCAGCGCCACAGTAGCTAGCAACGATTAACATCCACGTATCAGTGCGATCGGTATGCCGGCGTTCCAGATTTGATGTAGACATACACTACAGCTTTCGTGGAACAATGGTCACGGTAATGGAATGTGAATACGGAGGGCGTTCCGTCTGATATATGGTGAAGAAGTAGGTTCCGTGCTAGTGCTGAGGGTTTCTCTTTAGGCGGGAATCACTCTCGCATCAGGTAGGGGTAGCCACCTCAGTGCATCTATGGTTCATTCGACGTGGCACTAATTTTCCTACTCACATGGGGACAGTGGAGGTCTGAGTGAATGCAAGTTGCCTATCATAATATGCAAGACTGGCAAGGATGTAATGAAGGAAGTACTCTCCATCACCTACCGTAGCTTCACATGTGAGTGTCACGCTTCTGGTTTTCGGTGTAGTACGCGTTTGCATCGTATGCGGAAAGGTTTACGGAGTGCAGGTAAAATGCTGGGTGGCTCTCTACGGAGTCATCAGTATGCTTCGCCGCTCACTTACTGATCCTGGCGTGGTATCAGACAGTTGAGAACATGGCAGATTGGGAGAAGTTTGGCAGTATGTATCACTTTACTGTTCAAGGATACAATATACGTGACAATTTGTGATATAAACCTCCCTTTAATATACGTAAACTGTTAAATTTCCTTCCCAGGTAGGGGTGGGGTGGGAAGTAACGGTATGTGCAAGAAGTACGTGCAGTTTGCTTATCATGACACTCAACAATGCTTACAGATCTTTCATTGCGGATGAAAACAGTTCAGTAAAAATAAAATGTTCTGTATCATTACGGAGTACAAAACATGAATGGTGTTACTGTTGTTACTTATTTGTTCTACAGCTTTAAAAATATACATTAGATTACTTATTGGCACAACATTGATAAAACCGAATTACGAGAATGATGGCCTATGGCTGACTTGTGAAGCAGCGGCAGCGACACAAATTATGCAGTGGATAATGTCGGAAACTCTATGAGCCTGGCTGCAGATGAATACAGCAGCCACAGAAGTCTGTAGCGAATTGTAATGAATTGATGATTGATGAAAGGACATGGACATAAGTAAATGTACAATACTGTACATGTACATGAGAAGATAAACAGCACTGTTCTATTATACTGTTTCTTGAAACAGTAACAACCACAAAATACCTGGAAGTAACAAATCGAAGGGAATTAAATGGAATAACTAGACCTAAATAAACACAAAATGTATGGAAAAGCATACGCCAAGAAGTGACTTACACAGTCATTGTTCGATAGATTTTTTTAGTTTTGCTCATCAGTCTTGGATCCTTAACATACATGCTAAACAAGCTAAAGTGTGTGATACTAGAAGAGAGGCATTGTACATAATGGAGTCGTTTACTGCTGAAAAAATCCAAGAGAGTATGTTTCGGGCATTATACAGGGGCACTACGAATGTAGTGCGGGACAATACGTCGAGAATGTAAGTTTCGCAGGAGGCGTGCTAGATATAAACCCCTACAGTCGCGGTATCCTCCGTGTCCTCGGTGGCTCAGATGGATAGAGCGTCTGCCATGGAAGCAGGAGAACCCTGGTTCGAGTCCCGGTAGGGGGCACACAGTTTCATCTGTCCCCGTTGACGTATGTCAACGCCTGTAAGCAGCTAAGTGTGTTCATTTCATTGTAATATACAGGGATACCGTAAATGATTCAATCGGTTTCAAAGCTCTGTGTCTTCCAAAGTACACTGAGGTGACCAACTCCACGCGATACCTCCTAATATAGTGTTGGACCTCCTTTTGCCCGGCTTAGTGCCGCAACTTGACGTGGCATGATATCAACAAATCTTTGGAAGCCCTCTGCAGAGTTATTGAGCCATGTTGCCTCTATAGCTTCCATTTTGTGCGTCAGCTGACTTCACAACGGGTCGAACGGTACTTTTCTGTTTCCAGAGACAAAAATGTCTCTAAATAGTTGATATCAACGTCCAGTGCTGTGTTTACACCGCAGATCTTTTCCTTAATTCCTTATGAATACTCGCTGTACTGCTGTAACAGATAAACATCTCGCACATTCCTCGTAACAAAAGTCTTTTCTTGCTTTGTCACAATTTTGCCAAGGCGCTGCACTCGTAACGCCGATTGGTAGGCACAACGCTAACTCGGTGAGTTTATGGTTCTATTCATACATTCGTCATATTTGTATAAGTAATACCTCGAAAAATATAGAAGACGAATGAATAATTTATAATAGTCTTGTATTACTTCATCCCATACACGTCTCGCAAAATGACTACGGAGAGAAAATCCCAGGAATTAGAGCTAAAACGGTTTTTTGACTGACATTCATTCTCTCCTCATGCCATTCGCAAATGGAGGAGAAACAGAGGTAGCGTGATGCGTGTAGCAGAAGTTCGATCTCCGAACCGAAAGGTAAGTTACGGATTTCTTTATGAAATAACTTTTTTCTGCTGCCAGTCTCGATTATCTTTTTGCCTATGGACTACAGAGCAGTGACTGGTTCACGACTTGGTCTAAAATTAAATACGTGAATTTCACCCTCTTTCTTTAAAATGGAGCCATTTCAGCTTTTATAATCAGAGGAATCAGTGGTAGCGTGGTGGTGGATAACATACACTCCTGGAAATGGAAAAAAGAACAGATTGACACCGGTGTGTCAGACCCACCATACTTGCTCCGGGCACTGCGAGAGGGCTGTACAAGGAATGATCACACGCACGGCACAGCGGACACACCAGGAACCGCGGTGTTGGCCGTCGAATGGCGCTAGCTGCGCAGCATTTGTACACCGCCGCCATCAGCGTCAGCCAGTTTGCCGTGGCATACGGAGCTCCATCGCAGTCTTTAACACTGGTAGCATGCCGCGACAGCGTGGACGAGAACCGTATGTGCAGTTGACGGACTTTGAGCGAGGGCGTATAGTGGGCATGCGGGAGGCCGGGTGGACGTACCGCCGAATTGCTCAACACGTGGGGCGTGAGGTCTCCAAAGTACATCGATGTTGTCGCCAGTGGTCGGCGGAAGGTGCACGTGCCCGTCGACCTGGGACCGGACCGCAGCGACGCACGGATGCACGCCAAGACCGTAGGATCCTATGCAGTGCCGTAGGAGACCGCACCGCCACTTCCCAGCAAATTAGGGACACTGTTGCTCCTGGGGTATCGGCGTGGACCATTCGCAACCGTCTCCATGAAGCTGGGCTACGGTCCCGCACACCGTTAGGGCGTCTTCCTCTCACGCCCCAACATCGTGCAGCCCGGCTCCAGTGGTGTCGCGACAGGCGTGAATGGAGGGACGAATGGAGACGTGTCGTCTTCAGCGATGAGAGTCGCTTCTGCCTTGGTGCCAATGATGGTCGTATGCATGTTTGGCGCCGTGCAGGTGAGCGCCACAATCAGGACTGCATACGACCGAGGCACACAGGGCCAACACCCGGCATCATGGTGTGGGGAGCGATCTCCTACACTGGCCGTACACCTCTGGTGATCGTCGAGGGTACACTGAATAGTGCACGGTACATCCAAACTGTCATCGAACCCATCGTTCTACCATTCCTAGACCGGCAAGGGAACTTGCTGTTCCAACAGGACAATGCACGTCCGCATGTATCCCATGCCACCCAACGTGCTCTAGAAGGTGTAAATCAATTACCCTGGCCAGCAAGATCTCCGGATCTGTCCCCCATTGAGCATGTTTGGGACTGGATGAAGCGTCGTCTCACGCGGTCTGCACGTCCAGCACGAACGCTGGTCCAACTGAGGCGCCAGGTGGAAATGGCATGGCAAGCCGTTCCACAGGACTACTTCCAGCATCTCTACGATCGTCTCCATGGGAGAATAGCAGCCTGCATTGCTGCGAAAGGTGGATATACACTGTACTAGTGCCGACATTGTGCATGCTCTGTTGCCTGTATCTATGTGCCTGTGGTTCTGCGGGTGTGATCATGTGATGTATCTGACCCCAGGGATGTGTCAATAAAGTTTCCCCTTCCTGGGACAATGAATTCACGGTGTTCTTATTTCAATTTCCAGGAGTGTATTTCACGGGTTAGTAAGTAAACATCATTATTGCTATACGATCCAGAAAGAGAAAATTGGCCTCGTCTCAGAAATGTAGCCACTTCCAAACAGATGTCATACAAATCTGCTAATTTCGTATCTGTGGATGGAGTTTACCACTGTAGAAATAACAAAAGGTTAGCACACTGTCGGATGATTACCATATTGTGATGTAACAATTGCAGAGAATGAAGTTAAAAAAGAAGTACTGATAACAATAAGCAAATTGCATCAGGAAATCATGAAGACGAAAGCTGGAGATGCACACACCGCATACCTTGAAAACTGCAGTTTTAATGGAATATTTATTAATGGCGAGAATATATGGGATGGCAACATCACCCAATAGTGCTGTAAAACGGGGTTAACTGGTGTACTGTAGGTGATATCTTACAGTATAAACACGGACGGAAATAAAATCGCAACACAAAAACATTATTGGCGAGTAATGAAATTTTGAGATTACATTTGTCTAGGCAACACATGAAGGTTGTTCGGAAAGTAAGGTCCCATCGGTCTCGAAATGGAAACACAGTCAAAAAAAATAATTATTACAACAGTTACCCACACCTTCCAGCTACCTCTCCAAATTGTCTCCACTCCGACTTAGACATATGTCTTGGTGTTCTACAAACTTTCCAGTACCCTTGTCACAGAAAGCAGCTGCATGTGCCCTCTGCCAATTCTGTGTGCTGGTCTGCCTTTCGTTGTTCGTGTCAAAATGTTGTCTATGTAGGCAACGGTTCAGGGTAGTGGAGATGAACATGGGAAGGAGCCAATTGAGGGCTGTATTGTGGGTGATCAAACACTTCCTATCGAAACCGCTGCAGGAGTCTCTTCATTGTCCCTGCAGAATTTGGCTGAGAAGAAAGAAACGCTTGACATTTATATTATGTGGGCTGCATAGCTTCAGACGAAATCTCTCACCATGTGCACATACTTGGCGGAAGTCTGTTGTAGGCATCTCAGCGTGCTCACTGTGCACTCAGAAGTGAAAAGAGCGACATCACGTCATCGATTGGCATTCTAGAGACACTGCCCAATACGTCTTCGCAGAGCTTCATCAGATTTTCACAGTGGTTTCCATTTCGTGACTAATCGGACCTTATTTCCCGAATTTAAGTGATTAACATTGCAAGATCACCGTTTAATCTAAGCGCGAGATAAATCCTTCCCCATGTGAAGTTCTGGCACATTAATAATCGGTGTGGCCGACAGAATGTCGAATGGAAGTATGCAACCATGCATCAATTGTGTTGTATAGGTGTCAGTCCGTGGGATGGAGTTCCACGTCTGTAGCACTTGATCTGTCAATACAGGAACGGTTAATGCAGTTTGTGGATGACACTGGAGTTGGCGTCCAACGATGTTCTATTTGTACTCGATTCGAGACATATATGGCACTGAGCACTATGGGACTTAACATCTGAGGTCATCAGTCCTCTTGAACTTAGAACTTCTTAAACCTAACTAACCTAAGGACATCACACACATCCATGCCCGAGGCAGAATTCGAACCTGCGACCGTAGCAGTAGCGCGGTTCCGGACTGAAGCGTGTAGTATCATTTGATGTCCCCCTTTGAGCTTACCAACTTGTCTTACGCACAAGGCGACATATCAACACACTGTAGACAATGCGGTATGTAAGCGAGCGTTATCCTGTTGGTAAACAACCCCTGGAATGCTGTTCACGTATGGCAACTCAGCAGACCGAATCACCAAATTGACGTAGAAATATACAGTCGTGGTGCGTTTGGCAAGCACGAGAGTGCTCCTGTTGTTACGCGAAGTCGTACCCCAGATGTAGGTGCAGTGTGCCTAGCATACAGATAACTTGACGGTAGGCCTTCAACTGGCCTCCTTCTAACCAACACACGGCCATGACTGGCGCCGAGGTAGAATCATAGGAAAACACTACAGACTTCCACCCTGTCTACCAGTGAGCTCCCGCGTGACATCACTGAATTCGCAGATGGCGAGGTTTTGGAATCAGTGGACTGCAGGCTACAGGGCGTCAGGCTCGGAGGTATCCATGAAGTAAAATATTTGAAACAATTAATTGTGTCACTGTGATGCCAAATGCTGCTTAAATTGCTGCTGCAGATGCAGTACGATGCGACACATTCTCGTAAACACCGATGCTAGCAATCATGTACAGTGGCTGTATTCTGGCCTAGTCTTTCTGGAGTGTCGCAGAAGGAACATCCAACTTCCAGTAGCGCTATTACACGTCCTCGTTCAAACTCAGTGATGAGTTGATAATGGTGTCTTTGTCACTTTAAAGACGTTATTGATTAACATCACTTCGAATCTCAAAGCTAATTAACGCTCAGGACCATTACAGTGTGTAGTTAAAGCAAATCTGATTTGCCTACTCATAGTGGCGCTACTAGCACCACTCTCATGCGACTGGCGCGAACATTGTACAGATATCATCTTTCAGACTTAGAAATACAGCTACCAACTTTCGTTTATGCCGAACAACTCCTTCTTGGTGTTGGGCATTTTTCCCGGCTGTGCATTTGCCGAATGTCGTATATATTCGGGAAACAGCATGTATTCATTGGCTCACCCTTCCACGTGACCTTACGACTGTACGAGGTAATAACGTTACTTTTTGTGTGTACGTATAGATGACATTTAGAAACGCATAATTATTCTTAACATAAATCGGGAAGATTAATATACAGTGCAGTGTTGATGAAACTATGCAGTCTTCATGTAACAGTGAAAACGATTTTTACACAACTGATTTTTAATATCATTTTCATATACTAGGTGGTCCATTTGAATTTTCGGATGAGATTATCTCGAAAACTATACATGAGGTAAAAATAGTGCGTAAGACAAGTTGGTAAGCTCAAAGGAAGACATCAAACGATACTACCCGCTTCAGTCCGGAACCGCGCTACTGCTACGGTCGCAGGTTCGAATCCTGCCTCGGGCATGGATGTGTGTGATGTCCTTAGGTTAGTTAGGTTTAAGAAGTTCTAAGTTCAAGAGGACTGATGACTTCAGATGTTAAGTCCCATAGTGCTCAGTGCCATTTGAACCATTTTCTTATCGTTCTCGCCTGTGTTCAACTGGATCCCGAAATGAGTAGTCGTGCGATTCAGAGACAAATACCGGAATCAAATGTTTTGAGGATTTTGAAGGCACTTAAGTATCATGCGTATCATATCACACTGACACAGAGATGAACGCCGGAAGATATGGAGATACGAGTGCTTTTCTACCAATGGGCCTTGGAAATGATAAGAGATGACAATGATTTTTTTTAGATACGTTATGTTCACCGACGAAGCCACATTCAAAAACAAAGGCGAATTGAATAGTCATGATTGTCATTATTGGTCCCCTGTCAATCCACACTGGTACGGACACGTTGACAATTAACACAAATGGTCGTTAATGGTCTGGTGTGGAATTTTAAACGGTCACTTGGTAGGACCGTATATTTTTGACCGAGATGTTACTGGGGAATCTTATTTAAACTTCTCCGCGATGATTGGTTCAAATGGCTCTGAGCACTATGGAACTTAACATGTATGGTCATCAGTCCCCTAGAACTTAGAAGTACTTAAACCTAACTAACCTAAAGACATCACACAACACCCAGTCATCACGAGTCCGCGATGATTTGTTGGAGTTAATGGAAGATGTTGATTTAGAAACTAGGCAACGAATGTGGTTCCAACAGGACAGAGCAGTTCTTCATTATGCTAAAAATGTGCGGAATGTTTTAAATGAACGGTACCCTGATCGGTGGATAGGACGCGCTGGACTAATTCAGTGGCCTCCACGTTCACCAGACCTAATATATAATGATTTTTTCTTGTGAAGTTATTTAAAAAATGTTGTTTATGAAAGAAAGCCCACAACCAGAAACGATATGCAGCAACGCATTCGAAGAGCGTTTGCTGCGCAAAACTGTGGACAACTTTTGCAAACGATTGACTTTATGCATTGATGCAAGTGGTGATAATTTTGAACAATTTCTTCGTGGCTAATTGCATTAATAAGCACCCCAAATTCTGAGAGACAAGGGGACTCACACTAATAAAGCACCCCAACATGTGAGAGGCAAGGGGCTAACACTAATGAATCACCCAATGGAACAACATTCTACTACGTCCATGTTGTTGTTCGGTGGTAACGCTAAAAGTAGGATACAGTATACTTTGTAGAAAAATAGCTTAATTTGGCGTAACGAAGGAATAGGTGCACACTTTTATCGATCTGATGCGTCTTTCTCTGATAATTCTAAATAAATCAGAGATCTCTCACAATTTTACTTCTTTCTGGATGTCAGCGCCATCTGTCAATGGTTTAAAAATGTTTCAGACAAAACGTGATTACTTTTTTTTATAGAGAATCCGAATCTGCAATACAAATGGAGGTTTCCCATTTACGATTTAAAAGTTGCTTCCTGCCCCACTGCTCCAACCAAGTGGGCTGGAGGTCACGTGTAGTATCATCAGATGTCCCCCTTTTAGCTTACCAACTTGTCTTACGCACTATTTTTACCCGATGTATAGTTTTCGAGATAATCGCATCTGAAATTTCAGATGGATCACCCTGTAGACCATAGCATTATTTGTGTACGCTGTATAGAGCTTTCATTGTAATAATATGCATATTTTTTTAGTTTCTCACTGTCACAAATTATATATTACAGGAATTATTTCATGGCTGTAAATTTTGTACCTAGTTTTAGTAGTTTGTTTTCTCCTTGTGCTAATGACAGGTTGGGATCGCGACTGTTTCTGTGTAATAAAATGGTACTGTTGCATCGTGGTATTCCTCCAGGAGAACCACGGAGAAAATTATGCCACACTTCTGTGAAAACCAAACGCTTAAAGCACACACAGTACCAATTATAATGCATAGATGAGAGGTTGTGATGGACGTAGGAGTGTAGTGGCTGGCGTGCCTTATCTGCAGATGCTGTGAGAGGGGAATATTAATTTGCTTTCTCAGGTACGCTGGCGGCAGGTAATGGCATGCAGGGGTCGGTGGTGTGAGAGTTATTAATAGACTCTTAGCCTTGTAGTGGAGGGGAGCTGGCAGCAGCATTATTAAAACCATTACAGACTGGAGCTTCGACTGGAGCAGATGCGGCAGCGTGGGCGTAGCGCTGTCTGGCGGCACTGGCTGCAGCGGCAATAAGGACTGTCACCGCGCTGCATAGTGGGAGTGGCTTTGATCTACATCATAGGCATGGCATGGGCAGATGCACCTAGGAATACACCACGTTGACTACAGAAATTACCGTCCTGCATTCGGAATTTTTTCAAATAAAGAGGTTTTTCTTCATCTCGTGCCGCAGTGGCGTTGACAGCTCCACAGTATAATGTTATTACAATACTGGCCATTAAAATTGCTACACCACGAAGATGACGTGTTACAGACGTGCAAATTAACCGACAGGAAGAAGATGCTGTGATACGCAAATGATTAGCTTTTCAGAGCATTCACACAAGGTTGGCGCCGATGGCGACAGCTACAACGTGCTGACATGAGGAAAGTTTCCAACCGATTACTCATACACAAACAGCAGTTGACCAGCGTTGCCTGGTCAAACGTTGTTGTGATGCCTCGTGTAAGGAGGAGAAATGCGTACCATCACGTTTCCGACTTTGATAAAGGTCGTGTTGTAGCGTATCCCGATTGCGGTTTATCGTATCGTGACTTTGCTGCTCACGTTGGTCGAGATCCAATGACTGTTAGCAGAATAGGGAATCGGTGGGTTCAGGAGGGTATTACTGAACGCCGTGCTGGATCCCAACAGCCTCGTATCACTAGCAGTCGAGATGACAGGCATCTTATCCGCATGTCTGTAATGGAACGTGCAGCCATGTCTTGATCCCTGAGTCAACTGATGGGGACGTTTGCAAGACAACAACCATCTGCACGAACAGTTCGACGACGTTTGCAGCAGCATGGACTGTCAGCTCGGAGACCATGGCTGCGGTTACCGTTGACGCTGCATCAAAGACAGGAGCGCCTGCGACTGTATACTCAGAGACGAAACTGGGTGCACGAATGCCAAAACGTCATTTTTTCGGATGAATCCAGGTTCTGTTTACAGCGTCATGATGGTCGCATCAGTGTTTGGCTACATCGCGGTGAACGTACATTGGAAGAGTGTATTCGTCATCGCCATACTGGCGTATCACCCGGCGTGATGGTATGGGGTGCCATTGGTTACACGTCTTGGTCACACCCTGTTCGCATTGACGGCACTTTTAACAGTGGACGTTACATTTCAGATGTGTTACGACCTGTGGCTCTACCCTTCATTCGATACCTGCGAAACCCTACATTTCAGCAGGATAATGCACGACCGCATGTTGCAGCTCCTGTACGGGCCTTTCTGGATACATAAAATGTTCCACTGCTGCCCTGGCCAGCACATGCTCCAGATCTCTCACCAACTGAAAACGTCTGGTCAATGGTGGCCGAGCAACTGGCTCGTCACAATACGCTAGTCACTACTGTTTATGAACTGTGGTATCGTGTTGAAGCTGCATGGACAGCTGTACCTGTACAAGCCATCCAAGTTGCGTTTGACTCAATGCCCAGGCGTATCAAGGCCGTTATTACGGCCAGAGGTGATTGTTCTGGGTACTGATTTCTCAGGATCTATGCACCCAAATTGTGTGAAAATATAATCACATGTCAGTTCTAGTATAATATATTTGTCCCATGAATACCCGTTTATGATCTGTATTACTTCTTTGTGTAGCAATTTTAATGGCCAGTAGTGTATATCAGACCTTTGGCAGGTTGATGGTTATGTCATTGTGTGTCAGCCCTATTGACTTACAAATTATACTAATTATGATGGAGTGAGTCATAAATTATAGTTAAGATACTGGTGATGTAAATATATGAGTACTGTGCCTGCCATGTTTTGATAATGGCATACTTCTTGGGTCATTAACTATACTAATTGTGATAAGTTTGTATATATAAAACTGACAGTTTAGTGTCATAAATTATAACGGTAAAGACAAGTTTGTCATAAATACACATGTGGCCAACTTGTAGTAATAAGGTTAGCAATTGGATAATAAATTACATCCTAAAAAAATACTATCATCTACTGTGATGAGTTTGAGGGTCATATATTAGATTTTAAATATCACAAGTGGCTTACTGGTCATAGTAATTGTTAACTTCTGGAGGCTGCTTCGTTCTGTTCGTTATAGTTGCCCCTGAGGTAGGTAAACCGCACGATGCATCACTCTGACGCAGTCAGCCTCCGTACTACAGCGTACATAAAATCAATTCAGCTGTTTTCAGAAAATACGAACATAAATCCAGTAAGTAACTCAGCGTTATCAAACAACGACCTTTCTTCCGTTCGCGGATGTATGCAACTATGTGAACAGGAAAGTTCAGATTTTCACCCATCACTCAGACATGGATACCATTGCATATCGCACAGCGGACGTGCTGCGCACGATCGAAGAACTGAGGCATCTAGTTATTGGCGCAGCGCTCATTGATGAGGTATGTAGCTTCACGGGTTTCTTAAAAACAAGAAGCTAATTTTTGTTTTTAAGTACCTCCCCTTAATTCTTTTAAAACTTGTACCCACGTCACTGTAACCATATTTTGAGCTCCAAAATGTGTTTTGTGGGTTCATGTTCGCCATGAAGGTGACTTGAATCCTGTGAATGATCCCATGCTAAATATCAAAGATATAAAACACACGCCAACTAAGCCATCAACAGAATACACATGAAGAATATAGCACGTACAAAATGGGGAACGAACTTTCAGACTAACCATTAAATGGTGCAGACATATGGTTAGAGATGACTGAAGAACTATATGTTACAGACTGTAAATTCGGCCCTGGTGAAAAAACTAAATTTAGTTATACTCCTGAAGATTGTGTAAGAGACAATGCCTCCTTTAAGCAAATTTATCTCAAAGGGAATAGTCAGAAACTAAAATTACTTCATCAAACAAAGATAAAGCGGTGGCATATTGGAGAAACTAAGGTAGTTCATACGGATGCAAAGAATAAGAACACTCGTTTCAATGAATCCTGCACGTAAACTACAACTTAGTCTAATTTTTAAAATTAAATTCCGGATAAAAAAACTGAAACAACACGCAGAGGTCCATACGGAGTTCATGTCTGTATCTGCACAATCATACACAATAATGCCTCAGGTCGGTTTGGTTCTTTCATTATTACGTATGTTACAGGCTCAGCAACCTTGTCTTTACCCCAACTCTCTACACTGGTATGCAGCTCGTTATCTGTATCAAAATGTTGTCCTCATACACAGTGGTTCATGAGATTGAAGAGATGAAAATCAGAGAGCGCCATGAACGGGCTACATCGAGGGTGAACAAACACTTCCCATAGAAATCGCTGCTGGAGCGTATTTGCTGCTGTACAGTGTGTAGCCGTGCATTGTCTAGGAGAAGGGCATTGTCCAATGACAAAGCCGGCTGGAGTGGCCATGCGTTCTAGGCGCTACAGTCTGGAGCCAAGGTTCGAATCCTGCCTCGGGCAGGGATGTGTTTGATGTCCTTAGGTTAGTTAGATTTACCTGGTTCTAAGTTCTAGGCGACTGATGACCTCAGAAGTTAAGTCGCATAGTGGTCAGAGCCATTTTCTAATGACAAAATTCCTCTTCACTTATTCTTAAAAGACTTTCGCAGACGATTTTCTCGAATGGTCTGATCCACTCACTGAACAAGGTCACCCGTTGACACTCGCTCCCTTCCCTGGCCGTCTGCATCATGACCGTGTGAAATTCTTGCACCATTGCCGCAACGTAGTGCCGCGCACGAAAGCTGAAGGGTTTCGTCTGATTTCACTCAGCCCACGTTATGTGGACTACGTGAAATCAGACGAAACCCTTGAGCATGAAGAAATCGAGTGACAGCACTCTTGGCGGGAGACTCTATTGTTCTAGGCATTTTTACATGCTAACTGCGCTATAGGAACTGAAAAATGTGACGTGATGCGATAGGCCGGCGTACAAGAAATACTTTGCAACACATCTGCAGAAAGCTTCACCAGATTTTCACTACCTTTTCAATTTCGTTAACGATCGACCCTTGAAAACAATTGTTTGCCTTGAAGAATCGACCGAAAATTTTGAACCATATGTGAAACGATAAGTACTCTGCACAGAAGGTCTTCCGGCAGACACGTCAAGGTCCGGGAAAATGTAAAGAGAAAAATGCTACATTTTTCATGAGTCATGACTTTGTTCCATTTTTTGAAAACAAATTCCTTCTCCTTCTAAATTTTTGGCCGGCTCATATAAAATTCTAAGTCGTCTTAAGCCATATTCTCATCTCACAATGACAAAGATACAGTGATACTTTTGTATTCTACCTGCTACGACGAGTGAGCTTCAATAGCTAGGTCATGTATTTTTCAGTCAGTGGAATCAATTTTACAAAACATAAATAGAGCAAATTATGATGCACAGATCACTGTACTTTTCAGTCTGGCAACGAGACATTATTCATAAGTTCCAATAACTATTACACTATTTTTTTTCACTTCTGGCTTTCAAAATACTCCTATGATTACAATCGCAGATCACGCCTCAAAGTTTTAAGATATCAGGCAAGACTCATTCCAAACAACGCCCCTCTTTTCTGTAAAAACGTTGAAGTCTGTACGCGACTCACAGAGCTGTCAATTGTCGAACTCAATTTAAGTTTAAAGTGCACAAAGTGTTTGTTTGTAACAAAGCATCAATATTTCACATGTTTGCTGTACTTAAAAGAAATGAAAATAAAGTAGACATGCTGGAAAGTTACTACTTATGTGTATTTCCTCAACACCAATTCAGAAAGAACAGAATAGATAAAATCTAAGCTGTATTTTCCATGAATATTTAAGCATCTTTTGGACGCTTTCGACCAGCGTCACAGCAATCGTATCGCAGATGCAGTGAAAGCAGTGACAAGAGAGTGACGCATGACGTTGCTTGAGAATTCAAGACTGTACACCACGCAGTTTCTGGCGCAGAAACCAGGCGACAAATGTCAGTTCATGTAGGCAGCTTAAGTTCTGGGTACGTAATTTTTTCTAAGTTAGCTAACACTGGGAACTAAATTAATACGAGTTTCAACATGGCAAGTCTGACCATCGTATTGCTGTCTATTATTCGTAATTAGCAAAAGCGATAATAAAGATAGAATAATATTAGACAAGCAAGGTAACGTTAAGACCATTTTCTTTTCTGATGGAGCCTAACATCTCAGCTTTGGTACCTTCTTACGGCCCCTCAGGATCTCAACATTGAACAAAGAGAAGTGAATTTTATCACGACGACGTGTCGAAATTATTCAGTACCTTGCTAATCATATTTTGGGGAGATCTGAATTGCTTCAAATGGCTCTAAGCACTATGGGACTTAGCATCGGAGGTCATCAGTCCCCAGGACTCAGAACTACTTAAACCTATCACACACATCCATGCCCGAGGCAGGATTCGAACCTGCGACCGTAGCAGCCTCTTGGTTCCGGACTGAAGCGCCTAGAACCACTCGGCCACAGCTTCTGGCTGAATTACTTCCTAACGAGAGAAGAAAAGATACCTGTTGCGATCAACATCTTACTCTGACACGAGAAATAATCCTAGAGGTGTCCTTGCAGATGCTGTGGCTGAACACTGTACCTATTACCAAAGCAGCACTGTGACATCATCTGCCATCACGTTATATAGAAGTATACAACAAAATATCTCAAATCTGAATATGGACAACTCAACTTCTCAGACCATATTAGAGATCTCTCGAGCGTGGCAACCAACTACGTGTTTCATCAAACACAGGAACCAAGAACCTCACTAAATATTTAAAATTTAAAATGACATACCTCATTGTAATTTGCAGACAATTGAAATACGTCTAGAAATTCTAAGAAAATCACACATAAATTTTTCAATACACGATTTAAGAATTATATTGTCCTCCTATTTCTCCAGCTTCTGAAAAATTGCTTGCAGCTGCTATATGATTAATGAAAGGGTAGAAGAAAAGCAAAATATTTCAAATTATACTAGGATAAGGAGTAGTGTTTGTGACTTCTTCTCCTGGACGCAATGGCGTTAATGCTTACAAAACTATGAATCACACTTAAAACACTAACCTGAAGGATACTATTCTCTTGAGTAAAGCAATCTGGTAGGACGTTAGCACTGTCGGCAGTGATATGCATATCACTAATAGATGAACGTCTCTGATATCACAACTTTGTCATTCATGTGCATTCTCCGCTCTAACTAAAATAAAGTAATATGCCTTGTGTTGTTCTAGAGTCTCTTCTCTATTGATCTCTCATAAAATTTATGGGGCAAACCCAAGAATATATCAGGGAAATTAGACGACGCTAACGTCGAAAAGGACTGCACGCTGACAGAGACACTTAGAGCTACTGAAGTCTCGCAACGCTTAACACGTACGCAATAAGCTGTCATAACGCTACGTCTGTTGGTTGTTTATTGAGACTCTAAGAGTGCTCAAGAAATAACAACTTGTAATTTAATAGTGCACACAAGCACTGTGTTGTTATGGAATCCCTAAAATCTCGTATTGCCGAGTAGAGCCTACAACGCTAAACATATGACACAAAGGCTAAAATATTGTAAGAGATTACCAGTTTGGACATAGCGCAAGTTCTGTTGCTTGATTGTTTGCCTTCGGTATAAAATTTTAGTTACTATCGGCGAAATTAGTGACTGCCAGGGACACTTGTGTTTCTATACTATGCAGCACACCATAGCTGATTCTTTCAAACTTAAGACGTAGGGCGAACCAGTCAATATTGGAATTCCTCTCTTTTTATTCACGGACTAAATATATTCGATGTTTTGAGATCGAAAGATGAAACTGGGTATACTCAGGAATTTTGCAAGAAAATTAGCTAAATTTTAATGCATTAAACAATTAAACTTAGGGCTTACTTGAAGGCACAGAATACGGAGCCGAGACTACCGCTTATAAAGAGCACAATCACGCACGCAAGCGGGCTGTTTGCGGGCCTGTGGGTCTCTTAGCAGAAGGTCGATGCGACGATTATATGAATGTTATACGCGTCTTGACACCAGTACCAAGCCAGGTATTGCAGCTATACTTTTGGTAACATCGAAGCTAAGTCTGTGGGGACACTTTGACAATCTAGAGGGGTCAACAGTTAATAAACACGTGTTTCTGCGAGGTTATTTAGACAGGGATCCTAAGAAGTTTGTTGGTGGCATTTCGGGTACTGCCGTTAGGGTTTATCAGAACGAAAAATTTCATGTTTATGAGTATGAGAATAGGAACACTATTATCCGAAGCCATCTGAATTTTTTTGGTTGAAAACGAATCCACGTACTCAGAGCGCACAGGAAAGTTGTAGATCCTTATGGGCTGATGTGACTCCCCATGCTACTCTATTGTTTGCAGGCCTCTTCATCTTTGGATAATTGCTGCAACCACCATCCTTTTGAACCTGTGTGCAGTATTCATCTCTTGATCTCCATTTACAGGTTTTACCCCCTCCTGCCCCCGTCCACACACACACACTTCCCAGCAACACTAAAATGGCGTTCCATTGATTTCTCATAAAGTACGCGATGTACTGCTCCCTTCTTTTAGTGAAGCTGTGTCACGTATTAAAAAACATTTTCTCCACAATTTTAATTAGTACCTTCTCATTAGTAACATTACCCACCCATCTACTCTTCACAATTCTTCTGTAGAATCACGTTTAAAAAACTTCGATTACTTCGTGTCTGACCTGTTTACCGCCGGCCGGGGTGGCCGAGCGGTTCTAGGCGTTACAGAATGGAACCGCGTGACCGCTACGGTTGCAGGTTCGAATCCTGCCTCGGGCATGGATGTGTGTGATGTCCTTCTGTTAGTTAAGTTTAAGTAGTTCTAAGTTCAAGTGGACTGATGACCTCAGCAGTTAAATCCCATCGTGCTCAGAGCCATTTGAACCATTTTTTTTACCTGTTTACCGTTCAAGTTTCATTTCCATAAGCGGCTACATTCCAAATGCCTTCAGAAAAGGCTTCCTATCAATATATCCTAATACGATGGTAACAAATTTCTCTCCGTCTCAAACTCTTTTCTTTCCACTGACAGCCTACGTTTTATGTTACCTCTACTTCTGCCACCATCAGTTATTTTACTATCCAAAGAGCAAAACTCAGTTACTGGTTTTACTGTTTCGTTTCTAATCTAATTCCCTCAGCTTAGCCTGATTTAATTGCAGCTCCTGCTCCTAAATTGCTACATTATTTTCCCGAAGGAATCTGCATGCCTAGAATTATTTTTGTTAATTGACAAAATATTCCGGAAGGAAGCCTCACCCGCCAACAAAATTTCTTGAATGAAAAGTGGAGAGAGCTTTTACTACACATATGTGAGGAGATCTTCCTCCGATGGAAATACCATTGTCCGCTACTTTCGCGTTTCAAGTAAAGGCTACGATGAAACAGAAAAGAACAGAAGTGTCATAGTTATTCTGCATACACTGTGAACAATAGGGGCACAGAGAGACCAGGAGTGCAGACAGATAGTAAATTTGCAGATTAGGATGTATAGATATCCCTTGTTGCTCAACTGCCTGGTGTAATTCTTTCACTTGAACACCACTTCGGCGACTTACGTGATCCTAACGTATCCACTGATCCTACCATGGAAAGGGAGTTACAGTTTAGCGTGGAATCTGAACCACTTGTCGATCGTCGCAAATCTTCATGTGGGTGAGAGATGAAGATAAAGCAGACGACAATTTCCGTCGTTCACGCAGGCTTTGATCCCACGACTTCCTGGCTTCCAGGCATGCGATTTACCACTACACCGCCAGGCCTAACGTTAGGAAAAATAAACTGAAGGAGATGAACAGTTGATTAGTATGAGTTTTATGTGATGATCACAAATATCAAAGTTTCGTACGAGAAAAGGGAATTCGTTTCAAACTCAAAGCGAACGTCAGTCCTCAACGTGTTATCGTAATAACACCGTCTTAAATAACATTCGGAGTACAAAACTATTCTACGGGACCAACAAATACTGAGTTGTTTTTCAGTCTTTTATCACAAGGACCTAAGTTCTTATCGCTGAATGTGCCTTAGAAACAGGCCCTCATTACCTATACGATGTTTTTTTTTACATCTTATTGTGATTTCTCAAACTTTCCAAAGTTGATCTTAACTATGATATTAACTAAATCTACTTACTGTTAAGTCTAGATAATGAAGACTGAGCCGCGCGGAGTGGCCGAGCGGATTGAGGCACCATGTCACGGACTGCGAGGCCCCTCCCGTAGGTGGTTCGAGTCCTGCGTCGGTGTGTGTATTGCCACTTAGTGTTAGTTAGTTTAAGTTAAATTAAGTAATGTGTAAGATTAGAGTTCGATGACCCCAACAGTTTGGTCCCGTAAGATCTTACCACAAATTTCCAAATTTTCAGAGAAAGTAATTATTAATAACTTAAAATATTAGTATTAGAGTCTTACAAAATTGTAATAAAAGTAATGATTTTTTTAAAATAATTTAGTTTTGTGACTGAAACAGAATCGAATAATTAAGCATTTACCCTAAGGAAATTTTTTTTCGCCCAAAGGATTTTACAACTAAATCTACGACTTAGATTTTGGTACATGACTGTGATACTTACCTGTATATCTCCTTCATGGACTACAGTACGTTGTAAAGCATCGCTAACAGAACAGTTACTAAGAGGAGCATTCTCCGATAGCTGAAGTCATATGGGCACATTCAGCTGCTCATGCTCCTTGTAGATGCCTAGAGAGGGGAGAACTCCGGTGAATCATCTAACATCGAATCCCTTTTATCGATGTGTATTCTGTGCTATACTGAAATAAAGCGCTATTCCTTTTGATGCTTTATCTCATGTCTTGTACTGATCTTTCACAAACAAATTATATGAAAGAGGTCTGGTTCGATGAATATAGTACATAAGAGTGATTACATAAGTTCTGTGCACTAATCACTAATTAATTGGTCGTGCATTTTAAAAAGGTTGACGTTGTTTTGCTTATTACTACAGTAGAATTTTTAAAAATCACACGGTAATTTAATTGTTAAAGTGTGCTACTTGCCTTATTAAAATTCTGTGCATTGCTATGTGGCACAACGTACATATAATTATCAGAATCCACAGTACAGTGCAATGAGCGAAGAGTATCTTTGCTCAATACAATACACTTCTAATATTACTCTGACCTCTATCGGAAATTAAGTAACAGATGTTTCCACCACAGTGAAGCTTTTGACTACCTGCAAAAAAAAAAAAAAAAAAAAAAAAACAGACACTTGCCCATGGCTTGAGATCAAGGAAGGGTGAATCGACTGATTGTGAAGTTGTTGGAGTATGTTTTTCGTTTCTACCTGACGAAACATTTTGTTTCGAGTGGGTACTCTTTTAAAAAGACGTATAGAGACCCACAGGAGAAAATTTATCACTCATTATTTGAGAATCCAAGTCAAGATCGATTAGTTCAACCTCAAGAATTATCTGAACGAGTTAATTCATCTCCTGGTCTATTGTATGATATAAGGATCGTCAGCTGACAGAATCACTATACAGCCATCTGGTTGTTCGAATTGATGATGCAGCTTCCCGACTTACCATAGGAGACAGATCAATATTTCCGTCATTTTGGAAAGGAGAGCCTCTTGTTACGTCTCACAAGAATGCCTCAGATCTGACATCTGTTACACAAATCTGAGAAGTTGGCAAATCTGAAGAGTCGTGTAAGACAGTTTCCTGCTTTCTGATTATTTTCACTTGCAGTTAAATCTTTGATTGGAAGATGTTCTGCTGTTTTTAAGAAATCTTCCTCTCGAACATTTTCTTCTCTTTGGTAAATGAACTGCGAAGGAACAGATAAATTTTAATAGATTTACCTGAAACAGTCCTATGAAGCATGAACTAAACACTAAAAGCATAATTTTATATGACGGAACAAATTCTCCTTCCAGTGCACGAGTAATATCTACCAGTCCAGCTTATTGGCGGATGACATGTAAGCGTGAGCGGAGATTACTGTAAAAGTTCTCAGAGAGAATTTCTCAATATCAGGACCTTCCATTTTCTAACTTCTGATGAAGGGTACTGATACTCGAACTGCCACTGGAACTCTTCAGTGTAACGAATCTGAAAGAGCCTACTTTGCTCCAGACTTCCACCACAAAAATTGTAAAATAACAGTCACGAAGAGGATATAAAGTAACTCAAAAAACAACGCTTTATTCCCGTTAGATCAGGGAATACACAGTAACAACAGGTACATCGTGTCTCAGAGGGTCTGCTTGGCACCTTCCTAGGATACAGTCTCTGCTCCTTCCAATCTGACTGTGGAAGCGTAGAGCAGACGTGTCTTGAATTTAAAGAAATAGTTTCGACGGCAACTGAGAGCTATATACCAAATAAATTAATACGAGAGTGTACTGATCCTCCATGATAGACAAAACTGGTCAGGACACTGTTGCAGAAGCAACGAAACAATCATGCCAATTTTAAAAGAACGGAAGACTCCCAAGACTGAAGAAGTCTTACATAATGTCGAAATTTAGCGGGAACTTCAATGCGAGATGTTTTTAATAGTTTTCATAATGACACTCTGTCTGGAAATCTGGTGCCGGCCGGTGTGACCGAGCGGTTCTAGGCTCTACAGTCTGGAACCGCGCGACCGCTACGGTCGCAGGTTCGAATCCTGCCTCGGGCATTAATGTATGCGATCCCCTTAGGTTAGTTAGGTTTAGGTAGTTCTAAGTTCTAGGAGACTGATGACCTCAGAAGTTAAGTCCCGTAGTGCTCAGAGCCATTTGAACCATCTTCTGGTCGTATGTAAAGTACACCAGCAGCAAGACGCAATCAGTACTTCCTCCGCGTAATAACAACAGTGTTACTAACGCAAGTTACCAAGCACCATTTTCGGAAATTCTTTCACCGAGTAAGACGAAGTAAATATTCCAGAATCGAATGAAGAGCAACTGCCAACATCATTAACTCAAAACTAGATATTCTCTGTCTAGCGAAGCAGATTAAGTCACTAAACAAAAGCAAGACCTCTAGTCGAGATTTTACATCAGTCAGGTTCCTTTCAGAGTATGCTGATACAACTTAGAAATCATATAGAAGCGCTAGCTCATAGAAAGATCCGTACCTAAAACTGGAAGGCTGTTCAGTTCACACCAATACTCTGAAAGGAAACTGGAGAAATACACTGACTTTCAGATCCATATCACTGACGTCGATCTGTTGGAGGAATTTGCATAAGAGATGACGACATTATTTAGCGTTTTGTGAAGTCATCGGATGTTCAAAAGCAACTGCAAAATGACTTGGAGAAGATGCCTGTATGTTGCGGAAAGTGACGATTGACTTTAAATAGCCGTCCGAGATGGCCGAGTGGTTCTAGGAGCTACAGTCTGGAACCACGCAGGTTCGAATCCTGCCTGGAGCATGGATGTATGTGATGTCCTAATGGTAGTTAGGTTTAAGTAGTTCTAAGTTCTAGGTGACTGATGACATCAAAAGTTAAGTCCCATAGTGCTCAGAGCCATTTGAACCATTTGACATTAAATAATTAAACGTATGAAGTTTGGAGTAATGAGCAGGAAAAGAAATCCGCTGAATTTCGGTTACGATGAATCACACAAATCTTAAGGCTGTAAATTCAACTAAATGCTTATGATTACCGTTACGAAAAACTTAAATGTTGTGGGGAAAGCAAACCATTGACTGCGATTTATTGGCAGAAAACATAGAAAATGCAACAGGTGTACTAAAGAGATTGCTTATACTGTGCATGTCCACCCTCTTCTGGAACATTGCTGTGCGATGTGGGATCCACATCAAATCGGACGGAACACATCGGAGAAGTTCAGAGAAGCTCAGCTCGTTTTGCGTTACCGCCGTCCCGAGGCTGTGGTACGTGAATTGGAATTGCAATCATTAAAACAATGACTTTTTCGTGGCAGTGGAACGGTAGAGAAATAGCTTTGAGGTTGGTAAATGAATCCTCTACCAGGCACTTTACTGTGAATTGTAGAGCAGTCATGTAGCTGTGTCGATATTCTTGGTAGTCCCCGACAACCCTTTTGATATTGAAAATAACGGGGAGACAGGGAGGATCGTATCAAAACTGGAATTTGTACCCGCGAGCCTCATACGTGAAGGTGGTCAATGAGATTACGTATGGTTTATTTATATTATGGAGAGTAAAAAGACTTTTCGCCGTCCGGAAATGCGTGTTTTGTGCCATGTACAGAAGTCACGCGTCACAGAGGAGGAAATGGATAAGAAGCTATGTGGTAAGGTTGGAGAAATTCCCTTGCTTCAAAGGTTTAGGGGAAAGGGGCAGGTCAATGAACGTACGTTAACTATAACCTGTACATACACTGTAACCACACGTTCGTGTAGACTGATGTTGATAGAGACAGGCAAGGAGTGAAATTCATCAGCTACTAAGATGGTTATCACTCATTTCTTTTCCCTCCCTACCTATATCATCCTTTAATTGAAGACTATAAGCCCTTGGCAAAGATGTGTTTCGTAATTTAAGGTGTGCTTATCGTAAACGTAAGTTCAGAGATCTGTCCTAGGCTACATGTTTTTATTAGTCTTCGACCACATGCAGGGTACGCAGTAGCTTGTTCCATAGTCATGTGACAGAGCTGAATAAAGTGAAGGAAATAGATTTTGAGTTCTGTTAAGCGACAGCCAAGACACTAGACATATTACAGTTGGTATTACAGTACGGAACGATGATATGGAACACGTGATGGTAAGTACTGCCTAGGTCGCAAAATGAGAAACCGACGTAGAAGACCCAGTACGCGAATGTAGCATTGATTATATAGTCATAGCCTCCTTAAATGTGACTAACATTATCCAAATAACAAAATACTGTTCGTATATCATCTAACTAATCGATATCTGTTATCGTCTGTAGTTCAGTCCTTACGGCATACTTTACATTTGGTTAAAAACCTCATATAATTTTTGAAGTGTATGTAAACAAAGCTGATTGAATCATTTGGTCGTGCAGTAGCGTTCTCGCTTCCCACGCCCAGGTTCCCGGGTTCGATTCCCGGCGGGGTCAGGAATTTTCTCTGCCTCGTGATGGCTGGGTGTTGTGTGATGTCTTAGGTTAGTTAGGTTTAAGTAGTTCTAAGTTCTAGGGGACTGACGACCATAGATGTTAAGTCCCATAGTGACCAGAGCCATTTTAACCATTTTTTTTATTGAATCATTCGATAGCGACATGTATGTATACAGATAGCAGTAGTGTCGCTTAAACAACGTATAAAAGGTTGTGCATTGGCGGAGCTGTCATTTCTACTGAGATGATACTTGTGAAAAGGTTTCCGACGTGATAATGGGAGCCTGACGGAGAATAACAGTCTTTGAACCCGTGATAGTAGTTGGAGCTAGGCGCATGGGTCATTTCGTTTCGGAAATCCTTAGGGAATTTAATATTCCGATATCCACAGTGCCAATAGTGTACCTAGACTACAAAATTTTAGGTCTTACCTCTCACCACGGATAACGCAGTGGCCGACAACCTTCACTTAACCACCGAGAGAAACGGCATTTTGGCACAGTTTTCAGTGATAACAGACAAGCAACACTGCTTGAATTAGTATCAGAAATCAATGTGGGACGTACGATGAACGTATGCGTTAGAGCAGTGAGGCCAAACTTGGTATTAATGGGCTATGACAGCAGACGACCGACGCGAAGGCCTTTTCTAACAGCACGACATCACCAGCAGCGCTTCTCTTGGGCTCCTGAACGTGTCGGTTGGATCCTACACGACTGGGAAACCGTGACCTGGTCAAATGATTCCTGATTTCAGTTGGTAAGAACTCATGGTAGTATTCGAGTATGGCACAGACCCCACGAAGCTATGAACCCAAATTGTCAACAAGGCATTGTGCAAGCTGGTGGTGGCTCCAAAATGGTGTGTGCTGTGTTTACAATGAATGTGTAAGCAGGCTGTTTACTGTGATGAACGATCAGGACTGTCTTTATGGACTGTGAGAAAATTTTAGCTTTTGACCAACATTGTATCAATAAGTGTGTGCATTTGATTTCTTTGTTATTGTAATTATGAAAAAAATTTCAAATCTGTATTGGCCACTGCCCAAAACAATTTGTAATTTTTTTCGTGGGGATCATGGGGGCTATGTAAGTAGGCTGTTTAGGTTTTTTTATTGGTAACGCCGCCGCCACGTAGCGCCCTGTATGAAAATCACTGGCTGTGCCACGTGCAGTCAGTGGCTGGTTGGCATTGTTGTAATACTCGCCATTGTAGTGATGGGCAGTTGGCTGTTAGCGGCGCGTAGCGTTTCGCAGTTGGAGGTGAGCCGCCAGCAGTGGTGGACGTGGGGAGAGAGATGGCGGAGTTTTGAAATTTGTAAGAATTGGTGTCATGAACTGATATATATATATTGTGACTATTAAGGTAAATACATTGTTTGTTTTCTATTAAAATCTTTCATTTGCTAACTGTGCCTATCAGTAGTTAGTGACTTCCGTAGTTTGAATCCTTTAGTTAGCTGGCAGTAGTGGCGCTCGATGTATTGCAGTAGTTCGAGTAACGAAGATTTTTGTGAGGTAAGTGATTTGTGAAACATATAGGTTAATGTTAGTCAGGGCCATTCTCTTGTAGGGATTACTGAAAATCAGACTGCGTTGCGCTAAAAAAATATTGTGTGTCAGTTTAAGCACAGTTTTGTATAATTTTTCAAAGGGGACATTTCATATGGACTGCGCCCTCTGGTCCAAATGAATCGATCTTTGACTGAAAACGGTTATGTACGGCTAGCTCGAGACTATTTGCAGCCATTCATGGACGTAATGTTGCCAGACAACAATGGAAATGTTTTGGATGACAATGCCCCGTTTTCCCGGGAGATAACTGTTCGTGATTGGTTTGATGAACATTCTGGACAATTCGAGCGAACAGTTTGGCCACCCATCTCACCCGACGTGAATTTCATCGAACATTTATGAAACATAATCGAGATGTCAACTGGTGCATAAAATCCTAGGTAGTGAACATATTCGCATTATAGACGGCTACAGAGATAGCGTGGAGCAGTATTTCTGGAAGAGACTTCCAGTGACCTGCCGAGTCCATGCCACGTCGAGTTGTTGCAGTATGCCGCTGAAAGAGGTCCGTCAAGATGTTAGGAGGTATCCCATGACTTTGTCACCTCAGTATACGGCAGACAAATATTTCTTACACAATGTGACCCAGTGATCTGCGAAAGTAAGAAGATCGTCTTGGTTTATGCCGAGATATGGTAGTAATTTCTGACAACGTAATCAGGAACTGTGGTGTTACTTCATGGAAACGTTAACTTAGTAGCTAAGAGTTAATTTCAGGATCATCGGTGACTTTTCATGGTTCAGTTTAAGATTCACAAATTTTAACCCTGTTCATACTTAATTCATAGTTCATAGCTAAGAAGGCAGGTGAGTTAATCTTAGGTCTGGCACTTGAAAACAGTTAGAATTCTTCTACATGCAACTGTTATAGGAAGGTAACATGGATTATGTTGATATGCAAGGAAAAAGACCTCAGGCCAATCGCTGATAACTAAGAGACTTCTCTCTAGCTGTCTTACTGCTCGTCCTTGTGAGGCCAATTGAGGAGCTACATGACTGAGAAATAGCAGCTCCGGTCACGGAAGAGTGTTGTGCAGATCACATGGCCCTCCATATCCGCATGCAGTGTCGCCTGTCTGTTGAGGGTGACAGGCGGTCGGTGGGTATCGTAGGGTCTTTCGAGGCCTATTCGGTGGGAATTTGTTTCATTTTTAATGACGATTTTTCAAGAAATTACTGAAATCAATTAATTGTTGAAAAACTGTACTCTTTCATCTTTTAAAGAGAATGATTAAGTTCTGTCTAAACTCTGATTTTAAGTGGTGCTTCGTGCGTCTCCAAGACGTACCTTAGGTATTCGATGATTTTGAGGAATGCCGTTATTGTGTAAGTCGTGTTTCTAAATCTCTATTAATGTTTATGGATAAAATTATTAGTTTCATGGCAGTCATGAACTATGTACACGAACAGATTTGAGCTGCTGATAAATTTTTGACAGGCTAAAATTGCTTGGTCTTCATAGCTGTCGTTATTAGTCGAACTAAGTCAAACTATCTCTACGTAGTAACATATGTGCCACTAATGAAACAGTAACTGAAGAAATCGGTATGAACTGGAGAATTTGTTCTAGCACTGTTTTTTTTATCAAGATCGTATTTCCTCTGTCATAGATAACTAAATAAATCTGGATGATGAAAGATTTGTATATGACACTGAGAAGTACTGTTTTGACATCTGTGGTAATAACAGAAAAAATTTAGGCTATATACAGGGTGTTTCAAAAATGACCGGTATATTTGAAACAGCAATAAAAACTTAACGAGCAGGGATAGAAATACACCGTTTGTTGCAATATGCTTGGGACAACAGTACATTTTCAGGCGGACAAACTTTCGAAATTACAGTAGTTACAATTTTCAACAACAGATGGCGCTGCAAGTGATGTGAAAGATATAGAAGACAACGGAGTCTGTGGGTGCGCCATTCTGTACGTCGTCTTTCTGCTGTAAGCGTGTTCTGTTCACAACGTGCAAGTGTGCTGTGGACAACATGGTTTATTCCTTAGAACAGAGGATTTTTCTGGTGTTGGAATTCCACCTCCTAGAACACAGTGTTGTTGCAACAAGACAAAGCTTTCAACGGAGGTTTAAAGTAACCAAAGGACCGAAAAGCGATACAATGAAGGATCTGTTTGAAAAATTTCAACGGACTGGGAACGTGACGGATGAACGTGCTGGAAAGGTAGGGCGACCGCATACGGCAACCACAGAGGGCAACGCGCAGCTAGTGCACCAGGTGATCCAACAGCGGCCTCGGGTTTCCGTTCGCCGTGTTGCAGCTGCGGTCCAAATGACGCCAACGTCCACGTATCATCTCATGCGCCAGAATTTACACCTCTATCCATACAAAATTCAAACGCGGAAACCCCTCAGCGCCGCTACCATTGCTGCACGAGAGACATTCGCTAACAATATAGTGCATAGGATTGATGACGGCGATATGCATGTGGGCAGCATTTGGTTTACTGACAAAGCTTATTTTTACCTGGACGGCTTCGTCAATAAACAGAACTGGCACATATGGGGAACCGAAAAGCCCCATGTTGCAGTCCCATCGTCCCTGTATCCTCAAAAGGAACTGGTCTGGGCCGCCATTTCTTCCAAAGGAATCATTGGCCCATTTTTCAGATCCGAAACGATTACTGCATCACGCTATCTGGACATTCTTCGTGAATTTGTGGCGGTACAAACTGCCTTATGCGACACTGCGAACACCTCGTGGTTTGTGCAAGATGGTGCCCGGCCACATCGCACGCCCGACGTCTTTAATTTCCTGAATGAATATTTCGATGATCGTGTGATTGCTTTGGGCTACCCGAAACATACAGGAGGCGGCGTGGATTGGCCTCCCTATTCGCCAGACATGAACCCCTGTGACTTCTTTCTGTGGGGACACTTGAAAGACCAGGTGTACCGCCAGAATCCAGAAACAATTGAACAGCTGAAGCAGTACATCTCATCTGCATGTGCAGCCATTCCGCCAGACACGTTGTCAAAAGTTTCGGGTAATTTGATTCAGAGACTACGGCATATATTATATGTGGAAAATATCGTACTACAGAGTTTCCCAGACCGCAGCGCCATCTGTTGTTGAAAATGGTAACTACTGTAATTTCGAAAGTTTGTCCGCCTGAAAATGTACTGTTGTTCCAAGCATATTGCAACAAACGGTGTATTTCTATCGCTGCTCGTTTAGTTTTTATTGCCGTTTCAAATATACCGGTCATTTTTGAAACACCCTGTATCCATAGATTTTCTTGCAGTGACGTAAAAAAATAGTTAATCGTGCCAATTAACCAATCTAGAAGTACTACATTGAGTTTGATGCCAAATATTGTTCTCTGTGTTGTTATTACAACGTCCATGAAGAAACTGAGTATGCATCATTATTCTGTACGGTATATTTTTTTCTGTTAGACCACAAAATGAACATTTTTAGCAGAAGAAACTCGAATTGTGCAGAACGCGACCCACTAACAGTGCCGGATCAAGCTACCGTGAGACCCGTAGCAAATGATAAGACGTGGCCCTTGGTTTGCTTTTGAACTAACATTTTACGATATAACATAAAATAGAACCGATCAAAAGAACTTATCTCTATTTAATCTGGACGAATTTAGAGGTAATGCAAGTCAAATCAGTTTCTCTGAGCATAACGCGTTCCATGTTCATATAGGTGAGGTCGTTTAGACGTTCTTGTCCGATGGTGTTCCTTAACTCATCATCTGTGGGCTTTAACGTTAAAGAAGAACGTTCTCCGTTACATTGGTGATGATCAAAGACAAGTAAATGCCTAAGACTATTTGCACATTTCATTAAAAGTTTATAAACCTGCACTTCCAAAGGCTCGTGCTTTATGCTGTCAATAACAGCAGTCACATGTGGTTCTAGTAGCTCAGCAAACTGCATAAGTTCGTCACCTTAGCTGTCTTCAAATCGTGTGAGTAAGCACTGACGATAACCAGAATTGTATCCAAGACCTCTTCTGCTATTAAAGATTTAAACGGCCAAGCATTGCAAATACGATTTTAGCTTGATAGTACGCTCCCATGCGAAAATTATCACTTATGCTAAAAACATATCAATTTCAAAATGTTGATAGGTGTTCGATTTTACGCAACTTCATCGAGAATAGTAAAGGTGCTGAAATGATCGTTGTTGGTGTTTCGTTTGTGTTGCCTTGATGTCTGTTGCTTATATTTTTCACATCTGGTCAGCACTTTGGCTTTTGCTTCAGTATTTGAAAATGTAAAAGTGGTCAGCATTTCTTGGAAATACGATAAAGGTAGTATCAAATGTTAGGATCTTGATCAGACGACTGTAGCGAAGAGCTAGTCCCTTTCAGTTGTTATAGAAATTTGTTAGAAGTGATAGCCATTATTCCCGTTCTCAACTTCGAAACCGGTCCGTCAGCATGACTACGATTCTTTGTCTTTTGATCCATGTCATTAGTAATGTCATCCAAGACTTGCTTCATACTGGAAAAAATGCATACAAGTGTCTTCGTAGGATCTACTCGGGCCGACCTCCTACTGTCCGATAACTTTTTCACAATCAGACTTTTTGGATTAATTTCTTTCAGAGGTTTCAAAAAACGACCCGATGGGTGGGTAGAAGCTGAAAGAATGCATAGAGACCCCCCACAAAAGCGAAGAAAACATGTTTCTATACAGCTTTCCGCAATGCAGTTGACAACCAAATTTAGTGTTTGTGCAAAGCAGGGAACGAATTCTGCGTATTTCTTTATCTACTGAATTCTCGCGTCTATGGCGCTGTACTTCTCACTCATGTATGTGTCATTGTCATAGCTTAGCCCACGACAGTCATTGATATCAGTGTCATCCTCATTTAAGAATCTAGTAAGGTTTGGGCGAGATGCTCAGCACTGTGGTCTTCCACGTCCAAGAACCTTACAAATCTCTCCACTAGTCCAGAAGGCAAGAATAAAGTCGTGGTTTATTTTCTTTGTCGTCCATTTTCCTTGAACACAAAAAATTACTTCGCTATTTCCCTTTGAAATCCAATAATCTCTATCAAAGTTTCCCGGCGTTCACCGACATCAGTGGAGTACAATTCACTTTCTTTTCAAGTTTTATTTGTAGAACATGAAATAACACCAGAAGCTGTGGCTTGATGAAGACGTCTCGGGCAGAGAGCACTTGCCGTCTTCCAACGGAAGACGATGTAGCTGAAATGGGACGACTTGCTCTCAGTATCTCGTTTAGAAAATGCGGCTGCATTACAAAGAGTTTCATATCACAACAAATATTTTATAATGGGCCTATGCCACTATCTGTACAATGAGGTACAACTTCTACATTTTTTGTTTCAATCTCTTTTAGATTCAGCAACGTCATTCTGAACATAAAAAATTCAAACAGCTTATGTATTTTAATATAACACTTTTTTTCTCATTTTCACCGTTTGCTTTACATTTAGCACTTCCGAATGCGCAGTGTCGGCCCCTATCTCTAACCCAACTGTTCATTTTGGTTACCTTGACCTGCGAAGAAGCTAAAATAAATTAAGGAACGGAAATGGGATTATACTATTTAATCGGACGATGTTACAAATCGGTATAGTAATTTACATCCATTTTGTACAGAAGCCAGTTCCAGTTCACTGCGTGTAAGAGCGAATAATTTCTTACATGGGAATTCACAGTGGGTGAAACAGACTTTCCTAAACCAGTTATACAGTGATGAAAGGTCGGGTCCCAGGTTTCACAGCCTTCAGCCATTTACATAGAGGTTAGCAAAAAAATTAGGAAAAGGAATTTACTGTGGTAGTGGACCCTCGACAATATCGTTGATTGCATAGGTACTGCAGTAGTCTCCCCGTACACTGGCAGTGAAATGAAATGAAATGATGGTAGGGCACTGATGGCCGGGAGCCCCCACCTGGGGATGTTCGGCCGCCGCTTTGGTAGTCTTTTCAATTGATATCACATTGGGTGACCTGCGTGTCGATCACGATGAAACGATGTCGAGGACTACATAACACTCAGTCGAGGAGACGAGAAAGTCTCCGACCTGGCCGGAAATCTTACCTGGGGCCGCTGCATGGCAATCAGACGTCCAGTTCACTGAATTAAGGAGGCGGACTGCACAGGCAGTAACGGAACAATCTGAATGCACAGCGACAAATCCCGTACTCAGTGACACGAGCGCAGACACATAAGCTCTTTCATCCCGAACTGACAATGTATTGCGTTTAACTACCAGAAAATAACATTCGTTCAACAACGTAGTCGCAAAGAAACCAAATACAGCTAGTCACTCACGGGTAAAAATAGCAACAAAATTCTCGACAGGAGAGCAATTCACTCGCCGTTTTTTCTATGTTCTTTTACGTATGAAAATAAAGGTAACTGACTCTTCGCCATGTTCTACTAAAGCTATGTCTGTGTTGACATGTATCGAAAAACATGTACTGTACGTAAAACACAGTGGTAACATCTGTTTATACTTTACAATTTGTCCACAATCTCCCTTTTCGTCGTTTGAAGTAGCTACGTGTTGGGAATATAAAATACTATACAGCGATTTTGGATGAACCATTTAATATAAATATTGGCTATCAAGGTGTTTTGTGTACATATTTCTAACATTTTCACTTCAATATAACATGATTTTAATGCAACTCTTAAGGTTTAGCAAACATATTGGCAAAATTTTTCCGAATTCATTCGTTTACATCGACACTGTTTATTCGAATGGCGTGCTAATTTTTTAATAATCTTAATGTAGATCACTATTAACTTTTTTATCCGTATTATTTTGTTTTAGATATTGTTATTTTTTATTTAATTTCGAATTCTTATGCTCATCATATTAATCATCGTATAGAAGTTTTCTCATTTTCCTCTAATTTTTTCTTCCTTTAATTCTTTTTTGCTTGAAATCGTTGCTTATATTATTATAATTGCGGTATTTTTCTTTATCTACCGTAATATTTAAATTTTTAAAATTTACAGTGTGTAAACGTTTAAGTAAGCCTTGCCCAGTGTCGTATGCGGCTAGAGGAGTAATAGTACATAAACTTGGCCGCTGCGGAGAGAGGGGAGATTAGAAAGGGGGAGAAGCAGTTGGGTCAGGACTGAGAACATACGTTTCGTGATGATCATCTACAATTATGCTAGAGATGTCATACGGAAGTTAAAAATTTTCGTAAAAGTCCATTATAAAGACGCTCACGTTTAAATGTGGTGCTTATTTGTTGTAAAGCATATGAAATTAAATTGAACATTTTTACACATTAGTTACGCAAAACTGGCACCAGTGAGAAGTGACACGACGTCAATCAAATTCTTTCGGCATCTAACAAACGGTACTAGGGCGGCGAAGCTCACCAAAAGTTTTACAGACTGTGTAATGGCATGCAGTGATCCCAAAACGATATGTACATTTCCTTTGATTGTTATTGTCATACAAACATTTAAAATATAAATCATTTCCCACCATGAGGAAATATAAACACTTCCTTACTGCAATCACATTTCTTATACAAATACAGTTCATAAATTTTTTTACAAAATAATGCAATTAATACCACGATTGAAATGAGCCATTCAAAGATAAGACATCAGATTTAAGAAAAGTATAATGTTTAAAACATAATAAAATGAATAAAATTAAAGGACACAATGATTTTGATAGGGACTTTAAAAGAATTTCCTTCCTGTAAGGATTTAACAGGAAACCTTTACTTTATGAGCCTAAGGACTTAGCCATTATGCTATGCAGCCACTGGGTAAACTCATCCTCCTTTTAATGGTTTAGTGTCTCACGAGGTGTTATTTTCCCACATTTTTCCCAAACGAGGATCCCATACGATGGATGGCTGCACGTTGAGAAACCTGGCACCCTATCGTACACCACTGTATATATGATTTCAAAACGTCGATCCCCCCCACCCCAGTGTCTCAGTGGCAAATAAATCTTTGCTGTAGTTATCGGTAAAAGAATTATAATGATAACATTTCATTACTATATAAAACAGATATAACTTTTTCTTAACATCGTAGTGTGCATAACAATAAGCTACTGTTATTCTTCAGTGCTTCTCGTTTTCCTGTCGGCAGATTTCTCAATCACTAGATAATATTATATTTCACTCCCTTAGTACCTTCTACTGTTTTTAAACTGTAATATGGCATCTCATTAGACCACAGCGACCGGCGAAGAAACACTGACACAAAATAAACACAAGAACCGCAAAGCTACCGCCTGTTATACACAATAATCCACGAACAAGAAAGGAACCTTCAATGTAGACGGCTCGTATCAAAAGTACTGTAAGAAAAGTAAATACGGCGTAGAAGGAATGAACCACTGTAGGTCTAAGACGGTATCCATTAATTACTTTCTTAGTCAATCAATACAACCATATTCTAAGTGATAGGGTTATTGAGATTAGCTCGGGCAATATTAGGGAATTCACTTGTAATCTTGCGATGCTGTCCACTTACGACACATAATGTATGGTGTGGCCAGTGTTCACTTTTAGAAATGAGCTAAAATTGTTTCTACTAATTGTATATCTGGACACCGCCGTCTTCATTTTTCATACCATTCGTATCTAACTAGATAGATTTTCTTACACCCAGCCGCAGGGCCCCCCAATGAGCGGGGTCTGTAGCATTTGCTATCTCCTGCGGCGTGACTAATCCGGCACTGCCCATTAGTCACGAGAGGAGGAGACCTGGGGTCGCCAGTACGCAAGTAATTGAGGCACAGGCGGTGAAAGGCGCAGCGTGGGAAGCGCGCAGCGACGCCTGGTGCGCGCGCCACAACTACTCTGCAAAGTAGTTGCCACACCTCCGCACAGCGGCGCCACTATCCGGCACCGGTGACGTCACGCACGTGGTCGAGGGCCGGATCAATGGTTGTTGAAGATTTGCGCTAAGTTGGCTCCATTCACAAAAGCGCAGAGCGCAGTCTGCTATCGAATCGGGTCACGCGCCCATTCAGCCGAAAGTTAGTGAATGGCGCCGGCCGCCGTTCATGAAAACGGTTACTAGCGCACCTCTGACCCATATGTTATTTAAAGAGAATTGTTTTACGCCGTTCCGTGTGAGCTGTTCTCGAAGTAGAAACACATTACACTGTTAATCTCTGGGGATCGTCAGCTGATTAGGGTTACTCTGGTCAACTTCATATTATTCCAAATGCTTGACAGTAAATGTGACTACATTCGACATAGTTCATTCTGATGTCTTTACTGATCAAGCTGTTCACATCATTCTGTATACAAAAGGCAGTTGTTGAAAATTCGACACAGCTGTTTGGATTTATGTGACTTTCAGCAATCGGTCTATGCTCCTTAACCTAACAGAATCGCGCCTGGGTAAATTATATTGAAACGGTAAGCGAACAGGAATTTTCCCGGCATTTGATACGTTATGTTGTACGTAAATCCATCTTTTTGTTAGGAATAGCCCTGATTAACATTGCTGTCATTTTCACAAGAGAAACAAACACTAGGAAGGGAATGTCTCAGAGTTGGTATCCCTTAACGTTATAACGCCCAGATAGTGTTAAGAACCGAAATTTGTTTGAAACCCGAGTGAATAGCAACGAAATCCTAAGTTCAGATCGGAATAATAATTATCGTAAGGATAGGTTAGTCGCCAATGGTGTCGACGTATTTATAGCAGTACAGGAAACGATAGTACCTAGCGAGCTTATGACCGACTCCGAATGTGAATTAATCTGGGTGAAGGTAAGCAGCAAAGATCGGTCAAAATTGTAATCGGAAGCTTTTATATACCACCTTGGTCATGAACTGTAGTGGTAGAGTGCTTCAGAGAGAATTTGCAGAATATCGTTCATAAATGTCCTAATGATGCCGTTGTAACGAGGTAAGATTTCAGTTGCCAGTTACATTCTGAAAGAGTCTGGTGCTAGAGATAGGGATTCGTATGACATTAATCTGAATGTCTAGTATGAAAATTACTTCGAGCACATAGTCAGAGAAGCGACGCATGAAGGTAATGTCTTTAGGCCTCCTATCAACAACAATACCTGAACTTATCGAATCGTTTAGCCTAGAGGAAGGTATCAGTTATCATAAGACTGTGGTAGCAGCTATGACTACGGGTTTTACTAGGAATGTTAAAAAGGGTAGGAAGATTTTTGGCTTAGCAAAAGTGATAGGATACAAACTGAAGAGTATCTGAATAGTCAGCATCAAATATTCAGTGATGATGACGTATATGTGGAGCAGAGGTGGAAAAACTTCTAAATCATCGTTCAATATGGCTTAGGCAAGTACGTTTCAAGCGAGGTCTTACGGAAGGGGAAAGACCCACTGTGGTTTAACAGCCGTGTTAGAAAACTGCTACGTAAAGAAAGACAACTTCATTACAGATACAAGAGAAATCAAAACCTAGCTCACAAACAACAGCTGCACGAATCAAAATTGAGCAATGAGAATGACTCTGAAAGTAAAATTTTGTTAAACGATTTGAGTCAAAATCCTAAGAGGTTTTGTAAAATCATTAAGCCATTCTAAATCCTTAGTTCATTCACTGAGTGACCGTGTGACCATCGCGGTACTGAAACGAAAAAAAAACAGAAACAAGACCGAAATACTTAATTCAGTTTTCCGAGATTGTTTCACAGGGGAAGATCGTATAACGGTCCCTTCTTTCGGTCATAGCACGAACGTCGAAATAACACATATTGGGACAATCGATCGGTGAACAGAAAAGCAACTACAACCAATTAATAGTAGAAAGGCATAAGGACCAGATGGCATACCTATAAAATTCTGGAAAAGTTATGCGAGAGAACTGGCTCCCCTCCCAGCAGCAGTTTAGCGTATATCGCTGGAGAAAAAAAGCGCAGCTCATTTCCATTTTCAAGAAGTGCCGTAGGACAATGCATATAATTGTGGACCTATGTCGTTGATGTCAAACTCTTATAGAATTGTGGAATATGTTTTACTGTATGTTCAATAATCATGACGTTTTTGGAGAGCGAAATTTTCCTCTATAAAATCACCATGGATTCCGCAAACAGAGCTCTTGCGAAACTCAGTTCGCTCTGTTTCTCTATGAGATCCATAGCACTGTAGACAAAGGCTCTCAGGTTGATGCAGTGTTTCTTCACTTCAAGAACGCATTTGACTTCGTTCCGCAATGCAAGTTAGTGAAAAAATACGAGCTTATCGAGTGTAGGACGATATCTGCTATTGGATTCAAGACTTCCTTGCAGACAGAGGTCAACACATCGCTCTTGACTGAACAAAATCGACAGATGTAAAGGCAATTTCGGGAGTACCATAAGGATGTGTGATAGGACCACTATTGTTTATAGTGTGGTTGGTTGGTTGTTTTGGGGAAGGAGACCAGACAGCGAGGTCATCGGTCTCATCAGATTAGGGAAGGATGGGGAAGGAAGTCGGCCGTGCCGTTTGAAAGAAACCATCCCGGCATTTGCCTGGAGCGATGTAGGGAAATCACGGAAAACCTAAATCACGACGGCCGGACGCGGGATTGAACCGTCGTCCTCCCGAATGCGAGCCCAGTGTCTAACCACTGCGCCACCTCGCTCGGTGTTTATAGTGTGCGTAAACGATAAATGATCTAGAAGAAAGCTTCGGAAACACAGTTCTCTGATACTGCGGTTGTCTACAAGAAAGTAGCAACGCCAGAAGGCATAATAGATTTGCAGAATGGCCTGCAAAGGATTTATGAATGGTGCAGACTCTGGTAGATGACCCTGAGCGTAAATAAATGTAACATATTGTACATAAACGGGAAAATAAATCCAGTACTGTACAACTGCACCATTGCTGACAAACTGCTGGAAACGGTGTCTACCGTAAAACATATGGCAGTAGCTCTGCAGAGCGACCATAGGAGGAATGATAACATAAAACAAATAGTAGGAAAACAAATTCCTGACTGAGATTAATAGAAAAATCTTAAGGAAAGGTAAATCATCCACGAGTTACGTGGCTTACAAGCAGCTTGTTCCACTGACTCCTGAGTATCGTTCATCAATAAGGGATCGCTATGAGGTGTCGGTCGCGGTGACCGTACGGTTCTGGCGCTGCAGTCCGGAACCGCGGGACTGCTGCGGTCGCAGGTTCGAATCCTGCCTCGGGCATGGGTGTGTGTGATGTCCTTAGGTTAGTTAGGTTTAAGTAGTTCTAAGTTCTAGGGGACTCATGACCTAAGATGTTGAGTCCCATAGTCCTCAGAGCCATTTTTTTCGTTATGAGGTAGGACTGATACAAGTGAGTGCGAATATTCAATGAAAAGTGGCGCGTTTTGTCAAGGGATCGTTTAGTCGACGCGAGAGCGTTACAGAAATGCTCAACGAACTCCAGTGGCCAACATTACAAGAGAGGGGTTGTGAATCACGGAAAGATTTACTGATGACATTTCTAGAGAGCACTTTCCGGGAACAATCGGACGACGTATTACTTCCTCCCACATACATCTCATGACATGACCAAAATTTGAGAAATTGAAGCTAATACAGAGGCTTAGAGACAATCGTTCTTCCCACGCGCCATTAGCGAGTGGAACGGGATAGAGGGGATCAGTTAGTGGTACTAGAAGTATCGTCTACCACACACCGTTAGGTAGATTGCGGAGTATGTTCTAGATGTAGATCTATATGTCATCTCAATACGGTACAATAACTTAATGCTTCCTCTACAGTAATAGTCAGAGAACCGTTATACTTACGCAAGGAGACAAAATTTTGCATATATTCTACCAATACAAACACAATTCAAGCAGTCAACTGTCTTAACAAGGAACTCTTTTGCATATATTTCACAAATATCGTTGACAGTTAGTTACCTAGGTTTTGTGCTCGGAGCCTATTTTCTTGTGTTACATGTGTGTGAGTAAAGCAGTTTGATATCTTACCAAGCAATGAATCTTCAATTTTTAACGATTTAATTACCACGACATTGTAAGTACTTCGGAATCTGGCAGTATACTCATAATTTACTTGGTGATATATAGCTGAAGTACTAGATGCATAGGTGCAAACATTGCAGTGACAATGGAATACCTTTTACATAGAACACAAAATGTTTGAAAGCGTCAGACGTTTTACTTATACTTATCGTTTTTAGGTTGGTAGTTTTAAAAGTATTTAATCGTGAAGTGGTAGTGTTAACTGAAGAAGTACAAACATTCAAGAAACATCTAGCGTTCTCTGTTAATATTTTAGTACACCCCATACGTAGAGGTGGTTGGTTAGGTAACTCGGTTTGGTCATTCTGTTGTTCTTTTCTACCTTTGTTGTTTTTCCCTTTTTTCTACTCTGGTCTGCTCTGAGAGCAGCATTTTAACACTTATAGCAAATTTAAGTCTTATTTGCAAATAATTCATTGCGGAGACGCAGTTAGTCTCCAGATATTCCTGGTGTGCATGAAGTTCCTTTGATCTGATACAGGCTGATCCCATTGTTCGTTCTTTTATGTAGTGTGAGTTACAACTTGTATGCGATCGTGTGCACTAAATTTTTATTTAAGTGCATGTATCTGTCTTTGTAGTGGAATATACTTTGACTTTTATGTACTTACAAGGGGAGGCCACCACGTTTGGATCGAGGATGTACTTAGCCCTTCGTACGCTTTTAGTTGTCCATTAGGACAACGTCATGTGCAAGTAGTAAGGCATGCTACGTAGGCGAGTCCGATAAAATCACAGTAGAAGTTTTAGGCGTCCACGACGGCAGCGGTCGTGTATTTAGAGTTCAAGCTCGGTAATCAGTGGATCGCTGGATCTAGTTGCCCTCTTATTCTTTTTCTTAATTTATTTTTTCCAGCACTAGTCACGTTACTTCGTATATATTACATATGAATAGTAATGTGATAAAAGGTACGTGTATTTGCACGATCGTTTATTGAACTTCTACTATCATTTCGTTTGTTGCTAATTTTTACTATCACTACAAATGTCACACTTATAAATATCGACAAGTAAACGACCAAACGCAAAAAGTTTTCCTGAAAATTTATATCTGTCGTGATTTCCGAAATCCCTTATATCTGCAGCTGGATAAGGTACCGAGAACTGCTTTCCACCTGGACGTTTCGATCTGGAGACACAGGTTTCAAGCACGAGCAACAGGCTTGGAAAGTCCAAGTCAGACAACAATAAATAAAGGTGTAAATAACTTTATTCAATATTACAATGAGTTATAACATAGCAGAAGATTAATTGGCGGATGTGGTTTTCATACAGACACGAAGCACATCAATTAAAATGGCATCTACTACGTCGAATGGGTGCACTGTTTCCGCCTGCATCAATCTTCAGAGTTGCTAAGGAAAATAAAAGCTCTCTGACGTTCTGAAAAATTTCTCTTTCTTCCGTCAATTCGGATGCAAATCACAAATAAAACAACATTTTTGTAAATATCGGTGCTAAAAGCTGACGATGTACGAGAGAATGGATTTTAATAAAATCTTCAAGTAAAGAATTTCTCATTCTCTGTCAATCGAATACGAACAATTTAGAAGGTACCTGACAAAGTTTTTAACTTGCATATAGAAATTATAGTCGCAAAATATTTGTTGTAATGATAAAAATTAGTAACATGTAAAATAACGTTGGGAAGTCAATAAAAGTTCATGCAGATATACGTGAGTTTTCATTAAGTTTCCTTTCAAATGTAATATATACAAAATAATATGACTAGTGTTGAAAGAAATATAAAAAACCAATAAAGTCAGCGGGACTTGATCCAGAGATCCATCGTTTATGGAACTTGAACACTAACCTCATGAGCGCTGGAGGTTGCAACGTACCTTTACATCATTAACCATAAAAATTCTCTTGCGATTTTCTCGAAATCACCCACATCGTACGCCTTAATACATGCACGTTATGTTGTCCTAAAGGGCTATTAAAATTGTGCAAAGTTTGAAGTAAATTCGTGGTCGTCATGACCTCCCCTTGTTAGTTAGGGAACGTCGTGCATTCCCCACCCCTTAAGGTTTCTTTTACTATCAGTAAGCAGTTAATCGATATTAAAAAGAACACTTTATTTATCTAATAAAAATAGATACACTAAAAACTAATTTCTAAGAAACTGATTTCTCAGGAAGGCCGTTCATTAAAAATTAGTGGACGAAACCCGTCGTTTTCTTCAACGCTATTTGCTTGGTTTGAATGGTTGGTTGATTTTGGGAGGGGACCAAACAGTGAGGTCATTGGTCCTATCGGGTTAGAAAAGGAAGTCCGCCGTGCCCTTTAAATAGAACCATCCCGGGATTTTCCTGAAGCGATTTAAGGAAATTACGGAATACGTAAATCAGGGTGGCCGGGCGAGTGTTTGAACCGTCATCCTCCCGAATGCGAGTCCAGTGTGCCAACCACTGCACCACCTCGCTCGGGTCCAACGTTGCCAAAGTCACAGTCATAAGTGTCAGTTGTCTGCGAAATACTAGCACATCCTTCATGTGCCCACATTTTGCATGATGTTCGATCGATCCTGTGTTCGTCAAGCGTTGCTTCACAAAAAATACAAGTGGTTTTCAATTTTTGGTCTCTTGATATATCCGTCGTCTGCTTTTGCAACAACCCCCACCCCCTTCCTTGTTTTCAAGTTTCGCTGATAGCCAATGTTTTCCATGTAGTATATTCCTGGCTGCCCTCTCAAGTTCCTCATTCGCCCTGTCCTCCAAATGTTTCCTGTGTGGACTGGAGGTGAGCCCGCAGCTCGTGGTCGTGAGGTAGTGTTCTCGCTTCCCGCGCCCGGGTTCCCGGGTTCGATTCCCGGCGGGGTGAGGTATTTTCTCTGCCTCGTGATGACTGGGTGTTGTGTGATGTCCTTAGGTTAGTTAGGTTTAAGTAGTTCCAAGTTCTAGGGGACTGATGACCATAGCTGTTAAGTCCCATAGTGCTCAGAGCCATTTGAACCATTTTTGACTGAAGGTAAATCGCATTTTCCTCATGTTTCTCAGGTTTTCGAGGTCCGTTAGCTTCTGGTCTTTTGCTGTCGTCGACGTCTGAGCCATGTTGCTTCAGCATTTTCTCTGTCACCCCTACGTGCAGAATTAGGTCATTAGGAACAGTAGTGCTACTGAAACTTCCTGGCAGATTAAAACTGTGTGCCCGACCGAGACTCGAACTCGGGACCTTTGCCTTTCGCGGGCAAGTGCTCTACCAACTGAGCTACCGAAGCACGACTCAAGTCCGGTACTCACAGCTTTACTTCTGCCAGTATCCGTCTCCTACCTTCCAAACTTTACAGAAGCTCTTCTGCGAACCTTGCAGAACTAGCACTCCTGAAAGAAAGGATACTGCGGAGACATGGCTTAGCCACAGCCTGAGGGATGTTTCCAGAATGAGATTTTCACTCTGCAGCGGAGTGTGCGCTGATATGAAACTTCCTGGCAGATTAAAACTGTGTGCCCGACCGAGACTCGAACTCGGGACCTTTGCCTTTCGCGGGCAAGTGCTCTACCAAAGCTGTGAGTACCGGACGTGAGTCGTGCTTCGGTAGCTCAGTTGGTAGAGCACTTGCCCGCGAAAGGCAAAAGTCCCGAGTTCGAGTCTCGGTCGGGCACACAGTTTTAATCTGCCAGGAAGTTTCATATCAGCGCACACTCCGCTGCAGAGTGAAAATCTCATTCTGGAAACATCCCTCAGGCTGTGGCTAAGCCATGTCTCCGCAGTATCCTTTCTTTCAGGAGTGCTAGTTCTGCAAGGTTCGCAGAAGAGCTTCTGTAAAGTTTGGAAGGTAGGAGACGGATACTGGCAGAAGTAAAGCTGTGAGTACCGGACTTGAGTCGTGCTTCGGTAGCTCAGTTACAGTCCGACTTTCGCCGCCGTGCAGTGCGGACGTGTTGTTGTTTCCGCCTGCGGAGCGCGCGCGCTCGCTGTTGTTTACATTTCAGCGGCCGTCACTAACGTGTCGCTTACGTGCACTAGAGCCATGGCCAATCGTTTTCGAAAATCAACTTTACGATTCAACTTCTGCAACGATTACGCACGACCAAAGGCCTTGGAAGTGGAACGCTTCCTACGCGACGTTGCTAAGATCCCAGCTTCCGACATCTTGGGCATCCATTTGTCCATATTAAGCAGTACTGTGTACGTGAAAGTTGTCAACGACGCGGTGTGTGAAAGAATACTTCGTGACACCAACCATGGATTACGCTTTTGCCACTCCGACGGCAATGTCGGAGCGGTCACTGTCGACCATGCCGGCTTAGGAATGCGCACCATACGAGTTTTCGAACTCCCGTTCGAGCTACCGGCGGAAGACGTTATCGCGGCTTTCCGCCCCTATGGTACTGTACATGGCCACACTGCCGAACGCTGGGCGCAATTCCAAACGTACCCCGTTCTTAACGGTGTACGGCAGATCACCATCGACCTCCATCGCCACGTGCCATCTTACCTGCAAATTAGCGGGTGCCGAGCGGTTGTCATATACGACGGCCAACCCAAGACCTGTTCCAGGTGCGGAAAAGAAGGCCACCTCAGATCTGAGTGTCTTCAGCGACGGATCACCCAATTGCCAGGCGCTACCGTGGCACCTACGGCTCCGACGACGATTTTACCGATCACCTACGCATCGGCACTCTCTTCTCCTCCCACCGGCCGCCGCTCATCGGACCATGTACCGGTGACCCTTCCAGCTGCTATGGATACCGCCGGGGCCGACACGTCGCGCTCAAAGCCAGACGCTACTACGGCGCCACTACCAACAGCGACGACTTCCGACACCCACCAGCCTGAACATATGGACACCCCTTCATTTGACGTTCCCGCGACGGCCTTCCTCTCAGAGCGACGCGACTCCCTTCCGTCTTCCGACACAGAGGGACGAACCCGCAAACAACGTTCACCTAAGAGGCGCAAGAGGAGGCGTCGTACGGTCTCGGAACGAGACGGATCACCTCCCCCTGATGCTCCAGAGGCCGTCCGACACGACGAGGCCTCAGAGAACCTACAAGACGATACGAATGACGACAACATGACGCCGACTGTGGATGTTTCGATACCAACTCTACTGGCTCGCTCAGGTGCTCCTGAACCAATGGACTCCACCGATGCTACTGCCGCCGAGACGTCCTCCGCCTCTACGAACGAAGTGGAACGTACGGCCATCACAACGACAGCGCCCTCAATGGTGTGGAGTGAGGACGTCGATGAGGACCCGGACCACACGCTGGGGACAGAGTTACCCCAGACGGAAGCATCGTTACGCCGCTGATAACGCCGTCAGGTGGCGCACGGCACGACTCGCCGTTGCCTCGCCCCTCTTCATCCTCCGCCGGTGGAGTTCCCCTTCATGGCGGGGGACGGCTCCAAACCTACCGAATAGCGACGATCAACACTAACACCATCAGCTCACCCGTGAAACTTCAACTGCTGCGAGAGATGATATTGGTGTCAGACGTCGATATAGCACTACTACAGGAAGTACACTTGGCCACACTTCCAGACGTCGCGGGATATAACACTTATCCTTCTCCTGGTGACCACCTGGGACGCGGCGTAGCCATCTACGCCAGAGAAGGCATTCCAGTGGCCGATATCACATACCTTCCATCTGCCAGAGGCATGGCCGTCACCGTCATGGGGACGCGTATCGTCAACATTTACGCTCCGTCGGGCTCCACCCGCAGACGCGACAGGGCACTCTTCTATTCAGAAGAAATCGCTCCTCTGTTTCTTGGACGCTGCGACCATTACTTGTTTGGGGGTGATTTTAATTGTGTCTTGCACCCTAAAGATCAAGTGCCCCACTACAACACCTGTCAAGAACTGCAACTTGTCGTCCGAGATCTGTTGCTCCGCGACACTTGGGAAGTTCAGCACGGCGACGCCCCTGGACATACTTACCAGACGAGTCACTCCGCGAGCCGCCTGGACAGAATTTACGTCTCTCGGGGACTCACACCTGCAGTCCAAGGTGCAGAACTTTGGCCCCTGGCCTTTTCGGACCACTGTGCCTACATCTGCAACATTCTCTTCCCCAAGCAAGTGGTCTGGCGTAGTCGTGCACCGTGGAAGCTAAACACCTCCCATCTTCATGATCCCGAATGTCTTCAACGTGTCACCGAGACATGGGCCACCTGTGAACGTCGCTTACCTAAATACTGCACGACCTTGACCTGGTGGCTGGAATATGCCAAACCTGCCATTCGACGTACTTTGATTCAGTATGGAAAGGAAGTTGCTATGTGGCGCCGGCACACTACCGACTATTTCTACGCCGTTCTCCGCGACCTGGACGCCCAACCGCCCACACCCGACACCCAGAGGGAACGCAGCAGGATTAAGGCCCAAATTGTAACTTTGACACGCCGTCGACTCCAGGGGGCTATGGTGCGAACCCGATATCAAGATTCGGCGGAACAGGAACATCCGACCATGCATCATATCGCCTCCGATAGGAAACATCGGCGACAACAACTCATCACCGAGATCACAACCTGTCGCGGCCAGCACGTCACTTGCCAGGCCGAAATCGTCAGTGCCTTTGTTGACCACTACCGCACAATGTACCAGGAGGAGACTACCAACAACCACGCTGAGGAGTCTGTGTTACCACACGTAACTCGCACCCTCACCAGCGACGAAGCGGATGAGCTGATGGAGCCCATTACGCGTGACGAAATCCACGATGCAATCAAAAAAGGTGCTCTGAATAAGTCACCTGGCGTCGACGGATTGCCGATAGAATTTTATCGCGCTTTCTTCACACTAATGGCGTCACGGTGGACAACGATGTTTCATGAACTGCTGACGATGGGGAACGGCGTACCGCCGTCCTTCGTCACGGGAATTATTATACCCATCCACAAACCGACACCAGGTCTGACGACAGCACATTACCGTCCCCTGACTCTGCTTAACGCAGACTGTAAAATTTTTACACGCCTCCTGGCAACGCGATGCCGCAAGGTCCTGCCTAGCATTCTATCCCCGGAACAGACAACTCCGGGCGGGTCAGTTAATGTACAAACGGCCACAGGAGAATGTCGCGATTTAATTGCACTGGCAGCGGCGTGCAGACTCCGCGCCGCAGTGGTTGCCATTGATTTTGACAGCGTATTCGACAAAGTGCGGCATCCTTTTCTGTTCTCCGTGATGAACCGCATGGGTTTTCCACCAGCCCTTATCGACGTAATCCGGCGCATGTACGGCACCGCCGAATCGCTGATTCAGGTTAATGGCCGTGTGGTGGGACCAGTGGCGATCCGATGTTCCGTACGGCAAGGCTGCCCACTTTCGACCCTACTCTATGCCATCAGCCTGGAGCCACTCATCGGGAGTCTGACGAGCCACCTTTCTGGTCTCACTTTGCGACAGCACAGTTTTCGATGTCGTGCGTATGCGGACGACCTCCTCCTCTTGATCCGCTCACGGAGTGAAACACACACGGTACTTGATTTGATATCAACGTACGGCACTGCAGCGGGCAATAACATGAATGTGACTAAATCCGCGGCGATGCCCATTGGACGCGGCCTCTCACACGACGACTTAGCACCTCTCCCGTATATACAGAAACTACGATACCTTGGTATCATTTTCACCTCCACCGTGCGCCGCTCCGCTGCCATCAATTTTCGGCGTGCTCTTCAAACCATCCGCACGACGGTGCGACAAAATCTTCTCCGACGACTCGATTCTTTACAACGTGTCCAATACCTCAATCAACATGTGGCGTCCAGAATGGTCCACATTGCACAGGTCCTCCCGCTGCCATCAACTATTGGACGTAGCCTCCAGGCTGCCTTCGGATACTTCCTTACGGCTGGTACGCTCTTTAAGGTCCGCTACGACACGCTCACCCTTCCCCCGCGAGCAGGTGGCCTCGGTCTTGTCAATGTGCGACTCCGCGCGGCGTCCTTGTACATGTCCACCATGCACAAGCAGTGGCACGGGGGCACCTCCCTTACGCGCAGCTTGCTGGAAATTCTTGTGCCCGCGACCATAACACCACCAGTACCAGTCGGACACATCAAGCACCATCTTACGCACATTTCTGATTTCATCGTCGACTTCAGTTATGCTCACACACACATACCGACCACGCGTTCTCCTCGACCTAAAGATTTTTACACCCCACTCCTTCGTTCCATATCCAGCAACAATATCGAACTGCGACATCCGTTCACGCGGTGGCCCACGGTTTGGCGTCACATCCACCAGCCTTTTCTTCCCTCCAAAGTCCGGACAACATGGTACCAGGTCGCAAATGAAAAATTCGCCACAAATCATCGTCTTCACGCCATAGGACTAAAGGACTCTCCACTCTGCTCCATGTGCCACCTCATGGATGACGATGTCCATCAACTGACTTGTGCTGCCACCAGTGACGTCTGGAAACTTGCCCGACAGTTCGTTGCCTGTTACCTCCGTGTTCCGCCGGACTCGATTGACCCATGGACTTTTATCCATCCTGAGAATACTTATTTCCCCGCCACCAAAAATCATGCGATTGTATGGGTCAAGGGATGGACCATCACCTACATGTATAATGATGGCGACAAATCACACCTTGATTTCTGGCAGTACTTACAAACCGCCCACAGCGAAGTCGAACAGCGACCGCGCTACCGCGCCTTCTTCGCTAATTACCTACACGCGATCTTTACGTCACCCCCGCTCAGTTGGATGGTACCACACGCCGACAGCACTCCCGCCCCCCCCCCCCCTGCTGACATCTGAGACCCCTCGCGCTGCTTTTTACATTGTAACCCATAGTGGAGTAGGCGCATGGACACACGCCTCCTTTCTTTTATGCACTACACCAGATAAACACTGGTTTTTCCCTCACTCCACTGTAAATTGCTTTACACCTCTTAGCTTCCATCAGTATTATTAGCTTTTTTTTCCTACACCTTGTTCCTACTAAAAAAAACTTGCTCGCCTTATACGAATATCATGTCTTGTGTTATTTTCGCCGGAAGGATGGCATTTTTCTTGTATTTAAGTTTGTACCAATAAAGATCTTTTGTTCATTTACCCTGTTCCTGGTGAAGAAAAAAAATAATAAAAATAATAAAATAAAACAACCATAAATAACAAAGCTTGTTTGAGGGAGTGATTCAAGGACGGGACGGGGGAGACATTGCGGCCAGGCCTCGGGTTCCGACCCCTGCCCGCCTTGTCTCCACCTACTCATAACTGAACACTCTTTAATTTAAAAAAAAAAAAAGAGGGTAGCATCTAAAAAAAAAAAGTTGGTAGAGCACTTGCCCGCGAAAGGCAAAGGTCCCGAGTTCGAGTCTCGGTCGGGCACACAGTTTTAATCTGCCAGGAAGTTTCATATCAGCGCACACTCCGCTGCAGAGTGAAAATCTCATTCTGGGGTAGTGCTACTGTCATGATGTGAACAATTGGCCTCGGAGATGTTTTTTATCGTAGAAAACTCAACTCTTGGGTTGACTATACGCAATGTGTTTTTACTTGTTGTCTTCTTCGTAGTGGAATTTAACAGTCTTTCTTCATCAGAGTCCATTACAATGTCTGTTATCTTTAACAGAAAGGAATCCAGATGCGTGAAACAATTTGGATTAAGGAGTTGTATACTGAATTTCTTTGATAACAATCGTGGCCCACGAAATTTACGTAAAAGCATCCCTTATGAGACCTGCTACCTCATATGTAGTTGACCTTGCTGCTGGATTATGTCTCACTCAGAATCCACAAGCTTAGTAGTAAGCATCATGAAATAGTTTCGTAATGACATTGTTCTTAGAATAAAGATTGTGGGTTGTATATGGTAGAGTGATAGTCATATGAATGTTGTGATTTCGAGAATAGTTCATAACCTCCGTAACTCTTTATGACTTACATGCTCGCGTAGTATTAATAGAACAGGATTTACAACAAAGGGATGTCCAAATTGTACCAGGTGCTACATCCGTTTCAAGAACTTCCGGAATGTCATTCAGCTATCTGGTAGGGCCTCTCTTACACTGTCTTTAGGTGTATGAACAACGAGTCTTTCATTCATACGCCATTGGGGAAATAAAACGTATAGTGGAATAAATTGATCTCCAGTACTCACACTGACGACGTGCTCACATTTGCTTCCCTTTCAGCTAAAGCAAGTGTTCCAATTTGATTGCTCTGTTTCAGTGAAATGACGTTGGCACTTTTCTGTACTACTTTCTTCATGAAAGTTGTAAGGCTCCCTCAGAATCTACTGACTTTTATCTTGTTTCATCCAACTCTATTTATGACCCTAGTGAATTCACAAACTCTGAGAGAACGTTTGTAGCACCTTTCCACAGGGATTTTTGCCGACTGTTTTTCTTTTCTTCGGTTGGACTGGTGTGGTGTGTTAATGGCTCACGAACTTGGAAAGCTGATCTCAGAAACTCTTTCTTTGTTAATGGCAATATCTATCTTACAGGTCTTTTACGTAATGCAGAAAAATGTCTTCGAATTCCGAAGTGACAGTGGGCTTGAGCTGGCCAAATGTAGGAGTGAACCTAATTCCCTTATCTTGAAAATCGATCAATTAAAGTGTTCTTAGGTACTGTGTAGATATTGACAGATTTCCACATTGAAAGATCTCCTGTTAATATCAACTCAAGAGCCTAATTGATGGCTTCTCTAATCCACATGAAGAGACATATGTGCCCCCATTCCACATATTTTCTGATAAACAGTACCCTACAGGTCAATGACGGGGATCGACACTGCCCGACCTCCTCCTACTTAACGTGGATATGTTAGAATAAATGTTTATACGTAGTAAGGTATTTTACTACGCAAAATTGCCGAATAATATTTTAGAGCATAGATTTTCAGCTTAGTAAAATATGAGAGCGCATAAACCACAGCTTTGCAACACTTAATCACTAAGAAATGGTCTGAATATTGGAATCCAACGTAGAGTGAAACGAAAATTTGTGAAACATGGGAAAGTTTTTGTTCTCTTCCTCAATAATTGCAGCGTATATCTAATGACACAGTGAAAAATCAGTTCTAATCGACTTATATATGACGTGTGCCTACAATTAAAAGGATTGGCTATTGTTTTACATTAAAGAGAAAGACATATTTAGCAAAAGGCAATTGAGAAAAAACTTAAAATACTATTATAGGATCCTAAAGCCTATACGAATTTTGTTGCTACTGAAAATCACCCACAATGATCTCGTCAGGGATAGTCTTCACTGCGTCTGGGATTCACAAAATACATTAACACAGTAAAAAAGGAATGTTTATTTGCATTTGAGGAAAGAATGAAGACGACATTCTTCTCTTTTTTATCAAAGATTGTCAAATTATTGAGTACATTTAATTATTGAAACTTCTACACCAACAAGCAGTTATAAATTTACAATAACCGGGAAGTTGCATTTTAATCTGCGTTGAAGTGCCACGACCGGAAGTGATATCTTAGCTGCCACACTTTATTTACGAATACGCAATGATTATCATTGAAACAGGAACGAAAGTGGTAAAATTTCGAACATGTTAAAAACACATTCTATCGTAAGATCGTATAGAGTGTGAAAGTATTTTTCTGAATCAGTTGAATGTAGTGTGGGAACGCATCATGCTGGATTACACAGCCATAATATTGCCACTTACGTCTATGGGCAAGTTATAGCGGGCGGAATGGACTCGTAAATGGAACCAAGAGGATTAGGATAAATTTCCACCAATTATGAACCTGGTACATCAAACACAGCTTGTGGCACCACTTTCGTTGCAGGCCATACGCTGTAGTTTTGCACCATACTACTCTTCTGTGCCGCTAACGTGCTCTGTGAAATTTTTGTATCACTTTGTGGCCTGCGAGTCCATTATATGCTTTTTCAATGAGTACGATGCCCTAGATGTTGAAACGCTACATTCTAGTGCACTAGTAGCAGCGTTCATATCCACGTCCGGTCTTCCAAAATGAGAATGCCGAGTGGTTCATTTAAACTGTGCCCACCCACATGAGTTCATGCATCGGATTTTTCTGGTGCACTAATAGTAGTAGTTCAAATCCACGTCCGGTCTTCCAGAAAGAGAATGCCGAGTGGTTCATTTAAACTATGCCCACCCACATGAGTTCATGCATCGGATTTAAGTACCACGACTTTAAATTGTAATTGTACTCCGTCTTTTTGTTTTGTCACACACTGAGCACATTCAACTATGAAGACGTAGTAACCGATTTTGAAATACTTGTGTCATTAGAGGTGGGCAAGTAGTATTTTAAATTTGCGTACGATTCTACAGAATAACAGTAGAACTGTAAGTACTGTTTAATTTTATTACTTACATTTCGACAGCTCATAGGATTTCTGTGCCAATACAAATCCGAACACCAGAAAATACTTGTTACTTAGTACCTATCTTTTCTGTAAGTTTCTTGATATGTCATACATTTGTATATTGTGGAATATTCTGTTTCTCTGAATGCCAGCATTAAGAAATATTCGATTTTAAACTTCATTCTCCGTTCTGGATGTACATTGATGTCATTAATAAACGCGTTTCCAGTTCCACCTGTTGCACTTGATTGATGAGTCTGCTTTTAGATTTGGACTTCATAATGGTTTTGACCTGATGTTGTTTGGTAGAGACGCTGGGTATTTCAAAACATCTCCATCATCGTGGTTCCAATTATGCAACGTAAAAGCTGTCACCTACACGGACAGAAGCGGGAGACTAGCAAAAAGAAATGGCTCAAATGGCTCAGAGCACTATGGGACTTCACATCTAAGGTCACCAGTCCCCTAGAACTTAGAACCTTTTAAATCTAACTAACCTAAGGACATCCATGCCCGAGGCAGGATTCGAACCTGTGACCGTAGCAGTCGCGCGGTTCCGGACTACAGCGCCTTTTTTTTAACATATCCTATTTTTTTAATAATTTGTACTGAACAAACTAAAAGTACATATATCTTCATTATGCAAGAGTTCTTCAAGGTACAATACCATTTAAACATATACAAATGACTCTTAGTTAAGCAAAAAAAATAAATTAATTAAAGAGAAAAGCATTAAGTACAACAAAATATAACATATTCTGTCTTCTTCCTTTCTTTGTCGATGCATGGGAACGTGGGTAAGGGTGTTGCATCATGTGACAGGTAGGCATGGTACACCCCAACTTTGAGGTGGGTCAAGGAAGACGCTGCGGAGATAACCGGCAAAAGTTTGTCCGTAAGATGGTTTGCGGGTGAGGGTGCAATGCGCGGTCACAGCTTTGTACCAGAAGTCAAGGACTGTATGCGGACCACTTCGAAAAAGGTATTCTAAAGCCTGTCCTCGAAACCAGATGAGGGTATGGTGTTTAGCAAGAGGGTAGTGAAATGTCTGGGGCAACAACAGGAAATCCGGGGTTACCGTCGTTGGCGGGGCACGGAGGTAAAAGCCCACGATTCGTTGGATGAGGAGCCATACGTTTTGTTTCAGGGGGCACGTAAGTCGGTGCTCGTCGGTGTCTTCGAGATGACAGTCAGGGCAGAGTGGGGAGGTGGCCAGTCCTATGCGATAAAGTCTACTATTAGTCGGGAATTTTCCATAGACTAAAGCGTACCAGAGTGCAGACACAGACGACGTTAAAAAGGGTGCATGCACAAACCCCCAAACCGTGCGCCAGTTAATATCAGGATGATGTAGCACCATGGGGTCGCAAGGGTTGGACAGCATAAACTAACGATAATAATCTTTTGTACGGGGAGGACGGGTGACTGGAAGATCGGCCCGAACGTAGCAGAGTTCTATGAAACAATTGGCGACGTGGTACAATAATGGAAAAATAGGTGCCACATTGATCGGTGGATCGAGAGAAGCTGGTCGGAGGATATCTAAGAGACTGCGTGTTAAGGACGGAATCGTCCCCTGCCAGTGCCGCAACAGGGTGTGGACAAAGAGGGCAGAACATCGTGCCCGCACGTTGATGTGTCCGAGGCCACCTTTTGCTGGAGGCAATGATAGATTGTTGTAGCGGACTTTGAAAAGTGCCCCTGCTGACACGAAATATCCTAAGGCTGATTGGATGCGGCGGCCAAGGAGTAATGGCATTGGGAGGATCTGGGCGGCGTGTACCAGTTTAGGGGCTACATACATGTTGACATAGGACACACGTTGGAGTTGGTTTAAGTTACGGTGCACTTGGCCGCGGACATGGTGCTGAATCGACAGCAAAAGCCGCCGGTATGCCAGGGCCACTGTGCGGTGTGTGGAGCTCGTAAATTCGATACCCAAGTAACGAAGAGTGGTACTGACTGGGAGTGGATTCGGCACCATGGCCGGGAAGCCGCGCCCAATGTTCATCATAGTCGATTTACGGACATTAAGAATGCTACCAGAGAGACGTCCATACTGGTGGATCCATTGGATGGCGTCATTGAGTTCCGTGGAGGAGCAGGTGAGAAAGAGGAGATCGTCCACATAAGCCCTACAGTGTAAGGTGTAGTCACGCAAAGTGAGACCCTGCAGTCTAGAGGTAAGGCCAATGATGAGGGGCTCAAGTGCAATGGCATATAGTAAAGTAGACATAGGGCATCCTTGACGTACAGAGCGGCGTATAGGAATCGGTCCTACAAGCCTCCCATTGACTTGTACCATCGAGACGACGGGAAGTAGTAACCGGCGAATGGCATCGACAAAAAGTAATGGGAACCCCATACGTGTCGCCACCATGAGGAGGAATGGGTGTCGAACGCGATCAAAGGCACTCGTGAAATCGACGGATACCAGTGCTGCACGAAGGCGACAAACCGACGCCAGTGCAATGAGGTCACGGCATTCTCCTAGGGCTGTTTGTAAGGTGGCCCCACAACCACGTGCAGTCTGCTCAGTTGAAAGGACCGTAGGTAAGACGGTGCGTATGTGCGCTGCTAAGAGGCGTGCATAGATTTTATAGTCTGCATTCAGAAGTGTAAGGGGGCGATATGCAGAGACATGAGACACTCGCTTCGGTTTAGGCACAGGTAGAAGAATGCCAGTGACGAAATCAGGTGGAATTGGGAAGGACGGAGTAAAGAGTTCCTGAATCATTTCCGTCCGGCGAGGAACCATTAACGTGGCAAACGCCCGGTAAAACTCCACTGTGAGACCATCTGGTCCGGGTGATTTGTTCTTGGCCCCTTTGTTGATCGCATCTACCACCTCTTCTGCGGTGATTGCAGACATCATGGACGTTGACTCCGCTACAGTGAGATTCCGGTCAGGGCAAATACGGAGATCATCAGGAAGGGGCGTCGCCATCGGTTCATCATCATAAAATTGGCGATAATGTTAAGCAAAGGCAGACACCACCGCCGCCTGTGTTGTGTGGTGAACACCATCGCAGGTCGTGATGTTGGAGACGAAAAGTCGACGTCGACGACTATGGTCGGATGCGGCATGGATTGTGGATGGGGTTTCGTCGTGGAGGAGGTCTTGTCGTCGGGAACGCACCACGACACCATGCAGTCGTGCACGTTGAAGAGAGAGGAGACGAGCTTTAGTACTTTGTCGTTCCCTATGGGTGTCAGGTGATGGAGGGAGCGCATCGAGCTCACGGAGGACGGCGTAGTGAAAATTTGTGGTGTCTCGATGCCATGCTGCTGCTTCCTTGCCACATTGTATGAAGGCCTTTCTGATCGCAGGTTTGGCACAGTTGAGCCACCAATGGAACGTGGATGTGTACTGCGAAAGGCGTCTTTCGCAAGACGCCCATGTAGTGGCAATACATTGTCGGCAGTGTGACTCATTAAGGAGGGAGGTATTAAGCTTCCAGTAACCTCTGCTGCGCCACACTGACTGAGGTGGCAGAGCCAGGGAGCAAATGACGGCGCAGTGGTCCTAAAATGCAAGGGACCACCGTTCAGCTTGGGCGACGTCATTGCCAAGGTGGGCAGAGACATAAAACCGGTCTAGTCTGCTCGCAGAATGTTCTGTATAATGGGTAAAACCGGGGGTATTGCCATGAATTTTCTCCCAAACGTCCACTAGACGAAAATCTTCGATTAAGGTGAGAAGCGCCGGGCATGGCGAATAACCAGGCATTTGGTCCTGCGGATGGAGAACACAGTTGAAATCGCCTCCCATGATAAGGCGATCATAGCGTCCAGAAAACAGGGGCGCCACGTCATGTTCGAAGAAAGTGGACCGCTGCCGACGGTTCGAGGAGCAAGACGGAGCGTAGATATTGATGAAGCGCTTGTCGAAGATGGTAGCAGCCATGCCTCTTCCACAGGGAAGGATTGTCGTGTCCTTGAGTGGGATTCCTTCGCGTATGTAGAAAGCCACTCCACGCCCTGATTGATCACATGTGGACGTGTATGAGTCGTAGCCGTAGACTGGTGGTACTGTGGCAACGCGTACTTCCTGAAGAAGGGCGACGTCGACGTCAGAGGCCCGAAGCATGTCACATAGGAGTTGCAACTTGGTTGCAGTGCCGATCATGTTGATGTTCAGTGTGGCTAACCGCTACGTTTGTTTCAGCGGTGGTGGACGCGCATCTACCATCATCGACGGAAGTAAGAGGAGGGCACCGACAGGAAGTGCCGTCCCATCAGCTGTAGTGCCTTGCTTTTGATGTTAACAGGCAACCTTGTCCGGCGGAGGCAACTCATCCGGAGGAGGGGGCGTATCTTCCTCAATCTCGTCGGTCCATGCTCCTGTGCCGTGGATCTGTCCAATGTCCATGGGAATTGCGTCGTGGTGAGAGAGATCTGGAGTTGTCAGCGGGGAGACAGGCTTCTCAACCGGCGCACCGATCGTTACATTGTGCGTGGCGACCTCCATAGTGGTCCCGTCCTGCAAAACGTCTTGTTCATCGTGAAAGTTGTCCGCCGACCTCTGCGTGGAAATGTCGGCTGGTTGGGTGTCGCCTTCGTCGTCGCGGGTGGCGACGCTTTGAGAGCCCGTGGGTGAACGGCGACGGAGTTTGCGCCTACGTGGCGACCGTTGTTTGCGCGCGTGTTCCTCAGTGTCGGACGATGGCAAGGAAGAGCGTCGACCTGGTTCGAAGGCGTCGGTGGGTACAATGATATTGTCAAACAGGTGTTGTGAAGAAGTACTGTTCTCCTCAGCGTCCGGTGCGGGAGCCTGTTCGGCGGCAAGGTCGTCAGGTGGGGCGTCCGCACCGTCCATAGGTGACTGGGCGGTGGGACGTGCCGATCGGAAGGACCGGGCGACGGAGTGGACGAAACTGTAGACGTGGCAAGAGCCGCTGCGTAAGTGACCGGTAGGGCGGTCATCGTGGGTGTGACGGACGCTTCTGACAACGGGAGCTGCGCGACACGTCGTTGAATGCATTCAGACCGTAGGTGACCTTCTTTCCCGCAACTGGAACAGGTTGGAGGTTGACCGTTGTACATTATAATGGCACGGCAGCCCCCGATACGTAGATTGGAAGGCACGTGTTTCTGCAACTCGATGCGGACCTGTCTAACACCGTTTACAACGGGATAGGTCTGAAATTGTACCCATCGTTCGGCAACATGTTCCAGAACGTTGCCATAGGGACGGAGCGCCTCGATGACGACGTCTGCAGGTAGTTCGAACGGCAGTTCGAAGATCCTTATCGTCCGTGCGCAGAGACCTGCGTGATCGACGGTAACGGGTCCGACGTTGCCGTCGGAATGACAGAAGCACAGTCCGCGTTTTGCCTCTTGAAGCACCTTGTCGCACGCCGCATCTTTGATCATTTTGACGTAGACGGTACTGCTAACTATCGACAAGTGGATAACAATTAGATCCGTTGGTGTTATTTTAACTTCATCACGAATAAATCGTTCTACCTCCAAGGCCTTGGTTCGGGCGAAGTCGGAACAAAAGTTGAAACGTAATGTCTTCTTCCGATAGTTGTGTGCCATGGTGGTCTAGAAGGGACAACGGCACTTACAGCGGCCGAAGTAAACACAAACACACCGTGCGCGCCTCGCCCGCAGCGCTCTGGCGTGTGACCGCCTCGCAGCACTGCCGGCGGCAGGCTGCGCCTAGAACCGCTCGGCCACTGCGGCCGGGTGGAATACTAGCAGTACATCGTTTCTATGACTGTATATTGACGAAGTAGATGGATTCCAAAACAGCAGAAAGACAGCTACATATCAGGCATCCATCGGTGTTTTCCGGAGGCACTGGTCAGGACTCGACCAAATGGCTGAAAGGGTCTGACCGAGTGACCAAACACAGCACGTGGGATGGCGTGATGTCTTTGGTAAATGAAAACTGTTACTTGGACAGGACAGCCCAACAATGGTTCGAGAATAACGAAGAGAAACTCAGTAGCTCATAAAAATTACATTCTGAACTGAAGAAAATAATTGGTGACAATGAAAAGCAAATCCGCTTGGCAGAAGAACAAGTGAAGAATAGGACCTAGCGTTCTGGCGAAACGACGCAGCCATATATGCAGAATGGTTTGTCGCTTTGTGACCCCATAAATAAGGAGGTAACAGAGAATGCTGAAGAAGAAATATATTGATGTTAGCAGCATTTTCCACCATTAGTCGAACGCGCCAGGAAGAATGCTCTCGGCAGACTCGTTATTACGCCGCCATTGTCAGACGACAACCCAGCATCCGTCCGACGCAGATACAACAACTCCTCCACCAAGCAAAACGCCACACGGAAGGAGAAACATTTGGAGAACAGCACGCCGGTCTGTTTTCATTGTCGATGCCCTGTACACGTTGTGCACTATTGATGAGAAAGAAGATGAATGAACGACAACTATTACGTCACGAGACGTCAACCATCTCAACAGTCCTATTTACGCCAGTAAGCTGCAGATGATTATGGTCGTCCTGTTGGCCGAAGCTCATCGCTGTAACTTGGACGAGATGGCTCCCCAACACGCCATAGCCGTTTCCTGTTGCTGTGCACTGGTTCGAACCGCTCTCCTAGCCGCCGAATACGGAGGATTGTCACCTCGACAATCTATGGAGCTGAAGCTGCCAACCGCTCGACTGCTACGGTCGCAGGTTCGAATCCTGCCTCGGGCATGAATGTGTGTGATGTCCTTAGGTTGGTTAGGTCTAAGTAGTTCTAAGTTCTAGGGGACTGATGACCACAGATGTTAAGTCCCATAGTGCTCAGAGCCATTTGAAATATTTTTTTTTTTTTTTGAAGCTGCCCAGATAAAAATCCACCCTGGACGACAACTCTTAAGATGACGTCATGATTAACGTTCCATCGGCCTGGTCGTTAGTCGACTCTGAGGTCTCCTTTTCTGTAATGTCGAATGCCTATAATCGTCAGCTAAAGAAGGCTATGTTCCGTGACACGAAATCGATTGCGCTGAAGATCTCATATCGGAAATTGAAACAATAACAATCAATGACAAAAAGGCAGGAAGGAGAACTAGTTGTAACACATGTCTGGCCTCGCATGGACTGTAAATTCCTTTTTGGAAAATGGTGTAGTTTCAGTTTAGCCAAACTGTTCTACCAATGGTGGTGGCGTCCTTGTGGTAGCAAGTAGTCGACAACCTGCTATCTATTAATGACCGCATATTTTGTATTCACTTAGTATCACAAATCCGTGCAGTCACTGTCCAGCTACAGACATGTGGCAACATAGATCTACCTATCATGGTCACGAAGCTAACTGCCACTGGCTTAAAAGGCAATTAACGTTTCTAATTTGATCGATTGAGACTCCCTTTTTGGCGGATAATGTGTTGAATCCAGACTGAGCCTACTTTCCGAAAGCTAAATAAAATATGATTTCGTGGCTGTTGGGCAACTCATCATCATCATCATCATCATCTAAGACTGATTATGCCTTTCAGCGTTCAGTCTGGAGCATAGTCCCCCATATGAAATTCCTCCATGTTCCTCTATTCCGTGCTAACATTGGTGCCTCTTCTGATGTTAAGCCTATTACTTCAAAACCATTCTTAACCGAATCCAGGTACCTTCTCCTTGGTCTGTCCCGACTCCTCCTACCCTCTACTGCTGAACCCATGAGTCTCTTGGGTAACCTTGCTTCTCCCATGCGTGTAACACGACCACACCATCTAAGCCTATTCGCCCTGACTGCTACATGTATAGAGTTCATTCCCAGTTTTCTTTGATTTCCTCATTGTGGACACCCTCCTGCCATTTTTCCCATCTACTAGTACCTGCAATCATCCTAGCTACTTTCATATCTGTAACCTCAACCTTGTTGATAAGGTACCCAGAACCCACACAGCTTTCGCTCCCGTACTACAAAGTTGGTCGAAAGATTGAACGGTGCACACATAACTTAGTCTCGGTACTGACTTCCTTCTTGCAGAAGAGAGTAGATCGTAGCTGAGCACTCACTGCATTAGCTTTGCTACACCTCGCTTCCAGTTCTTCCACTATGTTGCCTTCCTGTGAGAATATGCATCCTAAGTACTTGAAACTGTCCACCTGTTCTAACTTTGTTCCTCCTATTTGGCATTCAATCCGTTTATATCTCTTTACCACTGACATTACTTTCGTTTTGGAGATGCTAATCTTCATACCATAGTCCTTACATTTCTGATCTAGCTCTGACATATTAGTTTGCAAACTTTCAATCGAATCTGCCATCACAACTAAGTCATCCGCATATGCAAGACTGCTTATTTTGTGTTCACCTATCTTAACCTCACCCAACCAGTCTATTGTTTTCAACATATGATCCATATATAATATGAACAACAGTGGAGACAGGTTGCAGCCTTGTCTTACCCCTGAAACTACTCTGAACCATGAACTCAAGTTACCGTCAGCTCTAACTGCTGCCTGACTATCCATGTAAAGACCTTTAATTGCTTGCAACAGTTTGCCTCCTATTCCATAATCACGTAGAACGGACAATAACTTCCTCCTAGGAACCCGGTCATATGCCTTTTCTATATCTATAAAGCATAGATAAAATTCCCTGTTCCATTCATAACACTTCTCCATTATTTGCCGTAAGCTAAAGATCTGGTAGTGACAACCTCTAAGAGGCATAAACGCACACTGATTTTCATCCAATTGGTCCTCAACTAATACTCGCACTTACCTTTCAACAATACCTGAGAAGATTTTACCCACAACGCTGATTAAAGAGATACCTCTGTAGCTGTTACAATCTTTTCTGTTTCCATGTTTAAAGATTGGTGTGATTACTGCTTTTGTCCAGTATGATGGAACCTGTCCCGACTCCCAGGTCATTTCAATTATCCTGTGTAGCCTTTTAAGACCTGACATTCCACTGTATTTGATGAGTTCCGACTTAATTTCATCCACCCCAGCTGCTTTACTGCACTGCAATCTATTGACCATTTTCTCCACTTCCTCAAATGTGATCCTATTTCCATCATCATTGCTATCCCATTCTACATCAAAATCTGAAACATTACTGATCGTAGTTTCACCTACATTGAGCAACTCTTCAAAATATTCCCTCCATCTGCCCAAGGAATCCACAGGATTCACAAGCAGTTTTCCTGACCTGTCCAAAATACTTGTCATTTCCTTCTTACCTCCCTTTCGAAGACTCCAAAATGGTTTTCCAGCAGCTTGACCCAAAAACTCCAACCTGTTTCCAAAGTCTTTCCAAGATTTCTTCTTGGATGCTGTAATTATCTGTTTGGCTTTGTTTCTTTCTTCAACATAACTTTCTCTGTCTACCTGAGTTCTAGTGTGTAGCCATTTTTGATATGCCTTCTTTTCCCTTTTACAGGCTGCCTTGACTGTGTCATTCCACCAAGCTGTTTGCTTCATCCTACCTTTACACAGTACTGTTCCAAGACATTCTTTAGCCACTTCTAGTACTGTGTCCCTGTACCTTGTCCATTCCTTTTCCAATGGCTGTAATTGACTACATTCAACTAACTGGTACCTTTCTGAGATCATTGTTATGTAATTGTGCCTGATTTCCTTATCCTGAAGTTTCTCCACTCTTATTCTCCTACATATGGACCTGACCTCCTGCACTTTCGGCCTCACAATACCAATTTCGCTGCAAATTAAATAATGATCAGTGTCATCAAAGAATCCCCTGAATACTCGTGTGAATGCCTGATCTGTTATTATATTGTCAATGACACATCTGGTTCCCCTGCCTTCCCATGTACACCGGTGAATGTTCTTATGTTTAAAAAAGGAGTTTGTGATTACTAAGCCCATACTGGCACACAAATCCAAGAGTTGTTTCCCGTTCCTGTTGGCCTCCACATCCTCTCCAAATTTACCCATAACCATTTCATACCCTTCTGTTCGATTTCCAATCCTGGCATTAAAATCACCCATGAGCAGAACACTGTCCTTGTCCTTTACTCTAACAACTACATCACTGAGTGCATCGTAAAAACTATCCATCTTATCTTAATCTGTCCCTTCACAATGCGAATATACTGACACAATCCTAATTTTCTTGCTAGACACTGTCAAATCTATCCGCACCAGTCGTTCGTTTACATACCTTATTGCAACTACGCTGGGTTCCATTTCTTTCCTGATGTAAAGCCCTACACCCCATTGTGCTATTCCTGCTTTGACCCCTGACAGGTAGACCTTGTATTCTCCCACTTCCTCTTCTTTCTCACCCCTTACCCGAATGCCACTAACAGCTAAAACATCCAGCCCCATCTTACTTGCAGCCTCTACCTTCTTCCCAGAGTAGCCCCCATTGATATTAATAGCTCCCCATCTCATTACCATTTGTTTGCCGAGTCGTATCTTAGGAGTCCCTGGTTTGTCAGTTAGAGATGGGACTCCGTCACCTCCAAAGGTCCGAGGCATTTTGCTCTGATTGTTGCCAGCATCATATTTAAAGTACCAGGGAAGCAGGTTGCTAGCCTTACTTGCCCCGAGTCCCATTGAGTTTTACCTCTAACGGTTGAGGGGCTAACCGGTGGATTTGGTAGTCTTTGCCGTATGAGCACAAAGGTGACCACGACTCAGAATATGTCCGAGATGCCCAGCCTTATTCCAGAGTAACTGGTATCCCGACTGTCGGGACCACTTACTTGGTCACTCATACGTTGCCCAAATATGTTCATTAAATTGTAGATGGCCGGGGCGATACGGACCCATTCGCCTTCCACCAATATACAGCCACTGCGTACTGGAAGTGTTTGTGCTTGCACGGTATCGCGACTTACTCGCCCATACGTTGAACCATATATTTCGTCGCCAAGGAATCAGCTGAGTCAGCCTGTAATTATGGCTTTCCGGAGATGGGCCTTCCTCCGGTATACTGTTTCGCAGTTTATTTTATTTTTGTGGTACTGTAGGTCTTGCCTGAAAAATGGCAGCGGTCAGATGATTAGCGTTCGAGCTCTGTGGTCGGTCGGTCACTGGCTCGAGTCCCGTTTATTTTTTGTTTTGTTTTTCAAATGTATAATTTTCTACCACTTGTCACATTTTCGTAAATGTGCCGTCTGAGAGGTAATATAATGGAAAGCAGGTTTAGATGCATGTGCTTTAGTGAGACTAAAGAGGCTATGTGCGTGCTGAGAAACTGAGAGATCTAAATAAAAAATGTGGTAAAGCGTGTGCCTGAAAGGCGAGAGATCGCGGAATAGAATCCCGGGCGGGCTATGAATTTTTCTTTCCGAGTTTTAAACGAGCCTTCACCTCTGAAAGATGTGAGGAATCGCCAGAAACGACACGTGTTTCGGATTTCACGTTAAACCGTGGATCCCATTTTCCACGAAAAGGCGTCCAGTTGAGATACCTAGACTAGCACCTGCCCATGTGATATCATTATCCTTACTGGTATTATTATTATTATTATTATTATTAGTAGTAGTAGTAGTAGTAGTAGTAGTAGTAGTAAAAACTATCTTGTCAATTAATAGTCATTTCCCATGCACTAAGGTATATGGAATTTATAAAGCCTATCAGAACAATAATAGTTAACTATTGTAAAATACTCCGTTCATACTTGCAATAATTTCGGAGACATTTAAAATTACCAAAAAATTAAAAATAAACTGACAGTAATATCAACTTTCAGACATTTTAATGTGTTTTTGTAAATCCATCGGAGGATGACTTACTCATTAATATACACTCATGTTCAGAAAAAGCAGAACACCATGAACAACTGGAGACAGGACGGTCATATTCACAGGACCTGTAAATTAGTGTGATCTCCAGAAATGATTAGCATTTGAACCACGTCGGCCCACTGTTTCAAGGTCAACATCGATGTCGTGGCGCAACGCCACCTGCCGGTAAAATGTGTCTGCAGCTTTCTTTGTCGCGATAAACGAAAGGTAATGCATCAGTGTGACTTGAGCAGACGTGTGGGATGCCTCGCAGACGTATACGTGAACCGTACCGTCAAATCAGCGAATCTGAAAGAGGGCGCATTACTGGCATGAGAGAACCGGATGCATCCGTCCGGGAAATTGCTACTTGTGTGAGACGATGTGCTTCGACAGTGCAACGGGTGTATGCAGAATTGTTCAAGAAAGGCCGTAGAACACGACGAGATGGGTCACGTTACACCATTCAGATCACCGTCAAGAAGATCGACACCTCATCTGAATGGCATTGCTGGAAAGATCTGCATCCTCCTGGCTCTAACACCACAGTCTTACATATACGCTATCAGGGTTGCCAGTCCGTCGCCGTTCTTTCCGCCATGGGCTACATGCGCATTGTCCACTTCTCCGCCTACCTCTGACGAATGTGCAGAAACATGTAAAATTTTCAATGGTGTGCGGAACGACGTCACTGGGGACAGAAGTGCTGTCACGTAGTTTTTACGGACGAATCCAGGTTCTGTTTGTTAGAAAATTACGGTTGCACTTTGGTTCCCAACAGACAGGAGGAGTGGCATCACAGTGACCTCATTCGCACAAGACATGCAACGGCAACTCACGTCCTTAAGATGTGGGGTGCTTTTGGGTAGAGCCACAGATCACAAATGGTGCGTGTCCACGGCACAGTAACCAGTGAGACCAATGTGAATGACATCCTGCAATATGTAGCCATACCCTTTCTACACAACGCCCAAGACGTCGTTTTTCAGCAAGACAATGCACGGCCACATGTTACTGGACGAGCACATGCCTTCTTGGTGTCACAGAATATCAGTCTTTTGCCCTGAGCCGCCAGATCCCCAAACTTGTTGCCATATCGAAAATGTTGGGATATGGTGCAACGGCAGGATGCAGTGCTGCTGTCCAGTGCCAGCCACCACAAATGAACTTTGCTACTAGGTGAATGGAGCATGGAAGGCTATATCACAGGACACCATTCAAGCCTTATACGCATCGATGTCATCACGTGTGTAACAAGTTATAAGGGCCCATGGCGGACCCCGTGCCTACTAGGTAACAGGACACATGCTGAACCAAAGTGACTGAAACCCTAAAAATATAAAACAGCGTGCCTAACTAGGCATAGTCAAAGGCTAAAATCAACACTGACAGCAGCAAATTTTTACAAGTACACGGTATATATGTACCAAGTCAATAATATTACTTATCTCAACCCTGTGTGTGCTACCTCGCCCCAGCCAACGCACGGTGGTCACAACCTCTCCACCGAACTGAGGCACCGCAGGCTGCTCACATGCGAGGCTATCGAAATCAATGCGCATGCGCGCGGCCAGAAAACGCTCTTCTTATGCATGGGAGCGGGATTACAAAGTTAACACTCATCGGGATCTAACTGTTCGCCAAAAGTTTTCGCACAAACAGCAAATTGAGCATATGATAAAAGCGATAATGCGGGAACTGAGACATATTTAATAGCAACGCACGCTTAGTATTACAGCGATGTAGCGACTATGGTTGTTTCTGCTGCAGATATTATTAGTGCGGTTTTATCCGTTAACAATAACGTCCTTAGCATAGCTATCTTTTTAGTTTAGTTGTAATCTACCTAATTCTAAGGCCTCCGTATCACCTTGTGGCTGGTTTACTATCCGTGCACAAAGTTTGTTGTGCGTTGCTATTAAATATGTCTTAATTCCCGCATCATCGCTTTTATCATTTGCTCAGTTTTCTATTTGTGCGACCACTTTTGGTAATCAGTTAGGTCTCGTTCCGTGTTAAGTTTGTAATCCCGCTCCCATGCATATGAAGAGCGTTCCCTGCCCTCACGCATGCGCAGTGATTTAGTCCAGGAGCAAATTAGCGGCTTGTACTCGAATAACTGTAAACCTGATTGGCCACAGTATGTTCCAGGTAATTATAAGTGAGGACCTTCGCGCCCTCTGAAGAAGATAGAAATTTACGTTCTCTCGTTGCGGGGAGTCTAGATCAGTTTTCCTAGCGTGTGTGGCAGTAAAAAGTTGTAACTTACTTTCGTTAAGATTAAGAGTGTTTGAATTTTACCACATTCTTCCGATGACTTTAAAAATTCCGCGTGGCGTTCCACGCAGTCAACTACGACCATACGCTTACTGAATGTTGGTGAACTGCGTAGTATTGAGCAAGCACACGAGAATTGAAAACCGTCGTTGTGCTTTCATAAAGTTTGTTGATTGTTAAAAGTGGTGGTTCTTTACACAGCAGGTTATGATCTCTAAACCTATACTAACTACTGCGTAGAGAATGTGATATGTCCGTGGATGGGTTCATACCAGTTTCGAGAAAATATGTGTTTTACACCAAGAACGGTATGTTAGGGCTGACTTGGTAGCAGTTTATATATTATTAAAATGACGGTACAGGACAAATATTTTGTCTAGTACTTGTTTCATTCAGTAGCATCAGTTAGACCTGTGGTAAAAAACCGTCTTTTATGCAACAGGGAACAGGAAGTTTTATGCTCGCTGCTGATATCTTTCCTACAGCCTGCCTTTTAACTGGTTTTCCATGTGCAGCCAGATTATGCGTCGCTTCAGAGCAGGCCGTGATCAATATCTTCCATCACAGCGTTTACCGAATTATAAGGTCCGTATAATTTTCAACTTTGTATAAGCCGAGTTAGTAACATAATCCCAAGATCGTGAGTATGTTGAAAAGACAGATTCCCGTAGTTACATTCAAACTCGGTTCACCTTAACATTTAGGCCGAATGATACAGTGATTTTGCGAGGGGTCATGTTTAGTGTCTTTTTCGGAATGAGCAACTTGAAAGCTGCGAGGATAGTCCACAATATTTTTCTGTCCAGTGCTGGAGACACAGCTCTGCCCCCTCCCCCCCCCCCCCCCCCCAATTCAGGTTGGCAGTAAAAGACGAATTTGCTCCAGTATAGCGACACTAGCGTGTCATCCCCGAGGCGATAAAACTGGGAGACGCAAGCTCCGAAGCTCAACTCTGAAGCACGTCTCGGTCGCGATAGATTGGTTACAGTTTATCCTAAGATTTTCATGCAAGCCACCAGCCATCTCAGTCGAAAGATTTTCTGAAAATCACTACTTTGAAGCCAGACGTCTTCGGTGAAGACGCGACTAGAATACGATTGCCGGCCGGGGTGGCCGAGCGGTTCTAGGCGCTGAAGTCTGGAACCGCATGACCGCTACGGTCGCAGGTTTGAATCCTGCCTCGGGGATGGATGTGTGTGCTGTCCTTAGGTTAGTTAAGTTTAAGTAGTTCTAAGTTCTAGGGGACTGATGACCTCAGAAGTTAAGTCCCATAGTGCTCACAGCCATTTGAACCAGAATACGATTACATTTCTCCCTAACACATACTAGGGTCGCGATAGTGGCAACTACACGCATTTGTTGCAGGACCCGCGGACGCTTAGTCGATTAGTGTACAAGGCAATAACGGAAAGTAGAACGTTGACGCGAGCGTGTTCTCCATTCCTCGTCTAAATCTCATGATTCGTTGATCATCTGTGCGTCTTTCCTCATTGGTTTCTTCTAAATACTGTGTGTATTTTTATTGAAAGGATGGACGAGCTCATTCCATTATTTAGTTATACAATTTATGCACTATTTTTCTGCCGACACTTTACTGTTTTATTTCTAGTGGATCCTTTACTATTCCCATCTTGTGATGGCTTCCTCATCTTCTCACATTCTTCTTGGAGCAGTACACTGATTTTAATTGAATTTGCAGTACCTCAGTCCCTTCTTTTCGTTTCCGTTGTCCTGTTGTCATCTTAACCATGCTGCTACTGCACCACCTATTTCCATTTGCGATATCTGATGCTACTGATCATCGCTACAGACAGAGGTACAGATAAAGTCTGATCGGTCTGTGGAATTACAACAAGAAATAACTTAGCTGCATCTGCATTTCGTACCATTCATATCTCACTTTTCTCTTAATTAACCTTCTAGTGCAGAGTGACAATTCCTTCCAAGGTTTCACAAGCCTGGAACATCTTAAGCATTTGGTGCAACTCCACAGGTGTTACAGCACTAACGTTAGTCAGATATTCCAGTGAACTCTGTATAAATTGTACGCCTTACCTGAGTCTTTTGCCCCTGATAGTTCAAAACAAACAGCTTGATATTCTGATGACATTTGAGCCTGTCATGTTCCTGTCAGACAACAATCTCTGTTTTACGATGTTAGTGCCAGCCTCCATTTTCGTGGGGGAATTACCACACAACATCAGTTCTTATTTTGTCTTTTATAGAGCAGTGAAGAACTGTTTCCTTTTAAAAGTACGGTACTGCGATGACATCAAATCATCAAACACCGTTTAATCTGATAGCAGAGAAACTTCATGAAAGTTGTGTGTCGGTCATCGATTGATGCATATTTCAAATTTAAGACCCTTTAAAGTACCAAGTGATTCTTCAGCTAACACAATTGTTGTAGGTGATACAAAAATCACTCTTATAACCTGCTGTATCTTAGAAATAACTTATCTCCCGCTCTCAGCTATGATTATCTCCAACCTCCCTACGTTCATGCTGTAGTGCTCAATGCTGCATGTTCCTAGCGTTCCATTGATGAACATCCTGCAATAGGAATCCCTCATCCTATTACGCTCAGATGACAGCTTCAGCCGTATTACGATAACTCCCTACATATGCAACATTAACTATGTATAATTATATAAACAAAAGTAAAATTTTAATGTATAATATGCTCTATAATGAGACTAGAAAGTTCAAAATAGTTTCTCCTAGAGCCATCAGCTCGAACCGCAAATGGTTCTTTGATGTCTTCAGCGACTTACTGAATACATAGTTTCGTGTTCTTCTCTCTTCCTTGTAACTATATTTCGCCTCCTTTCTTTCCCGTTTATTCTCCTTTCACTTCTCCCCCATTCTGTTTGTGTATTGAACTATATTTATAATGTCTGCAACAAGTCGGTGGTTGTCTTTCAGGATGTTATTCTGTTTACTGATACTCTCCCTCCACGCCTTCCAACCCCTCTCTTCATATATTCTACCATTTGCCTGGGTACTTCCACAATGACCTTATGTCACTTATATTTTCACTTGCATTCTCCCTGTATTTTTTAAACAAATTAAGAAATAAAATTTTTGCATTAGTTTTATCTCTTTAGACGACTGATGCATTCTTTATAACCGTAATTTTTCTAATGTCGATTTCATTCTTTTTGGAAGCATCGGTTTAAAAATTTCGTCACTTTGAGAATTTCTTATATTTCTTGCACATGTACAGACTAATTGTTTGCAGTGCCGGATGGCGCTGTGGCGCTTGCTCTTTTCTTTCTGTAACATTTTTATTAAAATTATTTATCATAACGTACCATTATGTCGGCACTACATGTATATTAATTTCATGCAAAAACTTTTACTGTTATGAAGCTCATGTTTTCCAATCTTATTCTTCGACTTTCTTGTACCTTTTGCATACAAGCATGTCAGTACCGATTAGCATTGCGAAACAGCGCTGCAGAGGCTATGTTAATGTTTGATAATTACTTACATATTGCGTTAAATATCGCCTGTATTTTCTGCCTGTTGGTTAATGTAGCCACACTGGCATTTTTTTATGCCACTTTCCTGCCAGAATATGTTAGGGATTCTACTTTTCGTAATACTCTTGTCTGTACGCCATATCTGTTTTTGCATCTGATCATCTTTTATTAGATTCGTTTCTGTTTGTAAATTAAATGCTATTTGCGCTTGTCACTATAAAGGGCCATTATCACCACATCAACGACATCTGGTATTGAAGATTTGTATCTTAATATGACAATCATCAACCTTTCATCATTCTGTTTATGATCGTTTCTACTAAAAACGTAACTTCTGTATCTACGTGCAGCATGATGTTCCAGGATATGAGCATTCTAACGAACTGTACTATATTTTTTGTGTGGTCTATTTTCTCGGTTTTGTAGCTGATTTTTATTTTATACATACTTTAGTAATTTTATCTTGTTTTCTGCAGATATCTGATAATGGCAATGTCCGAAATGCATAATATTCAAATGATAGTTAGTTTGCATCCAGTCAACGACATTTGCCTCGGTAACCTATTCAGCAGTTTTCAGACTGCAAGTATTTTTCTACACGGACGCGTATCTCCTTCTTTACTTCATGTTGCCTATAATATTAATATTTTATTGTTGCTAACTATTGTGAATCGAATGTAACAACGCTTTGGAACGCCAGAAAGAACCTGTACAAATTGGCCAACAGGACGGGGACCGTCAGAACCTGTCAGCCAAGTGTGAACAGGTGTACAACAAGAAGAGGAAAACGGACAATACAGACAGAATAACGAATTTCAGACGAGTAATCCGAGAGCAATAACCTAAGGCATAGCGCAGTTTGTGACAAAATTAATGGTGTGTAATGAGAATAATACGAGACTGCAGCGAGTACACAACTAAAGACAGAGCGATGGCGCGCCTACGTTTATACCGCGGCAGAGAGCGCTAATTAACCAGCAAGGTGGGCGTAGCCCTGCGGCGCCGCGATGTCAACTCTGCAGAGGCGATACGAGCGCTCGCAGAAATAGCAGTGCTGTCTAGTGGCCGTTACGGAGTTCTGTGCATACCGCCTGGAACGTATTCCGATACTACGCGCACAACACGCCGATACTGCTAGGCAGATGACATGTCAAGCGTTATCAAACCTTTTCACCCCGACCCCTAATGGAGCTAGGTGGGTCAGACAGACCAGAACATCAGTTAACATTACATTGTCGCCTAGTTTTCAGCTATGTTTAAAATTTCAAGTCTCTGGCTCATTGGGAGGTTAGTTTGGAACCAGTTGCAAAATTTGTATCGAACAGACAGACGCACAAGAAAGCGAACTATTAACAACGTGTTAAAGAAACAAGATATGTTAAATTTTACAGAAAAACGATATGTTGCTGTACAGTTCTTCAAAATCAGCATCTATACTATGGAAGCTCTTCCAGTGTTATGGAAAAATATATGTCTATTATTAAAATCAACTCCTCCTATCTGGATCCATACGCAAATTGTGAATCAGATGAAGGACAATGAGTAAGATTCTGTATGAGCCGTAATTTCTCTCGCTATCCTGCCATGGTCATTATGCTCACATATAGGGAAAGATAGTATACTTCCAGAATTTAAACAGTGGACGTCTCCTTGTTACAGAGAGCCTGTGTAACAGCGTCTGGCACTACAGTCTGCTGACCATTTTTGTGAAGTTCTCTCGCATACTAAATAAAGCCCTGCATTTCTTTGCAGTTTTCTGGGATTTCAGCTTTCTTATACAGGATGGTCAGAACCAATCGGAAAGCTTATAAGGGTATTGCAGGGTAGACTGTGCTGAGGAAGAATTGTTAAGAAAAAATTCGATACTTTGAGCCATTGTCGAGTTAATTAGCATTGAAGTTAAACAATCAGCCTGTTCCACTTTCAAATTCAAGTGGTCCGCCAGATATAATTAGTGTAAGTTGTTCTCATAGCTTAAATGACAGCACACGATACTGCACAGCCTTTGGCTTGGGTTCGATCGTTCCTACCACCCCATGTCCACTTTTTGCATCGCTCTCTTGTTCGGTTTTAGGAAACAAACCGAACACCTTTTGGCGATAATGTCTCTGGCAGGCCACTTGAATTTGCGCTCGCAACGGTCTGATTGGTTAAGTGCAATGTTAATGAACACGAAAACGGCACAACGGATTGAATATTTTTTGAACAATTATTTCTCAGCAGAATGTACCCTGCAAAACCCTTAAAAGCTCTTCAGACTGTCTCTGACTACCTTGTATACGAGACCATCGTGACTCAATTCTGAATGCAAGAACAGACGATCTAGTTTGCTTACTAAGCAATAATGTGGAACAGTATCGAATGCATTCCGTAAAGCCTGTTTTACATGAGTGACTTTCGGATCAAAGCTGACTACTCGAAGTGACTGCGCCTTTTATGCCTGCTTGTAAATCAACTGCCAACCACGTCGAGAGTGTGTCTACGATGTCAATGATCCATAGCTTGTGTCGGGTCTGGAGCTTTAAATTTCCCTGTATGGTACACACTGCGCATTTCCAGGAAAAGAGGACAGTGCGTCCTGGGCCAAAATTCGAAGTTAAACTATTCTCGCCAAGTTCACTCTAATTATAGAACTGGACACTCAGGATCATTGAAAACAGCGCACCAAGAGGAGGACTACCAGATCGAAATAGAATGTATCAGACATAATCATACAGATGACAGTCATTTAATCCCAAAATTATGACAAGTAAATAAATATACTGTTTAAAAGTAAACAAATATAGTGAAACGTCCATAGCGAGTTGTATCACCTTTTGCTGACATACATGCCGTAGTATGGTCTGCAATCGGGTTCATTAGACGTTTAAAGTTATCCTGAGGCAGGCTGGCCTAAAAATCTCGAACAGCCACCTCCAAATCATGTACAGACTTATGTAAATTGATACTAGGGGAGAGAGAAAGGAAACGAAAGAGAAGGAACTAATGATATCACCTGCATCGAGACATTTTGCGGAACCAGTGGCGATGAGTGAAAAAGTGTGCCGAAATGGGGCTCGAACCAGGGAATTCCTCCTTACTAAGCAAATGCATTAATCATTGTGTGACCCGGACACAGGGTTTATCACAAATGCGCAGACTATTTTGTCGGTCTGCCCGTCCAATCACGTTTCCACACAGCGCTACCTTCATTACTGGCCATTGAAATTGCTACACCACGAAGATGACGTACTACTGACGCAAAATTAGCCAACAGGAAGAAGATTCTGTGATACGTAAAATATTAAATTTTCAGAGCATTCACACAAGGTTGGCGCCAGTGGTGACACCTACAACGTGCTGACATGAGGAAAGTTTCCAACCGTTTTCTCATACACAAACAGCAGTTGACCAGCGTTGCCTGGTCAAACGTTGTTGTGATGCCTCGTCTAAGGAGGAGAAATGAGTATCATCACGTTTCCTACTTTGACAAAAGTCGGATTGTAGCCTATCACGATTGCTGTTTATCATATCGCGACATTGCTGCTCGCGTTGGTCGAGATCCAATAACTGTTAGCAAAATATGGAATCTATGGGTTCAGGATGGTAATATGGAACGCCGTGCTGGATCCCAACGGCCTCGTATCACTAGCAGTCGAGATGACAGGCATCTTATCCGCATGGCTGTAACGGATCGTGCAGCCACGTCTCGATCCCTGAGTCAACAGATGGGGACGCTTGCAACACAACAAGCGTCTGCACGAACAGTTCGACGACGTTTGCATCAGCACGGAATATGAGTTCGGAGACCATGGCTGCGGTTACCCTTGACTCTGCATCACAGACAGGAGCGCCTGCGATTGTGTACTCAACGACGAGCCTGAGTGCACGAAAGGCAAAATGTCATTTTTTCGGATGAATCCAGGTTCCATTTACAGCATCATGATGGTCGCATCCGCGTTTGGCGACATCGCGGTGAACTCACATAGGAATCGTGTATTCGTCATCGCCATACTGGCGTATCACCAGTCTTGATGGTATGGGGTGCCATTGGTTACACGTCTCGATCACCTCTTCTTCGCACTGACGGCACTTTGAACAGTGGACGTTACATTTCAGATGTATTACGACCCGTGGCTCTACCCTTCATTCGATCCCTGCGAAACCATACATTTCAGCAGGATAATGCAGGACCGCATGTTGCAGTTCCTGTACCTACCGGCCTCTCTGGATACACCACATGCTCCAGATCTCTCACCAATTGAAAACGTCTGGTCAATGGTGGCCGAGCATCTGGCTCATCACAATACGACAGTCATTACTCTTGATGAACTGTGGTATCATGGTGAAGCTGCATGGGCAGCTGTACCTGTACACGCCATCCAAGCTCTGTTTGACTCAATGCCCATGCGTATCGAGGCCGTTATTATGGCCTGATGTGGTTATTCTGGGTACTGATTTCTCAGTTTCTATACACCCAAATTGCGTGAAAATGTAATCACATGTCAGTTCTCGTATAATATATTTGTCCAATGAATACCCGTTTATCATCTGCATTTCTTCTTGGTGTAGCAATTTTAATGGCCAGTGGTGTATCCGCAGTCCCCATCCATGTCCTCCATACTCACTAATTTGAAATTCCTCCTTCGAAGTCGAACGTAAGTGGGCATCCTCACAGAATGTTGTGGATTCATTACCCATTATATCAATTACATGTGAATGTGTGGTGTCTGTTATGTCATTCGTGTGTCATGTACTGAGTGACTCGGTGGCATCTGGCGTTTCAGCTGGTCCCACACTTACTCTATAGGGCTATTTCCGGGGAGCAGGCGCGTCATGGAAGTGTCGGAACATGACGTAAGAAGTCTTCAGCTACCCGAGCTGTGTGCTGAAGAGCATTATCTTATTGGAAAAATGTCACTGGTAGACCACGTAGGTAAGATCCCACTTGGGGTTGAAGAATGCTATCTGCGTAACGATCGCCCATTAAGGTTCTACGTAGCACAAGAAGAGGGGATCGGCTATCGTAGGCTATGAGTGCCCGGACCATTATGCCCGCTATGTGGTCGATATGGTGCTCGGCAATGTGCGTCGGACTGTACCGCTCGCTAGGCTGCCTCCACATCCTTACGCGGTTGTCATCCGCCCCAACAACCAATCGGGACTCATCACTAAACACCATTTTTTTCTAATTTGTGGCAGTCCACGTTTCTGGATTGGCACCACTGTAGACGGGGTCACCGACGTCTCGGTGCTGACGGTGTTAAACGACAAGTAGGCCCCTCTAAAACTGATTTAACAGTGAGAAATGTCGTCTAACACGTCTACCGGACATTCTGCGTCTACTAACGTCCACCTCGAGCTGGGATGTGGTCATCATGTGTATGACCAGGCCGCTATGCGCTGTTGTGATAAGGCCCTCTGCAGCGTCTGTGAGCATGTGTATTGGTACCAAACTTAGATCACTTGCATATCGGATCTGATGTACTTATTTGTAAAGTTTCACGTTTGTATCTTTCTTCTCTGTGGGTGCACTATTTCAGTGTTCCTTAGCTTCTCTTGTGCTTTCGTGTCAGCTTAACCTTCATTGTGTTGTTTGCTTTATTTTCGTTACACATTTAAAAGGTTGCACGAGGTCCTAGTAATTTTACTGCTAGTATTCTCCAATTAGAGAGACGAAATATCCTAAAGGAAAAAGGTATTTACATTTTACAGGGAATAAGCTTACACTATGAATAAATAGGAACATAAACAGATACAGGTTTTTTTTAACGAAAATTAGTTCTACAGTGAAAAAGTGAAAATTATTTGATGAGAAAAATAATTTTCGACATTGCTTGCCACTAGCAAGAAAACGAGACACAAAGGATAAAAAAAATGCTATTTACTGTGTTATAGACATTGTTTGATGTGTTTGCAAGTACGAGTACATATTTACTCGAGCAAATAAATGCTAAAATTACTGCTCGAGATAGACGAGACTCAGTACATCAATGAAACGCCAGGGGCGCTGCCATAGCCTCACTCGTCTCGAGTAATCATTTGAGACAAGAAAGTCGTCCGGGTAAAGGCGGCTACAGTCAGTGAATACGGTATCAATCCGGACACTGCTGTCCAAGGCACCCTGGGTCACATGGACGAATCAAGCCGAGTTTCCCAAAACTTCTCTTTGCTGAATGTATCGCTATCCGCATAGGGAAATTTCCTTTCTCCGGAAAGGTCGTGACATATGATCGTCAAGGATGTTCAATTCAACAACATGCTGAAATCAGCAACACAGGTCTTTAATTACTTACGTCGGACTGACATTCCTCCTTAAATAGGCGTATATCCTGCGTTTTTTCCAATAGTTTGGTATCCAACGATGCTCCTTTAGCCACAAGCGGTGCACATTAGTCCGCAATTTTTTGTATTGAATTGTACTAGTGTCTCATGAGATCAAGATGTCCTTTATCTGTCAAAAAATGTACGGATTTTCTATTCCGCTAACACTTACTCGATATCTGCAATAGTGTCCTACGAGCGATGACTGAAGTGAGAAATCGTTTTGGAAGATTTCATTACTTACTTCGGGCTTTAATCTTCCATCTTTACTTTATGTGTGTGTATGATCACTGACAGACTGGATAGTTTTAATTACAGAAGTTTCTTTTCTGATCGGGCAGCACCACGCATTAGGACGATGAAGGACGTAGTAAATCGCCTTCCATGTTTCTGCTGTACAAAGACTTTAATAAGTCGCTATTTTTCCACGAGGATTCTCGCTTCGGCTATTGTGCCATTTTCCAGTGATTCTTCCATATTAATGATGGTAAACTTTAGCATAAGATTATAAAAGTATATATTGAATGGCCAACGACTATGTTGGCAGATACTTGGCTTACGTTTCAAATGTTACAATACAGCGTCCTGGAGAGCTTTGCTCTGATTGCTTTCCAGTTTTTATACTGTTAAAAGTCGTCAGGCTTACACTTATATTAGTTTAGGAAACATTACTCCACCGATACATATATGTTTGCATCCTCTGGAAATCAATGGTAACAGCTACTTTACAAAGATCATACTGCTATAAGATTCTGTGTTTTGTGCAAAGATATTTGTTGGTTAAGAATTCTGCTGTCTGTAACTTATTTCGCGGTGTCCTGAGGCACTGATATTTATCCTTTCCTTTCTTTTAGGATGTCAGTATAGTTTTCAAAATATTGTTTGAGTTTTAGTTCTCTCTGATCATTAAGCTTTCCGTTTGGGTACACTCTCGTTTGGATATAAATTTCGAGCCCTTCCAGGATATCCACTGTAGTTCCTTTGGGAACACAATGTAGAATTTTCATTGCGTTTTCTATTCGTTCTGCTTTGTATTTTTGGTCAGGTAACTGCATGTAAAATGTAGAGTGATTACTTTAACTGTCGAGCTTGTGCTTTTTGAACGTAACTGCAAAGTTCCTACCTTAGACACACCTGGATTCAAGAAAAGTGAGCTTTAGCTTTTTCTAATTGTTGTTATTTTGTATCTGAAGTATCATTGGCACGAAATTCCATCCTAATAGATTATTGAGTTTTATTGCAATCTGGTCAGTGTATCTTGTTGTGACGTGAGTAGGTTTTATGTGTGATTTTTTCCTTATATTTCCAGCGTTATTTCTTTATTTATGTTTTGTGTTTCTCGGTTTTGAGCATTTATCGCATAGTTTGAGTACTACTGCATGCCTGAAATCGTTATGCTGTGCTACGTATCATAATGTTTCGATTTATTTTTAATTGTATCAGTGCCATTTAGTATGTTCATGACTCGGTTGATTACTGAGCTAAATACGACGACCCCAGTGCCAAGCATGGAACACAGCAGGAAGTCACATCACCATTCAAATTTTACGAACGTGTAAGGAACCTCACTTACATTCAGTTCACAGATGTTCAAATAGACCTGCTCAGCAAAGGTCGGAAATACAACCTTTCTAACAACGAATACCTAACATTTGCAACTAGACGTAGAAGAATATCAATAATAGAGGAGAATGACCTTAGAACAAAAAATAGCAAAAGTTACAGAACAATAAATACAAAACAAAATGTTTCCATAGAATTACGCTAAATGAATATTACACTCCTAAAAATATAAATAATAAGCTAAAAACCCATTACGCAATAGAATTGGAAACAGATACGGGTAATAACGGTAACAATTATAAAACAGGGAAAGTATGTAAAAAAAAGTATTGGACACGTTCCAAAATAACAATATCAAAACTGTAAAGCACAACTAGACTAACAGTTCAACACAAAGATGAAACAAAAAGTAAACAAATATAAAGCAAAAGTAATGCTAACACCAACATAGTCGGTCCCAATGCAGATCAAAAAGGAGGAGGGTAGGAGTAACTCCTCGCTAAAAGCCTTGGTTCACCTGGCCCAGGCGATAGTACCTCTTGAGGGCCCCTTGCCTCGGTAACAGTGAAGAACTCAACTGTAGTAAAGTCGGAGATTTAGACTAACGGTATAGCGGAACTGGTGGAAGAGGCAATCCTGCAACATAACGTTCAAGTCGTAGGGCTTGGGCAGCCGTCGAACTGGGTGGGCTTCTACTAGGTTGCAGGGGACAACAGTATCGACCTGAAACACAGAGTAAATGAAGATTTACATGGATCAAGATGTAAGACTCATGGGCGATGCCAATCATAGTATGATTATTCGACCGGAATACTTCGATGTGGAAAGGAAATTGAAAGACTACCACATTACTAATCTCCTGAACGTCAGAAGACAGAAAATAATGATGGCAGTTACTGGAGCAAAAAATTCTGTTCAGATCTCCGGTTAGGGAGTACTTCAGTGGGTTCCATCAAAAGACATAACCATTTTAATTTCAGCATCGAGACATGGAAAGTAAGAACATTTCTAAGAGCTTGAAAACTGGAAAATGTTAAGAGAGATAGACAAATGCGAACTGAACATATTGGGCTTAAGTGAAAGGAACTGGGATGATAGTGGTGAAACTGTCAGATAATTACACTATGTTCTATTCAGACGGAAAAATTTTGAAGCTGGTGTACCAATAGTGATGCTGAAACCCCACACCCATCACTTATCTGGTTTTGGCGTGTGTTCACCACAGGTAATTGACTAACAGAGAGTGCAAAACTGGTGCAATGTCGGATAATGAAAGGAAAGTAATAAGGCCATGTGACTCCTGATTGAACTGCGGTGGCAGCGTTGACATTAATTGATTCAGAATTGATCCCTTTTAATTAAAAAGGGGTGCACATTGGTCATATATTCAGCTATTGAACACCAGATGCAAATGTTGAACATAAAATTAATTAAGAAAGTGACTTGGGATTTCAACTACTTGATTATAAACAGATTCAGTCGAGTAGCACAAATTTATCTTAACTTACGACCTTCAGCCATCACATTACATGACTCTCCTAACAGGTAGTGGTAATAAATTGCGTTTGCGTGGAGTAAAGTGCGATAACTCAAAAGTAATTCCTATCGACTGACCCAGGGGTTGTGCGAAGTGTGAGAAGAATTCTACACTACACGGCCCATGAAACCCTCATGGAAACTATGCCAATGTGATCCAACAAATTAATCAGTTGTCTAACTCAAGCCCGAGTGGGCGCAATGTCACTGAATTCAGCATGGCGGGTGCAATCGTTGTGCAGACATCAGCCGACCTCGTGGTGCTGCAAGACTGCACTCGTCTATTCACTCCTAGCTATCTTTCTCAGTACATAGCTGAACGAAAACTTTCTATCTCCAAGCTCAATCGTTCCGTTTGCTAAGTCCTAAACTGCAGAGATGCTCACTCTCTCTCAGACAAGCTGAGTAAAGAACACTATGTCCACAGTCTAGGCTAGCTGGGAACGGAGGACCTCTACAGAGACTTCTGCCAATCTGCTCTTCGCCTCGGTTTCCCCTCCAGCAAAATGACGTACACCAATTAGAGCGCAAGTCGCGTTGATAATGCGTCTCTTCCCAGTGGCGACCTCTGGGAAGTGAACAAATTCCCACAAAATTTCCATTCCTGTCAACTTCTGCCATTTAGCTCCTCCCAGGCCATCCATCTAGGTTAGCGTCTGCACAAAACACCAATTTTTCCCGGAATTCTAACTCCCAGGAGAGTACTTCAAATTCCTTGGTCTTATGTTCCCATCGGAGGCCGGCGTATTTCATTCTGTCGCTCTTTACCTAATTTACTTCAGACTCTGTCGACCATGAATTCGGCGTGAAGTTGCTATAGTCACAAAGACGCATATTTTGACCTCTGTTGACTGCTCCACTGCAACTTTGTGCGGCTTTCTCCCATGTTTCACTGAAAACGGGATGACGGACATTTATCAACAGGGGTACAACTTCTCCGTCTGCTTCCTAGTACAATAGCATGGGGTCAACCACCACCCCCTCACTGTCGCTCATCTTAAGGCAGCTGGAGGCCACGCCCCATTACTGCTTTCTCAGAGTTTGAGCTGTCCTAAGGTGCCTATTGTCGCTTCTCCTCGCCGCTCCCCAGCCCGGCCGCGGCCAACTCTGAATACTTCCGTGGGATAAACTATCCTCCAGTAAATCGACGCAATTCCACAAAGTTTTCATGTCGTGTGACATAGTTTAAAACCATCACCCAACATTAATTATTCCAATACGTCCATACTATACACGCTACAAGGTACATTGTGCCTTGTCAGACATTTTTGTTAAGCCCTACTTTTCACTCAATGTGGGTACCATGATGTTTAATGACTTCATGTAAGGGCATAGTTCTTGCCATCTTACAATGGAAAACAAAATAGTTCACAGTATGACTTATAGGATGTGGCATAGTAATCGTTTGATCTTAGTGAAAATAAGTGCACTACCAGTGTATAATTCAAGTGCACATGCCGACATCATACCATGATGCGAAGAAATGAAGAAAATGTACAATGAAATAGAAGACAACATCTACTCTGAAGGCAGAAGAGGAGTAAACACCATAACCATAGGCGACTGGAATAGGATTATTGGACAAGGTAGTGAAGAAAACACCGTGAAACAATATGGATTAGGAAGCAGAAATGATGGAGGAGCTATGCTAGTGGAATCCTGTCAGCGAAAGAAATTTTTAGTGCTGAGCACTTGTTTCAGGAAAAAGGACAGTAAATTGTGTACATGAAAGAGCCCAGGAGAAGATAACACATTAACGGAAAAAATCGCAACACCAAAAAATTATCAATGTAGAATAATGAAATTTCGGAACATATTTGTCAAGGTAACACACGTTGTTGTTGTTGTTGTGGTTTTCAGTCCTGAGACTTGTTTAATGCAGCTCTCCATGCTACTCTATCCTGTGCAAGCTTCTTCATCTCCCAGTACTTACTGCAACCCACATCCTTCTGAATCTGCTTAGTGTATTCATCTCATGGTGTCCTCCTACGATTTTTACCACCCACGCTGCCCTCCAATGCTAAATTTGTGATCCCTTGATGCCTCAGAACATGTCCTACTAACCGGTCCCTTCTTTTTGTCAAGTTGTGCCACATACTCCTCTTCTCCCCAATTCTATTCAATACTTCATCATTAGTTACGCGATCTACCCATCTATATGTGATTTAAATCGCAAGATCCCAGGTTAATGTGAGCGCGAGATAAGCTATTGGAAATGGAAAATGCTAGTACAGGTTATTCAACCTGTGTAACCGCCAGAACGTTGAATGCAAGCGTGGAAACAAGCATGCACTGTGTTATGAAGGTGCCGGATGTCGGTTTGTGAGATAGAGGTCCATGACTGTTGGACTTAGTCGGTCAATACAGAGACGATTAATGTTGATTTGGATAACACTGGAGTAGTCGTCCGATGATGTCCCACATGCGCTTGATTGGAAACATGTCTGGTGAACGCACAGGCCAAGATAACATATTGACACACTGTTGACAATCCTGTGTTACAAAAGAGGTATCTGGGCGAGCGCAGCACAATAGGTCAAATCACCTGACTGATGTACAATTTTTAGTCGTGGAGCGTGGGATTACCACGAGAGTGCTCCTGCTGTCATAAGGTATCGCACCCCCGACCATAGCTGCAGGTGTAGGTCCAGTGTAACTAGCACGCAGAATGAATGGCTGTCTACCCTCAACTGACATCCACGTAACCAACACACGACAATCACTGGCACCGAGGCCGAACTAGCTTTCCTCAGGAAACACAAGAGACCTCCACCCTATCCTCCAACGAGTCCTCGCTTGACGCCACTGAAATCCCAAATGGCGATGGTTCAAAAATGTTTCAAATGCCTCTGAGCACTATGGGACTTAACATCTGTGGTCATCAGTCCCCTAGAACTTAGAACTACTTAAACCTAACTAACCTAAGGACATCACACACATCCATGCCCGAGGCAGGATTCGAACCTGCGCCGTAGCGGTCACGCGGTTCCAGACTGAAGCGCCTAGAACCGCACGGCCACTCGGGCCGGCAATGGCGGTGGTTTGGGGTCAGTGGAATACAGCCTACAGATCGTGTGGCTCGGAGCTGTTTTGAAGTAACCGATTTGTAACAGTTCGTTGTGTCGCTATGGTGCCAGTTGCTGCTCAAATTGCTGCTGCAGGTGCAGTACTATACACTAGAGTCCTACAGCGAACAAGATAATTTTCCCTCTCGGTTGTGCCACGTGGAAATCCAGAGTCCTGTCTTTGCTACGATACATCCTTGTGACCATTGCTGCCAGCAGTCATGCACAGTGGCTAAATTCTTGCCAATTATTTCTGCAGTATCTCAGAAGGAACACCCAGCTTCTATCCGCCCTATTACATGCCCTTGTTCAAACTCAGTGAGATGTTGATAAATGTGTCTTTGTCGCTTTAAAGGCATTCTTGACTAACCATTACTCGCCAAGTCCAACCTGAAAGGTAGCTAACACTCAGGACCGTCACAGCACATATTTGAATCGAACTTGATTTGCATCTTCATAGTGGTACTACAAGCGCCGCTCTTAAACGACTGGAGCAAAGTTTGAATAGACTTCCTCTTTTAAATGTAGAAACACGTCCACCAACTTTCGCTTATGTCACACAACTCTTTCTTGGTGTTGCGTTTTTTTTCGTCTATGTAGACGTCAGACAGACTACGTACGCGTCAAACAGAGGTTTAGGGGCATCGTGAAAGACGCCAAGACTATGTCGGCTTCCGATGTCGACTCGGATTATAACCTTTGTGGCAATAGATATCAGTACATGGTTTGAAGAGGATCCGACAGTATGGAATGAGAAAGCAGAGATGGAACCTGGAAAATCTAAAAGAGAACAATGAGTCAGTAATAGAACCCTTCAAGCAACAATTTAGTGAAGTGAAGGGTGAAATTGCAGGTACAGAAGTGCGGAAGTGAAATGTTAAATCGTTCTTTTGAATATTTTAAAGTGTGAAGTTGAGAGGGAAGCGAAGACAGCGAGGAAACACTGGATCAACAATGAGATGCTGGAGAAGAAGAACGAAAGGAGGAAGTGTAAACATGTTATTGAAAAATAACACAGAAGACATTACAATGCACTCAGGAGAGAAACAGACAAAGCGAAGTAAAAATACGTAGACGAAATGTGCGACTAAGTACAGGAACTACAAGGAAAAGGAAGATACGACCTGAAGTACCTGAAAACGAAGGAACTGAGGGGCAGAGACAACAAAGGAGAAGACTATAGAGGAAAAACTGTTTCTTATCAACCGAGGTGCTGAAAATATGGGGTAGAATACGGAAAGGAACTCTACAATAAAAAACATCATCCGCAAGACATCGAAATTAAGACAGAGGAGGCGAAGACGAGAAAGAGCCCAGCATACTTACAATGGAAACTGAGAAGGCGACTGAGGACATTAAATGAAGGAAAGCTACATGAAATGATGTCATACCGGTGGATTTGATGAGTGAAACAGGATGCGGAAGTTTGAAAAAGCTGAACCGACTCATCAACAAAATTTATGAAACTGGAGAAAGTCCTAAGAACTTTCTGGATATCACAATAGTTGGTTTTGAGAAGATACGACAAGTCAAAAAATTTTGTGATTATGAACAGTCTGATCTTACGCACAGCAAAGGTCATTGCAAGAATACTCAACCCAAGGCTAGGACACAAAATGGAAGAAGTAATAGGAGTGGACCAGTTTGGATTTAGGAAAGGTAAAGCAACCAGAGATACCATCGAGGATTTTGTCGGAGGATTTTGGCTGTTGATGAAGTTGTTTGCACTTGTTTTATAGACGTGCCGAAGGCTTTCGACAGCGTCAACTGGACAAAGTTGACGAACAACCGTAAGGAGGTAGGAATCAACTGGAGAGACCGGAGACTAATTCTCAACTTGTACCTGGGATACAAAGAAAACGTACAACTGAAGCATGGAGATTCTTTTTACTTCATTTGGTGCCATTTACAATTGACCTCTCACCTAGTTACTAGAACAGGTCGTTTTATCACAATATGAAATTGTACATGTACAAAATGTACATGTACATATTCAGTTGTAATATAGATTGACAACGTTGAAGCTTTAAATACTTATAGACTTAAAAGTAATTAAGTAATGAAAATCTTAAAATCAACTATTATGAAGAGAATATATCACTTTAGGAAGACAGGAAACATGTTATCACATATTACAAATTTATGACATTATTAACCGAGAATATCTTCCTAATATAACAAGATTCTTGCATTTAAGAAGGAGAAATAAAATATAATAGGAAAGTAAACAGATTTGTATTAGAGATTCCTCCACCGGGCTATCTCCTGTGAGATGGCTCGGCAAATTATCGAGCCTGTGACATTTGAGGTAGCGTACCAAATGTCTGTAATATTCATTTGATAAATTTAAGTAAACAGACGAATATTTGTATTACTCCCATTTTACATTTGTCACAAGTCGTATGTGCTTTACACAGCGTATAATCGGTACTTTATTTGTGCATGTTTGGCTTCCTACGTGTTGTGTTCATTGTGTTTGAGCTGTTCGTAATATGAAGCTTTATCTAAGCTTATTAACTAATTGTATAATTTTCTTTACAGGGATTGCTTTACTTAAGCTTAGTAATCAATTATATCATTGAAATTACCCGTATTACTCAGTACGTTGCTGCTTACACTGATGAGCAAAAACTTAATGATCACCTGCTTATTAATTTCTTTGCCCGTCTTTGGAACGACATACATCACTGATACTGCGTATCATGGATCCGTAGGTTTTTGGAGGCATGTGGCAGTAGGTGTCTAAGCAAAGGTCACGGAATTCCCACAAATAACGGGTCGCTGATTTGCGTACGCGTTGATGGCGTCCGATAGTGACCCAGACGGGATCCATAGGATTTACATCAGGCGAATTTGGTCACCGAGACATCAACGCAAGTCCAAAATAATACTTCTTAAACCACTATAGCACTGTTCTGGCTCCGTGACATGGACAGTTGTACTGCTGAAAGAAGACATCGCTGTCCGGGAAATATGAAATGATGCAGGTGTCAGCGTGCCTTCGATTACTATCACAGTTCGTATGCAATGGCAGGAGAATGTCTCCCGTGGCATAATAATACTACTACCACCAGCCTACATCCGTGGCCCGCTATTTCGAGACGCCATTCATCTCGATGACGGCGCTTTTTAGGACTCCCATCTACCTAGTGTATCAAGAATGGGATTCACCGGAAGAGCCGAGACATTTCCATTCATCGATGATCGAACTCCGATGGTGCCGATGTAATAGGATCAACATGTGAACGTCTGTAGGTGGTCTGCTGCGGAGCTCCATGTTATACAATGAACGATGAACGGTACGCTCAGAAACACTTGCGCGCGCACCAGTGATGTGTTCTTTCGACAGAGATGCCACAGATCACCATATATCCTACTTTAAAGAACATACAAACCTCAGAACCCCACGTTCAGTGAAGAGTCGTGGACGTCCAACCATTTGGCGCCTAGTGGTGGTTTCACTGTCCTTCTAGCACTTTCCGTAGATGCCCACTACGGTACAACGTGAACATTCGAGCAGCTTTGTCGTTTTCGAGATACTCATTCAGAGGCTTTGCGTAATAATAATCTGTCCTTTCACAAAGTTGCTTGTCTCAGAGGATTTCCCCATTTACTGCTCATATCGTCATTAGTTTGATCCCCCACCCATCTCTGTTTCGCTTACATACTTATCATAGCGCGTCACATGCCCGCAGCGTCAACAGGCGGCATCCAATTTCGTGGTGGGCAGTAGTCATAGTAGTCTTGGCTTATCAATGTATATTAGAATATTTTAAGAAAAGTAATCTGTTTCTGTGCTCCTAGGTCTGGATATGAATGTCACTATCTGTCTGTATTTCAGCATCTAAATCCGTTTCAGTATTTGTGCCTATGTCATTCCATGTGTTGTGCTTCCGTGTTTGTGTGTTTGTTCTTATTTGTCTACGTAATTGTTCTTGTTTGTAGAGTTCGTGTAAGGTACGTGACACATCATTGACTATGTCATGCTACACGGCTTCGTATATCAACTTCTCCTTTCTTAAAAGAATCGCAGTCTGGAAGAGCGCCCACTGAAACATATAATGTTTAAGCTACCCAGCTACATAGTAGTCAATAATACCTTGCATACATGCTTCATCAGTGTAGTGCAGTCTGTAACACGAACGTATTTGTTCTGCTCTATTTCATGTAATGATACTGATGACACTGCCTCAATATCTGGGTGAGTGGTTTGCAATAACTCCCTTTCGTGTCTCGAGGCTATCTTTTGCCGCCAAACTCTTGCTCTGGTGCATGATGGTTTGTGTTTACGCCTTCTGTGGGGATGCTGTGTCTTTCATGTAGTCTTGTACCATATCGGCGAAAGTTGTTGACATCGTGTTCTGTGCGGTGAATTTGCCGTTAAAGTAGCTCTTTATATGTAGGGCATTCTGGACCCCTGCTTCATCGCAGACTCTAATTCGGTATTTACGTGGGTTGCTGACAACGGCTGCCTTCTCTTGACAATCAACTTTCTTGTGTCCTGTCTCTGCACATTTGTCGCACACCTTCTCCTTCCACAACATTTAGAAGGGCGTACAAGACCCCAGCAGTTGAGACATTTTTGTACGGCTACATATTCTTTAATGGCCAGTGCTTCGAAATGAACGTGGCCTCTCCTCATTGGAGTAGAAGTAGCCTAACCCTGGGGCAGACATCCTCTTTGGCCCTGTCATGAATTTTATTACAACTTCTTCGTTAAATTACTCCTATGAAATATATTCACTCGAGTTAATTTCGTAAAGTTCTTTTGGGAACTCCTATCTGTTTGAGTTCTAGGTACCTCATAGACAGCCAGAAGCGTTTTAAGTTTTCTGGGTGCCTCACATTTGATATTGTTCAACGGTGCAATTTTCTATATGATTTTTATTTTATCTTCCTGTATCTTCCAAAATCACTGTATCTGACTCAACATCTTAGGTCATAAGTCCCCTAGAACTTAGAACTACTTAAACCTAACCAACCTAAGGACATCACACACACCCATGCCCGAGGCAGGATTCGGACCTGCGACCTCAGCAGCCCCGCGGTTCCGGACTGCAGCGCCAGAACCGTACGGCCACCGCGCCCGGCAACTACTACCACTGATCCGAAAGCTGTAGGTAACTCATCATGACAAACATCATTCACTCATGTCCTCAAAATTCACAAAAACATTCGTTCTTGGGATCAATGATGAATTAAATCATGAATTTCCCATTTTACTCTGCCCAAAACAGAAAGAAACGGAACAATTACGGTATATAACACTGTTATAGTACTCAAACTCTACTATCAAAGCACACAGTCAAGAACACAAAACATAAAATAAGATAAAGAAGAAAAGTCTGTTAAAATTTTACTTATTTCGCCACACTATCCACTGGCCAGCTTTCAAGAAAACTCCTGTTTAAAAAGATGAAGGTGAAAATGACGATTCATACCAATATCAGTTTAAAAACATCAATACAGTATGGTATAACTAAAATCCCAATTTTCTCAAATCCAGGACTATATAAAATATGTTTGTGTCTCACCGGTGTAATTTCGAGTTTCAGTAACTGTTAAGTGTAGATTCGTGCAGCTTGAACCACAGCTGACATTTCCTTCGAATGACCAGCTGTACTGCTCAGTAGACCATCAGTCTCTGTTCGTGACAATTTGGGGTGGTAGCAAGTTCCATGTTTAGCTTTCTCTGTGTTTTCATAGTCAATTCTTCAGTTAGTAGTACTAGGATGAATGGGATGTGTATGTGTTTTGAGCAGACGCAGAAGGGGCCGCGCGCAGTTCGCGAACAGTTGAAGGCGTTTTTGGCCACGGTCAGCTGCCTTCAGGCTGCTGCCTTGGTGCGTAACTGAGGCAGAGAACCTGGCTCGTCGCGGGGCACCTGAGTTGATTCTTTTTTCGCTCTCGAGCTCTTCTGCCGAGACACCTTTCGGTGTTCCTTAAGCAATGGATCAGTTCCGACTCCAGGGTCAGTGGAGGATAGCAAGACGCCCACGTTCCTCATGGCGAAAAGGCGACGTGGAGATGTCCGTCAGGCTTCACCCATTCACCCTGTGAGTGAAAAGGTCTTCGAAAGTGTTCAAGCAGGTACGCGCGGGGAAGGGTTTACTAGATATCGGGAGCGCGTTGTGGAGCCCATTAGGGAGATATCTCAACCTAAAAGTGGAAGAGGCCCTGCCTGTGGATATACAGCATGCAGGGTGGAGTCGTCTGAAAATTGTTGTTCATGTCAGCACCAGCGACGTCTGTTACCTGAGTTCTAGGACCATTCTCAGTTTATGTTGGTGGCTGGCGGAGGTGATGACGACTGCTGCCTTGCATGAGGGCAGAGCTCACGATTTGCAACATGGATCCCAGAATTGATCTGTGTCTTATAGTTGAGAACCGAGCAGAGGGTCTCAGTCAAAGGATCTGTTGATTCAGAGACAGTCTTGACTCTGGACCTGCGTTATAGTCCTCTGACAAGCGCTTCGCCACTCAGTATACAGAGATCAAAATAAGACAGGGTACAAAGTAGAGACTCATCGAATGGCAAAATTTTAACAATAAACTGTCGAAATTTTCGTAACAAAGTACCCGATTTTACTGACGTCCAGGATATATGTCACTCCCATATTATTATCGCAACTGAGAGCCGTTTGGAATCCAAAACAGAATGCTCTGAAATATTTACCGAGACATGTATCGCATACCGGAAAGACAGATTAGACTCCATGGGAGGGGCATTTTTCGTTGCAGTAGACGGTAATATTGTGTCTGCCAGGGTCGAAAATTGACTGTGACTGTGAAGTTACCTGAACAGCCATAGCAGGTTTGGTGCACTCAAGGTATTTATCGTATATTTCCACCGCCCCTTCCCCAACCTCCCGGATTCCGCCGTGATATTTTTACAATCACTCAAAAAAAGCCTATGCTCAATAGCCCAGAAATATCTAGGTCATATAATACCAGAATACATTCTTCTCGGATGTTTAGCCTCAACAATTCGAATAAAATTTTGGAGCTTTAAGTGGCCATCTCCGCCATCGTCGTCAAGAGTAAAACCAGAGACTGCCGGGGCTGGCTAGGTTTTCCGGTTCTATAGCCTCGACTGCAGCCTCTGGCACCAATCGGAGAGGGCCGCAACGATGCGTGTGCGGAAGGTGAGTTGTGCACCTCATGGCAGTTCCGGCCCGCCGCGGGACGGAGTGGTGTCAGGTGGTGCGAGGGGGCGACACTACGTTTTAAATGCCGCTCCCGCCTCCCTACAGGTGTCAAGCATGCGTCGTTGCTTCCTTTCGACAACCAAAGTCTGCCCACTCGCCCTTCTAAAAGTGTATCCCCGGTATCTGTTGAAATTGTTGCTGTTCGTTCTGATCTCAGCTGCATCTTTTATAAGGAATCCCAGTATGTTGAAGCATGAGCCAAGACTCTAGGGTTTTCAAAAAGTATTTTGTGTCCGTTTTTCCGGGAATGCTCAACTATGGCAGAGTCGTCAAGCTCCTTTTGTTTAATATGTCGTCTGTGGTCGGCACAACGCTCTGCAACTGTGTGAATCGTCTGACCTATATAGATGCTGCCGCATTCTAAAGGAACACTATAGACACCGGGCACACGAAGAGCTCTGAGAGCTATGTCGTCTTTAACAGCGTGCAGCATATCTCGTATCTTAGAGGCGGGTCTGAACAATGGTCTCAGTTTATGTTTCTGCAGCAGGCGTCCAAACTTTCAGCTCGTTGTTCAACAGCACGGCAAAAAAGCAGCTGGCTTGGCCTCTTCTGCCGATTCATGAGTCATTCTCCTTCTGTGGCACATGATAGTGTTTGCAATGTCTCTCATGCTGTAAAAATTCTCTTTGAACACGTGTGCTGCAATTCAGACTATGGTGGTGGCTGTCAGTAGCAACTTTTGCTCTGTGTACTAATGTTTTCAGGACCGATTTCTTGCGCACATGATCGTGAAAACTAGTCGTTCAGGTATTGATCAGTATGGGTCGCTTTCCTGTAGATTGAGTGACCAAGCCGAAGTCCTGCCTTCCAATCAACTAAAACATCCATGATAGGTAGAATGGCATCTTCCTCCATCTTGATGATAAATTTTATATTGGGATGGACACCGTTGATGTGATCGACAAATTGTTGCAGTGCATTGTCAAAGGGTGGCCATTTCAGAAAGGTGTCATCAACGTACACTATGTAATGAAAAGTATCCGGACACACCCAAAAACATACGTTTTTCATATTAGATGCATTGTGCTGCCACCTACTGCCATATACTCCATATCAGCGACTTCAGTAGTAACCAGACGTCGTGAGAGAGCAGAATGCGGTGCTCCGCGGAACGCACGGACTTCGAACGTGGTCAGGGGATTGGGTGTCACTTATGTCATACGTCTGTACGCGAGATTTCTACACTCCTAAACGTCCCTAGATCCACAGTTACCGATATGATAGTGAAGTGGAAACGTGAAGGGACACGTACAGCACAAAAGCGTATATACCGACCTCGTCTGTTGACTGACGGAGACCGCCGACAGTTAAAGATGGTCGGAATTTGTAATAGGCAGACATCTATACAGACCATCACACAGAAATTCCAAACTGCATCAGGATCCAGTGCAAGTACTATGACAGTTAGGCCGGAGATGAGAAAACTAGGATTTCATAGTCGAGTGGCTGCTCATAAGCCACACATCACGCCAGTAAAAGCCAGCGAGGTTTCGATTGGTGTAAGGAGCGTAAAGATTGGACGATTGAACAATGGAAAAACGTTATGTTGAGTGACGAATCACATTACACAATGGGGAAATTCGATGGGAGTGTATGGGTATGGCGAATGCCCGGTGAATGTCACCTGCCAGTGTATGTAGTGCCAGCAGTAAAATTCAGAGGCGGTGGTGTTACGGTGTGGTCGTATTTTTTATGGAGCGGGCTTGCACCCCTTGTTGTTTTACGTGACACTATCACATCACAGGGCTACATTAGTGTTTTAAGCACCTTCCGACCTTCCCACTGTTGAAGAGCAATTCGGGGATGGCAATTGCATCATTCAACACGAGCAAGCACCTGCGCATAACGCAGGGCCTGTGGCAGAGTGGTTACACGGCAATAACGTCCGTGTAATGGACTTGCCTGCACAGAGTCCTGACGTGAATCCTACAGAACACCTTTGAGATATTTTGGAGCACCGACTTGGTGCCAGGCCTCACCGAGCGACATCAATATCTCTCCTCAGTGCAGCACTTCGTGAAGAATGTTGTGCCATCCTCCAAGAAACCTTCAAGCACCTGATTAAACGTATGCCTGCGAGAGTGAAAGCTGTCAGTAAGGCTAAGTGTGGGCTAGTACCATACTGAATTCCAGCATTACCGATGGAGTGCGCCATGAACTTGTAAGTCATTTTCATCCAGGTGTCCGGCTACTTTTGATCACATAGTGTAGCTTAGGAAGCAAGACGGACGGACACCGCGGAGTTCAGAGACTGCGCCTCAATGAAGAAATTCGCTACTGCCAGAGACAGTGGCAATCCCAAAGCTTTGTCTTCCGTAGTTTCATAATATTAGTCGTGGTACAAGAAGTAAGTTGTCGTTAGTTTGAGGTGACTTTAATCTACTGAGTAGAGACTGAGGAATCTACGGATTTCTTGCTGGTGGTACAGACAGGTAGTAATTTTGAACACGTTTTCTGAAAACTGTTTTCAGTAGCTGGTTTGACAGACCATACGAAATGGAAATATTTTTGATGTTGTAACGTACAACAGGCCAAACCTTATTGGCGTGTCAGTATAGAGACAGTGATTAATGATCATGATATCGCAGCGACGACTGATTACTAAAGTTAACAAATGTTGCACTCTCGGTTCAAAAAAGAACGCGTAAAGGACGACAGGTAAATTCGTGCGTCTCTAAATAGATGGGTGCTGGAAATATTCAATAACTACCACCATCAGACTTTAGCAAAAGATCTTAAGAGAAAGTGAGAAATTACTGGTCATAAATAAAACCACTGAGTGGGTAGAAGGTTTCTGTCCAGCGACCTTTCTGGTGTGGCAGTAGACGACAGCAAAAAGAAAGCTGAAGTTTTAAACCTCGCGTTTAAGAAATCATTATCGCAAAAGGGTCGTGCAAAAATACCGTACAATCTGCCGAATGGAGTCTATAGCAATACGCATACCTGCCGTAAAGAAGCAACTTAAATACTTGTAAACAAGTTACCTCTCAGATCAGGATATATTCCAAGTTTGGTATTACAGAAAATACTCTACATCATTGTCCCCTTATATAGACTGCATCTATCGCGAATCTGTGGGTCAGTGAGAACTCCCAAGTGCTGGAAAAAAAGCGCAGCGCTTCAGACAGCAGAGTTTATATCCACAAATCAGCATACATTTAGGAAGTATCGCTTGTGGGAAACTCATTGTTCCCTTTTGTGATATGTTATCCTGTCAACCATGGAATGGTAACAGGCAGATGCCATGTTCCTAGATTTTCGTAAAGAGTTTAACATCGTGACAACAGCAGGTACGAGCATACGGAAAATGTTTCCAGATATGGGAGTGCCTGGAAGACTCCTTGAACCCAGAACGTTGTCCACGACTGCGATTGTTCATCAGAGACCAGGGTTTCGTTAGTTGTGTCTATTGAAATGTGATAGGACCGCCTCTGTTGTCTATATGTATAAATGACACTACTGGACATCAAAATTGCTACAGCATGAAGATGACGTGCTTCAGACGAGAAATTTAACCGACATGAAGAAGATGCTGTGATATGCAAATGATTAGCTTTTCAGAGCATTCACACAAGGTTGGCGCCAGTGGTGACACCTACAACGTGCTGACACGAGGAATGTTTCCAACCGATTTCTCATACACAAACAGCAGTTGACCGGCGTTGCCTGGTCAAACGTTGTTGTGATGCCTCGTGTAAGGAGGAGAAATGCATACCTTCACGTTTCCGACTTTGATAAAGGTCGGATTGTACCCTATCGTGATTGCTTATTACAGTATCGCGACATTGCTGCTCGCGTTGGTCGAGATCCAATGACTGTTAGCAGAATATGGCATCGGTGGGTTCAGGAGGGTAATACGGAACGCCGTGCTGGATCCCAACGGCCTCGTATCACCAGCAATCGAGGTGACAGGCATCTTATCCGCATGGCTGTAACGGATCGTGCAGCCACGTCTCGATACCTGAGTCAACGGATGGGGACGTTTGCAAGACAACAACCATCTGCACGAACAGTTCGACGACGTTTGCAGCAGTTTGGACTATCAGCTCGGAGACCATGGCTGCGGTTACCCTTGACGCTGCATAACAGACAGGAGCGCCTCCGATGGTATACTCAACGTGGACCTGGGTGCACGAATGCCAAAACGTCATTTTTTTCGGAAGAATCCAGGTTCTGTTTACAGCTTCATGATGATCGTATCAGTGTTTGGCGACATCGCAGTGAACGCACATTGGAAGTGTGTATTCGTAATCTCCATATTGGCGTATCACCTGGCGTGATGGTATGGGTCGCCATTGGTTACACGTCTTCGTCACCTCTTGTTCGCATTGACGGCACTTTGAACAGTGGACGTTACATTTCAGATGTATTACGACCCATGGCTTTACCCTTCATTCGATCCCTGCGAAACCCTACATTTCAGCAGGATAATGCACGACCGCATGTAGCAGGCCCTGTACGAGCCTTTCTGGATACAGAAAATGTTCGAGTGCTGTCCTGGCCAACACATTCTCCAGATCTCTCACCAACTGAAAACGTCTGGTCAATGCTGGCCGAGCAACTAGCTCGTCACAATACGCCAGTCACTACTCTTGATGAACTGTGGTATCGTTTTGAAGCTGCATGGGTAGCTTTGCCTGTACGCGCCATGCAGGCTCTGTTTGACTCAATGCCCATGTGTATCAAGGCAGTTATTACGGCAAGAGATGTTTGCTCTGCATGAAAATATACTCAGATGTCAATTTTAGTATAATATATTTGTCCAATGACTAACCGTTCATCATCTGCATTTGTTCTTGGTATAGCAATTTTAATGCCCGGTAGTGTATCTGATAAATAGCGTGAGCAGGAATCTGTGACTGTTTCCTGATGGAGCTGTGGAGAATGGGGAAGTGTCGTCGTTAAGTGACTGTAGGAGGATACAATATGATTCAGATAAAATTTCTAGTTGGTGTAATGAATGGCAGCTTGCTCCAAAACTGACAAATGGAAGTTAATGCATATGGGTAGGAAATAAAATTTCGTAACAGCGAAAACAGCACAGCTGGACACACTCACGTCGAATAAATATCTAGGCGTAGCGTTGGAAAATGATAGGAATTGGAACCAGCACGTAAGGACGACAGTAGGAGAGGGAAGTATCGACTTCGGGTTAATGGGAGCCTTGTAGGAATGTGTGGTACATTTGTAAAGGATACCACGTATGAAACACCAGTGCGATTCACTCTTGAGTACAGCTCGAGTGTTTGGGATCCCACGAAGGTGGATAAAAGAAGGGTATCTGAATAACTGAGAATCGAACTGCTAGGTTTGCTACTGGTAGATACGATTAACATGCCAGGATTACGGAGACACTTCGCGAACTCAAGTGGGAATCCTAGCAGTAAAGACGTTCTTTTCATGGAATATTATCGAGAATCGGAATTTGAAGCTGACTACATAATAATTCTGCTGCCGCCAAAATACCTCTCGCTTAATGACTACAGTGGTATGATAAGAGAAATTAGGATTCGTGAGAAGGTATATAGACACTCGTTTTCACTTCGTTCTGTTTGCGCGTGGAATAGGAGGCTTGGGGAGTATATAAGTAGATGCAGACGCGATGATTTTAAACAATTTTACATCCAACAAACAGATACGAATTTAGCGGTTACATTCAATGAACAAACTCGAAACCTTCAAATTAATCAACCTACATTTTATATGCACTTCCATAGCCAAAAACCCAAAGTAGAACGAACAGAAAATGCAGCAGAAGTTCTACATCGTGTCTCAAAACGAACGACGTTGGTTTTCCTGGAATGTCTCGAAATTTATATCCACCCCATGTGTAAAGACGAATTCAGTAATGAACAGACAGAACTACAACAAAATCTATACTAGGAAAATTGCATTGAGTTCCTAAAAGAAAAACAACATACACTCCTGGAAATGGAAAAAGAACACATTGACACTGGTGTGTCAGACCCACCATACTTGTTCCGGACACTGCGAGAGGACTGTACAAGCAATGATCACACGCACGGCACAGCGGACACACCAGGAACCGCGGTGTTGGCCGTCGAATGGCGCTAGCTGCGCAGCATTTGTGCACCGCCGCCGTCAGTGTCAGCCAGTTTGCCGTGGCATACGGAGCTCCATCGCAGTCTAACACTGGTAGCATGCCGCGACAGCGTGGACGTGAACCGTATGTGCCCCTTCCTGGGACAATGAATTCACGGTGTTCTTATTTCAATTTCCAGGAGTGTGTTTCTGTGGTACACTAGTAATTGAAGAAAACCAACATAATTCTCAAGAGGGTAGTATCCTTGCATGATACACAAAAACTTATGGTAATACTAGCTTTAAAAATGTAGCTACTGCCATAGATTTTCTGCGAATGTAAACTCATTGTAAATACATATGCATCAGTGGAGTAAGTTTTCCTGTCAACCGAATATAGGTGCCAATGGAAATTGGAGCACAATATGTGAATCTCCGATGAATTCCAACAGCGAAAAAACTTATAAACAATTTCAGCTTGTTAATACAGAATGCTGTACTGGAACATGTAAAACGGAAGCAAATAATTACCAGCACAGACAGAAGCCATCCAATTTATACATGTATAATTTTACAGAAAATATTCACCATCGTTAATATTGCAGGATCACTAGAAATTGTGTTAATTCCCGAAAAGGGAGTCGCCGTGTATAAATAACGTATTATTAAAGTCGTTATGCAGCAGAAACTTGGAACATTATATATTATATGAGTTTTCCTAATTATTATTCCAACAAAATGAAGTTATGTAATTATCTGTTTATTTGCAGATACATGTGAGGTGGTCTGGGCGCAGTGAACGCTTCGAGCCACAATAACGTAGCAGGCCACTAAAAGAGCACAGCGCGTGGACGTCCCTGTTTGCCAGGACCACAGACGTGTACCTGCAGACAAATAAAACACTAATTACGGAACTTTACTTTTTATTTCGTTAAAGCTATACGGCTAAATGTTTCACAAATAAACCGCATTCAGCTGTATATGAACTTTTACAGGAATATGAGCTTTCAGTGTCGCTAGCTGAGGATTTTATCTTTTCTTGTTTTCTTATCTTGTTCTTTTCGTTGTAAGTAAACGGGCTTTTATCATGTAAGTTTTTCTATTAGTCAGTTTGAATTATGACACCCTGCTTGTTGTCGGTAACAGAATTTCATTTTGAGAAGATTGAAATATCCCCTGAGAAAAATTTATGAATTACTGTGCTGGTAAACATGTTATTTTATTACATTTTCAAACAGATGAGCAAAACTGAACGTACTCAGGCATTTCTCTCTTTACTTATTCTGGTCATCACTAAACTGACCCACAATATTTTTTAGCTCATCGCAAATTGACTTTCAATAATTCCTACAAAAGAATGGCCCTGACTAACAATAAACTATACCTTACATTAATCACTTACCTCAGAAAAATCGTTACTCAAACTACTGCAATACAGCGAGCGCCAATACTGCCAGTTAAGTAAAAGATTCTAACTACTGAAGACTCTAACTACTCATAGGCATAGTTAGCAAATGAAAGATTTTGATAGAGGACAAACAATGTATTTACCTCAATAGTGTTCAAAAGTCATAATATATATATCTATCGATTCATGACATCCATCTTTACAAATATCCTTTTTCTGGCGGACACACGTTCAGATCGTCCGCTTTTAGTAACCTCTTACAATTCTGGCATATCTCTCTCCACATCCACCACTGCTGGCGGCTCACATCCAACTGCCCAACACTACAATAGCGAAAATGACAACAACGCAAACGAATCACAGACTGCACACAGCACAGTCAGTGATTTTCATACAGAGCGCTACGTGGCGTTACCGACATAAAAACCTAAACAGCCTATTTACATAAGAGCGCTACGTGGCGTTACCAACATAAAAACTTAAACAGCCTACTTACAAGGTGAGTCCCAGTATTTCCAGTCTCAGGACTTAAATGTTTTACTGACATGCGAGTATCCCATATTGTTCGTCAAATAGCATAGATTATACGATGGGTAGCTGTTTGTTTTTTATCATAATGTCGAATGCACGTTTCCTATGTTGTAGATGTACACTTGAAGATGTTATTTGACATCACGAAACCGGTCGTGTTCCTGAAAAGTTCATATACAGCTGAAAGTGGTTTATTTCTTAAACATGAATTTCCTCAGCTGCGGTTGGGCTGAACAGCAAACTATATGACTATCTTTCGTAACTGAATTTCGTCGGTGTACGAACTTCGTTTAGGATGACTATTTCTTCGACGTTTCTATCCAATTGATCACGCATTTTACTCAACTTGTCTCGTAATTCTCACGTTTATGTTCATTTTAGAGTTGTTCAGCGATTGTCTGTGAATAAGTCTCTGTCGTAACTCAGATCAGCGACGAAGCTCTCTTTCCTTTAGTAGCAAATTTATAACGCAGCTGTTGATCAGCATCCTGCATGGCCGAGTAAGCGAGCGCTATATACCAGATGGCCACAGCACAGCCTAACTGAATATGCTGTCCACACAATTTAATGAGTCCAAGCATAGAATCTCGGGTAATGTTACCTCCAGAAATGTAAACTGCGTCTTGATCCATGTACAACTACAGGGTTTTGTGTGTGTAAGTAATCAGTCAGCATGTGAAAGCCAGTGTAGTAAGAAGTAAGACTAAAACCAACACTACACAAAGAAGAAACGAGAGCGTCTAAAAAGCAATGAATGAAATAAATTTCCGTTGGCTGTAGACGGAAAACAGCAGGATTACTGGATACGTATCGTGCATAAACTGCTCTGCATTACTTTTTTCCAGTAGGGAAGGAGTAATTTATTGAATCATAGTTGTAAAAAATCATACAGTTGCACAGTTCCTTCAGAAACACCGGTAGTAATAAAAAATTGTGTGACAGGAAAGTGTGTTGCAATGTATGTTAAAGACATGTGACCTTTTAATGCTATTTCCAGGGATCATTTAAAAGGACTAAGTCAGATATAAATACATCTAGGTTTTTATAAAGGAGAAGTCAGCGTTTGAGATATGCTATGCTCCTCTACGATAAGTAGACATGTCAAAGAACGTGGGCATGCACTTCGAAGTAAAGTAATGCCTTCTGTTATTACGGAAGTTGCTAATACAACGTGTGCTGTTGCAGTTGATACTTGATACTTTCGCTCAGTCAGATACATTATTTAGCGCTTACAGTACATTAAAAAAAGGCAGATTGGTCTCCATCTACATCTACATGACTACTCTACATTTCACATTTAAGTGCTTGGCAGAGGATTCATCGAACCACAATCATACTGTCTCTCTACCATTCCACTCCCGAACAGCGGGCGGGAAAAACGAACACCTAAACCTTTCTGTTCGAGCTCTGATTTCTCTTCTTTTATTTTGATGATCATTCCTAACTATGTAAGTTGTGTTCAACAAAATATTTTCGCGTTCGGAAGATCTCGCCACGACGAAAAGTGTCTTTGCCTTAATGACTTCCATCCCAACTCGCGCATCATATCTGCCACACTCTCTCCGCTATTACGTGATAATACAAAACGAGCTGCCCTTTTTTGCACCCTTTCGATGTCCTCCATCAATCCCACCTGGTAAGGATCCCACACCGCGCAACAATATTCTAACAGAGGGCGAACGAGTGTAGTGTAAGCTGTCTCTTTAGTGGACTTGTAGCATCTTCTAAGTGTCCTGCGAATGAAAAGCAACCTTTGGCTCGCCTTCCCCACAGTATTATCTATGTGGTCTTTCCAACTGAAGTTGTTCGTAATTCTAACACCCAGGTACTTAGTTGAATTGACAGCCTTGAGAATTGTACAGTTTATCGAGTAATCGAATTCCAACGGATTTTCTTTGGAACTCATGTGGATCACCTCACACTTTTCATTATTTAGCGTCAACTGCCACCTGCCACACCATACAGCAATCTTTTCTAAATCGATTTGCAACTGATACTGGTCTTCGGATGACCTTACTAGACGGTAAATTACAGCATAATCTGCGAACAACCTAAGAGAACTGCTCAGATTGTCACTCAGGTCATTTATATAGATCAGGAACAACAGAGGTCCCAGGACGCTTCCCTGGGGAACACCTGATAACACTTCAGTTTTACTCTATGATTTGCCGTCTATTACTACGAGCTGCGACCTTCCTGACAGGACGTTTTACATACAACTCAATTCTCGGACCGTAAGAAGACGGGATTAAATATTATGAAAGAAATAGAAGAAAGGCTCGCTAATTAGAACATTTCGACCGATGTATTGCACAATTTTTGTCTCTGGTGAGTGTGCCATTATTATAAAAGCCTTGGGAAACCACGAAAGCTTCGTTGTACTGCTCATTCAATAAACTAAGTGTTTAGCCACACTTTCGATGAAGATGAGTTATTCTTAAATCATGACAGGAACATCACAGCAACAATAAATACTGCAAAACGCATTTTACGGTACATGAAGAAAGGTGACCTCTGCTCCTCTATGAAATCATCTTTGAAACAATAAGTGAGAAAATGTTGGAACAGCTAGGACTATGCTAGAGTTCTTACACACTCAGTATAACGAAACTGCTGCTTTAGTGACAGAAAATAATTCATTTTAGAGGTTACAGGGATATCGTAATAATCTTGCAATAAGAGTTGCGGATTTCCTGGAACCATTTAAAGCAGCCATAAGTGAGTTATAGGACGTGAAAGAATCTACAATACAGTTAGTTAGTTCTCTGGTTTCATTAACTTCAGTCAATCGGCAGTGTCAATGTCAATGACAATGAGGTGAGTCTAATTAGTGGATTTACAAGTATAGTTTAATCATGATACGAGGAAAGGAAAGATTTTTAATGTAATAATGTTAATGATGTATACAAGTAGTAATGTATTTTAAATAGAAGTTCAAGGGGTTAAAAATAGGGCCCCAACTCCTACTGCGTGAGATGGTTGTAATTACTTCCAAGCAAGAAATTGTCCTTTCCTCTGGCCGCCGTTCTCTGATGTCGATATGCTTGATATAAATTAAATTAATAAAAAAATATTTGTTGGAGCGTGTGTCAAATATGTGTAAGTTATGCAGGTACAACATGGAGTCAATAACGTAATCGTTCTTGAGTAGTTAGTGCATAGTGTCTTATAGCCAGACGGAAGTACGAGGACATGCTGAAAAGCAATGCCTCCGAATTTTTATTCTTTTTTCAAATTTCGTTTGAGGTACTGCATGCCGAGCATATTATTTAGTCGACATGCCGACTTCTCCGACGCAAGTGGCAACCCTCTGGCGGTAAAGGGCTCCAAATGGTTGCGTGTAACATGGCGTTGTGTAACGTATCTACGTCGAAGCGTGACAAACAGCGTGGTGTGACTGACTTTGGAATTCGGAGAGTTCGTCCACACATGGGGCATTCGCTCCTTCAGCCTGACAATGCAAGACACACACGAGTGCTGCGACATGCGCAACAAAGCGAGGGTTTGGGTCCACTGTCATCGGTGATCCTTCATACTGTTCCGACTTGGTACCATCCGAGGACTTCATTGATAGTGATAATGCGATCCAGACAGAGATGAGCTTTTGGTTCCGCCAACAAACGCAAACATTCTACAGTGACAGTATCAACAAACTGGTCTCTCGTTGGGAGAATTGTGTTCGTCGTCAGGATGACTATGTAAAGAAATAGTTATGTAAGCATGAAGAGTTATCACGTAAAAAACTGGTGGCATTACGTTTCTGCACGCCCCTGCATTATAATCCGTAAAAATAAAACACAAAATTTCCAAGTTCGTCTCCATGATTTCTACATCAGTTCTGTATTACTTCTATCTCTTTTGTTTACTAACAGAGAGCCTTGAAGTGTAATTTCGTTTCCACATAGGAAGAGAGGCCGTTTAGAGGGCGGAAAGAGTAACAAATCCTCAACATCATATGAAGTAGACCCTCATATTTAATATGCCCCAGCGATAGTAATGATGACGTCTTTAAGTGGCGGAGCAAATATGAAAAGAATCTACCAAGCCTGGCTGCAGTTGTGAGACGTATTTTATGTAGTCCAGCAAAATGTGAACCTAGTGAAAGGTGCTTTAGTAAAGCTGGCATTATTAACAAATCGCAGTAGTCAATTAAATTCAGAACGCGTCTGCGATCTGATGCTGATCAACAGTAACTACAAAGTTTCTTATCTTGTAAATAAGTAAAAATGTGAGAAGTTGTTTCTGTAAATATATGAAATTTAGATTGTTTTCATCACGAAGACAGTTGCCTCCTGGATTTCGGGCATAGTATTCATTTAATGTATTCGTAGTTTCCTGTTGCTGACAGGCAGAAGAAATCTTCTATTTTGTAGTGAATCTAACGAGGTACCACATTATTTTACACTTGCTATATGATTTTAACTGTGTCACGTAAGCGTTTTTGGAAACCTTATTTCTGTGCTTAAAAGAGAGAGAGTGAGAAGCTAGAGACAAAGGAAGAAAGAAAGAGGCAGTAGAGAGAAAGAGACGATTTGTGCAGTACAAGGAGGCGTTGAGGGGTGAAGTGTGACTTCGGTGGAGACCTGTCATGCTCTGTTATTGTTGTCGCACTTACTATGAAAAATTATTTTCTTGCCCACTTTAAGATTCTTCTACATTCTAAGAAATATTGTACTTTTTATTTTATCATATTCTTCGATTTTTTGTAGACCATTCTGAAGGTGTTCTTCGAGAATGAAACAACACTACGATTTGAGCAAATTGCTAAGCCTAGAAGCATCCATGTGCCTAAAATGAACTTTGGGTTATTGTTTATATAATCCACTCTTAATAAATGATTAGAATTACAGATCTGCACATGATCTCTGACTACTAAAAATAAGAATTTGTAAGAGTTGTGGCATAGAACTGTGAAGGTAATGTATATGTTCTTAGCACTAGAATAGCGATGACCCTGTTAGACCTTCTCCTTCGATGTCATGTCCAACTATTTTACTTAATTCATGAAATCAGATGACTTTTCCCAACTTTTTTTCCTCTATACAATGACCTACCAAGATCTATAAAATATTTATGTTTCCCCGCTACTTCATTCGTTGTGCGTACAGGTCCGTAAATGGTTACTGTGGCACCACTGTCATTTCTCTGCTGAATAATAATGTAAATAACTAAATAATGATGTAGCAACAATCATACAGAGTTCCCGTTGCTCATTGTTGTGTTCTGGCATTTCTACATTCCAGTGTGTCACAGTTTATATCGTGTGATTCACGTGATATTCTTTATTCATGAAAGGTATTTTAGAACATGTCTCGTCAGCTTTGGCCATCTAATGATGAAATGTTACGTCTCTTAGAGAAATCCTACGTTGAACAGGAAACTGAATTCACTGATGACGATGAGGATTTTGTCCCAGAGAAAGTGAAGATGATCACACCGTGAAGGAGGAGAAATTAGTGGAGGGTGATGATCTACATCTAGCTCATCTATCACAGGATGCCCAGTTGAAGGCATTTATAAAGATAATCCTTATGAACAGAACCCAGAGGAAGATTACCAATTTTTCATGTTTTGAAAAAAGATCTGCTGTGAACATACTATAAGACAGAGGAGGTATCACTTCTGAAGCTTGCTAAGGAGCACACGTGTCTGTCATCAGTGCTTTCTGTCTTATTTTTAACGAACAGTGATACGTTTCACGAGGAAATACAGATAACCATATTCTCTAAAAAAATTAACATTGACTGGGCCATGTCACTTTAGGAAAGGGAATATTGATACCCGTTATATAAGCTCGGGATTTCATTTGTACAAGTCTGACTTAGTAGCTGGGTAGTAGATGCCATGTGGGAGGCCTTGGTTTGATCCGGGTATGGCCTAGGATTTATCTTGGTGGGGACGACTGGTAGGTAGTGCTCTCAGCATTGTCATACCGATTGAAGAACTACGTGAATGAGAAGTAGCAGCTCCATGGTCTGGAAAGCAGCCAGGAGAGTGATGTACTGACTATGTGCTCCTCCATACCGCATCCACATGACGTCGCAAAACAGAGGATGACACGGTGATCGGTCAGCATCCCTTGGACCTTCAAAACTAGACGAGGAGCTCGGTAGCTCGTCATTTGTACAATACACATGTGTGCGGTCTCTGATTGCATTCTTAGGGGCCCACTTTCATCAAGGACGTTAAACCAACGGACGGGTTTCAGGAGATTCTCGGATTTCTCCGTTTTGATGAAAAATCATAGCTAGCTGAAGACCTGTCAGGCACCAAATTCCTTCCTTTTTCTAAAATTTGGGGCATGTTCTTGGAAAATAGTATTCGTTCTTACTGCCCTTAAGAAAAAGAGCTATCGACGAGCAACTATTACCAAGAAAAACAAGATCCAGGTTCACTTAGTTCATTCCCAAAAAACCTAAAATGTGTAGTTCCAAATACTGCATTAATCCCGATGCTGTAGCGAAGTATATTTGTGATATTTTTCCACACCTTAGATAAGAGGACACATATACAGACAAGCAACCACCCGGAGACTACGTTGTTCTGAGTCCCATAAAGCAAATTCTAAGTCAAGAAAGAAACGTGATGATCGTGATGACGGACAACGCTTCACACCTCTTACACAGATGAGAAGCTCAACGAAGACAAAAATTCAGTAGTTGGTTCAATGAACAAGATACGTCCTGAAGTTCCTGAAGAACTAAGAAAGCCAAATGCTGAAATAGAGTCCACCACTGTCCTGCGCCGGATGCGTAAAACAGATTGCATCACAACTGTATTCCAAGGAAAGACAGATGTAAATGTCATTTTTCTGAGTAAACTGTATGCTGAAGTAGCGAGAAGCAAAGAAGTGAAGAGGAAACCTGAAATAATAACATTCTACGATGTAAAAAAAGTATGGGGTGGATGTGGTTGAATGACCCATAAACGATCTGCAAGATCTTGCATGGAGGAGATGCCTGATACATGTCCGTTAAAACATCCTTTACATGATGGCAATAATCGCATATGTCATTTAAAAAATAGTACCGAACCAGATAATGGAAAGGAAGAAGTTCATACTTTAGCTGGCGAATGAACTCAGTGGAATGAAAGGGAACGAAGAAAGATCAAAGAAGAGGATAAGGGCCCAAACTCATCAAGAAACTGGAAGGATTGCCAAATTCGCCGCGGGCATGGGTGGCCGAGGGGTTCTAGACACTAAAATCTGGAACCTCGCGACCGCTACGGTCGCAGGTTCGAATCCTGCCCCGAGCATGAATGTATGTGATGTCCTTAGGTTAGTTAGGTTTAAGCAGTTCTAAGTGTTGGGTTGGCAGACGAGCCAACACCGTGTTACGAGAGGAGGTCGAAATGCACGCGTCTTAGCTCACGCAGGCTGGCGTGAGGAGCGAAGAACTATACTGACGTGAGGTCTGGAACATGACAAGGAATTAGAATTCAGCAAGCGGAATAATTAGTTTGATACTTAACTTTAATCCATTATTGATGAACGTCCCTCTTGACGGTACATGATTCACAATATTATCTGTTCAGAATACATTCTTGAAGTAATTATAGTAACTGAATACGGCGCCTTGCTAGATCGTAGCAGATGATGTAGCTGAAGGCTATGCTAAACTGTCGCCTCTGCAAATGAGAGCGTATGTAGTCAGTGAACCATGGCTAGCAAAGTCGGCTGTACAACTGGGGCGAGTGCTAGGGAGTCTCTAGACTAGACCTTCCGTGCGGCGGCGCTCGGTCTGCAATCACTGATAGTGGCGACACACGGGTCCGACGTATACTACCGGACCTCAGACGAGTTAAAGGCTACCACCTAGTAAGTGTGGTGTCTGGCGGTGACACCACACTAATTGTAAGTTCTAGGGGACTGATGACCTCAGACTTTAAGTCCCATAGTGCTCAGAGCCATTTGAACCATTTGAATCAAATTCGCCTTGGCAAAGGCAACAAGACCAGAGACAACTGTGTAAATTGCCGAAAAGTATTCAGTGAGAAATCTGCGAGTAAAACAGGAAGTATCGTGGCTAAGGGCGTTTAGCATATTCCACTGTCTTGCGGGAAGAGCACAACAAATCCGTACGTGGAACACACGTGAGTACAGTATGATTCATATACGCTAAATGTGTTCAGAATTTTCTACAAGAGGTTAATACTTAAAAATATATAGTTCAGGAAACTTGTTAACATGAGCAATGATAACACCAGAGAATATAACTAAGTAATGTATGAATTATGTCGCGAATAATTATTCTTATCAGTCGCCAAATGGTAGGGGTTAACATACACTAGAATAAAGCACTTGCTTAAGCCAAATTTGAAATATTTTATGTGAGGTCGAAATGACTCTTTTACGCCGTTTTAGGAATGTTAGAAACTCAGGCATTCTAGCGCTAGACAATATGACTTCACGCTGATCTCTACAAGACCACAAAGCTCATCAGTGGCAGATAGAAGACAGTGAACAATATGTTACCGACTACCAACACAGCAGATCTGTTGCTTGGCGACAGGTCACATTCGAGGTCAGAACGTGGACTATGGAAGCAGCACTAACGTAATTCCGTATAGAATGCTTTCACGGTCACCTCCGCATTTGGCCTGACATTATTCCGCTGAAACAAGGCACGTGCAGTTGGCTGCAGCAAATACAGTGTCTCGGACTCTGAAAGCTCCCTGATTAGTAGCTGCGAATCAGATTCATGTCAGTACGTATCAACTGACACCGAGTTTGCATCGCATAGTATCTCAAAGCATCACGGTTTGCGTCTGCCTGCTATGCCGCTTAACAATGCGGGCTACCAGATTGTGGACAGCGCAGCAGCATGTAATACGTACGCTGTAGGGCAAGCTGAAGTGGAAGTTATTCGAAAACTCCTCATAGACACTCTCGGCACGCCAGCGGATGGATTCCTGTGGATTTTAGCAATGCGATCCCTTTGTTGACATTGGAAGGCGGCGGTTTGGAATGTGTGTCGCAGTTCCATTCCACAATAAAGGGCATGTAACCGTCAAAGCAGCAAGCTTTACAATGCGTTGTGTTGGTATGCTTCAGTATCGAGTTAACACTGTAAATGAAGCAATACACTTCATTAAGGACATTACTGCTGCACTCTGGCCTGTCTAATATAGCACACTCGCTGTGAACAATCTTCTGTCCATTGGGCGTATTCATGCAGCACTGCGTGCTGAAATACGGAAATCAGTATCCCGAATTCATTCAGAAACTGATACTGCGCCCTTTGATTTTGACGAAGCATTGTGGCACTGACACCGCATTTCCATATTTTTTCACGGGTATTCGGTTTCTGAGTACGGCGTAAGAGACAGACAAGAGAGGTCTCTACTGGGGTTGCGCAATCACTATGTCTCCAAAATTCTAACCAGTTGTAATTAGCACATTTTTTAGGGTGTGTACAGTATTTCTATCTATCGGGCCATTATTTATAGGTGTGTCAAATTTCACAAGCATAAATATATCATTTCTTCTTTTTTCTCTTGTCGCAACATTCCTAGCAGGATATTAATTTGCGACAGTGTATTTCGAATAAAGTACTTCATTGTATTTAAGATAAAGCCGTTGCAGAGCTTACAGAGAATAGTTGTAGTAACTGTGAGAGATGGAAAGGCCGTAAGCAGATGCAGAGGCAGAGCGCTGGGAGGCCACAATCTCATCTGCAATGTAGACGCACCCGTTTCTCCCACACCACGGGTTCGGCCTCAGCCATTGCTCGCCACTTCACTTTATTGAGCCGTGGTTGCCAGTGCCGTACCCTCATCAGAGGCGTTTTGCTTGCAGAAGACTCAATGGGACCCTAAGATAACAAACTAAGACAGAATTTGAATTCGGTTAACTAGCAGCAGAACGTGACTCCCAATTCATGTTGTCGCTTTTACTTACATTGATACCAACCTATTGTTGACATCACCGTCGTAGGTCTTATATATCTGTTCCTCTTTGTCAATGGAACGGATTACAAATCAGTGACAGAGACAGCTCAGCAGAGGAATGCTAACCATATTTGAGTCGTTTAATCGCTGTTACGTTATACTGAGTTGACTGATGGTTTCCCAGGCTCAGAGTCCCCCTCTGCTTGCAGCATAATTACATATAAAACGGATACGTAGGAAAGATTTTGAACAATGCATTTTTACTATGGAGTACAGGAATGCATTTTAAAGCACCTAATTTCGACGACTGAGTTTTGTAGCTCAACGCACAACAAGAATAATGTTAATCTGCGCTTCACGAATGAATTACATTTTGCATGCTGGCTCTGTGTGAAGACACCCTGTTCAGGCCTTTCTACTTACATTTTATCCGATTTTGCTTACGAGACTCTCTTGTTTCATTTGATTTCCGATTCAGTTTTGTCATATTTCCACCGATATTACGCGCTGGTTACATGAGTGATTAGGGGTAGCGTACAGCAACGTGGGTTATCCACCTCTCCGTACCTAACATAACATTTCATTATTGTAGCAGTTTTTTCCCCATTGCATGCATCTGGCCTTGAACTGGGGAACTCCTTTTCGCTCGGGTAAAAACAGGAGAATATTTCACACTTTGGATGAGCTGCCGGTCACTCATAAGGCAGTTCGTGGGTTAGCAGACCTCACGGACAGTCAGCCTCCGCAGACAATGAGCTGCGGAATGGAAGACTGGTGACCCCTGTGGCAGAACAGGGAGCCACTGGTGAAAGGCGTAATAATTCTGCTTGTCAGTAACCTTTGGGAGGGGTCCTCAGCTGTTTAATTGCCGTTATCCTGCTGTGTGTACTCTCAAAGTCTCCAAAAATGTTTCCTCAAGCAAACTAATAGCCACTAGTGCGTATGCAAATATACAAACTTCGCCCTTCCAGTGAGAAAGCTGTGCGAAGCCCCTGAAAGTTTCCCCATTTCCGACGAACACGTCTGTACGTGGGAACGTAGCGACACTTGTCTCCATTTTCCTTATACACGTATCTCATTGGCGGGTACATTTTTTAACTTTTTGGTGGGAAGTAGCGAATGGACTTCCAGATTCTTGATTGTAAGAGCACTTAGGGTCTTTCTAGGACTACTTAGAAAAGATTGTCTGGAGTGACTTTCCGAGGTTTGAAGGAAAGCTATCAGAAACTGAGGAAGGCTTTCGGAGGCGTATACGGAGTCGTATGGTTACTCTGATTCGAATTTGTCCTTGGTTAGGGTACTCCGGAGCCTGCGCTCGTACGTGTTTTTCTTGACTTGGCCCTCTGTCAAGTCTTCACTTTCAGTTTACGCGCATCGCCGGCGGATAATCAGGAGGACGATGAGTCATCACATCTGCGCAGCCCAGCAACAATTACAGAGGTCGCAGTTTGGCGCACCCCGACTTGTCGGTAACCACTAGCATAGCGGTCACGCTAAGATCTCTATGGCAATGCGCACTCCCGGCTTCGGGACTCGCGATATACTTAGGGAAGAGGAGATCACGCGCTTAGTGGTTTCTTTTTATGATTCTTACTTTTTTCACTGATGCTCTTTTATAATTCATGACCTTTTTGCGCAATTTTAAGGCTTTGCAATCACGGTTGAAAGCGTAATTCATGTTCTTTATGTGTCTGGGCACCATCTCAACCGTAATCGTCCGCCAAAAGTCTGAAGGCGACCCCAATAACCATTCATTGCCTCGTCATTGTTCTGTTTTAATTATGTAATCTCATCCTCAAATTGTTTTATAACATCGTCGTTTATGTGTCCTGGGTATTTTTTTTTTACATCGTTTGAATAACTATTATTTTACCAGATGAAACTCTATCATTCAGCACTTAGAAAATTAAATTATTGAATTGTAATACTCAGGTCCTCCAACCATAAGCAGCAGTCGAGGAACCTGAAGAGCTCAATAACTTTTCGATGTGTCTCGCAACTGACTTTTCAAGCAGCCTATTAGCTTCAAGGGAGTAATATATCATTTTGTATTAGCCGGGGTAATAGATTTAGCATCAGTCTAACCTGAATACCCACGGGGCACCCGATGAACGAGAGGTCGTGTTCACCTCACACCCAGCTTCTGGCTACTCGCTGTGTACTCGTAAGACAGCAAGAAAATAGTGAAGTTTAAGGTAAAATATTAAGTTCCTTACAGTCTTGTGTGAGCAAGCGGAAGCATCATTAGCCTTTATAACACATGGTGAATATTAATGCTTTGAATCAAGTATTGCTGCAAGCGCATGAGACTCTGAATGGAGTGTTAAAAATGATGCAAATGGCTCTAAGCACTATGGGACTTAACATCTGAGGTCATCAGTCCCCTAGTCACAGAACTACTTAAATCTAACTAACCTAAGGACATCACACACATTCATGCCCGAGGCAGGATTCGAACCTGCAATCGTAGCAGCAGCGTGGTTCCGAACTGAAGCGCCTAGAACTTGTCTACCATAGCGGCCGGCAATGGAGTGTTAAGAACGTACATATAACATCGGTAATAAATGTCTCATTCATCAGACAACCACACTACGAAACATTTAATTTCAGGCTACCTTACCACGATAAGTGCAGCAATACACCAATTGCAACTTTAGTGCTAAACTTCTAGTGCTAGTTATATCATATAAACATCTAGGGATAGCACTGTACAATGATGTAAAAAATAAAAAAATACTTGAAATCATTATTTAAAAAGTGAATGTAATACTTTTACTACTTGCGGAAAATACTGGAAAGTGCAGCAGATTATGGGAAATAACACAAAATACACGAGTCAAGCATATTATGCGTCACAGCTCCAAGCTCGGGGTATTATGTAGTCCTGGCAGCAGACATCGAAGAAATCAAAGCTGTAGTGCTAGGATACTAGCGAATCACTGTCATCCATACAATTGTAGAACGGAGATTTTCTGAGAACTTAAAGGGGAATCACAGGAAAATACGTATCGGCAAAGTACCCAGCTAGGTTTATGCATCGCATCAAAGGGAATATGTGTCATTACTCTTCTTGTTTAGCGTCACCCACTTTTAGGCAAAGCCACAGGAACTCACGTCCTCTCGAAGGGCATAAGACGCCGTTCTACGAAAAGTCGATTCCTCATTACGACCAATTTGCTAACGACATTACAAACCGCCTCTGTAATTGGTACCTCACATCTTGTGTTATCTCTAACATCCCTCAAAACTAACATGAAACACATTCCAAGAAGACGTATTGTATCAATATCGCTGTATTAGTACAAATCAACACTCCGTATATTTTTACCGTACTATTTACGCTTCATGAGTGGAGGTTGTATAAATACTGCAGTTAAATGTTACTTTAATGACGCGTTGGATCCTACATGCTTAAGAGTTAGTAGCCTTTCTTTCAAGGACGACATTCCCCTTTTCTACGGTATGTTTTCTTTAGTTTTTACCAGGAATTTATGGAAATACGGAAGCTTTTGTATTTATCGCGTATTTTTCGTTCCCATATATATTTACATTTTTGTCACTTGGGAGGCCGTTAATTTGCTCTTGTACAAGACACTTTTGACTGCTTACAAAGTACAAAGCGAGATGAATCACAGCTGTCAACAAAACGAAAGATAATGCTGCACGTTGCTAGTTAGATGTATTAGTGCTCATTATCGTATAGCAATGCTCGAAAATTTGGAGCAATAGTTTCAGTAATGTTTACGATGGTGAGATAAATAACTATTTTACCACATATGCCTCCACCTAGGAAGACACAGCCACATCATTTGTAACTAGACAGTGCCTAGTTAAACAGAGTGACTGTTTTATGTAGATGGTCGTGTAGTTAGGTGAAGGCCACCATATGGCGCTTTAAGTAATTTCGATTGCTGTGAAGACAAATATTTTTTTGCGATAGGGAATCAGATGTCAATCTCACTCCCACTAAAAGATCATCAGAAGCTCGGAAAATAGGACACAATTAAGAGAAAAGATCTTAAGCCTCGATTTCAACTTTTACCCTATTTTATATATAATGACTGTTTAGTATCACAGGTAAAACAGTTTACTTCTTAAGACGGAAACAAGAGTTTATGCACTCTATGACAACAGAAAATAGTGTGTCAAGTAGCAATGAGTTTGCTGCGAAATTTGGTAAGTAGCCAGTCTCCAGGTGTTTCGTCAAGTTTTTGCAGTAGCATAATTCAATATTGTGTTACCTCCTTCCTATATTGTATTACCTCCATCTTAGAGATGGTGAATACGTTGGCTCCTATGGCCGAAATGGATGCATGTAACAGGAATTAATTTCAGTTTTTGAAGAGTAATGTGTTTTATATTATAACCGACGAGTGTTCACCTAACAGTGTTTGAAAGGGCCAGACGATTAGACTCCGCAACGTAGTAAGATCTTAGCGTCATTGTCACCAAAGACGTTCAGATAAGGCAGTTACAACGTATGAGCTCCAATGGGTCCCACACACACACACACACACACACACACACACACACACACACACACACACATACATACATGCATACATACATACATACATGTCAACGTATTATGTCACGCTCAGCACCAACTTCACTGAGCTTTGACTGGTCCGCCAATAAACTTCACTAGTCCCAAATACTTCGTCAGACACCATCAGGATATATGTGACAATATTCGTACAAAACCAAGTGAACGATTCACAGTTTTACGTATATAACGGGCAGTAAAATGACAACGTGACAGATGGAAAAATTAAGTAAACAGAATATTATTTAAGAATTAATCGTCATAACTCTCAAAAAATTCATCCCACTGTGAGACAAGACGGTCAACGCCTTCAGGGAAATATGTTTGCGATTGCTACGGATCCATGATTGTACCCAGGCTTGCACATCTTCATCCGAAGCAAATCGACAGCCCAGAATGTCTTTCTTCAGGGCTCCAAATGTATGGAGATCGGGTCTCTATGTAGGATGTGTAAGGGCTTTTCAGAGAAACTTAACCACTATAGTCGAAAAAAACTTGGCAACATATAGGTCCGAACCCAAACGTCCAGGAATGATGACAGACGACATCATACTGTTGTCATACATTGCCTGCCCACAAGTTGCCTAGGTCGTTTCGAACTCGTTGCAGAAGTTTCTCTGGGAAGGCGTTACACATCCTCCATAGAGTCTCCCCATGCTATTTCCATATTTTTGGAGCCATGAAGAAAGATATTCGCGCCGTCGATTTGCTTCGGACGAGAAGATACAATCATTGTTTCGTAAGCAACTGCAAACATTTTTTCATGAAGGCATTGGCCGCTTGTGTCACAGTGGGGTAAAAGTAATAACAGTTATTGTGACTACCTTTCAAATAATGAAGAGATTAGTTACTTTATCCATCTATCTCCTTTTCATTTGAATGCCCCTTACAATTGGACCCTGCTGAGTGGAGGATCAGTAGAATGTTTACATGAAGACTATTTGAATCGAACTACACTGCTGCTTGTTCCCCCTTGAGAGAATTTTCAAAGTGCTTACAACGGACATGGCTTCTCGCACTGCTGTTTATTGGTGTTTGAATTGTTCATCAGTTATGAAAAATGGTGATTATGGAACACTGTGTTTGTTACAGTGTAGCGGCATGAAGCCTTTGCCTGCCGTTGGACAAATAAAGTTAGTGCCGACACCTAAACTGAAGCGATGACAGGAAAGTTTTCGTGTGTACTGGACAATGGTGCTATCTTAATGGCTGCAGAATTTCTGAAGTGTTACCCTAGAAAGGGGCACCGGACTTCTTGCAATGACATATCACAAACATAAAAGATGCAACAGAACCATTAGCTTCATAGAGAAACTCAACAACTTCTTGACATCAACAGTAGTATGAGCAAAGGGATCTGCAAGAATAAGCAGCATTCTGGCATGTGCACCTTTGCAAAATAAACAAAGCCCATATTCCGATTCATCTTTAAAGTGGACATTAATTTTGTCCCATCACTTTACTCTCTAATTTTAAAAGAGAGGTAGCCTAGCAGTGTCGTTCTGCTGCACATGCGACAACTGCTAAAGCATCTTCATCCAGGATAATAACGGGCCATGAAACTGTTATTAAAATGGTAGATTGTAACAATAACAAAACGGGAGTAACCTCGGTAAGTTATCAGAGCCAACCTCGATTCCACATGGTTGAATCCCTTCGCCCAAGCCAGGTGGTGTGGATAAGAACTTGAACGCCAATGCGTTGGCGACCAACGTTGAGCTGAATCCAGTCTCTGTCATTCGCTGGCCTTTGTTGGCCTAGTGTGTACGCACCTTTGGAGTACAAAATGGTGATTAATTGCGCATCTGTCGGTGAGCAACCAATCTGATGGTGCGAAGTACTCATCACATACTACACACGCATTACCCTGGAAAAAATTCGCTCAACTGCCGCTGAGCTGGACAAGTAAACAAAATATAAGTAAACCATTTGACAGTAGTCGAGTTGGAGTACAAATGTGTGTGTTGTGGTAGGAAGACAATCTCCAAGGTAAAACCTGGTAGAGAAAAGCTACAGCTGTGTAAGGAAGGACTAGTTTTGCAGTGATTACTCTGAAACAGGTTTCTTGTCCATAGAAGCAAAAATTTCACTAGGAGAAAATAGTGATTCGTTGAGTGTGTTATTCGTTCCACGTAAACGTTGCCTTGAGAGATTGCAGGGCACTCTCACCTCTAATATGGTGTTATGCTGCGTAATGTTCTTAGGGCTGTTGATCTTTATTACTTGGTTGCTATACCTGGATACGATCTGACTTCATTCATATGATGAAATGTTTGGCAGTAGTTGCTCTTGCCTGTGTGCTCCAGTGAAGGAATAGCGGTAACCTTTATCTGCATTCATAGGAAGAGGGTGCCGATTTAAACGACTGCAGTAAAAATGTACGTTGCCTGAGAGGCAAGAGAAGCTTTCTTCCTGTGGAACCTGAGTGAAAACATTTACGGACTGCTGAGTTCCACGGTCTCATTGTTTAGACACGTTGGATGGTGCCAGTCAGTCAGCGGCCGCATCAAGGTAGGCTGACTAGCATTGAAGAGTCGCCGCTGCACTGGGCAGAGACCGGCAATAAAGCAGAGGATGGGCCCTTGTTAGGCAGGAAGCTGATGAGACGACTGTGTGTTTCTGCGAATTTGTGTGGCACAGATCACTGGGGCCCAGGTATCCAGACTCTGTTACAAAACATATTTGTTGGTTCAAATGGCTCTGAGCACTATGGGACTCAACTGCTGTGGTCATCAGTCCCCTAGAACTTAGAACCACTTAAACCTAACTAACCTAAGGACATCACACACATCCATGCCCGAGGCAGGATTCGCACCTGCGACCGTAGCAGTCGCACGGTTCCGGACTGCGCGCCTAGAACCGCGAGACCACCGCGGCCGGCAAACATATTTGTGAAATCATTATGCTTTTAACGAGTTTATGGCCGTTCTTTCGAAAGTTCGAAATCGACGAAGCAGCGGATATAACGATCTTTTTATGGAGAGCTGTGGTTCCATCCAGGTCATGGTTTTTGCAAAACACGGCGTAAATGCGTGGTAAAGCCGGCCGCGGTGGTCTAGCGGTTCTAGGCGCTCAAGTCCGGAGCCGCGCGACTGCTACGTTCGCAGGTTCGAATCCTCCCTCGGGCATGGATGTGTGTGACGTCCTTAGGTTAGTTAGGTTTAAGTAGTTCTAAGTTCTAGGGGACTGATGACCATCGATGTTAAGTCCCATAGTGCTCAGAGCCATTTTTTTGCGTGGGAAAGAGGCCACGAAACTGAATCTATTTTCTTTTTCTCCCAGTTAACTCTAAAGTCACTGGTTGGCCAAATCTGTGTATGGAGAGCAAGGAGCGATCTTCCAGCTTCGAATGTCGTGCTCCAGCTCCTGATTGGCTTGTGCTAAAGTGAGAGTGGCCTAAGACGTAAATGTGCTATTCTAGCGAGCTGGCGAGTAAAGCTGAGAGAAAGAGAAGTAGTCACTCTTGTACTAGCGCTTCGCTATTAAAGATCTGCAGGTCGTTACCTAAATGATGAGACTTGTGTCCTTTGCTAGTGTGCCACTTAGAGCATGTGCCAGTCACCACTTGAACTGCCAGAGGTACTGCTTCTAGCATCACACACACAATGAGCGATGTGTGAATGTAATTATCTGTTTATCTGTCGGCCGTCTAAGCTATTGACATATTCTGTCACGCATAGTCGTGCCACGGAGTCAAATTGGTTTGGCAAACCATCTAATGGGTCCACCTGAACACTGGAATCCCCCAGGGTTTCACAGGCTCATAAGGAAGAACCTGCGTTCTGAATTAGCAGAGCGCGACACCAAGTACTTGCATTTTTCAGGGGTGCGCCATTAATAACAGATTGCTGCCATCCATGTCTCCAGTCGGCAAACGCATCGCGGTGTGCTGCCCTGATGGGGAGGAGGGTAAGGTATCCGCTGATATGACGTAGGGCTCCAGTATATGCCTTTTAGCACCCTGTTCTTTCGAACAATATTTTTCTTTATTGAATAGGAGAGTATAGATACTTGACGTAGCGTAGTTTTTGGGCCATACCACGGATTCACATTACGCATTCAGGTAAAGTGATTAGTTATGGTTAGTGTCGTGTGATGATCCCCAGCTGATCACTTTCTTCACCATAGACCGAATATAATTGAAAGTGTTTGTCAAATAAATATGTTAGTGTGATATTTTTTTAGCAATTTTTTTTCTTGTGACGTTAAGAATGAATAAATCTATTGTTATTTAGACCACAACTCCTCCCAGTGTTTTGATTGACATTACCTTCGTGATTTTTATTGAAGTCTGATTACAACTGAAAGTAGGAAAGATTAAAGCCATGTAATGATTTTGCCAACATACGAAAAAGAGCACAGTGGACGCATTATTGTGGCCAAGATAGACATGAAGCCCACGCCTACTACAGTAGTACAAGTTTATATGCCAACTAGCTCTACAGATCAGGACGAAATTGATAAAATGTATGATGAGACAAATGAAATTATTCAGATAGTGAAGGGAGACGAAAATTTAATAGTCATGGGTGACTGGAATTCGATAGTAGGAAAAGGGAGAGAAGGAAACGTAGTAGGTGAATATGGATTGGGGATAAGAACTGAAAGAGGAAGCCGCTTGGTAGAATATTGCACAGAGCATAACTTAATCATAGCTAACACTTGGTTCAAGAATCATAAAAGAAGGTTGTATACATGGAAGAAGTCTGGAGATACTAGAAGGTATCAGATAGATTATAAAATGATGAATTACTGTTCCCATTTTCTCTTAAACAAATTGAAGGTATTTAATAGTGGAAATGTCACTTGGTATTGGTTTAATTTGCTGTTTCTCCTTATTTACTCCAGGGTTCCTTTAGGAGTTTACTCTATCCACAGGTCCTGTGAACACATCAAACATGTTTTTCACAAGGGCCGCTGTTGATTTGTGTCCGAAGACTATCATGCCGAGTCCCCTCCTTCATTGGGAGCATTATCTGCTCTCTGCCCAGGTGGAAGAGCATCCTCTACAGGAAACATACTACATGTGTTTTTAGTCTGGCAATAAATTCACTTTTCAGTCACTCAGGTGTTAACGCATTCGACAACTGATTGTATTAAACTTCGTGGCGGATTAAAACTGTGTGCTGGACAGATATTCAAATTCGGAAAATTTGCCTTTAGCGGGAAAGTGGTCTACCGTCTGAGCTTGCCAAGCCCAACACAGAACCCGTCCTCATAACTTTACATCCGCCAGTATCTCGGCTTCACAAAAGCTCTTCAGTGAAACTTGCGACACCAACACTCCTGGACGAAAGGATATGCAGGAAGTAAAGCTATGAGGAGGGTTTATGAGTCCTGCTTGAATAGCTCAGTCGGATAGTCGCCTCTCAGCCGTGTTATGAAGCGGACGTGCGACGGTAACTGTGCCGCACTCCACGAGTGGGCTGTTATTAACTCGTGCGAGTACTGGTATTGTTGTGTCAACAGAGCATCTCGAAAGACGACGGCATTCATAAAGGCTACAAAAAAATTAAGGTTCCACTCCAAGTACCCATGACCTAAGGCATAAAAAGTGGAGCGTTTTCTGCGTGAAGTAATGCATGTTGATCCACAGGAATTCTTCAGTAGACATCTTTCCATCGTCTACAGCGCTGTTTACCAGAAATTTTTCGAGGAATCAGCGTGTGAACGACTTATTCTCCGTGCCGGAGATGGATGTCGTTACCATCACTCGGATGGAAATGTGGGCGTCGGGACCGTCGACGATGCAGGGCTCGGGGTTCGAACCATACGAATCTTCGAGCTCCCATTTGTAGTTCCGGCCACCCTTTTTGTGGACGCACTGTGGCCTTACGGGCAGGTGCTAATTCATGTGGAAGGAAAGCAGCACAACTTCAAGACGTATCCTGTTCTGTAAGAGTGCGTTAGGTGGACCTGGAATGCAGAAACACATCCCGTCGGACGTGACCACTGGTGGCTGTCGAGCTATCATCATTTATGACGGTCAACCGCGGCTTTTTCGAGATGCAGAGAGAAGGGCAGGTTCGCTCCTAATGCCTGCAGAGACGCCTCGTCCAGACACTTCGTGCTGACAGGCGCCTACATCGCAACCGATGACGTTGCCTATTGCATGCGTTAAAGCAGAGAGGAACGTGACGAACGCGGACGTTTTTCCCATATAGTAACCGACTCCCGTGGGCCCGGTTTTCGCACCCACAATAGGACGGCTTTCTCGGAACCGTCGATCTGCTCGACAGCACCGACTCCATCTGCATTTCATCCGTGAGAAGAAGGGGACCACCTGAAGGCCGATTCAAGCTCGGGCATGGAGATGGGGGAGCTGCTACTATTCGCCATGATCCACAGGACGCAGACACGCGTTCCCGCAAGCAGAAGTCGCCCAAACGACTAAAGAAGAGGAGCTGTCCGCAGGAAACTCTTCACTAGACGGCATTCCCTCTGCGAACCGGGCTGTGAACACCGCTTCATTGTTTCCTGGTTCACTGCTGGCAACGACCGCCGAAGGACAAAGACAGTTTGACGATGCTCAACCCAGTGACCATCTCCTTGGTGATGTTGCGGTTATGACATTAGATGAACGTCATCCGTCTGCTAACGTACCTCACCTTCAGGTTGCTAATCGGGCATCTGATGTGGAGATCACTGATATTTATGTGACAGGGACGATCAGACGGGTGACGTGGCCCTTACTGGCTTAAGTGACTGAAGTATACATCATACTATCCAATGAACCGGGTGTATCGGATAGGTACAGTCAATGACATCGAAACCCAGCTGTTGAAGGACATGATTCGCCGGCTGACATCGATAATGTGCTTCTTCAAGAGGTACGGCCTGATCTGAACCTGGACGTTTACGGATACACATCTTACGGTAGCCCAACTACCGACGATGGTGGTGGTACGGCCACACTAATACACGATAGCACAGAAGAAACAGACATTCAAGATTCGCCATCAGCGCGAGGCCTTGCGCTCACCATCGATGCGATCCGCCTTGTGAATCTGTATGCCCCATCTGGAACGGTGAAGCGTCGAGAGTCAACAGTCTATTATTCTACTGAGGTGGCCCCATTGTTTCAAGGCGCCACAGAGCACTTAGTGGTGAACGGCGACATTAACAGCGTCTTACGCCCTGAGAATCAGATCTCTCACCATGTCCCGCGTCCGGCATTTCACTCGATGGTCAGGGACCTAGCTTTGCATGATACATGGACTATTATCCATGCTAAACGATACGGGTATACGTAATTCGCCACCACTCGGCCAACAGGTTTATTTATTTATTTATTTACAGGTCAAGTTCCGCAGGACCAACTTGAGGAGCAAATCTCCAAGGTCATAGAACGTGTCGGTACTCGTACATGAAATTACAGCATAAAAGTAATATCAGATAAAAATAAAATGTTTATGAACCCGAAAAGTCTATCCATAAGTTTAAGTAAACGAAATCAAAAATGCAACGAGAATCAGTTTAATTTTTCGAAAAATGGCTATGAGACTTAACATATGAGGTCATCAGTCCCCTAGACTTAGAACTACTTAAACCAAACTAACCTAAGGTCATCACACAAATCCATGTCCGAGGCAGGATTCGAACCTGCGACCGTAGCGGTCGCGCGGTTCCAGACTGAAGCGCCTACAGACGCTCGGTCACAGCGGCCGGCCCAATGTCGCACGTGACCTACTTTACTAAAAATGGTTCAAATGGCTCTGAGCACTATGGGACTCAACTGCTGTGGTCATCAGTCCCCTAGAACTTAGAACTACTTAAACCTAACTAACCTAAGGACATCACACACACCCATGCCCGAGGCAGGGTTCGAACCTGCGACCGTAGCAGCAGCGCGGCTCCGGACTGGAGCACCTAGAACCGCACGGCCACCGCGGCCGGCTACTTTACTACCAAGCTAGTGTCATAAGCATAAGAAATATTTTAGAGTTACCTGTAAATATAAATAAGGAACAGGAGTGGCGTCAACACTTATCCCTGCCCCCCCCCTCCACTTGACCGTACGCCACTCAGACTCCACATCACAGCCATTCTCAGCATTGTGAATAATGACCTTTTGCTGTCTGTTGCTAAAGTAAGAGATGAACCAGTTGTGAGCTACTCCTCGTAATCCGTAATGGTCCAACTTCTGGAGCAATATTTTCTGATCAACACAATCAAAGGCATTAGTTAAACCAAAAAATATGCTTAGCATTCGAAACCATTTGTTTAACCCATCCAGTACAATACAGATAAAAGAGGATATAGCCTTTTCAGTTATTGAACGATTTCTAAAGCCGAACTGTATATTTGATAGCGAATCGTGTGATATAAAATATTCAATTGCTCTTACATACACTGCCTTTTGAATAGCCTTAGCGAACACTGATGGCATAGAAATAGGTCTATAATTGTCTACATTAACTCTTTCTCCCTTTTTTATAAAGCGACTTTACTACTGAGTACTTTAATGGTTCCGGAAGCTGACCATTACTAAAGGAAAAATTTCAAATATAATACAGGGCTAACATGTGAAGCACAGTACTTTAATATTCCGCTAGGCATTCCATCATTACCATGAGAAGCATTAGTCCTCAATGATTTAATTATTGACTCAATCTCCCCCTTTATATCACAGAGGAGTATTTCAGACGTCAATCTCGGAAAGGCATTTGCCAAGAAAGATATAATGATTCCCTGTAGAAACTAAATTTTTATTTAACTCACCAGCAACGTTCAGAAAATGATTATTAAATATTGTACATATATCCGATTTATCAGTAACATAAATATTTTTGCTACGAACTGACTTTATATCGTCGACCTTGTGCTGCTGACCAGGCCTTTCCTTCACAGCTGACCGTATGCTTTTAATTTTATCCTGTGAATTAGCTATTCCATTTGCATACCACATATTCTTTGCCTTCCTAATGTCGTTTTTAAACACCTTACAATACTGTTTGTCATGGGGTACTATAGCTTGATTGTGACTACTTCTAAAACTTTGATATAATTCCTGCTTTATTCTACATGATATCCTCATCCCACTAGTCAGCCAACCGCGCTGCCTACTACTGCTAGTACCCTATCACGGGGCACGAGAAACAAATTCCCTTAAACTGATGGCCTTCCACTTCAATTTTATAGCATCTTTTCTGACCTGATGGGGTAAGCTTGGTGGCAGATGTGTTGCGAACTGCTGGATCCGGACGTTCGCGTCCCCCACCCCCACCACCCCCAAAATTTTGGAGGGCATGGTAATCCCTGTGCCAAAACCGAATTGAGGTTGCAGACCGCAAGGCTTCAGACCGTTGACGTTACTGAATTCGGATCGCAAGCTGTTCGCATGCATACTTCTTGCTCGGCAATTCGCTGTTGCCTAGGATGCCATTTACGCTGGCCAAACATGTCAGGTAGTTGGCAGTAATATACACGCGACTTTAAGTTCTTATATGGATGTGGTGGCGCTCATGTCAGCATGTCGTTTGGAAGGCGCCCTCGTGGCGTTTGACCTAGTCTACGCGTGCGACTGAGTTGAGAGTGGTTTTTTGCAGGCTGTCTAGGAGAAGACGGGTCTGTCCACAGTATCGACTGGTGTGGTTCTACGTCTCATCCGCGGGACCCCTTCCACTCTCCTGGTCAATAGCTACCGCTCTCCACCATTCACTATTGAGCGCTCAGTGCGACAAGGCTGCCCTTTGTCAGCCTCTATCTACGCCGTCGACTTCGAGCCTGCGCGTCATGGACTATGTCAGCGTTTGGAGGGCATTTGTCTCAACAATGTGTATTTTAAATGTTGTGCCTATTGGGACAGTGCAACTTTCTTGGTGAGGTCGGCAGAAGATGTATGTCTGGCGATGTCGTGGCTTCATCACTACAGCGAGGTGGCCAGCAGCCGTATCAACGTGTAGAAGATACACTACATGGATGTTGGCAGAGGACTGGCCATCAGAGCGCCAGTCGATGGTCCCGTCGATGAAATGTTTGGGAGTGACCTTCCATGGTAACGTGCAGCTAAGGTACGACAGACTGCACGAAAGTTTTTCTTCACACCTTTCTCACGCTTGACTTGATCATGCGGATGGGTTTTGTGAACGTCTATCTTGCCCCTTTCAGTATACACATGTTCTCTCTCTGCCCGCTACAGTGGCTGCCAAGTTTCAGGTGGCCTTTGGTCATTTTGGTAGCGATGGTAGGGTGTTCAAGATCCGTTGTGAGATACTGACGATACACATACATGCAGACGGCGTTAGAATGTTAAACGTACACAGTAGCGAGTGCGCTCTCTTTTTGCGGACGACGCATCACCTACGTGCTTCGGTTAAGGACACCCTCACTGGTACGCTGATTTAGGAGGTGGCGCCACAGTCCTTCCGGCCGTCGTCGATACCAGATGGATATATCGGGCCCCACTTGGCATCTGTCTAATGGAGATGAGTTATCTTTTGGGTGTTTTACCGATCGCCCAAGCGCCTAGAATCAAGGACTTCTACCGAGACTTCAAGCGGGCAATGCCTGCTAAGGGGACTGAACGCCAACGTCCGCCGATTGGCTAGAAGCGGGTGTGGAGTAATATACACGCACCTTTCCCTCCCACCGCGGTGGTATGTGATAACAACTGAAACAATCCCCACTCGACAGCGATTATTCACTATTTATCTTGCCGAGGACCCTCTCTGGCAAAGGTCTCGATTCCGAGTCTCGATCCAGCACGCATTTTTAATATGCCATAGAGTTTCTTATCAGTGCACACTCCGCTACGAAGTGAAAATTTCATTATGGAGCTAATGTTATGTTTCATTACGTTTTCTGTCGTCGTATAAAGGTTCCTCTTACCTCAAATCCTTTGCGTTCTCGTTCAGAAACACATCGATTCGTTTTCTAAATCGAATGCCTAGTATTTTTATTCGGTATATTCACCAAAGCAATGGCTGCCAAGATGTATGTGATTCATTAACCAGAGCACTTTGCTTTTCGTAACACTAATAGATGCTCAAGATGTCGACCTCGTAAATTTGGAAGATATGGGTCGTTCATATCGTTTCACTGTTACTTTTCGCTGTTTGAGTTAAGTCATTTACGTACACATTGATTGTAAAATTGGTGTTTCCAGTCTTTTGTCCTTCAACATGGCTACAAAACGTACGTATTAATGGATCTAAGAATATTATAAATAAAATCATAGACAACTGGCACTCTTGGCTGACAGGTCTTTGCACTGGGAGTTCTTTTACACCCTTGAAAACAGTCTTCAGTCTTGCATTGACCGGAAAGATAAAGTAAGATAAAGAACAATAATTTATTACGGGAAACTTAAGTGAATTATTACTTCTCTCAAGAATTTGTGGCTTAAATTTTCAGATGAATAGTCTAACTGAAAAGTGAGAAATCCGGTACTTTGTTGTTGAATCTTGTGGATGAATAAAACGCAATCTCACCTTATCCGTATTCCATTAAAGATGTTTCTACCAGAGACGCTACATTTATGGCCTGCTCCAATAATTCCGTGTATTACTTTCTGTATTGTCACGGCAACAATGTTTAATATTATCTTCTTGTGACTTCATGACGTATTATCTGATACTATTTTGTGTGAAATACATATGGACTCATCTGCTGCCTGGGCAGCCTCTCATTATTTCAAGTTTTAACACGATTTTCAATTATTTTTCGGTCAAAGAAATTCTGCTTTCGTCACTTCCGTATATGCCGTTATTTTCGTATTTTCTATTTGCTGGTAGCTGTAGAGCGCCTTGAAGTATCTTCTTATGGCCGGAAGGCCGGAAGTTCCGGTGAGTTTCGAGCTGGCTGTGGTGTTGCCGATAATTCTTGACTTCGTCCTTCTTTTTTCTCTCACTAATTGCTGGAGACGCCACTTTTAATCAGAGTGACATGCGTGGTCTTTGGACCTAAAGATATTCTCTTTCAATCTGGCTGCTTGTAATTCGACTATTTTCTTTTTGGGCATCCTCATTTCCTCTGCTCTGACGTCGCCACTATCTATTTCGTTTTCTCCAGTAAGGCGCTGTAATAAAACTCAGCGTCATCTTGTCTTTCTTTGTAGATCTGATACGAAGCATTTTTTTAAATCTTGTAGTACCTGGTTTGTCTACCAATGCCACCACTCACTGCGATTTTCATAAAATCTTTTTCATTTTTATTTTTCTAGTTGAAGAATTCATCGCTAAAATTTCCTTCAACTTGTTTCTCATCGAGGACGTTAATGTTTAGTTTCCAGTAGCTGTTACCGTACGGCACTGGTATCGTATATCCTTTGATATTAACTAGACCTGTGTGGTGATAACTGATGCTGCGCTGTATGACTTCATTGCAATCGACGTCGATATATTTCTGAACATAAAACCAGTCTACGCTAGGTGCTGCGTTTGAGCTTATGTAGGTGTAATGAGGCTTCTCGATGTTACGTTTCTCGTTTACGTCTTTTGCACTATCAGCAGCTGTTAAATATCGCAGGGGATCGCAGGCTGGAGTGTTAACGTTAGTACGCATGCCTCGTAGTACACAATTAAATCTGACCTCCAAGTATCAGTCCTTTATTGGAGTTTCTTACATAATGGGTGAGAGTTCTCGGCAAAAAAATTGTGGAGCTCCTTTCCTGTGCCATCCGTATGTGGCATACTCGTTTACGAGTGTAATAGCTGTGATGGCTCCTTTTATCACCCGGCCATCTGGATGAAGTTTAAGTTGCCTCATTTCCTGACATCTCTTTTTTAAAATAGCAACACAACGTCCGTTTTCTCCTACACTGTTGTAGATGTTATATGCGGGTATAAGGCGAATGTCTTGAAATACTACTTCTTGAACTAAAACTGCATATAAATTATTAGCTTTTTTAAAAAATCCTTGATCTTCTCATTTGGATGAGGTGATAATATCAGAGATATTGAGTGTTAGATTGTAGTAACTCTATCGGCCCGCAAGACCCTATGTTTTGCTTCCAAAAAGTGTTTTGCAGGTCATGGAATACTTTGGCATGCAACACAGCGATTGGCCCAAGGTCATCTTCTTTTTTTCACTTTTATGTTTTCGATATTCGACACAGGCGTTTTAGTTCATTTCTTGGATTCTTCGTAGTTTGCTTTATCTGGTTGCATTTGAAGGTTTTAAACATTGTTGTATTACAGGCGAGGTTTTGTAATTCCATGCACTGTCCTCAATTTTGTCCAACATATTGCTTCCATCTGTCCAAGTTTCATCGTTGTATTTATTTTCTGCACTTTCAGAGTAGCTAGTTTCACTGTTTTTCAAATTTCTTTTGGTTCCTTTAACGCTTTCTGCCACCTGCATATTCCCCTACACATGCTGTGGCCTATTCTGATGTTACTCATACTTTACTTTTGCAGGGATGCTGATAGCATCCCGGTAGACTGATTTTCCGCTGTTGACTGCTACGCCGCACTCCATTCCTTTCACTTGTTTCTCGGAGATAGTGTCTGTAGCTTCCTCATTCTCATATATCACACTTCCATTTTTGGGTCAGTCTGCCCTAACTGAACGGTTGCGTATGTCATTACTACTGGTTGACTTTTTTCATTAGGTAACTGAACAGGTCGTCTGTGGACACAATTTTCCTTCAGGTTTTCAGTGGTACTGCATATGGTGGATTTGTGGGGTTGATTTTCACACACAACATACGTCCTGTGACAGCACAGTCACATAAGAGAGTATTTAGTTTTCTAATTCTACTTCAGCTATTCGATTGCCACCGAAATCCTCGTGCCAAAAGTTTTGGATCACACTCTTGTCCTCTGACACCGTAAACTACCCCGTGTAGATTAAGCACTTTCTATTCTTTTGTGGTGACACTTGGAACTTTGAATTACATTCTCTCACAGATCGCATTCCAATACCTGCACAAGTTATTAAGACCGTGCTGACAGATCCGTCATCGTGTTTAAACCTCACAAAATTCAATATTTTTGCATTTAGCATGTAAAAAAACCACAATGTTGTTAATCTAAATACCTATCACTTTCTCATCAAGAAACTTTATATCATTAATTATCAATTTCCGAATATCGAGGGCGGTATGTTTTTCGGTCCCCCTTTCAAAACGAAGCATCAGTCCCTCTCTCCAAGAGAAAGACACGTTAGTCACAGTTCAGTTGACGCTTCCCTTCAGCGCAGATGGCACTCCGCAGTAAACAAGCGCTCCGCTGCCCACAGCCTTCGTCACACCAACGCAACCAAACACAGACTTCCAGTCATGACTCACGAGTCGCTCTCACAGAATTACTTCTGCCAATACTTCTCCTACCTTCCTGACTTCACAGAAGTCCTACTGCATACTCTGCGCCACTAGCACTCCTGGAAAAAAGGTAGGAGAATTGGTACTGGAGGAAGGGAACCTATGTTGGCGTCTAATGAATTTTGCTTGGATAGTTAAGTCGTTGCTTCCAGCGACGGTCGTGTACTGGCGTGACGTTATCCTGCGCGCTGCGGCAGGAGTTGTTTACATCCGCAGCGTAAGTCGTCGTCGTTTTTCTATAGTCTGGCAAAGAAACATTACCAACTTGACCTCACATTTTAAGGTGAAAAAAGCATATTTGCGAGATATCAACCCCAGAAACCGGTCACCCAGAATATTTGGGCCGCAAATCTGACTGTATGTTTTATTGGCTTCTGAAAATACAGCTATTAAACGTAAGCACGCTTCGGTTCTTTGTCACTCTATCCGCCTCACTGCGGCCGCCTAATGCCAGTGCCCGAAGTACTACTCCACGCTGCAATTACTAAGAAACTTGTGAAGTACTGTTTTGACATTGGTAACATTCTTTGTTGATTGTGTTCGTGCGCGCAGTTTCTAAACTGCCGCTGGTGTCAAAGATACCTTTGCGTTTATCATTTTTATGTTTTGATTCACAAATGCCACATAAATTATGAAAGGAATAAGCGTGTCGTTAATGAAGTAGCGTAGTATCATTGTTGTGCGTTAATTTGTAGGGACTTTAAAGCTGTCCCTGTTTAAGTGGAGTACATTTTCAGGAGATGCGCTAGTCTTCAACGTGATTGGCATGATTAAATTGTAAATCGATAATTAATAACTTTATTTCATAATAATTATTCTGCTACTAAGGTTTATTCATTTTGATTCGGAAGCGTTTATATAGCTACAGAATATTCGTACGAGAACATTGTTAAAACAATATTAAACGTATATGTACATAAGGTTGACATATTACGCACGGTACTTAAACTACTTACTGTTTCTCACATACAATAATATGTTCTAGAACTAGCTGTCCAAACAAGTTTGGCAGATGTGTCAACCTCGTCTTCTCTTGAACATAATGCGAATAGGACTCTAGTTGTCACTTGGACATGAGACAACTGCAGTGGGATGGAGCACGAGACAGAGAACTGTGGGCGCTAAGGTTTTTTAAAGCTGTACTTTCAGAACATGCTTGGAATGATATAGGGTTTTATTAGAACCAAAAAACAAAGTTCACAAAATGTCCAACAGATGGCGCTGAACAGTAAAACGTCAGTGACTGCGCATTACAATCGTGTATAAATGGAGCTGTAATGAGAGAGAGAATCTCACCCACTTGTCTCGCCCATCCTCTCCCAACCACGCCCGCTGCCACGCCTATATTCCCACATCCCACCCGGTCTCCATCTCTCCACCCTCCTTATCCTCTCCCAAGGTGGCTTCCGGCAGCTCCCCCTCCCTGATGATGTCCTCCTCCCCTCCATCTACCCCTCCTATCAACTTTGATCCTACCCGCCCCCACTTCCTGTGGCCTCTCCTCTTGGCACCCTCCCTCCCTTCTCTTTCCTTTTCCCCCATCCCCTTCCTCCACCCCTCTTCCCCCAGGCTCCCCCCTTCTCCCCTCCCCCTGTCTCCCCTACCCATGGCATCGTTTCTCCCCTCTCCTTCTCCCTCTCCCTCTCCCACCCCTCCCCCATCCTCCTCTCTTGGCAGGTCCCCGGACTCGTACACGGTTAGTGAACATTCGCGTGCTGGAGATCACCGCCTCGTGTTTCTGTGTGTGCCGTCGTTTGTGCTTAAGTGGCTTAAGTGGTTCAGTGTTATTCGTTTTGTGCACCTACGTTCACGTGTGACAACTTTCGTCAATGTATGTGTCCCAGTGCCTGAACAATTTTTATCTTGGACTCTACGCCCGTGAACGGCTCCGTATATTTTAAAAAGTGTTTGTCTCCGTTTATATGTCCGCCATCTATTCATCTCACGTTGTCATCATTTCTGTCTTGTATGTTTCTCTGCGGCCGAATAGCGGCGTAGTATGCTGCTGCAGGCCTGCCTGTAAACAGGTTTAAAATAACAATAAAGGGAAAAAAACCAAGAGAGAGAATCAGATGCTCCAGCTGTCGCAGCATGTGGACGTTACCTGAAAAAGCGCTTTTAGTGAAACTGTATTATCAGAATTGGGAATGTGCTATTTCAGCGTTACGATCCTATCGCCTTAGGAAGGGGATTCGAACGGGTAAAGGTGCGTTGGCAAATGCAGCTGTGGCGAGAATGATTTCGAAGTTCGAAGCCACGGGTTGTTTAGACGATAGACCCCGTAGTGGCCGACCGAGCACAAGGCGTAATGCTGCTGAAACAGTTCAGGAAGAAATGGAGACTGTAGCTGGTTTGGCTATACACGGGGAAGTCAGCGCTCGTGCAGTCGCCCGTCGCACCGGTATTCCTTACACTACCGTTTGGTTGGCACCTAGGCGTACTCTTCAGTGCTATCCGTACAAAATCCATCGGCATCGTGAACTGTTACCTGGCGATTAAGTGAAGCGGAGGGCACTTGCGGTGTGGGAGTTTCAAAATATGGTGGAAGATGACGATTGGTTGAGTAACGTGTTGTGGGCCGACGAAACTCATTTCACGTTCTGAGGGTCTGTCAACGCCCACAATTACGGTAAGTTCAATAAAACAGGATACTCGGAAGTACAGCACCACTTGCCATAGAAACCTGCCTAAGAAATTGACTAAGGATAAAATATGGGTACTCAACACAAAGTTTACGGAACACAAACTTATTATTGGAAAATAAAACACGTAAATGGTCGTTTCAGTTACACAGCACTCACCCGATTCTTTGAGACAAAGAAAATGGCTGTGGCTATTTCCTGTGGAAACTCGACAAACGCGGGAAATGTATCCATGGCTCTTGCTGTATAACAAGCTCCATATCCGAGGCTATATTAAATAATCTTGCTGCTATTCTTGCAACATCGAACACTTTGCACACTAGCCATCAACTAACTCTTACCCCAAAGGAGCCATGCAGTTGGACACCCAAATCCATCCTCTATATTCCCGACATGGAGATTTCGTTTCGGAGGAAGCCCTCCCCCCCTCACTATGTTTATGTTTTACAAGATTGCTAAGCTTTGTACCCTTTGAAGAACTAATATTATAAATAAATTTTTCGCATTTCCATTCTTTTGTAGAACATAACTTGTAAAATTACATTCATACATTAATTAAAATTTCATAAATGGACGTAAATAATGAATAAAACATTTACGTAGATTTTATATCAAAGATCATGGGGATACAGAAGCCACGTTAAACATAAACAGACACAGAAGTTATTTGCAATAAGTATAAGTAATATCGATATTGATGTTACACATGCTCCGTGTTTCAGTGATGTTTCCGGTTGGAGGTACATCAGTGACACATCAGTGAAACAGACGTAGTGCTCAAGTAGTGCAGGGCAAAAAAAAAAAAAAAAAAAATTAAAAATAAATAAATAATTAAAAACATCAAAGCAGCACACACTTTACATAACAGCAACACAAAGATCATCATTTCATCACCTTTACATAAAACAGCCTTACACAATACATAAATTCAAGAGACGAAATATAATGTAGACCTTAAAGTAAACATTATTTAAATTCTGTTCATGATTTACAGTTCTCTACTAGAAATTTTAAGCAGGCTGTTTGTTTTGCTTTAAAGGAAATACCCAACTTTTAAATTTTTGTTAGCTTCAAAATATTACTATAGATTCAATTTTCAGTTTGTGTACGGGAAGAACAATTACGAAAACTTATTAGTTTCACCAAATAGGTGTTTTTGGCTACGTGAATTTTAATGCAGTTCAACAACATAACAAAACACTTTTTACTATAGACATAAGTTTTCACTGATTCTTCAATTTTCCAGACAGTTCACACAGAACACTTGTCACTACAGACCTTGTTTTACTAAGGAAACACTTGGCTGTCCACTAATTTTTGGCAGTCCATTTGAAACACCTTTGTTGGTTTATTCACTTAGCAGTAAATTATGGTGCCCTATTTCGCATACTGGCAATCTACAGTATTTTATTAAGCTGCAGGTTATTATGCAGTGCAGATTTGTAGAATGTTATTTCATATTTTTGGAATGTCCATACCACTCCATACAAAGTTACAGCATTACGAATCTAAAAGTTGTAGACATATATTAAGAAAATTATAATAGTAAGTATTCACAAAAATATAACATTTGCTTACAGATACATTTGGTAAGAATAAATAATCTATAATACAGCACGATTTAGTCAGTTCATATTTTAGTCAGTGCTCCTTTTTATTCTGTTCTATGGACATGCTGTTTCAGATCCACTATATTACGAACACATAGGTTCTACTTTGATTTAGTGTATACCAGATACTATGCGTTAGCGTGAGGCGTTCACTGCAGTTCATATAGTCCATTGTAAATATACCTAAATTTGGAAATAAAGCTGCTTAATTTTGAAATGAATCTGCCCCACGCCCTCTTGGTATGGTAGCAGCTTGTGTTGCTGTACACAGTATGATATCATTTTCCTGAATTCACCATAACAAGTCTTGAAGAGGTCTAATAACATACCAAGGGATGTTGACTACATACCATTTAAGTATACACTGGGGGTTTTTTGTTTCGGAATTTTGAATTGTTTAGCAACTGGAACTCTTTGAGATAGGATACAGCACAGTTCGGTGGTTATTTTTTGGTTTTGCGTTTCCTTTTGGTTCTTGTTTTGAACTTGTTTCATCAGGTGGTACAAAACAATATTTCATCACGCATTCCTCGATTTCCGTTACTCCAGCAATATTCCACACCCGAACCATCTTGTAAATCCGACCATTCTGGGTCAGTGTTCGGTTGTAACAGAAATACTTTTCTTAGACGGATGTGTATTTCCTTATCTGATCTTCTGTCAGATCTTAAATACTCAGGCTCACGGTTTTCTCCTAACGTTATGAGTTGTTTTTCTTTCATAGCAGGCTCTTCTTCAGAGCTGTCATCTTCACCGGCTCTAGTGACGTTTACCCTTATTTCGTATCTTTTGTACAGTAGTCGCCTGGAACTTCAATAAACTGCCTATTGGCTTCTGTCTCGGGTTCTTCGGCCGACGGTCGTCTGATGATTTTGCAGACGTTTCGCCAGAACGAGTGGTTGGCATTGTCAAAGCTTCACGCTCCATTGCTGGTAGTGAACTGGAGCCGAGCTCGCGGCTGCAGACTATGTGTACCTGGCGTGCCAACATCCGAGGGCTTCCCCGCGGTCATTTCCGGTGCGGTTCTCCTCTTGCTACCTGCGACGGTCGTTTGCTGCGGCACTGGAATCCAGGATCCGTTTACCTAAAGCCTTTCTCCTTTCTTGTTGAAGCTGTTCCCGTGTTTTTGTATTTCTATAGTTTCTCTGAACAAGCGGGTGTGATAGTGCTTCTCTACAGCGAGAACTTCCGTTTTGGAGAATTTTAATACGTGGTCGGTCTTATACAGTGCTTGCTCTGCGACGGCAGATTTCCCGTGCTGCAGCGAACGACCGTCGCAGGTAGCAAGAGGAGAACGGCACAGGAAATGACGGCGGGGAAGCCGTCGGAAGTTGGCGCGCCATGTACATATAGTCTGCGGCCGCGAGCTCGGCTCCAATTCACCACCAGCAGTAGAGGATGAAGCTTTGACAATGCGAGCTACTCGTGCTGTCGAAACGTCGGTAATCATCAGGCGAACGGCCGCCGAAGAACCCAAGACAGACGCCAATAGGCAGTTTGTCATCGAGTGGCCACGAAAGCATTAACAATTTGGTGAACTTCAATAGCTCGTAAGCAGTCATCTGTATCTACCTCTTCCGGCCTACTGACTGACTACTCGTTAGTCAGAAACGCTTCGATTGCTACTCTAGGGATTTAATCTTCCACGCTTCTCCTTCTCTTAGCGACCGTATTTATTCCCTTTATATCCTTACTACTATTCTCAACATTATTGTCAGGTCGCTCCACTTTGAATAGCTCCCTTTTTCTCACTATCTTCCACCTCTATATCCATTGACACTAGCGAATTTTGTAAGGCACTAACTGACTCCATTTCCTCCTTTCTGTTGGAGTACATCCTATTCCCGACGTACTTTTTTCTCTTTTCATCATCACCTGTCCTTCTGGTCGCATAATTTCTTTCCGAACACTCTTACTCGCTCTGTTTTAGCTCTTGGTACAGATCGCCGATTTGTTTCCACCAGTTCGCACCAAATTCTTTTCGCAAATTTTATCATTACCAGAAACTAATCTCTCAGCAGCTAGATCAATGCTAAACATTTTAGTCAAAACGTAACATGAGAAATACTTTTTAGCTATGTACACATGAAGATACACTGAAGCGCCAGAGAATCTGGTATAGTCATTCATATGCAAATACAAATGTACGGCGCTGTGGTCGACAACGCCTATATAAGGTAAGGAGTGTCTGGCGCAGCTGTTAGATCGGTTACTGCTGCTACAATGGTAGGTTATCAACATTTAAGTGGGTTTTGGCGTGGTCTTATAATCGTTGCACGAGCGACAGAACACAAAATCTCCTAGGTAGTGATGAAGTGCGGATTTTACCGTACGACCATTTCACGTGTGTACCTTGAATATTAGGAATCCGGTAAGACATCAAATCTCCGACATCGCTGCGGCCGGAAAAAGATCCTGTAAGAACTGGACTAACGACGACTGAAAATAACCGTTCCACGAGACAGAAGTGCAACCCTCCGGCAAATTGCTGCAGATTTCAATACTGGGTGATGAACAAGTGTCAGCGTGCAAACCATTCAACGAAACATCGTCGTTATGGCTTTCGGAGCCGAAGGCCCACTCGTGTACCCTTGATGGCTGTGCATGACACAAAGCTTTACTACGCCTCTCCTGGGCCCGTAAACACCGACATTGGACTGTTGATGACTGAATGATGATGATGATGATTTTTACTTTGTGGGACGCTCAAGTGCGCGGTATTCAGCGCCCGTACAAATTCCCAACCGTTGCGCAGTGCAGTCTCGCCACATTGCCACATTCATGAATGATGATGAAATGAGAGGACAACACAAACACTCAGTCATCTCAAGGCCGGTGAAAATCCCTGACCCCACCGGCAATCAAACCTGGGACCCCGTGCTCGGGAAGCGTGAACGCGACCGCGAGACCACGTGCTGCGGATTTGATAACTCGAAACATGTTGCCTGGTCGAACGAGTCTCGTTTCAAATTGCGGATGGTCGTGTACGGGTATGGAGACAATCTTATGAACTCATGGACTCTGCATGTCAGCAGGGGACTGTTCAAGGTGGCGAAGGCTCTGCAATTGTGAGGGCGTGTGCAGTTGGAGTGATATCGGACCCCTGATACGGCTAGATACGACTTTGACAGGTGACACTTACGTAAGAAACCTGTCTGATAACCTGCATCAATTCATGTCAGTTATACATTCCGACGGAGTTGAGCAATTCCAGTAGGACTATGCGACACCGCACACGTCCAGAATTGGTACAGAGTGGCTGCAAGAACACTCTTCTGAGTTTAAACTCCATAGACATGAACATTATTGAGGATATTTGGGATACCTTGCAATGTGAAGTTCACATTAGATCTCCACTCCCTCATACTCTTATGAACTTATGGAAATCCCTGCAGAATTCATGGTACGAGTCCCCTCCATCACTACTTCAGACGCTAGTCGAATCCATGCCACGTCGTGTTGCGGCACTTCTGCGTGATCGAGGGGGCCCTACACGGTATTAGGCAGGTGTGTCAGTTTCTTTGTATCTTAAGTGTATAAACGCAGTTACTTCCAAATCCGCATAATGATTCATCCTTATGCTGGTTCTTTAAATGTACTAGCCCGTAACTATCATAAGACATCACAGATTTTGCAGGTCACTGTAATAGTGCTCTGAGATTTCAATAAGAAAATTCTTCAATTTATGAATGATAGAGCACAGCAATCAGTCGTACTCTTTTGCAGGTTTTATTTGGCAGATCCAAATTTCGGCTAGTGCCTAGGCATTATCAACGCACTATTTTATAGTCTCAATACATGTCAATTCCCTGTTGTTCGGGCATCAGTCACAGTTCTTTGAATACTGCTTGCTCAAGTAGTATTCAAAGAACTGTAACTGACGCCCGAACAACATGCATTGATCCTAGAAACTAGTGCCCTGATAATGGATAGGGACTAGCCGAAATCTGGATTTGCCGAATAAAATCTGCAAAAAGGACGACTGATTGCTGTGCCCTATCATTTATAAATCAGATCCCAGTCGCTGAGTGCACCCACGTTCCTAATGGAAGGTAATCTGCTAAGAACCTTTAAACTAAATATTTAAAAAAAAATTTTTAAATTATGCTTTAGTGAAACTTTAACTATCCTTGATTCAGAAAAACTAAATTTTGAAGGAATCTACTACTCAACAAACGTTATCAAATTCTGTTACAGAAATCAGTGACCCTAAATTCAATAAAATAGGCTACTCGGATATAAACCAGCACTTGCAATAGGACCCTGTCCAGGTAAATGACTAAACATAAAATATGGGTGCTCAACACTAAGTTTACAGAACACAAACTCATTATTGTATAATAAAACACGTAAATCTTCCGTTCATTTAAACAGTACTCGACTGATTCTTTGTGACGAAGGTGGTGGCTGCGGCGAATTCCTGCAGACACGCAACAATAGGCGCCAAAAGTATCCATGGCTCTTGCTGTATAACGGGCTCTGAAATTCCTCGTCTTAGCGTTGGACTTTCATAATACAGAGCTATTCCATGAATATAGAGCCAAATTTCTTCCTCATCCGAAATGATATTAAATAGTCTTGCTCCTCTTCTTCCCTCGTTCAGCAGATAAAATTCAAACATTTGGGATGCTAGCCGCCAGTTAACGCTTGCCACAAAGGAGCCTTGAAGTTCTACTGCAAAATCTAATTTTTCTATTTTTGTCGTGGTGGTTTCGTTGCAGAGGCACTTCTCACCATGTTTTACATGATTGCAAAGTATCTTATTCTTTAAAATTTCCATTCTTTTGTAGAATTAACTTTTAAATTTACATCCATAGTTTAACTACAGTAATGAATAAACCGTTTACATGCATGTTACACCAAAGATCATGGTGATACAGAAGTCACAGTAAACATAAGCTGAGAAAGAAAATGTACGAGGTGCAGTAGCGGTACTAATTCTGGATACTTTGTTGAAATGTTCATTCATTTTAACACCACAAAATGTATGCAGGTTTTCGTGTACTAAATTAATAAATTATGCTTTTATTTTTTGTTTGTGGTATGTCCTACTGACCATTTATCATTTTTAGTGAATTTGATGATGTATTTTTCTTATTCAGAACAAATAAGTAGACGTTAACTGACAACGATTAGAAAACGTCATTGTTTTACCTGCTTTGCAGCTGCTTCTAATTTCATCTGTTCCGATAAATCTATCCATGAATGAGTATTATTATTGGTTTATTCAGTGAGAGAAAGCGTTTTGATCACTGCTGTAACTCCACTAGTAGCAACAACAAAAAAATGGTTCAAATGGCTCTGAGCACTATGGGACTCAACTGCAGTGGTCATCAGTCCCCTATAACTTAGAACTACTTAAACCTAACTAACCTAAGGACATCATACACACCCATGCCCGAGGCAGGATTCGAACCTGCGACCGTAGCAGTCGCACGGTTCCGGACTGCGCGCCTAGAACCGCGAGACCACCGCGGCCGGCTAGTAGCAACACATTGGTGTTGTTGAAGTATAACGTTTCTTTAGAGTGAACTGAGTTGAGACGAATGGCGGATTGAAAACCACGTCTCCTGTAACAAAACGTGCTGACTGGACAACAAGTAAACGGAGTAAGGCAGTAACACTCCATGAAGGTTATACGTATGTAGAAATAGCAAAAAGGGTGGGTGGAGGCGCTACAAAGTGGACATTGAGGAAAGTTTACAACCAGAACGAAGAAACTGAGCCAATATAAACTGCTCCATGAACCCGCAGAAAACCAATATTGACTAGTCAATAGGTTGTGCCGCCTTTCTCAGCAAGATCGTCGGCGTATCGCAAAAGACATAAATGCCGTATTGAAGACCTCAGGTGCTGAAGTTTCTGATCGAAATGTTAGGCAGAAACTTTGCGAAAATGGTTTGCGATCGAGGACTCCAAGGAAGAAGCCTTAGCTGAACAAAATGCAGAGACATCAGCATCTCTGTAAGTGATGCAATTAAGTCTGTTTGTCGTCGACCAGGCGAAGACTTATTACCTCAGGGTACCATTGCCACTTTGAAGCGTCCCATCCGTGTCACGGTGTGAAGCTGATTGGAAGTCACTGCACTGGACGTCTGGCAGTGCTATCGGGTAACATCACCGCGTACAAAGCACCAATACGAAGTCTTAGTGCTGAAACTGCTGCTTTCTGTCCACGATTTGTTTGAAGGTAATATCTGTCAGTGCAGCTTTCAGCACGACTGTGCACCATGTTATACAGCGAAACTCAGTATTGAGCAAAGTAATCCAGATATCAAAGCAGCTTTATAATAAGAAAAACGCAATTGCATCAGGCAACAAAATACAAACTGTATGGGATATGGTGAAGACAGAGACAGGTTGGGCGAAAGAGGAAGAGTAACAGATAAAATAAACGAGACACTGGTAACAAGTGCATCTCTTAAACAAGTACTGTTTTCTGTTACTAACAGTTTGATGTTATCAGGTTCGGTAAACAGTGTTCTATCCTAAGTTATTTGTGTCATCGATCGCCTGCTAGTGGAATGTTTCCAGGCTGGCTAAAGTACGCTGAAGTTAAGCCTCTTTACAAGAAGGGGGACAAAGAGAGACCATCAAATTATCGATCAATTTTTCAAAAATATATGAAAAGATTGTGTTCAAGCGTCTCCTTAAGCAATAATATATTGCCCAAGTCACTGTTTCGCTTTCTTAAGGGTTCAGATATAAAGAAAAATATTTACACATACAGTGAGTATGTACTCAATTCATTAGATAAGAAGTTAGAGGTTACTGGCATCTTCTGTGACCTGTCAAAAGTCTTTGACTGTGTGACTCACAGCATTCTCTTAAGTAAATTAGAGTATTATGATGTCATCGGCAGTGCTGCGATATGGTCTGAGTGTTATCTAACTAACAGGAAACAAAGGGTTGCGAAATAACTGCGCACTAGGCAGTCAGTCTTCATTTGACTGTGGTGTTCTTCAAGATCCCATCTTTGGTGCTTTGCTTTTACCTTCAGTCTATTATGTCATAAGAGATCATATTCTGGGGCAACTCATCAAACCGAAAAAAACGTTTTAGTATACAAAAGCTTGTAATAAGAATCATCTGTGTTGTAAATTCAAGAACATCATGTAGAAACCTCTTCACGGGACTTTGTATTCTAACCACTGATTCTATGTACACTTATTCCATAATGACATTTGTTTCAAGTAGTAATGTGTGATTACAGTCAATAGCTCAAAACATAGTATCAATACTATAAACAACAACAATCTACTTAAAGACCTAATCACTTACCTTGGTCCGAAAAGGGGCCAATATTAAGGAACATAACTTTTCAATAAATTGCCAGAAACCATTGAAAACTTGGATCAGATAAAGCACAGTTTAAAAAAATTTAGAAAACTTTTTGATACACAACTCCTTCTATTCTATAGATGAATATCTTAACAGGAACTGTTAGAAAAACTAAAGTAAAAAATGTCTGTCAGAGTTTAGTTTTTGACAGCACTTGGTCACAACAGCCAAAAATTAGGTATTTTGTTTACGATAAATTTATAAAAAGTGCATATCTATCTTTCATTCTGGCAGTGTATTACCCTGAAGCCCCAATGAAATTGGTATAGTCATACGTATTCAAATACAAAGACGTGCATACAGGCAGAATACGCCGCTGCGATCTGCAACGCCTATGTAAGACAACAAGCGTCTGGTGCAGTTGTTAGATCGGCTACTGCTGCTAAAATCGCTGGTTATCAAGATTTAAGTGAGTTTGAACGTGGTGCTATAGTCGGAGCATGAGCGATGGGACACAGAATCTCCGAGGTAGAGATGAAGTGGGGACTTTCCCGTACGACCATTTCACGAGTGTACCGCGAATTTCAGGAATCCGGTGAAACGTCAAATCTCCGACTTCGCTGAGGCCAGAAAATGATCCTGTAAGGACGGGACCAACGACGACTGAAGAAAATCGTTCACCATGAGGGAAGTGCACCTCTCCGCAAACTGCTTCAGATTTCAGTGCTGAGCCATCGACAAGTGTCAGCGTGTGAACCACTCAACGAAACATCATCGATAATGGCTTTCTGAGCCGAAGGCACACTCATGTACCCTTGATGACCGCTCAAATCATAGCTTTACGCCTCGCCTGGGCCCCTCAACACCGACATTGGACTATTGATGACTGGAAACATGTCGCCTTTTCGGGGGAGTCTCGTTTCAAAATGGATCGAGCGAATGGACGTGTACTGCTATGGAGACAACATCATGAATACTTGGACACTGCATGTAAGCAGGAGACTGTTCAAGCTGGTGGAGGCTCTGTAATTGTGTGGGGCATGTGTAGTTGAAGTGCTATGGGACCCCTGATACGTCTAGATACGACTCTGATCACCTGCATCCATTCATGTCAACGGTACATTCCGACAGACTTGGGCAATTCCAGCAGGGCAGTGTGACACCCCGTAAGTCCAGAATTGCGCAGAGTGGCTCCAGGAACATTCTTCTGAGATTAAACACTTCCGATGGCCACCAAACTCCCCAGACGTGCCCATTATTGAGCATATCGGGGATGCTTTGCAACCTGCTGTTCAGAAGAGATCTCCACCCCTCATGTTCTTACAGATTTATGGACAGCCCTGCAGGATCCATGGTGTCGGTTCCCTCCTGCAGTACTTCAGACATCAGTGGAGTTCATGCCACGTCGTGATGCGCCACACCCACGTGCTCGCGGTTGCCCTACACGACCACTCGATATTAGGCAGGTGTACCAGTTTCTTTGGCTCTTCAGCGTAAATCTGTGAATATAAGCATTTCCAGTTTACTGTAAAACATTCACCTATTTTTGCGATTTCCCTACAAATGATTAGTGTGTTGAGTATTATGTTCATATATTTTATGTTTTTTATATTATACTTTTTGACATATTCGACACCCACGAGAATCGTCTCAATTTTGAGTCTACGGAACGGAAACTGAATCTAATATAATCCATGCTAAATGGTTTGATGGCCATCAAATTACGGAGCAGTCTTGCTCTGGCGACAGTCTCGACTTCAACTCAATAGAGAACTTGTGGCCAAAGCTTAAAATCTTGGTTTCACTGCGGAATCCCACTAACAGGAGGAAGCCTCTAAAGGCCATCGTGAATCGTGGTTCACACTGGTTAAACCAGAAGATCTTCTACATTTGTTGGCTTCGATGCCGCACAGAGTTGAAGCAGTGAGTAAATAGGAAGGATATTCCACAAAATATTAAGAAATATTGCAGTAACTTTGGTTGCCGAGTAATTCGTAACAATATGGAATTGTTGAGTAAATGTTGTTCGACTTTTTTTTAAATTTTAACAAAAGTTTTGTATTTGAACTTTATTTTTTAATTTTAGACGTTAAGACGTGAATTATATTGTATATTTCAGCTGAAATAAACTCCTGATTGCAATATTCAGTGAATCCCTACTAAGTTTCCAGGATTAATGTCACTGCTGTAAGTATAAGTAACATCGATATCGATGGTACAAACTGTTCTGACAATAATATTCATAACCAAACTGAGACTCCTGAGAGAGCGGACGAGCCTGAAGCAATAGGAAAATCCGTGATTCCATCAACAGAATAAACGTGCTCAAACAAAGAGACCACGAAGAAGCTATATCTGAAGGAAACATGTCATCAAAAACCCAACATGAACTGTTGAGAACCATTGAGAGTCAAACATCTGTAAAAACCCCACGGAACATCAGGAAAAGAAGACTGGCCCATATGGCAGCTGAGAATACAGCGGGAAAAGAAAACCCAAATAAATGAAGAACAAAATGCGCAGTCAGCATAAATTTCAGGAAAACACAGATAGCCATGTTCTAAAAATTTGGCTGAGGAGTGCGCAATCAAAACAACTGACAAAAGTCAGTTCGCCTCCTGAAATTAATCTGCATACAATAACAATGAAACTGGTACAGGAAAAGGAACAACATCTCAAAGGGACGCCAAAGGGACTCTCACAAACGGATGGGAGAAGCCGAAAACATGGACGCTGAAATGGGAAAAACTGCAGGAAGCACTGGATATACTTCGAAAATTATTGAAGCGGCAGAAAAGACTTGATTTTAAATTTATAGAAAGAAGACAAAGAAATCTGACTTCTGTTAATATTAATCTTCACTACCGTGCAACCACAGATGAGTGAGATGCAAGCATAGACATCCAGAAGCTATTACAAGTTGCCGACATTGATGGCCTTCTGCTTCCTGATATAGCAGACATAAATTTAGAATAAATACCTGACTGTAACGTGAAAGTGAATCTGGGGTGTGGATCTGATTTGCGAATTGCTATGCTAACAAAAGAAGGAATAATTTTCCACATTATAGAATGGTTAATGAACTGTAGAGGAATTTTCGCAACTCTCAATAATACTAGAACAATAAATGTGCTTGAATCATCAAGCACAAATTACAAGCGACGCTGGGTGAAACGTTTAAAGAAGAGATATTTCCTTTGTTTGCAACACAATGTGAGCAACTAACACTGGCGGCTGATATTAACTGTGTAATTAACTTCAAACATCAACCACCGAATGTTCATAAATTAACTGAATTAAAATAGATAGTTATCGATTTAATTTTAATCGAAAGGTGGGAGCACAAGTTTGAAGCAACGCCTGGTAGTACTTATGTGACCAGTCACTCAACAAGTAGATTAGTTTGAGTTAATATATCAGATAACTTCAAACACTAAATTTTACGAACTGAGGTCTGACGGACATACTTCTCAGAACATGCTTCTGGTATCTGTGCATTAATTTTGAAGAAACACGGAACGCACCACAGTAAACGGTCCATTTTAACACGGGTAACGTATCACGAAGCGAATACCGTCCGCACTGGCGGAATGTTACGTGATACCACGCACTTATACGTTTGTGACTAATACAACGCCATCTATCACAAAGCGATAAAAGTGGTCCAACCAAAACATTCATATTTCTTTACGTACTACACGAACATGTAATAAAGAATGGGAGTTCCTATTTTTAAAATAACGCAGTTGATATCCGTTTGATCTATGGTAGCGCCATCTAGCGGGCCAACCATAGCGCCATCTGGTTTCTCCCTTCAAGCTAGATGAGTTTAGTTCTTTGTAGTTTTTTCGTTTGATGCTTATTTCGTGAGATTTTTGGCCCGGTCACTATCAGTGGACCACCCTGTATATATAGTTAAGGCTCACTGGTCATTTGACCATCTTCTTCTGTGCGGATGGAGTAAAGCCGCGAGTAATGAGAATAATGGGCAGGGGCACTTTGTAATTTTTTTGTTTGACTCTTCTTTCGTGAGATATTTGGCCCGGCCACGATCAATGGACCACCCTGTATATGTTTGTGTGTATATGAAGATAAAATGTATCAACACCGATACTGGTTGAGAGACTATATGCGTTTTTATTGGCTAAAGGAGTTAAATGAAAGTTTAATAAGAAGAATGAATACTGTACAGACAATGTTCAACTCTTTGTCATCGCGATCAAACCACTATTTGCTAATGTGACAGAATATTTGAATAGAGTGCAGAGGAACAGACAGGAGATAGTGTGTAGACATTATGACGACGATATTGGCCTCCTGGTCACGGATTTAAGTAAGTTAGAAATGGTTTTTCAGATAATTAATACGACAGATCACCCAGTAAACGATTCAACTGGAAGACATCACGGATTAACTAACTTTAGCCATGGAAAGGGTGCACTACACCGACGTTAATTAAAAGAGACTGTAAAGATGAAACGTCTGGGTGTCGATTTCAGAAGCATAAACGACAAACCATCGCCTACACTTATAAAAGATTTCTCACCAAAATTCGTTCTTGTACACAGATACTTGGTGTAAGGAAATTGGATGAGCTACAATAATTGTATTGTCAGATATATGCCTCACTGCAAAAATAATATATTTGGGTTCTGTTTTGCCTGTGCCTCACAGTTTCGCGAAAGGTATGATGTCAACTCTCGGACACTACTGCTTGTGGACAAATCTTTAAAGTAAATGTTGACGCATTTTTCTCTCCCGCCACGAAGTAGAAGTTTAAATATAACCGAAGTGCAGATAAGACACGACATCTTTACGTATGCAAAACTTACAAGCTGTAGAGAACGTCACCGAACAGTCTGCTCATTTCCTGTACGAAATTATCCCAGTTGGCCTCCAGCCACCTACTGATGTCAGTCACATGAAGAATACACTACATCACGAAAGATATTTCTTCATAGAGTACCGGTATGTACAAACCAAAGTTTCCGAAATGAAAATGACGGAGCTTAAGGAAATTTAAAAAAACATTGTAGTAAATAAATCAAGAAATTCGTTTGCGTTATCGCAAAGACAAAAACTGACAATATCAGGACGACTTTGTCGAATGCAATAACACCAGCGGATTTTCTCCATCCTGATGCAATACCGTTTTCAGAGACAAAACGAAATGCTCTTAACTGGCGAACAGGACACGCTGTGTACTACTGTTAAGTACAGAAGATAAGAGAAAAGGAGGTTTTTGTGCTTTACCTGACAACGTAGTAGCACATAATCGAACAGCAGAAGTACTATGAGGAAAATTTTGCTAATGTGTTGAGTAAAAACAGTATTTAAAATAAATTTACAAATGTTAATCTAACAAACAGCATATGTCAACGTCATGAAAGGCGCGGAAACATGTAACACTCTTGAGTTTTATTCAGTTTTCTTTACATTTACTTTCAACAGACTTTCAGAAGAATCATTACAACATCGATAGGGCAACGATGCAAACTCGTGGGTATCCGCAGATTTGACGATTTTATGTTCTTAAATAGCAACTTAGGAAGAAGCGAGTTTTAGTCTCCTTTCAAGTTGATGAATGTTAAGGCGTTTATGTTAAATTCTGTGTGCAAAATGTTGCTAGTTTTCTAATTTCGTGCAATTCTTTTCGTATTTTAGTGGACGTATTTTAATTAGAGATGAACAAGAAACATTTCTACCCTGACGAGGGAGATCCATGCAGAAGAGCGTGTTCAAACAATTTACTTATACATTTATTTTATTTATTTTTCCATTATATTTCATTTAAATTTAAAAAAAAATCACTTCGGTAGAACACTTGCCCGAAAAAGCAAGGGTGCTAGATTCGACTCACGGTTCGGCACACAGTTTTAATTAGCTAGGAAGTTTCAACTCGGCGCACATTCCACTGGAGAGTGGAAATTCGTTCTCCGTTAATCAAGATACTAAAACTAGCCATCACAATTCCATTGACATCATAAGGGAAAATCATTGTTTATGTAAATATTAACTTTAACAGCGTCACGAGTTCTGTGTTCGTTCCCAATATGAAAATGGTTAACATAGCGTTTAATTGATTTTCGTAACGTATCCATTCAGCCATTACAGCATAGGAAATGTAATATAAAAGTCTGTTTCGGGGTTTTATGGTAGACATTATTTTAAGTCGTGCCGAGATATGGAGTTACATAGGATTAACAAAGGAATGATTCCACGTAAAACAATATTTAGGATCAGAGTATACTAAAACGAGTAAAGAAGACGAAAATGGAACTCAGGATACATAGTGATAGTATGCTACAAGCATCCTATTAATAACACAATAAGAAATTATAAATCGCCGTTGGTACACATATGCGATATTCCTAACGCAGTCCACGTTAATGCTCGTGATAACGGTTTCAAAAACTACGGGTAGAGAACTGAATATTTCTGCAAGTCTATAAGTACCATTTATATAGAACAGGAGACAGGTTTACAAGAACCAGAGCTGTATATTACAGCCACAATTATAGGTACATTAGTATATACATACATACATATATGAGGTACGTGGTGACATACGTTTAAAGACTATGCGTTCCATATTCTGCGGAGTATCATTTGGGGTACAGTCTGTTGATGGAAGTTTTGGTCTTCCTCTGGAATTCTATGTACAAAGAGCAATAGATCAGCAGCGCTGGGAGCTGTATCTTTATGTTGACACTATTGGCGAAGTCTCATAATAGGTAGAGTAGCTCAAACGTTGCTTATCGTTGGATGTTAACAAATATTGGAGGTTGCTTGAGAACAGATGACCAAGGGTTCGAAGTTAACTTGCAAGGACATTCACGTGATACGTGTTCCGAGCACATCGTAGAAATATATGTTTAGGATCTTCTCCTCTCCTTAAAACACACCGAAGGGTGGTGCCAAGGCTGAGCCGATAGATGTGTTTCTTGAACGTCCAATGATCAAATTTCAGCCGTATTATAACTGTCGTAAAGCTCATATATGTTTGTACCTTATTATACCATGGTACCCTTCGATTCTTGGGGGGAAATAGTGCGTAGTGATTGAATTTGTTTGTAGATGTCCTCGGCTATTCCTCTTGTCAGTCCGAGAACAACCAGACAACCACTTTCTAACCATGTGTGTCATATCTGTGAGAGGGAGTTTATCATATTTTACAGTTCCATGTAGAGACACTTATTTGCTACGCCATCTACTTGTTCATTTCGAGGCATCCCAGAGTGGCTCTTCATCCATTCCATCACGATGTTGCCATTTTCTTCTACACCCGAAACACAACGACGACAATTTTGTTGCAACTGTGGTGATAATACAACCATTCTGATGGTTTCTCATCATTGGTTGGGCTGGGGTATTGTCAGAGAATATGACTGTTTTGTCTTCAGTTGTCGTGGAATAACAGGGACTCCAAAATGGCAATCAGCAGGGCTGTAGTAATGGTGGAGTGTGAATCCAGCTTGTATAGGCTTTTATGTTTGCCTCGGAGTACCCTACTAGCACTACCAGCGACTTCAATAGCCTTGGACCTATCTGTATACATCACACACGCATAGTGATAATGACACTGCTGTTGCTTTATTTGGGTCCTGGTCTTGGCACTTGATACTGGTCCTGGCATCAATATGCAGAGTCGAGGCTTCGTATGGCCTATTGTAGAGCGGTACAAGAGAACTTTTCCACATCTGGTGCCGTAATGCCTACGTCTCCATACATCACCATACGTATGGGAGTTGCTTACGTAGCCATTACCTTCCGCACACATAATAAGATGTTAATTCCCGGATTTTTTTGGCAAAGCGGCTCGTATTCGTCGAAATAAAGCCACAGGAGAAATTTCGTGCCGAGGGATGTTCGTCGCAGCTTTAATGGTGATTCATTCACTTCAACGAGTAATGCGGTGGTAGGTTTGACATGAACGCCCCAGTAAACATACGAAAGGCTTTTTACTCCGTTGTGTAATCTTCGGAGCTTAGTGTCTAATGCTGATCCACAGCACAGGTGTCCGTAATCAAAGTGTGTCCTTAGTGCAGATTGGTATGAAGACATCACTGCACACCGATCAGAGCCCCACCATACTCCAGTTGTAGCTCTGATGAGATTGCAGGATTTTTAACTTCTGCTAATGATATGTCGGATAAGAGGAGCCCAAGATATTGAGTTGGAAAAGCATGTTGCCCCAGATGCGTTGTTTGCGGACATAACATTAGACTTGTCATCAGAGGTTTTGAAGCCACTTTTTACACACCACTCATGCAGACGTATGAGAGCGGTTTTCATATTCAGATGACAGGATGGAAGGGTACTGTCTTCGGAACATATGCACAGGTCATCCGCGTATTGTAATATTTGTATGTCACTGGCAAAAAGAGTCATTAACGTCTGCGGTGTAGAGACTGAATAATAATGGAGCCAAGACTCGTTCCTGCGGGAGTCCTCTGCTAGTTTCTCTGTATCCCACTGCAGTTCCGTGCAGCAAATTACTGTCTTCATATTTCTCAGAAGGCTTTCAATGTTAAGCGAGAGTGGTTTTGGAATCTGGAGTTTCTTTAGTTTTTTCCCTAAGACTGACAAGACGACCTGGTCCCGGCGGAGGTTCGAGTCCTCCCTCGGGCATGGGTGTGTGTGTTTGTCCTTAAGATAATTTAGGCTAAGCAGTGTGTAAACTTAGGGACTGATGACCTTGTCAGTTAAGTCCCATAAGATTTCACACACATTTGAACTTTATTTTGACAAGAGGACGTTGTCGTATGCTATAGTCAAGTCTATGAACGTTACTGTCGTATAATCATCCCGAGACCAATTTATCTGAATGTTAGTAATTAACCGTAAAAGGATTTTAGTTGTCCTCTTTCCTTTTAGAAACCAAGAAATTTTCACGGTAATAGTTTCTTGTTTCTAAACCACCATTCTCAGGGCCACTCAGTAATCCTTTTTCTTAACTTAGACAAACACTGCAGTAAGGTGATAGGCCGATACGACTCGCGTTTATCAATTATTCCCCTGATTTGTGTATGGGGATAACACGACATGTTTTTAGAGAGTCAATTTTGATCTTTTGTGTCCGTACAACATTTTAAATTTTAAGCAGCACCAGTTTCATTTTCCGTGGGATGTATCATAGCATTGGGTAGTCAATATAGTCCGGGCCACGTGCAGTACTCTTCCCTTCAGAGAGCGCAGTGTGAAGTTATTCCAGCGAAAAGGATTGTGTAATGACACTATTCTCCTCTTCATATTCCGCTTGGTCTTCCTTGTCCATGACTTCGTGTGGAGCTAGCATACATCAGAACGATTATAAAAGTTCGTCGGATGGTGGAAACGTGTTCACGTCGATTGTCAGACCGGTTTTAATGTTCCGTATTACATTCGAGATTCTGGTTAACAGAGTTTCTATGCAGACTGCAGTATAGAAATTGTGCTATGATTTTATTTTTTGCGTTTTAATATTTTATTGGTTGCAGCTTTTGCTTCCTTATGGACTAGGAAGGTCGTATCGTTAGAGAGAATTTTGAATTTTCTTAATTCTTCCCTTGGTTTCTTGAGCGCTGCGTCACATTCTGAATCCCATCGACAATGTGATGGAAGATGAGGGGTCCGATTATGTCCTTTTCTGGTTACTGATATTTCCGCTGCGTTATTAATAAGCGGTACAAAGACCACGTAGTCTCTTTGGGGAGTTGGAGTTTCGACGGTAGATTCCAGTTTGTCTTCCAGAAGTGTTTCGTGTAGGTTCGAAGTGGCTTTATTTGTGTGCAGTTCCCGGTTGTTTGTATGTTTGACAGTCTCCTTAGGTTGTGTGCTTATTGTGATTCGAATGGGCAAGTGATCCGAACCTAAAGAATCAAGTATCACATCCCATGTGGTTCTGGTAAACATACAGGGTGCGATATCACGTTCAGATTGCGTAGCCGAGTGCTGTCTCGATTTGACCACAAGCTGCTCCTGTTGTGCAGCCTCTCACATCTGGGAAGTGACTGGCGGGATAAGCGCTTCCATCTCACTTACGATTCTGACAAAGCAAGTGGAAACTAAAATAACACGTCTGCACTCCAACGCTAAATGTTTATTAATGATTGAATGGTTATCTGGAAAGTGATTTGCGAACAGAAACTGGGGGAAGTTAGTCAAAATGGAACTCTGCAGTTGTATGGGAATATTTTAATTATACATAGTAAATCAAATAATTCAGAGCAAGCAGAAGCTTAACCCGCAACATAAGGAAAATGAAAATTAACAAAAGTCTAGAAATATAAGGCCTTTTGCGCTTCAGAAATGCCAGGTTGTATGTATTAAAAATAACCTTAGAAGAAGGAGAGGGGGGTTTGTTTGAGAAACAGTCATCTCAGTTAAAGACAGTTTACTAAAATGAAACATCATATTAAAACTCACCAAGTAATTCTAAACTATGAGCTGTAGTTGCCTGTTACGTAATTACACTACCTTAAAATGTGATGTCCTTAGGTTAGTTTGAACCATTGACGAGCGCCACGTCGCGCTTAAGACTATTTTCACTCAGCAAAGGTACAGTCCCGAATGACAAGAGCATGCTCTCCCTGTAACGAACCTCCCCCAGTTAGCGGGGAGACACCAGAGAGGTTTACCTCAGCCACCGACTTAACTACTGTCGAATGCCTACCAAAAGGTTACCGATATCCTTGACTTGACTGAGAAAATGAAGTTGGCTACACTGTTGCTACCACAGCAGCCAACCAGATTATCTACTGCCATCATATAAGAAACAAAATCAACATACACACTCACTCATTCATTCAGAGGATAAAGAGGGACAGGAAATTTGGAAGCACGAAATGTGGGTAATATACAGGGTGTTACAAAAAGGTACGGCCAAACTTACAGGAAACATTCCTCTCACACAAATAAAGAAAAGATGTTATGTGGACATGTGTCCGGAAACGCTTAATTTCTATGTTAGAGCTCATTTTAGTTTCGTCAGTATGTACTGTACTTCCTCGATTCACCGCCAGTTGGCCCAATTGAAGGAAGATAATGTTGACTTCGGTGCTTGTGTTGGCATGCGACTTATTGCTCTACAGTACTAGCATCAAGCACATCAGTACGTAGCATCAACAGGTTAGTGTTCATCACGAACGTGGTTTTGCAGTCAGTGCAATGTTTGTAAAAATTGCACCTGTGCTGAGGATTTGGCAGATGCCCATTTGATGTATGGATTAGCACGGGGCAAATAGCCGTGGCGCGGTACGTTTGTATCGAGACAGATTTCCAGAACGAAGGTGTCCCGACAGGAAGATGTTCGAAGCAATTGATCGGCGTCTTAGGGAGCACGGAACATTCCAGCCTATGACTCGCGACTGGGGAAGACCTAAAACGACGAGCACACCTGCAATGGAGGAGGCAATTCTTCGTGCAGTTGACGATAACCCTAATGTCAGCGTCAGAGAAGCTGCTGCTGTACAAGGTAACGTTGACCACGTCACTGTATGGAGAGTGCTACGGGAGAACCAGTTGTTTCCGTACCATGTACAGCGTGTGCAGGCACTATCAGCAGCTGATTGGCCTCCAAGGGTACACTTTTGCGAATGGTTCATCCAACAATGTGTCAATCCTCACTTCAGTGCAAATGTTCTCTTTACGGATGAGGCTTCATTCCAACGTGATCAAATTGTAAATTTTCACAATCAACATGTGTGGGCTGCCGATAATCCGCACGCAATTGTGGAATCACGTCATCAACACAGATTTTTTGTGAACGTTTGGGCAGGCATTGTTGGTGATGGCTTCATTGGGCCTCATGTTCTTCCTCCTACGCTCGTTGGAGCATGTTATCATGATTTCATACGGAATACTCTACCTGTGCTGCTAGAATATGTGCCTTTACAAGTACGACATAACATATGGTTCATGCACGATGGAGCTCCTGCACATTTCAGTCGAAGTGTTCGTATGCTTCTCAACAACAGATTCGGCTACCGATGGATTGGTAGAGGCGGACCAATTCCATGGCCTCCACGCTCTCCTGACCTCAACCCTCTTGACTTTCACTTGTGGGGGCATTTGAAAGCACTTGTCTACGCAACCCCGGTACCAAATGTAGAGACTCTTCGTGCGCGTATTGTGGACGGCTGTATACGATACGCCATTCTCCAGGGCTGCATCAGCGCATCATGGATTCTATGCGACGGAGGGTGGATGGATGTATCCTCGCTGACGGAGGACATTTTGAACATTTCCTGTAACAAAGTGTTTGAAGTCACGCTGGTACGTTCTGTTGCTGTGTATTTCCATTCCATGATTAATGTGATTTGAAGAGAAGTAATAAAATGAGCTCTAACATGGAAAGTAAGCGTTACCAGACACATGTCCACATAACATATTTTCTTGCCACTGAATGGGGACACACATGAAAAACTATATTACAAATTATTGAGCGTGACAACATGAAATACTTTTTAAGTAATATGAAACGAATCTAACAGAGACGTTTGAACACTCATACTCATAATGGTATTAACTCTCATATATCCATCTGCAGGCTTTAGCTTCAGTCATCCTGTTGTAGCTGCACCACCGTTTAAGATAGGAAATTTAGATTTGGTGCAATATTTACAGCCAGGCACAGGCTTGTTAACAATAAGTTACGCTGACCAGCGGTTGCGATGTAGAATGGAGGCCACAGGGCCGTAGAACCTCTGAAAAGAGTAAACGCAGCAGTTTGCATGGCGCAAGTTACAGGCAGAAGGGGCCCAGGGGCACAACCTAGGTGTTACGAGTACGTGCTCGGAGCAGTGCGTTAGCAGAACAAAGGTGCACAGACGCGTATAAATAGGTGCCGGTTTTCTAACGAGGGGGATTCAAGTGTGGCAGCTCTCCTGGATGGTGGGGCGTGTCACACCACCGGCTACACGCAGCAGCAGATGGGGCCCAAGCGTTCCAGTCCATGGCGGGTATCTGGTTCGAACCTGTGAGGCCAATGTGGGGTCTGTAGCTGGCCAGCAGCGGGCCACTCGATGACTAGCTACTGTGGGCAGTCTTGTGGGCTCCCAACACATTCCGAAGGCATCCCAAGGCGAATGCAGCATATTTGGCTGTCGGATCGGAGGCACTTGTTGTCGCCACAATCTTAACCGCGACGGTGAAGAAGCATGCTGCTACTCTCACCGAGTGGCGCTGAGGCAACGGGGACGAAGTCCACTGAGTCGGCTGCCGGTGCAGCCTGACGTTGTCAAAACTCGGCGGCTGTACACGACCGGCATGCCGCAGAACGTTGCTCGGGTTGTAGGCAGTGAAGTGGCATCCTCGGCATCACGGGACCCTTTGACGTAGACAGAGGGGAACACGGCACTTGAGCTGGGAATAATAAAACACTCGAAGATCATGGCTGAGTTTTAATATGGCGCATCCTGACAGTTTCCATCCACATCCTACATTCCTCCACCACACACCAACATCTACATTTGGCAGTGACTGCTACACTATTTAAAAAGGAAAACATGTACGAAAGGAAATTTACAAAGTCAAAATTGAGAACAATGTATCAGATTCAACATCTCTGTAATTTCTTCAAATGTGACAGTGCCTCCATCAGGAATCAACTACTTCTCATGTGATGTCGTAGTGAGGACTACCTCACAGCGCAATTTGGTGAAGCACATACCCAAAGTTTCTAAAGCTGTGGTAGCAGCAGTTACGGTTACATCTGGATAACAGGTACAGCAGCAGCAAAAGCAAGAAAAGCAATGGAAATTACTAATGCAAAACCAGCAACAGTATGCCACTACAGCATCATGTTTCTACAAGGCAAACGAGAATTGGGAAATTTATTTACTTCGTTTAGTTCTTTACAGCAAGTCAAGTCAAATAACTGACCCAGAATGTCAGAGAGCACTCTTACTGTCTTCCAGTAGTGAATTGTACGAAACAGGGCAAAAACTACACCAACTCTCGAACCCTTGTAGTTTGAGTTTTTCTGGTGTTTGTGGTTTGCTGGATAACTATTACGGTCACCAAATCGAAGTAGTTGCAGGTAGGGTAAAATTTAATAAATGTTTCATGCGATGTACACGAATATACACGGTGTGGGCTGCTCGCATGCAATGCTTAGTTTGCAAGTGTAAATTTTTCCTGGCAAAAGTATGGCACACTGTATGTGGAATAATTAATCTTGCTGCTCTTAGAAAATTTAGTGTGAATTCTTTCCAAACCTGGGCGATGTGCTAAGAACTACCAAAGCTCAAGATTAAAAACGTTAGTGCAATCTAAGTTTCAAGATACTTCTGGTGTCTGCTTTGTTAGTAATAGTAGTGGTAGTCGTAGTAGTAGTAGTCGCCATTGTGTTCTGCGATCTTCTTAAGAAATCAAATCAACTTCGTCATCCGATTAACCGAGAATCCGTTCGTCTGGTACTTCGGTGGAGCGGGATTCAGAATGCTCTAGTCATTGCAGTAATTAGCAATCCACCACCCTCCTCGTTGGTACAATACCGCAGACTAAAGTTCTTCGTTTGCCGTCGAAGTTCCCCAAAGCAAGTGGAATCTCATACGAAAATTTCCTCCATGTCGTTTACGAAGAGTTTCATGCTAGTTATTACAATAAAATTAGTAGGTTTGCTGACATAACGATCTACGTGGCATAACAATCGTATCTCAAGTTCACTTCGTGTGTCAATTTACACCTGAGGCAACTGAACGTGGTCAACCCCAGTAACCTGTCCACTTCTCCGTGGACCCCCACATCCTGCGCAGCACGTAAGACAATTGTATGTCGTACATGCAACTCATGACGTAAACCAATATACACCCCACGCATATTAGACAAAGAAAGTAGCGGGAAGCCCCCCTCCCCTACCCCTGTTAGATCCCATACTCTTCTCATTGTATGTCAGTAATGTATTATCAGTTTTGTCCTACTACAAAAATCACATGTCCAGTTGTATCTAAGTGCAAGATCAATGAACGCTGAAAGAGCTATTGAGAATACCAGTGCTTACCTGTTTGCACTATCAAAATGGGCTGAGAATATAGGGTTAAAGCTCAACCTATCCAAAACGCTAGCGGTATTGGTTGGTCATTCTAGGCTCATTAGTCCGAAATATTTGGAATCCCTACCGTCTTTAACCCTAAATGGGACAAATATTAATTTCTCTCCCTCACCAAAGTTTCTAGAAGTAATAGTGGATTAAAATCTAAATCTAAAATCTAAATTACGCTGAGCACGTAACTGCAATGTGCAAGAAGGCATCTGCATCTCTCCATGTCCTACAAAAGTATTAAAAACTCTTCCTTCTTGATATGTAAAACTAACTTGTACAAACACTTATATTCCCAATTATTGGGTAATGTAATGCTATTCTGCAATTCTTTCCCAGGAAAGATCATGGCGCATGTAACTGGTGGCGAATACCTGTGATCGATATATCTATGATGTTAGACTCTTTGATTATATTTCACCATTATACGGGCAGCTATCCTGGCTACGTGCAGACAAGCGTGGAGATTTCCATACACTCTTTCTTTCCTACTGTCTTATCAACGTCCACTGTCCCTCATATCTTTCCCGGACTGTAATGCTCTAGTCTGAACAACATGTGATACCCGTTATCATTGGAGCAAAATCCTTCTTGTCACACTACATAGCTCAGCGATTTTATCGAAATCCTTCTCTGTAGCAAGAACCAGACTCTGGAACAACCTCCTGGTATACATTAGATAACTGAATAACATCACCAGCTTCAGAAGACAATTAACGGCGTTTATACTGAGGCAAAAACAATTACTACCGTTGTCTCTGTACCCACTCGTTAACCCCCGTACATCCTTCTTTCCAACCAGATCTTCCTCATTTCTCAGTATTCTTAGCTGGTGCAGTCTCATTAAATTTTCTATCCGCAAAACTCGTTACATCAGAAAACATCTATTTTATACACTTACAAATTCTTATTATATCTGCCACTTTTCTTATTATCAATATTATTATTAATATCATAATAGTTAGTGGCAGCAGCTGCAGAAGAAGTAGCACTACCATTATAATCTTTATTATTTCCTAATCAGTATTACTTACTCATATTGCCTCTATAGAAACACAAATCATTTTGATACAATTTGTCATATCAAAATTTTTATTTCTTAGAGAACTATGACCCGTAAAAATAACTGTTTGTGTGATATCCAGCACTGATGTAAGAGAGGTCCAGACTGCCCTAAATAGGTCAGATTTAATAAATATATGAGTATCCCTTTTCGCTAATGGGAACGAATTAAAACGGCGGGAAACCTGTCCGCATCTTTTACAGTTGGAACATCAGTGTGGGCCTCCTCATTCGAGGTCTGTACACAGGGAGAGGATCAGGTTTGTTATAAACAAATTATTATTAATAATAATATTTTTCTATTCGTCGATTATCGAAGTCATACCAGCAGTCGACCACCACAAAGATGCTTATGTCCACATAGTGTCATCGACGGCGCCAATCCAGACGAGGTTTGACTCACGCCTCCCGGGAGTTCGTTTGCGCCGCCGCCACGCAGCGGTAATGAAATACACTACTGGCCATTATAATGGCTACACCACGAAGATAACGTGCTACAGACGCGAAGTTTAACCGACAGGAAGAAGATGCTGTAATATGAAATTGTTTACCATTTCAGAGCATTCACACAAGGTTGGCGCCGGTGGCGACACCAACAACGTGTTGACATGAGGAAAGTTTCCGACCGATTTCTCATACACAAACAGCAGTTGACCGGCGTTGCCTGGTCAAACGTTGTTGTGATGACTCGTGTAAGGAGGAGAAGTGCGTACCATCACGTTTCCGACTTTGATAAAGGTCTGACTGTAGCCTATCGCGACTGCGGTTTATCGTATCGTGACATTGGTGCTCGCGTTGATCGAAATCCAATGACTGTTAGCAGAATATGGTATAGGTGGTTTCAGGAGGGTAATACGGAACGCCGTACTGGATCCCAGCGGGCTCGTATCACTAGCAGTCGAGATGACAGGCATTTTGTCCGCATGGCTATAACGGATCGTGCAGCCACGTCTCGATCCCTGAGTCAACAGATGGGGACGTTTGCAAGAGAACAACCATCTGCACGAACAGTTCGACGACGTTTGCAGCAGCATGGACTATCAGCTCGGAGACCATAACTGCGGTTACCTTTGACAGTGCATCACAGACAGGAGCGCCTGCGATTGTGTACTCAACGACGAACCTAGGTGCACGAATGGCAAAACGTCATATTTTTCGGATGAATCCAGGTTCTGTTTACAACATCATGATGGTCGCATCCGAGTTTGGCGACATCGCGGTGAACGCACATTGGAAGCGTGTATTCGTCATCGCCATACTGGCGTATCACTCGGCGTGATGGGATGGGCTGCCATTGGTTACACGTCTCGATAACCTCTTGTTCGCAATGACGGCACTCTGAACAGTGGACATTACATTTCAGATGTGTTACGACCCGTCGCTCTACCCTTCATTTGATCCCTGCGAAACCCTACATTTCAGCAGGATAATGCACGACCACATGTTGCGTGTCCTGTACGGGTCTTTCTGGATACAGAAATTGTTCGACTGCTGCCCTGGCCAGCACATTCTCCAGATCTCTCACCAATTGAAAACGTCTGGTAAATGGTGGCCGAGCAACTGGCTCGTCACAATACGCCAGTCACTACTGTTGATGAACTGTGGTATCGTGTTGAAGCTGCATGGGCCTGTTCACGCCATCTAAACTCTGTTTGACTCAATGCCCAGGCGTATCAAGGCCGTTATTACGGCCAGAGGTGGTTGTTCCGGGTACTGATTTCTTAGGATCTATGCACCCAAATTGCGTGAACGTGTAATCACATGTCAGTTCTAATATAATATATTTGTCCAATGAATACCCCTTTATCATCTACATTTCTTCTCGGTGTTGCAATTTTAATGGCCAGTAGTGTACTCCCGGGAAGGACAAGCACGGCACTGTCGTCTTCAGTTCCGGATGGAGTACAGTTTAAATTCCACAGAGTCATCGCGTCGTCGTTCGGCCGAGCTCATGTCAAACTTTTATATTCAGAGTGTTTAGTTGTGTCCAAAGGACAGTGTCTATAGTAACCGCACTTCGATCATTCAGAGAGCGAGCTGTACAGACTTGGCTTACCACGTAGGTCACTGTCAGTGTCTTCAGCTGCTTCTTTATTAACTTTGGAAATCAAGAGTTTTATCTGTATTAATATTTCCATGCGTTTTCCCGTCAGTCATTGCAGTGGAGAGATATAAAGAGAAACGTATTTCAACATTAAATAAAGATTAGTGCTATTTGACGTTGTGTGTTACTTCAGTAGTCTGTCCACTTTTTCGTCTTGCGTGTACAGAAGAGGAACACGACACTGTACAATGAAAGGGTCAAGAAATAATAACAGCGATGTAACAAACAAAACTATGGTTTATTACTATCAATATCTTGTAATACCATTTCTTGGAATAATTTTTATTGATAGCATTCTTCTCTTTTTTTGTTGAGTTACATGCAAAAGTAGTGTAGAACAAGGATTTTTTCCATATGACATATATAGGGTGCAGAAAAATTCCCACACTCAATAGTGGTAGTACAAAATAGTGGTAATACAAATAGTGGTAATACAAAAATGTCTGTTATAAAATTTCGTCCTGCACATCTTTACGGCAGTAAATGGACGTTAAGGATTGGAAATGTGGCAACGCTGTAATCACATGTCCGGTAACTAACTCTGTCAGTACACATGTAATTGTACTACACGTAGTTGAGGGGATATTACTTATTAAGCACTGAGACGCATGAAAAACTGCCGCATCATTCATAACGTTTCGATCTATTACTTCTTTGCATCTAACTCTATTCACATAAGATTTCCCACACAGTGTGTAGATATGAGTCTGTATGTACATGAATAATTATAGCATTGTGTTACACATTTTTTAGGAAATATGACGTCGTATACACTGACATGCGTGAAGCCGGCCGTTGTGGCCGAGCGGTTCTAGGCGCTTCAGTCCGGAACCGCGCTGCTGCTACGGTCGCAGGATGGAATCCTGCCTCGGGCCTGGATGTGTGTGATGTCCTTAGGTTACTTAGGTTTCAGTAGTTCTAATTCGAGGGGAAGATGACCTCAGATGTTAAGACCCGTAGTTCTCAGAAGCATTTGAACCGTTTTGGTTTATTACTTCTTTGCTACTAACTCTATTCGAAACACATTTCGTAGACAGTATCCACATATTGCACGGAATTTACATACAAAATTATATCAGTATTTTGTGTTAGCAGAACAGCCAACACCGTGTTACGAGTGGAGGCCGAAATGCACGCTTTTTAGCTCACGCAGGCTGACATGAGGAGGGAAGAACTACACTGACGTGAGGTCCGGAACATGACAAGGAATGAGAATTCAGAAAGCGGACGTAATTAGTTTCATACTTAACTTTAATCCATCAATGATGAACGTCACTCTTGACGGTACGTGATTCACAAATTATCTCTTCAGCATACATTCTTGATGTAGTTATAGTAACTGAATATGGCGCCTTGCTAGGTCGTAGCAAATGACGTAGCTGAAGGCTATGCTAAATTGTCGTCTTTGCAAATGAGAGCGTATGTAGTCAGTGAACCATGGCTAGCAAAGTCGGCTGTACAACTAGGGGCGAGTGCTAGGGAGTCTCTCTAGACTAGACCTGCCGTGTGGCGGCGATCGGTCTGCAATCACTAATAGTGGCGACACGCGGGTCCGACGTATACTAACGGACCGCGGCCGATTTAAATGCTACCACCTAGCAAGTGTAGTGTCTGGCGGTGACACCACACAGTATATGCACTCTGTTCAAGAGATACGACGTCATAAACTTTCATCTGCCTGAAAACTAAACTACAGGGCGATATTAGCTAGAGGTACAGGTAAAATATGTGTACAAAATATGTAAAATGTATTAAATATACGTAAAACATATGTGACGTGCGTAAGAAATCTCCTCCTCTACCCCTGGATTCATTTCAACCAAATATGGTAAACAGATCACTTACTATCGGGAAACAAATGCTGTGTGGGTAAGAACCAGCAACCAGTGAGCACGCGATGGAATGCAGGAGAGGGATGGAGGAGGCAGACAGAGAGACAGGGAGGAGGAAACTGACAGAAGAAGGGAAGGGAAGAGGAGGTGGATCGAGAAACGGAGGAGGAGGAAATAGAGGGGGTGAAGCGGAAATAGAGGGGACAGATAGAGATGCACTCAGAGGGGGAGAAGCAGGTTGACAGAATGGTAGGTAGCAGATGGAGACGGCGGAGACAACCAGATGGACAGGGATAGCTGGCTAGGAACATATGGACATAGAGAGGGGCAAGTAGCAGATGCAGATAGAGAGAAGCAGATGCGGATATAGAAAGAGTGGGGAGTAGAGGAGGTGGACAGAGAGGGGGAGAGAAGAAGATGGACAGAGAGGGGGCGGAAAAAATGGACAGAGAGAGCTGGAACGTGATGGATGAATAGAACTGGAATAAATTCATACCTGGGCAATGCTGTGTACACATCTCCTCTCGAATAACTGAAGACGAAGGAAAGTTAATGAAAATGCCCTTATCCCATTATAAAAAGTTTAGGTTTTTAATTACTTAGGACATAAGTGTATATTTGAAAAGAACTAACAACCCACTGAACTTCGTTTATCCTCACACATGTTCTGTGCCAAGGCGAAGATGTGAAGGAATTAATAGCTCAAGGAAGCAGCTGCAATACTGATGGTACCAAAGATGAATTATAGTTGTGTAAAGAAATTTCCGTTTAACTGCGGAAGTGGCCCCTGATACAATACGTCTGGAGATATATTTGTATCTGACTAAGACAGGGGCTGTAAGAAATCCAGAGAAGAAGAAATTGGCATAGTTAGTAATTAGGTGCTGTTGGTGGAGGTTGGAAATTATGGTGAACGATAAATTATGAAACATAGGAAGGATGTCAATAAAAACATCAATGTGATATTTATACCAGCAGAAGGAACAGGCCATGGAGAAGTGTCGCAAGGCAACGGGGAACAGTGAACTTCGCAATCGAAGCAGTGGAAAAATTGCAGAAACAGAAAAACAATGGTAGCTTTGGAGGGAGGGGATCAAAAAGCGAGGTCATTGGTCCCATTGGATTAGGAAATGATGGGAAAGGAAGTCGTCTGTGCCCTTTCGAGGAAACCATCTAGGCATTTGCCTGAAGTGATTTAGGGAAATCAGGGAAAACCTAGATCAGGATGGCTGGATGCGATTTGTAATCGTCGTCCTCCGGAATGTGAGTCCAGTGTACTAACCAATCCGCATCCTTGCTCGGTGGGGAAAAAAATTATGATATCTGACATCGATTATCGAGAGTTTTGGGATTTGTGTGGACATGAAAAAGTCAGCATAGAAAATGAAGAGGTGAGGGTTGTATGACTCACGTCAAAACGTTGACAACTTTTAGGAACAAAGTGGTACTCTCCAGATTTTGTCAGCACACTGGATTCGCATTCGGGATAACGACGGTTAAGATCCTCGTCGTAATTCCAGATTCAGGTTTTCTGCGATTTACCTACATTGCTGCAGGAAAATGCCTGGATGGTTCCTTTGAAAAAACACAGCCGCTATCCTTCCCGAGCCTTGAAACCTTCTGAGCGTATGCCACGTCTAATGACCTCGATGGCGATAGGTTGTTGAACTCTAATCTTCCTTACTCCCTTCGCTATTTTGTTAAAGCACTTTTGCATCTTCTAAAGTATTTGAAGTTACTCATCCATATCCCATTTATCGAGTTTTGATTTTCACATAAACGTCTTCCCTTCAAAAGTTATGTAGAACATTTGATTTGGGTGTTTGGTCAGTAATATCACGTATCGATACCATCCTACGGCGTGTTAAGGTTCGTAATGGAATAGAAAATTTCCATTAAATGCCGACAGCAGTCGTGTGGCATCCGTTAGACCCAACGGAGCACACTTTCTGAGTCACGCCTCCAGCAGCTCTGGGCTACGAGTGTCCTCCGCTATCCAATATAGGATGGCCGGCGGCAGTCTCTCATCCCACTTGAGCTTGGGGCCACTACGTTACGACACATTCGTTCGTGCTTCTTCCTTGGACTCTATTTCTTGTTGCATCATTTCTAACGATTATTCGTATGTTTGGAGTAACACAAGTTTCCTCTGTTACTGGTTCGCTAATCATTTCTGCTCTTACCAAGCTTTCCTATGATAACACTTTCACCACCAGTCTATAGTCCACCTCTCTTTACCAATGTGTACGAAGTTGTACACACCATAATGGAAAACTACAAAGAGGTTTGTGCGACTAACGTTACTTAATTTGGCCTAAACATATTTAATATGCGTAGAGTCTCTTAAGACAGTAAAAGAACGCTCCATCACACACGGAAGGACCAGCTTCCCCATTTACTTACTAAAAAAAGGAAAAAACCTTTGATTGATAAAGTTGTTGGATGTCCCTCTTCCGGCCTAAGGGGCCGTGCGGTTCTAGGCGCTACAGTCTGGAGCCGATCGACCGCTACGTTCGCAGGTTGAAATCCTGCCTCGGGCATGGATGTGTGTGATGTCCTTAGGATAGTTAGGTTTAATTATTTCTAAGTTCTAGGCGACTGATGACTTCAGAAGCTTAGTCGCATAGTGCTCAGAGCCGTTTTTGATGTCCCTCTAAGGGATGTCGAGTCGAATTCTATACAATTGGCGCTTTTTCGGGTCAAAATCTCAAACTGGGTGGAGGACCCTGCCACAATGTTCGAAACGCTCTGTTTCGTGGACAGATTTGGTGGTGTTACTGACCAAGGTAGGTTTTGGCAGTCACAAAGAAAGGCAGTAAAAACTCTCTCTTAGTGTGCGGGTATTATCTTCCTGTAATGTAAGCCCAGGATAGTTTGCCATGAAGGGCCAAAAAGTGCCGGCATACAATATCGCGAGGTAACGATGTGCTGTGAGGGTGCCGTGGATGACAACCAAAGGGGTTCTGCTATAAAAAGAAATGGCATCCCAGACCATCACTCCTGGTTGTCGTGCTGTATGGCGGTCTACAGTCAGACAGGTATCCCACTGCTCTCTGGGGCGTCTCCAGAGGCCCTATTCTGTATAGTTCATATCGATCGGTGTAGTTGGTTCGTTTCGGTAGTGACGTCATTTTCGGGTCTTTATCGAAATATCCTATTCAGTTAGCTTCTGAGACCTGTTAAGGAATGGTCCTCCCACCGATTTTACGATAATTGTACCGAGAGGTTTTGGATTTCGGTGTGGCCCAGTATATCAGTGAGCTGTGGTTTATATACACCTATAATTTGTTATTTTAAACATTTTTTTCGGTTTTAGCTTTGGATTTTGTGATTGTGTTACTGAAGTATCACCAGAGGACGCATCCGGTTGGAAAGTGAGTTCATAATAGACTATTTTCCTTTGTTAGAAATTTGGTTAGGTTACGTTGTTACTGTGAATGATTACATCCAAAAAGAAAACGTTTTCGATCAATACTCTCTCAAAATAAGTGTTAGTTTAATGCAAATAAGAGTTTAAAGATCATTAAATAGCAAGACATCAGCTCTGTTTACGTATATTACATGAGTGTGAACTGACGTTACTAGTGCCTTTGAGTACTTTTTCCCACAAATGGTTTAGTTAGTAATTATCGAAACGTGTTTACAACTTTCAAGCAACAGTGGAAAGCAATTACGTGAAGCTTGATATTGGAAACCTTCCAAACGATCATGCATTTATGACTTACGGGGCACCGTTTGGCAACGAAGTCAATCTACGTTCCTCTACACAATACTACAACAAATGAGCACCGCGTTGCATTTGTTTGGCGTGGCCAAGTGGTTAGTGCGCGGGAATGCGATGCCAAAACTCATGGGTGAACGCAAAAATTTTTTTTCCTCTTCATATACGCAACACGTTCTGAGACATTGTTATTCGTGTAAGTTAAGATTTTTCTGCAATATTCGTTATTAGTTACATGTAAGAGCGCACTTTCTCAGTAATCATTGAGAGATTTCTGTGTGTTTAAAATACAAAATATGAAATTGCTGTGAGTGAAACAACCGACAGTGACCTTTATATTTTTTCTTGTCAGAAATAATTCACCATTTTTTCCGAACATGTAGCGATTTCCGAGTATGCTGTCAGATAGGAATCTAAGAGCACAACTTAAATTACTGGGAATGTAACTAGCAGCAGTCATCTCCATAATCTTGCTTGTCACAAATATTTATCTGCGATCGAATCCTCAACCACAGTAGAAAGAAATGAAAGATCTCTGCCGTAATATTTTTAGACTGTAGCACCATATGCAAAATATTGTCATTCATGAGTTGCATGTTATAAACTTCAACAAACTGAAGGAGATCTGGAAAATGCGTTTTTTTTTCAATTTTATTTTTAAGACCCAAATCGTTCACGAATCATATAGGGAAGTCGGCTGCTTAATAATTTGGATCTCTAGGAGCGTGTTATAACCACATTCTGTTTATCTTCTTATTGGTTCAAAATGGTTCACATGGCTCTGACCAATATGCGACTTTACTTCTTAGGTCATCAGTCGCCTAGAACTTAGAACTAATTAAACCTAACTAACCTAAGGACATCACACACATCCATGCCTGAGACAGGATTCGAACCTGAGACCGTAGCAGTCACTCGGCTCCAGACTGTAGCGCCTGGAACCACACGGCCATTCCGGCCTGCTTATCTTCTTATTCTTTGAAACTCTCAGAATCAATTTTTCGGGTGTTTTCATAGATGTATTAGTACAATGTGGTACTACACACTATTCCTAACTCATTTTCCGAAACGTAAAATCCAAAACATGATGTCAGTATGAATGAGAATAAGATGAGATAATGCGGCATTTACGACAATCTGCAGAATACAGTCAAATACACTTTCGTTATTATGCATGCATGGAAACATTCGGTCAGAGAAACTGCAATTTTTTTTATGGATTTCAGGTGAGAATCATGGAAATGGATATACAGCACCTGGTACTGTTAAGGAGGAGGTAAGGGCAATGAATGCGGCTTCAATGCATTATGGCAACGCAAACACAATTTTCGACACTTCGTAGAATAGCGCCCCTGTGTCATCTGATAGCCGCTTTGTGTTCGTGGCGCGCTGCAGTGCACATGTGCGGATCTGCGACTGCTTGCTTTTGATTGGCTTGTGCGACACGAACCGACAACAGCGCTTCGGTTCTCTAGGCCCGAACGATATCGCTACCGAAATGCATACTGAATAACGCAGAGAGACTAATTCGAGTACTAGACCGTTCCGTGCTATTGAGTACCGAAACGATCGGCACAATGGCGGAAAGATACAGAATAGGCTCCCACTCTGGAATCTCATTGACTGGAGAAGGATTCTCATCCGTGAGCCCTGATTCGAACTTTGCCCCTATGACCAGAGAAGACGTGTCTCGAGACGCTCCGGACAGTAATCTGCGGATATTAAAACAGTAGCTGACCCTGGTGTAAGTCACCTGCAGCAGTGGCCAAACACTGAAGTATTTTATGACCTGACGTTGTCAACAGTGCACGACAATTCCATTAAAGTTGAATAAAGTCGTGGCAGCTCCCGCTCACGAGGCATTTGAAACTCCCTTCTTCAGTAATTTCTAGAAATGGAAATATGTAAATATTCGTGATGTGGCGAGGACAGAAAAATTATGGACTGATTTACAGGTTTCCAGGATAGCGAATATAGTAAACTCTCATTCGAGTAATGAACAAAACGAAACAATTGCCACTCATCGAATATTTAGGTTGCAGTTAATGTTCTAAATCAGAAAATGAATAAACTGTTCTATGAATAATTTTGTCTTCCATCAGTATGAACTTAGAAGCTCACAAGAAAATATTTAATGTAGTATTTAAAATTTACGAATTTAAGTAAACTGCAATCATCAAAGCCTGACGTGATAGCTAACAGAAAATTGAACAGACCAAATTAATAAATGCAGCTATCAAATTGAACAGTAGTAAACTCGATGACAACAAAAATACAAAATATCTTGTGGAAATTGTTGACTTGTATCAATAACATTGATTATTTACACAATTGTACTTAAGTGCAGGATGCCAGCCGTTGCTTGCTTTATTCATAAATGTATGTCTGCGTGATGCTAAATGTCGTTTGTCTTACATAAAGAAAGGTATTGTCTTCTCAGTAACCTTCAGATCGTGAGCTTAGTTTTTATATATGAATTAGTGAACTTACTCATGGCAATTTTGTTGCCTATGTCTGTGGTCACTGTCAGAACTCAAACTAATAATCAAATTAACTGATTTAATAAGGTCGAACCTGAAATTGCTGGTTTACCTATCTACCACCACATTAAAGTAAAAGAGTAAATAGTAGAGGGAGTATGAATGAGAAGAGTGGAGTATTTATGTTTACAAAATAATGACAAGTTTTATTAATCTTTTTGTAGTTACAACTAGCTGATAAATCTTACGTGGAAATGCTAAACACAAATAGAATAGGAATGGTGTTTGGCAGGTAAAGCACACATTGGACTGGAAGCTACATAAATTCTCCCCTAAATTTATCCCTTTTACAACGCACTCTGACTTTGTTTACATGAATCCACTGTGAGGCCCAAGTCTATTCCAATGGAATCCGCTACAACCAAGTATGTCACAAACTCTGGTTCATCTGAGAACAGGGAACTGTGAATCTCATTTCACAACCCTACGCTGGTGGAGAAGTACTTTACCCTTTCATCTTGATTCAGGTGGCAGCAGAAAACGGCTCGCTGTGGGCAAGGAGAAGTGCGATACGGCAGCTGCAATGTTCTGACGCGTTCGCGAAAATTTACAAACTGCGTCCTCTGGCGATCTGATTATCCGAACGAGGGAAATTTTCCTATCAGAGCCCTGAAATCGCGGAGGGTTGTGGGGGTGGGGGAGGTTACGGTCTTTCCTCCACTGAACACATACACCAGCCGCTCTGTCTGTATCGTCCCTGATTCTAACATTACAATGCACAGTCTTGTAACAACCCGTCCGTTTGCAAAAAATCTCTGAGTCTATAAAATCGCTTCCTCCACCCACTTTTCGTCAAATGGTCGCCTTTGCGGTGGACTGCCATCTGGCGCAGGTAAAATGTTGTGAGAACCAGCGCCCTTTTGTCCGACCCTAAGCGGAAGGAGGAGAGGGCTTCGGTCAGAAGTCCCTCTGCAGGTACAATCCACTGAGCCCTGCTTCCCAGAATCACTCACACAGCTCGATCACAGCACTCAGCATTTATGGCCCCCAATACATCTCTTTTCCTGTCGTCTGTCACCTCCACTTCGGCCCCTCGGATACAAGTGTACAAGTTCTATACAGGTTACACATGCAGTTTTATAAACATTCTGCCCACAGCTTCCCCATGTAAAGAAGTCATGAAACGCAGGTACCAAATGTTGTAGTGGTGAACACCGAGATCATGACCTAAAATATAAACGATAATTCGACTGACAATACCGTTAAAATAAGAGAGTAGCGTGCCACCTCTCAAACATTCATCCACAAACTTTGGAAGATAGCACAGAATTGTTTTCTGTAGGTTTTCTCCTTAGGAATCTTTGCCCAGGTCAGGCATTTACAGGCCACAGTTCCTTCAACTCCCTCAGTTACCTCTGTGACAGAACTGTTCTTAGAAACCCTGAACAGCAGTACCATTTGGTGTAAAATTCTACGTGTGTTGTCTCCTTAATGAAACCAATTCCCTTGACTCCGGGATACAGATAAATGCCCAATTATCTCTTACTTTCCAGGCAAGAACTCTGATAGTCATAGGACTCTACCCCATTTACTTGTGTACATAGGGTACAGTCGTATCAATATCGCAGTATCAACAGAAACTTAGTATCGGAGTATTTAATAAAAACTTAAAAACGAGAGATTATTGTACTGTACTTTGGAAGGTACAGGATATAAAAGTAAATAACGATTCTTAGGAGGATGTGTCTCAAGCGCCTGCTGCATGAATATAACAAACAGAACAAATTATTTTATAACAAGCCAATTTAGGTCAAAATTTCCCAGTATCTCGATAAATATCTCTGATAATCATCTTAACGTTTATCGGTTGAATTTGGTCGGTGGTCCGCAGCTCGTGGTCGTGCGGCTGCGTTCTCACTTCCCGCGCCCGGGTTCCCGGGTTCGATTCCCGGCGGGGTCAGAGATTTTCTCTGCCTCGTGATGACTGGGTGTTGTGTGATGTCCTTAGGTAGTTAGGTTTAAGTAGTTCCAAGGTCAAGAGGACTGATGACCTCAGAAGTCCCATAGTGCTCAGAGTCATTTGAACCATTTGGTCGGTGACCAGTGCTATTACAAAAAAAAAAAGCCAGGACGCTTCTACAACGTCCGATAATGGTCCTATAGGACATCTGGGGCGTCTGTTTCCTAGCATGCTGTACCATGGAGCACAGAAGTGACGTCTGTCCAGTTGGCAACAAGAATAGAATCGGCGACCGCTGTGGGGCAGGCACAGGGAAGAATCGTCGTTTTGCCACCATCCACTTCATGAGCTATGACATCCCACTATTCTACGGGACCATCTGCTTGCCTGACCTAGCGTCAGCTCTGCTGGGCCAAGGGTCGAACTGACGCCCTTCTAGTCACCAACCCGCTCTGAGTTGATGATTAGAATGATGACACATTATCTGCGCATCCAGTTATGCTGGCAACTGATGCGATATATATAGGATTCGTATCAATCCGTTCCGCATCAACTACGGCCTATAGATGGCGCACTGAAGCGCCGAAACTGGTTGCAAAAGGATAAAATAAAATCATAAGGACGGCTGTAGGTGTTTTATTCTCTCACAACTCTAATTTGAGGTGATCGACGGATCAGAATCAAATACGTCAGTGAACAAATGGACGTCTTTGCCTGTAGTGCTGACACTTTCGTCCACCAGTTGGGATATTCAAAGCCGTGTGCCCACTGGGTTTGTCGTTGCCAACAAAAGACCATAAAGAACGACGAAGGACAATCGGTGCGGAATTGCTTACACGCTACGAGACTGATTGTGTCGAACATCGTCACAAGCGATGAAACATTGGTTCATCATAATGAACCCGAAACAGATCAGCAGTCCATGAAGTGAAATGGTACCACACCACCTCTCCCCCGAAGTAAAATTCAATGCTACACCTTCAGCCGGTAAAGTAATGGCGACAGTCTTCTGAGACTCTGAAGGGGTTATTCCGTTTGATACCCTCCCTAATGTGCAACGATCAACTCGGAAGTGTGTTGTGCTACACTCAGGAAACTGAAGAAACGACATGAGCATTTACGTCTACACAAAAATGCAAACGAACATCTCCTTCTCCATGACAATGCAAAGCCTCACACAAGTCTGCCACCTGAAAGGAGCTCACAAAACAGGAACATGAAATCACTCTTACTTCGGAAGACTTCTCTCCATTGAGAATGACATGCTGCGTTATATTATCTAGGAATTCTTCAATCCAATCACACAATTGGTCTGATAGTACATATGCTCTTACTTTGTTCATTAAGCGACTGTGGGGAACTGTATCGAACGCCTTGCGGAAGTCAAGAAACACAGCATCTACCTGGGAACCCGTGTCTATGGCCCTCTGAGTCTCGTGGAAGAATAGCGCGAGCTGGGTTTCACACGACCGTCTTTTTCGAAACCTATGCTCATTCTTACAGAGTAGATTTCTAGTCTCCAGAAAAGTCATCATACTCGAACATAAAACGTGTTCTTAAATTCTACAACTGATCGACGTTAGAGATATAGGTCTATAGTTCTGCACATCTATTCGACGTCCCTTCTTCAAAACGGGGATGACCTGTGCCCTTTTCCAATCCTTTGGAATGCTACGCTCTTACAGAGATCTACGGTACACCGCTCCAAGAAGGGGGGCAAGTTCCTTCGCGTACTCTGTGTAAAATCGAACTGGTATCCCATCAGGTCCAGTGGCCTTTTCTCTTTTGAGCGATTTTAACTGTTTTTCTATCCCTCTGTCGTCTATTTCTATATCTAACATTTTGTCATCTGTACGACAATCTAGAGAAGGAACTACAGTGCAGTCTTCCTCTGTGAAACAGCTTTGGAAAAAGACATTTAGTATTTGGGCCTTTAGTCTGTCATCCTCTGTTTCAGTACCATTTTGGTCACAGTGTCTGGACATTTTGTTTTGATCCACCTGCTGCTTTGACATCAGACCAAAATTTCTTAGGATTTTCTGCCAAGTCAGTACATAGAACTTTACTTTCGAATTCATTGAACGCCTCTCGCATAGCCCTCCTCACACTACATTTCGCTTCGCATGATTTTTCTTTGTCTGCAAGGCTTTGGCTATGTTTATGTTTGCTGTGAAGTTCCCTTTGCTTCCGCAGGAGTTTTCTAACTCGGTTGTTGTACCACGGTGGCTCTTTTCCATCTCTTACGATCTTGCTTGGCACATACTCATCTAACGCATATTGTACGATGGTTTTGAACTTTGTCCACTGATCCTCAACACTATCTGTACTTGAGACAAAACTTTTGTGTTGAGCCGTCAGGTACTCTGTAATCTGCTTTTTGTCACTTTTGCTAAACAGAAAAATCTTCCTACCTTTTTTAATATTTCTATTTACGGCTGAAATCATCGATGCCGTAACCACTTTATGATCGCTGATTCCCTGTTCTGCGTTAACTGTTTTAAATAGTTCGGGTCTGTTTGTCACCAGAAGGTCTAATACATTATTGCCACGAGTCGGTTCATTGTTTAACTGCTCAAGGTAGTTTTCAGATAAAGCACTTTAAAAAATTTCACTGGATTATTTGTCCCTGCCACCTGTTATGAACGTTTGAGTCTCCCAGTCAATATTAGGCAAATTAAAATCTCCACCCTGAACTATAACATGGTGGGGAAATCTACTCGAAAAATTTTCCAAATTATCCTCCAGGTGCTCTGCCACAACAGCTGCTGAGCCAGGGGGCCTATAGAGACATCCAATTACCATGTCCGAGCCTGCTTTAACCGTGTCCTTCACCCAAATCATTTCACATTTTGGATCTCCGTCAAAATCCTTCGATACTATTCCACTTCTTATCGCTATAAACACGCCTCCCCCTTCACTGTCCAGCCTGTCTCTGCGGTATAAATTCCAATCTGAGTTTAGGATTTCATTACTGTTTACTTCTGGTTTCAGCCAACTTTCTATCCCTAGTACTACATGGGCGTTGTGATCGTTTGTTAATGAGAGCAGTTCTGGGACCTTTCTATAGACGCTCCTGCAGTTTACTATTAGCACATTAATATTGTTATTCCCTGTTGCATTTTGCCTACTCCTACCTTGCCGCGTCTCGGGAGGCGTCTTGTCGGGCCTAGGGAGGGAATTCTCTAAACTATAAAACCCCCATGTGCACTGCACACGTACTCCGCTACCCTTGTAGCCGTTTCCGGCGTGTAGTGCACGCCTGACCTATTCAGGGGGAACCTACATTTCTCCACCCGATAGCGGAGGTCGAGAAATTTGCCCCACAGATCTCCGGAGAATCGTCTGAGCCTGTGGTTTAAGACGTCAACTAGACCCCAAACCAGAGGACCGCGATCGGTTCTCGGAACGATACTACAAACAGTTAGTTCTGATTCCACCCCGCGAGCGAGGCTTTACGCCTTCACCATTTCCGCCAACCGCCTGTACGAACTGAGGATGACCTCTGAACTCAGACGGCAGGAGTCATTGGTGCCGACATGAGCAACAATTTGCGGTCGGGTACACCCAGTGCCCTCTATCGCCGCCTCAGGGCCTCCTCCACATCTCGGATGAGACCCCCCCAGCAAGCAGACAGAGTGAACACTGGCCTTCTTCCCCGGCCTTTCCGCTATTTCCCTAAGGGCCTTCATCACCCGCTAAATAGCACCAATATAGTTTGACAATGTTCGGATAGTTTTAGGACTTCACGTGTGTGTGTGTCAGTGTGTGTGTGTGTGTGTGTGTGTGTGTGTGTGTGTGTACAGTATGTTGGCAACACTTCGTCTCCTTGCATGTTATGCTGTGTTAACAGTGAGTAAAGATGTGCAGGCGAGCGGTTCTAGGCGCTTCAGTCTGAAACCGCGCGACCGCTACGGTCGCAGGTTCGAATCCTGCCTGGGGCATGGATGTGTGTGATGTCCTTAGATTAGTTAGGTTTAAGTAGTTCTAACTTCTATGGGGCTCATGACCTCTGATGTTAAGTCCCATAGTGCTCAGAGCGATTTGAACCATTTGATTTTGTTAAGTCCCACAGTACATACAGCCATTTGAACCATTTTAAAGCTGTGCAGTTGAGCATGAGGCGAGGGGTCTCGCTAGTATTGTCAGCGATCGTACATTGAGAAACAGATGATTATGATGATGATGGGTAGCCTGGTGAGTAGTCCTTTTGCGTTTATGAATGCTTCTGGATTTACAATGGACTTGGCCCCCTTCTGACAGCAGTGTGCCGCAAGTCTCTAGAGGAACGGAAGGTTCCAAATGATTGGAAAAGAGCACAGGTAGTTCCAGTTTTCAAGAAGGGTGCCCAAAACTATAGGCCTATATCTCTGACATCGATCTGTTGTAGAATTTTAGAATATGTTTTTTGCTCGCGTATCATGTCATTTCTGGAAACCTAGAATCTACTCTGTAGGAATCAACACGGATTCCGGAAACAGCGATCGTGTGAGACCAAACTCGCTTTATTTGTTCATGATGCCCAGAAAATATTAGATACAGGCTCCCAGGTAGATGCCATTTTCCTTGACTTCTGGAAGGCGTTCGATACAGTTCCGCACTGTCGCCTGATAAACAAAGTAAGAGCCTACGGAATATCAGAACAGCTGTGGGGCTGGATTGAAGAGTTTTTAGCAAACAGAACACAGCATGTTGTTGTCAATTGAGAGACGACTACAGACGTTAAAGAAACCTCTGGCGTGCCACAGGGGAGTGTTATAGGACCATTGCTTTTCACAATATGTATAAATAACCTAGTAGATATTGTCGGAAGTTCCATGCGGCTTTTCGCGGATGATGCTGTAGTATACAGAGAAGTTGCACCATTAGAAAATTGCAGCGAAATGCAGGAAGATCTGCAGCGGATAGGCACTTGGTGCAAGGAGTGGCAAATGACCCTTACCATAGGCAAATCTAATGTATTGCGAATACAGAGGAAGAAGGATCCTTTATTGTATGAGTATATGATAGAGGAACAAACACTGGTAGCAGTTACTTCTGTAATATATCTGGGAGTATGCGTACGGAAAAGATTTGAAGTGGAATGGTCATATAAAATTAATTGTAGGTAAGGCGGGTGCCAGGTTAAGATTAATTGGGAGAGTCCTTAGAAAATGCAGGCCATCAACAAAGAAGGTGGCTTACAAAACACTCATTCGACCTATACATGAGTATTGCTCATCAGTGTGGAATCCGTACCGGGTTGGGTTGACAGAGGAGATAGAGAAGATCCAAAGAGGAGAGGCACGTTTCGGCACAAGGTTATTTGGTAAGCGTGATAGCGTTACGGAGATGTTTAGGAAACTCAAGTGACAGAATCTGCAAGAAAGGCGCTCTCCATCGTGGTGTAGCTTGCTGTCGAGGTTTCGAGAGGATGCGTTTCTGGATAAGGTATCGAATATATGGCCTCCCCCTGCTTATACCTCCCGAGGAGATCACGAATGTAAAATTAGAGAGACTCGAGCGTGCACGGAGGCTTTCGAGCAGTCGTTCTTCCCGCGAACCATACGCGCCTGGAACAGGAATGGGAGGTAATGACAGGGGCACGTAAAGTGCCCTCCGCCACACACCGTTTGGTGGCTTTCGGAGTATAAATGTAGATGTAGATGTAGACAATCGAAAATATGTGCCGATAAAAGGGAGCTCACTCCATAATATGGCTGATGGCTGTAGGCGTGGACGGTGAGCTCCCTGGGCCGGATGCAGCAAGACTAGGAAAGTAAGCCGAATGGTCTGCACAACACGCTGCCCACATTGATTCTGTATACATAAGTAGACGTAACTGTTACGAGAAATCTAGTGAGCGCTTTCCCAGAATTGAATGGTATCACGATTTTCGCAGCCTGCACTTTAAATGTTCTGATCAGGTGCTCCATTTCAGAACTTTGCGGTGAGTGGAATTGAGTGATAGTCAGATGCTCTATCCTGTGATGAATCCATGGCCCCTGCATGTTAGCAGGAGACTGTCCAAGCTGGTGGAGACTCTGTGGTTATATGGGGCGTGTGCAGGTGGAGTGATATGGGACCCCCCGATGCGTCTAGATACGACTCTGACAGGTGACGCGTACGTGAGAATCCTATCTGAGCACTTGCATCCACTCATACCCATTCTACATTCTGACGGACTTGGGCAGTTCCAGAAGGCCAATGCGACAGCATACACATCCAGAATTGCTACAGAGTGGCTCCAGGAACACTCTTCTGAGTTGAATCACTTCCGCTGTCCACCATACTCCTCACACATGAAATATATTGAGCACATCTGGAATGCCTTGTAGCGTGCTGTTCAGAAGAGATTTCCACCCCTTCGTACTGTTACAGATTTACGGACAGCCCTACAGATTCATGGCGTCAATTCCCTCCAGCACGACTTCAGACATTAGTGGAATCCATGCCACGCCGTGTCGAGGCACTTGTGCGTGCTCGCGGGGGCCCTACACAACTAGGCATGTTTACCAGTTTCTTTTACTCTTCAGTGTGTATGGCCGTTGTTGCTTAACAGTTTTTGTAGCGCTCTTGAAATTTCATCACTGATGCGGTTAAGCATATTCCATCAAACTTCTTGTCTTAAAGCTAGCCCTATGTCTTCGTTTTCAGTCATCGCTCATACGTTTGTGAGTGTGCCGCATTGTAGTGTTTCTTGTTCGGGGGACCTATGTGTTTCTTGTTCGGGGGGCCTATGTGTTTCTTGTTCGGGGGGCCTATGTGTTTCTTGTTCGGGGGGCCTATGTTCCCCACATGCGCATATTTCACTGTGGTTAAGGCCAAATCATCGCAAGTGTGTGGGGTAAGAGCCATGGCCCGTCAGGAAGTAGACAATAGCGCGACATGAGTAGACGTGTTTCAGTCTCAACCGTTTCCTCGTCTTCGGGAGGAAGGAGATGACCCGACCCCGCTTGTCAGATGTTTAACAGTCTTTTTGGCATGTCTCGACTTTAAAAAGATTTAAGTAGTGTTTTTCTATAACACTAGGGTTGTTCAGAAAGTAAGTTCCGATCGATCGCGAAATGGAAACCGCTGGGAAAATCTGGTAAAGCTTTGCACAGATGTTTTGCGCAGTATCTCTACTATGCCCGTCGATCGTGTCGAGTCGTTCTTTTCAGTTATGAGTGAACGGTGAGCACGTAAAGATGCGTAGGGAATAGCGTTTCCCTCCGAGTGTGAGGGTCTGGTTAGATATTTCGCCTGTGTCATGCAGCCCACAAAACACAACTGTCGAGCAGTTCCTTCTTCATACAAATTCTCGGCAGCACACTGCATGGGCAAAGAAGACGCTCCAGCAGCGTTTCCGATGAGAAGTGTTTGATCACCCACAATACAGTCCTTAATTGGCTCCCCCTTAGTGGCTCTGAGCACTATGGGACTTACATTCTAAGGTCATCAGTCCCCTAGAACTTAGAACCACTTAAACCTAACCTAAGGACATCACACACATCCATGCCCGAGGCAAGATTCGAACCTGCGACCGTAGCGGTCGCGCATTTCCAGACTGTAGCGCCTAGAACCCCTCGGGCACCTCGGCCGGGGCTCCCCCTAAGTCTCATCTCTGCTCACAAGAACCGATAGCTATGAAGACAATTTTTTTCCACAGACAACGAGCTGCAGACAAGTGCAGATAGCTGACTGAAAGCACAGGTGGCTGCTTTCTATGACGAGGATATTCGAAAGTTGATACAACATTACGACAAAACTAGAAGTTGGAGCTGCGACTGCGTAGAGAAGTAGGTGGAAGGTGTACCCACCTATTGCAAATAAAACATTTCTTTTTGTAGCTGTGATTTCCATTTCGCGACCCATTGGAACGTACTTTCCAGACAACCCTCGTACATTCCCCTGTTAGCGCATGTACTTCGCCCAGTTTTCCCCTTTTGAGCCAGCATGCTGCTGTTTTGTGTCTGATAGCTATGCCAATGGGGTACGTTTTAAGTACAATGCGTAGGGCTTCCATGGATGTGGTGGACAATGAACATGACAGCCTAAACAATGCACTACTTAGTCCACGCCTCACAATGGTTTTATAGGTCGTGAGAGACCGTCGATGTGCTCAGCTACTTGCTGGGAAGCACATAAAAGACTCAAAGAGGGCTGGTGTTATGTTCATAGTCTGTAATGGTGTTCTGTAGTGAAGTGAGTTTAACGTAACAAGTTTGTGCATTAGTCTTATCACTTTATGAATTGTAAGTATTATGTGCTCGCTGAATGTCAGTCGTGTTCGAGGTGTATCCCTGGGCATCTTCTTGTAACTTTCCTTTGTATGCAATAAAGTTCAGTCTGAAGATGCTTCTCCTGTCGCGTTCTTTTGATCAGTAAATAAATTGTCTTGTTTTCCGTACTCTTGAAACTGTTACGGCAGCACTAATAACTTATTTTTAGAAGTAGTTGGTTGGTTGGTTGGTTGATTTGGGGGGAGAGCCAAACATCGTGGTCATCGGTCCCATCGAATTAGGGAAGGATGGGGAAGGAAGTCAGACGTGTCCTTTCGAAGGAGCCATTCCAGCTTTTGCCTCAAGTGATTTGGGAAAATCACGGAAAATCTAAATGAGGATGGCCGGACGCGGGTTTTAACCGTCGTCCTCCCAGATGCAAATGCAGTGTTCTAACGACTGCGCCACCTTGCTCGGTAGATGTAGTTGTGTGGCATTGCCTTTGTGTTGCTCTGTCGAATTTGCAGTTACTACTAGAAAGTCGTCAGCACAAGCTACTACACAATTAACCCTATCATCTTCGTTCAGAATATTTAGCAATGGTTCTGTGACAATAAACGGGAAAACTGGACCGCAGATTGAAACTTGTGGGCATCCGTCAGTTATTTTCTCCATAACTTTTGCATTTCTGTTTGCCACTGAGCCAGCCTACTTTTGCAGTAGCTGAATAAGCTGTTGCATAGGATTGTTGGTGTCTGCATCTCTCGTCGTCTTGCGAATAAAGCAAGCCACCAAAAATTGTCAAAGGCGCCGGCTAAGTCTGTTACTTTTGATACTGCGTATTTTTCTTGTGGGTCCTGTAATGTTTCCCGAACGCGGTTAACTGCATCGTCTTTTGAGCTTTTGCTCCTAAGGCTGTATTGATGTGGACTAAGGCGGAGGAGACACCTCTGTGTTGGAGTCGAATAGTCAGGCGCATTTCCTGCATCTCAGTCAAAGTGTTCGAGAGGCAGGTGGATCTGCAAGTCTGTGAATCTGTTGTATCCCGACTCCAAGATATTTTTACGTTAATTACGATCGCAGTTTTCCACGTGACAGGGCCCTACCCTGCAACAATGCTGCATTCAGTAAGTCTGTCAGAAAAGCGGTGATCTGTCCAACTTTAATTTTGAGTGTTTTTGAGAGTATGCAATCTGGATCAGAAATCTTCTTATTCTTTAACTGTTGAATTGCAAACGCTATCGCAAATGGAGCAGAAGGTGTCATCCATTTGTCTTCTTAAGTCTGTGTGATATTGTTGATTATTACTATTTTCGTCATCAAGGAGAAGCTTCTTCTGCTGAACATCATCTCCAAATCCTCGTAATAGTATCGTCTGTGCGCCTAAGAGTTCACAGTAATGTCGATGTCTTTACCTTACCTGTTTGAAATTTGAATGATTCCCCGCAGATATTATTTAGTATCCGACTTTTGTCAAAACTGTTCTGTTAATTTTGTATAGCTGGTATTCATATTTTTAATTTGCATCACCATATAGTTCCAGTCTTATTTCCCCCGCATGTGCTGTTTCGTAATGTTTCCTTACATTTATAACGTCTTTCGTTAGTATTGTTAACTCAGTGGAACAGGGGGGTTTCTGTTTGGGTACACTGTTGGTATTTTGGATAGCTAACTGTTGTGTTTTTTGAAGCAGGTCTGTCTGAATGTGTACTTTATAAACTATTCTACCATTGACTGAAAGGAGAGAATTTAGCCGTTCAACCTAGAGTAGAAGAAGTCATTATCTTTGTTGTTGTGAAGAATGTGTGTTCGTGTTTGCGTATGGGTTGTATAGATGAGTGTGGTGTTATGGTCACTGTATGTGGAATTTTCAGTACATTCCATTTGTTGACGTTTAATATGGACTTGGTATTTTAGTGAGATGCCAGTATTGCAGGTTCCTCCTGCAGTGTTGCATATAGCTATTTGTAGTGCTTTGTTTAGAACAAGGAGGCTACATTCATTTCTTGTGTTAACTACGATATGCTCCCTCCCTATTGCCTGTTCAGCCTGCATCCCATAGCTTCGACCGTGCGGTGACGTCACTAAGTATGAGCAGACTCTTACTCCTAGAAAGTTGTGCTGTATTTCTTATTTGATCAGGAAAATGCAGTTTGTCATAGGAATACTGTGCATACATGGATGTCATAACCCAAGATTCTCCTCCATGCATAATTTCATCTGTGGCTACGTTTTCAGAACGGAGTTGGGTTATTTTTGTGGCTGCGTAGTTTATGTCAAAATACAATGTTGTATTGTGTCACGGGTTTTAAGTGATATGAGATTATTCGTTTCTAGGTCTGTCAATTATGCTGTACCCATACGTTGTCGCCATGCGACCACACGCCACCAATATTTTGTTTTAGCTGATGGAGACTTACGTTTGCACCTGCATATTTTGTTCATTTGCATATCAGTATCTGTGTTCTTAAGAAATGTCTGACCATTCTAGCTGTAATCAATGTTAGTAAACGTTGACGGTAATGTATTGTTTCAAAACGGTTCAAATTGCTCTGAGCAATATGGGACTTAACATCTGAGGTCATCAGTCCCCTAGAACTTAGGACTATTTAAACCTAACTAGCCTAAGGACATCACACACATCCATGCCCGAGGCAGGATTCGAACCTGCGACCGTACCTGTCTCGCGGTTCTAGACTGAAGTGCCGAGAAACGCTCGGCCACTCTGTAATGTCGAATTCTCTGTTATCATTTCTTAAAATTGCTTGTAGGTAGGCCAGTCAGGTGCCCCTGCCTTATCACATACCGGATTTCTTCACTTACATGGTATTCATCCATCTGTGATTTCCTCTCGGCATTCTGGCTTTTTGTGATCTGGTTTCACACAGTTTCCACAGATTGCTTCTTTATCGGAATGTTTTGGTGAATGACCTAGGCCCCAGCAATTGAAACATTTCTGGATACACAAAGAGTCTTTGGTATATAAAGTCTCGAACTGAATATAGATTCTTTCCTTCTGAAGCAGCAGAAGACGAACCCTTGGCGTAACCTCTAAGACATTATTAAGAGTTCGTTTACTTTTTAGGCCTGTTTTGAACTTTATTTTCACTTCCTCGTACAACTCTTCCTTATAGATGAGCTAGGTTTAAGTTGATCTCATATAGTTCCTCCAGGAAGTCCAGATCAGTTACAGAAGTTGCGACTTGGTACACTGCAAGAAGATATTGAAATTCCCTCAGCTCTTCACATCTGATATCTTTACTTGGGCTGTGCTCTGTACGATTTTCCTTTTATCTACTCGTCTTTCCGTTTCAAAAATGATTGTGTATCCTGTTCATCATTGCTTTTATTTTTACTTTGTCTTGTCTTGAGTTGATTGTTTTTGTGATTGTTTCACATATATCCTTGACGTCTTGAATGTTTTCCGATTTATAAAAGAAGACCCTAGACTATTTTGGCTTGAATAGCTTTGCGCCTTCTTATACTTCGATTTTTGTGTTTTTAGCTGAGCCACCGATCACAACTGCTGCAAAGGACAGTGGAGTTGATTTACTTTCTGTTCTTATTGTTTGATTTTCTACTTTGAGGTCTGTTATTTCTGATTCCATTAGCTGAATTCGTTCCATCATATGTGCATTGGCTTTAGGTAGCTCTTTACGTGAACGATGACTTTCATTACTTAACTTCTCATTGTGCGCTTCTAATTTTGCTTGAGTGACGGCCAGATCCCAAATTTTGTTTTCCACTGTTGATATTCTCTTTTACCTGAGTTCATCATGAAGCGCGGTCAGAATATCGTCGACTACGGCGTTATTTTCCGTAGTCGACGCATTTGAAAGTGTTACCGACGATGCATTTTCGACAGAAGTAGAGTACTTCACTTTATGGCACGTGCTTTCCGCTGTTACGTGTGCTGTTTTCCTGTTTACCTTCTGAAATAACCATTATTACAGTTGGCCGGTGTAGCCAAACGGTTCTAGGCGCTACAGTCTGGAACAGCGTGACCGCTACGGTCGCAGGTTCGAATCCTGCCGCTGGCATGGATGTGTGTGATGTCCTTAGGTTAGTTAGGTTTAAGTTGTTCTAGGGGACTGACGACCTCAGAAGTTAAGTCCCATAGTGCTCAGAGCCATTTGAATCATTTGAACCATTATTACAAATTTTGCTGACCCACTGTCGTTAAGAAGGAATAGCAGCAGCTGCCGCCAGCTGAGACCAAGTAGTCTCCTGCAGTATCCACGCTTTGACGTGGATATGGAGAGAGCAGGAACAAAGAGGCATATCGCACGCGTCCCAGATTCTTAACAATGTGAAGCTCTGGTAGGCATTATCACTTCTGTTTTACTAAAAAACAGTTAGTTTCTAGTTCATTTGGCTGCAGCGCAAAACAGATCACACAGGGCACAAATAAGATACACTCTGGTTGCATGACGTTTAGGAGCCCTGTTGCTGCTTTGCTTGTTGTGTTACAAACATACACGCACAGACAGCGTTGTTGCTGACGCGTCTGCTGTTTTCGCAGCCGCCGATGTCACACGCCGCCCCCACCGCCGAAGCCAATGTCCCACGTGGCCGGCGGTTTATCAGCTGGTATCGATGCTGCTGCCGTTTCTCAAACCGACGAGGAGGGCCACGACCCAGTCTGCAGACCGGGCCGCTGAGAGCCAGGATGGGTCAGAGGCAAGAAGTGTGACTGGGCCTCATCTCCAGATATTGTAACTCATTCTTATTGTTATTTTAAAGAAGGTTTGGAATGATTTAAGCATAACACAGTTCGGTGCAATGTTGGAGATACACAAAAATACTCATTGAGATAAAATATAGAATAAATATTATTTATTATTAAAAACTAAACATATCTTCACGCATGAAACCAGCCCGTGAACGACAGTGCCTGATACCTGTATGTTCCAAAAAGCCGCGCGCGAAAATGAGATTTTTCAAGGGGTCATATTTGAGGTTATATTGATCACAGAAATAAGGGGTCAGCTGTTTTGCATAGTCGTCGGCGTAGCGACCATTTGCACACCTACCGTGAGACCTGGAGTACTGCAGCTATCCTACTGCACAGGGCTAACATTTGGACATTCTACACTTTCTCTAGCCCAGGAAAAATGTGGTCTAAAGAGGACTTCAGGTTGCTTATTAAAGCATCATTTGTTGATGTGCGGTTCCTGGGCACGAAAACTACGTATTGTGAGGATGGGCAGTTCTGCAGGTTCTGTTCACGGCAGATCGTCGAAAATTTTACCGTTGTTCTTAAGATAATATTCTCGGCGAACGTCGAAATGTCTACCGATATCATTATCCGTTATCAAGATCCAGAGGTTCAAAGTTTTTGTACGTGTGCCGTAAAACATGTCCGTAATAGCCTGTCCGACATGTAAATGTAGTTTCGTCTGACACTGTGGATACATGGCACGGGTTCTAGGGTCATCGATAGGTTCTGAGGTCACCAAACTGTATTTTTGTCGGCATATTTTCACCAATAAATCTGTAAGACGCTCTGTCTCTGCATAATAGGCATCTCACGCCTATACAGATGTGGCCAAAGTAGTACTGTTGTAACAAGAAAAAGGTTATAAAGAATCTTAACATATCTGAAAAGAATACGGCAGCCAAAAATTATGTAAAACTGGAAAGACAAGAAATTCAGTAAAATGTTTCTATCAACTTTTTTATTCTTTTAGGTTGTAAATCATAAGCAGGACGTTTTCGATGATTTACAATCGATTAAGGAAAACGTAAAACAAACGCTTGCCAACCTTACATTATGCATACTTATTTGTTGTTTATTTGTGTTAAGGTATATGAATGTGTCGAAGTATATAAATAAACTGTCAAAATTTTACCAATCGATAGGATTCGTTTTATATAAGCTTCACATGTTAGATCGCAGTCATGTAGAATATTTTGAAACAAATCCTCCATTTGACTGTTAATTGTTCATCTGTTTTACACAATAACGATTTCAGCTTTATAGCCACACTCAAGCTCGTGTTGAAATGTTACAGTATGACTGATCAGCCTGTGACACATCATCGTCGAAAGAAACATATTTCTGGTTTATAGACCAGTTGCGGTTTTTCACTGTGCATGATGTCAGCCATATTAATGTATCTTCGATATGTAATCATGTCCTACAATATTAAGCTCGTCTTATAAGGCCAGAAATATGTTTCTTCGGCGATGACAAATAGGTCAGATGTATTTTAACATTCCAACATGAACTTGAGAAAGGCTATAAAGCCGAAATCATGACTGCGTAAAACGAGTGAACGATTAACGGTCAATGGCGGAGATTTCTTTAAAAAAAGATAGTCATGGTCTGTGAGAGAGAGGGGCAGAAACAGAAAAAGAGAGATGCATGGAGATAGAATGACTGGGAGGAAAAGAAAGAGCAGGCAGTGTAGCCAAAAAGGAGAGAGATGAGTGGACACCTACATTAGCCTAGGGTGAAAGGAGGGCGATTCTGAGCCCTCCTACACCGTAGAAGCTGAACATGTATGTATAGAAGAGGGTGCATTTTGTGTCGAAATTTTAAACACATGGGTATAGGGGAAAAATAACTTGGACGCCCCAGTATTTTTCAGCTGCCGAGGTACTGTGGAGACAGTGACATTCCGTTATCCTCGTTTTGCTTTTGTTAATGTTCATCTGTTTTCAAGACACAGTCTGTCCTGGTATAATGCTCTTCCACGTTCTTTGCTACCTCTGACAGAACAACCATGTCATCAGAACACCTCAGGTTTTTTATATTCTTCCCTGGACTTTAATTCCTACTCCAAATTTTCTTTCGTTTCTTTTATTGCTTCCTCAATGTACAGATTGAATAACAAGGGTATAGGCTAGAACCCTGTCTCACTCCCTTCTGCACCACTGCTTTCCTTTCATGCCCCTCACCTCTTCTAACTACCGTCTTGTTTCTGTACAAATTGTCAATAGCCTTCCGCTCCCCATTTTTCCCCCCTACGTCCTCAGCTCGTGGTCTATTGGCTAGTGTTGCCGCCTCTGGATCACGGGTTCCCGGGTTCCCGGGTTCGATTCCCGGCCTGGTTGGGGATTTTCTTTGACCGGGAACTGTGTGTTCGTGTTTTCATCATCATCAGCATTGGTGACAGTGGCTCGATTAGCCTGCGTAAAACTTGGACTGTGTGAAAACTGGGACTTGGTATGGGCGCTGATGACCGTGCTGTCGAACGCACCATAAACCAATCATCATCATAATATATTTTGCCCCTGCTACCCTCAGAATTTCAAGGAGAGTATGCCAGTCAACACTGTCAAAAACTTTTTCTATGTCTACAAATGCAATGAACGTAGGTGTGCCCTTTCTCGACCTATCTTTTAAGAGATGTCACAGCTGAAGTATTGCCTCGCCTGTCCTTACATTTCTCCAGAATCCAAACTGGTCTTCCCAAAAGTCCACTTGTACCAGTTTTTCCATTCTGCTGTAAAGAATTCGTGTTAGCGATTTGTAACAATGAATTATTAAATTGATAGTGCGATAATATTCACACCTGTCAGCATCTGCTTTCTTTGGAAATGGAATTATTCTTTATTTCACCTGTCTCAGCCAACTTGCTCACGAGATGGTCTAGTTGTGTCAAAGACTGGCTCTCCCGGGTCTTGTTTTGACTTAAGTATTTCAGTGATCTGTCAGATTCTTCTCGCAGTATCATATCTGTCATCTACGCATTTCTATAATATTGCCCTCAAGTACGTCTCTCTTGTATAGATCCTCTGTGTATTCCTTTCAACTTTCAGTTTTCCTATCTTTGCTTAAGACTGATCTACCATCTGAGCTCTTGATCTTCATACAGGTTTCCTTTTCTCCAAAGGTCTGTTTAATTTTCCTGCAGGTAGTACCTGCCTTACCGCTAGAGATATATGCCACTGCATGCTTATATTTTTCCTCTAGCCATCCTTACTTAGCCATTTTCCACTTCCTGTCGATCTCATTTTTGGGCCGTCTGTATTCCTTTTCGCCTGCTTCATTTGTTGCATTTTTATATTTTCTCCTTTCATCAATTAAATTCTGTATCTCTTGTGTTATCCAAGGGATTCCACTAATCCACGTTCTTTTAACTATTTGATGTTCTGCAGCCTTCACTATTTTATTGCTCATATCTACTCTGTCATATTATTCTATATTGCATTTCCCTGTTCTTGTAATTCGTTTCCTAATGATCCCTCTGAAACTCGATCCAATCTCTGATTCTTTGAGTTATCTGGGTCTCATCTCTTTAATTTCCTACCTTATTGTAATTTCTTCAGTTTTAATCTATAGCTTATAACCAATAATTTGTGATTAGAGTACATATCTGCCCCTGGAATATTCTTTACATCTAGATCATTCATTTGCGCTGTTAAGTTTATTGATGTTTATCAATAAATCCTTAATAAAGAAACATATTAGAATATACTGAACCCGAGCCGAGTTGTTGTTGTCGTGATCTTCAGTCCATAGACTGGTTTGATGCTGCTGTCCATCCTACTCTTTCCTGTGCAAGCTTCTTCATCTCCGAGTAACTACTACAACCTCTGTTCTTCTGAATCTGCCTCGTGTATTCATCTCTTGGTCTCTCTCTATGATTTTTGCCCTCAACGCTTCCCTCAAATACTAAATTGGTGATCCCTTGGTGACTCAAAACGAGTCCTACCAACCGATCCCTTATTTAATCTGGTTGTGCCACAAATTCCTCTTTCCCACAAATGTCTTCAGTACCTCCTCATTAGTTACGTGATACATCCATCTCATCTTCAGCATTCTTCTGTAGCACCACATTTCGAAAGCTACTATTGTCTTCTTGTCTTGGCGCTTCAGTCCGGATCCGCGCCACTGCTACGGTCGCAGGTTCGAACCCTGCCTCGGGCGTGAATGTGTGTGATTTCCCTAGGTTAGTTAGGTTTAAGTAGTTCTAGGTTCTGAGGGACTGATGACCTCAGATGTTAAGTCCCATAGTGCTCAGAGCCATTTGAACCATCTTCTTGTCTAATCCATTCATGTTTCACTTCCATGTATGGCTACGCGCCATGCAAATATATACAGAAAAGACATCCTGACACTTTAATCTATACTCGATGTTAACAAATTTCCCCTTCTTCGGAAGCGCTTTGCTTGCCATAGCCAGACTATATTTTATATCCTCTCCACTACGATCATCATCAGTTAGTTTGCTCCCCTAATAGCAAAACTCATCTACTACTTCAAGTGTCTCATTTCCTAATGTAATTCCCTCAGCATAACCTGATTTAATTCGACTACATTCCATTATCCTTGTTTAACTTTTGTTCATGTTCATCTTATATCCTCCTTTCAAGACATTGTACATTTCGTTCAGCTGCTCTTTCATATCCTTTGCGTATCTCAGACAATTACAATGTCATCGGCCAACCTCAAAATTTTTTTATTTCTTCTCCATGGATTTAATTCCTACTCCAGCTATTTTTTTTTTTTTTTTACTGCTTGCTCAATGTACAGATTGAATAACATCAGGGATAGGCTACAACCCCGTCTTACTCTCGTCTCAACCACTGCTTCAATTTTATGTCCTTCGACTCTTATAGCAGACGTCTGGTATTTGCACAAATTGTGAATATCCTTTCGCTCCCTGTATTGTATCCCTGCCACCTTCAGAATTTGAAAGAGCGTATCCCAGTCAACATTGTCAAAAGCTTTGCTAGAAACGTAGGTTTGCCCTTACTTAACGTATCTTCTAAGGTAAGTCGTAGTGTCAGCATTCACTCGCGTCATCCAACATTTATGGAATCCAAACTGATCTTCCCCGAGGTCATCTTCAAATAGTTTTTCCATTCGTCTGTAAAAAATTCGTGTTAGTATTTTGCAGCCATGACTTATTAAATTGATAGTTAGGTAATTTTCACACCTGTCGATACGTGCTTTCTTGGGATTCGAACTATTATATACTTCTTGAAGTCCGAGGGTATTTAGCCTGTCTCATACATCTTGCTGACCAGATTGTAGAGTTTTTCATGGCTTGCTCTCCCAATGTTTGCTTGGATCTTCTAGTGTTCTGTCAAATTCTTCACGCAGTATGGCATCTCCAATTTTATCTTCATCTACGTCCTCTTCCATTTCCATAATATTGGCCTCAAGTAAATCGCCCTTGTGTAGGACCTCTGAATACTCTTCCACCTTGCTGCTTTCCCTTCTTTGCTTTGTACTGGCATTCCATCTGAGCTCTTGATCTTCATACAGGTGGTTCTCTTTTCTCCAAAGGTCTCTTTAATTTGCCTGCAGGTAGTATCTATCTAACCCCTAGTGATATATGCTTCTACATCCTTACATTTGTCCTATAGCCATCCTTGCTTAGCCATTTTGAACTTCCTGTCGATCTCATTTTTAGACGTTTGTATTCCTTTTGGCCTGCTTCATATAGTGCATTTTTTATATTTTTTCCTTTCATCAATTAAATTCAATAGCTCTTGTGTTACCCAAGGGTTTCCACTAAACTTTGTTTTAACTATTTGATGTTCTGCAGCCTTCACTACTTCATTTCTCAAATCTACTCACTCTTCTTATACTGTATTGCCTTTCCCTATTCTTGTGAGTCGTTTCCTAATGCTCCCTCTGAAACTCGCAACAACCTCTTATTCTTTGTGTAATCTAGGTCCCATCTCTTTAATTTCCTACGTTTTTGTAATATCTTCAGTTTTAATCTACAGCTCATAACGAAGGAATTGTGGTCAGTGCATAAATCTGCCCCATGGTTCACAAATCGCCTGCCGGCATTGGTGGCCGAGCGGTTCTAGGTGCTACAGGTTCGAATCCTGCCTCAGGCATGGATGTGTGTGAAGTCCTTAGGTTAGTTACATTTAAGTAGTTCTATGTTCTGGGGGACTGATGACCTCAGAAGTAAAGTCCCATAGTACTCAGAGCCATTTCAATCATTTTAACCAAATCTCTCTATGTAAGCAATCCGAAACCTTCCAGTTTTCCAGGTCTCTTCCACGTATACAACCTTCTTTTATGGTTCATAAACGAAGTGTTAGCGATGATTAAATAATGCTCTGCATGAAATTTTACCAGGCGGTTTCGTCTTTCATTGCTTTCCTCCAGTCCATATTCCCCTCTTATTTTTCCTTCTCTTCCTTTTCCTGCTATCGGATTCTAGTCCCCTGTCTGAATGGTTTCATTTATCTCATTATAAATTTCTTCAATCTCTTTGTTGTCTGGCGAGCTAGTTGGCATATAAACTTGTACTATTGTGGTGGATGTGGGATTCGTGCTGTGCTTTTTATAGTAGCTTTCCCAAGTTCTTGTTTTCTTATTCATTATTAAAGCTACTCTTGCATTACCCCTATTTGATTTTGTATTTCTACTGCTGTATTCACCTGACCAAAAGTCCTGTTCCTCCCACCATCAAATTTTACTAATTCCCCATATATCTACCTTTAACTCATCCATTTTCGTTTTTAAATTTTCTAACCTACTTGCTCGGTGAGGGGATTTAATATGCCACGCTCCGAACCGTAGAGGGCCAGTTTTGTGTCTCCTGATAACGACATCCTCCTGAGTAGATCCGAATGGGGGGTCTATTTTATCTACGGAATATTTTACCCAAGAGGATGCCATCCTCATTTAACCACAGAGTAAAGTTGCATGCCCTCGGAGAAAGTTACGCTTGTAGTTTCTCCTTACTTTCAGCCTTTGGCAGCAACAGCACAGCTATGCCGTTTCGGTTGATATTTCAAGGCCAGATCAGTCAAACATCCAGACTGTTGCCCCTGCAACTCTTGAAAAGGCTGATGTCCCTATTCAGGTATCACGCGTTTGTCTGGCCTCTTACCAGATACCACGCCGTTGTGGTTGATTGCAGCCACAGTACGGCTATTTGCATCGCTGAGGCACACAAGCCTCCCCACCAACGACAAGGTCCATGGTTCGGTGAGGGATATTACAAGCAAAGTTATCTGAAATGCAGTGAAACATAACCCAGTCGTAGACCATATAACCAGTTGCCCACTGCAGCCTTGAAAGAACAAACACACCAATTAGATGAATCACGAATGAGTGTGCAAAGGTTAAATGTATCGAGAAAGAATACTAGCTCCAAAACTCCTTCATGGAGTAGGAGATTTCAAGAAAAATAATAAATTTATATGAAAAGTAGTGACGAAGACCGTTATCAGGAGTCCAAGACTACAGCTAAGGAACTGGATGACAGCTCAACCATGGCAAAAGAGGAAACTGAAAAAACTGACAATCTTACAAATTCGGCATCAGATGCGACTCAGCAATAAGTTAATGCAAAATATATTCAATTTAATTTTTTTAAGTTAGTTTAATTTACTTTCACTCTACTTTAAAAGAAAAGGCTAAATATTATAATGATTTGTACAATGAGGAAATCCCTGGTGCCATTAATTCTGCAATGTGGAGTGTTGTGTCCACCCTTTCCCTGGCGTGTCCACACGTATCAGTAGATAGACATTAGCGCACTATCATCTAAACCACCATTAGTCATGAGAAAGGTAGCATGTTATAACCTACTTGCCTATAATACTCTCGCTGGCGCTTTGCGAGCCTTTCATTCACGAAATGTTCCATCTAAAATCTTCACTATTTCATATCGAGTTTTCAAGTTGGTCACTAGATTGCGAATAATGCCATAAATTGTATTTGTCTTCAATTAAGCTGTGCCTGGTTTTATCATGAAATTATTTGCTTTTCTTAGTGTTCACCTTGTGAAATTAAGGATCTATATTAACAACTTAATATCAGGGAGAATGATGACCCAATTTTCACGAAGATATTGGATGTCACTTAATAAGCTCTCATTGCGTCTTACCTCAAAAGCAATGGTACTGTTTCAAACTTGTATTAATTTGCTTCTCTAGTTAGTTGGTGTCAATAACTACAGCTAAATAGACGCCATGATTAAACACCTGAACGGTCTCTCATAATCCAAAACAACCCTTACCACAGAACGTGTTTCATTTGACAAATTTAAATTACTTAGAGTTTCAACAGCAATGGCAAGCTAATCAAAGTGAGCTGCAATTGCTATTGCAGCGTCAACCCGAGAATTCCATCGGGTATCAGAGGTGGAACATAAACATCTTCCAACACAATGTTTCATAATTTCCTAGCTGTGTGGACTGAATAGGTGGTACAAAAGTCGAATCTCTCCTAATAAAGTCTGTGCTTCACGGTAGCTCTCAGATGCTTGTACTTCACATAAGGCTATGAGAAGCACATGGAGAACATGAGGATTTCTGTGCAAAAAATGTCTCTGAGCTCCTTCACATGGCGGTCTATTATTACGTCTGCTGTCATAGTGTTGCCCGCGGCATTGACTAACAGGCACTTACTGTTTCACAAGTATTGATTGAATTAAATGTGCAATAGCAATTCTTGTTTTCTCATTACAATCTATGAATTTCAGAAATCGTTAATTTATTTTATATGTATCACTTTTCTTACTGAAGTACTCGTAAATATAACGCTGAATGATACTGTTTGCTGAGTCTAATTTGAATCAGGAGTTATAGCAACACTTATTGAATAATGCTTCTCATTTTCTCTCTCTTCCAAGATGGCAACCCTGACACGGTGTGTACCACTAGAAATTATTTCATTCTGAGTATCACGTGACAGATAATGCACATGTAAACGGTTTCCTGTTTCTTGTCTGTCCCTGAGTTCGCTAATGGGTTTTGCAAGAGCTGTATCACAGTGTCTAAGAATTCTAATATTCTGAGGAAATTTCTGATCTGAAATTCTGAACGCCAAGCATCTTTGACTAAGAAGTAATAACATCAATTAACATGAGAGCTCTAATGTAAGCTGGCTGTTCTGCTGACGAACGAAAGAAGAACGTTACCTCTTCACTTCCAAGCATCAGCAAGCATCAGCATTGCCATTTGATTTCTTCTCTTTCACGATTATGCCAGAAAAATATTTTACAAACAGAAATATTTTGTTTCGTGTTTATTACTGAATGCAAAATATTTTCTGTCTTTTCGTTGTTCGTGAAAATCACCTTGTGATGGAATCAAAAATGCCTTACTTCTGAATGTTATTGGCAAACCGAAAAAATATAACGTTTCAATGCTGCCGACATTAACATTTATTACGGAAATGTTTTGGTAGGATTTCCAACAACATTCAAACAAAGTGCTTTTTCGACTCCATTGCAAGATGGTTTTAGTGGACGATATCGAAAGAAAATATAGCGCATTCAAGATTAAACACTAAACAGAATTGTATGCAACAGGCCTGTAAAACTCATGAAACTGAAGATCCAAAGGGGAAAGGTTATGCTGGTGTTGGGGTGTTGTTCCCTTATTTATTATATGATACAAAACTTGTTATACAATAGCAACTTGATATTTGCAAGCTTAGCACCCTGTATAATCCGAACCGTTGGAAGACTGCCACCCATGAAGTTTTGGCTCCCCTCCCATCTCGTCGGGTCTGGCTGTGGAGAAACGACAGAGGCGCGAATTCACGAAGAGCATTTTCACGTTTTTTACGATAACAGTATTACCCTCACTAATCACACGCACTCACAGAGGTACTGATGGTACTTCATGTACTCGCTAACTGAACGCGGATGTTGAGGATTCTGTTTTCCACCATAAATACATAATACAACCGGAATTGACTTTAACCCACTACGGCCACGGCGACCTGCTTCAGGTAAATGCTGAGTTCAAAGTTTCTGCATCGCAGACAACAAACACGTTGCAACGTAGTATATCTCAGACTACTTCACGTGCCATAATTAGGAACTGGTTGAGGGTGCGTTGCTGGTTGAAGACGAAGTTATCAGGAACTTGTAACATATCGGCTAGATGATAAGTTGCTTATAAGAGACAGAGAACGAGACACCATAGCCACTTGCCTCTGAACAGTGAGACTCTGCCTCCTGCTTGAATCCAGAACCTGAGAAAAACGCCACAAGGGGCTCCTATGTCTTTGTTCTACGTTCGGACAGGAACCGACTGGATGCTGACCTAATCCATACCGTTGGGGTACAACGTAAGCAGAAATCTGCGGAAATAAAGGTACTTTTGGAACGTTGGGCTGACAAAACTACATGTTCACTCGGTTGGGACAGTTGCAAGTATCGAGGGAAAAGCAACTCGCTACTCTGAAATCATTACAGGTGAGTATATGCGTAGTTTTTTCTTGGTAAATGTGACAAGCACGTAACAGTAAACGAAAGAACGTGTTGTATACTGATGTGACGAGAGTCATGGGATAGAGAAGGCACGCAAAAGACGACGGTAGTCTAGAGTACACTAGCTATAAAAGGGAATTGCATTGGCGGATCTGTCATTTGTACTTAAGTGATTCCTGTGAAAAGGTGTACGACGCGAGTATGGCTTCACGTTGCGAATTAACGGATTTTGAACTCGAGCTGGTAGATTGAGCTAGATGTATGGGACATTTCATTTCGGAAATCGTTAGGGAATTCAATATTTCGATATCCACAATGTCAAGAGTGTGCCGAGAATACCAAATTTCAGGCATTACCTCTAATCACGTACAGCACAGTAGTCGACGGCCTTCACTTAACGACCGAATGCAACCATGTTCTCGTGGAGCAGTCAGTGCTGGAAGAGAAGAAAGCTGCCTGAAATAACCGCAGAAACCAATGTAGGACGCACGAGGGACGTATCCGTTAGGAGACTGCGCCGAATTGTGCTTCTATGGGCTCTAGGGGCAGATGACTTGGCGAGTACCTTTGCTTACAGCACGACATCGCCTGCAGCGCCTCTACTGGGCTCGAGACTCCATCGGTTGGACCCTAAATGACGGTAAACCCGTGGCCTCGTCAGATGAGTCCCGATTTCAGTTGGTATGAGCTACTGGTAGGGTTAAAGCGTGGCGCAGACACCACGAATACATGGATCCAAGCTGTCAACAAGGCACTGTGCAATCTGGTGGTGCCTCCATAATTGTGTGGGCTGTATGGTAGAACTGACCCGATTATTCACTGGAAATAGTCCTGCCCGGTTACTTGGGGATCAATTCCAGCCATTCATGGACTTCATGTTCCTTAACAGCGATGGAATTTTTATGGACGACAATGTGCCATGTCACGAGGCCACAATTGTTCGAGACTGGTTTGAAGATCCTTCAGGACAATACGAGCAAATGATTTAGCCATCCAGATCACCAGACATGAATTCCATCTAACATTTATGGGGCGTAGCCGAGAGGTCAGTTCGTACACAAAATCGTACACCGGCAACACTTTTGCAGTTATGGACGGCTATAGAGGCAGAATAGCTCGCTCACTACATCCACAGGGAACTTACAACGGATTGTTGAGTCCATGCCACGTCTAGTTTCTGCAATACGCTGGACAAAAGGAGATCCGACACGATCAGTGAAATTCGACAAGCCAAAAGAAGAACATTAAATGCTGAATCAGAGATACACTCGTGTATGTTCATTGAAAAATTTACAGAATTCCAGTAAAGATATCGTCTTAGAGTGGGACTTGACTGACAGACTCACGAGACAGACTAAGTTGTAAGTCGGAGATGTTCGAGGCCTGTCATCTGAGCACAATAATAGGCAGTGCGAGGCTCATACCGGGGATCGACTCCAGCCTGCATCATAAAAATATAGCCTGCCATTTCCTCCCGCCTGCCGTCGAAGCTATTGACCACAATCTCGTTCATGCAGCCAAGCAATACGCGCAGATTCACAAATCCTCACAGCCACCACGCCATGCGCTGTCTGGTAATGGCACGCGATTTTGCACCTCTTCGTACTCCTTCTACGAATGTCCATTTGGTTTCAGCGCAACAAGTACTAAAAGCCCTGGCAACGATACTCAATTGTTTTTAATATTATAAAGGATTCATTTTAATTGTTGGAATCGAAATATATTCATTGTTTTGTAATAGTGATTTGAAAAGGGTAACGTAAATTATCATCCGAATTCCAAACGCCTGTCTGTGACAGTAAATGGTTGTAATGTAATCTCTGTAACCTGCTCTTATAGAGTAATGTGCGGTGTGCAACTTTTGTAGACAGGGAGTTGAACCACAACCGTATCGAAACCCCGCGATGGATTGATGACGTGTCTTGCACACGAGTCAGCTTTCAAGACGGTTTCCCTCACTCATTTAGGGAAATGCTGGGCTGATTCCCAACTTCTACCTCAGACAATTCAATGCGCAAGTAATTAAATTCCATAATACATAAAACAATGTTTTCACGATTCAAAAACAGATGATGAATTGAAGTTCCTTCTCTTTGGTTATCTTAACGAATCCTGCGTCATGAAGACATCCAGCAACAGAGATAAATAATAAAATAAAACATCCTAAATCCAGAACAACCGTACCCCGTATTAGATGGGATAAACGCCAGAAAAAAGAATCTATCTACATGCTTCCGGCTGACTGGCATAATCTCTTTATTTATTGTTAAATGGGAAATGTCACACTCAAGTGTAATTATCTTAAAAGCAAAAATTTTACCCAGATATTCTGTAACTGTATAAAAGTGTGCCTAGCAAGGGAAGAAAATCCCTCAGTATAGGCTTATGATCAGTGATCAGATGAACCTTTGTCCCGTTCAGATAAAAGTGATATTTTTTGTTGTTTATATTATTAGTTGTATTGGGAAATTTTGAAAGTGAAAGCAGTAAGATATTGCCAGAAATCGCAATTAATGTGCAACAACACTGTGTCAGTGCCAAAATATTAAGCATCCATTGCTAGTGTAGGGCCTTTGCCTGTGGCGAAAAACGCTAGTGGACTCTTTTTGAGTTGAAAGAATCCTTTCTCGTGTGCTTCTAACAGAAAGGGGAGATTTGGGTAGCTCTCTGTGTGAACTTCGCATGAAAGTAAAATTTCCCTAAGGTCGACAACAATTCTTTTCAGTTCTTTGTAACTGGAGAGTTGTTTATTGCATTCACATATTCACATCGTCCTGCACGGGCACTCGCTACTCTTAACTCAATATGTGTCTCACATATTTCATACACCATTCTGAAAATATTAAAATTACCACACCGAATACACTGAAATGAAGTCGCTCAAATAATGCTCCCATTTGGCCACTATCGCAATTACACCATCTAGAGAATTGGCGCTATTTGAGATAACATCAATACGTCCAAGAGCCCCTGCCACCTCAAATGGTAATCTGTTGTACTAACTCGCACGGAAAGATATTTCAATCACTTACACATATTTAGTTTTATTATCGACAGACTACTTCAAGTAGGCACCATTGAGATGAATTGTGGATAAATTATAACCCCAGCCAAAAATTTCTCAGGACTTGAAAGTAGTTAAAGGTCTATACTGTATTCGCATTAACAGTGGCCTCACCATATATTTTGAATAATATTCAGATTTTATAGACGTAGAATATGATACTTACATAACCCCAAAAGAAGATCTAGAAAATGACTGGTTTAGTTTACTGGACGTAACCAACTGGACAATTTTTCCTATAAATACAGATGAAATGTCGTGTGACGAGGGCCTCCCCTCGGGTAGACCGTTCGCCTGGTGCAAATCTTTCGATTTGACGCCACTTCGGCGACTTGCGCGTTGATGAGGATTAGAACAACACGACACCCAGTCTCTGAATGGAGAAAATCTCCGACCCAGCCGGGAATCGAACCCGGGCCCCTTGGATTGACAGTCTGTCACGCTGACCACTCAGCTACCGTGGCGGACATAGATACAGATGTATCAGGTATTCTCAAGAGCTTCAGATGTTCTACATTCATGAGCAGTACCTTCGATTTGTTAAGGTTGCACCAGTTGAGGAATAGTGAGAACACAGCACATGTAAACAATATTGAAAAGTGTTATTAAAAAGTACATAGACCAAAATATTCCTTCATTCAAGATAATTTAATCACTACAATAGTTTGTGAAAGTTCGCATTTAACACTGTTTTTACACAAGTCCGAACTTAGACTGAAGACCGTAATGATGAAACAGCCAAAGTAGAAACAAATGACATAATGAAGATCGACGGCCGATACGAAGTTCCTAGTGGTCTTCGATACCCAGGCTAAATCCTGGTGATGACAAGCAGATTTCTTGGTAGGTGGTGGTTGGTGCAGTACAGCATCGTACATACCGAAGGTTCCGGTCGAGAGTCAGAAGAATTGCGGATGTAGTCGTTGCCTAGGCCAGAGTTCGGCGAAAGGTGCCTTGGAGTGGCTTTGTACCATCCTGGCACTCGATGAGGAACACCCCCAGGGCTTGCAGCGAGATTACGACGTCAGAAATTATTTTAGTACACACGGCGTCATCGCAGCGATAATCGCGCAGCAATACTAGTTTGGAAGCCAACAAGTATGCACGCAGGCAGAAAAAAGCAGGTAGTGTTTGCTTGTTTCGTTTACTAATTGAATAAGAAATTCAACAGGAGGTTTTGGACTCGCACAATGATTAGTTCACGGCTGCTGAAAGAAGCGTTCGTGACACTGTTTATGCATTTAGGAGAAGATGGAAGTAAATTCTTGATTTTAGAATGAATGTACAGTCGTTTGATGAATTATCAGTAAAACAAAAACTGTAGCGTCAACTGTTCATCTTTTCCAGATATATTGGATAGTGGCTGCATTCTATTATTATCAACACAGAACTGAGCACACGACACTGAGTAAAATAGTAAGGAGAGTTTGTAAATCTGTGTCGGAAGTCTTTCACATACTAAAATTCACAGAAGGAAACATGCCAGGAGATTTGGAAAGCTTGCTATGTTATCTGGACAATGAAATCCAATACTTCAAAGAGAAAGTTCATGCAATGGTAAAATAAATGTTTTCACTGATTACTTTATAGACAATGCTGGCAAAGTACCAAAGTATAAAAATGTATTTAAATCTGGTCTGTAACGCAATCAATTTGTTCCCGAATGTCAAAGACTATTCGATTTATATCACTACTGAAAAGAGAGCAGTTATGTATTTTGTGGCTGCAGCACAAAGAAGCATCGATTACTGTTACTGATTATTTTTTTCATTTAGATAAAAGGGCTACCACCAGGGAGCAAACCATTTGCTGATGATTCTTGTATCATGATTTAAATGGCCACATTAGAGTAAAAACGCCGCTGTTAAACACAAACACAAAAGAGGTTAACAGTGATGTTTAACAACTAAAAACCCTGTTTTCTCTCCTTATTCGGTTTCGAAACAAAACCTTCACAATATTTTACACACACTAACCATGCGACTCTTTTCTTAACCTTATCACGATACACCTTGCGAGGTGTTCCCATATTTAAAGGCATTTTTTTCACCCCTTCTATGTGCAATTCCACGTCTAAACCGGCTGCATCCAGGGCAGGCCGTCGGCAGCTGTAACTGGTTGAGAAAGCATGTGCCCTGCCCCGTTCAAATAAAACGACTGTTGCTTCGCCGTTGTCGGCGAAATCACTGTGATGCAGCAGCGGCTGGCGAGAGCAACTGTCTCGTTGCGTGTTTGCAGTGTCACTGTCGTAGTGTGCGCGGCCCAATTGTTTTACATGCACTGCTGCGACCTGAAACAAATGAAAGCTGCGGAGCCACGAAAATAAATCACTCGTGAGCATCAAGCATGAACACCTAGGCTGCCTTGAGATACTAGAAACCGAGCGAGGTGGCGCAGTGGTTAGCACACTGGACTCGCATTCGGGAGGACGACGGTTCAGTCCCGTCTCCGGCCATCCTGATTTAGGTTTTCCGTGATTTCCCTAAATCGTTTCAGGCAAATGCCGGGATGGTTTCTTTGAAAGGGCACGGCCGATTTCTTTCCCAATCCTCCCCTACACCGAGCTTGCGCTCCGTCTCTACATCTACATCTACATCCGTACTCCGCAAGCCACCTGACGGTGTCTCGACGGGACGTTAAACACTAACCACCACCACCACCAGATACTAGAATAACTATTTACGATCACGTGGCGCCCGGAGACAAACAGGTCCGCACGGCTAGCGACCTCTTCCGCCGCATTGTCTGCTGTCTGCTGGCCTAGCCAACATGGGTGTCTGAAGCTCTGTCGTCTGCTGATGTAACCCCTAGTACACCACTGCTATAAGGATTGCCCGTCTGTAGGCCGTAGAGGCCACAAAAAGCATTTGCAGGATGGGTCAAATAAAAGTGGCATGGAGAACAGAGTTCCAGTGTACAAATAAACACATCAGAGGAAAGGAAATACAGCACTATCCTCACTATAGCAGATGTTGATAGTGATCACCATCCATCTCTTGGCCCTGGTCAGCAAGCTGTTTTAAGGTGGATCGAAGCTGCACTACTGGAATTGCTGCAACGTCATCCGAAAAGTTCAGCTGCAGTTCTCGAAAATTACGAGGGTTGTTGCGATACACCTTACACTTGAGGGCCCCACCCCCCTCACAAAAATACCTGTACACTGGCAGATCAAGTGACCGGAGTGGCCAGCTAGGGGTGCGACCAGACTGACCTCTGCTAACAGCTGTGTCAGGTTTGGAAATTGTGTAAATGTGCTTTAAGGTTCGGCAAGCTATGCGGGCAATTATTCCATCCTGCTGGAGGTAGCTGTAGGCCCTTTCCCCTCCGTTAATGATGTCGCAAATGGTATCCACTCATCTTGGCCACTTTTATTTGCCCCACCCTGTGGTGATAATTTTTGGTAAGTTCCTATGGGACCAAACTGATGAAGTTATCGGTCCCCACGCTTACACACTACTTAATCTAACATAAACTAACTTACGCTGAGGACAACACACATACGCATGCTCACTGGAGGACTCGAACCTCCGACGGGGGTGGAGCCGCGCGCACCACGGCAAGGTGCCAAAGACCGCGGAGCTACGCCGCTATGCATCTCACCCTGAAAAACTAGCCCAAGAATTATAGAGAATTGATTGCAGAACTTATCACCTGGGAACATAAACTTGAACAATATGATCGTGTAGGAAAGTAAATTTTAAATAGAGTTTCTTTTTCATAAAACTCGATCAAAGATGGCGGAAATTGCCAAAAAATTCACAAGTTGCAAAAATCTATTTTTATTAAATAAGTATAGCAGTGTACCTCCGATTTAAAAATACACTCCTGGAAATGGAAAAAAGAACACATTAACACCGGTGTGTCAGACCCACCATACTTGCTCCGGACACTGCGAGAGGGCTGTACAAGCAATGATCACACGCACGGCACAGCGGACACACCAGGAACCGCGGTGTTGGCCGTCGAATGCCGCTAGCTGTGCAGCATTTGTGCACCGCCGCCGTCAGTGTCAGCCAGTTTGCCGTGGCATACGGAGCTCCATCGCAGTCTTTAACACTGGTAGCATGCCGCGACAGCGTGGACGTGAACCGTATGTGCAGTTGACGGACTTTGAGCGAGGGCGTATAGTGGGCATGCGGGAGGCCGGGTGGACGTACCGCCGAATTGCTCAACACGTGGGGCGTGAGGTCTCCACAGTACATCGATGTTGTCGCCAGTGGCCGGCGGAAGGTGCACGTGCCCGTCGACCTGGGACCGGACCGCAGCGACGCACGGATGCACGCCAAGACCGTAGGATCCTATGCAGTGCCGTAGGGGACCGCACCGCCACTTCCCAGCAAATTAGGGACACTGTTGCTCCTGGGGTATCGGCGAGGACCATTCGCAACCGTCTCCGTGAAGCTGGGCTACGGTCCCGCACACCGTTAGGCGGTCTTCCGCTCACGCCCCATCATCGTGCAGCCCGCCTCCAGTGGTGTCGCGACAGGCGTGAATGGAGGGACGAATGGAGACGTGTCGTCTTCAGCGATGAGAGTCGCTTCTGCCTTGGTGCCAATGATGGTCGTAGGCGTGTTTGGCACCATGCAGGTGAGCGCCACAATCAGGACTCCATACGACCGAGGCACACAGGGCCAACACCCGGCATCATGGTGTGGGGAGCGATCTCCTACACTGGCCGTACACCTCTGGTGATCGTCGAGGGGACACTGAATAGTGCACGGTACATCCAAACCGTCATCGAACCCATCGTTCTACCATTCCTAGACCGGCAAGGGAACTTGCTGTTCCAACAGGACAATGCACGTCCGCATGTATCCCGTGCCACCCAACGTGCTCTAGAAGGTGTAAGTCAACTACACTGGCCAGCAAGATCTCCGGATCTGTCCCCCATTGAGCATGTTTGGGACTGGATGAAGCGTCGTCTCACGCGGTCTGCACGTCCAGCACGAACGCTGGTCCAACTGAGGCGCCAGGTGGAAATGGCATGGCAAGCCGTTCCACAGGCTACATCCAGCATCTCTACGATCGTCTCCATGGGAGAATAGCAGCCTGCATTGCTGCGAAAGGTGGATATACACTGTACTAGTGCCGACATTGTGCATGCTCTGTTGCCTGTGTCTATGTGCCTGTGGTTCTGTCAGTGTGATCATGTGATGTATCTGACCCTAGGAATGTGTCAATAAAGTTTCCCCTTCCTGGGACAATGAATTCACGGTGTTCTTATTTCAATTTCCAGGAGTGTAATAAACCAGGAGGTCGGAGGGCTTCAAAATATCTAACGACTGCTATTCTATATGTGTTGATTGCTTTGTGGAGTTTCGAGACATATTAAAAAACACTTGACATCGTTAAAAATCGGGTTCTCTATAACTCATTAACATTCACGTTCTCATATTTGCTATTTGCTGTCACTATAGCCCAGGGTTAGTCAAGAAAGTACTTGTTTGAAAAATTAAAAAATATTAATTATGTTTATAGATATCTATTTTTTGAGAAACAGAAACTCTCGGTAATACCCTAGATCTTCTCAGAGGGTAACCCGACAATAACGGTTTCAGACTTATTTTCTTCGGAAAGTGTGGTGCTACCACTCTATTCAATAATTTTCACAAATTTATTAATTTTTAAGCTCAAACCACGACTTTGATAAACTTTTGTCACCGAACGAGGTGGCGCTGTGGTGCTGTGGTTAGCACACTGGACTCGCATTCGGCAGGACGATGGTTGAAACACGCGTCCGGCCATCCTGATTTAGGTTTTCTGTGATTTCCCTAAATCGCTTCAGGCAAATGCCGGGACAGTTCCTTTAAAAGGGCACGGCCGGCGTCTGTTCCTATCCTTCCCTAACCCGATGGGACCAATGACCTAGCATTTTGGTCCCCTCCCACAAATCCACCAACCACCACCAAACTTTTGTCTGGCTTGATTTTTTATTTGACTAAATATCTCAACCTTTATTTCATTAAAATAACTTCTTTAAGAAAAATACTTGCTGACATTTTTCCATGAACGTAATAAAAAATAATTTCTCTGTTCGACCTTCTGGAGACGATATCTATTTAAAAGAAAAAAATCCAGTGCGTGCAATTAACATTTTACATCGATGCGCTTGCCTGGATATCATCACTGTAGGGTAAGAAGAGGTGAGAGTGAGAGTGAAAAAGCAATGTAGCCACAACGAGCGAATACTCATACTTTTGTCAAACAGTATTTGAGACAAACTTTACACATAATTTCAAATAATTACGAAATATTTTCTTGATGACAATTCCAACAAAATGAAGAAAGGAAAAAGTTTATCGCCTACTACATATTCTCTGTTCATGTAGTAAAATTGCCGCTTGAAGTATAGCGTTTAAAATTATTATTTCTTTACTGCAAATTTTATGCGCGACACGTCTTGCAGTCAGTTTTCATATATACCACTGAATGCAGCAGAAAATCTATATACATGAAGTGTATTCGCAGTTGAAAATCACCAAACTTCTATATGTCGTCAACTATGTGTCAACACATTTGTGTCTGACCTAGAGTCGTGCTCAGATAGCCTAATGATAAGGCGATCGCTCGTGACAAGCGAGACATCCACGTTCGAGTTCCCGTCCAGAGTAAATTTTCCCCTTCCCCCACCCCTTTGGGAAATACCTCTCTGACACAAGTACACATTTGATATCAAATTAATTGACTAATTAATCAGACTGATAAATTTACTACCCTCATCCCCTCCTGGGAAATCCCTCAGACATCCCACCCCACCCATCCACACCCCTCCTCTCCCCCATCTGGAAATTGACGGGCTACGGACTCAGTCTCGGCTGGAGTAGAAGGAGCTCACGACAGAAAATGTAAATGAGTGTTAGTTGCATAGCAAAGGATATACTGTTCATTTATAAAATTCAGTTCACAGGGGTTGGATCTCTCTTTTACTTGGTGGGAAAAGCTCGTCACTCTCTGCTGTTTGTGATGACCCAAGTCTTGTAAAAGACATCGAAAAGAGGTAATTAAATATATCGCTTTTTTTTACAGTAGTGCTAGGAATACTGTAACGAAATCCATGTCAGCAAAGCTCAATGCACGAAGGTACGCTATTAAAAATCTTCGAATCCCGTCTTCGTACTGACCGCAGGCCACACATACCGGGAGCCGCACTGGCTGGTACATTGGGCGCCCACATGCCAGCCATCTCACGTCCATAAATACTGCTGAAATCAATAAATGGATTGAGTAATTAATTACCGATCCCGTGATCATGATGTAGAGGATATAAGCCGATAGCTCATCAGTTTGAGACGCAGTCAGCCTCTGGAAGAAAATGAACCATGAAGCGTCTACATCCCAGAAGAAGCGTGAAAGTATGTACTCTCTACATGTTGTTGTTACTATTAACATGTGTAGCGGTTCCCCCTTTTCTTTGTCAAGTTCCCTTTCTTTGTTCAATTCCATGTCATTGCCTGTGGATGCTTATTGTTCGTTGTTATTTGTTCTGCGGCTTCTGGTGTGTCTGGACCGGCAGCGACATCCAGCATGTCTAGACCAGCAGCAGCTACCAGCGATCTGTGACCTGTGGGGACTGGCAGCGGTAGCGGTACTATGGGACGCTGTAACGCTCCTGACTAGCATATTGGAGCAGGACAATGAGCTGCTATTATTCATCCCACTTAATGATTTATATAATGAAGACACCCAGCAAGTCCCCAACTCTAAAGAGAACTGTGCTGGGGGCCCTACACCACACGGTACAGGTCAGCACTGGTCTCCAACATATGCAACATCCCAGAACATTCCAGTGCTACTGCGAGGGCACTCTGCCAATGTGGTTGATGAGAAGTTGTCGATTTCTCCCAGTGCACTACTGCTTTTCGCTTCAACTTTTAATTTAACAGCTAGAGATTCAAAGCTCTTAAATATTGGTACAGAACCCTCAGTGAAAAGTGATTGGCGTGTTGTGTTACAGACAGAAAATTCGTCGAGAAGTGTTAAGATGCGATTTACGGAACTGGAACGGCATGAACTGTGTCGTGCAGAACACTACATCAACCAACACATAACCTCCTAATTTTCACCATCCCCGGCCATTTACTTTGATGGCCTGACGGTATCTGTAACATCAGTGTATTGCGGCATGACACTCATGCTGAGATATGGAGGCAGATTCACTTATCTGAAACTCTCTGCACTTGTTCAGTCTACGGATGGTGCTATCCCTTGTGCTGGAAAGACTGCACAGCGGATTGCCGTGTGTTCAAACTGTGTATAAAGACATCGTGAACTGTCTCCGTACATACAGTGTTTAGAACAGTGCATCAGTATTAAGCCAATAGAATAAACTAAAGGAACACCCATTAGTTTAAAAGAAACACACGCAGAATTCACTGGATACAAGGAAAAGTTAATCGGGAAACACTGCAAAAATAGAAACAGTTGTTTTTGTTGTTGATGTAACGCAACCTATGTATCATTGGTGTATTCTGTAACTATTCTGTCATTATGTAATATAATGAGTAACGAATGTAGCTCAGTCGTTAAAATGACTGCGCTGTAGTGGCTACATGTATTATTATTACAAGTGTTCATTTTTCTATAAAAGCCCTTTGGACACCAAAACCTCATGTAACCGGTATCATGGCAGGGGATTGAAGCATCAGGACTCTGTTAGAAGTGAGTGGTCCTGTGATGATGCGGAAGAAGACTGGAAAAAGAAGAATGGGATACTCCTTCGTGATAACATAAGAGCTATAACTGTGGGTACATACAACTGTGGAAAAACAAATGTTCTCATGTCACTAGTAACACATCCGGATAGATTCCGCTTTGAGCATGTGTGAGAACTTTCAAAAACGCTGTTCGTACTAGTACCAACTACTGCAAAAGATACTGCAGAGTTCAATAACACTTAGGCGGTTTTTTGTTCTGTTGATTTTTATTTGTATGAACTAGTTTTCGGCTTATTAGGCCATCTTCAGATAACTACAGGCTATTGTTTACAAGGATCTTGTGTTCTTACGAACCAAACCTTATGTTCAGATGCAATGTCGTATACTCTGACTGCTGCTACAATGACAGGTTATCAAGATTATAGTGAGCTTGAACGTAGTGTTATACTCTGCAGACGAGCGATGGGACACAGCATCTCCGAGATAGCTATGAAGTGGGGATTTTCCCGTACGACCATTTCACGAGTGTACCGTGATTATCAAGAATCCGGTAAAACATCAAATGTCCGACAACGCTGCGGCTGGAGGTCCTGCAAGAACGGGACCAACGACGAGTGAAGAGAATCGTTCAACGTGACAGAAGGGCAACCCTTCCGCAAATTGCAGCAGATTTCAATGCTGGGCCATCAATAAGTGTCAGTGTGCGATCCATTCAACGAAACATCATCGATATAGGCCCACTCGTGTACCCTTGATGACTGCACGACACAAAGTGTTTCGACTCGCCTGGGTCTGTCAACACGTACATTGGACTGTTACTATATAGTGTCATGGACTGCGCCGCAGGTCCCGGCGGAGGTTCGAGTCCTCCCTCGGGCGTGGGTGTGTGTGTTTGTAACATTTCACACACACACACACACACGCTACATAGTGGCTCCAGGAACACTTCCCTTGGCCATCAAACTCCCTAACATGAACATAACTGAGCATATCTGGGATGCCTTGCAACGAGGTGCTCAGAAGACACCTCCACCCCCTCGTACTCCTATAGATTTATGGACAGCCCTGCAGGATTCATGGTATCAGTCCCCTCCAGCACTACGTTAGATATTAGACGAGTCCATACCAGCGTCCCCACACGATTTAGACAGATGTACCAGTTTCGTTGGCTCTTCAGCGTATATTCACGTATCTGTACACAGTGCACATACGCTGTGGATGAATAAATAACCATTTAGATGATATATACGTGTTTATGCTTTGTTACGTTTTTAGAACATTTTTTACTTTTTCTTTCACAGCACACAGATACAAATGGAGTGAATATATCTATTTACAATTGTTTGTACACAACACAAAGTCCTCACAAAAATAAATAAATATTCTCAAGACACATACACATACTGCTCTCTCTCTCTCTCTCTCTCACACACACACACACACACACACACACACACAATCTCTCCCTCTCACTCAATCGCTACATGTTAATAGTATGACTACGAGAGACATTCAGTTCCATCATCACTAATGACCCATTTATCGTCCACAGGCGACAAACCGATTTTAGACTTTAGCACAGTGTACACCTAGTGTCCTCTCGATCAAATACTAGTTTGCCATATCATATGCAGTAGATGCAGCGCAACACCGCCAACGCCTCTGTACAGGCACAAGAAATAGTCTTCGATAGAAAGGGCAATCAGCCCGCTTCTGGGTGGCACCTTCCAATGTACGATGCACATACATTTTTGGTCGCTGACATACAAACTCCAAAATCGGCAATCCATTCGCCTCGTCTTTCATAAGGCCGATAATCTTCTTCTTCTGTGGAACAGTACCATATGGATCATCGGCCGCCAAGGAGGACGTGTAGAATTCGTTACCGTCGTACCTCATTACTTCATATGGTTCGCAGTTCTTCACCCAATAGGTGAGTTATCTGTATCCATATAAAGTAACTTAGGAGCTGAGAAACGTGTTTTCGCAAACTCATAACAAAAGAGGCACATGTGCAGTTTGGCTAGGTCTAGTATGCACATCCACGCACAAATAGGCTTCGTAAGCTCTACTGCAGTCTTCGCTATCTCTATTATCTTGCGCAATAATGCCAGTCTTATTCTGTTCTAATCAAATTTTCGCATCGTTCCCTCAAATTCTCCACTGTTTTGCCGAAAACTGAATTATTCATAACCTTATAAAATCTTTCTCAAACTATTACCTCGCGGCGACTCTCTAGCTCGTGTTCTAACCAATATACTCCTTCAACAGTGGACTGGGGACTGCCTGAATGAGATAGCCCGGGTGATTTTAACCAGTTTCATCCCCAAGCTGAGACACTGCTGGGGATTACGATAATGAATAATACAAACATCAAAAAAAGTTTTACATCACCCCGGTTCCCAGAACTCCTGAAGATATACGTTGACTGTGGATTTTGTATCACAGACACATTCCCTTTGACTGTTCTGAGATGTCACTAACCCCGCCCAAAGATGTAAACAACCATGCATGAACAGCGCGTATTAGGCGGATGGGGCCTGACAGGCCATCAGTCCCCGTCATTCCACCAGGAAGGAGGTACACGGCTGTCTGTAGTTCAACCATGCCTAGACGGTCAGTACCACAGTTCGATAGCGTCAGCATCGTTAGTTTGTGCCAGAAAGGTCTCTCAACAAGGGAAGTGTCCAGGTGTCTCGGAGAGGAACAAAACAATGTTGTTCGGACATGGAGAAGATACAGAGAGATAGGAACTGTCGATGACATACCTCGCTCAGGCCGCCCAAGGGCTACTACTGCAGTGGATGACCGCTACCTATGGATTGTGGCTCGGAGAAACCCTGACAACAACGTCACCATGTTGAATAATACTTTTCATGCAGCCACAGGATGTCGTGTAACGACTCAAACTGTGCGCAATAGGCTGCATGATGTGCAACTTCAATCCTGACATCAATGGTGAGGTCCACCTTTGCAACCACGACACCATGCAGTGCGTTACAAGTGGGCCCAACGACATGCCGATTGGACCGCCCAGATTGGCATCACGCTCTCTTCACCGATGAATGTTGCACATGCCCTCAACCAAACAGTCGTCGGAGACGTGTTTCGAGGCAACCCGGTCCGGCTGAATGCCTTAGACACACTGTCCATCGGGTGCAGCAAGGTGGAGGTTCCCTGATGTTTTGGAGTGACATTATGTGGGGCCGACGTACGTCGCTGTTGGTCATGGTAACCCACCCACCACTCTGAGCAATCTACGTCCAATTGCCGTAGAGAAGTGGGACAATCTGGTCCAACAGTGCTTTGATGAACGTGTGGATAGTATGCCACGATGAATACAAGCACGCATCAATGCTAGACGACGAGCTACTGGGTATTAGAGGTACAAGTGTGTACAGCAGTCTGGACCACCATCTCTGAAAGTCACGCTGTATAGTGGTACAACATGCAATGTGTGGTTTTCATGAGCAATAAAAAAGGCGGAAATGATGTTTATGTTGATCTCCATTCAAAGTTTCTGTACAGGTTCCGGAACTCTCGGAACCGAGGTGACGCAAAACTTTTTCTATGTGTCTATATCCTCGTTTATTCCCCAGCGTTGTCATCTGTTTCGGGGTGGAACTTGGGATACAGTGGAAAATCGGCTTCCGTATGATGCAAACTAATAGGGTACGGAAGCCCTTTCTGTACCCAAACCCCATATCAGTATCAGCCGCCATACCCTCACTAGATTTTTCCACCTAATCCCTTGCATTCGTCTTCAGGCACACAATGAAACTCACCAATAGTCAATAACTGCTGCATGTAGTGCCCGTTATTTACGTCCAGTTACGGATGTACTTCGAATCAAGGGATACGTTGAACCTGTCACCCATCCGTGGACTATTTGCCTTGGCAAAACGAAGCATGTCAGCGACAGTCAATAATTCAGTGTTTCATTCCGTTTCTTGAGCATTGCATCCAAAGACAACCCCGGTGCCGTGTAATAAAAGTCAAGATCCAGAAAATACGTGGTCATGCATAGATTCAGGAATTTCTCGAAAGTATCCCCAAGCAAGCGCACGTCTGTGTCCATGTAAAGACATGCCTTCTCAACTAAAGCGAAGATGTTGAATTTCCGCCAGACATTCACGGCATGCTCATACTCTGCATCGGTTATGGTATCGCCTGTAGGGTTGTTGGAGGATGTAGTTATGTCGGATAGCCTCGTTTCGTTGGGTTTTGACATACTGTCCCGATATTCGTATAGGAAAACCCCCAGTCTAGTCACAAGTTGGAACTTTTCCTCGTCTGGAAATTCAATGCACGTCGAGTGACATGCATGTCCTCCCAAGGTAGAGTTTCAGCGAGTTTTTGAAGTGGTGACTACATAAAACGTACTGTGTCAAGGAAGAAGAGATTAATTTTCGGCTTCATTAGTTAGGAGAATGAAATATATTTCCCAACACTCTCAGGTAGGAGACTAGCCTAACCTTTCTCCAAGCCGAAATCAGACAAGTGCTCAACAAGAAAGTGAGTGTCATACCCTTTTAAATTATGAAAGAACGCGGGTATGTGCCTTGTTATCTGGTACTTAAAATTTTACGTATTGTGAGCTGCGCCACGGAACCTCCCCGTAACATGACAGTGGTCCCTGTGAGGAGTTTCCACTTTTCTACCTAATGGCAGCCCGCGAATATGACAGTCAACCGTGTTATTGGACAAATCTTCATTCTTCTTCGATTTCGTCATGGGAACGTAGTCGCTATAAAGCTTATCAACCTCCCATGAAAGATTTTCAAGCTCAGTGAGAAGCCAAACCGAAGTATTTTGTAGTGGTTAGACTTGAATCACAAGACGATACACTTTTGGTACGCTGCCACATATGGTACGTGGTCACATGCACCGCAAACAGGTATGGCTTCTGATGGTAATTATTTTTAAACATTATGATTTTGCTTCTCTCAGTAGGCCTTGAAATCGTAGTGTACTAGATACGCTGCTAATAACTTTTCTGAGGAAAAATAATTCAGACACCTTAAGCAAATATGCTGTTTATGTTCATGTTTACTCATCTGCAAGGCGAGAAAGCATGACATGTCTTTGATCGAAACATAATGATAATTGCCTTACACCTTACTTTTGCCGGCCGGAGTGGCGTGCGGTTCTCGGCGCTACAGTCTGGAACCGTGAGACCGCTACGGTCGCAGGTTCGAATCCTGCCTCGGGCATGGATTTATGTGACGTCCTTAGGTTAGTTACGTTTAAGTAGTTCTAAGTTCTAGGGGACTGATGACCTCAGAAGTTGAGTCCCATAGTGCTCAGATCCATTTGAACCATTTTCGAACCTTATTTTTCTCATCGCAGAATAAGGGTATGTTTACAGGCAACTTACAACCACTGGAAAATTTTAAGAAATGGTGGGGGCTGAACACTGTGTACCTATTCTACTCATCTGACTTGCATTTCTCTACGCCATCAGCATGAACTGATATTCTGGTATTCTGAGCCTCAAATTTAGGTATGTCCTGGATCTTGACGGGAAACTCGATACCATCAAAGTTGTAACAATTATGAACGTCAAGGTATCTACCATACTGGGATGTGTGCTATGGATGTACCTCATAATTTCTCTTGCAAGCCACGATTAACCATGCAAAACAAACCTCACCCTTTTCATTTCTGATATTAGTACATGCCCTCTTATCAGGTATAGCCCTATCTAGCTGGACCTTCCGTTTACCAGATAATAGACATTCATATGGATGTCCAGGTGTTCACGAAACCAGTCTGTGATTTTTGTGCTCCACATTATCATGTCATTATCCCCCAAAGATAAAGGCGTCTTGTCTCTTCAACACAAGAGGCCACTTTTTTTTTTTTTAGGTGTGGTAGGGTATGGGACAGATAGATGCTCACAAGGGTACCTCCCCATCGCACCCCCCTTAGATTAAGTTATAAGCTGGCACAGTGGATAGGCCTAGAAAAACTGAACACAGATCAATCGAGAAAACAGGAAGAAGTGGTGTGGAAGTATGAAAAAAAAGCAAAACATACAAACTGAGTAGTCCATGCGAAAGATAGCCAATATCAAGGATAGCGTGAGCTCAGGTGCGCCGTGGTCTCGTGGTTAGCGTGGGCCACTGCGGAACGAGAGGTTCTTCGTTCCGGTCTTTCCTCGAGTGAAAAGTTTATTTTCGCAAAGTTATGATCTATCCGTTCTTTCATTGGCGTCTCTGTTCACTGAAATAAGTTTAGTGTCTGTGTTTTGCGACCGCACCGCAAAACCGTGCGATTAGTAGACGAAAGGACGTGCATCTCCAATGGGAACCGAAAACATTTGGTCGCAAGGTCATAGGTCAACCGATTCCTCCACAGGAAAACACGTCTATACGACACTGGTGACGGCATGTGCGTCACATGACAGGAATATTTTGTCGACCCACCTAACTTGTACACTTGGTGAATGGGTAAAAAGATTCTCCTACCTTGCCAGATTTAGGTTTTCTTGAGAATGTGATAATTACTCCCAAAAAGTGATAAAAAATAAGAGTTTGTCACACAAAGTGCAACAAATGAATGCAACAGTTCTACAGTCGCACAGTTTCCACTGTGCTCTGTCGAAACATATGTTTTTAACGTTTTCAAATTTTTCCGTGTGTAGACCGTCAAATCCTGCATATGTTCAAGCAAATCTGAACATTTCCTGATATTTTGAAAAACGAAGTTGATTATGTGTGAGTGCCTGAATTTTGATAATTGTCTGAAAATAAAAAATTAAACTTTTCAATCGAGGGAAGACTTGAACCAAGGATCTCTCATTCCGCAGCGGCTCACTCTAACCACGGTACCACGGCGCTCCTGAGCCCGCATAGCCTAATCAGTTTGTATATGTTTCTTATTTTTTTGATAGTTCCACACAACTACTTCCTGTTTTCTCGATTGATCTGTGTTCAGTTTTTCAAGGTTCAAAAATGGCTCTGAGCACTATGGGACTTAACATCTGTGGTCATGAGTCGCCTAGACCTTAGAACTACTTAAACCTAACTAACCTAAGGACATCACACACATCCATCCCCGAGGCAGGATTCGAACCTGCGACCGTAGCAGTCGCGCGGTGCCTGACTGAGCGCCAAGAGCCGCGAGACCACCGCGGCCGGCTTTTCAAGGCTTATCCACTGAGCCAACTTATAACAAAATCTGAGAGGGGTGCGATAGGGAGGTTCCCTTGTCAGCAATGCACCGAATTTAATGGCGGTAAACCAAAGATGATTAGCTATCTTGAGGGGCTCCGCTTCCACATCAGGGAGGCACGTTCTTTGAAATCCAACAGTGTCGCGGTACCCTCCTTCTGGATTCTTGATTCTAGTAAACAAGATTCGCTCCTCAAAAGCGTCCGCTATCAGCAAGTATTCTAACTACGGTATGGTGTCACTGAACTGATGTCCTTCACTAAAGGGACCGGAGAAGGAACTGCCGTTAGCCACGTGATTATCGCTGTAACTAATACTACTACAACTAGATGACGAAACTGTTTGTGCTGAAGTGTTCAATAATGGTTCAAATGGCTCTGAGCACTATGGGACTTATCTTCTGAGGTCATCAGTCCCCTACAACTTAGAACTACTTAAACCTAACTAACCTAAGGACGTCATACACATCCATGCCCGAGGCAGGATTCGAATATGCGACCGTAGCGGGCACGCGGTCCCAGATTGAAGCGCCTAGAACCGCAAGGCCACACCGGCCGGCGCTGAAGTGTTGAGGGATACCTGCCGTATCCTGCGAGGTTAACGAGGAAGAGAAGGTAGAGGATGGATGAGTCACTACGGTATCTGACCAGTGCAAGCAGCCTGACTGGGGCTGCTGCTGTAGCCCTGACCGACTTGTCAGAGGGAGGTGGCCCATGGACGCCAGAGCGTTGCTGGGGGGACGGAAGGAGGGGGGGGGGGGGGCTGTGGCCCGGCAGTGGCAGTGGCAGTGGAGTGGCCTTGGCTCCCCATGCAGTAACAAGGTCCGTCTTACACGACGGACCGCGCCTCAATAGACCCTGCTTTGCCGAAGCAGGTTTTGCTGAATGTGGTACCCGAGCCATGCTGTATTGCGGTAATTGTCTCCCTGGCGGAGCTGCTGTCGAAGAGAGAGAGAATAACGAAAATTAAGTACATCGTTCCAGATATCGCTAGCTGCTGCTGCAAGGAAAAACAGAACACTGGTTGTTTGTAAGCAGAGTGATTGTGTTACCTATTTCCCTCTGGCTCCTTGGCACCTCCTTCAGGTCGGGCAACATCTCGTCACGCCAACAAAGGTCTCTCTCCGTCTCCTTCACCCAATGTGGTATTTCGTGCTTGCCTGAACTGGGCAAAAGCCATTTGTCCATCTCACTGATATCACCTAAAGTCAGATATTAATTTTTTAATTAATAAAAGCATATAAACAGGCGAAAAACTAGGAGGAAAAGATTTTTTTTTTTTTTTTTTTTGGATATGCACTTACAGGTGATCTGCGATGGCTCCTGCTCATCCTCGACACATACTGTTACCTGTTCATCTTCTTCTGCAAGGAAATCGTCTGCCGCCCACAAATCGTCTACCACCCGTGTGGCCGAGCGGTTGTAGGCGCTTCGGTCTGGAACCGAGCAGCTGCTACAGTCGCAGGTTCGAATCCTGCCTCGGGCATCGATGTGTGTGATATCCTTAGGTTAGTTAGGTTGAAGTAGTTCTATGTCTAGGGGACTGATGACCTCAGATGTTAAGCCCTATAGTGCTCAGAGCCATTTGAATGATTTGAGGAAATCGTCTACAACAACAACAAAGAATATGTATCATATTACATGTTCTACGAAATTTTTTTCAAACGGCAACAGACTACGTACACACAGTACTAAAAATGAAAAATACATGTATTCTACTTACGATTCTGTTGCGTGGCTTTCAGCATTGGTCATATACTGAAACAATTGGTGGTAAAACTACAGATATCGTTTTTGATTTTCAAAATCATGTACATGAGCAAAGACTCACTGGTTGACAACTAAACAACATCAGCATAGTATGTATATGAAGTAAAATGTGTATGCTATTTACGATCTCGTGCTGCTGCTGCTGCTGCTGCCACTGATGCATCTCAACAATCATTTCGTCCACAATTTGGTAGATGTAAGTTGAAACAGTAAGATGAAATGTATTTAATACTACTGAATTCTTACTGAAAGAAAGTTGCAATTTTTTATTTGAATCTTAACTTACCAGGTAATTCCCATTGTATTTGACTTTTGCCGCCATTGGCATTGGCATTGCCGCTGCTGCTACTGCCACACTGCATTTTTGTAATTAAAATGGTACATGCTCAGGTGGTAGAAGACGATCTGAGTAACTGTTGGACGATAACAGAATGAGACCGGGGGTGAAGGGAAGTAAGTTTTATATACACTCAATCTCTGCTTATTAATTTGGAGGGAACGAATCAGATTGCAGTACTCAGGGGTACTTTGGTCGACAGATTTGGACTAGTTGGTCTCTGGACTATCAAGGTGTCGACGCTCGAGACGCCCCCTGAGTGGGTGGATAGTGAACTACTACTCAGAATACGTTTTGCAGCCTTCATGAGCATTTGGGCTACAAGCAATGCATGGAGGAGGGCGCTTGTTTTCTCAAACGTCCCTGCATACAAAACCCGTGGAATATAGCGAATGATCTTGAAATTTAATTACTTGATTTGATTTTGTCTGTCTATACACGTGAGGGTGGACCACGTTACTCTGTGTGAAGTGATCACCAGTCAGTAGTTCCCACTGATATCACTTAGGGAATCTGGGATCGCTTGCTACTTGTCTGCAGGTCTGGGCACAAGACTTGTGGACACTATGGGGAGCAGACATGTTATTGCGATAGTCCCAGCTAAGCACAGCAAAGGACTTATTTTTCTAGCACCGTACATTTACTCAGAGTTGTTAGTGGGTGCGTGTTTATTTGTGGTGTACGTGCTAGACGTTTTTTTTTTTTTTTATTCATGGCACATTACTACCACTGCCAATATGTAGCAATGTAATGAGAGCAGCCCTTTTTCCATCAATTTCCTGGGGCACAGGAGGGAGGGTCTTCCCAGGAGGGGAAGGGGGTAGTTAATTTGTCGATTTAATTAATTGGATATCAAATGTGTGATTGTATTGGTGAGGAGAATTCCCAGATGCGTGGGAGGAGGAAGGAGAGGGGGAGGGTTGGGGGCTTTCTCAGAAGAGTATATTATCCTCAGCAGGTTACAAATCAACCACTAGCGTGTCATAAATCAATTAGAGAACAATAGGTTAAGGTGAGATGGAGGGGGCATAAATCAATCAAGTTTGCCCCTGAATGTATCTAACCCATACTGACAAATTGTCTCTGAAACGGCTTTGCCCCCATGCTATAGTTTAGGAGGTATGAAAAACTGCACCATTTCCGTGTATTATTTACTACTAACTCTACTCACAACACATTTCACAGACAATAGCCACATATATCACTGGATGCACTTGCAAAATTACATCAATGCACAGCTCCTACTCTAGCAGATATGACATCGCAAACATTGACCTGAGCAAAAGTGACCCTGCATGGCGAAATTCTCTAGGGATACAGCTGAAATATGTGTACAAATACCTCTGAAAATGTATGTAAGATATATTTGATATGTGCATACATGGGCCACATCATGGGTAAAAATCTCATCCTAAATTCCTGGAATGATTTCAACCAAATTTCCTACACATGGTAGTTGCAGCCTGAAAAGTAATATTGTGGGGTAAAAACAACAAGCCTCCTATTGGGGTGAGAGTGGTAATGTGGATGGAGATGGGAGGAAGGAGGACATGGACAGGCAGCGAGTGGGAAGAAAGAGATGGGGAACGACAGGGGACAAGGGGAGATGGACAGAGAGAAGAGGAGGAGATTAACAGAAAAACGAAAGAGGATGAGATGAACATGAAGGTGGGGAGGAGGAGATAGACAGAGGCAGGGGAAAAAAGGAGAGAGGGGGATGGGGGGATCACAGAGAGAGGAGGCAGGAGGAGATGGACAAATAGAGGAGAAGTAAAATGTGGTATTAGAGGCGTGAGGAGGAGAGGGACAGAGAAGAAGGAGCAGATGGACAGATGGGGGAGGAGCAGATTGACAGAAAGATGGAAGTAGAAGACAAACAGAGAGATGGGTAAGGAAGAGTTGGACAGAGATTGTGGATGGAGGAGGTAGATAGAGAGAGGGGAGGGCTGGACAGGGAAGGGGTGAAGCAGGAGACAAACTGAGAGAGGGAGAAGGAGAAGACATACTAACTGACGACAGAAATAAACACATACCTGGGAAACGCTGAGCACTCAGCTAGATGAGTAATAAGCAATAAAGTAAAACGTGCAAATGCGGAGAGCGTCGAAGCAGGCGGCGGAGTTTAGGGTTGGGGGGGTGGGGGGGGGGGGCTAGCGCGATCGCTCTGAAAACTGATTTTAAATGGTCCGCAGTTGCAATAGGTCTGATCTGTCGGTGCAGAAGGACGTAGTATCTCAAATTGTCTACAAGCGAACTACAGTCCAGAATTTAATCCGTTTTATGAACAATTTAGGAAATGGTGAATAGTACATCATAGAACGTTCGTGAACTACAAGTGACAATATATTTTCTATATCTTCCAGTGACTGTAATTTTTTTCAATATAACGATATAGAATTCGGTATTACATTTCCATACATGTATAGATTCTACATGAATATTTACAACACTAGATTTAACCACACATTTTTTTTTTCATTATTTTGCTCCACTTCAAAATCCTACTCAGTTGTATAACCTATTGTTATACAGTATGGCATCAATAACTTCACAAAATTTTTTTATGTTGGAAATACCTTTGCGGAACTTTTTCGTGTAGTAACTATCTGTCTAGGATTTTTTCACGTTCCAAATACATTGAAGTGCCAAAATATTAGTATAGACATGTACATTCAGATATAGAGGTATGTAAACAAGAAGAATACGGCGCTGCGCCTGCAACACCTTTATAAGACAACAAATGTCTGGAGCAGTTGTTAAATCGGCTACTTCTGGTACATGGCAGGTTATCAAAATATAAGTGAGTTTGAATTTGGTGTTACAGTCGGCACACGAGCTATAGGACACAGCATCTCCGAGGTAGCTTAGTGGGGATTTTCCTGTACGACCATTTGACGAATGTACCGTGAATATCAGGAATCCGTTAAAACATGAAATCTCCGATATCACTTGGCCGGATAAATAACCTTTAAGAACGGGACCAACGCCGACTGAAGACAGTCATTCAACATGACAGAATTGTATCCCTTCCGCAAAGTGCTGCAGATTTCAATACTCGGCCATCAACAAGTGTCAGCGTGCGAACCATTCAACGAAACATCAGCAATATTGGCTTTTGGAGCCGAAGACCCACTCATGTACACTTGATGACTGCGAGACATGAAGCTTTACGCCCCATGTGGACCTGTCAACACCGATGGTGGACAGCTGATGACTGGAAACCTGTTGCCTGGTTGGACGAGTCTTGTGTCAAACTGTTTCGAGTGGACGGACGTGTACGGGTATGGAGACAGCCTCATGAATCCATGGACCCTGAATGTCAGCAGGGGATTGTTCAAGCTGGTGGAAGCTCTGTAATGGTATGGGGCGTATGTAGTTGGAGTGATATGGGAGCCATGATACGTACATATACTACTCTGACACGTGACAAGTACTTAAGCATCTTGTCTGATCACCTGCATCCATTTATGTCCACTGTGCACTCAGACGGACTTTGGCAATTCCAGTAGAACAATTCGACATCCACACGTCCAAAACCGCTACAAATTGATTCCAGGAACACTCTTTTGAGTATAAACACTTCCGATGGCCACCAAACTCTCCAGACATGAGCGTTGTTGAGCATATCTGCGATGCCTTGCAGCGTGCTGTTCAGAAGAGATCTCCACCCCCTCGTATCTTACGGATCTATGGACAGCCCTGCAGGATTAATGGTGCCAATTCCTTCCAGCACCACTTCAGGCAGTAGTCGTGTCCATGCCACGTTGTGTTGCGGCACTTCAACGTGCTCGCAGGGGCCCTACACGATAATAGGCAGGTTTACCAGTTTCTTTTTCTCTTCAGTTTATATGCGCAGAACTTTATTTTGTAAGAGCGCTGTGTGCTGACCACACGCCCCTCCTATCCGCATCCTCAACTGAGGATGACACGGCGATCGGATAGTCCCGATGGGCAACTTGTGGCCCAATGACGGAGTGCTTTTTTCATTTTGTATAACATTAACTTGGGTACAGTATATTTCTGTAGAATATGTTGAAAATGAAATTTCGTGTGACGAGGGCCTCCCGTCGGGTAGACCGTTCGCCTGGTGCAAGTCTTTCGATTTGACGCCACTTCGGCGACTTGCGCGTCGATGGATATGAAATGATGATGATTAGGACAACACAACACCCAGTCCCTGAGTGCAGGAAATCTCCGAACCAGACGGGAATCGAACCCGGGCCCTTTGGATTGACAGTCTGTCGCGCTGACCACTCAGCTACCGGGGCGGACTGTAGAATATGTTAGGTGTCATCCTTTTTTCTATTGTTATCCTTTTTGGATACATCCTCTTAAAATTAGTTTGTATTGCGAAAATAAATAAAGAGGCACTACAGTAATGATATTGTATTATTTATTTGTTTATAGATATGACCAATGTAATTCAGAGTATTAATGTCGTAATTATTAATCCAAATCCATCCATTATTAATAAGTATAACCGTGCAATTTGCATTGTCAGTACTGCAAAGAGAAGTTTTGTTAGCAGGTATAAACGTACAATAGCAGAAACTGATGGGGCAGTATGAATTTTATGTAGTAATGGAATGAAGAAGGAAGATCAACATCACATCGATGGGACTGTCCTAAAGACATTTATCAAGTAAAGAGACTGGAGACAAAAAAGACTTGAAAATGAAAGGCTTAACATTTCTAAATGTTCATAAAAACTGTAAAATTTATACATTCGACCATCTGACATTCCATCTGACATTCAAAGGCAAAAACAAGCCCTTTCAAAGAAACCGCCACAATTAAAAAGACGAACAAAGAAGCTCGCAAATTTGACTGTATTTCATTGTGCATTTTCTATGGTTCTGATGCAACAAAGGATACTCATGAAAGACCAATTAAATTACTGAAGACATCATTTTAAAAAAAATGGAATCATGATCAGATTTCAGTAGAACGGTAATACTACGATTATAATTTGGTGATGATCGACAGAATGAAAAGACTCGTTACCATGCTAATCGTATGCAGGTATTTTACACACCGTTTCCTACGAAAATAGTTAGCCATCCAATGCGTACAAATTTGTCTAGGGTGGTACATATCTTTTTTATCGTATACTTTAGAAATATGATGATTCAGAATTTATCTAGAAGGAATGATGGAAACCTCCCTTGAGAACAAATCATGTACTTACCTCATAGAAGAGCACGTTCACACTTACTGTGAAGACAACATCATTACGTATACTGTGGCTAATGATACAGTAATATTTTTTTTGCATAGGCAATGAATGGCTTCAAAATAAAACGCCCCTATGGATGAAGAAGACTGTCTTGGAGTAGTAGGAATGGCTGCCCATGTTATTTCTCATGATATAAGAAGTACACATTATGATACAGAGTGTTATAAGGCACCAAGGTCCATTTTAGACGGTGTTGCAAAAAATGATCCTAAATGAAAGATCCTGACAGATTAAAGCTATGTGCCGGACCGAGACACGAACTCATGACCTTTGCATTTCACCGGCAAGTGCTGTACTACGTTTTTTAACTTCATTTATGTAGATACTGTTTTTTACATTTGTCTGGGGTGAACGTCTCATGACACCCGTTCACGTTCAGTGATGATCCACTCACTCAGAATTTTTTTTTTTCAATTGCAGAGGGCAGCTAACTCTGACTGAACACGCTTTTTTAACATTTATTTAAGGAACAAAGTTACACATAACAAATACATACTAAGTGCATGTATTAACCATGCACATATGCTATATATGAAATGATTTAAACAAAAACAGCTTGATCATTAAAATTATGCTGGTTTTAAAGAAATACAACAGAAGATTGTGTTACTGACTAAATTACTAGAAAGAATTACTTTGAACATCAAGAAAAGAAAGTTTGTTAAAGACATTCAAACTTCTTCAAACATGAATAAATAAAAAACTGCACTTTGAATTACATGTGCTCCAATCTTTACAGAAGCATAAATACCACTTTATGTAAGTATATATTCGCAAGTTTTTGGGTAATTTTTAATATATGAATGTACACAAGGAAATCGTCTCCTTGAGAGACAGGTTAAGGGAAGAAACTGGTGTTTAACCTTCTCAGCTCAGTCACACTAGCTATGAGCATTTCTCACAGTTTTATGGAAGTAACCAAAACTTATACAGAATATGGAAGATTTATATCTATCGCACATAACAACAATTTAATAATAGACAGTCTCTTACATACTTGAGAATGGCGTAAAAGAGAAGTTACAGAGTTGACTAGCCTTGCAACTACACTTTCTGGGCATTAATGGAATGTTAATTATATGAAGTGATAAGACCTATGTAATAGATCTTTCACTGACAAACTGACTTACACATCACAGGGTAAATAGGAACAGGGCAATTTGCCACCCGTTGAATATTACATAATATCAGATACAATCTTATGGTTTTAACTAATCGATAAATATATTTCCATATAAACTGTTAATTTTCATATTTATACTATAAACCAATAATGCATCTTTAATGTTTTGTGTTTTGACACTATTAGGCACACAATCAAACTGTGACATAAGTTCTGTACATTAGCTTACAAAATATCAAAAACTACTTTCTGAGGTAGAAAAAGCACACACCAAAACTTTACAGTAACAATTTAAATAATATCCTTAAGGTGCCTACAATAATCTCCAACACAATCTTCTTTTTTAGATTAACCAATGCCCATTCTTTCAACTATGATTTTTAACATATTACGGAACTTTTTCGTATGATTCGAATACCTTCTAATTTTGTGGTATTCACACAGCATGTGCACCTTGAACTTTATGGTGCCGTAGGATCGCAGTTTGTTAATAAAGTAATTAACAAAATTTCAGAGCACCAGTACTCAGCGTTACTTTTTGCCTCTGGGAAATAGCGTGTTTCAGGCCTCAATATCAATGACAGCGATATAATCGCAGCTGATGTCCTTGTAATCAGAGCTATTTGCTCTAGGATCCACTTCCAACTATTCATGTGACCTCTGCAAGTGTATCTGTAAATTATTGTGTCAACTAGATGGCACTGTTGACTTAAATTTGTTCCGCAGAGTCTGATTTCCTACAGTCTTTCATTAGTGCTAACTATGTTGTTAACTGTCTTGTACCAAGACGTTTTTATTTTAGACGTGAGTACATTAGAACTAATGTTTCTCCAGGTCTCAGTCCAATCAATGTTTGGAAACTGTCATTTTATTTTGTTCCTTTCTTAGCTTTTCTTTCGTTCCCACTTTATGGCTCTTTATGTTACGTGTCGTGACTGTCTGATTTCAGCACTTACATAACTGAAATCAACATAGAAAACCCTCACATGCTGTAAACGACTGATGATCTGCACGTCAGTCTCGAAAAGTTGGCTGTTTTTATGCTTTCTCAAGAGTCTCTCATGAAATTAACTTGCCTTTTGATAAAAAGGTGTTAGAGGCTTTATCCGTTATATCAGTTAATGCTAGTCCACCATTTTTAGGATCTAAATTGGCTACTTTAGCAGGTACTCTGAACACTTCACCTTTCCACAAAAAGTTTGTAATTTTGGACATTATTTTCCACGATATCATCCTAGGTATTGGAACCAGCTGGGCAATATAATAAGCTATAGCAGGGATGCATGAGTTGATATACTTTGTTCTTAGAACCTGATTCATATATCGAGTTAAATTCTCTACAATGGCTACTTGCACTTTACCTGCTGCAACTGTCCAATTTAAAGCGGTCATTTTAATAGGGCATGCTGTCAGGGTGATCCCAAGTGTTTTATGTCGTCGGACTAATTTTGCCCACTCGACGTTGATATTATCTGGGATTTAACAAATTACTTTTCTTTCGTTTGCATTGTCTCCAGATGCTCTACAGTACGTATCAATCACTGTTGCTAGCGTGGTTACCGACCCCTGTGAGGTAATGGGCGAGTTGTGGCGCCCTGAAAATGTTCTAAGTTCGGAGTTGGCGTGGACGCACCTGCCACTCGGCAAGCCGGGGCTCGTCAGCAACCACGTGGTGCTGAACATTAGCCGGAGCAGGAGTGGTAGCCCCAGCGCGTGGTCCAGGCAGACCGCGTGGCTGCAAATTCCATCTTGGCACTGTGGCATGGACTGTGATTAGTGTAGATGAAGGAGATTTGTATGCCAGGAGTGCCAAGGATGGCGGCTTCTGTAAAACCATAATGGCTGACATTTCACAGTTCATGTAGAAATTAATAATAGCCATAGGAATCATGATACCTTAAAAAGAAATATGTACATTACCCTTATTTGCACGACGATTCTGATGGTTTAATCTGATTTACAATACCTTTATTAGTTTAAAGTTTAGTATCTGAATGTAAATCATACACGTAACAACAAGCAACGATTTTCCAAAATCGAAACGGTTCATCCGATTTTGTCGATCGATATGTCTTTAGAAAGCTATTAATGAAAACCTAAATTGGTATGTTTTACAGGCATGTAACTTGAATAGTACACGAGTTATTGAAGGTCAAAGTGGCCGATTATTAATGACCACGTCAGGCCATATGTACTCCACAGTTACACGCAAAACGGCATCAGCATGAATATAAATATATATTTGTCCGTCTATGTCTTTGTTTATATCCGATATATACTATTCATGAAGAAATTGGTCAAAAATTTGCTGTGTTTTAGAAAGCACAGAGGCATTAGGCTACTGCCCTTCTTTTGTTTCTATTCCTTTGATATGTTTATTAATTTTTTATGTGTTTGATAAGGTGTGTTTATGGTCCAGCAGTAGGCATATTTAGTTTCAAGTTATTTAAATGTAAGTCCAGTATTTCGCATGTGTTTCAGTATGTTTGTGAGTGTGCATTGGCTCTGAGACATGTCGGGAGCGCTCTAGTAGATCACAGCGCTCGTTACTACACTAGGCGACTACCGAAACCAATGGAGAGACTGTATGGAAGTGGGGGAAGAGCACTGGGGACAGAGGACACGGGGGGAGTGGTGGACGGGAAGGCGCGACGGACGGTCGCAGGAAATACTTGCAGAATTTTGAGCTGATTTGCGCATGGTCGCACTTGTGAGATTTCCCTGAATTCTGTAGTGAAGACATAGTATGCGCTTAGAAATGAATATCTTGCGAGCTATGCTGTTTCTTGTAACTAATTACGAGAAATAGGAATCTATTGTTTCCCTGTTACTCAACTTATTTTGTATTTAATTGTTGGACCATCTACACCAATAATTATTTTACAGTAATATATGGCATTCTTAAAGGCACTTCTGCTATCGTACTCGTGATTTTAAGTCATTAAAATAGTACCTTCAGATTTTATTTAACTGCAATCTTTCATTTACAAATTTTTACGTTGTATTCAACATTTGCAATTGCTGAGTGATAGGAACCTTCGACCATTCGATTCATGTGTATATTCATATTGTATGTTGTAGACTCAGCAGTATTTGTCATGTAATTTGGCAACTACGTATCCCAGCTCCTAGACAACGAAACCAGCCAAAACTTTTAATATTTCAATTCTGAGTCTAAGGGTACGTAGTTGAGGGACACATTTTTTTTTTTGTCAAAGCCTGCACCTCTATATTGTCAGCATAGGCTCTTATAGCTGTTTTACTTTCTGATGATGTTAAGCCTTTTAATCTAGCTTGGACATGTCCGGGGAAAGGTTCCAATGAAATGGCGAAAAGCGACATGGACAGAGGACTTCCTTGAGGAACACTTCGTTTTATTTGTGTTGGCATGGATTGTTAACGATTCACCGCTATTTTTGCATTTATTCCAGTTGCAGTGTTCTTTATCAGCTGTATGACCCTATCGATTAAACCTATTTTCTTCACTGTCTGTAAAAGAGATTCATAATTTACTACATCGAAGGCTTTACAAAAATCTATAAAACAAAAAAAAGTAGAGCACACCTTATGTCTCTTACCGATGTTATTGCAACGATATCCCTGAATTCTGCAAGATTTTGAAAAATGGTTCTGCCTTGCAAACAGTTCTGATGTTTACTAATAATTTTATCTGTAGGGCATGAAATTCTCTTGTTTGCTATTCCTGCTATTAATTTATAATCAGAATTCAGCAGTGAAATTGGACGAAAATTATTTAAATTTTTGGTTACATTATTTTTTGGCCCAAGAACAATTTTACTTTCCTAAAACTCAGCCGGAATCATTTTACCGTGAATAACCTCATTTACAATGTCCGTGGTTTTCGCACCCTCTGTTGGCCAGTAACGAATGTAAGATTCTGCTGGCAAGCCATCCGGTCCTGGGGATTTATTTGGTGGTGACGCGTACAGAGTCTCATACACGTCCTCTTCGCTGACTACCTCGATAAAATTTTCGTTGTCATGTTCTGTCAGCTGTGGGGCTAGGATGTCAAGGAATTCTTCGAAGAATGCATCACTACTTTGATTTACAGAATGAAGCTCGCAATAATAGTGATAAATCTCGTCCATGATAACCTGCTGGGTTCTGAGAATCGTACCTTTTTTTATTCGAATTTCATCAGTAAAAGTTTTTCTTCCGTTTTTCGTATGCTTCACTAAATGATACAGGGAAGTAGTTTCGTCTTCTAACACCGAATTTGCCTTCGATTTTATTTTCAACCCTTCCATTTGATTTCTCTTGATATTAAATAACTTGGCTTTGACTTTTTTGATGTCTGCTATCCGAAGTGAGGAACCTCCTGAGACCCGATCATATAGATCTCTCAAAACGGAATAGTAATATTCGATAGTGCATTTCATTTATCTTGAGCTCTGGGCTCTGTATTGAATAAGAACCTTCCTCAACTTTGACTTCGCCATTTTAACCCACCAGTCGATGGCAGTGGCTTATCTACTACGAGCACGCAGGCATGTTGCACATGCTTCTTTAATCCGGCCTTCTAAATCATGATTTACTAACAAGGAATTGTTCAAATTCCACTAATTCTTGAATCAGTGAACAGGCTGTCTTGTTAGATTTATGCTAGCTAAGACACTTAAATGGTCTCAAAAGTACGCAGGAATATTTAATCTATCAATACTGCTACGAGATGATTCCGTGACATAAGTGAGCTCAACACGGCAGGGTTATTCGATTTCCCACATATCCTTTATTTCTAAATGGTTCTGAGCACTATGGGACTTAACATCTCAGGTCATCTGTCCCCTAGAACTTAGAACTACTTAAACCTAACTAACCTAAGGACATCACACACATCCATTCCCGAGGCAGGATTCGAACCTGCGACCGTAGATATTTAGTCCTGTTCCCCTTCCGGATTACAGTCGTTCAGCCTCACTTACTGGAATCCCTTCCCTCACGAAAACAGATGTTCCAACACTTGTTCCGTGAGACACATTTATGTAACTGACATAATCAGGAATTACTGAATCCAACATTAGAACTTCTTGTAACAGAGCAATATCAGTCGTGGATTCGTACAAAAATTCCGGGCGTAATTTTATTTATGTTTATTGTGGTGACAGAATAAGAGTGCGTCATTGCACTGTCACTGTGTAGTTGTTTTGATGAACTTATTGAGTTTGTTGTGTTTCTGGCTTCAGTTAAACTCGTAACAGTTTTCTCGAAAGGCAAAACATGGAATAACACTTCAATCGGTTTGTTAGTTAGTGTCCAGTTTTTTTCTACTTCTGGGGGTCTCTCTTGTACCGCTAGCAGACTGATTTCCTTGTAAACTTTCTAATGTTTCCTCCAGTGACTCGTGTAGGAGCGTTTAGTACCGAACATTCTTTGGGCTCGGTTCGCCCTTTCCGGATTTTCCCTTCCCTTGGTTACGAGCTAAATTCACATTTGCTTGGGTTTTTATTTTGCTTCGCTGCTCATCTGGAGCAGCAGTAGACACTTTCAAAATTTCTGGTGATGGCGCCTGCCCTGCGGGGTTGACCGTGATTCCATTTTGGTCACCACTTCCTTGTTCTTTATTAATATCACTTACTTCCTGATCGAGGGAAACAAATGAAGACGCAGTTTTGCAACCTCTCCCTGAATTTGTTTACTTACAGATAGCTGCTGATCCTTGCAATCAGCTACTTCACCTGTTGCTTCTTGCAAATTAATACTGACTAGGCGCGCAGTTCGGAACCGTGCGACTGCTACGGTTGCAGGTTCGAATCCTGCCTCGGGCATGGATGTGTGTGATGTCCTTAGGTTAGTTAGGTTTAAGTAGTTCTAAGTTCTAGGGGACTAATGACCACAGCAGTTGAGTCCCATAGTGCTCAGAGCCATTTGAACCAATACTGACTACACCCCCTTCAGTTTCTGGTACTGTATATTTATTATCTTTCTCTTCATCAGTTTCCATTCCCATTCTGCCTTCCAGTTCCTCTGCCTCCTCATCGCACTCCTTTTGCTTGCGAAATGAGAGAGTTGTACAGGTTCAGTTTCACGGGTAGTGGCAACAAGGTTTCTCTTTGTTGTTACGGGGGAAATTGACTGTTATCGTGAAGGGGGACATCAGCTTGGCCCATTGCGTTAACAACCTCAACCAGTTGATCCGGGCTATTCTTTGGCAACAGATCTTTTAAGGTACGTTTCTGAGGGTGTATCAAATCACTTCGAAGAACAACAGTTCGCCGGGGACATTTCTGTCTAAAGTGGCCGCTTTCGTTACTTATATGACATGTAGTTTCCGTACCTTTATAAACAATTTGTGCCGTATACTCACAAACAGTTATGTGAGACGAAATATTTGTCTTAACGTCCATCTCTACATTGCGGACCCCGTTGAAGCAACGCAGTTCAGAGCGAGGCGACCATCTTTCATTTACAATTGATGTAACGTCCTCGTAGTTTGAAAGAGGTTCCTTAATCTCATCATTTTCAATTTCAGTTGGAAGATTCAAGACACGGACGGTTTTGTAATCATTGTCAGCTCTACAGCTTACTTTTATAACCATTTCTATGCACAAAATATACTTCATAGCCCCACTTTCGTAACACTTTATCAACAGTCGCAGCACTAAAGAACTTGACAAAAACATAGTATTTTTCCTGATGCAGTGGTCAGGTGTTGATGGTTTCAGAATTGAGACCAATTACTTGTATAATCCACTCATCTATTTCTAGGGATGTCGGCTGAACAGGACGGATTCCTTGTCAAAAGCAAATACCAGAGTATTCTTCCTCAGGTTTGTAGTCATGTTTAATCCAGTGACGAAATTTCGGTCAAACAACCGAAATTCCAATTAGCAGCAACACGACCAGAAGGAGCGATCAGATCACAAGGAATATGAACGAACACGGAGAGTAAGGACGGACAGCACTCTGCAAAGCACAAGTACAGCGATCTAAACAGGGAACTGCAGCGCAGCAGAAAACAACGTCCAGTCGCTAGCTCGGCTGAAACGGAACTAGCTGAGCTACTGTGCCAGCTTCAATTCTGCCAGTATCTCGTTGCCTACCTTCCATACTTCACAGAAGCTCTCCTACGAACCTAGCAGACCTAGAAGTCCTGGAACAAAGGATACTGCGGAGACATGGCTTTCCCAGAGCCTGGACGATGTTTCCAGGATGAAATTTTCGCTCTGTAGCGGAGTGCGCACTGATATGAAACTTCCTGGCACATTAAAACTAAGTGCTGGACCGAGACTGTCACTGGGGACCTAGGCCTTTCGCGGGAAAGTGCTCTACCGTCTGTGCTACCACAACAAGACTCACGACCCGTCCTCACAGCTTCAATTCTGTAAGTACCATGTTTCCATAGTATCCTTTCTCCTAGGGGTGCTAGTTCTAGAAGGTTCTTGGGAGAGCTTCTGTGAAGTTTGGAAGGTAGGAGACGAGATACTGGCGGAAATGAAGTTGTGAGGAGGGAATCGTGCCTCGGTGGCTCAGATGGTTAGAGTCTGCTTTAGGCGGTAGCGCAGCAAAGGCCTGTTGTCCCGACCGCCGGCGCTCGTGGACGAGGAAGTACACTCCTGGAAATGGAAAAAAGAACACATTGACACCGGTGTGTCAGACCCACCATGCTTGCTCCGGACACTGCGAGAGGGCTGTACAAGCAATGATCACACGCACGGCACAGCGGACACACCAGGAACCGCGGTGTTGGCCGTCGAATGGCGCTAGCTGCGCAGCATTTGTGCACCGCCGCCCTCAGTGTCAGCCAGTTTGCCGTGGCATACGGAGCTCCATCGCAGTCTTTAACACTGGTAGCATGCCGCGACAGCGTGGACGTGAACCGTATGTGCAGTTGACGGACTTTGAACGAGGGCGTACAGTGGGCATGCGGGAGGCCGGGTGGACGTACAGCCGAATTGCTCAACACGTGGGGCTTGAGGTCTCCACAGTACATCGATGTTGTCGCCAGTGGTCGGCGGAAGGTGCACGTGCCCGTCGACCTTGGAACGGACCGCAGCGACGCACGGATGCACGCCAAGACCGTAGGATTCTACGCAGTTCCGTAGGGGACCGCACCGCCACTTCCCAGCAAATTAGGGACACTATTGCTCCTGGGGTATCGGCGAGGACCATTCGCAACCGTCTCCATGAAGCTGGGCTACGGTCCCGCACACCGTCAGGCCGTCTTCCGCTCAAGCCCCAACATCGTGCAGCCCGCCTCCAGTGGTGTCGCGACAGGCGTGAATGGAGGGACGAATGGAGACGTGTCGTCTTCAGCGATGAGAGTCGCTTCTGCCTTGGTGCCAATGATGGTCGTATGTGTGTTTGGCGCTGTGCAGGTGAGCGCCACAATCAGGACTGCATACGACCGAGGCACACAGGAACAACATCCGGCATCATGGCGTGGGGAGCGATCTCCTACACTGGCCGTACACCTCTGGTGATCGTCGAGGGGACACTGAATAGTGCACGGTACAACGAAACCGTCATCGAACCCATCGTTCTACAATTCCTAGACCGGCAAGGGAACTTGCTGTTCCAACAGGACAATGCACGTCCGCATGTATCCCGTGCCACCCAACATGCTCTAGAAGGTGTAAGTCAACTACCCTGGCCAGCAAGATCTCCTGATCTGTCCCCCATTGAGCATGTTTGGAACTGGATGAAGCGTCGTCTCACGCGGTCTGCACGTCCAGCACAAAAGCTGGTCCAACTGAGGTGCCAGGTGGAAATGGCATGGCAAGCCGTTCCACAGGACTACATCCAGCATCTCTACGATCGTCTCCATGGGCGAATAGCAGCTTGCATTGCTGCGAAAGGTGGATACACACTGTACTAGTGCCGACCTTGTACATGCTCTGTCGCCTGTGTCTATGTGCCTGTGGTTCTGTCAGTGTGATCATGTGATGTATCTGACCCCAGGAATGTGTCAATAAGGTTTCCCCTTCCTGGGACAATGAATTCACGGTGTTCTTATTTCAATTTCCAGGAGTGTATGTGCAGTGCTGACACACACTGAAATCTCCCCGTCACGATACCGAGGTACGGCTCTAGAGGAGCCAAACAAAGTGGTGCAGGCAGCTCAGAAAGTCGGGTATCATTCCTTAATTCGTTTCCAGCATTTGAGCGGAAGAGCGGTGTAACAGTCTGTGCTGAGTTCGTCGAAATGTACGGCAGCAACATAACTTCATGTAACACAGTAACTGGGGAACGCAGACACTGCCACTGTGGTCAAATGAGTATGAATGACGAATAACGAGGTGGTAGACAATCATTCTGAGAACAACAGGGACTTGCAAGGGAAGTGGAGGTTCTGGTTCTCAGAGTTCCACAAATCGCAAACGAGGCCATGGTCGTATAAGTCAAGGATCAGTTTCTAACATTCTGCACGACATTTTGAACGTGAATAAGTTGGCCGCATGCTGTGTTCACAACCATTCACATAGACCGCCAACTGAGGCAGCAGCGGATATGTTGCAGCTGTGTCAGGCTGATCCATATGACTTATTCAGATGCCTAAACGTCATGAATGTGTGCCCCCGCCCCGAGGCTAAGGAACAAAAGAAGCAGTGGAAGCCTGAAGACACAGAAACGTAGAAAAAGGTGAACATCGAACCAACATCTAGCAAGGTGATACTGATTTTTTCTGTAACTGTCATGGTTTGGTGCTAAGAGATTATGCCCGTAAGGGGCAAACCATCGATGGAGAACACTACCAACTACCATATCTCGTGACGAGGTCGTGGGAGGCTGTCAGGATGAGGAGGGACGAGTAACTGTCCGAGAAGTTGCTTGCGTTCCGCCACAACGTCCCAGCCCATTTTGCACAGGACACAGCCACACATGATGCTTCTGTGGGCTGACAAATTGTTCCTCTCTCGCAGATTCTTCCTACATGGCACCCAGTGACTTCTTCCTCTTTCCTCGGATGAGGACACCATTGTGTGGCACCAATTTCCAGAATGACGACAAGTGATTTTCAGGGTGGAACGCTTCCTCAACACCCATACTCTCCGCCGAGTCATCTATCACTGGGAAAGACGTTTCGTGTTTAAGGGTGAATACGTGGAGGTGGATTAATATAACCACCAAATTTCTTAGCCTCAACTTGATTTTTTCGAGGTGGTAAATAAAACTTTTGCGTTGCCCCTTGCGTTATTTCAATAAAGAAGACATGGGCGTCAAGTGACCGGCGTCTACATCTACGTCTACACGATTACTCTGCAACTCATGATTAAGTTCATGGCAGAGGATTCATCGAACGACCTTCGAGCTATTTCTCTACCATTCCGCTGTCTAACAGCGCGCGGGAAAACGAACATGTAAATTTTCTTGTGCGAGCTCTGATTTACCTTATTTTATTATGATGGTTGTTCCTCCCTATGTAGGTGCACACGAACAAAGTATTTTCTCACTCGGAGGAGAAAGTTGGTGATTGAAATTTCATGAGAAGATCCTACCGAAACCGAAAAAGCAATTTTTTAATGATAGCAACTGCAATTTGAGTATCATATCTGTGGTACTCTCTCCCCTAATTCGTGATATCACAAAACGAGCAAAACGAGGCCGGCCGATGTGGCCGAGCGGCTCTAGGTGCTTCAGTCTGGAACCACGTGACCGCTACGGTCGCAGGTTCGAATTCTGCCTCGGGTATGGATGTGTGTGATGTCCATAGGTTAGTTAGGTTTAAGTGGTTCTACGTTCTAGGGGACTGATGTCCTCAGATGTTAAGTCCCACAGAGCTCAGAGCCATTTTTGAACAAAGCGAGTTGTCCTTCTTTGTACTTTTTACGTGTCCTCTGTGGATCCTCTGTATTGCAGATTCCACACCGAGCAGCAATACTCCAGAAGAGGGCGAACATGTGTAATGTAAGCACTACCTTTAGTGGCTCTGTTGCATTTTCTAAATATTCTGCCAATAAATCGCAGTCTTTGGTTTGCTTTCCCCACAACATTATACCTTTGATCGATCCAATTTAAGTTATTGATAATTTTAATCCTTAAGTATTTAACTGAGTTCACAGCCTTTACATTTGTGTGATTTATCGCGTAATAGTAATTTAGCGGATTACTTATAAGACTCATGTGGATGATTTCACCCTATTCGTTATTTAGTGTCAGTTGCCAGTTTTCTCTCCACACAGATATCGTGTCTAAGTCGTTTTGCAATTTGTTTTGGTCATCTGATGACTTTATAAGAAGATAAATGACACTTCCTTCGAGTACGCCAGATGTTGCTTGTGTTTACTGCACGACTTTCAGTCAGTTAACACGAATTGCGTCGTTATGAGAGGACGCAGAACTGAGACGATACTCCTAAAGCACGTAATTTGATTAGAAGTCGTCTTCAGCACGTAATTTGATTAGAAGTCGTCTTCAGCGATGAGAGTCGCTTCTGCCTTGGTGCCAATGATGATCGTATGCGTGTTTTTCGCCGTGCAGGTGAGCGCCACAATCAGGACTCCATACGACCGAGGCACACAGGGCCAACAGCAGGCATCATGGTGTGGGGAGCGATCTGCTACACTGGCCGTACACCTCTGGTGATCGTCGAGGGGACACTGAATAGTGCACGGTACATCCAAACCGTCATCGAACCCATCGTTCTACAATTCCTAGACCGGCATGGGAACTTGCTGTTCCAACAGGACAATGCACGTCCGCATGTATCCCGTGCCACCCAACGTGCTCTAGAAGGTGTAAGTCAACTACCCTGGCCAGCAAGATCTCCGGATCTGTCCCCCATTGAGCATGTTTGGAACTGGATGAAGCGTCGTCTCACGCGGTCTGCACGTCCAGCACGAACGCTGGTCCAACTGAGGCGCCAGGTGGAAATGGCATGGCAAGCCGTTCCACAGGACTACCTCCAGTATCTCTACGATCGTCTCCATGGGAGAATAGCAGCCTGCATTGCTGCGAAAGGTGGATATACACTGTACTAGTGCCGACATTGTGCATGCTCTGTTGCCTGTGTCTATGTGCCTGTGGTTCTGTCAGTGAGATCATGTGATGTATCTGACCCCAGGAATGTGTCAATAAAGTTTCCCCTTCCTGGGACAATGAATTTACGGTGTTCTTATTTCAATTTCCAGGAGTGTATTTACACCGCCGGTACTGGTGCGGGTTTTAGTCTGACTAGATCGCCATGGCACACAATTTTAGAAAGACTACACTCCAATTTACGTTTGACAACGTGCGAGACCAAGGAAAAGAGAGGTTTTTTTTTTTTGTAGCGAAGAAGTTTTTATACATGCTACAAACCTAATTGGAAAACACCTATCAATTGTAAGCAGTACAATGTACCGATGAAGCTGCGTGTGGAAGAACTCTCGCCGCTGCTCAAAGATTATTTAAATTTCTACAATTTGATGGCCATATCAGCTATATACACTACTGGCCATTAAAATTGCTACACAAAGAAGAAATGCAGAAGATAAACGGGTATTAATTGGACAAATACAGAGTGTAACAAAATGGTACGGGCCGGCCGGAGTGGCGTGCGGTTCGAGGCGCTGGAGTCTGGAGAAGAGCGACCGCTACGGTCGCAGGTTGGAATCCTGCCTCGGGCATGGATGTGTGTGATGTTTAATTAGTTCTAAGTTCTAGGCGACGGATGACCTCAGAAGTTAAGTCGCATAGTGCTCAGAGCCATTTGAACCAAAAAGGTACGGCCAAACTTTCAGGAAACATTCCTCACACACATTTAAAGAATAGATGTTATGTGGACATGTATCCGGAAACGCTTAATTTCCATGTTAGAATTCATTTTAGTTTCGTCAGTATGTACTGTACTTCCTCGATTCACCGCCAGTTGGCCCAATTGAAGGAAGGTAATGTTGACTTAGGTGTTTGTGTTGACATGCGACTCATTGCTCTACAGTACTAGCATCAAGCACATCAGTACGTAGCATCCACAGGTTAGTGTTCATCACGAACGTGGTTCAGCAGTCAGTGCAATGTTTACAAATGCGGATTTGGCAGATGCCCATTTGATGTATGGATTAGCACGGGGCAATAGCCGTGGCGCGGTACGTTTGTATCGAGACAGATTTCCAGAACGAAGGTGTCCCGACAGAAAGTCGTTCGAAGCAATTGATCGGCGTCTTAGGGAGCACGGAACATTCCAGCCCATGACTCGAGACTGAGAACGACCTAGAATGACGAGGACACCTGCAATGGACGAGGCAATTCTTCGTGCAGTTGACGATAACCCTAATGTCAGCGTCAGAGAAGTTGATGCTGTACAAGGTAACGTTGATCACGTCACTGTATGGAGTGTGCTACGAGAGAACCAGTTGTTTCCATACCATGTACAGCGTGTGCAGGCACTATCAGCAGCTGATTGGCCTGCACGGGTACACTTCTGCGAATGGTTCATCCAACAATGTGTCAATCCTCATTTCAGTGGAGAATCCGCACGCAATTGTGCAATCACGTCATCAACACAGATTTTCTGTGAACGTTTGTGCAGGCATTTTTTGTGATGTCTTGCTTGGGCCCAATGTTCTTCCATCTACGCTCAATGGAGCACGTTACCATGATTTCATACGGGGTTCTCTACCTGTGCTGCTAGAACATGTGCCTTTACAAGTACGACACAACATGTGGTTCATACACGATGGAGCTCCTGCACATTTCAGTCGAGGTGTTCGTACGCTTCTCAACAACAGATTCGGCGACCGATGGATTGGTAGAGGCGGACCAAGTCCATGGCCTCCACGCTCTTCTGACCTCAACCCTCTTGACTTTCATTTATGGGGACATTTCTAAGCACTTGTCTACGCAACCCCAGTACCAAATGTGGAGATGCTTCCTGCTCGTGTTGTGGACGGCTGTGATACAATACGCCATTCTCCAGGGCTGCATCAGCGCATCAGGGATTCCATGCGACGGAGGGTAGATGTTTGTATCCTCCCTAACGGATGACATTTTGAACATTTCCTGTAGTAAACTGTTTGAAGTCACGTTGGTACGTTCAGTTGCTGTGTGTTTCCATTCCATGATTAATGTGATTTGAAGAGAAGTAATAAAATGAGCTCTAACATGGAAAGTAAGCGTTACTGGACACATGTCCACATAACATATTTTCTTTCTTTGTGTGTGAGGAATGTTTCCTGAAAGTTTGGCCGTACCTTTTTGTAACACACTGTGTATTATACTAGAACTGACATGTGATTACATTTTCACGCAATTTGCTTAGATCCTGAGAAATCAGTAGCCAGAACAACCACCTCTGGCCGTAATAGCGCCCTTGATACGCCTGGGCACTGAGTCAAACAGAGCTTGGATGGCGTGTACAGGTACAGCTGCCCATGCAGCTTCAACACGATACCACAGTTCATCAAGAGTAGTGACTGGTGTATTGTGACGAGCCAGTTGCTCGGCCACCATTGACCAGACGTTTTCAATTGGTTAGAGATCTGGAGAATGTGCTGGTCAGGGCGGCAGTCGAACTTTTTCTCTATCCAGAAAGGCCCGTACAGGACCTGCAACATGCGGTCGTGCATTATCCTGCTGAAATGTAAGGTTTCGCAGGGATCGAATGAAGGGTAGGGCCACGGGTCGTAACACATCTGAAATGTAACGCCCACTGTTCAAAGTGCCGTCAATGCGAACAAGAGGTGACCGGGATGTGTAACCAATACCACCCCATACCATCACGCCGGGTGATACGCCAGTATGGCGATGACGAATACGCGCTTCCAATGTGCTTTCACCGCGATGTCGCCAAACACGTATGCGACCATCATGATGCTTTAAACAAAACCTGGTTCATCCGAAAAAATGACATTTTGCCATTCGTGCACCCAGGTTCGTCGTTGAGTACACAATCGCACGCGCTCCTGTCTGTGATGCACTGTCAAGGGTAACCGCAGTCATGGTCTCCGAGCTGATAGTCCATGCTGCTGCAAACGTCGTCGAACTGTTCGTGCAGATGGTTGTTCTCTTGCAAACGTCCCCATCTGTTGACTCAGGGATCGAGACGTGGCTGCAAGATCCGTCACAGCCATGCGGATAAGATGCCTGTCATCTTGACTGTTAGTGATACGAGACCGTTGGGATCCAGCAGGGCGTTCCTTTTTACCCTCCTGCACCCACCAATTCCATATTCTGCTAACAGTCATTGGATCTCGACCAAAGCGAGCAGCCATGTTGCGATACGATAAACCGAAATCGCGATAAGCTACAATCCGACCGCTATGAAGGTCGGTAACGTGGTTGTACGCATTTCTCCTCCTTACACAAGTCATCACAACAACGTCACCAGGCAACGCCCGTCAACTGCTGTTTGTGTATGAGAAATCGGTTTGAAACTTTCCTCATGTCAGCAGGTTGTAGGTGTCGCCACCGGCGCCAACCTTGTGTGAATGCTCTGTAAAGCTAATCATTTGCATATCATAGGATCTTCTTCCTGTCGGTTAAGTTTTGCGTCTATGGGACGTCAGCTTCGTGGTATAGCAATTTTAATGGCCTGTAGTGTAACAGTAGCTCCTTCAGGTTTGGGTGTGAGGGTCATTCAGATCTTTGAATATCCATTTGAGGTACCAGAAACGATGGTTATTAAATCGCTGCGACCATATGGAATGGTACTCAGTCATATTCCTGAACATTGGGCAAGTTTTGGCACCTATTCTGTGCTAAACGGCGTCCAACAGGTGCGGATCGTCCTTAACAAACAGATCCCTTCTTTTTTATATATTGGAGGATCTCTAGCTATTGTGATTTATGATGACCAGCTTCGCACATGTTCTGACTGTGGTGGAGAAGGACATATCCGCTCGGAGTGCATACAACGCCGCGTCATGCAACTACCGCATGGAGAAGCGTTACAGCGAGAAGTTCCCAAGCAACTGCCGACGACGTAAGTGTCTGAGGCCCGCCGGGAGGTGTTGCCGAGTTCGGAGCGTGACAAGGACGCGTTGATGCACGAGCAGACCGAGTTAGGGGAGCATAGAGACGACACGGAGAATGCCCATAGACCCACGCCACATCAGATGAGGGAGGAACCTTCCGCACCCTCACATGTAGCACGCGGCGTGGAAGTAGAGGTCGAGACAGTGGTGCCACCAACGGACCAACGAACGGTCGACGAACACAGTGAGGCGTCGCCTACGCCAACAGAGGGGGAGGGCGCGCAAACAACGATCGCCGAAGCGTCGGAAAAAGCGTCGCCCTAGTTCGGGTGACACGTCCTCTCCTAGCCTAGGGGACACGGAAGTTATTCCAGCAGAAGAACTGCCTGACACAAACACGTGCCTTTAGAGGACGCTTGCAGGATTCCTTCACATGGTGACCGGATGTCCTGTCTTTGTGACGGTCCCTCTTCATTGACAGTGACTGACCGAGCACTGCCGACGGAGGAGTCAGGGAGCCGGGAGGCTGCCACATCGAAATACATCAGAGGACGTTCCTGAGATTGATGACCACTGCGACTGGGCGGAACCAGTCGAAGAGATACAGGAAACGCCACCCTCAATTGATGACGACTCACTTACAGGATGCACACCACGGTACGAAACCAATAGAGGGCAGCCAGTTGGCGGGCACCCCGCTGAGCACGAATAGTTGACTAAAGCCCTTGGAGCTCACAATGACATGACACGAGCATGGCAAAGACAATGGACCATGCATAGAAGGTGGGAACAGTGAACATTAACATAGTACGTTCGCTTGCGAAGATACAACTTTCCCGGGATCTGATTCACGCCACAGACGTGGATATTCTGCTGGTGCAGGAAACTTGCAACGCTGCCTTTCCCTATGTGCGTGGTTACATTCCTTACATAGCGTCGACTCCAGACGGAGGACATGGCACAGCGATATTAGTCCGGGAAGGGTTTCCGATGTGTTACCTCGATTACCTTCCTTCGGCTCGGGGTTTGGCTATGACCGTGAACGGCATTCGTGTTGTCAACATCTATGCACCCTCCGGATCTGACAATCGATGGGCGCGAGCACGATTCTACTGAGAGATGATTGCCCCCCCCCCCCTTCCTATTACATGGGAGATATGACCACATTTTGGTAGGAGGAGATTATAACTGTGTTCTCACACCGAAGGATCAAACCCGTAACTTCAGCTCCTGCTACACATTGCACACAATCTGCCGGGATATGGCACTAATGGACAGGTGGGAGAAGACCCATGGGCAGCGAGAGGGCTACACGGTTTTTACCAGTCACTCGGCGAACAGGCTCGATCGGATTGGTGTTTCTGACGGATTAAGAGGTCACGTATTGGCTGCTGAACGTTGGCCCATTTCGTTTACGGATCACCTTGCATTTTTATGCGCGTTAACCCTCCCACTGCCGTGGGTCTGGCGAAGCCGTAGTTCATGGAAACTTAATTCATTCTTATTGGTGAATTTCGAATGTCGCCAGCGGATCGAAGAAAATGGCAGACATGCCGTGTGACGATGCACCGTACGGTTCTATCATGGTGACTGAAATGTGCAAAACCGGCTTTACGAATAGCTCTCATCACGTACGGCAAGGAAAAAGCGAAATGCCTCCGAGATACACTTGATTATTACTACATGGTGCTCCGTGACTTGTCCTCCAGGGCCCCATCGCCCGAGCGTCAAGCGGAAGTCCATCGGATTCAGACGTGCATTTTATCGATCACGAGACGTCTACTGGAGGGACTTTCGATCCGGGCTCGGTGCTTGGACAACGTCTATGGAGACATGTTAGCATGCATCATGTGTCCAAGAAACATGATCGTAATCGCCTATCCTTGATCACAGGCTCCATGATGACGATTGTCGGCCCTTGACGTCACAGCAGGACATTGCTTCTGGGTTTCTGGAGCATTACCGCCTCCTTATCATTGGGACGCCGACGGACAATCGGATAGGAGAAGAAATTTTGCGGAAGATGCAAATTGAGGTGGATGGTCGGGATGCAGTTGCGTTAATGGAACCGCTAACGGAAGATGACATATGGGGGGTGCTCACGAAGGGTGCGATGCATAAATCCGGGGGGCCAGATGGGTTGACACTCGAATTTTATCGCGAATTTTCGGATTTAATTATGTCCCAATTGGCGTTGATGAATAGTGAGTTATTGAGCCCTGACACGGACGTACCGTTGCAGTTCATGGCGCGACTCCTCATACCAATACCGAAATCAGCAGCGAGTGTCAGGGCCAATAAATTTATACCGCTCATAATGCTCCATACTTACTATAAGATCTTTGCGCGAATGTTGGCGGCAAGGCTCAAGACTGTAATATCAAAGACATTACCACCAGACCAGGCTTGTCTAGGGGTTTGGAGCAACATCCATTCTATCCTAGGCGAATACCGTGCCATAGTTTCCCTGATGGTAGCTTGTCGCATGCGAGCGGCGTCCGTATCAGTGGATTTTGACCGTGCCTTTGACAGGATCAACCATGATTTCCTTGACTCGACCATGCGATGCATGGCGAAACCTCGGGACTTTATTACCTTCCTCATGCACCTCTTTCGCGGAGCTCCTTCGACGGTGAGAGTCAATGGCAGATAGGTAGGAACGATTCCTGTTTGCAGCTCAGTTACGCAAGGATGTCCCTTGCCGATGACGCCGTTTGCAATAGCACGCGAACCTTTGATGCAGTCTCTTAGACGGGCTCTTACAGGCGTTCGACTCCGTGCGAGTTTCTTCACGTGGCTCGTATATGCCGACGACTTCATGATACTCGTCCGGTCGAAGAACGAAGTACGTAAGGTGGTTGCCCTTCTTACTACGTACGGAGTAGCTGCGGGAAGCAGGGTCAACGTGAATAAAACCAAGATTATGCACATCGGACGAGGGCTGGACGATCTGCACAGTCCGTTTACGACGGTGGAAATCTTGCGATGCTTTGAAATATTGTTCACCCGATCGCCACGGCAATCAGTGGCGGCGAGCTACCGACGTCTGCTCCAGCACGTCCGACTTCACATACGCAGCAATTCACTCCTAACTCTCGACCTGCTCCAAACGGTGAAATACACTAATGGTCATGTCGCCTCGCGACTGCCGCACCTGGCACAGGTACTGCAAATGCCACATGGTATTGCTGACAGGTTAATGGCAGCCTTTGGATACTGTGTCAGCCAAGGGGTGTTGTTTAAGGTCAAACACGAGACTTTAACTCTCGCACACCATTTTGGAGGACTTAATCTCACGAATGTGCTGAAAAAGGCTCTAGCGATATATCTGTGAGCGACGCTACGAACATGGAACCAACGGCAACACGCCATCACGTCGGCGAGCCTGGACGTGCTTCTACCCCCATCCTTTGAACGGCCGGTGGCGGTAGGCACAATACCGCCTTCTTTTTCGCCCATCGCGGGTTCTTTGTTGATTGTAGTTATGTTCAGTACAGATACTTTCTACAAGGATCCCCACTACCCGTGAGATATATCGATACTTGAGGCTCTATCATGGCAGCAATGCTGTAGAACTTAAATACACAACGCGGGACTGGCGACAGATTTAGCGAGCCTCGCCTCACTACGGCAGCGAGATCGTCATGGCATACTTTGATCAACCGCAAGACAGTCAACCGCCAACGACTGTACGACATTCGCATAGTAGATTCCCCGCTCTGCCATGGAACCCACGAACGCTAACTGGACTCCGAGAAGCATTTTGCGATTTATTTGCTGAACAATCAGCCTAAAAAGCACTTGAAAGCCATGCTTAGAGGCCACACTTTAATACAAATGTCGCTCGTTGTTAAAATTTTTAAAGAAGTTAAGTGAACAAGGGTGTTCTTGCTTGTCTAAATATAAAGAGGACATTAAGAAATCAAAGGAAGTATCGAAGGTCTACTTTGATTAATTAATTATTGATAAAAATGTATAGAACAATTACGAAAAGTCGACGAAAGAGGACCAACATATAAGTTATGGATACAATATGGTATTACGCCAAACATCGTAAAGTGTTTTATAGAAGGCAATTGACAATTGCGCTTACAATGTGAGAAAAGTAGGTCACCATATGTCCACGCTAGCCGACATCAGTTGTATGCTACACTCCTGGAAATTGAAATAAGAACACCGTGAATTCATTGTCCCAGGAAGGGGAAACTTTATTGACACATTCCTGGGGTCAGATACATCACATGATCACACTGACAGAACCACAGGCACATAGACACAGGCAACAGAGCATGCACAATGTCGGCACTAGTACAGTGTATATCCACCTTTCGCAGCAATGCAGGCTGCTATTCTCCCATGGAGACGATCGTAGAGATGCTGGATGTAGTCCTGTGGAACGGCTTACCATGCCATTTCCACCTGGCGCCTCAGTTGGACCAGCGTTCGTGCTGGACGTGCAGACCGCGTGAGACAACGCTTCATCCAGTCCCAAACATGCTCAATGGGGGACAGATCCGGAGATCTTGCTGGCCAGGGTAGTTGACTTACACCTTCTAGAGCACGTTGGGTGGCACGGGATACATGCGGACGTGCATTGTCCTGTTGGAACAGCAAGTTCCCTTGCCGGTCTAGGAATTGTAGAACGATGGGTTCGATGACGGTTTCGTTGTACCGTGCACTATTCAGTGTCCCCTCGACGATCACCAGAGGTGTACGGCCAGTGTAGGAGATCGCTCCCCACACCATGATACCGGGTGTTGGACCTGTGTGCCTCGGTCGTATGCAGTCCTGATTGTGGCGCTCACCTGCACGGCGCCAAACACGCATACGACCATCATTGGCACCAAGGCAGAAGCGACTCTCATCGCTGAAGACGACACGTCTCCATTCGTCCCTCCATTCACGCCTGTCGCGACACCACTGGAGGCGGGCTGCACGATGTTGGGGCGTGAGCGGAAGACCGCCTAACGGTTGCGAATGGTCCTCGCCGATACCCCAGGAGCAACAGTGTCCCTAATTTGCTGGGAAGTGGCGGTGCGGTCCCCTACGGCACTGAGTACGATCCTACGGTCTTGGCGTGCATCCGTGCGTCGCTGCGGTCCGGTCCCAGGTCGACGGGCACGTGCACCTTCCGCATACCACTGGCGACAACATCGATGTACTGTGGAGACCTCACGCCCCACGTGTTGAGCAATTCGGCGGTACGTCCACCCGGCCTCCCGCATGCCCACTATACGCCATCGCTCAAAGTCCGTCAACTGCACATACGGTTCACGTCCACGCTGTCGCGGCATGCTACCAGTGTTAAAGACTGCGATGGAGCTCCGTAAGCCACGGCAAACTGGCTGACACTGACGGCGGCGGTGCACAAATGCTGCGCAGCTAGCGCCATTCGACGGCCAACACCGCGGTTCCTGGTGTGTCCGCTGTGCCGTGCGTGTGATCATTGCTTGTACAGCCCTCTCGTAGTTTCCGGAGCAAGTATGGTGGGTCTGACACACCGGTGTCAATGTGTTCTTTTTTCCATTTCCAGGAGTGTAGTAGCATTAGGATCCACCAAGGATATTTCTGAATACGATAATTTTGCGAAGTTCGGCCTTTTCACAATCAGGTGATCTGGTAGTGTTGTAGCAAAGTGGATTTTATCCACCATAGTGTTGGCTGAGGTATGCAATAAAATGGTAAAGATTTTCAGGAAATTAGTGAATATTTCAAAAAGTTCTATCCATTCGTAGAATCAAATTTTGTAAGGTCTGTTTGTTGTGGAATAGTCAGAATGAAAGTATTGCAGAGCCACACTGGAAAATTTTTAGAAGTAAGAGAACTTCATCAGAGAATAAATTTCGGTCTCTTCGTTCTATGATAGCCTGTATGAAAACTGAAGGCGACGTCGTCACAATATATCCGCTGTTAATTAATTCAGCTAATTGTTTTGAAATTAAAAATCGAGAAGATATGAAAAAGTATCTGCACTGTGAACTCGCGACATTCCTACTTTCTTTGCTTGATGAAAACGAAATGCGCAAAAGAGGAAAACCGAGTTCTCATGGCAAGTTCAGTGATTATCTCTGTATCCAGGTGATAAATGGAAATTATATTTATGTTATAGGTTGCAGTATTCTACTGCATCGTATTTTTGAAAACGCAATCTACTTGCCAAAGAAATTATTGATAAATATATACAGTTCGTACATAAATATAACAAAACAGGAATAGTATTCGATGGATACTCTGAGGATATAAGCAGTACTTTAAAAATGTGAGAACGATTGAGATGGCAACGTCATAACGTACCCTGGGAATTTCATTTCAATTAAAATACAAAAATTACTGAAAAGCCGGAAATTCTTTTGTTAAACAACATCAATAAGAAAAGTCTTAATAGTACACTTTTTGATGGATTACAAGATGCTGGATTTGGAACTAAGATAACAGAAGAAGATGCAGATTCATTAATTATTAAAACTGTGGAAAATTTTGTATCTGTAAGTAGCTTTATCATAGTTGGGAAGATGGAGATTTGATTGTACTTTCACCGCAGTTAATTCCCAGTAAAGCAATTTTTTGGACAGAAAGAGAAGGATAAGAAGTAGATCGATGGAAAGCCAATACCAGCTTTAGGTATCCACAATTATCAACATGTAACGTTTCTTCAGGCAATAGCGGGCTGTGACACAGTCTCTTCGTTTAACAAACAAGAGAAGTATAAATTATTTAAAATATTTAATTCTAATCCGGACACCTTCAATTAACAGATGTTTTCTAAGCCGAAAATGCCCTTTATGGGGAAATTTCTAATAAAATGTGCCAAATTATTTCTTTACTATATAGCCATTAAAAAAGGCACACTGATCGAATACCAATTTGAGTGTATTCAGAGATCTAAATGTCCATCTTCATATCAGTTAGAAAGTCTTGCTCCAACTGAAGAAGCTGCCTGACAATATACCTTCAGAGTTTGTTTGCAGTTGCAAAAACCATTGGGAAATGAGTACAATATAACTCAGTGGGGATGGGAAGTCTTGAATGATGTGCTAATTTCAGTATATACTGTGGAAGCTCTAATACTGGATAAAAAAATAAAAAATAGTCTCATGTAGCTGTGCAGGTGGGTGCAAAACGAAAGAATGACGCTGTTAAACAAGTCCCTTCAAATGTACGAGTGTTTGGAAACACTGCAACCCAGCACAATGTGGAAACTTTGACACAATTCCTAATATCAAAATCGAGGAATTCTGCTGATGCTGAATACGAAGCTCTGAACGAAAATTTTGTCACAGTGTAAAAATTTTGATGAAATTACTCTTGATTCTTTGAATATACTTCTTTGCGAAAATGTGGAAGAACAAGAACAAGAAAATATATATCAAGAATACCCAACAAAGAAGAAGAAAAATTTCATTCGACAAATAATTTAATCAAACATAATACGTGTGCAACATAGTTTCAATTACAGTGATTATACACACATTCTATAGGCAGTTGTGTTATTAAATATTTGTGTAACTAAATCGCAGTAAAATATTAATTGCGATCATTGCATCTTTAAAAAAATTATCACGGATCCCAAAATTGGTAGAAACAATTTTTTAAAAAAAAAGAATAGTGAAAAAATGTAAGCAACTTCTTTCTTTGAAAGTTATCTTCATAAAATAACAACCGAGATAGTTAGTTTAAAAACACACGCCCAACAAAAGCGCAAGTTTTAAGAAGTCGTTTTTGACCCTTACAATTAATAAAGTCGTAAAAATTATGTAATAGTATGCTAATACAACAATTTTTGCCAGGAAAACAAGCTCAGAACCGTTACTGTCGGGTGATTCTCTGAGAATATCTAGCGAATTAACTTTTTTTTCAAAAAATCGATGAAGCGCGAAACACGTTTAATACTTTTTACTTTCCAAACAAGAACTTTTAGACTTACCACGGACTACAGTCACAGTAAATAGCAAGTATCAAAAAGTGAATGTGAAGGAACTATAGGGATATATCTAGAAACGTAGCAAGCAACAGATAGTTATAAAAATGCAATCGATAGATCTTTTTGAGCCATTCAACTTTCTCATTCAACATTTTTCTATCGGAGCTCTAGTTTTCTTCTTTGGAAAACACTTTTTTGCAACTCTGTCGACTTTTTTTTAGCCATGTTCGTCATGTTTCATGAAGAAGACACTCGATTTATAACTTAATTTCTTGTACATTCATATCTTTTTTCAGGTAATACGTTTTGGAAATGTAACTTTAGGACGTTGCCCACGGGCCTCTGGATACTGCGGATATAAGAAGGAAGTGCATTGAACTGGACGCCCTCCCCACCCCTAGACAGAGAAATCGGTTCTTGGCTGCCCATTCTTCTGAACTCAAGAGGTATCAAGTGGAAACAGTAATTTAGGCTTTTACCACCTGTAACGGACCGCAGATGTCACCCTTTCACTTGTTAGTTATCATTCGCCATTATATGTTTTGATAAAGCAAAAACTTTTAGTGTGTGCTACATTTTTCGTTATTTCTCCTAGATATTGGCAGTTAAGATGTTCAGCCTATTCGTGTTCTTGAATAACAAGTTTGAAGGATAACGCTTACGGCAAAGTATTTTCATTTCGTTGTTTGACTTAAAATTTATTTGGCTAACAAAATGTAGGCAGTAGCTACGTAAGCTAGACGCCTTCGAGTTACTTAACTGAACACCTTACTTTATCATTTTGGAAGTATGCACGTGTAAGTACTCATTCTTCGTCTCTTAAAATTCTATTGCAGATTCGATAAGGAAAGGTTGATCGAAGAAAGTTGAGTTCTGGTAAAATGCCTACGTCTATTGATGCAGTTCAGAAAAATAATATGGGTTGCACAGTTTAATGTTCTACATACACCACATATGAGTTCGTTTAACATGAAGGACAATGCGCAACAGGAACCATAAAAACAAAATAGACATACCTACACTTTTGGATAGAGATATTGAAGTAGAGCTGGTTTAGTGTTGTCCTGCTATGCAAGTTTCTTTCTTTGGGCTTGTGAAAAATTGCTTTGCAGTTGGCAGACAGAAATAACAACGAAAGCAGTTTCAAAGGTGAACTTTCTGGGGAAAGTGAGCTAGTCGTTTTCTTAAACGTCACAAAACCAAACTCCCAGAAAGTATACCTACCTACAGGAACATTCTAAAGCAAAGCTCTTGGTTTCGAAGAAGGAAACACAGAGAACTTCTATAACCCTCTGGAAGATTTTATTTTATACCCACCTTGAAACTAGATTATATTTCTCTGTTTTAATACCTTCTTCCAATTCAGTTGAGCGCTATTTTTATTATTCTTAGAAGGAGTCCAATTTTTGCAACTGTTTTCTCTCTCGGTAAGTGTAAGGTCTTAGAAAATATTTTTTATTCGTAATAACTTTCAATAACATTTTTAAGAGTAGAATGTAAATGGTGCGTAGCATTAGTGGGTAAGTGGTACATATTTGTAGAGTATAACTGTTCACTATTTTCTGTTTTTTAAATCAAAAGCAAAATGGCGGTTCGTATTCGGGCACTCTCCTCTGCTATTAGCCTTTGCCACGTATTTAATTCACCTTAACTTGATCGCGCATGGCTAATAACACGTGTCGCGCTCTATAAAACTTAGTTACTGGAATTCTCTTTAATGAAATCTGCGCTTGAAACCCTGTTCCACCAGCTATTTTGGGAGCCGCAGTCGTAGTTGGAGCAGATGATGCAAATGCATGATATTACCTGTGCCGCCTACAACTGTCATGGTCAGTTACGCCAGTTACTGTGAGACCTCACGACTTTAACTTATTTAGTCGTAGGTAACGAAACACAGAGCGGGGGCGATGCCGTTTCTGTTGTAGGCTGCCGTCGTCGTCGTTGTTGTTCTGGCAGCAGTTGTAAAAATGGATGTTGTTGCTGTCAGCTGACTAACTGTTTTTGCAACATTTGCTCCTGTTGATGTTTCAGTTATAGTTACTGCTGATTTTGGGTTTCATTTTGTTATTGCTGTTTTTGTTGCAACAGTTGCTACTGTGGCTGCCGAATTTTAATGCCTTAGGTTCATTGCTAAGTACTCGGTAATTATTTTATGAGAAATGACCTCGTCGTTACTTTTCTATCCCACTCGGGACTAGATAGAAACAAAGTTCGTGATCACTTGTACGGATGGTAATGTGATAAATGGAGGAATAAGTAGGCAGTTCCACATCGTCTGTACAACGAGAGCCAAGTCGACAATATAGTGCAAATTGCGTAAACAGTAATAAAGTCACCCAAATCATTAATTTTAAACTTCCAAGGTCCAACATCGTGCAACCCTATTGCGCGATAAGTGGGGCTTCATAGAATTATCTGATGTTATAATACCTCCAGAGCGCGAGCACGAATAGTTCTCTGTGTATACGATAGAAAATCATCCCACAAAATTTTGCAGCACTCGCACTACATAGAAATTTGCTGACGATTGCCAATGTAGTATGCTAAATTTTCGTTTCGTCTGCCATCTGTATGTTTTTCAGTACTGATAGTCAATACTTGAAATGTAAGATTGAGCATGACTTACGTTTTCAACCTTAGGAAGTATCTAGCAGATCATCATTTGTACAGATACTTACGATGTATTAGGTATCAATGATAAATGTTATACACTTAGAATTATACTTCACTCTAACGTTACACTAGTTCCCAAAATAAACACTCTAAAATGTGACACCAATGTAGCGTAGGCGAATGAATAAATTAAACAGAGACTTAAAGCATGATAAAACAGGAAAACGGAGCACATTCTAAGAAGTACCGTTTTGTTAAATTTTTGACTACTTGCAGTTGCCTGGTGACAAACAGTGAATACAGTGGTATTTGCACTGTTGTGTAAAGATATATTGTGACTATATTTCCGAAATTCCTTTGCCAAAGAAGATGAAGTAAATTTTCCAGGATTCGAATCAAGAATAACTGGCAACATTAATAACTTAGAACTTGATATCCTTGGTATAGGAAAGCAACTTAAATCACTTAATAAAGGCAAGGCCTCCGGTCCAGATTGTACACCAGTCTTATTCCTTGCAGAGTATACTGACACAATATTTCCATGCTTAGCAATCATATACAACCGCTAGTTCATTAACAGATCCGCACCTAAAAACCGGAAAATTGCAAGAGTCACACCAATACCCATGAAAGGAAATAGGAGTATTCCACTGAATTACAGACCCATATCGCTAACATTGATTTGCAGTAGGGTTTTAGAATATATGCTGTGTTCGAACATTACCGGTCATCTCTAAAAGAACGATTTATTACGTAAAGTCAACACGCATTAAAAAAAGTCATTCTTGTGATACTCAACTAGTTACTTATGCCCACGAAGTGAGTACAATCGACAAGGGATGTCAAATTGATTCTATATTTTTAGATTTCTGCAAGGATTCTGACGCCGTTCCTCTCAGACGACTTCTAATCAAATTACGTGCTTTTGGAGTATCGTCTCAGTTCTGCGTCCTCTAATAACGACGTAATTCGTGTTAACTGACTGAAAGTCGTGCAGTAAACACAAGCAACATCTGGCGTACTCGAAGGAAGTGTCATTTATATTCTTATAAAGTCATCAGATGACCAAAACAAATTGCAAAACGACTTAGACACGATATCTGTGTGGGGAGAAAACTGGCAACTGACACTAAATAACGAATAGGGTGAAATCATCCACATGAGTATTATAAGTAATCCGCTAAATTACGATTACGCGATAAATCACACTAATGTAAAGGCTGTGAACTCAGCTAAATACTTAAGGATTAAAATTATGAATAACTTAAATTGGTACGATCAAAGGTATAATGTTGTGGGGAAAGCAAACCAAAGACTGCGATTTATTGGCAGAATATTTAGAAAATGCAACGGGGCCACTAAAGGTAGTGCTTACATTACACATGCTCGCCCTCTTCTGGAGTATTGCTGCTCGGTGTGGAATCTGCGTTATAGAGGATCGACAGAGAACACGTAAAAAGTACAAAGAAGGACAACTCGCTTTGTTCAAAAATAGCTCTGAGCTCTGTGAGACTTAACATCTGAGGACATCAGTCCCCTAGAAAGTAGAACCACTTAAACCTAACTAACCTATGGACATCACACACATCCATACCCGAGGCAGGATTCGAACCTGCGACCGTAGCGGTCACGTGGTTCCAGACTGAAGCATCTAGAGCCGCTCGGCCACATCGGCCGGCCTCGTTTTGCTCGTTTTGTGATACCACGAATTAGGGGAGAGAGTACCACAGATATGATACTCAAATTGCAGTTGCTATCATTAAAAAATTGCTTTTTCGGTTTCGGTAGGATCTTCTCATGAAATTTCAATCACCAACATTCTCCTCCGAGTGAGAAAATACTTTGTTCGTGTGCACCTACATAGGGAGGAACAACCATCATAATAAAATAAGGTAAATCAGAGCTCGCACAAGAAAATTTACATGTTCGTTTTCCCGCGCGCTGTTAGACAGCGGAATGGTAGAGAAATAGCTCGAAGGTAGTTCGATGAATCCTCTGCCATGGACTTAATCATGAGTTGCAGAGTAATCGTGTAGACGTAGATGTAGACGCCGGTCACTTGACGCCCATGTCTTCTTTATTGAAATAACGCAAGGGGCAACGCAAAAGTTTTATTTATCACCTCGAAAAAATCAAGCTGAGGCTAAGAAATTTGGTGGTTATATTAACCCACCTCCACGTATTCACCCTTAAACACGAAACGTCTTTCCCAGTGATAGCTGACTCGGCGGAGAGCATGGGTGTTGAGGAAGCGTTCCACCTTGAAAATCACTTGTCGTCATTCTGGAAATTGGTGCCACACAATGGTGTCCTCATCCGAGGAAAGAGGAAGAAGTCACTGGGTGCCATGTAGGAAGAATCTGCGGGAGAGGAACAATTTGTCAGCCCACAGAAGCATCATGTGTGGCTGTGTCCTGTGCACAATGGGCTGGGACGTTGTGGCGGAACGCAAGCAACTTCTCGGACAGTTACTCGTGCCTCCTCATCCTGACAGCCTCCCACGACCTCGTCACGAGATTTGGTAGTTGGTAGTGTTCTCCATCGATGGTTTGCCCCTTACGGGCATAATCTCTTAGCACCAAACCATGACAGTTAAAGAAACAATCAGCATCACCTTGCTAGATGTTGGTTCGATGTTCACCTTTTTCTACGTTTCTGTGTCTTCAGGCTTCCACTGCTTCTTTTGTTCCTTAGCCTCGGGGCGGGGGCACACATTCATGACGTTTAGGCATCTGAATAAGTCATATGGATCAGCCTGACACAGCTGCAACATATCCGCTGCTGCCTCAGTTGGCGGTCTATTTGAATGGTTGTGGACACAGCATGTGGCCAACTTATTCACGTTCAAAATGTCGTGCAGAATGTTAGAAACTGATCCTTGACTTATACCACCATGGCCTCGTTTGCGATTTGTGGAACTCTGAGAACCAGAACCTCCACTTCCCTTGCAAGTCCCTGTTGTTCTCAGAATGATAGTCTACCACCTCGTTATTCGTCATTCATACTCATTTGACCACAGTGGAAGTGTCTGCGTTCCCCAGTTACTGTGTTACATGAAGTTATGTTGCTGCCGTACATTTCGACGAACTCAGCATAGACTGTTACAGCGCTCTTCCGCACAAATGCTGGAAACGAATTAAGGAATGATACCCGACTTTCTGAACTGCCTACACCACTTACTTTGGCTCCTCTAGAGCCGTACCTCGGTACCGTGACGGGGAGATTTCAGTGTGTGTCAGCACTGCACATATGTACAGTCGTGGACAAAACGAGCGAGGCTCCTCGCCTTTTCGTTATGCTGATCCGCACAGCTTTGAAGTCTGCTACACAGCATAACAGGCAAGGCGACGAAGTGCTACCAACATACTATGCACAGGAGTGAAATTGAAAAACTATCCTTAATTTTGTCAGACAGTTTTTAGTTATGTGTAAGACTATATTAATGCTGATTAGTGTGTTAAACACAACAAGTAAAAATAAGATATAAATGAAAGAAGAAACACTAATTAGTATAAACTGTATTAGTAAAACTGAATTTCAGCTTATTGGGATAACATAACTCTTTTAGTAAGACATAGTACCCCAGATCGTAACGAACTAGCAAAATATTATGCGCATTCGGCAGCGAAACGGCCTGTGTCTACGTTCAGACCAGTCATACTCGATTACCATTGCTGACCTACCATGAAAGTGTGCATATTTAGCAATGCGTCAAGATTCATAACGAAATTCAGTTAAAAATTATTCAGTGCCACACATAAGTCAATTCAATTATTGAAAGAAGCGGAAAAAGTAGCCACTAACAAGTATGAAATTGTACAATAGTTTCATACCGACATCCACAGGGCAGTGGTAAAGAACAAAGGTAGCAATAAATCGTATTTGGTGCGCGATAATTTCTTAAAATTGCTTTACTGATAGTCTATCTGCCTCCATCGAGATCAGAACCGAAAACAAACCAGACCTCCCTCGCAGTAGCAAACACCTATCACTACTCTAGCAGACAACACAGGTAAACAGCCCTCTATCATTACCCCGGACATGAATAAGCCGGCAATTTCGCAATGGAAATGGCAAAATGATCTGCAGTTTCGGCTGCATAGAGCTTTCTGAACTCAAAAACATGAATTTTCTACCTTAATGTCACCGCTTATGTGACAATCATTCGCCGGCCGGAGTGGCCGAGTGGTTCTAGATGCTGCAGTCTGGAGCCACGCGCCCACTACGGTCGCAGGTTCGAATCCTGCCTCGGGCATGGGTATGTGTGATGTCCTTAGGTTGGTTAGGTATAAGTACCTCTAAGTCTAGGGGACTGATGACCTCAGATGTTAAGTCCCACAGTGCTTAAAGCCATTTTTGGAAGAATCATTCCGGATGTTTATCGAAATAACAAAATACTGTTATTAGCGAGTAAATTTAGCAGGACAATTCTGCACCACCCCAGGAAATAAACGACGACATACGTGTCAAACGTATTCTACAATGTTTCGAATCGAATTCTCCCTCAGACTCGCCACAGCCAGAAAACGTTGATTAGCCGTAGTGTTTCTTAAGCTAACTAGTAATGGGAATGCTCGCACTTCTAAAACGCTGTGGGATTAATACTGGCATCTGAATTACCACGTGTATAGGTAAATTGATTTTATTTGCATTCCTGTAAACGTGTTTTGGATGGAAAGCATAGCTACGATTAATATGCTGATGTATCGACTGCAACTAGAATAGGGGGAATTATTTATGCGGCCCTCATCTTCCGTAGCTGTCGTAGCTATTTTCGTTGTTAGTATTTCGCTACCTAAATCGGTAAAAATAGAACCTTACTAGTCTCACTTTCTTGACCGTCTATTTGTCTACCCAACCCTTAAAACCCATTTACCTCGAGTACGGGTAGACACAATAAGCGGAAATGTGTCGCACTTCCTGTGGAATACGGTCCCTTGCGGTGCAAAAAAGTGAGCTTCTATGTCAACGCAATCTAAAGATACGGCCGTTTATGTAAAGAAAATTTATTCGAACGGTCAAAAAATGGCTCTAAGAACTATGCGACCAAACTGCTTAAGTCATCAGTCCCCTAGACTAACCTAACACACATCCATGCCCGGGGAAGGATTCAAACTGACGGCGCAAGCAGCCGCGCGGTGCATGATATGACGACGTTGAACGCGGCAAGCTGTTAATATCATCTAGTGTTGCTGAAAAGTTATTCACTTCTGGTAAATGATTTTCTGCGCAATTCATTTAAGATGGAATAACTAAAATATATTTCATGTTACGGAAGACGAAGAACGTCTATTTTATTTCCCCTTGCCTTTATTTATGATATTAGATTCGCAATATGCGATTAGAGCACATTGGTTTGTACTTGAAGTATTTCGTTTCCCATGAAGTGGTGGCAGACGATGCTGTGACGTCTTCGTAGCGCGAGCTTCGCTACCTCAGCACATCAGCTGAGCGAACGTTTTCTTCCTCCTGCTGGTCTAATGGACAATGGCAACACCGTATAATACCTTTGACAACTATGTGACCATCGATTTACGTTCTTGAGTGGTACATAATTATGTTAGTAAATCCACTCGATATTATCGTGTCCTTTAAATTACATTTGCTACATGATTCGCACTGAAGACGTAGGAAATGTATGCTATTTGGTCCATGAAGCAGGTTGCAACTGAAATTGCTGTTTACATTGACATTTATGTTGCGAATTAGTCGTCTTATTCTTCACATGGACAACGGGAATGCTCTGTTTTGCTACAGATGTTTCATAGATTAGTGGTATTGTGTGTTGGTGGCATTACGAGTTTTTCATACTGCGCATGTACCGGTAACACACAATAAAACTGTTGGATTCCTACTGTGATCAGTCTACTTGAAAAACGTTTGTTGTCATCGTAATTTATGTAACTTTCTCTTCGACTTTCTATGTGACAGATTGTGGAAAAATGTTTTACCTTGCTAATCCTAGTTTCAAACATTGTCTGACTGAGGAAACGTAGGCATGAAGGAGTCAGTGAAAGTAATTATTCGCTATTATAACAAATTTTTGAATCCACTGGACACTTGAATTCTCTATATTGATTCTGAGAGTTTTGTTATTTACTGTCTCAGTGTCATCCGTGAGAATAAAATTAAAGGTAGTGGGATTGGTTTCCTGGTCGATATACTGTGTATTAATTTTCTGCGCTGCTATTTAAATTTTAAAGGTTATATTCTTTACGTAAAACAGAGAATCGATTTCAGTCCTAGAATCGATGATAAACTTCAGAAATACAGTTACAGAATAGAGGCATATCGATTATGGCTCCTCACCATCAACAATAGTTGTTACCCATAGTTTTGTATTTGCTATTTGATCGTCGTCACCCTTTAGAGACCGACCTGATCTTTCCACAATGCCATTTTTGACTTGCCTCATAGTGTGTCCTATAACTACAGATTTGTTGAAAATATTAACTGTTAAATACGCTATTCCACAAATTAAAAACTTCCAGTTATTCTTTATATCTTGAAACTTACTGTCGTTCACTTCCACTGAAGAAAAGACACATAATAATAAAGTGAAATCGTAAATTAGAATATCAAAGCGTACAGTGAATGGTTAAAATGAAATTAACTAAAAATCATCTTCTTGTCTAAAACATGTTACCGTTCCAGAAAACTTCGGCACCTCTCAAAATTTTGTACAACTCTGATGTTTAGCCACATGTGGACAAACAGTGGGTCTTATGAAGTAGCACTGTTTAGCCGTCACAAAATGAAGCCTCAAAAATCAGTAAATAAAACTATTATTCTACTGTTGCTCCGAATCGCATATACCAACCGCCCTCTGCTGCGACAACGACTCGAAGTCGGGTATTTGATTTTTCTCTTCTTTTTCGGGCCTCCTTACCTCTCCTTCTAGCCCAACCTTCGTTCTCCAATTACGCATTCATCGGAGAGCTTCTCTTCAATATTTTTCATTTGTGCTGAATTTCTTTTTACCCTCCTTGCATATACACGTGTGTCATGCATTTTTTAGAAACTGAATGAATATATAATGAGAGTATTTCTTCTCTTTGCAAATTAAATATTACATATATTGTGAATTAATTTGTTTGTCCAGATTCCACTTACTGCGTTTCCTTAAAATTATATAAAATATACGTCTGTAAAAAAAAGTAATTTGATTCATATGTTGCAGCTGATTGGTTAAGGGCTGAAAAAAATTAACTCTGCTGATGCTGTTTAGTATAGCGTATAGCCTCCTTCGTCTTCCATAGCGGCTCGAAGTCTGTTGGGCATTGAGCCCACAACTCTATCCACATAACTAGGAGATTCAAGTAACTCATTCCAAGTGTCATGACTCACATCAGAAAGCTGTCGGCGAGTTGATGATGACTTTCCCTTTTCCCGTATTACTATGACAATTTTTCCCAAATATTCTCAATAGGATTCATGTCAGCTCCTTTATGTGGCACTTCCATTACAGTAATATTACTGTGGTCATCGAACCACCTCTTAACCACACGTGCCATATGAATAGGCGAGCGATCTTGTTGGAACATGGTCTGATCGTCGCCAGATCATGCTGTCACAGAAGGCAACACCACATTCTCCATAACTGATATGTAATTGCGTGCGTCGAGTCTTCCTTCCACTTCCCACAGGAGCCCACACCTTTCGGCCGATATCCATGCCCATACCGTTATACTCCCTGCCAATCCTTCGTCAATTTAAATATATTTTGGAGTGTACCTAGCACCTTTTGAGCCGGTAAACGAGCACCTTTCCGGTTGATGCCATAGAGAAAACTTCTTCGGCCATGAAAATCACTCGCCTCCAAAACTGGAGAGGTTTGTCGACATTTTCAGCAGAAAAAGCAAGGCTGGCTTCTCCGTGGAAAACAGTCAATGTCTCTTTCACAGCAGCGCTTCGTGATCTCAGTCCACCTTCCTTTAGACGACGAATGACGCTCTTACTGCTAACATTGAGACCCAAAGTCTGCTGAATTTGTCGTGCGTTGACAAATTGGTGCCTCCCACTGAAACAGCGTATCTGCCGATCCTGAGCTGCTGTTGTTTTGCGGTGATGGCCATGAGGCCTTCCATTCAGGTTACCACCCTCTTCCTTTCGTCTAATCCACCTGGCTACCAACGACTTGTGAAGACCCACGATTTTTGCTATATAGCCATTTGAAAATCCCTCTGCATGGAGTGCTATTATAGCGCCCTTGTCTGCCTCAGCCAGATGGGCCATTTAGCGCTGACTGATTGATTCGTCGTGGTTAATATCTACTGCAAAAACAGCGCTAGTAGGAAACAGATTGCCTCCACCACGAATGCAGACACAACGAATTGGCCAAGTATGTGTAACACGGAAATCGATGGCACAAACGAGAGATCGCAAGCCCGTACCCGTGTTATTACATAGTGGAGCAACTTAGAATCTGTAACTTTTCTCAGAAGGAACTGTTCCGCTCTTGTCATATCTTATCCTGATAAATATTACATGTTATGAAATGTTTACATTTTGCATATACGGCACTCGGTGAAGTTTAGTTGTAGAGGGTTGCTTTTAAGAAGGAAAACGTGTTTATCTTCGCTCGCCGTGTTTCCAAGTGGCGCAGTTTTCTCTGAGGCATGCATAGTTCTCGCCGGGCGTAAGAAGCGACTCGACTAACGAGGGGAACTAACCAGGTGCCATACGCTGATTGTCAGGAAACTTTTTTCAGTGAAGGAGAGGACAAAGTAAGCTAACATGTGCTTCGGATTATCTGCAGACACTCGACCGTTTCCGGGAAAACGACGGTCATTGTTATCAACGTGCTTTTGCTATAGTGTAGATACCTTTTGCACCCGAGAATGCAACTGAAGCTGCGATTTAGTGGCTACCGTCGTTCCTTCTTAACTTTGATTCCTGATTTCGAGACCACATTGGATTTTTTATCACAATTTTTTCCTCCCTCTACGAATGTTTTTATCCAATTTACGTTGAAATAATGTTGTCGTTATCTGTCAGTTAACTTTCTGTGTAATTAATTATTTTAAAAAAATAATAAACGAATGAGAAAATAATGATGAAATATTTTTGAACTTCCTTACAACCTGTAAGGTTGCCAAGACATTCACAAATATTTCACATCACTTTCTCATTCGTTTATATTTTTTAACTTCATTCATTACACAGTAAATTAATTGACGAATAACTACAACATTGTTTCAACATAAATTGGAATGAAAATTCGTAGATCATTCAGAGAGTGAGGGGGTGGGGGAGTAATAACCGAGTTTCGAACATGCAGCGCAAAGTTTGAAGTCACGACGGTAGCCGCTGAGCCACTGCTTCAATTGAATCTTTACACGGTGAAAGGTATCTACACTATAGCAACAACGCAATGAAAACTTTCACCGTCGTTTTCTCAGAAGCGGCCGAGCGTATGCAGATAAGCCGAGACATTTGTTCGCTTATTTTGTGCCCTCTTTCACTGAGCGAAGTTTCAGCAACATCAAGATATGACACTTGGCGGGTCACATCATAAGTGGTGTGCGTTACGATTCAGTAGACAGAATGTGTCCATTTTCCTCTACTACTCACTGACATGTTTGGAAACTTTCGTTCTTGTAGTGTCAGTTTGCATTATGAGGGCTGGTTTTCCTAATAAAGAGCTATTAATGGACTTTGCTCCTAATTTACGTTACTGTGTGGTAGACCTACTGGAACGACTGGAACCGGAAATGTTTGTTTATTTGGATAGCCCGCTTCTTGGTTGCCATATTTCGCTATAATATTTATCTTTGTTTCAAAACGGCAAGTTTAGATGACCACTGCAACTTGGTAACATCAGTACCAATTTAATACTTTGAAACAGTTACGTGTAGTGTACGAGGAATGTACTCTGTTGAATGAGAAATACATTAAACACGAAAGCTGTAACAACAATTAGCTTTCGGTTACTTGACAAAACACAAGTCGAAATACTGTCAATTCATGTAAGTACCCAGTAAAACTTAAACTGGAACGATCGCGAACATACTTTTGTGGGGAAGGCAAACGAAAGACTGCGTTTTATCGGCCACACACTAAAAGTACTCAGCAGGTTTACTGCAAACACTACCTACACTACGTTTGTCCGTCCACTGCTACAATATCCTTGCGCGGTATGGGATCCTTGACAGACGTGATTGACGGTGTACGCCAAAAACGTCCACGGAACGGTAGCACGATTTGTAATGTCACGAAACAGGGGAGAGAGAGTCCCAGACTTAATAAGTGAGTCGGGGTGACATTCATGAAAACAAAACCGTTTTTCGTTGCCGCGAGATATTTTCACGAAATTTCAATCACTAACATCTGTTCTGAATTCCAAAACATTATTTCCTCGGGAACTTACACAGGAAGAAATGACCAAAGTAACAATGTAATTCAAGGCTCGTAAGAAAAGATTTAAGTGGTCCGTTTCCCCGCACGCTGTTAAAGAGGGGGACGGTAGAGAAACAGTTCGAAGGTGGTTCGATGAACCCTCTGCCAGGCACATCAGTCTGGATTGCAAAGAAATCCTGTAGATGTAGTCATGTAGATGTAACAACGAAATTATGTTGTAATTGCGACATGTGAGTTACATTTCATTTGAACATCGAAGTTGTTTGCTGTTTATTTATTTTTTGTTCATTATTTCAACCATAGACAAAGATCTAGGTGCGTTAAATTGATACTGAAATAAAGTGAGAGACATGGACCAATAACAATAAATTCTTAACTACTTCTTATGCACTGCAGTATCTGCCAGCGTCTTCAGAAGTGGATATCGTATACGACGTTCCTAGGGTGTTTATAAGTGGATATTGCAGAAAACGTGGAACAAAATTTGAATGTAACTTCTTAAAAGTTCCGTGATCTGAGTTGCTGGCGATTACAGTTTATCCTCACTAGACAGTATATATTATCATTATACATGAGGTGAAAAGGGTTTCGCCGGGTGTAGTGGCCGAGCGGTTCTAGGCGCTTCAGTCACGAATCGCGCGGCTGTTTCAGTCGCAGATTGGAATCCTACCTAGGGCATGGATGTGTGTGATGCCCTTAGGTTAGTTAGGTGTAAGTAGTTCTAGGTCTAGGGGACTGATGGCCTAAGCTGTTTGGTCGCACAGTTCTTAGAGCCATTTTTTGACCTTTCGCATAAATTTTCTTTTCATAAACGGCCGTATCTTTAGATTGCGTTGACATAGAAGCTCACTTTTTTACACCACAAGGGATCGTATACCGCACGAAGTGCGACACATTTCCGCTTGTTATGTCTACCCGTACTCGACGGATCGAATCCTGCCTCGGGCATGGATGTGTGTGGTGTCCTTAGGTTAGTTTGGTTTAAATAGTTCTAAGTTCTAGGGTACAGATGATCTTAGAAGTTAAGTCCCACAGTGCTCAGAGCCATTTGAACGTACTCAAGGTAAACGGGTTTTAAGGGTTGGGTAGGCAGATAGACGCTCAAGAAAGTGAGACTAGTAGGGTTCCGTTTTTACCGATTTAGGTGACGAAATACTAACAACAAAAACTGCTACGACAGTTACGGAAGACGCGGGCCGCATAAATAATCCCTTCTACTCTTCATTCGAAATGTTCTAGTTGCAGTCGATACATCAGCATATTAATCGCAGCTACGCCTTCGATCCGAAACACGTTTATAGGAATACAAATAAAATCCATTTGCTTATTCATGTCGTAATTCAGATGCCAGTATTAATCCCACAGCGGTTTAGAAGTACGAGCATTCCCACTGCTAGCTAGCTTAAGAAAGACTTCGGCTAATGAACGTTTTCTGGCAGTGGCGAGTCTAATGGAGAATTCGATTCGAAACATTGTAGAATACGTTTGACAACTATTTCGCCGTTTCTTTCCTGGGGTGGTGCAGAATTATCCTACTAAATTTACTCGCTTATAACAGTATTTTGTTATTCCGATAAACATCCCGAATGATTGTCACATAAGCGGTGACATAAAGGTAGGAATATCATCTTTTTTAGTTCATAAAACCCTATGCAGCCGAATCTGCAGATCATTTTGCCATTTTCATTGCGAAATTGCTGGCTTATTCATGACTGGGTTAATAGTAGTGGGCTGTTTATCTGGATTGTCTGCTTGAGTAGTGAAAGGTGTTTGCTACTGCAAGGGGGGTCTGGTTTGTTTTATTGCTACCTTTATTCTGTACCGGCGCCCTGTGGATCTCAATATGAAACTCTCGTTTAATTTCCATACTTGTTACTGCCTACTTTTTCCGCTTCTGTCAATAACTGAATTGACTTAAGTGTGGCACTGAATGATTTTTAACTGAATTTCGTTATGAATCTTCACGCATTGTTAAATTTGCACACTTTCATGGTAGGTCAGCAACGGTAATCAAGTATGACTGGTCGGAGAGTTGATGCAGACCCTTTCGCGGCTGAATGCGTGTAATATTTTACTAGTTCGTAACGATCTGGGGTACTATGTCTTACTAAAAAAGTTATGTTATCTCGGTAAGCTGAAATTCATTTTTATTAGTACAGTTCATACTAATTAGCGTTTCTTCTTTCGTTTATATCTTACGCTTATGTATTGTGTTTAACACAATAATTAGCATTAATATAGTCTTATACATGATTGAAAACAGTCTGATAAAGTTCGGATAGTTTTTAGATTTCACTCCTGTGCATAGTATGTTGGTAGCACTTCGTCGCCTTGCCTGTTATGCTGTGTAGCAGACTTTTAAGCTGTGCGGATTAGCATAACGAAAAAGCGAGGTCTCTCACTCGTTTTGTCCACGACTGTACATGCAAACAAACAATAAAATAATTAATTAACTTTGTTTTTTCTAAGTTGCAATTAAAAATTTAATATTATCTCTTGTAAAATATTTAAATAACAAAACATTACAATCACCAGTAAAAATTTGCTTTGCTGTGGAAAGCATGCAGCTAGCCAAAAGTCAACAATCGCTTAGGAAATCTTTTTAGCACAAAAGGTGCAAGTACGAACTGGTTTACTTCATGTTAAAAGACAGTTCTAATAGTTTAAAGAAGTAGTTGTTTACGACTGGTATAAAATTTGTAGTGGCGTGAAGCAGGGTTCCAGACTATGACTGCTGTTTTTCTGGCAATCCCCACTACTCGAATGAAATGGGAACAGTTACCTTCGCTGACTTCACAAACATAATAATTAAGCTGACCTGAACTTTTTTGAGTAAGAAGCTCTCCAGCTGCGAATTTTTACTGCTTTGGGTCTCATGTTGTTATCACAGCTTCTTGCAAGTCGAGTTTTACTGCTGCCATCCATTTTATTGCCTCAGTTTTAGCTCTATCACAGCTTTCATAGGATTTCAAAATTTCTCAAATTAATCAGATTTGTTATCATTTTTGTATGCTCACAGAATTTTAGCCTTAATTTTTTTCATATAAGTATAAATGTTGGTACTGTTGAATTTCATTAAAGGCTCTTGGTTTTTCTGCTACTTATTCAATGTATTTGGATCCATATCTTTGCTGATTACTTTTCGTTCTCTCATTTGGAATTCTTCAATGTATCTATACCACTATACAATGAATGCTTCAGCACAATAAAGGCGGCACGAAAAAGTGCCAAAATTCTGTCTTCAAGTCGCTTTCCTTTTTCTCCATATGACCGGTTTCGGACCAGTTGCCCATCTTCAGCTCTGTTACAGAAAATTATTTTATAATTACAGTCAATGCATACTACAAATGGTTTATGGTTGAAGTTAATGAAAGTTTCCGATTTTTAAGAAACTTGTTATAATAGAAATTTGTGTAACATATCAATTGTTACAGTTACAGAGTAACCTGTCGAATGGGAAACTGAGAGTTCACTATTGTAACTAGCCCTGCTCTAATCAGCTGCGGCTTTAAAATTAAAAAGAAACTTGATTCGTGCAGTGCCTATAGCACTTAAAAGCGCCCTCTGTTTGTAGAGAGTGCTCCTTGGTAATTCGTAAAGAATTTTCCTAAGTATAGCGTAAAGCACTGATGTGAAAATTAATAACATTAAATTTTTTAAAATTATTTTGTAGGGATCGTAACTGAAGCAATATTTGTAGCCCTCGAGTATAGACTTAAGTGGCAGGAAGTCGTTTCTGAAAGTATTTGTATGGAGTGTAGCCATGTATGGAAGTGAAACATGGACAATAACTAGTTTGGAAAAGAAGAGAATAGAAGCTTTCGAAATTTAGTGTTACAGAAGAATGCTGAAGTTTACATGGGTAGATCATATAACTAAAGAGGAGGTATTGAATAGAATTGGGGAGAAGAGATGTTTGTGGCACAACTTGAGTAGAAGAAGGGATCGGTTGGTAGGACATGTTCTGAGGCATGAAGGGATCACCAATTTATTAATGGAGGGCAGCGTGGAGAGTAAAAATCGTAGAGGGAGACCGGGAGATGTATACACTAAACAGATTCAGAAGGATGTAGGTTGCAGTAGGTACTGGGAGATGAAGAAGCTTGCACAGGATACAGTAGCATGGAGAGGTCCATCAAACCAGTCTCAGGACTGAAGACCACAACCACAACAACAATCATTTTGAAACCTTCTGAAATCGCTAAGCTGGTATACTTATAGAGCTTTACGGCGCTTAATGAGGCAAGAACGGCTTCTTCTGGAATACCTACAACTTTCACTTTATTTGCAAAACACACACTATCTTTTACATTTTCAGAGTGCTAGAGAGTGTATTCTGTCTACAATATACGGTATGAAGCTTTATTCAGGAGCTCATTAACAGTACCTTTACCACTGCAAATAGGCCCCATAGATTTATGCTCTTTGTGTACCTTGATTTGTGCTGACGTATGTGGTGTTTTTGGTTTCATCCTAGTCAGACTTGGCGGTACTGGCTCTACGATGGCTTAATGGAAGGAAGAAAAATACTTTTGTGTGTTTTAAACCTGTTTTAATGTTTTTAATAATAATGTCCTCACCGATCTTTCAATGTTACTTTTAGGAAAATCTTGTATGTATTATATCAATCCACAGAGGGCTCTTTCGAGCGCTACAAACCGTGCACTACTTAAGAATAATAACAGCTGTAATCAGAATAATAATACGCTAGGTTCTCCGTCAATAGATGAATTAAAGAACGAGTAACAATGATAACATTTTTTTCCTAGTTTTTTCTATATTGTTTGTTACAATTTTTACATTTACGTTTTTCAGTCTTACATGAATTAAGCACTGAAATCATACGCCATCTGTGATTATTATTTTAGATTCCTACGTATATTGTATCTTCATAATTGATCTCAATAAGGGAGGGAAATAATGTTCTGTGTGAAAGGAAATTGTTCAATGATGCAAACGTATAATAAAAACTCCAAGATGAGTGCCGCTACAGGCAAAATTAATCTAAAATGTCGGTCGACTCATACACGTTTACAAAATCATCATTTCGGTATGACAACTTTGCACTGGCAGTGAAACTGTGGCAGATGTAGATATGTGTTTTAAATGTGAATTATAACAATTGTATCATAAGCAATTCGTGTTCACCTTTTATACGACACCCTTATTAACGCTATAAAAATATCGAGACATCGAACAGCATGGACTTATTTTCCATGCCAGCAGAGGTAGTGGAACACTAGATCACCACAGTGTTAACCACGAGAATCCTCTACATATACTACTTTGTCAATTTATCCTTAAATTTCTCACGATTAAACAGTTCACGTTCGTCACATTACAACCAAAGACGCCCTTGTATGTATCTTTACAAGATTAGATATATATTTTTTTAGCAACAAAGTTTAGCAACAAAGTTTTCCTGAGAGCCCATAGCTTAACGTGTATCTTAATTTAACTGGCATGTTAAGGTGTCATGTTACCATTGGTAGGCATTAGAAGAACAACAAGCCACTACTTTACACTGTGAAGCTTCCTACCTTATATTACTTACTAGATTTCAGAAAATTTGCTCAGTACCGCATAGAGGATTCTGTTGAACAAACTGTACCAGTCACTATTTTACTTGACCTGTAATTGTAAACTGTACCTAAGATGCTTCCACGCACGTATGTACCTGCGCGCGTTCTTGCTCGCTTGTTTGTGTGTGTGTGTGGAGGGGGGGGGGGGGGGTGTAGTGCGCGCTAAAGTTAATCATAATTATTATATATCTTTTATTTCTTCTATTAACATGGGAATGTTTATTAATATTACAGTGTAATCGAATTCAGTTAAAATCAAGCGATTTCTTTGTAACTGGTGGAGCAACACGCCCCCTATCGGATACTGAAAGTATGTGATGCTTGCAGAAGTGCATAGAAACTGTAGAGAGCACCAGACAGGGTCAACGATGAAAGACAGCTGCTTTTCTAGCATACGAAAAATGCCTCAGCGATAAACTTTTATTAGTAAGTGCTACAGCACATCAAGGAAAATCTTTGTAACACAATAGATTTTTGTAGATCACCAGATTGTGTTCATGTACTTTCCTCCTTCAGACGTTTGCAAAATTAAGAGCCAGCAACCAATTCCCCGTTCTGTCTACCGCACTGCATCACAAAAAGCAGTTACGTCGCATTTTACGAAGTCTTGCCTCCACGCAGTATGCACAGTATCTACAAAAATCTCTACACTCTGTTCTACAGTGAGATTGATTCTTAGTCATCCTGTACGGCAGTTCTGTTCTTTCAGGAAAGGAAACTTCGTCCACCCAGGGTACTGCTGACTTTTCAGTTCACCGTAGACAAAATAAACTCACTGAGCTCGTTTGTATGTTGTGGAGTTATTTTCAGTTTATTAAGAGAGTACTTGTTTACAGTTTTTAATTAAGTTTTTATGTAAAATAGCCCGCATCTCGTGGTCGTGCGGTAGCGTTCTCGCTTCCCACGCCCGGGTTCGATTCCAGGCGGGGTCAGGGATTTTCTCTGCCTCGTGATGGCTGGGTGTTGTGTGATGTCCTTAGGTTAGTTAGCTTTAAGTAGTTCTATGTTCTAGGGGACTGATGATCATAGATGTTAAGTCCCTGCCGGTCGTGGTGGTCTTGCGGTTCTAGGCGCTGCGGTCCGAAACCGTGGGACTGCTATGGTCGCAGGTTCGAATCCTGCCTCGAGCATGGATGTGTGTGATGTCCTGAGGTTAGTTAGGTTTAAGTAGTTCTAAGTTCTAGGGGACTGATGACCTAAGATGTTAAGTCCCATGGCGCTCAGAGCCATTTGAACCATTGGAATTTGTTAAGTCCCATAGTGCTCAGAGCCATCTGTTATGTAAAATATGGTCTTATAATCTAAGGCCGAGAAATGCTTAATTTGAAAGTGTGATGCTACAGTGACCCATGCAGAGTTACTGGGAATGGGACAGTATTAGGTAACGTGCCATCTTGCTTCTGTCTGTCGTTGACAGCGTATTGTAAACCTGTGTAACCATGTTGTAGTCAGCTGGTGGTGCATTAATGAATGACCAGGAAGCTTTTGCACTTCTCTCACCATTCAGGAATTACAGGCACTTGTGGAATGAACTGCACTGAGTGGAGACGTTTCCACGCACTCATATTATATGTTGTAATGTGGGTGACAGTATGTCTTATAGAATGGGACTGATCATACTAAAATTTAGAAGAGTAATCTCCTGTATTGCATTGCTTGATTTGAGCTGAAATATCTGAAGATCCGTAACACCTAGATGACCTTTTCCTGATACAAAGGAAGCCAGCTTAAGCCATTGAGCCTCTTCACATGTTGAGAGATCTGAGGTTAGCGTGATGCCCTTCATACCCTCAAACAGCGAAAAGTATTCCTGCCGTTGATAGTGGAGACTATGAAATCGACATCGTCGAGTATGTATTGACAGCATGTTAAACCTGGGGCAGGCTCTTCAACGCAGTACACAGCTCTTCAATGCAGTACACAGTTGACAGCTCCAGCTTTTCAGCTTTTTTTACATAGTAGCTTATTTTACAACTGCAAATAAAAACTCACTTAACAAACTGAAAACAACTCCACTATATAAACACGAGCTCAGAGGACTTAGTTTGTCTACCCGGATGAGAGAAATGGATACCAAATGCTTGGAAGGCATATTATGTCTGCGAACTGAAACACAAGCAGCACTCTTGGTGAGGAGCAGTCGCCTATACGCTACAACTGCCGTACGCATGACTAAGAATTACTTCTTTCCCTCCAGAATCGTAGAACAGTGTGCAGAGATCTGCGTCGGTTCTGTCCGTATTAGTACTAATAGTAATTCACACCTGTATTCCATTTGATGTTAAAGCACTGTCGGGAAAATAAACGCTTCCGGGCATGTGCGTGCTAGGAATGGTAAAAATAGATACCTGTATTTTGGTTCTCAGTAACCAGTTTTTCTTGCTATTTGTTTGGTATCGGCTATAGCAGGTGTTTTTATTTTTTACTAATAACTAAAGGATTTCCTTCATAATTTTTTTTTAGTGAACGAGTAATGTTTACTAGTAAAATCTGCATTGGTTTGAATATTGCGTTATTATAGAAAATGGGAACAGCGATCAGTGCTATTCTAATAACAATGCCGACAGTAACGAGCAACAAACATATGGCATAAGAATCAGTACTGCACTTTCGCGACTATAATGTACCTGTTACCGTGTGGCGTGGCCTATTAGATGGTCCGCATGTTCATGCCGTGAGTAAGACTGGCCCCATCTCTTCTATACGGTAGTTTCTCACTGTCGTCGTCGGATTACAGAATGGCACTATCCCTAGCTCCCTAGCATAGAATTATTTTAGTGTGCAGTGTCAGTGAGGTACAATGCTGAAGTTGCTTTAAAAGATTGTGACATAATATAAGGAAAAAGCAAACAAATTAACAATTCATCTATAATTTACAAAAAAAATAGAACACAGCTTATGTGTTGCCTATGTCTACATAGCGTACCTCCATCTGCTTGTATCCCTTGAAAATGGACAGCTAACACAAAAATTTGAGTTCTTGAACCTCGGTTTTCCCCTGTTAGCACTGACTATTCGTAATGTCCAAATAGTGGTATTAATGCCAGTTTACAACTAGATTTTTGGGCAGTGTTTCAAAAAATTAGAATAAATAGGAGAATATGGGGTGATTTTTTGTATTAGTTTACCATTTATCACTTTTCGAGAAAAGCACCAAACGGCGAAGGGACTAAGTTTTCTTCTATTTGCATATTTAATTCCATATTTTGATCTTAAGCACCTTCAAACTGAGGTGGTCCAAATTTTTCTATCTTTCTTAGATTTCTACATTTTTTACAGGAACTAATAGGAATAAAAAACCGAAAATAAGTTGGAAATATGAACGTTAGGAACAAAGAAGCCTTGTTGACAGACACTGAAACGCTCTCGCGATACTAAATTGTAAACAAAACATGATTTTGAGTCTTCATTGTTTTAATTAAGAATCTTCTCAGGAGAGAATATTTCTGCTGGCAGTTAAGAAGCAGGAGACTTCGGGCAGAAATTATATTTTACTCAAGTCATTACTTTCGTTTTGGGGCCCTGGCAGTCGCGCTCAGACCTCTCTGAGGCAAGATCTGTTGGCGGAAGGCTGAGTGCGTTTGGTGCTTCTCTGGGAGATATACGTAGCCCCACAAGCGTGGAAAATAGCGGCTCCTCCGAGCAGCGTCGTCCTGAGTGCGGCCGCCATCTTCTTCTTTGACCCAGTTCCGCCGACGAGGCTTTCTCTTCCGGGTACTAAGGCACAGCTGGCACAGGCCTCCACACCAATAAAAACAGTGCTGCCCACTCCAGTGTTTCCACACGTCTTACCTTCGGCAACTGCACGGCACCCATCAGGCGTTTACAGCGGCGGCCCGACGAGGGAGGTTTCCGAAGACAATGATGATGGTAACGATGATGGTTATGACAATGATGAAAACGAGGAAATTTTATCATGGTCTCAATGCACCTCTGATGGTATCCCAGACTTTTACTTTCCCGATGTGAACCAGGGTTCCGTACCTCAAATGACGTCTATTGATTTAGCATTAGAGTGTTATTTTCGCCATTCTAGTCAATCACCGCACAATGGGTATAGATTACAGTATTTACATAAATATAAATACCGCTTTAACTCTAAACCTCAAACGACTAAGAGTACTGTCGCAATCGTAAGACAAGCAATATCCTCAGATAGACGCGAGTGACCGACGGAAATAAAACGTCTGAATTTGGCTTGGTATTTCTTTCGCACTCAATGTCCTTATAGTTTTTCTGTCTGGTGTTTATGACACCGCTCGTACTCGTTTATGGTTTGTAACGTCGCTGTATGGATGTGTATGTGTGTATCTTAATCCAGAATCGGGAGTTTCGATTCGCTCGTGACATAATCCAATTAATTACCCTCCACTACACTCAAGAGTAATGATTGTATTTTTATAAATAGGTCTACATTGTCTTTCATATTCGCGATTCACCACCGTCAGTAATCGACAGTCCTCGCCTATGCGTCTATCGTCGCCTTACTCACCGCCAATCACTGAGTTCACTACCCGCCTTATCTTCTATAGTCCATAGACGCCACCAGAATCTAAGTTGTCACGGCTACCATGTCCTGCAGAGCGGCAAACGCTACTGACTGTGCCTTCAGTGTGACCTGATCTCTATTCGGATCGCCTTTGGCATCTATCATGTTCCCAGAACCATATCCCTTTGCCTGCTTTCTCCTGACAAGCTACGGATCGTCCCCATAACACGATTACCACCACCACTACCACAACAACAGCCATACATCCACACCTGTATACCACTCCTATATCCTCGTAACCAAGTACTTACCTTCCCCGTTCACTTTCTGTGCCAACTCACCCCACTTTTCATTCTCACTCCGCTGAAAGATCGGCAGCTAGTTTCTTCGTATCTAAATTTCCACATACTGACTTCACATTCACATTATGTGCAACTTTGGCTTGCGCTCAACAACCATTTTTGGCCTCAACCACAACTGCACCAACTATAACAGCACAATACTCAGCTATACCATCAGTCAGCATCTGAGTCGTCAGCAGCACCAGCCCCAACGCCAGCATTCTCTTTCACTTCATCACGAGCACTGTTGCAATCATGAAAAACATAAGAATAAAGGAAAACCACAGACTTTGGCAACATTGTATACATACAAAACTATGTCTGTTTTTCAGATTTGTACATACTGTCTTAAAAATTGTAATTTATAAGTGTACAAGAAGAAAAGAGAATTTTACCTGCTTAATAGAAAGATAATAAAAGCCCACTGATGATGCTGAAACTTCAGTGAAACATGTCTGGAAAATAAAAGAAAAGATAAAACATTGTGTTTTAGTCAAGGCGGATCTTCTCCAAACATAAAAAAAATCTTCATGTCCCACATTATCACAAGCTAAAAATTCCTAAAAAATCCTTACTAACTCTCCCCTCACCCATCCAAGAAACCAATAAACCTCTCACATGTCAATTGAATCGACATCTATCATACTGCAAACTCCTCCATTAATACATTACTTTACCCTGTATCTATAAGACCAAACGTCCCTCAACGCTACTACCTAATGGTTCGAAATCCGATAATATGTCACTAGCCTCCACAGCACCAAACGTGTCGCACGGAAAGATTCCATAATTACAATTTCATTTCCATTCGAAACCCTCCACAACAATGCTATCTCCACTTTCCTTTAAATGTATTTCATTAAACATTGGTTATTTAAATACGTAAGTCATCCTCACAGACTTCTAGCATACGTTTCTGATGATTCGTTACATACAATGACGACCTAACACCGAAATTTCTAAAAAAAAAAAAATACTGCCAACCTGTTCCAATTGCAAAACTAATCATCTACTAAAACCATGCCTCAACATGCAATCCGCACTCCAATGTTACGCCTGAAACTTTTTACCACTAAACCTCCTGCTACAAGAGTAAACTGAAGCCTTTCCCACCAAAACCTGAAATTTCTGTCCTCTACCACTCCATCACCACATCTCTCCATCCAAACAAGGAATCTCCTTACTACTGGAGATATAATCCGGATTCATCACAATTGTTCTCCAAAACATCCACCTCTTAGAGCGACATTATTGCCTTCAACAAATGGTGCTGGCTGTCGTTCCACGTTACACCTAATTTCCATAGCCACTTATTACAGAACTGCTGTAGTTAAATTACCTGCCGTTCAGATACCCATATCGAGCGGGGTAGAGCAATGTGCACACTGGACTCGCTTTCGGGAAACTGACGGTGTAAACACGGCTGCGGTCATTCCGATTTAGGTTTTCCTTGATTTCCCTTAATCGCTTAAAGCAAATAACAGGATGGTTCCTTTGAAAGGACATGGCCGCTTTCCTACTCCATACTTCCCTCAGCCGAGTTCGTGCTCCGTCTTTAATGACCTCGTTGGTGACGGGTTGTTAAACACTAATCTTCTTCTCCTCAGAAACGCATGGTTAATCGTAACATATTCAGCATCTCATAATCTTACTGAATCCAGTCTCTCTCTGTCTCTCTCTGCCTCTCTCTCTCTCTTTCCTTCCCCCCCCCCCCCCCCAATTGAGACCATCATACCCTGTTTTCTCATTCGAAACCCCACTAATATTAACTGTAAAGCTGCTCCAACTTACATTCCCTAACATGAGCTTCCCACGTATGTAAACCGTCCACTTTCTTCTTCGTGATTTGATGGTCGCATTTTGTCGACATATTTACTGTAGCTCATAAAGGCTTCCATCATCTTCCATCCCACTTACTGAAATACCAGTACCTTCATCCAAAATTCGTACGTGTTGTAATAGTACTAATGACTGTAACTTTTGGATGTTCGTTCTACTTACTTTGAAAGTTAATCGAAAATTATTTGGCTGAAGAGTGGGCTAATTTTTCTTCCAGATGTCCCCTCTTCCTTTCTGTACCCATGGAAAATGATGTGGCAATAAAGGAAAACCTCAATTCCAGCTACTTTTTGTTGGGACCTTGCAAATATATCTCACTTACAGCGCCACCAGTGTGCTCTACAGCTCCCATTGAGTATGAGTACATTCATATGAAGTAGGAGGTACATTCATACCTAGTAGGATGTTGGGGCAGAAGATATGGACACCGAGCTGCAACCTCATCTTGTATATCCGCCAATTCTTCCTTCCACTCGTGATAATGGAAACACGAAACTAATAATGAGACCACACGGTGCAGTGGTTGTATCTTAGTACTCATATGTGACTGCATGATCGGAGTTTCACGAACGATACGTATGTATACTCACACTACTCGAAACATTAGAAGTGTATTACGCTATTATGGGGACCCTATGAATGGTAATTGACATTTGTATCAATACTGAGTGTTGAATTTATCGTAGGTCAGTACACACATGATTTTGCGTCTATTCTAAGAGCAACAGACAAAGTAACAAGCTTAGCATGATGGCTCCAGCGCTTCATTCCTTATCATAGAGAGTGGTGCTCACTGAGATAAGAAGATATTTGTGATGAGAAAGAAAGCTGTATCAGTGTAATAACTCAGGCGAAGAAAAATATGGTGCAGCTAATGTTTTTTAACTACTTTTAAATTTAATTGAAAGCTATTCGGCAGAAAAACAGACTAATTCTTTTACCATTCCCCCTCTCCAACTTCTCTCTTGAGCCTAGATACAATCTCTAATTTCTGATGATAAGATTAAGAGATCAGACATATATCAGCTAGCGAGGTAACAGGAACCAAATACTGAAATATCACGATGGAAACGAGCAAAACATTTATTTTTAAACTAGAAGTATTGGAACATAGGAAGAAAAAAGTAAGGTATTGTAACGAAAGGAAATAACACACTCAAAGCGTTGTTTCGCTAGTCGCCTCCCATTAGGAGGAGTCACGTCGAGAGTAAGATAGAAAAGTCAACTTCATTTAAGAAAAAAGAACAGGAATTGATTAATTCTCTGAAAAGCTAGTCACCACATATTTACACACATATCCGAAAGGTGAGTTTTCTCGAAATTAAACATTAGTGGGAAAGGAAAGCTGGTGTTCGTTTCATCCCCAGCTTGTTATGTCGCGAGGCTCCCTCAAGTATACGAGTATACAACAGCCAAACAAAAATTTTTCACGGAATATGAGTTTTACTTTGGAGCCCTTGCCCTGGGAACATATAAGAGGCTTGTATACGTATACGGGCGCTCACTCGGTGTCTGTGAGTTGTAGAGCGAATGGGAATCCTACAGCTGTGCAGCAGAGCAGCACTGAAGTGGAAAAAGAAAGCAGCTTAACTTTCCCAAGCGTATTATTGGCTTCGGAGCACTGAATCACTAGTAAAATACTCTTCAGGCTTTTAAAGAGAAAAGCTTTGGAGATTAGCAGCACAAAGCGAAACATTTTCCAACGACGACATCTTGATGCGAAACATGATGAAGACCAGACATGATTCTCCCAATTTTATTTTTCTAACAGAAGACCATAAGATTTCTTCCAAACGGGACGATGGCGACTGAAATCTGCGGCGAACCAACCAGACGTAGATTTTCCATGTTTTACGTATATCACTTTACGAAAATCCCCGAATTGTTCCTGTGAGGAGAATTAGGCTGATTTTATTCTTCTCCAATCCCAGATTGTGTTCTGTCCATAATGACCTAGTCGTCGACAAGGCATAAATCCTATTATTTCTTCTCTTTTCACCCTTATTGCGTACGAATACTCTCAATGTAATATATTTACAGATATCTATCCATCTTTAGCAGATGATTCCTCAAGAAATGATTTCTAATTAATTAAATCTTGCGTTAGAAAAAAAAACAAAGTAAATCTGAAAGGAAAGAAACTGTAGGAAATAGTAAAGACATACAGAGAAGTAGGACTAATTACATATTCCATGAAAAACTGTGCATTCTTAAAATAAGTAATTAAAAAAACAAAGATTCTCCATGTAATTCTGAAGTTAATCATCCTGATTATAAGTTGTTAAAAGACGACTCAAGAAATCTGTTAAGAAATGTGAGGACTGGGTTATACACAAAACAATGAAATAATGAATGACAATGGATGAAGTAGTCAGGCGGGTGGTATATTTAGCAATCATATACTGCAAGCAGGTCAAAAGATTGGCGTGGCTAGTTAAAGGGGTAAGGAAATAGAAAACACTATGTGATCAGATGTATCCAGACAGCTGGGTGAAAGTGACTTACACGTTTTTGGTGCCCTCCATCGGCAATGCTGGAATTCAATATGGTTTTGGCCCACCCTTAGCCTTGATAACAGTTTCCACTCTCGCAAGCATACGTTCAATCAAGTGCTGGAAGGTTTCTTGGGGAATGGCAGCCTGTTCTTCACAGAGTGCTGCACTGAGGAGAGGTATCGATGTCGGCCTGTGAGGCCTGGAACGAAGTCGGGGTCCATAATATCACAAAGGTGTTCTATAGGATTCAGGTCAGAACTCTGTGTAGGCCAGTCCAATACAGGGACAGTATTGTCGTGTAACCACTCCGCCACAGGCCGTGCATTATGAACAGGTGCATCCCCGAGATGCTTTTCATCAGTGGGAAGCAAGAAGGTCCTTAATACATCAATTTAGACCTGTGTTGTGATAGTGCCACGCAAAACGACAAGAGGTGCAAGCCCCCTCCATGAAATACACGATACTACCGCCTCCGGATTTTACTGTTGGCTCTACACACGCTGGCAGATGACGCTCAACGGGCATTAGCCATACCTACATCCTGCCAACGGATCACCACATTCTGTACCGTAATTCGTGACTCCACACAACGTTTTTCCGCTGTTCAATCGTCCAGTGTTTACTTTCCTTACACCAAGCGAGGCGTCGTTTGGTATTTACCGATGCGATGTGTGGCTTATGAGCAGCCGCTCGACCATGAAATCTTAGTTTTCTCACCTTCCACCTAACTGTCATAGTACCTGCAGCGAATCCTGATGCAGTTTGGAATTCCTGTGTGATGGTCTGGATAGATGCCTGCCTATTACACATTACGACCCTCTTCAACTGTCGGCGGTCTCTGTCAGTCAACAGACGAGGTCGGCATGTACGCTTTTGTGCTGTACGTGTCTCTTCACGTTTCCACTTCACTATCACATCGGGAAAAATGGACCTATGTATGTTTAGGAGTGTGGACACACAATCACCTGACCATGTTCGAAGTCTGTGAGTTCCGCAGAGCGCCCCATTCTGCTCTCTCACGATGTCTAATGATTACTGAGGTCGCTGATATGGAATACCTGGCAGTAGGTGGCAGCACACTGTACCTAACATGAGAAACGTATGTTTTTGGGGATGACTGGATGCTTTTTATCACATAGTGTTCATACAAGAATCAATGGCAACACCAGACCCATACAAACCACAATAACTCCATACTCTGCCAAATAAATTTCGAATGAACCTAGCTCCATCACACGCAATAACATTTGTGAAGTTAATAAAATCTCAAGTGAATTATGAAAACATTGTTCTTCAGTTTATTGCAGCGTATTTACTGACATATGCAGTACATCGCTATGACAGGGTATATTTTCTGAGCCGGCCGCAGTGGCCGAGTGGTTCTAGGCGCTACAGTCGCAGGTTCGAATCCTGCCTCAGGCATGGATGTGTGTGATGTCCTTAGGTTAGGTTAGGTTTAAGTAGTTCTAAGTTCTAGGGGACTGAGGACATCTGATGTTAAGTCCCATAGTGCTCAGAGCCAGTTGAGCCACTTTTTTTTGTATTTTCTGACAGAGTAAAGACAATGTGATTGGACCCCTATAGAATAAAGGTGGTGAAACGTATAATAAAGTATCACCGATGAGTTCTCGTCCTCTAAGACAGTGAAAAAGATAATGCACACAAGAATAATTACACACTATCACAAAACAATACAATCAATTTCGATATCAAAAGGACTTTTTCACTAAAGACTCTATTCCTTACTTCACGAAATCTGCGTGTGATAATGTGCTGCCAACTGGTGTTTTCTGTAATTCACCCTAAGTATTTTATTATACATTTCTTATTATTCTTCTATGGAAGCTCAATAATTATGGTATCAGAGATCTTTATGGTAACTGGTTTTCATCCCATCTTCGAAGTTTCCATTAAGAAGGAAGCAAACACAACGAAGCAGCATCTTGAAGTAGGAGACTAATACTAGGTACACATTTGTTACAAATAAATAATATGCCGTCATACATCCAAGAATTGCAAATAGTTATCATTGCTGTTGATGCAAGTATTTTAGCAATTACTAATGGAGAAAGGTCAACATCCGAAATCCTAAACAAAACTTTCTTGAAAATTGATAACTGGTTATCTGCAAATAGGTAGTCACTTAATTTAGATAAAGCCTTGTTATATACCGTACAAGGCCTGATCACACGATTAGAAATAGTACAGAAGAGTATATGATTGAATGAAACAGGATATCCTACACTCTTAGCTATATGTATTGTTTAGAACATGAGTTGAACGTCACATGTTGCAGATATTCTTAAATGTCTAATCTCTGCATAACTATTGCCGGCAACATCAGATTATGGAGATTGAAGAAATTTCTTTAAGCAATTGGGCATCCTCACTACAGCATCACAGTACATTCAGTGCATTACGAAGTTTGGAGTCAACAATCAATCACACATCAAAAACAACAACACGGTGTCTGTGTTAGATCCTTGGGAGCATCACAGGGCAACATTGTTTTAATGCGTAATGAAGACGAACGTCTTTGTGTATCTGAATAATTGTAAGCGAGTTGATTGTTATTTGCAATCTGTTACAGCCTACATTGCTTTTGAATGTAGATATTGGTTTCTTATCTGAAACGTCGCGGTAATGGGCACCTTACTTATGAAAGAGGCGGTGAGGCGATGTGAACGCTTCCTCAAAGACATTTTTAGACTTCTTCTTTATGCATGATAAGTTGGATAGTTTGCCTAATAGGCCCCTAAGATGTGTGTTTGGGTGTATTGGTCGTCGTCTGCGATTATGCGAAGGACTTTGCTGTGGAAAGACTGCAATTTGTTAAAGTGTGTACGTGCTGCCATGGACCATTCCCCTGATCCATAGAGGACCATTGGAAGAATGGCACTCTTGTACAACCTTAACTTAGTGTCTGTCGATAACCTCCATCATTTAGGGGCGGAAACAGTTGGAAAAAAAGCAGCTCTTGCTTCTAAGACTGTCAATCTTTTCAGCTAACTTCAGGTGACTATCGAACTGTATTCACAGATATATCGCCGAGTAGCTCCAGTCCAACAGTCTGCCAGTAACAGAGATTTGTCTGTCAGGTGAAGTATCTTCTCCCTGAACGTGATAGCGACGCTTTTTGCTGGCTTTATCTTCACTTTCCAGACATTACACTATTGGGTGATGGCGTCGAGATGTTTCTACAGATTTTGGGCTATAAAGTTTAGATTGGTGCTGCTGCACCGTGTCGTCTGCAACGAGGATAATTCCATCACCTGACAATTTTGACTCATCCTTGGTATAGAGCTTGAAAAGTACACGGCCCAGAAGCTAATCCTACAGGACCCCCAGCCACAGCATTCCTGATCGTAAAGACAAATTTTTTTGTCGCACATAACAGAGTAGCCCCTCCCTGCCAGGAACGAGTCAGTCATGCTGATAATGTGTCCTGGACTGTCTGACTGAGACAATTTCTAAATTAAGCCATCATGCTTCACTTTGTCGAACGCGTTCTCGATGTCAATAAAGACTGTCCTGTTCTGTGTTTCTCATCCCTGTTCATATGTGTTGAAAGATGGCAGTTCCATTTGGATAATTATGTTCATTAAGGAGTTTGATTATCACTATTGTGACAAAGTATGTTTGATCTGACAGTGATTGCGCATTTCGAGGGTCGGCATTTAGTTGCTCTGGTTAATCAGTGGGTTACGGATTCTTTCTTAATTTCACTAACTTTTCCTCCATCTATTTGGCTACTACAATATGCAGAGGAAAGCGTGTTACTGTGAGATGTATTCGAAAGACGACGCCTGGGCAGGTATTCGCAGAAGGACGGATCGTCCACACAGTGGGTGATGGCAGTGTGGCTGCTTCACTCAAGGCACACCACAGGCAACAGATCCGAACGGGACCTGGCAGCGGCTGTGGAGGCCGGATGGCTCGATTATCCGATAGCCGGCCAGTGTCTGTAGCTACAGCGGCCACGTCCAATGCCACGAAGACGTCTTGCGATTTTTTTTTGTCCCGTAAGACGACTGTTTTCAGATACTCTCGGTATTTTCGGGCTGAATGGACGAACGTCTGGCTTCAGAGATACGTTTCTGCCGTTTTTGTGAAAGTTCCGTATCTAAGTAAAAGCTGGACCCACACAGCGTAGTGGCCAGCAGCGTGTCGGCCTCGTAGACAGCATATTTCAATGTTTTCTTTTTAGTTCCCATGCCTTGTGATTTCCTCTGTGTGTAACAAGCGAGCATTTCGGTTGTAAATCAGACCGCTACGTCAGAAGACGAAAGCTGCACCTCTAACTTTCTAACTGGTAATAAGTCTATTGGGAGCGTGAATTCTTCCCGTCTGCGGGAGGGAAAGAAACTCGGGATATTTCTTTATGTGACTGGCGTGAAAATATACCACCCCTTGTTATTACTTGATACAGCTTTTTGGTGGTGTCCACGTGGAGTAGTTTTGGAGCTCAAAGTTCACGGAGTGACCAGTGGCGAGAAGCCGAGGCGAAGAGTCGGTGGCAACGGCGAAGGTCTGTAGTAAATATAGTCACAGCTCCGGCATTCAGGGAATCTTGAAGTTTTGATATTTACGCTCACCATAGCGTATTTCCGATTTAGTGCTAGCAGCCAATCAGTTTTGCATGTACTGCAGACAACTTTTGAAGTTCGCGATCACTGTCTTGCAGAGTAAAATCAGTTTCATAACGTTACCGAGAAGTACTCAGAGTAAGTTGCTTATTGTAGTGTATTCGAACAGCAACCCTTTCCATATGTACATTGCCAACTGAACACTTCAGTTCCCATTAATGTGATTCATTGGTCTCAGCATATTTTGTATTATTTGTCGTAGAACAAAACACCGTTTCTCAATTGCTTTTAGAAAGATAGACATAGACCTATTAGTTAGAGTGAAACTTCTTTTATTTAAACATTAATGACTCCTTCAGTCATTTAATTTTGCAGTTCTGACTTCATTTGTGAGATATGTCACATTATATATATATATATATATATATATATATATATATATATATATATATATATATATTGTGACATATCTCATTTTTGTCCCGTAAGACGACTGTTTTCAGATACTCTCGGTATTTTCGGGCTGAATGGACGAACGTCTGGCTTCAGAGATAAGTTTCTGCCGTTTTTGTGAAAGTTCCGTGAGATATGTCACAATATATATATATATATATATATATATATATATATATATATATATATAGTGTGACATATCTCACAAATGAAGTCAGAACTGCAAAATTAAATGACTGAAGGAGTCATACATTGCCACAACCACCAACATTTCTCATAATTTGGCGTTACCGTGCCAGCATCCAGAATTTAGCTGGTTTTTATGTAACGAAGTCATGAAATGGCATGATCGGTTTTGTTGGACGTATTGAATTTGTAGGTTTTAGATTGAAGATTTTCTAGTTAATTGCGAATTAATTTCGTGATACGATTGTGTGACAATAATTCGGATATACACTCCTGGAAATGGAAAAAAGAGCACATTGACACCGGTGTGTCAGACCCACCATACTTGCTCCGGACACTGCGAGAGGGCTGTACAAGCAATGATCACACGCACGGCACAGCGGACACACCAGGAACCGCGGTGTTGGCCGTCGAATGGCGCAGCATTTGTGCACCACCGCCGTCAGTGTCAGCCAGTTTGCCGTGGCATACGGAGCTCCATCGCAGTCTTTAACACTGGTAGCATGCCGCGACAGCGTGGACGTGAACCGTATGTGCAGTTGACGGACTTTGAGCGAGGGCGTATAGTGGGCATGCGGGAGGCCGGGTGGACGTACCGCCGAATTGCTCAACACGTCGGGCGCGAGGTCTCCACAGTACATCGATGTTGTCGCCAGTGGTCGGCGGAAGGTGCACGTGCCCGTCGACCTGGGACCGGACCGCAGCGACGCACGGATGCACGCCAAGACCGTAGGATCCTACACAGTGCCGTAGGGGACCGCACCGCCACTTCCCAGCAAATTAGGGACACTGTTGCTCCTGGGGTATCGGCGAGGACCATTCGCAACCGTCTCCATGAAGCTGGGCTACGGTCCCGCACACCGTTAGGCCGTCTTCCGCTCACGCCCCAACATCGTGCAGCCCGCCTCCAGTGGTGTCGCGACAGGCGTGAATGGAGGGACGAATGGAGACATGTCGTCTTCAGCGATGAGAGTCGCTTCTGCCTTGGTGCCAATGATGGTCGTATGCGTGTTTGGCGCCGTGCAATCAGGACTGCATACGACCGAGGCACACAGGGCCAACACCCAGCATCATGGTGTGGGGAGCGATCTCCTACACTGGCCGTACACCTCTGGTGATCGTCGAGGGGACACTTAATAGTGCACGGTACATCCAAACCGTCATCGAACCCATCGTTCTACCATTCCTAGACCGGCAAGGGAACTTGCTGCTCCAACAGGACAATGCACGTCCGCACGTATCCCGTAGCACCCAACGTGCTCTAGAAGATGTAAGTCAACTACCCTGGCCAGCAAAATCTCCGGATCTGTCCCCCATTGAGCATGTCTGGGACTGGATGAAGCGTCGTCTCACGCGATCTGCACGTCCAGCACGAACGCTGGTCCAACTGAGGCGCCAGGTGGAAATGGCATGGCAAGCCGTTCCACAGGACTACATCCAGCATCTCTACGATCGTCTCCATGGGAGAATAGCAGCCTGCATTGCTGCGAAAGGTGGATATACATGTACTAGTGCCGACATTGTGCTTGCTTTGTCGCCTGTGTCTATGTGCCTGTGGTTCTGTCAGTGTGATCATGTGATGTATCTGACCCCAGGAATGTGTCAATAAAGTTTCCCCTTCCTGGGACAATGAATTCACGGTGTTCTTATTTCAATTTCCAGGAGTGTAGTTTTAATTGCTGGCGCTAACTTTACTAAATATCGTATTATTTGGAGGGGATTTTCTACACCTGTATGTTAACGTAACAAAGAATTTCTGTTGTGTTAATCGTAAGTTTACATTTGGGGTCGTACTAACGTTACGTTAACATTTCTTCGTCATTGTTAACTGGAATCAAGGCACGATTATAGTATAGGGAGCACGGGAACGTAGATATGGAGTAGTTAGGAAGGAGCGGAGACGTTGTGGTGCAGGCAGCCGCAGATTGCGAACAGTTTCATGCAGCATCTGATAATTGCGAGGTCGAAAGGGAAAATAATCGAACACACATAGGTGTAGAGATGAGGAAGACGTACTCACGAAACATACAGTGAAAACGAAGCAGGCCAAACAGTTGGCGACTGATGCAACGAAAGACGCAAGTGTAGCTAGCAGCCAAGCTTCAAGAGCTGTAAAAGAGAAGCGAGTTACGAAGGCGTGCGTCAGACGAGCAAAAGATACTGTTGGTCAGTCGAGGAGAGTTGTAGCTACGCTACGAAAATGTGTGAAGGATAAGTGTGAAAGAAACAGAGGAAAATGTATCACAAATTTAGAATAGGATGACTCAATTAGAGCCCCAAGAGGAAGAAATAAATGTAGTACTGAGAACTCGTTCTAAGACCAGTACACGACAAAAAAAATTGTCAAAGATATGAAAGAAACATGGGATAGCGTGAAGCGTATGACGATGATTATGTTTGGTTTGTGGGGCACTTAACTGCGCTGTCATCAGCGCCAGCACAAAGTCCTAATTCTTACACAGTTCAATTTTTACACACTCCAATCTAGACACTTTCAAGAATGATGATGATGAAATGATGAGGACAACACAAACAACCAGTCCCCGAGCCGAGAAAATCCCCAATTCCGTCGGGAATTGAAACCGGGAATCCGTGATCCACAGGCAGTAACGCTAGTCACTTTTTTAAAAAAAAAACTAACCTTCCAATCGTCCAAAGGGAGGTGCTGGGGTAAAGTGGGCAGTGGTTACAATCCGAGGCCTGGTCACGATGTCCTGTTCCCACCCTCCAGAGACCAAGGAAAGGGTAGGGTTGAGGAGTAGAGGTACAATGAACATCGTTTATTTATTTATTTTCCTTTTCGTTCTTTATTTATTTAGTTCTGGTATTAATACCACCGACAATATCAGGAAACCGGCGTCACGCGAGTAGGAGGGCGTTGGAAGACGTCAGACTAAGAACATTCCGATTAGCAGTAAAGACATCGGTTCTAAGTGTGGAAGAGGTGGTGATCAACTCTTCATAACACGAACACCACAGCTCTGGGGTGGTTAAGGAAGACACTGCAGTGGAAACTGAAGAAAAACTGTTCTTTGGATTGCGGACAACTGCACAGTAGCGTTTATTAAGGAACTGCCAGAAGTCGTGGACACATTTCTCGCAATCAGAAAACAAGTAATATGCTGCGTGTCCACAAATCCACCTCACAGAGTCCGTCTTTGCTTGCGGGAAGTATAGTGCTTCCGGAAAGAGAAGCAGTTGAGTAGGTATCTGATGAGGAGTCGTACGGGTAATTAGGGACAACATTTGTAGCACCAAAAAACAGACACCTTTCGCCGATGTTCACACCAGGCGGTGGTCGTCTGTGTCCATAACATCACAGTCGACACACAACAGGCTGTCTGCGAGGTGAAACCTGCGAAGGGATGACCGGCATACTTGCTTCCCAATGATAGTAAGGCACCATGTACGCTGAACGCCAGAGTCAAGATAAGGAATGCACACTGATCCCCAAACGGCACGGCAGTCGACGTGGGGAAGCTTCCCCTCAACCGCATTCGGTGACCTGTGCTGCTAGAGGAAACCATGGATCATCTTCGTTTATGTCAATAGCGCTGTCAGTGTCACAGTGTGGTCGTAGCTCAGTTCAAGGAAGTAAATGAAGGGCGGTGGGACTTCCGAAAGTTGGACAGGTGCTGTGAGAGAGTGTAATGCAAGGGCCTCCAGCAATAGGCAGGTAAGGCACGTAGGACTACGGCGCCACAGCGTCATGTGAGAGCCAATGAAAAGAGCTACCGCTCTGGTGGCACAAGACACAGACCTAAACCGCCGCTGCGCCGTGGGAGGGTGAGAATTTCGTACCTTATCTTGAATAACAAGCCGTGGCAAACATACGTACCCAATGTCGCTAACAGGCGGCGATCCATGGATGGCGGAATAGGGAGTGTCTGTGCCACGTAGGAGATACCTGATGCTAAATATACATTTATGTATCGTGTGCGTTGCTGAAGATCGAGTGCTCGTAAACGGTGATCTAAGAGCCCAGCTCGTAGTTGGGAAAGTAGACGTCTGCAGTTGAGGGCAATTTTCTGCTGCAGATCACTTGCGAAATCGAGTTTTTCTCCAGTTTCCACTGCAGTGTCTTCCTTAACCCATCCCAGGCTGCGGTGTTCGTGAAGAGCTGATCACCACCTCTTCCACACTTAGAACCGATGTATTTACTGCTAATCGGAATGTTCTTAGTCTGACGTCTTCCTACGCCCTCCTACTCGCGTGACGCCGGTTTCCTGATATTGTCGGTGGTATTAATGCCAGAACTAAATAAATAAAGAACGAAAAGGAAAATAAATCGAGTTCTAAGCATCGGAGATTATCAGCTACACGCAAAGGAGTAGCACTCCCGCACGAACAGCCATGGCGGACGTTAATGCAAATACCACAGTAGCCAGTGACTCCCTGACCTCAGCACCGCTACGAAGAACGATGACGAGATTGTGTGCATACGCAGTGTAGATGAATACATAGCCACCGAGAGACATCCCAGACAGGCGTTGACGGAGGCCGCACAGCAACGGTTCCATGGCGAATGCATACAACAATGCAGGGAGCTGGCAGCCTCGACGCACTGATCGACGTATCGAGATGGGAGGGGTAAGACGGCCATAGTAGAGTACACGAGACGCAGCTTCACGAAGGAGACGCATTAGAACGCCGACGGTAGTGTCAGGGTAGCCCACATTGCGGAGCACCACTTCCAGGAAGTCGTGATTAACACGATCGAACGCCTGGCTGAAGTCAACAGCTGCCAAAAGTCCAGGCATACGACGTGCGTGAGCAAGAGTGATTATTTCCCGATAGCGGTAGAGGGCAGTGCGGATGTTATTAGTACCTCCCAAAGAAGTTTGACCTGGGGAAACAACGTATCGAGCTACGCTATTGCAGTCTTTCTCGGCGTATTTCAGTGATGAATTCCTCTCGGGTTATCCGCCGAGTGGTAGCGTCGTCTTGTCGCATTTTCCGATGAGTTCAAATGGCTCTGAGCACTATGGGACTTACCTTCTGAGGTCATCAGACCTAACTAACCTAGGGACATCACACATACCCATGCCCGAGGCAGGATTCGAAACTGCGACCGTAGCGGTCACGCGGTTCCAGACTGCCGCGCCTAGAACTGCTCGGCCACTACGGCCGGCCATTTTTCGATGAGTTTCTCCAGAAGATGATGGGTACGAAACTCATCTAAACGTTGCCACAAGACGACGCCACCACTCGGCTGATAACCTGAGAAGAATGCATCACGTATCGAGCTGTCCGTTTAAGCCGCACAGCCAAATATTTGACTTGTCGCTCTAGCGAAGTAGGCGAGTGTCAACAATATGTCTCGTGGTCTTATCGTGGCGTGTTTATCTACTGCCGTTAGGTCAGACGATAGAAATGCCACTTGCACGCTTAGAGTAGCAGATTGACGGTGACCAACTTTAAACAGAAATTGATGAATTTTCACACATATTTATTAAAATAATAAAAATCATAGATATTACGTAACTTGATTCTGGATGCTGTTTACAATTGACAATCTGAAGTTCCTTTGGTCTTGGTACGTTAATCTTATTCGCACATATCTCTGATACTTGACAAAGTGTCTATACATTTCTCTTCATGGCTATGTACAGGAATATGATAATCTTATTAGGCGCAGACTGAAACTGGACTACTGACTAATGCAGACTGTTGCAGACTGACTAATCGGAGGTCTGTACACTCGTTATAATACCTCACGCGTTCAGGTATCACTGCGCGAGTGTGATCCGCGAGGAGCAAAGGTTCTACGTTAGCACCAACCTCATTGGCTGCGTTACATATTAATACGCGGATCGGCGGAAGCAGAATTTGGTCCGTCTCTATGACAGCACCATCTCGTAGTGCGGAGACGGACGAGCGCTGCGCCTGCGCTGTTGTGCTTAGCGGGGCGCGCTCTATTGGGAAAGTTGTGCACGCGCTGACTACGCGGAACTATGTACACAACACCCTTCGTGTGTGTCTGTCCTGACCATAGCCTCTTGAAAGTGGCGGCGAGAGGGGGGCATGAGCTGTGCGTTGACACGATTCGCCATCTTATCCCGCTCTGGCGAATACAGCATCATAGTACATTCCTGGAAAATAGTGAAATAGAATTCCTGAGTCCGTTGCCGCCACTCCGCAACCTCCCTTCCGTAACCAATCAAGGCCTTACAGAGAGCAGGCTTTGCACACAGCACCCACCATGTCAGGGCAGACTGATAGGCATTACGGCGTCGACGACAAGCTGCCCACGTGGTCTCGATGAGCTGCCGGCAGTCGGGTGAAGTAAGGTGGATCGTGTTCAATTTCCACGGTCCACGGCCGCGTCACACCCTTTGGCAGCAGAAATTGATGGCGCAGATATATGCGTCTTGGTCAGAGAACGCAGTGGACCAGACTTTAGTAGCCTGCACCCCACTGACAACATCGCGGGAGACGTAAACAGGAACGAGTCTTCTGGAAGAATGGCTAGTGAAATGGGTAAGCCCCGGACGATCGCCATGAACATCCTCCCAAGAATCCACTACACCGAGATGCTGGAGAATTATCTCTAGCGCCACGCACGGAGAGTGACGTAGTATTTAGTCTTTGGGTGCCTGGGTGCAGTTGCAATCGCCCCCCATGACCAATGCATTCTACCGATCCAAGATGAGAGGCGTGACTGTCTCTGAGAAGAAGGTGGAACGTTCATGTCGGTGACCCGAACCAGACGACGCATAAATATTGACGATCCTGACGCCACTAAACGTGAGAGCCATAAGTGTGACATCCTGGAGATAGTTAACTACATCAACGAGGATACCGTCACGTAAGAGGATCGCCACGCCACAACCAGCAGGTGAAACAAGAGGTCTTCTTGGGAAGTACAGAAGGTTACAACGTGTATCTTCTGAAGGAGAGCTACTTCAACGTCCGCGGCACACAGCGTGACACTGAGTAAAGCCAGTTTGTGGCGTACGCGAACAGTGTTGACATTGACCGTGGCTATGCGATAAGTCTGAAAAGCTGCCATAGCCAGGAGGACAGGCAATTCAAACACAGGGGAAGCTAAGGGAACTCCCTGTTAGGTCCCACGGAAGGGCACCTCACTGTGACAGGGAGGGAGCCGACCCCGAGGGGGGTCCATCGTTCTATACACCTCCAGAATGTCCATCCTCAACACCGATGTCGTCCGCGCAGGAGACAGACGTGTCACCGGGCCGGTTCAGTGGAACATTATCAGAGGTGCACCCACAGGTCGCGTCAGACACAGAGAGGGAGGCAAGCGCGTCAGATGCAGGCAGGGGAAGGTCGGTGTTCGGAGGTGGACACTGACTTGAGATGGAGGCAGGGAAGGACGTCGCATCGTAAGGTGGCAGGGCATCAGAAAACAGCGTACCATCAGTTGCAGACTCGCCATCCTGTGAAGACATCCGATTGACGCAGTCATCAGAAGGAGTACGGCGTTGTCTCTTCCTTTTCCTCGGTGACCTTTCCTTCCTGACATACCGTTGCGTGTCGGATGGCCTCCGGCTATCGTCCAACATGTGGCCAGATGGCAGAAAGGCAGAGGTAGATACAGCACCATTATCAGCAACCATGGGGTCGGGATAGACAACTTGTGCCTGCTGACGGTCTTCGTTTATTTGTATTGCCTCCCCCAGGAGTGTAGGGGAGACTGCCGAAAGTCCATCGCGTCGTCGACAGGAGCCGACACGGGTACCGACTGATTCAGAGGGGGCGTAGCAGGCAGCACCGCCGCTGACGCGTAAGACAGAGGTAACACAGTGGGCGCCGTAGGAGGAGGAGCGACTGTCCGATAGGCGTCTGAACCAGTTTACGTCGGAGGTATTCAGAACGGACATGACCTTCCTGGCCACAACCTGAACAAGTGCGCGGCTAGCCATCGTACATGACGATAGACCTGCAGTCGGTAATAACCAAGTAGGAAGGCACGTGTTTCTGTAGTTCAATTTTTAACTGACAGACACCACTGAGGACAAGGTACGCTTCGAACGTCTTCCACGTTACAGCCACGTGGCTGCCGACGTTGCCTTAAGTTTTAAAAGCGGCCCCCATAGCGTCCGACGATACTTCAAACGAGAGTTCGAAAACGCGCAACGTTCGGAGGCCAAAATCAGCGTGATCAACCACTACAGTCCCTATATGTCCGTCACAGTATCGGAACTTAACATCGTTAGCGTGGAGCCGCACAACGTTGGCGTACAGCTCGTCATTGACGATCTTTATATACACAGTAGTACTAAGGATTGAAAATGTATTCCGAGAATATCTTGTGGCGGGAGAGGCATTTCATCCCGTATGAAACGTTCAACTTCATACGCCCTCGGTCGTTCGTAATCTAATCGAAAAGTTAACTTAATTGTGGCGTGGCGCTAAGGAAAAGCCATGATGGTCAATGCAGTCGGGTTGTGAAACAAGCAGCTACGCGGAAATAAGCAATCGCGCGCTCTCTTACAAGCAGCACGACAGGCGAGACGCAAACAAGGCTTTTACGCCTCACCGAAACCAAAGGCCGACTTCCACGAGCTGCGGACGTGAAAAGTATGGAAAGTCGTTCGATGAGAAGAGCTTCGGAAGACTACCAAAGCAGGAAAGATACGGAACATTATGAATGCAGAGAAAGGAGACCATCAGACTCCCCTATACGCGCGCCGCGAGTAGCGAGCTACGTCGCTCAGCCCGTACGGCAACACAATTGTGTACCATTGCGGAAGAGTGTGTCGCGCCTTAGCGAAGCAAACAGTCCAGGAACTTTCAGCAATCACGCCCGCAATGACAGAATTCATCACATTGTGTTTGGGAAGTCACTGCTTGCCTGTCTTGTCAGTGAGGAAGACAAGGATAAAAGGAGTGCTGTCGGGAAAACACACAGACGTGCATCTCCAGACTCGCATCGAGTTTAGGTGTCAAGGTTACACCTTAGAGACAAACTTTTTCATCGTGCCGAACTTGGAATTCGATCTGATACTAGGGATGGATTTCTTGAAAGAGCAAAAGGCTATGTCAGACATAGGAAAGGGAGAAATCATTTTGCAGAGGGACACAGTCAAGCAAATTAGATTGGTAGAACATGCGACTGATGTGCGGACCACTGTTTCCTGTCTAAAATTAAGCTAATCAGATAGAGAAGCAGTAGGTGAAGATGAACAGAGACGTTGTGAACGAAAGACCTGTGAGTAACAAGACAAATGGAGGAAGGACGTACAGAGTGCAACGGTCGAGGCTGTTGAACTGGGGCAACCTAACCTGACTCACGAACAACATGACGCTGGTCCATCTCATAATAAAGCTCCGGTATAGGGTCGGAACGTACTTCCGGATCAAACAGGCCGAAATATATTTACAAGCTGCAGTATAAAAATGTTATTGAGGAATGATTCAAAGAAAGGGACTCGTACTAAAAGGACTGCGTGTAAGATCGCTCTCTACGTTTTCATATATTTTTTAGGTTTCAGATACATATTTTAACGGTTTTTGTGATAATATTTACTATAGCAGTGACTTATTAGTGGTTTCTTCGTTCACCTCCGCCATTCCTGTGTTGTGACCTCATATTTGTCAGTGTTTCGTATCGAGCAACTTAATCTCTTACCTGTGTTTACATTCCGCGCTGAATAGTCGCAGCTGTAGCGGCGCATCGAAAGCTAAGTACTGATTAATTGTTTGTGTGTAGTGGTTTATTTAGGAACTTTAGTAGTCTTCAACCTGTGTTCTTGGTGTTTTCTGGTGAAATAATTTCACAAGACATTTTTGAGAACTGTTTTCAGTTTCGTTACTGTGTCATTAGACGTTTGATTTTCTTTCTGTGTTAGTCTTTTGTTATATTTTCATTTGCTGTTGATTAATACTGTTAATAATAGTATTTACTTCCCTTGTAGAATAAGTTTGTGATTATTGTAGTCAGTTTTTTAGCACCTTCTTATTGTACTAACGGAACTGAGGTAAAGTAGTTTTCTTGTTTTAATAACTGTAAACTCTTACCACGAGTGAGAAGTGTGGGCTTTGCCGTAGGTACGTGAGTAGTGGTTTGCTGTGTGAGACTTGTTCGAAGTATTTTCACTGGGGGGAATGCAGTGGTGAAGCCAGTGGGCATTCTGGTGAGATCCTCCCCTGGAACTGCTGGTTATGTAGCAAGAGTAAGTTGATAGAGGAGCAGGAGATCTGTGCCCTTCAGGTACAGTTGAAAAATGCACAGGAGGAGCTAGATAGGATGAGGAGGGAGAAGGGGGTTGGGGAACGGGAGCTGGCTGTTGGCAAGAGATCTGCTAGGAGAAGGAGATTTTCAGATAGTTTTACTATTGGTGTTTGCAATAGATATGACCAACTGTCAGAGTCTACTGGAGAGGAATCTCTAGTAGCTGTAGATGTAGGAAGTATGCAGCAGACCTCAGCAGTTAAGGTGGCTAGGACAGTTGCAAACTCTAAGAGAAAGAAGAAGATTCTGCTGCTAGGTAGTTCACACGGTAGAGGCGTCGGCCAGCAGTGTCAGGAAGTGTTGGGGAGTGAGTACCAGGTCACCAGCATTGTGAAGCCCAATGCAGGATAGGCTCAGGTGACTGTTAATATAGGGGGGTTATGTAGGGATTTTACTAAAGAGTATCAGGTAGTGATAGTGGGTGGGTCTGGCAATAGTGTTGATAGGGATGGGGAGTATGACATAGATGGTGACCTGGAAAAGATGGCCACTCAGACTGGCAACACGAATGTGCATTTCGTCGAACTGTTTCAGCGTCACAATCGGCCTCATCTTAATACAGCCGCCAAGCGTAATAACATGAGACTTGGGGGTGCGCTAATGACAGAAGGCATGTGTAACATTTCAGTGGTGTCGGTGGAGTCTATCAGCAGAACGGGTTTCACTAGACATGGCCTGCACCTCAACACGTATGGAAAGGGGAGGTTGGCAAAGTTTATAGGTGACAGCATAGGTGGGGGTGGTGGGATCACTCATGGGAAAATTCATGTACTAGTGGGTGTTAGAGCTGCCCCTTTTTGAGATTGAAGTCAGCTGATATGTATTCCTGCTTAAGGGAAGTCTCTCTAACAAAGAAACCACTTTCGACAAACCTTAGGTATCCGAGTAATGAGGAAATTAGTGTATTTCATCAAAATATGCAAGATATGAGAGATAAAATTAGTGAACTGCTTACAGATGTTGACTCTAAAATTATTGGTATATCTGAACACTTCTTAAATAAGGAGATAATTCAGAGGCTTCCTTTACCAGGATACAGGTTGGCTGGCAACTTTTTTATGAGCTCTTTGCGGTTTGGGGGAGTAGCCATGTTTGTGAAAAAAAGTATCCCATTTCAGTCAATTGATGTTTCAAAGTACTGCAATGAAAAGGTGTTTGAATTCTGTGCAGGTGTGGTTAAATTTAGTGGAGTTTAACTTCTAACTGTTGTTATTTATAGATCCCCAGACTCCGATTTCACAACATTTTTGCTGAAGTTAGAGGAGGGTCTTGGTTCACTTTATAGGAAATACAAAAAGTTAGTTATATGTGGTGACTTCAATAGTAATTGTATATGTGACTGTGCAAGGAAAAGGATTCTGGTAGGCCTCGTTAATTCACATAATATTATAAAAACCGTATTCTTTCCAACGAGAGTACAAGGGAACAGTAGAACAACCCCAGACAACATTTTTGTTCATTCCTCATTACTAGAATGGCATTCTGTTAGCAAAAAAGTGAATGACCTTTCAGATCATGATGCAAAAATTTTAACTCCAAAAGATTTTTGTGCTGCAACTCATGTTAAATATAGTTATCAATTTTTTGGGAAATCTGATCCAGTTGCTGTGGAGACCTTTGTAAACCTTATCAAGGAACACAGTATACGATAAATATAATGCTTTCCTCAAGACTTTTTTCGTGCTCTTTGAAAATTGCTTTCCACTAGAACGTTCAAAACAGGGTATTAGCACTAACAGGCACCCTGGGTGGCTGACTAGAGGGATAAGAATATCCTGTAGAACAAAGTGGCAATTATATCAAAACGTTAGAAACAGTCAAAATCTAAATGCAGCCGTCCATTACAAACAGTATTGTAAGGTGCTTAAAAAGTTATTAGGAAGGCAAAAAGTATGTGGTATGCAGATAGAATAGCTAAGTCTCAGGATAAAATTAAAACCATATGGTCAATCGTAAAGGAACTGGCAGGTCTGCAGAGACAGGTCGAGGATATAGAATCAGTGCGTAGTGGGGATGTCCGTGTTACTGATAAGTCGCATATATGTACAGTATTTAATAATCACTTTCTGAATGTAGCAGGTGAACTAAATAGGAACCTAGTCCCAAAAGGGAATCATATAGCGCTCGTAGAAAAAAATGTTCTGAGACTGTTACCTGAAATGCCACTCCATGATACTGACAAGAGGGAGACTGAATTAATAATTAAATCACTAAAGACCAAGAACTCTCATAGATATGACGGTGTACCTAGCAGAATACTGAAGTATTGTTCTATGTATGTTACCCAGTACTTCGCCATATCTGTAACTTTTCCTCTAGGAGTGGTCGGTTTCCTGACCGATTAAAGTACTCGGTAGTGAAGCCACTTTATAAAAAGGGAGACAGGGATAATGCTGACAATTATAGACCTATTTCTATGCAATCGGTGTTTGCTAAAGTTATCGAGAAGGTTGTATATACAAGGTTACTGGAGCATTTAAATTCACATAATTTGCTGTCAAATGTACAGTTTGGTTTTAGAAATGGTTTAACAACTGAAAATGCTATATTCTCTTTTCTCTGTAAGGTTTCGGACGGATTAAATAAAAGGTGGCAAACGCTAGGTGTTTTCTTTGATTTAACGAAGGCTTTTGACTGTGTTGACCAAAAAATATTACTGCAGAAGTTGGACCATTATGGAGTAAAGGGAGTAGCTTACAATTGGTTCGCCTCTTACTTTAAGAACAGAAAACAGAAGGTAATTCTCCGCAATATTGAGAGTTGTAGTTATGTTCAGTCCCAATGGGGCACTGTTAAGTGGGGCATTCCCCAAGGGTCGGTGCTGGGGTCACTGTTGTTTCTTATTTATATAAATGATATGCCTTCTAGTATTGCAGGTGATTCAAAAATATTTCTGTTTGCTGATGACACCAGCTTGGTAGTGAAGGATCTTTTGTGTATATTGAAACATTATCAAATAATGTAGTTCATGAAATAAGTTGGTGGCTTGTGGAAAATAATTTGATGCTAAATCACAGTAAGACTCAGTTTTTACAGTTTCTAACTCACAATTCACAAGAACTGATACTTCCATCAGACAGAATGGGCATATTATAAGCGAGACGGAACAGTTCAAGTTCCTAGGCGTTCGGATAGGTAGTAAGCTGTTATGGAAAGCCCATGTTCAGGATCTTGTTCAGAAACTAAATGCTGCTTTATTTACCATTAGAACAGTATCTGAAATAAGTGACAGTGCAACACGAAAAGTAGTCTACTTCGCATATTTTCATAAGCTTATGTCATATGGTATTATTTTTTGGGGTAATTCTTCTGATTCAAAAGGGTATTTTTGGCTCAAAACCGGGCTGTTCGAGATATATGTGGTGTAAATTCGAGAACCTCTTGTCGACCCCTATTCAATAGTTTGGGAATTCTGACATTGCCCTCACAGTATATATTTTCTTTAATGTCGTTTGTTGTTAACAATATTAGCTTATTCCCAAGAGTTACCAGCTTTCACTCAGTCAATACTAGGCAGAACTCAAATCTGCCTGTGGAATGCATTTCCATGACTCTTTTGCAGAAAGGAGTGCACTATTGTGGTGCATCCATTTTCAATAAGCTACCACAAGAACTCAAAAATCTTGCAGCAGCCCAAACGCCTTTAAGTCTAAACTGAAGAGTTTCCTCATGGCTCACTCCTTCTATTCTGTCGAGGAGCTCCTGGAAGAGCTGAAAAATTAAGCAAATTTAGTGTTACATTGTTGATTTTCTTTATTTAAACTTACGAACTGTCGCCTGAATGCGTTTCTTGTATTTCATTTTATCTGCTTCTACTATCGTGTTATAATTTCATGTATTGACACGTTCCATGACCACGGAGACTTCTCTTTAATTTGGTCGCACGGAACAATAAATTAAATTAAATTAAATTAAATTAAATGGTTGAAATGGCTCTGAGCACTATGGGACTTAACATTTGAGGTCATCAGTCCCCTAGAACTTAGAACTACTTAAACCTAACTAACCTAAGGACATCACACACATCCATGCCCGAGGCAGGATTCGAACCTGCGACCGTAGCGGTCGCGTGGTTTCAGACTGAAGCGCTTAGAACTGCTCGGCCACACCGGCCTGCCGATTCAAAGAAAACGATGCGTCCACCAGAGGAAACAAAAAACCCACCATACGAATCAGGATGAGAGATGCACAATTAGAATGCATATTAGACAGTGACAGTGACATTAACGGCCATATCCGAGTCAACAAATCTCAAATACCTAAGGTGTCACCTCTGGCGATACACATAAAGAAGGCTAGAATAAGAGGAGCCTTGCCAGGAAGGAGTGCACAAATGAATAGCAAAGTCTCATTGAATATAAATGTTAAGAGCATAATCTCGAGGCACACTTTCTGGTCGTCCTGGACTTGGGACCTGGCCTGATACTGGCACTAGACTTCTTGATAGAACAGCAGGCGATAACAGTGTTAGAGAAACAGGAGATTATGCTACAAAAAGATAGGGTTAAATAATTTTGATGAACCTGCTACCTGGACAATGCTTCCCTGCATACGAGGGGCTGAAGGTTTCTTCTGAACAGCGGGTTTCAAGGCATCGCAGATATGCTCAATAATGTTCATGTCTGTCGAGTTCGGTGGCCAGCGGAAATGTTTCATCTCAGAAGAGTGTTCCTGGAGCCATTCTGTAGCAATTCTGGACTTGTGGGTTGTCGCACTCTCCTGCTGGAATCGCCCAAGTCCGTCGGAATGCACAGTGGGCATAAATGGATGCATTTGATCATACATGATGCTTACGTACATTTCAACTGTCAAAGTATTATCTAGACGTATCAGGGGTCCCATATCACTCCAACGGCACAAGCCCAATACCATTACAGAGCCTGCACCAGCTTGAACAGTCCAATGCTGACAAGCAGGGTCCATAGATTAATGAGGTTGTCTCCATACCTATACACGTCCATCCACTCGATACAATTTGAAACGAGACTCGTCCGATCAGGCAACATGTTTCCAGTCGTCAACAGTACAACGTTGGTGTTGACGGCCCCAGGCGAGGCGTACAGCTTTGTGTCGTGCAGGCATCAAGGGTACACGAGTGGGCCTTCGGCTCCGAAAGCGCATATCGATGGTGCTTCGTTGAATGGTTCTCACGCTGATACTTGTTGATGGCCCAGCATTGAATTCTGCAGCAATATGCGGAAGGATTTCACTTCTGTCACGTTGAACGGTTCTCTTCAGTCGTCGTTGGTCCCGTTCTTGCAGGACCATTTTCCGACTGCAGCCATGTCGAAGATTTGATGTTTTACCGGATTCTTGATATTTACGGTACACTCGTGAAATGATCGTACGGGAAAATCCCCACTTCATCGCTAACTCGTAGATGCTGTGTCCCATCGGCTGTGCGCCGACTATACCTCCACGTTCAAACTCAGTTAAATCTTGATAACCTGCCATTGTAGCTACTGTGCCATACACTTGTTGTGTTATGTGGGTGTTGTCGACCGAAGCGCCGTTTTCTGCCTGTTCACATGTCTCTGTATTTGGATACGCATGGCTATGGCAGTTCCTTTGGTGCTTCAATGTACATAGCCTTTAAAATTTAAAACTGATCACATGTTTTGGATAGTATTAGAATGATTATGTAGAATAAATCTTGCAAAAAGTGTGTGCTATATTACAGTTGTCAAGTAACTATGAATTCTGGAATACGATGTACCGTGTTTATATTGTATGTAGAAAGACTGAGGAACGAGAACTGATTTGGTATCCATAAGACTTGTACAGATCCAGACCAGAAGCCTGACAACACGAATACGCCACAAGCCGCTTCTGAAAGGACGAAGACGGGGATAGGCACCATGGACGTGTCTAGAGGAGCGGAAAGTGCCCAAGCTGAGCTTGGCAGCCGATGACCTACATTCCAGACAGAGTGGGGCTGCTTAGGTGACACGAAGGGATTACCAAGCTTCGCAGCTGGTCATAGCATACCCGATGGCTCTTCCTGCGGCTGGCCAAGGGAGAAGGACGCCCCGTAGTGGCGGCAGTCTGTTTGTAGACAAAGAGGAGGTGGTCTGACTTAGAACCCACGCTAACCCCAGATACAACCAAACAGTTTCGCTGTGGCCAACAAGAAGTTGTGAGGATGCCTTTTCTCTAGTTAGAGGTTACTACTGGTCATCCTCAGCGACGTTGGCAAGGGAAACATGCTACACTTCAGAATAATATATCTGCAGTTTTCTAGTCGTAGAACTGCAACCCTGGTGGTCAGATTGTAACCATACACAGTTCTACGTTAAGAAATAGTCTCTTTGAGAATGATACCGATGTTTTCTTCCTTGTGAGAAGTCCTCTAAGATATCGTCCATGGAGATGTTACCGATCAGCTTATCACTTTCAAAGGACCTTTGGAGAGCGTTACAAGCCAGTTGCACTATTCCACTATCGACTACATGTTTTTCACATTTGAGCCAAACCTATATAACTTTCATACGACAGCTGAAGGACAAGCCACTGATTGAGAGGTCCACATCAGGGGCGACATCTGTGAAGTGTTACTGTTATTGAGTCTGTGTTGAGCCCTTCTTGTTGTCTGCCACAAAGTCACAATGTGGATCCAAGAAGACGCACGCTGCCATCCCAAGAACGGCAGGCACGCAGTCCTGCTGATGAGGGCACTGCCTTGAAGGAAGGATGTCAGATGCTGCCACCACTGCCACAGCTGGCATTACTACACTGTGCTGCCACTGCCGTCCATGGCTGTTCTGTACCGACGAGTACATGTGTGAGGTCATCCTTGCCACTGACTGTAAGATTCAGAGTCTCCAGATGCCTGCGCCCCCAACCCTCTTTCACCAGTAAACTATATCTACAAGAAGAGTTTTCGCTGTTGAGTTGTGAAGCTCCAGGTTTAATAGGAAGCTGTTCTTATTAACCTTTATTTCAGGTCTTATTTCATTCCCGGCTTCAGTTTCTGCCAGGTCGGTTAGCTGCCTAGGTACGTCGCTTCCTGTCAGCAGGCACGTGTTGCACTTCTGAACAGTTCAAACCACCACCGTATGCCAACCAATCACGGGAAACGGACAGGTCACGTGGCGGAACTTCGTCTCGATACTTGGCAAAACAGGGTTCTGCAATGCTCTGTTGTCCACTCACCTTCAGTGGCTTAGCGCGCCCTTCCCCTCTGCTCCGATCTCTCTGTCTGTACTCTGACAAAGTCCATTAAACCGTCAGCCATGGTAACTAAAATGGGTTGCACTGTCATTCTACCCCACGCTCCTCCGTGAAGAAGACCGTTCAAAAATGGTTCAAATGGCTCTGAGCCCTATGAGACTTAACATCGGTGGTCATCAGTCCCCTAGAACTTAGAACTACATAAACCTAACTAACCTAAGGACATCACACACATCCATGCCCGAGGCAGAATTCGAACCTGCGAACGTAGCGGTCGCACGGCTCTACACTGTAGCGCCTAGACCCTTCGGCCACTCCAGCCGGCCCCACTGCTTGTAACCATGTCGATAACGCCCTTGCAGGCTTCATCTTTGAGTTAAATCAATTCATGTGGACTTTAACTCTGACCGAGCAGGTTAAATAATTAAGTGAAAAAGATCACTGAGTTGGTGTGAGGTGGGGGGGGGGGGGGGGGGGGGATGGATAGTTTTCATGACCGGTGTGACTGAAATTAAATTTATACCTACTTCCGGGGATCAGTCACACGAAAATATACAAACATCCTTATAGACTTGGAGGGACGTGAGCGACTAGTGGAACGCTACTCTAATAAGAAAAGTGTTGAGTATTGCAGAGATCAGTTAACGAGCGTTTTGTAGAGAACTGGTGAAAATCTTGAAGTCTCTTATGACCGGATTAGACCGTGTTGTGCCTGACATATGTATTAGCCGTGCTATAGACGTATTCATACGTGGAATAGACGTGCAGACAGAATGCGGAATATAAGTAGCACCACCACCCTCTTTAGATGAAGCCGTGAGGCTTGCTCTGCCCCAGCAAGAGGCGAACCGGTTCGGGGCGACTGGAATCCGAAACTACGAACCACAGCGTCCTCTCTGTAATACAGGGCATTGCTGTCGTTGTGACCGACAGGGACACATAACTGATATGGGCGGTTCCCCCTATTGCCATAAGCATGGTGAGATACGACATATATGACAACATTGTCCCACAAAACGGGATGCCAACAGAAGAAACCGCAAAAGAAACAGTAGTAAATGAGGAAGTGACGCACTTAATCCTACCGCAACTCCAAAAATGCCGCTTCAGTAGAGACAGAAGCTCCTCATCGCCGCCACCTGCCTTGCCAACAATTTATGTGGCTAAGGTAGAGCCAGCGGTCTCCGCCAGCGGCAGTGCAGGCAGAAAAATGAAGCCAGTCAACCACGCAATGACTACGACGCCACAGAAATTTTAAACGAAGGTGATGAACATCCTATCCGATTCTGTGGCTTTGCTGCGGCCCAGCATTCCGTCTCTGGCCGGAGACAGTGCAGGCGATGTCGTAGACGTGCCAGAACGCCGAATAGGCCATGGCGAGAATAAGAAGCCAAATGTTGATGCCTACTGAAGAGCGTTTTCCTGCTTCAGTTTCGGGACTTGTTGATTGTAGGTCTGTAGCGTTCGTTTCCGTTTAGCCGGGTACCATTCGATATTGGCAATACCTACACTGGCGCGAGGAACTGCAAGAAGGGTTCGTCTTTGTGTTTCCCTAAACCACGAATAATGGTGTTACATCAAACATCCCTAAACAACAATGTGCGATATCTGGCGTTTTCTGGCTGACATTCAGAATTCTGAGAGTTTTAGCTATGTACATTGGTGCAGTGTTGATATTCACGTGAAGTATGTGTTATTTTGCTTTATATGGTGTCGTTTAGCATTATAAACTACCAAATGAATTTTCATTGTTAGCTCCATTGTGGACCATTCTTTCTGTGGTTTTTTTTACTATTATTCTACGTATTTTCCGTAAACAATTACTGTATCCATATTTTCTATGATGTTCCATTACCGTTATTGAACTGCCTGCAATTATCTATCGTCTGGCCTTCTGTCTGACAAGGTTAAGAATGCTTTTTCAGCATCTTGCCCTTCCATTTCCGATTGGTATCGTTCCAACTGTGCTGAAATTTCTGCTGACGTCACCTATATTTATGTTACTATGTTCATTTTGCTATGTCTATTTTCCGCGCTGTGCTGCGCTATGCTATACCTTATTTAGTATGCATGGAACAGAGACCGTTACCGCCCTCGTAAGCAACATTGCCAACGAACTCATCGAATTCGGTATTACACTCATACGATGTGTAACTGTTTTAAACAGAGAATATCACACAGAACGCATGGTTTTGCATAAGTAAGAATACAGATTGTCACGCTGTGCAGATGCTACAAACACGGCTGTGCATACAACCTATCGAAAAAACCATATTTTCGCTCAGTGCCATAATTCGTGGGAAGAGATACGCCCTAGAGATGTACACTGACGGAAAAAAAATCTCAGCACCAAAACAATAATTAATGTAGAGTACAGAAATTTCTGGGATACATTTCTCTGGGTAACACATTTAAGTGATTAACATTGCAGGGTTACATGTCAAAGCAAATGCGAGAATGCCATTGTAAACGTGAGGTGATGGTTCATTAATAGCCGGTGTAACCGCCACAATGTCGAATGCAGAAGTGCAAACATGCATGCATTGTGATGTGCAGGTACCGGATGTCAGTTTGTGGGATGGAGTTTTGTGCCTGTTGCACTTGGTTGGTCAATACAGGAACTGTTAATGCTGTAGTTGTCGTCCAATGATGTCCCATATGTGCTTGATTGAAGACATATCTGGTGATTGAGCAGGCCAAAGCAACACGTCGACACTGTGTAGTGTATGTTGAGTTTCAGAAGCAGTATGTGGGAGAGCTTTATCCTGTTGGAAAAAAAAAACCCTCGATTGTTGTTCAAGAATGGCAGCATGACAGGTCAAATCACAAGATCTACGTACGATTTTGCAGTCAGGGTGCGTGGGATACACACATCAGTGTTCCTGCTGCCATACGAAATCGCACCTCGACCTATAACTCCAGGTGTAGGTCCAGTGGGTGGGTGTCTAGCACCCAGATAGGATGGTTGCAGGTCCTTAACTAACCTCCTCCTAACCAGCACACGGCTGTCACTGCCACCGAGGGGGAACCAGCTTTCATCAGTAAGCACAATCGACATCCACCCTGCCCTCCATTGAGCACTCGCTCGACACACAAATAGTCGCAGATGGCGGTGGTTTGGGTCAGTGAAACGCGCGCTACAGGGCGTGTAGCTCGGACCTGTCGTTGAAGTAATCAATTAATAGTAGTTTTTTGTGTAATTGTGGTGCCAATGTGGCACGCAAAGGCAGTACGATGCGCCAGAGCCATACGACGAACACGATGGTCTTCCCTCGCGTTAGTGCCAAGTGACCGTCCGGAGCCCAGTCTTCTTGCGACCGTTCATTCTCGCGACCACCGCTGACAGCAGTCATGTGCAGTGCCCACATTCCTGCCAAGTCTTTCTGCAATACTGCAGAAGGAACATCCAGCTTCTGTTACCTCTATTAAAGGACCTCGTTCAAAGTCAGTGTTGATAACTGTATCTTGGACGCCTAAAGTTATTATTGACTGACATCAGCTCATCACGTCCAATCTCAAAAATTACTAACGCTCACGACCGTTACAGCTTGTCTTTAAAGTAAACTTGCTTTGCATCCTCATAGTGGCGCTACTAACGCCACTTCTATGCGACTGGCGCGAAATTTTTATACAATTCGTCCATCAGATGTAGAAACTCGCCAAACAACTTTCATTTACGTCGCACAACTCCTTCTTGTTGCTGCGATTTCTTTCTTCTTTTTTCCTTTTTTGTCATTTTGCCGTATGTGATTGTCGAGTTGAGGCTGAAGATTTGAGTTTATGCTATTGAGTACATGTCGTTGAGCTGTTGATATGCTCGTATTATTATGAATTAGGAGTTTTGTTGTGCAATGTCCCGTAACTGAGTTCAGTAATATACACTGTTGAAGACTTAGTTAAAGAGCGCTGGTAAATCCTGTTTGATGTCTTATTGCACAAGAGAATGGGAACCTATTTTTTCGAATTCTATTGTGGCATTAGCATCCTAAAACTTACGCATGATTTACAGTGGTACAATACTGCAAGCATTCCACGGAAGGTATACAAACTCGTAAATCGAATAATCTGTTATAATTTTGTTGTTATACATCGAGTAGAGAGGAGTGTTGCTGCAAAATGTATAATGAGGTTTGAGTTGCGCTAGACACCATAGGAACACAGAAACTCAGGTCTGCGCCTCGCTCCGCGCAGGTCACCTGTCTAAGCGCGGCGGCCATTATTGTCTGCTAACCGACCAGGATAAAGCAGCAGGTTTCCGTGCGAACATACAGTTCTTCAGTCAGAGCCCAATGCGTGCGAGAAAATTTTGCCGCCATTGACAGCTACACATGTCGCTTACTTATGCGATCTTAATAGCCCAGCAAACTCTTCACAATTACTTGAGCCCGAAATTCATTCACCGTGTTTCCAGTAACCATCATGCCTATTGCAGTAATATTTTCGCCTTGATTCGCTCTGTATTTTGCAATCGCATTTTTGAATGTCATGTAATCCCGACCTATTACAGGCATTCGAAATTCTTCCCATGTTGTTGTGCACACATTTACGTCTTTGACTTTAAAGTTATGAGTGTGCTAACACACACACACGAGAGATCTGGTGTTCGTTGATAGTGTCATTGTTGCAGAAGGAGTTTCAGACTCCATTTATTCAAAGGCCATGTCGAATGCAATTGTGTTCATAAGGTCACCTGGTCAGTTAATTTGGTTCCACACATTTTTTTAGCTACAGGCTTAACTCATGTTTTACTGAAATATAAGAAGTCTTTATCAGATCCTGTTAGTAACCCAGCTTTACTCTAGCGTAAGACTAGTAGCAGTCTGCGCGAATTTTGCCATGCGCGCTGTCAAAAACATGATTTTTGTACCGCTTGTATGCGAAAAAGATATAATATGCATTAAATTACGATTACATACTTTGAAAGCACTTTAGCCACATTTTAGTCATATTCCTTACATCTAGTTCATTTATTCGTGCTTTTAAGTTTGTTGATTGTTTATCAAGAAATCCTCGACGAAAGAACATATTAGAATATACTGAACACCGAGCCGAGTTCTTGTTGTGGTCTTCAGTCCAGAGACTGGTTTATGCAGCTTTAAATGCTACCCTATCCTGTCCCAGCTTCTTTATCTCCGAGTGACTACTACAACCTACATTCTTCTGAATCTGATTAGTGTATTCATCTCTTGGTCTCCCTCTACGATTTTTACCCTCCACGCTTCCCTCCAAAACTAAATTGGTGATCCCTTGATGCCTCATAACGTCTCCTACCAACCGATCCCTTCTTTTATTCATGTTGTGCCCCAAATTCCTCTTTTCCCCAATTCTGTTCATCTAATCTTCAGCATTCTCCTGTAGCACCACATTTCGAAAGCTTCTATTCTCTTCTTGTTTAAACTATTTATAGTCCATGTTTCACTTCCATACATGGCTACACTCCATTCTAATACTTTCAGAAAAGACTTCCTGACACTTAAATCTATACTCGATGTTAACAAATTTCTCTTCTTCGGAAACGCTTTCCTTGCCATAGCCAGTCTAAATTTTATATCTTCTCTACTTCGACCATCATCAGTTATTTTACTCCCCAAACACCAAAACTCATCTACTACTTTAAGTGTCTCATTTCGTAAACTGATTCCCTCAGCATCACCTAATTTAATTCGACTACATTCCATTATCCTCGTTTAGCTTTTGTTTTTGTTCGTCTTATATCCTCCGTTCAAGATACTTTCCTCTTCGTTCAGCTGCTCTTGCATGTCACTTGCTGTCTCTGAGGGATTTACAATGTCATCGGCAAACCTCAAAGTTTTCATTTCTTCTCCATGGATTTTAATTCCTACTCCAAATGTTTCTTTTTGGTGGTCAGGGTCCACATCTGACCCTGGAAATTCCCTACAATTTTAAACCTGTTTCTTAAATCTCTGTCTTACCATTATATGATCTATCTGAAATCTTCCAGTGTCTCCAGTCGTTTTCCACGTATACAGTCTTCTTTCATGGTCCTTAAACCAAGTGTTAACGATGATTAAGTTATGCTCTACGCAAAATTCTACCAAGCGGCATCCTCTTTCATTCCTTATCCCAGTCCATATTCATCTACTACTTTTCCTTCTCTTCCTTTCCCTACTATCGAATTCCAGTCCGCCATGACTATCAAATTTTCGTCTCACTTAAATATCTGAATAATTTCTTTTATCGCATCATATATTTCTTCAATCTCTTCATCATCTGCGGAGCTAGTTAGTATATAAACTTGTACTTCTGTGGATTGCGTGGGCTTCGCGTCTATTTTGGCTACAATAATGCGCTCACTATACTGTTCATAGTAGCTTATCGGCGCTCCTAGATCTTATTCATTATTAAACATACACCTGCATTACCCCTATTTCATTTTGTATTTATAAACCTGTATTCTTGTTCCTCCTGCCACCGAACTTCACTAATTGCCACTATATCTACCTTTAACCGATCCATTTACCTTTCCTAATTTTCTAACCTACCTGCTTGATTAAGGGATCGGGCATTCCCCACTCCGAGCCGTAGAACGCCTGTTTTCTTTCTCCTGATAACAACATCCTCCTGAGTAATCCCTGCCTGGAGATCCAAATGGGGGACTATTTTACCACCCAAGGCGACGGTATCATCATCTAACGGGACAATAAGGCTGCATGCCCTCATACAACGTACGGCTGTAGTTTCCCCTTGCTTTCAGCCGTTCGCAGTACCAGCACAGCTATGCCGTTTTGGTTAATGTTACAAGGCCAGATCAGTCAATCATCCAGACCGTTGCCCCAGCAACTACAGAAACTCTTCAGGAACCACACACTTGTCTGGCATCCCAACAGATATCCCTCCGTTGTGGCTGCACCTACGGTACGGCTGTCTGTATCGCTGAGGTCCGCAAATCTCCCCACCAACGGTAGGGTCCATGGTTCATGGGGGCACCAGCCGAGTTACTGACAACATAATCATGCGTCTAGTGGTACGAGAGCCATTACGCGTTCGATGTCACCTCGCCGCACAGTCAAAAACATACAGCCATAGTGGAACCCGAGTGGCAGCACTGCATGGACCTTGCTCACTGCTTTTAATAGAGCGATGAGACGGCAGTTTCTGTCACCGGCCGCAGCCGCCTTACTGCTACAGGCTGTTCGGAAATTCCCATTACAATCTTCTAGGACTTCTACAGGGGAGTGAGTACCGTTTCCGTTCTACAGCAGTTTAAAAACATGTTTGCTAGGTTGGTATGCAGTAGAGTGGTAATAGTGGGTGATGGTTACGTCGGATCGGCTGATGTCATTTGACGTCCTTACTACCTCTCTGACCTGGCTCGATGTTCATTCTCGTGTCTGTGAGTGTTAGAGCAACGTGACTGAGTACACATTAGCGGAATACACTGACATGATCCTTTTGAATGACGAAGCTTAGGGTAATGGAAGAGCTGCTTGTCGCCTATATCGAGATCGTTCTCCACAACGTCCGACTCCATCGCTTACCCTTTTCGCCACAATTTCGCAACGGCTTCGAGAGAGAGGACCTTCACCGTCACCGGTTGTGACTGTGGTGCTCCAAGGAGACGTTACGCACCTCAACTGGAAGAAGTCGTGCTACATCACGTCGAAGAGCACCCGTCAACAAGTGCGCGAGCGATTTCGTTGGAAAGCAAATGAAGTACTGGGTCACGCCTAATCAATTACTTATAAAAGTTGTCACGTTACCAACATATTTTCAAATGGTTGCAGCACGGATAAGGTACATTACTGGACATGGTATTCAATTCAAAATATATTCTCCTCTACAAGTCCTAGAAATCTGTAACGGGTATTTCCGAATACCTTTTATACCAAACTTTGCCGGCCGCTGTGGTCGAGCGGTTCTAGGTGCTTCAGTCCGGAAGCACGCGGCTGCTACGATCGCAGGTTAGAAACCTGCCTCGGGCATGGATGTGTGTGATGTCCTTAGGTTAGTTACGCTTAAGTAGTTCTACGTCCAGCGGACTGATGACCTCAGATGTTAAGTCCCATAGTGCTGACAGCCATTTGAATTTGAACAAACATTCTCAGCATGCAGCAAACACCCCACAGATGTCTGCACTGAATAAAAACTTAACGCTAGAGCCGTTACATTCATATCCTACTTTAACTCCATTACGTAGAACGTCATTAATACTACTGTTCTACGACAACTTATCCGAAAACCGTTATTAGCTTACGTAACCAAAAGTTATTACTACTTCTAAAAACGACTACGCGTATTACTGCTTTCACAATGACACCTTACGATTTTACGAGAAAGTTTTCAATTCTATTACTGTTCAAGACATTAACTGTTACGTCAATACCTGTTGGTCTTTAATGTTACATCCTGTAGCACAACATATATATCTCTTAAAATACATATCTGAACATGTGTACCTTACTGGATTTTTATACATTATAAAAACACTCTCACATTTGTCCGCAGCTCGTGATCTAGGGGTTAGCGTTGCTGCTTCTGGATCACAGGGTCCCGGGTTCGGTTCCCATCCGGGTTAAGGATCTCCTCTGCCCAAGATCTAGATGTCTGTGTTGTCCTCCTCCTCCTCCTCCTCATCATCATCATTCATCATGTCCGCCCCCGGTAGCTGAGTGTTCTGAGTCACAGAATGTCAATCCTAAGGGACAGGGATCGAAACCCGGATGGCTTGGAGATTTTCTCCACTCAGGAACTGGGTGTTGTGTCGTCCTAATTATCATCAATTCATCTCCATCGACGCGCAAGTCGCCGAAGTGGCGTCAAATCTAAAGACTTGCACCCGGCGAACGGTGTACCCGACGGGATGCCCTAGTCACACGACATTTACATTTATCATCATCATCATCATCATCATCATCATCATCATCATTCGTGACAGTGGCTATACTGGACTATGCAAAAAAGTTGGACTGTGTAAAAATGGAATTTTGTTCTGGCCCTGATGACCGCGCAGTTAAGGGCCCCACGAAACAAACATCACCATCATCACTCTCACATTTAAATTTATAAATACTATGTCTACAAAAATAATTGCTGCCTGTCTACGTCACCGGAGCCAGTGAGGTCCAGGTATGCCATCTTCAAGTAGGTCTTTAACTACGTTGTCTGCGACATTACTGCAGTTTGCAACTATTTAACTTCACGTCATTCTACCGTCCTATAACAGCAACGTGCTAGACTTGTCAAAATGAAAATGGGAAGTTAGAAAACATTTTACAACACTTTCCCCACGTTTACTCTTGTAACGACGCACCATGCGTCTCCTATGTTGCCAAATTCACACTTTTCACTTTTTGCCTTTTCGCTACGGTTACTGTGACATAATGTGTGACACGCTAAATGGATACCGGTGCTGTAATAGGCTTTCATCTCTGTTCAGCTCACTGTCAGTTTCTAACTTTTACACATGTTTCCTCGTCCTTTGCCAGGATTTGCATGTTAATTGAAATCCTTGACTGTGCTGTTTGTCGCACCGATAAGCGGCCTGTGCTGAGCTGGTGTCGGTGGCTGCTGCGCTACTGACGCGTGGATTTGCGAGCGCCTCTAGCTATTCCCACAGGGGTAATTATTTCCGCGCCACTTGCAGTGTACCACGACCTTCGCTCTTTGGCACGAATTTCTCAAACCAAATGACTGTGCTATTGTAAGCAGATTGCAAGTCGAAGCTCCTAACAATAACAATGTTTATATGGAAATAAAATTATTTTGTATTTGTTTTGAAATTTTGAGGGAGTATTTCGTTGGTGGAGCGAATGCATGCTCAGTTTTCTCGAACAAATTTATTAGCAATTAGTTGTACGGTACAGTTCAAAGCATGGTATTCCACAAAGTCCAACATTGCACTCTTCACAATACATACGTGTTTCTCTTCTTTCTTTTTTCTCGTTGACGTCATTTTTGTTGCAACACACTCAATATATTTGCGTTGGCGCGTGCTTGTTCGCAGCAGGTTGAATGTGTTTCGGAAAATATCGTCCCACCAAACGTGTTGGGGCTGATACCTGGCAAGGCTGTCCACTTTTTCTACACTGAGAGGATAAACTGACGACGGCATTGTATTTTTCTGGCAGACTTTAAATGAGAGTTATTCGAAAGTCAAGTCTCCCGAATGGTTCAAATGGCTCTGAGCACTATGGGACGTAACATCTTAGGTCATCAGTCCCCTATAACTTAGAACTACTTAAACCTAACTAACCTAAGGATGACACACACATCCATGCCCGAGGCAGGATTCGAACCTACGACAGTAGCAGTCCCGCGGTTCCGGACTGCAGCGCTAGAACCGCACGACCACCGCGGCCGGCAGTCTCCCGAACTTTCGACTAAGTTTCTTGTACGAGGGGTATGAATTCAGAGCTGCTACATTTATGAAATGGCGAAACTGTTTCATTAATCTTGAAGAATCAAGTTTGCCAAGATCGATACTAATTATTTTTTTTACTATTACAGGGTTCGACAGATCTACGCTGTCATCATCGGATCTTGTAACATTATTAGTTGTACATGACTTTTGCAGCACTGAAAGTCACATAACGATGTTGCGTCATAATAAAATGTGACATTGAACATTAGCATATCACAAATAAAATACCACATAACAATAACATATATTACAATGAAATGAATACACCTAGCTGTATATAGGCGTTGTTATAAGTCAACAGAGACAGTTGAGAACGTGTGACCCGACCGGGGCTCGAACCCGGGATCTCCAGCTTACATGTCAGACACTCTATCCATTTCAGCCACCTAGGACACAGAGGACAGTGCAACTGCAGCGACTCATTTCTGTCACGCCTCCTGTGAGACCCACATTTGCAACTTATTGTCCCGCACTATATTCATAGTGCCCCTGCCCATTATTCTCACTACTCGCGGCTTTACTGCATCCGCAGAGAAGAAGATGGTCAAATGGCTAGTGAATCTGAACTATATATACAGGGTGGTCCACTGATAGTGACCGGGCCAAATATCTCACGAAATAAGCATCAAACGAAAAAACTGCAAAGAATGAAACTCGTCTAGCTTGAAGGGGGAAACCAGATGGCGCTATGGTTGGCCCGCTAGATGGCGCTGCCATAGGTCAAACGGATATCAACTGCATTTTCTAAATTAAGAACCCCCGTTTTTATTGCATATTCGTGTAGAACGTAAAGAAATATGAATGTTTCGGTTGGACCACTTTTTTCGCTTTGTGATAGATATCGCTGTAATAGTCACAAACGTATGAGTACGTGGTATCACGTAACATTCCGCCATTGCGGACGGTATTTGCTTAGTTATACATAATCCGTGTAAAAATGGACCGTTTGCCGATTCTCCGGCGGTAATTCGCTTGAATACCCCCCTTCAATTGTGCTGTTGCGGTACCAATCTAAGTGATAGGTGTTGCAGGTGTCAGCCAGCCAGCCAGCCAGCTAGCCAGCCCCTCCGTCGACGTGCAGCGGTCCCCGCCAGCAGCCCACCAGCGCCGGTTCCCGCAAGCGCCGGTCCCCGCCAGTGCCGGTTCCCCGCCACCAGCGGTCTCGCTAGCAGCCCGCCAGCTCCCTGCCAGCGCCGGTCCCCGCCAGCCCTGGTCGCAGCCAGCAGCCAGCGGTGGTCCTAGCTGCCTCCAGCAGCAGCAGCAGCGGAGGCGTCACCACCGGCCAGCCAACCGGGTCGCCCCCACCGCCAGCGACAGCAGAGTGGGGCTTCGGCCCCTGTCTCCTTCGTTCTTCGTCGTTCTCCGTCACCTTCTACTCTGTGTCTCTCGTCGCCCTGCCCGTCTCTCGTTTGTTTCCTTGTCTTGTCCTGTGTTTTTCTTCTCATCATAATGTCAAACCCCACCAGCTCCTCTACAGCTACCACCACTGCCATCGTCTACACCTCCCCCTCAGCCGCTGCCACTACTATCACATGGTGTGCCGGATCACTCCCCCCTCAGTCCATCCCCCCACTCCTCACTCTCCCATCTCCCTCCCTATTTGTCGCCCAATCCCTGGCTCCTCCCTCCCGTGCCTCCTCCGATCCCTTCCCTCCCCTCCCTTCCCCTGCTCCTTCCGTTTCTGCAGCCCCCGCTAGGGTGGTTGCCCGGAGAGCTACAGCTCACACTCACCTCTCCACTTCGCCCTCGTCGTCATCATCTTCACCGTCGCCTTCGCCGTCACCCTCACCGCCTCCGGCGCCGACTCCAGCACCGGGACCTGTCACTCCCCGCCACATTCCAGTCGTTCCCATCCCCCACACCTCCTCCGCCGCCGTCAAGCGCCCCAGTGGCACCCCTGCCTCCTCTACTCCAAAAAGGCTCCGCCTCTTCCCCTTCCCTAACTGATGATGCCATGGATGTCTCCCCACCTGACCCCCCTCCTCATCCTCCTACACCCCCTCCTACCACTACCTCCTCTCCCGTCCTCATCCCTCCTTTCTTGAAGCCCAGAACCTCACCCTCTTCCTTCGCCAGAATTTTCCTGGTACCCCTATCTGCCTCCTTACTCCTCGCCGTGATTCGGCGTTCATCTCCTCCCCCAGCCCTACCCTCAACATGGACCTCCTTTCCCGCACCCCTGTCACTCCCTTTGGGCCTAATGCCTCCCTCACCCCTGCTCCTTCCCCGTCTCCCTCCCACCAACCCCAACCCCCGCGTCGCCCGCTGACCCTCACCGCCGTGATCACTCGGCTTAGTCTGGCGATCACGGAGGAGGAGGTGTTGGCAGAGCTCAAGGCGCATCCCCATCTGGAGGTGTGTGCGGTTCGCCGCATTCATAACTCTGCCGGCCCCACCCGCCTTATGCGGGTCTTTTCCAAGCACGCCCCCTCCATCGACCGTCTCCTGAAGGAGGGTGCCCTTCTCTTTCACTGCCGCTACCCGGTTGACCCTTCCTGTTCCCCTCCTCAATCCCTCCGCTGCCAGATGTGCTTGTGGTATAATGCGCACCCTACATCTGCGAGCCATGAGGCCCCCACCTGCCCGCACTGTAGGCAAGCCCACTTTCTCAGGCAGTGCCCCAATCTCCAGCCCCCCCCCTCCTGTAATACCTGTAACCTTCCTCACCCCACTTACTCCCAGAAATGTAAAGCCAGACCCCCTCCTACCACTCCTGAGCTCACTGTTCCTATCCGCCCTCTGGACGCCCCCACCCCTCCCGGCAATTCCCTTCGTCCTCCCCCTACCGCTGAGGACATCATCAGATTCCTCACCATCGTCCTTCAGAATCTTCATCCTTTTCAGCGACCCCACACCCTCCTACAGGTATCCCTCGCTGCCCGTTCCGTTTTCCACTTGAAAATGTACGCCACCTACTCCAACAACCAGTCCCATTTCACCTTCTCTTGCCTTGACACCCTTGTCTAATTCCCTGTCATGGCGCTACAGCACCATATCCTTTTCAACAACATCCACTCCCTTCCCGCCAACAAGAACCTCTTCCTGCACACCCTTGCCACCCACCGTATGGACGCCTTCCTCCTCTATGAAACCTTCCTCCAACCCCACCACACTGTCCACACTTCGCCATACCTCCTTCACCGTTCTGATAATCCCCTCCCGATTGTGTGTGGCAGAGTTGCCATTGGTCACCACCGCCAGATCCCTGTTCGGCTCCAACCTCTCCTTCCCGACCCCACCAAACATCTGATCCTTAGTCTCTTCTTCCCCGGACTTACCGCTACCTGCGCCACCATCTATGTCCGCCCTAACGCCCCTATTCCCTTCGACTTCCTCTCCCACGTTGACCGTACCTTCTCCTCTTACGTGATCGCCGCCGACCTCAACATCCACAGTCGTTCCGCCGCCCAGTTATGGCGGTGGCATCGGTTCCTCTCCTCCCTTCAAGGCGACCTCATCCCCATCCCCCAGCACACCCGTCCCGAATCAAACTCCATTCCTGATGTTGTCCTTTCCTCCGCCAACCTCCTTGGCCGCATAACGGTGGATGTCCTGGAACCTATTGGTAGCGACCATCTCCCTGTCCTCCTCACCGTTTCAGACGGTCGTCGCCCCCGCCCCAACCCTCGCCATGACCCTCCCCCTAAGTATGTCCATGACTATTTCCATGCCAACTGGAATGCTTACTGGGATACCCTCTCCACCCAGGTCGATAGCCACCCCCTCACCTACCGTCGCCCTGACGATGTAACCCATGCCGCCACCTTTCTCCAGCAGACCTTGTCTGAGGCCGTGGTGGCCCACGTCCCTACTTTCGCTATCCACCCCCACCGTCCTACCTTACCCCCACAGGCCGTACTCCTCCTCCGTGAATCCCGCCGTCTCTAGCGTGCCTTCCTCCACACGCGTGACCTGGACACACTACGACGCCAACGGCAACTACAACGACACATTCGTAATTTTCTCGCGGCCAAGAAACGCCGCATGCACCCATTTAAATGCTACCCTCCCTATCTACTCATCCAAGTTCTGGTCTGCCTTCCATCGCCTTTCTGGAACTAAACCCTCGCCCTACTATCCTCTACTCCATGATGATCGCCCCTTCCCTGACACTCTTAGTAAGGCCAATAACTTTGCGTCCTACCTGTCTGATGTCTTTTCCATCCCCGATGTTCCCCAGTTCGATTACTCCCTCTTCCCGGATGTCCGCGATCGAACTGACACCTCTATCCCTCCCCTCGATCCTGGTTTCCAGTACTTGGACAACATTACACACACGGAAATCAATGCCCCAATCACTACACAGGATGTCATTGCTACACTCTGCACAAAACGCAACACCGCTCCTGGTCACGATCGTGTCACCTATCGTCACCTTTGTGAAGGTCCTGCCTTTTTCCTCTCCACCTTGGCCAGGCTCTACAATGTAGTCCCGTCCACCGGTTACTACCCCGACCTGTGGAAAACCTCCCATATCCTGATGTTCCTTAAACCTGGAAAACCGCCATCTGCCGTCTCTTCCTACTGTCCCATCAGCCTTACCTCGGTCTTCAGCAAGGTCCTGGAATCTATCCTCTCCCGCCGCATCCACCAGCATCTCCGCCAGCACTGCCTCCTTCCGATTTCCCAGTGTGGCTTTCGGCCGTCCTTCTCTTCCGACGACCTTCTCCTTCACCTCATTCATCTCCTTTCTGACCAGCTTAATTCCCGTCGCTCCACTATCTTCCTCTACCTGGACCTCGAACGAGCTTATGACCGCGTATGGCATTCCGGTCTCCTCTTCAAGCTCCAAACCTTCGCCCTTCCCATTAACTACATCCGTCTGATCGGCTCATTTCTCTCCCACCGTCCTTCCTACGTCATCATCCATAACACGGATTTCTACACCTTTTTTCCCTCCGCTGGTGTGCCCCAAGGTTCTGTCCTCTCCCCCCTTCTGTACCTTTTGTTTCATGTGGACATGCCGCCGCCGTCACCCCCTGTCCACCTTCTCCAGTTTGCCAATGATACTGCCTTCCTTGCCCTTACCCCCACACTGCAGCGGTCCCAACATCTTCCCCAATCCCATCTTGACCGGTTCACCGCTTGGTGCAACCAGTGGTTGCTCAAGGTCAATCCCTCCAAAACCCAGGCGATCATTGTAGGCAAAACCACCCCTTCCTTCCGCCTCCTTGATTTCTATCTCACCATCTATGGCCGTCCTATCGTCCTCACTCCCACCCTCAAGTACCTTGGCGTCACCCTCGACCGTCGCCTCTCCTGGACCCCCCCATATCCGGACAATCCAAGCCAAGGCACACTCCCGACACTGCCTCCTCAAGCTCCTTTCGGGCCGTATGTGGGGTCTGGACCCCTCCACCATCCTTCACACATATAAATCCCTCATCCACCCTATCCTCTGCTACGCCCATCCAGCTTGGATCTCCGCCCCCCCTACCTTTTATAAATCCCTTCAAATCCTTGAACTCCATGCTCTCCGCCTTGCCTATCGCATCCGTCTCCCCTCCCCCACACGGATCCTGTAAGATCTCGTTCCTTTCCCCACCTCCTCCTTTTCCTTGAAAGGATACGGATCCTGTACACTTCCCGCAAACTCGACCCTCCTCACCCACTTGTCTCGCTCATCCTCTCCCAACCCCGCCCGCTGCCGCACCTGTATTCCCACGTCCCACCCGGTCTCCATCTCTCCACCCTCCTTACCCTCTCTCAAGGTGGCGTCTGGCAGCTCCCCCTCCCTGATGATGTCCTCCTCCCCTCCATCTACCCCTCCTATCAACTTTGATCCTACCCGCCCCCACTTCCTGTGGCCTCTCCTCTTGGCACTCTCCCTCCCTTCTCTTTCCTTTTCCCCCATCCCCTTCCTCCACCCCTCTTCCCCTGGGCTCCCCCCTTCTCCCCTCCCCCTGTCTCCCCTACCCATCTCATCGTTTCTCCCCTCTCCTTCTCCCTCTCCCACCCCTCCCCCCTCCTCCTCTCTTGGCAGGTCCCCGGACTCGTACACGGTTAGTGAACATTCGCGCGCCGGAGACCACCACCTCGTGTTTCTCTGTATGCCGTCGTTTGTGCTTAAGTGGTTCAGTGTTATTCGTTTTGTGCACCTACGTTCACGTGTGACAACTTTCGTCTATGTATGTGTCCCGGTGCCCGAACAATTTTTATCTTGGTCTCTACGCCCGTGAACGGCTCCGTGTATTTTAAAAAGTGTTTGTCTCCGTTTATAAGTCCACCACCTATTCATCTCACATTGTCATCATTTCTGTCTTGTATGTTTCTCTGCGGCCGAAAAGCGGCGTAGTATGCTGCTGCAGGTCTGCCTGTAAACAGATTTCAAATAACAATCAAGGGAAAAAAAAAGGACCGTTTACCCGGCTTCCCCTCCCCTGTCCCTCTACTCCTCCTCTCATCTCCTCTGCCATTAGCATCCTTGTTTTTCCCCTCCCCCCTCACCATTTTTCCCCTCTTGGCAGGTCCCCGGACTCGTACGTGTACATCCGCGTGCCGAAGATCATCACCATCAGTGTCTCGCGTGTGCTGTCGTGTTTTGTGTTCAGTGTTCACTGTCACACTCCATCGTTCACCTGTCCCATCGACATCTTCAGTGTTTGTGCGTCGTGTCATCAGTTTGTAGTGTGTATTATCGTCGAGTGTTTTTGTACTTATGTGTCTACTGTTTTATTACGCACCTGTATATAACTTATGCATCTTCTTTGTGTTTTTTCTCACTGATTTTTATATGGCTGAAGAGCAGTGTAGAATGCTGCTGACAGCCTGCCTGTTGTATAGGTTTCAAAATAACAATAAAGAAAAAAAAATGAACCGCTTACCAATTGCGAAAAAGATCGATATCGTGTTGATGTATGGCTATTGTGATCAAAATGCCCAACGGGCGTGTGCTATGTATGCTGCTCGGCATCCTAGACGACATCATCCAAGTGTCCGAAACGTTCGCCGGATAGTTACGTTATTTAAGGAAACAGAAAGTGTTCAGCCACATGTGAAACGTCAACCACGACCTGCAACAAATGATGATGCCCAAGTAGGTGTTTTAGCTGCTGTAGAGGCTAATCCGCACATCAGTAGCAGACAAATTGCGTGAGAATCGGAAATCTCAAAAACGTCGGTGTTGAGAAAGCTACATCGACATCGACTGCACCCGTACCATATTTCTATGCACCATGAATTGCATGGCGATGCCTTTGAACGTCGTCTATAGTTCTGCCACTGGCCACAAGAGAAACTACGGGACGATGGCAGATTTTTGGCACGCGTTCTATTTAGCGACTAAGCGTCATTCACCAACAGCGATAACGTAAACCGGCATAATATGCACTATTGGACAACGGAAAATCAACGATGGCTGCGACAAGTGGAACGTCAGCGACCTTGGCGGGTTAATGTATGGTGCGTCATTATGGGAAGAAGGATAATTGGCCCCTATTTTATAGATGGCAATCTAAATGGTGCAATGTATGTTGATTTCCTACGTAATGTTCTACCGATGTTACTACAAGAAGTTTCACTGCATGACAGAATGGCGATGTACCTCCAACGTGATGGATGTCCGGCACATAGCTCGCGTGCAATTGAAGCGGTATTGAATAGCATGTTTCATGACAGGTGGATTGGTCGTCTAAGCACCATACCTTGGCCCCCGCGTTCACCGGATCTGACGTTCCCGGATAGCTCTCTGTGCGGAAAGTTGAAGGATATTTGCTATCGTGATCCAACGACAACGCCTAACAACATGCGTCAACGCATTGCCAATGCGTGTGCGAACATTACGGAAGGCGAACTACTCGCTGTTGAGAGGAATGCCGTTACACGTATTGCAAAATGCATTGATGTTGACGGACATCATTTTTAGCATTTATTGCATTAATGTGATATTTACAGGTAATCACGCTGTAACAGGATGCATTCGCAGAAATGATAAGTTTACAAAGGTACATGTATCACATTGGAACAACCGAAATAAAATGTTCAAACGTACCTACGTTCTGTATTTTAATTTAAAAAACCTACGTGGTACCAACTGTTGGTCTAAAACTGTGAGCCATATGTTTGTGACTATCACAGCTCCATCCATCACAATACGAAAAAAGTGGTCCAACTAAAACATTCATATTTCTTTACGTAGTACACGAATATGTAATAAAAATAGGGGTTCCTATTGAAAAAAGAACGCTGTTGATATCCCTTTGACCCATGACCCAACTAGCGGGCCAACCATAGCACCATCTGGTTTCCCCCTTTAACCTAGACAAGTTTCGTTCTTTGTAGTTTTTTCGTTTGACAGTTATTTTGTGAGATATTTGGCCCGGTCACGATCAATGGCCCACCCTGTATATATATATATATATATATATATATATATATATATATATATATATATAAAGATGGTATCTGTTCTATCGAACATGTCTGAAAGATAGATACCATCTTCATATACAGGGTGTTACAAAAAGGTACGGCCAAACTTTCAGCAAACATTCCTCACACACAAATAATGAAAAGATGTTATGTGGACATGTGTCCGGAAACGCTTAATTTCCATGTTAGAGCTCATTTTAGTTTCGTCAGTATGTACTGTACTTCCTCGATTCACCGCCATGATTTCATACGGGATACTCTACCTGTGCTGCTAGAACATGTGCCTTTAAAAGTACGACACAACATGTGGTTCATGCACGATGGAGCTCCTGCACATTTCAGTCGAAGTGCTCGTACGCTTCTCAATAACAGATTCGGTGACCGATGTATTGGTAGAGGCGGACCAATTCCATGGCCTCCACGCTCTCCTGACCTCAACCCTCTTGACTTTCATTTATGGGGGCATTTGAAAGCTCTGGTCTACGCAACCCCGGTACCAAATGCAGAGACTCTTCGTGCTCGTATTGTGGACGGCTGTGATACAATACGCCATTCTCCTGGGCTGCATCAGTGCATCAGGGATTCCATGCGACGGAGGGTGGATGCATGCATCCTCGATAACAGAGGACGTTTTGAACATTTCCTGTAACAAAGTGTTTGAAGTCTTCGCTGGTACGTTCTGTTGCTGTGTGTTTCCATTCCATGATTAATGTAATTTGAAGAGAAGTAATAAAATAAGCTCTAACATGGAAAGTAAGCGTTTCCGGACACATGTCCACGTAACATATTTTCTTTCTTTGTGTGTGAGGAATGTTCCCTGAAAGTTTGGCCGTACCTTTTCCGACCATTTGACCAACTTCTTCTGTGCGGTATCCATTTCATTTTGCAATCCATCTGAAACGAATAATGACTCGTTCCGTTATTACTTACGCATTTGTATTACAACTTACACCTTATGGTTTACATTATAGGACAACAAGAACCCAGCATCTACGGCACCAGCCGCAACGTACCGATGCATTACAACAGCGGGTCGATATGGCTACCACCAATGTCGTTACACACATTGTACCTCCGAAGCATGTTCTGGTACACTCTCTCCATCACACCTGGTGTCTCTTCAGTGTCTTGTGCAGCTGCCAGAACTCATGCCAGAAGATCTTCCTCTGGCTCTACAGGTGTCTCGTAAATTAGGCTCTTCATACGACCCTACAAGAAGTAGTCCATAGGGGTTAAATCCGGCGATCCTGGCGGCCACGAGATTGGACCACCACGGCTTATCCATCTTTCACCATACCGTCTGTTGAGATGTCTCCGGACAGCCAGTGAAAAGTGAGGTGGTGTTCCATCATGCTGAAACCACGTTTCCTGACGGACATTCAATGGCACAGCTTCCAAGAACGGGTCCAGTACGTATCGTAGGAAGACTAAGTATGCGGGACCCGTGAGCTTCAATGGAAGGAGCTATGGTCCAAGCACATTTCCGACCGCCCTGTATAATATCTTCCAAAATGTTTCTTTGTGACCGAATTACCGGTCACATATTGGTCACCTGAATCAACGTCACCCATTCTGCGATTATATTTTAGTATTACTTGAAGTTCCATTTTCACTGTTTCCTTCTTCTCAAATTTTCTGCATCTCGTCACTATAAACTGGAAGTTGTCTACACGTCTTTCTTATCTCACCATCACATTACAATCCGTTTCCCTGTATAAAAGGTCTTAACCTTTCGTTTCTCGAGTTTCACCTCGTTCAAAGCCGTTGGCATTTCTTTCGTTTTAACCATAACACTACCAATGCTGTCAGTGCTTTCAGAAACGAGAAAATAGAACAGCAGAAAATCAGTCTAATACCTGTTGGTCAGCCGGCCGCGGTGGTCTCGCGGTTCTAGGCGCGCAGTCCGGAACCGTGCGAATGCTACAGTCGCAGGTTCGAATCCTGCCTCGGGCATGGCTGTGTGTCATGTCCTTAGGTTAGTTAGGTTTAAGTAGTTCTAAGTTCTAGGGGACTAATGACCACAGCAGTTGAGTCCCATAGTGCTCAGAGCCATTTGAACCATTTGAAACTGTTGGTGAACACAGTATATCACTTAAAATATCCATGAAGCAAAGAGAAAACCACGTTAGACGCTATATGATATACACTATTTTCTTTGTTTAATCAGTTTTTGGAGGTCAAGGCACCTCCCTGGTGGGAAATAACTTGATTTTGGTACCGTCACTCTTATGATGTCACCTAACATCTAATAGGATGTTGGTGGAATTAGGTCGAAATCCCTACTGTATTGATCCCACAACCAATCGGTTCTCCAGAAATAATGAGGCTTGACTATTTGGTGGGAAATATCTCACATAATTGACTGGCTCTGTTGAATATTGCAACTTGTGGGAAAAACACTCATCATATATCTGAGGTCTTGTATGCACTGACACGTGATTACATAAGCACCCTCGTCCACCACCAAAACCCATATCTGGGGCAAAAATCCTTCCGACTGCATCTTCACACCTGTTGTATGGCAGATTCACGGGCCAAATCGCGTATTCTCACACATGCAGGTCATGAGTGAGGCCTACACACAGGTCTGGTTGATGTGGTGCCCAGACCGGACGTTGCGCTAATCCCCAAACACAGCATCAGTTGACAACAACTCTGTGCACGGTTGTGCCAGCAGGTAACAGGTGATAGGAAGCACCAGCTTTCCGCTACTGCAAACACCAGATGTGATATCCCCATCTTATTACAGTGCTTCAGGTTGGCTGTGGGAATAATATATCACCAAAAAATCACTGAAAAGGACCTAAACATTCCACCAATATCATGGAAAACGCCCAACTAACAAATATACCTCTAACAGACTCTATAAAAACATGCACACGCTAATAACTCTGAGCAGATGCATGATGCTAAGAAATAACTCCCTTACTGCGCTTCACTGGGACTGTCGTGACAACACGTCTGCTTCGCACAGCGCCTGGAAGTCTTGTGTAGATGCCTGTGGGCAACTTAAGAGCGATGCCAGCGCTCCAGACGACACTGATGGGAACTACAGGCTGGTAATCACACCCACACAGGTGTAGACAGACGAAAGCAAATCAAGTAATTATATTTCAAAAACACTCGCTAAGTATCGGGATTTGAGTGCAGATATATTTGAGAACACAGGCACCTTCCTCCACACATTGCTCATAACTCACAAGACAACAAAGGCAGCCAAATGCATACAGACCAGTAGTTCACTATTCACCACACCAAGGGCCTCTTAATAAAGGATGGGTCCCCTCCACGCCCGCACCAACGTGGTGACCAAACCAAAAGTTCTACTGTCACATCCGTATAACATGTTGGTTTTCGAATCGTGAGTCACAGGATGAAGAGCTGTGATGTTACCAATGCGTCTGGGTAGGATTACTCATTGAGATGGTCCATCAGGAGATAGAAAGTGGACGAAAGCTATCGAAGAGTAGCGGTTTGTAAGGACAGAGGGAAAAAGTGCCAAGGCAAGCGTCAAGGGAAGAAAACCTCTGCAACAGTAGGACAGGTAGTAAGGGCAGCAGCGGCTTGCTAACTGCGACAGTGCATCCAAGGTGTAGTTATGTTAGTTCGAGGCATCCTGCATCGTTACCTTTGTCGTTGCGGAAGCTCGTTGTAGGGCTTGCTGCAGCTGCTGCGTCCCTGTAACAATTCAAGGTCGTCATACATCAGTGGGCGATCGGTCATAGATCAGCTCACAGTGTAGGGGGTGTGCACTGTACGGTTTCCCGGCGATTGCCTGTTTTACGGCGGGTCGAGCATCTAGGGTTGACAGGGAGCTCGCCAGTACTGTCGTGTTAGCGTGCTATGGACCATACATGTTTAATTTCTTGTTAATAGTGTCTTTTGTCTACTATGTTTCCATCTATGGTTGTGGTCCTAGTTACCCACAGAAAGGATAAACGGGTTACGTGAGTGTCGCGTGTTATTGTGCAGTTGTGTGGAGAGTTTTTGGAATACCTACAAGATGGTATCTATCCGATATTCCCGGTGAAGGTCCACGGTGCGTGTGTAGCGCGGAGCGTTGCTTATGATACTTTGTTCTGTATGAGCTGCAGAAGGCGCAGGCGCGTAGGCGCAGCGTATGCCCAGTCAGGGGCTGCCACTTAATAGTGCCACTTAGGCAGTCCAGTGACTGCTGAGCAGAAGTCGGCGTCCTTTGATATTTGATAACTGGGAAACTACCTCCGCTCTGTCTCAAGTGAGTACTTCCTGGTTGTGAGTGAACCGATGGGTCCAAACATGCAGACGGAGCTTTTCATCCCGCCGCGGAATATGGAATTTCTACTGGCTAATGCTGAGTCAGTGAAGATTTATTAAGCCTACACCTCCACTGTCAACCTCATTCTGCTATCGTCCACGGCTACAATACTTTCATCGTCAGTTAACCTGTTCCTGTGTTAATTCTCTTGCAAAACGCAGCGTTTTTCAAGCAGCACCAGTGGCAATGCCAAACGCCCAAGGCAGGGAGAACTACCAGGTAACAGCATATTTCACTTCATAGCATGAGATCGGAATTCGCGGTGTGTATTTTCGTGAGAAAGTTTCGTAGTATCAAATCACACTGTGGTCAGGTTTAGGCATTGTAGTATTTCATAGAATGAGATAAGATTTTGTAGCTTATATTTTAGTAAAAAAGCTTCGTTGTACCAAATCAATATGTGTTCATATTTCGAAGTATACTTTCGTAAAAATCTTTCGTAGTATCACATCCATGTGTGTTCAGATTTCGATGCTAAAAAAAGTCTCGTAGCTTCTGTTCAGTATTCATAGCGTTTGTTCAGGTTCCGGTGTTAATTGTTGTTCCTTGTTGTTTCAGCATACAGCCACCAAATAGTGTATCACCTGGAAGCTGAGCGGGGACAGAAGCAGGATCAACGTCGTAAGTATTTACATTTTCTTATTCTTGGTACTGTACATGTGTAATATTTTGCTGTAGACATATTATTCTTTTCAAGAAAATTTCATCGTATACGTAATTTGATGATGAATGAGTGTAACTCCATCTTGTGGCTGGAGTATGGGACTACGGCTAGTCAATATCCCATAAAACAATATCAATCGCCATTATTTAGGTTTATTTCTATTTACGGCGATACACTACATGATCTTCAGGCATATACAGTGAAGGCTATAACAGAGCAATAAGTACATATTAAAATACAGAGCGTACTGTCTAAAGGATGCAAGTGTTAGATATTAATCGACACAATTAAAAGAACTCAGTCTTAATGAAAATCTAAATGATACAACTTAACCCTCCGTTGCTCGCGCGAATGACACTCGCGATCCACCTGAATTTCCCGCTCAATTTTCTCTGACAGGGCTGGACTGAGTTCGCGCCATTTTCAGTACCTTTCTGTTAACTCTCCGGCTGTTAGCTCCAATCATTCTTATCTTTCAGTTACGAAAGATACACTGTTTATGAAACATTATTATAGTCTGCAGGACACTTGTCATCCACGCGAGTTCTGCTGCCACAATCTGAAACAAAGTAAAGCTGTATTACTTTATTGCTTTCCTACATTCAGTCGATCTCTCATGAGCGTAAATTTAGATGTATTGAAATTGATTGCAGTTACCTTCCGTGTTACCTAGTATTCTGTGGAACAAATGTTAAAAGCAAAAAACTTTGGACAGAGTTCAGTAGTGATCCTAATGTATGGTTGGAATGGTTCAATCAGCTGAGTGATGAAGACGCTCACAGTGATAACACCGACTCAGAGACTGAGGATTCTGTCCATAAAAGCGGTCATGATTCAGGAACAGAACAAGAAGTGTCAAAATATGATGAATATGAATCACAGGAAGAAGTAACTCAAGAGGATGCATTTTTTTAGAGAAAGATGGAATGACTAAACGGAGGAAAAATAAATATCTTAGCAGAGTTAGAAGCAGATCTTGTAATTTAATTACGCATTTGCCTGGACCACAAAATCAAGCTCATATAAAAAAGAGAGAAATAGAAATTCTGAATTTATTCTTGGATGAAAACATAAAAAGCATTATCGCAACATGCACTGATATATATATGAATTAAGTTCATGGTATCTTCCCTAGGCAAAGGGACGCTGATGAAAAAGATGCGATATAGGTCAGAGCTTTCATTGGTTTGTTATACCTATGTGAATCTTTGAGATGTTCTAGGAAGAGTTTATCGAAATTGTGGGATAACTCAAAGGGAAACGGACTTGAATCGTGTTATTTACGCATTAAGTGAAAACCGATTCAGGTATCTGTTGAGATGTCTGAGGTTTGGTAATATCTGTGATAGACGTGTTCGCAGAGAGATTGTCGAGTTGGCTGCTATCAGATCTATCAGAAATGTACTTGAACTATTCACGAACAATTGCCAAAAATATTTTTCACTTAGTGAATATCTTACTGTTGACAAACAGCTTTTGACATTCAGAGGAAACTGCCCGTTCAGGCAATATATTCCTTGCAAACCAGCAAGGTATGCGTTAAAAGTGTTTGCTTTGGCTGATATGAAAACAGCTTACACTTTGAATTTAGAACCGTACGTCGGTGAGCAACAAGAGGGACCATGTAATGCCTGCAATTTAGCTGAAGATTTTCTTCGAATGGTCAAACTCTTTCAAACGTTAGAATATATTATACTGTGTACAAATATTAAATGTATTACATTTAGATTTAATAACAGGTCATCAGGTTCATTACACAAATGAATAAATATCTCCATCTCTTCTAGTAGATCCATCGCTGCCCCTGTGTCTACAAAGTGTAAAATCTCTAAATTTTCAACAATGTTTATTAATTTTGAGGTGTTCTTTAAACGTTGAATGTTTAATTGTATGTAGAGATGTGTGCTTTCGGAATCGTTTCTTAAATGATCTATCAGTTTGGCCAATATATAACGCATTTCAATCACCACATCTACCAGACTACGTCTGCCAGACTTCATCAGAGGGTAAATGTGCTCAAGGGAAAGCGTTATTACTTCACCTAGAGTATTTTTTCTACTGAACATTAATGTTCTTAAACGCACTTGCTATCTTATTAGATATCTGGCCCTTTACTCCGTTCTTGTATAAATTTTATGCACTGAGTTTTCCCGGTCAAGAGTTACCTCATGTTATCAATAATGTCCGGTGAGAAACGATTACTCACCCCTATGTCGTTGAGTATATTCTTTTCTTTTCTGATCTCCTCATTATCAAGTGGAATTCTAGTAAGCCAATAAACAAGACTGTAAAAGAAGGACGTTTTGTACTGGTTGAAATGTGTTGAATGAAACGGAATAACAGAATCTGACGTGGTAGGTTTTCTGTAAACTGCAAACTTGTGTGCAGCATTGTTGTTAGTCAAAGAGATATCTAAAAAATTAATTATATTATCCAGCTGTTGTTCATAAGTGAATGTAATTTTCTGATGTAAACTGTTAAAGATTTCCAACATCCTATCACAGCTACCATTTTCGTCATTACACAGTAAAATTGTGTCATGCACGTACCGGTAGTAATAGATAATAACGTCTTTCAATCCTGCGTTCTGTTCAAACATAGTATCCTCAAGGCGGTTCAGAAAAAACCAATAGAGTTTGCCATGTATAATTACACATTTTTGCAGGCAATGGATATATTGAACTGATGGTTACATTACTGTGACACATTACTGTGATTCTTCCATTACGTTACTGAGGATTTCACAATATGCACGAGGAAGTAATTAATTTCTGTTGGTACATGTTAACTCTCCGTTACTAGTGCGAAACGTGACGTCGTCACTCCTGCGGATGACTGGTGTCATCTACAAAGCAAGCAGTCTACACTCCTGGAAATTGAAATAAGAACACCGTGAATTCATTGTCCCAGGAAGGGGAAACTGTATTGACACATTCCTGGGGTCAGATACATCACATGATCACACTGACAGAACCACAGGCACATAGACACAGGCAACAGAGCATGCACAATGTCGGCACTAGTACAGTGTATATCCACCTTTCGCAGCAATGCAGGCTGCTATTCTCCCATGGAGACGATAGTAGAGATGCTGGATGTAGTCCTGTGGAACGGCTTGCCATGCCATTTCCACCTGGCGCCTCAGTTGGACCAGCGTTCGTGCTGGACGTGCAGACCGCGTGAGACGACGCTTCATCCAGTCCCAAACGTGCTCAATGGGGGACAGATCCGGAGACCTTGCTGGCCAGGGTAGTTGACTTACACCTTCTAGAGCACGTTGGGTGGCACGGGATACATGCGGACGTGCATTGTCCTGTTGGAACAGCAAGTTCACTTTCCGGTCTAGGAATGGTAGAACGATGGGTTCGATGACGGTTTGGACGTACCGTGCACTATTCAGTGTCCCCTCGACGATCACCAGAGGTGTACGGCCAGTGTAGGAGATCGCTCCCCACACCATGATGCCGGATGTATGCCCTGTGTGCCTCGGTCGTATGCAGTCCTCATTGTGGCGCTCACCTGCACGGCGCCAAACACGCATACGACCATCATTGGCACCAAGGCAGAAGCGACTCTCATCGCTGAAGACGACACGTCTCCATTCGTCCCTCCATTCACGCCTGTCGTGACACCACTGGAGGCGGGCTGCACGATGTTGGGGCGTGAGCGGAAGACGGCCTAACGGTGTGCAGGACCGTAGCCCAGCTTCATGGAGACGGTTGCGAATGGTCCTCGCCGATACCCCAGGAGCAACAGTGTCCCTAATTCGCTGGGAAGTGGGGGTGCGGTCCCCTACGGCACTGCGTAGGATCCTACGGTCTTGGCGTGCATCCGTGTGTCGCTGCGGTCCGGTAACAGGTCGACGGGCACGTGCACCTTCCGCCAACCACTGGCGACAACATCGATGTACTGTGGAGACCTCACGCCCCACGTGTTGAGCAATTCGGCGGTACGTCCACCCGGCCTCCCGCATGCCCACTATACGCCCTCGCTCAAAGTCCGTCAACTGCACATACGGTTGACGTCCACGCTGTCGCGGCATGCTACCAGTGTTAAAGACTGCGATGGAGCTCCGTATGCCACGGCAAACTGGCTGACACTGACGGCGGCGGTGCACAAATGCTGCGCAGCTAGCGCCATTCGATGGCCAACACCGCGGTTCCTGGTGTGTCCGCTGTGCCGTGCGTGTGATCATTGCTTGTACAGCCCTCTCGCAGTGTCCGGAGCAAGTATGGTGGGTCTGACACTGTTCTTTGAAACATTTAGTGACTTCTTTCAATTTTATCAATTAACAGATGTTTTTATGTAATGTACATTTATTTCTGACTAACTTCGTTATACAGAAGTGCTAACAGTAATGGAATGTCATCCTATAAAAGTTTCGTAAGTTTTATACCTTGCGAATTCCCTAGTATTTGTGTGTATTTTAGAGGTTGACGATGGAATACCTAATGTGTGGATTTAGGTGGCACTAGGTATTACTTGTCGTTCATTCATCGGCTTCCTTGTCTAGTTTGCGTCCATCTTCTTATGATATATCCTAAGTCCTTCCTGTGCCATTAACTGAAGTGCGATATATCGACTCCTCTCAAGTAGGCTCTTCCAGGCGATATGGAACAGGTTGTGATGTAATCTTTGGCCCTCTAGTTTCAATAGATATTTGGACAGTTGCTGACAGTTGTTCAACGAGTGTGAGTATGTTTTTGAGGGTAACAGACCTTATCTGTGATATATTTTTCGTTACTTTACTACTCATGTTGACCTATCTCTTCAGAATAATCATTACGAGACCAGTTAAAAGTGCTGCTATATTTTGTAACACGAAGGTTACTCGATTGAAGCAGATGAGTAGACACCCCGTTGTGTTGATCTGTGTCTGTGGTCAATTATGCTTGAATGTAGGTCTGACGTAACAAATAGTGGTGGATTTATATGACATGTTTCGTATAGTTAGATCATTAAGGTATGAGAACTTTAGGTTTAGTTACGTAGATGCTTTCTGTACATTCGGCTTTACGGTACCCTAATGACGGATGTAACTATCACATCTATGCAATTTTCATCTGATTTAAATGTTATAACGATGGTCTCTGCAGTGGCGATTGTTTTCTAGTGACTGTTCCGCGATTACATGATTAAGAAGAGAGATATTCGGATATTATATGATGTAATATATATCATCCTGTACTTTGCTAATTTTTGACCCAATGTGGACTCTCATTTGGTTTAACATTTCGTGATATGTACTTGAGGTTACCTCTTGGTTTTGCGCTCCCCTGCGATCTACATGGAACAGTCAACGTCCAGTTTGGTGGAGCACTATTCAGTATTTAAAATCCATAGTGACGTAGTCTAATAATATATTAGTGCAACTTGCTATAACGAGACTACTGTTATTCTCTTCATTCCATAGATACTCCGCAGAAGTAATTTTCTGCCTCAATAATTGATGGGGTTCCATCTTCCAAATAGCGTTCGTACAAATAGAAACGTAAAAACCTTGTGTTATTGTGGGAGAAGGTGTGCTTTTTGAAAAGTTAACAACTACAATATTGACTTTTTGGGTGTGGTATTATTATTTTTATTTTTTACTTCTTACAGCCATCATCCTAGAGTGTTCTTTTGGTTCCTCCCTGTGGAATATTGTCTAATAACCATTGAGTACAGCTAAGGTGTTTCAGTAGATGTAATGTCTTCTTATTGTATCGATCCTTTATGTATACTTACTATAAACAACCCCATTGCTTGTAGCGTACCCCCCTTACTTCACCTGATGTGATCCCTGTACCCACTTTATATCATTAATCGGTCCCTTTACCCGTCTTTTACTTTTTGACAAAACCAATAGAGTCTGCCATATATGACCACACATTTTTGCAGGCAATGGATAAAGTGAACTGATGGTTATATTAGTATTTTAATATGCGTTTATTGCTCTGTTATAACCTTCACTGTATAGGCCTGAAGATGACGTAGTGTATCGTCGAAACTTGTAGTCTGGAAATAATACTAAATAACGCCGATTGGTATTGTTTTATTTGGTAATACTGACAAAATAATTTCCTTTGAGAATGGGAAGAGTTATCAAAAAATATGACACCATACGTCACAAGCCAGTGAAAATACCAAAGCAGACTACCTTCCGTGTCGGACTACCACGTATTTCCGATAATGTTCTAATAGTACAAATAGGAGCATGAATTAAATACCAACAACAAAAATGTTTGGAACAATTTTTTTCGTTTATTCAATTCAAACAGATACAGTTTTATTCTTGCCATACAATTTGGTTCTTAGGTACAATTTGGTTCTTAAATTAAAAACAGAGTTACTTTTCTTTACACAATAACAAAAAAAATTTACAGTTTTCTGATACATAGATCTATGCTAAAAACTAATGTGGAGATACTCTTTTCTTACACTTTAGCAGTCCCAATAACAACAGTTACATTGTTGTTATACAACAATAGTTCTGATGGAACTGGGCGTCTCCAGTTGAGAGGAGATTTTAATATACAGAGTTTGTAATCTTGAAGTTGGTAGCACTGGGTACTTTAAAACCTCCCATGAACAGGAAAATAAGGGCAGAAATACACTGGCATTCAGAACTTGTAAAAGCTTCAGACACTGCTTATCCAATACAGTGATCTGTGGTAATTTATGTTATGGTGATCTCATTCTCCTCTTGAGCCCCTTGAGTGTATGAGTTGTTATCCGTTGCACTCTGTACCAGAATATGTCCCTGTTTAACATTCAGAACAGTTCACTGCGTATCCTTAAAGTATCACATAAGCAGTTGTAAAGGTATACATTAAGTAAACCTGATCTACTCTTCCACTGCTCTATACACTGGCTCGTCTATGAACAATTCAGTATTTTCTAAATCGCTGAAATCCGAGGGAGAAGGAGAGACCTATGTTTTAAGAGTTGATGTTATGGCTAAACTGCGTGTACGGTTAGTCTCGAGACCATTAAGGTCATAATGTATCTCATGAAACAGAAACTCTAAGGCATTACTTGTAAGCTTCGATGCCACTGTAGCAGAAACATCACTTTTCTTAAATAATCCGTCAAGGTATATGAAACGCCTGCATGTAAGGGTTGAAGTGCCTTGGAGTTGGATAATAATCCTAATTTCATCGTTCTTGTTAAATGTGGTTGATGCATAAGGTTTATGCTAGAAGTATTCATGGTGTGTAATACACTCATCATATTTCACTGGGCTGATTATATAGAACGACGTCATTGTGAGGTTTCAGACCTACTGATTTAAGAAACTCGTGGTTTGCACGCGTTATAACCTTGCTGCTCTGTTGTGAAGTGCTGCGCTGTGGGTTCCGCTTTAGAAGTAGCCGTACATTCCAGAATGAGATTGTCACTCTGCAGCGGAGTGTGCGCTGATATGAAACTTCCTGGCAAATTAAGACTGTGTGCCGGACCGAGACACGAACTCGAATTCGAGTTTGAGTCTCGGTCCGGTACATAGTCGTACATTGATTTACTCACCAGGAAAGTCAACAAGTAGATTATCCTGATCCGCAATACGCGGCCCCAGATAGTCCATTGCCTGAACTGTTACTGGGAGGTATATAGCATTGGTAGGGGTCTCAACGATCTTGCATCCTATTCCCACTTATGGAAAGAATCCGCAAACTGTATGAATCAGTCTGTTGTTGGAAAAAGAGTTTGCTGCAATGTTACACTCGACGCGGATTGTACCGAAGGGAAACACTGACTGGTCGGATCTCTGAAATTTACTGGAATACTTCTTCAGAACCTGTCCTACCGAACCTTTTTTGGTTTCTTTGTCTTTATTTCGGGTTTAAGTGTCTTGACGTTTGCACATTGCGCAATCCCTTTTCCAGACCATTTTAAAACTTCGTTTAAGTCATCAGAATAGTTTGCATCAACTATTAATTTCCAGATGAAGTTCATTGTTAGCCTCTGTGATATTCGGAATGCTGTTGTTGGTCCCCAGTCCAGTCAGCACGATACTCCACTTCCCGTTGTTTAAAACAAGCATACAACTCAGAGTAGCACACGAGTGCAAATACACGTGTACTGGAAAAAACAGGAGGAAACAGTGGTCCGCACAGCAAGAATGCCACAGTGTAAGGCTGGTCAATTGGTGATGCTATCAACTTCGTATACGCCAAAGGGAAAGGCGAACTAGATTTTTGGAAATTGTGATGGCAAGTGGAAAAGACTACGGCGCCAGTAAATGTCAAGATTCAATTGCCGACGATAACGACAATTATGGATATAGGGCAGATGAAACATTTTTAAGGGAGACTGAAAGTTATTCCAGGGATACGAGATGCGGACCGGAAAGGAAGTGGAGGAGAAAGGTACGAGAATATAAACAAGAGGTGGTGAATTAAACCGTAACAAGCAATCTGTATGGATTAAGGCCTAGGAGATAGTCATTTAATACTTTTTTAGGTTAGGTATAGATTTAGTGTAATTAGTACAAGAAGTTGCGGAGCAGTGACAAATTTAAGAGGGAGAAAACTAATAGGTATTGCTGCCCATTGGTGAGGTGAGAGAAGGCGAGGTGATACAGTTCATAGAGGGACTGCTGATCTTCGTCGGGCTGGAAGCGTTACGGAACCAGCACCTGGAAGAGAGGGAGCAGTTCGTCAAGCAGGAAGACATAGTGAACACCAGTCATCGCTGGGTGATACAGATGATATTCAACGCATGGGGGATGCATAAAGGTGGGAGATGACAGGAAGAAGCATTCGACTTATTTCGTCATTGAATGGAAAGGCACGGGATACTCAAAGGAAGTGCCAGAATATGTGTGAGACTACATGGAGTGTATGAGAAGTTAAGGAGTGAGGTAACTCAGGTACGGGGCATTATTCCTCATACATGAAGGAAGAGGGGTTGGATGGATGATGGAGGTCGGTATATGAAAGCAATATTTGACACTGCTGATGGGGAAGACATTCGATAGGTGAGTGACACCATACGAGAGGTTAAGCAATGGGAAAAGGGGTACAAAGCTGTGAGTGACTGGCATATTATGCAGATTGCCAGTTTAGAGAAAGACCTATTGAAGAACACTTGATTATTAGGAAAACTGACTGTAGACGTAATGCGGTGTGCCAGAGCTGCAGAAGAGACAGTTAATCAGAATATCAGGGAACTTCAAACCTAAGTAGAATTCTAGATAGGAGAGTAGTTAAATCAAAATGGTGGCAGCCCGTAGACGATAGTGTTTGGGAAGCACGAGGAGAAGTAACAAAACTACAGGAGGCTATGCAGTAGACTGTAAGAGGTCAGCTAGGGGTAAACTTCTTGTCTCCAGAGCAAAATTTAGAGGGGCTAAGAAAAGTACAGAAGAAAATACCTCCGGAGTTGGGATTAGTGTGACAACCTGAGAACAGAAACATTTATTTCAAGGTAGCCACAGTATTGGTGAGAACTGACGGAAGAAAAGTTTCCGTGTCCGTTCCTATAGCAGTAGCAGGCAAACAAGAATGTTATAAGTGCTACATAGTTCATGTGTACTCCGTTAACTGGAGAATATTGAAGAAATTTTTAAGAGTAAAAATGCAGGGATTATTATTAACTACAAAGGACAACGGAAGATATGTAGAAATTGAGGAAGAAAAGTTACAGAAACGTCACCGAGTGGAAATTATAGCTTGTCTGAACATGGTAGTAAAAGACGGACAGGATTCCTGTGCAGTGAAGTTGCTAATATGACAAAAGGACGTCATAAAATGGAATAAAGAAGTGACCGAGCCGCAGTTGTATTTTCAGCACGTCGAGGCACATTGGTTGTACTATACCTTTGACAAGATGGTAGTAACGGCTAGATGTTTCGAACAGGAGAAACTTACAACAGCAAGAAGGCTAGACTTAAATGGGATTGGTTTTTATTAAATGGAACAGTGTGCGAGATAATGTGGCCTACTTCCCATCTGCCAGTCACGATTTCAGAGATAACTCACGTGAATATTTCGCAACTTCGTTTATATTGGCCAGCGGAGCCCATGGAAGTACTACCTGCTGCGGATTTAACCAGCTTAAATCAAACCCTAGGGCTGGAGGATATGTTTTGCATGCTGGTTTGTGCAGTTCCCAAATTCACAGCTCCATACCTACTCGATTATAACTCTCTCTCAAAGCTCTGAAGTCACTGAGACAACCCCATTCGAATGAGTAGTGCTGCCCACAGCAGCTGATGTTATGAGCAGTCATAGTCGATCTGTTAGTTCATTGGGGTCGTTGTAGTATATATACTGAGGTGGCTGATTGCTGGCCCTTTTATGCTGAATGTCAATAACTTCACCATTGCTATACCTACTGTCTATTAATGATGGGTTTATAATTTTTCTGTATTTCGCACTTAGTTCGTTTCTTGCTTTCCTGTTGCTAGACGGTTGTCACCGAAGGTAAATAAGAAAAATGAGAAAAATTTGCGATAATATATTTTCACTTAAACATCATCAGTGGTATACACCAGTGAAAATTCCCTGTTTCAATCTTCTCAACAGTACAGTATTTTGAAAATAAGGTTTTCCTGTATGTACGGAATAGACTACTTTCCTATGTTAAAATATGTTTCGAATTGTTGTTATTCTTATTGATTATAAAATTTAAATAGCATTTTCGGTTAATATTCTCACAAAATATATTTTTTTTGTGTAATTAAAGCTTAAAAATCATCAAATATCAAGCTCTGGTCACTACCGAAAACGTTCTGTTACTGGCTGATGCCGTGGTGACGTCACAGCCTGTAAGACGAAGCTCTACTTGGATTGTAGGAACGTTTGCCGAAGTTAAGAGGTTTTTACTTACTTTTACTGCAAAAAGTTCAGCTATTTAGTGATGGAAAAAACAATTACAACTTTTTAGTAACAATGGAGTCTTCTCCCGGTAGCTGAGTGGTCAGCGCGACAGAATGTCAATCCTAAGGGCCCGGGTTCGAATCCCGTCTGTGTCGGAGATTTTCTCCGCTCACGGCCTGGGTGTTGTGTTGTCCTAATCTTCATCATTTTCATCGACGCGGAAGTCGCCGAAGTGGCGTCAAATCGAAAGACTTGCACCCGGCGAACGGTCTACCCGACGGGAGTCCCTAGTCACACATTTTATTTAGTAACAATGGAAAGTAATTTTGTGATCGCCGATAGTGGAAGCCTTGTGAAAGTTGATGCATTTATGTTCCACCCATTTAGAGCGACGATAAGTGCAACGACGGACATTCTTTTCTCTGCCCTCTACAACATCATTAAACTCGCTCAAAACTAAGGAACTGTAGAACTTTTGCAAATAGGTCCGTATAATATAACTAGATTGTCGACTATCAGTCATCAGTTACGACCCAAAGCACAACAAAAGGTTTCTTAGTAAAACTTAGAGCTGATATCCTGTCTAGAACACACTCAGCAACGGTTTATAACACATCAGACGTTCCGTGGCGCAACGGATAGAGCCTTGTGATGCTATGTGAAGGATCACATTTTCGAATCCTGAAAGGGCCATATAGTTTTAAAGTTTTAGACGAAAGACGAAAACAGCGTTAGCAAGAACATATTTTAATCGTTCTTTCGATTGTTGGATGTATTACATATAACTTCACATTAGTCTTAGTCTAAAAAAAGAACAACAGAGCACATATGCATTTACTTTCCGAATAAGTAATTCACTTTTTTTGGAAAGCATTGCTAGTGGTGAACATATAATCATATGCCCACAGTTCATCGAAGTGTAGGACGATGAGAGATATAAAGCGTGTACAATATGCAGCTGACACAAACCTAAGGGCTGTTATATACATGAGTGTAAAGTAACGTTGGCGTCTCGAGCAGGCTTACTTCAGCTTCATGTAAGATGATGAAACTGCAAAAATTGAAACAATAAGGATCTTAGCTAGACAGTAAAAAGATAAAAGCATAGTTTCTAATTAAGTAAACAGAGTGTGGTCACATTAACTAGAAAATATACGAGGGTTATTCGGAAAGTAAGGAATGATCGGTAGCGAAATGAAAAATTCAGTGAAAATCTGATGAAGCTTTACACAGATGCGTTGGGCACTGTGTCAAGTACGCCCGTCGATCGTATCATGTCGCTCATAGTAATTGGATCGTTTTACCGACCTCCTAATACATATGATACAGTTGCTGAAATGTTCAAGGAAAACTTGAGTTTGATTTCAGACACGTACCCAACTCGTACGATAATAGTTGGTAGAAACTTTAATTTACCCTCGATATGTTGGCGAAAATACATGTTTAATTCCGAAGGTACGCATAAAATATCATCCGAAATTGTGCTAAACGCATTCTCTAAAAAATAATTTTGAGCAATTGGTGACTCCTCTGACAGGAAATCACAAATCCAGTCACATAACTGACACGACATTCCATACGCACGCAATTTCACTACGAGCCGCTTGTGTGGTACAGTGTCAAAAGCCTTCCGGAAATCCAGGAATACGGAATCGATCTGAAATCCCTTGTCAATAGCACTCAACACTTCATGTGAATAAAGAACTTGTTCTGTTTCACAGGAATGATGTTTTCTAAACCTATGTTGACTGTGTGTCAATATACCGTTTTCTTCGAGGTAATTCATTACGTTAGAACACAATATATGCCCTAAAATCCTGCTTCATATCGACGTTAACAAAATGGGCCTGTAATTTAGTGGATTATTCCTACTACCTTTCTTCACTATTGGTGTGACCTGTGCAACTTTCCAGCCTTTTGGTACGGATCTTTCGTCGAGCGAACGGTTATATATGATTGTTAAGAGTGGAGCTAATGCATCAGCATACTTCGAAAGGAACTTAATTGGTATACAGTCTGGACCAGAAAACTTGCTTTTATTAAGTGATTCGAGTTGCTTCACTACTCCGAGGATATTTACTTCTACGTTACCCATGTTGGCAGCTGTTCTCGATTCGAATTCTGGAATATTTACTTCGTCTTCTTTTGTGAAGGCATTTCGGAAGGCTGTGTTCAGTAACTATGCTTTGGCAGCAATGTCTTCGTTAGTATCTCCATTGTTATCGCGCAGAGAAGGCATTTATTGTTTCTTGCCGCTAACATACTTCATATACGACCAGAATCTCTTTGGATTTTCTGCCAGGTTTCGAGACAAAGTTTCGTTGTGGAAACTGTTACAGGCGTCTCGCATTGAACTCCGCACTAAATTTCGAACTTCTGTAAAGGATTTCCAATCTCGTGGATTTGCGTCTGTTTAAATTTGGCATGTTTGTTTTGTTGTTTCTGGAACAGTGTTCTAACCTATTTTGTGTACCACGGAGGATAAGCTCCATCGTTTGTTAGTTTATTTGGTATATATCTCTCAATTTCTGTCGGTACTATTCCTTTGAATTTAAGCCACATGTGGTCTACACTTCTGTTATTAATTTGGAATGAGTGGAGGTTGTCTCTCATCAAGGCGTCAAGTGAACTTTTATCTCCTTTTTTGAATAGGTGTATTTTTCGCTTCTTTTTCGAGGATTTGGGGATTACAATATTCATTCTCGCTACGACAGCCCTGTGTTCACTAATGCCTATATCGGTTTTGATGCTCGTTATTAAGCCAGGATTATTTGTTGCTAGATAGAGAAAGGCCAGCGTAGAAAATGTCTGTAGTTGAGAATAGTCAGAGGTCATCTGTTGATTAATGAAGGGTTCTATATAACACGTTTCATCCCATTCGAACTCTGTAAACTGTACTTTAACAGGTCTCAATTCGTTCTCAATCTCCAACACAAGACACAAGACTGATGCTTGTAGATCAATATTAAATCATTTCAATCACTAGTCGTTAAACTGTACGTTGAAGTGAAAAGCAGTAAAACACTAGGAGGATTCAGCGGCTTCTCACCCAGCATACCAGCACTCTGCTCTTGCAGTAACACCAGAATGTTCTGGGATGGTGTGTATGTCAGAGACCAGTACAGACCTGCACCGTATGGTGTAGGGACCCCAGCACAGTTCTTCTGAGAGATGAGGACTAGCTGGATGTCTTCATCAATGAGCAGGATGTGTAATAATAGGAACCTAATGTCGTGCTCCATCATTATGGTCAGGTGCACTACAGGCTCACATAGTGCTGCTGCTGCTGGCTTCGAGAGGCTGGAGTCCGCTGCTGGTCCTGACAAGCCAGTAGTGTTTGCTGCAGGTCCACACACGCTCCAGGTAACTAGAGGCCCAGACAGGCTGGAGGGTGTTGAAGAAGAAACAATAAGCATCCACAGACATGAAGTTGAACAAAGAAATGAGACTTGACAAAGAAGAGAAAGAATCCCTACATGTGGCAATAGCAGCAAAGACATGTAATGAGTACTTACTTTTATGCTTCTTCTGTGATGCAGTAGCAAATGATGATCTCAGCTGCTGCTGACACTTTATGGTTCTTCCACTGACTGACTGTGACTGAGACCACATTCATCATATATACCACAATGTCATAGTCACGTGACCCAATGTTGTGTTCCCACATTCCTATTAATTCCCATCCGTTTTCAGATGGGGGAGGGGCTGAATCCTATGTTTCTGTTGGTTCCTGAGGCAAGTAGTAGGGAAGCGAGAAACCTGTTTCAAGCGTCCTCTGTGGTAGTTTTGCGAACTAGCTCAGTTGAACCCATACAGCAAGATGAACACCTATGGCTCATCCCACATGGGGTAGTCAAAGAGGAGGAAACTGTCTCCTGCACTGTGGGCCAGCCCTGTGTGCAGGCCTCTCTCCCAACTTGCGAGCAGGGGTTCACATGAGGCAGCCAGCACATCTGCCCTGGAGCCGGTTTTTCTCGCCAGATAAGGGTTGTTGTGGTGGAGGAGGTTGCCTGTGTAATCGTAATCATGTGTCAGTGCATACAAGACCTAGGACATATGGTTGTTTTTCCTGAAGATTGCAATTTTCACAGAGTCAATCAATTTGATGAGATATTTCTCGCCAAATAAGCAATTGATCAATCAAAAGTGTCTCAATATTTCTACAGAACCTATGGGGTGGGATCGATGCAGTAACGATTTTGACCTAATGCATAAGTATCCACTAATAGGATGTGAAGTGATATCATAAGAGTGGAAGTACCGCAACTGACTTATTTCCCACCAGGGAGGACCCTATCCTTCCACAGACTGATTAAATAACGAATATGTAACAATGTATTATTGATACTGATTTGAATTTCTTATCATGAGATCCTTCCTCTCCAACAAAGACAGAGGTTTTTTTCCACCAATTTCCAGATAAGGGAGGGGAGGGGGAAGTGGGAAAGGGGAGGGGAGGGTTGGGGGATTTCCCAGGAGGGGAAAGTGGCTCAGACCAAGTGGCCCCTTTTCCCAGAGGAGTGGGGAGGAGGAGCTAAGGGCGTGGGGAGGGGGGGGGGGGTTCTCAGAAGGACTTATTATCCCAGGGGTCATAAATCATACCTCAGGGAATCATAAATCACTTATCAGAACAATAGGTTAAGGGGAGGAGGAGGTGTGGTTTAATTGATCAGTTTAATTAATTAGCATATCAATTTGGTACAAAAAGTGCAATATAGATCTCCTTCGCCCTACTACTAGTGGTCCATGCATTGCAGGCTGGACAAATGTTTAGAACCCTAGAATTGATGAACTTATATGCCTATTCTGAGCCTGCTGTGTCTTACTCATACTGTGTACCAAATTTTGCTGGATATTGCATCCACACACACACATCTTGTCTTTCTACAAAACATTTTGCTGCTTTAAACTCATGCTTCAGACCACTGATTGCCAGCTCACCTGTGGAGAACTCGACCTTATCTCCAGTACTAATCATAGGTTGTCAAGCTGAAATATTACACTTCTTGCATTAAACACAGTTGGATTACTATTTCTCTCCACTCAATCGCAAGACATGTTCTGCCATTCTACGCAATTAGATAAATTTCCAATGAATCCATTCACACTGACCTATTCTTGAGCAACATCAATATTTTTTAATCATCAGTAAATATGTCTTTTGTTCATCTGCAGCATTGTAAGCACTTGAAGCAATACCCATGCTCGGATACGATTTTTTTCACCCACATATTTGATCATGCACTTGCACTCATTTCAGCGGAGGTTACTATGCCACTTTCTCTACACCTAATAATATAATATAGGAACCAGTATTTTAATCCTTAGGTGACAGCATTATTTATACAGTACTCATACACACCTGCCACCTTCATTTGTTATTATCAGAATCTCGTGTCCCAGACATACCGAGTCATTCTAACGAGCAACGAAATAATTTTTAACAGTTTAGCACAGTGAATTTATCACCACTGTTGGCTCACTCACATTTCATTTGCAATGTCAATTTGACGCCTTTTGTGAATCGTATCACTCACGAGCAACCTTAAATTACTTTAACCTGTGCCATAGTGCATGCTGCCAATTTGCATTATGATATCCAAGGTGGTCATGCCCAATGCAACTACCATGTCCGTAACCCTAACTGCCATTGTAGTTGCTCTGTAGGTTCGGTATAAAAGAAAATTGTAACAGGTCTTCATCAGTAATAGAGATATTACTTGAACCTCAATCTGTAGGCCAGTATCCTCTTTGGGTTACAAGGTTTCAGTGTCAGCATCGCCCTCCCTTAGTATAAATCGTGCAAAGCCATATAGAATCACTGTGAGAGCATCTATAATTTTATCCTTACCACAGAGACTGACATGCGTGGTATAATAATTATAGACAAGTCTTTTCAGGCAAATATCCAAGTGATTACAAGGTTAAACAGTCTTGATGTTTCCTGGTATATGTTATTCCTGTTATTTAGGGTACTGAGCAACTACGTAGTTTTAGTTACATCAGTTAAAAGTAGAAGTGAGGAGAAATCCACCAACACCCATGCATCAGTCTTCTCTGAGTCTTTCCTGTCAGTAGACAGCAGCCTGGGGCTTCCCTCACTGGGGAGTGTTTCAGGTCCCCCCTCCCCCCCCCCCCCCCTTCTAACACTCAAACGCATGTGACCAGCTCAGCTGCTGTCTGTCAGCACTTTCTCCAGTCACTGTTACGTGGCTGCCTAGCGCAGTCGCCACGTCCACTTCTCGACATACCGCTCCGTTGACATTCTCACACAACAATGCACCTAAATCATTGCGCTTATTGTAAGCTGGAAATGAGCCAAAACTCTTTTATTATAATCTTTTTTATATAATAGGCATTCGTAAAATCTATAGTGTATCTCCCTTTTAAGAAACAATCATAAATTTCTTTCCAAGAGAGGAGAAAATCAGAATTTTTCCATTATTTGTGTACCAGTCCACCACTGCTAAGCTTCTTTGAAGGAGGAAGGATGAACAGCATTGGGTTTAATGGGAAATTTTTCTTATTAAATTTGATCCTAAGTCTTATTTCGTTCTTGACTATGATTAGCTGCTGCATGGGTTAGCTGAGTAATTGCACTGCTTTGTGCCAACAGTTCATAAGCAAGGCACGTGTTGCAGAACTCGCAGTTCTGTTTGGTTCAAACCACCACTGAAAGTATGTCAACCAATTATGGCGACTGGATGGGTCACGTGAGGAACTTTGTCTCGACACCAGGAAAGGTGAAGTTCTGCCACACTGTCTTGTCTGCTCACCTTCAGTAGTTTAGCACTCCCTTCCCTTCTGCTCTGATCTCTTTATCTGTACTTTGACAGAAGTCTAATAAACATTCAGCCATGTTAACTAAATAGAGTCCTACAGTCTTTGTACCCCAGGCTCGACCTGCCATGGACAGTTGTTAGTGTTATACTCAGTGCTGTTGTATGACATACACTGCTACAACTATTACTAGGATAAGTATACTTCATTTTCTTTTTACCTGTAAGGTCTGTGAAAGAACTAACACTTCCATGTCAATGTAATTTATTTCTGTATTATTGTATCCATCTGGTCTTGTATTTTGTTCTTATTTACTATGCTTAGTACTCCTCAGAAGCGTTATCATTATTTTTTTAGTGATTCATCGAACGCCGAATTATTTTGTACTCCAGTTACGCCCAAATTAAATGTTCATATGTACAGTTCATATTATAATTAATTCAGTACCTTTAGGTTCGTTTAAAAGTTTTAGAATGCAAACATACTGAACAATTACCACGTGTCACTATTCTCTTGCGCTATAAGATATTAATTCATCTAGCAGATGCCAAGAATTGTGACATCCTTAAACATTTAGTTTATTTGTTCATTTTATCATTTTATTGTTCCCCTTATCAGAAACACCTGATAAATATGAAAAAATTAAGAACCATAATGCAATACACATTTCTTTCCCATTGATAGTTCGGTTGCACACTACGTATTTGGTCTCGAATGTAACATAACATTTATTATAATGAATTTCATTGATGCAATACAGAAGAACACAAACACAACACATAGCTGTTATAATTTCAAAAATTTATGTGTTTGTGTATGAAACGCTACACACCATAGATCTTAATTTTTATAGATCTCATATCCATTTAAATTTTCTGTTTATATTCACATCACAGCGTATTTAACAGTCATATACGGTCGTGTGTATGATCTGTGCAGGAATGTCAGAATGGTGGCGGCATTTGATAGTGTTCATGGTGAATTCAGATGTGAGGAGTTTCTGTCAAATCAAATTATGTATAGTCATTTCTTTGTTCAGGAAACCATTTGTGACAAGCAACAAAAATTTGTTTTAATTATCACATATTGTAAACCAAAGGCCTTTCCCTCTGGCTATAAGTATGAACAGAGAATGTGAGTCAGCTCGGTTCAGTTCATGTATTCTGATTGGTTGGAAATATTGACCATGATGACTGCAGAGACCAGATGGTCCAGTTACATGTCTGAAACATCCTGCTTGACAGGACCCCATGCGTCCAGCACGGTAGTGACTGTGTGAGTAGTTCCATGATCAACTGTGTGGACTACTGTGTCAGAATGTCTGAGAAAGTGTGTGTGCTAGATGCCGATATTCTAGGTTCAGTTAGTATGTAAAGCTGGCAATGTTAAATCCTTTCATCACTATTTTTGATCTTCATACCACAGCCCTCTACAGAATTTTTGGTTGCTCTTGATATAAAAATTGAATTTAAGTGAGACATTCCCTGTACAGAAATTTTCTGTGTGTGAAGGTTAATGAAACATAACAGGTCCATTTACACTGCTCTCCTTTCATAATTGTGACCACTACAGTGTTTGATACCAGTATTGTGGTGAGGTATGTTTGCTATGACAGTGACTACGCTCTTTGAAGATGGCTTTTAGTTGCTCTGGTTAACCAGGGTATTACAGATCCATTCTTCATTTGACTATTATTTTCTTGGTCTGTTTCGGTGCTGCTATGTGAAGAGTGAAGTGCATCACCATGAAATGTTTTCGGAGGGTAACAGTCAGGCAGGTAATCGCAGAAGGAAGCGTCGTCCGCACAGCAGGTGGGGGCAGTTTGGCTCTTTCAGTCAAGGCGGACTTCACGCAAGGAGAGAGTCAATAGCTTGACCAAATGTGACCCGGTAGCGGCTGTGGGCGCCATCTGGTTCGATTGTCCGACAGCCAGACAGCGACTGTAGCAAGCAACAGGGGTCGCCCCCAACGCCGGGGAGGCGCCTTCCAAAAGGATTTTTTGTCCGGAAGACGACTGTTTTCAGACACTCTCGGAATCTATGGCCTGAATGGTCGAATGCCTGGCTTCAGAGACACGTACCTGCATGCATTGTGAAAGTTCCATTTCCAACTAGAAACTAGACTCACACAGCGAGATGACTGGCAGTGTGTCGGCCACTTATATAGCATGTTTTTCTGTTTTCTTTTTGGTTCTCATGTCTATTGACTTCCCGTGTGCGAGCATTTTGGTTGGAAATTAGACTGTGAAGTCAGAAGACGTAACGCGACACCCCCAACTTTGTGGCGGTAAGTAGCTCTACTAGGACGGCGAATTCTGCCTGTTCCCACGTGTGCTCACGTGGAAAGCGGTTAGGCGAGTTTTTGGAAAGAGTCGGTGGCGAGAAGCCGAGGCAAAGGGCCCGTGGCTACGGCAGATACCTCGTTTGTGACTGAGTCCAGGCGGCCCTTGTCACGGATCTGCAGCTGAGCATTGAATCGACACGACGCCAACAGTTTGTGGTAAACATACTCGTAGATTTGCTATTTACGCTCATCGCGCCGTGTTTCTGATTTAGCAGTAGCAGCCAAACAGTTTTTGCATGTAATGGAGCCGATAACTTTTGCTGTCTACAATCAGTCTTGTAGAGTAAAATCAGTCAGAGAACATTACCAAAAAGTACTCGCAGTAGGTGACATAGCGTAGTGTATTTGAACAGAAGTCCTTTCATATCTGCATTATCAATTGAAAACTACAGTGTCCATTAATGTGATTCATTGATCTGAGCTAATTTTGAACTTTGCCTATAACAAAACACCATTTCTCACATTGTTTTTAGATTAATAAGTCTGTCTGTTACAGTGGAATTTATCTCATTTCAACAATAATAACTCTTTTAGTCACTTAATTTTGCGATTCTAATTTCATTTGTGGGGTATTTCACATTATGTGCATTTATTCATTCCAAAGTGCCAACTTAAGATACACTATTGAGCCAAAATGTCATTAATTAGTGTTGTAGGAATCCCATGTTCAAAGATTAATGTAATGTTTCTTAAGAATAGGACTGTGTCAGAGGGAAACTCCGGTCCAGAAGTAAATATCTGGTAGATCTCACACTGCCACAAACAACGGCAATTCGCAGCGTTTCACCAGACACAGGGGATGTTTTGGATGGAAGCCCAGCTGCTCAAGTGTGATTATGTAGTTGTCTTTGAGGAACTGGGTGAGTTTTCTGTGGATGAGACTTTCAAGTACTTTCCCTATGAAGCACAGAAGTTAAATGGGTCTGTTGCTTTAAGGAAGGACGATGTTATTATTAGGTTTTGGAGGGTTGTAACCAGAGCAGTTTTCGAGACATTTGGGAAGTATGTAAGTGAGAGGCATTGGTTGTAGATTGTAGTGAGTTAAGTGACAGCGGAAGGAAGTATGCGCTTTAGGTGGGGGACTCGGACCTTGTCAGGAATAGGGTAGTTGTTGTCTCATGTATGTCTGTTGTACACACATACAAGGTGTTCGGGAACTGGTGTGAACTCTGTTTCTGACCTAATCTTTTTCAGGTGAACCACTCATATGATTATTTCTCTCTCCTGCCTTTCACTCTTGCCATCTTCGATGACATGAGTTTGGATTTTTGAGTCTAATCATGTAGCCAGTATTTCAGGTTTTTCCTCTTCTTCATAAACTAACCCATTGTCTCCTTGGAGTGCTCTATCTATCCTGAGCATAGATTTCTGCGCTTTTATGATCTTTCATACGCTGTTAATGTTTTGTTCCACATCGCTGAGGCTTTCATTCTAGCAGAGGCCTCTCTACTCTTGTAGCTTTCCCTTCACCTGGCCTTAGATTCGCCTATACAAACACTGATAAGTCCCTCCTCAGGCGCCGATTACAGACATTCAGGTCTCAGATATCACGGGACAGGTCTCTAGCACCAGGTTGGGTAGTCAGTCTGGTGCCTGTCTGTCGAGCACAGATCTGGAGGACTGTTGTAAACACTCGAATGCCAAGCCAACCTCTCCTTCGCTTCGCGTTTGCGGTATGTCCAGGCGACGTGCTAACAGGGTGTTATATTACCCCTAATCAGTGATTCACATTGTATTTGCCATCCTCCTGTCTGGGCTTTCGAGATTAGCACATTCTGGGATAACTGAGTTGTGGTCTGATTCCAGCTCAGAATGAACTATGGTTGCAGTTCTACACGGCAGGCCCCTGGACGGAATGATATCTAGGATATCTGGTCTGAAGTGGGCTTGGTAGGGAATGTGAGTAGGCTTCGTGGAACAGATTACCGTTAGGGAGGGATTACCCGCGACAAATCGCTTCAGTCTCCTCTTGATGCCATTTATGGAACTGCAACCCAAGTCAATGTTTGGCGTTCAAGTAACCTCCGACTATTACACGCTCGAAAATGCGTCTTAGGGCCTAAAGGCTCTGTTCTGTGACGTAGCCAAAGAGGGGGGGGGGGGGATAGTGAGTGAGTGGTTACTGGTTTTCGTTCTATACAGGTAGGTCGACTGAGTCCAAGTCTGACATGTCGATTGTTCTGTGGGTCATTCTCTTTCTCATAAAGATGGCAAACCCGCCGTCACGGCCATGACGATGGAACCTATCCACCCTATGGACAGAGTGGTTGTGAACTTTGAATCGATCGGTCAGTGATAGGTATCTCTCTGTAGTGCAGGTGACACGTATAACATGTTGAGCTAGAAGGGACTGCAACTGTATTTCATTATCCTAAATGCCACTGGCTTTTCAATGTAAGATACAGGAGTTTCTGCGTCTGAGGGTCATCAAGGAGTGGCATTAGAGGTTTCGTCACGCTGGTAATTTTCACGGTTTTTGCTCTGAAATCAGTCATGGTCTACCTAACTTCCTTGATTATGTTACAGAGGTTAAGCCTATCAAACATTACCCTCATTTCTTTCACTCTGCGCATAAAGCTAGCGAGCTCGCCCCTCTGTGCCGTCCGTCTCCGTCAAACAATGTCCTTACTTCTTTCAGTTCGCGCATCAAACTAGCAAGCTCGCTTCCTGTGTCATCCGTCTCTTGGGATGATGACGGCGTGGTCTGTGGGGCGACAGTGGCAGCACTGCTGCTACTATCGGCCGCCTCTTGATTGCATTTCAAACTCTGGTTGTCGACGAGTTTGCTGACCAAATGCAGCAATAGCAGCGGGGGCTGTTTTCTGCTGCTTGTGGTTTCCATTGTAGTTTCTGATATGCCTCGAAACTTGAATAGTTGGCCGGGTGTTACGTTTTGCTGTTGGTACAAGTGTGGTCGACTTTCTTCTGCTTCTTGCGTCATTTACTCAGATGTGGGACGGTACGTTTGACACATCTTGGCTTCAGAATACAGTTATGATTAATATGATTGAACCACAGCGATAGCGGAGTCCAGGACCTTCATGCTTATTATACTACTCAATCAAGATCCGTATTCCTAGAATGTACCTCATTTGAAACACTCCATGGACCTCGTCGTTGTTCACGATTACCGCCAGAAGGTTGGCCTCTTTCTTACGGCCGTTGTCGTCTTCCCCTTACGAAGCTGGTTTTGTGAACTGATGCACACAGGTCACTGCAAACCTGTCTGCTATCAGTTCATGCTTCTTTTCGCCGCCTTCAGCCTCGATCGGAAGGTATTTGACCGCCATACATAAGGCTTGCTTACATTCCACTATGATTTGAACTGAATCTCTCGCTTCTACAACTCGTTCTTGATGGTGTGGTAGTCTTTTACAGATTCTACCTGCAGCTTGGTTACTCCTGGACGGTATACCGCCATGAGTTTTCCCTTTAACCCTCACCCCCTCCCCTGCAGATCCCGCACCAAAGTTGATATCTCCCTTGTGAGGTAGACGATGATCGGCGATACCCACTCCTTGTTTCACCTAACCCCTCCTCCCCTTGTGCTTCCTCGTTTTCCAGAGCAGAACAGGAATTAGCGATCGGCATACTGGCTATCACTGCATCAGTCGTCTCTGAGTCTTTCCTGCTCTCCTCGATGAACTGCCTTCCCTCTCCATCAAAAGTGTCGTCCTCCTTTCGCACCGACGCTAATCTCGCCCTGCAAGTGTTAACTGTTGTGTGATGATAATGATGATGCTCTACTCTGGTTACATGTACTCTGACGAGTACAGCAACGGAATGTGACAGATGATTCCCTCGTTGATTTTGTCGAAGCCATGCTTCCAGTCAGACGTCCAGTGGTGGCACCCGGGGACACTTGTAGATGTTTGATTCGCACCTCCATAACCATACGGGACGTATCAACATCAGAGCCAGTCCTGAGCCTGGGCAAACGCGAGTATCCGTGCAGCGCAACGGACCCTGGCTTGCAAATACCCCACACATTGAGAGGAGCAAGGAGGATGCCCTGCGGCGGCACAAAAATAAAGACCAAAGTAAAGGTGACTCCTAAACGATCACCTCAGTTATACAATGCCCGCCAGCAGTCTCCGCACACGCCAGTATACCGGCAAGCAGTAACGCTATGTTCACAAAATGCAAATCTGTCAGGTGCAAACATGACCACTTGGCCCCAGAGCAGCACAAAAACACGAAAATTGCGCCAATGGAACAACTCCCGGTGAAGGGACCTGAGGCGGCAGTATGATAGTGAACAAGTTCCGCAACACGTCTGCTCTGTTCGACAGTCGCTTTGTAACAACTGTAACGTTTCTGTAATCCTAGGAGCAGCCTCAGTGGGACAAGAGAAGAGGCAGGTATTCGACCCCAAAAATTTTGACAAACTGAAGTCATATCTTGTCGACACTTCCTTCTATTTTACTGACGAAATTATGATATCATCATAATTTGTACAACTGTTTTGTGACATTATTTCCACATACGATTATTGTAATAGGTTTGTAGTACAGACCCTTTAACTCTGCCTATGTCTTCAATTGTCCTCTGAAATCGAATATGATATCTCGCTATCAGTTCTCAAGCTCCAAGGCATGCTATACGTTATGCAGCGTCCCTTACAATCATTTCATTAACCACCACCTATTATAGTGATTTTGAGAGTGGCAACTGTTTGAATGTCTTCATGTGCAGTTTCGCCGAGAGCATTTTGAGTCTTTCAGTTTTGCAGTATGTACCTGCGTCCAGTCACAAAATTTGTGTAGTTTGCAGCAATATATAACCAATAAAATTTTCATTGTTCGCAATTAAATTAGAAAGACCTCCAAGAAATATCACGTATACATTTTTATGTTAACAGCCTGTCTACCTTTGCAGTGTAATCCTGTGCCTGGCATTACTAATATGAAGCCAGACTGACATATTTACGGAATCTGCAGCAGAATTTTCATGCTTTTCCATTAATTCTTTTGTATTTTACTTTCTGTTTTACATTTCATAACCCCCCAGGGTGAAATAACGAACCATCTCTCTTTATTCATATACGACCAACAAATTGACAGTAACATATTTGGAAAACTCTTTTGATCATGTACAGTTTGTCCTTCTAGTAATTCAGTTTGGTCTACATTATGTTTACATGGATGACTTGTCAAAGCTTTGTTAAAAACTAGAGACGGTTATGTTAAATACTCGACTTCTAACATTCAACTTATGATTTATTGTTTGCAGTCGACAACACTGTCAAAAGACTAATGAATCATCTCCATATAGGAGTCAAATTTGTAACAGGGTGTGTGGTGATTCTAACCTTTATCTTTCTTCGCCTTTTCCATTACTCTGAGATGGCTTACCTGATTATGTCGTGCCATCCATACCACTGATGGGCACCACTATCATTAAGGCTTGGCTTCTTCATATGACTTCAGAAATCCATCATTCAGCAGGTTTAAGGTCTTCCTCTTCCTCTCCCCCTTGTAGCCATGAATATATACTTTTCACCACATGGTTTTCAGGTCTTCGTATTACGTGACCATTCAACCTCATCTGAGATTCTGCGACTTTTTCGTTCATGAAGACGACTCTAAAACTACTTCTTACCTATTCATTTTGCACTTTGTCTTTCGGTGTTACTCTTTCTCATTGTAACATGCGCATTTCTGCTGTATGCTGCTTCTATTAGTGAGTGTTTTTTTTTTTATGGTCATATTTCAGTACCATACAACAGCCCTGACTTTACGGCCGTTTTATAAATCTTGGCTTTGTTTTCTATGGACATGTCTGCATCACACAGAATCCCTGAAAGCATAAGCCACTTGTTCCAAGCCGATGATATCCTCTGAGTTACTTCTGCTTCATTTCATCTGTCGTCTGATACTACTGATTCGAGATACATAAAATGTTTACTGTTGAAACTGTGGCGTCAGGATGTCTTCTGGTTCTATATATTTGTATTACATCTGCATGTCCTCTGTCTGTCAAAACCTACCTGCACTTACCCGGTCTGCAGTCACCCTTACAGTGCACTCTAACTGGTGTGATGCAGTTAGTCTCTGCATTAAACCAACACAATTCAGGTATAGCGTCATGCACTATGAAATAAGCAACGCGCTACTCTGGTAAAAGAAACTATGTTATTGAGGCCCTATGTCCTCCGATTAATTCGGTGAACTGTAGTGAAAAGACATATCCCAAGATACAATTGCAACGCTCCAGAATTTCCAGAACAAATAAGATAGTCGTTCATTTCGACTGCCAAGGAAAATTTTCAAATTTAACTCACTAACGACTCCCATCTAAGATCATAATAATACTGCTGCCACGCGGGACTCTGAAAAGGAAATGGTAGCACAGTTCTTAGCATGCTTGGTAACTACTCATCATATTTTCCCTGGCGATAAAAATTTGCATCCCCAGTCGTGACCAACGACTGTTTAACACAATACAGGGAAAGTTCGGCACAGGATAATCCTACTTACTATCATCAAAGTGAGAAATGTAGTGACACGAAAAACTGTTTTCATCTGAGCTGCCAACCTGAAAGGCCGTTGATATTGTCACAGTAAAAAGTACAACTTCAAAACGCCAATAAAAGTCGTTCCCTCTGTGACTTCATATTGTGACTTTGCCAACATAAGATGAACTACCAAGTAGCTCATCATGCTATTAACATAGAGTTGACATCACCAATAGGTCCGTCCTCAGTTAACATCCATCACGTTCTCCTTTCAACAAGATCCCTATTTATCTTCTTTTAGCCACTTGTGACGTCATACGCATCACTTTCCCTAATATATACAATTCTGGTACTATAATTCTACACACAGGTTACTACAGTACCCGCTCTCTAATAAAGCTGCTCGAAATAGTTTACAGTCGTGCTGTCTCCACACAAACGTATTTTTCTGGGTGGATTACTTTTGCGTCTCTCACTCTTTACTACTTGAGGAGAATCCAACAGCCTATTCCTGAGGGGCATCTGCGTCCGAAAACTACGTCGTACTTTTAGTTCTTTTCCAATAGAATCGCCCGGCCAGTGTGGCCGAACGGTTTTAGGCGCTTCAGTCTGGAACCGCGCGACCGTTACGGTCGTTGGTTCGAATCTTCCCTTGGGCATGGATGTGTGTGATGTCATTAGGTTAGTTAGGTTTAAGTAGTTCGAAGTTCTAGGGGACTGATGACCTCAGATGTTAATTTTCAACCAATAGCACCCTTGCACTATGACTCCAGAACCCAGCTAATTTTTCTCTCCAGCTCTGCCATGGGTGACTTGCATTTTTACCGGTCGCACAGTGGCTCATAGTGCTACAATGGTCGGATGCAGCCACCGCTCGCTCCATCGAATTCTGATGTGCGCATCCAATTAAAATTCAGATATCTACGGGCCCGAAGATTGGATTAAGATGCGAATCAGTATTAAAATAAATAGAGCGCATTTGAAGGATACCTTCGATTACCATATTTTTTACTTTACTGGCCAGATTACGTAACTTTAGCATTAGGAAGCGAGCAAAGTCAGTGAGGCAACAGATCACTGCCATGTCTCACCCCACCTCCATTGCTATTAAATACCAGCAATTTTGAAAATCAATCAGTCTTACATCACTTTTTTTTCAACACCTAATGACTTTATATTTTGCCTCATTGCCAGCTTGTTGTTTATTACAGACCTTTTTCGCTGTATAAAATTACTTTAATCGTATTGCTGTTACATAAAAAAAAACTAACCATCTGCAGAAGACTTAACTGACAGACACAGAAAAAGCAATTGACTGTTCACGGCTTTCTAATAGCAGACACTCCTTTGTGTTGTCTGTTCTTTTTCTTTCTCTCTCAGTTCTCACCACTCTCTGACGCTTACAACACACATTCATAGCAAGTGTTCTGACGGCTGTGGCGATAGTCGTTGAATTTCGAGACGGGTATGGAAGGATGCTTGGCTAACTAGCCGTGTTCCTTTCTTTGGTGTGGAGACCTTACGGAAGATGTGCTTCAGGGGAGGGCTATTTTGTTCGAATCGCGTTGCAGTAGTGTCGCCTCCTCCTTGTTGCAGACGATAGCTGCAACTTCCCATTAGCTTTATCTGTTTCTCAACTCTGTGTTACGTTCACAATCCTCAGAACTTGGCGTTTCTATGCTACCCTTACACCACCAATTGCTCATCCCTGTGACAGTGGTTTCTTGCTGCCTATACCCGGTTTACATTTTCTTTCAGATTTGTCATATCATCTCGATTCGTTACACCTGAATCACGAACTCGTGGAAAGCCTTTCACAACTATTTCGAAGCCTCTAGCAAAAATGACGATCAATTTAACCGCTCTAGACGTTGGTCTTCCAAATCTTTGAAATGAAACTTTTTGGTTTAAGGAAGATCATAATTTCTAGGTTCTTCCTTCTATCTTCGTGACTGCTTAGTTAAATTAATTTTACAGCGACACAAAAAAATTTCTTCTACACTAAAGCTACTTAGTTGATTCACTTATATAACTAAGATTAAACACTAATACACATATACTTCTAACGCTCATGTGTGTTTAGTCTCTCTTGCTAGATTCCATACTGATATTTATCTTTTATAAAGTTGCTCGTTAGTGATAGTCTTACACTGTCGAAGATTGTGTGTATCAATACCTCTAACATTCTGTGTGTTTGTTCATTTTCTTGGCTTATTTTTGTTTCAACTGAGACATTCTCACAACTCTCATCCGTCGTCTCTGTCATCTTTAGATCGTTCAGTTCGGTCTTTAACTTTTTCCATATGCTTTCTCTTAAAACTAATTTCCACCTGATCAGACTATGAAGACACAATGGTACCGGCGGGTCGCCGTGTCTTCCTTAGCTCACAGGCATCATTGCGGATACGGAAGGGCATGTGGCCAGCACACCGCTCTCCCAGCCGTATGCAGTTTGAGACCGGAGTCGCTACTTCTCAATCAAGTAGCTCCTTAGTTTGCCTCACGAGGGCTGAGTGTACCCCGTTTGCTAACGGCTCTCGGCTGACTAGATTGTCACCCATCCAAGGCCTAGCCCAGCTCGACTGCGTTTAACTTCGGTGATCTGACGGGAACCGGTGTGACCACTGCGGCAAGGCTTTTGGCTATGCGTTCTTTATTACGTTTATTCATTCAAACTACAACTTATGATCACTTCTTGTCTATGACCTTTTACGTTTCATGTTATATGCCTGTAAATTCGTTCCAAAAACATTACTTAAACGTCGACATTATCTTTCCTCATTTTGTGCCTGGAATATCAAAACTCCAAAAATTAAAACTGCTCATTGACTTCATAAGAAAGAAAGGAACAGAAGAAGGAAGAGATTAGGACAAATAAAAGAACATCTGCTCTACACAACTCTAGTGCACACAGCCATTCAGCTATGAAGCTTCCTGAAGTAAAGGAAAACCCCTGCATTTTTCTTTACTTAGACTTTAAGTCTAAGAAATTTCTTAATGCAAAAACTCTTTTCAATTTAGGATATAGTAACTGATAAGCATTGATACGCATGGAACACTCTACCCTAAAGGGGCCACGGTAAACTAACAAAAGCTTTTTAATTCCCTGGGACAACTTGCTCAGTCGCTCATTCGCTTTTACCTCCACCGAATGGTAGGCTTGGTCTTGTCATCTTGCGTGTTCTTCCTCTCCTTGGCTTTCTTCAACGTCCACTCCATGGTCAGTCTCGCTAAATCATCTCTTACTCTTCATTCAATTCTTCTACATTGCTCCAATATACGCACAAGTTTGACCGATGACTTCAGCATTTCTGTCCCATAGGAACTTTCCAACACCTACCCATATGTTTCTTTTTCTTGCACGAAAAGCAGCAATATCAACCTCTCCCCTACCTGTAGCTCCATGACAAATACTATTAAAATACAGCGTACCACAATAACTATTTACATGAAACTGCAGAATAATTAAAAAGGTATATTCTATCGCCACATCCTAAAATTGCATGGCCAATAGCTTCAGAGAGTTTCCCTGTTAGTGTGAAATTCGTGACGCTCAGTACCAGCATAACTACCAGTCTGTTTTTTTTTTCCCTTGACAATGCCTCAAAGCACTCTATCAACTATCAACACGGCAGAAATCTCAGACTCATTTTCTAGGAGTAGCTCCGACTCTATCACGACTATGCCTAGAATTAGAGGTAACTAATATCATACCTAGTGAGCAACGGCTGATTGTTATGTAATAAGTCAATGATCACCGATGTTCGCTCAAAATATACCGTAACCAGTTTTAGGTTTTCCTCTCTCCAAAGGCAAACAATGAAACTCTATTAGCATCCTGTCATAAAGTGACAGGCAATATAAATGCTATAGTGTTCACTACCCTGTCTGTACGTTAAAGTCGATGCAACATTGTTACACAGCATAAAGGGATGTTCATATTCGGATTACCCACTGAATAAAAATTTTCTTTAGATAATATCGTTTTCTTTCATACATACTACTACACTTTTAACTGTTCGTCTTTATCAACTTCCACGACCTGTACTTAGAGAACATTCGCAATCTTACTTTCGTTCAAGCTCCGCTTCAGAGCCCAAAAATCCCACACTTACCTACTAAATAATCTTTTATTAACCTTCTTTTCCTAGTGCATGACATTTTTGCAATAACGTTGCAATGCTGGACGTGTCATTTGCTCGAGCTTGTCTAAAAAGTCTGGGAGTATAGCACCTCTAAAACAGACACTGCACAGAAATCTTTGCCGTGTCCGACTCTCACCACCACTAGTGAAGTTCAGCTGGGTCGCCCCCATCACCATGGTCACTAGAACACGCCATCAGCTCTATTATCTCGGCAGCCAGCAGACCACTAGCCTCCAGGTGGCCCTTCTTCTTGCCACGAAGGTCAAACATGGTGTCACCATTCTGCACTTCGTTCACCCTCACGCGAGTGTTTATGACGCCAAATTTACCATAAATTATGCCACATCACACGTCATTTATTATAGATAATGTCATGCCGTCCAATTATTTACTCCCCCACCCATTACAATGGCTTCCATTATGTTGTACATTGCATGAGTTTTGCCTGCCACCATTGCTGGAAATCATGCACACTAGCCTGCAGCCAGCTTGTCTTGGCCGCTCGTTCTTATTTTCACCATCATGCGCTGTAAACGCTCCACTCTTTCCAGGAGCTTTACGTCATTTCCGTAATTACCTCTTGGCGTTGCAATTAAATCAATATGATTGCAGAATTGCATCATCTACACAATACTACTGTCAAACCACTATGTAGCCATTCCTGCATCTATCTAATTAATGTGTTTCCATCGGTATCCCCAAAAGCCTTTCATTTTTCCATGATCCAGCTGATATGTGTAATGACTACAAAAATCAACCAACTCTCTCTGAATTCCTGGTGACCAACTTTTCTTCAGGAATTAATCTCAGACTCTTTCAAATTTGCACAAGTATTTGAAATTAAATTTCATTCACTCAGAAAACTATATCCTCCTGAAGATATCAAATGGCTCTAAGCACTATGGGACTCAACATCTGAGCTCATCAGTGCCCTAGACTTAGAACTACTTAAACCTAACTAACCTAAGGACATCACACACATCCATGTCCGAGGCAGGATTCGTACCTGCGACCGTAGGAGCGGCGTGGTTCTGGACTGAGACGCCTAGAACCGATCGGCCACAGCGGCCAGCACTGAAGATATTCAACTACGAAAGAAATTTGTTCCTGTTGTGACCACCATTCTGGCAACACACTCTTAAGTGCTTTAATGAGCAGTTTTTGGTGTACATTACTTTTCAGATTAAAATAAATAAACTTATGACATGTAATAAATGCTGCTTCCGCTGAAGTGTTTCGTGAATGGTGTCATACCAATGTCTCCTCAACAAGATTATTTTACTCTACTTGTTCCTGTTGAAACGAATCGTGCATTTCACTCGGTGTCCAATGTGTGATTCGTCTATGTTACATGATCGCTAAAAAAGGAATGCGTGTCTCACATGATAGTATCACTTATATTAGACTTTTCTTTACACACAGCTTCCTCATGTGTGGCGTGCTTTAACTGTACTTGTTATGAGAAAGTGCAATAGATGTTTTCATTTGCATTCAACCTTTTCATGATGTATAGCTTGGATTGTTTTCTGCACGATTCTCTGATTTTGCCGCTTCTACTGAGTTCTGAGCCTACGTTTGAAGTAATGGTCTTAATTAACATGCTCATCCGCTTGTACTTGGCACTGGGCAAACTGGTTTTCAGTGCGTTGTTTAAACTCCCACTTCAGTTTAGAAATTTCTTAAATGGTTGAAATGACTCTAAGCACTATGGGACTTAACATCTGAGTCCTAACAGTCCCCTGGACTTATAACTACTTAAAGCTAACTAACCTAAGCACAACACAGACATCCATTCCCGAGGAGGGATTCGAAACTGCGACCGTAGCGGCAGCGCGTTTCCGGACCGAAGTGCCTAGAACCGCTCGGCCACAGGGGCCGACAGAAATTTATTTTCAAAAACGAGTTCGTAAACGCTTAATTTTAGTTTCTAGCTTGGGCTTTACCTTCTACATCTCCGTATTTACAATGGAGCTTAGATTGTCATTATCCTTTGTTTTTATTCAGACTTTAAGTTACTTAATGTTTCAATGATGACAACATCACAACTTTCTTCTCCTCAGGTTTGACACCTGGAATCAGTTTTTTATCTGCTGGCCTTATTACTTTGGTGTCATCTGAAACACTAAGTACTGAATCACTCACACGAGTACAGTTGGTTCTGTTTGAACTTGAACTACTGAAACAACGCTAGGAGACTAAGCTGCAGTTACCTGAGTGGAATATATCACTGTTTTGAAAACTTCGTTACTGCTCACTTCGTTTTTAATTCTGTCCCTATCAGTAATACTATTTGCTCTGCCACTCTCTGACACAGAACCTACTTGATCCCTACTACTGGCCACCCAGTTCTGAAGTTTTACAAGAGTGTCTAGCATTTTCAAACCTCCAGTATGAAATTTTCACTCTGCAGCGGCGTATGCGCTGATATGCAACTTCCTGGCAGATTAAAACTGTGTGGCGGAGCGAAACTCGAACTCGTGACCTTTGCATTTTGGTGGCAAGTGTTATACCGACTGAGGTACCCAAGCACGTTTGAAGAACCCTCCTCATAGCTTCTAATTAGTTGTTAAGTTAGTTTGTGGTGTCTCGTTACTCGCCGATTCATGATCAACAGTTGTCGCTAGTGTAGGTGGTTGTTTCACTGTGTGTTCACAGAACTACAACGCCTCACTGTCAATGCATCTCCCGCATGTAGAAGTTGCAGGTGGCTGGCCACGTTAACAAGTAAATCACCAAACGACGATCTTATCTGCCATCGCTATAGTAGACAGAGTGCCATAACTGCCCCTTTCTGTCTTTAAAATGAAGAAGTAAACTCAGGCTGTGCCCTCTCAATGTTGCTTTTTAGAAACGCCGTCTACCTGGAGAACAATCTACAAAACGTGTTACGCTCATCGCTTGTACAGCAGTATTCAATACCTTTTCCAGAAACACCATGTACCACTTCGCACTATCTAATCTCGTTTCCCATTACTACTTAATTAATTGATTTACAACTGTACTACTTCCATACGTTGCAGATTGTATAGCTCAGCGTGATTAGTGCACCAGTTTAGAATGGATGGGAGGCGTACGCCAAACTCAAGCCGGCAATATATATTTGAACGAGCTGTCTGCTGCCCTTAGCGAAGAAAAACGTAGGTGCTTGACCGAGTGATAGCACAAACCTACCTCCTGGTTCTATGTACTGTACGTACAATACTTTATTACATATTATTATATACAGTCATATCGCCAACTATTTTTCATTTCATATCAACATCCTTACCATGCACAAATACAAACATTGTCATCATGACCAAGTTTATAAAACCTACTAGTTCTAACACACAATGGTTTATCAATAAAAAAATTGTCGATGTTTCTCCAACACCATTAATTTGAGAGAAAGTGATCATAAAAGTTCTATAAGCAAGAACATCACGAGGAGGTATCTGATCCAATGACGTAGGAAGACTTTTCATTGTAGTATCAATTCGTAATAGAGCAACTGCCCTAGTGATCTCATGAGATCTGCTATCCATCATATATTTCGCATATGTCTTCAATATGTTAGTGCAAGCATTAAAGAAATTACCTTTTTTCTACCAACAACAACCATTATACACAATATCTTTTACGATGATCAATCGGTCGTCATTCATGCAGAGAAATGCTTAGAAATCACATCAAAGAATATTTTCACTCACTTGTGACCTGTCTTATCTTTAGCGTTTTGTTCTGAAAAGTGACAGCTTGTTACATTTCACACAAATTATATGACACAATTTTCTAAACTGTGCTGAGTTGTAGTCACATATAGTAAATCTCAATAACAATATTTTAAGTAAATGTAGACGTATCTCAAGAGTCAAGCTTTTCTAAACGAAGTTGCATAACGAGTTTTTAAACAGTAAAGAGTAAATATTCTTTCGTAATGCTGACTTTATTTGTAATCAACAGCTGAAAATTAATAGTTACCAACACAGTTTCTTTCTGTACCGCAGCGCTCAGTTATTTTTGGAAGGAATGCGCACTACATTTCAAGTCTTATTCATATTTTTTCCATCCTAGTATAATCCCGTTTTATATCCTAAATATAGGGCCTATTCTCTATGTTCTCTATTAAATTTTCCGTGTCTTCATTCTCTATTCCTATAAGACACTTGGTAACTGAAACATATAGACGCAAACACAGGGAACCGAGAACGTAGTGGCATTGCCTGTCAGCTGGTGTGTCGCCGCACCACTGCCGCACCGCTCGAAGGCACTGTGCAACAATTCCCTGAGGCAGAAGCGCTGTAATTGTTGCTGCCGCACGATTTACGTTTTAATATGAGCACTACCGCTGGAAGAGGACAACGCACCGCAGTCAGCCTGCCCCATGTTGCCAGGCACCATAGCAGTGTGTTCATTCGCTGGCCTGCAGTGGAGTTCTTGCCGTTCTGCCGACAACTAGATCGTATTGCTGAGCCCATAATTTTCTGGTGTATACTTGCGCTTGCTGAGAAGTGCTAGCTCCCCTACTCAGTATTGCTTACCCTAACCAATATTTCCTGCTCTCATATTAGATTTGGTACAAATACACTTTTGAACATTAACCTGCTCTCTAAACATGTACGTTATATAGCAGGTACACATCACTTACGAAATAACAATTGACGAAATAGTTCATGGATGAACGCCCGTTTATCTGTGTCCAACGGGTACAATATTTCGACAAGCGACCACGTTGTCATCATTAAGTGTGCTCATGAACAGACTGGCGACATATTGTGCCCGTTGGACAATGACATCCGGCCATTCACTGGGGAATTATTTCGTCGTGATTTACGCTCGTAGAAGCTGAATAATCAAACGAAATAATAATTACTCAAAAACCTTAAGCTATACAAAATACATAAATACTGAAGCATAAACTGACAGATATAAAACCGCAACACCATTAAGGAGTTGTGCGACAAAACGAAAGTTGGTATGCGTGTTTGTACATCTGAACGATGTTGTTTATTTCAGATTTCCAGCTCGTCACGCAAAAGTGGCGCAAGCAGCGCCACTATGGGGATGCATATTAGGTTTGCTTTAAATTAAGGCTATAATGGTCGTGAGCTTTACCTTCGAGACTGGACGTGGTGAGTAAATGTTACTCAAGAATGCTTTTAAGTCATCAAAGACGCCATTATCAACACTTCACTGAGTTCCAAAGAAGTCGTGTGATACTTCAGAAGGACTTAGCAGAAATGTAGCCACAGTTCGTGATTGCTGGCATCGATAGTCAAGAGAATGTACGGTCGCAAGAGCACCGGGCTCCGGCCGGCTACGAGGTGCTTCCTAGAAGGAAGGCCTTCGTGTTGGGCGTATGGTTCTGGAGAATCTTGCTGCATCTACATCAGCAGTACGAGCAACAGTTGAAACCATAGTGAGGACAAAAACCCAACAGAAACTGTTACCCATCGATAACTGCAAGGAGAGCTCCGATCCAGACGCACTGCAGCGTGCATTTCACTAACGACAAACCACGGCCATTTGGGATTTCAGTGGTGGCAACCTAGAGCTCATTGGAGGGTAGGGTGGTGGTCTGTTGTGTTTCCTGATGAATGCTGGTTCTGTCTCGTGCCAGTGATGGTCGTATGTGGGTTAGATGGAGACCAGTTGAGTGCCTGCAACCAACCTATCTGGATCTACACCTGGGGTTATAGTCTGGGGTGCGATTTTGTACGACAGCAGGAGCACTCTCGGGTTACCCCATGCATCCTGACTGCAAATCTGTACGCAAGTCTGGTGGTTTGACCTGTTGTGCATTGCATGGGATGTTTTCCAACAGCATAGGCTTGCACATACCTCTGTTGGAAACCAACATGCCCTACAAAGTACTGAGATATTGCCTAGATCTGTCACCAGTTGAGCACATATGGGCCATTATTGGACGACAACTTCAGGTCCATCCACAACCAGCAATAACCGTCCCTGTACTGACCGACCAAGTGGTTCAAAATGGTTCAAATGGCTCTGAGCACTATGGGACTTAGCATCTGAGGTCATCAGTCCCCTCGAACTTAGAACTACTTAAACCTAATTAACCTAAGGACATCACACACTTCCATGTCCGAGGTAGGATTCGAACCAGCGAGCGTAGCAGTCGCGCGGTTCCGGACTGAAGCGCCTATAGCCGCTTGGCCACAGGGGTCGGCCCGACCAAGTGCAACAGGTACATACTCCATCCCAAAAATTAACATTTGGCACTTCTACAATACAGTGCAGACACGTACGCATGTTTGCATTCAACATTCTGCCGCTTACACCGGTTATTAATATACCAGCGTTTCACATTTGCAGTGACTTATCTTGCAGTTACTTTAAACTGTGATCCTGCAATCATAATCACTTAAATACCTTACCTTGGTAAATTTATTCCCAAAATTTCATTGCTCTACATTAGTAATTTTTTGGTTTTGTGATCTTTTTCCGTCGGTATATTTTTATGTGAATGTCGTATTAGTGTTGTGTTACGTTTCACGTCTCATTGTTGTCTTCTGACAAGAATGGCATCAGTAAGTCTCCTAAACCGAACAACATAACGTCGTCGTATGACCATGTGTTCAATAAACAGAGTTTTCAAAAATTCAGAGCCCAAGCTAACAGGGATCATGACGAAGGCAAATATATTTTATGAAACTACCATGTGTCGCAAACGTGTATTGTTGGAGTACTGAGTATACAGAAGGTTAGTGTGTGTGACTGAGAAAAAAACCAAGTTGAATATTTGTTTATTACTTTATTGTTCATATATCTAGTATATTACTATAAATGCTGAAAATGTGCACCATTGATCTCAGCGCAGACGTAGTATCGACATAGCAGGGAGTCCTGTGCTTGCTGATAAATGGGTGCTGTGTTCTACGTTCGTGTGACAGCTGGAAGAATTCTTACAACCAGTTCCGCAGTCAACAGTGCTAAAATAAATCTCAGCTTTCATGTAACCCCAGAGAAAGAAGTCTAGTAGGGTGAAGTCTGAGGATCGTGGAGGCCAATGTACAGATCGTCCCTGACCGATCCACCGATTGTCAAAACTACTGGTTACTATTGCTCAGACTGGTTCTGAAAACTACACTGGGGCCCCATCATGCTGAAACTACATCCACGATTATTGCCTTTAGCCACACCATGTTTCGCAGTTCTCCCCATGTGTACAGCTCCCTGTTGACACTGCACTGTCATGCAGGCACTTGTGCTACCCTCTATTTACTAACTCAGTGTTGAGGATCTTGACATCACAACATACTACATATCCCATATTATTTAGTGTAACAACGTTAGACACAACGGAATCTATCTGTTCCACTCATATATTACCTACCCACGCTCAGTGCCCAAGCAATTTTGGTTTCCGACACATGGTTCCTTTATGAAATACATTTTTTTTTGTCTCCTGAATCATCCCTGCCAGTTTGGGCTCTGAATTTATAACACCCTGTGACCGGGTATGTATTTATTCCAATTCTATTAGTTCATCTATCTATCCCCCTCTCTCTATCCACTTTCTCCTCCCCTCTCTGCCCATCTTCTCCTTCCCCCTCCCTCTCGCCATCTCTTCCACCTCCCCCCCCCCCCCCTATCTGTCCGTTTCTACCTGTCCTTCTCTCTGCCCATTTGTTCCTACCCTTCACTCTATCCATTGTCCATCTGCTCCTTCTGTCTCTAAGTACATCTCCTCCTATCCCTCCATCCCCTCCTCATCAAGCCCATGTCTTCCTCATCCTCTCTTCCTTTTCCACCTAACCTCACTCTCTGCCCATATCCGCTTCTGCCCTACCTCTACCTGTCCCATCCTCCCACTCTCTCCTTCCATCTTCTCCTCTTTCCTTTCTTTGTTCATCTCCCCCATCCCCTCTCTCTTTCCATTTCCACCTCCTATCTCTCACTGTCGATCTCCTTCTCCCTCTCTCTTTGTCCATCTATTCCCCTTTCCTTTCTCTGTCCATCAACTCCTCCCTCTCTCTCTCTCTCTCTCTCTCTCTCTCTCTCTCTCCATGTCTTCATCCCCTCATCCCCCTCTCTCAGCCCATCCTCCCCTTTCCCCTCTCTTTCTCTCTATCACCATCCTCTCTCCCTCTGCCCATCTCCATCTCCCCTCTCTCTCTGTCCATCTCATCCTCCTCCTCTCTCTGTTTATTTACCCCTTTTCCTTTTTTCTGACTATTTCCTCTTCCCTCTCTCTCTGTCCATCGCTTTTTCCTTTTCTGTGTCCATTTCCTCATCCCTATCCTCCAGTCCGTCTCCTCCTCTCCCCCCTTGTCCTCCTCCTCTCTTAACCCATCTACTGCTCTTACCCCTATCTCTGTCCATCTCTTTCCCTCTTATATCTGTGCCCATCACCTGCTTCCCCTCTTCTGTCCATCTTTTCCTCCTCACTTCGCTCTCCATGTGAACAACCTCACTCGCATAGAAGGATACTGATTTTTAACAATATGGTATTTCTTTCGAGACAGTAACTAATATATGCACACTAAGTGTCTTTGAAATCGATCCAGGGATTTAGAAATAGCCTTATACTTGCAGCTTTTCCCGCAAGCAATACTGATGAGTAAAGAATTACGTAATAAAGTAAAAGGCCATGGCTGATACAGCAGTTTTACTACATAAACAGAAAATAATGCAGTAAGCGGTAAATCTTTCTTCTTTCATCTTTTTCTAGGGTTTGACAGCGAGTAAATATCTCGTAGAAGTTTTAATTTATATACGAAGTTTGTTGCAAGTCGCTAAGTGCTCTAGTTCTCAAGTAGTGAAAGAATAGAGTCCGGACATTTGCCCATGTTCGCTACGTTTCTTTTTCATGGCCACTCCTTTGAGAGTAAAATGATTTTTATCTCCACAGCGGTTCTTTCCAGACAGTACACTTACTGTGTACCAAGTTGGGCTTAAGTTCATCAAGTGGTTTAGGGGGACATGTTTGGCATGCATACATACATGCACACACTTTAATAATACATGTGGTTTAAATCTCACCTGATACATAGGCATACATTCCAGAAGTATGTTCAAAAGCTATTAACAGTAACTTCATGTGGCTTTGCCACAACAACAGAAAACAGTTTTAAACTTGGTGAGGAACATGTTCCCATTTCCACAAGCCATAAGTACGATTAATTTCATAACACGTGATACTAGCATTTACTGTTTTCCTGCGTTCAGAATAGATGAGGACGCACCTATTCAATTTTACAGAAAGGGAAACTACTTGTCACAGCAAGAATAAATACGCAATATATGTAACGCATTAAGACGCTCAAATCTGACTTTATATGTTACCTTAACACTACAGATCAACTCACTGTGAGTCAGTGCACATTTCACACTGTGCTCTGAAAGGAAAAGCTCAGGATAGGATCATTTCACTGCAAAATCTTTCTCAGTGTGAGTCCATTTCCAGTTACGATTGTGCTACCACGAGAACAGCCGAGGAGCCGCCAGCATCAGCCATAGGGGACTGACATCTGAAGATGACTAACTTAAAGTCGAAGGCAGTCATAATAAATAAATATAATTGCCATATAGACTGTTATGTTAACCAAATTATGGCACCTTATCGCTGTTCTACTGTGAACAGTATTGTCTAAATTTACGTATTATACCATTTACAGAATATACCAAAACTGTGATCTCCATGATCACTTTGCATCTCATTTCGCTTGTTTGTCTAGTCGATGCAACACTATAATTTCCTCTTGCTTTATGTCTCTACCCAGTATCTAGTCTCAATTCCTTGCAGTAGATTTATAACAGTTTCTCATTTTTTGTATATCATAACAAGCAAGTATCTGGAACGCCACTGAGCACCAGCTCCAGACCCAGAAACGGCCGTCCCGTAATTAACGGGAGTGGCGTGACCTCTACGTCACCCTAGTGTCACATACCTCTGAAACCAATCGATGATTTGTCGAATTCATGCCACGCTAAATCGCTGATTTATTACAGTCCAAGTGTGGACCAACACATTATCAGCAAGTTATAATGTTTTGGCTGATCACTGTATTGGTCATATCTTTTCACCAAAATCATACTCTTTTAAGAAAGGTCTAACCAACTAACATGCATAGTTATCCATCATTTTTACGCTGATGGAAATCTATAGCGTTGTACAATGGAAACTTCCACCGAATGCTACCAAACTTATACTCCAACGTTTCCAAGACCGTAGGATATGTTTGAAATTTCAATCTTACGCTACCTAATTTTTAGTAAAGAAAAATCTCTTAGTACAGATAAAGAATGGCATGAGTACATGATGGCTGTTGGTTGTGTCTGCAGCTTTTCAGCTGAATACCGCAACACAGTGGATGTGCACATGCTGCTTACTGCCATCTTTTGAACTTTGAGAAAGGTCGAATTTCGGCATGAGGGACACGAAAGCCTCATACTGACGAATCGAACGGGCAGGTGGCTGTAGTGCAATGACTCCACAACGAGACCTGTCGAGATGTACCCAGAATAACAGTGTGCTAACAATAGTAGATATGAGTCCTTCCAAAAAGTCTCCATCACGAGAAGATAGTAGTCTCCGTGAAATAAACGGATGTTAGCAGTAATAGTCCGAAACAGGTTACTGGATACTGGGTTGAAATCTCGAGTTGACATTCGTCGTTTAGAGCTGACACTATCCAACAGACTACCATGGTGTCGTAACAGAGTCAATTGTCTTAATGGTTGGCATTCTGCAGTAAGTCTCCCTTCTTTTTGTCGTGATCAGACCAACGTCCACGAATCCGTAGATGACCAGGTAAAAGGTCATAAAATTAAGTGATTCCACTTAATGGTGTGGAAAGCTACTGGAAATGATTAGAGGCAAAATTTTGAACTTACTGAAGGGAAACTTAATGATCCCCAGTGTGTGTCAACTATGATACACACTGCTTTCATGACCCTCATAATGTAACTAAAAGCGGGGGTGGCCGGCAAAGTGCTGAGTGGCCCGAGTGTCTATATGCAAAAGCGATCGCCAGGGTTTCGGCTCCTGGCAGCGGTAGATTCAGCTGTATCATCGGCACGGTGCGGTGCATCACAGACTGAGAGTTACGCAACTGCCCCAGCTGTTTAATGACGACGACCTGGTTCAGTGAGGTTTAAATGCTCCTGTTTCTCCCTAACTTTGTAGTAGTGGTGTATAATCGTACATCACGCCGAACTATATGAAACAGAGGCAGTGGCCAAATGTCATAACAGGCAGCTGGTCAGAATGTAGTGCTTCTTGTAGACTGGCATATCGTTCGCAGACTTGATCTGACAACGCAGAGGCCGCCAGTTCTACTGATTACATAGTTAAGTTACCATAACCGACTGACTGGGGCTGTTGCCTGACTACTGCTCAGGCTCCGCCTTCTGCTCCACATTCTGCTGTAATATTAGTCCTTCACAATTTCTCTTTTCTCACAAAAAATCCACCCTGGTATTTCCGATGAAAATTTAGCTACAACATACGCACGAATTTATTTAGACGTATTTACATTTTTAGCTTCACTCACAGTGGCCGTTTTTCAATATTTATACTTCTTTCAATCTCGCTAGCACTTGGCGCACACATTGCGTGTTCGTTCACAATTAATTATGTTCTTCGTCAGACTGTTTATAATGGGTGAGCAACTTTGCTCTCACTACGTGGAAGGAAGCAGGCATCATAATGGCTTCCTAGGATATGATCTGACTTGCTCTTATCTACTCCTCTCTGTACCTACCTGTACAACTTTATGCTAATACTTACTACCTATCATTAATGACTAAGAAGGAAAATAGATGTGCTGCGGGCTAAAGTCTTCCTTAATGTATGAGGAACATAACCGACCTACACAAAGGGAATGTTAGGGGCACTGCCCTATTGGTCGACTATATTGGTCTACGTGAATTCTACAGTTAGCGCCCCGCCTTTTGCTACATATTTTCATATCTTAGTAATTCGGGAAACTTTATTGGCAAAAGTAGGTGACCCATGGTAACTTTGCCTTAGTCGCGGTGTCAAGACATCGTGATTTGGGAATCTATTCTGATTCCTATAACCAATTACGTGTTTCATTGTTCATTAATTCTTTATAAATTCACCTCGCTCTGAGAGATTTATGCAGTGATTAGACTGATCCAACTACAGGCACTAAGCATGCTTGAAAATAAATGCAGATGCTAGATAATTCTACAGATTGCACTGCTATATTTGTCCACGAATGGTTCCTATGCCATCTCCTCAATATATTTCATACGTCAGTCATGGTCAGGACAGTGTTCTTTTCAGTCGTGTTTACATTATGTTGAATCTAATTGAATTCGAAAGTGCACAAATTATTGTTGCTCGTATGGATGGTGCTTCCGTAACCAAGGAACCATAAGTGTCTGATGTTACAAGACGCACCGTATCGCAGATTTATAGCGCATATAGGAAAGCGGAAAAACAATATCAGCTAAGTCGCAACGCCGAAGAACCTTTGCTGATGAGTGATCGTGAGGGACAGTCACTAAAGACGAATGTAACGAAAAATAAGAGGACGAAGGCTACAGAAATCACTGTAGAACAGAATGTTGCTCTCGGGAACCCTATTAACACGAAAACAACACGAAGGGAGCTCCATAAGCAGGAAATTGCCGGGTAAGCTGGAATTCCATAACCTCTCATCAGTGTTGCAAGTGCCCCTAACAGAAAAACGTGGTAGCCGTGCCATAAAACCAGGACCATTGATCAATGAGATAGCGTAATTTCATCGAATGAGTCTTGTTTTACACTGTTTCAAAAAATCTGGGTGAATTTGCTACCCTTGCGTGAAATATGGCGGGGATTCGATGATGATTTGGGCAGCCATCTTGTGGTATTCATCGCGTCTCATTGTTGTTCTGCAAGTTCGCATTACTGCTAAAGATTATGTGACCATTTTGGCTGATCAGATTTAAACCGTGGTACAATGTTTCTTCCCTAGTGGTGATGCTGTGTTCCAAGACAACAGGGACTCTGTTCACACAGCTCGCGTCGTCCAGGACCGGTTTTGTGAGCACGAGGATGAATTGTCGTATCTCCTCTGGCCACCACAGTTGCCAGGTCTCAATATCACTGAGCCTTTCTCTCGAATACTTTGGAGAGAAGATTATGTGATCGTTATCCACCTCCATCATCGTTACCTTAACTTGCCATTATTTTGCTTAAGGAACGGCATAAGATGCCCTTAAAAACCAAACATTACCTTTATTTATCCATTCCGAGACGACTGGAAGCTGATTTGAATGACAGTGGTTTTCCAATACCGTATTAGGCATGGCAATGATTTGTGTTTGTGGTGTTTTCATGTTTTGGTCAACCCCCTGTATCACACTGCTGTACAGCAGTCCCATCATTTTCCCAGCTATAAGCGCTATACCGGTCGTATCTGTGCTGTCCAATTTTTAAAAACCTTAATTCCTTCTTACCACATATATTTCAACATCTGATAGACTTCACACTATGTCATTTCTTTCGCTTGGTCTGCTGTTGTTAGTGGATCTACCACTACCATGAACATTGCTTCTTGATGGACGTAAAGCTGTTTCATTGATGACGTCACATGCAAACACTGTCTCGCATCCGTGTGGTATCCCAGCACTTTCACTGTTATGAGAAAATGCCGCATGGTTCGAATAAAGTAAAGCCTAACCAAGCAATCACTTTGCGATACTTTATAATTGTTCTAATTTACTGACCCCGTATCATTTCTTAAACCTGTCTTAACGAACTAAGTAATATGGGTTAAACGTAATCCCCGAGGGATACATTTTCCCATATCACATCACCTAATATTTCCGACTTAGCCATGACCTTAATTTTACATGATACCTATGTTTGCATGCGTGTATAAACACAGGTGTTGCCCCTGTAGTCCTACCTCATCCTAAAATATTTTCTCTACACAATATCTTTAAAAATAAAGCAACTTGTGGTTATTCCGACTGATCCTTAACAATTTTACTGAAGTTTTCCTGGGAGCCAAAGTTTCCCATTCGTGAGCCTGGTGCACTCTCGGCAGTGGCTGACGTAAGTAATGTCCTTTACGTCGACATACCCAACGAACTACTCAGTGCACGGAACGGAGTGCACAGAAAAACTGGACTTAGTGCATGTTGAAGGAGCTAAGGGTTCGGCCCACGGTCCCTCACAGGAACACTAAAGGGTTATCTAACGCCACTATTATGAAAAAAGAAGGAAATGTCAAAAACCCAAGGATATAGGGAATCTCACGAGTTAAACTTACATTTCGGGGTGACAAATACATATGTTGCTATCCCACAACATTCTTCAGCAATGCGTCCTCCACCCATTACACTTCCCTTTCGCAAAGGTGCTGCTATGGAGCCATGGAAGAGGTTGCTGTTTTCTGCTTGTCTAACTTCATTTTCAGCAGTCCTACCATCGCTCATTGTAGCGTGAGGTGGAGCTGACTGGGCCCCTGCACCATTCTCTCAAGACGACTGCAAAGTGCTGAGTTGCCCGACCATCGGAGTCCTCAGGTGTATACTTTAATATCAGTCACCATGCAGAAATCTCCATGAAATGACCAGCCATGTGATGCAGGGATTCGAGGGCTGGCGGCGGTAGATAAAGCTCCGTCATAGTCACGGTAGCCACGGAGCATTCCATCACAGACAGGGAGTCACAAACTTCCACAGCTGCTCGGTGATGACGATCTGGCTCGGCAGATTTTAAACGCTGCTTTTCCTCACTGACCATGCGTTAGTGGCTTAGTATATATGTCAATCCAAACAATCTGGAACAGGGGCAATTACAGGCTGTCTTAAGCTCCAGCAAGTCGTGCTGTAGTACTTACTGGAGTCCAGCCCGACATCGACATGCATGGTCTGATGACGCAGGGCAATCACTGTCGCTGATCACGCCAATCAGTGAATGACACCAGCTAATTCTGGCTGTGGCCTGATCGCCGCTCTGACCTTGTCGTCTGGTCCAAGTTCTACTTTAGTTTTAGTATAGTTTTAGTCCTTCACAATAACCAGAGTACCAAATAAAATAGCCTGGGTGGATATAGGCTGTAATAATGAAGATTAATATACAAATAAATAAAAAACAAATAAAAAACTTCGAACTACAGTTCACACTGCTAATGTCTCGAGAAATGTACATCTACTTGCTGACCTTCCTGTTCCCCAGGTTTGTTATCCATAGAGCATGTGTATGATATGATTGGAAGGTATATACTTTAATATCAGTCACCATCCAGAAATCTCCATGAAATGACCAGCCATGTGATACAGGTACAGCAATGTACACTGAGGTGCCAAGAGGCATGAGATACCTCCTAACATCGTGTAGGAGTTGATTTTGCCAGATGTAGTGAAGCCTCTAGACATGTCATGGCCTCAACAAGTCGTTGAAAGTCCCCTGCAGAAAAGTCGAACCATGCTGCATCTATAGCGTCCATAATTGCGAAAGTGTTCCTGGTGCAGGATTTTGTGCACGAACTGACCTCTCGATTATGTCTAATAAATGTATGAGGCGATTCATTTTGAGGGCCTACACTATTATTGTCCAAAATGATCTTCAAAACAGTCGCTAACAATTGTGGTCTGGAGACATGGCACACTGTCATTCACAAAAATTCCATCGCTTTTCGTGAACATAAAGTCCATGAGAGCTTGAAATTGGTCTCCAAGTAGCTGAACATAAACATTTCCAGTCAATGATCGGTTCAGTTGGACAGAGGACCAAGTCCATTCCATTTGAGCACAAACCGTACCATTATGGAGCCATCACTAGCTTGTACAATGCCTTGTTGACAGCTTAGGTCCATGGCTTCGTGGGGTTTTTGGTGCACTGTAAACCTACCATTATGCACGGTATTCCAATTGGCTAGTATCTAATCGATATGGTCACAAGCCCAGGATAAGCACTGCAGGTGATGTAGTGCTGTTAACAAAGGCATTCGCTGCACTGTCCTAACGGATACGTTTATCTACGTCCCAGATTGATTTCTGCAGTTATTTCACGTAGTGTTGCTTGTATATTAATTCTGATAGCTCTAGTCAAACGCCGCTGCTGTCGGTCGTCAAATGAAGGTCATCGGCCACTGCGTAAGGTCCGAAAAGTGGTATTCTAGGCACATACTTGACCCTGCGGACGTCGAAATACTAAATTTTCGAAATGGAATGTCCCATGCGTCTAACTCCATCTCCCATTACGCTTTCAATATCTGTTAATTTCCGTCTTGTGGCCATAATCACGTCGCTAATCTTTTCACATGAACATCAGAGCAGAAATGAGCCGGCCGCGGTGGTCTCGCGGTTCTAGGCGCGCAGTCCGGAACCGTGCGACTGCTACGGTCGCAGGTTCGAATCCTGCCTCGGGCATGGATGTGTGTGATGTCCTTAGGTTAGTTAGGTTTAAGTAGTTCTAAGTTCTAGGGGACTGATGACCACAGCAGTTGAGTCCCATAGTACTCAGAGCCATTTGAACCATTTTTTGAGCAGAAATGAGAGCTTCGCCAATGCACTGCCCTTTTATAGCTTGTGTTCGCGATACTGCCTCCATCTGTGTAAATGTATATCGCTATCCCAAGTGTTTTGTCAATTCAGTGTATTTCTCAAGATGACTTTTGGAGGCTGTTTGCATCCATGCCACAGCACACACATCAATGTATTCATACTCCTGGAGATCTCATCTCATATTGATGTTGATGATGGACATCAGTTTTGAATATAAAGAAACTCTAATCATTTAAAGGCAGTTATGTGCTGAACATCTCCACAAAGTTTTAATGAATATCGGACTGATGTTTCGTGGTGTCACGTGGCGTAACCAGTATGTTTATTATCATAAATCATTTATTAAAAAAATTTTAATCCTATAAACAACGAATTTGTTTCGTCGTTATGGGATCAGGAAAATCAGGAATAGTCTCAATCTTTTCTGCATCATGTTGAATCACTGATTCAGTCACAATACGTGCAAGAACGTTCTCCTGACTTCTGCCAAACTCTGATTTCTTTACCTTTTCTGTTTCACTATTACATTTAAATACACTCAGCAGTCTGTTCAACACTTCATTATGCCTCTTCCAACTATTCTCAACATTTAATACATCATTAATGTGAATGCTCAATCTCTTCATCAAAAGAACTCTGAGGATGCTGTTCAGACCTTTAATATAAACAGATGAACTAATAATTATTCCAAAGGGCAACTTGCAAAGTTGATAACAAGAGCCATAACTTAGAAATGCCATATATTTTCAATTATAGGGCTGCAGCTCAGTTTGTCAGTAGCTTGTCTTAAGTCCGTGGAAGACAGCGTCAACGGTGTGTCAGTCCATGGTACAATCACGACATTTCTTTGTATAGAATATAACACCAATCTAATGTCATCACACCGTCTCCTTTATTTGAAACTACCAACATATACTCCGAGCTGCCAAAGAAACTGGTATAGACACGCGTATTCAAATACAGAGATGTGTAAATACCAGAATTTGGCGCAGCGGTCGGCAAGGACTATATACGACTACAAGTGTCTTTGCAGTTGTTAAGTCGGTTATTGCTGCTACAATGGCAGGTTATCAAGATTTATGTAAGTTTGAACGTGGTGTTACAGTCGGAGCGAAAGCGATGTATCACAGCATCTCTGAGGTAGGGATGAAGTGGGGATTTTCCCGTACGACTATTTCAAGAGTTTACCGTGATTATCAGGAATCTGGTAAGACATAAATCTCCGGCATCGTTGCGGCCGGAAAAAGATCCTGCAAGACCGGACCAACGACAACTGAAGAGAATCGTTCAACGTTACAGAAGTGCAACACTTCCACAAACCGCTGTAGATTTCAATGCGGGGTCATCAACAAGTGTCAGCCTGCGAACCATTCAACGAAACATCATCGATATGGGCTTTCGGAGCCGACGGCCCACACTTGCCTTGATGACTGCACGACATAAAGTTTTACACCTCGCCTGGACCCGTCAACACCGACATTGGTCTGTTGATGACTGGAAACATGTTGCCTGGTCGGACGACTCTCATTTCAAATTGTATTGAGCGGATATACGTGTAAGATATAGAGATAACCTCATGAATCCATTGACCCTGCATGTCAGCAGGCGCTGTCCAGGCTGGTGGAGGCTCTGTAATGTTGTGGAGCGTGTGCAGTTGGAATGATGTGGGACTCCTGATCCGTCTAGATACGGCTGCGACAGGTGACACGTACATAGGCATCCTGTCTGATCACCTGCAGCTATTCAGGTCCATTGTGTATTCCGACGGATTTGGGCAATTCCAGCAGGATAATGCGACACCCCTTAGGTCCAGAATTTCCGCAGAGTGGCTCTAGGAACGCTCTTCTGAGCATAAAACTTCGGCTGGCCACCAAAGTCCTCAGATATGAACATTATTGAGCATATCTGGGATGTCTTGCAACGTGCTCTTGTGGATTTGTGGGCAGAATTGCAGGATTCATGGAGTCAACTCCCTCCAGCACGACTTCAGACATTATTCGAGTCTATGCAATGTGGTTTTGGGGCACTTCTACGTACTCGAGTGGGTCCTACACGATATTAGGTAGCTTTAGCAGTTTATTTGGCTCTTCTGTGCATAAACTGACAGCTAGCTTAATGACACCTTGCTGCAACATCCTTTCTATCCTCCCATCAACTCTCTCCTTTTAAACTGATAGTTTAGAATAGGACCTAACAATAAGCTATCTATGATCCTTGATTTTGAACTCAGAAAAAAAACTCGGATTGTCCTGGGTGCTCTGAAAACAGAAATGACTCATGGTTGTGTACAGTGCACAAACGTCCTTTCACAACTCATGCACATCAACAACATAGTCAAACCGACTCTGTATTTCGTGTGAAGCACAATCTTCTCTTTGGAAATCAAGTAATAAAACTGCGTAGAACTCAAGTCTATCACGCTTGGAATGTCGATTAAAAATCAACCGTTAAAATCGTAGTAATTGCCAACCTTGGAAAAATGAAAAAAAAACTGCAGGACACCTATAAACCCGGCAACAAAATTCGATAATTACTTGGTCCTTCATCGCAACAGTTTTTTGACAACTGCCTCTATCATCTTAGTCCATTATAAAATAAGAATAACACGTGAATGTACCCCTTCACACCTCTGAAATGCTGACCTTCACAACACAGGTACCCAGCTATCGGGTTGTATAGCACAAAACAAAAGAACTTCATTTACACCTACTCACAGCAATTGACGACCCAATGACTTAACAACTCCTGTCTCTCACTGAGCAAAAGTTCCCTCATATCTTCAAAATGTAACATGTTCAGGTGCTTATAGCTACCGTCTGTCATCGTTCCAACACCCAGATCAGATGCTCAACGCAAGTTTCACTCTCTTGGTGGCAGGCACTCCATGCACATATCATTCCTTAGATCAGTTCACTGTAGCTCCCCAATAAACAGACCTGAATCTCTATCTTCCCTTGGTCTCACTGCTGTTGTCTCTATCACCTTGACTATTGCGGTACAACAGTATAAAGGGACAAAGCGAGCACTGGAGCGGCAGTCTTGCGGCTCACTCTGAAGATGTCTGAACGTTATACAGCCGAAATATTAGAAGAAGAAGGAGATTTCTTGCAGCTGCACACCCGAAACTTAATGGAACAACTTTTTGACATGTTTTTAAACACTTGATATTTTCGAGGAACCAAGATATGATTATAAGCATAACTAGGCATCCCGTCATGGTTTACAGCCTCACGACTGAAATGACAATGAGTTTGTCTCGTCTTTTAATTTCCTGTAGGATCTGGTTCATCTTCAGGACCTTAATCCACATTTTCATCAGAAACATGAATTCTTCCATAAAAATAATCTTCGACGTCACCTTCAGCCATCATTTCTTTAATTTCTTAATTTTGTCCTCCTCCTATTAATCTCTATTTGTCCTTCAACCTTAATAAGGGCCTCACCTCCTATGAATCACCAACACCTGGCTTAACAGTACCACCTCAACTCTGCTCCTCATTAACTTCCAAATAAGGTCCCATTGTAGCTAAATCATAGATCTTCTTAACGGTGTTCTACACTTCACCTCTATTTTCTCAAATATCTTTGTCTAAAGAAACCTTCAACTCTTCAAAATTTTTCTCAAGACCCTGTAACGATGTAGAATGATTTGAAAGCTGTTTCTGTATCTGAGAGAGAACATCCCGACTTGGTTCAGTGTCCAACTTCCCTGATAATTCGGTCTTATTCTTTACACATTGTTGCCTTAAAATCTGTAAGACCCTTGCAGTTGTTGGTGTTACTCATCCTGCAATTTAGCCTGGCTCTATTCTACAGTAATAAATCTGTTGTATACTGTAGAAATTTTCTCATCATATTTAAAGTCAAACTCTTCCCTCAACCGAATGGTAAATATACAAAATCTTCCTGGAATATCATCCCCAATTTATTCGAATTTCTGCTCTAAGATTTGGGTCTGAACTTTTACTGCACTCATGTTAATTATCTGTTCCTCTACTCATTCCCTCAGTCGATGCTATCATCTCCAGCATATCATTTTGCTCTTTCTTACCAGCTTCTATTCTCTTTTCAAATCTGTCACCCCATTTTCTTTTATTAGTTTTTATCGTTTTATACTAGCTTCTTATTTCTCTTATATGTATATTAACAGACGTAGACTACCTTAGGTCTTGAAACTATACTAACAGACTGATTTTCAACAAGAACTCTACAGACAGACAGAGCTCCAGAGTCGTCTACCACAATGTCATCACTGCTAGTGAAATCAAGTGGAATAACTACTTCAGATTCATCTACCACTTCATTCATAGTTACACCATTTATCTCTTGAGTTGCCACATCAACACTACTAACCTCAACGCTCCATACTCGACTAACTGACATACTAAGTGAATCACTATAGATCACACATGCAGCACCTAGAGTATCAGCAGACAAAACTGACCTAGTGTCCTCATCCCTATCTAATTTTCGTCAAAATCTGCCCCTCCCAAGACCTCTCTGACTTACAGCCGGCTTCTTCATTATTTAATAAATAATAAAAGCACCAACGAACGAATAACTTCTTCAGAGTAAAACACCATCCCACACAAATTCAAAATTTACAATTCCAGCTACTGATAAAGAGAAAATATACTTCCAGAACATTACCAGAAACTATGTGCACAACACCACAATAGTAATGCACGAGATAATAACGCTCAATCTTCCTTCTAAATAGCCCACAATATCTAGCCAAAGACATGTTTATAACATGTAGGATGTCAAAAAAATTTCCAAAGCTTCCATAAACATCAGACAAAAATAGAAATACATTAACGCTGAATGACATTCAAAGGAACTAATGTTACATAAACGGCGTAACAAGTTGACCTTTTTGTCCCTCTATAAGCAAACACGCATGTGTGATTCCACAAAATAAAAGTTTCACTACTGCGATAAATCTCAGCAAAATGTTAATCACTCCACAATTCTAAAATATTTCACTGACATCAAGTAGTATATGGGGTTCTGCAACAAAAGACTTCATTATATTTCCAAACAGCCTATGAAGCACAACCGTTTCTCATGGTACAACACAAAAGGTATTTTCCTAAACTCGATTTCCACATAAAAACAAATAAATGTCCTTCTCAATTAATACCCTGTTTAACAAGACACTAAAACCAGAACTACACCTAGTTTCAACATCAGAGAGCAAGAAATTCTACATTTCAACGATTCACAGCTACTGTAAGAAATTATTCACCACTTCAGTTTCAATAAGCGTAGTTCATACATGTTGACAATAGACGTTTATTAATAGCGTAAGTCTACAGCATAGGTTAAGAAATAGATATGTGTTGTGTTACAGATGTAAGCCACAACAAAAGTGAATGGTTATAAGTGCAACAGGGCAGACGCATATCAATGTAATCTCGCGTAAATTAAATTATATCTCACAGGTATAAAATAATTTGCAGATAGTATATGGCTTCCCTCAAACATTTTAACTTCAGTATTATTCAGAGTGCTGCTGCACTGGGTGGGGTGAGGGTTCGTGGTGATGCAGGAGAGGGCGCTATGGAAACACTGATGACTGCAAAGAACGCCTTATTCAACCACGGTACATGCTATGTCATGGATCAGTGAGGCAAAACACGTCTCACTCACGGCAGGCCCGTGGACTGCCGGCAGCCTTTGTAGAAAACAGCCGTTACGTCAGCGGCGTGCTACTTCTCCGTCAGGGATTGTGCATGGAGTTAATCCACTCGTCCATGGTGAAAGAATGTGCGCCTGCCTCAAAATTCAGGCACACTTATATCGCTCCAAGGCGCATTTGTTTGGACAACATCTCCAGAGGTTCGTCTGGCCAGTACAACTGCGACTGTGTTACATTTGACGGAGTAAAAGAAATGCAGGTCCCGCGATATCACATTTAGTCCTGTTGATTAGAATCCACTGCCTTTTAATTCCAAACGTCTTGCTCCTATAAGCTTTCCTTGCTCATAGTAGCTAGCAACCACTACTATGCCATAGCATACTGAGTGTATCCAATGCTGACCAGCTCCCTGAAAATACAGCTAGCGTTCTATTACCCCTTTTTGTCATGTGAGTCCGTCTGCTTAATCCCTGAACAACTCCATGATGTATATGGCTACGTCCATCGTGACCTCGCAGCCGGGACTATGGTCACCACCCCACTTCGACACTGCTGAAGCTCATCCTCGTCCATTACCACGTGTAGATCCCCAAATAGAAATACCCCTCCTCCCTTATTTTCATGAATCCCTCAAATGCCGTGAGCTTCACTGCATAGGTATGCAACGTGTACCATTCAACCAACACATGCTTGGTCACTATGGGAGTCCTCACTGATACCTACTGCCATGAATCATTTGTTGCGACCCCCACAGTCCGTCCGTGGTAGTAGAGCAAGTTCTGAGCGCTCGACTCCACTACCAAATGTAATTCCGGCGATAATTCTCCTTGCACCTTTCTCAACCCCGTAAAATACTGTTATGGTGGTAGCAAGACCGGACGTACCTGTCCATGTAGTGCCTGATGAGTGGCTTCTTGCAAGTCCCTCAGCTGCACCCTTGCCTCCCATATACTATACCCTAGTGACTGCGATAGTATTTTCAGTGATATTTTTGCGTCTGACACTTGCTCCACGCTTAAACTGCCTCCAGATCCCGATTTAGAAATCTAGCTAAGGCTTTGGTGCAAAGCATAACTTCCTTAGTAAGTTGTCGAAACATGCGTGTGTTGTTCAACACCCCGGTATCGAAGTTCAGAATCAGCATGAAATGCAGTTACTTAGCTTCTCTCTTCGCCTCGTTAACCCTGTGCAATTTCCACCGTTTCGTTCAATTTTCTCGCTTCACTTTCGTCTGCTGTCCCGATTATGGTCTTTATTAGTCTACCTCCAGCATGTATTCACACCGTTTTCACCCTCCTTGACTCGTGTGGCACAGCTTCTATTGCATCCTCCTAATCCTTCAGCCATGCTTACACATCTAGCAACTTTCTGTGTTTGTTCGAAACTAGTGGTTCAAATGGCTCTAAGCACTATGAGACTTAACATCTGAGGTCATCAGTCCCCTAGACATAGAACTACTTAAACCTAACTAACCTAAGGACGTCACACATATCCATGCTCGATCCAGGATTCAAACCTGCGAAGGTAGCAGCAGCGCAGTTCCGGACTGAAGCGCCTCGAACTGCTCGGCCACAGCGGCCGGCTGTGTTTGTTCGACTCATACACTATTGCCTAATTGTTGCACCCCTATAAACAGCTCCTCCACCCCCCTTACCTCATTTCACAATCCCTTACATTAAATACTGAACCCAGTGTTTCTATTTGGCATAATAACATTGTCTTGCTGCCTGCAAAATACAGTCTAATATAGAAAAAAATGATCCACTATCAAGGAATTATCCAAATTGGACCGGAATCGGTAGATTTGATGTACATGTAAAGCCAAAAAACATATTCCAATTTCATAAAAATTGGACGATTTATTCCACAGAGAAAGAGCTTCACTAGTTGAGCAAGTAAATAACGCACTGGTCCATCTCTGTACCTTATGCAAGCAATTAGTTGGCTTGGCAATTGACAGGTAGAGTTGTTGGATGTCCTGCTGAGGGATATCGTTCCAAATTCTGTTCAATTGGCGGCTTAGATCATCAAAATCCAGAGATGATCGGATGGCCCTGCCTATAACCCTCGAAACATTTTCAATTGAAGAGATATACGGCGACTTTGTGGCCAGGGTAGGGTATGGAAAACGCGAAAACAAACAGTAGAAATTCTAGCCTTGTGTGGGAGGGCATTATCGCATTACCTTGCTGAAATATAAGCCCAGGATAGCTAGCCACAAAGAGCAACAAAACGCTGCGAAGAATATCATCGACGCCCCTCTGTGGTGCAAGGGCGTCGTGGATGATAATCAAAGGGGTGCTGCTATGAAACTAAATGGCACCCTAGACCATTTACGCTGGTTGCCAGGGTATATAACGGTCGACTGATAGACTGGTAACTCATGCTGACCTAGGCTTCTTCAGATACGTCTTCGACCTGGAATCTCATTGGAGTGGAATTGTCTTCAGTGATGAGCCCTGCTTCGAACTGAGCCCAAATGACCAGTGAAGACGTGTATGGAGGCGCCTCAGACACCTAAGTGTCGCCCTCCGTAAGACCTGAAAATCTGGAGTGATCTTTATATGTCCATCTTTTCAGACATGTTTGCGAGATTTGGCTGTTCGATGCAGGATGTCAAATCAAACACCTTTTAGCCGTCTGGTTTCCAAACATATTTTACTTGTCTAACAGTTTCGGCGATTTACTGCGCCATCTTCACGCCTCTGACCGGCGTGTAGGAAGATTCTACCTCGGTACTGGTCAAAACAGGAGCCAGCAGTACTGGTATTAGTAGATTTCTGCTTACTATAGCGATCACTTAAACTACCATCTGCCGACTACTAATACATATTAATAGCAGTATTGTTGGCTTCTATTTTGACCAGAACCGAGGTAGAATCTTCCTACAAGTCGGTTAGGGGCCTGAAGATGGCATAGTAAATCCCCGAAATTGGTAGCAAAATAAAATAAGTTTGGAAACTAGACGGCTGAAAGGTGTTTGATTTGACAACCTGGAGTGATGGTCTGGGTTTCATAGCAGGACGCCTTTGGCTGTCACCCGCGAAACCCTTACAGCACAGCGCCATGTAGATGATACTCCATGCCATGTTTTGTTGCCCATAGAAAGCCATCCTGTGCTTACATTTTAGCAACGTAATGCCCACCTGCTCACACACGGCGGGAGTTTTTACTATTTACCTCCGTGTTTGCCAGATCATACTTTGGCCAGCGTGGTCGCTGGTTCTCTCCCAAAATGAGAAGGTTTCGAGCATTATTCGAATGGTCCTCCAACCATCTCGGGATTTTGACGATCTAACGCGGCAATGGTACAGAATATTTCACGATATCCCTCAGGAGGATATCGAACAACGCTATAAATGAATGCCAAGGCGAATAACCGCTTGCATAAGGGCCAGAAGGGGACCAACACATTATTCACTTGCTCAATTTGTGAAACTCTTTCCCTCGAATAGATCATCCCGTTTTTATTGAAATTGTAATATTTGTTGTTGGTACGTGGACATCACATCTACCGGTTTCGGTCCCATTTCGATAATTTCCTCGTGGTGCGTCTTTATTTTGTCTTAGAGTGTAGCACCCCTCGATCCAGGAGATGATTGGAAGCGTCCACTCCACCCTCGGGGAAGAGAAACAGCATTGCCAAAATTAGCATTCTTCTTCTCTCACATTTCTCCGTACGGCAGTCTCAGAACTGGAATCATTACCACCCCTGCTCCACTCAGAAGCCTACTGTCTATAAACAGCATGCCTCATCACTAAACTAAAGCTAAACTAAACTATGTCCAAACAGTCCGTGAAGGCCCAACGGTAACGACTGACCGCCATGTCATCCTCAGACAATAGGCGTTACTGGATGCTGATATGGACGGGTGTGTGGTCAGCACATCGCTCTCCAGGCCGTTGTCAGTTTACAAGACTGGAGCCACTATTTCTCTATCCAGTAGCTCCTCAAGCTGCCTCACAAGGGAAGAGTGCACCACCCTTGCTAACAGTGCTCGATAGACCCAAATGGTCACCCATTCAAGAGTTAGCCAAGCCTGACATCGCTTAATCTGACGGGAATCGGTGTTACCCCAGCAACATGGCTATGGGCGCAATTTATCACATTTAAAATAATTCCTACTTTAACATATACATAAAACATTATGAGAAATAACTTCAATATCCTATTCAACACGCCAAAAGAAAAATACTTAAAACCATGACAACACAATACGTATCAACTATACTGAGGCTGAGGTACCGGCTGGTTATAATTACACTGACGGCGTTTCGGGTGCTGCTGTACCGGATGAATACGTTTACGGATGTTGTAATATCGAAGGCATCTTTCTTAATCGGTGCAATCGCGATGTATGCTGAGAAAAGTAGTTCCATTTTCTGCTCCAATGTGAAATTACTGCTCTCTAAACAGTCGTAATGTAGTGTAGTTGCAAGAAAAGGGTGGGAACGATCAAACGTATTATAACGGCGGTCCTGACACGTTTAATAGAGTATGGTCACAAGTTACAACATGTGTTTAGTATGGTCTCCCGACTAATTAACATGCTGCATTCGTAACATGTTGTGGTCTACCGTGGCTCACAGCATATCCGGCTTAATCAGAGCAAAATGCTGTCGTTCAGATCAGAAAGCATTCTGGTTCATCCCTAATAGACACTACCTTTCAGATATTCCCACAACCAGAAGTCACATGGATTTAGGTCGGGGTTTGGAAGGCCACACATCTAGATATTGCCTAGCAATGATGTGGACGTTACCGTAGGTTTCTCAAATCAAATCTTTCACTTGGCAAGCGACATGTGGTGCCACTCCACCTTGTTTGAAAACAGTAGAGTGGACACAGTTGGGTTCTTGCAAAGCTGGAAACTCGTGTAGCACAGCGAGGTATTAATAACCTGCAGATGTCACTTACACCTAACAGGACCGCTAGATGTCACCTCTTTGAAAAAAAGCGAACCGATAATGGAGGTGCTTGTGAAACCACGCCACACAGTCACATGAGCTGAGTGCAGTGGATGATCCTGTACAACATTTGGCGCTGTATAACCCAATATGCGCCAATTCTGTGCATTTACGTCGCCATGTAGAGTAAAATATGTCTCATCCGCTCAAAGAATATTGCCCAGCCATATGCCATTCATTTCTATGTGTACCAAGAAAGTTACAGCGTTGTAGCCCATCTTGGGACTTAATTTAGTCCACATTCTGAATCTTATGGGGCTACCAGTGTAAAATGCGCGGTAAAATTTTTTGCGATGTTGGCCCTGCAGCACCACCTAATTCACCTTTTTCTTCAAATTTCTAGGACATATTCTTCAGCCCGTTAATGGACATGGGGCCTTATGGGATCAGTTTCTTTAGGGGATATTCCCGCAATCCAGAGCTGCTAACGCTGCCATTCTCATAAAACAACGTTACCAGTAGTGCACGGTCTTTATTCTCAGTAGCCATTGTGTTTCATACGGAAAACTTCGACCTTCTTAACCCTTTGCGCCAATAGTCACTTCACAAAGGAAATCAACACGTCGCCAAGCGACAAACGGCACACTGACGTCACAACAGAAAAAAATTAACATTCGGACTGCGTACAGCGACATATTTTCAACTGGTGGCAGGAAGTGGAATAATAGTTTTTTCGGCATACTGATTAATGAACACACCTACGCGTCTCAGATACACACTGTCCACATTACATCACACTGAACACCGTCAAATTAATTATAACCAATGTATATGTGGACCTACTCTTTGTATTGCCCATCTTTCCGCTTCCTCTTCGTTTCCTCATTCCTGAAATTCATTAATAACTCTCTTGGAATTGCTTCTGGCGCAACCTTGAATGGTTGTAGACGCCCGACATGCACATTCGTTAATCACATTGGCAACTGCAGCCTCATATTAACAAGTGGTGTGGTTTCAAATACTTGGTACAGTCCTTGGTACAATGTTACAAACATTTTCATTTCTCCCTTCGGAGTATATGGAGTCGACAACAGCACCCACTGGTCCCCTTTGTATTGAGGTAACGTTGCTGCTCGCTTTCCTGCCGCTTATTGCTTCTCCAGCGCCTTGATATTTGCTTGCTGGATTCTCTTCCACACTTTCCTCATCGTTCTTGGAAATTCTCGTACCGTTTTTCCATGCCTGCCTCTTGCCTATCTAATCATGTCGAACGGTGACGGCATCTTCTTACAATATACTATATCGAACGGCAACAACCCTGTGCTAGCGTGCACCTTCGTGTTGTTCTCACGCACTACAGAGGCTAAATACATGTTCCAATCCAAAAGGCGGGAATTCACATAATAAATAAACAGCTTCCTAATTTCTTGATGAACTCCTTGCGACCTTCTGTTAGCTTCAGGACGAAGTGGACTAGTCCTAACTGATCCATCCAAATGAAACTAAACTGTTCCGTTGCTCGAAGTGGCCGAGCGGTTCTAGGCGCTACAGTCTGGAGCTGCGCGACCGCTAAGGTCGCAGGTTCGAATCCTGCCTCGGGCATGGATGTGTGTGATGTTCTTAGGTTAGTTAGGTTTAAGTAGTTCTAAGTTCTAGGGGACTGATGACCTCAGAAGTTAAGTCCCATTGTGCTCAGAACTATTTTTTTTTGTTCCGTTGCCTCTGGAAATCTCTGCAATATCATTTGCTTCCGATTCAGAACCGCTCACTGTGCACATTCTACACAGTTTCTGATGTAATAATCGACATCATTCTTCTTCCCTTCCACCAGTACTTTTCCATCACTCACCGATTAATTGTCCTGCAACACCACGGGCCGACAAGACTTGATCATGTATTTCATGTAGTACGTCTTGCTTCAGTGCTGCTGACACAACCACGTGCGCTCCTAATTTGTTTCTCTACACAATAATCGCTCTTGCATGCTAAACTGATGTTGCTTGCTACACTGTTTAAGTTCCTCTTTGGTTCTCTGCGCTGTTTCCTATTTCTCGTGATCGTGACCCACTGCTTGTACTACTAAAGCCTGTCTGCATCTCTGTGTTCCTTCCCTTGTTTGAGTATTACTTCGTACTCAGTTTCACTGAGTTTTAATGTCCATCTCTTCAGTCTACTGGATGCGTCCTTCAAACCTAGTAAACACTTCAAAGCAGCATGGCTGGTCATTTCCTTGAACTTCCTTCCATATAAATAAAACCAGAAGTATATTACTCAGCACACCAAGCTAAGCATATCTCTCTCCACTCTATAATAATTCTTCTCCGCTCGGTTCTAGGCGCGCAGTCCGGAACCGCGCGACTGCTACGGTCGCAGGTTCGAATCCTGCCTCGGGCATGGATGTGTGTGGTGTCCTTAGATTAGTTACGTTTAAGTAGTTCTAAGTTCTAGGGGACTGATGACCACAGCAGTTGAGTCCCATAGTTCACAGAGCCATTTTTTCTTCTCCGCTCGGTTCAGCAAAGGCAATAGGACGTTCTTAATCGTCGACCTCCTGGTTCAAAACGCACCCAAGAGCATGGGTTGCCACATCACATGACAATATAACCTCTTTCTGAAAGTTCAAAAATACTAAAACTGGACTTGATGTTAGTACTTTCTTCAATTCGACAAACCGTCCCCGACATTTATTTGCCAACACTGACTTAACACCTTGTTTCAAAGACTGTGTAAGTAGTCATGGAGTATCATAAACCTCTTCATAAACTGTCTGCAAAAATTTGCAACACGCGGAGAAGATTGTAAATCTTTGGTTGCTGCTTTTACTCGAAAATCTTATACTGCTTGCATCAATCTAGGATCATACCTTACAGCATTATTACTAATTACATGGCCAAATAGTTGTCTTCTTTTAGCATAAAATGACATTTCTCAGTACTTATTGTCAAATAAGCTGCCTGTAACCTCTTGAATAACTTGCCTCACCTGTTGCCTATGCTCCTGCATGTCTCTAAAAAAGACGATTATGTAAGCGAGATAACCCAAACGCTGACGCGAATTCAGCCCCTTTGGTATTCTGCCCAGTAATCCCTGGAATGTTACTGGTATACTTTTAACCCAAATGGCATTCTCCTATATCAATAGAATCCTCAAGATGCTAAAAACGTGGTTTCCACTTTATCCCTCGAAGCCATTTCAAACTGACGATATCCACTCTTCAAACCCATTGTCGAGAAGTTCCGGTATTGACCAAGGTTATCATGACCGAGGCAGGATTCGAACCTGCGACCGTAGCAGTCCTGCGGTTCCGGACTGCACCACCTAGAACCGCACGGCCACCGCGGCCGGCCCACTCTTAAAGTCTGTGACTTTAAAATTTCTATCTCCACATTTTTCTCCGTTGATTTATTACCTGAAACCCTTCATTAAGCTACCTGATTCACCAATGACTACAGCCCTCTCTCTGATGACACCCTGTGTCTCTGATTTTGCCATCGCTCCTCCAGCACGCATTTTCACGACTCAAAGTTAATAATCCATAAACAACAAAGAAATACTGATCCAGTAATAAACAAGACAGAACGCTCTATGGCTACCTGTGCTTTTGCTTAATAAAGGCCACCTGGACCATCTGTGCTATCTATCCATGTGCCCAGAACGATTAAACATAAGTAGGTAACTGATGCAGACTTAGGACAAGTAGCAGAATGAAAAGCAAATTGCACTGTGTACAAATTTTCACTATGTACAGTGCACAGGTTCAAACCACTCATCTCTAGAATTAGTCTTAAAATATAACAAGTCGAATGGTTCCTAAGGTGTTACAAGAGGAATCCTACTATCATTACCTCCTCTAATCCTTCGCCCCATGATTGTCACCAGAAAATAAAAAAATAGCCTCACTTACACCAAACGACGATATTGTAGGCTGTGGCTCTTTCGTCGCAATGCGGGGGCTAGGAAATGATACACCTTCCGCTGTTGACTGGCGGCCTCGGCTACCCTCACTACTTATGGTGGGATGAGTGGTGGTGGTTACAAGCTGTAGGGCCTATTGGAGACCCTGCTGACAGTAAAGAATGCTTTATTTAGCTTCGGCATATGCTTTGTCGTGGACTAGCGAGGCAAAACACGCCGGAAGTTCGAGTACTCCCTTGGGCATGGGTGTGTGTGTTGTTGTTAGGATAATTTAGTTTAAGTTACTTTAAGTAGAGCACCTCAGCAGTTTGGTCCCTTAGGATTTCACACAAATTTGAACAAAGCACGCCTCACTCTCTTGACCCTGGCCAGCGGTGACACGCAGCTGCAGCAGTTTCTGCCTGGTGACTAGATGCTGACAGCAGGGCCGGGGAAGGACGGTAGTCTCCTCAGGTCACGGTCATAACGCTGGTGGTGCACTACTGCTCCATCGGCAACAGAGCCTGGAGCAGCCCCTCAGCCCAACACACGTTCACCGTAGCAGCGTGTGAAGACTGCCGTGTGTATGATTCGACTCACTGTCCTATAGCAGAAGTTGGACAGTGGCTGGGACTGAGGAACTACACTCCTGGAAATGGAAAAAAGAACACATTGACACCGGTGTGTCAGACCCACCATACTTGCTCCGGACACTGCGAGATGGCTGTACAAGCAATGATCACACGCACGGCACAGCGGATACACCAGGAACCGCGGTGTTGGCCGTCGAATGGCGCTAGCTGCGCAGCATTTGTGCACCGCCGCCGTCAGTGTCTGCTAGTTTGCCGTGGCATACGGAGCTCCATCGCAGTCTTTAACACTGGTAGCATGCCGCGACAGCGTGGACGTGAACCGTATGTGCAGTTGACGGACTTTGAGCGAGGGCGTATAGTGGGCATGCGGGAGGCCGGGTGGACGTACCGCCGAATTGCTCAACACGTGGGGCGTGAGGTCTCCACAGTACATCGATGTTGTCGCCAGTAGACGGCGGAAGGTGCACGTGCCCGTCGACCTGGGACCGGACCGCAGCGACGCACAGATGCACGCCAAGACCGTAGGATCCTACGCAGTGCCGTAGGGGACCGCACCGCCACTTCCCAGCAAATTAGGGACACTGCTGCTCCTGGGGTATTGGCGAGGACCATTCGCAACCGTCTCCATGAAGCTGGGCTACGGTCCCGCACACCGTTAGGCCGTCTTCCGCTCACGCCCCAACATCGTGCACCCGCCTCCAGTGGTGTCCTGACAGGCGTGAATGGAGGGACGAATGGAGACGTGTCGTCTTCAGCGATGAGAGTCGCTTCTGCCTTGGTGCCAATGATGGTCGTATGCGTGTTTGGCGCCGTGCAGGTGAGCGCCACAATCAGGACTGCATACGACCGAGGCACACAGGGCCAACACCCGGCATCATGGTGTGGGGAGCGATCTCCTACACTGGCCGTACACCTCTGGTGATCGTCGAGGGGACACTGAATAGTGCACGGTACATCCAAACCGTCATCGAACCCATCGTTCTACCATTCCTAGACCGGCAAGGGAACTTGCTGTTCCAACAGGACAATGCACGTCCGCATGTATCCCGTGCCACCCAACGTGCTCTACAAGGTGTAAGTCAACTACCCTGGCCAGCAAGATCTCCGGATCTGTCCCCCATTGAGCATGTTTGGGACTGGATGAAGCGTCGTCTCACGCGGTCTGCACGTCCAGCACGAACACTGGTTCAACTGAGGCGCCAGGTGGAAATGGCATGGAAAGCCTTTCCACAGGACTACATCTAGCATCTCTACGATCGTCTCCATGGGAGAATAGCAGCCTGCATTGCTGCGAAAGGTTTATATACACTGTACTAGTGCCGACATTGTGCATGCTCTGTTGCCTGTGTCTATGTGCCTGTGGTTCTGTCAGTGTGATCATGTGATGTATCTGACCCCAGGAATGTGTCAATAAAGTTTCCCCTTCCTGGGACAATGAATTCACGGTGTTCTTATTTCAATTTCCAGGAGTGTATGTTGCGTGGGGCATTCAGTGCTGCTGGAATCAGGCACTGATGACAGGTTGATGGTGATGTGACACTATGTCCTGACTTCCTCAGAATTCAAAGTTCACATTATATTTGCTGTCACACATTCCATTCAAACTCGTCATTCAGTGCTTCGGAATACCCTTCCTCGATAAGAATCACAGGAGGCTCGCAAATGGGGCACTGTCAATGACGCATGCCCATCGTTTAAAGTGTCTTCCCCCGGTAGCTGAGGGTGCCCGGGTTCGATTGCCGGCAGGGAACTGGATGTTGCGTGTCCTTCATGTGCTTGTGTAGCTCAGTTGGTAGAGCACTTGCCCGCTAAAGGTCCCGAGTTCGAGTCTCGGTCCCGTACACAGTTTTAAGCCGGCATGGTAGCTCAGCGTGTTCGGTCAGACAGGCGGCGGCCCCCTGTAATTAAAAAAAAACTGAGTAGAGGAATCAACGATCATTTGAACGGATATCATGTGACGTCCGCCCACACCAAACGCTTTTAATCCCCATCGACGCGCAAGTCGCCGAAATGGCGTAAAATCGAAAGACTTGAACCCGTCGAACGTCTACCCGACGGGAGGCCCTAGTAACACGACGTTTTTCTTTTTATCGTTTAAAGTGGTTGGAATTAAAGCGCATTGGCTTAAGTGTCTGAACTTGAATCTGGTTTCGTCATTGGCTACTACATAGCGAGTGATACACTTAGAGATATCATTAACACATACTGTTAGACTATGATCAGCACATATGCCACACACTGTTTAAAAAAGATAACCACACCAGAAAAATAATTGTGTTAGCAGGATTACTATGGACATTACGCAACAAATGCACGTGATTAGCGCCAGACAGTAAGACGTGATCTATGACATCACCATCCTTATCAGTGCACCATCAATCATATTACCAGTGAAGTCCTCATCTTGATTAGAGGGAAGCCATACTCACCTTCTTCTCTCCAGCCAATCAAAGTGCAGTATTAAAAAATTCGAAGATAGCAGAAATAATCCAGTTATGTAAATGGAAGATTAAAAATATTCTCCCCTCTTCTCACCCCATCCACTCCCCTCATTGTCTCAAACAAATCATCACACAGCATTCCTTATCTCCAGTGCAGTATTAAAACTCCAAGATAAAGGAAACTGGACAATTATGTGGTTTATACACCCTCCTCCCTCACCTGTTTCCAAGCAGTCAGATTGTAGTATTACAAAATAGTATGGGAATTGAAAATTCTTTCTACATACCATCCCCTCCTTATCTCCAATCAATCGTAATGCAGTATTAAAACCCCGATATGGTGGGAACAGATCTATTGCGTGCTTTGTACCCTACAACCCTCCTCTCTATCTCTAATCAGTCTTCCCACAGTATAAAATTGGTGTCAAATTACATTATTTCCGATGATTACGGAAACAGAACAATTACGCTCATTCTTCGTCTTCTTTCCAGCCAACGAAGAGGAAGGAAACAGACCTGTTGTATACTTTAAATCCCCTTCCTCTCATCTTTCCAACCAATTGGAGTGTAGTGTTTAAATTATGTGCAAGATACGTCTTAAAAATCATTTAACCTCTTCTTCAAAGTGAAAGATATTCATTATTTCCATATAATTCACAGATATGCATTATCTCTGGCATAAAAAGAATGTAATATTACATAACTTAAGTACAGAGGAAATGTGTGCTTTTTAATCCCCTCATCTTTTTTCCAACCAATCATAGTGTAGTATTAAATGTTCAAGATGATGGAAATAAACTAACTTTGTGCTTTATACCTTACTCACCTTCTCTACTAAGCGCTGACACGTAAAGTTAAACGCTAAATGCTAATCAGTAAACGCTAAATTATCAGTGCTAAATGGTAAATAGAAAACGGTAAATGTCAAATGCCAAATGGTAAACACTAGAGGCTAGACATTCAATGGCAAACACTAAAAACTTAATGGTAAACCTCGAACAGGAAACGCTAAACAGTAAGCGGTAAAAGCTAAACGGTAAACTGATATGAAGGTAAATAGATGTAATGGTAAATTCTGAACAGTAGACGCTAAATGTCTACCGTTAAATGCCGTACAATATACGCCAAATGGTAAACACTGAACGCCTAATGGTAAATATTAAACTGTAAATGCTAAACGGTAAAGACTGTACTCTTGACGACAAACGGTAAACGCAAACGATAATCGCCTAGCGGTTAACGCTAAACGGTTAAAGAAATGGTTAGCAAAAAACGTAATTTTGTTTCTCATATTAGATGTTTCATAAAAGCCTGTAACTGTGTCATTCATGATTGAAATAGATGTTTCATGAAAGTCTGTAGCTGTGTCATTCATGATTTAAATAATACAAACATCACCAAACACATTCATGTAAACAAATGCACAAATGCACTTGAAAATGAGAATAAATTCTCTGAACATCTTGTACTAAGCATGAAGAATACGTAACTGGTGCAGTTTTCATTGTTTAAATAATAAACACGAAACAATTAACGGTAGATATTAACGCTAATGCAACGTGCAAGATCGATTGCGGATGTCTACGAAAATTTGTGATACATAAAAATGGTGTCAAGTTAAATTATTTCTGTGAAACTCAAAGATGATTGTGTACATCAGCATATTTCTGACACAACATTAAATTTATTCCAAGGTCACAAAATTACTGTATTTCTTAAACCAAAAGTACTGCACACACATTTGGTTTCTCGTGCAAAGTAATCATTCCTTGTTCTGACACACAGAACTGTGACGAAATTACCTTATTATTTTAATACAGTACTAAGGAATAAATGGAAAACTAACAATATACGAAAAGTACTGATTTGATTAGATAGAAATTTTCACAGAAAACTGTCACACACAGCGCATTTATGCGAATTTAATGCACATTCTACACCATCCTGGACAGTTTTTACTCTATTATCTATTGCAAACAGTAGTTTCTTTCAATTTGAGTAGGGATTTGAAACAAATCCACGAGACAACCAAGATTTCACTGCTGAATCTGCCTTAATCAGTCGGAATGGTACTGAAATGTACTTTGAGGAGAAACCGTGCACCTGATAAATATTTCTTCATTGTAGCAATTGACCAGCTTCTTATACTGGAACAGAAAGAGTTCTGCATAGTAAAAACACACGTAACTATTGTACACTGTGTAAGTAGGCTGTTTAGGTTTTCTTATTGGTAACGCCACATAGCGCTCGGTATGAAAAAATCACTGGCTGTGCCTTGTGCAATCTGTGTTTAGTCTGCATTGTTGTCTGCCATTGTAGTGTTGGGCAGCTGGATGTTAACAGCGCGTACCGTTGCGCAGTTGGAGGTGAGCCGCCAGCAGTGGTGGACGTGGGGAGAGAGATGGCGGAGTTTTGTAATTTGTAAGACTGGATGTCATGAACTATCATATATACTTTAACTATTAAGGTAAATACACTGTTTGTTCTCTATTAAAATCTTTCATTTGCTATCTATACCTATCAGTAGTTAGTGCCTTCCGTAGTTAGAATCTTTTATTTAGCTGGCAGTAGTGGTGCTCGCTGTATTGCAGTAGTTCGAGTAACGAAGATTTTTTGTGAGGTAAGTGATTTGTGAAAGGTATAGATTAATGTTAGTCAGGGCCATTCTTTTGCAGGGATTATTGAAAGTCAGATTGCGTTGCGCTAAAAATATTGTGTGTCAGTTTAAGCACATTCGTGTATAATTGTTCAAAGAGGACGTTTCACATAGACCAGTCGTGTACAATTTTTATAAGGGGACGTTTCATATGTCGACCCTTAGCCGAGGATACCTCACTGGAATCTTCTGATTTTTTCCTTGTAGTTTGTGTAATTAGTGTAGCTTTTGTTTATTGCTAGCGCGTAATCATAGAGAGAATTTCCTTTGTAGTTGCAGTCTTTCATTGTTGTACAGTAAAATAGTTGTGGCATGCATGTAGTTTTGCATGAAGTATTTCGCAGCTGCGCTTGCAATTAACTGGATATTATTTTTAGTGCTATGTTAATGTGTTCTCTTATTTTTGTTCTTCAAATTGTGTTTTTCTGTGTTGTCGTGTGAAAAATTGTGACAATAATGGCGTGTGAAAAACGTAATACTAGGCTCCAAAGTAAACTGAGAAATGACAGTGAAGACGAAAGCAGTGTGTTAGCGCCACCATGTAATGAATTAACTAATGTTCAAAGTAGTAATTTGGTAATTGCGTGTAGGGAAATGGAGCGGGTTGCAAATAATGGTGCAGGCAGTGAAACAATTAGTGAACAGGGGAGCGTTATCGATCGATCGGTCGGCAACAGCTCGCCTCAGTATTCCGAAATGACAGGACAAAATCTTGCAAATACTGTAGATTCAGATTTTGCGTCCTCACCGTTTTCTCAAATAAATCAAGACACATTTTCTGCTTTTCAAAATGCGAATATTGTCGGTTCAAATGCACTGCCGAAAAGCACTGAGGAACATGTTTCAGACACCAGTGCACTGTTATTACAGTTAATGCAACAAATGGGACAAAGGCTACAAAAGTTAGACACAACGCTTGAACAAAATCAGAAACAAATGTAACAAAATCAGAAACAAATGGGACAAAAGCTTCAAAAGTTAGACACAGTGGAACAAAATCTTCAAAAGTTAGACACAATGGAACAAAATCAGAGACAAACAGAGCAAAAGTTAGACGCAATGGAGCAAAAGCTTCAAAAGTTAGACTCAGTGGAACATACGCTTGAACAAACACGTGAAGATTTAACTACTGAATTACATAAAATTGAATCGAAATGTCAAAAAGTCTGTAATGACGTAAAAACACAAATTTGTGAGCATTTCCAACCTATTTTTTCGCGGCATGAAAATGCATTACAGAATCACGAAGCAGCCATAAAAGAACTGCAAACAATTGTTCATGAAAATCATGAGACCTTGCAAGCTAAAATTGACTCAGTTGCATCTATCGATTCGGTTACGCAACTTGCAAAAACTCAAGAAAACTTAAAGGACACAGTAGATACTCTGAAAATTGGTTCAGAAAGACACATCGAGGACATTAGTTCATTATCAGAGAAAGTAGTTGAACTTTCGGATCAGCTAAATAATTTATCTACGAAGGTAGATGATAATTTGAATGACACAAAACCGGTAGTCTTTAATGACACAGAAGAGTGCGAACAAATTAGGAAATTCAAACAAAGTCTGAATCAAATTAGTACGCAACACCAAAGAGAAATCCGGAAAGTACAAGATCAGCTGACACAGGTAATACAACAATTACGTATTTCAGAGGACACTCGCGCTCCAATACGGGAAGAGGGACATAGAAACACGGAACAGCCACAAAATAATAACGCAGGGCACTTCGGAAATTATGAAAGAAATTGGCAAGGTACACCGAATTCTGAGATGGAACCGCCGACACGACGTAACAATGACCGATATGCTACCCGCCGAGACGATGATTTTGACTACAAGCTGTTCATTACTACACGTAAATTCAAAACATTTAAGAATTCTGGCAACGACATTCATCCACAAGCGTGGCTCCATCAATTCTCTCATTGTTTTCCTCCCAAGTGGTCACTAGAGCACAGATTAGAATTTATGTGTGGCTATTTAGAGAATGAACCAGCTTTAAGAATGCGATCGGTCATTCACGATTGCCACAGTGAAGGAGAATTTTACCATGCCTCCCTCTCAGCATATTGGTCTCAAGATACACAAGACCGAGTAAAACATGGCATCATAATGATGAAACATTTCGAACAATCTGAATTTTCCAGTCTTGTGAAATATTTTGAAGACATGTTACATAAGAATCAGTATCTTTCAAACCCATACAGCCCGTCAGAACTCATCCCCATTTGCTTAATCAAATTGCCTGAACATTTAAGGAATATTATTTTGGCAGGGCGTTGCAAAGACGACATTGAAGCTTTTCAGGGACTCTTACAAGAATTAGAAATTGACACTGACAATCGCGGAACGCGAAAACAGGAACACAACAATTACAGGTCACATCCATCGCAATTCCGCGATGAAAGAAATAATAACTGGACACGACAAGGCTATTCTCACAACACAAATCGTGACCAAAACAGACACCACCCGTATGATAACCGTTGGCAGAGTAAAAATAGTTACAGAAAAAGATCGCATTTCCGTAGTAATGAATATGACAGAGACAATCATAGAAACAGACAATATGCAACCAGAACTATTATTATCACGGGAGACACAATAACTTCAGACGCAACGGCCCACCGCGCAGTGATTATTCAGGGAGAAATTCTCCACCACGTGACCGACAAGAAAGAAATTACAGAAATTACCGACATGACGACAGACGATATGATCGTAACGACAGACCTGAATTGCATCAGAACTGGCGAGCTTCAAACAGGGCAGGGTCCTCTCGGCAAATTGAATTTGTAAAAGTTAGGTCTCCTAATCCCAAAAACGGCGCGCGCCAACAAAGAGAAAGACAATGACCCGCACCGCAGGCAGAGAAAAATAACATAGGCGCTAACCTTGAGAAAAATTCCAGTATTCTTTCCCTGCGTATACCGCATGATAATTGCATTCAAGTTCAAACTCTGCGTACTAGGAAGAGTAAAGGTTTACACCACATTTCACATGTAAAACCGTTTATTGAAAGATAATCTGCTTTTTAACTTTGTCTTTGCCATAAAGCTGTTCACATCACGTCACTAGTATACTTTGTCACACTAAGAATCTGTTAACATGCAACAATGTTTTGAAGTTAACTATCCAGTCTAGAACCTACGGAACATATTTAGACAGTATTTACGAGTGCATTGTTATAGTGAACAGACATCACTGTGTTATTGCGTGTGTACATTCTTGCTTGTTAGTTGCACGATTACGTAACGACTATAAGGCTCACATACTTAGAACATTTACCAGTATTGCTAATGAGATTTTAATGCAACATTTTGGTTTACTTGAAAATACATTCTGGATTTAAAGTACTTTCTGTGAGATACCAGATGACACAGTGGTTAGTTTATGTGACAGCTACACGATTTTATCACGACGCTACTAATGAGTGACAATTTACAATGTTGCTTTTGCAGTTTATCTGTTTTATATCTGCACAGTTTTTCTGAATTTTTCTGGAAAGTATAACATGTTTTAGTAGTAACGTTTGTGGTATAGCTACAATGAGACAGCCTTTTCTGTAGCACAACAATACGTTCAGAACAGTACTTACTTCATCACGGCAATAAGCGTAATAACTAAGATATCTATACGCAAAGCATTTCAATTTCGTTTATCATGAGGTAAGTACATTGACTTCTGCAGAACGTAGCTGTCGGAGGACAATAACTACGACACTTCCACAGAGATTGTCTTACAGCAAGACGCACATTTAGCGCTACAGGACACGCATTAAACTATTTATTTTTCAACATATTTGAATTACAAAGAAAGTTTTCCGTGATACATTTCATCCCATTGCTGTAATCTGTAACACCTGAGGATATAATTACATTAATCCTCAGGGGGGTACACACCTACTTTGTGTACCATGTGTTCGGCAAGCACAAGGAGCCCTAGCTAATATGGTATTTGCTTATACAACTTTACACATCGGTACCATATTTCTCTAACACATAAATTACACAGCTATCTGGTTATTTAATTGAGAGAGACAAACATTTATTTTACTACATCAGTGACAGATGGTTACGTAATTACACAGTTGGATAACTTCATACTTACGAAATTGTATTTTGTCCGTACTTTGTGAACTGTTCATACTTTTTCAGAACCATTGTGATACTATGAGAACTTTGAATGACATATTTGGTATGGGATCATGATTTTTAAAGTACGTTTGAGGTAGATGACACTTTTGACATGAGCAGAGAATTTTTTTTTTTTTTAGGTTTTGAAATTATTGGAGGAAGCTACGGAGATTTTGAGAATTTGACTGTGGTGTTATGATGTTATTATTACGATGACGATGTGAATTATGCTGCTGAGGTATGTTTAAGCTGATGCTATATGAGTTATTTGGTTATGCTACATATCTGTTATGATGAAATATTCAAGAAGTGTCTACGAATATGTATATGTGTTATAAGGTAAGAAATAATGAGTAGTGGTTAGGGACTCTGATTTGTGAAAAAGGATGTTGGAAACCGAGAATCGTACTTTAAGATGGTTCAAATGGCTCTGAGCACTTTGGGACTTAACTACTCTGGTCATCAGTCCGTACTGTAAGAGTTATGAAATGAGTGTATATGCGTGAATGTATCAGTATGCTGGCGAAAATTATTTGGACACTATTCTATTTAAAGGATTTTGTTTCTACATATTTGTAACGCAAATTCTTGACCTGTGAATTTTTTTATATGAGACTGCCACTGTAGCGGAAACTGGTGTCGTAAATATGTCGATAAGACAGTTAAGTGACCACCTGCATGTAATGCGTCGTGGGCACCCAGCTGCGCGACAACCACCTGACAAAAGAAAGCCATTATTGTGTGCAGGTCAGAGGCACAGGTGGAGAAAAAAAAAAGAGCTCATTATCCTCGCTATTGAGATTCCTTTGTAGAAAGCATCGCAAATACTACACGCCCAAACTTGAAAACATATGATTACACTGTGGAGCTCTTGATTTATGATATTTACTAAAATGCCTAATGAAACGACGAGAAACATTTCATGGGTATTGTCCTAATAGTTGAGAGAAATGCCATATGGCTTGCTTTAGGCATTTAGTTACTCATTTTGTTTAATATCTAGTTTCTAACTGCACTGAAGCATTGGTAAAAATAAATTTTATGGATGTACTAATATAAATATTTTATGCCTACAGATCCAGTAAATAATAGCTTTATGATGTACTTAAAAAAACGAAGTAGCACAAAAAGACATTTCCCTTCACAGAAATTGCATACAGAATTGTCTTTTCAAGTACATGGTAATATTTTTTACAATAAATTTTTGTGGTGCACCACTTTAATTGCATAGACATTAAGATGTGAATAGACATTGTCCTTATCTGCATTGTTGTCTTTAGTGTAACATTTTTTCTCATTGAGCTTTGTCATGTTTAGGTATAAGTTATAGCATTTGCTGCGGCTGTTTGTCATTCATAGTGCTACTGAATGTCACTTTGTATTACTAGGTTAAGCCAATTTTATTACTGATTTATTTTTCTTGTTTTCTGCACATTGCCTGCCTTTTTTGCCAATTTCCATTTTTTTATCATTGCTGTTTGTGTTAATTGTTTTGTGCTGCTGCATTGCCTCGTCCCTTAGTTTAGTATCTGAGCTCAGTAGATTTAAGTTAGCTTAAGAGGGGGTAGACTATATAAGAAACTAACTATGATGAATTGGAAGAAAAATATTGAGAAGCTTTAAGAAAATGGTTTGGCCAAAAAAGTAGTGTACAGTGGAGAAAAACTATTTTTGAAAGAGGATGTGAACAGAATACAGAAAGCAGGTTTAGATAGAACTTTTTGGAAATAATGATGAACTAAGGGAGATCTCTATGCAAAATACTGCAGTAAAACAATCCCCTGTCCTTTCCTTTCGTATTATCCCTCTATGTGTTTATGTACCCTTGTTTATTTGTCTTTTTCCTGTCTTTATGTGTTTAGCTAATAAGATTTATGTTGTAGAATTTTTCAAATACTATGTCATTTTCTTTGTAAATATGTTCAGACATTATTTATAGTGTTTTGTTTTAATGCTCATGTGTGAAGTTGATGTTTGAAAAGTTATTCTGATCTTTTATGTATGTACTTATGTCGTAATTTTTGTAACCCTGATGTATTTGCTATTTCGATTCTTTTGTAAAGCCTATACTACTGCAAATGTTATCTGTATTGTTATGTTCTTTAAAGATGTATTTTGTACCTTTGTTATTGTATTCTTATGTTATAAAATTGTAATTGACACCAGGTTATCAAATTAAGTAACTTGTAAATTACATTTCACTGCACACGTTTCTGTTGGTCATAGTATATGGACAATATGTGAGAAGTAGGGACTAGTGTTTGCACGTGTGTTAATAATTCAGTAAGGGACTCGATAACAGCATTTCTGGTTGTAAGGACATTTCAAAAACAATTTTTGTGAGTGCACAAGTGGTGGTTATGGACTTGCTATATTATCCGCAAGACTCTTCAATGGTGATTGTGCGCCTGCACAGTCAAACAGATGGCTGCTGGCCATCTCTACAAGGACTACAGTGGGTCTACACCTTTGGTGACCCACCAATACCATTATTTCTACAAGGACTGCAGTGGGTCTGCACCTCTGGTGGCCCACCAATAGTAATCTCTACCAGGACTACAGTGGGTCTGCTCTGTGATGACCTACCTACCGATAGTCTTCAACGTCGACTGACTCTGCTGTGGCCCATTACCTGTCTGCATGTCAAGAGTCAGCACTGTCTTTCGTTGGAAGGACAACACTACTTCTTCAAGACTGCTTAGAAATCCACTACTTCCAAGTGCAATTTCTTTTATTGCTCACACTTTGAAAAAAACACTGCAATTTTACTGTGATGAACGATCAGGACTGTCTTTATGGACTGTGAGAAAATTTTAGCTTCTGACCAACATTGTATCAATAAGTGTGTGTAATTGATATCTTTGTTATAGTAATTATGAAAAATTTTATCAAATCACTATTGGCCACTGCCCAAAACAATTTGTAAAAATTTTTTGTGGGGAGCATGGGGGCTATGTAAGTAGGCTGTTTAGGTTTTCTTATTGGTAACGCCACATAGCGCTCGGTATGAAAAAATCACTGGCTGTGCCTTGTGCAATCTGTGTTTAGTCTGCATTGTTGTCTGCCATTGTAGTGTTGGGCAGCTGGATGTTAACAGCGCGTACCGTTGCGCAGTTGGAGGTGAGCCGCCAGCAGTGGTGGACGTGGGGAGAGAGATGGCGGAGTTTTGTAATTTGTAAGACTGGATGTCATGAACTATCATATATACTTTAACTATTAAGGTAAATACACTGTTTGTTCTCTATTAAAATCTTTCATTTGCTAACTATACCTATCAGTAGTTAGTGCCTTCCGTAGTTAGAATCTTTTATTTAGCTGGCAGTAGTGGTGCTCGCTGTATTGCAGTAGTTTGAGTAACGAAGATTTTTTGTGAGGTAAGTGATTTGTGAAAGGTATAGGTTAATGTTAGTCAGGGCCATTCTTTTGCAGGGATTATTGAAAGTCAGATTGCGTTGCGCTAAAAATATTGTGTGTCAGTTTAAGCACAGTTATGTATAATTTTTCTAAGGGGACGTTTCAACTGTAAAACACTCTTTCTGAAGTGATTGTATTTTTCGCTCATTGATTGCTGTAAAAGCTTTTAGATTACCAGTGTCGTCAAGTGTGAGAACTGAACACTCTTGCGAATAAAGCGATGTGTCACAACAGTCTTATTTTAGAGCTCTAATATTAACATCTCTTATTCTACAACTGTATGATACTTTTTGAATAGAAAATGACATTTTTATATACACAAACAGTTAGATGCAAGTATTTTAGAAATTGACTGTATCTTTATTACTCTTTCTTCCATGACAAATTATGCACCCTTTATCACTGTTGAGGAAATGGAGTACAGTCGGACTGAATGCCGAAAATCCTGACCGAAGATATATCTTGCAGCCCTGTTGCTCCAAATTTGGTGGCGGCACCTTTCGAGCTCAATATCGGTTGACGCCAACTCTTCTCCAACATTGACAGTTTTACGGTGCATACTGCACTCCCCGGACATTTCTAGCTCTGTAACATGGAGTCCCTGGGTTTATGTAATATAGCAAGAAATTGTTAACCGAAATATATATTGATAACATCTTATTACATTATTCTTGGACTTCATTCTTTTCCCGAATATAGCAACTCCGAAGTTGTCTCTCCAAAGGTTTAGCATCAACCGATAGCTCCTAATCGAGTGTTCCAGCTCTTACTGTATGTCTCTCTGCTGAATTAGCAGCTATTTCCTATCTCATATGCTGCATCGGAGATTGTACAGTAACATTCTTGGAAACACCAGTTTCCCACAAACGCAATGCATGAGGAAACTGATAAACCTAAGCAAGCTGAGAGTCTTGTTATTCCGAGAGAGACAAGAAAAAAGTGTGTTGAGACTTGCAAAGGCTTATCGAACGCAGATTCATACCCTGACCTCAAGGCTGCAGCGGAGCACAGGAGCCCTTCTGCATTAAAAAAAGGGTTTTGCTTAACCACATCAGTATTCATTTTATTATCGAGATATAATGCCCAAGTAATGATTCAGTTTGGTGTCTTCCAGGGTGTCATCTTGAGTGCACTTGCTTGTTTGCCTCCATAACTAGTAGTACTGACTGTAATCATTTTTAAGTTCTCCTGAGGAAGCCCATAATGCAGTGCACGCCGTTTTATGTAAAAATCAATAATCGGGTGTTTTGTTTCTAAATGTAACCTTTCACTTGAATATTTTCATCAGACATTGTAAACTCTTAGGCAATGATAAATGTTTCGTGACGTTCTTCTTCCGTAGATATTGCTTCAGTATCATTTGCATTTTTGCAGGTGCTTTCGAAGCAAAAATATTAATCGCTCCATCAGTTAATTTAGATTATTTACTTCAATAAATTCGATATGTGCTGGTAATTTGGTGGAGACTGTTTTCCAGTCATCATCTCTCACTTTTAAGCCATTAGTTTGGTTAAATCATGGTTAACGACTTTTATTTATTATTAGCTTTGTTTTGAATTTAATGGTTTGTGAGGGAGGTATCTTCGCTGTTAGGCATTGCTAGCCTTGAGAATTTTAAAGATCTTGTGCTGTATAACTCCTTTTAGTAGGTCTAAATTTAAACAATATATTATACCATCCCCTCATTCCTGTGTATCTTACATTGTGAATTATTAAATCTCCTTTGACATGTATCAGTGAATCCCCAATCATATACACTCCAGCAGTTAGTTCAAATCTAATGCTGTACACAGTATCACACGCGCTGTCCACTGGCTCACAATAAATGATGTTGCCAATCTACTCCACGCTTCTGGCACTACTTTCACTCGTGGCTCTAATTCATCTCCATCACTATCTTCCATTGATCATCTTCTGCTTTCTTATATACTTTACACCCCTCTCCTCCTTCTAAGTATGTCTCGTCCTCCTCTCGGAGTAGGTCTCCCAGTCTCTTTAGCAAATGAGAAACGGATCTAAATGCTCTTTCCAGTACAGAATCAAGAGATTCAGTTTGTCTTTTTTCAGTAAAGATAGATTCCCTGCGAATATTTCAACGTCTAAAATGAGAGAGAATGTCACTGACAGTGCTCAGTCAAAACTAAACCGATTACAAGCAAACGTTTCAGTTTATATCATTTTTCACAGCGTTAGGCGTTAACTGTTCTTGGGTGTTAAATAGTGTTCGAATACTGGTTGGATATTACCTATTGGACGAGAAAACTGTATATTAATACGTTGTTGCGTGGAGGTGTTATGCGTTATGCTTTAGTCCCTGTGTAATATATTGCAATATTGTTGTCTGGGGGCGTAATTTGTTAATCGTTTTGTGTTAGGCATTAGGTGGTCGGTGTTACTGCGTGGAAGGCTAGGGGGGAATTGTAAGCACTTAGGGGTAATGATGGACGTCTATAAGTGGAATGGTCAATTGAGAGAGATGTTGAGAACGGCAGTGTTCAGTCACAACTAAGTAGATTACAAACAAACATCTCAATGCAGCAGGTACTTATCATTTCGTGGGCTGAATCATAGATTTCGCAATCAAATTTCTCGAAACACAAGTTTTCCACAAACACCAAACATGAGTAACCAGATAGATCTACACTCCTGGAAATTGAAATAAGAACACCGTGAATTCATTGTCCCAGGAAGGGGAAACTTTATTGACACATTCCTGGGGTCAGATACATCACATGATCACACTGACAGAACCACAGGCACATAGACACAGGCAACAGAGCATGCACAATGTCGGCACTAGTACAGTGTATATACACCTTTCGCAGCAATGCAGGCTGCTATTCTCCCATGGAGACGATCGTAGAGATGCTGGATGTAGTCCTGTGGAACGGCTTGCCATGCCATTTCCACCTGGCGCCTCAGTTGGACCAGCGTTCGTGCTGGACGTGCAGACCGCGTGACACGACGCTTCATCCAGTCCCAAACATGCTCAATGGGGGACAGATCCGGAGATCTTGCTGGCCAGGGTAGTTGACTTACACCTTGTAGAGCACGTTGGGTGGCACGGGATACATGCGGACGTGCATTGTCCTGTTGGAACAGCAAGTTCCCTTGCCGGTCTAGGAATGGTAGAACGATGGGTTCGATGACGGTTTGGATGTACCATGCACTATTCAGTGTCCCCTCGACGATCACCAGAGGTGTACGGCCAGTGTAGGAGATCGCTCCCCACACCATGATGCCGGATGTTGACCCTGTGTGCCTCGGTCGTATGCAGTCCTGATTGTGGCGCTCACCTGCACGCCGCCAAACACGCATACGACCATCATTGGCACCAAGGCAGAAGCGACTCTCATCGCTGAAGACGACTCGTCTCCATTCGTCCCTCCATTCACCCCTGTCGCGACACAACTGGAGGCGGGCTGCACGATGTTGGGGCGTGAGCGGAAGACGGCCTAACGGTGTGCGGGACCGTAGCCCAGCTTCATGGAGACGGTTGCGAATGGTCCTCGCCGATACCCCAGGAGCAACAGTGTCCCTAATTTGCTGGGAAGTGGCGGTGCGGTCCCCTACGGCACTGCGTAGGATCCTACGGTCTTGGCGTGCATCTGTGCGTCGCTGCGGTCCGGTCCCAGGTCGACGGGCACGTGCACCTTCCGCCGTCTACTGGCGACAACATCGATGTACTGTGGAGACCTCGCGCCCGACGTGTTGAGCAATTCGGCGGTACGTCCACCCGGCCTCCCGCATGCCCACTATACGCCCTCGCTCAAAGTCCGTCAACTGCACATACGGTTCACGTCCACGCTGCCGCGGCCTGCTACCAGTGTTAAAGACTGCGATAGAGCTCCGTATGCCACTGCAAACTGGCTGACACTGACGGCGGCGGTGCACAAATGCTGCGCAGCTAGCGCCATTCGACGGCCAACACCGCGGTTCCTGGTGTATCCGCTGTGCCGTGCGTGTGATCATTGCTTGTACAGCCCTCTCGCAGTGTCCGGAGCAAGTATGGTGGGTCTGACACACCGGTGTCAATGTGTTCTTTTTTCCATTTCCAGGAGTTTATGCAAGTTGAAACATGGAAAAACTGAGCTGAGACTCGAACACAGTGGTTTTTGCTAGGAGTTATCTCTCTAGAAGCAGAGGAGGTGTTTTGCACCAAATTAAAGAAAGGAATCGGTTTAAAACCAATTTTTAAACATTCAAATTAATTTGTATTATTATGGGAAGGGTAATGATTACACACAAAAATCTGGACGGGATTATCTACAGACATTTCGTGTGAGTCAGAGACAGGATTCTACGAAAATTTGCGGAAAACTGATGTGACTCAGAGCCTGCGAATGCGACAATCCTTACGAAATAAATCAATCATGGCGAATCTTCCATTTTTTACCGAAAGCCTCGTGGAATCCGAGAAATCCAATGACTCCATTATGAAGAATACCGTCTTTGAAAAAATATTTTTGCCCATTGTGGTGAGCGCAGCAAAATGTAAGAGGCTTAATGTGACACTTCATTGTCAGTTGTTGTTTCGATCTTGATTGAGTAACAGTGTAGCACAGATCAGATTCTCTCATACTGTTGATTATACACAACTTTAAGGTATGCCCTAGTTTTTGCAACACATAGTTGTTGAAAGAAGCGTTGCATTCTGGTTAATGACATTCAGCGCATCGCTGCCCCAGTATTATCCATTGGTAAGCTACTGGCGTATTTGGGAAAATAATGTTGCCCGCCCTGTCATTCACGATAGTGATGTGCGTAGTGCTCTTGTGGATTTCAGAGCCGTAGTGTAGATTATCTTCTAACTCGTCATGTAAACGTCGAGTTGTTTCATAATATTGATTAGAAATTTGTAAGTAGTAAGTTCCTATGGGACCAAACTGTTGAGGTCATCGGTCCTTGGGCTTACACATTACTTAATCTAACTTAAGCTAAATTACGCTAAGGACAACACACACACCCATGCCCGAGGGAGGACTCAAACCTCCGACGGGGGAGGAGCGCGACCCATGGCAAGGCGCCCAAGACCACAAGGTTACCCCGAAATCAGACATTGTCCCTATTTTCATTACGATTCAGATGGGAGACAAAAGACGTGCCAAAGATCTGCGAAAGACAAAATAGGCTATTGCCGCAGGTTTATTGATCACGAAGGCTGCTGAGAAATTTAAAATACCCGTTAACACGCTGCGAGGCAGCTTAAAGTGTGTAAATGAAGCGGACTCCAAAGCAAGACCTAATTTAAATCAAATAATTGTCAAATGGAACCATGTTATAGTTCTCTTCTTGTAACAACTAATTTCATCAATTTTCTCTCATTGGTAGAGAATGGGTTGCTGAAGAATTTTGAAAGGCAAAACGAGCTCTTTCTGCAAGTCAATCGATTGAAAAGGCAGATGAAACTTTTGAAATACCTCGTAACGGATTGCTGTCCAGATTAAAGAGTGGAAATTAGTCGGATCCAAAGGTAAGCTCTACTTTTGTGTCACATAATTGTTAAATAATACAATGTGTTCATCATCATGTAAAAAATTAATCTTTCACGTTTCAGATGTGTAGAAAATGAGTTGCGGAAAATTTTGAAAAGGTGAAACAGATTGTTTTTGCAGGTTTATATTACTAATACAGCTGAAATTTTTAGATGAGGTTGAAGATTGGAAATAAGTAGGAAGGAAGCTGCGGAGCTTTGATTATCGTCTGAAGTGCACGACGGTTGTCGAAAAGACTAGAGTGGAAGACTGAAAACTGAACATGGAAGCATTCCATCGGTTGAGAAACGTCCACAAAAAGTTCATTTCACAGATTGAGAAATAGTCCACATACTTATGGATTTCGATGGAACAATACAAGTTGGATTTTGGGAAGGGATGGCAAGAGAAATTATTCACTTTCACAGCAGACATGAAAATATTAGTCAAATAACTCAACCAGTTTTATGTTAACAGTGTATAGTGCGAGATGAGCGAGCAAGCACAGGTAACAGTCGTATGCAAGAGATGATCACACTGCCTCATGTATCACAAGGCAGCAACGGGTGTTGACAGGGTTCGCATTACAGTCTAACCTAAGACAAGTACACCCTTCTGCTTTAATTATCATGGCAGAAAAGTTAAAAATATGTTTTTTACCTCAGTTTCTATTTGAAACGCAAAGTTGTGGTGTAGAGAAGTGAGCGCTGTCCATTTAATGATTCTTTGTCTCCATCACATACACATCCGCAAAAAAAGAAGCACAGAGAGGCAGTTTGTGAGATTGTTTGGTGACTCCTTGTTTTGTTAGCAAGAGTGTTTAGCTCTCAGATATGAAGACACCAGTGAGCTGAAAGTTCTTACAGAAGCCAATGAGTGAATAATACAATCGCATAAAAGAGAGTGTTTTACCGATTCCAAACACTGTACTGATTTTGAAATGCACGAAGGTTCAAGTGTAATTACTACACAGAACTATTTCTGTTTCTGTATAAGAAGTTGCATTATAGGTATGTTATTCATAATGCACACAGTTTGCCCCACAGTGCCATTCGGATTTCATTAAGGTGTATTATGTAGTGAAATCTTGGTTGTCTGATTCGTTGTTTCAAATATCTAATCAAACTCCAAGAAACTACTGTTTACAATAGGTGACAAAGTAGGAAGTGTGGAGGCTGATGTAGAATATACATACATTCGTACATTTCCATTGTGTGTCACAGTACAAACTTTAATAGTCCCCTGCGAAAATTTTCATATCGTAAAATTATTATTTTTGTGAATGTTGTATATTTTTTCCATGTATTTGTCCATTAATATTTAAATAATAAGGTACATTTGATACAGCTCTGTATGCGTAAGACAAGTAAAGATTAGTAGGCAACACTAGTGTGTGTAATATTTTTGGTGTAGTAATAGGTATATATGGGTGTACTTACACCTGTAGTGTCCGGTATCTTGGACGTGTCAGAAAGAACAGACACTATTCTTCATCCTGCAGCTGTATATAGGCCTACACGACAAAATAGAAATACCGATTTCAGCTGCAAGTGGGCACTGAAATATATTTAATTGCAACAAGCGACAATTTGTGCCGGACTGGAACTTGAACCAGGATTTCCCGCTTATCGAAGACCTTAACGACTTTGGCATACTTCCACTCCAACACAAATTCCCATATATCGCACGCTCCATGAGTAGGGAGCCTTCTTCATTGTCATCATTGTCTTCAGCCTCTCCTGATCGCCACATGAGGTCTAAAGAAGTGTGCATCTTAACTCAAGGTATCATTATTTGCCACCTAAAAACATGTATTTGTATGTTTGGTGTTTGTTCTTTTGATATCCGAAGGCATAGACGTCACACTTATGAACATACGCTCCTCGAAGGCAAATATACCCTAAACGCGGTGCCCTCTTCATTCGAACCCTTGCGGGAATCAGGCGAGGCTGCGAGCGATGAGGATAATGGACAGGGGACACTACGTATTTAGTGTGCAACATATGGTAATTTTGACGAGAAACATGTTCGGATACCCCAAGTGGGTAAGGCGATCGCTCGCGAAAAGTGGGAAATCCGGGTTCCAGTCCCAATCAGGCACAAATTTTCACTTGTCGCATTTTTGTTTATTTCATTGCTCAATTGCAGTTGATGTCGGAATTTCTCTTTCGTCATATATGTGTATATAACTGATTGCTTATCTTTGACCTTTTCATTATTTTAATATTATGCCAGAGGAATGCCTATGTACACAATCATCTTTCACTTTCACAGAAGTAATTTAACTTGATACCATTGTTATGCATCACAAATTTTCGTAGATATTTGTAATTATACTTGAATGTTGCAATAGCATTCAGAATTTACCGTTAAGTGTCCATTGTTTATCAATTAGCATTTACCATTCAACAATCACCGTTAGAGTCTTAGCATGTACCGTTCAGAGTTTACCATAAGGCTTTTAATTTTTAGCGTTTACCACTTAACGTTTAACATTTACTATTAGAAGTTTAGTGACTACCGTTTACTGTTAAGCATTTATAATTGACTGTTTAGTGTTTATCGCTAGCGTTTACTGCAGGAACTGAGTGGTCTGTTCCATTCATCTTGGGTTTTTAATGCTGTTCTATGAGTGGTTGGAGAAAAAAAGGGGAGGAATTATAAAGCACACAATTGCTCTGGACTGAAATTACATAAAATGAAACAAATTTATCCTGGGGGTTATGCATACTGTGACTTTCAAGTTAATAATGGCGATTTTTGACTTTCTTTCTTTCTTTCACCTGGGCCTGTGTCCTGCAATGACGGCAGGGTCGGCGTGGTTACAACGGAGTTGGCAAGGTTAATTGAGAGGGGTGGCCGGATGCCCTTCCTGCCTCCACCCCATACCCCCAGGACGGAATCAGTGTACCCCAGCTGTCTGTGTCTAGGGTAAACCATGAAATAGTTCGGAAGTGTTTCAAACGTCTGTGTGTCGTGTAACTGAAGCGAGATGTGGGGACCAGCCCGGTAGTCACTTAGCGGGATGTGGAAACCTCCTAAAAACACATCCAGGCTGACCGACACACCGGCCCACGTCGGTAATCCGCCAGGCGGATTCGATCTGGGGCCGGCGGGCATACCCGAGTCCAGGAAGTAGCGCGTTAGCGCTCTCGGCTAACCTGGCGGGTTAGGTTTTACCACATATCTGACACATTATTTAAATGCTACGCTCTGCTTAGTATGAAAGATGAAGGGAGGGAGGTATAAAGCACATAATTAGTCTGTTTCCATCATCTTGAACTTTTAATACTGTGCGACTGTTGATTGGGGATAAGGAGAGGTGAGGAGGGGCAGGGGTTTTCAATTTCCTGTGCTGTTTCTAATACCTCACTTTGATTTGCTGGAAAGAGGAGAGAGAGAGGAGTGTCTACAAACCACACAATTGGTCTGTTTCTATTATCTTGGAGTTTTAATACTGTGCTGAAATCAAGGATTACTGCAAAGTGAATGGTTGGAAATAATGAGTGGAGGGAAGCTACTACTGGCTGGAGATCAGGAGATGAGCGTGTGGCTTCCCACTGACAATAATGATGTATCACTCAAGACATCAAAAGTTCTTAGTCAGCAATGATGTCACTGATAAGGATGAAACGTCACATCATCCTCTCAGGGGCTAGTCGCGTGGATCTGTCGCAGAATGCCCATAGTAATCCTCCTTACTTTGTATCAGAAAACCCTACACAATTTTACGAAGTTTTCTTAAAATACGTAATCGGCACGTTATCTTAAAACATGTTTATAAACAGGGAGTTATCACAACATAATGTTCTCAGTGAGATGCAACTGTTATCAGAATTGTTCGGAAATTGATTGTTTTCGACCACCGAAAATTTCACAGGCATCACGTTTGCTTCCTCAAAATAAGAGTTTTTCACATGACTGGTTTTATTACAACTCTAAATATTTCCTAAAAGCAGCAATGGAAAATAAGGGTATGATGAGATGGTTTCTTGTAATGATAAGGGATATTTGTTTGAACAGCAACCATTTCCTGTGGTTTTTAATTCCCAATATATAATAATAGTAATAATAATAATAATTATTATTATTATAGTTATTGTCGTTTTCATTAAAATGGCACGTAATAAATAACAGCTAGAAACTCAAAGTTCACCAAAATTATCTGTATACTCTCCCGCGTGAAACCCATTCTTTTATAGATGTCCATCTCTGGCTTCTTTAATTGCTCCCACAAGTCGTTTGCCATATCTCAAAGAGTAACAACATCTCAGGCAAAATAATTAAGTCTTATTTCTTGTCTGTGAACTTTAATTCGCTTTCGAAAGTTATCGTTCACTTTCTCTTCTATTTGCTCAATGCACATATTGAATAACACAACAGGGTTATTTTTTCCGCAGTGTACAAACTCTAGGGATTGATCGATGAGAGGATACCGAACAAGAAAGGTCTAATGAACCTATTTCCAAAAATACATGGTTTCCATGCTAGAAACCATTTATTCAATCATACGTTGTTACAGAGACTGAGACCTAGTAAGCGCTGCACCATGAAGCCACAGTTACCGTATGCATGGAAGAAGTGCCACTGACGATTCGAAGGGCTACGTGGCTGCAACATTATGGCTCCCCAGCCCGCTTCGCCGTTAACATCCGGATGCATGTCAGTCATATCGTCCCTGGTCGATGGATCGGACGAAGGGATCCAGTTGCATGGCCTGCTCGCTCACCGGATCTGAAACAGTACCAATTCTGGTTACTGGGCCGTCTCAAAAGAATCGTGTACGCAGAGCCCATTTCAGGTGTGGAGACACTGGAGCAGCGTATTCGTGCAACCTTTTACACTGTTCAGATGCAGCCTGGCCGATGTGAACATGTGACACAGAACATGCGTTGAGGCACATGGAAACAGTTACAGAACATTCTGTAACTGTAGCTGCAGGATACGGCGCATATTAGCCGCAGTCTCTGTAACGATGTGTGATTGAATAAATGGTCTCTAGCATGGAAACCATGCATTTCCGTCGAAAAGTTCATAAGACCTCGTTTGTTCCGTATCCTTTCATCGATCAAACCCTAGAGTTTGTGCACGGTGGAAAAAAATCTCCCTTCTCAATTATTATTTTTCATTCACGTCCTTCGACTCTTAAAAATGCAGTCTGTCTTCTGCACACTGTAGATAATCTTTCGCTCCCTGAATTTTATTCCTGATACTGTCAGAGTTTCAGAGACTGTATTCCAGCCACAATTGTCATTAGTTTTCTCTACATCTACAAATGCTATAAATTTATGTTTTCCTTGCTTTAACCAGTTTACTGAAATAACTCGTTGGGTCAATATTCTTTCGAATGTTTCTAAATTTCTCCTTAACCTAAAGTGAGATCAGCATCTAAGAATTTTTCCCTTTCTCTGTAAATTATTCGCCTCATTATTTTACTACTATGACTTATTAAATTAAGAGTTCGGTAGTATACACACCATGTCAGTACTTGCCTTCTTTGGAATTATCTGATGGTATTCCACCTCTCGCAAATTTTTTGCACATCGGTGGAATAGATTTGTCATGTTCGGCTATCCCAAGGATCTCCATAATTCTATGGGAATGTAGTCTGCTACAGGGGCCTTGTTTGTAATTATGTTATTATCCTATAATCTCTTATGCCCCTATACTTTTACCTCTGATTAAGCGTGAAGGACGACTTATGTGGATAATTAGAAGTATTAGTATTTCAGATTCTTCAGAGAATCCTGTTCAGAGTCATAGCTTATCGGCAGTGCCTCTCAGCGTGAAAAAGAAAATACTTCTACTAACATTGAGGATCTGTAATCACTGAGGTGACACTGCTGATCTAGGAATTCAGGACGTTACGTTTCGATGAGTGTAATAGAGTACGAGAGTGATAACATAATTCCTCTCCGATTAGAATGCGAGCTATACATTTTATACAGTATTATCATGATTGTTACCAAAACCATGTAATCTAAGGAAACGCTGGGTGAGTAGCAGTTTCTGCGCTTGATTTAAAAATCGATCTCAGTGAAATCACAGTTTCTTGAAACGCTTAGAATACAAAATAATCCGTGGCATTCCTTATTGCGATGTCTTTCTTGAATGAACTGTAATTGAACATTAAATCTGCTACGCAGTGGGTATAACCCGTGTGATACCAAAAGTCCCATTGTTTAAGAATACACAAAGCTAAATCACTTTTGATTTGTTTTCTGTAGGCTGTCTCATCTTTCTCTTTATGAATATAATATCTTGAGATAAATTAGGGTAAGCTATGGGGAAAGACGGGTAATGTAGAATATGTAGAAGAACCAAGAAGGAACAATAAGAGTGAAAGACGGATTAAAAGGGTGTAAAACATGGACGTAGTCAGTCGCCCCTGTTGTTCAATTTATAAGTTGAAGAAGCAATGACAGAAATAAAAGAAACATTCAACAGTAGGATTAAATTTCAAGGTGAAAGGATATCAGTGTTAAGATTCACTGATGAAATTGCTATCCCCAATGAAAGTGAAGAAGACGTACAGGATCTGTTGAATGGCATGAATAGTCTAATGAATACAGAATACGGACTGAGAGTAAATCGAAGAAAGACGAAAGAAATCTGAAACATCAGAAATCAGAACAGCGAAAACCTTAACAGCAGACTTGTTGATCACGAATTAAATGAAATCACGGAATTCTGCTACCTGGGAAGCAAAACAACCCATGACGGATGGAGCAAGGAGGAAATAAGAAGCAGATTCGCACTGGAAAAAAGGGCATTCCTAGCCAAGAGAAGTCTACTAGTATCAAATATAGGTCTTAATTTCAGGAAGAAATTTCTGAAAATGTACGTTTAGAGCACACTATTGTATGACAGTGAGACCTGGACTGTGGGAAAATCGGTCCAGAAGAGAACAGAAGCATGTGAAATGAGGTGCTACAGAAGAATGTTGAAAATTAGGTACAGTGATAAGGTGTGGAATGAGGAGGTTCTCCGCCGAATGGGTAAGGAAAGGAACATATGGAAAACACTGACGAAAACAAGGGAGAGAATGATAGGACACATGGTAAGTCATCAGCGAATAACTTTCATGATACTAGAGGAAGCTGTAGAGGGAAAACCTTTAGAGGAAGACAGAGTCTAGGGTAAATACCCTGCAAACAATAGAGGACGTAGGTTGCAAGTGTTCAAGTGCTACTCTGAGATGAAAAGGTTTGCACAGCAGAGGAATTCGTGGCTGGTCGCATCAAATAGTCAAAAGACTGATGACTCAAAAAAAATATTATCCAAGTATTTTGGGTTTTTTTCTGATTATATTAGTTCACTGAAAGAGCACTAATTCAGTCAGCCGGTTTGAGCTTTTCTAGTACGATCTGAGAATGAATTTTTTCCGTGCAATCAGTTCCAAATTGTTGTCAAAGGTTCAACTTCTTTCTTTCGATGAGTTTTCTTACTCCAAAGTTTCAGACGACGGAACTGTTTATTCACAAAAAATTAATCTAAGTGTACTGAACTAATTATGTAATAGTGTTCAAGATATTACTTGCCCCAGTTACTTCAGCAGATCCTAGACAACATGGTAACATGTCTCACATGTTACTAATTGTAATGAAACAGACTTTACAAGCGTTAATGACGGTCATCTGTAATAACGTGTTTCCCAATATATGCATTATTTTCTTATTAAATACGTTTGTATTGATTGACATGCTTGAGAGTGTCCCCTTCTCGTACCCTGAGGCACCTACTCACCATAGACCCACGACTATACCACGGATGGTTAGAAAATGCTCGTGAGAACTACGTTTTATTGGTTTGTATAGGAATCGGACCATTTGCATTTCTGATCTTCTGAATAGGTTTTCGGGTGGTATTACACGATTCCTCAATGTCAGCAGTACAGTACGTTATGAAATGTCTGTTTTCAGTCAGTAAGGGTGATCCTAATCCGGCATCACCAACGTTACTTTACGTTTTAATTAGCAGAGTACTGTTTGTGTGCTTATGTAAAGATGGAAGGCTTTAGGCGAAAAGGGCAAACAAAATATGGATAGCTTGCTCTAGGTTTAAAATCATGCGCATTCATTTACAGAAATGAAGACGCCATTCCTGTAAGCAAGATAGTATATGTCCCCAAGATCAGGAACTTACATTTAAGTATGTGGTTCCATTGCTGAACATCGATTATGAAGAAAAATTGAGAATGAGAAATTGTAAGTCTCCTTCCATTTACATGTATAGGTAACTACCGAGAGTTGACGTGGTGTTTTCCCTGAGTATAGTCTATGCTTTCACCACATGATGCATGTTCTATGTTTTTCTCTCCCGAACCGTCCTGTTTATGTCACATAAGAATTTCTGCAAAGTCGTAGCATATAACTGACTTCATTATTCTGCAATAGGTTACTGACAGCTCTTGAAAGTCATACAAACTTACTGCCAGTTTCTTTCTGTCTGTACGAAATGGTAGTACTTTTTTCAGATTTAACTAAAATAAAACTAAACCAGTAAAGAGAAAGGAATTTCAGCGGTAGTGGTTGCTGAAAATTTTATATATATATATATATATATATATATATATATATATATATATATTGTGCTACGACTGAAATACCACGGATGTTTCTTGGGCTCCACGGCCGTATAATCAAAGAGAAGAGACTAATGAAGGCGACAGGAACAAGGTGCAATTACGTTTTCATCTTGGGTGCGGGGATGACGTTTGCGAGTGTAATTAAGTAGGCTTCCGTGATTAAACACAGGCGTGCCCGCGGCACCTTATAGAATTTCACAGAGACAGCACTTGTGTGCCGTAACGAGGACATCTCTTTCATTTCTGAAACTCTTCGCATTTCTTTCTTATCTTGACGATGTGTAACGATAGAGTGGTCTTTGCTTTTTATATCTCGGTTTGCAGTTCTCTTTGGGCCAAATGAAAGCAATCCGCAGCATTTACAAATCTTTTGACGGGACAAACTTACATCTTAATCCTTCCACACAGTTTCTACATGAGCATTTTGTTTCACGAGGAGACACATCTTGTGGTAATTGTTAAAAAATTTTGTGTTCATAAGCCAGGAAAACTGCAAAAAGTGTCTAAATTATCACAGACGTTTATAAATGTGTAATCTGTGGCATCAAGTAAAAAAGACTCCAGGAGTTGAGACACAAGTATAAACGTGGTAATACCCAAGTGAGCCAATCTCTAAACTTCTGTAAGTCCAGTTTCCAAAATCTTCCCACAGGACTACTCACTCTCAGAACGACTTTATTTCAGTTTTTAACGGTTTGTTTCATGTTTTCGCGAATTACTATGTGGCGCCGTTAGCTGTCTTCGGTGAGAACAGACACATATCTGGTTCGGTATCTCAATGCGCACATTCCATGTAGGTAGCGACCTACATAGTCTTCCACCACGCCGCCACTGAAACTATTACTATTTTCAATTTTTTTTGTCTTCTATACTGTCTCTCTGTTTTTTTGCAGACAGACAAAAGGCAGAAAATTTACATGAATTTGAAACCAACAATAAAAAGTTAGTCTCGATTATTTTCTAAGTATTCTCATTGATATTGGTGTTGCAATTGATTTAATATAGGGCTATGCTCATTAAGAAGTTGGTAATATTACAACTCAGAACAGGCTGATAGGTATTTCGTTGTCTTTTGTCAACCACTGAGTGGGAGCTGCACGTATCTCTTTTAGCTAATATACTCTAAGGAAAAAACTAAAAAGACTCAAAACGAAGGAATTATCCGAATGGGACGGAAATTGGTTGATTGTGCAGAAAAAAAATGTTTACAATTTCAGAAAAAAATGTATGATTTATTCAAGAGAAAGAGCTTCACAAACTGAGCGAGTCAATAACGTGTTGGTTCACCGACTGCCCTTATGAAAGCAGTTGTTCGGTTTGACATTGATTGATAGAGTTGGAGGGATGTCGTACCAGATTCTGTCCAATTGTCGCGTTAAATCGTCAAAATTCCGAGTAGATTGGAGGGTCCTGCACATTATGCTCCAAACTTTCACAACTGGCGAGAGGTCCAGTGACCTTACTGGCCAAGGTAGGGTTCGGAGCACGAATACAAACAGAAAAAACTCTTATTTGCTGAAATAAAAGTCCAGGATGGCTTGCCACGAAGGGCAATTAAACAGGACTTAGAATATCATCACATACAGCTATGTTGCAGAGGTGCCGCGGGCGACAACCGCAGTGGCTGTGCTATGGAGTGAAACGGCACCCCATATCATCACACCTGGAAGTCAGGCCGTATGGATGGAACAATCTGGTTGGTATCCCACCGCTGTTCGGTGGGTCTCCAGACACGTCTTCGCTTGTCATCATCGAAGCGGGATTCATCAATAAAGAAAATTCTACTCCATGAAATAAGATTCCAGGCCGAAGACGTGTCTGGAACCACCCTGGGCTTACATTTCAACAAGACTGCGGTGGTACACCAACCTGACTGTCGCCCGCCATAGCACCCGGAAACCAGAAGCCTGCGATGCCATTGTTTTTATAGCAGGACCCCGTTGGTTGTCATCCGCGATCACCTTACAACACAGCGGCACGTCAAATATTTTCTATGCCCCTTTTTGTTGCCCTTTATGACAAGCCATCCAGGGTTTACATTTCAGCAAAACAGTGCGCACCCTCACACAGCGAGAGTTTCTATTCCTTATCTTCGTGGTTGCTAAACCCTATATCTTGGCCCTCCCACCATCTCGAGACTCTGGCGATCTAAATCGCCAATTGGACAGAATTTGGCACGATATCCCTCAGGGGGACATCCAACAACTATAACAATCAATGCCAAGCCGAATAGCGTCTTACAAAGGGACAGTGATGAACCATATCGTTACTGACTTGCTCAATTAGTAAAGCGCTTTTGAAAACGTCATCCAATTTTTCTGAAAGTGTGATAATTTACTTCTCTGCATATGTACATCACATTTACCGATTTCTGTCTCGTTCGGAAAATTCCTTCGTAGTGCGTCGCTTTTTCCCCCTTTTTTTCCTTCGAATGTCTTAGCTAAATTAGAGACGCCTTAAAACTAAACTGACACAAAAGAAAAGACCAAAAACCTCACTTTTTGTCTTTATTGCTTATCCCAATTCCAGTAGGATAATAACAATTCTTGCGTAGGTCACCCAGAATTCATAAAGTTTATAGCTGAGTAGGCAGGAAAGCGGAACGTATCCTTTAAATATATTTTAACATTGTAATGGATGTTTCCACACTAAACATTGCAGCAAGTATTCTATTGTTTCCGTCATTAACGAAGGCATATGAAAATATTAAAAGGCAACAAAAAATTTCGTAAGACAAATTAGGTACATGAACAATGGACAGAGCGGGCCTGTAAGGAGTGCCTCCCCGTCATCGGGCTTCTGTTCATTTCAGAAATGTTACTGTCCACAAACCACTGCCTCACATATCTTGCTTTATGACAGAGTGTATTCTCATGCTGATACAATCATTGTCTTCGAACATTTCCTTTACAGCACGCAGTCCACAATGCTGCAAAATATGTTCATATCATTCCGCTTTTTCTTAAACGTAATAAAGGGACCACACTCAAACCACGAGAAACACCCCCCATACCTTAACACCACTTCACTGTGGGCACTACACTTGACAGCAGTTAACGTTCCCCAGGAATTCGCCAAACCCAAATCATCCCATCGAATTACCATAGGAGACAGCATGATTCATCACTCCAGATCACTCGTTTCCAGTCATCTACTATTCTGTGGCGTCCTTCGTTACATCACCTCAAACATCGCTTACCTTTGACTACAGAAACGTGTGACATATGAGGAGGTGCTCGACCACTGAACCCCATTCTGTTTTAACTCCCTACGCATTGTCATTGCGACAACTGAACTGCTAGGAACACTTTGTAAATCGCTAGTGATTCCTTCCGCGAATTTCGTGCGATTGTTTACACCTCTCCTTCGCAATGGTCGACTGTCACTATCCATCTCAGCATGAAGTCTGTCTGGTCTTGGTTCAGCTGTGATTGTTCCTTCGCGTTTCGGCTTCGCATTCAGCAGACATCTAGTGGTCAACTACATATGAGTGGCCAGATACTTTTAATTCAATTGTGTTTTCCCGTCTTACAGATGACGTAAGTTGAGAAAGGTCACGAGGGCTTGCAGGCTACGATAAGTGAACCCACTGCTTGTAATTATTAGTAGGTAAGTGTTCAAGTAGTGCAGCAATTTAGCACTGCATATACATAAGTCCCTTGTGAGTGTGTAATAGCACATATTCGTGTGTATTTTCCAAAGATCCATAGAGCCTGATGACACCTAATTCACTGTGGTATGTTCTGTCGCTACAATATCGCAGTGTAAGAGAACATCAGGAGGATAATACCACCCTAGTGTCATTGTTGACCTCCATGACGTCGATATTCTTGTATCAGGCATAACGTACAGGGACAACTATAGTATAGAGTAAAAAGTGAAATACACTGATGAACCGTAGTATATCATCATATCCTTAATAGCGTGTTGGTTCACCTTTGAAAAGCAATACAGCACCGATTCTGCATGGTATGAATTTGATAAGTCCTTGGTAGGCTTTCATAGTTATATGTCACCAAATGTCTACTAACAGGTCAATCAATTCGCATAAATTACAGGCCTGTGGTTTAGAGGAGCGGAGCTGGCTTCCAATAGCATCCCAGATTGGATCCACCGGGGTCAGATCATGAGAATTTGATGGCCAAGAAAGCATCGTCAGTTCACTGTCACGCCCCCAAAGCCACTGTACCAACGACTCTGTCCTTGTGACAAGGTTCTGTTTGCCAGGGTACGTGAAGATGGTGACATGTCCGTTCGCTGAAATATTCTGCACATTAGACAGTATGAACCGGTAGTACACCCGTGGACTGTTCGATCGTTAAGGGCAGATGTAGGGCAACATTGCGAAAAACATCAAATTCTTTTATTGCGTAATTTATTAGGTTGACTCTTTAAGAATAACATCGCCATGTTTCAAAAAAGATTGTTTGGATGTCTGCACCTTCCCCGCACCTTCCCCGCGCTTGATATTTTTTGTAGTACGTGCCATAAACTTATTTCAATTTTTGGTTTTGCTTATATCAACATGTTTTGCTCTAAATGGGTCATAACAGTTGGCCCATGTTCAAAAAATGGAAGAAATGTCGAATTTCAAATGTGAAAGATACAGGAAATTTAAATAACACTGTTACAGACTCTGCTCCTAAGTGTGAAGAACAATTTTCGAAAAAATCGCTGAGTTCATCGAAGAAGAAAGTTAGGGAAGGAACTAATGATGCTTTTTACAGTGCCAAAGACGAGTTTTCTAATAGATTTAGGTTAACTGACTTAGAAATACTTGCCCTTTCGAATAGTGTTCCATGTGCATGTGGTACTTGTGGGTCAAAGGGCCTTAGATTGTATGACGACAGTGACAGAATTGGCATTGCAAGTAATTTACGTGTTTTGTGTCACGTTTGTAAATATGATGGCCAGTTCAAGACTTCTGGCATCTGTGGGAAGATTTATGAGGCGAATACAGGATTCTGTTACGCCATGAGGTACTTAAGTGTAGCAGACAAAGTACAAATTTATTTTGTGGCTTGATGAACACACCTACACTAGTGACTAGACTCAGTGATTACAACAGAACACTCGTCAGTGTTCTTGAAGTTGAGTGCGAGGAGGAGATGGAAGTAGCTGTTGAGGAAGCTGTAGATATTAACAGTAACAGGGAAGAAGGACACTGTGCAGTAAACATAGATGGAACCTGGGTGAATGGGTCCATACTTCACTACGTGGTGTATCATCTGTCATTAGTATGGATACAGGGAAAATCTTAGACTTCCAATTAACGATCAAATAGTTCTCTCAGTGTGACACAAGAAAGAACAATGATGGCAATGAAGAGGAAAGGTGACAGCAGGAACACAAGAAAGAGTGCGCATCAAGGATTACCAGAAGTCAAGTGGTGGGATGGAAGCAGCTGGGATGAAACTAATATTCCAAAGGTTAGTTGAACACAATATGATGTTAGGTACGTAAAGTATCTAGGTGATGGAGTTTCCAGTGTCTTTAAGACTGTCTTAGAGAGCAATCCTTGCGGCTCACAAACTAAAATTGAAGGACTGCAATGTTTGGGGCATGTTCAAAAGCGAATGGGAGGTAGACTTCTCAGATTGAAGAAATAAATGAAAGGCAAGAAATTAGACTATGTAGGCACACTAGGACAAACAAGGAAATTCACACTTTACAAATATGTTGTAGAAAAGCTATCAGGGGAATTTATGTAGTGTGAAAACAATGTAGCAAGCCTTGTGGGCAATATTTTTTCACAAATTTTCCACACATGATAGTCCTCAACATTCCCTTTGTGACATACCGTGGTGCAAATATCTTCAGGCAGTATCCAGTGGGAAGCCATACACCCACAAGTATGGTTTGCCTCTTACTGTTTTAGATGTTATAAAACCAAAGTTCAGGTACCTATACAATCCTGAACTGCTGGAAAAAATGTGTTCTTGGGAAAACACAGAACACAAATTAGAGCTACAGTCACCTTATATGGATGTGTTGTCCAAAAACGGCATTTGTGTCCTCAATTGTTGTGAACATAGCTGCATGTGATGCCTGTCTAGTGTTCAGTAGTGGAAATGTAGATAAGGACTAAGTGCCTGCAGAGACTAGGCTTCCGTCCAGGTGCATTTAACCTGAGGATACTCAGAAGCATCGATGTAGCTCGACTGGACAAAGCTCAGGCAGCAGAAGGAAAAGTGCAAAAGTTGTTTAGGCAAAAGAGGCAGGGGAAGAGATTGCTCTAGCAAGACGAGAAAGACAATAAAGATTAAGGATGTGGACAACATTAGTCACCAGAGGCATAGCAATATTGTCAAAAATTTAATTAAAAACTTTAAATGCGAATTCCCATAAACTGACTTTTTTGAGCTAACATCCTGAAATTTGGCATAATCCTTAAGCATTACTTACTAAATAATCCTGTGCAACACTTTTACGTTATCTTTTCTCTGAGAAAAGTTCTACTTTAAAATTTGAGAAAAACAGAGCAGTCCCAGTAACACAAAACTGAAAAATTAATTTCAGAGTAGCTATCACTTTAAACAAAAATCTGTTCCACACGTTTTATTAGATTCTAATGCAGATGTCAACTGTGAAATTGCAGCTTTATTACTTGGCTACTTTAGTGAAAAGTTACATTATAGAAGCAAAATTAAAATCTTTATAAAATATATGCCAAAGAGCAATTTCAAACAAAAATTGGACAGAATATCAAGCTTTGTGTTGTACATAATAGTCTCAAGTTTTAGTATTTTAGCTGTAATATTTTGTGTAGCTATATATGTTTAAGTACAAGAATGCATTTTGCCCTACGTCTGTCCTTAACAAATTTCTTAACATGTACGCTGGAAATGGTATATAAAGTCAATAACAAATAGTATAGACACGCTGTATATCCAAGTGACACACAGCTAGGTATATCTTGATATCACCTTGGGAATGCCCAAACAAATAATCTAGTAGTTACTAATTTTACATTAAGTAATCCAAATAACGATGTCAAAACAATTATTTCTCCACATGTATACAATCGATTATCGACAGCATAAGTAGATTGTTCCATTATCCTATCAACGTTTTCTTTATATAATGATATTTTTGTAACTTAATGTATGTAATATTGTCATCTGGTTAACGTAGGACTGCAGCGCCAAGACGAATAACGTGTCAGTTTGACTAGGTTTTCTGCAGTTCAGTTTTTGGTGTATAAGACTAAGTAAAACCAGTTATGTGGCTGAAGTTAAAATTGAATAACGTGGTATGGGGTTGCTAATCAACTAGTGATATGTGTTGTATAAATTTATAATTGTTATAGTATGTTGTGACCTTACACGTATCTAAGCGAGCTAATGAGACGTCTAAAGTTGCTAAAAATAAGGTGAATTATGCATGGTTGAACGCTAGCGGACGCAGGGTTCAGGTAGCGCCAGGTTCCGCCCAGGTAGTTGAACGTTTCCAGCCACCAAGATGCAGAGACGATGAGCGTGTTGCCGGAAGCAGGTAAATCTCAGGACTCTCAATTTGGAAGGCTGATGCTCGCATTGCCTTTGTATAGAATATGCTCCAGGAAATGGCGGAGTATTAGACAATCTTAAGGATTCTCAAGTTACAACTCTTTGAGTTTCGACAGTAACTCACGTCAAGCATTAAAGCAAATCTGAACACGTTTTTTATCTCACAAAAATTTTGGGTATCCAGTGACACAAAAATATATCAATAGCCTTAAAATTACAGAATGTAATATCTCACAACGAATGAACATTTTCACAGTGATTCTCTGAATAAACAATTTTTATTGCTTCACGAAATTTCAACAAACGGTATCCCAGATGATAGCTTTGTACTATAGCTATCATACCTGAAAGCTACGTATCTGTATCTATTTTATTTATTGATTTACGACATATTTTAGATATTTTTCATTGTACAAATGTTTGTGAGAACATCGTATACTCCACATTTTCACAGCATATAAACACAGCATCAGTTAGTCATATATTTGTCGTACTTGTGTATTTATTAATGAACAGTTTACTATTTTGCCAATATATTCTTCAAATGTTCATTGCAAGTGCTGTTACAAAACTGTGCTGATTTAAAAGTGGTGAATCACATGTGTTACCAGACAACACCATTTAAAAGAGGAACAAACGATGCTTCTGACAGGACGACATATATAGTTGTTTAAATAATATTTAGAGACAATATGTAGTCATATAACTTAAGCGCGCTTTTGCAAGAGTTCTGGCTTTTTTATTTATGAACCAATTACTACGTTTATTTATCGTAAATGATCTGAATGTAACTGAATGTTTATAAAATTTCTTTTACTTAAATATTATTGAAATATTTTAGTTTAGAGCTGGAAAGTGGTTAAGGTAAGAATGACGTATGCGATTGCAGTCTTTCTCGGCCTATTCCACTGATGAATTCTTCTCGGGTTATCAGCCAAGTGGTGGCGTCGTCGTGTCGCAACGTTTCAATGAGTTTCGTACCCATCATCTTCTGAGTTTGCCAGAAGATGATGGGTACGGAACTCATTGAAATTTTGCGACAAGATGACGCCACCACTCGGCTGATAACCCGAGAAGAATTCGTCAGAAGAATGATGTATTTCTGGTGTGAGTGGCCTTCAGCCACTGGAAAATGAGAGAGTGGGGAACACTAGAGGAGACGAGTGAAGAGGTGAAGGGAGCGATTCCGGACACTTGGCGTCGAGTGCTGGAAGAAGCCAGACCTACCTATGGTAACGTGGGTGATTTAGTCGCATACGTGGCTGATTCTGAGCAGTGAACGGCCTTACAATACCCTTATCTTTGGTAGGGACTCTAACTCACGAGCGGTCTGAATGTGATTCAGAGTCGGACTAAATATTTCTGCTTGTTTTGCGGAAGGGAGAATGGAGAGAGTATGAGTTACTATTCTTCGTATCGTGTGTTTTAATTCGTGAACTGTTTTGAGCTGGTGCATATTTCGTGTAGTGTGATCACGAAATCGACTTAGTTTTCGCGAGTCTTTGGTGACTATTTAGTTTGGGGATTTTGTCAGCATGTTCCTAACGCTCTCAACGTAACTTTCTAGCTTTTGATAAGGATATTTTCTGTCGGTATTTTACTAAAATGTCGTAAGACCACTTCCCATTTATTTGTGATGTCTTTTCTCGAATAAACATTATTCAATATTATTCTCTGTCGTCCACATCAGTTCTAGGCGTTGGAATAGAAGCCTTGTTATTGAATTATTCATTTAGCTTTTATTTTGTATTTGTGGATATTTTATTAGTTCGTAATTCTAGCCAATGTACAGACTATTTGATTTCAGGATCACAGCTATAGGTTATTATTTTCAGCAAATTAGCTGTGGGGCATGAGAGCAAACGTGCACGGCTCTACTCTACGACTACATCGAGCTGTTATACATTTTAAATAGAGCCGTATGTAGCAAAAGTACGTAAAGTACAGACCAGCTACATTCAGCAGCGGTATCCGTTAGTTACTATCACAAAGTGTAAATGCGTTTTCAATATCTTTTCTTTAACTCTCCAAACGTTAGCTTCAGGCGTTATATGCTTTCCATTACGGACGTTACATTGTTTATTAGACGTATTATTCCTTGGAGGATAATGGTCATCCGCGCGAACTGTATTGCTACAATCGGGAACTAGGTAAGTGTACCGGAAGTTACTTTATTGCTTTCCTAGATGCAATCCAAATCGCATGTTCATAGCTGTAAGCGTATCGAAATTGATTACAATTAATTCTTACCTAGACTACTTGCCTAAGAGAAGTCAATATTCGCTTTTGTTTTAGTTCGTGGAAGAGATGCCAAAGGTAAAAAAAAAAAACTAGGACAGACTTTAGAAGAAATTCTCATGTATGCCTGGAATGATTGCATGAGCAAGTGATTAAGATCCTGATAGTGGTATTGCTAACACAGAGAAAGAAGATTGTGTACATGAAAGCGGTCATGATTCAGGACCAGAAATGTTAGGAAATAATGAATTTTATTTACAGGAATAAGTTGTGAAGATGTTGTACGTTTTTTTAAAAAAATGATTAAATAACAAAGTCGAGGAAAAGAGGACAGTCTGCCAATCTTATGACAAGATCTTGTAATATTATTAAGCATTTACCTGGGCCCAAAAATGAAGCTCGTATAAGAAAGAGAAAAATCAATACTCTGCAGTTATTCTTGGATGAAAGTATAATATGCCTCATTGCATTAAGCACTAATATTTTTATGAATAAAGTTCGTGGTAACTTTTCTAGGGAAATAAATGTTAAAGAGACAGATGTTAAAGAGATCGGAGCTTTATTGTATCTATGTGGGTCTCTCAGATGTTCTAGAGAGAATTTATCGAAGTTGTGGGATAACGTAAAGAGCAGCGAATTTGAATCATAATGCTTAAGCATAAATGAAAACAGGTTCAGGTTTCTCTTAATATATTTGTCGTCTCAAATTATCCTTGATGCAGGAGTTTACAGAGAGACTGACAAGTTGTCTGCTATCCGAGAGGTACTGTAACTTTTTATGTAGAGTTACGAATAATATTTCTCACCTGGTGTGTATTTTACTGTATATGTGTATTAACTGCATTATATCTAGATATAAATGAAACACTTCTAAAACAGTTCACATACACAGCTCAAAGTATGCAAATACGCCGTTTTTTGTTGTGGATGACGCTTGTCATCCGCACGAGTGACCGTTTAAAAAGTTATTACGCGAGTAACGGGAGTTAACGAATTTGGTTTTGATTTGCTAATATTTCATACTTCAGAGTTGAAAGCAACTATTTGAGCAAGCATTGGTGACATAAGACACACTTAGTGGGAATGCGTAAAGTCCGTTGGTAATCACAAAGACAACTAACCGAGAAGTATCAAATTGTTTCTCAAAGCGTGGCAGAGGGCTGTTAAATTCATTAACCCGAACTGTAAAAAGTTAAGTAACATTTGAATTACTCTCCATTCAGATTCTACATGAGCTATTGATACAACACATGGTTATATCTTACTTGCAAATAAACAAGTTAATGTTGAAAGAAAATTATTACAAAAGGAGGACACAAATTTCTCTGAATCTCTTTTATAAGTCATTAGAATACTTTACAACAGTCTGGTGCCTTACGGGACCTTAGAACAGATTTCACACGTACTGGTGTTACTCTAGTACAAGTCACAATTAAGTCGTCTTCTACCACTTCAGTGTCTACATTGACTATAAAAGACACATTGAACATGTCATTTATGATGATATAATCCGTTTTGATACTTTCTTCTCACTATACCAGCAAGAACTCCACAAGAGTGTCTGTACCATGGGACAGCCAAATGACGCTGAAAACACGGCGGATATCCGAAGACAGCGTCTCTTTGTTTAAACTCTAGAGAATGGAGCGCCCCCTATTGGCTATGACCACCTGACACCAACTTACTCTCGATTCTGTCGGTCTCTTACAGAGCCTTCAGGCAATTTCTTTGCTTAGCTTCACCCACAGGATTTTTGGCAAGTCTCTCACCTTTCTATATGGCACACGTTCAAACTTCATGCTGTCACACACTCATTGATTGCTACACACAGGAAATAGGAAGTGTGACACATTAAAATAAAACACACATGGGCCTAGTTTCTTATCCTATGAAAAGGCCGTATTTCATGAGTATTAACTGGTGAAACTCTCCGTGGACCATAGAATACCACGGTAATCAATCTACATATATTGAAATAACATTGGTAAGCAAGGGTTAAACGCAGCATATTGATAGTGCTGCTTCAGTCACAATCCATTTATTGATTGGTACAACTATATCACTAGTTTGACATTGCTGAATTAAAGTGCCTCACAAATAATTCCTGCTTCTATCATGGTTTAAAGCAACAGTGGATGCCCGAACACCTTTTGATCAGATGATCCATATTCATATCTAAGGTCATGTACTCGCCCTCTAGTGGTTAGGTAGCAACGAAATGACACTAACTGGAGATTCATTACACATTATTGGTATCTATCCACAATGAAGTTGCAGTTGTTTCATCGCGTCCGGAGTTAAACAGTTGCAGGCAGTGAACCAGCAACATATCCCACTCATTTTAACGTTATTAATTTAGCTTCCAGCACTCTATCTGGTTCTTTGTGTGGATTATGCATTTAATCATTATCTAGTGTTCTCCAGTCATTAGTATTGCTGTCTCTTATGTGTCTAAATATTTTCGTTCCTTTTTTTTAAAGTTTCCTTTTCAGATCCATAGGTTAAAACTGGTGCAGACAACGTACACATTCTGTTAGTACTCCGCAGAAAGTAATTTGCTGTTGAAAATTGTCATAACACCTTAGTAGTACATGTTAGCTTACGAATTTGTGACTGTTTTTGTTTATTGTGTTTGTGATAGAGATTATGAAGTTTTCAAAGATGTCAGCATGTCAAGATAACTCCGTTCGTCTGTCTTTACACTAGAGTTATTAATGATCAGCTCTTTATTATTGTCAGTGTGACGATTTAAAAAGAAGTGCGTTGTTTTGGGTGTATTCGTCTGAGTGCCTGTTCCTCACGTACTTTTCGTTAATCATGAAGGAAGAATATTTCATTCATTTTCATACTTGTGTAATACAGAAAACATCAACACATTAAGGATATTAATCTTGCTCTTGAATAGTGCTCCATTTTGTAATCATTTTCATATTAAAAATTTTATTGTTAGCTGTAATGTTAAATAACTCTGGAGAGCGTGAATTCCATTGTGTGACTCCTAATTTGATCACGAAAACTTCCGAAAATAAACCAGCGGTATTAGCTTTCTAAGAAGTTAATTTATTGATGAATGCACATTCTTTTGTCGCACTATGAGGCTCAATGCAGAACAGTTCGATAAGTGCCCTTAAACAAGACGATAATTACTTTTGTAATTTAAGAGAAAGTATAAAGGTTGCAAATTCAGCCTAGAGTATATCCTTTTATATTTTGCTTTCCACCCAAAGAAGGTTTTAAAGGAAGCGCAACTAGCTGCTCATTGAAATCTTAGAAAGGATTCACGTTGGATTCACAGCATAAACATGTTTAACTTACGTAATTTCCTCTTTAATTATTGTTCAGTCGACGAGATCAATAATGAGACATGTTTTAATTTGGACTAATGGAAGAAATTAACTGCCATTGTCTACTATTAACTTCTAGTATATCCTGATAAATTTGCAGACATGTCGGATTTCCCAGTGTTACTGAGAGGCTGAATCATTACAAATGAAATGATACTTAATGCATACCTATCCACTTGGCTCTGTTACCTTTCCTGTGAGAGCTATTCTTATCAACACTTTAGGCGAAAAGCATATACGCAAATCAGACGTTAAGAGGAAGGCACTGTCAGATTTGTTCAGTATTTATGGAAATATTTTACTGATTCGACATTGAGCTTTCACAAAGTCCTTGGACGAGATCACGATGACTGCATCATAATTGCCTGAAGCACCGATTAAACGAAGAAAACGTTTAGTGTTAGGGCAGACGTGTGTTGGCGTATTTTAGCCTCTTAGGGCAAGTACAGCAAAGGTCTTGGATGACAAGAGGAATGCAAGTGACGTGAATTAACGACGTGGTAGCGATGTGGCGCTGCGGCTGCCCGTTATAATTAACGCCTCGGGAAGGTCTGGTAGTGGCAGCAGCAGGCAACGGAGCTGCGCGATAGGGAGGTAACTCGTGACCTCGTAGCCTTTGTCGACCGCGTATGCATGACCTGAGGGAACAGATTCGACAGTCCGTGCAAATGCTTGAATTATTACACAGCATCGTGTCGGGGAATACGAAAAATACAAGCTACAAAGCTACATACTCATGGAAAACTGTATCTACACCTATATCTATAGTCTTAAAGGCACTTTACAGTGTGTGACAGATAGTACTTCGGGTACCACTATCGTTTTGCCCCTTTCCTCATTCATTCACGAATGGTCCATGGCAACACTGACTGTCGGGGAACTACCGTATGATCTCTAATTTATCTAATCACCTTTTCGTGGTCATTTCACGAGAGCCACCAGTTCAGCGTTGCATCATCCATATTCACATTAACTGTAATTATCTATACATGACGCAGAGTGATGCGTTTAACAGCTAAAAATTCATCTATACCATATATATATATTAACGAATGTAGTGTACCCGTTTCCAAGTATATCCATTGGAAAAAGTAATAAGAAGTATTGACCACAATTTCTGGGAAACAGAACACGTAACACACCGCAGTCACACCAATAATCCTCCTTAACACCAGTCTAATGGTAGGAGGCTTGTTATTTAATGAAACAGAAGGGAAGGAAGGAAGATGAAGGCTTAACATCCCATCAATAACGTGGTTATAAAAGACGGTAATTTAAGGACCTGATTAATGTCGACTAATGTAATAAGTGGCAGAGTTTAATTATGTAAGTAATAAACTATGGTGTCTAAACTATTCAATCACATTGTGTGTAATGCCAGTTATTCAGTAACACTAGTTCGTATCTATACACTTGCCTGTATTGCCTATCCTTCTGCGTAGTCACTCCCCCTTCCGGCGAAAGTCACTCTTACCGACACGTCAGGTGAAACGTATGTACCCACATTTGAAGTCAAGAGGAAGGCGTGCTCTGGATACATATGGGCCGCATCAGTGTGAACGATGTCTGTGGCGAATATAGGAATGAAGGACATTTGAAGGTTCAAATTTCTAATTCTATCGCCTCGTGTCATTTTAACTTGGGCCACAACTATTGGGAACTGGAAATCAAACGGGTTCTCAAACTGAAGCTTGAAGCTAACAGTTCTGCCACGAGTTCCCTTCTTCATTTGTTTGTTGTCTGGAACTTTACTACCAACTCAAGCCTTTAAAACGTTACGTGCATTGACAAGAAGCTTCGTTAACCAGCTTCTAATTTTCGGTTTTCCAGTAAGTTCATCATTTAGCATAAACTGGTTGAAGTAGTCATCTGCATTTACTTTATGTTTTAACTAGCTGAGTACCAGGCATTGCCCAGGTATGCATTTACTAGAACACTGTTAGCCCATCTCCTTCTCCCCCCTCCGCCGCATTATCTTCGTCCACTTCTTCCAGGCCCCACTCTCTGTCCATCTGCTCTTACTCCCTCTGTCCATCTGCTCCTCCTCCCTCTGTCCCTCTGTCCACCTCCTACTGCCCATTCTATCTCCTTGTCCATCTACATCCATTTCCTGCTCCCACATTCCTCTGTCCCTTTCCCCCTTCCCCATCTCTTCGTCACTCTTATCCTTCCTTTTCTCTGTCCATCACTTCCTACCTGTGTCTCAGTCCACCTCTTCCTTCCCCTCTCTTTCTCTCTCCTCCTCTTCCCTTCCTCTGTCCATCACCTCCACCATCTCTATCTGGCCATCTCTTCTTCCCTTTCTCTATCTATTTACTCATCCCTGTCTATCAGTCGGTCTCCTCCTCCTGCTCCTTCTTACCTTTGTTAATCTCCTGCTTCCTCATTTCTGTATAGACATCATTTCCTCCCCTCTTCTCTCTCGACGTTATCACTTCCACCCAAACAGGAGGTTGCTTGTTCTTACCCGCACAGTGCTTCTTTCCAGATAGTAAGTAATAATACGTACAAAGTTTTCTTTAAATCGATTCAGTAGTTTAGGTGAAGCTTTTTACCCACCGTTTTGACCACATACACACATCTCTCACGTATTTAACATATGTCACATGTATTAGTATGCATATTTCAAGTGTATCTGTAGCAAATTTCAGCTGCAGTATCGTTTCTACCCAGCTCAATGTTTATGATGTAATATCTCTTGAACAGTGTGTCGTACAATGATATAATCTTGCAGATACGTCCAATGGTATAAGAGGAGACTGGGTGCTAAATGTGTTGCGAATAGCCGGCTGGTGTGGCCGAGCGGTTCTAGGCGCATCAGTCTGGAACCGCGCGACCGCAACGGTCGCAGGTTCGAATCCTGCCTCGGGCATTAATGTGTGTGATGTCCTTAGGTTAGTGAGGTTTAAGTAGTTCTAACTTCTACGGCACTGATGACCTCAGTTGTTAAGTCCCATAGTGCTCAGAGCCATTTGTTGAGAATAGTGTTAGCAGTCATGAAGTATTAAACAAAAAAATGTTCATGTCTGGGGAGATTGGTGGCAGCGGAAGTGGATAAACTCAGAAGAGTTACCTGGAGCCACTCTGCAACAATTCTGGACCTGAAGGGTGTCGCATTATCTTGCTGGAATTGCTAAAGTCCGTCGGAATGCACAATGGACCTGAATGGCTGCAGGTGATCAGACAGGGTACCTACAGACGTGTCACCTGTCACAGTCCTATCTAGACGTATCAGGAGTCCCACATCACTCCAACTGCACACGCCCCATTCCATTACAGAACCTCCACCAGCCTGTACAGCCCCTGCTGACATGCAGGGTCAATGGATCCAAGAGGTTATCTCTATACCTAACACGTCCATTCCCTCGATACAATTTGCTACGAGACTCGTTCGACCAGGCAACATGTTTCCAGTTATCAACAGTAGTACGTCGGTGTTTACGGACCCAGACGAGGCGTAAAACTTTATGTCGTGCAGTCATCAAGGCATGTGTGAGCCGTCGGCTCCGAAAGCCCATATCGATGATGTTTCGTTGAATAGTTCGCACGATGACACTTGTAGATGACCCAGCATGAAATCTGCAGCAATTTGCGGAACGGTTGCACGTTGAACGATTCTCTTCAGTCGTCGTTGGTCACGTCCTTGCAGGATATTTTTCCAGCCGCAGCGATCTCGGAGATTTGATGTTTTACCAAATTCCTGATATTCACGGTACACTCGTGATATGGTCGTACGGGAAAATTCCCACTTCAGTGCTGTCTCGGAGATGCTGTGTCCCACTGCTCGTACGCCGACAATAACACCACTTTCAAACGCACCAAAATCTTGACAACTTGCCATTGTAACTTCAGTAACCGATCTAATATCTGCTCCAGGCACTCGTCTTATGTAGCGTTCCCCCGACCGCATCTCCGTATTCTCTCTATTTACATATGTCTGTATTTGAATACGTATGCCTATACCAGTATATATATATATATACACACTCCTGGAAATTGAAATAAGAACACCGTGAATTCATTGTCCCAGGAAGAGGAAACTTTATTGACACATTCCTGGGGTCAGATACATCACATGATCACACTGACAGAACCACAGGCACATAGACACAGGCAACAGAGCATGCACAATGTCGGCACTAGTACAGTGTATATACACCTTTCGCAGCAATGCAGGCTGCTATTCTCCCATGGAGACGATCGTAGAGATGCTGGATGTAGTCCTGTGGAACGGCTTGCCATGTCATTTCCACCTGGCGCCTCAGTTGGACCAGCGTTCATGCTGGACGTGCAGACCGCGTGACACGACGCTTCATCCAGTCCCAAACATGCTCAATGGGGGACAGATCCGGAGATCTTGCTGGCCAGGGTAGTTGACTTACACCTTCTAGAGCACGTTGGGTGGCACGGGATACATGCGGACGTGCATTGTCCTGTTGGAACAGCAAGTTCCCTTGCCGGTCTAGGAATGGTAGAACGATGAGTTCGATGACGGTTTGGATGTACCATGCACTATTCAGTGTCCCCTCGACGATCACCAGAGGTGTACAGCCAGTGTAGGAGATCGCTCCCCACACCATGATGCCGGGTGTTGGCCCTGTGTGCCTCGGTCGTATGCCGTCCTGATTGTGGCGCTCACCTGCACGGCGCCAAACACGCATACGACCATCATTGGCACCAAGGCAGAAGGGACTCTCATCGCTGAAGACGACACGTCTCCATTCGTCCCTCAATTCACGCCTGTCGCGACACCACTGGAGGCGGGCTGCACGATGTTGGGGCGTGAGCGGAAGACGGCCTGACGGTGTGCGGGACCGTAGCCGAGCTTCATGGAGACGGTTGCGAATGGTCCTCACCGATACCCCAGGAGCAACAGTGTCCCTAATTTGCTGGCAAGTGGCGGTGCGTTCCCCTACGGCACTGCGTAGGATCCTACGGTCTTGGCGTGCATCCGTGCGTCGCTGCGGTCCGGTCCCAGGTCGACGGGCACGTGCACCTTCCGCCTACCATTGGCGACAACATCAATGTACTGTGGAGACCTCACACCCCACGTGTTGAGCAATTCGGCGGTACGTCCACCCGGCCTCCCGCATGCCCACTATACGCCCTCGCTCAAAGTCCGTCAACTGCACATACGGTTCACGTCCACGCTGTCGCGGCATGCTACCGGTGTTTAAGACTGCGATGGAGCTCCGTATGCCACGGCAAACTGGCTGACACTGACGGCGGCGGTGCACAAATGCTGCGCAGCTAGCGCCATTCGACGGCCAACACCGCGATTCCTGGTGTGTCCGCTGTGCCGTGCGTGTGATCATTGCTTGTACAGCCCTCTCGCAGTGTCCGGAGCAAGTATGGTGGGTCTGACACACCGGTGTCAATGTGTTCTTTTTTCCATATATATAGAATTTTTTGAGAGGTAGGTGGTTTCTCCCCACACGTGGTCGTTTCCAGGGAGTAAGGAATACATGTACCACGTCTCATTGAAATATAAGCAGTGGTTTAGGAGGAGATTTGGAAGATACATTAACACTTACGTACACTTTCAGTGTGTTTCCGTAACAGCGTGATAAAATGTACCAGGACATAGAGAATGTTCCACTCAACATTTTGAGATAGGAAACGTGTGGTCGGAGAAGCCAGCTTCAGGAGATATGGAGGTAAACATGTCTACCACTTTGTCTAGTATTACTGTTTCCCAGCTTATTTACAACAAACAAGCGTGCAAATTTAAACGTATAAGAGACTTACAAATGAAACCCGGTCACTAGTGTAAAGTAACGGTAACGATTTTTTTTACTCAAAAAGGTAGTTTTACACAGTACACACACTCAAAAATAATCGCCAAAACTGTTGGATCATTTATCCCATTGCGACGCTAGCGGGTCGATTCCATTCTTGAAGAATCTAGTAGGCTGCTGTCGGATCCAGGCCTGGACCCAGTCACACACTTCTGTGGTTCCCAGGCTAATACCCAGTAACCGATAAATATGCGTCCGCCCCATTAGCTGAGTGGTCAGCGTGACGGATTGCTGTCCTACGGGCCCGGGTTCCGACTCACGGCTGGCTCGGGCATTTTCTCCGCTCAGGCACTGTGTGTTGTGTTGTCTTCATCATCATTTCATCCACATCCGGCGCGCAGGTCGCCCAATGTGGCGTTGCATATAATAAGACCTACACCAAGGCAGCCGGACCTGCTCCGCAAGGGGCCTCCCGGCCGATGACGCTAAACGCTCATTTCCATTTCCGATAGATCTCGTCCACGGTGATTTTGCGGTTGTCCAAGACTAAAGCATTCACTTCTGCAACCATTTCCGGTGTGATGACACGATGAGCCTATCAGGACGACCATCGTCTTCCAGTGACTCGTGCCCCTCAAGGAATCGACTGCGCCATTCCACAACACTTGAACGACTCAGACTGTGCTCACCGTACACTGCCTTGATCCGTCGATAAATTTAATGGTCTCTAACTCCCTCCGCCGTCAAAAATCAAATCTCTCCTCGTTGTTCCTGCTTACTCGCCTGCACGTTCGGTAGTGGACGATAACTTGTGTGACTACCTTCTCTTCAGCGTAAAACCACACTGGCGCCATGCAACGTCAAAAGGTGCACACGCGTCAGTCTCTCTACCAATAGAAGGCGCCACCATACCCGCAGTTACGTGGTGACCCCTCACGTGTAAGGCAAAGGTAGACGGACTGACCAGGTTTCGTTTGAATGAACCTCATACTTGCTGTTTATTTACACATACATTCTTTATTTCTTGCAAGGAAACAACAAGGACGAGCATGATTACTGGGAAGTCATGATGCAGGTTTTGTTTACATTACTTATCCATAAGGTGGCTCTGTTGTATCGTATTTATACTGTACCTTTGGCTGTTCGTCGGAGGATATGGATCCAACATGACGGTGCACCGCCTCACTTCATTGTGGATGTCTGCAACCATCTAAATGCTGTATTTCCTCGTCGCTGAATTGGAGGGGGAGGACCAATTCCATGGCCAGCGAGGCCACCTGGCCTCAATCCCCTTGATTATTTCGTATGGTAATATCTAAAGGCAGTTGTGTATGAAACCCCGGTGGAAACGGAGATGGAATTAATTGCCAGAATTGTAGCTCCCCGTGATGTGATTCGAAATACACCAAGGATGTCCGTCAGCGTGCATCAGAAAATTGTTCGACGGTGTCATGCTTGCACTGAGGTTGATAGCCGTCAGATTCAGCACATTTTGTAAGATACAGAACAACTGACACGTTCATTGTGTCGATGATGGTATTTTCAGTTAACTGTAACTAATGTAAATTAAAAAGTACACAGTAATGTTATTTTACTCCTATTATCTAGTTAAGCTGGCTTCTCCGACCCCAGGTTCCTTACTCAAATTGTTCAGTGGAGTATCCTCTTTGTTCTGTTAAATTCTTGCACGCTCTTATGGAAACACCCTTTATACACTTTTATAATATGTATGTATTTTTACTTTCAGTTGCGTTTTGTTTACAGAATGAGTTTGGTATGACAATGAAGGTTAGTTCATTAATCTAAAACTTAATGCGAAATTATGGAGCATAAACTATGTCCCCTGTTCTGTTAAAAAGTGGCTGCGAAAGTATGAAGCTCAAGTCTCAGTAGTGCCAGATAGTGGTGTAGTGGTGTTGTTATTGTTGATGCTGCCGTTATTGTGGATTACGGCTCAGAATACTGCATTAAGATGACTTCTCCAGCGCACGCAACAGCCTGTGTCCTACGCATGAAGATATGTTTCTATTACAATGGCCCAAAAATATTGTGGCGTACGTTTTAGCATTTCTGATGTTTTATTTACTGTTTCAGCTTTTCGAACATACATATGTCACATGTCTCCGTAAGAGCGAGGGTATATAGTGTATAATGAATGATAATGTTTATCCTTGGAGCACGTCCTTACTTGCTCTATTGGGGCCAGCACAACAAGTTATTAACAATCACAACGAACATCTGTTTACAAAAATACTGAGGAGCATAACAACTATGGAGCAACGTAATTCACGTTTTCTCCTTTTCTACGCTAATATTTTGGACATACGCCTGATTTAAATCACCTCATACGAAAGCGTGTTGAAAACTAATGCCCCAGAATTTTTTATATGAGATTTCTATAAGCTTTTTAAATAAAACTCATTTCATTAATACTCTTCATCTTCACTATCAATTACGACACATTTATATCTCAACGTAATCACCCTTGCAACGAAAACATTTCTCCCAATTAGAAACCAGTTCATTGATACCGTCACTGTAGAAATGTCTGACATTGTTGATGAAGCCGCAGCCTCATCTCTGCTTGCACCGCTTCATCACTATCGCAGTGTACACCTCGAAGAGGTTCCTTAAGTTTTGGAAACGTGAAAATCGGATGGGGCCAGGTTGGGGCCGCATGGAGGATGATCGACGACAGTGAACCCAAAGTGTCGGATTGCTGCAGATGCCTCTACGTTCGTGCGTGGTCTGACATTGACACACTTAATTACAGAGTGCTCCGCGTGTGGCAGAATTCTTCGAATTCTCGCCTTCAGTTTTCTGAGGGTCTCTCTCGCACCGACATAGCTACGTTGCACACCACCATGTTACGCGCTAAAACTCGGAGCCCTCTAGCGGCAAATATCTCAACCGACATTGAGAACAGAATAAAAACTTCGGAAATTATTTACTTAGTTAATGAATGCTTGGAAATCAGCCACAAAACTGAGCGAAGTTCCATTACGAAAATACCTTTTCCGAATCCCGTTTACACCCCAATGTGTGTATTACCCCAATTTCATGCGTTTTCAGGAAACAACAGGAAAGGGCAATGATCGTGTATGGTGCAGTGCGTTTGTGAGGTTTTCCTTCGTATCCATTTTGGAATAAACCATACCGATTTTAGTTCTGCTATTTACGTTGTCTTCTTACAAATTTCATTGAGTATTTCACGCAATAGGTCTCCTTCTTCATGTGGTAAAGCACTGGGCTACAAGTACTATCTGGTGATGAGTAGTTGTGGATGATCTACACAATGAGGTGACACAATGATGAGACAGTGGAGAACAGATTTTCCAGTTCCCTTTCGGCCACTCATATTTGTGTTTTCCGTCGTTTCATCACGTCGTATAAGGCAAATAAGGGAAGTGCCAGAACGACTCCTACGGAAAGGATGTTGCCAGTTTACTTCTTGATCAGTATACCTGTCGACAGGACTCTAAACCCTAATTTTCTTTCTCTTTTTTCTTGCCCACCCGCTTACTTCTTGAAGTGAATTATCAATACTTAAAAACCTATTCGGTTAAATTTCTCAAAATATATCCACTGAACTAAATATATTTTGAGAAATACTTCAGCGATTCTTTATATTTTCCGCCATTCCTTAGTTGTTTTTGTGATTATTTTTGGTATCTTGTTGAAGATGTGGACAGTCTATGTAAATAAAAAGCTGTTTCTTTCATCGCCTAGTAACATTAACTTTCTCATATCCTAAATTCCACGTAGTTTCTCCTTGAATGTCCTCACAAACATTTTGGTGATTCGTCTTTTTCTTTGTCTTTAAGTAGTTTCTTTCCTATGTATTGAAAGTGATTAAAATTTAAGTAATTAGTCATTTCATAAATGAAACACCTTTTTCTTGCTCCACTCCTCATCCCATCTCGTTATCAGTATATTTATTTGTGGGGCAAGGAGCTTATTCTCACGAAGTGTCTTTGTTTTCGTTGTTTCTGCTTGTGAAACTACGTCCCAGTAGTGACAAGCAGCGTTTACAGATCTCTCAAACGTTTGTATAACTGTACTAAAGTGCTGTTTTTATTGGTTCCATTCAATTTCTGAAGTTTTTCTTTATAACGAGGGAGGATCACAGTAATTGTGATTTAAGAGTTTCTTCCTTCCATTACAATAAGATGATGATAAGAATCGAGAAATTCTTTTACGATTTCCCTTTCCACTCCTTGACTCAACATGAGAGGCGAAAAACATATATTGTATCTCTAGTAATGTCTACGTATTCTCGTGAGTAACCCTTATGAAGGATGACCAGATTTTATTTGTTTAAAATTTCTTTCATAATTCTACAAATATCATATTAGGCGATAAAACAGCCCATATGACAGGCTAAAAATCCCATTAAAATTTCATAAATCACAGTAACTGGCTTTCTGTCATATGATCATGATCCTGAGATTACGATCTTCCGCACGCGCACAGTACAAAAACTGTTCTATGGAAATAACGGCAAATCAGATGCCTGTGCAGTAGTGACTCGAATGAAATGTAGCATGTCAGTTTCTAATCTATGTCGGGGACGCATTGGAGAAGAAATATTACTTAAAACATTTCTTGAATCTGATGTATATGTATTCTACACATACATCAAGAAAACACAGAAACCTCATTACTAAGAGGATAAGCTACAGTTATCGAGAGAGACAGTGTATTGTTACCGTAGGGAAAAGTTACCAGTGAACTATGTAACTGAACTGACGTGGCTGAAACATGTTGTGGGGAGAGTCATAGACGCAGTTTCGAATCCGCTTCCTCTTTTTTGTTTCATTATTTTTTCTGTGAGAGTAACACTCCTGTAGCTATGAGACCGAGTGACTATGATGCTTCCACTATCAGTACATGGAACACGTTGTCGTATATATATAATTAAACGCTTGTTCATGATCATGGAGGAGTGAAGTTGAACGATTAAATAGAAGACTGAGAAAATTTCCACCGCTGGTTCGTCTGCAAGATTCCCGCACGTCGTACCTGTCTCTCAAACCATCTACGGTCATCATTTTTTTCTCACGCCCACAAAAAGACTCGAACCCATCCTGCCGAGCAAGAAATTCTCATGTTTTTGTCTCTGGGCTCCTCCACAGCTACCCCTGGTCCGCTTTTTGCCCAGTGTGGGACGATTCTGGTTGCTACCTTCTACATGGTAAGAGCATCCGTAACATTTTGCGTAGACTGATATTTCTGGCACCAAAAAGGAATCTAACAATGTATGTGTTTCATATTACGTGAGGATTATTAAGATCATATAACTGTTGTGGTGAAAGTGCATCAGACGAGTATAACAGAAATAATCAGACTAGAAAAATCGTGGACTATGATACAGCTGTCAAAAAATTCCCGCAATGTTGCTAATCCTCACTACACCAATAGTGGATTCATTACTTGATCATTTCCGAACATTTTGCAGTGATACACATAGTCCATGCTGGCCAGCCTTCAGATAGAAGGAGTAGTAGGGAACCAAGTCGAAGATTCTCCAAAACATCGAGTTGAGATTTATTGACAGTTTGTTGACTAATATAAAGTGCTAAAGCATAGCTCGGTATAGTACTCTGAACAGTGATTTAAACCTGTATTCAGAGCAAATAGTTTGCCAAGCTGAGCTGGGAATGTGTTTTCTACAGCACCCTCAAGTTAGTTTAGTTCATTTCGTATTTAGTTCCTGGTATTTTCAAAATGACATCGGCTTTTACGCTATGTAGTGATTTGTGCTATATTATCGGGCTTTAAGTAATACATCAGAGAGCTGGTTAGAGCGGGACTCCATATGTAGTTGATAATGACACAATGGCTTAGGTCGGTGTTAAGTGTAGTGCATTCACTAAAGTCACATGGAATAAATAAATAACTTCTCTTAATATTGGCTACTTCGTGCAGTTATATCAACAAACCATTGGGACATAATGACAGTAAATACGAAGCCTTTCAGGCTCAATTTTGCTTTGCTGCACGTTACTACCTACAGTCATTAGTTTAAGGCCATACCAACTAACATATCGCTATGACAATTGATTTGCACCAGGATTAACAAGTGGTAATCTCGACATAATTTCTGAAAGGATGATTCATGGGTTTATGATTAGAGACAACAAAATTCTTTCGCTGCAACAGTCTGTGAAAGGACCACAAGCTATTATTAAGGACAGTAATTTGAACTTTCTTTATTAATTACGGGATAAAAGAAAATACTAATGGGTATCTTTTATCTGCTACAGATTTGACGCTAAACGATCGTTGAAAAGCTCATATCAGTATATTTGTGCCGGCATTAGATGTCAGAATATTCAGTATCATTGATTAACGAATGGTGTCAGACAACTTATTAAATTGATTTACATATATACACTCCTGGAAATTGAAATAAGAACACTGTGAATTCATTGTCCCAGGAAGGGGAAACTTTATTGACACATTCCTGGGGTCAGATACATCACATGATCACACTGACAGAACCACAGGCACATAGACACAGGCAACAGAGCATGCACAATGTCGGCACTAGTACAGTGTATATCCACATTTCGCAGCAATGCAGGCTGCTATTCTCCCATGGAGACGATCGTAGAGATGCTGGATGTAGTCCTGTGGAACGGCTTGCCATGCCATTTCCACCTGGCGCCTCAGTTGGACCAGCGTACGTGCTGGACGTGCAGACCGCTTGAGACGACGCTTCATCCAGTCCCAAACTTGCTCAATGGGGGACAGATCCGGAGATCTTGCTGGCCAGGGTAGTTGACTTACACCTTCTAGAGCACGTTGGGTGGCACGGGATACATGCGGACGTGCATTGTCCTGTTGGAACAGCAAGTTCCCTTGCCGGTCTAGGAATGGTAGAACGATGGGTTCGATGACGGTTTGGATGTACCGTGCACTATTCAGTGTCCCCTCGACGATCACCAGAGGTGTACGGCCAGTTAGGAGATTGCTCCCCACACCATGATGCAGGGTGTTGGCCCTTTGTGCCTCGGTCGTATGCAGTCCTGATTGTGGCGCTCACCTGCACGGCGCCAAACACGCATACGACCATCATTGGCACCAAGGCAGAAGCGACTCTCATTGCTGAAGACGACACGTCTCCATTCGTCCCTCCATTCACGCCTGTCGTGACACCACTAGGGGCGGGCTGCACGATTTTGGGGCGTGAGCGGAAGACGGCCTAACGGTGTGCGGGACCGTAGCCCAGCTTCATGGAGACGGTTGCGAATGGTCCTCGCCGATACCCCAGGAGCAACAGTGTCCCTAATTTGCTGGGAAGTGGCGGTGCGGTCCCCTACGGCACTGCGTGCGATCCTACGGTCTTGGCGTGCATCCGTGCGTCGCTGCGGTCCGGTCCCAGGTCGACGGGCTCGTGCACCTTCCGCCGACCACTGGCGACAACATCGATGTACTGTGGAGACCTCACGCCCCACGTGTTTAGCAATTCGGCGGTACGTCCACCCGGCCTCCCGCATGCCCACTATACGCCCTCGCTCAAAGTCCGAAAACTGCACATACGGTTCACGTCCACGCTGTCGCGGTATGCTACCAATGTTAAAGACTGCGATGGAGCTCCGTATGCCACGGCAAACTGGCTGACACTGACGGCGGCGGTGCACAAATGCTGCGCAGCTAGCGCCATTCGACAGCCAACACCGCGGTTCCTGGTGTGTCCGCTGTGCCGTGCGTGTGATCATTGCTTGTACAGCCCTCTCGCAGTGTCCGGAGGAAGTATGGTGGGTCTGACACACCGGTGTCAATGTGTTCTTTTTTCCATTTCCAGGAGTGTATTTTATACTACCAATATGATTCCACCCCTCTGCAGTTGTTCTTTGATGAAGTAAAAGCTACTTTAGTTGAATAAGTTTAGCCCTTCACTCACAGGGTCAAAAAGATTGTGTGCTATTTGGTGTGAATTTTTTTTAATTTTATATAAATGCACATTCCCAGTATAAAAGTAAAGCTGCAATTTCTTCACTTACGTTGTAGCGAAGCTCCACTAAGTCTCGTTTTTCTAGCTATCGATGACCTTTGAAGATAATATTATTCCGCTGAAAGAATGTGTAGTTAATTGTATATCTCTGCAAGTACGAAAGTTCTGCATGTTAACCATCTGGCAGACATCCTGCTCTTTGCATGCCATCATTTCCCAAAATCTCAAACCATTTAATAGATACAATGGATGTTATGAATATTTCATGTTCACTGTATCGTTATTGCAGATAACCAAAAGTGAATGTGCTACATATAATCCATTTTCTTGACACTGGAGTTAGGTACACATCTCCTCCCAAGTTTAAATAAAAATTCAGTATGTTGCTCACTTGTCATGTGCAGCAATGTATGACCTGAAATGCATCAAACAAAGTCAGAGCGACTCCTATTTTGCATTGAAATCTATTATGATTTCATGAAATGTATTATGTAACTGCAAAATATCATAACAACTATGTCCATCAACGAAATGATAAGCAATCGCCATGAATCTGAGGAATTAAGCTAAAAGGTGCGAAAGAATTAAATTTTTTTCTGAACAGTTTCTTTCAAATCGTGTGGGAAAGACTGCGGAACAGATGACGCACCTGCACTACCAGTTCAGCAGTGTAGCACATTGCCTGCCTGCCACATCATCCACATCACAGAAGGAAAAAAACTGATTGATCCAGTCTGGCTAGCTGGCCTGCAAATGTCCACTGCAGTTGGTACTGATGTCTGGCTGCCATCGTATGTTCTCCTTTAGACGGCAGAGGGATATTTCTCAATTTGTTTAAAGCCGCTTCGCACTTGTGTCCGCTACACAGGTAACCGGCTTTTTTGTGTGCACTTCCAAAGGCTTGTGGACATTAGAAGAAGATTTATTAGAAAGCTGGATAAATATCTACCTAAACGTTAACATACTTTCATTTTTATTGCCAGTTCTTTCCCCTATCGTGTTCCTCACTTATCATCGTGTACTGGATCTGATCATCAACCATGCTTAATGTAACAGTATTACTAAATTTCGTGGTGTATTCATTCCTGACTTGATATCTTCTGTGATACAGAGGAGTCATAAAAGGGGTATTTTAAGTTATTTCAGGACACCAGGAATACTTTGGATGGCTTATGTTAGGAAGACACATCATGAAATCGTTTCCTGTTTTCACTCATTCAACGATCTAAGCCCGCAGAGTGATTTTTTGTTCTATTTTGTAGATAAGTACTTTTCTGCCATTGTGGAAATCTAAAAACTTTGCTAGTATACTTTCTGGGCATCTCTGCATATTTATCTTAACTGCTACTGAATAGAATTCTGCTTTACGGATATGACCCATTTCCATTACAGCTGTTCTAATGGCCAAATGACAACTGCCTACAAAAAATAATGGTTCAAATGGCTCTGAGCACTATGGGACTTAATTTCTGAGGCCATCAGTCCCCTAGAACTTAGAACCACTTAAACCTAACTAACCTAAGGACATCACACACACCCATGCCCGAGGCAGGATTCGAACCTGCGACCGTAGCGGTCGCGCGGTTGCAGACTGTAGCGCCTAGAACCGCTCGGCTACCCCAGCCGGCAACTGCCTACATACAGGCACCCTTTCCAAAAGTTGTGTCACTCTATAATGGTGAAGGAGACTCCCCAGGATCTGTTACTACATCTGCCTGCGAGGTGGTATGCATTCGCAAACACGTATAAATGAAAAATAAACATTCAACAAATTATCAGTTTAATCTTTTTCTCTATGGATGACACTTCTTTAGACCCAGAATACTTGCGAGAAATGAAATTTTTTGTAGTATCTAACGTATTATCGCAATGGAAAAATTTATAGGCTTATTAAAAGGAATTGTAGGATCTTGTTTCTTTCTTTCAATATGCAATTTCCAAGAAATTCTTGAACCACCTCTTGCACTTGGAGTGCCTGCATTGGAAAATAGTTTCATTCTGGACGGAGTGGCTGGTTAATATTTAGTGTGGCTTCAGTTCTGTTGAGAGGAGTCACTTTTTTCCTATCATATTCCAAGTCAGACTTTGGTTGGCACAGTTCATGGTGTGCGCTGAGGTCCCGGTTATTTTTCAGCTTTTAGAAAGTTTTGTAGGTCTTAAACTGATTTTCTGGCGTCTCTCTACTGTACAAAATACTTCGTTTATCACGTCGCACCACACCGAGCCAACTTTTGGACGAAGGATGGAAATATTAATCTTCTTCCATATATTCTTCCACTTCTTGTCCTTCTGTTTCCTTCCAGTTGAGTTTTGTGAGTTTCATCTCATTGTTTCTCAAAATATTGTTTTCGTGTTGGCGTGACGGCTAATGTATTGTAAGTAGCTACTTCCTACGTAAAAGGTCCGTATGAGGCCTAACTTGAGTTTAATGTAACTCACGTTGATTGTTAGAGATGCATCTCTCGGTGTCAAGGCTGATGTGAGCTCTTGCGTAATTTATTACACTCATAAAGACGGAATATATCCCATATTACTTGTAATTCCCGTTTTATGGTTCTGCAGAATTCTGAGTGTTCGTGCTATAAAAATGGCCGAGCATTGTGCATAAGCGCCTTTAGTGTCTAGACCTCCTTTCGTACAATCTAATGTCGCTGTCCGGAAAGATGCTGAACATATTTTCTCTCCAGACATACAAGTAGGACAGGGCTAAGATATTAGTTGATATTGTTTTTGCTACTCGTAACACAGCTGCGAAATGAAAGATATGTTTGAACGCTATTGTGCAATGGTTTTCAGCATTGATCGTAAGATGCTAAAACGTTTTTCGAAGTTAGCCTTTTCCATTTCTAGTCCATTCGCTCTCAGGATAATACAGAGCTGTTTCTTCCCCTCGTCTTCTCTAGCCAGGAAAGCTCCAACTGATCTGCTTGGAGAGCGAGAAGCATTATTGTAGATTTACGGCAGCTTAGCCTGGCTCGGCTGGCTTTGGCGTAATTGTCAATTATCCTTTCTGACACCGACGGCGTTTGCGTGGACGGCTGTTTTTACATTTAATGTTTCCAAACCTTTTAACGATATTAAAGCTTTCGGAGAAATGATTATATTGCTGTGGCATTCATGCACGTGGATAGAGGGCATTCTTGTCATACTCCTCGTTTGAAGCAGACTACTGTGTTTAATATGCCATTTAACTTGTTTCGCAATGATGTCCTGCTTATGAGTTTCGTATAACGTCCACAAAATATATGCTAAAAACCATCGATGCCATAATTCTGGAAAACAAACCGTATATAACGCTATCAAATGCTTCGTATAATCGTAAAATGTGATAACTATTGTTAGTATTATATGACTACATTAAAGGTGTAATGTCGCGGTATTCACGCAACACGTTCGTCATTGGCCTTCCAGTAATCAAACCGGCTTCATATCGATCTAGTACCTCTGACAGAGTTTGTTTCTGTGTGCTATTTATCGTTGTTGTCACTATTTTAAAGTCTGTATTCAGAGGCTGAGACTCCAACTGTGACCATTTGCCATTAACGGGAACGTGTTCTAGCGACTAAACTACCAAAACACGACTCCCGGCCCGTCCTCACTGCTTTATTTCCGCCAGTACCTGATATCCTACCTTTCAAACTTCACAGAAGAGCTCTTGCGAAACTTGCAGGATTAGTACTCAGGGTGAAACGATGTTGGAGAGACCTGGGTTAGCCACAGCCTGGGGGGGGGGGGGAGGTTTCCGGAACCGTGTGTCGGACCGAGACTCGAACTCGAGACATTTGCTTTTCGCAGCCAAATGATCTGTCGACTGAACTACCCACACACGACAACCCTTCCTCACAGCTGCACTTTCGCCAGTACCTCATCTCTCTTCTATTCGGAGTCAGTTAGGAATGAAGACTGTAATTCCTTTCCAGAATAGATGTAGAGAAATTCTATGGGACTGCATTTTATTATCCATTTGGGTGATCTCTTCGTCACTAAGTCTTCACAGTTAGAGTAGCATTTTTTTTTACGTTTCCTTAATACTGTATCAATTTCCGAGACCCCTATGTTGATGAGTATTTCCTCATTATCTTGTGACTGGCCTTTGCTGAGACACTACACATAATCTCTTACGCCACCTGTGTGTTTGTCTCTGGATCTGTCTATAATCCCAGTTAGTGTTGGGTGACGTACCTCTTGAAAGAGTCTGGCCCGTAAAAATTCTCTCGTCATCGTCTAGAAGCAGCGTAATAACTTTTTATACTCTTGCAATATGATAGATTGGGGAAAACTCTTGTGAAATTATGCCTTGTTTGGGTGCCCATATTCTCTAAAGATTGGTGATGCGGAACTTTTACTTTATTTTTACGTCGTTTAAACTTTATGATGTCCTACGAAATTAATTCCAAGAATTTCTTTCTCCAATAGGCCTTATTTAGTGTAAAAAGTATTGTGAATATTTCTACTGTAGTTTGGCGTTGCATTGGCCGTAAATGTGTGATCGCTTCAGTGGGCAGTAGAATTAATTTGGTAGCGACAGTAGCTGGCATTTTATCACCCTAGGTGGGTAGCAGCGGAGTGGTGAGCCTCGCAAGCTGCGTTGACTCCAGAAACTCAGCAGGACTGCTGACATGAGTTGCGTGTGCGCCAACTGGATGCAGCTTCGCAACACAGGGTAAGTCGTGCCGAAAGGCGGGAAATCTCTTCGTGGTCCCAGAAGAGGAAGATAGCTCTCAGCTGTAGTGTCTGCTCTTATAGATGGAGAAGGGCAGTGACATTATACCCATACAGCAGAAGGTATCTGGGGGGCTGCCCAGCACCAGTGTCGAGTATGGTATGAGGCTCGCAGCAGTTGGAAGTAGGCCCAGATTTGCCCACTTGGTGGAGGGTGCTATTAATTGCACTCAACCAGCAGTAGGCCTGCAGTTAGTGAAGGTCAACTCTTGTGATGGTAGCTTGTAGACTCTCGTCGATTCGTAGATCGGTGTGGTCCTCTCCTCAAAGCTAGTAGCTGCCAGACTGCATGTATACATCCAAAAAAAAAAAGGAATTTATATAGGTATTTTTACTAAGGCACTGATTCCTGTCACATAGCCCCAAAGGATTCTACAGCTCGGGCGTGATGTAATCAGCTCTCCACACCACAGTGGCTCTGTCTATTTGTTGTGTCGTTGCTATTACGGCTTCAGAAGGCTTAGCAGTGTGGTAATCACTGATGTAACGTGGCAGTTTCTGTCACATCAGCTGGTAGAACTAAAGTTACTCTGGTTAGCTCAAGACTGACTTACTTCCATGTACTATTGCACGAGCCATGGCAACGTCGTTGTTTTATTTTGCTGTGCCAAAAAATAGTGGTGGCACTACAGCGTATTCAGGCCACCAAACAGTAGCAAGCTCAGCAACATGAGATAAACGAAAAGAAGACATAACATCATTCTCACTGAGTGATCTCGCAAGACAGAGAAAGTTTTCACGTCTGCTGATATGGCGGAAAGGCTATAAGCTGAAGCCCTGAAGTAGGAAGGTGAAGACTGCTGATGGGCTCAGAAAAACTGGCCACATTCAGTCATCGCTGACCAGGCATAACGCCACTGCCTCAAACTGCAATAAATACTTGGCCTTCTGAGCTTTTACGGAAGTACGTTGCAGTACACCAGCGACCTGTGTTGTGCTGCTACCGTTCACCAAGATGACGTCCGCCTTCGAAACTGTTACCTGTCCAGTCTGCTGTACTTGGTCGTTGTGATCCTCCGACCTGCTATTCGCTGCTGAGATGACTTGGAGACTTCTATCTCTGGCTTACTGAACCGAATTGATAGTGTTTGGCTGTCGCAGTATTCGCAACCACTGCTACCCCTAGCTAGTGCTTGTAAGCAGTCATCGAAATTCCAAACGTTCCTTGATGGAAGGGCTACGCTGCTGTTCATCTCCACACCATGCGCAGTTGCGGCGAAATCACCCGAGTACCCCCCTTCGATGTCTAAGCGAGTACTCTGCTACCACGCACACGCTACACAGGATTCACCGGCAGCCAGCTAGATCTGCCACCTGAGCGACATCGTGCGTATGTGAATGGCAGCCGTCGGGACGACGTACTCTGAAGATTGCTGAGACAGTGCCAGCATGTTCCGAAGCCATGTGCTGCGCCGCCACTGGCCTGGGCGCTGCCGTAGAGAAAAATACACGGGTGTAAGCTTTAATGTAATAAATTTATGTTCTGATAACGTTTTATCCTTAGCGCCAAGAGCCCGAACTACCCTTACTCCACGCGTCGTCAGTCTGACAGTAGTAGGGGTCACAACCCAGACCCCTAAAAATAGGCATCAGAAGTTTTTTCATCGGCTGCAGCTGCTGCCGTAGCGTCTCTGGAACGACGTACATCACCGATTCTGCGTATCAGGGATCTGACAGTTTGTTAGTGGGTTTGTGGAGATATGTGGCATTAGATGTCTAAGCAAAGGTCATGTAATTCGCGTAAATAACGGTCCGCTGATCTGCGAACGCGGTGATGGTACCCGATAGCGACCCACATGGATTCCATAGGATTTACTTCAGGTGAATTTGGTCACTGAGCCACCAATGTGAGTACACTATAATGTTCTTTAAACCACTGCAGGATGGTTGTGGCTCCGAGACACGGACAATCATACTGCTGACAGATGACATCGCCTCCGGGGAAGACGTTAAGCATGAAGTACGCATGGAGTACGCATTAGGAGTGATTTAAAATGGAATGATCATATAAAGTTGATCGTCGGTAAAGCAGATGCCAGATTGAGATTCATTGGAAGAATCCTAAGGAAATGCAATCCGACAACAAAGGAAGTAGGTTACAGTACGCTTGTTCGTAACTGCTTGAATACTGCTCAGCAGTGTGGGATCCGCACCAGATAGGGTTGATAGAAGAGATAGAGAAGATCCAACGGAGAGCAGTGCGCTTCGTTACAGGATCATTTAGTAATCGCGAAAGCGTTACGGAGATGATAGATAAACTCCAGTGGAAGACTCTGCAGGAGAGAAGCTCAGTAGCTCGGTACGGGCTTTTGTTAAAGTTTCGAGAACATACCTGCACCGAAGAGTCAAGCAGTATATTGCTCCCTCCTACGTAAATCTCGCGGAGAGACCATGAGGATAACATCAGAGAGATTAGAGCCCACACAGAAGCATACCGACAATCCTTCTTTCCACGTACAATACGAGACTGGAATAGAAGGGAGAACCGATAGAGGTACTCAGGGTACCCTCCGCCAAACACCGTCAGGTGGCTTGCGGAGTATGGATGTAGATGTAGATGTAGAAGGTATGCAGATGGTTCGTAGCTGTCAGCGTGTCTTCTATTATTACCAAATGTCCCATGCAAGCGCACGAGAATGTCTGACATTACTTAATACTGCTCCCAACAGCCTGCGTCTGTGGTGTGCTGCACGTTTCGAGCCGAGATTTACCTAGATGTCGGCGTTTGTGAACATCATCATCGACTCGTGTAACAAAAATGTGATTCATCCGAAGAGCCTACACGTTTCGAATGATCGACGATCGAATCTCGATGGTGCAGTGGCCACTGCAATCGTTGGGTCAACGTGTGAACACGTAGGCGTGGCTTACTGCGGAGCTCCGTGTTCATCAATGTACGATGAACGGTGTGTTCGGAAACACTTGTGTTGACCACATCACTGTGTTCTTTCGACAGAGCTGCTGCAAACCACCATCTATCCTACTTTACAAAGCAGACAAGCCCCCGAACCACAAGTTCTGTGGAGAGTCGTAGATGTCCAACCAGTTAGCTCCTAGTGGTTGTTCCACTATCCTATCTCTTTCTGTAGATGATCACGACAGTAGCTCATCAACATTCGACCAGCTCCACCGTTTCCGAAGTACTCGTTCACAGGCTCTGAGTGGTAATAAATAATCTACCCTCTGTCAAACTCGCTTATCCCAATGGAGCTCCCTATCTGCAGCCACTGTCTTCGGTAGGGTTATCCCCGTCCGTGTCTTACACACTTTTGTTACCGCGTCACGTGCAGGTAACGCCACCAGGCAGCATCGAGTGTCGCGGTGCCAGTGGTGATAATGCTTTGGCTAATCAGTGTATACAGCTACTACAGGTGAAACTGTCACTGTTTTGACGGAGTGAATAAGAAGAACGTACGAGCGGGAAAATGAAGACCTGCACAAGCAAGTTGACATTTTACAGGCTGCGGTACAGCAGTTGCAGTCAGAGTCAGGAGAAGCTAAACTGATGTTAAACACACGCTCCTCTCCACCCCGTTCATCAGCAACAAATTGGACAAATTCTGTTTCTGGATAAAGAATGGAAGATCTAACGGTGTTCATTAGAGACGTATTAGCTACAGACTAATTGCGCAACTGGACGAATGAAACATGTTTGTGTATGGCTACCTTACGGTTAATGGTAGAACCTGAAACATTTGTAACTAGCTGAGCACCCGCTGCTTCGCTCGCATAAATGGTTCAAATGCCTCTGAGCTCTATGGGACTTAACATCTTAGGTCATCAGTCCCCTAGAACTTAGAACTACTTAAACCTAACTAACCTAAGGACATCACACACATCCATCCCCGAGGCAGGATTCGAACTTGCGACCGTAGCAGTCCCGCGGTTCCAGACTACAGCGCCTAGAACCGCACGGCCACCGCGGCCGGTTCACTCGCATAGACTGTCTGAACTGCACAGTAATTTTTTTTCTTTTCAAAGACTTTTTACGTTGTTCACAAATAGTAACAACTTCTAAGCTTTTCACGCTAATTAAGGTCACAGAATTATGGCCATTACCTAATGTACCTTTGACCAAAAAGCAATTCTGGTAGCCGTAGTCAGAGGTCTTTGTTAATTCCGCCTTTTGAGTTCTTGTGGTGACATTTCCATTAAAAAAATGGAAAATGGTTCAAATGGCTCTGAGCACTATGGGACTTCACATGTGAGGTCACCAGTTCCCTACACTTAGAACTATTTAAACCTCACTAACCTAATGACATCATACACATCCACGTCCGAGGCAGGATTCGAACCTGCGACCATAGCAGCAGCGCGGTTAGGGACTGAAGCGCCTAGAACCGCTCGGCCACAATGGCCGCTATTTCCATAAAAACTTTCATCTCATGATATATATTTCTTTAGAACTCAAACATTAATTTTCATAGATTTAGCTTACTTATATTTTAATATAATGAAATGCTGTCATAAAAATTTTCGTCACTTACATAACCCATTTACTTTGACTCAAGTAGTTCTCTTTTTTTATTTCTAACCAAAAAGCCTAATTCAGATTTTTATATATTTAGCTTTGTAAATGGTTTCATAATGAAATATTTTCGTACAACATTTTATTCCACATTGCACTGTCTTAGAGACTGGGTCAAAAAACGTGTAGAAGTCGACCGCGAGGAAGATTAGTTGCGATTCCGAAGAAATGTAGGAACACGCGGGAGAATACTAACCCTACGACTTATCTTACAAGGCACCTTAAGGAAAGGAAAACCCACATTTATAGCATTTGTAGACTCAGAGAAAGCGTTTGACAACATTAACTGGAGTACTGTCTTTGAATTTCTGAAGATAGCTCAGTTAAAATACAGGGAGCAGACGGCTATTTACAGCTTGCACAGAAACCAGATTGCAGTTATAAGAGTGAAGGGACATGAAAGGGAGGCAGTGGTTGAGAAGGGAGTGAGATGGGGTTGTAGTCTATCTCCGATGTTATTCAACATGTGCGTTGAACAAGAAGTAATGGAAAGAAAATGGGAATGAAAGTCCACAGAGGAGAAATAAAAACTGTGAGGTATGCCGCTGACATTCGATGACGTTGTGATTCTGTCAAAGACAGCAAAGGACTTGGAAAAGCAGTTGAATGAAATGGATAGTGTTTTCAAGGGAGGAGATAAGATGAACTTCAACAAAAGCGAAACGAGACTAATGGAATGCAGTCGAATTAAATCATATGATGCTAAGGGAATCAGATTAGGAAACGAAAATCTTAAACTACTAGATGTGTTTTGCTATTTGAGCAGCAAAATAACTAATGACGTCCGTAGTGGAGAGAATATAAAATGTAGACTGGCAATGGCAGGAAAAGCATTGCTGAAGAAGAGAAATTTGTTAACATCCAGTATGGATTTAAGTGTTAGGAAGCTTTTTCAGAAGGTATTTGTGTGGAGACGATCCAAGTATGGAAATGAAACATGGATGATAAACAGTTTAGATAAAAATATAACAAAAGCTTTCTAAATGTGGTACTACAGAAGAATGCTGAAGATTAGATGGGTCGATCACATAATTAATGAGGACGTACTGAACAGAATAGGGGAGACGAGACATCTGTGGCAAAACTTGACCAAACGACGGCATCGGTTGATAGCACACATTCTGGGACATCAAGAGGTGACCAGCTTAGTACTGGAAGGAAATATGGGGAATAAAAATCGTAGAGGAAGACCAAGAGATGAATACCAGTAAGCAGGTTCAGAAAGATGCAGTAATTATTCGGTAAAGAAGAGGCTTGAAGATGATGGGGTAGCATGGAGAGCTACGTCAAAGCAGTTTTCAGACTGAAGATCACAAAAACAGTGGTCGAATTTCCAAAAACACTATACCACATGTTCTTTTATTTGTAACCGAGAAATCATATTCCATTTTTCATAGATGAAGCTTTAAAAAAGTCTTAGTAGCTCTTTAATAACGGTATATTTTCAAAAAAAAGGTTTGACCCACTATTTCACTCCCATAGAACCTAAATTTCCAAAAATGCTGAAATACGTATTTCTTTATTTCTGACCAAAGAAGGAAATACTAATTTTCATTGTTCTAGCTTCAGAATTGCCTTAATAGCATCATATTGTCTAACCATTCGTCCCTTATTTTACCCCTTATGTATGCAATTTTGAAAAATTTCTTCTTAAACGTTGCTTACAGCATAAGCTCAACACCACCTCCAAAATTCAAGTTCCTGTCCTTAGCGATTGGGTCTAGGCTGTCAAGACATTTCCTTTCATTCTATAATGGAAATCACTATAAAGACAGAGTTCCTATCACAGTAATAGCACAACGTCTGTAGCATACTATATCGAATTTCTTATGAAAATAGTAAATACATATAAGACATAAACAATCATGACGGAATTACATAGTTTCTTTGATAACACGAGTAACAAAATAAGACGTTTGCATTTCCTGGGTGGAAATTGGTATAAAGGCACTCACTACCCTGTTGTGTTGTTGCATTTCTAGTATTTTTTCCAAACTTTTTTCTTCCTAGTTACCTCAATAATTCTCTTCGGCATTGGTTTTGTTATGGTTTGTAGTTTTTGCAATGACATTGCCGCCATTTCTCTTCGTATCGCACTTTTCAGCTCATATATGGCCTAAAATTGCATTCCATTGCGATGCACACGTCTTGAAAGGATTCACCAAAAGTTATGCAGGAGTTCATATCCGGGCTACGTGCAGATCAGTAGAAGACATCAATATCTTTATCTTCACATCCTGTTTTCCTTATTACAAAAACATGCATATATACATTATCTTGTTGAAACATTAGACTTTCGTCCCCTAGGTCGTCATACATTTTAATCCGTGCTGCCTGTAGCATTTCAATGTACATTTTAGAATTCATTGTAGTGTTCAGCCAAGCAGTACGTGATTTACCTTAAGCGCAGATGGCTGGTTGAACCACAGCACTTCCACCACCAATATCTCTCCTCATTCTTTCATTCTGTTCTGTTTTCAGATCATGCCAATAATATTGAAATCCACCCGGTCGATCTAAATTGAACTTTTTCTCATCACTGAAAATAGCTACATCCAATTCTGAAGTCTATGAGATATGTTTCTCAGCATACTCAAAAACAGACTGTTTATGTTTGGGTATCACATCAGGTTGCTGCAGTCGTCTCTTGAATTCAAATGTTTGTCATTTGAGAAAATTTGTTGCACACGTCTGACAGTTACTGACAACTGTAAGTCAGCAACAAATTGAGAATAAAAACGGTCTGTGGCCATTGATTTCCGCAGAAGAAACCGTTTAGATGCCACAAATAATTTCCAACATAGAACATACACTCCTGGAAATTGAAATAAGAACACCGTGAATTCATTGTCCCAGGAAAGGGAAACTTTATTGACACATTCCTGGGGTCAGACACATCACATGATCACACTGACAGAACCACAGGCACATAGACACAGGCAACAGAGCATGCACAATGTCGGCACTAGTACAGTGTATATCCACCTTTCGCAGCAATGCAGGCTGCTATTCTCCCATGGAGACGATCGTAGAGATGCTGGATGTAGTCCTGTGGAACGGCTTGCCATGCCATTTCCACCTGGCGCCTCAGTTGGACCAGCGTACGTGCTGGACGTGCAGACCGCTTGAGACGACGCTTCATCCAGTCCCAAACATGCTCAATGGGGGACAGATCCGGAGATCTTGCTGGCCAGGGTAGTTGACTTACACCTTCTAGAGCACGTTGGGTGGTACGGGATACATGCGGACGTGCATTGTCCTGTTGGAACAGCAAGTTCCCTTGCCGGTCTAGGAATGGTAGAACGATGGGTTCGATGACGGTTTGGATGTACCGTGCACTATTCAGTGTCCCCTCGACGATCACCAGAGGTGTACGGCCAGTGTAGGAGATCGCTCCCCACACCATGATGCCGGGTGTTCGCCCTGTGTGCCTCGGTCGTATGCAGTCCTCATTGTGGCGCTCACCTGCACGGCGCCAAACACGCATACGACCATCATTGGCACCAAGGCAGAAGCGACTCTCATCGCTGAAGACGACACGTCTCCATTCGTCCCTCCATTGGCACCTGTCGCGACACCACTGGAGGCGGGCTGCACGATGTTGGGGCGTGAGCGGAAGACGGCCTAACGGTGTGCGGGACCGTAGCCCAGCTTCATGGAGACGGTTGCGAATGGTCCTCGCCGATACCCCAGGAGCAACAGTGTCCCTAATTTGATGGGAAGTGGCGGTGCGGTCCCCTACGGCACTGCGTAGGATCCTACGGTCTTGGCGTGCATCCGTGCGTCGCTGCGGTCCGGTCCCAGGTCGACGGGCACGTGCACCTTCCGCCGACCACTGGCGACAACATCGATGTACTGTGGAGACCTCACGCCCCACGTGTTGAGCAATTCGGCGGTACGTCCACCCGGCCTCCCGCATGCCCACTATACGCCCTCGCTCAAAGTCCGTCAACTGCACATACGGTTCACGTCCACGCTGTCGCGGCATGCTACCAGTGTTAAAGACTGCGATGGAGCTCCGTATGCCACGGCAAACTGGTTGACATTGACGGCGGCGGTGAAGAAATGCTGCGCAGCTAGCGCCATTCGACGGCCAACACCGCGGTTCCTGGTGTGTCCGCTGTGCCGTGCGTGTGATCATTGCTTGTACAGCCCTCTCGCAGTGTCCGGAGCAAGTATGGTGGGTCTGACACACCGGTGTCAATGTGTTCTTTTTTTCCATTTCCAGGAGTGTATTTTACTTTCTGTCCATATCGTGTGCCCAATCTAACGAAATTATCAATCACTATACTTGAACAGTTCAACTTCTTGGCAGTTTGACACTTAGAGAATCTTGTTTCCATGTATTTGCCGAATTTTGCTTTTTCATATCATGATAACTGTTTTCGGAATGGTACTGTCACTAATGGTATGTTTCCTATCTGCAGCACAGGCACATACGCACTCACTAACACTACAAAGTTCCACCCCCTACCACCTGAATCGTCAGTGTCTTCTTATGTACCGTACCACTGACATCAATAATATTCCACTTCGCTGCATTTTTCAGTGTGCCGGATTCATGCTATTGCATATACATTGCGAAAAAACTATTCCAACCGACAGTGTTAATTTCCCTAGAAATGCTTTGTACTGATTTCCACTACAGTATATAGAGATAAATGTATCACGAAGTACTTACCAGGGTAGGAATATTGCAACAGTTGCTTGATGGTTTGTGTCATCGCTGCAGCTGGAAGCAAAACAGTTCGTGATTTTTTAAAGAGAAATTTAATCGTTTCGTGTAGAAGACGAATGACTGAGTGAAATCTGTCAAAAATGGCAGAAATTGATAGAGTTACCTTGCATGAAGCTGAAAATATGGCCTTTGATGTTTTGGCGTATCCCCGCTGATATCTGCCCCACAGAGTCAGGATGGAGAATCTATCTGATCTGGAAAAGGCTATTAAGTGCTACAGATGTGGACGTCAGGGTCACCTGCGAAACGAATGTGGCGAACCACATTGTTATGAGTGTGTCGCGTTGGTTGTAAGGCACAACAGTCCAAGAGTGAAAAACAAGGAAAACATTACGAGAAAAAGCGTCCGTTAAACACAAACAGTGGTGAATAGCCCGTCGGAAGAGATTTGTAGTAAAACTAAACACTGCACACTACGTATGCATAGATGGAATGCTCCTTTTTAGGCATAATGCAGAGCAAGGAAATTGAGTTTTTAGTAGAGACATGTGTAACACGTATCAGTCGTTAATACACTACTGGAAATTGAAATAAGAACAACGTGAATTCATTGTCCCAGGAAGGGGAAACTTTATTGATACATTCCTGGGGTCAGATACATCACATGATCACACTGACAGAACCACAGGCACATAGACACAGGCAACAGAGCATGCACAATGTCGGCACTAGTACAGTGTATATCCACATTTCGCAGCAATGCAGGCTGCTATTCTCCCATGGAGACGATCGTAGAGATGCTGGATGTAGTCCTGTGGAACGGCTTGCCATGCCATTTCCACCTGGCGCCTCAGTTGGACCAGCTTACGTGCTGGACGTGCAGACCGCTTGAGACGACGCTTCATCCAGTCCCAAACTTGCTCAATGGGGGACAGATCCGGAGATCTTGCTGGCCAGGGTAGTTGACTTACACCTTCTAGAGCACGTTGGGTGGTACGGGATACATGCGGACGTGCATTGTCCTGTTGGAACAGCAAGTTCCCTTGCCGGTCTAGGAATGGTAGAACGATGGGTTCGATGACGGTTTGGATGTACCGTGCACTATTCAGTGTCCCCTCGACGATCACCAGAGGTGTACGGCCAGTGTAGGAGATCGCTCCCCACACCATGATGCCGGGTGTTCGCCCTGTGTGCCTCGATCGTATGCAGTCCTGATTGTGGCACTCACCTGCACGGCGCCAAACACGCATACGACCATCATTGGCACCAAGGCAGAAGCGACTCTCATTGCTGAAGACGACACGTCTCCATTCGTCCCTCCATTCACGCCTGTCGTGACACCACTAGGGGCGGGCTGCACGATTTTGGGGCGTGAGCGGAAGACGGCCTAACGGTGTGCGGGACCGTAGCCCAGCTTCATGGAGACGGTTGCGAATGGTCCTCGCCGATACCCCAGGAGCAACAGTGTCCCTAATTTGCTGGGAAGTGGCGGTGCGGTCCCCTACGGCACTGCGTAGGATCCTACGGTCTTGGCGTGCATCCGAGCGTCGCTGCGGTCCGGTCCCAGGTCGACGGGCACGTGCACCTTCCGCCGACTACTGGCGACAACATCGATGTACTGTGGAGATCTCACGCCCCACGTGTTGAGCAATTCGGCGGTACGTCCACCCGGCCTCCCGCATGCCCACTATACGCCCTCATATTAGCGGTATGGCGGCACAGTACGGTGCTACCAATACTGTAAACATTCGTATTAAGGGACAATCTACCTGCTGTTCAAGCCTGATGAGAATAAGTATCCACTTCCTCGTCAACTAAATATGGACTCTTCATGAAATAATTAACTTATCATACTACGTATATCGGCGTTTTACCTGCCATACCAATTGCTAAAGTTCAACTTTCATTAGCAATATTACAGGTATACTTTCACCCAAAATTCCTTCGACCAGACCTTACACCAGACGTTTGCTTTATTTACACTTGCGTGAACTTCTTTCAAAAAAATTACAACGCCTACAATCCAGTCTTTCGTAAAACAAATACAACCTTAAATACATACACACATAACGCAAATAATTATTAAAACAATGAATGAAATTCGTAAGCAAAGCTACTCTCTTATTAACATATTATTCCTTCCTCGTGGCCTAAGTCCATAGTGATAAGTTGGGGGAACTACAGAACTTTCTCGCTATTCTCTCTTAATCTGTCCCTCTTTTGCAGATTGTTCCCTGCCCTCACTGGAAGTTGCTGCCTACAGTGAGGGCAGCACCTATATGGTTCCCTTAAAAGGATAAATTCGACTGATGTGGAGTATCATGGGGTGAGTCGTGAGTTGTATGTTAACGTTAACAGGCGATAATAATTCTATAACCTGAAAGGGATCTTGATAATGTGTCACAAGCCTCATGGTTTTTCCTTTTGGTACACACAGATTGGTCATCATAGCCCACTGATCTACATGATACCTATGTAACACTGTTTTCTTATAATGTATCTCGTCTCGTCGTTCCAAAACTTTGTTGTTCATCTTTTTCAGCTGTCGAAAAATAGTTCTTAACCGTTTAGAGAAATGTTTCGCTGACGAAATATGAATTCCTGCTGGAGGCTTACAAAATTCAGAAGGATATTCCATCTTCTGACCAAGAACAACCTCATAGGAGGACAACTCTGAAATCCCATCGATTTTTGAATTTTACACTCCTATAGCATTTGCAAGTTAAACGTCCCAGTCGTCAAGCTGTGAGTTAATGTAGTAGCTTAATACCTTTCCAATCGTCCGATGAACACTTTCTGTTCAACCGTTTGCCTGTGGTTTTAATGCACTAGTATATATATATATATATATATATATATATATATATATATATATATATATATATATATATATATATATATATTACACTGCAGTGCCAAAGAAACTGGTAGAGGCATTCGTATCCAATTACAGACATATCCAAACAGGCAGAATGCGGCGCTGCGGTTGGCAACGCCTATATAAGACAACAAGTGTCTGGTGAAGTTTTTCAGTTTTTAGATCGATTACTGTTACTACAACGGCAGGTTAACAAGATTTAATTGAGTTAGAACGTGATGCCATAGTCGGCGTACGAACGACGGGACACATACATCTCCGATCTCCAAAGAAATATATATATATATATATATATATATATATATATATATATATATATATATATCCTATCAGCCAATAACAGCACACACACTCGCAGTTTATAAGGTGCTATCAGCAGTTGACCAAGCAGTGGCATAGCCTTGTAACTGTGAGCTGTATCACGGATTCACGGATTTAAATTGGTAGAAAACTGTGGGTATTCGTTGCACAATTGGCAAAGTGGTTAAATTGGTAGTAAATTTGGTAATTTGGTAGGACATCAAATCAAGAAATTCATAAACACCCGTACAGTTGGTGAATTAATAGGACACTAACTAGGAAAATTGGTAAAATTTGTTGTAAAATTTGTAATTTTTAGAGGATACCAAATCGGAAATAGGTGAAATTGGCTACGAAATTAGTTAATTGGTAGGATACAAAATCTGGACCTTACACTATTTTTTGACATAGTCGCCAGCGAAATTGAGGCATTTGTCGTTGCGTGCAATTACTTTGAAGAAACCGCTCCGGTAAAACTCGGTGCCCTGCGATGTAAGGAATTATCGTCCAGCGTGCTCTACCTCAGAACTGATTTGGATGTGACTTCCGTGAGTGCGGCTTTCAGTGCAGGGAACGAAAGAAAAGTCCGATGGGGCAAGATCGGGTGTAGAGCGGATGATCCAATCTCTCCCATTCCTAGTGGCGAATCTGATCATGTGTGGAGCATCTGGCCTACCGTCTCGATCCGGACTTTTACCTGTCCCCTGCAATGAAAGCCACACTCTTGGGACGTTACTTCCATACCATTGCTGAGGTCCAGGCTGTGCGACAGTTCATTGCATCACAGGGCACCGAGTTTTACGATAGTGATTTCTTCCAACTGATTACACGCTTTGACAAATGTCTCTTTGTTCGTTGTGATGATGTCGATAAATTGTGCAACGTGTATAGTTTATGATGCCATGATGCATTTGTTTTTCGCAATATCGATTCCTTGTGAAACACAATAATAAATCTTACTTTCGGAACGTCCGTCGTTGAATATATAGACACTTAGCAGAAGATTGTGTTTTATTCGGTGGTAATACTGTATTCTATCGTCAAGCAAATGTCTATTTCGTTTAGGTATTTGTGATATATTTCCATTCGGTGACGCTTGTTAAAGTTAAAATAGACAATAGATTCTGTGGGAGCTGATGTGCTTGGTTTTCTGTGAATATTTGACCTCTGTATTTCCAAACTGTTATCCTCAGAATAATTTTTTGAGTTTTCCGATGTTATTTCGGTTCCCTAGTTTGGGGATGTAACAAAATTAGTGGAGGTCTATATTTGCTGTTCGGTGAACAGATTTTGGGATTTGTCTGGATGCAGTCAGACTGCTGCAGAGACAGGATATTCAGGGTCCAGTTGACTCTAAACTGTTTCAGGTAATACCGAAATTTCGGGATTTGATCCATATCCCAGTAACGATGTAATAATTAGGTCGGATAGTGAGTTCATCGAACTATCGTTTCAGCACTGCGCCGACGACATTGGTATATGCGCTCCTCGCCGATCCTGAACCTACCGGAGATAATTAATAGAGACATTTCAGCTTCCCTAAGGTAAGTCTCTAACACAGTTCTACTATAAAGTTTTGAAGGTTGTTCCCCATTAATAGGCAAAGCAACACTGAAGAACTAATCAAAGTAATTAACTTCCCACGGTGCCAAAATGTTTAATTGTTTCAATGTCTAAGAAATGTGATAAAACAGAAGTCATTAACAACTGACCCATTTTACTACTGCCACGACTTCCCAGATTTTTTGAGAGTGTCATATATTCTAGATTAGTGCCCCACCTTGGGAACAACAATATCCTCAGTAAAGTACAGTTTGGATCTGAGAAGAGTTGCTCAAATGAAAATGCCGTGTGCACATTCATCACCAAAATTTAAAAGCACTATAAAACAAAATGACAAAATTTGGTCTTTTCTATGACCTATCTAAGACATTTGACTATATGAATCACAAAATTCTCCAGGATGAACTGGGGTTTTATGGAACTGATGATACATCAAGTCGTTACATAATGACATATCAATCTAACGAATGCAGAAAGTTATACTTAATAAGTCAACCAATTTCAGCAAGGGAAATTCTTCCGACTGGGGAGAAATCACTTATGGGATCTGTAAACGAACACTCGCGACTTTACCGTAAACTCAATTTCGCTTTTAATTGGCGACAAATTTCGTACAATCGCTTCAAGTTTATTATTTGACGTTTATTATTAAACTGCTATTTTGTGAGCAGTTTGTGTTGTAGTTGTTTGTTGCGTAAGCTAATATCGTTTAAAAGCACAAATACTGAATAACCAAAGCAATTGTTCCGCGTCATTGGCGCTGTGCGCGAAATCAATCGCTGTAGCTGCCCTCTGAGTAGTCGTGGCACGTTACCTTCGCTATAACACAGATCATAATTTTAGTGTTCGCAGAAGTTATCACTTCACACAAAAGATTCTCCCTTTCTCTCAGTGGAGTCTCTGCATTGCATTTATTTAGGCAGCTAACGATATTATTATTACCATTCTTTCTGAACTGAACTGCGTGCGTACTGAATGGAATGTTGTTAAACAATTAAGATGATAGACTTCTAATTTCAAAGTAACTTATAGATGCAGGGGCTTGATGGTAAAATTACCTCTATCGTACAATAACACTGCCTTAATCATAGCATTGCCTACCTTTAGTATCGTTTTGATGGTGAGAATACAGCCATCCGTTGAACAGCCAGAGTTGCAGGTGATGAGCAAGGTAAGTTGTGTCCTACTCATTAAACCCTCTGGAAGAAACATTTATTTCCACGTTATTACGGTCGCCAAGCTCTGAAGGAGCTAATTTGATTTCAGATGCTTCTGAAATTTACTGAGAAACTAAAAGGGAATATATAATTGTACGCTGTATTCAAGATTCTGAGATGGTACAAGGCGAAAATGATTTAAATTCCATGTCCTAGTAGCAATCTTTAAACTGTTTTACGTAATTAATTTTAGAAAATTATTAACTGTATTGTGAAATTTCAGTTAACCAATTTCCTTCAGCAAATGGAAAAACAAAGGTGACCAATGAATAGACACTTAAAATTACTTTTCAACAAAACTCGTTATAAGAATTGTATTCTGAAATAGTACACTCTGGAAATATTATTAAAATTCGAAGTATCGCAATTTCTATTCAAGTTATTATTTTTAATAGAGTGATAAATGACTGAGGGTGGTATATCAATGGAATTATCAAATAAACGTCTGATCGCTTTAATTAATAAACCTAATGTTCAAATTAATTATTGTTCTACTTTAACCTAATATTACATTACGTTACTAAACAAAATGAAAGTCTGACCTTGTTATGGTTTGCACCAACCGAAGTGTAGTTGTGGCTGCGGTTGCGTCGTCGAAGTGGTGGTGGCCATCGATTTCATACAGCTTCACGTCTCTGGCAACTTAATAGACGCCGAGAAACATGAACTGCATCAAAAGCATTGTTCCAATGGCAGCCATGGTTCACGCAAGTTCGCAGCATCACAAGTGCGGAAATTCTTGTATCTGCTATTTTATTATTGCAGAGACGGCTTTATAGCACGTAAGTGCAAGCCGCACCAGTTTTATGAAGATTCGATGCATTTTCAGAACCACAATAATTTTACATCCATAGCTGTCGACAAGTTTCTACGCCATACAAAGCAAAGCCTTGCCACTCTCTCCTGCAGCTATGGTTGAGCACGGCACCGCCATATGCGCAAATCACATCGCCCAACCAAATTACTGGATTTTCGTGCTACTAATTTTTCTCTTAATTAAAGCATCGATTAAACCGTTGGAGTAGTGGATGCTTTACGATAGGATAAATTAGATATTACAGCTTTTCGTTGACTTTACAGGGTGTTTCAAAAATGACCGGTATATTTGAAACGGCAATACAAACAAAACGAGCAGCGATAGAAATACACCGTTTGTTGCAATATGCTTGGGACAACAGTACATTTTCAGGCAGACAAACTTTCGAAATTACAGTAGTTATAATTGTCAACAACAGATGGCGCTGTGGTCTGGGAAACTCTATAGTACGATATTTTCCACATATCCACCATGCGTAGCAATAATATGGCGTAGTCTCTGAATGAAATTACCCGAAACCTTTGACAACGTGTCTGGCGCAATGGCTTAACATGTAGATGAGATGTACTGCTTCAACTGTTCAATTGTTTCTGGATTCTGGCGGTACACCTGGTCTTTCAAGTGTCCCCACAGAAAGTAGTCACAGGGGTTCATGTCTGGCGAATAGGGAGGCCAATCCACGCCGCCTCCTGTATGTTTCGGATAGCCCAAAGCAATCACACGATCATCGAAATATTCATTCAGGAAATTAAAGACGTCCGCCGTGCGATGTGGCCGGGCACCATCTTGCATAAACCACGAGGTTTTCGCAGTGTCGTCTAAGGCAGTTTGCACCGCCACAAATTCACGAAGAATGTCCAGATAGCGTGATGCAGTAATCGTTTCGGATCTGAAAAATGGGCCAATGATTCCTTTGGAAGAAATTGCGGCCCAGACCAGTACTTTTTGAGGATGCAGGGACGATGGGACTGCAACATGGGGCTTTTCGGTTCCCCATATGCACCAGTTCTGTTTATTGACGAAGCCGTCCAGGTAAAAATAAGCTTCGTCAGTAAACCGAATGCTGCCCACATGCATATCGCCGTCATCAGTCCTGTGCACTATATCGTTAGCGAATGTCTCTCGTGCAGCAATGGTAGCGGCGCGGAGGGGTTGCCGCGTTTGAATTTTGTATGGATAGAGGTGTAAACTCTGGCGCATGAGACCATACGTGGACGTTGGCGTCATTTGGACCGCAGCTGCAACACGGCGAACGGAAACCCGAGGCCGCTGTTGGATCACCTGCTGCACTAGCTGAGCATTGCCCTCTGTGGTTGCCGTACGCGGCACGTTCATCTGTCACGTTCCCAGTTCGTTGAAATTTTTTTAACCGATCCTTTATTGTATCGCTTTTCGATCCTTTGGTTACATTAAACCTCCGTTGAAAACTTCGTCTTGTCGTAACAACACTGTGTTCTAGGCGGTGAAATTCCAACACCAGAAAAATCCTCTGTTCTAAGGAATAAACCATGTTGTCCACAGCACACTTGCACATTGTGAACAGCACACGCTTACAGCAGAAAGACGACGTACAGAATGGCGCACCCACAGACTGCGTTGTCTTCTATTACTTTCACATCACTTGCAGCGCCATCTGTTGTTGAAAATTGTAACTACTGTAATTTCGAAAGTTTGTCCGCCTGAAAATGTACTGTTGTCCCAAGCATATTGCAAGAAACGGTGTATTTCTATCGCTGCTCGTTTAGTTTTTATTGCCGTTTCAAATATACCGGTCATTTTTGAAACACCCTGTAAATAATTTATATGTAAAAATTAATACATTTTACAAGTTTGCAAAGACAATTTTACTACCAACCTCCATATCTTCTTTCAAGACTAGTTGATCGATATTTATATCGAAAACTATTTCAAAATAATTATTGTTTAGGTGTATGAAAAATGACTTGCAACACACCACTACAAGTAATCGTAAAAATGATACAAGTAACATGAAACTAACTCCTAAACCATAGCATTATCGTCTTTCGGCTTCTTGATACCTGTTTCTAGTTGAATGTGCAATAACAGCTGGCAACATCGAATCGGCTCAGCAATTAAATACAGAAATACACTGAAGAGCCAAAGAAACTTGTACACCTGCCTAGTATCGTGTAGGATCACCGCGGGCAAGCAGTAGTGCCGCAACACGATGTGGCATGGACTCGACTAATGTGTGAAGTAGTGCTGGGAAGGGTTCTGACACCATGAATCCTGGAGGGCTGTGCATAAATCCGTAAGAGTACGGGATGGTGGAGATCTCTTCTGAACAGCACGTTGCAGAGCATCCCAGATTGGGTAAATAATGTTCATGTCTGCTGAGTTTGGGGGCCAGCGGTAGCGTCAGAACTCAGAAATGAGTTTCTGGAGCCACTCTGAACCAATTTTGGACATGTGGGGTGTCGCATTGTCCTGCTGGAATTGCCAAAGTTCGGCGGAATGCACAATGGACATGAATCGATGCAGGTGATCATACAGGAAGCCTACGTACGTGTCACCTGTCACAGTCGTATCTAGACGGATCAGGAGTCCCAAATCACTCCAACTGCAGCACCCCGCATAATTACAGACCGGCACTAGCCTGAAAAGTGCCCTACTGGCATGCAGGGTCCATGGATTCATGAAGTTATCTCCATATGCGTACACGTCATCCGCCCGATACAATTTGGAGTGAGACTCGTCAGACCAGGCAACCTGTTTCCAGTTATCAAAAGACCAACGTCGGTGTTGACGGTCCCAGGCGAGGCGTAAAAGCCGGCCGCTGTGGTCGAGCGGTTCTAGGCGCTTCAGTCCGGAACCACGGGGCTGCTGTAGTCGCAGGTTCTAATCCTGCCTCTGGCATGGATGGGTGTGCTGTCCTTAGATTAGTTAGGTTTAAGTAGTTCTAAGTCTACGGGACTGATGACCTCAGATGTTAAGTCCTATAGTGCTTAGAGCCATTTCGAGGCGTAAAGCTTTGTGTCGTGCAGTCATCAAGGGTACACGAGTGGGCCTTCGGGTCAGAAAGCCCATATGGATTATGTTTCGTTGAATGGTTCACACGCTGACAATTGTTGATGGACTAGCGTTGAAATCTGAAGCTATTTGTGGAGGGGTTCCACTTCTCTCACGTTGTAACATTCTCTTCAGTCGTCGTTGGTCCCGTTATTGTAGGATATTTTTCCTGCGGCAGCGATGTCGGAGATTTGATGTTTTACCGGATTCCTGATATTCAAGGTACACTCGTGAAATGGTCGTACTCGAAAATCCTCACTTCATCGCTACCTTGGAGATGCTGTGTCCCATTGCTCGTACGCCGACTATAGCACCACGTTCTAACTCAATTAAATCTTGATAACCTGCCATTCTAGTAACAGTAATCGATCTAAAAACTGTGCCATACACTTGCTGTCTTACATAGGCGTTCCCGACCACAGCGCCGTATTATGCCTGTTAACATATCTCTGTATTTGAATACGTATGCCTATATCACTTTGTTTGGCGCTTCAGTGTAATACGCCAAAGCGATTTCGTCACATATCTGTAATAAGGCCACAGGGCTAAAAAGATTCGAGATACAAAACCGTGGTTCCCATAAGACGTGTAAATCATAATCAGTATCATCTATAACAAGGGCAAATGATTCTTTTAAAATCACCAACATTATGCTATAATAAATCTACCTTTCTCATTTATCGCATTTATTGACCAAAATTTGACGACCTTCAGTATTACAGTGTTCAGTCGCTCTGATGAAACGCTCATGCAAACTGCCATTTTAATAACAGGTTTATTCACTGATGACCATCTCGTCCGTTTTCAACACTTTCAGCGAGGCAATCATTCGCTGAAGCCTACAGACGATCGAAGAATGTAGTATGTACGATCGCAACCTTAGTCACTCCTGCACCCATTTCAAGTTATTGTCTTCGTTCCGGAAAACAGGCAGCGAGACCGATAACAATGCAAGTGACCAAAATAAAATATACCACAGAACTGGTTGTCTATCTCGTCAATGAGTATTTGTTAACAGCACATTTTAACAATTTTTGAGGCTAGAGCCGGCCGCTGTGGCCGAGCGAGTCTAGCGCTTCAGTCCGGAACCGTGCTGCTGCTACAGTCGCAGGTTCGAATCCTGCCTCAGGCATGGATGTGTGTGATGTTCTTAGATTAGTTAGGTTAAGTAGTTCTACGTCTAGGGGACTGATGACCTCAGATGTTAAGTCCCATAGTGCTTGGTGTCATTTGATTTGATTTTGAGGCTAGTTTTGCCAGTTGAACTTCCGAGTGATTCTTCTGTCGGAAATATCGTGTCGCGAAAAGGTCTTCTCGCTTTAAGACTTTTGACGGGTGAGTGATCATGTGACTAGACTGTGTGTATTTAACAGACACAGCTGTGTCAAGCAGCACATCAACAATATTGTACTCGAACGTTACAGGTTTGTTTTTCCTACTTATCTTCACTGACTTAAATTTTTCCATATGTAAAGCAAGCTACCCTTCATCACACCAAATACAAATTTTGCACAACGCTCAAGTCATCTTGTATTTTCCCACAGTCACTCAAAGATGACGCTTTAACCTAAACTGCTCTGCCATAAGCTGCTCACCCTTCTGTCAATTCGTTTATGTATGTAGAGAACAAGAGAGATCCCATTATATTTCCCTGGGGCACTTCAGTCGACACCTTTGTCTCCGACGAACACACCCCATCGAAGACAACGTTTCTGGTTCTATTGCTTAAAAAGTCTTCATGCCACTCATACATTTGAACGACTTCTCCTTACGCTCGGATCTTCGTTAACAGTTTGCAGTGTGGCATTATGTCAAATTATTTCCGGGAATCTAGGGCTGCGGACTCGTCTTGTTGTCCTTCATCCACTGTCCACAAGATATCATGCGAGAAAAGGGCAAATTGAGTTACCTACGACCGATGCTTTCGAAGTACGTGTTGGTTTGTAGATATAAGGTTTTCTCTCACAAGTAAATTTATTTCACTTGAACTTTGAATATGCTCAAGAATTATCTAGCGAACCGACATTGTAGACATAGGTCTGAAATTTTGCAGGTCTATTCTTTTCCCCTTCTTATTCGGGCCTCACATGCGCTTGTTATAGTCGCTTTGGACTTACCGCTAGAGAGAGATTCACGAAAATGACGCTGAATACTGTTTGTAAACCCGATTTGGAATCTCACCTGAATCTGGTAACTTAATTGTTTTAACTCTTTTTGCTGCTTTTCAACTCCAGGGATACCTATTTTCATGTCCTCCACGCTGGAGTTTCTATGGCGGTCAAGCGACTGTTTGTGTGTTCTAGCCTCCCACATGGATGATTTTTAAATGTGATATTTAAAACGTCAGCCACATCTCCCTGATGTACGACGCTACTGAACAGAATCTTTGACGCGCTTAATGATTTTCTGTAGGACTAGAATTTTCTAGGAACCTCTTCAAGATATTTCGTTAACGTACGACGATGGATGTTGTTGTATGCTTCCCGCATCTATAGTTTATAGACGAAAGAATTTCTACTGGGTTTTGCCTGTTGGCATTTGAACCTAGAGTGCAACAATCTCTGTTTTTTAAATGTTTTTCGAATTCCTACCCACCATTAGCCATGGAGCCAAACTCTCATTGATGTGACAGAATGAGGAAGACACTCAATATTATTCGCGCCAGTCAGTTGTTTTCTCTTGGTCGCTCTGATTATAATGTGATTTTCTGCATGTAGATTACTCTTTGTAGATTCTATAAAAAATTCTATCTACATCATGAACCGAAATTTAAAACCGGTTAACCATGATTCCATACAAAAGATAGGCCAAATATCCCATGGAAGGATTCAGACAATGAGACGCACTTAGACGGTATACCCAGGAATTGTGTCACAGGCTTGCTGCGCTTATCAGCATCTGTTCCTCAGTGTTGAATCAATGTAAATAATAGTGTTGTTCCATAACTGGCAAAGGAACTGAGCCAAGTTAAAAATAAGTGAGAATTAGCACATAGATATTTCAAGTAATAGATGCTATTCCCTTAAAACATGTTTTTATACTCACAGTACGGAAACCTATCACGAGAGTCACTTCCATGGTGTTATGCAAACATGGAGTGAGCAAAACTACTATCGAAAATACTACCTAAATTTTTAATATAATGAATGTAGATGTCTTTATTTTCTCTCATTAGCGGTACTTACATCCTAATTGGAAACAAAGCTCAGTTTCGCCAATTACCCAAAAAAGGCAACTCCAAATCACCATTTGATTACAGGCCCATACTATATTATGATTAATATCTCAGGCACTGGAATACATTGTTCACGAATAGCTGATTCAACACCTTATAAAGTCCGCGACGAACGTCAACCAGGCTTCCGAAGACTATGTAGCATAGCAACTACAGTAATTAAACAGACTGATATCATCAGATAACCTGCAACCAGGCGGTCTAAACTCATTTTAACACTGCTATATTTCAGAACGGCTTTTTATTTCGACATATTACTCATAAAAGTAAGACTGTTCAATTCCTCAAATAGTACAGTGCCGTGGTTCAACATCTTCCTTAAAAGCAGATATTAACAATTCTTCTATGAATCGTAAACTCATCATGAAAATATATGCTGTCCGAAGGACTGAGAATTTAGTCCTTCCCGTTGAAAAATCAACAACAGAGCCTCTTCTGGCATTGTGGAGAAGGTGAGTAGCTAAATATTTTACCAGGTCAATTTAGAAGTCTGTCCAAAAACGTAATAACAATACCACCAACATCTATACTAAGGGTCAATATTCACTCCATATATTCTAAACGAAATGCCTCTCAAGACTGTGTAATAGGTTGTAAGAATTTAAAAGTTAAGTCAGTAATTCTGAGAAATAATTAAAATACCAAATTAAAATACCAACTTGACAAATAGCATAAAATAAGTTTTACGTTTAACATTAAACGTATCCATAGTTAAATGCAGCTGCGTCCAGTGTGTGCCTCTTTTAGGAAGTTAACAAGAACTTTACATGTCCTCCTGCTTCGTTCAGTTTTAGAAACAAACAGTTTTACGCGACTCGTGTGGAGAGCACGCCGCCATTTTCAGCTGTTAACTCTTGGTTTTTTTATTTTTTTTAAAGTCATCAGTACTTTTAGTGATGGATGCTGCGCTCCATCTGTTTCTATCTTCTGCTCTACGTAACTATCGTATGAGAAACCTTTCACAATCTGTTCTGTATTTTACAGTCGTGGTCTGCCTCTACTAAATTTCCCCTCTACTGATCATTCCAGCGTCAGCTTAACTATTACTGGGTGCTATAGCAGATATACCACTAACGTGTCAGTTCTTCTAGTAAGTGGTTTCCATAGTCTTCTTTCTTCACCTACTTTTCTAGTACTTCTTAATTTTGTACTCTTCCCGTCCATTTAATTTTTAACTGTCTTCGAAACCACCACATTTCTTCTTCTCCGGATTTCGAATGGTTCGTGTTTCACTTTCATGCGATGCTGTGCTTCAGACGTACATTTTCAACTAGACAGGAGCCAACAGACAATATGTCAACGCGTGGCCACGAAAACCTCAGCAATTTTGTACCTTAAACTGTGCTCACATTACTCTTGCGCCAAATTCCGTGCTAAGTATGTTATCCATTCCTTTCAACAGTCTCCATAGTGTTCTTCACATAGGATCAGAAGGTTTACATCGTCTTCATACCTGACCATTAATATCAACTGCTCTGCAAAATTTATGGACGGGCTAGATAAGGCAACATAACACAGTAACTACTCGATGGAAATGAATAAAAGCACGGGAGCACGTTGCCAGACGTCCTCCACAACAAATACCGATGGCAATAGCAACGATATTTAATGGGACTTCAAGGCACTCAGTCTCACAATGCACACTGTCCTCATACCACTACGAGGTTCAAATGGCTCTGAGCACTATGGGACTTAACATCTGAGGCCATCACTCCCGTAGAACTTAGAACTACTTAAACCTAACTAACCTAAGGACATCACACACATCCATGTCCGAGGCAGGATTCGAGCCTGCGACCGTAGCGGTCGCGTGGTTCCAGACTGAAGCGTCTAGAAAGGCTCGGCCACACCGGCCGGCAGTGATTCCGGACATGCCCTTATATGGCGACAGGTGGGAACACGTAATACACACAGGAAAGTTGTCAAACATGATAGTTTTGGTGGTGTACATGTTATGATATGGGAGGGCCTAACATTACATGAGCGTACGGACCTCCAAATCTTAGAACAAGGTACACTCACTGCTTAACATTATTGTCTACTCCTTCCACATGTGAGACTTTTTACGGTTGCGTAGGGCCCTGACTTCATTTTTGGAGATGGCAATGTGTGACCGCACTGACCAGCGCAGATGGAGGAATTATTGGAACAAGAGAGTATTCGGCGAATGGACTGGGCTCCTAATCCCCCTAACTTAAATACTATGGCGCACCTGCGAGATGTATTGGGGAGAAGTATTGCAGGACGCCCGTTTGCACCAACTACTACCACCCACAAGTTGTCAACACTGATAGAGGACTGGAATGCCCTACCAAAAGAACATCTTACCGACCTTGTGGCCAGCATGGGAGCACGTTGCAGAGAACGCAGCTGTCCTTGGTGATCATACACCTTATTAAGAACCATGTCCCGCCTTTATAACGTGCAGGGGACCATCATGGGTGGTGGTGACTTCAGTGGAATTATTGGCTTTGAATAAGAGAAACATTTCTGTTAGTCTCATAGTGTATTTCGTTCGGTTACCTTCTGCACCATGCTATAGCATTCTTCCTATGTATGATTCAAGTTTCATCAAGCTACAACACATCGCAGTGACACATTATGCCAAAGTTAATGTACTCCTTAAGATTTCCGAACCAGTGTATGTCACTTTTGCACTTTTATCACTCCTCCAAGACTTTCTTTCAATTTCTTTATTGCTTCTTTGGCATACACGTTTAGCAAAAGTGGTGATTGACCAGAGCTCTACCTTACATTCTCTTAAATACGAACCTGTCCGTCTTGATCTTCGACATTAGGAACGTTCTCTTGGTTTTGTAAATTTCGTAAATTATTCGTCCGTCTCAAAACTATTGCCAAATCTACTAAAGGTTGTGGACATTCTTTTCCACCTTCAATTGTAGAAAGTTCTCTATAGGCCCTCAAGTTTTAGGAAGGTATCCTTATTTATCTTCAGACTGCCTTCCATTATATATTTGAGCTGCTGCTATGGTACCTTAGCCTTTCCAGGAAGCAAACTGGTCTCTCTCAATTTCTTCTTCCATTTTCATTTCTATCCTACAGTATATCATTTTGCTAATAAGTTTACAATAGTGCCTTGTCAGCATAATCGTCTGACAGTTAACACGTACATCAGCAAGTGTCTTTTTTTTTATTCTGATGATAATTACGATTCTAAAAATGTGATGGTAAGGAACCTACTAAAACAACCTTCTAGTTCCAGCACCTTTCATAGAGTTCGGTACCTCCGAAGGTATGTCATCGTCATTCTGACAACTGACAGTCTCATAAATATAAAGCAACTTTATAACAACCGAAATGTGGCTTAAATCCAATAGAGAATTGCAGAAATGAACGATACAATACAAGGGTTCTTCTTGACCTAAACTTAACTGAATAAAAGCCCTGTTCTGAAAAGTAACTTGTAAATTTCGTTTCGAAACTTACCGGTTTTAGTGCGTTTTGCATTTGGAGATAAGTCCTGCTGAGTCAGCAGCGAAATATTTCTAAACCCAAAACAGAATCTCTACGGACTAAACAAAGTATGGAACAATCACAAATTACCACATATCAGGGAGCCAATCATAATGCCGTCGGGTATCAAAACGGTGAGACGATCGCCGGAGGTGCGAAGTCCCCAGAGAAGTCAACGGCGATCCTCTGTCTTAAGCTACGATGATTCTGCCGTATAGAGCCTCAGCGTCTAACTACACTCCTGGAAATTGAAATAAGAACACCGTGAATTCATTGTCCCAGGAAGGGGAAACTTTATTGACACATTCCTGGGGTCAGATACATCACATGATCACACTGACAGAACCACAGGCACATAGACACAGGCAACAGAGCATGCACAATGTCGGCACTAGTACAGTGTATATCCACCTTTCGCAGCAATGCAGGCTGCTATTCTCCCATGGAGACGATCGTAGAGATGCTGGATGTAGTCCTGTGGAACGGCTTGCCATGCCATTTCCACCTGGCGCCTCACTTGGACCAGCGTTCGTGCTGGACGTGCAGACCGCGTGAGACGACGCTTCATCCAGTCCCAAACATGCTCAATGGGGGACAGATCCGGAGATCTTGCTGGCCAGGGTAGTTGACTTACACCTTCTAGAGCACGTTGGGTGGCACGGGATACATGCGGACGTGCATTGTCCTGTTGGAACAGCAAGTTACCTTGCCGGTCTAGGAATGGTAGAACGATGGGTTCGATGACGGTTTGGATGTACCGTGCACTATTCAGTGTCCCCTCGAAGATCACCAGAGGTGTACGGCCAGTGTAGGAGATCGCTCCCCACACCATGATGCCGGGTGTTGGCCCTGTGTGCCTCGGTAGTATGCAGTCCTGATTGTGGCACTCACCTGCACGGCGCCAAACACGCATACGACCATCATTGGCACCAAGGCAGAAGCGACTCTCATCGCTGAAGACGACACGTCTCCATTCGTCCCTCCATTCACGCCTGTCGCGACACCACTGGAGGCGGGCTCCACGATGTTGGGGCGTGAGCGGAAGACGGCCTAACGGTGTGCGGGACCGTAGCCCAGCTTCATGGAGACGGTTGCGAATGGTCCTCGCCGATACCCCAGGAGCAACAGTGTCCCTAATTTGCTGGGAAGTGGCGGTGCGGTCCCCTACGGCACTGCGTACGATCCTACGGTCTTGGCGTGCATCCGTGCGTCGCTGCGGTCCGGTCCCAGGTCGACGGGCACGTGCACCTTCCGCCGACCACTGGCGACAACATCGATGTACTGTGGAGACCTCACGCCCCACGTGTTGAGCAATTCGGCGGTACGTCCACCCGGCCTCCCGCATGCCCACTATACGCCCTCGCTCAAAGTCCGTCAGCTGCACATACGGTTCACGTCCACGCTGTCGCGGCATGCTACCGGTGTTTAAGACTGCGATGGAGCTCCGTATGCCACGGCAAACTGGCTGACACTGACGGCGGCGGTGCACAAATGCTGCGCAGCTAGCGCCATTCGTCGGCCAACACCGCGGTTCCTGGTGTGTCCGCTGTGCCGTGCGTGTGATCATTGCTTGTACAGCCCTCTCGAAGTGTCCGGAGCAAGTATGGTGGGTCTGACACACCGGTGTCAATGTGTTCTTTTTTCCATTTCCAGGAGTGTAAATACGCCGCTGCGTAGAGCCATAAGTTTCCGATTGGCTGCCCTTGGAGCTTCGGTAGAAGAAGATTGTTCCTCATGAGCGCGTCTTCTAAAATGCAAGCGCCAACGAATACCCTGGATCGCCCGGAGCTGCGAGGCTGGTTATCCAAGTCGCCGCGGTGTTGCGGCGGGCGCGCGGATGGCGCTGGCCCACCACCGGTAGCTGGTCGCCTAACGACAGCCTTACAGATTACTTTTGCAAAATTACGTTTAATCTTCGTGTATGCCGTGTCCACTTTTCCTACAATCAAATATTTCCTAACCTGTTTAATTCTTTTTCTTAGCCATCCTGATGCACCTTGTTTGCAGTTCCAGTTAATTTCGTTCAACTCAAAGTATGCTGCTGTTTTCGTGTCCATTTCTTAACGTTCTTGTATTTCCTTTTTTCATCCATCACCTAAAATGTATACTGTGTCATCCGCGGATTATTCCCCTCTACTTTCGCTGTATTACCACTCCTCTTGTAATGAACTGCCACCGATGCTTTTACTTAGGCCACTGGTCAGTGCATTACAAAATATACGCTTCGTCTCATTTCATCCCAAATTGTCAGCGTTCCGTTTTATCGCATGCTGTATTACTTTATAGTCGTGAATTTCATACTGTTGTTCGTCATTACTTCTTTATAAATGGTCCAATCACATAAATGTGACCACTGACTATGTTCGACTCACTGATGGCAGGTAGCAGCACTTCCAGTGGAGGGTATACAGGGTGTTACAAAAAGGTACGGCCAAACGTTCAGCAAACATTCCTCACACACAAATAAAGAAAATATGTTATGTGGACATGTGTCCGGAAACGCTTAATTTCCATGTTAGAGCTCATTTTAGTTTCGTCAGTATGTACTGTACTTCCTCGTTTCACCGCCAGTTGGCCCAATTGAAGGAAGGTAATGTTGACTTCGGTGCTTGTGTTGACATGCTACTCATTGCTCTACAGTACTAGCATCAAGCATATCAGTACGTAGCATCAACAGGTTAGTGTTCATCACGAACGTGGTTTTGCAGTCAGTGCAATGTTTACAAATGCGGAGTTGGCAGATGCCCATTTGATGTATGGATTAGCATGGGGCTATAGCCGTGGTGCGGTACGTTTCTATCAAGACAGATTACTAGAACGAAGGTGTCCCGACAGGAAGACGTTCGAAGCAATTGATCGGCGTCTTAGGGAGCGCCGACTATTCCAGCCTATGACTCGCGACTGGGGAAGACCTAGAACGACGAGGACACCTGCAATGGACGAGGCAATTCTTCGTGCAGTTCACAATAACCCTAATGTCAGCGTCAGAGAAGTTGCTGCTGCACAAGGTAACGTTGACCTCGTCACTGTATGGAGAGTGCTACGGGAGAACCAGTTGTTTCCGTACCATGTACAGCGTCTACAGCCACTGTCAGCAGCTGATTGGCCTCCAGGGGTGCACTTCTGAGAATGGTTCATCCAACAATGTGTCAATCCTCATATCAGTGCAAATGTTTCCTTTAGGGATGAGGCTTCATTCCAACGTGATCAAATTGAAAATTTTCACAGTCAACATGTGTGGGCTGACGAGAATACGCACGCAATTGTGCAATCACGTCATCAACACAGATTTTCTGTGAACGTTTGGGCAGGCATTGTTGCTGATATCTTCATTGGGCCCCATGTTCTTCCACCTACGCTCAATGGAGCACGTTATCATGATTTCATACGGGATACACTACCTGTGCTGCTATAACATGTGCCTTTACAAGTACGACACAACATGTGGTTCACGCACGATGGAGCTCCTGTACATTTCAGTCGAAGTGTTCGTACGCTTCTCAACAACAGATTCGGTGACCGATGGATTGGTAGACGCGGACCAATTCCATGGCCTCCGCGCTATCCTGACCTCAACACCCTAGACTTTCATTTGTGGGGGCACTTGAAACCTCTTGTATACGCAACCCCGGTACCAAATGTAGAGACTTTTCGTGCTCGTATTGTGGAGGGCTGTGATACAATACGTCATTCTTCAGGGATGCATCAGCGCATCAGGGATTCCATGCGACGGAGGGTGGGTGCATGTATCCTCGCTAACGGAGGACATTTTGAAGATTTCCTGTAACAAAGTGTTTGAAGTCACGCTGGTACGTTCTGTTGCTGTGTGTTTCCATTCCATGATTAATGTGATTTGAAGAGAAGTAATAACATGAGCTCTAACATGGAAAGTAAGCGTTTCCGGACACATGTTCACATAACATATTTTCTTTCTTTGTGTGTGAGGAATGTTTCCTGAAACTTTGGCCGTACCTTTTTGTAACACCCTGTATAAACTGCAGGGGGGAAGTGTAAAACAGTGCAGTCGTGACCATAACGCGCAAACGGATTTACTTGACGTCCAAAAGAGCATGATCATTGACTTACGGTTCAAGGGTGTAAACATTTTAGAAACGGCTAAGTCTGTAAACAGTGCCGCCGCGGTTAAATATGCCGTGAATGGCAAAATGGCGCTATCAAAAACCGGTGCCAAGGTATCTGTGGTGCACCACGGCCCACAAATGACAGGTGAACGACGGTTGCAGAGACGTGTACATGCGTATAGACATACAACTTTGAGCAACTGACCGCCTAGATGAACCAAAGAGTACCAACAGTGCGAACGCTACTGCGTGTGGACCTCCACAGCAGGAGCCTGTTTAGTTTAGTTTTAGCTATGTCATGTTCCGTAGATCACTTTCCCGATTATTTTATCGATATAATGTGGAACAAGTCAGATTACAAGATATATATATATATATATATATATATATATATATATATATATATATATATATGAATAGTGCTAATATTACACTACTGGCCATTAAAATTGGTACACCACGAAGATGACGTGCTACAGAGACGAAATTTAACCGACAGGAAGAAGATGCTGTGATATGCAAATGATCAGTTTTGTGTTGGCGGAAGAGACAACACCGTGCTACGAGTGGAGGCCGAAATGCACGCGTTTTAGCTCACGCAGGCTGATGTGAGGAGGGAAGAACTATACTGACGTGAGGTCTGGAACATGACAAGGAATGAGAATTCAGAAAGCGGATGTAAGTAGTTTGATACTTAACTATAATCCATTAATGATGAATGTCGCTTTTGACGGTACATGATTCACAATATTATCTGCTCAGAATACATTCTTGAAGTAATTATAAGTAACTGAATATGGTGCATTGCTAGGTCGTAGCAAATGACGTAGCTAAACTGTGGTCTCTGCAAATGAGAGCGTATGTAGACAGTGAACCATCGCTAGCAAAGTCGGCTGTACAACTGGGGCCAGTGCTACGGAGTCTCTCTAGACTAGACCTGCCGTGTGGCGGCGCTCGGTCTGCAATCACTGATAGTGGCGACACGCGGGTCCGACGTATACTAACGGACCGCGGCCGAGTTAGAGGCTACCACCTAGCAAGTGTGGTGTCTGGCGGTGACACCACAATTAGCTTTTCAGAGCATTCACACAAGGTTGGCACCGGTGGCGACACCTACAACGTGCTGACATTAGGAAAGTTTCAACCGATTTCTCATACACAAGCAGCAGTTGACTGGCGTTGCCTGGTGAAACGTTGTTGTGATGCCTCGTGTAAGGAGGAGAAATGCGTACCATTAAGTTTCCGACTTTGATAAAGGTCGGATTGTAGCCTATCGCGATTGCGGTTTATGGTATCGCGACATTGCTGCTCGCGTTGGTCGAGATCCAATTACTGTTAGCAGAATGTGGAATCGGTAGGTTCAGGAGGGTAATACGCAGCGCCGTGCTGGATCCCAACGGCCTCGTATCACTAGCAGTCGAGATGACAGGCATCTTATCCGCATGGCTGTTACGGGTCGTGCACCCACGTCTCGATCCCTGAGTCAAAACACCAACCATCTGCACGAACAGTTCAAAAAATGGTTCAAATGGCTCTGAGCACTATGGGACTTCTGAGGTCATCAGTCCCCTAGAACTTAGAACTACTTAAGCCTAACAAACCTAAGGACATCACACACATCCATACCCGAGGCAGGATTCGTACCTGCGACCGTAGTGGTCGCGCGGTTCTAGACTGCCGCACCTAGAACCGCTCGGCCACCCCGGCCGGCGCTTAATTGCAGTCACCAGTAGAACAATTAGGTCACTACATTGTTCATAGCAACTCAGCACTTACCAGTTCTTCGTTTCGTAACGTTGCCAATATCCATTCATTATAACATTTACTGGCGCTTTTTTTTTTTTTTTTTACCGAAGAATCATATCACCAGTCCTTGCCCATATTATTTTCACTTCATAAACCCTACAAAATATCGATTCTCTGCTGAGATTCATCAGTACCCCTACAATATTTATTCTTATAACATTCAACGATGCGATGCATAAAAAAATTGCCTTACTTGCTCCAATCAAGATAGACCTTCCTCAGCAGTCTTCCCCCTTCTCCTGCCCCCTCTGATATCTTAACGGATGATTAAATTACCTCCATAGATCTTTGCGAAAGACTCTGTTTGTCAAGATATTGTTTGAGGAAGCCTGGGGGTCCTATTTCTAAGCGTTGAGTGTCCTCCATGTCACAGTTTCTATTATCTCCCTTTATCTCACGTCATTGATCATTCCTTATTGTTCCGCTTTTGAGGGGCAATTTACCATCCCAAGAAGTGAGGATATTATTAATACGTTATGCTGTGTAATGTACACATCATCAAAGTGTGTAGTTTCTCCTTAACAGACACAATTGTTTAAATGGCAAGATATTGACACTGTTCACCAAGTAAGCTTCATATTTAAACAGTTTGTGTCAATAAATATTTTTTATCATGAGCGTAAGGTGAATTAGCTAATCAGTTATTTTTATCCCTATGGCCGTTTCCCGTCGATAAAGGCCTTTACTGATCTGAAATGTGAAGAGCATGTTATCTACCATCATCATTTGTCGTTTTCGTCCGCCTGTTGTCTGAAGTGATTCGGCTGCCTCACTACAACCCGTGAACGTGATTTAACATTTTAAGTTGAATTATAATGAGAAAATCCGTAAGGAAATCAACTGAAATACATTTACCGTAACAGGCTTAGACAAAAAAAGAGATATTGTCGAGAAACAAATAGTAAATGCAATTTGGAGTTTACAGGAACAGTGACGTTGGTGGAACATAGAAAAACACTGAGTACAGTTAAACTTAGAGTGATACAGCATATCATCTCCCAGCACCGGAGCCGTCACTACTCATGGGTGCCCCAGGGGAAACACGTAAAGTTGGGCTCCCCGCCCATTCTCCACATCTGTCTCCTTCCACTTTCCCAACTCGATAAAACACCTCATACACATTATCTTCCACAGCCACAACTGAGCCTTCCCCACAGTGCTCTCTCTCGCCCCAAGTTAGTCAAAAGATACGTTAACCAAGAAACAATTATAAAGAAATAGTCTGTTTTATTTTCAATATCATATTGAAAAGAATTATAATGTTAGCAAAATTTGTACTTCAAACAGCAATGTTTCCCCACACTACTTCATATGACAAATACTGTACAGTACCAAAGGTAAAAGATAGCGCAACAAAACAGTTTTTGTGATATTATATTTAAATTATAACACAAAACTCTGGCATTCCGAACAAAAATATTAAAAATTACTAATCATCCAATACATTAACTGAATTAATGACATAAGTATCGATATCGATGTAGAATTATAAACGGCTAATGAAGTGTACGTACTTAGAGACGTATATTTCTCTATTACTTAAATGATCATTTTGCAGTTTTGTATATGAAAACCGGATTATTATTCTACAAAAATAGGTTCTTCGTGTGTTTTCAGTTTATATTCATAATACTTCCGAACATATCCATACCTGACTGTTAAAGAACGCAGGTAGCTTTTTATTGTTTTTACTTTGGAAAAAGAACTTTGGCTTTTGCAACAGTCTCAAACACTGTTAGATGCGTCAGGATAGGTGATGCAGGTAGCTAGGTAAATCAATACACATGAGCTATATTTAAGAAATAACAGCTAGTAAGTCTTGATCATCAGTTTGATATTTATGCTTTAAATTATGCTCTTAACATCAACTCTGGTAGAAACAGAGGAGACGTGTGCTAAAATTTTAATAACATGTTTGTGACACGCAGTAAATATAAACAAAGATCTTACTGCTCTGCATCGTTGACTTTCGCAATTGGTGAATTCTCCATTTACAAACATATTTAAGACTGACATATTAATCAGTTTTGATTTCATGTACATATAAATGTTGACAGGCATACTGAATATATAACATATTTTTATACCATCAAGTGGCGAACAGAGACGACGACGGGCCATTGATAAGTATCGGAGCACACAACTGGTAACTGCAAAACAGCGTCAAAAATGGCTCTGAGCACTATGGGACTTAACTACTCTGGTCATCAGTCCCCTAGAACTTAGAACTACTTAAACCTAACTAACCTAAGGACATCATACACATCCACGCCCGAGGCAGGATTCGAACCTGCGACCGTAGCAGTCGCGCGGTTCCGGACTGCGCGCCTAGAACCGCTAGACCACCGCGGCCGGCAAAACAGCGTCAAAACGCTACACGTTATAAAGAGGAAGCTCCGCCCCTTGCCTGCTGCGTGACATCATTCAGAGCCAATAACGCTTAACATACGATGGTAACACATTTAAAACATTAATACATCGACCTAGATAGCGATAAAACATAGTATTAAGCATTATATAAAGTATGAAGGACACTGAAGTACTTATTTCCAGTTGGCAAAAAGATTACGAACATACGAGGTAGTGATGAAGTGGGGATTTTCCCTTACGACCATTTGAAGAGTGTACCGTAGATATCAGGAGTCCGGTAAAACGTCAAATCTCCGACAATGCTGCGGCGGGAAAAAGATCCTGCAAGAACGGGACAAAAGTGTAACTCTTCTGAAAATTGCTGCTGATTTCAATTCTGGCCTATCAACTGTTAGCGTGCAAACTATTCAACGAAACATCATCGATATGGCCTTTCGGAGTCTCACTCGTATACCCCTTGATGACTGCACGACACAAAGCTTTACGCCACGCCTAGGCCCGTCAACACCGACGTTGGACCGTTGATGACTGGGAAACATGTTGCCTGGTTCGACGAGTCTTGTTTCGAACTGTATCGACCGGATGCACCTGTAGGGTATCGTGATAACCTCTGATACATCTAGATACGACTGTGACATGTGACACGTATGTAAGCATCCTGTCTGATCACCTGCATCGATTCATGTCCATTGTGTATTCCGATGGGCTCGGTCAATTCCAGCAGGACAACGTTACACCTCTCACGTCCGGAATTCCTACACAGTGGCTCCAGGAACACTCTCCTGAGCTTAAAAACTTACGCTAGCCAACAAACTCCGCAGACATGAACATTATTGAGTGAATTTGGGCTGCCTTGCAACTTGCTGTTCAGAAAATATCTCCACCCTCTCGCACTCAGACGGATGTATGGACATGCCTGCAGAATTCATCGTATCATTTCCCCCCAGCACTACTTCAAACATTAGTCGAGTCCATGCCATATCGTGGTGCGGCACTTTCGAGTGCTCGCGGGGGACCTACACGATGTTAGGCAGATTTACCAGTTTATTTGGCTCTTCAGTGTAGTAGGTATGGATCTTGATCTCTCCAAGGTGTTTAATCCAGTCCTTTTGGGACGTTATGTAAGATCTTTACATTCTCCTGGATAAGACCTCCTCACTGTTTATTAAATATGAGATACTGCCCGAACACCGATTCAGTACAGGCTACGCCAGTTGAGTGCTCTTTGGAGCGAGTAAGAAAATTACGACCTATTTGTTTTATGTAATGACTATTGCAGTAATTACAAAAAATCTTGTAAACCACGGGTTCAAAAAAATTTTTATCTCCACTTTCAAGGTGGAGAAAATTGATACTTTAGGCCTTTTCATGTTCTACGGTATTTTGAATGAATGCTACCTCGACCTTACTATCTCCCATAACAATGATTAACATCTATTTGCCATTTATAGAAAATTTACAGCAAGTGATACTATTATCTACGCTGATTCCTGTCTTCCAGCGAGAGATAAATGAGCTTTCTATTTTTCAGTGACATACAGACTATTAAAGAAACCACTAGCTACAGATGCAGTTCATAAAGAAACTGCAGTATTAAAACAAATAGCTACTGCAAACGAATTCCATCCAAGCGGGGTCACATTAAGCTTCAAAAGTTGAAACGAAAACCGTCAGATGCTCAGGCCACCACTATCTCTAAATTCGTTAAAATGGTCAATATACGTAACTTGTCTGACAGAATAAACAGACTTTTTAAAAATATAAATATAACACTGGCGTTTAGTACTATAAACCTACTCCAAAAAAAGCTGACAAATATGGTTGGAAGTAGAGATACTAAATTCTTGAACTCGGAGTTTACAAGATGTTTTGTGATTTTAGTAATAGTCATTATATGGGACAAACAAGTCATAATTTTCTTATTCGTTTCAGAGAGCACACAACTAGGAAAGTCCTTTCTGAATCAGTGTTCGGGCAGCAAGTCATACATAACAAATGAAAAATCGTACTCATGCCCCAAAAGGTCTCTTATTAAATGTCTTGGAAGAGATCGAAATCTATACCCGATACAAAAGACAGCCATATGCCCTACTGGAAGAGTAACTGGACTTTAGGAAGAAACTTTTCTTTGATCGTATCGACGATCTGCTGTAATATGTGTGTGCTCTTTTCCTTCTCTTGTTTTAAATTCTTTGTAATTTCTATCGTCTCCTCGTTTCATAAAATATATATTCCTTTTCTTTTTATTATATTTTATATGACTGATTTTAAACTGTAAAGTTATTAATTATGATATTTCTATTGTGAATGAAGTATACGTGGTGCTTTACGACAAATGTTCAGTGTATTTTTTATCGTTTTGAGTTTAACCGTTTTGACATGTCGTCAGGCATTCTTTCGCCACTCATATTGCAGTACCACCGAGTTTTAGGTTTTATACCTCTAAACATTTAATTCTGATCGTCATTCATTGATCCTTGTGTCCATGGTGACGGTCGTTATGCCGTTATATCCGTGGCGCGTAACATTACTCGCAATCGAAATCGTGCATCGAGAGGTTCCAAGCTACCGTCTCCACGGCAACGGTTGGCGTCGTTGCGCTTATCTTTGTTTTAGTCTTTAAGTTCGAATTCCCACGCAACACCCGTAGATGGCGATTTAGCGTTCTTAACCCCATTTCTATTGGTTATTTACGTGTTTTCGTAATTAGTTTTGACAAAATCCTACTGAATCCTACTTACTTGATATGATGTTAATATTGCGTTTTATCTACATCTAGATCAATGTTTTTGTGTTTTACATATGTTACCGCCGTATGTTAAGCCTTATTGGCTCCGAATAATGTCACGCAGCAGGCGAGAGGTATAACATTTTGACACTATTTACGAGGGTTAGAACTTTAATATTGGCAACTATTCATTTACAGCTCGCACAAAACAGATACGTGTTACAAAGTCTTACTGACCTTCAAAGTAGTCACCATCATTGGTTATAAACCGTTGCCAGCGATGTGGAAGTCGTAGGATACTCTTAGCCGTGCCAGATTGAGCATTCTCTGCAAAATGATGGTCAGGTCCTGCAAAAAGTGTCATCACTTCTGTGTCTAAGCTGGTAGTAGGTTGTGTTCCAAAAATGGGTCTTCCTTTTCTGTTGGTTGATTGAACCATGTTTTTAATGAGTAAGAGATATTTCTTACTTCTGCACATTTTCCTTTCTCAACTTCCTTTTATCATCACTGCGTCCCATTAATTTCTTTTCATAGTCGTGAACTATATGTATTTACAACTATAAAATATTCACTTTTGGAAACAGTCTTAGTATTATAAGACACCAATGTCGAATTTAAACTATTAGAACTATTTCTAAAAGTCCACGAGAGTGAAAGTGCTTACGCCGCGTAAGAAACGCTTGTTGCTAACACAGTGAACGCGGATGAACCGCTTTGCGAGTGCGTAGGAGAATGAATACGCAGCTCACCTCTTAGCAAACGAATCGGCCAGACTTAACAATACAGCAATGTAATTGCTCTGTTTCAAGTCTTCCACAACGACTGCCATGTAACAGACATGAGCCATACTGTTGTTCATAGAATTCACATGTCACTTTCCTCAGCCTGTTAATCAAGTCACGTTATTCCTTGCATCATAACTGCCTACTTAAGTGCTGCCAGTCTTGCTGTTATGTGTGCTTGCTGCCTGGATTCCTCCCAAACTGTATTACTGTTGGGCTCACTCCACTGTTTATAGCCGAGTTCGACTAATGTCCACTAGGCCCCTTGATGCTCTTTTGTTTTTAAGAGCTTCATTGCGGAACCGCGCGACTGCTACGGTCGCAGGTTCGAATCCTGCCTCAGGCATGGATGTGTGTGATGTCCTTAGGTTGGTTAGGTTTATGTAGTTCTAAGTTCTAGGGGACTGATGAACTCATATGTTAAGTACCATAGTGCTCAGAGCCATTTGAACCATTTGAAACGCAAATTTTCTCAGCGTTTTCCAACTCCGATTGAAGTCATGGCCGGCGAGGCTGTAATAAACTGAGTCGTCGATTCCAGATGTTATTTAAATTGAAATCACTGTTCCTGTTAATTTTTGCCGTACACCTTAATTTCGATAGACTTCTTAATTATGCTGTGCTAGAAACCTGGTGTCCGGAACACGATACTGCTTTCATAGTACTTCATTTAATGTTTACATTCCAGACAGTATTTGAAGACAGCTGATTTCCTTGGTTCATTAGTCGGATACGTCTCTTACGTTCCTTACAACTCTCCTCCACGGTTCTGATAGTCTACCACACGTAAGACTCGCCACATTTGAACTCAGTGCACATCGCGCAGATTTGTGTTTGGTTTAGTACAAGTTCCCCCGCTGGAGAATTATTACCCGACCGTCGATCAAGTATCACGTATCAGTGCTGTCCATGAATAACAAAACACAGGCCATGAAGAAGTCAGCTCCACTCTCTTTCGAAAACCTCAGCCAATTGGAAAGGTTTTGATGAAAACGACTGCCTGCAGAAATACACTTCTCAACTGCATCTTAAACATGATGTGGTGGATTTTGCCCAGAAATTCATACTGTATTATCCAGTTGATTACTAATGAAAATCTTCACCCACGATACGAGCCCTGAGTGATAGTGTTTTCATCCTATGTGACTAAATTTTCAGTTATTCCTCACAAGCGACTTCTAATCAAGCTGCGGAGCTATGGGGTATCGTCTCAGTTGTGCGACTGGATTCGTGATTTCCTGTCAGGAAGGTCGCATTTCGTAGTAATAGACGGCAAATCATCGAGTAAAACTGAAGTGATATCAGGTGTTCCCCAGGGAAGCGTCATGGGACCGCTACTGTTCCTGATCTATATAAATGACCTGGGTGACAATCTGAGCAGTTCTCTTAGACTGTTCGCAGATGATGCTGTAATTTACCGTCTAGTAAGGTTATCCGAAGACCAGTATCAGCTGCAAAGCGATTTAGAAAAGATTGCTGTATGGTGAGTCAGGTGGCAGTTGACGCTAAATAACGAAAAGTGTGAGATGATCCACATGAGTTCCAAAAGAAATCCGTTGGAATTCGATTACTCGATAAATAGTACAATTCTCAAGGCTGTCAATTCAACTAAGTACCTGGGTATTAAAATTACGAACAACTTCAGTTGGAAGGACCACATAGATAATATTGTCGGGAAGGCGAGCCAAAGGTTGCGTTTCATTGGCAGGACACTTAGAAGATGCAACAAGTCCACTAAAGAGACAGCTTACACTACACTCGTTCGTCCTCTGTTAGAATACTGCTGCGCGGTGTGAGATCCTTACCAGGTGGGATTGACGGAGGACATCGAGAGGGTGCAAAGAAGGGCAGCTCGTTTTGTATTATCGCGTTATAGGGGAGAGAGTGTGGCAGATATGATACACGAGTTGGGATGGAAGTCATTAGAGCATAGACGTTTTTCGTCGCGGCGAGACCTTTTTACGAAATTTCAGTCACCAACTTTCTCTTCCGAATGCGAGAATATTTTGTTGAGCCCAACCTACATAGGTAGGAATGATCATCAAAATAAAATAAGAGAAATCAGAGCTCGAACAGAAAGGTTTAGGTGTTCGTTTTTCCCGCTCGCTGTTCGGGAGTGGAATAGTAGAGAGATAGTATGATTGTGGTTCGATGAACCCTCTGCCAAGCACTTAAATGTGAATTGCAGAGTAGTCATGTAGATGTAGATGTAGATGTAGATGTATTACATATTCACGTGAAAATTCATAAGCCTTCGGAAAAGTATCAGAACACCCAGTGAGATTTAACAAGCGGGTGGGAGTTGACCCAACAGCAGACACGCGTGCGATGAAACAGACAAGGTGACTGCACGACTTGCCAGTATCTGTTTCTAAATTGCGCGGCCCGACAATCAGCCACCATTCAGAGAAATAAAATATGAGTAGACGTCAGCACAGTATTTTATTATTCAGGGGCTTTTATCTGACAGCCTCTGTTAGCGCGGCAAGCGCGAACAGTCTCTTGATCTCTAGCGTAGGCGGATTTGGGGCGGAAAAATCGGATCGAAGGAGCGTCTTATAAAAGCTTCGCCTTCTAGACCCGATGCGTCATCCCACACATGCAATAAATAATAACTGGAGCCGATTTCCTTCTTATTCCGTTAAGTGAATGTAAGCTTTGCCTCTTTTCCTCTGTTCTGTTCACTAAAACAGACTTCCGTACGGTTTATAAATAACACATAAACCGCACAATCGTCCCACACATCAAGTAAATAATTATTAGGTCCGATTTTTGTTCTTATGCACTTAGGAAACTGTATAAACTTTGCCTGTGAACATATCCTCTCTTCTTCTAACTAAAATAGAATTCTGTACGATTTATAAATGACAGGTAACCAACAGAGTTATTTACAATGAAACTGTTAAAAACACTTTCTTAAATTATTTCTCAGGTTATAGGCATATACCATTGGAACTGATGTACTACTAAACATACTGCTTCTGATTATCAAGCACAGATTAATACATAAATAAAGTAACCCAAAACTAATTGGTTTGCAGTACGTGCGCTCAACATTATAAAACTGATTATTGTACGACTGTTTGTAAGATGCAACCATTCCACGAGCGTGCTTCTTAATTTCTTCAACCGTTCAAGTACTCATTCAGTCATCCATCCATGGGAGGTCTCAGTTTGGAGTGCCTTACATTGGATATAAAAGACTACAAAAACTAAAAGCATAAATTAGAGTTTTTTCAACATTAATTCATTAATTTAAGGTTTTCTGATTTTGTCAGCCTTTAACTCACTAGTGAAAGATATACCAGTTACTCGTATACAGGACCTCACTGAACTGCTGATAGCTCCCAAAGTATTGCTTGCTAGATCATAATTTTATTTTTGAGGTTATTTTTCACCGCAGACACGAATCCATACATAAAAAGGTGGGTCATCATGGAACGCAGTTTTCAACACTTGTCTCTCTAAAAGTCCGCGATAGTCTCCTCAGCGAGAGCCACGTCTATTCACATGCCGTTTGTAGCTTGGCCATGAAATCGAACACACTGCCGCTGACTGGATGTGTGGTATGATTGATCGATACCACTCCCACCGGCGTCTCACAGCTGGCAAACGTAAACGCACGTTTCCGGCAGACGCCGATAGCGGTCTCGCGGGGACTCGGCGGATTCAATGATACGCACCCACTAAGCCTTCAGCGGCTCTGAGTATAATCTCACTATGCCGCCGTCATGGAGGAAGCTACAAGTTAAGTAAGACATTGTTTATCGTGTTTATGTGTTTGCTAATTATTTATGTTCCGCTCCTGCTTCCCTATGAAGACGCTGCTGCACTACTCGATAGCCCACCTCTCTTTACCATTGTGTCGGTTCAAAAACGTTTTTTATCACAAGTTGTTTGTGATTTGGCACCCCACCCTCCTATTCCCCCTCCCACTACCCCCTCGATTTTTCCTTCCTAGACTTGTGTCAGTTTTCCACTACTGATAGTGATGCACACTGTACACATGGGCGCTATGGGCCCTCCTCTGTTTGGCAACCCAAACGACTACATCCTATATAGAAATCTCACAGATGTGCCTTCTCTGGGCCTCTCTCGGCTAGGTTACCCAAGTGGTGGCCTGTGTCGCCTGGGCCTTAAATTGTTTCAGGCAGTAGTCTTGTACATAAACTCTCTCTCTCTCTCTCTCTCTCTCTCTCTCTCTCTCTCTCTCTCTCTTTCTCTCTCTTCTCCTACCTCTCTTCACCTATCTATCCATCCTTCTCGTGTGTATATGTGTTTGTGTGGGTGGGTGGGTGTGTCTGGTTGCAATCTCGGTTTTTTAAATATTACGCCAATCTGCAAAATTCAGGAGAATACGTGTATTTCTATATCCAATTAGTGAAGTATTGGCAACACTTCTCTAAACATGCCATAATTTTATGTATTTTAGGTGAGGTTTACATATTTAAAAGAATAATCATAATAGTTATTTTGACTGAATACGGCAGATACGTTCTGATTGCATGTTTCGTCAATATGCTTAGAATTTCTCACTAACGTGATATCAGAGAAAAGAATGTGCGGCTTGAGAGCTCATGGTTGCGACAACTTTTATAAGTGGTGATAGCGTCGTTGGTCCGAGGGGGGGGGGGGTTATTGTGACGTCATGCGTTTAAAGTCGTTTAGGTTTAAAATGGGCACTATACTGTATAGTCACTTCAATGGTAAGGCAAGTTTTAGTATTTGCGTTTAAGTGCAAAGCGAGCCTGAAGCGCCATTGATTCACTACCGGCGAAGCCCATTGCTGGAGTGGAGTATCTTGCGGTAATCAGTTTTCTGCACTGTAAGGGAAATATCGCTACAACAATCCATGGTCGGTTAGTAGAAGTGCATGGTAAGAATACACTCTCATATGACACAGATGGTTCTACTGTGATCAAACAGTCTGAATAACAGAGAACAGCCCAGCGGTTCTAGGGGCAACATTCTGGAAACGCGCGACCGCTACGGTCGCAGGTTCGAATCCTGCCTCGGGCATGGATGTGTCTGATATCCTTAGTTGGTTAGGTTTAAGTAATTCTAAGTTCTAGGGGACTGATGACCTCAGAAGTTAAGTCCCATAGTGCTCACAGCCTTTTGATTTGAACAGAGAACAAAGGGGCTGATCGTGCGTCTGTGAAGAGCCGGAAACAGCAAAAGTAGTGGAGATCTTGTTGCTCGAAGACGTATATCAGTTTTCATCATCCTCGACGACATTTTGAATATACGAAGAGACAGTTGCTGGGTGTTGCAGTACGATCCGGAGACTAAAAAGCAATCCAAGAACTGGATACATGTAGATGCACCACGTCCGGAAGCGATAAGATCTAACCATCATGGTGTAAGTCGACGGTGGATGTGTACGAAATTACCATATTTCGGTGCTAAGATGTTGTGGTCCTGATAGTTCAAACCGTAGCACGAGCATACTACCTAAATCTTCTGACGAGGTTGCCGGAGGCTGCCAAAACAAAGCACTGCCGGAAGCTGTCCAAAGTGTGCTTTTGCTCCAAGACAATGCCCCACCTCACTCTTGACAGGTCGCAGTAGGGGAGAAACGGGTAGAGTGGCCAGGATAAGGTATTCCCGTGTTTAAGCTGGGTAGCAATAGCCGTAAGTGTATAGAAATGAATGATTATAATATGCTACTGCTAGTAGTTTAATTCCCTTAAGACGAAAATTACATTAAACAATTCAATTTTCATAAAGCAACAAAATGGTCACTTAGTCCGACATGAGCAGGCAAGTCGGCCACTTAGTTTTAAACTCAAAAATAAGAGATGGACGTGTTTTAATACAGAACTAAATTATACTTTGTTGTAAAATATGATTCGAACGAAATGTATTTACAGTTTTCACAAATAAAAGTCAAACAGTGTTCCTCAATTACTGTACAGTGTTTCTGGGCCCAGCCGGCTGGTGTGGCCGGCGGTTCTAGGCGCTACAGTCTGGAACCGCGAGACCGCTACGGTCGCTGGTTCGAAACCTGCCCCGGGCATGGATGTTTGTGATTTCCTTAGGTTAGTTAGCTTTAAGTAGTTCTAAGTTATAGGGGACCGATGACCTCAGAAATTAAGTCCCACAGTGCTCAGAGCCAGTTGAACCATTTTTCGTGGGCCCAGGGGACCACAGTTGGCACTAGATCCACTGTTATTCTGGCCTTGCATATGAAAACTTTTCTTCGCGTTACGTGCAGTCTTTGTCTCTATCATTGTGGTCGAAAGCAGATTTTCTAGACTTCGGTTTCCTGCTCTTCGCACTATTCCTCTTACTGCGTTTTTTCTCTTGCCTGCGGCCGGCCTGTGTGGCCGAGCGGTTCTAGGAACCGCGAAACCGCTAAGGTCGCAGGTTTGAATCCTAACTCGGGCAGGGATGTGTGTGATGTCCTTAGGTTAGTTAGGTTTAAGTAATTCAAGGTTCTAGGGGACTGATGACCTCGGAAGGTAAGTCCCATCGTGCTCAGAGCCATTTGAACCATTTGATCTTCTCATCGCCGGCTTTCCGCTTTTCCTACCTTTTACTTTCTTTTTCTCCACTTTCTTTATCTTCCACTTCTGTCCCCCCCCCCCCCCCTCCCCCCAATACAATGTGGCCAGAAGCCACCGCCGAGATAGCTACTTTGCTTGCATTCACGTTGTTACACAAAAACTGCATACCCTCTAGTAGCATGGCCGAAATTTGGACAACTAAAGCAGAATTGTAGAGTCAAGATATGAAACTCTCAACACAATTTCATTAAAAAGATGTGAGTCACTTTCCCTCTTCAACAGTTTAGACCTCATGGTGTGACTACGCCCTCGAGAGCGAACATGTTACAGCACTTCCCGCGCCTTGCCAGCACCTTACAGCCCCCAGGATCCCAACTGCCCCTTTCCTGTGCGTGCTGCTTCTTTGGGCTATCAAATTATGCTTCACCCTCCGCATTCCGCGTGACATGGCACCCAATGATTTCTTCTTCTTTCCTGGGATGAAACAGTTTTGTCTGCGTTATCTGAATAAATTTTCTTGGTGGAATGTTCCCTCATCAGGATAAAGGCAGAATTTTACAACAATTCTCAGCAATGGTATCCATCATTGGGAAAAATGTGTTGCGTTAAAGTGTGAATACTTAGAGAACAACTACCACCACCGCCATGTTCCATGGTCACAGCTTATTCCTTTTGAGATTACATTTAAAATCTTATTAAAGGAACTCTCACAAAGAACGATCTAATGGTATGCATGAGATTACTCATCGTTGATCTGTAAATTTAGCCATAATCTAGTAGTCTGAGGTGTCTGACTCATTTTCCCGAACTGAAGATCCACGCCGGGGGATCGAAAATCAGAACGACTAGCGACCCACGGGAGGCAGACTTTGCGAGCAGCCATACCGCACCATAATGGTCAGTCTGGCCGATAAGCTCTGGGGTGGCCAAGGAAATCGACTTTTAATCAGCGCTGCCCGTCTGTCGCCAGCTCGACTAACATTTGTAATTTTTAACTGCCATTTCATTCAGGAGTCTGTACTTAATATACAATTTATCTTCCACTCACGTACAGTGAGGTGACGAAAGTCATGGGATAAGACAGCATTTACGTACTTCATTCAAGACCTTCTATAGCGGAGATAGGAATAACAATGCCGCCGAAGTCACACCTAAAAAAGGCTCTTACAGGGAGTGCAAGGAAGGACTCAAGGGGGGAAAGAGGCTCTGTCACAAACAAGTGACGCCCAATAGAAAGACTTGTACCAGCCCATTGAACCAAACGAAATTATTATTTTTATTTTTATTATTATTATTATTAACATTAACATTATTGTTATCTATAAACATACTTAAGTTTGGACCGAATCCTCATAACACGAGTCTTGCGCGCACCTGTTCAGTTTTTATAGGTAAGTTTCACACTGGTGGATTACATACATTAATACCCTTCATATAATATGCTGTATGTGGGAAGGTCACTATGCCCTTACCTATGCAATTATATCAGACAAAATGGGGTTTAAAAACCTAAAGATGGGAGTGTGATCGATATCTGGCCTTTGCGTTTCAAGTGCGCTATATTTATAAATAGACCATATATACGAACATCAGCGCACAATCGCTAGAGGAAAGCCCAACTGCCAGCAGAATTTTCCGCTTCTTACCCTGTTGCCAGTTGTGCAGCTGGCTGTAGTGTGACCTTATTTCAGTGATCAAAAGCAAGTCAAAAACGCGCTATTCGATGTGGTTGAACAAGGAAATGAATGTATCGTGCAGGTGGTTGTTAACCTCCAGAGCATCAGAATTCTCTTTGCGTGTGGAGCATCATTCTTTACGACACAATCAGGAACCAATCCCCTGTGTGGGTTGTTGGTCAGCTGGAATGATTCTAGCTATGTATACATATGATCCGAGTTCGATTCACACATCAGGCAAACCTTTTTACCAAGCACAAAAAGACCCTTTTCTCCTCTGACACCGCAAATTTAACATGTAGAATACGCACCGTGGTTTGAAAACCACAATAAACATGACGTCCCTTCGCTATCTACTTTATAAGAGTCGGTGTGGGTTGGGGGCATGACAGAGGTGGTAGTTGCCCCAAGCAGAAACGATGTCACGGTTTCGCTTTATTACACGATTTGTTTTTTTATGAATGAGCGAGTCTTCATCTAAGGCCACCGGACTCTTATTTATTATTGTACCTAAATTTGAGGTATTGAAAATATTAATGCCGGACTGGGATTCGAACTCTGATCTCTCTTTCCCCTGGCTTCGACGCCTTTGAGACAATGCAATTTCATCGTGTCTCTGTTTCCCCAAAATTCCGAACTCCTTAAGGTCTCCATGGAGGGCGTGTCTAGGTTCGAATCCTTATCTGGCACAAAAGTTTCCAGCGTGTCACCTCAACCTGTAGCATGTTCACACCAAACTACGCTGTAACAAATTGTTATGATTTTTCACAGCTTTCCGTGTGTAGGATCGACACATCGATGTTTGCTAACCGCCACAGTCTGTGTCGCCTGACCACCAAGAGCTGTTACATAACGATTTGACTCACGGATCCAGCTATATGGCTCCTTCCGTGTATAGCGATTTTACTGCTATGGCATGTGGGGCCTGAAGATGGCATCAATGTAATGCCGAAACTGGTAGCACATGAGAAGTTCATAAAATAAATTTCTACACTACATACGGCTGTTGGTGAATTATTTCATCAAAAAATACATGCCAGCCGTTGTCCCATGGACCATATTGTATCAACGAAGATTAAATATCTTCTGGCTGCTTTCCGCTGTGAACTTATAACAGAGATAGTAACATTGCTTAATTGTTGTTGGGATATTAAATATGGACTTCATTGTCATTTTCTGTGTTTGAAAGACAACAAACCGACTTAAAGGAAATTTGAGACATGTTTCAAACGAGTCATGCACGATAGTTTAACTATCAGCTACCCATGAACTAGAGTTATGTGTCCTTTGCATGTCAGATATTTAGTCGAATTTTGTCAACTCTTCTTTTGTCGGCTACACCAGTATCTGCCATCGTTGAGTGAATGGGCAGACAACCTGAAACCTGTCCAAGTAGATGGACTGACTGTTTAATGGATAGTAAGAGAACAACCCGTCCCGTCGCAGGTTGCTACCAGTTTCGACTCCAGTCAGACACAGACCTTTTCGTTGTATCATTTCAGGTTAAAACATGCCACTCTTAATTACTGGTAAAAAGGAATTCGGTAGTCAACTTCTCTTCGCTTGTAGTCAACGACGATGGTAAGTTCAGGGTTCCAATCCTAGTCAGCACAGAACTTTACGTCAAGTTATTTTCTGTTCAGACACTGCACATCTTGCTACTGGTGAAATAAACCTATTTTTAATGTCTATTCGTAACTACAAGTCACCGCGATAGGTACTGGGCTCGAATCCCGGTAGGTGAAAAATTTTTCATCTCTTCATTTCAGTTTCAGTTACCTTCTATTGGTATATAATTACGATTTCTAACACTTGATTGTACTTAGTTAACAGTCTGATTAGATGCTGGGTTCGAATCTTTGTCCGACTTTATACCTTGTCATTTCAAGTTTAAACTGTGCATACTTTGTTACTTGTAACTGAAACCATATTTAAAATCTTTCGTAGTTAGCTACCAGCAAAATTTTTTAGTGAATTGGAGTTCAGGGCCCCAGTCTTGTACACTAATGGCTCTGAGCACTATGGGACTTAACATCTATGGTCATCAGTCCTCTAGAACTTAGAACTACTTAAACGTAACTAACCTAAGGACATCACACAACACCCAGTCATCACGAGGCAGAGAAAATCCTGACCCCGCCGGGAATCGAACCCGGGAACCCGGGAGTGGGAAGCGAGAACGCTACCGCAAGACCAGTCTAGTACACAAATGCAAGCAAAATAATTTCAGGTTGAAACTTCAATAAATTTGAGTGTACAGGCGTAATGGTTGTGTTACATCTAATAATGCGTTTTCCAATATTTGCAGTATCGTGACATTAATTTGTATCTGGAATGTTAGCCATACGGAACTGTTATCTCTTGTGGTTTCTTGAAGTAATCATTTTGTTTAGTGAAAAGAATGACCGAAAAGAGAACAGAGGACCTGAAAGACAGTTACGTTATGTGAGTTACACACAAATCAGGCGAAACGCAATTCAGGTGATTCGGATACGTTTGAGTATGATAATACATACGTAACATACTCCACTACGCGCTTGGATAACACCGAGGGTGTTGCCGTACTGGAATGCCTAAGAGGGACCCTTCGCCACTTTATTTACCCACATATAAACGTTCACATAGCCCTCCCGTGATCACCCCTAGGAGGTCGCAGAAAGCAGAGGAATAAAAGTATATTAATCTTTTGTTGCTTCGGACCATATTCAGATATCGAATGGTTTTTAACAGTCTCTAGCAATTCCGAGCTGTACAGCTAAGCGAAAATTGCGGTTGCGCTGCACTTCGAAGTGGTCAGATACAGTCCAATGTGGTTGCTGCCCCACGATGTTCTCAACAGTAGCTAGGGTCCAAACGTCCAGGGGGTGGTAGCAGTGTCTAACGTTGTCAACAGAGTGGTCCTGTTGTTTATCGCACGGTGAACTGTCTTCATCAGCAAAATGTGTGACAATCAACGTCCCAAGGGAAGGGGTTATTCCACTGATGCCCTTTATGCCACCATCTGAGACCTTTCCTTGTTGATACTGAGCGGCGGTGTGTCTGAAATGTTTTCCTGGGCCACCTATAAGAAAAAAAGCGCGTGATTTCAACTCTGGTTGTCGCGGTTCTCACCCCCTCAAAAGAAGGTGTCAAATGTGGGTAAGGAGGGGTGTGTCGACCTTTAGATCGTGCGACACGTACAAGGTGGCTTTGGGTAGAACTGTGGTGAAAATTGGTGCCAATGTGACATCATTAACCCACCTTACAGTTCACATGAACTTCTGAGATGTAGCCTTCTCTTCCATGAGTCGATGAGTCGACACCTTGCTGTTTGAAGAGTCGCTTAGCCCGTGGGTGACGTCGCAGGACCCCACAGGTTCTTGCCACTACAAAAGAAAGCTGTAGGCGTCGCTGAGCAGAAATTCAAACCTATACGTCGGAACGGGATAATTACGGTGTTTCAAAATTTTGTTGCGTAGTGAACAAGACAACAACAAAACCTCTTTGTTTCTCTTTAAAAAAAGCTTACATCGTAAGATCTGTGTTGTCTAACTACTCCTGTACTTTTTGGACTGTTTTAACCCTTTTTCTACTGCTTCCAAAGAACTTGTAGGTAGCTAGACTGAAGCTGCCTTACTAAGATTGTATCCCAGATTTATAGCAGTAAACTGCAGCTCGTAAAACGGCTAACTCTTCTTGCGCGACGCCAACTTCATTCGAATTTTCAAAAAGCCTCACTCCTTTTCTAGTGATAAGTAATCGTAACTAGAATCGATGCATCTAGGTAAGTGACCAGCGTCATTCCTCATGTAGGTTGTACTACAACATTCAGCATGAACTTTTGACACAGATGAAAGTATAGAATTGTTAAGTTTGTTGAGTGTGCAGACCATTTTTCACATCCTGAACGAACGTTTAATGCTTCCCAGCTGCTCTCTTAAGCGAATCTGTCATTACATAAGCGAAACGGGAGCAGCATCCGTCATTTTGGTGCCTACCTGATTGCCTTGCGTCCAATGGGATGTCTTACAGTAACAGCAGCAGCTGCGTATCTTAGGCACTCTAAATACTTGATTGTATTTAGATTTCCGTCAGTAAAACGGCAACCAATGATGCTGTTTTGAAAAACACGCTGCTAACGTTGATAGACCAAGATCTTTTTATCCCCTTCTGTGATTCAGCGTGGATTTTCAGCTGACGATTGTAAACGATACTTCTCACATTCCATTCCATTTCATCCTCTTCACATTTCGCCGCATCTACAGCTTCATGGTGAGGACTTCGACAATTGTTTGCATTTCTCCCAATGTTGTCTACGAAAAGTGCAAAGTGATGCCACATATGTATGCAAAACTTTGATAGCCACCTTTTGCTTGAGGTAATCCGTTAAAAAGCTTTGAGCAATGAAAATTAGTCCTCTGAGATTTCCAAAATTGATTGTCTGTTAAAATAATTTGCAAAGGGAGATTTGTTTGGCAGAAACTGCGTTCTATCATTGAAATGAAGGTCTTAACCTTAAGTACTTTGCAGAATGAGAATTACGTAAGAGATAGGCATAACTTTTTTACAATAGAGAATTAAACTTATTTACGGAAAATTACGTTCGCTCGACATGTAAGTCAAATTTATTCGCTGACTGTCCGACGTATGAAAATATTTACTGCCACGGAGGTTAAGTTAGTTCACAATTGTAATAAGTCATAATAACGTGCCAGTACATTCAAATAAGACATGTTAGTTAGTACAAACTGCTACAAACGTTTTACGACCTTCCTTTTTTAAGGAGAGAAGAGATACTATGATATTACCTGCGAATGGTAAGTGAAAATAAAATTAAGTACATCTAGAAAGCATCACTCTAGAGGAACGATAAAAGCACATTAAGTTTGAGAAAGATGCATGCACTTTCAGCGGACTGTATCTTCAACATGAATGAAGAAATAAGCTGCGGGTGAATTTAAACTCTTGCATGCAAACTCCATGTTGAGTCGAGCTCTAACGCTTAAAGCTGTATATAGCGACAGTAAGGCCATCCTTTTCCCCTCCATTTGTCGATGTCTGCAGTCAGTGAGTGCCTTAGGACAGCCTTTCATAATACACCCTCCTGTTACATGCGTGACATAAGGAGTGTTACGTCTGTACTATGGTTATATTTGTTGTGTTGAAGGTCATATAGCTGCAGGGCAAACACGTGACGTCATTAGTGACCTTACGTGCATTATGCAATTATGCCTCGTCTTCTTCCCGCACCCTTCATTTCTCTTCTACCTTACGCTCTCCACAATCAGAGCCTAATATTTCACCCTACAATGAAATGAAACTGGCAATCACATCCCAAGATTTTACGAGCCATTAAAATGAAAGTGCCGATCACGGTCCATATTTTGCCGGAATTTAAAATGAAACAGCCAGTCATAACGTTGCTGCGGATTCAAAAGCTTTGTGAATCTTTTGCATTTTGTTCAAACGTTTGTGGCAATATACTATTTCCGCCTTTGTATTGTTGAACAAAAATGTTTATACTAAATTATTCAGGTATTTGTGGTCACTTGCACAATCTGAGTGTTGACTTTTGTCTCAGGTCCTTCAGCCGACATTCGTTTGACGACTTTTCTGACGTTTCGCCAGTAGGAGCGGCTGGCATTGTTAAAGTTCCCATTCTGCACTGCTGATGGCGAACTGGAGTCTAATTCAAGGCCACAGGTTATATGAACGTATAGCGCCTACATCTGAGGACTTCCCTGATCACTTCCACCCTTACTTTGTGCAACGGTCGTTTGCTGCAGCACGGGAACACATGTTCCATTCACCTTGAGGCTTTCTTCTTTCTTGCTGAAGTAACTGTTATGTTCATGGAACAATGTGGCTTCCCTGGACAATCAGGCGTGGTACCCCCTCTCCACAGCAAGGTCCTCCGCTTTCTAGATGTTGCTTCTTGCGTGCGAGGCGCTGCAGCTCTTATATTCGTCTTGCACTTCTTACAAGCGATTTATCTTCCCTCTTTTATGACTCGAGTGAGGGTTTGACAATTTGTGCAGATAGTGGTCCATGTGTGTTGTCTTCAGATCCACGCTGTGTCCCAGGTTTCCACCATTTCTCGTAACCAGCAGATCTAATATCTAAGAAAGTCACCGATCTGTTCCTCATGGCTCCAGACGACAAAGGTGTCGTCAAAATAGCTGCACTACAACTTAGGCTTGGGTGGTATGTTTCGTTTCCTTGAAGCAACTGACCACCACTGGACTGAGCGGTGTACCCATGGCGATGCGTTCCAATTATTCCTATAATCGCCATACCACATGACGTAGCTGGGTGATAAGACATGCTTGAAAGAACCTGGTGATGTTATGTGGGGAAATGGGATCGATATGCTCCAGAGGAACACCGACTGGAACTTCGGTAAGCAAAGAAACAACGTCAAGACTGATCACGACATCGTTTCGTCCACATTTTAGTTCTTTCAGTTTTTAGAGCACTCGATGCATCTCGTTAGGAAGCTGAAGAAACTAAAACTTGGGCCAAAGCACATTCTGGTCAGCTTTGATTTTGTTACTTTGTTCACTAAAGTGCCACTCAGTGATTCTCTGGACTATTTAGGTTCCAGTTTCCCGCATCATAACTGTCACGAAGTATAACACTCGGCAATATGACACGTTGGAAGAAGTAGTGTCGGGTACAGTCTTCCTGTCATAAGTCCCCAGGCTGACCGCCATAATAGACCGTCTACTGTCCAAATACGACGTACTGACTATTTACAAGCCGACAAAGAACATCAAAGAGTCTATGAGGTCGGCAAAGGAAAAAATGAGCCACTCACAATGAAGAGAATATACCGCGTACCTTATACATGTGGAAAAGTCGTATTGGAATGATTCGACAATCCATCAACACCAAGATCACTGAACATGAAAAGCATTGCAAATGGAGAAATCAGCCATGGCATAGCATGAGCTGTGTGAGACCGACCACATAATAAAATTCGCTGACACGGGTTTTCGCTGTAGAGAAAAGCTACAGCACCCACCTGTTCGAGGAAGACATAGAAATCTACAAACATGAGAACAGTTTAACCAAGAAAGAGGAAAACCTCAAGGTGAACAGCTGCTTGATTCGAGTGCTGCATCGAACGATTGTTGCAGGTAGCAAGGGGGGAACCAGAGCAGTAATGACCAGGGAAAAGTCCTCAAACGATGGCGCTGGAGGTTCATATAGGAGGGAGATTCTGAAAGTAGGTTTCGTCATTGTATTTGAAAGAGAGAATGGTACATCAGGTGACACAAACAAACACCATGTAAATCCACACCCGTTGCTGTTTCAGCGGCGGAAGGGGCGTCAGTCGAAGAGGAATGACTGATGCGCAGAGGGCCGAGGGAGAAAGGGTAGCAGCAGACCAGCGTCACCAGGTTTATTCGTGTACTAATCACTATGGAAGACCGATGTGTACTGGAAATGTGGTCGTCAACGAACTTCGTGCTGTTATCCGATATGAATGGGCACGTGGGACTTGGGTGTCTGATATCCACGACTGCCTACAGACCGTGTAATGTAAATAGGTCACGCCACATCAAATGACTGGTCGCTGGGGTTGAACATTCAAAGAAGAAAGGCAGAGTGTGGAGGATGAAGGTTGAATTGGATGTCCCTCCGCTTCCACAAATGTTAACAACAGTGCTATAGTAAAGGACATGACGTTAGTAGACAGGCTCATGAAAGTTTCAGACGCGACGTCCATACTGTGTTATCGGTCATGCTCAGACACATCACATGCTCAGTGATGTGGTGGTTTACCGGAAAGTGTCTGCAAGATGGGTACCGAGGAACCTAAGCCCGGATCACAAGAGATGGAGAATGGGAATCTGCCTCGATCGCTTGATGATGTACACGCGAGATAATCATCACAGGTGAAGAGACATGGGTGCACCAGTTTACCCCAGAACCCCAAGCGCCTCAGTGATGTGGAAGCATCCGAATTCACAAGTGAGGAAAGTATTCAGAGTGTTACGCTGAATGCGTGATTCCCCTTGATGTCCTCTACCCAAGGCACTGTCAATGCCACACGCCGCTATGATACCCCAATCAAACTAAGGTCTGCCATTCGACGAAAGAGACCACGGCGCATGAGTGAAGGTGTTGTGCTCTTGAACAACAACACAGAAATCGAAGCTCACACGGGAGCAGAATCGTCGCTTCGGATGGCAGAGATTGCATCATTAGCACTACAATCACGATCTTGCCTATCAGAGTTTCACCTGTTTCCTGCGTTGACAGCCGCACTTTGAAACCAATGCTGAGGTGGAGCAGCCTGTGCGACAATTCCTTGCCTCGCAGGATACAGAGTTTTACCATAGTGGTTTCTCGAAACCGATTGCACGCTACAACAAATGTCGCAAGGTGTATCGTACTTGATGCCATGATGTATTTGTAGTTGGTAATAATGTTTCCGTGAGAAAAGCAATGACGATACTTGCTTTCGGCACGTCCCTCGTAATTTGCGGCAGTGAGTTTGACACCAGTCTGTCAGCAGCAATGCAGGGTGAAGCTCTGACAATGCCAGCCACTTGTGCTGGTGAAACGTCAGAAAAATCATCAAATAAATATTGGCAGAAGAACCCAAGACAGAAACCAACCGGCAGTTTGTCAAAAATGTTTATGCCAAAAACTGTTCCTAAAACTCTACATAGCCGGTAAATAGTAAGAGTTGGCAAGCATCTCCCGCCCAGACAGTAGCATTCCAGAGCATGGCGTTTCGTTTGTAACTTGTAATAAGCTACTACTAACAGGAAATGCTTAAAGTTTTATTTAAAGTGTGCATTTCAGCATAAAGTCAAAAATTTCTTACGTCTTTGTGTTTCCAATAACCACAGTTTCGCGTTTGCCTTTCTATATCTGTTATTTCCATCTTCGCCACTACCACTACTACTACTACTATCTTTTTCGTAACTACTACTGCCACTTTCCATCTTTCTTTTCACTCCCTTCTTCGATACTTCCAGTGTGTTTTTCACCTTTAGTCCACAGACGCTTGAGTCAGTCACGACCTTGGACACACCTGTAAATATGTCTTGCCCCGCGAAATCCAGCTTTTGTCCCTCTTCCGGCCAGCAGGTAAACGGAGCGCGCTCGGTCCTACAGGCGGCCACAATGGGACGGACCGGTTCCGGCGGCGGGCTCTTTGTGGCCCACGCGAACGCGCAGTCGCTAACGGCTCACTTCGACGAGTTCTGTGACCTGTTCTGCCAAACGCTGTTCCACATTATCCTCGTCTCTGAAACTTGGTTGAAACCAAACATTTCTTCCGACGCTATCCGAATCGCTGGTTACTCTCTCCTAAGGGCAGATCGTGAAACACGACGCGGGGGTGGTGTGGGTGCCTATGTTCGCTCTGATCTGACACCTACTGTGCTATGCACATCGGATGCAAAGGGCGAAGGAGAAGCAGAGTTCTTGTTTTTCGAAATAAATACATCAAATCAGAAACTGCTAATTGGAGTAATCTATAAACCTCCAAACGTCGGTGCCATGTCCTCCTTTCAGTCTGCCCTGTCCTCACTCGTGACACAGTATGAACACATAATCATTATGGGCGACACAAACATCGACTTACAGTTAAAATCTCCCTCTGCCGAAAAACTAAGGCGACTGTTCCACTCCAATGATATGAGTTTAACACCGCTGGACCCAACTCATCACACGCCACACAGCCACACAATCATAGATATAATAGCAACAAAGCGACCAGATAAAATAATCCGCGCCAATCAGACATCCGCTCCGGGACTCTCTGCTCATGACGTGATATTTTTAAATTACTCAATGCATACTACCAAAGAAAAATCTCACCTGGTAACCTACAGAAACTTAAAAAATGTTAACCATGACGCTCTTCAAAGGATTGCTCAGACATCCCTTGGCATGATATAAACGATGAACCGACTTTAGACGAAAAAATTCGGCAATTATGTCTCAAAATTATTGCACTGCATGATAAACATGCTCCTCAACGCACTGTTAAGGTAAAGAGAGCTCCCGCTCCATGGCTCACCACTGCATTACGTCAGTTAATGAATAAACGTGATGCTGCACATAGGGCCTTCAAGCGTAACCCAACTCCCGAGGCGTACGAAGCTTATAGGAAACTCCGAAACAGAACCAAGCAAAGCGTGAGGAATGCCAAAATCAGACATGCCCGCTCTGTCGTATGCGGCATATCAAAACCTGCTGCACTGTAGAAAAAGCTGCGCAGTTTCGGTATAGGGAAGCGAAAATCTGACGCTGTTTATCAAGCGTCTTCAGAAGAATTAAACGATTTCTTCTCAACAGCTGCAAACTGCCACGCAGCGACAAATTACCAGCCCCAAGATATCAATCTCTCGAGAGACAAGTTTTTCCTAAAACATGTCACTACCGGCACAGTACACAAGGCAATTATGAGAATCTCTTCCGAGGCAGTAGGAAATGATGGAGTGAGCATTGGCATGATTAAGAACGTCGTAGACACTATTATTCCAGTTATCACAGACATCTTCAACCTGTCTCTTGTCAGTAGTACATATCCTACTGAGTGGAAGCAAAGTTTAATTAAGCCTATACCCAAGACTGACAACCCTAAGTCGCCAGGTGACTACAGGCCGATCAGCATACTACCTGCAATTTCTAAAGCCCTAGAGCACATCGTCCATGAACAACTGACGGATTACCTCAAAACTTATAACATCCATGACGAATATCAGTCAGGCTTTCGAAAGCACCATAGTACAGCAACCGCATTAATCAAAGTAACTGATGACATTAAACATGCTATGGACATACGTGAAGCTACTATCCTAACACTGCTTGACTTTAGCAAGGCTTTTGACACAGTTGACTTCGATATATTACTAATTAAAATGAAAGCTGAATTTCTCAAACAGCGCAATACAATGGTTCGACAGCTACCTCAAAAACAGAAGTCAACAAGTCATTTGTGGGTCGGAAAAGTCATCATGGAAAAGCGTGCGCTCTGGAGTTCCCCAAGGCTCCGTCCTTGGTCCACTACTCTTCTCACTGTACATTAATGATATTTCTTCAGTGATTCACTCCTGCAACTACCATCTTTATGCCGACGACATCCAACTGTACATAAGTGCAAGCCCCAAAAACATTGCTGGCGCAGTAGCGAGTATGAACGCAGATCTTTGTTCTGTTTCTCGATGGGCACAGAACCTAGGTCTGAAACTAAACCCCAAGAAATCCCAGGTCATACTTATATCTCATCCAAAGTTAATCAGCCGGTACTTTCGCGAAACAGTCCCTAAAATACTCCTCAATGGTACCCAACTACCATACCAAAAAACAGTAAAAGACCTTGGAATAATCTTGGATGAACACCTAAACTGGGAAGAACAAACAGTCACAGCTTGCCGGAAATCGCTCTCCTCCCTACATGCAATTCAAAAGTTTAGAAAAATATTTCCAACCCATGTTAAACAAAAATTAGTCCAAACACTAGTCTTGCCTAATCTTTACTACTGCGATGTAGTTCAACACGGCACAAATAGTGAAAATTCTAGATGCCTCGAGCTAGTGATGAATGCTTGCGTTAGATACGTGTGCAATATTCGGTTGTATGATCATATCAGTCCTTCATACTCCCAGCTAGGTTGGATACGCCCACATACGGCACGCGATCTCCACACGATGTGCTTACTTCATCGATTTCTTAGCCACTGGTGCCCCAATAAACACCTATCATCATTTCACAATCGCAACACCAAATCGGATACGTCTATCATCTTGGCTGTACCTTTACATAACACAAAATCTTTCTCTGTGTCATTCTCCATCTCAGCCATACGACTATGGAACGCGCTCCCCTGTGATCTGCGTCTTATCCAGAACTACTCAACATTCAAGAGGGAACTCAAAGCTTACATATTAGGGACGGTATAACCACCATTCTTGTGCCCCTCCCATCTCTTTCTTTCTCCTCTCCATCACAGCTTCGAATTTTACCGTTCTATTTCTCTTCCTCTAACCTATCTACCTCTTATATATCTCTTTCACCCCATTCTATCGTCTTATGTCTCTGCTCGATGAGAATAACTCACAAGCTGCAAGAACATAACGAGAAAATTCCCAACTAACAATGGGACTGACATTCAGAAAAGAAAAGTATGTTTACTTTCATATACATAGTCATTATTATTATTATTATTATTATTACTATTATTATTATTGACTGTTATAATTATTTTTATTGTTATAATTATCATTGTACTACTGTTATAATATCTATTTTTTTCTTTAACATCAATACTGCATAATAGGCTATATGTCCTTAATGTTAAGTAGAAACTGTAACTCGTTCAACCTGAGTATGCCTGGTTAGGTGTAAGAGAGGGCCTGAAGGCCCTAATCTTGCCAGGTAAAATAAATGCATAAATAAATAAATAAATAAATAAATTTCCGCCGTTTGCTTTGCGTCAGCTGTATGTTTTCGTGCGAGCAGTCAGTTACAACTTCAGGACTCGTAAGCTGGGTAGCACCTCCTGTGCAGGTAGCAGCACTTCACACCACAGCGTTCTGCTTGTGATTTGAATGAGCTTCTAATAACAAGAACGGATATTTCGTTTTATTGACTGTGTGCATTTCAGTCTAAAATCTAAAATTTCTTGAGTATTTGTGTTTCTAGTACCCACAGTTTCTTGTTTTTATACTGCGTGGAGTATATTTTTGAAGTTTGTTTTGCGACGGGCGTTTTTTGTCGTGTAACAAGTCAGTTACAATCATAGAACTCGTTTGTGGTTTGTAACGAGCTTCTAGTAAAAAGAATCGACTTATAGTTTAATTTACTATGTGCATTTTAGTCCAAAATCTAATATCTCTTGCACATTTGTTTTTCTGGTAGTCACAGTTTTGCGTGTTAATTACTGTTTATTTTATGTTTGCTCTGCTTGTTTTTTATGAGTCTTTTGTTTCCGTGTGAGCAATCAGTTTCAGTTGCAAAACTAGTTAATCGGGTAGCAGCTCCCGTTTAGACAGCAGCATTTCAAAGTACAGCATTTCGTTTATGAGTTTCACGTTTTAATTGCAGTTTATACTGTAGTTCCTCCGATTTTAGTTCTGTGTTCAGGTGCGACCTGAGTTGGTAAACCTTCGCTCTCAGCTCCAGGCCGTGCTAACATCGGTCTTGCAGCATGAAGCTGTTGCCGATGGGAATCGCAGTATATAGGGATGCCCTACACGTTCCTCATGACAACCGATCCGTCCACCACTGTGACTGCCCAGGTATTGCCCCCATTGGGGATGAACCCTCACACATGGACGTGTGGGAGGTTGTTTCAAGGTGTGGCAGGCAGGGACAGACATTCAGGGTGCCGATCGAAGGGTCTTCCCTTTTAGTCTGACAAACAAGTTTTGGGCGCTGTCTGTGGCTGACGAAGATCCTGAGCCAGATGCAGTCGTTCGCCGTGTTTCAGAGGAAGCCTCTCGGCATGCAAGATCTGGACTTTCGCGGATAGTTGGTTTACTGGTAGTTGGGAGCTCCAACATCAGTTACATAATGGGGCCCCTTAGACATATGGCTGCCAAGTAGGGGAAGAAATTTTGTGTGCACTCTGTGCTCATACCGGGAGGAGTCATTCTAGATATGGAATGAGTGCTTCCAGATGCCGTGAAGAGCACGGGGTGCTACGAACTGCAGGTGGTGGTTCGTGTTGGCAGTAAGATGTATGTCGCTTTGGATCAGAAGAAATTATCTCTGGTTTATAGTGGCTGCTGGGGTGGTAATGACTGCTAGCTGTGCTTCCAAGATGAAGGCAGAGCTTATCATGTGTACCATCGTCGACAGGACCGATTGCGGACCTTTGCTACAGAGCCGAGTTGAGAGTCCGAATCAGAGGTTCACATGGTTATGCCACCATGTAGGTTCATCTACATCTACATCTACATGGATACTCTGCAGATCACATTTAAGTACCTGGCAGATGGTTCGTCGAACCACATTTACAATTCTTCATTATTCCAATCTCGTATAGCGCGCGGAAAGAACGAACACCTATATCTTTCCGAATGACCTCTGATTTCCCTTATTTTATCGTGGTGATCGTTTCTCTCAATGTATGTCGCATTTGGAAGAGAAACTTGGTGATTGGAATTTCGTGAGAAGATTCCGTCGCAGCGAAAAATGCCTTTCTTTTAATGATGTCCAGCCCAGATACTGTATCATTTCAGTGACTCTCTCTCCCATATTTCGCGAAAATACAAAACGTGCTGCCCGCCTTTTAACTTTTTGGATGTACTCCGTCAGTCATATCTGGTAAGGAAGCCACACCGCGCAGCAGTATTTCTAAAGAGGACGGAAAAGCACAGTGTAGGCGGTCTCCTTTGTAGATCTGCTACATTTTGTAAGTGTCTGACCAATAAAACGCAGTCGTTAGTAAGCCTTCCCCACAACATTTTCTGAGTGTTCCTTCCAATTTAAGTTGTTTGTAATTGTAATTCCTAGGTATTTGGTGCAATTTACGGCCTTTACATTCTACTGATTTATCGTGTAACCTAAGTTTAACGAATTCCTTTTACCATTCATGTGAATGACCACACACTTTCATTTAGGGTCAACTGCTAATTTTCGCACCATTCAGATATCTTTTCTAAATCGATTAATGACAGCGTCATCTGCAAACAACCTAAGACGGCTGCTCAGATGTGTCCCAAATAGTTTATATAGATAAGGAACAGCAAAGGGCCTATATCACTACCTTGGAGAACGCCAGAAATCACTATTGTTTTACTCGGTGACTTTCCGTCAGTTACTACGCACTGTGACCTCTCTGACAGGAAATCACTAATCTAGCCTCACAGCTGAGATGATATTCCATAAGCACGCAATTTCACTACAAGCCGCTTGTGCGGTACAGTGTCAAAAGCCTACTGGAAATCCAGATATACGGAATCGATTAGAAATCCTTTGCCAGTAGCACTCAACACTTTCTTCGAGGTAGTTCATTATGTTCGAAGACAATATATGTTCCAAAATCCTGCAATGTCTCGACTTGCGCCATAGTGTGGTGGGGATTCGGTTTCCGCTTAATCTGTCAGGTGGCCACAACACTCAGGTGACAGGTAAACAGGTAGAGGGGACTGTATCGAATGGACTGGGTTGTTTTTTAGGTCAGACGGTCTCCGGAAAATGCAGAAAGGGCTTCAGTTTCGAAGGGTGCAGAACGATCACAGGAAGAGGGTAGACATAGTGACAATCAATATTGTAGTTGTAAATTGCCGTAGCTATGTTACGGAAGAACCAGAACTTCAAGTACTAAACGGAAAGCTGTATAAATCCAGAGATAAGTTCAGCCGAAATTGTTTCGAAGAACCTAATGACGTTCAGAAAGGATAGATTAAAAACATGTGTGGCGGCGTCTTTGATGTTGTTCGAAGTAGTTTATCTTGTACAGAAATTGAAGTAGATAGTTCTTGTAAGATACTGTGGGTGGAGATAATACTTGAGAAGTAGAATAAATCAATAATTAGTTCCTGTTACCAACACCCCGATTCAGATGATTCAGTTGCTGAACACTGCAAAGAAAACTTGAGTCTCATCACAAATAGATACCTCACTCGTACAATTATAGTTGCTGATGACTTCAATCTACCGTAGATACGTTTGCAAAAATACATATTCAAATCCGGGGCTAGGTATAAAATATCGTCACAAATTATACTAAATGCTTCCTCCGAAAATGATTTTGAGCAGTTATTTTACGACCTCACTCGAAGTGTATACGGTTCGGAAAACATATATGATCTTTTCGCAACAGATGATCTTGAGCAAATACCAAGCGTCATGATCAGTACAGGGATTAGTGACCTTAATGCCGTTGCAGCGAAACTGACCCCCGCAACATTCGAATGCACCAAACGTAAACTCAAAATACATCTGTTTGAAAAGTAGATAAATATTCGTTTGACGCTTTCCTAAGAGACAACCTACACTCCTGACTATGTACGATAGACCAGTTGTGGTTTAAATTCAAAGCAGTAGTAGTCGAGTCAGTTGAGAGATTTATACTGGACGAAATAGTTACAGATGTTACTGATCCCTCGTGTATGCAAAAGAGTTCAGAACAATATTACAAAAGCAACGAAAAATGCATCCCAAATGTAAAAGAACACAAAATCTCTAAGGCTGATGGTGTTTTACTGATGCTCGAAACTTAGCACGATCTTCAGCGCGAGATGCTATTAATGACTTCCACAAAGGATCTCTGACAAGAGAACTGGTAGAAACTCCAAAGAGAATCTGCTTGTATGTAAAGTACACTAGCAGTTGGACGCCATCAATATATTCACTGCGCAATACCAATGCAATACTACCGATGGTAGCAACAATAAATCGGATTTATTAAACACAACTTTTCCGAAATTATTTCACGAAAGAAAACGAAGTAAGTATTCCAGAATTCGAATGGAGAACACCTGCAAATATGAGTATCTTAGCAGTACATATTCTTGGTGTAGCAAAGCAGCTTAAAGCACTTAATCAAGGCACATATTCCGGTCCAGACTGCATACTAATAAGGTACCTTTCAGAGTTTGCTAAAATAACAGCCCCATACTTATTAATCATATACAACCACTCGCTCGACGAGAGATCCGTCCCAAACGTTGAACAGATAACACCAATACTCAAGAAAAGAAATAAGAGTAATACACTGAATTACGGACCCATACCACTAACGTTAATGTGAAGCAGGATTTTTGACCATTCACTGCATTCGGACATTATGAATTCCCTTTAAGGTAACGGTCTACTGACACACAGGCAGCATGGAGTCAGAATTTGTCGTTCTTGTGAAAACCAACTACCACTTTGCTCAAACTAAATAATGAGTACTATCGATATGGGACCAAAAACTGATTCCATATTTCTTCATATCCAGAAGGCTTTTGACATCGTTCTTCACATGAGATTTCTAACCAAATTATATGCCAATGGAATATCGCTTCAGTTGTGGGAGTGGTTTCGTCATTTCCTGTCAGAAAAGTTAGAGTAGGTAGTAGTAAAAGGGAAACTCATCTAGTAGAACAGATATCCTATGTTCCCCAAGGAAGTTTTATAGACCCTCTACTATTACTGATCTACGTAAACGGTTTCGGAGACAATCTGAGCAGCCCTGTGAGATTTTATCCAGCTGATGCTGTCATTTACCGTGTAGTAAAGTAATCAGCAGTTCAAAACTATTTAGAAAACAACTTAAAAATAATACCTGTGTACTGCGAAAAGTGGCAATTATATCTCAGCAAGGAAAAGTGTTAGATCATCCACATGAATACAAGAAAAACCGTCAAATTGCGAATACGCACTTTATCGCACAAATTAAAAAGCTGTTGATACGACTAAATACCTAGTAGTCACAGTTACAAACAATTTAATTTTGAATGATCACTTAGATAATGTTGTGGGGAAGGCAAACCAAAGACTGCGTTTTATTGTCAGAACAATTAGCAGATGCAGCAGGTCTACTAAAGAGACTATCCACACCACACTTGTTCGTCCTGTGTTAGATTACTGCAGTGCTGTATGTGATCCTTATCAGATAGGGTTCATGAGAGACAACGAAATAGATCAAATAAATGCATCTCGTTTTGTATTACCGCGATATGGGGCAGAGAGCGTCACGGATATAGTAAGGGAATTGGGATGGCACTCATCAAAACTAAGGTATTTTTCGTTGCGGCGACGTCTTTTCACGAAATTTCAGTCATCAACTTTCCTCTCTAAATGTGCCAATATTTTCCTGTGCCCTACGTACATAGGGAGCAATGATCATCATCGGAGCTTTTAGAGGAAGATTTAAGTGCTCATCGTTGCCTCACGTTGCTTAAGACTGGAAGGTAGAGAAACAGTCTAAAGGTGGCTAGAAGAACCCTCTGTCAGCCACTTACGTGTGAGTTGCAGAGCAGTCATGTAGATTTACATTTACCATCTCTCAGAAGTCCGGAGCGGCCGAGCGGTTCTAGGCGCTACAGTCTGGAACCGTGCGCCCGCTACGGTCGCAGGTTCTAATCCTGCCTCGGGCATGGATTTGTGTGATGTCCTTAGGTTAGTTAGGTTTAAGTAGTTCTAAGTTCTTGGGGACTGATGACCTCGGCAGTTAAGTCCCATAGCGCTCAGAGCCATTTACCATCTCACATCTGCGCACACAGCATCAGCAAATACGTAATCATCACCTGAGTTGAGTGAAACAGAGTAAATTTCAGAGATATTTCCAATACCTCACTATTTCCATCTTGAAAAAAGGATACCGTGTGATCAAAAAGTCAGTATTAATTTGAAAACTGAATAAATCACGGAATAATGTAGATAGAGAGGTACAAATTGACACACACGCTTTGAATGACAGGGGGTTTTACTAGAACAAAAAAAAAAAATACATAAGTTCAAAAAATGTCCGACAGATGGCGCTTCATCTGATCAGAATAGCAATAATTAGCATAACAAAGTAAAACAAAGCAAAGATGATGTTATTTACAGGAAATGCTCAATATATCCACCATCATTCCTCAACAATAGCTGTAGTCGAGAGATAATGTTGTGAACAGCATTGTAAAGCATGTCCGGAGTTATGGTGAGCCATTGTCGTCGGATGTTGTCTTTCATCATTCCTAGAGATGTCGGTTGATCACGAGAAACTTGCGACTTCAGGTAGCCCCAAAGCTAATAATCTCACGGACTGAGGTCTGTGGTCCGCAGCTCGTGGTCGTGCGGTAGTGCTCTCGCTTCCTGCGCCCGGGTTCTCGGGTTCGATTCCCGGCGGGGTCAGGGATTTTCTCTGCCTCGTGATGATTGGGTGTTGTGTGATATCCTTAGGTCAGTTAGGTTTAAGTAGTTCTAAGTTCTAAGGGACTGATGACCATAGATGTTAAGTCACATAGTGCTCAGAGCCATATGAACAATTTTTTTTAGGTCTGGGGACCTGGGAGACCAAGCATGACGAAAGTGGCGGATTAGCACACGATCATCACCAAGCGACGCGCGCAAGAGATCTGTCGGACATTTTGTGAATTTTTTTTTTGTTCTAATAAAACCCCATGTCATTCCAAGCATGTGTGTCAATTTTTACCTCTTTATCTACATTATTCCGTGGTTTATTAAGTTTTCAAATTTATACTGACTTCTTGATCACCTGGTATATATACAGGGTGGCCAGAATCAGTCCTTAAAGATTGTAAAGATGTTTCAGAGTATATAGTGCTGAGAAGTAATAGTTAAGAAAGAAATTCGATATGTTGTACGATCAGACCACGCGCGCAGTCAAGTGGCCAGCCAGACACAATTAGTGTATGTGATAGTGAACGATACTGTTCAGCCTATGGCTTGTGTTCTATCCTTACTAATGTCCCATGTCAAATTTTTGTATCGTTTTCTTGTTCTGTTTTAGTGAATCAAATGAGAAGTACTATTGGAAACACCGTCACTGGCGGATCTCTTGAATTTGCACGCTCAAGACCCTGATTGGCTAACTTCTATGCTAATGATCTAGGAAATGACGCAACATATCGAATTTTTTTGTACCAAATTGCTCAACACAACCTACCCTGCAAGATCCTTACACATTTTTCGGAGTGCTCTTAGCCACCCTGTATATATAAGATTTTTGCTGATTTTAGACAATTCAGGTGAATCTTACGTATTTTTCTTGATGGAAATACTTTATTGCTGGAAATATCTTTGAAAATTGCTCTCTTTAATCAGTTATGTATACATCACATGTTAAGCTGAAACTTCCTGTTGGAAATACCCTTGAAACTTACTCTATTTAATTAGTTATGTATACCACACATGTTAAGTTCCATTTCTGGATTTCTACTGTCTCTTTTTTCATGCTTCACTAAAAAAATGTTTATGTCAAGTACTTACTTTATATGTTAATGTTCATTATTTTACTGTAAATTATTTTACAGTAAATTTCATCACTTTCTGTGTTGTACTTCATCAAAAAAGCGTCGTTTGTAGCAAATTTTACTATCTCTCTCTCTCTCTCTCTCTCTCTCTCTCTCTCTCTCTCTCTCTCTCTGTGTGTGTGTGTGTGTGTGTGTGTGTGTGTGTGTGTGTGTGTATATGTATGGTTATTTGAATGAGATATCAACCACATAATATATGACAGAGGAAAATTTAATGACTGATTAGAAACAAAAATGTTCTAGATATAAATTTTGTTGTAAAAGGGCTTACATGCGAAAGAAAACTAGATGCACACTTGGTTGACTGGGCACAGTTTAAGACAAACATGATAGATCAAATTTATAGAGACATTTCAGTGTAGTCTATTACATATATTGTAGCTACACGAGTGATATTCAGAATTTAAGCTGTACGTTATCTTTATATTTTCGCACACACATTAAAATCAATTACAAATCACATTAAGTTTTCTTACGTTTTTCATTTTACACATTTCACTCCTACACGAAATCAACCATCATCATGTTTCAAGCAGTAAGGTTAAATTATTCATACTAGTTACAAACCACACTTAATGTTTCTACCTTTTTTACAGTTGCACTAAAATCAGACATAAATCACATTTAATTGTCTTACATTCTCACATATACACAGTATAGTCAACCACCTCTGCGGCTGAATGACTAGTGTCATTGTTGTTGGTGTTGAAGTACCCAGCTTTTTTCAAAAATTGGGAGGTCGGAAATGTCCACACAGACTCGTGAGGCAAAACAGAGTGGTAGTAATGACCTCCAATGTAAGGTATTTACGCCAGTTACAACTTTCACGAAGCAGTGATCTTAACCTATGGTATTCACATGTGTTGTAACGCACACATATTCTAAAATCAATTAAAAAACATTTAATATTTACAGCTCTTCTCACATACGTTAAAACACATTCAATGTTTTCTAATTTTTCATGTGGTAGCGACCACATTGCTAACATATCCAAATCAGATACAATTTACATTTTTCACGTGTACATTAAAACCACGTTTTACGTTATTTCACACTTACACGATAAAATCATGTTGCAGAATATAGACCTTCACATCAATCTAAAGAATAACTATCGTAATTTTTTTGGTGGTAGTGTCCTCCATCTAAGGCACTCATATTACTCGGAAATACAAAGCGTGTATTATGCTGTGCTGAAAAACCTAGTTTGTACTGTTTAACAATAGAAACTACATGGCACTGTGATTGAATTACGTACTGCACAATTTTTTCAACCTCAAAATCCAATACGCACTCTCTGTAATCTTTGACGGTCAACTTCTTAACACAAGACCGTGTCATACCCTTTGCTCTGCTCGTTACACATTCTGTCTCAAGTTCATGTGTCTTAGTCCTAGATCAACAAATTTGGTAACAGTTTCATCGATAAACTCGTCTTTCATTAATCCTACATCCTTTTTATTCATAAGAGGCATATTCTATCTGTTATTGACAGGGAAACCTGAAGTATAAAACCAGTTATGGTCATGACTCCTTATACACCCAAAAATTTGTAGAGTTTAATACGACCAAATTAAGCTGTTAGTGGCTGTATAATACAGTTTTACATGCTTTGTTCCAAATGTGTTTAGTGTGTATTCGTAATGAAGATGTATAAGAAATGTCTCTGAAATATCAAACCTAGCCGCTCCTACTACAACGGTGAATACTCTCAGGATATTAGAGATCCATTTCTAAAATGTATTCTGTAACAAAATCGATTGGTACGCATTCCAAATCAAAAGTTTCCCCATTCCAGGCAGAAAGCCTTACAATATTTAACGCTGGATGGATACTAATACTACCCAGCTATGAAGTCTGTTATAGGGTGTAGAAAAATTTCCGCTACCGGTCACAATAAAAGATTATTTATTGATCACACGACAGGTTTCGGGCTTGTGCCCATCCTCAGGTGATTATACATCCATGTACATGTTTATATTGCTGGAAATCACTGTATAAATACAAAGCAAATTATTTGATCGTGAATAAAGATATACAAGTGGAACAGTTGTAAGTGGCAAGGCAGCATTTGTTCCACTTGTATCTGTGTAGTCACCATCAAATATTTTTCTGTGTATTTATAGCAAATAATTTTCTGTGTATTTATACAGTGATCTCCAGCAATATAAACATGTACATAAATGTATAAACACCTGAGCATGGGCACAAGCTCGAAACCGGTCGGGTGACGAATGAAAAATCTTTTATTGTGACTGGTAGCGGAAATTTTTCTACACCACATAAAGGAACAGTCACGGAGTTCAACAGCGTCCTCTTTCGATAAAATTAATATAAAGGCTATTCACGTCAAGAGATGTAATATTAGATTCATGAATCTGTTGTTTCCAGCACCATATATTCATGAACTATGAAAACTACTGCGTTTAATGCCTCTTTCACTAAACTTAAGTTGTTCAGTATCGGTAATAAGCTCTAGTAATTTTCAGCAGAGCATCCCATACAAAGCCATTTAACGTATTTTAAAATATAGACTCCGAAAGTTTTCGTACACAGCAGCAAGCACTAGCGCACCAGTTTTCAAATATAAATCGGAATATTCTCCTAGTGACCTACGCTTGAATGCGTACCACACACTGGAAGCTCATTCGCACTTTCTTGTGTTATAGTTTCAACTGTTAATAACTTTTTTAAACTTCCCAATTGGAGGTAAAAGATCGTGCGGTAAAACTGATTCATTACTCACATATACCCACAGAAAAATGCCCTTCGTTTTAACTAAATTAAACTCACGATCATCAGGAAAATCTGTTATCATTATCCTGAATTCATCTGATTTCAAGTATGATGCACACTTTTCGAGGGAGTACGTCAAAAAATGAAGCTAACTGAAAAATCTGATATCTATACTGAATCTGCTCTCTTGATGCATTACTAAAATACTCTTCAGAAATGATTAACATTTTCCCATATTCAGTGGCATGAGAGAAATACGACTTCTATTTAGTTTAACTTCTTCCTTGCCATCTTTTCATCGTATATTCTAGTATGTTTGTGTTCAAGAAATGACCATCGTGAGTGCTCGGATTGTCAGATGTAATTTGCTGTGCACAGTGAGACCTGTAATTCATGTTGCAGCTGGTATGAGCAGTACCCCGTTATGCATGAGTGAAATACCAGAAGCTGTCGTGTTTAACATCTCCTTCCATAAAACGTCCTCATCAAATATGACAGAGCACTGCTGGATGAAATGCTAATTATTTCCATCCTTTAATTTTGCAATAAAAACTGATTCAGAGTCTCATCAGTTACTTACAGGTATTGAGTGAACCATTTCATGCAGTTTCTGCCTCTGTACAATTTAAAGTCTGAATATCCCTGGTCACAGCGTATGTACTGGTCTATGCCAGACGGTGCATGCAACTGCACCTGACTGGAATACGAACTAGATTTACGACTATGATTGCAAGTAGCAACTGGTTCTAATATGCATTTCATATCAGCATGAATTAAAATTGTAGCGTCAGTTGATTGTTAAGTCTGGTAATACTTGTTCCTGTCATTAGATATTATACTACTGACTCTTAAACTGTACACAGGGAACTCACTGTGCGCTTCTCATTACTTTAGAATGAAAATAACGTATACAGTGTCCAAATACTGTGATGGACTTTACAGACCAGTAATTCTGCTAGATGCTAGCTCCAAAAGGTTTTATCAGCAATATACATGATATATATCTGTATTAGCGACCTGCACTATTAATAGATTTATATTTTTCTAGTGATGGTACTTTGGTACAACTCTAATTTTTTTTCTGAACTGCCCGTCTTCCACGGTCATCCACTTACAATCAGAGTATTGGATGTCATAGATGCCAACAGAGACATCTTCATTCTACTTTTCAAAAATGTAAAAATGTTTCTTTCTTTCCTGGAACTTTTCAAGCGTCTTCTCTGGACTATACCTGGTAAGGAATGAATACCATGCAATAATAATTCAGAAGAGGATGGATATACTTAGAGCAGGCAGTCTCTTTAGCCGATCTGTGGCTCCTTCTGATTGTTATACCAGTGATCATTATGTTCGGTTTGCCTTCTCTACAAAATTTCCTTTGTGATCGTTCTAATTTAAGATTGTTATAATTGTAACCCCTAGGCATTTATTTGAATCGATAACTTTTAGTTTGTGTGATTGATAGTGTAACCGAAATTTTAGTTCTTGTGAGGAGAATCTTAGAGTTTTTATTATTCAGAGACGATCGCTACTATTTGCGCCATACAGACAGCTTGTCAAAATCAAGTTGTAATTATTTTTTGTCGTCTAGCATTATGTGTTCAAGGTCACTGATGACGTCGTGCGTTTGCCCCTTCCGCTGTATGACCTTCAGCAGACGGTTTAAGGTCAAAGTGCAGTAGATCAAATAATGTCACTCAGATAATGTCACATTGATGTGCTTTCAGCTGACCAGACCGAGACAACTTAATAGGATTTCTGTTGGAGGGAGGGATGCAGTAAGCAGCACAAGGTGTGTAAAGGCCTCCGTCGTCACTAGTGGAGCGCACTGGCTGCACCCAGCTGCAAATCGTGGCCTATGTCGACACTACTGCCACCTCGCACCTACGTTCAGAGGCGATACTCGGTTCTTACAGGTGTTTGGCTCCTTTGACAAAGACAGCTAGCCTCACACACAAAGTGAAACAGAGCTAGCGTATTGCTCATTGTTCCCACAATGGATCATGGTCTACTGGTTTGGCGCCATGATGAAGGTTTAAACGAGCATCAGATGGTTGTGTGGCGATATTGGATAAGGATTTCTCGATCTCCAGTATCGGGTGGAGAATTGTAGAGCCCCCTTCAAGGTCAGGCATGCACTTCACGCAGGAAACAGCGGTCATAGTAGTAGAGTACACACGTGAGTAGCAGGACAAAGCCGAAACGAGCACAGTTTGTTAGTTCGAGTTGCATACATTCAGGGGCAAGCACACATTCAGGGGCAAACCTACTATTCTCTTTTTCTCTTTTGATACACAGTTCCTTAACCTATTGTTCTGCTAAGTGGATTATGACCCCTTGGGGATAATCTATCCTTCCAAGGAAACCCCCACCCCTCCCCCTCCTCTTCCTTCTCTCCCCCTTTTCTTCCCCCAGCCCTCTGGGAACTCTTCAATACAAGCTCACTTTTTGTAACAATTTTATTGACTAATTAATTAAATCGACCAATTAATTAGCGCATCCCCCTCTGGTAAATTCCCCAGCCCTCCGCCACGCCTCCCTCTCCAAGATATTGGCAGTAAATCGATTGCAGTATATGGAATATTGTTTAAATAATTTCTAGCACACAAGGCAATGTGTGGGATATGATTTATTTAAACAATTTATGGGAAACAAAGCAGTGTTTGGATCATAGTTTATTTATTTATTTAAAGAATTTGTTGGGAAATTATCTGTGGTGTATGGAATATTGTTTATTTAAGCAATTTGTTAGTGATGAGGCAATACAGAATATTTACACAATTATGGCCCTTTCTTATTCTGGTCACACATGAAAATACTGAGTGGGTTTAATTTACATTTGCTGCTGGAATCAGATTGTTGATAGGGAAATTACATACTAGCTCCCTATCTCTGTCTCTCTCAAGAGGCACCTACCTATTTCTCTGTGTGAACCATTGTCTCAAAACACACAGATTGTGGTTTTTTTCTCTCCTCAGAATACTGTGTTCCTATTGGATAATGTGGAGACAAAGAAAGAGCTGACGCAATTCTGATATCCAAATTGGAGTGAAATAATCTATTTGCACTACCCAATCAAATTAATTGTTCAATGACTTACAGGAGTCAAATAGATTGCTTAAAACACTCAGCTTCACTTTACATTAATCCTTCATCTTGTAAAACGTACTCTGAATGTCTGAGTATCACACATAAACATTATATAAATCAAGTAAAGAAATACAGTGTAGTGCTAAATATATCCGAGATCTTGTATACACTGACATTTGACAGGACAAACACCCTCCTCCATCACAATGTTTCCACTAAACATCTCAGGTGTAAAATAAACTCGTAATTGTGAAGCTCACACCATCGGCCAACTGCCAGGAGCCATGGTCATGCCATCTGCCACTGTCATGGACATCACACCATCTTGTGATTGCCGGTGAAAAGAAATCTGCAAATGTATTGGTTATGCCAACAGCTACACATCCATCCCTTGACATCCACACACCCACTGTACCGACTGCTCAGAAGTCGGAGAGAGACTGTCACCAAGCAGTCAACTGATCAGTTCACATGGGTGAAAAAATCGTCCAGCACAAACACCTGTCATTTTGAATCTTCTCACACAATACACACGTCACCTTCTATCGCCGTTCACCCAGCACACTGGCCACTTCACTAGTCCTGCTGCCTTAGGCAAGAGCAGAATTGTCAGTGCATTCTCTGTGCCTAACCATCCATCAAAGGTTGAACTAATCGATTACTTCCAGTCGCCGACTCCTCATGACCACCCCTGTCTCTTTAGGTCACTTCGCCAAAATTTATGAGGCAATTGCAATATCTTTTGGAGTCACACCTGGGCTTGTGATCCGACATATATAAATTTATTGCTCTATTTGGTGGTCATCTACGTTAAACATTCTGTTCCAACCGTCTTATCGCTGTCAACGAGAAAGACTCTTTCCCTGGTTCCCAGTGCTTCCACGTCTGGAACACAAGCCCAGGTGTGATCCTAAAGTTATCGCAACCACCTTATAAATTTTTATAAAATGTTCTTAGCAAAGAAACGTTGTATTACCAGTTGTGGTGACTGCAATATACAACTACAGAATGGATCAAGTGTTTGACCATGTGCAAGACTGTTTAGGTGTTGTGAATCCCAACAATGTGTACTTACAATGTGCTTCTCTCTACTCTTCACCAACCACAAGCATGCAGGGTCACCTAACAAATGACGTGTGACCTAACGGTAGATTTATAATACATGGTAGAAGCAGGGAGATGATGCAGCAGGTCATTTATCACCAATTTAAACATTTTTTCCTGTTGTTCTCTTCGGCTGCATCACTTGTATCAGACAGGAAAGAATACTACAGCCATTTAATAATTATAATATCATTGTCCATAGCAGAGTATAACATATTAGACCACCTATTCACTAAGAGACCCGAATGTTTCGACTCAGTAGTCATAAGACCGTTACTGCGCCGATGATGCGGCCGTGAATAAGAACGAAAAGAAGGGTAGAAAAATGTTTCTGCTTTGTCAGGGTGACAACAAACAGATTTCAGAATATATGAGCGGTCAATATGAAAATTTTATCTGCCGCAATTCCAATGTTGATCGTCAGATTTCATTCAAGAATATTTTCATTTATTTATTTAGCTTATGGCACCTAAGTACATTTAAGAGTATTTTATAATATTTCAGAATATATGAGCGGTCAATATGAAAATTTTATCTCCCGCAATTTCAATGTCGATCGTCGGATTTCATTCAAGAATATTCTCATTTATTTATTTAGCTTATGGCACCTAAGTACATTTAAGAGTATTTTATAACACGCCGTTGCCATGTAGTGACGAGTAAAGTTGTGAGCCATGGGACAGACCCACCGCAGTTTGACAACCGCGTTAGGAAGCTGCTACGAAAGCAAAGACAGGTTCACTGCAAATGTAAATGTATTCAAAGCCACACAGACAAACAAAAAAATAATCAAAGGCAAAATCTGCATAAGGAGAATGAAGCGTTCAACGAATTAGAAAGTAAAATCCTTCCTACCGACTTCACAGAATACCCTAAGAAGTTTTGGTCTTATATTACATCAGTAAACGAATCGACAACAGTCTCTGAATATAATGGCGTCGAAACACAAGAAGACAGACAGAAGGCCGAAATGCTAATCGGTTTTCCCAAAACTGTTTCTCTTAGCAAAATCGCACAGTAGTTTCTCCGTTAATTCGTCCCATGAACGGCAAAAAGCAAATATTGAAATAACCAACCACGGTATAGAAAAGCAACTGAAATTCCTCAACAGAAGAAAGGTCACTGAACCTGATGGAATAACATTTTGCATAAAGTACACGAAAAAGCTTGTTCATCTGCTCGAAGCAGTGTAACGAAGGTCTCTGGTGAGCTGAGCGTTCGCAGTGACGATGAAAGCACAGGTCAATCCAATTTTCATGAAGGATCGTCGAACAGACACGCAAAACTGTAGGCCTACATCCCCGATGTCGGTTCTTTATAGGATCTTGGAAAATGTATTATGATATTTCTGGATACCGAGAATCTTCTCTATAGGAATCAACATGGATTCCGAAAACAACGATCGTGCGAAACCCAGCTCGCTCTCTGGTCGATGAGACATTGAAATCGGTAGATATCGGCCCTCAGGTTGGTGTCGTGTTCCTTGATTTCCGGAAGGCGTTCAATAACTTCTGCACCATCGCCTAATGAACAAAATAAGAGGTTACGGTATATCAGGCCAGCTGTGTGGTAATTGCTTAGTGTTCCTATTAAATAGATCACAGCATGTCTTTCTCAACAGAGAGAAATCTTCAGTCGTAAAATTAACGTCGGGCATACACCAAGGAAGTGTTATAGTAGCATCACTTTTCTAGTGGATAACATCGGAAGTTCCGAGAGGCGTTTTGTAAATGATGCTGTTATATACAGAGAAGTCGCAACGCTGTAGAATTGTAGTCAAATGCAAAAATACCTGCACATAATCGATTCTTAATGCTGAGATTGGGGTTTGACCCTCAGCGTAAACAAATTTAACGTACTGCACGTAAGTAGACAGAAAGATCATTTATTGTGTGATTACACGATTGCAGAGCAGCCTCTGGAAGCAGTTACATCCATAAAATATGTCGAAGGATGGGTACGGGGGAATCTAAAGTGGAACGACCACATAAACTAATCGCAAATGAAGCAGATTCCAGACTGAGATTCGCTGGAAAAATCTTCAGGAAATGTAATCCATCCACAAAGGGCATAGCTTACCAGACCCTAGTTCGACCAACACATGAATATTCGTTGTCAGCAGGGGATCCGTACCTGATACAGCTGATACTGGAAGTAGAGGAGCTTCCTTCAAGACAAGAGCGTTTCGGTATAGATTTCTTTAGTACGTGGGAAAGCGCGTTGAAAATGTTCAGCCAACACCAGTGGCAGATACTACAAGAGACTCGTTCCGCATCACGGTGTGTCTTACCGTTTGAGTTCCGAGAGCATACGTTCCTAGAAGAATCGTCCAAAAGATCGCTACCTCTTACGTATATATAGAGAAAAGACCATGAAGATAAAATTAGAGAGATTTGAGCTCACTTGGAGCTTACCAAAAATTGGTCTTCCCTTGAAACATTTGCGACGGGAACAGTTTACAAAGAAAGTGACAGTTAGACACAAAGGTCATAAAGGAAGTGACAGTTTTACACAAAGTATCGTCGACCACAGACTGTAAGGTGAGTTGCGGAGTATTGATGCAGATGTATACGTACAGATTTTTCAAAGTGTTGTCGTAAATCATGTTAAGAATTGCAGATTCGCCGTTCCATTTAACAGAGAGTGTTTTACCTTTAATAAATTTCTGATTAAATATTCAGCATTATGATGTGACATTATGTTCTTAATGTAGCTATGCTTTTTAATTGCCTGCAGATGACTGAAATAGTCATAAAAGATGAGATATAGCTCACTGAAGGCACATGGCTATTCTGGAAGGCTACTGAATTCTGTACTCATTTGTTCACTTGCATTTGGTGCATAGTTACACAAAACAAAGAAATAAAGTCACATAAATAAAGCATAAACGATACGCAAATCTAATCACAGAAGTGCAACTGATTTTTTAATCCTCAATGTTTCATAGCCGTTTCTGTGCTAGACTGTGCGCCAATCAATTGTTGCTCTATATGTTTGTATATGTTGTAGAAAGTTCATAGCACGTATGCAGTGATCTATGCTTGACTTAGCATCACGTATATTGGAATCGAGATATTTAGGCAGTGTGCTGAAGTACCTGACATTGTGATAGTTAAATTTAAACTGATCGTCTCAAATTCTCAGCAACAGCTACTGAAACCTATCTGTTACTAAAAGAAGTGTATGGTGAAAACTGTACTGGGACGTCCTTCAACATCCAAAACGGCAGAAAATATCGAAAAAATGCGTGATGTGATTCCGTCTGACTGTCGGTTGAATATTCGATCGACTGCTCAAGTCATAGAAATGGACAAAGAATGCATAAGGCGAATTTTACATGAACAATTTAACATAAGAAAAGCGTGTGCGAATCTAGCGACTAGAAGTCTGGCGACTGAACAAAATTCAGCTCCTGAAGAAGTTTGTACTTACACTTTGAATATCACCGAAAGTGATCTCAATTTCTCGGACAGAATCATAACATGTCTTAGTTTTTCACTTATTACTCAGAAACTAAGCGCCAGTATATGCACTGGAAGGGCCCAGAGCGAGAAAAGGTCGAACTACCAAATCAAAATACAAAGCGATGACAGTTTTTTCTCTTTTTTTCGGTATTCATGCAGTTGTGTAGGCCTATCTTCACTCGCTTCCTGAAGGTCAGACTATTAATCAATAGCGTTACCTTGAGGCTCTTGCTGAACTCCTTGAGAAAATAAGAAAAAAATACAAACCGAATTGTGTTTGCATTCTGCATCAAGACAACGCACCGGCTCAATCCGTATTGTCTGTTAAGAGGTTTCTAGCAAAGTACATCATCACAGTGATGGATCACCCTCCTAATTCGCCAAACCTAGCAGCTTGTAACTTTCATCTACTACCTGAGGTCGAACCTGCTTTAAAAGGATCAAGATTTCAGTCCGTTGCAGCAGTGAAAGAAAAAGTGGAACGCGTCACGAAGGAGTTCACAGGCGGAGAATTCCAGTACTGTTTTCATCAATGAAAATTGTCTTAGGGATAGAGGAGGAGGGTACATTGAGGATGCCAATATCTAAATATATATGTTTCTGTAATGAAATGTTTTAAGGCAACAGTTCCATTATTTAGTAGCCATGACTCGTAAGTAACATATCAGGTTGTAATTCTTCCGTGTGTCAAACATTTACATTAAAGAAAGCAGATAACAAAGACCGCAAGTCTTTAAGAGAACTATATAAAGTAAAATATTTAGCCCCAAGAGGGACCCTCAGTCACAGGGCTCTTGCTGAACTCCTTGAGAATATAAGAAAAAAATACAAACCGAATTGTGTTGGCATTCTGCATCAAGACAACGCACCGGCTCAATCCGTATTGTCTGTTAAGAGGTTTCTAGCAAAGTACATCATCACAGTGATGGATCACCCTCCTAATTCGCCAAACCTAGCAGCTTGTAACTTTCATCTACTACCTGAGGTCGAACCTGCTTTAAAAGGATCAAGATTTCAGTCCGTTGCAGCAGTGAAAGAAAAAGTGGAACGCGTCACGAAGGAGTTCACAGGCGGAGAATTCCAGTACTGTTTTCATCAATGAAAATTGTCTTAGGGATAGAGGAGGAGGGTACATTGAGGATGTCAATATCTAAATATATATGTTTCTGTAATGAAATGTTTTAAGGCAACAGTTCCATTATTTAGTAGCCATGACTCGTAAGTAACATATCAGGTTGTAATTCTTCCGTGTGTCAAACATTTACATTAAAGAAAGCAGATAACAAAGACCGCAAGTCTTTAAGAGAACTATATAAAGTAAAATATTTAGCCCCAAGAGGGACCCTCAGTCACAGGGCTCGAGGGTACCAAAAACCCAGAAGCTGGCAGAGCTTACTCTCAAGCTCATATTGGTCGAAGGACGAAGAAAAGAAGATTGATGTGGGCGGGACACCTAATTAGGACGGGAGGGGAAAGACTATCGCGAGTAGCGTTTTCAGGATCCGAGGAGGACAGAAGAGGCCGAAGAAGTCGACCACATCCTAATTTAGCAAGTAAAAGATGCCGTGAGCAGGAGTGGAGTGGAAACAGGTGAACTAGATGACATGGTGGTATTAACAAGGATACGGAGTCGTTGGGCCTGAGAAGATTAGAATAGTCCACGAAAGCCAGGAACAGAAATGACAGGTGCTGGAAAAAAGATAATGCATGTGGGCTCCAAGACCAAAGTGGTACTTAAGGTGAAAAATATGATGGCAGCGGCATCATATGTTAGGAACTTTCTTCCATAACTTAGGGCAGTACTACGTCTAGAAATTCGTAATCTTTGGGGATGTCTATGATCGTGGCGGTTTCCATTTGACTGCAGCAGTATTATTAGCTGTATTTTAGTATTTGTAGGTCAAATGATTTTCTAATTCACATTGCTTTTCTTGAACCTGAACTATTTTATTAACAGTTAGAGGGATAATATGGAGTCATTTATTCACTGAAAACAACAATATCCCCTTACCGATACAGGTTGTCCTACCCGTAAGCTATTAACTCTTGAAGAGACTTAAACTGAGCATTTGGAGTTATCTGTATATTTCACGGAGAATAGTGGAGTCCAGCACGTTTCAGAGATTTCTAATATTGCTCTGTCATTTTCGCAGAGTTATTTTTGGTGTTATTAATTGATGCCCATATTTCTTACAACGGTAGACAGTATTATTTAAAATTCCACACCGCATTTTTCTGTCTATATGGGGAGGAAATTCATACAGTTTTCACTAACGGACTGACTGATGCAAGAGGTTTCTGTACATAATTTATTACCAGACAAATTTTCCGACAGTAAATATTTAGTCCTACCCAGGTGAGAGGATGTTGGTCGCTAGTAAATACCAGAAACGTCAAGAAAGAGGTCAGCAACATCTTCTGCTGGAGTTCAAAATCTAAGCAGTCACAGTTAATACGTAAGGCTTCCGGAAAAACTTCATGCTTTGGAACGTGAAGTTCGATTTTAATTTTCAAACAGTAACATGGACGTTGACACTCGAATGGTAATTGGTTGCTATAGAAACTTTGGACTTTAAGCAATTATAGCATCTAAAGCCCGGAGACGAGAGAAGATTACATAGCGATACGCGTTACATTTTTAACCCGTTTCTATTTCTCACTGTGCATGTGTGGAAGACACTTCGACCATATCAGAATTTAGCAAGTAAAAAATGCCTGTGAGGAGGAGTGTGATGGAATCATGTGTTGAAAAATAACAATTGGTGAATGTGTTGTTGATACTGATTAGTTCTAGGTCAACAGGCATCACAGAGGTGTAATACAGAATCAGTAGTTGTCCTGGTCGCATCGAGAGCAGCCATCAACACAGATTCCATTTCAATGAAATCGCTATATTGAAACATATGTATATCTGTATGCACAATTCATTATGTTGTGAAAATATCTACCTAAATCTCCATTTACGATGCCAACTTCTGATCGACTAAGAAGAATTTGCACGTGGCTCAGGTGTCAGATCACTACATGCAGTTAGACACAATCCTGCCTCTCAGCTCTATAATTCGTAGTTACTATGATATCACACTGTAGGTGCACGCCGTTTGGCTGTTGAAGAGATACTTGAAGCATCAGTTTTTACATTAACTCACAGCCTGTACAGAGCTGCACTGACCTCTTGAAATTGACATGCTAATGTGTATTTGCGTGTATGTGTATGTTTATGTGTGTGTGTGTTGGGGGGGGGGGGCTACACAGAGATATTCATAATTCATGTTAGACTTGCCGAGTGAAAGTATGGCGTGAACGAGGATATGGAGTAGGAGGAGTGAGAGAGTCATAGACCGAAAGTGATTGAATGGGTCGGCATGACACCTCATCACATGACCAAATACTCACACACACTGGCAAGCTCTATAATTAGATGTTTCACAAGTCGTCATCCTGTTGCATCAAATTAATTAAAAGTTGACTGTTAGATTTTCAAGGCTGTCATCATTAACTGAGGGGAGCCTAACCGAAAGAAAAAACTTTTTTTGAAGCCCTATTACTCCTGTACTTACGCATGAAACGTTTCTTTGTTACTTTACTAGAGGAGATTCTTGTACCTAGAGGATACGGTGCATAGGAACACATGATGTTTTTTGGTCGGTTCTGCAATCTAGGGACTGATTATAGAATCAAATTAAGGAATGAGCACTAGAAACTGACATAAGGAGTTTCCACATTTCTATAGATTTTGTTGTTGCTAGAGGTGAGGTTGCGTATTATGCAGCATTTGCAAATATTTCGTGTTCTACATCTGTAAGTGCTGTGTAATATATTACAGCTATTTGGAATATATTGTTAATATCCCTGTTACAGAATTCTATGGCAAGAAAAATTATATCTATTTTTGAAACAAGTTACAATACACGTGGACGGCAAAGCTACACTTCGTCTGTCTTCCACCGTCGAGTTCTCGGAAAATGAAGAATGTCTTTTACGTCTACACATAGACGCTGCAAGCCACCTCGCCGTGTGTGGCGGAGAGTACTCAGTGTACCACTGTCTCTTTCCCCGTTTCCTGTTCCCGTCGCGAATCGATTGCGGGAAAAACGATTGTTGATAAGTCTCCGTGTGAGATCGAGTCTCTCTAACTTGATCTCTACCATCTTTTCCCGAGATATAGGTAGGAGGAAGCAATAGATTAGTTGATTATTCTAGGACCGTACGCGCTGAGAACTTTCACAGTAAATCACACTGTGAGCCAGAACGCCTCCTTTTCAGCGCCTGCCATTGGAGTTGGCTCAGCATCAGCTTGACGCTTTCGTGCATATTATATCAAAATTTCCTTTACCAATCCTATCTGTTGCAGGTCTCAGACAGTCGAGCAATATTCAGTCATTGGTCGAACGAGAGTTCTGTAAGCGACTTCCTTTGTTGATGGACTACATTTCCTGAGGTTTCTTCCTGTGATTCTCAGTTTGACATCTCCAGTACCCACGATAAATCTTATGACTTGGTTGTACTTTAAATCGCTCCGTAAGCATAAACGTAGCTACTTTATGGATGTAATTTCTTCCAGTGATCGTTCTACAAATAGTGTAATCATACAATAATGGATCTTCCTGTCTATGTTAGATTTCCATATGGTGGGGATCAAGCGCCAATCCCTGCATCAACCGTAGATCCCGTGCTGGTCTTCCTGCATTTCACTACAATTTTCTAGCACTGCCACTTCTCTGTTTACAACACCATCATCCACAACAAGCATTACGGAACTTCTGACGTTATCCACTAGGTCACGTACATATATCTTTCGTGTAATAGTGGTCCTATAACAGTCTGTTGGGGTACGCCCGGAAATACTTTTGGATCTGAAGATTTCTCTCCGTTGAGAATGACATGACAGAAACTCTAAAATCTAGTCAAACTGATATCTCATACGGTCGTATTTTGTTCATTAGGCAACGGTGCGGAACTGTATCGAACGACTTACGTAAGTCAAGAAAAACGGCATCAGTCTGGGCATCGGTATCTACAGCCTTTTGGATCTTGTGGACGAACAGACAGATGGGTTTCACACGATGATTGCTTTCGCACCTTATTTTGAATCCAACATTGAAGATTTTCAGGTCTAAAGAAATGTCATACAGTAATACACGCGATCAAAACATGATCCGGAACTCTACAAGAGACTACGTCAGAGATGTAGGCTTATACGAGGGGCGTTCAGTAAGTGATGCAACACATTCTTTTCCCAGCCAGTTTCAGCTGAAAAAATAAGGAATCTGTTGTGGGGCATCGTAGAATATTCCCACATCAGCCGCTATAGTTTCATGAAGTTTTGATAGATAGGGCCGCTATACATAGCATTCAAAATGGCTTCTGTAATGGAGGTGCGTTCGAAGCAGAGAGCTGCCTGTCATTGGGTTTCTTTCGACGGAATACCAGAGAATCACAGACATTCATAAGTGATTGCAGAGTGTCTACGGAATTCTGGCAGTGAATAAAAGCACGGTGAGTCGTTTGGCGAGGCTTGTGTCATCACTACAACAAGGTCGCCTAAACCTCTTCGATTTCCCGCGTGGCAGCTGGCCGTACACAGCTTGTCGCGTCCCAAGCGTGGGTTTTGCTTGAGATAGAGCGCCACGATTCGTAGGCACAACTTAGCTGGTTGGCCTTAGTGAGAGAGAGACTTTGACCTGACTAAGAAATGACGATAAATGATGTAAAGGTAACAAAGGGCTGGTACAAGTCTTTCTATTGGGCGTCACTTGTTTGTGTCAGAGCCTCTTTCCCCCCTTGAGCCCTTCCTTGCACTCGCTGTACGAGCCTTTTTTAGGTGTGACTTCGGCGGCATTGTTTTTCCTATCTCCGCTATAGAAGGTCTTGAATGAAGTACGTAAATGCTGTTTTATCTCATGACTTTCGTCACCTCAGTGTACGTGAGTGGAAGATAAATTGCATATTAAGTACAGACTCCTGAATAAAATGGCAGTTAAAAATTACAAATGTTAGTCGAGCTAGCGGTGGCCTCTGGCCACATTGTACTGGGGGGAGGGGGGGGGGGGGACAGAAGTGGAAAATAAAGAAAGTGGAGAAAAAGAAAGTAAAAGGTAGGAAAAGCGGAAAGCAGGCGATGAGAAGATAAAATGGTTCAAATGGCTCTGAGCACTATGGGACTTACCTTCTGAGGTCATCAGTCCCCTAGAACCTAGTATTACTTAAACCTAACTAACCTAAGGACATCACACACATCCCTGCCCGAGTTAGGATTCAAACCTGCGACCTTAGCGACCGCGAGACCGCCGAGATAGCTACTTTGCTTGCATTCACGTCGTTACACAAAAACTGCATACCCCCTAATAGCATGGCCGAAATTTGGATAACTAAAGCAGAATTGAAGAGTCAAGATATGAAATTCTCAACATAATTTCATTAAAAAGATGTGAGTCACTTTCCCTCTTCAACAGTTTAGACCTCATGGTGTGACTACGCCCTCGAGAGCGAACATGTTACAGCACTTCCCGCGCCTTGCCAGCACCTTACAGCCCCCAGGATCCCAATGGCCCCTTTCCTGTGCATGCTGCTTCTTTGGGCTATCAAATTATGCTTCACCCTCCGCATTCCGCTGATGGCACCCAATGATTTCTTCTTCTTTCCTGGGATGAAACAGTTTTGTCTGCGTTATCTGAATAAATTTTCTTGGTGGAATGTTCCCTCATCAGAATAAAGCCAGAATTTTACAACAATTCTCAGTCATGGTATTCATCATTGGAAAAAATGTGTTGCGTTAAAGTGTGGATACTTAGAGAACAACTACCACCACCGCCTTGTTCCATGGTCACAGCTTACTTCTTTCGAGATTACATTAAAAATCTTATTAAAGGAACTCTCACAAAGAACGATCTCATGGTATACCTGAGATTACTCATCGTTGATCTGTAAATTTAGCCACAATCTAGTAGTCTGAGGTGTCTGACTCATTTTCCCGAACTGAAGATCCACGCCGGGGGATCTAAAATCAGAACGACTAGCGACCCACGGGAGGCAGACATTGCGAGCAGCCATACCGCACCATAATGGTCAGTCTGGCTGATAAGCTCTGGGGTGGCCAAGGAAATCGGCTTTTAATCAGCGCTGCCCGTCTGTCGCCAGATGTTTGTAAAGATTGCGGAGGCTCCCACACAATGTAGCGAAATTTGCTTTTAAGCCGAACACAGGGTCGTTCTCCCTTTCACTTGGGCAAATGCTGTCTGCTCTACAGGTGGTCGCCGGCCGACGTAGATAGGTTGACTCGTCCTATGAAGCGACCGGTCTCATGGCGTGTGGTTTGCCTCTTCCGAACTAAAAGCTTTTGTGACCGTCGTGTCTTGAATGTGTGTGTGTACGACAGCCTTGAGTATTTCAACCACAGTGCGCATTTGCGATTTACTTGTTATTTGCATATCGCTTACAAGAATTCATACAACATTGACTTTATCTTATCGAATTTGGGTTCGAATGAAGCGTCTTGATGTGTGGAATATGATTGTGAGGGCGTAATATGCAAGCAATGAAGGTCAGGAGAACACGACGTCTTACAATGGCAATCCATGGAGTTTGGCCACACCACCTCAAAGCTGCACCCTCAGCAGGTAAAGTTATAGCGACTGTCTCCTGTGACTCTAAAGGTGTTATTCTCTTTGATGTCCTCCCTCATGGTGCAAACATCAACTCTGAACTGTACTGTGCTACCCTCAGGAAACTGAAGAAGGAACTTCAGCATGTTCGTCTCCATTTAAATGTTAACTAACTTCTCCTTCTCCATGACATCGCAGGGCATCACACAAGTCTACACACCCAAGAGGACCTCTCAGTGCTTCGATGGAGTGTTGTAACTCATCCACCATACAGCCCAGATCTCACACCTTCAGACTTCCATTTGTTTGGCCCAGTTAAGAATGCACTCCACGTGAAGCAGTACGTGTATGATGGGGAGGTCATTGATTCAGCAAGACGTTGATTACCAGGTAGACCAGTTGAGTGGTACCATGTGGGCATATAGACCCTACCAGAAAGATGGCGTTGAAGTCAGTCGCATTGGATGTAGACTGCACTCAAAAATAGGTTTTGTAGTCAAAAGAGTTGGGGAATAATTTGGTATATTGAAATTCTGATTTACACCAGCCATCTTTCATCAAGAAAATTTGTTACATTACTTATCGAACGCCGCTCGTAGTTTTGTGCGTTCTTTTCGCAACCCTTCTTGAAAACGGAATTTTCCTGTACTTTTCTCCTATCGAAGGAATGCTTCGCTTTTGCAGAGACTTACGTTATACTACTGCTAGAAGAAGGGTAATTTCTTTTGCATACTCGATGTATAATCGTACTGCTATCCGGTCAGGTTCAGTGGTCTTTCCTCTGTGATGTCTTCGTTTGCTTTTCACTTGAGTGATACTCTTAAATTTACAGTCTAGCTCTCTTTGCTTTCGTAGCAGATTTCTAAGACGATTGTTGTCCTCCGGCGGGTCTTTTACAGCTCTCCGAACTTTCTTCGGCACATAAGTGTCGACGGCGTATTGTAAAATGCTTTTAAATGTACTTGGGAGCCATATATTAAATGAATATTTGTAAAATGATCGTGAGCATGGTTCATAGATGTTCAACATTGACCTTGGCGGAGGTGAAATATTTATGCCGACAGCTCAGGTAACCTGAAATTTGTTTCTTGTTTCTTTTGCAAAGCAGGAAGATCTTCCTACTTCTCTTTGTACTGTCATTTACAGCCGTATTCAGTGATGCTGCAATGGCCTTATAATCACTCATTCCCGGTTCTAAGCCAACTGGTCGAAAAATTTGGGTTTAGATGTCACGACGGAACTTGTGATATTTCCAAATTAAGTGAAATCCATTAATGTCTTCACCTGTTATGAAAATGGAAACTTGCGTTATTTTCCAATACCCTCCTTTTCAAAAACTGTTTAACTTGTAACAAGTTTTTAATATTACGTCTGCTAAATTAGAGCCGGTCGGAGTGGCCAAGCGGTGCTAGGCGCTACAGTGTGGACCGCTACGGTCGCAGGTTCGAATCCTGCCTCAGGCATGGATGTGTGTGATGTTCTTAGGTTAGTTAGGTTTAAGTAGTTGTATGTTCTAGGGGACTAATGACCTCAGAAGTTAAGTCCGATAGTGCTCAGAGCCATTTGTTAAATTAGATTTTATTTACGATCACTCGTGTGTAGCAGAGACATAATGAAAGAGAGAGGCGAGTACATACACTAACGATAACTTTTTTTTCGATTGGAACGCTTTTAAGTCTCAATAGACTATTTGTTTCTAGCTAAATTACCATGTTGTACCTTGGAACATGTTCTTACATTTGGAAAAACCTTAATTTTCTGGGGCACTAGTAATGCCCCAAATTTGAAAAGTAGTGTGAGTGGTATACGTATGTGGCATTACATACGTAAGTCGCCTCAACTTATTATGAAAGTGTCAATGTCAATATAAAAAAGGGGTTGTTAATTTTATTCGTTTTTGCTTCTGAAAATGCTTCCAAAATTATATTGTAGGAAGAGCATCTGTAGCGGAGCCTGTCGCGGCCGGAGGTGTCTCACAACTGCGACGATAGCAGTAGCGTGGAGCGCGGCAAATACACTTCTGGAAATTGAAATAAGAACACCGTGAATTCATTGTCCCAGGAAGGGGAAACTTTATTGACACATTCCTTGGGTCAGATACATCACATGATCACACTGACAGAACCACAGGCACATAGACACAGGCAACAGAGCATACACAATGTCGGCACTAGTACAGTGTATATCCACCTTTCGCAGCAATGCAGGCTGCTATTCTCCCATGGAGACGATCGTAGAGATGCGGGATGTAGTCCTGTGGAACGGCTTGCTATGCCATTTCCACCTGGCGCCTCAGTTGGACCAGCGTTCGTGCTGGACGTGCAGACCGCGTGAGACGACGCTTCATCCAGTCCCAAACATGCTCAATGAGGGACAGATCCGGAGATCTTGCTGGCCAGGGTAGTTGACTTGCACCTTCTAGAGCACATTGGGTGGCACGGGATACATGCGGACGTGCATTGTCCTGTTGGAACAGCAAGTTCCCTTGCCGGTCTAGGAATGGTAGAACGATGGGTTCGATGACGGTTTGGATGTACCGTACACAATACAGTGTCCCCTCGACGATCACCAGAGGTGTACGGCCAGTGTAGGAGATCGCTCCCCAAACCATGATGCCGGGTGTTGGCCCTGTGTGCCTCGGTCGTATGCAGTCCTGATTGTGGCGCTCACCTTCACGGCGCCAAACACTCATACGACCATCATTGGCACCAAGGCAGAAGCGACTCTCATCGCTGAAGACGACACGACTCCATTCGTCCCTCCATTCACGCCTGTCGCGACACCACTGGAGGCGGGCTGCACGATGTTGGGGCGTGAGCGGAAGACGGCCTAACGGTGTGCAGGACCGTAGCCCAGCTTCATGGAGACGGTTGCGAATGGTCCTCGCCGATACCCCAGGAGCAACAGTGTCCCTAATTTGCTGGGAAGTGGAGGTGCGGTCCCCTACGGCACTGCGTAGGATCCTACGGTCTTGGCGTGCATCCGTGCGTCGCTGCGGTCCGGTCCCAGGTCGACGGGCACGTGCACCTTCCGCCGACCACTGGCGACAACATCGATGTACTGTTGAGACCTCACGCCCCACGTGTTGAGCAATTCGGCGGTACGTCCACCCGGTCTCCCGCATGCCCACTATACGCCCTTGCTCAAAGTCCGTCAACTGCACATACGGATCACGTCCACGCTGTCGCGGCATGCTACCAGTGTTAAAGACTGCGATGGAGCTCCGTATGCCACGGCAAACTGGCCGACACTGACGGCGGCGGTGCACAAATGCTGCGCAGCTAGCGCCGTTCGACGGCCAACACAGCGGTTCCTGGTGTGTCCGCTGTGCCGCGCGAGTGATCATTGCTTGTACAGCCCTCTCGCAGTGTCCGGAGCAAGTATGGTGGGTCTGACACACCGGTGTCAATGTGTTCTTTTTTCCATTTCCAGGAGTGTATATAGACTGATGCGCAGCTGGCCGGTATTGAAGAGGAACGAAAGCATCTAATAATGAAAGTTGTGAAAAAGAGACAATTAACGTGACATACTTTTTGTTCAAAAATTCTGGTTTTTGGTTTTCTCTCTTGTTTCAAGAGGAGTTACCGTTGAGATCTCGTGTAGAGAGTTACATTTGAGACATAGGGGAGCTAGTCACCATTGAGGTCACGGCGTAACGTCAGTCAGTTCGTGACACTCGGGAAGTGTAAGTCTATTTGGAGTTGGCACTTGAGTGATTTAATGTCGGATTTGGGCTTCTAAAGTTATTAGTTGAACCCGTGATGGGGTTATGGCCTGTATGGGAAGTTATATGTAATTATTGCGCGAGGTGTATTGTTCGCAATCAGTAGTGGGATGTGCGATGATATTTGGAGCTGGCTTTAAAAGAGTAACTCGTTGTGAGACACGCTAAGAGATTGGTTTTTCTCACGGTTTCATGCGACTAGTGATATTGTAAAGTTTGGTCGAGCTAACCTTGGAGTTGCTCGCAGTCAGGCGTTCCGTATCTCGTGCTAAGGGGAGGTTCTTTTCAGTCTTGATTGTGTACAAAAGTACATGTGCAGTTTCCGCTTCTGTAATAAGGATTTGCTAAAGCTTTGGCGTGAGTGTGCGACTGTATTGGTTGTAATTGTGGGGAAGTCCTAAGGTAATAGAATCCCCGGCAGAAAGAACTTTCAAATTGAACTGCGGCCTGTGATTGTCGTGTAATTATTGTGAGAACGGACGTCCCAGTTTGATTAATGTAAACGGGAGAATCAATCTGTGTCAGATACTTTGTGACATGAGCGAATTGGTGTAATAGTAATTTTCCATCCGACAAAACTGACAGAACCAAGACCTATTAACTGAGTAGAGCACGATAATTGTATCTTTGAAATTGTCAGTTCTGCGTGTTTTAATTTGGTATAGAGTGTCCGCGTATGTCAACTCCTGAAGAGGTAGAGATTTGCTTTGATTTGAGTGAATGTCAATGATACTTTAAGGTGGCGGTGACGCTTAGGTTTTTTGTTCCTTTTTTATACTAGCTTCCGCTTCGTGGGGAAGTAGTTTAGTACCAGCACTCACGCCTGACGAAACTTTGTGGAGACATTGAAAATTAAGAAAACGGCTAATAAAATGATGCTCAGGCCCTGTGCATGATAAAGGAAAAATTCGTGTCTCGTGTTATCATTTCTTCCCATATAACATAACTTGAAAACACGATAACAGAATTTTTGAATCTCAAAAAAAAAAAAAGTTAAAGATTACGCAGTGAATCAAAACGGTAAAGTACAAGCAGGACAATGAATATTAAAGTGAAAGATAAGTCACACTGAGAGTTCGTTACGATAATTACGTAAAGTTTGGCTTAAAGCATATGAAAGAGGTTTTTGTCTAACTGTTTCAGTGGTAAAAAGTGGAAAAGTTAAGTTATGGGGAATTAATAAACTATGAAGGTTGTAGCATAAACCATTATCACTGATAGAGAGCCAATAACATTATCCATTGTGTGTGTTCGTAAAAATAAATAAGCAAGGATAGAGCTGCAGTGCAATGACTGTATAGGATTAATGATCTATGACTTGCAACGCTCAGTCAACACGTAAAATTATATCGCTGGCGTGCTCTTAGGAAACTTAAACTAATTGAAACTGGTAGCTAAGAAAGTTCAGACTAGATTCATTGCTTCAGTGGGGATCTATTAAAAGGAACGCTTAAACTCCACATTTGACAATTTTCAAGCTGTGAATAAGGTAAGATAAATCGAAGGTATCAGCGTTGGAGTCTTGGGTTACGTAACAGAGGTTTCCGATCACGTTGATGTGAAGTGTGACCCATCGCAGTGAGTTGGGTTTAATTGACTTAAGCAGCGCATCCTAATGAGACTTGTAGTTTCTGCTTGATTCCATCGACTAGTAGATTACTTCTGGTGTTAGCTTGATGGTCGAACTTGTAAAATCTTGTGATAGTCAGATGCGTTAACTAAAATTTTCAATCGGGAGCTAACACTAGCCGATAAAACCAGAACCCGTTTGTACTAGTGGTTGTCTAGTTGCATCTTCGGCGGTAGCTATTGTGCGAGTGGTAAGCATTTCGTTAAACTTTCCATCCTCACAACTACTTGCAGATAGCTGATATAGTACACGGCCGTGCGGAACCCTATGGTGTGGCTACGCGTTTTAATACACTTGTCAACTCTGTGTATCAGTGCCATCCCACCCAGGTTTGACACACTGATAAATAGTAGTCGCTTTAGCAGGTGTTGTTGGCTAGCGCAGTAAATATAATTTAGCAGAAACACCACCACCGAGGAGCAGTACACACTTTTTGCAATTTCAGAAAAAGCCTGCAACACGAAAAAGTGAATGTCATAATTTAAAGATGGAATAAAAATTCATTGGTAACCCACTTCCAAAGTGACCCCGTAAGAGAGTTGTAAAACTCTTAATAGTAGAGAATATGAAACCTAATTTATGCATTAAATGCCTTTATTGTTGAGAAATGAAGGTATATTAAAAGTGGTGCTCGAAGTGACCTGCCACCAGCTACATGCACAGTTCAACACAGCACTGCATGTTCGTGAATATTGCTGTCAGATTATTGGAGTTCACGGCAGATGACGTTACATAACTAGTGGATGTGACGGCATCTTTGAAATGTGACAACAGTGACGTTCCACGAGCTGTGTGTGGGTCTCGTGTTTCAGCGTATCTTACTGTTCGTGGTTCTCGGTGCAACATAACTGGTGCCAATTTTGTTGGCACTACTGTCACGAGTGAAGGGCACCAGGTATTGTTTCACGAATTTATAAAGTAGTTGGATTACGAGGAACCGACACTTAGCTCGTACCAGCACGTTGGGTCAACATGACACTCGTCTAAGGAGAGTATGTCTTCGGTAGAATCTCTTCCCTCACAGCGTATTTTAGGAGGATTATGGTCCCCCAAAGTCACTTGCCTTGAAGCTTACCTTAAAGGTAATGTGTACAGCAACAAACCACGCACCTTCGACGGGTTACGTGAGACCATCCGCCTCGAAATCTATGCAGCAGCGCCCAATACTCTGGCAGCAACTTTCACGATCATGCAGCGCCGTGTTGAGCTGTTCAAATGTGTGTGAAATCCAAAGGGACCAAACTGCTGAGGTCATCGGTCGCTAGACATACACATTACTTAAACTAAATTATGCTAAGAACAACACACACACACACACACACACACACACACACACACACACACCCATGCCCGAGTGAGGGCCGCACAGTCCGTGACACGACATTGACCGCGCGGCCACTTCGCGCGGCTTGTTGAACTGTGTCTACAAGTGGGACGAGATCAGTTCCAGCACCTCATGTAATGTACCTACGTTTCTAAAACATAAAGGCACGACACGTAATAATTTGGCTTCATATCCTCTTTTATTAACATTTTTATGTCACTATTTCCACGGCCCGTTAGGAGTGGGACATCCTGTATATTAAACTTCTATTACAGAGGCGAAACTTTGAAAACTGTCTCTAGATAAACACTCTCCCCCATCTATTTTCTTTTAATAAATATTTTCATATTACACTCCCTCAATAATGGCAGGTTTCCTACTTCACTGTAGTATATTGTAAGCTACGATCTCAAATGAAACATGATAATGGTTGTCTTCGTATACAATACTATCTCGTATCTGCAACCAACTCACATCGAACTGCTAGCAAGCTGCTTAGTATATTCATTAGACTTTCTTGTGTCTGACATTAAAAGATTTTGGCCCCGTCATTGGTGTGTCTGCATTGTTTCATCACCGTACCGCATTATTATGCCACTGCTTCGTCACCCAAGTCTCATTATTGTTGCTCCATCTTCGGCTTTCCGTCGATGCTGAGTCAGTCTCCATCTTGTAAATGTTTCATCTGAGATCGTCACTTTTACCTTGCTCGTTTAGGTGGCAGAGTCTCACGGTGATGGCATCCTACCAAGTCAAATACACCGCCTGACGCAAAACCTAAACACTCGAAGGAGAGGATGGCATGAATTGAAAATTCACGGACAGAAAAGGTGTGTGATGTTATGTTAGTGATTAAAAAATCAACCCAGGTTTACTAAGTACTTGGCAGTATTAGCCCACTTATCAGTATGATGTGTCAGCCGCTTTGTCCAGGATGCATCCACGGAATCAGTTGGAAATGGTGTCACAAGCTGATGCAGTCTCTTCTCAGAAGAGCTGCCTCACAATTATTATAACTGATCCTTGATGCATTGGATACTGCTTCTGGGACAGCGTTGGCATCAAATCAGATCACATACGTCCTATCGGTTCAGATCTGTGGATCTTGCTAGCCGCACCCGTACCTCAACATCACACGGATAGTTCAAACAGACACGTTCCATGTGTGGACGAGCATTTTCCTGTTGGAAAATAGTGACACGGTACTGCAGCGTGAGAGGTAACACATGGGGACACAGGATGTGACGTAGAGTTGTGCTGTTCGAGTTCCCTCAATTACTCCACCTATGACCAGAACTCATCCCCGATAGTTCTACACACCATTATGCTAAGAGTAACACCACCGCGCCTCTTCAAAATAATGGAAGAATGGGACCTTTAACCATGTCTCCGCCATACTCGCCAACAATGGTCATTCATGGCAGTGCAGAACATGGACCCATCGCTAAACACAGTACCTCGCCATTCATCAGCAATCAATGCTTATCCATCACGGAACCATTCAAAACGGAGGCGTTTGTGTGTTGGTGTTAAAGGCAGCCAACGCAGGGGAACGTAGTTTCCTAGAACAGCTGCTATTAGCCTCCGACAAATGGTGTGAAAGAGAATGCTACAGGGATTCCATAACTTGTTCTCGGATGGCCATTCTTACATCCCAATGTTCTACAAATCTACCAGCTGGCCAAATCGAAAACGGCAATTAGGCCCCTTTCAGACTCCATCATATGGTGTAACGCTGCCTCCACCAACATGCGGCATGTCCGTCTCGTTCATGTTGATCATTCACCATCAACGCAAACTAAATCATTCTGGTGGCGCTCTACTTGTGTCAGAGAATTTCCCCTCTAATAATATACGCACCCACCGTTAAGGTCTAGGAGTATGAAGTTACATTGACATCAGACCATGTATTTTAGGTGCTTCGCTTCTGTCAGGAAGTGTATTCCGGATCTAAAATAGTCTCCGGTTTGGGTGTCTGGGGGAGGGGTGGGTTAGGGATGTTGATGTTGGAAAAAAATGTATGTAGCCTTTAAAGGATCGGGAAGTGGAACATTAGCCCTCCAGTAGATTAGACACCTTGAAAACATGAAGCGACATGTTGAAATTAGATATAGTTAGAATTAGTGAAGTGAGATGGCAGGAATAATAAGATTTATGGTCATCAGAAGATAGTCAGCAAGTAATTAAAGTGGGATAATCAAGAAGTAGTTGTCATAATGAACAACCTAATCATAATGATATTATTAATTACAATATTAATACAGATGAAATACTATGACCAGCATAGTGAACATGTTGTGGTTGGCAGGAGAGCCAACCGTGTTACTAAAGGAGGCCGAAATGCACGCGTTTTAGCTCACGCAGGCTGGCTTGAGGTCTGGAACATGACAAGGGAATTAGAATTGAGAAAAACGGACGTAGTTGGTGGAATACTTAACTTTAATCCATTAATGATGGACGTCGCTCTTGACGGTACATATTTCACAATATTAATAGTACTGATAATGGCGCCTTGCTAGGTCGTAGCAAATGACTTAGCTGAAGGCTATGCTAACTATCTTCTCGGCAAATGAGAGCGAATTTTGTCAGTGAACCATCGCTAGCAAAGTCGGCTGTACAACTGGGGCGAGTGCTAGGACGTCTCTCTAGACCTGCCGTGTGGCGGCGCTCGGTCTGCAATCACTGATAGTGGCGACACGCGGGTCCGACGTATACTACCGAACCGCGGCCGATTTAAAGGCTACCACCTAGCAAGTGTGGTATCTGGCGGTGACATCACAGAACAAATGATCATATCTAAAGCGTACAGAAGAACACAACCAAACACTGTAGTACAATTAGTTATGCCTACTAGTGGGAGATCGTGGACTGGGAGAATGATTTGAAATGGGAAACTGTCTGGTGGAATTTTACATAGAGAACATTTTAATCACTGTTACCACGTGAATCAAGACTAATAATGAGAGAAGGTTGTGTACTTGGAAGAGAAACTGAAAACATGTAGAATGTGAGATTGACAGAAAGTGATAAAACGCAAAACAAGAATGGCTAGAGATTAAATGAAAAGTTATAGGAAGTTGCTTTACTGTGGAAAATATTCATACCTCTTATGAGATGACTAAAAAAAAACTCATGGACGAAAGAAACAGCTGTCTGAACATCGACAGCTTTGATGGCATGCCAGCAATAAGTACTGAAAGGAGCACTTAAACGTGGTAAAATAGTATGTAAAGGAAAGAAATTTAGCACTATATTATGAAAACGTATGAAGGAGTGGATGAAGATTGGAGGAGGGGGAGGGGGTTATACGATACCACGAGACAAATTTAACAGCGAGCTAAGAGACAGGAGTCTAAACAAGACATCAGGAGAAGTCGAAAATCTCTCAGAACCTCAGAACTAATAAGCTCCTTGGAAGAAGAAAAATGACGAAATTGTTCTACCTGGTATGAACGAATATGAGACAGTCGAAATACATCATAGCTTAAGAGGAATATAATGATGTCAGTATCAAATAAAGGAGAGTGCTGACATTCTTGATTTATCAAGGATAAAATACAGGAAGCGAAACCTTATTCATACTGAAATGAGACTGCAGTTATAAGAGTTTAAAATGAAACGAACAGATGGGAGGGAGGGAGGGAGAGTGGTAGCTGATCACTTACGTTATTCCATCTGTTAATAGAACACATAGTAAAGGAAACGAAGAAGAAATTTGGAAAAAGGATTCAAATGTAGAGAAACGAAACGAAATGAAAATTTAAAGTATGCCGATTATCATAAAGAAATCTAATAGAAATAACTTCGATGATAACGGAGAAATTAGATTTACGAATGTGACTTAAATAGTAGTAGACATCTTATGATATTCAGGCAATAAAATAACTAAGAATGGCAAAAATACCGAGGATATACACTAACGGAAAAAAATCAGAACACTACGAAGGAGTGTGCGACATAAACGAAAATTAGTAGGCATGTATCTACACTTAAAAGATGATTTCTATTCAGATTATGCGCCAGTTGCATAAGAGTGGCGCTGGCTGCGCTACTATGAGAATGCAAATCACGTTTGCTTGAAACACACTCCTTAACGGTTGTAAGCATTAGTTTCTTTTGAGACCGGACGTGACGAGTTGATGTTAGTCAAGACTTTCTTTAAGGCGACAATCACGCCATTATCAATACCTCACTGAGTTAGAACGAGGTCGTGTAATAGGTCTACAGGAAGTTGGATGTTCCTTCTGTGATACTGCGGAAAGACTTGGCAGGACTGTACCCATTGTACAAAATTGCTGGCAGCTGTGGGCACGAGAATGTACGGTCGCAAGAACACGGGGCTCCGAGCGGCCACGTGCCACTACCGAAAGGGAAGACCGTCGTGTCGGGCGTATGGCTCTGGTGCATCGCACTGTACCTGCAGCAGCAATTTGGACCACAGTGACACAATGATTTCTTACAAATTTGTTACTTCAAAGACAGCACCGAGATAGACGCCCTGTAGCGTGTATTCCACCGATGACAGGTCACCGTCACTTACGACTTCTGTGGTGCCAAGCGAGAGTACATTGGAGGGGAGTGTGGAGGTCTCTTGTGTTTTCTAATGAAAGTTAGTTCGGCCCCAGTGCCAATGACGGACGTGTCTTGTTTAGAAGGAGGCCAGTTCAAGGCCTGCAACCAACCTGTTTGCATGTTAGATACACTGAACCTACACCTGGAGTTATGGTCTGGGATTCGATTTCGTATGACCGCAGGAGAGCTCTCGTGGTTATCCCACGCAGCTTGACTCGAAATTTGTACGTCAGTCTGATAATTCGAAACGGTATGCTGTCATTCACGAACAGCATTCCAGGCGATGTTTTCCAACTGGGTAATTCTCGCCCACACGCCCCTGTTGTAACCTAATATGCTCTGTAGAGTGTCGACATTTTGCTTTGGCCTGCTTGATCACCATTTCTATCTCCAATCAAGGACATATGAGACATCATCGGACGCCAACTCGAGCGTCATCCACAAACAGCATTATCCGTCCCTGTATTGCCGGCCGGAGTGGCCGAGAGGTTCTAGGCGCTACAGTCTTGACCCGCGCGACCGCTACGGTCGCAGGTTCGAATTCTGCTTCGAGCATGGATGTGTGTGATGTCCTTAGGTTAGTTAGGTTTCGGTAGTTATAAGGTCTAGGGGACTGATGACCACAGAAGTTAAGTCCCATAGTGCTCAGAGCCATTTTTTTCGTCCCTGTATTGACCGACCAAGTACATGGAACTCTATCCCACAAACTGGCATCCCGCACCTTCACAAACACCATACATGTACGTTTGCGTACTTATATTCAATATTCTGGCGGTTACACCGATTATTAATGTACCAGTATTTCACATTTCCGATAGCTTATCTCGCGTTTACATTAACCTATGACCTTTCACTGTTAATAATTAAATATTTTATCTCGGCACGTGTATTCCCGAAATTTCATTACTCTAAATTTCATTACTCTAAATCAATAATTTATTGGTGTTCCGATTTTTTCCGTCAGTGTACAGTGCAGATAACAGTTGGCCAGAAAAACTTTTCTGAAAAGGGAACTGTGTCAACAGTTGATATAAATATGAGTTAAGAAGTGTTTACTGAAAGTATTTGCTTGGACCATCGCATTACATAGAAGTGTAGCGTGGGTGACTAAAATAAGGAATAGGTTAACAGTACGAACCCGATAGTTAGGCATAGTTAATTTATCAGTGAAGGGAAGTGTGGGACCTGAAAATTGTAGAGGCTGATCAAGGCTTAACTGAAGTAAACAGGTTCAAGCGGATGTATGGTACTGCAGTTCTGCAGACAGGAAGAGATTTGCACTTGATGAGTTTTTTTAGGACAGCAACAGCAAGTCAAATTTTATGTTGAATATCACTTCAACAGGCCTAGTAATCTCTTAAATTGTCACATAATGTAGGAAATGCGATATGGTATGTTGCCCTTCTATTCCAGGCGTTCGACTGAACGTCGCTCCACTACTATCAGAGCACATCCAAGGAACATGTGAATCTAAAGGTATCGAAGGGATTCAAACGCGATATAAAACGCTGATGTGCATCGTACTCGTTTCTCGCTCAGTCTTCTCGGCTTGAATGTTTAGAGGCCAACGAAATTTCAGATGAAGGCTTTTCCTAATGGATAGTTATATTTCCGTGGTTGTAAATGACTTACTCTAGAACGCCACATTGTTGACTATGGTCACTGGACTTCTTCGGAAAGACGTAAGCATTTGTTTCAGTTCATTGCAGAGGAGAATTATCAGAAGCACCGCTCCTCATTGAGCTATTATTTGGGCTAGCACACCCCAGGAAGTTTATCACTTCTTTTGTCATGTGAATATGTCCGTGAGCGCATCTAATATGAAAGCGAATTCTCTTTGCGACCTGTTTCCGAGCCAAAATCACCTGCCTCATTATGCTTCCACACAACAGTTTAACTAATTTTTGTGGGTGAATAGGGAAATATTTGCTGCATGAACATATATTTGGTCGTGCGGTAGCGTTCTCGGTTCCCGCGCCAGGGTTCCCGGGTTCGATTCCCGGCGGGGTAAGGGATTTTCTCAGCCTCGTGATGACTTGGTGTTGTGTGATGTCCTTAGGGTAGTTAGGTTTAAGTAGTTCTAGGGGACTAATGACCATAGCTGTTAAGTCCCATAGTGCTCAGAGCCATTTGAACCATTTTAAAGATAAATTGTTTATTTAATTGTTTCAAGGTTAATATGAAATAACAGTCATCAAGCTAACATGTTGTAAAGGATTAATTTTCGCCGATGGATACCGTTGGACTCTTTAAGTTATAATACTAAAACTATCAGTTGCACCAACTTATACTTCAACCACAGCTGCAAAAATCTTGTGTTTAAGTCTTACAAGAATTATTAGTTCTGATAAAGCTACTGCTTCATTTAGTACCGACTTATATACCGTCCAGTTACATTAATGTGACCACCTGACAAAATTCTGAATAATAACCTTTTGCAGCGTGGATCGTTGCGACAGTGACGGAAGAAAGTTACTGAGGTCGTGGAAGGTATCGACAAGGATGCAGGGCTACGCTGACTCCAGTGCTGTGGCCAGCTTCGCCAGATTTCTCGGTTGAGGATCCACGGCGCCAGGAGCCCCATCGAGCTTGTGCCACAGATTCTCGACTGGTTTTCAATCCGTGTAGTCTGGTGGCCAGGGGTGTACAGTAAATGCATCCACGTGTTATTCAATTCACTCATGCACACTGCGAGCTGTGTAACACGTTTTTTGTCCTGCTGGTAGATGCCATCGTGCCGGGGAAAAACAAACTGCATGTAGGAGTGGACATGGTCCTCAAAGATAGATGCATATTTATGTTGATTCATCGTGCCTTCCAGAATGACGAGATCACCCAGGGCTTGCCACGATAACATTCCCAAGACCATAACGCTCCCTCCTCCAGTCATGACCCTGCGAACGATTGTTGAGAGAGGTTTGCTTTCAGTTCGATGGAGCATAAAATTTGATTCTTGTGAAAAGGCCACATCCACTTGCGATACTGGCGACAAGTCCCAGCATTCGACGGCGATGAACGGTAGCCTGCATGCATGCATGAAGAAGGCGCATGCTGTGGAGGCCCATAGGCAGCAACGGTGGTCGGGGAATAACTGTTGTTAGACCCTTATTTCATCTGGATGGTCAGCTGCTCGACAGTTGCACATGTATTTGCCTGTGCACATCAACACAGCCGTCACCTATGGCCGTGGTGCACCAGAGTCCCCTCGGTGCCGGTTTCGGATGGTCATTTTGCCATACACTGTATACTTTGACGATGGCGGCACGCGACCAGTTTACTAACTTAGCCGTCCCTGAAAGGCTTTCACCCTTGGACCGAAAGCCAGTAACCCTGCGCTTTCGAGTGTAAGATAAATCTCTCCGTTTCCTCATTACACTGTTTTCTGTGTTCCGATGATACGCTCACTGATAGTTCTGACATCTTCCGTCTGTCAGTGGTTATTGGACACTGGCGTCGAACATAGGCGGTGGTCACATTCATGTGACTGGATTGTGTAGGTATATGCGGAGCGCTCAGTAAGTAAAGCAACACTTTTTTTCTGAAAGCAGGTTAATTTCGTTCAGGATTCCAATGCACCATATTATTCCCCACTCTTTTGATTACGAAACTCTATCTTTGAACGTAACCTCAGCCCAATGCGATAGCCTTACCCCAATTTACTGGGAAGGCCAGTATGCCCACTAGGTGCCAGTCTACTGGTAGACGTTGGAGCCAACGTCATGCTGCATCAGTCACCTCCCAATGTGCGCATACTGCTTTCCGCGTTGTGCTCCTTCATTGGGCCAAACAGATGGAAATCGGACACTGCGAGATCCGGGTTGTAGGATGGATGAGGAAGAACAGTCCAATGAAATTATGTGAGCAACTCTCTCGGGTGCGCAGACTTGTGTAAGGCCATGCGTTGTCATACAGAAGGTGAAGTTCGTTTGCATCTCTTTTGAGACGAACGTGGTGAATTTATTTCTTCAGTTTCGTGAGTGCAGTACAATACACTTCGGACTTGATCGTTATACCATGAGGGAGGACATCAAACAGAATGATCAAAAAATGTTCAATTGTGTGTGAATTCCTAAGGAACCAAACTGCTGAGGTCATCGGTCGCTAGACTTACACGCTACTTAAACTTACTTATGCTAAAGACAACACACACGCTCTTGCCCGAGGGAGGTCTCCAACCTCCGGCGGGAGGGGCCGCGCAATCCGTGACATGGCGCCTCTAACCGCGCGGCCACTCAGCGCGGCTAGAGTAATACCTCCAGAGTTCCAGAAGACCGTCACCGTGAATTTATCGGCTGAGGGTGTGGCTTTCAACTTTTGTCTCGTAGAAAGGCTGGTGTAGTGCTACTCCATGGATTGCCGTTTTGTTTCCGGTTCGAAGTGATAAACCCAAGTTTCAGCGTCTGTGACGTTCTTCGACAATAAATTATCACTATTAGCTTCGTAACGAGCTAGAAATTCCGCAAAAATGGTCCTTCGTTGCTCTTTATGGTCTTCTGTTAGCAGGTGAGGAAGCCAGCGGGCACACACCTTTGAGTACGGCCGTCCGCAAACGGGTCGATTCGCGCTCATCGTGGGCGCGACTCGCGTCTCTTCCGTCGCGCGCGTCATGTACCAGCTGCGAGATCCAAGAGACGACCGTCTGCACACGGGTCGATTGGCACTCGTCGTGGGCACTATTTTTCTTCATTCAGTTTGCAACTTACACAAGGTAGCTACAAAACTTTGTTGGTTATTTCCTGCACTACGAGTAATCACATGTGTCATGAACAACTCTAGTCATGAGGGCGATGCTGTGATGTCCTGCTACCGGCGTAACAAAAGGACACAGAGAGCATTATTGGTGCATCAGCACATAGAACGGAATTTTCGTCATCGGTTGTTTGTTGGTGCTAGACAGCTGCCAGACAGTGAATCAAAAATTATAGCATTCTACAAAATGTGAACGGAATCTTACATTGCCTCATTGAATGTTTTAGCTGCAGCTACTCATCACATGAAGACAAATGTGAGGAACTGTGTGTGCGTGTGTGTGTGTATGTGTGTGTGTGTGTGTGTGTGTGTGTGTGTGTGTGTGTGTGTGTGTGTGTGTGTGTGTGTGTACGTGTGTGAGTGTGTATTTGTATGTTCAGAAAAACTAATCCTTGTAACATCAAGGTAATCCTTTTAATCTACATTTGTAACACACATATAGAAGTATCTATATGTCTATTACAACGATATTAATTTTTTGTGAAAGTAAGTATTATACTACAAAGGAACATACAGTGAAAATACGTGAAACATTTCGCAAATTGTGGAAAATTACTTCTTTCGTAGATGAACTGATGGAGTATTACGGTGATTTTCTGGTTCTGTGAAGATGGTAAAACCACTTCTCATTTATATTTTACTAGACTCTATGGACACTAGACTCTCTCTTATCTATTTCAGTGGATAGTGTTTCAAATCTTCGCCGCCTTTAGTGAAAAATATTCGTCAAAAGCCTTGTCTGCGGCGCTTTGAAAGTCTGAATATTTTCTCTTGTTGACTCATCTTCTTGTACCGATGGGAACAAGTGAGGGTGTCACCCTGCCCTCATGAACTGCCAAAAGTGGTCCTGAAATCACGGCAAGAGATAACTCAGGTGATATTGCCGTAGATGTAGGCCTGATGTCGCTGGTTAATTGTGATTACTTCAAGCGCGGACAAAATGTTTTCTGAAAACAGGGTTATTTCGTTGAGATTTTCCGTTAGGGAAATATCTGGCATTGGGGAGGGATGACAGTTTGTAAGCGGATTGCCAGTAGGGACGCCAGATACTTTTACGAAACGAATAGCAAGTTGCATCGCATCCATCAAATAACAGGTTTTCTTATTTGTTGCTCAACTACATCTCGGTTTGGGCTTGACATTCTCCACGAACGTACTCCGCAGGTTCCTTTACTTTTCATTGCATTCATCCACTGTAATTGAAAAATTAATGACATATTTTTGGATTGATAAGAATATAATTGATTGCAGATAAATATTTTTTTTCGCCATGTCTTGCAGATAGTAATATTTTAGCTTATCTGTATGATTTCCGATATTTGGCTACATAGATCTACGTTTGTTTCATTGGCTCTGTTCTCTTGTCAGGAAGCGACTACAGTCGAGTGGATAGTATCTGAAACCATGCAGATCGTGTGGGATGAGTTGAAAGACGCCTACATGAAATGCCCTGTTCAATATCATTCGAAAAGAATTGCTGAGGGCTTTCAGTCTTTACGGAATCTTCCAAAAAATAGGAGCAATATATGAGAAACACGTTCTAATAGAGAAAAGTCCTAATAATGGTTCGACTAATTTTAATTGTAAATCATATCACTCTGTGATTCCAATGGTATTTTAACTATGACTGAAACAGGGAACGCTGGTAGGAACCATTCGGTTTACGTTACCACCTCTTGCCAAAACAAACAACCGTCCTGTGCTAACGTTGTTAGAGTTTATTTAGCAAATTATTTTCTGGCTACAACTACATCACTGCCATGGCAATGTGATCGTTGCATGTAAAACATAAATGTGGGTTTCAGTAATTATACGTCGTGACCTATTGTGTATTTTTTACTTGAATCGTCTTTATCTGTACATGCTTTGCTTGTATTTAATAATGTACTTAGCTGTGGAATAAGTACATAGTGAAAATAAAACTGGATATAAATATCTGACAAGTTCACTTCTTTGACAACCTCTTTCCACGATTCATACGTAAAATCCTTCCTCGAATATTCTCGGAGGGTGTAATTGTATAGCTGAGCGATCTGCTCGTCACGCTCGAACTTTCCCGTGCACCGCATGAAGCAAGAGACGAGAGCCCCTCCAACGGCTTCGAGAGCATTATAATGACTGCAAGTCGGCCCGTTAGCGGTCACGAGTTCACTTAAGCGGTCAATTCAATGCGGACAGAATCGCGTTGGGAACAAGTCGCGTCCACGACAAGTGCGAATCGACCCGTCTGCGAACGGCCTACCGCAACTGATGGACAGCTGTGCCAGCACTACTAGCACAGACGTCCAGTTCAGCAACGAGGCGTATAATTGGGATCCGTCGATCACCTCGAACGAGAGTGTCCACACGTTCCAACCCTACAGGAGTCACAGCTGTGTGCAGCCGACCGGCACGCGGGAGATCGGACAAATTTGTGTGACCTTCTTGCGATGGTGCCAGACACCTCGCCCAACGACTCACAGTGCTTTTGTTCACTACCAAGTCTCAGTAGACACTCTGCAAACGTCTATGGATATCTAAGATGCCCTGTTTTTCCGTCAAAGAAACTCAATGATAGCTCTCTGCTTGGACCGCGCCTTCACTGCAGACGTCATTTCCAAGCTTCGCACAGCGCTGCCACATCCCGGAATTTTCTGAAACTATAGGAACTGAAGCGAGAATATTCCACTATGTCTCACAACGAATTCCACATATTTTTGAGCGAAACTGGCCGAGAAAAATATGTGTTGCATTACTTATTGAATGCCCCTTGTAAATGGCTCACTTCCCTTCTCGCCCCCGCATCTCGTGGTCGTGCGGTAGCGTTCTCACTTCCCACGCCCGGGTTCGATTCCCGACGGGGTCAGGGATTTTCTCTGCCCCGTGTTGGCTGGGTGTTGTGTGATGTCCTTAGGTTAGTTAGGTTTAAGTGTTCTAAGTTCTAGGGGACTCATGACCATGGATGTTAAGTCCCATAGTGCTCAGAGCCATTTGAACCATTTGAACCTTCTCGCCCCCCACCGCCACCTCTCACACATGCACGACCAAACTGATAAAGATGTTATACTACGTAGAAAATGTCCTTGTCTTTATTGTCCCATCTATTATTATAAAGTACTTAGCAGATGTCACTCTAAAATCGTCAGTTATTTGCCTGTTTAAGAACAGCATTAAAGCCATTATAATTTCTTTAGAGTTTTATTATTATACTTCCTGTATATATTGAGAGGTATACTACTGGCAGCCACAGTTATGTATCCGTTTTGTGTCTGATATAAACGCGATATACACTGAGGTGACGAAAGTCGTGGGATACCTCCTAATATCCTGTCGGCCCCCCTTTTGCCTAGTGTAGTGCAGCAACTCCACTTGACATGAAATCTACAAGTCGTTCGAGATCCCCTGCAAAAATATTGGGCCATGCTGCCTCTACAGCTGTGCATAACTGCAAACGTGTTGCCGGTACAGGATTTTGTACACGAACTGACTTCTCGATTATATCCATGAATGGCTGGAAGTAGCCGAACGTAACCATTTCTAGTAAACAATCGGTTCCGTTGGACCAGAGACCCCAGTCCATTCCATGTAAACACAGCTCACATCATTATGGAGCCTCCGCCATTTTGGACAATGTCTTGCTGACAATATGAGTCCATGGCTTCGTGAGGTCTGCGCCACACTCGAACCCTACCATCATCTCTTACCAACTGAAATCAGGACTCACTTGATCAGACCACGGTTTTCCAGTCTAGTGTCCAACGCATATGGTGACGAGCCCAGGTGAGGCGCTGTAGACGATGTCGTGTTGTTAGCAAAGGCACTTGCATCGGTCGTATGCTTCCACAGCCTATTAACGCCAGATTTCGTAAGGGATACGTTCGTCGTGCGTCCCACATTGATTTATGCCGTTATTCACTCACTGTTGCTTGTCTGTCAGCCCTTATAACTGTACACAAACGTCGCTGCTCTCGGTGGTTAAGTTAAGGCCGTCGGCCACTGTGTTGTTCGTGGTGAGAGGTAATGCCTGAAATTTTGTATTTTCGGTAGACTCTTGACACTGCGGATCTCGGAATATTGAGTTCCCTAACAATTTCCGAAATGGAATGTCCTATGCGTCTAGCTCCAACTACCATTCCACATTCAAAATCTGTTATTTCCCGTCGCGAGGCCATATTCGCGTCGGACACGTTTTAACAAGAGCCACCTGAGTACAAATGATAGCTCCGCAATGCACTGCCCTTTCATACCTTGAGTACGCAACACTGCCGCAATCTGTATATGTTCATATCGCTAACTCATGATTGTTGTTATCTCTGACTATGTAAAAACATTATTTGTCGGCATGAACCAGTCCTTACATATACAGTTCCTTCCTGCGCAATACTTCTTTTTCCTTTTATTTCATGAAACCCAACATGCTTTTCTACGAAGAAGTGATACTACTAATAAGGACACTGGAGCGTCTTTGTCCCAAGAACAACTAATTTCTTTGGTGGCATTCAGAGCCCTCTAGTAGTAGTAAAATATTAATGGCGCATTTATCTAATATACACCGTATTTTATAGTTTTGTAACATTTTGGCGTTGCGTATTGTTGAGCATCCACAGTTATCATAGAAATTTGGTAAGGTATCCGATAACTGTATACTAAGGCATCGAATTATCTCGGTAGATGAGTAATATTTTTATTTAGTTATTGCTAATTGTTGTCAACATACAGTCAACTCTGCTTCAACTGCCTGTCATACATTCAGAGGCCAAACTTTTACAACATATGCGCTGACAGACGTGTCGCATCAACTCCGAATCGTTCCTCAATGCACACCCCCATGAATGGGGGGTGGCGCCAGCAGCTGACCGTGACGTCACAGTGACGCAGCGGCAGTTCGCCCGGGCAGGTCGATGTTGCGGTACTCTGGATTCGAAATTCGAATGCGATAATCGACCGTCCACATGCAAGAAAAGTCAGAAAACAGTAGTAGCCACAAGTAGAATTAGGTTGCACTGACCTGTCCATGACTAATTTATTAATACTGCAGTTAATCACTGTACTCCGTTACTCACGCTCTCTGCTTCTACTTTCGGTTTCCAGATGACATAACATTCTTCAGCAGTACTGTATGTAGCTTGGAGCCGTCAGCGCACTCAATCTTATTTAATTTACAACATTATAAAATTTTTGCTGTATAGATTTACGGAACAACCCGAAAATTTCAGAGTTTGCACAGCATTCCAATTTGAAGATTACTTCAGACACATATTACATTAGTGAACGCATCTTTCCAACCAAAGAGTATAATAACACTTGTCACCGATATGATACTATCTAACAAAAAACAACTGGTTTCATATTTCCAACATATACGTCACTGTTTAGGAAATATATAGACATTGGAAGTTTCGCGTTGTTTTAATACAATCAAATGCTTCTTGCTTTCGATTTTATTAAAAAAATTGTATTATGGTAGCAATAAATTTGTATTGTTAATAGCGAGAATATTTTCTATACTAGCTATTGCATATTATCTGTTACTGTTAATAGAGAAATCGATGACATACATTAGTGTCCCAAATTTTCAGTAATAGGAAAAATTAAGGAACGAAAGGATTGAAATAAGAATTTTTCATTTCTTCATTGACTTTAGGAAAACTATTATTTCATTCACACATATTGCAACAGTGATACGACTCCTGAACAGATATTGCGGGTTGTTATTTTTGACGGGAAGTTTTAAAAAATGCACAGAATTCATGATGAGTAGCTGGAAAATATGATTCAGCTTTTAAATGTGTAGCTGTCAGTGCGATTTTTTTTTTTTTTTTTTTTACAAAGCAGAAGGAAGGTTAGAATTTAACGTCCCGTTGATGTCGAAATGTTGAAGGATACGATGTAAACAGAACTTTTATAGAACATCCTTACTGATCTTTCTTACCACATCATTCCTGTATTCGCTGATATGACTGCGAAAAACCACAAGGCACTTAAAAACAGGCGGGATTTAAAAGCTGAACATCCCGAATGCGAATCCCGTACCTTAACTAATGCGCCATTTTCTTCGATTCCGTCTTCATTCAGAGATCTCTCACAATATCGCTACATCAATATCCGAAGAAAATATGATGATATCACAAAACTTCTTTCAAATGGGTAGTAATAAAGGTGAACGTTAGTATCCTTTGTGGAGTACTCGCAAAGGTCATTAAGTGTCTTCTGACAATTCTTAAACACCGTATGAGACAGCTAAAGAAAAAGATAGTTACCCTCATCATGCTGAATATCCGCTAAAACTTGTGTGCGAATCAGATTTATTCACTGCTGGGGAAGAAATAATTGTTAGAGTTTAACATCCCGTCGATGACGAGATCATTTGATGCCGAAAATATCTTCGTTATGCACTAAAAGAGCGAGCTGTGTCGGAAATCTAAATTGCCTATACTGCTACACGTTTCAGGCTAAAGAAATATGTGACTAGTATCAGTTCTCTGAGTTAGTTACATGTAGTGTGCCATGGTGGATCAGATGTTAGAGCTTTCATTATATGATACGTCGTTAGCGGCCGTTAGTCACACTTTACTCTATGGAGCGTTTACGCTACAGCTCATCAACTATGTTGTGGAAAATAAAACATCTCCTCTCAGTGATCTGTTTAATTTTTAACATTATATCAGGATATATGTAAGACTGATGCTCAATGAAGTATTGCAAAACATTTCAGAGACAGAGCTTGTAATCCAACGCCACTTTGTAGAAATCAAGATGTACAGGAGTTCAAAGTATTTAATTTTAATTTGATTTTTAATTATGGACATTTATGCTTTCCTGTCATGTCATTTAGATCATGAAGACGTACATTTAGGGACTCATAATGTGCATTATATACGTTTATCCCCCAAAACCACAAATTAACCACGTTGGGTTGTATTCTTCTCTTAATGACAGTGAGAGCCGAACTGCAGTTGCCATCACATCAGATGGGATCTGTAGAAATGACAGATTAATATATGATTACTAAGGTTGACACATGTCTCTTCATTGTTTGCAGGGGCAGCAGTCAGGATGACAAACTTATCTGGCCACTTAGGATTAGTTAACATGGCCTTGTTACATTGGTACCGCGAAACAGCTGAAATCCAGTGTGAACTACAGCCGCTAAGTCGATACTAGTAACATGAAGTGGAGGATGCTCCTTCACAATTATGAAAATCGCTGTCAGAATGAAGCACGGCAAAACTGTTTCACCTGGTACGTAGGATATATGAGTCAGACGAAATACGCTCAAAATTTAAGAAGAACCTAATACCCCTGTATAAAAGAATGTAGGGGGCCTACTGGTGTGTGTAGCACTGAGCTATTAATTTATTAAGTCATGGCTGAAAAGTACTGACACGAATTGTCAACTAAAGGATAGATCGACTGACCGTAGTCGACCTGTGGGAAGTCCTGTTTAGTTTTCGGGGTAATATACAAACACGCGAAGTAGTACTGGCCCTGCGACGTACCTTCGAAGATAAGTTGAAGAGAGATATATTTAAATTTATAGAATTTTTAGATTTCGGAAAAACCTTACACAGCCTTGGCAGGATTGCACTTGCTGAAATTTTAAAGTTACCGGGCTTAAAATACAGGGAGTGAAAATTTAACTACATCTCGAAATTATACAAGCCTACAGTTGTAAGAATTGACGTGCATGAAAGGGAAGCACTAGTTAAGAATAATGGCTCTGAGCAGTATGGGACTTAACATCTGAAGTCATCAGTCCCCTAGAACGTAGAACTACTTAAACCTAACTATCCTAAGGACAGCACACACATAAATGCCCGAGGCAGGATTCGAACCTGCGACCGTAGCAGTCGCGCGGTTCTGGACTGAAGCGCGTAGAACTACTCGACCACCGCGGCTGGCACTAGTTGAAAATGGGGTGAGACAATTTCGTAGCCTATCACCCACCAGACTAAATCTTTACAATGAACACGCTGTAAAGGAAACTAAGAAAAAATTTGGAGGGACTTAAGTTTGTTAAAAAACATTAAAGTTTACTGATGACACTATAGTTCCTTCAGATACAGCAAAGACTCAGAACATCAGTTGAATAGTACAGACAGTGCATTAAAAAGAGTTTTCAAAATCAACTTAAATGAAAGAAAACCAAGGGTAGTGGAATGTTATCGAATTAAGTCAGGTGATGCTGAGGAGATTATATTATGTAAATAGATTCTGAAAGTACTACAAACGTTTTGCCAGTTAGACAGAAAAATAACAGTCTAACGCAGAAAACAAGATGATATATTTAGGCTAGTAGAAACGAGCAAAGCGTTATTTAAAAGATAACTGTAAATGTTATGAAGTATTTCCTTGAAATATTTTCCTGGTGTATAGCCTTATATGTTAACTGAACGTGGACAACAAACGGAACAAACATGAAAAGAGCAGAAATATTGAAGTGTGGTGCTGCGGAAGAATGCTGAAGATTGATGGATAGATCATATAACGTATAAAGACGCACCGAGTAGAAGGGAGGAAGACTGAAGTTAAACATTCTGTCGAGAGAGAGGTCATTTGAGACGAAGCACCAGCTCGGATTGCGGAAGGATAGGAAACGAAATCGATCTTAGTCTTTTCCAAGGAACCCTTCTGGCCTCTGTCTGAAGCGATTTCGGGAAATCACAGAAAACCAGATGTGTGAGGGTAGTAAATGTACCAGTAGAGCAAGTTTGAATACAGACGGTTGAAATGGGTCTGCGGTTGTTACGCGGATAAGAAAAGAGTAGCGTGGAGTGCTGCATCAAACCAGTCATCGGATTCATGACTGTAACAACAACAAATGTGGATTATGCAAATGTTCATTCTCTCTAACTGAAGAGTATCATAATTTTGCTCAAGGCGTGCTTTAAAATAATAGGTTTCACAACTGCAAGGTCAATCATATTAGCAAGTAACTTTACATGCGTAATAAATAAGATGTAGCTAAAATTACATCCTCTACTTACATCTTCGCTCGTTCAAAATTTTCTTCGTGGCTGAAAGATATTTGGGAATTCCTACGGTGCAAAATCATTATTTGTTTAGCATCCAATTTCAGTATTTCAATAACCGTAGAGCAGTTAGGTTGATCACGTGACGTGTCTACTCTATATTTCTGAGTATAAATTTCCCCAGAAGTAATGAAAAAGAGACGGTTAAATAAAGTAGATAATAAATACTGATATACAGATAGCTGGAGCTAAGGATCGCTATTTCTAAAGACACGTTTCCCTTCAATTATCTGTAATATTAATAAGTAGGGACCTCAGAAAGTAAGTAACACCTCCTGTTCCGTGCTAAGAGCACTGCGGAACAAGACATTGTGAGAATAGTGTACATGTTTCGCGTTTCCTGCAGACACAGTTCTACAACTGTACGTACAACAGGTGCATCACAGTGTGGAACTGAAATGACGCACCAACTGGGAACTTACCCAAAGTTGAAGCGGAACAGTACAATCCTTGTGCGCAAAACGTTTAAATTACACATAAATTTACAGTGAAATTCTGGCGGTATATGGCACAAACGCAAGGTCGAATTCAGCCGTGGAAAAACTGTGTCAACAGTTTGATCAAGGCCGCTCAGACATGGGTTATGCCAATCGGGAAAGAAGGAAGATCTTGCGCTCTGCGATTACCACCTTTTTAGAAAACGTAAAGAATATGTGGAGGAAAGAGATTTTCCAGAAAAGAGAACACTGACAGTGGTTCTCAAATGGCTCCGTTACCAACTATCAGATTTCAGGCGATGAGAAACTGAGCAGTAAGCTGAAATTGTAATCTTCACCTTCCTAATTTCTTACGGGATTGCTATTGAACTGAGCGTGATCACGTATGCCTAATGAAATTGTAGAATGAGTACGGCTATCGTTGTCGAAGGAAAATCATACCGGTTAGTAGGAGGAAAGTGTACAACAGACCCTTCTGAAGGAAGAATTTGTTCTAACCTAAATACTGACGATAATTTTGAAATGGGTAGAATATAGTTCAATCGCTTACGAACCTCAAAGAAGGGAGCAGGGTACCATGCAACATTTAGTACAAAAATACTGATAATACAAAAAAATGATGATTAGCTAAAAAGGGGCTAATTAAACGGTCACCAGCCCGATAGGGCAATGAATGTCCAGAATATTAAGAAAGGTAATGGCAAAGAAATTTAAGTAAATCATCACTGGCGTGCCAACAGAAAGTTCTTAAGTCTTTCCACAAAACAACTATTCACGAGAATATAAATGAATCAAAAACCACTGAGTTTGAAGTTACCTATTCTGAAAGTAACGTTAAATGAAGTTACTAGTTAAATAAATGACTGGCTTTAACTTAAACTTTGTTATGTAAAGGTGACTTTCAGTAACCTCAGAGTAACGTAATGCAAAATTTAGAAAAAGACAAGCAGTTTACTTTTGATTGTGGAAAGAGTGAATCGAATTTACTTTAAGAAATTGAGCAACTGATTTCACTTTTAATACAACAGCAATTAAATATGTACCAAGCCATCAGAAGTCAATCACTAAGCTAAATACAGAATAAATGAAATTTTGCACATTCCATTTGTACTGTATCTTTAGTTGTTAGTTTTTGCCACTGAAATTATACGTTACTTTAAGTGAGTGAAGTTAATAACCAAACCTGCAAATTAGTTAAGCCTCCATTATGCAACGCAAGAATGAACAGTGGCTGAGGCAGAAAATTTAGACCAAAACTGGTCATTTGCAAACAAACAAAACTGGCAGTAAATAGTTACACAATTTTCATATTTTTACGACACTCAGTGATTGCATTGAAAGAAAAGGGACCATGCTTGGTAATAATGTCTGAAGACAATGATCACATAGATGTCCTACAGGTTTTAACTATTGCAGGTTATTATTCAGGTCAATCATACTTTATTAAACAAATGTGGGAAAAAAGAACACATTGACACCGGTGTGTCAGACCCACCATACTTACTCCGGACACTGCGAGAGGGCTCTACAAGCAATGATCACACGCACGGCACAGCGGACACACCAGGAACCGCGGTGTTGGCCATCGAATGGCGCTAGCTGCGCAGCATTTGTGCACCGCCGCCGTCAGTGTCAGCCAGTTTGCCGTGGCATACGGAGCTCCATCGCAGTCTTTAACACTGGTAGCATGCCGCAACAGCGTGGACATGAACCGTATGTGCAGTGGACGGACTTTGAGCGAGGGCCTATAGTGGGCATGCGGGAGGCCGGGTGGACGTACCGCCGAATTGCTCAACACGTGGGGCGTGAGGTCTCCACAATACATCGATGTTGTCGCCAGAGGTCGGCGGAAGGTGCACGTGCCCGTCGACCTGGAACCGGACCGCAGCGACGCACGGATGCACGCCAAGACCGTAGGATCCTACGCAGTGCCGTAGGGGACCGCACCGCCACTTCCCAGCAAATTAGGGACACTGTTGCTCCTGGGGTATCGGCGAGGACCATTCGCAACCGTGTCCATGAAGCTGGGCTACGGTCCCGCACACCGTTAGGCCGTCTTCCACTCACGCCCCTACATCGTGCAGCCCGCCTCCAGTGGTGTCGCGACAGGCGTGAATGGAGGGACGAATGGAGACGTGTCGTCTTCAGCGATGAGAGTCGCTTCTGCCTTGGTGCCAATGATGGTCGTATGAGTGTTTGGCGCCGTGAAGGTGAGCGCCACAATCAGGACTGCATACGACCGAGGCACACAGGGCCAACACCCGGCATCATGGTGTGGGGAGCGATCTCCTACACTGGCCGTACACCTCTGGTGATCGTCGAGGGGACACTGAATAGTGCACGGTACATCCAAACCGTCATCGAACCCATCGTTCTACCATTCCTAGACCGGCAAGGGAACTTGCTCTCCAACAGGACAATGCACGTCCGCATGTATCCCGTGCCACCCAACGTGCTCTAGAAGGTGTAAGTCAACTACCCTGGCCAGCAAGATCTCCGGATCTGTCCCCCATTGAGCATGTTTGGGACTGGATGAAGCGTCGTCTCACGCGGTCTGCACGTCCAGCACGAACGCTGGTCCAACTGAGGCGCCAGGTGGAAATGGCATGGCAAGCCGTTCCACAGGACTACATCCAGCATCTCTGCGATCGTGTCCATGGGAGAATAGCAGCCTGCATTGCTGCGAAAGGTGGATATACACTGTACTAGTGCCGACATTGTGCATGCTCTGTTGCCTGTGTCTATGTGCCTGTGGTTCTGTCAGTGTGATCATGTGATGTATCTGACCCCAGGAATGTGTCAATAAAGTTTCCTCTTCCTGGGACAATGAATTCACGGTGTTCTTATTTCAATTTCCACGAGTGTAGTTATATTTTGTTACTCAACAGTCTAACGATGTTGCAGTTGTGCAGACAACAAAGAATATAGCCGACGAATGTGATAAGCTGCTTTTGTTGCAGCTGCTGGCTGAGAACCACGAGTCATGTCCAGACCCACTGATAATTATGGGACAGGCAATAGCTAGAACTGAAGCTTCCTCCGCCTGTCCACTCCTACCGTGTTCTCAATGCTCGACTCGCGGGTTAACGATATGGTGTGCCTATACTGGCGCGATCATAGCTGAACACTGCGTCTGCGGGAGCGTCGAACAAACACATCCGCACTCATTCACGACTCGAGCTGGTCTGCTTCCTCTCAGCTCGCAGTGCGACAGAGACTTTACATACGCAAAGACGAACAACTACACAGCCATTTCATCCTTGCTATCGATACGTTAAAAATGAAGTTTCCTTGGCTATTACCCAGCAACTTACAATATTTAGATTACAATTACAATCAATTATATACATTAAAAAAACGGGGTGACAATTATTGAGCTATATGAAATAAATTCGTCTTAACTTCTGAATGGCTAGCGTCAGGACGTTCAAACTGCACGGTTTGGCGCAGGGGTTGATAGGAATTAGTATGCGCATGCGTACTCGCCTTAGTCTTGTCGACAATTTGCATGTGATAACGTCACAGTACAGAGTGTCTGAGCATACAGCGCTTGTGAAGGCCTACTATGTGAGCAATAACAGCCCAACTGTGGCTCAAAGAAACTTGCGAGCGAATTTAAGCTAAAGACCACCGGTCCAAGAGCGCTAACAATCAATAATTCGATTCGCAAGTTTTAGTGAATGGGTAGGGATCATGTTGACAATGTTGGCAAAGTCAGTCGTCCAAAAAGGGTGAAAACGCCTGAAAACATTGAGAAAAAACGCGCTGTGTATCAAACCAGCCCCAGGAAATAGATCAGACGAGCTGCACAACAGGTGTGAATCAACCAGGAGACACTGCGACAAATTGTTGTTGGAGACCTGCGTCTCTTCTCATACAAAATTCAAACCTGTCAGCCACTAAGCCCCAGAGCCATGGAATTGCGCTTATGTTTCGCCAACACTATTGTCCACGGTACTTATAACAGAGCTTTGTTGTGAATATGGTTTGCTTTATCGACGAAGAACACTTTCATTTAGATGGGCTCGCCAATAAGCAAAACTGGCGCATTTGGGGCCCTGAGAATCTACATTTCGCGATCGAAAAGCCTCTTCACCCTCAACAGGTGATTGTGTGGTGTGCAATGTCCAGTCACAGAAGAGTCGGTGCTATGGTTCTTGATGGCATGGAGACTGCCGAACGATGCATAAAGGTTTTGCAAGACGATTTCATCCCCATTATCTAAAGTGACCCTATTTTTGACAATATGTGGTTCATGCAAGGCAGAGCTCGACCCCATAAAAGCAGGAGAGTGTTTCATGTCCTGGAGGAGCACTTTGGGAACTTCATTCCGGCTCTGGGGTACCCAGAGGGCGCTGTCATGGGCCCCGATTGGCTTCATATTCGCCGGATTTGAACACATGCGACTTCTTTTTATGGGGCTATGTTAAAGACAAGATGGACAGCAATAACCCCAAAACCATTTTGAGCTGAGAACAGTCATTCAGGAGATCATCGACAGCATCGATGTTCCGACACTTCAGCGGTTCATGCAGAATTTCGCTGTTCGTCTGCGCCACATCATCGTGAATGATGGCAGGCATATCGAACATGTCATAGCCTAAATCTGAAGTGACGCTTCGATGGTGAATAAAGTGAATGCACGCCGCAGATTGTGACTAAATTACGTTTTTTTATTCAAATAGTTCAATAATTGTCATCATGTAAATACACTGTTACATCCATCACATATTAAATTATTTTTTGTCGGGAAGCCTGCAGATTCAGAGTTAGAAGTACAGCACAATTTATCAATGGATATTAAAGGCCGAAAAATTTTGGGTGGTGCAGAAGGTATTTTAATTGCATTTTCGATGTCACAAACTTTCTCATCGCTGATTGCAGAGACTTGGTGATGATGTTGATAAGTAGTGCCACGTATCTGTGTCACATTGAACAGTAGTGCAGCATTCAATAGAAGTTACATGGCCTTCCATGATTATGTGTAACTGAGTTTTCGCACTCTCCTTGTACTTCGATGTCTAAAAATGTTGCATTATTTTCTACTTTTATTTGTTTATATAAATCTAATTATGTAGCTGTAGTGGACGAAGTGGAGCATGAGAACGGTTCAAGGCCACCAGTCGTTTTCAGTGCCATGAAAGTCACGGTCAAGGCCAAAGTCAAAGACATCTCCCCTCCCCTCCCCTCACTCCTCTCTCTTTATTATCGCCTCTGTATCTTCCATCTCCCATCTCTCTCCTCCATCTCCCCTCCCTCCACTCCAGCACCGCTAATCCAAGAGGGTGGTGCAATTGAAAATAGTGTATCTATCCTACTTGTTTACATAACATTCAAAATTGAGGTGTCGAATATTCGTTTAAACAGCTACCCTGAGGCAGGGATGAGGACCTTTTTATTATTATTACTAGCTGAGAAATGAAACGCATCCCAGCTTTTATTCATTTCAACTTTCTATTGGTCCATTTCCTCCTTCCCCTTCTTTCTGTTCATATCCTCTTGCCCTCCCTTTCCGTCTATCTCCTCCTTTCTCCTCTCTCTACCTTCTCCTTCCTCTCTCCATATCCATGCCCCCTCTCTTCATCCATCTCTCCTCCTCTCTCCATTCAACATTCCTCTCACTGCCTGCGACACCTCCCTCTCTCTGTCCACCTCCTCCCTCTCCACTCTATCCATCTCCTCCCTCCCCCTCTGTCCATCTCCTCTTGCTCTTTCTAATTCTGTCTCCTCCACCTGTCTCTTTCCACCTCCCTCTCTCTGTTCATTTCCTCCACTCCACTCTCTTTGCCCAACTCCTCGTCTTCCCTGTCTCTGGCCATGTCCTCCTCCTCCTGTCTGTGGTTATCTCCTCCTTCGCCCTTGATGTCTCTCCAGCTCCTCATCTTACGATCTCTCCCCTCATTATCACAGTCACCCCAGCAGGGGGCTAGTACTTTTACCCCTACAGTATTTCTTTCCAGATTGTAACTAATATGAGTACCAAATTCGATGGACATCTTTTCAGATGTTTAGGATCAGCTTTCCCACGGCTTTGCTCACATACGCACATGTCAGATATATTCCACACATATTACACCCTTATTTGTACACATATTTCCATGTATGTCTACCGAATTTCGCCCTCTAATTCCGTTTTCACGCAGGTTAATGTTTATGATGCCGTATGTCCTGAACTACGTCCTCTAAACTGATATAATGTTACAAGTACATCAAGGGGTGTGCCGACTGTATGCGAAATTAGTTGTAAACAGAGTTAGTAGTAAAGAAGTGATAAATTAAAACGTCTTGCATGTTACAGCGGTTTCTCAGGCATCTCAGTGTTTACGATGCTAGAGCTTCTGAATTAGGTGCCGTACCACACTACATCTTTCTGGAACATTCACCCAGAATATGTCGATACCGTATGGGAAATGTGTTGCGAATAGAGTTTGCAGCCAAGAAGAGTCTCTGTCCGACACATAATTTTAATCTGCCAGGAAGTTTCATATCAGTGTATACTACGATGTAGAGTGAAAATTTCAGTCTGGAAGCATCCTCCAGGTTGTGGCAAAGCCATGTCCCCACAGTATCCTTTCTTCCAGGAGTGCTAGTTCTGCAAAGGTCGCAGGAGCGCTTCTGTGAAGTTTGGAAGGTAGGAGACGAGGTACTGGCGGAATTGAAGCTGTGAGGACGGATTGTGAGTCGTGCTTGGGTAGCTCAGTTGGCACAGCACTTGGCCGCGAAACGCATAAATCCCACGTTCGTGTCTCGGTCCGGTACACAGCTTTAATCTGCTAGGAAGTTTCATATCAGCACACACTCCGCTGCAAAGAGAATATTTCATTCTGTAAATAATATGTGTACCAAGTTGGGCTGAAATCGATCCAGACGTTTGGAGGGGATGTGAAACACAAATACATAAACCCATCTTTATAATTTGTATGGATTTATTAACTAGTTGTTACCTATGGCTGAGTTCACATATGATGAGTGATGGTGAGTTAGTAAGGTATTTAATATGAAATAACATTAGCTGCCCTCACATTTCTGCCTGTTTGGGTAAGCATAGCTCATGATACGCAGCCTGTATTACCCCCTCCCAAACTGTCCCTCCACATGATGCGTCGGGATGAACAGCGTCGTTGCCGAGCAGTTTGTACAGAGGGGTATGGGCAGCAGCACTCATTTAAGCATCACGCTACTGAAGGAGCTATACATCATACAATGTGTACATTACGCAACAAATAGTGTGGAAGTATGGATTAAACACAATGAAGAGTAATAATCATTGTATTCATTATTTTGAATCGTATTGCTTATCACATATCCAATAAAAGCATTTTCATAAATATAAAGATCAAAAGCTAGAGTTTAAAAAGCTTATTCAGAGAGTAAATATTTTTCCCTAATTCGCGTAGTATTCTTGAAATAAATAAGCCTCATGTACTAGAAACTTCCTAAATCAGCCTATTTTTTGCTTGGCGTTCAACTTATCTCCGTGCCAAATATCATAGAGTCTGGTTCAACGTGTTAGTCGTGAAAACGTAACGGACAGAGTTACTTTCGCATTTATAATATTAGTATGGATAAAAATTTCACTTACGATATCGTTTTTTTTTCGTGATCCGATTTTTATTAAATAAAGCCTATACGGTGCCCCAAGATACGATCACGTTACCTGCGACAACCACAGAAAAATTCATCCAGTAGTTTTGGAGATTAACATGTTCAAACACACAAGCAGAGAGACACGACAGGTATACAGATTTATTATTAGTGTAGATTTAAACAATTATGCTATAAGAGTTGTCAGCCATCAGCATCAGAAGACTCTCAAGCAGAACTACAAATTGCCACTCCACCCCTTCCCTTGCCTTGTAGGCGAGGTGAATCTGTCACCAACTTAGTGCTCATATGAACAATAATGTTCCATAATCAACTGCATCACAGCACACGCATATGTCGAGTGCCTTTGAATGCCTGCCAGCAGATAAAATCTCTCCTTGGTGCCTCCAGGAAGTGTGGCTATTAGCTTGGCTAATGAACACCACTTACGACAGCACTCCAGCTGGTCAGCTGCGGCCGAGATCCACGTCACTCATAATATCTCTCTTCTGGAAGTCGGCCATCCGTGGCCGCGAACCGCGCTACTTTCGACAATATGTGGGGCAGCCCACAAAGAACAACCTCCGACACCTACATCACTGGCAACGACCCTCAGCTAGAATCAATTACACTGGCTTGCCAGATGTGCCTGCTGTTAGACTGCATAACGAATGAATCAGGTGTCCGACAGTAATGAGAGGTTCCGATAGATCGCACGTTCCCACTTCTTTGAACTTTTTTTCAGTTTGCGGTAGGTTGTGGCCACTACAAATATTTCATTTAATAACAACTACTGGAAAAAAAAGTTTTCAGTTACACAGGAGCAATGAAAAACATAACATATTTAAATATTTAGTATCATTTATGCCACACCAGCAGAAGAAACCACCATGCAAGTATTGATGATGATAACAACAGTAATAGATTTTCAACATGTGTATGTATGTGTGTGTGTGTGTGTGTGTGTGTGTGTGTTTACTGTTGTTTGTTGTTATGGTCCTATCAGGTGACATCATTAAGTATTTTCTAGCATCAGACAGCTGTACGTTCATTACACAAATCAACAGCAAGCACGTCCAGATGGCCGGCTAGACTGCTTCTGGCTAGAAGTTGTAACCAGTGACACGGGTCTCAGAGTCTTGTCCTCGTTGATTGCTTCCTACCTATCACTAGTGTAGCAGGTCTCAGCTGCAGCTGGCTGTCTTCCGGTCTACAGTTGTCGTGAGTGATGTGGGTCTCGGCTGCAGCTGTCTGGGTCAACTGTTGCCACAAGAGGCGATATTTTTAACATTTCACCACTGAAGTTAATAGCCTCACTTCCTGGAAGTACCAGACGCAGAGGCTGTCAGCTGGTAGTCATTCAAAGACAGTTGTCGTGAGTGTGCTGTGATAAGTTCTCTATAGCGCATAATTGTTTATGTGAGTGCTAAATATTGAGTGATACGTGCCACCTTGGTGGTGAGGGAGCAGCCTGCTGCAGCTCCACTCACGAGTCTTCTGATGTAGCTGGCTGACATCTATTGCAGTGTGCAGGCTGGGGCTGCAGCACAGTTATTTAAATAAATGACAACCATAAAAATGCCATCTCTGCTTCACATTTATTGTTTAAATAAATAATAAAATGCCACCACCTTGAATGTAACACAATCAAATGAGTTATATCCACCATTGCATTGCCATTTTGGATTGGAGGAGTTGGAAGAGAGGAAGAGGAAAGAGGGATTGGGACAAGAGAAGTGTGAAGGTGTCTTAGTATGTTCTTACAGAATCTGCACTCATTGTGATTTGCATGCGGGTCTTTGTGAACAGTGGCTGCTGGAGAGCTGCAAAGAAGTAACTGCTGTCACGAAATAAGATTTTTTCAGACCTTGCAAGAATATGCGGTGTCGATTATTCATAGGCAAGATTACAAACTGGCCCGCCAACGAAACCAATTTTAATTCAACGTCCTGGAGGACAGAGTTTGAGACTACTGAGAAATCTGCGTAGCAGGCGCAGCTGAAGGTCAATTAGTAAGTGGGCAGTCGGAAAGGAGGAGAGAGACAGTGAGTTTGTCTTCTCGAGGCATGTATAGTCGGCTCAAAAGGAAAGGTCCCCAGCGGTGAAATCGATTATTTTAAGCCATGAATACTATGATACAGATTAAAATGCCGGATATCACATCCTGCAACCATTCAACCTGGTGGGGCCTCATTTGTGAGTAATCCTCGAAAAATTTTCCGAATTTTATGTGATAGTAAAGCACTATTAATTAGTTGTGTGACGTAACGCGTGTGGTAAGGCATTCACACGCAAAAAACCGTTGGTTCCAACTTTGTGAGATGCTTTAAATAATTTTATTTTTAAATATTTATCGAAATGACTTTGATCGTTAGTCTCATTCAGTTAATTGGTTTAAATGGAACTTTTTATTTCTATTTCTTTCTCACATCATTTTAATCGGCACATGAACTTTTTGCAATTGTTCTCAGTTTTTTCTTTATATCATTCTTGTTCCAGTTGGAATTTTGCTCAATGTGAATTTAATTACATTTACGTACCATAATACTGAAATATTTGAAAACGTCGATCTGTTGGTGAAAAAAAACAGAAGACGAGCAATATATTTATAGTGGCTTGCAATGGCGTCAAAAATGTATTTTTCGTTATAAAATGCATATTTTTATATGATAATATTCATACAAACACTTCAAACATAGCCTTAATGCCTGTGATACTATGGAAAAAATAACGCAGATGCAGATGTAAATAAAAGAAGGGGTTATAAGTAAAACGACATTCAAGCAAAATGAGGAAACGAAATAATGAACGCAGTAATATGGAGGAAAAAATAGGATTATGAAATGAAGGAAATTAAATCAAAATTAATATGTAAAATTATTTAAAATTGTATGACCAAAGATTTCAAATTGAAAAGAATGACCAGAAGAAAAATGAAAGAAAATGAAGAAGTTGATACGCTGATTACAATGGAGTGACATAGGAATAAAAAAATTCCTTTAAACAAATTAATTGAATAAAAATAATGATTAAAGTCATTTTCCTAAACAGTTTTAAAAAATGTGGAATGTCTGACGATATTTGAACCCACGACTTTCCACTTCAAAGAGCCTCACCCTATCCACTGCAGCTCACAAACAGTCACGAAATGTCGTCCATGAAGACGAATGCCTCGCCAATATGCTGTCGATATGGTTGCACTATCGTTCGGAGGATGGCATTCACGTATCGTACAGCCATTACGATGCCTTCCATGAGCACCAGGGGCGTACGTTGGTCCCACATAATGCCACCCCAAAATAGCAGGAAACCTCCACCTCCCTGGACAGTGTGTCTAAGGCGTTCAGACTGACCGAATTCCCTCCAAACACGTCTCCGACGATTGTCTGGTTGAAGAAACATGCGACACTCATCGACGAAGAGAACGTGATGCCAATCCTGAGCGGTCCATTCAGCATTTGTTGGGGCCATCTCTACCACGCTGCATGGTGTGTTGGTTGCAAAGATGGGCCTCGCCATGGATGTCGGGAGTGAAGTCCATGATGCAGCCTATCGATCACAGTTTGAGTCGTAACACAATGTGCTGTGACTGCGCGAAAAGCATTATTCAAGATGGAATCGTTGCTGTCAGAGTTCCTCCGAGCCTTAATCCGTAGGTAGCGGTCATCCACTGCAGCCCTTGGGCGGTCTGAGTGGGGCATGTCATCGTCAGTTTCTGTCTTTCCGTATCTCCTCAATTTCCGAATAAAATCGCTTTGGTTCACTCCGAGACGCCTGGGCACTTCCCTTGTTGAGAGCCCTTCCTGGCACAAAGTAACAATGCAGACGCGATCGAACCGCAGTATTGACCGTCTGCGCATGGTTGAACTACAGAGAATACGAGCCGGGTACCTCCTTCCTGGAGTGACTGCAACTTATCGGCTGTCGGACCCCTCAGTATAATAGACGCTGCTCGTGCATGGTTGTTTATATATTTGGGCGCGTTTACTGACATGTTTGAACAGTCAAAGGGACTGTGTCGGTGATACAATAACCACAGTCAACGTCTTTCTTCAGGAGTTCCGGGAACCGGGGTGATGCAAAACTTTTTTTGATGTGTGTATATAGCCATGCAAAGAGGTGAGTATATCAGTGTACGCATCACAATGGATAAATTCGAAAGCATGCCAGGAGCTCAGTTTGATAGGATGGGTGTGCATAGACAAAACATTCGCCTGTACATGGGCACGAATATTGAAACTCTCGAACGTAAAGTTGGAGGTGCACGCATGGAACTACAGGTGTATTGTCATACCTTCATGAGAATGAACAATACACTGAATGATCGGGTTAATGGAATTGAGAAACAAGTAAACGACTTAACTGAAGGGAAAAAAGCTGTTATTGATTGTTGTATGAACAGGTTCATGCAATTGAAAAACAAAATAGGCGACTTAACTGAAAGGAAAATAGCTGTTACCGAGGAGGATGAGCTGCATAAGAAGGAGAAGAGCGGATATGTAAAACCTCACGCTGCACAGTAGTCCAATTAGTATAGAATGAGATCAGTTACTGAATCTCTCGATGAACTCTCAGCGAAATTCCACAATTCATTAATCGTTACAGTGACGCTAGGATAGACAAAACATTTGGTGTCAGTGGTGAAAAACCGTACATGTCGGGCTTGTAGCCTATAACTTTAAATGAATTAATTATAAAACCTATATTGGATGGTGAAAGAAGCAAAAGTGGAAATGTTATTGACATTCAGCATGCAAGAGTAAGCACTCGATTCCCGCAGTATTTATATTACGATGACTACAATAAGCTCATGGCATCAGCTGCCTCTGGTAATACAGCTCATTCGAATGAAATTTTTTCAATAATTTCTTAGCTTAGAGAGAGAGGTATCATCTAATAAGTATGGATATCGTAGTTCGAGAATTGCACAAACCAGCATGCATAACATACCCTCGAAGATGAGTTTTGATTAAAGGTTTGGACAACCTGTAGGAGGCGGATCTTGTCGACACGAGGGAAAATTCACGTGTGAATAACGGATTCAAATATACTGCAATGGTCATTGATACTTATTCCAAATATGCCTGGGCATTAACCGTGGAAGCGAAAACAGGGAAGGACGTCGCGCGTAAGTTTGATGGATTGCTGCAGACGGGGATGAATCTAAGCCCAGACAACCTTCAAACACATCACGGCGACGAGTTAAACAATAGATATTTCAAGTCTGTGATGGAGCGGTATGCGAGTATTGTGGGACGTCTGAAAAGAACAGTGAAAACCCAAACGTGGATGCAATCTAATGTTTGTGGCTCACACAAATCGACCAATATACTCCCGCAAACAATTGCACAGTATAATCGAATCAAACATCGCACAATAAAAAAGAGAGTAATCGGAGTTCGTGATAATAGGCTTCTAGATACAGTATACAACCGTATTAAAATGTTAGATGCGTGCTAACAGCAATTTATTGTCGATGATTTAGTACATATTTCAAAACACAAGTCGGCATTTGAGAAGTCATACATGCCAGACTGGTCAACCGAGGCATTCACAGTTTCCAACGTGCAGAGATCGAATCCTAGAACCTACCTGTTAAAGGACAGCAGTGGTACTGAAATTGCAGAATGCTTTTACAGCGAAGAGTTACAGAAGAACTCGGAACAGGATGTGTATCTCGTAGAGAAGGTCATACGGCGTTGAACGAATAGTTAAATGGCTTGGTTTTTCCGCATCACAAAACTGCTAGATCGACGCTGACGGTTTGCTATATAACAGGGTTCGCCGACCACAAGCACCTCAGTAGCATAACATGCGTGATAGAAGATGCATTAGAGGAGGAGGCAGTACTCTCAACAAACTACTAGTCAAATTACCCATTCCTAGGTATAACTACTGTGGACCTGGAACAAATCTTCAGAAACGACAGGCACGCAGTGATAAGGGGATAAATCTGATCGACAAAGCGCGTATGGAACACAACATCCCTTGTGCAGCAAATAAAGATCGTGACACCGCCGATCGAATTTTAGCTGATAAAGCTAAGGCAACACGTGCCAGAAGGGATATTGCTAGACGTGAATGCTTTTTAAAAAAATATATGATTTTTTTTGTTTTTTATGTATATCGCTGCATGTGAAAACCATCTCCCGTCTCTTGCTATATCAGTCCGATAACTGAAGATAGGCCGGCCGCGGTGGTCTCGCGGTTCTAGGCGCGCAGTCCGGAACCGTGCGACTGCTACGGTCGCAGGTTCGAATCCTGCCTCGGGCATGGATGTGTGTGATGTCCTTAGGTTAGTTAGGTTTAAGTAGTTCTAAGTTCTAGGGGACTGTTGAGTCCCATAGTGCTCAGAGCCATTTGAACCATTTTTTTGAACTGAAGATGGGGTGTGTTAATAACAATAAATTACAGCTGTAGCGTTATTTTCAACCTCTGGCATAATGCTCAGTTTCGGATGTTCCTCCAACAGGATTGTTTGAAGTAATATGCTCCGCGGGGCAATTGGAACGTATTACCAATTTCTGAATTTACGTAAGATCCCAGAACCGATTGTGGTTCTCTGGTTTGGAGCCGAGTGGAAGGCTTGAACCAGAGGCTCAGACGATTCTACGGAGGTGCAAATTTCTCGACCTCCGCTATCGCGTGGAGAAATGTAGGGTCCCCCTGAATAGGTCAGGCGTGCACTACACGCAGGAAGCGGCTACAAGGGTAGTGGAGTACGTGTGGAGTGCACATGTGGGTCTTTTAGGTCAGAGAATTCCCTCCCTAGGCTCGACAAGACGCCTCTTGGGACACGACAAGGTAGTAGAAGGCAAAACGCAACAGGGAATAACAATATTAATGTGCTAATAGTAAACTGCAGGAGTGTCTATAGAAAGGCCCCAGAACTGCTCTCATTAATAAACGGTCACAACGCCCACATAGTACTATGGGCAGAAAGTTGGCTGAAACCAGATGTAAACAGCAAGGATATTCTAAACTCCGATTGGAATGTATACCGCAGAGACAGGTTGGACAGTGAAGGGAGTGGCGTGTTTAAAGCGATAAAAAGTACAATAGTACCGAAGGAAACTGACGGAGATCCGAAATGTGAAATAATTTGGGTGAAGGTCACGGTTAAAGCAGGCTCAAACATGGTAACTGGATGTCTCTATAGGCACCCTGGCTCAGCAGCTGCTGTGGCAGAGCACCTGAAGGAAAATTTGGAAAGTATTCCGAGTAGATTTTCCGACCATGTTACACTTCTGGGTGGAGATTTTAATTCACCGGATATAGAGTGGCAGACTCAAACGTTTATAACGGGTGGCAGGAACAAAGAATCCAGTGAAATTTTTGTAGGTGCATTATCTGAAAACTACCTTGAGCAGTTAAACAGAGAACGGACTCGTGGCGATAACATATTAGACCTTCTGGTGACAAACAGACCCGAACTATTTGAAACAGTTAACGCAGAACAGGGAATCAGCGATCATAAAGCGGTTACTGCATCTATGATGTCAGCCGTAAATAGAAATATTAAAAAAGGTAGATTTCAGAGTACTTGACGGCTCAACACAAAAGTTTTGTCTCAAGTACAGATAGTGTTGAGGATCAGTGGACAAAGTTCAAAATCATAGTACAATACGCATTAGATAAGCATGTGCCAAGCAAGATCGTAAGAGATGGAAAAGAGCCACCGTGGTACAAAAACCGAGTTAGAAAACTGCTGTGGAAGCAAAGGTAGCTTCACAGCAAACATAAACATAGCCAAAGCCTTGTAGACAAGCAAAAATCATGCGAAGCGAAATGTAGTGTGAGGTGGGATGTGCGAGAGGCGTTCAATGAATTCGAAAGTAAAGTTTTATATACTGACTTGGCAGAAAATCCTAAGAAATTTTGGTCTTATGCCAAAGTGGCAGGTGGATCAAAACAAAATGTCCAGACACTCTGTGACCAAAATGGTACTGAAACAGAGCATGACAGACTAAAGGCCGAAATACTAAATGTCTTTTTCCAAAGCTGTTTCACAGACGAAGACTGCACTGTAGTCCCCTCTATAGATTGTCACTCAGATTGAAAAATGGTAGATATCGAAATAGACGACAGATGGATAGAGAAACAATTAAAATCGCTCAAAAGAGGAAAGGCCGCTGGACCTGATGGGATACCAGTTCGATTTTACACAGAGTACACGAAGGAACTTGCCCCCTTTCTTGCAGCGGTGTACCGTAGGTCTCTAGAAGAGCGTAGCGTTTCAAAAGATTGGAAAAGGGCACAGGTCATCCCCGTTTTCAAGAAGGGATGTAGAACAGACGTGCAGAACTATAGACTTATATCTCTAACGTCGATCAGTTGTAGAATTTTGGAACACGTATTATGTTCGAGTATAATGACTTTTCTGGAGACTAGAAATCTACTCTATAGGAATCAGCATGGGTTTCGAAAAAGACGGTCGTGTGAAACCCAGCTCGCGATTGATATAATGTGATGTATATCAAGCACGCCTCTGATGATAACGGAGTGCTACTACATCACTAACAGTGCTATTCACAATATACATAAATGACCTTGTGGATAACATCGGAAGTTCACAGAGGCTTTTTGCGGATGATGCTGTGGTATATCGAGAGGTTGAAACAATGGAAAACTGTACTGAAATGCAGGAGGATCTGCAGCGAATTGACGCATGGTGCAGGGAATGGCAACTGAATCTCAATGTAGACAAGTGTAATGCGTTGCGAATACATAGAAAGAAAGATCCCTTATCATTTAGCTACAATATAGCAGGTCAGCAAGTGGAAGCAGTTAATTCCATAAATTATCTGGGAGTAGGCATTAGGAGTTGTTTAAAATGGAATGATCATATAAAGTTGATCGTCGGTAAAGCAGATGCCAGACTGAGATTCATTGGAAGAATCATAAGGAAATGCAATCCGAAAACAAAGGAAGTAAGTTACAGTACACTTGTTCGCCCACTGCTTGAATATTGCTCACCAGTGTGGGATCCATACCAGATGGGGTTGATAAAAGAGATAGAGAAGATCCAACGGAGAGCAGCGCTCTTCGTTACAGGATCATTCAGTAATCTCGAAAGCGTTACGGAGATGACAGATAAACTCCAGTGGAAGACTCTGCAGGAGAGACGCTCAGTTGCTCGGTACGGGCTTTTGCTCTTTCGAGAACATACCTTCACTGAGGAGACAAGCAGTATATTGCTCCCTCCTACGTATATCTCCCGAAGAGACCATTACGATAAAATCAGAGAGATTAGAGCCCACACAGAAGCATACCGACATTCCTTCTTTCCACGAACAATACGAGACTGGAATAGAAGGGAGTACCGATAGAGGTACTCAAGGTGCCCTCCGCCACATACCGTCAGGTGGCTTGCGGAGTATAGATGTAGATGTAGATGTAGAAGAGACTCTGTCTGACATCAGCTGCTATTAATTTTAGTAAAACGTGTCTAGCATATAACGTGATCCCCAATTCTATCAGAAGACTGTTCAATAGAATTACTGCTAGCTCACCACGTTACATTCAGCAGCTCATGAAAACTGCTGTTATTAAAGAAATAACACGTTTATATTCAAGAAAGATGTCTCAAATATGAAAACCTATGTAACTCACCTTAAATTTTCTAAGGAAGGTGACCCATTTTACTCTTGACGACGCGTGTGCGTATATTATGTATATCAGTGATTGTCTGAAGGATAATGTTGCTAGTTCTCATGTTGCCCTGGAGCAGGCTAAATCAGATAACACCATAAAGAACTCCATCTGTCAAAAACTGAACAAAGCCATTGCACTAGAACTTGGTACAGTAAATTATAAAAATCATAAACACTGGATCCCCACAAGAAGTATCTACGCGTGGGACCAATACATTTTGCCCTTCAGGAGAAACAAGCCTTAACCGTGAGGGCTGACAAAGGCCACACATCAATAGTTTTATAACGGCCGACTACTTATGAAAGCACAGGACCTCCTCTCCTGCCCTATTTTCAAAACAAACTTATTTAACCCCATACCTAAGTTAGTTGCGGAAATTAAGATGACATTAAAAAAAGATGAGCTATTCACCTCTTTTCTTAAAGAAACTTTAATACCGATGAATCAACGGACGCCCACTTATGAAACTTCATAAGCCGCAGGCCCCTTCAATGTCAATTATCAACGCTATTAATGCCCCAGATTACTTACTGGCTAAATAATTGCAAAGCTTCCTCAGGAAGCATTATTTTTTGCAGGATGATCGTGCCATCAAGAATAGAGAGGGGTTAATTACACACCTCAAACATGTAACTGTAACCTGTGATACCAATCTAGCAAGTCTCTACATCATAAGCATGTGTACGAATATCCCTATGAAAACGGTGATTCCTATTGTTGAACCCAACTTACGGATGTGCTCTCGTCTAGACTCACAAAAATTAATGAATTCGTTCATTTGCTCAGAATTGTTCTGGACCATAATTACTTTGCATTCAAAGACACCATATATATTTACAAACTGATGGGTTATCCATGGAATCCCCCATTTCCAGAATACTAGCTAATATTTACGTCAATCACATTCAACATCAGTTTTTTTCAGCCCACCCACAACACCTTCAAAGGGTAGTATGTTACAAAAGATTACGTCATACTTTCATATAACGGAACTGACGCCCAGCTGCAACTTTAACAAAATGCACCCCAAGATTCAGTACACGACAGATTACCCCTCTGGCTTTACACTCCCATTTTTAGATCTGAAAGATTCGTTACAGGACAGTAAAGTCAACTTCAACATATTTAGAAAACCAACTATGACTAGTTTTATTATTCATTTCTCTTCAGTTCATCCTAAGCAGCAAAAAAGGCAGCTCTTCGTGCTTATGATTTACCGAGTGCCAGAGTCCCTCTCTCAAAAAAAAATTACGAGCACGAATTGGATACCATTAACTTCACAGCACATGCTAATGGCTACCAGCCAAATGTTGTTGGTGCTCTTCATTAGCAAATGCAATCGATAGCCGCTTCCAATGTTCTGTACGGGATTAGCCTGTCATCTACTAATAACGGTAACTCAAAAAAGTTTTTGCAGCATCCTATATGTAGGTGTTATATCTGACAGGATTGGCAAATGACTTAGAAAAGAGGGGGTTATACCCGCTTTCTACACCCTGCATAAGGTCGGGCACCTATTGAAGCACCACGAAACAAGAGAAGACAATCGCTACGCACCATCGGGCGCCCATCGCATCCAGTGTAATGAGTGTCCTTTCGCATACATAGACCAAACTGGCCCCTCCTTTGAGATACGGTTCAGAGAGTATCGGGATATTAGCAATTCCAAATCCGCTCTCACTAAACAACTGAAGGGTCATAACCATTCCATTTCAAAGATAAACACAAAATGCAGCACTGTACATATCCAACGTAAGGGTCCGGTTTTAAACATTTTAGAAGAAACAGAAATCATCCGCAGCATTTGCCGTGATCCGTCTGGCATTTTGAACAAACAAACTGTGATAAAGCATGCTGCCCTACTGAATAACTTTCCTTTTTTGAACCAGCGCCCAGCCTCATCTCCTTATCTTTCTGGTTCCTGATTACTGTACGCCATACAAAAAAAAGTGGGAATTTAAGGAGATGGGACCTGGATAAACTGACTAAACCAGAGGTTGTACAGAGTTTCAGGGAGAGTATAAGGGAACAGTTGACTGGAATGAGGGAAAGAAATACAGTAGAAGAAGAATGCCTAGCTTTGAGGAATGAGGTAGTGAAGGCAATTGAGGATCAAGTAGGTAAAAAGACGAGGGCTAGTAGAAATCCTTGGGTGACAGAAGAAATACTGAATTTAATTGATGAAAGGAGAAAATATAAAAATACAGTAAATGAAGCTGGCAAAAAGGAATACAAACGTCTCAAAAATGTGATCGACAGGATGCGCAAAATGGCTAAGCAGGCATGACTAGAGGACAAATGTAAGGATGTAGAGGCTTATCCCACTAGGGGTAAGATAGATACAGCTTACAGGAAAATTAAGGAGACCTTCAGTGAAAAGAGAATCACTTGTATGAATATCAAAAGCTTAGATGGAAATCCAGTTCTAAGCAAAGAAGGGAAAGCAGAAAGGTGGAAGGAGTATATAGAGTGTCTATACAAGGGCGATATACTTGAGGACAATATTATGGAAATGGAAGAGGACGTTGATGAAGTTGAAATGGGAGATATAATACTGCGTGAAGAGTTTGACAAAGCACTGAAAGAACTGAGTCGAAACAAAGCTCGGAAGTAGACAACATTCCATTAGAACTACTGACAGCCTTGGGAGAGCCAGTCCTGACGAAACTCTACCATCTGGTGAGCAAGATGTATGAAACAGGCGAAATACCCTCAGACTTCAAGAAGAATATAATAATTCCAATCCCAAAGAAAGCAGGTGTTGACAAATGTGAAAATTACCGAACTATCGGTTTAATAAGTCACGACTGCAAAATACTAACGCTAATTCTTTACAGACGAATGGAAAAACTAGTAGAAGCCGACCTCGGGGAAAATCAGTTTGGATTCCGTAGAAATGTTGGAACGCGTGAGGCAATACTAACCCTACGACTTACCTTAGAAGCTAGATTAAGGAAAGGCAAACCTACGTTTCTAGCATTTGTAGACTTACAGAAAGCTTTTGCCAATGTTGACTGGAATACGCTCTTTCAAATTCTGAAGGTGGTAGGGGTAAAATACAGGGAGCGAAAGGCTATTTACAATTTGTACAGAAACCAGATGGCAGTTATAAGAGTCGAGGGGTATGAAAGGGAAGCAGTGGTTGGAAAGGGAGTGAGACAGGGTTGTAGCCTCTCCCTGATGTTATTCAGTCTGTATATTGAGCAAGCAGTCAAGGATACAAAAGAAAAATTCGTAGTAGGTATCAAAATCCATGGAGAAGAAATAAAAACTTTGAGGTTCGCCGATGACATTGTAATTCTGTCAGAGACAGCAAAGGACTTGGAAGAGCAGTTGAACGGAATTGATAGTGTGCTGAAAGGAGGGTATAAGATGAACATCAACAAAAGCAAAACGAGGATAATGGAATGTAGTCGAATGAAGTCGGGTGATGCTGAGGGAATTAAATTAGGAAATGAGACACTTAAAGTAGTAAAGGAATTTTGCTATTTGGGGAGCAAAATAACTGATGATGGTCGAAGTAGAGAGGATATAAAATGTAGACTGGCAGTGGCAAGGAAAGCGTTTCTGAAGAAGAGAAATTTGTTGACATCGAGTATAGATTTAAGTGACAGGAAGTCGTTTCTGAAAGTATTTGTATGGAGTGTAGCCCTGTATGGAAGTGAAACATGGACGATAAATAGTTTGGACAAGAAGTGAATAGAAGCTTTCGAAATGTGGTGTTACAGAAGAATGCTTAAGATTAGAAGTGTAGATCACATAACTAATGATGAAGTATTGAATGGGATTGGGGAGAAGAGGAGTTTGTGGCACAACTTGACTAGAAGAACGGATCGGTTGGTAGGACATGTGTTGAGGCATCAAGAGATCACCAATTTAGTATTGGAGGGCAGCGTGGAGGGTAAAAATCGTAGAGGGAGACCAAGAGATGAATACACTAAGCAGATTCAGAAGGATGTAGGTTGCTGTAGGCACTGGGAGATGAAGAAGCTTGCACAGGATAGAGTAGCATGGAGAGCTGCATCAAACCAGTCTCAGGACTCAATACCACAACAACAACAAACGACATACATGTATATTTTTTAATTGGGTCAGTGTCTTTTTTGCCATTATTTTTGTGGATTTCAATAGGCTTAACTAATGTACGGCACATGCCTGCCTCCTATAGTGAGGCCTGCAAGGTCCATCCAGTTCATTTAACATAGCTGTAAAATTGTCCTCTCTTAATAGAAGTTGCATGGTTTCATTTTATCCTAGAAGTATAGCGCATTATTGTACCGCGTCATTATCTGTGTCCTCACTAAATTAAAATGCGTCCCAGGCCTTATCTTATGTAATCCTCAATTAGTTGTAGACTTTGGTTAGCAGCCTTTAATTTGGCCCCACATTTAATGTGTATTTTTAGTGCTGTTGCTGCTAGCTATTAATTGGCTTATTACTATTTGATAGTGTGGAATGTAAGGTTTCGCTACTTTCCCTTTTGGTCAGCAACGAGATGCTTGGAAATAGGAGGGGCACACGTGTATTATGTTCTTTTAACTGATAACTGTGGCGCGTTGTAACTGTGTATCTTTTATGCAATTTATTTTATTTTTCTTCATTTCATATGTAACCACTAATTTACGTTGTGAATGGCTGGGCTAGTGGTCACTCTGGTTTGCTAATTTACTTCCTCCTTCACATCTGCTACTCCATGCTCTGCGCTCATAGGTAGCACACCGCGCCGTGCACTCGTCCACTGCGGCACTCGGGGGTCACAGCATCAAGTCTAAGTGTCCTGGTATTCTCTATATATTTCTCTATCCAGGCAGTCGTCCATGGTACTGTCTGGGGTCACTTTCGCATTGACATAGACTTCGCAGCACCTAGACCGACCGGCGGTTTTGGAATGTTTTTAAGTTTTTTTATCAATTTTCTTTGTTTTTTATGTGTATTGCTGTGTCATTAGGTGACAGCCTGACTTGAGATTGCAGCACAGCGTACAAATTACGGCCACGATATCAAACACTAGTTTTCTGTACCAAATGCGGACGTTGTGGCAGAGCACCGCGATCACCACTGAACAGGCACTGCAAGTGCTCTTCGACCGTAAGCGAGGAAACCTGATGCCGCATGTCCCGTCTCTTGCTATTTCAGTATGATACCTGAAGAGCCCAAAACTGGTCGTGTGTTAATAAGAAGAACTTTACAACTGTAGCAGTATATTCAGCCGCTGATATTATGCTACTTATTCAGTAAAAAATAAACAGAATACATTTACACACAGGCATTCATATTTACACAGATAGCCACACTCAAACGCACTCACGAGCATACACAAACACACACACACACACACACACACACACACACACACACACACACACACACACACACACACATAAGATAAGCACTCACACATGCAGGCACACCATGCATCACACATACAATATTTAAACTATGATAAAAGAGCCATGCTACAAGGCACAAGCTCTCACTCAGCCACTCACTCGCTCTCTCATTCACACTGTCAGTGTACCTCTCGCACTTTCTGTAAATAGTGTGAGTACTCGAGGGTTTCGATCCTGTCATCACCAATGGCTCTTTTATCGTCATTAGGTGACAATCAGACTTCAGACTGTAGCACAGTGTACACCTCGTGGCCTTGCAATCAAATACTAGTTTGCTGTACCAACTGCAGAGGCTGCGGCAGAGCACCGTACAGGCACTGCAAGTAGTCTTCGGCCATCAGTGAGGACATGTGATGGCGCATGTCACACACCTTTAGCCAGTCTCTGGGTGGCTCCATCTATTGTACGATACGCATACATTTTGCATGCATTCCAAAATCGACAGTCGATCCGCCTCATCTTTCATTAAGCTGATAACCTTGTTGTTCTGAGGAACCATACCGTAAGAACTGTCGCCTGCGTATCCTGATGTGCCGAATTAATTACTGAGACACCTGATTACGTTATATGGATCGCATTTCTTCACCCAATAGATGACGCTATCTGTATACGTATTAAGTAACTTGGGTTCCACGAAACGAGTCTTAGCAAACTGATAGCGGAAGGGGTACATGTGATGTTTGGAGATGTCCAATATACACACATCCAAATAAATTGTTCTCGCAAATTCTATGAAAATCTTCGACATCTCCATAGCAACAAAGCTCTTATTGAAAGTAGTGACCCACTTAACAACTGGGCTGGTTATGCACGTTTTTACTCCCCAACGCCCACCCCATGCGGTCGTAATCAAAATGTCGCATTCATTTCTTGCATTCTACATGGTTTTATCGAAAATAGAATTATTCATCCGTTTATAAAAATCTTTTTCGAAATGACTAGTCGCGCTCAACTTCTTTACTGTAGTCAATTCAACCAGGGAAGGAGATAGCCCAAGTGATTCTACTTAGTCCATCCCTAAGCTGAGACACTGCTGGAGACTATGATAATGAATTACATACCTCTGCTTGTGCACAATAGTGGTCAATGGTTTAGAGTTAGTGCTTCCTCACGGAACTTGTTACTTTGGTAATAAAGGTAAGTCGCTTGTCATTTCATATAAACTAACAGCGTATATGAGGTCTGCCTCCACCACATACCGTACATCATAATCAACCGCCAGACCCAATAGTTTTCACCTAATCCCTCTAATTCGTTTTAGGGTACCCACTGAAACACACCAACAGGTAGTGGCTGCATAATAGCGTGCCCGTATAAGTTATTCATATCCAAATATAAAATATAGCTTGAATCGAGGGATACGTTGACCCTCGCCCCCATACATGGATTATTTGCCTTTCTGTGTCTATGGACACACTGGCAAAGTCCTCTATGGTTCCGGTGCTCAAAGAAAAGAAGCATACTAGCATCAGTCAAAAGTTTGATGCTGTGCCTTGTTTTCTTGAGCGTTGCGTCCTAGAACAAACCAGGTGCCACGTAATAAAAGGCAGGGTCCAGAGAGTGAGTGCTCATGAATACACTCCGGAACTTTTCGTGACTGGTACATTTAGCCATCGCAAGAGCATTACAAATCTGATAGAAAGTTTGAAATGGGAAACACTTGCAGACAGACAGGGCGCTAAATGGAAAGGGACGGCTCACTAAATTTCGAAATCCAATCTTCACCGAGGATGTAGAGCATATATTATTACCACCAACTTTCAAATCGCGCAATGATCACCATTCAAAGATAAGGGAAATTAGAGCTCGTACTGAGTCGTCCAGACAGTCGTTTGAATTGTGCCCTCCGCTACATACCGCTTGGTGCAGCAAGTTTAATGGCCAGTTGTGTAGATTTCCCAAAAAGCGTTTAACATTTTGCCCTTCTGCACGCTGTTGTATAAACATATGTAATATGTTGACAGGTATGTGAGAGGCTCAAAGAATTCTTAAGTTATTGAACCCTATATGTTATCCTTGACGGTGAGTAGGGAAGTGTGATATGACCGCTGTCGTTATCTGTATACATAGATGATCTGGCGGACAGTGTAGGTGGCAGTCTGCGGTTGTTTGCTGATGATGCTAAGGTGTACGGTAAGGTGTCGAAGGTGAGTGACTGCAGGAGGATACAAGATGACTTAGACAAAATTTGTTGTGGGTGTGATAAATGGCATCTAGCTCTGAATGTAGAATAATGTCAGTTAATGCGCATGATAAGGAAAAACGAGCCCGTAATATTTGGATACAGCATTAGTAATGCCCTGCTTGACACAGTCACATAATTTAAATATCTGGGCGTAAAGTTTTAAAGCGATATGAAGCATCTGAGGATTGTGGTAGTTAGGGCAAATGGTCAACTTCGGTTTGTTGGGAGAAATCTAGGAAAGTGTGGCTCATGTGGTGGAGGAGACTGCATACAGGGCGCTAGTGCGCCTTGTTCTTGAGTACTGTGAGGGTGTTTGGGATTCGTGCCAAGTGGAATTAAAGGAAGACATCGGAGCAGTTCAGACGCGTGCTGCTAAGATTGTTACAGGTAGGTTCGAACAATATGCAAGTGTTACGGACATGCTTCGGGAACTCAAATGGGAATCCCTGGAGGGAAGGCAACATTCTTTTCGAAGAAAACTATTAAGAAAATTTAGAGAACCGGCATTTGTGGCTACTGCAGAACGTTTCTGGTGCCTCCAGTATACACGTAAATTGAACGTAAGAACCACGAAGATACGATAAGAGAAATTGGGGCTCATACGGGGGCGTATAGATAGTATTTCCCCACGGCCTATTTGTGCTGTGAATAAGGAAGGAAATGACTATTAGTGGTACACGGTACCCTCTGCCGTGCGCCGTTAGGTGGATTGCGGAGTATCTATGTTGATGTAGATGTACTCATATAGATTGACTATGATGTGTAAACGATTCTTCATCTGTAAACAAAATCATATAAACTTTGCATAGCACTGTAGTAGATGCTATTCCGGGAAACTGGTGGATTTTAAAAGTCACTGAGCAGTAAGCAAAATGTTCAAATGTGTGTGAAATCTTATGGGACTTAACTGCTAAGGTCATCAGTCCCTAAGCTTACACACTACTTAACCTAAGTTATCCTAAGGACAAACACACACACCCATGCCGGAGGGAGACTCTAGCCTCCGCTGGAACCAGCAGTAAGCAGTTAGCGTTAGTGGAGTCGTAGCGCCTCCTCCATTCACAGCTACCATCATGGTGTGAGGTCTCAAGACGTTCTAAAACAGACGGAAACCGGTAACCTCATAAAAAAAGAGTTTTCTTTTAGTTGTGACTATTCATGTTCATTGTTAAGAAATAAAAAAAACGCTGTACTCCAATAGAAATTTCGAAATTTTCTGATTGATATGAAGTCGCTGGTGGAACAAAGTTTGTAAAAGAGAAATGTATTGTAATACGATATTCCCGATACACTCTTTTGGGCCGGCCGCGGTGGCTGAGCTTGGCTATTCAATACGGAACCGCGCGACTGCTACGGTCGCAGGTTCGAATCCTGCCTCGGGCATGGATGTATGTGACGATATGTCGAAGTTTGCGTCTGGCTGTAAGTCTTGAATCAGAAGAAAGAAAAGTGCCTCTACATCTACGTCAGCATCACAGTCTGCAAGCCCTCTAACGGTGTGTGGCAGAGGGTAGTTCTGGTGCTACTGCCACATTTCATGTTCCACTCGTGAATGGTGCGTGGGAAGAATGATTGTCGCTAAGCCTCTGTATTAGTTGCAATTTCTCTAAGTTTCTCGTCGTAGTCATTTCACGAGACGTAAGTGGGGCGAAATAAAAACCCGCCACGTTACCCCAGAGCGCTAGTACTCTGCATCGTGTACTCGGGTAGGCGCACCGGCCCCAGATCGAATCCGCCCGACGGATTAAGGTCGGTGAGCCTGCCAGCCTGGGTGTGGTTTTCAGACATTTTCCCACATCCCCCTATGTGAATACCGGGCTGGTCCCCGCGTCCCGCCTCAGTTACATGGCTCGCAGACATCTGAACAGTTTCGCATTGCCGACCGTTGTGACCGAGCGGTTCTAGGAGCTTCAGTCTGGAACCGCGTGACCACTATGGTCGCAGGTTCCGAATCCTGCCTCGGACATGGATGTGTGTGATGTCCTTAGGTTAGTTAGGTTTAAGTAGTACTAAGTTCTAGGGGACTGATGACCTCAGATGTTAAGTCCCATAGTGCTCAGAGCCATTTGAACCATTTTGAACCACTCTTTTGGCTGATCCCATTACCACATCCAAATTGCCTCGTAGTTACATCTGAAATGTGTTCCCACTGCTAAATTGTTAGTTACATTTCGTCGGCGTATTTTATTCTTCACACATCCACTTCACTGTGAAATCAAGTTCCAGATTAACTCGTCGACGCCAAAGGGCACGTTATTAACATTTTAGGATGGATAGTGTAAGTGGGACCTCTCTCGCAAATACGTCAGTCATGTTTAAAAGCTTTTGTTCGCATAATTCACGCCGCTACGACAGTACCAGTATATAGAAGACCCTCTTGCAGTCGCCGTTGAGCAACGCAGTGTGAGTGCAGCACAGGATAATTGCCATATCTTCTGAACTTGATGCCAGAGCCTAAAAATTCACTAACGGTTCCTGGATTAGTGCCATGCGTGTAGAACTGTCTGTATCGATAACTCAACACAGTCAGTTATGCACTGAACTTATGGCACACAAGTAGTAGTGTAAGGGCGGCTTGGGCGCAATTTTGATATCAAATTGATACGCATATTAATTAAATTGACCAATTAATTACTCCCAACTACACCCAACCCCAGCCCTTATAGCGTCAGGTGTTTTCCTTGGGCTGCACGTAGGTCCCCACACCTTCCCCCCTCCACGCCCCTCCCTGTCTCTTTCACCCACCTACCCTGTTGACGGGAATTTCGAATTTGGGCGGCAATTCCGAATTTTCGCTGTAAAATTCAATTGTCAGTTTAGAGGACGTAATATTAATGGAAATTGCTTATTAAACGGGAATAGGTAGTAGAAACCGGGAAAAAATTCAGAGGCGGGGAAATCGGTGAACTATGCTCTAAGACTGACATAATATGCGTTTCGTAGGACAGGGATACTCTTTTTTAACTTCCTATTACTTCGTATACTGCAATCATAAAGTCATCGGGCGCAAGTGTGATAGTGGTGTGCCTGGGTTCATACGCTCCCCAGCGTCTGCATCACTCCGCTTCATGTGACCTTCAGGGAGGGGGCTCCTTTCATCCCTCGCCAGACTGTATTCATGATGGCTGCTGCAGCTGCCTCTCCTCACTGGTCCCGACAGGACCCACCTACCTCCTCCTCCCCTGCTCCAGGGGGCTTCAGATAAAAGGGCGCTGTACCGCACACACTTTTAACTATCAAGCAACCCAAGATGACACAATCCACACAACTTGCTTGGCTTGGTGTCTGGCGAATGACGCCATTTCTGATAAACAGGTATTCATTGGACAAATATATTATACTAGAACTGACACGTGATTAAATTTACAGGCAATTGGGGTCCATAGATCCTGAGAAATCAGTACCCAGAACAACCACCTCTGGTCGTAATAATGGCCTTCATGCGCCTGGGCATTGAGTCAAACAGAGCTTGGATGGCGTGTACAGGTACAGCTGCCCATGCAGCTTCAACACGATACCACAGTTCATCCAGAGTAGTGACTGGCGTATTGTGTGGAGCCAGTTGCTCTACCACCATTGACCAGATGTTTTCAGTTGGTGAGAGATCTGGAGAATGTGCTGTCCAGGGCAGCAGTCGAACATTTTCTGTAACCAGAAAGGCCCGTACAGGACCTGCAACATGCAGTTGTGCATTATCCTGCTGAAATGTAATGTTTCGCAGGGTTCGAATGAAGGGTAGAGCCACGGGTCGTTACACATCTGAAATGTAACGTCCACTGTTCAAAGTGCCGTCAATGCGAACAAGAGGTAACCGAGACGTGTAACCAATGGCACCCCATACCATCACGGCAGTATGGCGATGACGAATACACGCTTCCAATATGCGTGCACCGCGATGTCGCCAAACACGGATGTGACCATCATCATGCTGTAAACAGAACCTGGATTCATCCCAAAAAAATCGCCAAACACGGATGCGACCATCATCATGCTGTAAACAGAATCTGGATTCATCCCAAAAAACTGACGTTTTGCCATTCGTGCACCCAGGTTCGTCGTTGAGTACACCATCGCAGGCGCTCCTGTCTGTTATGCAGCGTCAAGGGTAACCGCAGCCATGGTCTCCGAGCTGATAGTCCATGCTGCTGCAAACTTCGTCGAACTGGTCGTGCAGATGGTTGTTGTCTTGCAAACGTCCCCATCTGTTGACTCAGGGATCGAGACGTGGCTGCACGATCCGTTACAGCCGTGTGGATAAGATGTCTGTCATGTCGACTGCTAGTGATACGAGGCCGTTGGGATCCTGCACGGCGTTCTGTATTATCCTCCTGAACCCACCGATTCCATATTCTGCTCACAGTCATTGGATCTCGACCAACGCGAGCAGCAATGTCGCGATACGATAAACCGCAATCGCGATAGGTTAGAATCCGACCTTTATCAAAGTCGGAAACGTGATGGTACGCATTTCCCCTCCTTACACGAGGCATCACAACTACGTTTCACCAGGCAACGCCGGGCAACTACTGTTTGTGTATGAGAAATCGGTTGGAAACTTTCCTCATGTCAGCACGTTGTAGGTGTCGCCACCGGCGCCAACCTTGTTTGAATGCTCTGAAAAGCTAATCATTTCCATGTCACAGCATCTTCTTCCTGTCGGTTAAATTTCGCGTCTGTAGCACGTCACCTTCTTTGTGCAGCTTTACTGTCACACTCAACTTTGACCTCAATAGAGGCAACATTCTTGTCAATTGCGATGAACACTCCCCTTTCTACGACTTCTTGTCCGTCTTTCCCATATACATTCCACGATTCGTTAAATATCTCAGATCTCTCCACTTCAAGCTTCAGCCGTCCCTCGGTTCCGAGAATAATTTGAGCACGAGAACTTTTCTGGAAGGCAGTAAACTCGGTAACTTTGTTACGAATACTTATAAAATTTACTGATAACATTTTTACAGTGGAACTGTCTTTACTCTGAATGCTGTCTGATTTCCCTATATACGTATCTACTGGCTAGTCTTCTTGAGAGTACCTCAAACTACCATCTAGCCTAAAGAAATCCGTGGGAACTCCACAAGAACTCTTCTACCCGAATAGCTGCTTCCTTTGTGTAGTGCACCCATAACCTGTCAAGGAGAGTCCTATAAACACCCACCAGATAACGCAGGTCTAGAAATCTGCAGCCAAGACCACCACAGAGTCGAAAAATCTCTTGGTTGATACCCTTCACTTGTCTCCAAGGCAAAGGACCCCGTTCAATTCTGGGAACAATGCTATTGCATATTGGGAGCTCTGCTTGCACCCCACGCTTGAGGCCAGCAGCCTTCACCACTTCGCCCAGCCGCCTGTATGGACTGAGGATGGCCTCAAAACTTATGCGACAGGCGTCATTGGTGACGACTTGAGCTACGTCTTGCAGACGACTGCACCCTGCACGCTCGACAGCCGCAGACAACGCCGCCTCCACATCTCGGATGAAACTCCTCAGCAGACATAAAAGAGTTCACATTGACTTTCTTTCCAGCCCTGAACGCTATCTGCCAAAGGGGATGCATAACTCGCCTAACGTTGAAGCACCCTATAACTAGTAACCCCCTCCTCCCGTGTGCCTAGGGCAGCCTGCTGAAGGAAGGCCATCTGTCCACTCACAGAGTGAATGAGCAAGCTCTCAAGGCCAGTCTTCACATTGGATCCCCACCTCGACCGACGCGAATGCGTTACCACCCGCCACTCACTCTGCTGTGAGGACAGACCTATCGTGTCGGGTATACTAACACGTGCAGCAGCGCCTTAACGTGCCCAATGTGGAGCCCCAATTTCTCAGCCACAGCTACTATCCGAGGCAGCAGCGTGTAGGTGATTGACCGCAGCCAAAAGCGTATTCAGCCAATCGCGAACTGTGGCCAGCTCCTCCAGCGTCCACACACAGTATGCACGCATCCTAACCGACCCAGCAAGACTAACTGAAGAAGTTAGTTTATAGTTTATAGTTTATAAAGGCAGACGGAATTCTTGATATGCAATATGCCACCCTCATGATTTGTCACCAATGGACGCTAGTGCCTCAGCGAGCTAGGCTGTTGGGAAGAAATAAAAACTGCACTGTAGATTCCTTGAATTTACACTTACAAAATGCGAGCTGATAACTCTTAAAAGAAAAATACAAACGAAATTTAAGAAATATACTACGAGAAAAGCACCGGAACAGATAAACACTTCATTTGCGGCTCTGTAGTACAGCACTGCTCAACTGAAAATCCAAGCTGTCTCAGAGAAGAAGATGAACAACATCTTGTTCTGTCAACGCATGATTCAGGCTTTCCTATCGTTGGTCCTTATTTAACTGATGGGGTTGAAAATAGCCGAAAATACACTCAATCACAAAGAAAGAAAGAAAAATCAAGACGACGCACATGAAGGAATTATCCTAATTGGACGGAATCGGTAGATATGATGTAGATGTACAGACAAACAAATGATTACAATTTCAAAAAATTGGATGATTTATTCAAGAGAAATTGCTTCACAAATTGAGCAAGTCAGTAACGCATTTGTCCACCTCTGGGCCTTATACAAGCTGTTGTTCGGCTTGGCAGTAACTCATAGAGCTCTTTGATGTCCTCCTGAAGGATATCGTGCCAGATTCTGTCCAATTGGTGCGTTAGATCGTCAAAATCCCGATCTTATAGGAGGACACTACCCATAATGCTCCAAGTGTTCTCAGTTGAGGAGAGATCCGGCGATGTTGCTGGCCAAGGTAGGGTTTAGCAAACACAAAGCCATGCAGTAGAAACTCTCACCATACGTGATCGGGCGATATCTTGCTGAAATGTAATCCCAGTATGCGACGAAGCACAAGAAAACTGGGCGTAGAATATCGTTGACGTGTGGCGTAAAGATGCTGTGGATGAAAAGAAAAGTGGCCCTGCTATGAAATGAAATGGTACCCCTGATCGTTACTCCAGGTTTCCCGCGATGTGGCGGGTTCAGGTCGTTATCCCACCACTGTCTGGGGGCATCACCAGACACGTCTTCGATGGTCATCGTTGCGCAGTTCGAAGTGGGACTCATGACTGGAAAAAAAGTCTATTCCTGTCACGGATATTCCAGGCGGAGTGTGCCCGACACCACTACACCACTGCAAATGGGTTTGTTGGTGTACAGAGGTCAATGGTAATCGGAGTTAAGGGTGCTGTGAGCTCAATGTCCATCCTGTGAGCCGCCTTTTAGTGGTCCTTGTGGTCACTGAAGTACCAATTGCACGTTGTATCGACAATAATGATGAATCCAGGCCTCTGAGTGCCTCTCTGACGACTGCTCAGTCCTCTCGTTATGTCGTCTCATTTGAACAACGGCGTCCTTCTTGACGCAATGTTCACTCTTGGTTCACCCATTCCTGTCAACATCATCGAACAGAGGCATCGCTGCTATTAAAATTCTGAACAGTTCACCGATTAATGCAACCAGCTTCTTCGCGCCCAACTACACGTCTTATATCAAATCTTCCTAACTGCGAGACATAGTTAGCGTCCAACTGAGTACACGGAATGAAATTTGCGAAGACTTTATGTTGTGGCATCGACATGTCCCCTGTTTACTATCCTTGGCAACTGCGGGGTGAAACTGCTCTGCAGCGCCACGCATTTCTCCTTCGGTCGTCAAACTTTACAGTTTTGCGTTTGCCGTCGATACTTTACACTGAAGCCCCAGAGTAAGTGGTGTAGGCATGCGTATTCAAATACAGAGATACGTAAAAAGACAGAATACGGTGCTGCAACGCCTATATAAACAAGTGTCTGGCGCAGTTGTTAGAACGGTTGTTGCTGCTACAATGGCAACTTATCAAAATTTAGGTCAGCTTGAACGTGGTGTTACAGTGACAGCACGAGCGATGGGATACAGTATCTCCCAGGCAGCGATGAAGTGGGTATTTTCCCGTACGACCTTTTCATAAGTGTACCGTCAATATGAAGAAGACGGTAAAACATCAAATCTCGGACATCGGTGCGGCCGGAAAAAGATTCAGCAAGAACAGGACCAATGACGATTGAAAAGAATCTTTCAACGTGACAGGAGTGCAACCCTTCCGCAAACTGCTGCAGATTTCAATGACGGACTATCAATAAGTGTCAGCGTGTGAACCATTCAACGAAACATCATCGATATGGGCTTTCGAAGCCGAAAAGGCCCACTAATGTACCCTTGATTACTGCACACACAAAGCTTTACTCCTCGCCTGGGACTGTCAGCACCGACATAGGACTGTTGATGACTGGAAACAAATGGTTCAAATGGCTGTAAGAACTATGGGACTTAGCATCTGAGATCATCAGTCCCCTAGAACTTAGAACTATTTAAACCTAACTAACCTAAAGACATCACACACATCCATGCCCGAGGCAGGATTCGAACCTGCGACAGTAGCGGTCGCGTGGTTTAAGCTGATGGAGGCTCTGTAATGGAGTGGGACGTGTGCAGTTGGAGTGATATGTGACAGCTGATACGTGTAGATACGCCTCTGACACGTGACAAGTACGTAAACATCCTGTCTGATCACCTGCATCCATGCACTCCATTGTGCATTCCGACGAACTTGGGTACTTCCAGCACGTCTAGAATTGCCACAGAGTGGCTTCTGGAACACTCTCCTGAGTTTAAACGCTTCCGCTGCCCACCAAACTCCCCAGACATGAGCATTATTGAGCGTATCTCGGATCCCTTGCAACATCCTGTTCAGAAGAGACCTCCACCCCATCGTACTCTTACGCATTTATGGATACCCTCAAGTATTCATGATGTCAATTCCCTCCAGCACTACTTCAGACATTAGTCGAGTCCATGTCACGTCGTGTTGGGGCACTTTGTGCCCGCGGTCGCCCTACATGATATTAAGCAGGTGAACAAGTTTCTTTGGCTCTTCAGCGTATGAATATCAATTTGTGACCAATTTTCACAGATTCTTCATTGTGCGTCGTTGAATTGGTTTCTCGGTAAACTCTATATTGCTTCGTTGCTACTTGCTCATGAGACATTACACATCTGCATCTTTAGCTCTGGGGAAAATTAAGAAACTGTAATAAAAAAGAAGTCTACAAAGAAAGAGAAGAGAAGAAACTTCTTAAGGCTTGGGATGCTCTATAACAAGGAGCTGTACTAAGATAAGTCTAGGTTAAATTCAACGCGCATAATGTCTGCCTGGTATAGATTTAGAGCATGTATCAGTGCTCAAGGTAAACATTTTGCACACTTGATGTGACAGTCATTACAATAAACGCACCAACCGTACTTGAGTTAGGTGTTTGATTACATTTGATACAGAATAGTAGACCGTAGAACCTCTTTTCCTGAGGACACCAGAGTGGTTGATGCACCGTTATCGTCTTTCTATTCCATAACTTTATACACATATTATGTAATTGAAGTAGTCGTCGAAAGGCGTTTCTAAAGCCATAGAACAAAATATGTAATTCAATTAGCTTTAAACATTCGTCAAATTGTCCGCTATAATCAGCTAAACCAACAGCTCTGTATATTTGTATCGTTCTGGACTTTTTTTTGTGCTTGTCTTAGGCGCAACACCGGTATACACGACAGACAATATGTGACCGACGGGAATACCAGTTGAACTTCGGCCGAACACTGACGGATCTCAGCTGCTAGAGAGAAATGTTTCTATTCTATCTTGCAATTGCCTGTGCTTATCACATTAACTCAGTCTTAACTTGTTTTGGAAACTCTGTGTCCATGCTGAACGTACCAAAGCAACTAACAACACCTGAGATCGAGTACTTCCTCTACATCAGAAGAACCAATTTTAAATAATTTGTCTTATGTTTACGTTTATGATTCACCTAACATAGAAAAATATTGGAATCTGGTACTGCAACTATTAATTTGATGGCATTACATAACGTAGAGGCGGGTTATGTGGTTTTAAATACATTTTATTATTTGAGGCAGCAGTTCTGACGATAAAGGGGATACTCTGCATACCACCTATGATCTTGAAGACTAGCGCTATGATTCTAGTCAACATGTCAGAAGCGTCAGATGTGTCGTGGTTAACGCAGTGTAAACTAGTTATCTAAGGAGTAGACCTGTAAAGCTGTTTTCCACTTCTCATACCTATTACGTTATGTATCGATGTACTCCTGCAGTACGCCAGGTCGTTATTTGGTCAGGTGTGAACGTACCTTTGTACACATACACGCCATAGGAGGGTGCTGAGCAGGTACCCTCCACCTGGAAAGGATAGAAGGAATATATATATTTTTTAAATTGTTATTGAGACGTCATAATTCTTTGCTGCAAGCCAGTATTGCGCGCAGACCGTCCATTGCCCCACGCCAAATGTGTGAGGTGGTGCCCTGTTTACGTTCTCACAGGAAGAATCGCTGAACAAGAGATGACTTCAGTGGACTTTGTTCACCCTCATTGGCCAACAGGGTAGCGTAAGAGGGGCCACATGGTGCTTGAGGTGCGCTCACTCAGGGTACTGCACGAAGTCGCATTTCGCTCTTGCTCGCCAGCGCTTGTGCTGCTAACATGCTCCTTTCCTGCTCTTCTAAGCCATCGGTTATACTTTGACCTCAGTGGCCATCTACCCACCTCCCTAGGCATCAATGTATATCCTTTTCGTAAATAAAGCTCTCCGTTGTCAGTTCGGGCTATTAACCTTGAAAGACTACGTTTATTTGAGTACATCTTTCGTTCGAGTTTATGCTATCAACTACGTACGGTCTTTTATAATTTTATATGCAATACTTATCATATTCTACTCGGGCCAATGCCTATAGCAAGTGATCTGCGGGGTAAGTGTTTTATTTAGCTCTAATTTACACTTCATGATCAGCGGCCTTTATTTCATGAACACTCCCTTTCTTGTATGAAATCAATTCTACTAGTTTGACTGTGGGCTAAGGCGACTTTTCTGCTCTCTCCGAGCTTAGGAATGGAGAGGTGATCGTTAGAATGCACAGGACAGTAGCAGATAGCAGGGGGGAGGGGGATCAAAGAACAAGGAGAGAAATGATGGAAGAGAACAGCAGCTATCTCTGCCTTGGCGTACTCGACTTGGACCGCATAGACGGTACGATCTTTCCCGTCGAATTCATGGGCAAGTGTTCCCGTTGTTGCTGGACGTTCGCCATAGAAGTTTCGAGTTCTTCCTCAAAAATCTGTCGCTTAAAACAGACGAACAAGGGATCCGTAAGTTGCACTATTTGACTCGAGCCGATTGGGCCCTTGTATGCGCCTAGAAGCTAGGCCCGTGATTGGCCAGAATATCAGCCAAACAGTACGTCCTCTCTGGGGCGTTGAGGAGCGAACGATGGACAGTTGAAGACGGGGCGAGCCACATTCTTGGATGGATGCTGTTGACCGGTAGGGACACACTGTGCAGATGTACCACAATGCAGTGACGGTGAGAAGAAATTCAAGTTCTTGCTGGCGTACTGCTAGATGGGCCACAGTCAGAGCTTGTTCCTAGTCACAGTTCTTTATACCATAATCTTTCGGAATTGCTGAAATCTTTGCCACGTGTGTCGTAAGATAAATTCTTTACTCCGCTCTCTTTTAGGTTGACCAGTATGTTCGTTATCTTGTTTCAAGAACAGTAACTAACATCATTTTTCTCTCGCTCTGATCTTGTCCAGTAAAAATCGCTAAACGAAACTTTAAGTTATTAGGCCCGTGAATCCCTGTGAATGAGTAATGGCAACTTTCTCTGTTGCTCTTTTCTCTCAGCAGCTCCTATCTCTGTTGCATCATATTAGACCACTCACAAACGTATAAAGTCCTTCCCCGTGTTCCCATAGAAGCACTCCCCGTGCTGATCATTTTGTCTGCTAAGTCAATGTCAAGCCCTCATTTCGTAGGGGACAGCAGCATTTAAGAACATTGCTTGTTACGTAATTCAGATTTTCTTGATGTAAAAATAACTGTCAACAAATCCACAGATTTGAATTGAGTCTTTTCAGATGCGTCAGGCTATAGAGCTAGAAAAATGTGAGGTACGGCTAAGTATAGTGTTTGTCTCCATTAGACCATGCTGTGCTGCTTGTTTCCGTCACGTTAGATTAAAGAAATTGTTTTCCACGTTTTCAGGGTAGAAATTCAAAATGGTTCAAATGGCTCTGAGCACTATGGGACTTAACAGCTGTGGTCATCAGTCCCCTAGAACTTAGAACTAATTAAACCTAACTAACCTAAGGACATCACACACATCCATGCCCGAGGCAGGATTCGAACCTGCGACCGTAGCAGCCACACGGTTCCGGACTGCGCGCCTAGAACCGCGAGACCACCGCGGCCGGCGGTAGAAATTCCTGCAACTTTAGTTGACCACAGGTGTGGTCATTGCACTTATGGGGTACAACACTGTCATCAGTGGATGTGTCGAAAGAACGATAGGAATGAATGGTTAAAGGATTACTGTCACATTTTTTACTATTTTCAGCCGCAAATTCATATTCAGATCACTAGTGTACCATCAGATCACGCCATGCTATCAAACACAAAAATCATCTTATAAACTTTTTGTTAATTCCTTCGACCACCCTGAACCGGATGTACACTTCATCACCGATAATGCCACCTTGTACAATTCTGCTGTCAGGAGTCGGATCCGTTCTTAGTAACCGATATGCAATAGTGGTTCTTTTACGGATAGTTGCCGCCAGTATTGCGTTTTAGTAATGGGCATGCGACGGGCACAACGTTTGGTGTGGCCTATAGCTGCCTCTGCGTCGTGCTAGGCAGCGCTGCGACTGTGCCCTCGCCACGAGGCCAGATCTCCAGCGTTGCATGTCCGGCGCAGGCGTGTGTGCGTGGGCGCGCCGTCTTGCCTTGTGTGTGTGCGCGCTCCGTCTTGCCGTGTGCGCGCCGCCTAGCTCGCACTGCCCCGGCTGATGCCTTCGGCTGCGCTGAATTGCGGTCGGCCGCCTCCTTGCTGCAGCCCACGCAGTGGCTCAGCAAGAGAGGTGACGGGAGTGGGGGGTGGGGCACCGTGTACCAGCGCCACTGGCGTCAAAGAACTTCGTGGCAACTGAACAAATTTTTTTTCGTCGTTTCACTCATTCTTAATGGGATTCGGTGGGCAACTACTGAGATTGTGGACCGTGTCTGACACCTTTGCATGCGCTAATTTCTACATCTATGAGTATATGATACTCCGCAAGCTATCGATTGATGTGTGGCGGAGGGTACTTTTTGCACCACTAAGTGACCCATCCCACCCTTTCCACTCGCGAATGGCCCCTGGGAAGAATCATTGTCGGTAAGCCTCTACATTGGCTCCAATTTCTCGAATTTTCGAGACGTTGTCATTATGCGAGATGTATGTGGGAGGAAATAATATGTTGTCCGACTCTTTCCGAAAGGTGATCTCTCGAAATTTCTATAGTAAACTTTTCCGTGATGCTCAACGCCAATGGAGTTTGTTGAGCATCTCGGTAACGTTATTGCGCCAACAAAGGATCCCGTGACGAAACGCGCTGCTGTTCTTTGCATGTTCTCTACCTCTTCTATCAATCCTACCTGGTAAGGATACCATAGCGATGAACAATACTCAAGACTCGATGGAACAAGAGCTTTAGAAGCCACTTCCTTCGTGGATGTGTTAAATGTTATGTTGGCAGAAGAGCCAACACCGTGTTACTAGAGGAGGCCGCGTTTTAGCTCACGCAGGCTGGCGTCAGGAGGGAAGAACTATACTGACGTGAGGTCTGGAACATGACAAAGAATGAGAATTCAGAAAGCGGACGTAATTAGTTTGACACTCAACTTAAATCCATTATCCAGAAACGTCGCTTTTGACGGTACATGATTCACAATATTATCTGTTCAGAATACATTCTTGAAGTAATTATAGTAACTGAATATGGAGCCTTGCTAGGTCGTAGCAAATGACGTAGCTGAAGGCTATGCTAAACTGTCGTCTCTGCAAATGACAGTGTACGTAGACAGTGAACCATCGCTAACAAAGTCGGCTGTACAACTGGGGCCAGTGCTACGGAGTCTCTCTAGACAAGACCTGCCGTGTGGCGGCGCTCGGTCTGCAATCACTGATAGTGGCGACACGCGAGTCCAACGTATACTAACGGACCGCGGCCGATTTAAAGGCTACCACCTAGCAAGTGTGTCTGGCGGCGACACCACAATAAATATCCTTAACTTTCTTCCTATGTATCTCTTTTAGCTTTGGTGGAGACAGACTCGAATTTGAGCTGAGTTAGATAGAGGCTGATAGTATTAAGCAGCTATGGAAATAGTATGTTTCAAATTTAATGTCTCGGTTTATCATTTTGTTCAATTGACATGATTATGAAATTGATCTGTGAAGCAAGAAACCTACTGGAATGTTAGGTAAACATAATAATGATATTACTTTTTTTTCACTATTGCTACGCCATCGAACTAACTTGGTTATTGTACTGAAAGTTATTAGATTTGAGCGATAGGAAAGTGTATCGTTTGGATGTTGGAAAGTTAATTACATCTGTTTCTCAATATACAAAAATCAACATAGTGTTGTCATTTTTGCGCATATTTCATTTTCTTACCAACCTTTCTCTTACAGTTCTTTTTAATGTATTATCAGACCAAGTATGTTCTATAAACAGCTCGACTGGCAATTAACAGACAACTCATTTGCATCTCTCGTGTGTCTCTGTGTAGATACAGTAATTTATAGCTTTAGCATATCGGCGCGCAAGACAGAGCAGTACTGCAACGCGTTATCCAGATTTGCGCAGAGTAGAGGTAGGGAAAAATGATTACGATTTTTTTTATTCAGTCAGGGCCAACTCATCTCATTCAGAGACAGTTTTTGTGATCAAGTTTTGCAAAGCCACAGACTCAAGGTTTCATGTCCAAGTTAATTATTCAGGCAGTTTATAATGTTCAGAATTCTTGCAGTCAGATTGCTATCTTTTACAGTATGAAACACTTCCATTATCATTATGACAATGAATTACTATCACAGCGCAGCTTATATTTTTATTTATTTAGGTAACTTTCACAAATATTTGTATCATTTAAAGAGAACTTTCAGTTTTATAAATTATCTGTACGCTAGCCTAAGGTCATCAGTTGCTTATTTTAATAGATTGCAGTGAGACTGTCTCATACTACTTCTGTTTAGTGATCAGACAGCCCCACATATCAGCCATACTATTTTAATCAATTCTTTTTTGCAATCTTTCTGTATTTTAAGTGACACCTATAAGAATTGACATAGGAATTACTTTTAAACCGTGTGTGTGTGTGTGTGTGTGTGTGTGTGTGTGTGTGTTTGTGCATGTATGTGTGTCCACACAAAAATCTGTAAAATTTTATATTTTTAGGAGGCTCTGATATAATTTAAAAGGCAATTTTTCTGTTCGTTTCAGTAGATGTAAGGTTGATAGCTAGTGGGTCAAAACTGGATATTATCTAGTTATTTAAGTGCTTTGCGATCAATACCATTAAAATTTGTATCATAGTGTAAGGAACACTTTGGATATTTTTAACATTTAACCATTTTAATCATATTCGTTTCATCAGTTTTTAGTATGAGCACGAAATACCAAGACGTCGTGCTCCGAGAAAATTCAGAATGAGTCTTTTACTTTGCAGCCGAATGTGTGTTATTTGGAAATTTCTGGCAGATTAAAACTGCGCGTCGGACCGGGACTCCAACCCAGAACCTTGACTTTCACAGGAAATGCTCTTACCAACTCAGTTATCCAGACGCTACTCACGATCAACACAAACAGTGTTCATCCCTCATGGTATGGAAAGGTAATTCTGTGATGTTCGTTCAAATGGCTCTGAGCACTAAGTTGCCTTTTGCCACTCAAACATTAGGAGAATTCTATGGATCATAAATAACATCTTTCAGTAGTTTTACAATGCCAGGATAACGTTGACATTAATGAATAAACGAACTGTGGCATAACGGAAGATGTACGCTCTTATACAAACTGTACCAATTGTGCGCTCAAGTTACAGATTTTGCGCCATTGTCAGCATCGTCGATAGGATACCTTTTGATCTAGACCATGCTCTCGTACCGTTAACAGTGTCCCATTCTGCTCTCTCACGGTGTCTAAAGACTACTGTGGTTACTGATATGGGGTACCTGGCAGTAGGTGGCAGCATAATGCACCTAATATGAAAAACGGATTTTTTTGGGGGTGTCCGGATTTTTTTGACCACATATGGGGCGACACGCGTGTCCAACGTATACGAACTGACCGCTGCCACTTCACTATCACATCAGAAACTTTTGATCACATATGGAGTACCTGGCAGTAGGTGGCGGCACAATACACCTAATACGAAAAACGGATGTTTTTGGGGGTGTCCGGATTTTTTTGATCACATAGAGTACCAGGCGAGCTCAGCAGTGGATATCTCAATTTCAAATATCCTTCTTCACTACAGGTATATTTTTAAAATGTCATGTGGAGCTGGAATTTCAAAGGACATCGCCTTTTTAGATTTCAAGAATGTTCGTAGAGGTTGGATCATGAATATATTCTACGCACTTTATCAACGATAGGTTTTAGTTCCGAATTTATGAACATCATTAATCGATGCAGCCACGAAACCACAACTAAACGCTCACGATAACTGACATAGTCAGCTAAACTCTCAAATAGGGCTGCCCTCCTTATGTGACTTTAGACTCGTGAGATACTGAGCCACATTTCAGAGTAATGAGTCATAGTCTTTCAGATACTTCCTTTAGTAGCTTTGGGTCGATATTTCAGTCGTGGACTGATGATTTTAGCAAATTAATGAAGGATCATCAAAATGCGGAAATGGTAAAGGAAATTTTACAAAGCTATCGGGAGAATAATGGGCCATGCCTTAATATACATGAGTCCTTCATCTGTGCAGTCGGGCAGGCAGACTTCATCATCCAATACTTTTGAAAATCTACAGTCAAGAGAAGAAAATGCCTTGGGATGAACATTACTAACTGTCCATGGGATTTGGTTTCAGTCAAATGGCACAAAAAAGGACATACAGTAACGAATTCTCTTTTGATCCACTGGGGACGTGGAACAGCAGCTTGTCAAATTTTAAAAAAGAAATTCGCCAAATTTTTCTTCTTTAAATATAGTAATGAATGTTATTTCCAAATAGGAAGAATTTATGACCACATTCAGAAAGCGTTTTTTGTCGACGCAGCCGCACATTAACTTTTAGCGCCAGCATAGTGGTACAAGTGGAACATAACTATCTTCAAAGCGTCCTTCATTAACGCAGCAGGTCCTTACAAATCAGGAAGGTCGAGACGTCTGAAATCGATACCTACAATGCATAACCAAACATTCAAAACAGGGTGACAACGACAACATGACCGGACTATTTTTCAGTCTTAATCAGCCGCAGGCTATGGTCCTATTTAATAGCTGCAATAGTCTTAGTCCCAGTAACAGGTAATACCTCAAACAGATCTACATTGGCAAATTAGTTCTTATAATATCGTCGATAAACGTTCACAATGCCCTGCTGCAAGACCCGCCCCACCAAATGGGCTACAACTTCCCGTTTCAAGGCTGATCGATGATTTGGGGCACTTTTCATAACGAGACGATCCCAATATTCGTGCGCTCCATCTGGTGTGATACAGTTACAGAAACTGTATCCAATAAACATTGCCTCCTTACACTAAGCGAGGCGTCGTTTGGCATTTACCGGCGTGATGTGTGGCTTATGAACATCCGCTCGACCATGAAATCCAAGTTTTCTCACCTCCACCCTCTGACAGTGGAAACATGTACCGGTACTGATGTTGCTAAGACTGTAGGTTAGGCAACTTTCAGAGGTAGTAGTATGGACCAAAAGAAGGAAAAAATATCCAGTAAATATGGGCTCTAAAACGCATACCTTAAGTGCTGAGAGCACTTGTTCAGTAGGAGAGATGTGTTGCACAGCAGCGAAAATAAACTAGTGCTCTATCTCTTAAGGTCACGCAGTATATTAATCTAGTATTTTATGCATTTCTGACTCTCATTTATCATTTAGTGCCTCATTTTAAATGTACTCCGTGATCGGACATGGAAAAATACTTAGAAACGAAAAATAATTCCTATTTAGTCTTATCCAGTGGTAGAAGTCCATCTTCTTTTTATCGTTGTCTTATCTGGAGTTGACTAGCTTAATCTGAAGCTGCTAATGCCGCACTGCGTTATATTGTAACATAAATGTCAGTAACATAAATGTCATTTATCGTTGTCAGTATCAATGTAGTTTTCTACCGATCGTGAAGAATCAGCACTTGGCGTTATATTACGCCTAACGATATAAATTCTCACTTCTTCTTCTTCTTCTTCTTCTTCGTCTATGATAGTTAAACACAGATATGTTAGAGTAAAAGATATAGATTGTGAAAAAAGATAAAATTGCAAGTGTAGAAATTCACTTCTCTGATAGATACAGGTGAATGTCATATAAATACCTTCGGCCTGAAACGTAAGTAATGTTGATCAAAAATGGTTGCGAATATGTAAAAATAATAATATCTGAATAATGTGATGTATATCAAGTACGCCTCTGATGATAAGGGAGTGCTGCTACATCACTAACAGTGCTATTCACAATATACATAAATGACCTTGTGGATAACATCGGAAGTTCACAGAGGCTTTTTGCGGATGATGCTGTGGTATATCGAGAGGTTGAAACAATGAAAAACTGTACTGAAATGCAGGAGGATCTGCAGCGAATTGACGCATGGTGCAGGGAGTGGCAACTGAATCTCAATGTAGACAAGTGTAATGTGCTGCGAATACATAGAAAGAAAGATCCCATATCATTTAGTTACAATATAGCAGGTCAGCAAGTGGAAGCAGTTAATTCCATAAATTATCTAGGAGTACGCATTAGGAGTGATTTAAAATGGAATGATCATATAAAGTTGATCGTCGTAAAGCAGATGCCACACTGAGATTCATTAGAAGAATCCAAAGGAAATGCAGTTCGAGAACAAAGGAAGTAGGTTACAGTACGCTTGTTCGCCCACTGCTGGAATACTGCTCAGCAGTGTGGGATCCGTACTAGATAGGGTTCATAGAAGAAATAGAGAAGATCCAACGGAGAGCAGCGCGCTTCGTTACGGAATCATGAACAAGGTGACCTATCTAAACTAAGGGTGCGAAAGCGTTACGGAGATGATAGATAAACCCCAGTGGAAGACTCTGCAGGAGAGACGCTCAGTAGCTCGGTACGGGCTTTTATTAAAGTTTCGAGAACATACCTTCACTGAGGAGTCAAACAGTATATTGCTCGCTCCTACGTATATCTCGCGAAGAGACCATGAGGATAAAATCAGAGAGATTTGAGCCCACACAGAGCCATGCCGACAATCCTTCTTTCCACGAACAATACGAGACTGCAATAGAAGAGAGAACCGATAGAGGTACTCAAGGTACCCTCCGCCACACACCGTCAGGTGGCTTGCGGAGTATGGATGTAGATGTAGATGTAGAGGTGTATCCTTGCTGACAGCACCAACTATCATGTCCCTCTCTACACGTACATACATAAAGCACGTTCTATACAGAAAAACTGTTAAACAGTGATCAGCACTTTTGTTTGGCAATACTCGTCACGCACTGCCACTGAGACGATATTTATTCACCGTGTATCGTCTACGAATCTGAATAAAACACCGACCGCTATAGCTCTGATGCTTAATTAGTTCTTAAACATTTAATGTAGTGCACCCTTAGTTTAGGTAGGTCGCCTTGTTCATACACGTGATGACCAGTTCATTGTGGGTCCTGTTTAGACATAATCCCATAAACATAATAACACGTTTCAGAGTGTCCACGCTCGCTTTTATGTCAGTTTTCGGTGCAACAAAAAACGTGAAATTTTCACGAAGGTTATATTCCTTTGGATTGTTCATAACATCACAGAAATTGCTGCCTGAAAACACATTTATCCGTATCTTTAATGTAATATTTGGTTCAGCTGTGGGTTGGAAACCCTTAACAAACCGCCCGCCATAGAGACCCTCCTGTAGTAATTTGCACATTTTCGGCATACTCAATCATTCCTTGCACGTTTCTTCAGCTTTTCCGTCAGTATTGTAAATACTTCCTCCTTTTGATAGTCGTTATTTGAACAATGTTAACATTAAGTTGTTGCAGATACAGACGTTTCATTTGCCGCGATCACTTTTCCTGCTTGCACTGAGAGCTAACAATGCACATCACGTCGAGTTGGAATATGTTTGTGCGAAATCACGTGACCAAATCACTTCTAGCTAAAACCAGAACTTCTGTTCACTTTGTCGAGTAATATTTAAACACAAAGAGCAAACAAAAGAACAAAAGGACTGTAACAAAATTTGATGTTAAAATTAAAATGATTTTACGTTACATAAAAGTGTTTCCTTACATCTAACTATAGGTCGGTGCATCGTGAAAGTATTCGCAAAATATAAATGTTCTCATCTGTTCTGCGGCTTGTAAATGCGTGACGTGAGCGTTACTTGTGTGGAGGAAGCGTGGGTCGGTGTTGCACGGTACGTGGCGGCGCGGTTCGCCGCAACTGTTGATCGACCCGCATCTCGCAGTGTCGGCGGCACAGGACATTAATTACAAAGAGAGGTGTGGTAACGAGGCACGCCCGCGCGCCATTCGCCTGCGCCACAATTGCGGCAGATGTGCCTCGCATTTGTGCCACACCCGCAATCAAAACCGGGCAAACAGCACGCTCCCTCGTCCGTTCCCCTGTACGATCTTACTCCGGGACATTAGCTTTTGGTCTGCTTAACGCTGTACAGGCCGACGTTAATTTGGTTTCCGAAATGTTACCACGAAACTCTTTGCTGCTTCCATTCGGGGAACCAGCGGCACACCGCGACGTTCCATTGATTACATTTTAAGGAGTAATTAAGTGTACTCTTTATGTAACATGACACTAGCGCCTTACGAAGGAAATATCCGTCAATTAAACAGAGCATTCTCGCTGTCCACCAGAAGGTGAAATTCCTGAAGAGAAATTACACTGACTTAGCAAATGTCATAGGGTAGTGGGGTACAGATGGCGCACGTGTGTTCTATGAGGACCACACTCCTCCTATGCCAGTGCAGTTTTATAGGAGGCTTTCTGAGAAGTTGTTGTGCGAGTGATTTGTGTAACATGCAACGTCGTCGTGAGCTGACGCTGTTCGAACAGGGTATTGTAGTCGGTGCCCGACGGATGGGAATTTAGATTTCGTCAGTGGTTCAGGAATTCGGATTCACACTGAAACGTCCCCTTAGAAAAATTATTGAATTACTGTGCTGATAAACCTCTTACATTATTTGATTTTCAAACAGCTGAGCAAAACTGAACGTACTCAAACATTTCTCTCTTTACCTATTCTGATCAACACTAAACTGACACACAATATTTTTAGCGCAACGCAATCTGACTTTCAATAATCCCTACAAAAGGATGGGCCTTACTAACATTAACCTATACCTTTCACAAATCACTTACCTCACAAAAATCTTCGTTACTCGAACTACTGCAATACAGTGAGCGCCACTACTGCCAGCTAAATAAAATGTTCAAACTACTGAAGGCACTAACTACTGATAGGCATAGTTAGCAAATGAAAGATTTTGGTAGAGAACAAACAATGTATTTACCTTAATAGTGTTCAAAAGTCATAATATATGTAGCTGTTCATGACATCCAGTCTTACAAATGTACTGTCTCTGATGGACACACGTCCAGATCATCCGCTCTCAAAAATCCGCCATCTCACTTCCCCACATCCACCACTGCAGGCGGCTCACCTCCAACTGCGCAACGCTACGCGCTGTTAACAGCCAACTGCCCAACGCTACAATGGCGAGTATTACAACACTGCCAACCAGCCACAGACTGCCCACAGCGCAGCCAGTGATTTTCATACAGAGCGCTACGTGGCGTTACCGATATAAAAACCTAAACAGCCTACTTACAACACGTTCAACCGTGTCCAGTGTGTCTCGTGAACGACTGTGTGAAAATCTCACAGTCCACAACGTTCGAACTACTGGCCTTCCAGCCACCCTCGATGACTGTGACTGGCGGAATATGAGATGGAGCGCCAATAGTGACAGAAGGACTACAGTATAACAAAACACGACTCAATTCAACACAGGACGTGCTAGACACGTCTCCCAATGGGCAATCCGTGGGAACATGGAATATGGGAGGCGGCGCCGCACACGGGTGCCCCTGTTGACCCAACGTCAGCAGTACACAGCGGCTTGCATTTGGTAGCCAATCAACTGGGATGCAACCTGTAACAATGGCTTCAAGTGATAGGGTCGGACGAATCACGATTTCACCTACCATGCCGATGGGAGGCACCTCGTGCGTGGCAGACCTAAGAAATCGATGGATCCCGCCTGCAAAGAAGGTGTTGTCGAAGACGGTGTTTCCTCTGTTATAGTGTGGGGCGCATTTTCCTGATGTCTAAGGGGCCCCTGATTGTCCTGGGAGGGACTCGGAATGTTCCACGATCTGTCAAGCTGCTCGGGAACCATCTACACCCAGTTTTGGCCTTCCAACACCCTGGCGCTTCTGCGGTGTTTCAAGACGATAATGCCCCGCCACATCACTCCCACGTCGCCTGCGACTGGTTCCAGGAACATGCAGGAAAGGCTCAAAGACTGAGACGGTCACCCCAGACCACAGATTTGAATCCTATCGAGCATATCTGGAATGTTATGCAACGCAGGCTGCGTGCCGTGGATCCAGCATACACTAGCAGACAACAACTGGCTTTTTCCAGTACCAGGGACTTACAGACTCACTCCTTCGGCGTCTCAATGCAGTCCGAAGGGCCAGAGTAGGCCGCATGATACATTAGCTGCCTCATGCTAAGTCAGTGTCCATCATTCAGCAGCCTGCAGGATTGACTGCGAGCTCCGCAGCTTGACATATGGTCTAAGTAAGGACCATTAGCTTATATTTAAATTTTGACAGCTCATTACACACTATCAGGAATGCAGCGACATCTACTGATTGTTTACAAATCGACTAATGTGATTCTGTTGATTCAATTGTTGTTTGACTCTTGAAGAACGCAGACAACAATTGCTTCGAAAATAGTACCCCCACCCGTTGTGAAGTGCGTGCTATGATACGATTTTTGTGCGCAAAAGGATGTATAGATGCTCGTTCATGAACCCACAGCACTGAACGAAAGCTAGAATACACAGCAGTGCTGAATCTTCAGGTACATATTCATTATGAAGAGAGGGGTGAGAGGGTCTGTAACCCAACATTTCGTGCGACGTGTCGACCAAATACTGCCATCTCAGACATGATTGATAACTGACTTTCTTGCTGATCAATGTCCTCGTGTATGACGCAACAACACTTACACTGTTTTCAAAGAAAAAAATCTTCGACGTGGTCGTCATACAAGCTTAGCGACTAACACAAAGGAATGAGTTGTTTGCCCACATTGTTACGGACGACGAGAAGTAAGCACCCACACAACAAAGAAGAATAAAAAAACAGTAGTGGTTTAGTAACATTTTACTTCATCAAAACAACGCTCTTTATTCGAGATGAGAAACGATGACTACCGTGTTCTGGATGACAAGGGCATTCTTTCGGTTGACTTCGTGGAATGTTGGCTAACATTGCTGCTGACGCCTACTGCAAAATACCAGAATGGGAAAAGAAAGGAAAGCTACGCCTTTTTAGGGCGCAGATAGGCCAATCGCGACCGCCCGTCTTCTGTGTCGTCCTCTGCCAATGGTGTCATTTGGAAGCGGTATGGAGGGACACCTCTCTCCAGGCCGTTGGCTTCACAGACCTTGGAGCTGCTACTTCTCATTCAAGCAGTTGCTCAGTTGGGGGCAGGACAAAGAGTGGAATCCGGTGAAGTCAAGCCACAATGGAAATATCGCTGAGAATACCGGAAATAGAACCCAGTTCCTGTGCATAGCAGGCAGCCAAGCTGACAACTCAGCTACTTTTTTCCCCAGAAGTTTCTCTATTTCGAATTCCAAATTCTTCTTGGTTGCTAGATTTTTCTTGCCGCTCAAAAATATTTTTTATTTCGTTATAATTGATTGTTGATGTCTATCTTGTCAGCAACTGTATCTTTATCTTTTCTGCAACTTACTTTTGGAATTTACTATATTATTCTAACGTTTCCTTAAGATCATGTGTGAACTTCTCAACACGGAACTTATTCTGCTTGTCTTCCTTTCTTACAAGAGATGTAGGTTTATGAATATCTTTTGTAGTTTTTGCTACTATCTGATCACAACTCAACTGTGCAGCGTGGACTTTGTCCCTGAGACTTGTATTTTTGTTCCAGACATTTTCCAGCCATTGGTAATACTGAAACCTTATGGTTCCAGATATATTTTAAATTCTAAAACATCTGTGATGTATATATGCAGGATGAAGCGACGAATGAAAATTTTTACCAAGGCTGGGTTTCGAAGCAGAGTCTCCTGCTAACACTGTAAAGTCTCTCTCTCTCGCTAAACAGGAAAATATGGAAGGGGTAAATGGCCACAGGATAATATTTATTTATTTATTAACAAAAATAAGACAGCGTTTTCCATGACTTGTCTCTCTCGCCAATACTATAAAAGGAGCTGTGCGTACTACTTACGTAAAAAACAAACAAAAGGTAAAACTTCTGGAACACGCATGTAAGACGTCGATAACCCTCGGACGCCGCCGTCCCACCTTCATGGCATGTCTTTTCGTAAAGTTGTGTACGTACCGTTACCTGTTCAATTTTCTACGTGTGACTGTATCAAATTTATCTCCTGTCATGAATGATCCAGCTACGGGGTGGATCGTGGGAGATATTCCGCAGGAAGTTCGAAAAGTATTTGCTGTACTTCATGTTCTGCAAAATATCACGTTTAAATAGTTTCAAAAATCCATGAGTCCTATGACACCACCTCCAAACAAATAATAAATAACGTGACTTCCGCTTCACGTGAGAGCGTCATGTTTCGTCCTCGGGTAATAAACAGTATCCTGATAGAGAAGAGTACATGGATCCACATAAGGGGACGACATCCTTAAAAAGAGAGACAAAATTTGATGTACAAAATATCCTATCTCTTCCGCCTACCTACAAGGCAGCCGGTGTTCGTCTTTATCCTGAACGTTGCAGTTCACTCATAAATACTGATGACTGTGTAGTTTAGTACCTCTACTCTCCAAACCTCACACATAAAGTCGAATCGGCAAGATGTATCCTATGGAGTACTCTCGAGCAATCCGTTCTTGTTCAGCGTCATGTACCAGGTCAAACTTACGCCTGAATCTACCGTTACCGCATTGACAGTGTGCCATATTACTTTCCAGTGTACGGTAGGATATATCAATTCTACATTAGGCGACTGGTGGCGAAGTAGGATCAGACAGATGTCACTGGTCGTTGGTAAGTGAGTGTCAGGGAGAACGTTCCGTAGGTAGTTGTGAAATGGTTCAAATGGCTCTGAGCACTATGGGACTTAAGATCGATGGTCATCAGTCCCCTAGAACTTAGAACTATTTAAACCTAACTAACCTAAGGACATCACACAACACCCAGCCATCACGAGGCAGAGAAAATCCCTGACCCCGCCGGGAATCGAACCCGGGAAACCGGGCGTGGGTAGCGAGAACGCTACCGCACGACCACTTGATGCAGGTAGTTATACTCCAGGTAAGACCACCCAAAGTATAAAAATGACACCGGTATCTCACTAAGCGACACCGGAGAGTCAAGTGAAGATAGTGTCAGAGTCTCCATCGAGCCCGTGAGGTTTCTCGGGAATCGCTGCTAAAGCCTGAGGTGCATACCAACGTGTAGAGACACGGCTCGATCATGAATGTTGACAAGGCTAAGTCCGCCGCGTTCTTTAGGAAGAGTGAAGAAGCCGTATTGAATATTAAACATCATTCCAGGGCTGACACATGAACCGCATGCCGCCATGAGGCTACGAGCTACTTGTTTAGGTAACGGTAACTTTGGCGCTACATGCGGAATTCGTGATGCCTGATAGCCAAAGCACGGAGACGACGATCCGCAAGTCCGGCGAGGATATGTAGAAAGAAGCTCCGATAATTAATGGTCGCGATGCGTGAGATGTTGTCCATGAAGTCGATACGAAGACAACAAAGTGTGAGTGGAGCGGCGCTTATGCTTGTCATCCCAGTGCCAGTATTCAACGCTACCGATTTATGTACATGTTTATAGCTCCCGTAAGCTTCACCATAATTGGCTTACTAATCCATGGCTCTGCGGACGTCATGTTCGTCACGAAGAGTTAACATTCGATGTTGCGCCACCTAGGAGATGGAGCACCGCTTCGACGATAGCGCCCGGGTAATGCATATTCTGAAGAACAGCAGTTAAGTGCTATGATCGACGCGACCAAATGCTTGATTAAAGTCTATCGCAGCCAGCGCTCCAGGTAAACGGCACACCTTAGCGTGGACAATTAGTTCTCTGTAGCGGCATAGGGATGCGAGAACATTATGCGCCCCAAACATCGATGCCCGATACATTTATGGGACACGAGACGTCGTACCCCGTATTCGAGCTGCCAATAGGTGTGTGAAGATTTTCGTATCACATTGTAGTGATGTTAATGGCCTTTAGTCCGTAATACGTGACCCTTCACGACGTTTACGGATTGGGATTACGACACCTTCCACAAAGACAGCCCGAAATTACATCTCCGAGTCGTGAGCTCTTGACGTACATGTCCCATAGGGTACCAATAGCGTCTGGAACGAATAACCCATCTGGTCCTGGTATCGTATCGGGTGCCTCTTTGTCTTTAGCATCCAACACTTCTTCTTCAGTCACCGGTTCTATCAGTTCCTGCTGGAGTTCCGGAGTAACAATGTCGTTTGTCAAAGCAGCGACAGCAGCAATAATCCCTGGATCAGATCTCTTCTCCGCTTAGAAGTGATAATAATGGGTAAAGTATACGTCTCTGCGTGACGTGATGGACGTCATCCTGTGTTGTCACCTCATAGATAAAAGTTCAGTGTCTGCGCTTTCCTTCCGTTGCTATATGGTATATGGAGGACAGTTCGTTGGCGATTCCGAATATTTACGGGTAAGAGTGATGAGCCCTTCCAAGTACTGACTAGTCAACGTCACTTTGTTGACAGATATCTAGCTGCCCAGTGATGGGGGCATAACGGAATACTCCCTGATGATGGCGAGCAGAAATCCGTAGAGCTGCGCCTCCCGCCACAGCGCCGCTACTGAACTACTAAACGTCTTCAAGGTGCGTCGAAGGCTCGGTTTGGCACAGTACAACCACTGTAGTAAAGCAGGCGTTTACGCTCATCGTCGTCGTATGCACAGCCTCCACATGTCTACCCCGTCGCTTGAAATTCCAGTGAGAGCAGGTGAGAGGTCGTAAATTGCCACGGGGTGCAGGTGTGCTACACCCGTTGGCGTCCAAGAGTGGTAGTACATAGGCCTATGTATGCAGTTGGACAGTAAATTCTGCCGACCACAACACGGCTGCCGTGACCGCGGCCCTGGGATTGCGGGAGGTATATATATTGTCAAATCTGCTAAACGAATGTTCCATGAACTGCGTGAAACCCGGTCTGTCGGCATAGATGATGTTCCAAGTGTTTAACAAACAGAGCTCGCCAATGACGCCGCCGAGTGCTGGGCATGCTGAATAAATACGACTTTGGTCCTTGGGAAATTGTGTACAGCTAAAATCGCCCCTGATCACCACATTATCAATCATGCCTTGCCATAACTGCTTTAATTCCTTAACAAAGAATAGCGAACTTCATGCCTCTTACTGGCACCCGACGGTGAGTAAACGCTGTCGAAGTGTCCCTTGGGCTGTAAGCGCCATGCTCCTGGCGTTCGGTAGGTAACGTACATCGGTACCTACAACACCTCCTTTGAGAAGATTTGTGACGCCACTGCCCGTATCCAACGAATTTGATATGCACGTCTTGTATCCAGAGACGTCAGGGACCCAAAAACATATACCTTTTGCAATAAGGCTACTCAATGTCGAACACGTAAGGTGTGTCGCTTAATAACTTCGCACGTGACCAGATGGTGTTGATGTTGATAGTCGCAAATCAATATGACTGTCGTTCACCCTCTAATGCACTGGCAGTCATCAGTGTCAACAGTGGCAATGAGTGTGGTCACCACAACGCCACCCTGTCGTCTCTGTTACATGCCGTGTGCAGCAAATGAGGGGTGGGTGTTACTACCCCTCTTCTAAAATTGCTGTTCCCACCATAAAGTCGTCTTCCATGTAGTCCACCCACGGGTCACTGGAGCTACCGGTGTGATGCAGCGGCTACCAAACAGGCCCATGTCGTGTTTCCTCGCAGCTGATACGGTGTTCCATCGCCCCCTCCAACTCCGAACGGATATCCAGGAGAAGAACAATCCACTGTTTCAGTTCCTGAAGGGGGAGCAGTGTCGATTGACGCCTCCTTAGCAGGTGTGCCCACGACACGGTCGCGATCAGTACGTTATGTGTATCTCTTCGCAAGAGATAGTCGTCAGACGGCGTCCGTTTGCGTTTATTGTGCTTGCGGAGCGGACGCTGCTTCTGGAAGTGAGTCTCGCTGTCAGAATGTGAGTGTAGATCAGACTCCTCTGCGCTTTCCAAGAGGAAAGCTTGGGTTGGCACAAGTCGTGGATAAACATCCATCCACTCGATGTGCAGTGGCAGTTGCTGTTCGTGGTTATCTGTCGACTCCCTCTGCAGCGAGCGGGTGATATGTGCCTCATCAATAATGTGTCTATCTGTCTGCAGTGACAACCTATTGCAATCTACACTGCCAGACTTCACAGGTGCCATCACCTGTGCGTAGGTAAATGGTAGAATCGGAGGAGGAACATGTTGCACCATTTCACCTGATAGAAGCTGGATGATCCACCGCTGAAAACAATCAAAGTGAACATGACTCTCCTGTCCACATTCTGAACGTGTGTGAGGTCAGTAGTAGGGCAATTGGGCTACGAGCCAATTTTGTTACTGTGGGTTGCATACCTTCTGCTATTGTTCTGCTAATTGATATTTGACCCTCTGGGATTGATCTATGACACCTGTGGTGTTTATCTGTCCATTTGAGAATCCCACACCACTTCCCCTTCCTCCTCCTCCTCCTCATCGATCCTCTGGAAACCTCGAACTCTCCACCCTCCCCCCTCCCCCCTCCCCTGCTGATACAAGCACACATTCAGGTCTCAGTTACTCGAATAGCCCCATTCCAGTCTATCAATTTGATTGACTAATTCATTAAATCAATAAATTAATTAACCCCTCCCCCTCTAGTACATCCCCCAGCCCTCCCCTCCCTTCCCCCACCTGGAAAGTGGTGAGAAGTCTGTTCTGGAGAGGAAGATTCTCATGACAGGAAATTCAATTACACAGCAATTGATATACTGTTTATTTGTAAAATTCAATTTGATCTCTCTTGATCATCATTCTCTTCTGTTTGGGAAGATGTACGTATTGTAAAATACTTGGAAATGAACTAATTAAATATATCGCTTTTTTATTCTGTTAGCGATAGGAACCATGTAATTACACTTTCACAGATCGTGCTAAACATATCTGAAAACTTTCTCATGCATACTCCATCCACTAGAGGCACGGTCGCTGGAAAGAGCTACTGTATGTGCTGGGCTCACAGCTTCGGCGAGCGTCCGAGATGCGGCAACTGCAGGTCTGTGCTAAGCACTTCCTGTAGCACACTTTCTTTGTAGCACACTTGTGGAAAATATCTCAGCTCTCCCCTTGTCACTGAACATTAACTGGTTTAAGAGGTATTAAACCTTGTGTCTAAGCAATGTACAGAATATCTTGAAGATATTACGAAACTCTGCAAATGTTGCTTCAGAAGATGTGCCACAGAAAATATTAATTAAACAATTCGCTTCAAAAATTGAATATACATCACACAACAATTCAAAATACACTTGTACTCGAAACACTGCGACAGCTGTAATTGGAGCATTTAAATGATGGTGTGCTTCACAAAGCTTATAAAATGTATCCGATGCCCCAGTAAACTTGCTTCAGGAATGGATTTCACAAACTGAATACGGCCCCTCCCCCTCAAAAAAGCGACTGACAATGCGTTAAACAATTTCGAGTGTTATATACTTGTGCTGTAAGTCGCGGCTGGGAGACATGGCGTGCTGGTACCGTCCTGCATTCTGCAGACAAAGGAGGGAAACCTCCCATGGTGGAATATCACACACAACAAAAATAAAGAAGCGTAAAAATAAATGGGTTCAAGCACATTGCATAAGAATAAATAAATCACTAAAATAAATGAGTTCAAACACACCTGCATAGTAGTAGTTGGCTGCACTTGAGAGATGCCACCGCCACCTGCGGCCACAGTTCGCTACAGCGTGAAACTATAACCATACGTGGACTCTCCAGTCGTCGTTGTGACGTCACCGCGTCCAGAACAGGAAGTTGTAGCGTCACGGATTATACCACCTTGGGATTTCGAACCTCACTGATTTCTGAAAATACTGTTCAGGACATTCCATCAACCATCCTTCCTGATTGGTTCCCGCCAAATCAGTGTGTCTAGATGAACCCTACACCTACACTCATGGCCTCATTCTGCCATTGTTAGTTCGCCAGTGCGTTTGCTCCTTAGTTGTGTGTGTCAGTTCGTCGAAAATGAAGCATTCAGCGACATCGAATAGCATCAGCATCAGCGTTAAATAAAATAGAATTATAGAAGAATAATATCAACTACCACATAATCGTAAATAAATAATTTGTTTTTTTAGGTATGTGGCTATGGTGTAGAAATCGGGAAAAATTGAGTGCGTTAAAAAAATTCTCGTCGGGAATTCAGTTTCTTTTCCTTGTTTCACAGTGCAACTCCAGGATTTCATCCTGGACTGTGAGGACAGATGGGAGGAGGAGGAGACTGAACCGCAGAGAACTCTCCCTGTCAATATCCAGTCTCCTGTGGAAAGTCCACAACTAGCACGGTAATAATAGTATAACTTGTTATTGTGTCGTTGGTTTATTTCTTATTTCATGCTTGTTCTTGATATAGCTCACATGGTAAAAATTAAGCCTGACCTGGAGGCACTGCTGGAGACTGAAAAAATTCACCAGCCACATGCTGTGGAACCGGCTCTGGCAGCGAATACACAGAGCCAACAGTCATGTAAGTATCGAAAAAAAAAGAAATATCTTTGTAGTTGTAGCTATGTAATTGAAAGAAATTATATTTAGTTTTGTTACAGCAACAATTCCACAGGCGTGCACCTTTAGAGAAGGATAACTTTCCTGAAGGTGTGGCAGAGATACCTAACAACGTTGATGAAATGCTCACGCCATGGACCCAGGACGTTAAAGGAAAGTTATCCTCCTCTAAAGGTGCACGTCACGCTGCCTTTGCAGCTCTTTATCTAGAGCCATTTCCCTGGCTGATTCAAGTATCTCATCCTCGTCAGAAAAACCTTCTATACTACAGACCATCTAACTGGGTGCTAGTGACTGCTGCAGCTGGGTAATAGTCTCCAGCAGCCTGTCTATGACGTCTGACTCCTGTAGAACTGTTGCTGTAACAAAACTAAACATAATTTCAAATGGCTCTGAGCACTATGGGACTTAATGTCTAAGGTCATCAGTCCCCTAGAACCTAGAACTACTTAAACCCAACTAACCTAAGGACATCACACATGTCCATGCCCGAGGCAGGATTCGAACCTGCGACTGTAGCAGTCGCGCGATTCTAGACTGTAGTGACTAGAACCGCTCGGCCACCCTGGCCGGCGAAAGGTGATTACTCACTCTGTTTATACAAACATCAAAAAGGTTTTGTATCACCTCGGTTCCGAGAGTTTCGGAACCTGTACAGAAAATTGGAATAGAGATCAACATAATCAATCCTTCTCTAGATTGTCGCACATATGACAAAATGGTAGATATCGAAATAGACGACAGAGGGATAGAGGAACAATTAAAATCGCTCAAAAGAGGAGAGGCTGCTGGACCTGATGGGATACCAGTTCGATTTTACACAGAGTACGCGAAGGAACTTTCCCCCCTTCTTGCAGAGGTGTACCGTAGGTCTCTAGAAGAGCGTAGCGTTCCAAAGGATTTGAAAAGGGCACAGGTCATCCCCCTTTTCAAGAAGGGATGTCAAACAGATGTGCAGAACTATAAACCTATATCTCTAACGTCGATCAGTTGTAGAATTTTGGAACACGTATTATGTTCGAGTATAATGACTTTTCTGGAGACTAGAAATCTACTCTGTAGGAATCAGCATGGGTTTCGAAAAAGACGATCGTGTAAAACCCAGCTCGCGCTATTCGTCCACGAGACTCAGAGGGCCATAGACACGGGTTCCCAGGTAGATGCTGTGTTTCTTGACTTCCGCAAGGCGTTTGAAACAGTTCCCCACAGTCGTTTAATGAACAAAGTAAGAGCATATGGACTATCAGACCAATTGTGTGATTAGATTGAAGAGTTCCTAGATAACAGAACGCAGCATGTCATTCTCAGTGGAGCGAAGTCTTCCGAAGTAAGAGTGATTTCAGGTGTGCCGCAGGGGAGTGTCGTAGAAACCTTGCTATTCACAATATACATAAATGACCTTGTTGATGACATCGGAAGTTCACTGAGGCTTTCTGCGGATGATGGTATATCGAGAGGTTGTAACAATGGAAAATTGTACTGCAATGCAGGAGTATCTGCAGCGAATTGACGCATGGTGCAGGGAATGGCAACTGAATCTCAATATAGACAAGTGTAATGTGCTGCGAATACATAGAAAGGAAGATCCCATATCATTTAGCTACAATATAGCAGGTCAACAACTGGAAGCAGTTAACTCCATAAATTATCTGGGAGTACGCGTTAGGAGTGATTTAAAATGGAATGATCATATAAAGTTTATCGTCGGAAAAGCAGATGCCAGACTGAGATTCATTGGAAGAACTCTAAGGAAATGCAATCCGAAAACAAAGGAAGTAGGTTACAGTACGCTTGTTCGCCCACTGCTTGAATACTGCTCAACAGTGTGGGATCCGTACCAGATGGGGTTGATAGAAGAGATAGAGAACATCCAATGGAGAGCAGCGCGCTTCGTTACAGGATGATTTAGTAATCTCGAAAGCGTTACGGAGATGATAGATAAACTCCAGTGAAAGACTCTGCAGGAGAGACGCTCAGTAGCTCGGTACGGGCTTTTGTTGAAGTTTCGAGAACACACCTTCACCGAGGAGTCAAGCAGTATATTGTTCCCTCCTACGTATGTCTCGCGAAGAGACCATGAGGATAAAATCAGAGAGAGTAGAGCCCACACAGAGGCATACCGAGAATCCTTTCCATGAATAATACGAGACTGGAATAGAAGGGAGAACCGATAGAGGTACTCAAGGTACCCTACGCCAAACACCGTGAGGAGGCTTGCGGAGTATGGATGTAGACGTAGATGTAGATCAAATCCGCCCTTTTTATTCCTCATGGAAACCACGCATTGCATGTTGTACCACCGTATAGAGAGATCATCAGAGGTGGTGGTCCTCTAATACCCAATAGCACGTCCTCCTGCACTGATCCAGGCCTATATTCGTCGTAGCGTGCTATCTACAAGTTCATCAAGGCACTGTTGGTCCAGATTGCCCCGCTCCTCAATGGCGATACGGTGTAGATCCCTCAGAGTGGTTGGTGGGCCACGTCGTAAATAAACAGCCCTTTTCAATTTATCCCAGGGATTTACCATAGGGTTCGTGTCTGGAGAACATCCTGGCCACTCTAGTCGAGCGATGTCGTTATCCTGAAAGAAGTCATTTGCAAGATGTGCACGATGGGGTCGCGAATTGTCGTCCATGAAGACGAATGCCTCAACAATATGCTGCCGATATAGTTGCACTATCGTTCGGAGGATGGCATTCACGTATATACAGCCGTTGTGGCCCCTTCCATGACCACCAGCGGCGTACGTCGGCCCCAAATGCTGCCACCCGAAGAGATCAGCGTACCTCCACCTTGCTGCACTCGCTGGAGACGGAGTTTACACTGACCGGGTTGCCTCCAAACACGTCTCCGACATTTGTCTGGTTGAAGATATATGCTACACTCATTGCTGAAGAGAACGTGATGCCGCCGGCCGGAGTGGCCGAGCGGTTCTAGGCGCTACAGTCTGGAACCGCGCGACCGCTACGGTTGCAGGTTCGATTCCTGCCTCGGGTATAGATGTGTGTGATGTCCTTAGGCTAGTTAGGTTTCGGTAGTTCTAAGTTCTAAGGGACTGATGAGCTCAGAAGTTAAGTCCCATAGTGCTCAGAGCCATTTTGAAGAACGTGATGCCAATCTTGAGCGATCCATTCAGCATGTTGCTGCGCCCATCTGTACCATCTGTACCATCTGCATGGTGTCATGGTTGCAAAGATGGACTTCGCCATGGACGTCGAGGGTGAAGTTGCGCGTCATGCGGCCTACTGCGCAGAGTTTGAGACGTAAGACGATCTCCTGTGGCCGCACGAAAAGCATTATGCAACATGGTGGCGTTGCCGTCAGGATTCCTCCGAGCCATAATCCGTATGTAACGGTCATCCACTGGAGTAGTAGCCCTTGGGCTGCCTGAGGGAGGCATGTTACTATCTCTGTGTATCTCCTCCATATCTGAACAGCATCACTTTGGTTCCCTCCTAGACGCCTGGACACTTTCCTTGTTGAGAGCCCTTCCTGGCACAAATAATCAATGCGGACGGGATATAACTGCAAACAACATGAGCCGTGTACCTCCTCCCTGCTGGAATGACTGTAACCAATCGGCTCTCGGACCCCCTCCGTCTAATAGGCGCTGCTCATGCATGATTGTTTAGATCTTTGAGCAGGTTTAGTGTCCTCTCTGAACAGTCAAGGGGACTGTGTCTGTGATACAATATCACAGTCAACATCTGTCTTCAGGAGTTCTTGGAACTCGGGTGATGAAAAACTTGGTGGCTAAACCTACCCCTTCAAAACAGGATCTGGAGAGACAAAACGCACAGGAAAAAACAGCGCTACTCGTAGTGCAAGACACCATGACTGCCACCGATGTCAGTGCCACCGCTGCCCCCTAGCACTACTCTTGCGTCCATGGATCTAGCAATGAGCTACCACCCCTCAGGTTAGTGAATCAGGCCTACAGCAGCAGTGGCATCAGGAGCCGTCGCCGCAGCCATGCTGCTCCCACAAATCTGATGCGGTAGCGCTTCCTCATCCTCCTTCTCATCCTCGTCAGAATCCTGATGCGGTTAGCGCTTCCTCATCCTTTTTCTCATCCACGTCAGAATCGTAGCCGTCACCGAAAGATATGTGTGCCTTGGTGCATACCCCTGTACACCTTGCCGACTCCATCATCAACAGAATTGATCTCACCATCCTCTAATAGTAATATTATTGGTAGTAACCATGATCCTGTTACTGGGGGCAGTTCACTCTCGCGTCCTGTTAGTGAAGAACATCAGGTCAGTGACACCATACCGCAGTTACAATTCTCGATGATTGTAGACTCCTTTGGGCAGTGAATCTCGTTCACAAAGGTCAATAATACGGCAGGAGGGTAAGACAACCCTGTTTCGTTCCGAAGAGCATGCCTAACTGTCATGTAAATGGAGCTCCTCAAGATCGTTAATGATCCACAGTATCCCGCCATTAAATATGGTGTAATGCTGTGCATCTAACTGTCGCAACACCCCGCCTCCCCGAAGTTACCTCTGGCATTGAAGATAGAAGTCTTCATTATCTTTTTGGGGGATAATGGCGTGATAACACGGGGCACAGCAATCACAGAGTGGTTTCGTGAGTCCACCTTGAGAGCTACACTGCCCTGGTTTTCCTAGATAGAAGTGAGAGGGTCAGCTAAAGCACTCAGCTTAATACTATATGCTGGCATCCATACACAAGCCTGTGATCCAGTAAATGGAGGGTCCTTCTACATGCAGCTTCTCAAAGAACTTTGTTGTTGCAGAGATAGCGAAGACTACACTGGAATTTACAAAACCTGTCTATGTAGGAAATGAGTTTGCGAAAACTCATTTTGCAAATTCTAAATAACTTTTTATGTATACAGATACCTTCAACTAATCTTTGGAGAACTGCCACCCATACAAAGTAACGAGGTACCACGGAAATGAATTTGTTCCACAGAACAAGACAGTTATATGCCTTATGAAATGGCAAGAAGAATGGATTACTGCTTGTGTAGTTTGTAGATCTACGATAGAAAATTTATAGGTGTCACACAATGGAAGGTACCATCCAGAGGGAAGCTAAGGGTGTGCATTGTATAGCATCTTCTTATTGAGCAGATGGATTTCAGGATAACCATGGAATTCCAGGTCTTGAATAGCAGCCAATTGGAAGATACGGCACATCCATCACATCTTCTACTTCCCCTTCACATAGATGATGGTACCTGTGTTTACGACGTCACCGTATGTTTATTGGGTATGCCAGGATCATCCCAGTGAAATCCATAGTAGAAATGTGTTAATCACTTTGCTCTACTCCGTGTTTTAACACACTTCACATCCTTAAAGGATCTCAGTAATGCAACGTTTGCTGAGAATGTCTATTATTCTGGCACCTTTTGTGTATGCTATGAATGCAACATCTTTAAATATGAACTGTCTACAATCATCAATATAGAGACACTGAGTGTCTGCCGGCCGCGGTGGTCTAGCGGTTCTAGGCGCTCAGTCCGGAACCGCACGACTGCTACGGTCGCAGGTTCGAATCCTGCCTCGAGCATGGATGTGTGTGATGTCCTTAGGTTAGTTAGGTTTAAGTAGTTCTAAGTTCTAGGGGTCTGATGACCACAGATGTTAAGTCCCATAGTGCTCAGAGCCATTTGAACCATTTTTGAACTGAGTGTCTGCAATGATGCTCACACCTTGAGATACCAGTGTGGAATGCTCTGGGTATGGCGCAGTACCTGTTCATTTAGACAGCACGCCGTGCAATACCGGTGAGTGGACAGTAGTTAATCACACATCATGTAGAACTAGAGCGTACGCTCTAGTATGTTCTGAGAAATTTGCTGACGACTTATATTCAAGTGGGACATTTATAGGTCCACATTTAATTATCTCGTTCTGTTTTGAGCAGTCTATTACGATGATTGACGCCAGCTCCTTGCATTTCCGTAGACCGAGCAAACATCCAGCCTCTTCATAGTATGAAGCATGGAACCTCGCATACATGTGACATGCTAGAGTTTATACATTTTCACCTCACTGTAGGTGTAAATTACCATAGATCTAGAATTCTGATATCAGGTAGACTTTGGCATTAGTTAACTTGCAATTATCAAATTTGGTGCTAACATTTACTATATTCTATTGGTCTGAAAGGCAAATATGATGAATCTGAGCATCATCAGTTGAGTGGTGGTTTCATAGATTATGTTTGTCTGCTTGCAGTCAATAGCAATGGGTAGTCGTAAAGCTCCCATGAATGGACAGATAACGGTAGAAATGCACCGGCTTTCAGAACTTTTAAAAGTTTCAAACGCTGCTCTTCTGATACTGTGATGTGTGGCATTTTCCATACTGTTTTATTAATGGTGATCTCGCTCTTCCCTTGAGCTCCTAGAATGTATGAGTTGCTTTTCAGTACACTATGTACCACAATAAGTTCCTTTTTACCATTCATAACAATTAGCTGCATGTCCTCAAAGTATCCCACAGCCAATTATAAAGGTATACACACAGTAAATATCTTCCAGTCTTCCACTTTTTTGTGCACTGGCTCTTGAATGAACCATCCAGCATTTTCTAAATCGTTCAGATCCGAGGGAGAAGCAGAGGCATACGTTTTAAGAGGTAATGTTATGCCTACATTGCGTGTATGCTCAGATCTCGGCCCTATTAAGTTCATCTGGTATTTCATGAAGCAGGAACGCTAAAGCATTACTTGTATGGTTAGAGGCCACGGTCTCACTACCATCCCTTTTCGTAAATGATCCATCAAAATATATGAAACTCTTGTATTGGAGGGTTAAGGCATCTTGGTGTTGAATCACAATCCTAATTTCATTGTTCTCTTTAAATGTGGTTGACGCATAAGGTTTACGAGAGATGTATTCCTGGCATATAATACACCCCTCATATTTCATCGGGCTAGATGTACTGGACGACAGCATATCGTGGCTTCAGACCCTCCTATTTAAGAAACTTCTGGCTTGCACATGTTTTCACCTTGTTGTTCTGTTGTGAGGTGCCGTGTTGCATGTTGTGAACTTTGGTTTTACTGACTAGTGAAGCTCCCCGCCGACGCTTCTGGTCCGGCAAGTTGAAAGTTGCCGATTTTGCCTCCAACAGGTCTCGGCTGGTTGAAGGCCGACGCCGCTTCTGGATCTCAGCACGTTGAAGGTCACTACTGGTTCTGCTTTAGATGTAGCTGTACAGTGACTACCTCGCCGCGAAAACCGAGGAATTGATTATCTTGGTCCACAATATGCAGCTCCAAATGTTCCAAAGCCTGAACTGTTACTGAGAGATAAATATCGTTGGCAGGAGTCTCAACGATACTTCTTCAATACCTGTCCTTTTGTGAAATCCAGGAGCCGAGCTATTGATCCTTTGTGGCTAAAGTCAATCATTGCACTCGTTGTCTTTATACCAGACTAAAGTGTATTGATATTTGCACGTAGCGCAATCCCTTTACCAGACCATTTTGAAACTTGGTTGAAATCGTTAATATCGTATGCACCAAGTTCTATTTCCACAATTTCATTTCCCCCATTAATTTCCAGATGACATTTATTGTTAGCCTCTGTGATATTCAGAACTCTGTTTCAAGTCTCCAGTCCAGTCAGAGCAATGCTTCACTCCCTGTTGCTTAAATCAGTCAGTGGGAAGGAATTCGTACATAAAACTGACAATTGTTCTCAAAAACTCAGAGTATACGACATTGCACCTGAACCTCGGTCGACGGGTGGATGCTTAATGCGTCTCCGTGTATATATGCTTCTTCATAAAAGTGAGGAGGACATGATGCACAGCTGACCACATAAGTAGGTATTAAAGTCTTGGTAGCGATGAAAATTGCAGAACACACGTCTTCTATCGGTGATGTATCGTTGTAACTTCTGTCAATTTCAAGACTCCAAATGAGCCCAAATAGTAGATGTTATTTGTATTTTTCTTAACATAGACTACCCTGTGGGCTCCTGGTCCCACAGCACTGTGTAAATTCTTAATTCCACATTCTTCAAATTTCCACACAGTCTTTGGTAATGTATCCCGCATAAACACACCACGGAATCTTGGGATGCGGAATTTTTTCCTGACAAACTTGAGCAGATCTTTATTTGTAAGTGGTCTGTCCGGTAGGATAACTAACGGGCTTCTTTTTATGAAAAGACCTAGTCATTTCTCTTATAATTTCAGGTATAGTTCTTTTCCGATGGCTGCTGCTTCCATCATGCGGTTATGTCTTCTTGCTTCCTCTAGCTGCTCCTGGGAATTGTGTGCGTTCTTCACTATTCGGACAATAGCCGCAGCACCACTAGCCAGTGAACCCATCGCTGAAAGACCTGCGAGGGCAAGAATGAGGAAGGGGAGACTCCCACCTGATGCCTTGAGTATCGGCAGATCTTTGGGCGTTTTAACCAGTCATTTATGCTTTAGGGCACTTTCAGCTGCAAACATCGGTGTCAGGACATAGTTTTTAAACACCCCTTCTTCTTCATCGTTGCCTTCTTCTTCTTTGAGTGCACGACGTGCCGCATTCATGACTTGCTTGAAATTCACACCCAAGCCCGACTTAATCTTCCCACGCATGGTTTTACCAACTCCAAATGCTGCGGCTTCCAACACAGTTCTTCTTAGTCGGGGACTTGCTGGGTGTCTTCATTACACAAATCAGTGAGCAGGATGGATAATATCAGCTCGTTGTCCTGCTCCAAGACGCAGGTCAGGTGCGCTACAGGATCCCACTGTTTTGCTACCGCTGCTGGTCCTGACAGGCCAGAGTTCGCCACAGATCCCGACGAGGCGATGGTACGTGCTGCTGGCCAGACATGCTGTATGTCGCTGCCGGTTTGGACACACCAGAGGCCGTTGAACAAAGAAGAAGAAGAAAAAACAATATGCATCTGCAGACAATGACATGGAGTTGAACAAAGGAAGAGCACTTGACAAAGAAGAGGAGAAGGAACCACTACCTTTGCTAATAGTAACAATGACATGAAATGATTATTTTCCTTTACGCTCCTTCGGCGATGGATGGGAAGTTGTAGATCTTGACTGCAGCTGGCGGTGAGCTACCACACCTGTCTTATATCCCCTAAATCACGATCACGTGACCAGAAATTAAATAGTCTATCAATTTATTGACTTCTTCAGTATTTCTGGGTCGATTCTCAGTCAAGCATTTGCCTCAGAAGGAGTTCTTTTGTGTTCCGGTATGCTGCAGGCAAAAGGTTGGGGGTTTCTCAAAAGGGCAGATTATTCCCAGGGGTTATAAATCAACCCCTGGGAGTTATAAATCAGTTAGTACAGCAACAGGTTAAGGGGAGGGGGACATAAATTAATCACGTTTGTCCTTGAATTATGCAACCTACACTAACAATATGCGCTCATAGCCCCCTTGCCCCACTATTGCGGTTGTCTATCGTACATGATAACTGCGTGACAACCTGCAACAATTTGGTATAAAGCAACTTGCTTCACGAATTCGAGTTTCGTCTGTCTTACTCCACTGAGTAAAAAATACGTTGTAAATGTCTGCCACTTCTCAGTTACATGGCTAATGACAGTCCCATGTCGCTTAACAGAGGAGATAACACAATCAGTAGGTACCTCAGAGGGTAACTCGAAAACTGGGAGGGTCCTCATGCCTAGTCCTGCATTTTAAACGGTAACAGAGTCGATATGTCAATCTGAGTGCCTAAACTGTAGTTTTCCAGCAGCACCAGTAACCACCTTCGTGCACTCCTCTTCGTTAATCATCTTAACATCGACGACACTGGCAGTGATCAAAAAGTGAATGGCAATGATGACCTACGGATCTAGATGTAGTTAATCACGCAAGAATTTTCCTACTCCACATGCTTGTTGTCGTGTATATTCGGCGTGGAACGTAATCTTGATAGTGCTCTTCGTATATGAGTTCACCATGTTACTTCAAAGAACTTGTAGTAGACGACTCGCGCTAGCGGAAAGTAAAGACACTCACGTCCTAGACCGGCGGGGCAATAAGCACACGTCCTCACCACTCAGTCGCTGACGATCAGCTGTGTAACGTACATAAGCGGACTGAAGCGACGAATTGAAATGTTTACCAAGGCTGGGATTCGAACCCGGTTCTCCTGATTACTAGAGAGGTACACTAAGCACTACGTTACCTTGGCACAAAAGCCGATGTGGCTGCGAAATCAGTCACTGGTCATGTATGTGACTAAGTTCGACTAAGCCAAAAAAGTTGTCTCCCGCTCATCTGCTGAAAGAGGCACCTGGTTGCTGACGAGTTGCGGAGAAGTGAAAGGATCTGGTACCGACTGCTTCCACAAAGAAAGATTCGTGTTTTCACGTTTTCGCCCACCATGCCATTTTGATTGGATGAACTACAGATAGGCGAGCTTCCGACTACTTTAAGGACGCCTTAAAACAACCTGGCCCTCTGTCCTGGCTGTGCGCTAACGATCTTGATTCTATACGCTTTCAATAATTCGATGAACGTTTTATGATTACTCCTGACATAAAGTTTTGAGTCATCTGGAAGCTTTTTTCAGATTTCCAATATTATCTCAGGTTTATACTTTTTTGTCTTCAGGGCGTGTGGGTTAACCACGACAGTGCTCCTGCTGTCATATGAAATCTCACCCCAGACCAAAACCCCAAGTATATCTCCAGTGTGTCTACCACATAGACAGGTTGGTTGAAAACCCTCAGCTGCCCTCCTTCTAACCAACAAACTACCATCAGTGGCACTGACGCAGAACCAGGTTTCATTAGAAAAACACAACAGATCTCCTCTCTACCCTCCAATGAATTCTCGCTTGACATCAGTGAAGTCGCAAATGGTAGGGGTTTGGTGTCAGTGGAATGCACGCTACAGGACGTGTGGCACGGAGCTGTAATTGAAGTATCCAATTTGTAACAGTTCGTTATGTCACTGTGGTGACAACTACTGCTGAATATGCAATACTATGCGCCAGAGCCATACGCCGAGCACGATGGTCTTCCCCCTCGATAGTTCCACGTGACTGGCGAAAGATTGCTCTTCTTGCGACCGTACATTCCCGTGATCACCGCTGCCTGCAATCATTACAATGGCTCCATTGCTGCCAAGTTTTCCTGTAGTGTCACAGCAGGAGCATCCAGCTTTTCGTAGCCCTATTACAAAACCTCGTTCAAACTGATTCGAGCATCTTTGTCAACGAACTTTTTGACTGACATCAACTCACCACATCCAATCTCAAAGGTAACTAACGCTCAAGACCGTTGCAGCGTGTACTCAAACAAACCTGATTTGCATCCTCATAGTGGCGCTCCTAGCGCTACTCTTACTCGACTAGAGCAAAATTTGAAATAGTTACCATCATTCAAATGTAGAAACAACACACCTAACAACTTTCGTTAAGAAACTTCCTAGCAGATTAAAACCGTGTGTCGGACCAGGACTCGAACTCGGGGCCTTTCACTTTCGCGGACAAGTGCTCTACCATCTGAGCTACCCAAGCACGACTCACGCTCGGTCCTCACAGCTTTACTTCCGCTAGTACCTCGTCTCCTACTTTCACAACTTCACAAAGGCTCTCCTGCGAACCTTGCAGAACTAGCACTCCTGGAAGAAACTTCCTCATTCTGGAAACATCCCCCAGGCTGTGGCTAAGCCTGTCTCCGCTATATCCTTTCTTCCAAGAGTGCTAGTTCTGCAAGGTTCGGAGGAGAGCTTCTGTGATGTTTGGAACGTAGGAGACGAGGTACTGGCGGAATTAAAGCTGTGAGGACGGCGCGTAAGTCGTGCTTGGGTAGCTCAGATGGTAGAGCACTTGCCTGCGAAAGGTCCCGAGTTCGAGTCTCGGTCAGGCACACAGTTTTAATCTGGCAGGAAGTTTCATATCAGCGCACACTCCACTGCAGAGTGAAAATTTCATTCTGGAAACTTTCTTTAATGTTGCACAACTCCTTCTTCCTGTTGCGATTTTTTTCCCGGTAGTGTATTTTGTAACGGCTGTCATTTGTTGGCAATCAGGTGACCATTCTATGTTCGCATGTATATTGTTCTCAAACACGATGTCACTATTCGGCTCCATACATGCTACTTCTTAGTGTCGGTTAAAATTCCGATTTCAACCATCTCTTTCTGGGCAGCATGTTACGTAAATGAATTTCGCTAAACTTTTTTTGCAACGTGTTGGATAATTATCCGTCACTACTTTGGAAGTCCGCATCCTTAGACTTTACCAAAATCTGGAACACACTGTCTTAGGGTAAGTAGATACACGACTATCTGTGCAACTGACATTGTAATGAAGTCAAATTCCGTGTTACCAAAGATTAACCGTAACACAGGCCTATGCAATCGATTACTGGAAAGTCACGCCTCGGGAAAGCTAGGTGTGATGATTTTACGTAATTCCAGAGTGTGTTGTTAAATGACGGCAAAATACATACAAGTGCTTAATCTTTCATAATTGGTAGTTATTATAAAACTGATATTGCGTAACCAGTTGGTCTCATAATTGCACGTTGCATATGTTAATACCTTTTAAATTTACCAGATGTAGGCAAACTCTTATAATGAACAACGAAAACTATTGTTCCGCGTCATCGGCCGCTGCGTGCGAAATGGGAAGATGTCGAAGCAGTTCAGCGGCGGGCTGCTAGATTTGTTACTAGTAGGTTCGAACAACATGCTACGCCAAATCAAATAGGAGTACCTGGAGAGAAGGCGACATTCTTCACAAGGATCTGCACTGAGAAATTAAGAGAACTGGTATTTGAACCAGATTGCAAAACGATCCTACCGCCGCCAACGCACACTTCCCGTGAGGATAGCAGACGGCAGCTAAGTCTACATCTAATACATTCTCCGCAATCCACCGAACGGTGTGTGAGGAGGGTATCCTGTATTACTACCAATCATTTTTTTTTCCTTTCCTGTACCACTACTAATCATTTCCTTTCCCATTCCACTAGCAAACAGGGCGATGGAATAGCGACTTTCTATATGTCTCCGTACAAGCCGTAATTTCTGTTATTTTGTCTCAGCAGCCCTCACGCGAAGTGTACGTTGGCGAGTAACTTTGGAGATAGCAAAGGTCATAAAATTCCCAAAAGATATTAATGAAAACAAAATATTCGCCCCATCACTCACAGGATTATTTGCGTTTTATTTATTTGGGCAACTAACGATAGTATTATCACGTTTCTGTACGTACTGAACGGTGTGCGAACTAAATGGATTTTGTGAAACAATTAAGGCGATCGACTACTGATTCTGAAGTAACTGATGGATGCAGTGTAAGATTCACTCCATATTACAAGAACATTACCTTAATCATACGAGGGCTATCCACAAAGTACATTACGTTTTCGTTTGTGTCCGTTAGGGGCGGGGCTAGCGTGGCCATCTTGGTGTCATGGCATTCCGCCGCTCAGTCGGCATCCTGCCGTGCTAGTGAGAGGTTCGAGCTGTACTCCGTTGAGTTACTGTGACAGATTGAAATGTCAGCGTTAACTGAAAATGCTGCGAAGTGTGAAGTGCGTGCTGTAATAAGGTTTCTGACTGCAAAAACTGTACACCGATAGAAATCTATCGCCAGCTTTGTGAAGTGTATGGGGACAATATAATCACTGAAGTTGGAGTGTGTCAATGGGTCATAAAATTTAAAAATGGCCGAAATAACGTTCACGACGAAGAGCGAAGTGCAAGACCCAGCATAGTGACTGCCGAACTTGTCGAAAAAGTCGATGCCGCGGTCCGTGAAAACCGTAATTTTACAATAACGGAACTCTCTATGAGTTTTCCACAAATTTCACGAAGTTTGTTGCACGAAATCATTACCGAAAAGCTTGGTTACCACAAGTTTAGTGCAAGATGGATACCAAAAATCTTGACTGAGATCCACAAAAATCAGCGAATGGATGCAGCGTTAACGTTTTGGACGCTTACGAGAAAGATGGCGACTCATTACTCGGTCGCATCGTTACTGGTGACGAAACATGGGTTAAGCATGTGAATTGCGAGACAAAATTGCAGTCAATGCAGTGGGGGCACACAAATTCCCCCCAAAAACCCAAGAAATCCATGCAGACAATGTCGGCAAGGAAGGCGATGGCGACTGTCTTTTGGGACAGAAAAGGTGCGATTTTTGTGGATTTCCTCGAAAGATGCACTACAATAAACTCTCAAAGGTATTGCCAAACTCTGCACAACCGCAGAAGAGCAATACAAAACAAGCGCAGGGGAAAGTTGGGCTCAAAGATTTTACTGATTCACGACAACGCCCGGACCCACACGGCAAATGCCACTCCTGAAGTTTTCGAATCTTTTAAGTGGGGGTTGTTTCCTCATCCGCCGTACAGTCCCGACCTGGCACCGAGCGACTTCCACTTATTCCCAGCAATGAAGAAGTGGTTGGCTATGCAGAGTTTTGCTGACGACGCACAGCTTCAAGAAGAGGTAACCAAGTGGTTGAAGGCGCAGGCGGCCGAATTTTACGACGAAGGAATTTCCAAGCTCGTCCATCGCTACGATAAGTGCCTTAATTTAAATGGCACCTATGTAGAAAAGTAGTATTTAAGTTTGGCTTTCATCTATATATAATTTAAAAAATTCCAATACTTCATTTATTTTTAATTCCAAAACGTAATGTATTTGTGGATAGCCCTCGTAGCACTGCCTTCCCTCAGTTTCTTTTTGATACTGTTATTACATCCACCTTTTGAAGTTATAGGTGCAAGAAAAGAGAAGATTGCGTTCTACCATATTAAATCCTCTGAAATACGTATTATGCCCATGCTCTGATGCAGCTAATTTAATTTTAACTGACTTTGAAATTTACTGTGAATTGTGCGAATGGGTACGGCTGGTGAAATAGTGAGACGGATAGAGGAGACGGTGGACAGAGAGAGGAGTGCAGGAGGAGAAGGATAGGAACATAAGGGAAGGAGGAGATGGATATAGACAGGGATGAGTACGACAGGGACAGATGTAGGTGGGAGCATGAAGTGGAGAGAGGGGGCCGGAGGAGGAAGAGGTTTACAGAGACAGGAGCTGTGTCCAGTATATGTGACGAACTCTTTTGCGTGCCAGGCCATGGGGAAGGGGTTAGTATCTTATACACTCCAGGAAATGGAAAAAAGAACACATTGACACCGGTGTGTCAGACTCACCATACTTGCTCCGGACACTGCGAGATTGCTGTACAAGCAATGATCACACGCACGGCACAGCAGACACACCAGGAACCGCGGTGTTGGCCGTCGAATGGCGCTAGCTCCGCAGCATTTGTGCACCGCCGCCGTCAGTGTCAGCCAGTTTGCCGTGGCATACGGAGCTCCATCGCAGTCTTTAACACTGGTAGCATGCCGCGACAGCGTGCACGTTAAGCGTATGTGCAGTTGACGGACTTTGAGCGAGAGCGTATAGTGGGCATGCGGGAGGCCGGGTGGACGTACCGCCGAATTGCTCAACACGTGGGGCGTAAGGTCTCCACAGTACATCGATGTTGTCGCCAGTGGTCGGCGGAAGGTGCACGTGCCCGTCGACCTGGGACCGGACCGCAGCGACGCACGGATGCACGCCAAGACCGTAGGATCCTACGCAGTGCCGTAGGGGAACGCACCGCCACTTCCCAGCAAATTAGGGACACTGTTGCTCCTGGGGTATCGGCGAGGACCATTCGCAACCGTCTCCATGAAGCTGGGCTACGGTCCCGCACACTGTTATGCCGTCTTCTGCTCACGCCCCAACATCGTGCAGCCCGCCTCCAGTGGTGTCGCGACAGGCGTGAATTGAGGGACGAATGGAGACGTGTCGTCTTCAGCGATGAGAGTCGCTTCTGCCTTGGTGCCAGTGATGGTCGTACGCGTGTTTGGCGCCGTGCAGGTGAGCGCCACAATCAGGACTGCATACGACCGAGGCACACAGGGCCAACACCCGGCATCATGGTGTGGGGAGCGATCTCCTACACTGGCCGTACACCTCTGGTGATCGTCGAGGGGACACTGAATAGTGCACGGTACATCCAAACCGTCATCGAACCCATCGTTCTACCATTCCTAGACCGGCAAGGGAACTTGCTGTTCCAACAGGACAATGTACGTCCGCATGTATTCCGTGCCACCCAACGTGCTCTAGAAGGTGTAAGTCAACTACCCTGGCCAACAAGATCTACGGATCTGTCCCCCATTGAGCATGTTTGGGACTGGATGAAGCATCGTCTCACGCGGTCTGCACGTCCAGCACGAAGGCTGGTCCAACTGAGGCGCCAGGTGGAAATGGCATGGCAAGCCGTTCCACAGGACTACATCCAGCATCTCTACGATCGTCTCCATGGGAGAATAGCAGCCTGCATTGCTGCGAAAGGTGGATATACACTGTACTAGTGCCGACATTGCGCATGCTCTGTTGCCTGTGTCTATGTGGCTGTGGTTCTGTCAGTGTGATCATGTGATGTATCTGACCCCAGGCATGTGTCAATAAAGTTTCCCCTTCCTGGACAATGAATTCACGGTGTTCTTATTTCAATTTCCAGGAGTGTATGTCTCTGAATATTAGTAATGTTCAGTAGTGTAGTGTTACGACGACAAATTGTCATGAGCGCAGTATCCACACTGAAGTTGATAAGTCTATAGATGTGCCTGATCTGGCGCGAGATCTGAATTGCGGCTGCTTAAAAGGATGTGCTATAGTCTCCAGCAGTGAGGTCATCCGGATGTGTGTGCTCTGGTGGCGCGTATGTGTGATTCACCTCATCGGAGCCAGGCGATGCAAGGACAGCCTCCCCCGGCGACGCTCTAGCGCGATATTTTCAAGTACCTTCTGTCCGTAGCTGTGAGCGGCGCGGAGTGCCGGGAGCGGTTCACGAACCTGCCACCAATACCGCAGTATCCACACATACAACTAAACGCATCTACAAAATTTTAGCATTGTGCGACACGTAGTTTATGAGATATGACGCCATAAAAAATGAGAATCGTGAAAGACTCGCTTTTCTTAAAACGGAGAGCAAATTACATACACTATACCAATCCTGTGTTTGATAATGCGAGCACTTAGAGATATCAAACAAACGTTAAACATAATTTCAAACACTATCAAAAGTTTTTCTCGCTCACTTGCTTAATATCAATTATTTAACGCATTAACTTGTTTGAAAAAGAATTCAGTTCTTTAAAGAACCAAGGTTTTATTATTATGTACAGCCAAGAAAGAAGCACTGTGGGGTTAGGTACAACATGCGACCCATACAGTTGGGAATAAAAAGGGGACATTGAAACATGTTCCTGGAACTCGTGTAATAATTTCAACGAAATTTGTTAGATACGTGACATATTATTCGCATACGAATACTGTGCGGATAAGATTCCACGACTGCGACTAGGGGTAGGGGTGTGGATTAGAATCAGTGATGTAAAAATGTTCGAAAGCGACCTGTTGGTATTTGTTTCATGTATGTAGTTGACTTGGAATACTATAAAAAGTATTAAGTACAATATGTCTGTTATTTGTATGTTCAGCGTGTCAAGCAGGTTGCGAGGATGAGTTGTTGGAGCCAATAACTTTGCCATTGTGTTTTGGACCCTGAGATCAAGTTCACAGCTGAATACCACGGATAAATTCAACAGCCTCTCTGGAGCCTTATGGTTGTTGTTGTAGTGGTCTTCAGTCCTGAGACTGGTTTGATGCAGCTCTCCATGCTACTCTATCCTGTGCAAGCTTCTTCATCTCCCAATACGTACTGCAGCCTACATCCTTCTGAATCTGTTTAGTGTATTCATCTCTTGGTCTCCCTCTACGATTTTTACCCTCCACGCTGCCCTCCAATACTAAATTGGTGATCCCTTGATGCCTCAGAACATGTCCTACCAACCGATCCCTTCTTCTAGTCAAGTTATGCCACAAACTTCTCTTCTCCCCAATCCCATTCAATACTTCATTATCAGTTATGTGATCTACACATCTAATCTTCAGCATTCATCTGTAACACCACATTTCGAAAGCTTCTATTCTCTTCTTGTCTAAAGTATTTATCGTCCATGTTTCACTTCCATACATGGCTACACTCCATACAAATACTTTCAGAAACGACTTCCTGACATTTAAATCTATACTCGATGTTAACAAATTTCTCTTCTTCAGAAACGCTTTAATTTCCATTGCCAGTCTACATTTTATATCCTCTCTACTTCGACCATCATTAGTTACTTTGCTCCCCAAATAGCAAAACTCATTTACTACTTTAAGTGTCACATTTCCTAATTTAATTCCCTTAGCATCGCCCGACTTAATTCGAATACTTTCCATTATTGTCGTTTTGCTTTTGTCGATGTTCATCTTATATCCTCCCTTCAAGACACTGTCCATTCCGTTCAACTGCTCTTCCAAGTCCTTTGCTGTCTCTGACAGAATTACAATGTCATCGGCGAACCTTAAAGTTTTTATTTCTTCTCCGTGGATTTTAATACCTACTCCGAATTTTTCTTTTGTTTCCTTTACTGCTTGCTCAATATACAGATTGAATAACATCGGGGAGAGGCTACAACCCTGTCTCACTCCCTTCCCAACCACTGCTTCCCTTTCATACCTCTCGACTGTTATAACTGTCATCTGCTTTCTGTACAAATTGTAAATAGCCTTTCGCTCCCTGAATTTTACCCCTGCCACCTTCAAAATTTGAAAGAGATTATTCCAGTCAACATTGTCAAAAACTTTCTCTAAGTCTACAAATGCTAGAAACGTAGGTTTGCCTTTTCTTAATCTAGCTTCTAAGATACGTCATAGGGTCAGTATTGCCTGACATGTTCCAACATTTCTACGGAATACAAACTGATCTTCCCTGAGGTCGGCTTCTATCAGTTTTTCCATTCGTCTGTAAGGAATTCGCGTTAGTATTTTGCAGCTGTGACTTATTAAACTGATAGTTCGGTAATTTTCACATCTGTCAACACCTGCTTTCTTTGGGATTGGAATAACTATATTCTTCTTGAAGTCTGAGGGTATTTTGCCTGTCTCATACATCTTTCTCACCAGATGGTAGAGTTTTGTCAGGACTGGCTCTTCCAAGGCTGTCAGTAGTTCAAATGGAATGTTGTCTACTGCGGGGGCCTTGTTTCGACTCAGGTCGTGTCGTTCAGTGCTCTATCAAATTCCTCACTCAGTATCATATCTCCCATTTCATCTTCATCTACATCTTCTTCCATTTCCATAATACTGTCCTCAAGAACATCGCCCTTGTATAGTCCTCTATATACTCCTTCCACCTTTCTGCTTTACCTTCTTTGCTTAGAACTGGGTTTCCATCTGATCCTTTGATATTCATACAAGTGGTTCTCTTTTCTCCACAGGTCTCTTTAATTTTCCTGTAGGCAGTATCTATCTTACCCCTAGTGAGGTAAGCCTCTACATCCTTACATTTGTCCTCTAGCCATGCCTGCCTAGCCATTTTGCACTTCCTGTCGATGTCATTTTTGAGACGTTTGTATTCCTTTTTGCCTGCTTCATTTCCTGCATTTTTATATTTTCTCCTTTCATCAATTAAATTCAGTATTTCTTCTCTCACCCAAGGATTCCTCCTAGCCCTCGTCTTTTTACCTACTTGATCCTCTGCTGCCTTCACCACTTCATCCCTCAAAGCTATCCATTCTTCTTCTACTGTATTTCTTTCGCCCATTGTTGTCAATTGTTCCTTTATGCTCTTCCTGAAACTCTCTACAACCTCTGGTTCCTTCAGTTTATCCAGGTCCCATCTCCTCAAATGCCCACCTTTTTGCAGTTTCTTCAGTTTTAATCTACAGTTCATAACCAATAGATTGTGGTCAGAGTCCACATCTGCCCCTGGAAATGTCTTACAATTTAAAACCTGGTTCCTAAATCTCTGTCTTACCGTTATGTAATCTGTCTGATATCTTCTAGTATCTCCACAGGGTTCTTCCATGTATACAGCCTTCTTTCGTGATTCTTGAACCAAGTGGTAGCTATGATTAAGTTATGCTCTGAGCAAAATTCTACCAGGCGGCTTCCTCTTTCATTTCTTATCCCCAATCCATATTCACCTACTATGTTTCCTTCTCTCCCTTTTCCTACTCTCGAATTCCAATCGCCCATGACTATTAAATTTTCGTCTCCCTTCACGACCTGAATAATTTCTTTTTTCTCATCATACATTTCATCAATTTCTTCGTCATCTGCAGATCTAGTTGGCATATAAACTTGTACTACTATTGTAGGCGTGGGCTTCGTGTCTATCTTGGCCACAATAATGCGTTCACTATGTTGTTTGTAGTAGCTTACCCGAACTCCTATTTTTTTATTCATTATTAAACCTACTCCTGCATTACCCCTATTTGATTTTGTATTTATGATCCTGTATTCCCATGACCAAAAATCTTGTTCCTCCTGCCACCGAACTTCACTAATTCCCACTATATCTAACTTTAACCTATCCATTTCCCTTTTTAAATTTTCTAACCTACCTGCCCGATTAAGGGATCTGACATTCCACGCTCCGATCCGTAGAACGCTAGTTTTCCTTCTCCTGATAACGACGTCCTCCTGAGTAGTCCCCGCCCGGAGATCCGAATGGGGGACTATTTTACCTCCGAAATATTTTACCCAAGAGGACGCCATCATCATTTATCCATACAGTAAAGCTGCATGCCCTCAGGAAAAATTACGGCCGTAGTTTCCCATTGCTTTCAGCCGTTCGCAGTACCAGCACAGCAAGGCCGTTTTGGTTAATGTTACAAGTCCAGATCAGTCAATCATCCAGACTGTTGCCCCTGCAACTACTGAAAAGGCTGCTGTCCCTGTACAGGAACCATACGTTTGTCTGGCCTCTCAACAGATACCCCTCCATTATGGTTGCACCTACGTAACGGCTATCTGTGTCGCTGAGGCACGCAAGCCTCCCCACCAACGGCAAGGTCTATGGTTCATGGGGGGGGGGGGGGAGCCTTATGGTGTAAACAACAAAAAATCAGAGATATATGTCTATGCAATATATGTCACACACGATGATATTCATCATCTTTCTCTAAGCTCCGCGTACACACTTTTCTTACCATGTCAGATGACCCCAATGACACCAGGCAGCATTCAATATCACGGTGAGCAGTGATGTAATGTTTTAGCTCATCATTTCATATGCTGATGCACTTACATACTTTCACTTTTTAGTGTCATAGTGCTAACATGAAATTTTACACTTTCGATATTTTTTTCGCTGCTTGTTTTATGCTTTATCATTTCCAAATAACTACACTCCTGGAAATTGAAATAAGAACACCGTGAATTCATTGTCCCAGGAAGGGGAAACTTTATTGACACATTCCTGGGGTCAGGTACATCACATGATCACACTGACAGAACCACAGGCACATTTACACAGGCAACAGAGCATGCACAATGTCGGCACTAGTACAGTGTATATCCATCTTTCGCAGCAATGCAGGCTGCTATTCTCCCATGGAGACGATCGTAGAGATGCTGGATGTAGTCCTGTGGAACGGCTTGCCATGCCATTTCCACCTGGCGCCTCAGTTGGACCAGCGTTCGTGCTGGATGTGCAGACCACGTGAGACGACGCTTCATCCAGTCCTAAACATGCTCAATGGGGGACAGATCCGGAGATCTTGCTGGCCAGGGTAGTTGACTTACACCTTCTAGAGCACGTTGGGTGGCACGGGATACATGTGGACGTGCGTTGTCCTGTTGGAACAGCAAGTTCCCTTACCGGTCTAGGAATGGTAGAACGATGGGTTCGATGACGGTTTGGATGTACCATGCACTATTCATTGTCCCCTCGACGATCACCAGAGGTGTACGGCCAGTGTAGGAGATCGCTCCCCACACCATGATGCCGGGTGTTGGCCTTGTGTGCCTCGGTCGTATGCAGTCCTGATTGTGGCGCTCACCTGCACGGCGCCAAACACGCATACGACCATCATTGGCACCAAGGCAGAAGCGACTCTCATCGCTGAAGACGACACGTCTCCATTCGTCCCTCAATTCACGCCTGTCGCGACACCACTGGAGGTGGGCTGCACGATGTTGAGGCGTGAGCGGAAGACGGCCTAACGGTGTGCGGGACCGTAGCCCAGCTTCATGGAGACGGTTGCGAGTGGTCCTCGCCGATACCACAGGAGCAACAGTGTCCCTAATTTGCTGGGAAGTGGCGGTGCGGTCCCCCACGGCACTGCGTAGGATCCTACGGTCTTGGCGTGCATCCGTGCGTCGCTGCGGTCCGGTCCCAGGTCGAAGGGCACGTGCACCTTCCGCCGACCACTGGCGACAACATCGATGTACTGTGGAGACCTCACGCCCCACGTGTTGAGCAATTCGGCGGTACGTCCACCCGGCCTCCCGCATGCCCACTATACGCCCTCGCTCAAAGTCCGTCAGCTGCACATACGGTTCACGTCCACGCTGTCGCGGCATGCTACCAGTGTTAAAGACTGCGATGGAGCTCCGTATGCCACGGCAAACTGGCTGACACTGACGGCGGCGGTGCACAAATGCTGCGCAGCTAGCGCCATTCGACGGCCAACACCGCGGTTCCTGGTGTGTCCGCTGTGCCGTGCGTGTGATCATTGCTTGTACAGCCCTCTAGCAGTTTCCGGAGCAAGTATGGTGGGTCTGACACACCGGTGTCAATGTGTTCTTTTTTCCATTTCCAGGAGTGTATATAGGAATGCAGTTTGTCAATTTCTCCAGCATGCGACAAATATTTTAGAGCCACAACGATTCATCGAAAATTCCAACATCCGAAGGTAGCAACCCTACCTAAAATCTATTGCTAGACTGGTCACAGCCACTCTCTGGTACTAGTCCAACAGTTACTGTTTATTGTCTTGCCTAGACTTGCTGTAGCTACTCTCTAGTGCTTGGTTTATTGCATCCCGTCTACTCGTCCATGTTTCCATCACCGCCGCTTATGTGTCGCCACCTGCTGATCCACGTGTTCATTTCTCCTTGCCACTGTGTGTCATCATCGCCTGCTGTCTACGCGTTGGTCTCTACATCGCCGCTGCGTTTCGTCACCTGCCCATCTGCGTGTATGTCTCCTCGTCCCCCCACGAGATGTCTTGTCTCATCACAATCCGTCCTTGTTACCCATGGGTGAACTGCTTATCTCTTCCGTCTATATCCTCACCAACCACAAGCTCTTTGTTTCACCTCCATAGACATCACACTGTCAAATGAAGTTCCCGTCTACTACTTTTATCCTCACCTTCCCTTCTGCTCCCGCTGTCACAACATGAAGCACTAGCTCCCATTCACCACAATGTATCCTGCCTCCCACTCCTCCCAACTCCTCTCCTAACCCTTTCTATCCCCTGCAAATTTTCTCATGCCAACATTTCCCCCTACGACAACGTCCTCAGATCCAGTAACTGCAACCCCATCAAACTTGAATGAACAGTGAGTAATTGTAGCTATACCATCACCCAATCCATCAACAAGTTATCCCGAGGGACCTGCACTATCTTCAGGTAACCTCCAACAGAGATATATCCCGCCATCTCTCATCCCACAGCCACTCCTAAACGACAAAGACACATCACTCTTGGAATCACCCCAAAAATGCCCGAACCAAAGCAGATACTACTGAGTACGTCGATGCAACGCATATCCATCCTTTACCTACTCCTGAATCTCACACCTTCTGCACTATCTTGAGGTAACCTCCAACAGAGATATATCCCGCCATCTCTCATCCCACAGCCACTCCTAAACGACAAAGACACATCACTCTTGGAATCACCCCAAAAATGCCCGAACCAAAGCAGATACTATTGAGTACGTCGATGCAACGCATATCCATCCTTTACATACTCCTGAATCTCACACCTTCGTCCTCTCTGGTCCTGGACGCCAAACCCTTATACCCCCAGATACCCTAAGGGCCGAAACTTCTAAGGTCATCGGTCCCTAGACTTACACACTACTTAAACTAACTTATGCTAAGAACAACACACACACACACACACACACACACACACACACACACACACATACACACATGTTCGAGGGTGGACTCGAACCTCCAGCGGGAGGGGCCCCAGCTCTGCAGTCCAGCTGATAACCCCACATGGGATTCGGTCCTCATCAAATCCTGCAACCCCGACTACAACCATGACCTCCAAGTTAAACAAGCGCAACCACATCCACCTCCTCCCCTCCCCTCCCCTCCCCCCTCCCCCTCCCCCTCCCCCTTCCCCCCTCCCCCCTCCCCCCTTCCCCACGGACGTGGCCCCACCCTCACCACTGTGAAAATACTGAGACCACAGATTAAGGAGGTGAAATCAGAACTGGATTGGACCGAGGGTAGACTGTGATTGTTTGGGGCTCGGTGCGAGCATTATGGAAACTGCTCGACTTATCGTGTGTTCGAGGAATGCTGCGGTAAGTATCTCCAACTCGTGGAGAAACCTAGGTGAAACCAAGTCCAGACATTGTGGGGTTAGGCAGCCACCCCTCATTATAGATGTCGGGCGCCGTAGGATGGGCAGACCGGTAAAACAGGACAGGCAGCGAACTGTGGCCTAACTAACATGAGACTTTAATTCTCGGCAGAGTAAAGTGTGTCTGAATACACAGTGCACTGAACACTCCTAACGACGGGCCTCCGCAGCCGACGACCAATTCTCATGCCCCTGTTAACACCACGACCTCGGCAACTAACTCTGAAATGGGCACGTGACCATCGGTACTGGACGTTTGCGCGATGATAAAGCGTTGCATGTTCTGATCAATCCCGATACCTCCTTCACTATGCCCAAGGGAGGGTGCGAATTCGTTGTCTTCCAGAGGAACAGCTCCTTGACACCTGTACTGCGGGACGGAGACAAGCAGGCGGCGACTACATTATGCTTTGGGGAGCAATCTCGTGGGCACCCATGGGTCCAGTGGGGCTCGTGCAAGGCACCACGACAGCCAAGGAGTCGTACGCTGGTGCAGATCACGTGCAATTCTTCATGGCGTTCTTGTTTCCCTACTGCAGTTCCATTTTTCAACAATATAATGCGCCATGTCATAAGGCCAGGAATGTGATGAGTGTCATGGAGTGGTTCGAGGAACAGAGTGGCGAGTTCCAATTGATGTCATGGCCCCCAACTTGTCAGATCTGAGCCCGATCGAAAACCTCTGGGATGTGATTGAATGCAGCGTCAGAGCTCATCGCCACCCACCTCGAAATTTACGGCAGGTCCATGATTTGCTGTGCAGACGTGGTGCTAGTTTCCTCCAGCGATCTACCAAGGCCTCATTGCTTCTAAGCCACAACGAGTCGCCGCTGTTATCAATGCCAAAGGTGGACATAGCGGCTATTAGGTAGGTGGTCATAATATTTAGGCTGATTAGTGTCCATTTGAAGCAAATGACGGTAGATTCTTATTGCGTTATCTAATGTTATCGTATACATTTTACATTATCAGTAGGTTTGTATAAGTAAATTATGAGACAATAACTGATTACGTACGGATAGTTTTCTTCTTATAACCCTTTTTGAGCATCATTTCTAACGGGAATTAAACCCTTAGAGCAACTCTAATACTACCACAACAGAGAAGGACGTAAACTAATTACTCCAGGACAGTAAATCTCACAAGTTTAATATAGATTTTATATTTCCTGGTTTCAGTTGAAACTGAACTTAATCACCAAGATGACATGATAAGAAGGAAACAAACACGCAGTGAAATATGAAACACGAATTCTTGGAACGTCACCTGATCTTCAACAAAAGGGTGAAACTTTTAAAAAATTGTATGACGAGAGCTGTTATGCTCAACTTCTTACGTATGTAATATAAATTCTGATGAAGACTCCCTTAGTTTAGGAGTCGAAACCATGGTCAATTCGACTATAAAATCCATTGCAACCAGTGGGCTGTCTTCACTATAAAAAATATTTTCACGGTTGCTGCACACAGCTATGTTTAAAGTTGAAAGTTTGGTTTCAAAAGGAGTTAAAAATGCGACGAAAGTTGAAAGATTATGGCTAGGCCGTAGTGAGAGCAAAAATCCTTTATATTTTATATACTGCAAATTATTTTCTCGCTTGGATTCAGATTCTGAGTCAAAATCTTTCTTAACTAAAGAACAAAGGATGGTTGATTGTGAAAGATTTAGTGAAAAATTGCCTGTCCATGAAAATCCACCGAACCATAAGCTTTGTTTTTGCTCTTGTTCCGGAAAGAGGGGCATTGATAAAGAACTATAACATCAGATAAAAAAGAGATTTATCACTGCAGAGCAGTGTTGTGTTGTATTATTGATGTTTTTTCTCTTTCTCAAAGCAAGGGAGTCCGTTTGGAGTAACAAAACAGCTGGTCATTTTGATGCTCGAGAGACAGGCAAATTTCTAAATACACGCAATATTGCTCCCTTCGTCAGCGTTCTGAACACCACATGAAAGAAAAGATGAGCTACTATTCCAAAAACATACTAAATGAGTCCCTTGACGTAACTGCCAACAAAAGAAGAGAAAACTTAATTAAATACAGTTTAGATGCTTAACAATTTTCATTGATGTTTGACTGTACTCTGCGTATGGGTCACACTGAGCAGATGACTCAGGTAGTTCGCTACGTCAGGTTAAATGATCCAGGAGTTGTGGTAAGTTTTGTTGACTTTTTTAGACTTAGATATAACAGGAGAAGGTATTCGTCAAGAGTTACTGCAAAAAATAGAAAGAAATAGGTTGAACATAAAATACCGAAGAGGGCAGTCTTATGACAGAGACGCAAACATGACTGGAAAGTACAAAGCAGTCCAGTTAAGAAGAATTGAAGAGAATGAACTAGACTATTTTTAATTTCGGACGTAAACAGAGTAGCGTTATTATTCAACGTGTGTATCTGTGTATCTCTCTGTGGAATTGTAGCGCCCAAACAAAATGTCCGATTTTAATGCAGGTTTTTTATGTGAAAGCAAGTTTAGTCGGGATGGTTCGTAGCTATGTTCCATAAAAGTCTGTTAAGCTGTTTAAATTTTCCATCAGCAAAATGTAAACATGTTTTCCTCCAGCGCTCTCTCTTGAAATACGCTAAGTATCATAAGGCCTACATCAAGTTACTTAGCACCAGACTGAGAGTTCAAAGAGAACCAAACAAAAGTTCACGAGCACATATGTTTATCTTTTACGGTTCATGAGCAATGATATGATTTTATTGTCTTGTGAAGTCACTCGTTCCACCATCTACAGGGCATAAAAACGGCGACTGTGTCACACTGTACAAGATAAACATAAGCTCTCCCAAAATTCATTTGAAGCCTGCAATTCAGTACTAAATCAAACGATTTTGCCCTAATAGTTTAGGCAGCCTATTGCAAGAGAGAGCATTGGCAGCCCACTTGCTTCTGACTTCATATACAATCATTGCCATTGCTTATTCTTGGTCAGTGAATATAGGTGTGAATTAAAAAAAAGAAACACGTGGATTGCATAAGTAACAATGGTAAAATATGATGACAGCGTTTAATGCATTTTAATTACTAATAGTAGCTTCAAGTGAGAATTGCGAAGTATTCTAAAGTACGAATATTTGAGATAATAAATTACGACGCCCAGTACAAAACTAAAGTTCTGAAGTACTGCTTCTTAGTCACTGCAGTTCTGCTAAAGCCCATTTGTCATGAGGATTATTAAACAGCTTTCTTTGATTGAGTTCACAAATAGCAACACCTGCAAGCTTTTTACTCGACTTAAGCCACGTAAGCTTGGCCTTTCGCAAAAGTACTTTTGCCTTATAAATGACAGCTTTTTCTACAGTGGTCACTTGCAATTTACGGACAGTAACAACCCAAATTAAAATTATAGGAAACATTATTCCTTCGATGTTGCCGTATCCTATAATACTTGATATATCAGACTTTGTGACTGTATTGAAATCCACCGTTTTCGTCGTTACAACCTCTCCGATCGCTTAGTAGTCGAATTCTATAAATATCTTTTTCGAGCGTTCCCCTTCTTCCAGCTGATCTCTGCGAAGTCCATTCTACTCCTTTTTTTTTTAATAATACCACTGACGGGCCTTTCCGAAATCTTCAAAGTCATTCGCAACATGACTCTTATCACCGAAAGCAATTTTTACTTGCATTTGGCAATCTTCCCGTACAGTTTGGATCTTGCGGACCAGAAGCTTGACAGGACTTTTGGCCATAAGTGGCAGGATCTTTGGGTTCGTCGAGGACATTTAACGTACACGTTTTAACTGTTAACTAAGTTAATCATTAACTAGCTTCTCTGTGGGAAAAATACGTACAGCTTCGCCGTCGGCAGAATCATCAATCATAGACACGACTTCTTTCGAGCAATATCTCATATTGTTCTATACTCAACTCATTTACCCGAAGATTATTAATAACATATATAAATTGGTTATCATTTTGTTGTCAGAAGTTGGTCCGTAACTCGCAAAACCTGAACTATTGCAATAAATGCTACTCTTCTTGGAATATAGTTGGTTGCCTGAAGCACCCACTCCCCCTAACAAGCGACAAGTGCATAATATTCAGAAAAGTAAGATATTTACCCGACCAAAAACGTCTCGACAGTTTTTTTCATATCTTGTAAACGGAGATGAATAAAGTGTAAACATAATAAGAAAACACAGAGATTTCGTCTATTGTAAGCTAATGACTGTGACGCCATTTTCTTCTCATATCCTCCAACCGCTGTCCTGTCATTCGTCTATAGACCGTTGCTCTACCGTTCTCCATGCCTAAAGCAAATGCAACATGGATGGTTTTTCCTTCGACAAGACGCGCTGCAACTCGTGTTGGTGCGGTTATTTGAACGAAAGCTGCATTTAACAACTGCTATGTTGTTGGAGCATAGCATCGGCGAAGATGATGTACTACAGTTTCCGGCACATAGATTTTCCACTGCCAGCTCCTCCTGTCATGACTAATTTTAAAGGAAAATTTGAGTTAGATCGATTTGTTATGTCGAATTAGTTTTGTTACTTAATTTTCTTTTCATTCTGCTGATCACAGTGGCGGATTCATATCGCGGACACGCGGGGCGTCGCCCCCCCCCCCATACCCCTCCCCCACCCCCTCCCCCCCCCACCCGCGCCACCCCCTGACATTAATTGTTCTATTAACGATGTAATTAACCAATTTACCAGGAAGAACAGGCGCATAGAATTCATCATTGGTTCAAAGGGTTCAAACGGCTCTAAGCACTATGGGACTTCACGTGTGAGGTCATCAATCCCCTAGACTTAGAACTACTTAAACCTAACTAACCTAAGGACATCCCGAGGCAGGATTCGAACCTGCGACCGTAACAGCAGCGCGGTTCGGGACTGAAGCGCCTAGAGCCGCTCGGCCACAATGGCCGGCAATTCATCATTCAACGAAGAGAACCACAATTGTAACTTTTCTGTAACATAAGACGGTGTTGTATTGTATATGTGTATAATCAGTTTAAATACAACTTTCTTAAACGTTGCATGTGACTCGATTACTTTTTACTATGGTAAAAGTAAAGGTAGCTCAAGGTGTCTTTAGCGCCCCCTCCTTGTGGTTTTCCTGTATCCGCCACTGGCTGATCATGGTATGAAATTCTTCGTCTGTGATATTGAAATGCAGTTCTCCTCCAACGACTTCTACTTCGATATCAACATGAGCCATTCTCGGATCGTATCCATCAAAAATCGCCACTACATCCTGGTTTTCTGTATTGACTTCTTGCTCATTAGCGTCATTAAATGCTGCAGGTTCAGCTAGTGTTAGCACTTGGCCCATTACTTGCTACAGATCGCATTCAGTGTTCTGAAATAGCTCAACAGAATCTCTGTGAAATAGAGGTAATCGATCTCATTGTGGCATAAAAGCTTCTTCGTACGTTTCATCGCCCGCTAGCAAATCGCTTTCATCTCTAAACGGCACATGGGCAACCAGATATCTAACAAATAGGCTTCTCTGACTCTCATTTGTGTATAACAGCGAGTCCTTAGAATCGTACGCTTGGGGGCCGCTGTGGTCGAGCGGTTCTAGGCGCTTCAGTCCGGAACCGCGCTGCTTCTACGGTCGCAGGTTCGAATCCTACCTCGGGCATGGACGTGTGTGATGTCCTTAGGTTAATTGGGTTTAAGTAGTTCTAAGTTCTCGGGGACTGATGACCTCAGATGTTAAGAGCTATAGTGCTCAGTGCCATTTGAACCAATCATACACTTTCTTCTCTTTACGAAATATCAAAGAAAAGAAAACGTCGAAATAATAATTTCAGGCTGAAACCCAAACCCGCGCGTGCGATACTGCATTGTCAAAATCTTGCAACTGTAAAAAGATTTATGAAAATACATCTATTGTCAAAATACACAGATCGCGTGTCGCAATTTCGTTTTTCGTCATGGAAAGTATTTGTATGAATGTGGGGTACAGTGTTGATCGTACCGTGTCTATTAATAAAACATAAAGTTTAAAAAGCATTAAATAAATCTTAAATTAAAAATTTAAAAAACCTCTAACAATTAAGAAAGATATATATTGCCCCTTCAAATTTAATATAACTAGTAATATTTTGAGGCAGGCGTCGTCGGCTTCGGGGGACGGTTACGTAAATAAAATAAAAACAGAATACATCTGAAAATGATGAGGTATGAAATTTAAGTACAAGTAAGCTACCTAGGCAACGTAGATAAACATCAGAAGAAGAATACTAATCGTTGAATCTAAGCCGTAATTAATTCACTCGGGAAATTTCGCAGTATAGACACAACCCACAACGACGTCTGACCTCACGAGACTGCCCGTTCCGGTCGCCGCACTTAGTCACACCCCAAGCGTCGCGTACCGCGCACTGCGCTACTCACGCTCGCTGTTTAATGACGCGTGAGTTAGTAAGCTATCATCAAACCACTGCAGGATATAAGTCACGTAAAGTAGATTAATACATGAAACTAAGTTAGTATGTAATTATGAAAAAACATGTAGAACAGATTTACCCATTTGGGTAAATATATTCTATATGATATTATATAAAATAAAAAAGACTAAAATAAATGGGTAAATTTACGTACCATGTGTAGCTCACTCTTTAAATTTTGTAGTAGCACATGCCGGCGATACATCCGCCGGATATCAAACTTTTTTGGAGCTGCCCATCATTTATATCAGTTCTTTGTGGCAGCAGTTTCAAGATGAGTCTTCCAAAAACACGTGTCCGCGACACTGAAATCTCAGATCAAGTGTAGGTGCTCTGCAAGACTAGAGGTGGTCGTAGCTGTTTATAAGCATTTTGATAAAAATATAAAGGCTTTGGATGTGGTTTAAACTCACAATTTCTCAACCCTAGAAGCGAGCCGCTGTGGCCGAGCGGTTCTAGGCGTTTCAGTCTAGAGTACCGCTACCGCTACGGTCGCAGGTTCGAATCCTGCCTCGGGCATGGATATGTGTGATGTCCTTAGGTTAGTTAGGTTTAAGTAGTTCTACGTTATAGGGGACTGATGACCTCAGATGTAAAGTCCTAAAGTGCTCAGAGCCATTTGAATCATTTGAACCATCAACACTAGAAACAAAAACTAAGGCAAAATCTATTTTAAATTATGATAAAACTGAAATACGTTGCATTAACGTGTTTTTGGAATCCAACATTAAAAGAACTAGATCATGTAAATCAGTTTCTGCAAAGAGAAGACCATAGTACGAAGGCCCTTTGAGCTTCCTTAAAGCTTCTAGAGACTCCTGTACCTCTCCAAAGCTACCTCGTGTTAATAGAAAATCAATGGAATTCTCAGAAAAAGGAATTAGAGGGAAGAAAAGAAATGGCTTTGTGAGGATGAAGTATTCGAAAATTCTCCCAAGGATTTAAAGGCCAGATCAGTGGAACTGACAGGTACCTATGTAGAATATCGTAAGCAGTAAGAGTTTGTCTTTAAAAAACTGTTCAAATGGCTCTGAGCACTATGGGACTTCTGAGGTCATCAGTCCCCTAGAACTTAGAACTACTTAAACCTAACTAACCTAAGGACATCACACACATCCATGCCCGAGGCAGGATTCGAACCTGGGACCGTAGCGGTCGCGCATTTCCAGACTCTATCGCCTTAAACCGCTCGGCCACTTCGGCTGGCCTTTGTATTTAAACTGAAAGCTCCAAACATGCACTGGCAATAGAGAGAGGCTTGCAGTGACCCACTGCACCATCCATATTAAGTTTAACGTATAAAAGTATTCTGATAGACCGGATCGCAATCTTACTACAGCTTTAAAAATATTATTTACTGTCCCAGTTTCTGTTTTCTGTGGGGAAAGGAGTTTCAGCAAGCTGAAACTAACGAAACATTATTTGACGAGCACATATCTTAACAAAGATTAACAAATTTGAGTGTTATCTCCATAGAGCACGAACGATCTTCTTCCATGAACTATAATGGGATCATAAACAGCTTTTATGCAAAAAGATTTCGGAAAGTAAAATTTTAGATTTATCATCTGTACATTAAGTAATCGTGCTTTATGTTCGAATTTTTTTAACTGTTTAGCTCTCTCAATAAAATAAGTTAATGTTAAGAGATGATGATATTTATTTCGAAATATTCGTATGTTTCCTAAATTACTGTTATAAAGTGTTGGTTTTTATTTCAGGAGGAGTGAAAGAAAAGGCACCAAATTTAAAGTTGTCCCCTTTGGCAAAAATCCTAGTTGCGGCCCTGATCATTCCCGTGCTCCATATGCGAATGAAATGCGAAGTTACCACAATATGTAGTACTATGAAAATTATCCTTTGCCATGCACTTCACAGCACTTTTCAAAATATTGATGTAGATATGGACAATATAGACTAAATATTAAATTAGAAATGAAGCTTTGTCATCAACTGTTAAATCCTAATCTCTCCTTGCGTCATCGAATTGTACATCGCGCGCCGTCTCGTAAAAACGTGGCTGGCGCAGCAGCATTGACCACCTTACGTGTGGCTGCATCGCCCTGCCATCTAGCGTCAGATGTGGACTTCACCGAAGCAGGCAGCGCCTCTGGGCGCCACGTGTCCGCTGCCAACAACAGGATGTACTGACACGCGATTCCTCTTGCTCTCTTGCATATAACAGGCTAACAGTAGTACCCCGACTTGTTTCATTTACCCTAAGACATTATTCGACAAACTGACATCCCGACTTTATACCCGAAAAGAGGGTGACGGAGATATAAACTAGGTACTGTTGCTGAATATTGTTACAAGCGGTGTGCTGCTAAACAATATTCAAGCAAATTCTTCAAAGCTAACAAACGGGGCTTAATTTTCTCTTCTGTTGTGGCGAATGTTCATTGTATCTATCCTACCAATTAATTTCCACAGCTGTGACCATCTTCTGTTCATACGGAAAAGACCGGTGAAGATAGGATTGCCAGATGTTCTGCCTTTTTACGGTCACGTACGGTCATACATATACTATTCTGGCCGGTCCGTCTTATGTTAGGCTTTATAGAGATGAAGAAGAGAACACACAACTAAGGGCCGCTCTAACATGACGACGTAAACCCAAGGAATGAAAAGGAACAAGGAGATATACCATAACGATAAATAGATATACCGAACAATGTTATTGTTATGGCCCTATGTTTTAAATAAGTCGAATTGAAATGGCCAAAGTTGTTTAATGTATTTTCGTTTACGTTCCAGAAGAGTAGATAATTTTTTATTTTGTTTAATGAAGAACTTTTAACTTGTTTTGACGTAATATGGTTCAAATGGCTCTGAGCACTATGGGACTTAACATCTATGGTCATCAGTTCCCTAGAACTTAGAACTACTTAAACCTAACTAACCTAAGGACAACACACAACACCCAGCCATCACGAGGCAGAGAAAATCCCTGACCCCGCCGGGAATCGAACCCGGGCGCGGGAAGCGAGAACGCTACCGCACGACCACGAGATGCGGGCTTGACGTAAGATAATCTTAGGAAAATGAGTGAGCAATTAAGAAGAATGAGTACCTAGCTGCTATCATAATTCACTATTTATAAGGCTCTTTAGATATTGATTTTTTGTTTAAGCATGTTTAAGGTTAATCCCGCAAAAAACTGACTGTTGCTGATTATTCGTAAACGACTGAGAATACCTAAATAACTCTTGTCCTATTTAAAATAGGTAGTCCAACTCTTAGGGCAAAATGTCCGGCTAACTACGACGCTGAGTCAGTCTTTCCTATTTCTGGACATTTCACCCCTAGATAAAGAAAACTTTTCGTTCAGCTATGGGGGGTCTCATATGTACCGTCGGTTTTTTTTTTTTTTCTCGTTTTATCGTCCACCAAAGCACGTAGTAATCATCTCAGACTTTTCTCTGGCGTGAACTACGGCTTTTCATCTAAATTTACGACAGCTATACCGGAAGTGAATAAAACAGTAAATGCAGAGCACGTGAATTGTCTATAAGGAAAGGGGCAAAGTTACAAAATGGTGGATAATTTACGTTGGATGTGAATGTGACGATCACTTTAGTAAAGATTATTTTTATCTAGATTACAACGTCAACTCTCTAAAAACTATAATCGTCGTTACGTTACCTTCATATTTACTCAAAATAAAATATATTCCGTTCTTGTTTGTCGGATTTGTACGCTCAACAGAAAAAAGGTAAGTCCACTGTAGATCAAACAGCAGAAAAATCGAACCATTTGACAACAGCAGCATATTACGTGGGAACTGTAACCCGGCATGCGGATTTCGCAGCTCTTGATCGGCAGCAGGCGGTAGTGCCGTAGTGATTTACCGACGTTCTTTGCAATCTGTGCAGTGTACTATTAGCCGGTGTTGACTGCACTGTTGGGTCCTCTGCCGCTGAGCTGTCTGTGTTTTGCTCCGCAATTTTTTTCGACAATGAGTCATGATGCGGTTACTGGCACATCGTATGGGCTACCTTCTACTATAGTTCGGAAAGGAAGCCGGTTATCAGAAGCTCGTGGAGGCCCTAAGGGAAGGCCTCTGTTACCTGCACTGTGTACTTACAGTACGTGGAGGCGAAGCTTGTTACCCCTTGCACCCACCACACCAAGTAGCAAACAAGATCAGCTCTCAGCGCTCCCTGCACACCAGGCTAGCGAGACGCCATGTTATAGTTCGCGAGTCCTAAAAACCGAGCAAGGCTTGACGTAGGACAGACGAAACGGGTCACTCATTTAGGAAAGGCGAAATATCCGACGCTCACTCTGTATTCACCTATGTACCTGGGTGTTAAAATTACGAACAACTTCAGTTGGAAGGATCACATAGATAATATTGTGGGGAAGGCGAGCCAAAGGTTGCGTTTCATTGGCAGGACACTTAGAAGATGCAACAAGTCCACTAAAGAGACAGCTTACACTACACTCGTTCGTCCTCTGTTAGAATATTGCTGCGCGGTGTGGGATCCTTACCAGGTGGGATTGACGGAGGACATCGAAAGGGTCCAAAAAAGGGCAGCTCGTTTTGTATTATCACGTAATAGGGGAGAGAGTGTGGCAGATATGATACGCGAGTTGGGATGGAAATCATTACAGCAAAGACGTTTTTCGTCGAGGCGAGACCTTCTTACGAAATTTCAGTCACCAACTTTCTCTTCCGAATGCGAAAATATTTTGTTGAGCCCAACCTACATAGGTAGGAATGATCATCAAAATAAAATAAGAGAAATCAGAGCTCAAACGGAAAGGTTTAGGTGTTCGTTTTTCCCGCGCGCTGTTCGGGAGTGGAATAGTAGAGAGATAGTATAATTGTGGTTCGATGAACCCTCTGCCAAGCACTTAAATGTGAATTGCAGAGTAGTCATGTAGATGTAGATGTAGATGTAGATGTCCCACACTCCACGTGCTAAGGACTGCTTACTTTACGACACGTATTATGGACGTGACTGTATATTAGAATCGTAGCTGCAGCAACAGAATATAACCACCACAGAGGTTATAAATCGCTCAAGTTCGTCTTTTCCAAACTGAAATGTTAACTTCGCACGTTTTGGAATGAAGACTAAAGCCAAAAAGGTAACATACCTTCCAGAAGCATATCGACCCACGTGTTCAGGGAGACTAGTCTCACGTCTGTTTCTCGTGGAATAATCGTTGGAGGAGTGGAGTGCTAATCCGGAGGTTCCGATTTCAAAGCCACATGATTCTACTTCTTTATCGTTCACTAGAATGAAAGAAAATGGCGGCATTTACCATCTTTACCCAAACTACGAAATCGCCTGTGTGACTAACGAAGTAGCTCCCCTTACTGGCCGGCCGCGGTGGTCTAGCGGTTCTAGGCGCTCAGTCCGGTACCGCGCGACTGCTACGGTCGCAGGTTCGAATCCTGCCTCGGGCATGGATGTGTGTGATGTCCTTAGGTTAGTTAGGTTTAATTAGTTCTAAGTTCTAGGCGACTGATGACCATAGATGTTAACTCGCATAGTGCTCAGAGCCATTCCCCTTACTGGAAATCACCCTCACAATAATTCAAAGATTTTTCTTCAAGCAGCTAAACCAACTAAATATTTGGTGTCTTATATAAGAGAAGCACTCCAATCACGAAAGAAATTTTTGGAAACTGATTCTTAAAAGACAGATCGGAACATGAAACCGTTACCAATTCAGTGCAAGAAATGTTATAGATTCGTGCTGTTACACATAATAGTTATTATCCCTAAGTATCTGAAGCAGTGATTACATTTTTCCAATAAATTAATGACAGAATACTTTGGCAAACAGAGAACGAATAAGGATTTAACGAGTATTAGTCCGCCCACATACAGTCGTTAAAGTCTCGTCATGGGCAGTATCACCATATTAGAAACACAACGCTAAGGGAACACATACCCGTCACAAAATATTATCTGTGATGTATGAAGTCTTTTATGAACTACTAGAAATAAATTATATACACAATTCAGCTTCAAAGCGTTCCAATCTCGAGTTATGAGGAAAGTGCAGTTAATGAGTTATTAGTTTTGAATAGTTTGTCACATACAAACTAAACGTCATGGTAAAAGAACCAAAACAACAACAAAAAACTCACTGTATATTCCAGTCGCTGGCCTAGTTAAGCAAAATATTGCATCATAGTGCTCCATTATATACCAACAAATCTCATTCGTCGGTTGTGCCGAATTATTACTTCGTTTTTCATTACCATGAATAATATGCTTGCGTACGATCAAGTGCAATGTCCACGCTGTAATAGATAGTTCTAAAAACCCTTCTATGGCAAAAAGTCTTTAATGTCTTCATGGGGTTTACATTATTATTCAGGTTTTCTCAACCACGGTTTACGTCTTGGATGAGAATTCTGGGACACTGCATATTGTACGGATGCATCTGACATTCGTCACAAACAAATTAACAACAGACTAACTGCCCCTAGATGCAAAAACGAGAAGGGGAAGACGAGGATGAAGATTGTGAGATGAGCAGCAATAGTGCGGTGGACCATTACGGGAACAATAGGAAGGTACACAGAGTAGTGGAAGAAATCGGGGGAGACATTTGGACAATAGCGGGATACTAAATGCTAGTAACAGACATAGACAAACAAATGAATACACCACTGGGTGTCATCACTCGTGCCCTAGCTTCAACTCGAACAGTTGACCTCCTGTTAACTGAAATAAGCTCGTGGTCCTGATTGTGGATGGATGTCTGTAACTGAGGTCATATAGAAGGAGTTTATGACTTACATCAGACATAGCATATCGATCTAATGTTGATTTATCTCTCTTATGATGCTAACGATGTTAAAGATGATGATGATGATGGTGACGATGAAGATGAAAGTGTTTAAAGCAATATTCTTTAACCACACTGCCTGTCCTCGGATGTGAGCCTAGCCGTTACTGCACGAGATTCAGCTAACACCTGCAGCATACAAATTAAATGACTTACCATCCACGTGTGTCACAAATCGGGCTCGTTTATGAGATTTTAGCTACCCTGCATACGCAGGATAGCTACTAAGCGGCAGTAATATGTATTGTCAAAGCGACGCAAATTCACCTCTAGGATGACTATAAAAATGGGAGTTGCTTATGTACTGCGAACTTTGGATTAAATATCAACCCGTGTGATGGACAGAACCTCGGAATATCCAGAGTCAATTCTTGGGCTCGATCGCTGGGCCCATCAATGCATGGTATTCAGGACCAACCAACAACAGCCGGACCTACATCACATATATGCCTGCTGTAGCTACTTTCAGTGCTATCTTTCGTTATTTCAAATTCATATCTCTTTTCCCCTCTATTGACACCCTCTGCATCTTTCCAAAAATACGTAAAACATTTCTTCTAAATTTATTGACAATTAATTTCAACTCCTACTTCTCTGTCTCTCTCCCTCCAGTGCGATCTCACTTGCTTTTTACTCTACCCTGCCAAAAGTTACGTCAAACCAAGCAATTTTCTTTGAAATTATACATTTTCCGTGAATGTCTCCCGTACCTCACACCGTTTTGACCTTCATCCTTCATGATTCCTCCTCTCTCTCTCTCTCTCTCTCTCTCTCTCTCTCTCTCTCTCTCTGTCTCTCGCCTTCTCTCTCTGTCTCACACACACGCAGGCACAAACACACACAATTACCCACTCACTCACCTTCTCGCATCTCTTTCTCTCTCTATCACTCACTCACACATACAGACACAGCAGTCATGGACTATGCGGCTGATCCCGGCGGAGGTTCGAGTACTCCCTCGGGCATGGGTGTGTGTGTTTGTCCTTAGGATAATTTAGGTTAAGTGGGTGTGTGTGTTTGTCCTTAGGATAATTTAGGTTAAGTAGCATGTAAGCTTAGGGACAGATGATATTAGCAGATAAGTCCGATAAGATTTCACACACAGAGACATACAGACACACACACACACACACACACACACACACACACACACATACATACACACAAGTGCCCCCGGAGAGTCACAGAACACTGGTCTTAATTTCAGTAACATTCAGTTTCTCCAGATAGCTATTGGGGATCTATGGGGCTTGGACGAGCTACATTTCGAGTGCAGAAGGACTGAAAGAACTGTTAATTTATGTACCTGTGCCTACTTCTGTAGGCGGCCTCTGACTGAGTGGAGAGGAACGAGACATTGCGGCAGTAACTCGCAGCAACGCTGGCTAGTATACAATTTTGTAGTTTAAAGCAGGGAAGTGGGAAGTGGAGACATAGAAGAGGCTGGTGCTGTTAATAGAAATGACTAGTGGTTGGAGGCTTCTTAAAACGAGAATGAACTGTGTTGTTTCTGTGGGAACTGATGTACCTGATTTCTGGTGACTGTTGGACCTCTCTTGTTTTGAACATTCGACTAAAGAGTTTTTCTTTTCTCCGAGTGTTAATGACGTTGCAATGTTCTAGTTGGGAGTCAAGTGCAGACCGGTATCGATGTATGTTTCTGCTTCAATGGTTAGAATTTGGAACTTAACGTAATATAATCAGGCTGATACCAAGGCTGATAGTAGTATTTAGGTGTTAATGGTTTTATCCTCGTCTCGTTGGTCAAGGCGGGGCTGGTGGCTTTTGTCTAAGCGTTTCCGGTAGTAATCACATGCTGGAACTTGATCCGGGGCCGCTGATAAATTTCCCCACAATAACGTAATTGGCTCGTGACTGCACAACTTACCGCACCGGGACTCCGTTGACGCTCGCCACCACGGTCACGAAGTCCGTAAGTAAGAAAACGTTTGCATTGGGTATTAAGAGCTTTTTCGTCACTAAGTAACATATAAACATAGAAAAACTAACAGAGATAATGAACTTCCCATGGAGCATAAATGTTTAAACTGTTATATTCTCACGTCATTTAAAACCGTAGCTTTAACAGTATTCGATTTCTTAATGATTTTGTCAGGTTGTCACATTCTTCCATGTCGATTCGAACTATGGAGTCGCTATTCTCGATAACTATTTGTCGTTCCACTATGTTATATTTTTCGGACCCAAAGTTTGTCAGTTAAGCAAGAGCTGATGAGCAATACTAGTGTGAGGAGACAGCTTGATGCTCTCAGGACGTATCTGAAAGGCATTACTCTACTTTTACCATAGCCTCCAAGTGTTTTGACTGAATTAAGACATGCTAAATACAACGTGGGCCCGTATAAACCGATGTGGTATATCTACCGTTAAGCATTTAGGTTACATCACTCCATCAGAAAGTTTAGCTGAAACATAGAACGATTTGTACATAACACAAAATCAGATATCGTCCAGGAACGTAATTAACCTTCCATACACACGCTGAGAGTTGTAGGTGGGCGTTCGTCTTAAACCATTGTCTACCGCTTTCACGACAAGGTCTCAGTCTGTTACAGATGAAATTAAGTTGCCGATCCATTTTATAGATTTTTCAGTGTCAGTCAGTATTTAACGAGAAGTATGGAATTGAAGAATTTTCTAAGTCTTTGACCTTCAAATCTAAAAGGAAGTGAATCAAGGGTACGAGAAGCCTTGCGAATCAGAAATTTTCTTTAAATTTCCTTGCCCGTTTTCGGTCTGGCAAGAAAAGGAAAGCCGCAGAAGCAGCATAGTAGTCAACTAAACTGCTTGAAATCCATAGCTAATGTAGTCATCACCTGAGCCACCAGTCACATCACAGCTAAGCCAGCGAAACACTGCTGCGACCTGTATTCTGTCATTGTCATAGTGATGGCTTATACAGATATTTTTATTTGATAACTCGATGTGCACGTTATGTGAGAGTCACCCAGATTATTTAATGAACACGGAAGGAAGTAATAAGTAAATTTCGCAGGATAATTTTGTGGCACTCCAAGAAGTAACTTTAGGATCATGGAGTTGCCAAAAGTAATATGCGGTGTTGCTAATTATACTAACCATAGGAATAACACGACATGTCTGAAGGAACATTGCATCATTTTTCTTAACAACACAGGCACTGTAATATCGTATTCATCCGGCGATACCGCGCAGCGACTATTAATTAAAATATCTTCCCCTGTACGAAAATTACATGTGTGTGTACGAGTACAGATTGTGACCCAAAAACGAAGACATGTCGAAGTTTGCGTATGGCCTTGAGTCTTGAATCGGAAGAAAGAAAAGTGCCTCTACATTTACGTCAGCATCACAGTCTGCTAGCCCTCTAACGATGTGTGGCACAGGGTAGATCTGGCACTACAACCACATGTCCTGTTCCACTCGTGAATGGTGCGTGGGAAGAATGATTGTCGCTAAGCCTCTGTATTAGCTCTTATTTGTCGAAGTTTCTCGCCGTGGTCATTTCTCGAGACGTATTTGGGGCGAAATAAAAACCCGCCTCGTTAGCCGAGAGCGCTAATACGCTCCTTCGTGGACTCGGGTAGTCGCGCCGGCCCCGGATCGAATCCGCCCGGCGGATTAAGGTAGGTGTGCCAGCCAGCCTGGATGTGGTTTTTACATGGTTTCCCACATCCCACTAGGTGAATACCGGGCTGATCCCCACGTCCCGCCTTAGTTACATAGCTCGCAGACATCTGAACACTTTCGCATTGCAGGAGGTGTGGCCGAGACGGTCCAGGCGCTACAGTCTGGAACCCCGTGACCGCTATGGTCGCAGGTTCGAATCCTGCCGCGGGCATGGATGTGTGTGATGTCCTTAGGTTAGTTACGTTAAGTAGTTCTAAGTTCTAGGGGACTGATGACCTCAGAAGTTAAGTCCTATAGTGCTCAGAGCCATTTTAACCATTTTTTTTCTTTTTTTACTTTCGCGTTATTCCATGGATTACACTAGTCGCAGACAGTTGGGGTACACTAATTCCGTCCTGCGGGAGGGGGGTGGGGGAGGGGGGCTACGGGGTGGCAGCAGAAAGGGCATCCGGCCACCCCTTAATCTAACATTGCCAAATCCGATTAACCATGCTGACCCTGCGCACCTGCGGGACAAAGGCACAAGCGAAAGGAAAAAAGAAAGAAATATGGGGCAAAAGAGTATGTCCTCCGAATCTTACCGAAAAGCGTGCTCTCGAAATTTCACTAGTAAATACATCTCTTTTAACGTCTGCCACTCGAGTGTATCAAGCATCTCTGTAACGCTCTCGCGCAGACTAAACGATCCCGTGACGAAACGCGCAGTTCCTCGTTGGATCTTCTCTATCTCTACTATCAGTCATACTAGATAAGGATCCCAGACTGATGAGCAGTACTCAAGAAACGGTCGAACAAACCCTTTGTAAGCCACTTCCTTCACGGATGAGTTAGATTTACTTAAGATTCTTGTTATGAATCTCAGTCTGGCATCTGCTTTTCCTACTACTTGTTTTATATGGTCTTTCCAGTTAAGGTCATCCTGGATAGTTACTTGTAGATATTTTACATCAGATACTGTTTCCGCAGTTTATCATGTTCTACAGTAGTGGATTTCTTTTCCCTTCACCATTTATCAATCCAGGAGAATCCCGGAATGATTCTTTTCGAAGGGCACTGCCAATTTCCTTCCCTATCCTCGACACAATTCGAGCTTGTGCTCCGACTCTAATGGCCTCGAAACCGACGGGAGGTTAATCCCAATCTTCCTTACAATAGATTGACGTCAACGATATTTGCCTATAATAATGTGCATCTGTCGTACCATCTTTCTTGAAAAAGGGAATGAAATGCGCTTTTTTCCAGTCGCGAGGTACCGTTCGTTCTTCCAGCGATCTACGATAAACTGCTGCTAGAACGGGAACTAGCTGATCGCATAATCTTTGTAGAATATTATAGCAGTTGAGAATATGGACAACGATCAGCTGTATAATGGAATGACAAGAATGAAAACTTGTACATGCATGTCCGAATGAACTTTGCATCGTAATTCGAAATAACGTAAGCACTGCAATGTTGTATTTATCTGCCGACAACCGGCTAGCGACTTTCAAGTAAAATGTCTGTCCTATACGGGATTATACGAATGGGTATACGAGTACAGGTTATAGACACATGATTGACCTCATATGGAAGTTTGGGTGCTGCTCTGATTCGTGCTCGGATAGCCAAATGGAAGGCGATCGCTCGCGATAAACGGGAAATCGGGGTTCGAGTCCCGGTCCGTCACAAAATTTCATTGTCGTCTTTCCATTAAACAGCTGAAGATTGTCCACATGCGCAACTGCCAATACATTTCATGAATTTCATAACGGGTTTAGTCGCCTCAGGAACTTTGCATCGTAATACGGAATAACACAGGCACTGCAACTTCGTACAGAATCTTATAGGTATGTCATCTGGTGCTGATGCCATTCCACCACTAAGTGACTGTAGTTTCTTTCCTATTTCGCCATCGGTTATCTCAGTATCTGCCATTTCGACGTTCGTACGATAACTGAAACATTTTCGAAAAACCTAATTCAGTATTTCAGCCTTCCCGCTGTTATCTGCTGTTTCGGTGCCAGTATAGACACTGGGTGGATGAGTTGAGGATTTCAAACCACTTACTGATTTTACACAAGACCAGAACGTCTTAGAGTTTTTATTCAAATCGGTTGACAAAATTTTACTTACAAAATCATTGAACGCTATTCTCATTGCTATTTCGCTTCGTTCAGCTTTTGTTTGTTGTCTGTGACTTCTCTTGAATCTGTGATAAAGCTACGAAGCTCTCTTTGTTTGCGTAGCAGTTTGCTACCATGGCTATTAAACAGGGCAGTATATTCAATGAGAGCTAGGCGTGCGCAGCATGCCCTGTCAAAATTTGTCCATTTTTTGAGTACTTCTATTTTTGAAATCTTTGGAAAATAATTAGCGGAGGTATAGGGAACAGCACTGTATTCTGCTCTTTTACTTGACATGAGTACGACTAACTGCGACCTGTGACAAAAAACAAGTTCAGAATCTCTAATACACACTGAGTGCTGCGTGGCGGCAACCCTCTTGTTGTTGGCCTCGGGGTTACAGGGGAACAGAGGTAAAGTCGCTCGTCAGCTAGTACACTGAGCGTTGTGGAGGGGGAGCGTTCTGTGGCGAGGCCGCACACATCGTTGAGAAAATGTGGGGTGGGGAGGAAAGACGGGTGGTGCGCGCGCACTAATTTTTCGTGAGAGGGAGGGGGGGGGGGGGTGACTTGACGTCACTGAAGGCGTGAGGTGAAGCACCGCGCTGCTCCCTCAACTGGCAGGTATGCTCTCACACGTGGATCCTCCACATTCTAGGTACGTTCCCTAAGACTTTTCTTTTTTTTCAATTGTGGATATTTGTTATCATCTAAAATACAGTGAAGTGCTTCGTTTAAAAATGACAATAGCTTTTAATGTTCTTTTTCCACTTCGAAACTGACACCGAAAGTAAATATAGCTGTAAACACTTCCTAGAATAACCGTTTTCCATTAAAACACTACAAGAAGAACTGGAAGTACTCTAGAACATCACTAATCCGCCCCCTACGGAACCGAGAGCATGGTCAGAATGCAAAGGAAGGTCGGATTGTCAGAGAAACACATTAATAGAACCGTAACATTTGCGATATAGCACAGTAAACCTTTGATTTTCAACTGGAAATAATATCTGAAATACTGTTCTACATTAAAAAGTAACAAACCGAAAAGAAAAAATTGACACACTAAAAATCATACACGAAAGTGTAGTATACAGTAGTGCCTTTGCTGTAAAATAATTCTGTATCGTAAGATTTGCACTTAACAGTTTAAGACGTGAGAAATCACTCGGTAACAAATACTCTGTTGCTAAACAAGACGAAAAAAACCGTGATTTGCTATTGTTTACAAGATGAGAACCTTGATTTTTCCGCAATGTCCCGCCATTCCATATTCCGATATTGCAGTACCTGTGTTGTTCAGAAGAACAATGCAAAGTTCCTTCGGACACGAACCTTTTTTTTAAAAAACAACAGCCCTCCAGTATTGTATTTATCCGACGATACCAGGCAGCGACTTTCAATTAAAATGTCCTCCCCTGTTATGTGTGTACGAGGACAGGTTGGGACGCAGGAACGACGATATACAGATACGGCCAAACTTTCAGGAAACATTCCTCACACACAAAGAAAGAAAATATGTTATGTGGACATGTAACCTGAAACGCTTACTTTCCATGTAAGAGCTCATTTTATTACGTCTCTTCAAATCTCATTAATCATGGAATGGAAACACACATCAAAAGAACGTACCAGAGTGACTTCAAACACTTTGTTACACGAATTGTTCAAAATGTCCTCCGTTAGCGAGGATACATGCATCCACCCTCTGTCGCATGGAATTCCTATGCGCTGATGCAGCCCTGGAGATGGTGCATTGTATCACAGCCGTCCACAATACGAGCACGAAGAGTCTCTACATTTGGTACCGGGGTTGCGTAGACAAGAGCTTTCAAATGCCCCCATAAATGAAAGTCAAGGGGGTTGAGGTCAGGAGAGCGTGTAGGCCATGGACTTGGTCCGCCTCTACCAATCCATCGGTCACCGAATCTGTTGTTGAGAAGCGTACGAACACTTGGACTGAAATGTGCAGTAGCTCCATCGTGCATGAACCACATGTTATGTCGTACTTGTAAAGGCACATGTTCTAGCAGAACAGGTAGAGTATCCCGTATGAAATCATGGCGGTGCATCGAGGAAGTACAGTACATACTGACGAAACTAAAATGAGCTCTGACGTGGAAATTAAGCGTTTCCGGACACATGTCCACATAACATCTTTTCTTTATTTGTGTGTGAGGAATGTTTCCTGAAAGTTTGGCCATACCTTTTTGTAACACCCTGTGTAGAAGTTTGAGTCTGGCTGTGAGTCATACAGGGATGACAGAAGTGGTTGAGGTGATCGCTCATGTAAAGCGAGAAATTCGGGTTGGATTCCCTGTCCAACACATACTTTCATTGTCGTAATCCACTTATACAGCTGACGGGTTTTCATATTCGCAACTGCGAATACATTTCATATATCTCCGTATCCACAAAATATATATTGGGGCAGAAGTAGAGCTTTGTTCGATGTTCCGAAGGGCTTTGTGAAATGCACTTTTAGCATCTGTATGTGATACTTGAACCGTAGGTTCATTGTCTTCGTTGTCGTCACCATCTTTCTCGTTCTCATCGGTTGTCAGTCAGCGCCAATGATCTGGTCGTCAGTTAATTCCTATTTGTTGTCCAGCCAATGCCAGCTGCACCGATCCACTCACTTACGTCACTGGGCTCAACGTCCAATTGTAAAGTTGGCCAATCCCTCAGAATCAAAAATGGCTCTGAGCGCTATGCGACTTAACTTCTGAGGTCATCAGTCGCCTGGCCGGCCGGTGTGGCCGTGCGGTTCTAGGCGCTGCAGTCTGGAACCGCGAGACCGCTACGGTCGCAGGTTCGAATCCTGCCTCGGGCATGGATGTGTGTGATGTCCTTAGTTAGGTTTAAGTAGTTCTAATTTCTAGGGGACTGATGACCTCTGAAGTAAGTCCCATAGTGCTCAGAGCCATTTGAACAATTTTTTAAAGACAAACTCTTACTGCTTACGATCTTCTACATAGGTATCTGTCAGTTCCACTGATCTGGCCTTTAAATCCTTGGGTGAATGTTCGAATAATTCATCCTCACAAAGCCATTTCTTTTCTTCCCATAGTGCTCAGAGCCATTTGAACCATTTGAATAATCAGTCGCTTAGAACTTAGAAGTAATTAAACTTAACTAACCTAAGGACAGCACACAAATCCATGCCCGAGGCAGGATTCTAACCTGCGACCGTAGCGGTTGCTCGGTTCCAGACTGTAGCGCCTAGAACCACACGGCCACTCCGGCCTGCCCCTCATCATCGCTGTAGTGTCAAAGTCTTGACTTCTATCACCTGTGCGTGGGCTATATCATCTTAATTCTTTTCAAACGTTTCTTTTAATTATTCATCTTTATATTCGTCAATTTCTGACCACAGTTTGAGCCAAGATTTTTCAAGCGTCGATGCCGTCATTTCCTCCGAAGCTTCAGCAATACAATATCTCTATGTCTTACATCTGTTACCATAGTGAAATTTTCATTCTGCAGTGGAATGTGCCCGAATACGAAACTTCCTGTCAGATTAAAACTGTGTGCCGGACTGAGGCTCAATCATTAGAGGACCTGCCTGAGAAAAGGCAAAGGCCCTGATTTTGAGTCTTGGCCCAGCACACAGTTTTAATCTGCCAGGAAGTTTCACATCAGCGCGAAATCTGCTTCAGAGAGAAAATTTTACTCTGGAAACATCCCGTAGGCTGTCGCTAAACCGTGTCCCCATGGTATTCTATCTTTGCAGGAGTGCTAGGACTGCTAATTTCGCAGGAGAGCTTCTGTGAAGTTCGAAAGGTAGGAAATTGGGTATTGGCGGAAGCAAAGCTGCAAGGAGAGGTCGGGAGTCGTCGGTTGTCATTTACGTCGACCAACCACGGGCTTGTCCAGCATACGGCAAGAAAGGGCACGTTCGATCAGAATATCCCCAGCGTCGCATCACACAACTGCCGGCCTCTGACGTGACGCCCGCACCACAACCGACGTCCCTTCCATTCTCCCACGCGACGGCCCTCATTGCCCTCCAATTTCGCACCACGACGCCCTCGATGCCACTGCTGCACAACATCCACAGCAAGAAACGGCCATGTCGACACCACCGGCAACACCACCTGCGGAAGCCGATCATCTCTCAGACGACCTGATGGAGCTTACATCGAGTATAGTACCGATGACCGCCTTTGTTCCGGAACGACGCAATTCATTCCTGTCTTTCGACAAGGAAGGTCTCTCACTGAAGCAACGGTCACCCAAGCGCCTTAAACGCAGAAGTCGCACTGTCTCCGATTGGAATGCCTTGCTTCCCTATGGTGCATCACGCACAGTTCCTATGGGTAACGACAACGATTCGACTGAAGCCGAGGACACCAATGTAACCCCGAATCTCGCGAACGAACAGCCAGCAGCCCTGACAGCAAGTCAAACGGTTGTCGTCCCTTTGGACGCTTCTTCGTCAGTCAAGCACCCTATACCGCCTGGGCGAACGCACGATTCGCCGTGACGCCACACTTCCACGTGGAGCGGCAACATCGAAATCAACCCTGACGGCCTCGGATGCCCACATCCTGAACGTACTTGGGCTGCAAGCTTCGGGCTGGACGGGACGGTTTATGACCTCCTTACATCGTGATACTGAACCTCCTCTTACCGCGCCGCCAATCATACAGAATTGATTGCAACGATCAATACTAACCACGTCAGTTTGCTTCCGAAATTATCCCTGTTACGAGACATGATCTGGGTGTGTGATGTTGACATTGCACTCGTACAGGAAGCACAACTCGCTGCTCTACCTCACGTTACTGGATACATACTTTGCACTTCTGGCAGGGGCGAGGCTGCTTATGTTCCTGAAGGAAACCCCATTACTGGTCTCACCATTCTCCCAGCACCACGAGGTATGACGTTTACCGCTATGCGTATCATCAAGATCTACGCCCCGACTGGTTCAACCCGCCGACGGGAGAGAGCCACATTCCACTCCGAAGGCATTGGCCCACTGTTCTTAGAGCGTTATGCTAGTTGCATAATTGGAGGCGAATTGAACAGTGTCTTGTAACAGAAACGTCAAACACCTAAATTTAACACCCATTAAGAACTCCGCATGATCGTCCTAGGCCTTCAGCTGAGCAACATATGGGAAGAGAAGTCTGGCAATGCCCGTAGCCCATGTATGAAACAAGCCATTCGGAAAGTCGGCTTGATGGAACTTACGTATCCTGGGAGCTTGCATCTGCTATCCGAGACGCTAAGCTCTGGACGCTGGCTTTCTCAGATCACAGTGCACACATCTGCACGATTCTCCTCAAATGGCAGTCATTCTTGTGTAGCCCTACGCCGTGGAAAATGAACATCACGCATCTCGAGCAGGCGGGATGTCAACGACGTGTAACAGAGACTCGGACAACATGCGAACGATACGATCCACTTACAGAACGACATTACAGCAAACCCTGATGCGATACAGGAAGGACATGGTGGAATAGCGCCGACACTCAACTAACTATCATTATGCCATCTTTCGAAACTGTCACCCAAAACCCGACCCTCCCATTCGGAGAGAGCGGCAGGAGGTGAAGGGGCGCATAGTAACGATGGCCCGACGTCGTCTACAGGGAGTCATCGTGTTAAAGTGCCTAAGGACTCACTGGGCCACGAGATACCTACCTTATATCATATCGCGCAGCACGACCGACAACGAAGACGACAGTTCATAAACAAACTGTCACATCACAGGCACAGACGTTCATTCAACAATCTGAAATTGTGACTGCCTTCTCCAATCAGTTCCGGAACATCTATGGGGCCAGGATTGCAGACGTAACAGCAACTGATCATATCTTGTGTTGTGGTTGGCAGGAGAGCCAACACAGGGTTACTAAAGGAAGCCGAAATGTACGCGTTTTAGCTCACGCAGGCTGGCGTGAGGTCTGGAACACGCAAGGGAATTAGAATTGAGAAAAACGGACGTAGCTGGTGGAATACTTAACTTTAATCCATTAATGACGAATGTCGCTCTTGACATTACATGACTCACAGTATCAATAGTAACAGATAATGGCGCCTTGCCAGGTCGTAGCAAATCACATAGCTGAAGGCTATGCTAACTATCGTCTCGGCAAATGAGAGCGTATTTACTCAGTGAACCATTGCTAGCAAAGACGGCTGTACAACTGGGACGGGAGCTAGGAAGTCTCTCTAGACCTGCCGTGTGGCGGCGCTCGGTCTGCAATCACTGATAGTGGCGACACGCGGGTCCGACGTATACTACCGGACCGCGGCTGATTTAAAGGCTACCACCAGGCAAGTGTGGTGTCTGGCGGTGACACCACATCTTGTCTTACATCAACTGCGACACCCTCGATGGAGAGAATACCCAATTGATGGAACTGATCATCAGAGACGAATCGGAGGCTGCCATAGACAAAGGTTCCAATAACAAAACCTCCCAGTATGGATGATCAGCCTATACAGTTCTGTCGCGTCTTCCGGACGTTAATGGCCCCAAGATGGGCCAGTATGTTGCAAGATCCTTATAATCCGGGCCATGTCATCCCCAGCTTTGTCACAGGCGTCATCATTCCTATACATAAGCCATATCATGGTGCGGTATGACCGACCACTTTCCGATTACTCTTCTCAATGCAGACTACAAAATATTTGCCCTAATTTTGGCAGCGCGTCTTCGTCCTCTTCTTCCCAACATCCTTTTAACGGGACATACGACCCCAGGTGGTCAGATAACTATGCAGACAGCAACCGGCAAATATCGCGATGTGATAGCATTGGTCACGAAATGCCGGGTCCGAACAGCTATGGTCGCAATCGACTTCGATAGCGCATATTACAAAGTGGATCACGGTCTCCTATTCTCGCTGATGGCTCGGATGGGCTTCCCACTCCCTTTCTCAATGTCACACGTGGCATTTATAACAGTGCTAGCTCCCACATTCAAGTCAATGGTCGCTTAACAAGTCCCGTTCTGACACGGCGATCTATCTGACAAGGCTGATCGTTTTCGACTCTGATATACGCCTTCGCGCTGGAACTCTCCTTGGGAACATCAAATCTACGCACACAGGACTCACGCTACGACAGCATATCTCCCGTTGTCGAATATACGCTGACAATATGCTCCTCTTGGCTTCCTCGGGAGCACAAAAACGGCAGACCACTGAAGCAATCATGACGTACGGCGCAGAGGCAGGCAACTCGATGAGCGTGAATAAACCCTCAGCGGTGCCAATAGGTTGCGGCCTCTCCGATGAAGAACTTGAACCCTTCCCATGAGTGCAGACCACCAAGGACCTGGGCATTGTCTTCACCCCTAATACATCCCGTACGACAGCCACAGATTTTCGACGGGCGTTGCAGAGTGTTCGCGCCTGGATCTACAACAATCTCTTTCGCTTTCTCGATCTCAGTCGCCATGTTGCTCCGAAAGTGGTGCATGTCATATAAGTCCTATCCTTACCGCCCACGCCGGCCGTTGTGGCCTAGCAGTTCTAGCCTCTTCAGTCTGAAACCGCGCGACCACTACGGTCGCCGGCTCGAATCCTGCCTCGGGCATGAATGTGTGTGATGTCCTTAGGTTAGTTAGGTCTAAGTAGTACTAAGTTATAGGGGACTAATGACCTAAGATGTTACGTCCCATAGCGCTCAGAGCCTTACTGCGCACGACTGTACTTCATTTGCATTCGGCCTTCGGCTAGGATCTAATGATGATGATGTTGTTTGGTTTGTTGGGCGCTCAACTGCGTGGTTATCGGCGCCTGTACAAAGCCCAAGTTTTACACAATTCTTTTTTTCACAGTCCAATCGAGCCACTGTCTCGAATGATGATGAGGATGAAATGATGACGACAACATAAACACCCAATCCCCGGGCAGAGAAAATCCCCAACCCGGCCGGGTTTCGAACCCGGAACCCAGTGATACAGCAGCAGCAACGCTACCCACTAGACCACGTGCTGTGGACCTAGTATCTGATTGCGGAAGCGATCTTTAAGGACCGGTACGAAACGCCTTATCCTCCCTCTACTTGAAGAAGTAGTTGGTCTACTCAACGTACACCATAGGATTGATGCTATGTATATGCAAACGATGCGGAAACAATGGAGTGGACAGGGAACATCCATTATATGCAGTTTCGTGGACGACATCATGGCGGCGTCCATCATTACATCAGTGCCGGTTGTTCACATTCATACCTCATTGCCACATAGTGCGACCTTTTTTGTGGTCTATAGTTACGTGCACCCCGCATTCCCGACCACGCGTTCTCCTGCGGCCAAAGACATCTATCTCACCCTGCTATTTCGACTGTTACGCAGCATTGTTAACGGAAGTATCCTGTGATTCGTTGGTCAAATGTATGGTACGATATCCACCAAGTTTACTTCCCTACTTACGTTAGAACAACATCGTACTTGGTTACAGTGGCAAAATCGCTACATGACCGAAGTTACGTGCAGTTGGATGATCTGACACACCATTCGAGCTGCCCGCCAACGCCTCGACGAGGACTTCCACTGCCTCACATGCCTATTAACCCTTTACGCCTGGGAGCTACGTCCCAAGATGGTCACTTGCTTTCTCCACATTCCTTCGACCATGGTTGAATCTAACACCTACATATTTCCTGAGGACATATCTTTCCCAGCTGCCAAACCCAGTCCCACACTCTGGAGAAAAGGTTGGACGCTCAGCTACCTCTGCGGCGACGACGACAAATCAGGCCTCGGCTTTTGGTCCAGATTACAGAATACCCATGCCGACCTGGAGCTACGACCCAATTACCGGACCCTGTTCTCCAACTACTTGCGTGATGTATTCATGTTCCCCCCCCCCCCCCCCCGTCCCCACCGCCTAGTCTGGGGCGTATTATCCCCACTCCTCCCCCTATGACTTTTTCCCTGCTCTTCTCGCTGCATCTGCGTATTTCGTCCCCACCTTCCGAGGACGTCACAAAGGCGAGCGCATCTTCCGCTGCACAAGGTAGCCCACATAAGGCAGCACCATGACACTTTACCCTCTCCTCCAACGTCACCTGAATTTGGATGAAATAACTAAAGCAAGTCTTCCCCACCCCATCCTAACTACCACATGCCCTCCACTTCTAAGCATCTGACTGTGGAGGGGTCCGGGGCTTCATGGCCAGGCCTCAATTGCGACTCCTGCCCTCCGTTCCCTCGGGTTCCGCCGATGGAAGGATGTCCGCCCCGATTGTTTCTCCTCGCCACTTCCGTCTCTTACGAAGTACGTTCTCCTGTAAATACGTTTCGCTATTGTTCCTCTTTGGTTTCTGCTAATAAAATTATGTGTACATAAGCAGAACTGATTAGAAAAGAAAATCGGTAAAGAACTTGCCTGTGAAAGGCAAAGATCCAGAGTTCGAGTCTCGGTCCGGCACAGAGCCTTACATCTGTTATATTTGTCGATTTCGTCGCTTGAAACGAGTTGCTGCCTTCATGCGGTCTCTCTAAAATTGATCCTATGTATTTTCGACGATATCGTCTCTTCTGCTACTTAATGAGCCCCTGTTCCATGTGGTGATTAGACATGTAACGTTGGCGGGAAGAAATAAAGATTTTTTTCACCTGTGTCAAGTTCACCTTGAGACGGATGTGGTGACGCGTTGTCGAGTAGTAATATGGCATATTTATGGAGGATTTGTTCTTTTTCTTTTAGTGATTTGTAACTGACGGGCCGAACTGGTCATGAAAGTATTCCTTAAAGATTTTGGATTATACCCATTCTAACTTCCGGTTACGATAATATGCAAGTCGTGATGCCGTATTAATATTTTTAATGCCCTTAAACAATGGCATCTCGTGGCTGCTATTAGCAGTACTACAGAGAGCAACAGTTATTCTATCTTTGGCAAATTTTGTACCAGTTACAGACTCATATTATGCAATTAAGATTCTTGTAAGAGAGCAGTTCGTAGTATAAGCAAGATTCACAAATGTTATACTCTTGATCAAGGGTCTACTTAAGCCCTTTAAATAAGTTTTCAAATTTCGGGACAAATTCGTTGGCAGCTGTTTCGTCAGCAGACAGTTTCTCGCCGGAAAAATTCTATGCCGTTTTCTTCACCGATGTAGCCAGCCTTCACTCGGTGTAACCATTTCGTTTTCATTGTCTCTTCCTAATTTTCCACAAAAAATTAGTGTCTTTTCTTTTATGATTGAACCAGACAACGGAGTTCTGTTTCTTCTTTCCTGCTCAAAACACACCCACAAAGAATTGTCTAGGATTTCACTTTTAGGATTTTTGAAAGTCTTGCATATTTTCAGTCCTTTATCATCATCAGTCGTAATGCACTACTTTAAAGAATTTTCCTTTTTTTCGGTCTTTAGCAGTTGTGATGGCAACCTCTACCTTACTTTCAATGTTTTAAAGAGACTCTCATTTATCTAACCTTTCAAGCACTTCCAGTTTCTCCGCTAAAGACAACGTCACTTATTTAGGTTTAGTTGATACCACAATTTAGTTTTTTAGACTTTTATATGTAAGGAAACACTCTCACTAATCTGTAAAACAAATGCGTGCACTATAACACTGAGTGAGGTAGAAACAGGTTATTTCCTAGTGAAACTGATCAGACTACAGCACCTACCAATGGTCAACTGCCTACTGTTCCATATCAAAGACGATGAGTCATGTAAACCAACACCGGACTTGGGATGGTCAGACTAAACGGATATTCGGACCATCTGATTAGCTAGGTTCTACTGTAGTTAAAACAGCTACCCCTTAACTAACCTAGTTTCAGAGCATAAGGGCAAAGAAAACTCTGCACAGGACATATTTCTGTTTCGTAGTATGAGAGTGTTAACTGGTTGACGGGAAATGTTTTTGGAAATGTTATTACAACTGCCGACGTATGAAGCCAGGGCTGGTTTGAGACCCAAGCGACGCAAACGACCGCAGGGAGCGCAAAGCTGAAAGTTGCGCCAGAGGCGCCCCTGTGCGAACTTTGTGCACATGGTTGGTCATAATTAACAGCGAAAACAAAGTTTCCGCGGTCATTATATTTAGCTACTGTTTTAAAGGTCTTTCCAAGAGCCCAACTAACGTATTGGGTGGGAATAAGAGGGGGCGGAGTGGTAAATACGCAATTGTAGGGACTGCAGCAACTCAAACTAACTTGGTCAGCCCATAGCCAGGGGCACGCTCGCTGGGATTAGCTCGGTGAGCAGGCCTCAGCAGTGGGTTTATATATGAACCGGCACGACTGTAACGCTGCAGAGTACATTAGAATTAGAGCAGATTAATAAATTAGATTAACCTTGTTCATAGTTATGCCAGTCTTTGAAAGTTTTTTGTAACAATGCTGCTTTGTTTTCATGTTGTATCACATATAGACCCACTAATTAGATAAGGTGGTGGGTTTTCTTGTATCATTATGTTGTATATTGTATTGAATCAATAAATATTTTTATTTAATTTTTAAAAAAATACTCCCATTGCCAAGCAGCTACATTAGAGAACACGAATGGGACGAATCAGACTGAAGTCGATGGTGGAATGTGAGGAAACTATTTAGACAATATAAACTGATTAAGGCAGACTAACGTCTTTCTGTACAAGCGGTCTTGTACGCCAGATTATAACCCCCAACTACAGTCTGATAGTGACGGAATGGTTCAATATTTTTCAAGAAACATCTGCAATTCTTTATTCGACACACAGCTCGGGAAGATGATTGGCTAGGTGGTCAGACACTATACGAGGTAAGTATGTAGTTACCTGGAAAATATATCAGCGGACCCAGATCAACGTCCAACACATGATTAATACCGAAACAGTGTATAAAAGAGTCTCCAGCCTCGCCTAAACCCACGATACGAGGATAAAAACGTTACCACATATATAATACTATCAGCTCCGAAGCAGTCCAATTACATTACATTAGCCAGTCGCTGTGGCCGAGCGGTTCTAGGAGCTTCAGTCCGGAACCGCACTGCTGCTACGGTCGCAGATTCGAATTCTGCCTCGGGCATGGAAGTGTGTGATGTCCTTAGATTAGTTAGGTTTAAGTAGTTCTACGTCTAAGGGACCGATGACCTCAGATGTTAAGTCCCATACTGTTTAGAGCCATTAGAACCATTTTTTACATTACTTTAAGTTCCAAATTCCAGCCACTGAATCAGAGGCATACACTGATACCGGTCTGCAGTTAACTGCCAACTACAACAATGCAATGTTATCAACACTCTGAGGAAAGAAAAATTCTCTAGATGAATGTTCAAAACAAGGAAGATCCAACATTCTCTGAAAATCAAACACATCAGTTCACATGAAAACAATACAATTCTGACTCCTTTCAAGAAGCATTCGACCGCTGGTGATTTTAATGATATACTGCCTTTAACGTCTCTACTTTCCACTTCTCTACATTGTACCGCAATATTCCCGACTAGCTATCACTACTGCGAGTTACTGCCGTAATGTCTCGCACGTCTGCACTTAATCAAAACACGCCTACAAAAGTCGAAAACTACTGAGGAGCCTCTACGCTTAGGCACAGGGACATAACTTAAGAATTATTTCATTCCTTCCGTACTCGAAACGTGCCTTTTCCTATGTCCATAGATCCAAATAGGTCTGCAGAAACCGATATGTTACTGAAATTAGTCACCGTATCCTGCGACTCTCTGCATGCTAAGACCTTGTGTGGTTTTGTGTGTGTGTGTGTGTGTGTGTGTGTGTGTGTGTGTGTGTGTGTGAGTGGGTGGGTGGGTGGGTACGGGTGTGTATGAGACAGAGAGAGAGAGAAGGAGAGAGGGCGAGTGAGGGAGAAGGGAAGGAGGAAGGGAGGGATGCAGAGAGCATGGAATAGGGAGAAGGGTAGAGATGCAAAATAAAAGATTGAAAAGAAAGAAAAGCGAACCTTTTAGAAATGTATGTTATAGTTCATTTTACGTTTGGGGAGGGAGAATACGAAAAAGGCAAAGGTGACGAATGAAAAGGAGGATTGAAAAGGAAACTGTTTCATAGGTTTTGGGAGGTATAATAGGATAAAAATAAAGAAGCGGTGAAGCAGGCGGATATTAAAAGAAAAAGTATAATTTCAATGATAGCTCTTTGATTTGTTTATTCTTTTAAGGAGGATGGAGTATAAGGCAAGTGAGGCCAGAATGTATAGGAGAGACAGAGAGAGAAGTGGGGGAGGAAAGCGAACGTGACTAAATTTTAAAAGAAATGTTTTACATATATTTAGGATGATGCTGGGGGTCCATTACATATTGCCGGGAATGCCCTTTTTGCCAGTGATAATCTGCCTTTGATTCCTTCTTGCTCCATCCGTCATTGGTTATTTTGTTGCCCAAGCAGCATAGCCCTACAAACTGGGTAACTGAAAATTGCACTAATTAAATCAATCAATCTGAGTATTAAAATTAATTTGCTCTAGCAGACAAACACCACTGACATCATACCTGCATGGCAGACTATCAGGTGGAGGGAGCTGGACATTTTTCATGTTCTCTATTCTAAAGTAAGAGCCTTTAATTTCAAACTTGACCAAAAATCACACTATCAGGTAGGGACACAAATTGTGCATGTTTTCGAAGAACTGGCACTCCAGCGGGCACTGTTATCCACTTCGAACAGCTGAGCGACACCACCGGTCTCAGGCCAAAGGAACCCTTAGTGCTTCATCACCCGGTTATGTTGACTAAGAGAACAACTTCCCTCCCGCAGTAGCATACTGTGGGGTGGCACCTGAGGTAACAGAAGCATGGACAATCACTCTCTGGACACCCGTGATAGCAGATGAGTAGCATGGCAGACGGTCAGGAGTTTGCACCAACGATGGTGGCTGCTTTTGTGCCGTCACACTACATACTTCGATCACATACAGCAGTGTGAGTCATCCAGTAGTAATGCAGTAAGCTTCAACGTGCCACCCTTGTTTCTGCTAAAGTATCTCGAGTCCCATGGTTTGCATTGCCCATTTTTGAGATTCAAATCTCGCTATTACCTCTCACTCTGTCTCTAGGCACTAGGGTTTGACTTTATCATCATTATTAAGCTTCTTGACGTCTCTGTCATGTGTAATACGTGGCCCACAGCAAGACAGCAGCTAGCCAAATTAGATTCCCAGAGTAAGAAATTGCGTACGTCTGTAGGTGAGCATAGTTCGAAATCAGAAGCACAAAGTAAAAACTTGAGTTCGGAAATAAATACCAAATTCGATCAGCAGTCACGAGCTAATGAAGCTGTGAAAACTCTTTCGCTTAAACATTTCTGCCACACAGCGAGGAATTTACTTGCAGTCTAGATGCTCAGGTTCTGGATCTTCAGAAACCCAGAGGGATCCTAGGTAGATTCCTTGCGGGAAATGACGAAGCATGGGAAGATTGTAAATAAATTAAGTTCGGTAAACGAGAAATTTCAGCTAATTTATGGGCAGGTGATCAACATTGCTCACCAAACAGATGGACGGAGAACTATAGGCCTACTCCAGTGGGTGACCAAAAGAGCGGGAGAGATGAGTGCTGTCCTTTGTATGCATACTGGATTTTTTCAGCTGTAGAAACAAAGGTTGCTTAACAGAAGGAAACCTAGAGCAATTTCAGTCAGAGGTTGCTACAAGGGCTGAGACGCAATGTGACGTACTAGACACGAGGCTAGAAGATAATATTAGTGGTAAGTAGCCACTGATATAACTGAGCGGCATAATTCTGTTTCTGGCACAGGAACACCTTTGCTGTCAAGTCCTCAGGTGGTGTCCTCCTCCCGAGCAGACTCTTCAGACGACAATATCACAAGATGAGGTAGTGTGCTGGAACTGAGGCACTGCAACGAGCTTCAATGACAAATGCTGACAAGTATCTGGGGGCAACTTCGGCCGGCACTATCGGCAACTGCGTTAAACCTTGCTTCCTCCACCGTAATCACTTCAGCAATAGGAGGAAAAAATCAAGCAGAATGATTCACCACGTCAGGAAGGGCAACAATGGTTTCTGCAGGAACTACCTCTTAAAACGTAGTCAGGGGAGAGCCGTTAACCTCAGCATCCAGAAACCATTCTCAATCTTGGCATCCTTCAATCCGGTTTTCATCTCCACACTGGGAACGATTTAGTGGTCTCAATTCGAAAATTCATCCTGTCGATTTCCTTCAGAATTTTTGGAATTTGTACGAATCAGTAAATATCACTTACAGTGAATTCATGCGAGATGTTGGGGAGCATCTCGTCTCTGAGCCCTGTCTGTGGCGGTAGATAATTGGTTTCTACTGTGGAGACTCCGCACAGTTGAGCATGGTGTTTTGCCCAGTGTTGGAATGAGGCACATCAGCAAAGGGTTAGACGCTCTATAATGAGGGGCCCAGTACACGCTCATAGCAGCAGTACGCTCTGTGAAATCTTCCCGTGTGATGTGTCGGCATGCAACACCTGGAACCTCCCACAGACCCTGAGGAAATGTTTCCATTAATCTACCACCAAATGTTGCAATGGGCAACGCGACAGCTTTTATCTATTCCCATTATTAGTATAGAGCAACCCCTCGAAATTTTCTCGGTTTTGAAAAACTATCTAGAGACTAGAAATCGTTGGTTAACTCTCCAAGACGGAATAAATAGTTCTTCACAGACGAGGAATGCTCAAAACCAGAACAAAACAGGCCGAGCAAACCAACATTCGGGGCAGAACCAAAGTAGTAACCACTGTCAGATGAACCAGCTAGGATGACTGGAGTATAATGTCCCTACAATTTTGGAGCAATCGAAGGCAAAATCAGAGGTCTAATAACTGGTGTCTTTCGGCCTCGTAGAAAAACAGGGAAAGTACGCCACCAGTGACGGCCGCTATAATCTCAGAGATCACATTGGAAAACTAAGAGGCGCAAAACAGCTACGCTCACTCTTGGGTCACTGAGATTAGGCAGCGAGGAGTAACAATAAACTGGACGAGTGTATACCACTTGGAAGCAAACTCTATTAAACGTTGCTTAAGGTAAGCTAGGAAGCTGGCCCCAAACCACTAATCGACTAATCTTTCTCGATTTGAGGAGGTTATCAACAACGTTATTCACGACTCCACAGTCTATTCCGCTGCCAAACTTAAGTTAGAAAGATAAGTAGTTACATCTATCAAAGCAGCGGCCAGTATACACCCTCATCCAGAGGATATCTTCAAACCAAACTGCGAGAGCGTTCATCAAAGTAATGTCTCCAAATGTTTATGTGAAAACTCTCTACGCTTTTTAAATGAAACAAACGTTATTAGCATTCTAAATCTTAATTCTACATGTTTATGTATTTATTTCTCCATATAGTCGCCAGGCGACGAACACCTTTCTCCCAACGAGAGACCAGTATGTTGATACGGACACTCTAGAATGTCTGACTTCGTTGACGGAGCCACAATCGCAGTTCTATTTGCGCCGTGTCATCACTATCAAAGTGAAATCCTCAAAGGTGTTCTTTAAGTTTTGGAAACAGATGATAATCAGACTACACCAAGTTGCGACTGTACGGAGGACGATCGATGATAGTGAACACACGGCCTCGGATTATTTCAGATGCCGGAGCACTTGTGTGTGGCGTGACACTGTTTGCTGAAGAAGAGGGTGTTAAATGTATGGACGAACTCTTCTGAAACGTCAAATTCTTTGTTCGCAGTACTGTCGTTCATGAAGATGAAAGAAGATCATTAAGTTATCAGTGTAATTGTTACAAATGGATAAACTAGTGAAAAATAAAGTAACTAATTGTGTAACAGCTGATAGGTCAAAATTGGAAGAAATACTGTAGTGTGCAATACCACAAGGATAGTGTAACAGGAAGGGATACGAGTGCGGTAACTGCTTGCTAATTGAGGTGGCACCTATATGAGGTAGAAGGCAAGATAAAGGAAAACATAACTTCTAAGTATGTTTATTACTATTATTTTGTCGAATACATGATAATATAAGTTGTTTTACAGTGTAAACAAGAGACACGGCCCGGCTTCGCATAGGTAGCATTAAATATTTGCCGCTAGACGACTTGGGTCGCCTACCGTATTTTGTTTTGCGTGTCATTGTGTAGGGTTCTGAATAAATTTCAGAGTAAAGCCAGGACCATAAAAGAAGGATGTATACATGGAAGAAGCCTGGAGATACTGACAGGTTTCAGATAGATTATATAATGGTAAGACAGAGATTTAGGAACCAGGTTTTAAATTGTAAGACATTTCCAGGGGCAGATGTAGACACTGACCACAATCTATTGGTTATGACCTGTAGATTAAAACTGAAGAAACTGCAAAAGGGTGGGAATTTAAGGAGATGGGACATGGATAAACTAAAAGAACCAGAGGTTGTACAGAGTTTCAGGGAGAGCATAAGGGAGCAATTGACAGGAATGGGGAAAAGAAATACGGTAGAAGAAGAATGGGTAGCTTTGAGGAATGAAGTAGTGAAGGCAGCAGAGGATGAAGTAGGTAAAAAGATTAAGGATAGTAGAAATCCTTGGGTAACAGAAGAAATATTGAATTTAATTGATGAAAGGAGAAAATATAAAAATGCAGTAAATGAAGCAGACAAAAAGGAATACAGACGTCTCAAAAATAAGATCGACAGGAAGTGCAAAATGGCTAAGCAGGGACGGCTAGAGGACAAATGTAAGGATGTAGAGGCTTATCTCACTAGGGGTAAGATAGATACTGCCTACAGGAAAATTAAAGAGACCTTTGGAGATAAGAGAACCACTTGTATGAACATCAAGAGCTCAGATGGACACCCAGTTCTAAGCAAAGAAGGGAAGGCAGAAAGGTGGAAGGAGTTTATAGAGGGTATATACAAGGGCGATGTACTTGAGGACAACATCATGGAAATGGAAGAGGATGTAGATGAAGATCAGATGGGAGATACGATACTGCCTGAAGAGTTTGACAGAGCACTGAAAGACCTGAGTCGAAACATGGCCCCCGGTGCAGACAACATTCCATTGGAACTACTGACGGCCTTGGGAGAGAGAGTCCTGACAAAACTCTACCATCTGGTGAGCAAGATGTATGAGACAGGCGAAATACCCTCAGACTTCAAGAAGAATATAATAATTCAAATCCCAAAGAAAGCAGGTGCTGACAGACGTGAAAATTACCGAACTATCAGTTTAATAAGTCAAAGCTGCAAAATACTAACGCGAATTCTTTACAGACGAATGGAAAAACTAGTAGAAACCGACCTCGGGGAAGATCAGTTTGGATTCCGTAGAAATGTTGGAACACGTGAGGCAATACTGACCTTACGACTTATCTTAGAAGAAAGATTAAGGAAAGGCAAACCTACGTTTCTAGCATTTGTAGACTTAGAGAAAGCTTTTGACAATGTTCATTGGAATACTCTCTTTCAAATTCTGAAGGTAGCAGGGGTAAAATACAGGGAGCGAAAGCCTATTTACAATTTGTACAGAAACTAGATGGCAGTTATAAGAGTCGAGGGACATGAAAGGGAAGCAGTGGTTGGGAAGGAAGTGAGACAGGGTTGCAGTCTCTCCCCGATGTTATTCAATCTGTATATTGAGCAAGCAGTGAAGGAAACAAAAGAAAAATTCGGAGTAGGTATTAAAATCCATGGAGACGAAATAAAATGTTGAGGTTCGCCGATGACATCGTAATTCTGTCAGAGACAGCAAAGGACTTGGAAGAGCAGTTGAATGGAATGCCAGTGTCTTGAAAGGAGGATATATGATGAACATCAACAAAAGCAAAACGAGGGTAATGGAATTTAGTCGAATAAAGTCGGGCGATGCTGAGGGAATTAGATTAGGAAATGAGACACTTAAAGTAGTAAAGGAGTTTTGCTATTTGGGGAGCAAAATAACTGATGACGGTCGAAGTAGAGAGGATATAAAATGTAGACTGGCAATGGGAAGGAAAGCGTTTCTGAAGAAGAGAAATTTGTTAACATCGAGTATAGATTTAAGTGTCAGGAAGTCATTTCTGAAAGTATTTGTATGGAGTGTAGCCATGTATGGAAGTGAAACATGGACGATAAATAGTTTGGACAAGAAGAGAATAGAAGCTTTCGAAATGTGGTGCTACAGAAGAATGCTGAAGATTAGATGGGTAGATCACATAACTAATGAGGAAGTATTGAATAGGATTGGAGAGAAGAGAAGTTTGTGGCATAACTTGACCAGAAGAAGGGATCAGTTGTTAGGACATGTTCTGAGGCATGAAGGGATCACCAATTTAGTATTGGAGGGCAGCGTGGAGGGTAAAAATCGTAGAGGGAGACCAAGAGATGACTACACTAAGCAGATTCAGAAGGATGTAAGTTGCAGTAGGTACTGGGAGATGAAGAAGCTTGCACAAGATAGAGTATCATGGAGAGCTGCATCAAACCAGTCTCAGGACTGAAGACCACAACAACAACACAGCCTTAAGTAACAGAATATCATCATTTTCATTTAACTTATGGGATGTTTGCACCGCACGGGAGAAAAGTTATATGGAGGCATGGATGTTGTGAGTTCTATATTGAACTGACGTTCGGAGTGACATCTTGTGGAAATAATGAAAGCTAACAATCACTGAAAATTTTATATACAAATCATTGGAGTTTGTGTGTGCGAGTAATTCAATATGTGTCGGAGGCTGGATGAGGTGGCACAAATAAGAAAAACGCCGTTTAGCTCCTGTAGCAGCACTCCTTTTGTGAAGCATAGAACGCACTGAAGCACTGTTGAGACTCACTAGCGCAATTCTTTGTCACTGCCTCTTTATGGTAGATTTTTCTACGCGCCACGAAAAGAATCATGTCCACATCTAGGTTTCATCCAAGAAAGGCAGAAAGTTGGAAGTCGAGTCATCTGCTGCGCTGCTGATAGAACATACTGTTTCTAAACGAAGCAAAGTTGCTGACGTTCCAGAAGTAGTTTTACGGAAAATGTTTTACTCCTAGCATAAAATACTCTCCTGGAAATTGAAAAAAGAATACCGTGAATTCATTGTCCCAGGAAGGGGAAACTTTATTGACACATTCCTGGGGTCAGATACATCACATGATCACACTGACAGAACCACAGGCACATAGACACAGGCAACAGAGCATGCACAATGTCGGCACTAGTACAGTGTATATCCACCTTTCGCAGCAATGCAGGCTGCTATTCTCCCATGGAGACGATCGTAGAGATGCTGGATGTAGTCCTGTGGAACGGCTTGCCATGCCATTTCCACCTGGCGCCTCAGTTGCACCAGCGTTCGTGCTGGACGTGCAGACCGCGTGAGACGACGCTTCATACAGTCCCAAACATGCTCAGTGGGGGACAGATCCGGAGATCTTGCTGGCCAGGGTAGTTGACTTACACCTTCTCGAGCACGTTGGGTGGCAGGGAATACATGCGGATGTGCATTGTCCTGTTGGAACAGCAAGTTCCCTTGCCGGTCTAGGAATGGTAGAACGATGGGTTCGATGACGGTTTGGATGTACCGTGCACTATTCAGTGTCCCCTCGACGATCACCAGAGGTGTACGGCCAGTGTAGGAGATCGCTCCCCACACCATGATGCCGGGTGTTGGCCCTGTGTGCCTCGGTCGTATGCAGTCCTGATTGTGGCGCTCACCTGCACGGCGCCAAACACGCATACGACCATCATTGGCACCAAGGCAGAAGCGACTCTCATCGCTGAAGACGACACGTCTCCATTCGTCCCTCCATTCACGCCTGTCGCGACACCACTGGAGGCGGTCTTCACGATGTTGGGGCGTGAGCGGAAGACGGCCTAACGGTGTGCGGGACCGTAGCCCAGCTTCATGGAGACGGTTGCGAATGGTCCTCGCCGATACACCAGGAGCAACAGTGTCCCTAATTTGCTCGGAAGTGGCGGTGCGGTCCCCTACGGCACTGCGTAGGATCCTACAGTCTTGTCGTGCATCCGTGCGTCGCTGCGGTCCGGTCCCAGGTCGACGGGCACGTGCACCTTCCGCCGACCACTGGCGACAACATCGATGTATTGTGGAGACCTCACGCCCCACGTGTTGAGCAATTCGGCGGTACGTCCACCCGGCCTCCCGCATGCCCACTATACGCCCTCGCTCAAAGTCCGTCAACTGCAAATACGGTTCACGTCCACGCTGTCGCGGCATGCTACCAGTGTTAAAGACTGCGATGGAGCTCCGTATGCCACGGCAAACTGGCTGACACTGACGGCGGCGGTGCACAAACGCTGCGCAGCTAGCGCCATTCGACGGCCAACACCGCGGTTCCTGGTGTGTCCGCTGTGCCGTGCGTGTGATCATTGCTTGTACAGCCCTCTCGCAGTGTCCGGAGCAAGTATGGTGGGTCTGACACACCGGTGTCAATGTGTTCTTTTTTCCATTTCCAGGAGTGTATTTTTCTAGAAATCGAGGAGGGAAACTGTTTCGAATCCCACTTGTGTACCACAAGGTAAACGCTGTTTAACGAAAGCGCCACAGGTGAAGAGACCAAGGTATCTGGCTGCGAAGCATGGGACTCGCCCTCGATCCACAGATACATTCTGCCGTTTCATTTCTCATTTGTATCTCCCTCCGCATCAAAATTCGCAAGAATAGGGTGAATAATAAGGTACGCAACCAAATAATTAGTTATGAGAGAATAAGCAAATAAACATCTCAAGCGTACAGGATCAGCAAAGAATTAAAATTTTAAGCCTAGTTGTGTGAAAACAATTTCGAGTTAGATTGCTGCGAAGTCGAGAATTCGACACATGTTATCGCATAAGAGATAAAAGCGAGCCCTTGTTACAGTTGGTACACACATAAACAACGCATTAGTACACGGCGCAATGTTCCATAACAGGGTCTGGAAAACTGTTGTCTGATGTTTTCTTGCGCTTGTAAGGAACTAATGACGAATTTGGTCCTCGGCGTATCGAAGAGATCACTTGTTTAATCGACTCGTTAAAAAATGTTTACGTCATTTGTTCCAAGTCCGGGAAGTTGAGAGATTCAATTTACAAAACGAATCCGGAGAACATTTTTATTGGAAATTGGTGGTAAGTTCTGTGGGACCAAACTGCTGAGGTCATCGGTCCCTAGGCTTACACACTACTTAATCGTACTTAAACTAACTTACGCTAAGAACAACACACACTCCGATGCCCAAGGCGGCAGTGGGGGGAGGGGGGGGGGGGGGGGACTCGAACCTCCGACGGTGGAAGCCACGCGAGCCTTGACAAGGCGCCTGAGACCGCACGGCTATCCCGCGTGGCAGAACATTTTAAAACCATACGTTGCTGATAACGCGTTTTGTCTGATGCTGGATTCCTGGGGGTGAACAAACTGTTACTGTCAAAGAACAACGTAATAATAATAAAGGTGAAATACTGTGATCAGCATAGTGAACAAATGAGCGTGTCCCAGGCGGACAGAAGGACACAATCAAACACAGTAGTGCGAGTATTTATGCCTATTAGTGGCACAACATGGACCAGGATAGTGTTACGAAATGGGAATCTGTCTGGTGGAATTTTACATACAGACTATTTTAATAATTGTTACCACTTGAATCAAGAATAATGAAAGAATGTTGTACACGTGGAAGAGAAACTGAAGAAACTACATAAAGTTGCATATTTAGGAGAATACACTTAGATAAACTGGAACAGCCTGAGGTTGTTGAGAGCTACAAGCGAAGTGCTATGTAACAACTGACTAAAGTCAATGAGAGAGATATAACGCAAGATGAACAGGTAGGTTTAAGAAATAAAATAGTTAAGATGGGAGATAAATAACTAGGGAAAAGTTAAAGCCCAGCATAAGATCGTGGGCACCACACGAGACATCAAATTGAGTCAATAAAACGAGAAAATACGTAAGTGAAGTAGACGAAAGTGTTAGCAGACATCTAAAATGTTACACTTCCAGAAAGTGGAAAAATACAAAGCAAGAATGGCTGTAGATTAAATGAAAAGTTGTATAACGCTACACAACTGTGGGAAACATACATGCCATTTATGAGATAACTAAAGAAACCCTTGGAGAAAAAACAAACACTTGTATGAACTTCGACAGCCTTTATGACAAGTCAGCAATAAGTGCAGAAAGGAACGCTGAAACATGGAAGTAACATACTTTAGAGCTATGTACAGGAACGAATGTTTAACACAATGATAAAAGTCATGGGATACTCCTAATATCGTGTCAGACGTCCTTTTGCCCGGCATAATGCAGCAACTCGACGTAGGATGGACTGAATAATTCTTTGGAAGTCCCCTGCAGAAATACTGGGCCATGCTGCCTCTATAGCCGTCCATAATTGCGAAAGTGTTGCCAGTGCACGAACGACCCATCGATTATGTCACATAAAAGTTCGATGTGATTAATGTCGGGTGATCTGAGTGGCCTCATCATTTTCTCGAACTGTCCAGAATGTTCTCCAAACTAATCGCGAACAATTGTAGCCCGGTGACAGAGTGCATTGTCATCCATAAAAATTCCATCGTTATTTGGGAACATGAAGTCCATGAACGGCTGCAAATGGTCTCCAAGTAGCTGAAGATGTCCATTTCCTATCAATCATCGGTTGAGTTGGACCAGAGGGCCCAGTCCATTCCATGTAAACACAGCCGACACCATTATGGAGCCACCACCACCTTGCACAATCCGTTATTGGCAACTTGAGTCCATAGCTTCGTGGGGTCTGCCCTAGTCGCGAACCCTACCATCAGCTCCTCCCAACTGAAATCGTGACTCATCTGATCAGGCCACTGTTTTCCTGTCGCCTAGAGTCTAACCGATGTGGTCATGAGCCCAGAACAGGCACTGCAGGTGATGTCGTGCTGTTAGCAACGGCACTCGCGTCTATCGTACGCTGCCATAGCCCTTTGATCCCAAACGTCGCGACAATGTCCTAACGAGTACGTTCGTTGTACGTCCCACATTGATATCTGAGGTTATTTCACCCAGTGTTGCTTGTCTGTTAGCACTGATAACTCTATGGAAACGCCGCTGCTTTCGGTCGTTAAAGGGAAGGCCGTCGGCCACTGCCCTGTCTGTGGTGAAAGGTAATGCCTGAAATTTCGTATTCTCGACACACGCTTGACTGTGTGGATCTCGGAATACTGAATTCTCTAACGATTTTCGGAATGATATGTCCCATGCGTCTAGCTCCAACTACCATTCTGCGTTCAACGTCTGTTAATTCCCATCTTGCGGCCATAGTCACGTCGGAAACCTATTCACATAAGTCACCTGAGTGCAAATGACAACTCCGCCAATAAACTTCCATTTTATACTTTGAGTACGCAATACTATCGCCATCTGTGTATGTGTATATCACTATCCCATGACTACTGTCTCCTTAGTGTACGACAGATGTTCATAAATGACGACCGTCAACCGACTTGCATGGTAGAAGTAAAACCGCCAGACTGCATACCTATGTGCCATCCTTTTTATCACCAAGTTAAAAACATTATTTCGAAGCTTTAAAATTGAAATGCGCTTCTGGAAACACTGTGGGAACTACACAAATGCGCGGATACAATGACGACTCACAGCTTAAATCATGAAACTTTCACTACCGATTTTCCTGATGATGCTATCTACGCATGGTGTGCGTCAGAATTAAGTAGTGAAAAAGAAATATTTTTAAACGTAAACCAAGTCTGTTTTCCACTAGTTCTTCGGAATGAACGATGTATTTTCACGAAGATAGCATTGATCAGAGGTTCTTGGTGCCGTGAATGTATTAGCAGCGAATGTTTATGTGACTTAGGGCCATTGTAGAGAGACCGTGACTAAAAGTTTTAATTCGTCACCAATTTAAGCCGCTTCAGAAATTCATCCACCGACCTCGTCGTTATTTCCTATTAGCAGCCACTTGCCTCCTCTTTCTTCTAAACTACTACTACTTTCTTCTCATTTTAACGAATCAACAAAACTCATCGATTAATGTGTCAGTACATCTGCAGCGCAATGAACGCAAAAACCGAAAATAAGAAAAATACTCTGAATGGAAGACCACAAAGTGTACAAACAGCAAGTAGGCACATTATTCTCTTATTTTTTTGTTCTTAGAAAGAAAAACAATGTTGCGGTCCGAGATTAATGTCAGTGGTGTAGGCAGTGTCGACAGATCTGTTTCCGTAGGCAATACCTTTACGCCAAATGTCAATATCAGATAACTCGATGCTAGATGGTGTCTATAAGAGCACAGGTCATACAAATGTACGTGTCACTAAAAATGGGGCCGGCCGAAGTGGCAGTGCGGTTCTAGGCGCTGCAGTCTGGAACGGCGAGACCGCTACGCTCGCAGGTTCGAATCCTGCCTCGGGCATGGATGTGTGTGATGTCCTTAGGTTAGTTAGGTTTAACTAGTTCTAAGTTCTAGGGGACTAATGACCTCAGATGTTGAGTCCCATAATGCTCAGAGCCATTTGAACTAAAAATGGTCAAATTGTTTACGACTCTGCCAAGAAGAGTACTTTGCCATGGAATAAATCGGGAGACTAACATTGTTCCACACTGTCTTCCAGGGGATCCATGGGGACAATAGTTTTATGGGATTGGGATAGACCACCCCCTCCCAGAGAGGGAACAAAGACCAGTTCGTAAGTACCTCCTGCTGCAGCGTATCGGCACCCAGAGGCTTCACGGCAAGGTAAAATTCTCTGAGGAGGAGTAGAGGCGACCAACTTCAACAGGTGGAGCAAGACTCGATGCACGCGCAAATGTGAACAGCCGAGTCGCGAAAATATGCTACTTCTGGGTAACAATCAAAACCGTGTATAAAGCAAAAGCTTTGGTCTTGTTGGCTGAGAGGCTCTGAGATAGTTGCTTTGCTCGTTATCGCACAGCGCAACCTAAATATATGATGTTTTCACCAAACCGCCCAAAGAAATGCTGCAATTTTTGCCATCACCGCAGAGAGCGGGCAAGGTAAAACGTCTTAAATAACACACAAAATACGAACTTCTTGGAGAGTTGTAACTTGGTTCCATTCGTGTTCCTGTATGGCGACCTGGATTTTGTCAGTTACAACTTTCCAGTTAAGTTTCGTCATTTCAATGGGGCAACGACTGACGATGACCACCAGTGACGTATGCCGGTCTAAACCAGTAGCTCACGGGACAGCAATATCATCCAAGCTCCGAAGTGTAAGAATTTTACATTTGCCGTCATTCGGCCGTGTATCAGAGATTTGACAATAATCATCTAACACCACCTATAACAAAGGGAACCCTCTTACTACGGGTCATTCCACGTAACTGAAGTGACAGACGGCGAAGCAAAGGTTCCAGCCAGAGAACAATTAATAATGACATTGAAAGCGGACGTCCCTGGGGTACACCCAGACTAATTGCGATCGGCGGCGTCAGCTGACCATAACAAGTATCTTAGTCGCAATACCCTGAGACGTGTGGGAAAGAACTACTCTAACCTAAGGTGTAAAACAGAGTATCTCCAACACACAGGCCAAATAACTATGAGAACCACGGTCAAATGCTTTGTTAAGATCCAGAAAACCAAGGGCACAGTGAACAGAAGCGACAGCCGAACCTGAAATCACATACCGGTACCCCGCTATTGGAGTCCAAATCGAGCGATAAGGAAGGCAATTCTGTTGCTCTCCTATCACATTCGCCACCTTAGACGATAAATCGCTACTGATTGTCCTCAAAACGGTTTTATAATCAAAATTAAGCAAAGTGAGAGGACGAAAGGAATCCACCGTAATAAGACCAGGGTGTTTCGGTATTAATACTGTTTTACCCTCCTTAAAGGCAGCGGGCATAGTTTTCCCCTGTATAACCTCGTTTAACAATGCCGTAAATGTCGTACTTAAGGGGGGCCAAGAGTGGACGTAAAATTCCTTAGGGAGACCATCTGGACCAGGTGATTAATGGGAAGGAGAAGCAGCAATGAGAGCAAACACCTCATCTGCCTGAAAGGGAGCCAAAAATCTAACAGTGTGAGTAGGCGTGATCTTTCCACTTACGGCTCCATGAATATCATCAGGAAAGGGTCTCATATTGTCGTCCTAGACATATAGCTTCGTGTAATAGTGGTGGAGAACGCGAACAATATCATCTTCGACAGAGAGCGGGCGGCTTTCGGCAACTATGAGAGACGTTACGAAGGAGTAACGACATAGTGTCTGATGGCGAAGCGAGTGATACAGGGATACCAGCTGCCCTTCAGCAAGTGACCAAGATTTATATTTGACCCCTAAAGCTTCCATTTGATGCCGCTTGAGCTGCAGCACGGCAAACATCTTGGATCCGTAGAGGGGCTTCACCCTCCTATTCACACAGCTCACGCAAAAGTGCGTATAAAACTCTTAAGTTTTCCTAAAGTTCCTATCTCGAGCAACACAGTTTGATGTTAAAGACTGACGAAGCGTCGGCCTTGATAAATCTGACGACCAATCCAAAAGCGAATTCTAACACACACTGGGGTTGAGGCAAATCCGCCATAGGGCGCCAAGCACATCATCCAGTGCGGTACCTGAGAGGTGGGAGACATTCAGCACCCGTTAAGTCCGAACAGTTTCGCAGGTTGCCGTTCAAGGTTTACATTGGCTGCCACAGCACAGTGATCGAGAAAACGACCGGGGACAACGTCAACCGCAAGAATTCTGTCACATAAATAATAAGATGGATAAAACTTATCGATACGGCTATAAGAGGTGACGGTAAAGAAAAACGCGTATCTAACCACTTTGGGATATGTCTGCTCCAACACGCCACGCAAACGCGTCGAATTGATGAATTCACTTATCTCCCACAAAAATTATTCTGTGGGGACTGATCGCTAGTACGTGAAATTCAGTAAGAGTGATCATAGTGGTCAAACCATCTCTTTCTTCTCTATACTCTAACAGACTCTCTCTGCATGTTGAGAGAGGAATGCAGGAATTATTTACTTTTTTATCTCTTCAGTATTTCATTGTTGTGTTGTGGTTCTCGCTAAATATAATTATGCAATTACGACACATCAAAAACCCCCAGATGGGAGATGTGGACAAGTGCAAGGTAGTCAAATGTAAGATTAATTCTGCGTTCATACGTATGTGAGATCCACCCACCGTTGCCTACCCTTCACGAGAAACCAATAAAATTGTGTCACTAATGAATATCGGCCCTCAAAAATTATAATATTATACTATCACATTATTATGTTGATCAGAGTTTAAGTCATGCAATAAATGACCTTACAACAGTGAAGTTTACGCGTAGTGAGCCACTTAATGAATGATTGTCGATATCCCTCTTATGCCACGCACACAGCGTGTTCGAGTTAACCCACAATGATAATGGCAGTCATTCTGGACAAAACATGGCAGGAACAGATACTTGGAACTGGGTGCGAAATAACACGAACACCCCTATTAGTTAACTGAACACCATGAACTTTCTTCTTTCTAAGATCCACTCTTGGCAGTAAATAGATAATTCTCCAGTCAATTCCTACTAGAAGAACCAAGCCTCTTACGAATGCTAGTTTCAATCGACTCTTACAATATTACATTAATTTCTCCTAATACAACTGGTCGCTTGTGAATATGAATTCTATCTAGACTTTATTATTTCACGAAACCCACTCTCGGCAGGAAACATTTAAATTTCTTTCTTTCTCTACAATACAGTAAATATACTAAATGCCCTGTTAATCTTCACATGGATCGGGGAAAGGAGGTGTCCTCAGTCATTTGTACACAAACAATCTCTATCTCATTAAACCTTGATGTGTCGGAAGCAGACTGAATTAGCAGAACGGGAATGAGTCCGCTCTCAGATCATGCCAGATAAAGCGGATCTGCCAGACCGTTAGTTAGTCTGAGACAGTTTGGTAATTCGGGCTCAGTCCCCACCAGTGCATACACTTTCACATGCACATTCTTAACTAAAGGGAAACAATGGCTGTTCGATTGCGTAGCATACCATAAGCTACACGTGTCTCCCGGGTAGTGCTAATGAACAGTCACTTCGAGGCGGCCAAACAATCATCGATCGTGATGGCTCACCTCCTGGCTAATTGTACACTGTATATCACAGATATGAGTCAATCCATTATGACTGGCCATAGCAAAGGCTCCTTTCAGTGACAACAGACGAGGCCCCTTGGACATATCTCCAAGATTTGCCATATCAATATGGAAGGAGTAAGCTAGGCTAAATGCCAAGTATTAAGTAAATTTTATGTGATGACAACATTGATCTCGTTGCAGTTCAGGAAACTCACGTTGATGACGAAGACCACCTTAAACGGAGAGGTATGATTCCATGCTACAACCTAGTAGACGCAGTGTATCATCGTGCATATGGCGTGGCTACGTATGTGCGATCATTCATTGGAGATGTCCACTTGTGCTCGGCAACAGTGCATGGCGACATACATGAAGTTGTTGTCAAGATAGGTGATCTGTCAGTGAGCAATGTGTACAAACCACCAAACATTTCCTGGTCTCAAGATGTCCTGCCATACCTGCCACACCTAGCAATATACGTGGGGGATTTTAATAGCCACCACCCTCTGTGGAAATATAGAACATCTGCTGGAAATGGCGAGGCTCTTACTAACTGGGCAGAGAGTAACATCTTGTTCTCAGTTTTCAACCCAAAGGACCAAGGAACATTTAGGTCCGCAGCTTGGAGAAAGTTATATAATCCAGATTTACGCTTTGTGACGACTGCCAATAACCATACACCACTAAGAACTACAATACGTGTATTAACAGGCTTCCCTCATAGCTAACACCGCCCAGTCTTGATTGAAATTGGAATCAATATCCCACTAATAATAAGCGTACAACGCCAAAGGTGGAATTTCAGAAAGGCCAAGTGGAATATCTACGTGGAAAAATTGGATAAGTGCTCGGAATGGATTCACCCAACAGCGAGTAATTATGGCAGACATAGGTGCGGTGAAAAGTGCAGCGAAAGCTGCTGCCCCAAGGGGGTTCCGTAAACAATATGTAACAGACTGGGACAGAGAGTGCGAAAATAAGTATCAGAGATTCCTTGAGAGCGGAGACACTGAGATTGCAGACGACCTGCTGCACAGCCCAGACAACTCAGGTGAGAGAAATGGATTGAAACCGTCCGAGTCGCTTGATTGTAAGACATCTAGTAGACAGGCCTGGTCTCTCCTCCGAAAACTAGGTGGAGCTAACAAACTACATCAAAACTCAACAGATATTTCTGCAAATAGGATTTCAGCTCACATACAGGCAACGTCTAGAGCGCCAAAGAACCAAAAACGTACAAGAATAATACGCCCTGAATTTAGTGTTCTTAAGAAAAACAGCACACCTTTGGAACAGTATTCCTCTAAATTTATCCCCAATGAAGTCAGAGAAGCGCTGAAGAGTGTCAAGGCGGGAAAGGCACCTGGGTTGGCTTGAATACACGCATAATTCCTTCTTCACTGTGGGGAATATACCAAAAAATGGTTTGCAGAGTTTTACTCAAATATAATGGCAACAGGGAACATACCACAGAAAATGATGAACTCCAAGTTCATTGCACTGCTTAAACCTGGGGAACCAAGCGATCAGCTGAAGAGTTATAGGCCAATCGAATTGCTCAGTGTCATATACAAGCTGCTCGAGAGACTCCTGTATACCAGACTCAGCCTAAAAATACTGGAATCAATTCCACACGAACAATCAGGATTTCGACCTAATAGAAGCTGCACTGATCAAGTACTTTCTCTGACAAAACATATAGAGGCAGACCACCAGAAAAAGCGGAAAACATCAGCTGCAGTCATAGACCTGAGCGCAGCCTGTGACACTATCTGGAGACAAAATCTGCTGTACAAACTCATACGAATAATCCCATGCAGCAATATCATCAGACTCGTCGATAACAGGCTTGCCTGGAGAGCTTTTAAAGTTATTATTGGAGAACAAATAAGCTTTACCAAAATTCTCAACAATGGCTCAGTCTTTGCTCCATTGTTCTTCAATTCTTATACTTCTGACATCCCAAACACATAACTAGGAAGTTTGGCTATGCAGATAATTGGGCTATATATGCGCAACATGAATTATTCGAGGCTACTCAAAACATTTTGTGCTTCAATTTGAAACTGCTGAGTGGCTATTTCCGCAAATGGAGACTGCAGCCGAATCCATCTAAGACCGAAGTATCATGCTTCCGCCTTTGCAACTATTCAGCAAGAAGAGAGCTTAATGTCATCTTTGAAGGGAAACGCCTTAGCCATAACAACTACCCCAAATACCTAGGAGTCACATTAGACAGAACTCATTCTTACAAGGAGTACCTGAACAAGACTGCAGATAAAATGAGGACAAGAAGCAACATCATCTATAAACTGTGCGGCACCACTTGGGGCTCCACAACAAGCACACTCCGCACATCATCAGTTAGGTCTACTCGGTAGTAGAATACTGTGCTCCTGTGTGGATTAACAGCCCCCATACAAGCAGGACTGATGTGGTACTAAATGACACCATGGGCATTATCAGTGGCACAATAAAATCTACCCTAACCACATACCACTCCCAGAAATGCGGCGAAAAAACGTTCTTCTCGGTGAGTTCAACAAGATATCTAATATCCCACAGCTGTCCATACACAGCGACACAGCTGACGTGGAGCGCAGAAGACTTAAATCGAGAAGACCAGCATTACTTTCTGTTAAAGAGATGACGTCGACAATTTGTGGAAACACTGGCAAGAACACTGCCCACCAAAATGCCAAAGTTTCATGACAGCTGAGAAACCGCCTGGCTTCAACCAATAACACAAAGTATGGGCAACTCTAAACCGTATACGTACTGGCCACGGAAGATGTGCTGACGCCCTCTAGAAATGGGAACAATACCAATACCAAAGTGCGACTGCGACGCTGAAAAACAAATAGTCCGTCACATAGTGGAAGAATGCCCGCTTCGAACCTACAAGGAAACCTTCGACGATTCCCTTGCTGCAACAAAGGAGGCAATTGATTATATTAAATGTCTTGATCTCAGTCTGTAATTACCCTATGTATAAAACGCATAAGGATTGTGATGTATGCCATACGATAAATCAGTGAATAAATGTTAACTACAATTTAGCAAAATATTTCCCCTCCGAAACAAGATCTACAAGCTATTTACACAAATCCAGATATTTTTCCATAATTGTTCACTCATTAACCTGGACTGAAATTGGGTGAAGCTTGTTATTTCATCACAGTCTGTGCAGCCAGCGACCACACGGTCCACTGGAGACAATTGCTTTCAAAAAACAATGGCTCTGAGCAGTATGGGACTTAACATCTGTGATCATAAGTCCCCTAGAACTTAGAACTACTTGAACCTAACTAACCTAAGGACATCACACACATCCATGCCCGAGGCAGGATTCGAACCGACGACCGTAGCGGTCACGCTGTTCCAGACTGAAGCGCCTAGAACCGCACGGCCACACCGGCCGGCCAATGGCTTTCAGCGTGCTCGTCCATACAAATTAACTCACACGCATGTAATCTAAACTTAATAGTATCCTTCATACACATATAATCTCAGCTTAATCTGGCACTCTCGGAAGTCTAATATAACCATGCCTGCAAAGCGTGTTTGTTGTTTAAGACAAATGGTCCTTGTATAATCACATCGTCTGCCCAATTTAATTAGTTAAATGACTGAAAAATAATCTACCAATAGCCTAACAAAAATATCACCTGAAAAAGAAATAATAAGTGCGTACTTCATTATAAATACTTAACATACAATACCCTTGTCGAGGACATAATTTAGGGAGCATATAGAAAAGTCAACCGTCGATCTCCACCTTCAGCGTCCGAGTCATTAACATGGCGGCACCCGCTTTCTGAAAGTGGTGGGGGAGAGTACTACCTAACAACCATAGTCTCCCAAACCTGCGGATACCTACTCACTTTTGCCCCTCATGCCCCCTTGCTCTCCGGGAAAGAAAACTCAAGTTGGCAACAGCTTGAGACTGCACAAGCGGTATCTATAAAAGCTCCTAATGTGTGAGGAGACAACACACTCCATGGTATTCAGTTTCTAACAGAAATGAATCACGTACATATTATCACTGACCCTCTGAGGACACTTGACGAAAGGAGCACAACTTCATACACGAACGATCGACATGATCATGTCATTTATTATGCAGCTAAACGTAATAAGCTTGACAAAACAACAAGTAGGTACAGGCATACAAGTACAAAATTATTTACAACTTACACCATTTAGGTACTAACTCCCCAATGTCACATTAGTAGTACAGATACAGCAGTACAAAATTATTTACCACTTACATAATTGAGGATACTAATTCTCCAATATCGACTTATTAATGCTTAATTTCGTTACTGTACAAGCATCCTTAAGTCTACTCATAAGGACTCCAACGCAACCTACTGATCATCCCTTGTAATTCCACACTCCCATTGAAACCTTAGCTAATCCGGCTGTACGATAGCTGCAAGCAGTTGTAAAAAACCACAGACACCTGTCAGAGAAGAAACCCACTATCGGAAATTTTATTCTTGCAAAGATAGTAACTCGAGCGAAGAAAACCTCAGTTAGAGGTCAACGAGACACCAATAGCATAGCTGGACCATTAATAGGTTCTTACTGACATATCGTCACCCGTTGCCTGAAGCAAATGCTTCCTTCTATTACCTGAATCTAAAACTATAAACAAATGATACTAAACTTTTCCTTCCTTTATTCGACGCCAATACTAACATCAACAGTGTGATCAGACACTAACAGCCAACGCATTGTTGGTGAAACTGAGTTCCCAGCAACAATATTCCCGTTAAACAATCAAATAATCTGCACATAGCCAAGAAGAAACCATATAGAAATGAATAGTTCTCAAAAAGCACTCTTTAATTCTACAAGCCATGTAGATCGTGCATGTGACTGTCATGTCTAACTAGCAAAGAACAATAACTACAATTCACTCTGCAGCACATGTTCCTCGACATCCCCTGCTGTGGGTAGCTCTCGACTAATCGCATCCTCACAAACAAGCATACTCACACGCTACACACATGTTGTTGTTGTTGTTGTCTTCAGTCCTGAGACTGGTTTGATGCAGCTCTCCATGCTACTCTATCCTGTGCAAGCACGTTCATCTCCCAGTACCTACTGCAACCTACATCCTTCTGAATCTGCTTAGTGTATTCATCTCTTGGTCTCCCTCTACGATTTTTACCCTACACGCTACCCTCCATTGCTAAACTTGTGATCCCTTGATGCCTCAAAACATGTCCTACCAACCGATCCCTTCTTCTAGTCAAGTTGTCCCACAAACTTCTCTTCTCCCCAATCCTATTCAATACCTTCTCATTAGTTACGTGATCTATCCACCTTATCTTCAGCATTCTTCTGTAGCACCACATTTCGAAAGCTTCTATTCTCTTCTTGTCCAAACTAGTTACCGTCCATGTTTCACTTCCATACATGGCTACACAAACAAATACCTTCAGAAACGACTTCCTGATAGATAAATCTATATTCGATGTTAGCAAACTTCTCTTCTTCAGAAACGCTTTCCTTCCCATTGCCAGTCTACATTTTATATCCTCTCTACTTCGACCATCATCAGTGATTTTACTTTCTAAATAGCAAAACTCCTTTACTACTTTAAGTGTCTCATTACCTAATCTAATTCCCTCAGAATCACCCGACTTAATTCGACTACATTCCATTATCCTCGTTTTGCTTTTGTTGATGTTCATCTTATATCCTCCTTTCAAGACACTGTCCATTCCGTTCAACTGCTCCTCCAAGTCCTTTTCCGTCTCTGACAGAATTACAATATCATCGGCGAACCTCAAAGTTTTTACTTCTTCTCCATGAATGTTAATACCTGCTCCGAATTTTTCTTTTGTGTCCTTTACTGCTTGCTCAATATACAGATTGAATAACATCGGGGAGAGACTGCAACCCTGTCTCACTCCCTTGCCAACCACTGCTTCCCTTTCATGTCCCTCGACTCTTATAACTGCCGTCTGGTTTCTGTACAAATTGTAAATAGCCTTTCGCTCCCTGTATTTTACCCCTGCTACCTTCAGAATTTGAAAGAGAGTATTCCAATCAATATTGTCAAAAGCTTTCTCTAAGTCTACAAATGCTAGAAACGTAGGTTTGCCCTTCCTTAATCTAGCTTCTAAGATAAGTCGTATGGACAGTATTGCCTCACGTGTTCCAACATTTCTACGGAATCCAAATTGATCCTCCCCGAGGTCCGCATCTACCAGTTTTTCCATTCGTCTGTAAAGAATTCGCGTTATTATTTTGCAGCTGTGACTTATGACTCTGATAGTCCGCAATTTTCACATCTGTCAGCACCTGCTTTCTTTGGGATTGGAATTATTATATTCTTCTTGAAGTCTGAGGATATTTCGCCTGACTCATACATCTTGCTGACCAGCTGGTAGAGGTTTGTCATGACTGGCTCTCCCAAGTCCGTCAGTAGTTCTAATGGAATGTTGTCTACTCCGGGGGCCTTGTTTCGACTCAGGTCTTTCAGTGCTCTGTCAAACTCTTATCACAGTATCTTACCTCCCATTTCGTCTTCATCTACATCCTCTTCCATTTCCATAATATTGTCTTCAAGTACAACGCCCTTGTATAAACCTTCTATATACTCCTTCCACCTTTCTGCCTTCCCTTCTTTGCTTAGAACTGGGTTGCCATCTGAGCTCTTGATATTCATACACGTGGTTCTCTTCTCTCCAAAGGTCTCTTTAACTTTCCTGTAGGCAGTACCTATCTCACCCCTAGTTAGATAAGCTTCTACATCCTTACATTTGTCCTCTAGCCATCGCTGCTTAGCCATTTTGCACTTCCTGTCGATTTCATTTTTGAGACGTTTGTATTCCTTTTTGCCTGCTTCATTTACTGCATTTTTATATTTTCTCCTTTCATCAATTAAATTCAATATTTCTTCTGTTACCCAAGGATTTCTAGCAGCCCTCGTCTTTTTACTTACTTTATCCTCTGTTGCCTTCACCACTTCATCCCTCAGAGCTACCCATTCTTCTTCTACTGTATTTCTTTCCCCCATTATTGTCAATTGTTCCTTTATGCTCGTCTTGAAACTCTGTACAACCTCTGGTTCTTTAAGCTTATCCAGATCCCATGTCCTTAAATTCCCACCTTTTTGCAGGTTCTTCAGTTTTAATCTATCGGTCATAACCAATAGATTGTGGTCAGAGTCCACATCTGCCCCTGGAAATGTCCTACAATTTAAAACCTGATTCCTAAATCTCTGTCTTACCATTATATAATCTATCTGATACCTCTTAGTATCTCCAGGATTCTTTCATGTATACAACCTTCTTTTATTATTCTTAAACCAAGTGTTAGCTATGATTAAGTTATGCTCTTTGCAAAATTCTACCAGACGGCTTCCTCTTCCATTTCTTAGCCCCAATCCATAATCACCTACTATGTTTCCTTCTCCCCCTTTTCCTACTGACGAATTCCAGTCACCCATGTTTAAGTAGTTCTAAGTTCTAGGGGACTGATGACCACTGATGTTAAGTCCCATAGTGCTCAGAGCCATTTGAACCATTCAGTACGCATCCATAAAACACTGAAGGACCATAAAGAATAACTAGCGCTCCTACTCTGCTCTCCGTAGTAATACCTATGTTATCAATAGCTTTATATACTGTAAGTCGCGCACGCCTTCTCCTCCCAAAATAACGCGGCATAACTAGTCTGCCTCGATGCTGCTTCACGTGCGGCTGCTCGTCGACTGACACCGTCTCACCAGAAACGTCACTTACATAGCTGCCAGTTATCAGACCGAAACTTCCGGCCGGCAGCAGCAAGACGAGTCCCTCATCATCTTCCGGCTCTCCATCAATAGCGTGCACGACGCTAAGTAATACTAGTAGCGTCGAGTTGAACGTCCAGTGGGAAACGCAAAGTACGTTGAACGCCACACATAGAACACTAGATATTCGAATATATATATATCGTAGCAACTGGCAGCAAATGAATGTTTATATATATAAAATCAAAGATGGGAGAACAGCTCCCCCCATTGGCCCCGATCCACCCCTCTGAGATCTCACTGTCTGTTGGTGAATCAGTATCTGGGTGATTTGGGATGGGTCATTTACCATGACACAATAGGTTTCTTTCTTGCTGTCGTGTGACAATTTTTTTTTATTTTCTCAAGATAAGAAAAGGACAGGTACTTTATTTCACCTTCTACAGGAAAGTCATATCACCAACAACTTTAATCTTGGCACAATTCAGTTCACCTCACTGTGTATAAAGCTATGGATAATATAGCTATTCCTACGAAGAGCAGAGTAAGTGCACAAGTTATTCTTCATGGTCCTTCAGTGTTTTGTTGATGTGTACTGAATTTTACACTTACTGATGCTGATACCAGTGCACATGGTAATGGTTCAAATGGCTCTGAGCACTATGGGACTTAACTTCTGAGGTCATCAGTCCCCTAGAACTTAGAACTACTTAAACCTAACTAACCTAAGTACATCACACACATCCATGCCCGAGGCAGGATTCGAACCTGCAACCGTAGCGTTCGCGCGGTTCCAGACTGTAGCGCCTAGAAGCGTTCGGCCACACGGGCAGGCGAACATGGTAATGGCAGGGTGACTGTGGCTCTAGTACGAGGTGGTAAAGTGGGGACTGTATCAGGACTGGAGACTTTTAACAGCCGAGAAGTTATTGCTTATCGTACATTTCAGATATTTGAAGTGCATAACAGAGATCGTGGTACTTCTTATTGTGTGTTTACAATGCCATTGGTTCTTAGGACAAGGAATCGTCGTAAAATAAATGAATCAGAATCTGTGTCCGTATGCGCCAAAAGTGCACTAAATTGTGCCAAGATTAAAGTTGTTAGTGCTGTGACAAATTACTGTAGAAACTTAGCCATATTTGTAATTTTTCCTTTACAAATGGTCATTTTCCTGAACGATTAAAGTACACAGTCGTAAAGCCACTTTATATAAAGGGAGAAAGGGATAATGTAGACAATTTTAGACCTATTTCTACGTCATCAGTGTCTGCAAAAGTTATTGAAAAGGCTGTGGTTCAAATGGCTCTGAACACTATGGGACTTAACATCTATGGTCATCAGTCCCCTAGAACTTATAACTACTTAAACCTAACTAACCGAAGGACATCACACAACACCCAGTCATCACGAGGAAGAGAAAATCCCTGACCCTGCCGGGAATCGAACCCGGGAACCCGGGTGTGAGAAGACAGAACTCTACCGCACGACCACGAGCTGCGGACGAAAAGGCTGTGTATGTAATGATAATTGATCATTTTATATTACATAATTTGCTATAAAATGTACTGTCCGGCTTTAGAAGTCGTTTAACAACTGAAAATGACATATTCTCTTTTCTCTGTGAGATACTGGATAGATTAAACAAAAGGTTTCGAACGCTACTCATATATTTTATTTAACTATGTTGATCAGGAAATATTGCTACAGAAGTTGACCATTACGGAATACGGTGAGTAGCACACAATTGATTCACCTCTTACTTTAACAACAGACAGCAAAAGGTCATTATTCACTTTTGAGAATGGCTGTGATGTGGCGTCTGAGTGGGGTACGGTCAATTGCGGGGTGATCCAGGGATCTGTTCCTTATTTATATAAATGATATGCCCTCTAGTATTACGGGTAATTCTAAAATATCTTTGTCTGCTGATGACACTAGCTTGGTAGTAAAGGATGTTGTGTGCAACATTACCTCGGTTTCAAATATTGCAGTTCATGGCTTGTAGAAAATAAACTAACGCTAAATCACAGTAAGGCTCAGTTTTTACAGTTGCTAACACACAATTCAACAAAACCTAGAGTTTTAATTTCACAGAATGGGCATATGATTAGTGAAACTGAACAGCTCAAATTTTTAGGTGTTCAGACAGATAGTAAATTGCCATGGAAAGTCCACGTTCAGAATCATGTTCAAAGAATTAATGCTGCCATTTTGACTATTCGATAGGTATCTTAAGTAAGTGATCGTTCGACACGAAAATTAGTCTACTTTGTTTATTTTCATTCGCTTACGTCGTATGGTATTATATTTTGGGGTAAGTTCGCGAATCTCATGTAAACCACTGTTCACCAGTCTGGGTATTTTGACATTGGCCTCATATATATATATATATATATATATATATATATATTATTGGTGTTTTGCCCTCAAAGAGCGCATTTGGACTAAACTACATGACTAGTTCCTTCTTGTCGGCTTTGCGTCTTCGGCTTCATCTTGATTGCCTTTTTTGTTGCTCATATTTCTTTCATCTTCTGGCTGTGATCTTGCTTGCGTTCTTCGGTCCATTTTATGCCTGTTCGTTTGTCACATTGTATCTCATGTAGTTTACTTTTCTTAATGATGTTTCTGAATTTTATTCTGTCGTTTATTGTGTTGCTGTTATGTTGAGATGGTTCAGGTCGTTTTCTACCTCTGCCACCCATTTTTTGTTTCTAGTGGTTACCCAGTCAAAGATCTGTTTGGTCAGCCTGTGTGATGGCATTCTGTATAGGTGTCCATAGAATTGTAGTCTGCGTTTTCTAATCTTTTCTGTGATTGTCTCCATATGTTTGTATAGTTCCTCTGTAGGTTTTGTGATCCATATTCCATTGTTGTTAGTTGCGCCAAATATTTTCCTAAGTATTTTCCGTTCTACTTTTTCTAATTGTCTGATACGTGTATGCTCTAGGATTAGTGTGTTCTCTGCTGCATATAGTGCCTTGGGGAGCACCACCGTGTCGTAATGGCGTAATTTGGCTTTTTGTGAGATAGACTTCTTGATGTAATGATTCCACACTACTTTGTATACCTTTTGCAGTTTAGTCTTTCTTTCTTCGTTTGAGTTTCTGTTATGTCCACTCATTTGTAGTATTACACCGAGGTATTTGCCTTTTTGTAAATCGTGCCATACATTGTGTTCAGAGATGAGAGTTTCTTTGTGTTCATAAACTGTGTCTTGTCGTAAGAGATCTGTAGTCCAGTTTTGGAAGCGATTTCGTGCAGTTTTTCAATAGCGTCTTTTGTTTCCTTTATACTTTTCGTGACAAACGCCAAATCGTCTGCAAAAGCCAGGCATTTAATTTGTAGGTTTCCTAAAGTTATCCCCTGTTGTGATGTTTCCCATTCTTTTATGACCTTATCTAACACCAGATTGAAAAGGAGAGGTGAGAGGCCATCGCCTTGCCAGACACCTGTGCGAATTTCAAAGGGCTCTGTTAGTTCCCCACAGAACTTTACTTTGGAGGTCGTGTTGGTTAATGTTTGCTCTATGATAGCCTGTGTTTTGGTATCTACTTTGTATTCTGCTAGAATTTTGAAGAGAGTTTTCCGGTCGATAGGGTCGTACGCCGTTTTGAAGTCGACAAAGGCAATGATCAGGTTCTGTTTGTGCTGTAAAACCATTTTCAGGTTCCAAATTTGTTCCGCACAACACCGCCCTTTACGGAAGCCTGCTTGGTATTCGCCAATCAAGTGGTCGGTCTGGCATTCTAGTCTGTTCAGTAAAGCTTTAGAGAGGATCTTGTATGTGACCGGTAGTAGGGATATTCCTCTGTAGTTGTTCAGGTCAGTCTTGTCACCTTTTTTGTGTAGTGGGTGTGTCAGGGCAGTTTTCCAGTCGTCAGGAATTTTCATGTTCTTCCAGATGTCTTCCACGATCCTGTGGATGTCTTTGGTGAGTTCTGGGTCTTGTAACTTCCAGATTTCCGCGATGATGCCATCTTCTCCTGGTGCTCTACGATTCTTGAGTGACTTGATTAGTTCTTTAACTTCTTCTAGAGTTGGAGGTTCACTATCTGGATTGTACGTGCTCGTTTCTGTCATTATTTCTTCCATTGGGGAGTCCATGTTGAGCAGTTTTTAAAGTACTTTGCCAGAATGTCACACTTGTTTTTGGTATTAGTTTCTAGGGTTCCATCCGGTCTTCTGAAGCACAAGTTGGGTGGTTGATAACCGGTCATATTTTATCTGAACGTTCTGTAGAAGTTTCTTGTGTTGTTCTTCATGAAGTCCGATTCGATCTCCGTCAGTCGCCGTTTATCATACTATCGTTTTTCACTGCGAATGGTTTTGCTTGATTGCTTCTGTGTTTTCAAGAAGTTCATCCTATTCTCTTGGGATTTATGGCTACTAAATTTTTTCCATGCACTGATTCGTTGGTCAATAGCTTGGTCACATGTGTGGTTCCACCAACGGTGTTTCCGTGTGCGTGGTGCTTGTGCTAGTTTCATGGCCTCTCGGATTCTACGTGAAAGTTGTGTCCAGTCTGTCGTTTTCTCCATTTTAATTTTGTGTAATATTTGTGTCTGGTTTAAAGTAACGTATTCTGGATCCGGTCTAACAATTTTGTTCTTCTGGAGCTTTTTCTTGGGCAAAAGAGGAACCCTGGTCTGTAGTAGGTGGTAGTCTGAGTCGAAGTAGCCTTAACGGGTGTCTATGTTCAAAATTTCTTTTTGTGAGTCTTTCTGGACTATTACGTGGTCGATTTGTAGTTCTTGCTTTCCGCTGGGGAATTTCCATGTGGTAAGTTTTCGTGTTGGTTTCTTGAATTTTGTTGACATAATGGCGAGGTCGTGGCTTTTGCAAAAGTCTTTCAGATGTTTTCCGTTTTTGTTGGTGTCCTTGTGTGGAGTATGTTTTCCTGTGGTATATCTGTATATATTTTCTTTTACGAGTTTAGCGTTGAAGTCTCCCAGTATTATTTTGACTCTATGTGCAGGAATTTTTCTGATAGTTTGTTCCATTGTCGTCCAGAAGTCATCAATTTCGTCCGGGTTTTTCCTGTTGTAGTCATTAGTCGGTGCATGTGCGTTGATTATTGTGTAGGACTTGTTGGCTGATTTCACTGTGATGGTGCTGATTCTTTCGTTTGGTGACGAAAAGTCGATTATGCTATCCGTAATGGACCTGTGTACTGCAAATCCTGTGCCAAAAAGCCTTAGGTTTTTCAGTTGTCTCGATGGTTTTCCTTTGTATATTCTGAAATTCTCCGTGTTGAAATAGTCTTCGTCTTTGAATCGTGTTTCTTACAGGGCACATATTTTGATTTGAAATTTTTCGAGAGTGTCTGTCAGTTGTTTCGTCTTTCCTGTCTTCTTCAGTGTGTTCACGTTGAGTGGGCCGATGTAGTGTTTGCGTTTGGTCTTGAGGGAGTTTGAGGAGCTCCGATTCTTCTCATGATGTCCGTGAGCCCCCGGAATCCAATGCTCACGACGATCCCAGTCTATTGCCTGGGGCCCGGGGTAATGAGACTTTTCTCGTTGTACCATCATGATGTTTAGTAATTGGATGTATGGCATGCTGCCGACTACAACCTGACTTTCCAGATCAGGAGGTTGGTTGAGGCCGCCACTGACATGTGGAGCAGACGGCTTTTGTAGCCGCCCACTGTGGGAACAGACGCTACTAGTAGTTTTGGTCCGCCCCGAGTATTTCATTTCCTCGGTCCACCTATATCTAGGAGGCATTCCCCTATCCGCCACCTGGGGAGGCGCTCTGTTGCGGGTCTACTAACCGCCACGATTTACTGTCTGTTCTTGTTAACAATATCAGCTTATTCCCAAGAATTAGCAGCTTTCACTCAGTTATTACTCGTCAGAAATCCAATCTGCATTTGTATTATACTTCCTTAACTCTTGTGCAGAAAGGCGTGCAGTATGCTGCTGCATCCACTTTCATTAAGCTACCCCAAGAATTCAAAAATCTTAGCAGTAATCGAAGCGCTTTCAAATCGAAACTGAAGAGATTCCTCATGGGTCGTCACTCCTATTCTGTTGAGGAGTTCCTTGAAAAATCAAGCCGGTTCTTATGTTATATTGTTGACTGCGTTTACTTAAGCTTGTGGCTTGACTTTTTCAAGTCATAAACATTTTATTTTTCATTGGTTATTACTTGTATGTTGTAATTTCATGTACTGACACGTTCCATGATCTTGAAAATTGCATCCCTAGTTTGGTCCTACGGAAATAGACATGTAAATAAATAAATAAAAAATAAGAATCATGTCCCCCAAGTACCTTATGCACTGCCACATACAGAAGACCTAGTACACCAGCTCCTGTTCATCACTGCTGTAATAGCAGGTCCTATCTCATAATAATAGGTGGTAGTATAACACTTTTCCCACAACAGCACAACTAGTCCGCCGGCCGCGGTGGTCTCGCGGTTCTAGGCGCGCAGTCCGGAACCGTGCGACTGCTACGATCGCAGGTTCGAATCCTGCCTCGGGCATGGATGTGTGTGATGTCCTTAGGTTAGTTAGGTTTAAGTAGTTCTAAGTTCTAGCAGTTGAGTCCCATAGTGCTCAGAGCCATTTGAACCATTTTTGAACAACTAGTCCTATCACAGGGAAAGCCACCGGCTACTATTAAATTAGTAATACGTTGATAGCCTTATTCCCGTGAAACGATACTTATTTCACGGTGATCGTGCGTAATGGAGAGGTATCGGACTAATTTAGATTGTCTAAGGATTTCTATTGAAAGGAAACAGTGGCAAGATAAACGGGAATCGAACCAGGTAATCTGTAATTACGTAAAAGGAAAAGGTCGTCAAACTAATCTGGCAAAGTTGTACCCAGTACTAGCATGGTTCAAAAGAAAGTTATCTATCGGGTTTAAATGTACTTGGTACTGAACTTCTGTTTTGTTGATATGATGCAAGACAGCAGCACAATTTAGCAAATAATATACCACTTATCTGATTTGAACTACACAGAAGGAGTATTAATGCGTTTAGGAAACGACTGGCTCTCAATAACACTCACTTACTGTAGGAAAATAATGATAATTATAGATAGAGGATTTCTAATGCTGGAGCACTACAGACTTGGGCGAGGGATCTTTTTGTCAGTCGTCAGTTGTCATTCTCAAAGAGCATTCACTTTCTAATATTATTTAGCTCAAACGGAATATGTGATACCTGGATCCAGTTTAGTTAGAATATTTGTTGTCAGTTGCTTATTTTTGATTGCTGTTGTTGTAATGTGACATTTAAATCTAGCTCAACTATTAACATGGGTGCCCAGAAACTAATCTATCGAACTCACATCGACGCTAAACGCTTTAGTCAAAACATAATATGGAAAACACTGTTAATTATATTACACATGAAACTGCAAACACTATTAGTTCAGCAAGAAACGTCTTTGAACTGAATAAGTAAGTTAAATCTTTTCTCACAAATTGTATTTTGACGAAACTCTAATGGTCCATTTATGAAAACTACGTGGAGTATATCAAAACTTATGCTCACTAAATATGTATGTACTTTACAACTCCACAAAGTATATTAACTTTTGTTAAAGGAGGTAATTGCCTGTCAGTTCAGTGAAACAGGATACTCGTGTTTATCATAGCACTTGGGGTAGAACGCTGTCTAGAAAAATGATTCAGGATAATATGCTGTGGCTCAACACAAAATTTACAGAACACAAACTTATTATTGAAAACGAAATCACATCCTGGTTCATGCAGTTATACGGTATTCGATTGCCAATTTGAGTTCTCCTGTGTTAATAAAAAAAAGGCGGCGAAGGTATCCATGGCTCACACTGTGTAACAAGCTCTGAAAATTCTCTTCTTAGCGTCGGATTTTCATAGTACAGAGCTAACCAAAGTTTGCCATTAATAAAAAGCCAAATTATTTCCGCATCAGAGGCTATACTGTATAATCTTGCCGTTCTTCTCGGCTCTCAAGATGCGCACCCTTTGCCTGCTAGCCACCGACTGAATCACGCCACAAACCGTCTTTGCAGACTGTCCGCCAGATCCACCTTTTCTATTCCTGCGTACCTAGTTCCATTGCGGATGGACTTATCTTCAAGTTTTACATGATTACAAACCTACTTTCCCTATGCATGAAACAGTATTACAATTAAATTTTTAATTTTTACAGTCTTTTACAGCACATTACTTTTGAAATGACATTCATAGATCGATTACAATTACATAAATTATCATAAATAATGAATAAAACATTTACATGGATGTTACATCAAACAGCATGGTCACACAGAAGTCACATTAAGTAAAAACAAAGAAGTTAGATAAGACCATCACAGGTAATATAGATAATAGTATTATAATATTTCATTAGCGATTACCCCCTTTACTCAACTCAGAATTTCTCTCTATGAATATGATGGAGCAAGCAGACATGTGTTCCTTACAGAGTCCGCCAGATTCCGTCGTTTTTTTGTTTACGAGGTGTATTCACGCGTCACTGCTGCCACTTACGCGTGCGTGACGTCAGGCCATTCATCGAACCCGCTCAGCTGGCCAACCCGTCTGGCTGACAGCTCGTGACGTCAGAGCTCACATGACCGTCGAGGGGCGCGTCCGGAGCAGGGGTGGGGGTACGGTGGCTCACCCAGATACAACTAGACACGGGGCTGGCCTTGAGCAGCCCGGCCGCTGAATGAAAGCGAGTTCCGTTAGACCAGCGTCCGCATGCCGTCTCCACCATTTCTCTTCGGCCACCACAACTCCATTCTTCCTCACTCGCTGGCGGGCATTTCTTGTAACATGTGCACAAATAAATTAAACTCACACTCCAATTAATTGGTTTACCTTAGCTGTGTTCAACAGGCTCTCTTCATTTCTCTAAGAACAAAGTAGAGTCCTCTTAACCCCGTTCACTACGATAAGTCCTTTTTTTCATTTCAAAAGCTTAGTGCATCGCAGCTTACCATAATAAGTGTTGACTTAACTGCACGAATCAAATGGGAATAGTCATTTCCTATGGGAATCAAACTTATCTTCCAGTACACAGGTTTGAACATCGATATTTATTCATTGTCCTGAGCACTCCATTTGAGGATACCCCCGAACCGCTCAAAGTAACGCTACAGTGTCTACTGACCAGTTGCATATTTATGCACTTTTTGCAACTTACAACACTACTTTACTAACTAAATACTATATCATCTCACAAGAAGATTCATCTCATAAACAGAGAAAGTTTACATTACACAATCTCTTTTGCAATAACCAATTTGACAACAGGTTACTACAACTACACTACTGGCCATTACAATTGCTACACCAAGAAGAAATGTAGATGATAATCGGGTATTCATTGGACAAATATATTATACTAGAACTGACATGTGATTACATTTTCACGCAGTTTGGGCACATAGATCCTGAGAAATTAGTACCCAGAATAACCACCTCTGGCCGTAATAACGGCCTTGATACGCCTGGGCATTGAATCAAACAGAGCTTGGATGGCCTGTACAGGTACATCTGCCCATGCACCTTCAACACGATACCACAGTTCATCAAGAGTAGTGACTGGCGTATTGTGACGAGCCAGTTGCTCGGCCACCATTGACCAGAAGTTTCCGATTGGTGAGAGATCTGGAGAATGTGCTGGCCAGGGCAGCAGTCGAACATTTTCTGTATCCAGAAAGGCCCGTAAAGGACCTGCAACATGTGGTCGTGCATTATCCTGCTGAAATGTAGGGTTTCGCAGCGATCGAATGAAGGGTAGAGCCACGGGTCGTAACACATCTAAAATGTAACGTCCACTTTTCAAAGTGCCGTCAATGCGAACAAGAGGTGACCGAGACGTATAATCAGTGGCACCCCATACCATCACGCCGGGTGATACGCCAGTATGGCGATGACGAATACACGTTTCCAATGTGCGTTCACCACGATGTCGCCAAACACGGATGCGACCATAATGATGCTGTAAACAGAACCTGGATTCATCCGAAAAAATGACGTTTTGCCATTCGTACACCCAGGTTCGTCGTTGAGTACACCGTCGCAGGCGCTCCTGTCTGTGATACAGCGTCAAGGGTAACCACAGCCATGATCTCAGTACTGATAGTCCATGCTGCTGCAAACGTCGTCGAACTGTTCGTGCAGATGGTTGTTGTCTTGCAAACGTCCCCTGTTGACTCATGGATGGAGATGTGGCTGCACGATCCGTTACAGCCATGCGGATAAGATACCTGTCATCTCGACTGCTAGTGCTAATAGGCCGTTGGGATCCAGCACGGCGTTCCGTATTACTCTCCTGAACCCACCGATTCCATAGTCTGCTGACAGTCATTGGATCTCCACCAGCGCGAGCAGCAATGTCGCGATACGATAAACCGCAATCGCGATAGGCTACAGTCCGACCTTTATCAAAGTCGGAAATGTGATGGTACGCATTTCTCCTCGTTACACGAGGCATCTCAACAACGTTCCACCAGGCAACGCCGGTTAACTGCTGTTTGTGTATGAGAAATAGGTTGGAAACTTTCCAACACTTTGTAGGTGTCGCCACCGGCGCCTACCTTGTGTGAATGCTTTGAAAAGCTAATCATTTGCATATTATAGCATCTTCTTCCTGTCTGTTAATTTTCGCGTCTGTAACACGCCATCTTCGTGGTGTAGCAATTTTAATGGCCAGTAGTGTATGATGACTCAGACTACAAAAAAAAGAGGTCATAACTGTCGACGCCACATATTTTGCAAAATAGATCACCATTTCATTATAGATAACAGGACAGAGATGCCAGTGCATCTCTCAGTCAGGGCTTTGAGGAACGGATACGTCGGTACCCACAAACGTCAACCCCCCAAATGGCAATAAGGCCTCCAAAAAACTCATACTGCATCAATTCACTGTTTACTATTAATACATTCAATTCTCACTTACACATTGTTCGCCCACCTCAAAACATAATTGTTGGCGTTTTAGGCTGTCAGAGTCACAGGAACGATTCACATCCCCTGAGATCAACGTCAACACATTCAACACGAACTCATGATATTACTCACTCATTATATCACTACCTGAAGATAAGTCACCCTACACTGCATTGCTTAGTGCAAACTCCACCTTAATCCCTGGACGGTATTATGTTGATTTCTCGTCCACTTCTCAAAGTGCAACATTGGTTTACGAGCACCAACGTCTCACGTTTCACCTGGTTCATAAGCTTTTACCAGGACGACTCTTACTCTCCCTTACAGTTACAGCACCCAGACAGATCCACATTCCGTAAAAACACAATACAGTAATAGACACACCACACAGCACATGACAAGTATATCATTCGATAGCACAACATGGCATCATTATCTAACATGCAAAATGTTAGGCATTCTGCCAATGTTGTTAGTTTAGGTTGGCAGTAACCTGGTCCTTATGCATACTCCCTCTTACTTCTTGTTGGATAGCTTGTCTCCATCCTCTCATTTCCATCTCCAACATTCATTGCTACATTCATCAAGCTGTCATGGTCATCCTCCAGTCCTAGCAATTATAGCAGTCGCAGTGCACACAGCCCTTCCTTAAACGCATTTCTCAACAGCATCCTCTTCTGCTTGGGCTCAACATCTCATGCGGCGCGAGCAAAACTCATACTTCCTCTTACCTAAGCGGTCCTTACTTTTTTCTTATCTTCCACGGGCATAACTTACCATCGTGAGCACAAATACTCTCCAATAGGAATCAAAAACAATCCCAAAAAACACATCCTGCGCTCCTTCGGCGCACCTCACAATCTCCTTACAAAAGACTACACCTCGAATTAAGATGCCAAAAATTCTTGGGGATACCGCACCTACAATATTTGCCTTTTTTTTTAAGAAGCCAATTTGTTCTGCCGTTCTCTCTGATCACAAACCAATAATCCCTAATATTTAGTAACAAGCATATTCACTTATGAATTTTTGGTAGGAAATCAATTCACTCTTTAGACACTACACTTAGTCTTCCATAGTTTTATGTGGATAATATGGTCCATCGCGAGGGATTTCCGTACCCGGATCTTTTCTGCTTCAAGAGTGTTCGGGTGTGCTGCTCGCCGAACTCTGAATGGGCCATTGTACACGTTAAAGACTCGTTAGGGACTTATCTTTCTCAGACACTCGGTGCGACTTAATGAGCATATTATCCCTTACTGCAGGTTCGAGATTTCGTATCCTCCCTTTTTGTCTGCGCTGTCGGCTCTATGTCTTCTTCGTAATTTGGTTAACTGCAAATCTGACATTTTCGCTGTGTCGCTGCCTCCTTGTTGGAGGGAAATCAACGAGCTCTCTCACCAAATCAGGTGGCGGCTTGTTCTGAAGCACCGCAGTCAGTGACATCCCTGTAGATCCTTGCGGCAATTCATTTATAACACCTTGGAAATCCTTCAGGGAAAGACGCTGGGTGCGGTGGCGTCTATGGCAGTAGATCCGACACAACTTCCCTAGTTCCTTCACAATGCGTTCGCTCGGGTTCCTCTATAGTGCATATCGCCACTGTTTCGATCTATATTGCAGCCCACTGTTCCCAATAACTTTTTCTACGTGTTATTCTTCCTTCAGAGGGTTGTTGTCAAATGCGACCGCAATAGTCCTGCGTGTCGCGAGCCGCAGCGAAGAGAAAGTAACATATTTCGACACCAACTCAGCCGCTACTAAAGCATACCGATAACCTTGTCTGGACTTGGGTAGGGGGTGAACAAGTCAGTCTCCTCATACTATCGTGTCAGCCCGGAACAATTTTGTATGATGGTTCTTTGCATGGTAGCGTGCAGGAATAGTACGTGAATGCCATCCTCCGACCGATCGTGCAACCATATCGGCAGCATATTGTCGAGGCATTCATCTTCATGGACGACAATTCGCGCCCCATTCGCGCACATCTTGTGAATGACTTCCTTCAGGATAACGACATCGCTCGCCTAGAGTGGCGAGCATGTTCTCCAGACATGTACCCTATCGAATATGCCTGGGATAGATTGAAAAGGGCTGTTTATGGACGACGTGACCCACAAACCACACTGAGAGATCCGCGCCGAATCGCCCAACAGTGCCTTGATGAACTTGTGGATAATATACCACGACGAATATTGGTATGCATCAATGCAAGAGGACGTGCTATTGGGTATTAGAGGTACCGGTGTGTACATCAATCTGGACCACCATCTCTGAAGATCTCGCTGTATGGCGGTACAGCACGCAATGTGTGATTTTCATTAGCAATAAAAAGGACGGAAATGATGCTTATGTTGATCTCTATTCCAATTTTCCGTACAGGTTTCGGAACTCTCGAAACCGAGGTGATTCAAAAATTTTTTTGATATTTGTATATTTATATATAGTCTCACTTTGCTGATGCATCAAATAAAGGCCATCGTAGTGGTGGACGGAATGCGAAGAGGATGATACTTCTTTGAAATTTATTAAAAATTATTAGGGTAATACTACAAAACACTGAACAACCAAAGAAACTGGTACGCCTGCCTAATCTCGTCTAAGGCTCAATTGAGCACGCACAAGTACCGCGACACGACGTGGCATGGACTCGACTAATGTCTGAAGTAGTGCTGGAGGGAACTGAGTCCATGATTCATGCAGGGCTGTCCATAAATCCGTAAGAGTACTAGGGGGTGGAGATCTCTTCTGAACAGCACGTTGCAAGGCACCCCAAATATGCTCAATAATGTTTATTTCTGGGGAGTTTGGTAGCCAGCGGAAGTGTTTCAACTCATAAGAGTGTTCCTGGAGCCACTCTGTAGCAATTTTGGACGTGTGGGGTGTCGCATTGTCCTGCTGGAACTGCCCGAGCTCGTCGGAATGCACAACGGACATGAATGTATGCAGGTGATCAGACAGGATGCTTACGGACGTGTCACCTGTCAGAGTCATATCTAGACGTATCAGGGGTTCCATATCACTCAAACAGCACACGCCCCACACCATTACAGAGCCTCCACCAGCATTAACAGTCCCATGCTGACGTGCAGGGTCCATGGGTTAATGAGGGTGTCCCCATACGCGTACACGCCCATCCGCTTGATGCTATTTGAAACGAGACTCGTCCGACCAGGCAAGATGTTTCCAGTCATCAACAGTCCAATATCGTTGTTGGGCTCAGACGAGGCGTAAACATTTTTGTCGTGCAGCCATCAAGGGGACATGAGTGGGCCTTCGTCCCCAGAAGCTCATATCGATGATGTTTTGTTGAATGGTTCGCACGCTGACACTTGTTGATGTCCCAGCGATGAAATTTGCAGAAATTTGCGGAGGGATTGCATTTCCGTCATGTTGAACGATTCTCTTCAGTCGTCGATTGTTCCGTTCTAGCAGGATGTTTTCCGGCCGCAGGGATGTCGGAGTTTTGATGTTTCACCGGATTCCTGATATTCACGGTACACTCGTGAAACGGTTTTGCGGGAAAATCCCCACTTCGTCGCTACCTCGGAGATATTGTGTCCTATTGCCCGTGCGCCTTCTATAACACCACGTTCAAACTCCCTTGAATCTTGATAAACTGTCACTGTAGCAGTAGTAACCGATCTAACAACTGCGTCAGACACTTATTGTCTGCCGGCCGCGGTGGTCTGGCGGTTCTAGGCGCTCAGTCAGGAACCGCGCGACTGCTACGGTCGCAGGTTCGAATCCTGCCTCGGGCATGGATGTGTGTGATGTCCTTAGGTTAGTTAGGTTTAAGTAGTTCTGAGTTCTAGGAGACTAATGACCTAGTGCTCAGAGCCATTTGAACCATTTGATTGAAGTACGGGAGAAAGTCTATGTATAAAAATTGGTCCTGCAGTAACGATCAAAGTGGCAACATGACAGACTCAACAACAGTAAATGCACCACACAGAACAGACATTGGGGAACTGGTGCGCTGAGACTCCAGTGTTTACCAGGTAAAAGCCTAGAGCGTCGAAGATAAAAAGTTTACTGACCAAACAATACATTCTTTTTCTTTCATTAAATTAATATACACTTAAAAATTCTACAATGTCACAGTGTCTTTTTTTAAGGTCAATTATTTGTCTCGAATTACACCAAAATGCTGTGTGTTACGGCATGACTTGACGTCACCTCGCAGCAGGCGCTGCGCTCAGTAGTCAAACCGTTATGTATTACACAAAATTTACTGTATGTCCTGTCCCTGAAAAGATACATGTCTTTATTACAACTCAAAACCAAGTAAGTGTGACTTCCCCCGCTACAAAAATGAATTAACCTGTCAGTTTACATTAGTTTATATTCAGTCCTTTGACAGAGAAGTGTCTTGCTTTCGTATAAAACATTGCATGTTTTACATACACTGAGCAAAAATTACAATTGATTGTAATAATTTCAAATTAAAATGTGAGGAGTTACGCACAAGGACTAAAAAGTAGAAATAAACAACCAGCATACAGTAAATCACCCACATACAGTTTGTTTACAACAGATTTACTTAGGCTTACATACTGTGCCGCAATGAGCAAAAATTACATTTCCTTTGTTACATTTATTTTTGCTTATTACAGCATATGAGGTAAATTAGAAGGTCAGTGGTGTTTGTTGTAGGATTCTAGTGAGAATCGTTTACGAGATTTCGTATTTTGAAAAGTGCCAACACCGATACTTAAACACTAGAATCAACACTAGTGTATACGGTAGTTACGTGGTTTCTGATCAGTAACGAGGCAATTCACCATCACAGGTTGTGTTCAAAATGACTACCGGTAGCGGTAACACACGCTTCGAGTCTGGGGTGGAGCGACTGCTCCACACGTGGTAGAATTTCAGAGGAGATGTACGAGCAGGCTGCAGTAATACGTTGTTGCATATCATCAGATGTAGTTGGTGTGTCCTTGTAGACAGCGTCTTTCGTTTTTCCTCTCAGAAGAAAGCCTACGGGCGTCAGATCTAGGGAAGGGGCCGGCCAAGATGCCTCTGCGTCCAAACAAACATTTCGTAAAAACATGCTGCAGTACTTTGTGTACTGTGGGCTGGACTGGCCTCATGTTGGTACTATAGGTTCTTCGTGATCTGCAGAGGAACGTCTTCTAGCATCCGTGGAAGATTGTCTGCGACACTTATATTCATTCAGTGTTCCGTCTATGAAAATCGACGCTGTGAGTTGCCACACCACACGTTTACACTCCATGGACGCTGAGGTTCCACCTGAAGAAGCCAACGGGGATTGTCAAGAGTGCAATAACGTATGTTTCGGCGGTTTACCTGGCCATGATTGGTAAATGTGGCTTCATCACTAAACAAGATACATTATACATCTGGAGTTCCTTGTCTTAATGCCCACATATAAAAGTTAACACGATTATAATAATCGTTTCCACGCAACTCTTGATGTAGAGAGATGTGGTGGGAATGGAAACTATGCCGGCGGAGAATGTGTGGGACACTTACCTGAATCATTCTCTTCTGTTGTCAGTTATTTCCTTCTGTTACGTTGTCTAAGTGTTATACTACAGCTTTCACGTAAATGGTTGAAGAGTTTGATAAATAATTGCCGAGATAGTTGACTTTTATTGGGATATCTTGCCGCACACACCGTACAGGAACGAACTGCATTCTTCGTACACTCTCCATACACCATTAGCATGTCGGCCTTTTCTGCATTGGTAAATCCTATGGTCCACTCACGACTTACTTCTTGGACTGCCACGCACTGACTGACTACCAAGTCGCGACGCACTCAGGACACAAGCACACTGTAAGCAACCATAACAACATTGTACCTATCAACAACGAAAGGTGAATGGCAGAAACAAGTGTCGGTGTGGAAACTTTTCAAAATACGATATCTCGTAAACGATTCGCCCTAGAATCCTGCACCAAACACCACTGACATTCTAATTTACCTTACTTTTAGTCATCTAAATAGTGTATGTGTGAGCAAATATAACTTTACAAGTATTATTAATATCTGTTTATTGGCTAACAATACGAGACGTTGACTATCAATCCATTCTGTGAAAACCACACAGCAACAGCACTTTCCATTTTGCAATATTTGCAATGCAAGTTTAGGTGATTCATCCTGCGTATTCAAGACTGGCTGAGGTGGTACGAACGAAAGGAAAATAAAAAACACCCCTGATTTACATGTTTAGCTCGTATTACAGTAGTCTTCTTGTGAAACATAGTACACACTGTGATGCATTGTTGAAACTCATTTCCGTAGTTCTCTGCCGTGGACTCTTCATAACAGACTTCGTCCCCGTGTTATACAAAGAATCATGTTCACATCCAGGTTTGATTCAAGGAAGGCAGAGAGCTGAGAGTTGAGTCATCTGCTACGTTGCTGAAAGAACGTACTGTATGTAAACGAAGCAAAGTTGCTAGGTAGTTTTTCGGAAAATGTTTTATGGATAACGTAAAAAAGAAAACATCGTATAATTTAGATTCGCATGATTCTTCGCTAGTCAATTATTCTCAAATGATTGCAGGAAAACTATTGGTTAAAGTATTTGATTATTTCACACTCTAAGTGTCACATTATAGCCTGATGATTAAATGGTTATCTTTTCGTTATTGGTCATATTTTTTACGATATTCCTAAGCTGAGTAACTCACTGCCCGTTGTTCGAAGACTTGTTCACAAAAGGCATGACATGCAAAGGAAATGAAATTTAAGAGTGCGAATTGCGACTGCTAATATGACTGAGGCAGAAATTAGCTACCTGAAATTATCGTCATATTTCGAAATGCGTTTCTCCACATCACTAAGAGATGAACGTCATCCTAAAACGCAGAGTGAAAAATTGACCCAGCTGAAATTCGATACCACAGCCTTTCGGTTTCTAAGCACACGCTCTACTGCTGGACCACCACCACACCACATGTAAATTACATCGCGCGTGCTGATTTCTCGAGGCACTGTTGCTCTCACGATCTATGGTCTCTGTTTGCTAGCTGCCAATTGCATCGTTTTCACAACTTAATTTTAATTCTTCATAATTCAGGCAGTTTGTACAAAATATTTATAAATCATATCCGAAAACCTTTCTCGTGAATCGTATCTATTAGTCAAAACTGTAACAAAATTCCTACAGTAGTTCATGAGATTATCCTGCATTTACAGGTGGAAGCAAGCAACCGAATTCAATTTATGTATAGAGAGATGCAGGGTCTGGTCAGAAATGTAGGTGACAGAAGTGAAGGAAGACAATATTCTTCTTTCAATTGACTCGGGGGGGGGGGGGGGGGGGGCGAATGGCCGTTGGGGAGAGCGACGAACAAATCCACAGTTATCAGACGAGATTTTTCAAGATGAAGGATTGGCATCGTGCAGTATTAAAGTAATTGCTCTCAAATTCACTCCACTAGTACAAACCCGAGACGTCTATTTTTGTTGTCAGGTAAAGAACGTGATGAAAAATCTTTAAAAGTGCTCTTATCTCGTCCAAAGAGGAAAAGAAATCGCATCCCGAGAAGACTGGCAATGATCCCCTGAGTGTAAATGCTCACCAAGCTCGAATTCTTACGGGAATCAGCGATATGCCCCAAGTAATGACGCCAGTGAGCAGGGGCACTATATCAGTAGCGTGTGGTATAAGTTGAGAATTTGAGGCTGACGGGAGGCGTGCTAGGGTATTCCGTCTGGCTGCCATAACCACTATTATCTAAAAATGGCTCTAAGCACCATGGGACTTAACATATGAAGTCATCAGCCTCCTAGACTTCGAACTACTTAAACCTAACTAACCTAAGGATATCACACACATCCGTGCCCGAGGCAGGATTCGAACCTGCGACCGTAGGAGAGGCACAGTTCCGTACTGAAGCGCCGAGAACCGCTCGGTCACAACGGCCGGTACTATTATCTAGCTGGCGTAAAGGTCAGCTCATCTGCCTAGTAAGCAAGAAACTCGGTTCTGAATCCCAGTCCAGCACAAACTTTCAGCTTGTGTTATTGATGTAACTCAGTGCCTACTGGCAGTAAAGGTCTTTAATTCCTTTGTGTCTTGATTCGTAGTGCCTCCAGATCAAAATGGTGTCTGTTCTTTTGGACATGTCAGAAAGAAGATACACCACACATATAAAATGCATTCTGCTGTACAATACCAGCTGTCCTCGCCAATATTTGGTGAAGTGATGCGTTGCGCGTGGTTTGCTGCCAAACTGTGCAATGAGAGAGAACCTTTTATAAATGTCAACCATGTTTGTTGCTCTATAGGAACTTTAAAACCATCATGTAATTGTAAAACCGTGGCGTTTATAACGCGTGCAAGGTGTCGGATAATTACTGATTCCTCTGTTTTTACAATGGATGTCACCCCAGCACGTGTAAATCATCAACTGTAAAATAATGAAAGTATCTAATTGTGTCGTCCAAGTGTACACCTTACAGTTCCTTCTTGAAATTTATTTGCCACCCCATATTTTCCATTTCCTTTTCTTTTCATGCCTTTTATGAAAACAATGAATACAATACGTTGAGCATTATTTCGGTTTATTTGGAGAAAATGAACATAAAACTTGCAAATAAAAATATATAAAAGTTCTCGCAGTTAAGCTCGACCCCAAGAGCCATCGATTACCATTCTGTACACTTTGCTCTGCTCCAACCTCTGGCTGGAAACTAACACAAATGGCTCACGCCTCGCCCGACCCAGGCCAAAATTGTTGTTTCTTGCTAAACGCATAGCCATCTGGAACTCCCATGAATGCCACTTTCATTTCTAGCGTAGGCCTGCTTATTCCATAAATTTAGCCGAAATCGGTGATGGAAATGAGCCCAGTGCCCTTGTCAGTTACTTGCACAAATGGCCGACCCCTTGGCATTGGTCAGCTCATACAGCGGGCACGAGAAATTTGCCATCATAATGCACCGCAGCCTATCACAAAGCAGCCGATCTCGGAGACTCATAGTCAAATTCAGCAGCGTCAATTGCCACTTCAGAGCCTGCAATTCCTACAACAGTGTTTGTAACAACAACAGAAACAGCATCTTCTGCACTAACAAATATAATTCCAACAGCAACAACTGGTCCAGCAGCAACAGTTTAGCTAACGCAGCTGCAGTAACGACAAAAGGTGAGTCAGAAAAATCAAAAAACAACATGACACTGATAGCGTAGCAAGTAATGACTGTGTAACAGATAACATGCAGCAGCAAGGCAGCCCCCTCACTAAACGGTTGTGTGTAGACTCTAATACCGTCCCAAACTGTGATGTGAATGAGATACCGGGTCCAGATATTGCAGCTAATAGCAGCTTAATACCTAGGGAGAGACGGGTAATATACATTATGTATATTAACCAAGAGGCAATAATAACAGTGGATAACCAAGAACGATATGCTCGGATTAAAGAGAGTATGAGACAGGGACGTAGTCTTTCACCCCTACTGTTCAATCTGTACATCGAAGAAGCAGTGATAGAAATAAAATAAAAGTTCAGGAGTGGGATTAACAATCATGGTGAAAGGGTATCAATGATGCGATTCGCTGATGATATTGCTATCCTGAGTGAAAGTGAAGAAAAATTACATGATCTGCTGAATGGAGTGGACAGTCTAATCGGTATAGAATATAGATTGACGGTAAATCGAAGAAAGATGAAAGTAATGAGAAGTAGCAGAAATGAGAACAGCGAGAAATATAACATCAGGATTGATGGTCACGAAATAGATGAAGTTAAGCAATCCTGCCACCTAGGCAGCAAAATAAACAATGACGGACGGAGCAAGGACGACGTCAAAAGCACATTAGCACTGACAAAAACGGCATTCCTGGCCAAGAGAAGCCTACTAGTATCAAACATAGGCCTTAACTTGAGGAAGAACTTTATGAGAATATACGTTTGGAGCACAGCATAGTATGGTAGTGAAACACAGACTGTGCGAAAACCGGAACAGAAGAGAATCGAAAAATTTGAGATGTGGCGCTACAGACGAATGTTGAAAATTAGGTGGACTGATACGGTAATCACTGAGGAGGTTCTGCGCAGAATCGGAGAGGAAAGGAATATGTGGGAAACACTGACAAGGAGAAGGGACAAGATGATAGCACATCTGTTAACACTTCAGGGATTAACTTCCATGGTAGTAGAGGGAGCTGCAGAGGGGGAAAACTGTAGGGATAGATAGAGATGGGAATACATGCAGCAGATAACTGAGGACGTAGGTTGCAAGTTGTACTCTGAGATGAAGAGGTTGGAACGGAAGAGAAATTCGTGGCGGCCCACATAAACCAGTCAGAAGACTGATGACACAAAATAAAAGCAGCTTAATGTCGACAAACACATATTATTCTAGGGGTCAACAATAGTCCCCATGAAACAATATGGTTGTGCAACCAAGTGCAAGTAACAGATAGTGTTTGTCTGATGCAGACTCATCATTGTGTTCGAAGAGAGCTTGCTCTAGAACATTGGCAAATTACATCCTATGTCAGTAGGCAAATTACTGCATGTTTATTTTTCTCATTTGAAGCACGATATTGTCAACATAAGTTGAGGCAGCCAGTAACAGAGATATCCGCTCTATGTCCACTACTTCTTCCTCTATATGCATAGAATTATCGACGATATCGTTTCTAGAGTGGCAGATGAAGAGATACTTGACGAAATGGATTACTATGCACCCTGTCACCAGTGTCAAACAATAGACAATCAAACTTAATATAAACCATGATTCAGCGGTGCCGATTCCTGTCTGCATGGTTAATATTTCGCTCGCAAAGTTTTCTCTCTCATGTCACTATTTTGAGCACAGATTGTTCGGTTGAGCGGTGTTTCACCGCGGTAATTCAATGCAGAAATTGTTGGCGTCTTCATAATCAAGCGAACCAGAGTAAAATCCATATCCGTTACAACAGATGTGACGATCAGCGCTCAACGGATATGTGGACGACAACAGTGTATTAATCCGGTCGGAGCCCGGTCACAACGGGATATGCGCACTATCTGTACAACAAGAAGGGCCTCACGTGCAAGGGCTTGCGCTACATCTGGAAGGGTATCAGGTACTTCTCAACACACGTACTCAGCTGCCTTAAGACAACTACCACAGCCATGAGACATTCCGCCTCTGCCACCTACGTGCCCACCACAAAAACTTCAGCTATGCAAAACCGCCCAACGGAAGCAGCACCACCACTGTTGCGAACCCTGGAGGATTCTCCTTCTCAGAGAGCTGGGTTCCATCAGACCAGCATTCAGTCACCAGAGGAAACGGGTTTAGTACGTGGAGCGAGAGATCCATCGAAAAGGTAAAGTCTTAGATAAGCTTGGCGATGGTGTTTCTCAGAAATCAGTAAATAATATTCTGTCAGTCATCAGATTCCCCATTAAAGTATGGTCGCATAATCCTTACCCTCCTCAGTATGGTAACACTCAGCGCTGCCTTGTAATGATAGCGAGTATAACATAGAAAAAATCACCTGGTTTGTTCTACAATTAACTGATGACAAGAAGACAAATCCAAGCGGAACCCTTCAGAGACAACCTATAAGACAGTTACTAGCAAGTCTCCCAGTGCATAGCAGCACTGTTAGAATTTAAGTTGCTTCAACGGAATCCACGATCTGCAGCTGCAAATAAGAGTGTACTGCAACGCAAACTTTTTCCCCAGGGAAGCGTCCTGGGACCTCTACTGTTCCTGATCTATATAAATGACCTGGGTGACAATCTGAGCAGTTCTCTTAGACTGTTCGCAGATGATGCTGTAATTTACCGTCTAGTAAGGTCATCCGAAGACCAGTATCAGTTGCAAAGCGATTTAGAAAAGATTGCTGTATGGTGTGTCAGGTGGCAGTTGACGCTAAATAACGAAAAGTGTGAGATGATCCACATGAGTTCCAAAAGAAATCCGTTGGAATTCGATTACTCGATAAATAGTACGATTCTCAAGGCTGTCAATTCAACTAAGTACCTGGGTGTTAAAATTACGAACAACTTCAGTTGGAAGGACCACATTGATAATATTGCCGGGAAGGCGAGCCAAAGGTTGCGTTTCATTGGCAGGAAACTTAGAAGATGCAACTAGTCCACTAAAGAGACAGCTTACACTACACTCGTTCGTCCTATGTTAGAATATTGCTGCGCAGTGTGGGATCCTTACCAGGTGGGATTGACGGAGGACATCGAAAGGGTGCAAAAAAGGGCAGCTCGTTTTGTATTATCACGTTATAGGGGAGAGAGTGTGGCAGATATGATACACGAGTTGGGATGGAAGTCATTAAAGCATAGACGTTTTTCGCCGCGGCGAGACCTTTTAACGAAATTTCAGTCACCAACTTTCTCTTCCGAATGCGAAAATATTTTGTTGAGCCCAACCTACATAGGTAGGAATGATCATCAAAATAAAATAAGAGAAATCAGAGCTCGAACAGAAAGGTTTAGGTGTTCGTTTTTCCCGCTCGCTGTTCGGGAATGGAATAGTAGAGAGATAGTATGATTGTGGTTCGATGAACCCTCTGCCAAGCACTTAAATGTGAATTGCAGAGTAGTCATGTAGATGTAGATGTAGATGCTCAAAGAAGATAACAGTGGCTACCATACACCAGACGTGGTTTAAACCGGATACCGTTCTACAATTTCGAGGGTATAAGATCTACCGACGTGATAGATGGCCAGTAAGAGGTTGCCCTTTTCCTTTAATAACGTGTTGAAACACACATTAATAATGTATAAACCATAACCGTATCGAAATATTCCAAGCGATAGTAGTCAGGCTACCGTCTCGAATCCGCAGAATAGCATTTGTAGCCATATAGTCTCGGCCAGCATCGTATAAACACCCAGAAGAGTGTTACGCTGTTTAACTGTAGCTGAAGCTCCCATAGATATTTTTCAAGGAATTTAATGCTTATAATACAACGTGCGGCTTCGAAATAATCATTATGATAGGGGATAGGGTTATCGTGATTACAGACGCGTATAACCTTATCATTCCAATACCCGGAATGCGGTCTCCAGCGACCGATGTGCCCTTTCTTTCGCGAAATATCTCTTTGCTTTTTGAATGTAATACTATTCCTTATACTAGGGGATCTGACCATTATGCACCTAACACCCTGAATCCCATCACAGTCTATAACCCACCTAACAAATGGGACGCTAAGAAGGCTGAATAATCCAAACATGGCTAAATAATAGATGCAAAAATTTTGTCTTTAATTACCTTGTATTCTTCACGAACAAGATATGCCCTATCCTTACGCATCATAACAACGCAGTAGCATCACTTTCTGTTCTCCAGAACAGGATGTTTATAGACACCAGCCGACAATAATTACCTGGTAGACTCAAGAATGTTCGAGATGGATAGCGCAACGAATGCAATGCAAGTAGGCGGCCGACTCAAGTAACATAAAATAACGAATACAGCCACAAAGAGCTTTATAAATAATCGTAAGAAAGAACACTGGAAGAAGTCTTGCGAAAAGTTATCAAAAAACAATTGCGGACCTAGACAGAGGAGCTTGTTGCCACGACAGCTCCTCCCACAGCCGTATATGAGCCTACTGAATTCAGTCGTCTCCTGCACTCACAACCTTTGTGGTAGTTTTATCAAAAACTCTTTCTGTCGACGAATAACTCAAGACTCTGAAATTCTCAGCGGACACTTCATTTGGATACGATCGTATCCATTATTCTATGACCACAAATATGTTTACGACGCTAAAAGTGTTCTCGTCGGCATCTTTGACGATATTTTCAAGGAAGGTGTCGTTCTAGGAAAGTGGACAACTCATATATCAATGGCCGTCTTAAAACGTGGGAATGATCCCGGTGAAGCAACATCGTATGTATCCATTGAACTGTTGTCACGTGTGTTTAAAACCTTTGAACGTTTCAACAAGCTCCGCTTAGAATGGTGGCTAGAAAATCAGGAACTCTTACAACGAACATAATGTGGCTGTTTTAAAGGTAGAAGTATCCCTAGCACTGGACACTGAAAAAACGTTCCTGACCAAGGAGCGAATTATGAAATGGAAACTGCTACACATTCTCCAATAAATTTTAAGAATTATACATGGTTTGTTCATATATCGTAAGGTATATATCCGAGATCAGGATAACAAGTCATATGGCCTTCGTGTTGTGACCCACGGCTTCTTCTGGGTGCGAAATTAAGTCCCGTACGGTAAGCCTTGTATGTTGCAGATCTGGAGGCTATTTTGGTACCAACATCAGAGTCCTTCATTATGCGGACGACGTTTGATTATACGCCTATTCCCTGTTTTTTTTTAGTGACTGAGCTATTGGTAAATGACGCAGGAGAAGTGTTTGACAAATGGGAAGGGGGCAGTGGACTTACATTGTCGCCAGGTTCGTAGTGCTAATACGAGGAAAAGACATGATCACTTGTCGACAAAAACGGTCCATACAAATTTCCCATACATTCATCTCTTAAACTATTTGGAGTCTACGTTGGCTACAAACCAACTTGGAATCGTACTACTGGGTAAACAAGATGGAAAAAGTACAAATATATTAAGAGCAGTTGTTAGGGTCCGATGGAAAGCGGAACCGACGATACCTTTGTTGTTGTTTTTTTTTTAGCACTATGGGACTTAATATCTATGGTCATCAGTCCCCTGGAACTTAGAACAACTTAAACCTAACTAACCTAAGGACACCACACAACATCCAGTCATCACAAGGCAGAGAAAATCCCTGACCCCGCCGGGTATCGAACCCGGGAACCCGGGCGTGGGAAGCGAGAACGCTACCGCACGACCACGAGCTGAGCACGATTCTGTATTAGCTCTTGAACCGCACTATTGAAGCATTGCATACTGTAACGCATGCTTTGAAGAAACTAGGTGTTATCCATCAGAGGGTGATCCGCCTACGCCTTGATGTCATGAAATCAACTCACAGCAAGATACTAGTGGAAGCTTCCCAAATGTCACTGAAGATACAACTCCAGATGTCCGATATCTGATCATAATTCCATTAGGGCAGGGAGTTAATTCTCTGGCTAACACATCTGTGAATTAATGCGTTTAAACGATCTTCGTCAAATCACCAAGGTCTTCCTGAAATTGGAGAGTCACTAATATCAAAACGATTCACCTTAAAACGAGAAAACAATTTAGTTGCCGTGGTCTGTCCACTGACATCCCCAAACGCGTCGAAACTGTTCTGCCGCCCTCCGCTGCTGTCATTCCTCTGTTGAACTCAAACAGAGGAATATGTCGGAAATGTTCCTATTTCTCCACTTGAAACTTCATTTTCTAGCGTCCACAGCTCCACTGACTATCTCAAAATGACAAACAAAACTCTACAAAATTATGCAACAACCTAATATATATAGTTTACTCATTAAATTAAGACTTGTGTGTGTAAATATGGACTCAAAGTATCTTGAATAAGAAACTCCATGTGAAATCATTGTAAGAACAAACTTCTGCTGAATGTAATCTCCTTAGTATGTTGTGCAGTCCACATGGCTTATGCTATCGTGTTAACGGTGTACACTTATAACTACTACTAGCTGTATGATAAATGCTGCCAAAGGTCAAAATAAATAAATACCTTGATAAAAAAAACGGGAACCTCTCCGCAAGACTACAGGAGACTCTCAACCAACTTACTGCCAGGATGCTATGAATTACCTCATCAGCGGCATCTTCGTTATTTTTACCTATCGTCCTTACCTTGCGACACTGCGTCCAAGTATCGACTTCAGCCCTCCGGGGACAGCATTATTCAGAGAATTCTAAACCTGCACGATATGCTGAGAGGAAAGATCCCAGACAGTCGTGTTTTTCGTTCTATAGCTTCCAACAAACAGTTGTCACTAAGAAGTCACAGAATCGATTCTAGACTTTTTAGGTGTTTTAAATATCATGCCTGCTTGTATTTACAACTCACGAACCTGGCTTTAAAGTCCCGCTTGGACCACATTTGATATTTTTGTTTTTTTGGTACTTCCACAAGTTTCCCACTTATAACAATCGGATCACGAAAAACTGACATCATGTCTGTCTGCTTTCTCTGTGAGCACGCTCATCTCCAAAACTACTAGAGGTAGATTGGGGCAACATACGTGCTCTACTTTATCAAAATCAGATTACGGAAAAAGGCATACTGCAGTTGAAAATGTTTCTCTAAAATTGTCATCTCGACTTAGTAGTTCGGATATTTAATAATCACTGCGTTATACACCAAAGGAACCATAGATGGCGATGTTACTTTCATAATACACCACAGAACCAATAGAAGACACTGTCAGTTCTTCTTAACTCAGTGACACATGTAATTTCGGAACTTTATGTCAGTGCTAGAATTAAGCGCAGCAATTATATCTTTACGAATAGAAACTAACAGTGAATTTCATTGACTAGGATAGGCTATAAGGTTTTACAGATTTAGCTTTGTGTATCAAAAATTTTGCTTCGCTTCTTTCCCTATGTTTTACTTAAATTTGACTTCTTACCCAGAAAAGTGACAGAAATAACTGCTGCAATCAGTCTTATCTTTATGAGTACTAACTAACACTGAATTTGATAGGCTAGGATGTACGGCTTTACTGATTTCGATTTGTGTATTAAAAACTTAATGACTGTTGGTTTTCTGCCTTCCACAGGTTTTATTTGTATTCTTTGGTAGGAAAAACGATTTTATTATGTTTGCTTTGTGGTCTGGGTACATGCTCATTACATTTTTATTTATTTTTGTTTACGAATAAAATTGCGTGGAAGACGGTCGACTCTTTGTGAATACACCAGAACGGCTAAATGACTAAGGACAATGATCTGAAGGACCCAACGAAGATCGTGAGTCGAGACTTCCTGCGCCTTTATAACATGAGGCTTTAACTTGGTCCTTGGAAATCCTTCCAAAAGTGTGCCACGATGTAACTGTGATCAAGATCATCATGTATTATTTTGTTCCTCAGAACCCTTCATTCACAGAAGCTTAAAATTACTTCTCTCCTAGGTAAAACAGAAGCGTAAATTTTGACGGGAAGTGGCGCAGGCTAGTCAGTTTTTATGTCTCGAATCCCCCTTGTTCCTAACAATTTATCACCTCGCTTTAAATGCGTGCAATTCCCAATAAGCTTATGTTATGCCGTGACCCTTAACAAAGCACAAGGGCAGACACTGCGTGTTGCGGGCATGGACCTTAGTGTCAGTTGCTTTTCGCATGATCAGCTCTACATGGCTCTCTCCTGTGTTAGTGCAGAAAACAAGCTCTTCGTTCATGTCCATATCATACTGCTTCAAACGTTGCATACCCACATTTCACAAGCCTGTTTTGGAAGTCATTTTTACGTATCACTTCATTCACGCGATATTTACGTAGCCTAGCTAGAAACTCATAATGTTACTGTCGGGAAAAGTACCCCCTAATTCCCTTACGTATACAATATGTTTTGTAAGCTCTTTTGTAGATACACAATTAAAATTCAGGTGTGAAATCAACATCTCCCACTTTTTAAATGTATCGTCATTCTAACGCCTAATGTTTTGGATTCCTGAGGATATCATTCACCTTGGGGCTAGTGTCCATCAATTTAGCATGCATGAGTGACAATTGCCAGAAGAAGCGGCATTTTTTGCGTTCCTGTACGGACGCAAGAGAAAATATTCCACATTAATGGTGATGGATATTCGCCACAATTTTCAGTCAGTGTGGTGCCAATGAGTAACACAACTAGACTTAACCACAGACTGCCATTTTAAATGTACAGAGCGTCATGTCTCACATGCAGCAGACAGGACTCTTGCATTGCATGAATTAAACCCGGTTTGTCTACCCTGAATACTGAAGGTTTCTTTTTACACTTTGCATGCTGGTAGCTGCTTTGTGCTGATGTGAAGCCTACTGACCCATCGTTGTAAAGCCACGATCCAATTTCCTCTGCCCTGAATTTTTTAAAGAATTATTCCAAAAGCTGCAGGCGTACTTCATGGGACTTCCCGTTCTTGTACCTAAATTTCGTCCTCTTTATTAGCCTGAAAGTATTAATATGTGGATGGTCCATAATATGAGTCTCCTACTTGATGTTCGGCTTATAGAGAAATTCCTAGGCGTTATTTAATAGGAAGTGTCCATGTGAAAAGGCCATATATACAGGGAAACAGTGCTAAGGGCGGATGAGTGTTTTGTTGTGCTATCTCACTTCTCCACAAGGACACGGAAGTGAAAATGCGTGCCCCTAAAGACCTTAATTGATGGTATATATCAATCAGAAGTAGCAATGCTCTACTCTGTCAATGTCAGCTCATCGTGACAGCTATAATTACCGCACTTTTTTTTATAGCTGTATAATCTCCATCCATCACCCACTGGACTCTCACGGCCTCCAGTATGACGAATTCGTTCCAAAAATGAGCTGCCAGGCAAATATGTATTTTTAAGGTAATTTATTCTGTGCCCTACTTTTAGTACTGTAATTTAATAGAAACCCATAAAAGCTTTTTTAGAAATTTAAGAAATCGGTGAAAACAAAGAATGCTAATAGGCTGGCAGCACCCCACTGCATTTCTAGTTTGGAAGAATGCACGTAAACGTCCAGTTTCTCCGCGACAGCTAACGTAGCTCTCCGTAGCGCTTAAATGCAGTCCATTATGTCCATAGCAGTGCGTGCGATTGGCAAGTTCACTCATTTTGCAAGGAGTTTTTCATAGTATATATTGGGACAATCATACTGTCGCACAGGTTTGTGAGGATTTGAGAAGTCAAACAATAGTAATTTGACACTAACTGGCTTCATAGCACCATTAAATGTTTCTACACATGTTGGTAAACATAGGATCAGATCGTTTCGTTATTCTTAAAACAGACCGGGTAAACCAAGAGCCACATGGTCTATGTATCGATGAAACAGACTGGGTAAACATAGAACGAAGTCACGAGTACAGTGGAAAATGCGCTACTACAACTACCCAACGAGTAGTGATCAGTCGAAATTACGCTTGATGACATTAGTGTTGATCTGTTCCATTCTCTCTTGTTTGTGGCTCTGTAGAGTTGTACAGTTTCCAGTATACTCTTTGTGTGTGTGTGTGTGTGTGTGTGTGTGTGTGTGTGTGTGTGTGTGTGTGTGTGTGTGTGCGTGAGCGAGTGTTTCAATTGTTTATTATAAATTGGTAGTATAAATTATGAACATTACTAGTAACAATCTTTTTGTATTAGGATGTTAACAAAGGGAGGATGCTCCCGAATTTCACGTGCACAGTGCAGCTGACGTATTTACATATGATACGAACGTAGACGATTATGCTCTGCATCTACATACATATTCTACAAGCCAACATATGGTGCATACCGAAAGGTACCTTGTGCCATTTCTAGCCGTTCCTTTCTTATTTCACTCGTAAATGGAGTGAATGGAAAACGACTGCCCATGTGCATGTGCACAGGCCCTGAGTTCTCATATCTTGTCTTCGTGATCATTATGAGAGTTGTGTGTTGCTGGCAGACGGATCGTTCAGCGTTCTGTTGCAAATGCCGGTTCTCTAGCTTTCCTTAGTAGTGTTTCGCTAAAAAAAGTCTTCTTCTACGCAGGGATCCCATTTTGAGTTCACGGAGCACTTCCGTAGCACTCGCGTGTTGATCGAACCTACCGGTAACAAATCTAGTATCTCGTCTCTGAATTACTTCGGTGTTTTCTTTTAATCTGACCTAGATGGGATTCCAATCACTCAAGCATGAAAGCTGGCAAACGTATGACTTGTTTTCTCTAACCATCGTCTCGTTGGTCATTCCTGCACCCTTTTCCATCGCAACTTTACCTTGAATGATCATCTTTTCCAAGTTATCCTCCAGTCGTCAAACTATAAAACGGAAGAATTGCAGGATTCGCTGGAAACATGTAATGGACAACCTCTTCTTCACCCTGAGTTCTTAAGGAAATAATTTGTTGGTTCTGCAGGTTTCCTCGAACTCAGATGTGTTTTCGACGCGATAATGGACACTAACTCTGAACAGCCTTCTCTCCATGTTCCGTTATTCCAGATGATTTTTACATGTTTCATGCATGATTCCAGATTCAAATCTCGAAATCCCTTTATCATTTTGGAACTGATAAGATCAGGTTCACGTACTTTGTTATTTTTCAGTTTAACTATTTCGGACTTTTTCTTTTAAGACGTTACATTTCTCCTCAACCGGACAGTCTGTGAGACCAAGTTTTTTTTTTTTTATTTTTATCGGTATACACTTTGTTCCAGTATGTTCTCCATCGATCATCAGCTAGTTCTATATTGGTGAGAGGTGTGTCATCTTCCTCTTCTGCAACCCACGTTCTTGATATGAAAAATCTTGTTAGTTTCTTTATTACATTGGACATCCACCTGGTCTCGTTGGAATCCTGGAATTTCTCAGTTCCCTCGCATGTTTCAACTGTGTAATTATTCCTGTCTCTTAGGCAAATTCTCTGTATTCACGTACATAAATGATCGAGGTGATAATCTGAGCAGCCCACTTAGATTGTTTGCAGATGACGCTGTAATTTACCTTCTACTAAAATCATCAGACGATCAATTCCAATTACAAAATGATCTAGGAGAATTTCTGTATGGTGCGAAAAGTGGCAATTGGCACTAAACGAAGAAAACTGCGAGGCCATTCACATGGGTACTAAAAGAAATCAGATAAATTTTGGGTATACGATAAATCGCACATATCTAAGGGCTGTCAATTCGGCTAAATACCTAGGAATTACAATTACGAGCGACTTAAATTTGAAAGACCATATAGCTAATACTGACGGCAAGCTGAAACAAAGACTGCGCTTTGTTGGCAGATCACTTAGAACATGCGACAAACCCACTAAAGAGACAGCCTACATTATACTTGTCCGTCCTCTACTGGAATCTTGCTGCGCCGTATGGGATCCTTACCAGGTAAGATTGACGGAGTACATCGAAAAAGTGCAAAGAAGGGCAGCTCGTTTCGTGTTATCGCGCAATGGGGGTGAGAGTGTCACTGATATGATACGTGAGATGGGGTGGCAGTCACTGAAACAAAGGCGGTTTACTTTGCGACGAGATCTATTTACGAAATTTCAATCACCAACTTTCTCTTCCAAATGCGAATATATTTTGTTGACACCCACCTATGTAGGGAGAAATGATCATCATAACAAAATAAGAGAAATCAGAGCTAGAACGGAAAGATTTACGTGTTCCTTTTCCCCACGTGCCATTCGAGAGTGGAATGGTAGAGAAGTAGTATGAAAATGGTTCGATGAACCCTCTGCCAGGCACTTAAGTGTGAATTGCAGAGTAACCAGGTAGATGTGGACGTAGATAACTTGCGGTGCTGCGGAGTTCCCTGCAATGCTTTCACTTTCAGTATTTTTCCGTCCTCAACGATTTATATGGTCTTGTCAGTTATCGGTTATTTTTATTCTTCACTGATATGTGTGACTGCTTCCTCAGCAATATCAACTAATGTCTCCTTGAGGAAGTGCCATTTCTCTACAGATGTCGTATTACCTGAGTGATGTGTCGAAACTTTTTCTTGAACTCGATTTCCAAAAATTTCAATTTCAGCCTTTTGTTTTAGTCTTCCAGTTTTTGGAGGCGCTGTAGATCTTGGTTCCAAGGGTTAAAAATACATTTTCATACAAAATAAATTGAAAAACAATAATTGTTGCAGTAGTATTAGATAACATCCTGAAATAGCTATACGTAGAAGTTTTATCCCCCTTCAGTTTAAAGTAGGTAATAGTAAATAATGTTAATTTTGACCAAATCACTGAATAAGATGTGAATAACCCAACAAAACCAAGCACCTCAACAAGGAACTAATGTCATAATGGAATAGCTAGTGATATTCGAGACCTCTTCATGAGCAATACCTATAGTAGCGACAACTTAATGTAACGCCTGCCCCTGGGAGAGAAATTTAAGAATTGTTCTTAAGAAGTCACAAGCTGTGTATTTCCCTGCAGTCGAGTTAAGAAAATACAGATACGAAATTTCATTAGTATCTCAAAGCGATCTGTAACCCTGCTGTTAAATTTTACTCGTTATTAAATTCATATATAACTAAAAAAGACATTATGTTAGATTTGCTGATAAAGAAATAGTCAGACTAGCTTTTTAGCATCTCTATGGAATCAGCCTCCATGTATGAGTCATGTAAAATATTTATCTGTGAAGTTTTTGAAGTGATAGGTACTGTATGCGTAATTTTGTGGGTTTTTCGAATGACACATCGAGGCAATATAAGGGCAGCAGCCATGCTAGCCTGGGTCAGTTTTCTGTGCGACATCGGTGAGTCAAGCCTTGCCAAGCTGAGTGGAGTGTCAGTGACGACTCAAGTGTTTAAAATTTTTTGGTTGACAAGTGTAGGGTTTTAGACACTAATCCTGAACGGCATAGAAGTGTTAAAGCTTTGTAAAATTTCTGTCTAAACGCGTGAACTTTAATTGTGAACAGCAGCATGATGTTAAAAACTAGTTAAATTTCTACATACATTCGCGGATTTTAACTCTAAACAGCAACGTGGTGTTTAAAGACTTGTCAAAACTGCTGCATACATTCCTGGACATTCAAAATTTATCCTTAACCATTTTTTGGAACTATAACTTTGAAGAGCAACTTTGTGTGCCGCACTGAGCGCATTCTTATCAAGCTCGTCGACCAATCTGCCGTTGTCCTCACAATATTGAGAAAGGGTACAATAAAAAATTACATAACAGTACCCAAGTTGTATTTCGCTAACCATAATCCTGCCTCGAGATTAAACATATTTTATTAAGATCATAAAAGAATAACAGAATAATGTAACAGGTATGCAGCTGCTCCTAGACACCTACGAAGCCAATGAACTTTAAAAATCGGTTGCGCACTTCATTAAAATCTTTCACACAAAAAGGAGTGTGTAAAGAAAGAGTTCTTAGTGGCAATTATGGAGGCTCTTTGATTTTAATTTATGAAAATCAGCTGTTAAAATTATTACGTTTACTTTCGTACCTTGAGATGGTGGACACACTCTGTTTTGGACACAACAGTTACTCTCATTAACCTTGTAATGTACCTGTTCAGTTTTATATTTAGGTTGAATGACTGAAAAGTATTCTTTTACGCAGTTTCGTACATTAGCTTATGAATTTAAATTGGGATTTTATACAGAAGATATCTCGGATCCTCACCTGAATTGACCTATCACTTAATTATCTTGCACGTCGGCTTGGAAAGAAAAAACAAGCAGTTAGTGGATAGGCTCCAATTCAGGAAAAATTAATGCAATTTTGGTATACCTTGATAAATTCTGTCGGAAAATCAGGTTGGGAAATGGCCTTAAATATATTAAAAATCATATACTTATGAGCCAAGCTGGCCTGGAAGAGCCTCGATAGGGAATTGGATAAACAACAGGCGAGTCACTGAACGTCAACACTGCCTTTTACTACACGTTTATTTGAGGATTAAATCTTTAAAGGGGAAGCAGATAAAGAAACTTATATTTAACAGGAAAACCTTAACGTACCACCGGCCGTGGTGACCGAGCGGTTCTAGGCGCTTCAGGCCTGAACCGCGTGACTGCTACGGTCGCAGGTTGGAATCCTGCCTCGGGAATGGATGTGTGTGATATCCTTAGGTTAGTTAGATTTAAGTAGTTCTAAGTTCTAGGGGACTGATGACCTCAGATGTTCAGGCCCATACTGCTCAGAGCCATTTGAACCTTAATCTACCGTGAAGTGTTCGTTCTGAATATTGCTAGTAAAACGAACTGAGATGCCTACGTGAATAACACGATCATTTGAAGCTGGGAATGCTGTGGGAAAGTTGGGTTATGCACGCACACGTTCAGACTAACCTTTGATCGTAGAGAAAGAAGTCGTTCAATAATTTAATAAAGGAAACGAGATCTAAACTGGGTTAGAGAGAGACTAGACACGGTAGTCGAAAACATTAAAGGAAAGTCATTCCCAACTTCATAAAAAAAATTACGTCAGATTGCAACTATGAACAATGAACGGGAACTACGTCATGTGAGCAATTCTTCCGAAAGGTAAGAGCCACCGACAAACAGTAATAATAATGTGGCTACCAACTAAAAAGAAAAATTGATAAAATATAAAAAGAATTCCGACAAGAAAGATCACAAAATCGAACAGTCAAGCACGAGAATTCATCTAAGCAAGGAAACTGGTTCATTTGCAAACATAGAATACTAAAACACTGCTGTGTCAGCCGAACAAGACACAGCTAGAGGAAAAGCACCACAGGTACAAAGATACGAGATGGTGCCAGTGCCATAGAGACTCGCCATTTGCGCAAGTTCCAGCAGCACCACGAGCGGCCTTGAAGATGAAGATATCGACTTCGCATTGGCCGATTGCCGGCCGAGTACAATCCGCCAATGACCGGACGACAACGGACACAAGCCTACTCGGAAGATAGGAGAGCAGCTCTAGCCCACTTGGTTATGTATCATCGCCCAGGGCTGACTTAGGCAGGGAATGTCGTTTACTGAACTCTTGCAGTGAACAGGCAGTTGTTGTAAACTGCATTTACTATGTACTGTGAAGTTTATCTACGATTATTTGCGCTTAGCTATTGACGGTCTTTATGCGATTTCCGTCTTTCTCGGCGTATTCCACTGATGAATGCTTCTAGAGTTATTAGCCGAGTGGTGGTGTCGTCTTCTGGCGACGATGATGGGTACGAAACTCACTGAAATGTTGCGACAAGACGACGCCACCATCAGCTGATAACCCGAGAAGAATTAATCATCGAGGGCGTATTTCTGCTATATTACATGCAGTGTTGCAGACTTCATTATTCGACAACTCACAAAGATAAGTAAACCATTTTAACTGATTTGTGTGACTTCGCTACTAATTGTTTGGAGTGTTATAGAACCTTTGTTCTCCTACCCTGTTACCTCACCCTGGGGCATAGCTATTAAGTGGCAGGGAGAAATTGTGTTAGCGGTGTACTGCACCAGAAGCCGTTTCACGAACTCACAGACTCGGCCAACCGTAAAAACAGTGGCAACTCGGCCTCCACAGCAGCAGCGACCAGGCCTTTACAAAACTGGCGACGAGCCTTTACAAAAAGCACAATCTCACGAACAAAGACATGGTAACGGCTACCAACCAAGTACAAAGACTAACTCACTCAAATCTGCACAAAACATAGTGGCCTTTTTTCTAATATGACTACCGAATGTTAAAACCATACGCACTGCTCATAATCAGTTACACGATTGATTCAGGAATCTAGTCACATTATACACTCCTGGACATTGAAATAAGAACACCGTGACTTCATTGTCCCAGGAAGGGGAAACTTTATTGACACATTCCTGGGGTCAGATACATTACATGATCACACTGACAGAACTACAGGCACATAGACACAGGCAACAGAGTATGCACAATGTCGGCACTAGTACAGTGTATATCCACTTTTCGCAGCAATGCAGGCTGCTATTCTCCCATGGAGACGATCGTAGAGATGCTAGATGTAGTCCTGTGGAACGGCTTGCCATGCCATTTCCACCTGGCGCCTCAGTTGGACCAGCGTTCGTGCTGGACGTGTAGACCGAGTGAGACGACGCTTCATCCAGTCCCAAACATGCTCAATGGGGGACAGATCCGGAGATCTTGCTGGCCAGGGTAGTTCACTTACAGCTTCTGGAGCACGTTGGGTGGCACGGGATACATGCGGACGTGCATTGTCCTGTTGGAACAGCAAGTTCCCTTGCCGGTCTAGGAATGGTAGAACGATGGGTTCGATGACGGTTTGGATGTACCCTGCACTATTCAGTGTCCCCTCGACGATCACCAGAGGTGTACGGCCACTGTAGGAGATCGCTCCCCACACCATGATGCCGGGTGTTGGCCCTGTGTGCCTCGGTCGTATGCAGTCCTGATTGTGGCGCTCACCTGCACGGCGCCAAACACGCATACGACCATCATTGGTGCCAAGGCAGAAGCGACTCTCATCGCTGAAGACGACACATCTCCATTCGTCCCTCCATTCACGCCTGTCGCGACACCACTGGAGGCGGCCTGCAAGATGTTGGGCGAGAGCAGAAGACGGCCTAACGGTGTGAGGGACCGTAGCCCAGTTTCATGGAGACGGTTGCGAATGGTCCTCGCCGATACCCCAGGAGCAACAGTGTCCCTAATTTGCTGGGAAGTGGCGGTGCGGTCCCCTACGGCACTGCGTAGCATCCTACGGTCTTGGCGTGCATCCGTGCGTCGCTGCGGCCCGGTCCCAGGTCGACGGGCACGTGCACCTTCCGCCGACCACTGGCGACAACATCGATGTACTGTGGAGACCTCACACCCCACGTGTTGAGCAATTCGGCGGTACGTCCACCCGGCCTCCCGCATGCCCACTATACGCCCTCGCTCAAAGTCCGTCATCTGCATATACGGTTCACGTCCACGCTGTCGCGGCATGCTACCAGTGTTAAAGACTGCGATGGAGCTCCGTATGCCACGGCAAACTGGCTGACACTGACGGCGGCGGTGCACAAATGCTGCGCAGCTAGCGCCATTCGACGGCCAACACCGCGGTTCCTGGTGTGTCCGCTGTGCCGTGCGTGTGATCATTGCTTGTACAGCCCTCTCGCAGTGTCCGGAGCAAGTATGGTGGGTCTGACACACCGGTGTCAATGTGTTCTTTTTTCCATTTCCAGGAGTGTAGATCCTTGTGGTCTTATGCCCCAGACTCACAATGTTACAGAACACAAAGGAAACACTGATAAAAATTCCAAAAGTAGCGAAAGTATTCTCAGTTTTTGCCTATGCAAGGTGTCAGGAGTTTAATAGCTGAAACCCACTGAGAAATGAATTAAGGACTCGATTAAGATGAAACTTGCAATTTCACAAAATTACAAATCTAAGAACTAAAACTAGATCTTATCTCTTTGACGATTTCCAGAGCAGTGAGCCTCCCCGCTTCTCACCTACAGTCCCTACCGCGGACCGGAAGTCAGTGCTCAGACAATATGCATCTTCTACCTTTACCAACTTAACAATCGCTCGCCGGTGTCTCTCTGACCCAGTATAGTTCCCCTATACTACACACAAAAGTTTTCTAACCTGTCCCAACATTCAGAGAAATTTTACCCAATTACCCCAAGTCCAAAGACATATACAGGGTGGTCCATTGATATTGCATTCCCTCACTTCATGAGACAATGTGCAGACGTTTAGAATTTAATCAAGGGAAATGGCACAAAGACTAGTGATAAGAACCTTTACGTCACCACCTCTCCTCCCCTTGTCGGCCACATACTGGTAGTGAAAATATATGCCACCAGCTTTCGAACCGGCTTACCATCAAATCGAGCGTCTCTGCACATGCGTGCATTAGAGACCCCTGCTACTTTTTATTTTTTTTAGCTAATAATTATTATTTTCATTGTGGCAATTGTACTGAGGTGTTTTCCAGACTCCTTAAGTAACTCTTCTTGGTATGAGCTTCTTCATGAAAAAACATAGGAATAACTTCACATAACTGAATAAAATAAGATATTCGTGGAAAGAAAAATAAATAAATCTCTATGAAAAAGCTTTCTATAAGACCTTCAGTCAACTTGACTGAGAGAGATTTCGAAAAAAAAAATTGTAGAGTTTTTTTTATATTTCTATTGTACCTAGATTTTTAAAACTCTGTGTTGCTGAATTAAATAAGCTTTTATTATCGTTGTTTCTGGCGTTAAATACAAGACGTAGGAGACAAAGTAAGCCAAATACCACACAGAGCTCTTTCTCTATGCAGCCGCATACGAGAGAGAGTCTGTTCGTAATACACACACATAGAAATAGTTTTGCATCACCTCGGTTCCGAGAGTTCCGGAACCTGTACAGAAAACGGGAATAAAGATCAACATAAACATCATTTCCGCCCTTTTTATTGCTCATGAAAATCACACATTGAATGTTGTACCACCATACAGCGAGACCTTCAGAGGAGGTGATCCAGAGTGATGTAAACAAGTACACACCGGTACCTCTAATACCTAGTAGCACGTACTCTTGCATTGATGCATGTTTCTATTCGTCGTGGCATACTATCCACAAGTTCATCAAGGCACTGTTGGTCCACAATGTCCCACTCCTCAATGGCGATTCGGTGTAGATCCCTCAGAGTGGTTGGTGTGTCACGTCGCCCATAAACAGCCCTTTTCAATCTTTCCCACGCATGTTCGATAGGGTTCATGTGTAGAGAACATGCTGGCCACGCTAGTCGAGCGATGTAGTTATCCTGAAGGAAGTCATTCAAAAGATGTGCACGATGGGGATGCGAATTGTCGTCCATGAAGATGAATGCCTCGACAATATGCAACCGATATGGTTGCACGATCGGTCGGAAGATGGCATTCACGTATGTACAACCGTCAAAGCCCCTTCCATGACCACCAGCGGCGTACGTCGGCCCCACATAATGCCACACGAAAACATCAGGGGATCTCCACCTTGCTGCACTCGCTGAACAGTGTGTCTAAGGCATCCAGCCTGACCCGATTGCCTCCAAACACGTCTCCGACGATTGTCTGGTTGAAGGCATCGGTAAAGAGAACGTAATTCCAATTCTGAGCGGTCCGTTCGGCATGTTGTTGGTCCCATCTGTACCGCGCTGCATGGTGTCGTGGTTGCAAAGGAGGACATCGCCATGCACGTCGGGAGTGAAGATGCGCATCATGAAGCCTTTTGCGCACAGTGAGTCGTAACACGACGTCCTGTGGCTGCACGAAAAGCATTATTGAACGTGGTGGCGTTGCTGTTAGGTTTACTCCGAACCATTATCCGTAGGAAGCTGTTATCCACTGCAGGAGTAGCTCTTGGGCGGCCTGAGTGAGGCATATCATCGACAGTTCCTGTCCATATGTATCTCCTCCATGTCCGAACATCATCGCTTTGGTTCACTCCGAGACGCCTGGACATATCCGCAGTTGAGAGCCGTCACTGGCACAAAGTAACAATGCGGACGCGATCGAACCGCGGTATTGACCGTCAAGGCATGCTTGAACTACAGACAACACGAGCTGTCTACCTCCTTCCTGGTGGAATGACTGCAACTGATCGGCTGTCGGACCCCCTACGTCTTATAGGGGCTGCTCATGCATGGTTGTTTACATCTTTGGGCGGGTTTAGTGACATTTCTGGACAGTCAAAGGCACTGTGTCTGTGATACAATATCCATAGTAAACGTCTATCTGTCTTTAGGAGTTCTGGAAACTGGGGTGATGCAAAACATTTTTTGATGTCTGTATTTTCTATGAGTATTTCTGACGGAGCCGTGTGGGTAATATAGGTCACTCTCTTACTAACTGACGACCACGTTTGGTTTTGATCGGCGCACACGAAATGGTATCCTAGGATGTCTTGCAGAACACAGTGTAATACGCACACGATGCTAGTCCTACTGGAAATAGTCTCTGTCACGTGAAATAATTTCGGCGACAGATGGCATACCTCTGTACAAAAACAGTAGATATGTTGAGGTTGATCTTGTTTTGTCACATTCTGGTATTTTTACTTTCTAGCACTGAATATAGCTTAGGCAGTTGATAACATCGGTGAGCAAAATTATTACTGTCCGATGGCAGACGAAGGAGTTTAGCGGTTTTTCGAGGCTATAAAAGGCTCTAAGTGAGTACGGATTAATTTCTGGCTGTCTTGGACTGTGTCAAAAAGTGGCTGCGTGCGCTTTAATTAAGAATTAAGCGAGTATAATTCTTACCCTTCTGAAGAGCTTGCTGTTCTTAACTCTCCGATTTCACGGTCAAAACGTAAAAGTAATAGCAGTATTATCCAGGTCAGCTCATCATAGAATCCCTCTGCCTCCTGTACATCGATCTAAAGCAAGACAGGTTTTTATTTTTCGTAGATCCTAAAACTAACCGTAATCGTGAAATATAGCAATAAGAAATAACCCGATCGTACCTCTTTCGCCATCGTAAATCCCTTTTGTGTGCTGCAACTAACGATTCCATCGAGAATCATCCTCAAATTGTGGGAGTACCTGAGTTTCAGAATTATTAAATTATTTTTCTCTCATTAAGCGGTCAACAATTTTTCTATCCCCGTCAATAAACGTAAGTCACACAGAAGGAGATTTTACACGCGCCAACACTTTGCTACTAACAGCGTCACACCACTGCGATCTGACGTTCGTGGGCAGACAAGACAGACAAGATTTGTGGATATTACGCACCCAATTCGTTCTAGGATGTACGATTTGTCTTGAATGTGTGGGAGTTCATTATAAGATTATTCTGTATAATCCTGTCGTGGATAGGCGAAAGTTGTCCTCACCAACGTTAATGATATCAATGTAATATGGCCTGACGTATGGAAAGGGGAATTCTGAATTGAATGTGAATTGGGGGCGAAATTTATGCGGGTCTGTAGCGGAGCATCATAGTTTTTCTGGCGGTATTTGTTCTTTCTTGAAGGATGTCATACGTGTCCTTTGACTGCTCGGTTAGCCGTGCGATCTAACGCACTGCTTTCCGGGCCGGAATGCGTGCCGGTCCCAGTCACGAATCCGCCCGGCGGATTAGTGTCGAGGTCCGGTGTGCCGGCCAGTTTGTGGATGGTTTTTGAAGGCAGTTTTCCATCTGCCTCGGCGAATGCGGGCTGGTTCCCTTTATTCCGTCTCAGTTACACTATGTTGGCGATTGCTTGGCAAACACTGACTCCACTTACGCGTACACCGTTATTACTGCACCACGCAAACATTCGGGGCTACATTCGTCTGGAAGAGGGAAGAGGGGGTGGAGAGAGGGGGGAGGGGGGTGTCACTGGCGACCGAACCGCACAATAAACCTGGGTTTGGTGTGGGGCAGCGGTGGGATGAGTGGACTGCTGTAGCCTCTTGTGGGGTTGTGAACCACTGAGGGCTAAGGTGGGAACGAAGCCTGTCCGTCGTTTCTAGGTCCCCAGTTCCATACAATACAATACAATACGTGTCCTTTACGAATGTGATGCGAAAATGAATCTACGGATTTCGTCGACCAGTTGCCCCGACTGTAGTTGGTGTTGCTGTTATCTGGAGTGGTACTTTAATGATATTTGCTGCCCATATAGTCCACGCCCCGGCTGATAGGATCTGATCTGCTTTGCTGTTTTAGGTGCTGTAGCGTAGAAGACGCTATCTATTTTTATTTGGTAGCACATACGTATTTATAAAGTTCACTGTTTATAAGCGGTCTATGTGCCACTGTCGTTGTTCCCGTATTACACATTACATTATCGCATTCTAATTTGCCACTTCATTTGATACATAATCAGAGGATACGCCAGAATGTATTCCCTCGTTGTTTGCGTACTTTTGCAATCGGAAGTCACTTCGTGTGAGATGGTGGGCTTCCGCGCCTGGCTTGTAAGATGGTGGCTTTATCCTTGTTAAGATCCGCTCCACTGAACCTTTCATAAGCTTCTGACATTCTGCAGCCACACACTGTCACGGTCATGAGAATTCTATATAACTGTTGCAGCAACGGCTCCTGTGGTAAAGCAACTAGAGCTGTCGGAAATGCACATCTTGACGGAGTCCTTGTCATAACAGTACTGGTGCAGAGAGAGACTGATAAACGTTAATTTTCGTGGTAGTATTACCCACACACCGCACAATTATCTCAACAGATCGGTCGTTGATACCGCTTTGAGGCATACCCTTCTCTACATATGAGTGATCCACTCCATAGTATGCGTTTTTAAAGTACAGGGAAATTAGCCTCTCAGGCCATCACTGTCACATTCCGGTGTGTTTCAGTTATATTGGTCGTACTTTACCTATGAATTGCATTATGTTGATAATCACCCAAGACTCGGTGTATAGCCTGTTTTAGTCGTGTATCGAGAATACGGCTGTAATTGTTAAAATCAGTATTGAGACACATTACTGGGCGAAAGTTCTGTATTTTTTTCGGAGAAAATTTTTCAGTTAAGATGATGACTTCTTCCGTGAAATTAGATGGCAACGCCTCTCTTAGTGGTAGATCATTATAAATTTGAGTCAGTTTCGGTTCTATTAAACGCCAATCGCGTGAATAAACTTCTGCAGTGGTACCATCAATTGGCGGCGACTTATTAGAAGAAATTTGTTTCATTATTACAGGTATTTCATCTTAATTAATAGGTTGTACAAAGACATTCTGATATGAAGGCTGAGATAACCAAGTTGAGATACGAATGTCTGGCACTTCCGTATGGTAATACAGATTATGAAAACGTCATAAAACGTTGTTTTCTGCGTGCATTGTTCGGAATGTAAGGAACGATCGGTCGCGAAATGGAAACCACAAATCTTTGCACATTTAGCAACATCTTCCAGGTACTTCTCTACATCGTCGCCGCTCCGTCTTAGACATTTTTCGTAGCGTTATACCAAATTTTCAACACCATCGTCATAGAAGGCCTGTGCTTTCCCATAGTTCTCTACTCTGGTCTATAGCTCGTAGCCTGGCACAATTGTTGTCTTCGTATCCAGCGTTTCATGTGAACAGAGATGATACTCAGAATGAGCCAGTTTTGGCTGTGTTTTGGGTGATCGAACATTTCCCATCGAAAAGGCTGCAGGAGCGTCTTCACTGCCCCTGCAGAGTGCGGCCGAGAATTGGCATGAAGAAGGAAGTTTGTGGCAGTTGTGTTAGGTGGGCTGCATTCATTAATGCGAAGCTTCTCAGATGGTCCTACTGCTTGGCGGGAGACGTTGTTCTAGGCACCTTTACTCGCTCACAATGAGCTCACAACTGAAAAGAGCGTCTTGATACGATCGATGGGCATGCTTAAGACACTGCCCAAAACGTCTGTGAAAAAACTTGTCGGACTTTCTCAGTGGTTTCCATTTCGCGACCGATCGTCCCCCACTTTTCGAATAGCCCTCGTATCTCCTGTTGGTCGTCAGATATACAGTCCTGTGAGTCTATTAACGCCTTAATGATGTGATGTTGCGCACCTCGTCGCTCTTTTATAATCCATTTATATTGTAGATTTTTGCTGAAATTCTGCTGCAGAATCCTTAGATCTAATAACATATATCAGAGTTGCAAAATGCGGTAGTTGCTCAGTTGTAGCTATGTACTTTTTCGCTTTGTTTTTTGTATATTTTCGGTAACCGCATAAAGCTGTCTCAGCGCTAAGAAATAATAAGTCTGAGAGTGGTGTCCCCAACGTACAGTTTCCCTAGGAAATTGTTTTAATTCGCGCACAAGTTTCGATTTCGTATACACTGAGGTGACAAAAGTCATGGAATACCTCCTAATATCGTAGCAGACCTCATTTTTCCCGGCGTATTGTATCAACTCGACGTGGTGTCCACACAACAAGTCGTTGGAAGGACCGTGCAGAAATACTGAACCATGCTGTCCCTGTATTCGTCCATAAATGCGAAAGCGTTGGCGATGAAGGATTTTGTGCACGAAATGATCTCTCGATTACATCCCATAAATTTTCGATGGAATTCATTTCGGGTGATCTGGGTGGCCAAACCATTGGCTCGAATTGTCCATAGTGTTCTTCAAAACAGGAACATGGCACACTGTCATCGATAAAAATTGCATCCTTCTTTGGGAACATGAAGTCCATGAAGTCCATGACCCAGTCCATTTCATGCAAACACCATCCAAACCATTATGGAGCCACCACCAGTTTGCACCACCTTGCAAAATGCGGTGTTGACAACTTGAGTCCATGGCTTCGTGACGTGTGCACTACACTCGAACGCCGCCATCAGCTCTTACCAACTGAAATAGGGACTAATGTGACCAGGCCACGGTTTTCCGTTAGTATGGGGTCCAACCGATGTGGTCACGAGTCCAGGAGAGGCGCTGCAGGTGATGTCGTGGTGTTAGCAAAAGTACTCGTGTCGGTCGTCTGCTACCATAGCCAATTAATGCCAAATTTCGCCACTGTCCGAACGTCCCACACTAATTTCTGCGCTAATTTCACTCAGTTTGCTTGTCTATTAGCACTGACAATTCTACGCAAACGCCGCTGGCTTCGGTCGTTAAGTGAAGGCCGCATATATACGATCAAATCTGCTTGCTGTTTTTGCAAAGTAGGTGGATGCCGTTTGGATGAGGTGGTCTTTGCGCCACGTGTGGATGAACTTCGCTCTTTGACCAAGTTGTGTAATTCAGTGTCCGGCAAGAATTGTGGGTGTTCGCGACCTTGGGACCAATTGTCACTTGCGTTTTAAAAAATCAGCGTTGTTCTAATTCCGGGCAAGTGCCGAATGGAACATTCACGTTGATTAACTGTGTCGTTTAAACAGCCTGATATTCCTCCTCATGACGCAAGCAGAAAGGCGGGACTACTCGGTATACCTCGTCTATACAAAATTGTAGTGCCCGCAGTACCGCCTATACCTGTGTATGTTCGTATCCAATAATGTCTGTAATTGCGAGAGAAACTACCGCTTGCAATATACACTGCCGGAAAAATCTCAAAACCAAAAAATAATTAATGAAGAGAGATCAACTTCTGCAAATACATTTGCCTAGGTAACATATTTAAGTAATTAAAATTGCATGATCACAGGTTAATGTAACCGCGAGATAAGCCATTGCAAATGTAAATGCTGGTAAATCAATAATCAGCGTAACCGCTAGGATGTTAAAGGCAAGCATGTAAACGTTCATGCACTGTGTTGTACAGGTGCCGGATGTCAGTTTGTGGGAAGGAGTTCCACGCTTTTTGCACGTGGTCGGTCAATACAGAGACGGTTAATTATGGTTCTGAATGGCTGGAATTTTCTAACGGTGGCGTCCTACATGTGCCCGACGGGGGACAAATCTGGTGACCTGACAGGCCGTGGCAACCCGTCAGCATCTTGTAGAGTATGTTCAGTTATAATAGCGGTATGTGGGCGAGCGTTATCCTGTTGCAAAACACCCTCTTGAATGCTGTTTGTGAATGGCAGCACAACGGGTCGAATCAGCAGACTGACGCACAGATTTTCAATCTGAGTGGGTGGGTAACCATGAAATTGCTTCTGCGATATCGCACCCAAGAACATAAATGCAGCCGTAGGTTCAGTGAATCTAGAAGGCAGACAGATTGGTTGCAGGCCCTCAATGGCCCCCTCCTAACCAACACACGGCACGGAGGAAGAACGAGTTTTCATCAGAAAACGCAACCGACCTCCACGGCGCCCTCCAATGAGCTCTCGCTTGATACTATTGAATTCGCAAATGGCAGTGTTTTGCGGTCAGTGGAATGCACACTACAGGGCTTTTGGCTCGGAGCTGTCCTTGAAATAACCGATTTATAACAGTTCGTTGTGTCACCTTGGTACCAACCGCTGCTCAAATTGCTGTTGCAGACGCACTACGATGCGCATAAGGCATATGGCGAACTCTATGGTCTTCCCTCGCGATAGCGACATGTAGCTGAACGAAGCCCTGTCTTCTTGTGATGGTACATTCTTGTGACCACCGGTGCCAGAACGTGTGTAGTGGCTACTTTCCTGTCATGACTTTCTGCAGTATCCCAGAAGGAATTCCAGCTTTATGTAGCCCTATTAAAGGACGTCTTTCAAACGCAGTGAGGCACTGACAATGGCGTATTTATCACTTTAAGGGCATTCTTGACTAACATCAGCTTATCGCATCCAGTCTCAAACGTAATTAACGCTGACAACCGTTACAGCGCGTATTTAAAGCGAACCTGATTTGCATCATTATAGTGGCGCCACTATCCCCACTCTTATACGACTGGGTGAAATTCCAATACACATAAACTTTAAGGTGTGGAAACACGTCTACCAACTTTAGTTTATGTCGCAGAGCTTCTTCTTGGTGTTGCGATTTTTTTCCGGCAGTGTAGCTATGTTCATCCCTGTCTCGTATAAATGAGTCTTCAGTTCTGTTATCTTTGTTACGAATGTAATGCTGTTAACACTTATGGTTGCTATACAGTACGTTTTACCTCGTTGTTCACTTAATTACATTGTATGATTATCAGCTCATTGTGTGTCAGGATCATATTCTAAATCCATATGCATCATTACTTGTTCGTTCCGAGCTTCAGTATTGATCTTCTGCTAACTCCTGGCTGGGTGAGGTGATAGGGCTTTGTTGCAGTTTTGTTCACGACCGTGTCAGCGCTATTTTTTACGGTGTTTTCTCGGCCTGCCCTGTTTGCTTTAGCTTCCGATATTGACATTGTCCTGTTCGGCGGCTAATGTTCTTTTCTCTCGTTCGGTGAGGGTGGGTTTCTGGCCAGGCGTGTGTCGTGTAGCTTATATAAAAGCTGCGCTCCTTTCTTCTTCGCTGTGGATGCTACAGTTTCGTTAATGATCTTTGTCTGTATTGGATGTTCGAAGTTTTCACTTAGGGTCATGCCTACGTCAATACTGACAGGTCTAATTTCAGTATGCATTGGCTGAGATGATTGCGATAAGGAGAGATCGTGCTCCGTTTCAGATTATGATCACAGCCTTTCTGAAAGTTGGGGAGTCACGTCTGTGTTTCCGACATTACTCGGGGCTGCTATCTCTAATTCGTTTCGTCGTGACATATGAGTAGTATGTTTTTTCGGACTCTTCAGAGCATGTCTGGCTGCTCCCGTTCTACACAGCTGTCGTTTAAGATATCATAGTAATGTTCAGCTGATGACTTCCCATGTTGATTCTGTGCAACCAGTTAGTTACACGTATCTGTCACATTGTGCCCGCAAATGACCCGTCTTACCGCATAAGGTGCATGTTTACGGCTGCGCGTTATAAGCGACAAGAGCGCGGCATCCAATAACATTTATATACGACGGGACATGTCTCGTAGGGCCAGCTCCTACGGATATAACCAGGTCAGGAACGTTAAAGTGGACAAAGTTCAAAACCATCGTACAATATGCGTTAGATGAGTATGTGCCAAGCAAGATCGTAAGAGATGGAAAAGAACCACCGTGGTACAACAACAGAGTTCGAAAACTGCTGTGGAAGCAAAGGGAACTTCACAGCAAACATAAACATAGCCAAAGCCTTGCAGACAAACAAAAATTACGGGAAGCGAATTGACGCATGGTGCAGGGAATGGCAATTGAATCGCAATGTAGACAAGTGTAATGTGCTGCGAATGCATAGAAAGAAGGATCCCTATCATTTAGCTACAATATCGGGTCAGCAACTGGAAGCAATTAATTCCATAAATTATCTGGGAGTACGCATTAGGAGTGATTTAAAATGGAATGATCATATAAAGTTGATCGTCAGTAAAGCAGATGCCAGACTAAGATTCATTGGAAGAATCCTAAGGAAATGCAATCCGAAAACAAAGGAAGTAGGTTACAGTACGCTTGTTCGCCCACTGCTTGAATACTGCTCCGCAGTGTGGGATCCGTACCAGATACGGTTGATAGAAGAGATAGAGAAGATCCAACGAAGAGCAGGACACTTCGTTACAGGATCATTTAGTAATCGCGAAAGCGTTACGGAGATGATAGATAAACTCCAGTGGAAGACTCTGAAGGAGAGACGCTCAGTAGCTCGGTACGGGCTTTTGTTAAAGTTTCGAGAACATACCTTTACCGAAGAGTCCAGCAGTATATTGCTCCCTTCTACGTATATCTCGCCAAGAGACCATGAGGATAAAATCAGAGAGATTAGAGCCCACACAGAAGCATACCGACAATCCTTCTTTCCACCAACAATACGAGACTAGAATAGAAGGGAGAACCGATAGAGGTACTCAAGGTACCCTCCGGCACACACCGTCAGGTGGCTTGAGGAATATTAAAAAAAAAAGTGAAATGAGAGTTCGTTGTACACTGCTCCTGTTGAACATGAAACACATTACCATAATCTGTCAGATCCAACTGGATTTGCTCGTCAGGAATTTCAAAGGGTAAGTTGTAAACAAGAATAGGGGGTAAAATCCCACGCATGACTCTCTCACTTTAATCATCCCAACAAGTTATTACAATTTACCTCCCCTTTTGTATGATTAATTATTCTTTGACACGTTATTTCGGAACGCAGCTTTATAAATATCGCATTTTGGAAGAAACCAAATTGTAGTCCAGACATATCGCCAGAGGTTACACAAGCAGACGCCGCAAGCAAGCCATATATCTCATTAATTATCCATTAATAACTGCCAAAGGAAAGTTCAAACCTTTAAGTATTCAACCGCATGTATGACTTCGTAGTGAACTGAAGCGCTTTACATACAAGTTTTTATCTTCAGTTACTTCACTGGTGTCACCTGAGGCAATACATAAGCTTCTTCCCGCCGGCTGCTAAGGACTCAGCACGACGGAAACCACAGTACGTCACCTGATGTGCATATTGCCGCTACGTTCGCGACGGCCGCTGCACAGCAAATGGACCTCGGCTACCGAGGCAGGCACCATCTCACAAGATGACGGCGAAGGAGAAGATCGAAGTGACGACAGTGAATCTGTATAAGACAGTGGAAGCAAGAAATGCCGCATTTGATAGGCTGATCCACCCTATAGTGTACCGAATAGCTAACTTAGTTAGGAGCAGAACACGCCAACAATCTAAGAAAGATGTTGGAAAGATGAAAACGTTTCACTTCATGTGTGAGAGTCGATATAGGATAATCGCTATGCAACAACTACAGTGGAACTAATGTGTCCGAAAACTTCGGGACAGAGCGGTGAGGGGAACATAGACAACTTCAGGATGTCTATAGAAGTGGAAACGCAGGAGCAAAGGAAGAAGAGGGATACATGTCGTTAAAGAAGAGGAAGAGCAAAAGGTAAGCGGTTGAAGGTATTTCACCACGTGAATATGGTGAATAGTTGTGCAGCACTGTAATCACTTTTGCAATGTGTTCGCACAATCAAGATTGACATCGAATGGACAATGTAGTATTCTCCACTTACTACACGCTACATGAGAAGTACACTCAACATACCTAGCTGCTTAAGTTAGACGATAGTTAAATATTTTCTCACATAACTCAGCTGCATTCCGCCTTGAGGTATCATAAAATTTCCGGTCAGTCCACGTGCTTCATCACCGACGATCACATAACGAAGTGCTATTTCGTGATTTATTGTTAAAGTACTTTGTTTCGGTATATCCAAAGCGTTTTTTAGTGAGTGTTTCATATAGAATGGAATCTCTTGAAATTCCTGAGTCGCTGCCTTTTCCGTAAGCGAGAATGACTATCCAGATAACGCGATAGTGAAGAGTCACATAGCGCCAACAGCACTAGAGAAAAAATGTTTGCTCATGAGGTATAGGAACTTCAATGTTCTAGGTTTTGTATTGCGGTATGTTTAACATCGAGAGATACGATACAATGAAGAAACATTGAGTTTTATTCAAATCCTTAAGATATTTCAAAAATGGCTCTGAGCACTGAGGGACTCAACATCTGTGGTCATCAGTCCCCTAGAACTTAGAACTACTTTAACCTAACTGACCTAAGGACATCACACACATCCATGCCCGAGGCAGGATTCGAACCTGCGACCGTAGCAGTCACGCGGTTCCGGACTGAAGTGCCTAGAACCGCACGGCCACCGCGGCCGGCCTAATATATTTCTGTCCATTTTTTCTTCACTTGCTTTAACACCACAATATCCTTTAATTTCGTTCAGATAACTTTGTATAAGTGAAGAATTATCCCAAATATAGTCGACTGCTACGTCATACAACACCCGTTTGCAAGATATATGAAACTGAAACAGGCAATTTGAGAGAGTAACTGCTGCAAGGAACACGCTCTACCGCTTGTCATCTGGAGTCCTTCGAAATTCGATCTCGGGTTGGCGTGTGTCGAAGTGTGTTACCTCTGAGCTTACCCTGGACCGCTTAAACGGAGACGCTCTAGTGGTGGTCAGCAACATTATACTGTTACTGCACACACGAACAGCAACCGTAACTCGATGTCGACATAGAGGCGCAAAAGGAAGGAAGGAACTTTTCTTTCGTTTCCTTTACTGCTTGCTCAATATAAAGATTGAATAACATCGGGGAGAGGCTACAAACCTGTCTCACTCCTTTCCCAACCACTGCTTCCCCTTCATGTCCCTCGACTCTTATAACTGCCATCTGGTTTCTGTACAAATTGTAAATAGCCTCTCGATCCCTGTATTTTACCCCTGCCACCTTCATAATTTGAAAGAGAATATTCCAGTCAACATTGTCAAAAGCTTTCTCTAAGTCTACAAATACTAGAAACGTAGGTTTGTCTTTCCTTAATCTTTCTTCTGAGGTAAGTCGTAGGGTCAGTATTGCCTCACGTGTTCCAACATTTCTACGGAATCCAAACTGATCTTCCCCGAGGTCGGCTTCTACCAGTTTTTCCATTCGTCTGTAAAGAATTCGCGTTAGTATTTTACAGCTGTGACTTATTAACCTGATAGTTCGGTAATTTTCACATCTGTCAACACCTACTTTCTTTGGGATTGGAATTATTATATTCTTCTTGAAGTCTGAGGGTATTTCGTCTGTCTCATTCATCTTGCTCACCAGATGGTAGAGGTTTGTCAGGACTTGCTCTCCCAAGGCTGTCAGAGTATCGTATCTCCCAATTCATCTTCATCTACCTCCTCTTCCACTTCCATAATATTGTCCTCAAGAATATCGCCCCAGTATAGACCCTCTATATACTCCCTCCACCTTTCTGCTTTCCCTTCTTTGCTTAGAACTGGGTTTCCATATGTACTCTTGATATTCATGCAAGTGGTTCTCTTTTCTCCAAAGGTCTCTTAAATTTTCCTGTAGGCAGTATCTATCTTACCTCTAGTAATATATGCCACTACATACTTACATTTCTCCTCTAGCCATCCCTGGTTAGCAATTTTGCACTTCCTGTCGATCTTTGAGACGTTTGTATTTCTTTTTGCCTGCTTCATTTACTGCATTTTTATATTTTCTCCTTTCCTCAATTAAATTCAATATTTCTTCTGTTACCCAAGGATTTCTACTAGCCCTACGTAAGCATTGTTAATGTATTTTGTTTTCTTGTCTTGTGATTTTTAGGTCTCAATAGGAGTGTTGTCATCGATGAAGCTTCGATAGAACCAGAGACTCGAGGATTGTCAGAGCTGAAAGCAAGACGCATATTGTTATAAAAGGTAGCAAAACCAACAGCTGATAATACAGAACTTGTGGGTTGATAGAATCGCAATCGTCAGAATGGGGTGTCGATTTGTCAGTGGGTTTGATAGCGTTAACTGCATTTATCTCACTATTGACGTTACTGGCCTCATTATCGACTTCACCGGCGTCATTATTGATTTTACTTGCCTCATTATTGACTTCAGTGTGCCTTTCTTTACTTTCGCCTTGGTGCATTTTCATACCAGCAGTACTTTCTTTGGTGTCTACTTTTTTCTGAAGAAAAGGAAGTCTTGAAAACTACGAGGACCAGAACCTGAAGATGCTGTTTTGATTGTCTTTAGTTCCTTATTCTAGCAGTCAAGTATGTTTTTCCATTTTTTTGTAGCGATGCACCTGAAAATAATACGACATTATTAATTTCGATGTTTCAGATATGTTGGGACGGGTTGTTCTTTGGAGACATAGTAACAGGAAAAGTCCGCGAAGTACTAAGACATTGTGGGAAAAGTTGATGCATAAATTAATGCCTGAACCTACTGCAGATATGTGGAACCGAATAGCGGAAGACTTTGAAAGATATGCAAATTTTCCAAATTGCATGCGCGCCATAGATGTGTTATAAAGCCTATGGTTTCTGGATCGTTGTATCGAAACTACAGACATTTCTTTTCTATAGTGCTTTTAGCGCTCTACGACTGAAACTACTGTTTTACTTACGTTGACATCGGAACTTATAGCAAAGCAGTGAGTGTGCTATATTTAAAAATTCCATATTTTGCAAAAGACTTGCAGAAAAATCATTGAATGTGCAAAAACCCATACCAATATCTTATGTTTATCCAACACCAATGCACTGTGTTATCGTTAGAGATGAAGCTTTTGGCTTAGCTCAGAATTTAATGAGACCCTATGCAGGCAAATGTTTACCATATAAAAAACGGATTTTTAACAATAGACCATTGAGAGCCAGACGGTACAGAGAGTGCACTTTCGGCATATTGTCAAAAAAAGTGGCGAATTTATCGTTGGCCTATGAATGTAAACACAGACTTTGATGAAGACATAATAAAAACCTGACCGCCTGCTTAGCTGGATGGTAACGTGCTTGCCTCCCATCCAGAGGGCCCGAATTCGATTCCCGGCTGGGTTGGAGATTTACTCCGCTCGTGGACTGGGGGTTGTGTTGCCCTCATCATCATTTCATCCTCGTCACCGGCACGTGAGGCGCCCAGTGCGCCGTCGATTGAAATAAAACTAGCACACGGCTGCGGAACATCCTCGGATGGGGCCTCCCAGCCACCAATGCCATAAGCTCATTTCACTTTTTTTAAAATAAGAACTTGTTTTGTACTGCCCAACTTTGTGAGGACTAGAGATGGTATGAAGTATGAAGATACTTTATATACTGCACCAATGGATAATCTAAATACGTTGGCTGCAGGAAGACGAAACCTTCAGCTTTGAATGTTACAGATAAATTCACTGATTTATTTGTGAGTGAGGGGCGTGTTGGATGGCAAGATACAAAAATCTAATTCTATTTACGTTCTATGTAAGATCATATTTGTTCAATAAACACCTACTTACCAAAACTATTATTTTTCAACGTATCATTATAATTTCCAAATACATCCACCAACTTTTGTCAAGCTTGGTTTTTGGCATTTTTATTAGAATATTCATCGCTCTGAAGATCCCATAATGCAGGTCGTTTCTCCACTTCATCAATAAATAATGCAGTGTTGACGCTTGTGGCACTGAGACGTCCGAACCGCGCTGTGCCAGCAACGAAACTAAATGGTCTCATAGGATTCCACAGGCGGTTGAAATGCAGCTACCGCACGATCTGACTACCCGCGCGGTTAACATGTGCATAGTTACGATGATACTCAAGTAAATAAAACCCGCGCGGGCACCGCGCGATGCTGTAACGGGCCAGTTAAAGGCGTGTCTGAATACGGTCTAAGGAATAGAGTGCTACTAGAAGCTCACGATCACATCCTAGCGGGTCTTGGAGATCGCAGTTCTACCACCAGAAGAGCAGCAGAAAGGTATTGGTGAAGGTGTACGCACACAGACGTAAAAACGTTTTGTGGGATTGCATACAGTGCACCCAGAGGGAGGATTTGGGTCGAGCAAGAGTACCATTGCAGAGGTTACCTGAACCATCCGAATTTCTGTGGACTGATGTTTTAGGTCCATTCAATAAAACAACTGCAGGGAATAAGTCCACAGTCAGAATCACAGATTATTTTTAAGGCTAGATAAAAATCATGTTGATGCCAAACCAACAGGCAGTAACAGTCGCAAATGCATTTGTGAATAATTGGATACTTACGTTTGGAGTGCCTGAAACAATAGTAACAGACCTGGGAACGAAGCTCATGCCAGATCTATTTAAGCAATTGTGTAAACTATTGAATGTGACGAATTTAAGTATTAGCCCTCTCCATCCACAGGTCAATGGAAGAAATGAAAGAGTGCATAGGGCAATCAGCAAGATGCTTGGATATTACGTTGACTCACATCACACCAACTGGGATTTCTATTTGAAGTAAGCCTTCTCAGCCTACGACTGAAAACAGAATTCTCGCCATATGAGGTAGTATGTGGTCGTATAATGGCATCACCGTTAAACATACTGAAATCGAGAAAGGAAAGACGGAAAGTCTGTTAAGGAATTTGCTAGAGTGATTATGCAAATATGGAACAGAGTATGGAGGGCAAATACACGAGCACTGGAGAAAGAAGAAGAAGCAGTTGGCCGTACCGCAAGAATGCCACAGTATGAGGTTAATCAGAGGGTGATGCTATCAGCTTCGTAAACACCGACGGGAAAGACAAAGAAGTTTTTTTGCGAACTACCAGGGGCCATACCAAATGGTAGAGACTACGACGCCAGTAACTGTCAAGGTGCAATTGCCGACGAGAAAGACAGTTGTGCATATAGGGCGGTTGAAATCTTTTCAGTGGAGTCCAGAGGTTATTCCAGATACAGAAGATGCAGACCGGAAAGGAAGAGCGAGGAGAAATATATCGGAAGATAAACAAGAGGTTGTGAATGAAATGGTAACGAGGTGCCCTTATGGATTAAGCCTAGAAAATAGTCATTTTATATTCTTTTTAGTTTAAGTATAGATTTAGTGTGGTTAGCATAAGCAGCTACGAGCTTCAATGCATTGAAGTGGGAGGAAAGTGATAGGTATTCCTGCCCCTAGGTGAGGTGACAGAAGGCGAGATTATGCGGTTCATAGAGGGTCTACTGATCTTCGTCGGCCTGGAAGCATTACGGAACCAACATCTGGATCAAAAATGGCTCTGAGCACTATGGGACTTAACAGCTGAGGTCATCAATCCCCTAGAATTTAGAACTACTTAAACTTTACTAACCTAAAGACATCACACACATCCATGCCCGAGGCGGGATTCGAACTTGCGACCGTAGCGGTCGCACGGTTCTAGAACAGCGCTGCCACTCCAGCTGGCGAACCGACATCTGGAAGGGAGAGTGCAGTTCTCCAAGCAGTAAGACGTAGTTCAAATGGTTCAAATGGCTCTAAGCACTGTGGGACTTAACATCTGAGGTTATCAGTCCCCTAGACTTAGAACTACTTAAACCTAACTAACCTAAGGACGTCACACACATCCATGCCCGAGGCAGGATTCGAACCAGCGACCGTAGCAGCCCCGTGGTTGTGGACTGAAGCGCCTAGAACCGCTCGGCCACCACGGCCGGCTGTAAGAGGTCAGCTAGCGGTAAACTTTTTGTTTCCATATCAGTATTTAGAGGATCTAAGGAAAGTACGGAGGAAATTGGATCCGGAAGTGGGGCCTATTTTGGAACTCGAGCACAAAAAACTTACCTTTTTTTATTTCAAAGTAGCCAGAGCATTTGTGAAAAGGCTAGCCGCTCGCTGTAACGCGCTGATTCCCGTCCTGGAAGGCGTGCCGGTGGCCGGCACGAATCCGCCCTGTGGATTAGTGTCGGAGCCCGGTGTGCCGACCAGCCTTTGGATGGTTTTTCAGGCGGTTTTCCATCTACCTCGGCGAATGCTGCCTGGTTCCTCTTATTCTGTCTCAGTTACACTGTGTCGGCAATTGCTGCGCAAACACCGTTTGCACATACGTGTACTCCATAATTATTCTACCACACGTCTGCTATGAGACGTTCCCAGAAGGGGAGGGAGAGGGGGTCCACTGGGGCCCGTCCCGCAAAATAACCCTGGATTAGGTGTGGGGCGTCGGTGGGATGGATGGACTGCTGTCGCCTGTTGTGGGATTGTGAACCACTGAGGGCTACGGCGGGACGAAGCCTCTCCGTCGTTTCTAGGTCCCCGGTTAAATACATACATACACACATGCAATACATTGGTGAGAACTGATGGACCAAAAGTTTACATTTCCGTATCTGTACCATTAGAAGGGAAACAAGCACACTGCGATCGCTACATAGTTGATGCGTACCCGGTCAAGTGAGGGATATTTAAGAAAGCCGTAAGAGTAGATCGCAGCGACTACTACACTCCTGGAAATTGAAATAAGAACACCGTGAATTCATTGTCCCAGGAAGGGGAAACTTTATTGACACATTCCTGGGGTCAGATACATCACATGATCACACTGACAGAACCACAGGCACATAGACACAGGCAACAGAGCATGCACAATGTCGGCACTAGTACAGTGTATATCCACCTTTCGCAGCAATGCAGGCTGCTATTCTCCCATGGAGACGATCGTAGAGACGCTGGATGTAGTCCTGTGGAACGGCTTGCCATGCCATTTCCACCTGGCGCCTCAGTTGGACCAGCGTTCGTGCTGGACGTGCAGACCGCGTGAGACGACGCTTCATCCAGTCCCAAACATGCTCAATGGGGGACAGATCCGGAGATCTTGTTGGCCAGGGTAGATGACTTACACCTTCTAGAGCACGTTGGGTGGCACGGGATACATGCGGACGTGCATTGTCCTGTTGGAACAGCAAGTTCCCTTACCGGTCTAGGAATGGTAGAACGATGGGTTCGATGACCGTTTGGATGTACCGTGCACTATTCAGTGTCCCCTCGACGATCACCCGAGGTGTACGGCCAGTGTAGGAGATCGCTCCCCACACCATGATGCCGGGTGTTGGCCCTGTGTGCCTCGGTCGTATGCAGTCCTGATTGTGGCGCTCACCTGCACGGCGCCAAACACGGATACGACCATAATTGGCTCCAAGGCAGAAGCGACTCTCATCGCTGAAGACGACACATCTCCATTCGTCCCTCCATTCACGCCTGTCGCGACACCACTGGAGGCGGCCTGCAAGATGTTGGGCGAGAGCAGAAGACGGCCTAACGGTGTGAGGGACCGTAGCCCAGTTTCATGGAGACGGTTGCGAATGGTCCTCGCCGATACCCCAGGAGCAACAGTGTCCCTAATTTGCTGGGAAGTGGCGGTGCGGTCCCCTACGGCACTGCGTAGGATCCTACGGTCTTGGCGTGCATCCGTGCGTCGCTGCAGTCCGGTCCCAGGTCGACGGGCACGTGCACCTTCCGCCGACCACTGGCGACAACATCGATGTACTGTGGAGACCTCACGCCCCACGTGTTGAGCAATTTGGCGGTACTTCCACCCGGCCTCCCGCATGCCCACTATACGCCCTCGCTCAAAGTCCGTCAGCTGCACATACGGTTCACGTCCACGCTGTCGCGGCATGCTACCAGTGTTAAAGACTGCGATGGAGCTCCGTATGCCACGGCAAACTGGCTGACACTGATGGCGGCGGTGCACAAATGCTGCGCAGCTAGCGCCATTCCGCGGCCAACACCGCGGTCCCTGGTGTGTCCGATGTGCCGTGCGTGTGATCATTGCTTGTACAGCCCTCTCGCAGTGTCCGGAGCAAGTATGGTGGGTCTGACACACCGGTGTCAATGTGTTCTTTTTTCCATTTCCAGGAGTGTATTAACTGAAAGAGACAAGAGAAGATATGTAGAAATGGAGGAAGTAAAGTTACAAAAATACTACCGAGGGGATATCACAGTTTGTCCGAATATGGTAATAAGAGAGGGGCACGATTCCTGTGCAGTGAAATTGCTAAGGGGTAAAAGGAGGTACGACAACGCAATAAAGAAGCGCCAGAGCAGGAACTGTACTTTCAACAGGTTGAGGCTCATTATTTGTACTCTATCTTTGACAAGACGGTTGTAGTGGCTAATTGTTTCGATCAGGAGAAGCTAGAATTAAACGGGAGTGATTTGTTATTAAACTGAACAGCGAGTAAAATAATGGGCATACTTTCCATCTGCTGGCCACGATTTCAGGGACCCCTCACCTGAATATTTCGCAGCCTCGTTTGTATTGGCCAGAGGAGCCCATTGTAGTACTACCTGTCGCCAATCTAACCAGTTTAAATCAAAGTCTAGGGCCGCAATTAATGCAGTCTATAAACACGCTTCGGAGCCAACACGACGGACGAATCTCCCTGGAAATATTACTGTAGTATGGAAATTTATTTCGGGAAAATCGGTACCGGAAAGGGACAACATTGATTACTGTAGTACCAACCATAGCAGTGACATTTGTTCTACTGAGTGAAGTCCTTATTTTGGTAAGCAGAAGACGAAACACAACACTTCATTTGTACGCAGCCGTCAGTCACATTCTAGTGGCTTGGATACCCCCGTCATAAAAACTACAGAACCGAGATGACTGCACAGTGGGGTAGTAATAAGAGTAAGTGATTAATTTCAGCTTGTAAGTTTGGAATAGAGAGTTAGAAGTTATTGTGCAAGAAGCCTACTAATGAAATAAGTTCCATGGTGGTTAAGTTAAGGAGCAGGGCAAGAGGTCCTGTAGAAACATGTAAGATTACGTGATGTGGTTAAGGGAACCAATTTTTAGAATAATTCTCAGGAGGCGAAACAGAGCTACAAAGTCCAGTCGCCATGAACAAGGATAATCTTGTCTGGTCGACCCGAGGCAACAGGACTTGATAACAAGGAGAGCAATTGTAGCGTATCGACCGTATTCGGTAAAAAGTGCGCAAGAGTTGGAAGTGAGTTGCAACAGAGCCAGCTACAGGCAGGCAAGAGTGTTATGCATTGAGAAACAAAACATGGCAGACAGGAGCTGCAAAGCAGACCTAGCTGGGCAGGGTATAGTAACAGCCAAAGCTGCAGTACGCTAGCGCAAGGATGGAAGACTTACCTCACTTGCCACCACAGAATCGCTTAGAGTACATGCCTTAATGTGGGATGTAATGGAATTTGGTAAAAAAATCGATGTTTCAAAAATATTAATTTCTTGATCTACACAGTATAATCTATGTTGTGTGTGAATTTTATCGTGAGAACAGATTTAGTAGTGCCTTTTAATTGTTATACTTATTAAGTCTGCACTTTTTCAAACTCCCAGCTTTTCCGACATTTGGGAAACTGCTTGCATCAGTGGGATTTTTGTCAGTGTGAAGGTTATTTTCTTTCGATATCTTTGGCTAACATGTATATCTCTGGCTGACATCTATATGTTTGTCTTAAAACTTTTTTGCATGTAGTTTATTTACATTTTGAGAATACTAACACATATAAGTAAGTGGAAGGTTGAATTCGCAGACCTTTATGTGGAGGTCAAGATTTATGCACATTGGGTGGTGGAAAAACTGTGTTTATGAAATGGAGCTTTCATGGAAACCGGTTTACCAACAAAAAAGAGGAAGCAGCTCGAAATGAAGAACATAAACTCTCAGCTTCAGCATCGAAACTTGGGACAGGAGAATTGTACAGGTGCGTGAATGATGTTGATAAGGATTCCACTGGATTCAGACTTATTGATTTAGAGTTTCTCCGACATACTATAAAGTTTTCATGTTCATGTGTTAGCTGTAAAAATGCGAAATGCATTATTGTTGTTGAAGAAAGAAGAGTGGGAATAGCTTGTGATTTTAAATTAATTTTTAATTCGTGTGCCTATGAACTTCAATTTTCCTCCTCCAAAAAACTGATACTGGTAGCTACAAAAGCAGTTTTAGGTTAGCATATGCGCTGAGATGCCTTGGACGGGACAGGGCAGGCAAGGAGGTACTTCATTGTGTGGTTTCCTGAACATGCCTCCACCTTGTGCAAGGTATGAAAACATAAATAAAGAAATGTCTGATGCTGTATGTGATACTGCCAAAGTTTCTATGAAGAAAACAGTGGAGAAATTGGTGGAAATAAACCAAAAAGAAATATATTTGAGGTAGATATTCATGACAGTGAATCTCCTACAAATGTTACTGACTTGTTTGTGCCTGTAGATGGGACCTGGATGAAAAGGGGTCACAAACCTCTGTATGGACTTGCGTTTGTTATTGGTATTGACTCAGGTTAAGTTTTAGATGCAGAAATTATGTCTAAAAACTGCCACCAGTGTGCAACAAGGAAAATGTCCAACAATGAACACAGTGAGAAACTGTAGCAAGAAAAGCATGCAGTAGGAAGCTCTAAAATTGTAGTAGTTCACGTGGGAGGGGGGGGGGGGGGCATGGAGGCTGCTGCAGTTATTAGGATGTTCTCTAGATCTGAGGACCAGTATGGTGTTAGATATACTAAATAGTTTGGTGATGGGGACTTCTCTTTTTTCAAAGCTGTAACAGATAAAAATATGTACAATGCAACAATATAAAAGTTGGAATGTGCTGGGCACATACAAAAGAGGCTTGGTGGTTGGCTTTGTAGCTTGCTGAAAGAGAAGAAAGGTGAAGTACTTGCGGATGGAAAACCACTAGGAGGAAAAGGCTGGCTTACTCTGAAGGAAACAGATTCTCTTCAGTTATTTTATGGGAGAACTATCAAGAAAAACGTACATAATTTAGAGACAATGAGGTGTTCTGTGTGGGCAACTTTTTTTTTCCTGACCGAACACCAATGCACAATCTGTGTCCGAAAGACGATTGGAGTAAGCTCAACAACAGAAATGAGGCGTATTCACGTAAACACTGATTACCAAAACCTGTTATGAATGCAATTAAGCCCACATTCAGGTTTCTTGCAAACCCTGATTTATTGAGGAAGTGTCTTCACGGAAAGACGGAAAATGCAAATGAAAGCCTCAATAATTTAATTTGGATTAGATGTTCAAATAGGACATTCTGTGGACTCGAAGTACTCAAAATAGGTGTCTATGATGCAGTTTTATGTTACTATAACGGAAATAATGGCGTAATTGAGGTGCTGAAGAGAGTTGGTATAAATCGTGGTGTGTTGACAATAAAAGCATTTTACATCATACACTATAGCACAATCAAGAAAGCTAACAGATCGGTGTCTTACCTGCAAATACAGGCCAGGCAGATTCGAAGAGGCGAGAAGAGAAACCTGGAGGATGAGTAGTATCAGTATGGAGCATTTTGAAATTGCGGTTAGCTTATTATATGTAGAAGTATGAGAAAAAAATCTATGAACCTTGTTTTCTCTGCTTTACATTTTTTACGTTATTACAAGCCTTTTCTCAAAGTGTATATGCACTAATGCTATTAAAATTTCAGGAACTGTTCGCAACATGTTGCTGTCTCCCTGGAGCTACAAAATACGAGATCCTGCTATTACATTCTGATTTTTAGATGATTGTATGTAGAAAAAAGTTAATTTTAAATGTGCAGAATTAAAAACTGTCTTAACGATACAATTTGTACCATAAATTAACAACTGTAGTTCAGTGGTCTTATAACATTCTCAGGACACTACAATAATATTTTCAGATTAATTGCGTGATTAGAATTGGAGTTACGGCTTTTTATAAAAAAATAAATAAATAATTGTCATTCAATATTTCTGGCAAACTATTAATCCTGCATATTTTATTATATTTCCCGTTAAAACACAGCTCTTTTGCTTTACACATGCAAAATTTTAGATTTGTACATTAATAAATATGACTGTAATGATTTTTTAAATAAATGTTTACATTTTACGTTACATCTTCCCTTAAGATCGAAACAAATTGCAAGAAGATCAAAACAAATTACGAAACTATCTAGAAAAGATATCTGAATGGTGCGAAATTTGGCAGTTGACCCTAAATAACGAAAAGTGTGAGGTCATCCACATGAGTACTAAAAGGAATCCGTTAAACTTCTGTTACACGATAAATCAGTCAAATCTAATGGCCCTAAATTCTATTACACGCCAAGAATTACAATTAAGAACAACTTAAATTGGATGGAACACATAGAAAATGTTGTGAGGAAGGCTAACCAAACACTGCGTTTTATTGGCAGGACAGTCAGAAAACGTAACAGATCTACTAAGGAGACTGCCTACACTACACTTGTCCGTCCTCTTTTAGAATACTGCTGCGCGGTGTGGGATCCTTACCAGCTAGGACTGACGGAGTACATCGAAAAATTTCAAAGAAGGGCAGCACGTTTTTTATTATCTCGAAATAAGGGAGAGAGTGTCACTGAAGTGATACAGGATTTGTGATGGACATCATTAAAAGAAAGGCGTTTTTCGTTCTCACGAAATTCCAGTCACCAACTTTCTCTCCGAATGCAAAAATATATTGTTGACACCGACCTAAATAGGGACAAATGATCACTACGATAAAATAAGGGAAATCAGAGCTCCTACAGAAAGATATAGGTGTTCGTTCTTTCCGCACCCTATACGAGATTGGAATAAAGAATTGTGAAGGTGGTTCGATGAACCCTCTGCCAGGCACTTAAATGTAATTTGCAGAGTATCCATGTAGATGTAGATGTAGGTCCTGAACGAACATAGTCTGGAACGTATAAGTACTCATCCACTTGTGAACTAAAATATTCTCGCCTCAGTCACACCAGGAGCTACATCCTGGAATGCAGTACGGGTAGCGCTATTAGACCACGGGACAGAGCAGCATGCCCTGAGTCATGGAGAGCCTCCGGCAGAGAGCAGAGAGGTGCCTGTTCGCTGAAGAGAGGTCACTGCCACCTCCACGATGTTGTTAGCTGCGCTGCCATGCCCTCGTCGTGGTCGCAGCTGGAGACGTCGCTGACAGTAGCATTCCAGTGATGCCACTCTAGGTCCTGCTCTTTGTGCTGTCAGAAATACTGGACGTCTATTGTTCGCTTGAAAGACAACTGGACGCCTCCATCACTCTGCTCCTGGTGTACTACAGCTGAGAACCGTAATAAAGAAGTTAATGAAACCAATCTACTGTCGTCCTGATGTCTCATTTCACTCTCCACAGATTGTAACGACGGAAATGAATATCCTCCTATTTCCATCTATTGTACTATAAATTATTTTCCTTATTTTGTTACCTGAAGATATGACATTTCTATGTCTTTATATAATACACTCCTGGAAATGGAAAAAAGAACACATTGACACCGGTGTGTCAGACCCACCATACTTGCTCCGGACACTGCGAGAGGGCTGTACAAGCAATCATCACACGCACGGCACAGCGGACACACCAGGAACCGCGGTGTTGGCCATAGAATGGCGCTAGCTGCGCAGCATTTGTGCACCGCCGCCGTCAGTGTCAGCCAGTTTGCCATGGCATACGGAGCTCCATCGCAGTCTTTAACACTGGTAGCATGCCGCGACAGCGTAGACGTGAACCGTATGTGCAGTTGACGGACTTTGAGCGAGGGCGTATAGTGGGCATGCGGGAGGCTGGGTAGACGTACCGCCGAATTGCTCAACACGTGGAGCGTGAGGTCTCCACAGTACATCGATGTTGTCGCCAGTGGTCGGCGGAAGGTGCACGTGCCCGTCGACCTGGGACCGGACCGCAGCGACGCACGGATGCATGCCAAGACCGTAGGATCCTACGCAGTGCCATAGGGGACCGCACCGCCACTTCCCAGCAAATTAGGGACACTGTTGCTCCTGGGGTATCGGCGAGGACCATTCACAACCGTCTCCACGAAGCTGGGCTACGGTTCCGCACACCGTTAGGCCGTCTTCCGCTCACGCCCCAACATCGTGCAGCCCGCCTCCAGTGGTGTCGCGACAGGCGTGAATGGAGGGACGAATGGAGACGTGTCGTCTTCAGCGATGAGAGTCGCTTCTGCCTTGGTGCCAAAGATGGTCGTATGCGTCTTTCGTGCAAGTGAGCGCCACAATCAGGACTGCATACGACCGAGGCACAAAGGGCCAACACCCGGCATCATGGTGTGGGGAGCGATCTCCTACACTGGCCGTACACCTCTGGTGATCGTCAAGGGGACACTGAATAGTGCACCGTACATCCAAACCGTCATCGAACCCATCGTTCTACAATTCCTAAACCGGCAAGGGAACTTGCTGTTCCAACAGGACAATGCACGTCCGCATGTATCCCGTGCCACCCAACGTGCTCTAGAAGGTGTAAGTCAACTACCCTGGCCAGCAAGATCTCCGGATCTGTCCCCCATTGAGCATGTTTGGGACTGGATGAAGCGTCGTCTCACGCGGTCTGCACGTCCAGCACGAACGCTGGTCCAACCGAGGCGCCACGTGGAAATGGCATGGCAAGCCGTTCCACAGGACTACATCCAGCATATCTACGATCGTCTCCATCGGAGAATAGCAGCCTGCATTGCTGCGAAAGGTGGATATACACTGTACTAGTGCCGACATTGTGCATGCTCTGTTGCCTGTGTCTATGTGCCTGTGGTTCTGTCAGTGTGATCATGTGATGTATCTGACCCCAGGAATATGTCAATAAAGTTTCCCCTTCCTGGGACAATGAATTCACGGTGTTCTTATTTCAATTTCCAGGAGTGTATATTGTAATTGTTTTACTATATATATATATATATATATATATATATATATATATATATATATATAAAATTGGTTTGTTTTGTAAATATTATTTGTATTTTTACGCTGAGTCTGGCGTAGGGAAAACTATGCTATCGAACGATTACATCGATAGGTCGTGTAAAGAACCAAAGTGTTTAGGATCTTTGGTAGTGTTAACTCTGCCGCATGGAGCGCGGGCAGAGGGAGTGTGCCGGGGGTAGGGCGGTGGAGCAGGTGTGTTGTGTGACGCTCCCGCGAGTTGCCGCGCTTTCGGGGTTTGGCAGCATGTAATTGTACTCGTCTTGCTAAGATAGATTCTGACACGGTGTCGCGGACGGGAAGCATTAGCTGGCGCACATCAAGAGCCCGTTTCGCCTGGTGACCGTGTCGAGAAGAACGCGCGCCAACATCCAGCTTCTGCAACAGCGACGGCCGACAATGACGGACTGTCGTCACCTCCCCGATCGACGACTGCAAACCTTCAATCAACCAACAAGGAAGACTAAAAGCACGTAAAGTTTTAGAACTGTATGGCAGACCTCAGCTTTTCAAACTGTTGCATCACAAAAATACAGCAACTTAGCATGAACCTTTGTTGTTCATTGTCCCAATTGCATTACCAAGCAGGGTTCCTTCCTTTTCTGGAACGAAACCGAGTGTCGTTGAAATTCATACGGCAGTATTAAAGTAATATCATTCCATTTCACTGCTTTAATTTCAAAGATCAGTTAAAGTATTCATAGCTGGCTATAATACACTCCTGGAAATTGAAATAAGAACACCGTGAATTCATTGTCCCAGGAAGGGGAAACTTTATTGACACATTCCTGGGGTCAGATACATCACATGATCACACTGACAGAACCACAGGCACATAGACACAGGCAACAGAGCATGCACAATGTCGGCACTAGTACAGTGTATATCCACCTTTCGCAGCAATGCAGGCTGCTATTCTCCCATGGAGACGATCGTAGATATGCTGGATGTAGTCCTGTGGAACGGCTTGCCATGCCATTTCCACCTGGCGCCTCAGTTGGACTAGCGTTCGTGCTGGACGTGCAGACCGCGTGAGACGACGCTTCATCTAGTCCCAAACATGCTCAATGGGGGACAGATCCGGAGATCTTGCTGGCCAGGGTAGTTGACTTACACCTTCTAGAGCACGCTGGGTGGCACGGGATACATGCGGACGTGCATTGTCCTGTTGGAACAGCAAGTTCCCTTGCCGGTCTAGGAATGGTAGAACGATGGGTTCGATGACGGTTTGGATGTACCGTGCACTATTCAGTGTCCCCTCGACGATCACCAGAGGTGTACGGCCAGTGTAGGAGATCGCTAACCACACCACGATGCCGGGTGTTGGCCCTGTGTGCCTCGGTCGTATGCAGTACTGATTGTGGCGCTCACCTGCACGGCGCCAAACACGCATACGACCATCATTGGCGCCAAGGCAGAAGCGACTCTCATCGCTGAAGACGACACGTCTCTATTCGTCCCTCCATTCACGCCTGTCGCGACACCACTGGAGACGGGCTGCACGATGTTGGGTCGTGAGCGGAAGACGGCCTAACGGTGTGCGGGACCGTAGCCCAGCTTCATAGAGACGGTTGCGAATGGTCCTCGCCGATACCCCAGGAGCAACAGTGTCCCTAATTTGCTGGGAAGTGGCAGTGCGGTCCCCTACGGCACTGCGTAGGATCCTACGGTCTTGGCGTGCATCCGTGCGTCGCTGCGGTCCGGTCCCAGATCGACGGGCACGTGCACCCTCCGCCGACCACTGGCGACAACATCGATGTACTGTGGAGACCTCACGTCCCACGTGTTGAGCAATTCGGCGGTACGTCCACCCGGCCTCCCGCATGCCCACTATACGCCCTCGCTCAAAGTCCGTCAACTGCACATACGGTTCACGTCCACGCTGTCGCGGCATGCTACCAGTGTTAAAGACTGCGATGGAGCTCCGTATGCCACGGCAAACTGGCTGACACTGACGGTGGCGGTGCACAAATGCTGCGCAGCTAGCGCCATTCTATGGCCAACACCGCGGTTCCTGGTGTGTCCGCTGTGCCGTGCGTGTGATCATTGCTTGTACAGCCCTCTCGCAGTGTCCGGAGCAAGTATGGTGGGTCTGACACACCGGTGTCAATGTGTTCTTTTTTCCATTTCCAGGAGTGTATTTAGATTACACAAGCAGAAATTAAGAGTGCGAGTTTTGTTACCATATTTTAGCTTACCTGTGACTGCATCTCAGCTTGGTACCTCCTAAATTTACTATTGTTAATTGTTCGAAGTTCGAAGTTAAATCTCTTATTTCTAAATTGCGTAGATTCAAGTAGCTTTTGAAATGATTGTTGAGGTAGCGCAAGACTAACCTTATTTTATTGAATTTCATAGTGCTTCAGAAACAAAGTTCACTATTAATTTGTCACTAAATTAACTTTCAGTTTTCCGGTTTTATTAATTCTTTTGCTAAATTAAGTCAGAGTGTAGCGAAATTTATCACTTCTGACGAACATTCAGTTTTCACACAACACGTGTCAACCTTCAGTTGCCACGCTTTTAGTGCTAATTATGTGTGCATTAATCTTTCATTTTCAGTTATTATAGTAGTTGTCCATAGGACTGGCGACCGTAATTTTCCCCAAATCTCAAATATCTAATTAACGCCAATTAATTGTTACCGTAACGACCGCACATTTACTTTCTTTATTAATTTTAACCTTTTCTCAAAATTAATTTCCACCAATTTCATTTCCATTTTTCCTTTCATTTAGATGTAACCCTTTCCTCCCTCTTTACCGACAAATTAACTACGGTGACGATTGCTTTTCCCAAATTTCCATTAGGTGCACGCGGTTTAATTTTTCACTGTCATTAAGGTCGATAAGTGAGGGGGAGGTTACAAGATGACCATCCATGGGTCATCTATCACACGAGAGCCGGCGGGAGTGGCCGAGCGGTTCTAGGCGCTACAGTCTGGAACCGCGCGACCGCTACGGCCGCAGGTTCGAATCGTGCCTCGGGCATTGTTGTGTGTGATGTCCTTAAGTTAGTTAGGTTTAAGTAGTTCTAAGTTCTAGGGGACTGATACCTCAGAAGTTAAGTCCCATAGTGCTCAGAGCCATTTGAACCATATCACACAAGACATTTCGAAACCTGGGGGCTTATCTTCAAGTGCCTGATGAAAAAAAGAAAGAAAGATTGGGTTTAGTCCCATCGACATCGATGTCACTAGAGACAGAGCGCAAGCTCGGATTCCATCAACGATGGTAAAGGAAATCGGCCGTGCCCTTTCATAGGAACCATCCTGGCATTCGCCTAGACTGATTTAGGGATATCACAGAAAACCTAAATCTGGATAGCTGAAAGTGGGTTTGAACTGTCATCCTCCCAGATGGTGCTTGATGAGTGTACTTCATTTACTCTTTTAATTTAGGTTAATACTGATCTGTTCCTGGTAGTGATTACATCGTTTTAAGCACAGTATGGCTAGAGCTATTTAATTATATAAAAGTGTGTATATGTCTATAAATATGTCTGCTCATAATGTGCTTAAGTCTAGGTAACCGCTACTGGAAACAGACCAGTAGTAAGCGAAATCTTAAAAAAAATCAGTAGAATGAACGAGCACCTGAAGACCCTAGGGCGTAAAAAGTATCGTGTATTGAAATAAATATCACAGTTTGTGACTGAGGTCAGCTGGCTTCCTTTTTTAAGAAAGTAATAAAATCACAGCACCAACACCAACAGCAATGGACAAACGTATACTTGATTCTTCGATGACCTCCCTCTGTCCTTTGTTAAAAGTGACTCGACTGCAGCGAAACTCTCTTCTAGCCCCTTAAATTGTATAGGAGAATGAGTGTGCTTAGACATTCCTTTCAACTTTTTGTTGTGAAAAGACTTGTTCTTGCACTTTCTGTTTCAAATAAATACTTTGAAATTTAGGACTGAACGATGTGTTTTGAGTTTTAAAAATAATCTCTTTGTTTGGAAATTATTACAGATTGTTTCACGTACTGCAGGAGTCAGCAGAGACACAAACAAGGAAGTAGAGAAGTTGCGATGGTCGGTAGTAGGAATCCAAAATTATCTGCCCAGAACACTTTTTAATTAATAGAAAACTTCATTTATGAAAAGAAAAGAAACTTCAGTTCTCTTCATTCCTGTGTCTCCTATATACAAATACTTTACTCTCTACTACCACTCGCAAATGCAGACAATGTATCCTCTTCCTATTACTCAGTACTATGCTTACGAAGTATGACAGAACTAGGACCGGCCAGCCATGGGCGACTGGTTAAATCAGCGTTGACAGGGGGCACTGAACTCTGTCTTTCTGGAGGTGTTGCGCGCGCACTCTTTCCACTGGCGCAGGTCAGCGCCTTCTTGATGCCGTTTTACGACGCTACTTTGGTCGGTGCGCAGTCGATGCTTTAGACCTGCACATTGCGAAGGAAAACATTTTACTGTATTAACCACAGAAAATGCGGCTCGTTTTTCCTGAGTGGCTAGACACACTTCAGATGAATATCTTCCTAGTGGATGGAATGTGACAGAGAGACTGATAGAAGACAAAGTGTCTCATCTATTTCGTGAAAGGAGAGGTGAAATTAAACACTAAGTTTCTAATGCGTGTATGTCGCTGTAAGCTGCAGAGATATTTCTCACTACGCCGAGTGGATGAGGATGGGACATAAATGTGCTTGGAAAAAGGTGAACAAATGTTACAACAATCTGTTATCAGGCTGACGTTTTCGTTTAAAGTTATTTTAAACTGGAATGACATTTCCATTGCCATAAACTGTGAATTCCTTGATTTCAAAACAGCAAAACAATTGTAGCTTAGAGTGGAAAGTGTAAGTACAAGTATTTTCTCCACTTTGTTGTTGTGGTCTTCAGCACAAAGATTGGGTTCATGCATCTTTCCGAACTATTCTGTCCTGTATGCCTTGTCAAGCTGCCACTAATCCTAGAATCGTTACCCTCGTCGGTCAATTGTTTCGCTACTATTAATATTCACATTACTCCTGTTTTCATTTTGACATCTGGTTTATACCATTCTCCTCTCCAATTCATACTTTCAGTTACTATTGGGATTATACCATTCCATGTCTCTTGGTTTATTTCAAAGCGTCTGATCCATTTCATTACCCCCATTATGAACTCTTGTATCGAATCTTTGGTCTATGTGCCAATTTTCACTGAAAAGAACCTGCTAGGCGACATTTTAAAAACTGTATTTAAGTTAGCATTTCCAGTGACCATTCTATGTGAACTAACTTATGAGATGCACTTTAAGAGACCCCTCATGCTACCTCAGTTACTTTGGTGTGAAGGTTCACTTAAAAATTAATTAGACACTGAAGTTTGTTTTTCTGTCTCTAGTACTTTCTCTACAACTTTGATTGAAATGTAGGAAAATCTTGAAAAGAATCGGAATTCTAGTTGGTCCAAGATCCTTCTCTTAGTTCAGTGATTTGCTTTTCCCAACATTATCTGCTGTCGGCTTTTCCAAATGAATATTCAGTAAAGTAAATCGCTACAGGAATATTTAATTTTTTTACTTGCATTCTGAGGCACCTTTTCGTATTTAAACTGTACGAAGTTTTGAGCACCAGTGTGTCCTCCCAAGTGTTGTCCCATGCCTTCAACGATCTTAATTCACTTATTCTCTTCTTCCATAACACTAATATTATTCCAAGCTAATAGATTATATTGTCCATAACTTTTCATTTAGTTACCCTATTTCACGGTTAAGGTCACTTATTTGAGTCCTTATTTCAGTGGCTGTATTATTTATGCCCTCCATAATTCATGGCAGCTTTGATTCCCCCACGTTAATAATTCATGACAGTTTTCATTTCCCGAAACTCATCCCATAATGTGGCGAAATAATTTATTATAACTGCGTGTGAATTTTCAGGTACGACCCACCCGGATAGCCGCGCTCGAGAGCAAGCCGCTTTCGGGATTCGGGGAGGTGCGCCAGCCCCAGATCGAATCCACTCGGCTGGCCGCGGTGGCCGAGCGGTTCTAGGTGCTAAAGTCCGGAACCGCGCGACTGCTACGGTCGCAGGTTCGAATCCGGCCTCGGGCATGGACGTGTGTGACGGCCTTAGGTTAGTTAGGTTTAAGTAGTTCTAAGTTGTAAGGGACTGATGACCTCAGATGCTAAGAACCATAGTACTCAGAGCCATTTGAGCCATTTTGAATCCGCTCGGTGGATTAACGACGAGAGCTGGTGTGCCACCCAGATTGGATGTAGTTTCCCACACACGACTAGGTGAATATCGGGCTATTACCCACGTTCTACCTAGTTACACGACTTACTAACATTTCGTAAACGTTCTCACACTTTCCCACGGTGAACACTAAACGCGGACAGACGAGATACACAAATTCCATCGAGTGAAGAGGCGGCGACAGGAAGCGCATCCGGCCACCCTCTGTCACTGACATTGCCAAATTCAGACTAACATGCCAACTCCTGAAGACTCGGGTATAAGGCGAGAAAAAGAAGAAGAAGGTGATGGATTTTAAGGTACCATTTCCACCGCTGTCCTTGGCTTAGACACATCGCTCACACACCATCCTAATCGGTAATTGCTATCAGACTGCTTCATCTCCATGACTTGAGATTCAGACATACAACATATGAGAAGAATCGCAATGATGATTGTTTCAACCTCTTAGGCAATGCGTCACCGAGAATTCGGTTCAAGAGCCGTGCCCTGGACCGCGTTCCACGGCGCTCACTGAGACTGCACATTCGCTCACCACCACGCCACGCTGTCTAAGCGACGAGAAGGATAAACGACGAACGCGTCGTATTTAAATGGAAATGCCGTCGTACTGCAGATAAATTTATTTCGTATTTCTCAACAACATAGATCACAAACAAAGCAAAGTTCCAGTATTACTTAATTATTTTTGGCACGCTGAAGACACAAAATAATTTTTATCTTGTACAAACTGTTGGCACACAGACAGATGGAGACAATTTTACAGATTTTTCGCTCTCACGCTCACACGTAATTGTGATTTATTTAGTCTCATAATCGAAAACAAACATTTCATGAAAGTACCTTGGCCGAAATATTTTGTCATATTGGTAAACTGGTTTTGGGGACGTGAACACTCTTCCTGAAAAAACAATGTTCATATCCTGCATAGTATTACTGTAAAAGGGTTTGGCTTCAAAAGGAAATTACGTAACTGACCAATCAGTTACATCTGTACATGCACAGGGGTGCTTTCAACTGAAACGGAAGTAGTTTGACAACTGATGTAAGTTTGGCAGTGTCCTCAAAAACGTTTAGAAACAATACTTTTAATTCTTTCAAGGTCACGATGAATCCTTCAAACGTCGCATACATCGAATTTTCTTGAATGCCTTGGAGCTCAGAGAATTATACTGTGTGTACAATGTGAGTTTCTTTTCAAATGCGTTACAATAAAATCATAAATAAATTGTTTCTTACCTTGAGTTATCTTACTATGCACAGTATGCAATCGAGTTCACTTAAAATACGGGGTCTGAAATCCATATCAGATGTTATAATATTCGTTTCTGCACTCATTCTCCTTCATAAATTCAATAATAACGGGCTATAAATCGAAAAATCGTTCCAGTTATGCCACTTAACTTAACAAAATGTACTTGGATGTCATATAGAAAGGGTCCTTACTCTTCGTTCAGTTCCATCGAAAACTATTGTGACATACTGTGCGACTTCAGAAATTCAATTCACTTTCTTCACGTGCTGCGTGCCTGCAGATTAAGCACAAAATTCTTTATGTTATGATCCTCACCGGTCGATCATAGTAATTTTTTGCTCTTTTAATTGTTAAGTAAATCTTTTAATTATTTCTGCGTAGCTTTGTAAATGTTCAACTGTGTGTGAATTCCTAAGGGCCCAAACTGCTAAGGTCATCGGTCCCTAGACTTACACACTAATTAAACTAACTTATGCTGACAACAACACACACATACATGCCTGAGGGAGGCCTCGAACCGCCTACGGAAGTGGCCACGCAGGACGTGGCTTCACGCCTCAAGCCACACGGCCACTCCGCGCGTCGTAGTGTAGTAATGTCGTTTCATAGCAAGTTTACAGTACACGTCTCTTCTGCCTTTCACATTTATTTTTAATAGCTTATGACGATAGATCGCTAGACTGTCTCTTATGGTGCGAACAGTCACTGGACCTCTGAACGTTCGTCATAACAAGAACAAACAGCGAAGGGTGAACGGGTTCGAATCCTGTCTCGGGAATGGATGTGTGTGATGTCCTTAGGTTAGTTAGGTTTAAGTAGTTCTAAGTTCTAGAGGACTGATGACCTCAGAAGTTAAGTCTCATAGTGCTCAGAGCCATTTTAACCATTTGAAGCGATTTTCGTCATCTCCTGGCTTAAGGAGGTAGATACATATATCGCACGCTTAATTGAGGGTACATCCTAATTATGTTCCTCATAAACTATAAGAGACTATTACATGCAATTTATTGTATGAAGAAACATGTATGCACACAATGAGAAAGAAAGACATTCCTTTGTGCATCGTTCGCACCCCCCCCCCCCCCCCAATTCTGTTTTTTAGAAGAGTTTATTCTCTTCAACTCTTTATACTTCAAAAAATGTCATATATTGAGCCATAAGTATGTCCGACAGAATAGACACCACTGATATCTGTAATTCTGAGCTGGCCGGTGTAGCCGTGCGGTTCTAGGCGCTTCAGTCTGGAACCGCGTGACCGCTACGGTTGCAGGTTCGAATCCCGCCTCGGGCATGGAAGTGTGTGATGTCCTTAGGTTAGTTAGGTTTAAGTAGTTCTAAGTTCTAGGGGACTGATGACCACAGATGTTAAGTCCCATAGTGCTCAGAGCCATTTGAACCATATTTTGTAATTCTGAGGACGCGATGGCTGTCCGGCGAGGGAGTTACAGTGTGGACGCACAACCCACGTCCGAACTCCTACGGGAAATCTGCAGTTCCGGGGTTAATGGGCAGGGGATCGTTACGGTGTGGCGAGCGGGAAGTCGGCATTTTGGAACTGATGGAAAGCATGTCGGGACAGCCGAGGCCGTGTTATAGAGAAGTGGAGCATCCGGTGTACATATTCATCTCTCACCTGCCGCAATGCCCTGCACGGCTGGAAGTCATTATTTCCTTTGTATCTCTTCCCCATCCCGTTTCCATTTCATTTCTCTTACCCCAATTGTTCATGTAGCTAGCAAATGTCTTAATCAACATTTAACATCTAGCAGCGCAACAATGTTGATATTCATGTTTTCCTTGATAACGTAGAACGTAATAAATTTTATGTTTGTTGAATTTGAATTTCATGGCTAGGGTATATAGGTACACCATTCACTAGAATCATGAAGTCATTCTTTGTAGAGCCGGCCGCGGTTGTCTAGCGGTTCTAGGCGCGCAGTCCGGAACCGCGCGACTGATACGGTCGCAGGTTCGAATCCTGCCTCTGGCATGGATGTGTGTGATGTCGTTAGGTTAGTTAGGTTTAAGTAGTTCTAAGTTCTAGGGGACTGATGACCACAGACGTTAAGTCCCATAGTCCTCAGAGCCATTTGAACCATTCTTTGTAGAAATTATTTTATAATAAACTACTTTTCACTCTTTGGCAGCAATTCTTGTGTATATTGTAGACCATCGTAAGTAGAGTATCCTCTGTTGCGTTGGGTTGATATGGGGGACGAGACCAAATAGCGATATCATCGGTCTCATTGGATTAGGGAAGGTTGGAGAAGGAAGTCGGCCGCGCCCTTTCAAAGAAACCATCCTGGCATTTGCCTGAAGCGGTTTAAGGAAATCACGGAAAACCTAAATCAGGATGGCCGGACGCGGGATTGAACCGTCGTCCTCCCGAATGCGAGTCCAGTGTGCTAACCACTGCACCACCTCGCACGGTCAGTATCCTCTGAAAATTACAAGATGATTCAGGCATTAGAGAGGAAGTTACCAGGGAAACCATTCTCAATATCCAAACTGAGAAAATCAGTTTCTCTGAATGAAAACTGCCCAGGTCAATTGTATATTCATTGTTCTTCTTGCTTCCTTGCTTGTTTTTGTAGTTTCAGCCTCTTTCCTGCTTTCCTTACCTCCATGGTGGATCGTTCAGTCCCCCCCCCCCCCCCCCTCCACCACCACATCAAAAAAATGCTAGTCTTCTGATATATCATCCAGATATTGGAGTGTAATGGCTGTTTAGCATTTTGGGTGAACAAACACACTCACACACCTTTTTATTTCCTTCAGTCTATATTACAAATCACATTTGCTGCAGATTCTGTAGGACGAAAATACGTTTTTAGTTCTTTCATTGTAGGTAGGGCCTTATGTGTGATTATAAATATTAGCATTCGCCTGTAAATTAATAGGATTCATTGTAAACAGGCTTTTTTCTTTCTATAAGAGGCTTTGATCTTCCCCATTTCTAAATCAAAAAGAATCACCTTAGAAATCGTACTAAAGCAGCTGTGGAAAGTAGTGTGCACACTCAATAACACAACACAATCCAAGCAACAGGCAACTAAAAGGCGAACAACTGAAGGACTCAGTTATGCCTAAGAAGTTTGATATCGCTATTACCATGCTGTTCTGTGACACAGAAGTATGAGAAATACACGTCAAATATAACTGACAGTCAGAAAACTAATATTTATGAACTAATGAATGAAGTGGGTGTGGAAAGTTCAAATGTCACACGCACACCAGTATACATATTTCTCTACAATTCAGCAAACAATAAAGATTTTATGTTCTAATCTTCGCGTACGTAAAGCTAAACGAACGAAGAATTATTTATAACTAGGTTTGAAAACTGAATTTTTCGATCCCAGATAACTGTATTTTCCCCCTTAACGGTAATGTAGGGTGAGTGAACACTTTCGTTTTAGTAATTTCAGGATTTTGTTCTTATCATATGTGCTCCAAATTATTTTGTGTTATTGTAATGCAACTGGTCACTACGACATTTTTGGTTTCATCAATAACCTTGAATCCGGGGCCAGCGTTTTACTGCTTAATACTATCTGGTTGTTTCTATTGAGTATGCATGTTCAGAGGTACGAGATGTTTTAGGTAACTCGGCCACATTTTTATACTGACTTCTAATGAACATTTTGTGTATTTAATCTATTGTTTACACAAGGTGGTTCATAAGGGTGGAAACATCTTTCTTAAACAAAAAATGGTAGAGGAACAGAAATTTGAAGTTAAGTAGTATGAGACAGGGAAAGGAAGAGGGAACTTTTGAGACTAAATTACCAACATAGTAGCTATTTGTGCAGCTACTGCCTTTGACTCCACGCTCAATTTTGGCTCATGCCACTTTTGCCAACGGTTGTGGTTATGTAGTTACAACGGTTCTCATCATATCACCGAAGCTAAGCAGAGTCGAGGGTGGTCAGTACTTGGATGGGTAACTGTCCATGTACGCCGCGTGCTGTTGGCAGTTTTTCCTTTGCCTTTACGGCAGGGGGGACAGGAGGGGTCGTGGCGTGAAGTCCCTGATCACCAGTTTTCTCACCAATATCCTGAATTCAAATCCAAACCCTTCCGCAGTGTCTCATGAAATGAGGTCATACGAGACTGTTGATGGTGATACACATCGGATGGGATTAGTAACCTCGGAGGCCGTTTAGTGCACTTCGGGAGGGGTAGGCTATGTACTGACACTGCGTTTCACTCACTCGGCAGCTCACCTCACGGCGACGCGCCTCCGCGGGCGTGCCCGTACTGGGGCGCCGACCGGCGACGAGTTCATCTCAACCACAGGGCATCCTGGCTTCAGCGGAGCACTGGTGGCTTGAGGCATCCGAGTGCGATCAGCGGCGCATGTTGCGCGCATTGTCGGAGAATCTACAGAGCAGTAGCCAGGCCGTGGAATCCGCAGGGCTGGGCAGCGACGACGAGGGAAAAATTGTAAAGAAATAATTGTAGAACTCCACGCCATCTCAGTCTTTGGCGCAGCCACTGTGTCTGCTGCTAACAAGTGGTGCAGAAGTCGTAACAAGTTGTGTCAGGCGCACCCACGCCACGACTTTGACTAGCACCGTGCAGAGCAACCGAGTAACACCGAATAGTGTGAGTCCAGCAACTGCCTTCCCTCTGTTTTCTGTGTAGCTAGACGTATCCAGGGTAACGTTAAGGGATGTGAGAGTGTCATCTGAAAGGCTTAGCAGCCCTGTAGACTTATCGCAGTTTCGTGGGAATGATAGTCACGTTAACTTAGTGCCATCTAAATGTGTAGTGTGTGGATTAACAGGTCACGTTGCTCCTTGCAATAAATTTGTACCAAGCACTTGTGATGTGTGTGGCTTCTATGCTCATGTAACGGGACAATGTGGTAAGTCTAGATGGCTTGCCATTAGATGTGCTAGGAATTAACTTGCTTCTGGGTAATACAATTTTATTTTTTGTGAGGTGAGGTATACCACACGGAAAATGCAAGACGCACGTGCAACTGGGGCAAGTGACGCCATAGTCGCATTGACAGAGCAAGTTAAGAAACTGATTGAAGAAAATAAGTTGCAAAAGTAGCACATGCAGAGGATGGATCAACAATTGTTGCAAAATACTCAATCAGGCTTGGGAAACGATAGTGTAGAATGCAAGGGTACTGTCTTTCCCGGTGTGGCAGATTGTTCTGCGGCTAATTTGATACCTTCCTTCTCGGGTTAAACAGCAGAGGATGTGAATGTTTTCATTGGTGACGTATGTAGTACGGCTAGACTGTGTGGCTGGTCGGATGAAATGTGTTTGCGAATGGCGAGGTTACGGTTAGTAGGTGACGCAAAGACTTATGTGGCATAACACGAAGAGTTAAAGGACGCTACTAAGTTCACAGAGTTGGCTGAGGGATTATTGCAAAGGCTTAGGAAACAAAACAGTGCCAGATTTTTTAGAGATGATGCAAAATTCGAGTGAAAATGCAGAAGAATTTTCAGACAGAAGTAGGAGAACAAATGCACACATGTATGAATTAACGCAAGATGCGATTGCAAATGAAGTTCTATAGAAAGAAGCAGAGAATAGAGCCTTAGACGCATTTTTCCGAGAGGTCCCGCCGGATTTTTCACGGCAGATACAGATGGAAAATCCAAGTGACTTAGCAGCAGCATTGCGCGTAGCTACACATTTGCAGGAAGTGGATAGCGCCACTAGAAGTCGCAATGACAAGAAAACTTTTTCGTCTTCCAAAGAGTGTTCCCGTTGTGGGAAGCAAGGTCATTTTAGGGGACAATGTCGGGAACCGTAGTGTTTCAATTGTCAGAAAATAGGGCATAAGGCACGGCAGTGTAAAGCCAAGAAACAGGTTAATGATGCAGCAGGTAAGAAACTTTTGAACGAAAAAGGGAGTGTTCCTGCCGTCGGGAGGCATTTCCAGTAAAAAAAAAAAAAGGTATTCAGAAAGTGCACGAAGAGGCGGATTGTAGTTTGATGGTTTGGATAAAAGATAAGTGGCGAAGAGTTTTAGTGGATACTGGAGCGCATGTATGAGCTGTCAGTGTGGACCTCGTGGGCAAGAAAGGATTGAAAGCTCCGAGATACAGATTGCGTGCAGTAGGTGATAAAAAATTTGATGCACTAGGGACAGCACAGCTCAAGTTTAACACAGGGAACGCGTGGTTCCGGGAGCAAATGGAGGTGTTGTCAACTGTGGGGCAGGGATTTTCAGCGATACTTGGGTTGGACTTTCTGATTAAACATCACGCCAAAATTGACCTTTCGCAACATACACTAGAACTAGATAGGAACTTATTCTCAATAGATACAGCCGTTGCAAATGTTTCAGAGTCGCAAGGTGCACCGATAGCTAAGGTGATACCAACTAAACTGCATACAAGTGCATTAAAGGTGATTTCGTGTGACAAAGTACAAACAGGCACAGGTTGGCTCTGAGCACTATGGGACTTAACTTCTGAGGTCATCAGTCCCCTAGAACTTAGAACTACTTAAACCTAACTAACCTAAGGACATCACACACGTCCATGCCCGAGGCAGGATTCGAACCTGCGACCGTAGCGGCCGTGCGGTTCCAGACTGTAGCGCCTAGAACCGCTCGACCACACTGGCCGGCACAGGTACAGGGAAGTTGATCTGGGTACCGGTGGATGTCGATGTGCCACAGCAGGGGTTATTCTTGGTAGAGCCACTACAGAGTAATGAGGTTTTAGACGAAAAGCATCGCTCTATTCGTAGAAGTGTATCATGGGTAACAGACATAAACGGTCAGTTTATGGTTCCGGTGAGTTCAGATAACTTCGGGCGGGATGATGTCGATCTGCCGAAGGGATTAGTAATAGCCACAGTAGTGTTAATGGATAGTTCGAGGTGGGCTATGATGTAAAGCAAACCGTCAGCACGTCTGCACTTCGTGACAAGGTAAATCATTTGAGAGGAAATGATCGTTCGGGTATGGAAGCTTATTACTAAAGTACGAAGCATTGTTTGAAGCACAGGGTACGTTACCTGCTACACCGATAACACAGCATCGTATTCCGACAGGGAATCACGCTCCAGGGTATCGTAAGCCATACAGACTACCGAAACAATTACGACCAGTAGTACAGCAATTAATAGAGCAACAACTGGAAGATGGGATAATCCAGCACAGTAATAGTCCTTGGTCTAGTAGCGTGGTCCTAGTTCCGAAAAAGACAACGGACAGGTCGAAAAAATTTCACTTTTGTTGCGATTACAGACATCGAATGAACGGACAGTGCCGGATATATATCCGATTCCGAATATCACAGAAACGTTAGACAACCTCGGGCAGTGTAAATTTTTCTCCACTATGGATTTGCGAAGCGGTTATCACCAGATTGAAGTATGTCCGGAGGACAGGCCAAAAACAGCATTTACGACGCATTGTGGTCACTTCGAGTGTAAAAAAATACCGTTTGGACTAAAAAACGCCCCAGCAACATTTCAGAGGTTGTTGGATGGAGTCTTTCGCTAGTTGAAACCGAAAAAATGCATGGTGTGTCTGGGTGACATTACAGATTTTTTTAAAGGATATAGAGCAGCGCGTGGAACGGTTAGAGGAGGTGTTTAAAAGATTAGAGGCAGCATGGCTAACATTAAGTTTGGACAAATGCCATTTTGCGCAAAGCACAAGTAAATATCTTGGGCATGTTATCAGTCAGGACAGGGTACGGACAGATCCTCGTCTCAATTCTGCAGTACGAGATTTTCCGGTTCCGCAAACGGTTAAAAAACTGCAATCGTATATTTGTCTTGCGTGCTGTTATCGAAAATTCGTATAGGGGTTCGCAGAAATAGTGAGGCCACTTACTAAGTTGCTAAGGAAAGTAGTTACCTCCCAGTGGACGTCAGAGTGTGAGAAAGCATTCCAAGAGTTGAAACGGATACTGACATCAGATCCAGTTTTGAAGTTTCCAGACTTTTTGAAGGAGTTTACACTACAATGTGACGCATCTAATCACGCTCTTGGGGTTGTACTTGGGCAAGAAATTGATGGCAAAGAACATCCGATTGCGTTCGCGTCTCATCAACTTAACAAGACGGAACAAAATTACTCCACGAAGGAATTGTTAGCGGTAATGTACGAGATTTCGTACTTTCGATGCTGAAATTCAGTGAGTTCGATTATGAGGTAATACACAAGCCAGGTGTGAAACATGCCAATGCTGACGCATTGAGCAGGGAAGTGGCAGTATTACAAGTAACAGGGGTGACTGAAGATGAGTGGAAAAGGGCACAAGCCGTGGATATTGATTGCCAATTGTTCAGAAAGCAACCTCAGTTCCTAGTACAGGACAGGTTACTTTGCAGGTCGACGAAATGCGGACCGCGCGTCGTCGTACCAGCAGCGTTAAGATCTGAAGTTTTGCAACAGGTGCATGACCATTTTCTTTCAGGAAATGGCGGGAGAAGAGCTACGGGTAGGCGGATAGCGGAGAAGCTTTGGTGGAAGACACGACGTCAAGACGTGGACGAGTACATCAGAAATTGTGTGTCATGCGCACAGCGTGCGCAAGTGAGCCATCAAAAGATTCAGCTTCAAAGATTAACAAATCGGAATTGATATATTAGGCCCATTTAATAGGAGTGCAGCAGGGAATAAGTATGTGTTAACAGTGATAGATCACTTTTCTAGGTATTTAGTCATGGTTGCATTACCAGATCAGAAAGCAAGAACGGTGGCACAAGCTTTAGTTAATAATTGGTTACTCAGGTATGGGATACCTGAGTCCTTAATCTCGGATCAAGGTACTAATTTCACGTCTGATCTGATGAGGATTCCATCTGCAAGCAAACGGACGAACAGAGAGAGTGCATCGCATGATCGCTAAGATGTTAAGTCACTATGTAAATAGTCAACACACCGACTGGGATGTGTATTTGGGAAAGCCATTAAGGAAGTATGGCAGAGAGTTAGACAAACTAACACGAAAATGATGGAAAAACAAGAACGGATGGGAGGTACAACGAGGAAGTTGCCACAGTACAGAGTATGCCAATGGGTGCTACTAGCTAACCCGTATGTTCCAAAAGGGAGAACCAAGAAGTTCACAATCAAGTTCCAGGGACCGTACTAGGTAGTGGAAATGACATCACCTGTCAATGTAAAATTACAATTACCTACTAAGACAACGGTGGTTCACGTTAGTAGAGTTAAGCCGTTCCAGGGGGTAGTAGATCCGTGTATATGTACTTCTCCTTCTGGCAGAAAGCGGAAAGAAGCGCCAGAAGCAGACAGTAAACCAGGTATTAAGTATAAGTTGCGTTCGAGGAATGTGTAGTTAGCAGTAATTATTATGTGTGTATTATTTTTGTGCACGGACTAGGGTTATTTTATTGGTATTAAGGGGTAGTGACGGGAGTTTTTTCCTTCTCTCTCCATTCTGTAGGTGACGCAGGATGGAGTACAAGTGGATAGTATGGGGCGTAGTCCTCTGGCAGCTGACACAAGCTGGTCAGGTACAGGATATTCCGTTTCGACGTGAGGTGTTGTTCGAGAAACAATCGGATGTGGTCATCATGAGTCACGAGTGGACGCTTCAGCTGGCACTCAACATCCTGCACGTAAGGAACGAGATGCGGTAGCTACAGGAGGTGGTATCGAGTTTTGAAATGGTTGCATCTAAGAATGGAATATTTTTGGTTGAATTCCGATGGGAAGTTGCTGAAAACAATTTTGGGAACAGCGGATAGAGACGATATTGAGGGTTTGAACAATTCTTTAACAGTTATTTGCGACAGGGAGGAAAGCATAGGGAAGTTAGTGGATATACACACAACAGAGATACGGGGATTAGGTACAGAGTTGTTGAATGTGAGATGCATGGTGCGTGGGATGGCTACAGGGTTACGAGCATATATAGAAAAAACGCAGAAATTATTGAGTATGGATCTGAAACAGGTACAAAGGCGATTGGATATAGTGTAAAGGAAGCCGGAAATGGCTAAATTGCTGTGGGAACTGGTTAACAGCATTGGGAATGCACGAGTGAGGATGGATGAATTGCAAGAGGCAGTACATCACGCATTGCACGGGCAGGTGAGTGTGAAGCTGATGTCACCAGAAAAATTCAGACGGAGTCTGAAGCAGGCAGAGGGAGAGTTTCCAGAGGGGTTAGAGCACGTAGTGCTGATAATTGAAGCGAGTATGTCACTTTTTATCATATTTCTAGGATTAAGGTAACAACGGATCTAGTTAAGATGTATATAGAGATTAGATTTCCAGTTAACTAGTGTGGGGAGACAATATTACTGTGCAGTGCATCCTTATCAGTCAGATGGGAACACAGGGGGAGGGTGTACAGTTCAGGACACAGGAGGTTTTATTAATTTCTAAGGAGGGGGATACTCATGCTACTATGTCGAGTTTAGAGTTGAGTAGATGTCTAATGGAGTCAGTTTCCATTTGTCCATCACGGGTTGTTTTCACAGGCAAGGGGTCGTGTGAGATCCAGTTATTTAGGGCAGAAGTAGAAGCTTCGGAGTGTCAGAGAATAATAGTAAAGCCCATGCCATATTTTTAGCAAGTTGGGAGGCATTGTTTGTATTCAGTATTCGGTACGGAGAGGATATCACCCAAGTGTTATGACAATGGGAATTGGACAGTAACCACGGAGATGGACTTACAGGACAGTGGTTTGCTAATCAACGGGTCAAATTGTGAAATAGTAACGGATCGTTTTAGCTTACCAGCGACAGCCACAAGAGTCACCAAAGAAACAGATACTCATCTGACGTTGTACTGGCAAGATGTGTCATTCAGCGTCGTTCCAGGAGAAAATTTAACGTATATTAACACACCTTGAATGCGACACTATTGCAAACGATAGATAAACTAGCAGATTCGGAGAAAGGTCAAAATTCAGTGCAGCAATTATTAAGGCATGTGGAAGAGTACGATACCAGACGGTAACGTAACATAGTGACCACTGGTATTTCAGCCATTACTATTACCAAGTTGATTGTATTTATCGGTGTGGTATATGTCTTATTAAAATGGAGGATTCAGCATGTTAATGCAAGACCGCTCCATGAGATTCCTGTGGAATGGATTACCAGTAGGGAATGAGGCAGGGCAACTTGGATGTATATAGGGAAGAAGTAGAACATAGGACAGAACTTGAGTTAATGTATAGGGTAAATTCTGGGACGAATTTAATTTTTAGAAGGAGGCAGTGTTACGGCCACATGTAGTAAGCGTTGCTTCACGCAGTGGAGAATGGCAAAACAGAGGCACCCTGGGGACCGAGGCGTTGCGAACTATGCACACACAGATAGCCTTGCTGACAGCAGCAGTCTACCAACAGGCTGACGCAAGGACACACACAGACCGAGCATCGAGCGAAGTCTGGAGAGTGTTGAGTAAGGGGAAGTGAGGTCGGCACACCAAGTTACGCTGCAATAAACTGCGGGAGTAATAACAAAACGCTACCACTGAGGGTAAAAAACGTCCTCCTGCCATATATAAATAGTGGAGCGCAGGTAGCAACAGACAGAAGACATTAGGAAGCAGTTTGGATCTGAGGACGGACATGGTCCTTGTCCGAATGTTCAATCTTTGTAGGTGACGATTTGGGAAGTCTGTTCCAGCTCGCAGGAGTCATCCGTTCGCCAACAGATGTCAACTTCAGCTCTGGAGGTCGGCCCAAGTTCGGTCGCCACCATGGCTGACTAAGTACAGCGAGAACTTCCAGCAGGACCGGCTGGAGCACGGTCTTGGTCACAGGCGCTGCCGCGGTCTGACACCCGGACTTCATAGCAACCCGGCCCCATGGTGCGTCGTCCGTCCATGACGGGACCTCACGGACATCATGACTGACGGCTTCCATATACCGGTGCAGCAGGCGTCGGTAGCTGGCTCCACGGCGCGTGGTCCATCCATGACGGAACCTCGCGGACATCACGACTGACTCCTTCCCAGCCGCTGGTGCAGCGAGTGTCGGCAGCTGACCTCACGGCAACGGGGCTCTGTGGGCGTGCCCGTACTGGGGCGCCGAGTGGCGACGAGTTCATCTCAACCACAGGGCATCCTGCCTTCAGCGGAGCACTGGTGGCCTGAGGCTTCCGAGTGCGATCAGTGGCGCGCGTTGCGCGCATTGTCAGAGAATCTACGCAGCAGCAGCCAGGTGGAGGGATCTGCAGGGCTGGGTAGCGACGATGAGGAGAAATTGTAATGAAAGTTCAAAAAATAATTGTAAAACTCTACGCCGTCTCAGTCTTTGGCGCAGCCACTGTGTCTGTTGCTAACAGGTGGTGCAGAAATCATAACAATAGCATCACGCCCCTGCCCTCTCTCCCATCTACTACTAGTTGACTTTATATTTATGCTTATAAACATGTGTTCGTTTCAGCAAGGTGGTTTAATACCTATGGTCCATCCTGTACATATTACAGAACATGATACCATGTTTTCAATTTTCGTGTAAATAACAAATTGTTAACATTTGTGCTTAAATAAGTTTTATAGTATTTTATAGCATTGGTTGTGTCAGTGACACTGGTTTTACCAGTATTCCAGCCTCAAACTCCTTGATAGTTTACTTGGATTGTGGGCGGCTCTTCTGGTTCTCTCAGCTTCTTTCTACTCTACTGCATATTGCATCATTTTTGGCTATTCGATCAAAGCAGCCACTGTCGACGTACACTGTAGCAGCTAAGACTGGTTTTTCCATCACGTGTCCGAGCGTTGCTGACAAAACATTCGCTTTTTGCCTGAGGGTCTCGCATTTCCATACACGCCCTTCAGGTAAGTCAGAGACAAGCGTTATATGACAAGTTCAAATAGTGATTGCATACTCCAAGGTGACGTGACGGAGGTGAATTCTCTGCATTAGTATGTGGATGAGATAACGTCTCCTATTAGGTGAGATTGGATGACATTGTGTTTGGAAAGGTCTTGAGAAAGCTGTAAGCTTCTACCTCTGAAAATCAGTTAATTCTGAGATACGAGCAACAGCACACTAAATAGAACTCTAATGCAATACCGTTTGCGCTATGGAGTGTGAAGTTCGGCTGGAAATGATTCCATCTACACAATTCTTATCAATGGAATCCATGTACTTTCTAGTTCTGAGACCGTCAAGTCTCCCGTGGATTGCTTCAAGGTGCTAGGGCACTACAGCATTTACTAGTAGTAGTAATTTTCCTATAGAGATTATTCTACTCTCTTCGCTTACCTTAGTAAACTCCACAAAAAACATTCCCTGATCTACAGCGACTTGCAAAGTAGCTCATTCAAGGAAAGTTGTAATAAAATGACTACAATGGATGAGTCCCTATACTGCATAATGTTGTCTATTAGTCTGCTATTCACTAGTTCTACACATCAGGAAGGTTCAAGAGCAAACTGAGGTGACCTCTTTCAAAAGTGCTAACCGCTGTGTATTTTCATACCGAAAACTCACAAATACTGCCATCTAGCCCATACTAAACAGTATATACACGTTTCTCATTCGCAGCTCTTGGTACAAAAGTTAATGTTTATTAGTTTCTGAAGGTCATCCACAACGCACACTCTGACAGATTCGTCCCGATAATAGCCAAGAAAAACTTAAATAAGAGACGCGGCAGTGCTGGCTCACTTACTTGTCGTAACGCAAGCAGACGAATCGGCTGTGTTGTGACAGCTGTGTGAGCACGATGTGACATCGGGGGGGGGGGGGGGGGGAGGGGCATTCTGGCGGTTACGTCAATAGGTGGCGGTAGCTTTGAGGAGCGATGATTGGCAGGCCTCAAAGTATCAGAAATTCTGACGGCAAGTTAGGTAGCCGGACACACAGCCCACGTGGTGGGAAAATCCCGACCATTTGAGCTGACTTAGGAAGTTAACCGCCATTACCAAACTCACTGAGTAAAGAAATTATTAAATAAGGGAAACTCTAAATAAGAACCAAACCAATCGAGTGACAGAGAAGCCAGTCACATGGTTTTAAAGACAAAAATTAGACGAGTTCTGGGTAATGATGCGTCTTTGCTAAGAGATTTAGTTAACAAGTTATTAAAAGTTATGTGATGTAGATGTAAAACGACATTTAAAAACCACAATTTTAATTTTTTTTAACGTGGCTGTTTCTCAGCAGCCGTATATAATTTAATTCTGATGAAGACACCCTTAGAGATGTCGAAATCTAGGTCAATGCACCAAACAGTTTTTTGCAACCGATTGGCTGTGTAATTCCTACTTTACAAAATTTAAAATTTAATGAGTTATGAACGCCTTCAGCTAATCAGACAAGCGAAGTGTCAATGGAGAAACAATCAGATTTGCTTGCCAAAATATTATACAGTTTTTTCTTACCAGCCAGATAATGTCTACTAACAGAGCCTGTATAATACGCTGCGTGGTATTACGACTTGCAGGAAGTAGATCATCCTTAATTTAGCTAGCAAAACACTCAAAAAATCATACAAATATGATATTATAAATCGTGGCTGATTTACATTGTCTTCTATCACAAATTTCCTCACATAAAAACATGGTGTGACACTTTACCGAAATTTTCAGAACAACTGAAGGCATATCGTTCCTCTATCAAAGCTAGACCTCGACTTCCCGATAAATAGTCTGCGCAGTCTGTCTGCAGTCTCCAGAAAGGGAGACCACACTCTGTTCTGATTGTCTAAGACAAATAACGCCAATGAGCGTTCTTGCTACCCTCGTGTATTAGCTACTTCCTTGCTCGAACAATCGTAAGAATTTCGTTAATTGTAGTATTCTGCCAAATTGTGGCCTTTAAGAACCCCATAAAATCTTTAATAACCTTATATGTCTGAATAACTAAAGCTATTTCTTCTTCGAAATAAGTACTGGCTGTTTTATAAAATGACTTCTATACAGCTTTGATTATCAACTGCTTTACTGCATAATCTCATGTACGTTCTCATACATATTTAGTTGCTTACAACTTTAAGAATCAGTCCTAACATACACTGTTCATTCAGTCCAGGTCACATACTGATAGCATGTTGTTGTGGTCTTCAGTCCTGTGACTGGATTGATGCAGCTACCATACTCTATACTGTGCAAGCTTCTTCATCTTCGAATGACAACTGCAACCTACTTTCATCGAACTTGCTTACTGCATCCGTCTCTTAGTCTCCCTCTAGAATTTTACACCCCCAAATTTCCCTGCAATGCTACATTACTGATTCCTTGATGTATCAGAATGCTCCCTATCAACCCATCCCATAAATTTCTTTTCTTCCTAGTTCTGTTGAGCATCTCCTCTTTGGTTTCGTGGTCTAATCTTCAGTATTGTTCTGTTGCACCAAACGACAAAAGATTCTGTTCTCTTCTTATCTGAATTGTTTATCGTCCACGTTTCATTTCCATACAAGGCAACACCCCATACAAATACCGGCCGTTGTGGCCGAACGGTTATAGGCGCTTCAGACTGGAACCGCGCGACCGCTACGGTAGCAGGTTCGAATCCTGCCTCGGGCAGTTAGTTAGGTTAGTTAGGTTTAAGTAATTCTAAGTTCTAGTGGACTGATGACCTCAGATGTTAAGTCCCATAGAGCTCAGAGCCATTTGAACCATTTTCCATAGAACTATCTTCAGAACAGTCTTCCTAATACTTACATCTACATTCTATTTCAGCAAATATCTCTTCTTCATAAACGCTTTTCTTCGCATTGCCAGTCTACATGGTAAGAAGAACTGAACTATATGAAATAAAATCGTCATAACTTCTGAACGGTTTGCATTAGGACGTTCAGACTGCACATTTGGCCGCGGGACATGGTGGGAATTAGTATGCGCATGTATGGTTTGATTTAGCGAAGTATCCCACTTTCATTTAGATGGCTTCGTCAATAACCGAAACAGGCGCATTTGGGGGACTGAGAATCCGCATTTCGCGATCGAGGAGTCTCTTTACCCTGAACGGGTTACTGTGTGGTGTCCAATGTCCAGGCACGGAATAATCTGTGTGACATTCCTTGATGACACGGTGACTACGGAACGTTACGTGAAGGTGTTGGAAGATAATTTCATCCCCATTATCCAAAGGAACCCTGATTTCGACAAGATGTGGTTCATGCAAGACGGAGCTCGACCCCATCGACATCATCGCCAACAATGGCAGGCATATCAAACAAGTATTAACCTAAATCCGAATATCTGTAGCGACGTTTACATGTAGAATAAAGTGTGTGCACGCCGTGGTTTGCAACCTAGTTTATGTTTTTTTCATGTAGTTTCAATAATTGTCACCCTGCACATTTAACATCCTCTCTACATCAGCAAGCATCAGTTATTTTGCTGTCCAAACTCTTCTACTACTTTTAGTGTCTCGTTTCCTAATTTAATTCCCTCAGCATCGCCTCATTGAATTAGACTACATTACATTACCCCTGTTTTGCTTTTGTTAATGTTCGTCTTATGTCTTCCTTTCAAGACAAAGTTCACTCCGTTCAATTGCTCTTCCAAGACTCCTGCTGTCTCTGACAGAACTGTAGAGTGGAAATCAATAACGGACTAAGTGCCAATATTCTGATTCGGAGTTATTCAGTTTTTTTGTCTTGTTTTGACAAAAATATTTTAATAGAAAAACCTCATCAATATTTTTTATTTCTTGTCTACAGTAAGAGTCACACAATTATTGCACTTTTTTATTAATTCCCTTTCTTTCACCAATGAAAATAAAGCTTTCATTCTGAAACACGCTGAACGTGCTAAATGCAATGCATGTATCGGTAAAAACTAAGTACGCATTATCAGTTACTTTAACAGTAAACATTTTACAGATACATTTTATAGATACACTACCCTGTGATTAAATTATTTTTAATCCTTCTTTTAATTTATACCGCACAAAGTGAATTTAATTGATTAACTGTTCGAAAAATGTTCTGTTACCTGCTTTCAAATACGGCAGGATCCGTTGCAGATCCTTGCTGGAGCAAACAATCCTGTTGGCAAAATAGTCACAAGTGCGCATTATAGCAGAGGTTGAAAATACCGCTTCAGTTGTAAATTACTTTATTTTCACACGACCGCTTTCGGACTGTTATAAGCCCATCCTCAGGTATCGTACTGGAAATAGCAAAAGACGAGAGATAGTTTTCACACACCACAATACACATAGAAAATAAAAACAAATTTTTCCAAAAAGTTTTAAAAACTTTTAAAAAACATTTCGAAACCGCCGGTCGGGCTAGGTACTATGAAACCTATGTCAATGTGCAAGTGGCACCCAGACATTACTACGAACAACTGCCTGGGTAGGGAATATATACAAATGATATCACGACACTTACGCTGTGCTGTGGTCCCCGCTCGAAAAAATATAGAGAAAACTGATATTTCCACTCGCGAATACCGATGTCGGTGATGTGGCAGATTCCAAATTATCCCTACAATTTACAAGGTCAACTAACGTGCTTCCCGTGTCTAGAGAACCGGCAATTGTGTCTTCAACATGCTAGATGCATACACCACAATGGATTTTATCTCACCTAAATAAATGCGAGAAATGTGCAGAAGCAGTCAACCGAACAATTTACATGGGAGGGAATAACGGTCAAGTGCAAACGCACCTGCATATTCAATCTTCTCAAATTTCCACGCGATCACGAAAGCTGTCCAACACATACTAAGTATTAGTTCCCTATTCTGTCGTCTAGTGTACAACACGGTTAATTCATCTACATTCCTACACTCCAACAGGCCTCTCCAGTCTGACAGCTCCTACCGTTAACGGGAAACGTGAATCGCTTGCGCACAGGTCACCTACGCTACACGCATAAGCAGAATCATCATTCTAAGAAACCACCCTCATATATATTTTATGCCTGCCCATACTAAATGTGAGGATTGCGGCTTCAACTGAATGACAATTGATTTTCTCCTCCCCTCCCTGAGACCCTGCAACCCCTTCTCGACTGATTCCCCCCTACGTCCTTCCCTCCCCGGCCCTCTTCGGTTCGCCCCGCGCCCGTTTCCCCCCCCCCCCCCGCCATCTCCTCCCCTCTCTCCCTCCCACCCTCCCTCCCTCTCTCCCTCCCGCCCACCCCCTCCCTTCTTCCTCTCTCCTCTCCTCCCCACTCCCCACCCTCCTTTCTTTCCTCCTGCCTCCTCTCCTCACCTCCTTTTACACTCCTCCCTCGTCTGTATGCCCCTGGCAGATCCTCTCTGCTCATCATCATCAATGTACTACGTCAGTGTTGCGTTTCGTGCTGTTCTCCAGTGCATCAAGAGCTGTGGTTTTAATTGTGTGCGGGACTTGTACATGTGTTATTGTCAGTGATTGTTACGTGCTACGCCGCCTGTCGATACTTTTATGATCCAGTGTGTGGTTTTGTTTTGTGTGAGCTAATTTTTTATGGTATTTGTCTCCATTTTACAGTCGCCCCCCTTTTGTCTGTTCTCTTCCATGACGTTCCCCCTTTTTCTATATCGATGTACACTATATTCTCTCCTTTATGTTATTTTAAATGTCTTCCATTGTATGATTAATGTCTTTCAGCTGAAGAGCAGCGCATATGCTGCTGCCAGCCTTCCCCAGATGGGCCATTGAAATACAATAAAGAAAAAAAAAACAATGAGTGAAGTATCAGAAATACACCCAGCTGATGGCAGTGGCTCTGGAAGTAGAAATATCTGTATCATCGTTATCACTTTAGATACTCTTCCCTCTGCTATCTCAGTATTCCAGTTATCTCCTTTGCACATGTTGGAACACAAACACATACTTTTTAAGCCTGATGCTCAAGGTGAATCTATCATACATCCCCTACTACTACTAAGTATAGTACTTACCCAATAAATGATTCCAGACGATTAAAAATAATCCTGAGAGAAAATCAGCGGTGGGTGGACAGGTCTCATAAGTTTTTCTTGCAATTGTTACCACTGTGTCTTAGAAAGAGAGGCGTAATCGGTCAGATTTTTAAAAAAACCGATCACAACAACTACTGTGTGTTACTGTCACAAGCGGTCTTGGTTCTCCAGGTGCACACAAGTATCCACGTTGAAAGCTATACTGGCTTTATAAATCGAGGTATGGCATTAGCTCTGAATGAATTGGTTTTTCCAGACAAATACTGAGATGGCGATCGTAGGACTGTGTATTATCATACCAGCAGTGCGGTTACACATAGCCCACAATGCACCCTCATAATAAAATTATCGAATTTTTAAAGTGATTCGGCTAAGGAGCATGGTATGAAACAGGTATTTGCAACCCCTCACGCCACCACCACTAGATATTTCTCCAGTATTTGTAACGCATTCTGTCTCGATTCCTTATCATATTTCTGGCACTCCCATATCTCGAAACGAGTCACCTTTCTAGAACCTATCTGCTACAGTAAAATTCCAATGTGGTTTTAATCAGTCCCTACGCATCCTGCAACCAGCCCAACATGCTATCGTCGTTATTCTGTACCATCCAACAGAGCAAAATTATGAACTATAATAGCTCCACTAACTTCATCTGATATAGAACTCACCCAGGCGCCGTTGCTGATGTGATGACGTATAACTGCGACGTGGGTCCAGTGCAGAGAGGGAGTTGTTCCAATGCTTCCCAGAATGGCATTCCTTCTAGCATTCCTAATGGTACATCTCGTCCATCATTGAATTTACCTGTCAAGCTGCTGCTGTTGCCGGTGCAGGACTATCCTATTAAATATGCAGCTTTTGCTCCACTGCAGAGGCCAGTTTAAAGTTTTATCGCCTGTACTGTAGGAGGATGATCGTATCTCGTGGACTATACCGTAACTCGCAAGAGACCCTCCCTGTGACCCTGTCTTGTTGTTTGAAACATTATTTTTTTCTGCTGTAACATGCTTTGTACACTGCCAAACATTTTGTTTTTCTGCCACGATTTTGAGGTCTGTGTCAGGTTCTAGACTGACATTAGGACGTTCTGATCCACGGCCTCTTTAAGAAAACTAGACGTCGCACAATGTAAATCATACTGTTACTATGGCTACCATAACATGCCACAAACACTGGATGATTTTAAATAAAACAGAGTTACAACATAAACAAATTGGGGGAGTTTTGCAGCGTTGTGGATTGTTTCCAAACTACAGTCCGAAAGTGGTTCACGAGCTCTACATTTAAACTCATCTGTCATAGTCATGGAATAACTGATGACTCTACGTTCCGTTTCGACTGATTCATCTATTGCAGTTATGTAAGCGATCGCTGTTATGGTGCTATCCAACCACCAAACCTCTTTCTCCAACTCAAACAAGCGATGTCTGTCAGTCTTTATGTGGTAACCAATAGCATGCCAGTGGACGGATGGGATGGAAAAGACACCATCAATGTACTCTAAAAATAAGCATCAAAGTTGATAGTGTGAACAATTTTAGCAATTTTACAGTACTTTCACCACCGACCAATGATGCGACAGCATGTTTCCCAATTTCAGTACTATAGCTTAACTGCCCCTTCTCCACTATGTGAGTATCATTGCTAACGTGGATAGATGACTGTGCAGTACGTCCATTTATTTTTGATTCTCGAACACATATACCATCAAAGTATATTAGACAGCACTCTACATATTTCTAACACCTCTAGCATAGTGCTTAATTTACGATCAATCTCTCTGTGTATAGGAGTCGTAAGGCGTTCTCGCTGTCTTAGGGTAAAATTAGGGAATGAAAGACCCTCCTCACACTGTCATTGACCAACTCGCCCTGCAGCACCATTACCGATTTCATCTGCAACCGACCAGAAGTAGGCAGCTACACTCCAAGTCTCGTGAATGAATGGAGCTAGCCGACTCCTCACCCACCCAAGTACACAATATTTCTTGAGATGCGCCCATATCTAGGAGGTTAGCACCCCTTATCGGAGTGTAGTAACATATTTGAAACTGTTGTTATGTGATAGCAGACGATTAAGAAGAACAAGAAACGAATTATTTTTATGCATGATGGAACTCCAGACAGATGATGTTCGACACATTTTTACGTAAATCAACCAAGCTATCAACTCTAAAGTATTGTTCTAGAGTGTAGGATCAGTGCCTGGAAGGTATTCGTAAGAGAGAACATAAACAGACGCACTCCTAAGGCTACAACGTTCTGCACTTAAAACGGGCTATAATGTTAGACCGCTTGCGTTTCCGACCAATCAGTCGTGTGAAATGTAGCGCTGTTAATATTCCAATGTAATAAATATATTTCAAGCGGATGACATACACCCTTCTTGCAGCTTTCTCTACAATAAACTACGGTAACAACCTGTAGAACGAAAAAATTAAACTGCTTCCTTAAGACAGTGGCTCTGTGTGATACAAGCACAATACAGATTTCCAGAGATGCATAGCATCCACTGCTCACATCCGATCATGGTTCAGAAATTATACTATGCCTACATCAGTCCTATATAAAATGATCGTTAATAACGGCGAATACCTCTTACAAGAAAGCAGATAAACGCATAGCGACAGTGTCCAACATGTGAAAATTACAAGTTATTGGGCCACTTACTCTGTAAACAGCACATCTGTCAGCCAAATGTATATACGGGGATTGCACTGCTTCACAAGCAGTATCGCTAGCTTATTTATGAAGCTGAAGTCCCGATTTTACACCCATGATGCGATGGGAGGATGGAGTACATTGCATAAATCAAAGTTTCTTTAGAGGAATATGCCACGTTTCATCACACATGAGATGGAAGTCCTCTGATGACTGACAGGTTTACTGTTAACGATAGCAAATAGACTGTGCTTTAAATCACATACAGACACGTGGCTGTATACGAGCCAAACGCAGGATATGACACATGACTGATGCATCCTGACAGAACAGTGGAAAAATTGATCTGCAGCAACTTCCCCCTCTCTAGAATGCATCATCAGTCCACCATTAAATCGTACCTCGTTGCAGCTCCATCTCAATCGATCACCCCGTCCACTCTCTGTTATCCTTTAACACAGATGCAAGTAAGTTTAGAGGTGGATGGTAGCCTGTCTTCCTGAAATGCATCAAATGGAGTAGTCAACTCGCATGTATCACTGGTACCTCAATAGACATACAGTATAATGCTACCTCAAGAGAAAAAAGTCGACTGCTTCCCTCAGTCCCTTCGCTTCCATGTCGACGTTTTCTCGGATTCCTCTTGCTGCCGTATACTTGTTCCCATGTACAAACTTTTCTGCCTGAACCAGAAGATACGCAAGTACTTCTTAAATTTCCCCATATTTTTGTGTATATTTGGTCAATTTATATCTATTGCCCATTATTTTCGCAGTTCTATCGATTTTATTTCAGTTCTATCCATGCGATCATGATTTAACCCCTCATTCTTTGTTCTAACATTGCTTTTAAATGTAGCACAGCTGCCAACACCTAGCCCAAATTCACTGATTGGGGGGCGTAGTATAGCACTGTACTAGATTGTATCCAGTCACCTCTACATTTGGAGATCGTTTCCTCTTTTTATGTATAATTTAATTAAGTAGTCAATCAAATTGATAACAGAGAGAGAGGGGGTTATCCCAATAACTCAGACCTGAAAGTGTACCTATAGCAGTGAGGGGGTCAGGAAGGGGGAGGGGGGGGGGACAATAGGTTAAGTGCCCGTCAATCAAAAGGAAATGAGGGTGATAAGGAAAATCACTTCATAGAACAATAGCATAACTCAGGCCTGAAAGTGTACCTGGAGCACCAAGCTGTTGGGGTTTCCCGAGGAAGGAAGAAAGGAAGGGAGAACAAAGGTTAGTTGTGGTGACATGGAAAACCACTTAACAGAACAAGAGGTTAAGGACCTGTCAATCAAAGGAGAACAACAGGTTAAGTAGCTCTTAATCAAAGGAGAACAATAGGTTTGCCCCTAAGTTAATACCTACCCCTGATGCAGGCAACCCGCACTAACAAAATGCACTGGCGCTGGCCTAACTCCACTACTTACTGGTACTCATATTAGTTTAGTTTTTCTTTCTCCTGACAACAGTATCTGTTAAAACTGTCCCATTGCCTCGTTATTCGTTTGAGTATGGAAGTAATAAACCCTCCAGGTGAAACTTCCTGGTAGATTAAAACTGAGTGCTGGACTGTATCCTCCAGGTGTGTGTTCAGTTAAGTTGACGATTAATGACACCATTTATAAATTTGAGAGGGGAACTATAAAACAGAAAGGTCTTACTCAGATGTGGTACTGAGAAAAGATTTACTGCTCTAGCATCAGGGTGTGCAACAGCACCTCACAGTCCCAAGAAAATCCATGAAAGGGGCCCATTTCTTGAAATTCCGATACACCTCGTATCTTTCTGTTAAAGACGGCCAGCCCTGTAACAATAAATGGCGGTCTAGAAGAATTCTCTGGTTGACAGTCAGAATCAACGAGACAAAAGACTTGCTTGACTCACTCACTCAAAATGACGTTCTAGAGTACAGGTGCCTGTGAAATAAGATCTGTGTAGAATGGAAACTGAGGGAGAAGAAATAAGAAATCTTGTGCATCTAGACATTCGTTGGGTATGAGATGTAGTAAAAACCGATAGGAACCACACCGGCCAGTTTGCGAGAAGCAACAGAGTAAAGATTTCTTTCCCAAAGAGAGAGTTAAGAAAAGAGGGAAGTTATTATTAGTCTGGGAAGTGTACACAATCTCAGCACTACCACTGCCAGCAGTAGTTGCCGGCTAATTCGTCCCACTTGACTGATTCTGAGCAAAGTTTGTTATGCCTGCTTTTAAAGGAGTATTCGTAGTTGTCTGAAGACAGGCATTACTTGCCAGCTACTGATTTCCTCTCTGGTGGATATCATCTTGTGGAAGTACTTATTGTGTTGGCAGAGAGGCTTGCATATTTGCGTAAACCTGAGGGCTATGCCATCTGTGCAACAGCTACTGGCATAGTCTCCCATGCTGGACAGGCCTCTATGGATGAACCAGAGAAGATATGTCCCACAACAATTCATCTCGCCCACATCCACTCCCATAGTCCTTCCCCAATTCCCCAGATACCCCATAATAAGGAATGACTCGATTTGTTCCAAAGGGTGCATGGCACATGGGAAGGTGTGTCACTAATGGAGTCTGAGGGATAGTGGGCAACTTTACTGAGTAATTAGTGTTGCACCATGTGGAATTCTGTGTTGTTGACTGAATAGATACCCAATCCTCATGGGACCAAAATGGAGAACAAAGAAAAACTGATGGGCTTTATGTGACTTCAGCCATCCAAGTATCGGTACTGAAACTGATGGAAGCTGTTTGCATAATTGGATCAGATGATAGCCCAGTCCAAATAGTGGAAACTGTTACTGAGGAGTTAGTCCCGATCTAGATCAAATCTTTGTCTAGGCAGCATAGTAGGAAACTTATCAAAAAAACAAAAAGAAAATGGAGGTAAAGGATGGCTTTCTAAATGTAAATGGAGAGAACTGAAGGGTCTTGAACATAAGGCCTCGAAACAAACGTGTCTCTTATTGAAGAGCTAAACCAGATCCCTTCTCCCACTAAGCAGGGAACAAAAGAACAAGAGACGAGACCAATACTCGTACTTTGCAGGATAAACGAATGCTGAAAAAACCAAGGCAATGATTGGGGAAACCGACCTATAATACTGCAAACTCGGGTTGCAAGCTTGCAGTTATCCAACAGGGATATCCACTGGTCAACATAACCTTGTGGTATATGGAGCTATTTCAGGTGGCACTGTTAGAGAAGATTGGGGAGGACGAAACTCCAGGCCCAAAATTCAGGAGGGTCTGCCTGGACAAGGGTGCTCTTATGTTTGTCTGTGAAGCAAGAAACAGCTAATTGGCTTAAGGAGATGATGCCCAAGATATATCCGTGGGAGGACGCGAAGCCGCTGGTCAAGACATCGCCTCAGCTATTCAAGGCCATAAAGATATCAGTTTGGGTACCGAAACTTACTAGCGATACTTCTCCCAAGACTCTGTTCAGGAAAGTACGGTTGCAGAACCAGAAAGTTTCGACGGAAAACTGGAAGGTGATTAAATGAAAGATTATATTGGACAGCCAAATCCTTGTGACAGAAGCCAGCGAAAAGTCCATGATGGCAATGCAAGAATAGGTCCTGAAATTGTACTTTGGGTTCTCGCCGACTCCAACCAGGATCATCAAAGACATCGGAGCGACAACTGCGGCAAGTTGTAGCCTGCAATTGTTGTAGATAAACCTGCAACACAGTAGCGGGACAACTGCCGACCTGAGTCGTCTTCTCAGAAGATAGGAACCCTATCTATACAAAGAGGGCGTTTCAGGCCTTGGAAGAATTGGAGGTGAGTTGATTTATGCTAGAAATCTGAACGTGCGTCTGTATTAAGAATGGAATATCGGTCATGCTGATGGAGTATTTCTCCAAGGGGACTTCTCCAAGCTGGAGAGGGTTCAATTAGATTCCTGTATAGGCTATTTACGGTCACCCTAGCAGCAGGAATCATTCGTAATGGTTGGTGGACAGTGAGAACTGTTTTCACTACAAAACCAAGGAGGATTTATCATACGAAGGCTAAGGGTATGCAATAGATCTACATCTACATCTACATCCATACTCCGCAAGCCACCAGAGGGTGTGTGGCGGAGGGTACCTTGATTACCTCTACCGGTTCTCCCTTCTATTCCAGTCCCGTATTGTTCGTGTAAAGAAGGATTGTCGGTATGCTTCTGTGTGGGCTCTAATCTCTCTGATTTTATCCTCATGGTCTCTTCGAGAGATATACGTAGAAGGGAGCAATATACTGCTTGACTCTTCGGTGAAGGTATGTTCTCGAAACTTCAACAATAGCCCCTACCGAGCTACTGAGCGTCTCTCCTGCAGAGTCTTCCACTGCAGTTTATCTATCATCTCCGTAACGCTTTCGTGATTACTAAATGATCCTGTAACGAAGAGCGCTGCTCTCTGTTAGATCTTCTCTATCTCTTCTATCAACCCTATCTGGTACGGATCCCACACTGCTGAGCAGTATTCAAGCAGTGGGCGAACAAGCGTACTGTAAGCTACTTCCTTTGTTTTCGGATTGCATTTGCTTAGGATTCTTCCAATGAATCTGAGTCTGGCATCTGCTTTACCAACGATCAACTTCATATGATCATTCCATTTTAAATCACTCCTAATGCGTACTCCCAGATAATTTATGGTATTAACTGCTTCCAGTTGCTGACCTGCTATTTTGTAGCTAAATGATAAGGCATCTATCTTTCTATGCATTCGCAGCACATTACACTTCTCTACATTGAGATTCAATTGCCATTCCCTGCACCAGGCGTCAATTCGCTGCAGATCCTCCTGCATTTCAGTACAATTTTCCATTGTTACAACCTCTCGATGTACCACAGCATCATCCACAAAAAGCCTCAGTGTACTTCCGATGTCATCCACAAGGTCATTTATGTATATTGTGCTACTGTCGCAGGTTCTAATCCTGCCTCGGGCATGGATGTGTGTGATGTCCTTAGGTTAGTTAGGTTTAAGTAGTTCTAAGTTCTGGGGGACTAATGACCACAGCAGTTGAGTCCCATAGTGCTTAGAGCCATTTGAACCATTTTTTATGTATATTGTAAATAGCAACGGTCCTACGGCACTCCCCTGCGTTACACCTGAAAACACCCTTACTTCGGAAGACTTCTCTCCATTGAGAATGACATGCTACGTTCTGTTATCAAGGAGCTCTTCAATCCAATCACACAATTGGTCTGATAGTCTATATGCTCTTACTTTGTTCATTAAACTACTGTGGGGAACTGTATCGAACCTGGAAACCCGTGTCTATGGCCCTATGAGTCTCGTGGACGGATAGCGCGAGCTGGGTTTCACACGACCGTCTTTTTCGAAACCCATGCTGATTCCTACAGAGTAGATTTCTAGTCTCCAGAAAAGTCATTATACTCGAACATAATACATGTTCCAAAATTCTACAACTGATCGACGTTAGAGATATAGGTCTATAGTTCTGCACATCTGTTCGACGTCCCTTCTTGAAAACGGGGATGACCTGTGCTCTTTTCCAATCCTTTGGAACGCTGCGCTCTGCTAGAGACCTATGGTACACGCTGCAAGAAGGGGGGCAAGTTCCTTCGTGTACTCTGTGTAAAATCGAACTGGTATCCCATCAGGTCCAGCGGACTTTCCTCTCTTCTCCTTTCTTGTAAACACTCTAAAAAAACTCGTTAGTGTACACATGAAGGAAATAGGTCAGCTCTACATGAAAACCAACAGGCATGTCAACCAACTAAATCACGCGAATCAGAATTTCACCAAATTATTGTGAAGCGGGAGAAAGTTCTACACTTCCAAGAAATTTCTCTCTGTATCTTCCTGGATAGCGACAGGTTCAAATGGTTCAAATGGCTCGGAGCACTGTGGGACTTAACATCTATGGTCATCAGTCCCCTAGAACTTAAAACTACTTAAACCTAACTAACCTAAGAACATCACACAACACCCAGTCATCACGAGGCAGAAAAAATCCCAGACCCCACCGGGAATTGAACCCGGGATCCCGGGCGCGTCAAGCGAGAACGCTACCGCACGATCACGAGGTGCGGACTGTAGCGACAGCGATTTCAGCAATACAACCTCCGAAACTATGGCTAGAGTTGCAGAGGAGAGTGGCACTGAGTTCACCATGTGCAGGGGGATTAAGACCATGCTAAGTAGAAGAAAGGTAGAAACCATCACGATAAAAGAAAAAATGGTGATCAGTACCACCAGAGAATGTCTGCAAGGAGGGGTTTTGTTGCAGAGTGCCGTGGGGCCTTTTTCAGAGTAGGGGAAAGCAAAAGGGTAAACCTGCTGAGAGTCCCCAGCCACTCAAGAATTAGCAGAAATGAAAAAGTTTATAGACTGACCACGACAGTCATGAAGACTCCTTTTATTGGACCAGAAGCTGTTCTAATCCTCACTAAGGTGATGGTAAAATCAAAACTATGTAACTGGACCAGGAGGATGTACATCGAATAGTCCTATGATCCAGAAACAAAAGCTGCCAAAGCCATGTTTCAAGAGAAGTTTTGTAAACCTGAACCTGAACAGGAGACAATAAACTCAAGGTAGGACTGGCGACTGACCATGTGAACTTTATAAACACCTACACACAATGGTTATACAGGAACAAGCCCCAAACTATAGACTATGTGGTGAGGTGGATGAAACTGCACTGCACCTAATATTCGAATGCAAAGTTCTGGAGGAAAAAAGACACAGAATATTTGAGGCATTAAAGCCTGAAGAATCGTGTCTAATAAGGATCTAGTAAATGGTCTGCTACTACTTTTAATGGTACCTTCTGTCTTTACTGGAATCACAGAGAGTAAACTGTACAATACAGTCAGTTTCGCTGTGGGCAATAGTGGACTAAAACCAATGTTGTTTTATCTCCCTACATTAATCAGATCAGCTATTGATCTTGTATACCACGAAATCTTTACTGGTAATGTATGGTCAATTGCCCAGAAATCGTAGCGAATTGCGTATCAGTTACAATCTGCTGTGGAAGACACAATCCAGCATTAATTTGATGCAGGAATTATTCATCCGTCAGCCAGCGCCTTGTCAAGTCCAATTGTAGTTGTACCGAAGGAATCAGTTAACGACAAGAACATTTATCACCTATGTGTAGACATGAAATCAGTCAAAATGTTTACAAACCCTCACACCTACCCCTTGCCAAGTATTGACAAAATGCTGAACAGATTAGGCAATTGTAAGTTTTCCACTAGTTAAAGAAGTATTGACGAATTTGTCTCTGTTGGTACGTTCTTAGTTTGGGATGCCATTTATACTTTTGTGCAACACCACAGACTTTGCCATAGTTGTTTAACTAAGCCAGGAGCAAGGCTGCGAAGAAAAACCAACTGTCTTATAGAGTGCAGCAATCAGTCGTCCTTTTTTTAGATTTTATTACGCAAGTCCAGTCACAGTTCTTTGAATACTACTGTATCAAAGTAGTACTCCGCTGGTGGTCATGGAAGGCGCCGTATCAGCTGTTCGATACGTGAATGCCATACGACCGATAGTGCAACATATCGGCAGCATATTGGCGAGGCATTCGTCTTCATGGACGACAATTCGTGACTCCATCGTGCACGTCTTGTGAATGACTTCCTTCAGGATAACGACATCGCTCGGCTCGAGTGGCCAGCATGTTCCAGACATGAACCCTATCGAATATACCTGGCATGTATTGAAAAGGGCTGTTTACGGACGTCGTGACCCACAGACCACTCTGAGGGATCTATGCCGAATCGCCGTTGATGAGTGGGACAATCTGGACCAACAGTGCCTTGATGAACTTGTGGATAGTATGCCACGACGAATACAGGCATGCATCTATGTAAGAGGTCTGCTACTAGGTATTAGAAGTACTGGTGTGTACAGCAGTCTGGACCACCACCTCTGAAGATCTCGCTGTGTGGAGGTACAACATGCAATGTGTGGTTTTCATGAGCAATAAAAAGGGTGGAAAAGATGTTTATGTTGATCTATATTCCAATTTTCTGTACAGGTTCCGGAACTCTTGGAACCGAGGTGATGCAAAACTTTTTTTGATGTGTGTAGATTTTCGACTATCAGTCATGAGCTACGACCCAAAGTACAATAAAATTATTCTTGGCAAAAGTTAGTCCTCATTTCCTCTCTAGAAGACACTCAGCAGAGATAATGCATTCAGCAGGCGTTCCGAGGTGCAGTGGATAGCGGTTTCGACTGCCGATAAGGAAGTCACATGTTTGGATCCTGGTATTGTTATACATTTTTAAAAGTTTTACACGAAATACGAAAATAGCATGATCAAAAATTGATTGTAGCATTTGTTTCGATTGTAGGATGTATTCTACATAGCTTCCCGTTAGTTTTAGTCTGAGAAATGGGTAACAGGGGATAAATGCATTTACTTTGCAAACACTAACTTTTCTGGAAGCATTGCTAGTAGTGAAGCTGCCCACAGTGCAACGAGGTGTAGGACGATGAGGCTATACGGAGAGATATGAAGCGTGACCAACATGCAGATGACACAAATGTACGGGCTGTGGTGTTTGTGAGTGTAAAGTAACTTTAGCGGCTGAAGCTGACTTACTTCATCTTTATTGTAAGATGATGAAATTGCTAAAGTTCGAACAATAAGGACACTAGCTGCACAGTACAGTATTTTTTAAAGTAAAGTAAACAATTTGCGGTCACAGTAAGTAAAAAACATCTTTTTCAACGTAACGTTTGTGAACAGCGATTGCAAATGTAGGCATATAGAACAGTAAGGAAAACAAAATAATATTCTTTGGTAGAGTTTTATAATTATTATTCGGTTTTCATAGGAGACGGCTATCGAGTCATTCTACAAATATGTTAAAACGTTCTTTGGGATTAGACTCGAACCAGCGATCTATGGCCATCATCTTATAAAGTTCGATGGTCTACCGCTCTAACAACCGAGCTACCCAATATTTGAGATTTACTTGGATGAAACGACAATTTTCACTAGGAGTTTAATTTGGTTGAATAACGCTAGCCTTCGTTGTAACAGTGGGAGAGCGTATCTCGGAGGTAAGTAAACATTAAATTCACAGTGCAGCACATGTTTATTTAAGTTATTAAACTTGTGTGTCGACGTGATGGCGATTTGTGGATACAGTGCAGCCACATTTTTTGGATCTTCTCATTCTCTGTAACGCTCAAAAACAAGTTTTCAGGAGTTTTGTACAATATGGTACTATACACCACTTGTAACACATTTTCCGAAACGTATATTCCAAAGCAAGACATCACTGTGTATCAACATTATGACAGTAGGAGCAGCGAGCTACCCAGTGACGTCACAGGCATCACATGACTCGAATGGAGCGTTTTAGAGGGATTTTAAATTATTTGAATTTCATTTCCGTTTTGTAAAGGAATACGTAAACACAAGAGGGAAAAAAACATGGTAGGAGCATAAAATGACATAATTAATCATTTAAGACAATTTCAAAAATGGTTCAAATGCCTCTGAGCACTATGGGACTTAACATCTGAGGTCATCAGTCCGCTAGAACTTAGAACAACTTAAACCTAACTAACCTAAGGACATCACACACATCCATGCTCGACGCAGGAATCGAACCTGTGACCGTAGCGGTCGTGCGGTTCCAGACTGATGCGCCTAGAACCGCTCGGCCACATCGGCCGGCAATCATTTAAGACAATTTACAGAAAACCACCAAATACCCTACTGTTACCTATGACCATCGAAGTTATGATTTATGTTCAAGATGTGCTCCAAAAAGATTCAAATCGTTCGGAGCACTGTGGGACTTAACATCTGAGGTCATCAGTCACCTACAACTTAGAGCTACTTAAACCCAACTAACCTAAGGACATCACACACATCCAAGCTCGAGGCAGGATTCGAACCTGCGACCGTAGCAGTATGGCGGTTCCGGACTGAAGCGCCTAGAACCGCTCAGCCACCGTGGCCGGCAAGTACTAGTTCACTAAACACCAGTATTATAACGGGCCACTACCTGAAGTTTTTCCAACGCATATGTGGTAATCATAATTATGTTCTGATTGATAATTTGTTCAAAGAGTATAAGCTTTTATGTCCTGGGACAGTAATGTACTGTTGTGTATATTGATGTATTACTGTGTAACCAATCCCCTTCTGAGTAATCCACGCTTTACCATCATGTCCGGATACTACCAGTTCTACATAAGCAAGAAGCTGCGGAACTCGACCACCAGGTTTTTTTTAATTATATTTTTAGCAACTGGGCGTTCAGGGAGATGGTATAACGCTCAATACTGTTAAACAGTACTTCCAACATATTTTGAGTGGCTCAGTTCTTCAGCTACCAAAGAGTTACGACCACAGTCTTCAGTTCTGCTAACCCGCGTCGTGAATTAATATTGATGGGCGACTGTAGTTAAGTTGTTACTTCATTTATTTTTGTCCACTCCTGTTTAATTATTACTCTACTGGTGAGCCACCCTCGCTATCCTTTGCTTATTCTTTTGCTGAGAAGAGTAGCTCCTGACTAATCTTTTTCAGCAATCCTGGTCCACAATCTCGCCTTTTCCAGCCAAGATCACTGGGAAATCGTTTCTCCCTTCTTGCCGCCTCAACTAGTCTCCCTCTTTGAATCCCTGTTTCAGAATGAACCTTTTTCGAATGCTTCCATCTCGTACACAGTTGATACTAGAACCATTCTGCTAACTTTGCACCCAAATCCTTGTCGACCTCAGGGTAATCTTCACAGTATCCCTGCCCGCTGTCACATAAGAGCATCTTTCCGCAGTGATCGCTTAGATAAACCATCGGTGTCCAGGGATATACAATATCCAGGCCCTTGTTTCACCACACACACTTGTGTAATCATTATGAAATTATGTACTTGTTTTTGTATTTGCTTTTCAAACTACGTTTTCGGCTACTAATCCATGCACGTGACCGTAGAAAAGGTATTAAAGACCTCTGGCAATGCTTCCGATTTAAGGCGTAACAGCTTTGATTCCCTATCAAGTAATCACCTAACGAGTGTGAGACCCATCTCAAAAAAGCAGCCAAGTCCTCTTTCTTTACCCCTTCCCTGGAGCCTTCCTTTCAAATCCATTGCCGATACACCAGTCTTACATAGCGAGCAGTATGTGGTCCAGCTGTGAAGCTATGATTTAGATGGAAAATCACCAATCCGGAATCCACTCGAAAATAATTCCTTCCACTTACTTACATTACAAATGCCGCTTACGGAATTTGGTATGATCATACCGTGGTACCCTAAACCTATCGTGTATCTTTAGCTGGTAGTGGATTACTATTAAATAGCTCTGACAACGACATTATCACTTCCTCCTTTGAACTACCTGCTCATTTGGAATACCACTCTACCATTAGTTTGATAGTCGATATACCGCTGGATCTGCCTCCAGTGACACTTGGTCGCTCCCCATAACTACGATCATTTGCTACAATCCTTGGATAAACTCATTACCGAAGAAAAAGGACAAATTAGTGTGAATCGCACTATCACGCACATTGAGGACTGGCATCAGCAGAAATACACTCCGGGAAATTGAAATAAGAACACCGTGAATTGATTGTCCCAGGAAGGGGAAACTTTATTGGCACATTCCTGGGGTCAGATACATCACATGATCATACTGACAGAACCACAGGCACATAGACACAGGCAACAGAACATGCACAATGTCGGCACTAGTACAGTGTATATCCACCTTTCGCAGCAATGCAGGCTGCTATTCTCCCATGCAGACATTCGTAGATATGCTGGATGTAGTCCTGTGGAACGGCTTGCCATGCCATTTCCACCTGGCGCCTCAGCTGGGCCAGCGTTCGTGCTGGACGTGCAGACCGCGTGAGACGACGCTTCATCCAGTCCCAAACATGCTCAATGGGGGACAGATCCGGAGATCTTGCTGGCCAGGGTAGTTGACTTACACCTTCTAGAGCACGTTGGGTGGCACGGGATACATGCGGACGTGCATTGTCCTGTTGGAACAGCAAGTTCCCTTGCCGGTCTAGGAATGGTAGAACGATGACGGTTTGGATGTACCGTGCACTATTCAGTGTCCCCTCGTCGATCACCAGAGGTGTACGGCCAGTGTAGGAGATCGCTCCCCACACCATGATGCCGGGTGTTGGCCCTGTGTGCCTCGGTCGGATGCAGTCCTGATTGTGGAGCTCACCTGCACGGCGCGAAACACGCATACGACCATCATTGGCACCAAGGCAGAAGCGACTCTCATCGCTGAAGACGACACGTCTCCATTCGTCCCTCCATTCACGCCTGTCGTGACACCACTGGAGGCGGGCTGCACAATGGTGGGGCGTGAACGGAAGATGGCCTAACGGTGTGCGGGACCGTAGCCCAGCTTCATGGAGACGGTTGCGAATGGTCCTCGCCGATACCCCAGGAGCAACAGTGTCCCTAATTTGCTGGGAAGTGGCGGTGCGGTCCCCTACGGCACTGCGTAGGATCCTACGGTCTTGGCGTGCACCCGTGCGTCGCTGCGGTCCGGTCCCAGGTCGACGGGCACGTGCACCTTCCACCGACCACTGGCGACAACATCGATGTACTGTGGAGACCTCACGCCCCACGTGTTCAGCAATTCGGCGGTACGTCCATCCGGCCTCCCGCATGCCCACTATACGCCCTCGCTCAAAGTCCGTCAACTACACATACGGTTCACGTCCACGCTGTCGCGGCATGCTACCAGTGTTAAAGACTGCGATGGAGCTCCGTATGCCACGGCAAACTGGTTCACACTGACGGGGGCGGTGCACAAATGCTGCGCAGCTAGCGCCATTCGACGGCCAACACCGCGGTTCCTGGTGTGTCCGCTGTGCCGTGCGTGTTATCATTGCTTGTACAGCCCTCTTGCACTGTCCGGAACAAGTATGGTGGGTCTGACACACCGGTGTCAATGTGTTCTTTTTTCCATTTCCAGGAGTGTATATGTCAGCTTTAACATTGCGTAGCAGCGTTTCCAATCCTCTAGCCTTAGTTCTGTTTAGTGCTAGTATATGAACCTTATACAGAAGAAGCTATTGTTAACGCTTCTACAAAGCAAGTATAACAATCAGTGAAGCACGGACCCCCCCCCCCCCCCACCACCACCACCAATGAACCATGGACCCTGCCGTTGCTGGGGAGACTTGCGTGCCTCAGAGATACAAATAGCCGTACAGTAGGCGTAACCACAACGAAGGACATTTTCAGTAGTCGCAGGGCCAACGGTCTGGATGATTGACTGATCTGGCCTTCTAACGTCAGCCAAAACGGCCTTGCTGTGCTGATACTGCGAACGGCTGAAAGCAAGAGGAAACTGCACCCGTAATTTTTCCCGATGGCATGCAGCTTTATGCATGGTTAAATGAAGATGGAGTCCTCTTGCGTAAAATATCCCGGACGTAAAATAGTCCCCCATTCGGATGGGAATTAGTGAAATTGGGCGTCAGGAGGAACAAGACTTCTGGTCAGGTGAATACAGGGCTATAAATACAAAATCAAATAACAGCAAAGCAGGAGTGGGTTTAATAATGAACAAAAAATAGGAACGTCGACGAGCTACTACGAACAGCATACTGAACGCATTATTGTAGCCACGATAGACACGAAGCCCACACCTACCGCAGTAAAACAAGTTTACATGCCAAGTAGTTCCGAAGATGATGAAGAGATTGAAGAAATGCATGATGGGATAAAAGAAATTATTCAGATAGTTAAGGGAGACGAAAATTTCGTAGTCTTGGGGGACTGGAATGCGATTGTGGGAAAGGGAAGACAAGGAAATATAGTAGGTGAATATGGACTGGGGGAAAGGAATGAAAGGGGAAGCCGCCTGGTAGAATTTTGTACAGAGCATAAATTAATCATAGCTAACACTTGGCTTAAGAATCGTGAAAGGAGGTTGTATACTTGGAAGAGGCCTGGGGACACTGGATGGTTTCAGATAGATTATATAATGATAAGACAGCGATTTAGGAACTAAGTTTTAATTGTAAGACATTTTCAGCGACAGATGTGGACTCTGAGCACAATTTATTCGATATGAACTGTAAATTGAAACTGCAAAAAGGTATAAATTTAAGGAATTGAGACTTGGATATACTGAAAGAACCAGAGGTTATAGTGAGTTTCAGAGAGAGTATTATGGAATGATTGACAAGAACGGAGGAAATAAATACAGTAGAAGAAGAATGGGAAGCCTTGAGAGATGAAATAGTGTAGGCTGCAGAGGATCAAGTAGGTGAAAAGAAGAGGGCTAGCTGAAATCCTTGTGTAACAAAAGAGATACTGAATTTAACCCTTAACCTGAAACACCTCTGAAATGTGCGTAACTAGAAACATGCCGTCTCTCAGACCACCTAATATTTTATATCACAGAATTCCACATAAGTTGACAGAAATCAAGTAAATAGTCAGTTAATTCTTTTCAGACCATATGAACGCTTTGTTATACAAATCATCTAAAATAAACATGAAATATCACAAGTACGTGCAGTCATTCAGTGTCAGATTTCATAAGTTTTTGACAACTATTATACCAGACAATATATCCCTAAATATAAATAAAATATTGCAGAAAATGTAAAAATGATAATAATCAATTGAACTGAAATATTAAATCACATCTCTTTTACACAGTCGACACACATCTTTCTGCTGCATTCCAGGCATACTGGGTGACCGTTTCCTCTTCTTGGACGCAGGGCGCTTCATACACGTCTTCCTTTTATCCATTCTATCACTTGGTATGCCATCGTTTAATTGCTGTGTGTCTCCAAGAACTTTGTCGATCAATTTCTTGATATTTCTAGGTAAATTTTTAATTTCCAGGTGTCTTCTTAGATGTGGCTCTCTCAGCTCCATGGCCACACTTTCGGTGAATTTGAGACTAGTTAGCATGGGGTTTCCTCTGTAGCACAAATACAGAAAAAGCTGTTCACGCGACTGATGTTTACAAGTGTGTAAAAGACTGCCACTGGCCAGCGCCTTGTACGTCTGTTTGACGAATAATTGGCACATTTCATGTCGAGCAAATCTACTCCAGATTTCATTGCAGTGTAGTAACACATAATTTCTGGTTTATTTTTTATGGTATTATTTTCAGTGGAATGATGCATTGAAGAAACAAGAATTACTGCCTTGTTTCTCCTAGGAAGAAAGGAAACCAGTGTTGCATTATCAGAGAATCCATATAATGCTGACCCAACTGCCCTACTTTTATCAGCCAAAAACTCTTAGGGAATTTTGCGTTTGTTCATTCTGACCGTTCCTACGTATGTTAGTCCTCTCTTGCTCAGCTCACGAATGAGTTCTATAGATGTAAACCTGTTGTCAGTGGTAATATTTCTGTTACTACCTTCTATTGGTTTGCACAGACATAAAACAGCCTGAGTTGGTTTGGCTAGCTTTTTCTCTTTCTTCTGTCAGGCCACATCCATCACTATCTTTCCCTGGATATATGTAGGGATTGAAGAGGTAAGTGCTTCCAGAGTCTGCCAAGAACATAATTTTTATGCCATACTTGGCTGGTTTGCTAGGCATATAAACGCGGTAAGGACATGTTCCCCTGAATGGTAATAACATTACATCCACTGTAACATTGTCTTTTACACAGTATAATCGCTGAGAATTGAAAATGAATTTCTCAGAAATGTTTGATATTGAAGCTGCGCGATCTGACTTCTTTCTTTCGTCTCTAGCAGTCACATCGTCAAGTCTCAGGCTGCTTAGAAGTATTTCAAAGCGCTTTGCCGATATTGTAACCACAAATATAGGACGACCGATCAGATCCTTTTCGAAAACAGACAACAAATCTTCATGACACGATTTTAATATTGATGTCATCATTAGACGGCCTATGAAAGCTTTGATTACAACGTTGTCAGTATCTCTGTAATTGGACAGATTAGTTGTTTCCTGCAACTTTGCCCTTATTGTATTCAGTTTCACGTTTGTATGTAAAACTATGTCATCCATCATGTCATCATCGAATTAATTCTCCCATATTTGAGATTTAGTAGGACTTTGTCCCAAACTTTGACTTTTGGCTGTTAGGCCAAGCATTCCACCTTTCAGAATGTCGTGCTCTGGTGTTCTTCTCTTTCTAACAGGTTCATAACGTTCCCATTGAAAATCATTTTTACCATAAAAGTACTGTGTTTGCTGTGAGGTATTATCTGTAGTATGGACCGCTCCAGGCTCTTCTTCCAATAAAACATTTTCTTCGCTAGCATGAGAGTCTGTTTCGTGGTGACTACCACCTATCGCGACATCTGGATCACCAGCAGAATCGTCAAATGTGTCGTCATCGACCCATTTTCCTCTTCATCTAAATTCCGTAACTGCTCTTGCACCCAAGCTCATAAATCTGAATTACCTGCAAATATGATACTCTTCTTAGAAAGTCGATCCATGTTGTTCTTGAAATATGACAAATCCACGCATAAAAGAAGCCACTGAAAGCAGAATATTTCGTAATTAGAAACATGCGGTTTATTGGACCTTCCAAATCCTTGTACGTTACACGAAACATTCGGTATCTCAGGCACACAACTTCGCGCACTCCTCTAAACAATACTCTGTATGTCTTCACTGATGAAGTAAAACTTATTGTTGACTTCTGCTTTACACGCTGTAAGTATTTCGGCGAAAGTACTGGGAAAGTGAAGCCACGCTTTTTTGCAGTGCTGACACACTCGGCATTTAAAATATACAAGGGGTCTGAGAGACCGATGTTTCGGGTTAAGGGTTAATTGATGAAAGGAGAAAATATAAAAATGCAGTAAATGGAGCAAGCGAAAAAGAATACAACCGTCTCAAAAATGAGATCGACGGGAAGTGCAAAATGGCTAAGCGGGGATGGCTAGAGGACAAATGTAAGGATGTAGAAACATATATCACTAAGGGTAAGATAGATACTGCCTACAGGAAAATGAAAGAGAATTTTGGATAAGAGAGAACCACCTATATGAATATCAAGAGTTCAGATGAAAAACCAGTCCTGAGCAAAGAACAGAACGAAGGAAGGCGGAAGGAGTATATAGAGGGTCTATACAACGGAGATGTACTTGAGGGCAATATTATAGAAATGGAAGAGGACGTAGATGAAGACGAAATGGGAAACATGATACTGCATGAAGAATTTGACAGAGCACCGAAAGGTCTAAGTCGAAACAACATCCCATAAGAGCTACTGATAGCCTTTGGAGAGCCAGTCATAGCAAAACACTTGCATCTGGTGAGCAAGTAGTATGAGAAAGGCGAAATACCCTCAGACTTCAAGAAGAATAAAATAATTCTAATTCCAAAGAAAGCAGGTGTTGACAGGTGTGAAAATTACAGAACTATCAATTTACTAAGTCACGGTTGCAAAATACTGACACGAGTTTTGGAACACGCGATGCAATACTGACCCTACAACGTATCTTAGCAGATCGGTTAAGGATAGACAAACCTACGGTTCTAGCATTTGTAGACTTAGAGAAAGATTTTGACAATGTTGACTGTAATACTCTCTTTCAGACTCTGAAGGTAAAACACAGGAAGCGAAAGACTATTTGCAATTTTTACAGAAACCAGATGGCAGTTATAAGAGTCGAGGGGCATGAAAGGGAAACAGTTAGTTGAGAAGAGAGTATGACAGGGTTGTAGCCTATACCCGATGTTATTCAATCTGTATACTGAGCAAGCAGTAAACGAAACAAAAGAAAAATTTGGAATAGGAATTAAAATCCATGGAAAGGAAATAAAAACTTTGAGGTTTGCCTAAGACAATGTACTTCTGTCGGAGACAGCAAATGATCTGGAATAGCAGCTGAGCGGAATGGACAGTGTCTTGAAAGCAGGATATAAGATGGACATTAAAAAAAGCAAAACGAGGGTAATGGAATGTATTCGAATGAAATCAGGTGATGTTGAGAGTATTAGATTAGGCAATGAGATACTTAAAGTAGTTAATGAGTTTTTTTTTTTATTTGGAGGGACAAAATAACTGATGATGGTCGGAGTAGAGAGGATTTAAAATGTAGACTGGCTACGGCAAGGAAAGCGTTTCTGAAGAAGACAAATTTGTTAACATCGAGTATAGATTAAAGTGTCCTGAAATATTTTCTGAATGTATTTGTATGGAGTATAGCCATGTATGGAAATGAAATATGGACGATAAACAGTTTAGACAAGAAGAGAATAGGAGCTTTCGAAATGTGCTGCTGCAGAAGAATGCTAAAGGTTACATGTGTAGATCACGTAACTATTGAGGAGGTACTGAATAGAATTGAGAAGAAGATGAATTTGCGACACAACTCGGCAAGACGAGGGGATCGGTTGGTATGATACGTTCTGAGGTATCAAGGGATCACCAATTTAGTACTGGAGGGAAGCGTGGAGTGTAAAAATCGTAGAGGGAGTCCAAGAGTTGAATACGCTAAGCAGATTCAGAAGGATGTACGTTGCAGTATTTATTAGGAGATACAGAGGCTTGCACAGGATAGAGTAGCATGGAGAGCTGCATCAAACCCGTCTCTGGACTGAAGACCACGACAGCAACACTGACGGAAATAAATCGCGACACCAAGGAGGAGTGGTGTGACTTAAACTAAAGTTTGTAGGCGTGTTTATACATCTGGAAGATAACGTCTGTTCGGATTTCGTGCCAGTCGTATAAGAGAGGCGATAGTAGCGCCACTATGAAGATGGAAATCACGTTTACTTTAAATACACGCTATAACGGCCTTGAGTGTGAGTTACTTTCAAGAATCGACATGATGAGATGATGTCAGTCAGGAATATCTCTAAGGTGACAAAGTCGCCATTATCAACACCTCACTGAGTTTGAACGAGGTCCTGTAACACGGCTACGAGAAGCTGCATGTTCCTTCTGCGATACTACAGAAAGACTTGGCAGGACTGTAGTTACCGTTCACGATTGCTGGCAGCGTTGGCCACGAGAATGTGCGGTCTCAAGAAGTAGACGGCCACGTAGCTCTGCCTAGAGAGAAGACCATCGTTTTCGGCGTATGGCTCTGGCGCATCGTACTGCATCTCTAGCAGCAATATGAGCGGCAGTTGGCACCTCAGTGGCACAACGAACTGTTACAAATCAGTTCCATCAAGGATAGCTCGTCGCATCCTTTCGTGTATTGCAGACTGCCTGTATCATCCTTGGTCCGGACATCAGCAAGCCAAGTTCTTCTGCTGTCCTTTCGCAGATTTTACATTGATTCATTTCTCTACTTATCGAAAGCCATAGAGCTGACAAGAACATGAATTTAAAGTGTGATCAACTTTTTGTGTAGCTGTGTAGCATGTTTGTACGTGTGCGTGAGTGTTTTTTTTTTTTTTTTTTTTTTTTTTTTTTTTTTTTTTTTTTTTTGCTGGGGGGGAGAGAATGTGGAGTGGAAGTGGAAGCGGAGGATATGGGGACATCTGATCCTTATGCAAGAGGAATCCATTAATTCTTGTCAGAAGTTTTACATTTTTATCTCATTTAACGAGGCTCGTGTTTTAATAGTAATGTAGAGGTGCTAAGGCCCTTTCTGCTATGCGACCGGATACACACTGTGACTAACCGTGCACTACATGTGTTGCGGAACTGGAAAGTGTTACTGATGTGCGCTTTTCGCAGAATGGATTGGTAGTCAGGGGTTGGTATTGCTAGCCAATAAATAGAGTGTGATAAATCGTAGAAAGTGTATTTTTCTGTAAACATGCATTTTTAAATGTAACAGTGCCTATTGACATTATCAGATTATGAGTAGGATAAATTAGAATGTCAGGATTCTAATGCGAGTCGTTTATGAAACATCGTATTTTGAGAAGTTCCCACACGGACACTTGTACAATACCTCTTGTAGCACACACTAAAGAGTAACGCACGTTCATGCACTAGTTATATGGACTCTGAACAGAAAAGAGACAATTGAGCATTGTGTTGAAAATTACCACCGGCAGCCACAGTACACGTTTCCAGTCTGGTACGCAACAACTGCTGCACACGTGCTATCATTTCAGCGGATATGTCCGATCAGGCCGCTGTAATACTTCGTTGCATATCACTGGATGTAGTTGGTATGTCCTTGTAGACAGCATCTTTCAGTTTTTCCCACAGAAGAAAGTCTAGAGGCCTCAAATCCAGGGAATGGGCCGGTAAGGTACAGGTCCTCTGCGTCCGATCCAGAGATTTGGAAACAATTCGTGAAGGTATGCTGTAGTAAAACAGTGCATCATCGTGTTGGTACCACAAGTTCCTCATAGTCTGCAGAGGAACATCTTCTGGCATCCGTGGAAGATGGGCTGTCAGGAGGCCGCAGTACTTGGGCGCGTCCAGTGTTCCGTCTACAAAATACGGGCCTATGAGCTGATGGTTCACTGTCCTACACCACCCGTTTACTCTCCATCGACGCTGAGGTTCCATCTGACGAAGCCAACGGGGATAGTCAACTAACCAATAATGCATGTTTCGGCGGTTTAAATGGCCATGTCCATGACTGGTAAATGTGGCTTCGTCAATAAACAAGATACATGATGCATCTCGAGTACCCTTTCTTAATGCCCATGTACTGTAGTTGATGGCGAGAAATAGTATAGGGATGGAACCTTTGTCGATGGAGAATGCCTGAATCATGCCATTTCCTTGTGCGATTACGCCGGAGTTAATGTACGGATCAACTGAAACAACAGCAAGAACATTGATTCCCCCCATTCCTTTCTGTCGTCACTTTTTACTTCTGTTACGTTGTCTAGGTGTAACACTATCACTTACAAGTAACTGGCTGAAGCGGTTGATAAATAACTGCCGAGATGGTTGACGTCTATTTGGGTATATTGCCCATACACCATATAAGACGAAATGCATTCATCTTACACTCTCCATATACCATGAGCATGTCGGATTTTTCTACATTGGTAAGTCCCAGCGTTCACTCACGACCTTCTGCTTGGACCGACACACATTAACTGACTAGCAAGTGGCAATGCACTCAAGGAACGCACAATCACACTGTAAGCAAATGTAACTACATCGCTCCTAGTAAGTACGCAAGTTGAACGACTCAAACAAGGGTCAGTGCGGAAACTTTTCAAAATACGATATTTCGTAAACGACTCGCACTAAAATCCTGCAACAAACACCACTGAAGTTCTAATGTACCCTACTTTTGGTTTGAAAATGTCAGTAGACATTGTTCCATTGAAAAAAGTGTATGTCTGCATCAAACACACGCTTCCTAGGTATTATTACAACTTGTTTGTTGATTAACAATACTAGTCTCTGACTAACAATCTATTCTGTGAAAACCACACATCAATAGCAATTTCCTTTTCCGCAATATTTGCGGTGCAAATTTTAAGTGATTCGCCCTGTATACAGTGTGAGATTCTCGTGCGTAGATGGTTGAAAAACGTTAGTATTAATTTATTTAGTTACTGTATGGCAATACTATCTGAAGTGTAACTATCATAAACGAATTTCATACTTATAAAAATTAACAAAAACTAAAACACTAAATCTACAAATTATTACCTCAAATTTTATCCATTCGAGATCTGACGCCGTCATTTCAAAGAAATCTTCAAGTTTTCAAGAGTAAGCTCGTTTTTTTACAGCTGGTTACAATGTATTTGATGATGTGATGATAACTGCTATAGTCACATTGAAAAAATGAAGCCCTTCCCAATAGGCGGAGGCTTTCTGCACTGATTCCATGGCCTGTGCATATCATTGAATTGTCTCCCAAGCACAACAGGGTAATTTCGTGCCGGCTGGCCTTGTAACAGGTCTTGTGAGAGTTTGAAATTTTTCACGTGCAATTCTATTCCACGTCTGTGACCACTGCCTGTTCATGTGGAAATCCATTGCTTGCAACGATTTTCTCAATATGATGGGTGACTTCCTGGACTTTAATCTGCTCATTCTGAGCTACATTGCGCCACCAGAACTGCCACTCAACGAATATGAAAAAAGATTATCAATTTCTGTTCATAAAGACCGTTACTGAAGTTTTCTAACAATGTTCTCGAGAGTTACACGGTGTCTGTCTAGGAGTGTCTGCCATTTATGATTTTTTAATATTTCTGTAACACACTCTCGACAGTCTAGAAAACCTGTGACTACTCGTACAGTCGTTCTATCTATACGCTTGATGTCCCATGATAATACAACTGTACACTACAATTTAGTGTCTCAATTACACTTCACAAGTAAGGCATTCATTTTCATTTTTTGGAATAAAATATTTAACATAACAATGTACCATAAATTTAGCAGAGAATAGCAACCGCCGTTAGTAGCCAGCTCACTGGAGGGTTCTTCAACAGCTCCATACACCGATTCAAGACCTACTCCAATTGATGTGGACATCTCCCAACCACATCACCCACCAGCACAGATCCTGCCTACTCAAGGGATCTCAACATGAGCTTCGTCATAGCCTCTCCTCCATGAGACTGGGTAGGGGTTCTGTACTGGGGCTTAACGCCTGTGGCGTCAGCAGCCAGCAGCACATAACTGCTGCGAAGATGCCTAGCACACAGAGGACAATTTCCCGGAAAACAACCCTTCGACCGTCCACCAGGATGTGACTCAGTGCTCCTTGAGGCCATAGGCTGCACAGGCCTGTTCTCTTCTGCAAGACAAGTGGTCGAAAATAGGCCTAGCTGTGTCCTACGGCAGTGTTTGGGCCAGAACAGATCAGTTCAGCTGAGTGAATTTTCCAAGGCCAAGTTGCTGACTCTGCATTATTGTATCAATCAGGATTCCGACTCAGGAGCCACATCCATGACATCGCTGACATTCACGTCTGATTTCGTGAGGCTGGGAGCTACCAGAAGTGGCCTAAGAGTGTTTGTGGCCTCCTTGCCAAAGAATACGGGGATTGCATCATCGTGACAGGCTTCTGGTCTCATAAATTTATTCCTATTTATCTTTCAAATGTATATATGCCAAACCTAGACAAATTTGCTCTCTATGGGACTTTGACAATTTAGATTCAGTGACAATCCAACCGGGCTTCATAAACCAGAATTTGTTTCAGTCCACATGAGAGTAGACGTGCTAATCTTCGGTAAATAAACTTGTTCAATCGTTGAAAACAGGATATTTTTCGTGCCACCTTCGGTGAAAAGATCAACAATCATAGCCAGTAATTTGGATAGCAGCAGTTATGTATATGACATGTTAAAGCCAGTGGCTGTGGCCTGATTTTGAGGTATCAATGACGTTATCTTTTATCAATACAAGACCACATATTGCCTGTGCCGTCCTAACCTATCTTCAGACAGAGAATGTTCAACTCCTGCCTTGCCCAAAACGTTCTCCAGAATGCTCACCAAGTAAAAGCATTTGGCTATGAATTCCCAAGAGACTGACACGTCACCACTCGCTAACCACTACAGCTGATGAACCCTGGCCTAGAGTTGAAGCAGCGTGGAAAGACGAACCTGTATCTGTTATCAAAGGGAGTTCGACTTGAAGCCCCACTGCGTTAGAGCTGTTGTTGCTGCCAGAGGTGACAGCTCCCTGTATGCCTCCAGACCGCCTACTGTCTTGATCATATTCTTCCCATTACATTGTATACGTATAACAAATAAAATATCGCTAACAGCTATCCTTCCAAGTGTTGCAGTTACAAAAGCCAGTACTGTAAGTGTACTTCTGATTTGGACTAGCGAACATGTGCCACAATTGCTACAAATACACTCCTGGAAATGGAAAAAAGAACGCATTGGCACCGGTGTGTCAGACCCACCATACTTGTTCCGGACACTGCGAGAGGGCTGTACAAACAATGATCACACGCACGGCACAGCGGACACACCAGGAACCGCGGTGTTGGCCGTCGAATGGCGCTAGCTGCGCAGCATTTGTGCACCGCCGCCGTCAGTGTCAGCCAGTTTGCCGTGGCATACGGAGCTCCATCGCAGTCTTTAACACTAGTAGCATGCCGCGACAGCGTGGACATGAACCGTATGTGCAGTTAACGGACTTTGAGCGAGGGCGTATAGTGGGCATGCGGGAGGCCGGGTGGACGTACCGCTGAATTGCTCAACACGTGGGGCGTGAGGTCTCCACAGTACATCGATGTTGTCGCCAGTGGTCGGCGGAAGGAGCACGTGCCCGTCGACCTGGGACCGGACCGCAGCGACGCACGGATGCACGCCAAGACCGTAGGATCTTACGCAGTGCCGTAGGGGTCCGCACCGCCACTTCCCAGCAAATTAGGGACACTGTTGCTCCTGGGGTATCGGCGAGGACCATTCGCAACCGTCTGCATGAAGCTGGGCTACGGTCCCGCACACCGTTAGGCCGTCTTCCGCTCACGCCCCAACATCGTGAAGACCGCCTCCAGTGGTGTCGCGACAGGCGTGAATGGAGGGACGAATGGAGACGTGTCGTCTTCAGCGATGAGAGTCGCTTCTGCCTTGGTGCCAATGATGGTCGTATGCGTGTTTGGCGCCGTGCAGGTGAGCGCCACAATCAGGACTGCATACGACCGAGGCACACAGGGCCAACACCCGGCATCATGGTGTGGGGAGCGATCTCCTACACTGGCCGTACACCTCTGGTGATCGTCGAGGGGACACTGAATAGTGTACGGTACATCCAAACCGTCATCGAACCCATCGTTCTACCATTCCTAGACCGGCAAGGGAACTTGCTGTTCCAACAGGACAATGCACGTCCGCATGTATCCCGTGCCACCCAACGTGCTCTAGAAGGTGTACGTCAACTACCCTGGCCAGCAAGATCTCCGGATCTGTCCCCCATTGAGCATGTTTGGGACTGGATGAAGCGTCGTCTCACGCGGTCTGCACGTCCAGCACGAACGCTAGTCCAAGTGAGGCGCCAGGTGGAAATGGCATGGCAAGCCGTTCCACAGGACTACATCCAGCATCTCTACGATCGTCTCCATGGGAGAATAGCAGCCTGCATTGCTGCGAAAGGTGGATATACACTGTACTAGTGCCGACATTGTGCATGCTCTGTTGCCTGTGTCTATGTGCCTGTGGTTCTGTTAGTGTGCTCATGTGATGTATCTGACCCCAGGAATGTGTCAATAAAGTTTCCCCTTCCTGGGACAATGAATTCACGGTGTTCTTATTTCAATTTCCAGGAGTGTATATTGAATAAATACGAGTTGCTGAGTTTAGCCTCCAACGCTCAGACTCCATTGTATTTGATAGTGTATCACAATTTAAATTTCTTTTATTAGGTTGCGACAGGAGAGGGAATCATGCAGGAACTTACTAATTTAAGTGCTAACTTCATGGAAGTCGATGTCTGATCCACAGTTTAGGTAAAACTGTTATGGTACAAATTTTGTGAATTTATCGTCATGTATGTCTTATATGTCTCAAAATAGAATCATGGTTCCTAGCAATCGATCTGATATTGTATCCCACTCACTTGAGCAGTAAAATGGAACGTTGTTTGGGTATTTTATTTTTTCCTCTAGTTATTAGTATTTGTTATCTGATATGTGCAAATATTTGACGGTTGTAAATTTTGTACTTCTATATGTGTTTAACTTAATAATTATACTCAGAGAAACTGATATCAGCGTAAATTCAGAGAAACAAAGACATATAGACACTTTTGTGCAAGGGCCGGCCCATGGTGGCCGAGCGGTTATAGGAGCTTCAGTCTGGAACAGCATGACCGCTAGGTCGCAGGTTCCAATCCTGCCTCGGGCATGGATGTGTGTGATGTCCTTAGGTTGGTTAGGTTTAAGTAGTTCTAAGTTTTAGGGGACTAATGACCTCAGAAGTTAAGTCCCATAGTGCTCAGAGCCATTTGAACCATTTGAAGTTTTGTGCAAGACACGAGTTACAGAATGTGTTGTACTGGTTTTCTGGGGCAATGCGCGAGAGACAGAGGAAGTTACATAAAGGACAATAACAATTAACTATGAACGGATGCAAACATCTGCAGGATGGTGAAGTCGAGAAAGAACGTAGAGGTGTTTTCGGACACTGGTTGATGACTAACATTTCCGCTAACCTTAGATTATACATCATATTTAATTATCATTCTCCATTTATGTATCTCTGTACACACGTTTTGATCAGTATGTCTTCTAAATTAATGTCTGAATTCCGTATATCCATGTGGCCGGTTTTCTCCCTATCTTCTTCGAAAGAGGTGGTTCCCAATGCATGATCTGTTGTGTGAATGTCTCCTCTGACATATTTTTCGTATGCCCATACCATATGAGTTGCACATTTCTACAAATTCCACAATCAAATTCACGGCATCCATTTTCTTCCTAATGTCTTCATTTCTGGCCCTTTCCTAAATGGATAGTGCTGCAGACCATTACCAAAATTCCATCGCAGTTACCACCAATTTTACTGTCCACATGTCCATTTGTCATAATCCTTGTAGTAATAATAATAATAATAAAATGAGTCGTTTACATCAGGTTTCACAATGAATAAACAACGCTTTGCTGTTTTAGCCTGTCGAAACTCCGCGGCAACAAACTACGCCCATGGTAACTGGTCAATCTGCAAAACCATGAGCTCTAAAAGATATGACTATGAACGCCCTCCCCATTTATCACCAAATTTAAAGTAAAAATTGGGCGACAAGTGTTCTGCTCGGTGAATCGTTCGAAAAACAATGTGTTCCCTCTGTTAGAAGATTCGATACAGAAAATGTACTGCCACCTCTAGCTCTACTTTTGATTGACACTGCTCCGTCTCATCCTTCAGAAATGCAGCTATTCATGGGAGACATCAAACAATTTTTTCCACCAAGTGTAATCTCTGGCTTGCAACCGACGGATCAAGGTGTATTACAAAACCTCAAGTTGAATTACGGAAAAGAGCTTCTATGGTTCCTAATTGAAAGAGAGGACTGTTCCAACTTAGAAAATATGGAAAACATAGCAATAAATGGCCCCATCTACTCGCTAGCTGAGGCCTGGGCCAGTAGGAAAATTTAATGTAAGTATCATGGAAGAAACTGTGGCCAAGCCTCGTGCTTGAAGAAACCTCACCCATTCCGGCATCAACAATAATGACATCATTCAACTTGTTCAATAAATTCATTCACGGTGAGAAGGTGCAGCGGAAAATAGCCTTCAAGAACTGATATCATTCGACGATTATGGTCATAAAAAATTAGTGTTGATGTTGCTGACTCTATAGTCCAGAATCAACCTGATGACAACTCTGAAGACGAAGATAGTGAAGGAGAAGACAGCCCTAACCATATTGTATCACATTCTGCCGTAACAGATACCCTTGATTTGGCATTATGCTACGCAGAAAAAAAGCACATTGTTGGCACACCAACAGATGTGATGTTTATATGGCCTTCCCAAAAATCGCATTATCTGACAGCTTCAGTTATTTATCGCAAAAGAAGAGTCCCGATTTTGCAAGTTTCTGTAAGTGAGAATTGCAGTATTGCCTCATAAATGTGAGATACAGTACACTAGTTATCAGTGGAATAAACATTTCGTTCCGATAAATTAATTTTCGATTATGAGTTGTCCAGTTCTACAGTATATAAATTCTTTTTTCAATAAAAATAATTTTTTATTTATTTTTCCCCCCCCCCCCCCTTCTGAAATTTGTTCAGATTATCGAAATTTCGGATTTGCAGAATTCGGATTAGTGGGGCTCTACTGTATTTGTCTTTCTTTATTTTTACCTCTTTGTCTACATCTGAATGAAAGTAACAGAATGATTTTATTCTCTTGCAGTTAACTGCCTCACTTAGAACTTCTTCGGCTGCCTCAAGTAAATTATGAACAATAAGTTTTTTACTATGCGCCTGTATCATCAAATTCTGTTTCAGATAATGTTTTATCTGTCCTTCTTCGTATAAATCCACTATACAATGGCACAATAGAGGAAATTACAGAACTAAGCGTACGTGTGTAAGGTGCCTTGATTCTCAGACTTCGAAGAGAAACTTTTGAAAAGAACTGCTGAAGAGTGTGTGTAGGAGATGAGATACAGTTAAAGAAAACATAATATCATTTGGAAAGTCATGTATACCAACAGTGTACTGGAAGGAAGAACATGTGCAAGTCATGAAACCGCGAGAGCATACTATATTGAGTTCAGTGTAATTCATAATCATTAAAAACTCTCTGATTTCCTTCAGTAATAAATGAATATGTGACTTATAAGGCCTACTAATGAAACTGATGTTTGTGTGTATTTTATATCCAGACTTACAGAACAGCCTATCATAAGCAGTCCTAGATATATTTTGATTTTAGAAACTGACAATTTACAGACATTCATTACTCATTTCTCATAATTTAAAAGGTGATTTTTTTTATACTAGATGGCAGCATCATTTGCTACTTTCATACGTCATCTGGTATGCAAGGCTTCCTTCTTTAATCACTGAAAAATACTGACAGTAGAAGTCAACTCAATACCCCGCAGCACTTGTGCATTCATAGTGTGGCAAGCATTATTATTTTGCACCAACATACACCTTAAACATTTGTGACGACGTTTTCTGGAGGTTTCCTTTGCTTGAGAGGCAAATGCCGTAACTGGACACCCTGTCCTAAATACTGTTTTGCTCGGCCCCACTACCAGCTCACTTCCTATTGGCAGGAAAATTCCTGACTCTAAATGTGCCAGTCCGCTGTGCCTAGAGCACGAAAAGTATACATGGGGGTTTCAGCTGCCTCTATCGATGTCGTTTTATGCAACCCGCAGTGTTATATCTGGAATTCAAAAACAACTTGCGAGCTTCTCATATTCTCTCGTTCGCTACCGCAAACTATTTCTCTTACAGAAAAAATGAACAGGACATTCTTGTAGGAAATTTAATGTAGTTAAATTTTGTACCGGATAAGTTTTCGCTAGAGGTCGTAGTTTTCGAGTTGTTCGAGGAAAACCTACAAAGTGACCTCAAACGCACCCCCACTCGCACACTCAGTCACCTCCGATCAAGATTACTATTATGTTGTTTATGGTACTCTCCCTACCACTGTACAAAAGTTTGTGATTGCACGAATTATTTCCATATTAGACCTTTTTCTGTCTTCATTGACTGGCGTTATTACGCCACAGTCTTGCTCGAACACTCATAAACTGTAAAACTGACATTGGTATTAAGTTTAACCTAACAGATTTGTGAATATTAATTGCATAAAATAAAAAATTACATCTAACTACGAAATTACTGTGCTTGTAAGGGTTAAGTATGGATCGAGAATGAGATTTTCACTCTGCAGCGGAGTGTGCGCTGATATGAAACTTCCTGGCAGATTAAAACTGCCAGGAAGTTTCAAGTCTGGATCTATTTCCCAACCTCATTAGTATCAGTGAATCGTTTACAGAAGTCGTTTGTCTTTCATTACTCTCACGAGTACTTTTAAATTAATAATATTAACGAACTAGCCGACTACGCTGGGCCGGCCGTTGTGGCCAAGCGGTTCTAGCCGCTTCAGTCCGGAACCGCTCTGCTACTGCGGTCGCATGGACGTGTGTGATGTCCTTAGGTTAAGTTAGGTTTAAGTAGTTCTAAGTCTAAGGGACTGATGACCTCAGATGTTAAGTCCCATAGTGCTCATAGCCACTTGAACCACTTTTGACTACACTGGTGGAGTAATAGCCCAACAACAGAGATCAGAAACGGTTGAATATCGAGAATTCTGGAACAGGTCGAGTGGTCAAAAATTTTTGTACAGTGGTAGGAGGGAGCACCAAGAACAGCATACTAGAAATCCTGACTGGTGAAGGATGAGTGTACGGGTGAAGATAAGTCTGAAGGTCACTTTTGTACGTTTCTTTTGATCAACTCGAATACCGTAGCCTCAGCTAAAACGTATTCCAGTACAAAACTTAACTACATTCAGTTTCCAGAAACTAAGTTCTGCCCATTTTTGTTGTAGAACTGATGTTTGCGCGTAGCGAGCGAGAGAATATGAAAATCTCGAGCATGCTTCTTTAATGCCAAATATCCAGATATAACACTGCAGGCTGCATAAGACGACATTGGTAGATGCAGGTGAATCATCCTGTATAAAAAATGGGTGCATGTGATCGAAGTGTAACAAATACACAGTCAGTAAACTGCACGTAACCTTCTATCTGACCGTAAATTTAGGATATATTTTTAATAACCTGCAATAAATTCACTATCGTCGTCTAGCATCTGATCTATACTAGCAGGAATTCTTTCGTAATACTTGCATTTTACATATGTTACTGTTTTATACTGGATGACCTTTTATGTGAGTGTCAAATCAAACACCTTTCAGCCATCTAATTTCCAATCTGTCATTTTAGTGAACTACCAGTTTCGACGATTTATTACGCCATCTTCAGGCGCCCTGACCGACGTGTAGGAAGATTCCAATCTCTGTTCCGGTCGAAATGGGGGCCAGCATTAAAGACTGGTATATGTACATTTCTGCTAGATACAGCGACCACTTCAATTATCACCGGCAGATGATTTTGAAGTGGTCGCTGCACCTAGCAAAAATCTATAGATACCAGGCTTTTAATGCTGGTCACTATTTTGACCGGAACCGAGGTTGGAATCCTCCTAGAGATCGGTCGGAGGCCCTGAAGATGGCGTAATAAATCGCCGAAACTGGTAGTTCAATAAAATAACAGTTTGGAAATTAGACGGCTGAAAGGTGTTTGATTGGACACTCTATATTGTACAGCCAAGTCCCGCAACCATCTCTGAAAAGATGGACATACAGAGACTTTTACGTGAGTCGGAAATTCAATTTTACGCTGAAGTAAAGATTAGGAGCTAATGGAAAATCGTGAAGCAGAATAGCACGGAGGAGGAGGATCAGTGTTTAACGTCACGTCGACATCGGGATCATTAGTGTCCGAGCACGAGCTCGGATCAAGGCGCGATGGGGAAAGACATCGACCGTGCTCTTTCAAAGGAACCATCCTATAATTTGCCATAAGCGATTCACGCAAATTACGGAAATCCTAAGTCACGATTGCCAGACAGTTATCTGAGCCGTTGTTCTGTCGACTACAAGTCCAATGATCACTGCCTCGTTCGGTAGGAAAAATACAATTACAGCTGTGCTCACCTATGAGCTGTACAAAATTTTGTGTGCAATACCTTTTGTAGACCAACTGCAGTTTCCCATTCTCCTATTAATGAAATGAAGCTTGAAATTCGCTTTCCTACAACTGAGCCTATATAGTCACACCGCTTCATATCTTCACATAATGTTTCTCCAAAACATTTGTTCGACATGTCTAGCTGTGGTTCATGAAGTCTGTAGGCAATGGGTACCACGCTCTTACATTTCGTGAAGTGCACAACTTAACATCTTTTTACGTAAAGAGCTCTTTTTCAGCATTTGCATTTCAATTAACTTCTGCCTATCTGTTGAATTATGCGCCTTTTTGTACCTATTGCACAGTGGGCTCTGTTTCTTAAGAGACATCCTGATACTGTCTGTATAATAATGTGAAATTCTGCCATCTTTAATTATTCTACAAGGTAATAATTTTCTTGAACTTGATGGACTATTCGTTTGAAGTTATGTCACTGTTTCTCTCCGTGTTCACATCCTAAATAAAGTGATTTTGACACGCGTTTTACCCATTCTTACTGAATACGCTGTCTTTGCAGTTTACTTCTCTAACAATTTATATCTTGATGCCCTCTGTTGCTACAACTGAATCGTCATCGCTCATCCTATAGTCTATGTGAACATTCTCAAAAAGGTCGGGTCTGTTTGTTTTCAACTGCTCTAGTATATTTTCACAATGGGTCGGAAGTCGAACCGTTTGTTTTACGTACTACTCGGTGGAATATTTAATAGCTGTTTCATAACGTATCTTCTCTCGCCATCACATATAAAGTTGAAATTTTCTGCATCAGTTTGAGATAACTGAGGCGCTGAAATGAAAAACGGGACTTGTTATCATGTTTGCGGTGCATGAGTTATTACTGTAGTTGTTATCTTCACACGATTCCGCATCTGATAGTTCTAAAATGGAACTTGTTGAGTGTTTTTTTTTCTTATCAAACCAATGTTGAACTTTCGTTTCGTACAGAAAGAGGACCTGTCACAGAGACAAGTCCCTATATTCCACAAAAGAACTCGAGGCACTGCAGTGCGTAATGGGATGCAGTAAACAGCTGTGATATCTCAAAATAGCTTAGTTCTTGGAACCGTCAGACGCCTCCGAAGACAATTTACATGAATTTAGAAGGAAGAAACAACGCCCAGAATTGTGGAAGAGAAATGTGATAAAACATAAGTAGATCGTAGGTTTGGAGAATACCAGCTGGAAAGGAAATATTGTTCCTAAAAGGGAAGCAGGTGGAGATAGCAGGTAAATAGTCATATAGTGTTCATTGTTTGTATTCTCTGTTTCTTTGTACATAATGCACTGGCGGAAAAAATCGCAACACAAAAAAATAATGAATGTGGAGTAATGAAACTTCGGGAATGCATTAGGGTAGAAAACAAATGTAAGCGATTAACATTGCAAGATCACAGGTTAATGTACGCACCAGATAAGCCATTACAAATGGGTGAAATGCTTGGACATTAATAACTGGTGTCACACAAGAACGTTGAAGGCTGAGTTCTGCAAGTGATGATCGAAGGGATAGCTGTGTTGAATAGAAGTCTAGGATACCAGTGACTGTACATCGCCCCCTATTTCGATTGTACAAGAGACGAGATTCTCTCTACACGTCACTCAGGGTGCCTGAAGATGACGTAGTGCAACGCTAACACAGGTGGAAAAAATAAAATAAAAATGGAAATTTAGAAAGCTGAAGGTGTTGCGATTTGACATTTTATCTCCCCCAGGTTACAAGCCAAGGCACTAAAAAGGAGATTGCCATCTATTATATTCTCTATTTTGATATGTATTACGTAATTACGAATCTCTATACAAATAATAGGGATGTGTACGAACATGCTGAAATGGTTAAAAAATATGTTGCTAGAAAATATGCTATTTTTTGGTTACACGATATTTATGATAAAATGAGTGTTGAATTTTAAAATCTTCCCGGCAAACTAAATATTCAAAAAGATTTCGGACTTTCAGCCGGTTGTCGTTAGCTGTTGTCCAGTCGAAATATCGTGGATGGAAGCTAACGACGACCGGCTGCAAGCCCGAAATCTTTTTTAATAAAATGAGCGTGGTTTAAATCAAAATTTGGATACGTCAGTCATTTTCTATTACCATTTTCTATTTTACACATTTTGATATAAGATTGTATTCCTCCTGATGAGCGTGTGAGAGTAATTATCAGGTTTGGGAATAACACTATTCATTATTACACAGCTTTTTCGAAATATCTCAAAATTAATGTCAGTGACATGTCCCCCTTTCGATCTCAACACCTCAATTCAAAAAAATGGTTCAAATGGCTCTGAGCACTATGGAACTTAACATCTGTGGTCATCAGTCCCCTAGAACTTAGAACTACTTAAACCTAACTAACCTAAGGACATCACACACATCCATGCCCGAGGCAGGATTAAAACATGCGATCGTAGCAGTCGCGCGGTTCTTGACTGAGCGCCTAGAACCGCTAGACCACCGCGGCTGGCCCAACACCTCAATTGAAATCTCCTCTAACTACCGTAGCACGAATAGGAAACACGCATTCTATGTAATGGAAGTTTTCTCTGAACATACGACTTACTTCTGCAGCAGAATGTGGTGGCCGATAGATGTGTACAGCTACAACCTTTATCTGACATGTTGTGGCTATACGTACCCAGAGCATTCAGAATATAGACTCGGTTTCTACCACAGTTGAATTATTGAGTCTTTTAATTTCCTCTTAAGGAATATTTGTACTACATTTTATTTAAAAATTACGTAAATAATTTGTGTGTGTGTGTGTGTGTGTGTGAGTGTGTGTGTGTGTGTGTGTGTGTGTGTGTGTTTGTGAGATAATTTTGTTGATTTCGCAGTTCTTTTTATCAGTCTAAGAGAGCGACTGCAAGCACTCAGTCACAATCCCATAGACTCCTGCCGACTGAACTCTGTTTGTTCCTTATAACACATATTTGCATCTAGTAAAAGCTATAGCGGAAATTATCTGTTATCTTACACCTTGACAGACATAAATATGGCTACAATTATCAATTTTCTTTGTATTAAGAACAATTTCCACACATTCGCTATTTCTGCTGTCAAGCTGTCACTGTGTGATTTTCGCTTTTGTTTTTCTTTCTAAAAAATTACATCTGACGTTACTGACTTTCATTGAAAGCCTGAGACAACTTTTATTCGCAGTAAGACAGTGAGTTTCATTCGTAAACAGCTTCCATGAACTAATCCTACCAAGTCAGATATAAAAGGACAGTTCCGTTTATTTTTTGACACTGTTTAAAAACAGCACGTTGAGGCAATAGAGTTATTTAATTGGAGGTAGGAGGTTAAAATAGTTCGGTTCAGAAGACTTGTTTCACATAAAAGATGATTTCCTAACTAATATTGGTTCATTAAAACACTAATAAGAAAGTACGCACGACTTGCACAGTACGTTCTCTTGGTAAAATCTGTTTCCCGATTCGTACTCCAAATCAAAACCTATCTTTCGATATACAGGATAACATTGATAGCAAATTTTGTTTCTATGTATTACAGCTCTTCTATCCGTTCAGTCAACATATTTTAATAGAGATAGGCATGCAGACAAAATCGGCACTCTCTGAGGAACTCCCGTTTCCATTGTGATGCTCTTATTCGTGCCAAAACCTGACCTTCAGCGTAATTCAAAATTGCATAAAATTCAAAACTGAAAGACATGTTGTCATCATGATGTATGCCTTGATTAACGCTGTAACGATAACGTCAGACACTACCATTTCAAAAGGGGCTACCTCAACTGAAGATGGACTGTTTCTGTGTTACAGCATCAAGGAGCGGTTGGCACACATGTTTGTCAGTAGATCTGCAACAGTTTTCTCGTCTGAAACAATTTTGTTGTGGCAACATTGATGTCAGCCCTGTTGGAATTCAGATCAATATGGGTGTGTGATTCAAATGTTTTTATTTGATCTGTAATTGAAAGAAATAAGCCAATATTTCGTAACGTTCTTTTGGTATCAGTATAATAATAGTCTTATCGATAAAGATAAACTTTTGACTTGCACCTCAGTACAAAAACAGTGATGTCAGCTAAATACACGAATGAGATTTGTAGACTTGGAAATCTTCAAATGTATATTATAGGAGGTTGTTTCCTTGTCAAAAATAAACATTACGTAGATCTCAGTATGTGTGTGTGTGTGTGTGTGTGTGTGTGTGTGTGTGTGTGTGTGTGTGTGTGTGTGTGTGTGAGTGTGTTAGTGTTCAATCATTTCCTAAAGAACGGCATCGTGAAACTACCAAAAGCTGCTGTATTGTTTCTAAATATACATACACATTAAATATATTTTGCACACTACTTTGTTAAATACATTGAATTTGTGCAGTGCTGTTTATAGAAAATCATTTTTTACTAAATGTTGTACAATTTTTCAAATCTTCTTCGTTTATAACCACACTCGCCCCTAAATATTCAGTATGGACGCTTAATACCAAGAGAATGCTAAGAAACATCTTCGCGTCCATTTGTATATACGTATTCATAGAGTTACGATTGTTTAAAAACTTACACATGGTTGTTTCCTGTAGAAGACCACTGCAGCGTAGTTGCCACATAATACTCACATCTGTAAAGCATGAGCTTTCCAACCGTCGGTGACTGTAAAAACACAGAGCGAAAATTAAATTAAGTTTCTCTAACTCACCGAAAGTATGAAGTTGCGACATCCAGTTTGAATGCGCTGAAAAGTCTTAAAGAACTACGCCATACAAGAAATCATCAGCGAAACGATGTAGTTTTTTACTATAATTAAATAATCTGCAATTAATTACATTTTGCTGTCTGTTAGTTTTTGATTTATACTTAGGTTTAGGTTCTCTACATATATTCTTTTCTGTTTCTCTTGAGGATCGCATAGGGGATTGTTTGTAGTTAATGCGAAAACGACGTTGACGAGGAACCAAATCACTGTATGGTTTAGATCAGCTCAAACTTTCTTAAGATAATAGCACGCATCTGAAATCAGACTTTGTCACAAAGAAGTTGATGCACAGACTAAGGTAAATGGTGGAAGTAAGTAGAGATTTTAAGGGACAATGTGAAGTTTGAAAATGAATCTCTGTCAAGGAAGTTGAGGATGGTATCGTAATGCAACTGACGCGAATGAATGTTTGATAGCTGCCGCAAAAGGAAGTCACTCCGTACCAAAACTCGTATATGTAGGCAAATACCCAGCAACTTTATTTTTCAATATTTTGTGTGTTACGCTCTTATTACAGTTTCCTCGCTATTTTAATATCAGTCCAACATCTTTATCACGCTGTAGATCGTAGATAAAGAGTAACGAAAATCTGTAATGACGGAAAGTGCCCATCAACATGAATATTAACATAAATAGACAATCTTAAATGCTTCTCGAAGGATGTAAGACTGAAATTACGACAGTCTTGCGCAACTGACAATTCTTTGTATCCGACCTCCTGGGCCCTTCAATCACAATTTATGATAGTCTATTTGTGGTGTGTCATTTACGAGGGCTATTCGGAAAGTAAGGAACTATAGGTCACGAAATGGAAACCACAGTGAGAATCAAAACTGTTTTATTTGCAACAATTAGCTACAACTTCCAGCTACTTATCTCCATGGTCGCAGATCAGACTTAGAAGTTTGTTGTAGCGTTGTACCAACTTTCCGATACCCTCGTTATAGAAGGCAGCCGTCAGTGCTTTCCGCCAATCCTCTACGCTGGCCTACAGCTCGTTGTCTGTGCCAAAATGTTGTCTTCATAGACAGCGGTTCATGTGAGCAGAGATGAAACTCAGAGCGAGACAATTACAGACTGTATTGTGGGTAATCAAACATTTCCAATTGAAAACGATGCAGGACCATCTTCATTTCCCCTGCAGAATGCGGCTGAGAATTGTCTCGAAGAAGAAAACGCACGACAGTTATATAATGTTGGCTGCAGAGCTTCAAGCGAAATTTCTCACCAGCACTCATACTTATCGAGAGACACTATTGTTCTAGGTATCTTTATGTGCTCTCTGTGTGCTCAGGACTAAAACGAACGATGTAACGCGATCGACGGGCATGCTAGAGGTACTGCCCAACTTTATCGGATTTTCACAGTGGTTTCCATTTTCCGACCGATCGTTCCTTACTTTCCGAATAACCCTCGCATTAAAAACTCTCGAAAGGATAAGCTGGCAACATATATCTGACTAACTGCTGCTGTCTGTAGAGGAACGGAAGGTTCCAAATGATTGGAAAAGAGCACAGGTAGTCCCAGTCTTCAAGATGGGCCGTCGAGCAGACCTATATCTCTGACGTCGATCTGTTGTGGAATTTTAGAACATGTTTTTTGCTCGAATATCATGTCATTTTTGGAAACCCAGAATCTACTCTGCAGGAATCAACATGGATTCCGGAAACAGCGATCGTGTGAGACCCAACTCGCTTTCTTTGTTCATGAGACCCAGAAAATATTAGATACAGGCTCCCAGGTAGATGCTATTCTCCTTTACTTCCGGAAGGCGTTCGCTACAGTTCCGCACTGTCGCCTGATAAACAAAGTAAGAGCCTACGGAATATCAGACGAGCTGTGTGGCTGGATTGAAGAGTTTTTAGCAAACAGAAGACAGCATGTTGTTATCAATGGAGAAACGTCTACAGACGTTAAAGTAACCTCTGGCGTGCCACAGGGGAGTGTTATGGGACCATTGCTGTTCACAGTATATATAAATAACCTAGTAGATAGTGTCGGAAGTTCCATGCGGCTTTTCGCGGATGATGCTGTAGTATACAGAGAAGTTGCAGCATTAGAAAATTGTAGCGAAATGCAGGACGATCTGCAGCGGATAGGCACTTCGTGCGGGGAATGGCAACTGACCCTTAACATAGAGAAATGTAACGTATTGCGAATACATAGAAAGAAGGATCCTTTATTGTATCATTATATGATAGCGGAACAAACACTGGTAGCATTTACTTCTGTAAAATATCTGGGAGTATGTGTGCGGAACGATTTCAAGTGGAATGATCATATAAAATTAATTGTTGGTAAGGTGGGTACCAGGTTGAGATTCATTGGGAGAGTCCTTAGAAAATGTAGTCCATCAGCAAAGGAGGTGGCTTACAAAACACTCGTTCGACCTATACTTGAGTATTGCTCATCAGTGTGGGATCCGTACCAGATTGGGTTGACGGAGGTGATACAGAAGATCCAAAGAAGAGCGGTGCGTTTCGTCACAGGATTATTAGGTAACCGTGATAGCGTTACGGAGATGTTTAGCAAACTCAAGTGGCACACCCTGCAAGAGAGGCGTTCTGCATCGCGGTGTAGCTTGTTCGCCAGGTTTCGAGAGGGTGCGTTTCTGGATGAGGTATCGAATATATTGCTTCCCCTTCTTATACCTCCCGAGGAGATCACAAATGTAAAATTAGAGAGATTCGAGCGCACACGGAGGCTTTCAGACAGTCGTTCTGTCCGTGAACCATACGCGACTGGAACAGAAAAGGGAGGTAATGACAGTGGCACGTAAAGTGCCCTCCGCCATACACCGTTGGGTGGCTTGCGGAGTATAAATGTAGATGTAGATGTAGAATGATAAATCTTGATCTTACTTTTCTGCTTAAGAGGCAGTCTGTCCATTGGTGTAATAGGGAGCGTTATTCCACAATAAAGGTCACGCGTGCCGTACTGCGACGGTTCGTGTGCAGATAATGTCGCTAGGTACCGCGTAGACATGGCAAACGTGGCATCAACGATTAGTAAGACTGACACTTCTACAACCGTGTGCGAAGCCATCTGTGAAGCAGAGGAAGTCACCTATTCTCTGTGAATGAAAGGGCATACTCACGCATTACTGGAATACCTTGCTCTGGAAACAGCATTAGTGCAGCGGCCAGTCAAGTTTCCAACAACATGGAAGCTTATTGTAGCCCCTTTTCTACTGGCACACTACCTGTCGTTCTTGGCTCCACCACTAGACACAAAGCCACGAAAGCGTGTTGCGGCAGAATTTTCAATGTAATTCATTTGACAGGAACTTTAAATCAGAGTTTGGTAATAGCTCTTCTTCAATGTAAAGAAATCTAATTTGTCTAAATTCTCCGTAACTACATCCCTCTTCTTCCCCGTTGGTGTCTATGGTAATCTTTGCAGCTGAGGGGGGAACTTTTTATAATATTTGTAGTACGTCGGGGGAAGATGTCAAACTTTTTGCTTCTGTATGAAATTATGACAGGGATTTTTATATATTCAAAATGAAATTAAGCACACCTGTTTGACAAGGTTTCTTCAAACTGTAAACTGATGTCTATGATAAAATCATAACTTTCATGTCACGTAGTAACTTTTTTTAAGGTTATACTACCAGGCATCGCAAATCGAAGGTCGGGGTAAGACGCCAAAATAAAATTGATACCATCATCAATTTATCATACATTTTACTGTGAAGTAATACAAAATAAAGAGTGTATTGTAATTGCCGATCGCTGTATGGTTGATATGTGATGTTGTACAACTCGGTCTTTAGACATATCTGCTTCATCTGTGCATGTGTCTTGGAACCACTTCTTAGAGCGAATCAATGAATCCAGTGCAATTACGGTTCCTTCTTTTTCGTAGTAGTTTCTTTTACACTTAACACTGTCATTGTCTACAACAGTTAAAGTTGCTTTCTCACCTTGTTTAGTGATTGGAGGATTTTTTTGTCAGTTCTTTACTATTGCGCTTCTTTCAAATTTCGTACGGTTTCCTGATCAGTCAACACAGATGCAGTTTTCTTTCTCATTTTCTCTGACGGTTCCAGAATTGGTATCGGTGTAGTCTTTTCAAACAAGATAGACGCAACATTTGGTCAGGGTCAGACAGGTGCAATGATTGGTGATATGCAGTTTCTGCGCTTACAGATTAATAACTTGCGTTGTGTTCTGAGTTACCAGCTCCACCAAAAATGTTGGTCCCATTAGGATGCTTCTTCGCAATTTCTGGGCGTTGACTGCAAATATATAAGGGTATAAAAATGTATTACGAGTGTTTATCTTACCCCAAAGAAAATATGGCGTCTTTCCCAGGCATCGGGGTGAGATAAAAGTTGAAATCGTGTACCATTATGGCGGCAAACGGAAAGTCATCGGCGGCACACGTAGTTCAAGACTCATAGTACATGATAATCACAATTGAATTGCTAAAATGTGTAGAAATCACTATCTTTTTTTAAAATATATGTTCTATTATTTTACAGCATAAATATCAGTAAATACTGTCCGTTATAATTGCACCTGCTGCTTACCCGTCGAGACTTGCACTCAAGGAAGCTGTGGACAGCTAGGGTCTGCGCTCTATTGACACAGAGAAGTAACAGCAGCAAATATGCAGCACACCCTGACAATCATCTTCCCCCAATTTAGTCTACATGGACGCCATTGGTGAATCCTCATAAGTCATTGTTCAAACTCGGACAATAAAGTCAGGTATGCAAGAGACTTTCTTGAACGTTACTTCAAGCATGATAAGGTCTACATTAAGTTGAGAAATATTATCATAGGACGATATTACAAAAGAATTACTTAGAAATATTTTTATTTGGATGTGATATTTCCGTTTCCAATGTCTTTATTGCAGAATACTAGTCGAATGTTTCTGGTTAGTCCGATGTTTAACAGGAGCAATGGTTCAAATGGCTCTGAGCACTATGGGACTTAACATCTGTGGTCATCAGTCCCCTAGAACGTAGAACTACTTAAACCTAACTAACCTAAGGACGTCACACACACACACATCCATGCCCGAGGCAGGATTCGAACCTGCGACCGTAGCAGTCACGCGGTTCCGGACTGAGCGCCTTAACCGCGAGACCACAGCGGCCGGCAGGAGCAATGTTTCTGAGAAAAAATCACTGCTGCAACTCCTTAGAGAATAAAATACGACTCTGGCAGGTGACACGTACGTAAGCATCCTGTCCGATCACCTGGTTCAAATGGCTCTGAGCACTATGCGACTTAACTTCTGAGGTCATCAGTCCCCTAGAATGTAGAACTAATTAAACCTAACTAACCTAAGGACATCACACACATCCATGCCCGAGGCAGGATTCGAACCTGCGACCGTAGAGCCGATCATCCGCATCCATTAATGTCAACTGTGCATTCCGACGGACTTGGGCAATTGCAGCAGGACAATGCGACTACTCACACGTCAAGAATTGCTACAGAGTGGCTCCAGGAACACTCTTCTGAGTTTAAACGCTTCCGCTGCCCACCAAACTCCCCAGACAAGAACATTATTGAGTATATCTGGGAGGTCTTGCAATGTGCTGTCCAGAAGGGATCTCCATCCCCTCGTACTCTTACGGACTTAAGGACAGCCCTACAGGATTCATGGCGTAAATCCCTCCAGCATCATTATAGACATTAGTGGAGTCCATGCCACGTCGTGTTGCGGCATTACTGCTTGCTCACTGTGGCCCTATACGATATTAGGCAGGTGTACCAGTTTCTTTGGCTCTTCAGTGTAGTTGGTAGTGACTTAAACCTACCCTCGATATGTTGGCGAAAGTACAAATTTAAAGTCGATGGCAACCATAAAGCGTCGCCCGTAATCGTACTGAACGCTGGCGCAGAAAATTATTTATAAAATTAGCTCAGAAGCCCACTCGAAGTTTAAATGGTTGCGAAAACATACTTGACCTCTTAGCAACAAATAATCCTGAGCGACTAGGGTGCGCCATGATGGATACAGCGCTTAGTGCCACAAGGTCGTTGTAACGAGACTGAGTACCGTGACATCTAAATTCACCAAAAATAAACGCAATATATATATATATATATATATATATATATATATATATATATATATATTTAAGAAAGCAGATAACGCTTGACACATTCCTAGGAGATAATATTCACTCCTTCTAGTCTATGTAAGCGTGGTCCAGATGTGCTTTAAATTCATGGAAATAGTATCGACGGAGAATTTGAGATATACACCAAATAACTTAGTAAGAAATGCTACTGATCCCCAACGAAACACATTAAAGGTCAGAACACTGGTACAGGGGCAACGATAAAAGCGTGTCAAATTTAAGACAACCAAAATACCAAAGATTGGCGAAGTTAACCTTGATAGAACCTCGAATTTTAGTGTCATCTTCAATGCGAAATGCTTTCAGTGGTTTCCACAGCGAAACTCTGTCTCGATATCTGGCAGAAAAACCAAAGAGATTCTGGTCGTACGGAAAGTATACCATCGGGAACATGCAATTAACACCTTCACTGAGCGATAGCAATAGAAAAGTTACATATGACAGTGCCACTAAAGAAGAGTTACTAAACATGGTTTTCCGAAATTCCTTCACCAAAGAACACGAAGTAAATTTTCCACAGTTCAAATCAAGAACAGATACCTACATGTGTATCTTCACAGTAAATATTCTCGGTGTAGCAAAGCATCTTAAACCACCTAATAAAAGCAGGGCCTGTGATCCAGACTGTATGTCAGTAAGGTTCCTTTCACAAAATGCTGACAGTGTAGCTCCATACTTAGCAGTCATATACAACCGCTCGATCGTCGAAAGATCCGTAACTATAGACTGGAAAGTTACAAATGTTACACCAATACTTAAAAAAGAAAGTAGTAGTAATTCGCTGAATTACAGGACTATATCGATAACATCGATTTACAGTAGGAATTTCGACTATACACTGTGGTCGAACATTATGAACTACCCCGCAGAGAACGATTTATTGACAAATAGCCAACACGGATTCAGAAAATATCGTTCTCGTTAAGCACAACTAGCTGTTTATTCTCACGAAGTAATGAGTGCCGTCGACAGGGGATGTCAAATTGATTACGTATTTCTAGATTTCCCGAAGGCTTTTGACATTATTGCTCACTAGCGATTTCTAATCAAATTTCATGTCTACGGAGCATCATCTTAGTTGGGCGACTGATTCTTGATTTCCTGTCAGAAAGGCCACTGTTCGTAGTAACTGACGGAAAGACATCGAGTAAAACAAAAGTAGTATCTGGAATTCCACAAGGAAGTGCTATGATCCCTCTGCAGTTCCTGACCTATTTAGACGATTTAGGATACAATCTGATCAGCCCTCTTAGATTTTTTGCAGGTGATGCTGTCATTTGCTGTCTTATAAAATCATTCCATGATAAACACCAGTTGAAAAATTATTTACACACGATACCTGCATGGTGCAAAAAGTGGAAATTCATTTTTAATAATGAAAAGTGTGAAGTTATCCACATGAGTACTTAAACGAATCTGCTAAATTTCGCTTACGTGATAAATCACACAAATCTAAAGGCTGTGAATTCAACTAAGTAGTTAGATATTACAATTATAAATGACTGAAATTAGAACGATCACATAGATAATGTCGTTAGGAAAACAAATCAAAGACTGCGATCTACTAACAGAACACTTAGTAAATGCACCAGGTCTACTATAGTGAGTGCCTACACTACGCTTGTCCATCTTCTTGTGGAGTATTGCTACATAATGTGGGATTCACCGCTGGCAGGCTTGACAGAGAACATCTAAAATATTCAAAGAAGGGCAGCTCGTTTTGTATTACTGCATAATAAGCGAGAGAGAGTGCCGTTGATACGATACGCAAATTGGGATGGCAGCAAACAAAGGCGTTTTTCGTTAAGGTAGGATCCACTAAAAACGTAAAAATTGACGACATTCGATGAAAGCAGCGTCAACTGAAGTCACATGGTGCACAATAGTATTACTGGCATTACCAGAGTTTACTCTATTTTCTATGTTAGTAATACTAGCACTTAGTTATTCTACTAGTATTCCTACTACTTCCAGTCTGTCAGAACATCTTTTGTTCACATCCTCACATAATTTCTCACAATTAGATTTTACTTTCTTCATATCTTTTTGACTTCTTCAAATCGATTAGAGCAAAGTTTGGATTCGTTGCCGATACTTTCTGACAGCCTCCCATCCAGAATTTCATCTGCGTCTTTGAAATCTTTGCGAACTTTGTCAATTTCGATATTGAAAGTACTACGCAGTTTATTTAACTGTTGCGCTACTTTGATTTGCAGATCATGAAAACTAACATCAATTTTTTATAATCTTAACTATTCAGTTGTAAGTCATTTCATCCCTTAATGCTGTTTTCCTATCCTTTAACTCTTTACTACTGAATTCAATCTTACTGTTTATTTCTGTATTACTATCCTTTAACTCTTTACTACTGGATTCAATCTTACTGTGTAGCTCTTTATGATGCGATTAAAGTTTAGCAAACAGTAATTGCCTCCAATTTGCGGCCTCTACATTGCCACTTGGCATTTCAACTGATTTTAAAGGGATTTCTCGCATTTCCTGATCTGGCTGAATTGCAGACATATTGATCTCAGTTTCATGATCTGATAATCTTATTAATTTGTATCTTCTCCTTTTTGACCTCTATTTCTATTACTTCGTCATCTGAAAATGGATTTAACTTTGCAGTATCATTGAAATTCAAATCAGATTCTACTTTTGACAAGTCACACCCGCTTTTCGATTTATGGGTTCGACGTAACCATCCTCATTAAATTCGGTTTCTGATTCTGAGGATTCCTTGTCAGAGACTGCCTCCGTCTTAATTTTCACGTACTTCTCTATTTTTAGTAGCCTGTTAGCAGCAACTAAAAAATACTGCAAATATTCTTGGCTTAACTTAATTGCTTGACCTCGACGAATGGTGCCGGAGTGGTGTACCAGCAAACGTGATGCGACGCAGCAGCAGCTGTGGCGGTGAGGATGGCGGCGGGTGTCGCCTACTGCAGTATCTCCTGGAGGGCGACAGGACACCGGTGAGCGCACACAGAGCTTGCAGGTGTTTCAGCAGCTCCACGCAGCCCCGTGGTGACGCCCCGCCTTTTTTTAACCTCTTCTCTCCTTCCGTCACAATCAAGGTTACTGTGGCTAACATTCACAGTTTATTTGCCACACTCGCGAGTAAATCTTAGCACTGTTCTCGCATTGGTTTCTGCCTATTTAACTTCGGTATCCTGTTAGTGTCTACCAAGTTCGTTGTTTTCTAGCGATCACTTTCACTGTTCAGTTTTCCCGGACGATACGCACCATGTGTGGGGCAGCGGGTTGATTGTCTGATCAATAATCATTAGTCACAGGAGGAAATCAGAATTATTGTAAAAATTGTTCGCCGTCTTTTACGAGAGCTTGGCAACTGTTTCTGTGGTCAGCCAGAAAGCGATGGATAACATACTGACCATAGTTCACATTCCACAAGTACACATTCTTGTCCAGCCCACTGAAAGAAATGTGTCTATTCTCTGTTTGCTCAGCGGGATAGTACTATGATTATAAATTAAGATTTTGAGTTGTAATTGTTACACATATTTGGTAAAGCTATGGTGAGGTGGCGCTACTAGCAGTGAACTGGGGTAAGTCCCGGCACACTCGCTCACTTCTGTATCTCTGAAGCGGTACAGCGCTTGTTTCGCCACATGTGTTCACACGGAAAGATTTGAGTGTTCATTGTTTCAGTGAGCTGTTCAAGAGTGGAACGGTACAGAAATACCTTAAGGGTGTTGTGATGAAACCTCTGCGAGGCATTTAATTGCGAATTCCAGAGTAAATATGTAGGCGTAGTTAGAACAAGAAAGTAGAAGAAATTGCAACAATGGTCCTTTGGATGGCAGAGATTCAGCTGTGTGCATGTTGAAAGTGCAATCAGCTGTTCTGCAGAACAACATGCATGAGGAGAGCTCCTAGTCATGTGACAGACATTTGCTGTCTGCAGCTAATTTGCGTGCTGCAGATATGATGAACAACAGCTTTGAACAAGTGAACATGTCGAATTTTTAAGATTTGAGGGAACCATACTTAACGAGAAACAGGAAAATACTATTCCTTTGGTGAGCAGATGTTAATGGAATAGATTCTAATAGAATTATTTTGTTCTCTGTTTTGAATGTAAATAGTTAGGTGTCTGCGTAGAGTGAGTCAACATTTCAGAGGGGGTTTATGGCCTACTATTCTTGTACAGCAGAATAAGGTGAAAGAGACAATAAGAGGTAAAAGTATAAGGTGAAGAGATAAAAGGATACTAAATTTCTTTGTCAGACTAATCGATTTTCTGATAATTTGTGACTGTGCTGAGGTTAGCGATTGTAGGTGTTGATTTTTTGCCTACGGACGAGGTAGTGATGGACTTGCGTTGCGGTTTAGTGATTTTGAAATGTAATGTTAAAGTTCAGGTTTGATGAATGTGTGATTAGCAAGAAGAGTTCAAACAATTTTCTTAAATTTCTCATTAGACCCAAGCTGTCTTGTTTGCCAATGAGGACTTCATACTTTATAAGAAATATGGAATCTCCTTGACTGTGTTGAGGAGGCAGAAGAGATAGCGAAATAAAATTTGTCTGATGTACTGCGACGTTATTCTTCGGTGATTTCTGAACATGCTGTTAGAATAAAGGGTTTTTTCATATCTGTTCAAAGTTAGGCACAACAAGTGATTCTTTGTCATGTCATATTCTAAAACATTTAGTTATAAAGAGAAAATGGAGGCAGAGACTAAGAAAATGTGGCATCAGTGTGCAATTAAACCCACTGTAAGTTCATATAATAATCCATTGTTGACGGTGCCTCAGAAGGGAGATGGTATGAGCCTCGTGTTGGATTATAGGCGGATAAATACAATTATTGTACCACAAACTAATAGATCATTGATAAAAGATGAGGTTCTGCAGATATTTCATGGTACTAAAGTCATGTCTTCTGTTGACTTAAAAGTGACCTATTGGTAGATTGAGATCCATTCTGTACGCTCAGTAGGTGTGAAAACGACCATTCGGCTACCGTTATTATTCTCTCTGTTGTATGGGGTTTTGTGAAATTCAGATCTGTTTGTATGGTTGGACGATCAGGATCTACGCGGGTCATAGATCATTATAATTTTTGATGAGTGCGAAGCTGACTCATGGTTGCACACAGTTATCCATAAAAAGCCAAGGGCGGCTACCGTCCTGAAACGATCCACATGCGTACAGTGTAACAATAACATTGGTCAGTGAGTATGCTGTGCACAAAGATTTGGGGATCAGTATGTGCATTACATATTCCCACCTCTCGCCACATAATAGAACATCCAGCAGTGTTGAACATGATAAATTTGGTGCTCCAGGTGTTGTGGTGTGGGGAAGAATAATGTCGCATGGGCATAATGACCTCCAAATCTTTGAACGTAGAACACTCTCCGTTCAACATTTTTGTGATACTGTACTTGTTCCCCATGTGCATTTTTCAGGGGTGCATTCAGCCCTGATTCCATTTTCATTTGTGACAATGTGTGACCGCATTTAACAGTGCAGACGGAGGAACTCTTGGAACGAGACGATAATCAGCGAATGGACTGGCCTGGCCGTTCCCCTGTCTTACAACCCATGGAGCATGAGCAGGATGCGTTTGGCAGACATATCGCACCACATCCACATGTACCAATGACCATCAACCGCTCTGGTGGTGGAATGAATGCCCTACTACAAGAGCTCCTTACCAAACTTGTGGCCAGGATGGGAGAACGTTGCAGAGCATGCATTGCCATCCGTGGTTATCACACGCCGTATTAAGAACTTCACTTATCCTTTGTTCTATACTTCAGCAGTTCTTTCTAGGTATGGTCCGAGTTTCCTAGAGCTTTAATACGTGGCTGCGACACATAATGTGCACACCAGTGTGCACAGATGATCTTATATTCGATACAGTATACATATTCTACAATCGGAATATCCAAATACAATGTCTCTAATACTGCCTTCGAAGAGATTTCTGTACTTATGCTCGCGTGCTGTCTCTTTCCTGTCCATCATCTGATCTGAATCTGAAGTTCTTGCTTGAGCCGTGTCTTCGAACTCTCTGAGCTTTCTTCCCACTAACAGCAACTGAGATTCATATATATTACTTGTTACAGGTGTGTTCAAAGATGCGACATAACAAGCAAAGGGCTTCAACTCACCCAAGTGGTGTTTTGATAGATATGGATAATCCAAAACATGACTGTCAAAAAATGGCTCTGAGCACTATGGGACTCAACTGCTGTGGTCATTAGTTCCCTAGAACTTAGAACTACTTAAACCTAACTAACCTAAGGACATCACACACATCCATGCCCGAGGCAGGATTCGAACCTGCGACCGTAGCAGTCACACGGTTCCGGACTGCGCGCCTAGAACCGCGAGACCACCGCGGCCGACCATGACTGTCACCAGTGAACTTGATCAAGAATGTATGCAACATGGGAAGATAATGTTGCTTATGCGGCACCTTTAATGGTTATAGAGGAACAGGAGTTCCTTTTGTCTGCCATTTATCTCTTCACTTGGTGCCATAACATGATGTCAATCAACTCATTTTGTCAATTTTGTACCCACAATTCAGTTAAATCATTATATATTTGTACAAATAAAGCTTTCACATGGATTTCTATAACATAGAGGCAACTATTAATTTAATAAAATTATTTCTTAGGCACAACACAAAATTGTAATGGTTCAAATAACGATTTCATTTTGATTTATATGTCGTAGAACATTTATTACTGTAATACAAAAACACAAATTTTAAATAAGGCATTTAAAAATTGAAATTTACAGTAGTCCATATACGCCGAAGAGCCAAAAAAGCTGGCACACCTGCCTAATATCCTGTAAGGTTCCCACGAGCTCCCAGAAGTGCCATACCACGACGTGAAATGGGCTCGACTAATGCCTGAAGTAGTGCTGGAGGGAATTGAGACGATGAATCTTGCAGGGCTGTCCATAAATCCGTAAGATTACGAAGGGGTGGAGATCTGTTCTGACAGCTCGTAGCAAGGCCTCCCAGATATGCTCAATAATGTTCATGTCTGAGGAGTTTGGTGGCCAACGGAAGCGTTTAAACTCAGAAGAGTGTTCCTGGAGCCACTCTGTAGCAATTCTGGACGTGTAGGGTGTCGCATCGTCCTGTTGCAATTGCCCTAGTCCGTCGGAATGCACAGTGGACAGCAATGGATGCAGGTGATCAGACCGGATGCTTACGTACGTGTCACGAGTCAGATTCGTATCTAGACGTGTCAGAGGTTCCACGTCACTCTAACTGCGCACGCCCCACACTATTACAAAGCCTCCACCATCTTCAATCTGCTCACAATCAGAGTCCATGGATTCATGAGGTTGTCCCCATACCTGTATGCGTCCATCCGCACGATACAGTTTGAAACGAGACTCATCCGACCACGCAACATGTTTCCAGTCATCAATAGTCCAATGTCAGTGTTGATGGGCCGAGGCGAGTTATAAATATTTGTGTCGTGCAGTCACCAAGGGCACACGAGTGGGATTTCGGCTCCAAAACACAATATCGATGATGTTTCGTTGAATGGTTCTCACGCTGACACTTGCTGATGGCCCAGTATTGAAAGCTGCAGCAATTTGTGAAAGGAGGTGCACTTCCGTCACGTTGAACGATTGTATTCAGTCGTCGTTGGTCCCGTTCTTGCAGGATGTTTTTCAATTGCCTTGAAAACGGTAGTTTGCGTTAGATTCCAATAGCTTCTATTCCAAAAATGTGACTGGTTTTCGATAGTACTTCTTTTAATTTGATTTCACTTACTGATTATTGACGTGTAGTAGAGTAATAATGTAACAGACAGGCTATTCAATACAGTCTTGGCAAGATTTTCTAGATTGTAACCCTTTAAATTTTAGTTGACTATTTGTTCCTTGGTGCATGAGCATGTTGTGCCTTGGAACATGTTTTCATATTTGGAAAATCTTAATTTTCCGGAGTAATATTTGTTATTTCAGAGAACGACTGGAGCACATAATAATTTAATCCCACCCTTTAAAAATGGAATAAGTAAATACATTAAACTCCTGTTACAAGGACGAATAGAGGCGAAAGTCTCAAAATTTTACCACGGTACAACGCTCTCCACTACTAACTCGCAGCAGGCAACACACTGATTGTATTATCTTGCATACGTCATCCCGGTACCTGTGGTTGAAAATACCTGTGGTTGAAAATATGTACTGGGATATGCAAGAAATTATACTTTCCGAAGAAGAGGAAATACCGTTGTGGAACGTCTTGAAAGTGATACGAAGCTGAATCTAGTCTTTCAAAGTATTGCATCAGAACTTAGTTAATGAACGGGACAAATTAAATCCAATACAGCTCTCGAAATAGATAGGTTCGTGATTTTCGCTTTTCAGCTCCATTGGAATCCTATTTGGAATTATTGCAACATACTCTACACAACAAACGTAACAGACTTGAAGGTGTATCTGAGCTCGTATCAATGTCTGTAAGACAAGTATTAGCTGATTTTAGCACCAAGAGTACTGAGATAGTGTCTGATATATCTTCCGATTTTCAGACACTGTATTACGAAGAGAGAAGATCACCCACGAAATAAGATGAAATTCACTCGTAAATCCTACCGAGATCTAGAAATGTCATATATATTACATCGATTGCCAGGATGAAGAAACACTAAAATCGTTCGTCATTGTTATGAGATTTGAGATACAAACAAAATCACCGCTCCCAATAAATATGATAGCATACTGTGAATTTATTTACTATTCATTTACAGAAATGATGCATTCAACCAGCTGGCTGAATGCGCTACTAGCATCATATATATATATATACTGCTTCTGCTGATAAGATGGCGGCTATAAATATGTGTGCAACTCATCGTGCATATCGAAGTCCAATACTTTTCTTAAGTTTCAGCCTTCTATTTGCAATATTATTCTAAAACTACAATATGTTATGCGCAATTGCAGCTCATCTAAACTCTCAAATGTTTTCACTCAGGACTGATGTTCTCATTTCCATTGACCCGTACTCAGTATATCATACTACCTTCCTCATTTTTCAGATATATCCTCATTGATAGACGCGAAAAGCAATGGTAGGAAGACTGATACAGCAGGCTCCAAATTATTCAGCAGTACCGAGCCAAACATCGTTGTTAGCCACACTCGGGAACGATTTGATACTTCTCTCCTTGTAGTGATCTGTCCAGTCTCTGGATGGATTTTGCTCTTTCCATATTCAATTCTTTCAGTTTCTGCAACACTAATTCCTTATTATCTTATAATTATTTTAATCAGAAAATCATTTTGCTTTTTATTTATAGTAGTAGTAATAGTAGTAGTAGTATTACTAGTAGCAGTAGTGATGTAACTTACCTCGAGGCATTCTTGGAATTGAAGTAACTGCATGCATGCAGTCAGGTCCATTAACAATACATTTATCCCAATTGCTCTGTCGTTTCTGGAAATCATAAATAAGTTCTGTCTAAGCCCTCGGTTCAGTTCCTTATGTTGCTATTTTGTGCTGACTGGAAGAGAGAAATGTCTCACTCAAGGTGAGGCAAACGTCCCTTACTTCAAAGCGAAGTTACATTTTCAGTTACGTGAAATTCCTCATCACTGTCATGCTTCCTGTTTTAGGAACATGTACATAGTTCTCTTTGACCACCAGGAATTCCGCACAATAAATAATACGTTTGCTTTTCAAATGTTGAGCAGTGTTAGCAGTTGTGTAGTTGCTTCTGGCTATTTCTTTGTCCAGTGCATAACGCTCTATTATGAGCTGGGTATAAGTTCAGGGAAGTGATTAACGGAAAACAATTAGTATTAAAATACTAGCCAAGTCGTGTGTGTCTGGAGATGACACTGAGTGATTTACGCGCAGCTATACCACGAGAATCGCTTGAGTTGGTGAAGTGTTGGAGAAAGTGAGATGGTTTCAGGACTTAAAGCCAGAGTATTACGTATATAGCACTGGGGATAAGAACTGCCCCTCACGTCCTGCCGAGCCAGCGACTGGTGAGTTAAATGTGAAATTGTTGGTTGACTGGTGGGTAGGTTGGTACTTAAAAGTGGATGGAATGCTGATGATTGGTGAAAACGAATTGTCGGCGCTTGTCACTCTCTATCTCTCTCTCTTTGTGCGTGTGTGTGTGTGTGTGTGTGTGTGTGTGTGTGTGTGTGTGTGTGTGTGTGTGTGTGTACATTTTGTAATGTTTCTTGCACAATAAAATATATATCCAAAGTACGTTTGTTTGTTCCTTTCTCTACAATATTTTATGAGGAAATGTTTTATCGTTGCCTCATTCCGACAGATTTTGCTTTCGCAGCTGACTTTGCTAACCATCATCATCATCACAGTCAGCATATAACTTGAAATAGCTGAAGAACTGCATCACCCAGCAAGCAGAATTTATCCGAGGGGAGTAGTCACCTCGGAAGGAATTTATCACCTTCATTAGGCTGATTTAGTTACCATGGCAGCATATTAGAAATACAAATTTGGATGTAAATATTTGTAAACATTCTTTAATGTACACTCCAAATACGTACGGATCGCTGCTCTAAAGCCTAAAGCTAGTGCTGAGGTAACAAGTGTGCTTAACAAAATATGCAGAAGAAATCGGATTCTCCTTCACATACAATCCGACATGGCAAATACATTTTGCAACACTCACTTCGAGAAACAAATACAGGAACATAGAATTAATCAGAACTCACCCTTTTCTGCTTTCAGAGCTTCAGTTGTACAGTAGTTCAACAGAATTCTTAAAGGTACGCTTTTTAAACCCTTCACTGCACAATGGCGCAACTTCTAATAAGTCTGCACAAACACAAGAAAGGTAAAGTAATTAGTATAAAACGTGCTAATGTGAAGGAAAATAGCCTCTCGTCTTCTGCGTGTGATAAGCTCTAGAAGGCAGATCAGCAGCGATATTGTTGGAGTTAGTAAGCATGGGACAATTTTCAAAGAGGTTTTCACTCCCAAATGGCCTGCAGGGATATTTAAAATTGAGACAGCTCAGGAGACAAGGCCAAGAACATATATGCTTGAAGATTACATGATGCACTACTGGCTTAGGAGAGGGGTTCGTGGCTTAATGGCTTACGACAAGGGAGGGGGAAGAGCGTGATGACGTCATGTAGTTAATGTCGAAGGTCAAATTGTATCTAAGGTCGTCATGGTTCTCCTACTCGTGCTTCATGAATTTCAAAAATTTCATGAACATGTGGGTATGCGACCAGAAGACACACAGAACCGAAATATCTTCAGAACAGTTGCATTTAAGCCTGTGTAACTCATTCAGTTACTGCCATATATAAATTATCACATTAGTTCATTTCAATCGTTTGGGTGAGACTTTCATGTTGGTATGCTTCATATTCTGGGAACTCAATTAATTCCTCAAGTGGTCTACGACGTTTTGCTCACTCAGCCTGCAGAAACGTCCTTGTGATCGTCAGTCATTTTCAAAGCCGGAAAAGCAACAACAGTTACATCCTCAAAGCTACTTGACCATTTTCTGCAAGTTGTTACAAGGCGATCAGCATATTATCAGCAATATCTAAAGCCTTGTATACGTCGTTCATGAACAGCTTTTAGATGATACACTTAAAACTCATAGTATCCATCATAAATATCAATCAGGCTATAGAATCATTCAAAGTGACTGATGGCATCAAAAATGCTATGGACAGGTGCGAAATGACCATTTGAACACTACCTGATTTCAGTAGGAGTTCTGAAACTGTTGGTTTCTATGTACTGAAACTGTTACCTTCAGTTAATTGAAATCTTGTATTTTGTGAAAAAATAAATAAAAGGGTGTGTGTAACCATCAAAGTTTCTGTTAACAAAGAAACTGAATGTCTTGACACATCGAAATTAACGGGAAACAAGGCTACAGAATGGAAAATCATGATAGGCTGTGAAAATGTGTGTCAGCTATAAAGCTACAAGCACAGAATAAGATTTTAGCATCATGTAAGACTGAACACTCAAATAATCCCACTGAAGATAGCACAAAATTCCTGAAACTTGAATAGTAAAAACTGCTGACATGTGATGTTACAGACGAATGCTGAAGACTAGGTTACTAGACTGGGTAACTAGTAACTAATGAACATTTACTGGACTGAATTGGAAAGAAAAATCCAGGCTCGATTACAACAAGGAGGAGGCTTGCACTGGTAGCCCTACTTTGGAGACTTGCATCAAATTATCCATTGGTCTAAAATCTATACCAAGAACAACCATATACACTCCTGGAAATTGAAATAAGAACACCGTGAATTCATTGTCCCAGGAAGGGGAAACTTTATTGACACATTCCTGGGGTCAGATACATCACATGATCACACTGACAGAACCACAGGCACATAGACACAGGCAACAGAGCATGCACAATGTCGGCACTAGTACAGTGTATATCCACCTTTCGCAGCAATGCAGGCTGCTATTCTCCCATGGAGACGATCGTAGAGATGCTGGATGTAGTCCTGTGGAACGGCTTGCCATGCCATTTCCATCTGGCGCCTCAGTTGGACCAGCGTTCGTGCTGGACGTGCAGACCGCGTGAGACGACGCTTCATCCAGTCCCAAACATGCTCAATGGGGGTCAGATCCGGAGATCTTGCTCGCCAAGGTAGTTGACTTACACCTTCTAGAGCACGTTGGGTGGCACGGGATACATGCGGACGTGCATTGTCCTGTTGGAACAGCAAGTTCCCTTGCCGGTCTAGGAATGGTAGAACGATGGGTTCGATGACGGTTTGGATGTACCGTGCACTATTCAGTGTCCCCTCGAAGATCACCAGAGGTGTACGGCCAGTGTAGGAGATCGCTCCCCACACCATGATCCCGGGTGTTGGCCCTGTGTGCCTCGGTCGTATGCAGTCCTGATTTTGGCGCTACCCTGCACGGCGCCAAACACGCATACGACCATCATTGGCACCAAGGCAGAAGCGACTCTCATCGCTGAAGACGACACGTCTCCATTCGTCCCTCCATTCACGCCTGTCGCGACACCACTGGAGGCGGGCTGCACGATGTTGGGGCGTGAGCGGAAGACGGCCTAACGGTGTGCGGGACCGTAGCCCAGCTCCATGGAGACGTTTGCAAATGGTCCTCGCCGATACCCCAGGAGCAACAGTGTCCCTAATTTGCTGGGAAGTGGCGGTGCGGTCCCCTACGGCACTGCGTAGGATCCTACGGTCTTGGCGTGCATCCGTGCGTCGCTGCGGTCCGGTCCCAGGTCGACGGGCACGTGCACCTTCCGCCGACCACTGGCGACAACATCGATGTACTGTGGAGACCTCACGCCCCACGTGTTGAGCAATTCGGCGGTACGTCCACCCGACCTCCCACATGCCCACTATACGGCCTCGCTCAAAGTCCGTCAACTGCACATACGGTTCACGTCCACGCTGTCGCGGCATGCTACCAGTGTTAAAGACTGCGATGGAGCTCCGTATGCCACGGCAAACTGGCTGACACTGACGGCGGCGGTGCACAAATGCTGCGCAGCTAGCGCCATTCGACGGCCAACACCGCGGTTCCTGGTGTGTCCGCTGTGCCGTGCGTGTGATCATTGCTTGTACAGCCCTCTCGCAGTGTCCGGAGCAAGTATGGTGGGTCTGACACACTGGTGTCAATGTGTTCTTTTTTCCATTTCCAGGAGTGTATGTGTAACTTATACATAAGTCATCCCGCTCTTCACGCAGTTTGTTGAGGTAAATTACATTAGATTGAAAAACCCTATAGCAAATGTGAGATATTTACAAGCATTTAAAAAATTTGAAGGATGAAATTAATGTAAGTATTTATATGTATAAGAAACAAGGGGTTTTTCGTGTTTAAATTAAAACAGTAGTAATAAAAAGGTATAACGGAAACAGCAAAGATACATTTAAAACATGTGAAATACGTCGTAAAAAACACTGATCTTAAAAAGAAGCAATTCACTGTCACTAAAACTGCAACGGCCTGCCTTAGGATTGGAGGCCTATGTTGAAGGGGAAAAGGTTGAGCGAAGAGGAGGGTAGCAGGGGTTCAATCATGGAGGACTAGTGGGCGGTTTCGATGGCGTAGTAGTAACTGTTGGGAAACGGGAAGGAGGGAGAGTACATATGGGTATTGGAGGTACTGAAATCTGAAGGGAAAAAGGGGGAAGGGAAAGACGGGAGAAGGGCATAAAAGGAGACAGGTAAATATGGGGAAGGTAGGAAGAGGGAGCCCTGATGAGGTAAAATGGGTGGGGGGATTTGTAGTTGGTAGGATCGGTAAATTTAGGAACTGAGTTCCTAGTCTGGGAGGGGAAGACTATAGAAATTTATTTGAGAGGGTATATGGAGCACGTGTACGTGTAGCATTCGTAAAATGTGGTGACAGAGGCGCGCAGCATATGAGTAGCAAGTAGTAAGTAGAAGGGCAACGATATGATTATTTGAGTCGAGTTTGCTGTGGTGAAGGTTGCTCGGAGATAATCAATGTGAGTGAGGGGAGAGGGTTGGTAAAGGATTCTTGTGGAGGTTCATAAATGGATTTATAAAGCGAGGCGGAGTGCACGGGGTTCCTGGATCTGGATGGACTAATATAACTCAGGTGGGGCGGAATCCATGTAACATTTGTATAGCTAAGGATGGGTCAGGTAAAGATTTTGTAGGTATGGAGAAGATCGTAGGGGTACAACCCCCAGGTTCGGCCAATTAGTAGTTGTAGTCTGTTTTGTGCTTTCTGTTGGATGGTTTGCTGGTGAGGTTTCTACTTTAGTTGCCAGTCGACGGTTAGTCAGAGATATTATAGTTTGTTAGGACCGTCATAAGGTAGAAGTCTTGGAGACAAGATCCGCGGGTGGTTATTGCCTAGATTTGGGATGTGTTTATCTTGAGGATTCATTGCTTACACTAGGAGGTAAACTGATTGAGATGGTTTTGGAGGGATCGACAGGACTTCTGGAGTGTTGGACAGACAGCAAGAAAAGCAGTGTCAACAGCATACTGAAAGATATGGGCTAGGGGACGTGGTTTGGGTATATCGGCAGTGTAGCGGAGATACAGGAAAGGAGAGAGGGCGGAGCCTTGGGGCGCACCTGCAGTGGTATGGAAGATACAGGATACTGGTGTTGTTATTGGTGACAAATGATGGGCGATTAGAGGGGAAGGGTGCAATAAGGCGAACATATTTAATTGGAAGTGCATAAGTCTGGATTTTGAAAAAGAAGACCGGAATGCCATACACGGTCGTAGGCTTTGAAGGATTGTTTCGATACTTCTACACGTAAAGACCATAACTGCTAGCTTGCATTCGTCTGTATATGCAGGCTAATGTCATGAACCGCTGTACGGATTTTTATCCGTTTTTGATCAATAGATACACTGATTAACGCGGAAGGTTTTTGTATACAATTTATAAATCTTTCGTACAAACTGTCTGAATTAGGATGAATTGAAGTTGAGTTGTGAAAACGATGTCATTGCCAGCTAGCAAACAGCAGTCATAAACTGAGGGAGCATCAAGGCCTTGAGAACACCGCAAGTGGCTTCTAATTTACATCTGCTCTGGTGATCTAGCAGTAGAGAGTGTGGCTGCAAAACTGAATCCCAGCTGGGTCACTTTCTTTTTCTTATTCGGCCCTCTGTCAAATCATTCACCTTGCAGTGTTGGGGACAGGTGAGACTGCCAGTTTCTGCATTTATCAGACTAGCACTCGGAATTTGCACTTCTAACTCACAGGACATTCTTCGAACAATGGGCAGTGAGTTATAGAACTTTGAAGTAAAGTAATAAGTATGACCAACAACAAAAGATAGCCTCCTCATCATCAGGCTATGATGTGAGACTTACAATAGGAAATAATCAAAATATTTCAACCAACAGTTTCGCTGAACTCGTTTGAGAACAACTGCATAGCGAAAAGACATGGGGATCGAAAATATGCAGTGTTTTATTTCTGATGCTACACGTAAAAAGTTTTCCGAAAAGCTTTTTACTTGATTTAAGTCAAAACTGCAGAACATTTTTTTTTCAAACTTCATACTGAGCTCGAGCACCCTAGTTTGGCTCGGTAGATGCCGTGCACGTAAATATACTTCGGGCCTTCTCTCACTGTTGCCAGTTCTCGCTATCTATGCCGCGTGGGATTAGCCGAGCTGTCTTGGTCGCTGCAGTCATGGACTGTGCGGCTGGGTCCGGCGGTGGCTCGAGTCCTCCCTCGGGCATGGGTGTGTGTGTTTGTCCTTAGGATAATTTAGGTTAAGTAGTGTGTAAGCTTAAGGACTGATGACCTTAGCAGTTAAGTCCCATAAGGTTTCATACACATTTGAACATTTTTTCGCTATCTATCATGAGCGGTACGAATCATCGGACTGCTGCTAAGTGACACTGTACGAGATACCTCACCGCTTTTCTACCCAACTATTTACCCTCTCACCGCTATCATCTCTAAGTTGGGCTCAATATGAAATTTACAAACTGCTTGCCGATTATTATTTTAGAAGTGAAAAATTAAGAAATTTTGAGCAGGAGTTTCCTCGTAGAATTGTGTGTAAAACTCGGCAGCAACAGCCCACTAAGCCATTTCCTTAACGCGTTTGTTTTACGCAGGTGGCCGACACTTTTCATTGTCGCTAACACAGGAAAGCGGCTGAAGTTTGCACAGCCCAGGATCTAAAGAAAGCCGGTACATGATACATATCTATCGAATTATATAGTTATTGCTCTTACCACGACTGCAAGAAGAAACCTTGGGTCAAAATGGATCGAGAGAGAAGAATGTCTAAGAACGTTTACTGTGACTGTTGCAACCAGGACGTTAGTAGTTGTCCATTTACGTTGTTAATACCAAGCAATAGCCTATTTCAAAGAATATTTTTACTAACCAAATGTAAAACGTATCAAGCCACTATGTTTAAACCACGCTAGACCTAGAAAATGTACATGTAAAAAAAAAGGAATGTTGATATAGGCTACATTTCGTATGCAGATCAAATGCCCAAAAAAAAAATCTTACGTAAATCAGCATGTATGGTTTGTGTGTTATACAGAAAAGATGAAACTAGGGAAAGACAAAAAAAGGGCAAAGGGAGCAAACATATATTAGTGCAGTCAGGGGCGCCCTCAGGACTTCATGTCAGTAGGGGTAAAAACATATTTCCCTGTAGACCTGATATATAAATTTCAAGGATATTGTTATCTTCTCTTCATTTTCTCCTTTTGGTTTCTACAATGCCCATTTAGTAACCTGTCAACGTCATAAACATAAACAAGCTAACAGTGTGTGCAGTCCTAAATATTCGACTGCACACCGACCAGTGCAGCGCCGCGAAACACAAAAATGGAAAGACCGGGCAGCGCCACACCTCCAGGAAGACAGAGCTCAGCTTCCCCTGGCAACGCTGATTTAACGAGCGGCCCATCGCTGGTCGGTACAGTTCGGCTGCAGACTTCGAGTGCATCAATACCTAGTAATAGGAAGACGATACTTAGCGTGCGTTCTCCGAGTAGTGATAGACAGTACAGTACTTGTAATGTAGGAGGCACAGGAAACATAGGAATCAAGCCATGATTCTTCCCTTAACAGAAATTAAGTTTTCTACTAATTAGAAAGTGTTTTGTACAATTGATTTAGGATTCCTGTCACCAGCTATCTCAACTTCTCTCCTTCCTTGTTTGCGTCCGTACTAACTCCCACATAAGCTGACATAACGCGCTATAATAACAATAAAACCTGTTTTTAAATTCCCAAATGTTAGGTTGTCCCACCATTTACGTTATTTTAGGTTGGTGCAGTCGTTACCCTATTCTCTCAGCCCAGTGCTTTCTTTCATTATAATTTAAAGATGGATAATACACTCCTGGAAATGGAAAAAAGAACACATTGACACCGGTGTGTCAGACCCACCATACTTGCTCCGGACACTGCGAGAGGACTGTACAAGCAATGATCACACGCACGGCACAGCGGACACACCAGGAACCGCGGTGTTGGCCGTCGAATGGCGCTAGCTGCGCAGCATTTGTACACCGCCGCCGTCAGTGTCAGCCAGTTTGCCGTGGCATACGGAGCTCCATCGCAGTCTTTAACACTGGTAGCATGCCGCGACAGCGTGGACGGAACCGTATGTGCAGTTGACGGACTTTGAGCGAGGGCGTATAGTGGGCATGCGGGAGGCCGGGTGGACGTACCGCCGAATTGCTCAACACGTGGGGCGTGAGGTCTCCACAGTACATCGATGTTGTCGCCAGTGGTCGGCGGAAGGTGCACGTGCCCGTCGACCTGGGACCGGACCGCAGCGACGCACGGATGCTCGCCAAGACCGTAGGATCCTACGCAGTGCCGTAGGGGACCGCACCGCCACTTCCCAGCAAATTAGGGACACTGTTGCTCCTGGGGTATCGGCGAGGACCATTCGCAACCGTCTCCATGAAGCTGGGCTACGGTCCCGCACACCGTTAGGCCGTCTTCCGCTCACGCCCAAACATCGTGCAACCCGCCTCCAGTGGTGTCGCGACAGGCGTGAATGGAGGGACGAATGGAGACGTGTCGTCTTCAGCGATGAGAGTCGCTTCTGCCTTGGTGCCAATGATGGTCGTATGCGTGTTTGGCGCCGTGCAGGTGAGCGCCACAATCAGGACTGCATACAACTGAGGCACACAGTGCCAACACCCGGCATCATGGTGTGGGGAGCGATCTCCTACACTGGCCGTACACCTCTGGTGATCGTCGAGGGGACACTGAATAGTGCATGGTACATCCAAACCGTCATCGAACCCATCGTTATACCATTCCTAGACCGGCAAGGGAACTTGCTGTTCCAACAGGACAATGCACGTCCGCATGTATCCCATGCCACCCAACGTGCTCTAAAGGTGTAAGTCAACTACCCTGGCCAGCAAGATCTCCGGATCTGTCCCCCATTGAGCATGTTTGGGACTGGATGAAGCTTCGTCTCAAGCGGTCTGCACGTCCAGCACGAACGCTGGTCCAACTGAGGCGCCAGGTGGAAATGGCATCTCAAGCCGTTCCACAGGACTACCTACATCCAGCATCTCTACGATCGTCTCCATGGGAGAATAGCAGCCTGCATTGTTGCGAAAGGTGGATATACACTGTACTAGTGCCGACATTGTGCATGCTCTGTTGCCTGTGTCTATGTGCCTGTGGTTCTGTCAGTGTGATCATGTGATGTATCTGACCCCAGGAATGTGTCAATAAAGTTTCCCCTTCCTGGGACAATGAATTCACGGTGTTCTTATTTCAATTTCCAGGAGTGTATTACTGTAATACAAAAACCACAAATTTTAAATAAGGCATTTAAAAATTCAAATTTACAGTAGTCCATATACGCCGAAAAGCCAAAGAAGCTGGCACACCTGCCTATATCGTGTAAGGTTCCCACGAGCTCCCAGAAGTGCCATACCACGACGTGACATGGGCTCGACTAATGCGTGAAGTAGTGCTGGACGGAATTGAGACGATGAATCTTGCAGGGCTGTCCATAAATCCGTAAGATTACGAAGGGGTGGAGATCTGTTCTGACAGCTCGTAGCAAGGCCTCCCAGATATGCTCAATAATGTTCATGTCTGAGGAGTTTGGTGGCCAACGGAAGCGTTTAAACTCAGAAGAGTGTTCCTGGAGCCACTCTGTAGCAATTCTGGACGTGTAGGGTGTCGCATCGTCCTGTTGCAATTGCCCTAGTCCGTCGGAATGCACAGTGGACAGTAATGGATGCAGGTGATCAGACAGGATGCTTACGTACGTGTCACGAGTCAGATTCGTATCTAGACGTGTCAGAGGTTCCACGTCACTCTAACTGCGCACGCCCCACACTATTACAAAGCCTCCACCATCTTCAATCTGCTCACAATCAAAGTCCATGGATTCATGAGTTTGTCCCCATACCCGTATGCGTTCATCCGCACGATACAGTTTGAAGCGAGACTCATCCGACCATGCAACATGTTTCCAGTCATCAATAGACCAATGTCAGTGTTGATGGGCCGAGGCGAGTTATAAAGATTTGTGTCGTGCAGTCACCAAGGGCACACGAGTGGGATTTCGGCTCCGAAACACAATATCGATGATGCTTCGTTGAATGGTTCGCACGCTGACACTTGCTGATGGCCCAGTATTGAAAGCTGCAGCAATTTGTGAAAGGAGGTGCACTTCCGTCACGTTGAACGATTGTATTCAGTCGTCGTTGGTCCCGTTCTTGCAGGATGTTTTTCAATTGCCTTGAAAACGGTAGTTTGCGTTAGATTCCAATAGCTTCTATTCCAAAAATGTGACTGGTTTTCGATAGTACTTCTTTTAATTTGATTTCACTTACTGATTATTGACGTGTAGTAGAGTAATAATGTAACAGACAGGCTATTCAATACAGTCTTGGCAAGATTTTCTAGATTGTAACCCTTTAAATTTTAGTTGACTATTTGTTCCTTGGTGCATGAGCATGTTGTGCCGTGGAACATGTTTTCATATTTGGAAAAATCTTAATTTTCTGAAGTAATTTTTGTAATTTCAGAGAACGACTGCAGCACATAAAAATTTAATCCCACCCTTTAAAAATGGAATAAGTAAATGCATTAAACTCCTGTTACAAGGACGAATAGAAGCGAAAGTCTCAAAATTTTACCACGGTACAACGCTCTCCACTACTAACTCGCAGCAGGCAACACACTGATTGTATTATCTTGCATAATGCGGACATCATCCCGGTACCTGTGGTTGAAAATATGTACTGGGATATGCAAGAAATTATATTTTCCGAAGAAGAGGAAATAGCGTTGTGGAACATCTTGAAAGTGATATGAAGCTGAATCTAGTCTTTCAAAGTATTGCATCAGAACTTAGTTAATGAACGGAACAAATTAAATCCATTACAGCTCTCGAAATAGATAGGTTCGTGATTTTCGCTTTTCAGTTCCATTGGAATCCTATTTGGAATTATTGCAACATACTCTACACAACAAACGTAACAGACTTGAAGGTGTATCTGAACTCGTCTCAATGTCTGTAAGACAAGTATTAGCTGATTTTAGCACCAAGAGTACTGAGATAGTGTCTGATATATCTTCCGATTTTCAGACACTGTATTGCGAAGAGAGAAGATCACCCACGAAATAAGATGAAATTCACTCGTAAATCATACCGAGATCTAGAAATGTCATATATATTACATCGATTGCCAGGATGAAGAAACACTAAAATCGTTCGTCATTGTTATGAGAATTGAGATGCAAACAAAAACACCGCTCCCAATAAATATGATAGCATACTGTGAATTTATTTACGATTCATTTACAGAAATGATGCATTCAACCAGCTGACTGAATGCGCTACTAGCATACATATATATATATGGGAGCAGTACATTTAATACTGCTTCTGCTGATAAGATGGCGGCTATAAATATGTGTGCAACTCATCGTGCATATCGAAGTCCAATACTTTCCTTAAGTCTTCTATTTGCAATATTATTCTAAAACTACAATATGTTATGCGCAATTGCAGCTCATCTAAACTCTCAAATGTTTTCACTCAGGACTGATGTTCTCATTTCCATTGACCCGTACTCAGTATATCATACTACCTTCCTCATTTTTCAGATATATCCTCATTAATAGACGCGAAAAGCAATGGTAGGAAGACTGATACAGCAGGCTCCAAATTATTCAGCAGTACCGAGCCAAACATCGTTGTTAGCCACACTCGGGAACGATTTGATACTTCTCTCCTTGTAGTGATCTGTCCAGTCTCTGGATGGATTTTGCTCTTTCCATATTCAATTCTTTCAGTTTCTGCAACACTAATTCCTTATTAGCTTATAATTATTTTAATCAGAAAATCATATTGCTTTTTATTTATAGTAGTAGTAATAGTAGTAGTAGTATTACTAGTAGCAGTAGTGATGTAACTTACCTCGAGGCATTCTTGGAATTGAAGTAACTGCATGCATGCAGTCAGGTCCATTAACAATACATTTATCTCAATTTCTCTGTCGTTTCTGGAAATCATAAATAAGTTCTGTCTAAGCCCTCGATTCAGTTCCTTATGTTGCTATTTTGTGCTGACTGGAAGAGAGAAATGTCTCACTCAAGGTGAGGCAAACGTCCCTTACTTCAAAGCGAAGTTACATTTTCCGTTACGTGAAATTTCTCATCACTGTCATGCTTCCTGTTTTAGGAACACGTACATAGTTCTCTTTGACCACCAGGAATTCCGCACAATAAATAATAAGTTTGCTTTTCAAATGTTGAGCAGTGTTAGCAGTTGTGTAGTTGCTTCTGGCTATTTCTTTGTCCAGTGCATAACGCTCTATTATGAGCTGGGTATAAGTTCAGGGAAGTGATTAACGGAAAACAATTAGTATTAAAATACTAGCCAAGTCGTGTGTGTCTGGAGATGACACTGAGTGATTTACGCGCAGCTATACCACGAGAATCGCTTGAGTTGGTGAAGTGTTGGAGAAAGTGAGATGGTTTCAGGACTTAAAGCCAGAGTATTACGTATATAGCACTGGGGATAAGAACTGCCCCTCACGTCCTGCCGAGCCAGCGACTGGTGAGTTAAATGTGAAATTGTTGGTTGACTGGTGGGTAGGTTGGTACTTAAAAGTGGATGGAATGCTGATGATTGGTGAAAACGAATTGTCGGCGCTTGTCACTCTCTATCTCTCTCTCTTTGTGCGTGCGTGTGTGTGTGTGTGTGTGTGTGTGTGTGTGTGTGTGTACATTTTGTAATGTTTCTTGCACAATAAAATATATATCCAAAGTACGTTTGTTTGTTCCTTTCTCTACAATATTTTATGAGGAAATGTTTTATCGTTGCCTCATTCCGACAGATTTTGCTTTCGCAGCTGACTTTGCTAACCATCATCATCATCACAGTCAGCATATAACTTGAAATAGCTGAAGAACTGCATCACCCAGCAAGCAGAATTTATCCGAGGGGAGTAGTCACCTCGGAAGGAATTTATCACCTTCATTAGGCTGATTTAGTTACCATGGCAGCATATTAGAAATACAAATTTGGATGTAAATATTTGTAAACATTCTTTAATGTACACTCCAAATACGTACGGATCGCTGCTCTAAAGCCTAAAGCTAGTGCTGAGGTAACAAGTGTGCTTAACAAAATATGCAGAAGAAATCGGATTCTCCTTCACATACAATCCGACATGGCAAATACATTTTGCAACACTCACTTCGAGAAACAAATACAGGAACATAGAATTAATCAGAACTCACCCTTTTCTGCTTTCAGAGCTTCAGTTGTACAGTAGTTCAACAGAATTCTTAAAGGTACGCTTTTTAAACCCTTCACTGCACAATGGCGCAACTTCTAATAAGTCTGCACAAACACAAGAAAGGTAAAGTAATTAGTATAAAACGTGCTAATGTGAAGGAAAATAGCCTCTCGTCTTCTGCGTGTGATAAGCTCTAGAAGGCAGATCAGCAGCGATATTGTTGGAGTTAGTAAGCATGGGACAATTTTCAAAGAGGTTTTCACTCCCAAATGGCCTGCAGGGATATTTAAAATTGAGACAGCTCAGGAGACAAGGCCAAGAACATATATGCTTGAAGATTACATGATGCACTACTGGCTTAGGAGAGGGGTTCGTGGCTTAATGGCTTACGACAAGGGAGGGGGAAGAGCGTGATGACGTCATGTAGTTAATGTCGAAGGTCAAATTGTATCTAAGGTCGTCATGGTTCTCCTACTCGTGCTTCATGAATTTCAAAAATTTCATGAACATGTGGGTATGCGACCAGAAGACACACAGAACCGAAATATCTTCAGAACAGTTGCATTTAAGCCTGTGTAACTCATTCAGTTACTGCCATATATAAATTATCACATTAGTTCATTTCAATCGTTTGGGTGAGACTTTCATGTTGGTATGCTTCATATTCTGGGAACTCAATTAATTCCTCAAGTGGTCTACGACGTTTTGCTCACTCAGCCTGCAGAAACGTCCTTGTGATCGTCAGTCATTTTCAAAGCCGGAAAAGCAACAACAGTTACATCCTCAAAGCTACTTGACCATTTTCTGCAAGTTGTTACAAGGCGATCAGCATATTATCAGCAATATCTAAAGCCTTGTATACGTCGTTCATGAACAGCTTTTAGATGATACACTTAAAACTCATAGTATCCATCATAAATATCAATCAGGCTATAGAATCATTCAAAGTGACTGATGGCATCAAAAATGCTATGGACAGGTGCGAAATGACCATTTGAACACTACCTGATTTCAGTAGGAGTTCTGAAACTGTTGGTTTCTATGTACTGAAACTGTTACCTTCAGTTAATTGAAATCTTGTATTTTGTGAAAAAATAAATAAAAGGGTGTGTGTAACCATCAAAGTTTCTGTTAACAAAGAAACTGAATGTCTTGACACATCGAAATTAACGGGAAACAAGGCTACAGAATGGAAAATCATGATAGGCTGTGAAAATGTGTGTCAGCTATAAAGCTACAAGCACAGAATAAGATTTTAGCATCATGTAAGACTGAACACTCAAATAATCCCACTGAAGATAGCACAAAATTCCTGAAACTTGAATAGTAAAAACTGCTGACATGTGATGTTACAGACGAATGCTGAAGACTAGGTTACTAGACTGGGTAACTAGTAACTAATGAACATTTACTGGACTGAATTGGAAAGAAAAATCCAGGCTCGATTACAACAAGGAGGAGGCTTGCACTGGTAGCCCTACTTTGGAGACTTGCATCAAATTATCCATTGGTCTAAAATCTATACCAAGAACAACCATATACACTCCTGGAAATTGAAATAAGAACACCGTGAATTCATTGTCCCAGGAAGGGGAAACTTTATTGACACATTCCTGGGGTCAGATACATCACATGATCACACTGACAGAACCACAGGCACATAGACACAGGCAACAGAGCATGCACAATGTCGGCACTAGTACAGTGTATATCCACCTTTCGCAGCAATGCAGGCTGCTATTCTCCCATGGAGACGATCGTAGAGATGCTGGATGTAGTCCTGTGGAACGGCTTGCCATGCCATTTCCATCTGGCGCCTCAGTTGGACCAGCGTTCGTGCTGGACGTGCAGACCGCGTGAGACGACGCTTCATCCAGTCCCAAACATGCTCAATGGGGGTCAGATCCGGAGATCTTGCTCGCCAAGGTAGTTGACTTACACCTTCTAGAGCACGTTGGGTGGCACAGGATACATGCGGACGTGCATTGTCCTGTTGGAACAGCAAGTTCCCTTGCCGGTCTAGGAATGGTATAACGATGGGTTCGATGACGGTTTGGATGTACCGTGCACTATTCAGTGTCCCCTCGACGATCACCAGAGGTGTACGGCCAGTGTAGGAGATCGCTCCCCACACCATGATCCCGGGTGTTGGCCCTGTGTGCCTCGGTCGTATGCAGTCCTGATTTTGGCGCTACCCTGCACGGCGCCAAACACGCATACGACCATCATTGGCACCAAGGCAGAAGCGACTCTCATCGCTGAAGACGACACGTCTCCATTCGTCCCTCCATTCACGCCTGTCGCGACACCACTGGAGGCGGGCTGCACGATGTTGGGGCGTGAGCGGAAGACGGCCTAACGGTGTGCGGGACCGTAGCCCAGCTCCATGGAGACGTTTGCAAATGGTCCTCGCCGATACCCCAGGAGCAACAGTGTCCCTAATTTGCTGGGAAGTGGCGGTGCGGTCCCCTACGGCACTGCGTAGGATCCTACGGTCTTGGCGTGCATCCGTGCGTCGCTGCGGTCCGGTCCCAGGTCGACGGGCACGTGCACCTTCCGCCGACCACTGGCGACAACATCGATGTACTGTGGAGACCTCACGCCCCACGTGTTGAGCAATTCGGCGGTACGTCCACCCGACCTCCCACATGCCCACTATACGGCCTCGCTCAAAGTCCGTCATCTGCACATACGGTTCACGTCCACGCTGTCGCGGAATGCTACCAGTGTTAAAGACTGCGATGGAGCTCCGTATGCCACGGCAAACTGGCTAACACTGACGGCGGCGGTGCACAAATGCTGCGCAGCTAGCGCCATTCGACGGCCAACACCGCGGTTCCTGGTGTGTGCGCTGTGCCGTGCGTGTGATCATTGCTTGTACAGCCCTCTCGCAGTGTCCGGAGCAAGTATGGTGGGTCTGACACACTGGTGTCAATGTGTTCTTTTTTCCATTTCCAGGAGTGTATGTGTAACTTATACATAAGTCATCCCGCTCTTCACGCAGTTTGTTGAGGTAAATTACATTAGATTGAAAAACCCTATAGTAAATGTGAGATATTTACAAGCATTTAAAAAATTTGAAGGATGAAATTAATGTAAGTATTTATATGTATAAGAAACAAGGGGTTTTTCGTGTTTAAATTAAAACAGTAATAATAGAAAGGTATAACGGAAACAGCAAAGATACATTTAAAACATGTGAAATACGTCGTAAAAAACACTGATCTTAAAAAGAAGCAATTCACTGTCACTAAAACTGCAACGGCCTGCCTTAGAATTGGAGGCCTATGTTGAAGGGGAAAAGGTTGAGCGAAGAGAAGGGTAGCAGGGGTTCAATCATGGAGGACTAGTGGGCGGTTTCGATGGCGTAGTAGTAACTGTTGGGAAACGGGAAGGAGGGAGAGTACATATGGGTATTGGAGGTACTGAAATCTGAAGGGAAAAAGGGGGAAGGGAAAGACGGGAGAAGGGCATAAAAGGAGACAGGTAAATATGGGGAAGGTAGGAAGAGGGAGCCCTGATGAGGTAAAATGGGTGGGGGGATTTGTAGTTGGTAGGATCGGTAAATTTAGGAACTGAGTTCCTAGTCTGGGAGGGGAAGACTATAGAAATTTATTTGAGAGGGTATATGGAGCACGTGTACGTGTAGCATTCGTAAAATGTGGTGACAGAGGCGCGCAGCATATGAGTAGCAAGTAGTAAGTAGAAGGGAAACGATATGATTATTGGAGTCGAGTTTGCTGTGGTGAAGGTTGCTCGGAGATAATCAATGTGAGTGAGGGGAGAGGGTTGGTAAAGGATTCTTGTGGAGGTTGATAAATGGATTTATAAAGCGAGGCGGAGTGCACGGGGTTCCTGGATCTTGATGGACTAATATAACTCAGGTGGGGCGGAATCCATGTAACATTTGTATAGCTAAGGATGGGTCAGGTAAAGATTTTGTAGGTATGGAGAAGAGCGTAGGGGTACAACCCCCAGGTTCGGCCAATTAGTAGTTGTAGTCTGTTTTGTGCTTTCTGTTGGATGGTTTGCTGGTGAGGTTTCTACTTTAGTTGCCAGTCGACGGTTAGTCAGAGATATTATAGTTTGTTAGGACCGTCATAAGGTAGAAGTCTTGGAGACAAGATCCGCGGGTGGTTATTGCCTAGATTTGGGATGTGTTTATCTTGAGGATTCATTGCTTACACTAGGAGGTAAACTGATTGAGATGGTTTTGGAGGGATCGACAGGACTTCTGGAGTGTTGGACAGACAGCAAGAAAAGCAGTGTCAACAGCATACTGAAAGATATGGGCTAGGGGACGTGGTTTGGGTATATCGGCAGTGTAGCGGAGATACAGGAAAGGAGAGAGGGCGGAGCCTTGGGGCGCACCTGCAGTGGTATGGAAGATACAGGTTACTGGTGTTGTTATTGGTGACAAATGATGGGCGATTAGAGAGGAAGGGTGCAATAAGGCGAACATATTTAATTGGAAGTGCATAAGTCTGGATTTTGAAAAAGAAGACCGGAATGCCATACACGGTCGTAGGCTTTGAAGGATTGTTTCGATACTTCTACACGTAAAGACCATAACTGCTAGCTTGCATTCGTCTGTATATGCAGGCTAATGTCATGAACCGCTGTACGGAATTTTATCCGTTTTTGATCAATAGATACACTGATTAACGCGGAAGGTTTTTGTATACAATTTATAAATCTTTCGTACAAACTGTCTGAATTAGGATGAATTGAAGTTGAGTTGTGAAAACGATGTCATTGCCAGCTAGCAAACAGCAGTCATAAATTGAGGGGGCAGCAAGGCCTTGAGAACACCGCAAGTGGCTTCTAATTTACATCTGCTCTGGTGATCTAGCAGTAGAGAGTGTGGCTGCAAAACTGAATCCCAGCTGGGTCACTTTCTTTTTCTTATTCGGCCCTCTGTCAAATCATTCACCTCGCAGTGTTGGGGACAGGTGAGACTGCCAGTTTCTGCATTTATCAGACTAGCACTCGGAATTTGCACTTCTAACTCACAGGACATTCTTCGAACAATGGGCAGTGAGTTATAGAACTTTGAAGTAAAGTAATAAGTATAACCAACAACAAAAGATAGCCTCCTCATCATCAGGCTATGATGTGAGACTTACAATAGGAAATAATCAAAATATTTCAACCAACAGTTTCGCTGAACTCGTTTGAAAACAACTGCATAGCGAAAAGACATGGGGATCGAAAATATGCAGTGTTTTATTTCTGATGCTACACGTAAAAAGTTTTCCGAAAAGCTTTTTACTTGATTTAAGTCAAAACTGCAGAACATTTTTTTTTCAAACTTCATACTGAGCTCGAGCACCCTAGTTTGGCTCGGTAGATGCCGTGCACGTAAATATACTTCGGGCCTTCTCTCACTGTTGCCAGTTCTCGCTATCTATACCGCGTGGGATTAGCCGAGCTGTCTTGGTCGCTGCAGTCATGGACTGTGCGGCTGGGTCCGGCGTAGGCTCGAGTCCTCCCTCGGGCATGGGTGTGTGTGTTTGTCCTTAGGATAATTTAGGTTAAGTAGTGTGTAAGCTTAGGGACTGATGACCTTAGCAGTTAAGTCCCATAAGGTTTCATACACATTTGAACATTTTTTTCGCTATCTATCATGAGCGGTACGAATCATCGGACTGCTGCTAAGTGACACTGTACGAGATATTTCTCTCCTCACCGCTTTTCTACCCAACTATTTACCCTCTCACCGCAATCATCTCTAAGTTGGGCTCAATCTGAAATTTACAAACTGCTTGCCGATTATTATTTTAGAAGTGAAAAATCAAGAAATTTTAAGCAGAAGTTTCCTTCGTAGAATTGTGTGTAAAACTCGACAGCAACAGCCCACTAAGCCATTTCCTTAACGCGTTTGTTTTACGCAGGTGGCCGACACTTTTCATTGTCGCTAACACAGGAAAGCGGCTGAAGTTTGCACAGCCCAGGATCTAATGAAAGCCGGTACATGATACATATCTATCGAATTATATAGTTATTGCTCCTACCGACTGCAAGAAGAAACCTTGGGTCAAAATGGATCGAGGGAGAAGAATGTCTAAGAACGTTTACTGTGACTGTTGCAACCAGGACGTATGTAGTTGTCCATTTACGTTGTTAATACCAAGCAATAGCCTATTTCAAAGAATATTTTTACTAACCAAATGTAAAACGTATCAAGCCACTATGTTTAAACCACGCTAGACCTAGAAAATGTACATGTAAAAAAAGTAATGTTGATATAGGCTACATTTCGTATGCAGATAAAATGCCCCCAAAAAAATCTTACGTAAATCAGCATGTATGATCTGTGTGTTATACAGAAAAGATGAAACTAGGGAAAGACAAAAAAAGGGCAAAGGGAGCAAACATATATTAGTACAGTCAGGGGCGCCCTCAGGACTTCATGTCAGTAGGGGTAAAAACATATTTCCCTGTAGACCTGATATATAAATTTCAAGGATATTGTTATCTTCTCTTCATTGTCTCCTTTTGGTTTCTACAATGCGCATTTAGTAACCTGTCAACGTCATAAACATAAACAAGCTAACAGTATCTGCAGTCCTAAATCTTCGACTGCACACCGACCAGTGCAGCGCCACGAAAAACACAAAAATGGAAAGACCGGGCAGCGCCACACCTCCAGGAAGACACAGCTCAGCTTCCCCTGGCAACGCTGATTTAACGAGCGGCCCATCTCTGGTCGGTACAGTTCGGCAGCAGACTTCGAGTGCATCAATACCTAGTAATAGGAAGACGATACTTAGCGTGCGTTCTCCGAGTAGTGATAGACAGTACAGTACTTGCAATGTAGGAGGCACAGGAAACATAGGAATCAAGTCATGATTCTTCCCTTAACAAAAATTAAGTTTTCTACTAATTAGAAAGTGTTTTGTACAAATGATTTAGGATTCCTGTCACCGGTCATCACAACTTCCCTCCTTCCTTGTTTGTGTCCGTACTAACTCCCACATTAGCTGACATAACGCGCTATAATAACAATAAAACCTGTTTTTAAATTCCCAAATGTTAGGTTTTCTCACCATTTACGTTATTTTAGGTTGGTGCAGTCGTTACCCTATTCTCTCAGCCCAGTGCTTTCTTTCATTATAATTTTAGGATGGATAATATTTTCTACATTTAGGGCGGTTTGAACCACTACCACATCCGTTAAAATCGTTTGTCAAATATTTTATGTGGAAGCTACACCGTGTCCCCACTCACGCATAACCTATGGGACAATGCATAAGGCCGGCCGGAGTAGCCGAGCGGTTCTAGGCGCTACAGTCTGGAACCGCGCGACCGATACGGTCGCAGGTTGGAATCCTGACTTGGGCATGGATGTGTGTCATTCCTTAGGTTACTTAGGTTTAAGCAGTTCTAAGTTCTAAGGGACTGATGACCTCAGCAGTTAAGTCCCATAGTGCTCAGAGCCATTTGAACAATGCATAACATAAAACTGTACAGTTTGTAAAAAAAAAGCATTTTTATAGCCATCGTCTGTACACATTCAACTCTATTTTATTCCGGTTGCGCATTTTACAGCCATCATAACTGGAAGAATAAACAACAAAAACAAAAGCTGTGTACACTGAAGAAAAGAATGAAAAATATAAGATTTTTCTTAAGTACATCAAAATGATGGTCAGTTCTTACATCAGACGGATTAAAAGCGCATATTAATCATACAGACTCATTACCATAGCAACTACTACTGTGCCTCACAGTGGTATATGAAATACACATGATTTAGCCATATCATAAATTACACAGACAGGCTGCATTTAGACTACTGACAGTTAACAGATGAAGGAACATGTAACCTAAGGTAATCAAAAAGTCTGTTACCGATGAGTAAAAACATATCGCACCCCGGCAGAAAAGTGACACAAGTCAAAAAATGGCAATTTTTAGTTTTCGTCGCTGAAAGATACGTCTGAAGTGTCTGAACGTGCACGAGACATGTCATATCTCCATCTCACAATGTTTCCACTTAAAGGCAATTGCGTCAGCTTCGTTGTAGGCTACGTCATGATTCGCCATGGCAGAAACAGTTTCACTTGTGTGTCACTACTGGCAGGTGTGCATAGGTCAATGAAGAAGAGCAGCACATTATGAGTTGTGAAACTTTCCATGTATGAGTTAGTGTAATTTTTAATATCGTTGAATATTAAAATTTCTGCGTTTACATAGTGTCTGTATCTTACATTGTAAAGTCCTTCAGACATTCACAGGTAGATGCCTCGGCTGCGACTGATCCAGCGTGTTTTAATAGCCGTGTAGCCGTGTTAAAAAGCTGCACCTGAAGGAACAGAAACAGTTATGACAATTACAGCTGTTGTCAACACTATAAAATTGGGTTGTTGCAGCGTACAAGAAAAAAGGGAAATTTCTGCTATGAAGGAAGTTCATATTGAATCCCTTTTCTCAGCGGAAAGTATTCCTACATTATATAAGCCCAATTATGATACTATGTTTTCGTAAACTGTGTTCCTTAAATTGTACCTAATTGATATTTCTTATTTAATTGTTTTAATTTTCATAAATTACAATTTTGCATTTCTTATTTTTGTAACACAAACTTGTTTTCCTTTTTTATTTTAACATAGGTACTAATTTTGCCTGACGGGGGCTCGAATGTCGTATTATATTACAGTAACTAAAAATATATATTATTTGAGGAGGAAAAGTGGCTAAGTGTTACCTGAGGGGTCACAACAAAAACAACAAAAGTAACTAAAATCAAAATGGTACAAATTAATTAATAATTACCTGGTTACATCTCTCATTCGACGAGAACAGAAGTCTATGTCCATATTACTGTTGTGTGGACTATAATATAATTTACTGGCAAAATTATTTACTTGAAATATGAAGGACGCCTATATTATTTCAATATAAGTTTTGTAGAATTTTTTAAGTTGATTTATCTTAAGTATTACATTTTTGAGTTGTGTCACTTCTTACTAAAGTGCGATATGAAGATCTGTAAAGTGGCGTTTTCACGATGCCATTTTTTGCGTCCAACGTTGTGAATGGGCATAAATTTTCCATTGTGCCACTACGCATGCGCATCTGTGCTTGTGTAGTTTCCTCGAAATGGAGGCCGTACGTAATTGCAATTGATTCCCGGGTTAGGTGGGAATCCGTTTCCCACGAGTGTTTTGTTTGGTAGTTCAAAATGGTTCAAATGGCTCTGAGCACTATGGGACTTAACATCTGAGGTCATCAGTCCCCTAGAACTTAGAACTACTTAAACCTAACTAACCTAAGGACATCACACACATCCATGCCCGAGGAAGGATTCGAACCTGCGACCTTAGTTGTCGCGCGGTTCCAGACTGCAGCACCTAGAACCGCTCGGCCACCTCGGCCGACCATTCTAGTGGATTCTATGTTCTATGACCGTCCTCAATTTTTCGAGTTCGAGGATGTTATTCTGTAATAATATTTTATGGTTAAAGTTGCGTCAACAACTTTAGTATAAAATAAATTACAAATGTATTGAAAGCCAATTAACTTCGACCTAACTACTAAGAACCTCTGTCAAGCGTTTCTCAGATTAAGGAATATTAAATCAAATCCTTTTTTTTAATGCGCAATAAATATTTCGAACAGGTAGATAAGTCGCCTGTTATCAGCTGACGAAATGTTATTGCCAGCCTTATCGCTCCAGTTTCCAAGCATAAAATGTAATGTCTTGCTTTGACCCCCGGAAATTTTCATACAAAACATCGCCGTCACTTTATATTTCTCGAACCTATATTTTTACAACCATATTTACCCACGACCGCCTCTGTGTTTGCTATTCTGTTCTCCTTTTCACCACAATAAACGCTGTACAAACTCCCGAGCAAAGAAGGGGATGCATAGCAAACTGCTTGCGCAATGGGCAAGGGGGACGACAACGTGTATTCATAGATTCTTCCCAGCAATTTTTGTGCAGGATCTTTCATGCCCGTATGTCTGCGATTGCGCGCTGGGGAGGAGGAAACGTGCGGACATAACTTTAATACATAGTAGTGATTAGGAGATGTCAGAGAGTACTATCGATACAAGGCTAGTTTAACATTGCAAACACGTGGTTACTATCAACAAACGACATTCGTTGAGTAGTATAGCCTAGATGGTGCTACATGGAAAACATGGCAACCAAATAAATCGTAAATCGTAAAAATTATGTCTTTTAACGTACATATTTTTGGTATAATAATAACACCAGCAGGAAAATGCTACTATAGGAGAATGGAAAATGTGAATATGTTCCTGTTTATTTAATAGACTCTTGACTGAAAAGTGGGGTACCAGCTAGCTAATCTACTATCCTCAGCACCTTTAAAAATTTCTCAAAAATTTGGTGGGGGGTGAGGTGTTTTGTTGTTTGGGGAAAGAGACCAAACAGTGAGGTTATCGGTCTCATCGGATTAGGCGGATTAGGGAAGGACAGGGAAGGAAGTCGGCCGTGCCCTTTCAAAGGGAACCATCCCGGCTTTTGCCTGGAGCGATTTAGGAAAATTACGGAAAACCTACATCAGGATGGCCGGAAGCGGGCATGGGAATATATCCGCGCTTTTTTTTTAAAGTGTAAGTCCCATAAGCTCCCATAGCTGTAACTCACTCACACCCACTAGTCCATCACTGTTAAGTCGCTCGTACCCATCCACTTCCAACTGTCCTTTCTCACTCACTCATTCAGCTCAACTCATTAGCATTGTCTCTTTCTGTCTCTCTCTCACTGTCTCCTGTGTCACAGACACAATGTCCTTTGTTCTGTCCTACTACTACAGTCTCCTCCCTCTGTCACTATGTCCCTCCTACACTCTGTTACTGCTAATATCTCACTCCTTCCTTCCCATGGCTGTTGCCTCTTCTCACTGTTATTATCTATCTGTTCTTCGTTGTCCTCGTAATATACCGTGTCTCTCATTATCACTGGCTTTCATCCACTTACACTTTCTCTTTCTCTTTATTCCCCTCCTCCCCCCCCCCCCCCCCATCCTCCCCCCTGGCACTGTCTCCTTCACTCTACCCTTGTGCTTTTCTGTTACTGTCAACTACATTCCACAGTCACTGTGTTCCTCTCCTTCTCTCACACTGTCTTTGTTCCTTCGCTCTTTCTGTAACACAACCACAGTTTACTCTCATCCAGTATTCATAAATTTCCTGTCTCTTTGCCTCTGCCACTGTCTTCTTCTCTCTCAGTATTAAAAGACACGAATATGTTCTCTTGCCAAAATTTTTCTGAAAATTTTTCAAGGTACTGAGGAAAGTAGAATGAGGCACTCTTTTAAATAAACAGGAACTTATTTGCAGTTTTTGTGCTCCGACAGGAGCATTTTTCCGCTGGTTCCTTTCTTTTCCCTGCTGAAGCGAAACAGGACATGCAGTTCATCTGAAAAGAAATGTATTGGACAGTCAGATTTAGATAGTTTACTTATGTAAGATTGAAATAACGCAGAACTAGTTTTATACCTCTTAGAGATTTCTAAGTGCACAAAAATTTGCATTTAATACAGTACACAACATGGGGTTCCCAGATGATAACGGACACACTTTACGCCACATTTCTCTGTGCTGCGTCACTTTATAAACAACATTCTCGCCTCACAATGGATTTCACATGCGTATTTTAAGTACACAAGCAGAATAACTTTGAACCTCTGTATCTCGGAAACGGATAAAGATAACAAGAAAATATTCATTTTTGTTCGAGACTGGGGTTATAGAAATACATTGTAAAAATTACAGCCATTTTGTGAGCATAGCCGTCTCTGAACCCGCAGCTGGGTTTTGTTACCCGAAAGACAAATTTTTGGGGTGCTTCTTGATAACGGGTAGATTTTTGAAAACGAGGAGATGGCTCTTCTAAATAAATGCCTAGAAAATATACCGTTGAAATTTGAGCAATTCCCTGGTGTTATTTACTACCTAAATACCGCGTCATACTGGATCTTACGTGTAGAAGTAGGGTAGCACTGAACGTCTGTATCTTGGAAACAGATAAAGGTATCAAGAACATTTTCAAGGCTGTTCGATATCGGAATCTTACGCATATATCGTTAAAATTTCAGCCATTCACTGTGCGTAGCCATCTTGGAATCCTCGGCTGGGTTTTGGTCCGCTGGTGATGGCGAAAATATGGTAAAAAAATCCTCATTTGTGGTTGTCCGAGGAGCCGCCCATGAAACACTGGTGCCTACACAAGTCCCATAAAATGCAAAAATAACCAACTGATTTTCTCCATTTGCCTAAGCAGGAAGAAGTGCATAACATTCACAAAACGGTTCTGAGCACTATGCGACTTAACTTCTGAGGCCATCAGTCGCCTAGAACGTAGAACTAATTAAACCTAACTAACCTAAGGACATCACACTCGTCCATGCCCGAGGCAGAATTCGAACCTGTGACGGTAGCGATCACTCGGCTCCAGACTGCTGCGCCCAGAACCGCACGGCCACTCCGGCCGGCTATAACATTCACACTTTGACCCTATACTATATGGAAGTGACAGTAAGACGATGTTTCTGTTGGGTACAGAAATGCTTATTAGCCCAAGGGCTATGCAAAACAGTTGATCCTACCTTTTTGTCACCCATAGAAGCCGAGGTATGATCACCAAAAAATCCTGTTTTTAAGCGCGGCGTTTTCGAACATATTAGGTACCCATGCTGTCGCATGCACACCCATTATATGAAAGACACTGTTAGACAGTACTTACAATCAATGAACTTTTCATCTAAGTAAGCCAATGACATAATTCAAATGGTTCAAATGTCTCTAAGCACAATGGGACTTAACACCTGAGGTCATCAGCCCCTAGACTTAGAACTACATTAATCTAACTAAACTAAGGCCATCACACACATCCATGCCCGAGGCAGGATTCAAACCTGCGACCATAGCAGCCGCGTGGTTCTGGAATGAAGCGCATATAACAGCTCTTCCACAGCCGCCGGCGACATAATTCCATATTTATAAAGAACAAAGTTGAATGGGCTCAGCTGATGGCTATAAAAATGCTTCTCTTAAAATACTCAGCAGCTGTAGCAAGTTACCTATAGAAAGTAATAATTTACAGTTCGTTTAAGGACTTAAATCATTTTAGGTTCTATGATGAATGTAAGTGACATTTTTAGAGGCACTAAATCATTTTAGGTTCTGTGGTACATGTAAGTGGCATTTTAGGGTCACTTTTAAAATATTTCCGCAATATTTCGTCACAAAACTACTGTAAACTGCAATAAATCATCAAAAACAGCATCTGCATTTGTTATTCCTCTTAAAGGCAACTCGTTTAAAGCACAATACAATACTCAAGGATCCCACCCAGGTAGCAGCGCGTGTTAACGCGACTGCTTCCATGACGGGAGGTATGCCGACCCCCAATTGATTCCGCCCAGCGAATCAACGACGAAGTGTCGGTGTGCCAACCAGCCTGGATGTGTTTATTACGTGGTTTCCCACGTACCACTAGGCGAGTATTGGGCTGGTTTTCATGTTCCGCCTCAGACACATGCTATGCAAACATTTAGAATACTTTCACACATTTGCACAGAGAATATGCTCTGTATGCAGACATACTGGGTACACTGCTTCTGACCTGAGGGGTGAACAGTAGACTGATGGCATAAGCTCTTTGGTCGCCTTTACCACTTAAACTGTCCTCAGGCGATATGAGGCAGCTAACGCTGTCCTGTTCACGGACATCCGACCTCACGACAGACAGCGCCGTCGGCACACAGGACTAGCTGTTTAACGTGATTTTGCGCACTCAGGACGCTCCATCGGTCGTTGTCGGCTTTATTTGGCTCACACATTACACAGTTTCTTTACGAAAATGGCTGCGTTAACTCCGTTAGCGATTGTCGAAGAAGAGCAGAGAAGATCGTGAAGAATATTCTGGACACATCAATGGCTTGAACAGAGAATTGTCGGTAGAGGAACACTACATAATGCTGTACAACGATCTGAGACGCATACTAGTATAAGTTATTCGTTAACTCAGTTAAATTTTCATCCAATTTTCGGTGTTACATTGAATATACACTCCTGGAAATTGAACAATTACTGGACTGAATTGGAAAGAAAAATCCAGGCTCGATTACAACAAGGAGGAGGCTTGCACTGGTAGCCCTACTTTGGAGACTTGCATCAAATTATCCATTGGTCTAAAATCTATACCAAGAACAACCATATACACTCCTGGAAATTGAAATAAGAACAACGTGAATTCATTGTCCCAGGAAGGGGAAACTTTATTGACACATTCCTGGGCTCAGATACATCACATGATCACACTGACAGAACCACAGGCACATAGACACAGGCAACAGAGCATGCACAATGTCGGCACTAGTACAGTGTATATCCACCTTTCGCAGCAATGCAGGCTGCTATTCTCCCATGGAGACGATCGTAGAGATGCTGGATGTAGTCCTGTGGAACGGCTTGCCATGCCATTTCCACCTGGCGCCTCAGTTGGACCAGCGTTCGTGCTGGATGTGCAGACCGCGTGAGACGACGCTTCATACAGTCCAAAACATGCTCAATGGGGGACAGATCCGGAGATCTTGCTGGCCAGGGTAGTTGACTTACACCTTCTAGAGCACGTTGGGTGGCACGAGATACATGCGGACGTGCATTGTCCTGTTGGAAAAGCGAGTTCCCTTGCCGGTCTAGGAATGGTAGAACGATGGGTTCGATGGCGGTTTGGATGTACTGTGCACTATTCAGTGTCCCCTCGACGATCACCAGAGGTCTACGGCCAGTGTAGGAGATCGCTCCCCACACCATGATCCCGGGTGTTGGCCCTGTGTGCCTCGGTCGTATGCAGTCCTGATTTTGGCGCTACCCTGCACGGCGCCAAACACGCATACGACCATCATTGGCACCAAGGCAGAAGCGACTCTCATCGCTGAAGACGACACGTCTCCATTCGTCCCTCCATTCACGCCTGTCGCGACACCACTGGAGGCGGGCTGCACGATGTTGGGGCGTGAGCGGAAGACGCCCTAACGGTGTGCGGGACCGTAGCCCAGCTCCATGGAGACGTTTGCAAATGGTCCTCGCCGATACCCCAGGAGCAACAGTGTCCCTAATTTGCTGGGAAGTGGCGGTGCGGTCCCCTACGGCACTGCGTAGGATCCTACGGTCTTGGCGTGCATCCGTGCGTCGCTGCGGTCCGGTCCCAGGTCGACGGGCACGTGCACCTTCCGCCGACCACTGGCGACAACATCGATGTACTGTGGAGACCTCACGCCCCACGTGTTGAGCAATTCGGCGGTACGTCCAGGCGGCCTCCCGCATGCCCACTATACGCCCTCGCTCAAAGTCCGTCAGCTGCACATACGGTTCACGTCCACGCTGTCGCGGCATGCTACCAATGTTAAAGACTGCGATGGAGCTCCGTATGCCACGGCAAACTGGCTGACACTGACGGCGGCGGTGCACAAATGCTGCGCAGCTAGCGCCATTCGACGGCCAACACCGCGGTTCCTGGTGTGTGCGCTGTGCCGTGCGTGTGATCATTGCTTGTACAGCCCTCTCGCAGTGTCCGGAGCAAGTATGGTGGGTCTGACACACCGGTGTCAATGTGTTCTTTTTTTCATTTCCAGGAGTGTAGTTTGGTATACTGTCTAACGTCAGTTTTTGCATGAATAATATCCATATTCTCGAAATTGCATTAACTACCAATACTCCGAAATAACGTACTTCACCTTATAGGTTTCAAGGTCGAGATTTGTTTCGTGATTTGATTCGAATGTAAGAGGAAATACTGCCGAAGCTGCTCACCGTCATTGAAAAAGATATTTAGTGGCAAAATACAAACAGGAGCCACTCCATAAACCCACAGACAGGTATACATATTTTAGAGAAAATTTCATAATAGCAAAAACTTCTAGTGTGCAACATGTGCTTCCTTTCTGACATAGACTGGCAGTCACGTTAAGATTTCTAGCTACTTGACCTTTGCAACAAGAATTGCCGCAGATACATTATTTATGATAAATAACATTGACGTCTGAGATAATCTCTCTATTAAATGAATAAGAAAGACACAATCTTTTGGAAAACAAAAGTTGGAAGAAAAAGACTGGATGAAGGTGGACGCGAACCTACTACCACTATCTTCTCTCTTCACAACTCAGCAGCTCACGATACTGTCATCTACGCTACAGCTTCGTCACAGCAGTCCCCCTCAGGGCTCGCTCCAGGTATTTTGCCGCTAAGTGCGAAAATTTCAAGCCCTCCTCCTCCCTCCTCCCCTCCCCCCCCCCCCCCCCCACCGGTCTCTCGCGCATTTTCAGATATAATCAACCTACTTCACAATGTCATTCGTCCATTACATCTTATTTTCACATATCACACTTACTCTTACGTCTTTCTGACATTAGTATGGCATGAGGTACCAGACAGTGAAGCAGAAGTGAAACGTTAACAGTGTAATATATTTTGAATTTAAACTGTAAACACAATTGTGCCACCGAAATTAATCTATGTTACTTGCAAAGTATATAACTAAAATCTGTTCAGTTTTTTTTGCTTCCCCGGGTAAGCGCGGCGGGAGGAACACCATGACCGCCAAGGGGAGAGTAACAAACGGGGAGTAGAATTCTCGTGGTTATTCCAACGCTCGCCGTTTGCACTTCGTACCGATTGCTTGCTGTGGTGGAAATGACGCTTGAGAGAGACAGGTTTCGTGAAAGCTTTTATTTATACATACGTTTATCTTCGCATGTGGTACACATTCGTAGCACTCCAGAAAACAAACAAACAAACGCACGCCTGTTCACTGCGCACTGAACGACCTTTACCTCTAGTGCTGAACCGTGGTAGATCACAGTTGGCGGAAGTTGCAGAAGGCACGAAACGTCCCAAATTATGAAACCTCCTGGCAGCGCACACTCCGCTGCAGAGTGAAAATCTCATTCTGGAATAGTCCCAAATCATGTCAACAAGTTCCAAGCAGAACTACGGGTCGCGGCGAACAAGAACGAAAACTAAATAACATATAGTGTGTGAAATAGCACCTCCAACATTGGGTCTGCGCAAGCGGGCGACATTTGGCAACATATTTCGCCGTTAGACATAACAAAAGTAGGCCTACCCTACAAGAAACCTTAAGTAAATGAATGAGAATGCAAGACATCATAAATAAATCAAAACTAAACTTAATGATAAACATATGTTTACATACTTACCTGATATTAGAGATGGTTTTCTTACTCTGGCGCCAGCAAATCCCTGTATACAACTAGCTCGTGCCCAGACGGCACTGTCGCCAGCCCACACAGTCGTGCCTTGTCCATTGCTAACCTCAGGTGCGTTTGAATTAGTTTCAGCATCGAAAATCTTTCTCCACTTGCCACTGTCACCGGATGTATTATCAAAATTCGCAAGGCAACACATAACGTTGCACGCAAAGCCAAATTCTGGGTACAAGTTTCATAGTTTCCCTTGGTGTGACATATGGCTTTACCGACATTGAGACCAATTTAAGTTCCACTTTAAAACTGATCTAACAGTTGTTCTTGGCCTGTACATGCCTAAAACTGTAGCACAGTTTGGAACACTTGTCATTTAGAATGGTACACGACATTTCATTCATTTTACAAATTTCGTACCAAAAATCAAACCTCGCTTTGACTTTTAAGCTGTTAAAATTTATCACTGAGAGCTGATATTACAACATCCAACACTTTCAAGTATAATTCTGTTTTGTACAGCATTTTGGATCTTCAATTTTCTCATCTTTTCTCCGCATAGTGGAAGTGTGCCGTGAAGACGACATCCTGTCTTTACCGACAAGTACCGATCAGTGGCCAGACAGTATACGTGAACAATCTTTCAGCGAATGACAGGAAATATAACACGACATGCTACTTTTAATTAGCTCCTGACAATTGTTACCCATTACTTCAAATTTGAAGGAGTAAGCTTTTGGCGAGCGTGCTTTGTCGCGCAACGTTTTGTTACACCAATAACCAATTGAGGTTTATGAACATCTGCGCACCTAGTTACATGGGAACATGGCGACTAACTTTTTCGGTCCCTAATAGGGCAACATTTGAGAGACGGAACTCTCACCTTGTACTCCTTCTTAGTGGGACAGTGTACACATGTAATAGTGTCGTCATTCAGTCGACTGTCAATTTATTTAATTATTAGTAATGTCTGGATTTTGTTGACAAGCAATCTTTCTTTCCTTGCGAGCTACGCGTTGTTCACAAGTACTAAAATCCTGATTATACTGGCTGTCAAAGGCAAAGTAGACCCATAGCCAGGGAATGAGCGTAGAGGAGCAGACGCAGGAATCCTGCATCGCCGCTCTAGGCAATGTCCTAGTGGAGATGGTTTTCCGTTGCGTTCCTCCAACATCTTACGAAGTGTCAAGAGTGTATCTGTGTCGTGAGGATGACTGTAATGAGTGCTTGAACAGTATATTGTTGCATTTTTGTTGTTATGGATGAAAGGAATAGGAAGGGCACCAAGGGTGCCGCCGAGTTTAACGCCCCCATTGTCATATGCGTTCGTTCGATGAGACTCTGCAGAGAGAGTTGGAATTTAATGCAAGACTTTGGTGCAAATACTGGTGGTCAGAAGTCTCATACCACCACCTCCTCCTTTTTCTGGTCACACGCTGATAGAGGAAAGTTTTCACCACCAGAATTGGAGTCGGCTTCCCTCCGAGTGGAGCACCACTACAAACACGTGCGTTAGGGGACCCGCTGTGGATGTCTGTCATTCTGGCTATAGAACTGTAAATTTAATTTTGCATTTTTCGTCGTGTAGTGTAGTGCAGTATTTAATTTTTTGAGGATGATGTCACCCAGATTGAATTCCCGGTACTGCCAGGGAATTTTTCTGTAGTGGAGAAACTGGAACGGTGTGCATTGAGCCTCATGAGGAAAACTAAGGACGTACGTGAATGGGAAGGAGCAGTTCCAATGTCTGGAAAGTCGACAACGGATCGGAGAACTGTGTGCTGATTGCAAGCCCCTCCATACCGCACTCCCATGACGTCACATGCAAGTAGATGAGATGGCGGTTGGTCGATAGAGCTTAGTTTTCTGGAGTTTACTTTTTAGATGGAATTTTTAAGATTTTATTTCTTTTTTTACATGTTTTGTGTTTAACATCCCTTAATAACACAGCAATACGTTCTTTCATCGTTGCCAAGAACGAACAGTGCGCATATCTCCAGGAAAAGTGCAACAATGTCTCTCAAGAATGTATTTCTACATTGATGGTTCATCTGACTAACGAAGTTATTGCATCACTTACTGCTGTTAATTTATACCAGGTATGGGTTTTTAAAGTAAAATGTATATACTGTGCCAAACGTAACGTCCATTTGTGAAACACCAATATTTGTTTTCCGATTTTTGTAGATTCGTTTTTGAAACTAAAAGAAAAATAGCGAAAAACGTTTTTCAGATACAAGCATATGTTTTCCTACAACAGATGTTTCCTCATTTTCGAGACTTATAAATGCGGACGTTGCAATAGCTCTAATATGAGTATACAACAATAACAGAGATTTTTTCAGAAAAACATAGTGATTATGAATTATACTTTTGGTAATTTCAGTTCCAAACTCCTACAAAGTTTTCCATTACTCTGGTTCATTTTACATCTCACTTTACATATGTTTTATATCATTCTTAGGTCATTCTAGCCATTTTTGTGACAGTTTTCTAGCTAATTTAGGTCATAAGAATCTGGGCTGCGTTTAAAGTCCCATCTTCATGTTTGTAAGCTAAATGAATTCTCACTCAGGGCAGTTGGTCTCACTGCCACCCCCGAGCCCCAATCCACCACTGCGGGGGCCACTAGCCACAAGTACAATATCAAATTTTTGTGGTTTATGTGATACTTGGGAGGAGCAAACATACTGTTTGAAAAACTAACAAATCCTGCATTCAAATAAGTTTTAGAAAACTGCACAAAACATGATATGCCGGATCCAACCACGTTACCCAAAAATTACCTACAAATATCATATCATATATCAATATTAGAGTCAGATTCTACGTGCCCCCGTTTAACAATATATAACAATTGTTTACTTTTGAGATTGCATCACGGAACTGCAGTGATTTGCACAAGCAGCGACATGGTCGCGAATGGAACACTGACCCGAAAATGTAAAATAAATTTCTTTTATTTCACATCTATGCCCACAAACTTGTATGTTCTCTTCGGCCAGCAACGACCATCTTCAGATCTGCAGCAAAATATGGGAAAAAACACAAATACAGCTAGTAAAACAAAGTGCAACACACACACACACACACACACACACACACACACACACACACACACACACACTTAGAAAATAGAACCAATAAAGGAAGAACGAAAAGCATGATATTTCGAAGCAAAGTGTCACTGCAAATAGAAAAATGTTCCAGGAAAACATCTGGAAATATAGCTTTCAAGTTAACAACACCCTAAAACAGCGAGTAAAACATAAATTGAAAAGGGCATATGACAAATTTCATGGCTCTGGAGTATACAGGATTGATTGTAATAACTGCGATAATATTGTATAGGTCAAACGGGCTAGTCTTTTAACGTATGGTTTAAGGAACATTCACAGTCATGTAACAAAACTGATTTGCGACAGCATCTATCACAATCTGGTCACTCTATAAGCAGCATTGAGAATAGTATGAGCATTCTCAACTTGTTAGAAGAGCTACAAATTTATGAAGCTAAAAAGTAAAACCCAACAAACACATTCAACTGAGAAAGCGATTTTGCACCCACTACCTACTTTCGTTTCTTTCAGAATGTTCTACTTTCATCAGTGAACGCTTCTGTTCTGTATACCTTGCATATGGCTTTACCTAGTACAGAGTACCTTACATATTTACTTAGTTTTCTTACGTTGAGCGTACAGCTGTAGTATTTCCGCCTCTCTGCTTATTTAATGTACTTCATTAACTAGATGATTTTGTTAATGGGCTGGAATGGTGTTCTATCATTGTTTTCTTGGAAGAGAGGGCGCTGAGTTTTGCTGCCGTCTGTTTTCATTCATTGGGATCCTTTAGCCACTTATTTTCTTTTTTTTAATACTGTTCTGTGTACTCCGAAAATTGTTTATTATTTATGGTATTATCTAAAATTCACCATTAGAGAGTATCATAATTATTGTCATTTAACTTTTTCCTTTTTAACAATCCAATTCGTCGAGTTTTAATTTATTGCGTTTTATTACGGTAATTTTATTACAGACCTTACTGATTGTATTCCTCTTTTTATTTTACATCGCACAGTTATCATTGAACAATAAACATGTGTACACCTACAGAAGTGACATCAGGCGAGCTTGCGACACAAACGTTTTGTGGCTAATGTAATGCAGTTTGTTTAGAACAGTAACGCTGTTAACAAGATGACTCTAGTATTTACTGTAGTTTATGTATGTGAGACGATGCTGGCACTGATTTTGTGTTTAACATTTGAAATTACCACTATGGCTCCCGTGGCTTAGGACTTTTTTGTAATAAAACATGTATGCCTCGTCATATTTAAACCTCATATTTTCACATTCTTGTCAGAAATACTTTTCATCATGATTTATTTTGCTGTTTTAAGGATACAGGGTACTTATAAATGGTGGAAAAATAGATTATTTTTATGTTTTTATTAAATTCTATAGTCTTTCCTGATTACATTTCTATATATATTATAGGGTTTCAAATGAAAAATGACCCATACATACCAAATTTTAAAGTTACGATTATGTGTCCCGTCACGCCCCCTTTATTTCTGTTACAGAAACCAGTATTATTTCTAAAATAGGTTTATGGTGATACCTTGGTAAAAAAAACTGGAGTGTTGAGGACATGTGCACAAGAGAATTGGTGCTAGATTGAGGAAGCTTCGGAGAGAAATGAGAGGAAAGTTGCTATCTGATGGAAAATCTCTGTTTGGCCGAGGCAGATTGACAAAAACTGAAAAAGACCTTCTTCAGAGTTATTATGGACTGGCCATTAGACGAACTACACCTCTTAATGATGTTACAGCAATGAGAAAAGCTGTATGGGCCACCTACTTTTATAAATTGTCCACGGATGACCACCCTGTTCACCGACTTTGCCTTAAAGGAGCAGATTCTTGGTGTGGTTACTAAAAAGCAAAAGAAAGTGGCCAAATATTCAATCATAAGCATTCTCTTCCTGATCCTGTTATGAATGAAATAAAACTAATTTTTAGAGACCTGAGTGACCCTGTTTTTCTTAGTAAATGTCTGCATGGGGGCACTCGGAACACAAATGAAAGTTTCAACCATTGAACATAGGAAAGATTACCCAAGAATTTTTTGTGGTACTAAATACATTAACAGTTGGTGTGCTAGATGCAGTGATATATTCCAATGATGGAGTGGTAGGGATGTTGGAATTCCTGAGAAATTTAGACATAAAATGTGGCTCTAATATGAAAGATCAACTGTTTGAGTGTGACAGACAACGGTTGCATGAAGCTGAAAGATTCACTCTTCAAGTTACCAAAGAAGCAAGAAGGACTAAAAGTAATGCCAAGAGGAGGCTTGAAGATGAAGAAATGTTGCAGGACGAAGCCTATGCTTCAGGAATGTCCCGAGGCACAGTTTAATTGGACTCACGCCTTCATTCACAAATTTCAAGGAAGTGTTATTTTTCAGAAGTCAGGTACAAATATTTCCTGAGGTTTAAAAAGCATTGCACTATTTTTGCTGTAAATTGCAATAGCCCACACTATTGTAGCAGACCTAAGCATTATTGCAGAATCAAGTAAATTATAGAAAAAATAACATTTTTATTAGGAAAAAACTTAAAATGTAATATGTGATATTTTTTATCCTTGTAATATACATAATAGGTGGAAGTAAATAGGTATTCTACCTCAGCCATCATGTCATGCATATCTGGTAAAAATTTGGTCTCCTTCAAATATATAACATTGGATTAATTCCTCAATTTGAGGAAGCATTTTGGAAAAAAATATTCCATCAGTTTCTTTGTAATTTTTAATAACCCTAAGCAGGTTCAAAAATATTCAAAATACTTCTAATTTGTAAACAAAGTGTGCTATATTACCTGAGATCAACAAATACATTATAAACAGTGCCTGAAAGAAATAGGTGTTGATTTTTACATAGTATTGAGCCTGAAAAGTGCAATGTATCCTTAAGCTGTAGACAACCTATTACTTGTATTTGTGTGTTTCCCATATTTTGTGTAGACCCTAAGATAGTCATTGCTAACCAAAACCGGTAGTCTGAGGGCCTACAAGTTTGTGACTATAGAGGTGAAATAAAAGACATTTATTCTGCAGTGATTTTATCTTGTAAAATTCTTGGAAGAATATCAGAGCATTGTATCATCTTCTTCTTAGAATCTAAACATTAATTTAATGAACTTAAACTTGTCTCGATCTTCATATTAATTGTTATTTTTGCTGTTAAATGTTAGACCCCCCCCCCATGAACCATGGACCTTGCCGTTGGTGGGGAGGCTTGCGTGCCTCAGCGATACAGATAGCCGTACCGTAGGTGCAACCACAACGGAAGGGTATCTGTTGAGAGGCCAGACAAACGTGTGGTCCCTGAAGAGGGGCAGCAGCCTTTTCAGTAGTTGCAGGGGCAACAGTCTGTATGATTGACTGATCTGGCCTTGTAACATTAACCAAAACGGCCTTGCTGTGCTGGTACTGCGAACGGCTGAAAGCAAGGGGAAACTACGGCCGTAATTTTTCCCGAGGGCATGCAGCTTTACTGTATGGTTAAATGATGATGGCGTCCTCTTGGGTAAAATATTCCGGAGGTAAAATGTCCCCCATTCGGATCTCCGGGCGGGGACTACTCAAGAGGATGTCGTTATCAGCAGAAAGAAAACTGGCGTTCTATGGATCGGAGCGTGTAATGTCAGATCCCTTAATCGGGCAGGTAGGTTAGAAAATTTAAAAAGGGAAATGGATAGGTTAAAGTCAGATATAGTGGGAATTAGTGAAGTACGGTGGCAGGAGGAACAAGACTTCTGGTCAGGTGACTACAGGGTTATAAACACAAAATCAAATAGGGGTAATGCAGGAGTAGGTTTAATAATGAATAGGAAAATAGGAATGCGGGTAAGCTACTACAAACAGCATAGTGAACGCATTATTGTGGCCGAGATAGATACGAAGCCCACACCTACTACACTAGTACAAGTTTATATGCCAACTAGCTCTGCAGATGACGAGGAAATTGAAGAAATGTATGATGAAATAAAAGAAATTATTCAGATAGTGAAGGGAGATGAAAATTTAATAGTCATGGATGACTGGAATTCAGTAGTAGGAAAAGGGAGAGAAGGAAACGTAATAGGTGATTATGGACTGGGGCAAAGAAATGAAAGAGGAAGCCGCCTGGTAGAATTTTGCACAGAGCACAACTTAATCATAGGTAACACTTGGTTCAAGAATCATAAAAGAAGGTTGTATACATGGAAGAATCCCGTAGATACTAAAAGGTATCAGATAGATTATATAATGGTAAGACAGAGATTTAGGAACCAGGTTTTAAATTGTAAGACATTTCCAGGGGCAGACGTGGACTCTGACCACAATCTACTGGTTATGACCTGTAGATTAAAACTGAAGAAACTGCAAAAAGGTGGGAATTTAAGTAGATGGGACCTGGATAAACTAAAAGAACCAGAGGTTGTACAGAGTTTGAGGGAGAGCATAAGGGAGCAATTGACAGGAATGGGGAAAAGAAATACAGTAGAAGAAGAATGGGTAGCTTTGAGAGATGAAGTAGTGAAGGCAGGAGACGATCAAGTAGGTAAAAAGACGAGGGCTACTAGAAATCCTTGGGTAACGGAAGAAATATTGAATTTAATTGATGAAAGAAGAAAATATAAAAATGCATTAAATGAAGCAGGCAAAAAGGAATACAGACGTCTCAAAAATGAGATCGACAGGAAGTGCAAGATGGCTAAGCAGGGATGGCTAGAGGACAAATGTAGGGACGTAGAGGCTTATCTCACTAGGGGTAAGATAGATACTGCCTACAGGAAAATTAAAGAGACCTTTGGAGAAAAGAGAACCACGTGTATGAATATCAAGAGCTCAGATGGCAACCCAGTTCTAAGCAAAGAAGGGAAGGCAGAAAGGTGGAAGGAGTATATAGAGGGTCTATACAAGGGCGATGTACTTGAGGACAATATTATGGAAATGGAAGAGGACGTAGATGAAGACGAAATGGGAGATATGATACTACGTGAAGAGTTTGACAGAGCACTGAAAGACCTGAGTCGAAACAAGGCCCCCGGAGTAGACAACATTCAATTGGAACTACTGACGGCCTTGGGAGAGCCAGTCCTGACAAAACTCTACCATCTGGTGAGCAAGATGTATGAGACAGGCGAAATACCCTCAGACTTCAAGAAGAATATAATAATTCCAATCCCAAAGAAAGCAGGTGTTGACAGATGTGAAAATTACCGAACTATCAGTTTAATAAGTCACAGCTGCAAAATACTAACGCGAATTCTTTACAGACGAATGGAAAAACTAGTAGAAGCCGACCTCGGGGAAGATCAGTTTGGATTTCGTAGAAATGTTGGAACACGTGAGGCAATACTGACCCTGCGACTTATCTTAGAAGCTAGATTAAGGAAAGACAAACCTACGTTTCTAGCATTTGTAGACTTAGAGAAAGCTTTTGACAATGTTGACTGGAATACTCTCTTTCAAATTCTGAAGGTGGCAGGGGTAAAATATGGGGAGCGACAGGAAGCTATTTGCAATTTGTACAGAAACCAGATGGCAACTATAAGAGTCGAGGGACATGAAAGGGAGGCAGTGGTTGGGAAGGGAGTGAGACAGGGTTGTAGTCTCTCCCCGATGTTATTCAATCTGTATATTGAGCAAGCAGTAAAGGAAACAAAAGAAAAGTTTGGAGTAGGTATTAAAATCCATGGAGAAGAAATAAAAACTTTGAGGTTCGCCGATGACATTGTAATTCCGTCAGAGACAGCAAAGGACTTGGAAGAGCAGTTGAACGGAATGGATAGTGTCTTGAAAGTAGGATATAGGATGAACATCAACAAGAGCAAAACGAGGATAATGGAATGTAGTCGAATGAAGTCGGGTGATGCTGAGGGAATTAAATTAGGAAATGAGACACTCAAAGTAGTAAAGGAGTTTTGCTATTTGGGGAGCAAAATAACTGATGATGGTCGAAGTAGAGAGGATATAAAATGTAGACTGGCAATGGCAAGGAAAGCGTTTCTGAAGAAGAGAAATTTGTTAACATCGAGTCTAGATTTAAGGGTTAGGAAGTCATTTCTGAAAGTATTTGTATGGAGTGTAGCCATGTATGGAAGTGAAACATGGACGATAAATAGTTTGGACAAGAAGAGAATAGAAGCTTTCGAAATGTGGTGCTACAGAAGAATGCTGAAGATTAGATGGGTAGATCACATAACTAATGAGGAGGTATTGAACAGGATTGGGGAGAAGAGAAGTTTGTGGCACAACTTGACCAGAAGAAGGGATCGGTTGGTAGGACATGTTCTAAGGCATCAAGGGATCACCAATTTCGTATTGGAGGGCAGCGTAGAGGGTAAAAATCGTAGAGGGAGACCAAGAGATGACTACACTAAGCAGATTCACAAGGATGTAGGTTGCAGTGGGTTCTGGGAGATGAAGAAGCTTGCACAGGATAGAGTAGCATGGAGAGCTGCATCAAACCAGTCTCAGGACTGAAGACCACAACAACAACAACAAATGTTAGACAAAATTCAAAAGGATTTGGAAACCTCAAATATATGTGTCTCTATTGACGAAATCATTGAGTGTATGGGTCAATATATTTCATATTTAATGGATAGAAAGTTAATGACAGAATGGGACAACTTCATGTAGTGTGCTGCACATAATCGCAGATGTCTTTGATTAACGATTAGGTGGATAACTGTTAACAGAAACAACCTCATAACCTTCAAACATTTTAGTAAGCCCAGGTGCCATTATTTAGATCGGTAAAGGTGGTGGATCTTGTGGTGACACCTGTTTTCTTTACCTAACAGCATTTGCAAGTGGTTCCAAAGGATTCATTTAACTTCATATCCATTACCTCAAAGAGTTCAGTATTTGAACATAAACTCCTTTATAATGCGATTCCATATTACTTCGTTACCTCAGAGTTGCTTGTGACATTTCTGCAATGGAGGATGATGGGCATGAAGTCTATGTTGTTAGCACTGCGCGAAGTGACGGAAACTGATTCTCCTCGCACCAACCCATCACCTTTTGAAAGTCCGTGTGCTCCATCCCCTCTTTTCAAAATTCAATGAGTCTGCCATAACATTTAAATTTTTATTGTATTTTAGACAAATAATTGCAATAAATTTAAATAAAAATGAGTCCTATTGCTGGTAAGCAGTATTGTCCTGTAGATAATGAAGGCCGGGATAGCAATTAATATATTTTGTCCAAATTTAAAGCACCTTACATGTTTAGCCCATTCCCTACATCTTGTAGTTGAAACACTATGTCTAAAGTATGAGAATGTGAATACGTTGGTATCCTCGTCAAAGAAGGTAAATCATACCATACAGGGCTTAGATAGTTCTGATACAGTAATTAAATCATATGCTTTTTTCCCTACTAAAGTTATTCTTGAAAGCACCTGCCCACGTTGTCGCATTTACAAACACAACTGCCAGATTTAGCTATGTCACGGCAACCTATTTTAACCAGATCTGGTACCTGGAATATGCTACTATGTTTCACTGTGATAATTTTGATGAGTATCAGTCAGTAAGGGAATAAAAATTGCCGCAGATTTATTGAATTTAACATCTGTTTGCTTCCATCTTTTGAGAAGCCTTAAGTTACTGCCCCATAATTGATTTATTGCTTCACGTCGTAGACACTTCTGAAGTCGCTGATGCAGGTTGCATTAAAGACACGTGAGTAAAATTCAAGAAAAAGGGTTTGAAGTAATACCTGATGTACATTAAATAAGTGGGTTTGCATTGTCCTGCGGTAGTAACAAAGCTGGAAGCCACGGGGGGAATCTTTAACAATATTATTGAGAGATTGAAAAATTTTGCAGTCATCCTATGGCAATGTGGATTTCGCAGCAACAGATAAACTGAACAAAGTCATCGGAGCAAGCTCTGATTTTAAGGTTATGAAGTTGACAATTAAAATACTTTGTGGCATAAATGTGAAATACTACTAACTTGAACTGATTTTCTCCTTAATTTCATCAATTAAGTAAGCACTTGTAATTTCTTGTGACCTAGAAAGATCTTTTTGCTGTGTAAAAAAATGTTCTATCTGAATAATGCATGAACCTCTTGAAGAAAATTTGTAGAAACTGGTTGTTGTATACTGCTGTAGAAGCAAATACATATACGAGTAAATGTAGTAGTGTTCTGATACAGCATGATTTTGTTGTTTTGCTGCCTCATTGTGCATATTTAATGATATGACACTGCATGAATGTATGCATGTATTGTGATTTGGTAGGCATAAAATCTGCGCTCTAGTAATTACACTCATGTTGTTCGAATAACCCAGCAAAACATTGCTTTTATTACGTTTACTTTCTTTCTTAGGAATACTCGTATGATCAGTAACGAGGTTCTCAGTTATATCTATGTTTGTCCTTACCATATTATACGATACAATAGTGCCAACTATTCGGTAACCATTCACATTTTTAAATTTAATTCTTGCATATTTGCAAAAAATCAAGACGAAGCCAAAATCGCTAGGTGCATCAGTGTCCGAGTAAATAAATTCGGAAAACTGCCTAAATTATAGTCTCAACATAATTGCTATTGAATCCATTGGACCCTATAACAACGAAGGATATCAGTTACTTAAAATTTAACTCGTGTTTTATGTGTTCGTGATTATGTAGCTGATCTGAACGCTACTGCGAGATCAACATTTCTCTCTAAGATAATAAAAATGCATTTTCGGATGGAAAGGTAAAATAGTCATAGGTATAAATGCAGATTAGAACTAAATGACACCTCTATCATCGAATCACGAAATTTCAACCCTGGTATATAAATTGCGTTTTATTTTAGTTTTTATTTTTTTTATTTTTTTTTTAGAGAATATGTATGACGACCTCATGTTTAGATTTATAACTTTACTCACATTAATCGGAAGCTTATAAGAAAATGTTTATCAATCTTGTGTGTAGTAAATACGAAGAAGCAGGAGACAGACGTGTGGGAAATAAAGGACACTCTTACAGTTCGCATTCAAGACGCAGACGTCGGCGCTCAACAGAGCCAAAGAGCGCGGGAAATTACCAGGGTAACACGAAATCCGAGGAAGTGTGTGTTACCTCCTCAAGCACGATGATATCCTGGCACACTTACGTATGTGCGCTGCGCGTTCGGATGGAGCTCCAATCGATACGAGCAACAGATGCGTGAGGTCAGTAACGACAAAGAGGGAAGCTGGCGCATGCGCACATCTGGACCACAAACGCCCAGCACGTGCAACCTCTCTTCCGCAGTAGGTCCGAGTCGCACGTTGTCGTTTCCACATTCGTACTAATGAATTCACTTTTAATAGTAATGTCACATATATACTACTTTTCTATTAATAATGCTTTGTGATGCACGGATTAAAGAATATTTTTTTTATTTTCTTTAAATTTTTCGTACAGTTACAGTAACCCTAATTGTCATTAATAAAAGAGATTAGTAACATTCTTTCAGGTACATGTAGGAACACGTAGGATATAATATTTTGATCGCTCTATGCTTGAAGTTCACTTTTTTTTTTATTGTCTTGCGGGTAGATTTTCTCTGCAGCCTTAAGCTGACGCATCCTATGCGGCATCTCTAGGTATGACGATTTTACGTTTATCTGCGTAAAGGTATTTTTGTTGTCTTAGAGAGAACTCTTGATCTCTTAGTAAAGTTCAGACTCTGCTAAGAAATCACTAACACATAAAACACGAGTTAAATTTTAAGCAGCTCAGTGAAACATGTATGCGAAAGGTAAATGACATAAACAGCTTAGAACAAGTGAGGACGGTGTAAAGAGAAATTATTCATTCTGTGCCCTAACCACCTACATAAAAATGATTGAGGAAAGGGAAACTGCCCCAGATACTGAGCATCTCCACGGTATACAATATCCTTTGCCAAACAGAAATACCGATCAGGAGCGTGCAATGACTGCAAAGAGAGTATGGCGTCCTGCAACACCAATACACTCCCAATAGGGACCAGTCTGAAATATGACTCGTCGGAGAAGACGACTTGGTGGTGGCGATGGTATTATCATCATTTTACTCTAAACAGAAGTGAGATGGATAGCGAAAAATCAAATGTGTGTATGACATCTTATGGGACTTAACTGCTAAGGTCATCAGTCCCTAAGCTTACACACTACTTAGCCTAAATTATCCTAAGGACAAGCACACACACCCATGTCCGAGGGAGGACTCGAACCTCCGCCGGGACCAGCCGCACAGTCCATGACTGCAGCGCCTAAGACCACGCGGCTAATCCCGCGCGGCGGATATCACAAACTGCTGATTTTACTTTCCTGTGAAGAACATTATTAATCTTGATTTTCCCCTCTGAAAAAGTACAAGTTTTCTTACCTGACAGGTGACATGTTCCGCAAGTTATATATCCTACCTGTTACTTGTTACTTTAAAATATAGTATGCAGACGTATTCTACTGCAGTCGACATATTTTGTGATTAGGTAGGAATTTTCTGTAACGATGAATTAAATAACTGCAAGAGTTGCATACAGCAACACCTAGTCAGTCTTTTTGTTTATTAATAACTCATCTGCTACCAGTCACGATTTTCTTTATTTTATTTTTAGCACGACGCGTTTCGGGAATTGATTCCCATTTTTAAGTGCATTTTTTGTGTTTGTTATGTCATTAAAATAAAGAAAAATAAAATAAAGAAAATCGTTACTGGTAGAAGATGAGTTATTTATAAACAAATCTATTGTTTTCACAGTCGCAGGCTTTCAGAACCATTTATAATGGATCAAATGAGAACACCTAGTCAGCTCTTTCCCTCTTGTTGACAATATGCTACTAAACTGAATTTAGATCGTCGGATACGCAACATGATCGCCTCACTCTGTCGTATGACTGCATGTAATAGGACCCTACAGCAAATGGACGCACTCTATTTTATTTTATGCGCCATAGAAATAGTTATTGAACGCTTGGGACTGTAAAAACAATGGCTTCGATCTTAATGCGTAAAACATTGTATTGTACGTGGTTTGACAACACTTTATTCAAGTACTAAATGCAATATAGGTTCTTCAAAACAGAACATACATTCTTAGCGTATTATGTCGTTGTGACTTGGAAGTCAAAATTTCAGTATTATCATTTAATACTTGAGAGAAAAACAGATACTTTGAAATATTATGTCATGTCAGTGTGTTTACTTGAAGAGAGTGTACCGCTTGTTTTGCTCGAAACCCCTACTGAACGCTATAATGATAGATAAGCTGCATATGCTTCAGTTAAAACTTAAGGTGCGGGAGGCTGGCGAATACGTCTCTCTAAAAGAGTTAACAGTGGTCGAAAACAGACCTGCTGCAGAGCAAACAGCTTTGTTCTCTAACACTGCGAATTCATTGTATAATGCGAAGACTCTTGGATAGTAAAACTGGCGTGATGCCAAGTATATACGCAAGCAGTGATTAAATATTGGTAATTGAAATTCTCAGATTATACATTGATATCGCGAACAGGATCCTGCCTTGATGAAATACATTTTTCTTTTTTAACACCCACACGTTTTCGGTGAAGTTTCACGGTTACCAGTGAGTTCATTATCATTTTGTGCTGGATAACAGGTATTACATATGGTCGTTCATGTAACTTTTTTACTCTCTGCAGTACACAACTTGGTTTGTGTGTTCTGGGAGGGAATTTCAAACGTTGTTTTGCCAGCAGGCTCAGAGGCTAGTGTATACAGGGTGTTACAAAAACGTACGGCCAAACTTTCAGGAAACATTCCTCACACACAAATAAAGAAAAGATGTTATGTGGACATGTGTCCGAAAACGCTTAATTTCCATGTTAGAGCTCATTTTAGTTTCGTCAGTATGTACTGTACTTTCTCGATTCACCGCCAGTTGGCCCAATTAAAGGAAGGTAATGTTGACTTCGGTGCTTGTATTGACATGCGACTCATTGCTCTACAGTACTAGCATCAAGCACATCAGTACGTAGCATCAACAGGTTAGTGTTCATCACGAACGTGGTTTTTCAGTCAGTGCAATGTTTGTAAAAATTGAACCTGTGCTGCGGATTTGGCAGATGCCCATTTGATGTATGGATTAGCACGGGGCAATAGCCGTGGCGCGGTACGTTTGTACCGAGACATATTTCCGGAACGAAGGTGTCCCGACAGGAAGACGTTCGAAGCAATTGATCGGCGTCTTAGGGAGCACGGAACATTCCAGCCTATGACTCGCGACTGGAGAAGACCTAGAACGACGAGGACACCTACAATGGACGAGGTAATTCTTCGTGCAGTTGACAGTAACCCTGATGTCAGCGTCAGAGAAGTTGCTGCTGTACAAGGTAACGTTGACCACGTCACTGTATGGAGAGTGCTACGGGAGAACCAGTTGTTTCCGTGCCACTATCAGCAGCTAATTGGCTAATCTGCGAATGGTTCATCCAACAATGTGTCAATTCTCATTTCAGTGCAAATGTTCTCTTTACGGATGAGGCTTCATTCCAACGTGATCAAATTGTAAATTTTCACAATCAACATGTGTGGGCTGACGAGAATCCACACGCAATTGTGCAATCACGTCATCAACACAGATTTTCTGTGAACGTTTGGGCAGACATTGTTGCTGATGTCTTGATTGGTCCCCATGTTCTTCCACCTACGCTCAATGGAGCATGTTATCATGATTTCATACGGGATACTCTACCTGTGCTGCTAGAACATGTGCCTTTGCAAGTACGACACAACATGTGGTTCATACACGATGAAGCTCCTGCACATTTCAGTCGAAGTGTTCGTACGCTTCTCAACAACAGATTCGGTGACCGATGGATTGGTGGAGGCGGACAAATTACATGGCCTCCACGGTCTCAACCCTCTTTACTTTCATTTATGGGGACGTTTGAAAGCTCTTGTCTACGCAACCCCGGTACCAAATGTAGAGACTCTTCCTGCTCGTATTGTGGACGGCTGTAATACAATACGCCATTCTCCAGGCCTGCATCAGTGCATCAGGGATTCCATGCGACGGAGAGTGGATGCATGTATCCTCGCTAACGGAAGACATTTTGAACATTTCCTGTAACAAAGTGTTTGAAGTCACGCTGGTTCGTTCTGTTGCTGTGTGTTTCCATTCCATGATTAATGTGATTTGAAGAGAAGTAATAAAATGAGCTCTAACATGGAAAGTAAGCGTTTCCGGACCAATGTCCACATAACATATTTTCTTTCTTTGTGTGTGAGGAATGTTTCCTGAAAGTTTTGTAACACCCTGTATGTGAGTCTCTCTCTCTCTCTCTCTCTCTCTCTCTCTCTCTCTCTCTCTGTGTGTGTGTGTGTGTGTGTGTGTGTGTGTGTGTGTGTGTGTGTGTGTGGAGGGGGAGTGGGTGAGCGTGTTTTCTTCAACGGCGGCTGTTAGCATATGGCAATAACGTTACGTATACACTCCTCGATTTGTATTTGTTCGGAAGTGTTCTCCTTGCCGTGTAAAATCCGTTAGGACCTTCGTATGGACCTAATTGGGAGGCGATTCAAACAGATGTCGCTTAAATGCTCAGTTTTCGTCTAATGTTAACATTTATCTTACAAGTCTTGCTGTGATCGGTATCCTCAGATGATACGCAAATTGAGTTTCTCCCTATGCTCCGTGTCTGAATAAATGATTAAGCTCTCTCAGTGAACCTTTTTGGCTGTCTGTACAACAGGTTTCGCTCAGTCTTACAAGCATTTTCACGAATTATCGTCATAACTTCCCAGTTGTGTGATGACTGTAGAGACCAGAATCTTTCTAAGCTGTAATATTCGTTTCCTATTCACTAGGCAGAGGTTTTCCACGACAAAATGTGGCTATTACTGCTCGCAGAGGCATACGTTTACGAGCCAAAGAATTAAGATCACTGCCTAACGCAGGACACTGAATGCCGCCTGGGAGCTTTGCGGGCACTTGACGCGGTAAGAAAAGCATATAAGCGAACGATAGACGAATGGGGCATCATTCTCACAGATCGCCAAAGAAGACGAATCAGTAGTAAAGAATAACAAAACACACACACACAAATCTGAGAAATAAGCGCGTCTCCGTAAAACAGCAGGGAAGAAGAAATCTCCATGAAGATTTGTCATCATAGTCATGAGAGAGCATTCCAGCAATGATTATGGCCGCAAGTGGGTAAATCCACTGACATACGCGACTCTGACGAAGGGCACCATGATATGGCCCGGCGCCTGGGAACAAGCATCTCGGAAACGTTGAGTTTGGTCGGCTGTTCGCGTGCTACTGTCGTAAGCAGCTACAGAAAGTGGTTGAAGGTCAGTGAAACCACGAGCAGGCGACGAGATGCTCAACATCCACACTTTATCATATAAAGTGGAGGTTTACCTTAGCAGTTGAAGTTCAAGCACTTGGATTCACACCATACCTGCACGTCATAAGCATTGTACCATCTGCTCTTTGTGACTGCGGCGAAATGGAAGGCACAAATCACGGTTTTTTTTATGCAACAACCTGTGGGACCTCTGATCGAAATTGCTAAGGAATGTTTTGAACAAGAAACATCAGTTACCAACCTCTGTGCCATTAATATTGCCAACGAAAGACTTTACAGTGTATAAGGAACTTGACGCCTCCCTCAAGAAAACGAAAAAAGATACATGAACTAACTCACATAAAAGAAACAACTTCGTGTGATCTCAGTACGTTATTTTAAGGTGCTTTTATCTTTATGTCATCATCATTAATGTTAGTTTTTATCAGTTTGCTTTTGTATCTAAATCTGTTGGATGCCATTACGATTCACTTGCAGTGTGGCGAATACTCAAAAGCCAATAAAACAAAGTGGAGGGCGGGGGCCTGCAGACACTGTAAAGTAGAATGTAGTACATTGGTGGTAAGTGACAGATCTGACGACAGAGTGCAATGCTGGTGCAGGCACAAGTGTATTGGAGCGCACCATACAGACAACATTGCTAAACATGGGGCTTCGCAGCTCTCGACGCAACTAAATCGACAGTCACGACGGGCACAGGATCGCCGAGACCGGGCCGTGGCTCAATGGCAACGTGCCGTCTGGTTGCTTGAATCACGTTTCTTGTTAGCCAGGTCGATTGTCGTGTCTGGTTGGCGCCATCCTGCCGAACGGCTGCTCGAAACGTGCACAGTGCTGCGGACGAATGTCGCTGGGGCACTACTATGTTATGGCAGACATTGGCCTGGGCTTCTCTGGGACCTGTGGTAGTAATCGAATGTACCGTGACAACTGTACACTAAGTGGCCATAGCTGCGGGCCACCAGCAACTCTTCTTGCTTGATGTCTTTTCCCACGCCAATGACATCTTCCAGCACGGTAAGTAACCATGTTACAAGGCCAGTATCGTGCTATTGTGGTTCGAGGAGCATCATAGAAAACTCACGCTGATGTCTAGGCTACTAAATTCACTTGAGCGGAACGCAAAGGGACTGACCTGGGTGGCAATTTAAGGGAAATGCGTGACCTGTGAGACGATATTTATTGTTACATACCTCTTGAAATATACGAACGGCTTTTAGGATCTGTGTCATGCGAAATAAGTGCTGTATTACTTTCCAAAGATGGAACAGCACTCTATTAAGCAGGTGTTCATAATGGTCTGGATCATCAGTATACAGGGTGAATCACCAAAAACTTGCCCCGCAAATATAACGGAAGTCGAAAGTGATATTTATGTCTGTTTTTTGCAGAATGGATTGGTAGTTACGGGCTCGTATTTTTATCCATAAAGAGATTGTAATAATACCTAGAAAGTGTATTTTTGGTGCAAACATATCAACGAACCAAAAGTTGGGTAAATTAGAATTTCAGTGATGTTCGTTGCAGCAGTCCAGTGAGAGTTGTTTTCGATAAGTTTTGCGCAAAACTTCCGCACCGACACTCGTTTGTACCATTAAACTTCATTAGTTGCTAGGTACGATGTTGTTAGGTCTGCTTACAAATAAATGGCTCTGAGCACTTTGGGACTTGGCCGGCCGTTCTGGCCGAGCGGTTCTAGGCGCTTCAGTCTGGAACCGCGCGACCGCTACGGTTGCGGGTTCGAATCCTGCCTCGGGCTTGGATGTGTGTAATGTCCTTAGGTTAGTTAGGTTTAAGTAGTTCTAAGTTATAGGGGACTGCTGACCTCAGATGTTAAGTCCCATAGTGCTCAGAGCCATTTGAACCACTATGGGACTTAACTTCTGAGGTCATCAGTATCCTAGAACTTAGAACTACTTAAACTTAACTAACCTAAGGACATCACACACATCCACGTACGAGGCAGGATTCGAACCTGCGACCGTAGCGGTCTCGCTGTTCCAGTCTGTTGCGCCTAGAACCGATCGGCCACTCCGGCCGGCTGTTTGCTAACAGTGTACTTGTGTTTTCCTTGAGTCAACTGAGACTTGCTAGTCAGTTAGTGTGTCATAGTCCCAGCAGTACGTCGTGACTGGGCGATCGGATTTACCAATGCAGAAAAAGCCGACATGCTCATGGTGTATGGAAATTGTAGAAAGAATGCAGTTCGTTCTTGTACGGTGTATGCGGCCAGTTACATAGTAAGGCCGTCGTGTTTGTAAGTGATGCAGCATTTGATCTCTCAAAACACCGCTGAAAGTATAATGTTGTAGCACAGAAAAAAAAAATGAAAACAAAGAATTAGTCACGGGCTGTAGGTACACTGAATGTTCTTTTGTCAAATTGTTGAGTAAGAGGCGTGCGTTCCAGCGAGAAATTAACGTGAAACATCACTTATAAGTTGATATAACTAAAACTCGCTATATTCCGCATAATTATGTACACGGGAGAGTTTGTCACGAACTTGAAGGTGCATTTACTGTGGAAAGATATGAGTCTGCCATAAACCTGGATGAAATTAAAGGAATTGTGTCAATAGCAAGAAACAGAGATGCATTGGGTAATCCATACGTATTATAAAAGTGGATTTATAAGAGGCAGAAAATGAAAACGAGACAGGTGGAATAAAGTATGTTAACAGTTTATTATTTCAAAGTTATCACCAGAACTAGTGCGTTCATCCCACTATAAGACAAGATGATCAGTGCCTTCATAGAAAAATGTTTGCTGTTGCCTACGGAACAGTGATTGTACCATGCCTGTATTTCCTCGTCCGAAACAAATCAAAGGTTACGTATTGCTTTCTACAGTGGTCCAAATATATGGAAATCGCGTGGGGAGACATCGGGACTGTACGGAGGACGCGTTAAGAGCTTCGCAGCGAAACTTCTGCGGCGCAGTCGAAACGCCATCACTCTTTTACAAGATAATGCTCCCCCACATGTTTGAAAGGTTGTTTTTAGTACGCTGCAGACGTTTCGCTGGGAAGTCCTTACACATCCTCCACACCTTCCCGATCTCTCCCCAAGCGATTCCCACATTTTTGAAATCCTGATGTAAGATTTGCTACGGACGAAGAGGTACAAGAGCGTCTCCGTAGGCAATATTAAACGTTTTCCCATATAAACATTGAACGTCTTCCCTCAGAATGGGATAAATGTATTCGTGGTTATAACGATTACCTTTCAAATAATAAACAGTTTATTTAAATTTCCCCTGTGTCTCGTTTCCATTTAATTCCACTTATATGTGTGTATGTATGTATGGTCCTTACCTCCTCCTAAACGACTAGATCGATTTCAACCAAATTCGGTACACTTGTCACTTACTGTCTGGAATGGACCTCTGTCGGGATAAGACCCACATAACTCTCAAAGAGGTGTGAGTGAAAAAGTATCGTAGCTCACGACGCTCAAGTAGCCAATTTATATTCACCCAGTATTTGCGAACGAAAGCATTTAATGACTTCTAACTAACTTCACACATAATTTCAACCCCTTACGAGATTTTTTTCTCGCTGACACACCCCATAAAATTAGGAAAGGACAAAGTTTATCGCTTATTATATTTTCGCTATTCGTACAGTAAAACTACCGCATCATACATGATCTTTTAGTTTCTAACTTCTTTACTACTGACTGCATTTGCAAAACACTTTGCAGACTGCATATTTATATACTGCTGAATGTACATACAAATACACTCCTGGAAATGGAAAAAAGGACACATTGACACCGGTGTGTCAGACCTACCATACATGCTCCGGACACTGCGAGAGGGCTGTACAAGCAATGATCACACGCACGGCACAGCGGACACACCAGGAACCGCGGTGTTGGCCGTCGAATGGCGCTAGCTGCGCAGCATTTGTGCACCGCCGCCGTCAGTGTTAGCCAGTTTGCCGTGGCATACGGAGCTCCATCGCAGTCTTTAACACTGGTAGCATGGCGCGACAGCGTGGACGTGAACCGTATGTGCAGTTGACGGACTTTGAGCGAGGGCGTATAGTGGGCATGCGGGAGGCCGGGTGGACGTACCGTCAAATTGCTCAACACGTGGGGCGTGAGGTCTCCACAGTACATCGATGTTGTCGCCAGTGGTCGGCGGAAGGTGCACGTGCCCGTCGACCTGGGACCGGACCGCAGCGACGCACGGATGCACGCCAAGACCGTAGGATCCTACGCAGTGCCGTAGGGGACCGCACCGCCACTTCCCAGCAAATTAGGGACACTGTTGCTCCTGGGGTATCGGCGAGGACCATTCGCAACCATCTCCATGAAGCTGGGCTACGGTCCCGCACACCGTTAGGCCGTCTTCCACTCACGCCCCAACATCGTGCAGCCCGCCTCCAGTGGTGTCGCGACAGGCGTGAATGGAGGGACGAATGGAGACGTGTTGTCTTCAGCGATGAGAGACGCTTCTGCCTTTGTGCCAATGATGGTCGTATGCGTGTTTGGCGCCGTGCAGGTGAGCGCCACAATCAGGACTGCATACGACCGAGGCACACAGGGCCAACACCCGGGATCATGGTGTGGGGAGCGATCTCCTACACTGGCCGTACACCTTTGGTGATCGTCGAGGGGACACTGAATAGTGCACGGTACATCCAAACCGTCATCGAACCCATCGTTCTACCATTCCTAGACCGGCAAGAGAACTTGCTGTTGCAACAGGACAATGCACGTCCGCATGTATCCCGTGCCACCCAACGTGCTCTAGAAGGTGTAAGTCAACTACCCTGGCCAGCAAGATCTCCGGATCTGTCCCCCATTGAGCATGTTTGGGACTGGATGAAGCGTCGTCTCACGCGGTCTGCACGTCCAGCACGAACGCTGGTCCAACTGAGGCGCCAGGTGGAAATGGCATGGCAAGCCGTTCCACAGGACTACATCCAGCATCTCTACGATCGTCTCCATGGGAGAATAGCAGCCTGCACTGCTGCGAAAGGTGGATATACACTGTACTAGTGCCGACATTGTGCATGCTCTGTTGCCTGTGTCTATGTGCCTGTGGTTCTGTCAGTGTGATCATGTGATGTATCTGACCCCAGGAATGTGTCAATAAAGTTTCCCCTTCCTGGGACAATGAATTCACGGTGTTCTTATTTCAATTTCCAGGAATGTATATGTCACTATGCGACGCTAAGTTTAGGAGACACAACGTCATAAACAGTGATATGCGTCAAAAACTGCCGCATCATACATAACGGTTTAATTTATTGCTTCTTTATTACTTACTATATTCGCGGTATATTTTGCAGACAATACCCATATATACCACTGGATGTACATGCAAAATTACGTCCTTGTACGACACATAATTCAGGAGATATGACGTCAGAAACATTCAGATGGGTGAAAACGAAATCATAGGGCGACATTCGCTGGAGCTGAAGGTGAAATATGTGTGGAATATGTTAATTATACATGACATATACGTGGACCGATTCCAACCAAACTAGGTGCACTTATTATTTACCTTCTGGAACGAAATACTGTGGGATAAGAACAAGAAACCTCCTACTGGGGTGGGGGAAATAACGTGGAGAAAGAGGCAGAAGACGAGATGAACAGACACTGGGGAGGAGGAAATGAACTTAGAGGGGGTGAGAAGGAGATACTGGGGTAGGAGGTGAACAGATGGGGAAGGAGCATATGGAAAAAAGAGGAGCAGATGGAAAAAGAGATATGGAGGTTCAGATGGAGAGAGAAGGCAGGAGGAGAAGATGGACAGAGAGAGGGGAGGAGAAGATGGACAAAGAGAGGGCGGAGGTGGTGATGTATGTAGAGGGGGAAAGAGAAGATGGACTTAGTAGGGGAAGGAAGAAATGGACAGAGATGGGGGAGGGGGAGATGGATAGAGAGAGGAGAGAATGGGCAGAGAGAGGAGGAAGGAGGAGATGGACAAAAAGAGTACAGAAGGAAATGGATAAAGAGATGGCGGAGGAGGAGATAGACAGAGGGGGAAGGAGCAGATTGATAGAGAGGGGGAAAGTAACAGATGGGCAGAGAGACAGGTGTGGTGGAGATGGACAGAGAGAGTGAAGTGGAGGAGAGGGACTGAGAGAAGGAAAGTTACATGTGAAATGTTATACAATATGAGCTATAACATTTATTTCCCTTTACATGTATAACTTCGTTCATTTGATTGTTCTCTCTCGACTTTTGCTTTCTTTAGTTGTAGCTGTGTCGCATAAAACATAATGAAGCAAACTAATCTGCTTCTCATAATTTTAAACGTGGCTTACAGCCGCAACCGTATGTAAACGTTCAGTGAATGATGTAAAGAGCGAAAATTTTTGCAATCGATTTGCTGCATACATTATTTATAGGAATCTGCTACTGTTGACTTCCTCACACTACACAGAAATCCATTTCAGAGACTCGTTTGCTGAAAAGGGCTTAATCCGTGTGATACAAGGGAGCAAATAACATTATTGCCGCTGCTCCAGAAACGAGAGTGGGAAGAGAGTCCTTTATCACACCTTTTAAATAATTGTGTGTGCTGCCACTACTGCTTTGTTTTTGTTGGTCAATAATTCCATTTGTTTTGCACGTTTAAAATAATATAATGAAGAGATTACCAGCACACTCCAGATTTTCCAGGTTAATCCGGGACTGAGGCTATACAGATAGTCGAAAACACAGATAATCCAAAATACGCATGTTTCCAACGCAAAGCGTTATTTACTTTATTTGCTGAACGTGCTGCATGTCATATTTGAAAGCCCAATCCATTACTTAGCGCTACGCGCCGAAAACAACGGGTTGGAAATTATCGAACTTCAGCTCCTGTGGTAAGGGCTGAGCAGAGATATCAATGGGAAATCGGCCGCTAACGCGTTTCATTGGTAGTCACATTTATCTGTAGGCAAAATGGAAAACAACGGGAAAATATTTAAGGGGATACCCGACGGTGGGGCTAGGGCCCATATAGTCTTCTGGTATTAAAACAAGAGCCATATGCTTAACAATATATCCACTGCCAGGCACTTAATTGTGAATTGCAGGGTAATCATGTAGATGTAAATATATAAAAGAAAAATATACCTTCCAGTTACAACAAAATGCGCTACACTTCGTTATTTATTTTTCAAAGATCACCAAAATATGCACGCATAATCTGCGAACTGAATAACCCACACGAGGATAATAGAGAGCTTGCCGTATCTACTTAAGAGCCCGTTTTACACGAGGGACTTTCTGGTCAAAATAGACTATTCGAAGTGGATGCTTCTTTCTTGTTTGAGAAAAATAAGCAGCCAGCCACGTCTCGACTGTGTCTTTGACTCAATGATCTCTAAAGTGTGCCGAGTCATGCGTCCTCCCCGACCCGTCTCTCTCTCTCTCTCTCTCTCTCTCTCTCTCTCTCTTTCTCTCTCACTCCCTCCCCCTCTCTCTTTTTCGCAGTTGCACCACAACATCTCTTGTCAAACTACCACTCGTCTACTCCAGAGACTTTATTTTTAGTGTTACACCAAAGATACTGCTTTGCACCAGCACTCAAACTATTCCATGATTTATATACTGCGTAGTCCCTGACGTTACAAGAGTGTAACTACACCGTTTTGTAAAATTGTTCTTACGTTCCACAAAATATTGCAGCTATAACATACACATAGCCCATAATTATGTGACAATTTTTGCATAACATCCTATTTAATCTGTCACAATGAGTAATAAACATTATTATATTAATAAAAAGAAAGAGAAAAATTAGTCTTCCAGTAATCTTACCTGTGTTGTAATGCCATACACGATCCGCCTGAATGGAGAAGCTAGAGTAAGCTCACATTCTAGTTCTTCTCCTCCGAGTAGCAAATGTCGTTTTGCCGACTGAACGATGACTTGACATGTCCATTCGCTGTAGGGGTGCAAAAATCTTTTGCCGGCAGTCATGTTTTCAGACATATGCCCGATACTGATCGCCTACTGATGGGAGTCACTACAGACTATTCGATAAAAACTTTAAATTATACAGCGTATTCTCTATTGAAGCTAATGAATACAGATATAAACTATCTGATCAAAAGTATCCTGACACTTATTAATGAACATTAATATGGGCTGCGTCCAATATTCGCCTTTATGGCTACTGGAATTCTGCTTGGCACATTTTCAGTGACCTGCCTGAACGTGTACGGAAAAAAACGCAGCCAGTTTTCCCCCCATAGATGAAATCTGAGAATTTAGTGATGAAAGGCGCTGCGGCCAGGACCGAAGCTGATGTTCTAACTCAACTCAAAGGTGTTCCATTAGGTATAGAACGGGTCTCTGGGGGCGTAGTCCATTTCAGGAATGTTTTTGTTCAAAATTTTCTCACAGATGCTGCTTTATCAGCGGGCGCACGGTCATACTGATACGAACAATAATTCTCTTAGAACGGCTCCTGGACTGTACGCAGCACACTATGTTGTAAAATGTGTTCATATGCTACCGCATTGAGCGTTCACCAAAGTACATAAGGAGACTACACTCTAACCAGGAAAAACACCCACATCCTGTAACACCATCTCCTCCGTACTTCATTACTGGCGCGACATATGATGGCAGGTAATGTTCTACGGATATTCACTATTCATCGGATTGCCCCAGGCTATAGCGCGAGTCATCACTCCATATCACTCATATCCAGCCATCCACAGTGCAGTGGCGTCGCTCTTTGACCACTTCAATCGTCGCTTAGCATAGAATACAGATATATGTGGCTGATGAGGGGTTGCTCGATCCTTGCACCCAGTCTTTATAACTCCTGACGTACAGTCGTTCCGCTATCTGGTCTGCGTGTAGCACTATGGAATTCACGAGTGATTTCTTCGGCTGACTTCATGCGATTTTTTATAACCAGCCTGCGCAGTGCTCCACGGTCCCTACCAGTTAATGCATGACGTCTGGGTGGTCTAGATTTAGCTATGGTTGTTCCTTCACGTTTCTGTTCCACAATCACATCAGCAACAGTCGACATGGTCCGCCTTAGAAGGGTTGAAGTTTCCCTAATTAATTTGTTAAGTAAGTGATATCCAGTGACTAGTCCACGTTCGAAGTCACTGAGCTGTTCTGACCGACACATTGCGTTACTGATTCTCTTGACAACACAGTACTTCTTTTATTCTGGCGGTCCCTCCTCTCGCTACATCTAGTGGTCACTCCCGCTTGACATATGGGTGCCTGGAAACTTACGACCAGATAGCGCACATCGTTATGACGCACGAAATACTTTTAGATTCTAAACAGCAGACCTGATATATTCAATACGAAAATAAATTGAATGTTCCTCTAATAACTAGTATATTGAAGCATGGTGATAGTATGAACATGGCACTTAGTTGAAGCTCTCTTAAAAGCTTCCCCTTCTCCCACTCAGTTGTCTTTGGTTTGACCCCTCAAGCCAACTTCTTTGCTGTTGCATTACTGATTACGATGAAAGAACAACTAAACACTGGCCAAAGAACTGTTAGTCTAATTTCGCACAACGGAGTAACGTCTTACAACCAAACATGTGGTGGAAAGTGATGTAACACAGTGCATACAAATTCTTACCCGTTCCATATGATTCAGTTTCGGCGTGGTGGAATACTGCAAGGGCATCACTTTGAAGCCCCTCTTACTCATGCTAATTAGACAAGGAGCGCTATGAGGGAAAAAGTTGGAAATTCTCGGAATATTTTAAGTAAACAGTGAAATTTCACTTATTTTTCAATGCCAACTTTTTATTTTCCTTTCCAAGAACACGGACAAGTGGTTTATTAAATATCAGAACGTCAACAACGAACATCAAGTGATCACGTAACACATTATGGTTAACATTTAGAAAAATAGTAATTAAAGGCGATGGGAAATGCACTCGTCGCTAAGGGACTGAGGTAATTTCTTGTGATAAAGGAAAGGGGTGTTATTGCCTCACATTCTTTTAAAATACCTTCAGGAAGCATCCTATATTGTTGTTTACTGTTCATTGCGGCAATACAATGATAACAGAGCCGGGAGTCAGCACTGCCCGGGGAGAAAACTAGAGTTCCACGAAATTCCGAAATTCAGTGCTGTGACAAAACCCTCCCAGCATCTATGTTCTCATTCTGTTTGGTATCCAGAACTCCATGTACTGCATTGTGACAATAAATAGTATCGTGAGAATTATCATCATACACAGGTTACACTCTAGTAACTTTCTCTTGTCTTGACCACACTTTTTATTATTTCCAAAATCACCTTACGCGTTTCGACATTCCGTCATTTTCAAAGACTATAAAATACAACACAAAACTGGTGTCAAAAGGTATGAAAATATGTTACATTTCACCATTGATTAGAGACATAGTATTAATCAGTAGAATATGGCATCCTAGGTCACCAGTCATGTAAAACTGTTCATTAGATACACTGTATCTCGACAACTTCCTCAATCACGAGACAAGTGTAAACTGCTACGAAGGGGCACATTGGAAACCAAGTGGAGTAAACCGCTAGGTGGCGTTGGATACGTGGTACACACTGCACTTCTTTGTTCACAAATTCATTTTCATCGTTACGTCCTATAATTTCATCGGTAAAAAATTCACGGAAATCACTTTACAGTGTTTTACAAGAAGTTATTTCTTTACAAAACAATTGCTGGAGAAGCAACCTTAGAATGAAATCTTCTTGTATAAACAGTAAAAAGCCAGTCAGTTGCAAATTGAGAGGTTTATTAAAACCCCTTTACCATGATTCCAAAGTTTATAAAAACGTTTGCTTCAGAAGCAGATATAGACAATTGGATTACAGTGTCCGTAGCAAATCATGGATGTGCCCATTTGGATCATACAAAAGATTCGGTGTATTTGCACAAAACCTGTTAATAAGATGGCAAGGGAGAATATGCGGTTACAGTGGTATATGTTGTTGTGTGTTGTGTTGTGTGATTATGTTGTGTGTGTTGTGTTGTGTTTCAACGACTAATGAATACTGCATATATTCCATACACATATTCGCATACATTCATTATAGTTCCTTGTGCATTTTCCCTACCCATCGCCCCTCACCATAATATTACATAGGACACACCCTATGACTTGGCTACTTTTCCTGAAATCGTACCTGACGTTTGTTTTTTCCTCACGTAATATTCAAATTACTTATTGCTCATCACAACATTTTGTCACATGACCAAGATCTGGGCGTTTTGTGCAATGAACTCCCCACTACTTGGTAATCAATCTTTTACCACCACTGGGCAAAACTGAAAGTATAATTTTTTGTTGTATCTGGAGAGCGGCTTGCAACGAGCCACGTAAGCAGTAACAACACTGTGTAAATGATGATAAGATTATATTGTTACATATTCTAACTAACTCATTAATTATGCACAGGGGCAGAGTATGATCTGTATCATTTTCTACCACAGACAATGTCTACACTGAATGAATACCTAACGTCACACTCGCATGCACACATAATTTAGATAATAAATTATGTGAAAAACATTTAAAACGAGACAACCGTATTTTACAAACTCATCGAAATTATCCAAATGTTACTCAGACGTGGTACTGGCTGGTGATATGCATTACAGTTGTTGGTTATGTAATTAGCAAGTGGAGCCTTGTAATATTAATTTTCATTAGTTACTGATATTTACTGAGAACTTTAAAAATCACCAATAAACGGCAGCAGTTTCTTTGTACATAATAATGCTGATCAAGAACTTTTGCAATAACTGATACATTGACATTAAAGCTGAGTAGCAAGTGACTGAAAAATAGCCAGCCAGCTGAATAGACTCTTTCACTTATCAGTTTTCATTAGTTGTTTGTACACCATTGCCTTAAAATGCATAAAGTCTTACCTTCTTGTCATCAGCATCTTCATCATCAATAACAACACTTCGCATTCATAGATGAAAGTCGGTGACCCATCACACAATCCTCTTAACAGTCTGTCTCCATTTTTTCCGGTCTTCTGCATCTCGGAGTACATGTTTGGAGTGTCTCCTCTTTTATCTGGTCTATCCATCGTCTCGGTGGTCTTCACTGCAATCTTTTCCCTTTGACTTTGCCTTGGATGATCATCTTTTCCTAGTTATCCTCCTGTCTTCAAATTATAAGACCAAAAAACTGCAGAATTCGCTGGAAACAAATGCCGATCAACCTCTCCTCCACCGTGACATCTTGAAGGATTGATTTGTTTCTCCGTTTGTCCATACATGATATTCCATGATATTCTCAGCAACTTCCCATATACCCACATTCCTTCTTGTACAACATGGAGTATTTACAACAATATTCTCGTAACAAACTTGTAATACACTTGTAACACATTTACCTTTCACAAATATTACTTCCTCCTGAATATATTTTCTTTCCATTGACGCCCGGGTTCCCGGGTTCGATTCCCGGCGGGGTCAGGGATTTTCTCTGCCTCTTGATGGCTGGGTGTTGTGTGTTGTTCTTAGGTTAGTTAGGTTTAACTAGTTCTAAGTTCTAGGGGACTGATGACCATAGATGTTAAGTCCCATAGTGCTCAGAGCCATTTGAGCCATTTTTTCTTTCCATTCAAATCACAGCAAGAATTTAACTACCGGATAGGAATTATTGATAATTGCTAACAGGATCGCTATTATTGGATAAGGTTCAGGAACAATTATCAAGCAGTGTGAAATAACACAAAATTCGATAGCAAATATTTGTCTGAATATTATTTTGGCAAAAGTATAAGCTTTACTTATAGACAGTAAGCATACAGTTCTAAATTTGCGCAAATATTTATCTTCGTCGTCTTTGATATTGTATTTTGTGTCAAGATAGTACTGTGCAATTATTCAGCACAAAGTACTAATAATTTGTGTCAGTGAGAGAAATATTACCCGAATGTGTAGACATTCTTGGTATACTACGTCGGAGATAGTCTTCTGAAACAGATAATCGCTTACGAAATCAGTGTATATGCTTCATCTTTTATAACGATATGTGCATATTATTTCTGAACAGATCTTGGGACACGTCTGATCTTTGCAGCAGCCAACACCAGAATCTTTCTTTAACTTTACTCTCTCGCGTAAGCCGCGACTACAGCAAGTTATTTATACCGTCAGTTTACTATTTCGACTTAACTACTAACTTTGTCCAGGTGGAACTTCTTTTGTAAAATTGTACAAAACTGTGTACAGTCATTTTCTAAACAATTTTGAAATACAACATGAAAGGATAATACAAAATACTAGTATGAATAATGATGTTGTACATATAGTAATAAACGCTAGGTGAAGCACACTCAATTAAAAATTAAGAAAACTTGTGTAAGCAATACTGAAATAAGAGCAAAACATTTAAATTGGTATTAGGGTGTGCTAAAATGTGTGTCTAGGCTCACTTCAGTCCTGTTTTGAATGGTAATATAAAGCCACATTCGAAATATTCACTAGTATTTCCATCTTCAAGGTTCTACTCTTACATCGTTTCTTTAAAAGTATTTGCATCTGTATCCTCTGTTGTACGAGGGTTGTCCTGAACGTAAGTTCTGATCAGGCACTAAATGGAAACCACAGTGAAAATCAGAAACATTTTATTTGCTAGAGTTAGCTACACTTTCCAGATACTTCTCTACATAGTCACCGCTCCGATTTAGACATTTGTCGGAGCGTTATACCAAATTTCCAACACCACTGTCATAGAAGGCAGCCGTCTGTGCTTTCCAATAATTCTCTACTTAAGTCTATAGGGCGTAGCCTGCGCCCAAGTGTTGTCTTCATATCCAGCGTTTCATGTGAACAGAGATGATACTCAGGACGAGCCAATTAGGGCTGTGTTGTAGGTGATCGAACATTTCATATCAAAAAGGCTGCAGGAATGTCTTCACTGCCCCTGCAGAGTGCGGCCGAGAATTGCCATGAAGAAGGAAGTGTGTGGCAGTTGTGTTAGGTGGGCTGCATTCATTAAGGCGAAGCCTCTCAGAGGGCCCTCCTACGTGGCGGGAGACATCGTCGTTCTAGGCACATTTACTTGCTCACAGTGCGCTCACCACTGTAAAGAGCGTCTTGATGTGATCGACGGTCATATTAGAGACACTACCCAACACATCTGTGCAAATCTTCATCTGGTTTTCACAGTGGTGTCCATTTCGCGACCGATCGGAACTTACTTTCTGGACAATCCTCGTGTTACACAGTATCATCAAAAATCTAGCCAGGTCGCTCACTCAAGTTTCTTTCTCTGTATGTTTTCCATCATCATATCGGTGTTATTTGATGAATCCGTTACCAGGATGATATGTAATTAGTTTGCTTGCTTTTCTTTGTAGGTACTTCCTCTTTTCTGGACAATTGCTGACAATTGCTGTCTCGCTATTTGTGAATGAGCTAATAACACTGGACAAAAAGTTTACCAACCCAGGGGGCTACACACCTGTCCTTCATAATGGCATCAATTATGCGTGTCAGAGAGTCCACAAGTATCTTCAGGTAATCCATATTCAGCGAAAGCCACGGATTGATGATTAGATCCTGTAGAGGTATCACATTTCGAGGATGTTGATTGCTGAGTTTTATCTCCTGTTACAAATAGTCCAAGCCTGTTACTATGGGCTTAAGATCGGGTGATTCAGCAGTCAGACTACGTACGATATGGAGCCTGAGTGTTTGTCAAACCAAGAACTTATGCGTACAGTCCTGTGAACGCGATTGGTGTCACCTTGCAACACAGGAGTGTCCACGCGATACTTATCATGAAATCATCTACATCATTGCGTTTGCATACATTTCCTAATTACCCCGTGTCGTGTTTCTCTGAACTACAATTTTTCTTTTGTGACTGCTGCAACTTGCCAATTAGGGCCACATGCGCCTGCACCTACTAAGATATTTCCTTTTTAACTTCGCTTCTAAATCACTTGCTCTTGCATTGTAGATTTATTTCCTAACTGCTCGTTTTCACTTAACATAATTAGTTCTTCACATCAATGCTGTACATTCAGCAAATGTTTTTTTTTTTCAGAATCCCAATTTCCCGAACTAGCCGTGCTGGTTGGCGCTATTCTCTAACTGTTTTGCAATCATGCTCACATACACTGCTCTATTTAATGGAAATCTCACTGCAATGCTCAGAGTGCCGCCCTTTTGTTATGACAGAGTCCGCAAGTGGCCGTGACCGTGCATTGTTCTGGCTGGGTCGGCAGTACCCTAGTCTGCTTGACTCCCCTTCGGTTCTTGATGCGCAACACGCAGACCTAGCACGAGCACCAACACGCTTTTAGAACCAAAGGGGTAAAACAGTCCTTCCACGCAGGCGACAAAGGATAGCACTTAACGGTTTAATTACAAACACATTCTTATTTACATATTATACATTTTAAGTGTCACAAAATAAGTGACACTCGAAGCAGTCGTGGTCTCAGAAACCAGCCAGCAATAACTTCACTCCGCACACGATACTGTCGTGCCCATCTTTGATATATACTGCATCCATTCCTCTAAATGTCTGCCCATAATGAAGCACGTGTTGCGTCTTGTGCCTCAACATTTCCACTCGTTTAGAACTATTGGCCCAGCAGTTTTACAGCTAAAACTGTGATTCGTGTCATTATGCTCAACAATGGAGACCAATTATTAAAGTTCAAGACTTCTGTAACTAAGGGACTGCATACTGTAGTCTGTGCTGGCTTAGAATATCTGCTCCATCCTGAATCAGACTTGAAGGTAACCCTAACGCCACAAATAACAATCTTTGCACACCAACATGTACCATTTCCCATCACGTTCTCAGGACGGATGGTCGTATGAAACAAACTGCAATTTCTCAAATTATAATGCATTAAAATAGTCATCAGTTGGTAGGAGTGTTTGTTCCATATGAGAGACGGAGAACTATTTTTAATGAAGACTTGTGTAGCTTCGGAGAGCAGAATGTCTGACTGCAGTACATAAACAACGTTAGTTTCAGTATTTACATATTAGACCCCTCCAATTACTTAAGGTCGAGATGTAAAGTTGCCGGCATCGTGAAGCGACAACCTACATCGATGCGCTGTTTGAAGTCTTATGCGCTTAAACTGTAGAATGTATCTTTAAACTGTCATGTACAGTGCGCGGCTAAATGCACAAACAAACTAAGTTCGGTGTGCCATGGACATTGACGTGGAATAAACGCAGCATGCATATCCAACGGGTACATTGACATGTTGCTGATGCTCGGCAAATGACGACACAATGCCATTGAAGCAGCCGTGGCTTATGCCGTGAGATAGCTAGTCGTGAATCTCCATCAGCCAATATTATCTAACGTGATGGACAACAACTTCGAGAAAGCCACAAGCACAGACGACTTCCAACATCGCTTCTAGGGAGTTCCAAGTCATCAGCTACTTCACATCTTGTCCGCGGGTCGTTTAGAAGGCGAATTGATATGTGCATTCAGGGGAAAGGGCACACGTTTGAACACTTCACTAAAATGAACATTCCGTCCCCATAAGATCGATATGAACAGAGTGAAATACCTACACAACATTGCCTCCTTCCCTAATTAAAATTGATAGAAATTTTATTTGTGCACAGTTGGTTTAAGTAAATCAGCGTAGTAGTAAGAATGATCTATTTAAAAAACTTTTCTCGTTGCTGTAACTCTGTGGAAAATGGCTAAATAAACTATGTTCGTAACTCTACAGAAAGAGAAACGTTTCTTGCGTTCACCTATCTAAATAAATATTCCTTTCACCTCCAATTTCGTAAGTTACACAAAGAAGCGCCTTACCTGAAACACCCCGCCTAAAGCGCTTAATAGCCTCCACATAACTGTAAATCAACGTTTAAAATGTCTCCTAGTCTATTTGTATCTAAACAAAAAAAGGAAACTTTAGCCAACTATTTCTTTGTTACATCCCATGGTATCAAGCGTCCTATAATATACGCAACGCACAATTCCATGTTTCACTTAAGAAAAACAGAAGCAGTTTCTTGTAATTTCTGTCGGGCGAAAAGCGGTCTTTAGTCTTTCCTCATAAACTATATCCATAAGGAGATTCCGGTGCTGGTTGACAGAAGAGGTGAGTTGGAATACATTGTTCCATTGCTATAAGGGCTTAGCGATAATATCATCGCGGTTAAAAAGTCTAAAGACGCTGTACCTTTCACTGTAGTCTCAGAGAGTTGAGGACTGCCACTGGGCGACGCACCGCAAGTTTCCTCATTTCCACCCGCTTATGTGTGTTCTTTTACTTCAAGTTTCTGTTTTTCGGTCAAGCTCTTGAAAAATTCGGGACGTCTTAAACAGTTGTGATTGGTAGACGTTTTCATAATCTTCACTCGAAGCTCGCGTACCGATCTCACATGTTTCCCCCAAATGCTTCTGTCCTCTACTGCTTCTTGAAAATTATTTACGCCCATCGTTTCACACATTGTTTTATTTCATTTACCCATGTTCTCATGGGTCTCCTCCTTGCGATCTGATCAAATGACTTCTCAATGAATATTCTTGAAACCACTTGATCCTCTCTTATTCTCATCAAATGGTCTGTTCGTTGAAGTCTTAGGGAATTTATTACACTCATTACTGTTGCTTGTTGTGATAGCATGTAGCTTTGTGTGTTGTCTTTTCTTCCAGCTTTTATGATTCCTTATCACGGTATGGACCAAAGATTTTCATGTAAGGTTTGTTTTCAAATTCTTTTAACTGCTTTACTTAAGTTTTAGTTAAACTTCGTGTTTATAATCCATAGGTCAGTACTGCTATGATAATTGTGTTATACAGTTCCATTTTAGTTTTCCTTTTTCATTGGTTTCGATCCTAGACGTTTTTGTTTGAAGTAGTGGGCTGTATTAGCATTTTGTAGAGTCTTTTTCACTGATACTGGCCTGATTTTTCTCGTTTATCATTGCGCCAGGAAATTGGAGCTGTTCAACGCGTTCTAACTTATGTTTGCTGATTATTAGATACGATTGGCTGTCTTATTCGCCTCTACATCTTTGAACTGTCATTATTTTGTTTCTTGATCGTTTGCTTGTAGGCCAAATTTGGATGCTTCTTCTACGAGCTTCACAAATAACAGTCTAATCTCTATTTTACTTTTTCCCATAAGCACTATATTATATGCACATGGTGGATGTGTCAATAATAATTGTATCCAAGTACTGAACTGCTTCATAAAACTTTTATTCAACAGTGAGACTGTTCTGTTGGAGGGAGTTGGCAACTTAGTTTTGGGCCAAGTTCGCACAGAGCATGTTAAGTATTCCAATTTACCCCTCACTCATATTTTTTGTATGTAGGTAACTGTTGTCGTATTTGTAACTACATTGGGAACCAAAATAAAAGGAAACCCAGTAATTGTGTCTGAAATTTGGTTCAAAGGTGTCTACAATTTTCCTCTGTAATGATACAAAAGCTTGGTGCCCTGCGGCTTCACCCTCAGGCTCGGAGACGCTTCAAACAGCAAGACGTCTACACATTCGAAAAAAAGGCCATAGCTCAGAAGTTAATGACATCTGTAAGGTGTGCTGATGACGTCACCTTGGCACCAAAACTCACCACAGTTATGTTCAACGCCACCGTGTACGTGACACACGATGGGAAGCTCGTCACATCCCCTCTTACCCACATTTCACCCCTTCTTTTGACGCCTCTGCGATGGAGGTTAGAACCGCGACACCCAAGCGTTGAAATCATGGGGTTTTCCTATGGGTGGCCAAAGAAAACATTTCAAACGCACGGCCGTTCCGAATCGACACGAAGAGACCACGGAGGGTGGCATACAGAGCTTCAATGAAACCAACCCTTTCCCTGGGACGTTGATTTCCATACATTTCGAGGTCGGAGGCGACAGTTCGCAGTGGAATGAGCAACAGCACAACTTTCTTGACAAATCTGGTCACTGGTGACACCTCCTGGATGTTTCAATCCTACACTATGGACAATGCGGTGCCGCACCCACGCTGAACCTGATCTCACCCTTTTGGAGTGTAGCCTGACAGCAATTTTTGCTGGCCATACCGTGTGGAACTACTACAGACCCTCTAAAGCCATTAGACTAAATGTGAACGTGACGCAAAGCAGAAAAGTGTTTTTATGTTTCTTGTTCGTTCCTTTCTTGGCGCCCTGTTGTGGCGTGGTCACGGGAGGGCTCGGCATTCTCACATGCGTGAGTAAAATGACAAAGTGTCCCTCTAAGACCATCCAGTTCGGCAATACTCTCCGTGCCACCTTTACAACATCGTTGAGAACATTGAAAATGTTCCTGTCACAAGCTTCGATACTAATTCAGTCTCGCGGCTGCTCTAGTTCCTGATGGTAGACAAAATCCACCTAAAGTAGTGTTAATGTTGAAGGGCTATGCCTACACCTCTACACTCTTTACTGCATAGCTTGATGTGAATAGAGAGCTTTCAGGCGTGTCAAAAGGCTTTCGATGACACAGTATCATTCTTTTTAGTATCTTGCGGAAATCATTCTGCAATTCATCTCAAGTGGATTCTTCTCAATAATAAATATACTTAATTCTTAAAACTAATTTCATTTTGTATGCATTCGCTATGACTTCGACTCATGTTACCTCGAACGCGTGAATAATCTAGGACACGATATACATGCTACAGACTTTATTGAGGGAAGAACTAAATATCGACAAAATTCACTTGCAGAATACGTCAAAACATATAACTATCTAGTGGAAGGGCTTCTTTTCAAAGCTTTCGTGTGACATGCTTTGGAACAGTTTGCAAATGTTTGGAACAACAGTGCGGTCCAATCAACATATAAAATTGAAATATATGTCTTCTAATGTGTTTGCCACATTCTCTTTTGAATTGAAGGCATATACGTGGGCTATTCGGAAAGTAAGGAACGATAGGTCGCAAAATGGAAATCACAGTGAAAATCAAAACTGTTTTATTTGCAACAGTTAGCTACAACTTCGAGCTACTTATCTCCATAGTCGCCGAATCGACTTAGACGTTGGTCATAGCGTTGTACCAACTTTCCAATACCCCCGTTATAGAAGGCAGCCGCCAGTGCTATCAACCAATTCTCTACCCTGGTCTACAGCTCGTGGTCCGTGCCAAAATGTTGCCTTCATAGCCAGCGGTCCATGTGAGCAAAGATGAAACTCAGAGGAAACAATTACGGGCTATATTGTGGGTAATAAAACATTTCCAATTGAAAATGATGCAGGAGCTTCTTCATTGCCCCTGCAGAATGTGGCTGAGACAATTATGTAAGGTTGGCTGCATAGCTTCAGGCGAAATTTCTCACCCTCGTACTTGGCGGGAGACACTACTGTTCTAGGTATCTTTATGTGCTCCCTGTGTGCTCAGAACTATAAAGAACATCGTAACGCGATGGATGGTCATACTAGAGACACTACCCAACACACCTGTGCGAAAGTTTCGGAATTTCACTGTGGTTTCCATTTCGCGAACGATAGTTCCTTACTTTCCGAATAACCCTAGTATACCGAGCGCCGTGGCGCCATTGTCAGTGCACTGGACTTGTATTCTGGAGGCCGATGGTTCAAATCATGGTCCTACCGTCGAAATTTACATTTTCTACGATTTTTCCTAATCCGCTCTAGACAAACCCCAGGATGGTTCCCCGGAAAGGCCACAGCCGATTTCCTTCCGCATCTTTCAAATATTCCGGGTTTGTCCTCCTTCTCTAATGACCTCAATATCGAAGGGACGTTAAACCCTAATCTTCCTTTCTGGAGGGACTATATGCCAATACACCGAAACTTGATAGTCGGTCAAGAATACATTATTTACCAAGCACAAAATTACTGGTAAGTTTGACGTAGTTTCAAGAAATTATTTCTAAATATTCAGCTGTTAACTATTAGCGAGACTTCATATAACTGTCTTAAAGATCAGGCAAAACACATATAGGTAATATGTATGTGTGTGGAGATAAGTGTTACGTTCTTGATAGTAAGAACTAGTGTGCCTAAACAGTAGCCTACGAAATACGGTTGTGAGGTTTGACCTGTGCATTAATGCAATACTTATTGTCTTATTGACCTGTTAGTTACAGCGCCGATGTCAGATATATTTCAAGGGGAGGCCACGACGTTCGGATCACGGATTTACTTCAGACTTTGTACACGTTTATTAGTATTTGGAAATTTGCGATGAGGTCTTATGGGACCAAACAGCTGAGATCATCGGTCCCTAAGCTAATTCGCTAATTAAGCTAACTTAAACTAACTTACGGTAAGGACAACACACACAGCCATGCCCGAGGAAGGACGAACCTCCGACGGGGAGAGCCGCGCGGACCATGACAAGGCGCCTGAGACCGCGCGGCTACTCCGCTCGGCCCGTTTATTAGTCTATTAGGACAACATAATATGCAACTAGCAAGGCGTACTACTTAGACAACTTCGAGAAAATCACAAGATCAGTTTAACGCGTCAGTGGTGTACTGGTGCGTTGCGACCCTCTGCACAAGTTGTCGATACACATGTGGTTACCGATCAAGCTGCTCGATCAGGTCCCGCTCATGTTCTTTTTTTAATTTATATTTTTTTCAACACTAATCACATTATTTCATAGATATTATATTTTAAAGTTAACATGATGAAAAAGACACTGGTATATGAATGAACTATAATTGAATTTCCAATGTTACTTCTTTGTTTGCTATTTTTTATTATCACAACAATATTATATTTTAACTGTCGGCAAGTAAACGACCAAGCGCATGCAGTTTTCCTGAAAATGGATGCCTCTCGTGATTTCCGAAACCCTTATACCTGCAATCGGGTAAGGTACCGAGAATGCTTTGTACCTGGACGCTTCGATTCTGCAGACAACGGTTTCAAGGCCGAGGGACAGCCTTGGAAAGCCAGAGTCTAAGGTCGATTAATAAAGGTGTGAATAACTTTACTGAATAACACAAATAGTTACAATACGACAGAATATGAGGGCAATGTACGATTAATCGTGGGATGTGCATTCGACATTAGAAGTTGCAAGATGATATTTTTCATACAAACACGGACAACATAAATTCAAATGGGATATACCACATCGCATGAATGCAGTTTATCCGGATGCACAAGAGATTTTCAGAGTTTCTGAGGAAAAACAAAACTCATTGGCATCTTGAAAAATTTCTCTTTCTTCCGACAATCAGGATACAAACCGCGCGTAGCGCAATATTTTCGTAAGTTTCGGTGCCGAAAGCCGGCAATCTAAACAGCATCTTCACGGGAAGCAATGTCTCATTCGTTGTCAATCAAATATGAACAAGTCTGAAGGCGTTTAATCAAATTTTTAACTTCTCTATAGCTATAAAAGCCGCATAATATTTGCTGTAATAAGAAATAGTGAACAACGTAATAATATATAAAGTCTATAAACGTTCATGTAAATACACGTGTCTTTTCATCATCTTACCTTTCAAATGCAATATGTACGAAATAATATGACTAGTGCTGAAAAAAAAATTTAAAAAAAAGATGGACGGGACTTGATCTACCGATTAGGGAGCTTGAACGCTAACAACATGGCCGCCGCCGGCTCGTGCGTAGGGTCGCATCGCACCGACACATCATTGACGCGTAAAACTTCTCTTTCGATTTTCTCGAAATTGCCTACGCCTTACCACTTGTAGGTTATGTTTTCTTAATAATCTAATGAGCAAATTTTGAATTAACTTCGTGATCGAAACATCGTGACCTCCCCTCGTTAGCCGTAAAGAGGAACAGAGGGGAGTTGTAACATCCGCCACCAGCAACTTGTCTCAATGCGCATGCGCCATTCCCGGTCATGCTCCTTGACAGGCACGCACCTGTTGCTAGTATTGATTTGCGGACATCCCCACGCGCAAGGCACAGGCGTGAATGTATCAGGATTGTAGAACAGTGAAGGAGGTCCATTACTTTAACTGCCTTCTACATATTCATGTCTGCCTGTCCTCAGCCCGCCTCTTCGCGCCAATTCGAAACGCCCGTTTCTTTGTGCGAGACACAGTTACGCGTATATGTTGCTAGTATTGATTTGCGAACATCCCCCACGCGCAAGGCAGAGGCGTGGATGTATCAGGGCTGTAGGACAGAGATGGAGGTCGATTACTTCAAATACCTCCTACATGTTCATGTCTACCTGTCCTATGCCCGCCTTTTCGCGGCAATTCGAAACGCCCATTTCTTCGTACGAGTTACAGTTAGGCGTATAAATCACTTCTTTCTGATCATTTCTCATTTTCTTCAGGGCATGTTTGTCATTCTCATAGTTTTATATCATCCCATAACTGTACGAACAACATAACTTTCTTTGGCGAATTATGTATGTATGAGCCGATAGCTGTACATGCGGGGAAAAATTTTTGTTCCAATGACTTGCACTTTTTCAATTCGTAATAAATTGGCTCAAAAATGGCACTGAGCGCTATGGTTTTAACTTCTGAGGTCATCAGTCCCCTAGAACTTAGAACTACTAAAACCTAACTAACCTAAGGACATCACACACATCAATGCCCGAGGCAGGATTCGAACCTGCGACCGTAGCGGTCGCGCGGTTCCAGACTGTAGCGCCTAGAACCGCTCGACCACCCCGGCCGGCGTAATAAATTCCATTTGCTGATAAGATATGATGGAAAGTATGTTTTCTTCAAACGTGCGTAGAAAATCTGAGATTTCACATGGCAAACCGTTTCCTTTTACAAACTATTTATTTTTCGGGGGGGGGGGGGGGAGGGGGAGAATGTGAACATCTTATCACTCACTGTATGAGTTTTACGTGGTACACGTTAGCGGACGCCGATAGCAAGATATAACTTCATCAGAAAGCACATTAGGTGATGTCTCCCACTACTCAACAGAGAACCATTCAGGGTGGTGGGAAAGGTTTAACTCTTATGATGAGTAATAGAGACTGTGATATTTCATGAACAACTTTCCATCTGCGAACCCGCTCTCCACTCAAATATATTTGGCGCAAAACTCATTTCATGTATGCACAATTAGTAAATAAAATATATTTACAGCAATAATGATCTTCTTAGGTTTTTCTGTTGTGTGCAAACTGACAACGTAATGTGTGGAAATTATCGAAAAGAATAGGTATCCAGGACCATATAGGAAAATTAGGTTGCTGCCTAGGGTGGCGAAATCTGCAGAAGATGAAAAAGGAGGTGGGGGGGGCTAAGGATAGGGAAGAAGCGACAAATTTTGGGAGCGACAAATTTGACGCTGAAGTACAGAAGATATTAAGAAGTAGCACTTTCTGACTATTGACATTATTAGTGTCACCGTCTTCTGATCAGCATAACATAACAACATTACTCTTGCGACGATGCACAGCAGTGACGGTACGCCGGTTAAGAAAGAGCCAGTGGCAACTGGTACCCTCTTACTGGGTCGTTGTTACGACAAAATGCAACTTCTATTGCATCTCATTTTATGAAAAAAAAAACAATATTCGAAGGGGAAAAAGGCTGCCCGATCACGTACATAAATGCTAGAAGAGTCATTATTGTAACATTCATCTCTTTTGTGCCACGTGCTCTCCATCATGCGTTCTTCTTCTACTGAAACTTGTACAGTCCAGCTATAATGATGTTTCTACAAGTTTGATGACACATACGTCGATAATAACAAAAGACTTGTAGTTTCGAAAATGATTATATGGTTTTATATAGAGAAAGATTTATGATAATTTTATCTCATTTGTTTAATCATAAATTAGTAACTCGTTATTGATGGTTTTCTGTTGAAATATCACATTGTGTAGTATAACTAAACTTTTCTGTAAAACGTAAGTTCATGTGTTCAAATCGAATTTTTTCAGACACGAGGTCCATCGAATTCCACATCATAAAAACATGCAGTCTAAAAGCAGCTTGCGATACCTTTACTGTAATCACTATAGAACTTACATCTTACTTTTCGTGTAAAATAGTACTAATGACATAAATGTAAAAATAAAATTAGCGGAAAAGACGCCACTGCCGTTTTACGTGGCAGCAGAGGGCGAGTAATTATTATTATTATTATTATTATTATTATTATTATTATTATTAATAGTAGTAATAGCAGTATAAATATTACTAGTATTATTATAGTTTTTGGAGTTCCCTTATATCTGACACCTCAAAATTTCTTACCGCTCTTCGGTTACTCTATCTACAATTACAGCTGGTCAATTAGTATGCTCATGTATTGTAACTATTTATTATTCGTATAAACATTATGTTGTTGTTGTGGTCTTCAGTCCTGAGACTGGTTTGATGCAGCTCTCCATGCTACTCTATCCTGTGCAAACTTCTTCATCTCCCAGTACTTACTGCAACCTACATCCTTCTGAATCTGCTTAGTGTATTCATCTCTTGGTCTCTCTCTACGATTTTTACCCTCCTCGCTGCCCTCCAATGCTAAATTTGTGATCCCTTGATGCCTCAAAACATGTCCTACCAACCGGTCCCTTCTTTTTGTCAAGTTGTGCCACAAACTCCTCTTCTCCCCAATTCTATTCAATACCTCCTCATTAGTTATGTGATCTACCCATCTAATATTCAGCATTCTTCTGTAGCACCACATTTCGAAAGCTTCCATTCTCTTCTTGTCCAAACTAGTTATCGTCCGTGTTTCGCTTCCATACAAGGCTACACTCCATACAAATACTTTCAGAAACGACTTCCTGACACTTAAATCTATACTCGATGTTAACAAATTTCTCTTCTTCAGAAACGATTTCCTTGCCATTGCCAGTCTACATTTTATATCCTCTCTACTTCGACCATCATCAGTTATTTTACTCTCTAAATAGCAAAACTCCTTTACTACTTTAAGTGTCTCATTTCCTAATCTAATTCCCTCAGCATCACCCGATTTAATTTGACTGCATTCCATTATCCTCGTTTTGCTTTTGTTGATGTTCATCTTATATCCTCCTTTCAAGACACTGTCCATTCCGTTCAACTGCTCTTCCAAGTCCTTTGCTGTCTCTGACAGAATTACAATGTCATCGGCGAACCTCAAAGTTTTTATTTCTTCTCCATGAATTTTAATACCTACTCCGAATTTTTCTTTTGTTTCCTTTACTGCTTGTTCTACATACAGATTGAACAACATCGGGGAGAGGCTACAACCCTGTCTCACTCTCTTCCCAACCACTGCTTCCGTTTCATGCCTCTCGACTCTTATAACTGCCATCTGGTTTCTGTGCAAATTGGAAATAGCCTTTTGCTCCCTGTATTTTACCCCTGCCACCTTCAGAATTTGAAAGAGAGTATTCCAGTTAACATTGTCAAAAGCTTTCTCTAAGTCTACAAATGCTAGAAACGTAGGTTTGCCTTTTCTTAATCTTTCATCTAAGATAAGTCGTAAGGTTAGTATTGCCTCACGTGTTCCAACATTTCTACGGAATCCAAACTGATCTTCCCCGAGGTCCGCTTCTACCAGTTATTCCATTCGTCTGTAAAGAATTCGCGTTAGTATTTTGCAGCTGTGACTTATTAAACTGATACTTCGGTAATTTTCACATGTGTCAACACATGCTTTCTTTGGAATTGGAATTATTATATTCTTCCTGAAGTCTGAGGGTATTTCGCTTGTCTCATACATCTTATTCACCAGATGGTAAAGTTTTGTCACGATTGGCTCTCTCAAGGCCGTCAGCAGTTCTAATGGAATGTTGCCTACTCCCGCGGCCTTGTTTCGACTCAGGTCTTTCAGTGCCCGGTCAAACTCTTCACGCAGTATCTTATCTCCCATTTCGTCTTCATCTACATCCTCTTCCATTTCCATAATATTGTCCTCAAGTACATCGCCCATGTATAAACCCTCTATATACTCCTTCCACCTTTCCGCCTTCCCTTCTTTGCTTAGAACTGGGTTTCCATCTGAGCTCTTGATATTCATACAAGTGCTTCTATTCTCTCCAAAGGTCTCTTTAATTTTCCTGTAGGCAGTATCTATCTTACCCCTAGTGAGATAAGCCTCTACATCCTTACATTTGTCCTCTAGCCATCCCTGCTTAGCCATTCTGCACGTCCTGTCGATCTCATTTTTGAGACGTTTGTATTCCTTTTTGCCTGCTTCGTTTACTGCGTTTCTATATTTTATCCTTTCATCAATTAAATTCAATATTTCTTCTGCTACCCAAGGATTTTTACCAGTCCTCGTCTTTTTGCCTACTTGATCGTCTCCTGCCTTCACTACTTCATCCCTCAAAGCTACCCATTCTTCTTCTACTGCATTTCTTTTCCCCATTCCCGTCAATTGTTCCCTAATGTTCTCCCTGAAACACTCTACAACCTCTGGTTCTTTCAGTCTATCCAGGTCCCATCTCCTTAATTTCGCACCTTTTTGTAGTTTCTTCAGTTTTAATCTACAGTTCATAACCAATAGATTGTGGTCAGAGTCCACATCTGCCCCTGGAAATGTCTTACAGTTTAAAACCTGATTCCTAAATCTCTGTCTTGCCATTATGTAATCTATCTGATACCTTTTAGTATCTCCAGGATTTCTCCATGTATACAACCTTCTTTTATGATTCTTGAACCAAGTATTAGCTATGATTAAGTTATGCTCTGTGCAAAATTCTACCAGACGGCTTCCTGTTTCATTTCTTAACCCCAATCCATATTCACCTACTATGTCTCCTTCTCTCCCTTTTCCTACTGACGAATTCCAGTCACCCATGACTATTAAATTTTCGTCTGCCTTCACTACCTGAATAATTTCTATTATCTCATCATACATTTCATCAATTTCTTCATCATCTGCAAAGCTAGTTGGCATATAAACTTGTAGTAGGTGTGGGCTTCGTATCTATCTTAGCCACAATAATGCGTTCACTATGCTGTTTGTAGTAGCTTACCCGCATTCCAGTTTTCCTATTCATTATTAAACCTACTCCTGCATTATCCCTATTTGATTTTGTGTTTATAACCCTGTAGTCACCAGACGAGAAGTCTTGTTCCTCCTGCTACCGAACTTCACTAATCCCCACTATATCTAACTTTAACCTATCCATTTCCCTTTTTAAATTTTCTAACCTACCTGCCCGATTAAGGGATCTGACATTCGACGCTCCGATCCGTAGAACGCTAGTTTTCTTTCTCCTGATAACGACGTCCTCTTGAGTAGTCCCCGCCCGGATATCCGAATGGGGGACTATTTTACCTCCGGAATATTTTACCCAAGAGGACGCCATCATCATTTAATCATACAGTAAAGCTGCATAAACATTATATACATTTTTTTTCCTTTGTATTGCCGTGTATCCTGTTACCTGATATTCAATAACAGGTATATTTTGTGTTTATAGTAACATACATATAGCCACATTCAAATCAGTTTCAACGAGGCTGCAGATACAAACAAAGTAAAATATTACCATTGTTACCGCAATTAATACGATCGTCACCGCTAGTAATACTACTACTATGTTCTTCTCTCCTCTTATTATTTCTTCTAATAAATGATGGAGAACCACAGGTAAATGTCTACCCATACCATTATAAAGTGATCATTATTAGTATTCAGTAGTTTTCGCATTAGAAATTGCTGACAGTCACTCAGTGACATCCCAGCTTGGAGATTCACTTCTATCTCTCTGATCACTACAAGAACTTTGTCAGAAAACTTGAATTCTTTGTTCAAGTTGTAAGGTGTCAGGTAAAATCAACACCTTCCATGAAAACCCTGACATTATAAGCAAATCCAGTAGTATGTCACATAGCTCCGAATAAATAGTGACATTAAATTAACCAAAGTAATACGAGTAACGAGTGAGCAAATGGAATACCACAGACTAACACGAGAATGCCTAAATGCATGTCGTACCTTTCCACCATGAGACCGACGCAGTTCCGAGGGGAGAAACGAGAACAGAAGCCGAGAGCAGAACCGTGTTAAGCTAGAAGGCCCTACGATAAGGGACGGACTGGACACCCACGTCGCCAGCTAACCACTAGGGCCACATAACCCGCAAGTTTTAGCGTGAGACTTTTTCGCGTCTCCGTTATGTCAAGGACACCCCCCCCCCCCAGCCCATGTTAAAAGCTACAGCCCTCCAGAAAAACAGTATAGATCTTACGATAACACAAAAAGGGCCACTACCACCCGCAAGTTTTAGCGTCAGACTTTTTCGCGTCTCTGTTACATTAGGACCACCCCCCAGCCTATGTTAAAAGATAGAGCCCTCCAGAAGAACAGTATAGATCCCACGATAACGCTAAAAGGACCACACCAGCTGCAGGTTTTAGCGTGAGACTTTTTCGCGTCTCTGTTACGTTGCAAACCTTAAAAACATTGCCCAACCACGAAAAGTATAACGTTTCTCATTGGATAGACAGAATTTTTGTAGGCGGAGCTTAAGGTTAACATTGAGACCCTGATTGGTCAGATGAAAACACAGCCAGATAGCTTTTTTAAACCAACTTCGGTTAATTGTAGGGAGGAGAAGTTAGGAGAGGAGAGTTGCTTCCGAGACGGCGAGGTGAGCGGAGCTGTGCTGCCCGCCGTCGCCTTGCTGCCTAAACACCGACAAGGTAATGAACGCATGCGATGCCGCATTTTTGAGCGCATAAGGCTTCACTCAGAACTGCAGAAGTCTCATCTGTTACACCCCCTTTTTGCGTAATACTAGTGTCGATCGTTAATTAAAACTCATGGTGTTCACATTTGCCACTTGAAGTAAAAAATCTGAAACGCGATGATTTCTCTGTTATATAGTTATTGAGAAGCCACATCAGTCACTGTAATTTACGACAAGTTAGATGAGTAATTAAAGATAATTGAGGGTCACTGTAGACGATTTTGATAGTTTTCTCTTTTGTAAAACTTAATTTAAACCTAGATTATAGATGTGATGTGGCATAGGTCAGCCTTCGATCCATTGTAGAACTTGGAAACCCATTCAGGGAATATTCGTTCACATTTTTGTTGAACACAGTTGGTTTTTAATATCCTGTATTAAAACATTTCCTTTTCTTCAATAGTGCAATTTATAAACGATGTTTTGTGAGTAGAATAAAATTTCCAATGGTAAACTTAACTGCTTTTTCGACGTTATTTTACCAGCTAACTAAAAATAGGAAAGCCTTTAACCCCTTCGACTAAATTTAGTTAGTATTAAGATTCTTTTACAGGGAGTGCAGTGGAGCTGACGCTGAGATCATTTAGTATTTGGTTATATCATCGCTAGTCTTACTGAACTCTTCTGAATTCTACATGTCATGTGTGGTCTGGCATCTCCTTATCAGCAACAGGTCCCAGGTTCAAACTAGTCAATTCCCTAAAAAACACGCTCAGACCGTCGTTGCACGAAAGTGGTAGGGAGACACGATATAGAACAAACAGATACCACCATGAATGTTTAGAAAATTACCTCTACACCAAACTTTATAGGTCTGCGGCTCAATTTTCAAAATACTACATACGTGAAAAGTAATTAAAGCATCCGCCATCAAAAGCGTTGGAAAAAGTTTAGTGAGATACTTGGATTTCCAGATCATTAACAAATTTATTGTAAACTGGTGAATAATTTGTCAGGTCAGTTATTTCTACATTCAGATTTCACAGGGTTCATCTCTGATAACGTTGCATCACATAGATAAGTTGATCCAAAAACTTTGAAAATGTTAAGATAGGTTTTTACACTCACTAATTTCGAAAAGTTATTTTCATTACATTGTAACTTTAAGGAAATGTCATGAAATTTAATTGTTTCCTCTTCAAGTTGACTCTTACTACAAGTGAAAAGAGTACTCATTTTTCATGACTTATCTTCCACGTCCACTTTTTTGAAAGACTGAGCTTTGAAACCTTGAACAGATTCCATTGCCTTGCAATCTCGAAATCAATTTTCAAACTCTGTCTTCAGTGCTGCCACGTTGGCTGTATAGTTCTTTGCAGCTTCTTGATCTAATGAGGTTTGTTGGTCCAAAACTTCTGGGTGTATTTGAAGAAAGTGTTTAACACTTAATTACTGTAACTATGCAATCCAAAGGTCAAGTTTTTGCATAAAATAATAGGAGTTATGTCAGTTTTTTTCGTTTTGCAGACCACTTGCTTAAAGAAGGCCATAGTTATAAGGTTAAATATGAAGCGTTACGTCACATCCATAAAGGAAGTAAGATGAGCTATCTTGAAATAATGGAAATTAATAAACATATGTCCATCAGCCTAAGTTTAGCACTGAATCAACAGATACAGTTCCTTTACTCGCAACTTCTAACTGCAGATATTTCTCATAATCCTATCCAGGCCATGTTGTAAAGTACCCCTATTACTCGCATGCCCCTTTTTCCTTCATTTCAGGTACTATAATATCTCTTGTTGTGTTGAAAAAGATTAGTGTGTATATTACAGCTGCTTCACTTAATTGCTTAATCTCACTAGCATGTCTTATTCGTTTGTAACTTAGGACATATCTAAGACAAGGTTATTTTGTTCAGCCACACATTTGGAACATGTCATCAAAGTTTATTGTTTAATTTATTTTCTTCTATGAACAATTGTTATAATTTGTATATAGTTCATTAGTTATGTATCACATACTTTATCTTAGTTAGAAACCTTAAATCGATCTTACACTGAAATAATCCCTCTTGTTTTATTCCTAAATTTGACATTAACATTTATAATCTCTGGAAGTGGAGATACACTGCAGACGCACTAGTGTAAAATCTTTACAAAATTTCATTGCACCACATACTTATCTCTGTACCTGATGATGGCGTAACAGCCGGAAACCGACTTGTGAAATACATAATAAATTTTGCAGACTATTATAGCAGTATTGCGTGTGTTTTCGTTCATAATGTTTTTCCTTATAGTTCTTTGTTTAATTCATTTAGTTTAACTATCATCTCAGTCACAACTGCCAGATCCAACAACCAGGTCATATCACATAGTTGTGAATAACGTTCCTCTCTTTCAAAGATTTTGGCATTTGCAGTGTCTGTGTTCTAAGGTGTACTATGCAATGTTATTCAGATATGCATGCATATCTGAAGAAAACTGCATAGTACATCATATAATACAGACACCTCACATACTATTGCATGCGTAGACAGGCCGCGACAGTAATAATGAGTCTCCCACTGTGCAGGAATCGCAGCAACTGTGGAAATGCAAGACGAAGACACACAGTGGCACATCGAAGTTTGAATCAAATCCAGGTTCGGATCGCCGTGTGGCACAAATTTTCATTGGCAGTAATCCATTGTGTTTCTGGAGTCTAATCGTATTCGCAATTGAGAATACATTCAATTCATTTCACAATGCTGTAGTTCGCCTGTTGCTTAAGACGTGCATGCATTTGTGAAGAAAAATGCATAGTACATCGTTTAACACACACGCTAGAAATACAGTTTCACTCCTAGACAAACGCGCGACTATAATACTGAATGTCTCTCCCTGTGCGGGAATCACAGCACCCTTGCGTGTGCAAGACATAGGCAGACAGTGACATGTGGAAATCTGGGTCAGTCCTGGAGGCGTGCTGAGGTAGCCTATGTGGGCTAAGTGGCCGTCTTACTTCCCCCAAAGCGGTGTGTCAAGGCGTCCTTCAAGGGAGTCCATTATCTATGTCGCTCTACGTGCTGTTTCTGGAACCCTTATTGTAATCTATAGCTCCTCGTTTGGGTGGCTGGTCGCTGTTGGGAGAAAGGTTTACCGTTCGTGCATATGCTGATGACGTTATGGTTCTTCTCCCTACCCTTGATGATATACCACTGTTGAAGGAAGTTTTGGATGCCTTTTGTCGCCCACGGGAGCGCGGGCTAATGACAAGAAATGGCGCTTACTCAGTTTGTGAGGATTTGACGCTATTGAAATTCCATGGGATTTGAAGGTCACCCGATATCGATCGTTAGGTGCTATAATTGACAGTTATCCGCTGAAGATGGCTACGATAAATTGGAAGTCTGTCACGGATAAGATTCAGGGAGCAATCATTAAACACGAGCGTCGCTGCCTCTCAATTCTTCATATGGAAACATATGTGTTAATTAAGGCTTATTGTATTGCACAAATCTTTCCACTTCCTGCGATGATGTACACAAGCTGCAAAGTTTAACTGGCAGGTTTATCTGGCGCAACTCTATATTTCGCGTGCGTTATAGGGTAACAGTGCGTCCCCGTCTGCTGGGAGGTTTGGCCCTCCCTGACATTCGGGTTAAGGCTTCTGCCTCATTCATCCGTCACACCGTGTTAACGTGTCAACGCGCCTCCCAGTCACTTACAGCTCACCTTCATGACTGTCTCCGACCGGCGAGTTTAACACCTCCAGTAGATACTGGTAGGATTAGTTATAAACTACGGCACGTTAAGGAATTTTTTCTTGAAGCCAGTTATGTAGGAGTAAATATCCTTTCCCAAGTGAATCTCTCCCTAAAAATGCTGTTAAGCCGCTATACAATTCCTCATAGTATTCCCTGTGTGGAAGCGCTGTCGCCAGAAGCGAACTGGAAGATTGTTTGATCTAGCGTTAGTCTCCCGATTTTCCCGATGGAAGTGGCGTCCTCGTGGTGCCAAGTTGTTCATGATATTGTACCTACCAACGTGCGACTTTTTGGGATTGGTCTCAATGTGACGAATCGTTGCAATCGTTGCCATTAAACTGATACATTATATCATCGGTTGGTCCCCTGCGACCATGTCCATTGTAGATGGCTTCGACGACAACTGGCTCATCTCCTCAGGACGTCGGAGGCGGTTAACTCGGGGAAGATTCTTGTGCGTCCCGAGTAGACCTTCTTTCCCCGATCGAAGCACATGTGGCTTGTTGGAGATTATGTCCACTACGTGATGGTGAGTGGATATGACGCAGATCCGTGTGCCTTTTCCCAATATATGGCCACAGCCCATTGGACGTGGCTCAGGATACCCCGTTATCGTGAGCTTTTTTCTAATATGCTGTATCTTGTTTTTCACCGACAAGGAGTTGGATGACTTGACATCTCCCATTTTTTTGTGGTTACTTGTTTGAATTTAGATGTTCCACGATGTAGAAGTGACGGAGGAAAGAATGTGTGGGCATGTTAAAATTAACGCCGTATTCCTTCACATACCTTTTTCTGATTTAACCCTTTCGTTTTTGTCAAAATTACTTCTTTTGTTTTGTTTTAATTGATTGCCTCAAATAGTGCTTTGGAGGGCAGGGGGGGGGGGGGGGGGGGGCAAGTGGCAAACGTTGGTGCCTATGGATCACAGGGTCCCGGGTTCGATTCCCGGCCAAGTTGGGGATTTTTTCAGCCCGTAAAAAAAAAAAAAGTAGTTTATGGCTTCCGTGCTCGGCAATACAAAGGTGTACAAAGCGACGATTCGACTGCCACTCCAACATCATTTTTATTTTGTATTTTTTTCTTCAACCGTCATCTTATTTAACGTATATGGCATATGAGAGGAAACATTATTTTAGAAAAACCACTTGTATATGCACATAGTTTTAGTGAATTTTATGTTACTAAAAAAAATGTGTTAAGGTGACTACGCGTTATAAGCGGGGATTACAGGTTCGAGTCCCAGTATGGCACAAATTTTAGTCGATACTAATCCATTGTGCAGCTACTGTTTGATCGTATTCGCAACTGCAAATATATTTAATTGACAAAAGATTTTATCGCTGGCATAAGTTCTCTAAATCGTTTAGGACCATACCTCTACTGAGCCATCGAACTTCGGTATGCATTAGCACGTCTCCATACTGGCTATCCACTTCTTCTAATAGCCCCCTCAACTTTCTTCTCTGCGGTGATTGAAAGCAAACTGAACTCACAATTACTATGACATTACTCACAACATGTGCCATTTTAAAGTATGTCCACAAAGCACTTGCTAATGCACAATACAATAATGCTTTAAAGGAAGGCTGGAAAGTAGTCGTCGTTTGGTGTTTGCCTGACATCCAATGTGCTCCATCAGCAGTAACAGACGAAATTTTCTCAACTGGCAAATCATATTCAGAAATGAAGGATTTGAAGTCTTCTTTTATACTGATATCCGAAAATATCAATCTTACAAAAATTATAACTTGAACTGAATCGACTCCAACTACAGACTCGTCTGTCTGCAATAATAAATACAAGCAGGTTTGCGAATTTGTTGTGAGTTGACATTTTATATTTTCTGTCATTAATTCCACTTTTCTTGTTATAGTAGATCTTGAAAGAGGCATGTCTCTGATGGCTTATATAATATCTGATTTTTTTAAATGTTGAAAACAAGACTCCCTAGCTGCCACAAAACATTCCTTAACAACGGTCCCATCGTCAAATGGTCCTGCATATTTCGTCAGTTTTAGTGATACACGAAATGATGCTATTTTTGACGAAAGACTTTTTTGTACAGGCTTTGCAAAAACACGACCCCTCTGATTGTAATTTACTTTTAAGATTAGAAAGTTTCCTTCCCCTCAGCTCACTAACAACAGCTGCTTCTGATTCAAACTTTACTAAAACAGGGCTCAATATTAACCTTTTTAGGTACGGCTAAAATAGCATTACATACCAAACATATACACTTATCTTTATATATATATATATATATATATATATATATATATATATATATCAAATGGCTCTAGGCACTATGGGACTTAACATCTGAGGTCATCAGTCCCCTAGACTTGGAAATACTTAAACCTAACTAACCTAAGGACATTAAGGACATCACACACATCAATGCCCGAGGCAGGATTCGAACCTGTGACCGTAGCAGCAGCGTGGTTCCAGACTGAAGCGCCTACAACCGCTCGGCCACAGCGGCCGGCTGTCTTCATGCAATGTAACAGAAAACTGCTCTTCCCGCTCCACCATAGAAATGGTTTGTTTTCTTGTGTTCAGCTGCACTCGTTTTTCACAACACGTTACTGAGCGAGGACTACAATTTGGTGCTTGAACTCCGTAGTTCTGATCGGTAGCACTCGGCAGTGGTCAGGAGACTTGGCGCCGCACTGTTTGGAGATGTTCATTCCAATATGTGTAGCATAATATGCGCTGGTGTTGACTATACTGTCGCTGAGCTGAGCTGTCGCTATGGTGTGTGTTGTTGCGCCATTTTGATCGCGATTGTTTCGAAAATGAATGATGAGGCGGTTATCTGACGTGTCAATATAAACAGCAATCTTAGTTTCAATAGCACAAAGTATTTAATCGATTATTACCTGCGAAGCTCGAAAACAGGGGCTCGTGTTGCCTATTGGAAGCACAGCTTGTTCCTCCCCCCCCCCCTCCCCACACACACACACACACACACACACACACACACACACACACATATATATATACCGCACTTCATCCCACAACAATCTCCGCCTCACAACGCTCCAAGCAATAGTTCACGAGTAATAACATCACCATATAGGAGGAAAGACTGTTGCTTGGCACGAGCGTTAAAGGCGGCGAAATGCAGATAGAGACTGAAAAGATGGTTACAGTATTGTCAGACTTACCATACATACATTCTGCGCGAAACACTAATTGCCAACAACAGCTCATTTAAAGAGATTTCAGAACAAGGGTTTGAAAGATTGACTCATCGCGATCCACAGAATGACTGCGATCGACGGGTTGAACACTCCTATTTGAAAGGGAAATGATAGCTTTTGATGAACCACATCGTCTTTTCCTTTTGATGAGCATAGCTTTTGATTTCTGTTCGTTCAATCGGAGTTTATTGTTATCAGCCTAAGTTGTGATTACTTGCATGTCTGTGTCGCTGTTATTCGCAGTTTCAAGAGGGACTTTTTCTTTAGTCAGATTGTCTGCAAACGCAGTTACGAGAGAGCTTTTTGAGTAAGACAAACTAAGTAATTAATTATATTTGAAAGACCTGGACCGCGACAAGACCCTTGCGGTCATTCTTCGGTTGCTTTTCTGTCTTTTAGAAGGTTTTTGACAGGTAACGTTTCTATTCTGTGGCTAAAGTAGGTCAAGTTGTACAGATTCCAAGTACATTCACTTTCACGCAATGTTTTTATAACAGCAGGCCTCCAAGCGGCGTCGAAGACTTGTTATACATCAACACTCACCATGATGACACACATATTGATTGTGAGACTGCTAACCAAAATTTTTTTGACTGCCACTAAGGCATAAGTCGTGCCTGTTTGATGTATGAAACGCAGCTGATTTTTTATCGAAAATCTCTGGAGTACATGAGATATAGGTGGTGCATTCAAGTTCTAAGGCCTCCGATTTTTTTTAATTAACTACTCACCCGAAATCGATGAAACTGGCCTTACTTCTCGACGTAATCGCCCTGCAGACCTACACATTTTTCACAACGCTGACGCCATGATTCCATGGCACCGGCGAAGACTTCTTTAGGAGTCTGTTTTGACCACTGCTGCAATAGCAGCACGGCTCGTGAATGTGCGGCCACGGAGAGTGTCTTTCATTGTTGGAAAAAGCCAAAAGTCACTAGGAGCCAGGTCAGGTGAGTAGGGAGCATGAGGAATCACTTCAAAGTTGTTATCACGAAGAAACTGTTGCGTAACGTTAGCTCGATGTGCGGGTGCGTTGTCTTGGTGAAACAGCACACGGGCAGCCCTTACCGGACGTTTTTTTCTGCAGTGCAGGAAGGAAATTGTTCTTCAAAACATTTTCGTAGGATGCATCTGTTACCGTAGTGCCCTTTGGAACGCAATGGGTAAGGATTACGCCCTCGCTGTCCCAGAACATGGACACCATCATTTTTTCAGCACTGGCGGTTACCCGAAATTTTTTTGGTGGCGGTGAATCTGTGTGCTTCCATTGAGCTGACTGGCGCTTTGTTTCTGGACTGAAAAATGGCATCCACGTCTCATCCATTGTCACAACCGACGAAAAGAAAGTCCCATTCATGCTGTCGTTGCGCGTCAACATTGCTTGGCAACATGCCACACGGGTAGCTGTCCGTCAGCATTCGTGGCACCCACCTGGATGACACTTTTCGCATTTTCAGGTCGTCATGCAGGATTGTGTGCACAGAACCCACAGAAATGCCAACTCTGGAGGCTATCTGTTCAACAGTCATTCGGCGATCCCCCAAAACAATTCTCTCCACTTTCTCGATCATGTCGTCAGACCGGATTGTGCGAGCCCGAGGTTGTTTCGGTTTGTTGTCACACGATGTTCTGCCTTCATTAAACTGTAACACCCACGAACGCACTTTCGACACATCCATAACTCCATCACCACATGTCACCTTCAACTGTCGATGAATTTCCATTGGTTTCACACCACGCAAATTCAGAAAACGAATCACTGCACGCTGTTCAAGTAAGGAAAACGTCGCCATTTTAAGTATTTAAAACAGTTCTCATTCTCGCCGCTGGCGGTAAAATTCCATCTGCCGTACGGAGCTGCCATCTCTGGGACGTTTTGACAATGAACGCGGCCTCATTTTAAAACAATGCGCATGTTTCTATCTCTTTCCAGACCGGAGAAAAAAAATCGGAGGCCTTAGAACTTGAACGCACCTCGTATTATTCGGTTTATTATAAGTTTTTTCCATGATCTTCGCATCTTTGTATAAAAGACTTATTGGGAAGTTTGTGATTTCTGTACTGCTTTCTCTTCCAAGTCTGACTATATACAGTATCTTACCTGTCTTCCATAGTTACAAAAAGCATTCAGTTTGATAGCAACGTTTGTTGATTGTTGTAGGAAACTGAGGGAACGTGTTGAATATTCTAAGCAGAAATGTACTGTACCGCCATTTTCTCCTAGCGTCTCTGAGGATCCATATGTTCTAGCATTTCAAACATTTCTTTATTGCAGGAATTCTCTAACATTTTTCCATCACGCCCCCTTTCTGAAACATAACAATAATTTGCGCCTCCCTACCCCACCTCCGCCTTTTTTTCCTTGCTTAGTACTTCTCATACTTGGTACGAAATCGGCCAATTATTTGTAAGCTGGCCTATAGTTGGGGTCTGGCGCCACTTGGCTATGTAAAATTATTGCGGGCCACCTTCCACATTCAAGAATGCACCTCTGTTACGCACGATGATCGGACTGTCAGTTAACCCTCAGTAGAGCTCTGGGTGAGCTGGCTAACTTGACAGAACAAGTACGACTAATTCGATTGACCTACTGCCTACCTATCGAATTGATTTTCCCCTGCAAAGAGGTGGCAGGAGGGAAGTGTCACGGAATAGCATATACAGATTGGATAAATGCTATAATTCATTAATTAACAACAATCTATTGAGTACTGACACTTTCTCATAAACTGTACATAGAGTTGGTTATGATTCGAATATTTTCTAGAAAATACGTTGAGATATCACATATACTGGCACTACTCCCAGAGCGCTCAGTAGGGCACTATCACACCTATGCTATCAATCTTAACGGACGATTGGCAACTGACATTGTTGGCGCAGTGATCTAACGCTCCTATACTGTTTGTTCTCACTACAAGGTGCTACTATGGAGGTCTACTAATTTGTGTGACAGTGGATTGGAGTCTTGATCGAAATTCCTACAAGCCGGTGAAGCGTATACTACCATTTTCAGACGAAGCTGTGTCCTGCGGTGTAGCTGTGAAGTGGACTGCTGCATGCTGCCGCTTCCGTAGGTGACGCCTGCTGATGCGCAATCCCGACTTTACCGAAAATTCTCCGCAGATGCGAACAAACAAATTTGAGAACTCAAACTCTTAGGTAAAGTAAACAAGAGTACAGAAAACGACCGTCTCCAGCGACGACCACGATAGATCTCCCCCAAACTTCTCTCCTCAGCACAACGAGCAACTTCTCTATTTTTTCAAGAGAAGAGAAAATCGTTGCTCTCCAATAAACGTAACTGGTTTGATGCAGCTCACCATGCTACTCTATCCTGTGCAAGCTGCTTCGTCTCCCAGTACGTACTGCAGCCTACATCCTTCTGAACCTGCTTAGTGTATTCATCTCTTGGTCTCCCTCAACGATTTTTACCCCCCACTCTGCCCTCAAATACTAAACTGGTGATCCCTTGTTGCCTCAGAACGTGTCCTACCAACCGATCCCTTCTTCTAGTGAAGTTGTGACACAAACTCCTCTTCTCCCCAATTCTATTCCGTACCTCCTCATTAGTTATGTGATATACCCATCTAATCTTCAGCATTCTTCTGTAGCACCACATTTCGAAAGCTTCTGTTCCCTTCTTGTCGCAAATCTCTCGCTCAGCACAGAGTCGCAAGAGACGCCTGTATATAGGAAGCGCAAAAGAATGGTCCCGCAAAATTATAAGCCACTATCAGTTCGCTGTAGAATTCTTGAGCATATTCTAAAATCGAGTATAACACATTTCCGTGTCCACAAATCAATAGTGATTTAGAGAGTATCACTCATGCCAGACTCAGCTTTCCCTTTTCTCACACGATATCCTGAGAACCATGGATGAAGTGCAACAAGCAGATTCCATTTTTCTAGATTTCCAGAAAGCCTTTCCCCACTGCAGACCGTTGCCGAAGGTCCGAGCATCAGGAATACGAGTAGGTTACCAGACATGTGAATGACTCGAAGGCTTCTTAAGTAACAGAACCCAGTACATTATCACGGTGTGTGTTCGTCGGAGACTAGGTTATTGTCTTGCTTTTTACGTACACAAGCAATCTTTGGTTAAGGTGAGCAGCAATCTGCGGCTGTTTGCTGATGACGCTGTAGTGTATGGGGAAGTGTCGGCAGCAAGTGACTGTAGTTGGCTACAGGATAAATATAAGTTACATTTGCTGTGATGAGTGGCTGCTTGTCCTAATTGAAAAAAGTAAGTTAATTCAGATGAGTGGAAAAAACAATCCACTACTGTCCGAATACACTAACAGTAGTGTGTTGATTGACACTGTCAAAGCAATGACATAATTAGGCGTAACGAAGCAAAGCGATATTAAACAGAAAGAGCACGTAAGGTCGGTAGCAGGGAAGTCTACTACTGTGACCCATTCTTAAGCATAGCTCGAGTGTGTGGCATTCTCACTAGATCAAATTAAAGGAAGACATCGAAGAAATTTAGAGTTGCGCTGATAGATATATTCCCGGAACGCTCGATCTACACACAGGACGAAGTTCTTCTCGCGAAACAGTATTGAGGCAACTCAGAAAACCACCATTTTCAGCTGTCTGCAGAATGATTCTACTGTCACCAAGGATCATTTCACATAATGACCCCAAAAAAATTAGGGCGTGTACGGAGGCAGATGGACAATCGTTTTTCTTCGCTCAATTTGCGAGTGGAACAAGCAAGAGAATGAGTAGTAATGGTACAAGGTTTCCCCGCCACGATGCATATGGTGCCTGGCAGAGTATTTACGTAGACTTAGATGTAGGTGTATGCGACTGTTCTTTAATACAGTTACCAAAATACAAGGAATTCACTATATTTCCTAAAAGTACATAACAGTATTATGCAAATTGTCTTTAAAATGACTTGCCGGCCGGGGCGGCCGAGCGGTTCTAGGCGCTACATCTGGAACCGTGCGACCGCTACGGTCGCAGGTTCGAATTCTGTTTCGGGCATGGATGTGTGTGGTGTCCTTAGGTTAGTTAGGGTTAAGTAGTTCTAAGTTCTAGGGGACTGATGACCTCAGAAATTAAGTCCCATAGTGCTCAGAGCCATTTGAACCATTTAAAATGACTTATTGTCCAGGTCCATGCTGCTTACGTATATGAAGTAATGAATTTTCCAAATTTACGCTTTATCTCTACCGTATTTGATGTTTTATTGTTACAGCTACCATTTAGTGCTAAGTAACTTTCTTTTCGTTTCTTTGAGACATTTAGGTCATTATATTACACTACAATCTAACTATATGGGTTTGCACATTTTCGTTGTGTGACTGGCGCCTTCTTGATGGTCGAGGGACATCGTCATGTCGAGGCATGCGGTCTGCACGTAGACAGTGATCACGCTGACCACTTCCGGCTGAGGCTGACCACCTCCTCGTTACCCAAGTCGTCCTGTGTGCCGCTCGTCACTTTGGTAAATGTATGACAGCCTGACGGGATTTGTCATATGCAGTTTCCATTACTCTGTGCTATGCTTCTCTGCCATACGTTCACTTATCTTTCCTTACCTCCCTTTTTGGTGTGTGTGTGGAAACAGCATATGTTTTCGCAAATAGCCCAGACCATTGTCATCCAACATCCATCTTCTCAGAGTTTGTTAAGTATGTATATGGTGAAACCTCTTTTTGCTCCCATGCTTACTTTTTTTTGTATGCCATATTGTACCCTATCTGTTGCAGTGTATGTGTTATTTATGTGTATATAGCAGTCACTGCAGTTTTTAATTACAACCTGAAGAGGGGGCTGTTATATAGTAAAACGTTACTTATCCATCTCTTAAGATACAACTTAGAATTATTTAATTTATTGTACAATAAACTTTTTAAAATTTACAAAGACACATTAATGATGAAAGTAATACACATGTTTTACATTGTTTTACATACATTACTGTGGTACAGAACACACTCTATAATTTTCACAGCTCACAAAAAATATGCAATTCTCTTATTGAAATGTGAAAATGTAAAGATGTATGTATGTTCCTCATCTCCTCCTAAACCAATTGACAGATTTCAACCAAACATTGTTCGCATATCCCTTACTGTTTGAAAAGGCTCTCTGTGGCGGTATCAATTACCTGCCTACCAAAGTGGAGGTGAAAATACAGTGTAACTCATACTTTATTCATCCAGCATTTGCGAATGAGAGCACTTAGCGTGTAAGGTGTCAGGCAAATCCAACACCTTCCATGAAAACCCTGATATGATAAGCAAATCCACTAGTATGTCATATAGCTCCGAATAAATCGTGACATTAAATTAACCAAAGTAATATGAGTGACGAGTGAGCAAATGGAATACCACAGACTAACACGAGAATGCCTAAATGCATGTCATACCTTCCCACCGTGAGACAGACGCAGTTCCGAGGGAAGAAACGAGAACAGAAGCCGAGAGCAGAACCGTGTTAAGCTAGAAGGCCCTACGATAAGGGACGGACTGGACACCCACGTCGCTAGCTAACCACTACGGCCACACCACCCGCAAGTTTTAGCGTGAGACATTTACGCGTCTTTGTTACGTCAAGGACCATCCCCCAGCCCATGTTAAAAGCTACAGCCCTCCAGAAAAACAGTATAGATCTTACAAACACACAAAAAGGGCCACACCACCCGCAAGTTTTAGCGTGAGACTTTTTCGCGGCTCTGTTACGTTAGGACCACCCCCCAGCCCATGTTAAAAGATAGAGCCCTACAGAAGAACTGTATAGATCTTACGATAACGCTAAAAGGACCACACCAGGTGCAAGTTTTAGCGTGAGACTTTTTCGCGTCTCTGTTACGTTGCAAACTTTAAAAACGGTGCCCCACCACGAAAAGTATAACGTTTCTCATTGGATAGACAGAATTTTTGTAGGCGGAGCTTAAGGTTAACATTGAGACCCTGATTGGTCAGATGAAAACACAGCCAGATAGTTTTTTTAAATCAACTTCGGTAAATGGTAGTAAGGAGAAGTTAGGAGAAGAAAGTTATTTCGGAGGCGGCGAGGTGAGCGGAGCTGTGCTGCGCGCCACCTCCTGACGAACACCAACAAGGTAATGAACGCACGCGATGCCGCATAACAGCGCATAAAGCTTCACTCTGAACTGCAGAAGTCTCATCTGTTACACCCCCTTTTTGCGTAATACTAGTGTCGATCGTCAATTAAAGCTCATGGTATTCACATTTGCCACTTGAAGTAAAAATCTGAAACGCGATGATTTTTCTGTTATATAGTTATTGAGTAGCCACATCAGCCACTGTAATTTATGACAAGTTAGATAAGTAATTAAAGATAATTGAGGGTCACTGTAGACCATTTTGGTAGTTTTCTCTTTTGTGAAACTTAATTTGAACCTAGATTATAGATGTGATATGGCATAGGTCATCCTTCGATCCACTGTAGAACTTGGAAACCCATTCAGGGAATATTCGTTCACATTTTTGTTGAACGCAGTTGGTTTTCACCATCCTGTATTGAAACATTTCCTTTTATCATTAGTGCAATTTATAAACAAAGTTTTGTGAGTAGAATAAAATTTCCAATTGTAAACTTAACTGCTTTTTCGACGTTATTTTACCAGCTAACTAAAAATAGGAAAGCCTTTAACCCCTTCGACTAAATTTAGTTAGTATTAAGATTCTTTTACTGGGAGTGCAGTGGAGCTGACGCTGACATCATTAAGTATTTGGTTATATCATCGCTAGTCTCACTGAACTCTTCTGAATTCTACATGTCATGTGTGGTCTGGCGTCTCCTTACCAGCAACAGGTCCCAGGTTCAAACTAGTCAATTCCGTAAAAAAACACATTCAGAGCGTCGTTGCGCGAAAGTGGTAGGGAGACACGATATAGAACAAACAGACACCACCATGAATGTTAGAAGTTACTTACAACAAACTTTACACACAATTTCTGAGCTTTACAAAACTTTGTTTCATTTACAACACCCACAATTGATGAAAGGAAAAAAGTTTATCTCTTACTACATTATAGTAGTTCAAGAAGTAAAGCAACTACATGAAGCAGGATGTATTAATTTATTACTTCTTTACTACTAACTCTGTTCACAGTACATTTCGCAGACAGTATTCACATATTCCGCACAATGTACCTTCAAAAATTTTTCATTGTGCGACACATAGTTCAGGAGACATGACGTCAAATACTGAGATGCATGAAAAATTTCCACATCATGCATGACATTTTAATTTATTACTCTCTTACTACTAATTCTATTCGGAACACACTTCGCAGATACCAGCCGCATATGCCACTGGATATAGCTACAAAATTATATAATTTTACGATACACATTTCAGGAGATATGGCTATGTGAAAATGGAACTGCAGGGTGAATTCGATAAAGATACAGGTGAAGTATGTGTACAATTAGGTGTGAAATATGTTAAACGTATGTGATATATTTGACATATGGATCCACAGAAAAAAGCTGTGAGTAAAAAGCTCATCCTAAACCTGTGGAAAGATTTCAATCAAATTAAGTACATATATTTCTTATTATCTGGAGACATATGCACAGACAGAGAGGGGAAAGGAGGAGATGGACACAGATTGGGGGAGGGCTGGAATGGACAAGGAAAGGGAAGAGTAGGACATGGACAGAGAGAGGGGAGAGGAAGAGGGAGACTGAGGAGGGGAGAGGCAGAAATTCACAAAGAAAGGAAAGAGTAGGAGATGGATAGAAAGGGGAGGAGGAGTTGAACAGCGAGAGGGGGAGGAGGAGATGGACAGAAAAAGTGGGGAGAAGGAGATGGACAAAGATAGGGGGTGGAGATGGGGTTAAAGGGGGTAGTCATAGGGGAACGGAGCAGATGGTCAGGGAGCGAAGGAGCAGATGGACAGAGAGAGGGTGGGAGGAGCAGATGAACAGAGAGAAGGGCAGAAGGAGATGGACAGAGAGTAGGTGGATAGAGAGAGGGAGAAGGAGGAGATGGTCAGAGAGAGGGTGAAGGAGGAGATGAACTATCAGAAGATTTTAAGAAATGAATACCCAAGTAACTACAAGTACTCAACTACTTCTTCAATGAAGTAATAAAACTTCTCCACTAGAAAAGCAAAGGGCAACCTTTTCAGTGAACCAACTTCGAGTACTGGCATAGGAGAGACGGAAGACGGGATTTCCATGCGTGTCTATAATTTCCTAGAAGTTAGGAGCAAATGCAAAAAGATAAACCTTCTTGTATCAGAACCAAACAGTGCCACAGGGCACCTACGAGAACCCGGATTGTGGAAATCGAGAGGAACCTTGCAGCAAGAGACTCTAATAATACTATTTATTTGCATTCAGACCAACCGCTATACTGAAGCCTCATCTTAAACAATAGAAGAAGCAAAGGATGAAACTGGTTGCACAACAGATGTCAGTGTCCTAGTCCTCGTGGGTGCGAGCTAACAGAAGTAGCAGTCACTAGCAGCATTGTGAAGCACAAACTTTGAGAAGAGCAGCACTCCAAGTGAGAAAAACAGCCTGACAACGAGCGACGCGCATTTGGCGTCCTAACAGGCTGACTCAGAATTCTTTTGTTAAATCATCTTAATTCTAAAAACTGTATACTGTTATGTATATTCTTGGTTAATCACCGTAATTCTCTTTCATTTTGCTCTTTGTAAAGTTAATTTTTCTTTTCTCTTTTGCATACACATGTAAACATAAATATAAAACATTGTTTCATTTATCACTGTACTTACATATACATACAAACATCAATGTAAATCATTGGTTACTAATCTTTGATTTCTACATTACAGATACATATACACAAAAACCAAAGTTTGCTCTCATATTTTTCGTTACATGACTGTACACACATTTGTTCGTTCTTCTTCACATTAGACATACACAAAAATATTGTTATAGAACATTGTGTATAAAGATAACAATAATAAACCTGAAAAATAACATGTATCCTTACAAAATTCTTGTTTACATTTTCCTAATGTGATTCACAATACCAATTTTGTGTGTACTGAGAGAGTTTTGCATTATCTCTTATCTCTGCCTGTAGCTGGCACAGGTAACGAGTCTCTTTCCTCATTGTGTTCAAACATATTGGAGCTTTCTTCACGCTCTTCGCAATTTCCTTTACTTAGGGAAAGGGGCCTTCTACGATGGCGATTCACAGATGTTAATTATGGTCGTCCCTACACACTTTCTACCACAATAGTCATTACCCAAGTCTTTCCACATATACTTAAAACAATCTCAAAAGCATCTGCAGCATCTAAACAAACAACATATAAACATGATGGTAACTATTGCAACTCCTAGATAAGACCAGAACGAATAACGATACCAACACACTTCTATTTCTGCTATTTTGCAGCCTGCAACCTTAAGGTCATCTAACTGTTGAATTACATGCTCCAACGGCATGTCCAACCTCAGCTCAGAAATATTCCACTTTTCATTATTTATTATACAGCAATCAATCCCCATATTTAAAGCTGTTACTATGTCTTCATTGGTCACATTGATTCTTATTACATGTTAGCACTGGAAAAAAAAATGGATCTGAGCACTATGGGACTTAACTGCTGAGGTCATCAGTCCCCTATAACTTAGAACTACTTAAACCTAACTAACCTAAGAACAACACACACATCCATGCCCGAGGCAGAATTCGAACCTGCGACCGTAGCGGTCGCGCGGCTCCAGACTGTAGCGCCTAGAACCGCTCGGTCACTCCGGCCGGCGCACTGGATAACCACCTGTGACCCAAAACCTTTACATTTGCCTTAAAATGTCTGTTTCTCCATATCTTAGACCAGTAGTTATGTCAGCTTCTTGTAGTCACACAAAACTGTCAAGTCTTCTTCTTTCACAACGCCAAATAACCATAGGTCCTGATTTAGCTAAGTCCAAATACAATCATTTAGTTTGCAAACTTCTTAATACAGTCCTTGGGAATTTTTCTTACTAGTTGCAAAATCCCAGCTTCACACATTTCGTGAACATACGTGAACATTAAAACCAACTTTTGCTTACAAGTTTTGCGATCGCGATCTATCTCTTTACAAAACAGTTGTTCGTTACTCAGTTCTGCACAGCGCAGCTTCGATTCATCAGTTAACAAACAATCATTCTCTAGTTTTATGTAAATGAATAAACAACTTTGAAATGTGAGGATAACGCTCTGAATAAATTAAACAGTTCATTTTCCACTAATGGGACATTCAGTACATAACTTAACACATAGCCTGGGATATACCAGTGAATATCAATTATGCGTAGTACATGGTATCCGCTCTGTTCTGTGACAGCATTTGGGAACTTTCTATCTTTAATATCATCCAAAATTAAGTGCAAATATTTAACTATTTTCACAGGATTAATCTCTGATCCTAGTACTCCTTTTTGTGCATTTACTAAGGCAGAAATTAACATCTCACAATCTCTTTCTAACTCAGTCTATATCGATACCAACTGTATTGTTGTGACCGCAGCTGAGTGCAGAATGCTTTTATCAGTGCTATTAGCATTTTCTTTCACGAACCTATGGAGCTTTTCCATATTTTTGACAATTATTTCCTCGTTACGTATCAGTCTAGCCACTGTTTGACTGAAACTCGTCAAACTATCTTTGGTTACTGTTAACTTGCTCTTTGTCAGACTTGAGCAAAGGTCTCTCTGTTCATTTTCAGTTAAATCAGTCTTTGATTTGAAATATGAGGCATCCCAGTCATCTAACGTCCCAAACAATATTTTATTAACTTCATCCACGAAATTTAATACACCTCGTTTCGTGTCTCATGTCTTGCCAACTGCCCAATTACATCTTGCGAATTTCTAATCTTTTTAACGTGCTATTCTAAGTCTTCTTCTCCAGTTGTACAATCTTGAGCGCTTATTCCCAAGCTTGTAAACTTATATTTACAGTATCCGCAGACAAACGTGCAAGTTTCTCTGTCTCATCAGTTTTTCCCTGAAGTTTCCTTGATTAATATAGCTAACGATTTTCCCACGTCACGCTGAAGATTTGTACCTTGCCAGTGCTGCTATAATGCTACTATATACACCACTGGCCATTAAAATTGCTACACCACGAAGATGACGTGCTACAGACGACAAATTAAACCGACAGGAAGAAGATGCTGTAATATGTAAATGATTAGCTTTACAGAGCATTCACGCAAGGTTGGCGCCGGTGGCGACACCAACAACGTGCTGACATGAGGAAAATTTCCAACCGATTTCTCATACACAAACAGCAGGTGACCGGCGTTTCCTGGTGAAATGTTGTTGTGACGCCTCGTGAAACGAGGAGATATGCGTACCATCACGTTTCCGACTTTGAAAAACGTCGGATTGTAGCCTATCGCGATTGCGGGTTATCGTATCGCGACATTGCTGCTCGCGTTGGTCGAGATCCAATGACTGTTAGCAGAATATGGAATGGGTGGATTCAGAGGGTAATACGGAACGCCGTGTTGTATCCCAACGGCATCGTATCACTAGCAGTCGAGATGACAGGCATCTTATCCGCATGGCTGTAACGGATCGTGCAGCCGCGTCTCGATCCCTGAGTCAACCGATAGGGACGTTTGCAAGACAACAACCATTTGCACGAACAGTTCGACGACGTTTGCAACAGCATGGACTATCAGCTCGGAGACCATGTGTGCGGTTACCCTTGACGCTGCATCACAGACAGGAGCGCGTGCGATGCTGTACTCAACGACAAACCTGGGTGCACAAATGGCAGAACGTCATTTTTGCGGATGAATCCAGGTTCTGTTTACAGCATCATGACGGTTTGGCGACATCGTGGTGAACGCACATTGGAAGCGTGTATTCGTCATCGCCATATTGGCATATCACCCGGCGTGATGGTATGGGGTGCCATTGGTTTCACGTCTCGGTCACCTCTTGTTCGCATTGACGACACTTTGAAAAGTGGACGTTACATTTCATATGTGTTACGACCCGTGGCTTTACCCTTTATTCGATCCCTGCGAAACCCTACATTTCAGCAGGATAATGCACGACCGCATGTTGCAGGTCCTGTACGGGCCTTTCTGGATACAGAAAATGTTCGCCTGCTGCCCTCGCCAGCACATTCTCCAGATCTCTCACCAATTGAAAACGTCGGGTAATTGGTGGCCGAGCAACTGGCTCGTTACAATACGCCTGTCACTACTCTTGATGAACTGTGGTATTGTGGTGAAGCTGCATGGGCAGCTGTACCTGTACACGCCGTCCAAGCTCTGTTTGACTCAATGCCCAGGCGTATCAAGGCTGTTACTGCGGCCAGAGGTGGTTGTTTTGGGTACTGATTTCTCTGGATATATGCACCTAAAGTGCGTGAAAGTGTAATCACATGTCAGTTCTAGTATAATATATTTGTCCCATGAATACCCGTTTATTATCTGCATTTCTTCTTGGTGTATCAATTTTAATGGCCAGTAGTGTTTTATTCTTTATAGTTCAGTGCGATCTTTCCAGTGCTCCATTACACTAGAGATGGGTCGTTCGCGAACTAACGGGTCCAAAGGAACGGTTCACCAATATGAACGGAACGAGAGAGGAACGAATTCTAAGGGACGGTCTTTCATAGTTCACTTCGGTCGCGGCTTTCTACTTATAGTTCCCGGGAACGGGAAACTGTCCGTCTCGTTCCCGAACGGCACGTCGGCCGGTCTCGTTCCAGCTTCGGTCTCGTTCCCGTCTGTCTCGGTCTCGGTCTCGCTCGGCCGGACTCGTCCTTCTTCGCGTGGCCACTCGTCGCAGTTCCACTGCCGACTGCTCATAAGTTAGTTCAGTATCGAGTTGTTGTTCGTTTCGTTAGCTTCGAGCGCCCATTCTAAATCTGTTTCAAACTTTTTTGAACTCTGAACTTCTGGTTCTTTTTGTATTCTGTTCAGCGTCCTAGACCGGTTAATAAATGTATTTTATAATTACGTAAATTAAATAGAAATTACGTGGTATGTAATACATACATCTTTTCAGGTAACGAAACGGCGTATCAGCTTACTTCACTATTACAATAAACAGCATAAGAAATACTTGTAAAAAGGCAAGATTTTTTGTTATTACACATGCAAAAGACGTCGCCATGGCACACACAAGTGGCCATTTTCCGTCTGTTTTTGACCCAAGGTAAAAGAGCATGTTCATTGTTATGGAAGGCAGACCGACATACAACCGAATGAGGCCCGTGCTTCGTAATCGAATGTATAGTGTCACATTTTGTAAAGAGAATATGATAACTCCAACAATATTATTTCAGTGGTACAGGGTGGCGCACAAAAAATCGGCCCCGAGTACTAGCCTGCTCATTGTCGCTTACCAATCGTCATCTATTGTTTCGAAGTTGTTTCCAATAGCTTATTTGTTATTTCTTCACTACCTAATTATTACATGTTTATCTATTCTGCTTGTAGCGGTCAACAAATCGTGCGTCATTGGCGAGATGTTTTGAAGAATCAGGAAAATTACTAGTGCGTGAGAATTCTGTTATGAATAAAAACCCTATACTTCAGGGTGGAGGCAAGTGCCCCATCTTGGCGCCTTCCATCTTCATTCACCTATGCTACTAATTTTCAGTTTTTCATAAGAACCACATACCAAGCACAATGAAAGGTGAACGAGTAAAAATGAACGGTTCCCTAAAAAGAGCGATCTCCAATGAACTAGTTCCCCAGGATGAACGACTTTGCCCATCTCTACATTACACTGGAGATGGTAACAGGAGGTCTGTACTCCACCAATCCTTAACAATCTGCACACCCTAGTGAGTCACTCAAAAATTGGTCGCAATATCACTGAGTATTTCCGGGGGTATCCCTTAGCAAAATAAAGTGCTGAAAAACATTTTTCCTTGCCCATTTCGTCGAAAATTTCATCTAAACGTGAGAGTGGGAAGACCGCGATGATAGTAATGTCTGTTAGCTTTCTGTAAACAGCATCCGCTCTCTATTTCTTCATCTTTTTGGAAATCATGATTAACCCAAAATTCCAGCCGCTTGCTGAAGATACTATTTATTATACCATCCTCCAACGTTTGATTTATCCCCTATTGTACAGTCTGTTTCTACGCTTCTGATATTCCATAAGGATGCTTCCATAAGGATGCTTCGGGAATCAATTTTGTTTGATGGCGAATTGTATCTGTAGATGTCAACTTATCTCTTGACCGACGAAACATATCATTATAGATAGAACACACCCTTACTATGGGCCGGTTGTCTACCGCGTTTAAATCATACAACTGCAAATTCTCTTTTAATAAACTGGTATTCTTCTCTCTAGACCTTTTTTACCTTAAGCGCAGACTGCTTCAGACTTGTGCTAAACTGAGCATATTCTTCAACCTAAATTCGCAGCATCTCAATAGAAACCACATCCTCTCATGTATTTAACACACTAATTAAACAAGGGCTTTTTCATACTGTCACCTGTGCCTCTGGTAGGTACACACCCTCCTGTAATTGACGCTTCTCAGCAGTGTCTTCTTTTGGGCTAGTTCCTGCAACAGTTATCCTCAAAATCATCTCCTCGCGAGTACCCAGTTTCATTGTAGCCACCTGGCCTGCCAAAGGTTCCACTCGGTGACCGTCTGCCTACTGGTAACTTGTTTTCTTCGCCATTTCCAGGTTCCATTGAGCAAATCAATGAATTATCAACTCTGTTGCATTCACCCTTTTCAGTTTCAAAATCTGTTTGTAGTTTTCCATGCCCTCACCCCTGTCCAGTTGCCCCTTGAGCTTCCACAGTGGCCTCAGTCACGGAGGTGTTTTCGCACCTTGCACACACACAGTTGTCTTTATGTGCTCATCACATATCCCCTGAATGAATACTGCCCTGCTTAATTTTCCTACTAATGACAAATATCCTGCCAGTTCTGACGCTGACATTGCACCATAGACAAACTCACGAAACTGATGTTGAAGTGAATCTACTTTACTGGCCCACTCTGGGATCGATTCTTCCTTTAATTGCCTACGGGTAAAAAGTTTATAGGCATAGTATAGGCAAAGTATGCTTACATATACAATTTTTTAACAAAATATTCATTACTTCTTCTCATGTAGAAGATAATTCACGCATGAGCTGTTTACTTCATGCAGGACGCTGTATATCGGTTTTCACGTATGTTATTGATATTGGATGTCCACATTATTTATAAATTTATTTAATGCAGATTTCGTAACACTGACAGCCTGGGGAATGACTTTCAGATCATTGTCACAATATGAAGGTACAATGTTGTCACACGAGAAAAGAAATGTTAAAAAGGAACTTGTCATGGGTTTGTAGGTACATTGAATGTTGTCGAATATTGCCGAAAAAGTGGCAGGCGTTCCAGTGACAAATTAATGTGGAACTGCATTTGCATGTTGAAATAACTAAAGCTCGCTGTGTTGTGCATAATTATGTATATGAGACAGTATGTACGAACTTGAAGGGATATTTGCTGTGAAAAGATATCAGTCTACCACGAACCTGCATGAAATTAAAAGGAGTGTGACAAAAGTAAGAAACAGAGATGCGTTGGCTATTCCATACGTACTGTACACTAAGGCGACAAAAGTCATGGGATAGCGATATGCACATATACAAATGGTGTTAGTGTCACGTACACGAAGTATAAAAGAGCAGTGCACTGCCTGAGCTGTCATCTGTATTCAAGTGATTCATGTGAAAAGAATCCCGACGTGATTATGGCCGCACGACGGGAATTAACGGACTTTGAAAGCAGAACGTTAGTTGAAGCTAGACGTATGGGACATTTCATTTCGGAAATTATTAAGGAATTCAATATGATCCACAGTGTCAAGAGGGATCAGAGAATACCAGATTACAGATATTACCTCTCAACACGGACAACACATCGGTCAATGCCCTTCACTTAACGACCGAGAGTAGCGGCGTTTGCATAGAATTGTCAGTGCTTACAGACAAGCAACAGTGTGGGAAATAACCGCATAAATCAATGTGGGACATACAGAGAAATTTGGCGTTAATGGGCTATGGCAGCAGACGACCGACGCGATTGACTTTGCTAACAGCCTCTCCTGGACTCATTAGTATATCGGTTGGACCCTAGACGAAACCGTGACCTGGTTGGATGAGTCCTGATTTCAGTTGGTAAGAGCTGATAGTGTGGTGCAGAACCCACGAAGCCATGGATCAAAGTTGACAACAAGGCACTATGCAAGGTGGTGGTGGCTCCATAATGGTGTGGGCTGTGTTTACACGGAATAGAGTTGGTCCTCTGGCCCAACTGAACCGATCATTGACAGTAAGTGATCATGTTAGGCTACTTGGAGACCATTTGCATCCATTCATGTATTTCATGTTCCCAAACAGCGGTGTCAGGTCACCGGGCCACAATTATTTGTGATTAGTTTGAAGAACACTGGACAATTTGAGTGAGCTACCCATATCGCTCGACATGAATCCCATTGTACATTTTTGCGACGTAATCGAGAGGTCATTTTGTAACGCCGGAAATGCATGTCTTCCTATTTCCATCTATTGTACTATTTTTTTTTCCTTGTTTTGTTACCTCAAGATATGATATTTCTGTGTCTTTATATATTGTAATTGTTTTACTATTTGTATATGCATTTATGTCGATGTATAATTGGTTTGTTTTGTAAATATTATTCTTAATTTTACTCTGGGTCTTGCCTATGGAAAACTATGCTATCGAACGAATACATCGATAGGTCGTGTGGAGAACCAAAGTGTTTAGGATCTCTGGTAGTGTGAACTCGGCCGCGTGGAGCGCGGGCAGCGCAGAGTGGCTGGGGTAGGGCGGTGGAGCAGGTGTGTTGAGTGACGCTCCCGCGAGTTGCCGGGCTTTCGGGGTTTGGCAGCATGTAATTGCGGTTGACTTGCTATGATAGTTTCCGACACGGTGTCGCGGACGGGAAGCATTAGCTGGCGCACATCAAGAGCCCGTTTCGCCTGGTGACCGTGTCGAGAAGAAAGCGCGCCAACATCCAGCTTCTGCAACAGCGACGGCCGACAATGAGTGACTGTCGCCACCTCCTCGATCGACGGCTTCAAACCTTCAATCAACCAGTAAGGAAGACTGGAAGCACGTAAAGTTTTAGAACTGTATGACAGACCTCAGCTTTTAAAATTTTTCAATTTGCCTCTTTAAATTACAGCAACGTAGCATGAACCTTTGTTGCTCATTGTCCCAATTGCATTACCAAGCAGGGTCCCTTCCTTTTCCGGAATGAACCCGAGTGTCGTTGAAATTCAAACGCCAGCATTAAAGTAATATCATTCCATTTCACTACTTTAATTTCAAAGTTCAGTTAAAGTATTCATAGCTCGCTACAATACTTAGATTACACAAGCACAAATTAAGAGTGCGAGTTTTGTTACCATATATTAGCTTACTTGTGACTGCAACTCAGCTTGGTACTAACTAAATTTTACTATTGTTAATTGTTCAGAATCATTTAATTCAAGTTCAAAGTTAAATCTCTTATTTCTGAATTGCGTAGACTCAAGTAGCTTTTGAAATGATTGTTGAGGTAGCCCAAGACTAACCTTATTTTATTGAATTTCGTAATGCTTCAGAAACAAAGTTCACTATTAATTTCAGTCACTAAATTAACTTTCAATTTTCCGGTTTTATTAATTCTTTTGATAAATTAAGTGAGAGTGTAGCGAAATTTATTACTTCTGACAAACATTCAGTTTTCACACAACACGTGTCAACCTTCAGTTGCCACGCTTTTAGTGCTAATTATATGTGCATTAATCTTTCATTTTCAGTAATTATAGTAGTTTTCCATAGGACTGGCGGCCGTAATTTTCCCCAAACCTCAAATATCTAATTAACTCCAATTAATTGTTAACGTGACGACCACACATTTACTTTCTTTATTAATTTTACTTTCTTTATTAATTTTATTAATTTTATTTTATTTTAAATTTATTAATTTTACCCTTTTCTCAAAATTAATTTCCACCAATTTCATTTGCATTTTTCCTTTCATTTAGATATAACCCTTTCCTCCCTCTTTACCGACAAATTAACTTCGGTGACGATTGCTTTTCCCAAATTTCCATTAGGTGCACGCGGTTTAATTTTTCACTGTCATTGAGGTCGATAAGTGAGGTGGAGGTTACACGTTCATGCACAACACCCTGCAACGTCAACACTTTCGGAATTATGAACGGCTATAGAAGCAACATCGCTCAGTATTTTTGCAGGGGCTTCCAACGAATTGCTGAGTCCATGCTACGTCGAGTTTCTGCACAACACTAGGCAAAAGAAAGGGCGACCTGATATTCGGAGGTAGCCCACGAATTTCGTCACCTGAGTCCAATGTTAGATGCTGCTCTACTATCGGCGACTGCGTTGTTAGGTGAGGCCCTGATTTTGTTTACTGACGAATTGTGCAGAGGTGAGTCGAGACACCGTGACTGCGGTGTAGTTGTGCCTTCAGCCGTGTTTTGCCTGGCCATTGTCAACTGCCTGCTGCCCGCCTGGCCGCTACCGACGCTTGTGAAGACAACTCCCGCTCTCCATTGCTGGACTGCGCTGGTGCCGCGGGTCATTGCCCTGGTGGTCCTGGAAGGACTGCACCTGCTCCTCTATCTCGTTGTTGCTCGGCCATTACCACGACCACTGCAGTGTCGTGTAGCCATTTAGACAGACTGTCCAGGCCGCGTCTTCGATTGTCCAGTGTCAATCACCAGACCAGCTTCTTTCTTCTTTTCTTCTCACTCGATCTCTTCTCACTGGAGTGCAAATGCTGCATCTTATAAGTCTCAAAACCGCCAGTCAGCTCATGACGTTTGGGCTGAGCACGTCTGAAGTACCTATCTATCTCAAAAATCATTAAGGGAACCCCACATCTGGCACCAGCGATTGTTTACCTATGTTGTATCTCGGCATAGGGGGGTGACAAGAAGGGGTTTACGGGTCAGTCGGCAATTTCAAGTGGTTAGGAGCAAATGCAGAAAGAGAAACTTTCAGTGATTTCTTGGATCAGCGTCAAACACAGTCACGGGCGTCTACGAGAGGGATCGAGTTTGGCGCTTGATAGGACACTCGCAGCAGGAGACTTAAGGAACTCAGGCATGTGAATAACACTATTTATTTTCATTCAGACTAACTACTACACTGAAAGCGTCTGATGACTGTAGTAAGAGAGGCGAATGATCGACTTCGGTTTACTAGGAGAATTCTAGGAAAGTGTGGTTCATCTGCAAAGGTGATTGCATATAGGACGCTATTCATGAGTATTGCTCGAGTGTTTGGTATTTGTACCAGGTCGGATTAAAGGAAGAGATCGAAGCAGTTCAGTAGCGGAATGTTAGATTTGTTACTGGTAGGTTCGAGCAACACGCAGGTGTTACGAAGATGCTTCGGGAACTGAAGTGGAATTCCCTGGAGAGATGGTGACATTCTTTTCGAGGAACACTATTGAGAAAGTTTATGGCATTTGAAGCCGACTGCAGAACGATTCTATTACCTCCAGCATACATTAGGCTTAAGAACCACGTAGATAAGATACGAGAAATTAGGGTTCATAGGGAGACATATAGATAGTCGTTTCTCCCTCGTTCTGTTTGCGAGTGGAACATGAAAGGAAATGACTAGTATACTCTGTTCATCATAAGAATAACGCAATGTATTTTTCCGCGTTTCCTTGAAACTCGTTGGATTTCGTTTCACGTGGAGCGGAATGGTTCAAATGGCTCTGAGCACTATGGGACTTAACATCTATGGTCATCAGTCCCCTAGAACTTAGAACTACTTAAACCTAAGTAACCTAAGGACAGCACACAACACCCAGCCATCACGAGGCAGAGAAAATCCCTGACCCCGCCGGGAATCGAACCCGGGAACCCGGGCGTGAGAAGCGAGAACGCTACCGCACGACCACGAGATGCGGGCGTGGAGCGGAAGCCAAGCTCTGTCCCATATGGTCAAGTACGATCATAAGGAAATGTTTTATGCTGTATTGCACGCACACAGATTGAGTAATAAAGCAGGACAACAGCTTTACTGGTGCATTAAATTTGGCCAGCACTGGCCAGCCAGATGGTCCAACTAACCTGCAAAAATGTGAGCAGTAGCAGTTCAGACGTAAAAAGAGACGAGAAAAGAGACAATATAGCTTCAGATGTCATTTAATTTTTAAAAAGAATGGAATAATATTCGGCAAAACTTCAGCACTACCACACGTTTCTTAGGTGACGAGACGACAAACAAGAGTGATGAAAGTTACTAACTTAAATACGGGGTAATTTTTCTGATGGAGCTATATGTGGTGCAAAGCCGTACTGCAGGGATTTCGCCGTACTGTTAAATACTGAAGCCACTTAAGGTATTAATGACAGTCAGTCGTCTAGTAATCTCGTAACTCCTTCCTTATCCGAAGCCGAAAAATACATTTCAGTTTTGGAACTGTCATCTGCTACGTTGATAATGAGTCGATCAACAATAGAATCCACGAAGCCACCTAGGTGCCACATTTTCTCCTTTTTTTATGACGTGTCGTTTTATACGTCGCCAAAGTTCAGCAGTGGCGTGTGAAAAAGCTGCGTGCGTTAGCTCCAAAACGTCTGGCAGCTTAACAGTTTTGTTATTTCTCGGACCGAATCCATTAACTTGGCTCCATATCAGTTCTGTTGGGTTCATACTGTATTCAAGCAGTGGCAAATGTAAAAAGGCAGCATTTGTATGGTGAGCTCGATATTAATAAAATGATAGTTTCTCATGTTTCCACGACACTTATCACTCTAGTTCGCGTGAGATTGCATCAATGATATGAAACAATGAACATAGCCCAAATAAAGAGTATCTGGTTTTTCATTTTTCCTTAAAAAATTTAACTGTTGTGTTTTATTAATTTAAGCAACCTTTATTAACAATCTTTCATAAAATATCGATAATTAAGAATTTAATCAGGAAATCAAAAGAGGAATTTCGTGTTCAGTATGTAATTAGAAACAAGAAGACATTCATTACTCATAAAATATGATGTTGAATTCTATAATTACGAGATGTAGGCATTTCAAATTGAACGAAAAAAAATATGACTAAGGCTAGACTTCAACACGCGACCAATAAACTGCACAAGGTTATCACTCTACTATACTACCTATTCCGCTACATAGCCAATATGTATTTGTATCTCGACTATATCAAATACAGTCCCTTTGAAAAGTGGCAGCAAAATTAGTGTCCAGTCACTCAAGGAAGAGACAGGAACTGAAATTGAGAGTGTCGAAGCAAAAGTAGAAATGCATAACTCTGTTTTCAAGTGTTCTTTTACAAAGGAAAGCACAGGCATATTGTTCCGACTTAATTCTCGTAGCACTAAAAATGTGAGTGAAATATATATTACAGTCAGTTGTGTTAGGAAACAGCTGATGTTAAAACTAAATAAAGCATCAGGGTCCGATGGAATCCCTATCAAATTCTATGCCTAATTTGCGGTGGAGTTGGCCCGTCTGTTTGCTATAAAGTATTATATATCCCTCGAACAAATAACTGTGCGCAGTAGTTGGAAGGAAGCACAGGTCAAGCCCCTCCACAAGAAGGGTAGCAAGTGTGATGCCCAAAGCTTCCTTTCGGTATCCTTGAAATTCATTCGAACATTTTCTGAGCTCAAACATATTGAGTTATCTCGAACAGAGTGACCTCCTCCATGACAACCAGAAAAGATTTTGATTTTGTGAAACCCAACTCGTACTTCTCTCACACACAGTATTGACAGCCATGGATCAAGACAACCAGGTAGATGCAGTAGTTTTTGATTTACGAAAAGCATTTGACTCAATGCCACACCTACACTTATTATCAAAAGTAGGATCGTATGGAGCATCAAGCGAAATTTTTTTGGTAGGGAGGAGGCAGAAACTTATCTTGGATGGACAGTCTTCGACAGATGTACAAGTAACTTCGGATGTGCGCGGGAAGTGAGTTGGATTCCTTGCTGTTCATGCTGTCTATTAATGACCCTGCGGACAATATTAATAGTTACGTCTGGCTTTTCGTAAATGATTCAGTTCTATACAATAAAGTCAAGTATAAACGAACCTGCGCAAATATTGAGACAGATCTTGATACGATTTCAAAGTGGTGCAAAGATTGACAACGTGCTTTAAATGTTCAGAAATGTAAAACGAAATAACTTAGTAGCCTATGCCCCATAGCAAACGCCATGTCTGCCGAATCATACGCGTGTACGGTACATTTAACCAAAGATTATAAAACTGTGATTTACAGATATTTGCCTTTTGTCACGCACAATGAAAACAAAATAAGATCTGATACCTCCAATAGCAAAATAAACAGTTCTTTCTGAGAACTGGACCGATGGAAAATTTGTTATAAGTAAGGGCGATAATAGAATTTTTCGAGTAATATCGATGAATTTGTGGATTATAGGTTAGACGAAAACGTCTGAATTCCAGGATGGTATGTTCGATGTGTTGACTTTGCTGGTTACCTATTTCCCAAGACCATTAATTTCGTCTTAGAGCTGCTATAAATATTTGTTTCCAATCTTGATGCGCCTTCGGAAATGTCATAGATGAATATGCTTACGTAGTATTTATTACAACATTCATTCGCCACAAATGGAGAGTATGTACAAATAGCTCACCAAGGAAAGGCAAATTTATTGTAGAAAAAGAACAGGAGCACTACAGTATACGTACATAAGACACATTTTTTCAAAAGTGTAACATGAACGAACGGAAATCTCTCTCGATATACACCGAACCCACAGAGGATTACAAATGGGAAGAGCACAAATACAGAGGGGTCAGTCGACGCACTCTGCGGCTTTGCAACTATTGTTAACTGATATTCGTGTGGAAAGTTTTTTGAAAACAGTTCGCTAACACTCTTTCGGGACACCCAGGCCAATCACTGTTACGTTCACGGGTGCCTGCGCAGCGGCAAATTCCGTTTTACATTACATTTTAAAATAAGTGCACTACTTTCAATCTCTGGTGCGGACTTGGCCAAATGCCGATTATATTCATTGTGCGGCACACGCAAATTTTAAATGCTGCTGCAAAACGTTTTCCTGAAGTGTCAGTTTTTTCGATAATTTTGAAAAAATATATACCTTTTTTGGCCATAGTATAAAACGCTGGTCAAATCTGAGTAACGATAAATATTTAAAACACAAAATTATCCTTAAGAAGGTATGCCCTACTAGATGGTCTTCAAGACACGACGCTTTATTGGCTATAAAGCATATTCTTCATTAATAATGAAAACTTTGTACCAGATAAACTTAATTTCCACTAAAAAGACGAGCATGATGAATGTAAAAGTATAATTAATATTTTAGAGAACTACGATTTTATAGTGCTTGTCGCCTTTTTTAATTCATTATTTGAAATCATTAATCCTGTTTCTAAGGCTCCACAGCGTGAAAATGAAGTCTTACAGGAATTTAGTATTTTACTGAGTAATGTTTTGTGTAAACTGAGAGAATTAAGAAATCAAAATTCATTCCATGATTTGCTAAACGAGTCCAGAGACCTAGCAAAAGGGTTTGGGGGAGGGGGGGGGGGGGACAACTGCTTTAAAAAATAAGACAGAAGATGACAAAGCAATATTTTGATGAGTTACCAGAAGATGAGAGAATTTCAGATCCAGAATCGTACATCAAAGTCAATGTGTACTATTGCTGTTTAGATACATTAATTTCGCACACTATACAAAGATTTCAAAGCCTCTGTAATAATAGTAATAGATTCGATGTGTTACAACAGGAAAACTCTTATCATATTCAAAGGAATTAATGAAAAAGAAAGTGAGAAAACTGACTGCTAAATACAGTAAAGACATGTCATTTGATCTGTACGATCAATTAATTTCTTTAAAAATGTACTTAAAAGCTGAAATTCAGAAAATCCATTCCATCAAAGAACTCACGGAATTATTGCTGATTAAATTCAAAAGCCTTTCATTCAATTTTTCGGAGTTAATAACTGCATATTTTCTATTTTTTACACTTCCTGTAACAAGTGCAACAGCTGAAAGAAGTTTTTCGAAATTAAGACTAATTAAAAACTATCTTATGACTTATATGAGCCAAGAACGACTTTCAGACTTCTCAGTGCTGTCTGCAGAGACATAGCATCTCCAAAAGTTAAAGTTGTCTTCAGCTATGGATGATTTAATAAATAAATTTGCCGAAAACAGGCGAGAAAAGTATATATTTGAACTGTTCGGCTAACTTCGCTGCTAGGAGCAATAATTGTAAATTACTTACCTATGTAACCTATACTTAATCAATAAATATTTATTTAATTCAAAATGACAATTTTGTTTCTTTTGTGAAAAAGCTTTACCCTCCATTTGGGCTTCACCACAGTCGGATAAAAGGGCCCCACGACAAATTTTGATACAGGGCCCGTCTAACGCAAGGTACGCCACTGATCCTATGACTACAGTACCAATGAGTAACAGTTAGAATCGGTCAACCCACGCAAATACCTGGCTGTAATACTTCGTAGGGATAAGAAGTTGTATGATCATATAGACTGAGTCGTGGGTAAGACAAGCAGCATACTTCGGTTTATCGGTAGAAAAGTAGGGAAATGCAAGCAGTCTACAAAGGAGAATGCTTGCAAATCACTCGTGTGACCCATCATAGAATATTGCCCAAGTATGTGGAAACTATACTAAATAGTTCTAGTAGTGGATACTGAACTCATACAAATAAGGTCAGCACGAAAGGTCACAGGTTTGTTTGACCTACAGTAGCGTGTCACAGACAAGCTGAAAGAACTGAACAGGCTGACTCTTGGATACAGATGTAAACCATCCCGAGAATGCCTACTAACAAGCTTTCAGGAACTGGCATTGAGTGATATTCTACAGCCGCCTACATGTCGCTTCCACATGGACTGTGAGGACAAGATTAGATAAATTGCACGATGCATAGATGCAATTGAACAGTGGTTCTTCTCGTGTTTGATAAATCAATGTGATAGGTAAAAGCAATAATACCGGGTCTATTGGGACACACCCGCTGCCATGCACTTCACAGTGTTTTTCAGAACATGGATGTATACACAGATGTAGATACAGATGTCGAAGCAGTATTTACTCGCATTACAAAATTGATAGTATTGTTGCATCGCAAATAATTTACTAGGCACAACTGTAAAACTGAATCACCTACCATGGCTAATGCAAGGGCCGCAGAAGGTCAGTTTGGGCCGGCTGGGCAGTCACATCATCGGCTACCTGCTGATACGACAAGTACTGCCTCCATGGCTTTGAGATGGTTAACACAAGCTACAGCTAAACAGAGGGGTCAGAGGCGTAATAGCACTGGAGCAACAGAGAGGCTCAGCTGCTGTCGTGTGAGTCACCTGATTACTTCACGTCTGAGTCATAGTTCTGTTATGGCTTATGTTATATATTGAAGAGCCAAACAAACTGGTACATCTGCCTAATATCGTGTAGGGCTGAAGCGAGCACGCAGAGGTGCCGCAACACGACGTCGCATGGACTCGACTAATGTCTGAAATAGTGCTGGAGGGAACTGACACCATCCTGCAGGACTCTCCATAAATTCGTAATAGTATGTGCGGATGGAGATCTCTTCTGAACTGTATGTTAAAAGGCATCCCAGATACGACCAGTAATGTTCATGTCTGGGGGAGTTTGTTGGCCAGTGGAAGTGTTTCAACCCAGAAGGGTGTTCCAGGAGCAACTCTGTAGCAATTGTGGGCGGGTGGGGGGTCGCATTGTTCTGTAGGAATTGCCCAAAACCGTCGGAATGCAAAATAGACATGAATGGATGCATGCGATAAGACAGGATGCTTATGTATGTGTCACCTGTCAGAGTCGTATGTAGACTATCAGGGGTCACATATCACTCCAACTGCACACGCCCCACACAATTACAGAGCCTCCATCAGCTTCAACAGTCCCCTGCTGACATCTAGAGTCCATGGATTCATGAGCTTGTTTCCATAACTGTACACAACCATCTGCTCAATACAATTTGAAACGAGAGTCGTCCGACCAGGCAACATGTTTCCAGTCATCAACAGTTCAGTGTCGGTGTTGGCAGGCCCAGGCGAGGCGTAAAACTTTGTGTTGTGCAATCATCAACGGTGCGCAAACGGGCATTCGACTCTGAATGTCCATATCGATGATGTTTCGTTGAATGTTTCGCATGCTGACACTTGATGATGGCCCAGCATCGAAATCTACAGCAATTTGTGAAGGGTTGCAGTTCTGTCACGTTGAACGATTCTCTTCAGTCGTCGTTGGTCCCGTTCTTGCAGGATATTTTTCCGGCTCCAGTGATGTCGGAGATTTGATATTTTACCGCATTCCTGAAATTCACAGTACACTCATGAAATGGTCATACGGGAATATCCCCATTTCATCGCTGCCTCGGAGATGCTATGTCCCATCGCTCATGCGCTGACTATAGCACCATGTTAAAACTCACTTAAATATTATCAACCTGCCATCGTAGCAGCAGTAACCGACCCAAGAACTGCGCCACACACTTATTGTCTTATATAGGCGTTGCCGGCCACAGCACCGTATTCTGCCTTTTTAGATATCTCTGTATTTGAATCATCATCATCAGTTTTCTGCTATATTAGCAGGTCCTTTGCCTCTCCATTTTCTGCGATCCATTGCTTCCTTCTTAAGGCTGCGGTATGTTGTACCGTCCATCACGTCATCTAGTATCTGAAATCTCTTCCTTCCTATCTTCCTTTTCGCTTCTACATAACCTTCTAAAACTGTTTTTATCAGTCCGTCATTCTTTCTTAGTACATACCCAATCCAATTTCTTTTTCTTCTTTTTATTACATCTAGTAACTGTCTTTTCTCTCCCACTCTTCTCAGTACCTCTTTATTTTTTACTCTGTCCATCCAACTTATTCTTTCCATCCTCCGCCATGTCCACATCTCAAAGGCCTGCAGCCTTTCTCTGGCTTTCTTCCTCAAAGTCCATGTCTCAGCGCCATACAGAAGATCACTCCATATAAAACATTTTATGAGACTTTTCGCCAGTTCTTTGTCCATATTGCTGCAGAAAATTCTCCTTTTCTTATAAAATACCTCTTTTGCCGATGTATATGAATATGAATGCTCATACCAGTTTCTTTGACGCTTCAGTGTAGATACCGTGCTTTATCAAAACAAGGATGGGCCAAGACCATACAAAATTCTCCTCATTTCTAGTCAGATATATTGCAATCTGCCAGCTACCAGCTCTGAAGGGGGACCTATGGCAGTCTACAAATCTGCAAATCTACAGGGATCAACCAGTCTACGCCTCCAGACTCTGCCACTTTTAACTGCAGCCCTGGTGCTCGTGCTGAGACTGATGTTGTGAACTTAGCATCCTCCAAGTAGCAGGCCACCTGATGGGCTACAGTTGAGTCCATCCACTCAGCCACTTTCACTTGTGCAGGCAAACTCCTTGCTGCCTACCTCTGCTCATGTGGACAGCTACAGCTGCTGCTGTGAGCCATCTCATTGACACTGGGTCCACAGCATAAGTCTAAGTGCCTCTGCATGTCCTATCATGCACAGCTGGGTACCCTCTAGTCTGCACTGCAGGCCACCACCATCTGCTGTTGTGGTCAGTGGCCTTGTTGAATCACAGAAGTCATCACTCCGACAGCTGCATGCTGCTGGGCCACCTGCTGATAGCCACACCTCTTTGCAGGTTGCAGAACACTAACTTCCAGGGGACATTGGCCTCTCCAATATCGTCAAGATTATTGTAGTTGATGAGCAATAAAGGAATGTTCAACAATTTTGTTTTTAAACGATACATCAGAAAACTACCAAGCATAGATTCACCACTCGACTGCTTCCTCGCCTATGGTGGTTCACTTCTGGCACCCTGACTGCTGCCAACCTGGTTCCACCTCCAACCACAGAGGCCTGCCAACCAGACCACTATACATGGTATTAGAAGTGCTCATTGATGTCTGCAGCTGGCTCTAGGACCATGTCTCCAGCCACAATGTGCAGTTAAACAGTACAGTTTTGGTTAGTATTTGATGTTTGTGGTCTTTTTGTTTTGTTTTGTATATGGCTATAGTGATGTGCACAGGAACATCAAGGTACAATTTGTGGAACCAGAGGGGCCATCAGATTCATAACAGTTTAGAGGAAACTGTATGGAGTATTATTTATGATCAGTAAAGCGCAATATTGTAATTTGGGGATCACAAATTGCCAGTATGCAGACAGAACCAGCTATATGTAGTACTTGATGACATTATGGGCATGAGGAACATCAGTGCTTATAGCCTCAATGGACTATGATGATCCTTCGTAAGGACTGATTTCGTGCCCCCCTCCCCCCCCCCCCTTGTTTTTTGTGCCTACTTGGGCAGTGGTGGTAAGTTACTATGGGACCAAACTGCTGAGGTAATCCCCATCTACTTATGGCCAAGTGTTTGTGGTAGCTGGTAGCTGTCCTTGCTTTGTTACTGTATGATGTATTTAAGGTATATTGTATTTTTGATAGAGGTTCTTCAGATGGCAATACCATGAGCAACAATGATGAAGGAAGCGGCTGAATCTGTGGTGAAGCAAGGGGTGAATTATTGAAGAAGAATGTCATAATCACTTAGGCCGGTGGGCACTTTGACAGCAGACAATGCATTTATCAAGGTGAACCAGCCTACACTGCAGAGACAAAAGGTTCATTCAATACACCTGTTCATGTTGTGTGCCCCATTGTGACTAGTCTACTGGCTTCTCTTTTGGATAAAACGACTATTGATATGTCACCGTTTATTGACAATCTTGAAGCTGCTACCAGTCAAGGTGATTGATCAAACGAAGTATGTTTGCACACGGTCAGGTTACGATTGGTGAGCAAGTCAAAGATTTATGTAATGTATCATCAGAAGCTGAGTAAGATGTGTACATTTGAACAACTCAAGAAGGGAGTCTATCAACGCTACAACAAGCATAATAGCACCAAATTCTTAAGGAAACAGCTTAATAACATGTCCTGGAAACGAAACGAGTCAGAGAAAACATATTTAGACAGCGTTAGGAAAATCAGTACACAAATGTATGAGTTAGCGTATAATGATGAGGCAGATGAAATTATTCTGTAACAGGCAGAGCATAGTGCTAGATGTGTTTTTAAGAGGACTTCTACCTGATACATTGAGGAGGGTAGAATGGAGAAACCAAAGGATAGGGCTGCTGCCATTAATGTTACTATTCAACTGGAGGAAATAGACATAGCAAATCCTACACAGGATAAACAGAGTATTCTTTCCCCAGAAGAGAAGTGCTGTTGGTGTGGAAATGTGTGCCATTTCCAGAAAAAATACCGCCAACTGCAGTGTTATGAGTGCAGGGTGGTAAGACATGGGGCATGGAATTGTCAGAATAGGTAGCAAAGTTGATGAGGCCAGGGTAAGAGTTCATTAAATGTCTATAGATATTTCTCAGCTGCTGGAAAGCATTCCCAGTAAAGCAGAATACTGCAGAAGCATAAGTAGAGGCAGAGTGTTGTTTGGTGGACATTAGTGACAAGTCTGGTCCTCTTGGGTCATTGGGGTCAGCATTGCTCAATTCCTGTACTGGAGAAAGGAATTTTCAGGATTATGTGGAAGTACTGTCCCATGTCAGTGAGGGATAGAGTGCAATCCTAGGGATGGATTTTCAGAATATTAGTCTTTCACAGCACACTATTGAACTCAGTGGGACATTGTACTGGCTGAGAAAGACTGATGCAAATGACACTATGTCACAAGCCTCACCAATCATGAAGGTGGAACCAAAGAAACTGCATACAGGTTTATGAAAGGTCAGTTCACATGACTAAGTACTGAGAGGTATAGGAAAATTACTCTGGGTAAGTATGGGTACAGTCTACTGACCTACTGAATGATATTTTTTGTGTTATAGAGCCAATTCAACACAATGACAATTCAGTTACCTTGTATGGTTTTGTATGTAGAAGAGTGGCACATGTGCAGGAATTGATGGCGATTACACAGCCTTGTTAAGAGTGGATAATTTTGGCTCAGATGAAGACGATCTCCCAAAAGGATTATTGCTTATTAATCTAGAAGTCTTGGAGGAGGGTAATTTAGATAGTTGGAGCAGAGATCACTGTTGTATGCAAACCACCAATGCATCTGCATTATGTGAAAAAGTACAACATTGATGAGTGAAAAATAGGACAACTACAGAAATTCTCTCAATACGATTTGCAGATGTGTTCAGTCCTAGTGGACACCTGTGACACAGCATAAAATACCGATGGAGGATAACCCTCCTGTCAACAGCAAACCATACAGGATACCTCAGCACTTGCAAATCATAATAAAGTAAGTCATCAGTCAATAGTTGAAAGGTGAGTGATAGTCCACAGGGAGCACCCACTGTTCTTGTGCCAAAGAAATCATCAGTTGGGACAAATAAATAGAGGTGTTGTTGTTATTACTGATATCTGAATGCAAGAATGGTGATGGATGCACAGCCTATACCAAATGTAACAGAAACTGTCGACAAACTGGGCCAATGTGAAATTTCTCCAAGGTGGATTATAAGAGTGGGTTTATTAATTGGAAGTGATTCCAGAAGATAGGCCAAATACCACATACCACATTTACCATTCCTTGGGGACATTACAAATACTGACAGATGCTGTTTGGGCATAAGAATGTGGTAGTGATGTTCCAGTGGTTATTAAATGAAGTGTTAAGGGGACAAAAGCTGCAACAGAATTCGGCTTTTTAGATGATGTAATTATCTTTCCTAAAGATTTGGAGGGTCATACATAATGACTGGAAGAAGCGTTTAAGAGGTTGCGTTTGGTATACTTTATGCTAAGTACCAAAAATGTCACATTTAGTCAACAGAGGTACACCATATAAATCACCTGATAAGCAAATATGGTGTGGAGACTCACCCAAGATTAATGCGCAAAATTCAATAACTTCTAAGCCTCTGTAATGATTACAAAAAACTAGCTCTATCCCATGGTTAGACAGTTATATACTAAAAAAAGCCTGGGTATGTATTTATTAGACCATGTCTGCCTTCCCCCTCTCATTGTGTATCTCCTCCTTCCCCCTCTCTGTCTATATCCTCCACTCCATTTACCTGTCCACCTCCTCCTCCCTCCTCTCTCTATCCATCTTTTTCCTTTCTCTGTCCATCTCCTTCTCTTCCCTTTCTGTGTCCATTTCCTCCTCCCTCTCTTTCTGCTCATCTCCTCCTCCTCCCCTACATGTGTTCATCTCCTCCTTACCCCACTCTATCTGTTCATCTCTTCCTCCCCAATCTCTCTCCACATTATCACCCCAAATCCATTAGGATACTAGTGACTCTTACTCCACAGCATTTCTTTCCAGATCATAACTAATATCCAGAATGAGATTTTCACTCTGCAGCGGAGTGTGCGCTGATATGAAACTTCCTGGCAGATTAAAACTGTGTGCCCGACCAAGACTCGAACTAGGGACCTTTGCCTTTCGCGGGCAAGTGCTCTACCAACTGAGCTACCGAAGCACGACTCACGCCCGGTACTCACAGCTTTACTTCTGCCAGGATCCGTCTCCTACCTTCCAAACTTTACAGAAGCTCTTCTGCGAAACATGCAGAACTAGCACTCCTGAAAGAAAGGATATTGTGGGGACATGGCTTAGCCACAGCCTGGGGGATGTTTCCAGAATGAGATTTTCACTCTGCAGCGGAGTGTGCGCTGATATGAAACTTACTGGCAGATTAAAACTGTGTGCCCGACCGAGACTCGAACTCGGGACCTTTGCCTTTCGCGGGCAAGTGCTCTAACAACTGAGCTACCGAAGCACGACTCACGCCCGGTACTCACAGCTTTACTTCTGCCAGGATCCGTCTCCTACCTTCCAAACTTTACAGAAGCTCTTCTGCGAAACATGCAGAACTAGCACTCCTGAAAGAAAGGATATTGTGGAGACATGGCTTAGCCACAGCCTGGGGGATGTTTCCAGAATGAGATTTTCACTCTGCAGCGGAGTGTGCGCTGATATGAAACTTCCTGGCAGATTAAAACTGTGTGCCCGACCGAGACTCGAACTCGGGACCTTTGCCTTTCGCGGGCAAGTGCTCTACCAACTGAGCTACCGAAGCACGACTCACGCCCGTTACTCACAGCTTTACTTCTGCCAGTATCCGTCTCCTAACTTCCAAACTTTACAGAAGCTCTTCTGCTTGGTAGAGCACTTGCCCACGAAAGGCAAAGGTCCCGAGTTCGAGTCTCGGTCGGGCACACAGTTTTAATCTGCCAGGAAGTTTCATATCAGCGCACACTCCGCTGCAGAGTGAAAATCTCATTCTGGAAACATCCCCCAGGCTGTGGCTAAGCCATGTCTCCGCAGTATCCTTTCTTTCAGGAGTGCTAGTTCTGCAAGGTTCGCAGAAGAGCTTCTGTAAAGTTTGGAAGGTAGGTGACGGATACTGGCAGAAGTAAAGCTGTGAGTACCGGACGTGAGTCGTGCTTCGGTAGCTCAGTTGGTAGAGCACTTGCCCGCGAAAGGCAAAGGTCCCGAGTTCGAGTCTCGGTCGGGCACACAGTTTTAATCTGCCAGGAAGTTTCATATGTGGATATTGTCTGTGAAATTCATTGTAAGTAGGGTTAATAGCAGAGAAGTAATAAATTTAGATACCATAAGTGATGCAGAAGTTTTTCACACACTCAGCATTTATGATATCATATCCCATGAACTATGTGTGGTACAATGACGTAATTTTCGAGAGTTGTGAGCGAGAAAAAGTTTCATAAATGTTTTGTATTATGTACACTCCTGGAAATTGAAATAAGAACACCGTGAATTCATTGTCCCAGGAAGGGGAAACTTTATTGACACATTCCTGGGGTCAGATACATCACATGATCACACTGACAGAACCACAGGCACATAGACACACGCAACAGAGCATGCACAATGTCAGCACTATTACAGTGTATATCCACATTTCGCAGCAATGCAGGCTGCTATTCTCCCATGGAGACGATCGTAGAGATGCTGGATGTAGTCCTGTGGAATGGCTTGCCATGCCATTTCCACCTGGCGCCTCAGTTGGACCAGCGTTCGTGCTGGACGTGCAGACCGCGTGAGACGACGCTTCATCCAGTTCCAAACATGCTCAATGGGGGACAGATCCGGAGATCTTGCTGGCCAGGGTAGTTGACTTACACCTTCTAGAGCATGTTGGGTGGCACGGGATACATGCAGACGTGCATTGTCATGTTGGAACAGCAAGTTCCCTTGCCGGTCTAGGAATGGTAGAACGATGGGTTCGATGACGGTTTGGATGTACCGTGCACTATTCAGTGTCCCCTCGACGATCACCAGAGGTGTACGGCCAGTGTAGGGGATAGCTCCCCACACCATGATGCCGGGTGTTGGCCCTGTGTGCCTCAGTCGTATGCAGTCCTGATTGTGGCGCTCACCTGCACGGCGCCAAACACGCATACGACCATCATTGGCACCAAGGCAGAAGCGACTCTCATCGCTGAAGACGACATGTCTCCATTCGTCCCTCCATTCACGCCTGTCGCGACACCACTGGAGGCGGGCTGCACGATGTTGGGGCGTGAGCGGAAGACGGCCTAACGGTGTGCGGGACCGTAGCCCAGCTTCATGGAGATGGTTGCAAATGGTCCTCGCCGATACACGAGGAGCAACAGTGTCCCTAATTTGCTGGGAAGTGGCGGTGCGGTCCCCTACGGCACTGTGTAGGATCCTACGGTCTTGGCGTGCATCCGTGAGTCGCTGCTGTCCGGTCCCAGGTCGACGGGCTCGTGCACCTTCCGCCGACCACTGGTGACAACATCGATGTACTGTGGAGACCTCACGCCCCACGTGTTGAGCAATTCGGTGGTACGTCCACCCGGCCTCCCGCATGCCCACTATACGCCCTCGCTCAAAGTCCGTCAACTGCACGTACGGTTCACATCCACGCTGTCGCGGCATGCTACCAGTGTTAAAGACTGCGATGGAGCTCCGTATGCCATGGCAAACTGGCTGACACTGACGGCGGCGGTGCACAAATGCTGCGCAGATAGCGCCATTCGACGGCCAACACTGCGGTTTCTGGTGTGTCCGCTGTGCCGTGCGTGTGATCATTGCTTGTACAGCCCTCTCGCAGTGTCCGGAGCAAGTATGGTGGGTCTGACACACCGGTGTCAATGTGTTCTTTTTTCCATTTCCAGGAGTGTATAAAGTTTTTTGCATCTCACTAAGGGCTCCCATTCTCAAATAATGGAGGAAAAAAGTGAAGATATTTGCACATCAGGCATTTTGCTTCTTTCATCCACACCCATTGGTATATATATATATATATATATATATATATATATATATATATATATATATATATAAGATAGCCTTTGTATTAATTCCTCTCTCTCTCTCTCTCTCTCTCTCTCTCACACACACACATACACACACACATACACACACACATTGACACACACACAAACTTTCGCATTTCCAACGTACATACCATTTGTCAAAAGGCTTGCTAAAATCGCTAGACCATTAATTCCAGTGGACAAGTGACTGTCAAACTGCATTCAAGAAATGGAAAGAGGTCGTAACAACTAGCCTAGTATTAATATTTTCAAATGATGTGAAAGGGGTTTTCTTGTCCAGTGATGCATCCAATCTAAGTCAGGATTTGAATTACAAGGAACACCCAGTAACTTATACATCAAGACAGTTGAACAAAGCCATATGGAACTACTCAACTATGGAGAAGGAGGTGCTGGTATCATATATGGTATTACCTATATTCACTGATACCCGTATGGAGGAAATTCATCATTATAAAGGAAAATGGGGAATCAAAATGGTTATGAAGGTTGCAGGATCCTTTGAGCAGATTAGTTCATTGGGCTTTGAAGTTAGGTGAATTTAATTATGAGGTAGTACACAAACCTGCCAGCAAACAGAAATGCCAGTGGCTGAAGCAGAACGATTGGAGTCATACAAGTACTTGGCAGAGACCTTGCAGAGTGTCAATAGGCGCAGACCACTGATGCAGACTGCCAGTTATTTAAGACACAGTTGCAGTTCACTATGCATGATGGACTGCTGTGTAGCATGGCGAAGCTTGCTCCAAACTCTGAGGGGCCTGCAGCTCTGAGAGACACAGTTTTGAAGAACTCACATGAGCATGTATTAAGCTGGTGCATAAGTTCATAGCATTAGTGTGGGTTTATTTGTCGATTGTCATTTTTTTCATTTGTAGTTCACTGTTACTTTTTGAGTTTATATATTTTCATTCTGTCATTTCGAGATGATGAATGGAGCTGTGAATGCTAGGCAGTGGAGTGCCAAATGGAGGACTCAGAACATTTCTGGCATGGTCTTCTGTGTGAATTCAATAGAGAGATCACAACAGTGGAGGAAGCCACAAAAATTTGCATTATGCATGAAGATAATGCCACTGGACAGAGGAGCATGGCAAGAAAAGGAATTTCTCATTTTAAGGAGAATCGTTTAGACATTAGTGACTCTCTACACTCAGGAAGACCTTGGGGATTTGATGAAGACCATTTAAATGCATTAATTCACAATGATTCACGTCAGTGAACTCCAGAACTGGCAGAAGCGATGAACTGTGATCATTCTACCATCGGGCAATAATTGCATGCATTGGGGAAGGTTCAAAAATTGGGTGTATAGCTATGACATGTTCTAAGCCAAAATCACAAAAATCAGTGGGTAGCCATATGTGCATCTCCTCTTCCTCGTTACCTCATCACCAATTGGCTCGTGAACAATGACCATTCCTCTCCTATCTCGTTGCTGGTGACAAGAAATGCTTTCTCTATGCTAATGTATGGAAAATAAAGGAATGGTTGAGCCCAGACAGAGCATCAACACCCCATTCAAAGGCCTGCATACATTCTCAAAAGATAATGTTATGCATCTGGTAAACAGAAATGATGTGCTGTACTACAAATTGTTTCACCAAGATGTAACCATCACTTCTGACATTTATTTTCAACAACTGAGATGTCTTGCAGATGCATTCCCAGAACAGTGACCAGGAAGACTGCACAAAAGTGGTGTTACTCCATGATAACACCCACCCACATTCTACTAGACTGACAAAAAACCCGATACAGGAGATGGGTTGAAAATCCCTTCTACACCTATCTTATTCACCAGATTTTGCACCCTCAGATTTTCATTTTTTCCACTCCCTGTCAAACAACTTTCAAGGAGCCTCCTTTCCAGATGAAAATGCACTTCGAACATGACTCAATGAATTCTTTGCCTCAAAATCACATGAGTACTGCAGTTGCAGAACAGAAAAATTACCACAGTGTTGGCAGACTACTGTAAATAGTGAAGGAGAACATATTACTGATAACTAAAATCTCTCTTATGTGTGTTTATTAAACTTACGGAAAATGCTGTGATCTTATGCACCATCCCAGTATTAGCAGCCACAGCTGAAGGACAACTATTGTCAACTAGCTAAATGATACTGGTGGAGGACAAGGAGACAGGACATTTCCAGTCTGTGAGGAGATGCATTCCATTTGCATAACATGTCGATCTCAGTAATCACAAAGATTACGAGAGGCATCCAAGCGATCTAGAAAGGTATGAATGAACATTTTGGATCCATTCAGTCTAACACCAGTGGGTAACTGCTATCTGTTAACCATCATGGGCCACTTTTCATATTACACTGAAATGGCTACAGTAAGAGTACAGTGACACTTGCAGTGGTAAACAGCTATTTATTAAAGTTTAGTTTTTCCAGCACAATAATAACAAATCTGAGTACAACTTCATATCCAAGCTAATTAAACAGCTGTGCCATCTACTACAAATCCAGAAGCTCAGAACTAGTCTGGCCCACCATCAATAAAATAGAAGAACAGAATGTGTGTCCATTTCACTGTCAGAAAATATGAATTTATTATGTGAACTCCCAGTGACTGCCCTATGTCATAGCTGTGTACAGTTCTAAAGTGCTTGGCAGCCTTGGGCTCTTGCCATATGAGATCATATGCAGTGGAAGGATATTGCCACCTTTTGAAGTGATTATATGTAAAGTTGGGGAAAATGGAGAGTTGTGAAAGTGCCTTGGGCTGTGTGGAGACAGATAAAGAAAGCAAAAAAAAGTGCTTAATCATCAATAACAAAGGGATGACATGTTTCTAAACCAAATCAGTAGAAAATCAGCATTGGCAAATTCCTACACACTATAGGACAAGAAAATTCTTTAGGTAGTATCAAGGGACATATCAGGCCAGCACTTTATTTTATTTATTTATTTATTTAACCTGGCAAGATTAGGGCCATCAGGCCCTCTCTTACATCTAACCAGGCATTCTACTTATTTCACATTCATATGTTTTAGTAGGCATGTTAAACTACATGTAGTACAAAAAGTGAAATAAACAATTAGAAAGGTACGCCTGGAAAAATACATTATTGAAGAGAAAGATTTTAGATAGGACTGCTGGCAGCAGGGAGTATGAGGGAGACTCATGGTGAAGGGAGGAGAAGAATAGAGAGACATGATGAAACATAATTAAGGAAATATAAAGGTAAAGAAGATTGCGTGGCTAATAGAGATAGATGAAGAGGAAGGCATCTCAGGAGCAAGATAGGAGACGCTAGCTTTGCTATTTGACAGATGAGAGGATTGGCCTTGTACATTAATTTTGTGGAGAACTTTATGAGGATGATAGTAGGAAATGCTTCAACTTCTTCTTAAAAGCAGCAGGAGATTGAATTTTCCTCAAGGCAGGGGGCAGTTTGTTCCAGAGGCGGACAGCGGCAACTGAGAAGGAGTTTGCAAAAGTTTTTGTTTTGTGAGTGGGCACAGTTAGGATACCAAATAAGAGTGACCTCGTGTTTCGATTATGATGGTATGACAGGTTTTTAATCTCTGAAGCAAGGTACTGGGGTGCTTGCTCGACGAGGAGTCGGTGAAGTAGACATAGAGCGTGGTAGTCACGCAGTTTGTCCAGTCGCAGCCACCGTAGCTCGGAGTATGAAGCACTAACATGATCATATCGGCGAATGTTGCAGGTGTAACGCACACAGGCATTCATGGTTAGCTCTAGCCGTCTTTTGTTTTCACTACTTATGCCTTGTTGAATCACATCACAATAGTGGAGGTTTGGTAGAATGAGTGCTTGCACGAGCTGGCGTTTCAAGTCCTGTGGAAATATGTTCCGAAACTTTTTGAGAGCATAGAGAACAAGCAGACGTCTTTCGGCACACTGCGACTGTATTCTCCGCCCAGTTGAGATGCTCATCCAAAGTTACACCCAAGTTCTTCATTGTTTTCTGATATGGTATTGGAGTACCGTCGAGCAGAATAGGAGGTAGCCGTTCGCGGAAATCTGAACTTATTAATTTCTGATGGGCTATTAAGATTACTTGCGTCTTTTTTGGATTAAGTTTAAGCCCCAGGTTTTTCGCCCATGTCACTACTGAAGACAGATCATCATTCATCAGAGCGATTGCAGTGTTTACATCTTCAAGTCTGACGCTTAGGTAGAGCTGGAGGTCTTCGTCATAGAAATGATATTTACAGGAGGACAGAACCGACGAAATATTGTTGACATATAAAGAAAACAGAAGTGGTCCTAAGACTGATCCTTGTGGCACTCCCGAAGAAACATGTTTCCAGGAAGATTTTTCATTTACGCAGACAACACATTGCTGTCTGTCTTTTAAGTAGCTTTCAAACCATCTCATTGCACTATCAGAGAAATTAATCTGTTGCATTTTTCTGAGCAATATGTAAAGTTAACAGTGTCAAAAGCTTTGCTGAAGTCCAGTAGCGTCAATATTGTTGCCTTTCGATTGTCGATGGCATATTTCAGGTCATCAGTTACTTTAATTAGACCAGTGTTTGTGCTGTGATGTTTACGGAAACCGGATTGAAATTTGTCATATAGGCTGAATTCATGCAAGTGTTCAGTGATTTGGTCATGAACAATATATTCAAGTGCTTTGGAAACAGCAGGCAGTATGCTAATTGGTCGGTAATCACTAGGCAGTTGCGGGTTTTCAATCTTAGGGATGGGTCGAATTATGCTTCTTTTCCATGCAATGGGGTATATTCCGTTCACGAGGGAAAAATTAAATATGTCAGTTAAGACAGGTACTAAGATATCGGCAACATTCTTAATCATGGTTATACCGATACTGTCGTTGCCTATTGCATAAGAAGAGATTCTCATTATTGCTTTTCTTGCCGTATTTGTTGTTACATGTTTTAGATGGAAGGTATCGATGTTAGTTATCCTGTTTGGGGATTCTTGTGGACGGTAATTATCAGCCGTGCTGGTATTCAGAGGTGCAGAGAAGAATTCAATTAATTCGTTAGCTGACACATGAAAAGTAGTTTCCGATTTTGCCTTTCCGACCCCCAAGCTACGGAGATTCTTCCATAGAGTCGTGGGTGTCAGATCGCTGCATACAAGGGAGCGAGCGTGCCTGATTTTGGCATTGCGAATGCATTGTGTCACTCTGTTCCGTAGCTTTCTATATTCTTCGAAACGCTCGGGTTTCGAATCTGCCTTGAAACGCCTGTGGGCAACATCCCTATTAGTCATCATTTGACGTAATTCAGCTGTCAGCTATGGAGCAGGAGATTTTCTTACACGGACTGTGCGCACAGGTGCATGTTTGTCATAGAGGGCAGTGAGGTTATCACTAAGTTCATTAATTTTGCCGTCGATTGTAGATTATCTGATTATTTGATGCCATGAGATTTCTGAGCAGTCGGCTGTTAGAGCGTCAAGGTCAATACGTTTCATGTTCCTACAAGTTATGTAATGCGATTTGATCCTTGGGGGCTGCACAGAGTAGGCCAGAAATATTACATCATGTACTGAGAGGCCAGGGGCCGATGATTGGCCAACATCTCTTACTTTGTCAGTCTGTTTCGTTGCGATTACGTCTATAAGAGTATGACTGTGCGCTGTATGCTGTGTAGGTTGTAATGGAAGAATGTTCATGCTATTGCAACTAAACAATCTTCTTAGGTTTATTGCGGAGGGAGTGTCTCTTAGCAGGTCTATGTTCAAGTCACCCATTACGATGACATGTTCGTATTGACACTGAAGTGAATGTAATTCCGACTGGAAGGAACTCGTTGAGCTTATTTTTGGCGGCTTGTACACGACGCCAGTCTAGAATTTCCGACTTTGTATATTTATTTCGATGAACATGAATTCAGCCTCTTTTTCTTCAGCAGGATTTGACGTACATAAGACATTTGCTTTGAGATCTGTTTGTATATACGCGCCGACCCCGCCACCTCGCTTTTTTTATCTGTCTGCCCTAAGAAATGTGTACCCTGGGAGATAAATAGATGCAGAGGATATGTGTAGTTTCAACCACGTTTCGGATAAGAGTATTACATGGTAGTTTAGTTGGTTGAAGAGAAGGCTAAGTTCTTCTTAATGCGCAGGTAAAGACTGGATGTTGCAGTGAGCTGCTAAAAGCTCTGACGCGTTCCGCTGAGCAGCCTGGAGTAGGGTGGCAGACTGGTTTGTCCCTTTGTTAGGTACTACCTGCCGCGAGGGGCACTGGCCGGTGTTTCCGCCAAGTGACATAACATAGGGGTGTCCGAGATTTTACTACCACTGGTTCTGCTACAGCAGGAAAATTTAAAACTAAGACGGTAATGAAGGAAGTGAGAACTGATGAGTAGAATGCACATGGAATGACGTATGCACACAGATCACATCTGCAGATCTGTGTGTTCAGAGCCTGTTGGGCCATCTGGAGAGGTCACTCTGACATGTAAGTGAATTGTAAAACTTGTTCCTTAAACCTTTGTAAAATGTTGGTGATGATATGATTCTTCAAGAGCAGCTACACCATGTCATTGTGCTGCTACAAATACACCAACCATTGCCATCTCCAATGCCTTCAACACCACTGCCACTACATCAGGTGAAATTTCTTTGATACGTCGAACTGCTGCAGTTGTGGCCATTGGCATCAACAACTTGACATCAACCCACATTCTCATCATCTTCACATCGATGGCAGGTCACACCATTGCCCCACTTACTGTCATTATCACTGGCATATCAACCACCATTCACAGTGCAATCATCATCATCACTGCAGTGGCAACAGCTTCTTCCGTCACTGAGACTACGTGATTTGGTAATAAGTTCAGGTGGTGAGGGTAGTGCTGAATTTGTGCCATTAGAGTCCTTTATGTATGAACCAAGGCTGCAGTGTTTTGCTCCCACTGCCAATGGCAATCAGTACCACACCTTCTCATGTCGATGGTGCTAATGATTATGATTAGATTCAGTTTAGTTCCATAGGCCCAAAAAATGATATGATTCTCGTGGGTGTGGAACATGTCAGAAATATAATATAAAAAACATAACATATTTGAATATAGTACTTACTACCATGGTCATTTGTAAGAAGATTGTCAAAAGAGATGAATACATTACATTAAACTGGAACTGCTAATATTTACAGAATTAATACCCCATCAGAATGAAACATTGTTACGCACTTTTAATAAATTTATCATACAAAAAATACCTAATCTTAACTGTTGTGATCAAGTGCTGCAAAAACTGAAATCTAACAGAGATTTTTGCTTAAGCTGGCATAACAGTTCCTGTTAAGACATTAATCTATAGAGTAGAAGGTCTTGCCTATCAAAAAGTCTTTCAAGCTCTGTTTAAACCGTTTTTAATGGTTGCTGACAACTTATTGAAAATGTGTGTTCCTGAATATTGGACCCCATTTTGGACCAAGGTAAGTGATTTTAGGTCTTTATGTAGATTGTTCTTATTCCTAGTATTGATACTACTTACTGAGTTCCCTCATGGGCACTTTTGATTTCACATTACTTCACAAGGTTACACCAAGATATTCTATTGGCATGGCTGTGTCAAGCAGTACACCACTAATACCATATATGAACATTACATGATCGTTTTTCCCACTCATTTGCATCAACTTACATTTTTCTACATTTTGGAACAAGTTGCTATTCATCACACCAAATAGAAATCCTGTCTAAGTCATGCTGTATTCTTCTGAAGTCACTCAATGATACTTTTCCGTATACTACAGCAGCATCAGGAGTCGCAGGCTGCTGCTCACCCTGTCTGTCAGATTATTTATATATATAGGTAACAAGAACAGTTCTGTTATACTACCCTGTGGCACTCCCAATGGTAATCTTGGCCACCCCAGGTAGAAGCCCAGATGCAAGCTACTCAAGACATTAAGCAGTAATGACCTCATCACTGAGTCTGGCATGTGAGAACATCTACAGCAGCCAAAGGGTTAAATGCATCATTTAAAATTTCTGCTTTTAGCTTGCTGTTTTCAGTTTCAAAAACAGACCAATGCACAAGAGATGAATAAATGTTCTGAATAATTCATTGACTTTAATTATGAGAGGAACTTCCTACAATTTTCTGACAGATCTTTTACAAGGATCTGACTCACAATTATTGCAGGCCCCACATATAGCTCTTCTTACATGTCTTTCCATATTTATTAAGTTTTCTCTATGAGTTTTCCTATGTTCCATGACATACAAAAAAGGAACTCATTCAACCATGTAGAAGCATGAAACAGTGGAGAGGAGCACAGTAACCACATACATATGTGAAGACTTACCCTGAACACTAGATGACTCTTGCTCCATTTGGGCTTGCTATTAGTTCTTTGGCTGTCTTAATCTGATCAGTTTTTATTCACACATGGAGTATGATTGGAAGCCGTTTTTAAATGAGTTTAACACAACACCATGGGATTACATTTTAACGTTTGTACATCTTTATTAATATTATTAATAATGATGATGATGATATGCTCTAGACTAATATTCACATGTTTCATTCAACAAGTTGGCAAGTTTACAAACAAGTAGCAATAATCAACACTGACTCAAAACTTTACATAATGTGTACTTGCATATGGCTAACTATGGACTGGCTAAATGAACAAACTGACTCATAAGTGACATAGTAATTCTGCTATTTGATTGCTTTTCTCAACTAACTGTCTTGTAACTTTACATGAATTACCTGAAAATAGTGACACATAATTTTACATGTTGGTTCTTAGATGCAGATAAAAAAGAAAGAAAGAAAAAATTGAGCAACATCATGTTTGTGCTGGCTGAGGATTCACCACTGATTTACAATGAGTTCATGTGCAATGCCTTTTTAAAGTTTTGCGTAGGACAGATATACTACACTGTTAAAATATAAAGCTATTGCAGTTTCAAAATTAGCGTAAAAGATACAAAAAGTGATAAATACACTAACAGATTATGTAGAGATACTATTTTGTTTAGAAAGCCGATTAATGTCCTTAAACTGGGACAAATAATTATTCTATCTTATGGGGGGGGGGGGAGGTTTTATTGTGCACTGAAATTTACAATTCTCACCAAGAATTTTCTGGAAAATCAAATTTCGTAACTGGAACACTTTATATGCCAGGGTAACTATATACTTTTGGAAACAGAAGAAATAGGGCTACAAAACAATAATACTGGATTTTTGAAAGGGTTGCATCTTAAGATCTGATCATTCTACAAGCCATTAATTTCAAATAAATATCAATTTTGAACTGCTTAGGTTTCAGAAAAGACAAGATTGCCTTTAGAAGGATGGGAAAAAGGGCTTTCAAATCAGGTCTATCAAGTGTAAAACAAAACTTATTGGTGGGTCAAATTTAGAAGTGTGTGCAGTTGTAGTGAACTGTTAATTTCAAATATTTTTTTAAGTATAATGTTTCTCATGGCCTATCTAATTCATCATAATTAGCAGATTGTAAATTATACATTCAACAATAAAATTTGAGACCTACACTTTATGTATGAATTTGGAGATTTCAAATAATCAAAGTACATGCATTACGTGTAGAATAGAGAGCACAGAAGAAAAAAATGTTAGGAGTGCTATTACAGAAAGTGGAGCTATTCCAGCATACTATGTTTCAGTTTCACCTATCAGTTCTGCTGTCACTCCAGGAATACCCTTGGTGTGCACTTCACTTTAGCATGTTACATGAGACATGGCAGTGGTACATCATCTCACTACACATGCTCACCTCATAGTTAATAAGACTGTAGATTAAAGTAATAATGAAGGGTAGGAATGAGGTGGAAACACATGTAGGTGAAGATGCAGTTTTATTAAACTAAGATTGATGAAAACTGCATCATGATCCGAGTTAGTGATCACGAGATACTTATATTTTCATTGAGCATGATAATCCATCTGAATTCATGGTAACCAGCAATGGCTGTGAGTAGCCATTGTCAAACAAGAGTCTGTAGGCATTGACAAAAACTGTAAGTCAGTATAGGAGGAGTTCAGACTATGGTGCCTGCAAGTCTGGATTGGGAATATTAATAGTGACATTTACAGTGATGGACACCCTCCAGTTAACGCCTGGTGGAACCCTCCAAGGCAATGCGGAAGGGGAAAGGAAAAACAGTTCATCATAAAATTACAGTCTATCAGAGTATGGATGTAGAAAAAACTGTGCCAAGTATGATTCTGCGAGTGTCTCTACTGGCGCCATCTGGTTAGGCCATATACACTGAAGCACCAAAGAAACTGGTATAGGCATGCATATTCAAATACAGAGATATGTAAACAGGCAAAATATGGCACTGCAGTCAGCAGCACCTATATAAGACAACAAGTGTCTGGTGCAGTTGATAGATCAGTTACTGCTACTACAATGGCAGATTATTAAGATTTAAGTAAGTCTGAACGTGGTGTTATAGTGGGCACACGAGTGATGAGACACTGTATCTTTGAGTGAGGTAGCAATGAAGTGAGGATTTTCACATATGACCATTTCACGAGTGTACTGTAAATATCACGAATCCAGTAAAATATCTAATCTTTGACATTGCTGCAGCTGGAAAAAGATCCTGCGAGAATGGGACCAATGATGACTGAAGAGAATTGTTCAGTGTGACAGAAGTGCACCCCTTCCACAAATTGCTGCACATTTCAATGCTCGGCCATCAACAAGTGTCAGTGTGTGAACCATTCAATGAAACATCATTGATATGGACTTTTGGAGCCAAAGGCCCACTTGTGTACCTGTGATGACTAAATGACACACAGCTTTACACCTTGCCTGGGGCCATCAAGACTGACATTGGACTGTTGATGACTGGAAACATGTTGCGTGGTCAGAAAAGTCTTATTTCAAATATTATTGAGTGGATGGATGTCTATGGGTATGGAGACAACCTGATGAATCCAAGGGCCCTGCATGTGAACAGGGGACTGTTGAAGCTGGTGGAGGTTCTGTAATGGTGTGGGGCTTGTGCAGTTGAAGTGATATGGACCCCTGATATATCTGGATATGACTCTGGAAGGTGACATGTATGTAAGCATCCTGTCTGATCACCTGCATCCATTCATGTCCACTGTCCATTCCGACAGACTTGGGCAATTCCAGCACAAAAATGCAACCCACCACACGTCCATAATTGCTACAGTGTGGCTCCAGAAACACTCTTCTGAGTTTACACACTTCTGTTGGCCACCAAACTACCCAGACATGAATATTATTGAACATATCTGGGATGCCTCGCAACATGTTGTTCAGAAGAGATCTCCACCCCCCATACTCTTACAGATGTATGGAAAGCCCTGAAGGATCTGATTGTGTCAGTTCCCTTCAGAACTACTTCAGATATTAGTCAACTCCATGCCACATCATGTTGTGGCACTTCTGTGTGCTCGTGGGGGCCCTACATTGTATTAGACACATGTACCATTTTCTCTGGCTTACAAAAAGCATTAATATTCCTAAAGTCAGTTGACTGACATCACTGCAGCCCTGTAAGATTAGCAGTGGGGGATGGCAACCCACTGTTCAGAGAGAATGCGACTGGTGTTAAAAGAGGCCTGATGTGCAATGAACTTTAGCCCCACATTTGTGGCATAATAAGGCAAGGCCAAATTTTGGAGTTTTGTGAACTTAGCCCACAGTTGAGAAAGAAAGCTACAGAGTAAGGATTGGAGCAGACAGTGGCAGTAACAATGAAGGAGGCAACATCATCGCAACTATGTAGCACACAGCAGCACTTTCCCTTGTGCTGTTACTAGAGTTACACATCAAGGTGGACAATCAGATTCAGTCCCCCCACATCTTTCAATCACCATCCTATGAATGGTGTGTGAAACTGTGTGGTGAAGTAAGGGTAGAAATGTTAGTGTGACAGAGTAAATGTGAATACAGCACATAAAGAGGTGGTCTTACTGTAATTTAATGTGTTAAAATTAAGTTTGCATTAGATATAACCTATATGAATGGAAAATTGTTAGTGATAACGATCAGCTGATGTTTTCTTGCAACTGGTAGTATAAAGTATTGATTTAACTTGTAACAAATTTGTAATGCCAGCTAAGATATTGAAACAGTCAGAATCCAAGACTATGAGGAATAGAAATTTTTTTGGGTTAATTAAAAGTGGGAGGAAGTCAAGGACACTTAAATGGTAAAGTAATGAGAAAAAGAGTAAATTATGGTATTGTCATTGAAAACGCATAAAAAGGTTAAAAATAATGGATATTGAGTGAGATGCAGCAGTGGTATGTGTTCCTACTATGATGTGCATATAAGTGTTAATAAGTTGGTACATTGAAATAATGATGGATAGAAGGAATCATATGCAGATGGATGAGAAATTTTAGTAGACTAAGATTCAATACAAATTATAATATGAAAGGAAAAAATAGTTCATCATAAAATTACAGCTTTTTGGAGTTAGGATGTAGGAGAAACTGTGCCATGTATGATTCTGGGAGTGTCTCTACTGGAGCCACCCAGTTAAGTCATTATAATATGAAAAAGCATTAATACCCACTTTCGAACAAGAGGGCGCAAATGTGCACAAAAAATTGTACGTCGGCATGGCTGGAGTTCAGACTGTGGCATCTGGAACTCAAGTGTAAGAATAATTAACAGTGGCAAAAATAAAAATAAACCATAGTTTGTAGGGATAGACATCCTTCAGTTAAGATCTGGTGGAACCTTCCAAGGCAATTCAGAAGGAGAAAGGAAAAAAATAGTTCATCATAAAATTACAGCTTTTTGGAGTTAGGATGTAGGAGAAACTGTGCCATGCATGATTCTGGGAGTGTCTCTACTGGAGCCACCCAGTTAGGTCATTATAATATGAAAAAGCATTAATACCAAGTGGTGTGGTGCAGTGATTAGCACATTGGACTCATATTCAGGAGGATGACAGTTCAAACCTGCATCCAGCCATCCTGATTTAGGTTTTCCATGATTTCCCTAAATCAATTCAGGCAAATGCCAGGATGGTGCCTTTGAAAGGGCATGGCTGACTTCCTTCTCCATCCTTCCCTAATCTGATGGGACAGATGACCTCACTATTTGTCCTCCTCCCTTGAATCAACCAACCAGAGCATTAATATTCCTAAAGTGGATTGGCTGATATCACTGAAACCCAGTAAAGTAAGCAGTGGGGGTTGGAAACCCATTGTTCAGGAAGAATGTAAAGTTTTGAAAGAGGTCAGACAGGCAACGAACATCAGCCCCACATCTGTGGCATAATAAGCTTTGATATTTCTCCTGTCTAGTTCACAATGTCTAACTAAGTACACTCACGTAGGCAGTGAAATTGATTGGTGCTGATAAACTGTATTTTGATTTGTGTTTATCTACACAGACTTAGATGTTGATAGATACTGAGCAAAGCTTGTGACGTGCATCATGCCATTACTCCAATTCATTTTGGTAAGAAGGATGATATGTGCTCTCTAGTTGTTTATTGCTTCAGTGTTGTGATTGTATTGTCACTGACTACTTCTTGTTTCATAATTGCAGATTTAGATAAGTTTGTGTCTTGATAAATATTGGGTTATTAATTGTAACAGCTCCTAAAGTATCCTGACATTGTGGTTTTATGCTCTACATGGCAGAGAGCATAAATCATATGCCCGCACAGTATCACGCTGTTGTGGCAGCTTAGATTTGTGAATTCATATGCAAGTAAGTGTTTCATTGAGGGCCATAGTGCCATGTTAATTGTAAGTAGTAACAGTCACACAAGCTCTGTGAATTCAGATAATCACATATTTAATTTTATGCAACTCATGTAATGAAAGTACACCTACCAGATGGGAGGACACTGGGCCTCTACAGTATATTAAGATTTTACCTGATGTCTTTATGGTGTACCAACCTTTCCCAGAGTGTTGCAGTCTTAAATTAATTCCTCATCAGAGTGTGTATGTGGAGTATGGGATACTGGCAACCACAATGCAGGTAAGTTTAACAGGTCAAGGAGGTGCAAAAGGCCTTTAAGGACACAGGACCAACAGGTAGGTCAGTATTTCAACTGCGTCATGCATCTCTGTTAGGTTTCTGCTTCCTGGTACAGGCAGTTTGCTCCATAGTGTGTTGTTGTTTAAGGCTTTTGCAGATGTTCTCTCTCAGTATAAACCAATGTGTTATGTTTTGATTATCACTAAAAAGGCTACATTCAATTAACTTATAAAATGAGAGAATGTTACAGAAATGTTCCATACAGTCAAAAGAGGTCCCTAAAATTACTGCAACATTATTTGTCAGAACTTTTTTATTTTACATTTTCTTTCTATTAATGTACCAACAAGTTTTCCTGTCATAATGCCTGGCACCTAAGCATGGAAGCCAATGCGGTCAACAATTATACCAGAATGAGCCCTTTCTGATAAAATCCTACAAGGCATAATTGTAGCTGCACACCACACTGAAGAGAGTTAAGTGTCAAGCACAGTCACTCTTGGTAAAATATTCTCAAGTTATGCTGTCATAGAGCACTTCAATAGCTGCAGTGCTAAATTACTGTACTGCTTAAATATTTTCTCAATTACAAATGAAATAGCAGTAGGTTCCCTAATCTTAGCTCTTGCATTTATTTATTTTTTCAAATGATGTAAGTTTTTAGATATGTAAATAAGATAGCTGCAGTTTACTTAAATGTATGGAAGAAGTGTCCTTGACACTAAGAACATCTGAACAGTGATGCAGAGCTGCTTACTGTGTCTGGACAGGTGACACAGTATAGCTGCAGAGCAACAGTGGAGCCTTGTTCCTTATATAGTAAAGTAATTTCTTGAAACTTCCTGGCAGATTAAAACTGTGTGTCCAACCGAGACTCGAACTCAGGACCTTTTCCTTTCACAGGCAAGTGCTCTACCATCTGAGCTACCGAAGCACGACTCACGCCTGGCCCTGCAGGAGAGCTTCTGTAAAGTTTGGAAGGTAGGAGACGAGATACTGGCAGAAGCAAAGCTGTGAGGACCGGGTGTGAGCCGTGCTTCGGTAGCTCAGATGGTAGAGCACTTGCCTGCGAAAGGCAAAGGTCCCGAGTTCGAGTCTCGGTCGGGCGCACAGTTTTAATCTGCCAGAAAGTGTCATATCAGCGCACACTCCGCTGCAGAGTGAAAATCTCATTCTGAAAAGTAATTTCTTTCTTTGCTCTATATGTGGTTGCTCATAATATTTTATCTGTTTCTGCTGATGGCAAGAATAATGGAATAATTCTTCTGAAAATTTGCTTTAAAATACATTTTAAAAGCACACATTACTTCTTGCATACCTGTGGACTGTCTCTTTCTCTTTTTTAAGTTCATTCTTTCAAAAGACATGTTCCTTCACATTTTCAATGAACCACTGTAATCTTGGCAGAATCAACCCTCTGCAAAAGTATTCTACAATCTGCTACATCATGGTTCAAGCCCTAACCACTCTGCATTGCACCTTGTTGTACGAAAACTAGTGTCACATTTCTGCACTTCCAATAAAGATTAAATTAATAAAAAACTGTAAAATCAATCAGTATGATGACACAACTTCCCCTGAAGTGATAACTGAATTCAGCATTGGTTAAATGTTTGATCATGGAGTGAAGATCCTTACGTATATTGTCATTCAAAATAAAACTGAAACATAGCAGGATTGTCAATTACAAAGATCATTCCTACAGAAGGGCATTTTTGAAATGTGGGTAAGCTTACATAGCTATATTACAAATATCCTTTGCAACAAGAATGTAAATACTGTCTGTTTTCACAATATTCTCTGAATGATATCATTAAACCAAAGTGGGCCATTGTTGTCTTTCATTACTCTACTTGGTAAGTATCCATCTAGTCTGCAGTTTATAACATATTTACAGTTTAACCACACCTATTCTTCATTTGTCAAATTTGAACTAAATGTTCTCAGCTTGCAACTAAAGTTTGTTGTTAGGGACTGTATATCCATTCAGCCAACACAAATACTCTTTTTGCTTTCTAGGTGTCCTCTTGCATGTGAACTGTTGGTCTAGTTGTTGAGGCAGCTGGCTGACAAACTATTCAGTATTACTTTGCAATACTCTTTGTCTGTATGGTTGGTAATGGATACATAGTTTTCTCAGTTGGTAGTGAGTAGATGAAATCACCACCTACTATTCATAAATGCACATGGTATTTCTGTACTACTGAGTTCTGGCTACCTTTGAATGATTTTACAAGTGATGTGTCATAACTGTGGGTGGGGAGAGGGGGGGGGGGCTAAAAGAAAAATGCCATTTTTGATGAAGATCACTCAACCTCAGTTGCTCTTGACATATTAGTTTGTAGTTGGATTCATTTGAACTGCACTATGCTTAATGGTGAAGTTACATTCCACACGTTCTTTCATGCACTATTTGATCACCTGCATAGTACTGACACAGAGCCACATTTGCAACATTTCTTTTTTTACCATATTACTCCTGCCTTAAACCAGTTATACTGGCTGGTGTGGAGACTATCATGCCTTCTCTCAACATGTGCTCCCTTGGTAGCTTGGAGAATGCTAAGGCGGTATTGCAGTTCCCGCCCGGTGTTTCGTAACATGTGTTCTGTCTCAGTACCCACAGCACCTTGTATCCTAGCCTTCAGTTCATCATCATCAGCAATTGGTGTGACAAAGACTCTGTCCTTGATATAGACCCAGAAAAAAAGTCAAAGGGCGTAATGTCTGGAGAGGGGAGTAATGTCGGGATCAGTAGATTGGAAGGAACTGTCCAACACCCTGGCCAACCTGCTCTCCAGACATTATGCCCCTTGACTTTTTTTCTGGGGCTATATCAAGGACAGAGTCTTTGTCACACCAGTTGCTGACATCAATGAACTGAAGGCTAGGATACAAGCTGCTGTGGGTACTGTGACAGAACACGTTACGAAACACCTGGCGGGAACTGGAATATCACCTCAACATTCTCCGAGCTACCAAGGGAACACAGTTGAGGTTTACTAATGTAAGTGGTATTAAAAGAACTAGTAACACTAACCTGTGTAATTGCATCAAATGTAACTTATTATGTCACACAGTTATTCTGTTATAAATTTTCAAAATCAGGGCAAGACTTTGTGCTCACCCTGTATAATGCATCATATATAATGTAAAAATTAGTAACAAGTATACTTTTATGAATATGTAAAATGTATTTTGACAAAGCCAATTCCTTGGTAAACATGCTGAACAGCTAATAAATAAACATATTAACATATTATTCATAATGTCTTCTATCATTATTATTCTACATTATTATTGACTGTTGGTTATTTGTGTTAGTAATTATGATGATATCTCATAACTGGACCACATGTATCCATAGAAGCTGAGAATTTTTTGTTACAGTTTTTGACACATGTACTTCTTGAGCCAATGTAAAAGAAGGCCTGAAGGCCATAATCTGTTCTGGCTAACTAACCAATAAACAAATAATAGAGTGAATTCTGAACTACTAATAGGTACATTCTGCTGATGTCATTTGAAAATATATGTAAAATCACAGATATAGAGAAAAAATGAGTGAATCTGAGGAAGAGACAAGTAACTAGACAAATGATCAAAACATAAAATTGTGAAATTTTAATGAAGCAAAATATATACATAATTTCATTCATAAAAGGAAGTTGGTATTTAAACAGTATATTTAACATAAAGTGTTAACTTTTGTTAAGTAAATCATTTTCAAGATTACTATCATATTCTATCACAAGTTTCTGTTGAGTAATTGGCCTCCCTGTAACCTAAAATGTTTGTTTTTCTATGCTCACTAACCTTCTCATAAATTTGTTTATAGAACTGAGGCAAAGGAGGAACATTTGCCAACTGAGATAAATTATCAATATAATTCCATTGCAGGTTACCCATTTTGTGCTGATAACGTTCTGGCATTCCCAATGATAACCGTAGTTGTAAATCTTCAGAAGTTTCACGTTCCATCTCAGCACGAGTTGGCAATCTTAATGTGCCATCAAGCACTTTCATACAAAATTTCACCTGAAAAATTCACAATAAATATCTAAAAATTAATTAGCATAACAGCGTATAATGTGGATCACTATACTGTGTTATAAATATTTGATATAGCGTAGGTAGTCGTTCATTATGTCATCCCTTAAGATTTTTACACTTTTGTGATAATCTATTTTAAAATTATGAGAAGTAAGAAAATGGAAGAATTCTACCGCCTTAAAACTTAATTTCACTAGATTAACAGGCCAATCAAAAGACCTTAAAAGAAATAACTGATCATCTCAACAGAAGATCGTCACCACTAAACTAATTCCAAAGGCTTATTACAAAATCTTTCTAGGACCACTACAAAAGCACAGCCCCATGTTAAAGTTGAAAACTGAGGATGGCAAAATGGCACATATTAATAAAGAACATGCTAAAATTATGAGAAAAGCATTAAATGAATGCCTTGATTAACACAGGTAACTTTTAAAATTTAACATGAACATCCCAATGCACGCCAAACATGAACACACACACATCCCCCAACAGCTCCACATGTGGAAGCAACACTCAAGGGGCAGAAAAATTACAATGATTGTCGAGAAGCCCAAGCTTTTGCAGACATGTGTAAATATGGACATGACATGATTTGGACATCCCTACACATGGCTCTATAAAAATTTAGGTAACAGAAAAACTGGATGGATAACTGCCATAATCCACTCTCTCCACAAAAAGGAGATAAGGGTAATTGAAGTAACTACAAAGGTATCTTTCTTGGACAGCACATGCAATATTTTTCCCAGCATTCTACATGGATAATTAAACAACAAGTAGAGTGAGAATCAGGTGAATACCAGACAGTCTTCACCCTCTGGAGCAGCTGTGAAGCACAAATCATTATTTTAAAATTAGTCATGGCATGTTACAAGAAACATGACAAGCCTCTAGCACTAACATTTGTAGATTTTAAGAAGACAGAAGACATGGGACATCTTAAAAATGGGTTCCTCTCAAACTTTGTCACATTAGCAGAATTCACCTTAACCCATACAAAATCTAAAGTCAATTTAAGAGGAGAGTTTTATAAACCATTTCTCATAACCACAGGCATACAACTGGGTGACTGCTTGTAACAACAGCTGTTTACCTGTGTGTTGAAATATTTAATTACAGGATGGCACAAGGTTAACCTTAAGAACACTAAAATTCAAAGACACAAAAACAAGATAAACAAACTGCTCAGGATTTACTGACAGCCTTGTTCTTCTATCCAAAAACATTCAGGAAACCCAATAAGAAGTTAAATTGCTACACAAAATATAGTAGAAAATCAGGCTGAAAATATTCTCTGAATAGCAACAAAATTAAAACACTACAAAAAAATAGTTATTAACCAGAAATACATATTTAAGTGAAACCATGTTCACAACAATTACCACAGCAGAAACAGACTGACTACTCATGATAGAAAGAAGAATAATCATAATGTCTATAACCAAAAATGCCAAGAATACTATCAATGGAGGCTAGGAAATTGAACTGAGAATGAGCACACTCAGGAAAAAAGGATTTCATTCTTGAGACATCTAATAAGACACCAGGAAACTGAATCATCAGGAGAATAACAGACATTAGAGAACAGTTAGAGCAACATTAGATGGGAAAAAATGTTCAAATGTATGTGAATTCCTAAGGGCCCAAACTGCTGAGGTAATTGGCCCCTAGACTTACACAATACTTAAACTAACTTACGCTAAGAACAACACGCACACCCATGCCTGAGGGAGGAATCAAACCTGTGGCAGGAATGGCCATGCAATCCGTGACATGGTGCCTCTAACCGTGCAACCACTCTGTGCAGCCTGTAGATGGATTGGGGAAATCAGGGAACATATGAGGGAACTACAAATCATAAAAGAAGATTAAAAAAAACAGACAGAACCAAGCAAACCAAAGAGAAAGAAAGTAGGCTACAAACTATGATCAAAAAATAGACAATGGGAAGTTTAAACACAGTTGGAGAAAGGAAGTTGAAACCTGAGAAAATGAAGCAGAACTCAGGCAACAGGAGACTGACAAAATCTTTTTGTAAAAGTGGCTATGATGGCACAAAGAAGGTTACAAAATGTAAATAAATAAACTGTAAAATCCTGTTTTACATGGCAGCCATTATAATTGTACACAACTATGTCCCCTTAAATCTGAACTATCAGCAGTAATGCATTCACTTTTTTAAAAATCCATAGATGGGCATATGACTTTTTTCCTAATAATCAAAACATATGAGGCTCTGAGAACCATAGGTGCCCAAAGTACAGAAACAAATTTTTGAGAAAAATACGCTGATGGAAAAAAATTACAACACCAGTCAGGAGTTTTGGAACACAAACAGAAGTTGGTAGGCATGTTTCTACATCTGAAAGCTAGTGTCTATTAAAATTTCATACCAGATGCATTAGAGTAATGCTACTAGCACCACTATGAGGATGTAAATCATGTTTGGTTTAAATACATGCTGCAATGGTCATGTGCATTAATCAACTTTGAGATTGGACATCATGAGTTGCTTTTAGTCAATAATGCTTTAAAGGTAACAAAGATGCCATTATCAACACCTCACTGAGTTTGAATGAGCTCATGTAATACGGCTGAAAGAAGCTGGATGTTACTTCTGTGATATTGCAGAAAGATTTGGCAGGAACATAGCCAGATGCCCTGTAGCGTTCATTCCACTGACCTCAAACCACCGGTATTTGTGACGTCAGTGGTGTCAAGCAAGAGCTCATTGGAGGGATGGGGGGAGGCCTATTGTGTCTTCTGATGAAAACTGTTTGCCTTGGTGCCACTGATATCTGTGTGTTGGTTAGGAGGAGGCCAGTTAAGCACTTGAAACCAGCCTATCTGTGTGCTAGACATGCTGGACTTACAACTGCAGTTATGATCTAGGGTGCAATTTCATATGACAGCAGGAGCACTCTCATGGTTATCACACACACCCTGACTGCAAACTTGTATGTCAAGCTGCTGATTTGACCTGCTCTGCTGCCATTCATGAACAGCAGTCCAAGGGCTGCTTCCCAACAGGATAACGCTCACCCACATACCACTGTTGTAACCCAACATGCTCTAGAGAGTGTTGACATGTTGTCTTTGCTTGCTCAATCACCAGATGTGTCTTCAATCAAGTACATATGTGACATCATCAGATGACAACTCCAGTGTCATCCACAAACAGCATTAATCATCCCTGTATTGACTGACTCAGGCACAGCACAATGGAACTCCATCCCACAAACTGACACCTGGCACCTGTACAACACAATGCATGCACATTTGCATGTTTGCATTCAACATTCTGGTGGTTACGCTGGTTATTAATTTACCAGCATTTCACATTTGCAATGACTTATCTCACGCTTACATTAACTTGTTACCCTGTGATGTTAATATCTTACATGTGTTACATCTGCATCTATGTGATTACTCTACTGTACACAATGAAGTGCCTGGCAGAGGGTTCAATGAACCACCTTCAAGCTGTCTCTCTACCATTCCAGTCTCGAACGGCACACAGGAAAAACTAGCACCTACATTTTTCTGTGCGAGCCCTGATTTCTCTTATTTTATTATGATGATCATTTCTCCCTATGTAGGTGGGTGCCAACTGAACGTTTTCGCAATCAGAGGAGAAAACTGGTGATTGAAATTTCATGAGAAGATCCTGTCGCAACGAAAAACGCCTTTGTTTTAATGATTGTCAGTACAATTCACATATCATGTCTGTGACAGTATCGCCCCGACTATTTCATGATAATACAAAATGAGCTGCCCTTCTTTGTACTTTTTCAATGTCATCCATCAGTCCCAGAATAGGGCAGACAAGTGTGGTGTAAGCAGTCTCTTTAGTAGAGCTGTTGCACCTTCTAAGTGTTCTGCCAATGAATTGCATTCTTTGGTTTGCTCCACCCACAATATTATCTACATGATCGTACCAATTTAGGTTATTTGTAATTGTAATCCCTAAGTATGTAGTTGAATTTACAGCCCTCAGATTTGTGTGACTTATCACGTAATCGAAATTTAGCTGATTACTTTCTGTACTCATGTGAATAACTTTGCACTTTTCTTTATTCAGGGTTGATTTCCACTTTTCACACCATACAGATATCTTATCTAAATCATTTTGCAAGTTATTTTCATCGTCTGATTACTTTACAAGATGGTAAATGACAGCATCATCCGCAGACAATTTAAGACGGCTACTCAGATTGTCTCCTATGTTGTTCATATAGATCAGGAACAATAGAAGACCTATAACAATTCCTTGGGGAATGCCCAATATTACTTCTGTTTTACTTGATGACTTCCCATCTATTACTACAAACTGTGACCTTTTTGACAGGAAATCATGAATCCAGTCACACAACTGAGGCGATACTCCATAGGCACACAGTTTGGTTAGAAGACACTCGTGAGGAATGGTGTCGAAAGCCTTCAGGAAATCTAAAAATATGGAATCAATTTGATGTCCCCTGTCAATAGCACTTATTACATGATGAGTATAAAGAGCTAGTTGTGTTGCACAAGAATCAGTGCTATAAATCATTTTCTTTGAGGTACTTCATAATGTTCGAATACAGTATGTGTTTCAAAACCCTACTGCAAATCAATGTTAGTGATATAGACCTGTAATTCAGCCAATTACTCCTACTTCCCTATTTGGGTATTGGTCTTTAGGTACAGATCTTCTTGAGGGCGAGTGATTGTATATAACTGCTAAATATGGAGCTATTTTATCAGCATTCTCTGAGAGGAATCTGACTGGTATACAATCTGGACCAGAGGCCTTAACTTTATTAAGTGATTTAAGCTGCTTTGTTGCACTGAGGGTATCTACTTCTATGTTTCTCATCGTGGCACATGTTCTTGATTGGAATTCAGGAATATTTACTTTGTCTTCTTTGGTGAAGGAGTTTCAGAAAACTGTGTTTAATAACTCTGCTTTAGTGGCACTGTCATCAGTGACTTCACCATTGTTATCATGCAGTGGAGGTCTTGATTGTGTCTTGCCAATGGGCTGTTTTATGTATGACCAGAATCTCTTTGGGTTTTCTGAGAGAGTTCGAGACAGAATTTCGCTGTGCAAAATTATTAAAAGCATCTCGCATTGAAGTACGTGTCATATCTCAAACTTCTGTAAAACTTTGCCAATCTTGGGCATTTTGTGTTCTTTTAAATTTGGCACACTTTTTTCATTGCTTCTGCAACAACGATCTGACCCGTTTTGTGTACCATGGGGGATCAGTACCATCACTTATTAATTTACGTGGTATACATCTCTCAATTGCTGTCAAGACTACCTCTTTGAAAACATTCCACAACTTTTCTACACTCTATACGATCAGATCAGAAGGAGTGAAGACTGTCTCTTACAAAGGCATTAAGAGCATTTTTATCAGCTTTTTTAAATATATGTTGTTGTTGTTGTTGTCTTCAGTCCTGAGACTGGTTTGATGCAGCTCTCCATGCTACTCTATCCTGTGCAAGCTGCTTCATCTCCCAGTACCTACTGCAACCTACATCCTTCTGAATCTGCTTAGTGTACTCATCTCTCGGTCTCCCTCTACGATTTTTACCCTCCACGCTGCCCTCCAATGCTAAATTTGTGATCCCTTGATGCCTCAAAACATGTCCTACCAACCGATCCCTTCTTCTAGTCAAGTTGTGCCACAAACTTCTCTTCTCCCCAATCCTATTCAATACCTCCTCATTAGTTACGTGATCTATCCACCTTATCTTCAGTATTCTTCTGTAGCACCACATTTTGAAAGCTTCTATTCTCTTCTTGTCCAAACTAGTTATCGTCCATGTTTCACTTCCATACATGGCTACACTCCAAACAAATACTTTCAGAAACGACTTCCTGATACATAAATCTATATTCGATGTTAACAAATTTCTCTTCTTCAGAAACGCTTTCCTTGCCATTGCCAGTCTACATTTTATATCCTCTCTACTTCGACCATCATCAGTTATTTTACTTCCTAAATAGCAAAACTCCTTTACTACTTTAAGTGTCTCATTTCCTAATCTAATTCCCTCAGCATCACCCGATTTAATTTGACTACATTCCATTATCCTCGTTTTGCTTTTGTTAATGTTCATCTTATATCCTCCTTTCAAGACACTGTCCATTCCGTTCAACTGCTCTTCCAAGTCCTTTGCCGTCTCTGACAGAATTACAATGTCATCGGCGAACCTCAAAGTTTTTACTTCGTCTCCATGAATTTTAATACCTACTCCAAATTTTTCTTTTGTTTCCTTTACTGCTTGCTCGATATACAGATTGAATAACATCGGGGAGAGGCTACAACCCTGTCTCACTCCTTTCCCAACCACTGCTTCCCTTTCATGCCCCTCGACTCTTATGACTGCCATCTGGTTTCTGTACAAATTATAAATAGCCTTTCGCTCCCTGTATTTTACCCCTGCCACCTTTAGAATTTGAAAAAGAGTATTCCAGTCAACATTGTCAAAAGCTTTCTCTAAGTCTACAAATGCTAGAAACGTAGGTTTGCCTTTTCTTAATCTTTCTTCTAAGATAAGTCGTAAGGTCAGTATTGCCTCACGTGTTCCAACATTTCGACGGAATCCAAACTGATCCTCCCCGAGGTCTGCATCTACCAGTTTTTCCATTCGTCTGTAAAGACTTCGCGTTAGTATTTTGCAGCCGTGGCTTATTAAACTGATAGTTCGGTAATTTTCACATCTGTCAGCACCTGCTTTCTTTGGGATTGGAATTATTATATTCTTCTTGAAGTCTGAGGGTATTTCGCCTGTCTCATACATCTTGCTCACCAGCTGGTAGAGTTTTGTCATGACTGGCTTTCCCAAGGCCGTCAGTAGTTCTAATGGAATGTGGTCTACTCCGGGGGCCTTGTTTTGACTCAGGTCTTTCAGTGCTCTGTCAAACTCTTCACGCAGTATCGTATCTCCCATTTCGTCTTCATCTACATCCTCTTCTATTTCCATAATATTGTCCTCAAGTACATCGCCCTTGTATAAGCCTTCTATATACTCCTTCCACCTTTCTGCCTTCCCTTCTTTGCTTAGAACTGGGCTGCCATCTGAGCTCTTGATATTCATACACGTGGTTCTCTTCTCTCCAAAGGTCTCTTTAATTTTCCTGTAGGCAGTATCTATCTTACCACTAGTGAGATAAGCCTCTACATCCTTACATTTGTCCTCTAGCCATCCCTGTTTAGCCATTTTGCACTTCCTGTCGATCTCATTTTTGAGACGTTTGTATTCCTTTTTGCCTGCTTCATTTACTGCATTTTTATATTTTCTCCTTTCATCAATTAAATTCAATATTTCTTCTGTTACCCAAGGATTTCTAGCAGCCCTCGTCTTTGTACCTACTTTATCCTCTGCTGCCTTCACTACTACATCCCTCAGAGCTACCCATTCTTCTTCTACTGTATTTCTTTCCCCTATTCCTGTCAATTGTTCCCTTATGCTCTCTCTGAAACTCTGTACAACCTCTGGTTCTTTCAGTTTATCCAGGTTCCATCTCCTTAATTTCTCACATTTTTGCAGTTTCTTCAGTTTTAATCTACAGGTCATAACCAATAGATTGTGGTCAGAGTCCACATCTGCCCCTGGAAATGTCTTACAACTTAAAACCTGGTTCCTAAATCTCTGTCTTACCATTATATAATCTATCTGATACCTTTTAGTATCTCCAGGGTTCTTCCACGTATACAACCTTCTTTCATGATTCTTAAACCAAGTGTTACCTATGATTAAGTTGTGCTCTGTGCAAAATTCTACTAGGCGGCTTCCTCTTTCATTTCTTAGCCCCAATCCATATTCACCTACTATGTTTCCTTCTCTCCCTTTTCCTACACTCAAATTCCAGTCACCCATTACTATTAAATTTTCGTCTCCCTTCACTATCTGAATAATTTCTTTTATTTCATCATACATTTCTTCAATTTCTTCATCATCTGCAGAGCTAGTTGGCATATAAACTTGTACTACTGTAGTAGGTGTGGGCTTCATATCTATCTTGGCCACAATAATGCGTTCACTATGCTGTTTGTAGTAGCTTACCCGCATTCCTATTTTCCTATTCATTATTAAACCTACTCCTGCATTACCCCTATTTGATTTTGTGTTTATAACCCTGTAGTCACCTGACCAGAAGTCTTGTTCCTCCTGCCACCGAACCTCACTAATTCCCACTATATCTAACTTTAACCTATCCATTTCCCTTTTTAAATTTTCTAACCTACCTGCCCGATTAAGGGATCTGACATTACACGCTCCGATCCGTAGAACGCCAGTTTTCTTTCTGCTGATAACGACATCCTCTTGAGTAGTCCCCGCCCGGAGATCCGAATGGGGGACATTTTACCTCCGGAATATTTTACCCAAGAGGACGCCATCATCATTTAATCATACAGTAAAGCTGCATGTCCTCAAGAAAAATTACGGCTGTAGTTTCCCCTTGCTTTCAGCCGTTCGCAGTACCAGCACAGCAAGGCCGTTTTGGTTAATGTTGCAAGGCCAGATCAGTCAATCATCCAGACTGTTGCCCCTGCAACTACTGAAAAGGCTGCTGCCCCTCTTTAGGAACCACACGTTTGTCTGGCCTCTCAACAGATACCCCTCCGTTGTGGTTGCACCTACGGTACGGCCATCTGTATCGCTGAGGCACGCAAGCCTCCCCACCAACGGCAAGGTCCATGGTTCATGGGGGGGGGGGGGGGGGTTTAAATATATATACTTTGCATTTCATTTTGATGGTTGTAGGTGTGCAGCAACTGCCTTGTGGTTGCTAATCCCTGTATTCGTCACAATACTCACTACTTGTCCAGGATTATTTGTTGCTAATAGGTCAAGTATTCTTTCACAACCATTTACACTTTGAGTGGGCTCATAAAGTAATTGTTCAAAACCATTTTCGGATGACATTTTATGCCTGCCGCCAGCTTTAAACATACAATTTAACCAACATATCGAGGGTGGACTGAAGTGACCAATGACTATAATTGTTGAGCAGGGTACTTATTAGAAATGAGACTCAAGTTTTCTTTGAACTGTTCGAACTGTTCAGCAACTATATCTTCTGAGTCGGAGGAGGGGGGGGGGGGGGGTCGGTAAATCGATCCAATTAATAGTTTATTCTGATTGTCAGGTATAACCTCTACCCATGCTATTTCACATGAACTATCTACTTCCATTTCACTACAAGGCAAACTACCTCTGACAGCAATAAATACTCCTCCACCAACTGTATTTAATCTATCCTTTCTGAACACTGTTAGATCATCTGAAAAAATGTTGGCTGAACTTATTTCTGGCTTTAGCAAGCTCTTTCTACCTACAACTATTTGAGCTGGGCTTTCTATTAGGACTTGGAGCTCTGGTTCTTTCCCAACACAGCTATGATAATTTATAACTACAATACCAATCATTTCTACAACTACCTTACTGTGTTTTATCTGCCCCCTTTTAGACGGACGTCCCTTCTGTGGTTCCCTGAGACCCTCTAACCTAAAAAACCACCCAGTCCCTTCCACACACCCCCGCTACCCGTTAGCCACCTCCTGTGTGTAGTGGACTCCTGACCTATTAAGCGGAACCCAGAAACCCACCGCCCAATGGTGCAAGTCAAGGAATCTGCCTGAGTCTCTGATTCAGACCCTCCACTCAGCTCTGCACCAAAGGACCACAGTCAGTTCTATCGATGAAGCTGCAGATGGTGAGCTCCTCCTTAATCTCGGAAGTAAAACTGACAGTCTTTACCATTTCCGCTAGCCACCCGAAACCAGACAGAATCTGCTCCGATCCAAAGCAACACACATCATTGGTACCAACATGAGCCACCACGCTGAGCTGTTCTAACCAAACAAACAAAAGCCTGTACGATACGAGGTTTGATACAATGGTCAATAGCAATGGCCTGCCTAGACAAATATTTTCCTGAAATTTCATAATTCTATGTTAATTTTTTTTTTTTTTTTTTTTTTTTTTTTTTTTTTTTTTTTGTACTGCAATTTTTTTTCATCAGTGTAGACGTTTGTGAAAATCTAATTTATTGACATATCATCACAGTCATAGGTCTGAATTGTCTTTTAATCAAGTCTCAATGTCTTATACTACCTACAAAATATAATTTACCCTCTCTATGTTATGAAATATTAATTAAAATTTAAGATTATATTTATTTTTATGTTAATTCACAACATTACCATATATAGGATATTGGCAATAACATCTTTTGACAGTTATTAAGTTTGTAATTAATGTGAAACTAAAATCAGAACATAAAGAACAGATACTAAATGCAGCACACTGCACACACACACACACACACACACACACACACACACACACACACACATGATTATGATCTACCTCAACCCTTCATGGTCCTCATTATCATTTTCATTAAGCACATTCTGAGGCCTGAGGTTCAGATAAAAATGCCAGTACTTCTCCGATTATGAAATATTACTACTACATAAGTGATATAGGCACTAAATTATGTTGTCAACCCTTGATGACAACTCAGCAGCACAGAGCAACAAAATTATGCTGTGTGCTTTGGGCCTATGTGGAAATGAATATCCAAGAAAGATGGGAAAGCTTTTCGTGAGTGTTCACATCTACAGTGGGGGGCTACAGATATACATAAAACTGGTTCACCATAAGAGCAACAGATATCAGGAGCATAAACAAATACCACAATCTCAAAATCGATGATGGTATACTTTAGGCCCTTACAGTTCTCAGTGCCTCATATATTACCAAATTGTTACATTTTTACTGACAGATGGAGCTGTGGTGGTTCTGGCACCGTCATCCATCATTATTTATACTATTGATTCAGAAACTAAACTTCTGATATGGAGAAATGCACAGTTCTACAGTTTCATTTGGTTTACTCATCCAGATATAATGAAAACTACACTAATCAGTATGTTATTTCCTTTAACATTACAGAACCACTATCAATCTAAACCGATTGTTGATACACATACCATGTAAACTGGAGCCATTTTCACAATCAGGAATCTACAAAATTAACTGTGAAGAATGCCCAAAATTTTATATTGGAAAAACAGGAAGAAAGTTTAGTACATGATTTAAAGAACACACGACAATAAGTGACAATAACCCATCCACAATTGCTGCACACTTAAGACACCGACCACAAAATACCTAATAAAACTGAATCACTTCAAATATTACATAAGCTACAGACAGGAAAAGTTGTGAATATAATGTAAGAAATTGAAAGCTACATACATCTAGAAGATCAGTCAGACAAAGTTTTAAATGAGCTAAAAGACCTGAAAAATGGGAAATTCCTAGACAAATTTCTACCAGTTCTAGGGTGAAGCACTACAGAAGTAAAGAATGTAAAATTATCACTACACTCATTAATAAATTTGACTATAATGCAAAACATCAAACAACCATAAAGCAGTTTTTACTAGACTCTCATGGTTCTCAGGACTATCTCATTACTATACTGTGATATATAATGACATGCTCCTACAATAACAGAACAAATATTTACCAGTTATTTTAAAGAAATTACATACAGTCATATTTACACCAATGATGAACGATAATTAAATATAACTGAGAACAAAAGCATAAGCAGGTTAACTAGCAAAATTCTGTAAAATAATTATAATCTTCCTAGTGTTAAGTATGTTATATATAAGAGCTTTGCAACAATTCCTTGAAAGTAACGTGCTGCTAAAATAGTGTGAATACCTCGAACTAATTTATGAGCTTGATATGATGTCATAGGAGCAACAACATAATCTGTTACCAAAAAATCATCTGTAAAGTAAGTTATAATGCACCTCGTATATCTACAGATATGACTTGTTCTTGCATCCAATGTATGAAACTTCTGTTTTAGATACTTGAAAATGGCCTAAGGTCAAAATTGTACAATCGTACAGGAAATAAAGAAAATGGCAGCTGAAGGCTTCAAGAAATCATTCAAAAAAAATATAAAATTCTTCAGAAGTACATGGACTTATTCAGGAAATTTTTTACATCATACTTAAAAAGAATCATCATGGTGTAAAGGATGTGCAAAACCACTGGATGAAAATATAATAAACAAAAATTACTTTCCCATAAAATCATATATTGGTGACAATAAATTTCAGAGCAAAGAAGCTCATGTCACATAACATGGTGCATGTGGCCATCAATAACACTAAATATAACTGATTGAAAAACATTTCCATTGGAGCTGAGCTAAGTGTAAAACTCTTCACATTAAAATGTACATGGAATTAAAAAGCAATGCAACTGCAATGGCTGGTGCCATGCAGCAACTGACAAAGTTATGATGGAGCGTGAATTAGGAAACATCAGTAGGTGGTATACCTGTGTGAAAACATATGTGTATAGCATAGCAAACACCTAGTGTAAACTACAAATTGCTGCATTATATGCAAAAGAGACTGAGAGAAATTTTAGGTAGAAAAATGGAGGAAGATGGAAGGTAGGGAGGAGGAGGGGAAACTTTGAAAATTAATCACAGTGAAATGAAGACAGATAGAAAGAGATGAAATATTTTACAAGAAAAATAGAAAACTGATGAAAATGAATGATAAGTGGAGGCCACTAATGAACTGTAGATACCTTAACAGGACTGAAGTACTGGTTTAAAACTTTCAGGGAACTGCCGAGTCACAAGCTGCAGTTGATCTTGTTACCATCCCTATTGACACTGTGTTAAAAAATTTCCAGTTCTTCACATAAGTATAATTTCTGTGCTTTGAAATGCGCTACTTTGCTCAGAAATCTGTCTTCACCAGTATGTGATTTTACGTGTAAGTAATTTTTCTTTATTATATTTTTGTGTTTTTGTACATCCTTTACACCTTGATAATCATTTAAACTATGATGTACAAAAATTTCTTCAATAGATCCATATACTTCTGAAGAAGTTAATTTTGCAATTGTTGAAACCACAGTCAGGGGTTGTTAATAAACCTTCATATCTGCAACTTGTTGGTTAACTTTCAGAAATCATTCATTCATGTTCACCATTGCTGAACACCAACTATGTTCAAAATTTTGAAATTCTCACCTGTAAATTATAAAAACAAAAACTATGTTTCTGTTGGTAAATTATATCTGACATAGTTTAAGTTTGTAAAAAAATAGAATAGTTATCATCTTACCTGATAATAAAAAATTGGGAAAGGCACAATTATAAGCGGGATTCCAAGAAAGTAGAGTGTATGGAAATCCATATGAATCAAGTGTTTGTACAAAGGATTTACTCTGCAGTGATCCGGTTGATCCATTTTACAGTCTTCAGACAGAAAGGGGTAAGAGTAACAGTAACCTGCAATATTTCAATAAAATTCATTAGAAATAAATTATTATGTCTCTATTAACATAGGTTGTGAATCATTATTATTGTTATTATTAATTAAGTAATATCATTAGCTGCATCAGGAGTAGTAGCAGCAGCAGTAGTAGTCGTGGTGGTGGTGGTGGTGGTGGTGGTGGTGGTGGTGGTGGTGGTGGTACTTCTTGTAACAGGAGTGGGGTAGAAATTGGCCATGATCTTGGTGCATAGCCACCAGCAACTTACTTGCATTTACCCATAAAATTTTGATACAGTAATTTCCACAATGTGTCAATAAAAGTAGGCTTTTGATTCAGTTCCAGTAGTAATAATTATGTACTTTACGGCAAATTTTAGAAAATTCTGTCATCATTCCAAGTCTGTAAGTGACACAAACAAATTTCCCCTATTGAAGAATACTTTCTTCATTTGTGCCTGTTTACTTTTTGGGCACTTCTCCTTTCAGTAGTCCTGCTTAACTTAATCTTACAAAATATTTATGCTAGTGATTTCAGCAAACATGATGAGCATACCACAGAAATGTGAAATTTATATCACATATATCTATCAATAATTGTATTAATGTTTCAGATGTATGGAGACACTTTTTTTTAGTTTTCTGTTGTGGGCTTCGTTAACTTCAATCTGTAGACATAAATAAGTAACCTTGCAATGTTCTAATAACATTTCTCAAAACCAAAGGGAATATTTGTACGTAGACAAAAATTCAATTCATTAAGAAACACAATTTTCTGAGGATGTTCTGACATGTTGTCCATCCATGAAGCTTGTGTATGGTAGATCTACTGTCTGTAATAAATATAAATAAAAAGTCCATTTAGTTACAGCCCAATTAGACAGTCAAACTGTCAGCATTCTTTGTAGTTGGGACACCTAAACCAATTTTTTTATATACTTGCTGTTGCCACACTCATGTGCACATTTTAATTAATTCACAATTAGATACATGGAATGTCACCTGGGAGACTAGAACCAAATCTGGTGACCTGGCGTTTTTTTTTTTTTAACTTCAAAAGCATATTTATAATATTATTACATTCCACCATCTCTGACAGTCCTCAGACATCACATAAAGTGCAATTAATTTGGGATCCAGAGTCTTTTTTTGGTAGATGTTTTATCTTAAACTTTAAGTACTGGACATTTTCCCCTTAGCTTCCCTACGTATAAGTCTTGCCTAGGATAATTTGAAGCAGTTTCTCATGCATATAGACTGCTTTTAATTAATGTTACATGTGTGTCATGTCTAATATTTCCATATTTTTGAGCATTATTTGCTGCAGTCACTTATTCTTGTTAGGATGTAGTAAAATTTCAAATTCTTATTCTCTTTATGCTTGCACTTGCAGCTGTTTGTTGTAGATGCTGCAACATCTACTTGGTCTACAGTGAAGTAGTTCCCATCCTCACTAGCATTTTTTGCCTGAGAAAAAGCTATATTTAAATGTTGGGGATTGTAGTGCTGTGGTAAACCTCTTTGATTCACAACAGAGTACATATTTCATGAGCATAATCTCCTCTACTTTCCACTCTTCAACAATGGCACAGTATTTCCTGCTCCATGCTGGATGTTTCACACAAAAGACAAAAAGATGACAAACTACTTCGGATGTACATCTTGTTTATATTTTTTATATCAATATAGTGTTGCCAAACATATCAAATTTGGAATATTTAATTTCGTTTGTGAAGAAAATCTATGGAAAGTAGAGAAAACTTGCTTAAGTATTATTGATATCCAGAAAATACCTTCCATTAAATCATAAATAAACTACTAGAATACTTAATTAACTCAATTATGACATACAACACATTCAATAATTACATATGGTCTGTATAGAGCACAGATTTCTTTTCTCTTTGTGGCCCTAAGCATACTGTGAGTCAGTGTAATGACCGTTCCTCCTCCCCCCCCCCCCCCCCCCCCCCCCCACCCTCGCCTCACTACTTCCCATGCTACATTAAAATGGGGATTACTTTTCTGCATAGCCCTCTGCCAGGCATTTAACTGCGAGTTGCAGAGTAGTCATGTATATGTAGATAAAGATGTCATAGGGTAGTAATAGTGAATCAAATGTCAAGACAAAAGCAACAAATTTTTTTAGTTCACTAATGACACTCTTTGTATTATTACATAACACGTTCTTCTGACTACACCCTTATTGTCATTCAGTGTGCAGGTCTATTTCACAGTAACTGAATATTCTCCAAACTCCTTACTTCTTTGGAGTTTGGCTATTGCATTGGAATTGAATGTTTCAACATGATGTGTTCCTCTGTGAAGCCTTCTACTGGAATTTAGTGTTCCTAACACTTCTTGTACATCTTTTAGTATCCAAAATGGGATCACATTCTCTCATGCACCCTCCTTTCTCATCATTAGTATAAATGCGTTCTGACACACTGAGAATCTCATATGACACATTGTTTCTTTCTTACATTTGGAAGAATGCCCTCTGAGCTCACTTAATAGGTCACAGGGTGTTAGTGCTACCCAGTGGTTACCAAAACCTCTGCAAATATTTGAAACTGAATTACTGTAATGGGTTCCATTCAGTTTTTGGAGGATCTTGGGAAACAGAAGTTGAATCTATAATAGGGAAGTAAAGGATGCCTCATCTGTTGCTGTATTGACAGAATGTGTATATATGATGAGGGAGGGGGGGGTGGAGGGACATCTTTTCTGAACCACTTTACAATCAAAGTTATTATTCCAAGATGATCACTCTCCAAAAAAGCACATTTTCCAATGTGTTGCTCGCAAAGGTTGTTGCCAAAGTATGACAAGAACCTTGGGCTGCCAAACTCAAATCATTGGTGATTCATTTGCCTGAGCTGCTCACCATTTAGGAGGGTCCACATACCTTATGCATGTTTTGGATATATTGAACATTAAACTCATAGCAGTTACCTTTGGATGGACCCAAAGTGCATTTTCATGACTGCACTAAGTTTAAAACAGTGGGAGACAACTAACTGTAAGGGGCATTCACATGAAACCCAGTCACTAGTGTAAAGTAAATGTAATGATTTTATTAACTCAAAAATGTAGTTATACACAGTACACATACTCAAAAATAGTTGCCAAAACCGTTGGCACATTTATCCCATTCCAACACTAGCTGGTCAATTCCATCCTTGAAGAAGCTAGTAGGCTGCTGTCAGATCCAGGCCTCGACCCAGTCACACACTTCATCGTCCATTGTGAATTGATGTCCGCGAATAGCTTGTTTTAGAGTCCAAACACATGAAATACATAAGGTGAAAGGTCGGGACTGTATGATGGATGTTCCAGCATTTCCCACCAAAACTGCTGCAATGTTGTCTTCACCGCACTGGCCGTGTGTGGGTGGATGCAGGAGGATGACGCCATTGCACAACATGCCTCAGCATTTCGACATGATGGCTCATCTAAGGTTCCGTAAAGTGGCTTGATAACTCCGGGCACTGATGGTGGTCCCCCATTCCAGGAACTCGACAAGCAGTGGAACTTGTGGTCAAATAGAAGGTCATCATGACCTTAGCAGGACTGATGTCCATGGCCTTTGATTTCTTTGGAGGAGGTGATGTTGCACGTTTCCACTGCTTGCTCTGACACTTGCTTTCCACTTGAAAATAGTGACACTGTGTTTCGTCACCTGTGACAATATGTAACAGAAAGCCATATACCTCCTCACAATAATTTTGCAGATGAATCAAAGACAATGCCATTCGAGTATTGCATTGTTCGGTGGTCAGTTGGTGGGGAACCCCCTGCACAAAGATTTTTCGAAAGTTCAAGTGTTGATGCATTATGGTGTGGGCGGTGCCCATGCTAATAGCCACTAACCAATGGATCTCGTACACAGTGATTCTGCAGTTGTCCAAGACTAAAGCATTCACTTTTGCAACAATTTCCAGAGTGATGACACAATGAGTCTGTCCAGGACAAGCATCGTCTTCCAGTGACTCACACCCCTCAATGAATCATTAGGGTCATTCGACAACACTTGAATGACTCAGACTGTATTCACTGTACACAGCTTTCATCTGTCAATACATTTCACTACATCCAAAGCCCTCCGCCACCAAAAATCTAATCACTCCTCATTGTTCCTACCTACTCACCTGTATGTTTGCTAGTGGATGATAACTTGTGTGACCACCTTCTCTTCGGTGTGAAACCTCACTGGCACTATGCAACATCAAAAGGTGTACACGGTTCAGTCTCTCTACCTATAGATGGCGCCACCATACCCACAGTTATGTGGTGCCACCTTACATGTAAGGCAAAGGTAGATGCATTGACCAGGTTTCATTTGAATGAGCCTCATGATTAACTCTGAAGAAGAAGCACTGACCCCGTTGTGCCACCTTCCTGAACAGTCACCTTCAGATCACTGATGGCTCCACCTATACCTCTCTCTACCAACGAAATCTGCACTTTGACAGATGTTACCCCTTCCACATCAAAATTTCATCCAATTTAGTCTCACTATCCATGAACAAAATACCTGAAGTAATGTGAATTCTCTTTCCCAGTATGCTGAAAGTCTCACAAAAGTCCTTCACAGACAGGCAATACCACCCACAGCCAAATCTGCAAACAGATTTTGTGCACCATATTCTCATGAACCCCTAATCCTCCCACCACCCCCAAGAATCAGGTGCATGGGAACACCCCTCTCATCACCCACTTTGACCCCAAACTAGAGGACCTGAACCACGTCCTTCACCAGAGCTTCGACTAACTATCATCATACCCAGAAATGAGTGACACCGTACCCCCCATGATCCCTCCCTCCTCTCTTAAAATTGTATTCCACTGTCCACTCAACATACACAATTTCCTTATCCATCCATGTGCCACCCCCACTCCCTACCTCTTGCCACAGAGCTCATAAGCTTGTTGGAGACCTACATGCAAGACCTGCCTGATTCGCCCACCCAGCAAGAGCTATTCTAGTTCTGTCAGAGGATTATCCAATCTTATCAGTAACAGAGGCCCCTGTGAAAGCAGCCTTGTCACATAACACCACTGCAGCAATTCCTGTACAGCATTCTACATGAGCATAACCTGCTGACCAATAGAATGAAAGGCCATCGCCACCTGGAGACAAGGACAAAACTGATCACACAGTGGTGAAACACAATACTGAGCACAACATGCTCAAGTTCAATGGCTACTTCACACCTGGTGCCACCTGGATCCATCCCTTCAACCCCAACTTTCCTAAACAACACTGATGGAAGGTATGTTCACAGCACATCTTTTGCATCCATAATCCTCCTGGCTTCAATCTCCACTAACCCGCTGCACCCACAACCTCTATCCAATTGGATCCATTTCCTCTGCCCTTTCACCACATCCCAACCCCTGTCTCCATGCCATTGTCATCATGTGTCACACGAACTCACCAGCTCTGGCACCCATGTGTCACATTCCTAGCCTGTGTACCTAGTACCTCACTCTCCCATAATTCTATCCTGCATGCCTGCTCCCTCCCTCCAAGCCACTAGCTACCCTCCCATACCCCTCCTTCCACTTCCCATATCTTTCTCCCTCCACCCCACCACACCTGTCATAAACCCTCAACCCAGCCACTTGCCAAAATGCAATCACAGTATTGTGTGTAACTGGAAAAATGTAACAATAAAGCTGTGTGTGTGTGTGTGTGTGTGTGTGTGTGTGTGTGTGTGTGTGTGTGTGTGTGTTCTGTGCATGCACGCACGTGCGTTTTCACACTCTAATTAGTTAGCAAAGTTTTGATTCTATTTTGCGTGCCTATCAATGATTCAACACCTCTACTATTTGGCGAGTGTTTTCTCTTACAAATAATTTAATTATTAATAAAGCATGTTGCTACACAAATTCTTGAAGACACTCAACAGAACCCAAAACTATCATTTACTGAAACATTATTGCTACTAACATGTTTATGAAAGAAATAATCCAATTAACAATCTGTTTCATACTGTGTTAAAAGTATCATGTTATCAGAAAATAACAACAGCATTTCATGCACAGAGTTTTCTGTGCAGTAACTACTCAGTAAACAGTTATTGTTATAGAAAGCTTGTATATTCTGGAAAATTTGATGTTTGTATAAACAGGAGTTCAGGTCTGTTCTGGCTGTATATTGATGTTCATAACAAATGAGCTTTCAATGCTAAGTGTTGGTTTTTCCTTCATGACCTTGCTTTTGGATTTGGACTGAAGTATGGTAATATTAGGTTTTTCAGACTCTTCCTAAACCTCATCTCACTCACCCACTTCCATCATAATCCATCTTTCACATAATCAATGTGGCTGACCATCTGGAAGATTAAGCACTGTATGAGTGTTTCCTCTAACTAGAACGCAAGTAAATCCACTTCAGCACAGTATGAAATGCCACTGTAAGTAGACCATGGTACCATGGTGACACCTAAGGAAAATTTAATCAGCAGGTTATTTGGTAGCCTGTAAAAGTGCAAATTCTGAAGGATGATGATGTTCAGTCACACAAGTAGTGATAGTGTTATCAAATATTTTGAGGAATTTAAGTTGCACATAGTCTATTTTCAAATCCACAGCTTCCAAATATTATATTGCTTGGAAAAAAAGACTGTATTTTTCAAAATGTGATCTTAGAGGGAGTTATAGGATAGTGAATGGCACATTTGTTTATACTAACATTACAAAAATGTTATTTAGCACTAACATGCTTTCTCTTAATCTAACAGTGTTCACATATGTCACCCATTACATCTACAGTTTATAGGAATTCAAAAAAATTAAAATCTGCAACTACTTATAACAAGAATATTTACCTGTACACAGAATAAGTGTTTTCACTTTACAAACAGAAGCATCTGTCATAACAAAACCATCTTCAGTTGCATACGACACTCCAGGAACTTGGATAACATTTGGTGGCAATTCACAAGTGTATCTTTCTTCTTTTCTTGAACTAAGATATATTTTCTATGAAGAAAAAGGAAAGTCAGTCATAATTAGTTCAAAGCTGTGTAGCAAAGAAAAATATCAGAGAAGAACAAAGTAATTGCTATGTAAAAAGAAAATGTGGATGCATCCTTGAAGAAATTTCACAATGCTCTTAAAATTCAGTTTTTCAAAAATATACACTCCTGGAAATGGAAAAAGAACACATTGACACCAGTGTGTCAGACCCACCATACTTGCTCCGGACACTGCGAGAGGGTTGTACAAGCAATGATTTCACGCACGGCACAGCGGACACATCAGGAACCGCGGTGTAGGCCGTCGAATGGCGCCAGATGCGCAGGATTTGTGCACCCCTGCCATCAGTGTCAGCCAGTTTGCCGTGGCATACGGAGCTCCATCGCAGTCTTTAACACTGGTAGCATGCCGCGACAGCGTGGACGTGAACCGTATGTGCAGTTGACGGACTTTGATCGAGGGCGTATAGTGGGCATGTGGGAGGCCGGGTGGACGTACCGCCGAATTGCTCAACACGTGGGGCGTGAGGTCTCCACAGTACATCGATGTTGTCGCCACTGGTCGGCGGAAGGTGCACGTGCCCGTCGACCTGGGTCCGGACCGCAGCGACGCACGGATGCACGCCAAGACCGTAGGATCCTATGCAGCGCCGTAGGGGACCGCACCGCCCCTTCCCAGCAAATTAGGGACACTGTTGCTCCTGGGGTATCGGCGAGGACCATTCGCAACCGTCTCCATGAAGCTGGGCTACGGTCCCGCACACCGTTAGGCCGTCTTCCGCTCACGCCCCAACATCGTGCAGCCCGCCTCCAGTGGTGTCGCGACAGGCGTGAATGGAGGGACGAATGGAGACGTGTCGTCTTCAGCGATGAGAGTCGCTTCTGCCTTGGTGCCAATGACGGTTGTATGCATGTTTGGCGCCATGCAGGTGAGCGCCACAATCAGGACTGCATACGACCAAGGCACACAGGGCCAACACCCGGCATCATATTGTGAGGAGCGATCTCCTACACTGGCCGTTCACCTCTGGTGATCGTCGAGGGGACACTGAATAGTGCACGGTACATCCAAACCGTCATCGAACCCATCGTTCTACCACTCCTAGACTGGAAAGGGAACTTGCTGTTCCAACAGGACAATGCACGTCAGCATGTATCCCGTGCCACCTAACGTGCTCTAGAAGGTGTAAGTCAACTACCCTGGCCAGCAAGATCTCCGGATCTGTCCCCCATTGAGCATGTTTGGGACTGGATGAAGCGTCGTCTCACGCGATCTGCACGTCCAGCACGACTGGTCCAACTGAGGCACCAGGTGGAAATGGCATGGCAAGCCGTTCCACAGGACTACATCCAGCATCTCTACGATCGTCTCCATGGGAGAATAGCAGCCTGCATTGCTGCGAAAGGTGGATATACACTGTACTAGTGCCGACATTGTGCATGCTCTGTTGCCTGTGTCTATGTGCCTGTGGTTCTGTCAGTGTGAACATGTGATGTATATGACCCCAGGAATGTGTCAATAAAGTTTCCCCTTCCTGGGACAATGAATTCACGGTGTTCTTATTTCAATTTCCAGGAGTGTAGTTACATTATCTGAGAAACCTGATGTTGACCAAGTATTTACATATAGCTGCACCCAATACTTTGCACGCATGGAATTTATTTTTTGCTTATAAAGCTTCACTGTATTCAACATTTGAAGTAGTGTGACTGGGGACATGAACAACGAGCTACTTTGCATCTTTACAGGGGACAGAGTGAAAAGAAATTGACACTAAGTTCCATGCCCGCAACACACAGTGTCTGGCCTTGTGCTTTGTTTATGGTCATGGCATAACATAAGCTTATGGAAACTATACACATTTAAAGTGAAATGGTAAACTGTTACAAATAAGTGGAATTCAGGGAATAAAAACATGCTCATTTGCACCAATTCCTGTCAAAATTTCTGCTTCTATGATGTAATGCTGGAGAGAACTAACTTTAAGCCTCTATCAGTGAAGGGTTCTGAGGAGTAAGATAATGCACAACACTCTCAGTCAGAGTTACACTGTACCTTGCCTTCAGAAGGAATTTCCAAAGAGCTAGTAAAAGTCTGATGTTCTAAAGCCACAGCAAGTCTCACCTCATGATCTTCATTGGATTCTTGAGACCACATAGTCCTCCCATTCTGGTGTATTCAGAAAGACACAGCCATTTTCTAGACATTTTTATTTTTAAACAAAACAAAATCAAAATGTAATGATTAAGCCCCCAAATGAAAAGCAAACTTAATAAATTCTTTTTCCTATCAAAGAATATAAATAAACCTATTAAAATAAGTACAACAATGTCATTAAGTTTTAAATATACAAAGTGAAATCCGTAAATTCACATATCCTAGGCAAGTAAATGCAATGTTAATTTTTTCATCAAGATAAGATTGCAGTATTTAATTCTATCACTGACATAAACTTCTAAAAATACACCTGTCACTAAGTTAAAAAAAATTAACAGCACCATCTATTGGTTCCTTGGCATACTACAAAACTATCAAAGCCACTTATTGGTTCTTAGGTGCATCACAAAGTGATGATTAAACATGTGAACCACTAAGCCATGCACATGATTTTAGAGAAAACTTTCAATAATGATATCCTTTTTTTTTCTCTCCATGATCCAATTTTGATGAAAGAATGCCTATACATTGCCCCAAGTTATGCTCAAATTACCTGTGAAAACCCTATGATGAAAATTCCTTTGGTAAAATTGGAGATAGGTGTAGGCAGACAGACAGATATGGAGTTTTTAGATAAAAATGTAAATTGCAATATATTTTGTGACCAAATTTTGATGAAATAAATCCTATGTGTTGCCCCAAGCTATGCATAAGTTAGAAGACAAAATTGCTGAAAATTTGTCTAATAGTTTTGGAGATTAACATTTTCAGACAAACAGACAGAAATGATAGTTTTATTATGGGTGTAGACATCATACTGTGAATTTAAGCTGTAAACTTTTTCTCATTAATTCAGCATGCTACTTCTGAATCAGTAAAAGTTGTAAGACTTCAGGCCCATGTACTGCCAACATAAGCAGTTAATATTGTGGTTGTGATTGTGTACTATGTATTGTGCTACTTTTTTGTTGTTATATGAAATGAGTGATGAATCAGTTCTTACACAAATTGAAACAGTATCTGCATTGGTCACTTTTTTTATTAATATCACAAACACATTGCCGGCCGGGATGGCCGAGCGGTTCTAGACGTTAAAGTCTGAAACCGCCCAACCGCTACGGTCGCAGGTTCAAATCCTGCCTCGGGCATGGATGTGTGTGATGTCCTTAGGTTAGTTAGGTTTAAGTAGTTATAAGTTCTAGGGGACTGATGACCACAGAAGTTAAGTCCCTCAGAGCCATTTGAACCATTTGAACTAACACATTAAAAGAGTTTGCAGTTTGGTTCTCAGGTATGTGTAACATTTATACAAGTATTACTGCTTGATGTAACAAGCCCTCTGCCTGGATTTTATTGTGCTATAAAATAGTTATATGTTACTTGTTATTAAGGCTACAGCACTGAGTCTTACCATTACAAACAATATAGAAATTACGCAGCTGTTGTCCCAAGTATGAAGCATACTGCATATCACTATTATTTACACATATTATACCAGTGAATTCATTCTTGAAAGAAAATATATGTGCAGTAAATATGACTACAGAAACAGCCTATGAGAAATGAAAGACAGCACCACAGGTTGCCCACAAATGCCATACGTAAAAAAATGCATGCTTTTTTGATTGTAATAAATCCAACTGACAATGGGACAATCCTTTTAAACACATAGAAATAAAAATAATAAATGTGACTGATTAAAGTAATTTGTATTTTCAAATTAATATACTTTAGGAATAAAGGAGACCACTCACCAAAAAGCAGAAGTGTTGAGCTGTCAATACACACACACATACAAGAAAGTAAACTTGGTACATTTCGACCAGTTTGCCAGCTAGGAATGCATGAGGGAGGGATGGCCACTGCTGCCCCCTGCATTCCTAGCTACAAACCACTCACCTCCCTCCAAGCAGCTAACCACCAACCCTCAGTCCCTCTTCCTGCCTCCTGCCTCTCTTTTCCTTTACCCGCCCCACCCAACACTACTTTCACACAACCAATCCATCCACCATGTAGGGGAGCAGGTGTGTGTGTGTGTGTGTGTGTGTGTGTGTGTGTGTGTGTGTGTGTGTGTGTGTGTGTATTTTATTTCACTGTAAATTGTTGAAAAATAACTCTGAAACCCAGTAAGTTTTCTATCTTTTGTGTGTGCTTATCAATAATTCAACAGTTTTGCTTTTTGGTGAGTAATCTTCTTTAATCATAAAATATTTCCATTCTACAAGAACTTTCCTTCAAGATTTGAATTTTCAGATTTTTACTCGTAATGGTCACAGCCAACCATAAACTAAAATTTTCACATTTAAGTTAATAAAGACAACAGTCTAATAGTGCTACAAAAATTAAATCAGGCAATAAATGAAATTCTTTATGAAGAATCACAAAACTTCATGCATAACAAGTAACGTGGGCAGAGCATCCTAAGAAACAAGGGCAGATCATCCTCAGTTACAAAGTTGAAATAGTGGCAATGCATTTTTTAAAGTATTCTGTAGTGAAACCAGATAATACACACTAACTTACTACTGAAACTTCCCCTGTGTCAATATAAATTAATTGTTTCATTACTAAAATAAATCTGCAAAAAACTATGTTTATGTAACAACTGTATAAAAATGTATCAGTTACAGTATGTACATATTAGTTGTATCTCTGGTCTGATATACTGTGCTAATTATGCTTCTGGACATGTTACCTGTATCTTTGAATAGTTTTGAAATGCTCTGACTCAAAAAAGGCACTGTCTAGTTGAAGCTATACAACCTACTGACAGTATTTATTTATATGGATGCACTGTTTTAATGTATGTATGTGACAATTACCTGCAGTATGCAGCTTACTCAACCAACTAGTGATTAATTTATAAGATTCTGTGCCATATTCAGAATAACAGGACATATAGTTACTTTATAGCAAAATAAAATGCAAAGCAGAAAGGTATCTGAATCAAGCAGTAACACCCATTAAACCTCAATGTCTACCCCAGGATAAAGGTAATTGACATTAAGAAAAATGTGACTGATACAGACATCTGATTTATTTCTCTTGTATTAAAAATAGTTGCAGATTTAAAAACTCCTACCAGGAAAAAATAAAGAATCAGTTCATGGTCCATCATGGTTCTTGTCCAGAACTCTTTCTCAGAAAGACAATATTATTTTTTATAAATTTGGGGAATGAAGCATAAAGCACAAATTCATAGGTAAACTGTGTGATCACTGCGGAGTCTGTATCCTTGGTGTGCAGTCCTATAGCAGCGACTGCACACCAACCAGCGCAGTGCCAAGAAACAGCATCAAGAAAGCGCTGACCTGCACACCTATGGAAAGAGCAGACAGCACCTCACTTCCAGGAAGACAGAGTTTAGTACCCTCTGCCAATGCTGACTTAACCAAATGCCCATCACTGGTCAGGCCCAGTTTGGTCGCAGACTTTGTGAGCATCATTATTGAGTATTAGGAAGACAATACTTAGCCTGTGTTCTGCAAGTAGTAATAGAGAGTAAAGTACTTGCTTGTAGGAGACAAAGGAAACACAAGAAGTCATTTCTTTTTAGCAATCAAGTACTCAAAAAGTCTTAAAGTTTTATGGACAGATCATTTTGGATTCCTGCCAGCGGCCATGGCAGCTTCTCTCCTTCCTTGTTTAGGTCAGTGCTGACAGCCCACATTAGCTAACACAACACTTAGCATTACTTCTCTCAAATTAGTGTGACAAATGTTAGTGTTATATTCAAATGGTATGTTATAATATGACCACCATGAAAACTGATTATGACGAAATATTGTGAATGTCGCAACATCCTTAAAACAGAAGTTACATTAAAATTTTGATGCATCTGCCTACGAAGGATAGAAATTTGTTGTATCCAATATATGGAGAATTTACTTCAGGTTTTGAGGAATGCGAGATTTGTCTGTTACAAATTTGACCCGTCATGAAATCTTCAGGAGCAACATGAAGCTAATCATTCAAAAATCATGCAGGGTTCTCTATCATTAGCAATTCATTGTTAAAGAAATCATACACAATCAGATGGATACAGAGGTAATACAAGGGCAGGCTGAAAAGTAATGCCTTCAAATCTTTTATGTGAAAATTGTAAAAGCAATTTAAATAAAACAAATTATTCATGTCTACACATTTATTTCTCAACATAGTCACCCTGGTGATGAATACAGTTCTCCCAATGAGATAACAGTTTGTTGATACCATCACTGAAGAATATTTGACTTTGTCAACTGAGCAACACTCTCACCTCTGCTTGCACTGCTTCATCACTATCAAAATGAAGTCCTCAAAAGTGTTCTTTGAGTTTTAGAAACAGGTGAAAATTGGATGGGGCAAAGTTGGAACTGTATGGAATTTGATCGAGAACAGTGGATACAAGATACCAGATTGATGCATATGTTGCAGCACTTGTGTGTGGTCTGGTATTGTCATGTTGAAGGAGATGGTGCTCTATATGTGGGTGAACTCTTCAAATTCAAAACTTGATTACAGCACACTGTTTTCCACACACTGAGATAGTTACTTTACACTCCACCATGTTATGCACTGCAATTTGTAGCCCTGTAATTAGAAAGGTCTGCATGTATGTAGACACAAAGAATAATGATTTGGAATGTTAATTATGTTTGTTTTATTTAAAAAGCTTTACTCTTTTTGCATAAAAAATTCATAGGCATTACTTTTCAGCATGCCCTTGTATAATTGTCATGCAGTCCTTGTAATTTGCCTATCATGCATACAAAATATGAATCTCAGCCTGGAATTATGAAAATCCAAGTTTGAACAACCTTAAGTTAATTATTTTGGGGGGCATAATTTCCACCAATGAAATCTGACCTGTTCCACAGTTAACTGAAGCAGTAAGAGACTTACTTTCCCCTTGTAATGTTAATTAGCTGCAATCTTTTCTGGGCTTGTCGAACTATTTTTGTCATTTTATAAAAGAATATGCCACAACTGAAAAACCTCTCATCAAACTGCTAAGGAAGGAGGACTGTGCATGGGGGCTGCTGAGTGTGAAACAGCAATTCTAAATTTAAAAGACATATTAGTTCCATTGCCTGTTTGGCATGCCTGGATTCTGAGAACCTGTCAGTATTCTTCTGTGATGCCAGTAATTATGCAAATAGCTGTCTTGTTAACCAATTTCATGAGGAATTTGAGCACACTATTGAGTATGCATCCAAGAAGTCCAATCAAGCTAATTTTCACAACAGAGCAGAACCTATTTCCTTTAGTAATATGGAAAAAAATATTTCAGATATTATTTATATGGGAGACAGTTTATGGCTATGACTGATCATGCCACATTTATGTGGTTTAATGAATCTTAGAAACCCTAGTTGTAGGCTGACAAGACAGGACCTCAAGTTAAGTGAATACAATACTCAGGAAAGATAAAAAAGGGCTCCAGTCTCAAAGGGTGCAGGGCAAAGAAACGACAAGAATCGACCAAGCAACAGTCGGTATTGTACTTGTAAATTGTCATAGCTGTGTTGGGAAAGTACCAGAGCTTCAAGTGCTGAAAGAAAGCACTGAAGCTGAAATCATTATAGGAACAGAAAGCTGGCTAAAGCCGGGGATAAATTCTGCCAAAATTCTACGGAGGCACAAACCGTGTTCAGAAAGGATAGATTAAATAAAGTAGGTGGTGGTGTGTTTGTGTCTGTTGGTAGTTGTTTATCTTGTAGTGAAGTTGAATTAGATAGTTCCTGCAAATAACTATGGGTAGTAATACTCAACAGCCGTACCAAAATAATAATTGGCTCCTTCTATTGACCCCCGACTCAGATGATATAATAACTGAACAGTTCAAAGAAAAATTGAATCCATTACAAATACGTACCCCACTCATACAGTTATAATTGGTGAAGACTTCAATCTACCCTCGATTTGTTGGCAAAAATACATGGTGGTTGACAGAAAACCTCTTCTGAAATTGTACTAAATGCTTTCTCTGAGAATTACTTTGAACAATTAGTTCATGAGCCCACACGAATTGTAAATGGTTGCAAAAACACACTTGACCTCTTAGCCTCAAATAATCCTGGTCTAATAGAGAGCGTCAAGATGGATACAGGAATTAATGAACACAAGGTCATTGTAGCGAGGCTCAAAACCATATCAACCAAAACCACTAAAAATAAATGCAAAATATATCTATTTAAAACAGCAGATAAAAATTCAGTTGATGCCTTCCTAAGAGAGAGTCTCCATTCCTTCCAAGCTAATTATGTAAGTGTAGACCAGATGCAGTATCGACATCAATACATAGATTCATACTGCATAAGTTAATAAGGGACAGACGGGACTGATCCACCATGGTACACAAAACAAGTCAGAACACTGTTGCAGAAGCAACAAAAAAACATGCCAAATTCAGAAGAACACAAAATCTCTAAGACTGGCTAAGTTTCACGGAAGCTCAAAATTTAGTGTGGACATCAATGTGAGATTCTTTTAATAGTCTCCACAATGAAACATTGTCTCAAAATATGGTATAAAACCCAAAGAGATTATGGCCATATGAAATGTACACCAGTGGCAAAAAAACAATTAATACTGTCACTACGCGATATCGATGGAAATGTTACCCATGATGGTGCCACTAAAGCAGAGTTACTAAATACAGTCTCCCACAATTCCTTCATGAAAGAAGAGGAAGTAAATATTCCAGAATTCGAAACCAGAACAGCTGTTAGCATGAATGACATAATAGTAGATATCTTAGGTGTTGCGAAACAACTCAAATCACTTAAGAAAGGCAAGTCTTCTGGTCAAGATGGTAGACCAATCAGGTTCCTTTCAGAGTATGCAGACACAATAGCACCTTTCTTAGCAATCATATACAACCGCTCACTTGACAAAAGGTCTGTTCCTAAAGACTGGAAAGTTGCACAGGTCACACCAATATTCAAGAAAGGAAATAGGAGTAACACATTAAATTACAGACTTATATCACTGACCTCAATTTGCAGTAGGATTTTGGAGCATATACTGTACTCAAACATTATGAATCACTTTGAAGAAAATGACTTATTGATACATAACCAACACGGATTCAGAAAATATCATTCTTGTGCTCTTTATTCCCATGAAGTAAGGAGTTCTGTCAACAAGGGATCTCAGATCGATTCCATATTCCTAGATATCCAGAAGGCTTTTGATACCATTCCTCACAAGTGACTATTAATCAAATTGCAAATTGCATGCATATGGAGTATCGTCTCAGTTGTGTGACTGAATTCGTGATTTCCTCTCAGAGAGGTCACAGTTCATAGTGATAGACGGTAAATCATTGAGTAGAACAGAAGTGATATCTGGCGTTCTGCAAGGTAGTGTTATAGGATCCGTACCAGATCAGGTTGACGGAGGAGATAGAGAAGATCCAAAGAAGAGTGGCGCGTTTCATCACAGGGTTATTTGGAAACCATGATAGAGTTACGGAGATGTTTAACAAACTCAAGTGGCAGACTCTGCAAGAGAGGCACTCTGCATCGCGGTGTAGCTTGCTCGCCAGCTTTCGAGAGGGTGCATTTCTGGATGAGGTATCGAATATATTGCTTCCCCCTACTTATACCTCCCGAGGATATCACGAATGTAAAATTTGAGAGATTAGAGCGTGCACGAAGGCTTTCAGACAGTCGTTCTTCCCGCGAACCATACGCGACTGGAACAGGAAAGGGAGGTAATGACAGTGGCACGTAAAGTGCCCTCCGCCACACACCGTTGGGTGGCTTGCAGACTATAAATGTAGATGTAGATAGGCCCTCTGCTGTTCCTGATCTACATAAAGTATCTTGGTGATAATCTGACCAGCCCCTTTAGATTTGCAGATGATGCTGTAATTTACCGTCTTGTAAAATTGTCTGACAATCAATTCCAATTACAAAATGATCTAGAGAGAATTTCTATATGGTGTGAAAAGTGCCAATTGGCACTAAACAAAGAAAAGTGCGATGTCATCCACATGGGTATTAAAAGAAATCAAATCAATTTTGAGTATACGGTAAATCGTACAAATCTAAGGGCAGTCAATTTGACTAAATACCTAGGAATTACAATTACGAGCAACTTAAATTAGAAAGACAACATAGATAATATAGTGGGGAAGGTGAAACAAAGATTGCACTTTGTTGGCAGAACACTTAGAAGATGCGACAAACCCAGTAAAGAGACAGCCTACATTACACTTGCCTGTCCTCTGCTGGAATATTGCTGTGCGGTGTGGGATCCTTAGCAGGTAGGATTGATGGAGGACATCGAAAAAGTGCTAAGAAGGGCAGCCCGTTTCGTGTTATTGTGCAATAGGGGTGAGAGTGTCACTGATATGATAAATGGGTTGGGGTGGCAGTCATTGAAACAAAGGCGGTTTTCTTTGCGGCAAGATCTATTTAGAAAATTTCAATCACCATCTCTCTCTTTTCCGAATGTGAAAATGATCATCATAATAAAATAAGAGAAATCAGAGCTCGAACAGAAAGATTTAGGTGTTCCTTTATCCCATGTGCCATTCGAGAGTGGAATGGTAGAGAAGTAGTATGAAAATGGTTCGATGAAAGACTCAGTACAATACAAGTATGGTAAGCACCACCAAAATACTGAACCAGAGAAAGAGCTGCAAGAGGACTAAGAATGCAAGAAGTTTGCAGCATAGCCCAACTTTATGTTCTTTGGTAAAACTGCCACAAGGCAACATTATTTATCCCTAAATCCTTTAGAGAAAAAATTTTATAACAGTCATGACACTATACAAATGTGCCATATTGGGAAGAATCTAACAAATGTATGAGTAACAATCCAGTATTGGTGAGCTATAGATACGCATCATGTTGAAAGTTATTGCTTACAATGTGTGCAAAGTGCAAGTGTGTAAAGCCAAAAATTACTTTTTGAACACTCCCACAAGCCACTAAAACTTTTGACTTGATTGCCCTTCACATAGTCCAACCACTTTCTATTTCAGCTCAAAAAGTTGCCAAATCTCTTGTGACTTATTTTATGTTTTGAAACCCTGAAGCTATCATAATAGATTAAAGAAGTAATCATGTATAATCTCTTTTCATGCAGATGTGCAAATTATCAACAATTATATCTTGCTGAATTACCCCAATTCATGCAAAAAGTAGTGATCCCATGGAGGATGTCCCTAAATCTATCCTCAACATGCTATAATATTATGTAAACCAAAACCACACAGACTGGAATGAGCTGCTCCCCTACATTGTGTCCCTCCATCTCCCCACATAGTGGGATAGCACAAATCAATTGGGTGCAGTCTGTACAAAGTGGTATATAGTATATAGACTGAAAAGGTGTTCACTCTTTGAATTAATTTGCCTTTGGGTGCTAATGCTAAAGCAGTAATACAGTTATCCCAATGGTTGACAGCCATATGAATACAGGTGCAGGCAAGTAATGCCACTGCTGTTGGTAATCAACCTTAAAGCATGTGAGAATCACAGATCATAAACCCAGACAATGAGTGTTGCCTAAGAATTCAGCATTGGGAAGACCCCTCCAAGACATTGAGACTGACCTCCCCAGTCCATGCAGGTGCCCTACCAAGAAGTTGAGGTACACTTTGACCAACTGCAACTGTAAGAGGAATGTCACTGTAGAGATCAATAGAAATCAGCTGAAGCAGCAGCTGAGTGCCATGAAGTCCAGATGCACACCATCAAGCTGCACATTCAATGACGACCTGCTATTATGCATCATCATATTCTACAATCAGCACATATCTATCAGCTATGTTCCTAAGACAGGAATTACCAGATGTGAGGTTTATTAAATTAAGAATGTTATTGCTAGCTATGACAGTGGTTACTATTCAAATGTTATTTGATTAATGTATAAAAAGTATATGACTGATTTCACACTCTGTTCACATTGCTTATCATAGAATCTCAATTATTTTTATCTCTGCTGTATAAAAATATGTAAGTAAGTAATTAGACTTGCTCAATAGTAAAATGTTTATGAGGACATTTGCAACACTCTGGACTTTGCTTCTGACTAGCTGTTCCTTTCACGAAGTACATTGTGATTAACCATGGGAACTGCCTGCTTGTTCCATTGGTCTCTGGATCACCACCAGTGTGATCATTAACTGTGTTCTACCTTAGACAGTATGATGGAAAGTGGTGACAAGGATTTTCTCACCATGTAACTATCTGGTATGAAGTACGGATCCTGAGTTTCTAAAGTTGTTACAGCAGCAGTATAAGTTGCAATGGCAACAGCAGCTGTAACAATAGGAACAGCAACAAAAACAGTGCAAATTCCAGCTGCAGCAACAGCAGTAGCGAGACCAACTGTAGGAATTCCAACAGCAACAGGAGAAATTGCTGTTACAGCTATAGCAAAACCAACAAAAGTCTGCAGCTGTAGCTTCATCACATCTGCCTCCACCATTTCCTTGCTTTAACAAGGCAAATAAGTGTTGAGAGGTCTATTTTCGTCTCTCTCTCTCTCTCTCTCTCTCTCTCTCTCTCTCTTTCTCTCTCTCTCTCTCTCTCTCTGCCTCTCCCTCTTTCTTTCTCAGTTTCTTCCTCTATTTCATCTTCCCTCCCCCCCTAACTGAACACAATCATCCCAAAATGTTAGAGTGCCCTCTTTCTGTCTTCTAATAATAAACTGTATGAAGTGATGAAAAACTATTCCCACTTTCAGACCCCAGTAGTTCAAGGTTTTCTAATATGAGTGGTTTGCTGACATTATTACAGTCACCAAACTCACTTACTTGCACCTAGCCTAAAATTTAGTTGCAGCTAGACTCAAATTTAATCAACATGTTAAGCAAAGTAAACAAACATATGAGGCATGGGCAGATGACTTGCAAGGCTTAGTATGTAAGTTTGATTTCTCCTGTAAACAGTGTGACACATTTTTTGTGGAATTATTAATGCCTAATGTTATTATACATCTCACTCCTGACAGAAACTGGTGCAAAGGCTTTAGAGTCAGCTGATCCAACCCTGAGCAATGTGCTCTTGATGTAATAGCATCAGTACAATTTATCTTTCCAATATTTCTGGTGTCCATTTTGTTTGTAGCAGTAGTAGCAGCAGTAATATTAGGAGTAGCCACTATTGTATTCTACACTCGACTGATGACATCCAGTCAATGTTATTATCCAATTTACCACAAACACGTTTGTTTGGCAGTCCAGCAAAGTGGGTTTCAGTTGCTACTGCAGTAGTTAGTGGTCCACCACCCCTATCACAGGTAGATGTCCACAAACAGAAGTACTTTTTTCACTGTTGTTATAGCCGCGAGTGACCAGTGAGTGGTGTACAGTGCAGAATGGAGACGCGAAGCCACCAGGCAGGGGAGCCACTGGAGGCATTGCTAACAAACAACAGACAGGACAGCCAAATAAGTAGGGGATGACAGACACTATGACTGACCATGACAACCATGGGGCAAGCAAGCAAGAACTGAGGTGATAAATACAGTGAGACAACAACAATGCAGGAACACTCCAAACAATTACAGTACGTATCTCAACACACAGAACTGGAGTACAGTACAGCCAAAATGCACATGCAAACTACAGTGAGTACCAGACTGCAGGGGTAGTGCGGCATGGCTGCCTAAATACATGATCGCAGAAAATGCAATTGGCTGCACACTTCACATGGTATGGAGAGTGGTGTACTAGCACAGCAAGGCCCACTGCATAGACATGCGCCAGAGCACAGAGACCCCTTGTGGCTATTCAGGTGCATGGCCTCTGATGCATTAAACTTCCATGCCTTCTGACACCAGATCCCCCCCCCCCCCCCAAAAAAAAAGTGCATAGGGTCAGAAATGCCCTGGATGGTGCCATGGTGGGCGGAAGGAGGGAATGGAGGGAGACCATGTGTTATTTACCACCAGCGGCAGGTAGAGATGGCAGTCTGTGGAATCCTTCAACACGTCACTGGAGGGCAGGGAATCACACGGCACTTCCAATCCTTGTAGATACGGGAAGGAGTGCTGGCATGCCTGCAAGGAGCCAGTGGCTGTTGGTAGTGGGGCTGACTTGAGGGCCTCGTGCACACCAGAAGGAGGTGGGTGGTTGGGGGTATGAGGTGCCACAAAGGGGTATGAGGCCAGAGTTGGTTATGGTGTCAGCAGATGAAGCAGAGTTTGTGGTTGCCACCCATGAAGGAGTTTGGCTGGATGATAACCAACAATTGGTATGGTGTAATAAGTGCTCAGGAATAAGGTGGCAGAGGATTTTACTGCTTTTGTCAGATGTTGTTTAAACGTCCTGACCAGTCATTCTGTTGTGCCATTGGAGGAGGGATGAGATGGAGGGGTGCAGATGTGTTTGATACCACTGGCCTCACAGAATGGGTGGAAAGAGGCTGCCATGAATTGGGAACCATTATCGGAGACTGAGGTAAAAGGCAGGCCTTCAATGGCAAGAACCTGAGCCAAGGCCGTGAGTGTGGTATCAGTCTTGGTGGACACTATGCACACCACATACGAGTATCTGGCGTATGCATCCACAATGAGTAACCACATTGATCTCGAGAATGGGCCCGCAAAATTGAGATGGATGCAGTCCCAGGGCCAGTGAGGCATGGGTCAGAGTGCAGATGATTGAGAAGGACTCGCCTGGTGACGTGCGCACACAGTGTGCACCCATGGACCAAGTGTTCGATGTCACCATTAATGCTGGGCCAGTACACATGCCAGTGAGCCAATGCCTTCATATGGGATGTCCCCCAGTGTCCGCACTGGATGCGGAGGCACAAATCAGGTGGGATGCTCACCCAATGGGCGTCAGGCTTCACAGTCTACACAAGGACACCTGCCACAACCGAGAGCCTGTGTGAGAGGTGCCGCCAGGGTCTGAATTCAGTTTTAAACTGGCGAGTCAGATAGGTGAGCCAGCCATGGGTCACCCAGTGGAGAACCTCCCGAAGAATGAGGTCCCAGGCAACCTGTGCAACCAAGATGGGAAATCTGTCCAGTGTCTCTTGGTGGGCCACATCAATGTGAAGTCAGAGGACTTCCTGCTGCTCAAACTCAGGATCAGGGCCCGAGGGGAGACGTGACAAGGCATCTGCATTGGAGTGGTGAGAGGTGGGCTTATAGTGGATAACATTAGTGTAATTGTGTAACAGCGCCCAGTGCTGGAGATGTTGAGCAGTTTGCTCTGGGAAGTATGTGTGTGGGCTGAATAGGGTAATCAAAGGCTTGTGATCAGTGAGGAGAGTTAACTTCACCCCAAACAGGTAGATGTGTAACTTGTGAATGTTGTTGTTGTTGTTGTCTTCAGTCCTGAGACTGGTTTGATGCAGCTCTCCATGCTACTCTATCCTGTGCAAGCTGCTTCATCTCCCAGTACCTACTGCAACCTACATCCTTCTGAATCTGCTTAGTGTACTCATCTCTCGGCCTCCCTCTACGATTTTTACCCTCCACGCTGCCCTCCAATGCTAAATTTGTGATCCCTTGATGCCTCAAAACATGTCCTACCAACCGATCCATTCTTCTAGTCAAGTTGTGCCACAGACTTCTCTTCTCCCCAATCCTATTCAATACCTCCTCATTAGTTACGTGCTCTATCCACCTTATCTTCAGTATTCTTCTGTAGCACCACATTTCGAAAGCTTCTATTCTCTTCTTGTCCAAACTAGTTATCGTCCATGTTTCACTTCCATACATGGCTACACTCCAAACAAATACTTTCAGAAACGACTTCCTGATACATAAATCTATATTCGATGTTAACAAATTTCTCTTCTTCAGAAACGCTTTCCTTGCCATTGCCGGTCTACATTTTATATCCTCTCTACTTCGACCATCATCAGTTATTTTACTTCCTAAATAGCAAAACTCCTTTACTACTTTAAGTGTCTCATTTCCTAATCTAATTCCCTCAGCATCACCCGATTTAATTTGGCTACATTCCATTATCCTCGTTTTGCTTTTGTTAATGTTCATCTTATATCCTCCTTTCAAGACACTGTCCATTCCGTTCAACTGCTCTTCCAAGTCCTTTGCCGTCTCTGACAGAACTACAATGTCATCAGCGAACCTCAAAGTTTTTACTTCGTCTCCATGAATTTTAATACCTACTCCAAATTTTTCTTTTGTTTCCTTTACTGCTTGCTCAATATACAGATTGAATAACATCGGGGAGAGGCTACAACCCTGTCTCACTCCTTTCCCAACCACTGCTTCCCTTTCATGCCCCTCGACTCTTATGACTGCCATCTGGTTTCTGTACAAATTATAAATAGCCTTTCGCTCCCTGTATTTTACCCCTGCCACCTTTAGAATTTGAAAAAGAGTATTCCAGTCAACATTGTCAAAAGCTTTCTCTAAGTCTACAAATGCTAGAAACGTAGGTTTGCCTTTTCTTAATCTTTCTTCTAAGATAAGTCGTAAGGTCAGTATTGCCTCACGTGTTCCAACATTTCGACGGAATCCAAACTGATCCTCCCCGAGGTCTGCATCTACCAGTTTTTCCATTCGTCTGTAAAGAATTCGCGTTAGTATTTTGCAGCCGTGGCTTATTAAACTGATAGTTCGGTAATTTTCACATCTGTCAGCACCTGCTTTCTTTGGGATTGGAATTATTATATTCTTCTTGAAGTCTGAGGGTATTTCGCCGGTCTCATACATCTTGCTCACCAGCTGGTAGAGTTTTGTCAGGACTGGTTCTCCCAAGACCATCAGTAGTTCTAATGGAATGTTGTCTACTCCGGGGGCCTTGTTTCGACTCAGGTCTTTCAGTGCTCTGTCAAACTCTTCACGCAGTATCGTATCTCCCATTTTGTCTTCATCTACATCCTCTTCCATTTCCATAATATTGTCCTCAAGTACATCGCCCTTGTATAAACCTTCTATATACTCCTTCCACCTTTCTGCCTTCCCTTCTTTGCTTAGAACTGGGCTGCCATCTGAGCTCTTGATATTCATACTCGTGGTTCTCTTCTCTCCAAAGGTCTCTTTAATTTTCCTGTAGGCAGTATCTATCTTACCCCTAGTGAGATAAGCTTCTACATCCTTACATTTGTCCTCTAGCCATCCCTGTTTAGCCATTTTGCACTTCCTGTCGATCTCATTTTTGAGACGTTTGTATTCCTTTTTGCCTGCTTCATTTACTGCATTTTTATATTTTCTCCTTTCATCAATTAAATTCAATATTTCTTCTGTTACGCAAGGATTTCTAGCAGCCCTCGTCTTTGTACCCACTTTATCCTCTGCTGCCTTCACTACTACATCCCTCAGAGCTACCCATTCTTCTTCTACTGTATTTCTTTCCCCTATTCCTGTCAATTGTTCCCTTATGCTCTCTCTGAAACTCTGTACAACCTCTGGTTCTTTCAGTTTATCCAGGTCCCATCTCCTTAATTTCTCACATTTTTGCAGTTTCTTCAGTTTTAATCTACAGGTCATAACCAATAGATTGTGGTCAGAGTCCACATCTGCCCCTGGAAATGTCTTACAACTTAAAACCTGGTTCCTAAATCTCTGTCTTACCATTATATAATCTATCTGATACCTTTTAGTATCTCCAGGGTTCTTCCACGTATACAACCTTCTTTCATGATTCTTAAACCAAGTGTTACCTATGATTAAGTTGTGCTCTGTGCAAAATTCTACTAGGCGGCTTCCTCTTTCATTTCTTAGCCCCAATCCATATTCACCTACTATGTTTCCTTCTCTCCCTTTTCCTACACTCAAATTCCAGTCACCCATTACTATTAAATTTTCGTCTCCCTTCACTATCTGAATAATTTCTTTTATTTCATCATACATTTCTTCAATTTCTTCATCATCTGCAGAGCTAGTTGGCATATAAACTTGTACTACTGTAGTAGGTGTGGGCTTCATATCTATCTTGGCCACAATAATGCGTTCACTATGCTGTTTGTAGTAGCTTACCCGCATTCCTATTTTCCTATTCATTATTAAACCTACTCCTGCATTACCCCTATTTGATTTTGTGTTTATAATCCTGTAGTCACCTGACCAGAAGTCTTGTTCCTCCTGCCACCGAACTTCACTAATTCCCACTATATCTAACTTTAACCTATCCATTTCCCTTTTTAAATTTTCTAACCTACCTGCCCGATTAAGGGATCTGACATTCCACGCTCCGATCCATAGAACGCCAGTTTTCTTTCTCCTGATAACGACATCCTCCTGAGTAGTCCCCGCCCGGAGATCCGAATGGGGGACTATTTTACCTCCGGAATATTTTACCCAAGAGGATGCCATCATCATTTAATCATACAGTAAAGCTGCATGTCCTCAAGAAAAATTACGGCTGTAGTTTCCCCTTGCTTTCAGCCGTTCGCAGTACCAGCACAGCAAGGCCGTTTTGGTTAATGTTGCAAGGCCAGATCAGTCAATCATCCAGACTGTTGCCCCTGCAACTACTGAAAAGGCTGCTGCCCCTCTTTAGGAACCACACGTTTGTCTGGCCTCTCAACAGATACCCCTCCGTTGTGGTTGCACCTACGGTACGGCCATCTGTATCGCTGAGGCACGCAAGCCTCCCCACCAACGGCAAGGTCCATGGTTCATGGGGGGGAACTTGTGAATAGCAAACACAATTGCTATAGCCTCTTTCTCAATCTGAGAATAGTTCCTCTGTGCTGGAGATACTGTCTTGAATGCATACGTAATGGGCTGTTCTGAGCCATCCTCATTCCTGTGAGCCAGGACTGCTCCAATGCCACTGGCTGAAGCATCGGCTGCCACAACCAGAGGGTGGTCTGGAGAGAAGGGAGTCAGGCAAGGGGAGGATTTGAGCATAGTTTTCAAGCTGAGAAAAGCTTGATCACAGGCTGGAGTCCAGTTGAAAGGCACCCCTTTGGGATGCAGGCAATTGAGGGGCTGTGCAATGTCAGCAGCCTTGGGTAAAAACCTTAAGTAGTAGTTAACCTTGCCCAAAAAACTAGGAGGTCAGATAAATCCTTGGGGCAGGGCAGAGAGTTGATGGCCACAACGTTGCAATCCGATGGATGAATGCCATCTTTACTGAGCCAGAGCCCCAGGTATTTGATTTCCATTTGAAAGAATGTAGAATGTACACTTTTCCAGCCAACAGCATAATCCCGCAGCCTGCAGGGTGCAAAATAAGGTACCAAGGTTTTGCAAATGCTCACGGCGTGTATGGCCAGTGACCAAGATATCATCAAGATAATTGACACAAGCCAGGATGGGCTGTGTGAACTGCTCCAGGTACGTCTAGAAAATGGCTAGCGCCGAGGAAATACCAAATGGAAGGCACTTGTATTTAATAATCCAAAAGGCATGTTGATGACAATGACGTTCTGGGAGTCCTCATATAAGGGTAATTGATGGTAAGTCTCTGCCAGGTTGATCTTAGAGAAGTAGTCACCACTCACAAATTTGGTGAGAAGACCTTCCTGCCAGAAAATGGGATAAGTTTCAACCAGTGACTGTGCATTGATTGTAACTCCCTACATAGGCAAAGGGAATCATTGGGTTTCTTGATCACCACTAACAGGGTCACCCTAACACTTGCTTTCATGGGCTTTATGATGCTAGCAGCCTGTAGTCAATCATGCTCTTGCTTGACAGTTGGACATAAGGCCACTGGAATGGGTCGATCCTGGAAGAGCTGTGGCTGAGCATCTGGCTGGAGAGCAATGCGCACCCGGAAGTTCGAAGCACACCCTAAGTCAGACTGAAACAGAGAGGCATAGGCTGAGCACAGATAGTTGAGGTCCTGGAACAGGATAGCGATGGAAACAACCTTAACTTCATCAGAAATCAAAAAGCCAAACAGTATGAAAGCATCAAGTCCAAAAATGTTTGAAGCAGGGGGGGATGGTCAATCACCAGAAGAGTCAGCAGCCGGGGAACGTGTTTATAGGTGGGACCGAGAATTGCCCACGGAGTGTGATAGAACCATCACCATATGTGACCAATCCCCAAGAGGTGGGAGCCAGCTCTGGGGAACCCAGGCATGTACATGTTGTCAGATTGATCAAGGAGACAATGGTCCCCATATCGACCTGGAAATGAATGTCCACATTAAAAATGCGGAGCATGAGGAACAACTTCCACGTCATGGGGTGTCCAATGGGATGACTGATTGTGTACTGATGCCCTGTGGGTGAGGGGCGAGAGCGGGTTGAGCAGCTGTGACAGACAGATCGGAGATTGCCACCTTTCTGACAGAGCGAGCACATCTTCCAGTGGCGGGGACAGCCTGCACAAGAGTGGTCGGGAAAGCACTGCAGGGAAATTGGAATTGACCCACGCAACCGCCAACGAGGGGCAACCAGCAGCTCCAAAGCCAGAGAGATGTCAGACAAGGAGGAGTCTTGATGACCTTGTTTTCTGTGGGCTGTACCGCACTGGTGGTGCGAGGGAGGCACCCATGACCAGGACTCAACTGCTCTCACCTGTGGCCTCGCCATAAGACGCTTGTTCACCACTTGTGCGATTTCAAAGGAGTGGGCTATGCACGGAACGTCTTCCATCAAGAGGTTATGGATTTTCAGTGCAGCTGCACAGACCTCTGGATCAGGTGTCAATTGAACGACAACATCGCAAATCAAGGAGTCCACATATGATGCCCTGCAATGCTGATTGGTGCAAGTGAAGTCGCAAGTCCATGACCCAAGAACGGTATGACTCACCGGGTGTTCATGGTACTGGTGGAACTCAAGCCGAGATGCCATGACATGGTATCACTGGGAATAGTAGTTATACAGCAGCACACATATCTCATTGAAGGAGAGAGGCAGGTGATGTGCTGGACAAGAATAATGACTGCTGTAGGGAGTCATTCATGACATTGTCCATCAGCAAGGATTGCTGTAAGACATCTAACTGGCACTGTTGCTGCTGCTGCTGCTGCTGCTGCTGCTGCTGCTGTTGCTCCAGGAGACAGACCAACTTAGCCTCCATGCTACCGAACCTTTTACAACATTGCCAATGTTAGAGCCGTGAGCGACTGGCAAGCAGTGAATGGCAGAGAATGGAGATGCAAAGCCTCTGTAGGTATGACTAACAAGTAATAGACAGGACAGCTGAACAAGTAGGGGACAACAGACACTATGAGCAACCACAGCACAACACGATCCAAGCAAGCAAGAAGTGAGATGATAAACATGGTGAGACAACAACAACACAGGAAAACTCCAAACAATGACAGTATGTATCTCAACACTTGGAACTGGAACGTAGTACAGCCAAGAGGCATATGCAAACTACAGTCAGTACCATACAGTTGGGGTAGCACTGCAAGGAGCCTAAATACATGACAACAGGAAACGTGACCGGCCGCAGACTTCATGCAGTACGGAGAGTGGCACAGGCATGGGCCAAAACACAGAGACCCCTAGTCGGTGTCCATGTCCATACCCTCTGGCACACATTCAACTTCTGCACCTTCCAACACCAGAGTTGTCATGTACCAAAGTGAGTGGGAGCTCATACAACAGTTTCCTCCTCATCATTTTGAAAGAGTCCCAGAAAAGGTGGCACAGTCAAATTGTGTCCAAATTGCCTCCCAAAGCATCAATGGCATCACTGTATATTCCATGATGTTACCTATTTTGCATGCCACAGACCAGGGCATCTAGCAAGAGTCTGCCTTGGCCAGTAAGATGACAACAACAACAACAACAACAACAACATACATCAGCACACTGTACACTATCTTGCTGGGTCCAATAGCCGCAGATGACAGGATGCAGAAGCTCAAGTTGCAGCTGGAAATTAATGAAGCAATAGCAGATTTCCAGCTCGACACAGGTGCAGCTGTGTCTTTGATTAATATGGACACATACTAGCATGTCAATTCCCCACAGCCCCACATCCTCAGTGCTGCGTGGTGATGTACAATGGGCAGTTGATGGCATTGCATGGGCAGATAATAGACCAAGGTAAGTATAAAAAGATAGCTCAACAACTATTCCTGCTAGTAGTCAACTCTTATACAACAACTGCATTTTGGGGTGAGATACTATTGCACTTCTGGTTTTCAAATCCAAGACCAAGCAGATCTAGTTTCAACTGCAGTAACATTCACAGAAACTGATACATTATGTGCACAATACAAGCAACTATTTAAATCAATATTAGGTTGTGCAACAGAGTTCCAAGCCCACATCTCCTTAAAGCAATCAGCAATGTCTAAATTTTGTGGATCACATCCATTGAATTTCGACAAGTTGAAGCAAAACTAGTTAGACTGCGAAGCACAGGAGTAATATCCCCAGTTTTGTTTAGCTGTGAGCAATGCCTATGGTAGTGTTTAAGAACACAAATGGATCAATGGTTCACTTAGAATTTGTGGTGTTTTTAAGTCTACCATTACTGCTCAACCAAATTTCAGTCTGTATCCAGTTCCTAGACCAGAGCAACTGTTGGCAGAATTGGCTGGAGCCATTATTTTCAATTGCCTGTAAATGAAAGAGAAAACAATTTCTGTGATTAATATGCCATTCAGCATGCATCACTATAACAAGTTTCCACTTCAGGTTGCAAGTGCTCCCACAATATTTCAGAGATACATTGAGCAACTCATTCAGGATATCCCCAACTGTGTTAATTATTTAGATGATCCAGTAATTACTGGACCCATCTGAGAGCAGCACCTGTACAGTCTGCAGACGTTGCCTGGGCAGCTCCAAGGCCATTGTCTGCATTGTCACCTCAACAAATGTAGCTTCTTTGAGCCAAGTGTCAAGCGCCTACGACATATGTTAAGTAAAGAAGGGCTGACACCCACACACAATCATGTGGATGCAATCAGAAACTTACCAGCTCCAAACAACTTCAAACATCTACAGGTGTTCCTGGTCAAAGTGAATTATTACACAACATTCATTCCCAACATGGTCCAGATTTATTGCTTGACTAATGATCTGCTTAAAAAAGATGTAAAATTTCTATGATCAGAATTGCGGCAGAAAGCTTTCTTGCAACTTAAAACATGTCTTACATGGGGATCTCATTTAACAACTTTCCACTGGGGAAAATGCTTAATGCTTGCCACCAATGCATCAGACTGTGGCACTGGTGCAGCACTTCCCCATAAATGTGCTTATAGCACAGAACATCCCATTACATTTGCATCTGAAACATTAAATGTGGCATAGTAAAATTATTCACAAATTGAGAAAGAAGCACTGACTATCATATATAGTGTCAAGAAGTACCATAGATCTTTATGGTACTAAGTTTCACCTGCTCACTGATCACAGGCCCCTCATTTTGCTATTCAGCCCCCAATTGAAACTTCTCAATAAAATGGAGCAGTGACTGCCAGGGTGAACATTATTCTTTAGTAACTACAGCTACAGGATCCATTATCAGCCCACCATACAACACTCAAATGTAGACAGAGATTCCATTTAGTGGTGTAGTCCAGATGCGGAGTTTGACAGGGATGAAACACTGTGTTTTGCCTTAGATGCAAGTCAGTGACACACCCTTGATGAATTCCCAATTCTGGCAGGCAAAGTAGCATCAGAAACAGGCTATGATTCACTACTCCACAGGGTGTTGTTTGCTGTATGGTACGTTTGGCCACAGCACTTGCCTAAAGGCACCAACCCAGCATAGCGCATCTATTTTTCATTACAGCACTGGCTTAATGTGGCCGATGGTGTCATACTGTTTACCACTGATGACTCTGAATGCTGGGTGGTAATTCACCCACACTGCAGCCCTGCTTACTGTAGCTCCATCACATTTCACATTGGGGAAAGCAAGAGTGCTGTGTCATGTGTATTGGCCTGTGTTGAAGCCACCACAGAATGTATGGTCGAGAACTACCACGCCTGTGTCCACAACTAGCAAGAGCCACTGCAGTGTTTCAACCCTTAAACCAATCCTGACCATCTGAAGTAAAGAGCACATATCAATTTCGCTGGATAATTCAAAGGAACAAGGGAGCTGCTAGTTATTGATGTCCTCTATAACATTTCATATGTGGTACTGATGGTTACCACCACCACAGCAATTACCATCTGTGTCCCTCCATCATATCTGTGATAGAGGGAGCACCTCCCACCCTGGTTTTCACAATGGCTCTCAATTCACAGCATCTGTATTCAGGATTCTTGTAAACACAATAGTATTGAGCACCAGACAACCACCCCATTCCATCCCATGTCCAAGTTGGAAGCTAAGTGGATGGTGAGAACATTCAAACAACAGACATGCAAGATAATGACGACAGCTGAACTGAACTTCTTCACCACCTATCAGCCCACTCCTGTCAATGGACAGTGTGGCTGAAATTTTACACAGGTGCAGACCTTGCATCCTCTTTGACCTGCTACACCCAACCCAGTGGGCCCACTGCTCATGCACACAGCCATACTATCGCATGAGTTCACATGTATGGATTCACAATTTTGGTTAGAACCTGATGGGTCCAAGGTATCATCAGTGACAGCAAAGGATGAGGGATGGGGTAGGGGTGGGGGTGGGGAATTCAAATGGTTGCAGTTGTGGCTGACACACAGGACTGTGCCAGGATAAGCCTGCCCAATGGCCTGCTGGATGCCACTACAACATCTTGTCTCAAGTTAGATGTTGACAGGGGATCTACAATGATTAGTGAAGGGAGCCAATGAAGGTAGAACGACTTCCACCCCTTAAGCCACTTCCAGCTCACCCCAATACCAGCAATTCCCTCACAACACAATCAATGGTGGTCGAGTGTTCTCAGACTGAGGTGCTCACAGAAGATGAACCATTAACCCATCTCAGCCATAAAGTTCCAACAAGGATTTGAGAGTACGGTGCAACAATCACTGATCAATGTTTTTAGAACCAATAAGTTTTTGTGACTTAGATGTAAAAGAGATAGTCAATGGTTAATCAGATCTTAATGGTCAAATGTTAACAACCAAATGTTCTAAGAAGTAAGGTTCCAATTACAAAAGAAAAGTATTGTCAAATAATCACAAATAATGTCGCAATCATGGTGACTGGAAAGAAATTACAGCAAGAACACTGGGAACAGATCTATAAAGATTACAGGATGGATATAAATTTCAACTCATTTGTAAACATATTCCTAAAGTCCTTTGTTTTCCTCTAAATCAAACAAGGTTAAGATTAAGTAAATCCTAGGACCAAGGATGAATATCTCTTGGCATTAATATATCTTGTACTATGAAAAGAGAGGTCCATTTAATTCATGGGACATGCTGGAGTCATGAGTAGAAAAATTTTTACTACCTTAATGTAAAGATTCCAATCCATTATTAAATAAGCAAAACACATGTACTATGCAAAACAAGACAGTTTCAGTCATTGGCCACCAAATTCAATTACTGCTTCTTCACAGTGGCATCAAAGAAAAAACCGTATTCATATGTTTTACATGTATATTGGCAGACACTGCATGCATCACCAACAAACACTTTTTATACAACCCAAATGTAAATAATAAAATTAATCAGGTCACTAAAACTGGTACTTCTGTGATGGTGTTTCTAACGGAGTAGTAAAATCTTGTCTTGATTTAACAGGACTATCCTTAAGCTATCTTTGTAATCAGTCAATGACTCTAGACATGTTTACCGACAAACTTAAAAAAGCTGTAGCAACACCCACATAAATTTGGAGATGTGCATACCACCTTTAATTACAGGTTCCTTTAACTCCTTCTGGTATTTTCAAAGTGGCTTATGATAGAATGCTGGCTCATCTTTCTGAGCATGACTTGTTAACTACCACTGACAAGCAATAAATAATTTCACAAATTATGTCATTAGTGAGCTTAACAAGAGAAATTGACCATTTGGTATATTTTGTGACCACAAAATACTATTATTAAAGTAATCTTTTTTGGCATTAATGACATCCTTCTTGCTTGGATTGTGGAAATTTACTTTCATAAGAGACAGCAGATAGCCAAACAAATCTCAAAATCTAGGAACATAACATATGGGGGCCTACAAGGATTGTTACTGGTCCTACTCTTTTTCTTAATCTTCCAATGAATTTACAGGACATTTCAAAAACTGATGACACAGACACACTAACCAAAGGTCCAAATTCAACCTTATCAGGCATAGCACAAATGATAGCTGAACAGGCCTAAAACTAGTTCACAGTAAACATTTTATATTTTCATCCTTCAAAGACTCACGTTATGCAAATTTTAAAGGAACAAAAGATGACCTGCTAATACCAAAAGTGAATATTAATGGCCATCCACTAAACAAAACATTGTCAATAACATTTCTTGTGGTCCAACTGGGTAACAAGTTAAACTGGAGACAGTACATGAATAAGTACTCAAGAAGCCCAGTTCAGCATGCTGTAAATGAAATTCTAGCCATACCACAACACAATGTTATTTAGTAATAAAGCACTATTAATGCAGGACATTGTGGCAGAGGTGAAATTTTATTTACTGTATTTAAAATCTGACATGGAGATATCACAAATTTGATAAGTCTATCAGTTCAGAATATTTTTCTTTACAAAGTATCACTCATTGTGCAAACCTAAACACATCCAAGCAGGCTTATTTTGCACAGTCTCACTTCATATTGTCTTATGGAATTATCTTCTAGCACAATATACCTAAAGTAAAAAGAGTATCTATTCAGCAGAAGTGAGCAATATGTATGTAGTGTAAAGTTGATAAACACATCTTTACAGAGGATGCTTTAAGGATTTTTGAATTTTGGAACCCACTTCCCAGTACATTAAGCCCTCAATGATTTTTGTTGCTGATAGTAAAAATCAGTTGCAACTGAACTGTGATTTGCACAATCACAAGACAAAACAAAAATAACTTTAATATGGGCTCTAACCCTTTTTCTATGATCCAGAGTGAGTTATATACTGATGCAAAGGTATTCACAACAACCTTCAATCTAAAATCAGTCAGAAAACTGTGAATCTGCACGAATTCAAAGAGAATTGAAAACATACTGCATTGGACACTATTGTAACAAATTATCTGATTGCCTATATTAAATGATCAAAAATTTCTGTTATATACATGATAACAACAGTGTTCATTGTGAATATCTTATTTGAAAGATTTCAGTTGAATCAAGTAAACATTAAGCTGCCAATAGAAGATAAACAACAGATAGTTAATATAAGTGAGGGAACAGGAAATGATTTCAAAGTAGTCCCTTTCCTTCTAATTTACAAGGTTAAATTTAGTGGGCATAAGTGCAAATAATATCAAGCTATATAGTTATATTTTATTGTCAAAACAGACTACAAATTAAGTTTCTAAGAGTGGTTTCATTTCTGTTAATGTCTATTTCGAAGGTTACCTTTCTTCATGGGATCTATGGAACACAATAAATTGTTTTTGGTGGAAGCTGAGCCCAACAGTGGTGGATGAATCAGTTGTTCATAGGTCACCTGGACATGAGTTGTGAATGGTGGTGTTAACAGGAAATATATGGTGGACTGCTGGTAAAACATCCCTGAATGCAACAGTCCTTTATTCCTATAGTGGTACCACTGCACTGAAAGCTGTTGCCCCCTCCCCCCCTCCCTCCATGCCAATACAATAACACAGTGAGCCATGGGAGGGTGGCACGCTGATGTCAGTGACTGTCTGTCAGGATGGCAGCATATGCACGCAGTGACAGCCTCTAATGTCAGCAACTATGTAAAGCTAAGGATGGCTGCATGCTGCTGCTAATGTGTAACAGATACAGCCACAAGCAACTTGACCACCTTGTGGCCACAGAGTGAAACACTGGGAAGGACAGTATTTAAACCATAGTCCTCAACATTGAAGGTTATGCCCACAACAACCCACACTCAAACACATGACCCACACAGAGGTCTTCACCCATAGAAAGAAACCGTAACAAGCTGGCATGCTCGGCCACCAATGTTCGACAATGACAACTTCATATAGCCTCGTTTTTCTTTCCGGTCAGCTTTTCTGGACACCCTGCATATCCTGTAAAGTGTCACAACTTCACTCTTCAGGCACTCTGGCTGGCCTGTTTCACAGCATCAGTGTACTGAATGAGTGCTATTACACTCTGCATATGTCTTCTTACTCCACAGTAACTGGTCATCAAGATGACACCACCTTTCACCCTGTGACATAGTTTTCCTGCATTGGCAAGAGGCAATTCATTACTTCTGACTGGGTCATAGCACAATGAACTTAACGAATTTTCTTTTTTTAATTTATTAATCAGGCAGGTTCCATGGGGCTATAAGAGCCAAGGCTACTTGCCATGGAACAACTCAGTACATAATTTGCAGGATTCTGAAGAGAAAATTTACAAACAAATTAATTGACTAATTAATAAGACTTAAAATAAAGATTCATGAGAGTGTATATGAATAAGGAACACATTACAGAGAAAAGTTCTCAACTACCATGAAGAACTCCTGTGCAGATTAGAGGGAGTGTGCCACAAGGAAATCTTTAAAATTGGATTTGAATGAGTTTAGCACTATTTTTTTCAGTTTTACTAGAAGCTTAGTGAAAATGAAACCTGATGAATAGTTCACACCTTTCTGTACAGTGCTCAAGGAACTATTAACCAAACACATATCACTTTTCCATCTTTGTTTACTGAATAAATGTTGCAGTTTCTTCTGAATGAATCACTACTGACATGATGAAATAAACATACAGGAGTGGCAGTATTAGAATTGCAGGACACCTCAATAATAACCTATGCAGTTTGCTAACTGACTCCATCTAACTGCCCTTTTCTGGGCTAAGAATATTCAATAACTTCTGAATGCTTAACCACCTTCAGACGGTAAGATTTTATCTTTACATGAGTTCCATGTCAAAAACTGTATTTATTAGTTTTCTTTTCTTTCTTATTGCAGTTAAACATTAATGTGTTCTCTGAAAGTCATGAGAGAGAGAGAGAGAGAGAGAGAGAGAGAGACCCAAAACTCAGCTGCTAAGCTGCTAAAGAACTTCTTCTGTGTGCTTTTTAATGCTCCCTCTACTCTGTAAACAGCAATATATCCCCATACAGACATTAAGATCCATAAATTCTTTATTTAACTTACATGATCAAGAAAGGTGATATTGCCATAAAAAAATGAAAACACATCACATTCAAAGATTTAGGAGATTGTTAAATTCAAACAGTACACTGAATCTGCTGGTAAGTGGGGCATGTATCCCCTCCAGTTTTTCTATCAACACAAGCGCCTTTCATTCAATGACAGCAACAGTGGGTTCCACACAACTTTTATTTTAATATATGTGAAGATAGTATCTGTTCTTTCAGACATGTCAGAAAGAACAGATACCATATTTACAGCTCACTGGCCATTTGACCATCTTCTGTGCAGATGCACAAACAGTGCCTGATCTCTTACGGGAATTGGCAAATAAAGCCACGAGTAATGAGTATAATGGGCAGGGGCACTATGAATATAGTGCAGGACCTTAAGTTGGGAATGTGGGTCTCATGGGAGGCATGCCAGAATAAGTCCCTGCAGTCACACTATCCTCTGGGTTCTCGGGGGCTCAGACGGATAGAGCATCATCTGCCATGTAAGCAGGAGAGCCTGGGTTCGAATCCCGGTCAGGGCACACATTTTCCACTGTCCCTGTGACTTATATCAACGCCTATATGCAGCTAAGGGCATTCATTTCATTGTAATTTTATTTTAATGACTAAAATTTAAGCATGAATTTCATAAACTAATGAAGTGCTTTAGCCATGGAAGTACAAAAAGCCCAGATCTCAAGAACAATTCCACAATATCTTGTTTTGTGTTGCAAACCCACTTTGAAATCATAAATAACTGTTACATAAAAATGGTTCTGTATTACAGCTCCATCACTATATGAATGGAAACTGCATAAGCCATGAAAATTGAAGTCTTAGCACTGCTTCACATAATCACAAACTGCTGAATCATTCAGTAACATATTCATATAGGTTCTGCTATCATATATTTCTTGGAAGTGTGACAAGGGCTCTCCCAGCCACACTGAAAATCATCAGAATGATCCTAATATGTAAGAGGTTGTAGAGAACACTGTGGATCAAAATGATTCAGCAGACACTGTGACAGTCCTGCATAGAAGTTTATTTCAACTGAGATGGAAAAATCTTAGTACCATGATCAAATGATTTCCCATGAAAGGCAAAAGTTCCAGGATCAAGTCCCAGTCTGACACAGTTTTAACCTGCCAGGAAATTTATCCTCTGTTGCTGCTGTGACTTTCATTTTGAAGAATGGTTTTATGCAGCTTGCCATGCGAGTATATTTCATGAAAGTCTCTTCATCTTGTGTAAGTATTGCAACATCCATTTATTTGAGCTTTCTTACTGTAGTAAAGCCTTGGTCTCCTCCTACAATTTTTAGCCAACACCCCTCCCTCCCCCAATACTTCTCCCCATTCTCAAATGAATTATTCTCTGATGTTACAGGATCCCTTCTTTTAGATGAATTGTGCCATAAAGCTTATGTCCTAACAAACTATCCCTTCTTTTAGGCAAATGGTGCCATAAGCTTTTTCTCTCTCCAATTTCAGTCAATGCTTCTCCATTAGTCACTCAATCTGCTCAACTAATCTCCAGTATACCTCTACAACATCAGACTTAAAAACCTTCTATTTTCCTCTTGTCTGTTATGCATATCATCAACATTTCACTTCCATATATGGCTCACTTCAAATACTTCCAGAAACGATTTCATATATTCAGTGTCACCAAACATTTCTTCTTCAGAAATGTTTTCCATGGTATTACCAGTCTGCAGTTAATATCCTCTATACATCAGCCATTATCAGTTATTTTGTTCCTGAGGTGATATAACATTTAAAGCAATGATTAAAACTAGGAATTAGTTTCCTAATTTTGTTCCCTCTGTATTGCCTGATTTAATTTGGCTTCACTCCATTAACCTCGTTTAAATTTTGTTCATATTCATCTTATAATCTCTTTTCAAGGTACTTTCCATTCTGCTCCATTGATCTGCCAAGCATTTTGCTGTATCTGGTGGACTTACAATTATATGTAATAAAATCCAGCATTAAATCATATTTTTCTCTCAAAGTGTACACATGCATACCTAATGCCTTCATTTAAAAATGTTTATAAAACATCCTGAAACACATATTAAAATCTCCATTCTGCTATTTTGTTGAGTATTACTAACAATGTACAAAAGTTTAAAATACTCACCATGTATGTCCTGTCATTATCTGTAATGGCAAACAAGTTACCACTTCAATCAAAGGCTGCCCTTCAGTCAGCTTATGAATACTATCCATTAAAACATGATCCACCAAAAGCCATACATTACATTATCACACACTGATAAGTCCTCAAACTAGACCAGGAAACCATGCATTAACGAAGATTGGTCAGTATTCAGAGGTGTAAAAGGAAATTTGGCTCCTGTTCACAACTGAATATGTGTAACCCACAGCCTTGTTATGGACTTCAAATGTTTAAGATTACTGTAACTCACACACAACTATGTATTTTGGCAGATGAATATCTGGTCTGATAGCATATTAACACATACAATGATCAGTTCCCTGTAATAGTCCTTCGGCACTTTATCTACGATTTCATTTTCTGGGATTCCCGCACATTATGTCCCCAGCAGAGTCCCAATGCCATTCCTTGGTGCTCTAACTGGTAAGATACGTTCTGAATAATTTGAACTGTTTTATGTGCTGGGTATAATTGGTGAATGCATGGCATATCACTTGAGGAACTAGAGAAGTCAGGAGAAAAATGCACAATGTAGCCTTTCCTCCTACATTTACTTATTTGCATATTAAAAAAATGTTCAAATGTGTGTGAAATCTTATGGGACTTAACTGCTAAGGTCATCAGTCCCTAAGCTTACACACTACTTAACCTAAATTATGCTAAGGACAAACACACACCCATGCCCAAGGGAGGACTCAAACCTCCACTGGGACCAGCCACACAGACCATGACTGCAGCGCCCTAGATCGCTTGGCTAATCCTGCGAGGCTGCATATAAAACTTTGAGATCATAGTATATTATGGAATTCATGAAACATAAGCCTGAAAATATGAGTTGATGTACTGTGGGTAATGTACTCTAATAAACTGAGAAATATATGGACCTATCCAACACGAGGGGCAAAGATGACTTAATTCCATCCATGATAAAACCTTCATATCTGCTACCTCAAAGTTAGTTAGATGTTGCTCTGCTCAAATCTCAAGTAGCCTCATGGTCTTTGGGTGTGACATGTATACATTATCCATTGGTAGGCAAATACCATAATTTATTAATATAGAGATGACTGCAAAATAGATTTAAATTTTAGAAATGTTGGATGAAGCATAGTGAAGATTAGGGTTCAATCTCTCATTGACAGCTAAGGCATTAGAAACATGTCATGCACAGCTATCATCAGATGGGTAATGGTAATTTATTAACCAGAATCAAAATTGAGCTGAATAAAGTGTCTATAATGTACAAAAATATTGTTCTATCTGAGCCTCAATGAAACTTCCTGGCAGATTAAAAATGTGTTACCGGACCAAGCTTCTGTAAGTTTGGAAGGTAGGAGACGAGATACTGGCAGGAGTAAAGCTGTGAGGATGGGGCGTGAGTCATGCTTGGGTAGCTCAGTTGGTAGAGCACTTGCCCGCGAAAGGCAAAGGTCCCGAGTTTGAGTCTCGGTCCGGCACACAGTTTTAATCTGCCAGGAAGTTTCACTCTTAAAGTGTTAGAGAGAAATTTATGCGTAGAGTTTTGGCTTTGGAATACTTCAAATGAGTCCCTGCCCATTTCTGCAGCCTCTTCAGTGTTCACCTAATGCTAGTGACACATATATTACAAGACTAAAGGATAATCATGAAATCAAGAAACTACTCATGTATATTGAGTAATCAATGTGATCCTTTAATCTGGATGACATGTTATTTAAAGTAATGAATCCATGATTAAAACTAGAAAATAGTTCTGTGGTGGACACTATACCTCTGAATGAAGTTATCTGAAAAGGTATTGGAAGCTCTGAGTTAAAAACAAGCATTATGAAGACAGTTCTCTCACAGTAATGTAAGGGGGAATTCTCATAGTGCTGTCCACCTATAATGAAGGCAAAGGACATTCATTGTTCCCCAGTGGATTGTGTGGCTTTTATATTACTCTGGGGTCTTTGAGATGAATAAATCACGAACCTATTGGGCCAAGCTTACAATTTTGTCCACTTGGTCCAGGGCACTATCTTGGTGTTCAAATATTGCCAACTAGCCTTATATTGTCTAGTTCACTCCTTTGAGCACACATTCTAATAGCTTCCTTTAGGAGACTTAGAAGTGTAACCAGATTGGGGCCTTATCACTCAAATCAAGACGAACTCCAATACCCTACTGACCACTGTTTGCAAGGGTAGGTAATCTTAAGATGGACAAAGAGTCCCCAATGCCCAATCAAAATGTGTCACTCATCCTCTGTTATAGAGTGAGCTTCTCATGCCCTCAACCTCTGGAGCAGGTATTTGTGGAGTCTCAGGAGACATATGCATGACAAAACTTTGTAAGTTAACACTCTCATAGCCTCTAGCCTCTATTTTGGTGATATGGTGGATGACATGCCAAAGATATGACCATTTTCAAGAGATGCATCAGTAGCCACAGATACAGCTTGTGAGTGAATGGTGACAGTGATAGGGCCGTAGTAATATCTCTTGTTGACAAACACAGAAGAACTGCAATTTGCTATTGGTTATCTGTAGAAGACCTCATCATACAGGAGCATCTGAATTTTTAAAGTGTATTTCCTGCAGGCATATGCATACTGGGCTTTCCTGTACAAATAGCTTTAGCCCCTTCGTTCAAGATCTGAGTTTGTGTCTTTGTGTCTGTTCATGGAAGCCATTTGTGGCAAGGATATCCTTTCCCCCATTTCTCTCTGCCTTGAAACAATTCTCACTCTTGACCAGTTATAACTGATAGCAATTCAGTGGCTTTAAGGCTACATATTTTGATTAACCTCTGTTGTTTCTTGTCTTTTCTTTTCTATTCAAATGATATGTTGTCCTTCCAGATGGTGATGTTTGTACTGCATTCCTGTAATGCTATAGTAATATCTTACTGAACACCTTGCTGCTCAAACCAAGTGCTTAGTGTGGATAAGACAGAGTCCAGCAGAAAATGTATACATTCTTTGCCAGGCTCTATCGAGATATCGATATTATAGTATGATCTGAGTTATGAGTGTGTTCTGGTATGGTCTTTGACTCAACAGATGTTAGTACTTTCATCTTGGTATTGATAAAACAAGATGGCTGGAGCATGCTTGACATTTGAGCAATGAAAATATAGTGTGCAGTTGTTTCTAGAGTTTGATAATGCCGTTGAAGTGCAATGTCAGTGGAGGCAGGAGTTTGAAACAGAACCATCAACTCAGGTAACAATTAAACACATCATTGACAAGTCTGAATTGCATGGAACAATTTGTGATATTCACAAAGGAAGATCAGGAAGACAGCGTACAGCTAAAAGTCCTTCTTTGTCTGCTCTTGTGTAGGAAATGTTTGTTAATTGTCCACAGAAGTCTACTACGCAATGTGGATTCACAGTGAGGGTTAGCAGTACAAGAGTACGAAGAATTCTGAAAGCTTCAAAGTGGGAAGTTTACATTCCACAATTACTGTATGCGATTAATGATGATGATACTGATCACCAAATGCAATTTTATGAATAGTACCACCAAATGGTAACTGATGACAAACAATTTGTGACAAAGTGACAAGGCACAATTTAAACTTAATGGAACCATGAATTGGCATAAAAGTCTGTACTGGACACTGGAAAATCTGCATGTTTATGTGGATAAAGCGGTAAATTTACCAGGGGTTCATGTGTGGTGTGGACTATCATCAAGGGGCTTAGTAGAACCCTTTTTCTTTGATGCTACTGTTACTGGAGAAGTGTACCTGGAAATGTTACGCACATCACTTTTCCCAGCTATAAATGTGCTTTATGGAGCTGATGAAGAGGTCTTCTACTAACAGGACGGGGTGCCACCACACTACCACCTAGCTGTACAAGCTTTCCTGGGTGACAATTTTTTGGGGAATTGCATTGGATGAAGAGGGCCCATTGATTTCCATCCAAGGTCGCCAGATCCAACACCTATAGCCTTTTACTTGTCGGTCGAGAACTGTGAAAGATAACGTCTGTCAACATAAGCCATGCATGCTGGAGGAACTTTGACAGAAGATTACAGGAACATGTGCACTGATGTCTACTGTAACATTGACTGATGTAGGTTTGGCAACAGCTTGTCATTCTGTTATGTGTTTAGCCACCAATGGAGAACATTTTGAACATTTCAAGTAGCCATGTGCTAAACTGAATGTTGTACAACATGTGTGATCAATTATTAAATGTAAAATAAACACATAAGTAATACTTTTTGTTCCTTAAAGTGAGTATACATTTTTCTGGTGGACTCTGTGTTCTTCTGCAAATGCATTTGCAACTACAGTTATTTGTGTCCACCTTGGCAGTCCACATCTGTGTACATTAAGTTGTAGGTGTGGGTTTCCTTAGAGATGTCGCAAATGTAGACATAAGATTGGGTTGCGCACAGCTTTAAATGCATACTTTGTTTAATCTTAAGGAACTTTCCAGGTTGATTTTTGAAATATGTGTCAACACAGATAAAGCCCAACATATCGGAAGTAGCCTAATACAACAGAGATGTGGCAAGTACCTCACATGTTACTGTTTCCTTACTTCTTTCATTTGACAGACATCAAGTTCTATACAGCCCACCTTGTGAATAAGGTTATTTTTTGAAGCTTTTACCACACCTCACACTTCCAGTGATTAAGCTAAGATCCCTACACCCTGAAACATGTGGTATTCAGACACATCACCAAAAGTGCTTTCCAAACCATGCAGAGAAATGGGGACTTCGTGGCACTGACCAGCCCCATGTTCCTGAACCCCAGTTTAACCAACCCTGGCCCAAGCAGCAGCTAGCTAAGCTCCTTTATGTGTTCATTATTTAAAATCCTTCAAATGACTTGTGTTGCTTACTGAATACAACAGAGGCAGCAACCACTACTTTCAAATGTGTCACATTATGGCCACTACCCCCTCCACAACACTGAATTCTGACTGTGGCATTGCAGGCAAGTAATGTGCTATGGATAACAGAGCAGAGATGAATGCAGAATCATCTGAGTGATGATAAGGGCTGCAAAGCATAGAAATCCATTGCCATATGGTGGCTTTGACAAAAGGTACATTGTTATAGAATGGTTCCACTGCTACTGTTGTGAAGTGGTTGAATGAAGGTGAAACCATGAGTAGGCAATAAGGTGTTGAATGTCCATATCTCATCATAGAAGGTGGAAGTTGCCTGCACTGTAAAGCAAGATCGGCTGTGATTTGTGAGAGATGCAATGACAAAGAACAATGATGCAGGTACAAGTTTTGCACAGCACTTCATTCAGCATGAATCATTGAAAATTGGGCTATGCACTAACAGATGACCCCTAAGTATTCTCATGTAGACCCAATGAAATCATCAATTACAACTGTATTGGGCACAGGACCATTGAGATAGGACCATGGATTAATGAAAACATGATGCCAAGTCACATGAATTATGTTTCTTGTTACACCAGGTCAATCGTCATCTCTGGATAAGAAATCATCCAGGGGCATTCACCTGGGCTTCCGTGGGACCTCTGATAGCAATGAATGGTACCGTGACAGCTGCGAACTATATGAACATTATTGTGAATTGTCTATATTCCTTCTTGCTTGACGTCTTCCATTACAGCAGTGATAACCTACAGCAGGATAATTGTCAATGTCACATGGCTAGAATCATGCTATAGTTGTATGAGGAGCAAGATAGTGTACGCTGTTGATGTCTTGGCATCAAAATTCACCTTATCTCAACACAGTGGAACACATTTGGGACACTATCAAGCACTAGTTCTGTGCCCACAAACCACCACTTTATAATTTATGGGAACTGTGTGAACTGTGTGACCTGTGTTTAGACACCAGATGGCACCCACATTTCAGAAATCTACCAAAGACTTCTCAAGTCCATGTCATGTACTATCTCTTCTGTATTGCTTTCCAAAGGTTGACCAATATGCTATTAAGCAGGTGGTCATGCTATTCTGACTCAATAGTGCTGATGTCACATACAAATTATATTAAGGATACTTTTGGGGAAAAGGGAATAATATTTGCCTCATCAGACTATATTTGTTGGGAAAATATAAGACTCAGACCAGCTGAAAGAAAAATATTTAGTTCCAAACTAATGTGAAATTTAAACCTATTACAAGACATTCTGCTCGCCTTTAAATCAGAGGTTTCCATCTTAGCTTGAGGTGCCCGTGGTCTTGCATTTTCTATGACAATTATTTCACTTTCTTTCTTTTTCCATGTGGTTATTAAGAGCTGAAGTTTGGTGTCAGGCTTATGGCATGTGTAATGTATAACACATTAAAAACTGTATAATTATTTATGACTTAAAAATGTTATGTAAGTAAGAGAGTAATGTACAAAATTTATCTCATATATGGATTTGCAATACCTGTTCCATGGCAGCAGCTAATTCAAGACTGATATCAATTCCAGATGATGATGCTCCTAACACTAAAACAGGTCCACTTATACCATCTGGTTTACGATACACATGGCTGTGGAAGACTTCACCACTGAATTTTTCTAGTCCAGGAATATAAGGGATGTATGGCTCAGAATAGTGCCTGCAAGAGAAGTAGCACATATAGTTTTATTCAAAAATATTGTAATTAAGTTCTATAATGAAAAAAATTCACTCTGTGTGACACCATTAACCTCAAAATTAGTGTTTTGTGATGGAATGAATTCTTTTAATTCTGATAAATATTTAGAATGTACAACATCCATGTGGATAAAACCTCCGGTTTCAAACTGGGATTCAAATCCACATATCTGCCTTTTGGAGGCAGCACATTTCCATTGGAAACATCCAGGCATACTTCAACTTGCCACTTCCTCCCTCTCTATTCCAAACCACACAGAAATAGGATGATATAAAAAGAGACTGGCATATGTACAGTAACAGAGTCAATGATGAAATTGTGTGTGTTGCTGAATGATTGCTGTTACAGGAACTGGCATTGTTATAACATCTGTTATACTCTCATTTTGTTTTTAAACAAAAATACATTGCAGTCTGCTGAACAGTCAGGTGTTATTTACACTGAAATGACACATTACACTGTAAGTAATGTATATACATTTGTTAGTCAACTCTAGAAAGAACAACAGATGTCAACAGAATGAATAGCTAAAGGCTGTGATCTATTCACAATACAAATTTTCATAACTTCCAAATGTTTGCACCATTTCATTACAATGTAACCCAAAAAGCAAAGAGATAATTTGAAATTGAAAAAGTGATTACTATACTCTCACTAAAAAAAGTAGTTGCAGAGAGTCTGATAGAGAAAAGTTGATAGCACTCATGCATCTGTAAGAAGGTTCACGTGTGAAACCTGCAACAATTTTCATAATCAAATACTTAGAAAATCCTACGAAGGTCACGTCGTATATACAGTCAATGAAAAGAACTGAACCTTATATTCAGTCTCTTGTGGATCCATATGGTTCTGAATCTGATTGCAGCAGATAGAAAGCATAAATTTTAAATTCTGTATTTAAAAATGAATTCACTAAAGATGTTAGGTGTGTAATGGGGCCCCTTAGGGATATGGCGGCTAAGGAGGGGAAGAATCCAGTGTGCACTCTGTGTGCATTCCGGGAGGAGTCATTCCTGATGTGGAAAGGGTCCTTCCGGATGCCATGAAGAGCACAGGGTGCAGCCAGCTGCAGGTGGTGGCACATGTCGGCACTAATGACATGTGTCACTTTGGATCTGAGGAAATTCGCTCTGGATTCCAGCGGCTATCTGATTTGGTGAAGGTTGCCAGTCTTGCTTACGAGATGAAGGCAAAGGTCACCATCTGCAGCATTGTTGACAGAACCTACTGCGGACCTTTGGTGTAGAGCCAGGTGGAGGGTCTGAATCAGAGGCTCAGACAGTTTTGCGACCATGTTGGCTGCAGATTCCTTAACTTGCACCATAGGGTGGTGGGGTTTCGGGTTCCGCTGAATAGGTCAGGAGTTCACTACACTCAGCTGGTGGCTACATGGGTAGCGGAGGCTGTGTGGCGTGGACTGGGCGGTTTTTTAGATTAGAAGGCCTCAGGAAAGTACAGGGTGGGCTGAAATTTCAAAGTGGTGCATGGCAAATACAGGACGTGCTTGGATCAAGGAACAGTCGGAATTGTAGTTGTAAATTATTGTTGTTATGCTGGGAAAGTCCCTGAGCTTCAAGCACTAATAGAAATCACAGAAGCTGAAATCATTATAGGTACAGAAAGCTGGCTAAAGCCTGAAATAAGTTTTGCAGAAATTTTTACGATGTCTCAGACGGTGTTCAGGAAAGATAGATTAGGCAGAATTGGTGGTGGAGTGTTTGTGTCTGTCAGTAGTGGTTTATCTTGTTGTGAAGTCGAAGTAGATACTCCGTGCGAATTGGTATGGGTGGAGGTTATATTTAACAGCCGAACTAAGTTAATAATTGGCTCCTTCTACCGACCCCCAGACTCCGAAGTTATAGTTGCTGAAGAGTTCAGAGAAACTTTGAGTCTCATAACAAATAAATACCCCACTCATATGGCTATAGTTGGTGGGGACTTCAACCTTCCCTCGATATGTTGGCAAAAATACTTGTTCAAAACTGGTGGTAGGCAGAAAACATCTTCTGAGATTGTCCTAAATGCTTTTTCCGAAAATTATTTCGAGCAGTTAGTCCACGAACCCATGCAAATTGTAAATGGTTGCGAAAACACACTTGACCTCTTAGCCACAAACAATCCAGAGCTAATAGAGAGCATCATGACTGATACAGGGATTAGTGATCACAAGGTCGTTGTAGCTAGGCTCAATACCGTTTCTTCCAAATCCACCAGAAACAAACGCAAAATAATTTTATTTAGAAAAGCGGATAAAGTTTCACTAGAAGCCTTCCTAAGAGACAATCTCCATTGCTTCCGAACTGACTATGCAAATGTAGATGAGATGTGGCTCAAATTCAAAGATATAGTAGCAACAGCAATTGAGAGATTCATACCTCATAAATTGGTAAGTGATGGAACTGATCCTCCATGGTACACAAAACAGGTCCGAACGCTGTTGCAGAGGTAATGGAAAAAGCATGCAAAGTTCAGAAGAACGCGAAATCTCGAAGATTGGCTAATATTTACAGATGCGCAAAATTTGGCATGGACTTCAATGCGAGATGCCTTTAATAGGTTCCACAATGAAAGATTGTCTCGAAATTTGGAAGAAAATCTGAAGATATTCTGGTCGTATGTAAAGTACACAAGCGGCAAGACGCAGTCAATACCTTCGCTGCGCAGTGCTGATGGTACTGTTACCGACGACTGTGCCACTAAAGCGGAGTTATTGAATGCAGTTTTCCGAATCTCCTTCACCAAGGAAGATGAATGGAATATTCCAGAATTTGAAACACAAACAGCTGCTAGCATGAGTTTCTTAGAAGTAGAGACCCTAGGGGTTGCGAAGCAACTCAAATCACTTGATAGGGGCAAGTCTTCAGATCCAGATTGTATACCGATTAGGTTCCTTTCAGATTATGCTGATAAAATAGCTCCCTACTTAGCAATCATATACAACCACTCACTCACCGATAGATCTGTACCTACAGATTGGAAAATTGCACAGGTCACACCAGTGTTTAAGGAGGGTAGTAGGAGTAATCCATCGAACTACAGACCTATATCATTGCAGTAGGGTTTTGGAGTATATACTGTATTCAAACATTATGAATCACCTCGAAGGGAACAATCTATTGATACGTAATCAGCATGGTTTCAGAAAACATCGTTCTTGTGCAACGCAGCTAGCTCTTTATTGGCACGAAGTAATGGCCACTATTGACAGCACATCTCAAGTTGATTCCGTATTTCTAGATTTCCAGAAAGCTTTTGACACCGTTCCTCACAAGAGACTTCTACTCAAGCTGCGGGCCTATGGGGTATCATCTCAGTTGTGCGACTGGATTCGTGATTTCCTGTCAGGAAGGTCGCAGTTCATAGTAATAGACGGAAAATCATCGAGTAAAACTGAAGTGATATCAGGTGTTCTCCAGGGAAGCGTCCCAGGACCTCTGCTGTTCCTGATCTATGTAAATGACCTGGGTGAAAATCTGAGCAGTTCTCTTACTTTGTTCACAGATGATGCTGTAATTTACCATCTAGTAAGGTCATCCAAAGACCAGTATCAGTTGCAAAGTGATTTAGAAAAGATTGCTGTATGGTGTGGCAGGTGGCAGTTGACACTAAATACCGAAAAGTGTGAGGTGATCCACATGAGTTCCAAAAGAAATCCATTGGAATTTGATTACTCAATAAATAGTGCAATTCTCAAGGCTGCTAGTTCAACTAAGTACCTGGGTTTTAAAATTACAAACAACTTCAGTTGGAAAGACCACATAGATAATATTGTGGGGAAGGCAAGCCAAAGGTTGTGTTTCATTGGCAGGACACTTAGAAGATGCAACAAGTCCACTAAAGAGACAGCTTACACTACACTCATTTGTCCTCTGTTAGAATATTGCCGCACGATGTGGGATCCTTACCAGGTGGGATTGACGGAGGGCATCGAAAGGGTGCAAAAAAGGGCAGCTCGTTTTGTATTATCACATAATAGGTGAGAGAGTGTGGCAGATATGATACGCGAGTTGGGATGGAAGTCATTAAAGCAAAGACGTTTTTTGTCACAGCGAGATCTATTTATGAAATTTCAATCACCAACTTTCTCTTCCGAATGCGGGAATATTTTGTTCAGCCCAACCTACATAGGTAGGAATGATCATCAAAATAAAATAAGAGAAATCAGAGCTCAAACAGAAAGGTTTAAGTGTTCATTTTTCCCGTGCACTGTTCGGGAGTGGAATGGTAGAGAGATAGTATGATTGTGGTTCGATGAACCCTCTGCCAAGCACTTAAATGTGAATTGCGGAGCAATCATGTAGATGTAGATGTAGAAAGAGGATACTTCCTTACCAGTGTTAGACTGCCACACAGATAAAAATGAGTGATATCATTATTAGCACCACCAGTTGAAAACAGTTGAAACTACTTAAAGTGAATGAGGCACTGGCCCCCCGGAACTCCAGTTAGATTTTACATTGAAATTACCATGGAATTAACTCCTTTCCTAGGTCATATTTATCAAGAATAACTTCTGTAGTGAACAGACCCTTGTGACAGGGAAAGAGCACAGATCATTCATGTTCATAAGAAGGCTAGTGCATTGAACACACATAATTACAGATCAGTATTGCTAATGTCTGTCTGTTTCAGGATCCTAGTACACATTCTTAGCTTAAAAATTATCATGTTAAAAGAGGAAATCAAGATTCTCTCAAAGAACGAACAAGGATCCAGAACAAAAAACCTTTGAGTGAGACACGCCTAGTTTCTTTCATACATAACACATTGCAAACATTAGATACAAGTGTACATTTTTATATGGCATTCAATGCTGTACCAACTAAACAAGATACACAGACTCTCTTGGAAAAAATGTGATGTGATTGGCTCAAGGAATAGCTGACTTGCAGAACCCAATATGTTACAATAAATGGTAACTGTTCCACAGAAATGAAAATAGAAGCAGATGTGTGCCAGAGAAGTGGAATAAGGTTTTTAATACTTTCAATGTATACGTGGTGTCCCAGAAGGAATGGTCACTATTCAGAAGCATGACAGGTATCAATAAAAAATTGTCTAGCACACATGTTCACTAAAATGCATAGCTTAAGAGCAATGAGCACTTGTCCAGTAGAACAGATGTGTTTCACAGTAACAAAGATGAATAAGTACTCATTGCTCGTGATGTATGCATTTTTGAGTCCATGTTTACTACACATTTCTACTTTGAATGACTGTTGGTGTCACATCCCTGAATATTGACCATTCCTTCTGTGAGATCCTGCATATAAAAAGTTTATCAGATTTGATCAGCAATACTATACAGTTCTGTAAAGCAAGTATCATCAGTGAATGATCCTGAGGAATCACAGAAAGGCCTGGACAAAATTTCCACTTCATGTAATGAATGGAAGCTCTCTTTAAATGTAGATAAATGTAACATAATACCTATAACACAGAGAAAGTATCTGATTACAAGATTGCTGGTGAACATCCTGAACACATCACATATTTAAGTATTTGCAAGTCATGTTAAGAAGCAATATGAAATGGTTACATCACATAAAATCCGTATTAAACAAGGTGAATGGAAGACTCAGAGTTGCTAGAAGGGTTTTAGCAAAGTTCAGTGCATCCACAAAGGCAGTCACATACAAGACATTAGTGCAACAAATTCTAAGTGATTGTTCCAGTGTTTGGACTCGTTAAAAAGTGGGCATGACAACAGGCATTGAATGAATTCAGAGTTGGGTTGTTAGGATTGAAACAGGGTGATATAGCTGATAAAAAGTGTAGAAATTATCAGGGAACATAACTAGGATGCTTAGAAGAGAGGTGACATAGTTTTTGCAAAATAGATCCAGTATTCCAAGATCACTATGTAACCATTATGCTACCAATGACTTATATGAGAAAAAAAACGAGAGATTAGTGTGCCCAAGGAGGCAGTTAGGTAGTCGTTTTTATCTTCTACAATACACTACAGAAGTAGGCAAGGAAACTTAAAATATTGATACTATGTATTGTCCAGCCAACAGCCTTGCCACAGTGGTAACACAGGTTCCCATCAGATCACTGAAGTTAAGCACTATCAGGCTGGGCTCAGCACTTGGATGGGTGACCATGCAGACTGCCGAGTGCTGTTGGCAAGCGGGGTGCACTCAGCCCTTGTCAGGCAAACTGAGGAGCTACTTGGTTGAGACGTAGTGGCTCCAGTCTCATAAACTGATATATGGCTGGGAAAGCCGTTTGCTGACCACATGCCCCTCTGTATCTGCATCCAGTGATGCCTGTGGGCTAAGGATGGCATGGCAGCTGGTAGGAACCGTTGAGCCTTCCAAAGCCTGTTTGGACGGAATTTTAGTTTATGTATTGTCCACCATGCACTGTACAGTGGCTTGCAGATTATTTAAGTAGATGTAAATGCAGATACAACTAGGCATGCTTATTCTATAAAGAGCATTTATCTTCTATGCTAACTATGTTAACATTTCTAGACAGATTCAAAAACATTTTCTGGCCCAGTTTGCTTTTGGCCACCCTGCACCTGGGGGAAAACCCTTACTTTTAATTTGCACTAAGAGTTGAAGTTACCAAGCATTAAGGCAAAAGTTAAAATAGTACAAATTTAAAAAATTCTCACAAACATACCACCTTACCCCAGTCACACACAGCAGAATATGAAATGCAATGCTTTTCTTAAAGGCTAAAGAATTTATAAATTATTGTTTCACTTCATCTTTGTCTCACAACAAGTTACATACTTACTCTGTAATAAAACAACAGAGCACAGTTAAACATAAAACACTAATTTCATGAGCCTATTGCTTTGTTTGAAATTTTACAATGAATAGAAAGAAAAAGAGATCAGCATTGATGGAAGCAGACACATTAGTCACATTATACTGTTTTTAGAAAGATGTCACACAAAGATGTCACTGAGGTCACTGTAAATTGAACAGTCATAATATGCAATAAATAGCTGTAAATTTTATAATAAGGTTTTACATAATGACAGCATGACAGCACACATGTTTCATTTACTGAGACATTAAAGCAAATACATTTTAAAATACAGCAAAGTAGGTTTAATAACAAAATTCAAGATATGCTAAGTAGGGAAGTGCATTAACATAACACTGGCTAATGTCTGCTGTTTAATGTTTTCAGGGGCAAGGCTGTTAACACAGCACAGATTCACTTCCATTGATAAGTCAAAAGTGCTCTGAACAATAAATTTGCATTAATTATGCATTGCAGTTATATGACATTTACTGTAGTATATATGTTTCACACAGGCATTCTAACAATGACATTCAGACAATGTAAGCACTATCTACTAGCAGTACCAAACATTGAATTGCTATATCTTGCTTTTGGTACCTTTGAAGTAGCATTAAGTTTGGAGTATGGATACAAGTTTCTGTCAGATTTGCTTGTTCTGAATTTGCACTCTCAAAAGCTGCTTACAAAAATATGAGTCATTACTACACCACCTAGCAGACAAAAGAAAGAAAACAACAGTCTGTAAAGAGTGTAATACTTATTTGCTGAAAGATGCAGATAAAAGGAACAATTTGAAAGTGTTAGTTAACACTTGTAAGATGTGTTTTGTCATTAATGTTCCCACGAGTATGACACAGTAAAGAACCACATTAATTGACAATATTTTCATAGGTGCATTTAATCAGTGATATAAAACTTTATCGAGCTGTGAATGGTCTCTCTAACTATGATTGCAACTGGCCATACTAAATAATGCATTTAATTACAATGGAGTGGTACTATACGAAACAGAAAAATTAATGAACAGGCAACTGAAAGTTTCAAGGCAGCCTTACAGCCTGAGGGATGTGTAGAATGTGATAGATATCAGTTCAAAATTTAATATATTTACATAAGGGTTTCTAACAACCTTTAACAGCTGTCCCCCCCCCCCCCAAAAAAAAAAAAAAAAAAAAAAAAAAAAAAAAAAAAAAAAAAAAAAAAAAAAAACAGTCCAGTATTGCACTAATAAGACATTAAAAAACTGGATTTAAAAAAGAAAGTAATTACCTCCCCAAAAATGAAAAACTTTCATGATTTTGACAATAACTGAAGTAAAGTACTTGCCTCCTGTTCTTCACATATATGTGATGTATTCAGTCACATCTACAACATATCACTTACTGTCACATGGACTATTTCCAGGCAGGCTGAAACATTCTCTTGTCAGACCCCTTTACAAAAAAAGATAATAACACAGATATTAATCCAGGACAGAAAGAATGTCAGCATCAATCATAATATTATCAGTTTTTTTTTTTTTTTTTTTTTTAATTGCACATCTAGGTTTCAGCTAACAGTGCAGCTATCATCACTGCAATACAGACAGTCATGTAAACTCATTGTAATTACAACAACACATATTCCAATCAAAATTAGGCATGTACAAGTAGTCTATGAACCTTGAATAATTGCAGAGAGCCTACATGACTAACTATAATGTACTGATTATAGCTGCACTGTTAGCTCAACTCTAGATTTGCGTTAAAACAGACAGATGATATTATGACCAATACTGACCATCTTTCTTTTCTGGATTACATCAGTCATGGGGCACAACCATTCTCATGGCACTGAACATGACAGATATTAATAATAACCAACCAGTCAGAATACTTACCTCCTTCTTGAGGGTACTTGTAGTGGAAAAAATTATGTATGCAAGAACCATAACGTAGCACTTTGAATAAGACACTTATTCAGTCTCAACTAGAATTTCAAGAGGGGCTATCCAAAGAACAGACATTTTTTCCAAATCACAAATCAGATTACACAAAATGTAAATGACAAAAACTGCCAACTGGTATTATCTGTGACTTGCCAAATGCATCTGATTGTGCAATTCATAGGATCCTCCTAATGGATCTCAAAGATTATGGTAAAAGAGATCTTATTGGTATATGATTTTCATCCCATCCAACTAAAAGGCCATAGAGTGTTGTATTAAGAAATCCTCAGAGTGTACACAATGAACACAATGAAACATCATCTTTACAATGAGGAATAATCAAAACAGGCGTTCCACAGGTCTCAGTATACACCCACTCTTGTTCTCGTAATATGTAAATGATCTTCCATTATGCATCCAAGAATCATAAATAGTTGTCTTCATGACACTCCAAATATTGCAACTGAGCCTAATGGAGTAACTTCAACATTAGAAAATATAAATGACATGTTCCTAAAAATTAATAACTGATTCCCTGTCACTGAACATACATAAAACACTGTAGCCACATATGTGTAGCTCTCTGAAGCATGGTATTTTCCCAGATAGACTGAAGTATGCCATTGTTAAACCACTGCATAAAAAAGGGGATATGTCTGATGTCAACAACTACCACCCAATCTCTCTTCTGACTGCCTTATCCAAAATTCTTGAAAAAGTAATGTATTGAAGAGTAGCTTCACACCTTTGTAAAAATAAAGTTTTAACAAAATGTCAGTTTGGCTTCCAGAAAGGTTTTTCAATGGAAAATGCTATATATACTTTCACTAATGAAATATTAAATGCTCTGAGTAACCGAAAGTCACCCGTTGGGATTTTTTATGATCTCTCAAAGGCTTTTGATTGTGTAAATCATGGAATACTTCTAGATAAGCTCAAGTACTGTGGTATGAATGGGACAGCACTCAAATGGTTTAAATCATACCTAACTGGAAGAGTGAAGAAAGCTGAAATAAGCAGTTCACATAATCTGCAAAAACTGGTATCTTCTTAAACAGGGGAACAATCAAGAACAGGGTGCTGCAAGGTTCGGTCTTGGGTCCTCTGCTGTTCTTAATATATATTAATGACTTGCCATTCTATATTCATGAAGACGTAAAGCTGGTACTTTTTGCTAATGATACAAGTATAGCTATTACACCCAACAGACAAGAATTAACTGGTGAAATTGTAAACAACGTTTTCCAGAAAATCATTAAGTGGTTTTCTGCAAATAGGCTCTCATTAAATTTTTACAAAACGCAGTACATACAGTTCCACACAGTAAATGCAATAACACCATTAATAAATATAGACTTCAATCAGAAATCAGTAGCTAAGGTAGAATATTCCAAATTTCTAGGTGTATACATTGATGAGGGGTTGAACTGGAAAAAACACACCGAAGATCTGCTGAAACGTTTCAGCTCAGCTAATTATCTATTAGGGTTATTGCAAATTTTGGCAATATACATCTCAGTAAATTAGCTTACCATGCCTGTTTTCATTCTCTGCTTTTGTATGGTGTCATATTCTGGGGTAACTCATCACTGAGTAAAAGAGTGTTCATTGCACAAAAGCGTGTAATCAGAATAATTGCTGGAGCTCATCCAAGATGATCCTGCAGACACTTATTTAAAGAGCTAGAGATCTTCACTGTAGCCTCACACTATATATATATATATATATATATATATATATATATATATATATATATATATATATATATATATATATATATATAAAAAATAGAAAGAAACTTCCACATGGGAAAAATATATTAAAAACAAAGATTCCAAGACTTACCAAGCAGGAAAGCACCGGCAGACAGGCACATGAACAAAACACACAAACACACACACAGAATTACTAGCTTTCGCAACCGATGGTTGCTTCTTCAGGAAGGAGAGGGAAAGACGAAAGGATGTGGGTTTTAAGGGAGAGGGTAAGGAGTCATTCCAATCCCGGGAGTGGAAAGACTTCCCTTAGGGGAAAAAAAGGACAGGTGTACACTCGCACACACACACATATCCATCCGCACATACACAGACACAAGCAGACATATTTAAAGGCAAAATATGTCTGCTTGTGTCTGTGTATGTGCGGATGGATATGTGTGTGTGTGCGAGTGTACACCTGTCCTTTTTTTCCCCTAAGGGAAGTCTTTCCGCTCCCGGGATTGGAATGACTCCTTACCCTCTCCCTTAAAACCCACATCCTTTCGTCTTTCCCTCTCCTTCCTGAAGAAGCAACCATCGGTTGCGAAAGCTAGTAATTCTGTGTGTGTGTTTGTGTGTTTTGTTCATGTGCCTGTCTGCCGGTGCTTTCCCGCTTGGTATATATATATATATATATATATATATATATATATATATATATGAAATTTGTTATTAACAATCCAAAAAATTCAAAAGTAATAGCAGTGTACATGGCTACAACACTAAGAGAAAGGATGATCTTCACTACTTAAGGTTAAATCTAACTTTGGCTCAGATGGGGTAAATTATGCTGCCACAAAAGTCTTTTGTCACTTACCTAAAAGCAACAAACATCTGACAGACAGCCATATAACATTTAAAAGGAAATTAAAAGAATTTCTTAATGGCAACTCCTTCTACTCACTAGATGAATTTTTGGATATAGTAAGCAGGTAATTGCCACAACCCCCACAAAAAAGTCGTGTAATATTTTGTATAATGTAGTATCTTCTACAGACACCTTTTATTAACCCGACACATTCCACATCATTAAGAAGTGTTGTATTCATGATCTATGGAACAAGTACTAATCTAATCTAATCTAATCTAATCTTATCTAATCTAATGAGTGATGCACCAGGCCCAGTGACACCATCAGAAATAATTCATGAGGGTAAATCATCAAATGCAAGAGAATATTCTAAATTATTAAGTGTTTAAATTGCTAAGAATCTGAATTGGAAGTCTCATGTTGTAGATCTTAAATGTATAAGCTCTGTTACTCTTGTGTTATGGTCAACTTGAGATTTTGGAGGTGAAAATGTCAAAAAATTGACTTGTTTTTCCTACTTTCTTACTCTACTATCTTATGGCGCCATATTCTCGGTAGTTCATCATTAAGGAAGAAAGTGTGAGCTGTACAGAAATTTGTAATATGAAAACATGTGGTGTTGGCTCTAGAACCTCTTATAGACAACTCTGTAAACAGTTCAGCAGATTTACAACAGCCTTACAGAACATTTGCCACCTATGAAGTTGGGTTTTCAAAAATCAATCACAGTTTGAAAACAACAGTAATCTTCATAAACAGCAGAAATAGACATGATTTACACTGTCACTCAGCCTTGGTGTAGCATAGAAAGGAGTGATGTACGCAGCCATAAAAATCTTTACCACATCACATACCCAGTGAAGTGAAGAATTTAATGTATAATAAAATTGACTTTGGACACATTGTGTGTGTGTGTGTGTGTGTGTGTGTGTGTGTGTGTGTGTGTGTGGGTGGGTGGGTGGGTGCATTCAAATAAAAAGAAATCTAAGAAGCCATTTGAATGGTCAGCATATTGCCATTTTTTCCAATGACAAGATGGAATATAATTGTAAAACTTGATCATTTCCTATCACAGCAAGAGTTCTCAATTATCATCCACACAATATAACAATAACTATTTAGAAGAAACAACTTCATAATAATCTAGGTATTGAGGATGAACACAAATATTTTTCCTGGAGGGTAAAGATTTCAGAATTGCCAGTTTGATGTTGATTGTGTGAGATTAAAGAAACATCATGCCTTAAGAACTAAATTTGTAAGAAGTACATAAAACTTACTGTACATCATACAAGTGACATTATTTTATCTAATTAGAAACTTTATGTTGGATTTCTTTGATACCTTAATGTCTATAGTTCATTTAAAAGAAGGGTGGGCATCAGCTAATCATTTTAATTCAACTGACTGTGATACAAGAGGCCTGAATGTTTAACACAGTTTCATCTTACATGTATTAAAAGTGTATGTCTCCTGCAGTCAGAACCATAGTTTTTCAAACTCTTCATATGAAAATCTATCCAAAAACGTCCCCTACTATGGTACGGAGAGTATACACCCATAAATGTAGGTGAACACCACTCATCATACATATACTTGGGTAAAATGTTAAACACAGCTGTTAAAGTTATACAAACATTGTATGTAAATAATTTTCTTCAGAGAATGTGTTCACTTCAAAAACATAACATTTTTGAAATGCAGCTAGTATTTAAAGCACTGTACACAGATATGACAGAAAAAGGCAACAGTAGTCACTCAAAGCAGAACAAATGCTGTGCAAAGTGCAAAAGAGTACCAAAAATTACCCATTGCATATAAATACTGCATCAAATATGGACGTTTCTTCGGTACATGTTCTTAAGTCCTCCACTGTTACTATCCAAGCTGTCCTGTTATCCTGAGGATGTTTCGGTGTCACATGTTTTACTCTGGTCCTGAACTGCAAGTAAGTTCAAAGATAAAGAATCACTTCAGAAAGAAAACCAGTATGTCACATATTTGAAAAGCTCTGAAAAATAATAAATAAGGTAAACCATATCTATTATTTTATAAATAATAAGTCAAATCATTAACCTCTTCAAACACCAAATTTTACTGCACTAATGATGTATCCAAGTGGTAACACAACAATAAACATGCACAGGAGAGCTGTTCCATTGTAGTTATATTTCTTCTGTGGAACAGAACTTAAAGTAAACACAATGACTTTTTGTTTTCAGCTGCCATATAATAACCCCATTATGGCACAGATAGAAAAGATCAAACAATTCCCCATAACTGTGAACCTACTGCTTGTAGAGACTTTTACAATGGTGCTTTTGGCTACACCTCTTCTGGAAAGCACACATTTATGACTGCTTGCAAAAGCTGAATCCAGTTACCTTTCTCACTAGAATGACATTCACAGACAATACCAGAAGCGTACTGAAACTTGTTTATTTTATTGACATTTATTTCATACATCATACTGGATAATATTTACAGAGACTAACAGTATTTTCAGCACAAAGCTAGCCATTTTGACCATAGAGGGTGATAACAGAATAACATCAAGCAGATCTTTATTTTTATGAGCTAAGAATTCTTGTATCAACAAGGGAAACTTGGAGTCTTACCCCCATTCCCCTAATCAAGAAGTTTGAGGTGCTGTCTTCCACTGAAATGAAACTGATCCATTGCAACTCACTTCACCAGTTGGAAAACCAGTTGTCCTTTGTCAAGAGGAGGCAAATGTAAGAAGGGTACAGGTGCAATAATTGCTGGCAGTTCAAACATGCAGTGAATAATGGTATTCCTTATGGAAATTGCAGGAAAGCATGAGAAGTAACACCACATGCACCCAGTGTGTATGTCTGAGGGAATCATAAAACATGTTAAAGAGGCTATTCTGGCAGCCATTCAGGGAGCAGGGCGCAACCAACTGCAAATTGTGACAGAAATTGGAAGCAATGACACCTTTCATTTAGGATGTGATATCATTCTTGTATCATTCCAGTGACTGGCAATAAAGTTTGAGAAGCCTAGCCTTGCTTATGGACTTCCAACAAAGCTTAGAGAACAGAGCATGGTACCCAGAACTGATCATGACCCATGATTTTTTGTTACGGGATGGATGGTACAACTAAATCAGAGACTTTGAATTTCTCTGCCTGGGGACTGGGTGTTTCTGTTGTCCTCAAAATTTCATCATCATCATCATCATCATCATTTGTGACAGTGGCTAGATGGGCTGTGAAAAAAATTGGACTGTGTAAAAAAAGTTGGGACTTTGTATGAGTGCTGATGATCATGCAGTTGAGCGCCCTACAAACAAAACATCAGAGACTTTGAAGGTTTTGCGACAGGCTAGGCTGTGAATTCCTGAACTCATGTCATATGGTTGAGAACTTAGGGTCCCCCTAAACAGGCCAGGTGTACACTACACATGACAGGCTCCTACGCAGGTAGGCTGTATGGGGTACACGCTAGGGTATTGAAAGATAAGACAGCTCTTCATCCAGCCCAGATGACAACAAGCTGGTAAAGACCTGGAAGTGTCAGTATAAGATCCAAAGGGACGCTCATGCATGTGAGAGCACTAATATCCTAGAAAGCATTTGAAACAAAGTTGTAAAATTTGAAGCATTCCTAAAAAGCAGTGCAGCTCACATAATATTAGGTACAGAAAGTTGGCTAAAACCTGAAATGGATTGCAGTGGGATTTTTGTGGAAAATTTAAGTGTGTATCAAAAGGACAGACTGATGGTAAATGGAGGTGGTGTCACTATCACAGTAAATAAGAACTCAAATTCACTGAGGTAGAAACTGAAATCGCTTGTGAGATTGTCTGTATAAGACTCAGTATCAGGGTGGGCATATACCTATAGTCAGACGTTTCTATCGACTACCAGACACCCCTCCAGGCATAACCAAAAACTTTAGAGAAACATAAGTTCCCTACTATATAAGTTCCACAATCACAATGTCATCATTGAAAGAGACTTTAATCATCCAATAATCAATTGTGAAAATCACAGTTTTGTAAGTAGCCGGCATCACAAAACGCCCTATGAAGGATTACTAAATACCTTCTTGAGCACTGTCTTGAACAGATTGTTCAGTTATGTACTCATGATGGACATATATTGGATATAATAGCAACAAACAGACCTCACTTCTTTGAGGATGGTCACACTGAAACTGGTATCAGAGAACATGAAGCAGCTGTTGCAGCAGTGATTACCACAGTACAAAAGGTAACTAAAACAACTAGAAAGATTTATATGTTTAGTTAACTAGATAAAGAAGCAATAGTGCCATATCTAAGTAAGGAACTTGAAACATTAAACGCTGGAGAAGAGCATGTAGAAGAACTGTGGCTTAGGTTTAGAAGAAAGCTGACCATTCTCTTGATAGATGCCTAGCAGAACTGTTCATGATGTGAGGAGAAACGGAGACTATTGTATGATACACTCCTGGAAATGGAAAAAAGAACACATTGACACCGGTGTGTCAGACCCACCATACTTGTTCCGGACACTGCGAGAGGGCTGTACAAGCAATGATCACACGCACGGCACAGCGGACACACCAGGAACCGCGGTGTTGGCCGTCGAATGGCGCTAGCTGCGCAGCATTTGTGCACCGCCACCTTCAGTGTCAGCCAGTTTGTCGTGGCATACGGAGGTCCATCGCAGTCTTTAACACTGGTAGCATGCCGCGACAGCGTGGACGTGAACCGTATGTGCATCTGACGGACTTTGAGCGAGGGCGTATAGTGGGCATGCGGGAGGCCAGGTGGACGTACCGCCGAACTGCTCAACACGTGGGGCGTGAGGTCTCCACAGTACATCGATGTTGTCGCCAGTGGTCGGCGGAAGGTGCAGGTGCCCGTCGACCTGGGACCGGACCGCAGCGACGCACGGATGCACGCCAAGACCTTAAGATCCTACGCAGTGCCGTAGGGGACCGCACCGCCTCTTCCCAGCAAATTAGGGACACTGTTGCTCCTGGGGTATCGGCGAGGACCATTCGCAACCGTCTCCATGAAGCTGGGCTACGCTCCCGCACACCGTTAGGCCGTCTTCCGCTCACGCCCCAACATCGTGCAGCCCGCCTCCAGTGGTGTCGCGACAGGCGTGAATGGAGGGACGAATGGAGACGTGTCGTCTTCAGCGATGAGAGTCGCTTCTGCCTTGGTGCCAATGATGGTCGTATGCGTGTTTGGCGCCGTGCAGGTGAACGCCACAATCAGGACTGCATACGACCGAGGCACACAGGGCCAACACCCGGCATCATGGTGTGGGGAGCGATCTCCTACACTGGCCGTACACCTCTGGTGATCGTCGAGGGGACACTGAATAGTACATGGTACATCCAAACCGTCATCGAACCCATCGTTCTACCATTCCTAGACCGGCAAGGGAACTTGCTGTTCCAACAGGACAATGCACGTCCGCCTGTTTCCCGTGGCACCCAACGTGCTCTAGAAGGTGTAAGTCAACTACCCTGGCCAGCAAGATCTCCGAATCTGTTCCCCATTGAGCATGTTTGAGACTGGATTAAGCGTCGTCTCACGCGGTCTGCACGTCCAGCACGAACGCTGGTCCAACTGAGGCGCCAGGTGGAAATGGCATGGCAAGCCGTTCCACAGGACTACATCCAGCATCTCTACGATCGTCTCCATGGGAGAATAGCAGCCTGCATTGCTGCGAAAGGTGGATATACACTGTACTAGTGCCGACATTGTGCATGCTCTGTTGCCTGTGTCTATGTGCCTGTGGTTCTGTCAGTGTGATCATGTGATGTATCTGACCCCAGGAATGTGTCAATAAAGTTTCCCCTTCCTGGGACAATGAATTCACGGTGTTCTTATTTCAATTTCCAGGAGTGTATATGTAAAACAAATTATAGGTTTATAGGTAGGATTATGCTGAATGAAACATGTTTGTCTATTAAGAGCACAGTGCGTTAAAGCTTGAATGATGACCATAGCAGAACATTAATGAAAGAGCTCTCACAAAATCCAAAAAAATCTGGGCATATTTAAAGGCTGTTAGTGGTGTCATAATTAGTGTTCAGATACTCACGGATGAGACAGGAACTGAAATTGAAGGTAGCAAAGCAAAGGCAGAATGCTAAACTCTGTTGTCAAATATTTCTTTATGAAGGAAAATTGAGGGCCGTTCCCAGTTTAATTCTTGCACTACTGCAAAGATGAGGGATATAGATATTATTGTCAACTGTATTGATAGATCACCACAACTGAACAAGGCTCCAGGTCCTGATGCAATTCCTGTCAGATTCTATACTGAATTTGCAGCTCTCTTAACCATAATCTATCCATATGCATCAAACTAAAAAGCATACTCAGTTATTGTAAGAAAGAAAATGTCACACCTGTCTACAAGAAGGGTAGCAGAAGTGATCCACAAAACTACTGTCCAATATTCCCCGAAACCCATTTCTGCTACAGTCTTTGAAATCGTTCTCAGCTCAAACACAATGTGAGATTTTGAACATATTGACCTCTTCCATGTCAACCAGCGCAGATTCCAAAAAAATCAATCATTTGAATTGTAACTCTTACTTTTCTCACAACATTCTGAAAGCCATGGATCAAGGCAGTCAGGTAGATGCAATATTTCTTGATTTCTGACAAGCATTTGAGTCAGTGCCACACATATGATTATTACTGAAACTATTATTGTATGGGTTATCAAGCAAAATTTGTCACAGTCTTTAGGATTTCTTGGCAGGGAGGGCACACATTACCTTGGGTTGACAGTCATTGACAGATAGAAGTAATATCAGCTGTGCCCCAAGGAAGTGTGTTAGGACGCTTTCTGTTCATGTTGTATATTAATGACCTCACAGACAGTCATTTAGCACCTTGAGATGACTTAAAACCTGCCTCAGATCAACAATGACTCAGTCGAGACTTGCCCACCTCCTCCTCCTCCATGTCCATCAAGACAGGGCAGGAAAAATTAATCTGATGGACGTCATGAAAGAATTTGCTTCCCGAACTGTCAAAAGGAAAACATTTGGAAATTGTACATAAAATTTTTTAGTCTAAATAAAAACAAAATAAATGCTTTCTTCTTTTTCAAATAAATTATGTTTTTCTCTTTTTCACTAAGATGGGATGCACGGAGTTTGTAAAATAGTAATAATAACACAAGGTTTCTCTTTGGCTCGTTCATACTGCAGTCTATAGTAAATATGAACTCCTTTTCATAAATAATCTCAAAACAAAGTAGAATCAGTGTCTTCCCAGATAAATGGCGTCTTTTTAAAAATTAAAGCAATGAAATTGTTTTCAAGAGCATGATCTATAAAACTGGATCCATATTAATATTGATCTGTTGTTTCTCTCTGTAGAAAAACATAGTGCTGATTACCTAACACACATTCCCACTCTTCCGGTATCCATGTACGTGTATTATTAACAGTTTTGCTGAAAGACAAAATCAGTAAACGGGTTTCTTTGCCCCCCTCTAAAGAAATAGTTGGTACACCACTGGCTACAACTTGCATAAACTGTCAGCCCCTTCAACATTGTTATGATCAGCTTTGACTGTAACTGAAAACTGATAATTTTTAATCAACATATATGCAGTCTGCAGACACATATTTTCCTGCTGGAAATCAAGGAAATAAACTTCCACAACAGCCTCTTATCTGCCCTTGCGGTAAATGCTAGTCAATGAAAGTGCTGCTTATGTAGCGACCAAGGCATGTAGCTGGAGACTGCTGAAGCCATGTTCGATTTCCAAACACATTCTTCAGTTTCTTTTTATAATCTTCACTATTAACATGCAATTTTCATTTGAATCTTATCTAGGCATTGTGCACCTTAGTAAAGCTACCAAATTCCCCAACTCCTACAACCATTGGGGCTTTTGTTGTGTTCTTCAGCCTGAAAACGGGTTTGATGCAGCTCTCCATGCTACTGTATCCTCTGCAACCCTCTTAATCTCCAAATATTTACTGCAATGTATATCCTTCTGAATTTGCATACTGTATTTATCTCTCGGTCTCCCTCTACAATTTTTGCCTGCCCCCCCCCCCCCCCCCCTTCCACCAAGCACTAGGCTACATGTGGTCAATTACTAACATTGGTACTTGTATCCATAAAGTGGTTATAAGTTCAGCAAACAATAACTTTTCCTTGCATTTTGAAGGAATTCCAGGCGCAGATTCACAGTGCCAAAAGAGAACACTTAGTTGACCACTTAGTGGCGATTATTTACTTATTATTTCCGTAACTTCTTTAACTACTAGTATTACCAGCCAAGTAAAATTTTTGTTAAAAAAAGGGGGGGCACAGGTTTATGTGTTACTTGTGCCACTCCTGGCTTTTGCAAAATAAATGAAGAATGATTACTGAAGACCTGAGAACTCTTTATGGTAGTTTCATGGAGCCCTTTTTATTAGTAACACCAAAAACAATGTATTTGTAATTAAATGTCATAGGAAACTATAATAATTATGGTGCTGAACTGTTATTAAAATGGTAAAGTTGCTGCTTGAACTCTCACTTTTTTTTCCACTCATAGATTATATAGACCAATTTAGAGAGACTAAGGTACTAAGGTCCCTTGTAGAAACATATCTGAATTCAAATCCCCACCCATCCTTCCAGATTTAAGTTTTATGTGATTTCCCTAAATTTCTCAAGGCAAATGCTGAGATGGTTACCTTCAAAAAGGCATTACCTATTTTATTCCCCATCATTTTGAAATTCGAACTTGTGCTTCATCTTTAATGACAGAGTGTTGATGGCATATTAAAATCTAATCGTCCTTATCTGAAGTGAAATGTCATTCTGGAATAACTTTCTTATAAAATAACCTACCTCATTAGACATTATCCTGTATTTGGCAGATGTATGTTGTTGGACAGGCATACAGTTTAATGAAGTGAGCTGTGTTTGCAAGTGCATCATTCACACAACAGTCAATAACAGAACACAATTCAAGGTCCGACATCTGCACCACTGCAATTTCGATCCAATTGTGCATCATCAACAGGCAATTTGTGGTTGCATCATTGCTCTTGTGAAGGTAGGGGGTTTGATAATATAGGAAGCTGAAGCATAGTAAGGTATCCCTGAGTGCAGCCATCAAGTAGTCTCTATAATATACATTGACTCTACTGACTAGCATTCACTGAGGACAATAGCAATCATGACTAATGAGACATAGTGTTTTCTGGCAAATCAGTAATTTTTTCCCACAGAAAATTATTTTCTAGAACTACTATATTGATCACAAGATGTCTGTTTCAGCATAAAATATATTCATAAGTCACCTTGCAACAGTCATTTATCTGTGGCTTTAGGGCTGGATGTGTTCCCATGGACTTGGAATGCCGCAGAGGATAGATGATTAACTCAATTGCTGAAATAGTGCTTCCATTCCTTTTATTTTATAGTGCCTCCAGTGCAGGTTGGGGTGGTTATGAGCCAGGCTGGTGTGAGTGGTATGTTTTAGAATAAGCAAGTAATGTTTGATCTTGACTTGCTCTGCCCTTTACATAAATTTACGTCTTCGTCTTAAATGAGATTTTAATTTCCTTACTTATCCACAGCTTTAGGATAGCAACTTTCAAATATTGACACAATTCTCTTTCCATATATAACTCATTCCATACCACCTCTTTTAACTTACTCTTAGAGCAATGTATCCTGTTCTCATTAATAAGGCTCACTGCTTTGTATGAACCTGCCCCAGGGTTGTAAGGTGCCATATTGTTTATTTCCATTAACTGTGTATCATGATCAGATAGACCATTAACAATTGGGTACAAATTAATTGTTTGAATCTGAGCACTGTTTATAAAAATGTTATAAACCAGTATTCTACTATGTTGTTGCACACGGGTTGGAAAAATGGTTACTGGAATTACAATTAAACACCAAAGAGTGATTCTGTTTCATTTTTCCTATGTATATCTTTTAAGAAATGCACACTGAAATCTGTACTCTTCTTGTCTCTCAGGTTGTTCAATAATGCATCTAGATTTCTCTTAATATCTGAAAGTTTCCTAGAGGGGATCTGTAGACTGTTACAATTATCAGAGGAGTATTCTTCAGTAACAACTCACGAGCACATCCTTCTAGGTTGTGATCAACCAAAAACTATTTATTTCCATATTTTTGTTTTGTGGCCAACTTTTAAATGTTTATCATATCTTCCTTTTTCCATGTTTACATGAAAATGATGCTAGTCTATAATCCCTATTAGTTATTACGGGGTACCCAAGAAAAATGAAATTCTTTTTTAAAAGCTATATATTTTCAAATTGTTTAAAAAACAACCTTACCCCCTTCACAATACCCGCCAACTAATAAATTTGTCCCATTGGTCCTTCCACTGTTCCATATATTTTTTATAGTCATCTTTAGAATTGGCTGACAGCTCCTCACTGGTTTTTTTCTCGACTTCTGCAGTGTTGTCAAAGCAGTGTCCTTTCATCCCCCTTTTCATGCGAGGAGATAAGATAAAGTTGCACAGAACCACGTCAGGCGAGTAAGGTGCTTGGGGCAGCAGAATCACGCCATTTTTAGTCAAAAACTATTGAACAGAGATGGCTGTGTGTACAGGAGCATTGTCATGGTGGAAGAACCAGTCACCTGTCAGCCACAAATGGGGTCCTTTTTTGATTAACACTGTTGCACCATCTTCTTAATGCTTCCAGATAAAAGGTCTGATTGACAGTCTGACCTGAGGGAACAAGCTCTCTAATTTTTTCAATATTTTTTTTTTTTTTTTTATTCAGGCCGTTGATGGACTTCAAGAATGAGGTTTGTCATCAACTGACATTTCACCATTTTTAAATCAAGAAAACCACTTGTACACCTGAGTTTTTCCCATAGCGTCATCTTGGTAAGCTGTATCCAACATTAAAACAGTTTTAGTAGCATTTATACCAAGTAAAAAACAAAATTTCACAGCTGCACATTGTTTCCTTGAACTTGCTCTCATAAAAGGCAAAACAAGAAGAAAACAGCACTACCAAAAACAATCACTGCTGATGAACAGAACACGCCATATCAACAACACAGGCTGCACTGAACTGGCAGGGCCCGTTTATGAGTGCAGAATGCATTTTCACATGTGAGCAACCAAACAAACTCAGTCCCCTTCTTTCAGAGGGTATTTGGTGCGGAAAGTGGCAATTGGCATGAAACAAAGAAAAGTGCAAGGTCATCCACATGGGTACTAAAAGTAATCAGATAAATTTTGAGTATACGATAAATGGCACAAATCTAAGGGCTGTCAATTTGGCTAAATACCTAGGAATTACAATTACAAGTAACTTAAAGTGGAAAGACCACATACATAATATTGTGAGGAAGACAAAACAAAGACTGCGCTTTGTTGGCAGAACACTTACAAGGGAACCTCCCTATCGCACCCCCCTCAGATTTAGTTATAAGTTGGCACAGTAGATAGGCCTTGAAAAACTGAACACAGATCAATCGAGAAAACAGGAAGAAGTTGTGTGGAACTATGAAAAGAAGCAAAATATAAAAACTGAGTAGTCCATGAGCAGGATAGGTAACATCAAGGGGTGTCTGAGCTAAGGAGTGCTGTGGTCCCGTTGTTAGTGTGAGCAACTGCGGAAAGACAGGTCCTTGGTTCAAGTCTTCCCTCGATTGAAAATTTTAATTTCTTTATTTTCGCAAAGTTATGATCTGTCTGTTCGTTCATTGACGTCTCTGTTCACTGTAATAAGTTTAGTGTCTGAGTTTTGTGACCGCACTGCAAAACTGTGTGATTAGTAGACGAAAGGATGTGCCTCTCCAATGGGAACCAAAAACATTTGATTGCAAGGTCATAGGTCAACCGATTCCTCCACAGGAAAACACATCTGATATATTCTATACAACACTGGTGACGGGGTGTGCTTCACATGACAGGAATATGCTGTCGACCCACTTAACTTGTACACTTGGCGAATGGGTAAAAAGATTCTTCTACCTTGCCCGATTTAGGTTTTCTTGTGGATGTGATAATCACTCCCAAAAAAGTGATGAAAACATAAGAGTTTGTCACATAAACTAAAAAAAAAGGAATGCAACAGTTTCACAGTTTCACAGTTTTCCCTGTGCTCTGTCAAAACATATGTTTTTAACGTTTTGAAATTTTTCCGTGCATAGACCGTCAAATCCTGCATATGTCCAAGCAAATCTGAACATGTCCTGGAATTCTGGAGAGCGAAGTTGATTATGTGTGAGTGCCTGAACCTTGATAATTGTCTGAAAACAAAAAATTAAACTTTTCACTCAAGGGTAGGCTTGAACCAAGGACCTTTCGCTCTGCAGGTGCTCATGCTAACCACGGGACCACGGCACTCCTGAGCTCACATTATCCTTCATGTTGCCTATACTGCACATGGACTACTCAGTTTGCATATTTTGCTTATTTTTTTCATAGTTCCACACAACTTCTTCCTGTTTTCTCGATTGATCTGTGTTCAGTTTTTCAGGGCCTATCCACTGTGCCAACTTATAACTAAATCTGAGGGGGATGCGATGGGGAGGTTCCCTTGTTAGAAGATGCAACAAACCCACTAAAGAGACAGCCTACATTACACTTGTCTGTCCTACATTATACTTGTCCATCCTCTACTGGAAAATTGCTGCGTGGTGTGGGTCCTTACCAGATAGGATTGATGGAGGACATCGAAAAAGTGCAAAGAAGGGCAGCCTCTTTAGTGTTATTGTGCAATAGAGGTGAGAATGTCACTGATATGATACGCAAGTTGGGGTGTCAGTCACTGAAACAAAGGTGGTTTTCCTTGCGCTGACATCTATTTACAAAATTTAAATCACCAACTTTCTCTCCTGAATGTGAAAATATTTTGTTGACACCCACTTATGTAGGGAGAAATGATCATCATAATAAAACAAGAGAAATCAGAGCACGAACAGAAAGATTTAGGTGTTCCTTTTTTCCACGCGCCATTTGGGAGTGGAATGGTACAGTAGTAGTATGAAAATGGTTCAATGAACCCTCTGCCAGGCACTTAAGTGTGAATTGCAGAGTAGCCATGTAGATGTAGATGTAGATGAGAGGTTGTGCAATCTGCATTGTGTTTGCTATAAACTTCCTGTAGTAGTTCATCTTGCCCATAAAAGATTATAGTTCTTTTAATTTCTAGGACAGGGGTAGGTTGTCAATGGCTGCACATTGTGTATGGTCAAAAGTTTCCCATTTTTCTTTATAATGAAACCCAGGTACTCAACCAAATTTATACTTTTTGAGACTGCACTTTTGACTGGCTTCCTGTAAGGTGAACAAAAATGATTGAGGGTTTTCAAGATGCTCACAGGTGTTAGACCCTGTGGTATTTACAGCATCAATATCATTATGTCACAGTGGAACCCCTCAGGTTAGTTGTTCCAGATATTTTCACAAAATGATACGTATGCTAAAAATGACAAAAGGAAGCTGCTGGTATTTGTAGAGGCCAAACATGGCATTCAAGTCAAGGACTCATTTGGTGTACAGATGCAAGGGAAGTATCAAGTATACCTCTGACACATTATTTTTAGAGTAACAGTTGACAACTTTTAATTCTTTGGGAATAAACTACTTTTAAAGTTTCCACACAGTCTGAAGGAGCCCTTAGTTTGTGTACCACTACTAAATGGGATATCCATGAACGAGAGGAGATGGGTGTTATCTATTGTAGTTACTGTTGTTGTTGTTGTTGGAGGCAAATGAGTTCTTTTTCTAACACCTTCATGCAGAATATGAGGTAAGGTATATGCCTGTACAAAATGAGGGGCTGTGTTGGATTGTGAGTGTACCTTTGCATATATGTCAGAGACACAGTCTATCCCCAGAGAGAACAACTCTGCAAAAGGTGTGTAGATGTTGTTAATGGCTTGGGAAACAATGATTAAATGTGTCTTGACTGGAAATATTATCTTTTTCAAATCAATTAATAACAATGAGGCTGATGCAATATGGTGTGCATTTCTATGAAATTTCCATTTGAAAAGTCCCTCAAATTTGAATTTTGTGACCACTCCAGTACATAATCCTTTTGAAACAAGTTTTCAATCCTCGTGAATGCTCAATGTACATGTTCCTGTTCATTAGCAAAACTGAAGCCCATGAATCAACTTTGAATACTGTCAGTCTGTCGAAAATTACCAGTTCAATTCATAACTTTCATGCTGTGCCTCTCTCAGGGCTTAAAACAGTTTAGATTTCATTTACCATATTCTGCTCCAGATAATTTGCAGTCATTCTATGGTGGGAAGAATTGCAGAAACTAATTACATTGCTGTATTTGTGACCTGAAAACACTGTTAACCATACCTGGGCCATTGGTGGAATGGGCAGTGTAGAAAATAATCCTGACAGGATTGCAGTAGGTTAACGGACGAAGATAAATAGAATCAGAAGTGTACACTTTGATTCTGAGCCACATCACTGGGACTTTCTCTTCATATGCCACCATGAGCCATGCTGTGTTTGGGGTTATGCACTGTTGGTTGAACTTTTGCTGAGTAAGCATATTGACTGTCTATCACTGCCAAAGTCAATGAGGAAACTGCACAAGAGCTTTTACATTGTTGCTCAGTTCTTGCACAAATTTGGAACTTTGTGTAACGTTGAGGACTTCTAAAGAATTATCTGTACCTTGTAAGGTGTATGAACCTCCATATCTGGGGCATACAGCATAATGCAGTCTCGACTAAGAAAATTTGCAGAGGAATATGAAGTGATAAGGCTGACTTGACCTTCTTAGTTTCAAAATTCATTCTTGGTACAATTCAGAAGGTGATCTATGACACTAAAAAAATACAATCCTAGCAAATACTGTATGGACTCTCCGACTATAGTAATCCAAGACCAGCTCACTAATCCTAGAAAACAACAGTTCATCTGGATCATCTAAAGGGTAGAGATTACAAAGCAAACACTAAATGGTCTTAAGGGAACTAGGAGCAAAAGAAACATTTCTGAATTTCTGGATCACTAACCTTAAATGCTGTGAAATGCTGACATTGCTGTCAGAAGTATTTATAGCAATTGCCCTTGCCATCTTGCAAAAGACAGCAATGGGGGCATGGCCTACACTGCCATGGCTGGCGCTCAACATGCCATTAGCTACTGTAGTTTCAAAGTGATGAGTTGCTTTTGCACAGTGAGCTGTTAATGGTGTCATTATTAGTGAAATTTCAGCTGTTTTTTGTGTCATTCCTCATGTGATTTTGCAAAAACTCAGGATCCATTGTGCAATGCCAGATAATAAGAACCTCACAGAATACAGATGCTTACTGAAATTGGATTCTTTTCACTGGGCTAATAAGGATCAGAGAAACAAAATTCTGTGCCCTGTTAAGGAGCAGATATATCTTATTAAGAGTTGTGAATTGTAAAGTCTCATAATTTCACATCTTCTAGAGATAGCTGTGGAAGGTACTGAAGAAACCATGAACTATTTATGTTATAAAATATATTTTAATGTGTTTTATCAGTATAGGCGTTTTAACATCCATCTAAAGAAGGTAAATATTTAGGTTATTACATTAAACATATAGAAGGCCTTTTTCTCACAAAATGTTCTGAAAACAGTGAATGAAGGGCAACAGAAATATTCCACATTCCTAGGTTTCTGGGAAGCATTTGATGCAGTGCCATGCTGCTAACTGTTAACAAAGGTCTGAGAATATGGAAAAGGTTTTGAGACATGTGAGTGACTCAAATACCTTTTAAGAAATAGAACCCAGTAAGATGTCCCGGATGGTGATTGTTCATTGAAGACAAAGGTACAATCAGGGGTGACCTTAGGAACTGTGTTGGACATGAATTATTTGACAGACATGGCAAGTAGCAATCAGCATGTGTCTGCTGATGATGCTGTAGTGTACAGGAAATGGTCATCTTTGAGTGACTGTAGGAGGATACGGGAGGACTTGGATAGAAATTCAATTTGGTGCAGTAACTAGCAGCTTGCTCTAAATGTGGAAAAATGTAAGTTAATGCAAATAAATAGGAAAAAGAATCCTGTAATGTTGAAATACAGTATTAGTGGAGTTCTGCTTGATACTGATTGAACATCTGGGCATGATGTTGCAAAGTGATATAAAATGGAATGATTACATCAGGTTGGTCATAGGGAAGGTAAACAGTTGACTTCAATTTATTAGAAGAATTCTACGAAAGTGTGGCTCAGCTGTAAAGGTGACCACACACAAAAAATCCATTCTTGAATATGCTCAAGTATTTGGAATTCCCACTGGGTCATATTAAAGGAAAACAAAGATTTGTTATTGATAAATTCGATCAACATGTGAGTGCTACAGAAATGGTTCATAAACTCAAATGGGAATCCCTGAAGAGATGAAATTATTTTTGTGAAACACTACTGAGAAAATACAGAGAACCAACATATGTGAGGCTGCAGAACAAACCTAGGGTCACTAACATACACCTCTCATAATGACAGTGGAGCCAAAATATGAGAAATCAGGGATTATACTAAAGTAGGTAGACACATATTTTTCTTTTGCTCTGTTTGCAGTTGGAACAGGAAAGGGAATGAATGACTAGCAGTGGTACAAGGTACCCTCCGTCATGCATCAATGGTGGTTTCTTGAGTGTATATGTAGATGTAAGTGTAGAATATTTGTTCTTGACACTCAAATTTTTCCTCATTTTTCATAAGTGTGGCTACCAAAATATGAGCGCAAGGCATCATAGACACAGTTTGCATATATTTTACACATAAGGTTGCAGCATAATAACATATATCTGACAGAAACTGGAAGTTGCAGACAGTTTTGTTTCAAACTACCAACTTGCACAAACTTTTTCCATAGACTGTATTAGATTTTGTGTGCATTGTATTATGTCTATGATACAGAATAATACACTCCTGGAAATTGAAATAAGAACACCGTGAATTCATAGTCCCAGGAAGGGGAAACTTTATTGACACATTCCTGGGGTCAGATACATCACATGATCACACTGACAGAACCACAGGCACATAAACACAGGCAACAGAGCATGCACAATGTCGGCACTAGTACAGTGTATATCCACCTTTCGTGGCAATGCAGGCTGCTATTCTCCCATGGAGACGATCGTAGAGATGCTGGATGTAGTCCTGTGGAACGGCTTGCCATGCCATTTCCACCTGGCGCCTCAGTTGGACCAGCGTTCATGCTGGACGTACAGACCACGTGAGACGACGCTTCATCCAGTCCCAAACATGCTCAATGGGGGACAGATCCGGAGATCTTGCTGGCCAGGGTAGTTGACTTACACCTTCTAGAGCACGTTGGGTGGCACGGGATACATGCGGACGTGCATTGTCCTGTTGGAACAGCAAGTTCCCTTACCAGTCTAGGAATGGTAGAACGATGGGTTCGATGACGGTTTGGATGTACCGTGCACTATTCAGTGTCCCCTCGACGATCACCAGAGGTGTACGGCCAGTGTAGGAGATCGCTCCCCACACCATGATACCGGGTGATGGCACTGTGTGCCTCGGTCGTATGCAGTCCTGATTGTGGCGCCTACCTGCACGGCGCCAAACACGCATACGACCATCATTGGCACCAAGGCAGAAGAGACTCTCATCGCTGAAGACGGCACGTCTCCATTCGTCCCTCCATTCACGCCTGTCGCGACACCGCTGGAGGCGGGCTGCACGATGTTGGGGCGTGAGCGGAAGACGGCCTAACGGTGTGCAGGACCGTAGCCCAGCTTCATGGAGACGGTTGCGAATGGTCCTCGCCGATACCCCAGGAGCAACAGTGTCCCTAATTTGCTGGGAAGTGGCGGTGCGGTCCCCTACGGCACTGCGTAGGATCCTACGGTCTTGGCGTGCATCCGTGTGTCGCTGCGGTCTGGTCCCAGGTCGACGGGCACGTGCACCTTCCGCCGACCACTGGCGACAATATCGGTGTACTGTGGAGACCTCACGCCCCACGTGTTGAGCAATTCGGCGGTACGTCCACCCGGCCTCCCGCATGCCCACTATAAGACCGTCAACTGCACATACGGTTCACGTCCACGCTGTCGCGGCATGCTACCAATGTTAAAGACTGCGATGGAGATCCGTATGCCACGGCAAACTGGTTGACACTGACGGCGGCGGTGCACAAATGCTGCGCAGCTAGCGCCATTCGACGGCCAACACCGCGGTTCCTGGTGTGTCCGCTGTGCCGTGCGTGTGATCATTGCTTGTACAGCCCTCTCGCAGTGTCCGGAGCAAGTATGGTGGGTCTGACACACCGGTGTCAATGTGTTCTTTTTTCCATTTCCAGGAGTGTATTAAAGCTATATCTCCTATGAGAATCTTACACATTACATATTTCATTTAAATAGGTTGTTGGTAGATACCACCATGAAACTGTAAACTGGCTAGTGTTCAAAGACAACATAAGAGAGTACCTATTAGCCACACACAATTCATTAGAAACTTGACGCAGAGGTATTAACTCTGGCAAGCATTGTTCATTTTTTCTTAAAATATAAAAAATTTTTTTCAAAAAACTTTTAGTTGTTTAAATTGCATAAATATACAGAAATTAAAATATGATGACTAGACTAGTTTCACTTGTCAAAGCAATCATCCTCAGATCTGTGAACAACAGCAACATATAGAAAGTCATAACTAGTCTAGTCATCATATTTTAATTTTTGTATAAGTGTATGATATAGGCAGTTAAAATATTTTTCAAAAAAGACTTTTTAAATTTTAAGAAATCATGTAAGATCACTGTCATCTTCCCTGAAGACATCAGACATTACTAATGTTGCTCAAATTTAACAAGTTTCATCTTCTGCAGCATAAAGAAAGCTTCTAGAGACAGCTGCTAAGTAGTGTTGGATGGAGAGCAGTGTTTTTTCTTTTTTCTTTTTTCAAAATATATTAAGTACTCTAGGAGTAATGGCTACAATTATTAATGCAAGCAGATTAGCACTAGTTGTAATTGGTTCCTAGTATATTTTACTGGAGTTAATTGCAGTGGCTATTTCTGTTTGTTAACTGTAACTTGACTCACTCCTCACTAATGTAAGCTCTCCTTCAAGGTAACAGTATGCAGAACACTTTGTGTGAATGAATGAGTGGATATCATCTCTAAATTCTAAACTAAAACTGACACTTTGCTTGTTAACACACTAAACTGGATCTCATAATCTTTTTGATGTCATGTACTTCATTTCTACCTCCCTTCCTTTGTGTACAATGTAGGTCCCTTATAGTAAGCATTCTGAGCTACCTGGCCCCTTGATCTCAACCCATTCCAATCATTAACATAACCTACTCCTCTCACCTGCCTAATGAAGTAAATCAGACTATTGAAGCAACAGATATTATCTTTCTTAAATACTGCCAAACCCATCAGTCTGTCTATAAATTTTTCTTGTTATACAAATATGACATATGTCTCTCAAAATAACAAAACTGAAATTACTCATAACACATATCTGTTAACTTCAGTTGGCTAATGAATTTATTCCCCCAATCTTCTCCAACTAACCTACTGCTTCATATCTTAATGACTTCACTCTTAACTGGGTATTAAAACCTACCGAAAGAATAAGTGCTCTCATTGTGTATTCATTACCTTTCAACACACTCCATACCTTCTGAGCATATTGAAAATATTAAAGACACTTTTATTGCATACAATGGAACATTCCCAAATGTAAATAAACAAGTTTGGTAAAGTTTGGTAAGCGTGTAAAGAGGGCAAAATAATGCAACAGTTTCTTTTTTGCCCAGTTTCACTTTTAAGAGGTAAAACACACACCAATGGCAATTTGGCATATTGTGTTTAGGAGGAATAGATTCAAAATAATGATATATAACAAAAGTTTTTCATATAAAAGTTGATATGTATTTATGTTCTTGGAAACTGTATAAGCAATTTTTGTAATAATTTGGAATTTTGCAAAATATCCCACCACAGTTAATTAATTTTGAAAAAATGAAAATTTTCATCACAACATAAATTAAAGAAGATTTCAAGCCACATACATACATGACTAATAAAGCTGGTTTCTGAAATACCATTTCTGAAAAATAAGCTGTACACAATGTGCTGTTGGTTTTTTTTTTCAACTACCATTTCCGTTTTTGTTGATTGAATTAAATAATTAATTTATTATTATGATACAAAATGATTACAGTAATGACAATCTGTAAACAAATGCTTAAAACATAATCTTTTACAGCATATAAAAAAAGTTCTTCACATAATATACACAATGATGAACACAATATAAAACAAAATTCAGTAGGATTTAAAATTGTCGCAGGTGATACTCTTAATATCCTGATTTGTCTCAGGCATATTTCAGTACATTGGTAAGCCTTGTCAAAGATAATTGATTATGTACTAGTGACTGTAGCTTGATTAAATTGTTTTTCAAGTTGAGATTCACATCATAATCATTCAACAGAACAAGATTTGAAAATATTCACACAAAGTACTTTCAGCATTGAAAACCATTTATGTCCCACAGCTATACCTGTGCTGTTGAGCCTTTTAGAATCATCAGATGAACAAGTTTTTTTTTACCTCAGGCCAAGCACTCAAAACTGTTTTTTTGTCCCTAGTGACCACCCGCTTCTTCATAGTTTTGAAAGAAACTAATAGTGAATATGGACGAGACTGTAAGGAACTCTTCTTGAAGCTCCAATCAGCCTTGTGAGAACATCAAAATCTGGTAAACAAATGTCTGACTAGATCAAGAGATATTTGAAAGATGTTTCCTTCCCCAGTGAGGGAGAAAAATCTGTGTTATTGTTAGGCTCTTGAGGTAGTCAGTGTGAAGCAACCATTTAGTATGTCATACCTGAGGACAAGAAACTTGTTCATCTGGTGATCCCAAAGGTCTCAGCAGCACACATAGAGCCATGGGATGAACATGGCTTTTAACATTGTAAGAACTTTGTGAGAAGATTTTCAAATCTACATCTACATCTACATCTACATCCGTACTCCGCAAGCCACCTGACGGTGTGTGGCGGAGGGTACCCTGAGTACCTCTATCGGTTCTCCCTTCTATTCCAGTCTCGTATTGTACATGGAAAGAAGGATTGTCGGTATGCTTCTGTGTGGGCTCTAATCTCTCTGATTTTATCCTCATGGTCTCTTCGCGAGATATACGTAGGAGGGAGCAATATACTGCTTGACTCTTCGGTGAAGGTATGTTCTCGAAACTTCAACAAAAGCCCGTACCGAGCTACTGAGCGTCTCTCCTGCAGAGTCTTCCACTGGAGTTTATCTATCATCTCCGTAACGCTTTCGCAATTACTAAATGATCCTGTAACGAAGCGCACTGCTCTCCGTTGGATCTTCTCTATCTCTTCTATCAACCCTACCTGGTGCAGATCCCACACTGCTGAGCAGTATTCAAGCATTGGGCGAACAAGCGTACTGTAACCTACTTCCTTTGTTGTCGGATTGCATTTCCTTAGGATTCTTCCAATGAATCTCAGTCTGGCATCTGCTTTACCGACGATCAACTTTATATGATCATTCCATTTTAAATCACTCCTAATGCGTACTCCCAGATAATTTATGGAATTAACTGCTTCCAGTTGCTGACCTGCTATTTTGTAGCTAAATGATAAGGGACCTATCTTTCTATGTATTCGCATCACATTACACTTCGCTACATTGAGATTCAATTGCCATTCCGTGCACCATGCGTCAATTCGCTGCAGATCCTCCTGCATTTCAGTACAATTTTCCATTGTTGCAACCTCTCGATACACCACAGCATCATCTGCAAAAAGCCTCAGTGAACTTCCGATGTCATCCACCAGGTCATTTATGTATATTGTGAATAGCAACGGTCCTATGACACTCCCCTGCGGCACACCTGAAATCACTCTTACTTCGGAAGACTTCTCTCCATTGAGAATGACGTGCTGCGTTCTGTTATCTAGGAACTCCTCAATCCAATCACACAATTGATCTGATAGTCCGTATGCTCTTACTTTGTTCATTAAACGACTATGGGGAACTGTGTCAAACGCCTTGTGGAAGTCAAGAAACACGGCATCTACCTGTGAACCCGTGTCTAAGGCCCTCTGAGTCTCGTGGACGAATAGCGCGAGCTGGGTTTCACACGATCGTCTTTTTCGAAACCCATGCTGATTCCTACAGAGTAGATTTCTAGTCTCCAGAAAAGACATTATACTCGAACATAATACGTGTTCCAAAATTCTACAACTGATCGACGTTAGAGATATAGGTCTATAGTTCTGCACATCTGTTCGACGTCCCTTCTTGAGAACGGGGATGACCTGTGCCCTTTTCCAATCCTTTGGAACGCTTCGCTCTTCTAGAGACCTACGGTACACCGCTGCAAGAAGGGGGGCAAGTTCCTTCGCGTACTCTGTGTAAAATCGAACTGGTATCCCATCAGGACCAGCGGCCTTTCCTCTTTTGAGCGATTTTAATTGTTTCTCTATCCCTCTGTCGTCTACTTCGATATCTACCATTTTGTCAACTGTGCGACAATCTAGAGAAGGAAGCACAGTGCAGTCTTCCTCTGTGAAACAGCTTTGGAAGAAGACATTTAGTAATTCGGCCTTTAGTCTGTCATCCTCTGTTTCAGTACCATTTTGGTCACAGAGTGTCTGGACATTTTGTTTTGATCCACCTACCGCTTTGACATAGGACCAAAATTTCTTAGGATTTTCTGCCAAGTCAGTACATAGAACGTTACTTTCGAATTCATTGAAAGCCTCTCGCATAGCCCTCCTCACACTACATTTCGCTTCGCGTAATTTTTGTTTGTCTGCAAGGCTTTGGCTATGTTTATGTTTGCTGTGAAGTTCCCTTTGCTTCCGCAGCAGTTTTCTAACTCTGTTGTTGTACCACGGTGGCTCTTTTCCATCTCTTACGATCTTGCTTGGCACATACTCATCTAACGCATATTGTACCATGGTTTTGAACTTTGTCCACTGATCCTCAACACTATCTGCACTTGAGACAAAACTTTTGTGTTGAGCCGTCAGGTACTCTGTAATCTGCTTTTTGTCACTTTTGCTAAACAGAAAAATCTTCCTACCTTTTTTAATATTTCTATTTACGGCTGAAATCATTGACGCAGTAACCGCTTTATGATCGCTGATTCCCTGTTCTGCATTAACTGATTCAAATAGTTCGGGTCTGTTTGTCACCAGAAGGTCTAATATGTTATCGCCACGAGTCGGTTTTCTGTTTAACTGCTCAAGGTAGTTTTCAGATAAAGCACTTAAAAATATTTCACTGGATTCTTTGTCCCTGCCACCCGTTATGAACGTTTGAGTCTCCCAGTCTATATCCGGCAAATTAAAATCTCCACCCAGAACTATAACATGGTGGGGAAATCTACTCGAAATATTTTCCAAATTATTCTTCAGGTGCTGAGCCACAACAGCTGCTGAGCCTGGGGGCCTATAGAGACATCCAATTACCATGTCTGAGCCTGCTTTAACCGTGACCTTCACCCAAATCATTTCACAATTCGAATCTCCGTCAATTTCCTTCGATACTATTGCACTTCTTATCGCTATAAACACGCCTCCCCCTTCACTGTCCAGCCTATCTCTGCGGTATACATTCCAATCAGAGTTTAGGATTTCATTACTGTTTACGTCTGGTTTCAGCCAACTTTCTGTTCCTAGTACTATCTAGTTCTGATGAATGATTGTGATGTGAATCTCCACTTCAGAAACAATATAATCAAGTTGTAGTCACTATTGAATGATTATTTGTCTTTGCCTAGGATTACCAATGTACTGAAATATACCGGATACAAATTAGGACATTTAGAGGATCACCCATGAAAATTTAAATATTGCCGAATTTTGTTTTATATTGTATTCTCCGTCATGTATATTATGTGAATAAATTTCATTTGTTTTATGCACATGGCGTAAAAAATGTTATGTTTTAAGAATTAATTTACAGATTATCATAATTTTTATGATTTGTGTCATAATAATAAGTTACTTATTATTTTCCATTAACAAAATACATGTATGTAAAACAGTAAACAGAAAACCATGAATGTAAAACACAAAATAACAGTTTTAAACATAAAACAAATAACAAAATAAATAATTGGAATAATAATCAATGTTTAGCTATTTTAGTTAGGTACATTCAAAATATGCTGATAACACACTGCTTGTTTTCCAAAAAGGGTATTTCAGAAACCAGCTTAATTACCATGGATGTATGTGGCTTGAAACCTTCTTTAATTTATGTTGTAACAAAAGTTGTTATTTTCCAAAATTAATTAATAGTGGTGTGGTTTTTTGCAAAATTTCAAATTATTACAAAGGTTGATTATACAGTTTTCAAGAATGTTAACTACTTATGAACTTTTATATGAAAAAAATCAGCATTTCAGAGATACTTGGTCTAAAGCTAATATGTCAGATTACCTTTCGGGGTGCATTCTACATCTTAGAAAGTGAAACTGGGCACAAACAAAAAATACAGTTCGCATTATTTAGCCTCCTCTACACACCCATCAGGTTTCATCTCAATCGTATATTTACACATAGGAATGTTATCTTGTCAGTATTGATACCTGTAGTGCATATAATAAGTCTTTGCATTAAATAAGTACAATCATTACAATGGCCTTTAAAATAACAGTCAAAAATCAAAACTGTTCCCCAGTTTATTAATTGAAATTATTGTAGTCTTATTTAAAATGAATTTTTAATACAAATAAATAATGGAAATTAATATCTTTAATGGAATAAAATACTCAACTTTTATGGTAAATCTATAAATTAAAGAAGGAAATAAAAGAAGCCTTAATGCCAAACACTTTGTTGTTCTTAATCTAGTTTCAGTAAGATTTTGTTATCATCTATGTCTTGTACTTTTTTTTCAGATATCACAGCAAAGCCACACAAAACAATTTGCATAAAGGAAACAAAGTGTTTTGGCACAATATATCAAGTACTGAGCCACCAGCCTTGGTTCAAAAATAGGGTTTCACAATAGGAACTGTCAGCTGAAAGTTCTGCATGTATACTATAAACATACCCATAAAATTTTCCCCTTATATGTAACACTCTCCATATTTTGTTAATGTGTCTGTGACACTCACAATGATGAATTGGCACCTAAGGGCACATAATGTAATGATTGAGATAGTGATTGACACAACAGTACATAATGTGTACATCCCAAATACCACAGGACATAATGAGCTTATAAGTGGCACAAACACAACACCTAAAAAAGTTATGTGAAGATTGCATGGTCACATAATGAGCTGTTATATGAAAATATTTTGTCCAAAAAAATACCTGGAGTACAATACAAAGAAATTAAGATTGAAAATAACATGGGACAAGAACATTAAAACCACTTTACATTCACCAAACCTAGATGATATATTGAATTAAATCAAATCAAATCAAGTCTTTGTTATCATATTATGTGCCTCATACAATCAAAGGCCATGACTAAGAGACAACTCAATTATATATAGACCAATAAAATTAATCTAAACTTATATATGGTGTTTCTTTCAGGTAGCTTAGCTAATATTAAGGGTCAGTACACAAAGTTGAGTAAGTGAATATATACAGACACAATTTTACATGGTTATCACACACAGAACCTTCTGCATTATAATAGCTGTGAATATCCACAATAGCGTCTTTTTTTTCTTGTAACACAGGTGTAGATTTGTCATCTCTGCATTGTTTTTAGGAAATATCTCATGTTGTTTTGAATTTCAGTCAGGCTTAGGTGTACGATCTAACATTATAGTTCATATACACAGTATGACATGGCTAAATTATGCTCATAATGAACTTAATACATTATCATGACGTTATATACAGGGTGTTTCAAAAATGACCGGTATATTTGAAATGGCAATACAAACTAAACGAGCAGCGATAGAAATACACCGTTTGTTGCAATATGCTTGGGACAACAGTACATTTTCAGGCAGACAAACTTTCGAAATTACAGTAGTTACAATTGTCAACAACAGATGGCGCTGCGGTCTGGGAAACTCTATAGTACGATATTTTACACATATCCACCATGCGTAGCAATAATATGGCGTAGTCTCTGAATGAAATTACCCGAAACCTTTGACAAAGTGTCTGGCGGAATGGCTTCACATGCAGATGAGATGTACTGCTTCAGCTGTTCAATTGTTTCTGGATTCTGGCGGTACACCTGGTCTTTCAAGTGTCGCCACAGAAAGAAGTCACAGGGGTTCATGTCTGGCGAATAGGGAGGCCAATCCACGCTGCCTCCTGTATGTTTCGGATAGCCCAAAGCAATCACACGATCATTGAAATATTCATTCAGGAAATTAAAGACGTCGGCCATGCGATGTGGCCGGGCACCATCTTGCATAAACCACGAGGTGTTCGCAGTGTCGTCTAAGGCAGTTTGTACCGCCACAAATTCACGAAGAATGTCCAGATAGCGTGATGCAGTAATCGTTTCGGATCTGAAAAATGGGCCAATGATTCCTTTGGAAGAAATGGAGGCCCAGACCAGTACTTTTTGAGGATGCAGGGACGATGGGACTGCAACATGGGGCTTTTTGGTTCCCCATATGTGCCAGTTCTGTTTATTGACGAAGCAGTCCAGGTAAAAATAAGCTTCGTCAGTAAACCAAATCCTGCCCACATGCATATCGCCGTCATCAATCCTGTGCACTATATCGTTAGCGAATGTCTCTCGTGCAGCAATGGTAGCGGCGCTGAGGGGTTGCCGCGTTTGAATTTTGTATGGATAGAGGTGTAAACTCTGGCGCATGAGGCGATACATGGACGTTGGCATCATTTGGACCGCAACTGCAACACGGTGAACGAAAACTCGAGGCCGCTGTTGGATCAACTGCTGCACTAGCTGCGCGTTGCCCTCTGTGGTTGCCGTATGCGGCCCACTACCTTTCCAGCACGTTCATCAGTCACGTTCCCAGTCCGTTGAAATTTTTCAAACAGATCCTTTATTGTATCGCTTTTTGGTCCTTTGGTTACATTAAACCTCCGTTGAAAACTTCGTCTTGTTGCAACAACACTGTGTTCTAGGCGGTGGAATTCCAACACCAGAAAAATCCTCTGTTCTAAGGAATAAACCATGTTGTCCACAGCACACTTGCACGTTGTGAACAGCACACGCTTACAGAAGAAAGACGACGTACAGAATGGCGCACCCACAGACTGCGTTGTCTTCTATATCTTTCACATCACTTGCAGCGCCATCTGTTGTTGAAAATTGTAACTACTGTAAGTTCAAATGTTTGTCCGCCTGAAAATGTACTGTTGTCCCAAGCATATTGCAACAAACGGTGCCGTTTCAAATATACCGGTCATTTTTTAAACACCCTGTACTTTTATAGTGGAATAAATATAGCACATTTCTGAATTAGGTATTTTTATTTGCTAGAGTTATTTTATTCGGGCATGTGTGGAAACTGTGTGTGTTGCCATAGGAAAGTGAATAGCAGGATAAATTGCGGGACCTGTAGCAAATGGTTTCACTGGGTGGAATGAAGTGGGAAGAATTCTTGGGAGGCCACTGAGGCTCTCTCTTGGAATTGCAAAATACGCAGTGGGAATAGATTGCTAGAGGGACAGGAAAAGAAACTAAGAGAGATCCACTGACGATAATGGAAGTCAGTAGTGAGGGAGGTGGTTGGGAGCTAGCAGCTGGTAGGGAGGCTAGGGGGAGGAGGACACAGTATGACTGTTTTGCTGTGCTGACTAGTAACAGGTTTCAGCTGCCAGATTTGAGGGAAGAGTAGCTTCAAGATAGAGTAGGAGTAGTAAATGTGCAGTCAACACTGCCCATGTGTAGGAAGGCAAGCAATATCACTTATGTTAGGAAGAACAGACTAATGCTGCTGGGCAGCAGCTGTGGCAGTGGTGTAGGCCCTCAATCATAGGAGAAATTAGGGGAAGAGTATCAGGTCATAAGCATTTTCAAACAGAGTGCTGGTGTGAATTAGGTTATTGAGGGTTTAGGACCTTTGTGGAAGGATTTCATGAAAGATGATCATGGAAGGATTTTATGAGAGATGATCAGATAGTGAAAGTAGATAGGTAGGGAACAACTTGGAGAGACACAGAGCATACAATATAGGTAGTGACCTGAGCAAGATAGCTTCCCTAACCAGTGGCACCAATGTGTGCACAGTTCAGCTGTTCTGGTGGCATGATAGGTCTCACCGCAGTTGTTCTGAACAGCAAGTCAGCACAGAGTCCAAAATGGTCCTGATGGCTGTTATAGCAGGTGGGTATGGGGTCACACATGGTTGAATAGCTGTTATAATGGATGGCAAGCCTAGGCATTTTTCAGGATAAATCATGGTAATAGGCTCCTCTACCTTAGAAGTGCTTCAACAAGTTTTGAAATTTTTTCAATGTGTACATGGAATACAGAATGCACTACATTGGTGTACACACTCGCTGGTTATCAGAGAGAGAAAAAAATAATAATGACAAACACGACAGAAATTTGTTCAGAATTACTTATTCTTCATCAAAACATGCAGTCTATTAAAATTAAAGCTTGAAGTTGAATTACAATCTTTGAACAATGTAGTGGTACGTGTTACAGAACACTGGTGCAGAAACCAGCATAAACAGCACACAGTGCTATCATCATATGTATATGTAAGTTCCTGCTGCACAACTACCTTAAAGAGAGGGATATTATACATTTATATCAGAAGTTGCATACATTTTAAACCTACAGAAGCTCTGATACCACTTACTGTAGATAAACATTCTGATTTGTCAGCTGTTAAACTAACAATACTAGGCATCCATAAAATGTTAATCATTTTGAGCATGTACAGCTCTCCTATTGGTAATGTGAAAGCTTTCTTCAACAAATTACCTGCAGTCCTGGAAACAGTATGAACCCACAAACTAATATGATAACATGTGTAGACATGGATATCAATACAAGCATTGAGGATAAAATTAGTGAACACTTCTCAAATATTCTAAAAACTTTTGGCATAGCAAAAATTGTAGACACTGCTACTAGTGTTCCAAAAAACTTCAGTGTAACTCTTAAATCATGTATTTACGGATGCTAACAGGAAAAACTGCATAGCCATTATAAAAGATGTGAGCCTCTCTGATCATTACAGTCAGATAACAAAGCTGAAGCAGGGCTTGGTAAAATCTACAAAATTGTACACATCAAACAGATCTTCTCACAATTCAAATTACATACTTCTCTAGAGTATTCGTAAAACTAACAAGGGATGAAGTTTGTATGGAAAACTTCATAGTGTTTAAATTAATGTTTGAGGAGGTATTTACAAAAGTACCACTTCAACAGCAACAGCTAAGGAAAATAGATGGATAACTACAGGTGTCAGAAATTCTCCCACACACTTAAGTTTCTCAGTTCTTTGCAAAAGAATTACAGAATTCAACAGTTCCTAAATTACTATCTCGGATACAAAAAGATATACAGGGAAAAAACATTCAGTGATGAAATAATATATAATGAACAAAATAAGATCCAAGTAGCATGGCATGTCATTAGACATGAAACAGGGGAAGGTGAATATATGCATAGTAACATAAAAATCAAATACAGGAGCGGAGTAATAGAAAATCTTCAGCAATGCAATAATCTTGTAATGATTATTTCTCTGGTATTGCAGAGAAGTTGTAACAAAATCTCGAGAAAACACTTGTAGAACACACAGTAAGCACAATAATATTGTTTCCCACAACAAACCTGGAAATCAGAAAGGCAATACAGAAATTAAAAAATAAGACGTCAGTAGTTATAGATGATGTTCCAGTCTATGTCCTGAAGGCATACCTAGGGAGCATAAGAAACCCCTTAACAAACATAATAAATGTGTCCTTAAGTTCAGATGTAGCTACAGCACTTACAAGTTGTGCCCTTACTGTTGTTGTTATTGTTGTTGTGGTCTTCAGTCCTGAGACTGGTTTGATGCAGCTCTCCATGCTACCCTATCCTGTGCAAGCTTCTTCATGTCCCAGTACTTACTGCAACCCACATCCTTCTGAATCTGCTTAGTGTATTCATCTCTTGGTCTCCCTTTATGATTTTTACCCTCCAATGCTAAATTTGTGATCCCTTAATGTCTAATGGTCCCTTCTTTCTGTCAAGTTGTGCCACATACTCCTCTTCTCCCCAATTCTATTCAATACTTCCTCATTAGTTATGTGATCTACCCACCTAATCTTCAGCATTCTTCTGTAGCACCACATTTCGAAAGCTTCTATTCTCTTCTTGTCCAAACTATTCATCGTCCATGTTTCACTTCCATACATGGCTACACTCCATACAAATACTTTTAGAAACGACTTCCTGACACTTAAACCTATACTCGATGTTAACAATTACTCTTCTTCAGAAATGCCATTGCCAGTCTACATTTTATATCCTCTCTACTTAGATCATCATCAGTTATTTTGCTCCCGAAATAGCAAAACTCCTTTACTACTTTAAGTGCCTAGTTTCCTAATCTAATTCCCTCAGCATCAACCAATTTAATTTGACTACATTCCATTATCCTTGTTTTGCTTTTGTTGATGTTCATCTTATACCCTCCTTTCAAGACACTATCCATTCCTTTCAACTGCTCTTTCAAGACCTTTGATGTCTCTGACAGTATTACAATGTCATCAGCGAACCTCAAAGTTTTTATTTCGTCTCCATGAATTTTAATACCTACTCCAAATTTTTCTTTTGTTTCCTTCACTGCTTGCTCAATATAGAGATTGAATAACATCAGGGAGAGGCTAAAACCCTGTCTCACTCCTTTCCCAACCACTGCTTCCCTTTCGTGTCACTCGACTCTTATAACTGCCATCTGGTTTCTGTAAAAATTGTAAATAGCCTTTCGCTCCCTCTATTTTACCCCTGCTACCTTTAGAATTTGAAAGAGAGTATTCCAGTCAACATTGTCAAAGCTTTCTCTAAGTCTACAAATGCTAGAAACGTAGGTTTGCCTTTCCTTAATCTTTCTTCTAAGATAAGTCATAATGTCAGTATTGCCTCACGTGTTCCAATATTTGTACGGAATCCAAACATCTTCCCCAAGGTCAGCTTCTACCAGTTTTTCCATTCGTCTGTAAAGAATTCACGTTAGTATTTTGCAACTGTGACTTATTAAACTGATAGTTGGGTAATTTCCACATCTGTCAGCAGGTGCTTTCTTTGGGATTGGAATTATTATATTCTTCTTGAAGTCTGAGGGTATTTCGCCTGTCTCATACATCTTGCTCACCAGATGGTAGACTTTTGTCAGGGCTGGCTCTCCCAAAGGCCATCAGTAGTTCTAATGGAACGTTGTCTACTCTGGGGCCTTGTTTCGACTCAGGTCTTTCAGTGCTCTGTCAAACTCTTCACGCAACATCATATCTCCTGTTTAATCTTCATCTACATTCTCTTCCATTTCCATAATATTGTCCTCAAGTATATCGCCCTTGTATAGACCCTCTATATACTCCTTCCACCTTTCTGCTTTCCCTTCTTTGCTTAGAACTGGGTTTCCATCTGAGCTCTTGATATTCATACAAGTGGTTCTCTTTTCTCCAAAGGTCTCTCTAATCTTCCTGTAGGCAATATCTATCTTACCCCTAGTGAGATAAGCCTCTACATCCTTACATTTGTCCTCTAGCCATCACTGCTTAGCCATTTTACACTTCCTGTCAATCTCATTTTTGAGACGCCTGTATTCCTTTTTGCCTGCTTCATTTACTGCATTTTTATATTTTCTCCTTTCGTCAATTAAGTTCAATATTTCTTCTGTTACACAAGGAGTTTTACTAGCCCTCATCTTTTTACCTACTTGATCATCCCTCAGAGCTACTCATTCTTCTTCTACTGTACTTCTTTCCCCCATTCCTGCCAATTGTTCCCTTATGCTCTCCCTGAAATTCTGTACTACCTCTGGTTCTTTCAGTTTATCCAGGTCCCATCTCTTTAAATTCCCACCTTTTTGCAGTTTCTTTCGTTTTAATCTACAGTTCATAACCAATAGATTGTGGTCAGAGTCCACATCTGCCCCTGAAAATGTCTTACAATTTAAAACCTGGTTCCTAAATCTCTGTCTTACCATTATATAATGTATCTGATACGTTCTAGTATCTCCAGGATTCTTCCATGTATACAACCTTCTTTCATGATTCTTGAACCAAGTGTTAGCTATGATTAAGTTATGCTCTGTGCAAAACTCTACCAGGGGCCTTCCTCTTTCATTTCTTAGCCCCAATCCCTATTCACCTACTATGTTTCCTTCTCTCCCTTTTCCTACTCTCGAATTCCAGTCACCCATGACTATTAAATTTTCGTCTCCCTTCGCTACCTGAATAATTTCTTTTATCTCATCATACATTTCTTCAATTTCTTCATCATCTGCAGAGCTAGTTGGCATATAAACTTGTTCTACTGTAGTAGGCGTGGGCTTCATGTCTATCTTGGCCACAATAATGCATTCACTATGCTGTTTGTAGTAGCTTACCCGCATTCCTATTTTTTTTATTTATTATTAAACCTACTCCTGCATTACCCGTATTTGATTTTGTATTTATAACCCTGTATTCACCTGACCAAAAGTGTTGTTCCTCCTGCCACCAAACTTCACTAATTCCCACTATATCTAACTTTAACCTATCCATTTCCGTTTTTAAATTTTCTAATCTACCTGCCCGGTTAAGGGATCTGACATTCCACGCTCCGATCCGTAGAACACCAGTTTTCTTTTTTCTGATAACAATGTCTTCTTGAGTAGTCCTCGCCCGGAGATCCGAATAGGGGACTATCTTACCTTCGGAATTTTTTACCCAAGAGGCCGCCATCATCCTTTATCCATACAGTAAAGCTGCATGCCCTCGGGAAAAATTACAGCCATAGTTTCCCCTTGCTTTCAGCAGTTTGCAGTACCAGCACAGCAAGGCCGTTTTGGTTAATGTTGAATGGCCAGGTCAGTCAATCATCCAGACTGTTGCCCCTGCAACTACTGAAAAGGCTGCTGCCCACATGTTTGTATGGCCTCTTAACAGATACCCCTCCGTTGTGGTTACACCTACGGTACAGCCATCTGTATCGCTCAGGCACGTAAGCCTCCCCACCAACAGCAAGGTCCATGGTTCATGGGGAAGGTGCCCTTACTAAAGAAAAATAATCCAGAGTGTATAGAAAACAGCAGGCCAGTTTCACTACTGTCTGCATTCTCAAAAAGTAACTGAGTCATTCAGTAATGAGAGACAGACTAATAAGTTACACAAATTAATACAATCTTCATAATGAGGAACAGTACATTTTTAAAATAGGAGAAGTACAATTACAACCATAACATAGTTAAAAAAGATTGTACTTGAATCCCTCAACAAGGGTGACTGTGCCACTGGCATATTTTTAGCCTTGTGAAGGTCTTTGTTCAGGATGTACATAAAGTCCGAAACACTTTCAATTATTTATTGCACAAGAACTAAACATTGTACAGATGTCATACATAGTGTATTTTGAAGAGAAACTCTAAAAGTTTTCTTTACAAACATTCAATATGCGAACCATGAGTGACCCGTCAACACAGTAAATTAATTCTTGCCATACCCATCCTAGCATGGTATCATCAACTGTGGCAGTCACTTCCCGTATTCTCTTCCGGATATCTACTACATCACATGGTGGAGGCAGTACATACACCAGATCTTTAAGTCACACAGAGTGAAATCTGATGATTGGGGAGGCCATTTCATGAAACAGCTGTCCCCTTCTGTAGTGCAGCTCACTCCGCACCTGAACTTGCCATGTTTGTGACTAGTGATGACTATCGGCAAATTACCAAACTATGCTATGACGGTATACATGAAAAAAAACTTTCAGGGTTTCTCTTCAAAATGACATATGTATGATATCTATACAATGTTTGGTTCTTGTGGAATAAACAATTGAAAGTATTCCCAGACTTAATGTACACCCTGTACTACTGATCATAAAATACTGCTAAACAAGCTAAAAACACTAGGTGTAACAGGAACAGTGAATAAATGGTTCCAGTCTTATTGGGAAACAGGGTGCAGAGAGTAGAGATAGTTCACATGTTTTAATAACACAATTGTCAAACATGAAATATATACACTCATGCTCATAAAATAAGGATAATTGCAGAATTTGGTGCCACACAACGTGGCACTACACAAAACTGGCACTAATAGCAAAGGCACATAGGGAACACACATGACACAGATCTGTAAGTCCACGGTATTGGTGATAAATTGAGAAAACCATCCCGATACACATGTGCTACAAAATGCCACTGTTTCCTGCACATATACCCCGACATCAATATGGGATATGATCACCATGCACACGTACACAGGCCGCACAACGGCTTGGCATACTCTGGATGAGGTGGTCGAGCAGCTACTAGGGTATAGCTTCCTATTCTCACACCAGTACCTGTCAGAGCTCCTGAGGTGTCCTAAGGGTTTGAAGGCGTGCAGTGATACGTCGACCGAGACCATCCCAGACATGCTCGATGGGGTTTATTTCTGGAGAACAGGCAGGCCACTCCATTTGCCTGATATCTTCTGTTTCAAGGTACTCCTCCATGATGGCATCTCGGTGGGGCCATTCGTTATCATCCATCAGGAGGAAGGTGGGACCCACTGCACCCCTGAAAAGATGGACATACTGGTGCAAAGTGATGTCCCGATACACCTGACCTGTTATAGTTCCTCTGTCAAAGACATGCAGGGGTGTACGTGCACCAATCATAATTCCACCCCACACCATCAAACCACGACCTCCATACAATTCGATTTCAAGGACATTAAGGGGCTGATATCTGGTTCCTGATTCACGCCAGATGAAAACCCGGTGAGAATCATTGTTGAGACTATACCTAGACTTGTCCGTAAACATAACCTGGGACCACTGTTTGAATGACCATGTACTGTGTTCTTGACACCAGGCTTTACGGGCTCTCCTGTGACCAGGGGTCAGTAGAATGCACCTTGCGGGTCTCTGGGTGAATAAGCCATGCCTGTTCAGTCGTCTGTAGACTGTGTGTCTGGACACAACTGTTCCAGTGGCTGCGGTAATGTCCCAAGTATGGCTACCTGCAGTACTCCGTGGCCATCTATGGGAACTGCTGGTGAGATATTGATCTTCTTGTGGTGTTGTACAGTGGACATCGCATACTGTATCGCCTGGACACCTTTCCTGTCTGCTGGAATCGTTGCCATAATCTTGAGACCACACTTTGTGGCACACGGAGGGCCTGTGCAACAACCTGCTGTGTTTGACCAGCCCCCAGTCACCCTAGTATTCTACCGCTCATAACGTCATCAATATGTGTTCTTTGAGCCATTTTCAACACACAGTCATCATTAGCACGTCTGCACACTTAGTCACTGCACCGTACTCCGACTTGCACCAACACACCTCTGCATATGTGGATGGCTGCCAGTGCCTCCGGGAGACGACCGCAGCTCAAATGCACTGCATGGTCATACCCTGAGGTGATTTAAATCCACAAACCACCCACCAGAGCATTGTTTGATCATGTATCAGCATTATTCTTAATTTATGAGCATGAGTGTAAATATAGGTGTGCATCAGAGTAGTGTATTTGGGCATGATTCTGTTCTTGATATATATCATTGACTTTTCAATTAATAAGAGACACAAAGAGAAAGTTCTCATAGCATCATAGTCACTGATACAACATAAGCACTGCTAACAGAGAAGACAAATCACAAGTTGGTGATATGTAATAAATTAACACAGAACAAAAAGAAAACAAACAGTATACACTTCAGCACAAGGAGGGAATACAACTCTGTCGCATTGCGCTCTTTGGGTTCTAGCAGGGTTTGTTACAGCCAATGTATTGAGTGATATACTATTCATGCATACACTCAACTTTTAGCTATGGAATTCTTTGTAGGGATCAAAGGCACAAAACAGGGACACAGTTCTCAAACTGCTGGAAAAAGCCATAAGAATAATAACTAAAAATAAGTCATGCTCACTGTAAATAACTATTCAAAAACCAGTGTATAATTATTGTAACAAATAGGTACATCTATCAATCTATATCAGGGAAAGTAAGTACATCTGTCAATCTATATCAGGAAAAATGTTACTAACAAGGGAACATCCCCCAGTGTAAATAAATAGGCTTGATGAAACTTGGAGGATATGTATAGGAGTCAAAATAATGCAATACATATTATTTTGTTTCTGCTCAGTTTCATTTTTAAGGGGTAACACACCCCAAATGGTAATTGGCATATTAGGTTTAGAGGGAATATCTTCACAACCGTGACATATAAAATAGGTGCTTCATATAAAAGATGAAAAGTAATTAACAATCTTGAAAACTCTATAATCAACTTTTGTAGTAATTTGAAATTTTGCAAATACCGCTCCACCATTAATTTTGAAAAATGAAAACTATTGTTACAACAAAAGTTAAAGAAACTATCATGCCACCTCCATCCATGTGGTTTATGAAATACCAGTTTTGGAAAACAAGATGTACACCATGTGCTGTTGGAGTATTTTCAACATACATAACTAAAATATCTAAACATTCATTATTATTCTAATTATTTGTTTTAATTATTTTTCTTTTATGTTTTAAACTGTTATTTTACATTGAAAATTTATGTGGCCTTTTTTTTTTAAATTAGTTTATCATTTCACATACATGTATTTAGGTAACTGAAAATAATAAATAACAGTAATTCATCATTGTTTTACAAAATCATTAAAATAATGATTATCTACAAAGAAATGCTTGAAACATAACATTTTTTACACCACACACATAACATAAACAAAATTTCTTCCTATAATACGCACGACAGACACAGTGGCAGATACTTATGGGGGCTGCCCCCCCCCCCCCCCACCCCCCCACCCCCCGCCCTTGTGGGGCTGCTGCACGCATTGCCACCCTGCACCACTCCCACCAGTCTTTTGTCAGTCAACTCCAATGAATCAAGTTATCGAGTAGTAGCACTTTCCTATGTAGCACATGCATCTTCTTCATCGTATTTTATATGTTTCTGTCTGGCACATAAATAGCTAACACATAACTACGAGAGAAGTCGCGGCCATTCTGCTAACACAACCCTACGAGAGATGTCGTGGCCATTCTAGTGATCTCAGTACGTTACTCTGTCTGCCATTTAAGGAAGAGAACCACAATTCTAACTTTTTTATACCATAAGATGGCATTGTCTTGTATATGTGTATAATCAGTTTAAATAAAACTTTCTTAAACTTTTCATGTGGGTTGATTATTTTTTACTACAGTAAAAGTAAAGGTAGCTCAAGATATCTTTAGTGTTCCCTCCTTGAGGTTTTTCTGTATCTGCCACTGGACAGACAGCACAATATAAAACAAAATTCAGCAGGATTTGAAAATTGTGACAGGCAATCCTCTGAATATCCTGATTTGCATCAAGCATATTTCAGTACACTAGAAAACCATGGCGAAGAGCTTGATTATATTGTTTCTCAATTGGAAGTTCTTCAAACATTGTATGACTTATACGTCCAATAGCTGTATCTGTCCCATCGAGCCTTTGGGATTGCCAGATGGACAATTTCCTTGTCCCCATGTAAAATGGTCAAAACAGATTTTTCTTAGTGACCGTCCACACCATCTAACAATAATAAATATTTTTATCACACACTGAGAAAGAAAACTTCTGTCAAATTTCTTATGACGTGCTCAGTTATTATTTGACCTGATTTTGATGTCATCACAAGAACACTTGGGGTTTCGAAACGGTCCTGGAATTCTTGATCCAAACTCTCTACTACTACTACTACTCTTTTCTTTTATTTATTTATTTATTTATTTATTTATTTTTGTGAAGAGGGGTGTGGTCAGTGTGAAAAACAAATATTTTGAGCATTATAAATGAGAACAAGGAACCTGTTCATCTGGTGATCGCAGAAAGCCTCATGGGACAGGTACAATCATGAGCCATATAAGGTGTTCGAAGTAGGACGAACTTTGTGAGAAAATTCTCAAATCTAATTTTTCTGAATGATTATGATGTCTCCACTTGAGAAACAATATAATCAAGCTACAGTCACTAGTATGTAATCAATTATCCTTGCCAGGGATTACCAATGTACTGAAATATGTCTGAGACAAATGAGGATATTAAGAGGATCACCTGTGACAATTTTAAGTACTGCAGAATTTTATTTTATTTTATTTTATATTGTGTTCTCCATTGTGTATTAATGTGAACAAATTGTTCATTTCATTAATACGCTGTATAAAAACCTCCTGTTTCATTTATTTCTTTAAAAGTAATTATTACTGTAATGATTTTGTATCATAATAATGAGTTGTTTATTATTTTCAGTTATCAAAATTAAAATTAAAATTAAAATTAAATTAAATTACAAGAAACATAAATTTAAATTTTAAAATAACAATTCAAAATGTAAACAATAATTGAAATGATTAGAATAATAATGAGCATTTAGCTATTTTAATTAAGTATCTTGAAAATACTCTGACAGAACATTGTGTACAGTCTATTTTCCAAAAACTGTATTTCAGAATTCAGCTTTTGTTACACATGGATGTACGTGGCATGAAAGCTTCTTTACTTTATGTTGTAACAAAATGTTTCATTCTTCAAAATTAATTAACTATGGTGGGGTATTTTTCTAAATTTCAAATTATTACAAACGTGGATTGTACAGTTTTCAAAAATGTTAATTCAATTTCAACTTTGGTATGAAATATGTCATGTTTTCAAAGATATTCCCTCTAAACCTACTATGCTAAATATCATTTTAGAGTGTGCTTCTTACAGTTGAGAATGTTTTGTTATAAGTATTTTGTTAATAATTCAATACATAATCATTGAAGATTTACCAAGAAAAACCAAACAAAAATCTTAAAACAGCAATTTTCACCACTGAATAAAACTGTATAGCAAATTCTCAAAAGTTATTAACAAGTTAGTAAAGTACATTTATTTAAAAAGGCACCTAAAAACAATTCATAAGTAATTAAAATTAGTTAATTAAAGATTACTTAAAGGACTCAAAATAGGAGTTGATAACAAAAAGGGACAACAACAACACCCTTTCATATTATCATACATAATTACAATGTAATGCTTTTACAAGCAAATATGGCAAGATCTCTGGTGCATGATAGTAATGCCTTGTCATTCTCCTTAGCTCAACATCTCACTCATCTGGGAGGGTGTTGACTCAGTTTTGCACATGTACTGCAAGGAGGACATGGAGTTGTACACATTTGTGGTCTTGGAGTCACTAGCAGGTATCCACAATATGTCAAGTGGTACAGTGCAAAACAATGTTTCTATTGTAAGATATCTGGTATAAATTGTGTATAATCAATAGAATACTGAAGGGCAGGGACTATCTGAATGAGGAAGTGCAGTTTTTAACACAGTGACTTCATATCTGGGAGGATGGAGTTTGTTATGGATGGTCATACAGATTTAGGTTTACCATGGTTTTGCTAAACCATTTCAGGCAAATGCTAGCATGGTCCCTTCAGCACGGCCAAGGCCAACCACCTGTTCCATCATCATAAGCATACTTGCACAGGGTGATTTTGCTAAATGGGACTAACTACAGGAAATGATCCCTGAATGGATAAGCAGCATGAGAGGTCATATGGTGCTTGATGAGAATTGTATTCCAATGGAGGTACACCCAACTGAAGTTGAAGATAAAAGGTGCTTTTTCTAGTGAGACAAGTATAAGCATCTGGCAAGTAGCCAGCCAGCACAGGCTAACCCCTACAATCATGTGGAACATTCTCTGCAACTGCCCCTATCCGTATCACTTACACCATTGCAAGTGCTATTACATATGGATTTCCTCCACAGTGACATTTTGTTGCTGGTTTGTTGCACAGGCCATCATGGTACTAGAATTTCTGTCATCCATCCTATTCACAGCTGAGGCTACATTTATGAGGGGCAGTATTGTCAGCCTTCTAACCACTCGCTTGTAGGCTACAGAAGACATGATATGGTGACAATGAACCAGCAGCACAGGTTCAGCCTCAATGTGTGGACTGGAATTATTGGCAACCACCTTGTGGGACCAGGCATCCTTCCAAAACGTTTCATAGATGAGGTCCACATTTTTTTGCGGGTGACCCAGCCTTCCCTGCTGGTTGATATGCCTTTAGTTGTATGAAGGGTAATGTGGTTACTTCAAGATATGTGGCTACTACAAGATGGTCCTCCAGTTTGCTTCCCTATTGAGTGTGAAGCTAAAACACTAGTACAGACAAAACATCCTCATTTACCTGGTCTGTTCTCATGTGTGCCTTTGATCATTGAAACTTACACTGGTGAAGATCCTTTACCTCCACCTGCAAGTGGGTGTACCTACCGTGACATGCATTTCTGGCCATACGTTGATATGGCCTATTTTGCTACTTATCCTCTCATGGACCAGCAGTTTCCTGCAGTTTGCCCTCATCTAGCAAAACCACCTTGTACTTACCATACGAGTGTATATTGGAGCTATTTATTCTCATTGTATTATGACAACAAATCCTATATCATTGTGAAATGATTGCTATATCAATGAATAAATAAGTAAAATTTAAATTCCATGTATTTTTCCAGGTCTGCCTCAGGACTGTTTAGATTTGGGTCACATTTCTACTTACATATTTTATTTACATATTACATGGCTGTGATGGGGAGTTCGTTCATACTGTTTTAGTCTGTGGCTAGGTAATGTGTAACTTTCTCTGTGTCTAAGCTCATGTTGATTCAAGAAGCAATAGCCCAAAAAGAGTTGTAGGTTTCTCTTTGTGAAAATGAGAGTCTCATAAACATACATGGCTGGAATGGACATTAGATTTAGATTTTCAAATTAAGGTCAATAGCATTGTTTCTTTTTATCTCCCACCATGGCTCCCATGACCTTTTTCTGTAAACTAAAAGCTTTAAGTAGATAAGTTTCTTGGCACTCCCAATAATTATACATATACTATCCCTAATGATTGGAACAAAAATGCATACATATACAGAAGTCATTCTCTTGCAAATAAATCAGTGATGATATATAATAGCAACAACCAACAACTCTGTACTTGTGCAGAGCTCTCACATGCATGCAGATCTCTTTCAGCTGACAGCAAACTCCCCTCTCCCTCTCCCATACAATGCTGTCTGGTTTATTGAGTTCCACTGATATTGTGGAAGTTTCTGAGTCAAGCAAGAGTCATCCATTTGTGCTGTATGTTCACAGTATTTCATATGAATTTTCTGTGCAAGTGAGGTGAAATGCTCATTCAGCAAATATAGTTCTTCTGGGCTTTTGTGTCTCCAGATAACATCTTTAATGTTGGGTCCAAATATTTTTCTCAGTATTTGTCATTCTATTTTCTTGATATCTTTGACATTGGCAGTTAATGATGAAGTCTCCATTGCTTACATTGCTTCTGTAAGAAAGACTGTGTGGTTCCACTTTGATGGCCAGATATTTCTTGTGAGGTAACTGTGTAGTCTTTATACAATTTTACTGTACATAGTTTGTTAGATAGTCTTTCATTGCTAGGATTTTCAATAATTTCACCTACATAAAGGTTTAACTCGTGTGCTGCCATACTTGACTGCTAGTGATCCCAGGTTTGAGCTCTTCGAATCTAGTTATTGTTCTTTTGTAAGAGATTTGGAATCCAGTCTTGACGGAGGTCTCATGAATCTTCTTGGTGGCATAGATGACTTCCTCAGCAATCTAGGTAATTATTGCTAGGCCATAAGCAAAAGCAAGGCACTTAATGTTGATTTGTTTATATTTTGTTCAAATACATATTACAGGTATTTCTTTATCTCATTTTCTGATGATCTTATCGAGTTCTATAACAATAGTACAATTGTTGTCCACCTCTACAATGAAAGTCTGACTAAAGTTGTGTTTCCATCTGAATTAAAATGCACAAAAAAGATAGTAGTGACAACGAGAACTAGTGACCCATCAGCTTAATTCCAGTTGTGAGTGAAGTGTTAGGAAAGGTTACTGCAATAAGATTAGAAAACTTTCATGTAAAAGAAAAATTGCTAAGAGAAACCCAACATGGTTTTAGGAAAGGCTACACAACAGCAATATTTATAAAGTTACATCAGAAATAAAGGGTGGCACGTTTGTTCCTAAATCTATCACGTGCATTTACCACAGTATCTCACAAGCTGCTACTTACAAACTGGAAACTTATAGTATCAGAGGAATAGCTAAAGACCTCTTACAGTCATGCCTACAAGACAGATATCAGGTCACACAAGTCACAAGCAAAGTAGGCAACATTATTAAGCAGTACAGGTCCAGTCCAGCTACAGTAAAGTGTGGCGTGCCCTAAGGATCAAAACTGACCCTCTATTGCCGTCCTTTATTATTCACATTATATATTAACAGTCTGCCCACAGAACGAAACAGCAAGGTACTTGACTATGTGGATGAACTGTAGCTGTTAACTGAGGACCCAGCATAAATGACCTGGCCCAAAAGTGTTCTGGCATCTTACATCAATTGAAAAATTAGTTCCAAAACAATCATTGATGCTTAAAAAAAACAGTAGAACAAGTCTAATGGACTTTCAAATACACCACAGGCTACATGAAGTGCCATGGAGTGTTTTGTATGGTGACAGTACAGAAATAAAATTGGATGATAAAAAGAGGCTTTCCTTGGGAGCATCATATTGATTTCTTATGCCAAAAATTATAAAAACCAATTTATGCAATGAGGATAATCGTGCAATTTCCTAATTATGAGCAAATAGGCATTATCTACTGTGCTTTAGTATATCCACAGCTCACATATGGAATTGAAGTATGGAAGTGTGCTGTTCACAAGCAAGTAAATAGGGTATTCATCCCTTTTATATAATAATAATAATAATAATAATAATAATAATAATAATCATAATAATAATACTAAAAAAGATTTTCAAAGGTAAGAATCTGCTAACACCATCAGCATTATACAGGGTGTTTCACGATTCATGCTACACACTTTTAGAAGTTTTAGAGGGGCTTTTGTAGGTCAAGTTTTACATACGAGTGTCACTCCAAAAGAAATGCACACTATTTTTTTTATCCATCTTTTATTCTATATGTTTGAAAGTTTTACAGTGTGTAGATACATCCTTTAGGAACATTATTTTCATTTCTCCACATAATTTCCACCCCTCTCAACTGCCTTATGCCATCTTGGAACCAGCACCTGTACACCTGCATAGTAAAATTCTGGACCAACCTGTTGGAGCCACTGTTTGGCAGTGTGCACAAGGGAGTCATCATCTTTAAATCTTGTTCCACAAAGAGAGTCTTTCAGTTTCCCAAAGAGATGATAGTCACATGGAGCCAAGTCAGGACTGTAAGGTGGGTGTTTCAGTGTTGTCCATCCACGTTTTGTGATCGCTTCCATGGTTTTTTGACTGACATGTGGCTGTGCATTGTCGTGCAACAGCAAAACATCCTGCTTTTGCTGATGTGGTCAAACACGACTCTGTTGAGCTTGAAGTTTCTTCACTGTCATCACATATGCATCAGAATTTATGATGGTTCCACTTGGCATGATGTCCACAAGTAAGAGTCCTTCAGAATCGAAAAACACCATAGCCATAGCTTTTCTAGCAAAAGGTGTGATTTTGAATTTTTTTTTTTTTTCCTTGGGTGAATTTGCATGATTGCACTCCATTGATTGCCTCTTCGTCTCTGGTGAAAAATGATGGAGCCATGTGTCATCACCTGTCACAATTCTTCCAAGAAATTCATCTCCACCATTCTCGTACTGTTTCAAAAGTTCGCTGTTTACAGTTTTTCTTGTTTCTTTGTGAGCCACTGTCAACATCCTGGGAACCCACCTGGCACAAACCTTTTTTAATGCCAACACTTTCACTATTCTGCAAACATGTCCTTCCCCTATCCCAACATAGTGTGACAATTCGTTTACTGTGATGCATCTGTCAGCAGTCACCAATTCGTTAACTCTCTGCACATTGTCGGGGGTGTGTGCAGTACGAGGCCTGCCACTGCGAGGACAATTCTCAATATCACCGTGCCCGCTTTCATCACATAACCTGCTTGCCCACCAACTACCTGTACTGTGATCGACAGCAGCATCTCCATACACCTTTTTCAACCTCTTGTGGATGTTTCCCACTGTCTCATTTCACAGCACAGGAATTCTATGACAGCACGGTGCTTCTGATGAATGTTAAGTATAGCAGCCATCTTGAAGTCATGCTGTGACAGCGTCACTCTCAGGAACAGGTTAAACTAAGTTTGAAAACAAGCGGGAAGGATGTATCTACACACTGTAAAACTTTCACACATGCAGAATAAAAACTGCATTTTTACAAAAATAGTGTGCATTTCTTTTGGAGTGACCTTTGTAGGAACCCATGTCTAGGATCAGTTCATCTTCATGTTACAAGGAAAACAAGATGTACATATTTCACTCCTATTTACTGTGATATTACAACAACTGATCAATATGACAACCACCATGTTTGGTGCACACAGTGTATCTGCACAGTAAGGTTACATAAAATCTGTCCAACATGTGTAGTATATGGTTACTCACTTCTGCCACAGCCATGATCAGTGCACTCACTCCTGCCACAGTCATGATCAGTGCAACCATATCTTACTCTAATGAACAAGGGTTTCATAAACAAGACTCTTCATGTGCCCCACAAGAAAAAGTCCAAATGGGTTAAATCTGGGGATCTTGATGGCCAAGAATGTGGTCCACCTCGATTGATCCACCTGTCCCAATAGATTTTGTTCAGATAGTCTTGGATGTAACCTGCAAAATGTATTGCTGTACCAGCATGCCGGAACCATAATTTGTGCTGAACGTCCGATGACACCTCTTCCAAAAACTCCGCCAGCACTTGTTACAGGAATGCCAAGTACCCGGCATCCATTAGGTGGGGAGGACACATGCATGGCCCAATCACACACCCATCACAGATACCTGCCCAGACATCGATACTGAAGGTGTGCTGAAATCTTTGTGTACATATGGGTTTGGGATTTTCTTGATCCCAAATGTGGGTATTTTGAATGTTCAAACCACCTTCCCTGTTGAAATGTGCTTTGTCAGTGATCAAAATTACACCCTTGGAAACTGAGTAAAATCCACACAATGGTGTAAAAACAAAGCACAGAAATGAACAAGTGGCACAAAAGCTGCGTGTACTTTCTGAGGGTGATATGGGTGCAGTTCCTGTTCAAACACAACATGCTAGACAGATGAGTGACACATGCAAGGCATATGCAATGGCTTGAGTACTTGTCAACGGGTTCTCTTTCACTTGATGAAGCAGTTCCTATTCCAATATGACAGTGTGCTGCCTTCTTAAAGCACCATCGTTTTCTCCGTCATTTGTGAATTTCCCTCTTTCGCACATCATTGTTCAACTCTGGAAAACATGGGATGAAATTGATTCACACAATTTGGAAAGTGCTCATGGTACAGACATTGAGCTTCTCTTCCATTACAGTGTATTTCACTGTAAATTAACATCATATCAGTGTACTTTGTGAACTTGTACTTGGGCATCCTGTTACTGTGCTACTAGTCACCATAATGTCAACTGACGCATCGCAAGGAAGCATGAAAACAAGGCAGATGGAAACAAAGGACATCATGTGACATCATTCTATCATACCATTCATGAATGTAGGTAGCCTACCATAACAGGCACACTGCATAAGAGACATCTAGTGTGGAACTCAGTAGCTCTTGTTTTCCTTGTAACATGGGAATGAACCATTTCTGGACATGGGTTCTTACATAAAATGTTATCTACTAAATCCACACTACAACCTCCAGAAATGTGTCATTACCTGTGAAAGACCCTGCATGTTTATAACACTGTTCAACTACTTTTGAAGTACAAACAATATAATAGTCTAAATAGAGGTATGCACATTTGCAATACTAGGAAAGAATATGATTATCACCAGGAAAGACAAAACACCAAAGGAGCAGACAACAGCCTCTATTACGTGCAGATTGAATCCTATAACAGAGATCCAAAACATTAAAAAGCTCAAGCAGAAGCTGCTTTGAAATGGCCTTGAAAAGTTTCTTATAAAAAAATATTTTTGTAAGATTAAGGAATTCCTTTCAGAAGAGTAGAATACTTTCATTTCTACAAATAATATTTATATGTATCACATACAAGCTACATAATTTTTCTACCTTTATTGTTTGTAATTTTTCACACAAAATTATGAGAGGAAGTGTAAAATATGGACACAATCCCAAAAAATCATTGTATTTGTCCAAGCAGAATATAATAATTTGCACTCAATGGTGATCAGTCATCCATTTTATTGTAAATTATAATGAAGTCATTCAAGGATTCACATATGGTACTGGGATCTGTAGCAGTTCTACCATTATCACTAGTTTCGAGGGGCATAACAGACCAAACAGCTTTTGATTTTTTCCATAGTTGAAATGAATCTACTGTCTGTAGTAAACTCTGCTATTTTAACCACTTTTTTGTATGTGTATATGCTTACATATTTAAGCAATTTGGGTTTTCAATTAACTTTTGCATCCATATGCAGTTTGCTCTTGTTAGTGCTAGACATTTTGATTCCTTTTCCTTTTGTTACCATGATCTGTATTTGTGAGACTCATTCAAGTACTGTTATCAAAAGGAAGCATTCATTCAAATTACTCATGACTTTAGTTGAAAAGTTATTGCAGTTGTGATTCAAGAAGTATGTTTGCTAGCTGATTGCATGGCAAGACTTGGTTATTTTAATATATACCTCCACATTTTCTTGACTGAAGTTCCTACATCTTTTGGCTGTGCATGCTGAATTTAATTTTGATAATTATACAAAAAGAGCTTCCCAGTTTGAGACTCATAAATTTCCGCTATAATTATAACTACACCATCATGTTGAAGCAGTTGCTGTTACTCCAGTACAATTGACAAAATTTAGGTATAGCCCATTTATGGCTCTCAGGTTGTCCGTCTCTGAGTAATGCTGTGCAGCGTTGTTGTTGTTGTTGTGGTCTTCAGTCCTGAGAATGGTTTGATGCAGCTCTCCATGCTACTCTATCCTGTGCAAGACTCTTCATCTCCCAGTACCCACTGCAACCTACATATTTCTGAATCTGCTTACTGTATTCATCTCTTGGTCTCCCTCTACGATTTTTACCCTCCACACTGCATTCCAATGCTAAATTGGTGATCCCTTGATGCCTCAGAACATGTCCTACCAACCGATCCCTTCTTCTGGTCAAGTTGTGCCACAAACTCCACTTCTCCCCAATTCTATTCAATACTTCCTCATTAGTTATGTGATCTAATCTTCAGCATTCTTCTGTAGCACCACATTTCGAAAGCTTCTATTCTCTTCTTGTCCAAACTATTTATCGTCCATGTTTCACTTCCATACATGGCTACACTCCATACAAATACTTTCAGAAATGACTTCCTGACACTTAAATCTATACTCAATGTTAACAAATTTCTCTTCTTCAGAAACACTTTCTTTGCCATTGCCAGTCTACATTTGATATCCTCTCTACTTCGACCATCATCAGTTATTTTGCTTCCCAAATAGCAAAACTCCTTTACTGCTTTAAGTGTCTCATTTCCTAGTCTAATTCCCTCAGCATCACCCGACTTAATTCGACTACATTCCATTATCCTCGTTTTGCTTTTGTTGATGTTCATCTTATATCCTCCTTTCAAGACACTGTCCATTCCATTCAACTGCTCTTCCAAGTCCTTCGCTGTCTCTGACAGAATTACGATGTCATTGGCGAACCTCAAAGTTTTTATATCTTCTCCATGGATTTTAATATTTTCTCAAAATTTTTCTTTTGTTTCCTTTACTGCTTGCTCAATATAAAGATTGAATAACATCGGGGAGAGGCTACAACCCTGTCTCATTCCTTTCCCAACCACTGCTTGCCTTTGATGCCCCTCGACTCTTATAACTGCCATCTGGTTTCTGTACAAATTGTAAATAGCCTTTCGCTCCCTCTATTTTACCCCTGCCACCTTTAGAATTTGAAAGAGAGTATTCCAGTCAACATTGTCAAAGCTTTCTCTAAGTCTACAAATGCTAGAAATGTAGGTTTGCCTTTCCTTAATCTTTCTTCTAAGATAAGTCGTAAGGTCAGTATTGCCTCACGTGTTCCAGTGTTTCTACGGAATCCAAATTGATCTACCCCAAGGTTGGTTTCTACTAGTTTTTCCATTCGTCTGTAAAGAATTCGTGTTAGTATTTTGCAGCTGTGGCTTATTAAACTGATTGTTCAGTAATTTTCACCTCTGTCAACACCTGCTTTCTTTGGGATTGGAATGATTATATTCTTCTTGAAGTCTGAGGGTATTTCGCCTGTTTCATACATGTTGCTCACCAGATGGTAGAGTTTTGTGAGGACTGGCTCTCTCAAGGCCGTCAGTAGTTCCAATGGAATGTTGTCTACTCCGGGGGCCTTGTTTCGACTCAGGTCTTTCAGTGCTCTGTCAAACTCTTCACGCAACATCATATCTCCCATTTCATCCTCATCTACATCCTCTTCCACTTCCATAATATTGTCCTCAAGTACATCGTCCTTGTATAGACCCTCTATATACTCCTTCCACCTTTCTGCTTTTCCTTCTTTGCTTAGAACTGGGTTTCCATCTGAGATCTTGATGTTCATATAATTGGTTCTCTTATCTCCAAAGGTCTCTTTAATTTTCCTGTAGGCAGTATCTATCTTACCCCTAGTGAGATAAGCCATTATATCCTTACATTTGTCCTCTAGCCATCCCTGCTTAGCCATTTTGCACTTCCTGCCGATCTCATTTTTGAGACATTTGTATTCCTTTTTGCCTGCTTCATTTACTGCATTTTTATATTTTCTCCTTTCATCAATTAAATTCAATATTTCTTCTGTTACCCAAGGATTTCTACTAGCCCTCGTCTTTTTACCTACTTGATCCTCTGCTGCCTTCACTACTTCATCCCTCAAAGCCACCCATTCTTCTTCTACTGTATTTCTTTCCCTCATTCCTGGCAATTGTTCCGTTATGCTCTCCCTAAAACTCTGTACAACCTCTGGTTCTTTCAGTTTATCCAGGTCCCATCTCCTTAATTTCCCACCTTTTTGCAGTTTCTTCAGTTTTAATCTACAGGTCATTATATAATCTATCTGATACCTTTTAGTATCTCCAGGGTTCTTCCATGTATACAACATTCTTTCATGATTCTTAAACCAAGTGTTAGCTATGATTAAGTTGTGCTCTGTGCAAAATTCTACCAGGCGGCTTCCTCTTTCACTTCTTAGCCGCAATCCATATTCACCTACTATGTTTCCTTCTCTCCCTTTTCCTACACTCGAATTCTAGTCACCCATGACTATTAAATTTTCGTCTCCCTTCACAATCTGAATAATTTCTTTTATCTCATCATACATTTCTTCAATTTCTTCATCATCTGCAGAGCTAGTTGGCATATAAACTTGTACTACTGTAGTAGGTGTGGGCTTCGTATCTATCTTGGCCACAATAATGCGTTCACTATGCTGTTTGTAGCAGCTTACCCGCATTCCTATTTTCCTATTCATTATTAAACCTACTCCTGCATTACCCCTATTTGATTTTGTGTTTATAACCCTGTAGTCACCTGACCAGAAGTCTTGTTCCTCCTGCCACTGAACTTCACTAATTCCCACTATATCTAACTTTGACCTATCCATTTCCCTTTTTAAATTTTCTAACCTACCTGCCCGATTAAGGGATCTGACATTCCACACTCCGATCCGTAGAATGCCAGTTTTCTTTCTCCTGATAACGACATCCTCTTGAGTAGTCCCCGCCCGGAGATCCAAATGGGGGACTATTTTATCTCCGGAATATTATACCCAAGAGGACGCCATCATAATTTAATCATACAGTAAAGCTGCATGCCTTCGGGAAAAATTACGGCCGTAGTTTCCCCTTGCTTTCAGACGTTTGCAGTACAAGCACAGCAAGGCCGTTTTGGTTATTGCTACAAGGCCAGATCAGTCAATCATCCAGACTGTTGCCCTTGCAACTACTGTGCAGCGTTACAAAACTGAAATGACAGTGCAGTACCAAAGACACCTTACGATGCCATTGCTACAAATATTAATACTTTTTAGTGTTTTGTTGTTATTGTCCAGAAATATCTTGGAAGTTACTACGAAACCAGATAAATTTGACACTGCTCTATGGAGTGGCACATAAATTTAATTTGACTATGTTGACTGGCAATTATACCAAGCCTTAAAAGTCATTAGATGCCTGTCAGAAGTTATTTTCAAATTACTTTTGCAATATTTGTGTGGCATCAGACAATATAAAAGATTTCCCATTCACATGACATCCAGTGCCAAAGGAAGTAATGTTTCTCCTTCTATTGCACACAAAATGTTGCTTAAACTGTATTTTTATTTGCTTGGTCGAAAAAATTGTCTCAAATTAACTGGTATGATAGTTTAAGGGTATAACAACTTTTATTTCCAGCAGAGACTGACTAGTACTGCAATATTAATGATTGAAATTACAGTGACACAGACACTGTACATGGTCACTGCTGAAATTATTAATAATTTTGTGTCCTTTGCTCTCATTATCTGGAAATATCCTTGAACTGATTATCAAACCAGAAGAATGTGACACTATTCTATGGAGTGGTACATATATTTAACTTAAAAACTGTATTTATTTAGAAGGATGTGCACTTATCATTAACATAAAAAGCTGATGCATTATCTCTTTTGATGGCACCATACATATATCAAAGAAAAGGAACTGAAAATTATTTCCACGATAACAGAAAAAGGCACCTGCAAACTAACCAGAATTACAGTCTGATCCATTAAAAATCTAAAAATCATGATTTATACAAAAGTTTCTTACTTTTATATATTTGAGAAGCTCATAGTGGATGGCATAATGTTCCAAATATTTTAAAACCTTAGTGTGATGCACGAAAGATTCACCTGAGTCAGGGAATGGGTAGTCTGGAAATCCCATTATTTCCTTTGGCAAATTAGTTCTGAAATGAAACAGAGTACATAAATGTACATACAATTAGATTATGTAATACATTAATGAATATTGTTAATGCACAATAAAATTGAAAGACAATTATGAAGCAATATGATATAAAATAACTAATGTAGATTATGTTATAACAAAAACAATGCAACAGACTTCATTTTTAGCTATTAGTTTTAAGAATTCCTGTGAAGATACTCCTCAGTGGAAGAGTTGGTTTAATCTCAAAATCAACTACATTTTCCACAGAAAGTTCATGTGCCCAGGCAAGTCTTTGGAAAATGTGTACCTAAGTATTTGACTCCTTTATTAACTAATGTTCAACACTTGAAGTCTTAGTATATTTTTCTTATTCCTTCCATTTTATGATCATATTTTGTTCTGTTTCTTGACACTAGAAAAATATTGATAATAACAATGGTCATTAACGAGTGTATCTGTTGTGAAACAGTATCCAAACTATTAACCTTTTAAAGCAGGTTTTGGAAGATGTCACTCACTGCGTTATACACACAAAGTTGGCACTTGCCGTGGTGGCTGATGGGAGAGACCGTAAAGGCATTTCCCATTTACAGTCGCTCCCATCAGCCACTGCATCGAGTGTCACTTTTGTTTGTGGGAATAATACATACGACTCATTTTCCAGAAGACGAAAACCGAATTTCGGGAACCGTTTTTCGCTGTTAAGATTTGAAATGGGTTGTTATCCCAGTTAAATAAACCGTCTGGAAAACAGTTTACGATTTAGTCAGCACAATCCCTATTTCTCTTCAAATAGACGAGGTGTAACACTTTCAGTCTAATATTTCTACTTATCCTTCACTGCACAGAAATTCAAATGGTTCAAATGGCTATAAGCACTATGGGACTTAACATCTGAGGTGAGGTCATCAGTCCCCTAGACTTAGAACTACTTAAACCTAACTCACACATCCATGCCCGAGGCAAGATTCGAACCTGCGACAGTAGCAGCAGCGCGGTTCTGGACTGAAGCGCCTAGAACCACTCGGCCACAAAGACCGGCACAAAAAGTCACTCTGGCCGCAAATTTTTGAAAACAAACGACGACTCACAGCCCAAGCACTCTTCAAAACCGGTTGGTTTCACGTGGGAGCGAAAATAGATTGCACAACTGGAAAATCAACGACCAGATGCGGATTTTGAAGCGTTTACGTGACCGTCCATAAGGGGTATTGGGAAATCCGTTTACAAAAAGCGGTTTTGGGAGCCTCGTGTGATATAACACAATTTTAATATCTGCACCAGCGGACATCGATATGGACACAGTTGAGCTGGTGGGGGTCTTGCAGCAGATATGTGCAGCAATCCGTCACAGACTATGCATGCAGAACACAGTGTGGGCAAAACCGCTGACTGAGATGTTTAAGCAAGTTCAAAACGATGTAGGTTGCTATAGTTATTCAGAATGAAACCCGTCCTCGGACTGCGAACCACTACAAGAGAATGTTGTCAGAGTGAGGAGTTTTCAGCCCACGTTACTAGGAAATCCGTACATCCATGAAGTCCATACATCGCCTGGTAAATGCACTAAAAGTTTCAGAAGCGAAGTACGTGAAAGAGGACCACAACTGAGGAGCCATCTTACTTCTCCGTGCTTAGCTAAGACCGCTACTTAGTGAATGTCGTCGATAGAAAGCGGTATCCAGTCTCACGAATAACTCGGCAAGGCGAACTGGTTACTTGGCCATTGCAATTCGAAGTAGCATGCATTATTACTTCACTGTGGGAGCATGAAAAGTGGTCATGAAAAGTGGTCATGGAAGGTACATTCGTGGGTAGCCATGACAACTTCTTAATAACGTCATTAATTTTACTGACAGTGAGCTCGAAAAAGCTATGACAGCGCCGAGGGAGGAGGTGACGGTATTTGTAAGCAAGTGTTGACAGGCAAAAGTTAAGTACGTCAATGGTGTGGAAATTACAGAAGAAGGAGCGTGATGCCAAGTGGAGCAGTATTCAAGGATCTTCCCAAAAGCCGAACAAGTAAAATGCGCACAGTTCTTATTACTCATAAACGTGTTATAGGACACCAAATTTCTGTTCTTTTATGTACAATACAAAGAAATACAATGTTTGCAAATAATTTACAGCTTTTGTCAGACTGAACTGATCTTCCTGGGTAGCAAAGATACTGTCAGAAAAACTAATCCATTTAGCGGATAAGATTTTAAAAGAGCTTCAACAGTAAAATATTAATTGTTTGCCGACGAGAAACAATACATTTTTACGAAGATTTCTTACGAATCAAAGAAGCAACAGAAGTAAGGCGACCTGTAGATTGTTTTAGACAGACCGTGTATTCACACCCACATCACTGAATAAGTATTTCAAAGTGACTGTGTGTGAAGGATTTGTCAAGCAGCAGTGCCAGTCAGTATTTCATTGTTTTGTACGCAGAGTTTCGATTCGTGTTCATTTCTCCTCTACGCCTCTAACAGCAAAACTTCGGATTGTTAACAGAAAAAATCAGAAGTACATAGAGATAAGGAGAACCGAACTTTCGTCATTAATTAAGGAGCCTTTTCCTCTACAATCCATTAACCAAATTTTACAAGAAAATTGTTCACTTCCTACTGCCAACGTACGATCTAGGTCAGGGACAGGCAAGAATTTGGCATGCAAGCAGTGCTCTTGCACGCGTGCATAACTCTCTCGCCTGGTCGTAACACTTACCCACCATCACGCCACGCTGTCAGAGCGCGAGGAGACGAAATATGGGTAAACTACAAAAGCGCCGCATATAGATGGCACTCAATATGACTTGTTTTCATATTTCATTTTTCTCAACAACATGTATGATAAACTGAACAAATTTTCAACGCTATTTTATTATGTTTGGCGCAATGAAGACATTTAGATTTTATCTGGTACAGATCGATGGCTTATGAACAGGCGCAAACAATGTCACAGAATTTCGCACTCATGTTGCCATTTAATCGAGACTTATTTAGTCTCATAATCGGAAACAACCTTTCACTCACATCTGTTGACCGAAATATTTTTTCACGTTTATAACATCGTTTTGGAGACATTGGTACCCTTCCTGCGGAAAACAACGTACACATTCAGGACAGTTTTAATGTAAAAGAATTTGTCTTTTGAACTGGATTTACATTGCTGGTCAATCAGTTCCATTTGCACTTGCACAGGAGCTCTTTTGTCTGACTTTCCCTTCCAATTGTTTACGGCCATAATGAATTCTTCAAACCACACGTTTTCTTTAACGCCAGGGAGCTTTGGGGAATGGATGGTGTTGTTATTTTCAGAATTTGTCCATTCCAAAATGGAATTTTCGTTTTAAATGCACCCCCATCAAGTGAGAAATAAGTTGTTTTCTAACTTGCAATTTCTTACTGTGGGCAGTGAGCAATGAAGTCCACTTACAATGCGAGGTCTGTATCACATCCTGAACGTTCTGATTTTCGCTTTTTTCTTCAGAAATTCAACAATAGCGGGTTTTCAATCGAAAAATAAATTCTTGCATGCTCTTTCACTAAACCAACGTACTTTGCAGTAATATATAAAGTCCCCATACCCTCCGTTCAATTCCATCAAAAGCTGTTGCAAAAGACAGTGGAATAACGCGCGCGACTTCAGAAAACTTATTATTATTCGTACCACCAGTTTCATCGTGGCTGCAAATTTAGCACAAAGTGCTTCTTGATGTACATAACAATGAATCGTGTCTGTTGATCTTTGTAGTTTTTTTCTCCTTCACCATCAACTAAGTTTTTAAATTCTTTCAGCATGGTGTTGTAATGTCATCCCACTATACCGAGCGAGGTGGCGCAGTGGTTAGCACACTGGACTCGCATTCGGGAGGACGACGGTTCAATCCCGTCTCCAGCCATCCTGATTTAGGTTTTCCGTGATTTCCCTAAATCGTTTCAGGCAAATGCCGGGATGGTTCCTTTAAAAGGGCACGACCGATTTCCTTCCCCATCCTCCCGAGCTTGCGCTCCGTCTCTAATGACCTCGTTGTCGACGGGACGTTAAAAACTAACCACCACCACCACCAATGTCATCCCACATGAAATTTACAGTACCTGTCGATTATGCGACTACATAATATATATTGCGAATTGTCATCCTCCTCTTCTGTCATTCCTTTTCATTTACAGAGGCTTTGTGCAAACAGCCACTGGACCTCTCAACTCTCTTTATATCACGAACAAACAGCGAAGGACAAGCAGTGCTGAGACTGTCGAACTGAAGAATGCTGTGCTGACCGATGCAGTGCTAAATAAAATACGATACCGCAGTGCCTGTGTTGTTACGAAGAACGATTCACTTCACACATACAAAGAGGAACGATGCAATGTTCCTTTGGACATGAATGCATGTTCGAAGCAACATTGCATCGTTCTTCTTAACAACATAGGCACTACAATTTCGTATTTATATGCCGATTCTGGACAGCGACATTCAATTAAAATGCCCTCTGTAATATTTCTGGATTATTCAGCCATCATATTAGGCTCCATGAAGCTATTCCCAGGGCATTGGAGATGCTAGAAGCAGAAAGATGACGCAATGTGGGATGAGGTACCGGTGACAGATGTTAGATTCGGTACCATTCCCGTGAAAAAGACCGCCTGCATGATGCTGCTGCTCTGTGATTTGCTGCTGTGTTCGGCGGTAGGGCGCCAAAACGTTAAACTTTAGTTGCTATTATTAATTAAACCTGTCATCCAAATTACTTCATTTTTTAAAATAAACATCTCTCAACAGCCAGCTATCAACCAGTCATTTCAAAATTATTAAAATCAAAGTATTACTAAAACAAAAAACTGACGATATTGTTGCCGATGCACTTCGGTGGCTTGTCGCGCGAACTGTCTCGGGCAGTCCGGCTCTCCAGCTCTGACTGTTCCGGTAGACAGACATGTTGTCTGTTATAGCAGTATTTGTTTCATGCAATTTTATTTACTACAGTTGCGACCGTCGCTAGGTACAGACGTGTTGTCTTTAACAGTAGTACTTGATTCATGTAATTTTGTTCTCCAGTTCTGACGGTTCTAGTAGACAGACATGTTTTCTGTGGCATGATGTATTTCATGTTATTTTAGCAAGATATAATGACAGTGGAAAGATATGTTCAATACGTTGTGATCAAGAATAGTTTCTCGTGTCTATATCAATAAAAAGGCAGTGGATACACCGGTTCCCGTGACATCACCAAAGTTAAGTGCTGTCGGGCGTGGCCGGCACTTGGATGGGTGACTATCCTGCCGCCATGCGCTGTTGCCATTTTTCGGGGTGCACTCAGCCTCGTGGTGCCAAATGAGAAGCTACTCGACTGAATAGTAGCGGCTCCGGTCAAAGAAAAACATCATAACGACTGGGAGAGAAGTGTGCTGACCACACGCCCCTCCTATCCGCATCCTCAACTGAAGATGACATGGCGGTCGGATGGTCCCGATGGGCCACTTGTGGCCTGAAGACGGAGTGCTATATTTCAATAAAAACGCTAGTGGCATCCCAAATGAGTTATAGTTTATTCGTAGCAGCAGTTCCTTGCCAAGTTAATTTCAGCCTCAAGAAAAAGAATCCACCACCTGCATGCTGTACCACCTGCATGCTGTTTTCTGCGCTGGGGACATCATCATCATGAAGACAGCAGGTTATTGATGTGCACAAGAACTTATGTATTCCACACAGGGCAGTGAAAACAACTAGGCACCTCACGTGTACTGTATACACAGTACACATGTACTCTGTGACACGTCATCTGCAGTAATGCAGAGGAGGTAAAGAAGGATGAAAGTATTAACACTATCTCACTTTTATTCCTTTTTTGTTGCCGTACCTCCCCTGTATGGGAATTACATAATGTGTGTACAAGTACAGTCATGATGGAAGAACGACAACACATGGAACTTTGAGTCGGGCTGTGAGACATGATGATGATGATGATTATGATTATGATGATGATGGTGATGATGATGATGATGTTTGATATGTGGAACACTCAACTGTGCTGACATCAGCGCCCGTACAAAGTCCCAATTTTTACAAAGTCCAATTTGTTACACAGTCCAGTCTAACCACGGTCACAAATGCTGATGAAATGATGAGGACAACAGAAACCCAGTTCCTGGGCAGAGAAAAACCCTCGAATAAAACCTAGAATCCCTTGATCAATGCTAACCACTGGACCACACGCTGCGGACAAGAGCCATGATACGTAAGCAGAGAGCCACAGTGGTTAAGGTGACCATTCACATGAAGTGGGAAATGCCAGTTCGAGTCCCAATCTGGCACAAATTTCATTGTCGTCATTCACTTGTACAGCTGGTTGTTGCTCATATTCATAACTGCAAATATATTTCATGCTAAAGGATATGTACTGAATACTTCTGAGAAGAACCGAGCCAAGCCGAGACAGGCCGAAGCTCAGGGGGCACTCGGACAGTACATGTTTAAGTGCAGTTTTGTACACCGTGACTGACGTTGATCTAGATCTAACATCTGTAGTCATAACACGTCAAGCACCTGGCTTTCTAACATGGAAAAATAACAGCTGATGCTTTTGCTGTGTGGCTCAAGCCTTTCGGCGTTTGTTCCTTCAGGGACTCAGAAGTCTGTTTTGCTGCTATTATATTCAAAGGGAGTACCTGTGGTCTAGTGGCCGCCGGCACGGTAGCTCAGCGTGTTCGGTCAGAGGGTTCAGCTACCCTCTGTAATAAAAAAACTGAGTGAACCGTTCAACGAACAACCTGCATGGGTGTCATGAGACGTCCGCCCCGATCATGTACAACGAACAAAATAGAACAAAACAAGATCAACAAACAAATAAAAAAAATCCGAAAAAACATTTTTTAAAAAAGTGGTAGCGTCTTTGATCCCAGCCACTGCTTAAATTTTGATAAATAATCAGCATTGGCGGCCGAAGACTTCTGGCATAAGAAGTCAGCCTCATTCTGTCAACGGCCTTGTCAAAGAGGGCGGAGGAGCGGATAGAGATTCAGGGCACTCTCTTGTCCTAGGGGTGGGAAATTGCCCATAAAGGCGGAAGAATCAGCAATGATCAACGACATGAGGATGCAGAAGGCAATGGAAACCACTGCATTAAAGACACGTAACGTGTATCCACAGGACATGTGCTCTGTAGTTGAAGAAGTGTCATAATGATCTCTCCATTGGCAAAAGATTACGGAATAGTCCCCCATTCGGATCTCCAGGAGGGGGCAGGTTACCATGAGAAAAAGATTGAATAGTCAAGAAAAGGATAATGTTCTACGAGTCGGGGCGTGGAATATCAGAAGCTTGAACGTGGTAGGGAAACTAGAAAATCTGAAAAGGGAAATGCAAAGGCTCAATCTAGATGTAGTAGGGGCCAGTGAAGTGAAGTGGAAGGAAGACAAGGATTTCTGGTCAGATGAGTATCAGGTAATATCACAGCAGCAGAAAATGGTATAACAGGTGTTATACCATTATGAATAGGAAGGTAGGGCAGAGGGTGTGTTACTGTGAACATTTCAGTGACCGGGTTGTTCTAATCAGAATCGACAGCAGACCAACACCGACAACGATAATTCAGGTATACATGCCGACGTCGCAAGCTGAAGATGAACAGATGGAGAAAGTTTATGAGGATATTGAAAGGGTAATGCAGTATGTAAAGGAGGACGAAAATCTAATAGTCATAGGCTACTGGAATGCAGTTGTAGGGGAAGGAGTAGTAGAAAAGATTACAGGAGAATATGGGCTTGGGACAAGGAATGAAAGAGGAGAAAGACTAATTGAGTTCTGTAACAAGTTTCAGCTAGTAATAGGGAATACCCTGTTCAAGAATCACAAGTGGAGGAGGTATACTTGGAAAAGGCCGGGAGATACGGGAAGATTTCAATTAGATTACATCATGGTTAGACAGAGATTCCGAAATTAGATACTGGATTGTAAGGCGTACACAGGAGCAGATATAGACTCAGATCACAATATAGTAGTGATGAAGAGTAGGCTGAAGTTCAAGACATTAGTCAGGAAGAATCAATACGCTAAGAAGTGGGATACAGAAGTTCTAAGAAATGACGAGATACGTTTGAAGTTCTCTAACGCTATAGATACAGCAATAAGGAATAGTGCAGTAGGCAACACAGTTGAAGAGGAATGGACGTCTCTAAAAAGGGCCATCACAGAAGATTGGGAAGGAAAACATAGGTATAAAGAAGGTAGCTGCGAAGAAACCATGGGTAACTGAGGAAATACTTCAGTTGATTGATGAAAGGAGTAAGTACAAACATGTTCCGGGAAAATCAGGAATACAGAAATACAAGTCGCTGAGGAATGAAATAAATAGGAAGTGCAGGGAAGCTAAGACGAAATGGCTGCAGGGAAAATGTGAAGACATCGATAAAGATATGATTGTCGGAAAGACAGACTCAGCATACAGGAAAGTCAAAATAACCTTTGGTGACATTAAAAAAAGCAACGGTGGTAACATTAAGAGTGCAACGGGAATTCCACTGTTAAATGCAGAGGAGAGAGCAGATAGGTGGAAAGAATACATTGAAAGCCTCTATGAGGGTGAAGATTTGCCTGATGTGATAGAATAAGAAACAGGAGTCGATTTAGAAGAGATAGGGGATCCAATATTAGAATCGGAATTTAAAAGAGCTTTGGAGGACTTACGGTCAAATAAGGGAGAAGGGATAGATAACATTCCATCAGAATTTCTAAAATAATTAGGGGAAGAGGCAACAAACACAGTTCGGCTTTAGGAAAAGTAAAGGCACGAGAGAGGCAATTCTGACGTTACAGCTAATAATGGAAGCAAGGCTAAAGAAAAATCAAGACACGTTCATAGGATTTGTCGACCTGGAAAAAGCGTTCGACAATATAAAATGGTGCAAGCTGTTCAAGATTCTGAAAAAAAGTAGGGGTAAGCTATAGAGAGAGACGGGTCATATACAATATGTACAACAACAAAGAGTGAATAATAAGAGTGGACGATCAAGACCGAAGTGCTCGTATTAAGACGGGAGTAAGACAAGGCTGTAGCCTTTCGCCCCTACTCTTCAATCTGTATGTAGAGGAAGCAATGATGGAAATAAAAGAAAGGTTCAAGAGTGGAATTAAAATACAAGGTGAAAGGATATCAATGATACGATTCGCTGATGACATTGCTATCCTGAGTGAAAGTGAAGAAGAATTAAATGATCTGCTGAACGAAATTAACAGTCTAATGAGTACACAGTATGGTTTGAGAGTAAATCGGAGAAAGACGAAGGTAATGAGAAGTAGTAGAAATGAGAACAGCGAGAAACGTAACATCAGGATTGATGGTAACGAAGTCAGTGAAGTCAATAAAGTTAAGGAATTCTGCTAGCTAGGCAGTAAAATAACCAATGACGGACGGAGCAAAGAGGACATCAAAAGCAGACTCGCTATGGCAAAAAAGGCATTTCTGGCCAAGAGAAGTCTACTAATATCAAATACCGGCCTTAATTTGAGGAAGAAATTTCTGAGGATGTACGTCTGGAGTACAGCTTTGTATGGTAGTGAAACATGGACTGTGGGAAAACCGGAACAGAAGAGAATCGAAGCATTTGAGATGTGGTGCTCTAGACGAATGTTGAAAATGAGGTGGACTGATAAGGTAAGGAATGAGGAGGTTCTACACAGAATCGGAGAGGAAAGGAAAATGTGGAAAACACTGATAAGGAGAAGGGACAGGATGATAGGACATCTGCTAAGACATGAGGGAATGACTTCCATGGTACTAGAGGGAGCTGTAGAGGGCAAAAACTGTAGAAGAAGACAGAGATTGGAATATGTCAAGCAAATAATTGAGGACGTAGGTTGCAAGTGCTACCTCTGAGATGAAGAGGTTACCACAGGAAAGGAATTCGTGGTGGGCTACATCAAACCAGTCAGTAGAATGATGACCAAAAAAAAATTCAAGATACTTTTAAGCTGGTCTAACAAGGCTGACTGCATCTCCTTCCAAAACTTACCACAACAGAAAAATTTTAGGCCAAAAGCTGTAATCGATGTGAGACCTCGGCATTATGAGCCAGAAACTTTAAAGACTGGACCACACGAGTATTGGGACAAGGTCACTCTGCATTGTTACCAGATTTATCCAAGATGGCAGGGATGACGTCATCCAAGATGGCGGTGCATAGACTTGGCAACAGCGTATGACATCATCCAAGGTGTCGGCTGTGACGTCATTAAAGATGGCGGATTTCTGCGGAAATTTGAAGTTTGGCTGGAAAGTGCCACGCCCAACTACCCCAGAAATATGGCAGCAATTTCAAATTCCAACAGTATAATGAATCACACCACAGTTATCTCTACAAAGCAAAGAAAATAGAGCGAATATAGCTCACTTGGCCTATCTTCACTAACCTAAGCCACCCGACCGCCACTTCCTCCTATGAACTGGCGCCAAGTTTGAATTTTGGCGGTCAACAAAGGTCACTTGGGGTTGCACTGCTAAGCTAAGAAAATGGCGCAAACGAAAGGACACTTGTACTAACCTCAATCGCCTGACTGCCACCTCCTAAGATTCATGGGAAAAAGGACTTGGACATAAGTGTTTATTTAAACAATTTCATGCAGGTGTGTTCACCATGCGGTCTGGACTCCAACTGACTTGTTACACATCGCCACAGCCAGAGGGCGCTACTGTGACATCAGGTGATGATGCAAATACAGTTATCCAATATAGCATCAAACAGTGTTCACCACAAGGTCTGGAGCTACTACTCAGTACCAACAGCAGAGGGCGCTGTTGTCCATTTCGTGATGTAATCCAAGATGATGGGAGGAAATCGCGGGAAAACGACTCTGAACACAAGCTTTTATTTTGCAGGCAGTGTCTCCACCATGAGATCTAGACTCCAATTGACATAGTGCACAATACTGCCACAAGAGGGTGTCATCATCCATCCTGTGATGTAATCTAGGGTGGTTGTGGGCAAATGGTGGGAAAATGACTCTGGACACAAGTCCTTATTTTGCAGGGAGCCTCTCCACCACTAGATCTAGAGTCCAACTGACCTAGTGCACAGTATTGCCACCAGATGTTGTGTCTTCCCTCATGTGATGTAACCCAAGATGGTGGTCTGGAGGGGGAAAATAGAGTGAAAAAGTCTCAGCCTGCTCTGGGCTGCTGTATAGAGTATGGAAGGAGTGCACTCTATTTATTTTGAAATAATTTAATTAGGGATGGAGTATATTTATCACACTGACACAAAACACACACTCTCACATGCTTGGGGCCATCTCCACAGCGGACAGACCTGTAAACGGCTTCTAAATAACGCTCTCCAGACACGCAAACAACTCCTAATTTACCGAAATACACCCCTGGAAATGGAAAAAAGAACACATTGACACCGGTGTGTCAGACCCACCATACTTGCTCCGGACACTGCGAGAGGGCTGTACAAGCAATGATCACACGCACGGCACAGCGGACACACCAGGAACCGCGGTGTTGGCCGTCGAATGGCGCTAGCTGCGCAGCATTTGTGCACCGCCACCGTCAGTGTCAGCCAGTTTGCCGTGGCATACGGAGCTCCATCGCAGTCTTTAACACTGGTAGCATGCCGCGACAGCGTGGACGTGAACCGTATGTGCAGTTGACGGACTTTGAGCGAGGGCGTATAGTGGGCATGCGGGAGGCCGGGTGGACGTACCGCCGAATTGCTCAACACGTGGGGCGTGAGGTCTCCACAGTACATCGATGTTGTCGCCAGTGGTCGGCGGAAGGTGCACGTGCCCGTCGACCTGGGACCGGACCGCAGCGACGCATGGATGCACGCCAAGACCGTAGGATCCTACGCAGTGCCGTAGGGGACCGCACCGCCACTTCCCAGCAAATTAGGGACACTGTTGCTCCTGGGGTATCGGCGAGGACCATTCGCAACCGTCTCCATGAAGCTGGGCTACGGTCCCGCACACCGTTAGGCCGTCTTCCGCTCACGCCCCAACATCGTTCAGCCCGCCTCCAGTGGTGTCGCGACAGGCGTGAATGGAGGGACGAATGGAGACGTGCCGTCTTCTGCGATGAGAGTCGCTTCTGCCTTGGTGCCAATGATGGTCGTGCAGGTGAGCGCCACAATCAGGACTGCATACGACCGAGGCACACAGGGCCAACACCCGGCATCATGGTGTGGGGAGCGATCTCCTACACTGGCCGTACACCTCTGGTGATCGTCGAGGGGACACTGAATAGTGCACGGTACATCCAAACCGTCATCGAACCCATCGTTCTACCATTCCTAGACCGGCAAGGGAACTTGCTGTTCCAACAGGACAATGCACGTCCGCATGTATCCCGTGCCACCCAACGTGCTCTAGAAGGTGTAAGTCAACTACCCTGGCCAGCAAGATCTCCGGATCTGTCCCCCATTGAGCATGTTTGGGACTGGATGAAGCGTCGTCTCACGCGGTCTGCATGTCCAGCACGAACGCTGGTCCAACTGGGGCGCCAGGTGGAAATGGCATCGCACATACAGAAAACACAGCAAACGCTCTCCGAATGTGGAGGTGACTGCATACAGTCGAGTACAGTGCTATATTATGCCTCCCGATCAGTGCATCTGGGATAGGTGTTGACAGCCGTGCTACATTTACAAGCAATTTTAGAACACAGAACGAGAGGTTATGTCATGATCGCATGGACAGATCTGACATAAAATAGATAGAATTGCGAAAAAATGATGGAGGAGTAGGTATAAATTGTTTGAATATACATTGAAATGCAGGGAAATTGAGGAAGCAAATGCATATCTTCTGATTCGCGCCGAACAGTTTGTACATGGGAACAAGTATGTCGACATCGAAATGAAGGGAATCAGGGAGGCAGTCAATTTTTTCCCGTTGAGGCAGCATTACACTGTACGTCTATTGAGGTACCAGTGATACTCGCGAGTTGACTACTATATTTGATGCTTTCAGGAGGACAAAGAACCATTCACTTCTAAACTTACTTGTATCTGCGTTAAAGGATAACAGAGAGTGGACTGGGTGATCGACTGAGACAGAGCTGTAACTAGGTACGATTTAATGGTTGACTGATTCATTCTATAGAAGGAGAAGTTGGTACAGGTCAATTTTTTTCCAGTGTTCTGTCCGGATACATCAGTCGCGTGACATAGCCTGTGTTCTACTCGTATACAGCCATGTGTTCTGTATGTGTTTTAAAGCACTGTCTACTTGCTATCGTTAACGGTAAACCTGTCGGCCATCAGAGGACTTCCATCTCATTCGTGACTAAACCTGCACATTCCTCTAAACGAACTTTGATTTGTGTGATCCCCTCTATCGCATCTTCGGTGTAAAATCGAGACTTCAGCGTCATAACTAAGTTAGGGGTAGTAGCTTGTGAGGCGCTGCAATCTCTGTATATACATTTGCCCGATAGATGTGCTGTTTACAGAGTTAGTGATGGAATGACTTGTAATTTTCACGTGTTGGACGCTGCTGCTATGCGTTTATCTGTTTCCTTGTAGGAAGCATGGCCCTCTACTAACGATAATTTTATACAGGCCTGACGCAGGCATAGTACAATTTCTGAACCGTGATTGGACGTGAAGAGTGGACACTATACGTTTCCGCGAAGCTATATTGTGCTCGTATCACACAGAGCACGTGTTTTATGGAAGTTTCTTGTTTTTCGTTTTACGGTTCGATGGGCTAGTTCATCGTAGAGAAACTGGGAAGAAGGATGTATCTCATGCACTTGAAATATATTTCTCACAATGGAATAGTAACAATGCCACATTCTATACGAGTGATAGGCCCGTTTTAAGTACAGAACGTTGTAGCCTTAGGAGTGCATGTGTTTATGTTCTCTTTCTTACCAGTACCTTCCAGGTACCGATCCTAGACTCTAGAACAATACTTTAGAGTTGTTAGCTTGGTTGATTTACGTAAAAATGCGTCGAACTCCATCAATCTGGAGCTCGACTGCGTATAAAAATCATTCCTTTCTTGTTTTTCTTAACTGTCTACTATTACATCACGGCACTTTGGAATCTGTTACTATACATCGATAAGGAGTGCTAATCTCCTCGACATGGTCGCATCTCGAGAAATCTAGTGCACTTGGACAGGTTAGGAATCGGAAAGCTCTATTCATTCACGAGACGTAGAGTGTAGTAGTCTTCTTCTTCTGAGCGGTTGCAGATTAATTCAGTGACAATGCTGCAGGGCAGGTTGGTCAATGACAGTGTGAGAATGGTCTTTCACTCTCTAATTTTACCCTACGACAGCGCGAATGCTCTGTGACTCCCATACGCAGAGAGATGGATCGTAAATTAAGCGCTATGCTCGAGACGTCAGAAATATGTAGAGCTCTGTCTGGTATGCTTTGATGATTTATGTGTTCGAGAGTTAACACTGAATGGACGTACTGAGCAGTCATCTATGCATGTTTGCAATTATACTCGCAAAGTAGAGAGGGGGTGGTTTAGCAGTGATACTGAAACTGGGGAGACATGCTGCCACATCATTGTCCGGTGTTGGAGTTATTGTGAAATTGCTAAAATTCTTCGCGCTATCAACTGTGTTGCTTATTATTACAGTACATCGGCGGTGTCTTTTCCGTCCCATGCGTGCTTTGGTGCGCTGTTGGTTACCACATAATGATTGACTGACAACGTTTGTTTGAGTTGGGGGATGAGTTTTGTTTATGGGTGACAATTTCTGAGGGTTGCTAGCAGTGAAACAGTGATCGCGTACATGAGTGCAATATGAGGAATCGGTCGAAAGGGAATGCCGAGAAATCAGCTATTCCGTCAGTGTGAGAGATGAGTCTAAATGTAGAGCTCGTGAATTACCTTCGGACTGTAGTTTGAAAACCTATACCAACGCTGTAAAACTCTTCCAGTTTGCTTATGTTGTAACTGTCTTTTATTTAAAGTCAACCGATGTGTGGCATGTTATGCTCTCTGCCATAAGAATATAATTTACACCATGCAACATCTAGTTTCCTTTGAAAGGCCATGGATCAGAGCTTCTTAATGTCAGTTTAGAACCTGACACAGGCCTTGAAGTCGGGGCAGAAAAACGAAATGTTTGTCATTGTACAAATGCGTGTTAGAATACAGTGTTTGAAGCAGGAGCAGAGGAAGCATCTCACGCAATTTAGTATGCTCCATGGTATATGCTCATTCGCTTAGAGTATAGGTGATCAAACTTTAAAGTGGCCTCTGCCATGTCTGTATTTAATAGGATCGTGTAATACAGGAAGCAGTAGCAGCAGCAGTTTGATATGTAAATTCGGTGAGGGATGGTGTATACGGTTAGGAATACTTTGATGGTTGCACACTACACTATTCTGGGAAGTATTGGGAAATCTACTTCTCTTCTCTACGATGGAGGCCCACTGCAGCTTTGGGTCATTGCGCCCACATGGGTGTCTAGGTGACTTATAACTCTTATGAGCTTTTATAGTTCATAATTTTTCTGTGTTGGGGGTAGACAATAACTATGATATTATGTTTGGATGACTGGTTTGAATGGACGCGGAACTATAGTACTTGTATATAGTTTGAGGATGTACCACATTGCGCACATTTCCGCCTAATGGTCGAAACACGGTCCTGCTACAGTAATTCAGGTCGTTCTGTATCTATACGGGTTACAGAATGTGTTGGATATGTCTTACTCCAACTTCTGCTCAGTTATGACTTAAATTGGACTGGTCACTTGTGGAAAGCTGTAGAAATGGGATCAGTTGCAAGATGCGTAGGGAGTGACTAAAACCATGCTGTAATTTTACTGTAGCAGTTAGACTCAGGAAAGGTGACTCGTTTCGAGATATGGGAGTGCGAGAAATATGATTCACTTGTGGGTGTGATCCGATGCAAGTATGTGCTTGAATGGAGAGACCTGATTCCAAATCATTGACATCATTTCTAGCGGATAGCGTAACACTAGAGATCTGAGAAGCTAGTGGACATTTTTCTTATTACGATCTCAATCTACACATTATCTAATACTACTGTTTGTGTTCCTTCTCTATCAGTCATCGCCTATAACTCAGTCAATATACCGCAGAACCTCTGATCTGGTATTGAGAGAGAATGTGCTACAAATACTATAGAATTGTCTAGTTGGGGCGGTGTGAGGGAGTCGCAAATACTGCTTACATACCACATTCCTTAGCCAAATCATTTTCAAAGTATAATATTATGGGCTAAATACATGTGTTTTTGTAATCCCCGAGTCTGGAGATGTGCGTAGAAAGGTGAGCAAACAAGGAAGAATAAAGAGTAACACGTTTGTGGCGAGACGAAACGATCCCGAATTTGTAAAACAGTTCTGAGGTGCTGGGGGCACCCGTCAGGCATAGATGCCCTGGTGCTGAGAGGAGTATATACACGGTGCTGTCCATCTTTGGAGTATATGTACGAATAATGTAAAAAGGATGATCTTGTGTCGTGGAGGATATGAATTGTATGTTTACTACATCGACACAGTAGACAGTGATACATTGCTTGGTTGGAGATCCGTTTCGCACACTAATATTGAGCTCCTGTCCTCGGTGGGGTAACAGTGTAAATGAGTAAGAGTCTTCCCGTATTTGACGGTATGTATGGCAGTTTGGGAGGTTTAGTTGTCGGTGCAATATTGTGATCAGTGTAAAATAGTTTATTATCGTTGAATGTCGCGTCTGTAGAAAGAAAGAAAAGGCTGACTGTGATTCCCTAGACTGGGGAGTATCGTGGCATATAGCCGGTGTGAGTGTAGGCATACCATAATTTTTTCAGGTGCTGTACAGATATGAAAGACAACTGAATTGTTTGTGTAAAATGTGTGTATATTGTATTGTAAAATTACTGTGACTTACGTTTTGTAAAATGTGTACATATTGCATTTTAAAGTTATTATTGTTTGCGTTATGGCAAGACTAGAGAGGATGACTGTGTGACCTATCCTAGCATCCATCATAAAATCCTTAAAATCTAAGTATTTTGGTGGGTATGATAACATATGAACAAAGTTAATCTAAGAGTACTCATGGGAGTTGAGTTCTATCTTAAATTATTTGTGTAATCAATCTCTTATCAGTGGAAAATTTTCCAGACTGCCTAAAATATGCTGAATTTAAGCCTCTTTACAAGAAGGGGGATAAAGAGATACCATCAAATTATCGACCAATTTCACTTCTGCCGGTTTTATCAAAAATATATGAAAAGGTTGTGCTCAAACGTCACCTTAAACACCTAACTGCAAATAAAATATTGTCCAAGTCACAGTTTGCATTTCTTAAGGGTTCTGACATAGAGAAAGCTATTTACACTTACAGTGAGAATGTACTTAATACATTAGACAATAAATTAGAGGCTACTGGCGTTTTCTGTGACATGTCAAATAAATTAAAATACAGTATTATGGTGTCACTGGCAATGCTACAAAATACTTTGAGCCTTATCTATCTAACAGGCAACAAAGGGTGTCGTTACGTAATACCTATGCAGTAAGCAGTCAGTCTTCATCTGCCTGGGAATTAATCACGTATGGTGTTCCTCAAGGTTCCATTTTGGCTCCATTACTTGTGTACATTAATGACCTCTCATCTGTTACATTGCCAGATGCTAAGTTTGTTTTGTTTTCAGCTGATATAAACATTGCAATAATTTGCAAGTCAAGGACAGATTCAGAAATTGCTGCTAATCAAATTTTCACTGATATTAATAAGTGGATTAAAGCTAATTGGCCTTCATTAAACTTTGAGAAGGTCCACTATATGCAGTTCAGAACCCGTAAGATATTTCCTTCCAGCATGAGTATAACATATGAAGACATGCAGATCAAAGAGGTTGACTGTGTTAAACTTCTGGGGTCACAACTCAATAATAAATCCAGTTGGGAACGGCATACCACAGAATTGCTTAAGTGTCTAAACAAGTCTGTATTTGCCATGAGAATTATATAAGATGTAGGAGATATAAATTAAAAGAAACTTGCATACTTTGCTTACTTTCATTCTATTATGTTGTTGTTGTGGTGGTGGTGGTCTTCAGTCCAGGGACTGGTATGATGCAGCTCTCCATGCTACCCTATCCTGTGCAAGTTTCTTCATCTCCCAGTATCTACTGCAACCTACATCCTTCTGAATCTGCTTACTGTATTCATCACTCGGTCTCCCTCTACGATTTTTACCCTCCACACTGCCCTCCAATACTAAACTGGTGATCCCTTGATGCCTCAGAACATGTCCTACCAACCGATCCCTTCTTCTAGTCAAGTTGTTCCACAAACTCCTCTTCTCTCCAATTTTATTCAATACCTCCTCATTAGTTACGTGATCTATCCATCTAATCTTCAGCAATCTTCTGTAGCACCACTTACGAAAGTTTCTATTCTCTTCTTGTCCAAACTATTTATCGTCCATGTTTCACTTCCATACATGGCTACACTCCATACAAATACTTTCAGAAACGACTTCCTGAGAATTAAATCAATACTCGATGTTAACAAATTTCTCTTCTTCAGAAACGCTTTCCTTGACATTGCCAGTCTACATTTTATATCTTCTTTACTTTGACCATCATCAGTTATTTTGCTCCCCAAATAGCAAAACTCATTTACTACTTTAAGCGTCTTATTTCCTAATCTAATTCCTGCAGCATCATCCGATTTAATTAGACTACATTCCATTATCCTCGTTTTGCTTTTGTTGATGTTCATCTTATATCCTCCTTTCAAGACACCGTCCATTCCATTCAACTGCTCTTCCAAGTCCTTTGCTGTCTCTGACAGAATTACGATGTCATTGGAGAACCTCAAAGTTTTTATATCTTCTCCATGGATTTTAATATTTACTCCAAATTTTTCTTTTGTTTCCGTTACTGCTTGATCAATATAAAGATTGAATAACATCAGAGATAGGCTACAACCCAGTCTCACTCCCTTCCCAACCACTGCTTCCCTTTCATGCATATCGACTATTTTAATTGGATTCTGGTTTCTGTACAAATCGTAAATAGCCTTTCGCTCCTTGTACACTCCTGGAAATTGAAATAAGAACACCGTGAATTCATTGTCCCAGGAAGGGGAAACTTTATTGACACATTCCTGGGGTCAGATACATCACATGATTACACTGACAGAACCACAGGCACATAGACACAGGCAACAGAGCATGCACAATGTCGGCACTAGTACAGTGTATATCCACCTTTCGCAGCAATGCAGGCTGCTATTCTCCCATGGAGACGATCGTAGAGATGCTGGATGTAGTCTGTGGAACGGCTTGCCATGCCATTTCCACCTGGCGCCTCAGTTGGACCAGCGTTCGTGCTGGACGTGCAGACTGCGTGAGACGACGCTTCATCCAGTCCCAAACATGCTCAATGGGGGACAGATCCGGAGATCTTGCTGGCCAGGGTAGTTGACTTACACCTTCTAGAGCACGTTGGGTGGCACGGGATACATGCGGACGTGTATTGTCCTGTTGGAACAGCAAGTTCCCTTGCCGGTCTAGGAATGGTAGAACGATGGGTTCGATGACGGTTTGGATGTACCGTGCACTATTCAGTGTCCCCTCGACGATCACCAGAGGTGTACGGCCAGTGTAGGAGATCGCTCCCCACACCATGATGCCAGGTGTTGGCCCTGTGTGCCTCGGTCGTATGCAGTCCTGATTGTGGCGCTCACCTGCACGGCGCCAAACACGCATACGACCATCATTGGCACCAAGGCAGAAGCGACTCTCACCGCTGAAGACGACACGTCTCCATTCGTCCCTCCATTCACGCCTGTCGCGACACCACTGGAGGCGGGCTGCACGATGTTGGGGCGTGAGCGGAAGACGGCCTAACGGTGTGCGGAACCGTAGCCCAGCTTCATGGAGACGGTTGCGAATGGTCCTCGCCGATACCCCAGGAGCAACAGTGTCCCTAATTTGCTGGGAAGTGGCGGTGCGGTCCCCTACGGCACTGCGTAGGATCCTACGGTCTTGGCGTGCAACCGTGCATCGCTGCGGTCCGGTCCCAGGTCGACGGGCACGTGCACCTTCCGCCGACCACTGGCGACAACATCGATGTACTGTGGAGACCTCACGCCCCACGTGTTGAGCAATTCGGCGGTACGTCCACCCGGTCTCCCGCATGCCCACTATACGCCCTCTCTCAAAGTCCGTCAACTGCACATACGGTTCACGTCCACACTGTCGCGGCATGCTACCAGTGTTAAAGACTGCGATGGAGCTCCGTATGCCACGGCAAACTGGCTGACACTGACGGCGGCGGTGCACAAATGCTGCGCAGATAGCGCCATTCGACGGCCAACACCGCGGTTCCTGGTGTGTCCGCTGTGCCGTGCGTGTGATCATTGCTTGTACAGCCCTCTCGCAGTGTCCGGAGCAAGTATGGTGGGTCTGACACACCGGTGTCAATGTGTTCTTTTTTCCATTTCCAGGAGTGTATTTTACTCCTGCCACCTTCAGAATTTGAAAGAGAGTATTCCAGTCAACATTGTCAAAAACTTTCTCTAAGTCTACAAATGCTAGAAACGTAGGTTTGCCTTTTCTTAATCTATCTTCTAAGGTAAGTTGTAGAGTCAGTACTGCCTCACATATTCCAATATTTCAACGGAATCCAAACTGATCGTTCCCGAGGTTGGCTTCTACCAGTTATTCCATTCGTCTGTAAAGTATTCGAGTTAGTATTTTGCAGTCGTGACTTATTAAATTGATAGTTCGGAATGTTTCACATCTGTCAACACCTGCTTTCTTTGGGACTGGAATTACTATATTCTTCTTGAAGTCTGATGGTATTTCGCCTGTCTCATATGTGTTGCTCACCAGATGGTAGAGTTTTGTTAGGGCTGGCTCTTCCAAGGCTGTCAGTGGTTCTAATGGAATGTGGTCTACTCGTGGGGCACTGTTTCGACTCAGGTCTTTCAGTGCTCCGTCAAACTCTTCACGCAGTATCATATCTCCCATTTCATCTTCATCTACATCTACATCCTCTTCCATTTCCATAATATTGTCCTCAAGTACATCGTCCTTGTATAGACACTCTATATAGTCCTTCCACCTTTCTGCTTTACCTTCTTTGCTTAGAACTGGGTTTACATCTGAGCTCTTGATATTCATACAAGTGGTTCTCTTTTCTCCAAAGGTCTCTCTACTTTTCTAGTAGGCAGTATCTATCTTACCATAATGAGATATGCCTCTACGTCCTCACATTTGTCCTCCAGTCATCACTGCTTAGCCATTATGCACTTCCTGTCGATCTTATTTTTGAGACATTTGCACTCCTCTGTGCCTGTTTCATTTACTACATTGTTATATTTTCTCCTTTCATCAGTTAAATGCAATATATCTTCTGTTACCCAAGGATTTATTCTAGCACTCGTCTTTTTACCTACTTGATCCTCTGCTGCCTTCATTATTTCATCCCTTAAAGCTACCCATTCTTCTTCTACTGTATTTCTTGCCTCCATTCCTGTCAATCTTTCCCTAATGCTTTCCCCCTGAAACTCTCTACAACCTCTGGATCTGCCAATTTATCCAGGTCCCATCTCCCTTAAATTCCATCTTTTTCAGTTTCTTCAGTTTAAATCTACCGTTCATAACCTACAGATTGTGGTAAGAATCCACATCTGCCCCTGGAAATGTCTTACAATTTAAAACCAGGTTCCTAAATCTCTGTCTGACCATTATATAATCTATCTGAAACCTTCCAGTATCTCCAGGCCTCTTCCACGTATACAGCCTTCTTTCATGATGCTTGAACCAAGTGTTGGTTATGTTTAAATTATGCTCTGTGCAAAATTCTACAAGTTGGCTTCCTCTTTCATTTCTTTAACCATTCTATTATGTCATATTGGATCATATTCTGGGGCAACTCAACAAACCAAGCAAAAGTTTTTAGGGTGCAAAAGTGTGTGATAAGAAGAATTTGTGGTGTAAAGTCACGAAAATCTTGTAGGAACCTGTTCAAGGAACTTTGTATTCTATCCAGTGATTCTCAGTATATCTATCCCTAGATGAATTTTTTTGCAAGTAATACATCTCCGTTGGCAACCAATAGCTTAGTACATAGTATCAATACTAGGAAAACGAACAATCTACATTAAAACGTAAAATCACTTACCTTGGTCAAAAAAGGAGTCCAATATTCAGGAACGCATATTTTTAATAAATTGCCAGCAACCATTAAAAACTTGGTTTCAGATAAACCACAGTTTAAACAGAGCTTGAAAGAATTTTTGATAGGCAACTCCTTCTACACCATAGCCTAACAGAGACTCTTAAGCCAGCTTACGTAAAAATATCGGTTAGATTTCAGTTTTTACAACACTTGGTCACAATAGTAAAGATTAGGTATTTCGTGTATGATAAAGTTATTAATAGTGAATAACAGTCTTTCATTATGACAGTGTGTTAATTCTGTAAATATTAGCTGTTCCAGTTTACTGCATTGTATTACAGTAACATATTTCGACTATCTCCTGACAAATGATCAGGGTAGGAAGCATTATATTAAAATGTTTTATGTTATACTTTCTGAAATGTTCCACACCCACGAGAATCATCTCATTTTTTGTGCCTATGGAACGAAAACTGAATCTGATCTAATCTGATCTTAGGGGGACGTGGGTACCCTTCCTGAGAAAAACAACTTAGATATCCAGAACAGTTTTAATGTAAAAGGATTTATCTTTTAAATTGAATTTACACTGGCCAATCAGTTCCATCTGCAGTGAACCGGCAAATGGTCTCAATAACAGATGTAAGATAGGCTGTCTCCTGAAAACATTTCGAAAACAATTCCTCTGAGTGTTTCAGGGTCACAAGGAACTCTTCGAACATTATGTTTTCTTTGACGCCTGTGAGCTTAGGGGAATGGGCAGCGTTTTTTGTCAGAATTTATTCTTTCCACAATGATATTTTGTTTTTAAATACACCCCCATCAAATTAGAAATAAGCTGTTTCTTTTCTTGCAGTGTCTTATTGTGGGCAGTGAACAGTCAAGTCCCCATAAAATGTGAGGTGTGTGATCCATCCTGAACGTTCTAATTTTCGTTATAACTCTCCTTTTTTCTGTATAAATTCAACAATAGCGAGTTTTCAATCGAAAAATCGATGCATTCATGTTCTTTGACTTAACTACCATACTTTGCAGTAATGTATAAAGTCTCCATACTCTCCGTTCAAGCCGGCCGGGGTGGCCGAGCGGTTCTAGGCGCTACAGTCTGGAACCGCGCGAGCGCTACGGTCGCGGGTTCGAATCCTGCCTTGGGCATGGATATGTGTGATGTCCTTAGGTTAGTTAGGTTTAAGTAGTTCTAAGGTCTAGGGACTGATGACCTTAGATGTTAAGTCCCATAGTGCTCAGTGCCATTTGAACCTCTCTGTTCAAAGCCAGCAAAAACTGTTGCATCTGATACTGGAATAATGTGTACAAGTTCAGAAAATTTAAAGTTTTCCGTACCACCAGTTTTATTGCAGCTCCATTCCTGCGAATTTAGCACAGAGTGCTTCTTGATGTACAGAACAATGAATCTTGTTCTCTGTTGGATCTTTTTAATTTTTCCTCTTGAACCATCAACCATATTACTAATTTCTTTCATAATGTCATTCCACAGAAAATTCTGCAATTTTGACCGTTACAAATGTTTTTTTTAAAAAAAAGCCTGAGACTGTGAAAACAATGTGTTTGTTTATAAATAACTTTCTGCTGCCAGTCACCATTTTCTTTTATTTCGGTAAATGATTCCCATTTTCAAGTGTGTATTTCTTTGTACTATGTAATTTATTCGTAATGTTTTCGATGTGTGAGGTTATAGTTTGTTTATATAGCTTTCTTGAAATATATAGAAATGCGCAATTTTTGTAGTTAGTGGTGAAATTTGGAAGAACTTGTACTAACAGTTTTCTTATGGTCCATTTGTGCAGAGTCTCATATATGTTAAACATCACTCTCAATTTTCAGTGCGCAGTAAGTATCGGGAATAACTTATATGAACAAACAGTTACAAAGTTGTTTTTAGATGTAGTTGACAAAGATAATGTTACAGGTCCTCCACAATTCTGCTTTACACAGGTGTTTATTTAACAGCATGGATTACAATTTGCTAACATCCATTTTACAATAGTGCTTATTTCTATGTGTTAGCACTTTTATTTAACTATATGGTCGAAGCATCTGAAGAAATTCACCGACTCACTTTCAAGTTTTTCGTTTAGAATGTTATTTTCATTTTTCTGGAATGTGTATATATCTCCAGTTCTTCTAACAAATCCATCTCATGCCCTTTATTTAGTAGATTGAGTAATTTGACATTTTGCTCTGCTTTTCCAAATGGGTGTCCTATATTGTATATGTGTGTAGCTATTGTTAATGTTATGTGTCTGTTGTTTGTGGTAGGCTTTAATGTGCTCTGTGTACCTGATGTTGAAATTTCGCCTTGTTTGTCCTAGGTAGAATATGATGCATTCCTGGCACGTTACTTTGTATATTCCGGAGTCTGAGGATGGGTCATGTTTACACATTATATTATGTATTAAACTCAAATTTTACTTTACGATTTTTAAGAATATTTGCGATCTTCTGCGGTATATTGCTAATATATGTGATTCTATTAGGTCTAAAACTTCGCTTGCACCGTTTTGCAGTAGATGGCATTAGTGGAAAGTAGTGGTGCAAATCGAAGGTCGTAAGTGTCACACAGTAAGCTTAGGCATTTGAAAACATAACACCATCAAAATATTAGTCCATTTTTGATTGCATCTTAAAGTTATTCCCGGCTGAATATGTCAACTTACGAGCCCAATTCTCGTCATCTGCAGGAGGTTTTAATATTCTGCTTTGATATGAAGAAATCTGTGGCTGAGGCAACCTTGCTGCCCAGCACTTCCTGTCATAAGAACAATTGCAAAATCGTATAGATGCATGCATCTTCTCGAAAGACGCCCAATTCTTTCGCCGCGGGATTCGTACGCTGCCCAAAAGATGGGAGAAAGTAGTGGCCAGCGATGGACAATACTTTGAAACGTAAATTTGTTTTAAGATGCTCACAATAAAGCCTCGAACTTTGAGAAAAAACGGCGGAAGCAAAGTTGTAGCCCCAGTAGTGTGGCTCTTCTGCGGTGCGACTTGTGTTTGAGTATTTTTTCACTCGGACTGTGTCAACCACGGAAGCAGTATAAACATTAGCAACTGCAATATTGTTAAGATATATACCTTCTGTACAAAAGCATATCCGTGGAGGACCTGTAACATTGTCTCTGTCAATTAGATCTGAAAACATCTTTGTAACTGTTTGTTTATGTAAGTTTTTCCCTGTGTACTGTGCACTGGAAATTGAGTGATGTTTAAGATGGGTGAGACTTTGTACAAATGGACTGTACGAATACTGTAAGTACAAGTTCTTCCATATTTTGCCACTAACTACACACACAAAGCGATAAGTAATTAAACGTTGCGCCTTTTTTATATATTGCACTAAAGTCAAGAAAACAAACAAGAACCTCACACAGCAAAAACATTATGAAGAAATGACACAGGACAAAGGAATACACACGAAAATGGGAATCATTTTCCGAAACGTGTTGTGCAAAACATAAATATAAGAAAATCGTTACTTGTAGCAGAACATTATTTACAAACAAACCCATAAAAATTTGCAGTACAAGTCGATTATGCAACTACATAATAGATATTGAGAATTCTCATCCTTCTCTTCTGTGATTTCCATTCATTTATAAAGGCTTTCGGACCTGCCGGTGTTGTGTTCTGGGCCCATCTGTTTTCACAGCAATATCGCCCAGCTCAGACCTGGCCTTTGCATCATGCTGTGCACTTGGTGCTGCATGCTAGTTGTTCAGTCGTTCACACTGGTCACATTTTGTGCTTTTCTCCATTCCCATCTTTATATGCTGTTCAGACTCTCTGCTCCCCATAGATTGGGCCGTATGTCAACTTTGTTTTCCTCTTCAAGGTCCAGCTCTGTGGCTTCTGTAGTCACCCATCACTGGCTTGGGTAGTTACATTTGTGCTGAAAGGATGATTTCACAGCTTTGTCATACAGAGCAGATACAGAAGTGCTGACAGAGCATGTTCTTAAGCATGTGATATCTTTATTATTTTCACAGTGTTAATTTGTGGCCACCATGGACCTTACGGTTTGTAACTGTGACAGGAACAGTTGTGTCTCCAGGAGCAGCAACAAAAACTGCAGTTAGATGAGATGCAGGGGCTACTGAAATACAATGCAGAATTGATCCACTCACATGCCATGCTGGTGATGGTCCAGAGGCCTGCAAATATGCCGTTTCTCCTGCTGCACCCAATGCTGTTTGCCAGTATCGATGATTCTATGGAAATGTGGGAGAATTAACTGCGCTGGTTCTTTCTGTACTGCCAGGTAATGCATATTTTCGATCCAGCAGACAAGGCTACTTCGTTATTGTTCAGCAGCGTGGGACTGTATGAAACTGTGCAAAACTTGAGGCCTCTATCCAGCCTGAGGAACTTAACTTTCAAGAACTCTTGTCAGTGGCTTATGCAGTATTTTGGACATCAAACCCATGTAGTGGCAGTGTGGTCCCACTTTAATCATCACCACAATGGCCCCAGCAAGTTGTATGCAGACTGGATTGCCAACCTATAAGATTTCTTGTGAAAGCATTGGTTTGAGTGTGCTCAGCATGCCACCTCATAAGCAGATCAATCCATTAGGAATGTGACTGCCCAATTAGCACCTGAATCCGAGATCCAAACTAGGGCAATGGACTTGTCCAGTCCTCCTTTAGTGGAAGTCGCTCAGATTGGTGAATCACATTAATGTGACCAGAATCACACAAAACCAGGAATGACTCAAGAACCAGCTGAGATGGGCCAACTAGGCAAGAGAGCTGATTACGAGCTGCCAGGTGGTCAACACCAGAGAGATACAGATAATGGAGATGGCATGACGAAGTAACAAGTCCAGCTAGCAAACCAAGATTGAAATCTAAGACGTAGTGCATTCAGAACCAAGACAATGATGTGTACCAATATCAACAAAAATCAAGACTGACTGCATAGCTGCTGCACTGGTGGCTTTAAAGGGAATCCACAGGCGCTGACACTCCAGCACATTGGGCATGTCCTGCACAGTTTCTCACAGTGGCGACAGCAGTGCCCACAGGTGCAACCATGCCACCTAGTTGATGTCATCCATTTCCACAAGGGTTCACCCCATACAAGTTTGTCCTACAGCTGAGCCCGGTAGAAAGCAAGAAAGCACCCAGCATGTCAGGTGTGAGGTTCCATGGGCTATGGCACCAGGAGATGATGAGAGTAGATTGTTGTACAGGGCTGCATTTATGGACAGGGGTGGTCCTGTACATGCTCAGAAAAAACTTGAGCACAGGAGTGGTAGTGGAAGTACCCACCACTTTCAACGTTTGTTGCTTAAACAAATGCACCATATGTTCCACTTTGCCGCTGGAGGAGCAGTGAAATAGCAGACTGAACATGTGCCTGAGGCCACTGGATGTGCAGAACTGTTCAAAACCTACCACCGTGAATTAGGGTCCACTGTTGGATGTGATGGTGTGGGGAAGTCCTTCAATGTCTAGAATCTGGACAAGAACAGTGAGAGTTGCATCAGTGGTGGTGGACGCCATGCTGACAACATGGGGGGAGTCAGAGTAAGCATCCATGACAATGAGCCACATAGATCCCAGAATGGGGCCAGCAAAGTCTAAATGAATGCAGTCCTAGGGGCGACAGGGTGTGGGCCAGCGACCAAAAGACTAGGGAAGAGCACCCTGACGCCAGGCACAAGTGGAACAGCTGTATACAGTGACTTCCACGTCTTTGTTCAGTCCCAGTCAGTAAGCATGTCCCATTGCAAGGGCTTTCATCCGTGACATACCCCAATGCCCATAACAGAGTAGCGGCAGAAGCTGGGGATGCATGGCAGAACGGGAAGACAACACAGTAAGCAACTGACTCCACATCAAGCAGAACTTTGGAGACAACTGACAATTGGTGGGTGCGGTGAGACCATGTTCAGAGCTCCATATCAGCGGACTTGAAAAAGCAGTGGGCCACTCATGGAGCACACAGTGTATGACACGCCACAAGATGGCGTCATGGTGTGTGTCCACAGCTATGTGAGTAGCTGTAAGGGGAAGTCCATCCAAGGTATGCTGTTGATCCTCACAGATGTGGAAACAGGAGATTCCCTGTTGATCAAATGCTGGGCTGGGCACCAAAGGCATTCGAGAACAGGCATCCACATTTGTGTGTTCTGCCATAGGCTTGTAGTTAATGTCAAAAGTATATGAAGCCTGAAGAGCATCCTACACTGTAGTCATCGTGTAGTCTGCTCTGGATGCTGAATGTGAGGCCCAAAGAGGGCTACTAATGGCTTGTGGTGAATAATGAAGGTGAACCTGATCCTGTATAGGTACACATGGAATGCTATGGAGCAAAGGGGTAAGGCAGGGTGCCAAGTGTAACAGATGCTTAAGCTGTATGAAAGTACCCTGATGAGCCAAAACTTTATAACCTTCTGGTTAATGGCTTGTTTGTCCTTATTGGAACAAAATGCATCATTGACTCTGTTTATCATGGATCCGAGACTTTGTCGGTACACTATGTGATCAAAAGTATCTGGACACCTAAATGAAAATGACTTACACATTCGTGGTACCATCCATCAGCAAAGCTGGAATTCAGTATGGTGTTGGCCCACTCTTAGTCTTGATGACAAGCTTCCACTCTAGCAGGAATAAGTTCCATAAGGTTCTAGAAAGTTTCTTCGGGAATGGCAGCCCATTCCTCGTGGAGGGCTGCACTGAGGAGCGGTGTTAATGTCAGTTGGTGAAGCCTGGCATGAAGTCGGCGTTCCAAAACATCCCAAAGGTGTTCTATAGGATTCAGGTCAGGATGTTGCGCAGGCCAGTCCATTACAGGGATGTTATAATCATTCCAACACAGACCATTCATTATGAACAGGTGCTTGATCACGTTGAAAGATGCAGTCTCCATCCCCAAATTCCTCTTCAACAGTCAGGAGCAAGAAGGTGCTTAAAACACCTGTGCTGTGATAGTGCCATGCAAAACAGCAAGGGGTGCAAGCCCCCTCCATGAAAAGCATGACCACATCATAACACCACCACCTCCGAATTTTACTGTTGGCACTACACACGCTGGCAGTTGACATTCAATGGCCTTCGCCATATCCACACCCCGCCATCAGATCGCCACACTGTGTACCGTGATTCTTCACGCCACACAACGTTCTTCTACTGTTCAATCGTCCAATGTTTACCCTCTTTCCACCAAGCGAGGCATCGCTTGGCATTTACTGGCGTGTTTTGTGGCTTATGAGCAGCCGCTCGAACATGAAATCCAAGTTTTCTCACCTCCCACCTACCTGTATGGCCTGGATACATATCTGCCTATTACACATTACGACCCTCTTTAACTATCGGCAGCCTCTGTCAGTCAACAGACAAGGTCTGCATGTACACTTTTGTGCTGTACGTGTCCCTTCACGTTTCCACTTCACTATCACATCGGAAAGAGTGGACCTCGGGATGTTTAGGAGTGTGGAAATTTCCCGTACAGCTGTATGACACAAGTGAATCACTTGACCACATTCAAAGTCTGTGAGTTCTGCAGAGTGCCCCATTCCGCTCTCTCATGATGTCTAATGACTACTGAGGTAGCTGATATGGAATACTTGCCAGTAGGAGGCATCAAATGCATCTAATGTGAAAAATGTATGGTTTTTTTTGGGGGGGGGGGAGGTGTTCGGATACTTTTGATCACATGATGGAGGACTGTGGAGGTACGTGGCATTAGATATCTACACAGATATCATGTAATCCACGTAAATAACGGGCCAGTGATTTGAATACGCGGTGATGGCGCCTGACAGCCTCCCAGATGGGTTCCATATGATTTCCATCAGGCGAATTTGGTCGCAGAGACATCAACCTGAGTTCACCATAATGCTTCTCAAACCTCTGTATCACTGTTATAGTTCTGAGACATGGACAATTACACTGCTGTAAGATGACGTCGCTGTCAGAGAAGACATCAAGCTTGAAGGGATGCAGGTAGTTCACAGCTGTCAGCATGTGTCTGATTGCTACCCTAGGTCCACCCAAGTGCAAGAGGATTGTTCCCCATAGGATAATACTGCTCCCACCAGCCTGCATCCGTGGCACACTGCAAGTTTCGAGCCACTGTTCACTGTAATGACGGCATTTGTGGAGACGATTGTTGATCTAGTGTAGCAAAGATGTGATTTTTCCGAAGAGCTGACATGTTCTCATTGATTAACTGTCACATCCCGATGGTCCCGTGTCCATTGCAGTCGTAGCTGACAATGTCGTTTGGTCAACATGTGAACATATAGGGCTGGTCTGCTGTGGAGCTCAGTGTTCAACAATGTATGAAAAACGGTGTGCTCTGAAACTCTTGTACATGCACGATCATTGTGCTCTTTTGGCAGAGATGCCACAGATCACCATCTATCCTATTTTACATAGGAGACAAGTCTCCAAACCCCATGTTCTGTGAAGATTCATGGATGTCCACCCATTTATTGCCCAGCGGTAGTTTCACTGTCATTCTACCTCTTTCCATATATAGTCATGAGAGTAGCACGTGAACATTCGACCAACTTTGCCGTTTTTGAGATGATCGTTCATAGGCTCTGTGTAATAACAATCTGCTCTTTGTCAAAGTCGCTTATCTCAATGGGTTTGCCCATCTGTAGTCCCTATCTTCGCTAGGGCGATTCCCCATCCATGTCTTCTCTCCGAACGTACTTTTGTTACCACCTCATATGCCCGCAAAGCCACCAGGCAGTATCCAACGTCGTGTTGGGCAATGGTCACAATGTTTTGGCTGATCAGCGTATGCTCACAGGCAGCTGTCCATCTGTACTGAACACCCTTCTTTCACAACTGATTGAGGGGATGCAGAATGTTGGCTGTTAGAATGCTAATATGCTAATTCATCTACCCCAAAAAAGCCTGCAGCTCCTGTAAGTTTTGGTGGCAGTCAATGGTAGAAACTTTGTGGTCAGTGGGTGGATCCTGTCTTTGTTGAGCGAGTGGCCATGGTATTGTGCTTGGTCCTGAAAAATCTGACATTTGTGGAAGCAGCACTCAAGATCTGCATCACACAATGTGGTAAAGAGGGTGCGTTTGTTGTGTAGGTTGTCCCGACGTGTATTACCCATGACAATAAGTCATTAATGTAGTTAGGATAAGCAGGAGTGGATCCAGTTAACTGATCTAGGTACCTCTGAAAAATCACCAGAGTGGGAAAGTTGTATTGTATCAGCCAATGGGGCTGTTATCGATCATAATGCATTGCGATTCCTCATCTAGGAGGATCTGCAAATGTACATTTGCAAGGTCTATCTTAGTAAAATATCCACCTCTAACAAGCCTTAGGAGATCCTCCAGATGCAGTGTGGTGTAGGTTTCCACTTGTGCTTGGGCAACGACTGTTAATTTAAAATCTCCACATAGCCAGAGGGAGCGATTGGATTTCTTGAACACCACAAGGGGTGTGACCCGAACACTAGTTCTGACAGGTACAATTACACCAGCTTAATGGAGGCGATCGATTTCCTGCTCAATGGTGCCTGTAAAGAGACCAGAAGAGGGCACTTGGCAGAAACGTGGCACAGCATCTGGACTGGAGATATGGGCCTGGAAATCCATAGTACACCCCTGGCCAGGGTAAAATAGAGACGCAAAGGTGGTACAGAGGTCATCGGGCTCCTGGTAGGGAACCACTTCTGAGACAACCCAAAACCCATCAGCGATGGAGAAACACGGAGAAGGCATTATGACCAAAATATTGCCTGCTGAGTGGCGGCAAACAAAGTTATCAACTGCACAACCTACCTGTATGTAGCATTGACTGTGAATTGATCTCAGAGAGGAATCAAACTGTCACCACAGGTCACCAACATACAGAGGGTGGGACCAAGTCAGGGAAAGCATACATTTGGAAGTTAATCAAAGAAACAGTAGCTCCTGTGCTACTGGAAGCGGATCATCTGATTTGCTATTATGAAATCAAAAAAGAAGTTAATTGTGGAAGCCTCACCCTGAGAAACAACTGCCTGAAGTTCATGCACTGTCCCATGATGCATGTGGGGGAGTGATATCCAGCTTTCATGACTGTTGATGACAGACAGAGTGAAAATGCCCATCAGTCACACAACAGGTGCAGCACTCTCACCCATCCAGACAGTCCACATGTGGGTGCCCTGTGTAGCACTCAGGGCACAACAGGAGGCCCCAGTACTTACATGGGGCATGACAAGTTGTTAACAGCCCATGGAGATGTCCAAAATCGATGAATCATGACACTGCCAGTGAGAAAAAGACTTAATGAGAATTCTGCCCCTGGGGCAGTGGCTCAACCGCTGCTACCTGGGATTGAGCCACGAGTCACACATTTGCTGCCTGTGCAATCACAAAAGAATGAGCAATTTTCAAAATATCATTTAAGGAAGGGTTTCCCAGTTTGAGGGCTGCTTCTGGATTGTGAACCAACTGAATCACATCTTAGATCAGAGAATCAGCATGTGAAAGTTTGCAACGCAGTTTCATACAAGTGAAATCATGATGTCTACTCAACCCTTTCAAATCTGTCACCAAAAAGCAAAGTTGTTTGTGGTGTTGATTGAATGTGAGGCATGATGTGGCATCTTGGAACCATTCTGAATAATAATTTGATAGCAACAAATACATCTCCTTGAATGCGAGTGCAACAAGGTCTGAAAGTGGAGCCAATTTATTTAGTAAGAAAATGTCTCCAAGGAAGCCCATGAACAACCATTGGTGTCTTCTGATACTTGAAAACCGGAAAAGTGCTGCTTCAGCCACTGCAAACAAACCTGCCAATCCTCCTTTGCATTGTTAAATGCCAGAAACGCGGGTGGGCAGCACCCACCTGGGAAGTGACCACAGTCTGGATGGGTTGGGAACCCCGAAACTATAAGCAATCCAACAAAAGTTGAAATTGCTGTTGGCACTGCTGTAGTAGCTGCTGCTGCAGGAGTAGCACTTGCTGTCACTGTTCCATTAATTGAGTGAGCTTGGTGTTTATAGAAGGCCATCAACGTTTTACGTTGTCGACAATCATTGTGACCATAATTAACAAAACCGAGAACACAGACTGGCAGACTGGTCGAGAGCTGTGAACTGCCAAAGGATAACAGGTGGACAACACTAGAGAAAGACAGGCAACGGTAACAGTACAAGAGAATGAGTCCAACAAGCAATCTAGGATTGAAACATTAGACAATGTGTAGTGAAATTAATATTGCAGTGCAGAAAAATCACAAATGACTGTGGAGGGACAGTCTCCTCTGGCATTAATGTTCCTCAACAGTATTAGTCAATACCAGCAATACTTGACGAATTTTGAACAGGTCAGTATTATCTCAGCAGTTTTTTTCTGAAAAATTTCATGTAATTTTATACACAATATGTTATATTTCAAGAAGCTAACATTTATGAAAAGGAATGACTTTACTTTCATGGTTACAATCAATATGTACTACCTCTGAATGTACAGTTAAAATTGATTTTTTTAGAAACATTTGAAATATTTGACACACTTAAAATTTCTATTATTAATTATGCAATCTAGTACTGTTCATTATGTTTATCTCTGGATTCATTTATAAAATAATAATCTAAACTAACAGAAGTTCATTTGTCAAGAAAACCTGTAAACCATTTGGAATGCTGTTATTACCACAGAGTCAAGTAGTAGTAAGCATGCCTCTGATGTGATCGGATGTATTTCTGTAGTTTGGGGAACAATGTAATTACAACTTTTGTAAATATGAAAATTCACAAGAAAATGTGATACAGTAAAAAGTGACACAATAAATTAAAGTAAAAGCAAAAATTCTGCAACGACATTCTTCAAAATTATTTAGATCAATTGGACCATGAGAACCTAAAATGTGAGAATTTCAGCTTGAAGGATCAGGCCCCTAGACATGAAGAACTGGAGCCAATTGTGCAAGAAATGATGAGTAAAATGTTTATTGTAAATCGTAATTCTCTCAAATCTTCTGAATAGACTTTACCCTAGTGGACAGTAGCAACAACAAAGAAGGGAGGGGCAGATTAGAAGTGGGGGCTCGTCTGGGATTAATTGACTAATAATGAATTTTTGTCTGTTGCAGAAAATATTGCTTTATTTCATTTACAATTTATGTATGAAAATTTTTTTGACTACATGAAGCTAAAAACCGAAGGCTGGCCAACGAAACAAATCATACCAACCGTGACAATGTACTACCAATAATGACGGAACGAATCAAATGAAACTGAAGAGGAGTTTACAACCACAACCAGGGACATCAAAAAGGAAAGATAAGTACAAACTATTTGTGAAGTTAATTTGTTAGTGGACTTATGTGCTTGTTAACAAAATGAGTTGGGACAATGGTGGGAGTGAGGTGGAAATGAAAGCTGTAGGATCATGTCAGGACATGTCTGAGCCAAGTGAAATTGTAGTCAGTAAAGAAACAGTAAAAACTGATATTTTGCAGTTAATTTTGGCAAAAATAGAGGAAATGAAGACAAATAACCATAGCAAACTGGACAGAGTAGAAAATCAGATGGATCAACTTAGTAATCAAGTTTCAGAGCTTAAAAATGGTTTGTCAGAGGGGTGAATGAAAAAGTTGATGTTTTAGGAAATAAAAAAATTACTGTTTTGCAAAATGAATTTGTAACTGGATCAGTGAAACAATCACAGAATGTTGATGACATCATAGTTGAACAGGAGACTGTAGCAGAAAAAATGCAACAAAATATCACCATTTTCAATCAAAAAACTTTAAATGTAGAAAACAATACGCAAATTAATGTAAGTGTTCTAGATCAAAAAATTCTGTTCAGGAAATTGATCTGAATCAAAGTCTATGTGCAAACAATGGTATTGCATGGTCCATCACTCCTATCAAAAGTTTTCCATCAGACAATTTCATTCCTGTGGATTTTCGGCACCACTGCAGAGATAGTTTTGTGTTAAAAGATGTCTTGAAGGCAAAGTCCTGTCATGGATAAATTTAAATTTAAGTCAGTGGGAAATATATCAGAGTTTCAAGAAAAGTTTTTTAAATGAAATTTGGTCAGAAGTGGAACACGGGAGAATTAAAAGTGAATTTTTGAATGGTCCTAATTATAGGAATAGGGACGGCACTTTGAACGAGTTTTGTAAGAACCAGCTTAAAAAATTAGCACACCTTGATATACGATTTGACGAAATGACCCCAATTGATGCACTTGCAGAAAGATTGCAGTGGGATTTAGTACATGGACCTGACAATTACCTTGAACAATTGTTATGGTATGTTGACAGGCTGGCTAGGCCAGTAGAAAGAAGTATGTACCATAGTAATTGGAATGATAGAAATCACAATGGGAGTAATTACAGAAGCAGAGATAATGGCAACTTCTATCATGTCAGAGTATCAATGCAGAGAGAAATTCTGGACATCAGCAGGATAGGAATAATGGGGATAACCATCAGCATTTCAATAGAAGAAATGATCTTAGAAGTAACTACTTGGGAAATGGCAGTTCACCTCAATGAAGGTCCACAGTTTTGGGGTGAGGAAAGATAACAACCACAGCATCCCCAAGTTACACTTGCAATTAGACAATAATAACAGTGTGAATTATATGGCACATGTGTCTGGAACTGAACAGAAGGATATCAGATTCCTCAGTTAGATTTTGATCAAAAGTTTCGGGATACTATGTTTAATTATCATTTTGTGGGTGCTAATGATAAACCAGAATATGAGAGTAGTGGCAATCTTGATGTCGTATGTACTAATGATTTCTTCTCCTGGTTAGAAAACAGTGTTGTTCATATATGTAAATCCGGTGATGACTGTATTGGATTTGAACTAGGTGGTATTTTTTGATGTACATGTGAATGAGAGCTGTGAAATAATTGAGGTTGGTAAGTCTGAGACTGGTGGCTTATAGCAAATGAATGTAGGTGTGGTAAGTGATTTTGATGGAGATGAGACTTGTACTGTTAGTGGTGTTGTTGATGAAGTAATGTTGGAGGAATATGATAATGAGGATGAGTATCAGGTATTTGTGGAGTTTAAGATTAATGAAGTTTCAGAGTTATTTGTAAATGATGTTGACAATGCTGTTAAGTTAAGTGATGTGATGTTGTAATTGAGAGTCATGAAATACCAATAAGTCAAAGCAGTTTTTCATTAATGTCATGCAGAATAATGATGCAAACAGTAAAGGTGAGGTATCTGTGTGCCTGGCGAATAAAGGTGAAAACTTTTTGAAATTTGTTTGATACCAGACTGATGACAACTTAGATAAAGGTGCATTCTGGAATAAATTGCTGTGGTTAGCCAGAATTTGTATTTCAATTGGGAGAATGAAGTGAAAGAGGATCTAAGCAGAAAGTGTAATTTTGACAGTAATGTGTTTGTGTTCCTTCTGTGACAGATGATGTTAGTTGTGCCATGGAATCTATTCATTGTGTTCAATCTTTACCAAACAACATGAGTAACCAAAGTAATGCTATGATACCTTTAAGGATACCAAGCGTGGTGGTGTAGTAGTTAGCACACTGGACTCGCATTTTGGGAGGACAATGGTTCAATCCCATGTCTGGCAACCCTGATTTAGGTTTTCCGTGATTTCCCTAAATCACTCCAGGCAAATGCCAGGATGGTTCCTTCAAAAGGGCACAGCTGACTTCTTTCCTCATCCTTCCCTAATCAAATGAGACCGATGACCTCGCCGTTTGGTCTCTTCCACCAAACAACCCCTGTAAAGTGGATAAAACCCTGTGAAGACAGTTTGGTATAGCATTTGATGAAATTGAAACTGATCTTTTCATGAAGTGTCTGACAACAGAGAAGATGATTCAGATTCTGGGTGTCCTTACATTAAAATTAAGACTGATCAGTGGGAAGGTTATTGTTTGATTGATACAGGTAGCCAGATTTGTGGTATATCTGAACAATTTAGAAACAAGATCAAGTATAGTAAGAATTTTGTGGAAATGCCCATTGTAGGTTTAAAGATAAGAGGAGCTACTGGAAAACAAATAATATTGGTAAAATCTCAGGTCCTGTTAACTTTTAGTATAGAAGACAAGACCTTGGAACATGGATGCATAGTGACCACTAGTCTGGAAGAGAATATGCACTATATTTGCAGTTTCATACAACTATATAATTCTGTTTTGTTTGTCAAGAATGTAATATGTAAGATGGTGTGATTTCTAAATTTCTGTCTTATTTGTTGACTGAGTTTAAATCTATGCCACACTATATTTGCAGGTTCATACAACTATATAATTGTGTTCTGTAACAGTGTTAAGATGGTGGACAGTCAATTGCAATGTATTGAGAACACTCTTATGAAGATCGGAAAAGTGGCAGAAGGAGGAGGATATATGAAGAAGGAAATAAAGAATGAATTACTAGAGGTGGTGAGTGAAATAAGAAAATGCTTAGAATCTTTGAAAAACAAAGCAAATGCAAAGAAGAAGGAGAATAGGAATCCTACAAGATAGGTTAGAAACATCCAACAAGAAGAGATGAGTGAGGAAGAAGACAGCTGCACTGCCGGACAACTAGCAACATCTATAGGACAAATGCAGGAAATAGCACATACTGGACACTGAACTGCTGCTTGGGTAGCTCAGTTGGTAGAGCACTTGCCTGCGAAAGGCAAAGGTCCCAAGTTCGAGTCTCGGTCCGGCACACAGAAAAGTTTCATATCAACGCACACTCCACTGCAGTGTGAAAATCTCATTCTACTGGACACTTAGCGACACCTATTGTGGAAATGCAGGAAACAGCATATAGCGGACAGAGACAGATGGAAAAGACACCTACATGATCTGAGAAGAACTTCAACGGAGACATCTTCGGAGTTGGTATTTCTGTGGGAAAAAAAAAAGGATGAAAATAACATGGAGATGGGAAAATTGTGGCATAAAGTGGAGGATATAACTGATTTCCTAAAAAACCAACTAGAGATATTAATACAGAAGCAAATAAAGAAAACTCTAGAAAAGGAAAGTCACCGAGAACCAGAGAAAACCAAAACTGATGGAAACAACATACAAATGAAGTACAACAACAAAGTTAAACCAGGGGGAATGACAATCTATAGAAATCCTTTGCTCCAGCAACAAAATCAGCCACAAGTCCAAATCAATGCACTAGAGCAACATAATAAAACCCGAAATCAGGTTAATGAACTAGAGGAACCAACTTGGAGTACCGTGGTGGAGAGGAGCTGGTACAGGAGAAGAAAGCAGAGTACAAATAAAACCATAATGGGCACAAAAAGAGACAAAGAAATGCAAGCAGCAGAAACAACACCATGGCTATATATTGGTAACTTAAAGAGAACCATCACAACTGATACAGTAGTGAATTTCACTACTGTATCAACAGGAACGGAATACTGGGACAACTAGAAGGTGAAGAGCTGCACACACCGGGCAAAAAAGCTTTCAAAGTAGGCATTCCATTTGAAGATCTACAAATAACACAAGAAGCCTAATTCTGGCCTGAAAACATAAAAGTATGCAGATTTTGTTTCCCACGATGATCAATGGAAGAGGGAGCAGAGCTCAACTAAACTAAGAAGGAAATCAGAAGAACAAGAAATAAAAGCAGACTTGTGAAATAGAAAGGGAATAAAAAGTACTCTTAACCTAATACCAACAGACATTCTGCAAAACTTGGATCTTGCAATTCTAACACAAACCTTCCTGACAGACAACTGGTAACAAAAAGATTTCTACAGTTTTCACCTAATGGCAAAGAAGGGAGAAAGAGGATGACCCATGGGAGGAATATCTATTCTATTGAAATCTTGGATGACCCCCACCAAAAAAATCATAAAACAAGAAAATAGTATGCTAGTAGAAGCATCAGACATATATATAATTGCAGCCTATTTCCAATCACACACAAATTCTGTAGAAATAATTGACAAAATAGTCACACACATCAAACAATGCGACAGCAAACCACCAATATTGCAGGTGATCTCAACTGCAGAATAGACATGGAAAACTATAAAACAAGACTAGTCATTGAAATCCTAGAAGAAGATGGTTTCACCCTACTGAACGATAGACAGATACCTACATATATATGCCACAATGAGAAAAGCACCATTGATATCGCATTAACAAGAGGAGAAACAAAAGGAAGTATTCAACCAATATGGCATGACTTCATCACTCCTATAAGAAAGCACATTCCAATGAAGGTAAAAATAAATAACGTCATGTCACCACCAGCAAGGAAGATCCATCAAATCACACAAAGAAAAATAGATAAAGAAAAATTAACAAACCAGCAAGTACAAGTAACACAAATAGAAACTTTAATTGAGGAAGGAGACCTTGAAAAAGCAACAGACAAAATAGAAGACCTCCTAAAAAATTCAGTGATACAAACAAACAGAAAAAGATGATTTGATGCTGAATGTTACAGCAAAAGGAACACTGTCCTAAAAACACTCCACAGATTAAGAAACCAACACAACACGGAAAGATGCAAACTATATACAAGAGAGAGAAAATCTACAAAAAACTAATAGAAGAGAAGAGAAAAGAATACATAGAAAGACAGGCAAAAAGAGAAGCGGATGAAGCAGAGAAAAACCCATACATAGCAGCAAGACCAAGAAAACTGGCTCATACACCAAATGTAGACATGAAAGAATGGGAAGACCACTTCAGTAAGACACTGAACAAACAAGGAATCAAAACACTCTCAAAGAAAGAGAAACAACATCAAACAAAGGAAAAAGACAATGCACGGGAACCTCTAAATGAAGAAGATGTAAAAGAAGTAATGAAAACACTGAAGAACAAGAAAGCAGCAGGACCCAATAATATATATAATAAACATATAAAAGGTGCAAAAGAGGCTCTCCCGCATGTATGGATCAAACTATTCAACAAATGCCTGGGACTTGGAAGAATTCCAACCCAATGGAGACACTCAATAATAAAAGGTCTCTACAAAGGTAGAGGAAACCCAATGGACACAAACAAATACAGGTGCATCGCCCTGGAAAATACTCAGTTCAAGATGTTCTCGAAGATAATTACACAAAAAATCAAAGTCTGTGGTGTGGACAGTCACCTTCCAGAACGACTAATGGGCTTCAGATCTGGAAGATCAACACTTCCGGCAGTCAGGCTTCTTCTAAAAAACTTCAAAGAAGCGCTACAAAAGAAACAAATGTTCTACGCAGTGTTCATAGACTTTACCAAAGCCTTTGACCTACTGGAAAGAGATCTCATAGTCCGAAAACTGGAAAAGACAATGGGAGGAGATAACATATGTTCAAGAATAATCAAGTCAACCCTTGAATACAACTTAATCACAATATCAGGGCACCCCCCCCTTTTTCGAACCTCATTCTGCATTCGAAAGGAGTCGTACAGGGTGACCCAATGATTCCTTTGCTGTACATTCTTGCCACTGAAGAAGTACTGCAAATTGGAGAAAATGAAGAAGATGTATACATATATGCACACGCTGACAACATAGCCGTAGGATCAACAGATATACAGAAGCTGCAGAAAATCATTGAGAAAATAGATAAATGATGCAGTGAACACAAACTACACATAAACATAACAAAGACAGAAATGGTGATTTTCAGAAAACGAGGCAAAACACACAAGAAAGTGGAAATCAACATCAGAGGACAAAATATAAAAATCTCATCAGACTTTAATTTCCTAGGGGGACATTGCAACCAACAACCAAATGCTTCACAAAACATACAACAGAACGTGCAGCCCAAGAAATAATAGCAGTACAGGACATCAAAAACATCTGCTACTCAGTCTAGAAACAACCATGAAATTATTCAACGCAAAAATCTTGCCAATCCTTGCCTATGGCATGGAGGTTATATGGGACCGTCCGACAGAAAAAAATCTGGAAGCACTAGAAAAGGTAAAATCGACTTATCTAAAAAGAGCACTAGGTCTCTCAAAGACAACAAGATCTAGACTAGTGTACCTGCTAGTGAGAGAGACATTCCTAATTGAAGACATCAAACTTCAAGATATGATGCTACACACCAGGGCTTCCAGAAATCAACTGAAGATCATGAAGAATAAACAAGAAAGAGTATGGCCAGAGTTCTATGGCACCGTAACAATGATAAACCACTCATGGACAGCACCAAACTTCGAACTGCGACATATTGTAACTAGATTATCTATACATGGCTTTCATCATCTAATCTGCAAAAACAAAACTTATCATGACCCAACCACAACATGTATGTGTGAACTGTGTAATGAAGCCTGTGAACAACATCACATAGAACTGTGCAGTAAAAGAGTGAAATCTATAAATGAATATGCAAAAATGCAAATGTAAAATGTTAAGCAAAGTAACTGTATATGGCTATTTGGCTACAGTTTTATTAAATAAATATGTTCTGTAATAGATTTGTTCTTTAGAATTTGATACACATATGCCATGAGACTAAATGAGTATATCCTTTTACAATTTTGAAATGGGACAATGCCATTAAATATCTAGTAATAAATTTTCTTATCTTAGAATACTATTAGTATTAAATATTATTATTATTCATATGTACTTTGCAGAGAATAATGAAATTAGTCATGAACTCTTTTGGGTAAAGTCATGGGTACTGTGGTAAATTGAGTGAAGCCTCGTTTTATTCATATATACTGTAAAAATTAGGAATAGTATCGTAGTATATCACTTTAGTTCATTTTTTCATTGCATTTAGCTCTGTTTATTAAAGTTTCATATGTGAACACTTTTTAATCCACTCTGATGTAAACCTTGTATACTTAGGTAAACACTGTATACTTATTTTTTCAATATAGATAGGCAAAAGATATGCTATGTGATGTGAGTGAGGTACTGAACAATATACTTAGTACACAAAACAATGTTTCAGGATTTGATGTGAGAGCTAGACAGGAAGTTACCTATCCACTGGAGCGTGTGATGAAAAACCTAGGTAGAAAACTGGAAGATGTGGGTGGATCCACTCCTACACTCCTGCATGGCTACACCCTTGCTGCTCCACTCGGCATACAAGGGGTCATAGGTGATGGGTACATCTACATCTACATCCATACTCCGCAAGCCACCTGACGGTGTGTGGTGGAGGGTATCCTGAGTACCTCTATGGGTTCTCCCTTCTATTCCAGTCTCGTAATGTACGTGGAAAGAAGGATTGTCGGTATGCTTCTGTGTGGGCTCTAATCTCTCTGATTTTATCCTCATGGTCTCTTCGCGAGATATACGTAGGAGGGAGCAATATACTGCTTGACTCTTCGGTGAAGGTATGTTCTCGAAACTTTAACAAAAGCCCATACCGAGCTACTGAGCGTCTCTCCTGCAGAGTCTTCCACTGGAGTTTATTCTTCCACTGGAGTTTATAATGTACTCAAGCATCTGCCAACTACATCAGTGTTGTGACAGAAATTTGTAAATTGTTAGCCAAGAAATTATCCTATATGATGAACTTGTGGAACTATTTGTTAAAGTAGTCACTGCTATGGACAGTGTTATTTCATGTAAATGTATGATTTTTCAAGTGGGGGATTAACAATACATTATGTAGCTTTAATAAAGCTGTGTGAAATCTTAAGAAGTTCAAGAGTGCATTCTTTAAACCATGATGTAAATAATTATCAGAATCTGATACAATTAATCACTATTAGGTTAGTAGTCATACTTTTGAATGAATTTTCTTATCTCAACACCCAGTATGTATTTTTATTCATCAATTGTAAATGAATCCTCTAGGCTTCTATGTGTGAAGGTTATTTTGTATGAACAGTTAGCAAATAGTGTAGAAGACATTTACAGGTAGAATGTATAACAAGATGTGTACATTTCTGATTTCGCATACTGATTTTGGTCGTCAATCTACTTGATTACGTCATCATTCAAAGTGAACTTACTGATATGTGATTGGGAACTTTATTTATTTTGTTGCGTCGAAACATTTCTGCTTCTGTATACCCAGTGTGGTTTGGATTCATGAGTCAGTCCCCACATCATAAGCTTAGGTCCTAATATTTTTTCATTATTTTATTTTTTCATTATTTTATTATCTGTACATACTCTGGTTTATGCAGCTGATTGATTTTGTGCTATACTCCTACTCATGATTGAGTATATTCTTCTGGTCTGTATGGCTGTACGCATCGTTGTGAATTTTTGAGTCTGCTCACGTACACTTAGGCTCTGAATTTTTTGCCTTCTCTTTTGATGATTTTGAAGGTGTTCCTTTATAGATGTAAACTTGCAATTTGTAAGTCTAGTAATTTACATTGTCTCTGCAATTATTTCTATAGTTTAGTGTTGTAATGTTGTAGTTTTGACTTCGCATCATTTGCCTTGTGACAGAATGTTCCACAGATCTGAAAATCTGAATACTGTATCCTCAGATATGTATAAATTGTGACTTCTATGGTAGATATTTTTCTTAAGTTTTCTGTAATATGTTATGTATTAGATACCCCATACCTCTGTATTCTATCTTTTGGCACCATTTTGTACACCATTTGGCAAACATTATAGTGGTTCACAAAATATTGTAAACACACATTATTTCCATATAGTGTGAGGGGGATATTGTAAAGGGACATCCTCCTCCAGCATTACATTTCCTCAACAGTAGTAGTCAATACCAGCAATATTTTTCAAATTTTGCAAAGGCCAACATCATCTCAGCCATTTTTCTGAAAAAATTCATATAATTTTATACACAATATGTTATATTTCAAGTTAAAATTTATGAAAAGGAATTACTTTATTTTTGTTGTTACAATTGATATGTACTACCTCTGAATGTACAGTTAAAATTGTTTTCTTTTTTTTTTTTTGTTTTTATAGAAACATTTGAGAGTACAAAATATTTGGCACACTTATAATTTTTATTATTAATTATGCAATCTAGTACTGTTTATTATGTTTACTACTGGATTCATTTATAAAATAATAATCTAAACTAATAGAAATTCATTTGTCAAGAAAAACTGTAAACCATTTGGAATATTGTTATTACCACAGAGAGAAGTAGTAGTAAGCATGCCTCTGATGTGATTGGATGTATTTCTGTATTTTGGGCAAACAATGTAATTACAACTTTTGTAAATATGAAAATTCAGAAGAAAATGTGATATAGTAAAATGTGACACAATAAATTAAAGTAAAAGCAAAAATTCTGCAATGACATCTTTCAAAGTTATTTAGATCATGAGAACATGAAATGTGAAAATTTCAGCTTGAAGAATCAGGCTCCTAGACATGAAGAACTGGAGCCAACTGTTCAAGAGAAGATCATTAAGAAGTATATTGTAAATTGTACTCCTCTTGAATTTTCTGAAAAGACTTTACCATAGTGGATAGTAGCAAGAACAAAAAAGGAGGAGGTGGATTACAGCTGCCAGCTTTAAATGAAAACCATGGCACAGATAGGATGGCACAGTAGGTGTGTCTTGTGGCAGCACTCACAGCAGTGACAGCAACACCTGCAGATGCAGGGGTGTTGGTCATGGATGAGTGACCTGTTGAGTTTTAGGCAGACATATGGGTAATGATAAGCCTAATTTACTTGAACACGTACAGGGTCTTGGTTTACATTGTTAGTGGTTAATTCACAGTTAGCACAGAATATCTTTGAGCTACACTTCTTCTGTTTTTCACTTCCTAATTATTGACAAAGTCAATTTAGTAACCCAAACAGTTCCCTTTCAAGATATAGACTCTATTACAGTTGTACAGTCAGCTGTTTGAGAATACCTTTGGTCAGGCAGAACATTTTGATGCACAGGTGTTCCTTTAGCCATCGCAAATAACTAAATGTTGTCACCCCCACCCTACTCCCATCACCATGGGTAACAAGGTCAAAGCTGAGCTGCAGCACTGGCAGCAAGTCATTATTTCATCCAGTCAGTGAGCCATCCCTTTGGTGATGATACAGAAGCCAAACAGAACTGTGCGCTGTTGAAGCAATTTGAAGCAGATAGTCAATGCAAAATGTATTGAAGATTCATATCCCATTCTGTATGTGAAGGAGATGTCAAAGTTGTCATAGGTTAGTTTCTTCCTGCATCAACCTGTGCAACACATACCTGCAGTTGCCACTGGACAATGCTTTTCAGCACTTCTTAGCACTAAATAGTGCCTTTGGACTTCACTAGTTTAATCACTTGCCCTTTGGGCTTTTGTTGCCTCAGAAATTTATCAAAGATATTTGGAGCACTTGATTAAGGACATACCTTGTTTTGTCAGGTACCTTGATGACATTTGGGTTATGGACTCCACATGAGACAACGACTTGCAGAATCTGCAAGCAAACTTGCATTGCCTTCTGGAGAATTGATTTCTTTTGCAAACTAGAAAAATTTAGTATTTTTCCCCAAAGGTGCTTTTTTTGGGACATGTGCTTAGCAAAGATGGCCTTGGCCGTGCAGACAAGCAAGTCACAGCCATCGTCAACCTACCAGAACCCAAGAACCTGATGGAGCTCCAGTACTTTACAGGGCAAGATTTCTTATTATGCTACATTCAGTCCCCGGACTATGTATATCTACCATCGTCTTAACTGATTTCACCAAAAGGGGGCCGAATTTATATTGTCTGTGGTCTGTCAAGAGGCATTAGTTCCTACAGCAGTGTTTGTGCTCCAATCCTTGTTTGGCTCCTTTAACACCATGTAAACCATTAATCCTGGCCACTGACACATCCCAGTATGGCATAGGTGTGGTCCTGTGACATCAAAACCCAAATGGCACTGAGTAGCTCCTCACTGATGCATAGAAGATGCTTTCAGCACCACACCATAACAGTTCACTGATGGAAAGGGAGGTGCTGCCTACCATTTTGGGCATTAAAGATTTTTATGTTTTTCTACGTGGAGCAAATTTCCTACTCATCACCAATCACAAACTTATGATTTAATTATCAGGCTCTTGTTTTATGCTACCAGAGAGGGTTGCCCACCTATTGCAGAGCCAGGCACTCTTTCTCAGAATTACTGCCATGACATTCATTAGCAGTCTAAAATCCAGGATGCTATTATGGATGTACTATTGCAATTGCAGGTGTGAGCCAGTCTGGAGTCTGTTCAACAGGAGGCTCTCATTTTCACATTGGATGATACCTTACAGCAGACACTGCAGAATTTTGCTTTAATGGCACTGTACATTGTGGCTGACACAGCCACTGATCTGCTTTTTCAGAAAATTGTTTCAGCAGTCCAGACAGGGTGGGCTGAGCACACTACTTTGGAAGTGGGTTTGGTGTGGTGTATGTTACCCCTACTATGTGCCCCACTCCAAGTTGTCATTGAGGAGCAAAGCTGCAAAGCTATTATGTGGTCATCCCTCTCACACAGGACCCTCGCATATTCCAGCTGCTGCATGCAGTGCAATGCAGAATGTCTCGTATGAAGGCTTTGGCATGGCAGCATGTCTGCTAGCCATGTGTCAACTGGCTGTGTAATTGAACATCTCATGAGGGCTTGCATGACCTGTTCACAGAACCAGACTGTGCAGCCACATCTGTTGTCCCCTTGGCTGATCCCAGAGCTTCCTTGGGACAAGGTGCACATCAAAATTGCTAGCCCCATTATGGGAAGCATGTGCTTGTTCATAGTGGATGCATGGTCCAATTTCCTATATGTTGCCAAACCCTCTTCCACAGCTTTGATGGCAACTGTTTACACATTGCCAGTCATTTTTGCTATCAATGGTTCATCCAGAACCTTGTGTCTGATAACAGTTGGCAATTTGTGTCATAGGACTTTAAGAATTTTTGCAATCACACTGGTATACAACATCAGACTATTGACCCATTTCATCCGGCTTCTAAATCAGAGTTAGAGCATGTCATGCAAACTTTTAGACCCAGATGAAGAAGTCTTGTGTGCCTCATCCCATGATGATGTACTGTCTAGTTTTCTAACTATACACTGGGCAAAGCTGATTAATGGATACAATCCGATGGAATATGTGCATGGGCACCAGCCTCATGGTCTCTTAGATTTTATAAGATGCATGAGACATGAATGATAACTTTATTTGTACTTTATTCTGACCAGTTTCAGTCACAAACCATGTTCATGGCCCTATACAATACACAAAACAAAAATCACATCAAAATGCAGAAAGGAAATTACCTAAAAGGTCACAAGATAATTTCCAATTATAACAACAGAGAAATTACTACATTGAAAAATTAATCTGTAGCCAACATTACACATAAAAACTAAAATTATCATTCATTTTGAACATTACAAGTATGATATCTGTGTGAAAAGCAACTAAATGAAGAGAATCAACAGGAGAGATATGCTGGCATTACAAGGCCAGAATTCATGTTAAACAATTCAAAGATCAAGGACTACCAAGGTATTACATTCATGTCTAAGATGAAGATAATGTTAATCATACATCTCGTAACAAAATTGTATTCCAACCCAATAGTTTTAAGAATACAAAGTAATCAACATTTAAAATTACATTACATACAGGTTTCTTACATAATCGATATTACTCTACAATAATAACATCCTTGCCATCATAAAGACTAAAGTGTGACATATTTACAATAAAATATACAAAGTTATCTTATGCTGCAAATATCCAATTCATCCTAACATGCATAGTTAAAAGGTACTAACTCAATTTATGTGGGCGGAATAGCAACCGAGCTACTCATGTGGACCACAGGAGACATTGTATTCATGATTTTGTGTCGTAAGCACTACAGAAATTGCTTATAATCCCTATTATTTTATACGTATGTTATATATTTCATTTGATGATATGTTATAAGGTACATCACAGCTAATATGCTTATGATGCTGGTTTTCAACTGGTTAACCTCGAATATGGTCATGTCTTATTATTGATCCTCATGTGATTAATGAATGCGATACTGTCTGATTACCTTAGACGAAGGTATGTTCAGTTTCTGATTAAGTGACAAATAGGATGATTGAAGTCACTTAACTTTTTGTTGATCTAAGAGTACGTCTTCTATTTTCTGGCTTTGTATATTATGTGATCAAAAGTATCCGGACACCTGGTTGAAAATGACTTACAAGCTCATGGCACCCTCCATCAGCAATGCTGGAATTCAATATGGTGTTGGTCCACCCTTAGCCTTGATGACTTCCACTCTCACAGGCATAAGTTCAGTCAGGTGCTGGAAGATTTCTTGGGGAATGGCAGCCCATTCTTCATGGAGTGCAGCACTGAGGAGAATTATTGATATCGGTCAGTGAGGCCTGGCATGAAGTCGGCGTACCAAAAAAATCTCAAAGTGTTCTATAGAATTCAGGTCAGAACACTGTGCAGGCCAGTCCATTACAGGGATGTTATTGTCGTGTAACTACCCCAACACAGGCTGTGCATTATAACAAGGTGCTCGATCATGTTGAAAGATGCAATCGCCATACCTGAATTCCTCTACAACAGTCAGAAGCAAGAAGGTGCTTAAAACATAAATGTAGGCCTGTGCTATGATAGTGCCACACAAAACAGCAAGGTGTGCAAACCCCCTCCATGAAAAACATAACCACACCGTAACACCACCACCTCCGAATTTTACTGTTGGAACTACATACACAGGCAGATGACGTTCACTGGGCATTCGCAATACCCACTTCCTGCCATTGTATCACCACATTGTGTACCGTGATTCGTCACCCCACACAATGATTTTACACTGTTCAATCTTCCAATGTTCACCCTCTTTACACCAAGTGAGGCATCATTTGGCATTTACCGGCATGATGTGTGGTGTATGGGCAGCCGCTTGATCATGAAATCCAAGTTTTCTCACCTCCCATCAAACTGTCACACTATTTGCAGTGGATCCGGATGCAGTCTGGAATTCCTGTGTTGATAAATGTCAGTCTATTATACATTATGATCCTCTTCAAATGTCGGCAGTCTCTGTCAGTCAAGAGATGAGGTCAGCCTGTAGGCTTTTGTGCTGTACGTGTCCCGTCCCATTTCCAATTCACTATCACATCGGAAACAGTGGATCCAGGGAAGTTTAGGAGTGTTGAAATCTCTCTTAAAGATGTATGACACAAGTGACACCCAATCATCTGACCACGTTCAAAGTCCATGAGTTCCACAGAGTGCCCCATTCTGCTCTCTCACGATGTCTAATGACTACGGAGGTTGTTGATATGGAGTACCTGGCAGTAGGTGGCAGGACAATGCATCTAATTTGAAAAACATATGTTTTTGGGGATGTCCAGATACTTTTGATCACATAGTGCACGTCAGCATGAAATGATTAATTATACTATGTGACTGCCCTACACTCACTGACTATATTTTGCTAATACACTGAAGTGCCACAGAAACTAGTATAGGGATGCATATTTAAATACAGAGATGTGTAAATAGGCAGAATATGCCGCTGCAGTTGCCAATGCCTGTATAACAGAACAAGTGTCTGGCACAGTTGTTACATTATTTACTGCTGGGCAGCTTATCAAGATTTAAGTGAGTCTGAACGTCGTGTTGTAGTCGGCGCACTGGCACACAGCATCTCCAATGTAGCAATGAAGTGCGGATTTTCCTGTATGACCATTTCACGAGTGTACTGTGAATATTAGGAATCTGGTAAAACATCAAATCTCTGACATTGCTAGGGCTGGAAAAAGATCCTGCAAGATCAGGACCAATGACAACTAAAGAGAATCATTCAATGTGACAGAAGTGCAGCCCTTCCACAAATTGCTGCAGATTTCAATGCTGGGCCATCAACAAGTGTCAGCATGTGAACCACTCAACAAAACATCATCGATATGGCTTTCAGAGTTGCAGGCCCACTCTTGTACCCTTGGTGACTGCACAACACAAAGCTTTACACCTCACCTGGACCCATCAACAACAACATTGGACTGTTGATGACTGGAAACATGTTGCCTGGTCAGACAAGTCTCATTTCAAATTGTATCAAGCAGATGGAAGTGTACGGGTATGGAGACAACCTCACGAATCCATGGACCCTGCATGTCAGCAGGGGACTGTTCCAGCTGGTGGAGGCTCTGTAATGGTTTGAGGCGTGTGCAGCTGGAGTGATATGGGACCTCTGATACATCTAGATATGACTCTAACAGCTGACATGTATGTAAGCAACCTGTCTGATAACTGCACCCATTCATGTCCATTATGCATTTTGACAGACTTTGGCATTTCCAACTGGACAATGCGGCACCCCACACATCCAGAATGCTACGAAGATGCTCCAGGAACACACTTCTGAGTTTAAACACTTTTGTTGGCCACCAAATTCCGAAGGCATGAGCATTATTGATGCCTTGCAACATGCTGTTCAGAAGAGATCTCTAGCTCCTCATACTCTTATGGGTTTATGGACAGCTCTGCATGATTCATGATATAAATTCCCTCCAACACTACTTCAGACTTTAGTCAAGTTCATGCCATATCGTTTTGTGGCACTTCGGCATACTTATGGGGGCGCTACACGATATTAGGCAGGTGTAGCAGTTTCTTTGGCTCTTCAGTGTATTTTTACATTTTCCTTTAGCAGTGCGTATTTGTTCTTCATTTTTGTACACTTCTGCTAACAAATGGCATTGTTAGTATGGCACTCTTGACACAACCATTATGACGATTGTTTGTATCCTTCAAATATCTTTTTATGTTTATGGGAATGTATACTCTTGGTTAATTTGGTATGCTATTAGAATATCACTTCTGAAGGATTACAATCCCATTTATGACATGAGTTACCAACCTAATGGGTTATCTTGTTGTTGTTGTTGTTGTTGTTGTTGTTGGTTGTTGTTGTTGTCTTCAGTCCTGAGACTGGTTTGATGCTGCTCTCCATGCTACTCTATCATGTGCAAGCTTCTTCATCTCCCTGTACCTACTACAACCTACATCCTTCTGAATCTGCTTACTGTATTCATCTCTTAGTCTCTCTCTACAATTTTTACCCTCCACGCTGCCCTCCAATGCTAAATTGGTGATCCCTTGATGTCCCAGAACATGTCCTACCAACCGATCCCTTCTTCTTGTCAAGTTGTTCCACAAACTTCTCTTCTCCCCAATCCTATTCAATACCTCCTCATTAGTTATGTGATCTATATCAAACTATTTATCATCCATGTTTCACTTTCATACATGGCTACAATCCATACAAATACTTTCAGAAATGACTTCCTGACACTTAAATCTATACTCAATATTAACAAATTTCTGTTCTTCAGAAACGCTTTCCTTGCACTTTCCAGTCTACATTTTATATCCTCTCTACTTCGACCATCATCAGTTATTTTGCTCCCCAAATAGCAAAACTCCTTTACTACTTTATGTGTCTCATTTCCTACTCTAATTCCCTCAGCATCACCCGACTTAATTCGACTACATTCCATTATCCTCGTTTTGTTTTTGATGATGTTCATCTTATATCCTCCTTTCAAGATGCTATCCATTCCATTCAACTGCTCTTCCAAGTCCTTTGTTGTCTCTGACAGAATTACAATGTCATCGGCCAACCTCAAAGTTTTTATTTCTTCTCCACAGATTTTAATACCTACTCCAAATTTTTCTTTTGTTTCCTTTACTGCTTGCTCAATATACAGATTGAATAACATCGGGGAGAGGCTACAACCCTGTCTTACTCCCTTCCCAACAACTGCTTCCCTTTCATGTCCCTCGACTCTTATAACTGCCATCTGGTTTCTGTACAAATTGTAAATAGATAAGATAAGATACTTCATTGTCACATAACATGTTCTTATACAATCATTCGATTGAGAACATTGGTGACTCGTCAGTCTTTAACATAAGTTGTTACAGTATTTTATATACTACAGGAAATATGTCATACATACATTGCTTATTATAATAAAAATACAAAATTATATTTTAAATCTTTTCGTAACTCATCGAATCATTACTATAGCCTTCACACACCTATATGAAGTATGGATGTACTGAATGGGATACAAACAGCCATATAATTCTATATATAAACATGAATATAAAGTGAACGTGTATAGTTTGTATATATATGGCTTCGAAAGTATACCATTTGTACTTGCATCTTTACTCCTTATTCCTATTTATAAATTCTTCTAAACTATAACATTGCTTTTTATTCATTTAGAAATTCTTCTAGACTATAATAACATTTGCTTTTTAGGTATGTGCCAAATATTAACTTTATCTTATTTCTGATCTTCATGTACTGTGATTCGGTGACAAGGTAGCATGTATTTCAATTTATGTCTAGTTTCATAGGCATGTGTGAATGTATTTCCTTCAAACAGATGTGAATTTTTCTGTTCAAAGAGAAGTATTTCATACATGAAGGTGGAAGGGATTGTCATGAAGTCCACAGGCTTTTGAATAGTGGTTTGCATGAATGTCTGCTATTGGTTCCTGTCATTGCTCTGATATTTATTTATTTATTTATTTTATAGTTTGAAGATTCAAAGGAGATTTGTCTTTTCAGCATCCCAAAATATTATTCTATATCTTATAAGTGTTATGAAATACATGTGGTATACAGTTTTCTTCACTGTTAAATTTGTTACTTTGCGTAGTACCCTCATTGCATAAACTAAACTATTTAATCTCTTCAGTAAACTGTCCACATGGTCGGTCTATTGCAAGTTTTTATTTACTTATCCCAAGAAATTTTACAGAATCAACTGTGGTCAGTTCTTTACCTGAATATTCTATTTGTGATATACATTCAGTAGTTTGTTTGGTCCTGAAGTATATGATTTGGATTTTTCAAGATTTAATTTCATAGCATTATCTTTTAGCCATTGTTCAAAGTCTTGTAGAGTTTGTTTTGTGGTCCTTACTAATTCGTCAGTGTTTTTGTAGCAGACTACAGCAGTTGAGTCATTTGTGTAAAGTAGTGTATCTGTATTTACTTTGCTAGGCATGTCATTTACGTAATATAAAAACAGAAGTGGTCCTAATCTCGAGCCCTGAGGCACGCCTGCTTGAATTTCTTTCCAGCTAGAGCAAGTTCTCTCTCCCTTTTGATGTATCACCACCCTTTGGTATCTGTTTTTGAGATAAGATGAAAACCATCTTATAGATTTTCCATGGAAGCCATAGGTACCCAATTTTTGGAGCAGTAGCTTAAGGTTTACTGTGTGAAATGCCTTTTAGAGGTCACAAAAAATACCAAATACACTTTGTTTGTTGTCAAGGCATTTACTTACTTTGGAGATTAGTTCATTTACAGCTTGTGTTTTGTCCCTTCCTAAACCCATGTTGGTTATTGAGAATGAATTACCTTCCTTATTGTACTTCTCTAATTGATTACATACTATTCATTCAACTATTTTAGAGAAAACTGGGAGTATAGACACTGGGCAGAAATTTACTAAATCATCTTATTTTCCCTTTTTGTAGACTGGACAGACTTCAGCATATTTCAGTCTGTCTGGAAAGCAGCCCTCATCAAATGATTGGTTTATTATTTTACAGAGTTGAGGTGCAATGCTGTCACTTCCTGCCTTTATGATATTTGTGGGAATTTCATCCCAGCCCACAGATTTCAGATTTTTTAGGGATTGTATGATATTAGCTACTTCATGACATGATACTGCAGTAAATTTAAACTCTCTTGATTCCTGCAGTACTGCATCAGGTCTTATTCGTGGAAGTAAGAAGTTATGAATTTTGTTTGTGGTTATGAAGTACTTATTAAATTCTTCACAGATGTGCCGAGTGTTACTAACAGTATTTCCACCAATTTCTAGTTTGCAATTAAAATGTTTTGTTTCTTCAGTACCTGTTTCTTTCTTATTAAATTCTTCACAGATGTGCCGAGTGTTACTAACAGTATTTCCACCAATTTCTAGTTTGCAATTAAAATGTTTTGTTTCTTCAGTACCTGTTTCTTTCTTGACACCCTGCCATACTGCTTTTAGTTTATTTGATGCATTAGCTATATATTTACTGTTTGATCGATCAAATATTTCTTTGTACTTGATTTTGTACCTAATAAATTTAGCATCACGGTTGGTTTTTGCTTCCTTATGCATTTCCCTCTTTCTAATGCTAGAGATCCTGATACCTTCTGTAATCCATGTCTTACTTTCATTGTATTTATAATTTGTTGATATGAGGGGAAAGCATTCATTGAAATGTTCTTGAATTCAGATATGAAAGTGTTGTAATTATTGTTTACTGAACAATGGTTGCTGAAGGTCCTATGGGTTTCCTTTAATTTCAAGATAAATGTGTTTATATTTGGCTGGCAGAAATTTCTGATCAATATCACTGTGGGCCTATATGTTTTGTCTGTGTATGGCAATGACATAAAAAGTGCTGAGTGATCAGATATTCCTAAGTCTAATACATGTTTTTGTGTATTCCCTTAATTTTTGCTGCTCACTATATTATCAATGCTTGTGGCGGAAGTGGCTGTTACCCTGGTGTACTCAGTAAAATTTAGCGTTATGCCATTTGTAGCCAACAAATCCTTCAGGGTGGTAACAAATCTGTTTTCGTCTCTTATATCTACATTAAAATCAGAACAAATTACAATCTTTTTATATGGTTTCCCTACTGGCAACCTACTTAGCAGAGTTTCAAATTTCTCTAGAAATGCCCTAGTAGCCCAATATTCCGGGACATGATATATGCTTATGATTAGTAAACTGTATTCAGACAGCTCAATGCAACAGCTTTCAAATACCTGTTCCTCATTTAAACAATCGAATGTCGTTTTGGCTTCGAAGCTGTGTGTCTGTTCAACTAATATACATGATCCCCCATAGCCATTTTTTCTGCAAAAACTCGATGCTAACTTGTATCCTGAGAGTGAATTTAGTAGCTTGACATTGTCCCATTTAAGCAAATGTTCATTCAAACATATGACTTTTACAGAGTATTTCTAAGTCATATAGTTTGTTCATCATTTCTCCAGACACACCACCTACGTTTAAATGCATTATGAAGCTATTTTTACTGACTAAAGAATTTACAGTATCTATTAAACTGTCGGCAAAGTTTACACCGATGTGAGTTTTTACTGCAAAGTTACGGTCCCTTGCTTTGTTAGTTCTTTCGGACCTAATTCCATAGGAATTAGTCTGTCGTATTAGTTTCCCTGTGAGGGAGCTTCCATTGCAATAACAGGTCTGTTTTCGTTATCATGAGATATCAATTCAAGTACATCGTTAATATTCGCAGCTAATCTTTCCCTACCATGTTTGTTGTGATGCATTCCATGTCGTGTAAAACAGTTTCTTTTATAAGTATCAATATCTATGAGCTTTACATTTACAAATTTGGCACAAAAACTTTTTAACTTATAATTCGTTCATCGAATTTCTTTGTTAACATACGACCAGTCTGGAAGATCATACCTTTGTGGGAGTGTTGTTATAATTACGTTTGTAAAATGCAGGAACCGCAGCACTGTGATCAGCTTCTTAACAAAGGCCATGGCTTCATTTCTGTAAACGTTGTTTGCACCTCCTATTATCACCACACTGTCTTTTTTTGTGAGTTTTGAGCAATCTACGTTAACACTTTTAACCACATTGTCAAAACTGGCACCAGGCTTTATAATGCCTGAGATTTGAACATCGTTATTTACACTGTTTGTCAAGAGTTCCCGAATGTTGCGGCCGTGACTGTCGCCGAATATTTTCACCGTCTTCTTCTGTTGTGTCTTCTTCGTAGAATCATTTTTACACGACGCTGAGAAGACTTCTTTTGATGTTTCTTTGTGTCCATAATCTTCCTTAGATGAGAAATCATCTTCTCTTACCGAGAACCAGCGGTGGCAGCCTTTACACCGAATACCTTTAATCACTGTTTTGTCGCACGTTTTACAATTGTTAATACTTTTATAGACACATTTATCGGAGCCGTCCTCATTTATTGTTTTACCGTGCGGCGCCATCTTGTATTTTACCCCTGCCACCTTTGAAAGAGAGTATTCCAGTCAACATTGTCAAAAGCTTTCTCTAAGTCTACAAATGCTACAAACGTAGGTTTGCCTTTCCTTAATATTTCTTCTAAGATAAGTCGTAAGGTCAGTATCGCCTCACGTGTTCCAGTATTTCTACGGAATCCAAATTGATCTTCCCCGAAGTCGGCCTCTACTAGTTTTTCCATTCGTCTGTAAAGAATTCGTGTTAGTATTTTGCAGCTGTGGCTTATTAAACTGATTGTTCAGTAATTTTCACATCTGTCAACACCTGCTTTCTTTGGGATTGGAATTATTATATTCTTCTTGAAGTCTGAGGATATTTCGCCTGTTTCATACATCTTTCTCACCAGGTGGTAGAGTTTTGTCAGGACTGGCTCTCCCAAGGCCGTCAGCAGTTCGAAAAGAATGTTGTCTACTCCGGGGGCCTTGTTTCGACTCAGGTCTTTCAGTGCTCTGTCAAACTCTTCACGCAACATCATATCTCCCATTTCATCCTCATCTACATCCTCTTCCATTTCCATAATATTGTCCTCAAGTACATCGCCCTTGTATAGACCCTCTATATACTCCTTCCACCTTTCTGCTTTCCCTTCTTTGCTTAGAACTGGGTTTCCATCTGAGATCTTGATGTTCATATAATTGGTTCTCTTATCTCCAAAGGTCTCTTTAATTTTCCTGTAGGCAGTATCTATCTTACCCCTAGTGAGATAAGCCATTATATTCTTACATTTGTCCTCTAGCCATGCCTGCTTAGCCATTTTGCACTTCCTTTCGATCTCATTTTTGAGATGTTTGTATTCCTTTTTGCCTGCTTTATTTACTGCATTTTTATATTTTCTCCTTTCATCAATTAAATTCAATATTTCTTCTGTTACCCAAGGATTTCTACTAGCCCTCGTCTTTTTACCTACTTGATCCTCTGCTGTCTTCACTACTTCATCCTTCAAAGCTACCCATTCTTCTTCTACTGTATTTCTTTCCCCCATTCCTGTCAATTGTTCCCTTTTGCTCTCCCTGAAACTCTGTACAGCCTCTGGTTCTTTCAGTTTATCCATGTCCCATCTCCTTAAATTCCCACCTTTTTGCAGTTTCTTCAGTTTTAATCTACAGGTCATAACTAATAGATTGTGGTTAGAGTCCACATCTGCCCCTGGAAATGTCTTACAATTTAAAACCTGGTTCCTAAATCTCTGTCTTACCATTATATGATCTATCTAATACCTTTTAGTATCTCCAGGGTTCTTCCATGTATAATGGGTTATACTTATTCTTATTGATCCACATGATTGTGACTATGATAATTTCTGATTACCTTCAATCAATATGTTTCAGATACTGAGTTTAGTAGTTATTGTGTCACTGGACAGTACTTTCAAAAAAGATCTTTAAATTGAGTTAAATCTTTTCAGCTGCGTGTGTTAGCATGAAATGGATATTTACAGTGTGGTGTTTACCCCATTCTGATAACATTGTTATGTTTTATTGTAAAGATACTATGATGATAACAAAGAATATTATTACTGTAGAGTAATGAAGTATGTAAAAAAACATTAAGTAATGTAGTTTTTAATGTTTATTATTTTGTCTTTCTGAAAAATGTTTGGTTGGAATACAATTTTGTTATGAGATGTATGATTAATGTCATCTTCATCTTAGATATGAATGTAATTTCATCTTAGTCCTTGATCTTTGAACTGTTTACTATGAGTTCTGGCCCTGTAATGCCAGTATATGTCTCATGTTGGTTCTCTTCAGTTAGTTGCTCTTCATACAAATATACTTACGAAGTTCAAAATGAACTTTTGGTTTTGATGTGTAATGTTGGCTGCGTATTAATTTTTCAATGGAAGTTATCTTTCTGTTGTCACATTTTAAATAATCTCGTGACCTTGTAAGTCATTTTCCTGTGGATTTTGAATGATTTTTTATTTTGTTTCATGCAGGATCATGAATGTAGTTCGTGGCCAAAATCAGTCAGAATAAAGTATAAAGTCAGTGTTTGTGTGTCATGCATTTTATAAAGTATTTCAACATGTTCACTGCTTTAACAAGATCTCTTAGATTTTCTGCACCACAAGTCACATGCCTCAGATCATTGCAGGCCATCACATATCGCTTGGGGAGCTGCTATTTTGGCCTTATCTTTCAGTCTGCAGCAGAACTGGCTGCCAGGAATTGTGGTGGGCCATAAATATCAGCATCTGCGTGTGATGGATGTCAGTCTGGAGCAACTAACCCATTATTCTAATCAGCTGCATCTGTGACCTGTTGGATCCACAATGCCACCATCTCTGCAGCAGTCAGGCAACAGGGGTCAGCCATGGTATTTTCTCAGTAGGAGGCTTTCAATGGCAGTAGCATGCACATCTGTTGCCACCCACACCACACCCTCTGCTGTCCTCCTTTCACCCCATAAAACTGAGTACCTGCAGTGATCTCTGCCATGATTCCTGATGCAGAGCCCATGGATTTGCAACCAGTGCTCTCTTTTCCCCACTAGCCCATGGATGAGTCCTCACACCCAGCTGATGCCAACAGGCCAGTGATTATGCCACCCTCCATAATTTACTGTCATGCTGGCAGAATCAGTCAATTGGCATTGCCTACTCTGATGGTTCCACTGCCGTGAACTCTTGCTCTTTATCCAGGTTTGCAACAGAGGTTGTGGCAGAAACTTGGCCAGTTCAAGTGGAAGGAATTTAGTATCCCTGCCAGTGGAGACAAAGATGGATGAAGGAGGAGGAGATTAGTTTTTAATGTCCTGTCAACAATTAGGTATTTAGAGATGGAGTGCAAGCTCAGATTGGGGAAGGATGGGGAAGGAAATTGACTGTGCCCTTTCACGGGAACAATCCTGGCATTGCCTGAAACAATTTAGGGAAATCATGGAAAACCTAAATCACGATGGCTGGACGCGGATTTGAACCGTCATCCTCCCGAATATGAGTCCAGTGTGCTACCCTTTGCGCTATCTCACCCAGTAAATATGGATGGAGATGAGCTGGTGAGAGTCTCCCAGAAGAATACTGTCAAGATATCATGGAGCATTGTATGTGCAGAACCACTAATCCATGTGTTTACTTGTCAGAGGTGGTAGGTTGGGCCCATCCCATCAGCAACTCAGACTTGGCCTTCACACCATGCTATGCTCTTAGTGCCATGTGATAACTGTTCAGTCATTCACACTGGTCGTGCTTCGTGCTTTCCTCCATGCCCATATCTACATAGCGGTTGAACTCTCTGCTCCTCATAGACTGACCTGCATGTTGAGTTTGTTTTCCGCTCTGGGATCCAACTCCCTGGCTTCTGTAGTCATGCCAGAGCCACTGTCAGGTGGAGTAGCTACATTTGCAATTACAGGATGATTTCACAACCTTGTTATGCCAGACGGATACAAAGACTATAAATAATATTATTTTTATATCACAATTCTATTTTATGAAATTGTTAACTCCATAAATAACTCTCCCTCCTACATCGCAGAAAAACAACTCATTAGTGACTGGAAGCATGCAGAATTTGCTAGTTTCTTCAGTTCATAAACTCCATACAGTTGGAAACATATTACACAAATTTAGGGAAACTGAGATGCTCTATTAAGTTTAGCATGTAGGTTTTACTTTCCACTTTCTTATCATTAACAGCTCCTTCAGTAAATAAATTATTACTATTACAAACCCTCATTTAGTTTCCAGCATGTTATTAAATCAAAACACTAAGAAAGGGACTGAAAAACAATTACAAAAATGATGAATAATTTTATGATGCCAGTATGTGAACTATATTCTGAGGAAGTAATTTATTTGCAGCAGGGCCAGTGTCCAACTCACATATCAGCCGTGTTGCAAACATGATTTACTGAATAAAATAAGACTGCTCTTCTCTAGCGAACTTCTCATGTTCCAGACTTCATCTCTCCTGAGAACAGATGAGCAATCCCAAAATGGACAATGCACCTAGACTAGCCTAACCTGGTGCCAACAATCTAAGATGGCCACTGGATGGCCACTCTGGCTTCATGAACAGAGGGAAATACAAAATGATCAATTTACTGTTGATCTGATAAATTTCTTTCCTTGCAGAGTCCGTATAATCATTGAAGCTGAAGTCCTTTGCAAGAGATAGTTAGTAGTGAAGAAACCATATGATGTGACCTTTTGAAGAGCCAAGGTATCCTAATAATAATGACTCTATTAATTTCATGTTTTCTACAAGTGAAATAAATTAATGCAGTACAAAAAGAAAAAAAAAGCGTAACATGGGATTCCAATGAAACACTCGTCGTCCAGTCACCTTCCAGTCTGTTGACTAACCTTCTGGCTACTCCATCATCATTCAGGTAATCCTTGCTGCTATTATGCCCTTGACTTTACCTCATCAAGTAAATGCCATTTCCAGGTCTGTCATTTGAAGAAGTAGGTATTGCAGAGTTCTTGAGGATCATTCATACTGAGTATGAAGAAAAGTGTAAACTGTTTGAATCATAAATATATTTGAAAGCATTATCTACTTTATGAGGAGTACTTCTCATTCTGTAATGTGATTTGCTCATATATACAATGACAAATAGTTCAAACTGCAACTTTGACAAATTCTTATGCTCCCAAGTTTCCATAGACAACACCATTATCTTGACAGGGTATTTTGTTTCATGGCTTTTTATTTTAAAGAGCTGTAACGGAGATAGAAATACAAGTACATCCACTTTATCTTTAGCTAAGACATTATGTACACCATCCTTTTTAATGAGATCATAGCCTTACAAAATGGAGACATTCACCATATTTTAAAACATGCACAGACATGTCCCACCTGTCTAAGAAGTTTCATTTCCTCCACATGTATTCTCAGTATGTTTTATTATGAAGTTTAGATGAGTTACATGGAAGAGGGTGATGGGGCAGGGTAGTTGCACTATGACTAGTTGGTTCATTTTCACATGCATCTACTCATACATTCATTATAGTACACCATTGCCAAGGTATCTGCAAGTCAGCTGTTTCATCTTTGATTTCTTCTTAATATTTCCTTCTTAAGATGCTCCTTCTGGGGGAAGATGGAGCAGTTACTGTCAATGATGGTTCTGTTATCACTTTTTGCTATGTGGCAGGTGAAATTTGAGAAACATTGACATATACCATTCTATGTTAATGGAGAGTGCACTCAGTTTTGACAATAGTATGCATTGGTTTCAAAGAACTGAACTTCAATATCATCAGCTCCTTTATCTCTAGGAAAGGTTGTCAGTAGAGAAGGTAATGCTTTGAACCTTGTCAGGACTCTCTTTAGATCTAATACCTAGTAGTCATACATGGTACAGTCACATTAATCTGGCCACCATCTATGTTCGATTTCAGCATGAAACAACCACTCATAGACAGCAGGTGGCAGCACTAGCAGTGGATGGTAAAGAAAACATGTCAGGAGGATGCAGAAAACAGTGCAGCCATTGTCATTATGTTAAAATGGAGTGATTTATCTGACATCCAAAAGAGCATAATCATTGACTTCCAGGCCAAGGATGGAAACATTTCTGAAATAGCTACATCTGAAAACTGCTCACATGCCAACATGGTTAAAGTATACCATGCATGGCAAAATAGCACTATGCAAAACCAACACTGAAGCAACTGTGGTGTGCCATGGGCCACATATGATGCAGGTGAATGACAGCTGTGAAGCTGTCTATGGGCGAATAGATGTGCAACTGTTGACTAAATCACACCCAGATATACCAAGGGGCTACCAACAGTGTCTCTCCAATGACTGTTCAGCAAATGTCGCTGTGTATGGACATCCACAGCAGGCACCTGGTTCATGCACCCATGCTGATTACTGTTCATTGTCAATGAAGGCTTCAAATGCCAGCATTACAGCTGGACATGCACTGAGTGACGCAGGTGGCCTTTTCACATGAGTTACATTTTATACTCCATCGGACAGACAGCTGTTTCTGTGTAGGGCTCTGTAACAATTGTCAGAATGGTCCAGGCCAGAGGAGGGAGCATTATGGTCTGAGGAATGTTTTCATGGCATTCTCTAGGCGATCTCATCATTCTGGAAGGCACACTGGATCAAAACACGTATACATCTGTCCTTGTGAACCATGTACACGCATACATGCAGTTTGCTTTTTCCTCGGGACAATGGCATCTACCAGCACAACAATGCAGCACATAACACAGCTTGCAGAGTTGATTGTCAAGCTACCCAGATTTAAACCTAATCAACAATCTGTGGGACCACCTCAATTGGGATGTGCATGCCATGGGTCAACTGAGAAACCAAGCACAGCTGACCATGGTACTGGAGTTTCCATAGCTCCACATCCCTATCAGTACCTTCCAGAACCACATTAATGCTCTTCGTGCACATCTGCTCCGCAGAAGGTGGTTTTTCAGATTTTTGATATGTGGTCACATTGTGACTGGACCATGTATAAAGTGAGTGCAAAGCAGCATAGGTAAGGGAAGTACAAGCTGGTTGAATGGTCAAGACTTTATAGCAGTACTCGTATATTTTTATTTATTTATTATTGCTTACAGTCTCAACACCCACCATCTGGAGCCCAATACAAGCTGTATTTACACATAGCTACAGAGAGTTGTATACAATTGTAATGAAACATTTGCATAAAGATTTGTAATGCTGTTTAAGAATTTTCATAATTGATGTAATTAAATTTAAAACAGGAAAAATACCCAAACTGTTGAAACTGTAGAATTAGTTTTGTTGATCATTAAACTACCATGACAGGAGATACCATACTACAGTTTCTCATCTTAACCATTGAGATGTCTCAGGATTAAGGAAGATATATTCTTCAGGAAGCCATTGTTTCAGAATTCTACAGCTATGGCTTATGCTAACATTACTTATGTGTATCTGAGTGACTCTGAAATTTTTGGAGATAATGTGCCAAATCTCTCAAACCGGGGTTCTAAGAAACCCATACCATCTGCAAACAATCCCAAACCACCTCCATCCTCCATCCTCCATCCTCCCCACCCCCATCCCCACCCCACCCCGCCCCTTTCTCTGCAGCCCGTTCTTGCTGTGGAGCCCACATAAGTCATCAACTGTACAAGTTCACAATCATTCTCTGGGTTCTGCCATAGCTGCCACATTGTTGGCCAAACTCTCAGCTGATACACATCTACAGAGCTGCAAGTTAAGTGTTTATCTCTTCCTGTGTTTTTCTCATAGCATATTTCTTAAATTTCACACACCTTTTTCTGTTTAAGAGGTTTAATCTCACATTTTTGTAAGTGTAAATTCACTCAGTCTATAGCGCTATTTTAATTGCTTCTGAACAGCAACCTACATACCTCATTATGCATCAGCATACATTCATGACACATCAGGAGTGTAGCAAGTTGTATATCTAGGATTTTGTCTGTTTTTACAGTTCACGTCTTCAATTAGACTTGCTAGGATGGGCAGGATGTGTACATGCTGTCTGCAGACGCAGGAGGAACTGGATGCACTCCATGAACAGCTGAGTGCACTTTTGGCTATGGTCAGTCACCTTCAGGCTGCTGCCTCAGGGTGTAGAGATGACAGAGAATCTGGTGTGTTGCATGGGGCACCTCAGGTGTCACTTGTTTCACCCACTGCCCTGCAGCTGAGGCACCTCCTGGCGTATCCAACGCAGTAGATCTGTCTTCACAGCAGGATGAGTGGCGGGTGGTAATGCATTCATATTGCTTAGGCAGAGGGCCATCTGGCCTTGCCCATTCATCCTGTGAGTGAACATGTAGCCACTACATCAGCAGGGGTCTAGCAGGCACATGGAGGAGGGGTTTGCTAGTTATCCAGAGCTCTAATGTTAGGCACATTACTAGACAAATATCATTCGGGGCTGGAAATAAAGTCAATGTGCAATCAGTATGTCTACTCGGGGTCCTCATCTGAGATGCGGAGGTGGCCCTGCCTGTGGCTATCAGCAATGTAGGGAGCAGTCATCTGCAAGTTGTGACCCACATCGGCACCAGCAACATCTGTTGCATGGGTTCAGAGACCATCCACAGTTCATACAGGTGGCTGGTGGAGGTGGTGAAAGGTGTTGGCCTTGTGTGTGGGGTGCCAGCAGAGCTTGCAGTTTGCAACATTGTTGCCAGAGTTGATTGGGGTCTGTTGGTTTGGAGCCAAGTGGAGAGTCTCAGCCAAAGGCTTCATTGACTCACTGATTGTCTTGGCTGCATATTTCTAGACCTGTGTTATCGGGTGGGGATTTGTAGGACACCCCTTGATAGGTCAGGGGTGCACTACACAAAGGAAGCAGCTACTGGGCTAGCAGAGTACTTGTGGAATGCACATGAGGGTTCTTTTGGCTAAGCAGTAATTTGAGATACTCTGATGAACATTTGCCAGTTGGTACATAGCAAGGAAAGTTAGACTGCATTCAGAGTAAAGACACTTTGACAGTGAAAATTTTATCAGTAAATTGTTGAAGTATTTGTAACAAAGTTCCTGAATTTACTGCCATCCAGGAAAGTTTTCATGCTAAAATTATTCTTGGGACTGAGAGCTAGCTGAAACCCAAAGTCAAAAGCTCTGACATATTTAACAAGTCATGGAACATATATCAGAAAGGTAGATTAGAGGTCATAGGATGGGGAGTGTTCATTGCAGTTGACAAAAATATTGTCTCTATTGAGGTCAAAGCTGAATGTGATAGTGAAGTTATCTTGTCACATATAACAAGTGTAGGTAAAACATAGCTAACTGTTGGACACTTTTACCAGCCACCTGATTCCACTGTGACAGTTCTAGGGTCATTCAAAGAAATTCTACTGTCAGTAGTGTGTAAATGCCCACATCATGCAATACTAATTGGAGGCTACTTCAACCTACTGACTACAGAATGGGATGTCTATGGGTTCATTGCTGGAGCTACAGACAGACCGTCATGCGAAGCACTTTTGAACATGCACTCTGAAAACTGGATTGAGCAGCTAGCTTGGCAGCCCACATGCAATGGAAATATCATATAATATGTAGCTACAAATAGGCTAGCCCTTCTCCACAATGTCAGCATATAAACTGAGATTAGTGATCATGGCATCATTATAGCAACTATGATTACAAAAGTTAATAAACCAATCAAGAAGAGTACGAGATTGTTTCTGCTAGAACAAGCTAATAAGCAGTTGTTAGCATCTCACTTAAGACAGTGAACTGACATCACTTAGTTCCAATAAGATGGACATTGAGGAATTATGGGCAAAGTTTAAGCAGATTGTAAATTGTGTCCTGGAGGGCTATGTGCCTAGTAAGTCTATTAAGGATGCAAAAGACCCACCATGGTTTAATAAAAAATTTGGAAAATGCTGAGCAAGCATGTTGTTTTTTTTTTTTATTTATTTATTTACATGTCAAGTTCTGTAGGACCAAATTGAGGAACAAATTGCCAAGGTCATGGAACATGTCAGTACATGAAATTACAGCATAAAAGTAATAACAGATAAAAATAAAATGTTTATGAACCCGAAAAAAGTCAATCCAAAAGCTTAAGTAAATGCTACCAACAATACAAGAATCAGCTTAATTTTTCATGCAACTCCTTGACACAATAGAAGGAGTGACCCATGAGGAAACTCTTCAGTTTTGATTTGAAAGCACAGGGATTACTGCTAAGATTTTTGAATTCAAGTCTTATCTTATTGAAAATGGATGTAGCAGTATACTGCACACCTTTCTTCACAAGAGTTAAGGAAGTCTTATCCAAATGCAGGTTTGATTTTTGCTGAGTATTAACTGAGTGAAAGCATTTCAAAAGAGAATGTACAAATGACAACAAGCAAAGGTTAGAAGAGATTCGTGCATCTGTGAAAAGATTTATGTGCAAAGCATACAACAACTACCACTATCATACCTCAGCAGAAGATCTGGCAGAGAACCCGAGGGTGCTATGTAAAATTGCTACATAGGTCTGAGTTTCTGTCCAGTGCCTGAAGATTTAAATTTCATGCCCAAGAAATTGTTCATGCAGGTCAATCATACAAACATACCATCATTTGACCATCGGACAAACACCCATATGAATGCATAGTAATAAGCATTCTTGGCATAGAGAAACAACTGAAAGATCTGAAAGCAAGTAAGTCACCAGGTCCAGATGGAATCCCAGTTCAACTTTACAAAGAGTATTGTACAGCATTGGCCCCTTACATGGCTTGCCAAGGTCATGGAACATGTCAGTACATGAAATTACAGCATAAAAGTAATAACAGATAAAAATAAAATGTTTATGAACCCGAAAAAAGTCAATCCAAAAGCTTAAGTAAATGCTACCAACAATACAAGAATCAGCTTAATTTTTCATGCAACTCCTTGACACAATAGAAGGAGTGACCCATGAGGAAACTCTTCAGTTTTGATTTGAAAGCACAGGGATTACTGCTAAGATTTTTGAATTCAAGTCTTATCTTATTGAAAATGGATGTAGCAGTATACTGCACACCTTTCTTCACAAGAGTTAAGGAAGTCTTATCCAAATGCAGGTTTGATTTTTGCTGAGTATTAACTGAGTGAAAGCATTTCAAAAGAGAATGTACAAATGACAACAAGCAAAGGTTAGAAGAGATTCGTGCATCTGTGAAAAGATTTATGTGCAAAGCATACAACAACTACCACTATCATACCTCAGCAGAAGATCTGGCAGAGAACCCGAGGGTGCTATGTAAAATTGCTACATGGGTCTGAGTTTCTGTCCAGTGCCTGAAGATTTAAATTTCATGCCCAAGAAATTGTTCATGCAGGTCAATCATACAAACATACCATCATTTGACCATCGGACAAACACCCATATGAATGCATAGTAATAAGCATTCTTGGCATAGAGAAACAACTGAAAGATCTGAAAGCAAGTAAGTCACCAGGTCCAGATGGAATCCCAGTTCAACTTTACAAAGAGTATTGTACAGCATTGGCCCCTTACATGGCTTGCATTTATTGCAAATCTCTTGCCCCGTGGAAAGTCCCAAGCCACTGGAAAAAAGCCCAGGTGACTACTACACTCCTGGAAATTGAAATAAGAACACCGTGAATTCATTGTCCCAGGAAGGGGAAACTTTATTGACACATTCCTGGGGTCAGATACATCACATGATCACACTGACAGAACCACAGGCACATAGACACAGGCAACAGAGCTTGCGCAATGTCGGCGCTAGTACAGTGTATATCCACCTTTCGCAGCAATGCAGGTTGTTATTCTCCCATGGAGACGATCGTAGAGATGCTGGATGTAGTCCTGTGGAACGGCTTGCCATGCCATTTCCACCTGGCGCCTCAGTTGGACCAGCGTTCGTGCTGGACGTGCAGACCGCGTGAGACGACGCTTCATCCAGTCCCAAACATGCTCAATGGGGGACAGATGCGGAGATCTTGCTGGCCAGGGTAGTTGACTTACACCTTCTAGAGCATGTTGGGTGACACGGGATACATGCGGATGTGCATTGTCCTGTTGGAACAGCAAGTTCCCTTGCCGGTCTAGGAATGGTAGAACGATGGGTTCGATGACGGTTTGGATGTACCGTGCACTATTCAGTGTCCCCTTGACGATCACCAGAGGTGTACGGCCAGTGTAGGAGATCGCTCCCCACACCATGATGCCAGGTGTTGGCCCTGTGTGCCTCGGTCGTATGCAGTCCTGATTGTGGCGCTCACCTGCATGGCGCCAAACACGCATACGACCATCATTGGCACCAAGGCAGAAGTTACTCTCATTGCTGAAGACGACACGTCTCCATTCGTCCCTCCATTCACGCCTGTCGCGACACCACTGGAGGCGGGCTGCACGATGTTGGGGGCGTGAGCGGAAGACAGCCTAACAGTGTGGGGACCGTAGCCCAGCTTCATGGAGACGGTTGCAAATGGTCCTCGCCGCTACCCCAGGAGCAACAGTGTCCCTAATTTGCTGGGAAGTGGCGGTGCGGTCCCCTACGGCACTGCGTAGGATCCTACGGTCTTGGCGTGCAACCGTGTGTCGCTGCGGTCCGGTCCCAGGTCGACGGGCACGTGCACCTTCCGCCGACCACTGGCGACAACATCGATGTACTGTGGAGACCTCACGCCCCACGTGTTGAGCAATTCGGCGGTACGTCCACCCGGCCTCCCGCATGCCCACTATACGCCCTCGCTCAAAGTCCGTCAACTGCACATACGGTTCACGTCCATGCTGTCGCGGCATGCTACCAGTATTAAAGACTGCGATGGAGCTCCGTATGCCACGGCAAACTGGCTGGCACTGACAGCGGAGGTGCACAAACGCTGCGCAGCTAGCGCCATTCGACGGCCAACACCACGGTTCCTGGTGTGTCCGCTGTGCCGTGCGTGTGATCATTGCTTGTACAGCCCTCTCGCAGTGTCCGGAGCAAGTATGTTGGGTCTGACACACCGGTGTCAATGTGTTCTTTTTTCCATTTCCAGGAGTGTATATATAAGAAGGCTAAAAGAATGGATCCACAAAATAACAGACCAATATTTCTAATTTCAGTTTGCTGCAAAATCCTTGAACACATTCTCAGTTCAAATACAATAAATTTTCTTGAGACTCAGGGGCTTATGTCCATGAATCAGCATGGTTTTAGAAAGCATAATGTGTGTGAAACTCACCTTTCCCTTTCATCATAAGATGGACTGCAAACTATGGGTGAAGGACAACAGGCAGATTCCATATTTCCAGAAAGCATTTGACACGGTGCCCCACTGCAGGCTCTTAATGAAGGTATGAGCATATGGAATAGATTCGCAGATATATGAGTGGCTTGAAGACTTCTTAAGTTATAGAACACAGTACATTGCCCTCGATGGTGAGTGTTGATCACAGACCAAGATATCATCAGGAGTGCCTGCAGGAGGAAGTGTGATAGGATTGCAGTTGTTCTCTATATACATAAATGATTTGGTAGACAGGGTGAGCAGCAATCTGCAGTTGTTTGCTGTGGTGTGTGGTAATGTGTCGAAGGAGGAAACAAACTGGCTTTGACAAACTTTCTAGTTGATGTGATGAATGGCAGCTAGCTCTAAATGCAGAAAAATGTAAGTTAATGTGAATGAGTGGCTAAAACAAATCCATAATTTTCAGATAAAGCATTAGTAGTGTCCTGCTTGAAATGGTCATGTTATTTAAATACCTGGGTGTAACATTGCAAAGCACTATGAGATGGAACAAGCATGTGAAGACTGTGGTAGGGAAGGTGAATAGTTGACTTTAGTTTAATGGAAGAATTTAGGAGGGTGTGGTCCATTTGTACAGGACCACATATAGGACACTGGTGCGACCTATTCTTGAGTACTGCTCAAGTGTTTGGGATCCATACCAGGTCAGAGTAAAAGAAGACAATGAAACAATTCAGAGGTGGGTTGCTAGATTTGTTACCACTGGGTTCAAACAACATGTAAGTGTTACAGAGATGCTTCAGGAACTTAAATGGGAATCCGTGGATGGAAGGAAATGTTCTTTTTGAGGAGCACTATTGACAAAATTTAGAGAACTGGCATCTAAAGGTGACCGCAAAATGATTCTACTCTCACCTTACATTGTGCATAAGGACCATGAAGATATAAGAAATTAGGGCTTGCACTGAGGCATATAGGCAGCCTTTTTTCATTTGCCCTATTTGGCAGTAGAACAGGAAAGGAAATCAGTAGTAGTGGTACAGGGTGTCGTGTGCTACACGTTGTATGGTTGCTTGTGGAGTACATAGACGTAGATGTTGACCTGTCTTCTCTGGTTACTTTAACCTGTGGTCAAAGTGAACTTGTTGCTATATAAGTACACATGGAACTTCTAAATTGCATATATTATTGTCAATACCTCTTTTACTATTTGTAATTACATTGTGTTTCACTGAGAATCTTTGATGTGAATGATTATGGTTGATATGCACCATCTGGATTTATGTGTGAAATACCCTTAACTGTTCAATATTGTGATTCATCTTCTGTCACAATCAAGGATGTTCCAACACGTAGTGTGCTAAACAAGGTTCTAAGCAGAATTTCCCCAAGTGTATAGGAAGCTAATAAACTGCTGCTACATGCTTTTTAAGTGATGCCACAAGTAAATGACTTCTTTTAGACGAGTTCATATTTGTTGATTGTACTTTGAGCCTGTCTGGTCTTGATATTGATGTGTTCGTATTAGTAACTGAGAATATACAATTGCCTTAAAGTTGACACAATGTCTTAAAAACTCATTGAGGTTTTTATTTGTAATTATCACCAGTACTGAGCCCAACTACTGAAAATTATTAGTTACTGGACTCTCTGTTTCATTCATTTTTCAAAATGTTAATTTCATCTTTGATGTGAACTGTAACTATCTGGCTCTATGATATTTAGATGCTTCTGTTGGTTTTAAGTTAATATGGGCTTCAAAACTATTAGCTCATCCTTGACCTGCCATAAACAGTGTGGGAAATTGAGTGTACAAGCTGTTTAAGGTTTTGAAAGGTGTATCTTGTGAAATAATATTTACTGTATCTCAAATTGTGAACCCCAAAATAGAAAAGGTGCCATCCGTAAATTTACTTATTACTACCAGTATTTCCACCATTAAGTTTGTACACAATACTTGTTTGTACATTGTTTCTATAACAAACATATGTTTGATTGGAACCTTCTGCTTGCTAAATGAAGTCATAAGTAGCTTTCTGTTACCAAAAGAAGAGAGCATAATTTCAGGATGTATTCCGGAAATACCACAGTGCAGCCAATGAAGTCTCCTGTTTAGTACCACCCATACATATTGCAATTAGTCATGGTGCTTAACTAATATATAATAAGGCATATAAATAAACAGTCAGGGCACAGGACATGCTGTAACATTATAATAAGAGTGGCTGTTTTCCTTATATGGCCCTTGCTGGCCTGAAAGCAGCAGCAAATACTGACAATTCTGATTCTGAGGAGAGTGACTCTTGGTGAGCATTCTCCTGAAATTTTAACTTTTTTTGCAACTGAGTACCTGATGCTTTTGCTAGATCATGTGCATAAATATTTTCAGCATTTCTTCCAGCGATTGGCCTGTTAACTAACACCCGTTAAAATCAAGTATGTTTTGCACTCCTACATCACATATTAATGAGTCAGCAAATGACTCTTCACAGTTCTGACATTTGAACTCATATTTAATGGTTTTGTTTGCTCATGATAAAAAGTAGTTTCAGCTGATTTGTAATTTGCACAACCACTGTACACATAAATAATTTTCATGTAGATTTTACACCTTTTTGTCTAGGGTTCTGAGTGGAGTCATGTACATAGGTATAAAAGTCTTAAAGATGTTCTCATCAAAAATAAAACAAAAAAAGTCAAATACATATCAATTTAAAAAAAAATTAATGTACCCACTCAGCAAATTGTACAAATTATATTATCATCTAGCTTCAAGGACTGAACATTTCTGTTACGTAGTGAGTAGCACTGTTCATTGCAAAGCTGCATGACAACTAGTAGTATATTGTAATGAGGCCTTTGTTGTAATAGTTGAAGATCACTTTCTCTTTGAAAAATACTAATGTAATCAAGTAAATATTAAAATAACAACAGAATATAAACAGAAGCTGTTTAACATAATGAGGGAAGTAGCAGCTTATTTCAAAGTAGTGACATTACTCCTCATTTATTAGGTTATATTTAACTGGTGAAATGCAATACAGTGATAGTTTATTGTTAATAAAGTGTACAGATTAATTTTCTAAGACTTGCTTCTCTATCTATTAATGTGTATCTGGACTCATACCACATTCCTGATTGTTATCTGTCTTCATGGAGGCTACATAATATGATGGATGGATGGATGGATGGATGGATGGATGGATGGATGGATGGATTTAATGGATGGATATAGATTTATGTATGTTTGTGGTATTTATGTACATATGGATAGATGGATAAATAAGAAGATATACTGTGAGACATTGACAGTCAGAAGATGAAAGGAGAGTATACAGGCTGTCTGAATTGTCACAGATTCACTGTAAATTGAAGCAGTGAGGAAACTGAGAGATGTCACTCTAGGACAAGTAAGATGTTACATCAGGTGAATCCAAATTTCTAGAGTTCTGGCAGAAAAGGAAAAATTGGTATTGTTATTCACTACTTGTAAGTTGCTGGCTGTCTTGAAGAATGCAAGGGAGTAAAAATGACATAGGAATGGGATCTCAGAAAACTAAGATAACTGATTTTCGGTTCCCAAGTGAATGTTAACATCATCATAACACAAAGTTACAGCAAGTATCAGATATTTTATGTTAAGGACTCTGCTTCTTATTCCTCAAAGTAAGTTATTATTAATGAATGTCACATGCTGTAATAGATGATCCTCCCCCCCCCCCCCCCCCCCCACACACACACACAGAGAGAGAGAGAGAGAGAGAGAGAGAGAGAGAGAGAGAGAGCAAATAATGATATTGTTCCCAAAGATTTCTAAGATTATTACCTTAGGTTGCAGTACATACTGGAATGTGGATCCACAGCTGGGTCATCGGTGTATCGCCAAGTGCCACCAACTGTTGTAGACTGCTCAAAAACCACTATGTTGAAGCCATGAGCGGCACTCAAAAGTCTTGCTGCACACAGACCAGCGGCCCCAGCTCCCACGATGCACACAGACTGCATCTGAATAATAAAACTAATGAACAGTTGTGTAAACATCAGTTTAACAAAATGTGCTGCCTCCTAAAAATTCTCAGTACTTCAATGATGTGCTGTGAACTATTTAAACATTGTGTTGTGTTGTGTTGTGTTGTGTTGTGTTGTGTTGTGTGTGTGTGTGTGTGTGTGTGTGTGTGTGTGTGTGTGTATTTTTAAGGGACAAAACTGCTGAGGTCATCGGTCCCTGGACTTACACACTACTTAAACTAACTCAGACTAAATTATGAAGAACAACACAAACACCCATGCCCGAGGACTAAAACCTCCAGCAGGAGGGGCCGCACACAGAACAGTGTTTTGTGTAGCTGTGATTGCATTAAGTCAGAGGTAATTCAACTCAAATGTGAGCAGACAGTTGGTGCTCATATGGTGCGCACTTCCTTAACCAAGAGAGATTAAGTGTTTGGTGTTTCAAGAGGCATTGCATTACAGATTTATGCCACACACAGGGAAAACAGAAAAGCATCATGCACTCAGTCATAGCATGGATGAAAGAGTGTGTTGAGTAATCATGACAGATGGTCATTGAAAAGGATTGTGATGAAAAATGACATGATGTCAGCTGCAGAAGTCACTGCAGAACTAAATTTTGCACTTATGAACACTGTAAGCACCAAAACAAAACAAGCTGGGAATTGCAGTGTGAGTTGGAATCCCAAAACCATTCATCAGTTATTCAAATACCTATAACAGTGAAGTTTGGTGCCATAAAACCTGGACTAAGGAGCAATGAAAGAAAGCCATTTGGTCAGATAAGTCTTGCTTCACACCATTTCCAACTTTTGGCTGAGTCTACGTCCCAGGAGTATAACCTGGCAGGGGTTTTCAACTCTGAAACAACCTAAAAGTTTCCGTTTATGCTCAATCTATCATTGGCACCTAGTATTTTCTGTCAGGACGAGTTGTTGGCCAGACTTGACAGGGACCAGAAAATTACCTACCATCACAAATTTATAACAGGTCAGACCCTTTTGGCTCATACCCTCCACAAGTTGCTCCACAATAATGGTGCTTTTCTGTGCTCACTGGCCTGCAAGCACAAATTTACACATCTGAAATCCAAATTACATTCTTCTCCTTGTTTGGCTACCTTCCATCTTGTCACCACCTGGTCTAGTCTTGGCTACAAATGCCTCTAAGTATGGGCGCAGGGTTGTTCCTACACATCACTATGGCGATAGTTCCAAATGTTTGTATCTTACGCATAAAAAATGCTAAACTCTGCTGAAGAGCACTACTGCCAAGTTAGAAAGGAAGTGTTTGCTATCGTCTATGCCCTCAAAAAGTGTCATGTGTTCTTGTATGGATCTAAGTTCCACTGCATTACTCACCACAAGCCCTTGGTTTCATTTTTTAATCCTCTCCTGCACTGTGTATTGTTTCTGTCTCACTAGAACTATGAAATAAATTTTTCCCCTACGATTTCTCCTACCGCACAGCATGCCAACACCAATGTGATGTCCCAGCTTCTGATGGGACCAGATCATACTTTTGATCAGGATGAGCTCCTTTGTTTTCACTTGAGGCACAACATACTATGAAAGGGTTTCCTGTTATGGGCTCCTGGATCACATCTGTTGATCAGGTTTTGCATCACATGGTTCATCTCGTTCAGAATGGTTGGGGAGAGAGGCATCCAGGGAGCGCTTCTGATCCTTTACATAACTATTTTGCCATCTGTCACCACTGTTCGGTATTTGATGGTGGTGGACTCTTAGCTATGGATGGGCTGTCATCCAGGATTGTGATCACAGCCACCCTACAGTGGGAGGTGCTTGGGGGTCTCTCATACCAAGTCATTGGCTCATCAACATGTGTTTTGGTGTGGCATTGACAGTGACATTGTGTGTCTTGTTGCAACCTGGTCTCTGCATGCTACACAACAGGCAGCATCATGGGTGACACACTGTCTATGGCCTGCACCACAGCGTCCATAGGAAAGCATCCATGTTGATTTCATGGTTCCCTTCCTAAATTCTTACTGGTTGTTGGTTGTTGATGCTTTCTTGCAGTTTCTGTACATTATACATTGTCCTTCAATGTCAGTTGCAGCTATGATTCAGGCCCTCTCCAAAATTATTCTATTGAAGGATTGCCTTATGATTTGTGATGGACAACAGTTCACAGTTTAAGACTCAGTTCTTCCATGATTTCTGTTATCATCAAGGCATTCATCATGTCACTGCTCCTCTGTTCCACTCCCAACCTAAAGGAGAGGCAGAATGGCTCTTATGCAAGTTCAATGTTCAAATGAAGAAGTATGACATGGACTATTCTGAGGAAGATGCCTTGAAGTGCTTTTTGAATTCCTTCAGGGATTTCAGTCTGGCCAAAATGCTCCTTGGTCACAAGCTATGTACTATCCTGCTTCTGCTCAGGCTGTCCTATTAACATCAGTTGGCTCAGCCCTCAGTGCTGATCAGTCCTGGTTATGGGGTCTAGCCTTGGGGGTTGAGTCACCAAATTTGATTCCTGCCACAATATGCAGCTGCTGAGGACACCATTTCTGTATGGTGCACACTAGTCAAGGGCTGGTGGTGCACCATAACAATCAGCAGTGATCCAGACATGGAGATACTACCAGCATGCGTGTCATTGGTCCTCCTTTATGGTACTTTGTGGGACGGAAGGGGGGGGGGGGGGCAGTGGAGGCTCGAGGGGAGGGGGGCAATTCCTGATGCACATGTCTACAACTGTGTCACATCTACATCTATATGGATACTCTGCAAATCACATTTAAGTGCCTGACAGAGGATTCATCGAACCACCTTCACAATTCTCTATTATTCCAATCTCGTACTCCTATGCACCAGTCCTACCCCCCCCCCCCCCCCCTTACTGATACTTAAGAACGAGAAATCTCACCAAGCCACATTCAAGAACAAAGGATTTATGAGCATATACTTTCACATCCGTAATTCTGGATGCAGGGCCACCCATAGGTTTTGTGGGCCCCTAGATAACGTTTTTTGAGAGCTCTCCAAGCCGCCTCAGCCCATAGGAGTTAATTATCACAAATATTGATTCTCCTTATGTTGTTTTACATTTAATCAGTAAATAAATGCTGCCTGTACAATGCATTGTCAAAAATTTATTTAGCAACTGAATGTGCCAAATCTTAACAGATACAAATATTAGTATACACAATAATAACAGCTACTAAAAGAAAAAACCTAATATTTAATGAGAAACCTCTGCAGCATACTTCATTATCTTGATTTAAAAAGCCTGGCTGAAATTCTCAGTGTCAGCTGAACAATTATAGACAACTGTAGGTGGAACACTGAATCTTCTATTCTTGTAGTTGATGAAGTTATCCACCACATCACCTAATCTCATTTTAAAAACAAGTTTATGTTCTATTGATAACAGTGCCAGATGATTTAGTTGACCTATAATGATTTTTAATCAATGCTAATTTACTTAATGCTCCCTCACATAAAGCAACAGTCACAGGTAGGGTACTGAAAATCCTGAGCGCAACACAGAGTTCAGGAAACTTCAATTTACAAATTTCATTTATAAGAAGAGATGAAAGCCCTTAGTTTTTGTTGTCTTTGTCAAATCCAGAAAGTAGCTACACTCACTCACTTAAAATTCACAATTCTTTGATAGCATTATCACTCAGACCATCAGGAAAAGTTCTAATTAATTTCTTTAACATGTCACCATCATCTAAAGTTGTACTTATTCTGAGAATGTCTTCACAGTTTGCACAAATGTATCTCATTTCCTCATATCCAGAATCCACCTGAGAACAATCATGTCTATAATTACGTCAAAAACCACTTTTTAAAATTACTGTTCTTCAGTTTCTTGCGGGAGAGTGGCAGCTCCTCCTCTACTACCCTATGAGATTCATCAAAGAAAACCTTCCTTTCTGTTCCTCTCCCTTTTTGAAAAAGAAGCCTGAATCCCAATTTCAGAATCCATTTCTTTGGCTCTGCTTAAGAACTCAGGACAGAGAGTTCTTACATCCTTACCTATGGCAATCAAAAAAGCTTTAATATTTCTCATTTCAGTATCAAGAGAAATACTTTTGACTGTAGAATCAAACTTCTTACATTTATAAGGTCTAAAATGTCCCTCTAAAATCTGTTTCAAACTTCAAAAAATAATTGATCAGCACAGAATTTGATGCACCGTTCCACAATGGTGGTTTTTAACAGACTTGCTGTCCCATACACATTTAACAATCTCCAATTAATGTCTACCAATGTTTGTCCTTTGGCAACCAAGAAAGGAATAACAGCATGTTGGTTCTGTCTGAATGCATTTGGCAATAACACCACCATAGTTCATGTTTCAACAGTTACCACATGCATGTCAGAAAGACACAAATGTCACACTAATCCCTTACCTACAAGTTGGTGCTTATATATTCACAATGGAGTCATTCTACTTTGCATACACACTGCAGCAATGGCCTCAAATGGAAACTTTTTTATTGCCCCTTATATTTTCCTCTTTATTGAAAAAACATACCAAAAAATTGAAATATACTGTTTGGTCTTAGACACATCTGGAGTAGTGTCACTGACAAATGAGGGGGGAAAAAAGATGAAAAAAATAACAGAGCTTTCTGCCTTTCTTCTACTTTTCCCCTGATATTTATCCTCACACAAAGATAAAAGTTCATTCTGTGCTCTCCAAGATAAATAATGCACTATCTTTTCATGTTTCTCAGAACACTTTTAGCATAAATTGTTTATTCTCTTAAGAATGGGTCATATTTAGCCAATAACCGAATTAACACCATGAAGGTACCACTATCTGGTTCTCATAACTGGTGGCTATTTTCCATACAAGACTAACTTCATGATGCTAAAATGATACTAATATCTAAAATTCTTTATAACAGTTTACATAAAAAGTCTTTTTCTTTCAGCAATATTTTCTGGAAAGTAGTATGCACACTGTTACCTACCAGGCTTTGCTCAAAACATCATCATGCCAAATAATTATTTTTATGCAACAGACTATTCTCCTGATAGGAAATAGTAGAGTATAGATCTTTCCAAGTTGTTTTCATGAAGTCAAATCCTTTATCTAGTTTAGCTAACCTACAAGAGGCATTCAGTAAGTAATGAAACACAGTTTTGTTTCATCCAATTTCAGTTGAAAAAATGTGGATTTTGTTGTGGGACATCATGGAATATTCCCACTTTAGCCCCTATGGTTTCATGAAGTTTTGATACGTGGCAGCGCTATACATAACCTTCAAAATAGAGTCTGTAACAGAAGTGCATTCCAAGCAGAGAGTTGTCATTGAATTTTTTTTAGCAGAAAACCAGAGCAGTCGTCCATGGAAATCTTATATCCCTGACATTTTGTCCAAAGCTACGTTGGACATCTTCGGAGGTGCTCCTGGTTGTGCTGAGTCTTGCTGACTGACGGGTCGGACATCAAAGAACGGCCTAAACACCGTAGCAAGTGGGTGTGGTCTGGATTTCATGTGATAGCAGAGATAAACTTTGTCAAGGATGAAATATAACTATTGGTCATAGTATGTCAAGGATAAAAACTTCTCATTGATTCTGTAGCACCACTGTCCATACATTGCTGAGTTTCATACCTTATTCTTTTCTGTTAAAATTATCCCCATGTTTCTAAACTTTGATGGCTTCTCTATATAGCCATGGATAATAGTTCATCATTGTACATAAAACTTCAGTTTCTGAAAATTTCACTACGTGGTCGGCCGACTGAAGAGCATGTTCCGCCCCGGCTGACTCGTCTGTTTTCCCTAGTCGGCAAAGACTTTTATGTTCCTTCAGCTATGTATTCACACTTTTCTTTGAAGTTCCAATGTCAACCCTACCACTTGCAGACAGAGGGGGACATTTATCCTTAACGGGACGATGTGCTTGGCCTATTTTCTTAGTTGGTCTGAACATAGGTCGAATGTTAGGTTTCTTTAAAATCTTGCCAATTTGATGAAGGGTAGAGAAACCATGATCTTCCATTGTTGTATCCTATCATTTTCCTTAGGCCTCCTGTTATTCAGTCGCAAAACTCTATTAATTTCCTTACTAGAGTACCCATTCTTCTCAAAAGCCTGCTTTAGATGTTTTAACTCAGCGTCCAGGTATTCCGGCGCACAAATCCTTTTAGCTCTGTCCACTAGACTTTTAATTACAGATCTTTTCTGTTGTGGACGATTCAGTGTACATGTGGTAGGGTCTACATTGGAACTACAGAGAGAAGTGTGAATACAAGATTGAAGGAACATAAATGTCTTTGCCAACTAGGGAAAACAAATAAGTCAGATGTTGCAGAACATACTCTTTAATTTGGTGGTCACATAGCGAAATTTTCGAAAACTGAAGTTTTATGTACTATGATGAACTATTATCCATGGCTATACAAAGAAGCCATCGAAATATAGAAACATGGGGATAATTTTAAAAGAAAAGAAGACGCTATGAAACTCAGCAGTGGCGCTACAGAATCGATGAGAAGTTTTTATCCTTGACATACTATTATCGATAGTTATATTTTAGCCTTTATTTATCTCTGCTATCACGCGAAATCCAGACCACGCCCACTTGCCATGGTATTTAGGCTGTTCTTCGATATCTGACTCATCCGTCAGCAAGACTCAGCATAACCAGGACCACCTCTGAAGGTGTCCAACGTACCTTTGGATGAAACATCAGGGATAGAAGAGTTCCATGGACCACAGCCATACAACCAAGAAGAATTCTTGGCAGCTGGAACATCCAGTCATGGAAGCCTTCATTGTATGAGAAAACCAGAGCATCATATATATTCATAGTCAGAGATCTGGGAGTGAACAAAAGCATGGCGAGTCATTGGATGAGGCATCTGTCAACATTGCACCAAGATCATGCAAACCTGACCAATCTCCCACATGCCAGCTCGTCGCCGACAGCTGTGACTCCTGCAGTAGTGGAATGTGCAGATACTCTCATTCAAGGTGATCAACAGATCACAGTCAAACGCCTCATTGCTCAACTGAACATCTCTGTTACTATTACTGACACACTCGTCCACCAGTTGGGGTACTCAAAAATGTGTGCCCACTGGGTTTCTCGCTGCTTAATGGAAGATCATAAAGACCAATTAAAGACCACATATGCAGAATTGCTTGCAGGTTATGAGGCTGATTGTGACAATTTCTTGCCAAACATCATCACTGGTGATGAAACGTGGGTTCATGACTTCGAACTGGAAACAAATTGGCAATACATGGTGTGGTGCCACATCACCTATCCTCTAAAGAAAAAGTTCAAAGCCCATGCTCTCAGCCAGTAAAGTCATGGTGATACTCTTCTGGGACTCTGAAGTGGTTATTCTGTTCGATGCCCTACCTTATGGTGCAATGTTCAACTCTGAAATATACTGTGCTACCCTCAGGAAATTGAAGAAAGGACTTTAGTGTGTTCATTATCACAAACATGCAAATGAACTCCTCCTCCTCCTCCATGATAATCCAAGGTCTCATAAAAATCAGCAAGCTTGACAGGGGTTCACAAAACTTCATTGGACTATTCTTCCTCATCTACTCTACAGCCCAGATCTCGCACCTTCAGACTTCCATTTGTTTGGTCCAATGAAGGCTGCACTCCACAGGAAGCAGTACATGAATGATGGGGAACTTATTGATGCAGCATGACTTTGGCTCCAACATTGACCAGTAGAGCAATACCTTGAGGGCATGCCAGATCTACCAGTAAAGTGGCATAAGGCTCTCACATTGAACAGAGATTATGTTGAAAAATAGGATTTTGTAAACAAAAGAGTGGGGAATAACATGGTGTACTGGAATCCTGAATAAAACCAATCTGTTTTCAGAAAAAAGATGTGTCAATGTGCCTCATAGCTTGACAGGATTTTTGGAATTGTTCTGAAAAAATAAGCATGACCAACAGAAAAGTTTTTCTGGCTGTCATTACACACTAATTAATCTCCTCTTACATCAAATTTGCTCAGGATACCAAAATATCTGTGTAAGATCCAAACAAATATCACCCACAGACAAAATCATTGAGATCAACTGCCAAAGCATTTGCAACAAAATTCCAGTGTTTAATGCATCAGGTTGTGCTATACATAGAGGCTGTTACCCACATAGTTGACTGTATGTGGGGTGCACAAAAGGATTTTTTTTTTAGATTAAGTGCCCCTCAGTCTGGTCCATATAATGCTCCTGTACGGGATACCAAAGTATCTGAGTAAAATCCAAACAAACATCCCTCACAGACAAAAGCATTAAAATCATAGAGATCAACTGCCAAAGCAGTAGCAACAAAAGCCAGTGTTTAATGCACACCTAAAAAGCACGATACCAGGAATGGAAAGCTGGTTAGAACCTGAAATTTCTAGCAGTAAGATTTTGCTGGAAAATTGAAGCACATATCAAAAAAATGGACTAATGGAAAATGGAAGTGGTGTATTTGTTGTAGCAGATAAAAAACTCTGGTCAACTGAGATTCGAACTGAAGCTTAATGTGAGACAGTTTGGGCAGGACTCTGTATCAAAGGTGGTCATATACTGGTATTGTCCAGAGATTGCAGTGGCACACCAAAGTTGGCAATGCAAATCGATACCACAGATATTACTGAGGGCTTGCTGCAATCCACAACAGCCAACAGGAGGCACTCCAGAAGACATACCCTCCCTCTCAGTATAGCAGCACCCTTGCACTGAAGTCAGCGTAGTGTCAAGCATGCAAGCGCTCTCCCAGTTTGAAACCTCAGCTACAGCAGTCATCATCCAGAACAGTGACAATTAAAGTTTCTGATGAAATGTAATTTTGCAAATGTTGCATTTTTTTACAGCAAGAGAACAGTTCATTGACCTGTACATCAGGTGGTGCTTTAATAGTCAATGGTAGTTGTAAATTATCCAGCAATCTTGCGACATAGAACTGTGTCAAAGTTAAGTAAATCTTTTATTCATTAATGTAATGAAGTGAGCTAATATTTCATGTGTTCTAGTTTGATGAGAATTCTCCCAGAGCAATCAAAGAACTCACAGTTATGGCCAGATGAAAGTTGTTTCATCAGTTCACAACAAATGGCAATGATAATTTGGGCTTAATCTGCTCCATCTTCCTGCCTGTGTGTGAGTTGTGCATATTTTTATTGTTGTACTTATTGTATTCTCTTGTATCTGTGTGGGTACTAGTTTTCAACATGTTTGAGATGTCACAGGATATGTCTCTAATCAAACTTGCACAGTTTCAGGCATGGCAGATAGAAAGCCTGCTGCTCACTGTTGGACAACTGACACCCTTAGTACAGAAAGAAGCATCACTGTTGCTAGTAACTGTTCCAAAATTCTGTCCATACCACAGCCAAGATGAATAATAGTCAGACTACAAGGAACAATTAGAGGTGTACTTCATCTTCTACAAAATAACAGGTATGGAGTGCAACGCTTACTTATTGTCCACCATTTGGTACCATGGTTTATCAACTCTGAGTGAAACTGTGAGCCGAAACTGTTCCTGTGTAAGTCATACACAATGAAAAAAATGAAATGGTTGTGTGGCATTGTTGACCGGAAGGTCCCATCTGGGGAGGTTTGGCTGCAGGATTGGAAGTCTTATTTCAGGTGATGCCACACTGGGTGACTTGCATGTCGGTGGTGATGAGATGATGAGGACAACACAGCACCCAATCCATAAGTGGAGAAATTCTCGGACCCAGCCAGGAATCGAACCCAGACCTGCTGCATGGTACAAAAGCACATAACCGCTTAACTAAGCAGGTGGACATTCACATACAATGATCTTGTGGAACTGCAAGATGAGTATTATGACTGCTGCACTGTTTAATTTTTTTCTTCTGAATCAGCAGCCTGCTCAGACAAAAAGTGGGTAGAGGAACTCAGAGGTCTTACCAGACACTGCAAGTTTAAGTGCTCATGTGGAATTAATTATAGTGACATCATGTTACGTGGTACTATTACTCAGAATGTGTTAGACACATGCATTTTCACTGCAATTCTCAAACTATCAGACTCTGATTTAAAAACATATCTGTCCATAGTGGAATTTAAATAAAATGCGGACTCAACTGAGGTTGATTCTGAGCCTCCACATATTTCTTTTGTTCGTAGTGCATCAGACATTGAGTCTCATGTACAGAATAATGTTGAAGTAATTAAGAATAGTGATAAGACAGACAGTAAGCACAGCAGAAGTAAAAACTTTCAGTCTCATAGTACATAACATGTGTTACAAAACTCTGGGAGAAAATTGTATTCTTGTATTCTCAGTGTTTTTCGTGGCATGATCAGAAAGATTGTGCCGTAATGCTAGTTACTTTCATTGTGGATGTGAAGGTCACATTCAAATTTTATGTTTATGAAGCAGGCAGGGGAAGGCTGACAACCACCATTGTGGTAATGAATGGTGGCCACAGCTTCACTATCAGCAAGTGTTCACAGTGTGCAGGTGACACCTTACACTAAGGCATGAGCCAAACCAAGCACTTCTGCATCACACAATTCCTCCACTGCAATTCACAGCTGAGTGAACAAATGTTTTGTTCATTTAAAAGTGGAACATAAGACAACTAAGTTGCAGTTGGACACTGGTGCTTCTGTTTCCCTGAGAAATAAAAACACATATGACAGAATCCTTAGCCCACTGCTACAGCAGTCTACTTCTATTTTGTCTGCCTACAACGGACAAGAAATTCCAATTCCTGGCTTGTGTAGTTCACCATAAACTTTCTAGAGAGTGACAAAGTGTGTTTCTTTTCATGTACTCAAGTCTAAAAGTAGTGCAAACATATTGGGTTACATTTATTTGATTTTTTCAACTTATGCACTAAAAATGATGTGTGGCTCACACTAATGTTTCTGACTTGTGTAGTAAGTACAAGGAACTCTTTGAACCAGGTAAATGAAGGGAAAAATGCTTTGAAGTGCACACCACTGTGAAGGACAATGCACAGCCATGATTTTTTCACATAAGACCTGTTTCCTATTAATTACGTGAGCATGTTGGTCATGAATTGCAAACATGCATGGCAATGGGGTTGTCCAATCAATTTCAGCTAGGTAATGGACAGCACCCTTGATTATTGTGAAAAAGCCTTCAGATGGTTTATCTTTATGTGGTGATTTTAAGGCAACAGTAAACCCACAAACTGTCATGGATTCTTTTCCTCTTCCATGTCTGGAGGAACTGATGGAGAGACTGGGACAGGGCAGACATTTTTCAAAAACAGATTTGTGAGAGGCATATGTACAGTTACTGCTGGACGAACAGTCCAAGCAGTACTTTGTGATAAACACTCACTCAGGTTTGTTTCAGTTTTGAAGGTTATCATCTGGAAGTGTTTCAGCTCCTGCACTTTTTCAGAGGTTCCTGGAACAGTTAATAGCAAAAGTCCCTTCTCATAGTAACTGTCTGGACGTTACTCCTGCTAAACGTTTACCAAATTTACACTATTTGTGTCAAGTTCTTTCTGTTGCTGGCTTAAAGTGCAACAAGGAAAAGTGCTCCTTCTTCCAGGAAGAACTGAACTATTTAGGTCTTATAATAAATGCACAGGGTACACACCCAGTACATTGTCCTTGGCTTCTGCCAGCACCACATAACATTAAGGAGCCCCAATAACGCAAGGCAAAGCTCACCTACTACACAAAATTTATTCCTAATATTGTGCAAATTGCTGCTCTGCTTAACCAGCTGAATCAGAAAAATGTTGCTTTTGTGTTGTCCAAGGAATGCCAGTCTGCATTTCAGCAATCGAAAGTGGTACTGTCAAGTTATAGATGTTTGATTCACTTAATTGCTTTTGCCTCAAAAACTCCTACCAAAGTGCAGTGTAGCTAAAGTCAACATGCAAAAGAGGCACTTGTTGTCATCTATGGTATTACAAAACTTCACCAGACGTTCAATCTGCTGGCATATTATTAGCCTCTGATGGTCTTGTTCAATTCTGCCAAGCCTGTCCCACCTTGCACAGCACAAAAACTGGAATGCTGAGCTCTGATATTGTCTAATTATCAGTATGAGTTGTCGTACAGGACCACTGCATGCCATTCAAGGCTGACATGTTGTGTTCATTACTGGTCAGTACTTACACAGCACTTGATTCATATGAGGAATCATGTTTTCAAATTGATTCTCAGGATACTGAAGGTCTTCAGAATTTTCCTGTTGACATTTGGTGTGGTGCAATGGCAACTGGTTCTGACAGAGCTCTTCAAATTCTTTTGCAATACATGTGCCATGGGTGGCCACACTGTTTGAAAGAAATTCCCTACCCACTGGTGCTATACGATTTTTCGCACCTTCACACACTTTTCACATGATCAGGTGTTATGCTATTGCATATGCAGAATCATGACACATGGGTTGTGATTCATCCATCCCTACAGCAGGAAGTTCTGTCTTTATTGCACAAAGGTCATTGTCGCACAGTTTGCATGAATCAACTCGCGCACCATCATTGTATATGGCAGGGCATGGATGCTCAGATTCAGCTAATGACCACTTGTTGAGAAGTTTGTGCAGAAAATAAGTCAGCTCTGTTGCAATTCTTTTCTGAGTGGCCACATCTGTATGGACTGTGGCAGCACATTCATATATTTTGTGGATCAATTCTGGAACATGTGATGTTTGTTATTGTTCACATCATGAAAGAAGGCAGCTCGATTTTCAGCCATTCTGCACATACCCCTCCACTAGCCACTGGTAGCCAATAATATACATTCTCTTTCCGAGTGGCTAGCAGAGAGTTACAGCGAGAGAGTGAGACTCTCGCTCCTACATGCTGCACTGTTGCCGCACTTTGCAACAACCAAATTTTTCAATCAACTGTCAGTTTTTTTTCCCTTTTTTTTTCTTGCAGCAGTATAGCTGTGTATGTGTAGATGTAAATGTTTAAGTATGATTAAAAGTAAAGTCAGGTGACGACAATGAATGTGAAGTGCTTCACAACCAGGCAAGGGGGATTATTTACCGTATTTATAACTTCTTCAAATGTGAATTTGAAAGCAGATTTCTTTCTGTTGATATCTGAAAACACATGAGCAGACTCCAGAACCATATGGTGTCAGCAAGAGAACTGTAAACGAAAGTGTCAGAGCTGTAGGAACCATAGAAAAAGTTGGTTTTGTGTCACCTCAAAAGTATCAAAATCACAAGGAACCTGTAACATCAATGGATAGTTTTAACAACAACTTAAAAAAGTGCTCCATGTGAATGATGAATGGCCAACATCACAAAAACGTGTTACAGTTATGCAGGTTTCAATGGTAAGAGCTTCATCAATGTGAAGAATTTTAAAAGACGTTGGTTCCAGATATGTTAAGAAGAGAGTCTTTAGTTCAAAGAAGTGTCATAGGTGCAGCACCAATTATATCCCACATAAGGATTCACAATACAAGAGAAGGAGGTGGTTCAATAGTGTATTACTGTGATGAAACATGTGTCAGTTAGAATCATTCCAGGAAGATCTGCTAGAAAATGAGTACTTGCAGTTTTAAAGTTCTCATAGGAATTGGTCCTCATATAATTATTCTGCATGCTGACTCTTCTTCTGGTTTTGTTTCTGGGAATAAACTTGTATTTATGTGTAAGAAAAACAGCAGTGACTACCATTCGGAAATGAATGCTGTCAGTTTCGTGACGTAATTCACAATTCTTGTCATACCTTTACTTCGAAGTCGGTCATTGCCAGTTTAAATTCAACTGTTACGGAGTAAACACCAAGTACAAACACCAGAAAAGTGGATTTTTTTCCTGGCTTAAAAATAAAAATATTAAGCAAATATAACCCAGACTAGTGCCGATCTCCTGCAGCCTGTTAATTTATACAAGTCACCTGACAGAACATACAAACTTGACTACCTTGCATGTGAATGGGGTCACATAGTTTTGCATTTACCCTCACGCCACTGCCAGTGTAGCCCCATGGAATTAAGTTGGGCAGATGGTTTTAAGGCTATGACATACATTGAATCGCTTGGGCATGAGGCAATAGACGACATCCAAACTTTAGCATTGGCACAGTCTGTGCAGATGCTAAAGAGGTTCAGGAAGAAGAAGTTGACAGGGAAGTGATGATGGATATAAGCTTTGAACCTATCATTGTAAATTTACAGTCAGATTATTCGGAAACAGACTCATATAGAAGTGACGATGGTATTACAATGTAGACTTTTGGTTTTAATATTTGTTATTCCCCTCATAGATCTGAATGTATTATACAATGTACCATAGGCAAATGAGCCTGACATTGATTGAAATTGTTTTTAATATTTATCATTCCCCTCATAGAGTTGAACATACCCTACACTATACCATAGGCAAACAAGCCTGACAGTTGTCCGCAGCAACGCAGTTCGACAACATGGACTTTGTTTGCCCCCTCTCTGCTGCCATGCATGTGTAGTTCTCATCCCCCCCCCCCCCCCCCCAATGCTTCCTTTCTGCTCCATCTCTATGCATGGAAGTGCTGTCCTAGGTGACGCGGCCTTTAGTGTAGGTGCTCACAGTAAGTTTCCTTTTGTTGTCCCCATGACATGCACCACTACAGCAGGTGCAGTATTGGCTTTGTCTTCTATTTTTTGTCTTTAAGGTCTTCCTGAGGTCACTATCTCTGATAATGGACCACAAATCACATCAGCTGATTTCCAACAATGCTGTGCCACCAGTGGCACACACAACACCATTTCACTCACAGTCTAATGGTGAAGCTGAATGGTTTGTCAAAATATTCAAAGGTCATATGGAGAAACTTTGTTCCCCCCACACATGGGATCAGGTACTGAAAATTTTTCTGTCCTCTTACCACTCTTTGCCACATGACGAGAAGTTGCCGTCAGAACTGTTACACAGCTGTAAATGCCGTATCCTGTCACATCTCCTGCAGATGCCGCAAAAACAAGTCACTCCACAATGTCAGACAAAGTTTCAGCCACAGATTGAAGTATTTTACAAACTCTTTGGCATGCAACAGCATTGGAAGTGTGGAGTCATTACCAAAGATATTGGACATTTGTCTTATGCTGTCCATGGGTCTGCTGGGCTACTGTGAAGCCAACAAAACCAACTGTGCCATGCATACGAGTATGTCAGTCGTTCTCCCACACAATCTTTGTCTGAAGACCCAGCACATTGCTGGGATCCTCATCTGCAACTACAGCCGTCTCTGTGCCAGTCATGGATGGCACTTTTCATGGTGGTACCCACGGAGATCGGTACACTGCCGCCACTGACGGCACCGGTGCCAGCTCCAGCCCAACTGCCCATACCAATGTCCAGGGACATGCCATCCCTGGAATGTCATCCACACCACCTCAGAACATCCCCTCACTGTCCAGCCGACCACAATGCTTGTGTCTCAGGATGCAGGCGTGCACCCTGCATCTGATGTTTCAGGATTCCTGCACAGTAGATACCGGGGTATGAGCAAGGAGCCACCATCAGCCATAGTTACCCTCCCTGCCTCATCATCTGCACCCCCATGCAGTCCTCTACCCCCCCCCCCCCCCCACTGTCAACATGTGCATCTGCTCTACACAATAACAGTGTGAACGTGGTTTTGGGGGGGGGGGGGGGGAGGAGGAATGTGGTAAAATCTAGAGATCGCAGTGCCACACCAAAGTTGGCAACACAAATTAATACTGCAGACATTAGTGAGGGCTCACCACAATCTGTAACAACCTATGGGAAACACTTCCAAAGACACGCCTTCTCTCTCAGTATAGCACCACCTTCACACTGAGGTCAAGAGCAACTGTGTCAAAGTCAAGTAAATTTTTCATTAATTTCTGTAATAAAGGGAACTAATATTCCATGTTTTCTAGTTTGATGAGACTTTTCCCACAGCAATCAAAGAACCACAGTCACAGCAAGAAGAAAATACTTTTTACAGGCCACAACAATAAATGTATAATTGGATCTTTCTATCAACCACCATACTCACCCCCACGTGTAACCAAAAACTGCACAGAAAATCTCAATTGGCTGTTACACAAGTTTTCCTATCATACTGTCATCATCAAGGCAGACTTTTTATCATACAACAATCAACTGGGATAACTATTGTTTTGTAAAGTGGTGGGCAATGGTGTCTCTTTGTGGTTGTCCACAATGAAACTGGTATTAGTGATCAAGAAGATGTAGTAGCAATGATTACCAAAGTGCAAAGATCAACTAAAAGAAGTAGAACGATTTAAATGTTCTGAAAACTATATAACAAAGCAGCAGTGTCATATCCCTTTGCGAAACTTGGAATGTATAGCTCTGGAAAGGAGCATACAGAACATGTGTGGTTCAAGTTTAAAAGTATAGTTCCCCATGGACTGGACAGATGTGTACCTATTAGACACATATCATGGGAGGTACGATATACAGGTACTGTAAAGCAACTTCTAAAGAAACAGAGACTACTACATAACAGGTGTAAAACAAAGCATAGGATTAATGATCCAGAGATACTGAATGGAACACATTTGGCTCCCAAAAGGTCCATGCATTAATCCTTCAATTACTACCTTTGCAGGATCTTACCAGAATTCCTCTCAAAAAACCCACAGAAATTCTGACCATACTTATGGCTATTATTGGTACCAAAGTTAATGTCTAGAGACTCATGGACGAGACAGAAAATGTAATTGGGGGTAGCAAAGCAAAAACAGAAATGCTAAACTCCATTTTCAAATGTTCCTTTACAAAGGAAAATTATGAATATTATTTCAGTTTAATTTTCACATCACTGCAAAAATGAGTAATATAGATATTACTGTCAGTGGTGTTGAGAAACAGCTGTAATCACTAAAACTGAACAAAGCTCCAGTGCCCAATGGTATTCTGATGAAACTCTGTGCTAAATTTGTGGCTGAATTAGCCTTTCTTTTTATCATAATCTACCATAGATCCTATAAGTAAAACATCATGCTCAGTGGTTGGAAGAAAGCACAGGTCAGACTTACCTATATGAAGGGTACCAGAAGAGATCTGCAAAACTACCATCCAGTATCTCTGACATCATTTGTAGCAGAATATTAAAACATATTCTGAGCTCAAATATAATGAGGTATCTCAAGTAGAATTCCTTCCTCTATGCCAATGAACACAGATTCTAAAAACAATGGTTTTGCAAAACCCAGGTCTTGCGTTTCTCACATTACACTGTGAAACCCACAGACCGAGGCAGTCAGGAAAATGCAGTATTTCTTGACTTTTGAATAGCATGTGATCCAGTACCACACCTACACTTATTACTGAAAATCTGGTAATATGGGGTATCAAATGAAATTTATGACTAGATTGAGGATTTTTTTAGTCAAGGAAGACATGGCATGTTATTTTGGATGGAGAGTCCTTGACAGATGTAGAAGTAACTTCAGGTGCATGGCTGGTTTAAGGCTACCATAAGAACCACCATCATGGGGAGCCCCAAGCTTGAGAGAGCCCTGCCATGATGTGTCAAAATCTGTCCTTACTTAACCTATAGTCTGGTTTCCTGTTAAAAAAAATAAACAAATTCTTCAAATTTAGAATGTTAATAAGCTCCATTCAGACTAGTTCCACTGTCAAGTGCACCTTCATTGTTCATTCTAATTTCCCTTGAACTGGATAGCTTTGATGAATACCATGGTAGACATTCTCCATGTGAGCCTATGACAGTACAGATTTCCATTATTTCCCAATCAGCCACCAGCTTGTGCAAAAATACCAGAAATATTTGATATCATCAACCAGTGGTGTACAGCTTTTTGTCACAATGTTATGTAGAGTGTGGTGTGAAGGCTGAGATTGACAGGTAGCCTGCAGTGACAGCCCTCAACCCTTATGGCTGTCTTGTGGTTTAGCATTACCACTGCCACTCCATGGACTGGACATGTTCAGGTACAGGGCCTAATGTTTATGGTATCTTGGTTCAGCATCCCAGTCAGGTGTGGAATGCAAACACAGCCCATGTGCCTATTTCTAGTGCTATTGGAGTCTGTGATTTGGTTTATGCAAGAGTGTAGAATGGATCATTACTTTTAGTCAGGAGCCAAAAAAAGAAAATATTGGGGTGACATCCTAAAAGAGCAATTGCAGTAAAAGGCTTCATTAAAAGAATTTCTTAACCAAACTGGCAATGTTTTTGTGAATATACAGTGTGATATGAAAGAACATAGTGTTACTAAAGCTAGATCAGCTGATAATGCTGAAGAATCGTGCATTTTGTGCAAGCAAGAACTAGTGACTGATGAAACTGTTTCACTAGTAGAAATAGCTTGTGGTAGTGTTACTGCAGAAAAAAAAAAAACAGAGCAGGCCAATATCACTATCAAGAAAGAAAATTATCTAAGGAAGGTAATGGCCTTCAAGTAGTTGATGATCTTAGTGGTCTGGGAACCTGGCCAAATATTACAAATGAAAATTTTAGGATAAGAGTAATTAAGGATGGTCTGCAAGATATTAATGAAGAAAATTTAAAATTTCCTGTCAAAAAGGTGTTTTACTGTTTTTCATTCCTTCGATCATCTTTCAAATGACGAGAAAGTTAAGCAAACAGAGCTTGTATATTTTCAAACAAAAGATGCTGTGTATTGCTTTAATTGCAAGCTGTTTTGTTTGAATGCTGGCTCTCTCATAAGAAATGGTTTAAGTGACTGTAAGGCTTGTCAAAAATTCTCTCTAACCACTAACTGTCCTGCAACCATATTACCGAAAAGTGCAAGTGGAAAGAGCTTTAACAGAGAATTAAAAACTCAAAGTTAATGAATCAGACAACTCAAAATCAAACTGATCAGAAAGAAAAGAGGTGGTGATTGGTTGTGTTACTTTTATTTTTCATCATCTATTTCCTTGCCAAAAGAAATCTTCCTGTAAGAGGTGGCAATGAAATGTTGGGAAATTAAGGTATGGGAAACTTTTTTGGGGGCCAGTAGAATATTAATGGCCAAGTTCAATCACATATTAAAGGATCATACTAGCTGTGTGGCTAAACTTTGGAGAATTGTTACTTACTTAAGTAAGGGCATATAAAATGAAATCATTACCCTAATTTCTGATGAGATTGTATCTATCATGAAGAATACCATACTCAAAAACTAATATTATTCAATTATATTGGACTGTAGATCAGATTTAAGCCACAAGGAGCAATTAACATTGGTTGTAAGTATGGCAGATGTGTTTTCAAAACCAGTTGCAACTGACAATTTTTTTTAAGCCAGTGATGCTGCTGCGAAATGTCTCTCAGAATTCTTGCTTCAGATACTACATAATCTTGGCATAATGTTTGCAGATTGTTGGGGATTATCCTATGACAATGGAAGCAACATGAAGGGAATGAGGAATGGTACTAAAGCTTGCATCATCAAAGAAAACTCAAGAGCTCATTATATCCCTTGCTGTGCTCATTGTCTGAACTTTGTTGTTAGTGAATCAGTTCAATCATCTGTAATTGCATGACATTTTTTTAGTGTAGATCAAATATTGTTCACATTACTTCATGCCTCTGTAAAATACTGGCAAGTACTCAAGAATCATGTACATCTGACTCTGAAGACACTGTGTGACACAAGATGGTAGGCTTGGACTGAAAGTGTTCGGATTGTGAGATCTGAGCTTAATAACATAAGACTTGCAATCGCAGAGTTAAAGAACAATTGCAAAAATAATTCAGGTGTTTCAGTGAAGTACCTAGTCTCTTTGAGGAAATTTTAAGCTGTAAGCTTTCTTTGTGTGCTGTAGTATGGCATTGTGTCCTTTGCAATGTCAACAGAGTCAGTAGTGCAGTTCAGCAAGAAAGTACACAATTAGACACTATAGTAAAATTAATAAAATCAGCACTTAGTGGTAATGAAAAGTATAGAGCCAGCGGTTTTGAAAGGCTAAGGAAGAAGCAGAGGAATTTGTTGCAGCTTTAGGAAACATTGTCAAGTTAACGAAATCAAAATCTGGAACTCTAAAAGGCAGTTTTGTTATGAAAGTAAGGATGAAATCATTTCAGAGGAACAGAATTGCTTAAGGACAAATGTTGTAACTTAGGCCACACAAGACAAGCAAGAATGTTAGTACAACTTTGTTAGACATTGACATGTAAGCTAATCACCATAACATACACTGAACACAATAAGATAAGGCAAATGTATGCAAGTAGTTATAGAGTGATAACTGAGTGGAGCACAGGAGGGTTTAAATAGGCACTTGCCCACGGCAGGTTCTAGTGGAAGTTCACAGTATTGCTCTTTTGTGGCACACTCTCCCGGATGACAACACACTGGTAACATGCTTGGCTTTCAAGAGTGTGTGCATTACGTCAGTAAACTACTTCTTTGTTGTGGTAGGCACCACTATTATGTCTTTGAAGGAAAGGTTTCAGCAGCTCAGTAACTGCTGTGGTATGCTGAGTATTTGTGAAATTAATAACATGGCAACAAAGAAGTACAATCTCGACAGAAGATACAGAAATCTTGCAGATGCCTTGAGAAACCCTAAAATGCAGTCAGAAGGCATAAATTCACAGGATCTTGTGAATGAAATGGAATTGTTGTCCCCTATGCTTCCACAAACTGCCAACACATGTTCGGAAGTACTTCAGCACATCTTCAAAAATAACTTACAAGACTTTTCTTTAATGATTTTATGATGCCTTCAGCTGTCATGCTCTTTATTTCATGTGCAATTGTACAATTTCAGCCTTAGTCCATTTTCAAGCACTCTATGCAAAGCTTTGTCACAACTGCTCAAAAGTAATGTGCTCCTAAAATAGCTTGAAAACTCTGTAATTTATTTTATGAGCATGACATGGAGTCGTAGGAGCATATACATACATGGCATGATTTATTACTAAAAAATAATCCATAAAATACTTGAAAATGGCCTAAGGTCAAAATTCATGCATGAAATAAAGAGAGTGGCAGTTGAAGGCATCATGTAATCATCCAATAATTTCGTCGCAGCTGCACATTGAAAATTATACAACTTACAAGATGTTTTCCTGAATGTAATAATTGCATGTGTGTCTGTAGTCTCTGCAGACCATAGTTTTTCCAATATCTGTAGGAATCTGTGGTTTCCTAAATTTATATGAAATACTGTAAGTAAATTCTTCAATACATTACAAAATTGACACATATGCTTGCTGTTAAATGTATGAGTTAAAGAAAATATGACATCAGACATTATGATCCTAGACATACTTTTCGAGGATTACTTTACAAGTATCAGTGCAGCAATGAAGTTCTATTTCTTGACAAAATGCAACACAGAGGCTACATTTCCAAATGTGAAAACTGCTTTGACAGATGTAAGAAATGCTTTTCTGATAGATTTGGAAAAAATATTTAGTAATTTACTACAACAGACACAACTAAAATCATATCAGAATTGGTTTAGTATTGCTGTAATGTTAGAAATGCCTAACAAATTGTTAGATTCCTATTATTCCAAGTTCTATTTTGTGCTGGTTTTAGGTATAGGTTCGTTCATTTGAAGTGTATATTATACAGATGGTGGCTGTATCATTCACACAAGGTATAAAAGAGTGATGCACTGTCAGAACTGTCATTTTTGCTCAGTTTATTCATATGAAAAGGTTTCTGACGTGATTATCGCCACACAATGGGAACTACAAGACTTTGAATGTGGAATGCTAGTTGGAGCTAGATACATAGGACATTTCATCTCGGAAATTGTTGTTGGTGGTGGTGGTTAGTGTTTAACGTCCCGTCGACAACGAGGTCATTAGAGATGGAGCAGAAGCTCGGGTTAGGGAAGGATTGGGAAGGAAATCGGCCGTGCCCTTTCAAAGGAACCATGCCGGCATTTGCCTGAAACGATTTAGGGAAATCACGTAAAACCTAAATCAGGATGGCCGGAGACGGGATTGAACCATCGTCCTCCCGAATGCGAGTCCAGTGTGCTAACCACTGCGCCACCTCGCTCGGTCGGAAATTGTTGCGGAATTCAGTATTCTGAAATCCACAGTGTCAAGAGTGTGCTGGGAATACAAAATTTCAGGCATTATCCCGCACCACGGACAATGCAGCGGCCAACGACCTTCACTTAAAGACTGAGAGCAGTGGCATTTGTGTAATTGTCAGTGTTAACAGACATGCAACATTTCATTGAATAACTGCAGAAGAAATCAATGTGGGATGTACAACGAACATTCCATTAGGACAGTGCAGTGAAATATGGTGCTAATGTGCTATGGTAGCAGATGACCGACGCATGACGTCACCTGCAGTGCACTTCCTGTGCTCATGACCATATTGGGTTAGGTCCTAGACAGCTGGAAAACCATGACCAGGGCAGGTGAGCCCCAGTTTCATTTGTTAAGGGCTGATGGTAGGGTTCAAGGATGGTGCAGATCCCGTGAAGCCGTGGACCCAGGTTGTCAACAAGGCACTGTGCTAACTAGTGATGGCTCCATAATGGTTTGAGCTGTGTTAACATGGAGTTGACTGGAGTACTCTGGTCCAACTGAACTGATCATTGACTTTAAATGGTTATGTTTGGCTACTTGGATACTATATGCAGCTATTCATAGACTTCATGTTCCCAAACTCTGATGGAACTTTTATGGATGAAAATGTGGCATATCACTGGGACACAGTTGTTCCTGATTGGTTTCATAAAAATTCTGGACAATTTGGAGCAAATGATTTGGCCACCCAGACTGCCTGACATGAATCCCATCAAACATTTATGGGCCATAATTGAGAGTTCCGTTTGTGCACAAAATCCTGCTCCAGAAATATTTTCACAATTATGGACAGCTATAGTGGCAGAATGGCTCAATATTTCTGTAGGGGACTTCTAGTGACGCAATGAGTCCATGCCGCTGGGCAATAGGAGGTCTGACACGATATTAGGAGGTATCCCATAACTTTTGTCACCTCAGTGTATATAATCATAAAAATCATATACACAAAGTGTAAATAAAAGCACATTCTTGAAAAAAAGTAGAAAAGGGGAGGGAGGGGGGGGGGAGAGGGGGGAGTGCAAAATCAGACTTCACAGGGACCCCAAAATTCCTTAAACGGTCCATGTCGAAGTGTACCACAGTGAAACATTTTGTAATACTTGCTACTAATGTTCTTTATTCATGACCTTTCAGACAGTATAAATATTGATCTCAAACTTTTTGCAGATGAACCAGTCATCTATAACAAAGGAGTATCTGAAAAAAGCTGCACAGATATGCAGTGAGATCTTAACAAAATTTCAAAGTGGTGCACAGATGGTAACTTGCTTTAGGCGTTCAGAAATGTAAAACTGCAAACTTAAAAAAATGTAACAATTTAGTATCCAACTTCTACAATAACAATGAGCCACAAATGTAATGTCAACTCATACAAATCCTGGGTATAACAGTTTGTAGAGATATGAAATTGTATACCAGATAGGTTTCATCATAGGGAAAGCAAGTGGTAGACTTCAGTACATTGGTAGCAAACTAGTAAAAATGTAATCAGTCTACAAACAGGATTGCTTACAAAATACTCATGCTACCTACCCTATAATATTTATGAAATATGTTGGACTCATACAAAATAGGACTAACAGTACACATACAAAGAACATCGGTATGAATGGCCACAGGTTTATTCGAACTATGGGAGAGCATCACAGAGATGCAGTAAAAACTGACCTGGTAGACACTTGCAGATTCATGTTAATTATCCCACAGGAGTTTACTTAAAAGTTTCAAGAACCAGCTTTAAATGAAGAATCCAGGAATATAGTACAACCTCTATGTATCCCTTCCATACAGTTTTCAAAGACGAAATTAGACTAATTACAGCGCAGAGGTGTTTATATATTCTTCCTGCACATCATATGTGAATGGTAAAGTAACCACACAAGCCTTGGCCTCACTACTAGGCAGTGAGGATGCCTGCTACAACCCTGTGTTTCTGTCAGACGATTACAGGTGGTTCTCCAGTCTCAGTACAGAGATGGTGTATGGGGCTTCTCCTAAAGGCTCCCGTTGCCAGTCTAATGCTTTTGTGGTGAACAGAGTACAATTTTGTGTTGAACAGAGTACAAGGGCTTTATGGTTAGGGTGGTCCTACAGAATCATATACTGTACAGCAATAGTCCAGATATAACCAAACAAAGGTTTTGTAAAATATGAAAAGGGATGATATTTCTGTCCCTTAGTATCTAATACATGCACTTTAAGAAGAAGTTCTTGCCCAGGGATGCTTCAGATGTGGCACCCTAGTGAGTTTCTTGTCATAGCTGATGTCTAGGAACTTTTTGATTCTTTGACACTAAGAATAGTATCCTCCAGTCCCCATTTGGATTTAAAAAACATGAAGTATTTTATTAAAATTGACAAAAATACTTTTATATGAAAATCTGAGATCTGTGATTTCAGCTCATAATTCTAGATTTCTGAATGCTAGTTGCAGGTGTCAAGCAATCATCCTTGAGACAAGAGGATGAACAAAAGATTGCAAAATTGTCCACAAAAAGAGAGCACTAGATACGGATCCTGATAGTGGACACAATATTTTTAATGGCTGTTGCAAAAAGGGTAACACTTAACATGGTCCCCTGAGATACACTATTCTCCTGGGTCTATTCCATTTACATGATATGTACATGACTACTCTGCTATGCACACTTAAGTGCCTGACAAAGGGTTCATTGAACGATCTTCAAGCTATTTCTCTACTGCTCCACTGTCAAACAGTTTGCGGGGAAAAGAAACACTTAAATTTTTCCATGCAAGCTCCCATTTCTCCATATGTAGGCAAGTGTCAACAAAATATTTTCACACTCGGAGGGGAACACTGGACGTTGAAATTTCGTGAAAAGATCTTGCTGGAATGAAAAATGCCTTTGTTTTAATGATTGTGACCCCAACTTTCATATCAAATCCTTGACACAATCTCCCCTGTTTTGTGATAATACAAAATGAGCTGCTTTTCTTTGAACTTTTTTTATGTCCTCTGTCAATCCTATCTAGTAATGATCCCATACTGCACTGCAGTACTCTACCAGAGGACAGACAAGCATAGCAAAGACTCTCTGTGATAGACCTGTTGCATCTCCTAAGTTTTCTATCAATAAAACACCGTATTTGGTTTTCCTTTCCTGCAACATTGTTCTATGTGATTGATCCAGTTTAAGATGCTCATAATTGTAATTCCTAGGCATTTAGTTAAACTGACAGCCTTTAAATTTGTATGGTTTATCATGTAAACAAAATTTAATGAATTCCTTTTAGTACTCATGCAGATGATCATACACTTTTCATTATTTAGAGTCAGTCCTCACTTTTTGCATCATACGGGTAACTTGTTTAAATCATATTGCAATTGTTCTTGATCTTTTAATGATGTTGCTAGATGGTATATGACAGCATCATCTGCAAACAATCTAAGAAGGTTACTCAAATTGTCTCCACAATCACCTATATAGATTAGGAATAGCAAGGGGTATGTCACTGGAGGTCTATTGACAATTCTAAACCTAAAATAGCACCCAGAAATGAAGCATTGCATTAAAATTGGAAGAAAATCCTTGATGCCCCATTCAACAGTTTAGTGTGTAGAGTAATACTGACAGAAACCACACTGGATTCAATTGAAAAGCATTCAGTCTTTGAGAGTTTATACTAAGCAGCTTTTGACCACTCAGTCTAATGCCTCCTCTATAGAGCTGGTCAGTGCTACACTGCAGTAACTATTTGGGCTGGTGTGGTCTTTCCTGAGTATCAGGAGGGGGATCATGATTGCTTCCCCCCAAGGACCATTGTGTTGCCGCTCAGACTACGTTATCTTGAAATACAGGAGAATATAACTATTGGACTTAATATTGAAATGCTGCAACATATCATACTCCTGGCATGTGTTCCTAATGATCCTTCTCAACAATTACCATGAGTTGTTTTGGTGGTGCAAAACATTTAAGGAATCTTAAGAATTATTTGCATAACTGCATTTTGCTTCCACTGGTAATACAGAAAGCTTTTTTCTGAGAAATGTGAAAGGCTGCAAGATTGTAAGCAGATGGATTAAGATGGAACTTTAGCAGTGCTGCCCTCTTGTCACTGATAGTTAAGTGTCACTCTTTGCTCCATCAAGGGACTGGCTGCCTGCCAGGTTCAATGAATGACTTCAGGATAGTGACAAGTTCTACATGTCTCAGACTGGTGCTCAGATATAGCCAGATTGCTGTAAACCATGCAGCTGGCTCTCTTCAACATTCTTTAGATGGCTTGATGACAGGTGCTGATGTGTCTGGCAGGTGGATGCAAATAGGAAAGTGGTCCCTGGAATACAAGTCCTCTGGCACTTCCCAAAGGACAGTTTCAGCTAGTGCAGGAGAGCAAAGTGACAGGTCAATAGCTAAGAATGGTCCATTTGCAGTACATAATGTCTAATTGTCCCTGTACTGAAGATCATTTGACAAGAGGAATGTCTTCACTTCTTGACCCCTAGTGTATGTTGAGCTTCTGGCCTAGTGATATTAATCACTCATTATAAGCCATCTTTGATCATGTTTCTGTATACTGAGTGGAGATGATGTCTGAGTGAAAGTTTCCACATTATGCATGTGGCATAAGGTGTGCCACTGTGAATGCATATATCAAGTCTTAAATCGTACACAAACCTTTGGATTAATTTTGTCTGTTCTAGTACACCGATTGCAATAAAACTTTGCACAACACTTTAAAATAGCACTAAGATATCCAATGTTACTTATAATCTGTCTTGATTGCACATGACCAGTTTTGGTTCCTCTACAACCATCTTCAGATCTGAAACAATAATGATACTAATTTACTATTTCACAAATGCAAACCTTTTTCATCCTACCCGATCAACATCAAATGTACCAGAACGTACCTGCAATTTCGATTACAGGAGTAACCTGTCCACACACAGAAACCTTCACATGCTGTGTCACATAAAATTGGTTGGCAGAATGCACATCATCTATATTAATTATAAAACTATTACCGACAGATGACATCTGGTACATTTGTTACATTACATATGCACATACAGCATTAAGTAGACCGACCGATGTGCCATTCGTGAACTAGACCAACCGTTTCCCATTCCCGGGAGCTATAAGTAGAAAGTCGTGACTGAAGTGAACTATGAAAGACCATTCCTTAGAATTTGTTCCTCACTCATTCTGTTAATCTTGGTGAACCGTTCCCTTGGACCCGTTAGTTCGTGAACAACACAACTCTAGTTTGTTTAGATTATATTGAAGGATTTAAAGGACCAAACTTCTATGTCATTAGTCCCTCCATCCTTGAGTGTCAATAAAATTTTTCAAAAAGGAACAAGATAGACAGCCAAAATGACCATTAGTACGATTGTCTTGAATAGTGAAAGTATAGGGAGAGAACAACATCAGCTATAAAAGAAAGGTACAGTACCATAAGGTGATGAAAGTATGCCAGCCAAAAACAACCAAAAGTCCTCCACCAGGGAATGTCTATGGTGAGAGATATACCTTCTGTGATTAACAGGCAGGCCCTTGATCATTATAAAAGACTGGTGAAATAATCAGTTAAATAAAGTGGTAGGCTAAATAAGGTAATAATTTTATATTAAAAATGTGCAACATATAAGTATAAAAGAATAAAAAGGTGAAGTCAATCCAAACTATGAGCCAGGGGCATCCAGGCACCCTCTAGGGGCAGAGACTGCAGTAGGTGACAGCCAGCCATCCCCACCAGAGGCCAATAAGCCCATGTTGTCTGACCTTTAAATAACATTATACAAGTTAAAAAAAAAAGGTTCAAATGGCTCTGAGGACTATGGGACTTAACTTCTAAGGTCATCAGTCCCCTAGAACTTAGAACTACTTAAACCTAACTAACCTAAGGACATCACACACATCCATGCCTGAGGCAGGATTTGAAGCTGCGACCGTAGCGGTTCCAGACTGTAGCGCCTAGAACTGCTTGGCCACCCCTACAAGTTACATAGTGAGATAAAGTGTAAAACTAGATTTGCTGTTTGGAAGGTCATCCTCTAAAACTGTGGGTAATGAGTCAGCTAGTTTCAGGGGTTGTCCCATTAGAGTAATGGCATGGTACTCTATTAGAATGTGACTTACTGGTAAAGGAGCATTATAACTGTCTTAAGGTAACAGGCTTATTTAAGAATACATTTATAGGAAGTGAGTAGCTTGTTAGTAGCAGGCAAGCATGTCATTCTCTGCTCCATGGCACTAGTAGTTGCTGGGATAGGATCCTCCATAAGTCAGGAACTTATATTTTTTATTGTAGAGTGTACTTTTTTGGTGACTTCCTTAATCAAAAGATCTTTGAGTTTGTTTCCTGAGTTTTCAAAGGAGCTAGGAGTACACAAAAATGTGATTGGCTTTCCAATATTTTGGAGCACAAGCACGATTCATTGTTAGGGGTTGGAGTGAGTTTTGTCTTAAAAATTGCTCAGTCACTACAAATTAGCCACTTGGGCAGGCACTGTTATATCTGAGAGCTTGCATAATAGCAACTAATTCTACAGTAAAGACACTACTTTCCTGTTGTGGGGAATTTTGAAACACCATAAAACAGATGGGTTTGTTATGTTGTTTGGCCTACAGGTCAGACCTAGATTAAGTTGTGGGTAAGGGACCCTCCAGAGGGTGTTCATGAGAATGATCATGAGAGAAACCTCAGATAGGCCAAATGTAGTTCAGATGATGATGATGATGATGATGTTTGGATTGTGGGGCACTCAACTCCGCAGTTATCAGCGCCCATACAAATTCCCAAACTTTTCTCAGTCCAATCTTGCCACATGCATGAATGATGATGAAATGATGAGGACAACACAAACACCCAGTCATCTCGAGGCAGGTGAAAAATCGTTGACCCCCGCCGGGAATCAAACCCGGGACCCTGTGCTCGGGAAGCAAGAACGAGACCACGAGCTGTGGACTGTAGTTCAGAGAAGACGGAATGAAGATGGGACAACATTGAGACAACAGACCAAGGTAGTTCTTATGGAGACTGCATTCCTGTATCGGTGAAAAGAATATCATGTTTTGTATGGTCTGGAATACTATGTACATGGTCAGCAAAGTCAAGTAATAGTTGGAGACCTCAAATCTGTAACAGCAGTATCCACACCTCTGTCGAGACTATCTACAAGGCTCTTTTACAACATGCTGGTTGTGAGTTTGATCCCACAGTGATAAACCGGATCTCAAAGGGTTAACAACAGTGGGTTTGCCAACCCATATATCAGGCTTCCCTAGTCCAAGCATGGTAGTAATTATGCGAACTGTGCTGCATGCAATGTGGCATAGCAGTTAGCATTGTTGGCTGGCATACTGCAGATGGCCAGTTCAGAGCCAACTACTGGGATTATTTGTTATTTAATATTTCCCATTAGTGGAAGGTTCTCAAAGTATGTTTGTAATGTTTGAATACTCTGTAATATTTGATGACTGTATACATAGCAGCATGCTTCATGTATCTGTACATTGGTGTTACAATAAATGTGCTTCCAGTGCTGTGTTGTATTTCATGGATGACACTGCTTTTGCATTTGGACTTGATTGTGGTTAAGAGGTGACACTGTTTGGTGCAGACGCCGGTGCACATACAGATCATCATCAACCGGATAATCCAGGACAAAGGGGATAAGATGCTGCAAGATCATATAATTGAACCTTAAAAGAGCCTGGGTCTTTTCCTGTGGCCTTTGTGGAGAAGGAGTCTGGCATAAGGCATTTCTGCATTGATTACCAATAAGTGAACAAAATCATGAAGAAAGATTGCTACATACTGATGACACTCTAGAGCACTTGAAAGGAGCAAAGTATTTCTCATCTACGGATGTGCAGACAGGCTACTGGCAAATCCAGGCTGATGAGGCTGACCAGGAGACAACTGCCTTCATAACTCCTGATGTCCTCTATGGATTCAGAATTATGCCATTTGGACTGTGTAATGTTCCAGCCACCTTGAAACATATGACTGACAACTTACTTTGACATCTTAAATGGTAGCATCATTGCTATCTGAATGACACAGTCTTTATTTATGGCATTTGAGGAACATCTAAGCTACTGGTAACCATGCTGAAGTGTGTTCAGACTATGAGCCTCCTCCTAAATCTGTGAAAGTGCCTCTTTGTTGCCCATCCCAGTCCACAGAACATACAAACAGTCACATATTTCCCAACTCCTCAACACATCTGTGATGTGAGAAGTTTTCTCCAAAAGTGCTAATAGTACTGGCAACTCATAAAGAACTTCTGTACCAAGACACATTCCTTAAAAGAATTACTGTGAGGAGATGCCAAATTTGCCTGGAACAAAGCACAAGAAAGATGTTTCCTTTTTCTTACAGAGTTGCTTAAATCCTCTTCAGTGCTGGGATTCTATGACAAACATGCTGAGACAGAACTCTACACTGATGTTAATGTTGTCAAACAGGTGCATTTTTAGTACAGATTCACAAAGGTGTCGAAAAGGTGATAGATTATGGTTGCAGAGTACTCTGTAAGTCCTAGATGAACTACTCTACAACCAAGAAAGAGCACCCTGAAGTAGTTTGAGCCATCAATAGGATCGACTGCATTTCTTTAGCAAACCATTCACCACCATGACAGATCACCTTTTTATGATGGCTGAGTAGCCTGAAAGATTCATTGGATCGACTGACAAGATGAGGGCTGAGGCATAAGGTCATAGTGGTATACAAAAGTGGACACAAACACGATGATACTGGCTGCCTTTCAAAGAACCCTCTGGTAGAACAGAGTAGCATGGATGAAATCCTGGACATCACTGCATTAAATGACACTGCTAGTGAACAGAAGGAGATCCAGCACTGCTGAAAACCATAGAAGTCTTGAAGGAGGAGGAACTGATTAAAGGAGAATTTCATTCAATGAATGGAACAGTGTATAAGAGGAACTGTGATCGAAGGTAGTGGAAATGTTTGCTTGTTTTCTATGGCCAGCTATCCTGAAGTATTTCCATAATGCTTCAACATGTGGGCAGCTGGCATGTGTGAAGACTATAGACAGAATATGCACGTAGCCCTGGCCTGGTGTCCACTGATCTGTTAGACCAGGCACAAATATGTTCTGAAATATATTTCTAAATAATATATTACTGAATTTAAATTACCAGAAGTGTTTCGTATAATGCCTGTCAACATTTTTCAAACAGTTAATATGGATTGATGTTTTTTGAACAGTTAATAGCTAGTCTTAGGACTGCATCTTGAAATGCACATTAGCTCTATATGGTAGAGGCTTGGGGTGAGGCTTCTACAGATTACAGCACTTACAGGTCACCTGAAGGCTCAGCTAGCAAGATTTACACGTTCCACTGCTTACATCAAAAGGGAACCAACAGACCGGCTGAAACTTCACTGTCAAATCCCTATCTCTGCATATCTCTTGTATGTTTTCATGTGTCATTTATTGACACTTAGTATTAATGCTTTGATAGTGTTTTAGACAGTGGTTTTCTTTCCATTATTGGCAGTTCTCTCTACTGCAGGAATAAATTTGTAAATGTGTCACTAGAGAACAGTAGAATACGGTAACATTTAGAGCCCCGATTAAAGAAAGTAGCAACAACCTTTCATGTGTGGACTGCTGAACTTCATATGCTACAAGGTAGCCATTTTGGAACCAAGTAGTACATGAGAGTTAGTGGGAGAACTCGTCTAATTAATGATTGTGTTAGTATACACTGATGAGACAAAATATTATGAGTACCTGCCTAATGGCTAGTTGTCCATCTTTGGAACAAAATACTTCACTGGTTCTACATAGCAGGAATCCGACAGTTAGTTGATAAGTTTGTGGAGGTATGTGGCATTAGATGTCTATACACAGGTCATGTAATTCAAGTAAATAACAGGCCACTGATTGGTGCACATGATGGTTCCCAATAGCGACCCAGATGGGTTTCATAGGTTTTACATCAGGTGAATTTGGTCACCGAGACATTAATGTGAGTTCACTATAATGCTCCTCAAGCTACTGTCGCACAGTTCTGGCTCAAAGACTTGGAAAATTAAACTGCTGAAAGACAACATCGTCATCAGGGAAGACAGCAAGCATAAGGGATGCAGGTTGTTCACAGCTGTCAGCTTGTCTTCAGTTGCTAGCACACATCCCATGCAGGCACATGAGAATGTTCCCCATAGGATAATACTGCTCCCTACCAGCCTCTGTCTGTGGAATGCTGCACATTTTGAGCTGCCATTCACCTCAATGATGGTGTTTATAGAGACAGCCAGTGACCTAGTATAGCAAAAATGAGGTTCATCCAAAGAGCTGACACATTTCCATTGATCAACTGTCAAATCCTGATGGTATTGTGCCTGGTGGAATTATAATTAATGATGTCATTGGGTCAACATGTGAACACACAGTAGTGGTCTGCTGCAGAGCTCCACATTCAACAATGACCAATGAACAGTGTGCTCTGAAACATTTGAGTGTGCACCAGCATTGTGATCTTTTGGCAGAGATGCTACAGATCACTATCTATCCTAATTTACAGAGCACACAAGCCTCTGAATACCGTGTTCTGTGAAGAGTCATGGACATCCAACCATTTAGTGCCTAGTGGTAGTTTCACTGTCCTTCTACCTCTTTCCATACATGCTCAAGATAGTAGCTTGTGGACATTCTACCAGCTTCACTATTTTAGAGATACTGCTTACATCAAAAGCAGTCAAAGTCATTTATCTCAGTGGATTTCCCCATTTTCTGTCCATATCATTGCTAGGATGATCCCCATCCATGTCTGCTCTGCTTACACACTTTTCTTACCACGTCACGTGCCTGCAACGGCACCAGGCTGCATCCAGCATCGCAGTGGACAGTGGTCATTATGTTTTGGCTTATCAGTGTATAGCACTGTATAAAACTTAGAGACTCATTTTGTATTAAACTAAGAGCCTAACAAAATGTGTTAAATTTTCTATCAACAAGGGTACTGGAGTGCCATGCAGAAATTTCTATTCAAAAGCAGAGTGAGTTAGTGCATTTTTCTGAATTCCATAAGGTGAAAGAAATATGGAAAGATGCAAAATATGGCTGCAACAGATTGGAAGGAAAGATACATTTCCATAAGTGTCTCCTAGAATATGTTAAATAAATGAATATTTCTCTCATTGTGAATTACATTAGAATAGATTTGATTTACTTCCATTCCAACTGATTCATAGTGAGGAGGTCCTCCAGGATGTAAACATGTCAGGAAAACAATAATACATGACAAATATTTACAATTAAAACAAATAAACTAATGTACCTTCCACAGGTCCGAACTGGAATGATCGTCTTTTTATTTTTATTTTCTTTTTTCTTTTTTACAACACACACAAAATCAGTTGGTTCTACTGAGAAATTAATCAATGGAGTAGAAGGAGTTGGCCACCAATAAATCCTTTAAGTTTCTCTTAAACTGAATTTCATAGCTTTCTACGGCTGCTGGCAAGTTATTGAAAATGTGTGTTCCTGAATATGCACACCTTTTCGCACAAAAGTAAGTGACTTTAAATCCTTGTGAAGATTATTCCTATTTCTAGTATTGATTCCATGAATTGATCTGTTGTTTTGAAAAAGTGATATATTTTTAATGACAAATTTCATTAAGGAATAAATATATTGGGAAGCAGTAGTTAGTATCCCTAGTTCCCTAAACAGGCCTCTGCAGGATCTTCTTGAGTTTACATCACATATAACTCTTATTGCACATTTTTGTGCCTCAAAAACTTTGGCTTGGCTTGATGAATTACCCCAAAAAAATCCCATATGACATTATGGAGTAAAAGTAAGCATAGTATGTTAGCTTTTTCATTTTTATATCCCCTATGTCTGACAGAATTCACATTGCAAATAGAGATTTGTTTACACACTTCAGCAGTTCTGTGGTGCGCTCCTCCCAGTTGAATTTATTATCAAGCTGTAATCCCAAGAATGTAACACTGTCACTTCTTCTATCTGCTTGTGATCATACATTAGGCATATAATGAGGACTGAATGGGGGTGCCTCCACCTAATGTCAGTCTTGCATCTGCAAGGCTGCACCAGCCACTGCTACTTCACTATGATGGAACACAGCTACCCCTGTGTATTTGCACTTCCACAAGCCAAGCACCATGGTGCATGCTACGGTGAGGTAGCAACTACTTCCTGAGAGGCTATGCATCCCACTGAGCCACCATCACCATCCTCTGTGCAAGTGTCTTACAGAATAAAGAATATTATAATGGTACATATTTGTTAGGAAATCAAAAGCAATAATGGATCATGTAGCATAAAAATGGCTGTTAGACTTGAAATATCAATCAAGCAGATTAATGTGTTGGCCACTGAAGCTTAGCGAGTTTGATTTCGGGGTAATCCATCGAGTGGACAAGAAGTTTGGGAATGCAGATGGCCTCACTATGAAGGTTGGTGCGTTATGAAGGGTAGGTCACAGTGTTGCAGATTGGAAGAAAGTGCAAGCAGCTGACAAAGACTGTCAGCATTGTGTGTGACAGAGTGCTATGCAAGAAAACAAAACTTGGACCTTGTGCTATGGTTCATTCACACTGCACAAGAAAGTATTGAGACAGGCACATTACAAGTGTTTGCAGGCCATGGGGGCCGAAGAACCATGGGATGGCATATGGCTGAACAATACTGATCATGTAAGCAGGAGCTGAAACCGTATGTGAAGAACTCTGTACTGCATGCACAGTGAGCCATTGGAACCTTTCACTGCAAAGATTACTTGAGGCTAGTAAGCAATTTCAAATTATTGGTAAGGGCTTCCAAGGTACTTTTAATCAAATGCCAGCAGGGAATCACTATGTACTAACAATAATAGGTTACTTTTCATACTGCATGGAAATGGCAACTATCCCAAATCAGCAAGCTGACACAGTGGCTCAGACCATGGTAAATAACTGTTAACCTTTGGTGTTCCAGAGATGTTAATTACTAATCAGGACACCAGTTTTATGTCAGAGTTAATAAAGCAGCTTTGCCACTTATTGTGTATTTCTAAGTTAAGAACAAATGTGTTACATTCACAAGCAAACAGGAGAACAGAGAGAGTTCATCAGGCAATAGGGAATATGCTCAGCCATTACATAAATAGTCATCATAACAATTGGGCCATGCTGTTACCATATGTTGTCAGCATATAATTCTAAGCTTCACTAAAGTATGGGTCCACCATTGTAGGAGGTAATATAAGGCCAAAGAATGCTATCACCACTAGAGGTAGATAAGTCCAAAGTAGGGAAGAATGGACAATTAGTAATGTTACAGGAAATACAGAGTCAAGTACAATGAGGAAACAAAGGCACTGGAACATCAAGAGCAGATGGGGTGTTGGAGTGTTATGTTGCCAGAATAGTGGGTGAGACAGTGGATGATGTTATTGAGCCCCTACACTTCAAGGAGAAAGACAAAAAAATTCTTCACTCATTATCAAGGCCCATATCAAGTGATTGAGATGACTTCATCAGTGAATGTGAAGCTACCACTTTCTACTTGTACTAATGCCATCCATGTTTGGTGTATCCATCCCTTTCAGGATAGATCTAACTATTTACTGTCATTACTGGTGACAGTTGCTCCCCCCCCCCCCCCCCCCCAAAAAAAAAAAACAAAGATAAAAAAAACAAAGGAATAGGTAGGAAAGGGAAGGCAACACACAAAATAAAGTAGACTGCTCCTGTGCAATCTACTAGTCCATTGCCATATGTGTTATAACCTGGGGTTAAGCCAATGCATAGGAGAAGGGATAGTATATTAAAAATGTTTGGCATTTTATTTAGTTTTTCTTAATCTCATGTTGTACACCATGGTAATGAGAATGTGAGACTGAATAATGTACCAATGATGAAGTTTTTTTATATGTATGAGTGTTTTTCTTGAGAGGGTACCAGTGTCTTGGAGCATTTCCATACTATTGTATGGTGGCAGACTGAGGGGCAGGAGAAGTTTTCAGATAACAAAGTAATTTGGAGGTTATAATGTGATGACAGACTTCATTATTGTGATACATTAACAGTTCATTGGAGGATATTATTTGGATTGTTAGTTCAGTTTATTATGTGCGTTGTTTTTTTTTTTTTTTTTTTTTTTTTTTAATATAGTAATCTGTGGGTTCGTTTTCATATTGCAGTGAACTTAAGGAGGAGGAGATGAAAGTAGTTTAAGCAAAGTATAGCTAAGAGTATTCTCAGGTTGCAGGTTTTGATACAGAATTGGGCGAGGAAGTAACTGACAGTTGGTACATATTGCAGCATTACAGAGATCATCATGGTTAAAACTGTAACTGGGATGTGTGAGACAGAATTGTATTTTGGGGGGAGAGATGTGGAAGGATGACCATGACACATTCTCACAACACAACCTTATTTTCAGAAGATACAACCACACTTGGTATACTCAGTATATGGGGCAGCCTTAGCTATCACCACTTGCTACAATCAGGGGCATCCAAAGGGGACACAGTGCTTAGAACCAAGCGACAGTGAGACACTACTGGACAGTACAAAGTGTTAAAGTGTGATATCTCAAGACCGACACTTCAACTTCCGGCAACAATAATGGAGCATGGCTTTGAATCTAAAGTATTCACTGCTGTCCTTTCCCATTTATACTCTAGAAATAATGCCAGCTAAGAATCTGACCTTCCTGAATAATACCCTGAATCCCACTATGCTCCATTCTCTTGATGAGCTTATAGCCACATAGAAGGGGTGCATTAGTGTGGAACAGATGTTACAACATATTCAGCGATACCACAGCAGGTACCACTGCAGGTTCATGGTAATAGGAATGTTGTCTTCTGCTGCCATCGTAATTCTGGTCCTTGCTTGTATAGCCTGTGTCTGTAACTGATGGAAAACTATCTCCTCACCTTAACTTCCAGTCCCCTAGATACTGACCAAGTGTGTCACCCCTAAGATTTGAGCAGTTATGGGTGTACCATGTGACAGAGTAAATGAAGAAGAAAAGACAGTCAGTGTGGAAATAGTAGAGAAGTTGGAAGAGAATGTGAATATTACTACATATTTCTAATTATTCACAGGTCTAACAAAGCCTGGATTTAACAATATTATGAAAAGGGTGGTGTGTGTGTGTGTGTGTGTGTGTGTGTGTGTGTGTGTGTGTGTGTGTGTGTGTGTGTGTGTGTGTTAGAGAGAGAGAGAGAGAGAGAGAGAGAGAGAGAGAGAGAGAGAGAGAGAGAGAGAGAGACAGACAGATAGGGGGAGGGGGGGGGGGTCATATTCAGAAAATCTAACTGTCTACTTGCCTTCTTCAACAGGGTCACGTAATCAATATTTGAATAGCGGCTCCAAATTCTTGCTGAAAGTGCCTAAGGAACAGCCTGGAGTCTATGATGCAGATAAGGTTGAAATGGACAATCAACTCTCAGGTCTTTCCCAAGCAGCTGTTGAAGGTAAGACTATGACAGCTATATGGGAATTTCTAATCCTTCTTTGACTTAAAGAGGAGAGTTAAAACAACTTATTTCTATGAGTCAGGAATCTGTTCTGTTTCTCATATACAGTTAAAATGTCAAGGCCTTCCTTAACTTTCCAAGTCACCTGTTACAGCATGCTATAATAATTTTTATTGTTATCTAGGGCCATGCACCATGCTGCAGTTAATGCTGAATCCAGCACCAACATAGAGATGGAAGTAGTTGTAAACATAATCATCAATGGATATGAAATCCTAATTACCCTTTTCTGTTGTCACCCAGTAATGAATAAGGTTGATCTTGGCTGGCAGTGATGACAACTTGAACCAAGTTCTCCCCCATTTATTTGATTAATGCAGGGAGATAAAAATAAGCAGTGTTCTTAGCCCAATGTTGCCCACACCAAAACTGAATTTATTGTGCGGTTTCACTCCCTGTGTTTCTAATTAAGTCAACTGGTACCCTTAAGAAGTAGTAGGAGACCCTTTAGTAGTTCCTTGTTAGACACAATTTCTTCAGGCTCTAATGACCTGAATATTCTGTGTCTTTAGCCCTCCAGAGCTTTATGTTGAGAGACTGGATGGGATGGGATGGGATGGGATGGGATGGGATGGGATGGGGTGGGGTGGGGTGGGGTGGGGTGGGGTGGGGTGTGGTGGGGTGGGGTGGGGTGGGGGTGTGGTGTGGTGTGTTGTCATGTCATCCTGTTCACCACATGGTCTATACTTACGGGCTTCTTCCTATATACCCACTGTGTGTAGGCATTTCTTAAAGTTTCCATTGCTAGTTGTAAGTCCTACCACAAGTTTAATCTGTTTCCTGATCTAGTTCAGAAATACAGACCTTCTCTCAAAACTTGGCTTCGAGATCATTAGCTTGCCACGTTTTTGTTTTTGGATCATATTCCAATATGCTACACGCTGCTTCCTGATCCAGCTACAGAGTTTTAATTTTGCCACCACCTTAGTGATGGTTAGAACAGCTTCCAGTCCAATAAGTGGAGTCACCAAGCCTGTCCTGGCCAATATATCAGCTTGTTAATAGCCACTAATTCCTGAGTGATCAGGTACCCACAGCAGGTTTACCCTACAGCTCTCCCTGCAATGAACTTTGATCTCACTGCAGGGGCTGATAGAGATTTCACAGCTGCTTGGTTGTCTGAATAAATGTAGATACTACTGTCCTTGTAGCTCATACACAAATTCCCTTCCATGCACACTCTGATGGCAGATTTTTCCTCATGTAGTACTGAGGCCAGCACCCCTAGAGGGAATTCTATTTTTAGTATAGGCTGCAACCTGTATACTCTGGCCTCAGCACCTCCATCTGTTTATGAGCCATAGGAATCCAGACTGTCTCCTTAACAGTATCGTGTTCTGTTCTTTCAATGCTCCCTTCTTCCAATTGTTGCATTGATAGGTTTATTGAAGCACCTGAAAGTTACTGTATGGTCAGCCAGCATTTCCTCAACCATTCCTATATTTACCACACTCACTATATTGGCTTGAGATTCCAGGTATCCTAAGGGAATCCAGTTAGTTCCAGTTTTTAACCTGTATGACCCTGCCTCAAATGTAACCTAGAGGTGTAATGGGGGCATATTCTGCCTGTTATGGCTAAGCAGGCCAAGCTCCTTAGCAGCCACCATACTGTAACCCAATAAACAATCATAGGTCTACTCCCTCATGGTTTGCACATCTCTATTGCTGATGAGGAGACTCTCACTCTTCATTACAGCATTACTGTGTCATCTCTCATTTCTCTCTGAAATGATCCTAATGACTTCTTATATATGGGCTGGTTTAGTGGAGCACTTGATAAAGTTCACTAACTGTTTCCACAATATCTTGTTGCACTTCTAAATTACACAATGACTTTTTGCCCTCAATTTTGTATCCATGCCTGCTGATAATGCCATGGCAATGGAGGACCTAGAACCAATGGTACTGGAAGCCAGCGAACCGATTTTGACAGCCACTGACGGGCATGCGTGTGTTGTGTGTACTGGTAAGAGCCCCTTGTTTCTGAGCTGTGAGGTTAAGGTGGCCACAGATTCATTCAGGTGTGTGTGTGTGTGTGTGTGTGTGTGTCTACGGATAACTCTTTCTCAGTTTGCTCTCTTATCATATTACATGCACTGCTGACATTCTGGCTTGCATTTGGTTTCTACTCTGTTAGCTCTTTGGACATTTGAACTCTCACTGTTGACAGCATGGTATGACTTGGATACAGTAAAGTGATGATGAGTGTGTCTCACATGTGCATCGGTCACATTGCATCATCTTTGGTGATCAGTTTATGGAAGTATGGCACTAGCAGCAGCAACTACAGCCATAACCTGTTGATCTTCTGAAAGTTTTGCAGCCCAAGAACAACCACAGCAACCTGCACCGCTGACCCAAGCCCTCCCTTCCGCCCTCCCTTCCGCCCCCCCCCCCCCCCCCCGCCCCTGGTCTTTTAGACTTCCTGATGTAGGTAGAGACAAGTGGGACAACTACCTGAAATGATTATTGCTCTGCTGTAAGGTAAGAAAAGTTCCTGATTCTGTAGATATGAGTGGGCTCCCCCTTTGTTCTAATTCCTTCTTTATAATTTGGTGCTAAAGCTTAGTTCTCACATGGACCCTACTTTGTTGAAACTTGATGAATTGTGTTCATTGTTGGCTGCACCTTTTCAGTGTAAATCACACATTGTGGTAGCACCTTAACATAAATCAGCAACAAATGCACGTTAACAAGTCATGTGCAGAACGAATAGTGGAGTTACAAATTTTATCTAGATATTTTAAGTTTGATTGTAGTCAGTGTGGTGTATCTTATGCAGATTCCATTGTCAGTGATGTAATTATTCGATGAGCTTCTGGTAAATCATTTCAAGCAAAAGCCTGAGTCATCTGACCCATCACTAGCTGATGAGGCACAGTTAGCATGGTCATATGAGCTGTCTTCAGTGACCCAAGAAGCCTTTGCTCATGAGTGTCACATGGCGTAAATGGAGTGTAGTTATTCCAGTAATACCTTGTCAGACAAAACAGTAGGGTCTTGTTCCCTAGATTGAGACATGTCTGTGTCATCCTTAGTTGTTAAAAAGCTTTCTCACTCCCACCCTGTGAAGCAACTTAATAAGGAAGATAGCAAGAATCAGTTTCCTCCACCATTGGACTGGCCTGCACACAAAAGGCGCAGCGGCCATCGCAATTCCTGGTCCAGTACAGCAAACAGTAATGGCTGCGCTACCTCAGCATTGGGTAGTTTCTTCAGCCAGAGTCAGGTAGAGCAAGGGATTTTCTGGCCCACATTCAGCTTAAGCCATCTGCAACTCTTAAGTTTCATCATGCCAGCCTTTTGCCATTTGTTATGGAAGAAGTTGTTAAAATTGAATTACACAGACTACAGGAATTAAGGGTTATTTTGACTTTAGCATCGAGTCAATAGGTGGTTAAAAAAACACAGTGGAGCAATTCAATTGGGTGGTGATTTTAAATCCACAATTAACGCCCAAAGTGAAATGGCAATGTACCTATTCCTTCACACCAAGGAGTTACTGGCGAGGTTCGTTGGTGGACACTATTTTTCAAAGACCAATTTGCAAGATGCCTATCTGCAGTTGCTCCTTGATGCTGAGTCACAGCAGTTGCTCATTATTAATACTCTGTCTGGTCTCTAAAAGTTTACCAGGTTACCTTTTGGTGTTGTGTCAGCCCCAGTAATTTTTCAGTGTTTTATTGGGCAGAGTGTTTGAAATGCGCAACTTGTCTGAATGATTTGTTGCAGGTGTCACCAGGGAAGAACATTTCCAAAATGTACAGGAACTGTTGCAGGGACTAGAGGACAGTGATCTGCACTGTAAATTTGAAAAGTGTATGATTTTTTAGCCCAGTGTCAAATATTTAGGGCATTTCTTAAGTAATGAGGGCATTAAACCTCTTGATGACCATATCGCAACTGTATGTTGCCAGTCCCTTGGAACTTGAAGACTCAGCAGTTGTCACTTGAGAATGAAACCAACAACAACATATTCATACCAAATGCTTCAGAAGGTTCAAATTCTCTCAACCAGCTTCATAAGAAAGGTGTGACATATGTTTGGTCAGACGATTTTCAGAGAGCTTTCATGCATCTGAAACATTGTTTATGCGCTGCTCTTTGCCTTGCTATCTGTAACCCAAAGAAAATCTTAATACTGGCTGCTGATGCATCACAGTATGGGTTGGTTGGTTGATTCAGGGAGGGGACCAAACAGTGAGGTCATCGGTCATTGGATTAAGGAAGGAAGTCGGCCATGCCCTTTGAAAGGAACCACCCCGGCATTTGCCCAGAGCGATTTAGGGAAATCAAAGAAAACCTAAATCAGGATGGCCAGACATGGGTTTGAACCATTGTCTTCCTGAATGCAAGTCCAGTGTGGCAACCAGTACCCCACCTCGGTTGGTAACAGTGTGGGATTGGTACTGTACTGTCCCACAGATATCCAGATGGATCAGAACAACTGACTGTTTACATACCTAAAACCCTCTCGATCATCCAAAAGAATTACTCCTACAGAGAGAAAGAGGTGCTGGGAATAGTCTATGGAGTTAAAAAGTTGTGTGTTTTTCTATAAGGCTCCAAATTCCACTTACTCATGAATCATAAACCATTGGTGTCATCGTTTAATCCTAAGGCCAGACTCCCTGACAAGACAACTCAGAGACTGGAGCATCATGCATTATTTTTTAGCAATTAATATTATGATATCCATTTTTGGCCCACTGCACAGTGTGTGAATGTTGATGTGCTGTCCAGGTTACCTATAAGTCCCAATACAGAGTTTGACAGAGGGTGGCCTGCACCTTCCTAAGGATGCCCATCCTGATTTTCAACCTTATTTCAGTAAGAAACAGTGGCTCAACATACCTAAGGGGGTGTTGTTGTTTACAACACAGGGGGACAACTGACGCATTGTAGTTCTGCCTTCACTCCATCCACTTATCCCCCAATTGAACGTGCAGTGAGACAGTATCGTGCCTGTTTGAAGATCCAAGTACCGCCCCTCCCCCTTGACCCAAAACTTTTGCTTTGGCCTCAACTGCCTCAGCCATGGGATAGAGTACACGTGGATTTCATTGGTCCTTTTATTGGGGAAATGTGGCTGATACTGGTGGATGCCCCGTACAACTACCCCTCTACAGCATTGATGTCCACCGCAAGAAAGATCCACCTACATGGTGCTCATAACTATATTTGCAATAGAGGGTGTACCAGCCACATTGGTCTCTGATAATAGCCCCCAGTTTATGGCATTAGAGATTCAGGTGTTCTTTGGCCACAATGCAGCATCTGACCACCATTCCCTTCCATCCAGCACCCAACTTGGAGGTGGAGTAGATGGTCAGGACATTAAAGACCTGAATGGGGAAGGTTGTACAAACTATGCTGGAAGAGGAAGCTCTTTGACATTTCTTAGCCACGTACCACACCTCCTGGTAAATGGGCAGTCTGGTGGAAATCCTGCATGGATGATGCCCCAGTACATTGTTGGATCTCTTGCACCCTCCAGTACCAGCAGTCACTTTTTGTATCCCATTTCTAGAAGGGTGTGTTGGCTTGGGTCTGCAGATTTGGGCATTGGCTGGGGGTGCACAGAAGGGGTATAGTCCAGCACAGGGATTGGCAACTTTTTGAGGTTGCGGTCAGAGACAATAAGTGCATGAAACACAGGAACCAATTATGGCCACAACATGAGCATACCCAGTCACCACCTCAGGAGCCAGCTCCAAGGGCCTCAACTTGTATGGGCAAAATTTGTATTTCCCCTCCCCCTCCAGACATTTAAGGCATAGACCTTGGCACTTATGCCCTTATGTGACCATTAAGGGGGGGGGGGGGGGGAGATTTTGCATCCGTGCTTGCCAATGTTGCAGAACCAGTGGTGCTGGTGGCCAGTGAACTGGTTATGGCAGCTGTCAACATGGCACACCTGTGCCATATGTACTGGAAAGAGCCTCTGATTTCTGAGGTACAAAGTTAAGGTGGTTGCCGACTCATGTCTGTTGTGTGTTTGCTAACTTCGAAGCCTAACCTGCAGATATTCTGCCACATTTAGACATTTGCGAGTTTTGGGACCTCTCTTTCTTAGTTGGCTTTCTAGTCACATTTCATTCATTGTTAGCATTCTGGCTTGCATTTGGTTTAGCTCTTCAGATGTTAGAACTCACTCTATTGACAACTTGATGTGGCCCAGATACAGTACTGAACACTAAAAAGGCTGTGAGATTCACATCACATGGTCTGCACTGGGACCTTCACACATCCATAATCCTTTATCCAGTTGTGAAATGGCATTTATAACTTCCTGCTGTCCTAGTACCTCTGGTGAGAATGCATCAGCTGCATAGTGAATTATTTTGGTGGTGTGACCTACACAGCTTCAGACACAGTCTCTATGTCAAAACAGCTGGTGATGATGCCACCAGTTTGCCTTGCTGAACGGCAACTGGGCTGTTTTATTTTGGATGTATCCAGATTGGGAAGTGGTCACTAGAGTGCAGCTCATCATCCATTTACCACTGATGATTGTATGAGAAGGCTTGGGGCACAGTGGTGAATAGACGAGATGAACAGTAACATTTGAGTGCTGAAAAGTCTTGTTGTATAGAGGCTCATTAGTGAGCAAGTATAGAGCATGTATGAGGATCCTATATGATAGAAGCACTACTGCAGCAACTGCTTGCAAGCTGTGATACTAAAGCCCAGGGGGCACTGGTGATTTTCTGAGTAGTCTCTGGAGAGACAGAGTTTGGCCTCATCTGTGCCAAGAGATATGGTTCCTCCACGTGCATCCTGGTACCAGTGATATTCTATTGGAATATGGAAACCCTTTATCCCTGAAGTAGTTATACTAACACTCCTGCTTCTTGCTGCCAGTACTGGAACTGTACACTTTTCGTAGGTTTGGACAGGGGCTGGTTGTTTTCCTCCAGCTGGCTTCATACTCTCTGCTTCTGTAGGTGAGCTGTCTTCAATTTTGTCTGACAGCACTACTGATGTATGGTCAAAGGGCTTTGGACCTCCTCCTTTTTTTTTTTGGGGGGGGGGGGGGTGTTGGTTCACCAGTTTCCTTTCTGTAGGAACACTGGTGTACTGAATTCTTTGGTACACTGCTCACAGGACTTTTTAAATTTATTTTTCTTTCACCAGCCCCATGCTCCTCCAATTACACTCAGTGATGGCACTGGCAGAGGATGACCTAGTAGTCAGTCAGTCAGTCCCAATTGGCCAATTAGGGCCAGAAGACAGAGCTTTGCTTTTGAGGGTCTGAGGACAATAACAGGTTCAGACTATTACAGAATGATAGGTTAGCCCAAGTAATAAACAGGGGTGTGGTTTTCTTTTCATAGTGAATCGCATATGTGCAATATGGTTGACCTGCAATGACAAACAGCATACAAGGAAGTTTTGGTCATTTCATTTGTTTATTATGAATAGAAGAGTTTAAACACAGAAGTTTTAGTGCGTACTGATCACAGCAAAAAGGAAATTGTAGGACAGAGGGTATTTCAGGGAAGTTCCAGAAAATTAAATGCAATGTCATATTGTTCACAGTATACTTGTTCCAGACACCAAAATAAAGGGGCACATATGCTACTTGAAGAATTGTGAGATATTTCTCAGCAATGGGGCATCAACTAGCTGCTGCTCTTTGTAAGTTTCTAGTGAAGGTATGACTATAAACACAGTGTTAACCACTTTCTAGGAGTCAATTTTTTTAATATGTGATTTAGGGATACATTTTCTTCAGTCTGTCACCATACAAATAGTAACAATTCATTGCATTGGTTTTTCTTTATAGTAACCTTATGGAATTACTTCCTTACTTATTACACTCTGCTCTAGTTTCAAATACACTAACACATTGAGTGCACTAGGCCGCCGACACACACAGTACGCGTTCATGCCTGATGCTGTAGGCCCACTGATGGCCACCCACTTCACTGTTTTTATTGCAGTATACAGTTTTTCCCCCCACACCAAGAACAGATATACTGTACTAAACAGAGTAAAGTTTGTAGCCACCAGTGGGAACATGACGATAGTGCTGCTGTGTCCACTGGCCTCATGGAAGTCAACTGGCTAAGTGCAGAATGTTGTCAGACACATACATATTTTGGCTTTAGGTTAATCAGTGTTAACAACAATGTAAACCACAGATGCCTGATGCTCTAGCATTTATTTTACACATAAAAAAACATTGTATCAAATAAAACACAGCTTCAAGAAGCCACTCATTTTAGTAGCATATCAAGTATTTGGACATTTAGGCTTTTCTCTTCATAGTTCCTGTGTCACAATTCTAGTGTTAAAATTGAACAGTTGTATTTGGAAGCCTGAAAAAGTGTTCTGGTATAAAAGCAAATTGACATTATGTGAGTATGAATTACTGCAAAAGTATAAAAATACAGAAACGGCTACAAATCTGAAATTGTGACTTATTTACATAAAACAAGACACAGAAAGCTTAAAAATGACTACATATTGTTTCATACCAAGATCCACTGTAAATAGATGCCTTCTTTCTTCTGCAAAAATACTGGTAGAGCATTTCTTTATTTATTCTTCACTTTCAGTGTCTCCACTGCCAATATTTTCTCCTGGCTACTAGAAGTAGCTACATCTTATACTTTTTATTTGTAATACATCTGTTTTTAATGTGGGTTCCTAAGATGTTCCATAAATTTTCAACATATGTATATCTGGAAACTAGTGTGTTGTGAAGTGTTTTGTAATGTTTTACTGGAACCACCTTATAGAATTTGTGGTAGTATTCTTAGCACCATTGCCCTGTTGGATGATAATACTGTTTTCATCTACAGACACATTAAAGAAGCCATCATTTGATGGGTGGTTCAAAGTACTTCACAGGGCCATGTTATCTCAGATGGAGAGTCACCAGCATATGTAAAAGTAACTTTAACTGTGTCCCAGGATAGTGTGTTGGAACTCCGCTATTTGTGTTGAATATTCATGACCTTGCATGGAATATAAATAGAAACCTCATACTTTTTGCACAAGCTGCAGTTATTTATACTGAAGTACTGTCTGAAGAAAGATGAACACATATTCAGTCACAAGGATGGATGAATGACTAGCTTGATGGAGTTAAAGGGACCCAACTACAAGATCATCAGTTCAAATGGCTCTGAGCACTATGGGACTTAACTGCTGAGGTCATCAGTCCCCTAGAACTTAGAACTACTTAAATCTAACTAACCTAAGGACACTACACACATCCATGCCCGAGGCAGGGTTCGAACCTGCAACCGTAGCGGTCGCGCGGTTCCAGACTGTAGCGCCTAGAACCGCTCGGCCACACTGGCCGGCAATCATCAGTCCCTCAATGCTTTGTGTGTCATGCTTATAAGTTTATAAAAGCTCAGAAGAGAGAATGACAATGATGAAACAGTAAAACAATGAAAGATGTAAAAGGATAAGAATTAAAAAGGTGGGAAGAGCAGGAGCCAGGTCAGACCACCAGGCAAGAGCAGCCATGGGCCCTCTGGGTTGGAGCAGGCAATGAGAGCACCCCCTCCAGTTCTTCAAGTGGCCATTGAGGCTAATGTGCCCTATGTCACAAAGAGGAGTAGAAACCACTTTCATGAGTAAAATGTAAAATCAAACCAAGTGATATAGCGCTGTCTCCTAGTACCAGAGGTAGCATGTCACTGTGTTTACAGTTTCGCCATAACGTGGCCAAATCAAGGCAATCCAGTAGGATGTGGGCCACCACCAGACAGGCACCACACCAACGGTGGGATGGATCCTCATTTCAGAGGATGCAGCCATGGGTCAGTCAAGTGTGGCCAATGTGAAGCCGACAGAGAACATTAGATTCCCTGCAAGAAGCACAAAGGGAAAACAGCCATACAGTCATGGTCCCCTTTATGGTTCGGAGGAATCAGAGCATAACAATCCGTGTTCCAAGTCTCCAAAAATTGACAATGTAGGAGAGCGAATGTTTGATTGCAGTATCCTCATCTCCAAAGTCCGCATCCTGGTAGCCAACGGGTCATCATATTTGTTCCCTAGGATACCAACATGACCTTGGGTCCAGACAAAGATGGCTGACTGTTCAGCTTGTGGAGGTCACAAAGGAAATTCTGGATAGTCACAACCAAAGGGTGTAGAGGGTAGCACTGGTTGATAGCCTGAAGACCACTCAGGGGGTCAGTGCTGATTAAGAATTTCACACCTGTGTAAGAACCAGCATGGCTGAAGGCTTGATTAATCCCCATCAATTCTGCAGTGAATACACTGCATCCGTTAAGCAAACAGTGTAGTTTACTGCATCCTGCATTGTGTATAGGCAAAACTGGTTTGTCCATCAATCAGAGAGCCATTGGTGTACATTGGTTCTGAACCCAGAAATGCAACCAGGATGGCCAAGAACAGGCAGTGAAAAATCACGGGATCAACAGTCTTTTGGTCCAAAGGATACACAGAGACGGATCTGATGATGGGGCACATACCACAGGAGGGTACATGATTGCAACCTAATAAGAAGTGACATAAGGGGTAGCTGGAGTTCAAAGCAGCGACACTATATGTGAACTGCAATCACGATCCCAGCCTTGGGCCTCTGTCATGTGAAGTGGATCTTCCTACCAGGAAAATGGACACCATAGTTCAGATGCTTAGATGAGCAGCACTTTTTGTCATCTGACCAGCAGGTGGGGGATGGGGGAGGAGGATGAGTAGGTTGTTCACAGGGCTGGCCCAAAAGACATCTGTTGCAACTCAGACCCTACAATGGTGTATCAGGTCCACTATTAGCAATGCTGAAGGTGATGCTGAGTGATATGCCAGATTCCCATAATGAAGACATGTGAAGGTCAAAGCTTTGTACAGCTGCAAGAGTGTAGAGTGGTCTGCACCCCAGGTGGTGTTACTAAGGCAGCAATGAGTATTAATGTGTGACCAGAATGTTTGCTTAAGTTGCTGAAGATGTAGAAGCCATGTCGACCATGCATTGAAGACCAGTCGCAGAAAGTGATAACACTTCACCACATTGACGTGTTGGTCATCAAGGTAGAGTCCTGGGTGTAGATGGACAGTATGACGGCACCAAAAGTGCACGACACATGCCTTGGCAGCTAAAACCCAGAAGCCATTGGTGAGAGCCCAGGATGGAGCCTTGTGTACGGGACACTGCAACCTGTGTTCAAGAACACCCACAGTTGAGGAGCAATAGTAAATACAAAAATTATCATTGTACATGGAGTGGGACACTCAATATCCCTCAGTTGCAACTAATACCATTGATGGCCATTAGAAAAAAGTGCACACTTAATACAGAGCCTTGTGGGATCCCATTCTCTCGTACATGTTGGGTACTGTGGGAAGCACCACCTTAAACCCAGAATGTACAGTGTGGCAAGAAGTTCAGGGCCAAATTCAAGAGTGGGCCCTGGAGAACCAATCCATGTGGGGTAATGAGAATGTGGTGACGTCATGTCATGTAATAAGCCGTTTGCAAGTTGGAGAAGACAGCAATAAGTCGCTGACACCTGGCAACAGCTGACCAGACAGCAGACTCCAGGTAGACCAAATTGTCAACAGCAGAACAACCTTGGCAAAAACCAGCTGGTGAAAGAGCCGAAAGGTCCCGCGACTCCAGGTACCAACACAGCCACTGGTTAACCATATGTGGAGCAGCTTGCAGAGAACATTAGTGAGATTAATTGGGCAATAGCTGTCCATCTCAAGGGGGTTAGCCCATTTTCAGTATCACGACACTAATTCTTTCTCATCACTGAGATGGAACTCACCCTTGCCCCAGATATAGCTGAAAATGGCAAGGACATGATGCTGACAATCCACCAATAAGTGTTTGAGCATTTGACTGTGCATGTGGTCTGTCTCTGGAGATGTGTCAGGGCAAAGGGGTAAGGTTCTTCCCACTCACTGAGCAGAACATTTTATGGCTCCACGTGACATGTAGTGAAAAGTAAGTGAATTCTCTCCCTCTGCTGTTTGAGGATGAAAAATGCAGGCTGATAATTCTCAGACAAAGCAAAATGTTCAGTGACAGTGCCTGGATCAGTACAGACAACACCTTTTAGAGAGATACTAGGTACATCTGTGGGAGACTGGTGACCACAGAGTCATTGAATCTTTGCCCAATTCTGTAAGGAAAGGATACACAACCCAATGGTAGTGACATTACATTCCCAGCATTCTTGTTTCTGTAGTTTTACCACGTGGTGGAACCAGGTATGGAGTCATTTAAAGGCAATGAAGTGCTCCATGGAAGGATGTGACTTATGACATTGGAAAGCCCATCTGCAATCTCTAATAGCCATGATGATTTTGGGATCCATCAAGGTACTGTCTTCTGAAGGGGAGGTACCAAGGAATAGGGGATTGCTGAGAAATAAGGAACCACTAAGTCAGCTGCCAGTAGAATGTCTGTAGTTGTGCTTTCGACTGCTGCATTGTTACCTCCATGGGGTGGGGTGCTAAGGGCAATGGCATCCCAGTCAACTTTGTTGAGAGCCTATCTGGGAGGACGGCAAGTGGCACCATGGACTCTCCAATGGAAAGAGGGGAGAAGACCTCGGCTGCAAATGGAAAGATCAGTGGCCATATAAGACCCATATGCCACACTGAAGTAAGTGGAAACACCAGTGTTCAAGAGGTGAAGTTTAATCCCTGCAAGTCTGCATGTGAGTTTTAGACAGCATAACCAAGGCCAGTGGCCGTAGTTCCACCTCACAAACAGTTTTGGGCATTGAAGTCACCCAATATTAGGAAGGGGAGGGGGGGCTGAGAAAACAGTGGAGACAATGCATTCGGGGACACTGAAGGGAGATACATATTACAGATGGTAAATTACAAAGATGGCCTCACATGAACAGCCACAGCCTCCATAGTCATAATTTATGGCATGTGTTCCCTGTAGACTAACCCCAGAACATACATGCAAACACCACCTGATACTCTTTCATAGTCAGCATAATTCTTCAAATAGCTCCAATGGCCATGGTGAGTAGGTTTCCACATTGCTGGGAACTAAGTTCCCTGGAGGGCAATGCAAAAGGCAGGGGAAATGCATAAGAGCTTTTTGTAGCTCAGCCAGGTGGCTGAAAAAAAAAATACTAAAGTTCCTTTGGAGGATCATACTATCAGTATACCATGAGGGCTAAAAGGGACCAAGTAGGCAGGTCATGCCTCAAGGCCACCAGCTGTCACCAGTTGCAAGGATATAGCCTCAACACACTTTGGTTCAGAACCAAGATGGATGTGTGTGTGTGGGGGGGGGGGGGGGGGGAGGTGGCACAAGGGCAACCACAACCACTTCAGAGACAGAGACAGAATGTTTGGAGCCCAGTGGCAAGGGGGTCACCAGAGGCACCTTCTTCTTCAAGGACTACTACTTGTCCTTCGTCTCCTTACATGATTCAGACATCTGCGATGGCTTATCTGCCCCAGATTCTGGGACAGACAAGGAATGTGAAGTCCAATGACACTCAAGCTGCGGCTCCTCCTGTCATTGGTTGCAGAGCAGCAGATTCCTGAGAAGGGAGTGTCCAAAGGGCAGGAGATGCCAGAGGAGGGAGCTGCTGCTGTGGCTGTAGGTTGCTGACAAATCTCTGGCAGATGACAAGTTGACACATCCCAGTGGGGGTGTGGGGGAAGCAATAGGAGGGCAGCCCCCACCCATTGGGGGAGTACTGTAGTTAAGCAGCCCCTAAGGGCCTGGCATAGAAGACACCGGGGCAATGGTACTTTCGCTAGAGAGGATAATGAAGTCATAGCTGTAGCATATGTCATCATCATACATGTAGGATATAGACAATCATATTTCTTATTGGCCTCCAGATATGTGAGTCAATCAAGAGTGTTGTATTCTTGGATTTTCTTTTCTCTTTGGAAGACGATGCAGTCCAGTGAAAAGGGGTAATGGTGCTCCCTGCTGTTGTTACAGATGGAAGGAGGGTGCCCGGATCTTGTGCATTTGTAGCACCACTGAGAGGGGAACTTACAGCTTCACATCACATCAATATTGCATCACCTTGCCTTCTTCAGTCAACAAGCTGCCTTCAGAGGCCAAGATGAAGGCTTCAGTATCAACCCTATTGTCCTTAGGTCCCTGTTGGACATGCTGGACAAAATGCACAGCCTGTTGCTCCAAATTAGCATGTGACTTCATCTGTCTGTAAAAGGAGATAGTAGTGGAAGATGATACCCTGAACTATATTGAGACTTATGGGAAGTTACAGTTACACGAATGTCACCAAGCTTGTAACAGGCAAGCAGTGCCTGCGACTGAGCAGGGCAAGCTGTTTTAATCGAAACGGAGCAACTTTTCATTTTTGAAAGTGCTTCAACTTTCTCAAACCTGTCCTCGAGGTGTTCAATGACAAACAGAGGCTTTGTAGTCAAAAAGGAGTCCCTGTCAGTCCTAGAACAACCTAAGTATAGAGGAAAGTATTTCTCTCCTTGTCTCTGAGCTCAATATTCCTCGCACAGCATAGCCAGGGAAGGAAACACTTTCGTGTCTCATATCTCCTGTGTTGTAATAAGAGACTGTTGTAATAAGTAAGAAGAGACTGCTGGGACTGTGCAGCCACCAGCAGAAGAAAGTTTAATTCACCTCATATGGGAGTCTTCCACTATGGTGCCACCCACTCCAAATGAGGGCTCCCACCACATCACCCTGGCTGGTAAACTGTTGCCCAGAGTCCAAGTGCCCTCCCATGACAGGCATATACTCCTTGGGATGTATGGCGAGTTTGCAGCTCAGGCACCAACAGTGTGATCCATGCATGGTCAGGGGGGTTACCTCTGTGCACGTACTTGATGACCCACCTCCATAATGGAATGGCTATCATGATGGTTCTGGGCATTGTACCTTTGCAAGAACAGAAGAGTGTAAAGGGAAAAAGGCACAAAAGATAGAATAAATGCTTTGCTGGGCAACCTTAACTGCACAATATCCATTTCTGTAAAATTTGGAAAAGAAATAGCATATCAAACCCAACAATGGGAACCATAGAATAAATGCTTTGCTGGGCAATCTTAACTGCACAATATCCATTTCTCTAAAATTTGGAAAAGAAATAGCTTATCAAACCCAACAATGGACAATGCGAACCACATAGTTAAGAATGAAAAGTTGTATAATGCTGGCAGAGATGAAAACAAGCGTTCAAAATCACAAACCAAATCCAAGCACAGTCAGCATCAGGGTGACCATCTAATGGAAAGGCAGAGGGGGGGGGGGGGGGGGGGAGAGAATAGTGAATGGATAAACTTGCAGCATGGAAAGTGAAGTAGTGCTGCAAGGACTGGGGCACTGTGGTGATCACACACGTACTCCCATTAGAGATATGAGTCACCTTGGGGAGGGTTTTTAGTCAGATCTTGATAAGATTTCAAAGACTGGAAGAGAGGAAACTTGCTTTCAAGGTTCAAAATTGCAAAGATTTGCTAACTTCACAAAACAAACGTAGTGTCCTGTGACTACAGTATCAATGACTCACAATAGGAATTGATCAACTTGTACTAATACTTGGATGTGACTTTTCTTAGTGATACAGGATGAAACAATGAATAGGCCCAATTGTAGCTAAAACAGGTGGCAGACTTCACTTCAGTAGTAGAATAGTAGGAAAATGCACTCCGTTTATACAAGAGGTTGCTTACAAATCACCTGTGTGACCCATCCTAGAATATTACTGAAGTGTGTGGGACAAATAGGACTAAGAGGGGATATTGAGTGTATACTTAGAAGGGCAGCACAGATGTTCACAAGTTTGTCTGACCCATGGTAGAGTATTACATGGATGAAGAAGAAATTGAACTGGCAGACACATTAAGATTGACACAAACTGTCCCAAGAAAGCTTACTTACAAAGTTTCAAGAACCAGCTTTAAATATCAATCTACGAATACACTACAACTTCCTACACATCACTACTGTAGGGAATATGAGGGTATGTTTAGATCAATTATGTTACACACAGATACAGCCATCCCTCCCATACTCCATTCATGAATGGAATAAGAATAAACCAAAATAATTGGTACAATGGATAGTACCGTTTGTCATGCACTTCACACTAGTTTGCAACAGTTAGGATGCAGATGGACCACTGTTTCCAATCCAAAGATACTTTTTCATATTTGTGCCTTCAATATAACTATATGTAATTTTGTCTATTATTCCCTCAGCGAAATACAAGTCATGTTAGTCATTCTGTGTGTGTCCCACTCACCTAGTGGTTATGTAGACACTTTCTTTAACAAATGAACTGAAGTTCTGGAAAGAGTCTCCATCACCAAAACTAACATGACACTTGAAGACATGAATATCAATACAAGTGTTAGGGAGTGAAATTAGTAATAACTTTCTAAGCATTTTTGAGCACTTTTACTTCTTTTAGGGCTCTGGGAAATCAAACCTGGGATAAAGTGTATATGGAAAAAAATAAACATTCGAAGTTATCTAAATTCAGCACACTGTTTACATTAATTTTTGAGAAGACACTTGCAAAAGTAGCCATTTCTATAGCAGCATCTAAAGAAAACAGAAGGATAACTGTGAATATTAGAATGTGTTCCCAGACAGTTAAATGCCCCAGTCTTTGTGAAAGCACTACTCTGTTCCATAGATACTAGATTACTATCACAGATATAAAGAGATATATGAAGGGCTACAGCTTGCTGCAAAAAAACTATTCTACGACAAAATAATATAAAAGCAAAGGGGTATGGGATGTCATAAAACAATAAACAGGAAAAGGCAGACACTAGTATAACAACATACAAAGCAAAGACGGTGGCAGAATAATAGATCATCCTCAGGAATTAGGAAATTTTGTAACTGATTGTTTCTCTGGTAATGCAGTGGTGTTGCAATAAAACTTCTTTAAACACACATATCACCTACAATGACATACACAGCAAGCACAATGATGTTTCCCACAACAAAGTATGAAGCCAGAAAGACAATACAGAAATTAAAAAGTAAGGCATTAGGCTTAGATGAAGTTCCAGGCTCTGCTCTGAAGGTGTGCACAGAGAGCATCCACCTTCTGACTTCCATCTGTGCATGACAGTAACGTCTTGTTCTCCTGAGTCACACATCTCACTCACTGTGGGGTGGACGCTGCTTGGTTTTTCAGGTTTACTGAAAGGAGGACATGGAAACATACTTCCGTCAACTCTAGCAAAAATATAAAAGCGAATTAGGTACTCTGGACCAATATTTGGCAATGGTCTTCTGTTATGTGAGAACGTATTATAAAAATCTTGTAGGGTAGTGCCAATCTACACCTACAGTTTACTTTGTATACTTTCATTTCCAATAGACTAGCAAGATGATTATGATGATGATGATGATGATGATGATTATATTATGATCTGATGCAATACGCAAATAAATACCCATACTGCTAAGGACGAAGAAAGCCAACAAAATTAACACTTCAATGATGACACACTGGACAAATGCAAACAGCTGGATTCATTCAGTACAAATCTGTGTTAGCAATGTTGCAAATAAGTTCATATTAGAATAATCCTTGTGTTACAATAAGCAGGCCAATCCTTGAAGTATCTATATGCTGATATAAATGGTAAGCAATCTTAGGAAGATGCTAAATAATTCAGTAGGTTTGTAACTGGACTTTATATTGTTCTGCCATAGCAGATTTTCATTTGTATTTTATTTCAATAAATACAAGTAAGGGCAATACCACTCATTAGAAACGGTTATGTAATGTATCACTAATCACACACAGAATTTGGTTGATAAAACGAAGTGTAATACAGGTTTCCTTCCACTATAATCTTTTTTTGCTTGTTCCACATGCTTGTGTACATTATTCTTCATACTGAAGCACATGCAAAATTATATAGGCATGAATGAATGAACAAATGCACTGATTTATGTGTGTGGCAAATTTTGTTTCACTTCTTTAACGTCTTGAAAACTTTTTCATTTTCGATCTCTCTTCATTATGCGGAACAGGAAAATAACACAAGTGGGTAGATGCAGCATGAGTGTAAAATCAGCTTCAAGTTACTTTGGTCACAAATTCGACATTCAACATTGTATGCCAGGTACTTATTATGGAGCAGATAATCTCCTGACTGCCACTGCGCAAAACGGCAGTGCACAAACAAAAATACTGGCTTATCACTTTCATATAGATAAAGGCATATTAACCAATTTAAACCATCACATAAGGAGACACACCTAGCAGCAGAAGCTTCTCACAACCACTCTTGTATATGTGGGAAAGAAATTGAAGTTACATTTGGACTAGCATTCCTTGACTATAGGTTTTGTAAAAACATGGTACACAATGTGAAAGGCATCTACAATCCTAAATGTCATGTTATTCACAGAGAAAAGGCAAACTAAATTATCTCTGAAGTCATGTGTGTTTCCAGTTTCCTGCCAAATACCTAACTCTGAACAACAGCCAAGGACACACACTGTGCACAAAGAGCTTTATGCACTTTGCTCTACATGTCTCTCTTATGGGTTATCAAAGGGCTGCTTTTTTAATTTTCATTTACTGTAGAGCTCAACTCTGAAATATTCATTACTGTAACTTTTTTTCACAGCAAATATATACTATCATTTGTGCATCATAGTGTAAATCACTCTGCAAGGCAATAGAAAATATTTAAAATTAAGATAAAATTTTTGTTCCAAGGTAACATCATCTGAGTAATATCCAAAGGGGAAAAAAAGAGTCAGAACTGATTTCTTCGGCTTGACAATGCAGATTTCACCTGAGTTTAACTTGCCAGTTACTGCCTTGAGCGGGAATGTTCTACAACAAATTTGACAGTGAATACAGTAGTGAAAAGCAAATGCTCCAGTATGTTGCTCTATTAGCAAAACCGTTTTTTTTTCCTTTTTATTTAATACAACTACAGCCCACTAACCAGTTTCTTCCTTCTAAACTTTAGTGTATCTCTATATACAGGCTTGCACATCTTATAAAAGTCATTTGCAACTGTTTAGACCTGTGTAATGAACACAACTTCCTCGTATAGTTCATCACAAGCGTAAATGCTCAAAACATGCTCACGCTCTTTTCTACGACAAACCTGTGGCGTCAACTTATGTTTATGTTAGGGCCATATTTAAACGCACTTTACCAAATTTTTGAGCACTTTTCATCATAAAACTAAAACTGCAAGGCAAATTCGGGAAATGTATGTTACGAAATTTACATGTTTCTGACGAGCATCCCGATGCATAATATGCACATATAAGGTATATCAACTGTGAAAAATACAGTCGGGGTGGATGATGTCCACCGTGTAACTTTCACCCGTGCACGAGGTACTTTAACTTTGGACTAAAACCGATTTCACAAGAACCGTTCTTTGTAATTTGCGTTTGTTTTCTTCATTGGACACCACAAATACATAATAAAGTACGTGTTCCAAAAGAGATGTCATCATTACGTTTCACACTTATTTGATTAGTAATGTTTCATTTGTCGATTAGCAGTCAAACTTACATCTCTTAAGCCAAAAATGTCTTCCACGAACGCGATGCCACAATACCTCTAAGCAAATTCTGGACCATATTTCACTCCAATGAAATTATTTCAAAAATGAATAAAGATCTAACGACGTACATGCAAACTAGTCTTATCAAATTATCTTTCAATAAAGCACAAACTTTCGTCGCAACTTAAGATTAGTGAAGTCACGTAACATCTAGGTTAATAAAACATTCAAGTCACAATACTAGTAAAAAACTGGAAACAACATACAATAATGAACGCTGTTTGGAAACACATTCTTTAAACTGCATCGTTCAAATTAAATTTATTACCTTCAGCAACAGTGCGAATATTCCTACAGAGATACACGGAATATATGCGTTGGGTTACGCTACTGGTCGAAATTAGCTCTCTTATCGCTAAATACTCTCAAGGCTGTCATCAAAACAAACTATGAATACATAACAGCTGTTTGCACTTTCTCGCTAACGGCAAGCTCTAATCACACACCTGACAGGGAATTGATAGAAACGATTGTCTCGTGCTGTATACTCAACTAACGATTTACTTTACAAATCGTTCAATGAAAAGTTTTACCCTGATAACAGGGTGTAAGTATTAAATTGTGATGGAACTTTATTAGGAACTGAACAGTGGTGGTTCATCGAAGTTCATCATATGACAGATGGTGACACACAATCAGTGAATATTGTGGTGAACGAAGTTTTCTGTCATCTCATTAAACTCGTACACGTATGTACCGAAAATTTCCTCTCCGACGCCCCCACTATCCCACACTAACACATTCAAGCGTTATGTCTTAAACACAACAGCTGATGCAAAAGTGGCACCTTTCGAATGTCATCTGATGTATCGAAGCACCGAAAATCGCGAGAGCTGTCATCGACTTTCGTGAAGGAAGCTGTGAATTGCCTTGTCGGTCTTATGAACAGAAAAGAGACAGTTCTCCGGTGAAACTTCTCAAACCAAAAGAAATTCTTTGAAAAAGTTCCAACTTTCGTACGAATAAAAAATTCCAAGTATATTCTCTGACAAGGTTGTTCTTACTACCTCCCCTCCTCCTTAGCCATAGGTTTTACGACGACACGATAAAAGCATTCAACAAATCTTGTTAAGTGAGCTTATAGTGGAGGACGTGAAATAGTACACCAATTACTTAAGAATGGATGAGTATACATTTCTGTATGTGCTCAATGAAGTGTATCCTCACATCACAAAGCACAATATTCACTTAACAACTGCTACGTCTGCCGAAGACAGGCTCACTCTAACACTCCGATTCCTTGCTACAGGAGAGGTTTGGGTTGGGCTAGGTTAGGTCTCCAATCTTCTTAATCTATTTTTGTATTCAGCGTGCCTCACATTGTAAAGCGCCTCATCAGCTTCATACAGCTCTATTAATTTTGTAGTTGCCGTCACACAAAAACACTACAGACGACAGAATGCTGCAGCGATGCTAGCGCTCCATGTGGTAACATATCACATTGCAGTGAACAGAAGACAAGCGACTTCTTTGATCAAATCTACAGTGAGGCCCTAGAATTGATCAAATATTGGACGAAATTAGACAGAGTTCCCTATTACCCCATCAAATTTCTTTGACAAAGATATTTGACAAAGAAATTTGATAGTGTAATACCGGACTAACTGTAGAATCGGCCATAAATGTTAATAAATTGTGGATATACTCCATGCCAGAGAGTCTCTAAAGTGCAGTCACCCAATGAGGATGGAGGCACCACCAACCAATGAAAACGTTCGGCGCGAATTGACTAGAAATTGATTTCTGGCGTTTATTAAACATTTATGTGACAGTAAATGATTGGAGGCGTAAAATAAAAATTCGCCACGAATCGGGTGGGAGCTGCAAAATCCACAGCTCGCGTCAGTTCGGCACGCCGTGTAACTTCGTGTGCTGCCTTCTTTTATTCCCACAAAGCCATGAATCTTCATGACCTGTAATCTTTCGCGTTTGTTAGGTTATGTAGTAATGTTGAATTCATTAAATCCGTTGATTTGAAGTGCATACCACACGAAAATTAACGTCTGCGGCAGCGTAAACATAGTGAATCAGTGAGAAACGAAATGTAACAATATTATGAAAAGGAAAGTTGCTACTCACTATATAACGTAGATGCTGAGTCGGAGATGGCACATTACATTTTTATTGGTCTTTTTGATCATTTGTTGTGCAAGGTATACATTATGATATTGGAAAAGTCATTGTGATTTACAATACATGTTTTAAATCATACAAGAATATTTCGCATTCGGGAGGACGACGGTTCAATCCCGCGTCCGGCCATCCTTGATTTAGGTTTTCCGTGATTTCCCCTAAATCGCTCCAGGCAAATGCCGGGATGGTTCCTCTGAAAGGGCACGGCCGACTTCCTTCCCTGTCATCCTGACCCGACGAGACCTATGACCTCGCAGTTTTGTCTCTTCCCACAAACAACCAAACCCAACCCCAAGAATATTTACATTGATTTAGGCTTAATATTATCAAAACTGAAGGTTCAGCGTCCATACATTATATGTAACTCAAGTAATTCAATGCTTTTTTTAGTATTTGGGAATACATTTTTATGTTTAAAAATATCCATCTATACTATAATAACATTTTTGCAATACATACTTATGGACGGCAGTTTTAAATTTTGAAGTGTAATTTATTGTTTTAATGTTTGTAGGTAGCTTATTGTATAGTCTGTTTCCTGTATGCAGTGGTCCATTCTCTTTTAGTGTTGTGTGTGCATGTTGAACATGTATGTCCTGCTTTCTCCTTGTGTTATATAAATGGATACTCTGGTTAGTTGATACAGGATTGTTGCTATTTTCTAAGATTTTCCTTACAAATATGATTACTTGTAAAATGTACAGACAACGAAAATAGTGCCACTATATAAGCTTTCTTTGTTGTGCCTATCTACGACTCAGCATCTCCGTTATATGGTAAGTAGCAACTTTCCTTTTCATAATATAGTTACATTCCATCCTGGATTTTCCATTGTTTGAGAAACGAAATGAATATTCATATGCTAACAAAACCAAGATTCTCCATGAAATTTAATATTTTGTGTGTGTAGGGCTAATTTGATTTTGTATTGTGTAAGTCATTAAAACCTCCGATAAAGAGTGGTTGCAATGTAACGTGTATTGTGTTACTTAACCCATACTGAAATTGTAAATGGTATAAAAAAAATGGATTGACATGGCTGCTACATTAACTATACATTACCGATGTAAATACAACTGGTGGTGATATGTGTATTGTTGTTAGTGCTAGAAATTACCAAGTATTTAGATAAATAATATCAAATTATTACTTACCACAGTTATCATAAAGACAGGAAACCAACAGAGTGAAAATCACATAAAAAAGAGAAAATAAGTCAAAGCATAATTATTGAATTGTGATTACACGCCTCAATTTAATAATTTCACTGAGTGTGTGCAAATGTCACTATTTCTATCTGTGAACAGTCTATAGAGTTGTACACTCATAGTTGCTTTTTTAATTTTTTTTTTAAAGTCTGACACTTCTTCATCAGAGCTATTGTATTGAATATTTCAGATGACCATCGTTGTGTGACTCGTGTATGAAACTGTGTAGCAGCCACATGTTTCAGTTGTCTGTGTTCCCACTTCTATAATAGACATATGCATTTCTGATTATCTGCAGAAACATTTGGAGTTTTCATAAATATTTTAAATTCTTTGAGGTTCTTCAACTGCAGGGTGTCTGTTGTAACTGTTGCCAAAGCAATGTATTCTGCTTCTATTGAATATAGTGAAACACAAGTCTCTCTCCTTTTAGCCCAACAAACAGTACTTCCAAAAACTTTTTGTATGTGTGCTGTTATAGATCTGTTGTCCTCTCCACTTCCCCAATCAGAATTAACATTGCAGAGGAGAACATTTGAATTTCCCTTTCTGTAACAGACCAGCATCAAATGTTCCTGTAATATACCACAGAATTTGTTCCAAACCTTTCCAGTGGAATTCTGTTGGGTTATTTTGATGTCTATTGGAATAGTTGATTGATGCTCTTATATCTGGTCTTGTAGCTATGATTACACACCTCAAACAACGTATTAATTCTCTGTGTGGTTTATTTCCAACTGTGTCACCACAAGAATCTTCATTGGTTTTGACATCTGCTGGTGTTTTATAGAGTTTACAGTGTTCTGTGTTGAATCTTTTCAATAAATTTTCAAGATTAGCATGTTGACTGAGAAACATTTTGTCATTGGTCCTCTGATATTTATTCCAAAGAATAATTTTGCTTTTCTTGCTTCTTGCATTCAAAATTTTAGTTTTAATTTTTCTTTTATTATTACCAGCAATTAGCATATCATCTACACTTAGTAGCAAAAAAAAAGTATCATAATTATCGGTGCATTCAACATAGAGACCCCTATCAACTTCTGAATGATAAAACCCAGTTTCCTTCATCAAATTGTCAAATGTTATGTTCAAAGTTCACGGTGCCCGCTTTTACTGAGTTTTCATACAAATCCCTTCTGTTTTTTTACACCTTGAGGAACTTTCATACAAATTTCTTCAGTTGGTTCTACATGGAAGGAGGCATTTTGTTCATCCATTTGTATCATAAGCAAATCATGTTCATTCACCACACTAAGAAAAGTTCTCAATATTGTGAGTTGAGTAACTGGAGCATATGTCTCCTCATAGTCACATCCTTTTACCTTAGTACAACCTTTAATGACTAAACCTATCTATCCGTATTCCCAGGTGCATCTCTTTTTGCTTTGAGCACCCACTTACTGTCAATGGCTCTTTTGTTTGGCGGAAGTGGTGTGTAAGTCCAAGTTGTGTTAGATGACTGAGAGACTCCAGTTCTTCCTTTATTGCTTTTGCCAATTTTTTTTTTTTTATCATGCTGACCATTCACATCTTCAATATTGTGAGGTAAGCTTTCCACAAATGCTTCTGCATTCAAGGCTAACACTGCATACTCCCCCAAATAGCTACGTTTTTTATTGTATTACTTTTCCAGGTAAGCTTTGCTCCCTTCACTTCTTCTTAAGTAATGGACTCTGAGTTATTTTTAACAGTTTGTTCGCTTTCCTCAAAGTTAGTTTCATTCTGATGTCCCTGACCTACTGCTACATTCTGTGTCATGTTGTTCATTTGAACAGTCTTCTTCAAGATCCAGTCATCACTACTTTCACCTTCAAACACAAACTTATCATCCTCAAAAATTACATCTCTTCCAAGTACAATCTTGTGCTGATTGTACAGCATAATCTGATTTCTTGGGACAGTATTCAGTCCCCCCAAGGGGCTCCACAACTCTTTTGTGGATACGTGCGTAGCGAGCGTCAGACCCCGAGCTAGTGTGGCTCTCTTTCCTTTCTGGGCTGCATACCTTCCTTTCCCACATCCTTCCCCATCCTCCATCCTCCCCCCCCTCTCCCCACACACCTTTGCCTCTTCCCTTCCCTGTCTCCCCCTCTGGGAGTATGTTTAGTGCCTACGCCTGGAGACCGACGCTTGACACTGTAAAACAGTCTCTCTTCTTCACTTTCTCTGCTGGCAAGTCTCTGTCCTTCCTTTGTCCTTCTCTTTTCCTTACCTCTTCTCTTTACCCTCTTCTCCCCTGCAGCATTTGAGACCTCTCTTCTTTTCTTTCCTTTCCTTTCTTCCTCCCTTTCTCTTTTTTCCTCTCTGTGTGTGTCTGAAGGCCGACCCATTCATTCCCACGAGTAGCCAGTGATGGGGTAACGCATAATTCCCTGCCCCAGGTACATAGGTAGAACACGTACGTACCCCCTGGTAACGGCCAGGTCCAGGGAGGGGTGATTACCTGAGCTGTTACCGTGCGAAAGTGTCGATTGGTCCCTCCGTCCTTTTCGCGGGAGGTGTGAACAATCACCTAAGGCAGGAGTGCCCCACAAGGAAAGAGCGCGCCATCGGAGACGCCGATAATCATGGGGCCCATCATCTACTATGTCTGCTCACAAGCGAAAGTTAAATGATCACCTTGTTAGAAGCAGTCGGTGCCCTCCAGGTGCAAACATTGCTGCGAACTTCACTGCTACACACCACCCCTGTCCGGGTGGAAGTGCACCGCACTTTAAATTCATCATGCGGGGTGGTTTATACACGCTCCCTCGATGGATTGTCCGATGAGGAAATTGAAAACTACGTGTCTGACCAGGGCGTAACGGCTGTTCAAAGAGTCATGAAAAGGGTTGACAAGGACTTGGTTCCAACCTGTACTGTCTTCTTGACATTTGGCAGAGTTAAACTTCCATTGAACATAAAAGCGGGCTAGGAGATAATTTCCATTCACCCTTACATCCCAAACCCTAGGCGTTGCTATCAATGTCAGCGGTTCAATCATGCCAGCCAGTCATGTTCCAATCCGGTCAAATGCGTTGTGTGTGGCAAGGATGCCCATGAGGGTGCTTGTCCACCTCCATCCACTCGTTGCATCAACTTATGGGTGACCACACTGCTTCCTCTAGAGATTGCCCCATTTTCAAAGACGAACGGCTCATTCGGGAAATCAGAGTGAAGGAAAAGGTGTCGACCTTTGCTACTCGAAAGTTATTTGCCAGTCGAAAGTCCACTGTGCCTCATGCAGGTAAATACAGCACTGTCCTTGCCTCTCCTCGGCCTACAAAGGAGGCAGCCACGCAGACTTGTGATGTCACCTTTAGTGCCACGGTCGTCAGATCGTCCAGCGCAAAGGTCGTCCGTTCAACCTCCCCACTATCACCTGCCCACTCTATGGCTCACCCTTCATCGGGTTCTGCTAAATCACAAGCCCCAAAATCAGACACCCGGACTTGCAAAAAAGAGCCTACTTGTGAAGATTTTTTACATACTCTGACTTCACAACCATTGATTCCTCCCTCATCTCAACGTCCTGTTTCCAAGAAGGCCACGGTGTGTCTCATCTACAGAACCACCTGGCGGTAACCACCCTCGGCCATCTTCTGTGTCGCCAAGGCGCACTGCTGGCGGCTGATCAACCGGCCGATTGCTGGTGGCAGGAGCTGCTCCCGAGCAACCTATGGATCAGGATCTTCTGCCTTTGGCTAAATGCCATTCCATGATGTCGGCCACCAGCTCTGAGCAGTCGTTGAGTTGAGGGCAACCTTGGTCACATTCGTCCCTTTTCTGTCCACCCTGTGCCCATTATCCATTAGAATATCTGTGACCTTCGAGCCAATTGAGATGAATTGTCAATCCTCGTATGATCCTACTCGCCGGTCATCTTCTGTCTTCGGGAAACAAAGCCATGTCCCCACGATCGCTTTACTTTCCCTCATTTTCAGTCAGTCCAATTTGATCTCCCCTCTGTTGATGGCACTCCAGCACATGGGGGACTCATAATTCTTCTCCATGATACTGTCCATTATCACCCAATTCCTTTAAAACAGTTCCTTCCAAGCTGTTGCTGTCCGTCTTTCCCTTTCTGGATACACCTTCTCTTTTTGTACTGTATACATTCCATCATCCACACCAATGGCAAGAGCTGATCACCTTCTTGGTCAGCTTTTGCGCCCCCCCCCCCCCTCCCCCCTCCTCCCCCTATTTGCTGGTGGGGACTTCAATGCCCACCATCCACTTTGGGTATCTCCGCCTCCTTGTCCACACGGTTCACTATTGATAGTCATCTTCCACCAAGCGGATCTTGTTTGCCTCAACACTGGGGACCCTTCATTTTTGTCTGCCTCCACGACAAATTTCTCTTATTTGGACCTTTCAGTCGGTACTGTTCCGCTAGCTCGGCACTTTGAATGGTTTGCTCTTGCTGATACACACTCGAGTGACCACATTCCATGTGTCCTTAGATTGCAGCCACAACTGCCATATATGCGCCTGAGATGCTGGAAGTTTTCCCAAGCCGATTGGACACTTTTTTTCATCTCTAGCGACATTCGATGACCGTCACTTTCCTAGCGTTGATGATGAGGTCACTCATATTACAGAAGTTGTTATTACAGCTGCGGACCATTCAATACCTCGCACCTCCGATTTGCACCCACTGTGGGTTCGGGGGTAAGAATAGGCCCACGGTATTCCTGCCTGTCGTAAGAGGTGACTAAAAGGAGTCTCAAACGTTTTGGCCTTGTGAGATGGTCCCCTAACGGGTTTGACCTCCATCCTTCTAAATTTTCCGAAGAGCGAGCCGATTGGGGAAGGGCGCCTTACAAGGAGCGATGTGTCCATCATGCATTACCATCTCTAGCCAGGTTTGTCGTCATCGCTTAGCAGTCCCGCTCACCTACCATCTCTTGGGCGTGGATTTGTTCTTGGGTGCAGTTTATTGCAGTCTGCTATGCTGTGTCGCTTTATGCGCCAATGACGATATTGGACTACATCACCTGAAATCCAGCACGGTAGCCAGTCCGTTGTGGTGGGGCCACCATGTACCCTGTTGGTTGTAGCCCTCTGACTACACAGGGATCGCTCTGCTGATGCCAGCGCCGTTAACTCCCCGCGTATGCCAAGGAGTAGATGCCTATCTCCTTGGGGCATTGGGACTCCCGGCAATGGCCATCCTGCCAGGTGGTCGTTGCTGAGGCTGGGTGGCGCCCGTGGGGAGGGCCCTTGGTCGGAGTAGGTGGCATCAGGGCGGATGACCTGCAATGAAGCGTGGTACATCATCTCTTACTGGCGGCCAGCCGCCAGCAGTCTCTAAGCGTTCCAGGGCTCAATACAACGCAACTACATATGACCCCAAATCGTTCCCCTCCCTGGCTACACCATAAAGACTAAGGATGCCAGCAAAACATACTCGCCCCGCTACCTGGTGTGTACGAGAGCTGATGGTGAATCCTTTACATCCATGAAGCCTCAGTTCTTCGTCGAGCACTTAGAGGACAAGTTCGGGGAGGTGGAGGGCTTGTCCAAAATGCGCTCGGGCTCGGTTTTGATCAAATCGGCGTCTTCCGCCCAGTCCCGCCGGTTACTCGATTATAACAAGCTGGGGGATGTTCCGGTTACAATCAGGCCCCATAAGAGTCTTAATATGGTCCAGGGCATAATATTCCATCGGGACCTTCTATTGCAGTCCGATGTCGAGCTTCGGGCCAATTTAGAGCGGCGAGGTGTTCACTTCGTCCGGCGCGTACATCGTGGTCCAAGGGATAAGCAGGTTGCCACCGGTGCCTTCATCTTGGCCTTCGAGAGTGATACTTTACCTGAGAAGGTCAAGGTGATGGTCTATCGTTGTGACGTCAAGCCGTATATCCCTCCCCCGATGCGGTGCTTTAAGTGCTGGAAGTTCGGGCATATGTCTTCCCGCTGTACTTCCAGCCTCTCATGTCGAGATTGTGGACGCCCGTCACATCCCAATACTCCATGTGCTCCACCTCCCATCTGTGTAAACTGCGGAGAGCACCACTCGCCTTGCTCGACGGACTGCAGGATCTTCCAGAAAGAGCGCAAAATCATGGAGTATAAGACCCTGGACCGCCTGACATACACTGAGGCCAGGCAGAAGTTTGAACGCCTTCATCCTGTTCGAATGACTGCCTCTTACGCTGCGGCTACTACTGTTATGGCCCCATTAGCTCTCCCTCAGACTGCCACCTCTCAGAGCCGGAACGCTACACCTGCCCCCTTGATGGTGGGGGGCACTTCACTCCCTGCTGCTCCTGCACTACCTGCCTCAGGAGCAGCAACCCCCCAACCATCGGGGACATCAGTCCCCACTTCTAAGCTGGGGAAGCCTCAAACTTCCCCGGCTCGAATAGCATGGAAAGGGTCCCTTCCTCCCCAGGTTTCCACCTCTGGGAAGGGTGACGTCAGCCAATGGAAGAAAAGCAGACCAGCGGCTGGTCGCAGGGCTTCCCGCTCCTCCTCCGTCCCGGAGACTGACTCGCGGGAGCCCTCCCAGCCAATGAAACCCAAGGACCAGAGAGATAAGACGAAGAAGAAGACCTCTAAGGCCAAGGAACACGCGGTGGCATCCACCCCACTGCTCCCTACAGGCCCTGCGTCCGAGGATAAGGTGGAGATCCGGGCGTCCGCTGAGGACCTGGATCTCGCCGGACCCTCAGACACCATGGAAGCAGATTGTACTGGTCCTCCATCGGTGGCAGCAGGTGACCCAGTGGCGTGATCTGCCTCCTCGGTCCCTTCACGCCTTTTTCGGACATGGACAAAGCGATACTCCAGTGGAACTGCAGTGCTTTTTTCCACCACCTTGCTGAGCTTCGCCAACTCATCAGCAGTCACCCTTTCCTCTGCATTACCTTACAGGAAACTTGGTTTCCGGCAATGCGGACCCCTGCCCTACGTGGGTACCGGGGTTATTACAAGGACCGGGCAGCTTATGAGAGGGTATCTGGTGGAGTCTGCATCTACATCCTTAACTCTGTCTACAGCGAATGTGTACCTCTTCACACACCTTTAGAGGCTGTCGCTGTAAGGATGTGGACGCCTCAGCCTATTACTGTCTGCAGTTTGTATCTTCCGCCAGATGGTGATGTCTCGCGTCATGTGTTGGCTGCATTGATAGCACAACTGCCTCCTCCTTTTGTGTTACTGGGCGACCTTAACGCCCATAACCCCCTGTGGGGTAGCGCCGCGATTACTGGCCGGGGTAGAGATGTCGAGACTCTTCTCTCGCAGCTTGACCTCTGCCTCTTAAACACGGGAGAGCCGACACATTTCAGCGTAGTCCATGGCACATTTTCGGCCATCGACCTTTCTATCTGCAGCCCCGGACTTTCACCATCCATCCACTGGAGTGTCCATGACGACTTATGTGGTAGTGACCATTTCCCCATCTTTCTGTCACTACCACAGCGTCACTCTTCTGAACGCCCCTCCAGATGGGCTCTGAATAAGGCTGATTGGGGCTTGTTCTCTTCTCTCGCCACTATCGCACCTCCTTCCCATGACACCATTGATGCGGTGGTTCAGTCGGTCACCACCGGCATCGTTTCTGTGGCGGCATCTGCGATTCCCTGTTCATCCGGGTCCCCTCGGCGGAGGACTGTGCCTTGGTGGGCGCCCGAGATCACAGAGGCGATTAGAGATCGCCGGCGGGCTCTTCAACGCCATAAGCGGCACCCGTCCTTGGAGAACCTCATCATTTTTAAACAGCTCCGTGCCCGTGCCCGACGCCTTATTCGCCAACGGAAGCAGGAGTGCTGGGAACGGTATGTTTCCACCATTGGCGTCCGTACCTCTGCATCGCAGGTTTGGGCTAAGATTAGGCGACTCCATGGCTATCGGCCACCTGTCTCTGTCCCTGGGCTTTCGCTGAATGGAGTGGTGTGTTCTGACTCCGACACGATTGCGGACCAGTTAGCAGCGCATTTTGCTCAGTGTTCCGCATCTACGAATTACCCACTGGCCTTCCGCTCCCGGAAAGAGCGGTTGGAAAGTTGGAGGCTTTCCTTTCACACGCGCCACGCGGAGTCGTACAATGCTCTTTTCAGCGACTGGGAATTCCAGAGTGCACTATCTGCTTGCCCTGATACGGCTCCTGGGCCAGACCGCATCCACAGCCAGATGCTGAAACACCTCTCTGTGAATTGCCAGCGACGCCTCCTACATGTTTTCAACCGCATCTGGGTTGAGGGTGTGTTCCCGTCTCAATGGCGAGAAAGCATCATCCTCCACGTGTTGAAACCTGGCAAGAACCCGCTGGAGGTGGACAGCTACCGCCCCATAAGCCTCACCAACGTTCTTTGCAAGTTGCTAGAACGTATGGTGAGCCGGAGGTTGAGTTGGCTCCTCGAGTCTCGAGGCCTTCTGGCTCCGTCTCAGGGTGGGTTCCGTAAAGGCCGCTCTGCCGTCGATAATCTGGTCTCCCTAGAGTCTGCCGTCCGTACAGCCTTTGCATGCCGCCAACATCTGGTTGCCGTCTTCTTCAACATGCGGAAGGCGTACGATACGGCTTGGCGATATCAGATCCTGGCCACACTTCATGGGTGGGGTCTTAGGGGCCCGCTCCCGATTTTTATTCGTATCGTTCCTTCCGCGTGCAAGTTGCTGCGTCCCATAGTACCTCCCGGGTCCAGGAGAACGGGGTCCCACAGGGGTCTGTCCTCAGTGTCTCCCTGTTTTTAATTGCGATCAATGGGCTCGCTGAGGCGGTGGGATCGTCCGTCGCAGCTTCGTTGTATGCAGACGACTTCTGCCTCTACTACAGCTCCGCTGGCATTGCAGTTGCTGAGCGCCAGCTGCAGGGCGCTATCTGCAAGGCGCAGTCGTGGGCTGTAGCGCACGGCTTCCAGTTTTCGGCCGTGAAGACCTGCGTTATGCATTTCTGCCGGCGTCGCACGGTTCACCCTGAGCCACGCCTTTACCTTGACGGTGAACCTCTTGCTGTGGTAGAGACGCATCGGTTCTTGGGACTGGTATTTGATGCCAGGTTGACTTGGCTGCCTCATATTAGGCAGCTTAAACAAACATGCTGGCGGCGTTTAAATGCTCTCCGTTGCCTTAGCCACACCGGATGGGGTGCCGATCGGTCCACCCTTCTCCGGCTGTATCAAGCGCTGATCCAGTCCCGCCTTGATTATGGGTGTGTGGCTTATGGTTCGGCATCGCCATCAGCATTGCAATTGCTGGATCCCATCCATCACTGCGGGATCCGACTCGCCACAGGAGCATTTCGGACAAGCCCTGTTGACAGCTTACTTGTGGAGGCTGGTGTTCCTCCATTGCGGATCCGGCGCGACTGACTTCTGGCCGCTTATGCTGCCCACATTTGTAGTTTGCCAGGGCATCCCAACTACCGTCTCCTGTTCCCGCACTCGATCGTCCATCTTCCAGACAGGCGGCCCCGGACAGGGTGTACGATCGCGGTTCGCATCCAGGCTCTACTGTGTGGGACTGAGTTTTTTCCTCTCCCGCCTGTTTTCCGGGCCAATCTCCGTCTGCCCCCTTGGTATGTGCGCCGACCATGCATTCGGCTGGATTTGGCACAGGGTCCAAAAGACTGGGTCCCTCCTCCGGCCCTCCGCCGCCGCTTTGTTTCTCTCCTTGCCGAGTTTCCCGGATCTGCCGTGGCCTATACCGACGGTTCGATGGTCTCTGGTCGCACTGGTTACGCTCTTACTCTAGAGGATCATTGTGAGCAACGGTCGCTGGCACCCGGGAACAGTGTATACACTGCCGAGTTGGTTGCCATCTATCGCGCCCTAGAGTATATCCGCTCCCGCTCAGGTGAGTCCTTTGTCATCTGTAGTGACTCCCAGAGTGGTTTACGAGCTCTTGACCAGTGCTTTCCTCGTTCCCGTCTGGTGATGGCCATCCACGAGTCGCTCCATGCTCTTGCCCGTTGCGGCCGCTCCGTGGTCTTTGTTTGGACCCCAGGTCATGTCGGCATCCCGGGCAAAATGCGGGTTGACACGCTGGCTAAACGGGCAGTGAGTTCACCGGCTCTGGAACTCGGCCTTATGGAGTGTGATCTCCTGTCGCTTTTGCGCCAGAAAGTGCTTGGTGCCTGGGGTGACGAGTGGCGCACCCTGCCCACGCCCAACAAACTTCAGGCGGTGAAGGAGACGAACGGTGTGTGGCGCTCCTCCATGCGGGCCTCTCGGAAGGACTCTGTCGTCCTCTGCCGGCTGCGCGTTGGCCACACGTGGCTGACGCACGGCCATTTGTTGCGCCGGGAGGACCCACTGCTCTGTCGCTGTGGGGCAGCTCTGACGGTGGTCCACATTTTGGTGGACTGCCCGCTTTTAACAGGACTCAGGCAGACGTTTGCGCTGCCTGATACCCTCCCTGCCCTTTTATGTGATGACGTTGCTATGGCGGACCTCGTGTTGGGTTTTATTCAGGCAGGGGGTTTTTATCGTATGATTTGAGTGTTTGTCCTTTTATTTCCTGTATTGACTTGGGCCTTTGGCCTGTGGTTTTAAACTGTGGGTTTTAATGTCATTTGGTGGTTGGCTTTTCCTTATTTTCATGGTCGGCCAACCACCTTCACACTCGGTGTGATTTTAGTTCCGTTTGTCTGGTCTTTGTCTGTCTTTCTTGTATTGTGTCGTCCCTTGTCTCAGTTCTCCGTTTTTAACGACTGACAGTTTTTTATTTCGTGTGATTTTATCGTGGAACAAGGGACCGATGACCTTAGCAGTCTGGTCCCTTCAATCCCACACCCAACCCAACCTCCGATTTGCCCCTGCACCCACCAGTTCCTTGGTGGAATGAGGCATGCCGTGACGCAATACGTGCTCTTCACGTTTTCCGCCACCATCCTATTTTGGCCAACTGTATCCACTATAAGCAGTTCCACGCACGATGCCATCGCGTCATCTGCGATAGGAAGAAGGCAAGCTGGGACTTCTTTACTAGCTCATTTAACACCTTCACTCCCTCCTTGGAAATTTGGAGTTGGATTTGACGGTTCTCTGACACACCTAGTTTCTCCCCAGTCTATGGGCTCACTGTCGCACATGAAACCTTAGAGGACCCCGTCGCATTTTCTAACTCATTGGATCACCACTTTGCTGAGATTTCGAGCTCTTCAAATTACCCACCAGCTTTTGTCCCGAAGAAATTTGCAGCGGAAGTGCGACCTCTTGCTTTCTCCTCTCAAAATCGCGAAAGCTATAATACTGTTTTCTCCATGCGGGAACTTCAACATGCACTCTCTTCTTCTCGCTCTTCCGCCCCAGGACCGGATGGTATCCACATCCAAATGTTGCTGCATTTATCATATCATAGTCTGCGCTACCTCCTTCCCCTTTATAATCGAATTTGGACCAACAGTACTTTTCCCATGGGAAGATGGTGGGAAGCTATCGTCATTCCTGTTTCGAAACCTGGAAATGACAAACATCTCCCCTCTAGCTATCGCCCCATTTCTCTCACCAGTAGTTTATGTAAGGTTTTGGAGCATATGGTGAATTCCCGTTTAGCCTGGTGGTTGGAGTCCCGAAGTCTTTTAACACCTGCCCAATGTGGTTTCTGAAAACATCATTCTGCCATTGACCATCTTGTTGCTCTCTCCACTTATATCATGAACAATTCTTTCAGGAAACGCCAAACAGTAGCAATATTTTTTGACCTGGAGAGAACATACAATACCTGTTGGAGGACAGGCATCCTCCGCACACTGTTCTCTGGGGGCTTTCGAGGTCGGCTTCCCCTTTTTCTTCATGGATTTATGGCAGAGCGCACATTTAAAGTGTGGGTGAACACTACTTTCTCCCAAGAAAACGGGGTATCCCAGGGCTCTGTGCTAAGTGTTGTACTGTTTGCCATTGCCATAAATCCAATTATGGATTGTCTCCTTCCTGATGTCTCGGGCTCCCTCTTTGTGGGCAATTTTGCGATCTTCTACAGATCTCAACGCACCAGCCTACTTGAACGAAATCTTGAAGGATTACTCGTTTGCCTCCACTCTTGGAGCATCGAAATCGGCTTCCGCCTTTCTCCCAGTAAGACTGTTTGTGTCAATTTTTGGCGTCGTACAGAGTTCCTTCTGCCTTCCTTACATCTAGGCCCTGTCAACCTTCCGTTTGCGGATATCGCTAAATTCTTGGGTCTTATGTTTGACAGAAAATTGTGCTGGTCCTCCCATGTTTCCTATCTTCCGGCTCGCTGTCTGCAATCCCTAAACACCCTCTGTGTCCTGAATGGTACCTCCTGGGGAGCAGACCGAGTGGTCCCTCACTGCCCCTATCGCACCTTAGTGCGCTCAAAATTGGACTATGGAAGCCTAGTTTACTCCTCTGCTCAGCCATTTATTCTTTGGCGTCTCGACTCTGTCCACCACCGTGGATTACGTTTAGTGTCTGGAGCTTTTTACACCAGCTCATTGGAAAGCATTTATGCTGAGACTGTTGAACCTCTGCTGTCCAATCGGCAAGCTGTCCTGAGTCGTTATGCTAGCCATCTGTCTTCCATGCGTGCTAATCCGGCCCATGACATTTTTTTCGACGCTTTCTTGGATTTAGGGTATGCAGGCCGCCCTTCCTCTCTACTACCACCAGGAGTCCGCTTCTGTCAACTGCTACATTCTCTTTCCTTCCACTTTCCTAAAACTTTCTTGACAACTTGCGGTACAGCACCGCCTTGGCTACGGCCCCGGACCTGCCTGCTTCGTGACCTTTGCCAGTTTCCCAAGGATGGTACCCCTTCTCTTGTTTATCGTCGGGCATTTGCTGCTCTATTCACACAAATGAAAGATGCCACATTTATTTACACTGATGGCTCAAAAACATCATTTGGTGTTGGGAGTGCCTATATTGTTAGCGAGACCCCTAATCTGTTTTGGCTTCCCGACCAGTGTTTGGTTTTTACTGCGGAGATTTACGCTGATCTCCAGGCTGTCCAATGGATCCGTCGCCATCAGCAGATACGGTATATTACATGCTCAGATTCGCTCAGCTCTCTACTCAGTCTCCAAGCTCTCTACCCTGTACACCTTCTGGTCCACCAGATTTACGACTGCCTCCACTTGCTCGTCGCTTCTGTGGCATTCCTCTGGATCCAAGGACATGTTGGTATCTGTGGAAACGAGGAGGCCAATATAGCGGCCAAGGCTGCAGTCTCTCTTCTTCAGCCTGCTGTTCGAATGGTTCCCTTCGCCTATCTACGGGGTGTTTTATGTCGTCGTGTTGCTCTTTTATGGCACGCACATTGGTCGACACTTCCCAATAATAAATTGCGGGACATGAAAGCTCTTCCCTGTGCTTGGACCTCTTCCTCCCGAACTCGTCGTCAGGAGGAGGTAATTTTAACTAGACTCCAGGTAGGGCACTGTCTTTATAGCCATTGACATCTTTTAAGTGGCGATCCTCCCCCGCTTTGTCCCCACTGCTCTCAACTGTGGATGGTGAGACACCTTTTACTTGAGTGCCACTATTTTACTCTGTTACGCACCTGTCGCCTGATATATCTTCCATTTTAGCAGATGACACGCGCTCAGCTGATCGCATTCTTGAGTTAATTAGTGTCAGTGAGATGACATCAGTCATTTGAGGCTCCTTTTGGGGAGAAACAACCCCCCTTCTATAGTGGATTTTTAAGCTTTCCTTCTGTTTTTAGTTTCCCCACTTTTTTGAGTTTCGCTCCCATTGTTGCTGGTTTCCAGTTTGGGTTTTTTACATTTTCCTTAGTCACAGACTGGGTGCTTATGACCATAGCAGTTTTGCACCCTAAAAGCCATAGCAAGAAAAAGTATCCAGTCATGACGTATTTTAATGTGTAAGTATGCAACACACCCAAACACGTGTTTCTTAAAGTTTTGCTTCCTTCCGTACCATAGCTTTACTGGATTTCTCCATGTAAAGATGAACTAGGACTACAATTAATGATAAAACAGCTGACAGTGCCACTTTTGACCACAATTGTGTTCCATGTTTGCATCCAAGAATTATACAACAAACCTTTTCAATTGTAATATGATTTAGTTGTTTTGTCACACCATTTAGCTGAGGTGTGTACCTTAAACTCGAATTGCAGTACCTTTTCTTCAAAGAATTTTATCATTTCATTTGAGTTGTATTCTCGACCTTAGTTGCATCTAAATCCATTTGTTTTCATGTTAAAATTTGCAGTGGGCATTCCATATATAATGAAGCACTTCAGACTTAAATTGAAGAGCATAAACTGCTGTAAAATGAGTATAATTATCAATATAGGTAACTATATATTTCTTTCCATCAAGAGAAACAGGCATTATAGGACCAAGCACATTACTATGTATCACTTAAAGTGGTTGTGTGACTGAATAAGTGGTAATCATGTTGTTTATCCTCTATCCAGATCATTTATTTACAGGTTCAGAGAACTGTACTTTGTCCAGTCCCTCTGCTAGATAATGAAATTTCTTCATATTTTTGAAGTTCAAATGCCCTAAGCATTAATGGCACAAGACTACATCACTGTCATGAACGCAAGTACTGCATGTATAACTCCTAGTATGTTTGAGCGAAACGGTATAGATGCCCAAATCTTTTCTGTGAGCTACAGTTATAACTTTATCACATTTTTGAACTGAACCCATTGAATTTTCTAAAACATTGCAGTCTCCAGTAATTTAGAGTTCACACACTGAAATTAATTGTTTAGTAAAGCTGACATTACAAGAACTGCTTTTATCTTTGAAATTTCTTTCAACAGACAATTCTTGGAACATCAACTTTTGCTCAAAGTATCACTTAGAAGCTTGTAGAACAGAAGTAGTATTTCATAATAAGCCCTTTACAATGCTAAGTATATACAGAGAACCTTCAGGAAACTTTAACCTCCTTATATATAAAAAAATCAGGAAGTTCTGCTGCCCCATCTCTTAGTAAAAAAAACAAGGAAATTGTGGTTTTTTTGTGATTTTAATGTGGATTTATTGAAAAGCTCTATCAGTGGACGATTATTGCAATCAGTAACACTGCCATTCAGTTTAATGCCTACTGTGAACTTTGCAATTATGGTATGTAAGTACACTGTGAGATTGCTATTGATAATATATTTGTAGACAAATCTAGGAAGAAAGTCAAATCACAAAACCAACAGTAAATGTGCTATGTGATCATGACATTTAGCATCTTGTGTTAAATGTTGAAACTTGTCAGGATAGAAAATCCACTAAATCTGAGTACAGGAATTAGGAATTTTGAGATTGCTCAAAGACATGAACTGGATAGATAATTACAATACTTCTGATTCAAATGGAAAATACAAAGCATTAATTAATAAAGTTACTTCCTCTTTTGAAAAATGTTTTCTCGTATAGCTAACTCAAATCAAACAGAAGTCTAAAAATAAACTATGAATTACACTAGGAATAAAGATATCATATGGGACAAAAAGGAGACTGTATCTAGGAACAACTCTGATGGTAGCATTGTAATACATTGCAAAGAACACTGCAAAATATTGAAGCAAGTAATCCAGAAATCAAAGCAGCTTTATTAAGAGAAAAAGATAATTACATCAGGAAACCAAATAAAAACAGTTTGGGATATAGTGAAGACAGAGACAGGGGGTGCCAAAAAGGAGGAGGAACAGATGTATCTCCAAATAAATGAGACATTGGAAACAAGTGCATGTATTGTTGCAAACCTTTTAAACAAGAACTTTGTTTCTGTCACTGACAGCTTGGAGTCGTCAGGTATGGTAAACAGTGCAATGGAGTATCTGAGATCAGTCTTTACAAATAACTTCAGTAAAATGGAAATGACATGTCTCCCAAAGAAGTAGCATCCAGCATAAAATCCTTAAAATCTAAGTATTATAGTGATCATGATAACATATAACAAAATTAATCAGTGTCCTCATGAAAGTTGAATTCTGTCATAAGTTATTTATTTAATCAGTCTCTTATCAGCAGAACATATCCAGATTGGTTAAAATATGCAGAAATTAAGCTTTTTTTACAAGAGGGTTAAAGAGATACCATTAAACTATTGACCAATTTCACTTTGGGCTTTTTTTTAAAAACATTTGAAAAGGTTCTGTTAAAGGGTCTCCTTAAGCATCTGACTGCAAATAGTATATTGTTCAAGTCAAAGTTTGGGTTTCTTAAGTACTCTGATTAAAGAAAGCTATGTACACATACAGTGAGAATGTACTTAATTCATTAGATACGTAATTAGAGGCTACTGGCATTTTCTGCAACATATCAAAAGTCTTTGACTGTGTGAATCATAGCATCCTCTTAAGTAAATTAGAATATTATGGTGTCACCGGCAGTGCTGCAAAATGGTTAGTCTCATCTAACAAACTGGAAACAAAGGGTGTCATTGTGAAATACCTGTGCAGTAAGCAATCAGTCTTCATCTGGTTGGGAATTAATTACATGTGGTGTTCCTCAAGGTTCCATCTTACGTCTATTGCTTTTTATTGTGTACATTAATGACATCTCTAATCAAATTTTGACTGACATTAATAAATGGTTTAAAGCTAATTCACTGTCATTAAACTTTGAAAAGACCTACTAGATGCAGTTCAGAATCGGCAAGAGATTTCCTTCCAGCATGCTTATAAACATACGAAGACATGCAGATCGAAGAGGCTGACAGTGTTAAATTTCTGTGAATACAACTCAATAATAAATTCAGTTGGGAAGTGCATACCACAGAATTGCTCAAGTGCCTAAACAAGTCTTTATTTGCAGTGAGAATGATGTCAGATGTACGAGATATAAAAAGACTTGCACACTTTGCCATTTTTCATTCTATTATGTCATATGCAATCATATTCTGGGGTAACTCATCAAACCAAGCAAAAGTTTTTAGTGTGCAAAAGCATGTAATAAGAATCATTTTGGTCTAAATTCAAGAACATCATGTAGAAATCGGTTCAAGGAACTTTGTTCTCTAATGGTTGTTTCTCAGTGTATTTATTCCTTAATGAAAATTACTGTAAGTAATAGATCTCTCTTTCCAACAAATAACACAAAATGTAGTATCAGTACTAGGAATAAGAACAATCTACATAAAGACCTAAAAATCACTTACCTTGGTCCAAAAAGGGGTCCAATATTCAAGAACACTTATTTTTAATAAATTGCCAGCAACCATTAAAATCTTGCTTTCAGATAAAGCACAGTTTAAACAGAGTTTGAAAGACGTTTGGATAGGTTAGTCCTTCTACTCTGTAGATGAATATCTTAACAGTGACTGGTAGTCCAGCTAAAATAAAAAGTCTGTCAGATTCAATTTTTGGTAGCAGTTGGTCACAGCAGTCAAGATTAGGTATTCTGTGTATGATAAATTTATTAAAAGTGCATAACTATGTTTCATTCTGACAGTGTATTAATTCTGTAAATATTAGCAGTTCCAGTTTACTGTAATATATTCACCTGTTTTGACTATCTCCTCACAAACTATCAGGGTAGTGAGTATTACATTCAAATGTTTTATGTTATACTTTTTGACATGTTCCACACCCATGTGAATCATCTCAATTTTTGGGTCAATCTAATCTAATCTAATCAAACCTTACTGGCAAACAAAAATGAATCTGTTTTGTCAACATTTATTGTTATTGAATTTTCCATTTCCTTCACATTTATCAAATGATTAGATACATTAACTAAATGTTCTATTGCTGCTGAATCTAGAAACCACTATACTTTGACATCTGGAAAACTTCCCATAACAGCTGAGAAAGAAAAATTATTTTCACTTCCATCTATTTCTTGTACAGTTTTCACTACATCCACAGAACTGTTACTTTTATGCCTTTGTGACAATGTAACTTGTGTTGTGCCCTAATATGACCTGGTTTCCCACTTCTGTAACAAATATATTTAGCTCGAGCTTTGGTTGTATTGTACATACCTTGATACATGGTTGTTGCTTGATACTTTCTTTCTCCTTGCTGTTGGCAAAAACAATTTGTTTAATGATCTTTTATTACTTTTAGAATTCTTTGTCTAATGGTCTACCCTTAAAAAAACTGATTTTTCAATTGCTGTCTTGAGAAAGTTTCCATACTTTTTATTGTGGAGACATTGTTAGTAACAAACCGCACATTATATCAGTTTCTTCAATATTAGCACCTGATGCTTTCAAATCATGTATTAACTTATAAAACTTTAAAAAATAGTTTTCAGTGGTACTGTCATCTGCGTTAACTCTGTTGTCAACAGTGTGTGTGTGGTTCTTTTTTTTTTCATAAAAGTTGATGAGCCATAATACCTCACTGCTTAAAAGTTTGAGTTAATGAATTCCACAAGTCATAGGCAGCTTCCTTGTCCATGATGTATTCCAAATAACTGACTGAAACTCTTTGAATTATTTGTAAATTATACTTCTTACTGTTTTTCTAAGTTCTCCCAAAAGAACTTGCTTCTGTGCATGTTGTTCAGGTTTGTTTTCTTGAACAGACTGTACCATTTCTATGTGGGTTTTTTCCATAAAACTCAATAATTTCAGCTCACTGAAAAGTGTTTCAGTCTTAAATTTCCAGTTGCTGTAGTTTATGCCATCAAACAATGGTATTTTGTACTTCTCCACCTCCTGTGCCATGAATGTGAATTATGTGTTGAATTAATTAACTAGTTTCTCCACCTTTATTTGCTGTATTTTAAAACATGGTACATGGAGCCATAAGAAATTACCAGGTATTTAAATAAATAATATAAATTTATTACTAATTACAGTTACAGCCACAGTACAGCTGTGAAGTCAAGATACTGGCAGATGGGAAAAATAGAGAAAAGTGCATATAAAAAATGTAGCAATACATTTAAAAAATGTTGTAGATCTTTGGGCAATGGTGGATTTACTTATGTAGTTTTGTGTTTCCTTGCTAAAGTTGTGGGACATTTCCATCTCCTATTATTTGTCTACCTGGTTGTTGCGTTGCAGTGATCCGTACTGCTCTTGGTGTATATTAACTCTGTTCAGTAACAGAATTTCTATCCTTGACTGTAGTGTGCAAAACAATAAGTGTCTTTGAGAGAGTACAGTTGAGGAATATAAGAGATTAGATTCTAGTTTTTCCTGGTTTACGTGCATAAATGGTTTCTACGATACTAAGTAAAGGCAACAGTCACTAAGTGACTGTACGTCAAAAAAAATTACAAGTAGGCTTATAATCTCCACAATCTGTACCTCTCTGCTTCATATCTGCTTTATCTTTGTTGTGTCATGTTATCTTCTTTAGAATAGCCAAAGCTTTTGAAGTGTGTGGATTAATGTCTTTTATGGATTACACTCTGTCACCTCTTCTGAAGTTAAAAGTAGGGAAAGAAAAAGAAAAATTAATTTTTCAGTACTTGGGCAACCGTCAGTTTTGGTCAGTGCTTCTGTGTTGCCTTATTGAAGCCTCTGACATTGTTCCTGCTTGTGGCACACAAAGCAGTCACTTTCATGTTTCAGTCTAGGTGTACAAATGTAAAGCTCATATAGGACATACATGCTACAAAAATATCTACAGTTCAAAAGATTTTTACATCAAATATTTTTTATGTATACCTGTGCACCATGAATCAGGTTATCTAGAGATGAGTAATTGCCTGTCTTCTGTTTTTGTTTTTGGAGTCAGGTTCTAGTAACCTGTAATTGGTTGCATGTTTAGATAACAGACTAAGTACTAACAATTATCACATGTTGGTGGCAAGTGCAAGTAGAGGAGAGAGACAGACGTGGTGTGTGCTTTAAAATACTTGAGGTTGGTGTATTTTCTATTGGAAGTGGGGCACCACTTGATAGCAGATTCATGTGAGTCAAAATGTGCATGCAGCCACAAGAGTTCATGCAGTTGTAGGCTCTCATCGCTTTGCCATTATGTTTGGTTGATTGCATGTTTAGTTATTTTAGCCAGTTGCAATATAAATATTGCTAATCATAGGTCATGTATTGCACCAAAAGTCAGAAATTGACAACATACAGTATTTCACTGTCTGAAGATGCTGCCATTTAGAAATGCTTTAGAAGCAACAATGAACCTCTTCCAGATGCCATAAGCCTGATGGCTGTTCTTTTAGACCATAAAGGATGAATTCATCGTGTTTGATGTTTAATTTGGTCATAGAGTTCTTTTGAAAGTCCACTGCTACCTAAATGAAAGTGTTAATAGATTGCAGTATAGGGTTTTGCTCACAGCTCATAGCATAATTATGTCTGTGTTGCAGGAACATAAACTTTAAATTGAAGGCAATTTATGCAGACATGATTTGTCCTCATTATGTAACTCCAATTTTAAAGGAAATACTAGTTAGTTTCATGTTCCATGGATCATTTTGCGCTCTTGGCTAAACCTGATGTCAAGATTTGTTCCAGACATGGTTGGCAGAGAACTTGATCTTGAGATTCTTACACATTAATTCCCATAGGATAAAGCATATGTCATAAATTTTTGGGTAGCAATTACTGTATCCTTCACCTCACAAATATCTGAGAAGGCATTTTAAATTTTTTTTCTTTTCACAGGAATACAATTACAGGTAATTGGGTTTTCAAATTTTGTAATGGCATAGGCTTAGTAAAATATTTCTAATGCAACATACTGATTAGTAGTGCAGGTACTAATGGCAGCAGCAAATATTCTGAACTGTCAGTAGTGTTAGAGTAATGGCCAGTTTCAGAAAATTATCTTACAGTACAATAAAGCTTAGAAAAATGTAGCTTTTACCCATTATGCTTGTTAGTCTATTCTACAGTCAGACAAACCATTATATGCTGTTGCTCATAAAATAAATCTGAAATTGTGTGGGTTGGCAAATGCAAAGTAAATGGAACTATTCACAGTAATTGTATAGATGTTCTTGCTGCATGTCAAAAACCAATCCGTACAAACGTATACAAGAAGGCCTTCACATCAGAAAATTGAATGTGTCTCCAGAGGTTCAAAGGATGAAAATAGAAAGTATTTGGTTCCTGGGAGTGAGCCCCCCATATGGAAGCTACAGAAATGTAATAGGTGAACAAAGGGATACAATTCAATTATGATGCACTAATTAAATTATTTACCCAATATTTCTTGTAAAAACGCCACTGAAACAGTGTCTTGTGTCTAGTTCCTTCTGCAACATTGTACAGAGCTCTATTCATCTTTTACTTTCATCTTATCCCAACAGTATTTTCTCCAAGTAGTAAGACAAATGCGTACAAAGTTGTTCGGAAATTTCTGGATGTTTCAGTTGTGTGCTTACATATTACACCTTTCAGGCTTGCACCCATAATGGTGTTTTATCCTCATTGTCGTTTTTCCAAATAGGGAGCAATGTGTGTATTAACTTTACTGAAATGCCCCCATGTGTTCCAGAGGTATGATTACATTGTGACAGTGCCCTTGGAATCTCTGTGATCAATATCTTGTAGAGTAGGTGTAATCTGTTGCGCAAATGATGTACACTACACAGATTTCCAAGTAACATGGCTTTTATTCATATTTATCACCACCAAACAACACTACGATGGTCAGATTGGATTGCACATCGAATGTTGATATGCTAGTAGACATCCCAGTTTCCTATTACACAGTACCACAGTGGCAAATACAACCACTGTCTGAAGTTATAGTCTGTTTAGAGACAATATTTCCAGTACATAGGGGTTGTAAAGCGTATAAACGTTACATGCACTTGAGTTTTGAAACAGTCACTGTGATGATTGAACATAAAGTACATAACATGATACCAGTTTAAAGTACAACACATTCATTGGTGCAAAAGACTTAAGTCATTGCTTGATAAAATTAAGTCAGACAATCCACCCACACACGCAGGTCATATTTACACTGCATAATAGTTTTCACAGGTTTGTTCAGTGCGAACTTTGCAAATACTGACTATTTATATGAAAGTCAACATGGAATCTGCGAAAACACTGTAGAGACAAAATGACAAAATCAATTTTGAACGCTACTCGAACTAATCACAGTTTATTTGAAATCTTGCATGTGTGTTGCAGAGTGGGGTGTTCCGCGGAACTCGTGAACTTTGAACATGGTCAGGTGATTGGGTGTCACTTGTGTCATATGTCTGTCCGTGAAATTTCCACACTTGTAAACATCCCTAGGTCCACTGTTTCTGATGTGACAGTGAAGTGGAAATGTGAAGTGACACGTAAAGCACAAAAGCATACAGGCCGACATCGTCTGTTGACTGGCAGAGACCACCGACAGTTGAAGAGGGTCTTAATGTGTAATAGGCAGTCATCTATCCAGGCCATCACACAGGAATTCCAAACTGCATCAAGATCCACTGCAAGTACTATGACAGTTAGGCGGGAAGTGAGAAAACTTGGATTTCCTTGTCAAGTGGCTGATCATAAGCCACACATCACACTGGTAAATGCCAAACAACACCTCGCTTGGTATAAGGAGCATAAACATTGGACAATTGAGTGCAGAAACGTTGTGTGGAGTGATGAATCATGTTCCACAATGTGGCAATCGGATGGCAGGGTGTGGGTGTGGCGAATTCCCGGTGAATGTCATCTGCCAGCGTGTGTAGTGCCAACAGTAAAATTCAGAGGCAGTGGTGTTATGGTGTGGTCATGTTTCTCATGGACCCCTTGTTCTTTTGCATGGCACTATCACAGCACAGACCTACATTGATGTTTTAAGCACCTCCTTGCATCCCACTGTTGAAGAGCAATTTGGGGATGGCGATTGCATCTTTCAACATGATCGAACACCTGTTCATAATGCGCGGCCTGTGGTGGAGTGGTTACACAACAATAAAATCCCTGTAATGGATTGGCGTGCACAGAGGCTTGACCTGAAACCTACAGAACACCTCTGGGATGTTTTGGAACACCGACTTCATGCCAGGCCTCACCGACTGACGTCGATACCTTTCCTCCGTGCAGCACTCCGTGAAGAATGAGCTGCCATTCCCCAAAAAACCTTCCAGCACCTGATTGACTGTATGCCTGCAAGACTGGTAACTGTCATCAAGGCAAAGGGTGGGCCAACACCATACTGAATTCCAGCATTACTGAAGGAGGGCACCACGAACTTGTAAGTCATTTTCAGCCAGGTGTCCGGATACTTTTGATCACATAGTGTGGACGTTGCTCATTTACTTGTTTGACTGGGACTGATAGTTTTGGATTGGGGACTGGCTTCATAAAGACTGCCTTAAGAATATATTTTTATTTTATAAACTACATAATCCTTTGGAGAATGGCCAGTTTGTTCTGTCACTCAATATGGACTACAAATATTAACAGTGATGATGTTTATGAAATATGTGGTGGTCTACGGAGTTAGGAAAGTTAATGAAACTATTTCATGCCTCCATGTTGGAAATATCCCATTTAAGAGTACAAGCACCATATTGGAAATTATGATAAATTATGGAAAAATATTTGTTGTTGACTTAATCAGTTAGTAAAATATCTTATCTTGTGCATAGAAATTGGGCCAACAAAGTGTAATGGTAGAGGTCAGAATCTAAGAAGCATAGAGATAACATCCACAATGAAAAATGTAACTGCCTCTAAAAAATATTGTTAATCATTTCACATGTTAATTAGCTTCACAAAAATTGAAATATGGAAACGAAAAATTGGACTGCTACTCCTTCTAATGAGCTGTGTCACTAAGTCAATACATAAACAAATACAAGCTCATACGACTATTGCCAAATCTAACTGTAGTAAAATGTTCCATTATTCATATCTCTCAACTTACAGATTTTCCAATAAAATTAGATGCATCTTTGGAAACAGTACACTTACAATAATGCTTTGAATAACTAAGTGGCAAAAAGCTTAGTGAAGATTTTAAAATTTCTGACCACCTACCACACACATATGTTACTTATCATTTGTATGAAAATTGAAAAATAAGTAAAAGAAAATATTAATTATTAGTAGAGTGCAATAAAAACAGATGGCATATTCCATCATGCTCTCTTTTTTTCAACAGGGCATCTTATTTTGACATTGATTACAGCCTTTAAGGGTAACTTACAGGGTGTTTCAAAAATGACCGGTATATTTGAAACGGCAATACAAACTAAACTAGCAGTGATAGAAATACAGCGTTTGTTGCAATATGCTTGGGACAACAGTACATTTTCAGGCAGACAAACTTTCGAAATTACAGTAGTTACAATTGTCAACAACAGATGGTGCTGCGGTCTGAGAAACTCTATAGTACGATATTTTCCACATATCTACGATGCGTATCAATAATATGGCATAGTCTCTGAATGAAAGTACCCGAAACCTTTGACAACGTGTCTGGCGGAATGGCTTCACATGCAGATGAGATGTATTGCTTCAGCTGTTCAGTTGTTTCTGGATTCTGGCGGTACACCTGGTCTTTCAAGTGTCCCCAAAGAAAGAAGTCACAGGGGTTCATGTCTGGCGAATACGGAGGCCAATCCACGCCGCCTCCTGTATGTTTCGGATAGCCCAAAGTAATCACACGATCATCGAAATATTCATTCAGGAAATTAAAGACGTCAGCTGTGCGATATGGCCGGGCACCATCTTGCATAAACCACGAGGTGTTCGCAGTGTTGTCTAAGGCAGTTTGTACCGCCACAAATTCATGAAGAATGTCCAGATAGCGTGATGCAGTAATCATTTCGGATCTGAAAAATGGGCCAATGATTCCTTTGGAAGAAATGGCGGCCCAGACCAGTACTTTTTGAGGACGCAGGGATGATGGGACTGCAACATGGGGCTTTTCGGTTCCCCATATGCGCCAGTTCTGTTTATTGACGAAGCTGTCCAGGTAAAAATAAGCTTCGTCAGTAAACCAAATGCTGCCCTCATGCATATCGCCGTCATCAATCCTGTGCACTATATCGTTAGCGAATGTCTCTCGTGCAGCAATGGTAGCGGCGCTGAGGGGTTGCCGCGTTTGAATTTTGTATGGATAGAGGTGTAAACTCTGGTGCATGAGACGATACCTGGACGTTGGCGTCATTTGGACCGCAGCTGAAACACGGCGAACAGAAACCCGAGGCCGCTGTTGGATCACTAGCTGCGCGTTGCCCTCTGTGGTTGCCGTACGCGGTCGCCCTACCTTTCTAGCACGTTCATCTGTCACGTTCCCAGTCCATTGAAATTTTTCAAACAGATCCTTTATTGTATCACTTTTCGGTCCTTTGGTTACATTAAACCTCCGTTGAAAACTTCGTCTTGTTGCAACAACACTGTGTTCTAGGCGGTGGAATTCCAACACCAGAAAAATCCTCTGTTCTAAGGAATAAACCATGTTGTCCACAGCACACTTGCACGCTGTGAACAGCACACGCTTACAGCAGAAAGACGACGTACAGAATGGCGCACCCACAGACTGCGTTGTCTTCTATATCTTTCACATCACTTGCAGCGCCATCTGTTGTTGAAAATTGTAACCACTGTAATTTCGAAAGTTTGTCCGCCTGAAAATGTACTGTTGTCCCAAGCATATTGCACCAAACGGTGTATTTCTATCGCTGCTCGTTTAGTTTTTATTGCCATTTCAAATATACCAGTCATTTTTGAAACACCCTGTACCTTCAAAGTATTTGTCTCTCAATATAAAGATGCGTGCAACAAATCTAGTAGGAATTGCACATACAAAGGTTTAAGAGAAACAAACTCTGGAAACTCTAATGAGAAAAGTTTTTTATTTGATGAATTCCATCACATCTTTTATATAATTACTAGCCTTTTCACCATAGCTTTGCTCCCATATGCGTTCAACACCTATGTTGTACGCATGTCAATTTCAACCCCCGCCCATCTGTCCAACTCTTTTTTTCCCACCATCTCTCTGAGTGGGTGATTTGCATTGGTTACTTGTTATAATCTGTGATTGGTAATACAGTGAAGAGCCAAAGAATCTGCTACACCTGTTTAATATCATGTAGGGCCCCCATGAACATGAAGAAGTATCGCAACACAACGTGGCATGGATTCGACTGATGTCTGAAGTAGTGCTGGCTTGGAATTGACACCATGAATCCTGCAGGGCTGTCTGTAAATCTGTAAGAGTTTAAGGGGGTGGAGATCTCTTCTGAACAACACATTGTAAGGCATCCCAGATGTGCTCAGTGTTCATGTCTGGGGAGTTTGGTGACCAGCAGAACTGTTCAGACTCGGAACAGTATTCCTGGAGCCACTCTGTTGCAATTCTGGACATATGGGGTGTCTCTTTATTCTGCTGCAATTGCCCAAGTCCATCGGAATGCACCATAGACATGAATGGATGCAGGTGATCAGACAGGGTGCTCACGTATGTGTCACCTGTCAGAGTAGTAACTAGACATATCAGGGGTTCCATATCACTCAAACTGCACACGCTTCACACAATTACAGAGCCTCCACCAGCTTGAACAGTCCCTGCTGTCATGCATGGTCCATGGATTCATGAGGTTGTCTCCATATGAGTGCACGTCCAACAGCTCGATACAATTTGAAATGAGACTCGTATGATCAGGCAACATGTTTACAGTCATGAACAGACCAGTGTCAGTACTGACAGGCCCAGGTGAGGTGTAAAGCTTTGCATCATGCAGTCGTCAAGGGTACATGAGTGAGCCTTCACCTCTGAAAGCCCACATCAATGTTGTTTCATTGAATGGTTTGCACACTGACACTGGTTGATGGCCCATCATTGAAATCTGCAGCAATTTGCAGAAGCGTTGCACTTCTGTCAATTTGAACAAGTCTCTTCAGTCATTGTTGATCCTGCAAGAACGGGACTTTTTTCCAGCCACAGCGATGTCGGAGATTTGATGTGTTAATGGATTCCTGATATTTATGATACATTTGTGAAATGGTCATATGGAAAAATCCCCACTTAATTGCTAACTTGGAGGTGCTGTGTCCCATTGCTCGTGCACCGATTATAACAGCGCATTCAAACTCACTTAAATCTTGATAACCTGCCTAATGTAGCAGAAGTGACTCATCTAACAACTGTGCCAGACACTTGTTGTTTTATATAGGCATTGCCGATAACAGCACTGTATTCTACCTGTTTACATGTCTCTGTATTTGAATACACATGCCTTTAGCAGTTTCTTTGGCACTTCAGTGAAATTTCATGTGACCTGTGTCTGTAGTGAAGCATACAGACAATGTTACTCCAGTGAAATGTAGACCACATTGCAGACATTACAAACTAATGAAAGAGATATTAACATATGAAAGATGACATATGTAGGTATGTCAACCTTAATGAGGGAAGTAGTATGCAGTACACACATTAGAAGGAAAATTTTTTTAGAACAAGATCATATGTTACTCAAATTAATTGAAAAATGAGTACAGGGAACTGTTCAATTTATCCTTAAGGCAAATGATGAAAGACATAAATTAAACTTAATGTTTAAGTTAAAATGAGTCGTTGCAGTTGGTGTTAACATAGATGTTAATGTCTCACTGTACTAGAACTATACTTAATAAATTCAGAAAGCCAGCCATCAGCAGTGAATTCAGGTAATTCTCTTACCATAAGACTAAAAAATATAATTAAATGTATTCCGGTAGAAGTTAAATTTAATATATTTAATGAAACAGAAGTGAAGAATATCTCTTATCATATGTCAATGAGCGATCATATTTGGTGTTTCAAGTGTAAAATATCCATCGAAACACAGTCCTCAATATAATAACTACTACAGATAATACCACAGAGCACTGGAGGCACTAGTATAGTATGTGAAATTAATATGAGTAAATTCATCAATGATTTGTATAAGTTGAGATGTAAATGTCCGTGAAGAAATTATAAATGATTTATACGAACCAATGAGAAATTAATTTATTATAAGAAGTGATGTTTCACTCAGTACTTATGACTGAGACAACAAAATTGAGTGGAAATGAACTATGGAAACCTGTCAAGATTTCAAAAATAAGTAAGTATTAACTGACATCCAAAGTTGCACTGGCTATTCCAGGTTAATGTCAAGCTGATAAAAATGTAGCTGATACCACAGAAAGTATCCCAAAAAAAATGTATCTGCAAGACATGTTGTAATGGGTAACAGAATATAATTCTACAACACTGACTGTAAAAGACATATGCAAAATGATATTACTCTATTTTTACAGAGCTGAAAGCATCTATTGTAAAAGGATTTAACAGAACACTTAAAGAGTTAATGTGGAAGAGATTTGCTCATTAGTGTAATTGTAAACAGAAAAATTAATTTTTGAGTTAGTTGATGGTATAAGAACAGCATGTAGAGAACCACAAAAATGAATATTACGGATGTAAATAAGAGCATTGAGAGAGAAATATATCTAGTTTTTATAACTATCCCACCTAAAAAAAATTAATATCAAATTGATGAATAAATGACCATAATTTGAAAAAAGTATTTGAAAAAGGACATGTGGTGAATTTGTGGGCATAAATATATAAAATAACTTATGTAATGTCTAATTCATTTATATAAATAAACTGAAATATACAGAAATAATATTTTATGAATCTGAATTACAGGAAACAAGGCATCCTGATGTTTATCTCATTGAACACATAGGGAAAAATAAATATTATATAGTATGGCATAAATTGTTACCATTTGCTGATTCTCACAGTAGTTGATAAAAAATAATGTACTTTTATACAAGATAATATTTTATAACAGATTTTTTTTCATTTTTCATCATTTGTTCTGTAGGATATACACTCCTGGAAATGGAAAAAAGAATACATTGACACCGGTGTGTCAGACCCACCATACTTGCTCCGGACACTGCGAGAGGGCTGTACAAGCAATGATCACACGCACGGCACAGCGGACACACCAGGAACTGCGGTGTTGGCCGTCGAATGGCGCTAGCTGCGCAGCATTTGTGCACCGCCGCCGTCAGTGTCAGCCAGTTTGCCATGGCATATGGAACTCCATCGCAGTCTTTAACACTGGTAGCATGCCGCGACAGCGTGGACGTGAACCGTATGTGCAGTTGACGGACTTTGAGCGAGGGCGTATAGTGAGCATGCGAGAGGCCGGGTGGACGTACCACCGAATTGCTCAACACATGGGGCGTGAAGTCTCCACAGTACATCGATGTTGTCGCCAGTGGTCGGCGGAAGGTGCACGTGCCTATCGACCTGGGACCGGACCGCAGCGACGCACGGATGCACGCCAAGACCGTAGGATCCTACGCAGTGCCGTAGGGGACCGCACCGCCTCTTCCCAGCAAATTAGGGACACTGTTGCTCCTGGGGTATCGGCGAGGACCATTCGCAACCGTCTCCATGAAGCTGGGCTACGGTCCCGCACACCGTTAGGCCGTCTTCCGCTCACGCCCCAACATCGTGCAGCCCGCCTCCAGTGGTGTCGCGACAGGCGTGAATGGAGGGACGAATGGAGACGTGTCGTCTTCAGCGATGAGAGTCGCTTCTGCCTTGGCGCCAATGATGGTCGTATGCGTGTTTGGCGCCGTGCAGGTGAGCGCCACAATCAGGACTGCATACGACCGAGGCACACAGGGCCAACACCCGGCATCATGGTGTGGGGAGCGATCTTCTACACTGGCCGTACACCTCTGGTGATCGTCGAGGGGACACTGAATAGTGCACGGTACATCCAAACCGTCATCGAACCCATCGTTCTACCATTCCTAGACCGGCAAGGGAACTTGCTGTTCCAACAGGACAATGCACGTCCGCATGTATCCCGTGCCACCCAACGTGCTCTAGAAGGTGTAAGTCAACTACCCTGGCCAGCAAGATCTCCGTATCTGTCCCCCATTGAGCATGTTTGGGACTGGATGAAGCGTCGTCTCACGCGGTCTGCACGTCCAGCTCAAACGCTGGTCCAACTGAGGCGCGAGGCGGAAATGGCATGGCAAGCCGTTCCACAGGACTACATCCAGCATCTCTATGATCGTCTCCATGGGAGAATAGCAGCCTGCATTGCTGCGAAAGGTGGATATACACTGTACTAGTGCCGACATTGTGCATGCTCTGTTGCCTGTGTCTATGTGCCTGTGGTTCTGTCAGTGTGATCATGTGATGTATCTGACCCCAGGAATGTGTCAATAAAGTTTCCCCTTCCTGGGACAATGAATTCACGGTGTTCTTATTTCAATTTCCAGGAGTGTACATTACTGAAAAATTTAAGTCTTAATATTGTTTGTAGTTTGGCTGTGTATCTTAAAGTATATGAAGTCTTTTTTGAAGGCATCTTCTTTGCAATATAATCTAGTGATCACATAAAAACTCATTGTAAAATAATCTTATAAGGATAAGGAAATATCTCAGTTGAACGATTCATTGTACAGAATAGTTCCTAACATTCTCAAATATGTTACTTTTTCCCTTGAATATTATGATCTGCATTTTTCCACTAAATTTTCAATTTAATTTTATTGATGTGTTATTGTAGTTACTAGTTCAAATTATCTATTTCATTATTTTTATTTTATCAATACTTTAGTTCATTATTATTTTACTTTTTAGTTTGAACTCAATATAACACATCCTGATACTACCTCATAAACACAATCATTGAAACTGTTGACAAATGCCCTTTTAGAATTCTTAACCAGATAATAGACACTGTTTCACTTAAAAAAGAGTTTGGTCTCTTCCCTCAAACAACCCAACCCAACTAATAAAAGGAGTGTGAGGATAACAATTTTCCGATCTTGGGTTAATTGAAATTTTCAAACACTTAGTATAGTTTTCTTTTGCATGGTCTAGATTAACATTTTTAGGAGAAACATGTCCCAAAATCTCAATAACCTGGTAGCACAGAACCAAAAGTGAATTGTATTAGCACCAATCATAAAAAAACTTATTTTCAGTAGTAGGAAATCTTGTTTTTGAACAAGTGAACTGTTGTATCACTTTAAATATGAAAATATCATATAATACGTGATTTATCCTCTTTATTTATATCCATTTATTAAATAGACTTATAGGATCTCTATTATTAAAATATTGAACTACGGCTCTATTTATCAAATTGATTTTCAGATTTAACTGGGTCCTAGAAAAAGATTCATCATAACTAAATTCATTAAGTTTAGTAATCAAAACTTCATGTTCTTTTTTTTGTAAATTTTTAATGCATTTGTGTCTAATGACTTTTTTCATTTCATTACATCCATTTCATCTTTAATGTGAATACCCTGATTGATATTTAGAAAAGCTGCAATTTTAGTTATAAAATATTTTTATGTGATATAGTCTTCATACTTTCCCTTATTGAAAATTAATTTTCAGTTAATCATAATCAAATGACATTCTAATTCTTTCTACAGTTGATAGAAATAGTTTGCCTCTCTTAAATACTATATTACTCTTCAAAAGAGTTCACAACTATAACATCAATCTCTTATCTTATTAAATTTTCCAATGCTCAACACTATTCTATCAACCTCATATACCAGATAATGTACCTCTTCATCAAAATTATTTGTTTACTGTAAATGTTTCATATTTATATACTGGATAATCAACCTTTACTGTCAATAATTCATCATGTTTATTCTCCACTTTGTCTTTTTTTATGTACATATAAAAATGTTTCTTATAAACACAAGTTGATATTCCTAAATTTATTCCAAATTCCTTTAAATGTTTCAATCCTTTCCACTTAAGACAAATTTTAAATCCATCTCCTGTGCCACCTGTCCTGTTTGCCTTATATTTCGTTTCTAAAATCTGGATTCAAACAACTCTTTCAAGGTGATATTGGTTTCCTCTTTTTCTCCAATTTTTTTTTTTAAATTTACTACAACTTTCAAAATCATCTTCATTTGCCCGATTTGACACATATAACCCCTACTGATCATCAGGTTTTTTAACTTCCATATTCACACCTTTCTTACAAACAGGTGTTTTTTTGTAATTTTATTCAAAAATCTTCTAAGCTCTTTGACTTTTTGCATTTAATGCAACTGTTAAATTCATCTGATAAATTTTTTATTTTCTTCAGCACATTTTTCTAACTTTTCACAAAATTGCCGTTAAATTTTCATATCCTTAGATTTAGCACAAGTTATCATCATTCACATTTATGAACAGAAAAAAGCAATAAAATAAGACTTAAACAGTCTTATCCTTATGTTTATACAGGTTTAAACACTAACTTAAAACTAAATTAAGTCTATTTAAAACTAATAATATCTATTTAATAAACTGCTGATAAATAAGAATCTCTTCCTTGTCTTGGTGTTCATTTGGTACAGGTTTTAGCTGAAATGGGTAGATTTCATTTCTTATTCTATATTACACAGTTGCACCAGTGTTTAGTATCATGAATTTCTATATTATTAATCCTCGTAGTTGAAAGTAGTAGACATTATAGTTGTAGCTTAGCTGTTATTACAAATGTAGACTAAATAAGGAACTATTTGAAAATTCTAGAATATGATATACCAGTAATGTTATCGAGATACCTTTTCAATGTAGAATTGAAAACATAAACTCGAAGATCCTAGACATTTTGTAAGCTCTGAGGAAATGGTTGTATCTAAAATGGTTATACACAAATTCATAATGACTGAGAGCTAATGTTAATTTATTTTTGAATGTACAGTATTAACTTACTTTGTGACTTTAGGTTGCCTTGTAACAGTGAACATCAAACATTTCACTTTGAGCATCATAATGGCATAAAAATTCGTGAAAAAGAAATCAAAATGTTCTATTATACTCCAAAAAGAGAAATATTACCAAGCTAACAGAATTTCAAAGAAAAGGTGTTGGATGAACTGTAGATGGGAGTTATTGGTTTGCAGTTAGGTGCTGCACCAAACCAACCTTAAAATAAATGACTGATGGAAAGAGGAATGGGAGAGCAGCATAGCAGTAAACTGCCACAGTATGCCAGGCATCTTTAGTAAACCATAAGGATTTGATTGCCCTCGCAAAGTTTGGTCAACTCTTAATCGCAGCAGAACCAACCATGGGAGATGCGCTGACTCCTTACACAGATGGGGTAAACTTCCTTTGGACGCTTGTGACTGCGGTGCTGAGAGACAGACGGTCAAACACATTGTGCAGGAATGCCCACTAAGGGCATATGAGGGTGACCCACAGGATTTCATAATGGCGACCCAAGAGGCAATTGACTATATATTATCTAAGCTGGACGTTTGTTTGTGATTGCTCTTCTGTGAGTGGAAATTTACAATTGGTGGTGTCCTTATATACAAACTGTTATTTATTGTTCCGTTTATACACATGTGATTATTTTTTTTAATCATGTTGTTTCTGTAATTTTTACTGTGATGTTATGAGACATTCACTAAATAAGTGAATAAATCATATGTTGTACTATCATATAAAATTAAAGCATAACAAGTTCGTGTTAATCTAAACAATAACTATTAGAAATGTGTTTTGAGCTAGTATTTAATAAAGAGAGAAAGAAGGATACTCAAAGATTGATTAATTAAGAAACTTCAGGGTATTCTTTTGATGTAAACTTAAACACACTTAAATATCAAATTGAAATGAATTATATTACAGAACCTGAACCAAAAGATGGGATACCAGTTGGCATATACTTGTTTACTGAAGAAAATTGTGCTTGCCCTCCAAGCATTACATAGATTAAGAAAGATAAACATATCAATCTGTTGTACTTAAGGAAAACGGTGGAAGTTAACACTATTTTTGAATTAAAGATTGCTCAACCCTGTTACCAAAGTAAATTACAAAGCGCAAGGAATCAGTCCGACTGTGTTACCCTACTCACAAGAAAAATTTGGTGAACAAGTAGAAAATTGTTGAAAGAATATATCTGTTAAAGTAGAAACCCCTAGAATAGGAGAATCATTAAAGTTTTCAATCTATCAACCTAAATTGAAGATAGTATTGAATTGTTTTTCAGATTTTGAAGGTTTATTGAAAAAAGAGTTTGTAGCAATCAAACTGAAAAGTGACAAAATTGAATTGAAAATACATAGCCAGTGTCATAAAAATGGGGAAAAATTCAGATACCATCAGGCTTTGTTATAAAATGAAATATGCTCACAGATATGGTACAGATACTGCTGTATGTAGAACTCATAATGCACTGAAAAAGTTTATAGTCATGACTAAAAATGGAAAGAAAGTAGGAAAATGTATTCACAAATTCAAAGAATGAATCCATAAGGAAAGCAAAGGTGTCATATTCTACTGCTAAGACATGTCATATATGTGACGGAAATTTGAATGAAATGTCTAATTCCTTAGTAACACTGAAGAATAAGATGGAAAAAATTGAAAGTAAAAAAAAAAATCTACTCTTATAGTAGTCTGATTGTGAGGAAATATTAATGGAAAATAAGTAAGAATTGATAGAATTTATAAAAGGTATGAAGAATGGAAAACAACACAAACAAAATGTAAAGAACTTAGAAAACAAATCTAAAATTAAAAAAAAAAACAGTAAAAAAAAGTCAACAGATTTAAGGAAAACTTAGAGAGAAATAAAAATTTAATTATGAATCTTATTGAGAACGAACAGTTACCCGTCACTGTGCTCGCATATGAGCAGTTTTCTTATCATGACTGACTGTGAGTAAGTAAACTGTTGCAAGCAGAATGTCAGCTACCCCCTCATGTCTATCTATTATGTAATGCTTAGCTCATGTTGCGCATCCCCCGCCCCTCTAACTATGCTGTGGAATAAACAGCATTGGCAGTTTTTATGGAGATTGTGGGCAGGAGTGTGCATCATTCTCTTGAACTAGCTATACATTATACAAATTGTACATAATGCAACAAATTTAATAATTTTTTGACCTAGTTTGTTTTCACTGATGTAAAACAATTGTTCCAGCCTCTAATCCATCCTCTTAGGGGTCGATTCTTTTTTTGCTTTCTAAAGTAGCCCATGTTCTTCCCCAAGGTTCAAGTTTCATCCACACCAAATTTTACTGAAATTAATGTTACAGTTTAGTCATGACACCACAGAAGAGAGAGTTATTTTCACATTTATAATACGAGAATGCATGAGAGAGAATACCTACAAAAGCTAAAGGATCAAGCTCGCTTACCTGGAAATTTGAGTGCAGCACATAGTTATTACAAATTAAGTTATCAGTTACCTGACTTTGTGTGCAGATATTTAGTCAACTTTGCTTTATCTATATTAATGGGCTAGGATACAATAAAGGAAAAAAACACATTTAATAGCCACTACTGAGGAAAAATATATTAGTTTTGTCAAAACACAGACAACATTAAAAATTAAATTATTAGACACTTTTTAAAGTCGCTGAGAATTAAATTCCTTGACACGTTTAGATTTGTGGCTTTATCTCTAGATAAATGATCACATACGTCAGAGAAATCTAAAATGAGGAAAGGAGAAAATGGATGCAGTTTTAAGGAAAAGTGTTTAGCCTTATGATTGTATGGATAAGTGTAATAGGTCTGACAAAAGTCAACTACCCCCCAAAAATTTATATAGTAAACTTAACAAAAGTGACATAAGTGATTAAGGTTATGAACATTATAAACTGAAATGAGAAAAATGTAATATAAATACTGTTAAGGAAAACCTGTTTTATACCTGGAACTAATATTCTGTTATCTGCCAATTAATTTCATATCATTAAGAGAACATGTAGTTTTGATCCGTCTTGATATGACACATCCCCTGGATTAAGTTTGGACACATTCCTTAATATTATTAAACAAATGTTATATATTTTATATTATTGGTATATGGTGCTGGATTGGAAATGGAGATGAAATTCGATAATATTATAAGATATTCATAAAAATGAATAATGTGTCTATGGAGGAATGTGGCAGAGATAAAGAAACAAAATAGAAGTCAGCTTAGAATAACCAAAAGCATTACATGATTAACACAAAAATCTTCCACTTGTCTAGAAAATAAAACAATTTTCAGTGTAAATGAAACTAAACTGTTTGCAACAGTGCGTAATTAAAATAAATTTTTAGTACATTATAGCAGCTTAAAACAGCATTTAAACTTGTGTTTAAGTTAACAAAGATCCGTAGATTTTAACCAATATAATTGATTAATGAAATGCAGAAATTTGAATATGCAGGTGAAAACAGTCTACAAGTAATATTGAAAACAATTTCTACAAATTAATGAGTGATGCAGTATTTTGAAAAGCTATAGAAAAAATAAGAAATAGACCGAGTATAAAATTGGTATCGGATTCCAAAAAATGTATTGTTAAACCTAATTTTGATAGCTGAACATTTTTTTAAGATAAATCTAGCTAAATCTTTGCTAAAAGAATTAATGTATGATTTCCATTATAATATTATGAAACCAAAATATGACACCTTTCAACAAGCTGTCATGGACAGAATGGACTAATGTCACTCGATTGTGTTGCACCTACCACATCGCCTATGATTCTGCCGAGTTCATTCACATTGCCAGCTCTGTTCATCACATTACTGAGTCATATTGGCAACTATGCTGATTTCATGATTGATGCTATTTTGTTGCCCCCTGCCTACCAACAAATTTGACATGGTGAATACAGTGCTGATCCAGCATCTCACCTAAAGGCCAGAACAACAGTTGCATCAGATAATTTACAATGAATGTGTAGACAACAGGATACTTTTGTGATTCCTTATACGTTTCTGAACTTTGCTTGATGTAACACTCATGCCAGACTGCATTCTATGGGCACTGTGGATTGAAAAGTTGCCTCTCTAATTTCAGCTAGCAATGATTTTGCATGAGAACAAGCCATTAGAGAAGAAATTAATTTTGACAAACAGACTTCAAGTGCAGTTACAACAGTGAAAAATCTAGGAATTGATTGTACAACAATGACCAGCCTTGCCTCAGTTGGCAACCATACTATGATGCAGCAACAGGCTGCCAAACAATGCTGAGCACAGTCATGATCAAGAATGATGTCACTGATGGCACTGACCTTCAGATGGTCAAAATAGAGAGACCATCAGCAGGCAGCAACATTCTACATGCTGCCCAACAACCGTCACCATGCCTCTGCTGGTTTCACATGCATTTTGATGATAAAACTTGCAATAGCACTGTACCCTGTGCCTACTCACCAAGAAGAATGAACATTGCACCAGTTCAAGTCACTAAACATGTGAGCTGATCTTGTTGCGCACTGTCTTGCGCAGCAGACTCCACATCCTGGACTGCACTTACAATGAATATTTTCTTATTGACATGGGGTCTGAAGTGTGCATCATTCCATGTGATCTACCTTTGAAAGAAAAAACTTTATACACCATTCAAATCGATACAGCAAATAATTCAAACACTGCAGTGTATGGAACCATGCCTCAGACCTTGGACTTCAGCTTAGAAGACACATTCCCTTCAAAATTTTTCATTGTTAATGTCAACAAACCAGTACTAGGGGCTGACCTCCTAAGACTTTTTCATCCCTGTACCAATTTGGCTCATAGAATTCTTCTACACCACAGTTGTGGAATTTCTGTGACTAGAATTATTGGCACACCACTGTCATTCATGCAACCAATGACTACAGACCTTAGCTCGCAAATGGTTAATTCTGTTGAGCCACACAAGCACTATTAACAGATACTACAAGAATGCTTGTCATCTGCTCTGAAATTACAGTGATCTACTCAGCAATACTTTGACATACAGAAGGAAACAGTTCACCTGTGTGAAGAGAACCATGTTATATGTGACAAATTAAATGCTGCACATATACACTTAGAACAACTTATTCAGTCCAGCCCACATAGGGTGCATAGGCTAGCTCTGAACTGACAATTATTGGGCACTAAACTTCTGGGCAATCCTGGACAGTTATCCTCTCATCAATGAGGACTTTACTCATTATTTGACAGGCACCTCAGTTTTCAGTGTATTGGTTTGTAAAAAAATGTTCATATGAACCCAGAAGACATTTAAAATACAGGTATGATCACCAATTTCAGACTCTGTGAATTTATTGATTTGTCATATGGACTTAAAATATGCAACAAAGTTACAGCAAAGATGTATATAAAATTCAGTTTTCATGTTTCCCTTCTGCTATGCTCGCTTGGCTGACACATTAGTTTTCTCTGCTTCCCAATAGGAACACAACAATGATCTCAAACTAGTTTTTTCTTATTTCCAGCCAATCAGAATACAGTATTAAACAGTCCAAGTTAGCAGAAATTGCCATATTGCATTAGTGGAAAACTGAAAACCATATCCTCCTCTTCATATCTCCAAGCAATCACAGGGCAGTACTCCTTATCTCCAGCCAATCATGCTGTGGTATTAAAAATTCATGATGATGAAAATACCCCAACTGTGTTAATATGAACTACTCCTCTCCTTAAATGGAAACAGGGTCCAGTTTTGCACTTTACACACTCACCTTCCTTTCCTCTTTCCAACCAATCAGTATGTGCAATTAATATGGTGTCAAATTACATTATTTATGTACAGGCGAACTGTGTACTTTACAATCTCCCTCCTCTTTATTTCCAACCAGCCAAATGGCACACTATTAGAAATCCAAGATGATAGAGACAGAGCAATTGTATGCTTTCTTTATACCTCCTCCTCCTCCTCCTCCTCCTCCTCCTCCTCCTCCCCCCCCCTCCTCATCCTCCTGTTCTCTTTTTCCAACCAATCAGAATGAAGTATTAGAAAATGACATCTGATTTGTAGTAAATATTACATAGCCACAACTTGAAAGACTCGTTATTTCCTTAAAAGTGAAAGATATTCATTATTTCCAGTTTAAAAATTGTCAAGTACATTACTTATTTACAAACCAATTGAGTGCATTATAAACCCACCTCCTCCAGTTTCCAGCACAGTGTTAATGATCCAAGTTGATGAAAATAGACCAACTGTGTGCTTTACACCACAGGCTCCTTTCTAATAAATGCTAACAGTAAACCCTAAATGCATAAAGGTAACCCCTAATCTCTATAGGGTAAACGCTAAATGCTAAAAGTTTAACATTAAATGCTAAATAGTAAACACCAAACAGTAAATGCTTAAAGGTAAAGGCTAAATGCTAATGGTAAATGCCTAGCATGTAATGCTTTATGTATGTTTATTACTGGCCATCATTGGTCACTGACCATCTCTGATCACAGCAAGTATAACAACAGATCTCTATGAAAATTTATGATGGTGTCAAGTTACATCATTTCTGTGAAAGTCAAAGATGATTGTGTGTATAAGCACACATCTGGCATAATACTAATAAGTGATTTCAAGATCAAAAAGTTATGGGTCATTTACACACATATAAATCTTCACATTTCTTACACCAAAAGTACTGTGCACACATGATGTCCAGTAATCATTTCTTGTCTCAGTTAAAACCATATCAGAATTACCTTATTATTTAAGCAGATTACTGAGGAATAAAAGGAGAAACAAACAATTTATAATAATTTTACTACATAAAAATTTTCACAGGGAAATATTATATTTTATACTGTCACACACAGTGGAAGTATTCAAATTTCATGAGCATTCTACATTGTCCTCTGCATTTTTTACTGTATTGTCTATTGCAAACAGTAATTTCTGACAATTTGAGGAGATATTTGGAACATCTCCATCAGACAATCAACATTTCATTGCTGTATCTGCATTAATGAATTCGAAATGACACTGAAAACCATTTTGCAGGCAAATTGTGTACATTATGAATAATATATCTTTCATGACGTTATCTACCAGCTTCTTGTACTGGAACACAAACAGTTCTGTGTAGTAAATACACTTGTACCTATTCTACTCTTCAAAAAACAACATGGTGTTCAAAATTGGTAAAGTACTCTATCTGAAGAAATTGTATTATCAATTTGATGACTTCTATAAAAGGTTTCGGGGAGAGAGAGAGAGAGAGAGAGAGAGAGAGAGAGAGAGAGAGAGAGAGAGAGAGAGAGAGACTTAGCTGCTTCTTCTGTTGACTACAATGCTCTAGAGAACTCATGTCCCGGCAACAGCAGTAGACATGGCGGTGTCCTTGAAAGTGAGGCAAGATTATGTGCATCTGTTATTTTGTATAGTGTCAAATAGTGTGTGCTTATTTTTTTCTTCACTCCATATACTTGCTATTACTTACTCTAAATATTTTAAAATTCTTCTACAGAAACTTGCATGCTGTTTGATCCACAAATGAATAATTAGGTGAACTTTTCTGAAATGAATCTTTCATTCTAGTATTTTTGTCTGAAATCATAAACTTTTATGCAATAATCAATGTATCATGAAGTTCTTCTTCAGTAAACATTATTTCATTATCGTGAATAATTGCCCACTGCTTTCAAAGCCAGCAAAACAACCAATAGCTCTGCCAATTTATTTGTGTCAATATGTGCTGGTGATTTGTTGGAGACAATATTGCAACCGTGAATGTATCAGCTTCTTCTTCTTCTTCTTCTTCTTCTTCAGTGCAATCTTTATCTTCCTCATTGTAGTCCTCTCTTCTTCGTCACCTTCTGCTTTCATAATACATTGCTTTTAATGTCTTCATCTGTCTCACTTCAGCTTGTGTGCCTCAGTCTCTAAGTGGCTACTTTTTGCAACATGTAGTTGCTGAATGGACACTGAGTGAGCAAAAAGTGCTAGTACAGATCACTTACCACTATTGATTATATACAACATTAAGGTAAGCAATACTTTTTTGCATCACATAGTTGGTTGTTGTTGAGTGAAACCAAGGCATGGTCCCTATTTTCTTTATGTTTCAGATTGGCAGCAAATGGACTGCAAAAGGCAGTTGTTGCAGGTTTATTGATCCAAAAAGCTGCTGAGAAATTCAAAATTCATGCTAACACACTGCGAGACATACTGAAGAGTGGAAATGAATTGGACTCAAAGACAAGTGCTACTCTGAGTCCTATAGTCATCGAATCAAACCACATGGTAGTGCTCATAAAAAAAAAAAAAAAAAAAAATGGTTCAAATGGCTCTGAGCACTATGGGACTTAACTTCTGGGGTAATTAGTCCCCTAGAACTTATAACTACTTAAACCGAACTAACCTAAGGACATCACACACATCCATGCCCGAGGCAGGATTCGAATCTGCGACCGTAGCAGTCGTGCGGTTCCAGACTGTAGAGCCTGGAACCCCTCGGCCACTCAGGCCGGCAGTGCTCATCCTGTAGAATTTTATCTTATCCATTTTATTTTCCAGATGGGTACAAAATGGATTACTGAAGATTTGTGCACTACAAAACAAGCAGTTTCTGCTGGTTTATCAATTAGAAGGCAGCTAAAATGTTTAAAATATCACATGGCACACTGTAGTACAGATTAAAGAGTGGAAATGAATCAGACCCAAAGGGAATCTCTACTTTTGCGTTACATGGTTGTTGAATAAAACTATGTGATGGTCATCCTGTTATATTTCACTTGGGTAGAAAATGGGCTGTAGAAGATTTAGAAAAGATGAAGTAGATTGTTGCTGCAGGCTTATTGAATAATAAGACTGTTTTGATTATGGTCTGACGTTCATAATGGCTTTCAAAAATACGTGAGTCAATGACTGGGAAACTGTACACAGAGACATTCCATTGGTTAAAAAATGCCTGCAAAAAGTTAATTTTGCAGATTGGGAAACAGTCCACATATGTATCGAACTGGATTGAACAACACACATTGTTGTATGGAAAAGGATGGTGAGAGATTGTACCTGCTTCTGCAGAAGAACTAAAATTTTTTGCCAAATTACTGAACCAGTTTTATACCAACAGTGCATAGTATGAGCTGAGCAAGCAAGCACAGTAATGGTCTGCAAGAGAGAAAACTGTAGCTTTTCTGTCACAAGGCCACAGCCAGTGCTGAGAGGGCTTGGAATTTATAATTTTAGAATTTAGAATGTATTCACCTTTGAATATTTTACATGTTATTGGTGTAATTATTTACAGATGTAGCTAAGAGACATAGCTACATAAAAATTTCATGATATTTACTTTATTGACACATTGTTATGTATAATGTGAATATTATAATTATATGTAGGAATCTACAATTACAACTTATAGTATGATAATAGTCAGTACTTTAAGTCACTTAAGTCTGATCCCTCATACTCCTTTGTGGAGTAGTGTGCTTCCTTCTTAAACCACTTTGCTAGAACAATTTTAAATTTGCTATAGGAAACAGAATGGGCAACTTTTGACAGTCTAATGAAAAACCTGGGGCGTAGATATTTGTTGCTGTTGTGAATCTTAGCTAGCCTACTGTAGGTTATATGAATTGTTTGTCCAGTTCTTGTGTTGTATTGATGTACAGACATCCTAAGGTTAAAATTATGTAAATTCTCTTTAACAATGAGAAGTTAACCATACATATAGAGGCTAGGGTCTGACATAATATTGTGCTCTTTGAAGTGTTCTTTACAAGATTCTCTTTGAGTAAGTGCTGCTATATAACCTTTTTTTTGCCCATTAAGCTGGGGCAGTTACCATAACAGTTTGATTATTTTTTGATCTTCAGTGGACACACTTAAATTGAACACAATGTCTTCAGTTTCATTGTTAATAATTTGCAAATAATATGCCTGGAACCAGTTAGTGTATTGGTCAATTGCTATATTTACATTACGTTGCTGCTCCTCTACATCATCAACTTGTGTGATTAGAGATGTATCCTCTCAATATTATATCACCTGACATGGCAAGAATCAGGGTAAGTCATTTATATACACAATGAACAGGAATGGACCCATTTCTGAGCCCTGTGGAACACCTTTTGTAACAGGTAATGAACCTGACTTTTGGTTACTTATAGTTACCATCTACTCTTTGTTGCTTAGGTATGACTCAATAACCTGAAGAGCATTTTCTCCAACTCCATAGTACTGGAGCTTTTAGTTAAGTGTAGTATTGGGGGCAATATCAAAAGCTTTCTGTTGTGGTTGGCAGGAAAACCAACACCGTGTTACTAGAGGAGGCCAAAAGGCACGCGATTTAGCTCACACAGGCTGGCATGAGGTCTGGAACAGGACAAGGAAATTAGAATTTAGAAACAACGGACGTAGCTGGTGGAATACTTAACTTTAATCCATTAATGATGAACGTCGGTCTTGACGGTACATGATTTACAATATCAATAGTAACTGATAATGACGCTTTGCTAGGTCGTAGCAAATAACGCAGCTGAAGGCTATGCTAACTATCATCTCGGCAAATGAGAGCATATTTAGTCAGTGAACCATTGTTAGCAAAGTTGGCTGTACAACTGGGGCGAGTGCTAGGAAGTCTCTCTAGACCTGCCGTGTGGCGGCACTCGGTCTGCAATCATTGATAGTGGCGATACGTGGGTCCGACATATACTATCAGACCGCTGCCGATTTAAAGGCTACCACCTAGCAAGTGTTGTGTCTGGCGGTGACACCACACTTTCCTCAAAACTAGAAGAGTTGCACAAGTTGTTTTTTTTTTAGTTTTAAAAGAATCATATGTTTTTGTGATGATAATTTCAGATGTTTTGACAGTGGAAAAATAAGATCTGAAATCATACTGTGAGATTATTTTACTCGAAGTGCTGGTTCATCTGTTTGTGCGCACAATATTCTACAATTTTTTATGTGATTGGTACGAGTGAGATGGGACAATAGTTATCAGGAGATGCTTTATCACATCTCTTATAGATAAGTGTTACAGTAGCCATTTTTAGACAATCTGGTAAGATTCTTTCCTGTGGCATTTACTTGATGGTGGTGGTCAGTGGCAATAGAAATTCTTTCTTTACATTTTTTATTACATAATTTGAAATTCTATAGAAATCTTTTGCTTTTGAGTTGCTAAGTTTTGCAATTGCTTCACTAGCCTGGGTGTAGGATACACAAAACCAATGGAACTTGGTTATGTTGCTTAATACCTGAAGCTGCGAACGAAACTACAGCTTTGTTTGCATCTTCGGTGAGATTTTTATGCGAGCCAGAACTGTTAAAGTATGCATGTAAGGTGGTTGGTTGACTTGGAATGCTGTGCTTATTTTCAGAGCTTCTCTGTGTGTTGTTAAATTTCCATGTTGCTTTACACTTACTTGTCAAATCAAGTATGTAATTGTCATGGGCTTTCCTCTTGGCTGCTCTAATTTCTGATCTATACACCCTTCTTGCTGCTCTCTAAGTTTCCTTCTTAGCTTGACTCTGTTCCAGTCTGTCATAGTGCACCATCATTTCTTCCCTAAGTCGTCGTAGGTGTGACATGTACCAGTTTCTCAGTTCTTTTAGTTTATTACAACAGTTCTGCTTTGTGTGTTTTTTTGTGATATTTTGGACATCACGAGTCAGAATTTTCTACTAATAATTCTAAAAATTTCTTTCTTGATTCATTGACTGAGATATCATTAGTGAGTACTATATTCCATTTTATATGAGTAAAATTGGTTGTTAAATGATTCAGTTTATGTTCATTGATTAGTCTGATCACTCTTCCTGGTTCAGTTGAAGACCTGTCCAGTCTGTTGTTTAGAGTGTGCCTAAGCCATAGCCCTGCGTGATATGATATCTCAAGATTTAAAGTACGAAATTCAGTTTTATTTGGCTAAAAGTTGCAGATTATATTATCTAAGCATGCGTTGAGTCTGATGGGTTTGTCACTTAAACTGTAGAAGTTGAGTGAACTTGATGTGTGTAATAGGTGCTTCACATGTTTTGTCTAACACCTAATGTCTATGTTAATATCACTGAATATCTGAACTCAGCAATTTTTATATTTTACAATTATTATTATCAGTTTTTTGACCACGCATGTTTACTTATTTTGGGCATAGAAGTGCCAGGCTCTATGAATGCACTTGCATTTAGTGTGGACAGTTAATTGAGAAGATGAACAAATCCATGGCCATGCCATCTGCCATTACAGTTACTTTATTCCTCACTTGGTGATTCTTACTGCTTTTAGATCATACACTTGCATATCTATTATCAACAACACATAAATTTTTGGAAACAGTACATTCACTGTTTTTGCCATTTTCAACAAAGTCTAGCACTTCAGATTTATTTGAAAGTAAGATATAATGTTCCAGGGATATGACTGTGCCATATCTTTTAGGAAACACAAAAACAGACTTGTTTTGAGAATGCATTTTGTTCAAATCTGATGACGCCAGCAGATCATCACTCATCCTGATACTTGATAAGCATTCATTGTTTTGATCATGTAACTGTTTTTGAAGGCTTTTTAATTATTTTACTTTTTAGTTGTAGGTCTAGGTTATGTTGTTCGCGGTTTCTATGATGCACAATTCACATTCTCATATTGTTGTTTCATCCAGGCATTTAAGGTTGATTCCTGCACATATTTCATGCAGCCAGAAGTTGCACTGTGTACAATTCAGTCCTTTCAACACTTTTTTGACACTTCCTATACTTGTTACTATGTAAAACATCATTTATATCACACACATCCACGTTTTCAGTTTTAATAGACACCATCTTAATAACTTACATTGCACCTAAGACAAGTGCACTACCACATTAATTATCATGACACACTCATGAAACAAATATTTTTACGACCATTTCGTTTTTGTATGCAAAGTTCTGGTGTGGAGAAGTGAGGTCTGTTGGCTTAATCTATTTTTCTCTCCAGCACACACATCTACAAAAGGAGAGAGGTTGTTTTTCCAGGAATATCTCGAGGAGTAGTCCTCTTTCCTTGGGAAATGTGTGTAGTAAACAAGATAAGAAGAAACTTCCAGAATAATGACTGCTAATCATATTTTTTATGCTGATCGCAGGGAGAAAAAAAATGGCTTTGAAGCTATGGAGCTCTTGGAGAATCAACATCATAGTCTCTGTCTTTGTAAAAGATGTTAATACGATAGGTACTGCTGTAATACATGAAATCAGGGATTCCATGTTACAGAATTTGAAGTGTCTGTGGAGTGCAATATGCACCATAAGACTGTCAACATTGGAAAAAGAGTGCTGCCATCCAATACTGAGTGAAAAACACACCATACAACATGGAAGAAAAAATAACATGGATACAATCAACTTTGGAAAGATTGATACACAATTATTCGTGTATCTAAAAATGCCAGTTCCTATTCACAAAGTATCACATAGTGGAAGATGTTAATACCGTATCAGATCTCTAAAAGGAGTCTGTCATTTTATGTGCAATAGTGTTTAGCTCTCACATACAAAGTCATTGGTCATCTAAAAGCTTTTACAGACGTCAGTGAGCAAATAATCCAGTCACTTCAGAGAGAATTCTGTACTGATTCTGAACACTATGTTGCTTTTTGTAGCTTACAAGTGGTACAAATGTATTTTCTACACAGAATTATTTCTGTTTGACTATGATAATCTGGTAGGTAGCTGCATTAAAGATACATATTCATTATTTACACAGTTTCTATGCAAAATGTTATTCAGTTTCATTAATGCAGATACAACAATAATATCTTGGTTGTCCAATGGAGTTGTTTCAAATATGTACTCAAATTAGAAGAGACTATTGGCTGCAGTAGACAATGCTGTATAAAGCATGGAGGATGATGTAGGATGTGCATTAAATTCACATATTTCAAATGTGTATGACAGCATAAAATATAATATCTCCAATGAAAATTTTTATATCATGTAATTATTGTACAAAGTTATTCAAAATGGTGTAGTCACTTTGAAGTGATTGAAAAGAATGTTTGCACTGAGGTAAGGTATTATATGAATGGAAACAGCAACTCAAGAAGTTTCTTTTGTTATAGTGATCTACAGGAACATGGCTATTAGACAAGTAGAGAAGGTATTTGGCATGATTAAGTTATACAAGTGTAAGAGTGAGTCTGCAACAGGATATCAGTGCAAAACCATTTCGGCAAATGTTTCTCATCATGTGTAATGGTTTGGAGCAGCTGAACTGTATATCGTTTCATTTGCAGGCATTTCCTCAACACTCTCCAAACAGTTGGCTTTGGAATTCCCAGGTCATGACTGGCACAAGACATTTACTTTTGTGGACTTCTGAGGAATGTTTCCATGAGCTGTTCAAACAGTTCCTGAGACGTCAATCTGATTTTGTTTTAAAAAAGACTTCCTGTTTCCTTAAAGTTATATTCTCCCTCATAAATAGATTGTCTGGTAGGTACAGCCTTACTGTTTAGTGTTTGCCATTTAGAATTAAGCTTTTAGCATTTACCACATAGTGATTAGCATTTACTATTATGTGTTTAGTGCTTGCTTTTAGCATTTACTAGAAGGGGGCCTGTGATGTAAAGCACACATTTGGTCTAGTTCCATCAACTTGGATTTTTAATATTGTGCTGGAATGTGGAGGGGTTAGGTGTATATTGCATACAATTCCCTGCATGTAAATAATGTAATTTGATATCATTTTTATGCTGTAAATAATGAAAATCTTTGGGTTTAAAGGAAGTAGAGTTTTTCAGATTGACTTCTAAGGAAATAATGTGTATCTTTGACATTCAAGGAGATAATGAGACTTTCAAGTTGTGGTTATGTAATATTTACTACATATCTGATACCATTTTCTAATAATATGCTCTGATTGGCTGGGAAAAGAGGAGAGGGAGGTGGTATATAACACGCAATTGGTCTGATTTCATCATCTTGGATTTTTAATAATGTGTTATTTGAGTGGTTAAAAAAGAGGAGGGAGATTATAAAGCAAACAATTAGTCTGTAAATAAAGAAAGTAAACTGACACAATTTTAATAGTAGACACTGATTACTTGAGAAAGGGAGAGGGAGGAGGACACATAAAGCACAAAGTGATTAATGAAGGATGATATCACTGATGATGTCATGAGTCCAAGGTCATCAGTGACACCATGCATGACCTAGAAAAAGCAGTCAATAACTAAGTTCAAAGTCAGACAGCATGTCTGTAAGTATTCTAGGTGGCCCAGAGTCACTATACCCTTACTACCAACAAGCATTAAAGAAAATTAAAGACTGCCTCTCTCAGGTTACAATCCTGGCTCATTTATTACCCACTGCCCAACTGCTGATCATCTTGGATGTGAGTAATTTTGAAATTGGTAGACAATATCCAGCACACAACTACTTTCTTTTTCAAAAAGTTCATGGGCCCACAGCCTTTGACAGAGATTTGTTGGGTCTGTTTATGGTGTACAAAGCAATACCATACTTCAGAGATGATATTAAGGACAGACATTTGAGAGTCAATGTTGATCATTGTTCATTAGCTGATTCTAGTTGAAACACTGTGAAAAAACACATGGTGCTTCTGACATTTGGACTTCATTATGTAATTCATAACAGATGTCCAACATCTACAGGGCACGAACAATGTTATGGTTGATTTCCTTTCATGGAGAAATGCTCTCGAAACAGATACTGATATTGAATAACTTGCAACAGTGCAGCTAGAGGATGCACAGTTACATGAACTCCTACATGACAACTCAATTGTATTGTGCATTGAATGCTACGACTTCATTGGCTCTTCAAAACAAGTTCTATACAAAGTCTCCCATAACCACCTTTGTGCATTGGTAATGCTCACCCAGAGATGAGCCAATTTTGATAAATCCTATGGGCATTCATGCCCTGAGACTCATCCAACAACAAAGCTTGTTACACACTGCTTTGTCTAGCCAAATGTCAAGGAAGACTGCAAATCTTGAATGTAAGTGTGCACTGCCCACCAGTGCTCCAAAATAGTGTTGCATACACAACCATGAACTGAGGGCCAGTTTCAGCATGTCCACTTAGACCACACTGCCCCCCCCCCCCCCCCCCCCCCCGATTCAAATGCTTAACATTTATGCTTTCAGCAACTGAGAGCGGTAACACACTGGGTTGAAGTTTTCGGAGCATCACTGCTGAAACCACTGTAAAAGCATTTGTCAACCTATGGATTTCTGGTTTCTGTTGCCCTGCCACAACAACAACAGACCAAGAGACAGTCAATTTGAATCACCACCTTTTATTGAACTCTGTCATTTTCACAGTGTCCAGTGACTTTGAACACCACTGTACCACCCAGAAAGTAATGGTCTTGTATAATGATGGCAACAAAATCTAAAAACTGCTATCTTGGAAATGGACAAACACCTTGCCATGAGTTCTTTTAGCTGTGCACAAGGTATATAGAGAAGATCTTGGTGCATCCCTCATGGAATTCCTTTACAGAGAAATTCTCACCCTTTCAGCAGATTTCATGGGACCATCGCCATTGCCTACAGACAGTTACCACAGTTTGCCCTTATAACAGAACGTAAAATCATGTATGTCAGTAATTTCTTTACATGTAATGTTTTATGTAAATATAGCCTTTGACTGCGAGTGTAACAACTAAGAGACGGTTATCTTTGGTCATGGGGGAAGGAGGTCGAGCTTTGAAGGTGGTGGCTGATGGTTTTTGGATCGGGAGCAAGGGTTGGAGGAGGTGGCGATACAGATGTGGTGTAAAACAATGTCTTATTTCATATTATTGTAGAAGTGTTAAATGTGAATAAATGAATTAAATAGTGATGTGCAAAAATAATGTAACATTTGCTCTCTAAAAACAAAAATACATGTCGCCCTACAAACCAGTTAGTCACATCCAAACACAAAGAAAACCGCAGGAACATCGCAGTGGAATCACCTCTAGACTTCACGAAGACAACAACGCAGCCATCGATATGAGTTAAGTACCAAACTGTTCGTACTTGTTAACGACCTCGGCCAATAAATTTGAATCTCCTGTAGTGCCTGAAGTCACCATGTGGACAAAGGAGTAGGACAACTTATAGACTGTGGAAATCTTAGGAAGAGGCCCGTTAAACTTGGGGGCTCGTCCGGGATATTACAGTTATATGCGATGAGACTAATTGTGCTTCGTTTGAGGAACATTATAAATTTTATAATTCGTAAAACATGAATAACATTGTACATGTTTCCTGGACCAGAAAAAGTAGTGTGAGAACCAAGAAAGTGCTGGCTTATTGGAGAGGTGGACCTGTGATCGACGTCGTGGTGTGAAAAGATAAGTACAATTCTGCTTTGTTTCAAACTTTTCGTCAAAACAGTGTCCAAACATGTGGTGCCATCATGACGCTATCAGAAGAAATTAAAAAGGAAGTGGGAGAAACGTTAGACTCGAACGTGTGTGGTGTAAGTGATGATCCAGATGACTCACAAAATGAAAGAAAACTGGATCAACAGGACTGGGTAAGTTTACTCTTTGCCAGAATGGGACAAATGCAGTCTGAATTAACAATGGCAATGAATTCAAATAGTGAATTCCTAGAATCAAAAATAAATGCATCCAGTGAGTTGCTAGAAGCGAAATTAAACTTAACTAGTGAATCGCTGGAAGCAAAAATGAAAAGCAACGGTGATATACTGAAAGAAGAGATCTCAAATTTAAAACTTCAATTAGGAGAAAGTTTGAAGGGTGTGAACTCCAAAATTGAGGCTATAGAAAATAAGTTTGTGACCTTAGAAAATAAATGGCCACAGTTAGCTCAAATCAAGGAAAAGAGATTGAAAGGTTAATTGCAGCTCAAAGAACTGTGGAGGAGAGAGTAGACAAATTAAGTCTAGATACAGAATCAAAAGTTAACGCCTTAGATGATGAATTAAATAAGATACAAGAGTCTGTAACATGTAATTTAAGTGTAATAGACAAGAGATTCACTGAAATGCAAGATAATTTTGTGTCTAGAAATTTATGTATGAAGGGTGGGAGTGTGTGGAGTAATTCACCTGTAAAAAGTTTTCCTTGTGATAATTTGCACAATGTAGACTTTTTACAACAATGCTCTGACAGCCTTGTTCCTGGCATGTCTGATAATCTAAAGATTAAGTTTGTAAAAAATTTCCTTGAGGGAGAAGCTTTGTCTTGGGCAAACCAACATTTTGATGAGTGGAAAACATTTGATGATTCTAAGAAGAGTTTCTTAAATAAGTTTTGGTCTGAGACTGAACAGGGTAGAAAAAAAAGTGAATTTTTAAATGGGCCTAGTTTCAGGGCCAGAAACCACTCAATGAAAGACTTTTGCAGGGATCAACTTATGAAATTGGTGCATCTAGATAAACCCTTCGACAAAATGACACAAATTGATGCCCTTAAAAGGAGGTTACCTGAAAGAATACAGTGGGAATTAGTGCACGGACCTGATGACTGTTTAGACCAGTTTCTAAAATATATAGACAAATTAGACAGGGAAATGGAGAGAAATGTGCAACAGTTTAGTAATGGAAACCATTACAGTGGGAGGTGGAATTCTGATTACCGTGGGGAGAACACTAGAAGGGACAATAGAGATTTTCGGAATGAACACCAATATGATAGAACAAGAGAGTACAATGCTAATGGGAGAGGGAGTAACTGGGAAAACAGTGGTGTAACTAGGAACAACAGATGGGAAGGTAACAATAGAATGAATACAATTTGGAGGGGTGACAATAGAGGTAGACATCCGGAAAACTACGGTCCGCCTCAATGAGGGTCCACAGCTTTGGGGCGAACAGATTTAAATATAACAGGACCACTAACGTTCACACAAAACCCAATAGTGTAAATAACTGTACCATTAACAAACATGTTAAAAACCAGGAATATCAAGTGAATTATATAAATTTTGATAACAAAAATTTGGGATGCTATGTGGCACAGTAGACCACCACAAAATAAACATAGGATAGATCAAAGTTCTGACTCAATTCTGGATGAGGAGATGTTAAATGATTTTTACAGCTGGGCAAAAAGTGGAGAGCAAGCTACTGATGAAGAGAGTAATAAATGTTTTAGTTCAGAATTGGGGGGGGGGGGGGGGGGTTGTTCACACAAGAAGGTAATAGTGAATCAGCTGATGATATACGTAAGCAACAAGAAAAAGAATCAACCATAGAAAGTGACAAACAGAGAGAAATAGATGAAACTGGCAGTAAAGTATACCATAGTAGTGATGATGTTAGTATTATTGATGTGAAAAGTATGGTAAGCAAACCAGGAGGTGAGTACAATGTTTTTATTGAAATAAATAATGAAGTGTTGAAACTTGATGATAGTTTTGGTGATGAATCAAAGGAATATGACAAGAATAATGAAGTGACAGTTGAAAATCAATTGCTACATGTCTGTCCTGATGATTTCATGGTTAATCAAAGTGGTGATAACAAAAGTGAAAATATTGTGAAAGAATTAGATTTGCGTGATATCAAAAGTAAAGGAAGCCAATTTTTAGAAATCCTGTGGAACCAGTATAATGAGAGTGGTAGTAGCAAAGTGCTTTGGTATCATCTAAGTATAATTAGTAGAGTTTTATGCCCACACTGGTGGGAGAGTAAAAGAAAGAGTCTGAGTGAAAGGTACATAAACAGTAGGGAGATATTTTGTGTGCAGCCAAAGTGTGAACTTGACACTGGTAACTTAGAATCTGAAACTCAGGTAAACCTGATGAAGACTGAAAGGGAGGAAGTAGATGGAAATTATAAAGAAATTGAAAAAGATTTATTATATGAAGGCCCTGAGAGGAAGGCAGATGAAAAGGAATTAGGCTGTCCATACATTAAGATAAGAGTCAATCAATGGGAAGGACACTGTCTTATTGATACGGGAAGCCCCATATGTGCAATATCAGAAAAATTTAGAGATAAAATTAGAGATGGTAAGAACTTTATAGAAATGCCGGTTGTAGGGGTAAAAATCAGAGGTGCCACTGGTAGGCAAAGTAATGTAGTTAAGAGTCAAGTATTGTTAACGTTTGAAATCTAAAATGTGGAGTTTGAGCAGGGTTGCATTGTGGCCCCAAGGTTAGAAGAAAATATCATTTTTGGCATGGATTGGGTCTTAAAAGTGGGTGTAAGCTTCTCTTGGGAAGATAAGAGTGTTATAATCACTGAACCTGAGAAAAATAGTATTCTGAAAACAGAAATGTTCATCCTTAACTGTAGTAATTCTTGCAACCTTATCAAAGCTGTTGTAAGCAAGGTAGATAATCGATCCATAAGTGATAACACACCCTTTGACCTTATAGATGAACAAAATTTCGAAGAATTAGTCGAAGTCAAATTGAAGGAAGCTGTAAATCTAAGTGAAAGTCAGTAAAATCAGTTAAGAGAAGTGTTATGGGAATTTCAGGATACATTTAGTGAGAGACCAGGGAAGGTAAAAGACTATCAGTGCAGACTTCAACTCAGAGATCATCATCCTTTCTTCTTAAAACCATATGGCATTCCATTCTCCAGGAAAAAAAGATGTAGAAAGGGAAATCCAAAAAATGGAAACTTGAGGGATTAAAGAGACCTATACCTGACTTAGACAATTGGAAACTATGCTGGCCTGAGCAATGTATTGACACGTTAATCAGGTACATACATTAAAGCTTCGGACACTGCGGAGCAACAAAATGTATACAGAAGATACAGGAAAATGTATACTTCTATAATATCAGTAAGAGAGTGAAGAAAAAACTTGAAACCCGTGATCGTTGTCAGAGGGTAAAAGTGAGTAACCAGACTTCTAAAGGATTGATGCAAAACATTTTACCAAAAAAAACCTTGAATTGACAGCTATTGATCTATATGGACCACTACCAAGATCAAGGGGAGGGTACAGTTACATCTTCATTATAGTTGATGTTTTCTCTAAATTTATAAAATTGTATACATTAAAGAGAGCAACCAGTAAACAAGTTATCATCAAGCTGAAGAATCATTATTTCACAAATGTTGGCATACCCCAGGCCATCATGTCTGATAATGGGTCACAGTTTACATCTAAATTATGGAAAAATTTTATTGAAGATACAGGAATAAAACATATTTTGATTTCGGTTTGCCACCCAACAAGTAACCCAGCAGAAAGGTACATGAGGGAAATTGGAAGACTCTGCAGAACATACTGTAGTAAAAATCATGTTAATTGGATTGAAAATGTTACTGACTTTGAGGATATAATGAACAGCCTACAGCATTCATCCACTGGTTTTTCATCTTATGAAGTAATGTTTAATAGACAACCTGCAAATTTGATTTCTGAGAATGTTGATTTCCCACCTTGTCAAACTATGACACCCCAGGAAAGAGAGACAGCCATTAGGAACACTATGAAAAGGCAGGGAGAGGTAAGAAAACGGAGACATGATGCAAGAAGTAAAGGAGTACAGCTCAGGACGGGAGATCTGGTTTTAGTAAAAACACAGGAAAAATCTAAATTGATGAGTTCTGAAATAAAGAAATTTTTCGACATCTATATAGACCCCTTTGAAATCAAGGAAAACCCGCACCCTAATGCCTATAGGCAAATATACCCAAAATCCAAGAAGTTATTTGGACTGCGCAATGTTACATAGTTAAAACTCTACAAACATGACCCATAAAATAGTCATTAATAAGTAAAATGCTGCTCGGAAAGAACTAGTTGACTGGCCCAACTATATCACTTTATTGCTTTATCATTCAAGGAAAACTTCATGTCAAAATGTGGGACTATGTCAACTGAAAGTACGAAGTAGATTTTTGTATGTGAATTATGTCTGTATTAATGTCTCTTTGTTCTCTAATATACCCATTCATTAAATTTGGTATGAGATTAGTGTGTCAGACTATGAACCAGTCTTCAGTGTCATAGTAATGTCTCTTAACAAAAACCAAAGTTAATGATGTTGACACTTTTAAAGTGATAAGATATGAATAATGATTGTGTGTAAGAAGACAAAATGTTGTCATTTGTAAGCTATGTCAGATGGAACATTATTTAATGGATAAAGCAAACTGGAGGTACTTGTCAGATTATGAGAGTGTGCATTGAAAGACCAGGCATATTATAGTGTGTTAAAAATATAGTGGATAGTCATGAAATTTAATTATGCAAATTAAGAATATATTGAGGTTTAGAGCGTTATGGAGACAGATGTTAGTGTGTTACGTTTGAAACCCCTGTGATGGATTGAAGATTATGTGACACTAATTTTGAAGTTTATATTGTGAGAGAATATTTTGTAATAGTTTAGATAATTTAATGCTAAAGTAAATGAAGAGCTGTTAGGAATTTATCCCATACCCTGTTACACAATTTGAAATAATTTCTATTCATGGCAATATGCTATTTGAGCACAAGAGAGTGAATAAAAATGAAACACTGTTTAATAATGATGTAAAGTTAAGGTATAAATACTAACAATCTTACACAATTTAAGTGAAGAGTTTGTCGTAGTTTGACCTATAAAACTGACATAAATGTACAATGTGAGGATACTGCAATGATAGTCACAATCATATATGGAACGTGTCAGCTACCTCATTATAAAGGAACATTATATCATAAATATGTAAACCAATCTGACTCTGAAAATACAGTGCTGATCACACATAGTTGAATTTGCACTGGATCTACCATGTGATTACATTCATCACATATACATGAATTTTCCCTAAGAGTCAACCATTTAACATTGTGTATAAGTATTACAATCTTTTGAACTATGTATATTTTATTTGCGTGGTTAAAAGAACCTGTTTATTTTAGAATAATGATTTCTTTAGATCTAATGGTTGTTTTGGGCACAAGCTATGCCATAAGGTATTTTATTGCAGCACTAATATTAAAAGATTGTGAGAGATGCATCATTTCACAGTTCACTTAATACATTCTAAAGAAGCCACTGATAATGTTAACTAAGATGCATTAAGTCGGTATTGAAGTAAACTTGAGTGTATACATATACTATATAATTATGTACCCATCTTAACACGGCACTGCAGCTACCATGATCAATTAAATTTAAGGTGCCATATTTTATTATTAGTTATAAACTCATTACACTTATTACTCAATACAGCCGATGTAACCTTCAAATTGTATATCTTGGAAAGTATATATATATATATATATATATATATATATATATATATATATATATATATATAAAGAAACTTCCACATGGGAAAAATATATTAAAAACAAAGATTCCAAGACTTACCAAGCGGGAAAGCGCCGGCAGACAGGCACAATGAACAAAACACACACACACACACACACACACACACACACACACACGCACACACACACACACACACACACACACACACACACAGAATTACTAGCTTTTGCAACTGATGGTTGCTTCTTCAGGAAAGAGGGAAGGAGAGGGAAAGACAAAAGGATGTGGGTTTTAAGGGAGAGGGTAAGGAGTCATTCCAATCCCGGGAGCGGAAAGACTTCCCTTAGGGGGAAAAAAGGACAGGTGTACACTCGCACACACACACATATCCATCCGCACATACACAGACACACTTCCCCCTAACCATCGGTTGCGAAAGCTAGTAATTCTGTGTATGTGTGTGTGTGTGTGTGTGTGTGTGTGTGTGTGTGTGTGTGTGTATGTGTGTGTGTGTGTGTGTGTGCGTGTGTGTGTGTGTGTGTTTTGTTCATTGTGCCTGTCTGCCGGCGCTTTCCCGCTTGGTAAGTCTTGGAATCTTTGTTTTTCATATATATATCTCTAAGATGACTTGGGAAACCAATTTTATTACTAACTTTCGGAACTGGAAATTTTATCATGATGTGTGTATTAGATTATTTTATTCCATAGTGACACACAATCCCATGCATGTCATGCATGGACTTGTGTGTGTGTGTGTGTTTGGGGGGGGGGGGGGGTATTATAACAGAACATAAAATCATGTATGTCAATAATTTCCTTATATGTAATGTTTTATGTAAATATAGCCTTTGACTGCGAGTGTAACAACTAAGAGACGGTTATCTTTGGTCATGGGAGGAGGAGGTCGAGCTTTGAAGGTGGTGGTTGATGGTTTTTGGATTGGGAGTGGGGGTTGGAGGAGGTGGCGATACAGATGTGGTGTAAAACAATGTCCTATTTCATATTATTGTAGAAGTGTTAAATGTGAATAAATAAATTAAATAGTAATGTGCAAAAATAATGTAACATTTGCTCTCCAAAAACAAAAATACCATGTCGCCCTACAAACAAGTTAGTCTCATCCAAATACAAAGAAATCCGCAGGAACATCACAGTGGAATCACCTCTAGACTTCACGAAGACAACAAAGCAGCCATCGATATGAGTTAAGTACCAAACTGTTCGTACTTGTTAATGACCTCGGCCTTTAAATTTCAATTTCCTGTAGTGCCTGAAGTCACCATGTGGACAAAGGAGTAGGACAACTTATAGACTGTGGAAATTTTAAGAAGAGGTCCATTAAACCCTCAAAGTTAACAACATATTCCACACCTAATGATATATCACCCCTGCAGGATCATGGATCCTAGAAAATTTTTGACCACATAATTCTGCGTGATGATACTGCCTGACCAGCATTACACCCATGCTACTGAGGACTTCAAACAGTTATGAGATGGGCTGTCCGTACCTTTGACATTTTGCTGCACAGCAAACTGACTACTGTTACGGTCAGCAGATTTAAACTCGTTTGGACGCCACTCAACATACCTAGAAGTACCAATAGCGACATAGATGATATTCTGCACATTAACGTAGATGACAATGAAATTGTAGCATGAATGGTCATGTGTCAGTTCTGAACCGAGGACCTCTCATTCAGACTAACCAATGACCTACCTGTGGTGTACGGACAACAAGGTGAGCAATGTGTCCATGATGGAATACTGCCAGAGAGCATGCCTCTGACAATACAGACTTTTGTCAAATGTTTTTCAGCAGGTGGGTGTCTCACTGTCTCAGCTCTCCAAAAACTTGCTTCCACCACCAGAGCAACACACAGACAGTACTTTTACACTCTCTTCTCTCTGTAGCTTCAGCCTTTGCCAACTTCACTCTTGTTTTGCACAACCTCATTGGCTTCCACCTTACCTCACACAGTACAATTTTTTGGACTGTTACCAATAACTCACGCTCCACTGTCCAGTGAAGTGAGAAACAGTCCACACCTGCGTGAAGTTGAGCAGGAACACTGTTCCACCCCTTATGACCTGCACATCATGGGGAGAGGGTGGGGCAGTCTTGATGGCAACCTATCAGCAGTCGTGCAAAACACTTATGAATCTCTTTGGTCAGTGGTACAGATCGACCACAGTGCTGTGTGGATGTGTGTTTTGATGCGCCTCCATCTGGGAAAAAAAATGTAGATCATTGGTATTTGTGGTGTCCATTATTTTATGTGGAGCATTCTCACCTATCTGCTCTACAAGAAAAATTAATTTGGAAAGGAGTGAAAAGTGTGTGGCTTATAAGGGCTCTAAATCCATTTGATAATAATATAATTGTTTTAGAAAATAAGAGACACATTGGTTTATGGTCATTTTTCCAAGACTTAACAAACTTCAGTCATTTTTGCCTTAGAATATAACTCTGCACTGCCAGGCGAAAAAGTGAAGCACCCAGAAGGGGAGGAGGAAATGAAATGGAACTTCATGGATTGAGATAGAATGTGATGTTATTTCAGTGATTACAGACTGGAGTCAAATGTACAAAGAACACAGCAGTGTGGGCCCAACTATCAACATGACGTTGCATCCTGTCAGGCCTGGATGCATGCACTGGTTTGGTTCAGAAGGATGTCATAAAGCAGTTATAGCCTCTGTTGAGGCAAGCTAATAATAACTGGTGTAAATTTTCTCTGATATCCTGGATACTGGCACAGGGATGAATGTGATATTCGAGCTGGTGTCTCATATTTTGTGATGGAGACAGATCTGGGAATACTGCCAGCTACTAGAGTTCCTCAAAATCAAGCAGACTGTTCATAAATATATATGCCATGTGTGTATGAGCATTGCCCTGTTGAAAAAATGGCACCACAGTACTGGTGCATGAGAGGTAACACATACTATATGTTATGGACTATAACTTTTAATCAGTTTTAAAAAAATAACATTTTTATGTTTTATTACTGGATGCAAAGCCAGACTAAAAAAATTTCTTAGTTTATAAAGCCGAACTGACCTTTTAAATCTCTGAAAATTGTCATCTGAACTTTCTTCTTCCTCTTTTTCTTCCTTATCATCATCATCATCATCATCATCATTATTGGTCTTACTGCCACACTCCTTGAAAGATTTAACAATAATGTCTTCTCTAACTATAGATCATGACTGTTTATCCACTGACACACTTGTTTGATTGTAGGTCATTTTAAAGCTCCCTTTTGTGTGAATTCATGTTGGATTTCATATATCATCCATTTGTTCCATTCCTCTCTCATATGCAATTTAAATGGATTACGTATTGAGACATCAAAAAGTGGCAGTTGTGAAGTAAGTCCTGCAGGAATAACAGTGAGCTCTGTATTTCTCAGTCACAATCTCTCTTTTGCAGAATTTTTCAAGTGTATGCTACACTGATCTATCACAAGAAGAGAACTCGTCTTCAATAAAGCACCTTCCCTTCTCTGCAAAACTCTGTTAATCCATAATTTCATACCAGCCTTGTCCATCCAACCCTTGTCATGCATGTGAATAACATCATCTGACGGTATTTCAGAAGGTTTTGGCAGTGTTCTGCGCACAACACTGTAGTTCATTTTTCATGTCCATTTATATTTATAGTTACAGTTTTAGCCCCTTTCATGGCAACAGTTCTGATACTCAGCACATCAAATGTCAGAAGTTTTGTGCGTATTTGCTGTTTGGCTTGTTCCACACTGGTTTTCTTCCAATGTTGAATAATAAAGTGATGGAAAGATAATATCTTCTCTTCATACTCTTGTGACATTTTGGTTCGCATGCTAAGTCCGTGATGTTTCATAAACCTGTAACACCAACCAACTCCGCCCTTAAAGTTCGTCAAGTTCCACTGTGGTGCTGGTTTTCGAGCATGTATTTGTATCATTTTTGTATTAATTCCAATGCCATTTTTATGGTGACCTTGAATCCATTTCAGTACATGATGTTCTAGTTTTGGCCATTTTGCATTCATTCCTCTATTTGCACATTTAGTCTTCCTTATTTTTTTCAGTTCTTCTTTACTAGCCCAAAAATCGCAAATGGTATTTTCTGTTGCTGGAGAGCCAAAATGCTGCTTAGCTCCTGTGTTTCCATGTTCTTATACATATGGTATTACTTCAATTTATACCCCGCATCATATGAATACCTTTTATTTTTCTTCATTACGAAACCAGCCACTAAAAAAAGTATAATACTGTTACAAATCACTTTCAGTTCAAATTTACTGGTACCATAGATTGCAATGACACATCATAGTTTATACAGTGTTCTAGGTTTTTGATGGGGGCGGGGGGAAGACAGTGTTTGTAACCTTGTGCATCCCCACAACTCATGTTTGTCACATTGGTGCACTGCTTTTACCAGCTGAATCCAATATTGCCAGATAGAAATAGGTTACCTGCAGCATCAAATTTTATATTAATTTCTAGTATAAGACACATCTGAATTTTGGAGGCAATTTTTTGAAGAAAAAATGTGTCCTATAGTCCAAAAAGTACAGTAAGCATGCGGGATGTCTGACGTGTGTGTGTGTGTGTGTGTGTGTGTGTGTGTGTGTGTGTGTGTGGTGCACGCGCAAAGATACATTGACATCTGACTGTGTCTTCTGCATGCTTCACTTTGTGTGTCATGGAGTGTATTTTAAACACTTGTTTGTACATAGTTCACTGCCACTCTGTCACCTTAATATTCACAATTACAAAATTTCCTCTGTTGGGGCCGCAAATGTATCTTTACTGACCTGGGGCTGCACTTCAAGGAATTTCATAAGACGCCTTTTTTGGTTAGCTACCCACTATTAAGGGACTTGATCAACATTTATTAAATAAAGTACACAACATTGCCACAACTGACTATTAAGCTCTTCATATTTATTGACACAATTTTCCCGTTTTTGATGGTCAGGTTTATAACCTGCAGGAGCCTGAATGTTTGTTACAGATCAGTAAGCTATGCCAGCTATCAAAATATGAGGGTCGTCCACAAAGTAAATTCCATTTGGTTATATAAAACATTGGTGTACAGATACAGAAAAAAATATTTATTGTACAAAAATCTGCAACTGTTAAACTACTTTTCTACATAGCTTTTGAAATTTTGTAAGTGCTTATCATAGTGTGACACAAGTTTTTGTATGCCTTCTTTATAGAAGGTTGCCACCTGTGTATTCAACCATGTGGTAAGATGTTCTTTCAGGCAGTCACCATCATTGTAATGTTGACCACCAAGGACAGATTTTAGGTGATTTGTGGAATGTCCATAGCAAAAGCACTAAGTGTAAACTTACGATTGTGCTTAATCTTCTCTTCAATTGCGTGAACCAGTTCATCAGTAACCACAGACGGGTGTCCACTTCATTCTTCATTGTGCGCTTGATCATAATCTTCATTGAACAGTCCGACCGATCTTCTAACCATTGAATCACTCATATCATTTTGTCCATAAACCTCACAGATTTTCCTGTGAATTTCCTTTGGTTTAACTTTCTTTGCATTTAGAAAAGGACTCGTAGGTCTGATTTTGCATGTGGTGGCATTTTCAATTACGGCTGACATTATAAAGCAGCACTACAAAGCACACGTCAGCAGCACGTGTCTTCTCCTTGAGTCAGAGTAACTGCTGCGTGTGCTTGGAACTGCGATCATAGTGCTGCCACAGATAGAAATAGTAATGAAACTTACTTTGTGGATGACCCTCTCATATCACGTAGTTCACTGGAGGCAGGCTAACACATTACTTTATAAGACTCTGATGTTAACAGTTCAGCACTAATGAACTGAATAGTTATCATTTCAGTTGCCTTTCACAGACACAGTAACTTTTCATTATGCTAACTAACCACAGACTGCCTCAAGAACTGTGACTGCAACTGTTTTTGGTCGTGTGTAACACACAAAGTTACAATTTGTTTAAATACAGAACTATTACATTTCAGATATCAATATAAAAATCAGTGAATTAAAAGGAACAAACAACCAATAGCAAATGACATAGGTATGTTTAACCAAAAGCAGTATAACTAGAAAACTGTTGAATTGTTGGTGCTACATTATGAGGGTGATTTCAATGTAAACAGGGATCCCTTGAGACAATCAAAAAGTTTCTATCAAGTGAAATTTCCTAACTCAATTAATTAAGAAACTAACAAGTAATTTTAGTGAAAATTTGCATTTTTGGTACCAAAAAAAATCATGGCTATAAATTTGTGGTACTGAATTTTGGAAATAGTTACATTTGAAGAGACAAACATTGTTGAACACTGAAAGATTGAATACAAATAGATTTTGACATATAAAAGTTTTTGGGAAAAGTAAAATCTTGGTTGGACAGAGGAAAATGAGGGCTTTCTAATGAGCTATAGCAATTTAGAAACCAACTTCTTGTTCATTAAAAATTTCACTGCTACTTGGTTTGCATGTAAAGCAAATCATGAATGTTTCTTTAGATTAAACAGACTCGTGTTGACTTACTATACTACTGCTGTCAAATTGCACAGTGAATAATTAAATTTTAGGAAGCCTTACCTGAATAAGAAATGTGATATTTTGAGTAACTATTGTGTTGAGCTGAGGTCATCCAACAATCTTCACAATTTTAAACTCATATCTGAACCAAAACAAATTGAAATAGGTGTTCCACAAGGCAGCATTCTGTGCCCATTGTTATTTCTAATTTATATCAATGATATACAGGCTCCAGACAGCTCAGCCAAAATTCTACTATTTGCAGATGACACAAGTATCATAATTAGTGATATAAAAGAATCATTGTGTACTGCAGCAGAAAAAAATGCCTCGTACATACAGTCATCGTTTTATTCAAATAAGTTGACATTAAATACAAAGAAAACAAACTGTATACAGTATGGAAGCAAGTGTCACGGGGAAAATATGTGCCTTATGTTGGATAGCAAACAAATAGAAAAAGTGTACAACACCAAGTTTCTGGGAATGCAAATTGACCAAGATTTAAACTGGAATGAACACAGTATATATCTTACTCAGAAACTTAGCTCAGCATGTTTTGCCTTAAGAATAGTATCCAAGGTATGTAGCAAGGAATGTATTAGAGCGGTGTACTTTAGTTATTTCCAATCAGTTGCAAGCTATGGCATAAGTTTTTGGGGAAAAACCAGGTCAAGACTAAATGACATTTTTATTATACAAAAAAGAGCTATTCGTATCATGAGATACAGCCCACCACAAACTCACGGTAGACCCTTATTCAGACAACTAAAGATACTGACAATACCATTGATATATATTTTTAAATGCCTGGAAATGATCAGTAAATATAACTGCGATCGACAAACCAACTTAAGCTACCATGATCACAATACAAGGCATTGTAAAGACTTCCACATTCCCTATGTAGCAAAAACTAGAAGTGAGAAACATGTTAGCCACTTAGGAGTAAAGCTTTTAAATGCACTTCCATCTCAAATTAAAGAATTGAAAGGCAAAAATAAGTCCAAGCGTGAAGTAAAAAAATACTTGTTGGAAAAATGCTACTACAGTGTAAATAAATACCTGTCTCAGACTGTGGATTGAAACCAGTACTTATTTTTAAAAAAAATTTAAACTAATTTAATTATGTTTTCAACTTCATAATTATGGTACTGTTAAATATCTGTAATACGTTTTGTGTTTAAGGTGTAGTTCATGATCTATAATTGTTTATCATGAGCACGTACTTTTGTTTTTGTGTAATAAGTTCTTGTACACTACTTATGTACTATGTGTATGTAATTTGTTTTGCTGTTTGTATATGTTTGTCCATTTATTATGTGTATGTGTTTTTATGTGTTATGTGTAATCAAATGACAAGTCCTATATCATATGTGTGATCTATTGGATACTAAATAAATAAATATTATGTATTATAACAAAATGAGATTAGCCAAGGAAAAAATAACACTGATTTTAACAAATTCCTGTTCTTCAGAAAACACTTTCCATGCCATTATCAGTCTACATTTCATATCATCTCCATTTTGTCCATCATTAGTTATTTTACTGCCCAAATTGCTGAACTCATTTATTACTTTTAGTATATCATTTCCTAATCTAATTCCCTCAGCATCGCATGATTTAAATTAACTGCATTCCATTGTCTTGTTTTGCTTTTGTTGATGTCCATCTGGTATCCTCATTGCAAGACACTATCCATTCTCTTCAACTGCTCTTACAAGTCATTTCATATCTCCGACAGAATTTCAATGTCATCAGCAAGCCTCAATGTTTTTACTTCTTCTTGATGAACTTTAATTCCATCTCAGATTTTTCTTTGGTTTCATTTACTGCTTGCTCATTGTACAAATTGAGTAACATCAGGAATAGGCTAAAACCATGTCTGAACTAACTTCTCAACCACTGTTTCCCTTTAATGCCCCTCTACTATTACAAGAGGCATCTGGTTTCTGTATAAGTTGTATGTAACCTTTCACTCCCTGTATTTTACCCCTGCTGCCTACAGAATTTCAGTGTTTTCAACATTGTCAAAAACTTTCTCTAAACCTACACCAGCTATAAACGTGTGTTCACCATTCCTTAAACTATCTTCTAAGATAAACCAGTGTTGCCTCAATTGTTTCTACTTCTTTAAACTAGTCTCCTCTGAGGTCAACTTCTACCATTTTCCTGTAAATAATTTCTATCTGTATTTTGCAACCACCACTTATTAAACTGATAGTTTGGTAATATCATACCTATCTGTGTTAACTCACCGGGCTACCCCATAGATGTCAAGCACCAACAGATGTCTACAGTGTCTGGCATCATTGCACAACTGGCACGTAGATGTAACAGTCACTTTGTGTCCACTATTGTGAAGTGTGACCACCAGGGAGAGACACCACGGGCAAGTGGTCACACACGGTAGCTGTGCAGACACCTTCCAGTGCCACCTGTGAGATGCTGACTATGTATGCAACTGCCACCTGGTGGTCGCATTCAGTCTGCTCTCGCTCATAGTGCTGTTTACTACACTCACTAGAACTGTACTGTGTCTGTCTTGTGATGTGGCTATGCCATACAGTGTAGCCATTGTGAACTATTGTCTTGTGAGTTCATTAAATATAGTTGTTTTGGAGTTGTTGTCATGTGTAATTTTATTTTGTGTGTGTGTGTGTGTGTCTGTGTGTGTGTGTGTGTGTGTGTGTGTGTGTGTGTGTGTGTGTGTGTAATGCAATGTTGGTAACTACCATGCAGAAGAAATAAACTAGCATGAAGTCGAATAATGTACAATTGTCTGAAACATTTAAATAAGTTAAAATTTTCAAGAATTTCTACATTTTCTCAATAAAAAATAGATGGTGTGTATAAAACGATAATTGATGTGTGATGTGTCCACCTCTATAGCTGAGTGGTCAACCTTACTGAATGCTATGTGATGGACCTGATTTCAATACCTGGCCAGGTCATAAATTTTCTTTGCTTGGGGACTGGGTGTTGCATTGCCGTCATCATAATTTCACCATCACCAAAATGTAAGCCACCAAAGTGATGTCAAACAGAAAAGACTTGCACTAGGCAGCTGAACTTCCCAAAACGGGACTCCTGGCCAAAATATGTCATACTTATATTTCATTTCCAATTGGTGTTATCAAAGTTTTGTTAAGTTGTTATTCACAATAATTTGCTTTGTACCATTTAATTTAGAAATGTATAACTGTCATTGGTTCCTGAAAAAGTTATGCCAAATTTTCATAGGCCTAGCTTATGATGATGAGGATTTGTATGACAGTATTTTCCCTATAATTTACAAAAATGTAACACATTTATTTCACTAAATCTCATATGTTTCCTTTTCAAAAAATGTAACGTACTTAATGATCTGTTGTAATTGGTATTATGTTCTGGCTGTGCTGAATGTCTACCTTATCCAGGTAGGTATTTGCAGTATCTATTGTATGATCCAGTAGAGGATGATGTACATAACAAGTTGGAGTAGCTCCACTTGCCATAATCCTACAGATTAAATATTTTTTCTTTTCTATTTTAAATATATAAATTATGTATCTTAAATATATGAAAACTCTAGATCCTTACACAAACTGTATATTTTTCAAAACTTCACTACTCAGTATATAATTTACCCTCTGCTGCTAACAGTAGTCTATACAGTTCAGATAGACACTGTTTATGGAGAAATATTCTAAATTTAGGATTCATTAACACTATGTGCACTTCAACATTCAAGCCTGCTAATAATTATCTGTTTTAGTATTGACAGAACTTATTTAAAAGCCCTTATATGCCTCATTCAAATAAACATTTTTTTTCCTGAAACTAAGCACCACATTTCAAAAGTTACTACTATTCAGATTTTTTGATTTCTAGAATGGTTGAATCTTAAAATACAACCCTTTCAAAATTTCAAGATTATTGTCTTCTAGCCCAAACTTTTCTGATACCAAAACATATACTTTTGCTAAAATAACATGTTAGCTTATAAACAAATTCAGTTACAAAATTAGTGATTCCAGAAGATTCATTCCAGGGTTTTCTAGAGCCAGGCACATGCCACAACTTCTGCCCCATGAAATCGAACCGTATTTGTACCAATTGAAGGACGTCCATTCAATTTTTAAAGTAAACTGTACTCATGGAAATGCATTTATGTATAGTTCAGTTTTTCTGTCTCTTATGTTAATATCTAAAATGTAATAGCTTTATATTTTAACATCATTTGTCATATCCACATCTTTAAATAGGCATCCTGTACAAAGCTAGGATCAGTCATGAGTGAACAATTAATGTGTGGAGTCACTATGTTAATCAGTAAGCAATTATGTTATGTTTACATTGAATTATGATGTGCACTTGCTTATTAATCATTAGTCTGTCTAACTATGAAAGGTTATTTCTGTACTTTTTTTGGCTAATAATCAAAGCCTATATAGGTTACTTTTCGGTGTTGTAAAGTATATATAATACATTACAAGGAAGCTGATCATCATTTGTTCAAAAACAATACTTTTGAATGAAATTAAGAGTAAACTTTACTGTGTTGTGATGTGTCATTTAATAGCTGTTCAAAACATCTGGTAATCCTCTAAATGACAGTAAGAACAGACAAGCTACAAGACTTATGTGGCATCCAAATGCAGGCAGTAAGTTTGCACTATGACACACACTGTTTCACTACTGCACCTTTCAGGCATCACTGATGCATGTGCAGAGCTTGCAGTTACAGAGGATTGACAGGGCTTACCAGTCCCCAGCTCATGAAAAATGAGCTCACCAAATTAGTGCCAAGCTAATGAAGACTGAGCTCCCTGAGGTGCTCACAATTTAGAAGCGTCAAGGGGCATAGGTGGTTTTACTGAAAATAACACATATGTGGCAAGCATTGCTCCCTAGGTGGCACAACATATTACAAGGATCAGCATCCCAGAAAAAATTATTAAGAAAATGCTGAGATGTACAGAGCAGCTATTAATCGTAATGAGAACTAGTGGTATCAGAAGAAAAATTACTCAGTGTAACCTATAGACTGCCAATCAGATGCCTCAGAGTGAAAACTTTTCTTGAAATTCGGAATGTCTCAGGTTTTTAGATGCACACCCATTGGCTTTAGGTTTCACTGGAAACCCTCTTTACCATTCTAGTGATTTACAATATGCCACTCATTAGTCCGTACAAAGTGGTTGATCCTCTGCGTCGCAGTATAATATTTATAAACATAGACTTTCACTGCATTTTTGATGTCTTTCTTGCAGCAACTGATGAAACTTATATTACCCCAAATCTTCAGTGTATCTCACTTTGCACGTATCAATGTAGTTGGTGCAAAAAATGAGTTTTTATGTACAGTAACTGATGTTTCACTGGCAGAAACATAGAGTTAAAATTGTGAACAGATGTATTGTAAAACTGATCCACTAATAAAAAGTTATTTATCGAATATGTTTTAGTAATTGAAAATTTCAGATAGATTGAGACTCGGCCATGATTTTTTTGCTTTTTGACTAGACATCAGTTTAACTTAGGAAAATATGTGTATGCCTTCAGGCTAGACTCCAACTTTTGTTCTCATTAATGTTTCACTCATGATTTCTGAGCACTAATACCAAAGACTTACTCTGACACAAGGAATGGGTATCAAATGAATGAATGAAATGAAATGAACAAGTCAGTGAAGATATAAGCAATGCAGATCCAGTGACATAAAATTATCTCACCAGATACCTTTCAGATATGCTAAACTCACTGTGTATTGAAAATGTTGTGATAAATGAAAATTTGCGGAGGACCACTACTCAACTCCTGATTTCCTGCTATTCACAACTTACAATCCTAAGCATTAAGCTATATGAGCATGCCTTTGGACACTGTCATTTTCTTATATTTGGTTCACTTCATATTCGTCACTCATGGCATGGTAAGCCATGATCCCCTGTCAGTGTTACCCTAGTGGTGGTATTCCCACGTATTCTGTGCAAGAACCTGTAATATTGATTTTCAGATACATCAGTGACAATAAAAGTTTGAATCAGGCCTAGAGGTGTGCTCTGATAGCCTAATAACTAAGGTGACTGCAAACAAAAAGCAAGAAATCCACAGTCAAGAAGAGTCACTGTTTAGCAAAAATTTTCAGCTGTCACAATACATTCATTACACTGCAGGTACAGCCTACTTGAACAGTTTTCATGCATACCATTTCATGTCAGACTGAAGGTGAGAATTAACAGAAATGAACTCTCTTACTGGTGCTCTTTGCAGTCAGAAACAACATCACTCAAAGCACCATGTTTTACAAGATGTTAACTATAGAACATATGGGTTGTTTCACATATGATGCCTGGTGGGAAGCCCGCAGCTTACATGGCACATTTACCGGTTGTTGCAGCAAGATGGTTGCATGCACTTCCCAGGGTTGAGCATTAATGGTGATGCGATCTGACCAAATTAACCTTGCCTTTATTGACAGCAGTTGCTCAGAATGATGTCTCTCTATGGCATGAGCATTCTGACAACTTCTGAACACATTACCAAGTGCTCAATGAATTTTGGTTGCCAGAATTTGGGAAATGACTAGGTAGAACCCTGTCTCCTAACTCTTTGACTGTATGGGGATTATTTAGATATACCTTACATTTTAACATGCCCCTAAGATAAAAATCACACAGGTTTAGATCTGGAGAATGAGGAGGCCAGTCAACTGCCCTATAACCAACAGAATTTCATATTACTGTTATAGAAGCATGAGTGGTGTGTGATCTTGCATTGTTCTGCATGAAATAACTGTAGGTCTTTTTGTTAGGTGTTAGTTTTCTAAAAAAATGATGCAATATTATGTTCACATACCTATCAGAAGTTATAGATTCATGGAAAAAGATTTGTCCAATAATTTTTCTTGCACTAATTACACACCAAACTCCTGTTTTCACTTGTTGCAGAGTGAAATGATACGTCCTCACAATGGTTAGGAGAAATTTTAAAAATAGATATGGCCCTGTGCACACATCCTATTGTGACATTAGGAGCAGGCATGGCTGAGCTGGGCACGTGTTTTGACAGCTGAGAAGGTGGGTTGGCAGAGCCAGGCAGAGCTCAGCAACCTGTAAACTATAGATATAGTTCAGAGAAGCTGGTGGTAGTGGAAGTAAGTATGCAGATGATCCAGGTTGTTAAGCAACCATTGAAATTAAGCATGTTGTCCTCAGCTGCATGTTGTGCCACTGAGTGGTCAGTTTTGTTTTTGGCAGTAGTTCAGTGGTGGCCATTCATCCTGGTGGAAAGCTTGTTGGTAGTCATACCATTGTAAAAAATAACTATGCAGGTGGGAGGCATCCTTACAACAAATGCTCTGTTCCCATAATCGTGCTGGCCTCAATCTCAGGAAACCCACAGTCTTCACACCCTCTGTCAAAAAGTTTCCCCCTCCTCTATCCTGTCACTCCCTCCAAATTCACATCCACATGTTTCCTTCAGTGTGGGTCACTCCTCACCGGTTCCTTCAATTGTGCATTGCATGCCTATCCCATACACCTGCCACCCCTCCCTCCCCCGCATTCCTAGCTGGAAAGCCGACTGCCTATCCGCCACATACCTCCAGTTCCTCTTCCTGCCTCCTGTCTTCAGCCCCTGTACCCACACAACCTGACACTATCCCCACCACAAGTCAACCTGCCAAGAATTGTGTGTGTGTGTGTGTGTGTGTGTGTGTGTGTGTGTGTGTTTGTTTGTTTTTTACTTGATTGTTTCAATTTGATCAAGCATTAACAATTGCAGATTTTAGGGAAAGCATGCAGCAGTTAGACTGAGATGAGGTGCACAGGGAATCTGATGCTAATTTAAAATTAGCCTATTTTGTGATTCCTTTGTGAGTATATTTGAAAAGTTTCCCTAAGAAGACAGTGGAACATAATTGTAAGAAGCCATCTTAAAATCCATCTTGTAAACAGGAAAGGGAAATGTATCTTACAGCTAGAAGGAGTAATGTTCCAAAAACAGTCAAACATTATAAAAACTACTGCTCTGTATTAAGAAAAGTTATAAATAAAGCCCAGAAATACATGCATTATGTCTGAGATAAGGCCCCCTGATAATTATAAAACAATGTGGAATATTGTTAAAAGGGAAACAGGGTAACCAAGAGCACAGGAACACTGTATTTCTATCAAGCCCCATGAAAATTTTGTTAACAAAAAGCAAGGAGTAGAAAATATTTTTAATAATCATTTTTTAAGTGATAGGATTCAGATGTTCATTAGAAAATGCAAGGCTGTATATGGAAGAGGCAATACCTATGCAATTTGAAACAATTGTAGTTCAACCCAATTCTCCTACTGAAATCAGGACAATAATAAACACATTAAAATGGTTTCAGTTTGATTTTGTGCACAACTCTGTGAGCAGATGCTACTGGTGCACAAGTCTGAAGTGGCTGCTGATTCAACCCACAATGTATAGCAATGAAAACAATCAATTTTCGACAGTATAATGTAATTGGCTGCATAAAAAATCTATTCACCAAGCGGCGGCAGAACACACACAAAACTTGTGGCTTCTCATTTTGTATGGAAATCTACCCCTTTTCCTAGATCTCCCTGTTCAACCCTTTTGCCTGAAGGAGGCGCCACTGGCTCCAAAAGCTTGCTTAATTATGATCTCCTTTTGTGTGTGTTTTCTGCTACTGCTTGGCAAGTAGACATTTTATCTGTCCAATTACATTAAACCCACAATGTATGTTGCATTTGTGAAGAGAGTGAGTTGGAATGTCAGTTAGCAATTATGTAAAATTTTTTTTGCTTTTATTGTAATAATAAGTCATTCTGGCACAACATTTACAGATAAAGTTTTGAACTTTCTAAGCAAATGTGACACAACCTAATGACACTGTTTCAAGTACATCATGTTAAAATGGTCTATAAACACACACTGCCAGTGTGAACCAGTCAAATACATTCCATTTTGTGTGCAGCTTATTATCTCAATTTAATAGGAGTATGTGCTGTGGAAAGTTGCTTTGGAGCTATCTATCTTTGGGCTTGTGAAAGTTTTTCTTTTTTCTTGGTATTTCCTATTGGTTGCATTTCAATTTTTTTTTCAAAACTAGACATATTGCTACAACTCTACAGTTGAAAATACTCAAATAGTTTGCTATATGGAGGCTGTAACATGATTTTTTAAAAGACTCTGCTGTTTAGCAATAAATAGTGAATACAGTAGGTTAAAGTGATGTGAAATGGAAAAATTGAAAAACAGATGTACAAGAACAACTAGCACTTCTGCAGCTGATGGTCTATTTTTTTAATTAACAATATTTCACTTTTTACAGAATAAACAATATTTCACTTTTTACAGAATAAACAATATTTCACTTTTTACAGAATAAACAATATTTCTAATGGTGCATCAAATCATGTGTTTGATATCAAGTACAACTATACCAGGTATAACGAAGCAGAGAGAAACTTTCTGTGTACTGGTATACAAAAGATTCATAGGCAGCAAAAAAATATAACAATTTTCACTCATGTGCTCCATTAAACTGGCTCAGTGTCTATTGTACTAGTGAGCTTGACAGAAAGCTAGATGAATTTGAGTTCTGCTGATCCACCCTGTACATAGGACAATGGCAGGACAGATATTTACCAAAAAAAAAAAAAAAAATCACCAGACATACTCATGTTTTCAGAAGTTATTATTTTATTTGGTCATCCTGTTTTGGCATCTTCAGGCCCCTGCATATTAAAACCAATGAGCATACATATAGTGTACAACAAGGTATACCACAGCAGACATTATAGAAAATGAAGCATAATAATAAGTTCTTAAACCCTACAAAATGCATATGCAGTGTTAAGAAGAGTACCAGTGCACACAAAGCCCAGCAAAGCAGAACATAAACATGTTCTGGTTAGCATCAAACCTATTTTGACACCAGAGGTATAACAGAAGTTTCCAAACATTACAACAAACCAAAAAAATAGACAATATACAAAATCAGAAGCACAAGCGAACAAAGCTGGTCTAGTTTTCTCACTTTTTCTCTAGTTTTTTGCATACAAACATACATATTTCTCATAGGTGACAGACATTCTAGCACTTGGGAAAACCTAGCAACATTGACATTAAAACGACATGATATAACCAACACACACACACACACACACACACACAAAATGGCAGGCATATATTATTAAGTGAACAAGGGCAAGCAAAGAACTTGTGAGGATTATTCATAAAATGCCTAGAGGGCATAATGTTACATATCAAATCAAAAAATAGAGAGATACAAGTTGGTGTCCCTTAAGCTTCATTTAATTGGTGGGAAAATGCTGGGGTGGAACAAATAAGGACCCCAAATACTGTATTAACCAAGGAGAGTTCTCCAAAAATCCCAGTTGGCTACGTAATTACAATTCCCTTGGGAATAAAGATATTGTGCTATCAACCTATTTATAGATGGCGAAACCGAGCCAAACAGGAAATAACACAGAGGAAACTGTATTGCAAAAGGTACGAGGGGACAGAAAAGATCTAAAGTAAGCTGATTGTGAAAACCAACAAGACTACAAAATATAGGCCCACTAATTAAGGAACATACTGATGCAAAAAGAGCAGTATTAGTGAGTGAGAAAGGAGTTGTTATATGACTTCATACTTTAAACCAATCACAGAATGAAACAATACTAAACCAAAGCCATTTAAATAATGAGGAAAACCAAGTCACTATAACAATGTAATAGTACAAGCTTACATATGCTAGGAGTCTTGAGCCATACAGAAACATTTGTGACCAACTAAAAGTAGCACATAACATACTCAAAAATTACAGGTCAGTGTCAATCACAAATCCATGAAAATCATAAATTCATGTAATATGGTAAGAACACCATCATGAAATTCCCCATTTGTTGTATGGTGAAGTAAAGGTAACTAAGCTACAGCTGTACTGTATCAGCCAAATGTAACTCATGAGATGCAGTCAACAAACTCTGAATATCCCACAAGTGACACAGGTAATATGTCAATTTGGGACTAAAAATGCAACATGTTAAAAATAATATGCAAATGAACTGATTACAACAAATCAAACCATATAGAAACACAACCACCTCACCATCCTACATCTCAAGGATACATCCCTGTCATAAGAAAAACTGCACCTTAGATGTCTATAAGCTCACAAAAGACCAAAATATGGTCAATACTAAAATGTGCGACATACCAAAAGTATGGAGTGTTGTGAAGCAAGATTCAGAGAGTTCCAGAAACATCAAAGATGTATGAAATGAATAAGTACTCCTGACAAGGGGACCTACCAGATGAACCACCGCATTACCATCATAGTAACATAGTACATACAAACTAAGAGTTGAAGACAAAAAAGACTAAAGATAGACATATATGTAGAATATTGCAAACAGAATGGTCAAAGCATAAGAATTTGAGTAAATAGGAAAGTATACAAATATGGGTAAACCAAAATAACATCTATGACCCAAGGAAATACAAAAATATTTCAAAAAATAAAATAAAATAAACTAGAATGAAACCCATAAACAACACAAAGTGTCCAGACACTGAACATCTCCTGAACTAGTGTGAAAAATTGAACCTAAAAGTGTAGTGTGCCAAATTTGTCATGGGTTATTACAGTGAAATGAAACAGGTAGCATCATATCAAGGACAGAAATCGCCCCACGGGAACTACATAATATAATATGTAGGTAATAAGCTACATATGCCACTCCCAAAAAAGATTATACTAGGGTGAATTTGTTGTAAAGCATAGTATCAGTAAATATGAGTCATCAAGGAAAGTAATAATGGAAGCCCAACCAGTGACAGCTAGCCCTTGTACTCCAAAACAAAATAGTAAAAACCACCAGCCATATCAAAAGTCAAGTCAGTCATTACAACCTATTACATGACAAACACTTGTGTAAGTGAATTACCCTTAGAATAATGATAGGAACACCATTTTACATGAACCAAAAATGTAAAAGAGGCACATGAAGACATAAACTTAACTCCTCAACCATTGCACATACCATGTTAAAAGAAATTACACGACCATTATTATCACATGATACTTCCAAAAAAAAATCATCCTTGTGAAGAGAAGTGTATGATTGTAAAATAAGTAGTTACATGACATTATTTACAATAAAATAAATGGGGACTTTACATTGGTAAAAATACAGTAACCCCTCTACAATAAGACCATTGTCATATAACACTTAAAAATGAAACTGGACCTCTGACATGAAGTGTACAATTGTAAGATAAGCAAGATAGCATGACTTAATTGCAGTACACCAGTGGGGGAACATAGGTACTAAGTTAATAAAATAATGACTCTATACTGTTGATCATACCAACAACCGCATCAAAATAAGAATCTACTCACCTATGCAGTCCATGTATAGAGAATCTGATACATCGATACTTGTGTAACTGGAGAAATGAAACCAATACCTGGGGTCCATGAATTCTAAAATGAAAATGGAAACATTGAAGCCTTAAGTAGAAAGTCAAGATGAACATCAAAATCATACATACTAAATGCCAGCTTATTTTTGACTACTTTCTCAGACTGCAGGAGTGCTCAGTTTTTGTCAAGTCTTCAAAGTACACACTCCACAAAAAAGTGAAGAAGAATTACATGATATGCTGAATGGAATGAACAGTCTAATAAGTACAGAATATACATTGAGAGTAAATAGATGAAACTAATGAGAAGTAGCAGAAACGAGAACAGTACGAAATTTAACATCAGGATTGATGGTCAGGAAGAAGATGAAGTTAATTAATTCTACTATCTAGGCAGCAAAATAACCAATGACAGATGGAGTAAAGACGACATAAAAAGCAGACTAGCATGGGCAAAAAGGGCATTCTTGACCAAGAGACATCTGCTAGTATCAAACAAAGGCCCTAATTTGTGGAAACAATATCTGAGAATGTACGTTTGGAGCACAGTATTATATGGTAGTGAAACATGGACAGTGGGACAACCAGAAGAGAAGAGAATTGAAGCATTTCAGATGTGGTGCTACAGATGAATGTTGAAACTTAGATGGACTGACAAGGTAGAAGAGGTTCTGCACAGAATCAGAGAGGAAAGGAATATGTGGGAAACACCGACAAGGAGGAGGGAAAGAATGAGAGGACATCTGTTAAACATCAGGGAATTATGTTCATGGTACCAGAGGGAGCTGTAGAGGGCAAACACTGTAGAGGAAGACAGAGTTTGGAATACATCCAGCAAATAATTTGGGACATTGTTTGCAAGTGCTATTCTGGGGTGAAGAAGTTGGCATAGGAGAGGAATTCGTCGCAGGCTGCATCAAACCAGTCAGAAGACCGATAATTAAAAAAAACTTATCTTACGATTGAATACTTCTTGTTAATGGAGTGATTTCCTTTCTTAAGTGTTATATGAATGGTCTCATTGTAGAGGGTTTACTATATTTTTCCTGATGTATTTCTTCACTTGTTTTATTGTAAATAATGTTATGTATACTACTTATGTTAAATTGTACGCTTCTCCTCACAGGTATGATTTCATTTGGAAGTGTCACATGATAATTATGGTTGTGTAGTTTCTTTTAAAATGGTTTGTACAATGATTGAGCAGTTAAAGTTGAGTCTTCTTGTTCCTTTTTTACTTTTTTCATGTAAAACAGTCATTTTGTCATAGTTTGATGGTCATTTACTTTTGACAATTTGATTTCAATAATGGTAGCTCACTTGAGAGTTTCTTTTGTTGTATAGTTCAACCAGTGGGGTATGGTGCATTTAGAAATAGAGGACATCCTTCAAAATATAGGACAGTCTATTTTGAAATGTACAAGACCTGAGATTGTAGTATGTGGTCATGTCTTTTTACGTTTACTGATAAACATATACCCTCTAGGCATTTTATGAGTAATCCTTGCAAGTTTCTTGCTTACTGTTATTCTCTTAAGAATTTGTCAGCTGCTGGATTTTGCTTCTTGTTGTGTTTTTTGATACTGTGACAACTAATTCTGATATATAAGAAGTGATGCTGACACTTGGGTGATAGATAGGCACACTATTGTGTGTACTTCACAGGTTATGTCATGATGTTATAATCTGAGTGAGGACATGTTTTCCTAAGAGCTAGGGCGTTTCTCGCCTATTAGAAATTTGAATGTTTTTATACAAAAAAGTAATAAATAAATAAATAAAATAAAGAGGGGAAAAACTGGACAAGCTTTCCTCATTCGTGTTTCTGATTTTGTATGTTGTCTATTTTCTTGTTTTTGTAATGTTTGGCATGTTCTATTATAAGTCTCTGATGTCAGAATAAGTTTGATACTAACCAGTATGTGTACATGTTCTGCTTTGTTGTGCTTTGTGTGAAAGCTACTCCTGTTAAGGCTGCATATTGCATTTTGTAGGTGTTAAGGATTTTTATTATTATGCTTCATTTTCTATAATGTCTACTGCAGTGTACCTTGATGTATACTATGTGTGTACTAGTTGTCTTTAACTTGCATGGGCCTGAAGATGACATTTATGAGAAGCCAAAACTGTTTGTCTAAATAAAATAACAGCTTCTGAAAACATACAGCTGTTTGATGATTTTTCTTTGGTAGTGATGTATGTGAGTATTATGTAGGAATTTTATGGTGTAGCATTTCTAATCTAATTTAGATCCAAGCCAAACAAAAACATGTGTATTAATAAATGGCTGACGTCTGGAATATAAAACTCATACAGAAATGTAAGACAGCAATTGACTTACAGGAAAAATACTAACAGCATGCTATTCTGTAACTATTTCAAACAATGTAGAAAAATCTGAACAAGTTCACTGCTGAAGTCAAGAAAATGTGCAATTGGCAGTTTGTAGTTAATTGAAGTAAAACGTTAAAAACCTGGAAAATCGTTAATGAGACAGCTGGTGAGAAAGACAAGAGTAAATCCATAAATTTCATTGTAAATGAAGATGGTGTTAGTTCTTATTATGAACAGTTATGTGGAATATTCAACAAACACTTCATTAACATCAGTGACAAACTCCCTTCCTTTATCATTCATTACACACCTAGTCATTGCTCAGACACATTGCTGTTTCCATGATAATGGCTTCTTCATTCAATCAAACCTAGTGACATTTGTAGTATTGTAACACAGAAACTGAGCAAATAACTCAGTGGTTGGGATAATACTGCTGATTTCCTTCTAAAACAAGTCTGACATCATGTGGCTGATCCCATGTCAGATACAAGAATCTACTCTCTGTTAACAGATCATTATCTTAAAATTTTCAAGCTGCAGAAGTAGTTTAAAATATTCGAGAGTAATGATGTTAATAATTATAGGTCCATTTCTGTCCAATCAAGTACATCCAAGTTATCAAAGATCCAGTATGTGACGACGTTATAGCCTCTCAAACCAGGAGCCCAAGCATCTGCACTGGTGATAACCTGACCATATGCTCACCAGCTGCATTATTGCAAGGAAAGTGTATTGCTCTACCATCTATTTACTATTCTGTCATCTAAATGCAGTGATATCTGTGTTAATTCACTGAAAAGGTGAAGAAAAACACACATACAAATTTCAAGCAGTATCTTGTAATAGAACTATTAGAAATTCACGGGAAGAGACTGTGGTGTAGGTCTTTGTTTCAGTGATTCCTTTAAAATATACCACACTGGAAGTTCATTTTAAATGATTATCTATTTTTCAAACATAATAAAGGATTGTTGTTAACAGTTCCCTAAAAGTTTGTTAATTTTTGACAAATAATTCCTGCACTAGAGTGGTAATAATATGTACTGTGTCCCAATACAAGCCAACTACATAAGCTACTGCCAGTAGTCTAGGTGGCAGCACAGCTGCTTGGTGGAAAATTATTGGCTTATTTATTACAGAGTCTCCATCAGTTTGGTATTTGAGAAAAGAAATTGATAAATGGGATTTTGTATTCATTTTAAGTTAATTCTATAGTGCACTCAGTGACAGAAAACATACAACAAATGTATTCCTTGACCTCATAAAGGCATTTGATTTTGTCAACCATGGGTTAATTTTTGAGAAATTATGGCAGTATTGAATTAGGGGAAAATACAATTACTGGTTCAGGTAATGTCTTTCACTTGGAGTCCAAAAAGTTATAATCGTCTAAAAACTATGGTAGTGAAATTCTGTTTGTTGTACTTGGCAATAATCTGCTCCTAAACATTCATAAAGATTTGCCAGTAATGTTTGTTGATGATACAAACATATTGTTTTCACATCAATGTTCTCATCAACTGATCTGATTGCTGATACAAACTACATGTTGGTAAACTGGTTATTTTTTTTGTATATTTGACTTATTACAAATGCCATGAATCCTTGCTGTAATGAATCACAAGCATGTGAAATGAATCAGGTTTACATCTTTATGGACATGAAAATGAAGTCCCATGCTTCTTGACAGAGTGTAGGGGAATGATGTAGGAGACCCGCACCCCTGTACTACGCAAGGTACTAATGGAGGTAGTTTGCCATTGCCTTCCTCCTACCATAATGGGGATGACTGATGATGATAATAATGACACAACACCACCCAGTAATCTCGGGGCAGGTGAAAATCGCTGACCCTGCAGGGAATCAAACCTGGGAACCTGTGCTCGGGAAGCAAGAACGCTAATGTGAGACCACAAGTGCAGACTTACATCTTTATAGAGGTACAATAAACATATGTGCAATAACAAAAATGCAGCAGATTGGTGAATAAGCACAAAGTTTAAAGTAAAATTAATAAGACATAGTGCAGGTAATTGTGACACAAAATATTGAAAATAATGGAATATTCAAGAAAAGAATATTTATATGCTGACCATCTAAAATGAGAAAGATGAATTATCACTAGCACATTACAAATAGAAAGTCTCAAAACATAAATACAATGAAAAATACACATTTACAGAAACAATCACTGATTTATCTGCAGGCACTCATCATGAGAGTAGATGGATCTGTCAGTATGGTATTTTCATAATTTATATTTCAAACTCGGCAAGACAGCACTTCGGACTTTGACATCTGATGGAGCAGAATTGAAAACTTTTGTGGTAGAACAATGAACACATTTTTGTACAAGACTTAAATGTTTTTGATCCACTTGTAAATCAGTTTTAGACTTTAAACGTGATCATGCTATGCACTATTAGATGATAGCCAGAAACAAAAATCATCAAAGAAAAAGAAAGTACTTAGTTATGGTGCTTAATATTTGCAAATTCGGGAACAGGTTTCTGCAAGAATCTCTTGGATGAACACCACTCATGATTCTAACTCCTATCTCTTGTACAATAAAGATAACCCGAAAAGGGACTGAGTGAAAATAGCCAAAATAAGCAGCTCCGATAGCTTCGATATCACTATTAGGAGTAATTACATGCAGGACACAGGATGAAGACCTAGAATATGTGCAGACCTATTTCGTTTGCCATAAATTAGAATGCCCAGGAACTTTGAAAATTCACAATGTAACATGTTATGGTTATTGCCATTCAAGTGGATTACTTCATTTTCTTTGAAGATGCCTGAAATTGCATATGCTCAGTTTTTTCAATGTTTAGACTGATCTACTGGACTGAAACCAGTGAAAGACGTCTACAAGTACAACATAACATTATTGTCTATTTCACTGATTGCGTGGCTTTCACACAGAACAGTAGTGTCATCAGCAAAAAGAGCGAATTTGCTCTCAGTGTTTGTACCAAGTGGTAGATCATTAATAAAGATAAGAAGCAGTAAAGTATCCAAAATTCATCCTTGTTGAGTCCACAGTTTAAAGTGCCTCAGTCATTTGAAACAGGACAGTCATCAATACCAATACGAATCACCTTCTGCTTTCTACTGTGTAGTTTTGATTCAGTCCACCTACTGGCACTACCAATTAAGCCATGAAAAATCAGTCTTCATTAAGAGAATATTGTGGTCAACACAGTCCAAGGCTTTTGACAAATCACAGAAAATTCCAGTAGGTGACATTTAAAGCTTGTAAGCATGTTGCAAGACAGGTTATACTAAGAAATAATTGTTAAGAAAAAAATCTGATGTGTTGCACCACTTACAAGTTAATTAGCATTGAAGTTAACCAATTGGGCACACAAATTCCACCAGCCCACCAGAGACAGCAACTCCAAATGTGTTCTTCATTTGGTTTCCTGAAACCAAAGAAGAGATTTATAAAAAAATTGGACACAGGATGGTAGTAAGGATCAAACCTGAACCAAATGCTGAGCAGTCTCGTGAACTATCATCTATTCTATGTGAACAAATAACACCAATTTATCTGATGATCTGCTTGAATTTGCATGTGCAGTGGCTTGATTGGCTAACTTCAATGCTAGTTAAATCAGAAACATCATAATTAAGTCATTGATGTTTCCTGACTGGGCGCTTTTATTACTGCTGCAGGCCTCAGCACATTTGCTATGTGATTTCTGTAGCTGTTGGCTCTTGTACTTTTTGCCTCAGTAGCTGCCCATATTTGGTTTCTGTTATGTTCACTTTTAGCAATGGTAAATGGTCTGTTTGTACTTCTGTGCAGCGTAGGTTTGTGTACAGCAGGAGTTCGTAATTCACTTTCTTGCATTGTGGAGCCTTTTCAGCAGCTTGAAGTGAGGTCTTGGGATCTGTACACAGAATGATCACTGTTCACTAAAAGTACAATTTTTGACTTGAGAGAGATTTTGCCTTTCCATTTAAGTGCATGTCATGGCCTGTGTAATGTTCTCTGGCTATATTATCTGTTGCAAGAAAGTGTGTGTTGGAAAAGGCCTGGCAGATTTTCCTACATAACTTATTTGCCTTCTTTATTTCTGTATTTTTATGTGGGAAACAGCTGTTGAGGTTTACATTTACTAACACTCTTTATTCCGTATTCACTGGATACACAAATGGTGAACGAGAAGTATAGATTCACACAGTCCAAGAGTAGTCTGTATCTGAGGCAGTAGTTGTCATCACAAAACGGCCAGCATAATATGCGGGTTGTACAGAGCACCAATGAGAGCTGCCATTCCTGATTGAGCAACCATTTACGAGGGCTGTTCAGAAAGTACGGACGTTTTGGCATTAATAAAAAAAAAGTACAAGAAATACATTTTATTATATACATCCGAAAGAACGACTAACGTACCACTTTTCCACATAGTCACCAAACACATTGTGGCACTTATCATAGCAGTAGAAAAGCTTTGAAAGACGTTCGTCATAAAATTCTGCCACCTGAGACTTCAGCCAGTGAGTCATGCCCCCCTGGAGTTTCACGTCATCATCAAAGTGCTGCATTGCAAGCCAGTTCTTCATCTTGAGAAACAAGTGACAGTCACTTGGTGCAAGATCAAGGCTGTAGGGTGGATGAGGGAAAATTTCCCATTTGAATGACTTAAGGAGTTCTTTAGTATGGTTTACTGTGTGAGGTCGGGCATTGTCATGCAGAAACAAAATTTTGGACATGACCTTTCCTTGGAGTTTGTTTTGAACTGCTCTTCTAAGGCTGTGCAAAGTTTGACAGTACCGGGCAGAATTTATGGTTGCTCCACGTTTGAGAAAATCAATAAGAAGCACACCTTGCCTATCCCAAAACACTCTCACCATCAACTTCTTTGCTGACAAGGTTTGGAAACATTTTCTTGGTTTTTAGGGGGACCTTGTGTGCCCCCACTCCATGTACTGTGATTTTGTATTGCAATTGACATGTTTCACCCAAGTCCCATCACCGGTTATCATTTGATCCAGTAATGAATCACCATGTTTGTGGTAGGCTTCCAGAAATATCAATGTTGCCCCCATTTGCTGTTCTTAATGGTGGTCTGTAAGAATTTTGGGCACCTATCATTCACAAAATTTGCTGTAGCCTAGCTTTTGAGTGACAATTTCAAACAACAAAGTCCATGAAACTTGTGGAAAAGAAAGGAAAAGCTCCGTTATTGTGAAGCGATGATTTTCATGAACTGTTTCATCAATTTTAGCGACAAGATTGTCAGTTACAATGCTCAGGCATCCACTCTTCTCTTCATCATGAATGTTAGTTTGGCCATTTTTAAACTGAATGCACCATTTCTGGACAGAACATTCACTCTTTACATTGTTTCCATACACTTCACACAGTTCACAGTAAACTTCTATAGGTTTTAGGTTTTTTGCCAACAAAAACCATGTTACAGACTGCACCTCACAACTGGCGGGATTTTCAATTACAGTGCACATTTAAAATTCGAATATAGAAAAAACAGACACGCAGAGATGTTCCCACTGTCATGGATTGATGCCGGCTGAGCTGCCGAGCAAGCACATACCAAAATATATACGATCAGTGATTGCCTAGTGGCAGCAGACGGAAACATTCCCTACTTTCTGAATAGCCCTCATATATCAGGCACATCAGTTGTATGATTCCACTAGAAGTTGCAGCAATCACCTTGAGGGCATGGGTTCTTTCTGGTGTTTGTCTTGAAGTGGCCACTCACAGCTTGCAGTGCCATCGGTTGTGCAGGCAGCAAGTATGTATTGATTTTGGACAGTTGAGATAATTCCACCATGATGTCCAAGTGAGTTACATTAACAAGAAAGGTCATATCTTTCAGGAAACCCTGTACCAATTGCTTGATGTTTACAGAGACCATGCAGTGTCTCATGTAAACAATGAGTGGGTTTATTGAGTTAAATACATACAAGCTGCTAGTGAATAAGGAAGAAAACTGTTAACATGAACTCTCACTCATAATAAAAGTTATCAACACTAATAGACAATGTCAGGATTGAAAATGTGCATATACACCAAGAAGTAACCCAAAAATTCAGGGGAGTGTGGACAGACAACACTTTACTGTGGAACAAACTTAAAGAGACGTCACTAAACTGACTGAGCACTTTGTGCTAAGCTGTTAGTATTCTCAGTGAAGTCCCTGACATAGAAACAGTAAAATGAACCTACTTTGCACTTGAACATTTGGTAATCCGATACTGCATCCCATTTTAGTGCACCTCTCACAAAAATATATTCATGATGTGGAAGTGAATAATGAAAATAATGACGCAATTGCCGCTCTTTTCTACTTGACATCTCTTTAAGGAATTCAACGTCTTCCTAGTGTCATGTATCTACATTTCCACATTTAAAAAAAAAGTAAAGATGAATGTCATCATCATTAAACCCAACATTACTGTGATGTTCTTGTGGTTGATCAAAGGCTGTATAGAGAATGCAGCAGTGTGAGACACAAAAGGGTATTTCTGAGCAAATAGCTACCTGCAGTTTTAAAATCTGTTTACAAAAGATTCAGGCAAAAAAAGTTATAGGGACACTGCTTTTATTCTATATGTGAATTTATGACTGCCAGCATAAAATAATCAAGCTTAATATCTCTTATAGAGGCCCATGTGTATAATTTCATTTTTGTTTTGATTTTCAACTGATTTATTTGTTTCATGTAACTGTTCTATTTTCCTCATAATTCATTTGCTAATGCCAAACAATGGAGACTTCACACAGGAATATCAACAATGTAGGAAAATATAGATTGCTACTTACCGTAAAGAAGACACATCAACTTGCCGACAGGCATGATCAAAAGACACTTACATATAGCTTTTGACCACTGCCTTCATCAGTAGACACACACTCACACTCACACACACACACACACACACACACACACACACACACACACACACACACACACACACATATAAGCAAGCACACCTCATGCTCACATGACTACCAATGCCAGCTGGAGTTGACGGTTTTTTGTGTTTGTGTGTGTGTGTGTGTGTGTGTGTGTGTGTGTGTGTGTGTGTGTGTGTGTGTGTGTGTCTGTCTGTGTGTCTCTAATGTGCATGCCTGCCTGCAACTTCATGTGTCTTCTTTACAGAAAGTAGCAGTCCGTCTTTTCCTGCATTTTTCATTTACTAATGTGGTGATCTAGAGCAATTGGCATTTATGTGTATAATGTATTGCATTGATATTTTTTACGTAACATGCCTGAAGGTTGCGTGTAATAAAAAATAATGCAAGAGTAATGACTTACTATTGACAAAGACTGTCTTGTGTTACTGAATAATGCAAAAAGGTATTTATGTTTTACTAGCTTTAGTGTATACATCATTCATGTGTTTCGTCACATACCTAAGTGTAAAACACACCATAGAATGAGTGAAATATGGTGGTATTTGTAGAAAATGATGCAATAATGTGTTAGCTTAAGATTTCACCAGTTTTAGAAGACTTTACAGGCCATTGGGCATCAAACATTCACCTTCATAACCCTTGGTTTTGAGGACATTGTTGAAAATTCATTCATTCATTTATTCACACAGCGTATTCCATAAATCCCATTATGGAGAGCCTTCAGGGTGTTGAATGAGTCAGTTTATACATCATGTCAGTTTTCTGAGCATACTGGAGTTAATTCAATGGCATAGCAGCATGTGTATGGTTCAAGAGTCAACAGCGGCATTTTTCAGTGTGTGCATGGATGAAGAGCAAAACTATGTTGAATATTACTAGTTATCTGGGCAAATTATGTCTACATCAGAGAACACTGTACAACAGGAATCAACTGAATGAGGTAGGGCAGTTGTTAAGACACTGGCCTCATACTTGGGAGGATAGAGCTTCCTCTGTCTGGCCTTATTGATTTAGGTTTTCCTAAATCATTTCAGGAAATTGCTAGGCTGATTCTCTAACAAGGCCATGGTTGACCACCTCTCCTATCATCATAAAAGCAGACTTGTATTCTCTGTGTGTACGTATATTTTGGAGCTTTTTTTTCATTGTGTTATGGCGACAAATTCTTTATGATTGCATGGTGATCCCTGGTTGAATAAATAAATAAATAAATAAATAGACAGACAGAAGCAACCACTGTTCACTAATTCAATAATGTATAACATTAACAAAATATGACTAGTGCTAGGCTACTCAAACTTGATAATTATGGTAATTACTTTTAAATTAATTTATGTATGATTCCAATGAAAAAACATCCACTGCTTCTCCTCTTATACTACTCAGTTGCTGTCATTATATAATTACTGCAAACAAATCTTCCATGTCGGTTTCCACAGAACTCTACTGGGCATATCGAGATCTATCCAATACAAATATTAGAGTTACACGGAACTTAAATTCTTGAGTCTAAGTATTCTGGTGAATTGTAGGGATGGCTAATGAGGTATCCCTTTACTTTGTTTTTAAATATTTTGTTGGGATGTTCAGTTTCCTGCCTGCAGTCCACTGGCGTTGTAGACTTTTGTATCAGAATATAAAATGCCATTTTGAACCCTAGAAAGTAATACATAGTCTTAAAGGAATTATTTCTAATGCTAGTATTGTGATTGTGAATTACTGAGTTCATCCTAAATTCATTCTTCTTACTAAATATAAATCCCATTGGGGTGTATATGTATTGGCATGTAGGTGTAAGAATCTCTAGGTTCCTGAAAATGGTCTGCAAGATGTTTGGTTATCAATTTACTCATTATGACATTTATTTATTTATTTTTCATATTTAAGAATTAAAACTGCAATCAGTGTCATCTTTTATATACATACATACTTACATATACAGTTACATAAATAACATAAATGGTGTAAAACATATTTTAGATCATTAGTGTCTATAAAGATACAAAATTGTCTATTGTACTGCACATGATATATTCAGTATTCACACACATAAATTTAATCTATGTGAAATTATACTAGTACTTTAGGCACATTTTGCTCTCTTCTGATGTATAAAATGATCACAGGGCTGAGTTTTTTGATCAGGGTTGGCAGATGACGAAGGGGTTAGCGCTGATGAGGAGAGGAGGATGTAAGGAAAGGGGTGAGGGATGCATGGGGGCAAAAACGTGATGCGGGGAAGGTGCTGGAGGAGATCAGTATGGAAAGTGGGAGACGAGGACTTGATGAGAACAGAGTCTCTGCGAGGGATAAGTTGGGTAATGTATGCACTGAGGCTGTATTTTCGGATTTCAAGGGTGAGGGTGCAGCCATCTAGGAATTTCGGATCAGGGTCGGCAAGGACAAAGGAATAAAGGGTGGGGGCTGGGGAGGCAGCAGGAGGGGTGGTTACTGTGACGGGAGCAGAGAGGAGTGAAGTGGGCAGTGGTTTTTTGGAGGAGGGGTTGGAGGTGAGGTTGCCTCTTGGGTGCTTGGGAGGTTTTCTGGTGGGTGTGGCCAGGGAGGAAGTATGAGGGACTGGATGGATGGGGAGATGGTAGCAGGCAGGCCACTCTTGTGAGGTGGCGGCACTGGGTATGGGGGTAGGGCGCTCTGTGGTGGCGACTGTGGCACGGCAGGCGGTTACTCGAGTGGGGGAAGCAGAAGTAGTTGTAGTGGAGCGGGTGGGGTGGGGTGGAAAGTTGTCTCGGAGGGCGACAGCAGTGGGAGGGGTGGGCAGGAGCCGGGGATGGAGCAACATACAGGTGGAGATACAGAGATGAGAAGGAGATAGAAGGGGAGGAGACTGTGAGTAGGAGAGATGGATGAGGTGGGTTAAGCTCAGAGGAAGCACTAAATGAGGCTTCAATGGGGGCAGGGGAAGGGGGGTGTAGACGATAGTGGTAGTGAGGGTGTCCACAATTGAAGGTGGCATCCACTGGCGACAGGAGTCACTGAAGTGCAAAAGGAACTTAAACAGGGGCCAGGGGCTGGGGGCGGTCGTGGCGGCAGTGTGCACCGAGGGGCAGAGGGGCGGGTGCGGCAAACAACGCATGGCAGCGGCAGGGGCAGAGGCAGAAGCAGGGGCCTCTTCCAAAGCGACGATTACATCCTGAGCATAGCCCAGGCAGCATAATTTCTCGACTTGGAACTGAGGGGGTCCAACCCTCGAATCGCTACCGTACCAGAAGATTAGTTATTTATAGATGCATAAATACTGACAGTGACTGAGTATGGAAATATTTCAATGAGCTATGTTAGTGTCAATAAAATTCTTCTGGGTTAGAGACCGCATTGTCATTTGTTGGAATTTTATAAATGACAATGCGGTCTCTAACCCAGAAGAATTTTATTGACATTGACAACGGCCGCGGAAGCCTACGGTTACAGAGCTATGTTAGCTTTGCGGCTCTGTGGCCCAAGATTATCTTGGCTTTGACAATGAACCATACTTTGCAATATTCATCTACAGTATATCGATGGTTTAATAAAACTGAATCAGAACAGAAATGTGTGAAGAGTCTCCTAAAACAACTCTATGGTCATCCTTCAGCTACCGTTTCTCCACTTCTATGGCAGCACGTACAAAAATCGCTTTACCAACTGCCAATATAGTTGATGGTGTGAGAGTCGCTGCAGTGTACTGAAGGTTTGAAGCACTAGTGTTGTCAATAAATATTTAACGTTTGCTGGCCCCTTGATGATTAACTCTCTCATTAACGCATTTTACCGCTCTGTTTTATGTCATACCAACATTGATAATTTGTCCTAAGATGCAAAACTCGATCGAAGATAGTTAATGAAAACCAACTCTAAACCAACCTTCCTCCTGCCTCCTCCTCAGGGCTCCCTCTCCTCCCCCTCCCTTCTCCTGAGTGGCTTTCCTCCTCCTACACCCCCTCCCTCACCCGTGCTCCCCTTCAGTATCTCTGCACTCCCTCCTGCCTTATCTTCCCTCTTCATCTCCCATCCTGTCCGTCTCCTGTCTCTTGGTGCACCCCCTGTCCCTCCCCCCTTTCCTCTTCCTCCTACCCCCATCCCCCTTCCCTCGTTTTTCCGCCTCTCAGATCTCCAGTCCTACGGCAGGTCCCTACCTTTAACTTGTGTTTGACTCCTGTGATTTTAAGTGCGCAACGAATTGCCCAGCTGTGTTCTTTTAACTTTATGTCGACTTTTTAGCTGTCCCCCCTGTGCATGTCCCGGTATTAATGTACATCTTAACTCCCATCATCTCCATTTGCTGTGTTTTTTATCTCCCCCTTTTATCACTCCCTTTTTTTTGTAAGTGTTCTCCTTTCATGTATGTTGTAAAACCGTTTGGCTGAAGAGCGGTGGAAAAAAAGGGTTAATGAAATCTTTCGGGTCCATGAGTATGATTGTAACTGCAACACACCCATCCTTTTGGGAGTCTGACATCTTAACCTTGTAAAATCGCGTTGCCTATGACAAACTAGTATTGTCAATAAATATCGAATGTGTGCAGGCTCCATTTTGGAGCAGTCACATTGGGGTTAAAGTAGACGACAATGTGTAACATCATTATCAGAGGTGTACAAAGATAAACTTACTTTCGGCAGTAAGATCGTATTGTGAGTAGCAATAGCTTTTACTGTGAGATCGCATTGTTATGTTTACTAAGAAATCATGGACATCATACTGAGTCGATACTTGTAATTTCGTTGGAAAAAAGTCGCAAACTTCCTTGTTTCATGTAAAATTTCGCCAACAGTATCCACACCACCGAGGTGTGACTGTCACGTTTGCTAGAACAGCACCGGTATAAACCATTGTCGGTAAGGTACACGTTACCAGTTCAACTTTTATGTCGAGAAATTTGCTTGCGTTTTTACGAGAGGGGAAATTTACGGGGATTAGTATGTGTATATTCCGCAGTTGTAACTGTGGCATGTAAAATATTTAGAATATTAGTAATAAAGAAAGACGTCTTTAGCGATCCCTTTTTACAAATACGAGCACCTTTGATGTAAACAGTGGAAACATACTGGCAACGACAGCTCTCTCTAAGGGCGTAGCATTCCAATACTTTTTCTAACTTGGGATAACATCGCTGAATGAATGGGAGACGGGGAAAGATTACTTACGAAATTGAAGGTCCACATACAGACTTTTAGAGAACTCAGAACAAACGACATGGCCAATGCAACATCCAAAGGTTTTTTTTCCATAAATAATCCATTGGTTTTACTTTCAGCCAAAAACTTCCAACAATCTGCCATTTCAATAATTAGCGTGATTTATTGAAACCGCGTCGTTTTTCTCCATTGTGACGCAGAAGACTGGAATTTGGCTCAAAAGTGCCTATAATCTTCCTATATAATGGTGCAAGAGCGTGGAGCCTTGCGACGTAACCCCCGGGCTCAGCGACACTTCAAACAGCAACGTGTCGACACATGCGAAAAATAGATCAGTGCTCAGAAGTTAATGAGAGGTGTAAGATGGGTTAATTGTGTCTCACTGGCACGAAATTTCTTCACAACTGTGCCCAACGCCAACACAATGCGACGGTCGTCGGCCTCCCCTTATCCACATTTCAACCTTTCTCTTGACCCTGCAAGAGTCGGAACCGGTACGCCCAGCGTTGAAATCACGTTTTTTTTTTTTTTTTTTATATCTTCTATGGAGAGCCAAGGAAAAGCATTTCAGGCACACCGCCGCTCAGAATCGACATGACAAGGCCTCAGGGGTAGCATAGAGGGGCGTGAATGAAACTACCCATTCTCTTAGGGCGTTCTTTTACTCACATTTCGCAGTCAAAAAAGCTCGTTTGGAGTCCGATGTGACATAGAGGACCCGCCCCGCCCCCTCCCGGACGATTCAAACCCTCTCTAAGGGTATCGTATGCACTGTGAACCTGTGCACCATTACCTCTTCTAGTCTTTTTCGCTAAGCGTTGGCGATGCCGATATTTTGTACAACCAGAATTAAATCTGGCTAGCTCTGGATCGAATGCAGCTGCACAGTGTCTAATCGCCATCATATCCAAAGCTTTCTACTCCCACGTAAAGGACAACCTAATAACTAACCATTTACGCTTACACAGGTACTGGAAAATAGATATGTCTTGTGCATTTCATTTGGCAATAGCTGTGAGTAGACTAACCTGTTATGTGTTGCAGTGTATTCTGTAGTCAGTTGTGTCGAAGACGCGTCTGGACAAGCTTCAGTATTATATTTTATATATATATATATATATATAATTGCACACGCCATTTGACATTAGCATATAAGCTACATGGCATATGTACATTACAGGTGATAATGACTGTATCGTCGAAATCGGCCAGTAGTGACAAATTAAACATTTTTTCAAGTAAGACAGTTCTACCTGAATCACGATCTCTTTTAATGGAAAAGGGTGAGTCTGAAATAACACTCACGCCGTAGAGGTAAGAATAAAGGGAGATAGTACCTTGGATAGGTATGTCGGCAAATTGCTGTTCTGAAGAAGGACTTCCATCGGATTTCAAGTGCATTTCTTGCAAAGAGAGTTATTAAATGTATTAGATTGTCACCAGATTTGCATATATGGATTCATCTAAGATGCTTACGTCAACTACCTTTGATTGAGGCATCGTGTAATTGCACTAAGGCAGTCCCCGATATTGAGGAATCCGTTGTAGATGCAATTCATACGAGCTTTCGGTGGCAGAAACGTATGTGCAAAACCTTGAATACGAACTAAAAACACTCAGTGCTGTGGATAATTCTGCGGGCAGTCGTGTGAAGGAGAAATATGTTATGCCTAAGAAAAGTGTTCATATTACACTGTGCAATGCAAAATCTACCTCTCAACGAAAAACAGTTACGGTATTCTGAATCGTGAAGAGAGTAAGTTGATGAACAGTGGTGAATTAAACGCAGCAGTAGCAAAAGAGAAATCTCTTACAAAAAATATCACATTCGATTGTAAAGAAACGAAAACAGATCACCTAAAATGTTCGTTTTGACAGGAAATCATGGTAAAGGTGTCGTAGAAATTCTCCGAAACACTCAACCACACTCAGAAAAAACAAGGTATTATTAAACCAAGTGCAACTCTCAGTGAAGTTTTAAGATCTTGGGAAGAAAGCAGTAACGCCTGGCAGTAACAGTGTCGTAACTTGTGGGAGCCAATGATAACTTGGTTTATCACAACGAAAGCCAGCGTACAACGAGAAAACTGAAGGACCAGTAATTAAACTACCGCTCGTAAACTTTTATATGGTTAGCCTTCCACAGAGACACGACTTATTCGAAAATTCATGGTAAACATTGAGTTAACAGCGACTACGAGATAAACGTCCAGCAGACGTAGACCTTAAGCACGAAGCTAGAATTTTCAATGGCAACACATGACATAAACCCAAGGACAAAATATTAAGGCAATGCTTGCCACAAAACAAATACGAGTAAGTTTCAAAGTCCAAATTAAATTCAAATATGCTTGTATTTCATCAGAATGTGCAGTCATTGTCAAATAAAGTAGCTGATATTCAAGTACTATTAGAAAATAAATAAAAAATACATCTTATATAATGTCTATCAGAACACTGGCTCGATGAGGAAAAACTTATGATGGTGGGTTTTTCAAATTATTCACTATGAGGTCATTTTTGTCGAAAAACTTGTAAATATAGTGGTAGTTTTATTTATGTAAGAAATATACATTTTGAAAAAAACATATTTCCCTGAAGAAACAATTAAAGATAAAGATACTGGGATTTCAGGTTATGAAATATTCGATACCAGAACAGTTGCTAATTGTTTGTGCAGAGCACCATTTGATGATATCAACAATTCCCTAAAAAGGTTATAATCACTGCCTAACAGACAAATGCATAGAAACAAAAGAGTAATTCTATGTGGTGATTTCAATATAGATTTTGCAAAAGAATCGAAAGAAAAAACAAATTTACTGAGCCTCCTGTCAACCTTCAATTTATAATCTGCTAGAGAATCTGAACATGTGTCACGAAAACATCAGCCTCAACATCTGACCAGATATTCATTAACATGCAAATGAAGTATCTAACAGAAACATTGGACACACGGTTTGAGGACCTCTTGGTACAAAAACTTACTCTTCACTTAGAAAATCAATTTAACTCAGGAAACTGTTTAATAAACACCAGTAGATGCTACAGTGACGAGAATATAAATTACTTTCACTACTGCTTGATCAAAGAAAACTGGGAAGAAATATAGAAATTTTCAAGTACTGATGAAATATTCTATAGCTTCACTGGCAACTTTACTTGTTACTTTGATCTCTGTTTCCCCGTTGAAATGAAGAAAATACAAAAATAAATGTAAAAAATAATTGGATTATCAATGCAATACAAATATCTGCAAACAAAAAAAGATTACTACACGAAATGTCCAAACAGATCTCATATCTAGCCTTTGATATGTATTTCAAATCCTACATGCGAATCCTCAGCAGGTTCATAAAATGCAAAAAACTACAGCAAATGACACATACATGAAAATTCTGAAAATAAGATAAAAGCCATGTGGACTATTGTAAGAAGGAAAACGCAGCAGAATATCCAGAATTCCAAAATGTTAATCTCTAAGGAAGCTCAGCTGTATTATCAGACCCCAGAAAATTTGCAAATAAATTTAATTCATACTTTACTCAGGTGTCATAAAACCTCCGATAGCAAAACTCGCAATTTGAAATAATGATTCCGTTCAGATGTAAATCAAATGATAAGACTTTTTCCTATACCTGAAAGAGAGAAAGGAAATGCTAGACGGGATTAAGGAACTCAAATTAAAACACTCCTTTGGTACAGACAATGTACTTGACTTTATTGTAAAGAAATGTGATTCTTTCATCGTCAGGACTCTAGATGATATCTGAAACTATTCACTCTCAGACAGTGCATTCCCAGTTCCTACAACAGCCCCCCCCCCCTTTCTCCCAAAAAAACCATCTACTGACTAGAAGGAGTCGACGTTCAGAAATCCTTTCAATTTGTTTTTAAACGCTGATTGGCTATCTGTCAGACTTTTAAGGCTGTTTGATAAATTACCAAAGTCATGTGTGGCAACGTGAGACACTTCTTTCTCTGTCAAAGTCAGATTTAACCCAGAAGAGTGAAGAACATACTTCCTTCTACTGTTTTACCTATGCACTTTTGCTATTCCTTTTGAAATGGGACAGGTTATTAATAATAAATTTCGTAAGTGCATGTATCTACTGTGAAGGTACTATGAATATCCCTACGGTAGTTCATTAAATTAATATATACAAGGTGATCTAGAGTGGGCTCCAGCTACTATTCTGATTACAGACTTTTGTGCCATGAATACATTTCCTCTTAATAACGAATCACCAAAAATAGGATGCCATATGAAAGCAGTGAATGAAAACAGGCATAGTAGGCTAATGTACTGATATATTTATCACCAAAATTTCCAACAACCCTAATAGCGTCAGTAGCTGGACTAAAACGTTTCAGCAGATCATCAAGTGTTTCTTCCCTTTAAATTTCTCATCAGTGCACACACCCAGAAATTTTGAATATTCTGCCTTAGCAACCGACTTCTGTTCAGAATCTACATTTGTCAATGGTGTTCTGCCATTTACTTTACAGAACAGTATAACTGCGTTTCCTCAAAATTTAGTGAGAGTTCATTTGCTGAGAACCGCTTAATAATTTTCTGAAAGACATTATTTCCATTTTCCTCATGTAACACTTGTTTGTTTGGTGTAACAGCTGTACTTGTATCATCAGCAAAAAGAGCGAGCTTTGCATCTTCATGAATATAGAATGGCAAGCTATTAATATATATTAAGAACAATACTCCAGTTTTACAAATATGTGAAGCTACTCATGAGTAAATCACTTTTTCAAGAATTTTTGGTGTAGCTCTCGGAAGTGAGATTGGGTGGTAGTTGTTAGAATCAGACCTGGTCCCCCCACTTTATGCAATGTTTTACCAGCTGTACCTGTACCTGGAAAAATGCCCTCTTTCAGTGAGCTCCTACATATGTGGCTGAGAAGCTTTTAGTACTCTGTTGGATATGCCATCAGTTCCATGAGAATTTTTACTTTTGAGTGAATTTATTATTTTCATAATTTCACTAAGAGATGTATTATTACATAGGTATTGGCTCTTCCATATACAACCTTGCATTTTATGATGAACATCTGAATAATCTTTTCTCTACAACACTTAAAAATGATTATTAGAATATTTTCTACTTCTTGCTTTTTGTTAACAGATTTTTTATGAAGTTCTATGGAAATAAAGTTTTCTTGTGCTCTTGGTTACCCTGTTCCACTTTTAACAATATTCCACATTATTTTATTATTATAAGATGCGCTAATGTGAGACATAATGCACACACTTTTGGGCTTTTAATAACTTTTCTTAATACAGTACAGTACTTTTTATAATGTTTAACTGTTTCTGGATAATTATTTCCCATAGACATAAACTACACTTTCCATTTCTGTTTAGACGATATTTTTATCCTTTAGTAACCCACAACTTTTTTATGGTTCCTTACAGTTATGTTTCACTGTCTTCTTACATCTACATCTACATCTACATGACTACTCTGCAATTCACATTTAAGTGCTTGGCAGAGGGTTCATCGAACCACAATCATACTATTTCTCTACTATTCCACTCCCGAACAGCGAGCGGGAAAAACGAACACCTAAACCTTTCTGTTCGAGCTCTGATTTCTCTTATTTTATTTTGATGATCATTCCTACCTATGTAGGTTGGGCTCAACAAAATATTTTCGCATTCGGAAGAGAAAGTTGGTGACTGAAATTTCGTAAAAAGGTCTCGCCGCGACGAAAAACGTCTATGCTGTAATGACTTCCATCCCAAATCGTGTATCATATCTGCCACACTCTCTCCCCTATAACGCGATAATACAAAACGAGCTGCCCTTTTTTGCACCCTTTCGATGTCCTCCGTCAATCCCACCTGGTAAGGATCCCACACCGCGCAGCAATATTCTAACAGAGGACGAACGAGTGTAGTGTAAGCTGTCTCTTTAGTGGACTTGTTGCATCTTCTAAGTGTCCTGCCAATGAAACGCAACCTTTGGCTCGCCTTCCCGACAATATTATCTATGTGGTCCTTCCAACTGAAGTTGTTCGTAATTTTAACACCCAAGTACCTAGTTGAATTGACAGCCTTGAGAATTGTACTATTTATCGAGTAATCGAATTCCAACGGATTTCTTTTGGAACTCATGTGGATCATCTCACACTTTTCGTTATTTAGCGTCAACTGCCACCTGACACACCATACAGCAATCTTTTCTAAATCGCTTTGCAGCTGATACTGGTCTTCGGATGACCTTACTAGACGGTAAATTACAGCATCATCTGCGAACAACCTAAGAGAACTGCTCAGATTGTCACCCAGGTCATTTATATAGATCAGGAACAGTAGAGGTCCCAGGACGCTTCCCTGGGGAACACCTGATATCACTTCAGTTTTACTCGATGATTTGCCGTCTATTACTACGAACTGCGACCTTCCTGACAGGAAATCACGAATCCAGTCGCACAACTTAGACGATACCCCATAGCTCCGCAGCTTGATTAGAAGTCGCTTGTGAGGAACGGTGTCAAAAGCTTTCCGGAAATCTAGAAATACGGAATCAACTTGAGATCCCCTGTCGATAGCGGCCATTACTTCGTGCGAATAAAGAGCTAGCTGCGTTGCGCAAGAGCGATGTTTTCTGAAGCCATGCTGATTACGTGTCAATAGATCGTTCCCTTCGAGGTGATTCATAATGTTTGAATACAGTATATGCTCCAAAACCCTACTGCAAACCGACGTCAATGATATAGGTCTGTAGTTAAATGGATTACTCCTACTACCCTTCTTGAACACTGGTGCGACCTGCGCAATTTTCCAATCTGTAGGTACAGATCTATCGGTGAGCGAGCGGTTGTATATGAGTGCTAAGTAGGGAGCTATAGTATCAGCGTAATCTGAAAGGAACCTAATCGGTATACAATCTGGACCTGAAGACTTGCCCGTATCAAGCGATTTGAGTTGCTTCGCAACCCCTAAGGTATCTACTTCTAAGAAACTCATGGTGGCAGATGTTCGTGTTTCAAATTCTGGAATATTCCATTCGTCTTCCCTGGTGAAGGAATTTCGGAAAACTGCGTTCAATAACTCCGCTTTAGCGGCACAGTCGTCGATAACAACTTCTTAGGGAAACTGTTTCCAAATATACTGACAAAAATATCACGAAGTAGGTTAAAATTTAAATTGGCATTGGGTTCCCTGTACATGTCATCCCAGTCTAACTGTTGTAAGATTTTTCTAAAATTTGCAATTGTTAAATGGTTAACGGAGTATACTGTTTTAGAGGACTGTTTTATACTACTTTGTTGAGCTATACCATATACTGCAACTGCCTGTGCATCATGATCAGGAAGACCATTCTTAACAGGAAGAGTTTTATTTGATGTATCCAACTATACCCCCCATTATTACTCCTATCTGGATTAACCCTTCCAATAAAACAATTAGCACAGAGCATTATAATCATATGGCTATGCACAAAAAAGAATTGAAATTTCTAAAAATAAATAATTGCTGGATTATCTCAAATGTAAACATTTCAGCAAAATATATAATTCATAGACAGCTGCTGTGTCAGTAACTGTACAGCAAAGGAAAGCAAGTATAAAATCAAATAAAAATGTATCATACACCTCCCTTGTGGTACATAATAGTAGATTTAAGTAAATTAACATTACTGTGAAACATTCTTCTGTAGATACGAATATTTATGGACATTATTAGAATCGTAAAACTGCCCAACGTCTTATTTATACTTTAGGCCCATTAAATTACTGTCTGCTTTTAAAATGAGTATATCATCTTAGAATATGAAGATAGAAAAAGTAAATCATTCAACACTTCTCGAATATATGTAGTATATGTATTTTATACACTGACATGAACTTGTGATCTGTGAATTAACGTATCTTTTGAAAATATTATAAATGAGGAAGAAAATGTAATGGCCTAGCATTTTCTCTAAAACGAACTGTTGAAAACGACGTTTGGTCGATGTCATCTTCTCGAAAAGGCTGAGGAGGTATAGAGCTCCATTTAGGCGCTCGCCAGTTATTTCTCCTCACAGCATGCTGCCACAGAGCTTACCGGCCTACATCTTCTAGAAATATGAAACTGTACAACAAAGAAATACGCTACAGTTCAAGCAGTGTGCGATTTGCCCTTTTACCAGTGGGAGGCGGAGGAAGTATATACGGTATATGAGGTGTACAGGGAACCTGATGGTAATTTAAAATGTAACCTATTCCGTGATACCTTTGTGAGTATCTTTGAAAACTGTTTCCCTAAGAAGACAGTGAACCATAACTGTAAAAAATCACTTAAAAAGTTTTTGGAAGGAAATATAAAAAACCGTTTTGAAGATTTGGATTTCTTCTCGGATGCAGCTGTGAAGTTTTTCATTGTTGTAAGTTCATTTTATAGCTAATTTTACGTACGTTTTGTATAATTTTATGCCATTTTAGCTATATTTAAGGTCATTTAACGATAATTTTCCAAGTAAATTTGGTCACAAGAACGCTGACCCTTTTTCATATTCGTAAACTAAATGAATTCTCACTAGGGGCAGCTGCCCCCACTGTACACCCATTTCGGGCCCCCCTAAGTTTTTTCTGCAGTTTTTGGAAGGATGTTGAGCCGTAATGGTGACCTACATTGTGTGTCAACACATTCCCCCTTCTGTGAAAAAACTCGTGAAGCAGTCGAAATTATTCCTGTATCTACGAATGGATGTACTTATTATTTCAATAAATGTTCCTCCATGCATTGTTTCGATGAAGAAAAATATGCAGCAAGTCTCAGAACCATAGCACCCTTGACAAACCAGCTGACAAACCCCCTTGAATTTTCAGGAGCAGTTCTATTCATCTCATCTGGTCAACTAAACTCTGTAAGGTATTACGACAAGTGTATACTGTAATTGATTTTGTGTATGAGCTTTATCTATAATGTGTTTTAAGATACACCAAGAAGGAAGGCACAAGTTATATATATATATATATATATATATATATATATATATATATATATAGTGTGTTACTCACTTTCCCTTGTGTAAAATGCCTATTAATTATGTATATGTATTTGGTGATTATCTTCGTGATATATCTTAAAAGCACATTGTAGATAAAGCTCGTTTGTTGAAAGTATAAGTACATTCATTCGTAGATACAGAAATCATTCCGACTGCTGTCACAAATTCTTTCACAGAAGAGGGAATGTGTTGAAACGCAATGCACATCATCATTATAGCTCAACAACCTTCCAAAACCTGCAGACGACACTCAGGGGAGGTTGTAGGGGTATACAGTGGAGACTGTTGCCCCTAGTAAGAATTCATTTAGTTTACAAATATAAAAAATGATCAGGATTTTTATTACCAAATTTACTTGGAAAGTTGTCACTAAAATGACCGGAAAATATCGATAAAATGGCGTAAAATGATAGAAAACATGCGCAAAGTGAGCCACAAAATGAACTAGGGCCATGGAAAACTTTATAGCTGCATCCGAGAAGAAATCCAAATCTTTAAACTGGACTTATTATATTGCCTTCCAAAGAACGAAAAAATTTCTTACGAAAAGTTTGAAATTTGTTACATTCGTTCCAAGATGATTATTTGAATGTGTGCTTTTCCTCGAACGCTTGTACTATCATTTTAATTTACGACGCGTAATTTGTTTTCAGCAGTTCAAGAGTTTTCATAGCCACGTCCATTTTTTGTTTTGCTTGAAGAACTGAAGAATTTCTGTTTTGCATAAAGAAGGATAATACTCGCAGAACTTCTGAGGCCTCATAAACCGCAATCAATTCCATTATTAGCAGCCCTTGAAATTTTGATCTCTCAAGAGCTGACCGGGAACCAGTATGCCTCAGCTTTCCAGAAAGGTGGACAAGAGAATTATGACTTTCAAGAGGAGCTCGAACAGCATTAAATGACGCAACAACACAACGTACATGAAAAACACGGTCTTGTTTAAATAGTTGAGAGGATAATTCTTGTGGAACACCCTGTGGTAGTCTGATTCTTAGGACTTCTCAGACACAAAGTATAAGGAATCTAAAAGAGTCTGTGTATGGTACACATCTGCCACATCGTTCGCAACATCACAGACAGCTAGTTCCATTTTGTGGTTCATACAATGCACGACAATAAACCATTAAACTTTTGTATTTCGGTTACTGCGGGATATGATTTAAATGATAATTTCTGTGTAGCTGTTACATATGCATCTCTAAGCATCAGTTGTGATTACTATTGCTTTCTCCACAACTTTTCGCTTTCACTAACGCATTTTTCTGTCCTTTGCTTTTCTTTGGTATGTATGATTCCTAAGCATTTCATATATGATTTGCCCTTTCCATGATCACCGGTTTTATCATTTACTTTTTTGTCATTAGTATGGAAAACATCAGCTAAAAATGTATTGTCGATATGCACATGTTCCATGCTTTCCACCATAAGGTCACAAGCTTATGAATACACTGTGCATATTGCCAAGATTTTGGCATTTACATACAGCCACAGCTTAGTCTTTTGTCAGTTGTATAAACGTGGCAAAGCAACACAATTTCCACTGGGATTTAAAGCCTACTTTGTGACTTCTCACAGTTCTCAGTCCCTGAAGTTTCACTATCTTTCTGTTTGTTAGCATCATCATTAACGTCTTTTTTTAGATTCGCCATCTTTTAGCACCATTGTTACGACCCTGACTGTCAATGTTTGCGGACGTTTCCGGTAATGCACTACTCTTTAAGGAACGGCGAAATTTTACTTTGTTTGAAAGAGACGCAGAATTTTCGTACTTCTTACAGGCCTACACGCACTCAACTCACTGATAATGCGACTTGCATCGCAAGCTTGCAAGTAACGGATGTCGGAGCTTAGATAAAAAAACAACAACATTGGAGTACGTAACGGGTTACCAAAAATTACTGAACAAACGTGTTGATGTCAAATTGGAATAGTGTATTATTACTTTGTATGTACTTCTCCATAAATTTAAATTAAATATTAAGCGTTACATATCCAGCGAACAGGCAATGAACCCAAAAACAACACACGTCACCACTGGAGCTCAGCATACTTCCAAAAACTACAGACAACCTTGCCCCTAGTAAGAATTCATTTAGTTTACAAATATGAAAGAGGACCAGGATTCTTATGATCTAATTTAGTTGGAAAATTATCACTAAAATGACCTGAAAATATCGACAAAATGGCGTAAAAATGATATAAAACGTAAGTGAAGTGGGCTATAAAATGAATTAGAGAAATGCAGGACTCCATAGGAAGTTGGAACCGAAATTGCAAATACACTGCGCAATCCAGCTGTAGGGTCACTTTTTCGAAACCCTGTAATTGTCTGAGATTGAGGCGCAAATGTTCGAAATTTGACTGAAAGGTGCCTTCAAAATCCCACTGTTATGATGCAAAACCACGCCGCCCTGCAACCTGACCCTCGGTTTCGGCGACGCTTCAAGCATTGATGTATCGACACGTGCGAAAGAATGACCACAGTTCAGTAAGTTAGTTTGACGTGTCTTTTTTCTTCCTTTTTTTATCGTCAGTCCACTGACTACTTTCATGCGGTTCGCCACGAAGTCCTCTCCTATGCAAGACTCTTCATCTCACAGTAGCTCTTGCAACGTGCGTCGTCAATTATTTTCTGGATGTATTCCAGTCTCTGTCTTCCTCTACAGTTTTTGCCCTCTACAGCTCCCTGTAATACCGTGAAAGTATTTCACTGACGTCTTAACAGATGTCCTATCATTCTTTCCCTCCTCCTTGTCAGTGTTTTCCACATATTCCCTTCCTCTCCGATTCTGCGCAGAACCTCCTCATTCCTTACCTTGTCAGTCCACCTAATTTTCAACATTCGTCTGTAGCACCACAACTCAAATTCTCCGATTCTCTTCTGTTCCGGTTTTCCCACAGTTCATGTTTCAATTCCGTACTATGCTGTGCTCCAAATGTACCTTCTCAGAAATTTATTCCTGAAATCGTATAATTTATATCATTTCACCTTGAATTTTAGTCCCACTCCTGAACCTTTCTTTTCCTTTCATCATTGCTTCTTCTTTATACAGATCTAACGGTAGGGGTGAAAGTCTTACACTCTTTATAATCCGAGCATTTCGTTCTTGGTACTCCACTCTTATTATTCCCTCTTTGATTCTTGTACATATTGTATATAAACCGTCTCTCCCCATATTTTCTCAGAATTTCGAACGTCTTTGACCATTTTACATTGTCGAACGCTTTTTTCAGGTCGACAAATCCTGTGAACGTGTCTTGATTTTTCTTTAGTCTTGCTTCCAATATCAGCCACAACGTCAGAATTGCCTGTCTGGTACTTTTACGTTTCCTGAAGCCAAACTGGAAGTCGTGTAACACATTCTCAATTTTATTTTCCATTCTTCTGTACATTATTCTTGTCAACAAATTGGATGCATTAGTTGTTAATCTGATTGTGCCATCATTCTTGCACTAGTCAGCTCTTGCAGTCTTTGAAATAGTGCGGATGATATTTTTCCGAAAGTCGGATAGAATGTTGCCAGACTCATACATTCTACACATCAACGTGAATAGTCGTTTTGTTTCTACGCCGCTAATGACTTTAGAAATTCTGATTGAATGTTATATTTCCTCCTGCCTTATTTGTTCTTCAGTCCTCTAAAGCTCTTTTGAATTCTGATTCTAATACTGGACCTCCTATCTCTGCTAAGTCGTCTTCTGTTTCTTCTCGTATCATGTTAGACAAATCTTCCCCCTCATAGAGGTCTTCAATGTACTCTTCCCACCTATCCGCTCTCTCCCCTGTACTTAACAGCGGAATTCCCATTGCACCCTTAACGTTACCATCCTTGCTTTTAATTTCACCAAAGGTTGTTATGGCATTCCTATATTCTGAGTCAGCCCTTCCGACAACCATTTCTTTTTCAATTTCTTCACATTTTTCATGCAGCGACTTCATCTTGGCTTCTGTGCACTTCCTGTTTATTTCATTCCTCAGTGACTTGTATTTCTGTATTCCTGAATCGCCCTGGATATTTTTGTACTACCTTCTTTCATCAATTAGGTGAAATATTTGTTCTGTTACCCATGGATGTTTCGCAGTTACCTTCTTTGTACCTATATTTCTGTATTCCTGAATCTCCCTGGACATTTTTGTACTACCTTCTTTCATCAGTTAGGTGAAGTATTTCTTCTGTTACCCATGGTTTCTTCGCAGTTACCTTCTTTGTACCTATATTTTTATTTCCAACTTGTGTGATTGCCCGTTTTAGAGATGTCCATTGCTCTTCAACTCTAATGCCTACTGAGCTATTCCTCATTCCTGTATCGGTAGCCTTAGAGAACTTGAAGCGTATTTCGTCATTGCTTAGTACTTCTGTATCCCACTTCTTTGCGTATTGATTCTTCCTGAGTAATCTCTTAAACTTCAGCCTACTCTTCATCACTACTGCATTGTAATCTAAGTCTATATCTGCTCCTGGGCACACCTTACAATCCAGTATTTGATTTCGGAATCTCTGTCTGACCATGATGTAATCTAACTGAAGTCTTTCCGTATACCATGTAAGGTGCTTTAATGAGGTCAAATTGACTCCAACTTTCGCCACAATTCTGATCAATGCCACTGTGGACGTGTCACACGATGGGAAGGACGTCGCATTCCGTCTTACCCACATTTCACCCCTTCTTTTGACGCCTCTGTGACGGAGGTTACAATCGCGACGCCCAGGGTTGAAAGCACACAGTTATTTTAAGGGTGGCCGAGGAAAACATTTCAGACATGCTGCCACTCAGAATCGACACATAAAGGCCTCAAAGGGGGGCGTAAAGTGTGTCACTGAAACCAATCCTCTCCAGCGACAGTTCACTGAGCAGTGAGCAACAGAAGAAGTCCTTGAGAACTTTTGACATTTCTGACACTCCTCCAGACGATTGATCCCATCGCTAAGGACATCGTGGGCCCGCAACCCCACTGAACGTGATCGCACACGTTTAGAGTGTAGTACTTATACTTCTAGGCGTCTCCAGGGAGGATACGCTGCTGATCTCCAGCCCCTGCTAAAGGGCATGCCGCACCCCAGGGGTGTCAGACAGTTGCCTGCCTGCAGGCTCCTAAGACTCCGTCATGAGTTGTTTCCATACTGGTGCATTTTTAAAGTGCTCATCAAAGGTGCACAGGCTACATCAAGTGAGTTGCTGAATTGGGGCATCTTAGAGAGATACTTTGCCATTTGTCACATATGTCAATGTCGCACTCGACTCTGCTTGGTTGAGCCAAATTTGCTCTTCGAATCGTTACAAATCTTGTGGAGAGAAAAATCAGTTAGTTGACACAATTTGCATATTTTCGTTCATTAATGTCATATGAAATAATGTTCTGAGGTAACTCATCTTTATGCGGCAAAAACATGCTGTAAGAATAATATGTGGCGCTCACCCAAGATCATCTTGTAGACATCTGTTTAAGGGGTTGGGAAATGTGAATACTGCTTCACAGTATATTTATTCCCACATGAAGTTTATTTTAAATAATGCACTACAGTTCAAAAGGAACAATTACTGGCCATTAAAATTGCTACACAAAGAAGAAATGCAGATGATAAACGGGTATTCATTGGACAAAATATTATACTAGAACTGACATGTGATTACATTTTCACACAATTTGGGTGCATAGATCCTGAGAAATCAGTACCCAGAACAACCATCTCTGGCTGTAATAACGGCCTTGATACGCCTGGGCATTGAGTCAAACAGAGCTTGGATGGCGCGTACAGGTACAGCTGCCCATGCAGCTTCAACACGATACCACAGTTCATCAAGAGTAGTGACTGGCGTATTGTGACGAGCCAGTTGCTCGGCCACTATTGACCAGACGTTTTCAGTTAGTGAGAGATTTGGAGAGTGTGCTGGACAGGGCAGCAGTCGAACATTTTCTGTATCCAGAAAGGCCGTACAGGATCTGCAACATGCGGTCGTGCATTATCCTGCTGAACTGTAGGATTTCGCAGGGATCGAATGAAGGATAGAACCACGGGTCGTAACACATCTGAAATGTAACATCCACTTTTCAAAGTGCCGTCAATGCGAACAAGAGGTGACCTAGACGTGTAAACAATGACACCACATACCTTCACGCCGGGTGATACGCCAGTATGGCGATGACGAATAACGCTTCCAGTGTGCGTTCACCGCGATGTCGCCAAACACGGATGAGACTATCATGATGCTGTAAACAGAACCTGGATTCATCCGAAAAAATGACGTTTTGCCATTCGTGCACCCAGGCTCATCGTTGAGTTCACCATCGCAGGCGCTCCTGTCTGTGATGCAGCGACAAGGGTAACTGGAGCCTTGGTCTCCGAGCTGATAATCCATACTGCTGCAAACGTCGTCGAACTGTTGGTGCAGATGGTTGTTGTCTTGCAAGCGTCCCCGTCTGTTGACTCAGGGATAGAGACGTGCCGGCACGATCCGTTTCAGCCATGCGGATAAGATGCCTGTCATCTCGACTGCTAGTGATACGAGGCCGTTGGGATCCAGCACGGCATTCTGCATTACCCTCATGAACCCACCGATTCCGTATTCTGCTAACAGTCATTGGATCTAGACCAACACGAGCAGCAATGTCGCGATACGATAAACCGCAATCGCGATAGGCTATAATCCGACCTTTATCAAGGTCGGAAACGTAATGGTGCTCAATTCTCCTCCTTACACGAGGCATCACAACATCGTTTCACCAGGCAACGCCGGTCAACTTCTGTTTGCGTATCAGAAATCGGTTGGAACTTTCCTCATGTCAGCACGTTATAAGTGTCGCCACTGGCGCCAACCATGTGTGAATGCTCTGAAAAGCTAATCATTTGTATATTAGAGAATCTTCTTTCTGTCGGTTAAATTTCGCGTCTGTAGCACGTCATCTTAGTAGTGTAGCAATTTTAATGACCAGTAGTGTATCTACATAATTACAATAGTAGAAAGAAACATGTCATCCATTACTCCACATTAAAGTCGTCTTTGGCACAAAAAGGGGTGCACAACACTGCAACAAAAATTTTCGATCACTTACCCAGTGATGTAGAACGTCTGACAGACAGCAGACAAAATTTAGTAATAAACTGAGGAAGTTTCTCCTTGACAACTCCTTCTGCTCCGTAGCGTGATTTCGTTACTGTAATGTTAAAATGTGGTGGGTAGGAATTACTAACTCATTTATGTATAACTTTTTTTCTTTTTGTAAAAAAAAACCTCTTAGAGATGTTCAGAATGTAACCGTACGTAAAATTTAATTTGCGATGTGGATGTAAAATGACTCGTTCCACAGCATTACGATCTATCGTGCAAAATGATTCATGGAACATGTAACTAACTAACCAGATAAAGTCTTCATATTTATTCATACGTTCATCAAAATCTCACCAAAGGTACTGTTATGCTCAAAAGTTTTCTAAAGACATGAACTGCGTTCTGCCTAATTTGCGTGCATCCGTCATGACCGAAATTTCTTGCAGGTCCTCTGATCTCTTTTCGGTACACTCATTTGACCATACAAAATAATTATTACAAGAGACTACTAGAGAAGACTGCTTTCTATGGCTATAAATTTAGATGCAAATTAATACCACATTAATGACAATATCCGGAAACGCTTTGTTAGAAATGAGACAACCTTTAACGCTTGTAAACTTAAATTTATTACAGCAAATGATATTTCAAAGTGACATTTCTTGGTTTCAATTTGAAATCAGGTAACAGAAATTTTTGTACTGAATTGGGACTATGGACTCCTGTCCAGCAACTTTTGTTCCAGTTGACTTACAACGAAATATCTTAAATATGATTTCATTAACATACAATAAAGGGTGTGCATGTTTAAACATAAATAACGTGGTGTTAAAGTTTGTGATGCTCGGGGATTCAAACCCAACGCCTAATCGGATTGTTAACTAACCACAACCAAATGTTGGATATCGATTTTTTTCACCTGTGTTGAGATGTCTGAAATTGAAATGACGAGACGAAAACGTTTTAGCAGCGAGATATGCGCGTATCTGAACTGGAAATTATTTGACGGAAAATTATGTGCTGACTGGGAGTCGCTCCTCACACATAACATCGTTATCTACACACAAAGAGACGTTAAGTACTGGCCTGTTTCAAACCTGAAAGGATATGATGAAAAATTCTGTGTCTGACTGGGAGTCGAATTAGGCACCTATAGTTATGTTGAAAACGCAGTAAGAGAGAGTTATAATTGTTTTTCACCTGCAGTTTGGTGTGCTCATGCTACATCTTGAAATGACACGATAATTTTTTTGTGCCATCTCAGGATTCTAACCCAGGTATGCGCCTTTCGTGGAGACCCTGAGAAGTTTGGAATCTTGGGTATACAACGAAAAGATGAAACTGAACTATTCTGAAGAGGTCAAATCCTGCCAAAGGTAAGATCTGAGTTCGAATCCCAGCCCAGCACTAATATTTTCAACATCTCAAGCTCAAATAAAATAAGAAATAAGTGCCCATGGACCGTATATAGATTATTTCATTAATAAAATAAAATTAATAAAACAAAATTTCTGTTGTACGAAAGCTAACTGGTGATAGAGCTTCTACTTGGTCCGACTTCCGCCCCTCTCAAGTACAATGACTCTTCTCCAGTCGGTAGTGAAGGGACATCATCTTTAATGTGCGTTTGGAACCACGTTGCCACCATAAGTGGTTCAATTGGCGTCAGGGAAGGTGAAGAGGGTCTGTTAGCGCCCGTTAGAAATGGTTGCAGGAAGTGTAAGTCGAAGTGTAGGTAGGTAGAATCATCCCAACGGTACACTAAACTACGCTTATGGCTGGCTCATGATTTTGTCGTAGCGAAAGATGTTCCACACTGGATGAGAATTCTGACTCCCTGTAAGTGGATTACAGTCTGTTCAAACCATACTTTTCCTTGTTCATGTTGCATCAATATTCACCAGCTGACTCGGCTACTTAGTGCGTGCTTTCGACTTCATTCTGTAATCACTGAAATAAAACCAGATAACTACCACCTGTACGAACTGACAACAGAGTAGGAGATTGGATCTAAGAGCTAACGCATCTTCCCCTTCACAAAGCTGCCACCCTAAAAGTGCCGATACTGCCTGTACTATGCTTTCAGTGCCACAGTGACAGACAACAAAGATATTCTGACATGTAAAATGGGAGATTAGTATGTATGTATGTAATAACTCTGCTTGGAATCAAATAATAAATTTAATAACCCAATGTTAGACCTTAAGTGAGAATCATTCAGATTATTTATTGGAAGTGACAAGAAAATATCAAGTGAATTTACAAGGATAATATTCTCAACCATTCAAGAAAGTAAATCGATGGTCACATAGTTGCCAAGCATTTGTTACAGTGTTGCCAATTCTAGAACAGAATAGCTACAGGAAGAACAGGTCGGCCCCTCCCGCCAGAGATTCAAGTCCTCTCTCGGGCATGGGTGTGTGTGTTGTTTTTAGCATAAGTTAGTTTAAGTAGTGTGTAAGTCTAGGGACGGATGAACTCAGCAGTTTGGTCCCTTAGAAATTCACAAAAATTGAATTTGAAGAACAGGTTTACTCAGTGTGTGTTTTGGGGTGGTTAGCACTTAGGAAGCTCACGCTTTGGAGCCACGATGGCACTGACTGCCACCACATTGACTGGGAACTGAAATACCTAAAGTATAAGCCAATGAGTTTTATTGCCATTTCTGGAAACTAAATTTTGGGCCAAAAGACAGTTACGAATAATATTTAGCTGCATCAACTACAACGTGAACGTCATAAATGAAGAGCAGGGGGACTTACATGGGCGGTCCTCCGCTTCAGCAACTATTGTATCTACTTTTGTTTTTATGAGTTAAGTGCATTCGTGTCTAAAAAGCTTCTCCGCAAAAAGGGATCTACCTCTTTAGCATCACCAGTCACTATTGGCATAATGAGTAAATAACATTATTTTTAATGTTATACACTTAAAAACAGTTTTCCTTATGAGTGCTTTCGTTGGCACCTTGAAACGTCCCCTTAGAAATATTATACATGACTGTGCTTAAACTGAAACACAATATTTTTAGTGCAACGCAATCTGACTTTCAAAAATCCCTACAAAAGAATGGCCCTGACTAACATTAACCTATACCTTTCACAAATCACTCACCTCACCAAAAATCTTCGTTACTCGAACTACTGCAATACAGCGAGCGCCACTACTGCCAGCTAAATAAAAGATTCAAACTACTGAAGGCACTAACTACTGATAGGCATAGTTAGCAAATGAAAGATTTTGATAGAGAACAAACAATGTATTTACCTTACTAGTGTTCAAAGTCATAATATATGTAGCAGTTCATGACATCCAGTCTTACAAATTTCAAAACTCCGCCATTTCTCTCCCCACATCCACCACTGCTGGCGGCTCGCCTCCAACTGCGCAACGCTACGCGCTGTTAACATCCAGCTGCCCAACACTACAATGGCGAGTATCAACAATGCCAACTAGCCACTGACTGCAGACAGCACAGCCAGTGATTTTCATACAGAGCGCTACGTGGCGTTACCAATAAAAAATCCACACAGCCTACTTACAACCTAATAACACAAATGAGAAGCCAACATGATCATGATAACAAAATGTGAGCATCCACAACGACATTTCATATACTGCAAACTGCATATAGTTTCAAATCAGGAAAGCAGACTGTGCAAGAAAATCTTGTGCTGTGACCGAAAAATAGGACTCAAAAAGCTCTGAAGACAATGAAACAAGCGAATGAGTGCACGGCAAGTTCGATTTCAACTTGTGGTAACATGAAAGAAGAAGCCGCTATGATGAGAATGTGGAAGAAAGAGCACAAAACGTTGACAGTTATATCTCGAATATATCATCTTTAAGTGAAACTGTCATTCACTCTATAAAAGCCAAAGGAAGGAAAAATATCATCATCTCATATTGATTACAGCATAACTGCTGGCGATGGTTAGTCAATAAAAGCGAAAAGCGCCTGGTGAACGAGCTTTTTATTTTTGAGGCAATTTAAGACAGAGAGAAACGAAAGTAACAGGGAAAGGTTCTCCCAGACGAGTGTGGAGCAGAAGTTTTATTCAGCTTCTCGCAGTTGACGCATTTCCTGCGTAGTTTGTCTCCTTATTGTTTCACACTGACGGTGCCTCTAGGCTATCAAAGCATTCATATGAGAATTATGGCAGTGTAATTGTTAGAACAAACTGCTACTTTAAATGCTACGCAATTGCAGCTGAATGCGACTCGGTGGACAATGGTAAACGGAATTTCATTTCACCATGGACACTTGGTAACGCTTAATAACACTTTAAAGGTAGCCATACATCAATTTGTCCCCTTATACTGTTGTTCATCGGCTCTTGTTTAGTTAAAAAAAATTGAGGCTCACATAAATAGAGACAAATTGACATGGAGGACAGAGACTTCACGTTTCACACCGTACAGAACAATATTCTCTAGTGGTGTCCGGTAGTAATTTTGGTCAAATGATTCAGCAGAGCGAAAACAGGACTCCCTATAAACTACACAACGGGTTTTTATCGGAATTTTCATAGCCAAAAGAAGAGTGGGAAATGGACAATTGGGGTATTAAGCTGACCAGGGTGAGGTCTACTTCAACGAAAAAAAGAATTTATTTGCTTGAATGTGGACAGGGTTATTAAGAAAAGGTTAATTAGTTATTTGATAGAAAAATGTTGTCGGAATTTTCATAGCCAAACTAAGATCGAGAAACAAACAAATAGGATATAAAATAGACCAGTGTGAAGTGTAGTTTCGCAAAAAGATATTTAATTCCTTTGAAGTAATTTAGAAACTCGTAATTATTGGTTTGAGGGAAAACTACACAATGAATTTTTGTCAGAATTTTCAGAGGCAAAGGAAGAATGGGCAATCGACAGATGGGGCAAAAAATTAACCAGCGTGAAGTCTAGCTTGGAAAAAAAAATTGCGTGAAGGGAATGAGGGTAATTGGGAAAACGTAATTAGTAATTGACAGGAAGTTAAAATATTTAACGAACAGCTGCTGCTGGCTATGTAGGTGAAGTGTCAAGCAGTTTATCTTTTTATCTGCGAGTAAAACGTTGCCTGGGTGTGGTATTTAACGGTCAAGGTGGTTTCTTTCAAATAGGTCATTAATTTCAGGACATTTTGAGAACAAATGGCCGGCCGCGGTGTTCTCGCGGTTCTAGGCGCGCAGTCCGGAACCGTGCGACTGCAACGGTCGCAGGTTCGAATCCTTCCTCGGGCATGGATGTGTGTGATGTCCTTAGGTTAGTTAGGTTTAAGTAGTTCTAAGTTCTAGGGGACTAATGACCACAGCAGTTGAGTCCCATAGTGCTCAGAGCCATTTTTGAGAACAAATGACGCTAGGAATGTAAATGATTTGTAAACAAGAACATGCTTTCTGAAAAAAAAAAAAAACTCGAAAATTGAGGAAAATTGAAAACATATCGGGCAAATGTTTTGTGAAATCATTTGTCTAAAAGTAAGAAATAAAACGGATTAGTCAAACATTTGACGCCCCTTTGAATGATGCTCAAAACTCGTGTTCAGGAAATGAGGTGCGTAAAATGAGTCTATAGTCCGTTTTATTTCTTACTTTTAGACAAATCATTTCACGAAATATTCGAGCGACATTTTTTTAGTTCTTTTTATCTACTGCGAATCGACAATACCGAAAAAAAATTGGAAAGGAAGTTACATTACCTGGGTTGCATACAAATCAGGCATTAGATAGCAGGAAGCACATGGGTGCCTGAAATGTTCACGCAGACCTAGACCGTAATACTTCCTTAGACAGTAATGATATAAATGATTAATAACTGCATTCCTCGTAACTACAGGCTAACTCATCACAGAGCCATTTCCAGACTAAACACTAGGAAGCAGGTAGTCCGATGCACAATAAATTATCTTCGTGGTTGCAGTATTCCATACATAAATTGACCTTTTGTCAGATGTGAATGAGATCTCATTGGTTTCTATTATTCATCTCATTGGTTTCTATTATTCACCGAGGTGGCTGGCGCAGTGGTTAGCACACTGGACTCGCATTTGGGAGGACGACGGTTCAAACCGCGTCGGGCCATCCTGATTTAGGTTTTCTGTGACTTCCCTAAGTCGCTTAAGGTAAACGCCAGGGTGGTTCCTCCGAAAGGGCACAGTCGTTTTCCTTCTCCATCCTTCCCTAATCCAAGCTTGTGTTCTTTCTGTAATGGCCTCGTTGTCGACGGGACGTTAAACACTATTCTCCTCTTCTTCCTCCTCCTCTGTTATTCTATCCCAATGGTCAATGGTCCGTATTGTAAAATTTCGTCCAAACGAGTGTCAAAGGGCTGCCACGGTTTAAGACGTACTTTTTGCATCCACTGTCGTAACAGGTAAAAATTTTTCTGAGGTGCTTCCTGAGTTATGGCTACTCTTCAGCTTCATTGATTACTGTGATGTTCCTTTTTAGTTTTTGGTGATTAGTACCGCTGAAAACTCGTTTTCGTCCATTATTATTCTTTGCTGATAATCTTCTATCACTGACTGCGTACGATGGGTCACCATAGACACTATTGCTCTAGCTGCCGCTAACACCTACGAGTTATACACTAAAAAGGCGGCGACATATTGTGATATTGTGAATAACTAGGTTTATATAATTTTTAATGCTTAGTGGCATTAGCGTAGCGTTTATTAAAATGTGAATTTCCTTAGCAGGGTGTGCAGTTTTGCCAGGTATCGCCCTCTGAAGTTAGCTACAAATTCAAAAATGTTCCTCTGAAGAGCCTAAGTTCGCTCATGGCGTTTACTATTGCAATAAATGTAAGTTCTGTTATATTAATTTGTGAAATCATGGTTTAAAGTATTTGTGGCTGTACGAACTATCTGCAAAAAAAAATGGATGTTTCAAAACTGTCTCTAAAATCGCCCGTAGCAACATAGCCTCCGACTTGACGAATTAATGGATGAACGCCGTTGGCCGCTCGCAAGATAGATAACGTCCACTGAAATACCACAATAAGAAATGAGGAAATATTTCTCGAACCAGATACTGGCTAAGTTACAAAACAAGGTAAAACTTAACCAAAAGATATTTCACAAGCAACTGCCTCCGCAAAATGAAGTTGCGTTAAGTTCTGACCTGAGGATAAAAATTTATATAAAAAAAGAAAAGATGAGAAATCTTAGCAACAGTATAGCATACTCTCTTTTTGAGGCGATGAATGAGCTCTGTCGACTGTCGATAGTAATCCTGAGTTAGAGCGAGTTCTGGAATAGTTACTGTGGCGGCACGAGTTGTAATTCGTCTACTGTCACGTCCGACGACTCGTATGAAACACAGCTTCCTTTATTCCTAACCGATATCTCGCAAAGACTAGATGCAGTTGACAAATAGATTATATCTTCCTAGATTTACGAAACGTGATCGACACTGTATCATATCATAGATTAATAGCTGACGGAAAATATGGATAATCTTTGCGGATAGGCGATTGACTGGATGAAAATTTCACTAACAGTAAGTTATGAAGCGCTGTAAATATTCAAAATCAACGAAAGTGCCATCGTATGCGTACTAGGGAAGCGCAAGCGAGTCTGTAACTTCTCAGTATACGTAAACGACTTCTTATATGAACCAGTCGCACCGTCATATCTTTCTCTGGCGATCCTGTTATCTACTGGGAAGCATAGTAGTAGCGCTGTCTCAAGGAGATTCAAATCTATTTTTAAGTAATTTCCACTTTATGTATAGGATGTCGACTGTCATTGAATGTGGATGAATGAAAGCTAATGCCTGTAAAAAGGGAAAGTGCGCAATACTGTCCGATTACAAGATTATTGGCAGACATCTGGAGCACATCGCGTTCTATAAGTGTTTAGGGGTAACATTAACAAGCGATATTAAATAGAACGAACACGTATAATCAGTATTAGAGAAGGCAAATAGAAGACACATATCTGATGGAATGGTTCTAGGAAAGTGTAATGGATCTCTCAACACATCGAACGATTTCAGGGACACGCTGATGGGATCTTAATAGGTTGGTATACATCTCAAACGAAAGTGTAGCACACATATTCGGGGAACTTAAATGGCAAGGGTCGCAATAGAGGTGACATTGTTCTTTCTAAATTTAGAGACCCTGTATTCGAGGCAGACTGCTTCCTCCATCGAACATCTCGCCTCAGATTAAGAGGGATTACGGTGCATACGCATTTTTTCGCTTTCCCAGTGCGTGAATAGAATAGAAGAGAAAATACCTAGCACTGGTACCAAGCACCCTACGCAAAGCACTGTTTAATGGCTTGCGGTATATATGTACTGTCTGATCAAAAGTATCTGGACAGTTATTAGTTAAAATTAATATGGGGTATGTACAATCTTCGCCCTTGTGACTGCTTGATCTCTGTTGGGGAAACTTTTAATTAGGCATCTGAATGTCTGTGGAAGAATGGCAGCCCATTGTTTCTCAGAAGCCGAAACCAGAGAAGATAGTGTTGTTGTATACTGGGGTATGGAGCGAAGTTGACGTTATAACTTACCCCAAATGTGTTTCATTGGGTCCAGGTCGGGCCTCTGGCAGGACAGTCCATTTCAGGAATGTTATTGCTCAAAAATCATTGCCTCACAGATGTTGCTTTATGACAGGGTGCTTTCTCATGCTAATACAAACAACCATCGTTCTCGAACCCTTCCACTACTTTACAGGTACACAACGCTGAATATGTGTTCTCATCCTTCCACATTTTGCATTTGAAGTACGATAAGCGGACCACACCCAAACTACGAAAAACCCCCAGTACCATAACACCACTTTCTCTGTATTTCAATGTTGGCACTACACATGATAACATCTAAAGTTCTCCGGGGATTCGCCAAACCCAAACCTTTCCATCGGACTGCCACAGGCTGTAGCGTCCTTCATCACTCCAAATCACTCGTTTCCAGTCATCCACTGTCCAGTGGCGTCGCTCTTGTGTCGTTTAGCATAGACTGCAGAAATGTGGGCCTTTCGAGGAGCTGGTCGACCAGTGTGCCTCATTCTTTTTAACTCATTGCGCAATGTCATTGCGATAGCTGGACTGATGATAGCACTTTAGAACTCACGAGTGATTTCTTCCGTTGATTTCATGCGTTTTTTTACAACCATCCTTCGCAATGCTCGACGGTCGCTTGCCGTTAGTATGTGATCTCTGCCTGGTATTAGTTTAGCTGTAGGTGTCCATTTGTGTTTCCACTTCATTATCACACCACCAACAGTCGATGTGGGCTGCTTTAGAAGGGTTGAAATGCGATGATGGATTTCTTACTGAGGTAATGCCCAATGATTAGTCCACGTTCGAAGTTTCAGAGCTCTCCTTACTTTCGCATTCTGTTGTTAACTGTTTCTCTGCTGACAATACAATACTCCCCCCCTTCATTCATACCGGTACTCTCGCTTCTCATGACCTCTAGTGGTCAATTCCCCATTACATAGGTGTCTCCGGATACTTTTGATCAGATAGTGTATGTAGAAGATATACAATGAGGTAACAAAGGTAATGGGAAACTTCATAAAATCGTGTCGGACCTCCTTTTTGCCTTGCATAGTGCAGCAACCCGGCGTGGCATGGATTCAAAAAATGGTTCAAATGGCTCTGAGCACTATGGGACTTAACTTCTGAGGTTATCAGTCCCCCAGAACTTAGAACTACTTAAACCTAACTAACCTAAGGACGTCACACACATCCATGCCCCAGGCAGGATTCGAACCTGCGACCGTTGCGGTCGCACGGTTCCAGACTGTAGCGCCTAGAACCGATCGGCCATACCGGCCGGCCCACGGATTCAACAAATCGTTTGAAGTACCTTGCCTAAATATTGATCTGTGCTGCATCCATACCCGTTTATAATTGAGAAAGTGTTGCCAGTGCAGTATTTTGTGCACGAACGGGCTTCTCGCTTATATCCCACAAATGTTCGATGGGATTCTAGTCGGGCGAACGGGGTTGCCCAGTCATTCGCTCGAACTGCCCAGAAATTTCTTCAAACCAATTGTGCACAAATATCGCACGGTGACATGGCGCATTGTCATCCGTAAAAATTCCGTCGTTGTTTGGGAACGTGAAGTCCACGAATGGGTGCAGATGGTCTCAGTTTGTTGGGTGGGACCAGAGGACCCAGACCACTCCATGTGAACACAGCCCATACCATTATGGAGCCACCACCAGCTTGCACAGAGTGTCGCCCTAACCGCCGTCTGCTTCACGTCTGCTGTGCAGTGAGCTACCTTAATTTAAGTATTAACAGTATTTTTCTTACTTGTCACTTCTTCTTGCGTGTGTGTTTGCTTTTAGGGTGGAATCAGAGCTAACTATTTGTAGTATCGTTCCCAGAACTGATCGCGGTCCTCTTGTTTGGAGCCGAGTGGAAGGCTTAAACCAGAGGCTCGGACGATTCTGCGGAGAGCTGGGGTGCAAATTTCTCGACCTCCACTATCGGGTGGAGAAATGTAGGGTCCCCTTGAATAGGTCAGGCGTGCACCACACGCCGGAAGCGGCTACAAGCGTAGCAGAGTACGTGTGGAGTGCACATGGGGTTTTTTTAGGTTAGAGAATTCCCTCCCTAGGCCCGACAAGACGGCTCCTGAGATGCGGCAAGGTAGGAGTAGGCAAAATGCAACAGGGAATAACAATATTAATGTGCTAATAGTAAACTGCAGGAGCGTCTATAGAAAGGTCCCAGAACTGCTCTCATTAATAAACGGTCAAAACGCCCATATAGTACTAGGGACAGAAAGTTGCCTGAAACCAGACGAAAACAGTAATGAAATCCTAAACTCAGATTGGAATGTATACCCCAGAGACAGGCTGGACACTGAAGGGGGAGGCGTGTTTATAGCGATAAGACGTGCAATAGTATCGAAGGAAACTCACGGAGATCCGAATTGTGAAATGATTTGGATGAAGGTCACGGTCAAAGCAGGCTCAGACATGGTAATTGGATGTCTCTATAGGCCCCCGGGCTCAGCAGCTGTTGTGGCTGAGCACCTGAAGAATAATTTGGAAAATATTTCGAGTAGATTTCCCCACCATGTTATAGTTCTGGGTGGAGATTTTAATTTGCCAGATATAGACTGGGAGACTCAAACGTTCATAACGGGCGGAATGGAAAAAGAATCCAGTGAAATTTTTTTAAGTGCTTTATCTGAAAACTACCTTGAGCAGTTAAACAGAGACCTTCTGGTGACAAACAGACCCGAACTATTTGAATCAGTTAATACAGAACAGGGAATCAGCGATCATAAAGTGGTTACTGCATCGATGATTTCCACCTTAAACAGAAATATTAAAAAAGGTAGGAAGAGTTTTCTGTTTTGCAAAAGTGACAAAAAGCAGATTTCAGAGTACTTGACGGCGCAACACAAAAGTTTTGTCTCAAGTACAGATAGTGTTGAGGATCAGTGGACAAAGTTCAAAACCATCGTACAATATGCGTTAGATGAGTATGTGCCAAGCAAGATCGTAAGAGATGGAAAAGAGCCACCGTGGTACAACAACCGAGTTAGAAAACTGCTGCGGAAGCAAAGGGAACTTCACAGCAAACGTAAACACAGCCAAAGCCTTGCAGACAAACAAAAATTACGCGAAGTGAAATGTAGTGTGAGGACGGCTATGCGAGAGGCGTTCAATGAATTCGAAAGTAAAGTTCTATGCACTGAATTGGCAGAAAATCCTAAGAAATTTTGGTCTTATGTCAAAGCGGTAGGTGGATCAAAACAAAATGTCCAGACACTCTGTGACCAAAATGGTACTGAAACAGAGGATGACAGTCTAAAGGCCGAAATACTAAATGTCTTCTTCCAAAGCTGTTTCACAGAGGGAGACTGCACTGTAGTTCCTTCTCTAGATTGTAGGACAGATGACAAAATGGTAGGTATCGAAATAGACTACAGAGGGATAGAGAAACAATTAAAATCGCTCAAAAGAGGAAAGGCCGCTGGACCTGATGGGATACCAGTTCGATTTTACACAGAGTACGCGAAGGAACTTGCCCCCCTTCTAGCAGCGGTGTACCGTAGGTCTCTAGAAGAGCGAAGCGTTCCAAAGGATTGGAAAAGGGCAAAGGTCATACCTGTTTTCAAGAAGGGGCGTCGAACAGATGTGCAGAACTATAGACCTATATCTCTAATGTCGATCAGTTGTAGAATTTTGGAACACGTATTATGTTCGAGTATAATGTCTTTTCTGGAGACTAGAAATCTAAATCTACTCTGTAGGAATCAGCATGGGTTTCGAAAAAGACGGTCGTGTGAAACCCAGCTCGCGCTATTCGTCCACGAGACTCACAGGGCCTTAGACACGGGTTCACAGGTAGATGCCGTGTTTCTTGACTTCCGCAAGGCGTTTGACACAGTTCCCCACAGTCGTTTAATGAACAAAGTAAGAGCATACGGACTATCAGACCAATTGTGTGATTGGATTGAGGAGTTCCTAGATAACAGAACGCAGCATGTCATTCTCAATGGATTGAAGTCTTCTGAAGTAAGAGTGATTTCAGGTGTGCCGCAGGGGAGTGTCATAGGACCGTTGATATTCACAATATACATAGATGACCAGGTGGATGACATCGGTAGTTCACTGAGGCTTTTTGCAGATGATGCTGTGGAGCATCGAGAGGTTGTAACAGTGGAAAATTGTACTGAAATGCAGGAGGATCTGCAGCGAATTGACACATGGTGCAGGGATTGGCAATTGAATCTCAATGCAGACAAGTGTAATGTGCTTCGAATACATAGGAAGATAGATCCCTTATAATTTAGGTACAAAAAGCAGGTCAGCAACTGGAAGCAGTTAATTCCATAAATTATCTGGGAGTACGCATTAGGAGTGATTTAAAATGGAATGATCATATAAAGTTGATCGTCGGTAAAGCAGATGCCAGACTGAGATTCATTGGAAGAATCCTAAGGAAATGCAATCCGAAAACAAAGGAAGTAGGTTACAGTACGCTTGTTCGCCCAGTGCTTGAATACTGCTCAACAGTGTAGGATCCATACCAGATAGGGTTGATAGGAGAGATAGAGAAGATCCAACGGAGAGTAGCGCACTTCGTTACAGAATCATTTAGTAATGGCGAAATCGTTACGGAGATGATAGATAAACTCCAGTGGAAGACTCTGCAGGAGAGACGCTCAGTAGCTCGGTACGGGCTTTTGTTAAAGATTCGAGAACATACCTTCACCGAAGAGTTAAGCTGTATATTGCTCCCTCCTACGTATATCTCGCGAAGAGACCATGAGGATAAAATCAGAGAGATTAGAGCCCACACAGAAGCATACCGACAATCCTTCTTTCCACGAACAATACGAGACTGGAATAGAAGGGAGAACCGATAGAGGTACTCAGGGTACCCTCCGCCACACCGTCAGGTGGCTTGCGGAGTATGGATGTAGATGTAGATGCTTGACAACGTGGGTCCATGGCTTCGTGGGGTCAACGCTATTCTCGAAACCTATTATCAGCTTTTAGCAACTGAAATCGGCACTCATCTGATCAGACCAGGGTTCTGAAATCACCAAGGTTCCACCTGATGTGGTTACAAGCCCAAGAGAGGCGCTGCAGGCGATGTCGTGTCTGTTAGCAAAGGCACGCTCGTCGGTCATTTGTTGCCATAGACCATTAAAGCCAAATTTCGCCCCACTATTCTGGTGAATACGTTCGTCGTATGTCCAACGTTGATTTCTGAGGTTATTTAACGCAGTGTTGTTTGTCTGTTAGCACTGACAACTCTGCGCAAACACCGCTGCTCCAGGTGTTAAGTGCAGGCCGTTGTCTACTATGCTGTCCGTGTTGAGAGGTAATGCCTTAAATTTAGTACTCTCAGTTTATTCTTGAGACTGTGGATTTCGGCATATTGAATTCCCTAACGATTTCCAAAACGGACTGTCCCATTCATCTAGCTCCAACTATCCGATGTCCAGAGTCTATTAATTGCCATCGTATGGGTATCATCACGTCGGAAACATATTAACACTTATCACCTGAGTACAAATGACAGCTTCCCCAATGCAGTGCCCTTTTATTTTGAGGTGACAAACGTCATGGGATAGCGATATGCACATATGAAGATGGTGGCAGCATCGCTTATACAAGGTACAAAAGGCCAGTGCATTGGCGGAGGTGTCATTTGTGCTCAGGTGATTCATATGAAAAGGTTTCCGACGTGATTGTGGCTGAACGCGGTATGCTAGTCGGAGCTAGAAGCATGGACTACTCCATTTCGGAAATCGTTAGGTAATTCAGTATTCCGAGATACGCAGTGTCAAGAATGTGCAGAGAATAGCAAATTTCAACCATTACCTCTCACCATGGACAACGTAGTGGTCAAAGTCCTTCACTTAACAAACGAGAGCAGCAGGGTTTGCGTAGATTCAAATGGCTCTGAGCACTGTGCGACTTAACTTCTGAGGTCATCAGTTGCCTAGAACTTAGAACTAATTAAACCTAACTAACCTAAGGACATCACACACATCCATGCCCGAGACAGGATTCGAACCTGCGACCGTAGCGGTCGCTGGGCTCCAGACTGTAGCGCCTAGAACCGCTCGGCCACTCCGGCCGGCGTTTGCGTAGAGTTGTCGGTGGTATCAGACAAGCAACACTGCGAGAAATAACGACAGAAATCAATGTGGGATGCACAATGAACTCACCTTTTAGGACAGTGTATCGAAATTTGTCGTTAATGGGCTATGGCAGTAGACGACCGACGTGAGTGCCTCTACTAGCAGACGAAATATCCTGCAGCGTTTCTCCTGGGCTCGTGACCATATCGGTAGGAATCTAGACAACTGGAAAACCGTGGCCAGATCAGATGAGTCCCGATTTCAGTTGGTAATAGCTGATAATAGGGTTAGAGTGTGGCTCATATCCCACGAAGCTATGGACCCAAGTTTACGTCTACATCTACATGGTTACTCTGCAATTCACACTTAAGTGCCTGGCAGAGGGATCATCGAACCATTTTCATACTACTTCTCTACCACTCCACTCTCGAATGGCGCGTGAGAAAAGGGAACGCCTAAATCTTTCCGTTCGAGCTCTGATTTCTCTTGTTTTATTATGATGATCATTTCTCCCTACGTAGGTGGGTATCAACAAAATATTTTCGCATTCGGAAGAGAAAATTGGTGATTGGAATTTCGTAAATAGATCTCGCCGCAAAGAAAACCGCTTTTGTTTGTGACTGCCACCCCAACTCGCGTGTCATATTAGTGACACTCTCACCCCTATTGCGCCATAACACGAAACGGGCGGCCATTCTTTGCACTTTTTCGATGTCCTCCGTCAATCCTATCTGGTAATGATCCCACACCGTCCAGCAATATTCCAGCAGAGGACGGGCAAGTGTAATGTAGGCTGTTTCTTTACTGGGTTTGTCGCATCTTTTAAGTGTTCTGCCAACAAAGCGCACTCTTGGTTTCGCCTTCCCCACAATATTATCTATGTGGTCTTTCCAATTTAAGTCGCTCGTAATTGTAATTCCTAGGTATTTAGTCGAATTGACAGCCCTTAAATTTGTGCGATTTATCGTATACCCTAAATTTATCGGATTTCTTTTAGTACCCATGTGGATGACCTCACGCTTTTCTTTGTTTAGTGCTCATTCCTACTCATCGCACCATACAGAAATTCTCTCTAGATCATTTTGTAATTCTAATTGATCATCTGATGATTTTACTAGACGGTAAATTACAGCATCATCTGCAAACTATCCAAGGGGCCTGCTCAGAGTATCACGTAGATCATTTATGTAAATCAGGAACAGCAGAGGGTCTATGACACTACCTTGCGGAACGCTAGATATCACTTCTGTTCTACTCTATGATTTACCGTCTATCACTACGAACTGTGACCTCTCTGAGAGGAAATCACGAATCCAGTCACACAACTGAGACGATACTCCATATGCAAGCAATTTGATTAATAGTCGCTTGTGAGGAACGGTATCAAAAGCCTTCTGGAAATCTAGGAATACGGAATGGATCTGAGATCTCTTGTCGACAGAGCACTCATTACTTCATGGGAATAAACAGCTAGCAGTGTTGCACAAGAAAGATATTTTCTGAATCCATGTTGGTTATGTATCAATAAGTCATTTTCTTCAAGGTGATTCATAATGTTTGAGTACAGTATATGCTCCAGAATCCTACTGCAAATTGAGGTCAGTGATATGGGTCTGTAATTCAATAGGTTACTCCTATTTCCTTTCTTGAATACTGGTGCGACCTGTGCTACTTTACAGTCTTTAGGAACAGACCTTTCGTCAAGTCAGCGGTTGTATATGATTGCTAAGAAAGGCAACAAGCGACTGTGCAAACTGGTGGTGGCTCCATAATGATGTAGGCTGTGTTTACAGGGAACGGACAGGGTCCTCTGGTGCAGCTGGGCAAACTGAGACCATTTGCAGCCATTCATGCACTTAATGTTTCCAACAACGATGGAATTTTTGTGGATGACAATGCGGCCATGTCACTGGGCCACAGTTGTTCGCAGTTGGTTTCTGGACAATGCGAGCGAATGATTGGGCCACCCAGTTCGCCCAACATGCATCCCCTTGAACATTTGTGGGACATAATCGAGGGGTCAGTTCGTGCACAAAATCCTGCACCGGCAACACCTTCCCAGTTATGGACGGCTATAGCGGCAGCGTGGCTCAGTATTTCTGCAGGCGACTTCCAACAGCTTGTTGAGTCCATGCTACATCGCGTTGTCCTACTGTGCCGGGCAAAAGGATGTCCGACACGATGTTGGGAGGTACCCCACGACCTTTTTCACCTCAGTGCATACTTTGTGTAAGCGATCCTACCACCATATGCAAAAGTGCATGTCGCTATCCTGTGACTTTTGTCACCTCAGTATAGGTGTTGTCTGTGCAGTGGATCTCTTTACTTGCGACAAGTTCATTCACCGAAACAACTTGATGTTGACGGTATTATTGTCAATGAAAATAAGGTGTGGATTACTCATACTTTGGAAAAATGAAAAGTCGCAGAGGCCGTTGTAGTACTTCACCTCTGTATCTGGGGACATTAACAGCGGGTTTCAGACGCCAACGAAGACGAGAATTCCGTACACTGATCCCATATGATTCTTCTATCCCAATTATCCTTCCACTGTCTGGTCCCTTCACCCTACAGTCGTGTCTACAACGGCTACTATATTCCCTCCAGACGAATATATGGTGAAGTGTGTCTGGGAGAGGGTAGTTAAATTTCCATCACTGTAGTAGTCGATGATATTGTTTATCAGAAGTTTCGATACTACCTTTTATCTGAATTATACGATATATGTGATCATATATTTGCAATTATTTCGTTCAGCCGGTGTTGTTACTGATAAAAACATTTCTTTTGAGCTTTAGTCAAGTGTAACAAATACATTTAACATATAATATTGAAGGTTCGTTATCATGTCATTTATTTTAAACTGAAGGTAGCAATTTAAAACAAGAGGAATTATTGATACAAATAGCACTTTACACTGTCCGTCCAAAATGTTACGAGAGTGATTTTATTCCAGGCGTATAAGCGACTTCAGCGCAGTAACTGCGTTGGCAATTTGGACTAACGACTGTAAACTACAGATGTGTCTTCAATCAGCGAGTCGTGATCAGGCAGCGTTAAGTAGTGGACATACGGCCGTAATGTATCAGTGTTGTTGTATCACAAATTGCAATGGGATGACGAAATAAACATGTCTAGATCAAGTGTTCGAGACATTCTTCAGAATGTTTTGAAGAAGAGAAGAGTGTGTATCAAGTTTGTACCACATATCTTGATTCCCGAACGTAAACAGCGACCCGCGGACGCCTGCCGCATCTTCACTGAAATGGAAAACGCAGATAATTCTTTTCCGGGAAAAACTTATTACGAGTGACTAAAATTGCTGTTATTAATACGAACTTATCACAAAAAGTAGAAAAAGAGTAGAACGCTTCTTTGTTGGTGCTCCAAGGGCGAAGAAACTGCGAATGTGACGCGCGAGCTGAACAGCATCCCAAACAAATACTTTTGTGTGAGTTTCACGTGGATTTATGAAGTTCACGTGTCTTGTACACAAGTGTGTGTGTGTGGGGGGGGGGGGGGGGGCACTATGTAGGCTACATGAAGCATTGAAACCACCATCTTAATTTTCTCTATTTTTTTTAAAAATCCAGTCTCGAAACTTTTGTGCTTTATGTTAAATACCATATTGTAATTAATACGTTTCAAAAAACTGTCTGAATTTTACTTTAAAAAAAAATGTTCATATGTGTGTGAAATCTTATGGGACTTAACTCCTAAGGTCTTCAGTCCCTAAACTTAAACACTACTTAACCTAAATTATCCTGAGGGCAAACAAACACACCCATGGGGGAGGGAGGACTCGAACCTCCGCCGGGAGCAGCCGCACAGCCCATGACTGCAGTGCCTCAGACCGCTCCTCTGAATTTTACTAAAGACGTTTCAGATTAACAGCTTTATTATTCAGTATTTAGTTATGTCTTCTGATTGTGATTGTGTAGTTAGTTTTAGTGAAAAGATTTTATTTATAGAAATATGACGAAATTATGATATCTACCTTGCCTAAAATTTCTACACAGGTGAAAGTTATTTGTAACAGGCTTGACTTCCTTCAACTGAAACTTCCTTTTATCCACTTTTAAACGAACAATTTTCTTCTTTAAAAAATAATTTGTTTGTAAAGTTATTGATGACAAAAACTTTTGCATTCTAAAATATTCTTTTGGGAAATTGGATAAGATTTTTATAACAAATACTACACTCATGTAACTCTATTTCTCAGATTTCTGAAAATGTATACTTTTGTAAAAACTAATATGCTATTTATAACATGTCTAACTTACTATATGAAATATACTGTGCTACTCACTCGTCTGAAGATGTTTGTCGTTTGTTTCTCTTGTCTGTAGAAGCTGTGTCGTAAAAAGATGATCTGACGTTTATAAATGACGAAAAAGACGAATCGTCACATAGTAAACTCGAGCGGAAAGCAGGAGAAAAGGATAAGTAATACATATTATGATTTTAATTATTTCTTGCCAATGATAATTGAGTAGTGTAAGAGTGCTGAATATTTATACTTAAAATGCGCTTACTCTGTATGATGTTAGGCTTTGTTGCATAATGAATGGGTTGGAATATTAGAGTGGAAAGAATCATTCTGAAGACTGGTGCGTGATTCGTGTGTTAGGAATACCTCCCTCCAGTCCTTCGTAGTCCAGTCTCGAGTCTCCCAGATTCATAATACATGGACCAGCCATTTCAGCTATGTGGGGAGTACTCGAACTGGTACAATACCTATATGCATAGCTTGTCTGGAATCTGCAAGATGTCTGGAAGCCGTGAGCTCTGAAGACACATGGTGCACTTATGATGAGATACCGGTCCTTTGTCTAACTGCTAGTGGTTACTGTATCTTGATCTTGTACTAACCTGGAACGAGTGCTCCCTTTTATACTGGAACCGTCACCAAAACCGAGAAGTGACATTGTACTGAAACTCTACGGGTCTAATGGTCTACCTTCCGCTGCCCGTTGATCACATGTTTTTTCGACGCACAAAGTACTCCGTTCCTCCTCATATAAAACAAATAAAGTTTATGTAGGAACCTTTTTTACCGTGACTTATCACCTTTATTCTTCCACGTCCTATTTTTGTGATTATTCCGAAATTTCAGTAGTAGTGTAGCAGCCTATTCTTGTTCTTCTCCCTGCAATATCATGCCGTTTTCTGACCATTCCAGAAATATAAGGCGTTTTAGAGGCAGGATTTTGACCCTGCAAACTTGCTACTTGTACTTTTTTTTAAAAAAAAAGAAAGAAATACATTATCAAGTGAGCAGCTTGGTATAAAAGATTTCTTCGTCATTTTGTTGCACGTAATGCATATCGACAATTTTGTTTTCAGTGTGAATCAACTATCAAGCCTTCAGATGATTATTGTATTAGTCTAGATCACCTTGTAACGTAGAACAGCTTCCTCCACGAGAAGTCAGAGAGCAAACTACTGCCCCTACCCTTCAAACTTGTTGTGAGCTTTTTGAACGACAGACAATTGTTTTAATAGGTGTTTATAAAATCTGTATTAAACGGTCGGAACTCCTCTATGTATATTGTGAGTCAGTGAAAATCCTCTCAATATTTTCACAGACGTCTCCACAAACAATGTGCCACAGCGCCCAGGATTTGATGGTGTAGATGTATTCTATGCGTAGAGCCGGGGAAATGAAAGCTAAGTGTCGTTACACCTAGCTGAGTAATCATGATTGCACGCTTTTCAGAACTAATAAGTGAAGCATACACACGAGTCATCGATTTAGTTCTTCTTTCGCATGGTTGTAGTACATACATATACTATGTGATCAAAAGTAGCCGGACATCCCAATGTAATGTGGAACTGATCAGTAGATGCCATGAGAGGCGGTCCAGCCAGTATAAAAGGTGGGCAATAGTGTATTATTTCTAGAGAAACATTAACAGTGGAATGTGTCGGCTAGGAGAGATCAGTGACTTCGAGCGTGGCCTAGTCATTGGGTGTCACATGAGTAACAAATCTGTCAGGGACATTTCAACTCTTAGAGTGCTCAAGTCGACTGTGGATGATGTGACTGCGTAGTGGAAAAAACGCAAAGGAACAGCCACAGCCAAGCCAAGGCCAGGCAGACCTCATGTACTGACGAGCAGGGACTGTCGAGCATTGCGTATGGTAGCTGTAAAAAATTGCATGAAATAAGCGGAAGGAATCACTCGTGAGTTCCAAAATGCTACGAGCAGCTTAGCTAGCACGGTGACATGCGCACAGGGAGCTAAAGAGAAGGGTACAACTTTAGAGCAGCTCTCGTTAGTCACACATTTCAGTGGTCAACGCTAAGCGATGCTTTAGGAGCGAACGACACGCGATTAGCAGTGACGAATCACGCTATACCCTGTGACAATCCGATGGAAGGGTTTGGGTTTGGCGAATACTAGGAGAACGTTACCTTACATCACATGTAGTAGCAAAAGTGAAGAACGGAGGAGGCTGTGTTAAAGTACAGTGGTGATTTTTTGTGGGTGGGACGGTTTTCCCTTATTGAGCTTAGGACAATGCTAAACACGGAGGTATATGAATACATTTTACAGCATTGTGTCCTGAGTACTGTCGATGAACAGTTCGGAGATGATGGTAGTTTATATGTCCCATGTGCCCCGTCATGAACTAGCATCTGGGGCAATACTATTCGCGAAATAGACTGCCCTGTTCAAAGTCGCGACCTAAACCCAACAGAAAACGTTTGGAATGGGTTAGAACACCGACTTTGCTCCAGATCCCAGCGTCCAAAATTACTACCTCCTCTGGTTTCGGCTCTTGAGGAACAATGGACTGCTATTCCCTCACAGACATTCAGACACCTAGTTGGAAGTGTCCCCAGCTGAGTTCATGGAGACATAAAGTTGAAGGATGGACATACCCCCTTGTTAATATCTAGTAGTAGTTGTCCTGGTACTTTTGATCAGATAGTGTAGATGCAACAAAGGCTGTTCTAATATAATGGGCTTCTCATTCATTTTCGAGAAATAGAGGTTGAAAGTTGAACGATACTGTTAAATATCATACACTAGCGAACATTTCTAGCTATTGTACAGTGTATAAGCGCTCACGACTCTATAGTTATATAGTTGTAGTACACGTTCACATCATATACCACCTGGTTAATAGAGGTTGTTGCATCACATGGAGTACTGAAGGTTTCCTGTGCTAGAACTGTGGTCAAACGTGCTACAACTGCATAATTTGGTGCACAAAAACGGACAACACACAAGCATTTGTGTAGAACTGCTCAGCTGTGTATTGAATATCGCTTTCTTCTATGCTGCACGCGATTGTGGATCACGGATTTATTGTATCTGCTCCTTTATCTTCATTAAATTTTATGACCTTGAATGAAATTTTTGAGTGAGTGCCATCACTTGCTAACCATGTAGATTTTTTGTATATGTTTCGTGTCTGTTTCGAAAGTAAGCGTTGAATGCAGTAAAGTGTGCAACGAAATTAGTTCTCTGCTACAGGGTGTTTCAGATAAGGTGTTTTTCTCTGTAGCTTACAACACAAGAAGTGAGGGGAGTGTATCTTTAGATAGGCAAACGTAAGAAACGTTATTCTTTCTGCGGACTTATGAACATTGTTTATTTGTCGTTTTTACTGATTCAACAGTGTTTCTGGGTGATACATAGTATAGTGAATAAATGAACAAAATACTTTTTTGTCTTGTCTCAGAAAACTTATTTTCGTACGACCTACTTTTCGTATTGCATTCCCATTTCCAGGAACACAAATGATTGTTTTTTTTCCGGAGTGTTACGACGACGAGTTATAATTTTTTAAGTAGACCATTACTTTTTCTATCATGTAGTCGATGGATTTAAACCAACTGTGGTCAAATAAATTTAAATCAAATTTCTTCAAATTTTTGTTACGGAACTATTAGTAGAAACATTTAAAGTTTTAGAGTTGTATACAACGCGTCGCGCATAATTGATTTCGGACGGAAGTGTTTTTAATTTAAGTGAGGCGTTCAAACGAATGTTCGCCACCGCAGCTGAGTGGTCAACACATCTGACTGCCTTGTGGAGGACTTGGGTTCGATTCCCGGAACTAACAGTGATTTTTCCTATGCGAGAGGGCTAGAACTGGGTCCATTCAGCCTCGAGATTTTATTTGTGGAGCTAATTGAATGAGGAGTCGAGAAAGCCCCTCCGTACCGCATCCAGATGACGTTATTGGACGAGGACATTGGGCGGTCACTCCTGACTGGCCCGTCTGAGGGCAGAACGGTGGAACTATGTTTAAAGACGTGTCCCTTTCCCTGAGTGCACAGCTGAGTGCGCCTGCTAAAGGGCCTGTGGACGAGATGTAAAACTGCTGGTGCTACGGAGCGCCCACTCTTCCAGAACCGGCCGACCGTGCGTCGCGGAAGCTTGTGAGCAACACAAAGCGTCGAGCATTTCTCAGTTCTAAGAACTGGCGCTCTGCACTGCGACAGCATGCCGAGACCGGTTGATTGCACTGCCGTTTCCTTCGCGCGATAAGTAACTTAACGGCCAGATACCTGGAAAGGATCGATAAGGAGGTAGCCAATATTCCCTGTTCAAAAGAAATCCTACCAGTCTTACTACACCCATACTTCAACACAAACACAGCGTGGTCCTCTTGCATTATAGTTCTCGCATTGTTCGTCTGAAAGTTTCCTTTTCAAACCCATATCACTAACATCGGTTCTCTACTCATATCCAAGTTACACCACTTCGCTACATTCTCATTCCACAGAAGTATTTTACACAGACTTTACTGTCAAAACTGCAGTTGACTAACGTCAGCGTCTTCAACAACGTTAACACCACGACGTTCACCATTGAATTCATCATTACAACATCGTGGCCATCTAACTCTGTCACTATATTTTGTTATCTTTTGGCGTTTTAATACCAGTTTTTTAATTAGATTAATGTGTCTGTATGAAGAACTGACACTAGAGCCAGGCCGCCTCCCATGATAAAATGAAAGACAGTACTGGAGAGAAAAGGATGTGCATAACGCGCTGCGTGATCTCTCTCTTCCGTGTGTACTTGGATATATATTTTTATGTGAAATAACTTGAAAATTATTGTAATTGGTACTGATATGTCCGTTTAGGGTCTGTAAAGATTATAGCGCCACAAAAATAAAGAAATTATCGTTAATCACAGTCTCCTTTTTTAAGAATAGTTCAGCAACTGATCGTCGCCAAGAGCTCTTTTTTATTCTAACTTACAAGTACGGAACTGACAAACAGACGATAAAAATATTGAAAGTGCTGGCATAGAATTCAAAAGTAACTGAAAATTGGGCAAATTACTGGTGAGGTAGATGTACCAAATGTTGTAATAGTGTAGTTGATTGTCTTTGATGATAGAATACTACATATTTATGCATGTAGCTCTCTACGTTAGCAACCAAAACATATTAATAACAGAGATTTTGAATAGTAGTTCAGCCGTATGTTAAAGTTGAGCAGCTGTCTGCAGCTACTGAAGTGTACGATAAACCAGATACACAAAAAAATGCCAGAGTTAGTTATTTGGTTATGTGTTTCATAGATGATTTGGATAATACTTTTATTGAAACGACGTGAAACTAGTCGGTTTACAGGATATGTATAAATTTTTAGCGACAGAATTAGTGAACAAATGTTTTATTCAACTCATGCAACTATACTTAAAAGTATGATCCTACAGTCACCTTTCACCACCATTCATCCAGGCTTACAACTTGGAAAACATGCAACACACATCACCAGCATCATGTTAATGGACAATTACTGATGTGTGATAACTTTTAGAAACATGTTCTCACTGTAAGGAACTCGTCCTTGTATTATCAGTGTCTTCAAATACTACTGCGCCCCGAAAATGTTCGGCGAATGAATTGTAAATTTTTAAAGTTTAATTCCAGCCGCGGCCAGGCAATAGAGGCCAGCTCAGCTGGTGTGTTAATCAAATAAGTCATTGGGCGGTATTTTTATCCTCTAAACGCGAGTCCAGTGTTGTCACAGACGTGAATTCCGCGTTTGAACCTCTATAAAAAAAAACAACAGCCTAGGAGTTAAAATTTGCCAGACATTTACCTCGAAGAAACTTATATTCACTACCTCTTGGGAGGGGAAAGGTGTTGTACTGATTCAGTTTACTGATCGTGGCACAAAAACCAGAGAGTGCAGTGAAACGGTAAAAAATTTAAGAAAAGAAATTCGAAACAAACCAAAGCCTGCGGTATTTTGAGTTCTGGTGAGCCCCGCAGATTGTTGCAAAAAAAAAAAAAAAAAAAAAAAAAAAAAAAAAAAAAAGGAATCGGAACTCTTGACAAGATTTAAAGAGGTACTTGACTGTCTTTTGTAGAAACCATATATGGCTTCCAGTAATAAATACGGTTTTCCTAATACAAAAATGAGCAATGTGCGCAATTGAAGAGGAGCTTCAAAACATCTTCGAATCTTGTTTAACGTCACTAGCGTCGGAGTTTTGCAATAAGGGTGTGCAGATTGACAGACGTTTAATGTCGCAGGAAATCATGTTGAGAAGTTGCTTAAGACTGTAACTTTAACCCTGGAAACTGGAATACTACGGTGGGTTACTTGACATCGGCGTCATTCTTTTTTTAAAAAATTTCGAAGAGGTTGTAGCACTTTATTATTTGTGATTTCGACTAATCTTTGGGATGTAGAGAACTATTCACAAGCAGGTGCAAAATCGTTTGAAGTGGTTTTTTTCCCCTTGAAAGAGTACAGCTCCATTTGACTGTATATTGCTGTATTTTTCTTCTGCGCAATCTAGATATCAGCTTTCACTACGGCATAAAAGCCAAAATCCTAGTGTTTCGACAGTATCCAGACTAGTATGTTTTTTTTTTTAAATACTGGCGCAACGTTTTTAAAATGTCAGCTATCAACAGATGTCTCGTGTGACATACAGTGTGACCACACTCACACAAAACACTCCAATCAACGAATAAGCAAATTAGACTGAGGAGATAAGAGAAACTTGATGAAATAAGCTTGCTGAGCCGATAGTTTTGATAAAGTGAGAAGATGCTAACTGTATATGATATTGTGTGTGGCGGCGTATGTAGAAAAATATCAGCACGTAACTAATGCCACATCAGATTAGAAAAGTCTGTCTGTATATTAATTTATTAATTTCAATTAACAAAACTTATTTGTTGATGATGGAAAGTGGCCGATGTCACCTATGTGTAAGCAAGTTTACATTTTAAATTGCGGTGCAGACAAAGAACGTCAGCGACACAGAACATGCTACACTTGAGCATAAACAAAATGTTGTAGATTATCGAAGGCAGTCATGTCGTCATGAAGTGGAAGAGGTGGCCCCCAACACTAAGATACTCTTTAGCTAGAAGAATGTAAATACGCTTATATCCGTTACAGAACCGTATTTTCATATAACCTTTCTTTAACACAAGACTATTTCAAACGATTGCCTCCTCCACTCGTTTAAATTCTCCAGTAATAGTTCGCATTTTTTATGAGGCGGTTCATGAAGATGGTTCCTAACTTTGAAGGATCCATATTACGTGCAAGTTTCTGTTACTATCAAATCTCCCTCATCTGCTCTGAAACCTGACGTGAGAAATTTTGCAATACATCACTTTTCAGCGACTTTAATCTGTCCATCCACGATATCGAGAGCTCTACAATGTCTCCCGTCAATTAAAAACTTTCCCCTCGTACTGAGACACCATTCAGTGAAGACACTAATGACTGGAATACGTACTACCATGTAAAGAATTAGACCGTTTGTTAAGCTTACAGACATACCCATTTTCTTCGACTTCTTGAGCATAATTCATAGTAATGGTTTTGTTTTTGTGGAAAATATTACTTTTATATTCTGTGTTTTTAATATCACAGATATTATACCATACATACCCTCTTAGCTGGGTTATGTTTAACTTTTGGACACTCATGTACCACCTTTTTTGACAAGTAATACACTTTCGTTCAGATATTCAGAATAATGATTCATCGTTTACAAACTGTAGACAGTACATTATGCACTCTAAAATCTGTAATTAGTAGTAAGGGATACATATGAAAAATTATAGACCAGTTGTAACTAGTAGAGTACCTAAATATTCGCGTCAGATTCCCCCATAGAGTGTAGATATTACTTTCCTTCACTTACTGACAATGATTGTCCCATGCTCGTCTTATAACCCAATATAATTCCAAGAAATGTATAGCGTATTAAAGAGGATGGTCAATTCACTTTTTATAGGAGAGTCGTTATTAACGAATTTATAATTGCTTTCACCTGAAACCATTTTGAGATCAAAGGAGTAATATTATCGAAAGGATTAAGCATTTATCTGAACATTATCTCAGAAAAATGAAATTTCCCCTTATACCACTTTGATAATTAGAACCATCCCATTTAACTAATTAATCACCATGGAACGGCATATAGTGTCACTATTCCAGCGCAGTGTTTGAAAGTGCACTGTGTTCGCTGGAGTAACAGTACAATGTGTCTGTGTTTTATTTTACCGGCAGTTATGGAGGGTAACCCACTAAGATACTGGAACAAAAGAAATCTTTTCATCAAGGAGAAATTACCACTTTAAAAATGTTCCAGTGAAATCCGTATTGAGGGCTTGAGGTTTTTTTTGCCTTCAGGCTCTTCAGATGAAAAAGAAAATTATACAGCTGTATTGTTATACCGCAGATTATTGGCACTTGTATAATATGTTGGATAGGCATTTCATATACAATAAAAAATTGACCCACTTATGCTGCAAAAATTCTCAGAAACCGGTGCAGTTTAATCATCTCTGTTTTGTGTAACATATTGTGTAGCAGTAACAATTTGCAGTTAAAAAGGAATGTTTATGAAATACTATTTCAGTTAACTAAATGTGGGTCTAGTAGAGATCAATGTAAAACGTTTTAGCTGTCTACCGCTGTCAAGCTGGCAGCCAATTTTACTAACATAATTTACAGCGAAGTTTATTCCGGGATTATCAATGGACGCGACAAAGCGTTTTGTTGGCGTTAATCCCAGGGCGGTGCCTGAGGTTCCCCCACTTCCACCATTGCTTTCTCCCACTACCGCCTGTGTGCCCCCCCTCCCCCCCTCTCCACGACTCCACCTTCAGTCCACGCAGAGCGCAGTTGACATACAGTTTCAGTAAGGTCTCCGTGAACAGTGCAACTTGTCTTAGCTATTCGAAGAATATCTCAGTGCTTTTTTTCGCTTTCTTGACGGTTTCGTAGTATCAGTTAGCTCGCTCCACGGTACGTTATGTCGTCGCAGGCTGCTGATGAACCAGAAGTAAACGGGATTATGTGCTACTTCCCTTGGCTTCCATACTATCGTAGGTATCAGATTGGGTTTGATATAATTGTTAACGCCCCCAATGCACAACAGGATTCTTCCTTGGCGGGTGAATCTCAGCGCTTGATACACGTTGGACTGTGCTTTCCAGATGGTTTTATCTGTGAGCCTGCACACTTCGGTGGAGTGCCAAATCCCTCTTCATTCAGAGCTGATGCGCCATACTTCTACCCTCCACACCCTCATTTCCATCCACCGATGTACCCAGTTTATCCACATGCAACGCCACCCTTTCATCATCATGTATCAATGGACTCTCATGGACCTATGATGTGGCAAGAACAACGTGATTCTCGTGTGACTGTTTATGTCGTAAATGGTGAGCCAGGGGAATTTATGACAATTGACGATGCACCGTGCGAAGTCATAAAACAGTGTGAGATGTGTAGAGAGTTTCACAGGAAGCCAGAACATATTCAAAAGAAGAAATCTGAACGTGTTCGTAAACGCAGACCTTCAAAGCAGCTGCACAAAGAGTCAAGACATCCATGTCAGCTTCCATCAACCTCAGGAACCACAGGCCACAGGGATACATGGTATGCTGCACCATTCACAGCCAGCGAAACTGTCGCCACAGACACAAGTGAGTATAATATAATGCTTATGAACCTCTTCAGTCAACAATTTAAGCATATTTGCAGAACGTATTAATTGTGAATGTCTTTGCAGTACTTCCTGTCATTGTGTCGCTGTATCCACGGGTAGCACTAAATTAGGCCTACTGCCCAATTACAAAATGTCGTTGCTAAAAATCTGAGAATGTTGAATACACTGTTACCAATAAGATGTGAAGTAATTGTGTTATGTAATTACTATGAACCTTTCTTAATCACTAATAAAATTACTACTTTTATTGCACATGTTGAGGTATCTATCTCTGGTTTAGTATTTTTGTCTGTGCAACATGTACAGTATGAAGTTTTCTTGAGTGTGATGCTTACTTAACATTCACACACTTACAGTTTGAAAATACTAAAGAAAAGTAAAATTCCTAAAGAATACAATCATATCTAGTACAGGTCGCGCTAAGCCAAGTCCATATTGGAAGCACGAACACGTACTGCAGAAAGGCGCTGAGCACCACAGAATGGAGCAGAGTGTTGGTAGGTGGGCAGCGATGTTACAGTGTGCACGAGTGCGCTTCAGAAACGATGGAATACGAGAAATGGCGTCCAAACAGAGCCGCGCACGAGTGAACTATTTCCTTCAACGTACCGACACTGCATGGAATCTGTTCGTTGTTCTGCAGGGCGACGCAGTTTGACATCCACAATGGACGTGCCGCGATGCGCCGAACCTCTTTTAATGGTTTTGCGCAGCGCGGCGGGGCCAGAGTGGACTCTGCATTATTCTGCACAGACTGCAGGAAATACCAGAATCTGACTTCTCTGCAGATTCCCGTTTTAAGTCCCTCCATTTCAACGCTGTATACTTATCATTTCTTATATTTTATACTCATTCAGCTTTAGTTTTCTGTATTGTGCAGAAATTATAACGATATGAATTTGTACTGATAACTAGTGAGAAGGAACCACCTATATTTAATTACGATATTTGTTCGATTTCATAATTATCTGCTATGTATGCCAACTATTAATTTACTTAACACTTAATAGAGAAGTTCTGTTGAAGACAATATGAAAATATACAGGGTGTAAATTTTAAGTTGACAAACCAGAATAACTCGAAAAATAAGCTTCACACGAAAAAATTTTCGAGAGGGACATCTGCCGATGCTAAAATTAGCCCACCACCACAACCCCCTGGGGATGGAGTGAGAGGCAACTTTAAAATTTCAAATAGGAACCCCCATTTTTATTGTAGAATCAGATTCTACATAAAAAACGACGTACATTCTGTCTTAAACATTTGTCTTGATTCTTGGTAGTTGGCGCAGTAATTCAAGAAAATCCATATTCACATTAGGTTCATGAGTGAGTTAGTTTCTTGGTCAATGAGATCACTCTTTAGTAAGTACCATGTTTGGTTAGTTAGTTAGCTAGTCAGATGATTTGTTTGATAATTAAAAGTTGTGTGGCTTCATGAACATGAAGCAAACAAAACTTATCCAAATCTGCAGAAAAAATTAATATTTGGGTGAACATTTGTAAAACTCTAATTCCTCACTCTCAAACCCCACCCTATGAGGAGAGAGGGAGAGCTTTAGTTTTAGTGAATCAAAATTTATGAAGTAAATAAGTATATTTATTTATATGTAACCATTTTCCACACAAAAACGAGAACAAATTTTAAAGTTGCCTCCTACCCCAGCCCTAGTGGGCTGGGGTGGCGGACTAATTTTAACACCAGCAGATGTCCCTCTCGATAATAATCAACTTTGGATTCTACACATTTATTCATTGGATCTTATTTTTCGAGTTATTCTGGTTTGTCAACTTAAAATTTACACACTGTATAGCAAATTACTTGGTGTCACTTATTTAGTGGTACCTAGTTTAATACTGGTCTACAACTAATGGACTTGCACCCATTAGGTTTCTTAATAGTCAAGTTTCAAGGGTCAGTTGTATAATATGAAACTGCAAACAATTTAACAGCATTCCAGAGCATAGAGCATCTGAGAAACATTTGTTTACTTGTAATTTCTTTCTCATTCTATTAATCATAAACTTCTTTAATTGTATGTAACCTTACTGTTTGTGCACTACTAAAGTGCAGTAGTTGGCAGTAAGTTACCTGTAGCAAATGATTTGTTATTAGTGTGTAAAATCTTTTACCTTTGATAAGCAGTTCAGAGAGAGATGATGGATTTTCTTGCAATAATGACAATAACTGGCAGACTTCACTTATCAATCTTGTATGAATTTTACCATGTGCTGTAATGGTGTGATAAGCACAGTTTGCAACAGGTGGCTTTCCACAGCGTATCCCTAAAGAGTCTTACTATTAATATATTTTAGTGAATTCATTACTATATGCTATTCATTACAACGGTTATGCTGTACAGATGTCCTGTCTTTTTTCTTTCAGCAAAACATCTGCAAAATCAAGATGAGCGTAAATTGTCTCAGCAAATGGGAGAGGAACATCAGCATGGGCCACATGATGGCGTGCAAGGAATACAAGACGAAAGTGATACTGATAGTGTCACATCAGTTTCCAGCCAGTCTACTGCTTCCACTATCACTGAAGAAAAGGATTGTTTGGGTTTGGATGGTCAGAATAATGATTTAAGTGTGCTTCAGGCCTTTGAAAATCTCAGCACAGATCCTGATGTCAATAATGACAACTAAATAGGTGACTAGGTGAATCCTGTCACACATCCTGAATTCAAGTCTATGTATTAATTAGAACATGTGTTACAAGGTCAGAGGATTCTATATTGTAGTTACAAAGGACATAAATATGCAGTAATTATAGGTTTTTGCTTTAGAAAAATGTTAATATTGGATACAATGTATAAGAAATGTAGTTTGTCAAGGCAATCATAAGATGCTTGGTCATTAATTCCAAAAGAGATGGAGTGCACAACATTGATGTGGCCACTGTGTACTTTTGGTGACAGAGACCATGACAACAGCAGCTGTGTGATTAACATGCCACATTATTAAATAAAGTTCAAGACGTATATATGTATGAAGACAGATATTGTGGTCATTATAAAACATGACAAATTATTGCCAGATACTAATTTTGATATGTGTTCTGTATGTGACAGATAGTATTAAAATTCTGGTAGATCTTTCTAACTATATTTAAAAAAATATGTCACCTTCCTGGCAACAGCCATAGTTATGGTTACCTACAAAATGTAGTAAAAATAGCTCTCATTCTATATGAATAATTGCATTACAAATTATTACTTATAAACATATTATTCCCGTATATTTTTAATGAATCATATTTGTATATGGTCTGTCCTATACATCAACACAACAATGCGCTGCTTCCCATATAATTGTAAATGGTTATATTAGATGACGTTTACAGGTTTCTGAAGTTTATTTGCGATTGTGAAAGGGCGTTTCCTGATTGATGGCACTATAAAATGCCTTTAATACATATTGCCCAAATATGCCTTTAGAAAATGTAACATTATTTCTCACAATGGTGACAGCTGGGATCTTTTTGTACACAAGCATATACTGTTTGTCTCAAGTTTTCAACAGCTGTAGTCTTAAATCTTTTTATGCGCATATGTACTTTAGATTTTTAAACATAAAATATTTACGCTTTTGCTATAAAGAGTGTTTTGTACTACAGGCATTGATTTAAAGGTTTTCAGTAGATGATAGAATGTCTCCCAAGCAGTAAAAGTGCTCGGCTATGTGGGAGTAATGTGCCATGTACTACCAGTGTCAACTATTTGTTTCTTAATACTACTTGTGGCATTATACACCAATTACTGAGTATAAAAGATCTGTGGTGGGAGAGAATAAGGAGTTTACCATGGTGATTGGTGATTCCTATTGTGTACCGATCTTTCGACAGTGGTTGTACGAATTTTCACTGATATTTACACATGATTTAGAAATGAGTAGTTCACATATTTCAGTCAATGAATAAAAATGTAAGTAAAATAAATATCATGTCCAATAGTAAACATATAAAACGCAACTGCTATGTTAATAGAATTTTCAACAAAATACATAACTGTTTGATGGATAAGTGTAATATAGAAACTTGGAACTGTAACAGCAGTCAGTTTTTTTATTGTGGAATGTTAGAGAATGATAGCCAAAATGTAATTTGTAAGAAGATCAGATATTTTTGTTGAAGCAGAATATTGTTACTGTGTGATTGACATTTGGATGTTGGCAATAACACTTCACTGGCGTAGCTGCATAGTTTCTGCTCTACAGTTTGAAATGGTTTCTTAAAATATCAGCTTATTGATGATTAAAGGTGATGTGTAAAATTTTTGTGGGTATGAAGTGAAAAAAGAATATCAAAGATATTTTTTCTACAAAGTGTGAGGAATGAACATTTAGCCTCTTTATAATGTACTGTGTCATATATAATTGTTAATTACATCCTAATATGTTGTAACGCAGCATACTGAAAAATTTCTGGTCTAATGAAAATAAATTTGTGGAGAATGTTTTTCAAAGAATGTATTATGTACGTACTACAACTCATAGAATGCATGACTAAAGGAATTGGATAAAAAACACCTCCAGTTGATAATGGTGCTTTCCAACCCTATTGCTCCAAGTATACTGACAATACTTAAAATGTAAAATTTTTTTATCATCCACATAAATAAACTAGTGAACCTTCACACACACAAAATGATTATGGAATTTGCACATTTATCTTTAGATTATTTTTCCTATTCAGTTTTTATAGTAATATATCATATGTATATTTCTCAGTAATTAAAGAATTTATACCATGAACCAACAAAGCTCTTTGTGTGACTATTTTCATTTTGGTTTGTAGGCAGTTAGTAAGAAATGACATATATAAATAAAAGCTGAAAGATCTCTACAGCATGTGCTGAAGGCTAACACAGAGCACATTTATAATGACACTAATAATCTGGGTTCACATAATTGCTGTACTTCCAGTTTAGTAGAGCAATATGTACTCATATATCCTAGTGAGAGTATTCTGCATATTATTTGTTTTGTTGTGAACAAAAATTGTTTGTGCAACTGTGAAGAAAGCGATAGAATTTTTTGAAGTATTAAGTAATGTGTTATCTAAGAATGTTTCTTATGTAACAAAAAAAGAGATGAAATTTTTGGTAGATGGCTATGTCAGAGAATATAGCTGATATTTATATAAAAAATTTGCAGTTGCGCATCCACATTGGCAGTATGCAGTGCCGTGGTGCATTGCTGCTGCATATAAAGGTCCACTCACCTTGAGGTGAATCTTACCTCACACACATGCCTCTTTGAAGTTATTCAAATGCAGTTCTCAGCCAGAAAAAGCTACAGGAAAAACAGCTGTACATGTCATAACCATAAGTTACAATAAAATTTATTTTGTCAGTGGAACTTTATCAATAGTTACATGAAAGTATTTATGTGCACAAAATTTCACTGCATTACGGTAAACTTGCATACACCAGTTACTATCCAAGCCTTACACTAAGTTGTACAAAGTCTGAAAAGTCCACACACACACACACACACACACACACACACACACACACACACACACACCTTTCATAACCGTTGTCAGTTTATAGTAATATTAATTATCCTTCACCAAAACTTTAGTTATACCAATATCTTAGACTTTTATGCCAAAAATAATTTATTGCGTAAGGTTATATATTTTGTGAGAGAAAATTTACAGTTCTTGTTCTTTTGTGATTTTCATGAATTGGGTGCTGAAGATGAGTTGGGATAGTATATATCTAAAATACACTATTTTTTTGGCAGCAAGAAAACAACTTTTACACCTCAGTTTTAAAGTAGTATTAAAATTTTCGTGCATTCAGCAAGTTGCTGTTTTATTAGTTTTTACAGTTTTTTTATTTAAATCCTTTCTTGTTTGTCTCTTGTCATATTTACCATATCAACAATTTTCGAATGGGTATCTGCTAAATTCAAATATTTTGATGAATAGACACCTGCAAGTCACTGCCATGCTTGAAACTATGCTTACCTGTTTATGTCATTGAGAAAAAAATAACAATTTTTTACTGCAATACAAGATACAACACAGATATCTAGCATATGAAACCCATAAACTCTACAAAAACTTTGTCTTTTGTAAAATATACTCCAGGCCACTAAAAATTCCACACCCTACAACAATTCACATTTTTTATAGTTCTTTTAATCAGTACATCAAGAATATCATTTGTCAATGCACTAATAACAAATTAAGCTGAGATGTTACTGCTATAATACTAAAATACCTCCTTCCTCAAAGTACTTAACTATTACATAAGACTTCAACAATTCTCAGGAAGAAAATCTAAAACTCTATTCACCTCATAAAACATGACACAGCAGAAATAAAAATAAAAGGAGCACAGCTGTATCATTTAAAATCAAAGAACAAGAACACTGTAGTTGTTATTCCAAAAGTAATAATATATTTTATGAAGATATTTGGGTTTATTTAGAAAGTTAAGAAATTCAGATTTATGATCAAATGTATCTATATCAAATCCTATTAATTGCTACAGCAAAAAAAAAGGACCAAAGAAAGGGCAGTCACCTGGATTTATACCTGAGGTCTTCTCTAAAGCTATAGTTTGTTCTCACATTACACAACAGTAATACACAAGTTAAAATAAAGTCTAAGAATATTTACAGTGTGTTAGATAATTATAGCTTTAAAGGTAATACCATTAATTCTGTAACACTGTAACTGTGGTATTTGTGCAAGTATTTGACAACTGTAAATTATCATTTTTATGATTGATAATTTAATTTTCTGGTGTTAGTTTGGTACAGAATTTACAAAATTTAAATCACTTTATCTGTAACCATAAAGGGGAATGTCAAACAATGCTCATATTAGATTGCTTACTACTAATCCTAAAACTTTCTACCACCCAAACATTGAGGTTACACTCGACACTCGTCTTGTATGATATGTTCCTGGAGGGAGGGATGGGGGGGGGGGGGGGGGGTACACACCCTAGCTTTAGCGTGGTGCAGCAGTGGGGTGAGTGGACTGCTGTAGCGTGTTGTGGGATTGTGTACCACTGCGGTCTATGGTGGGGACGATGTCTCGTCATCGTTTCTAGGTCCCTGGTTCCATACAATACAATGCAATCCTAAAACTGTGTGTGTTCTTTTAAAACATATCGGAAAATATGAAATTCATCCATGTGGGCAAATCACTGACAGAATTTCCTCCAGGCTATTACAAAGAATATTATTGATACCATTGGGAAAAATGTACTTTTATGAGACTATATCACAAAAATTGTTTTTTCATATTGAAATAATGTACTTGGCATTATCAAGATCCTGTACACATATTTCTTATTTCTAATCACGAAAACACATTATTTAGTGTCAAATACATATGTGAACAGCCAGTAAAATTAATTGATGTATGACTAATTGTTAGGAACTAGGCTGGGTCCTCCACATGACAGTCGAACATGCTGACTGCTCCTCTACAGTAGTCTAAAGGATCACAAAGCAACATGTTCATTGGAAAAAGTGTGTGAGGACCTATTGGTTACAAAAATGGTCGTTCAGAGGAAAGATCTTAACCATTATTTTCACAATCAAAAGTTTCTCACATACTTGTTCTATTAAACATGTTACTATATGGCCCACTAAACACATAGTATTTTGCTTCTGTAACAAAGCAGTCATTATATTTGACTGCCATATGAACAACAAAGACACCATTGTGGGTAATGGCAGACTTTTTCTTTGGTGGGAGGACTGGAACAGGGTACTATCAGCCTCATGTGGCTTGTTGAGGAGCTACTTGAAAAAGACACAGGTGCTCAATCTGTCAATGGACAGGAGCTGCTCACATGCCTCTCCTTACTGTATCCTCTGAACGTTATTAGAGAGTAACTTTTCCACTCAGAGCAGCTGAAACTAAAGTATATATGCACATAAAGTAGAGTAGTAACAGATGTGTATTTCTTCACGATAACAATTGGGGGATGGGTTGTTTTCAGAAGAATGGGCCCATTTTTCATCTTATGTGAAGAAACTGGCCACTTGGCCTTGTGTCCTTATGTAAATAAACTGCTCACTTTGGCTCTTAGTGTTGTTTATGTAGGATCTAATTAATAGCCCATAACTGTCATTTTAATTAATATAATTTATGACCCCAGATGGCCACTAAGTAGTTCGACTGCACTCTCATTTGGACAGGTGTCCAAATGCTTTTAGCCCTATCACTAATTATCATATTAAAAATCATAATGTTCAATCTTCTTGACTATAATTTATGATTTAAAAATATGTCAGTGTCACCTCCATTCATGTAGTGCGTTGCTGTTGGTCTCCCCTCCCCCCCACCCCGCCCTTGAATAGACTCCTCTTCCACTACCACAACTCTTTGATGCCCACAATCTTGACATCAGACTTAGCATTCGTGCTTTGTACCTCAGATGATCAGCTGGAGCAGCAGCAGCAGCGGCAAATCCAGGTGATATTCCCAATTTAGTTTTCACAGTTTCCAAAAGAGCGTATTGTCCAACGGTGTTTTCTGTTTCACAACTACCACCACTGTCCATGCTCTGCAACCACATCGCTGTATAGAGTTGTTTACAGTTTCGAGGCAATTTGTTACAATTTTGCAAATTTTATTCCAGTTTTAAGGTGACACATGCAAATAAAATACTCTGATTGTTTAAAAAATACCACCACAGTGCAATATTGAAACAAATTTCACTGGTAGTCTCATGAGATAATACTGAACAATTATTTAACTAGTTAATTACTTAGTTACATCTTCCATAGATCAGTTGAACGATTATTTCATTGAAATGATATAGGATGAATCAGTTACGAGATATTTATACATTATTTGTGTTAACTTTAATCACCGATTATCATTTTATTCCTACTCATACAACTACACACAAAAGCAAGTTTATTTATTTTTAAAATTTTTTTAGTGCTTACCAGTTTGTATGTAGAAATTCGACAGTGGAATAGAAGAATTTGTCCAGGAGAAGTGATTTTATATTAGATTTAAAACTTGCTTCACTGACTTTCAGACTTTTATTTTATAGGGCATATGATCAAAAATTTTTGAAGCTGCTTATTGGACTCCTCTCTGAGCCACTGACAGCATTAACAATTGGAAATAAAGGTCTTTCTCCCTGTAGTGTTGCAGGTATCTACATCACTCTTCTTCTCAAATTGTGATGGATTATTTAAGACGAATTTTATTAGTGAAAATATGTTTTGTAACAGCATAGCTAAAATGCCTACTAGTTAAAGAGATGCCTATATGACATCCGTTCGTGATCACCCACTCATTACTCTTTCTGCTCGCTTTTTTTCAATCAATGCTTTCTTTCTAAGTGATTTGTTGCCCCAGAAAATTATTCTGTATGACATTTTTGAGTGGAAATACACAAAATACGCCAGGAGACTGATACATTAGTTAACAATATTAGCAATTATGTGAAAAGAAAAAAAAGATGCACTTAACTGTCTGAGAAGCTCAGTAATATGCTTCTTCCAGTTCCAGTTTTCATCAGTATGTACACCGAAAAATTTGAAGCGTTCTACCCTAATTACAGACTCTTGCTCATGTGCTACATGAATTGATGGTATGACACTATTAGTGGTACAGGAATGAATGTAGTGCGTTTTTTTTTTTCAAAATTTAGGGACAGGTCATTTTCTGAGAACCACTTAATATTTTTTGGGAAATATGATTTACTAATTCTTCTTTTGCTTGTACTCTAATGGTATTTATTATAACACTACTAGCGTTTGCAAAAAGTATAAATTTTGCTTGTCGACTGTTAGTGGAAGGTCCTTCACATACACTCCTGGAAATGGAAAAAAAGAACACATTGACACCGGTGTGTCAGACCCACCATACTCGCTCCGGACACTGCGAGAGGGCTGTACAAGCAATGATCACACGCACGGCACAGCGGACACACCAGGAACCACGGTGCTGGCCGTCGAATGGCGCTAGCTGCGCAACATTTGTGCACCGCCGCCGTCAGTGTCAGCCAGTTGCCGTGGCATACGGAGCTCCATAGCAGTCTTTAACACTGGTAGCATGCCGCGACAGCGTGGACGTGAACCGTATGTGCAGTTGACGGACTTTGAGCGAGGGCGTATAGTGGGCATGCGGGAGGCCGGGTGGACGTACCGCCGAATTGCTCAACACGTGGGGCGTGAGGTATCCACAGTACATCGATGTTGTCGCCAGTGGTCGGCGGAAGGTGCACGTGCCCGTCGACCTGGGACCGGACCGCAGCGACGCACGGATGCACGCCAAGACCGTAGGATCCTACGCAGTGCCGTAGGGGACCGCACCGCCACTTCCCAGCAAATTAGGGACACTGTTGCTCCTGGGGTATCGGCGAGGACCATTCGCAACCGTCTCCATGAAGCTGGGCTACGGTCCCGCACACCGTTAGGCCGTCTTACGCTCACGCCCCAACATCGTGCAGCCCGCCTCCAGTGGTGTCGCGACAGGCGTGAATGGAGGGACGAATGGAGACGTGTCGTCTTCAGCGATGAGAGTCACTTCTGCCTTGGTGCCAATGATGGTCGTATGCGTGTTTGGCGCCGTGCAGGTGAGCGCCACAATCAGGACTGCATACGACCGAGGCACGCAGGGCCAACACCCGGGATCATGGTGTGGGGAGCGATCTCCTACACTGGCCGTACACCTCTGGTGATCGTCGAGGGGACACTGAATAGTGCACGGTACATCCAAACCGTCATCGAACCCATCGTTCTACCATTCCTAGACCGGCAAGGGAACTTGCTGTTCCAACAGGACAATGCACGTCCGCATGTATCCCGTGCCACCCAACGTGCTCTAGAAGGTGTAAGTCAACTACCCTGGCCAGCAAGATCTCCGGATCTGTCCCCCATTGAGCATGTTTGGGACTGGATGAAGTGTCGTCTCACGCGGTCTGCACGTCCAGCACGAACGCTGGTCCAACTGAGGCACCAGGTCGAAAAGGCATGGCAAACCGTTCCACAGGACTACATCCAGCATCTCTACGATCGTCTCCATGGGAGAATAGCAGCCTGCATTGCTGCGAAAGGTGGATATACACTGTACTAGTGCCGACATTGTGCATGCTCTGTTGCCTGTGTCTATGTGCCTGTGGTTCTGTCAGTGTGATCATGTGATGTATCTGACCTCAGGAATGTGTCAATAAAGTTTCCCCTTCCTGGGACAATGAATTCACGGTGTTCTTATTTCAATTTCCAGGAGTGTGTAAAAGGAATGTACGTGCACCCAAAACTGAACCCTGTGGGTTTCCCTTTGTGATTTTTACTTCAATCTATAAAATTTTCTACCTTTCCGACATTGTCTGAATTATTTAGCACAACCCACTGCATCCTGTTTGTCAACTATGATTCAAACCAGCTGTGTGTAAAGCCATCAATTCCATAATGCTTGAGCTTTTTTTAAGGGAGTATCATGAGCTACATAATGGAGGGCCTTGGACCCATCACAAAGAATACCAACAGGTGATATATCATTATTTATGGCTTGTACTATTTGATGAGTGACTATATAAATGGTATACGCACTTTAGCAACATTTCTGGAATCCAAACTGTGATACGCTAAGTGAACTGTTCCCAGGTAGTGTGTGACTACTCTTGAGGACATTACTTTTTCGGATATTTTGGAAAAAGATGTCAGTATGCAAACTTGATGATAACTGTTTAAGTCTGACTTGTCACCTTCCTTATAAATCATAGAATGATGTCCTGCTTATAAACAACGAGAACTAGGAAATGGACTTCAATAGAATAAAATAGGAACCTGACGAGTATTCTATGGTGGATATGTGTCCGATGTCCCAGCGGTATTTGCAGTGAGCTGCGATGGCTGACATGGTAGTGTGGAATGACACATATTCCTCTGTACATTCTGATGCGCTGCACGATGTGACAATGTTACCAGCTCCTTGTTTTCATAATATGTTTTCAAAATGCATCCGATCTGATTTTGCTATATAAACTTCTATCTTGTAACTGGATGAGGAACCGCATGCTGACTTCACAGTGCAGCGTTTTTTCTTCACCCTGTAAATTAACCTCTCTGTCGATGTATACAGTCATGTTTAAAACTGGCAAACAGCTCTTAAGTGCTCGGCTCTATCTGGGCTCAAAAGTGTGTTGTGCAGCCCCAAAGACCGCATTTCAGCGCATTGTTCATAAGTGGTGGACGGAGAACTTTGTGGGGGCAGCAGGTTTCTACTATCCTGAGCGTAGGAGCGACTCTCTACCATGTGTCCACCAGAGCCTCCATTCCCCCTCCTCTCCTTGAATCTCGCCAAAGCACAGCTCATCTGTGTCCCTTGTCGTTCGGTCAACGTGACACATAAATAGCGTATTTTGTATCTAATTCACGCCTACACTATTCTGTAGCATTATAATATTTGTTGTGTTATTGATCTCTGTGAGCAGTTATATTTCCGAAACTGCAATAGCAAGAAGAATGCAGTCAGCAAAAATAGGCAGGAGTTTTCTGTTATTTGTTGTAGTCAAGTTACCAATACAGTGATCAGGTTTTAGAATATTTCACATGGAAGGATTCCAAATGCAGAGAAATTTGCGGGGATAGCAGATTCTTACTATCCTGAGCGTAAAGAAAGGCACTACTACGCAACACTTCTACGAGAGTGGAATAATAGAGAATTATTGTGAAGGTGGTTCGATGAACCCTCTGCCAAGCTTTTAAATGTGACTTGCAGAGTATCCATGTAGATGTAGATGTAGTAGCAACGCTTTGCCATGTATCCTCCAGAGTCTCCACTTCCTCTCCTGTCCTTGAATCTCGCCAAATCGCAGCTCACCTTCCTTCCTTGTCGTTTCGTCAGCGTGACACATTTTGAATCTAATTCATATCTACACTATTCTGTAACATTATAATATCTGTTGTGTTATTGATCTCTGTGATCCGTTATATTTTTGAAACTGCAATAACATGAAGAATGGAGAATGAGTTTTTCACTCTGCAGCGGAGTGTGCGCTGATATGTAACTTCCTGGCAGATTAAAACTGTGTGCCGGACCGAGACTCGAACTCGGGCCTTTGCCGGCAAGTGCTCTACCAACTGAGCTACCCAAGCACAACTCACGCGCGTCCTCACAGATTTACTTCTGCCAGTACCTTGTCTCCTGCCTTCCAAACTTTACAGAAGCTCTCCTGCGAACCTTGCAGAACTAGCACTCCCGAAAGAAAGGATATTGCGGAGACATGGCTTAGCCACAGCCTAGGGGATGTTTCCAGAATGAGAGCTACTGTAAAACTTGGAAGGTAGGAGAAGAGGTACTGGTAGAAGCTGTCCTGCGAACCTTGCAGAACTAGCACTCCTGAAAGAAAGAATATTGCGGAGACATGGCTTAGCCACAGCCTAGGAGATGTCTCCAGAATTAGAGCTTCTGTAAAGTTTGGAATGTAGGAGACGAGGTACTGGCAGAAGTAAATCTGTGAGGAGGGGGCGTGAGTCGTGCTTGGGTAGCTCAGTTGGTAGAGCACTTGCCCGCGAAAGGCAAAGGCACGAGTTCGAGTCTCACTGAGTTTACATACCACCACAAAAATGGTAAAAGCAGACTGGACCGTATATATGTCAACAGAGCAGCAACTAAAAATGTAGCGCACGTCGAAGTCTATCCTGTCATGTTTTCGGACCACTGCAGCTACGAATGCAGCCTGCATCTCCAGAAAGAAAAGGACGTGGGCACAAGAAGCGCCTGGAAGCTAAATACGGAACACCTGCAGGACGCGGGACTGTGCAAGCAAATAGTGGAAACGTGGTGAGAATGTCTGGGGCAGCACGCACGCTACAGCAGCACGTCCGATTGGTGGCTGGCACGAGCGAAGCCGACAATGAGCAGCCTGTTGATAAGATACAGCGCGGAAAAGTCATTCAGGAGGCGAGTTCTACCAGCAGTGCCTGAAAGACGCACTCGACGCACCAGCAGACGACCAGCAATACCTGCCGCGAGTGAGGAGAATCGAGGCAAAACTCCTTCAAATAAAGAAACAGCAAATAACAGGCGTCCTCACCAGAAGCAAAACGTATGGCGAGGTGGATGAAGAGCCACTCACCATGCACCACATAAATAGGGAAAGGGAGAGAGCCGCAGGAAAGTGCGTAAGTGAGCTTCGGGACAAGCAGGGAAAGACGCTCACGACGAAAACGGAGTTAGCAAAACACATCGAGGACTATTTCCGAGACATGTTCCGTCGAGAAGTGACAGACGACGCGCCAACTGCTGAAATCCTCCAGCAGACGAGGAGCGTGCTCGCAGACGCAGACAGGGCGTTGCTGACAGAAAATGTCGACGTGGATGACACAAAGAAACGATAAAGACCAGCGGCAGAGGAAGAGCACCGGGCGCCGACGGCATCCCGCTCGAGTTCTACTTCGCATATTGGGACGTGCTAGGAGTGCAATTCACGGAGATGGTGAACGAGATACTCGATGGGGCGGAAATTCCACCTGGGCTGACCGAAGGGACCATAACCCTCATCCATAAGAAGAGAGCAGCCCGCCGCGTTGAAGAGTTTCGTCCGATTACGCTCCTCAACGCCGACTATAAAATAATAGCGAAATGCATCGCAAACAACTTGAAATCGGCTATGAGGAAAGTCATCAGTCCGTGGCAAACATGTGCGTTACCAGGGAAAAATATATTTGACGCCACATGCACCTACAGGGACATAATAACACAGGCAGCCACCACCAGAAGCGCAGGTGCCATAATTTCGGTGGACTTCAACAAAGCCTTCGAGAGGATCGACCACAAATATCTCGTAGAGACACTAAACAGACTCGGGTTTGGGCAAAAATTCATCGCAATCATCCAGAAGATACTAATTACTGCGAGATCGACAGTAATAATCAATAGTTGGAAAAGAAAACTGATAAAACTGGACAGATTCGTGAGGCAAGGGTGTCCATTGTCAGTGGCTCTATTCGCTATAGCACTGGACCAGCTGCTGCGGAAACTCACTAATGACATCAGAGGATTCACCGTAGGAGACAAAGCAATAGCATGTATAGCCTACGCTGACGACCTAGGCATCTTTATCGAAGAACAGGAAGATACTGAGAGAGTAGAAACCATCATGAACACATTCCAAAAAGCATCAGACGCCCAAACAAACCCCAGAAAAACAGTGCTACTGCCGATAGGGAATCAACGACTCAAACCAGACAGCCAGTGGTATAAAATAGCAGAAAGCCATAAAGTTCTTGGAATATATATACAGCCTTGTCCACTTAGAATGGCCGCATACAACTGGAGGGACGTGCTACACACCATAAGAGGTCTCTCCAGACAGCACGCGAACTGGAAGCTAACAATCCACCAGAAAACAGAACTGATAAACACGATGATCCTGTCGAAAGCATGGTACCTGGCGCAAATCTTAAGCATCCCGACAGAAATAGCGCGAGCACTAACGAGCACAGAGTGGAACATATTGCGGCGTCGAAATATATTCAATGTGGCGCAAGCAACGTGCTCGCTGCCAACGAAAGAAGGGGGACTAGGTCTAGTTGATATAAAGACCAAATGTGCCGCCCTTCTACTGAAACGAACGCTCGCCATCCAGGACAAAAACCCTGACAGCGTCACAGTCAAGATAATTGGAAGATACAAGCCCGCATCACAAGAAGCGCAAGGCGACACCAGGGACATTCCCTTCAGAATGCGACACGTCAGGCTGCACTACGCCAACAAAAGTTACGTTCTGGACACCGTGGCGAACCCCAGCCACAGAACAGCCAAGGGAATATACTGGGCCCTCAGGGGGAAGACGGCAAAAGACAAAACTGAACACAAGCTCTCGCAATACAATTGGAAACAAATATGGGGAAACGTCTCTAATAACGTGTTGCATAACCATGCGAAGGAGACATGGTACAAAATAGTTAATAGAGCGGTACCAACTAATCAAAGACTGTCGGAGATAAAACTCGTCGCAAGTGACAAGTGCGACGCATGTGGCATGATCGACACCCTCGAGCACCGATTCACCTGCGGGAATGCCATCAACATCCGGGAAGCGTGCCAGTAGATGGTGGCCCACATAAACAGAACGGCGCTGGGAAGCATCACAGTGGAAGCAATTACCGCCCCAGACTGCAACCCATTTCCACGACCCAAGCGACTGGCGACTCTGTGGATCCTCGCCATGACGGCACACGCCATCGTAGCGCGGAGGCAGACCGACTAGCTGGCCTCCCTGATGGACCTCTGGGAGGAGAACTTGACGGCTCAGCAGCACAGGCGCTACCACGAGAACTTCAAAAACTTCCTGCAGATTGCACTCCAGACAGCAATCGTCAGAGTCCTCCCCAGCCTGTGACCCTCAGCACCGCCACCAGCCACCTCTCCACACTCGCCACAAGAATAACGTGTGCAGTGATAGTGAATAAGTGCAACAGAAAAGATAAAGTGCTTTCTCCTCTCGCATCAAATAGTGAAGTATTGTAGTATAAAGTGTTTCTTCTTAGTGAAATCCGTGATACAAAGTGCTTCTCACCAAACATCTGTCACGCTCGCAGCCAAAACAGTGTCTACATCTACATCTACATGACTACTCTGCAATTCACATTTAAGTGCTTGGCAGAGGGTTCATCGAACCACGATCATACTATCTCTCTACTATTCCACTCCCGAACAGCGAGCGGGAAAAACGAACACCTAAACCTTTCTGTTCGAGCTCTGATTTCTCTTATTTTATTTTGATTATCATTCCTACCTATGTAGGTTGGGCTCAACAAAATATTTTCGCATTCGGAAGAGAAAGTTGGTGACTGAAATTTCGTAAAAAGGTCTCGCCGCGACGAAAAACGTCTATGCTGTAATGACTTCCATCCCAACTCGTGTATCATATCTGCCACACTCTCTCCTCTATAACGCGATAATACAGAACGAGCTGCCCTTCTTTGCACCCTCTCGATGTCCTCCGTCAATCCCACCTGGTAAGGATCCCACACCGCGCAGCAATATTCTAACAGAGGACGAACGAGTGTAGTGTAAGCTGTCTCTTTAGTGGACTTGTTGCATCTTCTAAGTGTCCTGCCAATGAAACGCAACCTTTGGCTCGCCTTCCCGACAATATTATCTATGTGGTCCTTCCAACTGAAGTTGTTCGTAATTTTAACACGCAGGTACTTAGTTGAATTGACAGCCTTGAGAATTGTACTATTTATCGAGTAATCGAATTCCAACGGATTTCTTTTGGAACTCATATGGATCATCTCACACTTTTCGTTATTTAGCGTCAACTGCCACCTGACACACCATACAGCAATCTTTTCTAAATCGCTTTGCAGCTGATACTGGTCTTCGGATGACCTTACTGGACGGTAAATTACAGCATCATCTGCGAACAACCTAAGAGAACTGCTCAGATTGTCACCCAGGTCATTTATATAGATCAGGAACAGTAGAGGTCCCAGGACGCTTCCCTGGGAACACCTGATATCACTTCAGTTTTACTCGATGATTTGCCGTCTATTACTACGAACTGCGACCTTCCTGACAGGAAATCACGAATCCAGTCGCACAACTGAGACGATACCCCATAGCTCCGCAGCTTGATTAGAAGTCGCTTGTGAGGAACGGTGTCAAAAGCTTTCCGGAAATCTAGAAATACGGAATCAACTTGAGATCCCCTGTCGATAGCGGCCATTACTTCGTGCGAATAAAGAGCTAGCTGCGTTGCACAAGAGCGATGTTTTCTGAAGCCATGCTGATTATGTGTCAGTAGATCGTTCCCTTCGAGGTGATTCATAATGTTTGAATACAGTATATGCTCCAAAACCCTACTGCAAACCGACGTCAATGATATAGGTCTGTAGTTAAATGGATTACTCCTACTACCCTTCTTGAACACTGGTGCGACCTGCGCAATTTTCCAATCTGTAGGTACAGATCTATCGGTGAGCGAGCGGTTGTATATGAGTGCTAAGTAGGGAGCTATAGTATCAGCGTAATCTGAAAGGAACCTAATCGGTATACAATCTGGACCTGAAGACTTGCCCGTATCAAGCGATTTGAGTTGCTTCGCAACCCCTAAGGTATCTACTTCTAAGAAACTCATGCTAGCAGATGTTCGTGTTTCAAATTCTGGAATATTCCATTCGTCTTCCCTGGTGAAGGAATTTCGGAAAACTGCGTTCAATAACTCCGCTTTAGCGGCGCAGTCGTCGATAACAGTACCATCGGCACTGCGCAGCGAAGGTATTGACTGCGTCTTGCCGCTTGTGTACTTTACATACGACCAGAATTTCTTCGGATTTTCTACCAAATTTCGAGACAATGTTTCGTTGTGGAACCTATTAAAGGCATCTCGCATCGAAGTACGTGCCAAATTTCGCGCGTCTGTAAATTTTAGCCCATCTTCAGGATTTCGCGTTCTTCTGAACTTCGCATGCTTTTTCCGTTGCCTCTGCAACAGCGTTCGGACCTTTTTTGTGTACCACGGGGGATCCGTTCCATCTCTTACCAATTTATGAGGTATGAATATCTCAATTGCTGTTGCTACTATATCTTTGAATTTGAGCCACATCTCGTCTACATTCGCATAGTCAGTTCGGAAGGAATGGAAATTGTCTTTTAGGAAGGCTTCTAGTGGTACTTTATCCGCTTTTTTAAATAAAATTATTTTGCGTTTGTTTCTGATGGATTTGGAAGAAATGGTATTGAGCCTAGCTACAATGACCTTGTGATCACTGATCCCTGTATCAGTCATGATGCTCTCTATCAGCTCTGGATTGTTTGTGGCCAAGAGGTCAAGTGTGTTTTCGCAACCATTTACAATTCGCGTGGGTTCGTGGACTAACTGCTCTAAATAATTTTCGGAGAATGCATTTAGGACAATCTCGGAAGACGTTTTGTGCCTACCACCGGTTTTGAACAAGTATTTTTGCCAACATACCGAGGGTAGGTTGAAGTCCCCACCAACTATAACCGTATGAGTAGGGTATTTATTTGTTACGAGACTCAAACTTTCTCGGAACTGTTCCGCAACTGTATCATCGGAGTCTGGGGGTCGGTAGAAGGAGCCAATTATTAACTTAATTCGGCTGTTAAGTATAACCTCCACCCACACCAATTCGCACAGAGTATCTACTTCGACTTCACTACAAGATAAACCACTACTGACAGACACCAACACTCCACCACCAATTCTGCCTAATCTATCTTTCCTGAACACCGTCTGAGACTTCGTAAAAATTTCTGCAGAACTTATTTCAGGCTTTAGCCAGCTTTCTGTACCTATAACGATATCAGCTTCTGTGCTTTCTATTAGCGCTTGAAGCTCAGGGACTTTTCCAGCGCAACTACAACAATTTACAACTATAATTCCGACTGTTCCTTGATCCAAGCACGTCCTGTAATTGCCAAGCACCCTTTGACATTGCAGCCCATCCCGCACTTTCCCGAGGCCTTCTAACCTAAAAAACCGCCCAGTCCACGCCACACAGCCTCCGCTACCCGTGTAGCCGCCAGCTGAGTGTAGTGAACTCCTGACCTATTCAGCGGAACCCGAAACCCCACCACCCTATGGCGCAAGTCAAGGAATCTGCAGCCAATACGGTCGCAAAACCGTCTGAGCCTCTCATTCAGACCCTCCACCCGGCTCTGCACCAAAGGTCCGCAGTCGGTTCTGTCAACGATGCTGCAGATGGTGAGCTCTGCCTTCATCTCGTAAGCAAGACCGGCAGCCTTCACCAAATCAGATAGCCGCTGGAATCCAGAGAGAATTTCCTCAGATCCAAAGCGACACACGTCATTAGTGCCGACATGTGCCACCACCTGCAGCTGGCTGCACCCTGTGCTCTTCATGGCATCCGGAAGGACCCTTTCCACATCAGGAATGACTCCTCCCGGAATGCACACGGAGTGCACACTGGATTTCTTCCCCTCGTTAGCCGCCATATCCCTAAGGGGCCCCATTACGCGCCTAACATTGGAGCTCCCAACTACCAGTAAGCCCAACCTCTGCGATTGCCCGGACCTTGAAGGCTGAGAATGATCCTCTGAAACAGGGCAGGCAGCTGCATCTGGCTCAGCCAGAGACAGTGCCTGAAACCGGTTTGTCAGACGCACCGGGGAGGCTTTCTGGTCAGCTTTCGGGGACGCCTTTCGCTGCCTGCCACGCCTTGGAACGACCTCCCAATCAACCACAGGCGAGGGCTCAGCCCCACTGCGGGCAGCAACCGGGGCAACCACAGCGGCAGACCGATCTGGGGACAGACGGGATGAGGTTGACATCCCCGTGATACCCGAGTCCGGCTCCCCACAGTGGTGCCCATTGGCAACAGCCTCAAGCTGCGCGACCGAAGTCAGCGCCGATTGCAGCTGTGAGCGAAGGGATGCAAAGTCAGCCCTCATCCGAACACAGCAATCGCAGTCCCTGTCCATTCTAATTGATGTTTAACAACAGTTACTGAAACACGAGTCCGTGCCTAGATAACGCAAGCGGAACACACAAAGAATGTATCAACTAACCTGTACAAATGTCTAACGACTGCGCTACAATCTGCTGAATTTACGATTACAGTAACTAAAACTCGAAATTGCACCTCCTATACGAAACTCACACGCAATTTAAATAAGAATCTACGAAGTAAACACTAAAGCGCGATGCTACAACTGTCAAATACTATAATACGCCCGAAATATATGAATTAAACAATGCAAGTACCCAAAAACACGCAAAGAAATTAATTAAACTATCTAACAAATAAGTAAGCTAGGGTTATACGACTTGCTGCAGCAGCTGCTTATCCAACGGCGGCAGGGAGCACACTGACTGGCCAACCGACACTGGCCGTTCACAACAAAAACAGAAGACAGACGACTACGCGAATTTGCACTATTCAGGTACTAAGGCGCGATGCTACAACCCTCAAATACTATAATACGCCCGAAATATATGAATTAAACAATGCAAGTACCCAAAAACACGCAAAGAAATTAAACTATGTAACAAATAAGTAAGCTAGGGTTATACGACTTACTGCTGCAGCTGCTTATCCAACGGCGCAGGGAGCACACTGACTGGCCAACCGACTCTGGCCGTTCACAACAAAAACAGAAGACAGACGACTACGCAAATTTGCACTATTCAGGTACTAAGGCGCGATGCTACAACCCTCAAATACTATAATACGCCCGAAATATATGAATTAAACCATGCAAGTACCCAAAAACACGCAAAGAAATTAATTAAACTATGTAACAAATAAGTAAGCTAGGGTTATACGACTTGCTGCTGCAGCTGCTTATCCAACGGCGGCAGGGAGCACACTGACTGGCCAACCGACTCTGGCCGTTCACAACAAAAACAGAAGACAGACGACTACGCAAATTTGCGCTATTCAGGTACTAAGGCGCGATGCTACAACCCTCAAATACTATAATACGCCCGAAGTATACGAATTAAACAATGCAAGTACCCAAAAACACGCAAAGAAATTAAACTATGTAACAAATAAGTAAGCTAGGGTTATACGACTTGCTGCTGCAGCTGCTTATCCAACGGCGGCAGGGAGCACACTCAAAAGTATGCCCAATAGTACTACCAGTTTTTTTAATTAATTTTTTTTTCAATATTTGTACTATATTGTCCAGAAGACAAGCATTACTTAGTGGAAAGTGCCAACTACTCATAATAATAATAATTCTTATTATTTTTTAAATGATTTCCTTTACGTAGTGCCTATAAAATTCTGTTGTTTACTCACACTCTCCTTTCTGCTTCTCTTATATAATATGACAAAATTTTCTCTCTTCTTCAATTTAGGTATAATCTGTAGTATATGTAAAAAAGTTTCTTCCACTTCTGCTTCATCTATCATGGTGATGTTTCCCTCGTACTGAACAGTAACATTTCCAAATCATGATACTATTTTTCCAAAGTATAAAACATGAGTTTTGTATGGAACAATACACTCCATGTGAAAAACAGGTATTTTAAGGTCATCCACTACTTATTCCACGAATTGTGTTAATGGTAAGGCGCCACTACTGTTGCTGTAGACTTGGATGGTACCTATGAAACAAACAGCATTTACTTTGTTAAGTGGGGTTCTATACAAAACTCGAAACATATATAAATTTCTGCAGTTATTCAATTATTTCGAATTTTACCTACTTTTTTTCAAAACTGCATCTTCAAACTGAAAGTTATGATAGCACATCCCGAGCCGCCGAAAACCGGCACAAATCGTCAGAAGAGACTTGAGCATGGCGTTCCCCATCCTGTCCGCGTAAAACGTTTTCGCGATATTTATTTCAGTAAAGCACCTCTCTACTTTTTCATTTGACCAAGGCAGTACTAGAAGTACCTTAGCCAATTTGCAGAGTTCACCAAAAGGCTTCTCTTTACCTGCATCCTCGTATTTTGATACTTCAGACCAAAATCCAGTCGTGCCTGTCGCATTCCCTCACTCCACAAAGTTAACTTTCCGCCAGTGCATTTCTACATGAGACAGAATGGCCGGCTATTTCCAAAGCTAATTATGTGATACTGTCCTTTGCTCTTCTTAAACAATTTTCTGGTACTATAGACGATACCTTGGGTAGAACTTCAACGCTCTTCGGGAGACAGTACTGGAGCTTATTGACAATGCGTACAATAAAGTTAATGTACATTTTCTGAATTTACATTGCGGTATCCACAATCATTCTGCTGCTGGTAGGCAAAATTCGTACTTGCTTTTCTACAATGGAACCCAAATGTGTCTTGGCATGAAGGAAATTCTTAACATTTACAAAAAGCAAATCTTCTTGATACCCTTTCACGATGATCAATTGTACAAGTGTTTTGATTAAAATAGTGAGATCTTGTAGCAGCTTGGTGAGGTCGACAGACTACGGTGCACTCTCTCAAAATTGGTCGTAGAAATTTGAAAAGCAATTTGTTGTTATTATCTTTATACATTTTATATGGCGTCTGAGCTGTACAGCACATTTCATTCACTGAGGCTTTCCTGAAGTTCTCTGTTAGAGCCTAAGAGACCCCCACTCATTACGCACTCGTTCACAGGCAGGTTCAATTGAGATTCATCGTGTTCCGGCCATTTGTAGCATCTTAAAGGGACCCTCATCATAAAGGGTATTATACAAATCATTGTAGGCCTTTTGCTTTATCGGGGAGCGGTGGAACCGCGTGTTTCCGAAAAAAAAGTGGATTCCAAATGGGCTGGAAACTCTTCTTCACAGGAACGAGGAAGGGCCAACTGCATGGAGCGACAAGAACTTGGTATGAGGATTAGGTGTGTAATATCTCGCTGAAGAGCAGCACAGCTCCGTTGTCTTTGCCGACCATAACAGATACGTGATCTGTGCCTACACCACGCATTTTCTGCAAATTCAGTTCAAAGTTAGCTAATATAGCTTTCACACCTTCAATAATTGTTTTCGCATCACCTAAGTGATGTTGAAACTACAGACTCTTTGTTTTCTGAGAGTACACAATATAAACACCAAGCTGTCTCGTCATAGCAATGTCGGTGCTCTTGTACACGCGTATATATCACCGACACAATTTTTCAACAAAACTTTAAAGTGAAGATATATAAATTTGTTATCACTTCACTGCATTTTGTGCCATGTACTTTCAGATCACTTATTTTGAAACACCATTTTTTCAGCTCGTTGAGATAATCAACGCCCTGTGTAGTACAATGCATACAAATATAGTCAATCTAGTCTAGGCTATAGTTGTTTTGATTGATGGAACTCTGGGCAGAAAATTCAATTTAGAATGTCTAGTCTCTTTCATATGCTTGTAGGATTTAAAATAGGGAAAACCGGGATTTTCCCGGTTTTCATCCCTGTGTTCCGGTGTCCCGAAAATTTATTTCGGGGCGCTCAAAAGTCCCGGAATTCAGTTTTTAAATACATTACGTGAAACTTTCTCAAATTTTTGGGATTTCGCTATATTACAGGAAACAGAACACGAGAAATTAATATATTTTAGTTTATTTGTCTAAAACCTCCATTGTCCCATACTAGTAATCGCAGTATTAGTATTGATACACTCATGGCAATAATTTTCTTTGAGCGGTACTTTGGCCAACAAGTAGTAAGTTGTATTGTTGTAACAGAGCTATGAAACCATCCAATTGTCGCGCCACTTACTCATACACTCATTGTCAGAACAGTGTAGTAGTTGATGTTTTGTCAGACAAACTGCAATAGTTTTTTCTCATATTAGTGGTATTATTGCTCCAGTACTGTGAAACGAAATGCCGACACGTGCGTGCCAGTTCAGTGACTGTTATTCCAAGGAATGGAATTTCATTAACAAAGGTCGTTTTGATTACGAAGCAGAGTGTTCCGTATGTAATTGTTTTATTAGTATTAGTATAAGTCATGGTGGACGTTCCGACATAGTTGATCACATCAGGTCAAAGAAACACATTAACAGATACAGTGCACCAAGCTGCAGTAAAACTCTACAAAATTATTTTGTGAAACATCGGTCAAGTGAAGAGACGAAAGTTCGAGCAGCCGAGCTTACACTAGCCTACCACACGGTAAAACATTACCAAACTTAAAGATCTAGTGATTGTATTAATAAGCTTAACAGCATTATTTTTGATGATTCTTCCATTGCAAAAAAATTTAGTTCAGCAAGAACTAAAGTGTCAGCCTTAGTGAAAGGAGTTATTGCTCCCCAGAGTGTAAAGGAAAGCCCTGAAATCATGAAAAAGTCTTCTTTCTACGGGATATCCACTGATGCCAGTAATCACAAGGCCACTAAAATATTTCCGTTTGTTGTTCAGTTTTTCGATATTAATCAGGGAATTCAGACCAAACATTTGACGAAATTTCAAGATTTTGTATGAATCCTATCGAAATGTTTGATCTTGAGAAAAATAAATGAGTGGCATTTTGTGGAGACAACACCAACACAAACTTTGGCTGTTTAAAAAGACAAGGCTAATGCAACGTATTTACCAAATTAAAGGCAACATTGCATGAAAACATTGAAGGCGTAGGGTGCCCTGCACATGTTTTACACAATAGCGTGCAGACATCTGAAGACAGTTTAAGCTGTGATGTTGAAACTATCGTTATGAAGGTATACTCACACTCTTACATATATACTTCTAGAACAGAGAGGCTTAAGGAGTTCTGTGATTATGTGTGAACTGAATATATGAATGTAATGTGTCACTCGAAAACTCACTGGTTATCACTGTTTCCAGCAGTTGAAAGAGTAATCCGCCTGTTTGAACCGTTAAAAGATGTTTTCCTAAATGAAGACAAAGCCCCCAAAATATTGGTTCAGTTTTACAGTAACCCTTTGAGTGAAGTCTACTTATGGTTCATTCACAGTCAGCTTAGCACTTTGCAGCATGGGATAAAGGAAATTGAGGGAAGCACGAAAAGTGTAATAGAAGTAAATGATGTTTTGAAAAATACTCTGGAAACTGTTACAAAGAAGACAGAACAGCAGTTCATGTCTTTTAATGTTAAATCTGTACTTAAAAGAGCAGAAGTCTCAGAAGCAGCGGAAATGAGTTTTAGGGAAGAAGTCAACAAGTTTTATGACACTTGTGTAGAATATAGCAGCAAGTGGAGCGCCTCATATTTACCCTCATCGCCGGTGTTTGATTTAATGTTACTGAAGAGAGTGCCAAAATGGGAAAGTGTGGAAGAGATAGTTTCTTATTTGAAGAGTAAAGAGATTGAAATCGATGATTCCATTCTCTTTGATCAGTTCGGCATTCTGACAAATTTAGTTGAAGAAAGTCTTCACAAGTGGAATGAGGAAAAAAACACCATAGGGATGTGTTGAGAAGTGGGTGAGTTTTTTTAATAGCTGTGGCTGTCTTCAGCGTTACTCTGAGTTGGTAATAATTGCAAGGTATTTATTTGAAATCCTAGCCCATAATGCCAATGTGGAAAGAACATTTTCGTTCATGAATATCGAGTGGACTGATGAAAGAAACAGAATGGAGGTGGACTCTCTTGAAGAAATCCTGCAGATCCTGTACAACTACAGAATGGATTGTGCCGAGTTTTATCACTGTGTCTCAAAGAACAAAGACACGACCAAGAAGGCTGGAGGCAGTGAAAAATACCCTTTTCTCAAAGGACAGTCAATTCCAACTACAAGTGCTCAGTAATATTAAAGCTCATGTTAATATTAATTGATTAAAAGTTGAATGGCTGTAAAACTTTGTAAAATCGTAATACATTTCTTTATTACTGTACACGTTTATTAAATGTCATTAATTATACAGAAAATCTAGATTATATCAATCTTTTGTATCCTCTTATTAGTTATAATGATCGGATTAACAAAATGTATCAACAAAACATTAATATTTAAAATTAAGAAACCTGGGCACATGTGGAATGAGGTGTCCATTGGCACCCGGCTGAATGTGTCCCGGTTTTCACCGAAAATAATTTGGTCACCCTAATTTAAAACGATCTCTCACTCCCGAATACTTTCAGTTGAGAAAACATTGACAAAAAGACATAGCACTTTTGTTTTATTTGTCGCCAACTATTGTATCGAGTTTTTCACTGTTCATCTTTTAACCATTCTTCTCTAAATTGTTGCGTATATGGAGGTTTTATTCGGGATTTTTTAATAAAACGTTCCCGCGCCTAAAAAAACTGACCTCTTATTCAAAGCGAAAAGAGTTAAACAATTGTTCTGAAATCGGTAGAGACTGCTGTCAGTGTATTGTTGACGACAGGAATCGCTGTAATAGCACTGCAGACTGTACTGTAGCAAGTGCGATTGTTTATTCGAGCAATCCACTGTGGACCACGTCAGGCATCATGCAGTAGGCAGTAATAATCGGAATATTGATTGTTAGACAATGTATTATTCTAGACGTCCATCTGGAATATTATTTCCATTATAAACAAAATATAATTACTTGTCCAAATGTTGATATTTTAATAGCAACATGAGTTAAATTAATAAAATAAAATTAATTTATTTGTGTTTCGTTTATTTTGTATAGCAATACGAAAAATATACCAGATTTTTGACTGTCTGCTGAGAAGAATATTTCACGGCTTTCAGAAATACATAACTGCCAGAATCAACCAAAAATCGGCTGAGATGGTGACAGTGGATTCATCAGATACAGGAGTTTTCTGCAGTCTTATAAATTTCACCGTGGAAATTGATGTTGCGCTCAGTGACCACCTTGCGACGGCTAGTTTATATGGTCTCTTTGAAACATATTTAGAATGATTTACTTTCTTGTATGTTGGAGGTTTATCCTGACCGAGTAAGAAAGGATTGCGGCTGCTGATTTTGTGCCAGTTAATCCAGATGAGACAACTGATATTTCAACAGTTTTACAGTTTGTCATGGTTATCAGATAAGTTCTGTGTGGAGGCTGACCTGCAGAAAGGTTTTCACTTTCCTCTCTCCTTATGAACGTGACGCGAAAACATTAGCAGAATCGTTCAAGAAACTTCACTGGATATTGTGGATAATTCGGAAAATAAAGTTATTTCTCAGAGTTACGATGGTGCTGCTGCTTTGTGTGATTTTTGTTCGGTTGTACAGACTCTTCTAAAAGAGGTTTTAAACTTGTCTATTTTGTTCATTATTATACCCGTAAGTTGAAACGGATTTTAGCCCGAGCAGCGAGTCTGAATATGAACGTTAGAATTTTTCGCTGGCCTTAGTGAGATTCCCAGTTTTTTTTATAGTTCTTCACAGTGAACAGCGGTGTTAACTGGCATACTGAACAGGAAAGTCCTTTATTTGTTAACAACATAAGGAATTTTAAATCAAGAACTGAGCAAGTTGTTTACGAAAATAGAGAGTTCCTTGTTGAATGTTTGGAGCAAAGTAAGCTTAAATCTCGGCAAAGTATTACAATTACTCAAGCAGGAGGGCTCTGCATGAAATTAGAGCGCCCAGCATTTAAATTTTGATTGTTTGTATTCAGACATATTGACATATTGTACAGTCAATTACAAAAACGAACACTTGACCCACTGCTGTATAACAAGGGTAGGACATTCCAAGGAGCATTACAGGACATCCAAGGTAGAATCATTGACACGATTCCCACATGGACAGACCTGCTGTATCATGCGAAGAGACAAAGACTGAAAAACGAAATTCCAAAACTGTTGCTGCAAAAGAAGTCTGAGATACAATTAATTATCACTCAAATTGCTGAATGCGTTGACTTCACAGGACATTTCAACGCTACAACTTCATTTAATTCTGAAAAGTGTGTTTCGTACACAAGTCAGTTTCCTCAGACGCTGCTGCAGGGGTTTTGTAAAATATATCCCTCCCTTCGATGCAATAAGCCGAGAACGGAGCTTCAGATACTATACACGAGGAACGAGGTTATAACTGTCACGGGTGCTGTTCCACTTCCGCTCTTCCTGCTCGAAAATAATTTGGAAGAGCCATTTAGTGAAACGATGAAACTCTTGAAAGTGATTACTATCAAACCGTCGACAACATCTGAGGTGGAGCGATATTTATCAACCCTGAAGAGAATAAAGAGTTTTGTGCGAAGTATTAAGACCGCGTCCTACGCAAGGGTACGCACGGAAACAAAACGGGCTACCTGCGCAGGGAGACCCAGTGCGAGGGCTTGACCCGACGCGGAAAATATCCCCTTGTTATGCAATGGCAGCCGGATGACGGTACCGCCCGGCGCGGATCCGTGCCTGCCGGCGAGCCGGAATGAATGAGGCATTCTTTGCCCGCTTTCGGCGTGCCGGTTGGCGACAAGCTACGCTAACAGAATCGGGGCGCACGCCCTGCTAATATTTCTCGAACGATTTTACAGAAACTAATCGGTAAAAAAGGAGTTTTCACGTGAATTATACCTCCATATGTCATCCTCATAGTAAAGTGTCCAACATCTCGCTAACGGTCACACTCTGCCCGAAATTCGAAAATGTTCGCAATGAAAAATATGGGTCGCCACGGTTTTGCTTTTGGTGCATGTTACACCATATGTTGCTCCGAGTGAAATTTAGCTAAGGCATTGAATTTTTCATTAGACTTGGGAGGAGGTCTCTATCTGTCTCCAATCTCGAGAAAATGTAATTTAAGAAGCACCCACACACTACCGACCACACGCGTTCGAGAATGAAATATTCATAACATACTTCATACCTCCTAAAGTGTTCGAGATAGGAGTACAAGATCTTGGCACGTAATACCATGCGAACAGGAGAGTATTTTGCTATATGGTTAACATACGGAACTTTCTTATCATCGGCGATATACACTACAGGCCATTAAAATTGCTACACCACGAAGATAACATGCTACAGACGCAAAATTTAACCAACAGGAAGAAGATGCTGTCATATGCAAATGATTAGCTTTCCAGATCATTCACACATGGTTGGCGCCGGTGGCGACACCTACAACGTGCTGACATGAGGAGAGTTTTCAACCGATTTCTCATACACAAACAGCAGTTGACCGGCGTTGCCTGGTGAAACGTTGTTGTGATGCCTCGTGTAAGGAAGAGAAATGCGTACCATCACGTTTCCGACATTGATAAAGGTCCGATTGTAGCCTATCGCGAGTGCGGTTTATCGTATCGCGACATTGCTGCTCGCGTTGGTCGAGATCCAATGACTGTTAGCAGAAATTGAATCGGTGGGTTCATGAGGGTAATACAGAACGCCGTGCTGGATCCCACGGCCTCGTATCACTAGCACTCGAGATGACAGGCATCTTATCCGCATGGCTGTAACGGATCGTACAGCCACGTCTCGATCCCTGAGTCAACAGACGGGGACGTTTGCAAGACAACAACCATCTGCACGAACAGTTCGACGATGTTTGCAGCAGCATGGAGTATCAACTCGGAGACCATGGCTGGGGTTACCCTTGACGCTACATCACAGACAGGAGCACCTGCGATGGTGTACTCAACGACGAACCTGGGTGCACGAATGGCAAAATGACATTTTTTCGGATTAATCCAGGTTCTGTATACAGTGTCATGATGGTCGTATCCGTGTTTGGTGACATCGCGGTGAACGCACATTGGAAGCGTGTATTCGTCATCGCCATACTGACGTATCACCCGGCGTGTTGGTATGGGGTGCCATTCGTTACACGTCTCGGTCACCTCTTGTTTGCATTGACGGAACTTTGAACAGTGGACGTTACATTTCAGATGTGTTACGACCCGTGGCTATACCCTTCAATCGATCCCTGCGAAGCCCTCATTTCAGCAGGATAATGCACGACCGCATGTTGCAGGTCCTGTACGGGCCTTTCTGGATACAGAAAATGTTCGACTGCTGACCTGGCCAGTACATTCTCCAGATCTATCACCAATTGAAAACGTCTGGTCAATAGTGGCCAAGCAACTGGCTCGTCACAATACGCCAGTCACTACTCTTGATGAGCTGTGGTATCGTGTTGAAGCTGCATGGGCCTACCTGTACACGCCATCCAAGCTCTGTTTGACTCAATGCCCGGGCGTATCAAGGCCGTTTTTACGGCCAGAGGTGGTTGTTCTGGGTACTGATTTGTCAGGATCTATGCACCCAAATTGCGTGAAAATGTAATCACATGTGAGTTCTAGTATAATATATTTGTCCAATGAATACCCGTTTATGATATGCATTTCATCTTGGAGTAGCAATTTTAATGGCCAGCTACAAGTAACGTAAAAAAAATTATTTTTTGGATGAACAGTTTCTGCAAAATCGTGTGAGAAAGCGTAGAGAGCGCTCGTCGTTCCATCCGTAGTAGCACACCTGCACCTTGACTAGCAGGCTAACCATCGTTCTCTGTGTGCACCCGTAGGCGCGTATGGCTGCGCTGGGCAGCGCGTCGTGTAGGCACGCAGACTGCCGGCTTTCTTTGTGTTCTTACACTTCAGAAGCTACCGACAGCGAGTGACGCGTGAAACGCGACACTCCAACGTCAAGCTGCAGCATCCGGCGATACGCTCGGGTGTCCTGCGTGCGAACGACGGTCTCCCGCTACAAGACGGCTACTAGAGCCTACCGGCTGCTTCTGTAAACGGCGCCCCTAAACCGTACAATGCTGTAGTTCTAAAGTATGGCAGAAAAATTAGCTTTACTCGGGAAAATAATGCCATACAGGAGAGTAGTGAATGAAATATCCGAAGGGAGAATCTTGGGGAAGAATTTCATAATTTATATCACCAGCTACGAAAATCAGCAGATAAATTCTTCGAATATACGTGGATGAGCAGAGAGACGTTTAACTACCTCATCGCCGGCCGAAGTGGCCGAGCGGCTCTAGGCGCTACAGTCTGGAACCGCGTGACCGCTACGGTCGCAGGTTCGAATCCTGCCTCGGGCATGGATGTGTGTGATGTCCTTAGGTTAGTTAGTTTTAAGTAGTTCTAAGTTCTAGGGGACTGATGACCTCAGAAGTTAAGTCCTATAGTGCTCAGAGCCATTTGAACCATTTTTGAACCAACTACCTCATCAATAAATTAAAAACAATTGCTTCTTACATGAACAAAAACTTTCAAGAGCCGGTAAGTCCAGAAAATGACTGACTACCGTAAATTCAGAAGAATGAGTGATGTTCGATAGGAGGTGTCCGTGATGTAGCAGTAGGCTGGCATTTGGGATCGTTATTTCGTCCTGGCTGCGGCTCTGATTACTACTCATATCTCAACTGTCTCGGCTTCAATCTCGTCGCCAATTTTTAAGGTCTTGCCAAAGTACTTTATCTGTATACATACCTATCCCAGTATATCACACACAGTAAATTCCTAATAAAACACAATGAACAACCGTGAAACTTTACTGATATTTGATTGTTGGGAACCCAGTTCATCAGCAATCAATGCTAAGGACAAACGTTTCAGTTAATCTAAATAGTCTGCATAAGTGAAGCGTTCAAAATGTTTGAAAGGAAAGGCCAACGTTTTGTGAAATTGTTAGTCTAAAGGTCTGTCAGGGTCACTGAGCACTCACTTCGTCCACATTGTGACTTACTTGACCATGTTTTCTTTTTTTTTCGTGTATTCGGTAGGGATCTTCGATACAGTGCCTCTTGAAACTCCAAATTCTTCAGCGACCTTGGTTATGGCAGCACTCACCATACGCGCACCAACAATTTGCCCACATCTGAACTCACTTAGCCCCGACATAATGCACACACAGCTACGCAGGACACTGTTCTGATCCTGACCGATACTTGCACCACACTGAGGACATTACACGGGCGCTCTTCGTGTCAAATACGACAGTGAAACCAGCAGGCTTGGAGCCCAAGTCGGTTAGGTACGTACATCACCTCATTTTCTTAAGTTATTTGGATTAACGGCAAAGTATCTGTGGGAACAGTTTATGATTTCTTTTTTTAAAAAAAACTGACGACATAGCAGGATGTACGGTGTCCATTCCACCACATGCTGATGATATGTAGCTATCCTTTTTGAAACAAATACATTTTTCGTAATATTCTCAAGGACAAGTCTATACTGAAATAAGGGCGTCTACTATGCCCTGTGTCAGCACCATTTTAGAGTATTGCAAATCGTGCCGCTTTTTCTCATATTCTTGCCATTAAAATTTTTTTGTTAAAACTACAATCTTCGATATATTATTATATCATCATACTTTGGCAATTATCCAACAGTGTACTAATCTATCGTTATTTTTTCTGTCGCAGTAAACTCATTCATAACTACGAAACTGGCTTTTCCTACGACTTCTGCATGACAGAAAAGAACCTCTACGTATTAAAAATTTCACTTGCACTCAGTGGTAGCTCCAGAGGCCTGGGACACCTTACAGCAGATTTTGGGAGAGGCAGTTTGATGACGATGATGTATGTGGGGCGCTCAACTGCGTGGTCATCAGCATTCGTACAAACACCCAATCTTTACTCAGTCCAATTTTTACACAATCCAATCTAGCCGTTGTCACAAATGATAAGGATGATGAAATGATGGGGACAAGACAAACACTCAGTCCCCCGGGCAGTGAAAATCCCCAACCCGGCCGGGAATCGAACCTGGGACCTCGTGATCCAGAGGCAGCAACACGAGCCATTAGACCACGAGCTGCGGACGGGAGAGGCAGTGCATATCTGCTCCTGTATACAGGGTGTCCCAGGAGGAATGGTGAGTATCCTGGGATATGATAGGAACGATCATTCAAAAAAAAGTTTGGTTATCATGGGCTCTAAAACGCATACCTTACGAGCTATGAGCACTTATTCATCTTCGATACTGTGAAACAAATCTCTTCTACCGCAATCTCATAGTATTCCATATTTTGAGACGTGGTGGTATGGAGAACAAATATCTCGTAAACGTGGGCTCTAAAGTGCATACCTTAAGAGCTATGAGCACTTGTTGATTATCGCTACTGCGATACACTTCTCTCTACTGAAAAAGTGCTCACAGTTCTTAAGGTAAGAATTTTAGAACCCAAGTTTAATAGACAATTTTTTCTTGGCTTGGTCGATACTATTTCCTTTCAAGATATGGAAACCAAAGAGCTTGCAGTAACAGACCTTTGTTTCACAGTATCAAAGATGAAGAAGTGCTCATTGCTCTTCAAGTATGGATTTTAGAGAACACGTTTACTAGTCTTTCTTGCTACCAATAATTGTTCTTGTCATATCCCTGAATATTGAACATTCCTCCTGGGACACCCTGTAGACAGCGTACATATGCATATTGCAGTTATTTTTAGCAACAAATCCAGTTCTTGCACTTTGGTGCAAATTATAGTGCTAGAGCCTCTTGGTAAATTGTAGACTGGATTTACAGCCACTCACCTGCTACATATAAATCAGCTTGTCAGTTCTTAGAACATCCATAGCTTTTTTTACCCAGACGATGCTAGTGTGTATAGTAATATGTGTAACACACGCACGCCATCTTTTTAAGGTGTGTAGTGAGCGTACATCTGAAAGTTCACCCACGTCCACACTCCTTTCACATGGAAAGGACCGTTGTATCCATTTCATGAGACACGCGTGCGAGTAAGTATTATATCACCCTCGATATATTTATAAATTATAGAGCGCAACACTTAGTCGTCCTTGTTTTGTAGCTTTCATTTGGCAAATCCAGATTTCGGCTAGTGCCTAGCCGTTATCAATGCACTATTTTCTAGTCTCGATACATGTCAGTTCCCTGCTGAACGGGCGTCAGTCACAGTTCTTTGAGTCAAAGAACTGTGACTCACTCTCAAACAACAGGGTACTTACATTTATCGAGACTAAAAAATGGCTAGGCACTAGCCGAAATCTGGATTTGCCAAATGAAACCTACAAAAGAAGGACGACTGATTACTGCGCTCTATAATTTATAAATAATGTCACAGTCGTTGAGTGCACCAACTTTCCTAATGGAAGGTAACCTGACCCTCAATATACTCCTCGGATTTCCAGCAGTAAAACTGTCTTGCTTCTTGCTACGACTGTACAAATGCATGTGTACTGCTCTATGTTGAATTTTCTTTTAACCCTGCCTGATAAGAGCCTTAGGCTGACAAACAATACAGAAAATACGCTTGAATAAATGTTTTTTGCAAGCCACTTTTTTTTCTAGATGAATTACACTGCCACATATGGTTATTCTCCATTATCTTGGTCACTATATTGCTCCTAAGTAATATGTTGTTACTACTTCCACCAGAAGTGTACTCCGACAGTGATGGACCTTTTCGCCCATTTATATGCAACAGCTACAGTTATATGTGTCTAGTCCCTGTAGCAATCATCTACTCTCCATCCTCCCCCCCCCCCCCCCCCCCCCCCCCGCGCGCACTACAATTCAGTACAGCCTCCTGTCATTGTTACCTCCTGCTTATAAACAAGTAGATAGGCAAATTAGCTATGACCTTAAGCAGATTTAAAATATTACCTGCACAGGTCTAAATAATAAAAAAAAGACAATTGACCCATTTAGATTCCAACACTCATCCTTTGCGTTCGTAAACCGTCAGCCTATCCACTTACCACTTTTTTTCCTGCAGCCTGCTGTAAGGCCACCACTCTATCGACTTTTTTTGCCTTGGACCTATATTCTCCTCTAACTAAGTTTAATCTCCAAAAATAAAAGAAACAAAAATGAAATCTACCCCTACTTGGCACCGCCACTTTACCTCTACGATAAAAAAAGAAATGAACCATCCCTCTTCAGGTGTTGTCCTTAACTATTCCCAAAAATTCTCCCAAGGGGTAGGTTCCACGGATCTATAACTTTTTTTGTTTATTTTTGTAATTATAATATTAGAATTAGTAATTGCGTACAAATGAAAATACTGTAAAACAAAATGTTTCAACAAAAATGTGATTCAAAGTATTAAGTAAAATAGCTTGCGTACACCAGCGAAAAGAATCTTTCTTCAGGGAAAGGTAATCCTGGAATTTTCTTGTCCACCGCCACTAGTGTTTTCTAAGTACGTCAATACCGTCTAAAATATCTACAAAAAACTCATGCTGCATTGCTAATGCCTCAACTAACGCAAAGTACACTCAGCCATTGGAACAAAACGCTTGTCGCTGTAGTAATTCTACCGACGTAGAGTTCTTATATTTCAACCGTATGTATGTGCTCGAATACTGATTTTCAAAAGAAATGATACGATGGGTTAAGTTGCAATGAATGTCGATATTTACTGTATCCTAACTGTTATATTGTTTCTATTTGACGATGAAAACACCGAGCTGAAGCTCCACAGATCGCTAGAGTTGTGAACACCGGTACTTCTGAACTTGGCCACGCGCAATGCTCTGTTCTTGGACTCTACATTATTCGGCCAGGGAAATCATTTTGCCTATCATTCTACGCTTTGAATTACATTATTATGAACGAGAAGAGATAATTAGGTGAACACAAAGGCTATAAGAGAAGTTCACTCTCAGTTTCTCGTCAATCTCAGCCCAACAAATGAATCAAATTCATGTAATTGCCTCTGTTATTGGAGTTACAGCTTTCCCTGTGTTCTCGAAATGATAGTGTTAGTTGTCCTAGAAAGGAAGAGGCTTCTGGCAATCCCTTAAATATTTCTCAGTTCTGTTTCAATGCTTCATTGTGCTTAAAATGCTTGCACGTTTTAGTCAATCCTACTTTTACTATCTGTGCACAAGGCTAGTCATGCATGTATACGAGGATCAGATTTTTAATGCATTCAAACTGCAGTGTTCAGATCATTAAGGCCTGAATAACCACGATCTTTACTTGTTAAAAGACATTTTCGATACACCATGAGCTGCACTAGAAATGTTTTATTTGTGAAAATCGGTTTTCAGGTTTACACCTCAACATCAGTAGCATTCAATACAGACGAACAAAACTGTATGTGCATCGATTTCTACAAAATGACAACTGTACATACGGGTATACAGCAGTAATAGAAATCTGCTTACATTATGCACTTCTATAGCAATGACATGTTTGTCAGTTAATACGACAGGACCTGAAATATGACTCAGTACACAGTTTGTGCAACAAACATGGCAAATAGAAGTGTTTACACAGTGTTTCACTGCCATATACCCAAATTGTCTTGTTGTAATTATTAGGAAAAATTTCGTATGAAATTTCTGGTTCTTCTGAGTCTTGAAATGGCTAAGACAGTGGGTAGGTCGTCCATTTTCAAGAAGTTCTAACTTTTCGCTTAATGTCCGTGAGTGGAAAGATTTATTTGAAACACCATAACATGACTCTTGCAGTCACTCATTTTGAGAAACTACTGGATAAAATATTATTTGGACGTATTAAACACGATGAATTCATCCGTCACTAAACTAACTAATCCACGCTGAATTTAATGTAGCAGAGGAGAAAAAGTTCTGAACGCAATCTTCCTATTGCACGCATCTACCACGTTTCGTGCTAGCATGGTGTGACGTCACAAACGGCCAAATGGGAATCGAGAGTCGAGACTACCACAGCGCCTTGCTTATCCATTTGAAGAGCTATTGCACGGAAGCGTCTCCACAAGCGCACCACCTTTTGTGCAGCACAGAAACGAGCTGTCAGTTCAAAGGAAACAAAATAATAGCTATTAAATTATGCTTTAATTATTACGACTGGAATTATATATTTGTGACTTAACGACTCATATATGTAATAGAGCATTCAATGCATGCTTTGCGTTCATGTAGGATCCGTCCCTGAGTTACATCTATATTTGACAGTGTCATGTTGAGAAATTGTTTCTTACGCTTTGATTCAAATAACAGTTTCGTAATGCTAGCGTTTAGTACATTTAGACCGCTCCCTACAGGGTCCAACAAAAATATTCTATTCAGTAGTTTTAAACAGCACGTTAAAAATCATGCTCTTTAGTGGAGAAAGATGGAACTCCTTCCACTAGACGCGTATCAGAGCATATTACAAAATGGTTACTGATAACTTTGTTCGCTCTCCTAGGCCTGTGATCTGACATAAGAAATTTGTTATATGCCCTTACAACTGGAGCTCGTCCACGTTAAACGGACTTATCGTTGTTTACAATGCAATTACAGCACCATTGGTAGTCTTCTTCGTGCACGCGCGCGCGCGCACTCACACACACAAACACACAAAAGTCGCGGTTCATTGTTAGATAGTTACACATATCCACAAGCTCATTGTCATGTACAAAAAACCATTGCAATAGTCTACGCTAGTGGTCCATTTCAATGTCTAGATGATATCTACTTCTACATGACTGCTCTGCAATTCACACTGAAGTACTTGTCAGAGAGTTCATCGAAGCACTTTTACACTACTTCTCTGCCGTTCCATTCTCAACAATTTGCAGGAAAAACGAAGACTTAAAATCTTTCCATGTAAGCTCTGATATCTCTTATTATATTACAATGATCATTGCTCCCTATGTAGATGGGTGAAAACAAAATATTTTTGCATCTGAAGCGTGTTAGACGTGGAAATTCCGTGAAAGGATCTCACCACAACGAAGAATGCATTTCTTTTAGTGATTATAATCCAAACTCGCGTGTCATATCCACGATACTCTCTCCCAGTTCCTCAATAGCACAAAACAAGCTACCCATTTTTGAACTTTCACGATGTCCTCCCTCAGTCCTGTATGATACGGATCCGACATCTTTCAGCAATACTCCAGAAGCGGGCGGACAAGTGTAGTGTAAGAGTCTCTTTAGCTGACATGTTGCGTTTTGTAAGAGTTCTGCCAATAAATGGTAGTTTTTGATTTGCTTTCCCCATAACATTATCTATGTGATCGTCCCAATTTAAGTTATTCACAGTTGTAATCCTGAAGTATGTAGCTGAATTTGCGGTCTTTAGATTCGTTTGATTTATCGTGTAATCGAAATTTGGAGGATTCCTTTAACTACTCATGTGGATGACTACACACTTTTTGTTATTTAGAGTCAATTGGCACTTTTTGTACCTTACAGATCTCTCGTCCAAATAATTTTCCCGTTGGTTTCGCTCATCTGATAACTTTACGAGATGGTAAAAGACAGCGTCATCTGCAAACAATCTAAAATGGCTGTTCAGATTGTCTCCTAAACCTTCGTTTTATATCAGGAACAGAAGAGAGCCTTAACACTTCCTTTGGTAACGCCAGATGTTACTTCTCTTTTACTGGGTAGCATAACGTCAGTTGCTACGAAGCATTACCATTCTGAGAAAAATCACGAATCCAGTCGCATAATTGGGGCGATACTGCATAGGACATAATTTCATTAGAAGTCTCTTGTGAGAAACCGTGTCAGTATTTGAAAATCTATAAATACGGAATCAATTTGACCTCCCCTTGTAGCGTCGCAAGTTGTTCCGAGCGAACGTTTGTTTTAGGATAGCTTGCTGCATCTAACTTCGGGGTCTGACATCTAGCGGCGTAACCGAGAGACACATGAGCATCTGTCACTCCCTGCCGTGGGAAAGGTCTCTTACTGGACGCGTACATTCACCACCTATAAGAACCTAAATAAATGATGTTAAACATTATTCAGTCATTTTCAAAATCGGTACACTGTTGTTGTTGTTGTTGTGGTCTTCAGTCCTGAGACTGGCTTGATGCAGCTCTCCATGCTAATCTATCCTATGCAAGCTTCTTCATCTCCCAGTACCTACTGCAACCTACTTACTTCTGAATCTGCTTAGTGTATTCATCTCTTGGTCTCCCTCTACGATTTTTACCCTCCACGCTGCCCTCTAATACTAAATTGGTGATCCCTTGTTGCCTCAGGACATGTCCTACCAAACGATCCCTTCTTCTAGTCAAGTTGTGCCACAAACTTCTCTTCCCCCCAATCCTATTTAATACCTCCTCATTTGTTACGTGATCTACCCACCTAATCTTCAACATTCTTCTGTAGCACCACATTTCGAAAGCTTCTATTCTCTTCTTGTCCAAACTATTTATTGTCCATGTTTCACTTCCATACATGGCTACACTCAATACAAATACTTTCAGAAACGACTTCCTGACACTTAAATCTATAATCGACGTTAACAAATTTCTCTTCTTCGGAAACGCTTTCCTTGCCATTGCCAGTCTACATTTTATATCCTCTCTACTTCGACCATCATCAGTTATTTTGCTCCCCAAATAGCAAAACTCCTTTACTACTTTAACTGTCTCATTCCCTAATCTAATTCCCTCAGCATCACCCGACTTAATTCAACTACATTCCATTATCCTTGTTTTGCTTTTGTTGATGTTCATCTTATATCCTCCTTTCAAGACACTGTCCATTCCGTTCAGCTGCTCTTCCAAGTCCTTTGCTGTCTCTGACAGAATTACAATGTCATTGGCGAACCTCAAAGTTTTAATTTCTTCTCCCTGGATTTTAATACCTACTCCAAATTTTTCTTTTGTCCCCTTTACTGCTTGCTCAATATACAGATTGAATAACATCGCGGACGGGCTACAACCCTGTCTCACTCCCTTCCCAGCCACTGCTTCCCTTTCATGCCCCTCGATTAGAGGTCTGAGCGGATAAGAAAAGTGCAATCCGCACCGCATCTGCAAGATCCTAATCAGCAACCGCATATATTTATGTTTTGAATGAGTAATTAATAGTAATAGACAGCAGTACTTAGAATTATGGTATGTAATGACACAGTTATTGTTAGGGTGCCATATCTGCGACAACTTAACTACTTTTGACTTCTTAAATCACAGGAAATGCTCTATACCTACTCTAAATTAGACCATTCCAAACAGGAAAGGATTGGCGCTCCGGAGCACACACAGTAGCGGCTCGGATCTCGTGAGATTAGATACGCTATTTAAAAAAATAAAATTCAATGTAATAGTATTAAATGATGAAAATATGTGTATAGAAACAATTATATTTGGCTGCTTTTGTGCCAAGGCAGCTGAAAATGACGATGGTTTTAAACTGTTACTAGCTCATTGCATCATTTACCGACAGTTTTTTTTTGTACTCAGTGCTTGGATGTGTCATTTTTGAAGCCATTCATGTCAGCTGATGATTATATTATAGCTTACGCGTTCAGTCCTCGTCATTTCCAGGCGAAAATATTTACAGAATTAGGCCTACACTGCAAAATGCTGGCGCAACTGTGAAAAAGTTAAACTGCCAGCAATAATTGACGTTGTCTTGAAGAAATAACTCGTCCCCCGAAGAGTGACAACAAAATCAGTCGTTATATAAGTTAGGAGTGGTTGGATGAGGTAGCAGTTCCTTAGCAGTCACTGCACCGTTCTTGGTCCCCACATCAATAAGAAACTGTGCCGTCTCGAGAAACCCAGATCCACACGCAACTTCGAATGGTAAAATGTCTTTGCTGACAAGATTGATCAGTTTTCTGTCGCGGCTGTCTTCAAATTTGGCGGAACTTCAGAAACTTTCACGTCTCTCTTGGTACTTAAATAAATAATTATGCTACTTTGTTGAGCCTCACACGATTGTTTTAGCAAATTTGTAGTTCCACTTTTGTGTCCAGCGTAGGAATATACTTTTTTACATGCAAAACAAGCCACTATATCTATTATCTTTTCGTTGCCATCAAATACGTATGTGAATTTTTTCCAAATTGGCGATTTCAATTTGTTTTCCTTCACTAATGTATAATCACCTTTTATAGCCTTACATGAAATTGTATCCATCGATATGGTGTTCATTTGAAGAAAGAACTGTCACTGGTATTTGCTACGATGCACATTGTCACTCGGTCACTACAAAGCACTAACTGAAGTCAGTGGAAAATTGCAACGGGCACTTGTCTGGTAGACAGTGGGCAGGTTTGCCACCCAGAGAGCACTTCACAGGCCACACAAAAGAAACGGTCGCGGAAACGGATTAGACGCAGTCTCTTGGGTACAGCTACGTCGGTCGTAGCCAGGGGCTGACGACAACAGACATTCGCTCTACCCGGGCCCTGCAAGATTCCAAGAATGTCAACAGCCTTGAAGTTTTGAACTAACATTGCAACATACGTACTGGGCAGATGCCTTGCTCATTATCCGCAGATGACCCGCGGATATCCGAGCCGGTCGCGATTTTATCCGCCGAGTAACAAATACCGCGGATATATCCGCGGATATCCGCATCCGCGCAATCCTCTACAGTTATAACTGCCATCTGGTTTCTGTACAAATTGTTAAAAGCCTTTCGCTCCCTGTATTTTACCGCTGCCACCTTTAGAATTTGAAAGAGAGTATTCCAGTCAACAGTATTTTGCAGCCGTGACTTACTAAACTGATAGTTCGGTAATTTTCACATCTGTCAACACCTGCTTTCTTTGGGATTGGAATTATTATATTCTTCTTGAAGTCTGAGGGTATTTCGCTTGTCTCGTACATCTTGCTCACCAGATGGTAGAGTTTTGTCAGGACTGGCTCTCCCAAGGCCGTCAGTAGTTCTAATGGCGTGTTGTCTACTCCTGGGGCCTTGTTCCCACTCAGGTCTTTCAGTGCTCTGTCAAACTCTTCACGCAGTATCTTATCTCCCATTTCGTCTTATCTACATCCTCTTCCATTTCCATAATATTGTCCTCAAGTACATTGCCCTTGTATAGATCCTCTATATACTCCTTCCACCTTTCTGCTTTCCCCTCTTTCCATCTGAGTTCTTGATGTTCATACAAGTGGCTCTCTTTTCTCCAAAGGTCTCTTTAATTTTCCTGTATCTATCTTACCCCAAGTGAGATAAGCCTCTACATCCTTACATTTGTCCTCTAGCCATTCCTGCTTAGCCATTTTGTACTTCCTGTCGATCTCATTTTTGAGACGTTTGTATTCCTTTTTGCCTGCTTCATTTACTGCATTTTTTATTTTCTCCTTTCATCAATTAAATTAAATATTTCTTCTCTTACCCAAGGATTTCTAAAAGCCCTCCTCTTTTTACCTACTTGATCCTACCTTTTGTTATTCAAGAGAAGACTGGCTTACCGTCAGTTGCTACGAACCAGGACCATTCTGAGAATAATCACGAATCCAGTCGCATAATTGGGGCGATACTGCATAGGACGTTTCATTACAAGTCTCTTGTGAGAAACGGTGTCGATATCTGAAAATCTATAAATACGGAATCAGTTTGACCTCCCCTTGTAGCGTCGCAAGTTGTTCCGAGCGAACGTTTGTTTTGGATAGCTTGCTGTATCTAACTTCGGGGTCTGACATCTAGCGGCGTAACCGAGAGACACATGAGCGTCTGTCACTTCCTGCCGTGGGACAGCAATTCACGGTCTCTTACTGGACGCGTACATTCACCACCTATGAGAACCTAAATAAATGGTATTAAACATTATTCAGTCATTTTCAAAATCGCTACACTACCTTTTGTTATTCAAGAGAAGACTGTATAAATGGCCTACCGTCAGTTGCTACGAACCATGACCATTATGAGAAAAATCACGAATCCAGTCGCACAATTGGAGCGATACTGCATAGGACGTAATTTCATTACAAGTCTCTTGTGAGAAACGGTGTCGATATCTGAAAATCTATAAATACGGAATCAGTTTGACCTCCCCTTGTAGCGTCGCAAGTTGTTCCGAGCGAACGTTTGTTTTTGGATAGCTTGCTGTATCTAACTTCGGGGTCTGACATCTGGCGGCGGAACCGAGAGACACACGAGCGTCTGTCACTCCCTGCCGTGGGACAGCAATTCACGGTCTCTTACTGGACGCGTACATTCACCACCTATGAGAACCTAAATAAATGATATTAAACATTATTCAGTCATTTTCAAAATCGGAACACTACCTTTTGTCATTCAAGAGAAGATTTTATAAAAATTTCAACATTCTAAGTGTCATAGGTTCGGAGATTTAAAAAATGACTAAAAAGTAAAAAACTGACACTTAGGGAACTAAATTCATTTAGGAAATATGATAGTTTATCGTTTTGTATAATTGGAAAACATAAACCGAACTCTCAGAGTGCAGAATTAATTAACTGAGATTTTCATATTAAAACTTTAATTATTTTTCGTTTTCGTAACATAAAAATCAGACGAAGTTATAATTTGTGTCTAATACGGTTGTGAGAGTAAATTTGTGTAAATGAGAGTGTGTATGTGGGACATTCCTTTAATTTCAATGTTGCTTTATACACCGTCTTAAGCAACCTGCAAGAGTTACACAAGCCTGTCGTGGGAAAATGATCCTAGGCGATTTACTCACTAGGTGTCTAGGTGTGGTTGCTATTGTAACAGAGCAGCCAGAAAGTCAGCTGGAGTAAAATCAATATCTAAAGAATATTTCCAGAATTATTGTCTTTTCGTTTTCGCTTATTCAACATTACTTTAATATTTGCATGTCAGATTGATGCAAATGCGTCTGTATATAAGAATTGGTGCAGCCCAGTTTTTGGCGTGAGTATGTTGAAGAGTGAGCATTCCGATTGACAGCGAGTATGGTCAGCCAATTTAGAATTGAGACAGTTCCCTCTCGTTACCTGATAGATGTACCGGGAACGCGGATGGTCTAATGTGTAAGATGAATTTCTTAGTGTTTTAGATACTGGTGAGCTAAGACGATAGCAGTTGCTATTGACGACTATTTGGCGAGATTTCAGATATTTTGACTAAATCTGTTGGACAGATATTCGTGTGTGAAATATTGGCCCTCATGGTATCTGCGTGGCATGTTTCAGTATTCAACTACTGAGCGTTTTTGGCGTCAATTTTCTTTTTTAGAAATCCACAAGAAGGAACGAATGTATTAACTCAAATTAATGGTGAAGTAAATGACTATTTATTCGGGTCGTGTTTGGACAGATTTCTGGCTGCTGTGCGAGTGAAATGTGTGTATGAGTTGTGAACTGGAAGAAAATAGCCAATAGTTTAAATGTGGACTGAATAGTACCCTTTTTTATTGACTATCAAGGACAAAATAAACATATTTTGTGTGGAAATTTCGGACATTATTTTACAGAAGCCAATCCATTTTGTTAATGTCCAATAAAATTGAATGACAGTTTTTCTACAGAACTTCTTTCATAACTAGAGTTGCGCTGCCTCAGTAATTGTAGATATTAGATGGTGTTTTTTTTTATCAACGCTGCTTTTACATCATCTTGTAGGTATCTGCGATGCTGAGTGAAGGGACATCGAGCAGATGCAGTTCTGAGGTAGGTGAATTTTAATTTGCAGCCTGCAGTCACAACGACGTCATGAGAAAAAAAAATAATAAAACCCGCCCCGCCGCAATTGGTGCTTTATTGACCGGGAAAAACAGTAATAAAGTTCTGGTGTTGAGGAACTTTATAAAAAGCAGCAATGTTTAAATGGACTCGTAAAGTATTCACACGCGAGTGATAAAGGAACTATTACGGAACAATAGACACGTGTGCTTATGAATTGTTGTTGGAGCGCAGCAGCAAAGAATTCGAATGAGAAATTATTAGTGAAGTGTACCGTGCAGAGAGAACAATTGACTGTGCGCTGTAGCAGACGATGTGCCGACAACTGACGACCGACAGGCGCCGCGCTACTGCAGTAAACAAACTAGACGAACGGGGAGGTTGGAGCCATGGCGGATGTGGTGGCCCTTAAACTGGACTTGAGTTTGCTGAGCCTGATACGTGGACCCGCTGTTCCATCTTGCCGTGGTGGAGACGCCTGACAATAAAAGTGAAGTTGTGTTTTACTTCATTGGGTGTGTGCTGAAAAACTGTCTGAAACGTCTGAAAATAATCAGGCAATGGTAAAAAGAGAGACTGGGTGTAGATTTGGGGAATGTAAAAGATGAAAATGATTGATAATTTCAGTTCTGATGTGTCACAAGCAAATGTCAGTAAGAGTTTGCCAGATTCGCTTTATGTTAATTGTGGGACTGATTGTGAACAAACCATGATCTACATCTACATGACTACTCTGCAATTCACATTTAAGTGCTTGGCAGAGGGTTCATCGAACCACAATCATACTATCTCTCTACTATTCCACTCCCGAACAGCGAGCGGGAAAAACGAACACCTAAACCTTTCTGTTCGAGCTCTGATTTCTCTTATTTTATTTTGATGATCATTCCTACCTATGTAGGTTGGGCTCAACAAAATATTTTCGCATTCGGAAGAGAAAGTTGGTGACTGAAATTTCGTAAAAAGCTCTCGCCGCGACGAAAAACGTCTATGCTGTAATGACTTCCATCCCAACTCGTGTATCATATCTGCCACACTCTCTCCTCTATAACGTGATAATACAAAACGAGCTGCCCTTCTTTGCACCCTCTCGATGTCCTCCGTCAATCCCACCTGGTAAGGATCCCACACCGCGCAGCAATATTCTAACAGAGGACGAACGAGTGTAGTGTAAGCTGTCTCTTTAGTGGACTTGTTGCATCTTCTAAGTGTCCTGCCAATGAAACGCAACCTTTGGCTCGCCTTCCCGACAATATTATCTATGTGGTCCTTCCAACTGAAGTTGTTCGTAATTTTAACACCCAGGTACTTAGTTGAATTGACAGCCTTAAGAATTGTACTATTTATCGAGTAATCGAATTCCAACGGATTTCTTTTGGAACTCATGTGGATCATCTCACACTTTTCGTTATTTAGCGTCAACTGCCACCTGACACACCATACAGCAATCTTTTCTAAATCGCTTTGCAGCTGATACTGGTCTTCGGATGACCTTACTAGACGGTAAATTACAGCATCATCTGCGAACAACCTAAGAGAACTGCTCAGATTGTCACCCAGGTCATTTATATAGATCAGGAACAGTAGAGGTCCCAGGACGCTTCCCTGGGGAACACCTGATATCACTTCAGTTTTACTCGATGATTTGCCGTCTATTACTACGAACTGCGACCTTCCTGACAGGAAATCACGAAACCAGTCGCACAACTGAGACGATACCCCATAGCTCCGCAGCTTGATTAGAAGTCGCTTGTGAGGAACGGTGTCAAAAGCTTTCCGGAAATCTAGAAATACGGAATCAACTTGAGATCCCCTGTCGATAGCGGCCATTACTTCGTGCGAATAAAGAGCTAGCTGCGTTGCACAAGAGCGATGTTTTCTGAAGCCATGCTGATTATGTGTCAGTAGATCGTTCCCTTCGAGGTGATTCATAATGTTTGAATACAGTATATGCTCCAAAACCCTACTGCAAACCGACGTCAATGATATAGGTCTGTAGTTAAATGGATTACTCCTACTACCCTCCTTAAACACTGGTGCGACCTGCGCAATTTTCCAATCTGTAGGTACGGATCTATTGGTGAGCGAGCGGTTGTATATGAGTGCTAAGTAGGGAGCTATAGTATCAGCGTAATCTGAAAGGAACCTAATCGGTATACAATCTGGACCTGAAGACTTGCCCGTATCAAGCGATTTGAGTTGCTTCGCAACCCCTAAGGTATCTACTTCTAAGAAACTCATGCTAGCAGATGTTCGTGTTTCAAATTCTGGAATATTCCATTCGTCTTCCCTGGTGAAGGAATTTCGGAAAACTGCGTTCAATAACTCCGCTTTAGCGGCACAGTCGTCGATAACAGTACCATCGGCACTGCGCAGCGAAGGTATTGACTGCGTCTTGCCGCTTGTGTACTTTACATCCGTCCAGAATTTCTTCGGATTTTCTACCAAATTTCGAGACAATGTTTCGTTGTGGAACCTATTAAAGGCATCTCGCATCGAAGTACGTGCCAAATTTCGCGCGTCTGTAAATTTTAGCCCATCTTCAGGATTTCGCGTTCTTCTGAACTTCGCATGCTTTTTCCGTTGCCTCTGCAACAGCGTTCGGACCTTTTTTGTGTACCACGGGGGATCCGTTCCATCTCTTACCAATTTATGAGGTATGAATATCTCAATTGCTGTTGCTACTATATCTTTGAATTTGAGCCACATCTCGTCTACATTCGCATAGTCAGTTCGGAAGGAATGGAAATTGTCTTTTAGGAAGGCTTCTAGTGGCACTTTATCCGCTTTTTTAAATAAAATTATTTTGCGTTTGTTTCTGATGGATTTGGAAGAAATGGTATTGAGCCTAGCTACAATGACCTTGTGATCACTAATCCCTGTATCAGTCATGATGCTCTCTATCAGCTCTGGATTGTTTGTGGCCAAGAGGTCAAGTGTGTTTTCGCAACCATTTACAATTCGCGTGGGTTCGTGGACTAACTGCTCCAAATAATTTTCGGAGAATGCATTTAGGACAATCTCGGAAGACGTTTTCTGCCTACCACCGGTTTTGAACAAGTATTTTTGCCAACATACCGAGGGTAGGTTGAAGTCCCCACCAACTATAACCATATGAGTGGGGTATTTATTTGTTACGAGACTCAAACTTTCTCGGAACTGTTCCGCAACTGTATCATCGGAGTCTGGGGGTCGGTAGAAGGAGCCAATTATTAACTTAATTCGGCTGTTAAGTATAACCTCCACCCACACCAATTCGCACGGAGTATCTACTTCGACTTCACTACAAGATAAACCACTACTGACAGACACCAACACTCCACCACCAATTCTGCCTAATCTATCTTTCCTGAACACCGTCTGAGACTTCGTAAAAATTTCTGCAGAACTTATTTCAGGCTTTAGCCAGCTTTCTGTACCTATAACGATATCAGCTTCTGTGCTTTCTATTAGCGCTTGAAGCTCAGGTACTTTTCCAGCGCAACTACAACAGTTTACAACTATAATTCCGACTGTTCCTTGATCCAAGCACGTCCTGTAATTGCCAAGCACCCTTTGACATTGCAGCCCATCCCGCACTTTCCCGAGGCCTTCTAACCTAAAAAACCGCCCAGTCCATGCCACACAGCCTCCGCTACCCGTGTAGCCGCCAGCTGAGTGTAGTGAACTCCTGACCTATTCAGCGGAACCCGAAACCCCACCACCCTATGGCGCAAGTCAAGGAATCTGCAGCCAATACGGTCGCAAAACCGTCTGAGCCTCTCATTCAGACCCTCCACCCGGCTCTGCACCAAAGGTCCGCAGTCGGTTCTGTCAACGATGCTGCAGATGGTGAGCTCTGCCTTCATCTCGTAAGCAAGACCGGCAGCCTTCACCAAATCAGATAGCCGCTGGAATCCAGAGAGAATTTCCTCAGATCCAAAGCGACACACGTCATTAGTGCCGACATGTGCCACCACCTGCAGCTGGCTGCACCCTGTGCTCTTCATGGCATCCGGAAGGACCCTTTCCACATCAGGAATGACTCCTCCCGGAATGCACACGGAGTGCACACTGGATTTCTTCCCCTCCTTAGCCGCCATATCCCTAAGGGGCCCCATTACACGCCTACATTGGAGCTCCCAACTACCAGTAAGCCCACCCTCTGCGATTGCCCGGACCTTGAAGGCTGAGAATGATCCTCTGAAACAGGGCAGGCGGCTGCATCTGGCTCAGCCAGAGACAGTGCCTGAAACCGGTTTGTCAGACGCACCGGGGAGGCTTTCTGATCAGCCTCCGGGGACGCCTTTCGCTGCCTGCCACGCCTTGGAACGACCTCCCAATCAACCACAGGCGAGGGCTCAGCCCCACTGCGGGCAGCAACCGGGGCAACCACAGCGGCAGACCGATCTGGGGACAGACGGGATGAGGTTGACATCCCCGTGATACCCGAGTCCGGCTCCCCACAGTGGTGCCCATTGGCAACAGCCTCAAGCTGCGCGACCGAAGTCAGCTGTGAGCGAAGGGATGCCAAGTCAGCCCTCATCCGAACACAGCAATCGCAGTCCCTGTCCATTCTAATTGATGTTTAACAACAGTTACTGAAACACGAGTCCGTGCCTAGATAACGCAAGCGGAACACACAAAGAATGTATCAACTAACCTGTACAAATGTCTAACGACTGCGCTACAATCTGCTGAATTTACGATTACAGTAACTAAAACTCGAAATTGCACCTCCTATACGAAACTCACACGCAATTTAAATAAGAATCTACGAAGTAAACACTAAAGCGCGATGCTACAACTGTCAAATACTATAATACGCCCGAAATATATGAATTAAACAATGCAAGTACCCAAAAACACGCAAAGAAATTAATTAAACTATCTAACAAATAAGTAAGCTAGGGTTATACGACTTGCTGCAGCAGCTGCTTATCCAACGGCGGCAGGGAGCACACTGACTGGCCAACCGACACTGGCCGTTCACAACAAAAACAGAAGACAGACGACTACGCGAATTTGCACTATTCAGGTACTAAGGCGCGATGCTACAACCCTCAAATACTATAATACGCCCGAAATATATGAATTAAACAATGCAAGTACCCAAAAACACGCAAAGAAATTAATTAAACTATCTAACAAATAAGTAAGCTAGGGTTATACGACTTGCTGCAGCAGCTGCTTATCCAACGGCGGCAGGGAGCACACTGACTGGCCAACCGACACTGGCCGTTCACAACAAAAACAGAAGACAGACGACTACGCGAATTTGCACTATTCAGGTACTAAGGCGCGATGCTACAACCCTCAAATACTATAATACGCCCGAAATATATGAATTAAACAATGCAAGTACCCAAAAACACGCAAAGAAATTAATTAAACTATCTAACAAATAAGTAAGCTAGGGTTATACGACTTGCTGCAGCAGCTGCTTATCCAACGGCGGCAGGGAGACGAAGTTGAAAATATGCTCGTTACTGTTAAAGACATAGAGCAAGAACCAATGTTAGGTGCTTGTGAACCAAAGAACAAAATGTCACAAATGTTAGCAAATATTTTAAAGCATATGGATCAGATGAATACTAATATGAGTAAAATGGGTCAGATATTAAGACATCATTAAGTTCTGAAATAAATGAATTGCATTCTAAAGTTGAACAGGGATTTAATAATTTGTCAGTTGAAATGGAATCCAAACTGGAAGATAAAATTTCGAATTTCAGAGATCTGTGGAAAAATGACCTGACTTTGTTGAATAATAACATTAAAAGAGAAATGTATCAGGTCAGGCGAGAATGTAATGCTGCAATTGTAACAGCGGAAAGTGAACTAACTTCCCAGATTAGCCAGGTTGCTGAGGGCAGCGAACAGTTCAAAGAATATGTAAATTCCACAGTGCATAAAATTCATGAACATGTACAGACTGTAGGAAATTACTGTGAGCTTAACCATACTGTCTTACCAAGTAAAACTAAAGAAGAGAAAGACAGGTGTACAAAGTTTGGAGCACAAGTGGCTAATAAAATCACTAACCTAGAAACTAACATTAATCAGTTAGGTACCAGTGTGAATGAACAGTTGTGTGAACATGACGGTAGACTACCAAAAGTAGAACAGTGTGCCAACAGCAGTAGTGGTAGTATCCTATCTAACACTGTAATAGACTCATCTGAAATAGCATATGTAACTCATCGACAATTTTTGAAATTTGATCCAAACAAGAATGGGCACCCGAAAGAACTCTGGAGCAACTTTGATGATGAGTTACCTAAGGTATGGAATGACAAGGAAAAAATAGGCTTTATTACATATAATTTAATGGGAGAAGCTAGAAATTGGGGTCATTCAGCTTCTCATAAGTATGGCAAGTTGGCTGATTTCAAACAGGCATTTTTTGAAGAATATTGGGGCAAGAGGAAACAGATGGATGTTTTGAATAAGTTTTGGTCAGGAGAGAGGTACGATCCCAAGAAAGATAATATTAAAAGGTTTGTACAAAAATGGGTAACTACTTTAACATATCTAAGTTCAAAAGTAGAAACTGAGCAAATAAGTATGGGAATAGAAAATAAGCTGCCATTGTACAGGGGAAACAAAATAATTTCAGCTCCCAGAGATAATCTTGATAGATTTCTTCACTATCTGGAAAGAGTGGAAAGTATTTTAAAGGAAGAAGAAAATGCCAGGAGAGAATATAGGCCTCCTGCCAGACAGAATGATAATAGACGTTAAGTTAACGTATACAGAATCAGCGTCCAAAGAGGTAACGGATACAGAGGTAGATTTAGAGGCCGAGGAGGTACTAGTGGGAATAGGTTCAAAGTACTGGTTCAGTATAACGACTGCCGTCAGCTGTAGGCCGAAGACGTAACAGAGAGGCGGTGCCCGCCCGATGACATGCATCTTAGACACAATAACAACACCCAGGAGGAAAACTGTTAGCGGTGTGCGATGAAGTTGGCGCTCGCAGACGAAAACATTACAGGCTATACCCGTCAGTGACACCCTTGTAAAAAAGCGCCTACCAAACAACATATTGGTAATAATAATTTAGTCACGAAGAGAGCAGAGGAGAGTGACACGGAGAAACTAAAGGTATATCCAGTAAATAACTTAAGCTAGCAGTATATGATAAAGACAGTGCAAATAAAGATCATAAGGACCATAATGTTAAGGAACAAGTAAATTTAAGTGAAGATTCGGATAAGGAAAGAGGGGTGAATCAGTATTGCGAAACAGATGAGAGGCTACCAGTGAATTTTGAAATTAATGCCGGAGTAAGGTTCGAAGAAGTTTTGAGTAAATTAATTGTAGTTATTTCAGAAAGTGAAAAAAGAGAATCAGAAGAAGGCGAAGAAGGAAGTGGTGTGGAAATTTCTGACAATACTTTGGAATCGGTTGCAGAATCAGAGGAAAATTATGGTGAGAAGTTGGAGGAGTACTTTAAGTTGTCAATAGTAGACAGACTTGTGAAAGCTGCCACTACTAATAATAATCAAAAGGAGAACCCAGTAAATGTAAGTATGATTTCCATAAGGGAGGCAGGATTCGACCGACATGAAGTGGTGCAGGATTTGTTAGAGGAACTTGAGACTGTAATCAGGAGAGAGTATGTAGGACAACCGATTATTGAAGTAATGATGTGTGAAGAAAAAGTTTCTTGTCTAATTGATACCGGTTCGGAAGTGTGTGCTGTATCTCAGAATTTGGTAAATGCTCTCACAAATAATAACGAAGTAGTTATCATGCCAGTGAGTGGTCTAAACATTATTGTAGCTACTGGAAAAACTAATAAATTGGTTAAACAAGAAGTCCTATTACTCGTAACTGTAAGTGGGGTAGAAATAAAACAGAATTTTCTAGTTATAAATGGACTCAGTGTGGAAATTTAGGTGGGTGCCGACTTCTTGCATATATATGAAGGATGGGTAAATTTTGCGTCCAATGATGTAATTATAAGAATAAGTGGCAAACCTGTAGTTATTCCATTCATTGGAAAGAGACAGAGTGTAAACGAAGAATCCATTCGTTGGAAGAAGACAGAGTGTAAACGAAGAATAAAGTGACATTCCAACACGATACTGTAGGACATTTATCGAAGGCTATAATGAATATGGTGAAAGAAAAGAAGTGGATCGTTCTGAGCTAGAGAGTGTCAGAATTAGGATCAAGGAGAAATTAGAGGAACTTACAGAATTAACTGAAATACAAAAGGACGATTTAAGACAAATGTTGAATAAACATTGTGAGGTATTTTCAGATCAGCCTGGGTTCGTTCGAAGTTACGAATGGTACTTAAATGTGAAACAAGATGCACATATTTTCAAAAAACCATTCGCCGTTTCAAAAGTGCATAAGGAAGCCGTTCTAGACTTAATACAGAAAATGCTTTTTTGGGGGATAATTGAAAAGGCTGTTAGTGTATACAATAGCCCTTTGGTTGCAGTACCGGTACCTAAGGAGGACGGCTCAGTTAGGCTCAGTTAGACGCTAGGGCGTTGAATAAGATTGTTTTACCAGAGAGTGACAGGCCAGAAAACATTGAAGAATTATTACAGAAGTTTAAAGGGGCTAAATTTTTTATTTCTATGGATGTTACGTGTGGATACTAGAATCTACCTCTGGATAAGGAATCCAGAAAGTATACAGCGTTCCTGTTTGAAGGACGATGTCACCAGTATATGGTTGTGGCTTTTGGATCAAATATCAGTGTTGGTGCATTTGTCAGGGCAATGTCTAAGGTTTTAGGTGATGAGTTATTGAGGCGAATCACTGTTTACGTGGACGATGTACTGATTTCGACTCCAACTTGGGAAGAGCACTGTTTGTTGTTATACAATGTGTTAAATGCTATTAAAACGGGGGGGGGGGGGGGGGGGGATGAAATTGAAGTTAGATAAGACGGAATTTGTCAAAAAAGAGATTGAATTCCTGGGACATATAGTATGCGGCGAAGGAATTATACCCGATCCAAGTAAAATAAATGCTATATTGTGATCACGAGATGATGAAGAACCACAGTAACTGACTGGTTTTAGAGATGCTCTGAGGGCGACAGAAGTTGGCTGGAGTTAGCTTCAGTTATGTGTAATGAAGAGCCGCAGTAATTGGCCAGTGTTTTCAGTACTTTACTATAAGGAATATTTGTATTTTTCTTGAATAATGTGTACGAGAAGTACAGAGCCACTGAGGTAGCATGAGTTATATTCAAATTTCATATACAAGGACTCTTGGCAGTATTTGACAATAATTTATGTACTTTATAAAAGGTGTGTCTAAGATGTATTGCTAAAGCCACAGAAGCTGGCGTAAAGGATTTTCAGTCTGTTACCGCAATATGGTAAATTCCGTATATAGGATAAATGTGAGGACTTTGCTAAAGCCACAGAGGATGACAAGTATATTTTTCAGAGATTTTTATGAGTACCTTTCTATAGAATAGATGTTCTTTGTAAATAGTATTATGTAAGATGTGAGTAATATTTCAGTGATTTTATAAAATTGTCTTTCTCTTTTTGTAAGATGTATATACAAGGAGCTGCAGGACTGCAGGAGGTGGACTGATTGATTTTCAATGCTCAATAATTTTGTGTTTCTTTACGTAATGTGTAATGATGTTTTTCAGAGCCGCAGATGTTGGCGGTGATAACTCTGCAGGCTATTTTATGATGTTGTATTTTGTTCTTTGTGTACAATACCTTATTTGTGTGAAGGCAAGCTGTAAATTTGGTTTTCTGAAAGAGAGTTGAGAAAGAGTGTTTTTTGGGAGTCAGCAGAATTTGTAACAGTAACTTGGTTTATGATTAAAACAGATTTTGGAAAAAGATTTCAGTAGTAGTGCCAATAGTGGGTACTGTTGATCTTTTGAGGGACAGTTAATTCACTTTGTACTGAGATGATTAATACTGAATTTAACTACTGAAGATAACATGCTGAGTTTTGATGAACTATGAATTTGTCTGAGAAAAAAAGCTTTGTTTAAATGATAGAAGTAAATTAAAAAAGAACAGTAAAGTTTTCGAATTTTTTTTATAGAGTTCTTTGTTTTTGAATTTGAGAGCAGCAATTGCTGACTTAAGTACATATATGTGTTAGGTTAGGATGTAGATATTAAGCATGGATACTTAAACGTACTGTATTTTGCAGGCATGGGAAAAACTGTACAGAACCTGATACAAGACTGAGAGAGAACTCCAATCTGTAACTAAGAGCCAGAATTATATAGCCCAGTGACGAGACATTGTGTGACCCATATGTAAGTGTTGATTGGAAGTGATCTGAACCCATTTTATTCATCGGAGACAGCTATGAGAACTCCAACGTGTTGTCAGAGAAATGTTAGGTAAAAAGACGACCCCCATAACGAAGTGAATATATTCTGTTAGTGTTCAGGAAGGGATACCCTACATACTGCCTAAATTGTATTTTAATACATTTTTGAATTTTGTTAAAGTGACTTAATAAAATTACTATTTTTACTTGAAGTCAAAGTAATAGATTAAGAACTTTATTCAGAGAGGATTGTAATTTGAAGGAAAATCCAATGTAAATATATTGTTAATTTAATTGTGAGAAAAATGTGATTTTGGAGAAAGATGGAAATTTTCTGTAGATTAATTTAATTGTATGTTATTCAGTGGTAGCCTTTGATATTCGATGTAATTGTATATACTACTGTCATGAAGTTTAGACATTTGGTTAATTGAGAAAAACAAAGTTTGATTAGCAGTGTCGAGGTAGTTAAAGATTCAGTTTTTGGACACAGTAAGAACCATAAAATGTAATTAAAAGAAATTTTAGGTTCTTAGGGGGTGTGCAGCGTCGCAAGTTGTTCCGAGGGTACTTATGCTTTAGGATAGTTTGCTGCCGGCCGCGGTGGTCTAGCGGTTAAGGCGCTCAGTCCGGAACCGCGCGACCGCTACGGTCGCAGGTTCGAATCCTGCCTCGGGCATGGATGTGTGTGATGTCCTTAGGTTAGTTAGGTTTAAGTAGTTCTGAGTTCTAGGGGACTGATGACCACAGCAGTTAAGTCCCATAGTGCTCAGAACCATTTGAACCATTTTTGATAGCTTGCTGTATCTAACTTCGGGGGCTGACATCTAGCGGCGTAACCGAGTGACACATGAGCATCTGTCACTCCCTGCCGTGGGAAAGCTATTCAAGGTCTATTACTGGACGCGTACATTCACCACCTATAAGAACCTAAATAAATGATATTAAATATTATTCAATCATTTTCAAAATCGGTGCACTACCGTTTGTTATTCAGGAGAAGATTTTATAAAAATTTCAGCATTGTAACTATCGTAGTTTCGGAGATAAAAAGAAAAATTACTAAAAAGTAAAAATCCGACACTTACCGAACTAAATTTAGTTAGAAAATATGACAGTTTATCATTTGGTATAACTGAAAAATATAAACCGAACTCTCAGTGTGCAGAATTAAGTAACAGAGATTTTCATTTTCAAACTTTAATTATTTTTCGTTTTCGTAATATAAAAATCAGACGAAGTTATTCTTTGTGTCTGATATGGCTGTGAGAGTAAATGTGAGTAAATGAAAGTGTGTATGTGGGACATTCGTTTAATTTCAGTGTTGCATTATATACAGCCATAAGTAACCTGCAAGAGTTACGCAAGCCTGTCGTGGAAAAATGTTCATAGGGAATTTACCCACTTTGCTAATGACGTATACCTAGGTGTGATTGCTATTGTAAGAGAGTAGCCAGAAAGTCAGCTGTCATAAAATATGTATCTAAAGAATATTTCCAGAGTTAATGTCTTTTCGTTTTCGTTTATTAAACATTACTTTAATATTTGCATGTCAGATTGACGTAAATGCGTCTGTGTATAAGAATTGGTGCAGACCAGTTTTTGGCACGAGTATGATCATGAGCGAGCACTCTGATTGGCAGTAAGTATGGTCAGCCAATCAAATTTGACACGGTTCCTGCTCTTTACCCGATAGTTATACTGGGAGTGAGGCTGCAAGAAGAGAGTCGCTTGCTAGCTTTGAACTCGGAAGGTCATGTTACTAGTCCCAGTCAAAACAATATGTAACATGAAGAATTTCTTAGTGTTTTCGATATTAGTGAGCTAAGTCGATAGCAGTTGCTGTTGAGGACTGCTTGGAGAAAGTTCAGACATTTTGACTAAATCTGTTGGACAGATATTCGTGTGTGAAACATTGGCCTTCATGGTATCTGGGTGGCATGTTGCAGTATTCAACCACTAAGTATTTTTGGCGAGTAGTTTCATTTTTAGAAATCCACAAGAAGAACCGAATGTAATAACTTAAATTAGTGGTAAAGCTAATGACTGGGGAAACATTGTTTAATTCGGGTCGTGTTTGGACAAATTTAAGAAAATAGCCAATAATGTAAATGTGGACTGAATAGTACATTTTTTTAATTGTCTATCAAGGACAAAATAAACATTTTTGTGTGAAATTTCGGATATTTTTTTCCAGAAGCCCATTCATTTTCTTTTTCTACAAAACTTACTTTCATAACTAGAGTTGCGTGGCCTCAGTGGGACATCGAACAGACGCTGTTATGAGGTTGGTTAAATTAACTTTGCAGCCTGCTCAGTGACAACAACGTAACGAGAAAAAAAAAGACTAACCCTGCCCTGGCTCTCCCTGTCGATAGCATTTCTTACTTCATGAGAATAAAGAGCTAGTTGTGTTTCGCAAAACCAATATTTTCTGAATTCGTGTTGATCTTTTGTCAGTAATTCCATTTTCAAGGTAATTTATAATGTTCGAACACAGTTTATTTTCCAAAATTCTACTGCAAGTCGACATTAGTGATATGATTCATCGGATTACTCCAATTTCCTTTCTTGGGTACTGGTGCGACTTGTGTAACTTTCCGGTCTTTAGGTACGGAACTTTCGACGAGCGGGCCGCTGTATATGATTGCTAAGTATGGACCTATTGTATGAGCATACTCCGAAAGGAACCTGACTGCTATACAATCTGGACCGGAGGCCATGCCTTTATTAAGCGATTTAAGTTGCTTCGCTACACCGAGGGTATCTGTTTCTGAGTTGCTCGTATTGGTAGCTGTTCTTGATTCGAACTCTTGTCTTCTATGGTGAAGGAATTTCGGAAATTGGTGTTCAGTAACTCCGCTTTAGTTGCACTGCCATAAGTAACATTACCATTCCAGTCACGAAGTGAAGGTGTTGATTGTGTCTTGCCGCTGGTGTACTTGACATACGAGCAGAATCTGTTTGGATTTTCCGACAGATTTCGAAACGCAGTTCTATTGTGGAAAGTATTAAAACCATCTCGCATTAAAGTTCGCTCTAAATTTCGAGCTTATGTCAAACTTCGCGAATCTTGAGGATTTTCAGGTTCGTTAAATTTATTATGCGTTTTACGTTGCTTTTGCTACAGTGTTCTGATCTGTATTGTGTAGCATGGGGTCAGTTCCGTCTCTTATTAATTTATTTGGCAGAAATCTCTCCATTGGAGTTGATATTATGTCTCTGAAACTAAGCTACATGTGGTTTGTACTTTCACAATTAGTTCAGAAGGAATGGAAGCTGTCTCTTATGAAAGTTTTAAGCGAATTTTTATCTGCCTTTTTAAATAAATGCATATTTAGTTTATTTTCGGTGGGTTTGCATGTTACGAAATTCAGTCTTGTTACAACGGCCTTGTGGTCACTAATCCCTATATTGGTCATAAAGCACCCTATTTGCTCTTGGTTATTTGTCGCTAGGAGGTCGTGAAAGTTTTTGCAACATGTACACTTCGAGTGGGCTCCTGAACTAATTGTTGGAAATAATTTTTGGAGACCGCATTTAGTATGATTTCGGACGATTTCTAAGTCTATCACCGACTTTAACATGTATTTTCGTCAGCATATCGAAGTTAGGAAGAAGTCACCATCAAATATAATGGTATGACTGGTGGGTCTATTTAAAATGAGATTCAAGTCAACTTTAAACTATTCAGCAACTGTATCACGTGAGTCGGGAGATCGGTAAATGAACCAACTACAACCTCTACGGATGCCAACTCACAGCTACTATTTACTTCAGTTTCGCCACAATATATATTACTTTTAACAGCAACATACACGCCAATACCAGCTATATTTAGCATATCCTTACAGGATGATCCGTGCGTCAGTGCTTTCTATTAGCGCCTGGAGCTCTGGCTCTTTCACACTGCTGCAGCAGTTGCTACTGTAATACACTCCTGGAAATTGAAATAAGAACACCATGAATTCATTGTCCCAGGAAGTGGAAACTTTATTGACACATTCCTGGGGTCAGATACATCACATGATCACACTGACAGAGCCACAGGCACATAGACACAGGCAACAGAGCATGCACAATGTCGGCACTAGTACAGTGTATATCCACCTTTCGCAGCAATGCAGGCTGCTATTCTCCCATGGAGACGATCGTAGAGATGCTGGATGTAGTCCTGTGGAACGGCTTGCCATGCCATTTCCACCTGGCACCTCAGTTGGACCAGCGTTCGTGCTGGACGTGCAGATCGCGTGAGATGACACTTCATCCAGTCCCAAACATGCTCAATGGGGGACAGATCCGGAGATCTTGCTGGCCAGGGTAGTTGACTTACACCTTCTAGAGCACGTTGGGTGGCACGGGATACATGCGGACGTGCATTGTCCTGTTGGAACAGAAAGTTCCCTTGCCGGTCTAGGAATGGTAGAACGATAGGTTTGATGACGGTTTGGATGTACCGTGCATTATTCAGTGTCCCCTCGATGATCACCAGAGGTGTACGGCCAGTGTAGGAGATCGGTCCCCACACCATGATGCCGGGTGTTGGCCCTGTGTGCCTCGGTCGTATGTAGTCCTGATTTTGGCGCTCACCTGCACGGCGCCAAACACGCATACGACCATCATTGGCACCAAGGCAGAAGCGACTCTCATCGCTGAAGACGACACGTCTCCATTCGTCCCTCCATTCACGCCTGTCGCGACACCACTGGAGGCGGGCTGCACGATGTTGGGGCATGAGCCGAAGACGGCCTAACGGTGTGCAGGACCGTAGCCCAGCTTCATGGAGATGGTTGCGAATGGTCCTCGCCGATACCCCAGGAGCAACAGTGTGCCTAATTTGCTGGGAAGTGGCGGTGCGGTCCCCTATGGCACTGCGTAGGATCCTACAGTCTTGACGTGCATCCGTGCATCGCTGCGGTCCGGTCCCAGGTCGATGGGCACGTACACCTTCCGCCGACCACTGGCGACAACATCGATGTACTGTGGAGACCTCACGCCCCACGTGTTAAGCAATTCGGCGGTACGTCCACCCGGCCTCCCGCATGCCCACTATACGCCCTCGCTCAAAGTCCGTCAACTGCACATACGGTTCACGTCCACGCTGTCGCGGCATGCTACCAGTGTTAAAGACTGCGATGGAGCTCCGTATGCCACGGCAAACTGGCTGACACTGACGGCGGCGGTGCACAAATGCTGCGCAGGTAGCGCCATTCGACGGCCAACACCGCGGTTCCTGGTGTGTCCGCTGTGCCGTGCATGTGATCATTGCTTGTATAGCCCTCTCGCAGTGTCCGGAGCAAGTATGGTGGGTCTGACACACCGGTGTCAATGTGTTCTTTTTTCCATTTCCAGGAGTGTACCTATGGTTCCCACGTCAACTCTTGTTCCGTGTTGGACTTGCAGCCTTTGAGGCTGAAATTCTTTTTGTTCTTTCCCGAGACCCTGTAACCTAAAAATCCTCTCTGTTCATTCGACACAGACAATTTTGCTTTTTTTGATTTTCTTATATTTGCTCCAAATTGTTTCCGTTACCACCGTACCAATTCTTCTAATACGCCTCTTGATGCCGTACTATTGTTCCCTTGCATGGGAAATGATAGTTTCATCATGGCACATTGTCTCTAGAACGTCTAGCCTTCCATCTACTAAAGAACTTATACGTGACGTCATCCTTTTCCTAAATATAGTGCTTACATTGAAAACATACACCTTCTACCATAAATTTCTATTACTTCCACAATATAGTAGTTTTTACTAAAGTAATATGACATATGGCTGTCGGCAGCGCTTTATAACTGGTATGTTGTGGATGGTTTGTGCGGTGAGAGTATCAGATATTTTTTTTCAAATCCAGTACATCCAGATTCAGAATCAACTCACTACTAGCTTATTGGAGTTAGCGTGCCATTTCCGGAATGCTACATCCATTTCGCAAAGCACTTGATACTAGGTGATATGGAACTGAGTAGTACAGGTGTTAACAATAGTATTCCACTGCGGAAAATTATGATATTTTTAACCCTGTGGAAGACTGCAAACGTCGACAAACCGCGGTATTGTCTGTCAGCTCACGTTTTGAAAATAAAATCACAATCACTTAATTCAGGTCAGTGTTTTTCGACGGAAACGTTTGGATCACAGTTGACCCATAGCGTCCTTTTGAGTGTATGTAATTATACACTGATGTGACAAAAGTCATTGCATCCCTCCGAATATCGTGTCGGACATCTTTCTACCCAGCGTAGTACAGCAGCTCAGAGCGGCATGGACTCAACAAGTCGCTGGAAGTCCCCTGCACAAATACTGAGCCATGCTGCCTCTATAGCCCTTCATAACTGCGAAAATGTCGGTGCAGAATGTTGTGCACGAATTGATTTCCCGATTTTGTCCCATAAATGTTTGATGGGATTCATGTCGGCAGCCAAATGATTCACTAGAATTGTCCAGAATGTTCTTCAAGCCTATCTCAAAAACTGTGGTCCAGTGACATGGCGCATTTTCATCCATAAGAATTTCGTCGTTGTTTGGCGGCAAGTGGTCTTCAAGTAGCCGAAAATATCCATTTACTGTCAGAAATTTTGGACCAGAGGACACAGTCCATTCCACGTACACACATTATGGAGCCACCGCCAACTTTCACAGTGCCTTGTTGACAATTGGATCCATGGCTTCGTGGGGTATACTTGACACTCGAACACTACCAGCGGCTCTTACCAACTAAAATTGGGACTCATACGACCAGGCCACAGTTTACCAGTCGCCTAGAGTCCAACCGATATGGTTACGAACCAAGGAGAGGCGCTGCAGGCGATGTCGTATCTGTTAGCAAAGGCACTGGCGTCGGCCAGCTACTCCCAAAGCCCGTTAACGGAACCCGCCATTTCGGTGTTGCCAGCGGCGATGAACATCAGACGACTGAGCGGACCGCGGCACAACACCGAAATGGCGGGAAATACGGAAGCAGACTGTAGAGGAAAACAAGTTCACACCATCACCATAGATACATAAATCGCCCTATGTGTTTTAGATCCTATAAAAATGATAATCTTACTGTTTTTTTTATTAATGTTGACAAGTACAGATTTTAACCTTGACATCTACATATTTTAATTAAGTATTTTTAATTAAAAAAAAGATCTACTGAATACAGTATGTGCAAATGGAATGTAACAAATGTACCAGACGCCACCTGTCGGTAATAGTGTTATAATTAATATAAATGACGTGCACTCTGCCAACCAATTTTATGTGACGTAGCATGTGAAAATTGCTGGATTTGGACGGGTTACTCCTGTAACTGAAATATCAGATCTGAAGATGGTTCTGAATGAACCGAAACCGGTCATATGAATAAAAAAAAATTGCAATCAAGACGGTTTTTAAGTAACTTTATGTGGTATTTTCGGCACATTCTTGACATGTGGATCTCGGAATATTGAATTCCCTAACGATTTACCAGACGGAAAGTCTCATGCGTCTAGCTCTAACTACCATTCTGGGTTCCGAGTTTATTAATTCCCGTCGTGCGGCCTTAACCACATAGGCAACTTTTTCACATTCGTCACCTGAGTACAAATGACAGCTCCGCCAATCCATCTTGTACAGGCCATACCACCGTCATCTGCGTACAGTATTTTTCTGCTAACTTTACTGCAGGATACGAATGATGTTGTAATCCTATAACGCAAGGCACCTTTAAAAGATGATAAAGAAATGTGTGGTACAGGCTCGAATGCCGTAACAGTAGCATTTCGTGAGGAATACAATGGCGTGTTTTTTTATTTTAGCCCCATGGAAGAACATTTACGCTGACAAACGACGGTGTCTTGTGGCAATTCTACGTTTTGAATAAAATCACAATTCCTTAATGCCGGCCAGATTTTTTTGAAGAATGTGTTAAGATCATGGTGTAATCATAGCTATCATATTGAGAGTGGACCTAAGTGTGGTTGACACAGGAAAAAAAAGACTGTATTTTAACGATAGTGCTTTATTTTCCACAATGAATATTAACAATGTTAAAAAATATATCATAAAATAGTAGCATTTCCTACAAAATCGTAGTTTTCGTCAAAAATTCCCTTACTGTAGCTGAAAAAGGTCATCAACACACAGCACACTGGGAAAGGAGAGGTCCGTATTTATTACAAGTAGCAATATGTCTGCATGGAAGAAATAGCACTCTCATTTCTTCCCACAAGCAGATTTCATACAGGCGAAAATTGACAAAACCTCTCACAGTCGCATGGTATTCTGATACTGGTTTGATGGAGGGAAGTTTGAATTTTGGAGGGGAAGATGGGTCATTGGATTACCTCCAGTAACCTAACCTTCCAGAAAAAATTGGCAGGAAATTCAATTTCCAGCAGGATAATGCGTCACACAATACGAAAATGGTGGGAAAATAGACCAATTGGGCTACATCCACTAACCAAATCCCCCACCCCCTAGAAAAAAGCTGGAAGTTCAAACTCCAACAGGAGAATGTTTCGAAAACTGTACTTGCCTATATTATTATCATTTATTATCACTGACTATCATTTATTATTATTTATTATCATTTATTATCATTATTATTATTATTTATACCATGCACATGTGTTCACTACGAGGTCTGGAGTCGAACTGTGTTAGTTTATACCCCTGCCACCAGAGACCGCTGCTGTGACGTTATTCAAAATGGCGGATTTTTGGCGGGGGAAAATAGGACAACTGGGCTACCTCCACTAACCTAACCCCCAGAAAATTGGCGTGAAATATAAATTTTACCGCGAAAATAGGCCAATTGTGCTATGTCCACTAACCTAACCCCCCACCCCCTAGAAAATAACGACAAGTTCAAATTCCAACATGATAATGCACCACACCCCCCATGAGCCATGGACCTTGCCGTTGGTGGGGAGGCTTGCGTGCCTCAGCGATACAGATGGCCGTACCGTAGGTGCAACCCCAACGGAGTGGTATCTGTTGAGAGGCCAGACAAACATGTGGTTCCTGAAGACGGGCAGCAGCCTTTTCAGTAGTTGCAGGGGCAACAGTCTGGATGATTGACTGGCCTTGCAACATTAACCAATACGGCCTTGCTGTGCTGGTACTGCGAACGGCTGAAAGCAAGGGGAAACTACAGCCGTAATTTTTCCCGAGGGTATGCAAGCTTTACTGTATGATTAAATGATGATGGCGTCCTCTTGGGTAAAATATTCCGGAGGTAAAATAGTCCCCCATTCGGATCTCCGGGCGGGGACTACTCAGGAGGACGTCGTTATCGGGAGAAAGGAAACTGGCGTTCTACAGATCGGAGCGTGGAATGTCAGATCCCTTAATCGGGCAGATAGGTTAGAAAATTTTAAAAGGGAAATGGATAGGTTAAAGTTAGACATAGTGGGAATTAGTGAAGTTTGGTGGCACTAGGAACACGACTTTTGGTCAGGTGAATACAGGGTTATAAATACAAAATCAAATAGGGGTAATGCAGGATTAGGTTTAATAATGAATAAAAAATAGGAGTGCGTGTAAGCTACTACAAACAGCATAGTGAACGCATTATTGTGGCCAAGATAGACACAAAGCCCATGCCTACTACAGTAGTACAAGTTTATATGCCAACAAGCTCTGCAGATGATGAAGAAATTGATGAAATGTATGATGAATAAAAGAAATTATTCAGGTAGCGAAGGGAGACGAAAATTTAATAGTCATGGGTGACTGGAATTCGAAAGTAGGAAAAGGGAGAGAAGGAAACATAGTGGGTGAATATGGATTGGGACTAAGAAATGAAAGAGGAAGCCATCTGGTAGAATTTTGCACAGAGCATAACTTAATCATAGCTAACACTTGGTTCAAGAATCATAAAAGAACGTTGTATACATGAAAGAATCCTGGAGATACTAAAAGGTATCAGATAGATTATATAATGGTAAGACAGAGATTTAGGAATCAGGTTTTAAACTGTAGGACATTTCCAGGGGCAGATGTGGACTCTGACCACAATCTATTGGTTATGACCTGCAGATTAAAACTGAAGAAACTGCAAAAAGGTGGGAATTTAAGGACATGGGATCTGTATAAGCTGAAAGAACCAGAGGTTGTACAGAGTTTCAGGGAGAGCATAAGGGAACAATTGACAGGAATGGGGGAAAGAAACACAGTAGAAGAAGGATGGGTAGCTCTGAGGGATGAAGTAGTGAAGGCAGCAGAGGATAAATTAGGTAAAAAGACGAGGGCTGCTAGAAATCCTTGGGTAACAGAAGAAATATTGAATTTAATTGATGAAAGGAGAAAATATAAAAATGCAGTAAATGAAGCAGGCAAAAAGGAATACAAACGTCTCAAAAATGAGATCGACAGGAAGTGCAAAATGGCTAAGCAGGGATGGCTAGAGGACAATTTTAAGGATGTAGAAGCTTATCTCACTAGGGGTAAGATAGATACTGCCTACAGGAAAATTAAAGAGACCTTTGGAGAGAAGAGAACCACTTGTTTGAATATCAAGAGCTCAGATGACAACCCAGTTCTAAGCAACGAAGGGAAGGCAGAAAGGTGGAAGGAGTATATTGAGTGTTTATACAAGGGCAATGTACTTGAGGGCAATATTATTGAAATGGAAGAGGATGTAGATGAAGACGAAATGGGAGATAAGATACTGCGTGAAGAGTTTGACAGAGCACTGAAAGACCTGAGTGGAAACAAGGCCCCGGGAGTAGATAACATTCCATTAGAACTACTGACCGCCTTGGGAGAGCCAATCATGACAAAACTCTACCAGCTGGTGAGCAAGGTGTACGAGACAGGTGAAATACCCTCAAACTTCAAGACGAATATAATAATTCGAATCCCGAAGAAAGCAGGTGCTGACAAATGTGAAAATTACCGAACTATCAGTTTAATAAGTCACAGCTGCAAAATACTAACGCGAATTCTTTGCAGACGAATGGAAAAACTGGTAGATGCGGACCTCGGGGAGGATCAGTTTGGATTCCGTAGAAGTGTTGGAACACGTGAGGCAATACTGATCTTACGACTTATCTTAGAAGAAAGATTAAGAAAAGGCAAACGTACGTTCATTTGTAGACTTGGAGAAAGCTTTTGACAATGTTGACTGGAATACTCTCATTCAAATTCTGAAGGTGGCAGGAGTAAAATACAGGGAGCGAAAGGCTATTTACAGAAACCAGATGGCAGTCATAAGAGTCGAGGGGCATGAAAGGGAAGCAGTGGTTGGGAAAGGAGTGAGACAGGGTTGTAGCCTCTCCCCGATGTTATTCAGTCTGTATATTGAGCAAGCAGTAAAGGAAACAAAAGAAAAATTCGGAGTAGGTATTGAAATTCATGGAGAAGAAGTAAAAACTTTGAGGTTCGCCGATGACATTGTAATTCTGTCAGAGACAGCAAAGGACCTGGAAGAGCAGTTGAACGGAATGGACAGTGTCTTGAAAGGAGGACATAAGATGAACATCAACAAAGCAAAACGAGGATAATGGAATGTAGTCAAATTAAATCTGGTGATACTGAGGGAATTAGATTAAGAAATGAGACACTTAAAGTAGTAAAGGAATTTTGCTATTTAGGAAGTAAAATAGCTGATGATGGTCGAAGTAGAGAGGATATAAAATGTAGACTGGCAATGGCAAGGAAAGCGTTTCTGAAGAAGAGAAATTTGTTAACATCAAATATAGATTTATGTATCAGAAAGTCGTTTCTGAAAGTATTTGTATGGAGTGTAGCCATGTATGGAAGTGAAACATGGACAATAAATAATTTGGACAAGAAGAGAATAGAAGCTTTCGAAATGTGGTGCTACAGAAGAATGCTGAAGATAAGGTGGATAGATCACGTAACTAATGAGGAGGTATTGAATAGGATTGGGGAGAGGAGAAGTTTGTGGCACAACTTGACTAGAAAAAGGGATCGGTTGGTAGGACATGTCCTGAGGCAACAAGGGATCACAAATTTAGCATTGGAGGGTAGCGTGGAGGGTAAAAATCGTAGCGGGAGACCAAGAGATGAATACACTAAGCAGATTCAGAAGGATGTAGGTTGCAGTAGGTACTGGGAGATGAAGAAGCTTGCACAGGACAGAGTAGCATGGAGAGCTGCATCAAACCAGTCTCAGGACTGAAGACAACAACAACAATGCACCACACCGCTCTTAGTTCTACTAAGCAAGGAAAATCGCAGGAAAATAGCACACTTGGCATACCTCCACTAACCTAAGTCATCCGACCGCCACTAATTCATACGAATTGGCACCAACTTTTAATTTTTTGCCGTAAACAAAATTCAATTCCCATATGTCTACTAAGCTAACAAAATGGTGCGAAATAAAAGACAGTTTACTATCCTCAGTCACCAGAATGCCACCACCTCCTAAGGATTTGTGGGAAAAGGACTTGGACATGACTTTATTTAAACAATTCCATGCAGGTGTGTTCACCACAAAGTCAGGACTCCAACTGATTTAGTACATATCATCGCCACCAGAGAGCGCCGCCTAGATGGCGTTCGTGACGTCGATCAAGATAGTTGCACCCAGTGCATCCACGACGTAGTGCAAGATTATACACTTGGCCTAACTCCACTAACCAAACCCTCTCCCCAAGAAAAATGACGCGAAGTTCAAATTCCAGCATGATAATGGCAGGAAAACGGGATTTGTCTCTATTATTATTTAAACAATATCATGCAGGTGTGTTCACCACTAAATCAGGACTTCAACTGGCTTAGTTCAAATCGTCGCCAGCACAGAAGGCTACACCTGGCGGCGCCGCCAGCCTGCGAGCGAGCGGGCGCCTCAACCCACCTCACAGCCGTCGGTAGCGGTCCGCGTGCTCCAACACCCGCTCTGACTGTGTGGGTCCAGCGGCATAAACATGTTTTACTAGTTCGAACCTGTCCATTCTGACGTCACAACGGTAGGTTGTCAGTTCACCACGTGTATCCGGCCCTCCCACACGTTTCGCGCCAAATTTGTTCACCCGAGAGTGGAATCTTCCCCAACATCACACAACCGCCGCTCCACCACATGGCTTGCTCGACATAGAACGCACTCGCTAAGTTAACTGGCACAAGATCGTCTGCTCTCTCTCTCTCTCGCATGCGCGAGTTATAACGGGACACGCGCCGCGTTTCATATATGTATCATATATGTTTCATTATGTATCAAAAACGTGTTCAACTACCTACTTTCAACTACTTTTCAAGGACCGGACCGCCACCTCTTCCTAGCAACCGTCGCCGAATGTGAAATCTACCAGTAAACAAAGCTCACTTGCGTTTTCGCTACCAACGTACGAAAATTGTTGCAAACGAAGCTCACAACGAGCACCACTAACCTAAGTCGCCAGACCGCCACCTCTTCCTAGGGGAAGATGGTAAAAGGACTCAGACAATACTAGGCTGCTGGAGAGAGGAAGGAGTGTGCTTTATTTATTTTCGAGCAATTTATTTAGGGATGGAGTATATTTACCACAGAACACACGCTCTGACATGTCCCACAGCATACAAACCTGCAAACCACTCATACATAACTCATCTATAAGGCTCTACACACACTCTTACTAATTGGAAATCGCCAAAAATAATGCATTGCACAGCCTACAGACATGCGAACCACTCTTATATCTACGTCCATATAGCCAAACAACTCGTAAATTATCAAAAATAATAATCCATGTAAAAGACTCTGCTTGCTAATCGTCAACTGTCAAAATCACACACCAGCCTTTATTTAACAATTAGAGGCAGCACCACCACCAAGTGTATTCGCCACTGAGTCCATAGCCCAACTGACTTAGTTCATATCGATGCCGCTAGAGGACGCTGTAGTGACGCAAGTACCGTAATCTAAGATGGAGTCACCTAGTGTGTTCACCACGAGGTCTAGTACCCTGTATCAACAGCAGAGAACGCTATCGTCATTTTCGTGACGTAAACCAAGATGGTGAGGGAAAACGAATCACTCTGCTCTGCGCTGCAGGGGAGAGTAATGATTGACAGCACTCTATTCATTTTTAAAACAACTTATTTAACCATACAGTATATCTATCACACTATCACAAAACACCCACCCATATGTGCCCTGGGCCATGTTGCACAGCCCACAGACACGCATCCAACTCATAATTTCATTGCAGACAATAGCAAACTGGTCCTAAATAATTCTTCACACTGATGTGTAGATACGCTCATTACTCGTAAACTATCCAAATAACGCATAGCAGAGCCTACAGATCCGCTCGCAAAATAATGCAGCAGATGTGTGCACACACCCTCCACCTCACCCTGTCCACAGGATCGCGAAGTCACGCATCCGTCACATGTCAGACTGCGCACAGCCTCTGCTTGGCTTCCGCAAGCATGAGTTGGTGGCACCCCTTTCATACGTAACACAAGAGAAATTCCTATCCGCTAGATACCAATGACCACGCGATCGCACACTCAGCCGATGGAACCGTCAACTGCCAAACCATGCACAGGCCCCCCGCCCCCGTCCCACAAGCGGACCCATCTCATTCATACTTCATTTCTCCGAAATTCCTATCTAAATACGTCTTCACCTAGACGCCTATCGGAAGGGGGAGACGACGTATTTACAAAGCGCAAACGCTACAATATCATTCTCGACCATTTGCAGTCGACGAGCCTTTCAGCTGTCAAAGCACACACAGACGCCTGACCAGGACCGCGATCCATGACAACCCCAAACCGCGGCCGCCGAACGCAGGTGAAAGTCTGCTTTATGCGGTCAGCGTTATATCAACGTAGCATAATTCCAAAGCACAGCCTCCATATGCTAGACACATCATAGCAGCACATGTCTTTACCGACTATGACACACTAGCACACTGTGCGTTGCTCCTGCCAAGACATTACACAGCCTTTTAACTAAACATAACTACACATCCCTGCTCTCGCCTCGTAGCTTGACTAGCCATCTAAAACCTTCTCAATATTATTTTTAGTTTACAACGTCTTTTATTTTTTAAAAAAATAAGATCTAATTTACTTCTCCCACTGCACCTAGCGTCATACCCTTCCCGCCCTCAACATATGCAAATGCCCTCAACCGTATCTTGACGCTCATATATCACCCCACAAACCATGTCCATCAATCAATCTACCATTCTCATTCTCTCTTCTCACTTCGTCCTAAACACCAATCAACTCATCTTTCTCGCACGTTCAACAGTAAAATTAATTTTACACACATCCCTAAATACTAAACGCAATTAAAGTCCCAAACGTTTATACAGACCATCAAACACATACCACACTCACAGCATATTTACCACCTGCAACTTGAATTAAATATTATTACTATTGCCGCAACATTCTGCCAGCGCTCGATTTAGACCTAATTTCCGCTCTTAACTGTTGTCACCAGTGGTCGAATATCACTGTTTATAGATAGCATAAATTTCCACATAAGAAAATCTCGTGCAATTATCTATGTCCTCAAGCTAAACCCTCCCCTTACGATAGCATACAAACTCATCTTCTCTAGTCATTATACTACGTAAGGAAAACAACTTTTATCAGCCACATGTCTCAATTGCTATCCCCGACAATGAATACATGACCAGCATGTGTAATGTCTGTGAAGACATCATCGACATGGGCTTGTGTTCTGTAATCATCATCACAATTGATTGAACAACAAGGAAAACGTGAATTCGCTCGTCTTCGATGTTCTAATGCCTCACTCCTTCCATCATGCATTACACTTCATCCATTCAACATACACATTCATTCGCGCGGCCGTTTAGAGACTCCAATATCCAAACACATAGCATCGATGAAGAACTATCACTTGCTCTTATCTAATAACTCATCCATCAGGTGTGGGAACGAGGTCACCCTTTTCTTTCTTTCTTTCTTTCTTTCAACAGACGCGATTTTCAACAGCAGACAGCTATTTTTACATTGATAGCTAAATTGTGCCATCAACTTAACATCACCAATTGCCATACATATCTTCAAATACTTAATCACTCTTACTCAATTACACAGCATTCCCGCTGAGGACATGAGCTTCAATATTACAGTTTTTAATCCAATAACCACCAAAACAACTACTAAATGCTCAAACTATATTTCATGTATAACGCTCACAGCTCGTCGAGAAGAGAAAATCAATCAATGAAGACTCTTTTCATATAGAAAACGCTTATGAACTACCATCAAATCCAACTATCACATATCCCATTGCACCTTAGAAAGCGAGCGGCCGATCGCTGCCGCCGGCATGTCAAAGCCACATATCTGTTCATCTAAATAGCCGCCCACTCACCCCCAGGATCATCATGCTCAAGTGGACTATCTCTATACGTGCTTTCCAGCGATTGTCTAACGACATACAGTGTGCAAATGGATTCCTGAATAGCCCAGATCTCTTTGTTCCCGTGCATCTCGAACGGGACATGTAAACTATGTCTTCCCCAGCCAGCGAACCCGGTGTCATTCACGCTTCTCTATTTCCACTCACAAATCTTAAACACTCGCATAGATAAAAGTCTATCCACTCCTGCCAAAATTCACTTAATAATAAAAAAGCATTCTTCCTGTCTAAGCATAGATGCGTATGCGTTTAGAACAAACAGACAAACATAATTCCAAGCAAAGTCATACAGAAGATTAAAAAAATGCCCTCAATTTCCGTTATCCTACATTTTTGTAGCTGTCCTAATGATACAGTCGTAGATTAATCGCTTCATCCTCTCTCCCATTCCTTCAACACACGCTTTCACAGAACTTGTTCTACTTATAGAATTTTTCTGGTAAGAGTTTTCCATATTTTTATTGTGACTGCATTTTATTCTACCTCTTCATTACGTAACTTTTATATTTCCCTAATCTCATCGTCCTGCAGTAGCCTGACATGTAGATGCTCTCAGTTTATTGTTTAGTCATCTTCCACAGTTCACATTTGACTGCCGTATAATGCTGCCCACCTGTGGTATCGGCTCCTGACGCCTAATTCCTTGCCACAAATGGAGGCCATGTACTCACACAGCACACACAGGCTTCGCCACGGATACAGCGTGGGCAACAGCCGTAATGCAGACCAATGTGCTTCCATAGCGTACGCAAGCTCCCAACAGGAGTGGCACCATGGGCGAGTCATGCCCCTGGCCACCAGCACATTCCATGCCGTCACATCCGCTAACCGAGGTTTCAACTGGGAGCTCATCACACCTTTGGTTTTCTGTGTGTCAGCGTCAAGCTCAAGAGCTGTATGCATCATCAGAAGCTAAAACGAACATTTGAAAACGATATTTGGTTCTCTTTCTGGTGAGTGTATGGTGTTGCATACACTGAGGTAACAAAAGTCATGGGATAGCGATGTGCACATACACAGATGGAGAGATGGCGGTAATATCACGTACACAAAGTGTAAAAGTGCAGTTTGTTAGCGGAGTTGTCATTCTGCACTCAAGTGATTCATAGGAAAAGATTTCCGACGTGATTATGGCCGGACAACGGGAATTAACAGACTCTGTACACAGAATAGTAGTTGAAGCTAGAAGCATGGGACATCCTATTTCGGAAAACGTTAGGGAATTCAATATACCGAGATCCACATATCAAGAGTGTACCGATAATACCCCATTTCAGGCATTACCTCTTACCACACACAACGCAGTGGCCATTGGCCTTCAATTAACCACCGAAAGTAGAGGTGTTTGAGTAGAATTGCCAGAATTAACAGACAAGCGACACTACGTATCCGTTAGGAAACTGCGCCGAAATTTGGCATTAAGGGCTATGGCAGCAGACGACCGATGCGAATGTCTTTGTGAACAGCACGATCTCTTGGGCTCGTGACAATATCGGTTGGACTCTAGACGACCGTAAAACCGTGGCCGGGTCAGGTGAGTCCCAATTCCAGTTGGTAAGAGCTGATGGTAGGGTTCAAATGTGGTGCAGACTCCACGAAACCATGGACCCTAGTTGTCCACAAGGCACTGTGGAAGCTAGTGGTGGCTCCATAATGGTGCTTACATGGAAGGGAGGAGTAGGAGGTTCTTTGATGGTAAAGAGAGCCGGGTGTGCACAGTAAAAAAACCGAGAGTCGAAGGTAGATGCCTGGAGGAAGCAGACATGTGCAGACAGCTTTAAGGGAGGAGTTGCAGGTAGGTGCCCGGAGGAAGCAGGCGTGTGGTGACAACGTTATGTAGGTCGGTGCCCCTTACAAAACTTTAGCACGTAAATGAGAGAAGATATATAACCATTTCAAATTGGTTTTTGTTAGATAATGTTCAAAGTTAGGATCTGTATGTCCAACGTTTGACGCAGTAAGCGTTTTGTAAAATTTTTTGTAATAGTGATTCGTACTACGAAAATGTTTGAAATGGTAGGTTTTGTGTATGACTTAAAATTTTAACAATATGTATATTGAGATCAACATTGTGTTTAAATCTAACAGCCTGAATCATAATCCACATCCTTTACTTGTACTGCATATGAAAATGAGCAGTAAACTACAGTTACCCACCAATGAAAGAACCAAGTGAACATCAGGGCCAAAAGTTAATTTTCTAGTACCATCTTACTGCCATTGCACAAACGGCATTATTCTCTTAAACTTGATTGCTGAGTCGAATACATGTTGCATTTCTGGCAAAATGGAGGAGTACAAGAAACAAGTTCACAGACGCAGTCAGGTGCAGGTTTGCTGAATAATTAATTTAGAACAATCTTATCACTGATACTTTCACAGAATAAGAAGATACAATTTTGGTTAGATACTTTCAATATTCCTGCACATATTAGGAGGTGTCCCATGACTTTCGTCATCTGGTGGTCCACTTCACCTCCCCCCACCTCAACCCATTCCCATCACCCCAACCCCTCTGACAAAGGCTAGGTGACCTATGTATAAAATGGCGGGAATCCAGATTTTAGCAGGAAATTAAAAATAATAGCTCAATTGCGCTAGCGTGTTTCCTGTGGAAGGAGGGTGTTTGGCCCAAGTATGAATTGGCGGGAAATTCAAAATGGGGTATTGTAATGCTTGCTGACTTGTAATACTGGCAGTGGCTCTATGATGTCACAGTCTGAGTCTTCGGATACGAGCACCAGCCTAATTATCACGTCATAACCCAAGATGTTTAACCAGGAATATAAGATGATGACCAGGGCATACTGACCAAGACTTGAGATGCTGGCACTGGCTGTATGATGTCACAGTCCAGCTCAGACCTGTTGAACTATTTACAACAGTGTGGAATTCTCACCTAGACTTGAGATACTGGCTCAGCCCTACTACAAGCTACTATTATTCACTCAGAGGTGTATGACCACTGCATACTCTTAAGTTGGAATGTGTCGTTATTTAAGCAATCACAGGTGAGGACTCCCTGCCCCAACACCTCCTCGCTGATGCTGTCTCCTCCGCTGCCGTCCCCGTGGTCAGTGTACATCGTGCCGCCTGCGGGAGTGCAGCCAGTCCAGCCCACAATCACTGGACACAGCGCCTCAATGCACCGGGGCAGCTGTGGCATTACCATTGCGCAGCCGTTCACAGAAGAGTTGTCACCCGCCTGAGGACAGTCAGGAAACTCTACAACTGACATGGCGCATGACGTTACACTGATGGCGTCGTTCTTAACACAACGGCACTGGCCATGCTCGTTGGTCGCCAGCCGTTGCCACGTGAAGCCACCCGCGCTCTAGCTGTGGCGTAACGTCATTCCACTCGCATCGACGACCATTGCTATGTTCTAGAGACACCTCCACCAAACTGCGGAGAACAGAGCACCCGCGCTCTAGCTGTGGCGTAACGTCATTCCACTCGCATCGACGACCATTGCTATGTTCTAGAGACACCTCCACCAAACTGCGGAGAACAGAGCGCGTGAGCAACCTGACAAGTATTCATGTGATTGGAAAGTCTGACGTGTCGTAATCTGTTAGCTCGACTTAGGTTTCGAGACAGAGGATATTCATATAAACCTGCTAGGTATTGCCACATACTTGCACCATGCAGTCTGTTTTTAGGTAGTAACTAGCTTGCTATATATGTAATCGATATGATTTTCTATTCCGTAATACTCACTCAACAGGAATTTCAGCGCTATTTGTAGCAGACATACGCAGAAATTTTACTTCTCTGGCATCCGAACAAATATTTCACATCACTGACAAATTCTAGCGACATTGCAGCAAGAAAATTCGTCCTGAACACTGAAATGTGTAGATCAAAGAATATATTGATTCAAAGCTAGTAGAACTCAGTCAGCGAATAAAGAAGCTTGGAGATGAAAATCGTACATTAATAGCATTTCTGTTAGACCCTCATCCACCTAAAATGCCAATGAAGTCATGTAACTGGTGCAGAGTGACCAGTTTAGTCACTGATCCCACACGGACTTATGGTAACATGTCATTTCAGTACATGCACAGAATTTTCTTTCCTAGCAGAGATCCAACACTGCATTGCGAAATAAATATATATACCATCGAAAAGAAATAATTTCAGTTTTCAATGCGCGATCGGCGGGGTAAAATGACAATAATGAAACGTCTGGCTCCACCTAACGGTCAATATCAGGTAAGCATCATCAGTGTTCTTGTGTATAATCACAGGCATAGTGTACTGTGGGTCTGGGTCTTCCATTTTCAGACGATGTTATGGAGTATCCTCTAACGAAAACGTCTCAGAAGGAGCACATATTCACTTTCAGTACGCATTTCATCCTAAGTTCAAGTCGCTGTACACCTCTTAACGTTGGAGTGCTGTTTCATCATGAATTTAGTACCTCAACGATTTTCGAAAACCCATGTTATTGTGGCAAAATACAAGACTTGAAGCGCTCAACAAAAGTATCAAGGAGGCAAATACTTATCCTGAAAATATTCTGCGGTTAATCAACGAATTAAATGCAAGGGTTTATGTAATCATAAAGAAGATAAGCAAGTTAACTGCACAGCTGAAAAGAAAACAAGTGGAATTGTTTATAAGTTGAACACTGTTCCAAGGTCTGCTTAGCATATAACAACACACTGACAAACATAAAGTTATTGAAGCACGTAAGACTATTTGAGAGAATATTCGATTACTGATGTTTGGACATTTGGGAAGGGATCAATCACTCAATTAGGATTGTAACATAAAATCTTGAGTGGCTCTTTACAGTTGAAGAAAAGGGAAAAGAAGAAGATGCTATTGATGATTTCATTAAACATTATAGCGATAGTTGTATAGAAAGAACTTATGGTGTAGGCAGGGAAAACTATATATGCTGGGTATCCAACCTATAAGTTTAACCAAGAATGCAATGTAGATTGGAGCCAAAGAATTCGAAATAACTTCAGATTTACCGAATCAAATATTTTTAAAACTACAAAACTAGACCGCTATACACCAAAAAAAGTACAGTAAAAAACCAGTGAAGTAGGGGTGAAATATACCAACAGCTCGAAATACAAAACCATTACTAAATATGCGTTAGCAGACGTACCTGGCATTGCAATTATGCACATTCAGATTAAGAATGTTAGCCACAGCTAGCCAAAAATACATCCAGTACGACGACCCCAACGAAATAGTTGAATGATTATGCTTGCTCGCAGCATTGCCTGCAGCTGGAAATACAGCACATTCGAATGAAATTATTTCATTAATTTCCGAGGTTAGAGAAAGATATATCGTTGAATAATAATCATGGAGAAAATTGTTCAGGAACTTCATAAACTGGCATTCAGGACTTTCCCGTGTAGGCAGGTTTTAAGTCGAGTTTTGAATGACTTATGGGAGGCAGATCTTGTAGGTACGAGACAATATTAATGGGAGATTAATGGCTTTAAATAATTTTAGTGGCCATTGATACACACTCGAAATTTTCTTGCGTTCTACTGTAAAAATAAAGACAGAGAAGGCTATTGCATGTATGTTTGAAGAACTGTTAGAGACAGGAACCAACTGCACTCCACACAATCTACAAACAGATCATGTTTGTGAGTTCTGTAATATGTGTTTCAATATGATAATGGAATGGTATGGAATAGATCAATACTCTACGTTATTTCAGATGAAACCATGTGTTGTTGAGTGTTTGAACTAAAGTATAGAAAGGAAAATGTGGATGCATTTTAACCTTTGTAGTTCTCTCCAATGGACTGATACACACACACAAATCATCAACATGTACAACTGATCTGTCCACTGGGAAAAACAAGCCAAGCCAATTGGTGTAGGTGATAATGAGCTACTAAATAATGTTTACAGTCGTATTAAAATGGTAGGTCCACTCAAACAGAAATTTAGTGTATGTGGTTTCCTATGTATTTCAAAACACAAGACAGTATTTAAGAAATCATACCTCCCAAAATCGACAATCTTGATATTTACAATTTCCAAGGAGCAACATATAAAGCCAAAAACTTACTTCTTAAAAGACAGCAGCACTAGTGAAACTGTTGGTAGTTTTTACACAAAAGATTTAGAGGAGCAGTGAACCAGACATCTTCCTCGTAGAATGTGTCATAAGGTATCAGGAGAAAAAGGGTCTTGCTAAATTGTCAGGATTCCCTTTAGTGCATAGCAGTTGGGTAGATGATACCAGTTTGCTATACAACAAGGAAAACAAATCTCAGACAGCATAGTAGCACAACATGCATGATAGGAAACATATCAGCATAGGTAGTGGTATCTTTGATAATCCACCAATTGAGCTTCATATCCCTACATATAACTTCTGCGAACCTGGAGCTAAGCTTGCGATATGACTCGTTCATGGTGACAAACGGATCAGTCTTTTGGGCAAGGTCTGCAGAATTGATAACATAAACTACATGACAAATATGGATCTACAAGAATGTCATGCTGCATATGGAATATTAACTAACAAAGTCCAGGAAATATGTTCTAGAAGGGATATAGTTAATGGTCAGTGTATTGCCCACTTTTAGTAGATAAAGCAATGTATGAAAAAATTTAATTTGAGTATGGGGTTAAATTTCAGTCAGGTTATCAAAGCCACACGCTGCCCGCTGAAGAAGAAGAAGAAGAATGAGAAGAAGGGCAAGTTGGGGTGTTTGGAAAACGTATTCAGTTATCGTTGGCTGTAGCTAAAAGAACCTGAAAACGAAAGCTGGTTAAAACTCCGAGAGTCCTACCACTACCAAGCACATCACGTGAATTTCCTCCATTCTTAATTCCTGCCTTGCCTGAGGTCAAAAATCGGTAGTTGGCTCCCTGGTCAGTGGTGTGGAAGCTCTGGCCAGAACAGTGAAAAACGTGGAAAACGCACAACAGCAACTTGACCAAGCCAAAAGGCATAATACATTTATGGAATCTGTGACTATTGGGAAAGGACTACACTCATACTTCCCAAGAAAGGGTTTATTAAAAAACTATTAGCTATACTGCCAGACAGACCAGTTAGAAATGTCTATCAGTTTAAATTTGTCACAAAGTTCTCCACCCCAAGATTTTTTGGAGTCTTTATGTGGCGTACTCTAGCCCAGAATATGTGGAAATATTGTCACATAGAAGAAGGTGTAATTAGATGAATGACGAACACTAACTTCCCATAACGATGGTTTATTCAGCACTTGCACTTACAAGAGTGCAGAATGAACTGCCTATGGCCAGAACACATACAGAATATATACAGTTACAGAACATTCTAGTAAAATGTTTCTTGACATTTGTAAATACTTCTAGAATGTAATCGATCCGAATATACAAATTAAAATTGTACAGTCCAGGTGAGTTTTGAACTCACGACTTTGCATGCAATAGTTTAGTATCATAACCACTACATCAAAGTGCTACTCATTTTCTTTTGTGACAATATAATGAATATGGATTCCAAATTTAGATACTATAGAAGGTCTTGGAACTCAGTGGCCTTTTACATGTTGGCCACATTCTTTTGAATGTTCTGTAAGGCCCAAAATGCTGTTCTAAGACTTTTTCAATTTTGGGAAAAGAAAAAAGTCGCAAGGGCTCAGGTTAGATGAATAGGGGGCTGTGAAAAAGTAGGAATGATTTTATGGTAAAAAATTCTGTTATGGAAGTGGCCATGTGACATGGAGTGCTTTCGCGATGCAGTGTCCACTTAAACACTTGCTTGACAGTTTGTCCTGGAAGAACAATCTTACAAGATGATTGTTGATGTTGAAGGTCTCCCTGGGCGAGGTTCGTCTTCAACGTGTTTTGGGCCTTCCAAAAACGAGTTCTGCCAGCGAAAAATTTATGTTCTATTAAAGGTCTGTTTCAACATCTCACTGGTCTCACTAGCGGGTTCCCCAAGTTTAACACAAAACTTGATGTCATATTGTATCTCTAAATTCCATTGTTCCATTTTCGTAACACACAACAAAAATACAACTTCACTGTTGGCACTCTCAGAAATAACGTAATGGCTGTTCAGAGTTGAAACTAGAACTGAACATCTGGAAGGGACGAACACACTGGTTTACACAAGCAGAGCAACATAGCGTTGCCAGATAGCTTGCAGTGTTATCAATCTCATTACTTTTCTCACACACCTCATAAGCATATACCTGTACGAAATGAATCCTGCCTACTACTACACTGTGCCAGGGAACTGGAGGGATAGTATGTTGAAAAGGACACGTTTCAGCATTGGACTCATGGCTGATGTTGACATGCTGTTGTTTTTCGAACGAGGGATTTGTGGTGCACTTTGTCAATGTGTCCATGCCAAGGCAAACAACAGGTGAATACATTTATGTGGGTTTAAGCAACTCATATGGGGAAGCCATGCAATAATCTCTACTTGTTGAAGAGTATTGGTGGCTATCTCATAAGGAATGCACCAGATTTGGTAAAAAGGTCAACCATGTGCAGGCAGATTCTGAAACGGAGTACATTTTAGAATTAGATTTAATGTAGCCTATAAGTTTACGTGACAAACACAGTAATTTACCACTTTGGCAAAAGTATCAAGTTCCAGAAAATGAGGAAAATGGTCCATACCCCAAGCTGATGACAACGCTGGAGCGTAAAACCAGGTATGCACTACCTCACAGTAATCTCCATCAATGTCGCAAGTTGAGGTTGCAATTGCGTAGAGTCTTCCGCCCTATTTTCTTCAAGCAGCCTCTCTGGCTGAAGGAACACATTGATTTTAAAACGACGTACACAGTTGAGAAAAACTTTACAAACATATGAACAATGCCGTTTTGAGAAAAACCATACAAAACGCCAGAGGACACAGTGAAATTCACTTAGTTACCAGTTGAAAGGGATGTTTTGGCCCAGAAGATTATATTGGCAGGCCAAATTTTAAATGAGTCACAATCTTCGACAAAGATTTCGTTGCTCTGGTGCTCACTAAGGTTTCGTTGGATTTCACAAAACCTGTTTATGACTATATTGGGCCTGTTCAAATTCCATGTTTACCAGTTCCCATTCGCTTTAGTAAAAACTCACATTGAAAATCCAAAGCTACTTTATATGCATTTTGACAGCTTCTTCTGTGGGATGAAGTGTCATGATCCATATGAAGTAATGAAGCACTGTCATAGGGCATTTTATGTGTCCGGTTATGGGTCAGTAACAGAGGTCAATGGTGGAAAAACTTTTTTGCTGAAAATACCATATTCTTATTTTTTAGGGTGGGAAATCCAAACATGATACTTAAAAACTGTATCACCCACCATTTCTTCACATTTTACAGTTAAATTTATTGAATGAAGCTATTTTTTAAAGAACTGAACAACTTTTATATAGTTAAAATAATCTAAACAGGAGATGTAATAAATGCAGACGACATTGGTAGCACTGCTGAAAAACATTTACTGGCAAAAAAATGTCAATTCTATTTTTGTGTTAAGAGATGGTGTTTTGTTTACTGTTAACCTAACCTCACTTTCCCGTTACCTATACATGTCCTGAGTACAATGTCTAATTGTGGTTGTAAAAACTCTGCTGAAAGTCTTTGTTATATTGTTGTGATTTTGTGATTAAAAACACCAAAGAAACACTACACATTTTGTGAAAAAGGTTTATCTATCATATTTTGAATCTAAATTAGGTGATCAAGTGGACGCTGCATAAGGTATGTTATGTGTGTGTTGAAAGTCTCAAAAATGGTCTAAAAAGGAGAAAGAAGGCCTTAGATTTGCTGTTCCTATGATATGGGGCGAGCTAAGAAATCATTCTGATGATTGCAGCTTCTGCAGTTTTGACATTACTGGTCATAATTCGAAAAACAAGAAGGTAAGTAAGCTACCCTAACCCTCTGTCCACCATCCGACTAGTAGGGTAAACTGCAGATTTGCTGGTTCCTGAACCACAAGATGATTTAAATTCTATTCCAAAAGAAGTATTTCGTTATGTACGAGCTGATTTAGATGAACCAGATGATAATGAATTCCACTGTAACACAGGAAGTCTAGAGCCCAAATTGTTTACTCAGACCGAGTTTAATAAAAGAGAAGCTGAATTGCTTGGCTCTGGATTAAAAGAAAGAACTTATTGGCAGTTGGAAGCAGCATATACATGTATAGAAAGAGAGAGCAGCAATTTTCCAAGGTTTTTCAACAAGAAGGTGATTTAATGTACTGCTCAGACATTACTGGTCTGATGAATGAGTTTGGTACTGAATACAAAAAGGAAGACTGGAGGCTGTTTATTGATTCATCTAAAACTAGTTTAAAGGCTGTTTTATTACACAATGGTAACATGTATGCATCTATACCTGTTGGATTTTCTGTACATATGAAGGAAAGCTATGAAAACCTAGATTTATTGCTAAATAAAGCAGGCTATTCAGCTCATGACTGGATGATATGTGGCGATCTAAAAGTAACATGCATGCTCCATGGTCAGCAAGGTTGCTTTACCAAATTTCCATGTTGTGAATGGGACAGTACGCTAGGGAACAACACTGGTGCAGAAAGAAATGGCCTGTGATGGAGTCTTTAAAATCTGGTGAGAAGAATATTCTATGCAAAAACCTTGTAGATCCAAAAAATGTACTCCTGTCACCTCTACAATAAAGTTAGGCCTAATGAAACAGTTTGTAAAGGTTTTGCCCAAAGATGGACCTTGTTTTAGCTATCTCCGCCAAAAGTATCCACATCTTTCAGAAGCTAAACTAAAAGAAGGCGTCTTTGTCGGACCTGACATTAGAAAATCGATGTTTGAAGTTAACTTTGAATCCACAGTGACCTTAAATGAGAAAGAAGCATGGGTACCATTCAAGCAAGTCGTTACAAAGTTCGTAAGACATGAAAAAGATCCAGAATCGGTTTCGATTATAGCTAAAATGCTAAAGAAGTTTAAAACTTTAGGATGTTTAATGAGCCTGGAAGTTCACTTTTTGAACAGTCACCATGATTACTTCACAGACAATATGAGAGATGTTACTGAGGAGCAAGGAGAGCTTTTTCACCAGGACACTAAAGTGATGGAAAAACGCTACCTAGGCAACACCAACATGATGGGGAACTCCTGTTGGTCAATTCACCGAGAAGTTCAGCAAGCGACTCATCATAGAAAACGCCACACAAGAAGCTTCAAAGAAAGAGGAGAAAGAAAATACGAACCAATTACATCTGACAAGTGAAACCTCTATTAACACATATCATTGTTTTAAGTAGCTTACTGTAAATACAAACCATGCTTATATTGTAACAAAGCATTTCATTAATTTCCCCATTTACTGTATAGCATAGGATTTTTATACTATGTAACAAAAAGCATATTACTAAAAAACCGTGAGTGATCCAAAAAAACTAAGGCTAGGTTTGGATTCAGCTCATAAAAATCTGTAAAGATCAGCTATCAAAGTAAAAAAAAGTAAAAAATTTTTTTTCGTTGGCCTGTGTAACAATAACAATAACGTTATTGATCTCATGGAAAACGAGGTAAATGGGTCACCAATTGTGGAGTTTGTAGGTCTCCACTCGAAAACGTACGCAGACCATGCAGACACAGGTGCAACCCTTAGAGGGGCTAAGCGTGTGCCGTGTGTGGCATCAGTGGCTTTCACAAATGAAGATTAATTGTAATGTGATTCTTGAGTTTCTCCCGGCGTATTTTATAATCAAAATATCCACGGGTGTACTGCCGGTCTATAGTGTCCAACGGGCAGAATATTTCGGCGATCAAACATGTCGCCATCATCAGGTGAACTGACGGACTGAGCTCCTGTGAACGTTAAATTTCAAACTCATAATTATACAAGTATCAATGAAAAAGATATTATAAAATTTTTTAAAAGTGAGAAAATATTCGATCACAAATATCTGAAATCGTTGATAGGACTCTGCTTGGAGTGTAGATCTAATTACTGGATTACAGTAAGCAATTAATAAATATATTGCATTAATAGGTGCATCTTAAGTCGAATTAACAGAAAAATAAAAAAGTTTGTGTAAATGTTGAAAATAATGATCAAAAATGTTTTGTGTGCTCTAAACATGAAGAAAAAGTACATAATATAAGAATATCAGTCACGATATTGATCAGAAGTTTGACAAATTTAAATTTCCCATTGTATTTGAAGGTATTTCTAAAACTGAGACAAAAATTAATGTATCTATTAATGTTTACTCATCTGATGAAAAATTTCAAGCTAATCTATTTAAAATAACTAAGTATACATACAATAGTCATATTAATGCATTATGTTTTAAAGATGAATATAACTCAGATTATTGTTGGGTTTAATGTTTATCTCAACTTCTTTCAGCTCAGAGCTCAAAACTAAAAGAACCATAATTTATTTTTGATGATACCCAAAAAGTAGATTTATCAGGAGAAGGTTCAGATATAAGTTTTAAAAATTATCAATATACACAAAAAATTCAGTTTCTTAGTTATGCTATTTCTGAAAGGTTACTGTAAAAAATGAATAGTTTTCTTCCTGATACAAAAAAGTTGTATAAAATGAAACAAAAAATTAACCAAGTGGTTTTTTATTACATAGAATACACGAGTGAATGTTATAAAGAACAAGGTTAACACATAGGAACAAATTGTCATTAAAAAAAGATATTGTAAATCAATAATTAGTTCAATATGTAGATGCCATTATTCATAAAAACAAAAACATTCATCACCATGATCACCTAACTGGAAAATACATAAATCCGGTGTGCAATAACTCTAATTTACAACAAAAATATTTAAGTTTTGTATATAATTATTTACATAATCTCTCAGGATTTGATGCTCAACTGCTCATATAAGAATTTGGATATGATGAAAAAGAAAGAAATTTAAGATCATAGAATGAAGCTAGATATATTAGTTTTTGGTAAAAGGACAGAAAATATGAAAATTAAATTCATGCATTTAAATGAGTGGTTTCTTTACTTCATAGAAAATTACCATCTAATTTCAGAAAATATGAAATAATTAATACCAGAAACTTTTTACATAAAATCTAGTAAATTTACTAATTAAGAAATGTGTTTATCCTTATAATTATACAGACAGTTGTAAAATAAAAAAAACGAGATTTATGCGATAAATTAAATGGAAATGATATTAGCAAGCTGGATTATAAAGATGAAAAATTATTTTGGGAAAAATTTAATACAAAATATCTTCATAAATGTCATGATTTATCACTGAAAACTGATATTTTGTTTTTATCTAATATTTATTGAAAATTTTAGAAAAACATGTACAAAAGTTTTTGATGTAGGCTCATTTTGATATTTACAGTGCTAGGTTTAAATTGGGATGCGATGGTAAAAATGATGGTTATGATACATACTAATGGTTGAAAAAAGTATTATAGGTGGTTCATCTCAATGTTGTATACGATACATTGAAGTAAATAAAAAATGTTTCAAAGACTATGATTCAAATAAGAAATTAAATTATTTAACATATTTTGGTGCAAAAAATTTATATATCTGGGCTATGATTGAATATTTACCAAATGTAAATTTTGAGTGGGTAAACAAACTTAGATATCAATCTGATGAAAACCGATGATATTTCAGAATATGTGGTATATCTGACATAGATTTATAACATCCAAAATATTTACATGTTGAACATAAAGATTTACAACTTAATCCTCAAATTAAAACTGTCCTGGACATGAAGAAAAAGTTATTACCAACATTCAATAATTGAATTACAAAGATGATTATTTAGTTCGCTACAGAAGTAGTAAATGATGTATGTCTGGGAATGAAGATAGCAAAAATACATAAAGTTTTTGTATTTAAACAATCTGTTTGCATAAAAAAGTACATACATTTAAATATGAAGATGATGCTTGCAACAAAAAATGATTTTGAAAAAGATTTATCGAGTGCATGAATAACTTAGTATTTGAGAAAACGATGGAAATTATTAGAAACAGAGTGAGTATAAAATTAGTTCAGATGCAAAAAAGTATGAAAAACATATTAAAAAAGAAATTACAATGGAAGAACAATGTTCAATCAAAATCTTGCTGCAGTTCACCTGAATAAAGCTAAATTCACATTTAACAAGCTGATTTACATTTGAATTAGCATACTTGATTTGTGTAAAGAACTGATGCAAAATTTTGGCTGTAGTTATACAGCCAAAACATGAAAAAATTGTGTTTTATCATCAACACGCTGACAGTTGTACTTACATCAATAGCTGATTTTTTGAAGATAAGAAGAGAATACTTGAAAAATTTGAAACAAGTTATTATCCAGGAGGTAAAACTTACTACATTCCTCACGTCTTGCAAAGAAGTTCTCTCTCCAAATCTGTCTTCAACAACTAGTGCAGCATTCAATATGTAATGGAAATATTTTAGAACTTGTAGCTACAGATGGGACTAATCTAAACTGAAGTGTCAGTGCAGAGACAAGTATTAAGTTCATGATAACTGTAGGTATGTAGTGCTGACTTAAGTACCAAAAGGTGTTACTGACGATGTTGTTATTAACTTATGGGATTTCCCAAACCCCAACCCACATCTATTCTCACTCCAACCCCATCTGACAAAGGCCAATTGACGTATGTACAAATTAGCAGGAATTCAGATTCTAACAGGAAATTCAAAATTTTGACAGGAAATTAAAAAAATAGCCCTACTGTACTAGTGTGTTTCCAACTGAAGGATGGTGGTTGTCATAAGTATAAACTGACGACAAATTCAAAATGGTACACTGTCATGTAGGCTGACTTGGCCATCGCTGTATGACATCACAGTCTGCAGCTTGGAATATGAGTACCAGCCTAACTATGCCATCAAAATCCAAGATGTGTAACCTGGAATACAAGATGGCAACTGGGGCATACTGGTTCAGACACGAGACACTGGCATTGGCTGTGTGATATCAATCCAGCTCAGGCTACTCAGATTATAACAATGTGGATTTCTGACTTAAATATGAGATACTGACTCAGTCTTACTCTAAGCTATTATACACTCATAGGTGTATGGTCACTGCATATTCTAAGTATGGATGCTTGTTTATTTAAATAAACATCGATGAGGGCTATACACACCTGCTGTACCATGCCACTGTACCTGTGCTGGCGCTGCTGCCTCTGCCTATGCCCCCATGGTCAGTTTGGATTGCACCAGCCCTCGGAGCGCAACAGTCTGGGCTGCCACCAGACAGTGAATGCGGCGCACCAGGGTAGCCGACATTTGATATGTGAAAATGTTCAAATGTGTGTGAAATCTTATGGGACTTAACTGCTGAGGTCATCAGTCCCTAAGCTTACACACTACTTAACCTAAATTATTCTAAGGACAAATACACACACCCATGCCCGAGGGAGGACTTAAACCACTGCCGGGACCAGCTGCACAGTCCATGACTGTAGCACCTCAGGCCACTCGGCTAATCCCATGCGGCTTTGATGTGTGGCTTACTCTACAGAGCTATCACAGAGCCCACTACTCTATCCATCTGTTGGACGTTTAGGTATAGCTGTTCCTATTTCAACTATTATAATGCAACCCTCCTTGCAGAAAGGACAAATGCATTGCAGATGTCTCTGCCCATTGTACCAAATTTGAACACTTTATGCAGTTGTTTTTCCTTAAATTGTAATGTGGATGTGTCCATTCTTATAGAGAGGACACGTGCAATGCAGATGTAAATGTACATCGAAAAAAAAATTACATATACATGTGTCAAGGTACAGAGAAAGAAACTGAATGACTAGAAGTTCATTCGTTCGTCAAAATAGAGGGCTGATAATGTTTTTCATCTTAAAAGGAATATGTCCCAATTATCAGGCTACAACATTTGTTTCACATAATAATATGTTTGTTCTGAACAAAGAAAGGAAAAAATATGATGAAAATAATTGATTAGAAACATTATATTTTCTTATAAAAAATATTGGAATTCTATGCGTAGTTTTCAGCATAGGTAAACTACATGCCTCACGTTTTTATGTAATACACAGAAAAGAAAGTACAAAAACTGTATACAACATTTACAAAAGAAACTTCACAATTTAGAGGAAATATGTCTCACAAGTAACGTTTTCAAACAGCTTTCACAATTTACAAGCAATTGATGGACTTTTTTTAATTTTTTCAACAGCTTGGAATACTCGTGGGGGAAAGATTTATACTTTTTTAGTCACACTCGATATAATTGGAATACTCATGTCGCAGTTGACAGACTTATACATTCTTTAGCTAGACTTTGGTTTGAAATATTTATTTATGGTTCACTCCTATGAGACATAACACTAAACTAAATGTGATCTCTTTTGCTATAGCCAGAAGCAGTGAAACTTTACTGACTGCACAGATAATATACACATGGTGTGCAGAAAACATGATTTGCACCCATGGTGTACAGAAAACGATATATCTCGCACAAATGGCGTCCAAAAAAACTGATTTACACACATAGCCTGACCTAGCACTCGTGGTATACAGAAAATAAAGTACTCACACACACACACACACACACATACACACACACACACACACACACACACACACACACACACACACACACACACACACACACACACACACACACACACACACACATACAGATACACATACACCTACATATACTATGACAAGTGAGTCATGGTATTCCACATCTCACACACATTCTTTCACCATATATGCAACACATACACACTGCCATCCAAGTGAATAGTCTGCTTACAGTCGGGCTTCCATCCCATCAGTACAAAAGATTCACTTGTTGTCATGCCAAAACAGACCAGTTCTCAGCTGCAAATCAGAGTCCACCTCATTCCTTCACAATGGAATACTGAACTGTCATACCATGTGTGGTATTGGGGCGGAGCACTGCCAACATAACTGTGCAGACATTACAATTAATAATCAAAATATCCACGGGTGTACTGCCGGTCTATAGTGTCCAACGGGCACAATATTTCGGCGATCAAACATGTCGCCATCATCAGGTGAACTGAGGGACTGAGCTCCTGTGAACGTGCCAGCACGGAGATCCGTATGCTATGGCTGCTCAGGGGGAACTGTTGTTTTTGCACTGTTTATTAATCGAAGAAAATATAAAACGTACTTCCAGTCCATTATGTCATCTTGAATTTCTTCACTACCTTCAAAATTTTTTATGTTGATGCGCTCAAAACGTAATTTGGAACAAACAACTTAAGACTGTTCTTCATGTGATCAGTTTGGAATCCAATTTCAGATGCTTTATGAACTGGATATTGATTAACTGTTTTTCTATTTTTTGGTTCTGCATATATTATTTGAAATAGGAAATATTTCTTTCAATTATTTGGTTTAATTAGTTTTAAAAATATCCTTATTTTTAGAAATTTCATCATAATTTTTAGTTTAAAAATTAGGCAATTGTTTCTAAATATTTATCTTCATATTATGAGGTCTATTTCTAAAAGCTATTATATTGCCTTTTTTTAGTTTACAATATGCAGTAAATTTATTTCTTTTAGAGATATCACAAAGATAAACAATTGTCAACTGTCTCACCATTTATAAGACAGCAAATTTTATTAGAAAAAAATGAGAATTATAAACTTATTAAGAGTCATTAAAAATTAATTCTGTATGAGATAAAATTACATGTTGTTTAGTTCATGTTAAAAATTTCTTAACATCATCAGTTTTTCTATTTTTCATATGGTCTAGAATACAGTTTTCAAATTTACTGAATTATCTGTCTTTATGTGACGGATTTAGGTAAAAACCATCAAAATTTTGAATATCTTGACACTTGATAAATTTCTTTGTTAGCTCTAAAGAATTTGAACTAAATCCTGATAATTCTATATATAATTTTTTGTTACATTCCAAATCATAATTTTTACATTTGTGTGTATGTTTGTCTCTAGCTAATGGATTTGATTAAAATAATGAAAACATTTAATTTTGTTGGCAATTAATACTTTTTGTTTTTTTATGACTCTCTATTTATCCACAATTATCCATCGATAGTAATATCATTGAATGTTCATCAATTTTTTAAATTGTGCTAATAATGAGATGTTGAAATATATTTTTCATATATGCAAAGACGCCATTTACTGTTATACAGTTTCTTATTGTCTTTACCTAAACTTTTTATATATTATCCTATAACCTTGTTGTATGCTTTTGTAAATTAAAATTATCAATTGATTTCTCAATTTTACACATTTTACACTTCTTAGTTTTAATTATATCTGTTTAACAGAAAAAAATCATAATTTAGAAAAACTATATGGTTGTAACTTATTCCAGTTTCAATATTGCATTTTTAATACTTTTATTACATTTGGGATTAATTCAGATGATTCACTACAATTTATAACAATGATAAATCAGTTGTGTGTGCTCTTATTTTTTTAAATTCATTATACTGATAGAATGTACTATCTTTAGAAAAATACAATATTCCATTAACATACAGAATTAGTTCCTGCAGGCAATCCAGAACAATCTTTACCATGTACTTTATGCTTAAAAACACATTCATTGAACTCTGTGTAGAAAAAATAAATATATGTAAATAAAAGTTTTCTTTCTTAATATGTGTTGAGTACATCATTTAATACAGAATTTGGATACCTATAACTCCCTAGCCATCAAGATTCAGCTATGCTACAAGGGAATCAGCTTTGATCAAGAAAACAATTCTTGATCCATGGAACTAAATAATCGCAGTTCAACATAACCAGACCATCATGGCAGTGGTGTGGACTCTCATCATAGATGGAGTAAGGCTCTATCTCCAAAAGGCGATTGTGGAGTAGCCAGCAAACTGTTCGCCCTATAGCTACAGGACATCCCATTAGGCATAGTATGGAATTTTCGACGATTTCCTTATGGCAACGAATGGTGCAACTGATTATATTAACTATATAAATGCCGGTTGGAAAATTACATTTGTTATTTTTTGTGTTGTACAGTGAGGTGACAATAGTCAATGGACAGCGATATGCACATATACAGATCATGGTAGTACCATGTAAACGAAGTATAGAAGGACAGTGCATTGGCGGAGCTTTCATTTGTACACAGGTAATCCATGTGAAAAGGTTTCCGACATGGTTATGGCCTCACAACAAGAATTAACAGATGTGGAACGTGGAGGTAGTGGGAGCTAAACACATGGGGCATTCCCTTTCGCAAATTGTTAAGGACTTCAATACTATGAGATCCACTGTGTCAAGTAAGAGCCATGAATACCAACTTTTGGTTCAAATGGTTCAAATGGCTCTGAGCGATATGGGACTTAACATCTGTGGTCATCAGTCCCCTAGAACTTAGAACTGCTTAAACCTAACTAACCTAAGGACATCACACAACACCCAGTCATCACGAGGCAGAGAAAATCCCTGGCCCCGCCGGGAATTGAACCCGGGAACCCGGGCGCAGGAAGCGAGAACGCTACCTCACGACCACGAGCTGCGGACCCAACTTTTGGGTATTACCTCTCACCACAGACAACGCAGTGACCACAGCCTTCAATTAAGGACTGAAAACAGCGACATTTGGGTAGAGCTGTCACTGCTAACAGACAAGCAACACTGAGTGAAGTAATCGCAGAACTCAATGTGCGACGTACTACGAACTTATCTGTTAGGAGAGTGCATTTAAATCTTGCGTTAATGGGCTACGGCAAGAGACAAGTGCCTTCCGTCACAACACATTGCCTGCAGCACATTTCCTGCTCTCATGACAATATAGGCTGGAGTCTAGAGGACTGGTGAACCATGTCCTCGTTAGATGAGTCCCGAATTCGGTTCGTATGAGCTGATGGTAGGGTTCGAGTGGGGCGCAGATCGCACGAAGCCGTGGATCCAAGTTGTAAATAATGCCCTATGCAAGCTGGTGGTGGCTCCATAATGGAGCGGAGTGTGTTTACATGGACTGTACTGGTTTCTCTAGTTCAACTGAACCGATCTTTGACTAGAAGAGGTTACGTTCGGCTACTTGGAGACTGTTTGGTGCTATTTATGGATTTCATGTTCCCAAACAACGACGGAATTCTTACGGATGTCAAGCGCCATGTCACTGAGTCACAACTGTTCGCTGTTGGCTAGAGGAACATTCTGGACAGTTCGAGCGAATGATTTGGCCACTTAGGTAGCCCAACGTGGATCCCATCGAACATTTATGGGACATAATCGAGATGTCAATTCGTGCACAAAATCCTGCACCGTCAACACGTTCGCAATTATAGTGGGCTATGGAGGCAGCATGACCCAATATTTCGCCAGCGACATCCAACGACATGTTGAGTCCATGCTAGTTCGAATTGCTGCACAACGCGAGGGAAAAGGAGTTCCAAAACGATGCAGGGAACTATCCCATGACTTTTGTCTCAGTATATTCACATTGTACTTAGAAAATATACGCTAAATAAGGTATAAGAATTCCCTGTAGCATTTACAGACTGTTGGACGTTACTTTTCTGAAAGATCTCGTAAAATAATCAATTCTCGTCTACCTTTGACATTTCAAACGCCTCCCTCTGTTTCCATAAGTCAGCCAGTGGAAGAGGTTTTTGTGCAGTCTACACACAGAAATTAGTGTTAGTCACGTTTCATTATTTTATAATTTCGTTCTGCATTCGTTGTTACTACCTGGAGAGGAAGAGCATTGTAAGACACTAGACACGTTTTGAGGAAGATGGTGATTCTAATTCCCATCCAATAATCGAATTTTGCGTTTTCCGAGATATCCCTAAATCTCTTACAGAGAGAATTTCCTACCCAATCCTTCCTAAATTGGAGCTTGTGCTTAGCCACTAATGACTTCGTCGTTGACGGAACGTTAATCTCTCATCTTCCTTCCTTGTTTCTAGAAATACACGATCTGCGCTGAAAGACATACCGCCCGAAAAATGGAAGGAAGAGAAAACAGAAGGAAGATAAGGTCATAGTGAATTTCGGTTGTTCTTTGTTTTATAACGGTAGGACGCTGAACAGTATTTAGACGCTGAGAAAAAGGCTGGAGGTGGCGGGTGGCTCTGTCATCTGAGCCGGCGAGTGACGTCTGCGGCTGCGGCTGCGGCTGCGACTGCTCGCCGTAGTTATCGGCGCCGCCGTCTAATGAATGTGGCTGTAATTGACACCCGCAACGCCGCGCCGTCGGGTATCTCATTAAAGTCGTGCCAGCCCACCTCTTGTTTTGCGCCCTGTTCCCAGTAACGGCTTCAATGTCTCTGGGGAACTAGGAAATTGCCAGCTGTGTTCCAGACATCTGCATACCGGCATTCGTGTCCGTCGCCACAGCTTACGAATTAATTACCCGTCTTCTGACGCAATTATTCGCGAAATTCGGATCTGTTACAGTCGCGTTGGAGAATTTCTGATGTGAGACGGACGCCATAGAGATGGACAGTCAGTGTTGGAGTGAATGGCATAAATTATTCAGCCTTTCTACTGCTTAGAGGTGCGTCGTGTTGTGATGCCTCATTGACGCTGGAGAACTCGACGAACTACTGTGAAGTGTGTAACGGAGTATACCTTTTATTGTGCCATATATTGCCTATCCAACTCACGGATGGAGTGCAGGAAGAATCACTCCGTGCAAGATGTGTGTGACTAATTTTATTTTCACGATCTTGCACAATCAAGACAATAACGAGATACGTGGTCGTTGGAAAGAATGCAGAGAAAAACTGTGCAATGACGAGGACTACAATCTAATTGAAGACATCAGTGAGTGGGAAAGGCAACTGGAAGGCCCTCCAATCATGAGACATAACTTAATTTAGTTATTTTGAGAAAAAAGAGATGATTTGTGATAACACATTAGAGAAGCTAGACTTCTTCGCCAAGGTCGCTAATAATAACCTTTATTTTCGGTAACCGGTTTTGTTAATCAGTATTACCATCTGCAGATATGGAAACCATATATCCAGTGTGACTATATAGAACACAGTTGTAATATGCTGGATCAAGTGCAATATTAAAGAAAAAACCAGGGAAATGACATACCTCGACAGATAGGCTATTGCATATATCTTAAAATAGCAGTAAAACTACTCTTTGTCACGAATCGACAGGTATGTAGCAGGCTAGCTGTGTAAACTGTTCTTACATCCAAAGTAATGACAATTTATTCAAACGATAACATTGCAACAAGTTTTATTATAAAAAGGCAGAAATATAATTATCAGCTGGGTTTACACAAAGTCATTTGGATAACCTGGGATTATACCATGTCATTTAAGTAACGGTGTGTGTAAGTTGTAGTTACAGCCAAAAAGTAACAACAATGTACTCAAATAGTAACATAGTAAAAAATGGAAATAAAAAAAAGAATTGCTTTGGATGTAACTACAGCTTACTGCTACTTTAATGACAAAGTAGAAGTGCATATTGAATTTTTTACCCCTGCATTTTTAAGACCTGTAATATTAAATAAATAATATTTTAATGTCTTTGTACGTGATTTGGTGGCTATTGAAAATTGTTAAAGCCTGTGTCAAGTAATCTATTGTATATGTGTTTGCAGCAACTGTTCCAAATATAAATTCTACTTGTATCTAGGTCTATTGAGTAATTAACTCTATATGAACAATGTTTTAGAATGTGCCTTAATTATCAGTTGGCAATAATTTTGTAAACATGTTTATAGATTTATTTTCGTGCCTGTTTTAGCTAGCACACTGTAATAACGTAATCACATAAATAATTTTAAATAAGAAATACATGTTCACTACCAATACTTGCTGATCCAATTGTCAATTCCTATTCTTTATTCGACACCCTCTGCCACTCTGGCACCATCCTGGCTGCAATGATGTACTTTGTTGTGAGTTACAGCTGTACGTGGTCAATAACTGTATATATATAGTTGTTTTACTTTTGACATACTGGTGCATCAGCATTCAAGTCTGTTATGTACCTACCAATTCATGAGAAACAGTACTTTTACTGCTATTTTAAGACATATAGAAAAACCTGTCTGTCAAGGAATACAGTTTTTCTGGGTTTCTCTTTTACATTGTACCTGATCTTGTGTATTACAATTGCTTCATACATAATCACACAGTATAAAAGCGCTCCAGATCTGAACATTGTAATATTGAACATCAAACCCAGTTATCAAGAACAAAAGCTATTGTTAGTGAAATTGGGAAAGAAGTTTATCTTCTCTAATGTACATGATATATGAATTTGAACGTGCCACTTGGTGACTAAAAGAAGGAAAACAACTGATGTTGAAGACATTTCAGCACAACTGCAGAAAAAATTAGGCAACAATATTAAAGGTCAATTATTCAGAATAATCAATGGCTTCTATGAAAGAGGAATTATGCCAGTAGACTCCACACATAGCAGAACCAGTACCATATCTAAAATGTCAGTAGCAGTCAACTGCGCCAATTACAGTGTACTATCAATGTTCCAATGTTATTGCATGCCTCCAAATTAATTATTAATATAGTTAAAAGCAGAGGAAAAGGAAAACTAGATAAGCACACATGGTGTTTGGAGATTCCAGTTAGAAACCTGTAGGACTTGTACAGTGGAATGAGTATATTACATTCTGAATAGAAACCCTTGCCCAGAAACGTCATCTAACGAAATTACAGAGCTCAAAGTTATAGGCGCAGGCACATGTAAATATATGTATATACAGGATGATTCAGTGATAATGTTACAAATTTTTTATGACGATGGAGAAGGGTAAATGTATCAGATTGAAGTAATGGTCCCTCTACCAGAAGCGAACGAGTCGAAAGTTATAAGCGAACACCGTTATGATACCTCTGATAGTGGAATACATGTACTGGTACTTTCTTTGCTAAGATTGTAGGGTGGACAACTATCAGCGGTAGGAAATATGGGCCAAAAAAAGAAAAAACTCTAGTAAACACGGGCACTAAAATGTGTTCCTTAAGAGCTATGAGCTCTTGTTCAATAGAGGAGATGGGCTTCACATTAACGAAGATGAATTAGTGGTCATAGGTATTTATTTTGCACTGGTCTTTACTGGACTTCTTTCATTGTTTTGGTGCATACTACCACCTCTGAGTTTCCCACTGTATAATCTTAGCAACAACAGTACCAGAACATTGTCAGAGGTATCAGAAGGGATTTCGCTTCAAACTTTCTATTATAACTTCCTTTGCACGATGTGTGTTTCTTTAATGGATACAGTAGCAAGCAACAGATGCTGTTCACGAACAGAGAATTCAGATATTAACTTTCTCTATATCTAATATCAAACAGTAAAAAAAATTACATAACTTTCTTGATGTAGTGGCAGAATCAGTTGCTAACAGTAGCTTGGAATATAGAAACATATACTGAGAGAAAAGACATATCAACCTGTCACTTTTCAATACAATATCTGTTCAGAACAGGTCAAGCCCTGGCCACTATGGAAGTCAGTAAATGTTATTCAACTGGCAGTCAGTCAAGACACACGAAAGGACCAGTCCATGAATGTTCGAACTTAATTAGCCCTGCCACTGGAGTTCTGGAGAGGGGATGCCTGCATCTCATTGGCAGCAGGGTAATCGTTCGTGGCAGCGCTCTCGTGCCATGGTGGTCGTTATAGGAAACGCGGTGGCGTAAATGACGGCACGCTTGTCTAGAAGTGCGTCGGCCCGGATTGCGGCCGATACCACACCCCTCACAGGCTACATTGGAAGGTACCAGAATAGACCTTGTCACAGATAGTAAAAACGCGGTGGCGTAAATGACGGCACGCTTGTCTAGAAGTGCGTCGGCCCGGATTGCGGCCGATACCACACCCCTCACAGGCTACATTGGAAGGTACCAGAATAGACCTTGTCACAGATAGTAAAGAAGTTGGTTACTTGGCTGGGGCAGAGCAGATCAACATGGGTCCTGAGGTCACATCTTCCAACTTCCAAGGAAACTGACCCAGAAAATCAGGTGGAGGATGCATCCTGTGGAACAGGTAGGGGCATGGATGGCGCTGCAGAGGATGCGTCGACAAGCTGACGGTGACGGCGTCGATGGCCATGGGAGAGGCGACATACAGCGTTGGTGTCAACGGCGCCGCTGCTGGACAGGTGGAGACTCTTTTAAAATGAAATAATAAACTTACTGTTTACGTTGAATGAATGTCTGATCTGTGGAATGAGTACTGAACTCGAATATTCGTGTTGCATGTAGTAAGTGCAGGTGGTATGCATACTCTGTGAAATTTTTAGCAAAATTTTACACGAACTGATTGGCCAATAAAACTCCCAATACCAATAAAAAAATACAGTCACTGCAAAATACATTCAGCCCTGTAGGCACTGAATCATCTGGCCCTGTTCAAAATTGATAACGTCCGTCCCTGTGCACATAACAAATAAATTAAACTGTCTTACCTATAGAGCAGCAATGGTGGAAAGTGATATATTCTGGTCTCACATAAAAAAAACATAAATGCTAGCTACAGGCTCAGCAGTGTGCAATTCTGGCCATAATACCTTGAAATCCACATGAAATTCATTTGGATGATAGACGAGAACATTTAAGAAAATCCAACTTCTTTAAAAAATGTATAACCTGGACAGGGAGGCTGTACTGATTGTAGTGAATTACTAACTAAGTTTATTTACACAACAATTGCAAATAATCAGGCAACTCATCCATACTAATGCAATGGAAAAAACACAAATCAAAATTATTTAACATCTTTACCTTGGCTGCATGAAGCCTTTTGCTTCCATGTTCAACAATATTGCCATACCTACATTAATATAATTCTTGGTTGCTTCACGCAGTGCACCACAGAAACTGTCTACTCCATTGTCTTTCTGTCACAGACAGCTACCTACAACTGAACGCCAAGGGCTCTCTTACTCCAACACTAGCAGTATGTCTGGGTCTGTGGTCTTACACAGCCAGTGATATAAAGCCTATCAAAAACGTACATCGTTTATGAAATCATATTCGGTTGCCACAAACAAATGTGCCCCAGTATGATCATTTCACAACTGTCCATCGGGGTTTAATAAATTTGACACCTATTTGGAAGCATTTTGTACATCAAATGTGTCATAAATTTATCTAATTGTATAATATCATTAAAGTGGAAAGAATTGACAGTGCTAAGGTAAACTAATATAAGTCATAACCTGGTTATATTGAGAGTAAATTGCCTAATAAACAAGGTTGCTAACAAATAAATCATGCAAAACAGAAACAGTACACACTACTAAACGTCAAGATAATTGTATAGGATTGGGCAAGGGAAAGGAAGAGTCATGGCTGAAGTCTATGAGCATGTTGAAATGACTGCATCATAGTCCATTTCTTTTTGTTTTGTGCATCTTCAACAACTAAGCAGTTGCCAATGTGGATTGCATTCCATGTACCATGACATCTGAACTCCGTTTTATGTTCCTCAATCATGTGCACAGATACAAGAGGTACTCAGCAACAAATTACCAAAAACCATAGTTGGTAATTATCGCAATGCCAGTAACGTTATGACCAGCATCATCACTGCTCTTCATAGAGAAGATACTTCTGAGATCCAAAGACATATATAGCCACTTACGTTGAAGTATGAACATCAGTAGTAAAATGCTCCAATACCATGAACAGAGACAGGGGACTGGACAATAGAAGCTATGAGAAAGTAGCATAGGTAAGGTAGTGGAACATGACCACTTCTACCTATGTCAACATCGAGTAATCTACCTGATCAGGAAAATTTCAGTATCCTAATAAAAATAACGGACTGATTGAAGCAACAATGCCTTACATCGAAGTGAATAGACAAAACTGAAAGTGAATACTGAATATGACACAATCAATAAGTGTGGCTATTAGATACATAATAAAATAACATGACCAAGAACATCACTGGTTATTAATATTATACTGGGGCTCTCAGTGGCCTTGTATATGCAATATTGTGACATAATTTCTTAAGAAAACCTAACAGTAAAATCAAGAACTGAATGTCTCCAGGTCGCCTTGTACTTAGAATACGAGAAAATCTAAACTAAAACAATTGTAGAGAAAATATTAACCAGAGGCTCAAGTGGCCTTTCTGGATACATAAATGCTCATTTTAGTGGTTATAAAATGTGTGGGACTCCATGTGGCCTAGTACATGAAGTACATGCAAATCTTAATACCTAAAACAATTGAATAGAAAATATCAACGAGAGACTCCAAGTGTCATTTTTAGGTACATAAATGTTGAGTTTAGTAGCTAAAGAAATGTTACAGAAATTATATTTGTGACTCAAAGTAGCCTAATTTTACATGAATTAAATCCTGACTAAATGCTGACCTTAATCACTGAAAATGTGGCAGAAAACATATTTCTGGCACAAGGTGGCCTAGTTTTACATAGTATAAACATCAAAGTTCAGTAAGTATCCTAAAATATCATTACCTATACCTTTATATGGCACTCAGAGGCCTATGCATAATGAGATATAATTTGACATGACTTTTACAAGGAAAACTACATAAATAGCAGTATTATATAAAAGTACAGCTTATTATAGACTATATGAGTACATATTAGACAAACAGAATCTTAGAATCAAAGTATAGTATCATGTGAGTAAAGACACAAAATTTGTAGGTTGTGTAGCACACTTGGGGCTTCTTAAAGCTGTCTGTTAAATGACCTGTATCTCTAACAATCACCACATCTACAATGAAGGATATGGGAATTATCGATATGGGCAGTGGACTTTATCTGTAAGGAAAATGATTAACAGTCAATTGTCATTCATCTTGAGTCAAGAACTGCTATGGTCGAAGCAAAGAAAAAATGTGATTATGGTATATGCAAGCACAATGATAGGAGTACTATGAGCAATACAGCTTAGTGACTAGGTAAATTTAACATATTACAGTAAATCATGAGATAAATATACAAAGATGCGAATGGATTGCAGAAATAGTTGAACCAGGAAATATAGTTATTAACTTGGAGAAAAAAGGCAGTCAAGCATGCTAAATTAAGGAGGCAGCATCATATGCAGTCTCATAAATTAAAATGAAAGATGAAAGTATCAAAGTAAAAGATGAAATAATTAAAGTACAAGATGTTCAGATTCAAAATATGATGGAAATTTTAGACTCTTATTTAAAAACTAATTGATTGTTAAGCAAAAAAGTAAACTAATTCTTTTAAATACTAATTCCTTAAAATCTAATTGATTGTTAAACTAAATTGTATACTATTTCTTTTAAACCAAATTGATCCTGAAACTAAATATTAAATTAAGTATTTAATAAATTTCATTGTCTGTATTTATACAACTGCTATGTTAATTATCGAAACCCCATCATTTACCATAAGCTTCATTACATTTCTTTCTTAAAACTTTTTCAACAAATTTTGCATTTGGATGTTTTGTATTCTGTAGTTCTTGTTCATTATAATTTCCTTTTATATCTTTTTATTTATGTGTAATTGGATTAAAATAAACAGCATCTTAATTATCAAATCTTTCTGTTCATCAATTAGCTGTGTAATCTTTTTCAAAAACATTTTTAAGTTTACTAATTTTAACTTTATCACCTTTTTAAAATTCAGGTTCTTCATTAGATACAATGCTACTTATTTTAGAATTTTTTTCATTAACTTCCATTGATTTCATTTTATTATGGAATGTTTTGTATTATTGTATTCAACAATTAGATTTTATCAAAATTTAATTATTTATACTTTCGTTGTAAAGCAATTTTTTTCCACAACTTTCCTTTAAGTGTTATGTTAAATTGTTCAACAACCGATGCTTTTATTTGTGAAAAACCTGAATAATGATTAATGTTAAATTTTGTAGTTAATTCTTGAAAAAGTCTGACAAATTTCTTTTCTATTATCTTTTTGTAAATTGTTTTGTTTTCTATTATAATTTTTTGAAAATCTTCAACTACAATTTTAATTTTTTATGTTTAATAGGATCAGGAAATACAAATTTTGAGAAACACAATGAATTATTGTTAATACACATTTATAACTTTGGCTGTTTCTGAAATTCCTTTTAAATGATGAGATTCCATTGCAACTAAATCAGCTTGCCGTAAGTCAATTATACAAAGTGAAACAAAATTTCTTCTTTCAAAATTTTTCTGATTTGTTTATGTAATTCATTAATTATACTTAAAAAAATTTTATTTAAACCTGCACCATTTACAATTTTTTACAGATTTACTCTTACATTTGCAAGTTGTACAAACACCTATGTTCTTCATTTTTAGTTGTTACTGCCTGTGGATTATGTGTTTCTGTATAATTTTTTCACAATTTGATCAGCAAATGTGATATTCATGTGAAGTATGATATCCTTTTATGTATATAAAAAATTTATGTAGATAAAAAAATTTAATAAAGCCAAAATAAGAATAATATCTTCTATTTCTTGTAGATCTTCCCTTTACTTCATATGTGTCTCTTTATTAATTTGTGATTCTAATGTATTAAGTTTACTAACTGGTAAATCAATTATAGGCCTTATATTAAAGTAATTTTATTGCATTTCAATTCCTTTATTATTTTGTTCTTCCAATATACTTTCGATAATACCATTTCATTTCTTTAAATCTGAAAGAAACTTGTTACATTCTTCTTTATTAACATAGTTATTATACTGTGTTAAAATGCTTGTGTATACTGGTCATGTGACAAAATTTGATTGTTTATTATCAAAATAATTTTAGTTAACTACAACATTTGCATCAATTGGATGATATACATTAACTAATCTTCCATTTTCAGAAGTAACATTACCCTTCGTTAGTTTAAAAATTGTACTAAATTCTTTTTGAAATTGTTTAATTGCATTATTTATATTTAATTTTTATAACAACAGGAATAGCTAATGCAACAAGTAAATTTCCACCAACTTTCTATTCTTTTTGTCTTTTTTCAACATCTGCTAAAATGTGTCAATTTATTTAATTGTTCATTATTTAACTTTAGTTTTGCCACTAGGTAGCAAAACTATTCAATTATATACTAAAATATTTACTACTGATTTTTTAAATAGTTTGTAATTTAATAAATTTTTTTACATAGTTTAAAGATGTATAAGTATTTTTAAGTAAATTAAAAATGTATAGTTTTTTATATACAGAGCTATTACAAGTGATTGAAGCGATTGCATAAGTTCACTGTAGCTCCATTCAGTGACATATGGTCACAACACACTACAGATACATAGAATAACTCACATAGTTTTGTTTGTCTGAAGCCGCACTTCAGGTTTCTGCCACCAGTGCGCTCGAGAGCGCAGTGAGACAAAATGGCGACAGGAGCCAAGAAAGCTTGAACTGCACTGACATCAGTCAGCCATAACAGTGCAACGACACTTCAGGACAAAGTTCAACAAAGATCCACCAACTGCTAACTCCACTCGGCTTCTGGATGCCTCTGTAAGACGAAATCAATGGGTCAGTCTGCAGTGAGCGAAGAAACGGTTAAACACTTGCTTGGAAGTTTCACATGTAGCCTGCAGAAGTCGACGAATAACGCAAGTAGGGAGCTAAACGTACCACAGCCGACAGTTTGAAAAAGGCTAAAGCAGAAACCTTACCGTTTACAATTGCTACAAGCCCTGACACCCGATGAAAAAGTCAAAGGCGGTTGCAACGGCTCATGGAAGAGGATGCGTTCAGTGCGAATCTTGTTTTCACTGATGAAGCAACATTTTTTCTTAATGGTGAAGTGAACAGACACAATGTGCAAATCTGGGTGGTAGAAAATCCTCACGCACTCCTGCAGCAAATACGCAATTCACCAAAAGTTAACGTGTTTTGTGCAATATCACGGTTTAAAGTTTACAGCCCCTTTTTCTTCGCCAAAAAACGTTACAGGACATGTGTATCTGGACATGTTGGAAAATTGGCTCATGCCACAACTGAAGACCGACAGCGCCGACTTCATCTTTCAACAGGAAGGTGCTCCACCGCACTTCCATCATGATGTTCGGCATTTGTTAAACAGGAGATTGGAAAACCGATGGATCGGTCGTGCTGGAGATTTTGATCAGCAATTCATGTCATGGCCTCCACGGTCTCCCGACATAACCCCATGAGATTTCTTTCTGTGGGGTTATGTGAAAGATTCAGTGTTTTAACCTCCTCTAACGAGAAACGTACCAGAACTGCGAGCTCGCATCAACGATTCTCTCGAACTCATTGGTGGGAGGAACTTGATTATCGGCTTGATGTCTGCCGAATCACTAAAGGGGCACATATCAAACATTTGTGAATGCCTAAAAAACTTTTTGAGTTTTTGTATGTGTGTGCCAAGCATTGTGAAATTATCTCAAATAATAAAGTTATTGTAGAGCTGTGAAATCGCTTCAATCATTTGTAATAACCCTGTAGTTCAAAAAATTAATACTGATTCCTTTATATGGTTTAAAAATGTATAAAGGTTTTATATAGTTAAAAATGTATAAAGATTTTTTATGTAGTTTAAAAATGTATAAATATTTTTTATATATATAGTTAAAAAATTTTTGAAGGTTTTTTATAATTCCCAACCATTTCCATCAATATTAGGATATATTCACATACTTAATTTTCTTTTTCCATAGTTTATCCTCTAACATCTGTTGCTGCAACTTTTCACCAAATGAAGCATCATTTGTATACGTTCTTCCTTTTGCAGGAAGTTCTTTATCAGCTATATGTCATTTTTCTAAATCTTTATTATCTCTATAAGCAGTATCATGTGTTTAACAAACTTTATCTAATGGATTTATACCTTTATTTCTCTTCTAATTTTGTATGGACCACAATAATTATGATGATGCATTTCAAATGGTAATTTGTTAATAATAGTATTTATTATTCTCTTCCATGTTGTCACTTTTCCAAAGTATATGTAGAAAATTTTTTAAAAATCTAATTAAATATGTCTTACCTTTTGGATTATCAATTATAAAATCACTAAAGGTATTTGTTAAGCTTTGTACAATAATAATTTTTTGTTATGAAAATTTTCTATTTCCAGGCAGTTCTTCACTATGAATTACTACTAACCTATCAATTAATTGTCTAACATCATTTAACCATATTCAATTGCTTTATCTGTATATTTTTTAACTAAATCTTCACCTCCTTTTTGGTGTTTAAGAAGAACTACAATCTAAAGAATCTATAGTTTTTCTTCTTAAATTTGAAAAATAATCGCTAACAACTGGTATTATTAAATATATATTCTTTTTTAGCTTTCCTTGATCTTATTTTATTTGGATTGTTATCAGAATATAATGCTCCTGAATTTAAGAATATATCTATCTAGTTTGATAGAACTACACCATCAAACTTTTCGTTTAAAACATCTATAGTAATTTGTTTTTCAATTAGAAGTCTCATTTAATCCATCTGTAACTTGATATGTTTTTTCACAAATTGTTAATAATATGAACATAAAATTCTACTGGTAAATTACCAATATTTTTAAATATACCAACAGGTTTTAAACCAAGTATCTTATCTTCAATAGGATTTATATCCATTAACATTCTTTCACTAACATTTATTTTTTAGTTTCATTTATCTTTTTAGTTTCATTTTGATGAATCTTGATTCTTTTGCCTCTCCATCTTTATTAAATAAATGTTTAATTCGTGATTCACTTAACATAGAATCATATTTCTCAGGAATATCATCAGGCCAATCTGTTTGTATAACTGGTGATAAATCTTTTTTAAATCTTCTATATGTTGACTATATGGAGTTATTTGCTTTTCAACGTCCCTATTTTCTCAGTTGCTTTTTAAAAATTATCACCTAAATCTTCAATACATTGCCTTAGTTATTCATTAGCATCAATAAGATGTAGATCTTCCTTTTTTTATTTTTCATATTCTTTTTTGCTTGCTTTTTCCAAAGTTTAAATATTTCTTTTTGTTCTTTAGCCTTCTTTATATTTTGTTTAGCCTGTTTAATAACTTTTTCATCATACCTCACAAACATCAATTATGTTTATGTTAATGTTTATGTTAATATTTAATTAATGCTTATTTTTAATTATTATGTTTACATTTTTAATTTTAATATTTATATTTATGTTTATGTTTAAAGTTTATGGTGATAATAAATGTTGTATTTTGTTTCTAAGCTGACCATCATTTAGTTTTCTTGACCTATCTATTGTTAAAAAACCAAATTCATCATTCCAACATTATCTACACAATTCTTTAAAATTAGTATACATTAATTCTCCACCAACAAATTCTTGATAAATATGATTTAATTTTGTATCATCTAGTCTAAAGTATTAAAAAATTTAAATTGTCTCTATCTAAGTTTTTTGGTATTTTTGAACAATATTGTGCTAAGTAAAAGCAATTTATATCTTTGTTTCTACCTCTAGTAAAATATTCTCTTACGATATCTTGATTTCCTAGAATATAATCTTCAAATACAGCAACTGAATTATCTTCACATTCATGTAAAGTAATAATTTCTTGATTATATTAAATAAAACTGACAATGTATTCATTAATTTTATATTGAATTTTTTTTACATCGTTAAAAACTTTTAGAATAAAGATCCAGATGTTTAATTTTATTTCAATTTAACCATCCTGGAGCTAAAATATAATTAACAATAATTAATGTTGTTTTTTTGGTCTAATTATATCTCATATTGGAGAATTTGGTAAAAATTCACCATGTTTGTTTTTTAAGTTCTCTTCTGTTCATTTATTATTAATTATTTCATTTATTTATATTATTTCATTTATTGATAATTTTTACATTTATTAATAATTTTTCATTTATATATATATTTTCAGTAGTAAATGAGTAGATAGTTTCTAATTTGTGATTTATCTTCCATACAAGAAAAAGATTAACTGTTCCAATACCTGACAAATATATAATGTTTCATTAGATGGTATTTATTCATCTTTTCTGACAACAAATGTAACCACAAAAAATAACACTCTTTCACGTGATGCAGAAATAAGAGAAATTCCTATAGGTCGATATAGTTTTAAAATTTGAAGAAATTTATATATTTAAAAACCCAATATACACATTAAAGTAAATACACTTTTAAACAGAATGGTTATTGAAACTGATGTATAATTTTATATAGATACAGAAGATATAATTTGGAAATTTACTTGGCTTTAATAATCAGATTGTTCAAGTTAATGAAAGAGCTGTAGCTAAATATGTTCCTAAGATAATTCCTTTTGAATTAATTAATAAAAAATTTAAGCTTGCTGATGGAATGAATATATGTAGAACATAATAATCATTTTCATAAAGAAACTAAGATTATTGTTATATTTCTACATAATGCAGAAATAGTTGGACCATTAATTTATGAAATATATTATCCTGTCAATGTTACTATTTTTAATACAATTAAAGATTTAGAAGTTACTATAACTAATGAAAATCAAAATTTAATTCACTTTATTGGCTCTACTGTTACAGCTATTTCAAAAAATAATAAATCATTCATAAAATGAAAGTTATCAGTTTTGTTCATTTTCTGTTAATGAAAAAACTAAAAAGAATTTAAATTTTCCTAATACAGGTACAGAAAATGAAATAAATATTGGTGATGGTTGACTACATCCAAATCATGCACAATTATGCACGAATTTTAGTATTATTGGAAATGATGGTACAGATTATGATGGTAAGTCAAACAAAAAATTAATTGATAATTATGTAACTAAATTATTTGACTTTATAAAAATAAAAAGGAAATAATATATTATTTAGAATTGAACATTCCTTTGTTTCATGAACAGTGTTACTACAATTAACTTAATCTGTTACTGACAAATTTAGTTTAGAAGGACATATTCTTAACACAGGAAAAACAAATAATAAAACAAAATAAGTACTTTATCCATTGTCATTACTTGGTTGATATTTTAAAGATTATGAAGAAATTTTGTTTGATAGAAACTTAACTGTAATTACTAACTGTATTTCATCTTCTGGAGTTGCAATTTTATGTTGGTTTGATAAAAATGATTCTAGTGTTGATATGAAAGACACTCTTCCAAAAGAACATAAAATAGAATCTATGGAAATTCGTATACCAGTTGTTAAATAGGAACCAAATTATGAGCTTGAACAACGTGAGAATATTTTTAAGAATCCCAAAATTCCTATTTCTTTTTATGAACTTCAAAGCGAAGAAATTGCTGGTTTACCTAGGAAAAATAGTTTTGATCTAGACATAACAAATTACTACAATTTTCTATAGAATTTTATTTGCCACATTTCCTTTTTGTTGTATTTCAGACAAATATAAAAAACAATCAAATAGTTCATTCATCAATATTTGTCTATTAAACTACAAAATATATGTTTAAAAATAATAAAAATTAAGCTTTTCCTCAAGAAATGTCGAAAATTAATCCACCAAATAATTTTCTAAAAGCATATAATGCATTTACTGATTTAAAAAAATTACTGTACTAAAATCAGATTTTGATATTAATCCACTTAGTTTTATAACTAATTATGCAATTTATGAAATAAATATGACATGTCGAAAAAATGTTATAACTACTCAAAAAGCAAATATGAAACTTTGTGGTACTTTTAATGATGAAATTGCAAATGATGCACTTGCTTATGTAAGTATGTATGGTAAAAAGAGTCTTACATATGACACTTAGATTACTAACTGAAAATTTTAAATTATTAATATTTACTTCCTTATAAATGAATGAAGAACATAAAGAAATTATAAAAGTGTTAACTTCACGCTTATGTATGTTTTTGAAACATTTTAAGAAATACAGAAAAATAAAAGCTCAAAATTTAAATGTAATTTACTTTTGTTAACTAATACATCTTAATTAATTGACTTATTTGCATAACATGATTTTTTAAATAATTATTTATTAACTATTATCTTTTAATAAATTTACTTATGTACACTATGTGATTTTTTAAAAATAACTAACTTTTATTAACTAATACATATTATTGTGCTACAGTCGTGTGGTAAATTAAATAATGAAGTTAGAAATCAGTTGTCTATTGTCTTTAATTATGTCATTGCAAAAAATAGGTATTTAGTTAATGTTATTAAAATCGGTTGATTTAATTAAATATACTTAATTATTTAGTTAAATTTTAAAAATTGGTTGGTTTAAATGTAAAACACAGAATTTATTTTAACATTGCGTCTGTGCACCAGAACAATCAAAATGTATCTACTACAGCATGAGAAGCATTAGTGGTGTTTAATATTGCACATAAGTTGCTTGAATCGTGCTTTCTGTGTACATTATTTCCTGCACTTCCATGTGCTTCTATTTATTAGCAAATTGTCTCGATTGGATACAGTGACACTTTGGTACATTGATTCTGCAAAATATAGAAAATGGATGGATAAATGCAATGGCCATGAGTTACAGGGTACATTGATTTCTTAAATCTACATAGGTGAAAGCAAGTAAACTAGTGGCATCATCAAGTATGAGAGATATACAGTAAATTAGAGCACAAGACTGGGCATAAATGAAACATCGCAACATTATAGAATACAAAGAGTGACTAACCTAACGAATGTAATAATAATTCATCAGCCAATGGCAAAAATGTCAGTAGTAATACTATCTTGCATAGGGTGTAGAATAGTGGCAAAGTGGAGTAGCACAGCATCATAAAAAAGATACATTTCATGGTATCAGTAAAGACAAAATAGCATCAGAAATAAATGAACAGAAGATGTATAGAGGCTATATACAAAAGGGACACAAGTTCTTATTACACAAAAAAATGTTTGTGTTACAGTTTGCAGGTGTAGGATTCCTTTCATGTTAATTTCTTAAATCTGTTGTCATTTATGGCACAAATTCCTCTTCTAAATTTACTGTGGCGTTTCTGACTATCTGCCAGGGGACTGAGCAGTGGAACGTGTTACTTTTACACATAAACAAGAACGATCTGTCACACTACTACACTTTAAAGCACAGTTCATATCTAATTCATATATGTAATTCATGTCACACATTCTCATACGGAACCTACATCCACTTTCTTTTATATACAGTATGTGATAAGAAACTGTCATCCCCCTTCCCTTCTGTGTGAAAGAATGAATGAGCAAATATATTTGTAGTTGCATGCTGGATGGTAGTAGACAAGCCTGTCTGCTAGAGAACAGGAGGACCAACGTCGGAACAGGTAGCAATGCTTTCTAAAAGCAAAGAGGTTTCTATTCTTAGTATTGTCCTGTCCATCGCTTGTCATGTTGGTATAGGAAGCTGCCTCTCTGGTCACTTCCGTTTTGTATACGGAAGCACCCTTGGTAGAAACCCAGGTCAGTCTGTCCGTGGCGAGCGTCTGAAGTGGTAAGATCTCCGCCTAAGCGCATGTCTACTAAGACCGTAGGGCAATGGATTTCTTAAGTTCAGCCTAACTGAAAATTTAATCACCTTTATTTCAGGTTTAGCTCTAAAATATGTAATGTTACCTTAAATTGCAACGCAGTGTGATTCGAGTGTACAGTTCAGAATATCTTCCGGTAGTTGCTTTGGCACTACTTTGTGAGTAAAGTGGAACCACGTGTTGATCAGTAACTTTAACTAAGATCATCAATCTTAAATGCGAATGTGTGTGAGATTATAACGTCTCATCTTGACAATATTTTTCTATATAGCAATTTTCTTAATGTTCAACACATGTGGGGTGTACTTTGTGAGACCAGTACCACGTGCTTATACAATTGTTTCACCCATCAGGTTAGTAGTAAGAAGATAGTAATCAGTTCGAGGTATTTCTTTTGTAAATTGCTTTTCGATCTAATTTATTTTAATTATCAAAATTATTGTGGAGTTACACTCTTTGTGTAAACCAAGTTGACCACGTGAAGCATGTGGTGTAAGCATCAAAGTAGCTCTCAGCTATTCTTTTTGGGAACATTTCACAGAGAGTTAGTATGAATTTAGTATACCACTGTGTGGTAATTACATGGCGGACAGGATTGCGCTACGAACGTTACTTCTTTGGGTGAAAATTGAATCGTTTGGTTGTGGTTAATTTCCTCTTGCATATGTTTCAACGTTCTTCGTGTGTTATTTTATGAATGCAGTGTTGTATGTAGTCTCCCAATCTTGGCTCCCTATTTGATGTGTTCCGTAAGATTACCAACTCACATTTTCACAATCCTAAATAAGGCACCAGTTTAGTTATGAATCAAGTTTAATATGCTCAAATTTCAATGATCAAGCTTAAAATAAGTTTCCAAATATAAACCGATTTATTTCTTCTTCTTATATATATATATATATATATATATATATATATATATATATATATATATATATATATATATATATCACCGGTTGTCATATGACGATCAAAATATTATAATTAATGTTAGTCTGGTTTGGAATTTGGTAAGCTAGACTGGATACCTGGTGGAACAGTTCCTCAGTAATGCAAAGTTAACTTCCCCAGACAGCTCACAGCTTTTAACTCACTTTTATGGTCTTGAACAGCAGCACTGCTTACATAGCAAATTAAGGCAACAACATTACAATGTCTGTAGAATGCAAGTGGTTGAACTATATTGGTGTATATCTGCAGCATAAATACATAGAAATTTCGTAGAAAAAAATGCTGTAAAAGTTTGTTTTAAAATTATTGCTGCTGAAATAAGCGTGCATCTGATTTTATTCAGAATCGCAGCCGTATTCTTGGCGCTCAAACTAACCTTATTGGTATTTCAGTAATTTGTCGTTATTGCTGTTTGATGGAAAATTCAGTACATATCATTCAGATGTTGCACAGCCACAAAAGATGTAAAAAATGGGGAAATTTAGTGTATCAGTGTCAAAATCGCTTGTAACATCGCAGTTTGGGAAAGCAAAATTATATAAACAGTAATTTATGTGCTGGCAGAACCTGCTATATTGTATTTACATAGACTAGTACAATTGATCCAGCTCTGTGACTGGCTTGGTATAATGTTTTTGAGATGAATGTAGATGTCCTTAGTTTTGGATATCGATTTCATCAAATAAATATGCTTACGTTTTGGTGCTGGCGGTATTCAGCCCTGGTTATGTTACTGTTGATTGATTTACTGCTGATATATTTTCTTCCACTTGTGTAGTTTGTTGCGAAAATAATTTGGAACTGTTTCTGGTATTATCCTGATGGGCTCTCTTGTTAGATAGAACTGATTGATTGTAGATAATAAACTCCTGTTCACACAATATGGTATCTGCATATGTACTGGTTTTCTGAATATGCTGTTCATTAGAATTAGAAGTGGGCTGTTGAAATAAATTCGAACTATTATGGTCATCACTGTTACAGGCAGTGACATCTGACTGGACTGGATTATCGTGTCTCATAAAACTCAGTTTGCTCAAAATATCATCTGCATCCGTGTCTGGAATTCTGAATGTGACTTCCACGAAGTTGCTGTGTTTTATTTTTTGCAGTAAAGGACAACATCTTCTTGTAGCTGTTAATTTTGCGTCCTGACTGTAGGTTTCATGATTATATGTTGCTGCTTTGAAAGAGATAAACGGAATAGTGATATACTGCGTGGTTTTACAGCAATCCATAGCAATAGTAGATCGAACAGAAGTGTTGTTAGAAAAATTTTGTTTCTCAGAATGGGCTGCTAAGTATGTCAGTGGTCTGTGAGGGGCTTATGTAGTTTGCGTTTGCGCAGTATTAGTTGCACAATTCAGAGATTTGGCATAAGGGAAGTTGTCTAGTTCTTCCAAATAATTGATTGTTGTGATGCAGTGACAGTCTAATATTTCTGGTAGCGTCATGGAAGGAAACAAACGCTGTTCTTTGTTGAGACTGAACGTGGTGTCTGGAGTTTTATTGTTCACATCATTAATCCTAGTGAAATGGAAGTTATTTGTGAGGTTTGATTTTGCTGTATGAATCTGCTTTGCAAATCAATCGGTGGGAAATAGCATTTATCTGCACAGTGGTTGAATGAAGCAGGAGTGTTTGCACACAATGAAGTGGAAGGTTTTCATGACAAAAGAAGGTGTTGTGTGTACCAGTTTTGGGTTGACAGAAAGCTTCTTTACAGTTAGTGTCATCATGCTTAATATGGGGCTTGATAAGTTCACTATTAACTGTTTCAGACTGTGTGGGTGGCTCAACGGAGCAGTCATGTGCGTCACTCCAGACGGTATTGTCTTTAGTATCAATGAGATGTGATGAAATTTTGGACATAGGAAACTTAGCTTTGTTATCAGATTTGGTAGGCACAATGGGTTCGTTAATGTTTTCCGAGATCATCAAAGTGCTGTCGCTGACGGTAGCTCTGTACTGTCGATGGAATTTTCAATAGAATGTGAGGTTTTAGACGTGGCAACGTCTGTAACAGAATTTATACTAGCATCAACATGGGTTGTAATACTAATGAGCAATTGCTATTCTCCTTCTTGTCTTTGTTCTGCTAATAACTGTAAAAACTGATTGATTGCCTCTGTGTGTTTATGAAGAAAGTTTTTTATCGCTTTTCTGAAGTCTCAGTGTGAACTTCAAGAAGTGTGTCTAATCGTGTGCCTTGTTCATCTGTTCTTTCATTAATTAATTGTATTACATCTGTAAGCTTTTTATATTTTTACTACATTGATGTCTTAAAGCATTGATGTCATGCCTCAAATGTTTGTTGCTGTCTGCGAATTGTCTGGCTATGACTTCAGTTTTATTGCATAGACGTTTGTCACTGGCCTTAATGTCTGTATCTACCTGTTTGAAACGTTGTCTGCATAATTACCGTTTACGGAATAAGGCGAATTTTTAAAAACAGATTGAGTACTTTTCACTACTGTGTCCTCTGACATACTGTTGGTGGCATTCTGATTGACTGTAGAAGAATGGGGAATTTCATTGACCTAATTCGGTAAAGAATCGTGTTCTGACATCTGCGTGTTAGCATAGTGTCTTCCGCTATGCCGGAATCGACAGTCTGAGCAGATGGTAAATTTTGTGAAATCATACTGTCAGTAAACTGTACAGTCGCTACATTAGATGAAATCATACTGTCAGTAAACCGTACAGTAGTCTGGGTAGCGGAACTCACGTTTTCTGTGGTACTTTGCAACTGTTGCACGCCAGAGTGGTTACTATCATCCTCAACAATGTTGTCAATAATAGAAAAATCGTTTATTTCGGTATCTCTAATTGCCAGATTACGCGACGGAACCTTGATACTTTTGTGTGGCATATTATCAAATATAGAGTTAAAAAACCAAAGACAAAAATTGAACGCTCAACTCAATGAAAGAAAAAGAAAGAAAACAAAGCAAGGTGGAGAGTAAGAATGCTGATGAACTGTGGAAAAAAGTTTGTATAAGTTAGTAGATTGCGTTGAGCCAAAAAATATCTAACTACTATTATTGCTACGGGGTGGTTGAGAGAACAGAATGTATATTTTAGTATTAACGATTTCACAAAGCGAACGACTGGCAGAACTGTCGCCAAGTGTAACTTTCTTTAAAGAATGAAATAATAAACATCACGATTACGTTGAATGAATGTCTGATTTGTGGAATGAGTACTGAACTCGAATTGTCGTGTCGCTTGTTATAAGTGCAAGTGGTGTGCTTTCTCTGTGTTATTGTTAGCAACACTTTACACGAATTGATTGGGCAATGCTACTCCCAATACCAATAAAGAAATACACTGAGCCCCTTAGGCACTGTATCATCTAGCCCTGTTCAAAACTGGTAACTTTCATCCCTATTCATATAACAAATAAATTAAATTGCCTTACCTATAGAGCATCAACGATGGAAAGCGATGTATTCTGGTCTCTCATAAAAAATATAACTGCTAGCTACAGGCTCAGCAGTGTGCAATGCTGACCATAATACTTTGAAATGCACATGAAATTCTTTTGGATGGTAAACGAGAACATTTAATCCACCTTCTTTAAAAAATATATGACCTGCACAGGACGCGGAACTGATTGTGGTGAATTACTAACACCTCAGAAGCATTACAAAAAATAAAATATCTAACTAGCCTTTTCATCAAAATAGTTTCGCTGCGCGGGTTAGCCGTGCGGTCTACGGCGCCTTGTCACGGTTAGCGCGGCTCCCTCTGTCGGAGGTTGGAGTCCTCCCTTGGGCATTGGTGTGTGTGTTGTCCTTAGTGTAAGTTAGTTTAAGTTTAATTAAGTAGTGTGTAAGCCTAGGGACCGATGACCTCAGCAGTTTGGTCCCATAGGGCTTACCACAAATTTTTCAAAAGAGTTTACATATACTCTGGGGTTACTCAACAATTACAAATTATCAGCCAACTCATCTATACTAACGCGCTGGCAAAAACAAAAATCATAATAATTTAACCCCTTTCCTTGGTTGCATGAAGACTTCTGCTTCCATGTTCAACAATATTGCCATACCTAAACTAATCTAACTCTTGGTGGCTTCACACAACACACCACAAAAACGGCCTACTCCATGGTCTTTCCGTCACAGACACCTATCTACAACTGCACGCAAGAGCTCTCTTACTGCAACACTAGCAGTATGTCTGGGTCCGCAGTCTTACATAGCCAGCGATATAAACTTTGTAAAAGACATACATCGTTTATAAAATCATATTCGTATGCCACAAATGTGCTCCAGTGTACTCCTTCCAAGTGAAACGGCCGAGGATGGAGCCACCAGTTCGGTAAGCTGCGTAGGAGGCTGCGTCACGGCGGCCAGGCGTCGTGCAGTTTGATATATGGCCGGATCACAGAATTCCGGGAGCCGTAGCTGATTTTGGTGGCGCAGGTGCACGCTTGCGCTGCCGTGAATAGTATACAACGCTCTGCCAGCTGACCTGCTAACAACGCCGGATTCCCATAAATGTGGCGTGAAAGCTGAAGCTGGACGAGAGAGGTATGGATGAAGCAAATTCAGCAAGGTGCGATGGCGTCGCCCATACAAACGTACTGCCGGCGAAACGTCAGGAGCAGCGAAGTACGATATGAACTCAAAAACATTAGTAAGACGTCTTCATGTGAATGTGAAGCTCATGGGTTTGACATCTGCGTCTTGATCGAAATAAGTGTCCAAGGAATAGAAAAGCAAATGGAATCACTCAACAGAGGAAAGTCCACTGGGCCTGACGGGATACCAATTCGATTCTACACAGAGTACGCGAAAGAACTTGCCCCCCTTCTAACAGCCGGGTACCGCAAGTCTCTAGAGGAACGGAAGGTTCCAAATGATTGGAAAAGAGCACAGGTAGTCCCAGTCTTCAAGAAGGGTCGTCGAGCAGATGCGCAAAACTATAGACCTATATCTCTGACGTCGATCTGTTGTAGAATTTTAGAACATGTGTTTTGCTCGAGTATCATGTCGTTTATGGAAACGCAGAATCTACTCTGTAGGAATCAACATGCATTCCGGAAACAGCGATCGTGTGAGACCCAACTCGCTTTATTTGTGCATGAGACCCAGAAAATATTAGATACAGGCTCCCAGGTAGATGCTATTTTTCTTGATTTCCGGAAGACGTTCGATACAGTTCCGCACTGTCGCCTGATAAACAAAGTAAGAGCATACGGAATATCAGACCAGCTGTGTGGCTGGATTGAAGAGTTTTTACCAAACAGAACACAGCATGTTGTTATCAATGGAGAGACGTCTACAGACCTTAAAATAACCTCTGGTGTGCCACAGGGGAGTGTTATGGGACCACTGCTTTTTCACAATATATATAAATGACCTAGTAGATAGTGTCGGAAGTTCCATGCGGCTTTTCGCGGATGATGCTGTAGTATACAGAGAAGTTGCAGCATTAGAAAATTGTACCGAAATGCAGGAAGATCTGCAGCGGATAGGCACTTGGTGCAGGGAGTGGCAACTGACCCTTAACATAGACGAATGTAATGTATTGCTAATACATAGAAAGAAGGATCCTTTATTGTATGATTATATGATAGCGGAACAAACACTGGTAGCAGTTACTTCTGTAAAATATCTGGGAGTATGCGTGCGGAACGATTTGAAGTGGAATGATCATATAAAATTAACTGTTGGTAAGGCGGGTACCAGGTTGAGATTCATTGGGAGAGTCCTTAGAAAATGTAGTCCATCGACAAAGGAGGTGGCTTACAAAACACTCCTTCGACCTATACTTCAGTATTGCTCATCAGTGTGATATCCGTACCAGATAGGGTTGACGGAGGAGACAGAGAAGATCCAAAGAAGAGCGGCGCGTTTCGTCACAGGGTTATTTGGTAACCGTGATAGCGTTATGGACATGTTTAACAAACTCAAGTGGCAAACTCTGCAAGAGAGGCGCTCTGCATCGCGGTGTAGCTTGCTCGCCAGGTTTCGAGAGGGTGCGTTTCTGGATGAGGTATCGAATATATTGCTTCCCCCTACTTATACCTCCCGAGCAGATCACGAATGTAAAATTAGAGAGATTAGAGCGCGCACGGAGGCTTTCAGACAGTCGTTCTTCCCGCGAACCATAAGAGACTGGAACAGGAAAGAGAGGTAATGACAGTGGCACGTGAAGTGCCCTCCGCCACACACCGTTGGGTGGCTTGCGGGGTATAAATGTAAATGTAGATGTAGAACCTTCGAACGTAGCGTTCGGCCTCTCCGTTAGACTGCCCTGACATGGTGTATTCCATTGTGTTTGCAAAATTGTGCAAATTCCTTGGAAGCAAACAGAGTTCCATTGCCAGAAACAATTGTTTGTGGCAGGCCTTCGAGAGCAAATACAGAAGCAAGCGCTTTGATAGTGCTGGCGACATTTGTCGAATGCATTGGGATAACAAAAGCGTATTTGCTGTAGACATTGACGATAAGTAACCAAAATGTTTGCCAAAAGGGGTCAGCAAAGTCTATATGGTGGAATTGCCTACCTGCCTGCCTGCATCCTACAGTGGATGCAAATCTGTGAATGGTTTCAACAACAACAGGAAGCCAACGATAACTTCGCGAACACTCTAATATGGTCAGATGAAGCATCATTCACTCGTGAGGGTGTCTTCAATATGCACACGTCCACCATTGGTATGAGGTTAACCTGCACGTCACCCATGACTGTGGATATCAAGTTCGCTTTGGTATCAACATCTTGGTTGGAATATTGGGCGACAGGTGTTTGGGACCCTACATGTTGCTGACCGGTTGACAGCATGAAGGTATCATGCATTCTTCTCAAACTATCTGCCTGATGTGTTGGAAGATGTTCCACAACATGTTAGGCAGAGGATATGGTTCCAACATGATGGTGTACCTCCACACTCTGGAATTAGTGTGCGACAGCATTTGAACAAAACATTTCCAGGGAAATGGACTGGACGTGGAGGTCCAGTTGCGTGGCCGCCGCATCACCTGACTTAAATCCCTGGAGGAGCACATGTACTTTATTCCGCCGACAAATGTGAAAGAATTGGTACCACATGTTCATGCTACTCTTGTTACTGTGGACGCAGCTTTGCTGCGAAGAGTTCAGTGCTGTATGATCCGGCGGGATGCGCAATGTTTGGAGAGGCAGGGAGGTCGCTTTGAGCATCTGTTGTTCTGATTACAACGTATTCTGTTGTGAAGGTCATGCAGTCATTAATATGGATATTTTTACTGTCACTAGTTGCTACTGTGCGATATCTTAGTGCTCATATTACATGAAGTAAAAAGGACAAGTACTGTGCTATCATCTTTAGCATCTAGAAGTTGGTATTGTTTTTGTAGTTATTCTGTCATGTGACAGGTAATTTGTTTCAACTGTCTATTTCTTATTTGTCTAACCACGTATTTGTTATGTTCAGCGTTACAAAATGCTGTAAATTTAGGATACATGTGACCTAAGAAGAGGTGCGTATTACACTACGAAAGGTCAGAATGAAATTAACAAATAAAAAAAAAATGCGCCCCAGCCCAGGATCAAACCCCTGACTTCCTGCATGCTAACCCAAAAATCTATCCACTGCACCAACTGTACAGTACAAACAAATTGTGGTGATAGAGGTAGTTACCATTCATGTGGTTACAGTGTTGCCAGATTGCCACTCTTTACCATTTTTTATTTCTGCCAAATGTACTTTCCAGAAGAAATTTTGTGAGAGACGTTCGTTTATCGCTAGCATGTGAGGAATCGCACTGCAAATCCCGAGTGCACGAATTTTGCTTCACCCTGTATAAGGCAGAGCAGAGAACGTCTTCGTTAGTCTTTAATGGCTCACCTGAAGGTGACTGGTAGGTGTCCAGTTGAAATATCGTGGAGTGAAGCTTACGACTACTGGCTGCAGTTCCAAAATCTCTTTGAACAAGAGATAAACAATTGTGGTGCACAAAGTGTGCTGGCTTAAGCTGTCGTCAGCACAACGGTCGGCAAAGGTAAACCGCGATGATAGATTAATAGGCACTGGATCAAGTGCGCCTGTCACGAGAGAGGCTAGAAATACACCCACAATCTCCGGCCGAAGTGGCCGTGCTGTTCTAGGCGCTGCAGTCTGGAACCGCGAGACCGCTACGGTCGCAGGTTCGAATCCTGCCTCGGGCATGAATGTGTGTGATGTCCTTAGGTTATTTAGGTGTAACTAGTTGTAAGTTCTAGGGGACTAATGACCTCACAAGTTGTGTCCCATAGTGCTGAGAGCCATTTGAACCACGCCCACAAGCAACACGTCACCAACACCCTCTCGGCCACATCTATTTAGGCCGCCGCCGCTGACCGTAAGGCCTCACTCACTCAATTAGCCAGTTTGTCGTCTGTCAGTTCACTCGCGGAGCGGTTAGTTCGTCACAGGCTACGACAATACATAGTGACCAGATTAGTGGCTATAGCTGGGCTAGTACTTTACATCAGTCTACAAGAGGACTATTGCTGATGAGCTTTAACCACAAAACAATGACTGTATTCAGTTTAAGTAAATGTTTCCACTTCATGTAAATAAATAACTGTATTAATCCACGTGTGCATTTGTGTTGTAGAAGAGGATACCGGCCACGCATAACAACATCCTCTCCCTTGCCTTCTTTGCCGTACAAGGCTCTACACAAAGTGTCTTCGCACTAAGGGATCGACAATACATTTCTGAACTCATGGCCAATCTTTGCGAATGTAGCAATCGTACTGATTGATCACGCTCCGTGGCTTGTGCGATCATTCGTTAATCAGTAGGAAAAGATTACAGTGCTTGCGAATGAGAAGAATCAACCTGTAAACAAGGTCGGTTGGTTGGTTTGGGGAAGGAGACCAGACAGCGTGGTCATCGGTCTCATCGGATTAGGGAAGGAAGTTGGCCGTGACCTTTCAGAGGAACCATCCCGGCATTTGCCTGGAGTGATTTAGGGAAATCACGGAAAACCTTAATCAGGATGGCCGGACGCGGGATTGAACCGTCGTCCTCCCGAATGCGAGTCCAGTGTCTAACCACTGCGCCACCTCGCTCGGTGTAAACAAGGAGCGGCAAATGTGGCGATAGGTAACCGAGACAGTGTGTCGGTATTTGTATGTTGGGCCGACGACGATACAGAATTTCATACCGGTAATTTGGCAACAATATGAACCAACGTTGAAACTTTTGCACAGTGCGGTCGGGAACTTGTTTCGACGGATGAAACAGTGCAGTTAAAGGATTATGGTCCGTGACAAGGAAAAATTTTGTGCCACCGTGTATTATAGCCAGGGCTTCTTTCTCCAGCCGAGCACTGTTCAAAGTTTTAGAAGCGAATGCGATAGGGCGTTCTGTTTTGCCAATTTCGTGGGATAAAACAGCCATGATGCCATAGGATGAGACATCGACTGCAAGCACAAATAGTTTGAGCGGATCGTAGTGCATAAGACAAGGTGGATGAAGGAATGTATTTTTCAGTCTTTGAAATGCTTGTCACAGTCTTTTGTCCAATGGGATAGAACAGTTTTACGTCTGAAGCGGTTCAGCGACGCAGCAGTTTGCGCCGCATAAGGAGTGAAGTTTATGTAGAAGTCAGTTTTCGAAGCACAGCTTGAAGAATCATGCAAATTCTTAGGAGATGGCGATTATTGACTTGCTCGCAAATGTTTCGTCGAAGGACGAGCATCAGCGGTGTCGATGATATGTATTAAGTATTCAACCGTTGTGTTGAAAAAAAGAACATTTATGCGTGTTACATTTTAGGCTTGCTCAGTTATAACTTGACAAAGACAGGCCAAAATTTTAAGGTGTTTCCGGTCTTTGTCCGGAGTCGATTATGTCCTCAACATATTAAAACAAGAAGGCAAAGGCATGCGCGAGGATTTGGGTCGCGCGTTAGCTTCCGGCGTAATGTAAGCGTGAAAATCTTTTGCACATCTTAAGAGTACCGTCGAACACTGGTAGTAGAATAGACGGCAGGGATTACGAGATGTATGCGCAATAGCAATCCACGCCGCTGACGTCAGAGTAAACCTAACCGGCGCTTAGTAGCTCGCTACCGCCGTAACGTATTGTCTCGTAATTGTGTTTACGAGAGAAATCAAGGTTTTTGTCGTGAGTGTGACGGCGATCGAGTACAAAGTTCCGTCGTTATGATCATTGTGCGGGGGATTTTGTAAGATAAGATTTAAGTGCAAGTGATTGGTTTGCTGCGCGATCGCCAGTTTTACTAACCACAAGAGTCAAGGTAGTAAGTTACGAATTAAATTTCATACATTTCCTAAAAACAATTAGACAAAACAAGAACACATAACTGATTGTAAACGTGCACATTCGTTTTCACTTGAAAACGCTTCTGTCTGCTCAATACACTTTACTGATTTATGTTTTGTTGTTGTGGTCTTCAGTCCTGAGACTGGTTTGATGCAGCTCTCCATGCTACTCTATCCTGTGCAAGCTTCTTCATCTCCCAGTACCTACTGCAACCTACATCCTTTTGAATCTGCTTAGTGTATTCATCTCTTGGTCTCCCTCAACGATTTTTACCTTCCACGCTGCCCTCCAATACTAAATTGGTGATACCTTGATGCCTCAGAACATGTCCTACCAACCGATCCCTTCTTCTAGTCAAGTTGTGCCACAAACTTCTCTTCTCCCCAATCCTATTCAATACCTCCTCATTAGTTATGAGATCTACCCACCTAATCTTCAACATTCTTCTGTAGCACCACATTTCGAAAGCTTCTATTCTCTTCTTGTCCAAACTATTTATTGTCCATGTTTCACTTCCATACATGGCCACATTCCATACAAATACCTTCAGAAATGACTTTCTGACACTTAAATCTATATTCGATGTTAACAGATTTCTCTTCTTCAGGAACGCTTTCCTTGCCATTGCCAGTCCACATTTTATATCCTCTCTACTTCGACCATCATCAGTTATTTTGCTCCCCAAATAGCAAAACTCCTTTACTACTTTAAGTGTCTCATTTCCTAATCTTTTTCCCTAGGCATCACCCGACTTCATTCGACTACATTCCATTATCCTTGTTTTGCTTCTGTTGATGTTCATCTTATGTCCTCCTTTCAAAACACAATCCATTCCGTTCAACTGCTCTTCCAAGTCCTTTGCTGTCTCTGACAGAATTACAATGTCATCGGCGGACCTCAAAGTTTTTATTACTTCTCCATGGATTTTAATACCTACTCCGAATTTTTCTTTTGTTTCCTTAATATAAACATTGAATAACATCGGGGATAGGCTACAACCCTGTCTCACTCCATTCCCAACCACTGCTTCCCTTTCATGTCCCTCGACTCTTATAACTGCCATCTGGTTTCTGTACAAATTGTAAATAGCCTTTCGCTCCCTGTATTTTACCCTTGCTACCTTCGGAATTTGAAAGAGAGTATTACAGTCAAAGTTGTCAAACGCTTTCTCTAAGTCTACAAATGCTGGAAACGTAGGTTTGCCTTTCCTTAATCTAGTTTCTAAGATAAGTCGTAGGGTCAGTATGGCCTCACGTGTTCCAATATTTCTACGGAATCCAAACTGATCTTACCCGAAGTCGGCTTCTACTAGCTTTTCCATTCGTCTGTAAAGAATTCGCGTTAGTATTTTTGCAGCTGTGCTTTTTTTTAACTAATTGTTCGACAATTTTCACATCTGCCAACACCTGCTTTCTTTGGAATTGGAATTATATTCTTCTTCTTGAAGTCTGAGGGTACTTCGCCTGTCTCATACATGTTGCTCACCAGATGGTAGAGTTTCGTCAGGACTGGCTCTCCCAAGGCCGTCAGTAGTTCCAGTGGAATGTTATCTACTCCTGGGGGCTTGTTTCGACTCAGATCTTTCAGTGCTCTGTCAAACTCTACACGCAGTATCATAACTCCAATTTCATCTTCATCTACATCCTCTTCCATTTCCATAATATTGTCCTCAAGTACACCGCCCTTGTATAGACCCTCTGTATACTCCTTCACCTCTCTGCTTTCCCTTCTTTGCTTACAACTGGGTTTCCATCTTAGCTCTTGATATTCTCTTTTCTCCAAAGGTCTCTTTAATTTTCCTTTAGGCAGTATCTATCTTACCCCTAGTGAGATAAGCCTCTACATCCTTATATTTGTCCTCTAGCCATCCCTGCTTAGCCATTTTGCACTTCCTGTCAATCTCATTTTTGAGCCGTTTGTATTCCTTTTTGCCTGCTTCATTTACTGCATTTTTATATTTTCTCCTTTCATCAATTAAATTCAATATTTCTTCTGTTACCCAAGTATTTCTACTAGCCCTTGTCTTTTTACCTACTTGATCCTCTGCTGCCTTCAATACTTCATCCCTCAAAGCTACCCATTCTTCTTCTACTGTATTTCTTTCTCCCATTCCTGTCAATTGTTCCGTTATGCTCTCCCTGAAACTCTGTATAACTTCTGGTTTAGTCAGTTTATCCAGGTCCCATCTCCTTAAATTCCCACCTTTTTGCAGTTTCTTGAGTTTTAATCTACATTTCATAACCAACTGATTGTGGTCAGAGTCCACATCTGCCCCTGGAAATGTCTTACAATTTAAAACCTGGTTCCTAAATCTCTCTTTTACCATTATATAATCTGTCTGAAACCTGTCAGTATTTCCAGGGTTCTTGCATGTATACAACCTTCTTTCATGATTCTTGAACCAAGTGTTAGCTATGATTAAGTTGTTCTCTGTGCTAAATTCTACCAAGCGGCTTCCTCTTTCATTTCTTTGCCCCAATCCATATTCACATACTACGTTTCCTTCTCTTCCTTTTCCTACTACCGAATTCCAGTTACAAATGACTATTAAATTTTCATCACCCTTCACTATCTGAATAATTTCTTTTATTTCATCATACATTTCTTCAATTTCTTCGTCATCTGCAGAGCTAGTTGGCATATAAACTAGTACTGCTGTAGTAGGCGTGGGCTTCGAGTCTATCTTGGCCACAATAATGCATTCACTATGCAGTTTGTAGTAGCTTACCAGCACAACTATTTTCCTATTCATTATTAAAGCTACTCCTGCATTACCCCTATTTGATTTTGTATTTATAACCTTGTATTCGCCTGATCAAAACTCTTGTTCCTCCTGCCACCGAACTTCACTAATTCCCACTATGTCTAACTTTAACCTATCCATATCCCTTTTTAAATTTTCTAACCTACCTGCCCGATTAAGGGATCTGACATTCCACACTCGATTCGTAGAACGCCAGTTTGTTTCTCCTGATAACGACGTCCTCTTGAGTATTCCCCGCCCGGAGATCCGAATGAGGGACTATTTTACCTCCGGAATATTTTACCCAAGAGGACGCCATCATCATTTAATCATACAGTAAAGCTGCATACCCTCGGGAAAAATTACGGCTGTATTTTCCCCTTGCTTTCAGCGGTACCAGCACAGCAAGGCCGTTTTGGTTAGTGTTACAAGGCCAGATCAGTCAATCAACCAGACTGTTACCCCTGCAACTACTGAAAAGGCTGCTGCCCCTCTTCAGGAACCACGCGTTTGTATGGCCTCTCAACAGGTACCTCTCCGTTGTGGTTGCACCTACGGTACGACTATCTGTATCGCTGAGGCACGCAAGCCTCCCCACCAACGGCAAGGTCCATGGTTCAAGGGGGGGACTGATTTTTATGATTCGGTTTATGAAAGGGACCTGAAAAGTGAACTGTCGAATATTCCTTGTAAACGCAAGTTTAAGACTGACGCGGTTCCAACTCTAAATCTAACATCATCTGGTGCTGAATCAGGCCGTAGTAACGTAGTAACAAAAATATTCAGGCACTGAAATGAAGCAACCGGAAAGAAGTAGAAGGTATTTTACAGGTAAAGAGTATCAACTAATGAAAAAATTACTACTAGGCAAAACTTTAACCGTGAAAGCAAACTCTGCTGTCAATGCGACAATGTGAGACTACGGCAACAATTAGATCTTATGGAAACAGAAATATCTTTTGTCATGAACGTATTGAAACATCCTATTCCTAGCGAAGGTGTAAAGGCAACAGTGATGAATCTAAATGGAATTTTTTATATTTTATGAAGTTGCCAAGACCGTTAATAGTTATAGTTCATTACTGATAACATGATGCAATATCTTTAAAATTATTTTCTGTTTATTCTTTGGTAGTAAAGATGTGATGATGCTGGGGATAGCTGCTAAGTAAGAAGTCATTAAAGAAGTCTTAAGTAGGAAAAGTACCGTGTGTTCTTGGTTATTTAAAATTAGACTAAATATCGTCAAGCAACATCTTTTGGGAAATGCCGAAAATATTACGTTACGGCAGTTATATTTGGTGACCCCGACGTGATAATAAGAAGATATGACGACCATCGGGAGCGTTTCCGAAGATCGCCTGGAAGCAAACAAGGTTAGCATCAAAATTTCGCCTTTTTGGAGTGAAAAACCCGAAATTTGTTTCTATCAGGTAAAAGCACAGCTCAGCATTTGCAAAATTGTCACAGAAGAAACTAAATTTAAGCACCTAGTGTCACAGTTAGAACCAAAATACATCGAGAATATTTGGGACATTATTTTCGGCACAGAAGCAAATAAATATTCGTTGGCTAAGGAACGTCTACTGAATATTTTCGAAGGAAGTGAAGATGAGGGTATTAAGATATTAGTTACCGGAATTGATTTAGGAAACGAAAAAGCTAGTCAGTTATTACGCAAAATGCAAGCCTCGGCAGGTGTAGATGTATCAGAAAAAGTCCTAAAGACACTTTGGCTAGAAAAACTTCCGGATTCTATAAGGAAGATTCTAATTGTCAGTGACTAGGGACTCGAAAAGGTGGCTATAACGGCTGATAGAATAACAGAAATAAATCCCCGTAACGACTTGTTCATCACGATAAGTGGTGCTTGTAGCCAACAGGATGTTTCGATAGCCATGAGTGACTTGATGACAAGAATTTCGGGGCTAGAGCAACAAATGGCCGCGCTGTACTGGTTATAGAGGGAGGTCTCGTAACAGAAGCTGTGAGCGTCAATGTAAAAGAAGTCGTAGTAAGTCTCGAAATAAATACAACCGCAAGAGCAAGTACTTTTATTACCACTTTCGCTTTGGGCAGAACTACAAGCCTGAAAAATGTACACCTTCATGTAGCTGGACTGAAAAGGGAAACGTGACCTAGCAGCTGAATTAGGGGCAAGTTCTGCTGCCCAAGTTCATTGCCGCAAAACCCACTTATTTGTAACCGACAAAAAAAACGGGATTGCAATTTTTAGTCGACAGTGGGGAGGATGTTTCTGTAATTCCCGCTCACGCAAATGTTAATGGTGATTCACCATATAAATAGTATGCTGCAAATGGTACCGAAATTCCTACATACGGAATCTAACTTCGTACTATTGATCTGGGACTGCGACGTCAATTTCAATGGCCATTTATAGTCGCGAAGATCAATAAAACTACATTGGGTGCCGATTTTTTAAATAAATTTCAGTTATTAGTAGATATCCATAATAAAAGATTAATAGATGATGTAACCAAGCTCAATGCTGAAGGTAAAGTTATGTCAATCTCAGAGGAAAACGCCCTGAGCACCATGAGCAAAAACACAAAATTTACAGATCTACTGTTACAGTATCCAGACATAGCTAAACCTAATTTGGTAACTAGCGAAGTTAAACATGATGTAAAACACTATATTACCATTGAAGGCCCTCCTGTGTTTTCTAGGGCAAGATAATTAGACCCAAAGCGCATGGCGATGGCAAAACAAGTATTTAAATTCATGTTAGACAGTGGCATCATTAGACCATCTAAATCTGCATGGGCAAGTCCTCTCCATATTGTACCTAAGAAGGATGGCTCAATACGTCTGTGTGGAGATTATAGACGCTTAAATGGAAGAACAATTTCAGACCGTTATCCTGTACCTAGAATAGAAGATTTCCATTGTATTCTTCAAGGCAAAAACATATTTTCTAAAATCGATCTCTTTAAGGCCTATCATCAAATACCTACTGCTGAAGAAGATAAGCACAAAACAGCTGTAATCACACCATTTGGGCTGTATGAATTTAATGTCATGAGCTTTGGCATGCGGAATGCACCTTCAACATTCCAGCGGTTCATTAATGAAGTTATGTTTGGGCTGGATTTTGTGTTTCCTTACCTCGATGACATTTTAACCGCCTCATCCAGCATTTAACAACATCGAACATACCTGAAACTAGTCCTGGAGCGATTGTCTAATTATGGACTTCGAATCAACATATTAAAATCAACCTTTGGAGTAAATGAAATTGAATTCCTGGGGTACTGGATAACATCAGAGGGATCCCGTCCACTACCTGAGAAAGTGCAAGAAATTTTTGAGTATAAATTTATCTGACAAACAGCATGAGCTCCGCAGATTTCTTGGCATTGTCAACTACTACCGTCGCTACCTTAAATATGCGGCACAGACTCAAGCTGTTTTGCATGACTATCGTAAGGGAGCAAGAAAGAATGATAATAGACAAATTCAGTGGACTGAAGAAGCAAAGAAAATGTTTGAGAAATCTAAACAAGGTATAGCAAATGCTGCATTATTGGTTTTTCCTAACTGAGAGTTATCCCTAGGATTATGCACAGACGCATCGGATATTGCTGTTGGTTCTGTGCTCCAGCAATTGGAAAATGGAAATTGGAGACCTGTTGCATTCTTTTCACGGAAACTGAGTAAATCACAGAAGGACTACAGTATCTATGACCGAGAATTATTGGTAATTCACCTTTCTGTAAAAAAGTTTAAGCATTTATTGGAAGGAAGAAACTTCAAAATCTTCACTTATCATAAGTCACTCACATTTGCTTTCAAGCAAACCAATGATAAGGCATCTCCTCGACAGATGAGTCAGTTGCAGTACATTTCACAATTTTCGACCGATATTCGTCATGTCAGTGGCCATGACAATATTGTTGCAGATGTCCTATCCAGAGTTGATTAAGTAGGAATACTATACTATGATGAAATTGCCAAAAACCAGCAACAAGATCAAGAACTATACCAACTCCAAACAGGGAACAACTCCTTAAACTTCAAGTCATATCAACTTCCATCAGGGAAAACATTGTGGTGTGACACATCCACTGCAAATATCAGACCTTATATACCTCAACCTTTTCGTTATCAAATATTTCTTCATTTTCATGGTTTAGCTCATCCTGGCATAAAGACAACAGTGAAACTTTTGAGTAGCAGAGCCATTTGGTCAAACATCAAAACTGATGTGCGACAGTGGACTATATGCTGTGTAAGTTGTCAAAAAAACCAGGGTCACTCGCCACACAAAATCACGCCCACGCGTGGCTACAGTGCATCCAAGTATCCGTGCCGTCGAACAGATGTTCATACTTGTCGCAGAATTACTGTGGTGACATGGGAAACGTTTGTGTCTATGGCATGCGCGTTGTCGTGTACGTCTAATTCGAAGGAATCAAAAGCATCCATGCCGAAAATATTTCGTCTCATGAGTGAGCGGACTACAGTGAAAGGGACTTCCTTAGTCATGTTTTTGAGTTTTGCAAGTAAGTGGCACATTCCAAGCACTGAAATGCTGTCGCGTTATAGGCGGTGAGGTGCAGACTTGATGTCTGAAAATGTGGTTTAGCCAATTTTCTCATTTGTACCTAAGTTAAACACGTGACAGAGGTTCAGGTATCTAGTTGAAAAGACGCTGAGTGCTCACAAATTTGCAGTCCAACCCACAGATTCCGGTGTGTTCTCTGAATACAATTGTCCATTCTGTGCTGGGAAAAACTGTTCTCTGTTGCCACCTACACATAAGAAAGCTTTCGTGAATTTCGAGATTGGAAGAGTCTTTTGGAAGTGTGTGGTATTCGTATTGAACGTGTGTCTGTGCGTTTTATGCGTCTTCGCTTGTTTGTTTTTTGAGCAGGAGGAGGCGCAGAATATGAAGATGAAATGACACTGATTTCCATCCTTTCCTGCTTTCTAGTTTCCTGGGTGAAATAGGAGGGATTTCTGGTCCTTTGCTGTCAGACCGGTTTTGTATGTCCAGTGCAATAATAAAAATTCCATTTGTACCTAAGTTAAACACGTGACAGAGGTTCAGGTATCTAGTTGAAAAGACGCTGACTGCTCACAAATTTGCAGTCCAACCCACAGATTCCGGTGTGTTCTCTGAATACAATTGTCCATTCTGTGCTGGGAAAAACTGTTCTCTGTTGCCACCTACACATAAGAAAGCTTTCGTGAATTTCGAGATTGGAAGAGTCTTTTGGGAGTGTGTGGTATTCGTATTGAACGTGTGTCTGTGCGTTTTATGCGTCTTCGCTTGTTTGTTTTTTGAGCAGGAGGAGGCGCAGAATATGAAGATGAAATGACACTGATTTCCATCCTTTCCTGCTTTCTAGTTTCCTGGGTGAAATAGGAGGGATTTCTGGTCCTTTGCTGTCAGACCGGTTTTGTATGTCCAGTGCAATAATAAAAATTCCATTTGGCTTGTCTGAAGAAGCAGTTCTTCCAATTATGGGTGACATAGCATTTCACACATGATTCCACGTTGCGCGGAAGTGGGGCAGTGGAATTAGCATTGCGCCAGTGTGGCGAATGCTGTAGGTTAGGTAGTGTGTCTGGCGTCGCTGATGCGGTGCTCACTTGCGAGTGCAGGGGCTGGGACTGAGGCAGAGGGACGGGTTGTTTGTCTCAAGCGAAGCGATAACTGGTAGACAAAAATCTTGCTCGGCTAAAATCTGAGCTTCACGTACACTGATATCTTTAAGCACGTCATTGAGCCAAGGGTTGCGTTGGTTTAGAGTTACGGCTGTCAATCTTCGATCTAAAAGATTCTGAATAATAGTATCACGAAGCATTTCATCCTGATAAGTTGCACCACAGACGCAATTGAATTTACAGTCTCTAGTCATTCCCTGTAGTTACGCAATCCATTCTTCATAGGACTGATAACTATGACGCTCTGTGCGGAAAAAATTATGCCGTGCAGCAGCGATGTGTTTTGACTCTAATAATATTCGTCTAACCTTACAATTACGACCTTGTAGGGCTAGTCTGGGACTCACTGAGGGGAAACAATTTCACTGGGAGGCAGCAAGTGCACACACGTGTACATGGAAAGAAAAAAAAAAAAAACATGACGTGATTCACCTGCGACTTTTTAGGCGTCGAAATTCACTGTGTTACGTATTCTCTCCATGTTTTCTTCGTCTCACTGGACTGACGGAAGGACAGAGGCAGCAGCTAAACGCCTTCTTTAGCACCTGGCGCCCTTTGCTGCTGGGATGCTTGTGCTTGTATGATGCAAGAACGTGCTGGCAGTAGATCTGTTATTTGTTGACTCTGAAACTGAACAAGAGATGTTAGACGCTGCTCAGCACATAGATGTTGCTCTCCCTGTTTCTCCATGATTCCTTAAATACCTCAACTTAAATATTTCAGCTTACGTAATTCACACACACACACAAAAATCAGTAGAAAGAAAAAAATCATGCTCTGGAGTCCAAAGCACCTTGTTCCACTTGCCTTTCGTTCCATTTGACTGATGAAATCTTCCATCTGTAAGGTACGTTACCATCCCGACTTGGATTGTATTAATTCCACAGAAATGTCTTGATCACTAAAAACGTTATTTATGACGCGTTTCGGGTAATCATCAGATAACTGTGGCAAAATTTATACAAAATACGAATTAAAAAAGCTAATATACACACATCAAGAAAGTTTTGGATTACTCTGGTTCCCAGAACTCCTGAAGATAGACGTTGACTGTGGTTGTTGTATTACAGACATAGTCCCTTTGACTATTCAGAGATGTCATTAAACCCGCCCAAAGATGTAAACACCCACGCATGAGCAGCGGTTATTGGACGGAGGGGGTCGGACAGCCGATCAGTTCCAGTCATTCCACCAGGAAGGAGGTACACGGCTCGTGTTGTCTGTAGTTCAACCATGCCTAGACGGTCAATACCGCGGATCTATCGCGTCCGCATTGTTACTATGTGCCAGGATGGGCTCTCAACAAGGGAACTGTCCAGGCGTCTCGGAGTGAACCAAAGGGATGTTGTTCGGACATGGAGAAGATACAGAGAGACAGGAACTGTCGATGACATTCCTAGCTTGAAACGTCCCCTTAGAAAAATTATACAAGACTGTGCTTAAACTGACGGACAATATTTTTAGCGCAACGCAATCTGACTTTGCAAAAATCCCTACAAAAAAAATGGCTCTGACTAACATTAACCTATACGTTTCACAAATCGCTTACCTCACAAAAATCTTGGTTACTCGAACTACTGCTATACAGCGAGCGCCACTACTGCCAGCTAAATAAAAGATTCAAACTACAGAAGGCACTAACTACTGATAGGGATAGTTAGCAAATGAAAGATTTTAATAGAGAACAAACAATGTATTTATCTTAATATCATCAAAAGTCATAATATATATAGCAGTTCATGACATCGAGTCTTACAAATTTCAAAACTCCGCCATTTCTCTCCCCACATCCACCACTGCTGGCGGCTCACCTCCGACTGCGCAACGCTACGCGCTGTTAACAGCCAACAGCCCAACACTACAATGGCAGACAACAATGCAAACTAGCCACAGACTGCACACATCACAGCCAGTGATTTTTATACAGAGCACTACGTGGCGTTACCAATAAGAAAACCTAAACAGCCTACTTACATAGCCCCATTGCTCCCCACAAAAAATTTTACAAATTGTTTTGGGCAGTGGCCAATGCAGATTTGAAATTTTTTTTCATAATTACAATAACAGAAATCCAATGCACACACTTATTGATACAATGTTGTCAAAAGCTAAAATGTTCTCACAGCGCATAAAGACAGTCCTGATCATCACCCGATTTAATTTGACTACATTCCATTATCCTCGTTTTGCTTTTGTTGATGTTCATCTTATATCCTCCTTTCAAGACACTGTCCATTCCGTTCAATTGCTCTCCGAAGTCCTTTGCCGTCTCTGACAGAATTACAATGTCATCGGCGAACCTCAAAGTTTTTACTTCTTCTCCATGAATTTTAATACCTACTGCAAATTTTTCTTTTGTTTCCATTACAGCTTGCTCAATATACAGATTGAATAATATCGGGGAGAGGCTACAACCCTGTCTCACTCCTTTCCCAACCACTGCTTCCCTTTCATGCCCCTCGACTCTTATGACTGCCATCTGGTTTCTGTACAAATTGTAAATAGTCTTTCGCTCCCTGTATTTTACCCCTGCCACCTTTAGAATCTGAAAAAGAGTATTCCAGTCAACATTGTCAAAAGCTTTCTCTAAGTATACAAATGCTAGAAACGTAGGTTTGCCTTTTCTTAATCTTTCTTCTAAGATAAGTCGTAAGGTCAGTACTGCCTCACGTGTTCCAACATTTCTACGAAATCCAAAATGATCCTCCCCAAGGTCCGCATCTACCAGTTTTTCCACTCGTCTGTAAACAATTCGCATTAGTATTTTGCAGCTGTGACTTATTAAACTGATAGTTCGGTAATTTTCACATCTGTCAGCACCTGCTTTCTTTGGGATTGGAACTATTATATTCTTCTTGAAGTCTGAGGGTATTTCGCCTGTCTCATACATCTTGCTCACCAGCTGGTAGAGTTTTGTCATGACTGGCTCTCCCTAGGACGTCAGTAGTTCTAATGCAATGTTGTCTACTCCGGGGGCCTTGTTTCGACTCAGATCTTTCAGTGCTCTGTCAAACTCTTCACGCAGTATCGTATCTCCCATTTCGTCTTCATCTACATCCTCTTTCATTTCCATAATATTGTCCTCTAGTACATCGCCCTTGTATAAACCTTCTATATACTCCTTCCACCTTTCTGCCTTCCCCTCTTTGCTTAGAACTGGGTTGCCATCTGAGCTCTTGATATTCATACAAGTGGTTCTCTTCTCTCCAAAGGTCTCTTTAATTTTCCTGTAGGCAGTATCTATCTTACCCCTAGTGAGATAAGCCTCTACATCCTTACATTTGTCCTCTATCCATCCCTGTTTAGCCATTTTGCACTTCCTGTCGATCTCATTTTTGAGACGTTTGTACTCCTTTTTGCCTGCTTCATTTACTGCATTTTTATATTTTCTCCTTTCATCAATTAAATTCAATATTTCTTCTGTTACCCAAGGATTTCTAGCAGCCCTCGTCTTTTTACCTACTTTATCCTCTGCTGCCTTTACTACTTCATCCCTCAGAGCTACCCATCCTTCTTCTACTGTATTTCTTTCCCCCATTCCTGTCAATTGTTCCCTTATGCTCTCCCTGAAACTCTGTACAACCTCTGGTTCTTTCAGTTTATCCAGGTCCCATCTCCTTAATTTCCCACATTTTTGCAGTTTCTTCAGTTTTAATCTGCAGGTCATAAACAATAGATTGTGGTCAGAGTCCGCATCTGCCCCTGGAAATGTCTTAAAACTTAAAACCTGGTTCCTAAATCTTGGTCTTACCATTATATAATCTATCTGATACCTTTTAGTATCTCCAGGGTTCTTCCATGTATCAACCTTCTTTCATGATTCTTAAACCAAGTGTTAGCTATGATTAAGTTGTGCTCTGTGCAAAATTCTACTAGGCGGCTTCCTCTTTCATTTCTTTGCCCCAATCCATATTCACATACTATGTTTCCTTCTCTCCCTTTTCCTACACTCGAATTCCAGTCACCCATGACTATTAAATTTTCGTCTCCCTTCACTATCTGAATAATTTCTTCTATTTCATCGTACATTTCTTCAATTTCTTCGTCATCTACAGAGCTAGTTGGCATATAAACTTGTACAACTGTAGTAGGTGTGGGCTTCGTATCTATCTTGGCCACAATAATGCGTTCACTATGATGTTTGTAGTAGCTTACCCGCATTCCTATTTTCCTATTCATTATTAAACCTACTCCTGCATTACCCCTATTTGATTTTGTGTTTATAACCCTGTAGTTACCTGACCAGAAGTCTTGTTCCTAGTGCCACCGAACTTCACTAATTCCCACTATATCTAACTTTAACCTATCCATATCCCTTTTTAAATTTTCTAACCTACCTGCCCGATTAAGGGATCTGACATTCCACGCTCCGATCCGTAGAACGCCAGTTTTTTTTTTTTTTTCCTGATAACGACACCCTCTTGAGTAGTCCCCGCCCGGATATCCGAATGGGGGACTATTTTACCTCCGGAATATTTTACCCAAGAGGACGCCATCATCATTTAATCATACAGTAAAGCTTGCATACCCTCGGGAAAAATTACGGCTGTAGTTTCCCATTGCTTTCAGCCGTTCGCAGTACCAGCACAACAAGGCCGTTTTGGTTAATGTTGCAAGGCCAGATCAGTCAATCATCCAGACTGTTGCCCCTGCAACTACTGAAAAGGCTGCTGCCCGTCTTCAGGAACCACATGTTTGTCTGGCCTCTCAACAGATACCCCTCCGTTGTGGTTGCACCTACGGTACGGCCATCTGTATCGCTGAGGCACGCAAGCCTCTCCACCAACGGCAAGGTCCATGGTTCATGGGGGGTATTATATTATATATTATATATTAGCTTTCCTAATTTGTCTCTTGTCTAAATTTTGTCTGGATTATCTGATGATGAATGCTCGAATCGCGTCAAAAATGAAGATGACATTTCCATGGAATTAATGCATACTCCTTTCCTTTTGCTCAGCGTCAGGCTGTTCTAACTTTCTTTGCACCCTGTGTCATTCTTTAGTGGACACAACAGCGAGGAACAGATGTTGTTCGTGAACAGAGAATTCAGATATTAATTTAGTCTACAATGAATATCAGATAGTAAAAAAGAAATACATAACATTGTTGCTGTAGTGCCAACGTCAGTTGCTAACAGTTACTTCGAATATATATAGCAAAGATTTATAAATCTGTCGCTCTTCTGTACAATGTCTGTTCAGAAGATGTCGAGCCCTGACCACTATAAAAGTCTGTAAATGTTATTCAACAGGCAAACACACCGAAAGGGCCAGTTCAGGAATGTTCGAACTGAAGTACCCTCACCGCTGGAGTTCGAGAGAAGGGATGCTTGCATCTCATTGTCAGCGGCATAATCGTTCGAGGCAGGGCCCACATGCCGCGGTGGCGGCTGTACGAAATGCGGGGGCGTAAATGGCAGTGCGCGTATTTGAAAGTGCGCCACCCGGATTGCGGGCGACACCGCACTTTCAACTCGTTCGCTTCCGGTACAGGGACCCTTACCTCAAACTGATACTTTTATCCTTCTCCATCGTCCTAGAAAGTTTATGACATTGTCACGGAAAGACCCTATACATACTAACATTTACAGGCTCTTTCGCCTGTAACTTTGACGTTCTGTAGCAACATTGGATGGCGTTTCTGGAGATGGTTTCCTGTTTAAAATATTATGTACTCACTCCTCTTTACAAGCCCTAGAAGTTCGTAGCGGAAATTTCCGAACAGTCTGAATAAAAAAAAAATATTTTATAGCTAAGTGTTATTCGTTACGAGGAAGTTCTGTCTCGCTGAATGCAGCCCGTCTCTTTTATCGCACCAGCGTATTGTGAAGCAACCCGCTGCGGTATCGGTTGCCTGGTTTACGTAACTGTAAGATCCACCGTCGCCCTGGGGCTATAAAATGTATTTCGTTGCGATCGCAGCCCGCATTAGTCGGATTCCACAGTGCCTGGGGCCTTCGCGGCTGGAGCACAGTTCCCTACCCGCTTCGTCGTTCAGACTCCAACACGGAGACACTAGCAGTCGGAAATACTTGTATAGGACGTGCTCATCATTTACGTAGACGTGCATCCATTTTAATTTCTGATCCTTATTGAATGTAGTACCTTACATCTCCCTGCATACTCCGCAAACCATCGTGCTGCATCTGCATTTACATCTACATACTTGCTTCGCAAGACACCTAGTGTTGCGTGGCAGAAGGAACTTTGTACTGCTACTAGTCACTTCCTTTCCTGCTCCACTCGCAAATAGAGCGAGTGAAATACGACTATCTATATGCCTCTGCACAAGCTCTAATTTCTCTTATCTTATTTTCTGCGAAATGCACGTTGGCGGGAGTGGAATGTTTCTGAAGTTAGCTTCAAATTTTCTCAGCACTGTTTCTCAAAAAGAACATCACCTTCCCATTTGAGTTCCCGAAGCCATTTTTTTTTCACTGCGATTGTAGCCAGCATGAAGTATGACGGAGGATGCGTAGCATAGCAGCATCATTTTGTACCTTCCTGTCCCTTTCGCTGATGGTACGCGGGAAGAAACTCGTCGGTACCATTCTGCATCGATCTGAATTTCTCTAGTTACACGAGATATACAGGTTACCCGTAAAGTCCGTTAACATTCGAAAATCAATTCTCCAAGGAGAAATATAGGCAGAGCGGTAAAAACTGACACACATGTTTGAAATGACATAGTGTTTTATCGAAAAAAAAGTGTACAAAATAACCAACAGACGGCGCCTCATGTGGTATGAAATCAATAATTAGCATAAGGCCGTCACTCTTCAGCAATACCTGTGGACAATGTTGTGAACAGCACTGTACAGCAAACCAGTAGGTACGCTAAAGAACTGCTGTCATATATTCTGACTTTTCTGACTTTGCGTCACGGACTCTTGTCCTGCAAAATGCCATTGCTATCGGGTAAGACATTACGTACGAAAGGATGCAGGTGGTTTGCAATAACTTTCAGGTAGTCCGGAACTCTCGTATTGCCTACCACAGGTCCCATGGAAGCTCAGATGAATATCCCCCTTGGCATTATATTGACCTCATCGGCCTGCTTCCGTGGCAGCGATACGTGTTTCGAGTAGCCATTCGCCTGGATGACTGTTTACCCAGACATGACCATAGACCTGGTGTAACAATAAATGTGATTCATCCAATCAGGTGACACGTTCCTGAACCAGAATTTTACCCTGTCGTTAGATCTGCCACAGGGTGCGGCCTGTCGGACATAAAGAGAAAGTTTCCGACCTCGACATTCTGTGATGGAGCGTGGACGTCCAACACCTTCTAGCTTACTCGTGGTTTCACTGTCCAACTACTTTCCATAGACGCTCACGACAGTAGTAAGGGAACAGCCTGGCCGTTTTGGCGTTTCCGAGATGCTCATTCGCGGCAATAGCCATAACAATCGCTTTTTTGTCAAAGTCGCTTATGCTAATGAATTTCGCTATTTGCGGCCCTTACCGTCCCCTCTACTCCTTACCAGTGGCGTAGCATGGTTGGAAAGGTTGGGGAAACTCTGCAGTTATTATAGGGAGACACAATAGTGCAATAAACAATGATTTAAACAAATTAAACAAAACGCATAAAATAAAACGGCAACAACAACAACAACAACAACTACTACTACTACTACTACTACTACTACCACTACCACCGCCACAAATAATAATAATAATAATAATATAACTTGTTCAAGAAACGATGACAAATTTGTAGAACTCCAGCAGCAAGAGAAGAAGAACTTTCATTTTCTTGTACACAAGTGCAATGCGCCTGTCTTTTCTGTCCACAAATAAGTCTATAACTCGGTCTACAAAGATCTGATCACTGAATAGCTCTCCAAGAAGTGACTTTTCTATTGCTAACGTGCCCAAACACGACAGGCGGATATTGGACATTGAATTCCTTAAATAATTCTTCACTCGTTTAAGAGTACTCATGCTTCGTTCACTGCTTGCTGTAGTTGCAGGTAGGGTCAAAACCAAAATAAGGAACTTTGTTGTTTCTTCATAAACGGAATCTAAATCATTGTTGACAATGTACTTTAAGAGGATTATTGGAGATAAGTGTTTTTTCTCATCAGCGTATATGTTACACATTTCATTTTCAACTTGTTATTGTTTGAAAAAAGCGTACTTTTCTAATAATTGAAGCAGTTTCAACTTTGGGAATTCTTTTTGATAGTTCGGGAAACACTTTTCGTTCAAAAGTTCAACAAACTGAATTTGGGGAAAGTCCTGAAGCCTTCTTTCCATCTGAACAATTTGCAAATCCAGTATCTGGTAAGTTAGTGACCTGAGAGATGTCTTTTGACTGTCAGAATGATAAGTTGCCATTCAAACACAAGCTGTATGTAATGCATTCACCAACGAATGTTTCCGTTCTTAATTGTCGTAAGTTTCCCAAAACAGTTCTTATTTCGTCGTGGCAAGCAGTTATACTGATAAATTTTGTCTGAATAACATTAAAGAGATGATCAACATAAACAAAGCACCCTCTGTAGAAGCAAAGCAAGTAGACAAACGTAGGATCATCTATCCGTCGTTTCATTCACAAAGCACAGCTCAAAGATTCTGGGTCCCACTGAGAGTCTGTATCATCAAATATATAATTAAAAAAAACTAGATAGTCCTGAGAAATGACTAGATGTTGAAACTGCCCTGGAACGAAAGTTCCAGCGAGTGTTGCTTGCATGTGGCAGTTTAAATCCTGTCTCAGGTAGCAATACAGTTCGTTTTGATGATGTGCTGAAAAACGAATGGAATGCAGTAAGATAATTACAAACATGCGTACTTGTCGTATGATTTTGGAGGTATGTAACAGTACCACATTCAGTTGGTGTGCGTAACAATGAAGAAACAGCGCATAGGGACAGAACTGCTTCACCAATTGTTGTAGTCCTCTTTCTCTGCCCACCATTACTGAAGCGCCATCATATGGTTGACTAACCACTTTTCCTTCCACATTCCATTCTTTCAATACTGCATGAACAATGTTTGACAAACCTTCAGTATTTTTATCTCCAGAAACATCGTAAAATCCAACGAATCTTTTCTCAATTTTGTCTGCAATACAGTACCTGAATATTCTACTCATTTGACTCTTACATGATACGTCTAATGTTCCATCAGCCTGAATCGAAATGACATTGCGGTTCTGAATTTCAGATTTTATTTTGTCATTAACGGTCAGAGTTATCATTTCTATTACATCATTCTGTATATCTGGAGATGTTCCTATAAAGGTTGAGGATGATGACAGATGGTCTCGGATTAACTGCTCTCCTTGAGTTAGTAAATCCAACAATTCCAGATAGTTACCTTTGTTGCTGGAGGATTCGTCTTCTCGATGGCCACGAAAGGCTAGTTGTTGTTCACAAAGAAATACAATTGCCTGAACAAGACGAGCCAATACTCTCCTTCTGTATGCAACTTGTTCGTTGTATTTTATTGCTGTCAGACCAGCGGCTTCAGAAAAGGAGTGCTCAATTCTACTTTTTCCCAATAACTGAAATGATTCTTTGTTTTGCAGATGACGTTGTGATGTCTGATGTTTTTGTGCTTACCTGTCAAAGTTCGTTATTATACAAATGCCCTCATGGCATCATTCCTTTTCGCCACCAAGCAGAAGACATATATAACAATATAATCTCTTATTAACTGCATTCGCAGTCAGTTAAGCATACTTTTCGTACCAGGCTGTCTGAAAAGTGCGATTTTGTTTGGCTTCACTTAAAACTACACTGAGTATAGGAGTAGGTCGTTTGTCCTTCACTTCACACTTTTTTCGTACGTTAATGTAGAAAAAGGCGTTTTTAATAAAAATTCTATGTGGTTGTATAGTTGCTGGCTCACTCATGTTGGCGACACAACGAAAAGATGTGCTAAAATCACCGAAGAATGAATATGACCGTGTTAAAAGTCAGCATAGAAGTGGCAGAGACTAGTCTCGATACCTACTAGCAAGTGCAGCGCACCGGCCTGGCTCGTCTTGTTCAGGCAATTGTATTTCTTTGTGAGGAGGGGAAGTGGAGGGAGCGCAGGCGCACACAGCCAGGTAAGGGAAGGGAGGCAGAGACTGAGAGCATCGAGTCTCAAGCAGGCCGATACACCAATACTCAGGGTGCGGCGGCGCGGGCTACAATGATGTCTTCGCACATTTAGTGCTCTTAGTGGAACGTTTTTGTTATGAATTACTATTGCATCTTTTTTAAGCGCGAATACAGGGGAGACTGTCTCAAAGTCTCCCCTCACGCTGCGCCACTGCTCCTTACTTTCGTTAGCGCGTAACGTGCACGCAACACTATCAGGCGGTAGCCATCCTCGTAGTCCGCAGTCCTCATACTGTTTTGACTCATCTGTGTATGCTACCAACGTGACTCATGCAACAGCTAATGATACAATTTCATATTTATAAAAGAATGGAAGAAAAGCTATTCGGAAGATCTGATGTACAAGCTCAGAATGTAAAATACTGAAAAGCAGGAGCCTATAAAAAAAGACACACACATGCACACACACACACACACACAAACACACACACACACACACACACACACACACACACACACACACACACACAAACACATACAAACGTACTTAGTTCAGGGAACCGAAGAGTCCCACATTGGTATATCGCTGTAGCAAGAATCCTCCATGGAGTAGTTAAGAGGTAGAGTGCCTGAATTCACCTCCACAAACATCAAAACACACAATTTCAGTAGCTGGTTTGGTTTCTGCTGCACAAGTAAAAAAAGACAGTCTTGCTTTTGATAATATAGCAATCTCTTCAACGCCAATTCGATCGATATCTTTCTATCACTTGGAACCTGTCTTTCCGGGACGTCATGCCACTCAGTTTTCAAAACTAAGTTGACCTTCCCACCACAACTAAGTTCTAGTGCAGTAATTTGGCGGCATAAATCGAATAAAGTTTCTGGATACGTTTCTTTTATTAATTGTGGGATCTTCAGTCGTCAGATGATTTGTAAGTATTTAAGACGACAAAGTTGCCATTATCAACACATCACCGCGTTTGAAAGAGGTCGTGCAACAGGGCTATGAGGAGCTAGACGTTCCTTCTGCGATATTGCAGAAAGACTAGGCTGGAATGTAGCCACTGCGCATGACTGCTGGCAGCGATGGTCACGAGAATGTATGGTCGCCAGAAGACCGGGCTTCGGACGACCAACTCGCGTTACCGAGAGAGAAAAACAATCGTTTTTGGCGTATGACTCTAGAAGGCCGTACTGCATCTGCAGGTGCAATTTGAGCAGCAGTAGGCACCACAGTGACACAGCGAACTGTTACAAATGGGTTACTTCAAGGGTAGCTCCGAGTCAGATGTGCTGTTGCGTACATTCTACTGACCCAAAAATACCGCCATTGGTGACTTCAGTGCTGTCAATCGAGAACACATTGGAGGGCAGGGTGGAAGTCTATTGTGTTTTCCGATAAAAGCTCGCACTACCTCGATGCTAGTGATGGCCGTTGTTGGTTAGAAGGAGACCAGGTGAGTACCTGCAACCAATCTGTCTGCATGCTAGACATGGTGCATCTACGCCTGGAGCTATGGTCTGAGGAGCGATTTCGTATGACAGCAGGAGCACTCTCTTGCCTGTCCCACGCACCTTGACAAAGAATGTACGTTTGTCTGGACATTCAACGTGTTGTGCTGCCATTCATGAACAGTATTCTAGAGGACGTTTTCCAACAGGATAATGCCCTCCACATGAGTCCATGTATTGACCGGCCAAGTGCAACAGGCATGGAACTCCATCCCACATCCGGAACCTGTACCGCACAATGCATGCACGTTTGCATGCTTGCATTTAACACTCCGCCGATTACGCCAGTTATTAATGCACCAGCATTTAACATTTGGAATGGCTTACCTTGCGCTTACATTAGCCTGTAAACTAGCAATGTTAATCACTTAAGTAATTTACCTAGACAAATGTAGTCCCGAATGTCATTACTGTACAGAAATAATTTTCTGGTGTTGCGTTTTTTTTCGTCAGTGCATTTACGTGGAATAGGTATACTTTATGAAGTTTCCGATGCTTGCAAACACTTTTGCAATTTAAGAGTGTTTTGTATAACCTATTTCGTGATAAATCGGTGTTTGTTATTTATAGTTACTGTGGGCAAGCAATATATCGAGTCATTATCAAACTCATAAAGCGATACAGAACCAGAAAGTTTAATATAAAATTATTTGTTTACTATTTTGTAAAATAATTTACCAGGCATAAATTGTTAACTGTTCTGTAAAATATTGCACGAGGCATATTGCAACAACTCTCAGGCAGGGGATGAATTGGTTACCATTCCAAAGCCGCTGGAAATATGCCTGACTGCTTTCAAGCGACTGGAAGCTTCTTGTGAAGGGTGGCTAGCAAGAGTTGTGTGCCACAGGTGCAAAAAGTATCTCAACCACTATAGTCTCCTGTGGACAATGCCTATCCTGCAGGAAATACAAGCGTCATCAGTATCCTGGACTGTGAGTAGCATGTCAATGTTGGGTCTAGGCATCCTGTACAGGGTTAGACAGGGACCAAGGAGAAGTCAGGGTGCTGTACCGATCTATTTAACAAACAAGTTCGTGGTGCTGTCTTTCACTGAAACTGAAATTAAGCCAGTGGGACTCGCTTCACCTCTTATGGGGAATCTCTTTGTCCTATATCAAGTGGAGGCAAACACAAAAGGGTACAGTCTATTAATCTCCAGCAGATCAAATGTATGGTGAATAATGATACCCCTTAAGGAAATGGAACAAAGGATGGGAAGCAACACCAGGTACAATCAGTGTGTGTGCCTCAAGGCCTCATTCAGCATGTTGAAGAGGCAATTCAAATGGTTCAGATGGCTCTAAGCACTACGAGACTTAACATCTGAGGTCATCATTCCCCCAGACTTAGAACTATTTAAACCTAACTAACCTAAGGACATCACACTCATCCATGACCGAGGCAGGATTCGAACCTATGACCGTAGCAGCAGCGTTGTTCCGGACTGAAGCCCCTAGAAACGCTCGTCCACAGCGGCTGGCGAAGAGGCAATTCCTTCAGCCATTGAGTGAATAGGTTGCAACCACCTACAGGTTGTGACATACTTTCTAACAAATGATGTCTGTCGTCTGGGCTCCGAAGTAATGCTTGGATCATTCCAGAGATTAGTAGAGAGGGTTGAGAATACTAGCCTTGCTCATGGAGTTTCAGCGAAGCTCACAATCTGTAGCATTTTCCCCACAACGTACCATGGTCTCCATATTCGTAGTCGAGTGGAAGGTTTGAACTAGAGACTCCGAGGGTTCTGTGACATACTAGGTTGTGACTTCCTAGACTTGGGCTTTAGGGTTGATAGTTGTAGACCCCCTCAAAATAGGTCAGGTTCCCACCATACATAAGAGGCAGATACCCAGGTAGCTGACTGTGTGCGGGGTGCACACAAGGGTTTATTAGATTAGGCAACTCTCTATTCAGCTCAATGACGATAGTTGTACGAAACTACGAAATATCAGTGTAAGATCAAAGTAAATGCCTCCCACAGATGAGAGTATCAAAATCCTGGTGGTTAATAGCCAAAGCATACGTAACAAAGTGCCAGATTTCGAAGCATTCCCATAAACGCTGAAGCGTTCATGATACCAAGCATGAAAATGTGCTTAAAACCTGAAGCTCATAGTAGTGAGATCTTTGGAGGAAAGTTAGGGGTATACCGAAAGGATAGAGAAATTGGAAATAGGGTGGTGTATTTGTGGTAATAGACAAGAAGCCCAAATCTATTGAGGGTGAAGTTGAAGCTCTGGCATACGACTTTTTACACAGCGGTAAGGAGAGGTAGGCTATTGAGTGGTGCAGCAAGATTTCATACACAACAGTAAGGAGAGGTGAGCTACAAAGTGGTAGAGCAACTGCCTTCATAGGAAAGCTGGATGGGAGCAGAAATGATTAACGAGAAAGTTAATATAGTAAAAAGAAGATTTACATAACTTGTATTTCTAGAAATGTATGAAAACTCATGACAAATTATTCAGAAACATACAGAATCCAGCTACCACAATGTCAACAAGGGTGAAGCACGAACTGAAGTGTCATAGGAGACGCAGAGGGCACTTTCAGTACAGAGCTGCTGGAGGTGTGGCTCAGTAAACACACATCGCTGGGTCTGTGTGACTGTTGTCAGCATTAGATGGAAATTTGCCATTCTTTTACTAACTTGGATACAACGTGATGTGGTATCAGTACACAATACTGCGCAAGTGGCACTGGCTCAGTACCAAGGGTGGGCAAAAAGTTGTAATAGTGTCCTTTTACAAACCTTCAGAGTCTCCTCCTGGTGTAGTAGAAAGTGAAGAGAAAGCCTCAGTTTGCTGGTACATTAGTCCCATAATGATATTACAATCACTGAAGTACACTTTATTCATACAACTATCTATTGGGAAGATTGTAATTTTGAAGCTGGTGGGTATGACAAGTCATCCTGTCAAATATTACTAAATGCCTTCTCTGTAAACTACCTGCAACAGGTAGCTCAGAATCTCATACATGATGGAAATATGAGATCTAATAGTAACAAACTGACCTGACCTCTTTGAGGAAGTCCTAATGGAAACTGTTATAGGTGACAATGAGACAGTAATGGCAACAATGAATACTAAAACACAAAGAAAAACTAAAACAAGTGGAAAGAGTTATATGTTCAGCAATCCAGACAGACATACAATAGGAATGTATCTCAATGAGGAACTTGAAATTTTTGCACAGGACAGGGGCATGTAGAGGAACTGTGGCTCAGGTTTGAAGTAATGGTTAACCATGCACTGGATGGTTATCTAAACAGTAGGATAGTTCATAATGATATATATCATCAATAGTATACAGCCACTGTAAAGTAACTTCTAAAGAAACTGAGATTTCTTCATAAAATTTAAAACAAAGCATAGGGTTACAGAAAGATCCCAAAAGAAATGTACTTGATAGTAGTAGATGAAAAATGGGGTCTCTGCCTGACTTTACGAAAATTCAGGTAAATCATTAATATCTTACTGAATATTTTTTAATAGTCTTAATCAATGCAGTAATCAGAAAAACTGTGAATTTCAACTGAATTTGAAAATACCTAAAAACAGTAAACTATAAATTTTAATTGAACAGTATAAAGAAAAAAGTTTCGCATGCAAAAAATTACAATTTTTAGATTTAAAAAATTGCTCAAAAACAAAGGAATAAATTTAATTTTTTTAAATATCTAGTAATTCTATATCCACAGGACACACTTAATACTATAGCCTTCAAAAAATTAAAATCTTAATTTATGGTAAAAAATTTAAGTTCCCAGGGCTGCACACATCACTAATATTTAAATACTATAGAAAACATTTCTCACTATTGCAAGAGAAATAATTTAAGAAAATATTATAAATTAAGAAACGATAAGTTAATAATTTTATAACTAAACATACACCACTTAGACAAAAATCAAGTGAACAATTTGGAATCAGTTAACTTATTCTATTATTGCAAATAGTGATAAAATTTAAAAAAATGATGAAGTTAAACTATTAAAAGAAATATTTAATTTTTCTAAAAATACATATGTGAGAAAATAAAAAACAGAAAAATATTTAATCAGTATTCAGTTAGGAAAGAAAATGTATATAGATTACAAACTATAAATTTCTAAGATACTATTCACCCATTTGAGCATAATTATTTCTTAAATGCATCTAAAAAAATTATGGAAAGAGTGAAAGAAAATTTAAAATTATATAATTTATTGAAAATGACACTTCTTTGTGAGTACAGAATGTGGATCAATTATGCAACTATGCAATATGGACAGCAAACAAAACACTACATGATTACTACAGAAAAAGATTTCATTAATAAATAACCAAAATGTCTAATTATCAAGCTTATGGTCCATGCAGGACATTAAATACAATTATTGGTGTACAATTAGCAATTAATAAATATGGTTTGTTAAGAGGATCATTTATATCGGTTTGTCAGAAAAATAAAACAAAATAGACTTGTACTAATGTAAAAATATTGGTTACAGTGTTTTTATAGTCTATAGCTTCAGTATTAAATTCTCTACATCGACAAAACTGTAAAAATCCTATCAGAACAAGTAATTATAAAAATTTTGCTATAGAGCTTGAGGAAAAAAATATTTCGTTTCCTGTTGCAGTTGATGATATTTCAAAAACTGAGACTATAATTAATATATCTATTAATGTTTATTATTTTGATGAAAAGGTTCAATTATGCCTATTAAAAATTAGTAAATTTAAGAAAAAACATATGCATTTCTTATAGTTTAAAGAAGGGAAAAACTCACACTATTGTTGGATAAAAGATTTAGCTGGGCTTCTTTCACCTCAGTTATCAGAGCATGAAGAATGAAAATTTATTTGTAATTTCTTTTTACTACATTTCAGTATTGAAGAAAAATTAAATGACAATGCAAAAAATTAAATAATAAACCATTAAAAGTAGACCTACCAGAGGAAGGCTCATACATAAGTTTTAAAATTGCCAACATATACAAAAAGTTCCTTTTATTTTTTACACAGATTTTGAAAGTTGGTTATAAAAATTAATTAAGGAATACTCTGATTTAACCGCATGTGATGGTAACTAATAGTTTCTATAGACAAAAATTTGAAGATGTATATAAACATAGCAATGAACAAAGATGTAAAATTGAATTGTAATTAAAATTAAATAACCAATCTTATGCAATAAAATGTCAGAAAAACGAAACCAGTTTTTATGTTATTATTTTAAATATATAATTGGACACTATATACCCCATAGTGTATAGCAGACCAAACTCTCGTAAAAATTTATATAAATTATGAAAAAAGAGGTTGAGGAAATTGGCAGAATTTTTCTGAAGAAGAAGAAATGAAAGCTTTATTTTCTGACAGACAACCAAGACATAATAAATGTAAACTTTGTCTTTGTGTAGAAAACATTATGTCAAACATACAAAACAGTTGTCACCATTATCATTTAATATGGAAAAATGAGAATCCATTATGTAATAACTGTAATTTGAAACTTAAGGTCCTATTTTTGTACCAGTTTATTTACATCATTTATGAGGATATAATTATGAATCATTTCTAAAGAACTAGGTCACAATGACAATTAAATTTAATACCAAATAATGAAGATAGATATATTAGTTTTAGTAAAAAGAAAGTGGAAAGTTAAAAATACGATCGTTGACACATTTATATTTCTGGCTTTATAAACTTTTCATGAAATATCTCCAAATTTCAAAAAAAGAAAACATATTAAAAATTTTGCCATTAGATCTAGTAAATTTCGTGCTTGAAATGAGTTGATCTTTATCATTGTATAGGTAGTTGGGAAAGATTTGAAGAAAATTAACTTCCATAAAAACAAAAAATTTATAATAAATCGAAAGAATGCAATATTAGTGAAGATGACTATAAATAGCCTAAACTAATTTGGGAAAAATTTTATACAAAAATTTATGTGAATATCATAATTTACACTTAAAAACTGACATTTTATTATTAGCTGATGTTTCTGAAATTATTAGAAATATTTGTGTAAAAAATTATGATTTAGATTTTTGTTGGCACTTTAATCTCCAGGTTATTTTTCGTTGCAATGTAGGAAACGACTGGACAATCTCTTGATTTCTTACATGATTATGGTACGATATTAATGGTTGAGAAAGGCATAAGATGAGGCATCTCGCAATGTTGTAAAAGGTATGTTAAAGCAAGTAACATATGACTGAAAATTTTTATAAAACTATGATACCAAATTTTTTGATCTTCCAAACACAACACCATGACAGGAACTAAAGAAAAAAACGATTAATTACTTTAGATAACAAATATAATTACATTACCTGTCACAAAAAATTAAACAGTCATTATCTCTAGGGATGTCATTGACAAAATTACACAAAGTTTTAAAATTTCAGCAATGTGAATGGTTCAAATATTTATGACAAATGTTGTTGAAAATAAAATAATTTTATAAGACTACGAAATTTGTTTGTGGAAGAATACGGTACAACATAGAACTTTGTGTTTAATATGAAGCTTTAAACACAAAATTTATTCTGTCAACATTAATAAAAATCATTAAGTTCACACAATAATCGAAGATATATTTAACCAAATAAAATAGAAACATTATCATATGGACTTCAAATAATAGTTAATTAGCTGACATAGAAATTTTTGATAATGGAATAAATATATGGAATTAATAATTTTATTATAAATTTTCTTATTTTTGTTATATCTAGAATACATTTTTTACATTTGCACAAATATTTGTCCTTAGACGTTGGATTCTTGTCAAAACAAACTGACTTTCAATTTCTACATTTATAAATTTTTTTAAATTTAGTTTTTCATCATTTTTTGAATATAGGTTTTCATTATTTTTAATTGATAATAATATTTTTGAGTGATCATCAGTTGGAATTCACTTTAAATGGTCTTCCATTCCGGAGGGACGTCAAAGACCCTAGGCAGAGATCACCAGATGAAAGTTACCTTTTTCTGCACACACAGTTCGTAGGCAGGGAACACTAGATGAACGTTAACTGCTTGTTTGCATCATCTGTCTGCCTTGTCCTATGACATTGACTTGAATATACTCATCGTTTCTACTTCGTTAAGCTTCCATGTTTGTTGTTACTAGTGGAATTTAGCTATGGTCAGGTTTGTATACATTAGGCTTGTAACACTTGTTTACTCTATAACAGAGCTTAACGGGTAACATGGGGTGAAATATGGCGTTACAGACATGAACAGATAGCTTAAGAACGATATATTCGATGCACTTTCATGTTTTACTGGCAATCAAAATTTCTCCCAGGATAGACATGATTAATAAGGGGGCATACATCATCCATTTAACATCCCCGCCAGTGGACGAGATCGATAATGGTTTCGACGCATTACAGCTACGGATAGACAGGCACCAACGGAGGTGTCAGTGATGGGTCACGTGAGCACAGTCAGAAGCAGCACAGAGCTAGGCAATTTACAAAAACATCAGTTTGTGGGGGTTGGATTTCTCTTGTTCATCATTCTCTGCAGTCTACAAAACTATTGAGAACATCGAGTTCGCTACAACATCTGGAGACAAGAGACAGTCTACAAAACTATTGAGAGCATCGAGTTAGCTACAACATCTGGAGACAAGAAGAATCGTATACCAGTGAAGTCTGTCGCTGCACAAGCCGTGCTGGACGGACCTTCTGTTTTCTGTGGCTTCCGACTTAATTTTAGTTTAGATATTAATGATTCATTTAGTCATGGTAACGGATGGTTCATTGTAGCCATTGTATGTGGAGGTTCTGGAGTACCTAATGTTGCAGGACTCGAAAGTTTCGTTGACAGAGACATTATTGCATTTCGCACCTACCATATGGCCTAACTTGCTAATAAAGACTTTGGTAAATCAGCATATATGTCGCCTTCTTCATTGTCTTTATATACTCGTAACAGGAGGAAAATATCTCTAAATGAGGCTGTATTCATTTGGGTAAAAGGTAAAGGAGTTTGTGAATATGTAAAGTTTGTTGGTGATTGTACTGTATAGTCTCATAAATAAATTATTTATTTGCAAACATGTACTCTGTGTGTCTTAACCTAGTGTTTGGCCTTTTTTCAGCACTTAACCTATTGTTCTGTTAAGTGGTTTTCCATGCCATCCCCAATTTTATTAAACTATTCTACCGCCTTTGATACCAAATTAAGTAATTAGTAACGTCCTCCCACCATTTTCTTTTACACTTTTCGAATTTCACATGCTTTTGAACGCCATTTCTGGCGCATTCTTCTTTGTCACCTATCGCTTTAAACTATTTACTGCGTTTTACATAAAAATTATGCAAATTAACCTAGTGTTCTCCACTTAACCTGCTGTTCTGCTCCATGTCACGCACTCACCCACACCCTCCCCTTAACTATTGTATCACTAACAACACGTTGGTATTAAAAATATATCCAAATTAATTAAATCTATATTTTTCACGTGTATGGGATAGTTTCATTCAGTTCGCAGAATCGTATTGGTCGGTAAAATAGATGGAATACAGTTAAATCAAAAGATCGCTAATAAAAAAACATATCCCTCCACTCGACGCCCGACGCTCCCGCCGATCCTGTCCCCGCCGTCGCCGCCGCCGCTGCCTCTGGCACGACCCTACCCGGCCGCGGTAGCCACAGCATCGCTTTAGCGTCCATAGGCCGCCCTCCGTCCGGCTTGCAGGTTAGGGCTGCAGCAACCAGGCTGCACGCAGCGGCCGATTCCGCAGAGTCTCGTCCTTCCCCGTCACGTCCTCGCCGATCACGTGAGGTACAGCATACAGCCCTATCTACCCCGTCACAGAACTCCAAGGCGCGCTCACACCTATCTCATACGAGAAATGCCTCTGGGCAGCACGTGTGTTTACCGTTGCTGACGCTATACCTGTGGATACTGACATTACAGATCGCACTATAGAAAGCTGTTCCAGAATAGCCCCGTCCTGTTTCTCCCTAGATATCCTAACGGGACATACGAGCTGCATCCCGCTGTGCTTACCTGCTCCAGTGTGACTGACGCCTCGCTGCAAAACGTCCGCGTGGCAGCTCACCATGTCAATGTTATACTGACGTCGCATGGCTATGTAAAATAAGAGCCAAGTCGACCTCTCGGAAGTTGTATTGTGTCCCATAAATAGTTAACGGTCGCTTTTGTAGGAGCTTTTATGATGTCTCAGCTTGTCCGCATGGAATTCTTGTCCTAACAGAACCTGTTTACGAAAATAGCGCAGAATAACACCGAATGCATTCCTCCTGATGGTCCTAACGTGGCACACCGTCCATCAAGTGCTACCCTTCCTGCTTTCAACATACACAAACGTTCTCACTGCTACGTAGAGACTCATATCTCAGCACAAAGGATGCCTTGTCAATGAATGGGGAATATGATTGGTTCTTATCGAATTTACCTGCCGAACTAGTGATGCCGCCGGTGTGGAAGCACTGACTGCTTTTTTTTCTTTCTGCAGACGAGACTTTCAGTTGCAAAAAAGTATTTTACACTGATCGCCATATTGCACTGACAACTAAACCCTGCAAAGTGGCGTACAGATCGTCAAATACGGAAAGACTCTTACTCAGTCACACTGCTCTCCCACTGAGGACAGGAGCTCGAATATTACAGCGCGAAACAGTTTTCCAACCCAGAAATGTATCAGCGTGTACCATGTCGATGTAGTAACCATGCAATTCGTATCCTGCAAGTAAGCCCTTTTACATCATTCGTACATATACCACGAAGACAAACAGCACCATACTTATACTCGCGGCACTAAACATTTATGGCAAGGTCGTGCTGGTGTCCACCCCCAACACGTGACCAAAGCGCCCTCAGTGGATCGAAGTCACTCTTAGAACTCTTCTAAAAATTCGGCCTCGTTTCCCCCCTCAGCACAAACTCGTTACTGTTTCTGGTCCGGACCTGCTTGTTTGATTGCTTGCTTTTCGAACCCGTCTCCAGACTCTGGGATTACAAGCACACATGTATTTTCGAATGGTTTACCATAATATTATACCATTTTCCCGGTACTTCTCGATATCAAGCACACAGCAGTAGCCTACCGATCGCTCGCGCAACGTAATTCGGAAGATATAGAGTGGAAATTATTTCTCTACAAACCCCAAACTTCAGCGAGGTGGAGGGTGCTGTAGACCACTGAGTAACTAGAAACTTTTTCTGTCTGCAAAGACCTTTACGTGAGAAATCGAAACAAATAGAGGAAAATGATATTTCCACTCGCGAATCCCGCTGTCGGTGATGTAACAGATTCCAAATCATCCCTATAATTTACAAAGTCAACTAAGATGTTTCTCATGTCTAGAGAACCGGCAAACGTGGCTTTCACATGCTAGATGCACACACCACAATCGATGTTCCCTCAACTAAATAAAGGCGCGAATTGTGCAGAAGGGGTCAACCGATAATCTACATGGGAGGGAATGACGGTCCAGTGCAAACACACGTCCCTGATCAATCTTCTTAAAATTCCACACGATCACAAAAGCTGCCCAACACATACTAAGTATTAGTTCGCTATTCTGCCGTCTAGAGGACGACACAGTTAACTCAGCTACACTCCTGCATTCCAACAGACCTTTGCATTCGGACGGTTTCTGTCGTTAGCTGGAAACGTGAATCAGGCCCACCACAGGCCACGCATAGACGGGATGATCCTACAAAATTGGACACATATATATTTGATTGCTATACTTACAATTAAATGTTACGATTGCGGTTTCAGTTGAATGACAAAAAAATGGCTCTGAGCACTGTGGGACTTAACATCTGAGGTCATCAGTCCCATAGAACTTAGAGCTGCTTAAACCTAACTAACCTAAGGACATCACACACATCCATGCCCGAGGCAGGATTCGAACCTGCGACCGTAGCGGTCGCGCAGTTCCAGCCTGAAGCGCCTAGAATCGCTAGGCCACACCAGCAAGCCGTTGAATGACATCTGACAATGAGCGAAGTATCGGAAATCCATCCTGCTGACGGCTGTGGCTCTGCAAATAAAAAAAATCAGTACCATTCTTATGAGTTGACATACTCTTCCCTTTCCTGTCACAGTACTTCACGTCAAATCCACACCTTACTTTCGACTGGACATAGTCATTTGCTTTGCACATGTCGGAACACAAACACATGCTTCATAAGCATGATGCTCAAAATGAACCTATCACCCATCACCGCTACTACTAAGTATAATACTTCAACACTAATTGCCTACGATACTACATAATACTGAGAGAAAACCAGCGATGGGTGGACATGTGTAATAAGTTTTTCTTGTGAGTGATACCACTGTGTCTTAGAACGATAGGCGTAATCGTCTTACAAATCGCCAGATGTTAAAAACCCGATCTCAACTGTTACTGTCAGAAGCGGTCTTGTTTCTACAGGTGCACACAAGTACCCATGTTAAAAGCTGTACTTGCTTGCTGGCTACCGAGACAGTGATAGTAGGAGTGTATACACTACTGGCCATCGAAATTGCTACACCAAGAAGGTGACGTGCTACAGATGCAAAATTTAACCGACAGGAAGAAGATGCTGTGATATGCAAATAATTAGCTGTTTAGAGCATTCACACAAGGTTGGGGCCGGTGGTGACACCTACAACGTGCTGACATGAGGAAAGTATCCAACCGAATTCTCATACACAAACAGCAGTTCACCGGCGTTTCCTGGTGAAACGTTGTTGTGATGCCTTCTGTAAGGAGGAGAAATGCGTACCATCACGTTTCCGACTTTAATAAAGGTCGGATTGTAGCCTATCGCGATTGCGGTTTATCGTATCGTGACATTGCTGCTGGGTTCAGGAGGGTAATACGGAACGCCGTCCTGGATCCCAACGGCCTCATATCACTAGCAGTGTATATGACAGGCATCTTATCCACATGGCTGCAACGGATCGTGCAGCCACGTCCCGATCCCTGAGTCAACAGATGGGGACGTTTGCAAGACAACAACCATCTGCACGAACAGTTCGACGACGTTTGCAGCAGGATGGACTATCAGCCCGGAGACCATGGCTGCGGTTACCCTTGACGCTGCATCACAGACAGGAGCGCCTGCGATGGTGTACTCTACGACGAACCTCTGTGCACGAATGGCAAAACGGCATTTTTTCGGATGAATCCAGGTTCTGTTTCCAGTGTCATGATGGTCTTATCCATGTTTGACGACATTGCGGTGAACGCACATTGGAAGCGTGTATTCGTCATTGCCATACTGGCGTCTCACCCAGCGTGATGGAATGGGGTGCCATTGGTTACACGTCTCGGTCACCTCTTGTTCACACTGACGGCACTTTGAACAGTGGACGTTACATTTCAGATGTGTTACGACTAGTGGCTCTACCCTTCATTCTATCCCTGCGAAACCCTACATTTCAGCAGGATAATGCACGACCGCATGTTGCAGGTCCTGTACGGGCCTTTCTGGATACAGAAAATGTTCGACTGCTGCCCTGGCCAGCACATTCTCCAGATCTCTCACTAATTGAAACCGTCCGGTCAATGGTGGCCGAGCAACTGGCTCGTCACAATACGCCAGTCACTACTCTTGATGAACTGTGGTATCGTGTTGAAGCTGCATGGGCAGCTGTACCTGTACGCACAATCCAAGCTCTGTTTGACTCAATGCCCAGGCATATCAAGGCCATTATTATTTGTTCTGGGTACTGATTTCTCAGGATCTATGCACCCAAATTACGTGAAAATCTAATCACATATCAGTTCTAGTATAATATATTTGTCCAATGAATACCCTTTCATCATCTGCATTTCTTCTTGGTATAGCAATTTTAATGGCGAGTAGTGTATATTCAGACCGGCCGTAACTCATAATGCAGCCTCATCACATTCGGCCGCTGCGTGCAGCCCTGTTGCTGCAGCCCTAACCTGCAAGCCTGACGGAGGGCGGCGCATGGACGCCAGAACGATGCTGTGGCTACCGCGGCCGGGGTAGTGTTGGGGCCGGTTGCTGCAGCGGCAGCGACGGCGGGGGCGGCGGCGGTGGCGGTGGCTTCGGGCGTCGAGTAGCCGGATATGTCTTTTACTAGCGATGTTTTTGTTAAACTGTATTTCATCTATTTTACCGACCAATAGGATGCTGCGAATTAAATGAAACTATCCCATACACGCGAAAAATATAGATTTAATTAATTTGCATATATTTTTAATATTAACGTGTTGTTAGTGGTACAATAGTTAAGGGGAGGGTGTGCGTGAGCGGGTGACATGGAAGAGGATAGCAGGTTAAGTGCAGAACACTAGGTTAATTTGCAAAATTTGTATGTAAAACGCAGTACAATAGTTTAAGGGGATGAGTGACAAAGAAGAATGCGGCAGAAACGGCGTTCAAAAGCATGTGGAATTCGAAAAGTGTCCCAGAAAATGGTGGGAGGACGTAACTAATTACTTAATTTGGTATCAAATGCGGTAGAATAGTTTAATGAAATGGGAGCGACATGTAAAACCACTTAACATTACAATAGGTTAAGTGCCGACAAAGGGCCAAACATTAGGTTAAGACACACAGAGTACCCCTCAGATGATGTTGCCCGCAGCTGGCAATGAAACGTCAGGGAGACGTATTTCTACTATTGGACCACAGCCTCTTAGCCCGGAAGTTTTAATTACTGAAGACGCCGGCCGTGAAAGCCTATACGCTATGATTACACAGAGTACAGTTTCAAACGTCAGGTTATACAACATGTTTACTCCATGTAATTACTTATTACAAGACCTACATATTTCCAAACAGCAGAGAATGAGGAGCAAGAGGAAACCCACCCCCACAAACAGATTTTTTAATAAATAAACAGTTTACCCTTGAACTTCCTCTTATGAGACCCTTTCTCTCCACCACCAGACCGCCATCGTGGATTACATCATGGAGTGGACAAGAGCGCCCTATTGTGCAGTACTGTGTACTAGGTCTGGACCTTGTGGTTAACGCACTGGATGGAGGTACTGGCTCTAATTGTTTAAATAAATAGTGCATGCAAAATAAAGACTTATGTCCAGCACAGGTCAAGTCCTCTTCCCGCCATTTCCTAGGACGAGGTGGCGTTCGGATGACTCAGGTCAGTGGAGGAAGCCGAACTGACCTTTCTTTCCTGCCATTTTCTTAGGTTAGTAGAGATAGCCTAATTGACCTATCTTCCTTCCAAAACTCAAACTTTCCAACGGTGGCGGTTGTATGACTCAGCTTAGTGGAGGTAGCCCATGTGATCTATCTTCCTACCATTTTCTTAGGTTAATAGAGGTTGCATTGTCCTGATGTAATCTGAACTTCCCACTAGGCCGAGCATGGCAGGGGGCGTGGCACTTTCCCACCAGAGAGGTTAATTAATTGATCAATTTTATTAAGTAGTTAATCAATTCGTAAGGGGGAGAGGGGGACGCATTCCAATAACTCAGACCTGAAAGTGTACCTGTAGCAGTAAGGGGGGAGGGAGGTTGGGTGATGGCGGTTGGGGGAGGGGGGTTGGGGGAGGGAAACAATAGGATAATTGACTGTCAATTAAAACGAAATGGGGGTGACATGGAGAACCACTTAACTGAATAATGTGTGAAGCACCTGTCCATCAAATTAGAACAATAGGTTAAGTACCTGTCAATCAACAGAGAACAATAGGTTTGCCCCTGAGTGCATACCTGCCCCTGATGTAGGCAAACCGCACTAACAAAATGGCCGGAAAAATAGCTCTTCCCATTACTTACGCCGGTTATTAATGTACCAGGATTGCACATTTGCAGTGACATTATCTTGTGCTCACATTAGCCTATGATCTTGTAATTTTAGTCACTTAAGTATATTACCTAGACAAAACGTTCCCAAAATACTGTACATTAATTACTTTTTGATGATGCGATTTTTTCCGTTAGTGTACTTAGAAAAACAGTTTAGTGTCACCACAAGCGTGTTGATTGACAACACTAGCTGAATTAATTTTCTATTGCTGTCAGAGCTAGCAGTCTAACCATGGTATCTTCGAAAGATTGAAGGGAAAAAAAACAAGAATATGAACTGAGAACTCAATATCCCTATAAACATAAAAAGAAATAAATCATAATATCGGCATGATTTCAAAGAAATTTTTAATAATTTCAAAGGCGACACCCGTGAGTTAAACACGACAGGAAAAGAAAGACGTATACAAATAGTTGCGTGACGCACATATTATAGGAAGTGGTTAGCAGAAGCTAAAACATTGAAATGAAACCCTATTTCCTTACACAAATGAAATTTCTGTCATCTATAGATCGCATTGCGGTATAGTCTCACCGTGTCTGCATTGAATTTGCTGCATTTCGCAGTACGTTGTTGCCGTTAGCGCCAATACTGGCTGGCGTGAAGCACGCTGTTGCGGATTTGGCCTCAGGATGCATCTATCTTCTTAGACGCGATGGCGACAAATCTACTCAAGTCGCGAGAACTGCTAAATTAAACTCTGACGGCTTGGCATAACGCCAAAGTCCAAATCTGCTTATCAAAGTTGCGGCATCGGCCCGCAGTCTCCCACCAACAATTTAGATACAAGAAAGACAATCAGAAACGTGCTTTCGTATCCGGAAAATGCCTGAAACCTCGTTTTCACGGCAAGGCAAGTATTCTGGGATTTCTTATGAATTTAGGTATTTTTCGAACTGTTCTTGCCATGGTAAACTAAACGGTAAATTTTCTCAGGCGCAGCTGTGGCAATATATCAGAACTAGCTGAGAAACCCAGCGTTGCCTGAGTACTTATTGATCCCAGTCGTCTGTTAGTCCCTACACCCCTCCCTCTCTTCGTCATCTCATCTCCACCAACCCCATCCCTGTGTTCACCTCCTCCACTCCCCATTCTCCACCCACCTCACCTTGCCCCTCTCTCTGTTCATCTCCTCATTCACCTACCTGTCAATCTGCTCCTACCCCCTCTGTCCATCTGCTCGTTCCCCCTCCATAATCTCCTTCTTCCTCTTCTAATTCCATCTTCTCCTCTTCCTTTCCCTCTTCATCTCCTCCCCTTTCGTTTCCGTATCCATCTTCTCCTCTCCAGTCTCTCTTTTCATTTCTTTCTCTTCCCTTTTTTTGTCCGTTTTAGGTCTCGTCTGCTGTTTATCTTCTCATAGCCCATCTCTCTTCCTGTCTCTTTCTCCCCCTGTCTCTGCCCATCTCCTCATCTCTCCTTTCTCTGTTCATCTGCTGCTCTCTCCTCGCTCTGTCCATTTCCTCCTACCATACCCCTGTTCATCTTCTCCTCCTCCAATTTGTGCCTATCTCCTTCTTTCTCTTCACTGTCTGCCCATTTCCTCATCCTCCCTCCTCTCTCCACGTTAGCACACTCACCATCACAGGAGGCTGGTGGTTCTTACCACCACAGGATTTCGTTCCAGTTTCTGACACATGTACCAAATTTGACTGAAATCGTTCCATGGGTTCAGGATTAGCTTTTTACCTGTTTGTTTGTTCGTATGTAGACATGTTAAATGTATTTGACACATATTTAACATATTGCACGCGTAATTGTGCACATATTTCACCTTCATGTCTGTCGAATTTCGCCCTGCAGTTCCGTTTCCACGCCGCTTAATGCTTATGACCTCGTATCTCCTGAACTATCTGCTGTACATTGATAATTTTTGCAGGTACATCCAGTGGTGTGTGTACCTAAGGTCTGTGCTATGTGTTGTGAATAAAGTTGGTAGCAAAGAGGTAACAAATTAAAACATCAGGCATGATGCGGTAGTTTCTATAGCGTCTCAGTATATATGACACCGTATGTTGTGAGCCGGTGTTGTACAAAGGTATATTTTTCTAGGTACTTTGAGCGGTATATGTGGATACCGTCTGGGAAGTGTGTTGCGAATGGAGTTAGTGGTAAAGAAGTAAAAAATTAAAACGTCACGCATCATGTGGCAGTTTCTCATGCCGCTCAGTGTTTATGACGTCATATCTGCTAACTATGTGTTGTAAAATGATATATTTTCGTAGGTACATTCAGCGGCGTACGTAGATGCTGCCTACGAAATGTGTTGCGAGTGGAGTTTGTAGCAAAGAGATAATAAATAAAAACGTCCCACACAATGTGGCATTTTTCCTTGCTTGTCAGTATTTGACATCCTATCTACTGAACAATGTGCTGCACCTCCACCCCTTCGAGAGGTGAGTGGTTCTTACTCCCACAGTGAATCTTTCAAGACGGTAAATGATAATGTGTACCAAATTTGTTTGAAATAGTCTAATGGTTTAGGAGGCGTGTGGAACATACATACATACTGGTAGATGATCCATGGATTGCCACCTGTGGAGAGTGAAATGAGACGTCAGAAGAGAGTAGATTTGCTTAATTAACTTCTTTATTCCAGGCCTCAGCTGTAGTACATCAGGAACAACTTGGCGGAGGCGTCCAGTTGCTTCTCACGCGAAACAATAGATGTCCAGCATCTCTGACAGTGCAAAGAGCAGGGACGATCGTGGCGTCGCTCGAAAGCAACTGGTAGTGACGTCTCTGGCTGTAACCGTGATGACAGCGCAGCAGCACAGCTGACAATACCACGGAGGCTGCCGTGGCCTCCCTGCAATGAGTGGGCTGATCTCTGCTCGGACAGTGGCTGCTCTCGTGACTAAGGGCAGCCTGTCCCATCCAGTGTTCGAGCAGTGGGCCCCATACTTTATTCTGGGAGGTCGCTCTGGGTGTCACAGGATCATTGTGTAGGCTGTGATACTAAGTCGAGAATATTTTAGTACACGAATGTCTGAGTACTGATACCCTCCAGACTACGTTCGTTTAGGGCTTAAGGCACGTTCGCTAACAACCTCTGTGGTGGCAAGTGAGGAAAGGCTTACGTCCTTGCTCTACTTTACTGCGGCATTGGCTGTTGCGATATCGCATTCAGATGACTCTGCTTCACAATGCCTGTCGGCCGTGTTTTACTTCACTACACATAAAACTCTTGTCTACCTGCGGCTGGCTCTGTTACAACCCATTTCCACTCTGGCTTACTTTTTACTACAAGAAAGCTGATACCTTACATTGCCATCCTTTTTACCAAGATTCTGTCCCTCAGGTTGACTAGACTAGTTTATCCTGTACAGTAGAGTTGCTGACGACTTACCCATTTGACCCGGTTTCGCCTCTTAAGAATTATTATAACAATTGGTTTCCTTAACCCTATCAATTAATCTTACACATTTCTACAGAGCCCTTCGCTCAGACTCCATGGAATTGATTTCGTTACTAGGCTTGTTGCACAATAACTTCTAAGTCTCGGTTCCAAATTTGCAAGCTAAAATCAGTTATCCTTAATACTACCCCTTCTTCTACTTTTATGGTAGGGGTATCCAATCCACTGGAATCTGTATGACGGCTGGCTCTGAAGTCAGTCTTGTGCTTCGTCTTCTACATACGAAAACGAGGACTATACTTAGCTGTAGAGAGCGTCGCTGTGGTTCTTGGTATGACAATAGCCAACGTTGTCTCTTTGTGGTATTGCTTTTCCCGATAACAAATTACATGCTGTAATAAGGTTTCCAGGGAGACTCGTCCGTACTGATGATTCAGAAGTCTGTTTATAAACTGCATCAATTCTGGGCCTATAGTTTGATTTACGCTGGTTAGATTTGCAGCAGGTAGCACTTGCACGGTCTGCGATGGATAATGGAAACGAAGCTGCGATATATTCAGGCGCGTTATCCCTGAAATCGCGCTGAACGGATGGAAAGTAGGCACCATTATCTCATTTAATAACAAAAACCAATCCACTTTAATTCTAGCCACTTTGTTTACGTAAGTTTCCCCTGCTCGAAACAATTAGGCGCTACTACCATCTTGTCAAAGGTAGAGTACAACCAATGCGCCGCGACCTGCTGAAAGTACAATTACGACTCGATCACTTCTGTATTACATTCTCCTACCTCCTTTTGTCCCATTAGCAATTTCAGCAGGTCTGCCGCTCTCTTATTACCATATCCAGACAGATTGTGATATCCCCTCTGTAGCGTTTTTGTAACTTTGCTTCCTCTATTTCTACATTTCTTCCCTTGTCTTTTGCAATTAATAATACTCTCGGCGTTTTTACTCTTACATATTCCTTCAACGCCCCCCGCTTGATAGGATAGGCATGAACTATATAGCTTGTTTCAATGCTACTGATACAGAAACGGAAATATAAGCTTTCGATTAATGAGTTATCACCGATACTGTGGCTACCTCGAAATAACACACAAGCTTTTGTGCTCGGATTCTAAAACCAACCCCCGCTCCGGGGGTAGTTTCTTCTGTACATTCCTTAGAACCTCCAAATATGGCTATGGTGACAGCAAGTTTACCCCTAGCTGACCTCTTACAGCCAGCCGCATAGCCTCCTGTAGTTCTGTTCCTTCCCTCGTACTTCCCAAACAGTATTTTCTACAGACTGTTATCATTTTGTCATTACTACTTCCCTGTCTAAGACTTGTACTTCGGTTTGTATTTTCCTGATACTCTGATTAACTGTCTCTTCTGTAGCTCTGCCATAATGCATTACTTCTCCAGTCAGCTGTCGTAGTAGTCATGTGTTATTCAATATGTCCATCTCTAAATTTGTAATTTGTTCATGCGCCAGTGACTCATGGTGTTGTTCCCTTTAGTGTCGTTCACCCTTCGAATGTCTACCTCATTCGCAGTGCCATATACTGTTTTCATATGCCGAGCTACAGCGTCCATCCAACCCCTCTTCCTTCGTGTATGTGGAGTAACCCGCAGTACCTGGTTCATCTTACTCCCTAATTTCTCGTATGCTCCATGTACTCTCTCATATACCCCAGCACTTCCTTTGAGTATTCCGTTCCTTTCCGTTCCCTCACCTCGTTACACATTTCCCATGCGTTGAATACCACCTGTATCACCAAGAGATGGCTGGTGATTACTACGTCTTCCTGCTCGGTGAACAGTACGCTTCAACCCCGACGAAGATCAATAGTCTTGCGATGAATCGCATCATTTCGCCTTCTCTGCACCTCATTTACTGGCAGGAATACCTATAATTTTCTCCCTCTTAGATTCACTGCTGCTCTGCAGCTGCTTATACTAATCACGTTAAATCTATATGTAGCCTAAAAAGCATTAAATGACTATCTCCTAGACCGTAATACATATGGGTTCCTCATTACCGTTTCATTGACAACCTCTTGTTTATCTTCCGATACATTTTTCCTCGCCCGCCCTTTCCAGTCCACGTGCTGTATACCTGAAATAATTTCCAGACTCCCTTGAAAAGGTTTCCACCACCCCATATGCACAACTGTTGTTCTTGTCAGCAATTGAATCTTGACATTTACTGGCGATGTAGTCTCTACCACTTGGTATGACCTCTGATATTTTTCAAAAAATTCTTTGTCTTTCCCTGCGGTATATACAAAGTTGATAGCATCACTCAGTGACCAGTCTTATACTGTGATATTGTAGTCATACGGTCAACTACTTTGAGTGAGGACAAGTTACTCTTTTACCTATTTTTCGCATACAGAAATTTTTTAAAGATTTTGTTACAACCAGATGTACCTTGAGGGAGACTCTAGAAAGTTAATGGCCTGAGCAGACGCTAAGAGCATGAGGTATTTTTATGTTTCTTAGTGTGTAGCAACGGCATGTTGGGAGTTGAAAGCAATTGGCGGCGAGCCCATCCCTCAGTCAATCTTGCCAGACAGGCCCACAGCCGTACAAGGCAGACAGGGCAGCCCTCGTTGAGACACGTCTCCTGCAGAACAATGCCGAGCTACCTGTCATGGTGCCGGCCGAAGCCAGGGCTGGGGGCGACGGTCTGAAGGAACACATCTACACAGTGGGGTCGTAAACTGGGCATTGAACGCAGGGCCACACATAATATAAATTCACCTGTTTTCATGTTCGCCAATACTGCAAATATGTCTGTGAACCACTTCCATTGGTCGCCTCGGTAGTATAAGAAATTCTGGCGTCTGAGAAGCGTTTAGAGATAGAATCTTTATTATACCTATGGTTAGGACTAACAACCTCGAAGGAACAGGCGATTTAGACAAAGATCTTTAAAATTGTATTTGTTCGCTTGTTGCCATTGGAAGTGACATGACTTAGAAGAAAATCATCGTCCCCTTCCGTGAAAACTTAAAATAGCCAGTAATTGGCCGTTTCCTTTCTTCCCCGAACACAGGTTTCGTAACTCTTGCCCTGGTTCGACATTATTTTGTGCTGTCATATGGGAGGGGAGATTTAGCGACTCTAGAGCCCTGTAATTGGCTCAAAACGGGGTGAAGGCAGTGTCGTTCGTGCACTTTGTAGGAAAACGGAATTCTTTTTCTCAAGAGGTGCAAGGCACTCGGGTGCTGGACTTTGGTCTGGTAAGAGCACATGCTGTGGCTTGGGACCTGTCCTACGACTGACTTCACTTGCGAGTAGTTTAGACTGAGAAGGGTGTGGTGAAGTTGTTACTGTACTGACAGTGTGACTTCAAACGTTGTGGACTACTCATTTGCCGAGGGGACACTTGTTCGTTTTCGGTTTACCAGTCTTGACGTTTGGTATCCTTGTGTGCTCTGTCATATTGTTGTTGTTGTGGTCTTCAGTCCTGAGACTGGTTTGATGCAGCTTTCCATGCTACTCTATCCTGTGCAAGCTTCTTCATCTCCCAGTACCTAATCCAGCCTACATCCTTCTGAATATGCTTAGTGTATTCATCTCTAGGTCTCCTTGTATGATTTTTACCCTCCACGCTGCCCTCCAGTACTAAATTGGTGATCCCTTGATGCCCCAGAACATCTCCTACCAACCGATCCCTTCTTCTGGTCAAGTTGTCCCTCAAACTCCTCCCCAGTTCTACTCAATACCTCCTCATTAGTTAAGTGATCTACCCATCTAATCTTCAGCATTCTTCTGTAGCACAACATTTCGAAAGTTTCTATTTTCTTCTTGTCTAAACTATTTATCGTCCATGTTTCACTTCCTTACATGACTACACTCCATACAAATACTTTCAGAAACGACTTCCTGACATTTAAATTTACACTCGATTTTAACAAATTTCTCTTCTTCAGAAACGCTTTCCTTACCATAACCAGTCTACATATTATACCCTCTCTACTTCGACTATCATCAGTTATTTTGCTCCCCAAACAGCAAAACTCCTTTACTACTTTAAGTGTCTCATTTCCTAATCTATTTCCCTCAGCATCACCCGACTTAATTCGACTACATTCCATTATCCTTGTTCTGCTTTGGTTGATATTCATCTTATAACCTCCTTTCAAGATACTGTCCATTCCGTTCAACTGCTCTTCCAAGTCCTTTGCTGTCTCTGACAGAATTACAGCCTCAAAGTTTTTATTTCTTCTCCATGGATTTTAATACCTACTCCGAACTTTTCTTTTGTTTCCTTTACTGCTTGCTCAGTATACAGATTGAATAGCATCGAGGAGAGGCTACAACCCTGTCTTACTCCCTTCCCAAACCATTGCTTTCCTTTCATGTCCCTCGACTCTTATAACTGCCATCTGGTTTCTGTACAAATTGTAAATAGCCTTTCGCTCCCTGTATTTTACCCCTGCTACCTTTATAATTTGAAAGAGAGTCTTCCAGTCAACATTGTCAAAAGCTTTCTCTAACTCTACATATGTTAGAAACATAGGTTTGCCTTTCCTTAATCTTTATTCTAAGATAAGTCGTAAGGTCAGTATTGCCTCATGTGTTCTGTCATATAAGCGAGCCAAATTGGTCCTTGGCACGACCAGCGAACGGGTGTGTCTCACACGGAAATCTGCTGTGATTTCAGGGCTCTAGTAGATAATAAATTGCGATCCGTCTGCGTGATCGCTAGACCATGAGATCTTTGCATTTCTATGTTGGCCGCGATCGATTCACGGGTGCCGCCTCACGTCTCACCTCGACCACACACATCTCACCAGCTGCAAGTTACATCGCTGCACGAAGCAAACAGGGTAAGGTACTGCCGCCCCGGCATTGTCAGGGCGTACAGATCTTAATCGCCATTAGCTCTCAGCTGCACCTTTATAGTGAAACTGCAGTATATTTGATCAATCAAAGTCTGCTCAGTGTCAGATCAATTCAGATTGCGTTATCCACATTTTTAGGGCCAGAGTACTTGACTCACTTCTGCCGCTCAGGATCCTTGTCCATTGTTCTCTTAAGGCATCTGTTAGTTCTTTACGGTATTCAATCAAAAACTTGTTTAGCATAATTTATGTCTGGGTTAGTGAAATAAATGTTGTTAGTAAATTTTACTTCATACTCAATCATTTATATAGCTCCCACCTGTTTCTTCAGTGCTCGTGTACTTCCCTAATTACTCTGTCATTTTCAACATATCGAATGGTGATGGCATTTTACGACTATACGCTAGTTCATATGGCGATAATCCTCTATTCATATGCGGTTTTGAGTTGTAGGTGGAGAAGACATACTTCAAATAGACATCCCAGTTCGTGTGATGTGAGTTAATGTGGTATCCCATTATCTTCCCGATTGTCCTACGCACTCTTTCGGCTTTTTCATTGGCTTGTGGATGGAAACGATTCGTCCTTCACTTCTTCATATTCAATAACTTACACAATTCCTTGAATAGATCTGTCATGAAGCTAGTTCGCTGACCTGTTACTATTACTTCAGGCCCTCCAGACGTGGGTATCCACCTTATTCACAAGTGATTGTGCCACTGGTGCTGCCTGTTGATTTGACATCGCGACCATTTCTACGCATCTTGAAAAATGATCTGTGATTGTGAGTAGGTACTTATTCCCTGCAGGTGTTTTATTGAATGGACCTAAAACATCAGTCTGCATAAATTAGAATAGTGCTAATGTTTCAAGTAACCTCTGTAATGGTAATCGTGTTCGACTGTGCACACTGTATGCACTTCCGCACATACTGGTTTACGTCCGTCTGCCTGTTCCTCCACCGGCACCTTTCCGCTACTCTTTTGTTGGTATAGCAGCGATCTACATGACCCTCTAATATCTGATTGTGAGCCTCTTGTAGCACTGTATTCCTTAGTTTCGCTGGTACCTCTACCCAGGGTCCCAACTTGGTTTCTCTGCATAGCAACCCATCCTGTATACAAAACTACGACTGCTTAAAATACTGGTAACATTTGTCATCCGCTCACTGTGCAATTTGCCATTGCTCATGCTCTTTATCCCCAATGTATAATACTGCTACTTTTCTACTCAAGCCATCTGCATTTCAGTGCTTTCTGCATGACTTCGAAATCAAATTTACTTGGCCTTACTGCCCATTTCGTCAACCTGCTAGAAGGATCCTACAGTCCCAACAACCATTTTACTGCCACATGATCTGTTATTACCATAAACTTTCTACCGTACAGATAACATTTGAAATATGTGATTCCATAAATAAGGCTTAACATCTTTTTCTCCGTTGTGGAGTAATTTCTTTGTGCAGAGTTTAGTTGTCTTGGTGCATAAGCTATCGGATGTTCTATGCCCTCTACCTCATGTGACAACACACAGCCAGGTGCATGGTTTGTGATATAACAAATTCTCTATTAATATCCGGAAACACCAATATCGGACTCGATGTTAAGGCTCGTTTCAGCTCCTCAAAAGTTTGCTGGTAGTCTTTTGACTATACAAATTTAGTATCCTTTTTTAACAAATGTGTCAACAGTCTAGCAATACCAGCAAGTTCTTTTGAGAACCGGCGGTAGTATTTCACGACTCCTAAGAACAGTTGCAACTTCTTTACGGATTCTGTTATAGGAAAGTCACATACAGCTCTAATTTAGCTTAGGTCTGTCTTAACCCCATCTTTACTTATGATATGACCTAGGTATGCTACCTCTTCCATCACAAAATTACACTTTTCTGAACTCATTGTAGACTTCGCTGCATTTAGCCTTAGGAACACTTCCCTCAATAGTTGCATGTGCTGTTACATATCGCTCAAATAGACGATTATTTCGTCGAGATCGCTGAGCATTGCCTTGGTTGTAAACCTCTGAGTACTCCATATAACAATCTCTGAAACATAGCAATTGCATTTTTTATTCCGAATGGCTCTCTTCTGAATTGGTAGTGTCCCCAGAGTGAAGGAAACGCTATTTTCTGTCGATCCTGTGGTGCAACTTCCATCTGGTGATAACCACTCTTCAAATCCATTGTTGAAAAAAATTTGCTTTGCCCTAAACAGTCCAAGTCTTCAGTGATGTTTGACATAGTGTAAGCGTATATTATGGTTTTCGCATTTAGATGTCTGTAATCACAACAAAACCGAAATATTCGTCTCTATCCATTGATTTCCGCAGGAAGTCTGGGACAATGGTTAGGGTACATCCATCTGTGCAAAAATTTCCGGTGTAAAGTTCAGTGTGGATCCACCCATGTACAATCTGAGGCATCATCCAAAGGCTGTTTCTGACAGTGCTGAATTCTGGATCCAGTATGCAGTACATCCAGGAATATTGTTTGGGGAGGGTCCACTTGTGTAAAGTCCAGGATAGTGATTGGGGGGATCCAACTGCACAAAAAAATCTGGAATGAAGTTTGGTGTGGATCTACCCATATATGATCTGAGGCACCATCAGAAAGGTGGATCTGCCACCATTATGTCCAGGAGTATTGTTTGAACTGGATCCAGCATGTGATACATCCAGGAATATTGTTTCCGGAGGATTCACCTGTGCAGAGTCTGGGGTAATGGTTGGAGGGGTCCATCTGCATAATAATCCTTGGATAATGTTTGGTATGGATCAACGAACGTATAATTCAGTGGAAAGCCCCTTCTACACTAGGTATGATGCTGTTGACGCCACCACTTCTAGGCCCTGGTGGAGGGGGTTGGGAGGTAGGATGGAATATCCCACAGGGACACCAACATCGAGAGTAGGAGCACAGGGTGGGGGAGCCCCAGGGAAGCCAATACCTGAAACAGAGTAACTGTGTGTGCGTGTGTCTTTGTTTGTTTACAACAGAATAACATAAACACACTGACCCTACAGGAATCCTGTGTGTCTTGTCTATTTTAGCGTTGGCTTTGGCACTTAATGTTGACATCTGGAGTATAAGTATACTTTGTAGATAGCCTGGCAGGTTTGGGACTCAGTATGAAAGCTAGATCGTATAAAAGAACGAGCAAGCCACACCTGGTTATGTAAGCAATAAGCGCATATATATAATGTGGAAAACAGCAAAAAAAAGAAGGAAATGTGTGAAATGTCAAAAATTCGGTAAAATTTGAATACACCATGGTCATACAGATTATCTGCAGTTATACTTGGGAATTAGCCATTTTTTTCTGACATAAGCACTAGATCAAAGTTTCTGGAGATCTCTTGGATACTTCCATAGAAAACTAGAAGGAAAAGAGCAGTATTAGAATTACAGCACCATCTGCTACCAAATTGACAAAGAGCTGATATCAAGATCAAAAGAGTGAGCCTGTCACAGAATCCTGGGGAAAAAAATGTGGATTTTGTTACGCACATAAAGGGAGAAAGAGACACGGCATCATAGACAAACTTAGAAATAAAGAAAGGTCATTATACAGATGGGGTAATCAGTAGAGAGGGTCTTGACGAGTAGATATAAGAGAGGAAATGACACAACATCTGATTTAATACAATACATTCCCAGAGGTTTTTTAAATAGTGTTAAGAATATGGAAAATTCTAGTTACAGTAAGTATGAGAAAGAAAAGAACAATCTCTACAGGACCTGACTATCTTACTGTCAGACAAATGGAATGGATTATACCTTCCTAATGCATAAAGGAGACAATGTGTGTTGAGCAGACTTGGAGAATTAAAGTTGTCCCATATGTAGTCCTAACGTCGTTCTCCAATTTGTCTACTGAGGAAGCAATACTTATATGATATGTTTGCGGTTACTGCTCTACTTTATTTCTAGGTGCATATTTTTTGTAGCGCTGTGCTACACCCACAGTTTCCTTAATTGGAAGCATCAGAACTTTACTATGATTTCACCTAATCTAGCCATGTGGTGATGGTTGCTTAGCAGGTAGTTTATCTTTCGCATTGTGGAATAATTTATACATACACTAACTTTGGCTGGAAATCACTAGTGGTTACAAACTTTGCTATGATATCATTGATATGACATGATGACATTATTTCTACTTACATGTTCCTTTTTAACACATACACTATGAAATCACAAACACACTAGTAATTTGGACCCCTGCTGCAGTGTGATATGCTGAGAGCATCATGACGTTGATGCCATGCAGCATGATGTGATGTAGATATGACATGGGGGCTGTGGAATGTTACTCATGTAAGTGGAAAAAATTTAGAATAGTACGAAGAAATGTGGGAAATACGTAAATTGTGGAAAATATTGATTATAAAAGAATGAGAGAGTACTTACATATCTGCTAGAGTCACGCCTATGCTGGTGACTCGAATGATTTAATATTAAAATGTTATTGACAGATATAACTCAGTGATGTCAGTTAACCTAATTTGTTATTAACGAATATTCACAGCTTAATAATCTCGCTATGCTGCTCAGCTTCAGAGTGAACTCTATCCACTCAAGTGTCCCAGTTATAAAGGATCGTGATAAGAGAGAGGATGAGGAGGAGCTCGAATCTAATTGCTCCATGGGGCTTTCCACCATTTTATTGTGCTTCCCATAGGCTGTGAGAAATAGGGACAGGTTTCCCGCAAATTTTACATCATATGATCACTATCGCTGAACTGTCTAATTCTTGTGGGTTGGTCCCCTGACTGACCTTGATCAACTCGTGACGGTTGCCTCAGAAGGGAGGGGGGGGGGGGGAGGGGGAGGGGTCGACGGACTGGTGGGTGGCCTTAAATATAAGTAGACCAAATGTATAACGCGACACCTGAAGTCCTTATCTTATCTAGAGCTGAGAAACTGTTTATAACTGATACTGTGCCAGAACCAACAGCGCTATCCTAGTTATGGGTAGGAGTGGTATATTGTGTATTACTCACAGAATAAATAGGTGTAACTGCTCATTGTCGAAGTAGCAGCACATGCACCTGTGTAGATCCCCATATAAAGGGGGTAGCTGCGGTACCCAAAATTCACGACTGAGGTTCATTCGTTTTGTTGTGATGTAGTCAAACGTTTAGGAAAAATTTTAGTAATTCAGTTTCAGAACAAAAGTGAGTCTGATGGACTCGTGACCACTCATGGTGCCCATGCACAAGAAAAAAATTTTGCCTTTCAAGAAGTTGCATGAGGCACGAGTAATAATTATGAGTAAACGCGTTGTTAAATAAGCGCTGAAGGCACATGTACCTTGTAAAGTATGTATGTGGAACTGTAAACGGATCCTAGCCAAGGCTCGACATATGTTACGTACCAAGAATAATGGAGATGTAACACTTGTGAGCAATTTCTGGTTAAACCACCTCACAAGGACAGTTACAAATTTAAAAATAACAGGGTCGCCACCAGCGCAAGCTCTTCCTAACAATTAAGACAAGACAGAATTGGAAATTATCAGTTTTATTAAATTAAGAATTTAATTATAAGAATGCAATTTTTTCAAAGAAACTAACAAGATGAACAGCATTGTATGTCGTACATCAATGGGCTTGTTTAATTAAATGTGAATTCCTTAATTTTGAGACAGTACACCGTTCACTTGGATTTTTCCTCCCATTTTTAATCATCACAAGGAATCAGTGAGTAAGATACAGGACGCTGAATTTATATTACATAGCACATTTATTTCATGACTGAATTTGATGCACATTCTATGAATACACATAACTGGTACCTGAATAAAAAATTTAACTAAATAATTAGCAAAAATGGTATGGTAGCGCAATGAAACAGGAAAAACACACAAGAGGGAAGTGTAAAAAAATAATTCAATCATTCCATCTACATACCCCCGACAGAAACAGTGCAGAGGGATACCTATCACCATTAGGCTCATGCAGTAGCTTGGAAAGAGGTTTATCCGATTCGCAAGGTTTTGTGGAGTAGATATACAACGTAGAAACCACCCATGCCGCTTACGAACGGCCGAACTTTGGCACGTAATGTAAGAAATTTTAATGGAGGAATATCAGAATGATTTTGCCACCTCGAAATAAAATTAACTCGGCAAGGCAGAAACCCCCTTAACCGTTTCAACTTACACGTCGTCCATTCAGAAACGAACCGTTACAAACATTTTCTCTATGCGCAGAAAAAACTGATATTTTACTGAAATTATAATACACGAAACAATTAAACTGGTAGTATGAAATCTACTGCAGTGCAGTAGTAGACCAGAAGGATCATCGGCTACCAAACACGAGGTACGAAACGAGCACAAAGAGACAATAGCATCTCCCACGAATACATAGAACATAAGAACAATAAAATTCCCACTCGCTCGAAAACACTATTATTCTCACGTTCACCCTAAGTTATACTGACTAGCTTTTCCTAGACATATTCACTGCTAGAAATTCCACACCACGATCTCCGAAAGGAACAAAGCAACTTCCGCACTTTTAATTTCAACCACCAACTTCGTCGATTTTTTAACAAAATAATATGTCACATTCCGAAAATGCATAACTGCACACGCTTCAGTTAAGTTGAAGTACTTAAATATTCCATGAGTTTAACGTAGGAAACTTCTAATTCGACCTAGTTCTTATCAACAGAAACCTTCTCTAGGAGCTACGAGCTGTACTCACCAACTCAAACATAATATCATTTAATAAACTTTAGTTTGATTGCTCAGTCTTTCTGAAAGAGTTAATAAATTAAAGTAACATGGACAGTAAGCATTTCCGGACACATGCCCACATAACATATTTTCTTTGTTTGTGTGTGAGGAATGTTCCCTGAAAGTTTGGCCGCACCTTTTTGTAACATCCTGTATATATATATTGCATCTACACAAATATGTTGGCAGGTTAATTAATCTAATCATTAAGATATTAAAATTCAGAGACATATAACGTTACAAAATTCATCATTTGAAATCTAGATCCTTTAAAAAAATCTCGTAAAAATGTAAATCCAATCATTTATAAAGGTACTTTGTTTTTCTTCGATTTGGTCTTTCGAGAATGATGAACACGACCAAAAAATGCTGGAAAATTTGCACATTCGTTCACAAAAACATCACTTGCCACACTGAAAACTGTGCTGCAAAATCACTTTGCTGTATCCTTTTCGACACTTCCAAATCTTTACATTTACGTAGAAATGGAGGCAACTTGTCAACCTAATTCGCAGTGGTGTGTCCAACTGTCCATTTTGCTGACGATTTTGTTGTTCTCCGTACTCAGAAACATGACTGAGAACTCGCCCAGCTACTGTCATCTCTGCCAAACGTCATGAGGCAATATGTCGACGCAACTTGCACTTACGACGATTATATCGTTGTCAGTACTCAGAATGTCAAACAAATCCCTTGTGGCTACTACCGTCTCAGTGACGTGGAACAGCCCATACCAGAAAAAGTAGCCTAAATCTTTCCTTCCATCCTCGTGACTCGATGCTGTTTTGATCATGTGGATATTGTGGCGGGAGAGCGACACTGACTGGCTCTTCTTTGTACCACCCTCTGTAGCACAGAGCATCGACCAATATGTAGTGCCACCAGCATTGTCTATCAGCAACTGCTCACAATACATATCAGGTGACATCGTGGTGTGATGGCACCTCAGCAGCATCTCACAATGCCACGCGAAACTGCGGATCCAACTCTTCTTGTCACGCTCGTTTCTGTGGTTGAGCGACTATTTGTGGTTGTTGGGATGTCCTCGCGCGAGGATGACGCTAATTGGCTCTTCTGTGCACCATCCTAGGCAGCAGAGGACATCGACCATTCCACATTTTCTTCGTTCTTCAATAAGGCAGTGTGCCCGAGCAACTGTCAGTTTCTCAGGCACACCCTCTTCTGGGTTAGAAACGTAGTTGACCCAGATACCCACGAGGCTATGGTTTGACAACTGTCCAGACCTTCCCTATATCCAGTTTCCTGGGCGCCTATCATCTGCTGTTTGTGTGTGGCCTCCGACCCGGCTGGTGGGTCCCGGACACAGAGACAACGTCTGGCAGACCCATCGGCCAGTGGGTGGTGAGGGAGGGGAAGATATGGGTAGCTGCCCACCCTTCCTTCTGCTGCGGCGATGTCTCATCAGCTCGCCCGAGCGAAAGAGTTTTCCGAGCACCGCTATCTCCCGTCCCCAGGCTTCCACTGTTAAGTGGCCGCGCCGTTCATCAGTGTGCTCCACCCAAACAATTCTGCACTGACAAATTGAACATACAGTAAACGATTTCCATTTCAAACTCCACCATCTCGCATTGTTTCTTAAAAAGCATGATTAAAAGGATAAAACTTAACTGGTCCAGTAAGATTTCATAAAAAAAGCATTTATCTAATTAATATTGGACTAAAAATTTGACCCATATTAAATGACATAGAACTCTAACTGACTAAATCTTTAATGCTTACTTGCACCAAAAGCAAGAAAATTTTGAAAAAAAGTAGAACAATTATAAATTTTTTTATGTTAAAACAATTTTTTTAAATAGTTATTCAGTAATCACTATGCAAAATGGTGTCTAGGGTTTGATGCACTCATCTTTTTGAGCACTACTATGTCACAAGAAACAAAGTGAATTACTCAGTGTAAATTATATAGGAGAGTTGTGCTCACACATCAAAGAAAACTTATTTGGCTACTCCAATAAATATAAAGTATCCAAAAGAAATCAATAATCTGTGAATAATAAAGAAAATTACAACTGTTTCTCAGAATCTTGTGGATTTACTCCTTTAGTTACACCTTTTAAGGTAACGATTACTTAAATCTGTTTAAATTATGGAACCAGAAAGATTATTCGAGCTTCTTGAAAAGGGACTGTGATCAAATTTTTGGAGTAGGAATAAAGACAGAACAAGGAAAATCGGTTAGTGACATTCCAACACCTGTTAGCTACTTTTAACTACATGCCACATAGAACCAAATGCAAAATCTACTTGTTATCACAACGGAACTCGTCCGCAAATATAAGGCGTTTGCACTATATGCTCGATACCACCACTATCCAGGTTTGTGGTGTGGTGTCTCTCTCTCTGGAGTTGGTAACACTAGTTCACAATACCGACTGAAACCATTGACTGGCACCCCCTTGAACAAACATAAATATCATACATTATTTCACAGATAAGATTACATACACAAAACCTCGCGGCTGAAAAAAATCATTCTTATTACAACATACAATTATATTAATCTCATAAATTTTTTGAAGCTACTTCATTCATTTACTAATTTACGATTAACTGCTGGTTAGCATACTAGCAAAAAATAAGTTTAAATTCGATACTTCATGTCACCATGATCAGCAGTCTCCTGTTCTCTTTTCTTAGTACTTGCAGAATTACTTGCTGCCACACAACCTGCTTGCGGGAGAGCTACCTTGAACATATACTTCAGGTCAAAACAACAAAATATAGATACAGCTACACTTTGTACACAATACCTCTGTATACGTCATTGCTTGGCACAATACAACCGAAATAATGTACAAATATCCTGCTGCTAAAGATTGCTTAACACAAGCTCTTTATTACGTCTCCTCAAAGAAAATATCTCTTCATTAAGCGACAATTACTCGTTCTCGAATACCTCTATTCCAAAAACGGTTTCACATTCGATATGTGGTGCAACGCTTTTGATTTTCGGGTGCGTAGTCCTTCTATTTCCACAACATTCCTATGTGGAATACGAGTCACTCGGTAAGGTCCACTGAACAGATTGAAAAACTTTTTGAACACCCCTGACCGCTTATTCGACAACTTGTGTGTCCTCACGATCACTTTCTGCCCCAGTGTGAATTTTATTTCTCTAGTTCGCCTTTTATATGCTCTTACCCTGGCATCAGCCGCCTTTTTAATGTTCTCGAGTGCTAGGTTTACCACAGATCTGTGCCATAACCTCGGTTCTGTTGGCCAAGGCCCAGTCTCTTTAATCTTACTCGGTGGTTCAGTTATTTTTAGCACTAGGGCAGGGGGCAGCTTCGAAAGACATTGGGCAACTCATTTAGAAGGTCTTGGCAGGTCCTTAGGTCCGTATCGTAAGACCGATAATTGCGACTATAATATAAACGACACAATTTGTTTACTTCCTTAATCGTTCGCTCACTCGGATTGGAGGCTGGGTGAATAAGGACATAAATATTGGCGTAATTTTCCTTCTCCTTAACAAACGTTTCCAAAGTCTTGATCTAAACTGCGTTCCGTTGTATGAGATGACGCGCTTCACGGGACCAACTTCTTTTAGGAAGTGGTTAGCAAAGGCTGCCGCCACCGTTCTTCCCGTGGCTCGTCGCAATGGTGTCAGGCGCACGAATTTGGAGGTGTGTTCAACCGCCACTAACACAAACACATAGCCTCTCTGAGGACGAACGAGAGGCCCTAGGAAGTCGACAGCCTCGAGTTCCCTGAGCCTGCTAGGAACAATGGGATGTAGTGGGGCGGCATACGACGCAGTGGGCGGTTTTGCTCGCTGACAGGGACTACAAACTCTAATGACACGATCAATACGCTTCAGCATGTTATTGAGGTAGCAGGTCTCCCGCAGCTTTTCAAAGCACTTTCGTGCACCAAAGTGGCCGTAGCTCAAGTGAACATCTCATACCAGTTTGTTCACTAGTTCGTCGTAAATCGCTAATAGCCACCGGGCGTCGTTAACTCCTTGCCTCTTAAACAGAATACCATTCCGCACCAGGTAATGCTGCCGCAGCGAGACACTGTTCCTGTCGTGCCGTTTCGTTTTTATGTCACGCAACAATTCGTCCTTATTCTGCTCGTAACTAATGCCACTTAGCGAGGCATTGGTATGGTTTTCAAATGCAACTCCTATTATGTACATGACACTAAAATTATTCTCCCTTACATCACCTTCCTCTGTATGTTTGAAGCCTATCGGAACACGTGACAGTGCGTCGGCAATCACATTCATTTTTCCCGGAATGTATTCTATAGTGAACTGATACTCTTGAAGCAAAAGGGTCCAGCTGCCTAGTCCTCTCTGCCCAATTTTCGCGCTTATTAAAAATTGTAAGGCCCGGTGATCAGTAAAAACTCTCTTCGGCCGAACAAGTAATAACGAAACTTTTTGAAGGCCCATACGATCGCCAGCGCCTCGAGCCCAGTTACCGAATAATTTCGCTCGCTGCGAGTGAGAACACGGCTGGCGAACGAAATGGTTTTCCATTTCGTGGGTTCGTCTTCTATACTTGTTTGAAACACCACCGCCCCCAGACCATTAATCAAGTTGTCCGTCATTAAGCAAAAATCTAGATTCAGATCGGGATGTGAAAGTAGGTGTGTGTTGACTAATGCTCTCTTTAAGCTATTAAATTCGTCATCTGCCTGTTGGTCCCGTATCCAGATGGTGTTTTTACTTGTCCGTGAACACAGACGTGGCATGGATGATAGCCCGAAGTTGATAAATCTTTTGTAAAAATTACAGAGCCCTAAAAATGCCCTCAGTTGTGTTTTTGTTGTGGGAGTTGCACATTCGACTATAGCAGCGATCTTATCTGGGTTCGGACGGATCCCGTCGGCAGAGACAACATGTCCTAAAATGTCCGAATTGTGATTTACCTAGGTTGACGGTTACCTAGGCCTCTGAAAATATGTCCAAAAGTCTCTTCAGGATCCAGTTATGTTCCTCCCAGGACTTTTCAGCAATTAAAATGTCGTCCACATATATCGTAACTCATGCTTTTAAATCATCGTGTAATATACTGTTCAGTCCTCTGATGAACGCAGCAGAAAATACGTTTAGCCCGAAGGGAAGACGGCGGAACTGGTAACAATTCCCATGAGACAAGAACGCACTATATTGCCTGTAGGACTGATGGAGGGCTATCTGCCAAAAGCTGATCGATGATAATATTTGAACACCATGGAAGCGTTGGAGAAGCTCGTCCAGGCTTTCTGCTCTGTTCGTTTCCGACATTATTACAGTATTTATCTGACGGGAGTCTGACACTAAACGGACAGAATTATCCCGCCTTGGCACCACCAGTAAGGGAGAGTTGTATGAGCTTCGTGTCGTCTCAATAATACCTTGCTCTAGCATCTTTTTTAATTCCGTTACTACACTCACCTTGTACGCAATTGGGATAGGCTACAGCTTCACGAAAAACGGTTTGTGCTCACGTACCCTGAACCTGTAATTGAAGCCCTTTATCGTGCCTGGTGCTTCTACAAACACGCTTGTGTGGTTTATGATTATCCGACGCAACGCTTCTCGGTCCCATCTGAATTTCCAGGACAGGAAATCCTCTCATTCAGAATACTGGCAAAACACCATTCTGCACCATGTGCAAAAACACATTCACTATTCAAAGAACTGGCTAGCGCTGGCGCTACTTTCTTCCATCTTTCAGGTAGGATACGAAACCGATGACGCAAGAACTGGGCTTCATTTGAGCAGATCCGTGACTCGATAAAATTTTACACTTGTTCATATGACCGCAAGAGCTGGCCAGCCAGGCCGTGTGCCTCTGATCAAGAAATGTGGTAGTCAGAGGGAGAAATATCTGAAGAATACGGTGGGTCGGGTAGGACTTCCCGTTACAAGCTTTCAAGTATGTTTTGACGGCTTTTGAGACATGAAATCAGGCATTGTCATGCCGCAAGATCACATTTTCATGTCTTTCGCTGTACTGATGCCGTTACTCTTTCAGTGATCAGCTCCAACGCATCAATGGCTTTCGATAACGATCTTCTGTGGCTGTTTCCGTCGGTTTCTGTAGCTTCGAAAACGTCTGCCTTTCACTTCCATGCCAGCCTTTGACGACAAAATCACCGTTCTTGAAGCGCTGAACGTTCTCTGCACATGCTTGCACTAACAGACCCCTCACCATTGGTCTGACTCAGCGTTTTATATGCTTCAGCCGCAGATATCTTCATGTTAAAGAAGAAAATTAAAACTTTCGGTAAATGACGAGAATTGGGCTTCTAGGTTGACATATTCAGTCGAGAATAACTTTATGATGCGACCACAAATCGATTAATATTTTGCTGGTGTTATGTTTACAAATGCATAAACTTATTGTATGACAGTTACAACCTACCATCCGCGCCACCACTTCCCGCTACTGTCGTCTACTAGACTTAATAATGTTTACAGAGAGATACTTTTTTGTATGTTCTAATACAACCGCTTAAATATTATTCTGAATTTTAAATGCCTAGTCTAAGGGCCTAGGATGTAATTAAAATGACATACACTTGCAGGGGTGTGCTTTATCACTAGTGTTCGGATCGACATGCACTTAAAACTCACGAAATATGCGCCAAAAATCCTCGAAATACGCAGTTAAAATATGCTCTTACTGCCAGTAAGTATATGCCTTTAAATATGCAGCTACAATTCTTTAATTATGCATTTCTCTTAGATAAATTCTTTGGTTGAAATGGTTCAAATGGCTCTGAGCACTATGGGACTTAACAGCTATGGTTATCAGTTCCCTAGAACTTAGAACTACTTAAACCTAACTAACCTAAGGACATCACACAACACCCAGTCATCACGAGGCAGAGAAAATCCCTGACCCCGCCGGGAATCGAACCCGGGAGCGAATATATTCTTTAAAATATGTATCTTACACGGGAAAATTAATGAATAACCATTAAATATTTTCAATAATGGCCGGCCGGTGTGGTAGAGAGGTTCTAGGCGCTTCAGTCTGGAACCGCGCGACCTCTACGGTCGCAGGTTCGAATCCTGCATCGGACATGGATGTGTGTGATATCCTTAGGTTCGTTAGGGTTAAGTAGTTCTAAGTTCTAGGGGACTGATGACCTCAGATATTAAGTCCCATAGTGCTCAGAGCCATTTTTTTCAATAATGGCTATAATTCAATGAATAAAATGAAGTATAACATAACTACTTAGGCCATACGTTTGGTAAATTCTAAAAATTGTGTTTTGTTTGAACTACCAACATTTTTTCCATATTCTCTACACAAAAATTTCTCCTGTGGTCAGCTAATAACAATTTTCCGGAGTTCGAGTCTCGGTCTGGTACACAGTTATAATCTTCCAGGAAGTTTCATATCAGCACACACTCCACTGCAGAGTGAAATCTCATTCGGGAAACATCTCTCAGTCTGTGGCTAAGGCATGTCTTCACAATATCCTTTCTTCCAGGAGTGCAAGTTCTGCAAGGTTCGCAGAAGAGCTCTTAAGGAGTTTGGAAGGTAGGAGACGAGGTACTGGTGGAATTGAAGGTGTGAGAACGGATCGTGAGTCGTGTTTGGATAGCTCATATAGTAGAGCACATGCAGGCGAAAGGCAAAGGTTCCGAGTTCGAGTCTCGGCCCAGCACACAGTTTTAATATGCCTGGGAGTTTCAACATTTTCAATCTTGAAAATGATCGTTCCACATCATATGACACTACAGGTGTAAATTTAAGAGCAGCAACATCAGACGACTTGAAATCATGTAGATTCTCGGAGCGTTTCTCTCCTTCCAGTAACTGAGCGATCTTCCGAATCGTAGGCCAACCAGGATTTCTATGAAGAACTGCATCCAATTTTCTTCTATGTCTCTCACCAGTCGGACCTGCCAACTATTGCTCTGTGTCCTGAGTCCTTCGACGACATCCACTGCCTTCGTATCTTCCATGTTGCGAGTGTCAAGTTTCTCAATTAAGTCTGGAAGGCCACCCAAGTGCGCTCGGATGAAAGATTGGCTGTGTAACAGGCTGGAATTCTTCAGAGCGTCCTTGGCTTTTGGTATTGCTAAAATTTGGCTATCTTCCAAACCCTTTAGGACCTGGAACAAGAAGGTAGTAATCTATTGAATGTCGGTTTCAAGCTGGAAACTGCTGTTCAGAGAAATAAGCTTAATATTGGAATTCTATGTTGTGTTCGTTTTCTTTGCTTATTCAATTTCTCCAGAACTACATACGCATCCATACCTCTTCAACTTTTCTGTGGTTATCTGCATAATAGTTGGCAGCTGAAATCCTGCGTTCCCCACCTCGTCAAGTCAGGTTCAGGTGGCAGAGGCCAGTCAGGGTGAGCAGTCTTGAAAGCTCTGACTCGACTTGGTGTCTTGATGAAAACCTTTTTTGCTGAAGATATAAGGCTGTTGATCTCTGGCAATGTGGCTCTGATCTCTTCATAGACTCGATGGGTGCCATGAGCCAGACACGTGAGGTGAATGAATTTGGGGTAAAACACTAGCAGACACTCTGAGAACTTCAGCATATATGCGGCGCTATCCGTCACAATGGCCAAAACCTTGTTCTCCCCACGTTTCTGATCTTTACTTCTCCATAGCACACCTGGAAGAAAAATCAAAGGATTTTACAAACTTTACAATTTTTTAAAATTTTATTATTGGCTCGGGACATGATCTGAAAAACTGTTCTCTTATATTACCTATAATTTATTTTAAATTATTCAATATTGGCGAAACTTACACAATGCTTCCTGCTCTGTGTGTGCAATCGTGGCGTGTGTCGTTCGTCCCACTTCTTAGCACAGTATGAGATATCCTCGTCCAGCCTCGTCAGCAGAGAGTTTTCGAACTATGACGTGCACCATATAGCGACCGCAAGAATCATTGGTTTCGTCAACGGATAGCCACACTGGAGAGTTGCCAATGTCTTTCCCAATATTCTCCGATGTCTGTAATAGAGAAACTAAGTTAAAAAATACACATAAACATGTGGACACTACGTAGGAGACATACACAGGAAAACAAATTATATCCGTTTTAGCACCTACCTATATTTTGACTATTTTCTTCTGTATATACATTGACCAAAATAATTGTCGTTAAAGCCGCACAAAAAATTTTATTCATTGAAAATAAATTTACTTTCTTTTTTGCAGTGAACGTTTCGAGACGGACTGTGTCCTTCTCTCGTCCTCTCTTTATTTGTCTTTTACTTTCTTGAAAAACTTCACTCAATTTAAATTTAGGTTTTTTACGTTCAAGTGACAATGCTCATTTTACAAAAGTAAACATTCAAACATAATTTAAATTTATTTTTATAGTTTTTTTAAAAAAAATTAAACGACTATTATTTTTGCCCATGTATGTACCAAATTATATCCATTGACTTTCCCATACCTACATTTATAAAAATTGCCGAAAACCTTACCTTTTCATACAATGGGTCCACATAGTTCTTTCTGAGTGTTGACTCATGAGGAATATCTTTTCCTGTGTATTTTTTCAAGATGGTCCTTAATCCTTCATTCTCCAGCTTATTCAAGGGGATGTTTGCTTTTATTAAAGCCTCGCATAGATCTTCATTGAACTCATTTTTGTCGTCCATATGCTCGAAAATAAGGAGATCAATGGTTGCTGTGAAGTTTTTAAATGTATCATGGTTACGTTGCTCTGGTGCTGAGATGACTTTTTGTGGTGATCCAACCCTGACTTAAAGCGTTGTAGAAGTGAATAAATATCAATAAGTACGTACAATTGTACAAAAATGTAAGAGAACAGTGTACCCGAGATATGGTCTCTCAAAACAGTGAATTAAGACTACAAATAAGTTTCTAAATATTGGAACTATGATCCCCTCATAACATTTAACTTTTTTTTTTAATTTGCAAGGACGCCAAAGGTAATTCCTAAAGGTTTTTTTTCCTTAACATTCCTACATAGAAAACATGCACGCAAATTTAGAAAAGAACTTAATAATTGTTTTAATTTCTTGGAAGAATTATCGAAAAAGAAAAAAATTAAAGTTACCTCTGTTTCACATTGTTGGCAGAATGTTATTTTTCCGTCCTTTTTAAAAGCACAATAGATCTCGATCCATTTCCGTAAATTATTGGTTTTGGCCTTGGCATATTCGTAATTTGAAGATGCTAGCAAAGAACAGCAAGGAGACACAAGTAAGATTGATTCATATTCCGAAATGTCCACAATGACTAGTAGGGCATTGTTGGCGCACTGTAGAAATCAGGTGAGCGACCTGAACGTGCAATAACTGCGGGCAACAAATAGCGATGCACGTTTCTTCTCCGATAATGCATCTTGCAACAATGAAGCAATACGTCTTTAGCATCCTTATCCGAGAGACTACCTAAGTGGAAAAACAAGACTATGTGCCTCCATAAGCTACCCACGTTTACCTGAAAGGCTTTTATTCTGATGGCTCGTTCCGTATTATCTCATTTTGGAAATTTATTGGCCTAATATTCTGGGAGGTTCTTGGGTTGTCAGGGATCAAAATATGACCCCTAAATGTCAAAAATATGTATCATTACGGCCATTTCCTCTAAATATGACAATAATATGCTCAAACGCCAAAAATATGCAAATATATGCATTTTAAATTTGAGTTTGCAGTAGCCTAGTACCTCCAAAATATCATAATTCGTAAAGATACAACACCAGGTACCGTAAAAAATGACATGCAAAATCCGAATTCTATTTTGCATTAAGAGGTAAAAATTAAGAATATATCAATAATAAATTAATGTAAGGCTCTTGGTCGTGCATAGCAGTCAGTTTTACAGTGCTGCAAAATCTACGGAGCAGTAAACAAATTAACGATCCATAGCACAACTCTGACAAACAGATGCTTAAAATAACAACGGACAAAAGCTTTCCCACTCGCAGAACGACGATAGCCTGGCCGGATACGTTCCGGACCGCGTACTCAAACTGGTTTACATAAACCGGCTCTTCGCTCGGCTCTAAATGCAAAACAGAGCAGTGGAATTTGACAGGAATTAGCATCCGCCCATTCTCGGATATATTCTACCAGTTTGAGCATTCAGAGTGGGTCGCTTCTAACTCACCATCTACAGCCGAAGCTGAAATAGAGAATATAACTTTCTACATCTACAGTGCAGCCAATAACCCCGAAGAGGAAGAAAAATGATAAATCAAATCACGTTCAATACGAGGTCTTTATGTCTCATCCACACGGATCTAAATAAGTCACGAAAAAAATCGCAAGGAAACACTATCTTAATGAGTTATATGTCATGTGTACTGAAATGTGTTATGAATGCAGTACACGTGAAGATAAACATTTCCAGACAAAGTATTCATGTGCGAATTTTAGACACATTTGAAATATACAAAATGTATTTCTGAGTTTCGTATCTCAGAAGCAGTGACAAAATTTATTCAATCATTTATTTTCTGTGCTATTATTAGGGTCTTCAGGCACTCCCTCATACCGCAGTAGATATTCTTCGAGACTATCTTCAGAATTATCATTGCAGAATGTATAGAACGTGACTTATACATAATCAGAACAATAAAAATAGTTATAATATTGATCACAGTGGTTGTAAAAACGTCAGTCTGATAAGTGCTGAGTACATGTCCAATAACCTTTTTTTTTCAAATGAGACACGTGATATAATAACAACGAGTAGTGCCAAAAAAATAAAAATAAAATCTAGAGTAGAAGTTAACTCGCTGTAGCAAGAGCGGCAAACAGTAAGGGCAAGTTAAGTGAAGAGACAATATTAATAACAGTAACAAAATAAGTAATTAGAAAGACATGGGGAAAACTGTGAGTATATTTACAGTGTGGGCAAGATAGTGATTCACTGCTGCCTCCTCGAGCTGGGCCGCCATGGTTCGCTGTCTGTAGGCTACTTTGTCCAGTATGAAATGTCACTAGTAGCAATCGGCCAGACAGAAGAGGTCTAACAGTATTCGTCAGTTATTTCAGTATGGCAAAACGTATGAGTTTGCATGTGCACAGCACAGCACTCCACTCGAGGTTAGCAGATAACATTTTACTGCTTCCATGCATGACTTCAAGAACTTCTGCATGTGTATTCCCACTGACCTATTGTGATAGTTTGATAATTTTATAGCATTCTCTGTACACATCACATACGAGGGTCATGGAATAAGTAATGCCCCACATTTTTTAAAAAGCCATTAATATACGTAGAAAAACGTCCTTATTCGTGCTTCACATTTGATGTTTGTTCTGTGCGCCAGTGAAGTTTCGAACCGTTCTGGTAGGTGCCAGAGCCGTAGTACAGCGTCAAAATGGCGTCTACATACGACTCACGTTACAAGGAGCGTGATGTTATTGAATTCTTGTGTGCAGAAAAACATCCATACACGTTCGTGTGCAGTATACGGCGATGCTGCAGTTGATAGGAGTACAGTTGGGCAATGGGCAAAGAAAGTTACAGCCCCAGGAAATGGAGAAACAGAGCTCTATGATCAGTCACGCTCGGGACGTCCTGTCACAGCCACTGCTCCAGACATGCTGAATCGTGCGGATTCCATGACTGGTGCCGACCGGCGCATCACAACAGCACAATTGGCTCTACAATTGTCGGTCAGCATTGGAAGTGCGTCTGCAATGGTCGAGGCTCTCTGTTATTTAAAGACGTGCTCGCGATGGGTTTCACGAGTGCTCACAGCGGACCACAAGATTCAAAAAGAGGCCGCTTCATCTGAACTGTTGGAGCGTTTTGAGACCGACGGAGAGGCCTTTCTGTCTCGGATCGTTACGTGGCATGAAAGCTGGGTGCACCAATTTGCGCCGGAAACAAAAAGGCAGTCCATGGAGTGGCATCATCCTCACTCAAGACAAAAGAAGAAATTCAAGACAACCTCCTCTGCCGGAAAAGTCATGGTGACAGTCTTCTGGAATTGTGGTGGCGTCATTCTCGTGGATGTGATGCCAAGAGGGTCAGCCATCAATTCAGAGGCATACGTGAAGACTCTGAATAAACTCAAGAACCGGTTCCGACATGTTCGATGGGATCCAGAAGAAATCTTGCTCCTACACGATAATTCAGGCCCACACAAAAGTCTGAGATCCAGGGAACACATCACCAAATTGGGTTGGACATCATTGCGTCGTCCACCCTACAGCCCAGACCTGGCACCCTCGGACTTCCATCTCTTTGGGCCGCTTAAAGATTCTCTACGGGGAACACACTTTGAAGATGATGAGACTGTCAGTCATGCAGTGAAAACATGGCTACGCCTACAGGACAAGAGCTTTACCAGCACGGAAATACATGGTCTTCCGTAACGTTGGAGTACGGCCATAGAACGTGATGGTAAATAAGTAGAAAAATAGGGCATGGAGAAGACGTATATTGTCACCAAACTCTGACTCTTAACAATAAATATGTTCTGAGAAAAAAAGTGGACCATTATTTATTGAACGACCCTCGTATTTAATGTATTTATGCAGGATGTAAAAATTTGCTTGCATGTTTGAAGTAGCTTCTCTTTTTAGAATTGGATTTTATGTTCTTCCTTTATAGCAGTTGTCTTCGCTATATATTCCAGTTTTTTGTTTCTTGACTTCGATGTACTCCAACACACAGCCATTACTAACACCGAGGCAGAACCAACTAAAATCAGAAAATACTCGTGCAACAGACCTCCACCTCGCCCTCCAGAGAGCTCTCGCTTGGCAACACTGACGTCACAAATGGCGGTGGAATGCACTGTACAGGAGGTCTGGCTCGTAACTGTCCTTCAAGTAACCGATTTGTAACAGTTCGTTGTGTCACAGTGATGCTAACTAGTGCTCTAATTACTCCTGCAGATGCAATACACTGTGACAGAGCCATACGCCGAACATGATGGTCTTCCCTCTCGGTAATGCCATGTGGCTGTCCAGTGCCCTGTCTTCTTCCTACTGTACATTCTCCTGACCTCGCTGCCAACAATCATGTACAGTGAGTACATTCCTACCAAGTCTCTCCGCAATATCACAGAAGGAACATCTAGCTTCTCATAACCTTATTAAAAGTCCTCGTTGAAACTCAGTCACTTGTTGATAACGGCGTCTTTGTCGCCCTGAAGGCTTTCTTGACTAACATCGACTCATCACGACCAATCTCAAAGGCAACTGACGCTTACGACCTGGAGTGCATTTAAGCAAAACTGTTTTGCATGCTCATAGTAGCACATCTAACGTCACTCTTATGTGACTAGTGCAAATCTAAACAGACATCATTTTCCAATTGTAGAAACACAAAGTAGCTGTTCCGTAAGTTATTTGTTAATTGGTACTGCATGGAAACAGTAGAGCACATTGTAGATTCTGCTTGTTGGTCTTTGCAAAGGGTGAAACACATGAAACGTTCTGCTATAGGCTAGAAGATTTTATTTTGACGTAAAATGGTGGGCATCCATTCGTTTGCTAAACCGCTGTTTCTACCTTGTAAATATATTTTATTACTAGTGTCGTGTGATTTATAAGATATTCTTTATTTTGCTTTCTAATACATAACAGCGGCATGGAATGTTTATTTCGTATTGTGAAGTAGCTGAATCCTGTCTGAAGTGGAATGATTCCATACAACGAATAGCTGCCCCTGGGGGGATCGACTTCACAGTACACACGCACACACACAAAACAGTCTAATTAAATTGCATGTACAACCACATTTGGAAAGTATGACCAGAAGAACATGTGACCAGAAATGTTACCGTCTCAGTCTACATCTAGAGGGTTTTGCTAACGGTTGAAATAATCGTCAACAGCAAAAAGGCATTAGCCCTTCTCTTTATATTTCTTTACTAAAACGTTTTTCTGTGTTTGTCCTATACATATGCAAGTACTATGACAGACTGACATGGAATTTAAAGCAGCAAATTTCAAAGAATTAAATACATACAAGTTGAGGCTTGACTTGTGTAGAAGTACATATATTATAGGTAATCAGGACCGATAATTAAATATGCTTCGAAGGCCTATAGTTTTATTTATTTTAACAGGGCAATCGATTACACCAACAACCAAAACATCGATAGAAACAGTTGTGTTGCAGACATTCTCTTGATGGAATTCTATGTTGTTCTACTGGATGGTTATTTATCATAAGCAAATTACATTTAAAATTCAGTATGTGATGTACAAGGTGACTAAATAGTCCGTAACATTTGTAAATTAAGTTCCTTAAGAAACAATGTAGGTCAAGAGGCAAAAATTGACACACATGCTAGAAATGACAAGGGATTTTGTTGGAAGTGCAAAGTGACCAACACCTGGTGCTTCATTAGTTTTGATTTATAGCATAGATTATGTTCTTTATAACAAATGCGTAACATGTTGACCGTTATTCATCGATAATACCTGTAGTCAATGGTCAATGTTGTGAGTAACACTGTGCAACTTATCAGTAGTGATGGCGAGAAACTGCAGTCGGATGTCATCTTTTAGCATCCCTGATGAGATCGGACGACCGTGGTAGACTTGGGACTTGAGATAACTCCACAATCAGTAACCACACAGACTGAGTCTGGTGACCTGAAAGGCCAAGAATGACAACAGTGGTAGATCAGAACTTGGTCCTCGCCAAACTATTTGCGCAAGAGATCTTTCAGACATGTAGGAATATGCGGTGTAGTGCCATCCTGCACGAAAGTCGTACCTTCCAACAGGTGTTTATCACAAGGGGTAAATGATTATGTGAATCTGTAATACACTCTTGGAAATTGAAATAAGAACACCGTGAATTCATTGTCCCAGGAAGGGGAAACTTTATTGACATATTCCTGGGGTCAGATACATCACATGATCACACTGACAGAACCACAGGCACATAGACACAGGCAACAGAGCATGCACAATGTCGGCACTAGTACAGTGTATATCCACCTTTCGCAGCAATGCAGGCTGCTATTCTCCCATGGAGACGATCGTAGAGATGCTGGATGTAGTCCTGTGGAACGGCTTGCCATGCCATTTCCACCTGGAGCCTCAGTTGGACCAGCGTTCGTGCTGGACGTGCAGTCCGCGTGAGACGACGCTTCATCCAGTCCCAAACATGCTCAATGGGGGACAGATTCGGAGATCTCGCTGGCCAGGGTAGTTGACTTACACTTCTAGAGCACGTTGGGTGGCACGGGCTACATGCGGACGTGCATTGTCCTGTTGGAACAGCAAGTTCCCTTGCCGGTCTAGGAATGGTAGAACGATGGGTTCGATGACGGTTTGGATGTACCGTGCACTATTCAGTGTCCCCTCGACGATCACCAGAGGTGTACGGCCAGTGTAGGAGATCGCTCCCCACACCATGATGCCGGGTGTTGGCCCTGTGTGCCTCGGTCATATGCAGTCCTGATTGTGGCGCTCACCTGCACGGCGCCAAACACGCATACGACCATCATTGGCACCAAGGCAGAAGCGACTCTCATCGCTCAAGACGACACGTCTCCATTCGTCCCTCCATTCACGCCTGTCGCGACACCACTGGAGGCGGGCTGCACGATGTTGGGGCGTGAGCGGAAGACGGCCTAACGGTGTGCGGGACCGTAGCCCAGCTTCATGGAGACGGTTGCGAGTGGTCCTCGCCGATACCCCAGGAGCAACAGTGTCCCTAATTTGCTGGGAAGTGGCGGTGCGGTCCCCTACGGCACTGCGTAGGATCCTACGGTCTTGGCGTGCATCCGTGCGTCGCTGCGGTCCGGTCCCAGGTCGACGGGCACGTGCACCTTCCGCCGACCACTGGCGACAACATCGATGTACTGTGGAGACCTCACGCCCCACGTGTTGAGCAATTCGGCGGTACGTCCACCCGGCCTCCCGCATGCCCACTATACGCCCTCGCTCAAAGTCCGTCAACTGCACATACGGTTGACGTCCACGCTGTCGCGGCATGCTACCAGTGTTAAAGACTGCGATGGAGCTCCGTATGCCACGGCAAACTGGCTGACACTGACGGCGGCGGTGCACAAATGCTGCGCAGCTAGCGCCATTCGACGGCCAACACCGCGGTTCCTGGTGTGTCGGCTGTGCCGTGCGTGTGATCATTGCTTGTAAAGCCCTCTCGCAGTGTCCGGAGCAAGTATGGTGGGTCTGACACACCGGTGTCAATGTGTTCTTTTTTCCATTTCCAGGAGTGTATATGAGCGTACATCCATAATAGTGACAGTTTGAAAAGCAGCAGCCCACATCTCCTCGAAGGAAAAGAATTTGATCATGGGTGCTGTGGTAAATCCACTACACACTCTGACTCTCTCGGTATGCAAAGGGTTTCTACAACAGTTCTGGGAATTTCGGTAGCCTAAATTCTGCTCTACACATAAACTCCATTAGGTATTTACATCTTTGCCAGCAAGGCAGTCAGTTCTCAGGAGATGTATAGTTATTCTTTGAATTCCCATAGTTACTAACATGGAGACAATGACTCTTACTAGATTTTGTCCTTATTCTTACACAGCGCGCCCCAAGAGTAAGGACAAAATCTAGTAAGAGTAATTGTCTTCATGTTAGTAACTTTTGGAATTCAGATAATAGCTATACATCTCTAGAGAACTGACTGCCTTACTGGCAAACATGTAAATACCTAAAGGAGCCAATGTGTAGAGAAGGCTTATTGTATTACCCATTAAGAGCTTATAAGCTGGTCATATGACAACGACATCACTTTTCTATGTGTTAGCTTAGTGCTCTAACGTTACAACAGATAAGATTATACACGTAAATTTGCTGCAGTCCCGCCATGCTGTGTTAATGACAAAATTCAGTCGTAAAAATACCCACAATTACCTATCAAGTTCGATCTAACCTATTGTTTTTATTATTTATCAGATGCATAACACTTTTCACATTTTTTTGTGGTTGTTACGTGCAAAAGATGATATTTGTTCCTCAGCCTGGGACACTTACCTGATTGTAATTATAGATATGGGAAATAATTGTCAAGGTAAAATATGATGGAAGCCTATTTTAGTGTGGGAATGGTAACCCAGTCCAGAGTTTACAGATACATATTTCCAACACACTAGCTGATTCTGGAAATATGTCACAGGTTCTTCGTGTTTTAGGTGGATTGTGAGTCAGCGCCATCACAACATTATACTATGAACTACCAGTCTGCATTTTGCGTTAGTTAGCTGAATCTAGAGTGTGCATGTAAAATCTCCATGCACAGAGTGTGATACCTCAGACTTTGATTTTAATGAGTGAACAACGTCTTTTGCTGTTTACACAGAAATATGACTAAAATAAGTCCACTGTTTGTTGAGTGCTAACCACGTGTAGGACACCTTGCAAATGCATGCTAGTCATATTGCATAGCCACGAATAGCACCTGTGCAATGTCCTCAAATGTTCATTGAGTGCATTATGTTAGAGCTAAGTTTCAGGAGCCAGCTTACTGATGGCTTCCGATTCTCATCTGAATGTCCCAGTACTTGTAGCTTATACGATTTGCATACTGGTAAATTGGAACGACAGTCCACTAAATCAAGATGTGTGCTGGTAAAGCATGGTATCTGATATATATTGTCAAGGCTAGTGACATCTCTTTGTGCATGTGACATGGATGCCGAGTTGAAAGAGGTGGTTGACACAGCACGTCACAAAATGCCCTTGTTATAGAGCAGGGCTGCTGTATGACATTCTGGTGCTGTACGGTCTTTCTCTATGTTCATTTATACGTTTGCATTAGGACGTGATGCTGACACCTACATGGATTTAGGATGTGCGTTATTACAGTATTATGGAGACAAAGAATGAATACTAAAATTATGTTTTCCTTACCCATTTGGACGACCATCTACTGTGGATAGCTCAGCTGGCAGTTTTTGGCAGGAAAGAGGATTATGACGTCGACAACTCGTGACCTATGCGCTTGGTTGGGGAGCGGTGTCACGTGACAATGATAATCACGTTGCAGGCAAGTGGACCTTTCTTGCTGTAGGTAACACTGTACTGGGCAAGGAAGTAAAAGACAGAAACACAGTTGGTGGTCGTTCTTTGTAGCGCTTACATATAACGCATCAACTCCTTGGTGGGTAGTAACTGTTTTTCCTTCCTCCTAGAGCCCGTAATAGTGGAAGCACTGCCTTAAATTGTGTTCAAGGCAGCTATGCAATTACTCAAAAGGAGATGTGTTACTCGTATTTTAACGTCATACAGCTAATTCTGCCAATTTTTTTATGCTTGCGTTTTGGTGTATTCCACCACTTTTTACGGCTGGTTACACTTGAGAAGGGTGAGATGTGGACATGCACCCACAGTGAAATTGTACAATATATTTTTTGTATGAGTAGGTTAAATGCTGTAGTTATAATTAGAATTTAGTATTGGAGGGCAGCGTGGAGGGCAACAATCGTAGTGGGAGACCAACAGGTGAATACACTAAGCAGATTCAGAAGGATGTAAGTTGCAGTAGGTACTGGGAGATGAAGAAGCTTGCACAGGATAGAGTATCATGGAGAGCTGCATCAAACCAGTCTCATGACTGAAGACCACAACAACAAAAACAATGAGAAGTGAATGATCAACCATATGCTGCAAGGTGTGATACGACAGTGTCTCGATTTCCCCATTAACTAATTAAAACTGTAGAGCGGTAGATAATAGCTTCCGTTTGATACGCTGTTTCTTTTTGTTAACACCTAGAACTATCATTGTTTAACGGTGTTGTAGCGAAAAAAAGAAGTTTCTCCCGCTGCATTAATGTAACACTTACACAGTGGCACATGCGATGGTTTATGCAAGGTAAAAAAAGCTAAACTCCTCCTGAACAGGCCATGAAGGTCCAACGGTACCGACCAGCCTCCGTGTCATCCTCAGCCCATAGGCGTCACTGGATGCGGATCTGGAGGGGCATGTGGTCAGCACATCGCTCTCCCGGCCGTATGTCAGTTTCCGAGACCGGAGCCGCTACTTCTCAATCAAGTAGCTCCTCAGTTTATCGCACAAGGGCTGAGTGCACCCCGCTTTGCCAACAGCGCTCGGCAGACTGGATGGTCACCCATCCAAATGCTATCCCAGCCCGACAGCGCTTAACTTCGGTGATTTGACGGGAACCGGTGTTACCCCTGCTGCAAGGTCGTTGGCTTTTTGCAAGGTAGCAGACAGAAAATCAGAATATTCGCTCTGACCAGCTGTGTCTTGCAAAAGTACTTAGTCAATACTTGTAGCAGTCACCGACACAGTAGAAATGCATGTGCGTAGGGACAGCAAAAATGTGATGCGTCTAATCAAGATATTATCGAAAAAATACTCTAACATACCTAATCGCTAATGTTTATTAACAGCACCCAAATATTTACTGTAACTGCGTTACACAGTCTCAATATTTGCGGAGTGTTTACGGAAAATGTCCAATGCTTCTCCGTTAGATACGAAAATCATTCACTATTGTAAAATGGGCTACCATTCCTAGGTTCAGTCACACACAGTGCACCTAGAGGAGTAACATTTTTGTAAAATTCACAAACACACAAACACACACACACACACACACACACACACACACACACACACACACACACACACACGCACACATCCTGTGAAGTCTGAGCAACTTACGTTAATACTTACCACTATTCCTTGTTTTAGAATACGCTATGACGTGACACTCACTGCTGTGTCAAACTATCTCACTTCTCCATTTCCTTAAACCCTGTTTCTCACTGCAGCACATATGGACGCCAGCGATTCAGCAATCATTAAGGCACCGCACTCGAATATTTGAAGTAAATTCACATCCGCAAGAATGGACATATTTACAAATTTTCCAATTCATTTTTTGGATGGTGCATCTCCATTCTACAATTTTACTAATTTCCAATTTGGTAGCCTACCAAATTGCCAATTATATAACCAATTGTACCAATTTCCGATTAGACATCCTACTAAATTGCCAGTTTTACTAACTTCCTATGTGGCCTCCTACCACATTGCCAATTTCTCAAAAAGTTTTACCAACTTTCGATTCGGTATCGTACCAAACCCCCCCCCCCCCCCCAATGAACCATGGACCTTGCATTTGGTGGGGAGGCTTGCGTGCCTCAGCGATACAGAGGCCGTACCGTAGGTCCAACCACAACGGAGGGGTATCTGTTGAGAGGCCAGACGAACATGTGGTTCCTGAAGAGGGGCAGCAGCCTTTTCAGTAGTTGCAGGGGCAACAGTCGGGATGATTGACTGATCTGGCATTGTAACACTAACCAAAACGGCCTTGCTGTGCTGGTAATGCGAAAGGCTGAAAGCAAGGGGACACTACAGCCGTAAATTTTCTGGAGGGCATCCAGCGGTATGGTTAAATGATGATGGCATCCTCTTGGATAAAATATTAGGGAGGTAAAATAGTCCCCCATTCGGATCTCCGGGCGGGGAATACTCGAGAGGACGCTGTTATCAGCAGAAATAATACTGGCGTTCTACGGATCGGAGCGTGGAATGTCAGATTCCGTAATCGGGCAGGTAGGTTAGAAAATTTTAAAAGGGAAATGGATAGGTTAAAGTGAGATATAGTGGGAATTAGTGAAGTTCGGTGGCACTAGGAACACGACTTTTGGTCAGGTGAATACAGGGTTATAAATACAAAATCAAATAGGGGTAGTGCAGGAGTAGCTTTAATAATGAATAGGAAAATAGGAGTGCGGGTAAGCTACTACAAACAACATAGTGAACACATTATTGTGACCAAGATAGACACGAAGCCCACGCCTACTGCAGTAGTACAAGTTTATATGCCAACTAGCTCTGCAGATGATGAAGAAATTGATGAAATGTATGATGAGATAAAAGAAATCATTCATATAGTGAAGGGAGACAAAAATTTAATAGTCATGGGAGACTGGAATTCGAGAGTAGGAAAAGAGAGAGAAGGAAACATATTAGGTGAATATGGATTGGGGGTAAGAAATGAAAGAGGAAGCCGCCTGGTAGAAGTTTGCGCAGAGCATAACTTAATCATAGCTAACACTTGGTTCAAGAATCATAAAAAAAAGGTTGTATACATGGAAGAATCCTGGCGATACTAGAAGGTACCAGATAGATTATATAATGGTAAGACAGAGATTTAGGAACCAGGTTTTAAATTGTAAGACATTTACAGGGCCAGATGTGGACTGTGACCACAATCTATTGGTTATGAACTGCAGATTAAAATTGAAGAAACTGCAAAAAGGTGGGAATTTAAGGAGATGGTACCTGGATAAACTGACTAAACTAGAGGTTGTACAGAGTTTCAGGGGGAGCATAAGGGAACAGTTGACAGCAGTGGGGGAAAAAAGTAAAGTTGAAGAAGAATGGGTAGCTCTGAAGGATGAAGTAGTGAAGGCAGCAGAGGATCAAATACGTAAAAAGACGAGGGCTAGTAGAAATCCTTGAGTAACAGAAGAAATATTGAATTTAATTGAAAAAAGGAGAAAATATAAAAATGCAGCAAATGAAGCAGGCAAAAAGGAATACAAACGTCTCAAAAATGTGATTGACAGGAAGTGCAAAATGGCTAAGCAGGGATGACTAGAGGACAAATGTAAGGATGTAGAGGCTTATCTCACTAGGGGTAAGATAGATACTGCCTACAGGAAAATTAGAGAGACCCTTGGAGAAATGAGAACCACTTGTATAAATATCAAGAACTCAGATGGAAATTCAGTTCTAACCAAAGAAGGGAAAGCAAAAAGATGGAAGGAGTATATAGACGGTCTATACAAGGGCGATGTACTTGAGGACAATATTATAGAAATGGAAGAGAATGTAGATGAAGATGAAATGGGAGATACGATACTGCTTAAAGAGTTTGACAGAGCACTGAAAGACCTGAGCCGAAACAACGCCCCGGGAGTAGACAACATTCCATTAGAACTACTGACGGCTTGGGGGAGCCAGTCCTGACAAAACTCTAGAAGCTAGATTAAGGAAGGGCAAACCTACTTTTCTAGCATTTGTAGACTTAGAAAAAGCTTTGACAATGTTGACTGGAATACTCTCTTTCAAATTCTGAAGGTGACAGGGGTAAAATACAGGGAGCGAAAGGCTGTTTACAATTTGTACAGAAACCAGACGGTAGTTATAAGAGTCGATGGGCATGAAAGGGAAGCAGTGGTTGGGAAGGGAGTGAGACAGGGTTGTGGTCTCTCCCCGATGTTATTCAATCTGTATATTGAGTAAGCAGTAAAGGAAACAAAAGAAAAATTCGGAGTAGGTATTAAAATCCACGGAGAAGAAATAAAAACTTCGAGGTTCGCCGATGACATTGTAATTCTGTCAGAGACAGCAAAGGACTTGGAAGAGCAGTTGAACGGAATGGACAGTGTCTTGAAAGGAGGATATAAGATGAACATCAACAAAAGCAAATGAAGGATAATGGAATGTAATAGATTTAAGTCAGGTGATGCTGAGGGAATTAGATTAGGAAATGAGCAAAATAACTGATGATGGTTGAAGTAGAGAAGATATAAAATGTAGACTGGCAATGACAAGGAAAGCGTTTCTGAAGAAGAGAAATTTGTTAACGTCGGGTATAGATTTAAGTGTCAGGAAGTCGTTTCTGAAAATATTTGTTTGGAGTGTAGTCATGTATGGAAGTGAAACATGGACGATAAATAGTTTGCACAGGAAGAGAATAGAAGCTTTCGAAATGTGGTGCTACAGAAGAATGCTGAAGATTAGATGGGTAGATCACATAACTAATGAGGAGGTATTGAATAGAATTGGGGAGAAGAGGAGTTTGTAGCACAACTTGACGAGAAGAAGGGACCGGTTGGTATGACATGTTTTGAGGCATCAACGGATCACAAACTTAGGATTGTAGGGCAGCGTGGAGGGCAAAAATCGTAGAGGGAGACCAAGAGATGAATACACTAAGCAGATTCAGATGGATGTAGGTTGCAGTAGCTACTGGGAGATGAAGAAACGTGCACAGGATAGGGTTGCATGGAGAGCTGCATCAAACCAGTCTCAGGAATGAAGACCACAACAACAAACAACAATCGTACCAAACTACTAATTTCACAGCTGATTTTACCAGTTCAGAGATTTGGTGTTCTACCAATTTATCAGTTATACAGCCAGTTCACAAATTTCTGCATCCAACCAATATGCCAGTTCTTCAGTCATTACTACGAATTTCCTTTCAATTGAAAAACGTGATACAGGTGTCAGTTACAAGACTCCGTTGCAAAAGGTCAGCTGCTGGCACTTTATAAACCATAAGGTGAGTGTGTGCTGTTGCTGGTTGACAGAGTTAAAGATAAAAAATATAGGACTTATTTATTTATATACACACAAACACACACAATTTTCAACCGACAATTACAGTAATAGCCAGTCAGTGTCATTCTGTTTTCCTTCTAATTGTTTTGCAGTCCACATAAACTGTCATATCTTTACGTACAAGGCTGCAGCTGTGACAAAGGTTTCTGTAGGCCATGGAGCACCTTGGTGTCCTGGTTCAGCAGTTCATTCAGTATTAGATTAGGAGATCCCTGGGCTGTGGACGGTTGTGGTTGTTGTACCACTGTATGGTCGAACGACAACAGGTGTAATATCTCACGATGGTGTTCTGTGGACTGTGGCTGTCATTGCTGAGGCAATAGTATGCTTCAGGACACATCCTTGTCCTATTAGAGCACCAGAACATGGTATGAAACAATAATAAAAAAACCTAAGTGTAAACACATTAAATACGTAGTACATACAGAGAATATCTTGACGTTACTGATTTATCAGAGTAGGATAGCGCGTATGTAAAATACACATGCAATAATTTTCCAAATTATGCATGGAAGCAGTATAATCTTAGCTGTTACATTCGCGCCGCGTTAATGTACTGTGACGCAAGCACACAAATTGCTGCGTTTTCCTAATAAAAACCATATTGTTATAGCAAAAAGAATTGACAAATACTGACTATCAGACTTCCTCTGTCTGGCTGGTTGCTGCTGGAGGCGTTTCATACTGGAAAAAGTACAGACAGGAAACGATGGTGCTCACGCAGTCGGTGCTGAACTTGCACGCCCTCTGCAGGGACGTCAGTACTCTGGAGCTGTGGGGCTCCAACGCAATTGGCTGATAGCATCATGACGCCGACGTACATACGTAGCACTGCAATTTGAGGGAAGTTACTGAAACAGTACTGCATGCAAATCAATTAGAGCGCTCCCGTGACACACGGGGACCAGGAGGGAGGGGGGGGGGGGGGGTGCAAGGGTGATGGGTGTGGCCTTTAGAGTGACATGATGACTCATGGCGTCGGTGCAGTTTCGTGCATACAATGATGTCAGAATTCGAGAAATGTTGATGATGATGTTAGCAACTATCAGGTTCTTTGTCTATTTCACCCTCCACTCCCAATCACCAACAAAAATTTTGATATGAGTTTCTTACTGTTCACATTGGATAACTGTTGTGTTGATCATGTCGCCAATCGATCTAAACAAAACATCCAAGACTAAACACTCGTTTCAGAGGTGTACATATAAAAAATTTCACTGTATACTTAATTTGGATTTCACTGAGTAACAATCTGTAATAATTTTGAAAATACTCAGAGTAATAATGCGTACTGTATTTACCAAATATTTCAGAAAGTTGCACTTGGCAATTCAATGACGTTACATTGCGCAAATACGTATTTTCACAGTCTTGATCTTTATAAATCTAGCCACACCGTTTAGTTCCTATTTAGATTATTGTTTTAAAACACTTCGCAACACAAAATGAAGTAACACTGGAACGCTCTACACCAAGCGAGAAACAGACACTGATACAGTGTGACGATATAAGAAATAAAAGGTATAAAATATAGAAGATAAAAACTATTCAGAAATCAAAAGTGGAATAACTTCTAACAATTTTGATTTATTGATGCAGCGGACTGATAGCACCTTACTTTTGAAAACGAAAGCGAAACATTTTTGTTCTGCAAATAACATGGTTGGAAACTCATTGGGATTTACAATAGAATTTCAGAGTGTGTAAGTGTTGACTCGGGCGGTGATGGCGTCGTCCAATTCAGAATCTCAGGCAGAAGTTTCGTGCAATTCAATATTCTGTGTTGTAGCATATAAGCTGATAGAGCCGCATATTAAATTTCACAATTCGCTGTAGTCGCACACGTACAAAATCTGAAAAATAATGACGATATCCTCGCCTCCACTCGCGAGAGCAGCTCGTCCATGGTTTCGACAGCAGCAGCAAGACTGAAAAAGTTCTGCAGCGAACAGTTCACGATAGAGTGCTCATTTTCCAGTGGCATTGTTTCAGAGAAACCGTACTACAGACTTTTCACAATGCTACATACATTACTTTACAGTATCCTACTGACTGTGTAGAATACATTTTATTTAAACACTTTTGAAATATGCAAAACATACGACGGCAACTCAGTAAGTAAGGACTATATTTTTTCTGCTCCATAGGTTGACAGCACTGACTCAACAATGACAACCATTAACCTCACTGTTGTCTTCGTGTTTTAGCTGTGTTGGTTCATTGAGTAGCTCCTAATGATTTCAGAGCACTTTATTATGCTTGCCCCGTTCTCTGCATTTACCTACGAAGAAACGACTGAAGTTGCGGACATAACTCGCATACCGCAGTTGTAGTAAGGTGATTCTAGACGATCTTGCAGCTCTAAATTATATCGCGCTTATGAAATCAGTTCACGGTTCAGCATTTGAAATCGTCTATGGATATTTAAAGTATCGTCAAGTGTTGTGCTCGTTGGCTACAGCGTCACTGGCAGACAAACACAAACATGGAATTCTGGAAATGTGGAAATGACATTTAAGGTATTTTGAAGAGGAAAGAGAAGACTTCCTCAATAGTATGCTGCCATTTATGAGATGTGTGTCTCGCACTACTAAGTGGCACAGAATGTGGAATCAACCCTCTACGCCAACGGCGGGCAGTTCAAAAGCAAAATTTATGTGAATCCAAGTTTTCGTCAGATGTTGAGGTTGTGAAGACTGTGTAAGAGAGGGTGCACAAGATGCCATAAAGCCTAATACACCGAAAATTACGAAGATTGTCAGTAAACTAAGTCCACAGAGATCGAAGAAAATTATGTAGATAAGTAAGTTTTTTGTTAACATTTTCCTTCACCTTTTGATTTGCCCTCGTAATGTGACTAAGCTTAATTTCTAAAATGGATTTCTTGATAATAAATCAGATACCCAAATGTAACTACACATTTGGGCATAGAAAATGCTATTATTCTCACGAAACTGCTATCAGCATCTGCAGAATCGGAGAAGAACTGCCAGCAACAGGAAGGCTGCTGCGAACATACTCAATACGATTCAGATTGGGTGGGCAAACTGGAAACTACACCCAATGAATATTATCGTGAATGGTCTTCGTATGTTACGTAAATTGGATAAGGAACACCAAATGGACTTACACGAGGATTAGAAATTTCCATTCCTGGCACGGTACCTGGTAACATACTACTAAATGAAAAGCTAGAAGGTAACATTATTAATTTCTTCAGGAACTTCCTCAATGTTGAACGCTTATTTTATTGAAAATATCATGTTTAACAATAAAAAAGTGTCCTTACCAAGTTATCATATTAGCTAATATCCCCTATGACATAGATGCATCTAGCTGAAAAAGCTTTAATTTTCACTGTGTATTACTATGTTAGCAGCTGGAATTAGTTTTTCTTAGCAGTTGAGGCCTTTCAGAGTGATTTAAATATCTGTATGAGAAAGTTGTAGCCTGTGATGTGTTTGTCACTGTATTTTGTGTGCCAACAAAAATTTAATTAAATGCACTAATAAAATGATGGAAACCTGATAGTACACACTAAAATATATGTGTCTTTCTGTACATGATTGAATTTTAGTACATAACTCACTGACAAACACAACAAATAAACCTGATCTCACTTCATACCAATGTGATGTGATAACGTACCGTAAGGTGAAGTAACATCGGACGACATTTCCATATTCTTTAAGGTAGTTTCGTGAAGAACATTAAATTCTGGCGACAAAAAGTGCGAGATATTTTAGATGACGTTGGAGAATAATATGATCAAAGAAATTTAGTCAAAAATATTTTTGAAATAGTCAGAATCTAAGAAATAAAACTGTCATTGTGTCTTAACCTATGATGCGCTAATCTTACAAATTAGACACGGTGAAAAAATTTAATTCTCTATTAATTGGTTAATCAGCAGGTTTCTGACCCGAAAATTATGTCAGACTCATGTCAGCGGGATGTGAAGATGCTTTTAGCCATCACAGTCTCGATATGAAGCCATTTTGAATTTCAAGAAATTTCTTACATCGAGAAATGCCATTCAAGAGTAGGAAATTACCAAATACTTCGATTATTATTGTCATTATCGCTATTAAACCCATTCAGGCTGCTGCTACTACAGTGTGCTTGAAGCAATCATTTAATGATTCTTGGTCATTCTTAGATGCAGTGACCCAAATACAGGGAAAATATTTAGTTCGCGTCAAATGGTTGCGGCGTTCCGTGGCAACAGGACATTCCGTTTTCTAGACATTACTACTGTGAAGTACTGGAGAACGTAATGCTTCTACCTGTTCGTCAAAGCTTTTCCGGGGGCAGAATAATTTTCCAACATGACCGCGTTCTTGCCCATACAGTGGCCTGTGTAGAACACTGGTTTCAAATAAACGGTGACGTTGAGCAGCACGTATTGGCGGAGGTGGAGATAATTATTCGGTGTAGAAGACCAGCACCGACAGCCAAGGCAGCACTGTCTGGAACAGTTCATGGCGTATGGGAAGAGTTGTCAGAGGGTAACAGATTCATCCGGAAACTTGGTGCCTTATGCCCCGGTGAGTAAATGCGGTTGTAGAGGAAGACGGAAACTTGACACGGAACTGAATTATTGTTATTTAGGGAGAAATTAATTATGGCAAATTAACGTTCTGTTCTCCCTCGAAGAAGAGGAAAATACGTTTGTCTTAACAAACTAGGCTGCCTATTTCACTCTTTTCAGTCATTAAACAGAATCTTGATTTTAAATTATTTTACGACATTTGATCAAAGAGACTGACACAAACATGAAACTAATTTTTTGTTACATGGAAAATGACGTCTGTGCCGCTGAAGGCATCTTGTGTTCTCTTTATTTACAAGCAGGGAGAATGCGAATACAGACGAAAGCGCAAAATGCGATACAGAAATCACAGTATATAAAGAATAAGTGGTGCAAGGCCGGCGGTGTAGACGTAGTACTTCAAAATTATGCAGATTTACTAATTATCGTTGTTTCTTGAACTAATAGCTCTTACCATCAATTGAAATTCATGGAAGTGACAGGATTCAAAAAGCCTATTTGGAGACTACGCCATCCTGCCAATCGCGTACGCCACGCTTACGAAATGGTGTGATATAATCTATATTGTCACTCCTTTTTAATAAAAAAGAAATGTTATACTGAGTGAAAGTGGCGCAGCGTTTCTTCGACGGTAATGCAGACAATCCATCTGACTTTGAATTCCAGACAGTGATGGGGAAGTTACTAATGTAACAATTGTTCGTGCAAAAAATGGCTTGACAATCTGTGAAGCATATATTATATCAGATTGACTGAAATGTGTCAGTAAATGTATTTGATTTATACGCATAACGTATCTATCTTACGACGTACGTTTGATGTAATTGAAGAAAGCTATTCGTTTCGGTCACAGTAGTGAACTGATTCAAGTGTGTCACACAGTAATCAAAATGGATATTTACTAGGAAAATTTATCTCTTCTGATGCAGATACAAAAAAGGAGATATGAAAAACCGTGCAATTATGATATTCAATACATTTTCCAACTCCAGCTTCACTTCAGTATGTTCACTGCTTCCGTGACGTTTGTCTCGGGTCATGATTTTCTAAATGACAAACAACACCCAAATTACTGTCATTAATGGCCCATTAGACTTTTCTCTCAACCTTTATTGTGAAATAACTCAGTATTTCCAAAACAAACACTAGTGCTCAGTCCTACAATGTATTGAACGGAAATTGTGATATGTCGTATGATGTAGAGCTTGTTTTAAGATTTAACCGCTGAGTTGCCTTCTGGCCTTGTGCAGATCGAACAAGGAAAAAGAGAAAAAGACTTACAAACTACAGTGTTTCTACAGCGAGATCTGAACGACTTGTATACCAACCAGCACAGTGAAAATCGATCGTGTTACCACTAAGCCAATATGACAGTGCTGTCTTATACCTTTTTCATTATGACTGTATTTCCTAATGGAGATTACTCAGAACGTGACATTTAGAGCAATCTTAGCTTAGGTGCGAACCGACAAAATATGGATTCAAACAATGAACTTGAATTGCTCAGTACCCCATCTTAAATTGAAACCATTTATAATATTTCATCAAGGTGACACGAAAGTACAGTTTTAGACATAAAATCTGCCCTCCAGCCGGCCGCCTCATAGATGAAGCCTGAGTCGCTCACACAAGGCAACCAATATTCGCAGCCGCCACTCAGAATTCTAAGTCCTGCCACTTTCACGTCCTGGTCACACTGTAGGGTACAGAAGTGAATGGGCAATGTTCTGTCAGTCTTCTCGAGGATTTACAGAAGCATATCTTCTCGTGGTGCAGTGGTAAGCTCCGTGCTCTGCAAATGTAAAGTCACGCGTTCGAATCCACTCCATTCCCTAGTTTCTTCAAATAGCGTGCTGGACATCTGATGAAGTTGTCACTCTAATGGAAACTTAAGCATAATTAGTTCATTTTCTAATCCACGAACAATAGCAAAAAGTTCCAGAAACATTTCTGCCAAACAGCTCGTGGCTGCATAAGGACCAGAGCAGTTAACACTCGAGAGTTTCCTCGCCCTTCAGCAGCTACCAGCTACCTACCATACGCCTCCCACTGCTAACATCAGACGCCTCCGGCTAGGTGAGTGCGGCCCGGCGCTATGAGTGTACTTATCAACGGTCATTTTGTTTTGTGAAGTTCTCTTATTTATCTCGCAGTTACGATTTGGATTTTGTATGGCTGAAACGTATGAACGTTGTTCGAGTGTGATAAAATATAATTGCAAGTGGAAAAAGTCCTAACGTTCGCAGCAAAATGTTCGTTTTGGGTTTGGTAGAGGCAGCTCTGGACCTTTATATTATATGTAGGGAGAGTACTTTTGGGAAAAACACGTCTGGAAAAGACTTTTTTGCTTCAAGAAACATCGTTCTGGAGTGAATGATTTTGCACATTCAGGAAGCCTTGATAGTAGCCGTATCTGACGGAGTGCGACCGTTTACTCGACGTGGGACGTTTGCATTCAATAGGCAATGTTCAGATGTCGGAAGCAGTAGTACTCCATGCTCTAATTTAAAACAACAAAAATCAGAGAGGTGACTATTAATGCATTTTTGCTTGAGCATTATCAGTTGGTTCATTGAGAACCCAATGCAGTATTGCTACTGCTGCCTAGTTATGATGCCTTTATATTCACTTCTTAAGAAGAATTAATGGCTGAGCCCTAACAAAAGACAAATACTCGGGCAAAAGGCACTGTGAATGTACCATTTGCTCAGAAAGGGTATTGTGCATTACATAAGCCTCCCCAGGGTAGAATATATTGCAGCTGGTATTTTTTGCCAACAACTAAGACATATAGCGGTCGCAATGTAAAAAATACAACCTACAAAACTTCACACGTGTTAATATTGCAAGACACGCACTCTGCCAACTACACTAACAAAACTATCCAGGAGTTTGTATCGTCATCTATCAGAACTTATTCTTCTGATCTCAGTTGGTTACCTTTCAAGCTCCTTATCGAAAAACAATCAAGGAATTTCCTCTCTGGACGAAAATGCACTTCAGACATCGTCCGATGATATCTTTAACTCAGATACAGTAGGTAGGCATGGAATCGGTAAACTGCCTCAGCATTGTCAGACTGTTTTAGATAATGCCAGAGAATATGTTTTTGATTAATTTCTCTCCTACGTTTGCTATTGTGGTCAATAAAATAGTGGACAACGCCATTAAATTATGCACTGAACTAACACAAATGAAATGTAGATTACTACAATATGCTTATGACGAAAGTATATTTGAGTGAAACATATAGTATCTGTAACAGGTGTGTGCCTATATCAGTACGAATTAGTAAGATACTACTCACTGTGGACTTCGAAACGGTCTGTGTTTACACGCTGTCCTGTGTCACAATGAAGTAGTATGGATTTTCGATCTGACTGCTTGTAGCTCTGTCATGAAACGGATAAAAATGTATCCTTCAGCAAGTGTAAAACCGGGAACCACTGCAGCCCCCCTCCCCCCTTACAGGCAACGTCGTTACCTCCTAGCTAGTGGAATACTGCAGCGTCGTGCTCCCCCTTATTGCTCCAGTTCTGGCTAGGAGCGATAAGCTCGCTACGTAAAAGACGAAATTAAGTACAATTTCCACGTTGAGTGACTTCCCTGAACTCAAAACCATGAATTAGTAACTTTATTTCACACCATATGTGAAAATCATTGAGTTTGTTTAACGGAAATGATACGAATATATCAAGTGAATTTTGAATCCGTCGTACTTCTATCAGGAAATACCAACCTTGAGCGGTCTAAATGTTGAAAAGTGTGTGAATTCCTAAGGGACCAAACTGCTGAGGTCATCGGTCCCTAGACTTACACACTGCTTAAACTAACTTATGCAGAGAAGAACACACACACCCATACCCGAGGGAGGACTCGGACCTCCGGCGTGAGGGGCCGCGCAATTGATCGGTCTAGGAAGTGACTACAGTTCGTGGCGCCCTGGTACGAAATACCTAACGTATATGTCAATGGGCCTTGTTTGCGTTTTTGTAACTGGGTTAGCTACTGCAACGTCATCGCTAATAATACTCAGATGCGCCGACTGCAGACCAAACAACACAAGTCATTAATGTCACAATTATTTGTGTTTTTCTGTCTTAATTGTACTGAAACTAAAAAGGTTATCGCCAGTCATGTATCACATTTGTAGAACATCTCCAGTAGTTATATTGTAAATGTTATGAGTAAGCAACACATATTTTTTATAATAACAACAGGAAAATATTTTTATTGAGACCGATGTCGACGGTACTATCCATGAAATACAAACAAACAAATGAAGTTACAACAACACACCATCAATCACAAAAGTAACATACTCAGGGAAACCTCGCAATCTACCAATAACATGACGTTCCGAATCAAGAACGGTTCGTATGCAGGAAACCATAAGAAACAACAGAAAGTGTAGGCTCAAAATTCCATTGAAAATTAATCTAGCGAATGTATGGAGCGCAACTTCGATTCCAACTTCTGCTAATGCAAAAGGAGAAGCAATTATTATCAGAGAATGAGAGAAAGAATACAAAACGGTGAGAGCAATGTCTAAAATAAGTCATCCTCGAGTAAAACTGGCATTTTGTCTTAAAATACTAACAGAAAGATACGTATCATGTATTCCTTGTGATTAAAATATATCGGCTGTTGATGCTTCGTCAATAAAAACGAAAATCGCCTATGTTGAAGAGTTTTTCAACTGCAGTATGCCTTAGGCACAGAGAACCCGAAATAAAAACAGGTTCACCAAGCTGAGCGTGGTACTGAGATTCTATGCATCGCTTGGGCGAAGAGTTATTAATTTAGCCCGTAGCGTTTTAACATTAACGACGCCTCTGGGCTGACACAGTAGTCACATGCGAATTATCGACTTTTCTTGCAGCGGCACAGATGGGCAGACGGTTCTTGCAGAGACTACCCATATGCTGCTGAATTATAGCGCTCAAGTACCACTGCATCAGGTTATAGGCCATACTTAATTTCTACCTGTGAAAGAATTAATAGTGCACGAGTAGCATCACCGCCACCAACCATCACGCTACTCACCACACAGTCCTAGTACGTTCCAGTTAATCGCCGCAAAATGCACTGGCCTCGCATCTTTCTGCCAACGGCTTAATTTCTATCTCAGGACTATCTTCCCTCTACCATGACTATAAACAAGGGTTATCGCCTACCGCACCACTGCTCACGCTCATTCTCTCTCCTCCCACCCGCCACACTCACTTTGGATGTCTCATAAAGTATAACACCAAACGCAGCTTTAGACCTAAATTAACCAGCTTTTTATCAGCTTTTCTGACTGAGTATTCTGATGTTTCACAGAATGCTGATTCCTAAACATAGCAAGGGTGACAACAGTTAATGAAGAAAGCATCAGGTTTCCAACAGAATTCTGCGCGTTCTTTGAGTGAAATTGTATCCGCATATCGGAAGGAGATATGGAAGCAGTGTCATGTCATTAGACATCAGAAAATTAACCAGGGATCATGTCCACCCTCTTTTGACCCCAAGAAAAAAAGAACCTTCTCACAAAGTAAAATGAGGTGACAACGACATTTACTCCCCCCCCCCACCCCCTCCCCCCACCCCCCCCCCCCCACCCCCACACAAACTAAGGAGCTTTTTGCACTTGATAGTAGTGCACAAGAAAATAATTTTTATAAGAAGTGTATAATTCTTTCCTTCCTCTCATATCATATCACTTGTTCCAGCATGAAGTGAGAAAGTAAACATTTTTAGGTGTCCGACGCTTTACGCGACACCAGATCGGAAGTGTCGCAAAAATGAAAGTCTCTTTCCTTTCATCAATTACTACTGCTCACAGACCCTTACTGATTGACTTACAGACATTAGGTTTTGCAGCAGAATCAGTCTTGTGTTGTATTACTAATTATGGTGTGGGGAACGTGTAGGAAAGGAAAGAGGCCCCTACAGCAGTGAAGATCTTTGTGTATGTCAGCATTCAGCACTGACTGACAGCTGCCAGAACCATTTAAAGAATTAATGCTGTGGGGATTACCATTATCAGAGTAGTCCGGACATCTTTCAGTAAGTCATCATGAGATGGACTGAAAGTCAAATTAACGCCTCTTTCCGGGTCATATTCAACTCACAATGGGGTATTAGTTAAGGTTGTCGCATGTTCCAGAAATTAGACTTTGATAATTCCCATATGAATATTCTGATGGCCGAAAGGACCAGTTAGTGTGTGAATCTGTCAGGCAATAATTAAGGTCAAACAGCAAGAACCTGAGGTACATTGAAAATGGAAATTCTCGTTCAGAAGGCGCTTTTCGCTTTTGTTAGCAAAGCATCGGCAGCAATTATATTGTAATCATCACTAGTAGATGATAGTAACAACAGTATGATCAGAATGGTATGAGAACTCAGAGTATGTTGTGGTGTAGACGGTCCAACTGTTCTGGACGACGTTAGTGGTTGTGCACTAATGCTGCCTACCTAAGTAAAGCTGGGGCGGTGTCTTTGTCGTTTCATATGACCAATAATTCTGATTAAGTTCTACCTACATCATCCTGCTCCACAAGCTAGATACACTATGCATTGATATGTGACTATGAACATCTGTCTTGATATGCTTACTCATGTTACCCTCAAGAGTAAGCAATTAACGAAGCCAAAAACTCTTAACATTAGAAGGGAAACACTAGTAAATCTGCTTAATCTAATATACGTAACAGCTATTTCATGAGCACCAAGTAGGCACAGAGTTCATTATCCTGATAAATATACAAATTTTGCAGATATTTGCTTAACGGGTAAACGTCTGCTATGCAACTGAAATGGCAGCCACTACACAAGTTCTGTATGTTACACTTAGTCGAGTAATCAGCTTGCTGCATTATTACTGCCACTGTTTTGAAATATACTGACCATTAGTTACATGAATAAATAGGCGCTTCACGGTGGGTCACATGTATTTGACATGGTTTGGGGTCATCACATAATAATGACTAAGTAAAGAATACCGTTAAGCCCCATTACGCAGAAAGCAACACAAAAGGTCGCAAGTCACCATTATTTTCTCAGAAAACAGTTATGTATAAAATGTTATCCGAAAAACGTTTGTCTACTCAGTGACGACGGACTTCCGGGAGTGGAACTAAATTATCCTGCTCAGTTCACTAAATATTTACTTGTAACTTTGATGAAATATCTGCACAACCCGTGCGTAATAAGTAAATGGGTTAGAAACTTTAAGTTTATAACTGAAAGGTTATTTAACGGGAAAACTACGATGTCTCTCGTCAGTTACATTGTAGACAACCTGATTCCATTTTCATTAATTGTTGCCACTCTTGCTAAGTACAGAAACCTTGATTCCGTGGAATAATTTCTCTAAATCAGTGTCAGATTAAGCAGTGTAATGTTACGACAGAGCTGCTCCAGAGCATCAAAAACAAAGTTTGGCTTATCTAAATCGTAAGTGAGCAATAGACATACAAAAAGTGTCTCACATTACCGCACCACAATACCTGCTGCAAAACTATCTGTTTCCCACATAGGCTACGGTGTCAATCACAACGGCGTAGAACTCCACGCTAGCAGAAGACACTACTCGACATTGATTTCTGGCCATTCACTGACTCCCCACCCTCACCCCCAAATACTACAATACCCGCTCCAGCAGCTAACAGCGAACGGGACAGTTTTATGCTAAGATATATTAAGATAATTTACGTTTATGTAACAGTTTTCTGTATGCTTAAGCTTCTGATGATGAGTTAAACATGCTTGGAAATCGTTGCAATATGTAGAATTCAACACAAAACAAAGAATAATTAAGCTGCTTCTCTCTGCCCTAGTCTGTACTATCCTAGTGAGAGAATGTTCTTCAGGTTCTTGATTCCTCAGAAGCTGACTGCCACTGAAGCTGTAACTATAGGCTCAAATCTCGCTGGGACTGTATATTTAAATTCGGACTCTTACCTCCTTCTGTATCTCAACTGATAAGGATCGCAGTGTATTTAAGTAACAGATTCCTACGAGACCCTTAATTTTATGCTGCAGTGGCATGTAGGTCAAAACGAAATTTTTCATAATCGTCAGTTGACTGATGGAAAACGTCACAGTTCACTGATTATTCTTTATTAATTCGTAGATGCTACTCTGTCGCTTATTATCACAATTTTTCGAATAATATTTCTGGAAGAATGGGAACATTGGATGATCACCATATAGAATACCCGTAATTACCTTAAGTATTTCTCTTCAGAGACACGTTAGAATACTCAGTCAGAAATGCTGATGAAAAGCTGGTTAATTTAAGTCTAAATCTGCATTTAGTGTTATACTTTATGAGACATCCATAGTGCGTGAGGCGGGTGATAGGAGAGATTGAACATGAACGATGGTGTGGTAACCATAATCTTGTTTCTAGTCTTGTTTGTAGTCTTGGTAGAAAAATATAATAGATGTAATAGAATCAATTATATACGAGGGATCGAATTTTAATTGTGGTAAGTATTTATTTACAGCTCGTACAAAATGGATACGTGTTTTAAAGTTTTACTGACGTTCAAAGTAGTCACCAGCATTGTGTATAACACGTTGCCAGCGATGTAGAAGTCGTAGGACACTCTAAGCAGTGCCAGTTGTGTTGACAGTTCGTGCAGCGCGGTCTATTGCTTGACGAATTTGTAGCAGTTCTAAAGCGAATGCCGTGAAATGTTTCCTTCCGTTTAGAAATCTAGTTGAAGTCACGAGGACTTAAGTCAGGGGAGTGCAGTGGGTGGCATAGCACTTAGCAGCCCCATAAGTCAAACAAATCAGTAAGAGCGCGCACTGTATGCGCTTGAGCATTGACCTGCAAAATGATGGTCAGGTCCTGCAGAAAGTGTCATCACTTCTGTCTCTAAGCTGGTCGTATGTTGTGTTCCAAAAATGAACAGTATATAGACAGAAGTAATGATACTTACTGCAGGACTTGACCATCATTTCGCAGGACAATGCTCAAGCACGTACAGGGCAAGATGTTACTGATTTGGTTGACTGATGGGGCTGCTAAGTGCTTAACCACCTACTGCACGGCCCTGAATTAAGCCTTCGTGAGTTCAACTCGATTTCTAAACTGAAGGAAACACTTGACGGCATTCGCGTCAGAACTGCTACAGATTCGTCGGGCAATAGACCGCGCCGCTCGAACTGTCAACACAACTGGCACTGCTAAGAGTGTCCTAGGACTTCCACATCGCTGGCAACGTGTTATACACAATGCTGGTGACTAATCTGAAGGTCAGTAAAACTTTGAAGCGCGTATCTATTTTGTACGAGCTGTAAATAAATAGTTGCAACTATTAATATTCCAGCCCTCGTACACTTCATTATTGATAAAAATCTGAGTATGGAGTACTATTGCTCCGTACTTCTGAAAGTGGTCTGTGGAATGCAAATGTCTAATGTCGCTTAAAGGGTCGCACTCCGTCACATAAGACTGTTATGAAGTCTCCCTGAACGCGCAGAATCGTTCATGCCAGAGCGATGTTCATAAAGCTAGCAAGTCTTTTTCTGGCGTGTTTTGCGCAAAAGCACTCGCCCTATATGCAATACAAAGATGCATAGCTGCCGCTGTTGCTTTCATCACTCTACCAAACACAAAGCGAATAATACGTGACGAGTGTTAGGACTTATCCACTTGCAATTATATTTCATCACACTTGAACAACGTTCATATGTTTCAGCCATGCAAAGCCCAAATCGTAACAGTGAGATAAATAAGAGAATTTCAAAACAAAAACCAAGTGATCGTTGATAAGTACGCTCATAGCGCCGGGCTACGTTCTTCTACCTGGAAGCGTCTGACGTTGGCAGTGGGAGGCGTGTGGCCGGTAGCCGGTAGCTGCTCAGGGGCGAGGAAAGTCTCGAGGGCAATCTGCTCTTTTCTTGATGCCGCCACGAGGTGTTTGGTAGAAAAGTTTATGGAACTTTTTGCTATTGCACGTGGATTTGAAAATGATACGAATTATGCTTAAGGTTCCATTAGAGTGATAACTTCATCTGATGTCCAGTATGCGATTTAAAGAAACTAGGGAATGGAGTGGATTCGAACGCGCGACTTTACATTTACTGGAGCCGAGGCTTAGCACTACACCACAAGCAGATACGTTTCAGTTACACCTCAGTAAGACTGACAGAGCATCCCCCATACACTTCTGTATACTACAGTATTGCCAGGGCGTGGATGTGGCCGGACTTGGAATTCTGAGAGGTTTCTGGGAATTATGGCTGCCTTAAGTGAATGATTCAGATTTCGTCTCTGAGGCGGCCGGCTGGCAGACAGATTTTATGTCTAATACTGTACCTTCTTGTCACCTTGAAGAAATGTTCTAAATGGATTCAATTTAACATGGGACAATGAGTAAGTAAAATTTATTGTTTGAACCCATATTATGTTGGTTCGCACCTAAGCTAACATTGCTCTCTAATGTCACATCCTGAGTAATCTACACTAGGAAAAATGGACGTTATGAAAAATGTGTACCACAGCACTGTCATGTTGGCTTATTGGTAGCACGATCGAGTTTCACTGAGCTGGTTATTATACAAGCCTTTAAGATCATGCTGTAGAAACACTGTGATTTGTAAGCTTTTTTTTCTCATTTTCTTCATTCGATCTGCAGATGGCCAGGAGGAAATTCAGTGACTAAATCATAAAACAAGCTCTGCATCATAAGCCATCTCACAACCTCCATTCAATACATTGTAGGATTGAACAGAAGTGTCTGTTTTGGAAATACTGAGTTATTTCACAAGAAAGACTCAGAGAAGACTGTAAGGGACCGGTAATGACCATAATTTGTATGTTGTTTGTCATTTAGGCAATCATCACCTGAGACAAACTTTACGGAAGCAATGAACATACTGAGGTAAAGCTGGAGGTGAAAAATGTATTGAATATCGGAACTGCTCGCTTTTCTATATCTTCCTTTTTGTATCTGCATCAGAAGAGATAAAGTTTCCTTGTAAATATACATTTTGATTACTGTATGATATGCTTGAATCATTTATCAAATGTGACTGAAACAAACAGTTTTTTTCATTACATCAAACGTCCATTGTAAGATAGCCACGGTAAGAGTATAATTCAGATGCATTTTCTGATGTTTTCAAACATTTTGATAGAATATATGTTGCAAAGATTCTCAAGCCATTTTCTGCATGAGCAAGTACCAAGTGAGTAACTTCGAAATCACTGTGTCGAAATTTTGTGACCCTCACGCTCTCAAACTCACGGCATGTCAAAAAACCGCAAATCTATTAGAATACTTACTGTGTCACATTCAGCTCGCTCATTTTCCTCATTCCTCCGTTCATGGAATTTAAAGGCAGATGGGCTGTCTGAATTTCCGCCGAAGACGCACTTGTTGCTTTCACTCGGTCTATCATTTCTTTTTCATGGCAAAAAGTATGGCATTACAGGCGTTATTATACCACTTCATAAGCATAGCGTATGCGATTGGTAGAATGGCGTAGTGGTTTGGCGATCAGTTTATTATATGAAACTACGGGGTTCGAATCCTGTCACTTCCGTGAATTTTAGTTGGTAAGAGTCATTACTTCAGGATGAGAATGAGAATTGTTACGTATGCATAACGTCATAGTATTACGTACATACCGCCGACTTTGCACCACTTTTTTCTTTATATACTGTGATTTCTGCTTGGCATTAAAAGAAAATGATATCTGTTTTGTGCATTCTTCAGTATGCTGTTTCTCGACGTAAATACTAAATACTGTTACTTTGATACTTTCATCAGCACTGACGTCATGCGCCATGTGAGAAAAAATATAATTTCTTGTTTTCTCAGGCTGTTTGATGAAAAGTCGTAAAATAATTTAAAATCAAGCGTCTACTGATCGATTGAAAATACGCAGCCTAGATTTTACGTAAAACTTGCTCCCCTCTCTCCCTCTCTTTTTTTTATTCCCGTTTTCCTTTTTTTGAATAGGAGAGACGAATGTCTTCATCTTCGAGGGAGAACAAAAGGTTTTAGCCGCCGGGGAAAAGAGGCACCAAGTTTCCGGCTGAATGTGTTATTCTGTGACAACTCTCCTCATTCATTGTGAACTGCTTTGAACAGCGCTATCTTGGTTGTCATTGCTAGTGCCCTACACCAAATAAATTTCTTCATCTCCTCCCATATGTGCTCTATGGGACGGAGGTCTGCTCCTCTGGGAGGCCATTCCAACACTTCAACACCTCTGTTCATTTGAAACAAGTTTTCTACAGTGTTTGCTGTACAGGCAGGAAGCGTTCATGTTGGAAGATTATTCTGCCTCCAAAAATTCTTTAACGAACAGAAGGAAACATTGTGTTCTCCAGTAATTTGCAGTAGTAATGACTAGAAAAAGTTGCCACAGAACGCCGCAACCATTTGGTGCGAAGTAAATATTTCCGTGCATTTGGACCACTGATTCTAAAAATGACCAAGAAGCATTAAATGTTTCCTTCAAGCACAAATGTAGCAGCAGGAGAATAAAGTGGTTAATAGCGATAATGGCAGTAATGATCGAAGTATTTGGTAACTTCAGTCTCTTGAATGGTATTTCTCGATCTAAGAAATTCTTGAAATAGTACACATTTCAGAATGGCTTCATATCGAGGCTATGACTGCCAAAAGCAACTATACATCCTGCTGAAGTGAAACTACCACAATTTCCGTGTCAGATGCCTCCTAATAATGAACCATAGCAGAGGCGGAAGCCGCGGCAAACAGAAGCGCTGTCGACAGTGAGCTTCCACATACTGGAAACTTTATTTTATTTCATGAGCCAATGGTCATTAAAGGTCACAGGACTCTCAGGAATTCTGATTTCCTCTTTCGTGATAGCTGATCAACATGGAACGATGTAGTTCGATCTTTTCTTTGTTTTCCCCGAGATGGTACACTTCCCTTGGTCTCCCAGGAAGGTACATGAATGGGTTCGAATCCTGGTCGAGCATAAAAATATCCATGGTATAATCTACTAGTGATAAGTAATTCATTTTAATGTCTCTTCATGTGTTCTCGACAATAACGATAGGTGGCGTTATTTCTAGTCAAACATGCACTAATCTAATTACTGGTGAACAAACAGTTCGTGGATAGAAAACAACAGCGGTAGCAGCCGGTTCCGATTACCGGTCAGTCAGGCAAGGAAATTATATCCTGATTTCAAATTCAGACATCTCGCTGCTGGTGAAAAAGTATTTGATATTTAACATCTGATTTTACTTAGTTAACAATCTGATTACGTTCTGGGTTCCAGTCCCCATCACCAAACTTACAACATGGCACTTTGGTTTAAACACGTGCAAACTTAGTCACGCGAAATTATACTAAACGTTGTTTGTGGGTAATTAACAGAGAAATAAGGATCTTGACAGGCTTCCAGGAAGAGCACAAAAATTTTCAGGTTCATAATTGCTAACTGGTACTGGTGAAAACTGCGATATTTCTCGACTCTTTAACCTAGTCATCAATGACGAACGTTGAAATGAACGAGTCTTGGTCAGGCAAGAAATCTTTGCTTAGTTACAGTGATTATAAGTGTTTGGTTTCAATACAGATCCAGAACAAAAAAGATCGTAATGTCTGTTAATCGCATTGCTTTTAACTAGTTACAGGTATTTCAGCATTCAGTTTACGACAAACCACTCGTATCAGGAACGATGTTTCACAGGTGTGGGATACCTTCTAAAGAATAAAAATACTTCGTACTGTTACAGAACTTCAGGAGTCCAGTTATTGTCTCAAAATCTCTTGTTAAAAAAATATTAAATTTTTCCTAAAGGTTGCTGGAGTGACACATGTGACGGAATTAGTTAACTCAAATTCAAACGAGTGTGGTAGTGATTTTGAAGTGTCACTTACTGTTATAAAATTGAATTTACAAGGGTTAAGGACAGTCTCATCATTAATGATGCATTTACTAGCTTTTAAAACATCGTGATGTTGTTTTACATCTGGACTGATTACCTTAATGAATAGTTTTCTCTAGTGATCTCTTGTGTTACCCATTTTGTATAGTCATACGACTCTACTGCATAGAGATGAGAGGACCTGCAAGTCCGCTTCGTTGTGTGGGCTGTATGCAGATCATGTGAAACGCAGTTCACGTCGTTCAGTACTTTTGGGTATGATAGTACATATAACTGGAATGCACCTGATGGTAGCAGCATGCTGCCGAAACGTGTCGTAGTAATTAAATAACGACAAAAACTGACTGAAGCAAGAAAAATCATATCATAATGAAAACATATTAACCTAATTGATACGAGATGGAGATGTGTAGTCTTGTAGGAGGAAATCATACCCCCATAAGATCGTTCTGTCCATTTAGAGAAATCTAGCAATCGAGTATACACCACAGTACCACCGTACACGTCGTTTACCGAGTGAGGTGACACATTCGGAAGGACGGCGGTATGAATCACACTCTGGCCATCCGCATTTACGTTTACCGTGGTATTAAAGACAAAATCATAGATGGTTTCTTTGAAAAACGGAAGGAAAAACAGCCACTTCGGCTCCCTCCCATCCCAATTTGCGTAGCGCTCGGTATCTAATGGCCTCATCCTTCACGGATCGTTAAACTCTGATCTTTTTCCCTGGAGAGCCGCTTATTAATGCACTATTAAATTTGGTAATTATAAAATTGCTCTGTGTGTGGCAGTCTGGACATGCTGGCAACACAGTAGGCTGCGGCAGTGCTCGTAGGTGCTTATCTTCAGTGTTCACAGCGTGTAATTATCTGCGCCACTTGTTTGTGGAAGAGAGCTTGCATCATAAATGCCGAAGTACAGTGTACAAAACCACTCACCCGGTAACTGGCGTACCCAGATTACACTGTTGCACATTAAAACTGCAACGCCAGATAATATCGAAGTTTTTCGCAGCCACATCCTTATATAGAGCTTTATCGGTGTTCAGACAGCGTCAAATCAGATTTAAATTCAAAATGGTTCAAATGGCTCTGAGCACTATGCGACTTAACTTCTGAGGTCATCAGTCACTTAGAACTTAGAACTACTTAAACCTAACTAACCTAAGGACATCACACACATCCATGCCCGAGGCAGGATTCGAACCTGCGACCGTAACGGTAGCCCGGTTCCAGACTGTAGCGCCTAGAGCCACACGGCCACTCCGGCTGGCTTTAAATTCAAGATTTCAAATCTAGGACGATCTCTTTCGTAAGGAGAACAAGTGACGGGAGCGATGCTTGCTTCCTATATAATGGTGTTCAAGCTTGTCACGGCCGGAGGATGTTTTGGAATTCTAATTTCTATTTTTGGAGACGTCACCTCGGGGGCGGGATTTGCATGCGAAAATGCAGGAAACTGGCAGTGTGGAGTTATGCCCCTCCTACCATAGATCGTGACTGAGGGGTGGAAATGGAACGTAAACCACAGCTAGTATACATGACACTGATCAATACTTATCTACTATTCGACCTATGTGATTGACCGATTTCATGTCTCTACAAAGTGTAACACCCAGGCATTTGTATCAACTGTCCGATTGTGACTGCGTTTTGTTGATATTGTAGTCGTAGGATACCACCTTTTTTAGTTTTGTGAGATGCACAATTTTAAGTACACTGACGAAAAATAAAATCGCAACACCAAAAAATAAATAATGTAGAGCTATGAAATTTCGGGAATACGTTTGTCTTGGTAAGATATTTTAGTTATTAACATTACAAGATCGCGCGTTAGTGTACATGTGAGTTAAGCTATTGGAAATGTGTAATGGTGGTACATTAATAATAAAAGCAGAATACGTGCATGCATAGTGTTGCATAAGTGACGGATGTCGGTTTGTGAGATAGAGTTCCATGCCTGTTGCTCTTGGTCAGTCAATACAGGGACGTTTAGTGTTGTTTGTGGATGACATTGGAGTGTTGTCCAATGATGTCCAACATGTGCTCGGCTACAGACAGATTTGGTGATCGAGCAGGCCAAGGCAACATGTCGACACCCTGTACATCATGTCAGCTTACAACAGCGGTATGTGAGCTTTATTGTGTTGGAGAACACCCCCTGGATTATTGTCCATGAATGGTAGCACAACAGGTCGAATCACCACATTGATGGAAAAATTTGTAGTCAAGTTGCGTGGGATAACCACGACAGTGCTCCTACTGCCTTATGAACTCGCACAACAAACAATAATTCCAGGTGTAGGTCCAGTGTGTCTAGCCCTCAGATAGGTTGGTTGCTTGCGCTCATCTGGCCTCCTAACCAATATACAGCAATCAATGGCACCCAGGCAGAACCAGATTTCATCAGAAAGCGCAAACAGACCTCCACCCTGCACTCCAATGAATTCTCGCTTGACACCAATAGTCACAGATGGCCGTGGTTCGGGATCAGTGAAATTCACGCAATAGGGCCTCTGACTCGGAGCTGTGCTTAAAGTAACCGATTTTTAACAGTTCTTTGTGTCACTCTGTGCTAACTGCTGCTCAAATGGCTGCTACGGATACAATACGATGCACCAGAGCCATGCGCCAAACACAATGACTCTCCTATTGGCAGTGCTACCTGGCCGTCCGGAACCTGGTCCTCTTGCAACCATACACTCTCGTGACCACCCCTGCCAGCAATCGTACGCGGTGGCTACATTCCAGCGAAGTTTCTCTGCAGTAGTGTAGAATAAACATCCAGCTTCTCGTAGCATGATTACATGATCTCACTCAAACTCAGTCAAAAAAGCCTTTAAAACGAGGAACCATTATCAACACCTCACTAACATCAACACGCCACGTCCAATCTTAAAGGTAACTAACACTTACGACGGTTAAAGCGTGTATTAAAAGCAAATCCGGTTTTAATGCTCATAGTCGTGCTATTAGAGCTACTCTTGTGCGACTGGCGCGAAATCTTGCTAGACATCATATTTAGGATGTAGAAACATGCCTACCAACTTTAATTTATGTCGTACAGCTCCTTCTTGATGCTGCAATCTTTTTCCCTCAGCATATTTTAGCATTTAAAGCAAGTTAACATTTCTACAGCACTTCGAAATTTTATCATGATGTTTTTCCAACTTTTATCAGAGATTACTGTTAATATGTGCAATGTCGTTAATATACAACATGAACATAAAAGGCCCCTACATGCATTCCAGAGACGCACTCTAAGTTTCTTCTACACCTGCCAATTGTGAAGGGTTCCTTATATAGAGGAGTATTTACTTTTTCCAAATTTTACGTTTATTGAAACTCGGAGAGCCTGTGTCAGTTGGCTGCATTAATCAATGCTACAGAATGAGTCGGGAGTCAGCAGGAAGCCGGTTCCCACGGAGGCAGAGACAGCAGCCACACCATGTGGCACGATACGATATTGCAGTGCCTGTGTCATTCCGAATTAAGATGCAAAGTTCCTTCATGTCTACACCCTTCATCTCCTTTCCGAAGGTTGCTTCCGACGACTGCTCCTCCCGGATGATGCCGTATCTCCCTCCATTTTCCCTCCTATGAACTCTGATCCTCACCTCCCATCCCTTCTTCTGTCCTTTCCCCAGGCTCCCTCTTTCCCCCCTTCCATCCGGTTTTTTCCGCGCCTTCCCTCTCTCTGCCTCCCTGCTCTCCCTCGAGTCCTATTTGCTCTCCACTCCACTGACTTTCCCACTCCTCCTTACGTGCGCCCAGCCCCCCCTTTTCTATGTCCCCTCCCTCCATCGGCCTCCCCTCATAGGTCCTAGGTCCGGGTCCTTCCCCCCTCCACCCCCGTCTGCCACCATGTCGCCTCTGCAGTGCCGTTTTCCGTAAGTGTTCAGTGTTGTGTGTCCCGTCATACTGTTGCTAGTTGTGTTTTTTATCTCATGCGGACAGAAATCAGACTGTCACCATGTTTTTTAATTGTGCCTGTCTGCTTAATGTGTATCTTCACTGCAGTTCTTTATATTTTAAATTCCACAACTTCCCTTGGGGGGGGGGGGGGGGGAAATCGAAATGCAATAAAGAAAAAAAAAAGCGAATGAAGCCTGTGCGGCGCCATGCTAACGTTCTCAAGTTTCGATACTGTGGCGGACATGTATGAGCTGTCGCGGTTGATCACTCTGGTTTTAGCTTCCGAACATTGAAGTGTTGAGAATCCCGTTTGAGGTGCCATCGGACGTTGTCGTGGCTGCCTTTAAACCTTACGTTGACTTCGTCAGTGATGTTGTTGCGGCGTCCATTGTGTTACCTCTATCTTATATGTCTGCAGTCGGGCTGCCTGCTGAGCCCACTCTCAGTCAGTTGACACTGGCGTCGACTCCTCTCGACAATGCGATGGACGTTTCGCCTGTCTCATCTACATTACTGCTGGAGGCAGTAGCAACATATGATGGTCGTTAACAGACGAAAGCCATCCATTCTAACCTCATGGTTGTTGATGGTGGAGCCGTCTGGACACATGTCGGACGATATCCACTCTCCACCCAACACGGAACAGCGTGTTACAGAGCAACGGTGGCAGAGGGAATGGAAGATACAACTTCGTACCCATTCTGACGACTGCCTCCATCGGATGTGTGCACAGGATAACGACAATCCTACTAATGATGCACTGTTCTCTGACGTCCTGGCACCTGACATCGACGTCTTTCCTTGCCTCCATCTCCATTCAGCATCCACCTGCCGACACCGACCTTCCCGCCTGCGTCTACTATGGTTGCTCCCTTTCTCTGTCTGACGCTACCTGTGGGTACATCTCTGACAGCGTTCCACTGAACCGGCCAGGTTAGACGTCTCCTGTGTGGACGACGTCGTTGCTGAGGATGGACGTTCTGGAGGGCTATAGTGTGATGAACTCCCCTTGGTGGGGTCGGATCCTTCCTCATGACAGTGATGTGCCCTCCCACAGGGCCTAACTGGGAGCTCCCTGCGCTTCCCTCATATTTGGCTCGTCCGTCCTCCTGGCGATGGATATTTCGCCCCCTATGGGCTTCGGTGTGGATGAAAATTTGTCAGGACTTTGTATTGTCTCTGGTGAAGATCCAAGACAGTTTCCTCAATGGTACCCTGATTCCCATCCACAAGTCTCTGGGTACCTCATGGATATGAGATTACCGCCCCCTGACGTTGCTCAACAGCGACACAAAGATCTATATCCAGCTGTCCACTGCACGGATTAAATGGGCGGCCTGGTGTGTGGTTTCCTCTGATCAGTACTCTTTGGGAAGTGCCAATTACATTTGCACTGTCCTCAGTCGCTATCGGGACATAACTGCTCTTCCTCACGCTCGTCATAAGTCAGGACTTCTGGCAGCTCAGTCAGGCATTTGTGTGGTCAGTCACGCCTACCTGGAAGGGGTGCTTCGCAATATGGGCTATCCTGATATTACCATAGACATCGTAATGTGTCTCCTTTGTAGAGATATGTCCCATGCACAATGGGCGTCTTACTCTCTGCATCTTGATTTGCCATTCAGTGTGTCAAGACTGCCTGCTCTCTTCACTGTTGTATGCTTTCGCTATGGAACCATGGCTCTGTGGCATCGGTTATCGCCTGTCTGGGATATCTCTTGGTGGCCACGTATTTTGCTTCACTACTTATACAAATGATCATCGTTCTTCGTAGAAGTGCTGAGGTCAGGAAGTCTTTGGCATGGGTTACCACCTACAGTGAAGCTTTTACTATCTGTCTTAACGGCCGACAATCGAGAGTGATGACAATAGGTGCGATGCGTAGTGTGGACAGCGCTGCTCCATTGCATGTAGTTGCTACTTGCGATTCTTAGGACTTAATTTCACAAGTCATCTGCGACGCATGATTTCCCTCTACTGCCGGCGCCTACTGTCGCAACTGCCAGCTGGTGTTCCAGATAATTGTTAACGAGCCCTTGTTCACCTGCAACGGACACAATATGTGAATGCATATTTGGCGTCACGTATCCCCCATGTGACACAGACACTTCGTATTCTACTGTCTATGGCCTGCCACATGCTAGCAACATTATGTTCACATGTTGCCATGGCTTGCTGTTCGAGATAAGGTACGAGACCCTCACCTTGCCGCGGTTCATGTGTGGTTTAAGTTTGTGTCATGTACCTGACAGAGTGATAGACCTTTTCTTCAACTTTCACATGGCGCTGTGGCGCCATTGTGCTGTGTGCCTTATCACCCTATTACTGCAGGCCCTTGCATCATATAAACTCTCTGAGCACCTATCCAGTTTTCGGACGACTCTTATTTCCGCCACTTTTTCTTCGAACTGAGCTACGTCCATTCTGCAATACTGAGGACGCACTTGATATCCATGGTAGTGGTCTATAGCTTTCTTCAGCGGCATAGATCACCAAATGTGGTTGAGGGGAAGCATCTCCAACTCGACTGGCGTGCCATTTGGCAATCGGTGTGCGTCCATGGTCTTGACACTGACGTCAAATCTGTATGATGCCTTACAGTCAATGGGAAGTGAGTACGCCAGTCACACCTTCATGAGATTCATGTCCCGGACACCATGTTGTGTGTCGCCTGTGATGTTTTGGACACAGACGAGCATCGCCAGGTGCGCGGTTATTGGTGTGACAGATGCTGGCCCTAATTACCTGTACGACTCCTCATCAGATACCTATTCATCTGCTCCTCTTTTTGGATGCAGGATATTTCCCACAAGCGAGGATGAACTGTGTGAAATGGATTAGTGGACACGAATTTCACTACTTGTTTGCTGATGACGAGAAAGATATCTTTCATTTTTGACACTTCCTTAATGGACACCTTAAGTGGAATGACCATATAAAACAGTTAGTGGGAAAAGCAGACAAGACTCAGATTCATCGGAAGAATCTTAAGGAACTGTGACTTAAACACGAAGGGAGTGGCTTATAAGGTGCTTCTTCACCCGTTTCTTGAATATTGTTCGTCTATCTGGGATCCCCATCAGGTAAGACTGATAGAGGAGGTAGAGAAGATACAACGAGGAGCGGTGCGTTTCGGCACGGGATCGTTTAGCTAGCGAGGGAACGTTACGGAGATGCTAAACGAACTCCACTGCCAGACGTTACAAGAGAGACGTTGTACATGACAGAGAGGTTTACTACTGAAATTTCGAGACAGTACTTTTCAGTAGGAGAAAGACAGCATATTACTTCCCACCACATGCATCTCACATATAGACCACAGGGATTCGAGAAATTAGAGCCAATAGAGAGGCTTACTGACAATCATTCTTCCCAGGAGTGGAACAGGGTTGGAGGGATGAGATAGTGGTGGCGAAAGTATCTTCTGCAAGCCACTTAATGAAATGTGACGGAGTTGATGTAGATGTAGATTAAGCAGTTGTCTGCAATCTCAAAGACAGACAACTTTCTCCAATTTCCTCTGTACTGTCTTTCTTAACCCTTCACAGAATTGGGGTGTTACTGCAGCCACCCCTTTCCGCTCTTAGAACCGGTTATTCACTGTTCATCAGAATGTTCTTCTCCACAAAACTATGCGTCAGTGGTCTCATCGAATCTGGAAATTCCCACTCCCTACTCCTCACGACGCCAGTTTTCTGGTACTCGCGGTAGCATTAATAATAATTGAAAACAGGAAATTAGTAAATAAACCCTTTTTTGGTTCCTTGGTGGAAGGAACGGGTCGTGGTGGCCAGGCATCAGTTTGTGACCGCTGCCAACTTTCCTTCACCACTCCCTTTGGGCGCAAGGATGGTAAGATTCCTTTAAAAATGGTTATGTGACCACTGGCGATAAGAGGGATTTCCGGGTTCGATTCCTGGTCTGGCACTAATTTTCATTGTCGTCATTCCATTCTACAGCTGATTGTTGTCGATATTCGAAGTTGCGAATGTATCTGAATGTATATGGCGCGATGGCGAATGATGAAACACGATCCTTGAAAATGGATGTTGCCTGACAGAAAGATGTAGGGAAACCAACAGCATTCTGGCATTAAGCTCCGATTTTATTTTATTAAATATTTGTGATTAAAGTCCTCTTTTCATGTAACTGATATCAGGAGGAGTGCTACCATGCTCTCAGAATGTAACAACTTTGTGAAAGGAATCATTTCACAATACTATTTGCAAATAAACACACCGTGATGCCATCCAGAGACTTGTTTCATATGAACTACCTACCTGCACCACTAATTAGAATCAGTAGATACATTTTGTATGTTTGGGTGCACTTCCGCAATTTTAAAATAAATTCTGTGTTTTATTAGTGAAGCAACTGATTTTTAAAAATTCAGTAGCATTAATTAATTAAACCGATTTTATAACATTAACTAAACCCCTATTTTTTATGAGAATACAAGTAAATACAATAAAACAACTGTTTTCTAACTTTATTTAATTAATTTACAACGTGATTTGTAGCACAATAACATGAATTAGTTAAAAAAGTAAGTTATTTTTAAAAATTTACGCTATGAATGTAAGTAAATAAATAGAGTGTGTTAGTTAACAAAGTACATTATTTAAAAAAATCACATTGTGAATGTAAGTAAATTTATTAAAATGTATTACTTAACAAAGTACATTATTTAAAAAATGAAATGATTTTTACAAATCGAATGAATTCTTCTATAATAGATAAAAGAGCAAAATGGAAACATACATTGCTTATCAACTACAACAACTTACAGTTGCAAGTCTTTGTGAATTTTGTAGGATAAATAATTTATGAGGATTTACATAAAGCCAATTTTATTAGATTTAATATTAGAAATAGTTTAATAATAGTTAGAAATTATAGATGTGAGGTAAGTGAAAATTAAAAATATTGTTAAATATTATACACCTAAAGTAAGTGAAAATTATAAATATATTGTTAAACACTATATAACTGAAGTAAGTAAAAATTACAGAAATATTGTTACAATTTATATACCTGAAATGAGCGAAAAACATACAAATATTGTTAAAAATTATACACCTTAATGTAGTTCTAAGATTGCTACAGCTGTCACTGAAGTAAGTGATAATTTTTGGGAAATTTATGATGTTATTCTAACTAAAGAAGATAAACCTTTAAAAAAGTATTTCCAGTTTCTACAAATATATATGTAAAACTGAAACGAATATATAGAAAGACTACTTAGTTGAAAAAGCATTTGGAAACAGATAACAAACTATAAATTTTGAATACAGTATAGATATACTTGATCATAATCATTTCATAACTGCAGTAAAAACCAAAATTTTACAATTGTTAGAGGCTATTTGAAAGTACATAATGGTTTAAAGATAAAATTTAATTTATTTTGTGAATATAAATTACAAACAAATGAAATCAATGAAGAAAAAGTTTACAATAAAATATATGCAAAATTAGTGTGGGATAAATTCAATATATACAATGTTATCGAATTTCATGATTTGTATCATAAAACCGACATATTGAAAATTATAGAAACACATGTGTACAAACATATGATGTAGATCCTTCTTGATATTTTACAGCACCAGGTTTATCTCGGGATCCTAGGTTAAAAATTGCTGAACAAAAACTTGAATTATTATTTGATTATAATATGCTTTTAATGGTTGAAAAAGGAATAAGTGTTATTATTTCGCAATGTTGTAAAAGATATGAAAAAACAAATAATAAATGCTTAAAAGATTTTAATAATAAAGGAATATCTAATTATATAACATATCTAGGTGCAAATAACTTATATGGTTATGGCATGAACCAATATTTACCATATGGTGGATTTCAGTGGGATGAACCAAATATTGTTAATTGTACAAAATAAATGAAATTTTATACGATTTTGAAAATGGTTAAATATTTGATGTAGATTTAGAATATCCAAAAGAATTACATGATATGCACAAAAATTTACCATTAATTTCTGAATAAAAACTTGTACCAGGTACAAATGAAAGTAAATTAATAACTACTTTAGGTAAAAAACCTAACTATGTAGTACATTATGGAAATCTTAAACAATATTTATCTCTTGGAATGTAACTTAGAAATATACACAAAGTTTTAAAATTCAAGCAAACTATATATAATTTTGAAAAACATTTGTATTACTTAATGAACAATTCTGTGTTTGGTAAAACAAAGGAAAATATTATAAACAGACAAGATATATAATTAGTTTCAAATAGTAAAGTATGTGATAAACTTTCAGCTAAACCAAACTTTAAATGTAGTACTATATATAATTATAATATTGCTGCTTTTCATATGTATTAATCTAAAATTAAATTCGATAAACTTATTTATATTGGATTAAGTATACTTGATTTAACTAAAGAACTAATATACGATTTTCGCTATAGAGTTATGAAACCTATATACAGAGTAAATAATGAATTACGTTATCCAGATATAGACAGTCAAATCTGCAATATTAAAAATGAGGATTCCTATGAAGATATAAAATTAAGGATTGATTATTTCGATACAAGTGTTTATCCAACAGATAATATTATATGTAATATTCCACAAGAAACCAAAAAAAAATTGTTGGTAAATGAAAGATGAATGTAATGGAAAAGTAATTAAAAGATTTTGTGGTTTCAGAGCAAAACTCTATGTTTGTAAAGTAGGTGACAATGTTTAAAAATATAAACGTATTAACATATGTATTATTGAAAACAAAATAATTTTAGAAGATTACAAAGACTGTTTGTTTAACAATATAGTGCAATGCAGATAAATTATATTTAATTAAAAGTGAAAATCATGAAATCTATACAATTCAAGTAAACAATAAAGTCTTTATGATGATAAAAGATATGTCATCAAATTATTTCTATATAAAATTAATGATACCATTTCTATACAAAATAAATAAAAAAATTAATATGAAATTTTTCTATATAAATGAAATCTTTTCACAAAGATCAAACAAATCACAAAGATTTTTGTTTACAAAAATCACAAATATGGAATAAAATAAACAATGAATAAACAAAAGATGATAGAATTGAAAAGAACGATGGAAGTGTTAAATAAAAGATAAAATAATTAAATCAAAAGATGTTAAAAAGCAAAATTTGATGGTAAAGTTTGCTCCTACTTGAAAAATTTATTGATTGTTACACTAAATATTAAAAACTTCTTTTAAAAACTAGTTATTGGTCATAAAAATTTTCTTTGATATATCTTAATTCATGTGTGATTGGATTAGAATGAATAACATTTTTTATTTGAACTATTACTGTTGACCAATTAGCAATATACACTGCAAATTTTTTTAAAGGTTACTTATTTTATTTTTATCACCTTTTTTTAAATTTAGTGTCTTATTTCGAAAAACGTCCATTTATTAAATCTAAAATACCATTAATGTTAAAAATTTCACATAGCAATTTTATAACACAAACATAAACGACCACATATTACGTCATCAAAATTTGTATTCTTTCTGTTTGTAGTATAGTTCATTTTTTTGTAAGTAGTAAAATAATTGTTTTCGTATATTAATACCAAATGAAGCAAAAATAAGTTGTTTATTAATATTTTTATAACAACATATCCAATGAGTACTAGGATAATCAGATGTACCTATATTCACTATACCTCATTCAATTTTTAAAGATTTATTTACTAATTTATCAATCAATCATATATTTTCCACAAAAGCTTTCAATTTTTAATTCTTTAGTATATCAAAATTACTTAATACATTAGGATATTTATCAATTCCTTTTTTGAATTTTTTTGTTTAGTCTACGACGTACTTTCTTTTCCATTTCTAAGATATGTCTTTTTTGTTCTTCTAATTTTTTATCATGATAATCAACGATTTGTTGCAAGATATGGTAATGCAGTTAATAATAACGGTAAAAATCCACCTACATGTTGTGTTAATCCTTTACCATCTTCCTTTTTGTTAAATATTCAAGAATTTTTTTACAGCAGGAGTACCTATTGTAATACGATTTTTGCCATTTTTTATCTTTCTTGTGGTTTTGTGGTTCACTTAATAATGGTTCAATTGCAGTTAATTGTCCATTATTTAAGTTTAATTTAATTGTCTTTGGTGTAGTTTTCCCACTAGGTAGCAAACTACAATTGTACAGTTATTCATTCATATAATTAAAAATTTAATAATCATTTTTATATATAGTATAAAATTTATAATGATTTTTATATAACCAAAAACTGTACAAAACTTTTTATGTAGTTTAAAAAATTACAAAAATTTTTATAATCCCTGGCCATTATCATTAACATTAATTCCCATAGCTAATTTACTTTCACCATACATATTCCTCTAGCAGCTATTGCTGAAAATTTTTCACCAAAAGAAGCATCATTTGCATACGTTCATTCTTTTGCAGCTGACTGAAATTCTTTATCAGCTGTATGTCATTTATCTAAATCTTTATTATCTCTGTAAGCAGTATCATGCTTTGTACAAGCATCATCTAATTGATTTGTACGTTTATCACAATTAGCTAATCTTTCATCTAATGCATTTCAAATGGCAATTTGTTAATTAAATTATTTACTAATTTTTTTCATATTTATCAGTTTAGTAAAATGTAAGTGGAAGTTTACTAAAAAATCTAATTAAATATGTAATTCGTTATGGAATATCAGTTATAAAATCACTAAATTTATTTGTTTACAATTGTTCAATATTAACTTTTTCGTTATTGTAATTTTTATTTCCAGCTAGTGTTTCACCATGAATTATTGCTAATCTATCAATTAATTGTCTAACATCAATCAACGAAACATACTTATTTGGCTTTCTGTAGATTTAGTAACTAAACCTTTATCTATTTTTTGTTTTTCAGGAGAGTGATCTATAGTTTGTCTTCTTAACTTTGGTAAATAATCATCAACAATTGGTTTTATTAAATAGAAATAGCTTTCACCTCCACTTGTACTTATTTTATTTGAATTATTATCAGAATTTAATTCTCTTGAAGTTAATAATGTATCTGGATAAATTGATAAATCTTCACCATTAAACCTTTCTTTTAAATCTACAGTAATTTGTTGTTCAGTTGAAAGCCTCAATAATCCATCTGCAACTTCATATGTTAATTTATTACCATTAAATTCTAGAGGGTAAACTACTAACATATTTACACATACCTAAAGGTTTTAAACCAAATACTTTATCTTCAGTATTATTAATATACTTTAACAATCTTTCACCAACATTTATCTTTTTAAATTCATTTGTCTTTTTAGTTTCATTTATCTTTTTACTGTCTTTTTGTCCTTGGTATTTGTTAGATGTATCTTTAATTTTTGTTTTTCTTAATGTACAACATATTTTCCAGGCATATTATCAGACCAATCTGTTAATTTTTTATTTTTGTGATAAATTTTAATAATGTTCTTTATGTTGATATGGAATCATTTGTTTCTCAATTTCCCTAATTTGTTCAGTTGCTATTAAAACATTATCACCTATATCTCCCATACCTTACTTTACTTTTTCAATAGCATCAATAACAGGTCGATTGTCTTTTTTATATTTCTTATGTTCTGTTCTTGGTTGCTTATTCCAAGGCTTACATTGTTCTTTTAGTTCTTCAAATTTCTTTGTATTTTGATTAGCTCATTTAACATTTTTGTCCTCATAAATTCAACCATTTATTAAAGAAGATAAGGATTAATTATGCTAATGTTTTTGTTTAATGTTAAATGACTAATATTTATGTTTATATTTATATTTATGCTTACGTTTATATTTATGTTTATATTATGAATTATGTTTATGATTATATTCATATTTTTGTTTATATTTGTGTTTATGTTTATATTTATGTTTCTGTGTAATGTTTGATGTCTTTGTTTAATGTTTACGTTGTTAAGAAATGTGGTATTTTATTTCTAATCTTCATATGGTTTTCTATACATATACTTTGTTAAAAATGTAATTCATCATTCCAACATTTACTAACCATTTTTAAAGGTACCAAAGTTAAAATCTCCACCAACAAACTGACGATAAATATGATATAAATTTGTATCATCTTGTCTAAAATATTTAAAGAATTAAAATTGTCTCTAATTTCTTGTGTTTGTATTTTTTGTAAGACTGAGCTAAGTAAAAGCAATCTATCCCTTTGTGTCTACCTCTAGTAAAATATTCTCTAACAATATCTTGTTTTTCCAATATAAAGTCTTCTAAGACAAGATAAATTCTTGATGTTTTGGTTGTTCTAAACTTTTTGAATGAACATATAAATATTTAATTTTATTCCGATTTAACCATCCTGTAGCTAAAATAAAATTATCAATTGTTAACGTTTTTTCCACAACCACGTGGTCCAATTAATCTTTTTTGTTCGTTTATTCATAATGTTTCATTTAATAACAATTTTTTCATTTATTAATTAGTTTTTAGTTATTAGTAATTTTTTCATTTATTAATAATTAGTCATTTATTAATAATTTTTTTCAGATGTAAATAAGTAGATTAATTCAAGTTACTGAATAATTATCTATACTTAGAAAACGATTACCTGTTGCAATACCTGATGAACTAATGTTTCATTATTTCGTTGTTATTCAACTTTGTAAACATGAAATATTACTACAAAAATAATAAGACTTATTGTGATCTACATCTACATGACTACTCTGCAATTCACATTTAAGTGCTTGGCAGAGGGTTCATCGAACCACAATCAAACCATCTCTCTACTATTCCACTCCCGAACAGCGAGCGGGAAAAACGAACACCTAAACCTTTCTGTTCGAGCTCTGATTTCTCTTATTTTATTTTGATGATCATTCCTATCTATGTAGGTTGGGCTCAACAAAATATTTTCGCATTCGGAAGAGATAGTTGGTGACTGAAATTTCGTAAAAAGGTCTCGCCGCGACGAAAAACGTCTATGCTGTAATGACTTCCATCCCAACTCGTGTATCATATCTGCCACAATCTCTCCCCTATAGCGTGATAATACAAAACGAGCTGCCCTTTTTTGCACCCTTTCGATGTCCTCCGTCAATCCCACCTGGTAAGGATCCCACACCGCGCAGCAATATTCTAACAGAGGACGAACGAGTGTAGTGTAAGCTGTCTCTTTAGTGGACTTGTTGCATCTTCTAAGTGTCCTGTCAATGAAACGCAACCTTTGGCTCGCCTTCCCGACAATATTATCTATGTGGTCCTTCCAACTGAAGTTGTTCGTAATTTTAACACCCAGGTACTTAGTTGAATTGACAGCGTTGAGAATTGTACTATTTATCGGGTAATCGAATTCCAATGGATTTCTTTTGGAACTCATGTGGATCATCTCACACTTTTCGTTATTTAGCGTCAACTGCCACCTGACACACCATACAGTAATCTTTTCTAAATCGCTTTGCAACTGATACTGGTCTTCGGATGACCTTACTAGACGGTAAATTACAGCATCATCTGCGAACAATCTAAAAGAATTGCTCAGATTGTCACCTCGGTCATTTATATAGATCAGGAACAGCAGAGGTCCCAGGACGCTTCCCTGGGGAACACCTGATATCACTTCAGTTTTACTCGATGATTTGCCGTCTGTCACTACAAACTGCGACCTTCCTGACAGGAAATCACGACTCCAGTCGCACAACTGAGACGATACCCCATAGCTCCGCAGCTTGATTAAAAGTCGCTTGTGAGGAACGGTTTCAAAAGCTTTCCGGAAATCTAGAAATACGGAATCAACTTGAGAGCCCCTGTCGATAGCGGCCATTACTTGTGATGGAGAAAGTATAGACATTATGTAGGTCAATATAGTTTTATGGATTTTTTGAAAAGTATACAACTGAAAAAACCCAATATACACATTAAAGTATATGAAATTTTAAACATAATTATTATTGAGAATGATGTAAAATTAGGTATGCATATAGAAGATAGTATTGGAAGTATACTTGGTTTTAATAATCATATTGTTAAAGCCAAAAGCGTTCCTAATATAATTCCTTATGAATTAATCAATACAAATTTAATTCTTGCTGATGGAATGTATATAAAACAATATAATCATTTTCATAAAGAACCTAATATTACTGTTTAATTTAAACATAATGCAGAGTTTGGTGGATCAATAATTTATGAACCAAATTATCCTATAAATTTTCCTATTTTTAATACAATTCAAGATTAGAATTTACTATAATTGATAAAAATGATAATTTGACTGACTTTAATGGTGCTACTGTAACAGTTATTTTAGAAATATCTTAATATGTTAATAATTTTTCCTTAATAAATCATGTATAAAATTCAAAGTTATCAGTTTTATTCATTCCCTGTTAACAAAAAAACTAAAAATAATTTAAATCTTCCTAACAAAGATACAGAAATTGAAATAAATATTGTTAATGGTTGGCTTCATCCAAATCATGCACAATTATACATGAATTTTAGTGTTATTGGAAATGATGGTATAGCTTATCCAACTTATGATGGAAAATAAAACAAAAAATTAATTTATAAGTATGTAACTAAATTGTTTGACTTTATAACAATAAAAAAGGCAACATATTATTTAGAATCAAAGACACTTATATTTTAATCAAAAACGTTACACTATATAATTTCATCTGTTACTGACAAAATAAGTTTAGAAGAACATATTCGTAAAACAGGAAAAAGAATTAGTGAAAGAATTGATGTACGTTTTCATTATCAGTGCTTAGTGGTATTTTAAAGAGTATAAAGAGATTATGTTTGAAGGAAACTTAACTTTAGTTTTTACAAGAAGTTCAACTTCTGGAGATGCAATTTTACATCGGTTTGATAAAAATGATGCTGGTGTTGAAATAAAAGTTTCACTTCCTAAAGAAGGAAAAATAATTATAGAATCTATGGAAATTCGAGTACATATTGCCAAATATGAACCAAATTATGAACTTGAACAATGCGACAATATTTTAAAAAATCCTAGAATTCCAATATCTTTTTATGAAGTTCAAACAGGAGAAGTTGCCGGATTGCCTGGCAAAAACAATTTTGAAATAGATATATCCAATTATTGTAACTCTATAGAATTTGATATGCCATATGTTGTTTTTGATGTATTTCAGACGAAATAATCAACTAGTTGTTTGATTATTATTTCATCATGTCAAACTACAGAACATATATTTAAAAATAGTTAAAACGAAGTTTTTCCTGAATAAATGTGGAATAGTAGGCAACCAAATAATTTTGCAAAAGCACATGATGCATTTCTTGGTTTTAAAAGAATTACCTAACTGAAATCAGATATTGATATTAATCTGTTTAGTTTTATACCTAATTATGCAATTTATGTAATTAATATGACATGTGGAAAAAATGTTATGAGCACACAAATAAATATGAAACTTTGTGCTACTTTTAATAATAAGATTCCAAATGATACACTTAATTATATAATTATGTATGGGGAAAAGCATCTTATTTATGATGCACAACAGATTACTTACTGAAAATATTTTATTATTAATATTTGCTTCTATATAAATCAATGAAAATCTTAAAAAAATTAATAACAGTGTTAACGTCATGCTTATATAAATTTCAGAAACATTTTAAAAAAGATAGAAAATGTAAACTGAAAATTTTAATATAATTTACTGTTAATAACTAATACATTTCAATTAATTTACTATTTTCACAATGTGTTTTTTACAAATAATGTACTTTCTTTACTAATATATCTTAATTTTTTAGTTACATTCATAGTGTAAACTTTTAAAAATAACTTACTTTTTAAACTAATTCATGTTATTGTGCTATATATCGTGCTGTAAAATTAATTAAATAAAGTTAGAAATCAATTGCTTATTTATTTAGTTGTATTATTGTACAAAAATAGGTATTTAGTTAAAGTTATAGAATCGGTTTCATACATTAAATTTACTCAATTTTTAAAAATCAGTAGTTTTACTTATAAAATACAGAATTTATTTTAAAATTGCGTTAGTGCGCCAAAACATACAAAATGTATCTACTAGGATCAAAGGTCGCCTGCTTGTATCTTATGAAAAATCGAAGGCACTATCAGATCTGCATTTGAGGACATCATCTACGAGAGTTTCGAGAATGCATGGAAGAGGAAATCATACTACCCGATATGCACATATACAGGCGGCGTTAATAACGCATACACAAGTTATGACAGGGCACTGCATTGGAGGAGCCATCATTTGTACTCCGGTGAGTCGTATGAAAAGATTTCCGTCGTGGTTGTGGTCGCACGACGGGAAATAACAGTCGTGGAATGCGAAATGGTACTTGGAGCTAGAGGCATACGGCATACCACGTAGGAAACCGTTAGGGTATTCAGTACACCGAAATCCACAGTGTCAAGGGTCTGCCGAGAATACTAAAGTTGAGGTATTATCTACAACCACAGACAACACAGTGGCTGACGGGCTTCACTTAAGGACGGAGAGCAATGGCATCTGCCTAGGGATGTCAGTGGTACAGACAAGCAACACAGCTTGAAATAACTGCAGAAATCTATGTGGGATGAACGACGAACGTATCCGTTATGGCAGTGCAGCGACGCGAGTGCCTCTCCTAGCACCACAACATGTCCTGCAGCGCCACTCCTGGGCTCGAGACCATATCAGTTTGACCCTAGATGACTGGAAAACCATGGCCAGCTTAGATGAGTCCCAATTTCAGTTGGTAAGAGCTGATGGAAGGGTTCGAATGTGGTGGAGATCACACAAAACCATGGAGCCAAGTTGTCGACAAGGCGCTGTGCAAGCAAGTGGTGGAAGTATAATAGTGTGGGCTGTGTGCACATGGAATGTACTGGGTCCTCTGGTTACTTTCGGCTACTTGGAGACTATTTGCTGCCATTCATGGACTTCATGTTACAAAACAGCGATGCAGTTTTTATGGATGACACTGCACCATGTGAGCAGGCTGCAATTGTTCGCTGTTGGTTTGAAGAACATTCTGGACGATTCAGATGAATGATTTAGCCACCCAGATCGCCCGACATGAATCCCATTGAACATTTATGGGACCTAATCGTGAGGTCAATTTCGCGCACAAATTTCTGCACCTGGAATTATGGACAGCTACAGAGGCAGCGTGACTAAATATTTCTACCGTGGACTTCCAACGATTTATGGAGTTCATGCCACATCGGGTTACTGCACTACACCAGGTAAAAGGAGGTCTGACGCCATATTTGGAGATGCCCCATGACTTTTGCCTTCTCAGTGTATACCATTTTCCACGGAATCGTTGCTGAACTGAGAAACTTGTGTGTTGGTTGAAATACACGAACGGGGTTTGTGTATGACACCTCTATCTTGGTGATAGGCCTGCATTAGAAAAACTCCCTTTGTGGATAGCGGTGCACATCACCATGTGCATTGACTATTTCGTCGAAATTAGTGTGCTGTGGAAAGACCTTGCGATTTGAAACTAAGTACATCGAAAGGAAAAATTGTAAGTGAACTGCAAACTAAAAAGTAACTTCAATTTATAGATTATGGTAGCAGAGTCGAGTTTAAACTGTGCATGTCGCAGAGGGCAAAAAGTGTGTCTCGAAAGTAAATAAGTTTGTAATAGTGCAAAGTTAAGCTGCGTCCGTGGATTACGAATATTTTGAGGGTGAAAAGTAAAGAACAATCATGAGCAAGATGTCATGAGAAAGAAGACTGCAGGAGCACACATGGCGAATCCAACGACGTACTGGGAGGAGGCATCACAAAATCAAATAGGGGTAATGCAGGAATAGGTTTAATAATGAATAGGAAAATAGGAATGCGGGTAAGCTACTACAAACAACATAGTGAACCCATTATTGTGGCCAAGATAGATACGAAGCCCACACCTACTACAGTTGTACAAGTTTATATGCCAACTAGCTCTGCAGATGACGAAGAAATTGAAGAAATGTACGATGAAATAGAAGAAATTATTCAGATAGTGAAGGGAGACGAAAATTTAATAGTCATGGGTGACTGGAATTCGGTAGTAGGAAAAGGGAAAGAAGGAAACATAGTAGGTGAATATGGATTGGGGGTAAGAAATGAAAGAGAAAGCCGTCTGGTAGAATTTTGCACAGAGCATAGCTTAATCATAGCTAACACTTGGTTCAAGAAACAGAAAAGAAGGTTGTATACATGGAAGAATTCTGGAGATACCAAAAGGTATCAGATACATTATATAATGGTAAGACACAGTTTTAGGAACCAGATTTTAAATTGTAAGACGTTTCCAGGGGCAGATGTGGACTCTGACCACAATCTATTGGTTATAAACTGTAGATTAAAACTGAAGAAACTGCAAAAAGGTGGGAATTTAAGGAGATGGGACCTGGATAAACTGACTAAACCAGAGGTTGTACAGGGAACAATTGACAGGAATGGGGGAAAGAAATGCAGTAGAAGAAGAATGGATAGCTCTGAGGGATGAAGTAGTAAAGGCAGCAAAGGATGAAGTAGGTAAAAAGACGAGGGCTAGTAGCAGTCCTTGGGTAACAGAAGAAATATTGAGTTTAATTGATGAAAGGAGAAAATACAAAAATGCACTAAATGAAGCAGGCAAGAAGGAATACAAACGTCCCAAAATGAGATTGACAGGAAGTGCAAAATGTTTAAGCAGGCATGGCTAGAAGGCAAATTTAAGGATGCAGAGGCTTATCTCACTAGGGGTAAGATAGATACTGCCTACAGAAAAATTATAGAGACCCTTGGAGAAAAGAGAGCCACTTTTATGAATATCAAGAGCTCAGATGGTAACCCAGGTCTAAGCAAAGAAGGGAAAGCAGAAAGGTGGAAGGAGTATATAGAGGGTCTATACAATGGCGATGTACTTGAGGACAATATTATGGTAATGGAAGAGGATGTAGATGAAGATGAAATGGGAGATACGATACTGCGTAAAGAGTTTGACAGAGCACTGAAAGACCTGAGCAGAAACAGCGCCCCGGGAGTAGACAACATTCCATTAGAACTACTGACGGCTTGGGAGAGCCAGTCCTGACAAAACTCTACCATCTGGTGAGGCAAACCTATGTTCCTAGCATTTGTAGAGTAAGAGAAAACTTTTGGCAATGTTGAGTGGAATATTCTCTTTCAAATTTTAAAGGTGGCAGGGGTAAAGTACAGGGAGCGAAAGGCTATTTACAATTTGTACAGAAACCAGATGGCAGTTATAAGAATCGAGGGACATGAAAGGGAAGCAGTGGTTGGGAAGTGAATGAGACAGGGTTGTAGCCCATCTGCGATGTTATTCAATCTGTATATTGAGCATGCAGTAAAGGAAACAAAAGAAAAATTTGGAGTAGGTGTTAAAATCCAAGGAGAAGAAATAAAAACTTTGAGGTTCACCGATGACATTGTAATTCCGTCAGAGACGGCAAAGGACTTGGAAGAGCAGTTGAATGGAATGGACAGTGTCGTGAAAGGAGGATATAAGATGACCATCAACAAAAGCAAAACAAGGATAATGGAATGTAGTCAAATTAAGTCGGTTGATGCTGAGGGAATTAGATTAGGAAATGAGGCACTTAAGATAGTAAAGGAGTTTTGCTATTTGGGGAGCAAAATAACTGATGATAGTCGAAGTAGAGAGGATATAAAATGTAGACTGGCAATGGCAAGGAAAGCGTTTCTGAAGAAGAGAAATTTGTTAACATCGAATATAGATATAAGTGTATAGATATATAATTTGTATGGAGTGTAGCCATGTATGGAAGTGAAACATGGACGATAACTAGTTTGGACAAGAAGAGTATAGAAGCTTTCGAAATGTGGTGCTACAGAAGAATGTTGAAGATTAGGTGGGTATATCACATAACTAATGAGAAGGTATTGAACAGGATTGGGGAGAAGAGAAGTGTGTGGCACAACTTGACTAGAAGAAGGGATCGGTTGGTAGGACATGTTCTGAGGCATCAAGGGATCACAAATTTAGCATTGGAGGGCAGTGTGGAGGGTAAAAATCGTAGAGGGAGACCAAGAGATGGATACACTAAGCAGATTCAGAATGATGTAGGTTGCAGTAGGTACTGGGAGATGAAGGAGCTTGCACAGGATAGAGTAGCATGGGAAGCTGCATGAAACCAGTCTCAGGACTGAAGACCACAACAACAACAACTTATATTCTGATGAAAATTTGAAAAATGCTCCTGTGGATTGTTATTGAACAGTAACCAAATCCAGAAAATGAGATTAAAAAGATTAATTTTATGTAAATTAATGTAACGAAAAACCGTCTTACTTGTGATGACCATCAAAGAACTCTGTTTAAGGGAAAGTTTTCAAATGTTGTATTTCATGTTTAGAAACTTGTATTTAAAATATATATTCGTAGCTATATTACTTTGCACCAATTGTTTAACTTTTTTCTTCTTTTCTTAAAGTGGTGGGTATAGAAATTATGAGAGCTTGGGAAATGAAATGAGAATATTGTGCAGATAGTAAGAAACTGAAAATCATTATGCTTCTGATACTTATTGAAAATTGTAAATTTTATTTGTTTTTGGTATGTGTCCAACGAGATCATATAAAGAAAAAGAGAAAAGCTTGTTTAGAATGGCTGTCCTTGTATCTCCTATGATACTTGAAAAGAAAAAAGAATGTTAAAATTACTGTATAGGAAAGAAGCAAAACCCAGAGCGTACAGGCTACTCCTTAAGGGCAGCAATATCATGACTTTATTACTATCAGAATTGAAATACGGTTTCAAAAAACACCAATTTTGAAAAGAAAACACTGAAGGGAATGTGTAAGGTGTGCCTTATTTTGAAAGGTATATATTTTCCCAAATTCAAATCACCTAGATTTAGAGCTAGTTAAACCTAACTAACCTAAGGACAGCACACACATCCATGCCCGAGGCAGGATTTAAGCGCCTAGAACACCTCTCGGCCACCGAGGAAGGCTATTTTCCCAAATTTTACGTTTTTTGAAACTCAGCAGACAGCCGAAGTCAGTTCGTTGTGTTAAGCAATGCTGCAGAATAAGCCGGCAGTGAGTTAGTAGCCGGTTCCAATGGAGGCAAAGGTAGCGAGCGGAGCATATGGCACGATAGTGACTCACGAAAGTGGAGAGGGGAACGCGAACCTTGAGAACAAATATTACTCAGCAGTAAAGATGTAGGGGAATTACTAGTGTTACTTCATTAAGTATTAATTGTTATAGGTCTCTTTTGACATAACTCGTAGCAAAAGGAGCCTATGAGTCATCGGGCCTTCACTAAAATAATAACACAATGCAATAAACCTGTAAGCTCAATAAACAAATGAACATTGTTAAGTTACAAAATATTTACGAAGGGCTACAAAGTGTTACCATATAAGCAAGTGAGCGCACCAACATCGCCAGTCAGCGATAGGATGTACTCTGAGCCTATTCATACGTGAGAGTCGGCGGTAGAATGTATCTAAATAATGTTCACATATAATATCTGTCTTTGCCATGTTCTCGGAACCTGTTAACATTGTGACAGGAATCGTTTCATAACACTCAACTGCTACCATTTTATGGGGTTTACAAATAAATCCCAAGACTTATTTCGTTGAAACTAGCTATCCACGCCACTGATCAGAATCACAGGTCGCCTTCTTGCATCTTCTGAAAAACTGAATGCGCAACCAGAGCTGAGTTCGGGGATATCATCTAAAGAGCTTGACAGAGTACAGCTAAGAGGAAATCACTAAAGTAATCCAAGAAAGGGTCACCTTTACTAGCACAGTCTCCAGTGGGATTGCCTGACCAATATACTGCACGCCACCTACACCACTCTCTACGAAATAGCAGTGGAACAGAGAAACTTGTGTGGAGGTTCAAATATACGAGGGGAGTCTGTACGATGACTCTCCATCCAAAGTAACTTCCTCCGTTCATGCTCTCAAAAAATACTCAAGCCATACACAAATTCCACTTGATACCCTATACGATAATTCTGTTGATAATAAACGTAAGTTTCGTATTGATTCAAATGTTTTTAAGAATTCCAGGAATACTACATGTACATGACTGCCTTGATGCATGGATTGCAGGATGTCATGCAAGAAAAGCGCAAGTTGTATATCACACGAGCGATGTTTTGCGAATTGATGCTAGATGACATGGAGGAAGTCATTGTACTCGAGATATCTCATTACCTTTGAGATCAGAGTATAAGATTCTAGAACAAATGGATAAAAAATACTAGACAGTAGTTTTCTTGATCACTCGTGATATCCTTCTTGTAGATGGTGTAACCTATACTTCCTTCCAATTACTGGCACTGTTTTTTATTCGAGGTGTTTATGTAAGATTATAGTTAACATAGGGGCTAACTCATCGACGAAGACGTTATAGAGTCTCTTAAATATTCCACCAGGCCCGGGAGCTTCATTTAGTTTCTGTGATTTCAGATATTTCTTGTAACATTACGCGTATGTGGGGGAGCTAATCGGCCACCTCTAATGATACTCAAAAGAGATAAATTTGTTGCCCGGCTGAACGCTAGTGGGTTCAGGTCTCACGGTACGCCGCGGCAGTTCCGGCTTCCGTCTAGGTGACCGATTTGAGCCGGTCCAGGCACAAACGCTAGCAGCAAAGGGACGGATGTGGGTAAATTCCAGTACAGGTAATTTTGGCGACGTGCAGTCGCTTAGGAGGACAGACAATGCTGCAAGAAACGGCGGAATGTCTGAGAATTTTAAAGATAGCTAAGTTATAGCTCTTTGAAATTCGACAGTAACACAGAGTGAAATATTAGTGCAAATCTGAACAATTCTGCCATTTCAGATAAATGAGACACATCCAGTGATACAACAATATTTAAGTATTTTTAAAACTACAGAAGCTAATGTTTCACAGTGCATAAAAATTTTCACACTGAACCTCTGAATTGACAACTCTTAATCGCTTCATGCTATTTCAACAGACGATATCACAGATGATAGAACTGCACGATAGCTGTCATCCCTGAGAGCCACTCATCTGGATCTATTTTGCATTTTGACTTATGACGTCTTTTAAACTTTTGTTGTTACGCAAATGTTTATCAGGCCATCGTATTCTCCACATTTACACAGCGAATGAGTACTTGCATACTTATTTAATGAATAGTCCACAATTTTGCCTGTAATTTTATTTAAATGATGATTGCAAGTGCTATTAATAATTGTGCTAATTTAGTGGGCACCACGATTGAAAAGAGAACCAAAAGACGGTTCCGTCAGGAAGCCATAAATAACTGTTTAAACAGTATTTAAGGACAATCTGTTGTCATTTATCGTGAGCACACTTGTGCAAGAATGCTGGCTTATTTATGAACCAAATGATCTTGCTGTTATCGAATATTTATGACATTTTTTTATTTAAATATTGTTTTAATATATTAGTTTAGTCTGGGAAGTGGTTAACTTGAATCAAATCATGCCTGTAGAGCTTAAGGACGATGTATTTTTGGTGGGGATGGCCTTCGCCCAATGGAAATTCAGATAGTAGCGGAGCACTATAGGAGTTAAGTGGAGACTGGGATTTCTGGAGTGAAGAGCTCAAGGGAGCGATTCGGGACACTTTTATACGACTTCTGAAAGGAGACAGACATGCTTGTGGTAAGAAGTGGTATTCAGTTCTGGAGGTCGCCAGTTCGATTTTACACAGAGTACGCGAAGGAACTTGCCCCCCTTCTTGCAGCGGTGTACCGTAGGTCTCTAGAAGAGCGAAGCGTTCCAAAGTATTGGAAAAGGGCACAGGTCATCCCCGTTTTCAAGAAGGGACGTCGAACACATGTGCAGAACTATAGACCTATATCTCTAACGTCGATCAGTTGTAGAATTTTGGAACACATATTATGTTCGAGAATAATGTCTTTTCTGGAGACTAGAAATCTACTCTGTAGGAATCAGCATGGGTTTCGAAAAAGACGGTCGTGTGAAACCCAGCTCGCGCTATTCGTCCACGAGACTCAGAGGGCCTTAGACACGGGTTCACAGGTAGATACCGTGTTTCTTGACTTCCGCAAGGCTTTTGACACAGTTCCCCACAGTCGTTTAATGAACTAAGTAAGAGCATACGGACTATCAGATCAATTGTGTGATTGGATTGAGGAGTTCCTAGATAACAGAACGCAGCATGTCATTCTCAATGGAGAGAAGTCTTCCGAAGTAAGAGTGATTTCAGGTGTGCCGCAGGGGAGTGTCATAGGACCGTTGCTATTCACAATATACATAAATGACCTGGTGGATAACATCGGAAGTTCACTGAGGCTTTTTGCAGATGATGCTGTGGTGTATCGAGAGGTCGCAACAATGGAAAATTGTACTGAAATGCAGGAGGATCTGCAGCGAATTGACGCATGGTGCACGGAATGGCAATTGAATCTCAATGTAGACAAGTGTAATGTGATGCGAATACATAGAAAGATAGGTCCCTTATCATTTAGCTACAAAATAGCCTGTCAGCAACTGGAAGCAGTTAATTCCATAAATTATCTGGGAGTACGCATTAGGAGTGATTTAAAATGGAATGATCATATAAAGTTGATCGTCGGTAAAGCAGATGCCAGACTGAGATTCATTGGAAGAATCCTAAGGAAATGCAATCCGACAACAAAGGAAGTAGGTTACAGTACGTTTGTGCGCCCAATGCTTGAATACTGCTCAGCAGTGTGGGATCCGCACCAGGTAGGGTTGATAGAAGAGATAGAGAAGATCCAACGGAGAGCAGCGCGCTTCGTTACAGGATCATTTAGTAATTGCGAAAGTGTTACGGAGATGATAGATAAACTCCAGTGGAAGACTCTGCAGGAGAGACGCTCAGTAGCTCGGTACGGGCTTTTGTTAAAGTTTCGAGAACATACCTTCACCGAAGAATCAAGCAGTATATTGCTCCCTCCTCGTATATCTCGCGAAGAGACTATGAGGATAAAATCAGAGAGATTAGAGCCCACACAGAAGCATACCGACAATCCTTCTTTCCACGTGCAATACGAGACTGGAATAGAAGGGAGAACCGATAGAGGTACTCAGGGTACCCTCCACCACACACCGTCAGGTGGCTTGCGGAGTATGGATGTAGATGTAGATGTAGAGGTGCCGCTACCATACTTCTGAAGGGACTTAATATTTCGAGAAGTCTGAATGTGTTCCGGAGTAGGATTTTGTTTCCCCTTGATTTACGGAACTGAGAATAGACAGAATATGAGTTATTATTCTTTGTATCATGTGTGTCAGTTTGTGAATCATCATGGTGAACTGTGAATTGTTTTGAGCTGGTGAAACTTCACATATTGTGATCATGAAATCACTTAGTTTTCACAAGTCTTTGATGACTATCTAGTTTGGAGTTTTTGATACCATTCTCATAACGTTCTCAACGTAACTTTACTGCATTTAATAAAAGTATTTTTGTTTGTTGTTGAACTGAATATCGTAGCACCAGATTCCGTTTATTTCAGATGTCATGTCGTCTTGAGTAAAAATGATTCAGCATAGTTCTCTGTCGTCTACATCAATTACTGACGTTATAATAGAAGCCTTGTTATTAAATTATTCATTATATTTTTATTTTGTATTTCTGTGTATTTTATTAAGTCGCAATTCTAGTCAATGCACCTATTATTAGACTGTAGGTTCACAGCTAAAGGTTATTAGTTGCAGCGAATTTTCTGCGGGACGTGAAAGCAGATGTGTGTAGTTGGACCCTACGACAACATCGAGATATTCTTTTTTAAACAGAGCTGCGCATAGCCCAAGTATACTAAGTACAAGTAAACATGGGTAAGGACGCAACTGGTTTGCTCGTATGGACTGCTGTTGTAAGACGTCGTGGTCTCCTGACCTTCATTGCTTTCATATTCCGCCCTCACAGTCATATTCTGCACATAAAGACGCTTCATTCGAGCCCAAACTCGATAAGATAAAGTCAATATTGTAGGAATTCATGTAAACGATATGCAAATAACTAATAAATCGCAAGTGCGCACCGTGGTTGAAATACTCGAGGCATGCATACACACATACATTACAGATACGACGGTCACAGGAGCTTTTAGCTCGAGAGAGGCAGCCGCACCCCAGGAGGCCGGTCCCAACCCATCTACGTCGGCCGGTGACCGCCCGTAGAGCAGACAGCGTTTGCCCGAGTGAAAGGACGACTCCGTGTTCTGCTTAAAAGCAAATTCCGTTACATTGTGTGGGAGCGCCCAGCCTACGCATTCTTTACACATAGCACGCAGTTTCAGAGATTTTCACAGGGAGACAGCAAACGCCAAACGCCGATACTACAGATTTCCAGATTGGTCGCCTTAAACGAAACGTCCTTCTCCCGTTTTAGAAGAGCAATGCCGACTGGCAGACCATATTTCTGATGCCTTGAGCTGAAGGAGTAATGGAAGAGACCGAAAGATATACCCCTTCACGTCTGGCGTGGAGAGGGGTCATTCAGTTGTCGCTCTTGGAGCGAGAACACGTAACGAGAGCTTGCGCGCTCATACGTGTACTCAAAGAACGAGGAACAAGTCTCTCCTCAGTACTTCACTGGGAGAGCACCTCTGTCGAGAGCGAATCGAAGTGTGACTCTATATTGAGTCCTTGCGGTTAAGCGTTGTTCACTGTGTTGGCCGCCACACTTATTGAGCGGTGTGAATGGACAGAGTTATAGTTAAACGCCTGCGAGCCAATTTTTGAGTGGCATCGCGGTGGACTTATTATCTGACCGGTGTACTACGCCAGTAGTTAGACTAGGGGCGAATAGGAGTCCTTGAGTTCATCAAGGCGTAGGGAGAGTTTGATTGGCGAAGGTCAATCCAGATAGAACGAGAACTATCTTATTTGCCAGCAACGAGCGGCACAGACAGCAGTCATCGCAGCTTACGGTATTGTGCGCTACAGCTATTGCGAGCCCCATATTTCCTCCACAACAGTACACTTCGCTGCATTTCACACGCGACAGCCTCGACCGTACCTAGCAACATTCTAACGGATAATTATTCAAGTTGAGTAGGTGCGGCTCTCAGCCATTCTGCCAAGTCAATAACAATCTTAAACTTTGTATAGAAATTTCATTAGTGAATCCTATCCTTGAGAGGTAACTTCACATTCCGAAAAGAACCAGGAAATAACGTGTTCAGTTCATAACTAAAAGTGCGATTGTGATTTCTCAGAATTTTCGTTAGTTTCATGTTTTTCTTACACTAACTAGCACTACTCCAGTACCCAAGTATCCCACTAGTTACGAAAGAGATTTTGTGAATTTTTGTGTCATTTCCTTACAGTGGACGACTCGAGAAGATATATATGGCTGTAAGATTTTCTGGCATTTCTCTTTAGAACCTAAGGAGCGTCTGTCTGACTTCTGTAGTAGTGTGGGGTTGGAAACTGCATCTTGCAGGAGCCACAGGGTAAAGGGTGCATCTCAGATTAATACGTTGCGCGGAATGGCAGAATAGCACCCACACGCTCACACTGCTTAGTAGAGCAACTGTTCAGCATTAACCATTAGGTACAGTCGCATACTCAGCACCACTGCCGGTAATATCTGTAATTCTCATCGCCGCAGTGGTACGAGAATTACATTGGAGCAATATCCCTAATTTTAATTGGTAAATGAACATTTGAAAACTGCTTCAGCTTTTCTGCTTTTGATTTGCTGTCCTCAATAATTTCAGTCTCTGTCTGGTCCACGAGTGTCTAGACACTTACTTTGGTACCGCCAACAACCTTTGCATGTAAACAGAATTTTTTCGGCTTTTGTAATATCCTTCGATAATATTCTGCTACGGCAATTGTTGAAGGCCTCACGCACTGGCCTGTTGACAACCAAACGCATCTCATTCAGCATCTACACATCTCTAGCACTATGTTTTATTTTACATATATTACGCAGTAATGTGTGTTACTTCAGAAGTTTCTTTACAGTGAGTATATATCGTGGTTAATCCCTCCCACCATGAATCCTTGTACTAGGACGGTAGCTATAAACTGCATGGTGAACTATTATTCTAAACAGGAGTCACAGTTTTTCTACGTGCTTCTGTCGAGAGTAAATGTTTCGAGTTCCTATTGAGATACGACACTACTCCCTCTTTATATACACTCATCAAAAAAGTTTTACATCATCCCTGTCCCCAGAACTCCTGAAGATAGACTTTGACTGTGGATATCGTATCACGAACACATTCCCTTTGACTGTTCAGAGATGTCACTAAACCCACCCAAAGATGTAAACAACCATGCATGAGAAGCGCCTATAAGACGGAGGGGTCCGAGAGCCGATAAGTTCCAGTCATTCCACCAGGAAGGAGGTACACTGCTCGTGTTGTCTGTAGTTCAACCGTGCCTAGACGGTCAATATCATGGTTCAATCGCGTCCGTATTGTTACTTTGTGCCAGTAAGGTCTCTCAATAAGGGAAGCGTCGAGGCGTCTCGGAGTGAACTAAAGCTATATTGTTCAGACGTGGATGAGATACAAAGAGACAGGAACTGTCGATGACATGACTCGCTCAGGTCGCCCAAAGTCTACTACTACAGTGGATGACCGCTACCTACGGATTATGGTTTGGAGTAACCCTGACAGTAGCGCCACCATGTATAATAATATCAGCGCACACTCCGCTGCAGAATGAAAATCTCATTCTGGAAACATCCCCCAGGCTGTGGCTAAGCCATGTCTCCGCAATATCCTTTCTTTTAGGTGTTCTAGTTCTGCAAGGTTCGCAGGAGAGCTGTATAGTTTGGAAGGTAGGAGACGGATACTGGCAGAAGTAAAGCTGTGAGTACCGGGCGTGAGTTGTGCTTCGGTAGCTCAGATGGTAGAGCACTTGCCCGAGAAAGGCAAAGGTCCCGAGTTCGAGTCTCGGTCGGGCACACAGTTTTAATCTGCCAGGAGGTTTCATATCAGCGCACACTCCGCTGCAGAGTGAAAATCTCATTATGTATAATAATGCTTTTCGTGCAGGCACAGGATGTTGTTTTACGACTCAAACTGTGCCCAAAAGGCTGCATGATGCGCAGCTTCACTCCCGACGTCCATGGCGAGGTCCATCTTTGCTACCACGACACCATGCAGCGCGGTACAGATGGGCCCACCAACATGCCGAATGGACCATTCAGGATTGGCATCACGTTCTCTTCACCGATAATTGTTGCATATGCCATCAACCAGACAATCGTCGAAGACGTGTTTGGAGGCAACCCGGTCAGCCTGAACTTCTTAGATACACTGCCCAGTGAGTGCAGCAAGGTGGAGGTTCCTTGCCGTTTTGGGGTGGCATTATGTGGGGCTGACGTAAACCGCTAGTGGTCATGGAAGGCGCCGTAACGGCTGTACGATACGTGAATGCCATCTTCTGACAACCATATCGGCAGCATATCGGCGAGGCATTCGTTTTCATCGACAACAATTCGCGCCCCCATCGTGCACATATTGTGAATGACTTCCTTCAGGATAACGACATCGCTCGACTTGAGTGGCCAGAATGTTCTCCAGACATGAACCGTATCGAACATGCCGGGGATAGATTGAAAAGGGCTGTTTTTGGACGATGTGACCCACTAACCACTCTGAGGGATCTACGCCGAATCGCCATTGAGGAGTGGGACAATCTGGACCAACAATGCCTTGATGAACTTGTGGATAGCATGCCACGAAGAATACATGCACGCATCAATATAAGAGGACGTGCTGCTGGGTAGTAGAGGTACTGTTGTGTACAGCAATCTGGACCACCACCTCTGAAGGTCTCTCTGCATGATGGAATAACATGCAATGTGTGGTTTTCATGAGCAATAAAAAGGGCGCAAATTGTGTTTATGTTGAGTTCTATTCCAATTTTCTGTACAGGTTCCGGAACTCTCGAAACCGAGGGGATGCAAAACTTTTTTTGATGTGTGAAAATAATAATTCTCCCTGTTTCAGTTGCCCTTTGTAGTGTGGTAATCACTGTTGATACGGCTGTCTGATAGGCAGTGATACCAGTTTGGGTGTGGCTGTAGGATAAAATTGGACGTGTTTTGTATACCATGACGCGTTTTCATGTTATCCATTGTATACGAGTGGGTTGCTGTTGGTAACTGGGAATATTAATTTTAACATTTTTGAAGGTCCCCTGCATGTCTGAGCCAACACATCTGCACTGCTCGCCGCTAAGTGCTGTTTGCCCAGCTCAATACAGTAGTCAGTTCTCGGTCATCCGTAACTGCTAGGCCCTTCCTACATGTAATATGGTTGACTCATTAGGCTAACCTTCCTTGTAGCTTTGCTGTGTGGACAAAGCTAAGTAAGACAAATAGAACATTTGTGTAAAATTGTCCATGCTGGAATTTTGCAACACACTCAAAGTAAGTGTTCATTCTGGTAAAACGTCCAGTAGCCAAAACTTTTCCGACAGAAGGCTATAACTCTGTCCAGTACTTAGATTTCATACCTGGGAAATCTTCCCCTTACTTAAAACAGTTCCAGGCGCAATTCTGTAATCTCTCAAAACTTAAAATTGCCAGACAAGTACCACATCACAAAACATACCCGACAGTACTACATCAAACTCTCTCCAGTCACTCATAGCCTTCATCGCAACTTGAGCTAACAGTTCACAATCTATGAATAGTTGCAGTTTACACATGGAACTGCCTTCCTGCAGTCAAAAAAATAAATTTTCTCTCTGTGATATCTTACACTAGAATTATTTAGGATATATAATCGATGTGATACGAGACTATCAACGAAATTTAGGTGGATAACCAACTCCATGCTCTGATATAAATCGAAACTCCCAAAAATCATCAAAAATTTTCTGAAGATGTTGCATATTTTCTGCTTCACTATGGGCACACAACATGAGTTGGCAAGCAAAGTCTGCACAGTTCGACACTATACATACACTGTGATCACGCATCAAACTACGAGAATGCCAACATATTAAAATACATGGTCCAGTCGCATTCATGTGACCACCATCTATACTCGACGTCGACGTGCAGTTATAGATGTATGAGCTCAACAGCGAAGATTACAATTTCAGTTTGTCTTGGTTAACTATAGTTAACCTCTGCACCTTATGCAAGGTGCAAGTGTCGCAAGATACTTTATATCAGGAAGTTTACTTGGCGATCTGATGCTGACCAAGGATCGAAAACAGTCGTTAGTGAGAGTAGAAAGAACAATATTCTGAATCTTGAACGAACATAGAAAAACAATTACTACAGTGATCACTGTGTCTTATTCACATCTTTGCTTCTTAATTTTCCTTCTTTTTCTCGACATTTACTGCTATTGTTCATCTGACTTCTGGGAATTCTACGCACAAAAGGACTCCTGTGTTAAACTACAATGTACCCTGTTTCGTCCGGAGAGAAATTCCATCCGACAGGCGTTGTTTTGTCTGCAGTTGACATGATTCCAGACGACGAGGCGTACGACCACGGGCCAGTAACTTCACATGCAAAACAGGGGCTGACGTGGCCTTGTATACGGAACACAAGGAAAACATGAGCCGCGCTCATAACAGGCAAAACAACAGTGTGTGTATTTCTAAACCGACAGTATCTACCACCAGAGAACAGCAACACTGTTACAACGTTACTTTTTTGTCGACGGTGTATTGCAAATTTTTTTGATTAGTTACGTTATACCTCGAAAGCAAAATGAAACGCGAATGATTGCCATGTCCATTAAATTTCACAACTGTGATAAAGTGTTGCTGCAAGGAAAAACCTATTGCTAATTTGCTCATCATATTCTGGATAACCCCAAGTCAAATTTAATTTTCACTTGTTTTTAAATGAATGATAAAAAAATATTTTTCTTATCGGTAGTTCTCCGTTAGGTTGTGGCTTCAATGTCATTATTACATCCTTCCCGGTAGTAGATTTCGTTTTTGGGATTCCAGGATACCCACAAATTTAATTGTAGCCTAACCGTAACTTAAATTTATTATTTACATTCAGTTATGAACTTTTTATGAATCATGAGAAGTGTTTAAGAAAAGAGCAAAGGTAGGTTTCTAAGAAACCTTTGAAGTTCACACGGAAGCAATAAGTCAAACAATACTTAGCATGTCAGTATGACTATTCGATTCAGGACATGGAATGAACGAGTTTAGTGATCAACTAAAGTGCTGCGAAAGTTTGATACGTCGAAAAGATAGAGCTGACGCTTCATGATGGCGATAACATAATGAGAGAAATTACCATTAGCTAGTTTCTGGTTGAAATCTTCAGCAAACCATCTGTAAACGTGATCATTGGAGACGGAGCACAAGCTCGTACTGGAAAGGAAAGGGAAGGGAAGGAAGTTGGCCATTTCAAAGCAACCATCAACATCAGCATCTACACACATACTCAGCGAGGCACCAAATGATGCAAGGCGGAAGGTACCTAGTAACACTACCAGCTATTCCCTTTCCTGTTCCTTCACAAATGAAAATGACTGTCTATAGGTCTCTCCGTATGATACCCAACTTCTCTCATTTTGTTTTCAAGGTCTTTAGGTGAAATGTACTTTGGCGGCAGTAAGATAATTCCACCGTCAGTCGCAAATGCCGAATCTTTAAATTTTCTCCAGTATGTTCCATGAAAGGCATGTCGTCTCCCTTTCAGGGATGCACCTGAGTCCACGAAGCATCTCCGTAATACTCGTGTGTTAATCGAACCTAAGCCGTGAAGAGTGGCCGCGTGGTTTGAGGCGCCATGTTATAGATTGCGCGGCACCTCCTGCCCGAGGTTCGAGTCCTCCCTCGGGCACTGGTGTGTGTGTTGTCCTTAGCGTACGTTAGTTTAATTAGTGTTTAAGTCTAGGGACCGATGAACTCAGCAGTTCGATCCCTAAGGAATTCAAGCACATTTTTTAAATCGAACGTACTGGTAACATGTCCAGCAGCATGCATCTGAACTGCTTCGATGTTTTCCTTTAGTCCGACATGGTGGGGCCCAAATACTCGAGCACCACTGAAGAATGGGCTACACTAGTGTTCTGTACGAGGTATCCTTTGTAGATGAGCCACATATTCCCAGAATTCTCCCAGTGAACTGAAGTTAACCAGTCGCCTTTCCTATTACTAACTTCACGTCCTCGTTGCATTTCATATCGCTTTGCAACGTTGCGTCTTGATATGTTATCGACGTGACTGATCAAACAACACACACCTAATACTATATACGAACGTTACATGTTGTTTTTCGTACGCATCTGCTTTAACTTACATTTTTCTACATTTAGAGCAAGCTGCCATTCATCACACCAAATAAAAATTTTGTCTCAGTCGTCCTGTTTCTTCCTACAGGGACTCAACAACAGTTTCCCGTAGATTACAGCGTCATGAGCAAACGGTTGTAAATTGCTGCTCACCTTGTACGTCACATCCTTTGTGTACGTAGAGAACAAGATAGGACCTATAGCGCAGAACAAGACAGAATCTATAACACTTTTCTGGGACACTCCTGACGATGCCCTTGTGTCTGATGACTCACCGACCAAGACAACATGCTGCATTCTATCATTTAAGCAGTCTTCGAGCCACTCATGTCTGGAAAATAATTCCGTATGCCCGAACTGCCGTTAACAGTCTGCGCCAAACGCTTTCCGCGTATGTAGGAATATCGAATCTGCCTGCTGCCCTTTACCCATGTTCGCAGGATATCATGCCCGGGGAGGACAAGCTGAGTTTTGTATAAGCGGTGCATTCTTAAGTCGTGCTGATTTGTGGACGGAAGCTTTTCTTTGGTTCAAATGGCTCTGAGCACATGCGACTTAACGTCTGAGGCCATCAGTCGCCTAGAACTTAGAACTAATTAAACCTAACTAACCTAAGGACATCACACACATCCATGCCCGAGGCAGGATTCGAACCTGCCTGAAGTGCCTAGAACTGCTCGGCCACTGCGGCCGGCTGTCCAGCTAAAAGATGCTCCAAATAGTCCTTTAAGTTTTCATCCATTTTGCTATACTATAAAGAAACCACAATACGTCAACAATTATCCTTCCAATAAACTCAACACTTCCTACACCACAATTTTCCGTGCATATAACAATCTGTCCTACAAGTTTTATAGTTCCTCCGAACACACAACACTGATCACTACCACCAAAGAAAAAAATTTCAACGATAAAAGGTACTCAAATTTTAGGCAGCTCGGTGCTGCTCCTGTATCGACGTCTCGGCTGAAGCAAGGGTGGTCTGCAGTGTCGGCTCGGCTGTAGCGGCTATATCGGTACTGCGATGCCTCGGCTGAAGAGGTGTTTCGGCTGAAGAGATGTCAGCACTGCGGCGATGGTTCAGCAGCAGCGACGACGGGATTAGGTTTCCGCCGGGCTCAGCTGAACCTGGTTAGTGAACCTGTACAGAACTTAATCCGTCTCCTAGCAACGGAACCCTCCTCAAAGTAACCTTTAAGAACGCAACGACGTGCGACGAAGAAACTTCCGTCATCCAGCACCCTCTCGCTACGTCTTGCTATTCAGGATGGCCCCATACTACGCACATCCTCCGCCCGGGTTCGCCACAGACTGTAACGCGCCGACTGGCGGTACTCAAGATCGAACTCACAACGACAACGGATCGTACTGTACCAGCGTCGCTACGCCGCTGATGTATGGCTTCCTGCTGCGCAAAATTACTTGAACGAACCAATCTACCACTACAGCATCAATTTGGTACAGTTTTAATTTTACAGTCGATATTATGACTGTGGATCGCTATTAGTTTTCAGAAGATTCGAGTCGTAGCGGAGAGCTTGGCAAATACTCGAAGTCTAGCTCGTACCGTAGTTGCACTCTTGAAAGACACTATTACACAACGAATAGACACGCATAAAACATCCCAATGACACTGACAAACAATATCGAGGAGCAATTACTAGACAGGCAGATTTCGATAACAACTCCCTTTATCATATTATCGGACAAAACAAAACACAAAACCACTTTAAATACCATACCTGTTTATATTATGTAAAGCTAAATGTTACCTCTAGTTTATAATTGTTCTCACACACAATAAAATTCTCTCAACGCAGCACACTATCTCTGGAAAAGTCTCGTAATCTTTTAATTACTTACAATATTTATATCAAATATATCGTCGTGTTACAATCAATTCACTTTAAGTTGCTTTCAATGATTTCTATAAGGATTAAGATAATTGATGCTACCATGAAATTTCTTTCTGTTTAGTCCAGCTTTGCTATGTAAATAATACGGCGTAATCTACTCCACAGATTAACCAAGTTATGAGTATAATCGCTGACTTTTCCGTGACGACTTTCGACAACTTCAGTTCTAATTGCAGTTACTTAGGACACTCTTTCAATGAATGAAATCGTTTTAACTGTTTAGAATATCTACACTCTGTATATTTAGCGCGGATCAACTCAATTAATGAACTTTTTGATCAGGCAGAACTTACAAACACTATCGAAAAATTGTGTCATGCTAAGCGTTATTAATATCTCTGAAACTAAACCTTTGCTTTTCTCACAAAATATTGCTACACACAACAGTTACTAATTAATAACACGTAAAAGTTTCTTTTAACCCAAGAAAACTTATTTGTTGGGTCTAGGTATCACAGTACCATTTAATTCACGTAAGTGAGCGAGTGCCAGCAAGGACTGAGACACCCCACAAAAACGGAAATTCAATAATAATTAAAAGAAATGAACAAAAATACTAGGCGCCACTGCCCCTTTAACCCTAACCTTAAGTAAGAATTTAACATAATTCTGAGCCCCTTCAAACGTTAGCAAAATGCGACCCGCTAAGTTACCTAAATTGAAATAAGCCACTCGTCACTTTGACTAATAAAGTTTTTGTTTAGTTGTGTGTTGCTCGTAAATGGTTCCTTTTATTCTCGTCGCTTATCAACTCAACTACTGGTGCGATCTATCATATTACAGTGAAACAGTTCGCATCTATAGCAGCCAATTCTAAGTCCGCTTTATGATCGTGGTATTTAAACAACAACAACAACAACAATATGTGTTCGAGGATTTCCATTCTCGACACACACACACACCAGTCACTACCAAACCACTCCAACAAAGCAGCTAAGAACCCAGTTACCTCTGGGCGAGCCGCGACCACTAATTGTACACCACGGACAGGATATCGGTTCCAACGATTCCCAAAAACTCGTCAACTGCAAATGTCCTCTCTAACCCGGCTCACGCTGTATCTATCACAGCAAACTATTTCATACTCCCGAACTGTCCACCGGGCGTCAATAAATCGATCGCCCTAGCACATAAATTTGCATAAACCAGTGTCTCATCCGCGACTATTTATAAAATCTCACAGAGCCTACGCACATTCCGTAGCTCAGCTTTGGGAGGAAACTACCGTCACAGCCACGTACATGAACAGGAGCCTAAAAGACAGAGTACCCACGCTGCCACCGTGAACTGCACCAAAATAACATACTGGTTCTACCAGAAAAACTTCTTTCCCTCTCCGAAGCCTTAAACACCAACTGCGGTGCATCAATACAAAACGTAATGGGTCGACCTAGACGTACCGTACCCTGATACACTCCTGGAAATGGAAAAAAGAACACATTGACACCGGTGTGTCAGACCCACCGAACTTGCTCAGGACACTGCGAGAGGGCTGTACAAGCAATGATCACACGCACGGCACAGCGGACACACCAGGAACCGCGGTGTTGGTCGTCGAATGGCGCTAGCTGCACAGCATTTGTGCACCGCCGCCATCAGTGTCAGCCAGTTTGCCGTGGCATACGGAGCTCCATCGCAGTCTTTAACACTGGTAGCATGCCGCGACAGCGTGGACGTGAGCCGTATGTGCATTTGACGGACTTTGAGCGAGGGCGTATAGTGGGCATGCGGGAGGCTGGGTGGACGTACCGCCGAATTGCTGAACACGTGGGGCGTGAGGTCTCCACAGTACATCGATGTTGTCGCCAGTGGTCGGCGGAAGGTGCACGTGCCCGTCGACCTGGGACGGGACCGCAGCGACGCACGGATGCACGCCAAGACCGTAGGATCCTACACAGTGCCGTAGGGGACCGCACCGCCACTTCCCAGCAAATTAGGGACACTGTTGCTCCTGGGGTATCGGCGAGGACCATTCACAACCGTCTCCATGAAGCTGGGCTACGGTCCCGCACACCGTTAGGCCGTCATCCGCTCACGCCCCAACATCGTGCAGCCCGCCTCCAGTGGTGTCGCGACAGGCGTGAATGGAGGGACGAATGGAGACGTGTCGTCTTCAGCGATGAGAGTCGCTTCTGCCTTGGTGCCAATGATGGTCGTATGCGTGTTTGGCGCCGTGCAGGTGAGCGCAACAATCAGGACTGCATACGACCGAGGCACACAGGGCCAACACCCGGCATCATGGTGTGGGGACCGATCTCCTACACTGGCCGTACACCTCTGGTGATCGTCGAGGGGACACGGAATAGTGCACGGTACATCCAAACCGTCATCGAACCCATCGTTCTACCATTCCTAGACCGGCAAGGGAACTTGCTGTTCCAATAGGACAATGCACGTCCGCATGTATCCCGTGCCACCCAACGTGCTCTAGAATGTGTAAGTCAACTACCCTGGCCAGCAAGATCTCCGGATCTGTCCCCCATTGAGCATGTTTGGGACTGGATGAAGCGTCGTCTCACGCGGTCTGCACGTCCAGCACGAACGCTGGTCCAACTGAGGCGCCAGGTGGAAATGGCATGGCAAGCCGTTCCACAGGACTACATCCAGCATCTCTACGATCGTCTCCATGGGAGAATAGCAGCCTGCATTGCTGCGAAAGGTGGATATACACTATACTAGTGCCGACATTGTGCATGCTCTGTTGCCTGTGTCTATGTGCCTGTGGTTCTGTCAGTGTGATCATGTGATGTATCTGACCCCAGGAATGTGTCAATAAAGTTTCCCCTTCCTGGGACAATGAATTCACGCTGTCCTTATTTCAATTTCCAGGAGTGTATATCAACTTAGTCGGTAAGAGGTCTACTCGGGAACTAACTACCTTCTTACGTCATACAATAGGAACCATTTATACGAACAAACACGCATCGCCACGCCAACTTTTGACAATTAATTAATTAATTAATCGTTGATGCTGTCGGTTCTCTACGACAGCGGCCGGCTGTTGCGCGTCGCTCAGGAAGCATCTCTGGATCCAGCGACGGCGAGTTGTTGCATCGCTGAAGTCGCGCGTGCTCACCACCTGTTTTTTTCGTCGACGCTCTCGGATCGTCTATAACACGTTTTGTCACCCTTAATACATCTTACACGTATATTTATAGTAACCACCAGGTGTTATTAGCCATTTATCGGGTCGGATGCTCATCAATTGTAAAGGCGAACGTAACATGTGCGTTTTCACACAGCACATGCCGTCCTTCCGAATGCTAGCCTGGTGATGAAGTGAGATGTAATGTTACTTAAAAACCGTCCTGATTGCAAATTTTTTTTATTCAAATGACCTGTTTCGGTTCATTCAGAACCATCTTCAGATCTGTAAAAATAATGATACTAATTTACTATTTCACGGAAGCTAATCTTTTTCACCCTATCTAATCAATATCAAATGTACCAGAGCGTAACTGATATTTCAGTTACAGGAGTAACCCGTCCAAATCCAGCAATTTTCACATGCTACGTCACATAAAATTGGTTGACAGAATGCACGTCATTTATATTAATTATAACACTATCACCGACAGGTGGCGTCTGGTACATTTTTTACATTCCATTTGCACATACTGTATTCAGTAGATCTTTTTTTTAATTAAAAATACTTAATTAAAATATGTAGATGTCAAGATTAAAATCTGTACTTATCAGCATTAATAAAAAAACAGTAAAATTATCATTTTTATACGATCTAAAAAACATAGGGCGATTTATATATCTATGGTGATGGTGTGAACTTGTTTTCCTCTACGGTCTGCTTCCGTATTTCCCGCCATTTCGGTGTTGTGCCGCGGTCCGCTCAGTCGTCTGATGTCCATCGCTGCGGGCAAGAGGCCGCACAGGAGGGCCCCGTCAACGACGCCAGGCACTCCACGCGTCTTCCGGCTTCTCCACCGCGCACCATCTCTCATCCCTCGGCCTGGATCTCCACACGCAACAGTTCTCATCTTAGTAGGTCGTCATAAATGCTAAAATAGGCGTTATGATTGAATTCGCTTTGCTCGTTGAGGATTAAATCCGGATCTTTATTTTTTTGTGGGTGTATATTTCAATTTCTTCCAAAATGTTAAGAAACCGTCCCTTATGAGCTCTATGCAGGATGTCTGAATTGTGTTCAATGTTCGTGACTGAGTGGTTTGTCGCAGCCATATGCGCCACAAAAGCTGTTTTGTTTTGAGAGTAGGAGTGCTCCCTGAATCTGGTTTCAAAGTTCCTACCAGTCTGCCCTATATATTGTTTACAGCAGTCATTACATTTGATCTTATATACACCTGAATCATGAAATTTATTCCTAATATTACATATTCTATGCCGGAGCTTCAATTTTAACGTGTTATTTGTTCGGAACCCTATTTTAACGTCGGATTTACGAAAGCATCTTTCAATTTTATCTGTAATTCTTCCATTGTAAGTGAGAGCTACATATTTTTTTCTTGTTGTTCCTCTTAACTGCTACTTGATTTCCTTTTATTTGTTCGTTTCCTCTTCTTTATCTTCCTATAAATATTCATCACCTGCTTACACGTATATCCGTTCGCTACGGCCACTTGTTTTAAAACACTTAACTCCTTTTCTACTTCCTATTGGCTTAGTGGCAATCTTAGTAGCCTGTATACCATCGAAGTAAAATATGCCCATTTGTATTGCGGTGGGTGACAAGAGCGCTCATTGATAACGACATCTGTCGTCTGAAATAGTAAATTAGTATCATTATTTTTACAGATCTGAAGATGGTTCTGAATGAACCGAAACCGGTCATATGAATTAAAAAAAATTGCAATCAAGACGGTTTTTAAGTAACATTATAAAATCACTGATTGCTGTTATCCCATAAGACATTATGTCTGTTTTTGCAAAGGAGTGAGATGTAGCTGAAAGCGTGGAAAGAACGTTGACTATACTATGGCGGGAAAAGAGATAACAATAAGCATCAAACCGCCAATGCTGTTGCTGATTACTGACAAAAGCATGTCTATTAAAGACAGTGGTCTCGCGGAAGCTCAATTTTTTGTTGACTAATATGAAACCCCTCCCCCCATGAACCATGGACCTTGCAGTTGGTGGGGAGGCTTGCGTGCCTCAGCGATACAGATGGCCGTACCTTAGGTGCAATCACGACGGAGGGGTATCTGTTGAGAGGCCAGACAAACGTGTGGTTCCTGAAGAGGGGCAGCAGCCTTTTCAGTAGTTGCAGGGGCAACAGTCTGGATGGTTGACTTATCTGTCCTTGTAACAATAACCAAAACAGCCTTGCTATGCTGGTACTGTGAACGGCTGAAAGCAAGGGGAAACTACGGCCGTAATTTTTCCCGCGGGCATGCAGCTTTACTGTATGGTTAAATGATGATGGCGTCCTCTTGGGTAAAATATTCCGGAGGTAAAATAGTCCCCCATTCGCATATCCGGGCGGGGACTACTCAATAGGATGTCGTTATAAGGAGAAAGAAAACTGGCGTTCTACGTATCGGAACGTGGAATGTCAGATCCCTTAATCGGGCAGGTAGGTTAGAAAATTTTAAAAGGGAAATGGATAGGTTAAAGTTAGATATAGTGGGAATTAGTGAAGTTCGGTGGCAGGAGGAACAAGACTTCTGGTCAGGTGAATACAGGGTTATAAATACAAAATCAAATAGGGGTAATGCAGGAGTAGGTTTAATAATGAATAAAAAATAGGAGTGCGTGTAAGCTACTACAAACAGCATAGTGAACGCATTATTGAGGCCAAGATAGATAGGTAGCCCACACCTACTGCAGTAGTACAAGTTTATATGCCAACTAGTTCTGCAGATGACGAAGAAATTGAGGAAATGTATGATCAAATAAAAGAAATTATTCAAATAGTGAAGGGTGACGAAAATTTAATAGTAATGGGTGACTGGAATTCGGTAGTAGGAAAATGGAGAGAAGGAAACGTAGTAGGTGAATATGGACTGGGGCAAAGAAATGAAAGAGGAAGCCGCCTGGTAGAATTTTGCACAGAGCACAACTTAATCATAGCTAACACTTGGTTCAAGATTCATAAAAGAAAGCTGTATACATGGAAGAAGCCTGGAGATACTGACAGGTTTCAGATAGATTATATAATGGTACGGCAGAGATTTAGGAACCAGGTTTTAAATTGTAAGACATTTCCAGGGGCAGATGTGGACTCTGACCACAATCTATTGATTATGACCTGTAGATTAAAACTGAAGAAACTGCAAAAAGGTGGGAATTTAAGGAGATGTGACCTGGATAAACTAAAAGAACCAGAAGGAGTTTCAGGGAGAGCATAAGGGAGCAATTGACAGGAATGGGGGAAAGAAATACAGTAGAAGAACAATGGTTAGCTTTGAGGGATGAAGTAGTGAAGGCAGCAGAGGATCAAGTAGGAAAAAAGACGAGGATTAGTAGAATTCTTGGGTAACAGAAGAAATACTGAATTTAATTGATGACAAGAGAAAATATAAAAATGCAGTAAATGAAGCACTCAAAAAGGAATACAAACGTCTCAAAAATGATATCGACAGGAAGTGCTAAATGGCTATGCAGGGATGGCTAGAGGAGAAATGTAAGGATGTAGAGGCTTATCTCACTAGGGGTAAGATAGATACTGCCTAAAGGAGACCTTTGGAGAAAAAAGGACCACTTGTATGAATATTAAGAGCTCACATGGAAACCCAGTTCTAAGCAAAGAAGGGAAAGCAGAAAGGTGGAAGGAGTATATAAAGTGCGATGCACTTCAGGACAATATTATGGAAATGGAAGAAGATGTAGATGAAGATGAAATGGGAGATACGATACTGCGTGAAGAGTTTGACAGAGCTCTGAAAGACCTGAGTCGAAACAAGGCCCCCGGAGTAGGCAAAATTCCATTGGAACTACTGACGGCCTTGGGAGAGCCAGTCGTGACAAAACTCTACCATCTGGTGAGGAAGATGTATGAGACAGGCTAAATACCCTCAGACTTCAAGAAGAATATAATAATTCCAAATCCAAAGAAAACAGGTGTTGACAGATGTGAAAATTACCGAACTATCAGTTTAATAACTCACAGCTGCAAAATACTAACGCGAATTCTTTATAGACGAATGGAAAAACTTGTAGAAGCCGACCTCGGGGAAGATCAGTTTGGATTCCGTAGATATGTTGGAACACGTGAGGCAATACTGACCCTACGACTTATCTTAGAAGCTAGATTAAGGAAGGGCAAACCTACGTTTCTTGCATTTGTAGACTTAGAGAAAGCTTTGACAATGTTGACTGGAATACTCTCTTTCAAATTCTGAAGGTGGCAGGGGAAAAATACAGGGAGCGAAAGGCTATTTACAATTTGTACAGAAACGAGATGGCAGTTTTAAGAGTCGAGGGACATCAAAGGGAAGCAGTGGTTGGGAAGGGAGTGAGACAGGGTTGTAGTCTCTCGCCGATGTCATTCAATCTGTATATTGAGCAAGCAGTAAAGGAAACAAAAGAAAAATTCGGAGTACGTATTAAAATCCACGGAGAAGAAATAAAAACTTTGAGGTTCGCCGATGACATTGTAATTCTGTCAGAGACAGCAAAGGGCTTGGAGAGCAGTTGAACGGAATGGACAGTGTCTTGAAAGGGGGATATAAGATGAACATCAGCAAAAGCAAAACAAGGATAATGGAATGTAGTCGGTTTAAGTCAGGTGATGCTGAGGGAATTAGATTAGGAAATGAGACACTTGAAGTAGCAAAGGAGTGTTGCTATTTGGGGAGCAAAATAACTGATGATGGTCGAAGTAGAGAGGATATAAAATGCAGACTGGCAATGGCAAGGAAAGCGTTTCTGAAGAAGAGAAATTTGTTAACATCGAGTATAGATTTAAGTGTCAGGAAGTCGTTTCTGAAAGTATTTGTTTGGAGTGTAGCCATGTATGGAAGTGAATCATGGACGATAAATATTTTGGACAAGAAGAGAATAGAAGCTTTCGAAATGTGGTGCTACATAAGAATGCTGAAGATTAGATGGGTAGATCACATAACTAACGAGAAGGTATTGATTCGGATTGGGGAGAAGAGAAGTTTGTGGCACAACTTGACCAGAAGAAGGGATCGGTTGGTAGGACATGTTCTGAGGCATCAAGGGATCACCAATTTCGTATTGCAGGGCAGCGTGGAGGGTAAAAGTCGTAGAGGGAGCTGACTACACTAAGCAGATTCAGAAGGATTTAGGTTGCAGTAGGTACTGGGAGATGAAGCTTGCACAGGATAGAGTAGCAAGGAGAGCTGCATCAAATTAGTCTCAGGACTGAAGACCACAACAACAACAACAATATGAAAACATTACTCTGTTAAAATTCACAATTGTCGATTGTAGTGTGAATCGGTCATTCCTGAAAGTACACAAAGGCTTACAATTTATTTACGAGGTCTGAAGTATGCACAAGATGAAGATAAGCCGACAGTCGTGTTCTGGCATGACTATGTTAACATATCAGATTTTTATGATAAAAGTGTTCATTACGTTAGCAGGGATAAATATGTGAACCAATAATAGGCTGCGTCATTTGTAAAATCGTTCGTGAGCATTAATAGCAGAAGACACCTATTTGTTTATTTTCGTGTATAGACCGGCTGCAGAAATCGAAATAGTTGATACCGACCAATAATATATAGGGAACTGTTTGTTACTACGCAGACGGTTGTTTCTTAACACAGCTTTCGCATATGCCACTATTTGGCCCATCATAATTTCTACGCTATAGTGAGTGTTGTTATTACGGTAGCTGGTTTTATGTGGAGGGAGGTTCCATACATACAATGTCTGCTGAAGTGAAATGTGTGGGGAGGGCGTCCTGCCGCGTAGACCGGTCACCTGGTGCAAGTCTTTTTTGTTGACGCCATCTCGGCGTCTAGAGTGTCGATGAGGATGATATGATTTGAAGACAACACAACACTCAGTCCTCGAGCGGAGAAAATCTCCGGCCCGGTCGTGAATCGAATCCTAGCTCCTCGTATGGCATTCTGCCGCACTGACCACCCACCTATGGACGCGGACACCACCTGATGAAAAGTGTCCGGACACTGCTATGTAATGCGGGACTGACCGCTAGATGTCACGAGATGAGGATCAGGCAGTATAAAAAGAGGCCGGGAGTACTGTTTTATCATTCCGACATCTACAAGGTTAGAGCAGAATGCATAGAGGACCACGCGAAACTCATGCAGCTCTGCGAAACCGAGAAGTGACACTCCCTCACGCAGAGCACTGAACAGCTGGAGCGCTGAAGGTCGTCTTTTGCCACCTGCCGCGGCAGCTGGAGGGCATCGGCTTACAGTCCCTCCACGTCGGCCTCATGCTGTCGCCCAGGATCCACAGGGACATGTCCTTGTTCCTAGTGGTATTGGTTGAGAATCGGAAATTTTTTCAGGTTGACAACATTGCCGACTTCTACTTAAAAGTCGAACCACTCCGTGCGAAAGGCAGGCGAGCTCAGTGCTTCAACTGCCAGCACGTGGATCACATGGCAAAATATTGCAGGATGGCTGAGCGCTGTTGCAAGTGCGCCGAGGAGCACCAGTCGCGGGACTGCCGGAAGAAGAAAGAAGACCGGCCGAGGTGCTGCAACTGCAACGGGGGTCACGGCGCCTGCTATCGAAGGTGCGCCGCATTCAAGCGCGGGAAGGGCGCCAGCCGCGTAAACCCGAGTCGCAGCCTCGCGGACGTCGCTAAGGGGAAGCCGGCAGCCCCCTCCGAGAAGCCAGAGCCGCTCGTAGGGCAGGCCGCACCGGCACCGCAGCCGATTCAGCTGGCTTCACCGGCGGCGCTGCCTGCTGTCGGGCGGCTGCGAGGACGGTTGCCGTCCGCGCAGGGCGTTCCCAGCACACCGCTCCGCTGCCGATTACAGGAAACGTTGCGATGGAGTCAAACCTTCCCGCAACGGCGAAGGAAGACACCACCGTGCTGGCCGCGCTTCTGCGATCGCTCAACCAGCTGATGACTCAGCTACCGGTGCTCGTGGGAGCGGTGACGGCGGCCCTCCAGGTCACCGCCGGGAGAAGCCAGCCTTAAAATGGATAACGACCATATTGATGGGTTAACCATTTGCACGTTTAACGCTACGGGCCTCCACCCACAGCAGGGCGAATTTCGCCAGTTCCTACGGGACTAGGTGGTCGACATCTGCCTGGCGCAGGAGACCTTCCTCAAACCCGGGGTCGACGTGCGAGCAGCAAATTTTTGCTGCTACTGAGATGACAGAGCCACCCACGGGGGCACCACTCCCATCTATGTCAAGAAGTCACTGCGCCACCACCGAGTGCAACTGCCGGCGCTCAATGTGCTGCACGCCACAGGAGTGGCCGTCAACACCACCGCCGGAAAGATTCTTTTGGTGTCTGTGTACCGGCAGCCTGACAGACTAGACGAAGCCGACTTCGGCGCCCTGCTGTCGCTGGAGGGGCGAGATTTCATTGCCGGTGATTTCAATGCGAGACACACCGAATGGAACTCGCGAACTGTCAACCGCAGCAGGCGCCGCCTCTCCCGCGCTGTTCACCGCTGCGACGTGATCACCTTGGGGCCGTTTGACCCCACGATCTTCCCTCTACGTCGACAACCGGACGTGCTCGATATTGCTCTTCTCAAGGGCATCGGGCAATTCGCGAACGCCGAGACGCGAAACGCCCTGTCCTCCGACCACGTACCGATCATTTATGACCTCGACGTGGTCGGAGCTTCTCTTCCAGAGAGCTGTCCGAGCTATCGCAGACTGGACGCCGACCGCTTTCGGACGAAAGCCCTCGAACAGCGCGAGGGTGCGCCAAACCCCGCAGAGGTAGGGGCAGACGCCGCCCTAGCATTCTTCACCCGAAGAATAGTCCGAGCAGCAGATGAAGCCAAGCCGAGTCATCGCTAAGGGCCACGAGACTTCTCACGACAGCTACTGCGCCCCATTCTCGACGCGATCACCGAGAAGAACCGACTGTTTCATGAATGGCAGCTCACTCGCCAATCAGACACGAAGCGCTGCTTAAACTGCATGAGACGGGAAATGAAGGCAGCAGTCGAGCAACACCGGAACCAGGAATGGGCAGACCTTGTGTCTACCCTCAATCCTAAGGATGGTAGTGTATGGAGGGTGGTAAAATCCTTCCTAAGCGGGCGACAGCGAATACCGCCCTTACAGGTCGGGAACGACTTCGCTAGCGACCCGAACGCAGCGAACTTCACACCGGTGGCCGACATCATCGATTCGGAGCACATACGGCGGGTTCACGAGCAACTACCAACCTTCCGCGCCTAAAGGGAGGAAGACGACGTTATCGAGCCGATAACGGAAATGAAGTTGCTGTGCAGCTTTACTTGCTGAACCCCAACAAGGCTGGAGGCAGCGATGGTGTCACAAACCTCCTGCTGAAGAATCATCCACCGGGATTACACCGGCAATTTGCCGATGTTTTCAACGAGATCCTCCTATCAGGTGTCTACCCTTCTGCGTGGAAACACGCGGAGCTTGTGGCCATTCTGAAATCCGGCAAGGACCCACGCCAGGCATCCAGCTACCGACCCATCAGCCTCCTCCCGTCCCTCTCGAACGTTTTCAAGAGGGTGTACGCGAGTAGACTGATGCGGCACGTCACCCAGGAGGACATCATCCCGGACGAGCAGTTTGGGTTTCGAGAAGAACATGCCACTTCCCACCAGCTACTGCAGGCGGTAGAACCGGCGATGAGGGCACTGGAAACAAGGGAATACGTTGGGACAATGTTCCTCGACGTCTCCCGAGCGTTTGACCCGGTGTGGCACGACGGTATCGAGTTCAAACTTTTTGAATAACGGATACCGACGTCCCACATGACGCTGCTGCGATCGTGCCTGTCTGAACGAATGTTCTACGTGAGGGCCGACGACGGTACGTCCACAGACCGGCAGATAGGTGCAGGAGTGCTTCAGGGGTCGGTACTCGGTCCCTCGCTGTACTCCCTGTACACTGCCGACGCCCCGAAAGTGGCAGGAGTTGAACTGGCGCTGTAAGCGGATGATACAGCCCTGTTCACTCGCAGCATGAACGCCCAGGTGCTAAGAAACCGCTTCCAACGCGAGTGCGACGCGTTGGGCTCATGGGAAACAAAATGGCGGCTGAAATTCAACACCACGAAGAGCCAGGCAGCTGTCTTCACCCGAAGACTTCTGCCGCCAGGGCTTACGCCAGTCGAAATTCCGGGAGAAACTATCTCATGGAGTGGGACGGCGAAATACCTAGGGGTCACCCTAGACCGCAGGCTCACCTGGAAGGGACAGGCGATTCTTCGTGGGGATAGTGAATAAGGAAGTAAGGCTTATTATAAAACTATGTGATCAAAAAGCAAGGCAGGAAAGTAAAACAAGTTATCTATGTGCTGGCTATTATGCTGGAGTAACTGTACGATCTGTTATAACAATTCTAAAAGGGTAATTTTCTCAGACGTGAACCCTTTTTGCATCTGATAAAAAGCATCTAACATTTAAAGTATATAAGTTTCACTGTGGTTACTTGGATATGGATGTAATCTGAGACGTTATTACTACATGCATGTGAACATGAGATTTTCACTGCAAGATGGAAACAGCCGAGAAACCCTCACAAACGACAATGGCTCGTCATGGCGAGAAAAAGCATTTCAGTGGTTGCATACCCAGTGTCAGCATCGATAAACTAATTATGCAACAGTCCAAACAAATGAAGAAGTTGTCTCTTTTATTCTGAAAGAATGAGTATCCTGAAAGAGTGCGGTGATCTGGTACCTTTTATTTCTTGAAATGTATTTCTGACAAAGGCAGATCTGCACTCATGACTGTTTTGCGAACGACGTGAGCCCTTCTCCTCACAAGGCATAGATGGCTGGCTTCCTCATTCTTGTCGCCCATGTTATTCTCGCCTGCTGACAGTACACTGACCATCGTGTTGTGCAGTGGATGAATAGTTTACTTTTTACAATGGCAGAAGGAAAGTTAACAGAGGCAGTGAGAGAACGTAAAGCGATTTATGATACGTTTTGCGTTGGGGTTGAAAATAAAATATCTAGATACATGGGTGCAACATTTTAATAATTCCTTAAATAAAGAAAATGAATGCCAGTGTTCATAACTTAGCACAAAAATGTTGCCAGTTTTTGTTCTTTTGCTATCGGCTGCTGTGCTTTACATCCATTTGAGTCAACGGTATACTGTATGATTCCACGTACTTCATGAAAACTTCTTTCTACACATTCTAAAGTAATTTTTAAAATTAGTGTCACTCGTCTTAGTCGTAGTTTTGAACTTTTCACATGTCTTCCTTTCAAACACAATTCGTTTATTTGATAATTCGTGGTTTTTATTAATTAGTGATTTAAGCAACACTTCATCTTCGCATTAGTGTTCGAACCTGATTCGGAACCCAAGTCTAACAATAACTCTTTTATTCGCGATTCATATATTGTCAGTTTGTTAAGCAGTAGGTGAGTAACCGGGATCTGCCATACGCGTCTCGGTGTATGCAGGTTGGCGTGACACGTGTAGGACGGGAGCGTCGCGCGGGAAAATCATGTCACGTCACACGTGCTATACATGTCTCAATTTGCGCTTGAACGCCATAAGACGCATCTTCCCAGTCTAGCTCGCGGTCTAATCGTGGTGACTCAACACACAGCCTCTGTTAGTACTGTGTATATATGGACTTGACCTAATTCATGGACTTGTACTAATCAGTGATGTGGACTTGTCACTGGAAACCGAGTTAAGTAAAAAAGTTTATCGAACACTACTTGTGAGTTTCATTCTTGTGGTCTCTGTCAGAGTATCCACCAACTCCTTGACATCCACCTTGGGACGAGCAAACAATAATGAAAAAAATGATCCAGTACATCTAGGGGTATTTTGAAGGTTAGTAAATTGTGTCTCCGAATTAGATTCCAGATTGAAAGATCGATTAGGTACCAGTGCAGTTCTGAAACGTGTTTCTAAGGTCATTCAGAATGCGATACTTGATTGCTTGCTACAAATGAGAAGAGCAGCAACTAGAAAAGCTTCCATTCTCATGGCTGGTGAGGCAACGCATGTTTCGGAACACACTCAAATAGTTCTTGTTCTACAGTACGTATTGAATGGAGATATATGTGTGCCTTTTTGGGGATTTTATATTCCCGAATATCAAACTGAAGATGTCTTATGAAAATGTACTTTAGAATAGTAGAGAATAGTTGTTCAAGGAAATGGACAAAGACTGGTAGCTTAGAGATTTGATGATGTTGGTGTCATGAACGGCAAAAAAGCAGGCGTCGAAGCAAAAATCAAAGCAGTTTATAGTAATGCACATTTCAGTCACTGTTACGTACATCAGCTTAATTTTATAATGAGAAATACAGAAAGCAGGACATGCAAAGTGAGAATATAAGCCCCCCGGTGTGGCCGTGCGGTTCTAGGCGCTTCAGTCCGGAACCGTACGACTGCTACGATCGCAGGTTCGAATCCTGCCTCGGGTATCGCTGTGTGTGATGTCCTTAGGTTAGTTAGGTTTAAGTAGTTCTAAGTTGTAGGGGATTGATGACCACATATGTTAAGTCCCATAGTGCTCAGAGCCATTTGAGCCAAGAATATATTTCTCTATCATTCTGGCTATTACAACGTTCTTCAAAGATCACCACAGTGTATGTGTCCATTCTCAAAAAGCATATGGACGTCAGCATTCCACATCCCTCGTCTACCAAGTGGAAACTCACCTTACGGACCACAAACAGAGCACAGGAAAATTTATAACCTTTAGAAAACAGTCTTACTGAAATTCAGCGAATGTCAAATGTAGATCAAAGTACTGGAGAAGAAACAGTAATTTTAAAATAACTGTTAATGGTAATTTGGTTCCCGTTAGAGCTTTTTCATAAGATTGTGTCTAGAGAAATTAGTGTGTTTAATGTTAATGATCATATAACAGTATTCAAAACTGCTATTTTAATTGATAAACTGAATTAATAAACTAAAAATACTGTGACAGTCCTTCAAAGACACTCATACTATAAGTTAAGGAAATGTGTGACCGTATAGGTGTTGATACATTGAAGCACCAAAGAAAATGGTACAGGCCTGCGTATTCAAATACAGAGGTATATAAACAGGCAGAATACGGCGCTGCGGTCAGCAACGCCTATATAAGCAACAAGTGTCTGGCGCAGTTGTTAGATCGGTTACTGCTGCTCCAATGGAAGATTATCAAGATTTAAGTGAGTTTTAACATGGTTTTATAGTCGACGCACGATCGATGGGACCCAGCATCTCCGAGGTAGCGATGTAGTGGGAATTTTCTCGTACGACCATTTCACGAGTGTATCGTGAATACAGAAATCCGGTAAAACATCAAATTTCCGACATCGCTGCGGCCGAAAAAGATCCTGCAAGAACGGAACCAACAACGACTGAAGGGAATCGTTCAACGTGACAGAAGTGCGACCCTTCTGCAAATTGCTACAGATTCCAATGCTGGGCCATCAACAAGTGTCAGCGTGCGAACCATTTAACGAAACATCATTGATATGGGCTTTCGGAACCGAAGGCCCACTCGTGTACCTTTGATGACTGCGTAACACAAAGCCTTACGCCTCGACTGGGCCCGTCAATACCGACATTTGTCTGTTGATGACAGGAAACATGTTGCCTGGTCAGACGAGTCTCGTTTCAAATTGTATTGAGCGGATGGGCGTGTACGGGTATGGAGTAAACCTCATGAAACCATGAACCCTGTATGTCAGCAGTGGACTGTTCAAGCTGGTGGAGGATTTGTAATGGTGTGGGGCGAGTGCAGTTGAAGTGATATGGAACCCCTGCTACGCCTAGATACGACTCTGACAGGTGACACGTAGGTAAGCATCCTGTCTGATCACCTGCATCCATTCATGTCCTTCTAGGCGTCTCAGCCCGGAGCCGCGCTGCTGCTACGGTCTCAGGTTCGAATCCTGCCTCGGGCATGGATGTGTGTGATGTCCTTAGGTTAGTTAGGTTTAAGTAGTTCTAAGTCTAGGGGATTGATGACCTCAGATGTTAAGTCGCATAGTGCTTAGAGCCATTTGAACCATTCGTGTCCATTGTGCATTCCGACGAACGTGGGCAATTCCAGCAGAACAATGCGACACCCCACATGTCCAGATTTTCTACAGAGTGGCTCCAGGAACATTTTTATGAGTTTGAACACTTCCTCTGGCCTCCAGACTCTCCAGACATGAGCGTTATCGAGCTTATCTGGAATGCCTTGCAACGTGCTGTTCAGAAGAGTCCTCCACCCCGTCGCAATTCATGGTGTCAATTCTCTCTGCAGACAATAGTCGACTCCATGCCAAGTCGTGTTGCGGCACTTGTGCGTGCTCAGGAGGGGGGGGGGGGGGATGGGGGAGGGGCCTAGACGATATTAGTATTAGGTAGGGGCACCAGTTGTTTTGGCTCTTCAGTGTATTATGTCTAGATATTCTTCCTGTGACGTAGTAGCTGCTAAATTCTTCAACAGGAAACTAAACATTAGATATTACTTACAACTGAACATACTACTTGGTTGGCAAAGAAAAGCATGAAACTGAGCTAAGAGTATAGTTTAGGACTGATATGCATTAATATTGCAAATTAACGGAGCTGCTGAAATTTATCTGGGAAAAAATCTAGACGGTGTTCTTAGTTAAATTATGAAACTGATTAAAATCTTCTTGGTAGTTTCCATACCTAAAACAGAGGCAGAACTCTGCTTTTCGGCACTGGAAACAATGAAAATTTTTCGAAAATGCACTGTGAATTAGGTAAGGCGAAGTATGCTTGTAGTGCCTTCAGTGGAGGAAAATTTCCTCAGATGTCATGCTGTGATCAAGAAGAAAATTATTGATTTTTTTACCCCACTTAAAAGAAGAATGGATTTCCTTTTCAAATGAATAGATAAAGTTTGATTTGTAACAATTTAGGTTAAAGTAACTAAATAATAAAAGACTTTGTTCTTTTAGGATTTTTGCAAGTTTATGAATAAATTTTCTGTTTATACGTCTTCCTTTTCTTTTACACAAATTTAAAATAAAAGCTGAAACATCTCTGGAACAAGACCCAAGTTAATTTTGGTTACGAGTCTCCACACACCACGCTGCGATGACGATGCCTTTATGCTGACCCGAGATGTTATTCAATGTCACCGGCCCCTTCTGGCCGTGGTGGCGTCTCGATGGCGCGCGAAAACTCTAGTCGTCAAAATCAACCCCACAAAAATAAAAGGTGACGTCTCTGACAGCGACTGCTACGAGAATGCCGTTTAGGAAGGCGGCCCCGGCGGTCAGAGCATCAGCAGCCTTGTAGCGCATGGCTGCAATCAGGTGTTCCTCAGGACTCCTTGGTGGCTCCCAGGAGCAGGCGGTTCTCGAAGCGACCCACTGACTAGCAATGGAGACGGCGGTCAGTTGTAAACGAGACTGGGTCGCCCACATGAGACCAACGGCTGCCGTGGAGTAGTTCTCATTGTAGGAAGCACTGCAAGACAGTCACTGATATATCCGGGTGGCTTTACGTATAACAAATCTGTCCGGCTTTGTAGTGACTATGTCAGTCCTCTGAACTCGTATGGGACAGAGGTACTCCGCGTCAGAGCGTGACATGAGATAACACCGTTCAGCCACTGCGACGGGTTGGTGTCTTGCAACAAGCCTCTTCAGCGGTATTCTGGCTCTGACAGCGGAATTTCACAAGTAACATGATAGTCCGCCTAGTCATGACTTGTGCAGCTTGCTAGGAAGGGCGTTGACACAACACTTCTACAACATCACGTTTCAAAAGCTTCCATTCTCTTTTCCTCTGAAGTGTTAATTTTCCGTGTTTCATTTACGTGAAAAGCTACTATTCAGAAAAATACCTTCAGAAAAGACTGCTTCCTAGTACTAAAATTATATGAGAGGTTTGCAAGTACCTCTCTTTCAGAAATGATTTTCCTGCTATAAACAGTTAACACTTTATATCGTCCCTGTTTCTGTCAACATCAGTTAGTTTCCTGTCCATATAGAAAAACTCATCAGCTACTTTTATGGTTACATTTCCTAGTCTAATTCCCTCAAAATTGTCTGATTTAATTTGGCTACATTTCCTTACCCTTCACTTACATTTATTTATATTCAACTTACAACTTGTGTTCAAGACACTATCCATTCCGTCCAACTCTTCGTCTTCGTCCTTTTGCGTTTCTGACAGAATTATAATGTCATCGTGAAACTTCAGAGCTTTTATTTCATTTTAATGAAACTTCTATTCTCTTTTATATTCTCTCCTTGGTTTTCTTTAGTGGTTGGTTAGTGCACAGAGTAAATAACGTTTGGGATAGGCTACAAACCTGCCACAGTCTCTGCCTTCCTCATATCCCTCGACTCTGACTGCAGTCTAGTTTCTGTACACGTTGTAAACAGTCTTTCGTTTTCTGCATTTTATCTCTGTTACCTTCATAATTGCAAAGAATTTATTCCAGTCAGCATCATCGAACGCTTTCTCTAAATCAACATATGCTATAAAAATATGTTTGCCTTTCTGCAAATTATCTTGTAAGATAAGACGCAAGGTCAGTATTACCTCACGTGTTCCAGTATTTCTCCGGAACCCATACTGATCTGCCCCGTAGTTAGCTTTTAACAGTTTTTCCACTCTTCTATAAATAATCCGTATCGGTATTTTACAATCAAGACGTATTGAACTGAAAGTTCGGTAAAATTCACATCTGCCTGCACCGCTTTTCTTGGGACTGTAATTATTACATTCTTTCTTAAGTCTGTGAGCATATCACCTATGTCATATAGGTCTATCTTACACACCAGGCGGAACACTTTTGTCATAGTTGGCTCTCCCTAGGATCTCAATAACTGAGGATATAGCGTCTACTCCACAGTACTAGTTTCGACTTAGGCCTTTCAGGGTTCTATCAAGTTTTTCTCGATGTATCATATATCCCATCTCGTTCTCATCTAATTGATCTCCTCTTTCTACAAATTTTGCCTTTACGTTCATTTCCCTAGCACAGCACTTCCATAAATCTGTTCCGCATTTCAGCTTCCTCCTTTTTCTTAGTATTGGCTTGTCATCTGAACTCTTCATATTCGTTTATGTGGTACAGCCTCCTCCCAAGATATCTTTAATTTTCAAATAGATAGCATCTATCGTTCTCCTAGTTACGCATGCTTCTACAGGCTTGCACTTGTCTTCTAATCATTTTGCACTTCCTGTCAATCTCATTCTGTAGAGATCTGTATTCCATTTCACATGCTTAATTTGTCGCATTTTTATATATTCTTCATTCGTCAATTAAACTCGATACCTCCTTTGTTATTAAAGCATTTCTACTAGGTCTTTTCTTTTTACCTATTTGATACTTTACTGCCTTCACTATTTCATCTCACTAAGCTGTCCATTTGTCTTCTATTGTATTTCATTCCCTTGCTTCAGTCAGTTGTTGTCTCATGCTCCCTCTTGAACACTCAACAACCCCAGGTTCTTTCTACATATCCACTTCTCATCTTAATTTCTTCCTTTTTTAAAAAAAATCTTCCGTTTTAATCTGCAGTTCATTGGTAATATTTTACGGATAGAGTCCACATCTGTCCCTGGAAACATCTTACACTTTACAGTCTGGATGCGAAATCTGTGTTACCATTATACAATCAACCTGCAACCATCCAGTACCAGCAGGTACATAGCCTTCTCAAATTATGTGATCCCGTAAATTTTCCCGGCGTCTTATACGATTATGCTCTTCACGAGCATGCTGCCGGATATGATCATCTTCAGTAGACGATATTTCTGCGATCCAATTTGTCATTGACACTATCTCAGTCGAAATTATGTGGAACGGTTTAGTTCATTGGCTATACGTATATGATTTGTAAGGTGACTAGAATTTAATGCATGAGTAGTGGGGCTCAAATCGCTGTCTGGCCATCCAGAGTTATGTTTTCTATTTCTTAAGGGGTTGGCGAGAGGATGTCTTTGAGAATACGTGGCCTATTACCTTTCCCGTCCTTGTTCACTTGCAGCTTGTGATCCGTCTATTGTATTCTCAACGTCGACGGAAGTCAAATCCTAATCTTTCTTTCTTGCCTAATAATGCTAACAGAGAATATAAATAAAGTGAAACTCTACTTAATAAATGTGGAGCGTGTCGGACACAAGTGCCTTGTTGGAGTTTACTGTAGGGCAGCAACAAATCACCTTTACTTTCTAAAGGCTAACAGAAAATTGCCATTGTCATCTGAATATTTATCAGCACTGTTACCATTCATATCTCTTTGTCTGTGTCTCTTGCTACGTGACCGTTATTCGGTACACGAAAAGTTACGAGAAATAAATAGAGCACACGTTCACATGAGTGTATATTGTCCCTGCCATAGTTTCTGTGCACAAAGCCTACAGCTTTGTCTCTGATCGTTTTACTGGTTTGCGCTCACTAACTGCCCGTGCTGAATCGTAATCCCCTAGTGAAATGTTCTCTCCTTTAAAGGTCTAAGAGAAATTTATAGAGACTATTTATCACTTTTTTTATATGTAATACTTGAACTTGTTTACTAAACGTGAACTTTATGTATCATACAACATATATTCTCAGAAACAAATTATGTAGTACCTACAGACGTTCTTAGATACATTAGTTATTTTATGCTCTCGTTGCCCGCCGCAGTCCTTTCTGGCTGTGCAATGTAATCTACACTTCTTACTATGAAGATGAAAAAGTTGAATAAATGTATTTACAGCAAAGACGGATTTTTGTTACTAGGCCATACTCAAGTGTTCTCCAAGCAAGAGTATTTCACCATTTGTAGTATATTATTACTAAAAAACCCTTTTTAACATAAAAGTTTTCTGGTTATTTTGCAGCACCATATCGTAAAATTACTGTCACCGAATGAAACCTAAGTTTCGGCCACGGTTGTAGTGACCTTATCCGTGGTCTATATCTTTTATTCACCGCGTGTTATTTTATGGTATGACGCGGCAACATACCAAGCGAAGCGCTAAAATTATCTGACTGTGGCCGCGGAAGCCTACTTCCAGTTACCCTTTTGTACTAGGCGTAGCTTCAAGTACCTCACTGAAATGAAGACTGTGTACTGGATAACTTCTCGTTTCGCTACCTGCGTAATAGTTTAGGTTCTCTCGATCCCTCCTATTTTTCGAAATCAACTTCAGATCTGCAGGTAAATGGTTGAGTTATGGAGACTATTATGTTAGTTCTTAGTACTGTCTTGTTCAGACGTATCCGAACGATCTTCATTGTATTACTCCTGCTTTGCATGCAACCCACATAACGTAGATTTCTTACGGGGGCTCTACTATCTTCTCCGATTGCATGTACAAAATTGTTACCTTAAGTGACAGACTCAGAATTCTGCATCGAGTGGCAATCAGTCCAGCTGTAAATTGATACTTCGACAATGCAAATTTCAGGAAACACGCTTGTGAACTCTAATTTGTTACAGTATTTCTTAATTTCCGGAAAGCATTTGACACAGTGCCCCACTGTAGACAGTTAACTAAAGTCCGTGCTTACGGAATCTTGTCCTGGACGGCGAGAGTTCATCAGAACAAAAGTATCGTCATGAGTGGCCGTGGGGAGTGTAATATGACTGCTCTTGTTCTCTGTATACATGAGTGACCTGACGGATATACGGTTGCAGTAGTCTGCGACTGTTTGCAAGCAAAGTTGTAGTGTACGGGAACGTGCCCTCATTGAGTGACTGTAGGAGGTCGCTGGATGAGCTGGAAACAATTTCTGTTTGTTGTGATGAACTTCAGCATGCTCCATACGTATAAAAATGTAAGTTAATGCAGAAATCTGTAATGCTAAAATACGGTATTAGTGGTGTTCTAATTGGTACTAACATAGATTATACGAGAGGCGTTCGGCAAGAAATGCATCACATTTTTTTCCTCGGCTAATTTCGTTTAAAAATATGCAGAATTTGTTGTAGGACATCGTGTAATATTTCCCTTTCAGCCCCTACAGTTTCATGAAGTTTGAATTGGTGGCGGCGCTACACATAAGTTTCAAAATGGCATCCAAGCAGAGAGTTGGCATTGAGCTTCTTTCGGTGGAAAAGTAGAGCATCGCAGACATTCATATGCACTTGCAGAATGTCTACGGGGAAGTGGCAGTCAACAAAAGCACGGTCCGTCGTTGGGCGAGGGTCTATCATTATGGCAACAAGGTTGCGCAAACCTGTCCGGCCTCCCGCATACCGGCCTGCCGCACACGGCTGTGACTCCTCCAGTGATACTCTCATTCGACGTGATCTACGGATGACGAACTCCTCACTGCACAACTAGATGTACCGTTGGTAGTGCTGACACGCTCGTCCGCAAGTTGGGGTACTTAAAGGTTCCTCGCTGCCTAACAGAAGACCACAAAGAGTAATAAAGGGCCATCTGTGCGGAATTGCTTGCGCGTCAGGGTTGTTGATGCAGTAAGACGTTGGCTCCACTGTATATCGACTTTATGTCAATTCAGGCACTTTTTTCAGGTAGCTAATGTCGCAGAAGATACAGTGTCTTATGCCAAAAATGTCCCAAAACAACAGATATTTAAGGAGAGCTGTTTTCAAAAGATAGAACAGAACATGATACCATTAACAGTCAGGCGTAAGAAATTTCACAAATTCATACAGCTACACCTAATAAAAAAAAAATGGCTCTGAGCACTATGGGACTTAACTTATGAGGCCATCAGTCCCCTAGAACTTAGAACTACTTAAACCTAACTAACCTAAGGACATCAAACACACCCATGCCCGAGGCAGGATTCGAACCTGCGACCGTAGTGGTCGCGCGGTTCCAGACTGTAGCGACTATAATCGCTCGGCCACCCTGGCCGGCGCGACACCTAACAGTTATCATTCCTAAATAATGTGTGTTCCTGGACAAGATATTAGAGCGCTGAAAACATTCTGTTTTATTTAGTTGTTATTTTACTCAGCTTTATGTTGGAGACCCAGTGAAAAATTACTTGGCTACAGAACAATATCGAACCTGAGATAACAGAGTATGAGTTAGTTTTCGTGTGAGTTACGTTTGTAATAGACATAAGTTCCTTTTAAATGTATATTTTTTAAATATTTCATTTCTTATTTATTTGCTCTCTGTCTACATACTTGAAGAGAAACAAATTCGAGGTTACTTTTTTCCTCTCACCGCCCCTCTATTGCTACCCCATTGCTTCCTCACTAAAATATGTAAAAGATTTCTTCTAATATTTAATTACCTTTAATTTCTCCTCACAACTCTGTTTCTATCTCTCTCTTTCCCTTACACGCTTGTCTCACTTGCCTGTCTTTCAATCCTCCCAAAATTAATAAACAAATCAAGCAGTTTTCGTTGACGGTACAGTTTTCCTTGTAATTTCACATGCTACATTACTGTTTTTTTACTTTCACCCCTATAATTCCTCCCAAAACCTACGAATCAGTTTTCTTTTAAATCCCCCGTTCTTCGAGCTCAAAATGTCCTTGCTTTATTTCTCCCTCTCCCTCTCCCTCTCCCTCTCCCTCTCCCTCTCCCTCCCCCTCTCCCTCTCACAGACACGAACACACACTTAATCACTGGCGCGCGCACACACACACACACACACACACACACACACACACACACACACCATAGCACCCAGAGAGTCGCACGCAGTGGCTAATGTCAGCAGCTTATTAGTTTCTCCAGACAGCTATTGGAGGCTATGGAGATTGGACAAGCTGTGTTTCGAGTACCGAAGCAATATAAAAACTATAATTTCTGTCCCTGTGTCTGGACGTGCGCATTCACCAGCAATTTCTGATTCTTGGAGTTGTGTTGTGATTGAGTGCAGAAGTACGAAATATTACGGCTGTAGCTCTTAGTAGTGATGGCTGCCACATAAACTGTAGTTACAGCGCCCATTAGCGAAAATGTATTGTTCTTAAAATATCTCAGGAACAATTAGAAACACATGGAATAGACGAGTCGCTTGTTGCCTCTCGTCTGGGACAGAAGAGAGGTGTTAGCGGCCAAACAAATGCAGATTTATGTCAGTATTTATGTCAGTATAGTATATAATTTCACAAAAAATGATATATTGGACCCATAGGGATTGACCAAATTCATTTCGGTTATGGAAAGACTAAAATAATAATTTCTGTTTCTACAAGTGGGTGTTCAGTTTTGTCACAAGTATTGGACATCTGAAGGTCGGCGTTGATATTTAGCAGACAAGGGCTTGACTTTACGGCGGGAGTTTCAATTCCGGTTAGTCATCAGCAGTTTTATTCTTCAAAGTATAGTGTATGGAGACAAAAGAAGTTTGTGTAACTATCCGAAGTCAGCTTTAAAGAGCAAATAACTAGCGATGAAGTTAATGGTCATTATGACGTTCGTCAAGTGGGAATAAACAGAGTTAATTTATGTGATTTGCTTTTTTGTTCTATTGAAATTTCTGATGACACTGCACGATGCGATCATGGGGTTAAGCGATGATGTTTCTTCTTCATTTTTCGATTACCCAATTTCGTTTCATGTTAGTCCATGGTGATTTCATCTGCGAGATTTCTATTTCTTACGCCTATTGATCGTTCTGGTTTTGCACTAGTTGCCTACCCAAAGTTTTTTTAGTTAAAAAATAGTTGGTAAGCAATAATACCTGCAGACAAGCAAATGTGCTCAAAAGCTATCTTTAAGCCGTTATGAAACACGTTCAGTAGTGTACCGGATTTATGGCAGTTTTGGGATACGTTTAACGCATCAGGGGCTGAGATCAAACCATGAGCGCTGCCTTATTTTGCAAACTGCACATAACGTAACAGTCTGTTCTCGCAACAGTTCTTTGCTTATTCTCAGATAAATATTGTGCTAGGATAAGTCGTTAATATGAAACCATCAAGCAGTAAATTAAAAAACTGCACTGGCAGTTAGACATTGCTTCGCAAACGTGCCAGTCGCACAGGTAGGTGAGCCATTTATTGCTATTTCCATCTCTCTCTGTCATAAGCGTACTTCAAACTGAACAGCTTATTCATTATACGATTTTCGCAATTATGAACAAAGCATCAGTAATGATATGTTGTAAACATTGAGGGCAGAAGTTACTCTTCTGATTCCTACAGACTGAATGACAATTTTACTTTACGATGAAGTATTAAAAACTCCAGGGTTAGCGCATTGTGTCCCTTTTTACACTCCCTGCTTTAATTTTTATATGCCTTTGGGTCGAGTTTTTGGTAATGGCCTATTTTTATTCGTACAGTTCCACGTCAGTGATGTGATAATATAATTATAATATAATATTATATACAATTATAGTACATAGCTATAATTGTAATATAATTATAGTAATAAATACAATAATAGTAACATAACTACTCGTAGCTTACGGAATGTGGATGTTGATGTTCTGCAATCAGTGCTCTATCGTTGCCTCCCAATTTGCGTTCCTCTGATCTGAAAGTAGTTCCAATGACGGTGTTCTCAAGAAAGACTATTAAAGTCAAAATATGTGTTAAGTACGCATAATGGTTACAGTACAACGACCGTGTACGCTTAAAAAAATGAATCGCATCTAGTGAATGAGGTTTAGAGTTTCCAGGACGCTTAAGAAATAATTAAATAATTCTGACAGTTACTAATTTATGCTTTTCAGTTTGTAGTCAGTGCCTCTGATTGTTATGAATTTCTACGCTCTAGCCCCTGAGCCTAGCTACAGAAATGAGAGTAAAAGTAATTGGCTTATACTTTTGCTGTTTCGGTCCTGGGTCAATGTGGCGATGCATCTTTGAGAGGCCAGCTACGCTCCTCAGGCCAAAGACTGCTCAGGTCAATCATCGACTGTACAAACGTATTATTCCTGTGGATAATATCTACATTTACAACTACATGGATACTCTGCAAATCACACCTAAGTGCCTGGCATAGGGTTCACCGAGTCACCTTCACAATAATTCTCTATTATCCCACTCTTGAACAGCGCGCAGAAAGAACGAACTCTTACATCTTTCCGTGCGAGATATTATTTCCCCTATTTTATAATGATGATCATTTCTCCGTATGTAGGTCGGCGTCCTCAAAATATTTTCGCATTCGTAGGAGAAAGTTGGTGATTGAAATTTTGTGAGAAGATCTCACCGCAACGTGAAACGGCATTGTTTTAATGATATCCACCCCACCTCCTGTATCATGTTCGTGACACTCTCTCCCCTATTTCTTCACAATACAAAACGGGCTGCACTTCTTTGAACTTTCTCGATGTACTCCGTCAGTCCTATCTGGTAAGGATCCCACAGCACGCAGCAGTACTCGAACAGATGACGGATAACCATAGCGTTGGCGGTCTCTTTAGTAGATTTATTACAGCTTCTAAGTGTTCTGTGAATAAAACGCAGTCTTTGGTTCACTTTAACCCTAATATTATCTATGTGTTCATTCTAATTCAAGTTGTTCATAATTGTAGTTCCTAGGTGTTTAGTTGAATTTACGGCCTTTAGATTTGATTGATGTAACATGTAACCGCATATTCCTTTTAGCACTCGTGTGGATGACCTCACACTTTTCATTATTAAGGGTCAATTACCAATTTTCGTGCCATAAAGATATCTTTTATAAATCGTTTAGCAATTTGTTGCCGGCCGCGGTGGTCTCGCGGTTCTAGGCGCGCAGTCCGGAACCGTGCGATTGCTACAGTCGCAGGTTCGAATCCTGCCTCGGGCATGGATGTGTGTGATGTCCTTAGGTTTAAGTAGTTCTAAGTTCTAGGGGACTAATGACCACAGCAGTTGAGTCCCATAGTGCTCAGAGCCATTTTTTGTTTTTTTGCAATTTGTTTTGATCTTTTGATGACTTTACTAGACGATAAACGACAGCATCCTCTGCAAACAACCTAAGACTGGTACTTAGATTGTCTCCTAAATAGTTTATATAGATAAGAAACAGCATAGGGCCTATAACGCCAGAAATAACTTAGTTTTACTTGATGACTTTCGTTAAATACGAACTGTGATTTCTCTGATAGGAAATCACGAATCCAGTCACATCACTGAGACGATATTGTGTATACACGCAATTTGATGACAAGCCGCTTGTGAAGTACAGTGTCAAAAGCCGTGTGGAAATATAGAAATAAAGTTAAAATCTCTTATCAATAACACTGAACAATTCGTGTGAATAAAGAGCTAGTTGCGTTTCACAAAACGATGTCTTCTAAATCCATTTTCATTGTCTGTATGGTTCAAATGGCTCTGAGCACTATGCGACTTCTGAGGTCATCAGTCGCCTAGAACTTAGAACTAATTAAAACTAACTAACCTAAGGACATCACACGCATCCATGCCCGAGACAGGATTCGAACCTGCGACCGTAGTGGTCGCTTGGTTGCAGACTGTAGCGCCTAGAACCGCACTGCCACTCCGGCCGGCCATTGTCTGTAGACAGACCGTTCTCCTCGAGGTAATACATAAAGTTCGAAGACAATATGTGTTCCAGTCTCCTGCTGCATATCGACGATAATGATATGGGTCCGTAATTCAGTGGATTACTCCTATTGTCTTTCTTGAACATTAATGTGACCTATACAACTCCAGTCGTCGAGAGAGCGGTTGTATTCCATTGAAAAGTATCGGCCTATTGCACCAGCATACTCTGAACAGAACCTATTTTATATACAGTCTGGACCGGAAGACTCGCTTTTATTAAGCGATTTAAGTTGCTTCACTACTCCCTGTTATCTACTTGTGAGTTATAATCTCATGTTAGCAGCTGTTCTTGATTCGAGTTCTTACTTCATATTTACTTCGTCCTCTTTGGTGAAGGAATTTTGGAAGGCTGTGTTTAGTAACGCTGCCTTAGAAGCACTATCATCGACAGTATTTACATTGCTATCACGCAGAGAAGACATTGATTGCGTCTTACCGCTAGCATAACTTACATACGAGCAGAATATCTTTGGATTTTATGCCAGGTTTAGAGACAAAATTTCGTTGTGGAAACTATTATAAGCATCTCGCATTGAAGTCCGCTCTAAACTTCTTGCATGGTAAGAGGTTTCCTAGCCACAGACAGCACCTGGAGCCTGTTTGTCAGACTAACTAGGGATGCCTTACTTCGTCGTCGCAGCCGTCGTCGCCGTCGTCGCCGTCGTCCCTGGGAATTCTTTCGCCACCTGCAGCGCCCAGAGGCGACCTCCCAGTCGACCACGAGTGAGGGGTCAACCTCAGTGCGAGCAGTAACTGGGCTGTCCACTGGTGTGAACCGATCTGTGGACTCTTAGGATCCAACAAGGCCGGCCCACAACAGTGATGCCCAGCCTTAAGCTGTGAAACGAAGCCATCACAGCCTGGAGATGAGAGCAAAGTGTCACCAACTTGCCTCGCTTCCGCACATAATAATCTCAGTGCCTGACAGTCCATGTCCATACCAAAGAAGGTGAAAAATTACATGTACAAACAAAGAACTGTCGACATACTGTAGACACTGATAAAAACCCAAGAACTATGTCTAACAAATTAAATTAACACGCAGAGCTTCCAAACTAAATTACTAAAGCACTCAGGTGAGACTAAGCAATTCGAACTTGAATAGGAATTTGTAATACGTCACGAAATCGGTTTACTTGCACACACAAAAGAAACGAGAGAGCTGTGTCTGTTAGATGTTAAATTAGCATGTAGAAATTCAAGAAACTAAACTACCAAAGCACACAGATAAATTACATAACTTGCTCCTGTTTAGGAACTTGTGAAAGTCACAAAATCGGTTATTTCCCTGTTGCTGCTTGTGTCTCGGCTGGCTGCTGCTGCATAACTCATCGCATAACATGTCTGGTAACTCTGGGACCCTATTCGAGCGCCGCAGAATTACCCAGCTAAATTCCCTTGCTGTTTGCTTGTCAGTTCCATTAAATAATCTGAGTGATCCTCACGATAGATGCGACGTTAGGTTCTCAAATCTATGGTTTTAAGACCAGGAATGTCATTCCACGGAGGAAATACAACTAATCTCGTCTCTTACCTGGAAAACTATCTTTAATATCCATCACTACCGCAAAGACAGACCAGTGAACACAGTTATTGCTCAGTGATAATGTGACTGCCATCTGAATCGGTCAGCTGTGGATTCCAAGTTGGCTGGAGAGTTAGTGTAATGCATCTGCGCTTTTCCTCTGCTTTAAACTGGCAGACCGGAAATGTGCAGTGAAATCCTAACAAAACCTGTGCATTGTAAGTCTTCTTATAAACTTGATTCAGTATACTTTAAATCGGAAGGATAACTTAAGAAAGTCCTGAATTACACACTTGTTAATGCCAGCATTTTCTCCTTCATTCAACAAAATTTAAAGTTTTTTTTGAACCCATAATTTGATTACACTTAGGTGACAGAAGTCATGTAATAGCGATATGCACACATAAAAATCGAGGAAGTTTTGCGTATACTAGGTACAATACAGTGCATTGGCGTAACTGTCATTTGAACTCAGGTGATTCGTATGGAAGGGTTTCCGACGTGGTTATAGCCACACGACGGGAATTAACAGACTCTGAATGCAGAATGCTTGTTGGATCCAAGCGCATAGGATATTCCATTTCGCAAATCTTTAGGGAATTCAGTATTCAGAGATGTACAGTGTCAAGAGTGTGCCATGAATAGCAAAATGGCTTCAAATGGCTCTGAGCACTATGGGACTTACCATCTGAGGTCATCAGTCCCCTAGAACTTAGAACTACTTAAAGCTAACTAACCTAAGGGCACCATACACATCCATGCCCGAGGCAGGATTCGAACCTGCGACCATAGGAGTCTCGCGGTTCCGGACTGAAGAGCCTAGAACCGCACGGCCACCGCGGCCGGCGCCGTGAATAGCAAATTTCAGGCATTACCTCTGATCATTGACTTCATGTTCCTAAAAAATGATGAAATTTTTGTGGATGCCAATGTGCCATGTCACTGGGCCATAATTGTTCGCAGTTGGTTTGGAGAACATTTGACCACCCTTTGAACATTTATGGAACATAATCGAGAGGTCAGTTCGTACACAAAATCCTGCACCGGCAACACTTTCGCAATTATTGACGGCTATAGAGACAGCAAGGCTCAATATTTCTGCAATGGATTTCCAACGAATTTTTGAGTCCATGCCACGTCGAGCTGCTGCACTATGCCGGAAAAAGGGCGTCCGACACGATATTAAGAAGTATCCCATGTCTTTAGTCACCTCAGTGTAAATCTCAGTGGCATTAAACAATTTGTTAAGTAGGTCGACAATTTAATTTCGCCTGTAACAGACTTGAGACTTTGTTATGGAAACGGTAAACAATGGATCCAGCCGCTCACCCTAATCTGAACCCCCAGCCTGTGGATGGAACGTAAATTATGTTCTTGAACGTAATCTAATGTTGTGTCATGTGAATACCATTCTCTGCTTAGGCTAAACAATCTGATAGAGAGAGGCAGCGGAAATGCTTAACGGTAGATAAACGAAATCGTTTTGTTTCACCCCAAAAGTATTCGGCATATCCTAAACTAGTTAAAACACATGGAGGCTACTGTTAAGGTAGAATACTGCAGTCGAGATAAATATTGGGAACATAAACTTATTTCATCACATTATTGCTCATCAGCTCTTGCAAAACTGAAAAATTGTCGCTCGTATATGTATATAACATAAGGAAATGACTAATAGACATCGGGACTAGTAACCCCTTAGTTGAAATCGCCATGGAAGAATTTGACAGAGTCATTAAGCAGTCGACAGAGCAACGGTTTTAGATAATGTGAGAATGGAACAGAGTAACAAGTCAGGCACCAAAGTTCATTGCGTCTATTAGTTGATTTGTCCCTAAGTGATGAATTCCTTTCGCTACTCATGGTCACTATGAATAGCGTCAACGCAGTCTTCGTGCGATAAGGTGTGTAGTCTCACTACATGAAGCAGTTATGCTATTACGAGAAAGCCGCGTGGGATTAACCGAGCGGTCTAAGGCGCTGCAGTCATGGACTGTGCGGCTGGTGCCGGCGGAGGCTCGAGTCCGCCCTCGGGCAAGGGTGTGTGTGTTTGTCCTTAGGATAATTTAGGTTAAGTAGTGTGTAAGCTTAGGGACTGATTACCTCAGCAGTTAAGTCGCATAAGATTTCACACACACATTTTTCCGAGAAAAGTTTCGTCAACAGACGCGGATCAACACCCAACGTTTGCGTATTACCGAAATGCTTTAGACAATAGTTACCAGTCTCGTCTTGACCCTCCAGATGAGGAACAGCTCTCCAAAAATAGATGTGGTTGGATTCCTTTTTGTTGTTGTTGTGGGAGACACCATATCTTCCGCCACATTAACGACCTGAAAAATTGCTTGAATTACAGTGAAGCCGACTTGCAGTAAGCCCAGCTAGGTCGTTACTCTCACACCCGGTTTCATAATTTGGGTAAACACTGTCTGCAATTTCACGGTCTTTTACTTTCTAGTGAATTCATACAAACGCTAAGTAATACGGAAACATGTAGCTTTTAACTCTGCAACATTTTTATCGAGTTTTGTATTGTGTATTGTGTACTGAACAAGGGACCTAGAAACGACGGAGAGGTTTCGCCCCGCGGTAGCCTTCAGTAGTTCACAACCCCACAGCAGTCCACCCACCCCACCGCCGCCCCACACCAAACCCAGGGTTATTGTGCGGTTCGGCAACCAGTTGACACCCCCAGAAACGTCTCATACCACACGAGTGTAGCTCCAGATGTTTGAGTGGTAGAGTAATTATGGTGTACAAGTACGTGAAGACAGTGTTTGCGCAGCAATCGCCGATATAGTGTAAGTGAGAAGGAATAAGGGGAACCAGTCCACATTCGCCGAAGTAGATGGAAAAGCGCCTTAAAAACCATCCACAAGCTAGCCGGCACATCGAACGGCGACACTAATCCGTCAGGTGGATTCGTGCCGGGGACCAGCACGCCTTCCCGCTCGGGAAGCAGCGCGTTACACCGCGGGGCTAGCCGGGCGGGCCTTTATCGCCTTGCTATTTCTTTTAATCTATTGTGAATGCTACCATTCTCATGTGATTAATAATTACACATGAAAGAGGTTACTTTTACTTAAAAATCTTGATTCACTACTTGTTATTAAAATTTCACTTTGGTAATGAATATAGAATTCAATTAAAAGTAAAAATAGAACGTCGCGTCCATGAATTGAACATGCGACCTCGCGATTTCAATATTATTATACTACGTGTTTTGTTTTTCATTGTTATTGTTACAGATAAAGGGCTAACACATCAATGTTATGCACAACAAGTCCCTTGTGTTAAGAAAACAAAAACAATACATTGCATAGTAATGAAAAATAGAAATAGACGGTTTTCCCTGCACAACAAACATGCATCACACATACAGCCATATGCTATTAGTTACAGGGTGATCGTCTTGTCTTGGAGATGAAGTCCGGTACGTCGTCCTGAAGAATAATACCATATGTCCCTATCAGAGTTCCTGTGTTGAGAATTAGACATTCACTATGAAGTTACCTTCTCATGCCCGGCACACCCCAGCTGTGGGGAGGGTCCAAGAACACACTACCCAAAAATTGGCATAGTACTGCCTACAGCACGGGTGGTGCTCAAGACGAATAAAACGTTCCCGGAAAATTGTTCAAAAATCAAGAATGCCCTTATCACTGTCGTGGGTCAGATAAGACATTACTATTCCTTCGATCCATGTCACAGCATTAGTCTTAGTGTGAGGGAAAACGTATCACCCGGACATTATAGGGACTGTCGGTCCACTGCATGTGGGTCCACTGCATGTGGGTCTGGGCTGTGCGAAGAGGTAGGTCAAGCATTTGTCTTATCGACTACCACATCTCAGCAAAAGATCAGCATTCCATGCAATCTGCACTGTGGACAAAGTGGAGAGTCGACCATATTAATGGTATGGAGCCATTACCCCGTCATATGTTTTTGGGTGACCACGAGATATCAGGTCGTCCGGGCGTTCGAGATGAGAAGGGGGAGGTGTAGTGCACGCCAGACCTCAGGCTAAAATATCGTAGGTTGACAGTGTTCCATCACATTACGGTTATGTCCGCTTATCATCAGACGGTAAACATAACGCACCGTAGGGTTCCCCAGTACGTGGGAGACCGGCACCAGCGCATGGCCAATAAATACTATAGGTACCTTGAGCACTACATTACTTACGGTTTGTGTGTCTCATGTGAGACGTCATCAGATCATTCGAATTATTTTTGGCAATATAAAATTCATTTTGTTATAAGAAATACTCGGTTTCTGAACTAGAATGGATAATATATTGATCGAAAGCAGTTCAGGCTCCTTTATCCGCAAAGTACACTCAGTACACATAATTGTGGCGTAATTGCAGCATCACGACACCTTTTTACCAACTATACAGCCATTTTACAGTTTATCCGGCTTTGACATCCCACCAAATTGTCGATACCACCAATGCCCAGTTTTTGGTGCCATTTGACAAATATTTTTTTCAGGCTATGCTATGATGTCATTATTTTACAAAATTGACAAAGTATCTTACTTTGCTTCCCAGTACCGACACTACAGAACAGAGGCCTTGAATTGAGAGTAACAGCACATGGTCGATAAACACTACTGGTAGTCTAGAGCACTAAATTACTTATGGACGAATTTGTTACATTAAGATGGTGTATGTAACACTCGTGTGACATCATCAGATATTATGGATACTTTGAGGCAAACAAAATTTATTTGTTATGACAAATATCCGAGGACTGAGCAAGTATAATGTTGACGCAGAGTTACGCTTTTATGTGTGTCGCATGTCAGACACCTATGTTACACCAATGTGAAGCATGCATGTAACACATGTGACACTGTCACGTAGTTCGGATATTATTGAGCAAAAAATTACTTTCTTACAACAAATATCCTGCGAACTGAGCTAAAGTAGAGCGCATATTGCTCGAAATAAGGGGAAATCTCGGAAGTTGCATGCCATTGGCTGATGGAATGATGATGTCGAAAAGCGATGGTGCTGGGGATCCCACAGGGAGGGCTGTACGTTGCCGGATGCAATGATGCTGATGTCAGGATTCTTGGAATCAGTGCGGGGCATGTGGTCAGGTGCAATGATGACAAGAGTCTGGGAAGGGCCATGATGATAAGAAAGTGCTGAGGCTGATGTCAGGATTCCCAGAATCATTGTGGTAGGTATGGTCAGATTCGATGATGGCAGTATTCTGGGAAAAGCCTTCGTGATAAGTGATGATGCTAATGTCAGGATTCTTGATATGGCTGTGACGGAATTGGCCTGATGTGATGGTGGCAGGATTCCAAAAATGACCTCTAGGTCGGGTTCAGGGCTACTTAGCTTGCCCACTAACTCACTATTGGCTCCATTGAACAGCCACAGCCGATTTCGTCCCCTGACCTTTAAACAGTCCTAGATTCTGCTCCGTCTCTAATGATCTCGTTGTCGACAGGACTTTAAAACTTAATTTCCCTTCCTACCATCGAAGTTAACCACAAATTTTTCACATTTTTCTTGAATCAGAAATATCTAATAAAATTATTCTCTTATTACTGAAAATTTAACGGCCTAGGGTTTCATTACACGTATTGGTTTAATGTCTCTTTTATATTGTCCTGTGTCTTGTATGTAAGAGTAAATCAGAAGTTTTCACCTAGTCTAGCGTATCCACAGTAGTTTAGAAATATAGGGAGAACCAGACCTCCACTGGCATAATTTGATTGGTTGTTCATGGATGATTTCTAATTATTTTTCTATATGGGACTGGTGGGCTCCGACGGTTCGTTACAGAGTAGTAATTAACACGGTACACTCATATTAATGTGACCACCTTTTAAACGCCGTAATAGCCACCTTCTGCATCGCAGACGTGTAGGAAGAGAGACGGTGACGTTCTGAAAGTTACCTGCAGAGATGTGGAGCCTTTTTGACCCCAGTCCCGGCCAGCTGCGCTATGTTTCTCGGTTGAGAATCCATGGCGCAAACAGAGCGATCAAGGTGATCTCATAGATTATCGATTGGGTTTAAATACGCGGCGTCTGGTGGGCACGAGAGTACGATAAACTCTACCAGGTACTCTTCAAACGACACACGTACAATGAGTTGTGTGACACGTTGCGTTCTCCTGCTGGTAGATGCCTTTTTTCAAGAAAAACACAAACAGCGCGTGGCGGTGGATATGGTCCTCAAAGATAGGTATTGATCCAGTGTGCCTTCCAGAATTGAGAAATCTCCCAGGGAATGCCACGAAAACATTCCCTGGCCATAATGCTCCTTATTCTGTACTAGACTTTCCGATGATTGTTGGAACGCAGTACATGCCAATGGCCATCTGTCGGAAGGCGCATAATACGTGAGGTATCTGAGAAGACCACCTGTCGCCACTAAGGGGACGTTCAGTTGGGGTTTTGTCCTGCAAATTCCAGCCTTCGTCACTGATGAGCAGCAGTCAGTATACAGGGCAAAGAGCAACTCGCGCACTCGGGCTTCTCAGCGCGACTCCTCACATGCCACCGATAAAAAAATGTCTCACAAAATTTCGTCCGGCGCGTACATGTGGCAGAAAAAGGACGTTAAAGAGTGGCAATCTGGCAACACTCTAACCACATGTATGGTAACTACCTCTGTCATCATATATTTGTTGTGGCGTACAATGGGTGCAGGGGATAGAGTTTTGGGTTAGCATGCCGGAGGTCGATGGTTCGACCCTGGGTTGGAGCGCATTTTCTTTATTTGCTAATTTCATTCTGATATTTCGTGCTGTAATATACACAGTTTCTTAGGTCACATGCAACCTAAATTTCCAACATTTTGTAACGCTGAACATAACAAATATATAGTTAGATAAATAAGAAATAGACAGTTGAAACAAATGACCTGTCATAGGTCAGTATAGCTACAAACACAATACCAATTTCGAGATGCTAAAGATGTTACCACAGTACAATAACACAACATCTACTTGTAATTTATACTACATGTAGTATGAGCCCTCAGATGTTGAACATTAGGAAGCAGTGACAATAATAATGTCCATATGACTCCATGACCTTCACAACAGAATACGTTGTCCTCAGAACAACAGATGCTCAAAGCAACCTCCCTATACGTCCAAACATTGTGCAACCCACCGGATCATACAGCTCTGGACTCTTCACAGCAAAGCTGATTGCAGAGTAACAAGAGCAGCATGAACACACACTACCAATTCTTCCACATTCGTCGGCGGAGTAGAGTACATGTGGTCCTTCAGGTGTCCCCACAGGAAGAAATCCAGGGGATTTAGGTCAGGTGAACGTGGCAGCCATAAAACTTGACCTCCACGTCCGAGCCATTTCCCTGGAACTGTTCTGTACAAATACTGTCACACATTAATTCCAGATTGTCGAAGTGCACCATCATGTTGAAACCATATCCTCTGCCGAATATGTAGTGGAACATCTTCCAGCGCATCAGACAAATAGTTTGAGAGGAATGAATGATACCTTCAAGCCGTCAACCGGTCAGGGAAAATGTAGGTGCCAAATACCTGTTGCCCAATATTCCGGCCCAGACGTTGATACCAAAGCGAACTTGATATCCACGGTCGCGGGTGATGTGTGGGTTAACCTCACGTCAATGTTGGGCACTGTACATATTGAAGACACCTTCACAAGTGAATGCTTATTCATCCGATCATATTACGGTGTTCATGTAGTCATTGTTGGCTTCCTGTTGTTATTGGCATCACTCACAGAATCGCACCCGCTGATGGCGATCTGCAGGCTGCAGGTGTTGCGTGAAAGCATAATGATAGGGGTGCAGCCCATGCTTGTGCAGCACGTTAAGGACCATGCGTTGCGAGGCTATGTGTACTTTGATGGGGTTCTTGGTGTATGTCCTCCAGAATAGCTTCCTCAATATCTGGAGTACGACGAGTCCGTGGACGACCTTTGTCACGCAATTGTGGAAGGAGAGAATCTGACTCCCGAAGGTGCAGCTCCAGATGACGAAACACATTTCTATCTGAATTGTAACGATGAGGATACCTAGCAGTATATTCACGAGCGGCAACACCAGCCCGGTTATCAGATGCAAGGATCAGAAGCATATCCACATATTCATCGTTTGTGTATACCATACGTCTGCCACACTGGTTTAGAGGTTTTCAGTGAGAAAATTCGACACGTGTAAGCATGTAAATTGGAGTCTGTCACGGGCGCGTAAATCCGCTCGCAACTAGTCCCTGTCTGGTCGAGAGCGCACACAGTATAAACACACCGTCAATCCTGTGCATTGTTCCACCTAAACCGCATTTCCCCTCTGACAGATATTGCTGTGCATGATTCATCCCAAAACCATTAATTGTGAAATGTTCGATTTCGAAATACACTGTTTCCCTAACGCTAATAGAGGTGATGTTTCCACAATCGCATCGGTAGAATAATAATAACAATGCATTGAGATAAGTGCAAAGCAGCATGAGGTTACCAAACGGGATGTTAAAAGGCGTATTTAGTGGGACCATAGTCATAACATTTACAAATAGTAACCGAGTTTGAACATTACTCGCAAAGCACGTTGCTAGTCCTACTGGTTCAAAAAATGGCTCTGAGCACTATGGGACTCAACTGCTGTGGTCATTAGTCCCCTAGAACTTAGAACTACTTAAACCTAACTAACCTAAGGACATCACACACATCCATGACCGAGGCAGGATTGGAACCTGCGACCGTAGCAGTCGCATGGTTCCGGACTGCGCGCCTAGAACCGCGAGACCACCGCGGCCGGCTCCTACTGGTAATGTAAGGCCCTAACGAAATGGACCTGAACGAGGCAAGAATAATAGTTGGTACTAATCTATGGGACCAATGGAGGAGGGTACAAAGAAAACGGGTTTAGCATCTAGTAGTTGAAGTGGTGCCAATAAATTCACCCCCAAGACATGGAAAGGGCTTCTGTCAAAGCTGACCAATCTTCCATTTGTAAGATTGTAGTACGTAAGCAGAAATGTTTTCTAGAGGACCCTCTGCAATCGCTGTTGACGGTTAGGATGCCTGATACCGTATCACCTGTACTACATTTACCAAATAAAAAACATATGTCTGAATCCAGAATCGAACCATCGACCTCCTGCATGCTAACTCAAAACTGTATCCACTGCAGCAACTGTGCAGCACGATTAACAGCTACTGACAGTTGACTACCATACATGTGGTTACAGTGTTACCAGATTGCCACACTATAACGTCCTTTTTCTGCTGGATATACTCGCCGGACGAAATTTTGTTAGAGACTTTTTTTTTATTGCTAGCATGTGAGGAGTCGCGTTGCGAAGCCTGAGTGCGCGAATTTCGCTTCACGCTGTATATGCATGAACCAGACCCCTGCTGCCAAGTCCCATACGCTGCAACGTTCGCTAAACGGTCGTCGAGGGGACGCTGTTGGAATCCTCTTAGTTCATTTGGTCGATCAGTTGCTCAACAGTTGCACTTGTATCCCCACACATATCTCCGAGCCATCATTCATCACCGTCGTCTATGGTTCGTGGTGCATCACATGCACTACAGTTGCCACAGCGCCGGCTTTGGATAGCGCCATTTCGCCTTGCACGGTATACTTTAACCACTGCGGCACGTGAAGAATTTACACATTTAGCCGTTTGCAAATACTTCCACCCTTGACCCTGATGCCAATAATCATGCTCTTTCAGAGGTCAGACAAATTGCTCTATTTTCCGCCCACGAGCGACAGGCTTTAAACACCCTCCACTGTGAATCATTATTGCACGTTGACATCGAACATAGCCGGTGGTCACAATGTGACTGGACTGTGTAAATACGAACTATTCTGCTTGTAACCCCTGTAACCTTCGTTCCTGTGAAAATAGCTTTACAACAATTAGTAAATCTGTGGTATGGAATTACCAAAATGTATACACAAAACACCCATGCACAGATGCAAAAGTACTCTGACGTAATTACCGTCGCTGTGGGAATAGACAATTGCAGCCTCACTGCTCTGCTCTCCCATAGTATTCATCGACAATTCCAACAAGGCGCATGTTAGCCAACTCTTCGGCAGTAAACTTTATCCGTGGAGCTGTGAACTGTGTTAACGTACAACTAAGACTGCTGGAGACAAACCAGAGACAGAACCGAGCAGTGCTGATCGTAAGATTCAGGGCAAAGAGTACAGTGGGCATTACTGTTGACAACGGCAAGTGCAGCCAGAGAATGAAAGGAGTTTCTTTCCGAACAAAAGACACATACACTGTTTAGATACAAAGCTAATTCTTGGCAAGAAACCGAACAGGATGCAATAGCTCTGTAACGAGCCTCCTGAGAGCGTAGGCCACTTATTCCAAAATACTCAGAAGCTACTCCTGAACAACCTCTGAAAGTTTGCCGTTGGAATTCTGGTCTATCCTGTATGTGCTGGCTGAAGCTTGTCATATAGTTCAGTCAAACGTACTGTTAGAAATAACGCACTTATTGTAATATTATAATTGCACAGTGACTATGTAAAAACCAGTCATCACGGAACACGACAGATTAAGTGTCAATACAGTTACCGCGAAAAGCAGTTTCAAGTAATATTTTAAATAAACTAGCTTCGTCTCTTTCAAGGACACGGCCCTTTATCTACATCTACATGACTACTCTGCAATTCACATTTAAGTGCTTGGCAGAGGGTTCATCGAACCACAATCATACTATCTCTCTACTATTCCACTCCCGAACAGCGAGCGGGAAAAACGAACACCTAAACCTTTCTGTTCGAGCTCTGATTTCTCTTATTTTATTTTGATGATCATTCCTACCTACGTAGGTTGGGCTCAACAAAATATTTTCGCATTCGGAAGAGAAAGTTGGTGACTGAAATTTCGTAAAAAGGTCTCGCCGCGACGAAAAACGTCTATGCTGTAATGACTTCCATCCCCACTCGTGTATCATATCTGCCACACTCTCTCCCCTATAACGTGATAATACAAAACGAGCTGCCGTTTTTTGCACCCTTTCGATGTCCTCCGTCAATCCCACCTGGTAAGGATCCCACACCGCGCAGCAATATTCTAACAGAGGACGAACGAGTGTAGTGTAAGCTGTCTCTTTAGTGGACTTGTTGCATCTTCAAAGTGTCCTGCCAATGAAACGCAACCTTTGGCTCTCCTTCCCGACAATATTATCTATGTGGTCCTTCCAACTGAAGTTGTTCGTAATTTTAACACCCAGGTACTTAGTTGAATTGACAGCCTTGAGAATTGTACTATTTATCGAGTAATCGAATTCCAACGGATTTCTTTTGGATCTCATGTTGATCATCTCACACTTTTCATTATTTAGCGTCAACTGCCACCTGACACACCATACAGCAATCTTTTCTAAATCGCTTTGCAACTGATACTGGTCTTCGGATGACCTTACTGGACGGTAAATTACAGCATCATCTGCGAACAATCTAAGAGAACTGCTCAGATTGTCACCCAGGTCATTTATATAGATCAGGAACAGCAGAGGTCCCAGGACGCTTCCCTGGGGAACACTTGATATTACTTCAGTTTTACTCGATGATTTGCCGTCTATTACTACGAACTGCGACCTTCCTGACAGGAAATCACGAATCCAGTCGCACAACTGAGACGATACCCCATAGTTCCACAGCTTGATTAGAAGCCGCTTGTGAGGAACGGTGTCAAAAGCTTTCCGGAAATCTAGAAATACGGAATCAACTTGAGATCCCCTGTCGATAGCGGCCATTACTTCGTGCGAATAAAGAGCTAGCTGCGTTGCACAAGAGCGATGTTTTCTGAAGCCATGCTGATTATGTGTCAGTAGATCGTTCCCTTCGAGGTGATTCATAATGTTTGAATACAGTATATGCTCCAAAACCCTACTGCAAACCGACGTCAATGATATAGGTCTGTAGTTAAATGGATTACTCCTACTACCCTTCTTGAACACTGGTGCGACCTGCGCAATTTTCCAATCTGTAGGTACAGATCTATCGAGCGAGCGGTTGTATATGAGTGCTAAGTAGGAAGCTATAGTATCAGCGTAATCTGAAAGGAACGTAATCGGTATACAATCTGGACCTGAAGACTTGCCCGTATCAAGCGATTTGAGTTGCTTCGCAACCCCTAAGGTATCTACTTCTAAGAAACTCATGCTAGCAGATGTTCGTGTTTCAAATTCTGGAATATTCCATTCGTCTTCCGTGGTGAAGGAATTTCGGAAAACTGCGTTCAATAACTCCGCTTTAGCGGCACAGTCGTCGATAACAGTACCATCGGCACTGCGCAGCGAAGGTATTGACTGCGTCTTGCCGCTTGTGTTCTTTACATACGACCAGAATTTCTTCGGATTTTCTACCAAATTTCGAGACAATGTTTCGTTGTGGAACCTATTAAAGGAATCTCGCATCGAAGTACGTGCCAAATTTCGCGCGTCTGTAAATTTTAGCTTATCTTCGGGATTTCGCGTTCTTCTGAACCTCGCATGCTTTTTCCGTTGCCTCTGCAACAGTAGATAACATCGGAATTTTCACCGCTTCACTGTAAAATTCTTCGGCTGAGCATTTTTCTTCTCAAAACTGCAGAGCCATTATTTATAAATGAGACAAGAACTGGTGTAACTGTAGGTGTATAATAATTATGTATAATAATCATTTGTTATTTATGGTTGTTGAAAGCGGAAAAATACGTAAAGACTTATGATAGGTTAAGCAAACACTTTAGAGACTTTGACACGTTAAGCCACAATCTTCGGAAGCGGCAGCAGTCGTACAAGGAAGACCTGTACGTGTTTCGTCATTGGTCACTTTTCTGCTCAACGTGAGAAGCATAGATCAATGACCGAAGAGTCAGTCGCCGGCCTAGAAACTAAGCGACATTGCTGAAAACACCGAATAAATATCTCCGACAAGCGGGCATGAACGGTTCCTTTGAGGAGGTCCTTCGAGGGGAGAAAGAAAACACGAAGAAACGTCGCCTGGACGGAAGAACCGATGGTTAGTCGACGGACGTCATACTTCGCTACAACGACTTAGCCGCTATGCTGCTCGACGGAAGAAGATGTCGGTTACGCGCCAATACGTCAATGCAGAAGATGCCATTCCAGATATTACCAGAAAGACGTTCGTATGGTACTTACTCAGGGGCTGGTGAGGACAAAGGAACTTCGGCCTCACCAAGTGAGGCACATGTGAACCTAGAGGTTGATGAACTCGGCCAGAAGACGTCTAACCTGAGGGTCGCTGGTTTGATGCCGGGACGGAGCCACGCCGTAGCCGCTTCTTAATAACGCAAAGAGCGAATTTACAAGGAGAAGACGACGCCGCCGCCACGGTGGGTCACGATCGCGTTACTGAGGGAAGAATATTAAGCCTGGCGCGCACCTGCAACACGAGCCGTCGCCGTATCAGCGGTCACTAGAATCTGCACGCTAAGACAGCGTCGCTCCGCCTCCGCGAGGAATGGAGCGATTTAAAATACATTGTATTACTCTGTTTGTTTAAAGGGTCTAACGTCTCAATAAACGACTGTTAGTGAAACCACCAATGTTTCACTCACACATCACCTTCTGAGCCATTGCCCACACGTTTCAAATTGGTGAGGGATCTGGAGAATGTGCTGGCCAGGGCAGCAGTCGAACATTTTCTGTATCCAGAAAGGCCCGTACAGGACCTGCAACATGCGGTCGTGCATTATCCTGCTGAAATGTAGGGTTTCGCAAGTATCAGAAAAAAAAAGGTTCAAATGGCTCTGAGCACTATGGGACTCAACTGCTGTGGTCATCAGTCCCCTAGAACTTAGAACTACTTAAACCTAACTAACCTATGGACACCACACACATCCATGCCCGAGGCAGGATTCGAACCAGCGACCGTAGCAGTCGCACGGTTCCGGACTGCACGCCTAGAACCGCGAGACCACCGCGGTCGGCTTCGCAGGTATCGAATGAATGGTAGAGCCACGGGTCGAAACACATCTGAAATGTAACGTCCACTGTTCAAAGTGCCGTCAGTACGAACAAGAGGTGACCGAGACATGTAACCAATGGCACCCCATACCATCACGCCGGATGATACGCCAGTATGGCGATGACGAATACACGCTACCAATGTGCGTTCACCGCGATGTCGCCAAACACGGATGCGACCATCATGATGCTGTAAACAGAACCGGGATTCATTGGATAAAATGACCTTTTACCATTCGTGCACTCAGGTTCGACGTTGATTACACCATCGCAAGCGCTCCTGTCTGTGATGCAGCGTCAAGGGTAACCGCGGCAATGGTCTCCGAGCTGATAGTCCATGCTGCTGCAAACGTCGTTGAACTGTTCGTGCAGATGGTTGTTGTCTTGCAAACGTCCCCATCTGTTAACTCAGGGATCGAGACGTGCAATAAGGATAAGATGCCTGTCATCTCGACTGCTAGTGATACGAGGCCGTTGGGACCTAGCACGGCGTTCCGTATTACCCTCCTGAACCCACCGATTCCATATTCTGCTAACAGTCATTGGATCTCGACCAACGCGAGCAGCAATGTTGCGATACGATAAACCGCAATCGCGATAGGCTACAATTCGACATTTATGAAAGTCGGAAACGTGATGGTACGCATTTTTCCTCCTTACACGAGGCATCACAACGTTTCACCAGGCAACACCGGTCAACTGGTGTTTGTGTATGAGAAATTGGTTGAACACTTTGCTGATGTCAGCACGTTGTAGGTGTCATCACCGGCGCCAACCTTGTGTGAATGCTCTGAAAAGCTAATCATTTGCATATCACAGCATATTCTTCCTGTCGGTTAAATTTCGCGTCTGCAGCACGTCATCTTCGTGGTGTAGCAATTTTAATGCCCAGTAGTGCAATTAATACAAGTAGTGACATTCGTGAAGTATACTTTCCAATTACATTTAAAAATTTTAAGTAGAACTTGGTTATAGATGAATAGACAATTTCAGATATGCGCCAGTGTTTCCAAATGATGGAAAAAGTCGTATTGACTTAATCTTCATTCACCAAACTTTAAATATCAGCTCCCGCATGGTTTATTCGTAGTACAAAACGGAATTAATCTCAGAGGACTATTTCATTTCTAATTCACGATGACTACTACATAATTCTTTAACCCCATTTTAAAACAAGTCTGCGCATTAGGTCACCTTCTGCTGTTAAGTGAGGACCGTGCCTAGCTCTCGGCTTGCAGTGGATAATTAGCATCTTTCTTGTATGCAGTGCGGGCATCGTATCGACTGCTGGATTCTTGCAGTTAGTGGACATTCTGGCACAGGTAACTGGTCATAGCATTATCGGAAATGTGATAACCGCGGCCTGCCTAAAGCCCTCTCTTAAGCTCCTGTTCTATATTCAAACACAGAGCCAACAGGTTCTCTATAAAAGCAAGGAATTGAGGTAATCGAGTTATTTTACATAACTGGTCACACCCCACTGAAGTTAGGATATCTTTTCAGTAATAGATTCAAATATCAGCCGTCTTAATTATATGACTGCAGACAGCCACTTGTTGCGATTTATATCTTACGCTATAAATTTTGTTTTGATGAATCATTGCATACATGTCGGAGAGTTCCTAGAATTTCTTTAGATGGAAACTTTCCATCATTATGTCACCAAACACATTAGGAGTAATTTCCATCATTAATGTAAATGTATAAAAACGTATTGATTTAAATTTGACGGTTAAGTATGAATTTCTGAATGCGGAAAACACAAAAATCATAATCATCACCTATTTTTACTGTTAAAACGTGCAGGAAATCGTAGTTTCTGCTGTTTTATAAATCCTTCAAGCTTTCAATAAACTGCATTTCAGTGTTTTGGCGTAATGGCTTTTGTTAACTCGTATATGATGTTCTACTTTTTGTATGGCGCACAGATTTCTTTGTAAGTTTACGATAATAAATCTGTGCTTGAAGTAATGTCATTGTTAACATATAACAATAGTGGAGTAGCTATGTTTTCATGTAAGTTCACCCTAAAACACGTTATATGTGTTTATATAGTCTCGTATGCTTTCTGAAGATGACCAGAGTGTTTAATAACAGTAAGGGTATCAACTAATTTCCCATGGTTCAGCTGAGTATGTGCAGTTTCGAATCTAACTGAAGGAGTAAAACTGTGTGGCGTACCGGGACTTGAACTGCAACTCTTTCTCGAGCAGTTCTTTTACTGACTGAGTTAGTCCGGCGCTGTCCGAGACGTACCTAAACAATTTACAATGACAAGGGACTGTTCGCAGGTATAAATAAACGATACTGGTGAAACTTGACGGTTATGTGAAGGGGCCACAAAACGCAATGTATATTTTTTAGTTGTTGCGCAAATTCACTTTTAAGGAGCAATACACATCCCAAAACGTAATTTGGCGAATTAGATTTTTGAAAGAATATCTTCAAAACCATGAAATATGAAGAATGTATTTTATATAAAGGTTAAAATTTAATTAATGTTGTTGACAATTCTATAATCGACTGTTATAATAATTTGAAATTTTTCAAAGTGCCCTACCACAATTTAATTAATTATGCAGAATAAAAGAAGCTATCGCACAACATCCACCCATGTGCAATAAAATGGGTTTTTGAAATACCATTTCTGGAAAATATTTGTAAACAATGAACTGTAGGAGTACTGTAAATACATGTAATTAAAATATCTATATGTTTCTTATTATTCCAATTCTTTGTGTTACTTACTCTCGTTTTATGTTTGAAATTGTTACTAGACGTTTTAAATTAATGTATTTGGTGTTTTCAGTTTACCATTTCATATATGTGTATTTTTTTTGTAGAGAATAATAAATAACTCGTTATGATACAAAATCATTACAGTATCGATAATACGTAAATAAAGGCTTAAAACACCACACTATGCATATAACATGAATTAAACTTCTGCCGGCCGGTGTAACCGAGCGGTTCTAGGCTCTTCAGTCTGGAATCGCTCGATCGCTACGGTCGCAGGTTCGAATCCTGCCTCGGGCATGGATGTGTGTGATGTCCTCAGATGTTAAGTCCCATAGTGCTCAGAGCCATTTGAAATTAAACTTCTTCATATAATACACACGGCAGATAGCACAAAACAGCATTAAGCAGGGTTCTCAAATTGTGGCAGGCAATGCTCTAAATATTTTGATTTGTACCAGGCATATTTCAGTATAATGGAAAACCTCAGAGAAGAGAATTTGTTATGTACTAGTGACTGGAGATGGATTATATTGTTTCTCAAGAGGATATTGACATCAGTCAGTAGCACTAGATCTGAAAATCATCACACGAAGTTTTAAAGGTAGCAAGTCCTTTGGGATCGTCTTTCTTTCATTTAATAACGTAATTTTGGCACTTATATCTAATTATGATTACACTGTGACCAATATGATGCTTAAGAAAGAGGATTGACAGTGGTTAGGTACTGAGTTAATTGGTACCTAAATGCACAGAGCAGTTTGAGGAGACGGGACTCACAAGGAAACCCTTCAGTATGAGGTCGCAAAACACCAATGAGGTTTATGTCAATCGAAGCCCCACATATCGTCTACCATGCAACCACAATATTGGCTGATAATGGAAACAGGATGGCGGGACTGGAAGTATCCAATGGTAAGCACAGTATGAGACTACGGAGCGTAGATGAACTGCTTAGGTGACGAGCAACTCACAACAGCGTTACAGTGCTAGTAGTGTTGATACGAAGCAGAGGAATAAGAACGATGAACAAAGAAAACATCGCATTAAATCCACAGCACGAACTGGCGAAATTGACATTTCATCAGAAAGGAACAAAAGGAATTTCGTAGAGTGAAAAATAAGTGGCAGATGAAATACTAGCGCTTCTGAAAGACAAGTCACTGGTGTCTCATACGCTTGGCTGTACAGGCAATGTACATGAGGAGTGCAGTGATGACGATGCGTATTTAACAATGTGCAAATGATACTGAAACAGGTGTTGAGACATGCAGTTCATCATCTTTGTCGGACAGTGAAAACTACGGATATTCAAGGAAGAACAAGGAGCAGGTGTTACAAAACTGATGTTGACACGCTTCAAGGATGCTCGACACATTTTACAGGATGAGCATGATACTGACGTACTACGTTGTGCACATCAGATAGCACGTGACATACAGTGGATTACAGTAGTCTCAAGGGAAGCGTTGGATGTTTCATAACTTCGAACAGTGCTACAAAATTGGAAGAATAAGCTAATGAAATTTCAAACAAAGCGTCAACTTGACGATGCACAGCAGACTGGGGAATCGGCCAAAAAAATTGCAGATGAGGTAAACAAACCCATTGGTATTCAATATACCGACTGTTAATCTGGACGATAAATTGGCTGAACGTTATATATTTTGCTGCGAAAAGTTGGAGGTGCTCTTCTCTCTACAATTCTTTCTCGTTTGCGTGATGTTGCAAGGGCCGTATGCAATACATACGTCACAGCAAGCAAGAGTTGGAAAATGGCCTTAAGAGAAATACAACTGTGGAAGTAGCACTGCTTTTGGCCAATAGCTGATCAAAGTAACTTGCTTTTGCTTGATTCCTGGTCCGTGTATAAACATCATACTCCTTTAGAGCAAATTATCTGTGCTGAAAAGTGTGTGATACAGCAATTTATACCACCTGTAACCACTGGACAAATTCAGCCTCTCGATGATTGTATTTTCCGTGCTCTATAAAACATATTGCCGCACTATCTGCATCTACGCCTTAAAAAGCAAACAGACTCATGATAACCTCCACAATAGACTGTTTTGCATTGGCTTACATATCATCGCATTCGACAGTTTCTCACTACCCCTTTACACCAATAACTTTCCATATGCATTCTTTAAGAAAGAATACCCAGCTGACCTTCCTGCACAGTTTGTAACTGCCACAGCGTTCGCCTTCGGTCTTAACGATGCGAACCTTTATGAGCACTGTGGCGCGCCGGTTTCCATTCGGTGTTCATGATGCGAGTTAATGGTTTGTTGTGAACATTTATTGAATGTCGACGACGTCCATTTTGTGAAGTGTAATACATACATCCAGTTTAAGAGCATCCGGAAGGTGAGAAAAGAATCACGTATCTACCTTAATTCTAAGTCTTTTAAAATAAATAAATAAATAAAAAGGGCCTGCGCTGCTCTTTGTGGGCGTTTCCCGACCCGTTTGACATTTTTCGTTTTTTTGTCAGAGAGAGATTGTTACATCTTTTGTAGATCCGTATATTTCCTTCGGCGATGGAATTTAGCGTTGTGTGGCTTCTGTGCAGAGGTTGGCAGCTCGGGCAGAAAATAAGACAGTTGTACAGTCGTGCACAAAACGAGCGAGACCTCTCGCCTTTTCGTTATTCTGATCCACACAGCTTTAATGTCTGCTACACAGCATAACAGGCAAGGCGACGAAGTGCTACCAACATACTATGCACAGGTGTGAAATCTAAAAACCATCCGAACTTTGTCACACTGTTTTAAATCATGTGTAAGACTATATTAATGCTGATTAGTGTGTTAAACACAACACGTGATTATAAGATATAAATGAAAGAAGAAATCCTACTCAGTATGAACTGTACTAATAAAAATGAATTTCAGCTTACCGAGATAACATAACTGTTTTAGTAAGACAAAGTACCCCAGATCGTTACGAATTAGCAAAATATTAGGCGCATTCGGCCGCGAAACGGTCTGTGTCAACGTACAGACCAGTCATACTAGACTACCGTTGCTGACCTACCATGAAAGTGTGCAAATTTAGCAATGCATGAAGATTCATAACGCAAATCAGTTAAAAATCATTCAGTGCCACACTTAAGTCAATTCCATTACTCACAGGAGCGGAAAAAGTAGGTAGTAACAAGTATGAAGTTCTACAAGAGTTTCATATTGACATCCACAATGCGCAAGTACAGAATAAAGGTAGCAATATAACGTATTGGAGGTGTGAGAATTTCTTAAACTTGCTTTACTGATAGTCTATCTGCCTCCATCAAGATTAGAACCGAAAACAAACCAGACCTCCCTTGCAGTGGCAGGCACCTTTCACTACGCTAGCAGACAACCCAGGCAAACAGCCCTCTATTATTACCCCAGACATGAATTTCGCAACGAAAATGGCGAAATGATCTGCAGTTTCTGTTGCATAGAGCTTTCTGGACTCAAAAGGATGAGTTTTCTACCTTTATGTCACAGCTTATGTGACAATCATTCGGGATGTTTATTGAAATAACAAAATGCTGTTATTAGCGAGTAAATTTACTAGGATAATTCTGGACCACCCCAGGAAATAAACTGCGACATAGCTGCCAAACGCATTCTACAATGTTTCGAATTCTGCATTGGACTCGCCACAGCCAGAAAACGTGCATTAGCCTAATTGTTTCTTAAGCTAGCTAGCAATGGGAATGCTCGCACTTCTAAAACACGGTGGCATTGATACTGCGATCTGAACTACCAATGGATTTCATTTGCTTTCCTTTAAACGTGATTTGGGTCGAAAGCGTAGCTACGATTAAAATGCTGATGTATCGATTGCAACTAGAACATTTCGAATAAAGAGCAGGGGGAATTATTTATGTGGCTCTCATCTTCAGTAACTGTCGTAGCTATTTTCGTTGTTAGGATTTCGTCACCTAAATCGGTAAAAATGGAACACTACTAGTCTCACTTTCTTGACCGTCTATCTGCCTACCCAACCCTTAAAACATGTTCACCTCGAGTATGGGTAGATATAAGTACCGTAAATGTATCGCACTTCTTGCGTTAAACGGTCCCTTGGTGGTGTAAAAAAAGTGAGCTATGTCAACGCAATCTAAAAATACGGCCGTTTATGTAAAGAAAATTTGCGCGAAAGGTCAAAAAATGGCTCTAAGAACTATGCGACCAAACTGCTTAGGTCATCAGTCCCCTAGACCTAGAAATACTTAAACCTACCTAACCTAAGGACATCACACACATCCATGCCGGAGATAGGATTCCAGTCTGCGACCGAAGCAGCAGCGGGATTCGTGACTGAAGCGCCTAGAACGACTCGGCCACAGTAGCAGTCCTAACTTTTCTCTTCCACTAAAAGTTTCTTAGTATTGAATACATTTCTTCTTATTGTTTCAGTGCATATTCACCAACACAAAATCATGGATGAAATGAATGCCGTGGTGCTACCGCACCCGGTGAAACCCTTTTCACCTCATGTATAATCATAATATATACTGTCTAGTGAGGATAAACTGCATTCGCCAGCAACTCAGATCGTTTGATCACGGAACTTTTAAGAAGATGCATTCAAGTTTTGTTCCACGTTTTCTGCAATATCCACTTATAAACACCCTAGGAACGTCGTATGCGATATCCACTTCTGAAGACGCTGGCAGATACTGCAGTACCATAACAAGTAGTTAAGAATTTATTGTTATTGGTCCATGCCTCTCACTTTATTTCAGTATCAATTTAAAGCACCTCCGTGTTTTTCTATGGCTGAAAATAATGAACAAAAATAAATAAACAGCAAACAACTCGATGTTCAAATGAAATGTAACTCACATGTAGCAGTTACAACTTAATTTCGCTGTTACATCTACACGACTACATCTTCAGCATTTTTTGCAATCCAGACTTACGTGCCTGGTAAAGGGTTCATCGAACCACCTCCGGACTATTTCTCTACCGTCCCGCTCCTTAACAGCGTGCGGGAAAGAGGACAACTTAAATCTTTTCTTACGAGCCCTGAATTACATTATTACTATGGTCATTTCTTCCTGTGTAAGTTCCGAGGAAATAATGTTTTGGCATTCAGAGCAGATGTTGGTGATTGAAATTCCGTGAAAAGATATCGCGGCAACGTAAAACGCTTTTGTTTTCATGAATGTCACCCCAACTCACTTATCAAATCTGGGACTCTCACTCCCCTATTTCGTGACATTACAAATAGTGCTACCGTTCCTTGGACGTTTTTGGCGTGCACCGTCAATCACGTCTGTCAAGGATCCCATACCGCGCAGGAATACTATAACACTGGAGGGACGAACGTAGTGTAGGCAGTGTTTTCACTAGACCTGTTGCGTATTCTTAGTGTGCGGCCTATAAAACGCAGTCTTTCGTTTGCCTTCCTTACAGAAGTATGTTTGCGATCGTCCCAGTTTAAGTTTGACTGGGCACTGAGGTGAACTGACAGTATTTCGACTTGTGTTTTGTCGTGTAATCGATAGTTAATTGTTATTACTGGGCGCAGCTTTCGTGTTTAATGTATACCTCATTCAACAGAGTACACTCCTCGTACACCACATGTAACTGTTTCAAAGTATTAAATTGTTACTGATGTTACCAAGCTGCAGTGGTCATCTAAACTTCCCGCTTTGAAACAAAGGAAAATATTATAGCGAAACATGTCAACTAAGAAGCGCACTATCCTAATAAGCAAACATTTCCGGTTGAAGTAGTTGCAGTAGGCCTAATACACAGTAATGTAAATTAGGAGCAAAGTCCATTAGCAGATAGTTATCAGGAAAACCAGCCCTCATAATGCAAACTGCTAGTACAAGAACGAAGTTTCCAAACATGTCAATGAGTAGCCGAGGAAAGCGGACCCATTCTTTCTACTGAATCGCAACGCACGACACTTGCGAGGGGACCCACCAAGTGTCATACTCCGATCTTGCTGAAACTTCGCTCAGTGAAAAGGGGACAAAATAATCGAACAGTTGTCACGGCTTATCTGCATACATTCTACCGCTTCTGAGTAAACGACGGTCAAAGTTTTCAATGCGCTGTTGCTATGGTGTAGATACCTTTCAGCGTGTAAGGATTCAGTCGAAGCGGTGTCCCAGCAGATACCGTCACGAAATCAGAACTTTGCGCTGCGAGTTAGAAACCCGGTTGTACTTTTTTTTCCCCTCATTCTCTGAATTGTCTACGAATGTTTATTCCAATTTATGTTGAAACAGTGTTGTCGTTATTCGTCTATTAATGTACTGTGTAATGAAAGGAGTTAAACAAAATAAACGAATGAGAAAATGATGTTGTGGTGTCACCGCCAGACACCACACTTGTTAGGTGGTAGCCTTTAAATCGGCCGCGGTCCGGTAGTATACGTCGGACCCGCGTGTCGCCACTATCAGTGAGTGCAGACCGAGAGCCGCCACACGGCAGGTGTAGAGAGACTTCCTAGCACTCGCCCCAGTTGTACAGCCGACTTTGCTAGGGATGGTTCACTGACTTCTACGCTCTCATTTGCCGAGACGATAGTTAGCATAGCCTTCAGCTACGTTATTTGCTACGACCTAGCAAGGCGCCAGTATCCGTACTATTGATACTGTGAATCATGTAATGTCAAGAGCGACGTTCGTCATTAATTGATTACAGTTAAGTATTCCACCAGCTACGTCCATTTTTCTCAATTCTAATTCCCTTGTCATGTTCCAGACATCACGCCAGCCTGCGTGAGCTAAAACGCGTGCCTTTCGGCCTCCTTTAGTAACCCGGTTGGCTCTCCTGCCAACCACAACAGATGTGAAATATTTGTGAATGTCCTTGCAGCCTTACAGGTTTTAATGAGATTCAAAAATATTTCACATTATTTTCTAATTCGTTTATTTTTTAATTCATTAATTATACAGAAAGGTAATTGACGAATAACGACAACATTATTTCAACATAAATTGGAAAAAAACATTCGTAGACAGTTCTGATAGAGAGGGAGGAAAAAATAATGATAAAAAACCAATAAGGTCTCGAACTCGGGAATCAAAGTTAAGAAGGAACGACGCTAACCACGGAACCACAACTTCAATTGCATTCTCAGACGCAAAAGGTATCTACAATATAGCAACAGCGCGTTAATAACTTTGACCGTCGGTTTCTGGGAAACGGTCGAGTGTCTGCAGAAAAGCCGAAACACATGTTCGCTTATTTTTTCCTCTCTTTCACTGAACAAAGTTTCAGGACGATCAGCATATGGAACCTGGCAAGTTCACCTCGCTAGTGGTGTTAGTTCGTACGCCCGACGAGCGAGGATAAACACGTTTTTCTTCTTATAAGGCAACCTTCTAAACTAAAATTCACGGAGTGTTCTTCAGGTTGCCTCAGATATTTCAGAAATGCTTCTTGCGTTAGGCCCGCCGTCTGTGCAAGACGTAAACATTACATTTCGTGTAATATTTATCAGTATAAGAAATGGCAAGAGTGGACCAGTCCCTTCTGAGAAAATTTACCGGTTCTAAGTTGCTCCACTACGCAATGACACGGGTACGGGCTTGCGATCTCTCGTTTAAGCCATCGATTTCCATGTTACTTGGCCATTGCGTTGTGGCTGCAGTGGTGGAGGAGGCAGTCTGTTTCCTACTAGCGCTGTTCTCGCTGCAGATATTAACCTCGACGAGTCATTCAGTCAACGCTAAAATGCACATGTCGCTGAGGCAAACAAGGGCGCTATAATAGCACTCCATGCAGAGGGGTTTTCAAATGGCTATACAGCAAAAACTATGGGTCTTCACAAGTCGACTGTAGCCAGGTGGATTAGACTAAAGGAAGAGGGTGGTAACCTGAATGGAAGGCCTCATGGCTGTCGGCGCAAAATAACAGCAGCTCTGGATTGGCAGACACGCTGTTTCAGTGAGAACCACCCATTTGTCAAATGGTTCAAATGGCTCTGAGCATTATGGGACTTAACTTCTGAGGTCATAAGTCTCCTAGAACGTAGAACTACTTAAACCTAACTAACCTAATGAGATCACACACATCCATGCCCGAGGCTGGATTCGAACCTGTCACCGTAGCGGTCGCGCGGTTCCAGATTGTAGCGCCTAGAACCGCTCGGCCACACCCGCCGGCACCCATTTGTCAACGCACGACAAATTCAGCAGATTTTTGGTCTCAATGTTAGCAGTGAGACCGTCACTCGTCGTCTGAGGGAAGATGGACTGAGAGCAAGAAGCGCTGCTGTGAAAGCGACATTGGCTGTTTTCCATAGAGAAGCCCGCCTTGCTTTTGCTGCTGAAAATGCCGACAAACCTCTCCAGTTTTGGAGGCGAGTGATTTTCACGGAAGAAAAAGTTTTCTCTGCGCCATCAACCGGAAAAGTACTTGTTTACCGGTCAAAAGGTGCGAGGTATAATCCAAAATACATTTACAGTTGCCGAAGAAGTGGCAGGGAGTCGGTAATGGTATGGGCATGGATATCAGCCGAAGGGTGTGGACTCCTGTGGGAAGTGGAAGGAAGAATTGATGAGCGCAATTACATATCAATCTGGAGAACGTGATGTTGCCTTCTATGACGGCAAGATTTGTCGATGATCAGGTCATGTTCGAGCAAGATCGCTCGCCCATTCATATGGCACGTGTGGTTAAGAGGTGGTTCGACGAACATAGTAATATTAATTTAATGGAATGGCCACCTAGAGGAGCTGACATAAATCCCATTGAGAGTATTTGGGCAGAAATGGTCAGAGTAATACAGGAGAAGGGACAGTCATCGTCGACTCGCCGACAGCTTTCTGATGTGATTCATGACGCTTGGAATGTGATAGTTGAATCTCCTAGTTATGTGGCTAGAGTTGTGGGCTCAATGCCCAACAGACTTCGAGCCGTTGTGGAAGCCGAAGGAGGTTATACGCGTTACTAAGCAGCATCAGCAGATGTGTTTTTATTTTCAGCCCTTAACTAATCAGCTGCAACAGATATTTCAAGTTATTTATTTACAGACGTATATTTTATATAATTTTAAGAAAACGCAGCAAGTGCAATCTGGACAAACAGATTAATTCAGAACAAGATATGTAATATTTAATTTCCTAAGAAAAGAAATACTCACGTTACACATTCATGCAGTCTCTAAAAAATACATGACACGTGTGTATGCAAGAAGGGTAAAAAGCAATTCAGCACAAACGAAAAATATTGATGAGAAGCTCGCCGATGAAGGTCTAATTGGAGAGCGAAGGTTGGGCTAGAAGGGGAGGTAAGGAAGACCGAAAAAGAGAAAAATCAAATACCCAATAGACTTGGAGTCGTCGTCGCAGCAGACGGCGGTTGGTATATGCGATTCGGAGCAACAGTAGAATAGTTTTATTTACTCATTTTTAGGCTTTATTTTGTGACGGCTAAACAGTGCTGCTTCATGAGATCCACTATTTGTCCACATGTGGCTAAACATCAGTGGTGTAAAAAATTTTGAGAGGTGCCCAAGTTGTTTGGAACAGTAACATGTTTTAGACAATAAGATGATTTTTAGTTCATTTCATTTCAACCAGTCACAGTATTCTTTGAGGTTCTAATGTATGACTTCATTTCATTATTATGTACCTTTTCTTCAGTGAAAGTGAACGGTAGTTCCAAAATATAAAGAACAACTGGAAATTTTTAATTTGTGGGATAGCGTCTTTAATTGTTAATATTGTCATCAAATCTGTAGTTATAGGGCATATTAAGAAGCAAGTCAAAAATGGCATTGTGGAAAGATCAGGTTGGTCTATAAAGGGTGACGACGGTCAAATAGCAAATACAAAACTATGGGTAACAACAATTGTTGATATGAAGATGGTATCTGTTCTTTCGGACATGTCCGAAAGAACAGATACCATATTCATATAGTTAAGGCTACCGGCCATTTACCTTCTTCTGTGCGGACGCACAGGCATTGCCCGAACTCTTACGGGACTCGGTAAGGTTGTCTGCCGCGAGTAATGAGTGTAATGGGCAGGGGCACTACGAATGTAGTGTGTGGACATTAAGTTGGGAATGTGGGTCTCACGGGGAGCGTGCAAGGGATAAATCCCTGCAATAGCACTATCCTCTGTGCCCTCGGTGGCTCAGATGGATAGAGCGTCTGCCATGTAACCAGGATATCCTGGGTTCGGGTCGCAGTAGGGGTAAACATTTTCATCTGTCCCCTCTGATGTATGTTAGCACCTGTCGACAGCTTAGGGTATTGATTTAATTATCATTTCACTATTGTTGATGGAGAGCAGCCATAATCGATATGCCACTATTGTGTAATTGTTTTTCTGAAGTTTATCGTCGATCCTGGTTTTACGTAAAGAATATAACCTTTGAAATTCACGTACCAGCGCAGAATATTAATATATAGTATATAGATCAGGAACCTAATGACACTGCCTTTAATTTTATTCTGATGGATGACACTGAAACAGTAAATAATAAGAGGAATAATAAAACTCTCAGAATCAATATAGAGAATTCCAGTCTCCAGTGGGTCCAGAAGTTAGCTATAACAGCGAATAATTGCTTTCACTGACTAATTCATGCCTACGTGTTCTCAGTCAGACAACGTATGAAACCAGGAATAGCAAGGTAAAACATTTTTCCACAAATCGTCAAATTGGAAGTCGAAGAGCAAGTTAAATAAATTACGATAACGACAAACGTTTTTCATGTAGACTGATCACTGTAGGAATCCAACGCTTTTATTGTGTGTTACATACGCAGTATGTAAACTGGCAACGCCATCAACACACAATACCACTAAGCTAAGAAACAACTGTAGCAACACAGAGCATCCTCGTTGCCCATGCGATGGACAAGACGACTAATTCACATCGTAAATGTCAATCTAAGCAGCAATTTGTGTTGGAACGTACTTCCTGGAGCAAATAACACTCATTTCCTACGTCTTCAGTACAAATCATGGAGCAAATGTAATTTAAGGGACATAAAAATATCGAACGGATTTACTAACATAATTATGAACCACCCAAAAACGTAAATCGATGGTCACATAGTTGTCAAATGTATTCTACGGTGTTGCCATTGTCCATTAGACTAGCAGCAGGAAGAAAACGTTCGCTCAGCTGATGCGCTGAGACAGCTAGCACCGGCGAAGCTCTCGCTTCGAAGACGCCACAGCATCGTCTGCCACCACTTCGTGGGAAACGAAATACTTCAAGTATAAGCCAATGTGTTGTATTCGCACATCTGTGACTGTGACTTAGAACTTAAGTGTGATTATTGATTGTACGTATGCTCAGATTGCGAATTTAACATCATAAATAAAGACAAGGGGAAATGAATTAGGCGTCCTTCCTCTTCCGTAACATCAACTGTATTTTAGTTATTCCATCTTAAATGAACTGCGTAGAAAATCATTCACCAGAAGTGAATAACTTTTTAACAACACCAAATGATATTACCTTTATTTTAAGGGTTGGGTAGGCAGATAGACGGTCATGAAAGTGAGACTAGTAGTGTTCCATTATTACCGATTTAGGTGACGAAATCCTAACAACGAAAATAGCTACGACAGTTACTGAAGATGAGGGCCACATAAATAATTCCCCCTGCTCTTTATTCGAAATGTTCTAGTTGCAGTGGATACATCAGCATATTAATTGTAGCTACGCTTTCGACCGAAATCACGTTTGAAGGAATGCAAATAAAATCCATTGGTAGTTCAGATCGCAGTATCAATGCCACCGTGTTTTAGAAGTGCGAGCATTCCCATTGCTAGCTAGCTTAAGAAACAATTGGGCTAATGCACGTTTTCTGGCTGCGGCGAGTCTAATGCAGAATTCGAAACATTGTAGAATACGTTTGGCAGCTATGTCGCAGTTTATTTCCTGGAGTGGTGCAGAATTATCCTAGTAAATTTACTCGCTAATAACAGCATTTTGTTATTTCAATAAACATCCCGAATGATTGTCACATAAGCTGTGACATAAAGGTAGAAAACTCATCCTTTTGAGTCCAGAAAGCTCTATGCAACAGAAACTGCAGATCATTTCGCCATTTTCGTTGCGAAATTCATGTCTGGGGTAATAATAGAGGGCTGTTTGCCTGGGTTGTCTGCTAGCGTAGTGAAAGGTGTTTGCTACTGCAAGGGAGGTCTGGTTTGTTTTCGGTTCTAATCTCGATGGAGGCAGGTAGACTATCAGTAAAGCAATTTTAAGAAATTCTCACGCCTCCAATACGTTATATTGCTACCTTTATTCTGTACTTGCGCCCTGTGGATGTCAATATGAAACTCTTGTAGAACTTCATACTTGTTACTGCCTACTTTTTCCGCTCCTGTGAGTAATAGAATTGACTTAAGTGTGACACTGAATGATTTTTAACTGATTTGCGTTATGAATCTTCATGTTGCTAAATTTGCACACTTTCATGGTAGGTCAGCAACGGTAGTCTAGTATGACTGGTCTGTACGTTGACACAGACCGTTTCGCGGCAAAATGCGCCTAATATTTTGCTAATTCGTAACGATCTGGGGTACTTTGTCTTACTAAAACAGTTGTGTTATCTCGGTAAGGTGAAATTCATTTTTATTAGTACAGTTCATACTGAGTAGGGTTTCTTCTTTCATTTATATCTTATAATTACGTGTTGTGTTTAACACACTAATCAGCATTAATATAGTCTTACACATGATTTAAAACAGTGTGACAAAGTTCGGATAGTTTTTAGATTTCACACCTGTGCATAGTATGTTGGTAGCACTTCGTCGCCTTGCCTGTTATGCTGTGTAGCAGACATTAAAGCTGTGTGGATCAGCATAACGAAAAGGCGAGAGGTCTCGCTCGTTTTGTGCACGACTGTACAACTGTCTTATTTTCTGCCCGAGCTGCCAACCTCTGCACAGAAGCCACACGACGCTAAATTCCATCGCCGAAGGAAATATAGGGATCTACAAAAGATGTAACAATCTCTCTCTGACAAAAAAACGAAAAATGTCAAACGGCTCGGGAAACGCCCACAAAGAGCAGCGCAGGCCCTTTTTATTTATTTATTTATTTTAAAAGACTTAGAATTAAGGTAGATACGTGATTCTTTTCTCACGTTCCGGATGCTCTTAAACTGGATGTATGTATTACACTTCACAAAATGGACGTCGTCGACATTCAAGAAATGTTCACAACAAACCATTAACTCGCATCATGAACACCGAATGGAAACCGGCGCGCCACAGTGCTCATAAAGGTTCGCATCGTTAAGACCGAAGGCGAACGCTGTGGGAGTTACAAACTGTGCAGGAAGGTCAGCTGGGTATTCTTTCTTAAAGAATGCATATGGAAAGTTATTGGTGTAAAGGGGTAGTGAGAAACTGTCGAATGTGATGATATGTAAGCCAATGCAAAACAGTCTATTGTGGAGGTTATCATGAGTCTGTTTGCTTTTTAAGGCGTAGATGCAGATAGTGCGGCAATATGTTTTATAGAGCACGGAAAATACAATCATCGAGAGGCTGAATTTGTCCAGTGGTTACAGGTGGTATAAATTGATGTATCACACACTTTTCAGCACAGATAATTTGCTCTAAAGGAGTATGATGTTTATACACGGACCAGGAATCAAGCAAAAGCAAGTTACTTTGATCAGCTATTGGCCAAAAGCAGTGCTACTTCCACAGTTGTATTTCTCTTAAGGCCATTTTCCAACTCTTGCTTGCTGTGACGTATGTATTGCATACAGCCCTTGCAACATCACGCAAACGAGAAAGAACTGTAGAGAAAAGAGCACCTCCAACTTTTCGCAGCAAAATATATAACGTTCAGCCAATTTATCGTCCAGATTAACAGTCGGTATATTGAATACCAATGCCTTAAGGTACTGATGTTAGTTGATCTTGATGAAACTCTCTTGGGACTTTTAATTTGCAGGGTTTCTTTTACACGCATTTATTTTTCAAATCTTCATTTGTCGGAGTTGTAAACAGATTCGTTACTGAGTGATTAGATAAGTTTGTTTATCTCATCTGCAAATTTTTGTGCCGATTCCCCAGCCTGCTGTGCATTGTCAAATTGACGCTTTGTTTGAAATTTCATTAGCTTACGTCTTTTACTACGTTTCTGTAGAGACGGCACTTGTGGTTCCCTGTCCGACAAAGATGATGAACTGCATGTCTCAACACCTGTTTCAGTATCATTTGCACTTGTTAAATACGCACCGTCATAACTGCACTTCTCATGTACGTTGCCTGCACACCCGAGCGTATGAAACACCAGTGATTCGTCTTGCAGAAGCGCTAGTATTTCATCCGCCACTTATTTTCCACTCTGCGAAATTCTTTGGTGTCCATTCTGATGAAAACACTGTGAAGGTAGGCAGGAGATATAATCCTAGTGCTAATGTCTCACCAGTCAGTGAACTGTGAAATACACTTGACAAAAGATGAAAACAAAACGAAAAGACTACTCAGTGACGAAGAAACTACTCAGTAAGGCTATATGATGCTGGCGGCGAATACTAGCTTTTCCCATACGTGCGATGTCGAATGGAGTATGTGGGAGGACTGCTTTCCTACTCTCTGCCTCACCACTCCCGTATTGCCAGGGCGGCGAGCGGGGCGAGAAACTGTGCCGCAACCACAAAAGCCGCGCCACGTGGCTTAGGCGCGAGTCGCGTCAAGATCGCGCCGCGTCCCTATTTGCGCGTTCATACTTGAACCTATGAACTTACAAAAATGCGCGCTATCCCACGTCGCGCCACATGCGCTATACGCGTCTTAGTTTGCGTCTAGGTTTTTTACGTTGGCTCCGGCAATGCTGGTCAAGCCTGCCGATGGGGGTATGCTCGGAGGCAAAAAAAGTTTGGCGATGCAGTTACATGGCTGCTGCGAACTTCGGAACGCGGACTGGCTTGGCGTGGTATCGATGGCGAACGATACCACGTTCCTCATCCCCTAAACCTCTTCCCCACTGTCGTGTGCTTCTGCTGCCGGGTTGGGGGAGGTGAGGGTGCGGGGCAGGTCTGGGGCAGGCGCCTGTGAGGAGGCACGAGCCGGAACGGAACTTCAGCCGATAACAAGCTCCTGCCCGCACCCCGACTTTCGTCTTGTGAATGGCTGGGAATATTAGCTGAAAAACCAGCAACAGGCTGTCTGTCCACGCTCAGGGACGGAGCACCTTTTACTGGCGCCGCGGCGAGGATGACGGCGGTGTGGCCGAGCGGTTCTAGGCGCTTCAGTCTGGAACCGCGCCACCGCTACGGTCGCAGCTTCGAATCCTACCTCGGGCATGGACGTTAGTGATGTCCTTAGCGTCGTGAAGAACAGTCTTGGAAAAGAAACGACCTGAACCACAACTGTTCATGAGTTCATGACACCGAGACAAATAAAAAGATCAATCACAATCTGTGGACTTACCATTGCCTTGAAATATGTGCACAATTGCAATTTTCCTGAGAGTTTCTTCATAATTACAGAAGGGGATGCCATTGACTGGCAGCAGCAGAAGAAATAACGGGATTGTCTTGCTAAGATTAGATTTCGTGTGCCCCTTGATCTCTGATAGACGGAGGGACAGGCCGTGCTTGGCAAAACTGCGGTTGCACATCGTCTTTGATTATAATGTGTGCCACAAAATTGTTACCTTTGCCTAGGCCACCTCAAAAAAGCCACTAAATTCAGCAAAAAGGTCAATTACCCTGTCTGTAGGCACAGAGGTATTCAAAGAGAGAGGATTGGCTTGAATGTACATACCAAACATGTCAAAAGAGTCAATACCGAAAACACTTTCACTCTAATGTGAGCGTGATGTGAACGAGTCTATTTTTATAACTTGCAAAATGTGGTAGGTTGGCTGCAAATACTGAGTACAGTGACTTGAATATGATGGGACAGGGAATGATTCAAGAACCACTAGAAAAGGCCAACCAGCCGACAGTATCACAGCGAGTCGCCTGAGAGTAAACAGGTGGTTAACAACAATTTCATAACGAAAAACAACAAAGACTACTCAGTAGTGGAGTAAAGGAGGTATTGCCCCACACTGCATGTTGCATACATCAGGGACAAGTGTACATTCAGGGGCAAACTGACATTGACTGACATTTCCGTCATCTATTGTTCTGCTAAGAGGATTATGACCTCCTTGGGATAATCTGTACTTTTGATTGACAGGTTATTAACCTATTGTTTCGTTAAATGGTTTTCCATGTCATCCCTACCTCTCCCACCCTCTCGGAAACCTGGCACCACTTCTGACATCAAAGTAACTGACTAATTAATTAAACTGGTTGAAAAAACTGGCGAGAAATAGCTCAATCGTGTCACTTCCGGTAGTTACGATCTGCTCCAGGTTATTCGGATAGCCCCCACCCACCACTATATCAATTTGATTGACTAATTAATTAATTCATTAAATCGATATCCGTCAATTTCCTTTGCCAACATCCCCCTTCTGGAAGTATTCATTGATCGATTGCAGTGTATAGAATATTGTTTAAACAATTTAGACCATGGGTGGAATATTGTTTATTTAAAAAAAATTAATGGGATGCAAGGTGATGTATGGAATATAGTTTATTTAAAGAATTTTTCAGGAAGTCGATTACAGTGCGTGGAATATTTAAACAATTGGGCCGCTTTTTTCATTCCGATCGCGTAAGGAAACACGTAATTACACCTTCACATATCGTTTAAACATATCTGGAAATCTTTCTTTTGTCTCGCCTCCCACGCAGGCTTCCCCGGCCGCGCACCCCAAGGTCGGCTGCCTCACCGTGAAAGCCCTTGCAGCAGCGCGCTCTACGCCGGAGGGACTTAAGGAACACCAGCGGGCTCGCCGCACCGCTGTCGGCTGTCAGCGGCTCCACAGCTACGTAAAGTACCGCGGTAATTCTTGAACAAAAGCGTCAGATGGTGGCAACCCTTTGATATTGATACCTGAGAAATTCCTGTCGCTGTCCACCCATCATCTCAAATGGTCTGTCTGCGTGAACCAATCTGTTGGATACCAGGGCTCGTGAGAGACGCCTTCCTTCCAAAGCAAATACCTGACAGGGAATCGATTCATAAATACTACTGTACTTAATAAATAATTACTTTCTGGCCACATGGAAATGGAAATGTAATGTGACTAGAGCCTCCCATCGGTTAGACCGTTTGCCTGGTGCAAGTCTTTTGAGTTGACGCCGTTCGGCGACTTGCGTGTCGATGACGATGAAATGAATGATCACACAGTTTAAAACTACTTGAAATAAAAAAAGACCGACTCTGCACAGTAGCGTTATGTTTTTTTGATGAGAAATTTCATTAAATAGTAAAAACCTATTATTATTTGGTGTCACGATTGGAAGCGGAGATGTTTGAAATGATAGGTGGAATTTCAAATTTTGGCGTGAATTTGTACCGTCACGGTTATAGAGTTACTGACCACTACAGGTCTGCTAAGTGTATTTCCTATTTTCTTCTTCTTTTCCTTCAGCGTTTGTCCCGCGTGCCTGTGGGGTCCGCTACATGGGTCCGTTGTCTCCATTTCGCTCTATCACGGGCTGCATCTGCGTGGATGTTCATGCATTTAAGGTCTTTATGAATTGTATCAGCCAAACGTCGCTTAGGTTGTCCTTTGGGTCTATTGCCGACGACTTCAAGTGTGTAACCCGCTTGGCAATAGAGTCATCACCTGCCTGTAAAACATGCCCAAACTATCGAAGACGACTCTCAAGCACCTTGTCTTCGGTCGGTGCAACACCAAACAGTTTCCTAATGCTGTCATTAGAAACGTGATCTAACTTAATTAGGCCCGTTGTCCACCTTAGCATCTTCGTTTCCATTACGCTTAGGCGGCGTTCTATCTCAGATGTAGTCCGCCAGCACTCACAACCATACAAGGCGTCTGGACAGATGAAAGGGCGATAGATTTTCGATTTTAAATTATCTTTCAACCTGCGGTCGGAAGTGACTCCGGTTGTTGTTCGTCACTTCATCCAGGCTGACAGTTCTGGTGTTGACGTCTTCGGTGAGTTGGCCAACAGTGATCGTGGAACCAAGGTACTTAAACTTATTCACACGAGTCAGATCTTTACCATTAATCGTGATGGTTCCCATTTCATGTCTATCTGATGCTATGTACTCTTTTCTTCAAATTAAGGCGCAAATCGTGTTGTGCCACTTCTGACTCCATTGCGTTAAGCTCTTCAGATCAAGCTTGTTTTCTGCCGCCAGCATCACGTCGTCAGCGTAAAGTAGAGACCATGGTAGTGGTCTGTGTAGATCAGCTGTCAGCGTGTCCAAAACGAGAATGAACAGAAGTTGTGATGATGCACAGCCTTGAAGGACGCCGACTGTGATCGGGAAGTCCGTGGATAGTTCTGAGGTTGTACAGACATAATTTCTCGGCTGTGTGTAAAGTAACTGCATCCATTTAATAAGCTGCTCTGGCACATGCTGTCAAAGTGCTAGACAATGAGACTGTGTGACACCCGATCAAAGGCCAGGTATGCTAGATGCAGCAGCTTGGCTTTCTCATGATGTTTCTCGACTAAGAATCCTGCAGCATGAATTGCATCAGTTGTGCCGCAGTCCTTCACAAATCAAGCTTGGTTTCTGGAAATCTGTGTGATTTCACGGATCCTTTGTCCAGAACACGCTCAAAGATTTTCATGCCATGGAATTGGAGGGTAGTTGGTGATCTCAGCGGCATTTCTCTTCTTCTCAAAGATAGGGACGGTGATGCTCTGCTGCCAATCAATTGGTGATTGTACCTCATCAATGATCTTGTTGAAGAGTTCGGTTAACCATTCGACTGCCTTCCAATGATGGGAACACCATAAATCTGCTGGAAGGTCATCTGGGCTGGTGGATTTCCCTAGCTTCATTTTACTCAAAGCAGTCTTGACCTCTTTGACTGCAAGTTCTCTTGCTGGTTCTTCAACAGCATGGCCAGCTGGTATTGGTGGATGAGGGAACTCTTCTGTTGAGATCTTCTTGAAGAAGTTGCGCCATCGTTCTCTGGCCTTCTTCCAGTCAACTAGCAGATTACCCATCTCATCACTGACACCGTAGAACCGATAAACTCCCCCTGAATTGCGATATCTTGCTTTAGCGAGTCGATACAAGTCCAGCTCTCATGATACAATCGTTTCCCTGTGTGCACAGCGTCTTTGACTGTTACACTTCCTATTTTAAAAGTACTATTTTAAAAGTATTATATAATTAGTAAGACGACTGGTTCTCTCAGTTACACCAGGACGAAGAGGGAGAGAGGAAAGGATCTACTGCGTGATAGGGTAGTAACAACAATACATACTGCTACGATGTGTTGAGAAAAACGGTCCTTTCGCTGCTAGGTGTCAACCAGAGAGATGCCCGCCAGGACCTGAGTGTAGGAATTGGAATACTGTCAATACTCCCTACGCAAACACCCACCATATTGAATCTTCTCATAAACTTGCGGGAACATCCTTACAACACACGCAGTCCCGAAAGCGACTCAACACAAACTGGGTATGAGTTTGTAAGGTGGCAGAATAAATGGTCAGATTTGCACCTTACATGAGAGCTTTGTATATCGCAACAAGAGGGTGAATATGACACCTAGCGTAAATCGGCGGTTATGAGAACATTTTCCCATCAGTATGAAGTGCAAAAAGGGATGACAGTCAATCGACGGTAATTAACACACCGTTCCTATACAATGCATGTCTTTGAGCAGAAGGTGGAAGAGGCAATGCGAGTCGTTTTTAGTTTGAAAAGCCAGGCGGACAACTGTGTAGCGAAGGCGCGATCAGTGGTTATGATGGAAATCACTTAAAGGAGTGCCAGGAGGAAGGTCAGCAACCCTGACCAGGTTATTCAGGAGGGAGGTCCGCGTGTAGCAGCACATCTGCACAAGGGACAGAGAAAAAGCTTTAGATATCTGCGTTTCGGAATTCCAACGGGATACGAAAAATAACTAGTAACGAATCTCGATCACATATCCAGCGAGTGCGACACACAAAGGTCAATGTACACTATTGGCCATTAAAATTGCTACACTAAGAAAAATGCAGATGATAAACGGGTATTCATTGGACAAATATATTATACTAGAACTGACATGTGATTACATTTTCACGCAATTTGGGTGGATAGATCCTGAGAAATCAGTACCCAGAACAACCACCTCTGGCCATAATAACGGCCATGGTATGTCTATGGATTGAGTCAAACAGAGCTAGGATTGCGTGTACAGGTACAGCTGCCCATGCAGCTTCAACACGATACCACAGTTCATCAAGAGTAGTGACTGGCGTATTGTGACGATCCAGTTACTCGGCCACCATTGACCAGACGTTTCAAATTGGTGAGGGATCTGGAGAATGTGCTGGCCAGGGCAGCAGTCGAACATTATCTGTATTCAGAAAGGCCCGTACAGGACCTACAACATACGGTCGTGCTTTATCTTGCTGAAATGTAGGGTTTCGCAGGGATCGAATGAATGGTAGAGCCACAGGTCGAAACACATCTGAAATGTAACGTCCACTGTTCAAAGTGCCGTCAGTACGAACAAGAGGTGACCGAGACGTGTAACCAATGGCACCCCATACCATCACGCCGGATGATACGCCAGTATGGCGATGACGAATACACGCTAAAAATGTGCGTTCACTGCAATGTCGCCAAACACGGATGCGACCATCATGATAATGTAAACAGAACCGGGATTCATTGGATAAAATGACGTTTTAGTATTCGTGCACCCAGGTTCGACGTTGAGTACACCATCTCAAGCGCTCCTGTCTGTGATGCAGCGTCAAGGGTAACCGCGGCCATGGTCTCCGAGCTGATAGTCCATGCTGCTGCAAACGTCGTTGAAATGTTCGTGCAGATGGTTGTTTTCTTGCAAACCTCCCCATCTGTTGACTCAGGGATCGAGACGTGCAATGCGGATAAGATGGCTGTCATCTCGACTTCTAGTGATACGAGGCCGTTGGGATCCAGCACGGCGTTCCGTATTACCCTCCTGAACCCACCGATTCCATATTCTGCTAACAGTCATAGGATCTCGACCAACGCAAGCAGCAATGTCGTAATACGATAAACCGCAATCGCGATAGGCTACAATTCGACATTTATCAAAGTCGGAAACGTGATGGTACGCATTTCTACTCCTCATACGAGGCATCACAACAACGTTTCACCAGGCAACGCTGGTCAACTGCTGATTGTGTATGAGAAATCAAAAATGGTTCAAATGGCTCTGAGCACTATGGGACATAACATTTGAGGCCATAAGTCCCCTAGAACTTAGAACTACTTAAACCTAACTAACCTAAGGACATCACACCCATCCATGCCCGAGGCAGGATTCGAACCTGCAACCGTAGCGGTCACGCGCTTCCATTGGGAGAGAGCGGCCTTGCAGTCGGCACCTCGCGCAGCTTAAGGTAAATATCGCGTGCAGAGCGTGCGTTCACCAGCTTGCGTCCAGTGTAAACTCGAGTGGCCTAGGTAATCTTGCGCTCAAATTTGTCACATAACTAACCACCCACTTTAGAGTTGATTGTCATACTAAATAGTACCGAACTTTGAACCGGAATCGGACGATTTTCATAGTACTGACCAACATTATAACGTATGTGTAGGAGCAATTTTATAAAGTAGTTTCCAATTAAACTTTCATATTATTGTGCTTAGGATTAATGTTCTTTCAGAGAGTTACTTTCAATAGTGTTGTGTATAGGACTATTGCACTTTTTGATGTTGGCGAGATGCTTTGTCCATTGCGCTGTTTTTATGTCGTCGAGCTGAAAACTGTAAACCCTGTAATTTTGGTGCTAAAATTTGCGACATTAAACATGTCATTTCAACTTACACAGTTGTTCTCAATCCTAGAATAAGCACCCACATTACAAATGGCGACCCTGCCAGGATGACAACTGGTTTGCACAGATGACAATTAGTCAAATTAATAATAAAAACATATTTTGAATTCGAAAAAAATTTCGTGTTGCTTTGTGATGAGCTGTGATGAGTATATGTACATGTATAGTGGACAGAATACAGTAAATGTGTGATCCAAAATGTAGAGAAGTTGTATTTACAAGTAGAATCAAAGTTATTGTGTAGAAGTAGATTGTGCATGATCTTCCTCGCGCGCGAAGTTATTCAAGGCGTTGTTGAGTTGGGTTGAAATTCCAGCAACAGTGAACAGTATTGCTAATGTTGTGCACATAGTCTAAGAAACTTTCTACGATATTTTGGAAACGTGTAGGATCGTATAACTTGATGTTTACGGGACTGAGAAAGACAGAGGTTAGCTAAACGATCAGAAATGACAGCAGAACGGAGAATATCGCAGATAGGTCAAACTCAAGATCTTGACAGGATAGATATTGATGCAGAACAAAAGGTATCGAGTACAAGTAATGAGACGGAACGTAGTGATAGTGCAGAGGGAATGGTAGCAGTTTCAAGATTGGTATCACAGTGAGAGTTCACAAAAACAAGGAAATGACGGATGTAGTGGGTCGGAAATAGAGTCAGAGGAAGAGCAACTTCGGTACGTTGAACGGAATATAGTAATTTTGAGCGAAACGGGACAGTTTCCAACAGAAAGGATGTGTGTAATGTATCCGCACTGTGCACGGAAGTCGGGGGAACGCCACGTGAAAGACGCGAACAGGGAAATTTTCATCGATTAGTGACAGGGGACGAGGGCGGAGAATCAGATAGTGTGTTCGCATATTGAAGCCACTCACTATGGTCGTAAAGCAGACAAATGCATGGTTAGCAGATTTGAGATTTGAAACAAATACGGGGTTAACGAATTTAAAAACTGAAACAAATGCAGGGTTAACGAATTTAAAGACAGCAACAGATGCCAGATAAGCAGATTTGAAAACAAACGGCGAATCTAAAGATCGAAACGGCAAAGCTAAAAACAGAGACAAATGCTGCCTTAAGTAGTCTCCAATTTGAAGCTTACGCTGGGTTCGAGAAAGTCTTTGAAGGTCAGCAAAAATTACGAACAGAAGTCAATCAACAGTTTACTGAAATCCGGAGAGAGGAGAGAGACTCACACGAGCTCATACAGTCGTTAATGGCTGACCAGAAACAGGTGCGTTCTGACGTTGACCAGGTGCAGGATGCTGTGTCTAACGTTAATCAAAGATTGGATGAGTTAGCACGTAAGATATCTGGTAAGGCGCAACAAATCGTGGAAGAGTTCAATGTCAGAAAACGTGTCACGCGACCCGTATTAAAAAGATTCGACATACGCATTGAGAACATAGTCTCGAAAAATCAGAAACAGTTTGAAGACCTTGGCACAGAAGTGTATCGAGAATCGTACAAAAAGTAGTAGTGAGGTGGCTGAATAGATAGTATCATCCGACATAGTAATGGACAGTAACCCGGAAAGAAGAAAGTCAGTTGTGCAATCTTCCGAAGCAGTACCGGAAACACAAAAACGTCAAGAAATTCCAGCAGGTTGCGTCCGTAATTACGGAAGCGAAACAAAAGCAAATAGGAAAGGAACAGTTAACACAGGCAAGCGAAGTAGGTAATGTGCGGCCACACCAGACAATGGAGCGAGAAACGGTAAAGGTGCGCATTCCAGCAGAGCGGCAGCCGACCCTCGGAAAGTACGAGGGTGACGCGGGAGCGGAGCAAATTGCCACAACAAATGTACTAATTCCACAATTTCCAAGTGACAGCACAACAGGTTACAGACCGCAAGTCAATGTGAATTTAATAGAAATGACAAACACGGGACCATTAACGGGAAATGTAAACGAATCTTTCAGTCCTATACACGTGGAACGGTACGGTGTAGCCGGCCGCTGTGGCCGAGCGGTTCTAGGCGCTTCAATGTGGAACCGCGCTGCTGCTACGGTCGCAGGTTCGAATCCTGCCTCGGACATGGATTTGTGTGATGTCCTTAGGTTAGTTAGCTTTAAGTAGTGATAAGTCTAGGGGACTGATGACCTGAGATGTTAAGTCCCATAGTGCTTAGAGCCAATTGAACCATTTGGTACAGTGTAGACAACTGCACACCACTGCATAGATGTGATGCTAAGTGGGACATAAAAAATGGCAGCTCAAGACCCAAAGGTGGTAGGAAGAATACATGAAAATATGACACAATTGAAAGAAACGGGTAACGTGAAAACACAAACGTCACATACTGTAAGAGAAAAATTTGACAATGATCACTTTTTGACTGTCAGAAAATTCCAACATTAGAAAGAAAGCGTGAACGGATTACATCCAAGCACGTTCATAAATCAATTTCAGATCGGTTTAGCAGAAGATTGGCCACTTAGCCATAAACTTAACTTCATTTGTGGGCATATGTACGGCACAATAGCGAAAACCATGTAAAGAGTAGCGGCGAACTGTCATTCATATGAACAATTTAAAACTGCATACTTGGAGCAGTACTGATCCACAGAAACACAAAACAGTATAAAGTATGAATTGTTACAGAAAGAGTTGTTCAAAATTCCGGAGAAAAGAAACCCTTTAGATTTTTGGAGGATATGACAAGGAAAAATCAGTGCTTAGATGATCCACACAGTGATGGGGAACTGATACGGATGTGCACAATGAAGTTACCGTTACGTTTTCAATAGGCCTTGTTTGACAGGGCAGGAGATGATATACAAGCATTTAAAGGAATGTTAAGAGAACTTGAATTCATATTCAGTGAAGATGACGCAAGGAAACAACGTACAACCAGAGAAAACAATAGTAGAGGGAAAAAACAGATTTTAATAATAATTCCAATGGTAATAACAACGTAGGAAAGAGGTAATGGTTTTGGAAGAAGTGGTAATCGCCCATGGGATAGCAATAGTAACTATAGTTTTGGCAACGCACAGAGGGCGAATAACAATTATGGTTTTGGGGACCGCGGAATTACAATGCGGGATTTCGTCCTAGAAACTACAGTGGTAACTATGTTCCTAGATACAATCCCCGTGCAAACGAAGGCGGAAGGCTTAGAGGTTTTCAGCAGCTAAATCCAGGTTATTCAGGTGGAGCTGGAATGACCAGAACGCAGAAAGGTTGGGAAAATCAAGTTTCAGTGGGACAAAACACGCGAAATGAACCGGCAGAGGAAGTCGAGGTGAGACCACCAAACACAGGTAGAAGACAAAATTGACGAGATGAACGGTACGAAGACCAGTCACAAGTAATTCTATCAAACAATGAAGTTAATTGTATAATCAAACATGTAAATAGACTTAGTTTTGATAAGCCAGATTTTGGAGTAGATTTAAGGGGAGATCTAACACAGCATGCTGAGATTCGATTGACTGGGAATCGACCGACGATGATGAGGAACAGAAGTCAGAAACGGTGAATGTAGACAGTAGTGCAAGAATTGATGATGACCAAACCTTAGAAGATGTAGTGTATTTATACGGAAGGAGAGAGAAATAGGATTCCAAGGGGGTATTGTACCAGTGGCAACACCGATAGTGATACTTAAGGCAGATGAAAAATACAGGACAGGAACATATGAAGAAGTAATAGAGGCGTTTAACAAATATTATGGGCAAAAAACTGCATCGCAAAATATTAAGATGGCAGGGGGTAAAAGTATTGATGAAAATAAAGTAATGGTAACAGACTGGTGGGAAAATCAAGCCAAACATATTGACAGATTAACCTATGATTCGATTGAGGAGGAATTAATGCACCAAGATGAAACCAAAGCTTCTCATGAGGTGCAACCGATCATTAGGATTGAAGTAGGGAGCATACTTTTAGACGCCATTCTTGATACAGGAAGTGAAATGACGGCGATTTCAGAAGAACTCTTTGAGAAATGTAACCCTGAACAGGCACTACCAGAACTAAGGACAAAACGTGTTAAAGTCAAAGAACCGATCATGGGTACGTCTGCGGTGATTAATAGGCTAACGCGGGTAACTTTTTCATGTCAGGGGCATGAATTAGAGGCGAATATGGTAATTGTGCCGAAACTTAATAATAGAAGCCGATTTCATGAGTCAGAAATGCGTTACGCTTAATATGGACGAAGGGTATATGATGCTCGGGAAGGTACGTCTTAATTTTGAAGAGAAAATCAGACATGAAGAGATGCCAAGGGATTACAAACAATTAAATATGCAACTGTAGATGTATCAATCGGAAGAGGGACATCCACGATATCGGGGGACGAAAGAAACAAGACCTGTAGATGACGAGGTAATGATGGTGATTCATCAAGAGATATATGATAAGTTGCGACAAGTAAAGGATATTTCAGAAACAGACAAAACCGAATTCGAAAGAATATTACGACAAAATGCCGAGGTGTTTCTACCAAAATCCGGCGCCACTAAGAACTTCCAGTATGAATTCCAAGTGGGAGAACACACTCTATACCACCTTACACTACTCCATTATGTTACAGGAAAAAGGCATTTGCAGAACCACAAACAATGGTAGTTGATATTATTGAAACTTCAACTTCAACGTACAGCAATCCCTTACAAATTTTAGATAAGAAGGATGGGCGTATTAGGATGGTCGTGGATGCAAGACAAATAAATTCCATTATTATTTCTGAAAACGATCGCCCAGAAAAATTAGAAGAGCTGTTGCAAAAGTTCTATGGAGTTAAGATATTTACTTCCCTTGATTTGCGAGCTAGTTTTTGGCAAATAGAACAAACACCTGAATGCAGAAATCATACGGCCTTTATCGCGTCTGGACGCAGTTATCAACTCAAAAGACTCCCCTTCGGTCTGATCATATCATCTGCAGCTTTTATAAGAGGTTTAGGAACTGTGTTGGATAAAGAACTCCAACAGGGTCTCACCTGTTACGCTGATGACATTTTAGTAGCTGAGCCATCATGGAAACTCCATAGTGAGGTACTTGGTAAATTGCTAAGGAAGTTAAAAGAATATGGAGTAACCGCAAACATAAAGAAATAAAAGGATTGAGTTTTTGGGCCATTTTATCACTGAACAAGGGATTGAACCCAACCTTAACAAAGTACAAGCGATACAAAACATGGGTACGCCATATAATAGAAATACACTGCGCGGTTCCTTGGGACTCAACTTTTATAAAAGATTCATTTGGATAGAATCCCTTGCTACTCCACGTTTATGTGCGTTGACCAATAAAAAGACGACCTGGATGTGGGATGACCAAGCAGAACAGGAATTCCAATTACTGAAAAGATCATTGGTAAAGGCACCACTTTTAGTGCATCCCGATTTAACGAAAGAATTCTGTATGGCAACGGACAGTGCGAAAACAGGCTCGGGAGCGGTACTCTTTCAACAACATGAGGAAGACGGACAGACGGTGTGAAAAACAATAGCTTTTTCTAGTCGTGTCCTCACAAAATGTGAGAAAAATCATTCAATCACGAAATTTGAAGCGTTGGCAGTAGTATGGGGGTTTCGTAGACTTGGATACTTTCTGTTTGTGCGAAAAACCAATGCGTTCACAGACCATAAAACACTAGAATTCGTGATAAGTGCAAATCTATTGCCCGGGAGACTAGGTCAGTGGATGTTGTTGTTGCAGGAATATGATTTTCAAATCTGTTATGTACCTGGACCTTCAAATGTCATAGCTAATATCCTCTCCCGATTGCCGGAAAGGGCTAAAGAAAAGAACCAGAATGAGCAATACGGAAGAAGAGCAAGTACTTATGTGTTACCTAAAAAAAATGTGCCCTTTGAGAACTACGTCACTAATTCCTTGAAACAGTTAGGGAGGGAACAGTACAAAGACCAAGACTTAGCCAAAGTTAAAATTAAGTGGAAAAAGAGGGAATCACGGGATATTAGACAATTTTATCTCGTAAGGGAAAATGTATTATTCTATAGACATGACACAAATACAAGTTTATGGGCCGCGTGCATACCACAGGAACTGATAAGTACATTTGGTAAACTCATTTGAGTAACAGCCATTTTGGACCTAAGAAATGTTTTTTAAAATTAAAAACGCCTTGTAACTTCGCAAATATGGAGCGTAGAATCAGACAGGCTCTAGCTCAATGTAAGAAATGCCAGAGAGCGAAGCATGTAACATTTCAAACGAGACCACCAATGTTCCCTATCATTCCGGAGATATTGAGACACATAGTAGCAACATATCTCATGGGTCCACTACTCTTTACACAGAAAGGTTACGTATTTATTTTTAATTAGTCATAGAATTAACTTAAAAATACGTGACACTCACACCCTTGAAGAAAGCAACAGGCAGAAGCATAAGCAAAGCGCTGATACGAGATTTCCTTCGACAAGTCGGTCGAGTCGATAAAATGCTATCGGACAATGGGCCGCAATATCGTTCAGCACAATGGCAAAACACTCAGCGACGACATAAAATTAAATCTGTTTACACTTCCAGGTACACATCAAGCGCCAACCTAGCTGAACGAACGATGAAAGATTTATGAACCTTCTCTCGTTTGTACTGTAGTAAGCAGTACAATACCTGGGACAGACATTTGTCGGACTTCCAAGATGTCATAAATGAAATGCCACATAGCAATACATTGTTACACCCAATTACTGTTCTTAATAATAAACCAACACTAGATAAAATCCGAGAAATAATTAAATTCACTCCAGTACAGCACTAGCATGTAATAAAATTAGCACTGAGCAATCTGAAAACTGCTGCGTGAAAGAGAAAGGACCGAGCGGACAGAATGACAAACACACGAGTATTTTTACCAGGACAAAAGGTACTAGTAAAAACACACCGTCTCTCTAGCAAGAGAAAACACCAGAGCCACTAATTCTTTTCGTTATACAAAGACCCCATGGAAGTGAATAAAGTAGTCGATGGTAAAGCTGTCGAATTGATTAACCCAAAAACAGGACAAACATTAGGTTTGCACCACGTGAGTCATTTAAAGTTATACAAAGGTTAGACAAAAGAGTCCACTCGAGAATTATTTGTACTGAATGTTCTGAAATCAAAAAGTAGGAAAGAGAGCAAAATACACAAAGATAAAACTTTTAACTTGTACTTATCTCGATTAATGAAATAGAATAACTTTCGTAAGAAGGTAAGAGAACAATGATTATGAAAAGACAAGAAAATAACTAATGTAGCTCTTCTGCAAACGAAATGTATTCTGGGGAAAGAGTTGAAAGTAAGGATAAAAATAGAGATCAGCATGTGGATAGTTTAACGAAGTCGTAGTAGATTCTCTCTTAACGACGTAGTGTGAAGGAGGAGGCAATTGATTTTTGTAGAAGAAAAGAAGTGAAGAAGTAGTTAGAAAATAGAGGATTAGGGGAGAAGGAGATAGGCATTTTAAATTTGTTCCGTCGAGGACGGTGAAAAAATAGTTGAAGAGATATTTTGGGGACTATGTGAAGCATGTAGGATTTGTGGAAGATACCACAACCTGATAATGAAATAGAAATATGAGGAAAGTAAGTATAAGAAGTCGTTAGGAGGTAATAATTAGGAAAGAGGATTGAAATATTAAGCTAAGCAAGAAACATGTTATTTCGTGGAAGGAGGTAGAACAGTAGGATGTTAAGTTCACCCAGAAAATATTTCTATATGGAAGAGCACGATGAGGGATGATAAGAATGTAAAAGTTTGGGATCGAAAAAAGAGGAGGAAGGGATACGTACGACGTGAAAAACAATACAACAGATCAATAGAGACGATTTTTGAAAGGCAATTAAAGTTTATTTTGAAGTTCTGTTACAACTAACGACAAAAAGACGAGATTGCAGAGAAAAAGACTCTGGAGTCGGAGTCAAGGTGCGAAGGTTTCAAAACAACATAATATACTTGTAGTTAGAAAAAAAGGAGTAAACAATTGAAAATTTATTAACCTACTAACCGTCATCACCATCAATCCCACTCTTACTGTCCATCGTGATGAAGATGAGGTAATCATGACCTTTATCTTATGGTAAAATTAAATTAAATTAGGAAAAAGGGGGCAGCTAAATTTTTGATAGAATTAATGATACTTTTTGTAAAGTCATATAAAAAATTGTTTAATATTTGTAAAGTTTATAGCGTAATCCAAGGATGTAAGGAAAGTAATATTATCACATAAGGGAGATATTCAGTATTGGAGATGAAGTCAGCAGCCGAGGTGCAGCATCACTGAGGCCAGATCGACGACGAGACTGAGGAGAGCGGTTAGGGGTGAGAGGAAGGAACACTGAGTGTGAGTGCCTGGTACGTCACCTTACGAGATAAAAAAAGAAGAGGCCTTGGTGGAAACGAGGTTCCTAGAGGATAACTCCTCTGTGGAAAAGTTTGGAGAGATACAACGCAGCCTGAATGCAAGCAACATGTACCCTGACGTGAGTTTTATTCCTACGAAAGCCACACATAAGCGTAATAACAATGGTTTTTGCGAAAGTGTTCGTCACTTGGCACTTCTATCAGAAGCTATTCAAAACAGCATATGAAGAGATAAAGAATGTCCACCGAACCGTAACGGAGGCAGACATATTACGGCGAGGACGAGAGGAGGCTGAGATTCACCACAGGAAAAACAAACAAACAAAAAACGCGTTTCTGTAACTCAATGTGCAGAATAGCGGAAACTGTCATCAGACCATACGAAATTTAACATTTGCCGGACAATCCCTGAAATTATATGGGACAGAGCACGAAAAAAATGAAAGGCTGTTCAACTGATCTAGATGAACAACCGATTACAATGAAGAATAAACATCAACTGCAAAGAAGACGCCATAAGAACGGATAACCGATAACGATGTTAAACAGGTCTTCAATCCTAATTCCCGGTCGGGAGAAGAACGAAGACACAAGTAAGAAGACAGCAAGAAGCACCAAGAACAGAAGACAAAGCCCAGAAGATTTGGAAGAAAGAAGAGCCTGGACCAGGAGAGATCAAGAAACCTTTTCAAATCCCTCCCCACAAAAGAGCATTATTACATTTAACTACCAACGAGAATGTAATTTACTGTTCCAACAGCATAAATATTCGATATTCTTTAGGGCAGATTGCAACACCTTCAAATGGCATACCAAAACAAAAGTGGAAGATAAATCGTATGGAAATCTACAGACGAAATGACTAACGGTGAACCGGCATAAGGATTCGACGAATGTTGAAGCATGAAAGTTTAGGCTTTCAAAAGTGGATCTCTAATTCAACACCACAACAGGTATATGCATAATGGAACAAAGACTACCGCGCATTCACGACATACTAAGGCCTTCAGACCTTTCTGCTGTCGACCGTCATTCACTACTCAGCGAGAACAAGGCAAGGCACGGGCCGATCGTCATGCAACACTAAACGGAAACGCGGCGAGACGCATACCAAGTGTCATCCCGTGCTCAACGGAGACATGGTAGGGCACACAGCCGACGATCATTCCACGTTCGACGGAAAAACGTCAAAACACTTGAAGAAAAAAGTGAACCATGTTAAAAATAGGAGAAAGAACTCTCTGTGACACTACAATCTAGACAAAAAAGAAAGCAATTTAAATTCTTATTGTATTTAAAAATTTTAATGTCAACTCTTTCTGTGTTAGTTATAGATCATTATTAACGATGTTTTTGTAGTTTATCTTGACAAGTCAATAACATTTTCGACTATTGCAATTTTTGTTAACATGTTTAAGTTAATGAAAACCTACTATTAACATTTAGAGGGTAAGATTCTAGTGTAATGTGTTCATTAAAATATATAGGTTAGACAAACATGAATGGGTGTAGCTATTCCAGAATGTCAATGTAAATTTGGTAAAGTAGAACTAGGATTAGAAATTCAATGTTTGTGAAAGTCAAATTGAATAATTTTTGTAAAGTCATGATGCATAGAATTAAGATTCTTGGAGAATGTAAATAGGTTTAGAAACATGATTATAGCTGTAAAATATTGAAAAAGGTTGAGACATAGCTTATAAAGTATAACTGTAAGAATTAAACATGTTTTCGATTATGAGTAACACAAAAGAAAATAGAACCATTTATTATAAAAGGGGAGGATAATATTAAATGAAGGTTTCCTCAACATCAATACATCAATCATCATTTAACATAAATTAGCTAAACAAAATAGAACAATCTCAAAAATAAAACAGGGAATGTTTAGATGATAAAAATTTACAAATATATACTCACATTCCTTAGATTAGTTCAATAGAACTGTATAAAAGATCAGAAACTCAAGTGTGAGGTAAAGGAAGGAGACTGAATCGAACCACTGTTTAAATTATACAAAATATTAAAATGGAATGTTGATCAGGGAATATGTCAATTTCTACAATCAGCAATTAAACCAATTTTGCACTGTCTTCAATCAATTTCTCAACCATTGATTGACCCAGTACAAAATTGAGGATGGATGGAGGAGGATATGTAAGATGTCAGAATAAATGGTCAGAGTTGCACCTTACATGAGAGCTTTATAAATCGCAATGAGAAGGTGAATATGACACCTAACGTAATTCGACAGTTATAAGAACATCAGTATGAATTGCAAAAAGGGAAAACAGTCAATCGACAGTAATAAACACACTGTTCCTATACAATGCATGTCTTTGAGCAGAAGGTTGAACAGCCAACGTGAGTACTTTTTACTTTTTAGTTTGAAAAGTCAGGCAGACAACGGTGTAGCGAAGGCGCACTGCAGGAGTTACAACGGAAACCACTTAAATTGGCGGCAGGAGGAAGGTCAGCGAGCGTGACCAGGTGAGTCAGGGAGGACCGCGTGTAGCAGCACGTCTATACAAGGGACAGAGAAAAAGCTTTAGAAAGCTGCGTTCTGGAATTTCAACAGGATATGAACAAAAACTAGCAACTCATTTAGATCACATGTCCAGTGAGTGCGACACATGGAGAGGTCAATGAACTTTAGATGTCTAGAATGGGCAGCAAAGGCCTCACTAGTTTTGTGGGAATTTCATTGGGAGGGAGTGGCCTTGCAGTCGGCACCTCGTCGCAGCTTAAGGTAAATACCGCGTGCAGAGGGGCAAACTTTGTTGGTTCACCAGCTTGCGTCCACTGTAAACTCGAGCGACCTTGGATAATCTTGCGCTCAAATTTGTCACATAACTTACCATCCAACGTAGATTTGATTGTCATCCTAAATAGTACCAAACTTTGAACAGGAATCGGATGTTTTTCCTAGTACTGATCAAAATTTGGTAAAGAAACTTCCAATTAAATTTTCGTATTATTGTGCTTAGGATTAATGTCCTTTCAGAGAGTTAATATTTAATTGTGTTGTTTATAGGACTATTTCACTTTTTGATGTTGGCGAGATGCGTTATTCATTGCACTATTTTATGTCGTTGAGTTGAAAACTGTAAAAGCTGTAATTTTGGTACTGAAATTTTCGACATTAAACTTGTCATTTCAACATACACAGTCCTCAATTTTAGAATATGCACCCACATTACCAGTTCGCTCTTCATCCATTCAGGGGGAGATGCGAGCCAAATCGTCATAGGCCGCGCCAAACTGGAAGCTTTCTTAGACTCTCCAAACTGGTGTACAAAGGATGGGCCAGACCCAGAAAGGAAAAAAAGGCGTTTGCTTGCTTGCTGCTATGCTTTCTAAGGCCATTTCCAGACTCCTAAGTGTATTGGGAACCAGACATGTAAACTACGTGATCAAAAGTATCCGGACATCTGGCTGGAAATGACTTACAAGTTCGTGGCGCCCTCCATCGGTAATAATGTTGGAATTCAATATGGTGTTGACCCACTCTTAGCCTTGATGACAGCTTCAACTCTCGCAGGTATACGTTCAGCCAGATGCTGGAAGGATTCTTGGGGAATGTAACCACTCTGCCACAGGCCGTACATTATGATCAGGTGCTCGATTGTGTTGAAAGATGCAATCGCTATCGCCAAATTGCTCTTCAACAGTGGGAAGCAAGAAGGTGCTTAAAACATCAATGTATGCGTGTGCTATGATAGTGCAACGCAAAACAAGGAGTGCAAGCCCCTCTGTGAAAAACACGACCATACCATTACACCACCGCCTCCGAATTTTACTGTTGACACTACACAGACTGGCAGATGACGTTCACAGGTCATTCTCCATACCCACATCCTGCCATCGAATCGCCACATTGTGTACCGTGATACGTCACTCCACAAAACGTTTTTACAGTGTTCAATTCTCCAATGTTTAAGCTCCTTACACCAAGCGATGCGTCGTTTGGCATTTACCGGCGTGATGTTTGGTTTATGAGCAGCCGCTCGACCGTGAAAACCAAGTTTTATCACCTCCCGCTTAAATATAATAGTACTTGCAGTGGTTTCTGATGTGGTTTGGAATTTCTGTGTGATGTTCTGGTTAGATGTCTGCTTATTACTCATTACGATCCTCTTCAACTGTCGGCGGTTTCTGTCAGTCAAGAGACGAGGTCGGCCTGTACGCTTTTGTGCTGTACGTGTTCATTAACGTTTCCACTTCACTCTCACATCGGAAATAGTGGACCTAGGGATGCTTAGGAGTGTGGAAATCTCGCGTACAGACGCATGACACAAGTGACACCCTATCACCTGATCACGTTCGAACTCCGTGAGTTCGGCGGAGCGCCCCATTCTGCTCTCTGACGATGTCTAATCACTACCGAGGTCGCTGATATGGAGTGCCTGGTAGTAGGTGGCACCACAATGCACCTAATATGAAAAACGTATGTTTTGGGGGGTATCCGGACACTTTTGATCACATAGTGTATATTATCGGCCTAATTACAGATAAATATTACGATTGTTGCTCACCGAGCGATGTACTGGAAATGTCTCTTCTTACTGCTATGCTTCTGGAAATAATCTCACACTGAAATTTCAATATCCACGGCGGACATAATTTTCCACGTCAAATCTCTCTCATACTCTTACGTTTATCGACGTGTTGAATATATACCTATCTCATGACAGGAGCCACAGTAATTTTCTCTGTACATGCCGGAACGTAACACATAGTTACTTTACACTACAACATGTACACATTTCAGAGAAGCAGTGCAAATATTGCACAAGAAATTGTGATTTGCCGACACTCACACTGGCTGCAAGTCTCAATACTCCTCAGCTCTGTGAACTTATTTGACGATATGTCTTCCAGTCAGCGCTTCCGGAAGGTGCTGCATCCTGCCAAGACTCTCTCAAATAAGTGTTGTTAAGCTCAGGCGTCTGGCACTATGTTATAATCAACAGCACTTCTGCGGACGAAAGGGTTGGAAAGACATCACCGACATAGGTTGGTGTACTGTAATCAACATCGCAGTCGATAGTGCGATAAGGAAAACATTAGGATATGCTTAGGGGAGCCGATGAGGGGGCATTCTGTGTATCCATTTTGTTGGAACTGTATTGCCCCTCCTGATTGTACACTATAACAGACCCAGTTGAACCCTCGCATTTACATATTCTTAAGCCGTTTACTAAATGAATGTGTCACCCCTTACATTCATATATATTCCCCAATGAATTGAAATTACAATTCATCACTACTAGACGTAAGGGGAGGACAGATGTTTGAATACTAGTTTCCTTACTTCCCACAAACCTCTGGTGTTATGTCGGAACGTAAGCTAGAGTACCTTTACGTTCAAGCTGTATAACATTTCGGACAGTCATTTATAGGTGTATAACAAAAAAATTATGATACGTCCAGTGTCGCACCAACTGGTTTTCGTTCTCACGGCCCAGTAGGAAAGAAGCCTCCCACCATCAGATAATTGTCGATGAATAAAGGGTGTAATTACAATTTAAAAGAAAGACCCAGTTCCTTTATTTTATCGATTTCACCATTTCCACGAAATCTTTACTTATTTTTGATACTTGTCAACCCAGCCAACACATAGTGGCGTCTTATATATGTTCAGACCGCCAAGTAATTATTTGTGTCAGCGCATTCCATGTATAACTACCGTAGACCCATCTACCACCCTCCAGATTATACTAACAACCCCTGACAAAGAAATCAGAGTACGTTCATACGGAGTGAATTTTCGCGGGCCAAGCTAATGCGTGGAGAAACCGCAAAACTGTTCTAGTGTAAGCACATTTTTAAGTTCCTGTTGCTAAGCACCGTACCTGTATATCACTTTGGAGCAGGGGAAGGAGCACCGTGAGATGGATCTGTTCTTGCAGCCGGCCAAACTGAGTTTGTTAGGAAAAAAAAAGAGTCTGTTAGGGCACCATACAAAGACTTCTTTTGTTACATGTGCAAGAAACATCGACTTAATGATAGATACCTTTTCAGGACCTATAACATATGTGCGTAGGAGCTGAATTTTCAGAAAGGAATGCCATGTTACGTACAAACCCCCCATGGGCTTGAATGCAAAGAATGCTGCATTCCAAGATTACAATAGACTTCTGTCTGTCCCTTTCAGCGCAGCAGCTGTATGTAACTGAATAACAACTATGAACCCATCGTCATTCAGTTATTCCATTTCAAGAGTGTGCAGCATGTCAGTGAATAAGGTAATGCCGTATTTCTAATAGTGACTTTGAAAAGTGGTAGTGAGTGTATTGTGCAAAGTATGAATATGCTTGAGTCATCGTTAATAAAGGGCGTTAGTGACTGCACAACTCTCCTTATTCAAGAACAGAGCTGTAGTCACACTAGAAAAAAAATTAGAACTACTTCCTCAATATGTTACGACAGTCTTGAGTATCACGGTTTCATTCGGAAAAGATAATGTTACTGCTTACAACGTGTTTGAGTGTGTGAAATCAAGAGATGTGTGTAATGTTCTCTCGGATATTTATATGAAACTGATTAAGAGTCGTCGCCACATAAACGCTTTTGGTTAGTACATGTTCCCTACGCAACGTGTAACATTACTATGTGATATATATCGCAGATTTTATTTTCTACCTGTCGTGCCTGAAAGGGATGAGCTCATTGATTTGAAAGTATGAGCCCTGCTCTACGCACTATGACTCGAATGCTTTGAAGCAACTAATTCTTTGTTTCTCTGAGCCTTTTCGGGCTTAATTTGTTTATATGGTGTTTGATTGTTTTAAGTGAACTCAAATCGCCGAAGAGAAAGTGTTCGTTCCAACAAAAATATTCAGATAAATGGCTCTTCTTAAAACGACAAGGGAGGCATGAATATGAAGCAGAATGTCTAATTTGTTAAGTGTTATGATATTATTGCAGAAGGCGGAACAGCAGATATTAAGGATCATTTCGCTAATGTAAAGCGCAAATCATACATGCGCCCTTGAAACGCTTATAGAAATGGACAGTCACTTCGTTTCAAATTCATTCAAACAAAATCAATTAGTAACAGCAGCGAATTTAGCAACACGCTGCCATTCTGGTAAACATCATTATATGTTTGAAATCAGTGAACTACACTCTCACGCTAGGCTCCAAACTTTTCAATGTTATCGAGACCGCAAAAAATGTGACTTGGGGCATAACGAAATCAACAGCAACTGTGAAATAATTTTTAGCGCCTGACACTGTCAAACAAATACACTATAATCTTTCAAAGCACCGTTACTTTTGGTGTAGCTGCAGCTGTTCGCAACTAAAAGCGGAATTTACTCCACTCTTTCACTTTTTCAAGCTTAAGAGAAGTAGCCCTAATCTCTTGACTTCTCCTTCTCAAATTACGTCTATTTTTTAGTAAATTTTACAAAAGTCCCGATGTGTCAACCCTGGATACATACAAACGCTGAACGAAGCGTTATCCTGAAATGAGGGCGAGCATTACATACATTTAACCTTACGTTCGGTTTTTAGGAACAGCAAAAACCCCACAACCAGCAGGGCACAGGCAGTGCTCGCAGACCGGTACGGACTTGTCCTGTTGCCTCTGGGTCCCGGGGTCCCAGATTCGATTGCCGGCCGGGTCCGGGATTTTCTCTTCACGGGGATGGGTGTTTGTGTTGTCCTCATCACATCATTCGGGAAGTGCCGAGATTGGAAATGGAAAGATTTGGAAGTTGTACGGGTGCTGATGACCACGGTGTTGAGCACCTCACAAGCCAACATTATCATCATAAACTTGTAGAGCGCGCTCATACCAGCATTCATCGGCAGGTAGGGTATAAAGCTGGGTTCCTATTACGTTCCTGGGAGAAGTGGTGGGAGGAGGGGGCAGAGGGTATATATAGGCCACTCCACCTCCAGTCACTCTCATTCTGTCACACTACCGTAGTGTGAGGTCAAATGTCTTGCTCTGGGTCGTGTATGTTACGCAAGCGGGCGAGCTGGACAGGTTGCTGCACACAGTACACCAATCTTTTATAAAGTCCTTTACAGATCCAAATCAGGGCCGCACGACTCGATTCTGGTAATGTGGCCGAGTTCAGTTACCACACTACAAGCCAAGTTCGGTCTTGCAAACGTGTCAAACACACCACAACCTCTGCGTCGTGCCCCGGCCTGCTCAACCACGCTCGACTCTGATTCTTACGCACCGCGCGGCTCTCCGGCTGTCCCCTTTCTAGCCCCCACCACGCCCGTAGCGGTCAAAATCAACGTCAAACGGCCGAGGCCAAAGATCACACCATGTCGACCTGATCGATCAATCGATACGAGCCGGCACGGCTCAACCTCCCCACTATAACCTAAAAATCGCCCCCCCCCCCGAACCCAGGGGGGGGGGGGGAATTAAGTACTGACGGCTAGGTAGCATTTTGGGATATATGGACCCTTGACACTTTACCTGAAACGAGATCTTGGACTAAGAGGTTGACGGGATTCAAACATTGGATGACCTGACATGGTCCCAGCAATCGAGGGGTTAACTTACCGGAGATGGCTGAGTCGCCGCGACCCCTGCCGCGGAAATTCATCACAAAAACGCGATCGCCAACCTTAGTTCGGACTTTGCAACGACCTTTATAATAAAGCTGAACCTGTCTCCAGTGTGCGAGTTGGATGTTCCTCCTAGCCCTATGCCAATTCCGTCGAATGACTTCCGGTGTTACCTTGTCCGGCAAGAGGTCATTGACAGACCATAAATTGGAAAGTGGGGAATTAAGGGGGTAACCCAACATCAAGGAGACAGGTGTCGCCTTCAGAATATCATGGCGGGCGGAACTGAATGCTAAATTTAGCCACGGAATGGACTCATCCCACCTACGCTGAGAAGCCGCGTGGTAAATTATCAAGGCCGCTTTCAAATTATGATTCACTCTTTCTGCAAAGGAGGGCTGAGGGTAATACGGTATGGTGGTGAGATGTAGAATAGCGTTGTTAAAACAGAAACGCTTAAATTGCCTCGATAGGAATGCGGCTGCATTGTCACTAACCAATGACCGAGAAGGACCAAAGGTAGCGAAAATCCTAGATAAATGTCTGATAGTTAAGGCCGTAGTGATGCCACTACTAGGAATTAACCACGAGAACTTAGTAAAGGCGTCCACTACTACCAGCACATAACGGTTCACCTGCTTTGTGCGTGGCAGTGGGCCAATATAGTCAATAAATATTTTATCCGTAGGATTATTCAGCCGGCTAAATACAGTAACCCCTGTTTAGAATTATAGCCGGGCTTGGCACGCTTACATTCCTCGCACTCCCCCACTAGTCTGCGCACATCCTTGCGCATCGTCGGCCATGTGAGATGCTGTTTAATCTTCACTAAGGTCTTGTTCATATCCAAATGCCTCCCCCCACCGAGGAACTATAGAAATATTTTAAAATGGCGGGGAGCAATTCCTCGGGCAAACAGATTTGAAAAGACTTTTCACCTTTGGTCTGATAACACACTACGCCTTTACTTAATTGATACCCTTTGCTTCACCGCCTGAATTTGCGGGTCATGACTTTGCTTGTCCTTCAAATTCCCAAAGGGCTCGGGTACATCAGTCAACACGACGGAAACCCTTTCGAATTCCGGAAACCTCGGACATGGTTCCCGCTCAACCTGCTGTTCCTGAAATATTCGACTGAGGGCATAAGCGACTTTATTATCCACTCCGCGAATATCATTCACCGAAAAGCGAAAAGCAGAAATTCTCACGGCGCACCTAGCGATACGTCCCGTCTTCCTGGACCTAGCGAGCATCCAAGTCAAGGCCTGATTGTCGGTCTCGAGTTGGAAATGTCAGTGCTCCAAGTAAAATTTAAACCTTTCGAGAGCGAACATTGCCCGGAGAGTCTCCCATTAGTAAACAGAGTACTTAAGTTCCGCAGGAGACAAGGCTCTTGAAGCATAGGTCACAGGACTACGTTCGCCATTATGTTCTTGTATAAGAACGGCTGCTACCACTGAATTCGACGCATCGGTTTGCACAATAAAGGCTTGTTCAAAATCTGGAATAGCCAATACAGGTGGATTACTTAACGCTCTCTTAATGGCGCCCCTTTCTTCCTTAACTGGTTCAAAGGGGCTGCCAATTGGGAGAAATTGGGCACAAATTTTCTAAAAAAATGGCCATCCCGATAAAATGGCATACTCTCTTTTTATTCTTCGGAGGAAGAAATTTTTGGAGATCACGGGTCCTCGACTGATCAACTTAACCCCGTTTTTGGAAACTAGATGTCCCAAAAACGATTTCACTCTGGGCCAAGGTTATCTTTGATGGCTTCACCGTCAAACCGGATTCGCGAAAACTAACGAGGATCTCCTCGATGTGTCTAACATGTTCGGAAAAGGTAGCACTACAGACGGCCACATCGACTAAGTAATTATACACTGATTTAAACTTAAGATCCCCTAGAAAGGAATCTAAAAGACGTGATAAGACAGCGGCGCCGGTGGATAAGCCGAAAGCAACGCGTTTAAATTCATATAAATTTCAATCAGTACAGAACGCAGTAACGGGCCTACAGTCCTCGCCAAGGGGTATCTAATTGTAGGCCTGATTCAAGTCCAACACGGTGTAATAGCGCGCATTAGCAAATCAGGTGAAACAGTTATGCAAGTCGGGAAGTGGTACAGGGAACATTGGAGAGGCATACGCTAAGGCAGAAGGTTGAATAACACCATCCCTAAGCATACCGTCAATTAGCTCCCACAAAATTTTCATTTTGGGAGGTGACAGGCAATACGGAGGCTGGCGCACCGGGATGTCATTCGTCAATCGGATTTTATAATGGATTGTCCTCGCCACCCCGAGTCTGTCTGTCAAAACGTCAGGGAAACGCCCTGATACCTCTGACAATGCTTCAGCGTCGTCCTTCCCCAAATAACTAAGCTGAAACTGAGAACTATGCTCCACAACACTATTAACGCCCTGAAGGATAAGGCAAGTACACAATCTGATGTCTTTACCAGGACAAAATTTAAAAGAAACTCCTATCGACAAAATTGAGAAGCAAACCGGTTCGCTGCATAAAATTGCAGCCGAAGTTGATATTAACAGATAAGCCTTTCACTACTAAAAATTTTACTGGCCATGAAAATCCCTGGATCGCCACACTTCCCCGCAAGGAACCGACCAGAGGTAACACCTGCCCATTGGCAGTACGACATCTCTCCCCGGCCTCTTGCAAGAGGGCGAATTTACAAACAGCTTGCCTATCGACATACCAGTCGCAATCCACGAGACACACACTACTCCCCGAATCTATCAAGGCACAAACAGGTTTATGATTGACGCAGGCGCAAACGAATGGTAAAAAGGGGTTAGTCATCGCCCTAATACGATTACAGTGCTTGGAACGAGAGGGGGCCGTAAGACGCCCACGGTTCTGGCATCAGATATTTGGACGCTCCCTGCGTTGCAGAGGACACTGGCGCACAAAATGGTTAACGTCACCACAACGAAAACAACCCCTCCCCTTAGGACGAACCAGTTGCTTACCCTCCTCTGGAAGAGTTCTCTCAGTATGCTCCCGCATGGCACCTTTACAATCCCGCTTCTCATCAGCAAAACGTACCCTCTCAGTAGTAAACACGAGCTCATCCAATTCGGAAAAGGTAGTGGGTCTCCGTGCAAACATTAATCTAGACCTATCTTCAGGTTTAACGCCTTCTAAAATATAGTCAATAACTTCGCCTTCAGTTAACAATAATCCCAGGGCAGCAACCGCCATGCGGATCTACTCAATATACCTCTGGAGAGACTCACCTTGGGCCTGAACGCGAAAAAAATATTCATTAGATCGCCTTTACCCGGGGTGTTATCTTGTCCCGTATCATTTTTTCCCTTAAATCAAGTAACACTCCTTGGCCTGCAAGCACCTCGCTCACTCGGTGGCTCAATCAACCTTTGGTAAGAGGATAAATGAACTGAAGAATCACCTGATGCGAGACGCCCAACGCGTCCACATGTTTTTCAAAGTTTACCAACAACCATAAAACTTCTACGACCTGTTCTAATTCATCAATAGACAATACCGAAATACTATAAAACAAATAAGAAATCGGGTTCGGTAACCTTGCAAAGGCTCTAAACATACCTCGAGAGTGTGCTACACTCGCCCTAGAATACCCCAATTCATCGGGATTATTCAACACCTGACTACCTTGTTCGGCCATCGCCTCCACTTCATTCCACCCCAACCTACTCAGCCTAGTCTGTAACTGCATAGCTTGAGTAATCAATTGATCTCTATGGATTATTTGTTCAGGAGAAGCCCCGAGCCAACGTAAATCACACAACATATTCACCCAATGATTAATTTGTGCCTGCACACGGAAAACCTGGGCTCAGGTGGGATTACTGTTTTCCAACAATTCGATAATTTCACACACACCGGAGAGGGCCAGCACGCAATTAGGTAAGGTTAAACCTATCTCGCCGATGGTTTCCGCGGTGAGGCGCAAGGGCAATGTAACACAGCGCGAAGACGCGCGGCCAGGTCGGCAACGCTTCCATCTCCGGACTCTCCACGCATTCGGAGCTTGTACATAAGATTTTCCTTCCTTAAGCAATACAAACCCAGGCACCCTCTTGGCTCCATATCATCAGTGCTATTACCCTGAAACATCAAGGTAGTATTAACTTCAGATCTAGAAATACACGTAAAAGAAATCAAATAAAACTTAAAATATTCAACTGTGAATGGTGCTACATGATTGGCCACCGCTTGAAACAGAACCACGCTCTGCTACCATTTTGTGGTGGTTAATCCACCCTAATCAGCCAAGTGCTCTTGAGTGGGAGGGCCGGGCCACATAAGCAACATTCACAGTTTATAACAGCACTTTTATTAGCCTTTCTTTGGCCAAATAAAAATTTATCTTTAAAATTCAAAACCGTTACAAGCACTGGCAACTACCCCATTCAAACAACAACATTAATCTTTAACCAATCATTAAGTGACTTGCAAGTTAATTAAATTCTATACACAAAATGGCTCTGAGCACTATGGGACTTAACATCTATGGTAATCAGTCCCCTAGAACTTAGAACTACTTAAACCTAACTAACAAAAGGACAGCACACAACAGCCAGCCATCACGAGGCAGAGAAAATCCCTGACACAGCCGGGAATCGAACCCGGGAACCCGGGTGTGGGAAGCGAGAACGCTACCGCACGACCACGAGATGCGGGCATCTACACACAGTACAGCTCCCAAAAGGAGACTACAATAATGAGAGAAAATTTAACCAATAATGGATATCACAAAAAAATTTTAACACAAAAGAAAATACCAACAGATACACCTACATGTCACATTTTCCAAATAGGTGCCCTCACATAGGCAGGGGCAAATTCAAGTAGCAGAAGGGGTCCCACTGGACCCAGACCAGAGGCGGCTAGACCCAGAACCCACAGCAAGCGGGCGAGCTCGACAGGTTGCTCCACACAGTACACAAATCTTTTATAAAATTCTTTACAGATCCAAATCACGGCCGCAGGACTCGATTCGGGTAATGTAGCCGGTTCCAGTTCCCACACTACGAGCCAAGTTCGGTCCTGAAAACGTGTCAAACACACCACAACCTCTGCGTCGTGCCCCGGCCTGCTCAACCACGCTCGACTCCGATTCTCACGTGCCACGCGGCTCTGCGGCTGTCCCCTCTCTAGCCACACGCCCGTCGCGGCCAAAAGCCACGTCAAACGGCCGAGCCCAAAGATCACACCATGCCGAGCAGATCGATCAATCGATACGAGCCGGCATGACTCAATATGCATACCACTCGAGCTGCATTTCCCGACAGCGAAAAGTTTCAACTTGTGACTAGGAAGGGGGTTTTCCCATACGCGTATGTGGATAATATGGCAAAATACAGGGTGAGTAGCTAATTATTGCGACCTAGAATAACTCCGAAAGTATGATAGTAGGTGAAAAGTTTGTGGGACAAATGTTGCATGGGACAACGGGGGCCATAATATGACGTTGGTTTTTTTTGTTGCTAGATGGGGTCGCGTCAGGGATAAGAAGGTCAACTTTGTATTTTTTAAATGGGATGCTATAGTTTGGTGCTTATATTCTGGTAGCTGCTATCGAGACGAATCCAATGATGTGTAACAGTAAGGTCTTTGAAGGTCGACGAAGGTCAAAAAGGTGGCATGAATGTCCATTTGTAGATGGTGTTCGAAGTGATGACTATTGGTGTCAACATAGTGCTGGAATCTTCTTATCATGGATTGAGTGGTATTCCTTATCACTTAGGCACTTATAAAAAAGTAATATCATCTTACTTGGCTATGGAACAAGCATAATAGTAATTGTTATTATTATTGATCTTTTCAGCTATACAACCAAAACAATACATCTTAATTGACGGTGGTCCATGAGCCCGGCATCGCGCATTCGAGTCATTGTGCTTAAAGCAGAGCCCATACTTTGAAATGAGTTTATCCCTTCCAGACACGGCAGGTAGCAAATAGAATCTGTGCGATCTATACTGAGTTCATATGGACATATGCCCTATTGCGAATGGTTCCCGATATATAACACGTTTAATATAACTTTTGTACGTTTTTCTTTAAGAACTCGAAACCCGCACAGTGGAACGAAAACGTGTCTCCGTACACACTTAAACTAAACTAAATTTGCTACAAGGAAAGGTTCTTTTTATTCATTGTCTAGGACTAACAGTTTGAGTGGAGAGATCGCGAGAATACTGAAAATCTCGCGCGACGCGCGTGCGATGTAGCTTAGGTACTTTTGTAGCCTAGTTTGAGGTACTTTCCGACTTGATACACCACAAGCGTCCTGTATGATAATGTTCGTCTTAAGATCCTCTATATTATTGTGGTACGTTGTAAACAATGACAATGAATAATACAGAAAGTAAATGGAAATGTACATTAAAAGCGTTCTATTTTGGAAACCATTTGGAATATGGTATATGTCCACATCAAGTTTTTTGTTCAGAATCAGTAATGCAATCACCCGTCAGAACACTTACCTTTCCTCCTGACCCATCCTATATCACATAGAAATTGTACAAGTTGTGTAGGGAACGTGTACTAATCAAAAACTTAATAATGTTTCTTAGATTAGAACAGTTTAGCGGTTTCTGAACTCATTTGCTTGGCCCCCGAAAATTAACTCCGAATGGAAATACTCTAGTATGTATTGCTCTTTCGATGATTCCTTTTTCAAGGGATGTTTATATAATCTGGATGGTGGTATGTAGGTCTACGGTAGTTATGCATAGAATGCGCTGACACAAACAATGACTTGGCGGTCTGAACATATATAAGACGCCACTATGAGTTGGCCCGGTTTACAGGTATCAAAAATACGAAAAGTGGTGAAATCGATACTATAAAAAAGACACTAAAGCTTTTTGAAATTGTAATTATATCCTTTATTCTTTGACACATGTGTAATGGCAGTTGTGGGGAAGGCGGATAGTCGTCTTCGGTTTATTGGTAGAATTTTGGGAAGATGTGGTTCATTTGTAAAGGAGACCGCTTATTAAACACTAATACGACCTATTCTTGAGTACTGCTCGAGCGTTTGGGATCCCTATCAGGTCGGATTGAGGGAGGACATAGAAGCAATTCAGAGGCGGGCTGCTATATTTGTTACTGGTAGGTTTGATCATCACATGAGTGTTACGGAAACGCTTCAGGAACTTGGGTGGGAGTCTCTGGAGGAAAGGAGGCATTCTTTTCGTAAATCGCTACTGACGAAATTTAGAGAACCAGCATTTGAGGTTGACTGCAGTACAATTTTACTGCCGTCAACTTATATTTCGCGGAAAGACCACAAAGATAAGATAAGAGAGATTAGGGCTCGTACGGAGGCATACAGGCAGTCATTTTTCCCTCGTTCTGTTTGGGAGTGGAACAGGGAGAGAAGATGCTAGTTGTGGTACGAGGTAACCTCCGCCACGCAACGTATGGTGGATTGCGGAGTATGTATGTAGATGTAGATGGCAGAATGCTTTTTTTCTACTGGGCTACGCGAAAACGACAGCCAGATGGTGCGAGTCTGGACGTATAATAATTTTTTTGTTATACACCTACAAATGACAGTCCGAAATGTTATGCAGCTTGAACGTAAAGATCCTGTGGCTTATGTTACGACATAACACCAGACATTTCTGGGATGTAATGAGATTAGTATTGACGTAAAACAAAACGTGTATGTCCAGTCGTAAGGGGCGAATAGATTTGAAGTGCTGGATTGTGATTTCAATGTATTAAGTAGTATATCCGAAAGTAATGGGTAATACATTCATTTTCTTAACAGCTGCACAATATAGCAATGCGAGAGTTCAACTGGACCTGCTGTAGTGTACAAATAGGAGGAGCAATACAGTTCTAATAAAATGGATACAGAATGTCCCCTTATCGGCTCCCCTAAGCATATCCTAGCGTTTTCCTTGTTGCACTATCGACTGCGATATTGATTACAGTACACCAAACTACTTTCGTCCAAGGGGGTGCTGTTGATTTTCACATAGTGCCAGACTCTTGTGATTTACAACACTTGTTTGAGAGAGTTTTGCCAGGATGCAGCATCTTCCGGAAGCGCTGACTGGAGGACTTAAACATCAAATAATTTCCTAGAACTGAAGAGAATAGAGACACGTAGCCGGTGTGAGTGTGGGTAAACCACAAATTTTTAGGGAGCTGTACACATATAAACGATAACTCCATTGCTTGTATGAAATGTGTACATGTTGCAGTGTAAAGTTACTGTGGCTTATGTTACGGCATGTGCAGAGAAATTGACTGTGTCTCCTATCGTGTGATAGGTATAGAATCAACCCATCGGTAACCGTAAGAGTACGACAGATATTTAACGTGGAAAATTACGCCCGCTATAAATATTGAAATTTCAATGTGAGATTTGTTCCAGAACCACAGCTGTCGAGAGGAGGCATTTCCAGTACATCGCTCGGTGTCAGACTGCAGCAGCAGTCGTAATATTTAAATACAATTGCACCAATAATATACATGTCTTATTCTCAATATTCTTGTGAGTCTGGAGATGGCCGTAGAAAGCATAGCAGCAAGTAAGCAGATCGGGGCAGAAAAAGTTTCTTAGCAGATGCCTTTGTTCTAGCCTGGGGCTGGTCTATCCTTTGTACACCAGTCTGAAAATGCTTCCGGTCTGCCGTGGCCTATGGCGATTTGGCTTGCGGCTCCCCCTGGACGGGTGAATAGCGAACTAGTACCCAGTTTGCGTTGAGTCGCCTTCGGAACTGCGTGTGTTTCTAGTATATTACGCTGATTTGTGAGAAGATTCAATGTGACGAGTGTTTGCACTGGGAGTATTGGTAGCATTCGAATTCCTACCACTCAGGTCCTCCTGGTGGGCCTCTCTGGTTGACAGGCGCTCCGCGGATGCGGCAGTGGGCCGCGTTTACGGCGTTAGTTTTCTCCGATCTCAGAGCGTTGGCACTGTACTGCAGCACTGCGTGTGGGCGTTCGGAGGGTAAGAGTGTTTCCAGCGATCTTAGGCATCTAGCTGTGAATGGATCGTGTTTCCCAATACACCGCAGTGGTATGTATTGTTGTTACTACCGTATGACGCAGTAGATCCTTTCCTCCGGCCATTTTGGTCCTGGTGTAGCAGAGATAACCAGTCATCTTACTAATTCTATAGTACCGTACTTTCGAAATAGGAAATACACTTATCAGATCTGTAGTGGTCAGTAACTCTATAACCGTGACGGTATAAATTCAGGCCGAAATTTGTAGTTCCAGCTATCATTTCATACATCACCGCTTCCAATCATGACATCAAATAATAATAGGTTTTGATTATTTAATGAAATTTCTCATCGAAAAACCTGACGCTATTGTTTATGCACGCAAAATGTTGTGCACTGTCGGTCTTTTTTTATTTCAAGTAGTCTTAAACTGTGTGAAGCAAACTGTTTAAACACCTATATTAACGATTTAATTGATATTTCCTGTGGCACATTTCTGTAGCAACGTTAGTGTCATCTTCAAAATGTGATATTCTGCACCAGGTTTAATAACTCCTAAAGCAGTGAAGTGTACCACAAGAAAACTGCACTTGGAAGTCTGGGGCAGTGAAATAAGCCATTGGCAGGATGAAATATCTCATGCTAGTTCCTATGTCATCTGAAAACCAAACTACATCTCTCTCTCTTTCTATCTCTTCTATGCAACGATCTGGTTTTTAAAGTGCAATTCGAGTAAGCCTGCTACTATTTTTGTGACATCGTCAGTTTGTGTATGTGAAATAGCTACCGCCTCTACTTTATATTATCTACACCAAGATCATTTCATCCCCATCGATACACAAGTCGTCAAATGCCGTCAACTCAAAAGACTTGCGCCATGCGAACGGTCTACCCGACGGGAGGCCCTAGGCACACGACATTTGCATTTCCATGTGGCCAGAAATTAATTATTTATTAAGTATTTATGAATCGATTCCCTGTCAGGTATTTGTTTTAGAAGGAACGCGCCTCTCGCGTGTGGTGGTATGCAACAGATTGGTCCACGCATACAGACCACTTGAAATGGTGGGTGGACAGCGACAGGAACTTCTCAGGTCCCACTATCAGAGGGTTGCCGCCACCTGACGCTTTGGTTCGCGGATTAGCGCGGTACTGCATATTACTGTGGAGCTGCTGACAGCCGACAGCGGTGCAGCTAGCCCGCTGGTGTTTCTAAGTCCCTCCGGCGCATAAGCCACAGCACACTGCTGCAAGGGCTTTCACGGTGAGGCAGCCGACTGCCGTCGTAGGCCCTCGGGTGCGCGGGCGGGGGCAGTGTGGGCGGCTGGAGAGACGCGAGACAGTTTTTCAGATATGTGTAAGCCATCTGTGACGGTGTAATTACGTGTTTCCTTACGTAATCGGAATGAAAAATCGCCGAATTTGTCTAAATATACTACACACTGAGATCGATTTCCTGACAAATTATTTAAATAAACTACATGCCATACACCGCCTTGTATCCCATTAATTTTTATAAATAAATAATATTCCTCACCTTGTCTAAATTATTTAAACAATATTTCATAATCTGCAATCAGTTAATCAATGCTTCTAGAAGGGAGACGGAGGCAAGAGAAACTGAGGGACATCGACTTTATTAATTAATTAATTAGTCAATCAAACTGATGGATTGGGGCGGGGGGGGGGGGGGAGTTTTCGAATAACCTGAAGCAGATTGTCAATACAGAAAGTGACACAACTGAGCAATTTCTGGCTAATTTTTTCAATCACTTTAATCAATTATTCAGTTAATTTGAATCAGAAGTGGTGCCGTGTTTGCGAGAGAGTAGGAGTCGTAGGGGTGACATGGAAAACCACATAACCAAACAATAGGTTAAGGACCTTTCTACCAAGAGGACGGATTATCCCCATGGTATTATAATCCTCTTAGCAGAACAGTAGGTGAAGGACCTATCAATCAAAAGGGAACAATAGGTTTGCCCTGAATGTGTACATGCCCCTGATGTTGGCAACCCGCGATACCCCCCTTTCACTACTACTCGACACGGCAAAATAACAAGGTCAGCAAGCAAACCACGATAGAAACCTTAGACGTAGTGAATTCGGAACCGAGACAGCGATGTGTAGCGAGATCAATACAACAGCGCAGAGAAATCACGACTGACTGCAGAGCTACTGCACCGCTGGCTTTAAAGAGCTGCCGCGGGCTCTGATAGATGGGCACGTTGTACATGTTCCTGTTGTCAGCATTGCAGCGGCAACAACAACATCTGTTGTAGATTGCAGTAGTGTCATCGAAGTCCATGCTTTGCCGTAGGCTTTCAAACTCGTCTACCACACCTAGGGGACGAATGTCATGTCCATAGTAGGCCGAAATTTTTTTTCTGTGACTTACATAGTTCGGGCTTGCCTAATACTCTGTATGAGATTCTGTTAAAAACAATTACGGACACACCAATGTACAATTGCATACATATTTTGTGGTTGGCAATGTGCAATGTGGCAAATAATTTATTAGTATGACGCTGGACAGAAGAGTTTGTCACTTCCTGGCTGTTGCACTTGACTTCCATTGAGCAGTCTAGTTAAAAGTTGATTAAGCCTCTTCAGTAAATTGATTCCTTAGGATGGATAGGATGTGTGACTGCTGTGTACGGACACAGGAGGAGCTGGCCACTCTTCGCGAACAGCTGAGCGTGTTGATGGCCGCGGTCAGCCGTCTTCAGGCTGCTGCCTCGGAGTGTAGCGGCAGTGGGGAGTCTGGTGCGTCGCAAGGTACACCCCAGGTGTTACATGCTTCATCCACTGTCCCTGCTGTCGAGACATCTTCGCGGCTACCGGGCGCGGTTGGGCCACCCTCCCCCCAAGGGGAGTGGCGGGTTCAGCGGCGTTCGCGGCGCACGAGGCGGAGGGTAAATGTGGAGGCTGGCCGTGTGGCATCGCCCGCTCTGACTGTGACTGGACATGTGGCTGCTCCTTCAGCAAGGTCCGAGCAGGCACACGGGGGGAGCTCCAACGTTAGGCGGGTGATGGAGCCCCTTAGGGAAATAGCGGAAACGTCGGGGAAGAAGGCCAGTGTTCACTCTGTGTGCTTGCCGGGGGGTCTCATCCGAGATGTGGAGAAGGCTCTACCGGCGGTGATAGAGAGCACTGGGTGCACCCGACTGCAAATTGTTGCTCATGTCGGCACCAATGACTCCTGCCGTCTGGGTTCAGAGGTCATCCTCAGTTCGTACAGGCGGTTGGCGGAATTGGTGAAGGCGGAAAGCCTCGCTCGCGGGGTGGAATCAGAGCTAACTATTTGTAGTATCGTTCCCAGAACCGATCGCGGTCCTCTGGTTTGGAGCCGAGTGGGAGGCTTAAACCAGAGGCTCAGACGATTCTGCGGAGAGCTGGGGTGCAAATTTCTCTACCTCCGCTATCGGGTGGAGAAATGTAGGGTCCCCCTGAATAGGTCAGGCGTGCACTACACGCCGGAAGCTGCTACAAGGGTAGCGGAGTACGTGTGGAGTGCACATGTGTTTTTTTTTTTAGGTTAGACAATTCCCTCCCTAGGCCCCACAAGACGCCTCCTGAGACGCGGCAAGGTAGGAGTAGGCAAAATGCAACAGGGAATAACAATATTAATGTGCTAATAGTAAACTGCAGGAGCGTCTATAGAAAGGTCCTTGAACTGCTCTCATTAATAAACGTCACAACGCCCATATAGTACTAGGGACAGAAAGTTGGCTGAAACCAGACGTAAACAGTAATGAAATCCAAAACTCAGATTGGAATGTATACCGCAGAGACAGGCTGGACAGTGAAGGGGGAGGCGTGTTTATAGCGATAAGAAGTGCAATAGTATCGAAGGAAATTGACGGGTATCCGAAATGTGAAATGATTTGGGTGAAGGTCACGGTTAAAGCGGGCTCTGACATGGTAATTGGATGTCTATATAGGGCCCCAGGCTCAGCAGCTGTTGTGGCTGAGCACCTGAAGGATAATTTGGAAAATATTTCGAGTAGATTTCCCCACCATGTTATAGTTCTGGGTGGAGATTTTAATTTGCCAGATATAGACTGGGAGACTCAAACGTTCATAACGGGTGGTAGGGACAAAGAACGCAGTGAAATTTTTTTAAGTGCTTGATCTGAAAACTACCTTGAGCAGTTAAACAGCGAAACGACTCGTGGCGATAACATATTAGACCTTCTGGTGACAAAAAGACCCGACCTATTTGAATCAGTTAATGCAGAACAGGGAATCAGCGATCATAAAGCGGTTACTGCATCGATGATTTCCGCCTTAAATAGAAATATTAAAAAAAGTTAGGAAGATTTTTCTGTTTAGCAAAAGTGACAAAAAGCAGATTGCAAAGTACCTGACGGCTCAACACAAAAGTTTTGTCTCAAGTACAGATAGTGTTGAGGATCAGTGGACAAAGTTCAAAACCATCGTACAATATGCGTTAGATGAGTATGTGCCAAGCAAGATCGTAAGAGATGGAAAAGAGCCACGGTGCTACAACAACCGAGTTAGAAAACTGCTTCGGCAGCAATGGGGACTTCACAGCAAAAATAAACATAGCCAAAGCCTTGCAGACAAACAAAAATTACGCGAAGCGAAATGTAGTGTGAGGAGGGCTATGCGAGAGGCGTTCAATGAATTCGAAAGTAAAGTTCTATGTACTGACTTGGCATAAAATCCTAAGAAATTTTGCTCCTATGTCAAAGCGGTAGGTGGATCAAAAGAAAATGTCCAGACACTCTGTGACCAAAATGGTACTGAAACAGAGGATGACAGACTAAAGGCCGAAATACTAAATGAACAGGTGTGCAGAACTATAGACCTATATCTCTAACGTCGATCAGTTTTAGAATTTTGGAACACATATTATGTACGAGGATAATGCCTTTTCTGGAGACTAGAAATCTAGTCTGTAAGAATCAGCATGGGTTTGGAAAAAGACGGTCATGTGAAACCCAGCTCGCGCTATTCGTCCACGAGACTCAGAGGGCCATAGACACGGGTTCACAGGTAGATGCCGTGTTTCTTGACTTCCGCAAGGCGTTTGACACAGTTCCCCACAGTCGTTTAATGAACAAAGTAAGAGCATACGGACTATCAGACCAATTGTGTGATTGGATTGAAGAGTTCCTAGATAACAGAACGCAGCATGTCATTCTCAATGGAGAGAAGTCTTCCGAAGTAAGAGTGATTTCAGGTGTGCCGCAGGGGAGTGTCATAGGACCGTTGCTATTCACAATATACATAAATGACCTGGTGGATGACATCGGAAGTTCACTGAGGCTTTTTGCAGATGATGCTGTGGTGTATCGAGAGGTTGCAACAATGGAAAATTGTACTGAAATGCAGGAGGATCTGCAGCGCATTGACGCATTTTGCAGGGAATGGCAACTGAATCTCAATGTAGACAAGTGTAATGTGCTGCGAATACATAGAAAGATAGATCCCTTATCATTTAGTTACAAAATAGCAGGTCAGCAACTGGAAGTAGTTAATTCCATAAATTATCTGGGAGTACTCATTAGGAGTGATTTAAAATGGAATGATCATATAAAGTTGATCGTCGGTAAAGCAGATACCAGACTGAGATTCATTGGAAGAATCCTAAGGAAATGCAGTCCGAAAACAAAGGAAGTAGGTTACAGTACGCTTGTTCGCCCACTGATTGAATACTGCTCAGCAGTGTGGGATCCGTACCAGATAGGGTTGATAGAAGAGATAGAGAAGATCCAACGGAGAGCAGCGCGCTTCGTTAGAGGATCATTTAGTAATCGCGATAGCGTTACGGAGATGATAGATAAACTCCAGTGGAAGACTCTGCAGGAGAGACGCTCAGTAGCTCGGTACGGGCTTTTGTTAAAGTTTCGAGAACATACCTTCACCGAAGAGTCAAGCTGTATATTGCTCCCTCCTACGTATATCTCGCGAAGAGACCATGAGGAAAAAATCAGAGAGATTAGAGCCCACACAGAAGCATAGCGACAATCCTTCTTTCCACGAACAATACGAGACTGGAATAGAAGGGAGAACCGATAGAGGCACTCAGGGTACCCTCCGCCACACACCGTCAGGTGGCTTGCGGAGTATGAGTGTAGATGTAGAATACGAAAATTACTACTTGGCTTTGAAAATATGGGATCTTCATGCATTGACTGCTACAGAGAAGAGCGTACACAGTGCTTCTTGGACATGGGTTTCTGCAAAAAGACAGACTGAACAAGTCCGCATTTGCCAGAATGGTACACTTTGCGTCATGCCTGCCACTTATGTGCCGTGAACCACCGAGGATAGGATTTAGCCAGACGGGCCTGTTGCCTAGCACACTGGTGTTGTTTATGTCGCTGCTCTGGCTCAGGCTCTGCGAGCTGCGGCGCGCAAGAGAAGGGCACACCCTGTTTACCAATATACTGAACTGTGCTAATAGAAAAATGACTCTGAGCACTATGGGACTTAACATCAGTGGTCATCAGTGCCCTAGAACGTACAACTACTTAAATCTAACTAACCTAAGGACATGACACACATCCATGCCAGAGGTAGGATTTGAATCTGCGACCGTAGTAGTTGCGTGGTCCCGGACTGAGCGCCTAGAACCGCTCGGCTACCGCGGCCAGCGCACTAATAGAAGCGGAATCGAAGTCGACCGTGGAACTATAATACAAGTCGTGATACTCCACTAATTCCAAAACCTCGTTCAAGCTAAGATCAGGATACTTAAGAATCTGTTCACGTATGCGAGGATCCGACTCTTTTAGAATAATGGCGTCCCTAATAATGGCGTCGCTGTAGTAACGTCAAGGCTCGTACTTGAATTTGCAGTGCCGAGCAACTGTGTTGCCTACTCAAGAACATGTAACGTGCAGCTGCCATTTTCATCCGTTCACTATCGTACTGGTCTAGCGCAGCAATTATTTCATTGTAAGCAAAATTTTCGGAGCGAGCGGACGAAGAAAAAGAAGAAAAGTCTTTAGGCTAATCGGTACACTAAACACCAAACGTTTCAAGAAAATATTGTTGTCTGTCCATACCTTTAGTGTGACACGCCTGGAAGTGTGAGTCGAGCTGTGTGCAGTACTCGAACCATTCCTCTTGTTAAGAATCAAATGGACGGAGCGGCGCTCCAGAAACCGGCGCTACTGTCTATTGCGGTGCTACCCGTGGTGATGGTGTCGCCACTGCGTTAGCTTGCGTTGCGAGATATCTATTCACTCATCCCATACGCTGTTGCATCTGCTGACCCTGCAACTGACTAACCAGAGCTAACGACGGTTCTTGTGAGGCACTGGCTATGATTAGCACACACACACACACAAATTTTTTTTCTCAAATAGAGCTCAACCACCAAGTTGTGCTGGAAGAGAGTGTCAATGAAAGTCACTAACCAAAGAAGCCTCCGAAATAGCGCAAGAAAGTTTGTCAGGTGAAGAGAGAGAAGCGAGACAACAAACAAAACTATGCCGTCAATATTTCATATTGACGAGAAGTAGGGCCAAGCAGCAAAAAAGGTAGTTTCTCCTCGTCGCTAGTTGTTTGGTCATACCGTGCTGGATGCTAAGGAGTTGTGGATACTATGACAGAGATCAGAAGAATGAGATTCACGAGTAATGTCTGATAAATATTGTCTTCTTAACTCAGTTTACAGTCACAGGTCTATATCCGTAAACAGTACAAGTCCGTCAGTCATGTTAAGTCCACATGTACACTGTAGTAGCAAAGGCTCCGTGTCAGGGCACCACGATTAGACATCGAGCTAGACTGGGCAGGTGCAATGTGCAGCTTCCTTCATGTAGGCTCTATGGCGGCTGATTGGCGCATGTCTTGGAGGCGGCCGCAGTCACAAGATTTTTAAAAGAATAAACTCCCATTTCACTGTGTGTTACTATATCTATCTTCTGTAGTATCTTGATTCGGCTTTTTTGGCATGATAAAGTACAATGCTAATAATTTTTAGACCATTATTATGTCATATACACTACTGGACATTAAAATTGATACACCACGAAGATGACGTGCTACAGACGGGAGTTTTAACCGACAGGAAGAAAATGCTGTGATATGCAAATGATTAGATTTTCAGAGCATTCACACAAGATTGGCGCACGTGGCGATACCTACAACGTGCTGACATGACGAAAGTTTCCAATCGATTTCTCATACACAAACAGCAGTTGACCGGCGTTGCCTGCTGAAACGTTGATGTGATGCCTCGTGTAAGGAGGTGAAATGCGTACCATCACGTTTCCGACTTTGATAAAGGTCGGCTTGTAGCCTATCGCGATTGCTCTTTATCGTATCGCGACATTGTTCAAGTTGGTCGAGATCCAATGACTGTTAGCAGAATATGGAATCGGTGGGTTCAGGAGGGTAATACGGAACGCCGTGCTGGATCCCAACGACCTCGTATCACTAGCAGTCGAGATGACAGGCATCTTTCCGCATGGCTGTAACGGATCGTGCAGCTATGTCTCGATCCCTGAGTCAACAGAAGGGGACGTTCGCAAGACAACAACCATCTGCACGAACAGTTCGACGACGTTTGCAGCAGCATGAACTATCAGCTCGGAGACCATGGCTGCGGTTACTCTTGACGCTGCATTAAAGTCAGGTCTGCTCAACGACTAACCTGGGTGCACGAATGGCAAAACTTCATTTTTTTCGGATGAATCCAGGTTCCGTTTACAGCATGATGATGATCGCATCCGTGTTTGGCGACATCGCAGTGAATGCACATTGGAAGCGTGTATTCGTCATCGCCATACTGGCGTATCACCGGGCATGATGGTATGGGGTGCCATTGGTTACACGTCTCGGTCGGCTCTTGTTCGCATTGACGGCACTTTGAACAGTGGACGTTACATTTCAGATGTGTTTCGACCCGTGGCTCTACCATTCATTCGATCCCTGCGAAACCCTACATTTCAGCAGGATAATGCACGACCGCATGTTGCAGGTCCAGTACGGGCCTTTCTGGATACAGAAAATGTTCGACTGCTGCCCTGGCCAGCACATTCTCCAAGTCTCTCACCAACTGAAAAAGTCTGGTCAATAATGGTGGCCGAGCATCTCTCTCGTCACAATACGTCAGTCACTACTCTTGATGAACTGTGGTATCGTGTTGAAGCTGCATGGGCAGCTGTACCTATACACGCCATCCGAGCTCTGTTTGACACAATGCCCAGGCATATCAAGGCCGTTATTACGGCCAGAGGTTTTTGTTGTGGGTACTGATTTTTCAGGATCTATGCACCGAAATTGCGTGAAAATGTAATCACATGTCAGTTCTAGTAAAATATATTTGTCCAATGAATACCTGTTTATCATCTGCATTTCTTCTTGGTATAGCAATTTTAATGGCCAGTAGTGTATGATAAGACAGTCATGACTGCGGCCCAACATAATTGAAAACGCTTTACTCACAAGGTTGTTGCCAACTTTGGAAGTGGATTAGCTTGGTCTGGTAGGAATGGCGATCTATACCATAGTGATTTCCAAGCAAGGTAGTTTATAAGTTTTCACAAAAGAAAATGCTGTCCATCACTTTGGAAAAAAATTCACAGTTCTCTTTAATTTTTAGCTTAAGCTCATTAAAGATGTTGATATGCCTCACTATTCAATACCTCCTCATTAGTTATGTGATCAACCCATCTAATCTTCAGCATTCTTCTGTAGCATCACATTTCGAAAGCTTCTATTCTCTTCTTGTCTAAGCTATTTATCGCCCACGTTTCACTTCCATACATGGCTACACTCCATACAAATACTTTGAGAAACGACTTCCTGACACTTAAATCAATACCCGATGTTAACAAATTTCTCTTCTTATGAAACGCTTTCCATGCCATTGCCAGTCTACATTTTATATCCTCTCTACTTCGACCATCATCAGTTATTTTACTCCCCAAATAGCAAACCTCCTTTACTACTAAGTGTGTCATTTCCTAATCTAATTTCCTCAGCATCACCCGACTTAACTCGGCTACATTTCATTATCCTCGTTTTGCTTTTGTTGATGTTCATCTTATTTCCTCCTTTCAAGACACTGTCCATTCCGTTCAGCTGCTCTTCCAAGTCCTTTGCTGTCTCTGTCAGAATTACAATGTCATCGGTGAACCTCAAAGTTTTTATTTCTTCTTCATGGATTTCAATACCTACTCCGAACTTTTCTTTTGTTTCCTTCATTGCTTGCTCAATATACAGACTGAATAACATCGGGGAGAGGCTACAACCCTGTCTCACTCCCTTCCCAACCACTGCTTCCCTTTCATACCCCTCGACTCTTATAACTGCCATCTGCTTTTGTACAAATTGTGCCGGCCAGTGTGGCCGTGCGGTTCTAGGCGCTTCACTCTGGAACCGCATGACCGCTACGGTCACAGGTTCGAATCCTGCCTCGGGCATGGATGTGTGTGATGTCCTTAGGTTAGTTAGGTTAAATTAGTTCTAAGTTCTAGGCGACTGATGACCTCAGAAGTTAAGTCGCATAGTGCTAAGTGCCATTTGAATCATTTGTGCAAACTGTACTCGAAAATAGCCTTTCGCCTTCTGTATTTTACCCCTGCCACCTTCAGAATTGGAAAGAGAGTATTCCAATCAACATTGTCAAAAGCTATCCCTAAGTCTACAAATGCTAGGAACGTAGGTTTGCCTTTCCTTAATCTTTATTCTAAGATAAGTCGTAGGGTCAGTACTGCCTCACGTGTTCCAGCATTTCTACGGAATCCAAACTGATCTTCCCCGAGGTCGGCTTCTATCAGTTTTTCCATTCGTCTGTAAAGAATTCGCGTTAGTATTTTGCGTCTGTGACTTACTAAACTGATAGTTCGGTAATTTTCACATTTGTCAACACCTGCTTTCTTTGGGTTTGGGATTATAATATTCTTCTTGAAGTCTGAGGGTATTTCGCCTGTCTCATACATACTGCTCACCAGATGGTAGAGTCTTGTCAGGACTGGCTCTCCCAAGGTTGTCAGTAGTTCTAATGGAATGTTGTCTACTCCGGGGGCCTTGTTTCGACTCAGGTCTTTCAGTACTCTGTCAAACTCTTCACGCAATATCATATCTCCCATTTCATCTTCATCTGCATCCTTTTCCATTTCCATAATATTGTCCTCAAGTACATCGCCCTTGTATAGACCCTCTAAATACTCCTTCCACCTTTCTGCTTTCTCTTCTTTGCTTAGAACTGGGTTTCCATCAAAGCTCTTGATATTCATGGAAGTGGTTCTCCTTTCTCCAAAGGTCTCTTTAACTTTCCTGTAGGTAGTGTCTATCTTACCCCTAGTGAGATAATCCTCTACATCCTTACATTTGTCCTCTAGCCATCCCTGCTTAGCTTGTCAATCTCATTTTTGAGACGTTTGTATTCTTTTTTGCCTGCTTTATTAGCTGCATTTTTATATTTTCTCCTTTCATCAGTTAAATTCAATATTTCTTCTGTTACCCAAGGGTTTTTACTAGCCCTCGTCTTTTTACCTATTTGATCCTCTGCTGCCTTCACTAATTCATCCCTCAAAGCTACCCATTCTCCTTCTACTGTATTTATATCCCCCATTCCTGTCAATTGTTCCCTTATGCTCTCCCTGAAACTCTGTACAATCTCTGGTTCTTTCAGCTTATCCAGGTCCCATCTCCTTGAATTCCCACCTTTTTGCAGTTTCTTCAGTTTTAATCTACTGTTCATAACCAATAGATTGTGGTCAGAGTCCACATCTGCCCCTGGAAATGTCTTACAATTTAAAACCTGGTTCCTAAATCTCTGTCTTACCATTATATAATCTATCTGATACCTTTTAGTATCTCCAGGGTTCTTCCATGTATACAACCTTCTTTCATGATTCTTAAACCAAGTATTAGCTATGATTAAGTTATGCTCTGCGCAAAATTCTACCAGGCGGCTTCCTCTTTCATTTCTTAGCCCCAATCCATATTAACCTATTATGTTCCCTTCTCTCCCTTTTCCTACTGACGAATTCCAGTCACCCATGACTATTAAATTTTCGTCTCCCTTCGCTACCTGAATAATTTCTTTCATCTCATCATACATTTCATCAATTTACTCGCCATCTGCAGAGCTAGTTGGCATATAAACTTGTACTACTGTAGTAGGCGTGGGCATCGTGTCTATCTTGGCCACAATAATGCGTTCACTATGCTGTTTGTAGTTGCTTATCCGTACACCTATTTTTTTATTCATTATTAAACCTACTCCTGCATTACTCCTATTTGATTTTGTATTTATAACCCTGTATTCACCTGACCAGAAGTCTTGTTCCTCCTGCCATCGAACTTCACTAATTCCCACTATATCTAACTTTATCCTATCCGTTTCCCTTTTTTAAATTTTCTAACCTACCTGCCCGATTAAGGGATCTGACATTCCACTCTCCGATCCGTAGAACGCCAGTTTTCTTTCTCCTGATAGCAACGTCCTCTTGAGTAGTCCCCTCCCGGAGATCCGAATGGGGGACTATTTTACCTCCGGAATATTTTACCCAAGAGGACGCCATCATCATTTAATCATACAGTAAAGCTGCATGCCCTCGGGAAAAATTACGGCTGTAGTTTCCCCTTGCTTTCAGCCGTTCGCAGTACCAGAACAACAAGGCCATGTGGTTAGTGTTACAAGGCCAGATCAGTCAGTCATCGAGACTGTTGCCCCTGCAACTTCTGAAAAGGCTGTTGCCGCTCTTCAGGAACCACATGTTTATCTGGCCTCTCCGTTGTGGTTACACCTACGGTACGGCTATCTGTATCGTTGAGGCACGCAAGCCTCCCCACCAACGCAAGGTCCATGGTTCATGGGGGGGGGGGCACTTACAGTAACATAAATTATTTCTTGTAGACGCAAGGCTGTAGTGAAAGTTATCTGTAAAACAAAAGAACTGCATAACCAGAAATGATTAATGTAGAGTAGTGAAATTTTGGGAATCCATCTGTCTAGGTAACATATGTAAGTGGTTAACATTGCTACAGCGCCGTTTATCTAAGCACGAGGTAAACCACTGCAAACCTGAAATGGTGGTACATTAATAGCCGGTGTAAACCCCAGAATCTTGAATGCGAGCAAGCAAACCCTAATGCGTTATGCTGTATAGGTGACAGATGTCAGTTTATGGGATGGTGTTCCAATCCTGAGGCAGTTGGTCGGTCAATACAGAGACGGTTAATGCTGTTTGTGGATGATGCTGGAGCTATCGTCCGATGATGTCTCACACGTGCTCGTTTGGAGACAGATCTGGTGATGACGGCCAAGGCAACATGTCGACGCTCTGCAGAGCATATTGGGTTAAAACTGCAGTATGTGAGAGAGTGTTATCTTATTGGTAAACACCTTATGGAATGCTGTTCATGAATGGCAGCACAGCAGGTCGAATCACCAGACTGACGTACGATTTTTCAGTCAGAGTGCGAGGGATAATCAGAAGAGTTCTCCAGCTGTCATATGAAATCCCTTCCCGGACTATAACTTCATTCTGTCTAGCATGCAGACAGATTGGTTGCAGGCCCTCAACTGGACTCCTTTTAATCAACACATAGTCATCTCTGGTGCTCTCATTTGACATCTCTGAAGTAGTAAATGGCAATGGTCTGGGGTTACTGGATTGCACGCTACAGGGCGTCTGGCTCGGAGCTGACCTTGAAGTAACCGATGTGTAACAGTTTGTTGTGTCACTGTGGTGTCAACAGCTGCTCAGACTGCTGCTGCAGATGCAGTACGATGCGCCAGAGCCATTCGCCGAACACAATGGTCTCCCCTCTCGGTAGTGCCACGTGGCCGTCCGAAGGCCAGTCTTCTTGCTACCGCACGTTCTCGTGACCATCGCCGCCAGCAATCACGTACAGTGATTACAATGCTGCAAGGTCTTTCAGCAGTATCGCAGAAGGAGCATCCAGCTTCTCGTAGACCTATTACACGACTTCTTCTTGGTGTTTTGATTTATTTTTTCCGTCATTATTGAATGGCTAGAATCAACATAATAATACAATTTCACATTGTATACCCTTTAAGGAAATAGTACACGGTTAAGTACAACACTCGGGGAGCAAAAAAACACCGCTCCCGGCCACGACCGCGATACCTACCGCCATCTAAAACACTGCCCTCCTTCCTTCCTTACTGGCCTTGCCACCCTCTACAACGTAATCTTTGCCACCGGCTTCAACCCCCTGTGGAAAACCTCCCGTATCCTGATGTTCTCCAAACCACCCAACAAGCCTCCCTCTGATGCCTCTGACTATCGCCCTATGTGTCTCACCTCAGTGTACAGCAAGCTCTTGGAATCCATTCTTACCTGGCGCTTCCATCACTTCCTCCACCGACACCACCTGCTCCCCAACACCCACTGTGGCTTTTGACCTTCCTTCTCTGCCGATGACCAACTCCTACGCCTAACTCATCTCCTCTCCCTCCAGCTTAACTCCCGTCGCTCCGGCATTTTTGTCTCCCTCGACCTCGAAAACGACTAGGAGCTTGTATGGCATCCCAGTCTCCTGTTTACACCCTCCTAATGAACTATGTCCGTATGATTGCCTCCTTCCTCTCCCACCACCCCTCCTATGTTACCATCCGTAACGCTGACTCCCGCACCTTCTACCTCTCCACAGGTGTGCCCCAGGGCTCTGTCCTCTCGCCTCTCCTCTACCTCCTGTACACAGCAGGTATGCCCCAACCCCCCCCCCCCCCTTCCCATCCACTACACGTCCTGCAGTATGCCGATGACACCACCTTCCTTGCCCTCACTCCTACCCTTCAACCATCCCAACGCCTTCTCCAGAATCACCTTGAGTTTTTTGGCACATGGTGTAACCAGTGGTTCCTGAAAATCAATCCTTCCAAGACCCAGGCAATAATTGTAGGTCGTACCACTCACTCCTTCCATCTCCTTGATTTTTCCTATCCATGTGCACCCATCCTGTCTGTCTCTCCCTCACCTTCACCTACCTTGGCTTCACCATTGACTGTCACCTCACCTGGATCCCTCATCTCCACTCTATCCATTCCAAAGCCCACAACCACCTACGACTTCTTAAACTACTCTCTGGCCAGACATGGGGGTTGAATCCCTCTACCATCCTCCACACCTACAAATCCTTAATCTGTCCCATCCTTTAGTATGCCAGTTCTGCCTGCATATCCGCCCCCCCCCCTCCCACCACCATATTCTATAAGTCCCTCCAGATCCTCGAGTGCCATGCACTCTGCCTCGCCTTCTGTATACTCCTCCCATCCCCCACACGGATTGTATATGACCTGATTCCTTTCCCCCATGTGGTCCTTTTTCTAGAATGTATCCATGCCCTCTATACCTCCCGCTGCCTTGATCCCCCTCATCCCATGGTTGCTCCTCTCCTCTCCCACCACCACCAGCTGTCGTGCCTTCACTGTGTCCCTCCTACCCTCCACCTTTACACCCTTCATCTCCTTTCCCAAGGTGGCTTCCACCAAATTCCCCTCCCAAATGATGACCTGTCTCCCTCCATCTATCCCTCCTATCAACTCTGATCCTCACCTCCCTCTCCCTCCCTCTGTCCTTTTCCTTGGCTCCCTCTCTCCTCTTTCCATCCTGTTCTTCCCCACCAATCCTCTCTTTGACTCCCTTCTCTCTCCTGAGTCCTTTTGCTTTCCCTTCCACTGCCTTCCCCACTCCTTGTCGTGTCTGCTCTGCCCCATTTTTTCTATCTCCTCTTCCTTCATCGGCTCCCCCCTTTTTTCCACTCCTCCCTCCTTTCTTCCCCCTCATCGGTCCGGATCCTCCCCCTGCCCCCATCTGACGCCATGTCGCCTATAGTGCTGTTTCCAGTGAATGTTCAGTGTTGTATGTGCTCTGCCAGTGTTTTGTCAGCCACCATACTATTGTTTTTTTATATCATGCGAATAGGCACCACACTGTCGCTGTGTTTTTAACTGTGCCTGTCTGGTTACCATATGTCTTCATCCGCATCGTCAACGTCTTGTTTTTATATTTTAAATTCCGCAAGTCAGCTTTTTGTCGCCCTTTATATATTGTTTGTTATCTTACCATTGTTTGTGTAACTCTTCTCTCGGCTGTAGTGCAGCGTATTAAGCTGCTGTCAGCGCCCCCCCCTTCCTCTAAGGTGGTGGGGGGTGGGGGTGGAATCGAAAATGAATAAAGGAACAAAAAATGTAGTGGTCCGGGACGTAAATAGTGATTAGGTACCAGGAACCGAGAAATTAGCTAAGGAGGAGTTATTATTATAACCTAAAAATCAGTTTAATCCTCACGGGTCTTTATCAGCAACCCCAGTAAGACAACGTAGAACTCTAACTGGAAACAAATCACACGTGTGGGAATATGATGGAGGAATTCATTACTCAACAAATACGGGATGGTATTATTGAGGTAAGAATCAGCCAGATGGGTACACTGATGGCGACTCTGCCAAATAAAAACGGGGGAACGAAAGCATATCAGTTTTGCTACAACTATAGTGGTATCATATTAGTCATATAATTACTGACACAAATCCAATCCTAAATACAATGGAAGCCTTGGATACTTTGCGCGATGTAAGTATTTTCCCACCATGGATCTGCAGGCTGCCTGTCATCATCTACAATAACAGACCCTACAGAAAAAGCCATTTACAATTCCTTAGAGACATTACCAGTATGCCGTTTTGGTTAAAGAATGCGCCAGACAAATTTGAACTTTTGTTTGACAGAGTTTTGGGAGGACTGAAACCAAGGCAGTGTATGGTAGTTTTTTTAAATTTTTCTGGTAAGATCTTATGGGACCAAACTGCTTAGGTCATCGGTCCCTACGCCTACACACTACTTAATCTAACTTAAACTAACTTACGTTGTGAACAACACACGTACGTATGCCCGAGGGAGGACTCGAACGTCCGACAGGGAGGGGGGGGGGGAGAGGGGGAGGGGGGGGGGGGGGGTAGGAGCCGCGCGGACCTTGATTGTGGAGGCCAATGTAAAGTTTTGCAAGGCCTCAGACAAGAAAGAAAGCACAGTAATTTTTAGGGTCAGCAAATTATTATTGGAAATTCATCCGCAAGTGTGTAGAAATAGCGTCACTGCTCATGCATTTATTTAAAAAAAAGGTGTAAAATTCCATGAATATGATTGTGTGTTTCAAAAACTGAAGGAGTCATTGACTATTAGCCCAGTAGTGATCTTTCTGATTTATGGAAAGGATTTCATAACAACTTGTGACACAAGTAATTATATGCTGGGACGTGTGTTAAATCAAGAAGTAGAACAGAGGGAACATCAAGACACCTATGCAACGTATCAGTTAAATAAAGCGGAGAGGAAGTATTCTACCACAGAGCAGGAAATGGTAAGTCTCATATATGGGATGGCACAATTCTGATGTTATCTAAATGGTAAGAAGTTTAAGGCGGTAATGGATCACAGAGCATAGAAATTGCTATTAGGGTTAAAGTATCCATCTAGTAGATTAATGTGGTGGGTGCTGAAGCTAAGCGAACTCGATTTGGAAGTAATCCACAAACCTGGTTGGAATCATGGAAGCGCAAGTGATCTCAGGAGAGAGATTTGTGTATCACAGACAGTAGGTCATACCATTTCAGAGTAGCAAAAAACACAAGCAGTTGATGAGGGTTATAAACCACTTACAATGCAGCCACAGTTCGTTGTGCATGATCGGCTATTACGTGAAGCGACAGAGATCAGACCCCATGTTGTAGTTCCAGTCACATTACTGGAAGATGTATTAAAACAAGCACATGTCCATTTGAAACTTCCTGGCATATTAAAACTGTGTGCCCGACCGAGACACGGACTCGGGACCTTTGCCTTTCGCTGGCAAGTGCTCTACCATCTGAGCTACCGAAGCACGACTCACGCCCGGTACTCACAGCTTTACTTCTGCCGGTATCTCGTGTCCATTTGATATAAGGCCATGGGGACGAAGAATCGTGGGACAGGATTTAACTGCTTATTACTTGTAATATACACATAAACAGTTGTGGAACAATATATGAAACACTATGTATCATATGCACAATGAGCCGAGTTGAGACATTAGCGTATTCCACTGCAAAGTTTCCGTGGTGCTAGTAAACATTTTGAAATGAATGTTATTGACATTTTAGGAACTCTTGGGCAAACACCAGCTGGGAACCACTGACCATAATAGAACATTTTTCGCACTGCGTTGGAATGTCAGCTATGCCGAATGAACAGGCACAGGCAAAAAGGAATAAGTAGTTGTTGATGTTCAGTGCTTCAGAAACTTTAATTACTTATTGATTTTTTATTTACTTGTCCGTGTAAATTTATTTTTCAGTATGTATGTTGTACACAAGATATTGAACAGGAAACGTTTATAGATACTGGTAAATTTTTGTAACAAATTCGACCCATCCAGTTAATAATTACAAATTTGAGTACATCTATATATTTAAAACTTATTTCTACGATGAAAAGTACCTTTTTCCTTACATAAGATACTCAGAGAGCTTTGCAGCAGACAGGCTGTCATATACTTCCTAAAGTTTTGTAATTCAGGAAGAGAGTTTATATATGTTGGTAATCTGTTATATAGTTTTGTTCCTACATGATATATAATTTTTTGGCATAATGTGGTATTGTTATGACTGACATGTATGTCACTGATCTGGCACTGTTATAGTGGACACTTTTGTGTTGAAGCAAAAGGTATTCTTTTCTCAGCATACTTTTTTTGACATGCACAGCGATTTCCACTATATAAACACAGGGAAGGGATAAGATTACTAGATCTTTAAAGAAAGGTTTGCATGGTTTTCTGCTGATTACTTGTTTTATTATTCACATAATTGTCTTTTGCTTCTCCAAAAATGTTTTTGTCTTGTACACAATTCCCAAGAAAATGATATGATACTTCAGTACTGAATGTATACGAGCAAAGTAAACAACACTACTTCTGCACTAGCATTGTTACAAAAAAATTCTTCTAAATATCTCAATTTTACTAGTTTTGAATTTTGGAACGAGATATGAAAGCTCCATTTGGTGTTTTCCTGGATATGAGTAGTATTATTCGCGTTGAAGAATGTAGTTAGTTGTGAAAGAGACACTTTTTCAGTAATTTTCGAGGACCATGAAGTAGGGCTCTAGTGACCTATACAATCCTGGTCACCTTTTTCATATAGAGATATTATGTTTGCTGTTTCCAGTTGCTGTGGGTGACACTACTTGATAAAGGCGAATTGCGGCTTATATATCTAAGGTCGATGGATGCAGGTCCACATTGTTTACACTCAATATATGATCTACTGGTGATTTTCACAGATTTCCACGAACAAGCATGGTTGTGACATTCTGGGACTAACTTTTCGGCTTCCAGCTACTATAGTGATGGCTGTGGTACTGGACCTAACGTATGCACTAGTGTGCTTGCTGAATAAACTTTTAGGTATATTATCGGCTAAGATCATGTCCTTCCTGAACGATACCTTGGATCCCGGCTGACTCCGGTCTCTGGACCAGTGCAAAGGGGCCCATTAATGCAGAAAATATTGCAGTGGGTCCGTTAAATCCGTTTCATGTGTTACTAGCACTTCGCCTCTTAACGTGCGAGCAATGTCCGGTTCTCTGACATTTATGCTCTACCGCGACTACACTAAGCCCCTGGAAAAGGGAAGATCAATCTTTGTCCGCTTATTTCCCTAAACACAGTCCGATTGGTACCTATTTTTCCTTGTACGTTCTGTGTGTTGATCAATCCATGTGGGAGGATGTTCTGAAGGTGCCTCCAAGTGCCCAAAGTTTGCAGTGTCGAAAGTTTGCATTGTCAACTTATCCTGGTACGGGAAGTCGTAAATTCAGATATTTTGTTGAACACTGACAGGGCGAGGGCTAGGACACTGCACCCCGAGGGTGTAGTCACCCCTGAGATAAGGGAAGATTTCCTCTCGACTGGCCACTGAATAGACTTTACGACATTGCCCTTCATCTGATACTCTGTTGCTGGCGTCCAGATTGTAATGATGGGTGGTTTTGCTTTAGCTGTCCACTGGTAGAGGGGGACAAAGGTATTGGTGTTGCTTAAACTGATTTTAGAGGATCACTAAGTTTTTCTTTCAGCCATAATGCCAGTATAGATGCTGTGTAATCTCATTTTTATTTGCCATTTACCTACATATTTATCTGATTTCATAAGGTTGAGCGAACTTGAGATGTCCACTAGATGTGTCCATTTTGCTATAGAATGTTGTAGAATCCATAGTGTGGTAGGTGGTTATACATTCCCTCCCCAATATCCGCTTGTTAATTTGAGAATCGTAATTTTCGGTTATTTTTGACAAGTTGAAATTGTATTCATCACTGTACTACTTGATCGCTAACTTCATCACATGTTCAAAGGTTGCTTACGAGAGTAAAGCTGTGTTACCCAAAAGAAAGACTATCATGTGTAGAATTAGAGGAATATATGCAAGAGGCAGAAACTTCTATTATTTTACAATATTTTGATTTGTCTTGGAGTTATATCAAATTTACCCTCAGTCCACCAAGTACAAGCCCCCCACCCCTCCCATGATCAAATACTACAACCAAACCATCTTCTTCAAGGTGTAGATGATGAAACACGAAATTAATTGACTACCTATAAGCATGTGGGATTCTATGTAACTTTCGTATTTTTGAATTTTTTCGAGATAATGCAGTTTTCGTCTGCCACCACTCCATGTGTAATGAATCCCAATATCTACGACCATTCTATTCAATCACTTTAGCAGGTATCTTATGCTGAGTAAAGGGAAATGCCCATGGAACTACCTCTACAGGCCCAGTACATGTCTCTCGCACTAGGTATTCCTCTCTGGTCTCTAGAATAAGAATTAATTGAAAAGTAATTACAACAGTTTTTCTATATGAAGAGGTACACCAGTAATTTGCTTCCCATCTTTTCTTTATTGTAGCCTCCCTTCATCCAGAAGCCAGGCTGTGTTAATTTATATATACTGAATTATCATTTCAATTTATTAATACAAGTGTTAATGTTTGGAGATGCTTATGAGAAGTTTAATTGTACAATACCGATGCTTATAAAAATAATGTTCTTTCTGTACCCCACGTATGCATAATGACAATATGTACAGAAGTGAATTGTCTTCGCGAATCAGTAAATCCACAGTTGATTTCTGAGTCTACACGTATTCTAAAGCATCCCGAATGCTGCAAGTTCTTAATCGTCATCCAATTCATAAAGTGTTCAAATGCCTTGATGTATGCAATACCTAGTAAACTGCCAGTATTAAAAGAGAAAGTAAATGGATCGAGACAAATTAGTCTATTCTCTAGTCACGTGCCATCCGTACATCAACCATTCCTTACCTCATATGCTTATTCAGAAGTTAATCTTTATCATTCTAGACGTCTCTGAGCCGCATGCAGTCGTCCACCCAGTTCCAGAGGAAGCTTCTCGGCCCGCTAGGTCTGGGCATTCACAGAGGGTGGTTTTTCTGTTAGTTTGGAGCTCCCACGTTAGGCGCGTAATGGGGCCCCATAGGAACATGGCTGCCAAGGAGGGGAAGGAAGCCAGTGTGCACTCCGTGTGCATTCTGGATGTGGAAAGAGTGCTTCAGATGCCATGAGGAGTATAGGGTGCAGCCAACTACAGGTGGTGGCTCATGTAGGTACCAATGACGTGTGTCGCTTTGGATCGGAGCAGATTCTGTCTGGTTTCAGGAGACTAGCGGAAATGTAAAGACTGCCAGTCTTGCTTCGGAGATTAAGGCGGAGCTCACCATCTGCAGCGTCGTCGATAGAACCGACTGTGGTCCTTTGGTGCAGAGCCGAGTGGAGGGTCTGAATCAGAGGCTCAGGCGGTTCTGTGACCCTGTAGGCTGCAGATTCCTTGACTTGCGCCATCGGGTGGTGGGTTTCCAGGTTCCGCTTAATAGGTCAGGAGTGCACAACACACAGGAGGCGGCTACACGGGTAGCGGGGGCTGTGCGGAAGGGACTGGGCGGTTTTTTAGGTTAGAGGGTCTCAGGGAACCACAGAAGGGACGTCCGTCTAAAAGTGGACAGGTAAAACACAGTAAGGTAGTTGTAGAAACGATTGGTACTGTAGTTGTAAATCGTCGTAGCTGTGTTGGGAAAGAACCAGAGTTCCAAGTCCTAATAGAAAGCACTTAAGCTCAAATAGTTGTAGGTACTTAGAGCTGGCTAAAGTTGGAAATAAGTTCAGCGGAAATTTTTTCAAACGATCTAACAGTGTTCAGAAAGGATAGATTAAATACAGTCGGTGGTGGAGTATTTATTGCTGTCAGAGGTGGTTTGCCTTGTAGCGAAATTGAAGTAGATAGTTCATGTGAAATAATGTGGGTAGAGGTTATACCTAGCAATCGGATTGAACTATTAATTGGATCGTTTTACCGACCCCCCGACTCAGATGACATAGTTGGTGAACAGTTCAAAGAAAACTTGAGTCTCATTTCAAATAAGTACCCCACCCATACAATTATAGACGGTGGTGACTTCAAACTACCGTCGATATGCTGGAAAAATTATGCGTTTAAAGCCGGCGGGAGTCATAAAACATCGTGCGAAACTGTACTGAATGCTTTCTCAGAAAATTATTTTGAACAGTTAGTTCATGAGCCCACTCGAAGCGTAAATGATTGCGAAATCATACTTGACCTTTTAGCAACTAATAATCCTGGACAAATAGCGAGTGTTGTGATGAATTTAGGGATTAGCGACCACAAGGCAGTTGCTGCTAGGCTGAGTACCGTAACACCTACAACCATCAGAAAGAAACGCAAAGTATATCTATTTAAAAAAGCTGATGAATATGCTCTTAACGCCTTTTTAAGAGACAGTCTTCACTCCTCCCGATCTGATCATGTAAGTGTAGAAAGGTTGTGGAATGTTTTCAAAGAGATAGTATGAAAAGCAATCGAGAGATATATACCACATAAATTAATAAGTAAAGGTACTGATCCCCCATGGTACACAAAACGGATCATATCGTTGTTGCAGAAGCAACGAATAAAGCATGCCAAATTTAAAAGAACGCAAAATCCCCAAGATTGGCAAAGTTTTACAGAAGTTCGACATATAAAGCGAACTTCAATGCGAGATGCTTTTAATAATTTCCACAACAAAATTCTGTCTCGAAATCTGGCATAAAACCCAAAGAGATTCTAGTCATACGTAAGGCACACCGGTGGCAAGACGCAATCAATACCTTCATTACGCGATAACAACGGTGAAGTCACTAATCACAGTGCCACTAAAGTAGAGTTATTGAACACGGTTTTCCGAAACTACTTCACCAAAGAAGACGAAGTAAATATTCCTGAATTCCAATCAAGAACAACTGCCAAATGAGAAACATAGAAGTAGATATCCTCGGTGTAACAAAGCAGCTTAAATCACTTAACAAAGGCAAGGCCTCCGGTCCAGGTTGTATACCAGTAAGGTTCCTCTCAGAGTATGCTGATGAAATAGCTCCATATTATCAATTATATACACTCCTGGAAATGGAAAAAAGAACACATTGACACCGGTATGTCAGACCCACCATACTTGCTTCGGACACTGCGAGAGGGCTGTACAAGCAATGATCACACGCACGGCACAGCGGACACACCAGGAACCGCGGTGTTGGCCGTCGAATGGCGCTAGCTGCGCAGCATTTGTGCACCGCCGCCGTCAGTGTCAGCCAGTTTGCCGTGGCATACGGATCTCCATCGCAGTCTTTAACACTGGTAGCATGCCGCGACAGCGTGGACGTGAACCGTATGTGCAGTTGACGGACTTTGAGTGAGGGCGTATAGTGGGCATGCGGGAGGCCGGGTGGAAGTACCGCCGAATTGCTCAACACGTGGGGCGTGAGGTCTCCACAGTACATCGATGTTGTCGCCAGTGGTCGGCGGAAGGTGCACGTGCCCGTCGACCTGGGACCGGACCGCAGTGACGCACGGATGCACTCCAAGACCGTAGGATCCTACGCAGTGCCGTAGGGTACCGCGTGAGACGACGCTTCATCCAGTCCCAAACATGCTCAATGGGGGACAGATCCGGAGATCTTGCTGGCCAGGGTAGTTGACTTACACCTTCTAGAGCACGTTGGGTGGCACGGGATACATGCGGACGTGCATTGTCCTGTTGGAAAAGCAAGTTGCCTTGGTGTGCATCCGTGCGTCGCTGCGGTCCGGTCCCAGGTCGACGGGCACGTGCACCTTCCGCCGACCACTGGCGACAACATCGATGTACTGTGGAGACCTCACGCCCCACGTGTTGAGCAATTGGGCGGTACTTCCACCCGGCCTCCCGCATGCCCACTATACGCCCTCGCTCAAAGTCCGTCAGCTGCACATACGGTTCACGTCCACGCTGTCGCGGCATGCTACCAGTGTTAAAGACTGCGATGGAGCTCCGTATGCCACGGCAAACTGGCTGACACTGACGGCGGCAGTGCACAAATGCTGCGCAGCTAGCGCCATTCGACGGCCAACACCGCGGTTCCTGGTGTGTCCGCTGTGCCGTGCGTGTGATCATTGCTTGTACAGCCCTCTCGCAGTGTCCGGAGCAAGTATGGTGGGTCTGACACACCGGTGTCAATGTGTTCTTTTTTCAATTTCCACGAGTGTATTTTAATGTTTGCCCTGCGTGGTAGGCTGTGAAGGTGACAGTCACGTATATTATTCTAGATGACCCAGCTAGTCAGTATATTATACCTCAACGACCGCCATCCAGAGTGGATCTTATATGAATTTATATTAGAAGAGTAAGGAACTAAGTTTTTAAAACACTCCTATTTCAAAATGTTCCAACATATTCAACAGTATCGTAGTAGATACCATTACAAAATCATCATGATAGGAATTTCATCATCGAGTACCATCTTGATTCCAGTTCTTGCTTGTGCAGCTCATGTGTACTTATAGTAGAGAAATGCCTATCCTTTTGAGCTCCATATGCCGACGGAGTGGGTCACCCCTAGAGTTTAAGTTGGATTGGACAAGAGAAAGACGATGTAAAAAGTGTAAACATGTACAGAAAACATTATAGCATGAAGTAAGCAATGTTTAAGTAGCACCCTGAGATCTGGTGGACAGAACCTTCAAAACTGAGGAAGAATGTTGCACCAGTACCCTTCCTGACACAATGCCTAGGAAGACCAGCATACTGCCTGTGAAATTATGCTGTCAGGCCTGGAATAGTTCTGAGGCGGTAGCGGCATGATACAAGATACTAGCCAGTAACTTTGTCAAGCGGAGGTCCCCTTACCGCTTTCTGATGCTGTACCGCCTTGGCCCCGTACATGGTGGGTGACATGTCCCAGTCATAATACAGCTGGGGAAATATGACATAAATATTCGCTGCCCGGACCTAGCGATACTGTCTATGATCGCTGCCTAGACGAAGAACTACTCTACGCCAGCTGCTGCCTCCACTAGTTTCTAGTTAGTGGACTGATCCTAGACCTGATGCTGCCATTGTCCGAATCGGTATCATCCAACTTTCATTTTTTCCGGGCTGTCATCAACCAGCCTCTAGGAGCGCTAGCGAGTCCTGGGATCGCAGTCCGCACCTGAGAGCGTCTCGCATCGACAGGAAGTGCAAAATGGCTAAGCAGGGATGGCTACAGGACAAATGTAAGGATGTAGAGGCTTATCTCACTAGGGGTAACATAGATACTGCCTACAGGAAAATTAAAGAGACCTTTGGAGAAAAGAGAACCATTTGTATAAATATCAAGAGCTCAGATGGAAACCCAGTTCTAAGCAAAGAAGGGAAAGCAGATAGGTGGAAGGAGTATATACAGGGTCTATACAAGGGCGATGTACTTAAGGACAGTATTATGGAAATGGAAGAGGATGTAGATGAAGATAAAATGTGAGATATGATATTGCGTGAAGAGTTTGACAGAGCACTGAAAGATCTAAGTCGAAGCAAGGCCCCAGGAATAGACAACATTCCATTAGAACTACTAACAGCCTTGGGAAAGCCAGTCCTGACAAAACTCTACCATCTGGTGAGGAAGATGTGTGAGACAGGCGAAATACTCTCAGACTTCAAGAAGAATATAATAATTCCAATCCCAAAGAAAACAGGTGTTGATAGATGTGAAAATTACCGAACTATCAGTTTAATAAGTCACGGCTGCAAAACACTAACGCGATTTCTTTACAGACGAATGGAAAAATTAGTAGAAGCCGACCTCGGCCTAGATCAGTTTGAATTCCGTAGAAAGATTGCAACACGTTAGACAATACTGACCCTACGACTTATCTTAGAAGGTATATTAAGGAAACCTACGTTTCTAGCATTTGTAGACTTAGAGAAAGCTTTTGACAATGTTGACTGGAATATTCTCTTTCAAATTCTGAGGGTGACAGGGGTAAAATACAGGGAGCGAAAGGCTATTTGCAATTTGTACAGAAAACAGATGGCAGTTATAAGAGTCGAGGGACATGAAAGGGAAGCAGTGGTTGGGAAGGGAGTGAGACAGGGTTGTAGCCTCTCGCCGATGTTATTCAATCTGTATATTGAGCAAGTAATAAAGGAAACAAAAGAAAAATTCGGAGTAGGTATTAAAATCTATGGAGAAGAAATAAAAACCTTGAGATTCGCCGATGACATTGTAATTCTGTCAGAGACAGCAAAGGACCTGGAGGAGCAGTTGAACGGAATGGACAGTGTCTTGAAAGAAGGATATAAGATGAACATCAACAAAAGCAAAACGAGGATAATGGAATGTCGTCGAATTAAATCGGGTGACGCTGAGGGAATTAGATTAGGAAATGAGACACTTAAAGTCGTAAAAGAGTTTGCTATTTGGGGCGCAAAATAACTGATGATGGTCGAAGTAGAGAAGATGTAAAATGTAGACTGGCAATGGCAAGGAAAGCGTTTCGAAAGATGAGAAATTTGTTAACATCGAATATAGATTTGTCAGGAAGTCGTTTCTGAAAGTATTTGTATGGAGTGTAGCCATGTATGGGAGTGAAACATGGACGATAACTAGTTTGGACAAAAAGAGAATAGAAGCTTTCGAAATGTGGTGCTATAGAAGAATGCTGAAGATTAGATGTGTAGATCACACAATTAATGAGGAGGTATTGAACAGAATTGGGGAGAAGAGGAGTTTGTGGCCAACTTGACTAGAAGAAGGTACTGGAGGGCAGCGTGGAGGGTAAAAATCGGAGAGGGCGACCAAGAGATGAATACACTAAGCAGACTCATAGGGATGTAGGTTGCAGTAGGTACTGGGAGATGAAGAAGCTTACACAGGATAGAGTTGCATGGAGAGCTGCAACAAACCAGTCTCAGGACCGAAGTGCACAACAACAACGTTTGCCAATGTGGATGTCCTGATGGACAACATTATTCTGTTTTGCATGTTGTATGACTTCAATTAAGTTGAAGCACAGTGCTCGGTTAGACCTATTCAGTACAATGCCGAAATTTTTATCATCTGTTAAGCACGTACAAACAAACAAGAAGATACGTGGATTTACTTATCCAGTTATCCTGAGTGACAGCACCATATAACTCACAAAAGCTTTATATTCATTTTGCGATGTTGTTTTGTATGAGTCCTTTTGAGAGAGATGAACAACAATGATGGCCGAGGCTTGTTCGCACACCACTTCCGAGACAACAGGTTCCACGCGATGTTAAGACCAACCCCAGCACAATTTCGAGGCACGCTGTTCGTCATCTCGAAGTTAGTTAAATGACGGCGCTATGTGCTCTGCAATGTCTCCCTGTCGACTGCAACGAGTGATTCGGCTGCAGCCTGAAACATTCAGAAGAGTAAGGAAATCCATGATATGACTTGTGGGCTCTTGGATTGCGTCTCATGGCAACAACTTTGAACATATCTACAACATGAGAGAAATTAATACCATGTAATGTGCACTGTAGTGCAGCAGTGCTATTTGATTTATCACGGAAGTGTGTGCAAAATGTAGATAAAAACCATGATAAGACGAGATCAGGGTAGGGGACATGGCATGGTTCGAAGTATACCACACATTATTAAATGGCTAATGAACCATTGAGAACTACGGCGGCCAATCGGCTGCCAATCAGCGACGGCTGCTGGGAAGTCAACAACGGTAAAGATCTGCTGGCAAAAATTTTTGAGGTCCTGTCACTCATTGACAACAAGCCTAAAGTTTTCGAGAGGACGAATCAATCATTTGTCCATGTTAACTATCTAGCGATGTTGTAGGCAGGAATTTTGACCGAGATTAAATAAAATTTAAGAAAGTAAGAGATTTCAAACCTTAATTTGTGGATTATCTTACGTTAGCTATAATTAAAACACGTGGCCCTTATATTTCACTATTAATAATATTGTAGACTAACATGTTGCAGCAGTGTAGCGCAGCTTATTATTCTAATAAATTAACTATATTTCATCACTTACAGCACATCTGATTCAACAACCAAGATTCATCTAATGAGCACCAAAGAGAAATCGCGTCAATGAAAACCAACAATGGATGGGAATTTAAAGTTTGATTGTTTTTTATAATCTTAAGAAATTACTTGCCCTCCTTAACCTAACAACAATTACCTAGAGCAAGTGGAGTTGCCGACTGGGTGCACAATGGTATATCCGATCTTTGGTTACGTGGCGAATTTCGCACGATTCGACACTGCCTACGCTGCTTTTAAGTTGTTTTCAGCGCTTCTGCGGACATTGTCTTGCGATAACACTGGAGAGCTCCCAAGTAATGTTGGCGATGCAACTAAAACGCTAGGAGCCATTTCTAAGGAAGATGAGGTGATTTGCATCTTCATAGACAACGATAACATAAGCAATCGAAGAAAAACGTTGTTAATGAAAATGACATAATTTTGTCGTTATTAGTGTGCTGAAAACTAATGTGATTTCTCTTACCAATAAGACATAGTATCTGAAAAACCATGCTTCCCTTAGCTACTATAGTGACACATACAAGGAGCATTGAATATATAATGCAACACATTTTTTTCTCGGCCAATTTCGGTCGTAAACTGCGGAATTTGTTGTGACACATCGTGGAATATTGCCGCTTCAGCCTTTATATGTAGCCTTCAAAATGGCGTCTGCAATGGAGGTGCATTCCAAGCAGCAAATGTGTCATTGAGTTTCTTTTGGTGAAAAACCTGAGCGTCACAGAGGTTCACATGTTGCAGAATGTCTTCGGAGACCTTGCAGTGAACAAAAACAAGATGAGTCGTTGGGCGAGATGTCTGTCATGATCGCAACAAGGTCTCGCGAACCTGTCCGAGCCCCCGTGTGCTGCCGGCAGCACAAAGCTGTGACTCCTGCAATGTTGGAACGTGCGGACCCTCGCATTCGAGATGATCGACGTATCATAATCAAACGCCTATTTGCACAACAGGACATCTCTGTTCGTAGTGCTCACACACTCACCCACCATTTGGGGTACTCGAAGGTGTCTGCCAGCTGATTTCCTCGCCCCCTAACTGAAGACCATAAAGAGTAACGAAGGACCATCGGCGAGGAATTACTTACGCGTTAGGGAACGTTACTGACGCATCAAGACGTAAGCTCCGACATCGCCAGGAGAGTGCTTACTACGCGGGCATAAAAGTCGCCCCAGTAAGGTGGCGTAAGACCGTCGCCTTGGACGGATATTTTGTTGAAAAATAGGGTTTTGTAGCCGAAAGTGTAGGAAAAAAATATGATATACTGCATTTCTGAATAAAACTAACCTACTTTGTCTTGCATTATTTACTGAAGTTCCCTCCCCTATTTCTTACGCTATTCCAATTAATTACAATATAAAGTTGAAATTTCGACGACAGTTTAGCACTAGTTAGTATAAGGGTGACCTCTAACATCTAAGACAAAGTTAGAAGCATATTTTGTGAGTATTTTAGTGCAAAAGACCCTTGGTGTCCGGTTGTTCTTTACGGAGCAGTAATATAATTGTCATTTATTCGGTTAGTTACACGAATTACCTTCACAATAGTGATAAAGTCTCTAATACTCGTATACCATCAAAGACACGTACAACACAAAAAAAAGGGTATTGCAGGAACTCGCACATAGATGCAGAAGTACTGTAGTGTATACTTGACAATCATACTCCGCAAGTCACCTATTGGTGTGTGGCGGAGGTTACTTTCGGTACCACTATCTGATCCCTCCAACCCTGTTCCACTCGCAAATAGTGCTTGCGAAGAATGATTGTCGGTAAGCCTCTGTACTGGCTCTAATTTCTCGAATTTTCCCCTTGTGGTCAATACGCGAGATATATGTGGGGGGGAAGTAATATGTTGTCTAACTTCTCCTGAAAAGTGCTGTCCTGAAATTTCAGTAGTATATCTCTCCGTGATGTACAACGTCTCTCTTGTAACGTCTGCCAGTGGAATTTGTTTAGCATCTCCGTAACGGTCTCTCGTCAGCTAAATGATCACATGACAAAACGCGCCGCTTTTCGTTGGATCTTCTCTATCTCCTCTATCAGTCCTACATCTACATCTACATTTATACTCCGCAAGCCACTTAACGGTGTGTGGCGGAGGGCACTTTACGTGCCACTGTCATTACCTCCGTTTTCTGTTCCAGTCGCATATGGATCGCGGGAAGAACGACTTTCTGAAAGCCTTCGTGCGCGCTCGAATCTCTCTAATTTTACATTCGTGATCTCCTCGGGAGGTATAATTAGGGGGAAGCCACATATTCGATACCTCAACCAGAAAACCACCCTCTCGAATCCTGGCGAGCAAGCTACACCGCGATGCAGAGCGCCTCTCTTCCAGAGTCTGCCACTTGAGTTTGTTAAACATCTCCGTAACGCTATCACGGTTACCAAATAACCCTGTGACGAAACGCGCCGCTCTTCTTTGGATCTTCTCTATCTCCTCCGGCAACCCGATCTGGTACGGATCCCACACTGATGAGCAATACTCAAGTATAGGTCGAACGAGTGTTTTGTAAGCCACCTCCTTTGTTGATGGACTACATTTTCTAAGGACTCTCCCAATGAATCTCAACCTGGTACCCGCGTTACCAGCAATTAATTTTATGTGATCATTCCACTTCAAATCGTTCGGCACGCATACTCCCAGATATTTTACAGAAGTAACTGGTACCAGTGTTTGTTCCGCTATCATATAATCATACAATAAAGGATCCCTCTTTCTATGTATTCGCAATACATTACATTAATCTATGTTAAGGGTCAGTTGCCACTCCCTGCACCAACTGCCTATCCGCTGCAGATCTTCCTGCATTTCGCTACAATTCTCTAATGCTGCAACTTTTCTGTATACTACAGCATCATCCGCGAAAAGCCGCATGGAACTTAGGACACTATCTACTAGGTCATTTATACATATTGTGAAAAGCAATGGTCCCATAACACTCCCCTGTGGCACGCCAGAGGTTACTATAACGTCTGTAGACGTCTCTCCATTGATAACAACATGCTGTGTTCTGTTTGCTAAAAACTCTTCAATCCAGCCACACAGCTGGTCTGATATTCCGTAGGCTCTTATTTTGTATATCAGGCGACAGTGCGGAACTGTATCGAAGGCCTTCCGGAAGTCAAGAAAAATAGCATCTACCTGGGAGCCTGCATCTAATATTTTAGGGGACTTCTTCTCTTCTTGTTGTCTTCAGTCCTGAGACTGGTTTGATGCAGCTCTCCATGCTACTCTATCCTGTGCTAGCTTCTTCATCTCCCAGTACCTACTGCAACATACATCCTTCTGAATCTGCTTAGTGTACTCATCTCTCGGTCTCCCTCTACGATTTTTACCCTCCACACTGCCCTCCAATGCTAAATTTGTGATCCGTTGATGCCTCAAAACACGTCCTACCAACCGATCCCTTCTTCTAGTCAAGTTGTGCCACATACTTCTTTTCTCCCCAATCCTATTCAATACCTCCTCATTAGTTACGTGATCTATCCACCTTATCTTCAGTATTCTTCTGTAGCACCACATTTCGAAAGCTTCTATTCTCTTCTTGTCCAAACTAGTTATCGTCCATGTTTCACTTCCATACATGGCTACACTCCAAACAAATATTTTCAGAAATGACTTCCTGACACTTAAATCTATATTCGATTTTAACAAATTTCTCTTCTTCAGAAACGCTTTCCTTGCCATTGCCAGTCTACATTTTATATCCTCTCTACTTCGACCATCATCAGTTATTTTACTTCCTAAATAGCAAAACTCCTTTACTACTTTAAGTGTGTCATTTCCTAATCTAATTCCCTCAGCATCACCCGATTTAATTGGACTACATTCCATTATCCTCGTTTTGCTTTTGTTGATGTTCATCTTATATCCTCCTTTCAAGACACTGTCCATTCCGTTCAACTGCTCTTGCAAGTCCTTTGCCGTCTCTGACAGAGTTACAATGTCATCGGCGAACCTCAAAGTTTTTACTTCGTCTCCATGAATTTTAATACCTACTCCAAATTTTTCTTTTGTTTCCTTTACTGCTTGCTCAATATACAGATTGAATAACATCGGGGAGAGGCTACAACCCTGTCTCAGTCCTTTCCCAACCACTGCATCCCTTTCATGCCCCTCGACTCTTATGACTGCCATCTGGTTTCTGTACAAATTGTAAATAGCCTTTCGCTCCCTGTATTTTACCCCTGCCACCTTTAGAATTTGAAAAAGAGTATTCCAGTCAACATTGTCAAAAGCTTTCTCTAAGTCTACAAATGCTAGAAACGTAGGTTTGCCTTTTCTTAATCTTTCTTCTAAGATAAGTCGTAAGGTCAGTATTGCCTCACGTGTTCCAACATTTCGACGGAATCCAAACTGATCCTCCCCGAGGTCCGCATCTACCAGTTTTTCCATTCGTCTGTAAAGAATTCGCGTTAGTATTTTGCAGCTGTGACTTATTAAACTGATAGTTCGGTAGTTTTCACATCTGTCAGCACCTGCATTCTTTGGGATTGGAATTATTATATTCTTCTTGAAGTCTGAGGGTATTTCGCCTGTCTCATACATCTTGCTCACCAGCTGGTAGAGTTTTGTCATGACTGGCTCTCCCAAGGCCGTCAGTAGTTCTAATGGAATGTTGTATAATCCGGGGGCCTTGTTTCGACTCAGGTCTTTCAGTGCTCTGTCATACTCTTCACGCAGTATCGTATACCCATTTCGTCTTCATCTACATCCTCTTCCATTTCCATAATATTGTCCTCAAGTACATCACCCTTGTATAAACCTTCTGTATACTCCTTCCACCTTTCTGCCTTCCCTTCTTTGCTTAGAACTGGGTTGCCATCTGAGCTCTTGATATTCATACACGTGGTTCTCTTCTCTCCAAAGGTCTCTCTAATTTTCCTTTAGGCAGTATCTATCTTACCCCTAGTGAGATAAGCTTCTACATCCTTACATTTGTCCTCTAGCCATCCCTGTTTAGCCATTTTGCACTTCCTGTCGATCTCATTTTTGAGACGTTTGTATTCGTTTTTGCCTGCTTCATTTACTGCATTTTTATATTTTCTCCTTTCATCAATTAAATTCAATATTTCTTCTGTTACCCAAGGATTTCTAGCAGCCCTCGTGTTTTTACCTACTTTATCCTCTGCTACCTTCACTACTTCATCCATCAGAGCTACCCATTCTTCTTCTACTGTATTTCTTTCCCCTATTCCTGTCAATTGTTCCCTTATGCTCTCCCTGAAACTCTGTACAACCTCTGGTGCTTTCAGTTTATCCAGGTCCCATCTCCTTAATTTCCCACATTTTTGCAGTTTCTTCAGTTTTAATCTACAGGTCATAACCAATAGATTGTGGTCAGAGTCCACATCTGCCCCTGGAAATGTCTGACAACTTAAAACCTGGTTCCTAAATCTCTGTCTTACCATTATATAATCTATCTGATACCTTTTAGTATCTCCAGGGTTCTTCCACGTATACAACCTTCTTTCATGATTCTTAAACCAAGTGTTACCTATGAATAAGTTGTGCTCTGTACAAAATTCTACTAGGCGGCTTCCTCTTTCATTTCTTAGCCCCAATCCATATTCACCTACTATGTTTCCTTCTCTCCCTTTTCCTACACTCGAATTCCAGTCACCCATTACTATTAAATTTTTGTCTCCCTTCACTATCTGAATAATTTCTTTTATTTCATCGTACATTTCTTCAATTTCTTCGTCATCTGCAGAGCTAGTTGGCATATAAACTTGTACTACTGTAGTAGGTGTGGGCTTCGTATCTATCTTGGCCACAATAATGCGTTCATTATGCTGTTTGTAGTAGCTTACCCGCATTCCTATTTTCCTATTCATTATTAAACCTACTCCTGCATTACCCCTATTTGATTTTGTGTTTATAACCCTGTAATTACCTGACCAGAAGTCTTGTTCCTCCTGCCACCGAACTGCACTAATTCCCACAATATCTAACTTTAACCTATCCATTTCCCTTTTTAAATTTTCTAACCTACCTGCCCGATTAAGGGATCTGACATTCCACGCTCCGATCCGTAGAACGCCAGTTTTCTTTCTCCTGGTAACGACATCCTCCTGAGTAGTCCCCGCCCGGAGATCCGAATGGGGGACTATTTTACCTCCGGAATATTTTACCCAAGAGGATGCCATCATCATTTAATCATACAGTAAAGCTGCATGTCCTCGGGAAAAATTACGGCTGTAGTTTCCCCTTGCTTTCAGCCGTTCGCAGTACCAGCACAGCAACGCCGTTTTGGTTAGTGTTACAAAGCCAGATCAGTCAATCATCAGACTGTTGCCCCTGCAACTACTGAAAAGGCTGCTGCCCCTCTTCAGGAACCACACGTTTGTCTGGCCTCTCAACAGATACCCCTCCGTTGTGGTTGCACCTACGGTACGGCCATCTGTATCGCTGAGGCACGCAAGCCTCCCCACCAACAGCAAGGTCCATGGTTCATGGGGGGTTAGGGGACTTATGAGCAAATAAAGCGAGTTGGGTCTCACACGATCGCTGTTTTCGGAATCCATGTTTATTCCTACAGAGTAGATTCTGGGTTTCCAAAAACGACATGATAAGCGAGCAAAAAACATGTTCTAAACATCTACAACAGATCGACGTCACAGATATAGGTCTATAGTTTTGCGCATCTGCTCGACGACCCTTCTTGAAGACTAGGACGCTTTCCCAATCATTTGGAACCTTCTGTTCCTCTAGACACTTGCGGTACACGGCTGTTGGAAGGGGCAAGTTCTTTCGCGTACTCTGTGTAGAATCAAATTGGTATCCCGTGAGGTCCAGTGGACTTTCCTCTGTTGAGTGATTCCAGTAGTTTTTCTGTTCCTTGGACACTTATTTCGATGTCAGCCATTATTTCGTTTGTGCCGGGATTTAGAGAAGGAACTGCAGTGCGGTCGTCCTCTGTGAAACAGCTTTGGAAAAAGGTGTTTAGTGTTTCAGCTTTACGCGTGTCATCCTCTGTTTCAATGCCATCATCATCCCGCAGTGTCTGGATATGCTGTTTCTAGCCACTTACTGATTTAACGTAAGACCAGAACTTCCTAGGATTTTTTGTCAAGTCGGTACATAGAATTTTACTTTCGAATTCACTGAACGCTTCACGCATAGTCCTCCTTACGCTAACTTAGACATCGTTTAGCTTCTGTTTGTCTGAGAGGTTTTGGCTGCGTTTAAACTTGGAGTGAAGCTCTCTTTGCTTTCGCAGTAGTTTTCTAACTTTGTTGTTGAACCACCGTGGGTTTTTCCCGTCCCTCACAGTTTTACTCGGCACGTACCTGTCTAAAACGCATTTTTCGATTGCCTTGAACTTTTTCCATAAGCACTAAACATTGTCAGTGTCGGAACAGAAATTTTCATTTTGATCTGTTAGGTAGCCTGAAACTCTTGCTAAACTGATAAACCTTCCTCCCTTTTTTATATTCCTAATAACTTCCATATTCAGGGATGCTGCAACGGCCTTATGATCACTGATTCCCTGTTCTGCACTTACAGAGTCGAAAAGTTCGGCTCTGTTTGTTATCAGTAGGTCCAAGATGTTATCTCCACGAGTCGGTTCTCTGTTTAATTACTCAAGGTAAGTTTCGGATAGTGCACTCAGTATAATGTCACTCGATGCTCTGTCCCTACCACCCATCCTAAACATCTGAGTGTCCCAGTCTATATCTGGTAAATTGAAATCTCCACCTAAGACTATAACATGCTGAGAACATTTATGTGAAATGTATTCCAAATTTTCACTCAGTTGTTCTGCCACTAATGCTGCTGTGTCGGGAGGTCGGTAAAAGGAGCCAACTATTAATCTAGCTCTGTTGTTGAGTGTAACCTGCACCCATAATAATTCGCAGTAACTATCCACTTCTACTTCACTACAGGATAAACTACTACTAACAGCGACAAACACGCCACCACCGGTTGCATGCAATCTATCCTGTCTAAACACCGTCTGTGCCTTTGTAAAAATTTCGGCAGAATTTATCTCTGGCTTCAACCAACTTTCTGTACCTATAACGATTTCAGCTTCGGTGCTTTCTATCAGCTCTTGAAGTTCCTGTACTTTACCAATGCAGCTTCGACAGTTTACAACTACAATACCGACTGCTGCTTGGTCCCCGCATGTCCTGACTTTGCCCCGCACCCTTTGAGGCTGATGACCTTTCTGTACTTGCCCGAGGCCATCTAACCTAAAAAAACCGCCCAGCCCACGCCACACAACCCCTGCTACCCGTGTAGCCGCTTGCTGCGTGTAGTGGACTCCTGATTTATCCAGCGGAACCCGAAACCCCACCATCCTATGGCGCAAGTTGAGGAATCTTCAGCCCACACGGTCGCAGAACCGTCTCAGAGTCTGATTCAGACCCTCCACTCGGCTCTGTACCAAAGGTCCGCAGTCAGTCCTGTCGACGATGCTGGAGATAGTGAGCTCTGCTTTCATCCCGCTAGCGAGACTAGCAGTCTTCACCAAATCAGAGAGTCGCTGGAAGCCAGAGAGGATTTCCTCCGATCCATAGCGACACATCATTGGTGCCGACATGAGCGACCACCTGCAGATGGGTGCACCCTGTACCCTTCATGGCATGTGGAAGGACCCTTTCCACATCTGGAATGACTCCCCACGGTATGCACACGGAGTGCACATTGGTTTTCTTCCCCTCTCTTGCTGCCATATCCCTAAGGGGCCCCATTACGCGCCTGACGTTGGAGCTCCCAATTACCAGTAAGCCCACCCTCTGCGACCGCCCGGATCTTGCAGAATGAGGGGCTACCTCTGGAACAGGACAAGCAGCCATGTCCGGCTGAAGATCAGTATCAGCCTGAGACAGAGCCTGAAACCGGTTCGTCAGACAAACTGGAGAGGCCTTCCGTTCAGCTCTCCGGAATGTCTTTCACCCCCTGCCACACCTCTAGACGACCACCCACTCTAGCACAGGTGAGGGATCAGTCTCAATGTGGGCAGTATCCCGGGCAGCCACAGTCTTAGTCCGATTGGGAGATGCGTGGGACGAGCTGGCAGTCCCCGACAAACCCCCATCCGGACCCCCGCAGTGATTCCCATTGGCAACAGCCTCTAGCTGTGTGACCAAAACCAACACTGCCTGAAGCTGGGAGCGAAGGGATGCCAACTCAGCCTGCATCCGAACACAGCACTTGCAGTCCCTATCCATGCTAAAAACTGTTGTGCAAAGAACGTCCGAACTAATCTACAGAGAGCACAATTAATTCGACACAAAATTTAAACGGTTATTAAAATACAAGATTGCCTAACAGATGCAGTAATGCTGCTACTTGCGCACTGCTGACACACTGCTACACTCTCAAATACTCTAATACGCCCGAAATTTATGAATTAAACAATGCAAGTATCAAAGAAATTAAGAATTAAACTATGTAACCAATAAGTGTCCTAAGGGTATACGACTTGCTGCTGCAGCTGCTTATCCAATGGCGGCAGGGAGCACCCTTACTGATAGGGATCCCAGATAGATGAACAATACTCAAGAACCGGGTGAACAAGCGCCTTATAAACTGCTTCTTTCTTGAATGGCTACGCGAGATTAGCCGAGCGGTCAGGGGCGCTGCAGTTATGGACTGTGCGGTTGGTCATGGCAGAGGTTCGAGTCCTCCCTCGGGCATGGGTATGTGTGTGTTTCTTCTTATAATAATTTAGGTTAACTAGTGTGTAAGCTAGGAACTAATGACCTTAGCAGTTAAGTCCCATAAGATTTCACACACATTTATTGGATGAGTTACATTTCGTTAAGATTCTTCCGGTGAATCTGATTCGTGTGTCTGTACTGGATAGTTACGCCTAGACATTTTAAGGAAGACGCTGTCTCGAGCTGTTTGTCATCAATAGCGCAGTTGTAGAGTAGTGGATTTCTTTTCTTATGTAAGCGCAAAATGTTACATTTTTTTATTTATTTTTTATTTTTTATTTATTTATTGTTCCGTGGGACCACATTAAGGAGAAGTCTCCATGGTCATGGAACGAGTCAATACATAAAATTATAACACGATTGTAGAAACAGATAAAATGAATTATAAGAAACATATTCAGTTGTAGATTGTAGAAACAGATAAAATGTAATATAAGGAACATATTCAGGCGACAAGTCGTTAGTTTAAATAAAGAAAACCAAGAGTGTAACACTGGAATTTGCTTAATTTTTTAGCTTTTCCAGGAGCTCCTCGACAGAATAGAAGGAGCGAGCCCTGAGGAAACTCTTCAGTTTCGACTTAAAAGTGTTTGGGCAACTGCTAAGATTTTTGAGTTCTTATGGTAGCTTATTGAAAATGGATGCAGCAGAATACTGCACTCCTTTTTGCACAAGAGTCAAGGAAGTGTATTCCACATGCAGATTCGATTTCTGTCCTGTATTAACTGAGTGAAAGCTGCTAACTCTTGGGAAGAAACTAATATTGCTAACAACAAACGACATTAAAGAAAATATATACTGTGAGGGCAATGTCAAAATTCCCAGACTATTTAATACGGGTCAACAAAAGGTTTTCGTACTTATACCACACATAGCTCGAGCAGCCTGTTTTTGAGCCAAAAATACCCTTTTTGAATCAGAAGAATTATCCCAAAAAATAATACCATATGACATAAGCGTATGAAAACATGCGAAGTAGACTACTTTTCGTGTTGAAATGTCACTTATTTCAGATACTGTTCTAATGGTAAATAAAGCGGCATTTAGTTTCTGAACAAGATCATGAACATGGGCTTTCCACAACAGCTTACTATCTATCCGAACGCCTAGGAACTTTAACTGTTCCGTCTCGCTTGTAATATGCCCATTCTGTCTGATTAAAATATCAGTTCTTTTTGAATTGTGAGTTAGAAACTGTAAAAACTGAGTCTTACTGTGATTTAGCATCAAATTATTTTCCACAAGCCACGAATGTATTTCACGAACTACATTATTTGATAATTGATAAGGCATATCAATTATATAAATAAGAAACAGCAGCGGTCCCAGCACCGACCCTTGGGGAATGCCTCACTTAACAGTGCCCCATTGGGACTGAACATCACTACCATTCTCAGTATTGCGGAGAATTACCTTCTGCTTTCTGTTCTTAAAGTAAGAGGCAAACCAATTGTAAGCTACTCCCCTTACTCCATAATGGTCTAACTTTTGCAGTAATATTTTGTGGTCAAAACAGTCAAAAGCCTTCGTTAAATCAAAGAAAACACCTAACGTTCGCAACCTTTTATTTAATCCGTCCATAACCTCACAGAGAAAAGAGACTATAGCATTTTCAGTTGTTAAGCCATTTCTAAAACCAAACTGTACATTCGACAGCAAATTATGTGAATTTAGATGCTCCAGTAACCTTTTATATACAACCCTCTCGATAACTTTAGCAAACACCGATGGCATAGAAATAGGTCTATAATTGTCAACATTATCCCTGTCTCCCTTTTTATAAAGTGGCTTCACTACCGAGTACTTTAATCGGTCAGGAAACCGACCACTCCTAAAGGAAAAGTTACAGATATGGCTAAGTACTGGGCTAACATACGTGGAATCATACTTCAGCATCCTGCTAGATACCCCGTCATATCCATGAGAGTTCTTGGTCTTTAGTGATTTAATTATTAACTCAATCTCCCTCTTGTCAGTATGATGGGGGAGCATTTCAGGTAACAGTCTAGGAACACTTTTTTCTACGAGCGCTATATGATTCCCTGTTGGAACTAGGTTTCTATTTAGTTCACCTGCTATATTCAGAAAGTGATTATTAAATACAGTACATATATGCGACTTATCAGTAACACGGACATTCCCACTACGCACTGATTCTATATCCTCGACCTGTCTCTGCAGACCAGCCACTTCCTTTACGATTGACCATATGGTTTTAATTTTATCCTGAGACTTAGCTATTCTATCTGCATACCACATACTTTTTGCCTTCCTAATAACTTTTTTAAGAACCTTACAATACTGTTTGTAATGGGCTGCTGCATTTAGACTGTGACCGTTTCTAACGTTTTGATATAATTGGCACTTTGTTCTACAAGATATTCTTATCTCTTTAGTCAGCCACCCAGGCTGCCGGTTTGTGCTAGTACCCTGTTTTGAACGTTCTAACGGAAAGCAAGTTTCAAAGAGCACGAGAAAAGTCTTGAGGAAAGCATTATATTTATCGTCTACTGTATCAGCACTATAAACATCTTGCCACTCTTGTTCCTTGATAAGGTTAACAAAAGTCTCTACACCAACTGGATCAGCTTTCCTAAAAAGTTGGTAACTATATTTAACATGTGTTGCAGCACAAAAATCTTTTAGACTTAAAACCTGTGCATCATGATCTGAAAGGCCATTCACCTTTTTGCTAACAGAATGCCCTTCTAGTAATGATGAATGAACAAAAATATTGTCTATGGTTGTTCTACTGTTCCCTTGCACTCTCGTTGGAAAGAATACGGTTTGCATAAGATTATATGAATGAAGGAGGACTACCAGCATCCTTTTCCTTGCACAGTCACTTATACAATTAATATTGCAGTCACCACATATAACAAACTTTTTGTATTTCCTATAAAGTGAACCAAGAACCTCCTCTAGCTTTAGCAAAAATGTTGTGAAATCGGAGTCTGGGGATCTATAAATAACAACAGTAAGAAGTTTAGCTCCACTAAATTTAACCACACCTGCACAACATTCAAACACCTTTTCAGTGCAGTACTTTGAAAAATTAATTGACTCAAATGGGATACCGTTTTTCACATACATGGCTACTCCCCCGCACCGCAAAGAGCTCCTAGAAAAGCTGCCAGCCAACCTATATCCTGGTAAAGGAAGCCTCTGAATTATCTCCTTTTTTAAGAAGTGTTCATATATACAAATAATTTCAGTCAACATCTATAAGCAGTTCACTGACTGTATCTTTAATACCGTGTATATTTTGATGAAATATACTAATTCCCTCATTAATCGGATACCTAAGCTTTGTCGAAAGTGGTTTCTTTGTTAGAGAGACTTCCCTTAAGCAGGAATACGTATCAGCTGACTTCAATCTAAAAAAGGTACAGCTCTAACATCCACAACTACCGGAAATTTCCCATGAGTGATCCCACCACCCCCACCTGTGCTGTCACCTATAAGCTTTGCCAACCTGCCCTTTCCATACCTGTTGAGGTGCAGGCCATGTCTAGTGAAACCCGTCCTGCCGATAGAGTCCACCAACAACACTGAAATGTGACTCATGCCTTCTGTAATCAGCGCACCCCCAAGTCTCCTGTTATTACGCCTGACGGCTGTATTAAGATGAGGCCGATCGTGACGCTGAAACGAAATGCACATTCGTGTTGCCAGTCTGAGTGGCTATCTTTTCCAGGTCACCATCTATGACATACTCCCCATCACTATCAATACTATTACCAACCCCACCCACAATCACTACCTGATCCTCTTTAGTAAATCCCTACATAACCCCCTATGTTAACAGTCACCTGAGCCAATCCTGCATTAGGCTTCACAATGCTGGTGACCTGGTACTCACTCCCCAAAACTTCCTGCAACTGCTGGCCTACACCTCTACCATGAGAACTACCTAACAGCAGAACCTTCTTCTTTCTCTTAGACTTTGCAAATGTCCTAGCCACCGTAAGTGCTGAGGTTTACATTTATTTACGTTCAATGTCAACTGCCAGAGTCTGCACCATTAATCAATTCTCTACAGGTCGTTCTGCAAATTCTTACTATCTTCTGGCATTGCTACTTTGGTATAAACAACTGCATCCTCTGCGAATATCCTTAAAGAGCATACGACGCTTTCTACAAGATCATTTACATATATTGTGAACTGCAACGGTCCTATCATACTTCCCTGTGGTACTCCACTACGCGAAGGGCTTAGCATAGCGTCGCTGAGTCGCTTTTCCATTGCATCCAGTGAACCCATACAAGAGGTGCACATCGGCCAAATTCATCATTGGACATATGCATACAGCAGTGTATCGCTCCCAACGTACAACTAAAAGTGCAGAGAAAAACCAGACAGGAGCAAGCAAAAATGTATGCAAGCTTGAGTGCGAAAAGTAAAGTGGACACCAAACAAGATGCACGCTGTATACCGTCGACGCTTGCTCTGTTATGCAAATATTTTCGGTGAAAAATAGATATAAATGTAAATGGAGGGAAGAAATGCAACTAAATGCAATTTCTTTATAACTAGCTACAGGAGACCATGTGTCCTTTAAACAAACATACTTTGAAAATATCACCTACCAACCTCCGAAATCATGTTGGTGGAATTCGAATTCACTCTGTATGATGTTACTACTATGACAAACTCTTTGGCTCTTCTTCTTGCTCAAGATTCTCACGGCTCCAAAAAAGTTCCGTTAGTCCCTCTATGAAATCAGTTGGGAATAACGAAACTATTTCGGAAAGACTTACCCAGACATTGAAAGAAGGCGTGTTTGTTGGACCTGACATTCTGAAACGATATCCCATTTCGACTTTGCATAAAAAGTGCGGGTGAATAAAACGCAGGATCGGTCATCATTCAACGCAGGTATTACTACGTTCTTGAGCACCAACATCGTTTATTTACAGAAGGTCGTATTTATGTTGTAGGCAACATGCTCTAAGCGTTCAAGAAGTTCAATTGTTTGATGTATCTCAAATTTCACTGCATGAACGCTGGACTTGATTTACTTTCTCTGGAAGTTAGCGTCACTTTATTTTATTTTACACATCTAGTTCAGTGGGATCAAATTGAGGCGCAATTTTCAATTGTCTTGAAACGAATTACCATCAGAATATTTTTAAAATTGAAAATAAGTTTTACAAGAATCCCATGAAGACGAAAGGCTGTTAAATAAGCATTATCGACAACATAACACAGGAATTAGCTTATTTTTTCCAGAAACTCACCAACAGAATAGAAGGACTGAGCCGTGAGGGTATTCTTTACTCTGGACTTCAAAGTGCGAGGATTGCTACTAAGAACTGTTAATTGTTCGGATAGTTTATTGAAAATAGATGCAACGGAATACTGCATGCCTGTCTGCAAAAGAGCTCAGGTGGCGCGATCCAAATGCGGATTAGATTTATGTCTAGTATTAACTGAAGGAAAGCTACTAATTGTTGGGAATAAGCTCATTCAGTCAAAAAACGACATTAAAGGACAGATATGTTGAGTGGACAATCTCAGAATTCCGAGGCTCTTGAAGAAGGGTCGACGAGAGATCCAAGAACTTATACTACGTCTTGCGATAACTGCCCCTATCTGAGTCAAAAGTACCATTTGTAAATGGGAAGAGTTACCCCAGAATATAGTGCCGTGTGTCATAAGAGAATGAACACAAGCAAAACAGACTAATTTTAAAGTTGGGTGTCACTTGTTGAGAATACTGTTCTGATGGTAAAAGTATGAGAATTCGGTTTTTACATAAGATGTGCGTACTTTCATCAAACTTTAGAGTTTGGATGGACATTATCGAGGACGCTGAAATATCAATGTGATGGAAGTTTACTGCTGATTACTTTACCTAGACGTACGAAAGTAATTCTTCAGAAAAAAATTAGTATTATATGCTTTAGGGAGAGGAGAAAAAGGAAATGTAAGCCAATGGACGCGTCATTCTTATCTAATAAAGAGGTAGATTTGTCTTTATACTCCAATAAAACCTTAGTTCGTGTCGAAAAGTGAAATTAATTTTCATTCGGACTACATGTGTTTTGCGTATTTTGTAGTTTATTGTGATGTCCCATTTTGATGTAACAATACCTCATCAAAATTGACTGAGATGACGTATGGATTCAGTGACGAAAAACCATAGGAAAAAGCTGTTACTGAAAAAAGATAATAAAAAATATTTTTCGTTGAATTTTGTTACAGACATTGTCACTGTAACATGGATATTAAATTCAGTTCAAGTTGGGTTAATTGTATAGTGTGTTAACTATGTTAGGTTGTGATTTAGATATAATGAAGAACTGAATGATGGTTGCAAGCCAGAAACACTCAGTGCAATACAAATCAACCATTAACGGCCACATATATAAACAATCATTTTCTTCATAGTCACGGTCACTCAAGAGCCAATATCACCTGTAGTCTTCACTGCGTTAGGGTCTGCAGCTGCGACGAATTTTTCAAATGATTTCGAGGTGCCTTCAGCTGACATTTTCTTTATTTATGTCGAATATAGATGAATTCCAAGAAAGTAATCTAGTACTGTAATATTTTTCAGTGTGTTGTTTAGTCTCAGTGTGGAATTTTTAAGGCCACTAATACATATAGACGCGAAGAGGAACTAATTCGTAAGTGTTGCTACGTTGAAATTTCGTTACTTTCGTGCTCTATTACTTTTTCATAGGGTTTTTCACGTTTTCGCGTATGTTCGTATCGCTATTGGTGGCGTATGGTTTGAACTATATCTGTCGCCTTCGGGTAGTGCGCCTTAAGTTGAGCCGTTTACACGCTTAGGTTGCTTCATCGATCGCGGAGGCAACTTGACAGCCGTCCAGAAATTCTCTGGCTCCTCTCCCCGTTTCTCAAGGCTGTTCAGAAGCACCAATTCCTCTTACGATCGCAAATATTTCAACTTCTCTTGAGTTTATACAATTAATATATAGTTTATAAAGATAAGAACTACTTACCTGTACATACAAGGAATACGGAATGTGGTAAACAGAGTTCAGCAAGCAGACTGAACGGTGTGTGATAAGGACGTATATTATCTTCGACGCTCTTCACTTTTAATTCTGGACCTATTTTTTTAAAAAGCATTGGAAGACGTCGACGTACACAGCAATTATAAACCGAGATGACACTGCGGTACTCACAATAACATACGAAAGCTTGCTGAAAAGTAATGCCTCCGAAACACTTAGAGCTTTTTAAATAAAACTGACGTTATTAAAATTAAACATCTTTGTTCTTATTGTCTACATATTTGCAGCCCACTGCCGCTAGAGGGCTCGGAATTGTAGCGTGTAACTTGGGTGTGTGTAACTTAACTGCGTCACTGCGTCAGAAACAGCTTGCAATCTCGAATTCGAAGAATTCGTCCACACATCGAGCACGCTTTCCTTCAACATGCCAATGCCAGCCCATCATCAACACTTCAACCTCCATACAGTCCCGACTTCGATCATCTTATTTTCATCTGTTTCCAAAATTTAAAGAACACCTTCGAGGGCTTCACTCTTGTAGTGATGAAGCGGTTCAAGCCGATGTGAGGTTGTGGATCCGTGAACGAAATCAAATATTCTACAGTGGCGGTGTCAACAAACTGGTTTCTCATTGAGGGAAATGTGTTCATTGCCGGGCTGACTAATTTGAGAAAAAAGTATGCAGACATGAGGAATAAAGATCTACAATGTTAATTACGTTTCTTTTATTTAAAAGTCTTAACAGTTTTCAAGCCGAACATTCAGAGGCATTACTGTTCAGTACGTCTTCGTAGATCACCTGCTGCTCCCTAAGACTGCAATCCGTGTCTCGAAGTTCCCTGCAACTGAAACCTACCGTATGTTGCCTGAATACTGTGACAGAGTCTTCAGCATCGAATGCCTAGGATGATGGTTAACAAAAATGAGAACAGGATTAAGAATGAAAAGCCATAATTGGGGCTGCAATGGCAGTATTTAAAAATCTCAAATAGCAAACACGTAATGGTGAACATCGAGCTTCGTCATCTTTTCTGTACCTCTGTATAAATGGACACCTAAAATGAGTTTCGGCTTTCTTATCAGAATGCGAGAGGCGTAGCTCTTCAGTCAACTAAAGGCCAGAAAATAACAGTAATCTTCCTTTATTTTATTTTTCCTGGTGTCCTGAAATTGTAGTAGTCCAAATGATCCATTCCTAATGTGGTAAATACGCACAGTACGACCGAATTCTGTGTGATTACTTTTCTTTATGGTAGGACAGTGGTTTGCAGAGATGTTATAATTGTTACTGGTTAATTAAGTTTCCCACATGTTATGTCGCTGTAGTCCTCTTCGAATATTGTTTCTATTGCCACAGAAAACTATGTAATAGTTTTATGAGCTGTAGAAATAAGTACAAAAAGATGTGGCAAAAGTGGGCTGAGTATTTCAGAGGAGGTTTTTAGGTAACGATTGACTGAAGCAAAGGAAAGGAATACAATAGAAGATGAATGCGTAACTTTGAAAGATGAAATAGTGAAGGCAGTAAAGGATTAAATAGGTAAAAAGATCATGCCCGTAGAAATCCTCGGATAGTAAAGCAGATATCTAATTTAATCGACGAAAAGAGAAAATAGAAAATTGCAGCATGCGAAGCAGGCAAAATGACGTCTGAAAAATGAGGCTGTCTAGAGGACAAGTGTAAAGCTGTAAAAGCATGCATAACTATGGGAAGGATAGATGACACCTACAGAAAAATCATATAGATCCTTGGAGATAAGCGAAACACCTCCACGGATTTCAAGAGCACAGATAATAAGCCAGTAGGAAGCAAGGAAAAGAAACGCAAGAGGTCGAAGGAATGTATAGAAGGGCTGTACTTGGGAAAGCGAACAGGAAATAAATGACGATGGGATTGGAGATATGATACTGCGAGAAGACTTTGACAGAACCTGGAAAGACTCAAGTCGAAACAAATCACCTGGAGTAGGTGACGTACCCTTACAATTATTATATGCTATAGACAGCCAGCCATGACAAAGCTATACCAACTGGTGCGCAAGATATAAGGACAGGAGAAATAGTTTTACACTTCAAGAAGAATGTAATAATTCCAACTGAGAAGAAGCCAGCTGATGACAGGTGTGAATACTATCAAGTCATCAATTTGATATCGTTAAGGTTGCCAAGCAGGTAATGAAACGAAACACCAAGAGTAGTAGATGAGTTCTGTTGTTTGGGTTATAAAATAACCAATGAGTACAGAAGTTGTTGTGCTTGTCTTCAGATGTAAGACTCGTGTGATGCGGTTCTCCATGCTACTCTGTACCCGTAAGCCTCTTCATCTCTGGATAACTGGAGCAACCTACATCAATTTGAAGCTGCTTCCTCTATTCACCTCTTGGTGTTCCTCCCTAATTTTTACCCTGCACAGTTTCCTCCAATACCAAATTAACGATTCCTTGATGTCTCAGAATGTGGCCGATTAACTGATCCTTCTTTTAGTCAAGTTGCGCCACAAGCTTCTTTTCTCACTTCTGTTCAGTATCTCCTGATTAGTTACACGGTCTACCCATCTAATATTCAGCATTATTATGTACCACTACATTTGAAAAGCTTCTATTCTTTTCTTATATAAACTGCTTATCGTCAACGTGTCACCTCCATACAAGGCTAAACTCCAAAGAAATGCCTCCACGAAAGATTTTATAACACTTGCGTTTATATTCACTGTTAACAACTTTCTCTTGTTCAGGAACAGTTTTCTTGCCACCGTCAGTCTAAATTTTATATTCTCTGCACTTCAACCATCATCACTTATTTCACTGCGCAAATGGCCAAACCCATCTTTTAATTTTAGTGTCGCATTTCCTAGTCTAATTCCCTCAGAGTCACATAATTTAATTTAAGTACATTCCATTATGCTTGTTTTGCATTTACTAATAGTCATTTTGTATCGTTTTTTCAAGACATTGAACATTCTGATCAGCTGCTGTTCCCTACCTTTGTTGTCTCTGACTGGAAAACCCCAGAGTTTTTATTTCTTCTCACTGAAATTTAATTCAGCCTCAGGCAGACATGGGGTATACTGTCCATGCCTGGGGCAGTTCGGCCATTCAGCCACCATCGCCTGTGCGGGCAAACCCCTTGCTACCTGCCTCGGCTCATGTGAGCAGAAACTGATACTGTTGTGAACCGTCTCATTCGCGCTGAGTCTACGACATGACTGGGCACGCCCCAGCGTGCATCACCAAGAGCAACCGTGCATCCTTTGGGCTGCAGTGCGCTGCGCGATATTAGCTGAGCGGTCTGAGGCGCTGCATTCATGGACTGTGCGGCTGGTCTCGGCGGAGGTTCGAGTCCTCCCTCGGGCATGGGTGTGTGTGTTTGTGCTTAGGATAATTTAGGTTAAGTAGTGTGTAAGCGTAGGGGCTGGTGACCTTACCAGTTAAGTCCCATAAGATTTCACACATTTTGACTGCAGTGCAGGCAAACCCCTTGCCACCCGCTGCTGGGGTCAGCGACTGCCGTACCCCATTTGAAGCTGCCAGGCCGTACCTACCCACGGCTCATGTACAACTCGCGTGCTGAGGACGCTCACTTCTTCTAGAATCATCACGACTGCTATAGTTTATTGAGTAACAAATGAATATATATATATGAAGATGGTATCTGTTCTTTCGGACATGTCCGAAAGATCAGATACCATCTTCATATATACATAGTTAAGGCTTACCGGCCATTTGACCATCTTCTTCTGTGTGGATGCACAAACAGTGCCCAAACTCTTACGCGAAGCAGCGGTAAAGCCGCGAGTAATGAGTATGATGGGCAAGGGCACTATGAATATAGCGGGACAATAAGTTGAGAATGTGGGTCTCACGGGAGGTGAGCCAGAGATAAGTTCCTGCACTGCACTATCCTCTGTGTCCTCGGTGGCTCAGATGGAGCCGGCACGGTAGCTCAGCGTCTTCGGCCATAGAGCTGGTTGGCCTCTGTAATAAAAAACACTGAGTGGAAGTATCAACAAACGAACTTGAACGGATGTCATGTGATGTCCGCAACGACCAAACACAACTATTAACAACCAAAAATATGAAAAAATAGTCTCCGTCCAAGTTTCGTACTCGATGATCATTATCGCCGGCACGGCAGCTCAGCGTGTTCGGTCAGAGGGTTTAGCTACCCTCTGTAATAAAAAAAACTGAGTAAAGGGATCAACGAACAACCTGAACGAGTGTCGTCTGACGTCAGCCATGAACAAATTCAACGAACAATATATAGAACAAAAATGAGATAAAAAAAGATGGATAGAGCGTCTGCCATGTAAGCAGGAGATCCCGGGTTCGAGTCCCGGTCGGGCACACATTTTCAACTGTCCCCGTTGACTTATATCAACGCCTGTATGCAGATAAGGGTATTCATGTCATGGTAATAGTAAATGAATGTTTACGAATGATGTTTTCACATTGATACGTCGCACTACTACCTGGCATCCAAGCACCGCTCCACTGATACCCTGTTCAAGGTATTGTTCTGCCGGTTTGCTGACGCTAACAACTCATTTCTACCACCCAACATGCTGTTGGTTTAGTGCACTGACTATTTTTTGTGTTTTTCTTTTGATTTAACTACAAGCATTACATTGACTCATTGCACCTCCTACAAGGTTTGTGAAGTGCGCCAAGTAAATTAAGACAGTATTCTGAAGACATGTAAATATTAATGTTAGTATTGGGCTGGTTCTACGGACAATATGTCTTACCAAGAGTAATGGGTATGGTTCATTGTCTAGTAGTGTATGCGGTTATAACCATGTGTAATGGTTCAGGAGATCAAACTGAGTTTTGTTGAGAAGTATTATGACAGTATCAAGTTCTAGTGTCCTTGTTGTTTGTATGTTGTGTGACTGATAGAGGGTTAAGGGTGTCGTTTTCGATACCACATGCGGCTACCCTGGAAGAAAGGTTGCAAAATTATGGGTTGATGTGGCTCAGTTGCAAACAGGCAATACGTGCACGTCTAACAGCACATTTATGCTGTAGACTCGCAGCTGGCACCTTTCCACTGGAACAACGCTCCTCGATGCTCGCCGGAAGCCTTGTTACATTTACGCAACACACATTTATTGTTACTGAATTGTCTCCATAGCTAGCAACAAACAATACTGTCTGTGTTTAGACGCCGAGACACTACTCACAACAAGCAGCTGTCCAAGACGGCAATGCTAGACTGATCTTGAAGCAGCCAATCACAGCTCAAGTTTCAGGACTGGCGCTGATGATCGCAGCTCAAAACAGTAACCAGCGTAGTATCATCATCTGGCGATTATCGTAGCGAGCAGGGCGGTGAGCAGCGATGGTGCAGCTTAAATTGATTCAAATGGCTCTGAGCACTATGCGACTTGACTTCTGAGGTCATCAGTCGTCTAGAACTCAAAACTAATGAAACCTAACTAACCTAAGGACATCACACACATCTATGCCCGAGGCAGGATTCGAACCTGCGACCGTAGCGGTTGGTCGACTCCAGAATGTAGCGCCTAGAACCGCGCGTAAATGGGCTGGTAGACTCTGTGGGCTTGATTCATCGCCACCAGGCCATGTCAGCGAGCAGCGAGGTGCCAGCATAAACTCACCCGAAAGAATTAAAGATAATAGGATTGGACAGGAGAGGTACGGTGGAGAAAGTAAAGGTTGGAAAAAAGAACATACCTTTCTGCAGTAGTGTTACTCCAGAGCATGTGGATAAGAGGCAGAAATAAATTGACGAGTGGATGGCTAAAAACGAGCACCAATATGTTTCTGTTCCGACAAGGAGAGTTTTGGAGAGGACTGAAAGAAGGAAGAAGGGTAGCACTTGACGTGGAAGTGTGACGTAAACAGAGAGAGATTAATAGTGTAAATTAAGTATATGTGCAGAGTACGAACATTGTAGTACTTAAGGATAGTAATGTAGAACTGGCGATTCCAATGCCGGCCGGCGTGGGCTCGCGGTTCTAGGCACTTCAGTCTTGGACCGCGCAACCGCTACGGTCGCAGGTTCGAATCCTGCCTCGGGCATGGGTGTGTGTCATATCCTTAGATTAGTTAGGTTTAAGTAGTTCTAAGGTCTAGGGGACTGATGACCTCGGATGTTAAGTTCCATAGTGCTCAGAGCTATTTGAACCATTTACATTCCAAGATATTGTGAAAATGCGGAATCTGAATCACCTGTAGTGTTAGACGAATTACATGCGTGCTGTACAGAAGTAAATGATCATTTGAGTTGCAACGAGGGTGACACAGATTTAGTTGCAATAGTGTTTTCTCCCTTGGGTGATAATGAGCGTTGTTTCGAAGCCGTGGAGTCTCGGCCAGATCTACAGGGATGTACATGAGTCGATTATTTTTGTGTCGTGCAGAGAGGAACTGCAGACTGTAATTGTTTTGTACATACTGTCGAGGATCCACAGAAAGCTATTCATTATGTTAATTGTGTTGCATATTGTGTGACCAATGAAGTGCTTCACAAGCATTTATTTCCGAAAGATGCAGATTCATCGCCACTTGTTGTGATGCTACGCAGAGATGGCGTAGAAGAGGAAAGATGAAACATGCTTCTGAGAGTACTGGTTACGTTGACGAGGCTAAATCCTCTCAGGAGAGTGCCTGAGGCTGGAGAGTTTCACAAAAGTGATGACACTGGTAATGCAATATGTACAGGAGGTAAGACGGACCGTCATGCAAAAACTGATTTTCGGTGATGCACGGTGGAAATTGAGGGATAAATATCCCAGCTAGGGGAAACTGTCGGCAGTGATAAACAGCCGTAAGATTCGTCTGTCATGAAGGAGCGACCAATTAAACTACATGCAAAATCGCTGTGGTTCATTTCGCGGGATGTACTACAGCAAGTGGCAAGGAAACGTTACATTGCGTGAAGTATACAGTCTGTGATTAGCATTACAGTTAGGGAAGTAAGTGGAACTATCTATCAACAAATCGTGTGTGGCATGTAGTTTACGTATTTTTAGGGGTGTGTTTTCGGGGAGAGCATAAAGGAAAATTTTGTAGCGTGAATAGAGTTCTGAGGAGACAGGAAGAAATTACAAACATTAGAGATCAATTGAATAGAACCATTTGCTGTGAAACGACGATTTGTTAATGATATTTGTTAAGAGGGAAAGAATTTTGGAATATTATTTTTAATTTGTTGCATGATGGGTCAAGTGAGTAACGTTTATGGGTAAAACCAAGGGAAGTTCAGCGAACTTATAGTTACACTAGATGGACTGCATTACCCGTAGCCGATAACGAAGTTTGGTGTATACGCTGTTTGATGAACGTGAGGAATTTGTTGAGTAAATCTGTGTCCTGTTAAGTAATCATTAGGGGATCAATCGAGAGTAAAGAGTCTGGTAATATCATATTGCTAATTTGTAAGTCGTAATTGACTGGAATGGTGCTAATGTACGCTAATGTTCAGAAAAAACAGAACACCTTGATCGACTAGAGACAGGACGTTAATATTCACTGTACATATACATTAGTATGTTCTGCAAAAATGATTAGCATTTGAACCATGTCGGCCCGCGGGTTCAATGTCAACATCGACATAGTGGCGCAAAATCACCTACTGATAAAAGGTGCATGCGACTCTCGTTTTCGGTAAAAACCGAAGATAATTGATCAGTGAGACTTGAGCAGACGTGCTGGATGCCTCGCAGACGTATGCGTGAACCGTACCGTCAAATCAGTGAGTCTGAAAGAGGGTGAATTTCTGGTATGAGACAATATGGTCATCCATCCGGGAAACTGCTGCTCGTGTGGGGCGAAGTGTTTCGGCAGTGCAGTGGGTGAGTGCGAAGACACACACAAGGCCGTAGGACGCAACGAGATAGGTCAGGTAGTACCACTCAAACCACCCCTCGAGAAGATCGACACCTCATCCAAGCGGCATTGCAGGACAGATAAGCGTCCGCCTTGACTTTGGCGCAACAATGGAACAGTGTAACACATCGTACACCCTAGGGGATGACAGTCCGTCGCCGTTTACTATTGCATGGGTTCTGTGCGCGTCGTCCACTTCTCCGCCTGCCTTTGACGAATGTGCAGAAACATATTGGATGGCAGTTGTGTATGGAAAGACGTCACTGAGGACAGGAGTGGCATCAGATAGTGTTTTCGGATGAATCCAGGTTCTATTTGTTTGAAACTGATGGCCGAATTTTGGTTAGCTGCAGACAGGGAGAGCGGCATCACAGTGATTGCATTCGCACAAGGCATAAAGCAGCAGCGTATGGCCTTATGGTGTGTGGTGCTATTGGGTACAATAACAAATCACAGTTGATGCGTGTCCAGGGCGCTGTGGCCAGTGTGACTTGCGTGAATGAAATCTACATGTACATGAACTTCTGTATAGAAACACAGCAAGGCTTCGTACAGTGCGCGGCGGAGGGTGCTACGTACCACTACTAATCATTCGATCTCCTGTTCTACTCGCAATTAGAGCGAGGGAAAAACGACTTTCTGTATGCCTCTGTATGAGCCCTAATTTTTCGAATCTTATCTTCGCAGTCCTCATGTGCAGTGTATGTTGGTGGCAGTAGAATTGATCGGCAGTCAGCTTCAAATGCCCCTTTTCTAAATTTTCACAATAGTGTTCCTCGAAAAGAACGTCGCCTTTCCTTCAGGGATTCCCATTTGAGTTCCCGAAGCACCAATGAAATACCAGTATGTTGGTCGAACCTACAGGTAACAAACTTAGCAACCCTCCTCTAAATTACCTGGGCATCTTCCTTCAATCCGATCTGGTACGGATCCCAAACACTCGAGCAGTACTCAAGGATAGGAGCACCAGCGTCCTATATGCAGTCTCCTTTACATGTTAACCACACTTTCCTAATATTCTCCCGATAAACTGAAATCGAACATTTGCCTCCTCTACCATAGTTATCCCATGTTCGTTCCATTTCATATCGCTTTGCAACGTTCCATCTAGATATTTAAACGACTTCGCTGTGTTAAGCAGGACACTAATGATACTGTATGGCAATGGCCTTGCCGCAGTGGATACACCGGTTCCCGTGAGATCACCGAAGTTAAGCGCTGTCGGGTGTGGCCGGCACTTTGATGGGTGACCATCCAGGCCGCTATGAGTTGTTGCCATTTTTCTGGGTGCACTCAGCCTCGTGATGCCAATTGAGAAGCTACTCGACCGAACAGTAGAGGCTCCGGTTAGAGAAAACCATAGTAACGACCGGGAGAGCAGTGTGCTGAACACACGCCCCTCCTATCTGCATCCTCAACTGAGGATGACACGGAGGTCGGATGGTCCCGACGGGCCGCTTGTGGCCTGAAGACGGAGTGCTTTACTAATACTGTATCCGAACATTACAGGTTTGTTCTTCCTACCCATCTGTATTAACTTACATTTTGCCACAATAAGAGTATCTGCCATTCATCACACCAACTAAAAATTTTGTCGTGGTCGTCTTGTATCATCCTACAGTCACTCAAGTTCGACACTTTATAGTACAACACAACATCATCGGCAAACAACCGCAGATTGCTGCCCACCCTGTCCACCAAATCATTTATGTATATGGAGAACAATAGCGGTCCAGTCACACTTTCCTGGGTCAGTCATGACGCTACCCTTGTCTCTGATGAACACTCGCCATCAAGAACATTATACTGCGTTCTATTACTTAAGAACTCTTAGTGTTATTCACATACCTGTGAACGTACTCCATATTCTCGTACCTTCGTTAACAGCCTGCAATGGGACACCGTGTCAAATGCTTACCGGAAATATAGATATAGAATCAGTCTTTTGCCCTTCATCCATAGTTCGCAGAATATCATGTGAGAAAAGGGCAAGCTCTGTTTCGCACGAGCGATGCTTTCTAAACCATGGTGATTCGAGGACATAAGCTTTTCAGTCTCATGAAAGTTTGCTATATTCTAACTGAGAATATGTTCAAGGATTCTGCAGCAATCCGAAGTTAGCGATATTGGTCTATAATTTTGTGGGTCCGTTCTTTTACCTTTCTTATGTACAGGAGTCACCTGCGCTTTTTTCCAGCCTCTTGAAACGTTGTGCTGGGCGAGAGATTGACGATAAATACAGGCCAGATAAGGAGTCATTGCCTTTGAGTACTCTTTGTAAAACCGAATTGGGATTCCGTCCAAACCTGCTGATTTATTTGCTTTCAAAACTTTCAGCTGTTTCTCTACGCTAGGGATTCGTCTTCCATACGGGAGTCTATCTGATGGTCAAATGACGATATGTTTGTACGATTCTCCTCCATGAACGTTTTCTTGAACTTGAAATTTAAGACTTCGGCTTTAGTTTTGCTATCTTCCACTGCCACAGCAGACTGGTCAACAACGGACAACCCACAAAAGTAATCGGACCATGTAGAACATCCTGCTTGGCAGTTCCATTAACTCCATTCTCACCCGGTTTGAATTCAACAGTAGAAACTGCTTTATACACGGGCAAACGAGACCGTCTCATTCTTCTCCTATAACGAGGCATCTCTGAGCCGTTCAATGCAGTTGCCTGACGCGCAGCCACGCGACGAATGACTCCGTCTTACCGGAAACACGACTTATATAGCACGCGCTTATCACACTTCCCGTGTACCGCAATTGAGCGGCCAGTGCTAAGTAAATCTAGAGCACTGGCCTGGGGAGGGGCCCCCACTCCATACTTCCCCTCCATCCCCACCACCGGTGTGGAATACAGCGCAGTATTGCGCATGCGCAACTCACGCGCTGCGGCTCACAGAGATGCCCAGAGGTGCCTCACACAGAGAGCATCCCAGAGTACCCCTAAGAGCTAAAACACCAAGAAGAATCGCTTCTCGGCTTTTGGCAAGATCAATGTTTAGTTTTTTTTTTAGATAAGGAAAAAGGAAAGGAAAAACTTTATTCAACTATGATAATAAATACAAATATCACCCTGCAAATCAAATTTATTTTGAAACGGGCCTCCAACTTTGACCCAAATATAAATCCCCTCACTGGCAGCAACACGCCGTCTATTCCTCGTACGAAGAGATAATGGTTTGTCACTCACAAGATATGAAGTACCATAATTACAATTAGGCACCTCACCAAGGCTCCACGTCCTGAAGGCAATAATGTCTCTCTCGGGAAAAGCTTCAAGGCCACCTAACGAAGCATCACCAGTGCGAACAAAAGCAACTGTCAGACCAGCTTAGACCAGTTTAGCGGTTTTACATGCGACAATAATTTTCTCGAGTTCTCTGCCAGATCTTTTGCTAAGGTGTGACGGTGGTAGTTGTTGTATGCTTCGTGCATAGATCTTTTCACAGATGCACGAAGCTCTACTGACCTTTGCTTGACGATATTTGTACTTTTTCTTTCGGACTGTGAATGCAATATCCTCTGCTTCCTCAGCATCTTATGAATTTCGTTATCAAACCATGGTCGGGTTTTTCCATCCCTCTCAGGCATTGTTGTGTGTGTGTTGTCAATAGCGTAAGTTAGTTGAACTTAGGTTAAGTAGTGTGTCGGCGTAGGGACCGATGACCTAAGCAGTTTGGTTCCATAAGGCCTTACCAAAAATTTCCAAATTTCCTTGCCCATAATTCCTCTATGCTCATATTACTGGAAACAAGTGATGTCAGTTCACTAGCTAAGTGAGATGCAACAGATGTTTATCTGCTCTATCTAGCAGAAACATTATCTTAGCCTTCTTGAGTGATATATAACTTTCGGAAACACAGTTGCTTTAACGACATCATGATCCCCATTTCTGTTCTGACACTGTCTATAAGGTCCGGCCTATTTGTAACTGCATGGTCTAAGATATTTCCATTGCGTGTGGACTGTCAAGCTAGCTCCTCAAGACAGTTTTCAGAAAACGTGTTCAAAACTATTATTCACGACTGTATGTCTGTACCCCCAGTAGTGAATCCATAGGCATCCCAGTCTGTACTCGGTACATCTACATCTACATCTACATTCATACTCCGCAAGCCACCCAACGGTGTGTGGCGGAGGGCACTTTACGTGCCACTGTCATTATCTCCCTTTTCTGTTCCAGTCGCGTATGGTTCGCTGGAAGAACGACTGTCTGAAAGCCTCCGTGCGCGCTCTAATCTCTCTAATTTTACATTCGTGATCTCCTCGGCAGGTATGAGTAGGGGGAAGCAATATATTCGATACCTCATCCAGAAACGCACCCTCTCGAAACCTGGTCAGTAAGCTACACCGCGATGCAGAGCGCCTCTCTTGCAGAGTCTGCCCCTTGAGTTTGTTAAACATCTCCGTAACGCTATCACGGTTACCAAATAACCCTGTGACGAATCGCGCCGCTCTTCTTTGGATCTTCTCTATCTCCTCCGTCAACCCGATCTGGTACGGATACCACAATGATGAGCAATACTCAAGTATAGGTCGAACGAGTGTTTTGTAAGCCACCTCCATTGTTGATGGACTACATTTTCTAAGGACTCTCCCAATGAATCTCAACCTGGTACCCGCCTTACCAACAATTAATTTTATATGATCCTTCCATTTCAAATCGTTCAGCACGCATACTCCCAGATATTTAACAGAAGTAACTGCTACCAGTGTTTGTTCCGCTATCATATAATCATACAATAAAGGATCCTTCTTTCTATGTATTCGCAATACATTACATTTGTCTATGTTAAGGGTCAGTTGCCACTCCCTGCACCAAGTGCCTATCCGCTGCAGATCTTCCTGCATTTCGCTACAATTCTTTAATGCTGCAACTTTTCTGTATACTACAGCATTATCCGCGAAAAGTCGCATGGAACTTCCGACACTATCTACTAGGTCATTTATATATATTGCGAAAAGCAATGGTCCCATAACACTCCCCTGTGACACGCCAGAGGTTACTTTAACGTCTGTAGACGTGTCTCCATTGATAACAACATGCTGTGTTCTGTTTGCTAAAAACTCTTCAATCCAGCCACACAGCAGGTCTGATATTCCGCAGGCTCTTACTTTGTTTATCAGGCGACAGTGCGGAACTGTATCGAACGCCTTCCGGAAGTCTAGGAAAATAGCATCTACCTGGGAGCCTGTATATAATAATTTCTGGGTCTCATGAACAAATAAAGCGAGTTGGGTCCTACACGATCGCTGTTTCCGGAATCCATGTTGATTCCTACAGAGTAGATGCTGGGTTTCCAAAAACGACATGATACTCGAGCAAAAAACATGTTCTAAAATTCTACAACAGATCGACGTCAGAGATATAGGTCTATAGTTTTGCGCATCTGGTCGACGACCCTTTTTGAAGACTGAGACTACCTGTGCTCTTTTCCAATCATTTGGAACCTTCCGTTCCTCTAAAGACTTGCGGTACACGGTTGTTAGAAGGGGGGGCAAGTTCTTCCGCGCACTCTGTGTAGAATCGAATTGCTGTTCCGTCAGGTCCAGTGGACTTTCCTCTGTTGAGTGATTTCAGTATTTTTTCTATTCCTTGGACACTTATTTCGATGTCAGCCATTTTTTCATTTGTGCGAGGATTTAGAGAAGGAACTGCAGTGCAGTCTTCCTCTGTGAAACAGATTTGGAAAAATGTGTTTAGTATTTCAGCTTTACGCGTGTCATCCTCTGTTTCAAAGCCGTCATCATCCCGGAGTGTCTGGATATGCTGTTTCTAGCCACTTACTGATTTAACGTAAGACCAGAACTTCCTAGGATTTTCTGTCAAGTCGCTATATAGAATTTTACTTTCGAATTCACTGAACGCTTCACGCATAGTCCTCCTTACGCTAACTTAGACATCGTTTAGGTTCTGTTTGTCTGAGAGGTTTTGGCTGCGTTTAAACTTGGAGTGAAGCTGTGTATTTACGCGCCACTGACCATAGGCTATACTTGAATGACTCTAGAACTGTCACAGTGGAATCGGGTGGCCGGTAAAAAGATCCAACAATTAAGTTTGTTTCACATACGGCTGTTATACGTGACCAGATAACTTTACTGTCGCCCTCAACTTCGATCTCAATAGAGACAACATTTTTTTTTCAACTGGAATGAATACTCCTGCTCCTATGGCCTCTAATCTGTCTTTCGGATATACATTCCGCGTCTCACTAAATATCTCAGAGCTTTACACTACGGGTTTCAGCCAGCTCTAGGCACCGAGAATGAAATGAGCGCAAGAACTTTCCTGGAGGGCAGAAAATTCGAAAACTTTATTACGAATACCTCGACAGTTAACTGAAAAAAAATTTTCACAGCTGACTTTACTCTGAACGTAGTATGACTTCCCTTGGTGCGTATCGACTGGCGAAAATCCTCATGTGCACTCCAAAAGTACTCAGGTACCTGAGTAGCTGCTTCCTTTGTGTAATACACCTAGAGAGTTCTATAAATCCCCACACGATATCGCAACTCTAGAAATCTGCACAGACTGTCACAGAGTCGACTAAGCATTTGGCTGAGACCCTCCACTCGGCTCCAAACCAAAGGACTCCAATCAACTCTGGGAACAATGCTGCAAACTGCGAGCTCTGCTTGCACTTCCCGTGCCTGCCTGTATGAACTGAAATTGACCTCAGAGCCCATGCGACAGGCGTCTTCGGTGCCGACGTGAGCCACAGCTTGCACACGACTGCAACCTACAAGCTCGATAGCTGCAGGCAAGGCCGCCTCCACATCTCGTATGACGGCCCCCGGCAGGAAAACCGAGTGCACATTGGCTTTCTTTCCAGCCTTGAACACTATATGCCTAAGGGGCGCCACAACGCGCCTAACGTTCGAGCTCCTGATAGGCAGTAAACACTTCTCCGCGTATGCCTGCTCGGATCCTCTTGATGGACCGGTCTTGTGTCCTCTCACAGGGTGAAAGGGTGAGGACAGGCGGCCAGGCTCCACATTGGTCCTCCGCCTCGAGCGACGCGAACGCTTTATCATCTGCCACTCACCCTGATGTGGGGCAGATCCACCGCGTCGGGTGCACTAGGAGGTGCCTCGGAATCAGAGCCCGTGAGTAACACAAGTGACATCTGAGATGTCCCAAGACAGGCGGCAGTTCTCCACTACCACCACACTACGACTGAACGCAGTCCAGAGGACATTCAGCTGTTCGCGAACTGCGACTAGCTCCTCCTGCGTCGGCACACAGCATGCACACATGCATGGTAGCAAGATTAACTGAAGAAGTAAACTCTAAAAGCAGATGGAATCCTATATGTGTAACTTGCTACCCTCCTGATGTGTAACCAATGGACGCTCTTGCTTTAACGAGCTATGTTCAGTGAGTAGCTGTTGCTTTACAGACTGAATGAATTTATCCTTACAAAAACTTGAGATTAAATCTTTTAAACAGAAAAACACGCACGAAATTTAATAAATATACGTGGTAAAAACAGAGAAAAAGATAAACACCTTACTTGATGTTCTCCAGATTTATATCAGCTGAGAGCTGTTGTCTGAATGACATTCTGAGATACAGAGCCATACCATTTCTGCACAACACCCCAGAAGACATTTTTCAGCAATAAAATGCATGATCACATGTTGATGTATGAACATGTGCCTTCTTGGTGTCACAGGATGCCAGCCTGTTGCACTGGCTAGCCAGTTCACTAAACTTGAGGCCAATCGAAAATGTGTAGGATATGATAAAACAACGGGTGCAGCACTGTGACCCAGTGCGAACCAACACAGATGATCTTTGGAACCAGGTGAATGCAGCAGTATGGCTATACCACAGAACCTCATTCACGCCTTATACATGTCAATTCCATCACGCATGGAACAAGAAATCAGGGCCTATGGCGGACCATGTGCCCATCTGGAACATGCTGAACTGAGCTGACTGCATTTCTGCTGACCACACTAATGTACATGCCCTGCGAGTATGAATGACCTATCTCTAGTTGTTGAAGGTGTTCTGTTTTTTCTGACCATCAGTATATAAAAAGGAAAAAAAAAACAATGTGCTAATCATCGGAATGCCACTTAGGCAAATACAAAACCAATGAATCTTGTGTTGTAAGCTGTCTATTTAAGGGAAAAGCTGAATTTCTGTACACAAATACGAATTTTTCGTGTCTACCCCATTAACTGAGTCCTCAGTGCGTCTCACTGCCATGTAGCGAGCGTAGGCTAGATTCTCGACAAGGTCGGAGATTTTCTCCTCTCGGGGACTGGGTGTTATGCTCTCCTTATCAATATCGACATGCAAGTCGCCCAGTGTGGCGTCGATTGAAAAGATTTGCAAAACGGCGGCCGAAATTTCTCAGGTTGGACTACTAACCATAAGAGGCATATGATAATTACATTTCAGTTTGTAGGGTGTATTGAAGTCTTTGCAGAATTACCATGAGCAGAGATCTGGTGGCTGGATTTGCTGAAGAGAGGAGATGTGTAGTGGCACCACTGCTTTCTTTAGCATGGCTGAGTAAACGCAGCTGCTGCAAGTAATGCAGAATGCTGTGGAAGCGTCTCATACCAGAGAAGGCCACACGCAGTTACATCAGGGGTTACCTGCTAATATGGTAAGTAAGCAATAGGGCAATTATCACATGCTGCAACAGAACAGAGGCATCAGAGGCATAATAGCACTGACACAGCAGAAAGACAGATCAACTGCAGCAGTGATGAGGTAGTATCTTCGCATCAAAGCCACTATTTTTTGTGGCTTATGTTACAGAAACAGACGTTGTGGCAAAACAATGATGGATCAAGTTTGTGCAAATACTCGTCATTTTTAGTCTTCTAGTCCAAGTCCCAACGCTGGACCTATGACAGTCTATGAGTCTACATGTATATGTGGATCATCAAGTCATCACCCCCAGACTCTGCAGCCACTAGCTGTGGCCCTGCTACTTGTGAGAAATCTGATGCTATGGAATATTTGTCCTCCAACAGACAGGCCAACTGGCGTCCTGCTTCAGCTTCTTCCAACTTCCTGTCCCTGGGGCCTGCTGTTCATGCTAGAACTGTGCAGCTGTTCAGCCACCATCGCTTGGGCAGGCAAACTGCTTGCTGCCTGCCTCTGCTGACGTATGCAGACACTGGTGTTGCCGTGAACTGTCTCAGTGATTCTGGGGCCACTGTGTGATCAGGCATGCCTCAATGTGCCTCGTCCACTGTAGCCTGGAAACCTTTAGTCTGCAGTGTGGGCAGACGCCTTTCCACCATCTGCTGGGGTCAAGTTCATACAGAAAGGCTGCTGTCATTCCTGCCTACCACATGTCATTTCAAGCTGTCAGGTGGCTCGCTGACAGCTGTGTCTCCTGTACACCACATAAAACTAACCTCCAGGGGACGCTTACTTCTCCAAGTATCATCATGATGGTTGTAGTTCATTGAGTAACAAGTGAATGTTCTAACAAAGTTATTTTCATGTTAATACATTGGACGACTATCAACATCCACACACTGTTCCACTGCTTCCACATGCAGGGTGGTTTAGTATTGGCTTCCTGACACTCATAACTTAGTTCCACCACTCAACGAGCTTACCACCCTGTCATGGCCATTACAAACCTGTAAATAACTTTTCACTCTCTGTATTTTAACTCTGCTATCTTCAGAGTTTCAAAGAATGTATTTCAGTCAACACTGTCAGCAGCATTCTCTAAGTCTAAAACTACATGCTAAAACTCCATGTTAAAATAAATTCTGTATTTTATATATAAAACAAACGATTTTTAACAATTAAATTAAAAATTTAGTATATTTAATTAAATCAACTGCTTTTATTAATGTTAACTAAATATGTATTTTTTACAGTAACATAACTAAATACAATAAACAAAGGATTTCTAACTTCATTATTTAATTAGCTACATGACTGTAGCATAATTATATATATTAAATAATAAAAGTAAGCTATTTTAAAACAAAATCATATTGTGGAGATAATTAAATTAATTAAAATGTATTAGTCAAAAAAGTTGATTATATAAAAAAACTCAGATTGTGAATTTAACTACATTAATTAAAATTTATTACTTACTAAAAATACAATAATTTAAAAAAATTAACATTGTGAACTCTATATCATGTAATTCATTATTACTGTTTTTAAGATTCTTCTTTCCTTTATATTTCAATTTCATTACTCTTTCTTTAATTATTTCAAAATCTAAATCATCAATTGATTTAGAAAATCTATTTTGTAAAGTAACTTTAAAATAATTATTATGTTCTAGACAATGTTGTTCTGCTAATCTAGTATTTAAATATTCACAGTATGTAATATTATATAAAACATGTATCTCTAGCTCATTTACTTATCTAACTTCTTTAGAAATACTTAAACTATTTAACTTCTTGATTCAAGTAGCATCCATTTATATGGAAATTTTGTTATTAGTTTTAAAAAACTAAATTTGTAGTTTATATTGACCATATTTTTCAAAAATTGCAATTTTGAACTTATAGCTAAATGATTTATTGAAAATTATTCTTTTTTATTTTTTATACATCTACTAAAATTTATTTATTATAATTGGAGTACAAAAGAGAAATGGAAACTAAAGAAAAAGATACTTATGAAATAATTGAGCCATGTGGAAAAGATATTTATTGTCCTATTAATTTAAGTGATGAAAATAATAATCAATTTGTTACACCAATTTGCAATCATCTTTTTCATAAAGAATGTATTGATAAATGGTTAAAGGAAAAAGAAAATTGTCCAGTTTCTAGAAGTATTATTAAAAATAAAGAAACAACATTAGAATATAAATTGGCTGCATTTGATTCTTTACCAGTAACTACAAGATCTTTTAATCCTTTGTTTGATACAATTCAAAAATTTAGATATCAGCATTATTAATCTTGTGATTATCCTGATGATTCAGATGATGATTACATTTAGATAATTTATATGAATAATTTATAACTAAAATTTTACTTTTTCACAAATTCAATAAATTTTTTTTATATATAAATGGAGGAAGCTCAACAAGAGTCGTCTGCGAAATCTAAATTTTGTAAATATTGTATTACAGAAAAATCAATTGATGATTTTACTTTACAGAAAGTACCAAGGATGGTTATAGAACTATATGTAGACCACCTATAAATAAATACCATGTAAAATATTAAATAAAAATCGAATTCTTTATGTATGTGGAAAAAGTGACACTAAATATTATTTTAGGGAACATTTAAATCGAAATCCAAGTTAAGAACATTCAATAATATTATTTACAATGCATAATGCAGAAAAATCTACATCTACAATGAATAATGAAGAGGCTGTAATTGAAGAAACTACATCTACAAATAAATGTAAAAGTTCTCAAGAGATTAAAGATTTATATTGTTTTTATAAAAGTCCTACACATAAGGATAAACATAATAATAAATCTGAGAAATATACTTGAGAATAAGAAAGCTAAGGAAGAAGCATCGTGAACTTTATGACTAACTATCTATTAAATAACTATAATCTATTATATTAATTAAATAATTCTTTAAAAAATGCTTAAACTACTAATTGAATGTTTACATGAAATGGTATACTAATTATTTTAAAAACTAATCTTTTTTATTTTTAACTTTTTTAACAAAAGTTAAAGCGCTAGTTGTTTAACTAAATAATAAAATAATTCTGTTTTTGATTAATTAACTACTAATTAATTATCCTTATCCATCTATTATATAATTATCATTTTATTAAAAAAAATTTACAAATCTAATAAAAATTTTTTGTATCTAAAACCGCTAATTGTTTAACTAAATAATAAAATAATTCTGTTTTTGATTAATTATCTACTAAATAATAATCCTTATCCATCTATTACATTATTATCATTTTAAAAAATATTTACAAATTTAATAAATTTTTTTGTAACTAATAAAAGAGCAGAATGGAATGGTATCTTGCTGCTCAACAACTAGTACAATTTACTTATTTCGTAAAATAAATAATTTTCGAGGATATTCATATTTACTTATTGCTGATTTAATTACTTTTATTATTAATAATCGTTCAATTATTGATAGAAATCATTCATTTCATAAACCCATTTATGTTGATTTAAGTATACTAGACTTCTATAAAGAATTAATGTATGATTTTCACTGTAGAGTTGAGAAATCTAAATATTAATTATGTTATAAGGGTACAGCTAATTACATTTGTAATATTAAAACTGAAAATTTCTATGTAGATACGAAATCAATGATTCATTATTTAAATACTAGTGATTGTCCAACAGATAATATGTATAATATTCCCCAAGTAAAGAAAAAGTATTTGAAGAAGAGCAAAAATATATGCTTATAAAGTTGGAAAAAATAAAGAAAAAATATAAGAAAATGAAGAAATGTGTTGTTTAAAACAAAATATGTTTAGACGATCACAAATATTATTTGTTTAATAATATAGAACAATAAAGAAAAATTAATTTAATTATATGTGAAAAGCGTAATCTATACAAGTCAAGAAAACAAAAAAGCAGTACATCGTCATGATAATAATAGATATGTATTTGAAAATAAAACAATACATTACAATATGGTCATTATAAGTTTAAAATAAAAATGTAATAAAATTATATCTATATAAAGTTATTAAATTATTTCTATATAAAATCAATAGAATTACTCATTTAGTACATTCATGTATATAAATGGAAACTTTTTACAAAGATCAATAAAGCACAAGAATTTTTGTATACATTAATATCAAAAATTAAATAAACTCTGTGCAGAAATAATTCAATTAAAAGATGAGAGAACTGAAATGAAAGATTAAAGTATTAAAGAAAAAATGAAAGAATTAAAGTAAAATAGGAAAAAATTAAAGTAGAAAAAGTTCGAAATCTACATTCGATGAAAATACTTCATACTTATTTATAAACGAATAGATTGTTAATGTAAATAGTAAGCTAATGCTTGTAATAACTAATTGATGGCTAAACTATGTAGTAAACTATTTGTTTATAAAACAACTTTATCTACATTATCCAACTGTTATGTGAATTATCAAAACTATTTCTAGTACATATAATTCTGAATATTGTTTTCTATAATTATTGTTCATAAATATTTCGTTTTATATCTTTTAATTTATATGCAATAGGATTAGAATAAATTTCTGTTGATCAATTAGCTGCATACCCTTTTTCAAAAATATTTTTAAGTTTACTCATTCTAACTTTATCACCTTTTTGAAAATTAGGTTTCTCATAGATACAATATTACAAATTTTTAAATTTTTTTCACAAACTTCTATTGGTTTCATTTTTATTGTAGAATGTTTTGTGTTATTGTATTTGTCAATTACATTTATGCTTAATTTTACTATTTATATTTTCCTTCTAGAGCAAATATCTTCTCCATTTTTTTCTTTTGTTGTTCTGTTAAACAACAGATTCTTTTAATTCTGGAAAAGATGAATAAAGATTAATGTTATATTTATCATTTTTGATGATATATTTATCATTTATTATTGAAAACCTTTGTTAAAAATTCTTTTCCATAATCTGTTTGAAATTATTTGGCTTTTTCACTATTAAAGTTTTTTGGAAGCCACCAACTATTTTTTTATCTTTAATAGGAATAGCAAATGCATATTTAGAAAAAAAATAAATTATTGTTAATAATTACTACCTGGATTCATTTCAACTATTTCTACTTGCCATATGTCATCTATACCAACAGAAACAACATTTCTTCATTTAAAATTCTTTCTTATTTGTTTATGTAACTCATTAATTATATTTTCACGTATTTTATTTGCACCTCCACAATTTTAAAAAATTTATATATTTATTCCTTTTAGATTTAAAACTTGTACAAATACCAGAGATAATTTGTCTTCCATTTTAGATGTTACCTTGTAGGGATTGTTTTTCTGAAAAATTTTTAAACTTTAAACAATAAATGTGAAGTATGATTTTCCATTTATATACATAAAATTTGTTCATTTACAGGAACAGTTTTAACAAAATATTTCTATACTTTGTATATAAAATTTTGTTTTTCTGTACCATTATTGATTGATTGTTATTATTTATTTGATATAGCTTTTGAGCTGCAGTCAATTCTATACCAATATCATGAAAGTTTAAATCTCTATTTATATTTTTACCAACAATAATAATTCTCTTAAGTATGGCAACAAATCGAAAATTGTAAATTTTTTCTTCATACCTGTTATAGAACTATATTCCATTATTTGTTTATCATATACTTTATTTATAAAATTTGCTTAACTCTTCTAATTATGTAGTTAAATTTGTTTTTGAGAAATAGTCTAAAAAACTTCTATTTCCTATTTTGTAAAAAATGCTGAAAGTGTTGTAGTTATCTCGATGAATCTGATTAATTTTTTCACTAAAATGAGTATTTTTAGCATAGTTATTAAATTGTGTTTTAAAGTGTCCATATTATGAGTTTTTAAAATTTTTTCTAAGTATTTTTTGTTAACTATATATTTTGTATCAATTGGATCATTTACATTAACAAGTCTTCTATTTTTGAGACCAACAAACCTTTACTTGCTTTACAAATAGTATTAAATCCTTTTTGAAATTGTTTAATTTCGCTTCTTCTATTTAAATCTATTGATTGTAGTTGTTTAGTTAGATACTTTCAATTTTTTCTAAATTCAATGTAGGTGTGTTAACTACTTGCTCATGTTGTTTAGTTAGATGTTCATATTTCAATAGTTGTCCAATTATGGAACCTAATATATCATAAAAATAATAATTCTCAATTTGAAAACCAATAAACATAAATGACCACATATTACTTCATCCAAATTTTGTATTCAATATGTATTAAAATAGTTAATTGTTTCCAAAATCGTTAACTAATTGTTTTGGTATATTACCACCTAATGATTAAAAACAAATTTCTTGTCGGTAATTTTATAATAACAAATCCAATGTTTAATTTTTAATTGTTTAGTAAGTTTTTCTCTATCAAAATTTCCTAATGCATTAGGATGTTGATCAATTATTTTCTGAAAATCTTTTCTTTTTGTTTATTACTGCATTGGCAGTTTCTGCAGATCCTCCAGCTAATGAACCAATTGTTGCAAAGTGTGGTATAGCAGCTAATAATAATGGAAAAAATCCACCTTCATTCTGTGTTAATTCTTTACCATCTTTGTTTTTTGTTAAATATACAATAATTTTTTAAACATGAATAGCTAATGTAGCAATAAATTTCCACCATGTTTCTTTTTCTTATTTGACCATCTGTTAAAAATAGTTCAATTGCATTTATTTGTTCATTATGTAATTTTAATTAAATTGGTTTTGGATAGTTCTTTCACAAGGTAGCATAGTATAATCAAATGTAAATTTATACATTTATATTGTAAATAATTTTATAATTTTTTTATATAGTTTAAAAATATATAAACATTTTTTATGCTTTAAAGATTTTTAAACTACCATCCATTTTCATCATTATCTACATAGATTCCCACATGTAATGTTCTTTTCCAATGCTTCATCCCTCTAACAGCTGTTGCTGCAACTTTTTCACAAAATGAAGCATTATTTGCATTCTTTGTTTTGCAACTATTGTAAGTTCTTTGTCAGCTATATGCCTTTTTCTAAATCTTAATTATACTTATAAGCAATATCATGTTTTTTCAAAGTTCACCTAATGGATTTATACCTTTATCGCCAATAGCTAATTTTTCTTCTAAATTTTTTACCTGGTTTATAATACTTATAACATGGAAATTTGTTAAGTAAAGTACTTACTAATACTTTTTCATATTTATCACTTTTCCAAAATGTATCTGGGAGATTAAATAAAAATCTATTTATATATGGAATTCCTTTAAAATTATTAGTTATAAAGTCACTACATTTATTTGTTAACATTTGTGCAAAACTATCTTTTTCATTATGATAATATTTATGTCCAGCTAGTTCTTCAGCATGAATTAATGCTAATCTATCATTTAAATCTTTTACACACCATCCTAACATAACCAAATGATTTATCTGCATATTTATCATGAAACCTTCATTTACTTTTTGTTGTTCATGAGATTTTCGTTCTGATTTTCTTCTTATGTCTGGATAATAATCATCAACAATTGTTTTTATTAAGTTATTAAATTAATTACCACTACCTGATCTTATTTTATTTGGATTACTATCAGAATACAATGCTCCTAAATTATATATCAGCATAATTTGATAAATCTACACCATCAAGCTTTTCATTTAAATAATCTATAGCAATTTGTTTTTCACATGTTTTTTACCATTTTTTAATTTTTGACCATTAAATTCTAAAGGTAAATTACTAATATATTTAAACACACCAACAGGTTTTAAACCATGCACTTTTTCTTCACTATGCTTAATATACTTTAACATTCTTTCACTAACATTTATCTTTTTAGTTTCATTTATCTTTTTACTTTCCTTTTCTTGTTGGTATTTATTAAATTTATCTTTAATTCTGTGTCACTTAATGTATTATCGTATTTTCCAGGTATATCATCAGATCAATCTGTTAATTTCTTAATTACTGATGAATCTTCTAAATCTTCTCTATGATGATATGGAATTATTCCCTATTTTCTGCAATTGCTATTAAAACATTATCATCTAAACTTCCAATTCCTTGTTTAACTTTTTCAATAGCATCAATAAAAGGTCGATCTTATATTTTATATTTTTCATATTCTGTTCTTGGTTGCTTTTCCAAAGTTTAAATTTTTCTTTTAGTTCCTTAGCTTTCTTTTTATTTTCTTTAGCTTGTTTAACATTTTTCATCATACTTTGCAAACATTTATTATCAAGAAAAAACATTTATTATATCTATGTTTACATTTATGTTAATGATAAAGTTAAAATTATAGTTAATGTTAATGTTAAAATAAGTCTTTATTGTTTTTAGTTTATGTTTTGGTATTCTTGAATAAGATTGTGCTAAATAAAAGCAATCTATATATTGGTGTCTATCTCTAGAAAAACATTCTCTTAGAATATCGTGATTTTCTACAAGAAAATCATCAAATACAACAACTGAATTATCCTCATATTCATCTTATGGAATAATTTCGTCATTATTTTCATTAAAACTAACAATGTTTTCAATAATTTTATCTTCAATTTTTTTACATTGTTTTATAAATTCTTGATACTTTGGTTGTTCTAAACTTTTTTAATAATCATACAAATTTTTAATTTAGTTCCAATTTAACCATCCTGGAACTGCAATATTAATCATTAATGTTGTTTTTGCACAACCACTTTTCTGATTATAGAACATCTTACAGCATTTGGTGAAAGTTTACTATTATTGTTTTCTAAATTATTTTTGGGAATTCTTACTTTTAGTTCCCAATACTACAACAAAAAGTAATAAACTTTATTGTGATGGAGAAACAATAGAAACTCGTGTAGGTCAATGTAGTTTTAACATTTTTTTTTAAAATTATACATTTTAAAAACCCAATATACCCATTAAAGCAGATGAAATTTTAAAACGATTTGTTATTGAATGTGATGTAAAATTATTTATCTATATAACAGGTAGTATTGAAAATTTACTTGTTTCTCAAGTTGTTCATGCTAATGAAAAAGCTATTGCTAAAGATGTTCCTAAAATAATTCCATTTGATTTAATGAATATAAATTTAATGTTGCTTATAGAATGTATGGAAAACATAATTTATAAAGAAAGTAATATATTTGCATCAATTAAACAGAATGCAGAATTTGATTCACCAATGATATATGACCCAAATTATCCTGTAAATGTTCCTGTTTTAACGCAACTCTAGAGTAGGTTACTATAACTGATTTAAATGGTAATTTAATTTACTTATCTGGTGCTACTGCAACAGTTATTTAAAAAAATATCTTAACAAATTTTTTCCTTATTAAATCATGAATAAAATTCAATATTTCCTGTTAGTGAAACAACTAAAAATAATTTATATTTTCCTAACAAAGGTACAGAAATTGAAATAAATTTAGGTGATGTTTGGCTTCATCCAAATCATGCAGAGTTATATACGAATTTTAGTACAATTGGAAATGATGGTAAAGATTATGGTACAACTTATAATGAAAAATCAAATATAAAATTAATTGATAATTATGCAACTGAAATGCTTGATCTTATAACAGTATAAAAGGAAATAATATATTATCTAGAAGTGAACATCGTTTTATTTCATCAACAGGTTTACTACATTTAACTTCATCTGTTACTGACAAAATAAGTTTGGACTGACATATTCTAAATACGGCAAAACTAGATAGTAACAGAAATGAAGTGTTTTATCCATTATCATTACTTGCCTGATTTTTTAAAGATTATAAAGAAATTGTGTTTGAAGGAAACTTAATTGTAATTTTTATATGTATTTCATCTTCTGGAGATGCAATTTTATGTTGGTTTGATAAAAATGATGATTGTGTTGAAATAAAATATACTCGTCGTAAAGATGGAAAAATTACTATATAATCTAAGAAAATTATTGTACCAGTTGTTAAATATGAATAAATTATTAAGTTGGACCTGTGTAAATATTTAAAAAAATCCTAAAATTCCTTTATGTTCTTATGAACTTCAAACAAAACTATTTGCTGGTTTGTCTAGTAAAAATAGTTTTGAACTAGTTACAACAAATTGCTATAACTCTATAGAATTTGATATATCGCATTTTGTTTTTGTTGTATTTCAAAGATATGGTAAGAATATTCAATTATTTGATCGATATTACTTGATCATGTAAAATTACAGAATATATATATTTAAAAAATTGTAGAAACGGAGTTTTTCGTCAAGAAATATGGAATATTAATCCAAAATATATTCTAAAAGCATATAATGCATTTCTAGATTTTAAAATTATAAATTTACTAAAATCAGATGTTGATATTAATCCATTTAGTTTATTAACTATTTTTCCAATTTATGTAATCAATTTGATGCATAGGAAAAATGTTGTAAATACACAAAAAACAAATATGAAACTTTTTTGCAACTTTTAATGATAAAATTCGAAATGATGCACGTGCGTATATAATTATGTATGGTAACAAGACTCTTACATATGATGCACAACATAGATTACTTACTGAAAATTTTTAATTATGAATATTTGCTTCTATAAAAACACCTTGTATTAACTTCATGTTTATATACATTTCTGAAACTGTTTAAGAAAGATATAAAAAGTACAAAACTGAAAATTTTGAAATAAATTACCTTAGTTAACTAATTTATTTTATTTACTTACATTCAAAATGCAATTTTTTAAAATAAAGTACTTTTATTAACTAGTACAGTTTAATTAATTTACTTATCTTTACTATGCGATCATTAAAAAATAACTTACTTTTATTAGCTAATACATTTTATTATCTTACAGTCACATAGTAAATTAAATAATGAAGTTAGAAATCAGTTGATTATTGTATTTAGTTATGTTGTTGTAAAACTATACATTTAGATAACATTAATAAAATCAGTTGATTTAATTAAATATACCGAATTTTTAATTTAAATTTTTAAAATCGGTTGTTTTATATAAAAATACAGAATTTATTTTAACATTGAGTTAGTTAGCCAAGACTTAAAAAATTATTCTACTAACTGCTATGAATGTAGGTTAACCTTTCCTTAATCTATCTTTTCAGAGAAGTCATAGGATCAGTATTGCTTCTTATATGTCTGCATGTCTCTGGGTCCCAAAGTGATCTTCCCCGAGGTCAGCTTTTACCACTTTTTCCAATCTTCTGTAAATAATTCGTGTTAGTATTTTGCAAACATGACTTATTAAGCTGATAGCTGGTAATACTCAAACCTGTCAGCACCTGCTTTCTTTGGAATCATGGTTATTACATTGTTCTTGATGTCTGAGGGTACATCGCTCCTTGTCTTACATGCTTTTTTAGCTTTGACCTCTAGCCATTCTTCATTTTTTAGACATCTGTATTGCATTTCACCTGGTTCTTCTTTAAAGTTCCTTCTTTCATCTATTAAATCCAGTATCGCCTGTAATATTCAAGAATTTCTACTAGGTCATCAGTGTTTAATTTCGAAAAACTAATTGTCCATCTAAACCTGTATTCTTTTCTCCTGTTTCAACCATTGCCTAACTCTCCCTCTGAAACTCTATAATCTCGTAAGCTCTGGTTCCTCATACTTATATGCGTACCATCTCGTTAGTATCCTACCTATCTGTAAGTTGTTCTGTTTTAAGCTATAATTTGTAGCCAATAAATTTTGGTCAGATACCACATTTGTCCCTGGAAATGTATTACACCTTAAAATCTGGTTTCGAAATCTCTGTCTTGCCATTGGAATTAGGTTATCGTGTAAGTTCGTAATTTTTGTTTTGGTTGTTGTTATTCTGTTGCTATGGTTGTTATTCTGGTTGCTATGGTTTTATTTATTTACTGTCGTTTTTTATTTGTTGTTATTTGTTGTTATTTGAATTTACATCTAGTCATTTGGATATAATGAATGGAGCTGTGGACACTATAAAATAGTGTGTCAAGTCGAGAAACGGGAACATTTCCGAAATGCTCTTGTGTTTCACTTCAGTAGAGTGGTGACAGCAGCAGAGGCAGCCAGAAACATTTGTGCTGTGTATGAGGATAATGGCATTGGACAGGTCACTGCAAGGACATGGTTGTCTCGTTTATCATTTTGACATTAGTGCTGCTCCACATTCAGGAAGACATTCGGGTTTCATGGAGATCGTTTAAATGCGTTAGTCCGCAATGATCCATGTCAGCGTACTCGAGGAGCAGCAGATGTTATGAACTGTGATCATTCCACCATCGTGCGACATTTTTATGCAATGAGGAAGGTTAAAAAATCTGGTGTATGGGTACCACAAAATCACAAAAATCAACGGGTGGCCATATGTGCATCTCTGCTTGCTCGTCGTCGATTGGCTCATGAAGAACACCGAAAAATCCTATCCTGCATCGTTACTGGCGATGAGAAATGGTGTATGTATGTTAATATAAGGAAAAGAAATGGAATGGCTGAGCCCAAACCAAGAAGAAACTCACTGTAAAAAGACCTGCACTCATCCACAAAATCAAATATTGTGCATCTGTTGGAACAACTGCTGTGTGGTGTACTACAAATTGCTTTCCCCAGATGTAACCATCACTGCTGACATTTATTATCAATAATTGGCTCGTCTTGAAGACACAGTCCAAGAACAACGACCAGGGGGAATGCGTGAATTGATGCTGCTCCGATGTAGCGCCCGCTCGCATTCTGATAGACTGACAAAAAACAGTACAATCTTGTGCCCTCAGTTTTTCACATTTTCCGCTGTATATCGAGAAACCATCAAGAAACTTCCAGTCTCGATGAAAATGCGCTCCGAACATGGCTCATCGAGTTCTTTGCCTCAAAACCACATGGTTTATACAGTCGCGGAATCGAAAAGTTATCCTAGCATTGGCACGCTGTTGTAAATAGTGAAACAGAATATATTGTTAAGGACTAATGTCTCTGTTATATGTATCTGTAGCGTTCTTTAAAGTTATGGAGCAACGTTATGACCTAATCAATCTGTAACCTTCCAGTTCTCTTCAGAGGAGCATTGGGGAACGATTGACAAGAATGGGGCAACAAAATACAGTAGAAGAAACATGGGTAGCTTTGAGAGCTGAAATAGTGCAGGCAGCAGAGGATCAAGTAGGTAAAAAGACGATGTCGAATAGAAATGCTTGGGTAACAGGAGAGATATTGAATTTAATTGATGAAAGGAGAATCTATAAAAATGCAGTAAATGAAGCAGGCAAAAAGGAATACAAACGTCTCAAAAATGAGATGGACAGGAAGTGCAAAATGGCTAAGCAGCAAAGGCTAGAGGACAAATGTAAGGATGTAGAGACGCATATCATTAGGGGTAAGATAGATACTCCCTACAGGAAAATCAAAGAGACCTTAAGAGAAAAGAGAACCACTTGTATGAATATCAAGAGCTCAGATGGAGACCCAATTCCAAGCAAAGAAGAGAAAGCAGGAGTATTCAGAGGGTCTATACAAGGTCGATGTTCTTGAGGACAATATTATAGAAATGGAAGAGAATGTAGATGAAGATGACTGGAGATATGATACTGCATGAAGAGTTTGACAGAACACTGAAAGACCTAACTCGAAACAAGGCACCGGCAATAGACAACACTTCATTAGAACTACTGATAGCCTTGGGAGGGCCAGGCCTAACAAAACTCTACCATCTAGTGAACAAGATGTATGAGACAGGCGAAATACCCTCAGACTTCAAGAAGAATATAATGATTCCAATTCCAGAGAAAGCAGGTGTTGACAGATGTGGAAATTACCGAACTATCAGTTTAATAAGTCACGGCTGCAAAATACTAAAGCGAATTCTTTACACACGAATGCAAAAACTGGTAGAGGCCGACCTTGGGGAAGATCAGTTCGAATTCTGTAGAAATACTGGAACACGTGAGGCAATACTGACCGTATGTCTTATCTTAGAAGCTAGATTAAGAAAAGTCCAACCTAAGTTTCTAGCATTTGTAGACTTAGAGGAAGCTTTTGAAAATGTTGTCTGGAATACTCTCTTTCAAACTCTGAAGGTGGCAGGGGTAAAATACAAGTAGCGAAAGGCTATTTACAATTTGTACAGAAAGCAGATGGCAGTTATAAGAATTGAGGGGCATGAAATGGAAGCAGTGATTGGGAAGGGAGTGAGACAGGGTTGTAGCCTATCCCCGACGTTATTGAATCTGTATATTGAACAAGCAGTAAAGGAAAGAAAAGAAATCCATAGAGCAGAAACAAAAACTCTGAGGTTGGCCGATGACATTGAAATTCTGTTAGAGACAGTATAGGACCTGGAAAAGCAGCTGAACGGAATGGACAGTGTCTTGAAAGGAGGATATAAGATGAACATCAACAAAAGCAAAACAAGGATAATAGAAATGTAGTTGAATTAAATCGGGTGATACTGCGGGAATTAGATAAGGAAATGAGACGTTTGAAGTAGTAAAGGAGTTTTGCTATTAGGGGAGCAAAATAACTGATGATGGTCGAAGTAGAGAGGATATAAAATGTAGACTGGCAATGGCAATGAAAGCGTTTCGGAATAAGAGAAATTTGTTAACATCGAGTATAGATTTAAGTGTCAGGAAGTCGTTTCTGAAAGTATTTGTATCGAGTGTAGTCATGTATGGAAGTGAAACGTGGACGATAAATATTTTAGATAAGAAGAGAATAGAAGCTTTCGAAATTTGGTGCTACAGAAGAATGCTGAAGATTAGATAGGTATATCACATAACTAATGAGGAGATATTGAAGAGAATTGGGGAGAAGAGGAGTTTGTGGCACAACTTGACTAGAATAAGGGCATCGGTTGGTAGGACATGTTCTGAGGCATCAAGGGATCACCAATTTAGTATTGAAGGGCAGCATGGAGGGTAAAAATCGTAGAGGGAGACCAAGAGATGAATACACTAAACAGATTCAGAAGGATGTAGGTTGCAATAGGTACTGGAAGATGAAGAAACTTGCACAGGATAGAGTAGCACCGAGAGCTGCATAAAACCTGTCTCTGGACTGAAGACTACAACAACAATAACAACCTTCCAGTGTCTCCATGTCTCTCGCTCTTATTCAGATTTCTCTCAAGAATCTTAAACTAAGTGTTAGCAGTGATTAACATATGATCTGCCTCAAACTCTAGATCCTCTTTCATTCCTTTGTCACAGACCACATTATCCTTTTAATTTTCCTTCTCTTCCGTTCCTTATTATCGATTTCCAGTCCTCCATCACAGTTAAGTTTTCTTCTCCCTTAACTATTCGAATAACGTCTTTGATCTGTCCATACAGTGTTTTAATCTCTTCATCTTTGCTGGAGCTCGTTAGCACATAAACTTGTACTACTGCGTTAGTTGATGGCATCGTGTCAGTCTTGGCTATGATAATGCATTCACTATGCTCTTCATAGTAGCTTACACACGTTCCTATTTACGTACTCACTATTAGACGTATTCCTGCGTTGCCCCTATAAGCTTTTTTATTAATAAGCCAGTACACACCTGTTCTTCCGGTCATCAAAGTTCACTTACTCCCACTATATCAAAGTTAGACCTATCCTTTTTTATTTTTTTATTTTCCAACATGTGTGTAGGATTAAGGGATCTAACACTGTACGCTCCTACTCGTAAGAACGCCGGTTTTGTTTTTCTGATGACGATTTCCTTTTGAATAGTCCGTGAGCGTATTATATCCAAATTAGGATTATTTAGCTCCGGAATATTTCACCCAAGAAGTCGCCATCATCCTTTAACGACATACACTCCTGGAAATGGAAAAAAGAACACATTGACACCGGTGTGTCAGACCCACCATACTTGCTCCGGACACTGCGAGAGGGCTGTACTAGCAATGATCACACGCACGGCACAGCGGACACACCAGGAACCGCGGTGTTGGCCGTCGAATGGCGCTAGTCGCGCAGCATTTGTGCACCGCCGCCGTCAGTGTCAAGTTTGCCGTGGCACACGGAGCTCCATCGCAGTCTTTAACACTGGTAGCATGCCGCGACAGCGTGGACGTGAACCGTATGTGCAGTTGACGGACTTTGAGCGAGGGCGTATAGTGGGCATGCGGGAGGCCGGGTGGACGTACCGCCGAATTGCTCAACACGTGGGGCGTGAGGTCTCCACAGTACATCGATGTTGTCGCCAGTGGTCGGCGCAAGGTGCACGTGCCCGTTGACGTGGGACCAGACCGCAGCGACGCACGGATGCACGCCAAGACCATAGGATCCTACGCAGTGCCGTAGGGGACCGCACCGCCACTTCCCAGCAAATTAGGGACACTGTTGCTTCTGGGATATCGGCGAGGACCATTCGCAACCGTCTCCATGAAGCTGGGCTACGGTCCCGCACACCGTTACGCCGTCTTCCGCTCACGCCCCAACATCGTGCAGCCCGCCTCCAGTGGTGTAGCGACAGGCGTGAATGGAGGGACGAATGGAGACGTGTCGTCTTCAGCGATGAGAGTCGCTTCTGACTTGGTGCCAATGATGGTCGTATGCGTGTTTGGCGCCGTGCAGGTGAGCGCCACAATCAGGACTGCATACGACCGAGGCACACAGGGCCAAACCCCGGCATCATGGTGTGGGGAGCGATCTCCTACACTGGCCTTACACCTCTGGTGATCGTCGAGGGGACATTGAATAGTGCACGGTACATCCAAACCATCATCGAAACCATCGTTCTACCATTCCTAGACCGGCAAGGGAACTTGCTGTTCCAACAGGACAATGCACGTCCGCATGTATCCCGTGCCACCCAACGTGTTCTAGAAGGTGTAAGTCAACTACCCTGGCCAGCAAGATCTCCGGATCTGTCCCCCATTGAGCATGTTTGGGACTGGATGAAGCGTCGTCTCACGCGGTCTGCACGTCCAGCACGAACGCTGGTCCAACTGAGGCGCCAGGTGGAAATGGCATGGCAAGCCGTTCCACAGGACTACATCCAGCATCTCTACGATCGTCTCCATGGGAGAATAGCAGTCTGCATCGCTGCGAAAGGTGGATATACATTGTACTAGTGCCGACATTGTGCATGCTCTGTTGCCTGTGTCTATGTGCCTGTGGTTCTGTCAGTGTGATCATGTGATGTATCTGACCCCAGGAATGTGTCAATAAAGTTTCCCCTTCCTGGGACAATGAATTCATGGTGTTCTTATTTCAATTTCCTGGAGTGTAGTAGAAATGCATGCCCTGGGGTGAAATAATGGCTGTAGTTTCCCCTTGCTTTCAGCCGTTCGCAGTACCAGCAAAACAAGTCTATGTTGTCTATTGTCGATCGTCCACACTGATGTCCTTGCAAAGAGTGCTGTCCTTATTCGGAACCACATGTTCGTCTGGCCTCTCCACAGACATCTCTCCATTGTGGTTGTACCTAAGGTACGATAGTCTGTATCTTTAAGGTACGCAAACCACCCCATCTCGGAACGGTCCGTGGTTCAAGTGGAGGATGGCAGAGGTAAAGAGGATATAAAATATAGACCGGCTGTAGCAAGAAAAGTATTCCCAGAAAAGAGGAATATTTTAACATCTCATATAAATGATATCATAACCATATAACCTTTAATATTGTAGGATTGTGTATTTTAATTCTTGAGTATAGCACTGTCCACTGCCTGAAGTTTAGTTTAACATGTATAAAAAACATGAGTGTTGCATAACATAAATAAAGAGTGCTAAGTTTAACAGCGTCTCAGCCAATGTCAAGACATCGCATTATAACCATTTACCTGTAATATTGAATAGTTTCATTATTTACTGTGCTAAATATTGTCAATTGTGTAAAGTGTAATTTCAATGTTAAGTAACAAGTTTGATGCACAACACGCTGTTCTTGTACCTTTGCTTATAGTGTTTGGTTACCTAAGAACTTGTGTCCTCTTCAGACAGTAGTTGTTGTTGTTTCCTGACGATGGCCCAGTAAGCCGAAAACTACTTCGAAATAAACAAAAATCAGTAGAAGAAAAATAGTGTACTTGTTACTCAACCTTAAATAAATTTAAACTTTATGAAGTCTTTTCTAAAGGTCTGGAGCGTGATCTCGTACAGATGTGAAACGTGGACGACAAGCATTTCAGACCACAGGACAATGGAATCTTTATCTTTTGAAATGTGGTGCTACAGAAGAATGCTAAAGGTTAGAACGGTATGTCGAATAACTAATGAGGAGGTATTGAACCTGACTGGGAAAAAGTTTCTTTCACAAGATGACTAAAAGAGGGGATCGAAATAAACAAAAATCAGTAGAAGAAAAATAGTGTACTTGTTATCAACCTTAAATAAATTTAAACTTTCGGAAGTCTTTTCTAAAGGTATTCGTCTGGAGCGTGATCTCATACGGATGTGAAACGTGGGCAACAACCACACCCATAGCCATGAAGGAATCGAGAATTTGGTAATGAAGGGAAGTGTGTGGGGTAAGAATTGTTGGAGAAGGTCGAGACACGAACACAATAAGCGTCTTAGAATGGATGTAAGTTGCATTACTTATTCAGAGATGAAGAGGCTTGCACAGTCGGGTGTCGAGAGATGCACAAAAGCAGCTTTCGGACTGAGCACCGTAACAACACATATGACTGTGTCGTCTCCCCCTGACGCCGAGCTCTGTTCTAGAGTTGTTCTTTGGCTGTACAAACCTGCTGAGTGTTAATACCAAATTATTTCCTACTTTTCTCCAGAAATTAGTCCTAGCTCTTACGGTTTTGTTCTCAAACAACTACTGTTATGTTCCGCTCAAGTAAATGTAAATGTTAGGCGGCACACATCATGTTGTCATGTCATCCAGTCTGTTGTATTTAACTGTTTCGTCATAAGCTGGCCAGCGTCTGCCGAAAACACTACTGGATGCCTGGTGTGCAGCTGACTCACCAGCGCTTATATCTCCATTGACATCTTGAAAATTCAGACACGTAGGAAGAATGTGCTGTTTGTTGGCTCTTTCCCTGGAGGCGGCGGATATTGCGTAGCCTTATTGCAGCCGAGCGATGCTGGGGCCTGGGCTACCTGGTGCTTCCAACAAACTATGTCACGTAGAACTGAGGACCGTTTTTACAAAACTCGCTTTATACAAAAATAAAATTTTCCATAAAAATATTCTTTTAATTAACAAGCAAGTTCAGAGGAAAAAATTGTTTACAATGAGCAAATTTCGTATAGTTCTTAACGTGTTTTAGTATGGTCTTTGCACATACTTGAAGCTATTTTAGTTTGTAACTTCTGCGAGTGGAAAAACTCTTTTATTTTTTAAAACTCTTTTAATGCTCATACTAGATCAATAATATGTGAATATTAAATACCGGGTTTTTACATTACAGTTTTAAAATCATATTTCTTTTCCGCTGCTACTCAACTTCAAGGGACTCTTCATCCTCATAAATTCTCTGTGAACAATCATGGTCTCCGTACTCCTCACCACTTGCAGAGACTTTGTCGTTTTAGAAACTTGCGGCATCCTTAGGAATTATTAGTAACGGATTAGTTTTCCTTACATCCCTCTTCTTTTCTGCACTCACATTGTTTTCCTTGGGAATAGTGGCAGCACGTTTCATGGCGTTGCAAGAAGGAATGTTCCTGTCGGCCGCGGTGGTCTAGCGGTTCTAGGCGCTCAGTCCGAAACCGCGCGACTGCTACGGTCGCAGGTTCGAATCCTGCCTCGGGCATGGATGTATGTGATGTCCTAAGGTTAGTTAGGTTTAAGTAGTTCTAAGTTCTAGGGGACTGATGACCACAGATGTTAAGTCCCATAGTGCTCAGAGCCATTTGAACCATTTGAATGTTCCTCTGCAAATCATCCCAACATACTTCTGATCCAGAGAAATACCTTGTTTTAACAGCACATCCAATCACACCGTTGGTTTTGCTGTAAGTCACTGCTCGTACATCCATTATTTTTAAAGGTAAGGTATATTTCAAGATTTCTTTAGCAATCCGTTTGAAGTCATAGGAAAACCAGTCTTCTCCTTACACCAGCAGTTTTATAAACTTCGCCAGTGTGTTCCTATATTCACATAGGTTATAAGATTTGTTCATTATTCCGATATTAATTCTCATCTCTACCGAATACACGATTCGATGACACGAAAGTATGCCCGCGAATGTGTGTAACCTCAGAGAACACTGTAGTGCCTTCCATAAAATATACCAAGGTAAAGAGCATTACATCATGTTGTGGCTGGTGCCCGGTTCTGAAAAAAGCTCATGTTTCAGTATTGTGTTGCCAGTATCTCTAGTCCTTTCTTACAAATAATGTAGGAAGAAATGTGGTAAGTGAGATACGATTTCGTTGTCACTTCTTCCAGCTTCTGTTTCACGCCAAGTATAGTGAAATAAGTTATCAGTATCTTATTTTGTTGCGTGTCTTCAGAGTAGGTGTTCATAATTCTGTGTAAATTTTTTGAACGGGCTCTGTGCAAGCGCAGGTTAGTATGACACACTTCATTCATCCGTTTCTGCGACTTCTGTTTTCAGTTCAGGGACATTGCATGTTGGGGAGGTGTAACTGAGAGGAATACCAAAGGTAGTACACTGTCTTAAATTTTGACACAGAACAGTTTCCATTGAATGCTTGCCTTTGTTCATATGAGCCCGCGGTGGTCTTGCGGTTCTAGGCGCTGCAGTCCGGAACCGCGGGACTGCTACGGTCGCAGGTTCGAAACCTGCCTGGGGCATGGATGTGTGTGATGTCCTTAGGTTAGTTAGGTTTAAGTAGTTCTAAGTTCTAGGGGACTGATGACCTAAGATGTTAAGTCCCAAAGTGCTCAGAGCCATTTGAACCTTTGTTCTTTTCAAAAATTTTCCCGCATGATATTTCCATGTAATGTTGGAGCGATTTTTGTGGTAAGGCCTTATGGGACAAAACTGCTGAGGTCATCGATCCATAAGCTTACACACTACATATTCTAACTTAAACTAACTTATGCTAAAGACGACACACACACCCATGCCCGAGGGAGGACTCGATCCTCCGACAGGGGAAGCGGCGCGGACCGTGACAAAACGCCCTAGACTGCGTGGTTACCCCGCGCGGCTTGGAGCAATTATGACCTATTCAGTTTTCCTTTACTGTAACGAAGTATCTACACGTGTACTTCAAAATATGCTCTTCCACTTGTTGGTTCATAGCTATGTCGGCTTGAATTGCCCCTGAGCCACATCTTTATTCCTGTAGATCAGTCTCTGTTATTTTCTGAGATGTAACAGCACATATTGATACTAGGAATTTTTATATTATATTTGGTGGACACTGGTTTAGAGGCATTAGCTTCAGTGCGATCTGCAGCATATCTAGCTTCTGCTGAGGTATCGGTGTACCTCACAAGGAATACATCTTTCCTGTTCTTGACTCCTTCAGAATACAACAGATTATAGAAGTATGGTGTCAGTATAAGCGAGTTTGCCTGCATGAGAATCTTTCCTTCTGTTGTTACTTGATTCACTCCTTTCACCATGTCGGCAGTGAATATTAGCAGCAGCATTTTTCTTTGAATTTTGAGATGATTTTACTTGGGAGATGTTTGCTTGTTCAGATTTTTTACACCCACCAAGTGTTTCACTCACAGGGATATTATTCATCATCACCTTTTGAAGCCACTATTTGACAAAAGTCTAGTCTTCTACACTCAAGTTCCAGGAATTGATGGTAACTGGCTACCAACTCCCATAACAAGTATCATCAACAAACGGAGTATGTTCTGCAATCTACCGATGAGCAAAACAATTACTCCAGGAGTGCCATAACACAGTTCGAAAAATACTTGTTCTGATATCTGTGTTACACTAAATGAATTATTAAAAAAACACAGCAACATCTTAATGTCTTTGGAAAACTAAGTAGCATAAACGAAGTTCTGAAATGATCACTACATGTGCATATGGCGAGTTTTGCAAACACATGTGGTATTCCCTGTAAGTAATTTGGGAAAGAAGCAAGTACTGCTAAAGTTGTGTGCGTAGTACTGTAGAGGATGCTGAACGGTATGTGTTGAAAAAAAGATTTGTTTTAAAGACTGCTTTAAGCGTGCTTTGAGGAAACGGTCTTCAATTCGGAATCAAGTATCTGTGACGATAGCAAGGTCGTTACAAACACCACACTGAAAACACGTACATGAATCTCATACCGAACGTCAGACGGAGCTGAACTACCTGGCTCAGTAGAGAGCGTTGGTAATTATAAATAAACAGAATGTTGTAGTAAATTACAAGACTCCATAAGTAACACTGAGATCATTCCAGAAATTACAGCTCTTTAATTATTAATCACAGTAGGAGGTTGGAATCGAACAAGGGTCCTGCACTTCACCAGCCCGTGACTTCTGCCTCTACAACACAGTAAAAGAGGAGTAAAAGTATACTACCTATACTAGCTAAATACCAGCCGTTGCCTACCTACTTATTTTTATGCCACACCATGAACAGTATGCGTGAAATGTCACAGGAACGACCCTGAAGGCTCTAGCACATGACGATAATGTGAGTCACTTACCATTGGTTTTGGTGTCACCACCTTGAAACCCCACATGCACCCTGTACCCCAATTATTTATCCGGATAGTTAGTGATACGCGTCTCGTGTTCACTAGAAACTGATCCGCACATTTATACTTGAGCTTTAAAAGTCATTCTCTTTCCATCACCACCCCAAACTTCACCCTTTGGGTCAATAAGACTAGCGACACAGAAAACTATAGATACGACACCAACGCCAGTACTTTCCGATTATTTTAACATTTCACCTATTTGCAACTGTAGCCCCACCCCACTCCCAGCCTTCCTGGGGTGGTGCTTGTAACCAACGCTTGTTTTTTCGAGAGTAAGCAATATTCTACCAAGAGCAGTTGTAACTGCACCAGGCGTTCCAGTGTAAAGTATACTTGTCAGCACTTTCCCATCGCCACCCCTTAAGTACGAGGACTGAGGGCGTTGCTGTTGTTACTAAATCATATTTGGACCAGGTCTGTTTGAAGTTATTCCAGGAGCTATAACAGCACACACACACACACACACACACACATATATATATATATATGGATTTTTACGTACGAGGTGATTCACCTAAGCAGTTCACCTCAAACATTTCCAAAACCGTTTAAGATACCGTAATTATGTTTGTACATAGATGAATTCTGAGAAAATCTTCACTATTTTCTCGTTTCATAGCTATACTAAGAACAAGGATATTAGTATCACCTTCACTTCTTGAAACAGAATTGTAGTAATTTGTGATACTAATAGCATAGTTCTAAAAGTGACGAATTCAACTGCGTTTCACTCTTGAAACTACGCTTACCAGTTTCAGAGTAATTAAAGATTTGTAGCTTGGAATGTATGTGCTTTGAGCATAAAATCGGTGGCAGCCTTGGTGGAAACACTTCACGTTTGATACGGAAGAAGCAGACTGTAGCACCACAGCGGTAATGGTGTATAAGGGTCGCATAGATGTGGAGAATTCACTCTGTCTGTTTTCTACACGTCTGTCGAGTGCTGCTTAGGTTGAGAAAAATAACCAAGAGAAGCTATATACGCTACTTATTTACAGAGAATGCAGAAGGAACGCGAAGAAAAAAATCTGTTGGAGAGACGGTAACCAACAAGAATGACAATTCAACAAAGATGGATATAAAACTGTAATTGGAAGGACACTGGAATGCCGGCCGGGGTGGCCGAGCGGTTCTAGGCGCTACTGTCTTGAATCGGGTGACCGCTACTGTCGCAGGTTCGAATTCTGCCTCGTGCATGGATGTGTGTGATGTCCTTAGGTTAGTTAGGTTTAAGTAGTTCGAAGGTCTAGGGGACTGATGACCTCAGAAGATAAGTCCCATAGTGCTCAGAGCCATTTTGACACTGGAATGTTGCACAGAGGCTAAGGTGCAAGGGTGTGACGAGCAGTCCGAACGAAATAGATGAGCTGGCAGCTGTTGCTCATAATCAACATCTTAGCTCCAGAAATATTGCATTTGCCTCTGGAGTAAGTCATCTCAACGTTTTTCACACTTTGCAAGCGAATAGGTACCATCTATATCCCTTGTCACTACACCAGCACATTAACCAGTGGGATTCCAGAAGAGGCGTGGAAATATGTCACTATGTTCCGATGAGACGTCAGGACAATAGATGATTTTTCAAAGAATCCTCTTTACCAATGCGTTGTAACTTCCTTTGAACGCTTTGCGGTTTGTTAGTGGATACAGGAGAGGAACAGATGCGGTTCGTGGACAGAGAATTCAGGTATTAATTTATTCTACATCTTCACTGAATAGCCAAAGAATCTGGTATACCTGCCTAAGATCGTGTAGGGCTCCCGTGAGCGCGCGGAACAGTCGCAACACGACGTGACATAGACTCGACTAACGTCTGAAGTAGTGCTGGAGGGAATTTACACCATGAATCTTGCAGAGCTGTCCATAAATTTGTAAGAGTACGAACGGGTGGAGATCTCTTCTGAACAGCACGTTGCAAGGCATCCCTGGTATGCTCAACAATGTTCAGGTCTGCGGTGTGCGGTGGACAGCGGAGATGTTTGAATTCAGAAGAGTGTTCCTGGAGCCACTCTGTAGCACTTCTGGACGTGTGGGGGTGTCGCATTGTCCTGCTGGAATTTACAATGGACATGAATGAATGTAGAATGCTTACATACGTATCATCTGTCAGAGTCGTACCTAGACGTATCAGGGGTTCGATATCACTCCAATTGCAAGTACCCTACACCATTACAGAGCTTCCACCAGTCTGAACAGTCCCCTTCTTTACCTGGTAGGTTCTTATACCTATGGTGTGGGTTCGATTCCCGCTTCCATCAATGATTTTAAATAGGGAGAGAAAGATTCCATTCTCTTCTGGCTACACCAAGTGAAGAAGACATAATATCAATGTGGTCTTAAATTCACATTAAAGATGATATTCCTTCTCTGCCAAGTAGACGTTAGGTTGAACCACGAAAAAGTCTGCAGTGGCGACATGTAGAAACTCTATCACCAGTAACCTTTCTTATACTAGTTATTTATTTCTAGTGACGAAACAAACGCTATGTAGAGTCACAGGACACTTAGTCCACCTTTTATCTGAGCTTCTGTATGTCGATAAAATTGATTATGACCTGAGAATGCAACTCAGACCGCCCTTAACGCGGAATTTGGTCCCTTCGTGGCAATACAGCTCGGCTACAATTCGTTGTTTGTTCAAAACTGCAGATTCCTCAATGTCTCCATATATTACGTGTGAATGGGTTCGAATCCTGGCCCAGCACTAAAGATTTCACTATGTATTATCAAGCTCTAGCATGAGAACATCTATCTGCTGGTGGATAATAATTTGATTTTTAATGTTTTTTCATTCGTTGTCAACACTGACGATATCTGACGTTTTTGACTCCCAGTGGGACACAGAACTATTTGCGAGATCACTGTAAGTTCAAGATGTTACACTGAGCTGCTGGTGGAGAAAAATTCGGTAGCTGACGTCTCTTTGTGTGTAGTCAACAACGATATGTGTGGGGCTCTATTCCCAGTGAGCACTGAACTCTTCGTCATATTATTTCTTGTTCAAACATGCTCACATGTCGCTGGTGGCACAACAAACCTATATTTAACGTTCGTTTTCTCTAGAATATAACAGCGACAGTTGCCGGGTTGGAGTCCTGGGAAGGAAAAAATTAATGTTTCTTCTCGTCATTTCAGTTAAAAGTCTAGCTACTGGTAAGGAAATCCGATATATCACAGTTCGTTGTGTTTCGATATCAATCCGTTTAGGTTCTGGGTTCACATCCCTGTCCAACACAAAGCTTTACCTCACGGCATTTCAAGTAAGTTACTTGTGAAGAAGCAATATTTAACATCTCTCGTAGTTCGTTAACAGGGACAAGAGATACTGGGGAGGAATTCGCTTCCGTTAAAAATGTTTGTGTTATGTAATTTAAAGTTGATTTTTGCTAACTGATACTGTCTAAAATCGAGGTATATCACTCTCTGTATGCCTAATCAGGAATGACTGTTAGTTTGCGTCAGTCACGAAATCTTTGCTTAGTTTGCATGACCTAGGTTTGACTCCATATACAGAACGAGACCGTTCATTGTGTCATTTGAAGTTCATACATATTCTCAACTAGCAGCTCGTGAGTAACTTAAATTTTTAATGTTATTTTGTGTTAAATAATATGTACTTTATGTTACTTTTCAGAGGAAATCATGAATACGACGAACTTATCACGTGCATTACCTATCTGACATAATAATGAGAATGGTAACATTTCAGGCATGTCATTTATTGTAATAAATGTGAGCTTACAAGCCTTAACGACACTCTTATCTGTGATAACGTGTTCCCTGATATCATCATGAGTTATTGCGAGATAGAGCAGTGTTTTCTAGTGGTGACATGTTGGAACCATTTTCAATATACCGAGCGAGGTGGCGCAGTGGTTAGCACACTGGACTCGCATTCGGGAGGACGACGGTTCAATCCTGTCTCCAGCCATCCTGATTTAGGTTTTCCGTGATTTCCCTAAATTGTTTCAGGCAAATGCCTTTGGAAGGGCACGGCCGATTTCCTTCCGAATCCTTCCCTAACCCGAGCTTGCGCTCCGTCTCTAATGACCTCATTGTCGATGGGACGTTAAACACTAACCACCACCACCACCACCATTTTCAATAGTCAAACGATTGTACCAAGGAGCGATTAGAGGAGCTGCTAGACAGCTGCGTTATGCCAGCTACATGCGAATCAGGCGAAATGCAACTCAGGTAGTTCGGATACTTTTGAACATGACTGTACATATCGCGATGGGTAAATAGAGCTGTCGCTACTATTCTGCAGAAATCAAGTGAGTTGTGTTAACCGAAAAACTAAATGAAATGTCGCGCTGCACCCTGCACTTCCGAGAAGGACCGAACAAAGCTGAGACAGACCGAGGCTCGGTCCACACGCAGCCCGCACATCTGGCTCGCATGCGGTCTGGCAAGCCATGGCTGGCCATGCTGTAAACAAATCTCGGTGGATGCCTACAATGAAAAGTATATCAGATTACGATGATTACATGCACCAAGTTGCCCTGCCGATCAAGCAAGTACGGAGCACCACTGCCTGATTCACTACTGAAAATGATTGTACATTTTACCTCCAATGTGCTCGGTTTAGTCGAGGTAGCTCAATTAAATCAGTATAATGGTTCATTTTATTAGGAATTAATTAGTTTTATGTTAGTTTGTTTGTTGTTTGCAAGCTACAGAAAAGAACTGGCAGTCCTTTAAATATTGGTTAACGAGAAAAAAACTACGTAACCTGTCGATTCGTTTGAGAATTATCTGTATATCATTTTATTTTCCGTACACATCGAAAAATGATAAACTTCATAGATTAGGCTATGGCAGATACTATTATTGATAGCTCAGATATTTTACTGTTCAAGGCTAACTAAAAATAAATGTGTGTGCTGAGGCAAATAGAAACTGGAACTTACGCTGCGGTGAAGGTTATTTGTAGAAAACGTTAATGGTACAAGAAATTTAAAAGAAACGCTTTGACAAAAGAACTCCTCTAGTGCTTCGCGCTTCTCCTTCTCTTCTATTCTGCACAACCAAAGATTTCGTGGCAACCGAGAATGTATATGTTTAGCATTCAATTTATACAACGCAATTTGTTGGAATATGAAACTGAAATAATCTTTTGCCATGTGAAACTGCCTGTAATCTTTGATTCCACGAGCAAGGATAATACACAGGGTGTCCCATTTATCTTGAGCACCATAAATGAATGTTTGTCTAGATGCAAATTGCAAAATGTTTCAAGCATATGTTCTTTAGCCGTCAGGGGGACATCAATGAGCATGATTGCCTTCGTTGTAGCTTTGTTTTTCACAAAGATATGAACAGCGGTATGATTTTTTTAAATGGCACTCTGTATTTTTTATTCGGTAATTCAGTTTCTCTTCTAAAGACCTATTCAAAAATGTATCGCAGTATACTATTCACTGAAACAAAACGTTATTAATTACATGACACAATATTGACGCTGACGCTCCCAGCACTTAACGCAGGTGTTCGTGGTAATGAACCCATCCACGTGCCGACGTTGACAGAGGAAAAATTTAAACATAAGTAGAATGCACACGTTGTGTGTGTAGAGTGTACATCAACGAAGAGAAGGTAGAAATGCTACTCATCCATGGGGAATGTAAATTAGCACAACTGGAATTGCAATACTGTTTCCTTATGTACGGGCACATATAGTACAGTAGTTTAGTCCTTTTAAATACTGTTTTGTAAAGTAGGCATACAGTAAAGGCCGTCCTTCCTACAAACTGCATCGACATAAAGTTTCTTTTATTGTTGTTGTTGTTGAAGGTAGGCGAAATGCTATGCAGTCAGCGGAACTGTACAGAGAGCGATATCCTGACAAGTACCCACCTTCCCGACGGATGTTTTCTCGTCTTGTGGCGACGCTTCAGGAAACGGGAAATTTCAACCCATGACAACGCAATCGTCGTAGCACTCGCACAGACGAAGCTGCCGAAGGTACTGTTCTCGCTTCCGTTCTATGCATCCACATGTGAGCACACGACAGCTTGAACACGAGATTGGCATTCCTAAAACCAGTGTACATTGTATTCTTACATGTCACCAGTTCCATCCTTACCCTGTACACCTACATCAAGAATTGCATGGGAATGATTTCCAGAATCGTGTACAGCTCTTTCAGTGGGCACAGCAGCAAATCCTCGCCAATCCGAACTTCTTCTCCAATGTTCTATTTACCGGTGAATGTTACCCAAAAAAAAGGACAGGTAAATACAAGGAACATGCATTATTGGTGCAGCGACAACCCACGATGGCTTAGTCAGGTGGAACATCAGCGTCAATGGAGGGTTAACGTCTGGTGTGCAATGCTTGGAACTGCAATTACTGGCTCTTATTTAATCAATGGTAGTCTAAATGACACAACGTGTGCCAACTTCCTCAGACGAATTCATCCTCCTCTTATGGATGAAGTGCCGCTAAGAACCAGAATGCTTATGTGGTATCAACACGATGGATGTCCAGCACATAATGCCTTGCGTGCACGTCGTATTCTGAACCGAAGGTATCCTGCCGGATGGATTGGTCGAGGAGGAACAGTTACTTGGCCAGCTAGGTCTGCTGATTTAAATCCTTTGGGTTTTTTTCTTTGGGGGTGCATTAGAGACGTTGTCTATCGCGATATTCCCACAACTCCAAAGGACGTGCAGGAACGTATCGTGCGTGATTGTAATTCTATTCAGCAGGCAAAACTGAGAACAGTAAATAATTATTTCATTCAACAAGTGCACTAGTGTATCGGTGCCCGGGGTCACCACTTTGAGCAGCTTTGAATGTTCTACTGCTGGGCAATGCTACAGGAGAGTCAAAGTCAATTTTGTGTTTTGTTTTTACTTGGTTTTCATTTGTTTTCTTACAACCCCAGCAAGTCGACGAGTTTGTGATGGCGGGCTCAAAGTCAATGTTGTGTTATGCAATTAATAACGTTGTGTTTCAGTGAATGGTGCACTGTGATAGATTTTTGATTAGGTCTTTAGGAGAGGAAATGAAATATCGAATAAAAAATACAGTGTGCCATTTAAAAAAATCGTACTGATGTTCATATCTTCGTAAAAAAACAAAGGTACAACGAAGGCAATCATGCTGATTGATGCCCCCCTCACGGCTAAAGAACATTTGCTTGACAGATTTTGTAAATTGCAACTGGACAAAGAGTTATTTTGGGTGTTCAAGATAAATGGGACACCCTGTACATCTCCAATATATAATCGAACAATCAATCTTTTATCTGTCTCGCCACCCTAATTTAACTACCTCTCTTCTTCTGTTACACCCACATAAGGAAATATTACCCAGCATTCATTCGACCTTTTTAATCTCTCCCAAATTTTACCAATTGCTTGCATGGAGCTGCGCTAGCTCCTCACCTACACAAAAAGCGTAGTATGGCTACATAATACCATAAGCAATTGATTTAGACACACCAGTGCTGTTCACCGGCCGCAGTGGCCGAGCGGTTCTAGGCGCTACAGTCTGGAACCGCTCGACGGCTGCGGTCGCAGGTCGAATCCTGCCTCGGGCATGGATGTGTGTGATGTCTTTAGGTTAGTTAGGTTTAAGTAGTTCTAAGTTCTAGGGGACTTATGACCACAGCAGTTAAGTCCCATAGTGCTCAGAGCCATTTGAACCCGCGCTGTTCGCAAGCGGGGTGCACTCGGCCCTTGTGTGGCAAACTGAGGCGCTACTTGACTGAGAAGTAGCGGCTCCGGTCTCGTAAACTGACATGCGGCCGGCAGAGAAGTGTGTTGACGATATGCCCCTCTTTTCAAAAAAATGGCTCTGAGCACTATGGGACTCAACTGCTGTGGTCATTACTCCCCTAGAATTTAGAACTACTTAAACCTAACTAACCTAAGGACATCACACACATCCATGCCCGAGGCAGGATTCGAACCTGCGACCGTAGCAGTCACACGGTTCTGAACTGCGCGCCTAGAACCGCGAGACCACCGCGGCCGGAATATGCCCCTCTGTATCCGCATCCAGTGACGCCTGTGGGCTGAGGATGACACGGCGCCCGGTCGGTACCGTTTGACCTTCCAAGGCCTATTCGAACGGGTTTTTTTTTTTAATTTCGTAAGATGCACCATCATATTGCTCCTGATGTCGTTATGAAGCGTCGTGACTTGGACTTCATAAGATACTGAAAGCGCTCAGAAGAGACGCTAATGTATAACCGCTGCACTGCCGCTCAGACATTAGACTTTTCATTCGATGGCGTCACAGACATGATTAACAGGATAACCATCAGGTAATAAAAAGGTAAGAAGAAGGATGGCACAAGGGCCTTCATAACTGTGGGATGCTTCGTGCCCATTCTCATAAATTAAAGTGGGACTGGATTACGCATTGTCTTCATGAAGTTATACGTCGCTGCTGGATATCGCAATTCAACAAACAAATGAACATTTTTTAGTAGTTGGCTCCGGTATCGTTCGCTGGCGAGAGTCGTTGCTATACGTAGCAGGGGCTCCAATGCAACACACGTAAATATCCTTTATTATTTGTCAGGCTTTCAGCTTTTTACGAAAGCGAAACGTGAACGACATTCAGCAAAAGAGTAATTTATGGTACGACTTAGTTATAAGAAGAGATCAGTTGACAGAAATCACCCAAAGGTGTCAAGACCTCGTCACTTTAATAATGGGAGTGAAGTGTAAGAAGTAAAAATTGTAGAGCGGGACCAATGCATGAATACAGTAAGAAGATTTAATTCGATGTAGTTTGCAGTAATTATTCAGAGATGAAGGGGACTGCAGAAGACTAGCTTGAGAGCTGCATCAAACCAGTCTTCAGAATGAGACCATAACAACAAATGGATCTCCCTCCCTCACGCTCGACCAGTCTCACGGACACGCATCCTGCTTATCCTGCTATCGACGAGTACCAACCCGTTCTGTTCTGTGACTCATCATACTGAGGACCAATGCCCACTCTTCGAGAGTGGGATAACGGCGTTCCTGCACAACTACTAATATCTGTTCGTCATATATGGACATCTGTTGCACCTCAAAGTGATTCTGGGGTGCTCACCAGTCTCACCAGAACCTAACTGACTAAGAAGTGACAGTCTTCCGATCGCCAGTACCTACATCTACATCTACATGGATACTCTGCAAATCACACTTCAGTGCCTGGTAGAGGATTCATCGAACCACCTTCACAATAATTTTGTATTATTTCAATCTCAAACAACCCCAAGAAAAACGAACACCTGTATCTTTCAGTGCGAGCTCTGATTTCCCTCATTTTATTATGATGATCGTTTCTCCGTATGTAGGTCGGCATTCTTAGATGAAAGTTGGTAATTGAAATTTCGTAAGAAGATTCTGCTGCAACGAAAAACGCCTTTGTTTTAATGATGACCGCCCCAGATCCTGTATCATGTCAGTGATACACTCTCCCGCATTTTGCGATAATACAAAACGTGCTGCTCTTCTTTGACCTTTGTCGATGTACTCTGTTTCCTATCTGCTAAGGATCCCAGACCGCGCAGCACTACTCCAAAAGATGACTGACAAGCATAGTGCAGGCAGTCTCTTTGGTAGATCGGTTACATTTTCTAAGTGTTCTGCCAATAAAACGCAGTCTTTGGTTTGCCTTTCTCACAACATTTTCTGTGTGTTATTTCCAATTTAAATTCTTCGTAATTGAAATTTCTAGGTATTTAGTTGAACTTACGGCCTACAGATTTGACTGATTTATCGTTTAATCGAAGTTTAATGGATTCCTTTTAACACTCATACGGGAGGCCTCACACTTTTCATTATTTAGGGTCGATTTCCAATTTTCGCACCGTACATATATCTTTCCTAAATCGTTTTGCAATTTGATTTGATCTTCTGATGGCTTTAGTAGACGATAAACCACAGCATCATCCACAAGCAACCTATGACGGCTGCTCAATTTGTCTCCTAAATCGTTTGTATGGATAAGGAAGAGCACAGTGCCTATAATACTACGTCGGGGAACGCCACAAATCGCTTGTTTTACTCGATGACTTTTCGTCAGTTACTATAAATTGTGACCTCTCCGCCGGCCAGAATGGCTGAGCCGTTCTAGGCACTACGGTCTGGAACAGCGCGACCGCTACGGTAGCAGGTTCGAATCCTGCCCCGGGCATGGATGTGTGTGATGTCCTTAGGTTAGTTAGGTTTAAGTAGTTCTAAGTTCTAGGGGACTTATGACCTCAGCAGTTGAGCTCCATAGTCCTCAGAGCCATTTGAAGCATTTTTGTGACCTCTCCGACAGTAAATCACGAACGCAGTCACATAACTGAGTGAAATTGCGTGCTTATAGAACATCGTCTCACTTATGTGACTGGGTTCGTGATTTCCTGTAGGAGAGGTCACAAAAATGATTCAAATGGCTCTGAGCACTATGCAACTTAACTTCTGAGGCCATCAGTCGCCTAGAACTTAGAACTAATTAAACCTAACTAACCTAAGGACATCACACACATCCATGCCCGAGGCAAGATTCGAACCTGCGACCGTAGCAGTCACGTGGTTCCAGACCGTAGCGCCTAGAACCGCACGGCCACTCCGGCCGGCGACACGGCAGTCACGCGGATTCTGTGATCGACTATAAGCTGATGTTCCGTACAAGCACTGACAACATCTAAATGATGTGGACAATGAACTATAACCTGTGATGGATTGGCGATCAGCACAGGGTCTGATGACATAGCTGTCACGTGACACGCTGAACATTCACTGTGGTACTGGAGCTCTCTTTTTCTACCGGATGGAAGTTATCTCTAACCATATAACTCATAGATGGATATTATGTCACTACGTCGTTAACAGGCTATTTACTTGTAATTTAATCATTGAATTATAATAAACGCAGCGTAGGTAAATTTGTTCATATTCATTCCGTAACGGTAGCGACAGTGAAATAACTTGTTTTCGAATTTTCGTATTTCGTTAACACAATAAATAATCACATCATTATTAAAATGTACCATACACAAAGAAGTAACCCATCTTTGTTAAATGCCTATTTGTATTAAAAGGGGCGCAACGAACACAGTCATCAGATTCTTCTTTCTCACACTGAAATTGCTGGAAAAGCGAAATGCCACGGTACTGAGGTATCTTCTATCTGCAGCAGATTCGAAGGTGCGTTTCTGATAATAAATGATGAAAGGAACATTGCGCAGACACCACAGCAACTCCTTATGAAAGGAACATACAATATGACGTAGGGGGCCCAATTGATTCTTGTAAAAAGACCATTTCCGGTTTAGTCCCGGGGGCCACAAGCATTCAGCTTTGCCTGTGGGGAAGCAAGAATGGTCTTGTTGTGGTTGGCAGGAGAGCCAACCGTGTTTTTCTAAAGTAGGCCGAAGTGCACGCATTTTAGCTCACGCAGACTGGCGTGAGGTCTGGAACATGACAAGGGAATTAGAATTGAGAAAAACGGACATAGTTGGCGGAATACTTAACTTTAATCCATTCATGGAGAACGTCGCTCTTTATGGTACATGATTCACAATATCAATAGTACGAATACTGGCGCCTTGCTAGGTCGTAGCAAATAACGTAGCTGAAGGCTATGCTAACTATCGTCTCGGCAAATGAGAGCGTAGAAGTCAGTGAACCATCGCTAGCAAAGTCGGATGTACAACTGGGACGAGTGCTAGGAAGTCTCTCTAGACCTGCCGTGTGGCGGTGCTCGGTCTGCAATCACTGATAGTGGCGACACGCGGGTCCGACGTATACTACCGGACCGCGGCCGATTTAAAGGCTACCACCTAGCAAGTGTGGCGGTGACACCACATTCCTCCTCCGCAAATCGGCGTACGGTTGTGGAATAAGGCTTCCGCTCGCCGTGGGGAGGACCGCATGTTGACGTAGGCGACGAGGTGAGGAGCCTAACAACAGGCGAGGCTGTGCCACACGCACCCTGGCATTCCGACCGCGGGGAGCGAGGAAACACCTGAAAACCAGCTCCAGGGTGCACGCCAACATGCGGTGTATGCGCCCTTAGAGAGACATGAGGGGCCGGGGCACCCGACGGGCGAAGACGACATATGGTCCGGAGCGGGTAAGAGTTCCATGTCGGAGGACAACTGGTCACGGGAAGCGATCGGCGGCGCGTGACCCATGGAGGCGCCCGGAGGTTGCAGCGACGCGTCCACTGCGGGCGTTGCCGGCGGGACAACAGGCGCGTCGCCATGGGGCAAAATGGAATGCAGCGTCGGTAACACCTGGGGCTGAGGCGAGCCAGTAGATGGGTCCCCGGGGCGCTGACCCGACGGCACCGTCGCTGAAAGCAGACGGCGAGCGGCAGATCCCGTGCGACGACAGAGGCGCAGCTGATTGAGATGCCGACGCACCTCACCAGAGGCCCCGATAACCAGATACATAGCGCGTCCGAGGCATCGAAGAATGCGCCCTTCGAGCCAACGCCGTGAACCTCGGTAGTGGCGATAGTAGACAACGTCGCCAGGAGCAAAAACAGGTGTCTGCCGCTGTACAGGAACCTGATGCTACGGATGTAGCAAAGACATCAAGGTTCGATGATGACGACCGTGGAGCAACTCAGCCGGCGAGCGACCATCTCGGGGCTGAGAGCCATACGAGGACAGAAAGAGCAATAACGCGTCCTCCCGAGAATGCGACTCTTTCAACTTCAAAATCTGTGACTTGAAAGTCCTAACCAATCGTTCAGCGGCACCGTTTGACTGTGGCGGAAACGGCGTGGAGGTCAGATGTTGAATACCATTGGCCTTGCAGAATGACTGAAATTCGGCGGACATGAATTGTGCTGTAGCTACACGACGAAAATCAATCGGAAACGATTCGACCACGTCATCGGTTTCCGCATCAATGAATATTCAAGCAAGTTCGAAGGAATAGAATGCCCTATCCTCAGCAACAGGCAAGCGGGACAACGCATCGGCGTTCCGTGTTTAGCAGTGGACCAATACAAGATATCGTAGCGGTACTGCGAGAGGAAAATAGACCAGCCACTGAATTTCTGCGCTGTACGTGGCGGTACAGGCTTGGTCGGATGAAAAACCGATGTCAAAGGTTTGTGGTCTGTGATTATGGTAAAGTGACGACCATACAAGAAATCATGAAACTTTGTATCACCAAATACGAGAGCCAACGCTTCTTTCTGAATCTGTGAATAATTTCTTTGCGCAGACGAGAGCAATTTGGGCGCAAAGGCAATAGGGCGATCGTCCGATCCATCTTTGTGCCCAAGCACAGCTCCGATCCCGAAATCCGATGCATCCACCATCAACAAAAGGGGCTTCTGGGGATCGTATGGCGTAAGGCAAGTATTGGAAGGCAACGCCGATTTCAACTGGCGAAAGGCGCGGTTGCATTCCGTCGTCCAGACGAACGGAACACCTTTACGGCGTAAGCGATGAAGCGGAGCTGAAATGGAAGACGCGTGTGAAATATATTTATTATAATAGTTGATTTTTCGCAGCACACTCTGTAGCTGCTTCAAATTCTGTGGCGAAGGCAAGTCTTGAATGGCACGAAGGTGCGTGGGACTGGGATGTATGCCTTGGGCATTGATTACATGTCCCAGGTATGGTAAGTCTCGAGCAAAAAACACACATTTGTCCTTCCGCAAGCGAAGACCGTTTTGTCGCAAGACCTCAAATAATGTTCTGAGATTGGCCAAATGTTCTTCTGCCGTCTTTCCAGAGATCACAATATCGTCCAGATAATTTGCTGCAGTAGGGACCGACGCACAAACAGTTTGTAGATATTGCTGAAACAATGGAGGGCGGAAGCACACCCGAATGGCAGTTGTTTGAATCGATACAAACCAAGATGCGTGTTAACCACGAAAACGCGCTGGGATTCTTCGTCCACCGGTATTTGCAAGTACGCATCTGCGAGATCCAACTTCGAAAAATATTTACCCGGGCACAGTTTGTCAAAAAGATCTTCCGGGCGGGGTAAAGGAAAAGTTGCAATCACTAGTTGTGGATTCACTGTTGCATTGAAGTCTACACAAAGTCTCAACTTTCCGGAAGCTTTTGGCAAAATTACTAAGGGTGATGCCCAGAGAGAAGCCTGCACACGTTGAATTACACCTTGTGATTCCAATTCGTGTAATGTTTTTGCGACCTCATCACGCAACGCGTGGGGAACATTGCGTGCTCTGAAAAATTTCGGTTGCGCGTTTACTTTCAGTTCCATATGTGATTTATAGTTCGTAGCGCAACCGAGGCCCGGTGCAAAAATGTCTGCAAATTCTTCACATAGACGAGAAACACTGTCTGAAGGCACCGTCTGGTTCACTGATAGGACCTGATTTACTATAGACAAATTAAACAACTGAAATACATCGAAACCAAACAAGTTCACTGCAGAAGAAGAACGAAGGACGTATAATGACACAAGTTTTGTTTGTCCTTTGTATGTTGCAAGAAGGCTGCCCTGTCCTAACACAGGGATACGTTGCCATGAATAGCTTGTTAACTGAACATTTGCGGCACGCAACGGAGGTGTGCCCAGCAGTTTGTAAGTGTCTTGATTGATCAGTGAAACTGCAGCCCCGTTATCGAGCTGGAATGGTATCACTTTGCCGTTTATGTCTAAGTCTACAAAAAGTTTACTGTCCTGCTGACGACAAGAGCGACTGTCTCGTGCAACGTGAACTGACACTGGTACATAATCACTTGCGACTTGACGGGCGTTCCGGCTATGTCGACGCACTCTATTTTTGGGACGAACACAGTCACTGTTAGAGAGAGGGGCACTGGGCGGAGTGGAATGAACTACATGAATTTCCATGGGCGAAGTTTCGCGAGCCTGAGTATCCTTGGTTCGATTCCGATTCCAGCACAAAGCAAAGGGCCTGGAACGGTTTTGAGCTTCCGATCTGAGCTTTTTCTGGCAAACACTCTGAACATGTCCGTTTTTATTACAATAAAAGCAAATAGCTTGGCGTGACGGGCAATTCTCACGCGAATGTTTAGTAGCACACCGCGGGCATGACTTGATCACTGCATTTGCTTGCCTGCGCGGCACACGTGGCTGAGAGCCTGGCGGCAGCGGCGCGGCCGGGCGCGAGGGCTGTTTACTGCTCCCTGCAGCTCGCCGGCGGGTCGGTTAACCTTACACACTGCTGGCGAAGTTTCAAATGATTCCTGAGAAAAGTCAAGTGTGTCCTGCCGATCCAATATGTCCATCACTTGTTGAAGGGAGGGATTTGGAAGTTTCAAAATCTGTTCCCTTATGTGAACATCAGAAACGTTCTGTGCACTTGCATCACGTACCATAGTATCTGAATAAGGGAGTCCACATTCACACTCAAAAGCACAATACCTAGTAAGGCCTTGCAAGGTCGCAACCCACTCCCGATTAGTCTGACCTGCCGTACGTTTTGCACGAAAGAAGGTATACCGTTTGGCAACTACATTGACTGATTCTTTGAAATATGCATCTAATGCAGACAATATTTCTTCGTAGGACAGAGTTGCTACGTCGCGTCCGGGAAATAATTTGAGTATCACAAGATACGTGGTCACCCCGACGGATGAAAGCAGAAAAGGCTGCCGCTCGTTACCTTGAATCCTGTAGGCGGCGAGATGGAATACAAATTGGCGTGACCACTCCGTCCAGTTTTCCAGTGCAGCATCAAAAGGTGGAAAAGTGGGTGCAACAGCGTGTTGTGGCTGCTTTAGCGGTGGAGCGGCTGCTGCAGCATCGTTTTGCATCGCATGTTGACCCTGGACGAGCTGTCCAAGGGCATCCAGTAAGGCCTGGGTCTGCTTATTCTGTAAGCGATAAAATTCGGACAGTACATCTGGAGATTGTGGCGAAGCCATTACACAAGTAAATGAGGGCAATTTAGAAAAGAACGTGGTATTGCCTCGTCGCCAATGTTGTGGTTGGCAGGAGAGCCAACCGTGTTTTTCTAAAGGAGGCCGAAGTGCACGCGTTTTAGCTCACGCAGGCTGGCGTGAGGTCTGGAACATGACAAGGGAATTAGAATTGAGAAAAACGGACGTAGCTGGTGGAATAATTAACTTTAATCCAGTCAAGGAGAACGTAGCTCTTTATGGTACGTGATTCACAATATCAATAGTACGAATACTGGCGCCTTGCTAGGTCGTAGCAAATAACGTAGCTGAAGGCTATGCTAACTATCGTCTCGGCAAATGAGAGCGTAGAAGTCAGTGAACCATCGCTAGCAAAGTCGGCTGTACAACTGGGGCGAGTGCTAGGAAGTCTCTCTAGACCTGCCGTGTGGCGGCGCTCGGTCTGCAATCACTGATAGTGGCGACACGCGGGTCCGACGTATACTACCGGACCGCGGCCGATTTAAAGGCTACCACCTAGCAAGTGTGGTGTCTGGCGGTGACACCACAGGTCTTCCTTACATCACTCGTTAATATACGAGGGCTATTAGTAAAGTAACGTCCTGTCGGTTGCGAAATGGGAACCACTGTCAAAACAGTTAGCTACACCTTCCAGCTACTTCTGTACGTAGTCGTCGCTTCAACTTCGGCATCTGGTGTTGCGATGTACCAACTTCCCAATACCTTTGTCATAGAATGCGGCCACTCGTGCTGGCCGCCAATTCTCTACACTGGTCTACAGCTCTTTGTCTGTGTCAAAATGTTGTCTTCATACCCAGCGGTTCATGTGAGCAAAGATGAAACTCAGGGAGGGCCGTATTGTGGGTGGTAAAATACTTCCCATCGGAAACACTGCAGGAGCATCTACACTCCTGGAAATTGAAATAAGAACACCGTGAATTCATTGTCCCAGGAAGGGGAAACTTTATTGACACATTCCTGGGGTCAGATACATCACATGATCACACTGACAGAACCACAGGCACATAGACACAGGCAACAGAGCATGCACAATGTCGGCACTAGTACAGTGTATATCCACCTTTCGCAGCAATGCAGGCTGCTATTCTCCCATGGAGACGATCGTAGAGATGCTGGATGTAGTCCTGTGGAACGGCTTCCCATGCCATTTCCACCTGGCGCCTCAGTTGGACCAGCGTTCGTGCTGGACGTGCAGACCGCGTGAGACGACGCTTCATCCAGTCCCAAACATGCTCAATGGGGGACAGATCCGGAGATCTTGCTGGCCAGGGTAGCTGACTTACACCTTCTAGAGCACGTTGGGTGGCACGGGATACATGCGGACGTGCATTGTCCTGTTGGAACAGCAAGTTCCCTTGCCGGTCTAGGAATGGTAGAACGATGGTTTCGATGATGGTTTGGATGTACCGTGCACTATTCAGTGTCCCCTCGACGATCACCAGAGGTGTAAGGCCAGTGTAGGAGATCGCTCCCCACACCATGATGCCGGGGTTTGGCCCTGTGTGCCTCGGTCGTATGCAGTCCTGATTGTGGCGCTCACCTGCACGGCGCCAAACACGCATACGACCATCATTGGCACCAAGGCAGAAGCGACTCTCATCGCTGAAGACGACACGTCTCCATTCGTCCCTCCATTCACGCCTGTCGCGACACCACTGGAGGCGGGCTGCATGATGTTGGGGCGTGAGCGGAAGACGGCGTAACGGTGTGCGGGACCGTAGCCCAGCTTCATGGAGACGGTTGCGAATGGTCCTCGCCGATACCCCAGGAGCAACAGTGTCCCTAATTTGCTGGGAAATGGCGGTGCGGTCCCCTACGGCACTGCGTAGGATCCTACGGTCTTGGCGTGCATCCGTGCGTTGCTGCGGTCCGGTCCCAGGTCGACGGGCACGTGCACCTTCCGCCGACCACTGGCGACAACATCGATGTACTGTGGAGACCTCACGCCCCTCGTGTTGAGCAATTCGGCGGTACGTCCACCCGGCCTCCCGCATGCCCACTATACGCCCTCGCTCAAAGTCCGTCAACTGCACATACGGTTCACGTCCACGCTGTCGCGGCATGCTACCAGTGTTAAAGACTGCGATGGAGCTCCGTATGCCACGGCAAACTGGCTGACACTGACGGCGGCGGTGCACAAATGCTGCGCAGCCAGCGCCATTCGACGGTCAACACCGCGGTTCCTGGTGTGTCCGCTGTGCCGTGCGTGTGATCATTGCTTGTACAGCCCTCTCGCAGTGTCCGGAGCAAGTATGGTGGGTCTGACACACCGGTGTCAATGTGTTCTTTTTTCCATTTCCAGGAGTGTACATTGCTCCTACAGAGTGCGGCTGGAAATAATTGTTATGAAGAAGGAAGTGCATCAATGTTACACTATGACGGCTACATAACACCAGGAGAAATCTCTAACTAGGCCATCATATTTGGCGGGATACACTATTTTCTTAGCATCTTTATGAGTGCACAGAAAATGTAAAGAGCGACTAGACGCGATCAGCGGGAACACTAAAGACACTGCCCAACACACCTGTGCAAAACTTCATCTGATTTTCACTGTGGTTTCCATTTGGATAGGATCTGACTTTCCGAATAGCCATCACAGTAAGGCGTTCAGTTTCGGTCCGTGCCGTTGAATGGCTTTGATTGTGAGAGGAGATGCTCCCTCATGCCGTCCAGCCCTAGCGTCCAGCACTTTTACATGACGTCGTTTTCATTGGACAATCATTCTATGGTAATAATAATTGATTTTATAATAGCTCTACGATCAGTTTGCTGTAGTATGTTAAAACATACACCAATGACCAAAAACATTATGACCATCTGTTTAATAGCGTGTTGTTCCACTTTTCAAACATAGTACAACAGAGATTCTGCTTGGCATGGATTCTACAAGTCCTTGACAGGTTTCTAGAACTATGTGGCACTAGATGTCTACGCACAGGTCAAGCAATGCCCACAAGTTACAGAATGGTGTTTTACGGACATGCAGCTGGTGCCCGATATGTGTTCCGATGGCTCAAATAGATACATATCAGGCACATTTATTGGTCTAGACATCAATGTGAGTTCACTATAATGCCCCTCAAGCCACTGTAGCACGATTCTGACCTTGCAATACCGACATTCATCCTGCTGAAAGATGTCATCGCCGTAGGGGGAGACTTCAAGCATGAAGCAATGCAAGCGGTCCGCAGTAATGTTCCCGTAATTCACTGCTGTTATGATGCCTTCGATTACCATCACAGATCCTATAGATTACCAACTCAATGAACCCCATAGCATTATTCTGCCCTTACCTGCCTGCATCTGTGGCGCGGTGCATGTTCCGTGCAGTCATTCGCCTGGATTACGGCGTGTAAGGATCCAGCTATCGACCTGCTGTAACAAGAAATGCGATTTATTCGACAGGCGACACGTTCCTGGTGAAAACTCAATGATAATGTGCTCTCTGCAGTCATAACTGAATATGTCGTTGAGTCAACATAGGAACACGCAGGGATCGTGTGACGTGGAACTCCATATGCCCCAATGACCTTTGAACGTTTTGCTCCGAATCACTTGTGCCTGAACCAGCATTGTACTCTGTTGTCAGTTCTGCCACAGGTCTCTGCCTATTCTGGATTACACAATGGGGTATCCTCCGACCTTCGTCGTCTTCCAGGAAGACAGCTCCTTGACACCTGTATGGTGGAACGGAGATAAGGTGGCGGTGGCTTCATCATGCTCTGGGGAACATTCAAGTGGGCATCCATTGGTCAAGTGGAGTTCGTGCAAGGTACCATGATGGCCAAGGAGCATTGCACACTGGTTGCAGACCACGTGCAACCCTTCATGACGATTATTTTTTCTAATGGCAGCGGCATTTTTCAGCAAGATAATGCGCTATGCCACAAGGCCAGGAGTGTGATGGAGTGGTTTGAGGAACACAGAGGAGAGTTAAACTTGATGTGATGGCTCCCCTACTCGTCAGATGTGAACATGACCGAACTCATCTGGGATGTAATTCGACGTAGCGTCAGAGCTCATCGTCACTCTCCAACGAATTTATGGAAATTAAGTGACTTTTATATGATGATGTGGAGCCAACTCTCTCCAGCGACCTACGAAGGTCTCATTGCTTCCGTGTCACGATGCATCGCCGCTGTAATCCGTGCCAAAGGTGGACATACCGGCTATTAGGTAGGTGGTCATAATGTTCTGGCTGATCAGTGTATAATATTTGGTAAATTCTGTAAAAAGACGAAGAAAATCTTTTTGTAATTATTTCGAGTATTTCGATGTTTTCATTACCAATAGCAAATAGAGGAAGGTAGTCCAGTTTTTCCAGTAATGCATACTTTTACGTAAAATATACCTCCACTTGATCGATTTTTCTGTATTTACAATACTGAATGAGTAATTTCAGGACAAAAACAAATGCTATATAAAACGTAGTACAATCTGCGTGGAGTGTGTAACTCTGGGTCTTGATGTACAGTCTTGAAATTCCAATGTGTTGCAGAATCTAGCATTTAATTATGTGTTATGGATTTTTGGTATAATATCTTAAATATTTCAACCACTATTCTTACTCTAAGTCTTCTTTCAGATCACTCAGGAGTTAGCATCACCGTTTTACTCATTTTAATTCAGAAAAAGATCCACTTTCAGTAGAACATTATCAGGTCACTAAACTGTATCATATGGGAAGGCAGTGACCAGTTTTAACGATAGGAGTTTTTTGTTGTCTACCAGAGGTAGCTGTGGGTACATGCTTTTGAGATCAGGATGTTCCAAGAGCCGGTAATGTCTTTCTCCACATATCTCTGTGCTCTACCTCAGATGTTGAAGAGGTTTGTTATATTTTCTTTGTGAGCAGTCTGGGACTTCGGTTTCAAAACGAAGTTTGCAAACGTCGAATTAAGTAATCAGAATTCCCGTCAACTGTTTTCAGTAATGCTATCCGTGTTGAATACTGCGTGTGAAGTGTAGTCATTTGAATATGGAGAACGTATTTAGATTATTATGACGTTTTTCTGAAATATATTTTAAAACAAGGTATAACGTTTGAAAATATCCGACACCAATTTACCAGGCAACTTCGCCGAGTTACATAAACTCTGTGACGTTAGTGACCTCTCAAAATTATGGTTTAAGGAAGGACCTTTATACAATTTCAATTGTAAATCAATTACAGTATTTTATGAAAGCCTTGTTCGTCGTGAATGTGAAAGAATAGTTTTTAGAATATAACCAATTTAACTGAAGAAGTGTGTTAGAATACCTTATAAAAAGAAGTTGTTTTTTCGTTTAAGGATCTTGCCTTACAGAGGAGTCATTTACAGGCAAGACAGCTGAAAAGAGCCTACAGCAGGAAGTTTAACTGGGACAGTGATTTTTGGAGTAGTTTCCGGATGTCTATTGTGTCTGCTGCCACTATAGGGTGGGAAAGGTTGCTGACTTAGTAGCAGGGTAGTAATGAACCGGCTATTTACAGACAGAAAGAGAGGTTAACATCACTAGATTGGATACTGGATATAAACTGTTCCCTCAATCGCAGTTTCTTCGATAAAAACTGACCGTTCCCCTTTTTCGTGCATTACCGCATGCCGTGTTATGAGTTCTTGAACACAATATATATATATATATATATATATATATATATATATATATATATATATATATATATATATATAAGCATCTTTAACCTAAATACTAAAAGCTGTTTCCTCGTAATTCAGAAAGGAATACATTCAACCGTGATCTAAGAGAGAAAATCAGAAAACCACACAGTACTTCGTAAAGTCACCCACTGAACTTCCGAGTACAAAGGTACACAGTTTTCCTTGTATTATAAATATGCAGATGTATATGAAAATACGTGTATTTTTTCCATTCCACTCATGGACATATTTTGAATATTATATTACATGAGCTTGTTCATGTATAGAGTACAGCAGAAAAGGTTTTTACTCTTATGCGTTACTGCTCTCCTCTCTTTTAGCCATCCATAAGGCTATACTTGGCAGTGTGTCAAAACTATAGCATACTCATGCGGGCAATAAGTCTAACGAATCAAGTTCCCAGAGGAGACTATTTATGGCCTTTATTTATAAGCAGACTACGAGCAAATTCTGTGAGCGAATCAATTTCTGATATTTGAACTCACAAAATTTTTTCCGTGATGTTAAGAACTACAACAAAAGCTTTGCTGTAGTCGTGAGGTAAAGGCTATTTCTTAGTTCTGTATGAGTGCTTTCATGAGTTGACAGCTTGAGTTTCTCTACAAACACAATAAATAATCTCTAATCGTTCGAAGCTGGACATGGTGATGTTCTGGAACAAACGCTCTGAACGTCCAACAAACATTTTATTGGTCTTGCTATTTAGATGCAATGCTGACCACCGGCGTCTGTTGCTAAAGACTCATGTGGAAATTATAAAAACTTAGTGATAGTAGTTAACACGTCCAAGGGGTAAATGTGTATGCTATTCAGCAAAAACTCCTGTACATCTTTCTATGCTACTTTTACAACGATGCAACCACCCACAAAGGGCTTGATAACAAAAAATTATGATTCTAGTTATCGATTCATTAAGTTTCTACGCATGTTATCTGGTCTGGCTGATAGCCAACGAAAACAGGAAAGTAAGTAACTGGTTTCGCATTTCCTAATTTTGTATGCAATTCTACGGCTTCCCGCTTCCAGGTAAACCGCTCGTTAATTTCCTTCTCATTTCCTGGTTTCATAAACGGGCAAAACGAACGATGAAATAAATGTGTTTTAGACCCTTACAAATGCTTTCCCATTATTAGCGTTACTCGGAGTTAATGTCTCGAAATTAAAATGAAATTCGTGTTTTTGTTTCCCGAGAGAGCACTTTGGCCGCAGATTGCTTTTAAACGGCAGCTGAAAGAAGGCGAGACCAATTGTAGCGGAGGAAGGTGGGTATTGTGCAGATAATGATTCGCTGTAAAATACACCAGTGGGCGCCAAAGACTTCCCGCTTCAGTTGGTGAGCAGCGAAGCGGGCTTGTCAGTCAGCAGTTGCGCAGTGGCTCACCCCACCAGTTGCTCTGCTCACTTTCTGCGAAGTAATTAATTTTCTTCATTCTGAGAAGTGCGCTGGCGAAACACAGGGCCATGCTGTCTTTGCTATTTCGGTATCTATAGCGCCTACAAAATGGAACATCATTGGTGTACTGCTTTATTATACACAGTTTCTCTCTAAGACGTGGATGACCTTCAGGTGGAAGAACAAGGACATTCGTTGATTAAATGCTATTCGACGACGACGTGACATTTCATTGAGTAGAGCTTTCAGGCGGGTAAAAAATACCTTAGCGAAGGTTGAGCTGATCCGCTGCGCCTCGTATGTGTTCTGCTTGAAGAGCGTTAAATGTGATTTTACAGGGTGGGGCAAATAAAAGTGGTTGATTGGTTGATTGAAGTGGGGGAAGGGACCAAACTGCGAGGTGGTCGGTCCCACCGGATTGGGGAAGGATGGGAAAGGAAGTCGGTTGTGTCTTTTCAACGGAATCATACCAGCATTTGAAGCGATTTAGGAAAATCACGGAAAGCCTAAGTCTGGTTAGTCAGACGCGGGTTTGAACCGTCGTCCTCCCAAAAGCGAGTCCAGCGTGCTAATCACTGCGCCACCTCGCTCGGTAATAATAGTGGCCCGGAGAAGAGAGCTCCAAGGTACAAAGAAACTCTGCAGAGGAAAGCAAACGTGTTACTAACCTGACTATAGCAATTGTTGAAACGACCACTATTCATCTCTAGGCACTTCTGGGTCCTGGTCAGCAAGTTGCTCAAAGTGTGTCGAATCTACACTGCTGGAATTACTGCAGTCTTATCTGAAATGTTCTGCTGCAGTTCTTGAAAACTATGAGGTCTTTTGCGATACACATTAGCTTTGAGGGCTTCCCACACAAAGTAATCGCACACTGACAGATCTGGTGACCTGGGTATTCAGCTATGGCCGCGACCAGACTGACCTCTGCTAACAACTCTCACAGGTGTGAAGATTGTCTAAATGTGCTCCTACGTTCGGCTGGCTACGTGGGCAATACCCTGTTGTAAGTAACTGTAGGTCTTTTACTCCTCCGTTAATGCTTCCACAAATTGTTTCAAAACCGTATCCACTCGTCCAGGCCACTTTTATTGTCACCGCCCTTGATTACTTCCAATTCACTGATAACGTAACACTTTCAGAGTCAACAGGAAATCGGTCTAACAATCCCAATACTGAAAGATAGCGTACTGAATAACGACTTTCAAATGGTTCAAATGGCTCTGAGCAATATGGGACTTAACAGCTGAGGTCATCAGTCCCCTAGAACTTAGAACTACTTAAACCTAACTAACCTAAGGACATTACGTACATCCATGACCGAGGCATGATTCGAACCTGCTACCATAGCGGTCGCGCTGTTCCAGACTGAAGCGCCTAGAACCGATCGGACAGCCCGGCCGGCAATAACGACTTTATTATCTGTGTATCGCTCATGTGTTTTACTGCGTAGCCACAACATCTCTCTCTCCCCACTCTCACTTATAGAAAACAAAACAGTTACGTTATGATTTGTTCGTACAGTCTTCCTTCTGCGTATTTCTTGCAGCGTTCCTCGTGAATACAGTTTCTTCCGATGTGAAATAAGTACCTTTTCATATTATGCAGAATCCGTCACGTTGATGTTTAAACTTCTTCTCTTTTACAGAGATTGGACACAATCGTAACGCTCTGCCACAAAGGCAGATTTTATGTCCGTGTAAAGCTGTATCTCTCCTGGTTGGGAGGTATCGGAGCTAAATAGCTCTGTAATACAAATGGAGACGTGTCCTTTACGTGACGCCATATGGAAGCTATACTTAACGCCTCTGTAAGCGTCTGCTAACTGGAAGCTTGACCAAAGGAACTTCACTACGGTTGTTCACACTCAGGTTTGCAGCTCGTTGAATCAGTTTTATGTGGCTTAAAGTTACTTACATGTCCGTTTAGCTCCTAATACCACAGAAGAAGGCTGTGCCGATCGGTGGTATGGCTCTCCAATAAGTGGCTTATTATTACATTGCGATATGAAAACCTTACTGTGGTGTCACCGCCAGACACCACACTTGCTAGGTGGTAGCCTTTAAATCGGCCGTGGTCCGTTAGTATACGTCGGACCCGCGTGTCGCCACTACCAGTGATTGCAGACCGAGGGCCGCCACACGGCAGGTCTAGTCTAGAGAGACTCCCTAGCATTCGCCCCAGTTGTATAGCCGACTTTGCTAGCGATGGTTCACTGACTAAATACGCTCTCATTTGCAGAGACGACAGTTCAGCATAGCCTTCAGCTACATCATTTGCTACGACCTAGCAGGGCGCCATATTCAGTAATTAGAATGAATTCTGAACAGACAATATAGTGAATCATGTACCGTCAAGAGCGACGTTTATCATTAATGGATTACAGTTAAGTATCAAACTAGCTACGTCCGCTTACTGAATTCTGATTCATTGTCATGTTACAGACCTCACGTCAGTATAGTTCTTCCCTCCTCACGCCGGTCTGCGTGAGCTAAAACGCGTGCATTTCGGCCTCCTCTAGTAACACGGTGTTGGGTCTTCAGCCAACACAACACTTACGAAACTCAATAAAATTTCCGGATGCCAAAAACGTTATTTGTAAATTTGCAAAATAGATTAATTCCAGCCCATTAATGAATTTTGTTAACATTATTGCCGAAGTGGTAAAAACATAACTATCGAGCCTAACGAAGCTACATCTAGAAGCGCATCTAGCAGTCGACGGAAACTTTGGCTTGAGTCAAAGGTGGCCGAGAAACGTTACATACTTTCGGCAGCCATTCAGCATCAATTGTTTTAAAAATTGATAACTTTACTACACTTTTAACTATCTGGAAAACTATCAATTATATAAAATTTTCTTTCGCTCAATCGTATCGACAATGTATAATCACCTGAAATGCAGATCTTCTTCTTGCTATCACGTCTTGCTCCACAAACAGTTGTCACTTCTATAATTCCGTCCAGCGAAGGTGTGTGCTGGCACCTTCCTTCACTGGTTCGCTCATAAGCGTGAGTGTGTCACGAAGGTGCTCTACGAACTCCCGTGGCAGACGAGACAAGAGAGGCGTTGTGTATCACAGAGAAGATTATTGTTAAACTGCCGAGAGAGAATATCCCAAGAAAAGTCTTGCAGTGCATTACTTCATCATAGATGCATCGTAAATTGACCACAGTAATAAAATCAGTGAAATCAGGTCTCACGCGGAGACTTGCCCACAGTGGTTCTTCCAACGTACCTTTCGGTTTCGGGAATGGAACAGGAAAACGACAGAATGATAGTGCTGCCAAAAACACCTTCAGGTGAGCTGTGGTGTATATGCGGTATGTAAATGTAGCTTAAAACGTCATAAATCATAAATTTCACGTCCAGGTGCCCTAGCAGGGGAACGCTTTCGAAGCTATGTATTTATGTTGATCTACAGGAAGAGAAACCACTCTGCAAAATTAATTTCGAAGAAGAGGTAACTCGTTTTAACAAAGAAGTTCTGTGATAAATGCAACTCCCTGGATGAGTGTAAGAAATGTATGTTGCCCCAGTAATCTATATAAAATTAAAGTTTTCGACTCTCCTATGGGCGCTCAAGATAACTGAGAAGAAGCTACTTATAATCCTTAACATCGCAGAAATAAAATAACTGGACGGCATTATTGGGCGGGGAACCCTGTCTGGGGTGACGCAGCCGCAGGTGCAAGTCATTCTAAGTAGTACATCTATAAATATTCTGACGCACTTTGCGCTTAAATTCAGTACTGAATCTTGCAATATTAATGAATTCACGTGCAAATGTTAGTGCGGATTTCCTACATGCTGGACTATGGCGTCTCAATCCAAGATAGCGATAAGCACCGTTCCTACTTATCAATATCATTATCATAATCATCATCAATTGACAAACCACACCCTCCTTTCCAATTCCACCTTCCTCATCCCCTCCAGCCTGTCACAGCGTAGTACTTTAGAGGACATTAAAATGAGGGAATCGATCGAAATCTAAGCTGGTGGAACTGACCCAGTTGTGCTAATGGTGAATTTAAGAAAAAATTTCCCTAAGAGGGGAACTAGCCCAGTTGTGCTTTGTACGAAACCCCCGCTCCTCTCCAGCCAACCTACCAACCTATATCTGGATTTTGGCCTACTTCAAAGCTATGCCTTATTTTTGGAACCTTCAATTCAAGGTCATGGATTGAGTACACACAAGCTTACCTTTGTATTTTGTCAGCCTAGTATTAAAATGATGCAATAAAATGCGTATAAATGGTGTCAAATTCGGAGTTACACCGAATTTCTGACGAAAAGTTGTAAGCTTCCCTTGTATTAGCCTCATGTTGAAAGATATTGCCTGTGAATTGCGTACAGAAACACACACACACACACACACACACACACACACACACAACTGTAATTGAGACTTTTACTTTATTTTCGACATTCCTCATCAGCTTTAATCAATAATGACGTTTCGTGAAGCTAGCGCGTCTCATTATTCATCATAGTTTGCACCAGAGTGAACGCGCTGATGATTTTCTGTTGTTCACTTCCATTCACATGTGGAAGCGTTTACACTAGAGGGAACGGAAGAAAAGATGAGCATAGCACATGAACACGGTGTTACTGGTTTCTTTACATGCAAATTATTGACAACACTATGTAATGAGAGTCACGGCGCTAAACTTCGTATTTTTCCAATTGCGTTTTCGATCCCTCTCATGGGTACAGGTTAGTATTGCCCTATACACAGAAACTTTACAGGTAAAAACCGCAACAAATTGCCTTGGCAAAGAACTGCAACATCATAAAAAAGAATACCGGATCTGTCCGGCCTTTCCCTGTATGGTGTGTTAAATTCTGTCGAGAAGCCTTTCAATAACTCATCTGAGCATCTGTGGGTAAATGGAAGCTCATGCTCCATCAGTGGCTGAAACCGGGGAAGTGTGCGCCTGCTTAGCTGAGTGGAAACGTGCTTGCCTGCCATGCAGCGGGCCCGGGTTTGATTCCCGGCCAGGTTGGAGATTTTGTCTGCCTGTGAACTGGGTGTTATGTTGTCATCATCATCATCTCATCATTAGCGATGCGCAAGTCGCCCAATGTGACGTCACCTGAAATAAGACTTGCACCCTTCGGCTGAACTTCCCCGGACGAGGCCTCCCGGCCAACAATGCCGCATGATCATTTCATTTCATTGTTTTACCAGAGAAGGTAATGATGCTGGATGCAGAGGTCTGCAGTGAGATCGAAGTTCTAACTCATCCCTTGAGGTGTTCCATCCCGTTCAGATCACGACTGAGGGCAGGCCAGTCAATTTCATGAATGTTATTTTTTAAAAACCATTGTCTCACAGGTTTTTCACATAGTGCATTGCCATGTTGATACATTGCTCCTCTGCTGGGCGCAGTAGGCAGTGCTGTCAAATGTCTTCATATCCTTGACATCTATCGGTCTCTTCAGTACAATAAGGGGACCACCTACTGGCCACGAAAAACATCCCCATAACGCAATAACACCCTCGTATTTCAACATTCCAAATCACTATCTTCCAGTCGTCGGCTGTCCAGTGGCATCTCACTTTCACAAACCAAAACCTCGTTTAGTGTTTAGAACAGGAGTGTGTGGAGTTGCTTGACCACTGCACCCTATTCTTTTTAACTACCTATGTACAGTCACTGCGCTAACTGGACTGCCAGCGCTTGTAATGTCTGCAAGTCTTCCTCCTCAGCTCTTATCTGACGACGTATTTCTACTCATTTTGAAATTTAGACCAACATTTCTACCTGGTAAAGTTTCATCAACAGCCTGTTTTGCCTTTTCCAAACGCTCTGCAATCCATTTTCTACCCATTTGAGACATAAAGAAAATAGGTACTATTTGGCTAGTGAGGGTCAGTTTACAGAGTGAACGTCATTATCTCAAACCCATATTATCATTCAACTACTGTATGAAGAAAATTAGGGTATACCTTGACGGCATGTAATCAACAATATGTTAGAAGAAGCAGTGGACCAGGTAATTTGTTGGGCACTGTACTATGGTTCTGCAAACAGTAAATACTCTCTTCCTTCAAGATCCAAACAAAAACTGACAATATAAGACACACTATGCGTCTTAAACACAGAAAACTGCTGTCACTGGGATGCATTTTACAAATATTACCGCGGATAAGAACAACATTATTTATTCATCTATCCAAACATGCTAGTAGTATACATTTTTTTCATGATACTCTTTGTAAGCTGATGACGTAACAACATATGATACACTACTCTGATGGTAGCACTGTCTCTGGAATTCTTTCTGTAATATCTGGGTGCCTCATTCACAGGTATTTCGTGCAATTTATACATTATACTTTTCTCTAGCAAATTAATATCGATGGTTTGATTCTGTTTGGCACGATTATTAGCCCAGTCCACCCGGAATATTAATTATGTTTTTTATTTGTTTTATTATACTCACGTTGAAGCATTCTACATCCTCTTATGTGTGCGTTTCCAACTCTTCTCCTCCACCTTCTTGCGGATTATACGTATAGAACTTTAACTTTCAGTTTTCGCAAATGAGTGGTTGTTAAACATAGTTATTCTGTTGTTTATGGACTGTTTAAATCGATGTTTCGTAGAAAAGTCATTGGGTTCATTGATTTCTGTGGATGTCCCAATGCTTCTACACAGTCCGTTACTATTTACATTAAAAGCTGATGCTTTGTATTCCACAGTCGTACCTACATTTTTTCCATACGATGTGATTTTGTAATATGTTAGCCTTGTTTGCTTATCTACAGTGACTTTTTAGCTTTAGAATAGCAGTTTATATTCTTATTTTACGACAATTGTCTTTTCATAAATTTAAGGTATCGTTTTTTAGCTACCATTTTCAATTTTATTTTGCGTATTCATAATACGTTAAATGCACTTAACAGAGTAATTAAATTAATAGGGAATGTTTTAAGTTCGTGCAATACATTTATTTCTTTCAAAACTGTCAACTGAAGTGATAAAACTTTAAATTGTAATTGGTTAAAGAGTTAAACCATAAAAGGTACACAGTTAAATATTAAACAGTTTAACTGCAAAGAGGTAAATCGTAAACAGAGTTGTAAATTGAGAATTATGATGACAGTAAGTCAGATCAACGTAAATTAGATGTGGATATATTGTACGAAATAGTATTTGGAGCTATTCCCCTGCTGAGTCAAGAAGTGCTGGAGAGATTCCCCTGAATTTCTTATTTTTTATGAAACAGAAACTGTTGGGGCAGGGGATTCCTCAGCATTTGTTATCTTACGTGAAACACCACCAATTTCCAGGCATGATCTGAGAGGCGAAAAAACTGATCACTGCCTGTTAACGATAGTGTAAAGAGAGAGGTTTGCTTCTAATCAGTTCAGCTGTAGATTAAACATTGTGTTTATCAAAATGGCTCTCACTTCCACTGGATGAAACGTTAGTATTAAGAGTCAGGTGTTGAAATCTTGACGAAATATACACGCGAAACTGACGTTGCTACAAATAAGGCAAGCTTAAAATGACTGTGTACTGGAAAATGTATTTAAACCTGTTTTGCAGCCGGTACAGATGTTGGGAAAACTAATACGTAAGAATGCAGACTAAGTCAAAGAGGATGAAACCAAATCAGACACTGTAATTATGAAAGCAAAACGCGGAGCAACTCGAGGTGAAGAAGAAGAAGATGAATATGATGTGGAAGATAGTTATGGAGATGAAGAAGAGTTACAGATGAAAATTATAGCAAATGCAGGGGGTAAACTGGCAGCACCATTTTTATAGAACCAACAGACAAACACGTGATACTCTATAAAGCATAAGATTTGAACCAATATAAAAACGTGGATGATTTGTGATTCTGAGGTAGATGTTGATGGAGATGATTTAATAGTTCACAAGAGAGGATTATACAATCTATTGTTTCAAACTGAACCTCCTGTAAAGAGTTACATAACACGAGGTCCTCAAAATTATGGTGAAATGTTCAGGGCCATCAGTGTTCATAACAAAAGATATTTGTCGTAGGGACAAGTACATTACAAAAAAGGCTGTAAATATACCCATATCATTACGTCTGTACTAGATAAAAGTGGTGGTGAATCGTTATTGAGAGACGAAGGTATACATATTGACATGGGAATGATCACAATCTGAGACCCTAATCCAGCTGTGTCAAATGTTACGCAAAAGCATGCACCTTAACTTCCCATCACATGCGATTCTGAAAGACTAAATAAATTGAGGCAGATGCTCCCAAAGATGACAGACCAGAAAGGAGACGCTAAAGCCAAAGAAAACAATGCATTTAGGAAAGCAGACGTTGGAGGATTTGTAGGAGAAGAGGATGATTATGACGAGTAAGATGATAATGATGACAAGTACGATGAAGAAGAACAAGATGAAGAGTAAGATTACGGTGACGTTTCCGTTTGGCAGATGGACACCAATGAACAATCATCATATACCGCTGAATCAACTGCGAGTTCCTTGTTGGCTTCGAAAGCAGTAGTTCAATTCACATTGCAATGAAATAATGTATAATTGTATATTGCAAAGTAGTTTCGACAATCATCAAGTATTACTTGCATTTGCGGATAGTGAAGTGAAAGACTCAATGGTAAGTTACACGTGACAACATTAAGTCCTACCTAGACAAATAAAGTGGCTCGGTAATAATGATGAACTTAGTCCATTGAGCCAAATCCTTGCTGATTGAACCAAGAGTAGATAAGATAAGATGATGAGGGAGAAAGCTCCACCTTCCCAGAGTTTTGTATTGGCAACAGAAAAAGTTGGCGTTCTGATCATAGGAAATTTGCTGTGGCGTATAAATAATAAAAATGATGAGGCAGATGTGGAAATATTTTGTACACACATGGGAGATGAAACTGAACGACGAGGCAGAGGTGGGAAGAGAGAGTGAGAGAGAGAGAGAGAGAGAGAGAGAGAGAGAGAGAGAGGGGGGGGGGGGGGAGGGAGGGAAATGACGAGGAAGATGTGGGAATATTTTTTGCACAAAAATTTGTGACGAAATATACTCTATGTGAAGAAACGCACCACGAAGGAATTATCCGAAAAGGACGGAAATTTGTAAATGTGATGTACATGTACAGGCAAAAAAATAATTGCAGTTTCAGAAAAACTGAATAATGTGTTCAAGGGAAAGAGGTTCACAAACTGAGCAAGTTATTAATACATTGCCCCGCCTCTAGCCCTTAAAGAAACAGTTATTCGGTTTGGTAATGAGTCGTTGGATGTCCTCTGAGGGATATCGTGCCAAAGTCTGTCCAATTGGCGTTTCATGCAGTCAAAATGCCGAGCTGGTTGGAAGGCCCTTCCCATAATGCTCCAAACGTTCTCAATTTAGAAGAGGTCTGGCCACTTTCTGGCCGACGTAGGGTTTGGCAAGAATGAAGACAAGCATTAGAAACCCTCGCCGTGTGCGTGTGGAAATTATCTCGCTGAAATGAAAGCCTAGGTTGGCTTGCCATCAAGGGCAACAAAACGGGGCGTAGAATATCGTCGACGTACCACTGTACTCCAAGGGTGCCATGGATGACAACCAAAGAGGAACGTTTGGAACATTATGGGCAGGGCCGTCCAACCAGATCGGGATTTTGACGATCTAACTCGCCAATTGGACAGAATCTGGGACGATATCCTTCAGGAGGACATCCAACAACTCTGTCAATTAACGAAAAGCCGCATAACTGCTTGCATAAGGGCGAGAGGAAGACCAACGCGTTATTGACTTGCTCAATTTGTAAAGCTCTTTCTCTTGAATAAATCATCCAATTTACCTGTAATTGTAATCAATTATTTGTCTGTACATACACATCACATCTACCGATATCAGTCCTATACTGATAATGTCTTCGTTGTGCGTGATTTTTTTTGTGTGAGTGTACACGTTGAGGTGATATATGTCTGCGGGTAGCCAATGCACATGTACGGCTGGTGGTAGTATCGCGTACGCAAGGTATAAAAGGGTAGCACTCACTTGCACTCAGATGGTTCATGTGAAAAGGTTTCCAACGTGATTATGGCCGCACAACGGGAATTAATAGACTCTGAATGCGGAATGGTAGTTGGAGCTAGACGCATTGGGGATGCCATTTCGGAAATAATTATTGAGTTCAATATTCCGATATCCACAGTGTTAAGGATGTGCCGAGAATACCAATTTTTACACACTACCTCTCACCACGAACAACGCAGTGGCCGTCGGCCTTTACTTAACGACCGAGAGCAGCTGCATTTGCGTTAAATAATCGCTCAATGTGAGACATTTGATGAAAGTGTCCGTTAGGACAGTGAAGCGAAATTTAGCGTTAATGAATTATGGCAGCAGACGACCGATGTGAGTATCTTTGCTAACAAACGACATTGCCTACAGCGCCTCTCCTGGGCTCGTGACGATATCGGTTGGACCCTAGACCATTGGAAAACTGTGGTCTGGACAGATGAGTCCCGATTTCAGTTGGTAAGAGCTGATGGCAGGGCTCGAGTGTGGCAAGCCATGGACCCTACTTGCTGTCAAGAAGGCACTGTGGAAACTGGTGGTGGCTCCATAATAGTGTGGGATGTGTTTACATGGAATGGATTGGGTATTCTGGTCTGACTGAACCCATCACTGCCTGGAAATTGTTAAGTTTGCCTACTTGGATATTATTTTCAGCCATTGATGGACTTTATGTTCCCGAAAACGATGTAATTTTTATGGATGACAGTGCGCTATGAGATCGTGCCATGATTGTTAGTTTGAAGAACATTCGGGACAATTCGAGCGAATAATTTCGCCAGCCATCTCGCTCGACGTGGATGCTACCGAACATGTATGGGGCGTAATTGAAGGCTTAGTTCGTGCAGCGGCAACACTTTCACAATTATGGACAGCTATAGAGGCAGCATGGCTCAATATTGACGCATGGGACTTTCAACGACTTTATGAGTCCATGGCACGTCGAGCTGCTGCACTACCTCGGGCGAAAGGAGGTCCGACACGATATTAAGAGGTATCCCATGACATTTGTTACCTCACACTATAATGAAGAGACAATACAGTATTGGAAAAATATGCAGTGCTGGTACGTGTGTGTGTGTTTGTGGGTGTGTATGTGTACAAAATTCAGGGACAAGTGTCTTATCTTATTTTACGTGGATTTCTCTGACGTTCAAGTGAAGGTTACAGAAATAATGCATATCTTTCAATTTGACACCATTTTTCACAATATAAATAAGTGGAAAAGTAATTTTAATAGTACATGGATGAAATAAAGAGGTTCAAAATTCAGAGGCAAACTTCTTACGCTATTTTACACAAATTTCTTTCACTTTCAAGTAAGTTTTGGGGAAGTAATGCGTATCTTTGAACTCGATTCCACTGTCTCACACTAACTGTATCACTTTGACTTATCACTAATTAAGTACATAAATACGTATATGTAGACAATTCAGAGGGAAATATCTTAGACTGTCAAATAAAGGTCACGGAAATACTGCAAATGTTTGATCTTTACGCTATTTTTCTTTTTTTACAAAATTGAAATATAGCTTACATCTACATTCCGGTTGGCCGCCTTAACTTAATACCGCACTGTGACTGACTGGAGAGGAGACGAGGTGGAGTGGAAAACATAATTGGCAGATGGGTTAGTTCCGTCATATTTGATACTGAGTGGTTATTTCATTTTAATGGCTCCTAAAATAGTAGGCTGTTCTTGGCTAGAGAGATGTGGGGAGAGGGGAAGAGGGAAAGGGAGAATGCTTTGTCGCATGATGATAATGACCACATCATTGATAAGTAGGATGAGGCTTGCTGCTACCTTGTAGTGTAATGCCATTGCCTCTGGATGCAGATAAACAAGTCGAGCATTTGCAGTTCAAGCCAGTGGGATCACAAGGTTCAATAGACAATTTGTCTGCAAAGTGAACCAGAATACATATAGGTGTATTATTTTCCTACCTGACGCCACTTCAGCAACTTGTGTGTCTGACGAATTTGATATAAAATGGATATGGCAACACAAACACCCAGTCCTGAGGAAGGAAAACCTCTGCCCCACATGGAACTGGACCCAGGGCCTTTTCATCTGTAGGCAGTAGTTTCGTGGCCAGATTTCTCTGAAACTGTCATGCAACATAGTCCAGGGTATTTTATGTTCATTACCTTGAACAATCAGTCGGTTACTAGCGGTGCGTAATAACTGCAATCAAGATTCAGTACATCCAACGACTTTCCAGTTTACTTCCTACTTTTCACTTTTCTTTTTAGTACAATGAAGAGACTGCACAGTGAGAGCCTATAAGCTGGCTAGCAAAAGAGAAGTGTCTTATAAGGAACTGACTACCATAAAACGTTCAGAATCCTAGGATGAGTCACAGCTTCAGGCAAACAGACAGGCGTTCACGTCTTTCCATCCGACACACTCTGAATGGGACGCAATATGGCTTTTGTCAGTCGAGAGTGTGAGTCACCATTACCTCAGGAGCGACACCACAAAATAAAGTTCTGCTCAAACTTCAGAATACAACATTCAAGTTGGTTCTTACTGTTACTTTCTCATCTGTGCCTGTTTGTTGGCCGTCTTAAAGGTGTGTTTCGAAATTGTACCACGTAGTGGGAGAGATTTATTGCCTGCCTCCTCGCCCCATGACTCTATTGGTTAAACAGCGCGTGCACTTGCGGGAGATTGATTAACATGTTTACTTGAGTTTTACTTGACGGAACTCACAGTGTCTGTCACCCTTGGCAGGCGAGTTCCTGCGCTGGCGAAAACAGCCAAGTTACAGAGCACCCAGAAAGAGAACACTTCACGTTAGGATATGGAGGAGTAAACACTTCATGTGAGGAGTCTGAAGTGTACATATTTGCTGCTAGGTGACTGATGAGGTGAGTGTTGCGGTCACAAGGAAGGATGTTTCCGCTTGAGTACTGAGAACAGAGAGTTGAACTCAGAAAATGCAGCGGCTCTCGTCGTTACCTACTGCATTACGCTATAAGTTTTGTAAGGTGGACGAGTGTTGCTATCTCCGGTTCCGTCGGTATGAGGTATTAATTTACTCACTTCAGGACCCAGATATTCCGTTTTAATACTTCGCAACCAGCTAGTTCACTTTCAGTACATTTTGACTATCTCATTGGTGTTCGAACCTGTTGTCTGTGTTCTACCTGTAATTTACTAACCATGGATACAGTCATTGATCATATTCGTCTATTTTTCATATAACTTTGCATTTACAGTGCCCACTAACCTGTGCCAAGGTTAGAGTTCCTGAATGGAATCCCTTATCCAACCATTAAATTATTATTTGTTTATATCCAAACAAGGCTTGTTCCTCTGTTCCCAGTATACTTAGCTGCTGGGGCACTCTCCTTAAATTTTCTTTCCCCTGAACTTGCTATATCAGAAAACATTATCCTGTACACCTTTAATTTCTTTTAAATCTGCCACTATTATTATTATTATTATTATTATTATTATTATTATTAATCCCCATTGGCGACAGTACAGCAGCTGCAGTAGTAAACGTACTGCCAGTACTAACTTTATTAGTTCATAGTCAGTATTATTTACTCACATCGCCACTTCAGACAATCAAATCATTTTAATACTGTCTGTCATATTCAAACTTTTATTTTTTAGGAAACTATGATGTAAAGAAGGTAATGTTTGTGTGAAACCCTAGTCCAGTGAAAGAGAGGGTCTGATGGCCTAATCACGTCAGCTTACACAAATAAAATAAATATATGTATTATACAACTATAATGGGCGACCTTGCCTGTGTCGCAACTTGTGAGCACCTGTGAATTTGTCCTATTGCAGATGGAAAAATACATTTGGGTCACTTATGTTCCATGTTGTCTTGACTGAAAAAATGGTTCAAATGGCTCTGAGCACTATGGGTCTCAACTGCTATGGTCATCAGTCCCCTAGAACTTAGAACTATTTAAACCTAACTAACCTAAGGACAGCACACACGTCCATGCCCGAGGCAGGATTCGAACCTGCGAGCGTAGCAGTCGCACGGTTCCGGACTGCGTGCCTAGAACCGCTAGACCACTGCGGCCGGCCTGTCTTGACTGATTTCGCAATTACCTTATGCTTTTACTGATATGCTCATTACCCTCACAGTAACACGTGAGCAGTCTTCGAGAGCATTAGACGTAAGTTATGTAATTTTCATTTGTTGTAGGTTTTTCCTTTAGAATTTTTCAAATTTTTACTAGTAGACAGCCGTCCAACACTATAAGAGTAATAAGAACTGGTTTGCTTATGTCTTGTTTGTTTTGAAAACATGTTTTTATAATGGTTACTATTGATTATTCGATGTGATTTACGGCACAACAGTTCTGACATACGTCATGCTTTTATTCGATGTGACATACTATTTCCTTGTTGTTCAATATGTTTCACGGCACATGGTATTCTCTAAAAGTTATTCTTTTGGTTGAAAATCAGTGAATGATTTGATGCTGTAAAGTTATGTGGGTATCATGTGGCTGGAGTGATTTATTGTAAATTGAATTGAATACGTGGTGATCTTAATAACAATACATAAATGTTTATGTAAGTCTACAATGGCATTGCCCCAATATATGAACGTTACAAAAATAAGTAGCATGACTGTGTAATAGTATCGTTACTGGTGTCCCGGCTACTATTGAATGTTTCCTCAAATCAAACATTCTATAGCAGCAGTACTTCTGTACGAAAGTGAGGTCGCTTGAATAAAGATGCGCTTGTGTATCTTCAGGATGTTTATCTTGGCATTTGAAAGTCGCCTACCATGGTACGATACTTATTAGACGATTGATGTGCAAATCAAAAACAAATATAGCACCCTTATAGTTAAAATGTCCTTGATGAACTTATGCTAGACATGAGTCTTAGCGTAACTTCAGCGGCATCCATTTTATTCAGAACTGTGGTATACACCACTTCTAAGACACACCGAACAACGCGCTCCAGTACGCGGCCGCCAAATACATCGCTGGCCGCACTTCTCCGGGCGGCTCGCGGCTACCATCGCTGGCCGCCTTCACGCGCGTTTGTCAGCACACAGCATTTGGCTACGCCAGGAAACATTGCGATTGGTTTTCCCTGGAAAACAGCAACCCCAGCCGACGGCTCCATTAACTAGCAAGCGTTATGTAAACCCGGCCGCCGCCGCAAACGACAGCTCTCATCGGGAAGTGCAGTACGCCGTGTTCCAGCTGCTTGTGTGTGACTCGGCGCACCGCTCGAGGTTACCTGGCTGCTCGGCGGAAATCTTGCGACTTCACTTGGAGAGACTGAACTTCACTGGACTTGGGAATAATTACGGGACGTGCACCCCACCATGCACATTTGGACATTGGTATAACCAAACTATAATTATGCATTACTTGTGAATGGGAGCCTGGGTAGACGCTTGGCTAACATAATTGTTAAAAAGTAATTTGTAATTTAATAAACCAGACTGAAGAGGTTATTGTGTTACTTCTGGTCATAACAAGAACCAAGGGGTGATGTAATGTGGCCAGTTTCCTCTGGAAAAGTTAGGCAATTTATTTCAAGATATTTTATGCTCATTCTCTTGATCAAGTAGTCGATCACTGATGCAGCATAATTGCAAACAAGATTCAGTACCTCTAGTGACTGTCCCTTCAATTTCCTATTTTTCACTTCTGTTTTTAGTACAGTGGAGGAACTGTACTAAGAGCTGGCTATCACAAAATAAGGGTCTTAAAAGTAACTGATCACTATAAAAATGTTCAGAGTCACAGGAAAATTCACAGCCCCAGGTAGACAGATCGGCATTTGCGTCGTCCCGTACCATGCTCTCTGGATGCAACACAGGATGGCTTTTTTCTATCAATGTACAGGAGGATTATTCGCAGAATCCTTCTGCACTACGCTGCAACTTTGATTAGATTGGCGAGTATTGTGATCGCCGATTCCATAGGGATGCGATATCTGTTCACTCCCTTCAGGAGCCACTTATTCCGTTTCAACACTTTTGGATCCAGCTAATATGCTTTCAGTAATTAAATGTTCAATTATTTATGTCAGTGGGTAACACATTTGTTTTGCTTTTCGTCAAGAAATCTGGTTATTATAGCGACCGCTTGTTTCTGTTATAGATCAGATGACCCGTTGTGTCACATTATTATATTCTTTAATTAATCAGCTGTTCACAAGGAATGCTTCCTTCTATGTAGCTCACTGGAGGTCGTATTCTAGCATTCATAGCAGCACAACGGACATCCCACACAGCGACACTAACTCCTAAACCACATGTTGCTCACTGAATACCATTCAATATTGTAGACAGAATTGCACATGATATTAAACCAGATAAAGTTTCGTTTACCATCTCCATTAGAGCCCTCCTAAACATTAACAGCATAAGGATCCAGTATATCATAGGTACCAGAACTTACCTAAACAACTGACACCAAGTTTTTATGTAGATCATGGTGGTTTGATTTTGTATATGAACTTCATCACATCAGTGAAAGAAAAAATAAGCTTTTTAATGGAGAGAACAGGGCATTAAAGAAGTCGTTTTCTCTATTATGATGATAGTTTCCTACTACAGAAAGAGGGTGTACAAGGGGACTGATCCTTTAATGAGAAAATAATTTTTGGAAAGTATCCGTTTCGTCTATGGAGAAAAGTGACTGTATTATTATACATTTCTTTTTATTTTTTGAATCGCAGTCACAGAAAAGGTTTACAGTCATTACTGCTTTTAGTCACATTTTGGCTGTGTTCAGACTGCAAATGTCATAAACGGCATTTAGCAAAGAAAGCGTTCACTAGATATTTATGGATCCTTTATTTGCCATATCCATCATTTTACATAATGATTTTGAAGATGGCCAGTATATGCTAGAACCGCTAATATTTGTACAGCCCTTTTGTGCTTGTGAGTAATACAAGTAAAAATAAATGTGTAGGTAGGTGACTGCCACGAAAATGATTATCAGGTTAATAAAGCATACAGAACAGAATGTCAGTAGATCAGGAAACAAAAAAAAAAAATTTCCACAGATGCAGATGCTACTGCCAAATCCCTCAAAGACGCGAGGAACCCAGTATCTACACTCTCGCTCAGTAGTAGTAGTAGCAGTAGTTGTATATTTGTGCCGACTCTGGTACACGTTGCACATAAATGTGGTACTGAAGTTCGTGATACCACTGACTTAAAGTGAAACATATGGGTTGCCTGCATGCAAAGGCAGTGACTTCACAATCCAAAAAGGCGCAATCCCTGTCTCTCTTTATTAATCACTTCGTCATGTACAGGACATGCCCCCCCCCCCCCCCCTTCTCAGTTCTCTCGCCAATCAAACTTCAAGGCTCTGGAACTAACTCAGTAGTGGTAGTGGGACCACTATTACCTCGCTAGGTGACAATGTTAACCGATTTACAGGGTGACTACCGAATTTCGCCTCGTGTGTGTGTGTGTGTGTGTGTGTGTGTGTGTGTGTGTGTGTGTGTGTGTGTGTGTGTGTGTGTGCGTGTGTGTGTGTGTGTGTGTGTGTGTGTGTGTGTGTGTGCACAAAACATTTCGACATCAGCTCCATTATTTATACGTTTCATACGTCACAGTGTATTTCATAACTCTCTCTTTCTCCCTCCCAATCTCTCTCTCTCTCTCTCTCTCTCTCTCTCTCTCTCTCTCTCTCCCACCTGAGCTTCACCATTAAATTTCATCTCTCACCTGCGGTCATAATACATTAAGAAATACCTCCAGAAACTGCCACTTTCAGTAGCTGACACTACTAGCTGCTGATACAACAAGTAGCCAACACCCTTACATCCATTATAGCTGACAGCACCCTCCACCAGAAGCTGACACCTACTGCACTTTGAGAACAAATTTTTGCGCCATGTTCAAAAAGGTTTAAACAGTCAAGGTTTACGGGTAGAAGAAGACATACACACACATACACACACGCACACACACACACAAATTTATCGTTCTGAAATGTTATGGATGTCAGTGCAGTCACTTGTTAGAAGTCCTAGTGCAGCTCAGTACAGGAAAAATCTCCTCATATCTCAGGTGTCTCATGACATACAGCCCAGCCGGCTGAAAAGGCAAAGATGATGCATGACACCTGGCTAATACTATGTTACATTATGCACAAACAATATATTGCAGAGGCAATGATAAGAAACAATTCTCCCAACATAAACTGAATCATGATTTCTTTTTTCATACAATATTTTATATATAATCTACTCATCTTCATTGTTCTTAAATACAATGTTTTCACATTCAATGCTTTTACATAAAAATGCTCTTTGCATTCATTATCTTAGTAATTATGATGATTAACTAAATTTCAGTCGAAATGACGAAATCAAGATAAACAGAACATAAGATTAATGAGAAAAAAGTATGTGAGTTCACGTAATTACGAAGGTATCAGTTACCTCAAATTACAATTAAAATTTATAATTTACATTTTTCACACACATTTTAGCGTACTTACATTACTGAAGGTTTTTATTACTTTTCACATATTTTTTACACTTTTTCAGCTATTTACATTTTTACAAAAATTCACAATTGAAGTCAATTGCCATTATTCATGTGGTAATGGCCACAAGCCAATGTATTTACCTTGTGCATAAGTGTCAAACATTTATTTAGCAAACACAGTCGTCGTCGCGTATAAGGGGTTCCTTTTTATTTGTGGATGACCGGTTTCGATCTACTAAATAGATCATCACCAGATCTACCTTCCTTGGTGGTAGCAGGAATCCCTGACACGGAATGCAGAAATGATGATCATCGCCGTAGTAGACCGAAACTGGTTATCCATAAATAAAAGTAACAACTTTCGCGAGACCACGACTGTATTTACTAAGTAATTATGATACTATAAATTCGATGTTGCGCGGAACAATGTTCCAAAAAATATCAAGTATTAGACATCCTGCACAGTTTGTGTTGTTTGGAAGTAGAGGTCACATGTTGCTTTGACTGAATTACAGACAGTACGTTATTATTTATTTCCGAATATCACACAGATTGCTTGTAACAACCTGTGGCTAACCTATTTACAGAAAACTTTCATTATTCTCTGATCCTGCTCATTACGTGATCAGATTCTATCTATATGCCTACTTTTCCTATTCTATCTATATGTCTACTTTTGCTCGAAGATCACCAAATTATATAACAGGTCCACCATGAAGTCCGTCTTTCATTAAACTAACTTCATTTTTATCCACCAGCTGAATACTCTATCTGATATTTGCAGGGAAACCAAAAGTATCGAACCTTGTATGATTTTATTTCTTGATGACCTCTTAGATATTCGGAGTGGTAATGTGATATATGAGCCAACGGCCTTGCCGCAGTGTTAACACCGTTTCCCGGCAGATCACCGAAGTTAAGCGCTGTCGGGCTTGGCTAGCACTTGGACGGGTGGCCGTCCGGTCTTCCGAGAGCTGTTGGCAAGTGGGCTGCACTCAGCCCTTGTGAGGCAAACGGAGGAACTACTTGATTGAGAAGTAGCGGCTCCGGTCACGGAAACTGACAACGGCCGGGAAAGCGGTGTGCTGACCGCACGCCCCTCCATATTCGCATTCAGTGACGCCTATAGTCTGAGGATGACACGGCGGTCGGTCAGTACCATTAGGTTTTTCTGGGACCTGTTCGAATTTAGTTAAGGCGATACATGAAGCTACCTGTGTCTGTGTACCACAGTCTTACATGAATTTTCATGAACTTGTCTATTATGTGTCCTCAAGAGAACTCTTCATGCTCCACCTGCACTTGGCGTCCACACTCATTCCTCACTCATAGGAGTTGATAGACGCAGCTAACTGGTCTCAAGCTAACAGAACGTGGCCGTCGATCTCGTGCAGACAACTGCCAAATCAAATGTCTTCTGGCTATAGCAACGCAAGAAGAACCTCCGACAACTTTTATGAATTTTACAGAGAAAATAATTTACGATGCTACCTCATCTGTTCTTGAAAAGTGGCTAAATTTCGTACACCGTCGACCCTACCAACAGTGGAATTGTCATTGCGGTGTAGCTAGTTACTCTTGTAACATATCCACAAAAGAGATGAAAGCACTTCAGCGGTTCCGAGAAAATTGTGAGACAATCATTCTCCAAGCAGACAATCGGAATTGTATGATCCTGCTACCGCGTTAGGTACACAAGTAAAAAATATACTATCTATTAGAGAACGACGCCTACACGAAAAATGAAGGCTATCCACCAACCGATTGAAGAGGAGCTTCTCCAACATACATTCCCAGATAAGAAGCTAGTGAAGAGGCTTCGCCCACGAGCAGCTGCGTCACCTAGACTTTACAGAGTACCTAATATCCACGAGGAAGGAGTTATCAGTCCATCCATTTATTAGCAAAATCGATGCACCAATAAATGAATCAGTAATAGATCTGACAGTGCTGCTCAGCCTCATTGTGGATAAATGCCACCGACACATTCGGAATTCGGCAGATTTCATCCATCAGCTACGGGACTTTCGACTGGGCCAAGGAGATCTCATGGTAGTCTTCGACGTGGTATCTGTCTTTACAAGGGTAGCGCTAAGAAAATCCCTACGCGTCATAGGCGAAAAGAGCCAGCGGGAATGGCGTCTGGGGTGACTGCGGACAAACTAGACAAGGCTCTGTCCTTTTGAACACCATATAATTGCTTATTCAGGTCTGTATAATCCGTTCTCAGTTGATGTACCTAGAATAAAACACAGAATCGCTTCCTGAGTGGTACCCACCAATGATTTTGGCTCACTCATTGTAAACGCTTCATCTAACACATATGGACAAACAACAGGATAAACACAATGCGATGAACGTAAGACACTTAATTTTATCAGAGCGAAACATTTATTTTTGCCTAAATGCTAACCATGGGCAATTATTTCGGTGACTGACATAATATCCATGCCATCTACATGTGAAACACGTTACAGGCGATTACGGTGCACAGGGGGCACTACGGGCTAGTAAATTACATAGCATACATCTGTCACGACTCATGGTCGCATAATTTTCACGTGTACTGTCTCTATACTAGTTCCCATTTATGCCTTCTTCAACCTTCACAAATTTCACCACTTTCTCAATCAAATTTTCTCTTCTTTGCGAAGTATATGAGGGTAGAGCTGTCAACTAAACCAGTCTACTTTCATTCGTCCCACTGTGTTGATAATGTTGCGTGCTGCTGCACGACATTCCTCGATCTCACTGATAGCCTCTGACCTGTTATTATGGGCCAAGATGGTATAGACATCGTTGTTCGCAAAATACACACATCAAAAAAAGTTTTGCATCACGTTGGTTCCGAGAGTTCCGGAACCTGTACAGAAAATTGGTATAGAGATCAACATAAACATCATTTCCGCCCTCTTTATTGATCATGAAAACCACAGATTGTATGTTGTACCACCATACAGCGAGACCTTCAGAGGTGGTGGTCCAGATTTTTGTACACACAGGTACCTCTAATACGCAGTAACACGTCCTCCTGCATTGATGCATGCCAGCATTCGTCGTGGCATACTGTCCACAATTTCATCAAGGCACTGTTGTCCAGATTGTCCCACTCCTCAACGGCTATTGGGAGTAGATCCCTCAGAGTGGTTGATGGGTCACGTAGTCCATAAACAGGCCTTTTCAATCTATCCCAAGCATGTTCGATAGGATTCTGATATGGTTGAGAGCAGGATAAAGGGGCTGCTGGAGTGGAAGGCTGAGCAACAAATTGAAGATGGAATATAAAATTTAATTTATTACGCAAGAAAATTCATGCAAGGTACTGGTAACAACATATTGACATATAACTTGTTCAATTTAAATGTACATCAGGTGATTTAATATGAATCATCACCAAATTAGCTAAAATTTTAATGCTTGTAAAATGTTATTACGAAACACAGGAAATTACCAAACTGGTCACTGTATTTAAGATTTACATAACCTAATGGGCACATTGGCTTACAGGAAATAATATCACACACGTATAGCAATATCCGCCCACTACAGCACTGTCCTACGTGACCTTGTGTGCCACAATGATTCAAAACAGTTTAACACTCAACAGTAGTGAGTAAGAGAAAACGACAAAAAAAAAAAACACACACGGCACTTAAAATTAGCCTTGAATTATTCCTAGCTGTGGTTAAGAGTGAATTAATTTTAATCCAACAGGTAAACAGTGGTGTCACAGTAGATTTAAACTTTACTTGACTAGCGTGATAATTTGGGCGTCCCTTAACTGACATAAATTCGGTAACAAACTGAAATGCAATTTAAAGACACTCAAATTAGGGTGTTGTGAAACACTTCATCAACAATTTAAGCAAACACGCCCACACAGGCACTCCAGTTCATAAGTAAATCAACTAGGGCACAGGTCAGTATTTCGACAAGCGCGTGGAAACACTTACTGCTCAGCAGCGCAAACCAGAATACCACAGAAAGAAGTCTCGCTGTAACTCCACCAGATGAAGATACACCAAACTAACAGCTCACCTTTAACAATATAAAACCAAATGCCGCTAATAAGGTAATGGCCAGAATAACACCAGCCCGTAGCCACAGCGTGATGGAAGTTGAACTCGTAAACAGAACGAACGACAGTGAGTCACTGCAGCACCTCTAGTTGCGCTGCTCTGCCGGCCCCAATACAACTGCCACACACACACACCACTTGCCGACGCGACTTCCGGCGTCGCTCCCCCCAGGCGCGCTCGTCTCTCTCTGCCCGAGACTCCCTTTCGGAGTTCCTGCACGGAATCCCAGAGGGCGCCCCAACCCGCGCACCGCAAAGCGAATCGAAAAAGATCGTACACACTACACCGGAACAATCAAATCGCAGGAGCACACGGCACAGGTTCAAATATGGTGAACATGCTGGCCACTCTAGTGGAGCGATGTCGTTATCCTGGAGGAAGTCATTCACAAGATGTGAACGATGTGGGCGCGAATTGTCGTCCATAAAGACGAATGCATCGCCAATATGCTGCCGATATGGTTGTAGTATCGGTCGGAAGATGGCATTCACGTATCGCACAGCCGTTACGGCGCAGTTCATGACCACCAGCGGCGTACGCCTGCTTCACGTAATGCCACCCAGAAACATTGGGGAACCTTCACCTTGCAGCACTCGTTGGACAGTGTGTCGAAGACGTTCAACCTGACCGGCCTGCCTCCAAGCACGTCACCGACAATTGTCTGGTTGAAAGTATATGCGACACTCATCGGTGAAGAGAACGTGATGCCAATCCTGAACGGTCCATTCGGCATGTTGTTGGGCCTATATGTGCCGCGCTGCATGGTGTCGTGGTTGCAAAGATGGACCTTGCCATGGACGTCGGGAGTGAAGTTGCGCATCATGCAGCCTATTTCACACAGTTTGAGTAGTAATACGATGTCCCATGACTGCACGAAAAGCATTATTCAACATGGTGGCGTTGCTGTCAGGGTTCCTTCGAGCCGTAATCCGTAGGCAGCGGTCATCCACTGCAATAGTAGCTCTTGGGCGGCCTGAGCGGGGCATGTCATTGATAGTTCCTATCTCTCTGTATCTCCTCCATGTCCGAACAACATCGCTTTGGTTCACTCCGAGACGCCTAGACACTTCCCTTGTTGAGAGCCCTTCCTGTCACAAAGTAACAATGCGGACGCGATCGAACCGCGTTATTGACCGTCTAGGCATGGCTGAATTGCAGACAACCTTCTTCCTGGTGGGAAGACTGGAACTGATCGGCTGTTGGACCTCCTCCGCCTAATAGGCGCTGCGCATGCATGGTTGTTTACATCTTCTGGCGGATTTAGTGACATATTTGAACAGTCAAAGAGGCTATGTGATAAAATATCCAGTCATCGTCTATCTTCAAGAGTTCTGGCAACCGAGTTGATACAAAACTGTTTTTGATGCGTGTAGTTCATGATTATGCACGTTGTAGGAGTGCCCAGTAGAAACACCTATAAACTATCAGTGTCTTCAGTGCTAATGAAACATGACTAGGACGCAGGATTCATGGTGTCTACTCCCTCCAGCACTACTTTAGACATTAGTCGAGTCCATGCCACAGTTTCTTCAGCAAAACATTCCCTCATGTCAGTCGTAACATGGTCCAGTGTTGGAATAAAAGCAGTTCTTTTCCAATATGTCATAGCATCATCATTATGATCGCAGTTATCCATGTGTCTTTGTCTGGCTGTAAGAGGAGGAACACTCATCTCCACGGCTAACTCTTCCATAGCTGCCTTCGCCATCTCAACAATACGAGCAAAGTGGCTATCAGCATTAGCTCTCATGCCGTCGTGCACCTTGAGCGTCGAATCTAAGTTTGCTTTTGCCATCGCGACGTCCAAGCTAGGGTCTTGTAAGATTTTGCTGATGGGATGTGTCGTGCTCATAGTGTCACTCAGTGTAAACAGAGTGATAATAAGCTCGCAATTAGAGAGAGCTCGAAGGAGAATATTGATTTTGGCAGCCGTTGTTGTCTCCCTTCAACACTGTTATTTCTTTAAAAACTTTGCAAACTGTTCCGAGATCAGCTGCAAATTGAATAGCAACATCATGTCACTCAATCCATCTCGTTTGACAATGTGACTGCAGCGAGTGTTTTAGGTGACTCTTCAATGTTGCGAACCGCTTGCTAGACGCTGTAACGAACGATACCACTTCTTCAGTAGTACCAACTTTGAAACTGACAGAGAGAGTGAGGTTGAGCTAATGACTTCGACACGGTGCTACTTGCGTGTTGATAGCTTTCTTTTTTATTGTAGCCACATCTCCTTTCAATTCTCACATATTAATTGAGCAAAAATCATAACCAATACCAACACAGTTCTCCAGAGAAAGGATTTCCATTCTCCTTAGAATCGTAGTTCCTAATACTTAACCAGTAGCGCTACGCTCTTCAATTGACTGCTCTTGAGGTCCATCGCCAATGTTTCCACTACAATAATTGTCTTTATAGATGTCAATGAAGCCCAAAAATCTTTCGTGTAATTTGCCGACACTGCAGCTAAACTTAGTTGGGCGATGTGCGCTATGTCCGTAGTCAAATCGAAGATTGTGCTGTAATAACGAGAATCTTTTATTTCCTCCAGTATTCTCGATAACATCACTGTTTCACAGCATGAAATAAGTTCGTTACACGTTGTTTTCCTTTTGTAAGTGGCGTACGCTTTAGTGGTCTCAAGGTTATGTTTTAGTTGCAAGTCTCCAGCGTCAATTTTAAATCTTAGAAGATCTCTAAAGTTTCTCTCGTTACTCACTATACTTTCACGGTCATTTTCGTTTTCTCATTGACTCCCATCATCTCCATGCCGCTGCAGAAGAATATTTTGCTTTCCATGAATTTATTATAGGTACAAGACGGCCTCTGTTTTCCCTAATGCTTTCCATTCTCTGTCTGGACAATTGATTTATGACCTGAAGTTCGCGGTTGTCTCGTGTCGCCAAAAATAATTTTGCATCTGTTGACGCTTCGACGAGGTACCTGAGCTGAGAGTGGGTCTCAATGTCACCATCTTTACCAGTACGTTGGTCAACCTTTGTTAGTGGTTCAGTCACAAGTATCTTGGCGATAATGGATTTCTTTCCTCAAACCATTATTCACAAAAATTGAACAGTTAATGCAAAGAGGTACCTTTTTTAACTTGTGAGAACACCAGCCATGGATACTGTTCAAAGTGATTATCGTGCACTTGTCTGCTTTCAAATCATCTCCTCTCGTTGTGCTGGTAAGTACGAATGATATAATCTTTTTGTGGTTTCCTTGCAGCTGTAAGAAGCTTGTGTTTTATATCATCACTAATATTTCTGACACTAATATATCCAAATAATTGCTAATATCCGTGGGATTAAAGGAACCATTCAATGAACTTTGTTGTGGAAATTTTGACGAAGTGTTGGGCTCTGCCTGTACATCTGGTGGTGTTTTTGCGGCTGAATGGTGACCGGAATCTTCAGGTGTTCCTACTTTCCTCTTTCTTATTACGCAACGCTACATTTTATTGTATTGTTACGACGTAGGCAAATTAGATGCCAATTATTATCGAATAAACACTTTACTCGCAGTGAAAAATGCAACACTAGTTGACTTAGCCCAGCGCGTCCCCATATGTATCCGCCACAACCCTACGCCTCATCACAGAAGATAGGTTAAGGAAAGGCAAACGTACATTTATAGCATTTGTAGACTTAGAGAAAGGTTTGACAACGTGGACTGGAATACTCTCTTTCAAATTCTAAAGGTGGCAGGGTTAAAATACTGAGAGTGAAAGGCCATTTACAATTTGTACAGAAACTACATGGCAATTTTAAGAATCGAGGGGCACGAAAGAGAATCAGTATTGTATTGTACCGAACCGGGGACCTAGAAACGACGGAGAGGCTTCGTCCCGCCGTATCCCTCAGTGGTTCCCAACCCCACAACAGGCCACAGCAGTCGACGCGCCCCACCGCCGCACACACCGAACCCAGGGTTATTGTGCGGTTCGGCCCCCAGTCGACCTGCTACCTCGGAACGTCTCATACCAGACGAGTGTAACCCCAGATATTCACGTGGTAGAATAATTATGGTCTATCCGCACTTGGAGACAGTGTTTGCATAGCAATCGCTGACATAGTGCAACTGAGGCGGAATAGAGGGAACCAGCCCGCATTCGCAGAGGCAAATGGAAAACCACCTTCAAACCATCAACAGGCTGGCCGGCACATCGTACCTCGACACTAATCCGCCGGGTGGTTTCCCGCCGTGGACCGTCACGCCTTCTCGCTCAGGAAGCAGCGCGTTAGACCGCGCGGCCATCCGGGCGGGCAGAGAAGCAGTGGTTGCGAAAGGAGTAAGGCAGGGTTGTAGCCCATCCCCCATGTTATTCAATTTGTACATAGAGCAAGCACTAAAGGAAACAAAAGAAAATTTTGGAGTAGGAATTAAAGTCCAGGGAGAAGTAATAAAAACTCTGAGTTTTGCCGATGACATTGTAATTCCGTCAGAGACAACAAAGGACTTGGATGAGCAATTGAACGGAGTGGACAGTGTCTTGAAAGTATATAAGATGAGCATCAACAAAATGATTAGGAGTCTAATGGAAATTAGTCGAATTAAATCAGATGATTCTGAGGAAATTTGATTAGGAATTGAGACACTTTAAGTAAAAGATGAGTTTTGCTATTTGAGAAGTAAAATAACTGATGATGATCGAAGTAGGGGCGATATAGAATGTAGACTGACAATAGTAAGAAAAGTGTGTTATGAAGAAGAGAAATTTGTTAAAATCGAGTATAGATTTTAGTGTAAGGAAGCTCTTTCTGAAAATATTTGCGTGGAGCATAGCCATGTATCGAAGTGAAACATTGACGATAAACAATTTGGACAAGAAAAGAATAGAAGCTTTTGATATGGGGTGATTCAGAAGAGCCGGCCGCTGGTGCCGAGCGGTTCTAGGCGCTTCAGTCTGGAACCGCGCGACCGCTACGACCACAAGTTCGAATCCTGCCTCGGGCATGGATGTGCGTGATGTCCTTAGGTTAGCTAGGTTTAAGTAGTTCTAAGTGTAGGGGACTAATGACCTCAGATGTTAATTCCCATAGTGCTCAGAGCCATTTGAGCCATTTGAAGCTACAGAAGGATGCTGAAGATTAGATGGGTAGATCACGTAACTAATGAGGAGTTACTGAGTTGGGAAGAAGAGAAATCTGTGGCACAATGTGACTGGAAGAAGATATCGGTTGGTAGGACACATTCTCAGACATCAAGGGATCACTAATTTATTACTAGAAGCGGGGGGGGGGGGGGGGGAGGGGGGGAATCGTAGAAGGAGACCAAGCGATGAATACATACATTAAGCAGATCCAGAAGGATGTAGGTTGTAGTAGTTACTCGGAGGTGAAAAGGCTTGCACAGGATAGAGTAGCAGCATCGACCTAGCCTTTGGACTAAAGGCCACAATAACAACATGCTTTACTCCTGGTTTCTGAATCACTTCATAATCAAACTCACTCAGTTTGAGTGCCAACCTTGATAACCGACTTGAAAGGCCTTTCACGCTTAACAAACACTAGAAAGATGCATAATCTGTTATTACTTTAAATTTCCTACCATACAAATAACAACGAAAATAAGAAATTCCAAATACTACTGCCAACATCTCTTACTTGGTTGCTGAATTTCGCCCAGCCTCCTACAAATGTCTAGATGCATATGCTACCAGGTGCCCATTTTCATTGTATTTCTTATTCAGAATACTGGGATACCCTCTCCACGCAGCTCGATAGCCACCCCTTCGCCTACCACCACCCTGACGATGTAACCCATGCCGCCTCCTTTCTCCAGCAGACCTTGTCTGAGGCCGTGGAGGCCCACGTCCCTACTGTCGCCATCCACCTCCACCGTCCTACCTTACCCCCACAGGCCATCCTCCTCCTCCGTGAATCCCGCTGTGTCTTCCTCCACACGCGTCACCCGGACACACTCTGACACCACCGGCAACTCCAGCGACACATTCGAAATTTGCTCGCGGCTAAGATACGCCGGGACTGGCGACGGACATGCAACCGTTTAAATGCTACCCTACCTATAAACTCGTCCAAGTTCTGGTCAGCCTTCCGTCGCCTTACCGAAACTGAACCCTCCCCCTACTATCCTGTTCTCCATGATGACCACCCCTTCCCTGACACCCTTAGTAAGACCAATCACGTTGCCTCTTACCGCTACGATGTCTTATCCATCCCCAGTTCGATTACTCCCTCTAACCAGATGTTCGCGATTGAACTGACACTTCCGTCCCTCCCCTCGCACCTGGTTTCCAGTACTTGGACAACATTGCACACACGGAACTCAATGCCCCTATCGCTACACAGGATCTCATTGTTACACTCCGCACGAAACACAAAACCGCTCCTGGTCACGATCGTGTCACCTACCGTCACATTCATGAAGCTCCTGTCTCTTTCCTCTAAACACTGGCCAGGCTCTACAGTGTAGTCCTGTCCACCGGTTACTACCCTGACCTGTGGATAACCTCCCGTATCCTGATGTTCCTTAAACCTGGTAAACCGCCGTCCCATCAGCCTTACCTTGGTCTTCAGCAAGGTCCTGGAATCTATCCTCACCCGCTGCATCCACGAGCATCTCCGCCAGCACCGCCTCCTTCCCATTACCCATTGTGGCTTTCAGCCGTCCTTATCTTCTGACGACCTTCTCCTTCACCTCACTCATCTCCTTTCCGAACAGCTTAATTCCTGTCGTTCTGCAATCTTCCTCTCCATGGACTTCGAACGTACTTATGACCGCGCATGGCATTCCGGTCTCCTTTTCAAGATCCAAACCTTCGCCCTTCCCATTAACTACGTCCGTCTGATCAGCTCCTTCCTCACCAACCGTCCTTCCCACATCACCATCCATAACACAGATTCCTACACCTTTTTTTTCCCACCGCCGGTGTGCCCCAAGGCTCTGTCCTCTCCCCCCTTCTGTACCTTTTATATACGGCGGACATGCCGCCACCGTCACCCCCCATCCACCTTCTCCAGTTTGCCGATGACACCACTTTCATTGCCCTTGCCCCCACCCAGCAGCGCTCCCAACACCTTCTCCAATCCCATCTTGACCAGTTCACCGCTTGGTGCAACCAGTGGTTGCTCAAGGTCAATACCTTCAAAACCCAGGTGATCACTGTAGGCAAAACCACCCCTTCCTTCCGCCTCCTTGATTTATATCTCACCATCTATAGCCGTCTTATCGCCCTCACCCCCACCCTTAAGTACCTTGGCGTCACCCTCGACTGTCGCCTCTGTTGGACTCCCCATCTCCAGACAGTCCAAGCCAAGGCACACTCCCGACTCCGTCTCCTCAAGTTCCTTTCTGGCCGTACGTGGAGTCTGGACCCCTCCACCATACTCCACACCCATAAATCCCTCATCCACCCTATCCTTTGTTACGCCCATCTGGCCTGAATCTCCACCCCCCCTACCTTATATACAACCCTTCAAATCCTTGAACGCCATGCTCTCCGCCTCGCCTATGACATCCGTCTCCCCTCCCCCATGCGGATCCTGTATGATCTCATTCCGTTCCCCCAGCTCATCCTTTTCCTTGAAAGGATACTGATCCTGTACACCTCCCGTAAACTTGATCCTCCTCACTCGCTTCTCTCGCCCATCCTCTCCCACCTCCACCTGCTGCCGGACCTGTGTTGCCATGTCCCACCCGGTCTCCATCTCTCCACCCTCCTTGCCCTCTCCCAAGGTTGCTTCCTCCAGCTCCCCCTCCCTCATGATTTCCTCCTCCCCTCCATCTACCCCTCCTACCAACTTTGATTCTCCCCTCCCACATCCTGTGCCTTTTCCTTTGGGCACCCTCCCTCCCTTCTCTCTCCTTTTCCCGCCATCCCCCTTCCTCTACCACTCTTCCCCTGGGCTTTCCCTTGCCCTTCCTCCCTCCCCCTATCTCCCCTTCCCATGGCATCTCTGCTCTCCCCGCTCCCTCTCCCACTCCCCCTCTTCCTCTCTTTGCAGGTCCCTGGACTTGTACACGTTTAGTGAACATTCGCGCGCTGGAGATCAACGCCTCGTGTTTCTGTATGTGCCGTCGTTTGTGATTCAGTGGTTCAGTGTTATTCGTTTTGTGCACCTACGTTCGCATCTGACAATTTTCGTCTATGTATGTGTCCAAGTGTCTGAACAAATTTTATCTTGGACTTTACACCCGTGAACGGGTCCATGTATTTTAAAAAGTGTTTGTCTCCGTTTATATGTCCACCAAGTTTTTTCCTAATTGTCTTCATTTGTCTCCTTTGTGTTTTTCCATGGCCAAAGAGCGGCGTAGTATGCTGCTTCTGGCCTGCCTGTAAACAGGTTTAAAAATAACAATAAAGAAAAAAAAGCAGAGACTTCTACGTTGTCAGCATGGGATTTTGGATTTTGTAGAGTGTCTTTCAGTGCTAATAAAACATTATTAGCAAGTTATGTTTATTCGTTCAGATTTACACTGTGGGGACAAAACTCAATGAATATTTCCTAGTATTGTGTCTGGCCTCCTTTTATCCGTTGAAGTGCATCAGCTAGATGTGGCATGGACTCAACAAGTCGTTGGAAGTCCTTTGCATAAATACTGAGCTATGTTGCCTCTGTAGCCGTCCATATTTGCGAAAGTGTTGCCGGTGCAGAATTCTGTGCACGAATAGACCTCTCGACTATGTGCCATACATGTTCGATGGGATTCATGCCGGACGATCTGGGTGGCTATGTTATTCGCTCGGATTGACCAGAATGTTCTTCAAACAAATCGCGAACAACTGTGGCCCTCTGACACAATGCAATTGCATCTATAAAAATCCCATATTTTTTTGGGAATAAGCAATCCATGAATGGCTGCAAGTAGCCCGACGTAAACGTTTCCAGTCAATGACCGTTTTATGGACCGCAGGACTTAGTCCATCACATGTAACCACATCTCACACTATTATGGAGCCACCACCAGCTTCCAAAGGGCCTTGTTGACAATTTGGGTCCATGGCCTTGGGTGGTCTGTGCCACACGCGAACCAACCATCAGCTCTTATCAGCTGAAATCGGGACTCATCTAACCAGGCCGTTGTTTTCCATTCGTCTTGGGTCAAACCGATATGGTCTCGAGCCCAAGAGAGGCGCTGTAGTCGATGAAGTTCTGTTAGCAAAGGCCTCGCGTCGTTCGTCTGCTGCAATAGCTTGTTAACGTCAAATTTCGCCTCACTGTCCTAACCGTGACGTCGTTACGTGAAGGCCGTCGGCCACTGCCTTGTCCATGGTGAGAGATAATGCCTAAAATTTGGTATTATTGGCACACCCTTGACATGTGGATTTCGGAATATTGAATTCCCTAACGATTTCCGGGATGGGCTGTCTCATACGTCTGGCACCGCGTTCAGAGACTGCCAATTCCCGTCGTGTGCCACAATCACGTCGGAATCATTTCCACATCAATCACCTGCGTGCAAATGACAACTCCGCCACTGCGCTGCCCTTTTATACTTTGTGTGCGCGATACTACCGTCATCTAAATACGTGCATATGGCTATCCCAGCTCAGTGAAGAGTTTTGTGTCTTCTCGTCAGCCTCGGCTGATGCCTTGTGTCAGTGACACAGAGGAACGGCACTGACTGCTGTCGTCGGCTCAACTGTGCTGGTAGCCAAGGCTGCTGCATCAGCAATTGTGCCGAAGTTTTAAGGTCAGCCGTTTGGATGGCGAATCCATAGCATGAGATTAAGCGCCCACTCAACATTCAGCGTTCTCGACCCAGCTCCGGAAAATAATGACGACCCACGGTGACCCATGATAGGTACCACACTGTAAGAAGTCGTGTAGTCGGTTGGTACTGGCTCCCAGAAGTGCCTGCAGCAATGAGCAGGAAGAAACACAGACCAGGAAGCCCCACCCAGCAGTGACAATGATGTCAGTGCGACAAGCACTGTGAGATGTATTGGTTTTGGAATAGCATCAGACCCCCATCAATGATGTGGTAGGTGCCCAGTGTGAGGTCCCATGAGTGACAGAGCGTGGTTTCCTTGATGTTGTCATATGGGGGATGGCAAGCAGCTTTCTCAGGAGAAGTTCTGAAACATCTAATACCTGGATGTCACTACACTGTAACAATCAGTGAATCGAGTAAGAAGACACTGACCAACTAAATTCAGAGCTAGAATACTGAGGTATTTATGGAGATAAGAGGGAAGCAATGACGAAATTTGGCCAGCTTCCTTACTAGTGCCCAGTAGTCGTCGTTCCAGTGCGTGTGCTTAACAGATTGTCACAGGCTATTAACTGCCCAGTATCCAATGTATAGTTTTTGCTCCACCTAACAACAGATCGGGTTTAGATCCGGCGAGCTGGGATGCCAGGACATGAATTGGTACTCGCCACTGTGTTCCTTAAACTGCTCCATCACATTCCTGGACTTGTGATATTATGTATAATCTTGTTGAAAAGCGCCGCTGCCGTTAGGAAACATGATCGCCATGGAGGTGTGTACCTGGTCTGCAACAAGTGTACCTTACTCCTCGGTCTTGCACGACGCCACTGGACCCGTGGATGCTCACGTGAATCCGCATAATTAATCCGCCGCCAGCTTGCTTCCGTCCTGCATTGCAGATATCAAGGAACTGTTCTGGAAGACGTCGGATTCAGGCCCTCCCATGAGCATGACGATGAAGGTATCAGGATTCATCAGATCATACAACGCTCCGCCACTGCTCCAAAGTTCAGTGCTGATCGTCACGTGCTCATTTTAGTCGCAGATGTCATTAGCTGCGAAGGCCTATTATTAGGAGTGTTCGGTGCACTGTGTGTTCAGACAAACTTGCACTCTGCCCATCATTAGTATCTGATATTAGTTCCTGTTTTACCAGTCTGCCCAACCTACGACGTCCAACATCTGTAATGAGGGATGGGCGCGTAACCCCACGACATCTGGACGGGATTTCACCTCGCTTTCGCTGAGTGTTGAAGACACTCACTAATGCAGCCCTTGAACACCCGACGAGTCGTGCACTTTCCGAAATGCTCGTGCCGAGCCTCCGGGCCATCACAATCTACCCTCATTCAGAATCACATTCTTTCCCGTTCTACATGCGGATAGTATGCTCACTGAGACTACATGCATCGTGTGTGTGTCTGACTAACAATTACTTCTTGCAAGGTGACACAGCTATCGCCTGGACGGGTTTACACCGATGAGCCTAAACATTATGATCACCTGCTTAAACAGTTGTTTGTTTGTCTTTGGAACGAAATACATAACTGATTCTTCGTATCAGGGATCCGACAGTTGGTCTGTAGGTTTGTGGGAGTATGTGGCATTGTAGATCTACGCAGAGATCATGTATTCCCGTAAATAATGGGTCCCTGATATGCGTACGCGGCGATTGCGCCCTATAGCGGCCAGTATGGGTTGCATAAAATTTACATCAGACTAAGTTGGTCGCTTGAGCTCACTGTAATGCTCCTCAGACCACTGTAGCGTTGTTATGGCTTCGAGGCATTGATAATTATACTACTGAAAGATGACATCGTCTTCAGGGAAGACATCAAGCATGAAGGGATGTAGGTGGTTGGCAGCTTTCATCGTGCCTTCGATTACTACCACAGGTCCCATCAAGGGCGGGAGAATGCCTCCTATAACATCATAATACTCCCGCCAGCCTGCGTCCGTGGTGCACTACAAGTTTAAAGCCGCCGTTCACCTCGATGACAACGTTTGTCGAGACGACCAGCGACCTAGTGTAGCAAAAATGTGATTCACCCGAAGAGCCGACACGTTTGCATTGAACGACGGTCGAATCCTAATGGTCCCATGCCAACTGAAATTGTAAATGACGATGTTACTGGGTCAACATGTGAACACGTAGGGGTGGTCTGCAGCAGAGCTCCATATTTAACAACATACGATGAGTGGTGTGTTCCGCAACACTTATGTGTACACCAGCGTGGTGCACTTTAGCAGAGATGCCACAAGTCCCGAGCTATTCTACTTTATACAGAAACCTAGCCTCCGAACGCCACGTTCTGTGAAGAATCGCAGACGTCTAACTATTCAGCGCCTAGTGCTACTTTCACTGTCCTTGTACCTCTTTCCGTAAATGCTCACTACCGTAGGACGTGAAAATTCGACCAGCTCTTTAGTTTTCAAAATACTCGTTCACAGGGTCTGCGTAGTAGTAATCTATCCTTTGCCAAAGTCGCTTATGTCGATGGATTTCTCCATTTGCAGCCCACATCTTCGCTTGGGTGATCCCCGTCCGTGCCTGCTCCGCTTACATACTTTTATTACCACGTCACGTCCCCGCGACGCCACCAGGCATCATCCAATGCTGCGGTGGGCAGTGGTCATAATGCTTTGGTTTATCAATGTATGTCGATATTAGGTCGGTGGTCATAGCGTTCCACTGATCAGTGTGCAGTGTTGGTTGTTTCTTTCTGCTGAACAGCTATGTCACCACCTTTGCTTGGTATCACCAGTGGCTGTGCTAGCGTAAACATAAGAAAACAATTAATTCCCCCCCCCCTTCCTACTCCGTGGCGTTAACAACAGGATGATAGGCCGGGCGGCAGCCTCGCGGAATCATAAATGTAGTTTTAGCAATAACATGATTTACTTAGAGAATTCATATTGCTGATGCAGACTGGTTTGCAGTGACGGCGTTGACTGCAGAAAAACAAAGCGGGAATGAGTAGTAGCCATACTAATTTCACTCAGCAAGACAAAGCAGTTCTGTAGCCTTCTGTGGTACCCATGTCCCAGTGAACTACGTTAGATGCAGTTGCAACACAGCCATCACAGCATTGGCCACACTGCCGTCGGTGTCAAGCACTGACTTCCGTGGTCCATAGTTCAAATGGCTCTGAGCACTATGGGACTCAACTTCTGAGGTCATTAGTCCCCTAGAACTTAGAACTAGTTAAACCTAACTAACCTAAGAACACCACACACATCCATGCCCGAGGCAGGATTCGAACCTGCGACCGTAGCGGTCTCGCGGTTCCAGACTACAGCGCCTAGAACCGCACGGCCCGTGGTCCATAGTCCTTGGTGGCAACAAAGAGTTGAGATGTGGGGCGACCTGAACCCAGGAAGCCGGCGAAGAATGCAGTATCTCCTAGCATTTTAGCAGCAATCAGGTGAGGGTGGCATCTTAGCGCGGGCAGCAAAGCAAGGACACCTGCGATTCTCCCTCGAGTCAGTTGTCAGCCAAGAGTAGTTTCTAGCTGTAATGCTCCAGTTCAGATCCCAACAGCACCTGGACTAAGTGCGGCCCATAAACATGGAGCTTTTGGAGGCAGTGCCTGATTGTAGTTCGGACAGGATGTATCACATCGGTTCGACAGTCGCTAGGAGAACTTTTCGATGTAGACAGCAGTCGACGACAGTCTTTCAGGTCTTTATGGGCGCATTTATACTGGCCCGCCTTAGATGTACTATCAAAAGGACCTTCTTTCCGACACGTGCAGGGTCGTGGCAGTAGGGTCCGGCATGTGGCCACAGTGCCTGTTTAGCCAAGTTGTGCCTCAAACTAGTCTCCCCTCCAACTCGATTCAGTTCTTCTTCATAAGTTACTCGTACTACGCATCCAGTCTCGATCGTTATTCTGTTGCGTTGTACTTAAAAGCTTTATTCCGTTCTTGTCTGTACTGTTTACCGTTTGTTTCTCATTTCCATGTAAGGCTTCGTTCCGAATTAATATCTTCAAATATGACACCCAAACAGTTACATTTATATTCGATATCAACATGTATCTGTTTTTGAGGAACCATTCCATCCTCTTGCAAGCCTGTGTTTCAAATCCTCTTTATGTCTGCCATTGTCAGTTGTTTTGTTACTCAGGTAGCAAATGTCGCCTACTACATTTAGTGAATCATTTCCAGATCTATTTCCGCTGCGTGATGTAATTCGATTACTCATGTTTTACTTTTTTAAATGTTCGTCTTGTAACTTATTTTCAAGACATTAACGGCTCCATCCAAAGTCATCTTCCAATTATAATGGGAAAACATAGATTTCTTCTCTCTGAACTTTCATTTTTTTTAAAATTTCTCCATAGTTCTCTTTACTACTTCTCAATGTGCAGATTCAATAAGCTACAGGATGGGCTACAACCTTTCCCAACTCTTTCTTAGCTACTTGTACTGTTGCAACAACCTGTTATATGTATTGTATAGATGTTTCTCCCATGTGCTATTTATCTAAATTGGTTTGATTAACTTAATTTCATAGTAGTAATAATGTTCCTAAGGGCTTAACCAAATATTAATAAATAAAAATCTCGCCATCTATGAAGCATTATGGTTCAGTCATGTATTTTATACAGTCGTAGCTTTGCTTTCCTTGGCACCGTAGTTAGTAGCTCACAGGGAGTCGGGTGAGGCTGCCATTTGTGGAACCTTAACATAGAGGCGGCGGTGGGCCACCTTTGGCGAATAAACATGTCGTAAACGTGAGATATTAGATTCATCTCGGTGACAGTACACTGTGACGTCACTATGAAGTGTGCATGCTTCGTTTAGAGTGTCGGGAGTGTCTGTCGAGTTTCGTGGTAGTATAGAGTCTGAACATGGTGAGCCTCCCGTAGCACGAAGCCTCCGTAGCTTCATGATTGTTACAAATAATGTGACTGGTTGCTGTTTCTAATATCTAATTACTTGAAAGCATGAAACTGTGGCTAACCAGGATGTGCTCATTTCAGAAATGCTGTCTGCAAGTGCACATCATTGTGTGGCCCTCATTAGTATCAATAAATGGAAACGTATTTATGGGTTGCGCACCAATGGATAAATTACAATTTGTCTCAGCTTATTAGATATGACTTATTTATTGACACCGTATTAATACTGAACTGTTTATTCATTTGAGGCTAGTATACATAACGTTGTCTGGTTGCATACACAAAATTAAACTTGATTTGTACATCAGAATAATAATTGAAGTATTACCATAACACTCTTCTCAAACCGTAGAAAGAGTGCAAATACGGAGCATCGTTGTGACTATGGTACCCATCTCCACCTACATCTACATGATTATTCTGCAATTCACAATTAAGTGCCTGGCAGAGGGTTCATCGAACTACCGTTAAGCTACCTCTCTACCGTTCCACTCTCGAACAGTGAGTGGAAAAGAAGAGCACTTAAATGATTCCGTGCGACTTCTGATACACTATGTGATCAAAAGTATCCGCACACCTGGCTGAAAATGACTTACAAGTTCGTGGCGCCCTCCATCGGTAATACTGGAATTCAATATGGTGTTGGCCCACCCTTAGCCCTGATGACAGCTTCCACTCTCGCAGGCATACGTTCACTCAGGTGCTGAAAGAAACTTCCTGGCAGATTAAAACTGTGTGCCGGAACGAGACACGAACTCGGGTCCTTTGTCTTTTGCGGGCAAAAGTATCCGCCCGCAAATCTCATTCCCGGTGCTGAAAGGTTTCTTGGGGAATGGCAGCCCATTCTTCACGGAGTGCTGCACTGAGGAGAGGTCTCGATGTCGGTCGGTGAGGCCTGGCACGAAGTCGGCGTTCCAAAACAACCCTAAGGTGTTATATAGGTGTTATATAGGGTCCAGGGCAGGACTCTATGCAGGCCAGTCCATTACAGGGATGTTATTGTCGTGTAACCACTCCGCCACAGGCCTTGCATTATGAACAGATGCAATCGCCATCCCCGAATCGCTCTTCAACACTGGGAAGCAAGAAGGTGCTTAAAACATCAATGTAGGCCTATGCTGTGATAGTGCCATGCAAAACAAGGGGTGTAAGCCCCCTCCATGAAAAGCACGACCGCACCATAACGCCACCGCCTCCGAATTTTAGTGTTGGTACTACTCACGCTGGCAGATGACTTTCACCGGGCATTCGCCACACCCACACCCTGCCTTCGGATCGCCACATTGTATACCGTGATTCGTTACTCCCCACAACGTTTTTCCACTGTTCGTCCAATATTTACGCTCCTTACGCCAAACGAGGCGTGGTTTGGCATTTACTGGCGTGATGTGTGGCTTATGAGCAGCCGCTCGACCATGAAATCCAAGTTTTCTCCCGCCTAACTGTCATAGTACTTGCTCCTGATGCAGTTTGGAATTCCTGTGTGATGGTCTGGATAGATGTCTGCCTATTACACACTACGACCCTCTTCAACTGTCGGCAATCTCTGTCAGTCAATAGACGAGGTCGGGCTGTACGTTTTTGTGCTTTACGCAGCGACCTATATAAACAACATAGACTGGCTATGGCACCGCCATCTTTGAAGCAACTTGAAAACTGAGCCGCTAAAAGAAATGAAATACACTTCTGACATCGATTAATTGAAAATTTATTACGAAATGTTGTAGTTCATTTCACTGCAATGCCATATAGATTAGGTCAAAAACAATTTTAAATAGTTCAGTAGGTCCAAAAACGATCAATTGACAGCGCAGGACCTTTCATGGCCCCTTAAACAATATACGTTTGTATATATTTGCCGAATATGTTTCCCTCTCTCTTCCATTGGCCTGGCTTTTGCACAAATGGTGTAACCTACAATTAAAATACTATTTTAACAGCATCTTGACTAGAAAAGAGTAATGTGACTCTTCTCCAAATTCAGCTAGCACCATGAGATGGTCAAAATCGAGAAAATAAATTGGGCCTGTCACCAAACATTCTGAACAATTCCACTCACAGCTACAGAAGGAAGTTCTTCTTCCATATTAAGGTTTGACAGTCCCTGAAAATCCTTTCTGAAACTGTTAACAATTTGAATACATCCTTTGGAGCAGTATAAAAACTATTTCTGACTCATTTTATTGCAATGAAACCTGTTTTCCATCAGTTTCCTCCAATTTAGGGAGGTACTGCAGCAGTACATTAAGTTTCAGACTTGCTGTTAAACCATTAAGAAAACAATAGCCAACAGGAATATTCCAACTCTTATTAATCCCAGTGACCATAAACATTAGTGCCTCTTTTGCTATTTGGCTATCATCACTTTCCTCACATCCTTGCCCTAAGTCAACATAACCCCAGACCTTATTACCATCCCATATTAAGTCTTTTTTTAAGAGCCACTTCATCGAACACAAGTGCAGCTAAAATAGGTCCTGAAATACGTTGAACCTCATCTGCTAATTTTTTAAGCTTTATTCTGTAAATCCAGGACTGCCATTTACTGTAGTTGTCCACCTGCGGAATATTCGAGGATGGGGTAATTTAACAGACTTCCTCAAATAATTATAATCTTTGAAGGAGTAAAAACTGAGTGTCAGGGCAAACTGTCTTATTTCTTTAGGATATTCAGGAATTGAACATTTGTTTTGCATTGCAAAAAGTGCTTCAAAATATCACTATTTTTGTCACATCCTTTCACTTCAGAAGCACAGTCTTGAAGTCTCTTATTTAGGCCTACAACCACTGTTTTATATGTCACAATTTCTTTCTTCTTTATTGAAACACTTTGCCTTGCATGTTTCGCTTGCTTCCTCAGCTTCTCGGTCCTTTTCTGTAGTGCCTCATAATCCTGTTTCAATTTTTTGGGGCTAGGCAAACAATAAAAATGATCTGTATGATCATTCTGATTCACTCTTTCACCTACAAAAATGAAGCATTATCATTAAGCTTTATTTTTCTTTAAACGTACATTGATTAATAGTAAAATTCACACACAACCCATATAGCAAATAAATAACAGGAAAACTATTTTACCTGGTTCTTTGATATGGAAGCTGATTCTCCACTGACAGGCCGTTTCGTTGGTTGTTTCTAAACTATAGTTGTTTTCTGCAGATGGTCAGGAAACGTAAATATTGTCGGTACTGCGTTTGCCAGAAGTCGCCTTTTCTCATTTGTACTATACACGTATCTATCTTCAAAGTGAAACGAGCATGTGTAGCTATGTTGAGTTGGCTGCCACTTATCTCGCCTCATATTGGCTACCCACCGACTCAACAGCTCTTTCTTTTTCAGAGGAAATCTAAAAATAAAGAGACGTGTATACAGTAGCTTATTTACATTTTTTTTATACAGTTTAAACAAGAATATGCACAAGACGCTAAGCACAACACGCATTTAGATACTCACCTGAAATATGACATTCCAGTTGTTTTATCACTTCTATTAGCGCAATCGTACGCTGCACATACACTGGGCATGATTCGCGATCGGTCAATAAGACTTTAAAAACAAATTACAGCCGCGAAACAGTGATTTTCTAACGCCCGTACTATACACCAAATGTAAATATACTGACCTGTAGACTTTTCAAAAAATGGCGGCCGGTGCTGCTTTTTGCTGCCGCTGGGAGCGCTGTTACCTCACAGATAGCCACTCTATGTAGTTTATATACCTCCCTGGCTGCACGTGTCCCTTCACGTTTCCACTTCATTATCACATCAGAAACAGTGGACGTAAGGATGTTTAGGAGTGTGGAAATCTCGCGTGCAGACGTATGACACAAGTGACACCTAATCATCCGACAACGTCCGAAGTTCGTGATTTTTGCGGAGCGCCCCATTCTGCTCCCTCACGACGTCTGATGCCTAGTGATGTCGCTAATATGGAGTACCTGGCATTAGGTGGCATAACAGTGCTCCTAATATAAAGAACGTATATTTCTGGGCGTGTCCGGATACTTTTGGTCACATAGTTTATCGCTTATATTATTATGATGATCATTTACCCCTCGTAGGTGGGCGCCAACAAAATATCTTCACACTCTGCGGTGAATGTTGGTGATTGAAATTTCATGAGATGGTCCTTCCGCAACCAAAAACTCATTTGTTTTACTGACTGACACCCCAATGCGTGTATCTCTCCGCTATTTCGTGATAATACAAAACGAGCTGCCATTCCTTGAATTTGTTCGATGTCCTCCGTCAGTCTCTTCTGATGCAGATCTCACACTGCACGTTAATACTCCAGATGAGGGCGGACAACTGTAATGTAAGCAATCTATTAAGCACACCTATAACATTTTTAAGTGTCCTGCCAGTAAATCAGTCTTTGGTTGGCTTGTCCAATAACATTACCTATGTGATTTAAGTTATTTGTAATTATAATCCCCGAGTATTTAGTTGATTTGACAGCCTTTAGATTTGTGTGAAGTATCGTGCAACTCAAATTTATCGGATTCCTTTTAGCACTCATGGGCATGACTTCACACTCTTCGTTGTTAAGTGTCAGTTGCCACTTATTGCACCATACAGCCATTCTTTCATACGAATTAAAGCAGTAACGCAGTATCTTCAGCTGGAACAATTATTGCACTTTTGGAAACTATTGCTGCCTTTCAAAGTGAGAACATATCAATATCATTCTCGTTATTTTCGCACGTACTTGCCAATGAGTTCCCCCAATGGCATAAGTGTGCTGACTGTGTGAAGTATGTTCCAATTAAAACTAAGAATTATAATTCACTGCGAGATAAATGAACTTTATCCTTTGCAAGTGAAAGTAGTTGAAACAATGACAGAAAAAAGCATCAGGGACATTTCTGTGCTAGACCTAGGACCATTACCGAAATACATTTTGTCTGCATATGCACTCTACTTTTCCAAACAAGGACATTATCAATTAGTCTCCTAAAAACACTAGATTGTAAATATTATTTTATGTTCTATAGACGGCGGAGACTTTTCTTTTAATTCGTCTTCTGCAACATACGCTCTGTTTTTGTAGCTTTGTTGTACATTCAGCAAATTCGCGGAAGGCTGGAGTAGGGAGGCCCATTTTTTCTGAAAGAGCCCTAGTTTGTTTTACGAGGTGTTCAACGTGTTTCGAATGTTTACTGGCATTTGCGTGTTTCATACTTAATTTGTAAATTAAGAGAGCGGTCTTATATGTACTCACCATAGAATACTGCAGAATATACTTTTTTTTAATATCTTAGAAAAGAGGGGACTCGAACCAGTGAACAATATACACTCTATTTGTACTTTTACGTCTACTTCTTCACCCTACACCAATACCCACTACATTGTTGTGGACATTTGCAGTGCGAGACTCTGAAGATTTTACCTTACATTTAATTATAAAAAAATCTACCAATAAAGATGCGTTCTCGAGAAATCATTACTATCTTAAGCAGTGTAAATTCATAGGAAATACATCGTAATTCAAAACTTATCAAACCTGTCAAATACGAAATTCAACTAAATGACGAAATCAGATTTGGTTTCTGCTAATTCTCGGAGCTCGAAACTACGTCTAAAGTCGACAGAAATCCGCTACGGTTGAAACAGGCGAAATACACGTCATATTAATGTCGTGGAGAAGTGCGATAGAGGTGAATCTAGCGTATCCTGTCGTAAACGCACATGTTATGGAAGTCAGGTCAGCTACCCAGTTCGCGGGAAGTTGTGGTTTTCGGGAAGCTTTGTGGCTTATGTAAACTCTCCGGAGTGCAAGAGAAACTAGCGGCGACATAGTCATAGGAAGGTCTACGGTATCATTTATCGAGATACAGAATGACGTCCGAAAGTAGCTCTTCTGTTTGAGTAGCTCTTCAAGTCGAATAAAATTACTGTAATCGTATAAAAAGACAACAGGTTTGGAAAAGAGACCTAGTAAGACGAATGCCCTTACAGATAGAATGTAACGTTATTAATTTTTAGTTTCAGTAACTGGGCAGCTGTTTAGGTTAGAGGGTCTCGGGGAACCACAGAAGGGGCGTCCGTCTAAAAGTGGGCAGGTAAAACACAGTAAGGTAATTGTAGAAACGATTGGTATTGTAGTTGTAAAATGTCGTAGGTGTGTTGGGATAGATCCAGAGCTCCAAGTCCTAATAGAAAGCACTGGAGCTCAAATAGTTATAGGTGCAGAGAGCTGGCTAAAGCTGGAAATGAGTTCTGCCAAAATTTTTTCAAACGATCTAACAGTGTTCAGAAAGGATTGATTAAATACAGTGGGCGGTGGAGTATTTATTGCTGTCAGAGGTGGTTTGCCTTGTAGCGAAATTGAAGTAGATAGTTCGTGTGAAATGGTATGGGTAGAGGTTATATCTGACAATCGGACTAAACCATTAATTGGATCGTTTACCGACCCCCCGACTCAGAAGATATAGTTCCTGAACAGTTAAAAGAAAACTTGAGTCTCATTTCAAGTAAATACGCCTCTCATACAATTATAGTCGGTGGTGACCTCAATCTACCCTCGATATGTTGGAAAAATTATGCGTTTAAAGCCAGCGGCAGGCATAAAACGTCATCCGAAACTGTAATGAATGCTTTCTCAGAAAATTATTTTGAACAATTAGTTCATGAGCTCACTCGAAGCGTAAATGGTTGCGAAAGCATACTTGACCTTTTAGCAACAAATAATCCTGGACAAATAGTGAGTATTGTGATGATTATAGGGATTAGCGACCACAGAGCAGTTGCTGCTAGGCTGAATACCGTAACACCTACAACCATAAAAAGAAACGCAAAGTATATCTGTTTAAAAAAGCTGATAACAATGCTCTTAACGCCTTTTTAAGAGACAGTCTTTACTTCTTCCGATCTGATCATGTAAGTGTAGAAAAGGTGTGGAATGTTTTCAAAGAGACAGTATCGACAGAAACTGAGAGATATATACAAGTGATGGTACTGTTCCCCGATGGTACACAAAATGGACCAGATGGTTGTTGCAGAGGCAACGAAAAAAGCATGCCAAATTTATAAGAACCCAAAATCCACAAGATTGGCAAAGTTGTACAGAAGTTCGAAATATAGCACGTACTTCAATGCGAGATGCTTTTAATAATTTCCACAACGAAATTCTGTCTCGAAATCTGACAGAAAACGAAAACGGGTTGCGGTCATACACCAGTGGCAAGACGAAATCAGTACCTTCACTGCGCGATAACAATGGTGAAGTCACTGAGGACAGTGCCACTAAAGCAGAGTTATTAAACACGATTTTCCGAAACTCTTTCACCAAAGAAGACGAAGTAAATACTCCTGAATTCCAATCAAGAACGACTGCCAAGATGAGAAACATAGAAGTAGATATCCTCGGTGTAACAAAACAGGTTAAATCACTTAATAAAGGCAAGGCCTCCGGTCCAGATTGTATACCAGTCAGGTTCCTCTCAGAGCATGCTGATTAAATAGCTCCATATTTAGCAGTTATATACAAACACTCGCTCACAGAAAGATCCAAACATAAAGACTGGAAAATTGCTCAAGTCACACCAATACCCAAAAAGGGAAGTAGGAGTAATCCGCTGAATTACAGGCCTATATCACTAACGTCGATTTGCAGTAGGGTTTTAGAACATATACTGTATTCGAACATTATGAAGTACCTCGAAGAAAACGATTTATTGATCCATAGTCAGCACGGTTGCAGAAAATACCGTTCTTGTGAAACACAACTAGCTCTTTACACTCATTAAGTAATAAGTGCTACTGCTGGGGATGTCAAATTGATCCATGTTTTTAGATTTCCAGAAAGCTTTCGACACCGTTCCTCACAAGCGTCTTCTAACCAAACTGCGTGCCTACGGAGTATCGCCTCAGTTGTGCTACTGGATTCGTGATTTCCTGTTAGAAAGGTCACAGTTCGTAGTAATAGACGTAAAGTCATCGAGTAAAACAGAAGCAATATCCAGCGTTCCCCAAGGAAGTGTTATAGGCCCTCTGTTTTTCCTGATCAATATTAACGATATAGGAGACAATCTGGGTAGCCGTCTTACTTTGTTTACAGGTGATGGTGTCATTTACAGTCTTATAAAGTCATCAGATGATCAAAAAGACTTGCAAAATGATTTAGATAAGGTAACTGTAAGGCGCGAACAGTGGAAATTGGCCCTGAATAAAGAAAAGTGTGAAGTTATTCACATGAGTACTAAAAGAAATCAGCTAAATTTCGATTACGCGATAAGTCACACACATCTGAAGCCTGTAAATTCAGCTAATTACTTAGGGATTACAATTAAAAATAACCCTAACTGGAAAGATCACATAGATAATATTGTGTGTAGAGCAAGCCAAAGACTGCCATTCATTGCCAGGAGACTTAGAAGGCGCCACAGGTCTACTACAGAGACTGCTTACACCACGCTTGTCCGCCCTATTTGGAGTATTGCTGTGCGGTGTGGGATCCGCATCAGGTTGGACTGACGGATGACATCGAAAATGTACAAAGAAGGGCAGCTCGTTTTGTATTATCGCGAAATAGGGGATATAGTGTCACAGATATGATAGGTGAATTGGAGTGGCAATCATTAAAACAAAGGAGTTTTTCGTTGCGAGGGGATCTTCTCATTAAATTTCAATCACCAGTTTTTTCTTCCGATTGCGAAAACATTCTTGCCACCCACCTACGTAGGGAGAAATGATAATCACCATAAAATAAGAGAAATCAGGGCTCGCACAAAAAAATTTAAGTGCTCGTTTCTCCCGCGTGCCGTTCGAGAGTGGAACGGTAGAGAGACAGCTTGAAGGTGGTTTATTGAACCCACTGCCAAGCACTTTATTGTGAATAGCAGAGTAATCATGTAGATGTAGATGTAGGCACACGTAGTCGCGACTCTTCGGATAGAAGGCCTTTGGAGCACTGGCCAGGGGAGTTCGATGGCTTGCTATCACAACGAATAGATGATATGTTGAGGAACGCTTCTCATAGTACCTGGACGTGCTGTAAAATAACGCCTCCGAATTTATTATATGAGAATTCTTATAGCTTTTTAAATAAAAAAAATGTTATTAACATTCTACACCTCTGTTCTTCACGTCTTCATATTTATTTCTCAACATACTCACCCCGGCGACGAACACATTTCTTCCAATGAGACACCAGTTTCATGGTATCGTCATTGCACAATGTTTTACTTAGTTGAAGGAGCCGCAACCTCACCTCTGTCTGCATCACTTAACCGCTCACAAAGTGGAGTCCTCGATGTTGTTCTTTCAGTTTAGGAAACAGATGAAAGTCGAATGGTGCCAAATCGGAACTTTTTAGAGGATGATTGATGAAAGTGGTCCCAGGTCACTGGGTTGTTGCAGATGTCGCAGCGCTCGTGGGTAACCTGGCATTGTCATGCTGAAGGAGAGGGTGTTCCTTGAGTGACCGAACTCTTCGAATTCGAAACTTGATAACAACACGCTATTCCTCCCGCACTGACAAGTTACGTTACACACCGCCATGTTACACGTCACATTTCGGAGCTCTCTAGTGGCAGAGGACTGCGATTATGTAGACATAAAAAATAAAGATGTACAATGTTAATAATGTTCGTTTATTTAAAATACTTCACGAGTTTGCATATAAAAAATTCGGAGACATTGCATTTCAGCATGCTCTCGTACTTGCCTTGGTACTGGTGAGTTACACACGTGTAGTAACTTCTACAAGTGCAGAAATTTCTACTTCTGACTGAGGAAGGTGTACTGAACAACCTCACAACAGTATTTACGTCATTTGCAGAGTAATAATTATAGCCATTACAAGTTTTATGTTTTTAGGTTGCTTTGTATCTCCAATTACATGTGACAAGTTCAAACCATTAAAGCTTACTTTCCACTGGGAAGCAGGTCAGATATTTAAGTGTGGGCGTATGGAAGCAAAACGCGAAGTCTCAACTGACATACGTAGTCCGCTTAATGGTCCTGTACGGGCATGCAGAAAACATCAGGACGTAAGGTTTGTGACGTGTTGTGGGGAGACTGTGATGTGTGCACATATTAAGGTACCACATATAAAATATCTGAAATTATACCCGTTACATTACGTATGTGCGCAGAGATATTCATCGCTCGGCTTCTCTGGGGATTTCAATCCTGCGGTCGAGCAACGCGGTGAGTATTCTGAGTTTATTCTTAAGAGTGTGCGCACACATCAGGCATGTGTCGATTAAACAGTGAACTGGTATGGTGAAACGATATAATTTTGCCAGTTCAGATATTCGCATTTGTGAGTTGAAGATGGGGTTTAATCTTGGGACACAGTAATGCTTGTTTGCTGTGTTATAAAGTACTGTTTCCCGTTGTGATACTATTCCCAGAATTCGCGAGTGAGTTAAAGCTTCTTGTGGAAAGCTTATGTTAAAGTTACACCTGTCAGGACGGCAGACATTCCAGCGTTGCAAGTTCGATTCATATTCAACTGATTTAAATGGTTCTGTCGTTTTATTGATCTTATTTTGCATTCTGGATAACGTTAACTATTTCATCCTTGTTCTAGATAGTTTCACGTTCATAATTCCACAAGAATATTTGACGGCTATCTCATGAAGTTGCTCTATGCATTCGGATGCTTGAGATCAACGTCTTCTATGCGAACTCGTACAACAATTGGCGTTCATGTCAATAATTTCAACATTTCTGCTAAAATGCATGTTATTCCCTAATCTCAAATACATCATTCATTAGCTAACTATTTCATTCATAGATCCTAACTTTTGTAGTAATCCCTAATGGTAGTTTCAGCACGTAGGCCCAGAAACAATGGTAGTTTTTAATGCACGTTAAGTCCGCTCCTGGTTGCTGAGTGGTCAGCGAGACAGAATGTCAGTCCTAATGGCCTGGGTTCGATCCCGACTGGGTCGGTGATTTTCTCTGCTCAGGGACTGGGTATTGTGTTGTCCTAATCATCATCATTTCATCCCCATCGACGCGCAGGTTGCCGAAGTGGCGTCAACTCGAAAGACCTGCACCCGGCGAACGGTCTACCCGACGGGAGGCTCTAGCCACACGACGTTTTTATTTATGCACCCTAAGTCCCATACGGCTTCGCTTTCACGTCCATCAACTTATACAGGGTGCCTAAGAAGTAACTGTCAGTGTTCAGGGATATGAAGCGAACAGTCATGGGAAGCAAAGAAGTCTAGTAAACATCAGCTCGCAAGTGGTACCTTAAGAGCTACGACCACTTCTTCATCTCCGATTCTGTTAAACAAATCTCTTCTACAGCCAGCTCTTTCCTTTTAAAATTTTGGGAGGAGATAATGTGGACTAAATCTAGAAAAAGGTCTAGGAAATATGAGCTCTTAAATGCATACCTTAAGATCTATAGTACACTTGTTCAGTAGAAGAGATGTGTTTTCTGGACAATTTTTTCTTGTTTTGGTCCATACTGCCATATCTCAAACTATAGAAAGCAATGTGCTGGCAGTAGAAGAGATCTGCTTCATAGTATAGAAGATGAAGAGCGCATAGTTCTTAAGGTATGCATTTTAGAGGCCATGTTCAATAAACATTTTTGCTTCGAATGAATGCTCTTGTCGTATCCCTGAATATTCACTATTCCTCCTAGGACACCTTGTATAGTTGTATTTCGGATTTTGTACAAGTTGGCGATAACTTTCCACTCCTTTATCCCTTCCGCTGATGTGAGTGTATACACGTCCTACTACGCTGTTCTCCAGGTGTTATGGATGTGTATACGCGCACCGCATGGGTTTTGCTACAGTGCTATGAACGTCTGAATGCCTACTGAGGCACAGATCTCTCACTGCTGCGGCCGAGTTACTTCCATATCCAGCTGAATAAAATTTTTCGAGAACTTGTTTATACATCCTGAATCGTTTATGACATGTGGCGATTGTTATAACCACATGTTACGCGATGCACAACAACATGAATGGAAGCGTCGCACACGAGTGTCATTCGGATATAAAACGCAACAATTCGAGAACGAAATGAGATATCCCTCTACTCCCAGTTTCAAATGACATTTCGATATCATATCTACGTTTCATTTACTGCCATATATGAACTAAAATCAAACATACGCAATGCGTTTTTACCTCTGCAAACTCTTTAAAATTTCGTGTTTTGTTTTACTTAATTTGATGCAGCGCAGTAAGCATGGGTGATAACGAAAAGAATACGCTTCTTTATCGAGTGAAGATATCAGACAGTACGATGTGCAAAAATCAGGTTTTTCACCGAATAGTTTCCGAAACACGTGGTAAGTATTTCATATCGGGTAGGACGTCGTTTTTCAGGACAGGCACCAGCATTTAGCGAACAGTGCATCGATACCAAAAGCCGCGCAGCGCGAAATGCAAAGAGCAGATGTTGTATAGCAGCGAAAGGGTTATAATTCTAAATTTAAAAATGTTCACCAGTCAACAGAGTCAAGCTACAAACATTCTTTATAGGATCAGTTAAAGCACCACATTTACGTTTCGCGAGAAAAAAAGCCTGTGTGGACGTAAGCGAGGAGAGAAATGCGCTCTAATTACGCATCAGAAGCTCCCTTTGCTGTCTTCCAACAAACAATGGCATTTGACTCTTTTATGAAAACGGCAGAAGACTGGGTCAGCGGTGAAACACAGGATGAAACCTGTTTGTCGCTCCGAGCTCGTCCGAGCAATTACTCAACATTATCGAAAGGTAGGAGCAGCGCACGAGCGTAGGGCTACGTGGGCGGCGGCAGACTGGTGTCTGGGAGCCGGAAGCCGGGCTCCCCGTGGCCGGGACAATGAATACTCGAGGGCCATAGCTGCGCCACGAGGGCCCTCCGCATTCATCGAAGCAGCCGACACCGGACTAACACTAACGAAAGGACTCTCAAATTAAACGGCATCCGAAGGGCGACGACCTAGCAGCGTGCGTCACACTCCTCGTACTACATACGACCCGCCCCATTACCAGATTTAACAAAGAGACTATGCTTTTGCTCGGTGTACCTGGGAACTTGTTCCAAATGAAAGACGGCGCTAGCAAACGTGGTTTATCAATGTCAGTGGGTTCTGAGAGAATGACAGTCTGCATAAAAGAACTTCATAGAGCTACTTAAATTCAGCATAACTGAGTATTCAACAGTATTCGAAGTGCACTGTAAATAACAGAAGAAATAAGTGTAATTGAATCACTTACGCTATGATTTTTTAAGTACTTAGACTTTAGCTAGCACCGCATACGTACTTTATTTATTCTTTCATCCGCTACAGCCAACATGGGTGAGGTTTGGGCATTAGCTGTACTAATTTACTCGCTGTTCACCTAAGAGTTTAACAAAATCGCATAGTCAGATGTTTCAAATGTCGTTGCACTACAAGCTCTTATCAATAAAAATAAAAATGTCTTAACACAAGACATTAATTTTTGTAAGCCAATATTAGTAAGACATTGTGACACTCTCATAAAAAAGAAATTTAGGGTTTAACGTGCCGGCAGAGACGTACAAACTGCGGTATGATGAGAAAGGGCAAGGATTTCAACGAGCGTGTATCAATGGAACCATCCCTGCATTGGCGGTATACTAGGTTGCCGAACGGTGAAATAAAAATTCGCAATTCGGTCACTGCGCAACCACGCTCGACATGATTTTGTGGAAAGTGAATGTGTTCATGGTTTGGTGAGAGTAATCTGCCCATGCTGGAGGGGGAAGGTGGAGTGTGCGTAATAGCGCGGTCTACTGAACGAAACCAAACCACGTAACTTCAAATAACTTCCATGGTAGATAAAATTAATCTATTGTTTTTATATTATTCTTTCATCCGCTCCCTCTTGGCTGTCACAAGCCTGCAGGGACTCGTATGTTCACGTTAAAAAGCATTAAACAACGTTTCGAAGTAAAACCCTGAGACAAAAGATAAAATTGTGATAAAATGTAATCTTTTGAAATATGAAAACAGAGAGGGGTTTGGCTTCAAGGTTGAAATATTAATGGTACAGTTTTCTCGAGTTTCATGTCATGACTATTTCATTGGTTCTGCGAAGAAGTAGCGAAATGCCGTGCGTGAACATGACAGATCTTCATCAGCTGGACCTACTGAGAAGTAGATCGTTTCCTTAAATCCGAAAGCTTAATAAAGGTACGCAACAGACTTAGTTTTAACGAAATTTGATGGTAAAATGGGAATAGCACTGAATTCTAGGATCCGACATTTCCATAATTTTTATTCAGATTAATCGCATGAGAGGGATATGTTAATTATGACATTAAATACATGGCCCAGGTAAATATCAGTTATATTACAAGTTATTGTGTGTGCACTGATTAACAGAAACCATTACAATACTTAATTACACATTCTTCAAGAACATTTAACTGCCACATAAATATCGCAAGAGAAAGAACACTAAGCCTCTGTGAAGCTATGTGATGAGGATTTGTACGACAATGATAAACTACTTCCAGACAGATACCTTAAACATAATGGAGCCACGTGAGTAAAGTGATGGCAGTATCTAAAGAAAGAAGAAGAAGTAGACATGGACTACGCCTGTGAATTCAGTCATGATGAGCCGGCGTGAAGTTACTTGATTATAGAAAAGGCCTAACTTTATTGCTCCCTAATCCGCTGAAGTTACTGTACGATCTTACCATATCTGAGAGCAGGCGTTATGACTGCAGACGTGCAGGTGGAGGTTACCAAAAATTTATACTGTTACCAGTCAGATTACAGATTCGGCTTCGCCTCTCTCCTTCTCCAAGTCCCAGAGTGTCCTAGGATATCAGGAAAACAATCAAATTGACACTGCCTACAGTGTATCAGAAAGTGAAATGAAGTGAACACCGCGCTTCCAGCGTCTTCGCCATCCAGGATTTTTGCACTACAAATCCTTTTCCGTCAGTGGCGTTCCTAGCTTCTGCCAATAGTATTTTCTTTAGTTTGTATTTTTACTCCCTCCATGGATTGTACAAACGACAACTTCCAATCCGATGTCGGTCAGCTCGTTCTGTTCTGAGATTTCTGGACTTTGGACCTCCATCATTAACGCGCTTTTTTGGTTGAAGAATGACCGATCGTTTCGCATGGAAAAATACTTCGAAATGACACTTTCTTTTTCAAGAGTTCTCAGGGAGTTTATTTCCGTCTGTGCATGGCAAAATTCCTCTCATCCCGCTGTCGTGGCGCCAGACAGTCGCCTCTATACCGAGTTGTGAAAAAGATTCACAGGAAGTCGTTTGGAATATTTTACTTGCTTTCAGACAGGGAGGAAAGATAAACCTTTGTAGATATGGGCCTCCATACTCCAGCCTTCCGCGAATTCGCTGAATGTACAACAAAGCTTAAAAAACAGAGCGTATTTTGCAGAAGAGCTGGTCAGTAAAGATGGTCGCTCCTCTGCTGGGATGATTCGCTACAGTACCGTTTTAACAGAGAGAGAGGGGTGGAGGGAGGGGGCGCGAGTCTACTCGTATTGCTATTTGGCTGGCGAACGCTGGCCCATGCCACCACAGTGATGCCGTACTGAAATATGTTCACTGGGCGCGTACCTGAGCTGTTTAGTACGGCCACTGGCCTTTGTCAGCGAATCCTCGTACGGTGCTCCCATCCCACTGCGCGTCCGCGCGCCAGGGTGGGGGGTACCCCGGCCCGCTATTAGCATTCCGCTCCACCGTTCTAGCAAGATTGCATTTCACAAGCGGAATATAACCTCTACGTCAACCCATATTGTTAACTGGAGAAGAAGGTGATCTGACCGTAAGAACAGTGTTCTTACTCTCTTGTTAAACCAGAGAAGATCTGATTGGTCTGGACATGATTTGTCGAATTATTAATTGAATTTGTCTATCAAAAAATCTGAGAAGAAGAAGGCCAGTGAAGGCCTGACGCTTCTTATAGTAAGATGATGTTCATTATTGATTTGTTTAATTTGTGTGAAGGATTTACGCCATGAGTATTGAGAATTTCGAAGAAACGCAGCGAGTGAGGGAAGTTTAAAACACTTGGAGACAGGGAGCGATTCTGCAGTAGCGTTTGTCGTTTAGGGTGGGAGTGTGGATATTGTGAAGTACTGCAATTGGGGGAGAAGGTGACAGCTCCTATATGGATCCTGAGCCAACCTTTAAACATGAAAGGAATATGGACAAAGAGGAGGGTAAGATATTTGGGCTTAGCACATTTGAATTGGGATTATGTAAATGCTTGAAGCACTTCATAATAAAAGTTTTTGTTTCAAGTCAATAATGTGTGGAAATTCATCAGTAATAGTTTCAATGATATTATCTACAACGCCCTCTCTAAATACAGAGACAGTGTCACGTCAAAAAAAAAAAAAAAAAAAAAAAAAGGTTCAAATGGCTCTATGGCTCTGAGCACTATGGGACTTAACATCTGTGGTCATCAGTCCCCTAGAACCTAGAACTACTTAAACCTAACTAACCTAAGGACATCACACACATCCATGCCCGAGGCAGGATTCGAACCTGCGACCGTAGCAGTCACGCGGTAGTGTCACGTCAGTAAAATCTGGTACTAAGGGTTGAAGAAGTAAAGTCAAGAGTGAGAAACACACAGATAGTGTAAGCGTATTGGCTTCAGATTTTGAATATTTAGAATGATCCCTCTGTAATGTTAGCAGTCATAGTAACGTTTCTTATAAGCAACTCATAAAACGTGATGCTATGATTAACAGATGAGACAGACCAAAACATTTATCTGGGAACGTCGTTTTTTGTTAGACCTGAGCCAAAGTTTTCTTGTTCTTTCATCATGTTAATGTAAATACTATATTATTTATCATCACTAGCAATTTTTAATGGAATTGTCGGTGTCATTCAACAGTAAAATGATAAGGAGTAATCATAGATGCAAAAACTGTGACCTTTGACTTGTGCGTTTTTTATTTAAATAATATATTACTAGCTAACTTCCCATCTTCACGTGGGTAGTACTAAATGCCTACGGCGGACGACTTTTCTGAAATGGCGCTGGTAAGTACTATACACAGACCTAGCCCGTGAATCAGTCTGTGTACTACGGAAAACTGTCAAATGCTCACAGTATTTCCTGAGATTAACCTTCATATACCGAAGGATAAACGCTGTGGGGAGCTGGGGTGGGGTAGGGATGGGGGGGGGGGGGGGGGTGACGGGGGATGAGATGCACGACAACATTCATTTAGTAAAAAGCGGATAGCTTTACGTTAAATAATAAATCGCATGCGTCTATGAGGCCATCAGTTTTGCAAGAGAAACAATAGTTTATCACGCTATATACTGTAGTTTTCTCTCCCTAAACTGCAAAAATATTTCCAACTGCCTTCTTTGGTTTTGGTATTATTTAGCGCGTTAGTTTATTGAACTCGACACCACGTTATTTATCTGAAAAAACCAATAAAACGCATTATTTCAAAATTTGGGAAACTCTTGTTCGTTTTGTAACTCAAAACGACGAGTGCCGAATGAAAATCGCTAAACTGAGCTCTAACAATGCATTTCTTTGCTGAAGAACGCGAGAGGAATATTTTTACAGAACATGCACAAGAAATACGTGTAGCAACTCGCAGAACTTAATACTGAAAATGTGTGTCAATTACTATTTATTTCTTGAAAAAGAAAAGGACAGATAATTACTGTTGAACTAACATATTCTGTCGTCTTTCATTAAACATACATACAAAGGTGCCATGTGAGTCCGTATGACTCTCACACAGTTGTTGTAGTGGCTAAAACACTTGGAATTGCATTCGGGAAAGCTGCAGTACATATCTCTATCCAGTCGTCCAGTTTTGGGTATGCCGTGGTTACCCTACATCGCTTATGGCAAGTAATGGAATGATTTCATTTCAAAAGGGTATGGCTTTGACTTTCATCACCACCTCGTCGATTGGACGTTAGACAACCATCTTCCTTTTATGAGTCATTACAATCATCCTACTTCTCCACATTGCTCCATAGCTTGTAATTACAGTAGTACGGCAAAGAGAAATCCACACCACTTTGTTTGTCCCATACAACAGGGACATTCATACATTCAGGGACAAGCATACATTCAGGGGCAAATTACCCTCCTCCCACTCCCCTAACCTAGTGTTATGCTAATTGTTTTATGACACCATGAGGGTTGACTTATGACCCCCTGGGGATAATCCCTGAGAAACACCCTCCCCCTCCTCCACTCCTCTGGGTAAAGGGGCAGTTGTTCAATTCTGAGTTGCTTTTCCCCTCTTCTGAGAAATCTCTTGCACTCCCCTCCACCACTCCCCTGCCTTCCCCATCTGAAAACTGGTAGGAAAAAGACGCGATCTGTGTGGGCAGGAACGACCACATCATAAAAATTCAAATCAATGTCAATAATGAGAATAATATATTGATGTACACTACTCGCTATTAAATTTGATACACCAAGAAGAAATGAAGATGATAAACAGGTATTCATTGGACAAATATATTATACTAGAACTGACATGTGATTACATTTTCACGCAATTTGGGTGCGTAGATCTTGAGAAATCAGTACACAGAACAACCACCTCTGACCATAATAACGGCCCTGATACGCCTGGGCATTGAATGAAACAGAACTGGATGGCGTTAACAGGTACTGTCCATGCAGCTTTAACACGATACCACAGTTCATCAAGAGTAGTGACTGGCATATTGTGACGAGCCAGATGCCCGGCAACCATTGATGAGACGTAATTAATTGGTGAGAGATCTGGAGAATGGGCTGGCCGGGGCAGCAATCGAACATTTTCTGTATCCTGATAGGCCCGTACAATCCCTGCAACATGGGGTCGTGCATTATCCCGCTGAAATGTAGGGTTTCGCAGGGATTGAATGAAGGGTACAGTGACGGGTCGTAACACATCTGAAATGTAACGTCCACTGCTCAAAGTGCTGTCAATGCGAACAAGAGGTGACCGAGATGTGTAACCAATGGCACCCCATACCATCACGCCCGGTGATACGCTAGTATGGCGATGACGAATACACGCTTCCAATGTGGGTTCACCGCGATGTCGCCAAACACGGATGCGACCATTATGATGCTCTAAACAGAACCTGGATTCATTCAAAATAATGACGTTTTGCCATTTGTGCACCCACGTTCATCGTTAAGTACACCATCGCAGGCGCTCCTGTCTGTGATGCCACAGTTCATCAAGTGATGCCTGTCATCTCGACTGCTAGTGATACGAGGCCGTTGGGATCCTGCACGGCATTCCGTATTACCCTCCTGAACCCACTGATTCCATATTCTGCTAACAGGCATTGGATTTCGATCAACTGGAGCAGCAATGTCGCGATACGATAAACCGCAATCGCGATAGGCTACAATCGACCTTTATATGAAAGTCGGAAACGTAATGGTACGCATTTCTACTCCTTACACGAGGCATCACAACAACGTTTCAGCAGGCAACGCCGGTCAACTGCTGTTTGTGTGTGAGAAATCAGTTGGAAACTTTCCTCAGGTCAGCACGTTGAAGGTGTTGCCACCGGCGTCAACCTTGTGTGAATGCTCTGAAAAGCTAATCATTTGCATATCACAACATCTTCTTCCTGTCGGTTAAATTTCGCGTCTGTAGCACGTCATGTTCGTGGTGTAGTATTTTTAATGGCCAGTAGTGCATATTCTTTATTATATCAGCCTGCAGGAGACAAGGCTCCCCCACTTGCCTAAAGCACATGTCTGCACCCACTTACCATGATGTAAGGTACTACGGAAAACTGTCAAAATGCTCACAGTATTTCCTAAGATTAACCTTCATATACCGAAGGATAAACGCTGTGGGGGAGCTGGGGGGGGGGGGGGGAGATAACTCGTGGAGATAACATCTTGGACCTACTGATAACAAACAGACCCGAACTTTTCGTCTCTGTATGTGCAGAACAGGGAATCAGTGATCATAAGGCCGTGGCAGCATCCATGAATATGGAAGTTAATAGGAATATAAAAAAAAGGGAGGAAGATTTATCTGTTTAGCAAGAGTAATAGAAGGCAGATTTCAGACTACCTAACAGATCAAAACGAAAATTTCTGTTCTGACACTGACAATGTTGAGTATTTATGAAAAAAGTTCAAGGCAATCGTAAAATGCGTTTTAGACAGGTAAGTGTCGAGTAAAACTGTGAGGGACGGGAAAATCCCACCGTGGTTCAACAACAAATTTAGGAAACTACTGCAAAAGCAAAGAGAGCTTCACTCCAAGTTTAAACGCAGCCAAAACCTCTCAGACAAACAGAAGCTAAACGATGTCTAAGTTAGCGTAAGGAGGGCTATGCGTGAAGCGTTCAGTGAATTCGAAAGTAAAATTCTATGTACCGACTTGACAGAAAATCCTAGGAAGTTCTGGTCTTGCGTTAAAACAGTAAGTGGCTAGAAACAGCATATCCAGACACTCCGGGATGATGATGGCATTGGAACAGAGGATGACACGCGTAAAGCTGAAATACTAAAAACCTTTTTCCAAAGCTGTTTCACAGAGGAAGACTGCACTGCAGTTCCTTCTCTAAATCCTGGCACAAACGAAATAATGGCTGACATCGAAATAAGTGTCCAAGGAATAGAAAAACAACTAGTATCACTCAACAGAGGAAAGTCCACTAGACCTCACGGAATACCAAATCTATTCTACACAGAGTACGCGAAAGAACTTGCTCCCCTTCTAACAGCCGTGTACCGCAAGTGTCTAGAGGAACAGAAGGTTCCAAATGATTGGAAAAGAGCACAGGTAGTCCCAGTCTTCAAGAAGGGTCGTCGAGCAGATGCACAAAACTATAGACCTATATCTCTGACGTCGATCTGTTGTAGAATTTGAGAACATGTTTTTTGATCGAGTATCATGTCGTTTTTGGAAACCCAGAATCTACTCTGTAGGAACCAACATGGATTCCGGAAACAAAGATCGTGAGACCCAACTCGCTTTATTTGTTCATGAGACCCAGAAAATATTAGATACAGGCTCCCAGGTAATTGCTATTTTCCATGCCTTCCGGAAGGCGTTCGATATACACTTCTGGAAATGGAAAAAAGAACACATTGACACCGGTGTGTCAGACCCACCATACTTGCTCCGGACACTGCGAGAGGGCTGTACAAGCAATGATCACACGCACGGCACAGCGGTCACACCAGGAACCGCGGTGTTAGCCGTCGAATGGCGCTAGCTGCGCAGCATTTGTGCACCGCCGCCGTCAGTGTCAGCCAGTTTGCCGTGGCATACGGAGCTCCATCGCAGTCTTTAACACTGGTAGCATGCCGCGACAGCGTGGACGTGAACCGTATGTGCAGTTGACGGACTTTGAGCGAGGGCGTATAGTGGGCATCCGGGGGACGTACCGCCGAATTGCTCAACACGTGGAGCGTGAGGTCTCCACAGTAAATCGATGTTGTCGCCAGTGGTCGGTGGAAGGTGCACGTGCCCGTCGACCTGGGACCGGACCGCAGCGACGCACGGATGCACGCCAAGACCGTAGGATCCTACGCAGTGCCGTAGGGGACCGCACCGCCACTTCCCAGCAAATTAGGGACACTGTTGCTCCTGGGGTATCGGCGAGGACCATTCGCAACCGTCTCCATGAAGCTGATCTACGGTCCCGCACACCGTTAGGCCGTCTTCCGCTCACGCCCCAACATCGTGCAGCCCGCCTCCAGTGGTGTCGCGACAGGCGTGAATGGAGGGACGAATGGAGACGTGTCGTCTTCAGCGATGAGAGTCGCTTCTGCCTTGGTGCCAATGATGGTCGTATGCGTGTTTGGCGCCGTGCAGGTGAGCGCCACAATCAGGACCGCATACGACCGAGGCACACAGGGCCAACACCCGGCATCATGGTGTGGGGAGCGATCTCCTACACTGGCCGTACACCTCTGGTGATCGTCGAGGGGACACTGAATAGTGCACGGTACATCCAAACCGTCATCGAACCCATCGTTCTACCATTCCTAGTCCGGCAAGGGAACTTTCTGTTCCAACAGGACAATGCACGTCCGCATGTATCCAGTGCCACCCAACGTGCTCTAGAAGGTGTAAGTCAACTACCCTGGCCAGCAAGATCTCCGGATCTGTCCCTCATTGAGCATGTTTGGGACTGGATGAAGCGTCGTCTCACGCGGTCTGCACGTCCAGCACGAACGCTGGTCCAACTGAGGCGCCAGGTGGAAATGGCATGGCAAGCCGTTCCACAGGACTACATCCAGCATCTCTACGATCGTCTCCATGGGAGAATAGCAGCCTGCATTGCTGAGAAGGTGGATATACACTGTACTAGTGCCGACGTTGTACATGCTCTGTTGCCTGTGTCTATGTGCCTGTGGTTCTGTCAGTGTGATCATGTGATGTATCTGACTCCAGGAATGTGTCAATAAAGTTTCCCCTTCCTGGGACAATGAATTCACGGTGTTCTTATTTCAATTTCCAGGAGTGCAGTTCCGCACTGTCGCCTGATATACAAAGTAAGAGCCTACGGATTATCAGACCAGCTTTTTGGCTGGATTGAAGAGTTTTTAGCAAACATAAGACAGCATGTTGTTATCAATGGAGAGACGTCTACAGACGTTAAAGTAACCTCTGGTGTGCCACAGGGGAGTGTTATGGGACCATTGCTTTTCGCTATATATATATATATATATATATATATATATATATATGACCTAGTAGATAGTGTCGGAAGTTCCATGCGGCTTTTCGCGGATGATAATGTAGTATACAGAGAAGTTGCAGCATTAGATCATTGTAGCGAAATGCAGGAAGATCTGCAGCGGATAGGCACTTGATGCAGGGAGTGGCAACTGACCCTTAATATAGACAAATGTAATGTATTGCGAATACATAGAAAGAAGGATCCTTTATTGTATGATTATATGATAGCGGAACAAACACTGGTAGCAGTTACTTCTGTAAAATATCTGGGAGTATGCGTGCGGAACGATTTGAAGTGGAATGATCATATAAAATTAATTGTTGGTAAGGCGGGTACCAGGTTGAGATTCATTGGGAGAGTCCTTAGAAAATGTAGTCCATCAACAAAGGAGGTGGCTTCCAAAACACTCGTTCGACCTATACTTGAGTATTTCTCATCAGTGTGGGATCCGTACCAGATCGGGTTGACGGAGGAGATAGAGAAGATCCAAAGAAGAGCGACGCGTTTCGTCACAGGGTTGTTTGGAAACCGTGATAGCGTTACGGAGATGTTTAACAAACTCAAGTGGCAGACTCTGCAAGAGAGGCGCTCTGCTTCGCGGTGTAGCTTGTTCGCCAGGTTTCGAGAGGGTGCGTTTCTGGATGAGGTATCGAATATATTGCTTCCTCCTACTTATACCTCCCAAGGAGATCACGAATGTAAAATTAGAGAGATTCGAGCGCTCACGGAGGCTTTCAGACAGTCGTTCTTCCCGCGAACCATACCCGACTGGAACAGGAAAGGGAGGTAATGACAGTGGCACGTAAAGTGCCCTCCGCCACACACCGTTGGGTGGCTTGCGGAATATAAATGTAGATGTAGATGTAGATGAACTGTAATCACTGAGGAATGGAATAAAGTGCGATATGTTTACTGCAGTTTGGGGTCACCCACATGTGTGTCTGTCATCCAGGCACCAAGTGCCATGACTGCATGCTCTGGAGATTGAGTCCCTACTGAGGGTCTAGTTCCAAGTTCCACTGCCAGGTGGGAACACTATTCCAATTGGCTCCCACCCCACACTTGCTCAGGCAGACAGGAAGGACTCATTATGGAGCTCTCATGTGATGGTAAAAAAAGGAGATGTTGTGGTATAGTATGTATATCGCTGAATATCTTAGCTCAGTTCAGAACCAAGCTACAGCAGTGTCTTAGTAAGTAGTGTCCTCCTAGGAATGTACTGTCATAATATGATCAATGAAAGAGTTGTTGATGTCAGACATAGAGGACTTTAATAACATACAGCCGAGGACTGTATCCATGGCCCTCAATATAAGGGATAGTAGGAGGTGATAACAGATAAGCATGAGGTGAATACTATGGAGCAAATAATGGCAATGCAGTTAGAGATTAATTCCAGTACTGGAGCTGTTCATGTATTTTGAAATGGACTGTCAATCCTCAGTGCTGCAGACCACTACATCCTATTCCACTACCACAGACAGAATGTACCAGAGGTGTTCACATTGGTGTATGGGCCTTGACTGAACTTTATCACAAAACTTCCAGAGAGGGTACTTGAGATGGGTTTCTCTCCCCACCGCTTCCCTCAGGAAACAACAGCAACACACAGTTCACCCCCTCTACCACCTGAAAATTGGCAGAAGCCAATAAGAATGCAGGAATACTACTCCAGTCATGTGATCATGACATTGGGGGATATAAGACAGAAATGCTCTCAGCTGCAGTCAGTCAGTGGAAAAACCATTAAGCATCAACAGCAGCCTAGATCCTCATCTGCCTCTGCATCACGGAAAAAGTGTAGAAGCTTGTACTAATTACTTGTCTTTGCTACTATCATTGCATGTAGCGGTTCTTACTCTTCTTGGTCAAGTTCAATTTCTTTGTTCAACTCCATTTCATTGGCTGTGAATGTTTATTGTTTCTTGTTCTTTTTTCAGTGATCTCCAGCATGTCCATACTAACAGCAACCTCCAGCATATCTGGAGTGGCAACAGCCACCACCAGCTCATTGGGACCCATGGCATGTCTGGGCCATCAACAGCCACGACCGACTTGTTGGGTCCTGCAACGACCTCTAGCATGTCAGGGCCAGCAGTGGCAGCAGCACCGTTGGATCCCGTAGTGCGCCTGACCATCAGTTGAAGCAGGGCAACAAGCTGCTATTATCCAGCCTACTCATTGATTTGTGTGATGAAGACATCTATCCAGTGCCTGACTCTCAGAAGAACTGTGATGGTTTTCCCACACCACACAGTGTAGGTCAGTGCTGATCTCCAACATTCACAGCATCACAGAACATTCCGATGGGTGTTGATGAGATGGATAAGAAGCTGCCAGTTCCTCCCAGTGCTCTACTGCTCTTTACTTCAACTTATAATTAAACAGCTAGCGATTCAAGGGCCTTAAATATTGGTATAGAAGCTTCAGTGAATAGAGCCTGGCATGTTGTAAGAGAGATTGGAAATACATTGAGAAGTGTAAGAATGCAGTTTATGGCGTTGGAATGGGATGAATCATGTAATGCAGAACCTCACAACAATCAACAAATGACCTCTGAATATTGTCCATCACTGGACATTTGCTGTGCTGGCCTGATACTATCTATATCATTATTGTATGCTGATGTGACATTCATGGTAAGGTCTGGAGGTCGATTCATTTATCTGCAACACTCCACCATTACAAACTTGTTTGGCCTAAACATGGTTGTATGCCTTGTGCTGGAAAGGCTGCACTGTGGGCTTCTGTGTATTCAAGCTGTGTATAAAGGCCTCATGACTGTATGTATAGTATGCACACAGACTCTGCATCGATGTGGTGTCCAACGGAACACCCATCAGTCTGAGAGAAATACACTGATTTCTGATAACTTTATGACTGCCGGCCCACTATTGATATAAACCTGTCCAGCTTCACATGGCGATGACTGACTGCTAGTCAGACACACACGTGGTGCATCCAGTATCAGAGACCATGCTGTCCATTTGTAGAATTAGGAAAGTGTGCTATCTGTCTGAGTTTGATTGAAGACAAATTATGATGGCCCAAAGACTCACCTTGAGCATTTTGGAAACTGCACAACTTGTTGGATGTTCAAGGGCTACTGTGGTGAGCGTCTTTAACACATGGTGAAACCATGTGCAGACATCACAGGGTTGGGAGGCCACCCCTCATTACAGACACTGGATGTCGTAGGCTGGGCAGAGTATAAAACAGAACAGAAAGCTGTCTCAGAATGAACGTCACACACTAATGCTGGGCAGCGTACAATTGTATGTGAACACACATTCCTAATGATGGGCGCCCGCAGCTGACGACCCATGCAAATACTAATGTTAACGCCACCACACTGGCAACTTTGATTGAAGTGGGCACATGACCATTGGTACTGGATGTTGGCGCATTGGCGGAGCATTGCATGATCTGATGAATCCCAATACCTTCTTCATCATGCCAATGGGAGCGCAGAAATCCTTACTCTTCCAGGGGAACATTTCCTTGACGTCAATACTGTGAGACACAGACAAGCTGGTGGCGGTTCCATTATACTCTGCCAAATATTCACATTGGCATCCATGGGTCCAGTGGAGCTCTTGCAAAGCACCATAATGGCCAAGGAGTATTATAGTATTATACACTGGTGGCAGATCACGTACTTCCCTTCGTAGAATCGCATTTTCTGACAACAGCGGCTTTTTTCAACAAGATAATGCATCATGTCACAAGATCAGGAGTGTGAGTGTGGTTTGAGGAACACTGTGACGAGTTCCAATTGATGTGTTGCCCCCCCCCCCCAACTCTCCAGATCTGAACTGGATGAATCATGTCTGGAATGTGATCAGAGACCACATTTATGGGAATTAAGTGACTTGTGTTTGCAGATGTGGTACCACCTCCTTCCAGCAACTTATCAAGGCCTTATCCATGCCGTAGCTGGGCATACCAGGTACTTGGTAGGTGGTCATAATGGTATGGCTGATCAGTGTACAAGCTGAATTCGTGCATAAGAGAAACCTATATTTGCAAAATACTGTACTGATGTGAATAATGAGCCAATGGATTCTTACTGATATATGCCACTGCTGATGTGTAAATAAAAGATATTGTCACAAATATTTGTTGTTTTCTTATTTGACTAAACCATCACTATTTAGTGTATGGTGTACCATTGTTGCTCAGTCCGTAAGATGACTGCACTATAGTGGTTACACATATTATTATTATTATTATTATTATTATTATTATCATTACAGGAGTTCATTTTTCTATCAAAGCCCATTGTACACGAAAACCTGATATAGAGGGTATCATGGCAGAGTGGGTGAAGCATCACGGCTTCGTTATGAGCCACTGGGCCAGAAGAAGAAGAACAAGAACAAGAACAAGAACAAGAATAGGATACTTCTAGCTGATAATATATGAGTGAAAATTTTAGGTCCATGTAAATGGAACAGGACAAATATTCTCATGCCACTATGAACACACATTTGAGCATGTAAGTCTATTTTCAAAAACGCTGTTACAAGCCAAGTACCATTTACTGCAATAGACACTGCAGGGTGCAGATGGTGTGACATACAGGACATGCACCAAAGCTCCCCCCCCCCCCCCCCCCCACACACACACACCAGAAAAACTAAAGCCAAACACTGTACTGTGTTCATATCTGACAAAGTTGGTGTGGAAAACCAGGATCAAAATCTATGATATTTCTGTTTTTGCTGCCATACGTGTGCTGATGTATTTTGAGCTAGACATATTCGAGAAACCTGGAACAGCTGATGAAGGGAAATGAAAATCTCATTATAGCTTTCAAACAAGACAATTCAAATTTTTGGTAGGAACCGACATATCATTCGATGACTTTGTAAGGATGTGCACAGATTGCTGGGATCACACACAGTATGAGTTTTCCCTTACTGATAAATCAAGAAAACTGAATGATGGTAAATATAGACTGAATTTCCACCATGGACAAGTTTGCACACATGTCAGGCTCTTAGCCTGACAGGATAGGTGTGGATAGACAGCGAATGCATCTCTACATATATGGAAAATTTCAGTCTGTCGAACGTAAGGTTTCTGAGACTGGTCAATGAACTAGATGCTAGGTTTAAGGAACTAGAGACGTATGCCCAAATCATTCTGAGAAAGAACGTAAATGACTTAGCTGTAAAGGTTGATGTGATTCAAAAGAAAGTAAATGACTTAACTATAAAGGTTGAGCAAAAAGGGGCATTCTGTGAAGCAGCTCGCATATTATATGAGTAGATGCCAACTAAGTATAGTGCCATCACTGCATGGAAGACTGCTTAAGCGAAGTTATGGTTACCAAGGTTAGGGCATTTGGATAGAGAGCAGACACTAAGAGAAACCCTTAAACCAGTTACTGAATCTCTCGATAAAGCCTCAGCAAAATTACACGATGATGACAATGATGCTACTGCCGGTTCCACTAGCCATCACAGTGATGTTAGAATAAACAAAACATTTGATGCCAGCGGTGGAAAACCATAGTTGCTGCACACACAGCCTGTAAGATTAAATGAAAAAACAGTTTAGATAAGCCACAGGGAATTTCAAATAACACAAAAACAGTAAAATTTTCACTCAAAGATCGGGAGCTGGAGATGTTTGGTGAAATACCATAACTGTCCAGTGTACACAGAAAATCAGGAAACAAATGCATTGTGAAATACAGTGACATTATAAAAACATTATTATTAGATGGTCGGTATAGCACTGATGAAGGTATTGACATTTGGCATAAAAGATTCAGCAGTCTACTTCCTCAGTATATATGCTATGACGATCCCAATGGGCTAATACATCGACTACGTCTGCTCATAGCATCAGCTGCCATGGACAGTATCTCTCATTTGATTGAAGTTGTCTTAATAATTTGCGAGCTTATAGAGAGAGGTATAATCGAATAAATATGGAGACAGCAGTTCAGAGATGCACAAACCAGCCCACAAAACATACCCTCACAGATATGGTATGATTAAAGTTCGGATAACACAGGGTAAGTTAAAAAAATGGTTCAAATGGCTCTGAGCACTATGGGACTTAACTCCTGTGGCCATCAGTCCCCTAGAACTCAGAACTACTTAAACCTAATTACATCACACACATCCATGCCCGAGGCAGGATTCGAACCTGCGACCGCAGCGGTCGCGCGGCTCCAGACTGTAGCGCATAGAACCGCTCGGCCACTCCGGCCGGCCCAGGGTAAGTTGATCTTGTAGATGAGGGAATATTCACATAAGACAAATGGATTCAAATATATCTTAATAGCTCTTGATACATACCTAAAATTTGCTTGGGTAATACCTGTTTGATTATTTGTTGCAGACAGGGACGAATCGATGCAAGGACAACCTCAAAACCTATCATTGTGGAGAGTTTTACAACAGGTATTTCAAGACTGAGATGCAGTGGTATGGAATATGTCACTACTCAACAAGACGAGTATCGTGGAATGTCTGAATAAAACAATAAAAGGTCAATATGGATGCAGTTTAATCTTCATGGCTCATACAGGTATCCTGCTGGAGATAATTGCACAATTTAATAGAACCAAACATAGCACAATAAAAATTAGGCTAGTCGATGTTTGTGACAGTGAGATTACGGATAAGGTATAATGTTGTATTAAAATGCTGGATCCACGTAAACAGAAATTTAGAATGGGTAATTTGGTATTTATCTCAAAACACAAGACAGCATTTGGGAAGTCATACCTCTCAAACTGGTAGAATGAGATATTTACAGTTTCCAAAGTCCGGAGAACAAACCACAGAACTTACATCTTTAAACGATAGCAGTGGCACTGATATTTCCTAAGTCATTTACATTTCAGGATGCTTTTACGTGGAGGAAATGCAGAAGAACTTAGCATCACTCATGTTTCTCATTGAATATCTTACAAGACATCAAGGGAATAGAACATTAGTTAAATGGCTTGGTTTTCCCGCAACACAAAACAGCCGGATTGATGCTGACGATCTGCTATATAATCTGAATCTAGATATACACACCGCTAGCCACTAAGTGGTGTGTGGCGGAGAGCACTATTCGTGCCGAAGTCATATCTCCCCCTCTCTGTTCCACTCACGGATCGCCAGAGGGAAAAACTACTGTCTGAACGCCTCAGTACTATATCTAATTTCCCTTATCTTTGAATGGTGATCATTGTGCTATTTGAAAATTGGTGGTAATAATATATGCTCTACATCCTCGGCGAAGATCGGATTTTGGAATTTAGTGACCAGTCCCTTCCGTTAAATGCGTCGTTTATCTGCAAGTGTGTCCCACTTTAAGCTTTCTATGAGATTTGCAACGCTCTCGCGATGTCTAAATGTACCATTCACTAATCTTGCCGCTCTTCTTTGGATCTTCTCAATCTCTTGAATCAGACCCAACTGGTAAGGGTCCCATACAGACGAACAATACTCTAAAACTGGACGAACTAACGGATTGTAAATAATTTCCTTTGTTGGAGGACTGTATCGCCTCAGAATTCTACCAATAAACTACAATCTAAAGTTCGCCTTATCTGTTACTTGTGTAATCTGACCGTTCCATTTGAGATCGTTTCGAATAGTTACACCCAGATACTTGATGGTCATTTGTTCACAACTTTCTTGTGATACTACTCTCCTGTAGACTACAGCATCATCGGCAAACAGTGTAATGCCGCTGTCAGTACCATTCAACAGATCGTTTATGTAAATCGTAAAAACCTGCCGTGAGACACACCTGATGTTACGCTTGTTTCTGTTGAAATCTCCCCATTAGTCTGTTAGAAATCTTTCTATCCAACATTATATGTCATCGTACAGACCGCAAGCGCTCACTTTTTGGAGCAAGCGACAGAGCGGAAGTGAGTCTAAGGCCCTTCGAAAGTCGAGGAATATGGCATCATCCTGGGAGCCGGTATCTAGAGCCCTTTGTTTATCATGCACAAAGAGGGCCAGCTGTGTCTCACATGACTGCTGTTTCCTAAAACTGTGCTGATTTTTGCAGATGAGCTTCTTAGAGTCTAGAAAGGTCATTGTGTCTGAACACAAAATGTGTTCCATGATTCTGCAACAAACAGATGTCAGTGAAATTGGTCGGTAATTATGTGCATCCGATTTTCAAACCTTTTCATAGATGGCTATGACCTGGGCCTTCTTCCAGTCCCGTGGAACTTTCCGTTGTTCCAATGATCTCTGATAGATAATGGATAAGAACGGTGCTATATTTGTAGCATAGTCAGCATAAAATCTTACGAGGATACCCTCTGGGACAGATGCCTTCCTGGCGTCTAAGTATCTTAACTGTTTTACAATCCCAGATACACAAAACACTATGTCAGCCATACTTGGGTGTGTTCGATAACTGAAAGGGGGAATGATGCTTCAGTCATCTACCGTGAACGAATTTTTGAAAGCTTGGTTTAGAATTTCGGCCTTCTGTTTATCATCATCCGTTACATTACCGGTACTGTCAGAAAGAGAAGGTATTGAATTATTTGTAGCGTTCATAGATTTTACGTAGGACCAAAATATTTTTCGGTTATTTTTAGAATCGGCAGATAAAACATTGCTTTCAAGTTGAAACTTCCGGGCTGAGAGGCCGTGGTCGATGTACAAAATTTCCACCTAACGTTTGGTCTCCATATGCGGGAGACACCTTCTGAGGTCGTCCGGCTACTGCCACAGACGCTCCACGTACTCTCGCATTTATAGAGCACATAGAGGGCACCACCATTCGTCACGTGATGCCGACGGTATGCCTATCTTTGGAAGGCGTCATCATTCTTGATTAAGAGTAATCGATTGTCATTCTGCTGGCGCAACGTCTTAATACTTCCTCTTTCCTGTTATAATTATTATGGTGTTTGTGAATTTCTATTGCTTCTCTATACATGCACGTACGATAATGGGATGTTCGTGCCAGAACGCTTGTCTCATTAAATTTAATTTCGTGATTCCCATCTCGAAAGACATCCTCAGCTACGGACGATTTTTCGATGTGTCCTAAGCGACAGTTTCTTTTAAGTTCGGCTAAGCGGGTGTTTACAATTCTTTTCATTGTTCCAATATATACTTGTCCACAACTGCATGGAATTTTGTATACCCCAGGTGTTGCTAGGGGATGTCGGGCGTCTTTTGCGTTTCTTAAATATTCCTTAATCTTCTTGGTGGGTCTGAAGATTGTTTCGATCCCATACTTTGCCAGAACTTCCCCGATACGGTCCGTGACGTTATTAATGAACGGTAGGAAAACTTTTCCAGTAGGTGACCGTTGTTGCTCTGGGCTTCTGGCTTCTTTTCTTCTTTGATGGAGGGCTCGATCAATTTCCATGCTGCTATATCCGTTTTTCATTAAGGCTGACCGTAGGTGATTCAGTACATCTTGTAAGTAAGCCAGCTCGCAGATTTTGTTGGCTCTGTCCACCAAGGTTTTCATGACACCTCATTTTTGCCTAGGATGATTGTTAGATTCCTTGTGGAGGTATCGATCCGTGTGAGTGTTTTTTCTATATACCTTGTAGTCCAGCGTCCCATCCACCCGTATAATTACCGACACATCCAGGAAATTGAGTTGACCGCTGCTCTCTTTCTCCATCGTAAACTGTATCTTCGGGTTAATTCTGTTCAGATGCACCAAGAAGACATCCAACTCTTCTTCACCATGGGTCCACACTACAAATGTGTCATCAATATAGCGGTACCATTTAGCAGGCTTTTTTACTGGCAGTCTGCAGCGATCGCTGTTCGAAGATCTCCATAAATAAATTGGCAACATCTGGGCTGAGAGGGCTTCCCATCGCCACCCCGTCGATCTGTTCGTAAAATTCGTTGTTATACTGGAAATAAGTTGTCATCAGGCAGTATTTAAATAAAGCCACTATGTCAGTCGTAAAATATCTGCTATATAAGAAATAGCTTCGTTTACAGGCACCATGGTAAACAATGACACTACATCGAAGCTCACAAGAATATCACTTGGGCTGACGTTAATCTCCCTCAGTTTTTCAATAAAATACGCCGAGTTTTTAATGTAACTGTCCGCTCTGACGATGTGAGGTTGTAGCAAGCAGGCGAGATATCTGGCCACCTCTTGTGTTGGAGATCCTATGGCACTCACAATCGGTCTCAACGAGACCTATGGTTTATGTACCTTTGGGAGTCCATAAAGTCTGGGTGGATAAGCTTCCGTTATGCAGAGTTGTTTTTTATCATCCGAAGAAAGAGAAGATTGTTTCACCAGTTGATTCGTATTTCTCCAAACTTTGGTTGTACGATCCTTCTGAAGCTCTTTGTACGTAGTGGGATCCAAAAGGTCACTAATCTTCTTGTGATAATTTTCGGTGTTTGGCTAAACCGTAGCATTTCCTTTATCAGCTGCAAGTACAATAATGCTCTTATCCATATTGATCTCTCTCAGTGCCTCCCTTTCCGCTTGAGACAAATTGCTGGTAGGTGGTTTCGCTTGGCGTAATATTCTGGATGTTTCAGTCATGATTTCATCCGCGGAATGCGATGATAACGAACGGATTCCTGCCTCCACATTCGCTATAATGTCCTCTGTAGGAAGCTTTAGTGGCGTGCCTGCAAAGTTGCATCCTTTCGAAAGAACTGAATGTTCCTCTTTTGTTAATTCTCTCCCAAACATGTTAATCATCTTTCGAGAGTCGCCAGTGACTGATGTTTCCCCTCTGCCTTTCTGTAGGCCATCGAATTTCCTCTTCTGCCTATTAGTTGCCATTGCTGCACTGAGCTCTATGGTCCTGAACATTAGACAGTCCACCTTATTCCTGTCATAACACTGTATTATGTTACTGATATGTAAATGGAGATATAACAGTTTATTGCTAGTTTCCGCCAGTTCTCCCCACGTCTGGTGAATTCGTTCCCTTAGCATCGCTACAACCACATGAAACCTGGCAGAAGGTGCATACTGATCTGGCTCAGCATCCCCGCCCCCCTCCCCAGCATCAGATGGCACAGATCTATTAGCAAAGTGCTTGGGATCTGGCAGGAGCCTGCATCCCCCATGCAGCCTTCGCCTTGAGGCTCGAGACGTCGACACAGTCCGCTACCCACACTGAGCTGAGAGGGGGCCGGCTGGCTCAGTCTCACCTGAGGTTGGCTCACTGACAGAGAGCTGCAACATCCCCCCCTCCCCCTCCCCTTGCACATCTAGTAAAGCAGAGGCTGCCCCAGGTCTCCCATACCCACCACACATCAAGGTGGCACTCTAGAGCCTTTTGACTGTGGCCAACAAAGCTTCCACCTGCTTTTGGACTGTGGCCAACTCCTCCTGCATCCGCACACAACAGACACGATCCCTGTCCATCTAGCTAATATGTGATTTACTATAAGAATCTTAAGGAAACCTACTGCCACACAAGGTTAAGAGCTGCACTCTAGTTGGCAGAAAGGACACTCAACAACGATAAACCATAAAAATTTATGGTAGAAGCTAGGTGCTTATTTTCCTGCTAGGGGCTATCTAGTGAATACTAAGAAAAAAATAAGTGACCTACAATAAACTGCTAGGGGCTATCTAATTAATATTATTAACTAATTAAACAGTAAACTATGGTAAGCTACACCTACTGATTATCCCTCGTATTTATAATGTAAACAAACGTTACGTAAACGCGAAAACGACCTAATAAAACTATAAAAACCACTACCTGTAATGTATCGAGTCTAAATGACACTAATAAACGTAAATACTGAGTATTGTACACTGTCAGATGCAGGTACAAAACAAAACCTTTAGCTAACAATAAGAGTTCAGACTGTAAAGCACAAATACGAACTATGCTTTACAGAAACCGACGGGCTTACAGTACACGATCGCTAAAGCCCACAACAAGCTAAGGAATTTAAGCAGACGGCGAGGTGAGTTTTAGCTTTCTTCTAACTAAATCGTATGTAAGAAGGGCTCAGAAATTGTATTATAACACTGATTTACTCAGATATTGTGGTGTAACACTAACTTACCATGTATTTTACGTTTGCTTAACTGTTAACGCTCGCAGGTTGCGCTAGTAAACGTATACAATTGAGGTTAGAATTCACTGTCAGTTCACTTTTCCTAATAAAACGTATAAAAACTGCTACTTCAATGTATCGAGTGTAAATGGCACAAATAAGCGTGAATACTGAGTGTTGTACACTAACTTAAACTGATTAACGCTCGTATTTATAATGTAAACAAACATTTACGTACACGAGAAAAATGACCTAATAAAACCTATAAAAACTGTTCCCTTGGGGTGCTTAGAACACAACCAGCACAGAAGCATAACATGCACGAGAGGAGACACTTTATAGGAGGTGGTGATATTCTCGACAAACTTCCAGTGGAATTGAAAATAACTGTTGACCTCGTACAAAGATTCAAAAACGGTTAGCTCTTGGAGATAAGAGGTTTAACCTGCTTGACGAGGCGTGTTTGGAACAAGACATTGCATATGCAAAACATATATAGGATATCACGCTGCAGATCGAATATTAACTGATAAAAGCAAGGCAATGCATGTGAGAAAGGATACTGGTGTAGGACAACGCATTGCAGCATTTGTTGATAAAACCATGCACAGTAAAATTAAATTGGGCATGGATGTGAATTTCAAGTAAGTTATGAATGCTGCATGTCGTGCACTGAAGAAGAAGAAGAGGAAGAAGAAGAAGAAGAAGAAGAAGAAGAAGAAGACAGCGATTAGGACAAAGAAGAAGCCAGGACAGGGGTGTCTAAAAACCGTATCCTGACAATGTTGGCCGGCCGTTGTGGCCGAGCGCTTCTAGGTGCTACAGTCTATGGTCGCAGGTTCGAATCCTGCGCATGGATGTGTGTGATGTCTTTAGGTTACTTAGGTTTAAGTAGTTCTAAGTTCTAGGGGACTGATGAACTCAGATGTTAAGTCCCATAGTGCTCAGAGCCATTTGAAACATTCTGACAATGATGCACGCAGTTGTAAAGTGCCCTGTAGCATAAAGGACCGGTTAAAGCACCCTGGGTCCTGCTTATACCCAAGACATCAGATGGAATTATGCCCTTCTTGTGCCTCCCGTTGCAGGCATATGAGTGATAGGTGCTGCGGCTATTGCCAGAATAGTCAAAAACGCACAGAATTCCCAGGAGAGGCTATAGGAAGGAAGAAGACATAACAGCATGATGGAAGCAGCAGCGACCGAAAAGGGATTATACCGGATACAATACAAGAAAACACTTGGTCTCTTCGGAAACAAAAAAATCCGGTTAGCTATCGCACTGGATAGACCGCTTACAAATACAGATCTGCTCAAGTTTGTTAGGAAAAAGTTCAATATTATAAGATTCCGTGGTGCGTTTACCCGGCATACAGTAATGAAGACTATGTGGAAATCCGAAGAATGTCGGATTGTGAATTTAGATTTTTATGGGGACCATGAACCCACTGGGTGCCGTATGTTAATAAAAATACAAATAACGTTTACTACTTCAACTCATTTGGTGACCTGCAGCCAGCAGAAGGGTATAACGCTACTTCGCCGACAGTAGACATTTTCTAAAATTTTCATCGCTACACAGACATTAATACCTACTTATGCAGGCATCTGTGCCTCATGTTCCTCCTAACATTTACGAAGAAGCATATATATAAGAAGATGCATGAAGCATACATCTTTAAGTTGAGATTCAGATGCAGTGTCGTATACTCTGACTTTAAAAGAACGAGCGTCAGTATCACGCGCGAGTTGCTTCCCACTGATTGATTTAAACAACGAGGAGTGTAGTATTGCGCTGGTTGGACTGAACACATTAAACAGGATTCTGAATATCACAGAGCTTAACAATAAATTTCATCAAGAAATTAATGGTTGGAAGGAAATAGTGGAAATAGAACCTGGTACATATGATATTGACGATTAAACGAAGTTTTAAAACGATCTGGAAAAAGAGATTGTGCTATGTACAAAAATAAATATACTTAAATCTGAAATAAAGACGAGTGCAACAGTTGACTTTACCAGAGATGTTCAATAGGACGGCTGCTAGGTTTCACTAAAGGACACGTTCTGAATAAGGCTCCTAATAAATTTTACAGGTCCAACCAGTCAGTGGATACACTTCCTATCCGTATAATCCATGTCGAGAGTAATATATTGCAGCAAAATCTCATCTAAATAATATATTGATTCATACATACGACGAGTTTCTTGAATCAATTGGTCTGAAACTTTACAATGACGTCGTTCGATGCAATTAACCCGATGGAATATGACGAGTGTATTAAATGCCAGTGAAGCTTATGCATCAAACACATTTAACAAGAAAGATGAAATTAAGATTGTCATCGAAGACCAAGACGCTCTAACTCTCCCATGCACGAGTTTCATAAATCTTGATGGATAATTTATGAAAAGGGGTGGTACTACTACAGTGATACTGAACCTTGCACGTAATGCTTCAGGGTTCCTGTTTCATGAGTTACGATATGAAGTTAACGGGGTCGAGATTTAGCATACACGCAATGTAGGCATAATATCAACTCTTAAAATGTATGTCCCCGCTTTTCCCTCAGATTTGAACGATTTACAAAATACTGGATGGTTCGTAGACGAGCCAATGGATAGAACAGTGGAAGAGTACAAGAGGTTTACAGCACGCATACCTTGAAAACTACTTATGGGATGTGATTCTTGAGTTTCTCCCGGCGTATTCGATAATCAAAATATCCACGGGTGTACTGCCGGTCTATAGTGTCCAACGGGCACAATATTTCGGCGATCAAAAATGTCGCCATCATCAGGTGAACTGACGGACTGAGCTCCTGTGAACGTGCCGGCACGGAGATCCGTACGCTATGGCTGCCCCTGAGCAGCCATAGCGTACGGATCTCCGTGCCGGCACGTTCACAGGAGCTCAGTCCGTCAGTTCACCTGATGATGGCGACATGTTTGATCGCCGAAATATTGTGCCCGTTGGACACTATAGAGCGGCAGTACACCCGTGGATATTTTGATTACTTATGGGATATTTGAGAACATGTGGCCACTTGGTCTGAATGCTAAACAGAAACGTATTGTGATATGGAGTGCCACAGATAACAACTGATACAAATAAGGATCTCAAGAGGAGAACGAGTTCACCATCTAAAAAATAATATGGAAAATGCCATACATCACTGTATCGGATGACCAGTATTTGAAACTTTTAAACGTTCTGAACGCTGGTATATTTTTACCATTATATTTGGTATCATTGGAGGTCTTCGAGTACCCAGTGCTACCGACTGCAAAGAGACAAATGTGGTCTATTAGAACCTCCGCTCAATTTAAGACGTCCTGGTTCATAATACTTGCGTTTCAGACCAAAAGAAGAGGGAATAAAGCAAACGATTCCACAAAATCTGACAATTGTAGGTTAACTAATGCCATAATATACCTGAACTTCGAATTCTATCTGTACGATGATTTACACCTGGAGTAGAGTGAAAATATATACAGGGTAGCATATGACATGTATGTGAGGTCCTGTGCTTCATAATAGTAAGAGAAATTCAAGGAACTGTCGCCAATCACTAAAACAGATTGGTCAAAATAGAACGAGATAATTGCACCTGGACCTACAGAAGTACGAAACGAATTTGAATCTTCGGAAATTTCCCAGAATACACTGCAACGTATGCTCTAATTAAACATGACCGTGTGATGAACTATTTCCCTCTGACTGGTGTTTTGCAACGAACAGTATAAATGACCAAGTGCTGCGCCATTCCAAGAGCATTTGACAGATGTATCTTAAGGTAAGAACATCATTGCCGTTGCTCAGTTTCTATAATGATGAGCGTAAACAATTCGTATTGAAAGATTTTGTATTCATAGCATACACAGAAAATGCCGTAAGAATAAAGATATTCACCAAGGTCTTTCGAGGATTTGAAGTGAGCTAATAGACGGAGGAAAGCAAAGTGGTTAACACGTTTCTAGCACGGAATTCAGTAGGTTGATTCTGGTATACCCTATAAAGATATGGTGACGCCGCTTCAATTATTCGACCACACGGATACCTTATCTTGGTATACCCTATAACGATAAGGTGACGCCACTTCGATTATTGGACCACACGGATACCATCATCTACGTCAATTGCGAGGAGACAATCACATAGATGTGTTGAATCTTCAAGTTTGCTGCTATTCAAGAACTGGAATCCTATGGGTGTCCTCCTCTCCATTGACTAAAGAAGGAGAAGAAGATGTGAAAATAATATTGCGTCTACTTCTACAATGCAAAATTATATTTAAGTTGGACGAAAAAGAAATGCTTTTTTTGCCTTACAATCGGTGTATGATTTCTCTTCAGCCTGCTTTTACCTTGATAGCATACTGTTTTGTCCAGATGCTATATTGGTGATATAATGTGAGGCCAATTTACTACACATCTTTGGAAGTGGGCAGCGTCACATGCCTCCTGCTCCCATAAACTAATATGTGCTGTGCAAGATGTAATCCCATTCAACCATTTTATAGATTCTGTGATCTTCCATGTTAACCTTCACCTTCGTGTTCAAAACTGATGTCATTTGTGTCTTGCACATCGTCTTCATATACACCTGAAATATGTATTTTTGTAAATACTAACAACAACAAAGACATGTGGTAATGATTGTTTTCATTTATTCAATTCTCGCAGATACAGTTTGATTCTTGAGGTACAATTTGGTTCGTGATGTACAATTTAGTTGTAATTTTGAGTGCAGATTTACTTTTTTACACAATAACAATGACATATTTATAATTTTCAGATATATAAATCTGTGCCAAGACTTTTATATATACGCTACAATTAAATTCCACAGTGACAACAACAGCAGTTATATGGTTGTTTTACAGCAACAGGACTGAAGGACTGTGAACGATGTAGATATACACATCTACACTTAAAATCTAATCAGACATGGACACCTTGCAGCAGATGATGCTTAAAAAATTGTTCTATTTACATGATGTGCAACGTGAGTATATATACGTATTTCTGATGTACATTTTTTGTCAATGCAAACGATGTGCATATATTTAACGAATACAATTCTTGTTGAGGAACATGGTGGATAGTTCTTTATTTTACAAGATATGTATATTTACAAGTGTACACAGTACACGTTGTTCACACACATGGTGCACACAAATACATAAATATTTACACGACACAGACACACACACACACACACACACACACACACACACACACACACACACACAAACAAATACTTGCACTATGATTAAAGTGTCATACTGTTTTCCAGTATTTACACCCAGTCTCATTCTCTCTCACACACTCAGTCAGAGTCACACCTCCCGCTCTCTCTCAACAACTGAATAGTGAGAGCATGGCGGAGTTTCAATTCCATCATCACAAATGACCCTTTTATTGTCATGAGGCGACAGGAAAACTTCAGACTGCAGCATGGTGTACATCTCGTGTGCTGTTGTTCCAATACTAGTTTGCTGCACCATATGCTGCAGCTGCGGCGTAGCACTGCGAACACCACTATACAGACGCTGCAAATAGTCTTCGATAAAGAGAGCTCTCGATGCCGCACGGGGCACACGCTTAGCCTGTCTCTGGGTGGCACCTTCCAGAGTGTGGTAAGCATACATTTTTGTTCACAGACCTACAGACTCCACAACCAGTGACCCATTCACGTAGTTTTTCATTAGGCCAAAAACCTATTTGTTCTGTGGAACAATACCATAAGGATTATTGGATGTGTGCGAAACTGCAGTGCCTCACCCAACAGATGAAGCTATCTGTATCCATATAAAGTAATTTGGGATCAACGACATGGAATTTGGATAGATCTAGTGTGCACATCCCTACATAGACAGGTTTCGTGAATTGTATTTCAACCTTTGCCATGTCCACAACAACAAGGTTCTCACTGAATATTGTAACCTGTTCAAAATTTTGTGTGGAAATGAATTTTCTTGCACCACAGCACTCATACCATTCACCTGTAATCAAACTTTTACAGTGTTCCCTCAGATTCTGCATTGTTTTGCCAAAAATTTTATTCCTTAAAATCCAAAAAATCTTTCTCAAAGTCATGCGTCGTGGAAGACCTCCATGTCGTATTGAGATCAATATAGTTCTTTAGCCAGGAGGATTGCTTGAACGAGGTACGCTGGGTGTTTCCAGTCCGCTTTATCCACAACCTGAGACACTGCTGGAGGTCACGATAGTGAGTAATGTATCTCCGCTTATTCCCCAGCTCTTTTACCAGTTTTTCGGAGGAGCCTCCTTGCGGAACTACTTTCTCTGGCCACGGCAGCAAATCAGCGTGCACCTCATGCTAACTAATACACTATGTGTGCTCTGCCTCCACCACATACCCCACATCTGTATTAGCCGCCATGTCCTCGGTTTTGGCCGGCCTGTGTGACCGAGCGGTTCTATGCGCTACAGTCTGGAACCACGCGACCGGTACGGTCGCAGGTTCGAATCCTGCCTCGGGCATGGATGTGTGTGATGTCCTTAGGTTAGTTAGGTTTAAGTAGTTCTAAGTTCTAGGGGACTGATGACCTCGGATATTAAGCCCCATAGTGCTCAGGGCCATTTGAACCATTTTTTGTCCTCGGTTTTTCCACATAATTCCTTGCATTGTTCTTCAGACACGCGTCGAAAGTCCCCAATCGGCAGTGATTGTTGCATGGCGCGCCCATATAAATTATTGACATCCAAGTACTTGATGTAACTTGAATCAAGTGATGTGTTGTATCTCTCACCCATACTTAGGTTTTTGCCTTGGCGTGTCTATCCCACAGAGATCCCTCGCGCAAAGGAAAGAAGCATGCCAGCATCGGTCAATAGTTCAATGCTACACGTCGTTTTCTTGAGCATAGCGTCCCAGGACAACCCAGGTGCTGTGTAATAAAAGGCGGGATCCAGAGAATATGTGGTCATCCACAGTCTCCGATATTTCTCTAAAACGTCCGCATGAGAGTGCACATTTCTGTCCATGTAAAGCTCCTAGAGCTGAGATGTTGAATTCCCGCCAGACATTTGAATCATGCTCAGACTCTGCATCCCTTATAGCATCGCCTGTAAAGTTGATAGAGAATGCATTTATGTCAGGTAGCCTGGTTTCGTTGAGCTTTGCCACACTATCCAGAAACTCGTATGGAAAAAACCCCCGGCTAGTCACGAGTTAAAACTTTTCCTCTTCAGGAAATCAGATTGAGTGGTGTGCATATCCACAGGGGCTGACTCCATGGGGCCTGAGGAGGCCCAAGTCCCTTCAAAATTCGTTTTTTTGGGGGGGGGGGGGTGGAGGCCTCCAATAATTTAAGAAAATTATTAGTTATATTATGATTTTGTAAAATCACAAAATTATGTTGCAATTTTTAATTTTCCTTGTTTGACGATAGTTATCTTCTAAAATACATTCAGTAATAAGTTAAAACAGATAATTATTACGGTAGTAAGCAGTTTAACTGAAAAAGAGTGGTGTGGATCATGATACTGTGAAGGTGCGGCGGACACACTTAGAATTTGTCCCCGTGAGCGAACCTTTGCGTAAAGTCTGGCGCCGGCGGGCCAGCGCTGCGGCTGCTGCGACATCAAAAGGACTGGAGCAGAAGCGCCTTGAACCCTCTGCCTCACGTCACCTTAACGCCTCGAGACATTACGACGCCGCAGCTATATAAAGCCCACCATGTTGTCACAACAATTCAGTGCGGATAGTTTCGTTCAGTGCATGCTGCAGACGTTTTTAGTGTTCCGGCTTTAGTGTTTAGTAGACTATGTAATATGACTATATTTTATTCGTTTACTTTAGTCTCTCAGTGTATTGTGAATTAAGTTTGCAATGTATAAATTTGTTACTAAAAAAACGCGCTTGGAAGTTGATGATACTGCAGGTCAACCTCCAACAGTTATTGTGTCGTCAGTTGCTTCGGCGTCTTCAGGCGAGACCCGCTCACAGCCGATACCTGGATAATCCGGTAAGGGAAGATCATTTTAGAAGTCTTAGTTGAGCAAATACACATGGCTAGATTATGAAGCATCTACCAAAAAAGTTTTTTGCAAAACGTGAGAAGACGCAGATGCTAAAAATCTATTAGAATTTTCTTAAAAAAAAAAAAGAAGATGCATTTACTTCCGTAGGGTTTTCAAACTCGAAAAAGGCTTTGGAAAAATTCAGACTTCATGAAAATACGTTTACGCATAAAGAAGGTGTTCTGAAACTAAATTCTATCACTAGCCGAAGTGTGACCTCCCAATTGAATGAACAATTAGATAGTGAAATGAAGAAAGGCAGTTTAGCTCTTGAGACAATTTTTACTACCGTGCAATTTCTATGTCGACAAGGACAAGCAATTAGAGGGCATAAAGATGTAAACTAATTTTTTTTTCAATTGTTGGAACTCTGAAAGAATGACAAACCTGAGTTTAAAAATTGGTAAGTGCGTTCGGGGTATAAGTGGGCGTCCCACGATATTCAAAACGAGATCATTGATTTACTAGGAACGTCTCTGTTGAGAAAGATATTGGCTTCATTCAATAAGACTGAACATTTTTCTATTATAGTTAATGAAACAAACGATTCTTCGATTCACAAAGAAGTGTCATTTTGCATCCGTACTGTCGATGATTCCTTAATCATCAACGAAGACTTTCTTGGCTTATATGAGACCGCCAACACTAAATCACGAACTCTGTTTAGTATTTTAAAAGACGTTTTTGCTCATCTTCATTTGTCAATGGATAACTTAAGAGGACAACTTATGGTGGTACCTCGAATATTAGAGGTAAGTTCAAAGGACTAAAAAATTTAGTTATGGATGTACAACCAAAAGCACGTTATGTGCGCTGCACTGCTCACAGTTTAGACTTGGCAGTTGTAGACAGTCTCCGTCATCTTACATCTATGGGTGATATTATGGCTTTAGCCAAGGACTTAATAAACACCGTAAGGGAATCCAGCAAATGGATGGTACTTTTCAGAAGCATACGCTGTGAGAGCGCCAACGTCCAAGCTGGTCTACGACCCCTTTGTCCGACACGATGGACTATGCGAGCTTCTAGTATCTTGAGAATATTAAAAACTTTGAAGAACTTCTAGTCTGCAGAGGACAAAACAGGAAGGTTACAAATGTGCAGGCTACCTTGAGTCAATGTTACAATTGAAGACTTATTTCTTTTCATGCCTTTATTGCCATGCAATGAACCCAGTAGAGGATGTCAATGAAAAAGTTCAATGCCCTCATCGTAGTGTTGCTGATCTGGAAAAAATATATGAGGCCTTGATCTGTATAATGAATGGAAGGAGTGATAGTTTTGAACACTTTTGGGAATTGCGTTAAAAAAAAACCTTCAGAAGTTGATGAACCTTCACTTCTGCGGAATCGAAGTATACCAAAGAAGTGTGAAAACAACGAAGCCAGCTCACGGCACACTTAAAAAACCCCAAAGGATTACTACAAAGCTATTTACATTGAAGTTTGTGAACCGAACCAATGTTACGTTACTGAGCGGTTTGCTTCAACTGGACTCACACAGGTCATTGCAGCTGAACAAGAGTGCTTGCTTTTAGTAAACAGAGGTGAAACAAATTTGGAAAAATCAACTGAGTTTTTCAAAAATGACCTAGACATTGAGAAACTGCACTTATACTTGAATATATTAGCCGATATCGCTAATAAAAAACAACTGGTCTTAAAAAACATGCCTGATGTAAGGAAGTACATTACACAAGAGCCTGCAGTTGGAGAAATGTTATGTGAAGTAGTGAAGTGCATTAAGCTCTCCAAGTAGTTCCAATCACGACAGAAACAGCAGAAAGGTCATTTAGCGCCCTCAGACGTCTGACGTCATATCTCCAATCAACAATGGGACAGAAGCGATTCAACAACTTGTCTGTTCTTCATGCCCACCGAGATGTTTTGGATGAATTGGATATTCGACCAGTCATCAACGACTTCATATTCAGTAATTCAGTCAGATGGTCGACATTTGCACCTTTCTAAAGACACTCTAGCCCTAATAATGGCATTTAGAGCAATATTAAAAATCTTTATGAAGTAGAGAATTAAATACATACATAATGTTAAGTTTTCAGTCTCGAAATATTAGTACTAGTTTAGTACGGCAAAACTATATTACTATAGTACTGTATTAGTTATTTTTAAATACCTAAATATTTTTATGGTGTAAGACCAAATTAAAATCTGCTATTTACATACTTTTTCATTGAAAGTATTAGGCATACTGTATTAGCTTTATTAACTGTATTGAAGCATTAACTCTGAGATATTGTTTTCCTTTAATGAACACTGAGCCTTATTCAAAGTAAGCTTAACTTAGCTATTTCGCATATTAATCAAAGTGCTATCGCTGTGCTACAGCAATATTATATATCTTAATCTTTTAATGATAGTTTACGTTTTGTTTAAATATAATTTCAGTCTTTTCAGAGCAATATAGTCACTGCTCTGTAATAGTCTATAAGCATGATTATTACTGTAAATTAAATTAGTTTTTTACGAAAATACCGTAAGTGTTTATGTTTTGTTTCTTTTTTCAAAGCCAAAAAATGTGACAGGCTTGTCGAATTTCATTGAGTGTCGAGTCCTTTAAAAATCACTATTTTTCATCTAAAATTTAGAAAATTTCCCGGGGCAAGACCACCAGTATGGGACTCCCCAATATTTTTTATAAGTAGGCGCCCCTGTGCATATCTTTCAAAGGTAGAGTTTCAACAAGCTTCTAGAGTGGTTTCTGCGTAAAGTGGAGCGCGTTAAGGAAGCGAGGCGTAATTCTCCGCGTCATTCGTTTGGAGAATGCAATTTGTCATTAATCTCAGGCAGGATACTAACCTGATTTTGTCCCAGCCGAAAATAGCCAAGTGCTTAGCAAGAAGAGTGAGAGTGATACACGCTTAAATTATGAAGGAAAACGGGAACATGTCGCGGTAACTGATACTTCAGGTTGCATATGTTATTGGTGGCGCCATGGAGCTTCTCCATAAGACGACAGTGGTCCCTACGAGGAGTTCCTGCTTTTCTATCTAACGGTAGCCCACAAATATGCCAGTAAACAGTGTTAACGATCAGATCTTTATTCTCCTTCGATTTTGTCATGGGAACATTGTGGTTGTAAAGTTTATCAATCTCCCACGTAAGTTTTTCAAGCTCAGTGAGAAGCCGAACTGCAGGATTATTCCCGACGTAAGATTTGTATCAGTTAAGTCTCAAATCATAGGATGATGCAACTGGGTATCCTGCCGCATATGGTACTTGCTTTTCTGTGAAGGTACTACACTATGTGGTCGAAAAAACATACGTCTTTCATATTAGGTGAATTGTGCTGACACATACTGCCAGGTACTCAATATCAGCGTCCTCACTAGTCATTAGACATAGTGAGAGAGCTGAATGGGGCAATCCGCGGAACTCATGGACTTCGAACGTGGTCAGGTGATTGGGTGTCACTTGTATTCCACGTCTGTACGCGAGATTTCGACGCTCCTAAACATTCCTAGGTCCAGTGTTTCCGATGTGATAGTAAAGTGGTAACCTTAAGGGACACGTACAGTGAAAAGCATACAGCCCGACTGGCAGCGACCGCCGACTATTGAAGAGGGTCGTTATGTGTAATAGGCAGACTTCTATGCAGGCCATCACACAGGAATTCCAAACTGCGTCTGGATACACCGCAAGTACTGTGACAGTTAGGCGGGAGGTGAGAAAACTTGGATTTCATGGTTGAACGACTGTTCGTAAGCCACACATCACGCCAGTAAATGCCAAGCGATGTATCACTTGCTGCAAGGAGTGTAAAAATTGGACCATTGAACAGTGGAAAAAACGTTCTTTCGAGTGAAGAATCACGGTACACAGTGTGGCGATCCGATGGCAGGGTGTGGGTATGGCGAATGCCCGATGAACGTCATCTGCCAGAATGTGTAGTGCCAACAGTAAAATACGAAGGCAGTGGTGTCATGGTGTGGTTGTGTTTTTCACGGAGGGGCTTGCATCTCTTCTTGTTTTGCGTGGCGCTATCACTGCACAGGCCTACATTGATGTTTTAAGCACCTTCTTGCTTCCCACTGTTGAAGAGCAATTCGGGGATGGCGATTGTATTTTTCAACACGATCGAGCATCTGTTGATAATGAACGGCCTGTGGCGGAGTGGTTACACGACAATAACATCCCTGTAATGGACTGGCCTGCTCAGAGTCCCGACCTGAATCCTATAGAACACCTTTGGGATGTTTTGGAAAGCTGACTTCGTGCCAAGCCTTACCGACCGACATCGTTACCTCACCGCAGTGCAGCATTCTCTGAAGAATGGGTTGCCATTCCTCAAGAAACCTTCCAGCTCCTGACTGAACGTATGCCTGCGAGAGTGGAAGCTGTCATCAAGGCTAAGGGTGGGCCAAGACCATAATGAATTCCAGCATTACCTATGGAGAGCGCCACGAGCTTGTAAGTCATTTTCAGCCAGGTATCCGGATACTTTTGATCACATAGTGTATTTGAGGCTGTAGGTTCAACTCCACAATGGGGTCACAGGAGCTAGGAGGCATTCCGAGTCAGCATACTTTACAAATGGGTGTTGCTCCTGATGCTGAGTTTTCTTAAAAATTATGAATTACTTTTCCTCAGTAGGCATAACAACACACTATGGGGCCTAGGAGGCGTAGTTTACTAGACGTTTTGCTAATAACTTGTCTGAGTAAAGGGTACTGAGCCACCTTAATCAAATATACTCTTTACTGTTGTATATAGTCAGCTGGGATGAAATGAGTCAAGACATGTGTCTGATCCCAACATAGTGATATTTTTCTCCATCGGAGAATGGCAGCATGTTCACATGGATGTCATGCTAGACGAATAATTTTGAGAAATGGAGGAATCCGACGGATGTATGATCCTGCTCGTTCTGAATTTCTGCCTTGCGTCTATCCAGGTCAAAAACATGAACCGATATTCCAGTATTCTGCGCCTCAAACTAAAGTGTGTCTTGATGGGGACCTCGATACAATCAAAACACTTATAAAACTCAAGGTATCTACCGTATCGAGATGTACGCTGTGGATGATTACAATAATTGTAATTTCTTTCACAACCCCAGATTCACCATGCAAAACAAACCTGGTCGGTTTTATTTTTGACCTTAATACATGTCTTCTTATCAGCTATATCCTTATTAAGGTTTATGTAGCTAGACCATCCATTTACTGGATCACAGACATGTTTACGGATGTTAGGTGTAGTATTTAGCGGAGTGCTTTAACTGACCCGCTAATTTCCATCTCAGAATACTGGTCCAATATAGCACTCAAGGTGGACTCATGAAACCACTCGACAATCGTTATGTTCTGCGTTATCACGCCATTCCCCCCCCCCCCCCCCCCCAAAGATAGTGCCAGAGGCCTGTTTGGGGGGATGTGGCAGCTTGATGCACAGCACAGTGCTGCATTTAAAGGCGGAATACCACGTACCATTGAGGAGCTCCGTTTCCAGAATAGGAAGGCATGCTGTGAGAAACCTTACAAGACCACGGTATCCTCCTGCTGGATTCTCAATCCTAGTGAACAAGATTCATATCTCAAAGGCGTCCTCAATCACCGAGTATTATAACTGCAGTATGGTGTTACTAATCTGATGTCCTTCACGAAAAGGTGGGCAGCGAAATTCTGCTAGCCACAGGGTTATTACTGTAACTACAACTAATTGACGACAATGTAGCTGCTGCTGGCTGGGGTGCGATGAGGAGCAGGGAGGTGCAAATACCTTGAGGTTTGGGCAAAAACTCGAGAGAGTTGGAGATGGCTGCATTCGCTAGTGTGAGCAGCCTGGCTGCAGCTATGGCTACAGCGATGGTTGTTGGCACAACCCTGAGCCAGTTGCCGGAGGGAGGCTGGCCCATGGGTACCAGAGCAGAGCTGGTGTGCAGGTAGATATAGCGCTGGTTGTGGCTGCTGCAGCTTCCCGTGCAGTGACAAGCCGCGTCTTACATAGTGGAGCACAAAGTTCAGGGCCTTGTCTACATTACCGTTCTTTCACCGGGTTTGGGCAAAAACTCGAGAGAGTTGGAGATGGCTGCATTCGCTAGTGTGAGCAGCCTGGCTGCAGCTATGGCTACAGCGATGGTTGTTGGCACAACCCTGAGCCAGTTGCCGGAGGGAGGCTGGCCCATGGGTACCAGAGCAGAGCTGGTGTGCAGGTAGATATAGCGCTGGTTGTGGCTGCTGCAGCTTCCCGTGCAGTGACAAGCCGCGTCTTACATAGTGGAGCACAAAGTTCAGGGCCTTGTCTACATTACCGTTCTTTCACCGATCCAGGTATCCGCTCCAATGCATAGCGAATGTGTGGTGGTGCTGTAGAAGAAGAATAACGAGAAACAAGTACATCAATCCAGACGTTGCCTGCTGCTGCAATGAGAGAAATAACCCTGGCTGTTTGTAAGCAGAGTATGTATATACACACATCCAAATACGTTTTGCATCACCTCGGTTCCGAGAGTTCCGGAAACTGTACAGAAAACTGGAACAGAGATCAACATAAAAACATCATTTCCGCCCTTTTTATTTCTCATGAAAACCACACATTGCATGTTGCACCACCATACAGCGAGATTTTCAGAGGGAGTGGTTCAGACTACTGTACATCCCGGTACCTCTAAAACCCAGCAGAACCACTTCTTCTTTCATTTCGTCGTGACATACTATCCACAAATACATAAAGGCACTGTTGGTCCAGATTGTTCTATTCCTCAACGGCGATTAGGGGTAGTTCCCTCAGAGTGGTTAGTGGGTCACGTCGTCCACAATGAGCCCTTTTCAGTCTATCAAGCATGTTCGATAGGGTTCATGTATGGAGAACATGCTGGACAGTCTAGTGGATCGATTTCGTTATCCTGAAAGAAGTGATTCACAAGATGTGCACGATGGGGGCGCGAATTGTCGTCCATGACGACAAATTCCTCGTCAGTATCCTACAGATATGGTTACACTATCAGTCGGAGGATGGCATTCAAGTGTCACATAGTCATTGCTGCGCCTTGCATGACCACCAACGGTGTATGTCGGCACCACGTAATGCCACCCCAAAGCGGCAGGGAACCTCAACCCTTCGGCACTCGCTGGACAGTGTGTCTAAGGCGTTCAGCCTGACCAGGTTGCCTCCAAAACACGTCTCCGACAGTTGTCTGGTTGAAGGCATAGGGGACACTCATCAGTGAAACGTGATGCCAATTCTGATGGGTCCATTAGGCATGTTGTTGGGCCCATCTGCACCACTCGAAATGGTGTCATGGTAGCAAAGATAGACCTCGCCATGGACGTCGGGAGTGAAGTGGCACATCATGCAGCATATTATACATAGCTTGAGTCGTAACACAGCGTCCTGTGTCTGCACGAAAAGCATTATTCAATATGGTGGCGTTGCTGTCAGGATTCCTCCGAGCCATAATCCGTAGGTAGCGGTCATCCATTGCAGTAGTAGCCCGTGGGAGGCCTAAGCGAGGCATGTCATCGATGGTTCAAGATACCAGGACACTTCCATTGTTGAGAGCCCTTCCTGGCAAAAATTAACAATGCTGACGCGATCGAACAGCATTATTGACCGTCTAGGCATGGTTGAACTACAGATGACACTAGCCATGTACCTCCTTCCTGGTGGAATGACTGGAGCTGATCTGCTGTCAGACCCACTCTGTCTAATACAAGCTCCTCATGCATTGTTGCTTACATCATTGGGCGGGTTTAGTGACATCTCTGAACAGTCAAAGGGACTGAGTCTGTGAGACAACATCCACAGTCAACATCTATCGTCAGGATTTCTGGGAACTGAGGTGATGCAAAACTTTTTTTGATGTGTGTAAATTACCTAACTCGCTGTGCCTCTGTGCTGTATCTCTCAAGTCACTGGCATCTGCTCATGGCGACACAGCACTTTCTCCATCTCTTGCACCCACTCAGGCATCTCCTCAGCCAAACCACCATGGATCCATCAATACAGCTCCCCTACATCGCCTATAACAGCAAAATAGTGATTTCATAAAAAGCCGTACACACTCAAAACTAAGAAGGCAATTTAACGAAAGATTATATAGTTGCAAGATAGCTGTGATGCAGATGGCATTACATCCTCTGTCCATACCTGCTCGAAATCATGTACAACAACATCAACAACAAAGAATATGCCTCATACAACATCATATTTGAGATACAATGAATTATTATTTAAAGAAGACTAATACATCTAACAGCAACATATTACATACACATAGTACTACAATGAAGGAAACGTATATACTTGCAACATTGATGCTGTTGCTGCTGTTCCCGTTCAGCTTCCAGCTGATCCACGATTTAGTGTATTTAGTGGATGAATGCCGAAACAATAAAAAAAGTTAACACCAAAATCTGAATAAATACTATGAAATCTGAACAAAGGCTACAAAACCTACGAAACCCAAACACATGGTGATTTGATCCTATGTCACCTTTTTTAACTTCAAAATCTGAAAAAATAGTAACTTGATGCTACAAAACATTTTTCCGAAAATATACACTACGAAAGCCAATCTCATGTTATAAAACCTAAATCTGAACAAATGCTATGATACCAAAATCTGGACACAGGGTGATTGGATACTATGAAACTTTTTATAAAGATATACACTGCAAAATCTGATCTCATCTTATGAAATTAAGTATGTACTTACCTGGTAATTCTCCTTGCCTTAGGCGTTTGGTAATGCCACTAGTGTTGCTGCTGGTGCTGCTTGAAAAACGCTTCATCATGTAAGCAAACTAACATGGAAATAGGCGAACTGATCATCAAACTGTGGACGATAGCAGAATGAGAAGTAGAATGGAGAGGGTAGGGTTTAAATACATGCACTGATTCAGCATTAGCCAATAGGAACACAGTATTCTGAGGAGCGATAAAACCTCTGTCTCTGTGTTTGGACATTTTATATCACACACAAACAAGAAGTAGTCACTTGAGGGAGGCGGAGACTAGAAGCAAGTCTGGAATTTCCTGGTGAAAGGAATTCCGCCACCTGATGCTTTGTTTGGCCCATGAGAACAATGGGTGGACTCTCCAGCAAGTAGGCTCCTGCATCCACTTTGACTGGTATCGGTGCATGTGGCAGCTAGCTGTGAAGCCTCTGACAATAGTTTCCCTGCCATGAGCTGTGAGGCACCCAACAGAGGTTTCATCTGTGAGCAGTGACCGTTGCGGACGGCCGCCCTGTCTATTCACTGTCTCACTGTAGTTCCGTGTGGTGATACTACAAATGCTTGATCATCTCTACATACCACTAGCCTGCAAACTTTCACAATGAATGGAGCTGTCAGTGTTCAGTGCCCTGCCTGGCGTGTGTTGGCGCCTGCTTTGCGGACATGGTCCGACCTTGACAACCTACAGATGTGGTACCTATTGCCTAGACGACAGACACATGTGCAGGCGACCCAAACGGTAGTTTATATACAACACTTCATTCCATTTGTCACTGCTTACAGTTATTACATCATGGGAAGATGGTGCAAACATGAGCTCTATCCAAGAGAGGGAGCCCTGTCTTCTGCAAACTGATTAAATAAAGAACCTGCGTCAAAATATTATTATTATTGACATTTATTTGAATTTAGTGTCATGAGATCCTTCCTCTTCAGCACAGACTGAACCTTTTCCCCACAAATTTCCATATAGGGAGGGGAGTGCCTCTTTTCCTTGAGGGCTTGGGAGGAGGATGGGAAGGGGAGGGGTGGAGGTTTATGAGAAAGACGAATTATCACCAGGGGGCTATAAATGAACCCTCAGGGTCTTATAAATTAATTATCATTAGCATAGTAGTAGGTTGAGGGAAGTAGGAGGAGTATAATTTGCCTCTGAATGTATGCTTGCCTCTCAATGTATGCAATCCCCTACAAATAATGTGGTATAGAACTCTCTTTACCCTACTACTAATAACAGGAAAACTTTTGGGGTTTTTTTCCTTTTCCCTTGTAGGCTACCAGTGAATGCACTGATGCATACAGAATGTCGAAGCTGATCTAGTGACCTGATCATAAGGAGGGTCTTGTTTCCAGAGCTAAGACTTTTTCATGACTCAATAGACAATTTTCATATATTTTCAGCTAGCACTGAAGGTTATCGTATTGATACTAGTGCAGAACTTGAGTGGTCAGGACAGGCCCTCGTGGCTGTGTATTTTCTTTTCGTTTTGGCAAAGGCTCTCAGTGACCAACGGCGTGATTCTTTCAAGTACAGAACGAGGGAAGAACTGGGTCTTTATTCCTAAGATTTTGTAGACTTAAATCTGATTTTTCTGAGTCATAAAGCATAATTTGTATGAAGTACTACTGGATGGTAACAGACAGCTACTCCGAGAGGCTTTTCCTGGCGTGGAGTGCCTAATTCGGGCTGTCATTTACGTGGTGGTCGGCGTTAAAGGAATTGTGTAATGGAAGTTACAAAGATTTAATGGCATTTTTATAGGCACAATGTACGTGTTGGTTGTGGTGCATTCTGGTAAATTCTTTATGTAACTGAAAGGAACACCACAACCACTCAAACAGCTGCACATAACGTAAGCAGCAGCCACTCAAGGGCCGCTAAAAACTATAGTCACAAACAATGGCCCCTGTTCAGCTCGAAGTTTTTATAAGTTTCTGCACCTGAAATGATATTACATACGTACTCTTCCTTCCTATGACAGAGTGGCTTCTTCCAGACATTCATAGAGCTAACACTGAAGGTTGTTGCGGACAATTCTATACAGCCCTTTAGCTGAACATCTGCCAGGCTTCAGCAATCGATGGTTCCCTCCGCAGCTGGTTGCGAACGTTCAGTCACCAGAACGGTAACTGGAGGGTTTCCCAAATGGTACATGTACGGTAAAATCTTATAAATTGTGCTGCGTCTTAAACTTTACCATTAACACATCCAGCAAAACAATCTGGATAGTGTTGCAGCATGTTGACAGAATGCGTACTAGGTTGCATCTAGTTGCTAGGGAGTATATGTGACCAGTTCGACAGAGAGACGATAATCTTGGCTGGGAATAGTTGAGGTTATTTTTAAATCTGGGGAAGTACATATTTGTTTGCGAATGTAACCATTGGTATTCTTAGAGAAATTTTAATTCTATTTATAATTACTACAGCATATAACTATACCTATTCTGTTATAATATAGCATCGAAAGATATAAAGTCATCCTAGCCTCCGAGCCGTAAAAATTCAGTTTAAAAAGTATGGCGTCGTCTTGTAAAGTGTACCATGAATTTTCTTATATGTTGTACCGGTACAGCGTTGTGTATGCAGTCCCTTTAGTAGACGTGTACCATCTTATTATTACTCTGCCAATAAACGCAGTCATTGGTTTGCCTTCCCCACAACATTTTCTAAATAATCTTTCCGTTTTAAGTTGTTCGTAGTTGTAATTCGTAGGTATTTACCTGAGTTGATAGACTTTATGTTTATGTGGTTTATAGTGTAACCGAAATGTAACGAATTTCTTTTAGTACCCACCAGAGTAACCTCCCACGTTTCCTTATTTGCAATCAACTGCCACCTTTAACAACATACAGGTACAATGTCAAAGTCATTTTGCAACTGGTTTTGTTATTCTGATGACTTTACTACACAGTAAATGACACCATCGCGTGCAAGGGAAAAAGTAACAGAACTTCTCAGATTGTCTTATAATCGTTTATATATATTAGGAACAGCATTACGGCTTGTACCACTTTCTTGGAGAACGCCAAATGTCACTTCTGTTTTTGTCTAGGAATTTCCGTCAGTTACTACAAATTGTGACTTGTCTGACAGGAAATCACGAATCCAGTTGCACAACTGAGACGATATTCCATAACATGCAACTTGATTAGAAGTCTCTCTGAGGAACAGTGTGAAAATCCCTCTGGAAATCTTGAAATATGGGATCAATTTGAGTTCCCCTGTCGACAGCAATTATTACGTTATGCGAATGTACAGCTAGTAGTCTTTCACAAGAACGATATTTCTTGAATCCATGCTCCCTTCGTGTTAGTAGACCTTTTTCTTCGAGGTAATCTATAATGTGTCAACACAATATATGTTCTAAATCCTACTGCAAATCGATGTCAGGAACATGAATCTGTAATTCAGCGGATTCTTCCTATTTCCTTTCTTGAGTTTTGGTTAGATCTATGCAACTTTCCGCTGTTTAGGTACGGACCTTTAGTCGAGAGAACGGTCGTATGTGATTGCTAAATATGGAGTTACTGTATCAACATAATTTGAAAGGAACGCAACTAGTATACAGTCTCGCCAAGAAGACCTGCATTTATTGACTGATTTAAGCTGCTTCTTTACACCGATGATATCTGCATCTAAGTTACTCATGCTGGTAGCTGTTCTTGATTCAAACTCTGGAACATTTACTTCGTCTTCTGTGGTGAAGGATTTTCGGAAAACGGTGTTAAGTAATACGGCATTAGTGACAGTGTCTTCGGTATTACCACCATTGGTATCACGTAGTGAAGGGATTGATTGTGCCATGTAGCTAGAGTACTTTACATACGACCTGAATCTCTTTGGATTTTCTGGTAGATTTCGAGACTGAGATTCGTTGAGGAAGCAATGAAAATTAATTCGCATTAATTTCCGCACTAAGTTTCAGACTTCATTAAAATAACGCTAGTCTTGGAGATTTTGCGTTCTTTTAAACTTAGCATGCTTTTTTCGTTACTTCTGGAACAGTGTTCTGGCCTGTTTTGTGCACCTTGGCAGATCAGTAAATGGATTCGGTATAAATCTCTCGACTGTCACAGATAATATTTCTCTGAATTTAAAGCTACATCTGGTCTACACTTACACAGTTAGTTACGAAAGAGTGGAGAGTGTCTCTTACGAAGGTATCAAGCGAACTTTTATCCGATTTATTAAACAGATTTCTTTATGATTATGTTTGGTGGATTTGTATGTTATGGTGTTCAGTCTCACTGCAACGACGATGTGGCGTCTTGCGTACTATAACTGTAGCTAGAAATAACAGTGTAGTCATGCTTCGTCTATCAGCACACACCTCTCATAAGTTACAGCCAACGGACATAACATTTTGAAACCATTTGATCTACTTCTACGTACATACTCCGCAAACCACAGTACGATGCATGGTGGAGGGTACCTTATACCATTACTAGTCATTTCCTGTAGTGTTCCACTCTCAAATAGAGCGATGGAAAAACGACTGTCTAAAATCCGCTGCACGGGCCCTAATTTCTTGCATCTTAACTTCATGGACCTTAAAGCGAAATGTATGTCGGCAACAGTAATTCTGCAGTCAGCCTCAAATACCGGTTTTCTAAATTTGTGCAATAATGCTTTGCGGAAAGAGCATCGTCATCCGTGCAGGGATGCCATTTCAGCTTAAGAAGTGTCTCCGTAATACTTGCGTGCTGATAAAACCTACCAGTAACAAATCTATCAGCCCCAACTGAACTACTTTGGTGTCTTCCTTTAACCCGAGTTGGTGGAGATCCCAAACACTCAAACAGTAATCAAGAATTGGTCACACTAGCGTTCTATACGTCGCCTCCTTTATGGATGAGCTACACTTTTCCAGAATCCTCCCAACAGAACAGAATCGAGCATTTATCTCCCCTACTGCATTACATTTCATACCGATTTGCGTCAATACTCCCAGATATGTAATCGAGGTGACTGTATCGAGCTGCACCGTGCTAATGATGTTTTAGCACGTTGCAGGTCTGTTTTTCCTAATTATCTGCATTAACTTACATTTTTCTACATTTAGAGCACGCTGCTATTCATCACATCCACTATAAATTTTGTCTAAGCTATCCTGTATGTTAATACAGCCACTCAACGGCGACGCCTACGCATACACCACAGCGTCATCAGCAAACAATCGTAAGTTGTTGCTCGTCTTGTTCGTCATGTAATTTATATATTTAAAGAATAAAAGTGGGCCGGCCACAATGGCCGAGCGGTTGTAGGTGCTTCAGTCTGGAACCGTGCTGCTGCTACGGTCGCAGCTTCGAATCTTGCCTCGGGCATGGATGTGTCTGATGTCCTTAGGGTCCGCAGCTCGTGGTCGTGCGGTAGCGTTCTCGCTTCCCACGCCCGGGTTCCCGGGTTCGATTCCCGGTGGACTCAGGGATTTTCTCTGCCTCGTGATGACTGGGTGTTGTGTGCTGTCCTTAGGTTAGTTAGGTTTAAGTAGTTCTACGTTCTAGGGGACTGATGACCATAGATGTTAAGTTCCATAGTGCTCAGAGCCATTTTTTTATGTTCTTAGGTTATTTAGGTTTAAGTAGTTCTAAGTTCTAGGGGACTGACGACCTCAGATGTTAAGTCCCATAGTGCTCAGAGCCAATAAAAGCCGTCCTAACGCACTTTCTTGGGTAACTTCTGACGGTAGCCTCGTCTCTGATGAACACTCGCCATCGAGGACTACGTACTTGGCTCTGTTACTTAAAAAGACTTTGAACAAGTAAATAGAACCCATAATCAGAAGCTAGAAACAAAGAAGAAGAAATAAGTGAATACACAAATCAGGGGTGTGTATGCGGCTTAACCTTAGTGGTGCTGAAGAACTCAATTTTAAGACGGAATGGCCAAAATAATAATAACATAACTCCTGATGCCTAACGTAGATATGGCCACCACTACCGTCAAACTTCTCACTGCGAATTAATTTATAGTGATAAACCACCTGGAGACTGAAGTAAAGGGTTAGTGTGCGCTGATTGATCAGTATTCAAATGTCAGAGTATAAATCTAAGGATCTGTGGTCCCCATACCGAATCATTTCTATCATTTTCTCTGTCTCTTACCTTTTCTTTCGTTGGTGGCAATGTTTAGTTTTGTGAAAAATGCCAAGATGCACTGTGGTTGATTCCATCAACACCCACAAAACAAACCTGTAATAAGAGAGTGTCAGTAGGCCCGAAAGATGTCAACCCTTCCCGAACTCTACAAAAAGAACAGGAATGAGAGCAACATCACCTGCTCCTGAGATCACTGGTAGTCCTTCCAAGTGACTTCGTCTTGACAAAGTATCTGGAAAAACGAATACTGGCCTAACACAACAAAAACTGTCAAAACCAGTGTCTTCAAACTGGATCTCCAAAATCTGTGAAGCTGACCAGAAGGAAGAAATGAATATATTCGTGAAATGTTGTTTATGATTTCTTACGCAGTGTTCGAAAGCAAGCTCGAAGAAAAAGGTATTATATTGAGACAGCTGGAAACCTGGATGAGTAGCTAAGGTTGACAATGTTCGGTGTAAGTCCAAAAGTAGTCTAATATTTTAGATAACGAATAAATATAAAGGGTTCCAGTTTGTTCGCTAATCTCATAAAAATTAAAATAAACGGTTTTCATATTCACCAAATATCTGTATTTCTTGCTACAGTTGAGAAAATTTATAATACCAGTGATACAGTTGGGAAAATCTGTTTATAAACTGTATCACTTTGCTTCTACCTATTGTATCGTACCTTTTAGATGATTTATTTTCGAAAACTTCAGCATCTGTGTCTCAGAAAATGGGCAACGTATTGTTGTTATTACATTCAGATAATGTGTATTAGATTTCAATAGAATCAGAAAAATGTAGAAAGTGGTACAATTTATGAGACTTCACCCTACATAGTCATGACAGTTGACAACCTGAGGATGCACCAGGTAGAAATGCACCTCTCCATACGGTGAGAAGACTGAAAGATTCTTCCACCTCGTGGCACCATTGCCAAGTGACACGGCTACTCGCTAGCACCACCCGACCCAACACTGGAGAATATTATAACCACCAGTAGTAGCACACCCATGACCATCACTTCAAGCGAAACTTGATGTAGTAATGCCTCGATCTAACGGCGAAGTACTGGACGACTGTCAACCGCCATACATTCCACCTGCCACTGACGCTCTTTTCCCTTCGTATAGCAAACAAAGTCAGTTGCTACCATCCCTACATGGTGACTACAGGTGAGAGGTAACTGTTGCCCCATCCTGACACCGAAATTTCAGATTAGCCGACAGTAGAGAAGAGAACAACAGCGTTGGCTAGTGGGAGGTGTTGTTGCATTTGCTTGTATACACACTGCAGTGGTTTACTTGGCATGGTCCTACAAGAGGTGAAATGCCGTTGCCGTACCACTAAATTGGAATTTACTTACACACCCAGCTATAGGGAGACAGAAACTTTCACTTGGACATCTAACCACAGTGCATCTTGGCATTTTTCACAAAACTAAACACTGCCAGCAACGAAAGAAAAGATAAGAGACAGAGAAAATGATAGAGATGATTGGGTATGGAATCACAGCTCCTTAGATTAATACTCTGACATTTAAATACTGATGAATCAGCGCACACTAACCCTTTACTTCAGTCTACAGATGGTTTATCACTATAACTTAATTCGCAGTGAGAAGTTTGACGATAGTGGTGGCCGTTTCTGCGTTAGGTATCAGGAGTTATGTTATCATTGCTATGGCCATTCCGTCATAAAATTGAGTTCTTCGGCACCACTAAAGTTAAGCCGCATAAACACCCCCGTACAATCAACTCTACCGATGCCTGATCTGCCAAGCTGTGTGCCTGTTAAGCAACCCTGTCAAACTTCTTTCTGCCTACTTAATCGTTTTTTTTTTCTCAAGGTTCTGTTATGAATAACATCCTCGAGGTACAACTCCTTACTCATCGTTAGATATGAATGATATATCCGTAAGCTGTTTTAGATTTCGCTTACTTATTTGCTTCTATTTGAAGTTATTCTGTTTTGCAGTAATAAATTACGTTAATGCTTCAAAATCGTTTCTGACTGAAATATAGTATTTTTCTTCGACAATTTGTATGTCATATTTATAAAAAGTAATAATTTATGTTAAAGAATGTAAATTCATTTATGTTCGTGCCAGTTTATATTTTGATCAGAGAGAGAAAGACAGTCCAACACAATACTGCCTGCATCTGAAAACATATGAAGACGTCGTAGAAAAACGAAAATGTGCTAGAGATGAAGGCACGTCAAATGTTTTGATATTGAAATTTTGGACATATAAGACAAAACAATGGTTCAAATGGCTCTGAGCACTATGGGACTTAACATCTGAGGTCATCAGTCCCCTAGAACTTAGAACTACTTAAACCTAACTAACCTAAGGACATCACACACATCCATGCCCGAGGCAGGATTCAAACCTGCGACCGTGAAGCGCCTAGAACCACTCGGCCACAGCTGCCGGCCATAGAAAACAGTTTAGTTCTTTATTCAGTGTAGATTCCATGTATATGAACGAAACTTTTGCATGTAACAATGGCCGGCCTCTGTGACCTTTCCAGTTGCTCAATGTGACAGGTGGTACACCTATTTAGCATACAGGGCATGGATACCCACGTTAGAGCGGCTTTGGAAAGAGCCCATAGAAAATCGTTGCGTTCATTAGCACATCTGACTGGTATGTCTATAGCTGCTGCTCACCGGGCCGTCCTCAAATTGAAACCTCACAAAGTAACGGTACTGCACTGGACCAGAATTCAGATACTGTTACTCGAAGTCAGCACTGCAACTGGTTGTCGTAGTCTGATCATGGTAGAGAAATAGATTCCGAAAAGCTCTTTCCTTCTGAAACAGCATGGCTGCATTAATTGAGGAAAGTAGAAGCGGAGAACAATCGACGTTCGAACTCTGAAAATCTTCAAAAGTTATATCGAGACCCTTTACGTGATATAAAATTAGTTATGGGGAGTGAGATTAGTGTAACATGAATTATTGGATGGCCCCTTTACCACTAAGCTGTAAATTGTGAGAGATACACTATGTAATCAAAAGTATCCGGACACCCCAAAAAAATATGTTTTCATATTAGGTGCATTGTACTGACACCTACTGCCAGGTACTCCATATCAGCGACCGCAGTAATTATTAAACATCGGGGGAGAGCAGAATGGGGCGCTCCGCGAAACTCACGGACTTCGAACCTGGTCAGGTAATTGGGTGTCTTTTGTGTCATATGTCTGTACGTGAGATTTTCACACTCCTAAACATCCCTAGGTCCACTGTTTCCGATGTGATAGTGAGGTGGAAACGTGAAGGGACAAGTACAGCATAAAAGCGTACAGGTTGACCTCATCTGTTGACTAATGGAGACCGCCGTCAGTTGAAGATGGTCGTAATGTGTAATAGGCAGACATCTATCCAGAGCATTACACAGGAATTCCAAACTGCATCAGTACCTACTGCAAGTACTATGACAGTTAGGAGGTAGGTGAGAAAACTTGGCCGGCCGCGGTGGCCGAGCGGTTCTAGGCGCTGCAGTCCGGAACCGCGTGACAGCTACGGTCGCAGATTCAAATCCTGCCTCGGGCATGGATGTGTGTGATGTCCTTAGGTTAGTTAGGTTTAAGCAGTTCTAAGTTCTAGGAGACTGATGACCTTAGATGTTAAGTCCCATAGTGCTCAGAGCCATTTTTTGAGAAAACTTGGATTTCATGTCGAGCTGGTGCTCATAATCCACACATCACGCCGGTAAATGCATAACGACGCCTCTCTTGGTGTAAGGAGCGTAAACATTGGACGATTGAACAGTGGAAAATCGTTGTGGGGAGTGACGAATCACTGTAGACAATGTGGCGATCCGGGGGCAAGGTGTGGGTATGGTGAATGCCCGGTGAACGTCATCTGCCAGCGTGTGTAGTGCCAATAGCAAAATTCTGAGGTGATGGTGTTATGGTGTGGTCGTGGTTTTCGTGGAGAGGCTTGCACCTCTGGTTTTGCGTGGCACTATCACAGGACAGGCCTACATTGATGTTTTAAGCACCTTCTTGCTTCCCACTGTTGAAGAGAAATTCGGGGATGGTGACTGCATCTTTCAACACGATCGAGCACCTGCTCATAATGCACGGCCTGTGGCGGAATGGTTACACGACAGTAACATTTCTGTAATGGTCTGGCCTGCACAGAGACGTGACCTGAATCCCACAGAACACTTATGGGGTGCTTTGGAAAGCCGATTTTGTGCCAAGCCTTACTGACAGACATCGATACCTCTACTCAGTGCAGCACTAGGTGAAGAATGGGCTGCCATTCCCCAATAAACATTCTAGCACCTGACTGAACGTATGCTTACGAGAGTGGAAGCTGTCATCGAGGCTAAGTGTGGGCCAACACCACATTGTATACCAGCATTACCGATGGAGGGCGCCACGAATTTGTAAGTCACTTTCAGCCAGGTGTCCAGATACGTTTGATCATATAGTGTATGTGAACAATATAATGCAGGCTTCTTTTAAGGAAATAACTACCTGTGAAAAGACGTATGATTATTTCATGCAGGATAGTGCACGAGCATGCAGAGATAATATGTCTATGACAGTACTATGTGGCGTTCTCCTCAAAATTTGATCTGAATTGACCGGTCGGTGCGTTACAGTATGAAGTGTTAAATTTCTAGGAATTTCTTCCAAGGCCACTCCTAACTTCTTCAGTTTGTTCTCATCCAACAACACGACTACCGCAATAAAAAAAAATGGTTCAAATTGCTCTGAGCACTATGGGACTCAACTGCTGTGGTCATTAGTCCCCTAGAACTTAGAACTACTTAACCTAACCAACCTAAGGACATCACACACATCCTTGCCCGAGGCAGGATTCGAACCTGCGACCCTAGCAGTCGCACGGTTCCGGACTGCGCGCCTAGAATCGCGAGACCACCGCGGCCGGCACTATCGCAATAGTATATTGGTATTTGTACATACACTGCGGGAAATTGAAATAAGATCACCGTGAATTCATTGTCCCAGGAAGGGGAAACTTTATTGACACATTCCTTGGGTCAGATACATCACATGATCACACTGACAGAACCACAGGCACATAGACACAGGCAACAGAGCATGCACAATGTCGGCACTAGTACAGTGTGTAACCACCTTTCGCAGCAATGCAGGCTGCTATTCTCCCATGGAGACGATCGTAGAGATGCTGGATGTAGTCCTGTGGAACGGCTTGCCATGCCATTTCCACCTGGCGCCTCAGTTGGACCAGCGTTCGTGCTGGACGTGCAGACCGCGTGAGACGACGCTTCATCCAGTCCCAAACATGCTCAATGGGGGACAGATCCGGAGACCTTGCTGGCCAGGGTAGTTGACTTACACCTTCTAGAGCACGTTGGGTGGCACTGGATACATGCGGACGTGCATTGTCCTGTTGGAACAGCAAGTTCCCTTGCCGGTCTAGAAATGGTAGAACGATGGGTTCGATGACGGTTTGGATGTACCGTGCACTATTCAGTATCCCCTCGACGATCACCAGAGGTGTACGGCCAATGTAGGAGATCGCTCCCCACACCATGATGCCGGGTGTTGGCCCTGTGTGCCTAGGTCGTATGCAGTCCTGATTGTGGCGCTCACCTGCACGGCGCCAAACACGCATACGACCATCATTGGCACCAAGGCAGAAGCGACTCTCATCGCTGAAGACGACACGTCTCCATTCGTCCCTCCATTCACGCCTGTCGCGACACCACTGGAGGCGGGCTGCATGATGTTGGGGCGTGAGCGGAAGACGGCCTAACGGTGTGCGGGACCGTAGCCCAGCTTCATGGAGACGGTTGCGAATAGTCCTCGCCGATACACCAGGAGCAACAGTGTCCCTAATTTGCTGGGAAGTGGCGGTGCGGTCCCCTACGGCACTGCGTAGGATCCTACGGTCTTGGCGTGCATCCGTGCGTCGGTGCGGTCCGGTCCCAGGTCGACGGGCACGTGCACCTTCCGCCGACCACTGGCGACAACATCGATGTACTGTGGAGACCTCACGCCCCACGTGTTGAGCAATTCGGCGGTACGTCCACCCGGCCTCCCGCATGCCCACTATACGCCCTCGCTCAAAGTCCGTCAACTGCACATACGGTTCACGTCCACGCTGTCGCGGCATGCTACCAGTGTTAAAGACTGCGATGGAGCTCCGTATGCCACGGCAAACTGGCTGACACTGACGGCGGCGGTGCACAAATGCTGCGCAGCTAGCGCCATTCGACGGCCAACACTGCGGTTCCTGGTGTGTCCGCTGTGCCGTGCGTGTGATCATTGCTTGTACAGCCCTCTGCAGTGTCCGGAGCAAGTATGGTGGGTCTGACACACCGGTGTCAATGTGTTCTTTCTTCCATTTCCAGGAGTGTATTTACGTCACTTGAAATTCGAAACTCAAATGTTAATTTCGGTCGCAGCACTCAAAAACTTTCGTGATACATGACTTTAAAGTTTTCGAAGCACTTATAATACCTTAAAGCAAGGCCATTTTTCCAATGGGATGTGTGGCTCTATCATGGAATGCTGCCCCTACCGCGTGAGCGACTCGTGTTCAGTCACCAGTTAAGTAAGATTTTAAACAAAGGTGCATGTTCCATGAGTATTTCTGTGAAGCGTAAAATAAATAAAGATGAAAAACATTTCATCAGTTTGAATAATCTTAGTTGACAGGCTTTTATATAAGGTCGGAAATTGAAAAGTTATATTTGCAACGAAAACTGGATTTTTGGGTGCAATATGTAATTAGAAATAAGAAGACTTGCATTTTTCATAAAAATGACAATTAGATGTATGAAATTAGAATATATTTGATCAAATTTGTAATTAAATGATGCAGGCATTTGGATTGATCGGAAAAAGAGCGAAAAAAGTAATGAATGAAACGAGACTCGAACCAGTGATTAACAGTCTGGAGGGCTACATATCTTTTTCCGTCATTATGTATTTTACAGTTCACCGAAGTGCTTGTAGAACATGAACCACTGTTTAAAAATTTGCGTTAGCTAGGAATCAAAACTCAGGACGCCTACGTGGAGAGGGACCGTTTTACCAGACAATCACACTGTCTGTCGAGAACAATGGATGTTATTTCAGAATATTAAAGACGATTAGAAAACTTCAGAGTTGATTTTCCCGATAATTTCTGAGAGTGTCATCATAATGCTTTGGAAGACTGATATTTCCGTTCTAAACTTCACGTACCACAAGTACAGAAAGTTAAAAAAAACCGATTACCGTGTGGGCCTCCTTGTAACCCGACATACCCGCGGCTACTATGAGCCAGAATGTCGTACAGTGCTCGGGGCTTCCTCATGGGGCAATGGTCTTTATGCAGTGCCGGAGACAGTACTTGCATCAAACGTGAAACAGCCTGTTTTTCATAATAAAACTGTTTGCTTTGCTGCAGTAGTCATACGGCTCGGATTTGGTATACACGGTTTTAATGAATATAAAATCAACATAGATTGATGCCCATACAATATCCTTTATGATTAATACAGTCAAGAAGGAATGTGGAACCTCTTTTGGAAGAACTCGCACTCTAAATAAATAAATAAATAGTGTAACTATTTATTCTAATTTGTAGATGAAGGTGGCCGGGATATATGAAATTCATATTATTATTATCAGCGCTCTAAACGTATAGGGATCTCGCTTCCAAATGCCGCTAGCGGTATATGAGGACATATCTGTGTTTCCAGGCGTTCGAAACTGCAGACGGCGAGCTGAGGTGCTAGGAACAAGACAAAGCTCTCACACAGACTCCCTGCGCGAGGGAGGACGGGGTAATTGGCTCGTTAATGGGCTCATTACTGCTGACAAACCGAATGGCTTTGGGGTCTGATATCAGGCACAAATCCGTTCTGAGACACTTTCCAGTGCATAGGTGACACTGAGGGTACGCACACTAAAAACAACAACATCATCTGCTGCTCTCCTTCATGTAAGTAACATATGTGTTATTTATAGTTTAGGTATCGTTATTGACAACGTAATATAAGACTGTGTAGGTTGAAATGTCAAATAGCGGGCAGAAACAATGGCAGCAATGCAACTTGCTGAATTATGAGTTGCGTCTTGGCCGAATCTACAATTTACCGTGTTAAGGGGACTGACGCGAAAAAGACCTAGATTGTGAAATTTTTTTTATTGGATCTTCAGTTACTACATGAGTAACGTAGAAGTAAATGTCCTCCGAATAGTGAAGGAACTTAAATCACTTAATAAAAGCAAGTCTTCTTTTCTTTTTGTGTTCGAACATTATGAATTACCTCGAAGGAAACGGTCTATTGACACACAGTCAACATGGGAATAGAAAACATCGTTCCTGTGAAACACAACTAGCTCTTTATCCACATGAAGTGCTGAGTGCTATTGACAAGGTATTTCAGATCGATTCCTGGATTTCCAGAAGGCTTTTGACACTGTACCATACAAGCGGCTCGTAGTAAAATTGCGTGCTTATGGAATATCGTCTCATTTGTGTGACTGGATTTGCGATTTCCTGTCAGAGAGGTCACAGTTCGTAGTAATTGACGGAAAGTCATCGAGTGAAACAGAAGTGATTTCAGGCGTTCCCCAAGGTAGTGTTATAGGCCTTTGCTGTTCCTTATCTATATAAACGATTTGGGAGACAATATGAGCAGCCTTTCGGTTGTTTGCAGATGGCGCTGACGTTTATCGACTAATTAAGTCATCAGAAGATCAAAACAAACTGCAAAACGATTTAGAAAAAATATCTGAATGGTGCGAAAAGTGGCAGTTGACCCTAAATAACGAAAAGTGGGAGGTAATCCACATGAGTACTAAAAGGAACTCGTTAAACTTCGATTACACGATAAATCAGTCTAATGTGAAAGCCGTAAATTCAACTAAATACCTAGGTATTACAATTACGAACAACTTAAATTGGAAAGAACACATAGAAAATGTTGTGGGAAAGGCCAACCAAAGTCTGCGTTTTATTGGAAGGACACTTAGAAAATGTAACAGATCTACTAAGGAGACTGCTTAGACTGCGCTTGTCCGTCCTCATTTAGAATACTGCTCGGAGGTGTGGGATCCTTACCAGGTAGGACTGACGGAGTACATCGAAAAAGTTCAAAGAAAGGCAGCACGTTTTGTATTATCGCGAAGTATGGTAGAGAGTGTCACAGGAATGCTAAAGGATTTGGACTGGAAAGCAATAAAAGAAAGGCGTTTCTCGTTGCGACGGAAACTTCTCACGAAATTCCAATCACCAACTTTTTCCTCGGAATGCGAAAATACTCTGTTTATACCGACCTACATAGGGCGGAACGATCAGCATTATAAAATAAGGGAAATCAGAGCTTGTACGGAAAGATATAGGTGTTCATTCTTTCCGCGCGCTATGCGAGATTGGAATAATAGAGAATTGTTAAGGTGGTTCGATGAACCCTCTGCCAGGAACTTAAATGTGATTAGGAGAGTATCGATGTAGATGTAGATGTACATGGTACTGACATTTCAGTTCTTGAATATTACCTGCAAATTCCACCTCTAAGTGTGATAAAAATTATAATTAATAAACTCTTGTACGGGGCCACGCACCTTTGTTGTTCTGTATTTGCTCATATTATTTATTCCTGTGGTGTTTACTTCCAGCTTTATGCAATCAGAATAAGGGAAATATTTCGGTGTTTAGGAATCCAGAATTTTTGCAGAAGTGTGCGCAAGGCAAAACACTAAAATCCTAATGATAGTTGGAACTTTCTGATAGGAAAACCATGCCTCAAGACATGTTTTATTTTTGCAACTGCTGATGACGTTGCAGCGAATGATGCTTGTTAAGTTTTTAGCTTCGCTAATTTTTACAAGCTGCGGACTCTACAGAGACTACGATTCGATCCAGAAGCCGTTACACTGTCGATATCGAAGTGAATCCATAACAGGAGAATTGATGCAGCTGACGTTATTGTTACCCAGTTTGCAAATCAGGTCAACCTTGGAGAACAAGCAAAGAAAAGAGTACTTCAGGATGAAGAGGAGAATCCATATGGTTTGAAATAGTTCACCCATATATGGTAAGGATTTGTATAAACACTGTCAAAACTTTGTTTCAGGTTTCCCGTAACTTATATTTTGGTGACTTTGTGTACGTTTCCCTCACTAACTACTGACATTATAGTACTTAAATTTTGCATGCAGTTAACAATACTATAGTGAAACGTTCTTTAAGGAATTTTCGTTTACTACAATACTAAGGCGCTTATGTAAGAGAAAAGCCCTAAGATTTGGTATATTTTTTTCACAGAAATTTGGAGAGCTGTAAAAATGTAGCAAAAGGAGATACCAATATTCTGTTTCTTAGAGATCTGTAATAGTGGTCTATCAGACTTTGTACAAAAATACATTAATTTGCTTCTGACTGATTTTTCAAAAGGGAACATTTGTACTCACCTTGTTAACAAATTTTCAATTGTTTATAATTTAAAAATATAACTTCAGTAAGGAGGAAAACGTATGTATGCAGCCATATAACATTCTTTAACAACTGAAAATTTAGTTACATTGCCTTGAAAACCTTGGGTTTTACAAGTTTTTTGTACTGTAACTTCGCATACGTACCCCTTAATGGCGAGCAGTTGATTATGTTTAGTAAGGGTAGCGACAGTGTAAGTATTAATTTCAAGAGGCCTGTCTGCAAAAATTCTCTGTGCCATGAAATCACTAAAGACATTATTAATTGAGCTGCAACAACTTCTCAGAATTTTGTTTGAATTTCCATCAACATAAGTTTTGTTGTCTGTAACTAAAGCACTTAAGCATGTAGAACTCGAAATACTGTATGTACAAATGCTGTGCAAAACACAACCTGAGAGGCTACCTCTCTATGAAGATTATTAAAAACTTTAGAAACACACACACACACACACACACAAACACACACACACACACAAAGTCACTAAGAATATACAATTTTTTAATACTTCAATCTGGTGACTGATTTTAGAATCAAACTACGGAATGCCCATTAAAGTCCACCATAAGCAGTTTCTGCCATTTTCTATAGTTTCTGTAGTTATATATGAGGTTTCCGACTGTATTAAAATGTTACTTGCTGAAATGCTGCTATCAGGCACTTGATCACGCAAAAATTGTTCTGCAAGATTTTAGCTTGTAAACCCCCTTATGCTCCAACATGAATAGTAAATTAAATTCTGCTGAAAATCACTGTGCATGCGGCCTCTGAATGCGTGGTAATATTTCTAGGATTTGGCATAATTAAAGTCTGGTGGTCAACCAACGCATTTATCATATTTACGCTAGAAGTCTAGTCACAAATTTCAAAATATGTGCAGGCAGGAATTTGCGATGAAAAATAACGTCCACTACTCAATGCATTCTTTTTAAAATTTAACAAAACAGTGTTTATTCACCTTTTTCAACATATATCACAGTTTAATAACTGTTTGCCATTGAATAAATGAATGCTTGAGCGAGAGCCTAAGTCAAACCAGGGCAGTGTCTCACATTATGAATTGCCCAAACTTCCGGAAAAATCTCTGAAAATAACTCAAAGTTCGTTCAGCGTAAGGTTACAGCTAAAGTTCCACAAGTAGGAACTAATTAAATTACGAGTGCAGATGGCTCGCAAACAGCTGCAGTAAAGTTTTAGAGTTGAGACTAGTTGAACTAACATGAAATATTAAAAGTTCACAAGTTGGAAAGATTTCAGAGTATTCACCAGCGAAATACGCGAACATAACAAGTCCACAATTCAACCCGTACAAAAATTTCGTCACACTGCCACTCATATGTACTTCCTCCCCTACATCTCAAAGCTGATTGCCCCAATTTACCGCTTATTGATCTCGAGCGTATTGGCTGCTGGGTATTTAAGCTCTCGGTTTGTTATGACTCAAATTCATATATTTCCGTCTTTTGTAACGCATTTAAAAATATTAATTTTGTGTTGTACTCATGTGTCATACATCATTTTGCATGAAAGTTTCCTCAGCTTTCAATTGTAGCTCCTGGTTTTTTTGTAAGCTAAATATTGCGCTCAAATGTTGCCATTATGTTAAGGTAAATACTGCTTTACACTATTTGGTAGCTAATAAATACAAGCAAATAAAACTGATACATCTGAAGCAATTATTTCCCTGGTAGGTACTGATTGCGCAAAGAGTTAGACCTCCAGCTGACAGCACGTGCAGTCCTTGCCATGGGAAGGTTCTTAAGGCCACGCGCAAGTGAAGAAGTGAGCAGTGTCGGGTATTAGGCTGTCGAGTATAGAGCGGGGCGCTGGTGATTAGGAGCGACACTTTCGTCTATATTGCTCACGTGCCAGCCGCCAGTTTCGAGATGGATGGTATGCCGGGAGGCAGTCTAGTAACCGTCGACAACTGGTAGAGATACTCGAGACAGGAGCGTGCTGTTGTTGGCCCAGTGGGTCCTCGAGTGGGGCATCTTAGCCGGACCGTGTCGAAGGCTGCTGACTTAACCTCGTCTCTGTCTTCTGATTAATGGTGAGAAGCTGGCGGACATTTTGATTTGGACTTAACTTCTCCAGATACTTCATTCTTAATTTGGCTAGGCAGATAGGATGTTACGTCAACGACAAAGTGTACGCCATTACTTCTGCTTTCAAACTAAATCTTCGAACTGCTGATTGTGTTTACCAAATGCGTGACTGCCAGCATGCACTCTCTGAGCGCTGAACTGTAAATATTTGTTCATTCGTTACATTAGTGGTGAGGTGTTAACTAATTCAGTCATGATTTCATCTACATCTACATCTACAGGACTACTCTGCAATTCACATTTAAGTGCTTGGCAGAGGGTTCATCGAACCACAATTGTACTATCTCTCTACCATTCCACTCCCGAACAGCGCGCGGAGAAAACGAACACCTAAACCTTTCTGTTCGACCTCTGATTTCTCTTATTTTATTTTGATGATCATTCCTACCTATGTAGGTTGGGCTCAACCAAATATTTTCACATTCGGAAGAGAAACTTGGTGACTGATATTTCGTAAATAGTATCGCCGCGAAGAAAACGTCTTTGCTGTAATGACTTACATTCCAATTCGCGTATCATATCTGCCACACTCTCTCCACTATTACTTGATAATACGAAACGAGCTGCCGTTTTTTGCACCCTTTCGATGTCCTCTGTTAATCCCACCTGGTAAGGATCCCACAATGCGCAGCAGTATTCTAACAGAGGACGAACGAGTGTAGTGTAAGCTGTCTCTTTAGTGGACTTGTTGCATCTTCTAAGTGTCCTGCCAATGAAACGCAACCTTTGGCTCGCCTTCCCCACAATATTATCTATGTGGTCTTTCCAACTGAAGTTGTTCGTAATTGTAACACCCAGGCACTTGAATTGACAGCCTTGAGAATTGTACTATTTGTCGAGTAATCGAATTCCAACGGATTTCTTTTGGAAGTCATGTGGATCACCTCACACTTTTCGTTACTTAGCGTCAACTGCCACCTGCCACACCATACAGCAATCTTTTCTAAAACGCTTTGTAACTGATACTGGTCCTCGGATGACCTTACTAGACGGTAAATTACAGCATCATCTGCGAACAACCTAAGAGAACTGATCAGAGTGTCACCCAGGTCATTTGTATAGATCAGGAACAGGAGAGATCCCAGGACGCTTCCCTGGGGAACACCTGATATCACTTCAGTTTTACTCGATGATTTGCCGTCTATGACTATGAACTGCGACCTTCCTGACAGGAAATTACGAATCCAGTCGCACAACTGAGACGATACCCCATAGCCCCGCAGCTTGATTAGAAGTCGCTTGTGAGGAACGGTGTCAAAAGCTTTCCGGAAATCTAGAAATACGGAATCAACTTGAGATCCCCTGTTGATAGCGGCCATTACTTCGTGCGAATAAAGAGCTAGCTGCGTTGCACAAGAACGATGTTTTCTGAAACCATGCTGATTACGTATCAATAGATCGTTGGCTTCGAGGTGATTCATAATGTTTGAATACAGTATATGCTCCAAAACCCTACTGCAAACCGACGTCAATGATATAGGTGTATAGTTAGATGGATTACTCCTACTACCCTTGTTAAACACTGGTGCGACCTGCGCAGTTTTCCAATCTGTAGGTACAGATCTATCGGTGAGCGAGCGGTTGTATATGAGTGCTAAGTAGGGAGCTATTGTATGAGCGTAATCTGAAAGGAACCTAACCAGTATACAATCTGGACCTGAAGACTTGCCCGTATCAAGCGATTTGAGTTGCTTCGCAGACCCTAAGGTATCTACTTCTAAGAAACTCATGCTAGCAGCTGTTCGTGTTTCAAATTCTGGAATATTCCATTTGTCTTCACTGGTGAAGGAATTTTGGAAAACTGCGTTCAATAACTCCGCTTTAGCGGCACAGTCGTCGCTAACAGTACCATCGGCACTGCGCACCGAAGGTATTGACTGCGTCTTGCCGCTTGTGTACTTCACATACGACCAGAATTTCTTCGGATTTTCTACCAAATTTCAAGACAATGTTTCGTTTTGGAACCTATTAAAGGCATCTCGCATTGAAGTCGGTGCCAAATTTCGCGCGTCTGTAAATTTTAGCCAATCTTCGGGATTTCGCGTTCTTCTGAACTTCGCATCCTTTTTCCGTTGCCTCTGCAACAGCGTTCGGACCTGTTTTGTGTACCACGGGGGATCCGTTCCATCTCTTACCAATTTATGAGGTATGAATCACTCAATCGCTGTTGCTACTATGTCTTTGAATTAGAGCCACATCTCGTCTATATTTGCATATTCAGTTCGGAAGGAATGGAGTTTGTCTCTCAGGAAGGCTTCTAGTGACACTTTATCCGCTTTTTTAAATAAAATTTTTTTGCGTTTGTTTCTGGTGGATTTGGAAGAAACGGTATTGAGCCTAGCTACAACAAGTGTCAAATTTTCATACTAACTGTTTTCGACATTTGCGTGTCTGTGTTGGGCGATTTGTTAAAGTCATGCATAATTGATTTACTTTATAGTAGTGCATAAATTAAGTGTGGTTTTCTTTATGTTGTATATGTTTGCTATAATTGTATGTGTTAAAGTAACTTGGCGTGAGGAGGGGGCACACTAGTGAACTGGACAAGTATCTGTTTGAGATGTTTTAACTCAGCCAGGTGCGACAGAGCTGACATCATTTTAGTAAAAATGTGCCACTGGAACATTATCTGTATGGCTGAGTAAAGGCAGCGTCAGGTGTAAATTCAACAAATCATTGCATTTATTATTACTGCTATTTCTTTGGGCACTTTTATTTTACCTAGTCTTAATTATTAATGATTATAATTTTCTCGTAGAGTGGAGAGCTAAATAAAATTTGGATTTCAAAACATTGTCAACCGTAGACCAATTGATGTTAAGCTTAAGTAATTTAATTTTGCTTTGTCCTCATTACAATCTTGGAATGAAGGCGTACATTTCCTTTATAAACCAAATTTTATTCGCTTTTTACATTGTCTGTATTGAAGGACAAGGCCCATTATAATTTCTTAAATTTTGGAAACTTGGTACCTGTACAAAATTTCATGGTTAATATTAATAAACATATGCCACTGTTTGTCAAGTACTAACGTACACAAGCTGACTTCGAAGTTTGTTAAACAAATGTTGTATAGAAGGGCTGATTGGCTTACGAATCAAGGATCCTCGAATCCAAGTTTAAACCATTCCAAGGTCAAATAAACCTGTTCCTAATATCGAAAGTACCAAAAACTAAGTACACTCATATATCCCTATACATGTTTTTACTTCATGATGCTACCACTACTTTCAATGTTCTATTCATAATTTAGGTGAAAATTCAGGATTTTACACAAAGAATGCACATTTTACTGTGTAAATTAAAACAGATAATGTTTGTAAGAAACATACTTCCATGTTCTGATAGTACTCTATGAGACCTATCTGTAGACACTTCGTTAGTGAAAGTCGGTTTGCACACACAACCTTTGACACTAAATAAGTTAAAAATTACTTTTCAATCGAATTGTCTTTGCAATGATGTTAATGGCTTCTCTGTAATTAGATGAGTTACGTTTTTATTGAATTTAGTCTTATTTGATATTTATGGTCACTTAGTACAGACATACCAATTACTCTCTTCAACTTTCTCGCGAGTGGCCGGACTGCTTCAGTTTTCCCGGTCATGTAGCCACAGCAAGCGTTTACCTGCTAGCTGTTTTGTAGACTTTGTAAGTCCCATACTCACAATGTCCACCAATCACTGAGTCTCCAAGGGTGCCGTCATCCACTGATGACACCATGAGATTTACTTGGATCTTCTTTGCCCAGCTCAGCTAGGCCGACGCGCGCCCTACTGGCGCTCAAAACAGGCGTCCATCTCAGCTGCGCCTCTCTCTCACGTCACCGAGAGGACGCGCGTGTATGGCAGTGGCGGATACCTGTTATGCAAGCGTTGTCTGTTAGTCCTATACAAAATATTTGTCCAGTACAACATATTTGTTTGTCCACCTGCATCTATTGCTACATTAGAAAGAGGGTTTTCAACATTGCGGAGTACAAAGACATGACTGAGGTCGACAATGAAGGAGGATCGACTTAATGGGTTAGCTCTGTTGAACGCTACCCTGGCATTGATTGTCCTATTGCCAACGAATTTAACCATGTTGCCAGAGAGAATAGGTGCATAGAATTCATCATTTAAAGAAGAGAACCACAATTGCAGCTTTTTTATATCATTAGATGGTATTGTCTTGCATATATGCATAATCGGTTTAAATAAAACTTTCTTAAACTTTGCATGTGACCTGAATATTTTTCATTACGGTTAAAGTAAAGGTAGCTCACGATATCTTTAGCGCCCCCCTCCTTGAAGTTTTTCTTTATCCGCCACTGGTGCATGGTCACGTACGTTTTTAAAGTTTCCAGTCACTCTTACAGGTATTTAGCCTTTCAGATTGTGTTTTGTGCAGCACTTGTACTTTTTTCGAGTTCTACATATTTATGTGCTTCGGTTTCAGACAGCTAAAGCTCATCTGGTGTTGATGGAATTTCAAACAGAATTCTCGAGTGTTGTTACAGCTCAGTAAGTAATGTCTTTAGTGATTAGATGGCACAGAAAATTTTCCCGGTCAGATTAAAGTAACGAGTTGTAAAAATTCTTCATAAGAAAGGTGACAAGAAAAATTTAATTACTGACCAATTTCATTAGTGACATGTCTTTTCAAAATATTCGAAAAAGTAATGTACTCAAGAGTAGTCTCATTTTTAGGTAGAAACCATTTACTAACAATTCCACAATTTAGAATACAAAAGTCTGAAGTTCAGAAGTCAAATATCAGTTTTCCGGAGCAGTCGAGGCATCTCTCAAAAAATCTGCAGAAAGTCGACCTTGAAATTGTCCACTGACATGTAACTCACAAAATTTTAGGCGATTGTAGCCACTGGCCATGTGGATATCTCGGTAGCGTTGGAGAATGGTAATCAGGTAACCGACGGAACACTGGTTTTTTAGTTACTTGTTTGTTCAGTTCAAGTAACTATAGCATTTACGTATAATATTCATCAAATATACGCTGATTAACATATACCTAATCACCGTTTTTTAATAAAAGTGCATATCGTCTTCTTTCAAATTACACATGGCGCACAACATTCCAGTTGTAATTCCAAACATAAATTCTTAACTATCGATATTTTATAAAAGATTGCTAATGAATTTGTAGTTCTTTATTTTAAACAACGTTTATTAGCATTTTTTTACAAAACAGAGAGAATTTCTATTTTTAGCGAAAGCTGTAATTTAGAATGTAGTATGTAATAAAAATCAAGAATAAAGCACGTTTCATAAAAATGATTGGATGTGTGTGTATTAGCATATATATGGCAAATTTTACATTGTAGTGACGTAGTTATTTGAACTGAACGAAAAAATTGAAGACCGTAGCAAGATTCTGACCAGCGTGGCACTGATCATCTATTGGGTTGGTGCATAATCTCGTGGTTTTGACGTAAGGAGATCATCGAACCATGTTCGGAGCACGTTTTCGCCGGAGAGGAAGTCCCTTGACCGTTGTTCGATAGAGAGTGGAAAAGGTGCAAATCCGAGGGCGCAGCATCCGGTGAATAAGGTGGGTGCGGTGTGGGTTCCCAGTCCAACTCCTGTATAATGTTCTTTGTCAGTATACTAGGGTGAGTCAAATGAAAACCTTAAATATTTTTTAAATATTATTTATTGTTCAGAAGTGGTACAAAGCTGTATCAATTTTCAACATAATCTAGCCCACGCTCAATGCAAGTCCTACATCGCTTACAAAGTGCATAAATTCCTTTACAAAAAAACTCTTATGCTAGTCCGCGGAACCACTCATGCACCACGTGGCGTACTTCTCCATCAGAACGGTACTTCTTTCCTCCCATTGCGCCTCTGAGTGGTCCAGGCATATGGAAACCACTTGACGCAAGGTCTGGTGAGTATGGTGGATGAGGAAGACACTCAGAATACAAGTCTGTGATTGTTGAAACTGTTGTACGGACAGTGTGGGGCCTTGCATTGTCATGTTGCAAAAGGACACCTGCTGACAGCAATCCACGTCGCTTTGATTTGATTGCAGGCCGCAGATGATTTTTTAGGAGATCTGTGTATGGTACACTGGCGACAGTAATGCTCCAAAATGACGCCTTTTTCGTCCCAAAAGAGCGTCAGCATAACATTCTCTGCTGATGATACTGTTCGAAACTTCTTTGGTTTTGGTGATGAGGAATGTCGCCATTCCTTGCTCGCTCTCTTTTTCCGGTTGGTGGAAGTGATCCTACAGGGTGTTTCAAAAATGACCGGTATATTTGAAACGGCAATACAAACTAAACGAGCAGCGATAGAAATACACCGTTTGTTGCAATATGCTTGGGACAACAGTACATTTTCAGGCAGACAAACTTTCGAAATTACAGTAGTTACAATTGTCAACAACAGATGGCGCTGCAGTCTGGGAAACTCTATAGTACGATATTTTCCACATATCCCCCATGTGTAGCAATAATATGGCGTAGTCTCTGAATGAAATTACCCGAAACCTTTGACAACGTGTCTGGCGGAATGGCTTTACATGCAGATGAGATGTACTGCTTCAGTTGTTCAATTGTTTCTGGATTCTGGCGGTACACCTGGTCTTTCAAGTGTCCCCACAGAAAGAAGTCACAGGGGTTCATGTCTGGCGAATAGGGAGGCCAATCCACGCCGCCTCCTGTATGTTTCGGATAGCCCAAAGCAATCACACGATCATCGAAATATTCATTCGGCCGTGCGATGTGGCCGGGCACCATCTTGCATAAACCACGAGGTGTTCGCAGTGTCGTCTAAGGCAGTTTGTACCGCCACAAATTCACGAAGAATGTCCAGATAGCGTGATGCAGTAATCGTTTCGGATCTGAAAAATGGGCCAATGATTCCTTTGGAAGAAATGGCGGCCCAGACCAGTACTTTTTGAGGATGCAGGGATGATGGGACTGCAACATGGGGCTTTTCGGTTCCCCATATGCGCCAGTTCTGTTTATTGACGAAGCCGTCCAGGTAAAAATAAGCTACGTCAGTAAACCAAATGCTGCCCACATGCATATCGCCGTCATCAATCCTGTGCACTATATCGTTAGCGAATGTCTCTCGTGCAGCAATGGTAGCGGCGCTGAGGGGTTGCCGCATTTGAATTTTGTATGGATAGAGGTGTAAACTCTGGCTCATGAGACGATACGTGGACGTTGGAGTCATTTGGACCGCAGCTGCAACACGGCGAACGGAAACCCGAGGCCGCTGTTCGATCACCTGCTGCACTAGCTGCGCGTTGCCCTCTGTGGTTGCCGTACGCGGTCGCCCTACCTGTCCAGCATGTTCATCCGTCGCGTTCCCAGTCCGTTAAAATTTTTCAAACAGATCCTTTATTGTATCGCTTTTCGATCCTTTGGTTACATTAAACCTCCGTTGAAAACTTCGTCTTGTTGCAACAACACTGTGTTCTAGGCGGTGGAATTCCAACAGCAGAAAAATCCTCTGTTCTAAGGAATAAACCATGTTGTCCACAGCACACTAGCACGTTGTGAACAGCACACGCTTACAGCAGAAAGACGACGTACAGAATGGCGCACCCAAAGACTGCGTTGTCTTCTATATCTTTCACATCACTTGCAGCGCCATCTGTTGTTGAAAATTGTAACTACTGTAATTTCGAAAGTTTGTCCGCCTGAAAATGAACTGTTGTCCCAAGCATATTGCAAGAAACGGTGTATTTCTATCACTGCTCGTTTAGTTTTTATTGCCGTTTCAAATATACGGTCATTTTCGAAACACCCTGTAGGTTTCGTCCCCAGTAACGATTCATGCAACGAAGCCAGCACCTTCTCGTTCAAAGCGCCGAAGAAATTCTTCACAAGCATCAACACGTCGTTATCTCAATTCAGAAGTCAGCTGCCGTGGCACCCATCTTGCAGACACTTTGCGAAACTGGAGCACATAATGCACAATGTGGTGTGCTGATCCATGACTAATCTGTAAACATGCTGCAATGTCATTCAGCGTCAGTCGGCGGTTTTCCTTCACTATGGCTTCAACTGCTGCAATGTTCTGTGGAGTCACAACTCGTTGTCCCTGACCTAGACGAGGAGCATCTTCCACTGAAGTCACACCATTTGCGAACTTCCTACTCCATTCGTAGACTTGCTGCTGAGACAAACATGCATGACCGTACTGAACCTTCATTCGTCGATGAATTTCAATAGGTTTCACACCTTCACTACGCAAAAAACCAATGACAGAACGCTGTTCTTTCCTGGTGCAAGTCGCATGTGGGGCGGCCACCTTTATACTGATACTGCGACGGTATGTGTGCATCTGCACAATTCTGCCACCGACATGCCATTCTGCACGCTGTTTGTAGCACGCTTACCATATTGCAGCATAACGGTGCGAAATTTCGATTTGTTATTACAAATTTAAGATTTTAATTTGACTCACCCTTCTAGTAGAGTACATGCGGAAGTTGTCGTGGAGTAGCATCATTTCCTCGTCGTTGTTCTTGGATTGTGTTTGCAAGATGTCTCAGTTCTCCACAGTAAATGTCAAAGAGTGATGGTTACACCTCGGGGAAGCAATTGATAGTACATTACACCGTCGTTGTTCCAACAGACACGTAACATTATATTTTGTGGATGCGCCCAAGTGTTTTTTACGGGAAGTCGCTGCTTTGTTTGGGCTCAACCATTCCTTTCTTTTCCTTATGTTAGCATAAAGACACCAGTAACGATACAGGATAGGAATGGTCGGTATTGGTCACGAGCCCGAGGATGACGAGCAAGCAGAGAGTCACATATGGTCACCAGCTAGTTTTTGTGATTTTGGCCTAGATCATGCTGTAAACATACACCGAATTTTGAACATTCCGCATTGCATGCAAATGTTACACAATGGTGGAATGATCACAGTTCATTACATTTGTCAAGTACAGTGACGTGAATCACTGTGGGTTAATGCGTTTAACGATCTCCATCAACCCCAAAGGTCTACCTGGCCGTGGAGAGTCAATGTCAAAATGAACCTCCATAAAACGAGAAAACCATTTCCTTGCCATGCTCTGCCCAATAGAATTACTCCTATACGAGATGCAAATGTTTCTGGCTGCCCCAGCTGCTGTCCCCCCTCTGCTGATCTGAAACAGAAGATTATGTTGGAAATGTTCCAATTTCTCTACTTGCCACTGCATTTTCTGTTGTTCACAGCTCCTTTCTCTATCTCCAAATGACAAAATGACAGTATGCAAACTCAAATGGCAACAGTGAACTGCAAATAAAAACAACGATTGAAAAATAAACCTATAGCAAAGAGGATATCAACACGCAAAAGGAAAACGAACTTATGCACCAACCTGATAATTACTATTCTCCTTCAGTACCATGTGATCCACATGTATAGTGGTGACAATCGTCTAAATTTTAGTAAGTTACACGTCGATGGAAATTTTGAAGTCGATTTTCTGGAGGGTTTTTGAGAGTGGTCTGGGTTATTTATATTGGAATTCTGAATTTCACTTACTAAAAATATAAAAAAATACAAAAATCAAATTGCTGGATGGTCTCCTTGTGAGAATGCTATTTATACAATCACTTATCAAACAGTAAAAGCCTTAAATAAACATTGGCAGTGATCATGCTACTATGTTAGAAAAACTCAAGTTTTATGGAACTGTTGGGTTTCCACACAGCTGGTCTTAATTGTACTTCACAGAACGAAAAGGTTTGCTGAATAATTCAAACAATCCGGGGGGCAGAAAATTTTGGTGACTGGGGAGAATGCACAAAGCGAGTCCCAAAGGCTTTAGTTTTGTGTCCACTCCTACTCCTTCTGCTTGACATTGAACAAAGAGAACTGGCACTTTCTATGGACGATACTAATGCCCTAATAAAGCCCACTGCAATCAGATAGACAGTTGATATTTAAATAATTTTTTCCAAAAAATGATTAAGTGGGTCTCAGGAAAATGCACTCTCCCCGAATTTTCAAAAATCTTACTGTATTCATTTCTATGGAACAAAGACAAACCATCAATTGATGTAGCACATGAGAAAGGGTCAGTAAATAGGGTAGTGTGTTCCAAATTTATGGGTGTACATACTGATAAAAACTTAAACTGGAAGAAACATATTACTGAGCTTCTCAGACGATTAAGTTCAGCTACTTTTGCTCTTCATATAATTGCTAATCTAGGAAACAAACGGATGAACCTCAAGACATAATTTTCTGTGGTAACTCAACACTTAGAAAGTACTGATTGCACAAAAGCAATCAGTAAGAATAATTTACGCTGTTCGTCCACAGACGTCTTGTAGGTACCTCTTCAAGGAGCTAGGCATTTAAACTGCTGTTACAATACATATATTTACCTATGAAATTCTTCGTAAATAATCCATCACAATTTGAGAAGAATAGTGAGATCCATACCTACAAAAATTGAGCTGTATTACACATTATTAAAGCTTTACTCCTTCTGTTCCGTGAACGATTTCTGTTTAAAAACTGGTAGCCGAAAAAAGAGTACTTCTTGCAAATTGTTTTTTAGGTATAGTTACATGAGTAGAACTAAAAGAAATGATGCGTTCATTCATGTTAGCGCTAATAATGTGTACATCTGCTATAAGCTGAGTCTTTCCATGTGATTTCGATAAAGGAATCGTTCAAATGATGGGACATTAACAAACTTATGGCAAGTAAACTGTATATGTTTTAAAAATTGGTTATATAACGTGTGGACGGTAATGTTCCACTTCGTCGGTCGTACACCATCTTGTACATATTAACAGAAAAAAGTCCTTTACCACAGAATATGCGATATTTGCAAGTTAACTGAGTTCCATTAGTGTCTCAACAATTTTATCTGTATGAAAATGTAAATTAGCGTTTGTTTCTGATAGCTTCAGTTTCAAAATTAATTTAGCTTGTATCTGGTTTCTGATAATACTTCTGCTTAACTTGACTTCAATTACTGATTATTCATGTGTGAAATAAATAGACGGCAGTATTGGCAAAATTTTCTCGACACCGACGCTTTTTAATTTCAATGGAATATTCGTTCGCAGGCTTATGATCATGTTGTGCCTTGGAACATGTTTTCACAGTTGGGAAAACCTCAATTTTCCGAAGTAATTTTTGTAATTTAAGAAACATTGTTCATTTAGACTTTAATGAAGTATACGATAGTCAAAAACATGAATATAGGTTTCTTCTATTGCGAATGTCATGAAAGTGTTACAGCAGCGGTGCAGTTGTGTGCTAAAAGGTGTTCTGATCGTGCAAAACAGTAAAGGTCCATCTCTGCAAACATTATTAAAAATCTCAAGAAACAGGAACTATGAAGAATAAAATACGCAATTTAAAAACAGCAACTGATAACAGAAATGCAACCAAAATATTAGCAGCGGTCTACACTGTCTTTTTGTCACTATGAGGCACTTCGAAAGTACGACCGCGATCAACTACAGCAGGGTTCTGCGAATACTACGCCCCAACTCAACTAACTATTTCCATATTTCGTCACATCAGCAGCTTCATGGCAATGCCTGTCAAACTCGGTACAGTGCTATGAAAAGTGTATACTAAAACTGCAAAGTAATGGAACTTCTGTGCTCAAGATTCTGTTCACGAATGAAGAATCGTTTAGCAACCATGGAAAAATCTATCATTCCAATATACACTACTGGTCAGTGGGCGAGACACCCTGGCTGAGGAAAGTGGACAAACAACGACCTTAATCTGTCAACGTTCGGTGTGGGGTTTTAAAGAATCGCATCATTGGTCCCTGCTTTATTGAGGAGACTCTAAAAAGCCATAAGTATCTACAGTTCCTAACAGACATGCTAACGCAGTTATTAAAAGACAAGTCGCAGGGCTCACGGTAACTACGTGACGGAAATCCTGTCCTTTCCGCACAGATAATTGCACACATTCTCATCCGAATATTTTGAGATAGCTGGAAACACAATTATGCCTTCACGTTCACCAAATTTAACACCTCTGGACTTTAATCTGTGGGAAAAATTAATAATGAAGTTCTACAATCAAACACCGCCAATACCCAAAGACTTGAAATGCCGTATAACACGTGCCTGTGCAGCGACAAGTCCAGATGAAATTCAGTGTGTGGTATTGGTTTCAGAAATTGGTTTTTATCATGAATCGGTGCTGAAGGTCATGATTTTGAGTGCTTGGTATGACAGGTGTGTAAATGTTAAGTGTTACTTGGGTACGTCTGAAAATTCACCACATTGTCCACAAATGGGATGTCGATATATTTGCCCATTCTGGATATATTAAGCATGGCCTGTATTTATTGCCTCGCCCTGTCGAGATTTTTCCATTTATCCATGAAGTTACAGTGATAATCGACCATGGCGATGTGTTCGAAAAACTTACTATGTTACAAAAGTTGTAAAAAGTTATTATGAATTTACAAATTAAATCTGGGTTTCTTGAAATGACTGCAGCTAGTTGCCTTTTGTTTTGTTTTTCAATTTTTTTTTACTATCGCATTAGCGGTTTCGAACTGCCTAGCGAGTCATCATCAGATGGTACACAATTACTAATTGTCTGCAGCAGTGTGGTTGTCGTGTATCTGTGGTAAGATGTATAAACGAAACATGTATGCACTGAGCGTGACGAGAATTATTCACATTATGAGATAGATTTTGTTGCTTTACTTACAGTGTGAGTCTCTAGGCGGTTCGAAACCTCGAACTGAGTAATAAAAAAAAATTGAAGAATGAAACGAAAGGCGGCTGGTCGCAGTCGTTTGAAGAAACCTTTATTCTTCAGTCGCAGTGTTCTTCATCCTTAATAGATCAAAGTTTTGAATTAAATCTGATTTATCGATGGACTATGTTTCACCTTTCTTAGTTATTTGTTTCCCTAGATTAGATCCCTCCATTATACAGAGTATTTTCAAAGTCTTTGCATCATACGTCTAGTGGTGATAGATCATGACATAGGAGACAGCATCTGCTAAAAAAAAACTAAACTTTGTCCGAGCATGCCATGAAGGTCCAACAATAGCGATCAGCCGCCGTGTAATCCTCAGCCCACTGACGTCACTGGATGCGGATATGGAGGGGCGTGTGGTCAGCACACCGCTCACCTGGCCGTACGTCAATTTACGAGACTGACAACTTTTGCTAGGGACAAAATATTCGGTAACGCTTCCCAACGGCGCTAGGCTTATTTTATTATTAGCTGTACCCCTGACAACGTTGTGTTGCTGATAATCCAGTCATCTGCTCTGGGCAGAAGAGGGCAAAACACATCAAATTGAAGGCTCCTGTTTCGCTTATGACATATCTTTCTCAACTTGCAGACACTAATTTTGTACGTTTTCCTGTTGAAAATCTCTATTAATTTATTTGGGTAGGTAGCATGCAGAAGCGGGACACCTGATTAGCTACACCTGGTAGTTGGATGAAATCTTGTCTCAAGGCCGGCGAATCCAGTAAAGACTCTTAACGTTACCGGAAAGAGTCGGTGAACATTTTGTTTGTACCAAAAGTTATTTGCCATGACGGAGTCTACCAGTTCTAGATGTTTGGGGCAAAAACTGTGAGACATCCTGTATGTTCAAAGTGAGCCTAGAGTCATCTTGAAGCAACCTCACTCTGAAGACGGTAGGAAAAAACTCAAGGCAGCGAGGCAGCGAATGCATCTGCCATTAAGGAAAACGTTTAAACTGCTGAGTTGCCTAGGTAGTCTGTAGAAATAAGCGGGCAGAGTCAACGGACGGTTTTAGTTAGCGAAGTGAGCACTGGTCTCATACAAACTACATTTGAATCAAAGAATACAGCCGAATGTTTGCATGGAGGGGACAGTTTGTGTGAACGGTATGACCTTTACCGAACCGGTTGAGAGGTCACCGGACCAGATGATACTGAGTAAGGAAGCGACCTTCTCCTTCTCAGGAAAAGTCAAATGTCTGAATATAGGGCCTCGAGAAACAGCATATGTCAGTCATGTCATATTTGTCAACGCAAAAGAAAATAAGCGTCACGCTTTTGGGGCCGTTTTGACCGGCAAGAGAAGTGTCACTAAGCACAGTATCAGGAAAATTCATTCGTTCGATATTCAGTGAGTTTCATTCACACGCACATAGTATATGTAGATGAAAAGGTGCGTTCAGTCTTTCTACATTTCCGAGAGGCGTCAACGGTGTACCGCATTGTTAACTAACAGTCAAAATAAAATTATGTATCCCTGAGTGCTGACCATACCTACTGAGGTACTCTGTATAATTTTAGGCAGCTGATTCATTCGCTGCTATGTGCTTGTACTTATCTAGGGTCACATGCCTCAAGCTGCAGGCCTTTACTAAGGGACGTAGTAGTAGAAGCAAACTACTATAATAAAGAGGTTTAGAATGTTTTGGAAAATGAAAAAAGCGACCTTGGTTTCCGAACATGGGAAGAAATGAGTGGCAATAACGATTTAGTAAATAGAAAAATGGAATTTGACTCCAGCTCAGTCAGTAGAAAGGGATATAACTGGCCGGCCGCGGTTCTAGGAGCTTCAGTCCGGAACCGCGCCACTGCTACGGTCGCAGGTTCGAATCCTGCCTCGGGCATGGATGTCTGTGATGTCCTTAGGTTAGTTACGTTTAAGTAGTTCTAAGTTCTAGGGGACTGATGACCTCAGATGTTAAGTCCCATAGTGCTCAGAGCCATTTGAACCATTTTTGGATAAAACTGAACTAACGACCGTGCATTATTAAGCAGATTAGTGTTTGTTCAAACAAATTTCGGGGTTATAGCCGGTCGTCGTTTAATTTATTGCACGATATTTCGACTGAGCACCTGCCAGTCATCTGAACCGAGGAACTCACCTCTCCTGTGTCTCATCGATCGCTGCAGAGGTTGGCACACTCTGTCGTCTCCGATTCGAACAACTGGGTTCCACGCACTGTCCAACTGGAAGCCGCTATCACTGATCATCAGGTTTTCCGTCAGGCATATTTACACAGATTATTTAATAACTGAGTCCCATAAAGATGTAGTGGTGGTCAGAATCAGTGTTTTATCATACTCCATTGAATGTTCAGTGTTTGTCAATAGCGGACTTGCTTGCTTGCAAAAGGCGAAAGCAACGCCTATGTTCAGTGCAGTGTTCTTTCACAGAGTGTGTAGTCTGTCCTATGTAAACAAAATCACATTGCCGAGGTATTTTGTAAATTCCGACTTTCCGCAATAATTGGTCGTCCTTCACCGATCCCAAAGGTCTGGCATCTTTGGTGGTAGGGGGGGGGGAAACACTTTCACTTGAAATTTACAGAGAATTCTTGTTATTTTAAACGAAATGTGGCTCACAAAGGGAAGAAAGGCTGAAGATTTTGCCGGCATGTTCTCTTCTTTATCCACCGGCCATGGTGACACCGTCAGTCTGTACAAAATATTGTTGGTTCAACATAAATAGGTCGAGGAAAGAGCATACCAAAACAAAGCAGTGATTTCAGCCTGAAAGTTTTTGCCAATTAATGCCAAAGATTCTGCGAGAGGGCTCTTTGTAGAAAGTAATATTACATCAAAGCTAACCAAACGGTCAGAACTGCTTAGACGGCGAGCCCCAAGTCTATTGATAAAGCCAGCTGAGTTACTGATGTGATGTGGGCATGTTCCCACCAATGGTATGAGCCACGAAGTAAAATGTTTGGCTAAATCATGCTTAGGTGCTCCAACGTTGCTCACTACGGGACGTAATGTATTTGCAAGTGTCAAGTTGTCATCACCCATCACAATCTTCAAATGGTTCAAATGGCTCTGAGCACTATGGGACTTAACTTCTGAGGTCATCAGTCCCTTAGAACTTAGAACTACTTAAATCTAACTAACCTAAGGACATCACAAACATCCATGCCCGAGGCAGGATTCGAACCTGCGACCCTAGCTCGGCCACCCATCACAATCTACGAGCGTGCTTAAAACACTGAGCTCATGTTGTCTCAGATCTAGATAGTTTATCCAAAGAGCTCGCCCACCTAAATACAGTGTTTAGATAGGATGAATATTCTACCCAGCAGATTAACATAGCATTGTCAGTTAAAATCAAGAATCATGAAGTGGATAAAGAAGAGAACACGCCGGCAAAATCTTCAGTCTTTCTTCCGTTTGTGGGCAACGTTTCGTTTAAAATAACAAGAATTACCTGTAAATTTCAAGTGGAAGTGATTTTCCCCCCACCACCTAAGATTTCAGACTTTCTGGATCGGTGAAGGACGACTTATTATTGCGGAAGACCGAAAATTAAAAAAAAAACACGTCGTCAGTGTGATATTGTTTACATAGAACAGACCACACACTCTCTGAAAGAACGCTGCACTCAACATCGACGTTGCTTTCACCTTTTGCAGTGAAGGAAGTCCGCTACTGACGAACACTGTATTTCCACTGGAGTACGATAGAACACTGATTCTGACAAGAGCTACATCTTTTTGGGACTGCATTATTAAAGAATCTGTGTAAATACGCCTGGCGGCAAATTTGATGAGCCATGATAGCGGCTACCATTTGGACACTGTGTGGAGCCAACCAAGACGACAGAATGAGCGAACTGCCGCAGCGAGCGGTGACACACAGGGCAACAGATTTCCACGATTCCACCAGCGGGGGCGCAACCGCCATGATGTCTGGTCCGTTTGTCAATTTGAATTTTGATGCATGTGCGGAATACTCGCAGCTCGCTATATAGGGTGGAATGGAACAAGTCTTCGTCCCCTAACGTAACTCCCGTTGTTCCGCTATCTTTGTTTCCCTTGACTTCCTGAACGCCTTAGACGGCGTCTAGCGTCCCATTCTTTAAACCGGAGACCTACTCCATTACTATAAATTTCGTCTGTCTTGTTGCTTCCTTGCGTCCCTCCTACGTCACTATCCACAATATCAATTCCTGTAGGTTTTATCCCACTGTGGGAGTGCCCCAAAGCTCTGTTCTTTCCCCTCTTCTCTATCTTCTTATATTGCAGACATGTCCGAACCTCCCCCACCTGTTCATCTTCTCCAATATGCTAATGACACCGCCTTCCTGGCCATCTATCCTACACTTCAACGGTCACAATGTGCCATTCAAACCCACTTCGACCAATTCACTGCCTGGTGTAACCAGTGGGTTCTTTAGATCAACCCTTCAAAGACCCAGGCAATCATCACAGGTAGTACCACCCCTCCTTCTGGCTTCACGACTTTTACCTCACCATTTATGGTCGTCCTATCCAAGTCACTCCTACTCTGAAACACGTTGGCCTCACCCTGGACTGTCACCTCACCTGGACTCCCTACCTCATTACGATCCAACATTTAGCCCACAATAGATTGTGCCTCCTGAAACTCCTGTCTGGCTGGACATGGGCACTGCATCCTTCCACCATCCTTCACACATACAAATCCTTGATCTGTCCCATCCTCTGCTATGCCAGCATTGCCTCGATTTCCACCCCACCCACATTCTATAAAGCCTTTCAAATCTTCGAACACCATGCACTCTGCCTTGCTTTCCATATCCGTCTCACATCCCCCACCTGCATCTCATCCTCATCTTTTCCTTTTGCTTGAATACATCTGAAACCTGTACATCGTCTGAAGACTCGACCCCACACCCCCTGGTGTCTCCTATCATCTTTACCCTCGGCCCATTGCCGCACCATTATCCTGTCTCTCCATCTCCACACCCTCCACCTCTTTGTCGTGTGTGCTCCATCTAGTGCAATGGTTTTAATAGTGCTGTCTTTCTGGGGTTGATTTTTAATACTGTGGCTAGCTTTATCTTGTACTTGTGTCTTCGGTGTATTTTATGTGCTACACATATCGCAAACTGTGTTTTCATCTTTATGTGACCTTTTCGAATGTCTCCCCTCATGAAAGTCTGCCTATAATTGTATATTTTAACCTCAGTTGTCTCCCACTTGTTGTATGTATTCCTCTTTTTATCGCCTCTTATATATGTATCGTTTCATCTTTTTTCATGTCTGTAATGTCCCTTAGCTCAAGAGCGGCAGACTGTGCTGCTGCCAGCACTCCCCTGCCCCATATGGGGCAGGGGAATGAACTCACAATAAAGGAAAAAAAGTCTTCGTCAGTCTTCACCAGTCGAAATATCGCCCAACAAATTAAACGACCAACGGCTCTAACCCCGAAATTTTCTTAACGTTCAGTTCGCCGGGAAAATTTTAAAATTCACGTGTTCTTGAATACTTGACTATTAGAAGTGAATAAATCGAAGAAAAATTACGTATCTATAAAAATCCAAAATATGATAACGACATAACGACACATATGCTACAGAAACTGCAGTATATGCCTGTATACAGGAAAGTAGGACAATGTCTCAGAACGAAACAGTAGGACGTCATATACAAGAACGCACCCATGAAGAGATAGACACGACGTTAATTAGTGTTCAAGAAAATATTGTATCATAAAAGCGTCCAGTGAAAACGGCAGCAGCTTTGAGTCGTGTTTTGTTTTAAGCAACACGAAGATTCCAATACTGTGTGGCTATCCGAATTACTGAACAAGGATTACAAATAGATTTTTGAAAAGTAAGTTGCAACTTCACTGTTACATAGAGACGATTTAAGTATTGTTTCTTGACGAGGGTAACTATCGAACTAGTACGTATCAAAGAATACACTCATGCCAAGTGGGGAACTAGCTGATCAGCCAGAACATTATGACCACCGACCTACTATCGTTGTAAAACCGTCCAGGCTATAGCAGCATCACCTGACGAGGAATGACAGCTAGTCAGGCATATGCAGTGTGCACGTAGTATCAGTGAGTGTGCTGTCCGTGTATAGAACGGGGAAGGCGCGCGACATACACTCCTGGAAATGTAAAAAAGAACACATTGACACCGGTGTGTCAGACCCACCATACTTGCTCCGGACACTGCGAGAGGGCTGTACAAGCAATGATCACACGCACGGCACAGCGGACACACCAGGAACCGCGGTGTTGGCCGTCGAATGGCGCTAGCTGCGCAGCATTTGTGCACCGCCGCCGTCAGTATCAGCCAGTTTGCCGTGGCATACGGAGCTCCATCGCAGTCTTTAACACTGGTAGCATGCCGCGACAGCGTGGACGTGAACCGTATGTGCAGTTGACGGACTTTGAGCGAGGGCGTACAGTGGGCATGCGGGAGGCCGGGTGGACTTAGCGCCGAATTGCTCAACTCGTGGGGCATGAGGTCTCCACAGTACATCGATGTTGTCGCCAGTGGTCGGCGGAAGGTGCACGTGCCCGTTGACCTGGGACCGGACCGCAGCGACGCACGGATGCACGCCAGGACCGTAGGATCCTACGCAGTGCCGTAGGGGACCGCACCGCCACTTCCCAGCAAATTAGGGACACTGTTGCTCCTGGGGTATCGGCGAGGACCATTCGCAACCGTCTCCATGAAGCTGGGCTACGGTACCGCACACCGTTAGGCCGTCTTCCGCTCACGCCCCAACATCGTGCAGCCCGCCTCCTGTGGTGTCGCGACAGGCGTGAATGGAGGGACGAATGGAGACATGTCGTCTTCAGCGATGAGAGTCGCTTCTGCCTTGGTGCCAACGATAGTCGTATGCGTGTTTGGCGCCGTGCAGGTGAGCGCCACAATCAGGACTGCATACGACCGAGGCACACAGGGCCAACACCCGGCATCATGGTGTGGGGAGCGATCTCCTACACTGGCCGTACACCTCTGGTGATCGTCGAGGGTACACTGAATAGTGCACGGTACATCCAAACCGTCATCGAACCCATCGTTCTACCATTCCTAGACCGGCAAGGGAACTTGCTGTTCCAACAGGACAATGCACATCCGCATGTATCCCGTGCCACCCAACGTGCTCTAGAAGGTGTAAGTCAACTACCTTGGCCAGCAAGATCTCCGGATCTGTCCCCCATTGAGCATGTTTGGGACTGGATGAAGCGTCGTCTCACGCGGTCTGCACGTCCAGCACGAACGCTGGTCCAACTGAGGCGCCAGGTGGAAATGGCATAGCAAGCCGTTTCACAGGACTACATCCAGCATCTCTACGATCGTCTCCATGGGAGAATAGCAGCCTGCATTGCTGCGAAAGGTGGATATACACTGTACTAGTGCCGACATTGTGCATGCTCTGTTGCCTGTGTCTATGTGCCTGTGGTTCTGTCAGTGTGATCATGTGATGTATCTGACCCCAGGAATGTGTCAATAAAGTTTCCCCTTCCTGGGACAATGAATTCACGGTGTTCTTATTTCAATTTACAGGAGTGTATCTGATGAGGGAGGCCAAGACTTTGGGGTCACGGATTTACTTGTCTCTGTACACCTTTAGCAGGCCATTAAAACATAATGTGCAAGTAGTTAGGTGCACTACCCAGGCAATTCCGAGATAATTGCAAGAGAAGTTTTACGCTTATATTATGTAACCGATGTATCTGTGCTTACATTCTGAACGTTAGACGTCATGGTTGTTAAATGGTTAGCGTTTGGGCTTTGTAAAGCGAACGTGAATCAGACAAAGGTACGAATCCTCCTCGAACCTTCATTTTTGTAGTACAAGTGTAAATTCCGTGATATTCAAAAAAACTGCACCTACACTATTCGTTCTTGCTGCATTAGCAACGTCTCAATTCTACGCAGGGTAACTGCAAAATAGGGTCTGCCTCTGAGTCTGCAGCTCGAAGTGTCTAGGTGCAAAGTAGTTCCGGGTACTTTACCTAAGAGACTGCATGTATATGGTATTTCACAGATAACGACAGGCAAACATTTTTAGGAAAAATATATGCGGTTCCTCATTTTCTTGTCGATAGTTATAAATATGCTTGCTCTAGTAATTAAATTTAAATAAAAAAGTAGTCAAATAACATAAAATACATTAAAACTTCATTCAAATACAAGTTTTTTTAATTATATTATCTCTCAAATGTCATGAATAAACAATACGACGAGTGAAGAAAAAAAAAGATTAAAACTTCACCTCGAACAGAAGTCGAACCGTTGCCACATACATCTCTGTTTTACGACGTTCGAACGCTAAACACTTAGATACCATCATTCGTGGTTTCGAACACCTACTCACAGATATATCAGTTTCTTAACAGACGCGTATAACTTCTCTTGTGATTTTCTCGGAATTGCCAGAGTAGTGCATCTTCCTACTTGCACATTATGTTGTTTTAATAGCCTACTGAAGGTGCACAAAGCTGGAAGAAAATACTGTGATGGCCTGGAGGCTCGGCATGAGCGTTTTGGAAACTGCGCGACTTGTCGGGCTTTCGAGGAGTGCTGTGGTCAGTGCATTCAACACATGGTGGAACCAAGATCAAACCATATCCAGATGTCATGCGGTCGGACAGCCACCCCTCATTACAGATGTTGGAAATAGTAGGCGGGGCCGACTTGGAAAACAAGACAGGCGGCGAATTGTGGTGGAACTAACATCAGACTTTAATGCTGGGCACAGTTTAAGTGTGTCTAAACACACAGTGCTCGAAACACTCCTAACTAGGGGCCTCTGCAGCTGACGCCCCATGCGTGTGCCAATGTTAACAGCATGACATTGACAACTGCCACTGAAATGGACAGGGGACCGTTGGCACTGGACGTTGGTGCAGTGACAGAACGTTTCATGGGCTGAATCCCTATACCTTCAACATGCCGATGGGAAGGCGGGAATCCGTCGTCTTCAAAGGGAACAGCTCCTTGACACCTGTACTGCGGGACGGACACAAGTTTGTGGGCCGGCCGTAGTGGCCGAGCGGTTCTAGGCGCTGCAGTCTGGAACCGCGCGATCCCTACGGTCACAGGTTCGAATCCTGCCTCTCGTATGGATGTGTGTGATGTCCTTAGGTTATTTAGGTTTAAGTAGTTCTAAGTTCTAGGGCACTGATGACCTCAGAAGTAAAGTCCCTTAGTGCTCATAGCCATTAGACCCAAGTTTGTGGCCACGGACTGCTCGGTACCTCTCTCCGGAGGTTCGAGTTCTACTCGGGCAAGGGTGTGTGTGTTGTTCTTAGCATAAGTTAGTTTAAGTAGTGTGTACGTCGAGGGACCGATGATCTCAGCAGTTCGATCCCTTAGGAATTCACACACATTTGAACGCCGGTCAGTTGAAGATGGTCGTAATGTGTAATAGGTAGACATCTATCCAGAGCATTACACAGGAATTCCAAACTGCATCAGTACCTACTGCAAGTACTATGACAGTTAGGAAGAATGTGAGAAAACTTGGCCGTCCGCGGTGGCCGAGCGGTTCTAGGCGCTTCAGACCGGAACCACGCAGCTGCTGCGGTCGCAGGTTCGAATCCTGCCTCGAACATGGATGTGTGTGATGTCCTTAGGTTAGTTAGGTTTATGTAGTTCTAAGTTCTAGGGGACTGATGACCTCAGATGTTAAGTCCCATAGTGCTCAGAGCCATTTGAACCACATTTGAACTTTTCTTTTAACAAGTTTGCGGCAGCTCCATTACGCTCTGGGAGACAGTACGTGGGCATCCGTGGGTCAAGTGGAGTTCGTGTAAGGTATCATAATGGCAAAGGAGCTTCGTACACTGTTTACAGACCACGTCAGACCCTTCATGACGATCATGTTTTCTGAGGGCAATGGCATTTTTCATGTAGATAATGCGCCATGGCACATGGCCAAGAGTGTGATGTAGTGGTTCGAGGAAGACAGTCGCGAGTTCCTGTTGATGTGCTAGCCCCCTAACTCGCCAGATCTCAACCAGATAGAATACATCTGGGATGTGATTGAACATGTAGTCAGAGCTCATGGTCCCACTCCCAGGAATTTGTGGGAGTTAGATGAGGTATGAATGCAGATGTGGTACCAACTCTCTCCAGAGAGCTACCAAGGACTCACTGCTTCCATGTCATGACGCGTCGATGCTGTTATCCGTGGTCAAGCTAAAGGTACCGGCTATTAGGTAGGTGGTCATAATGTTCTGGCTGATCAGTGTATACAAGAGGACCTGTCAGTTGCTAACTACACAGTACTAGGATATCTGAAAAATGCCATGATTGTAAATTAGATTAAAAATTGCTGCCATATATGAACATCGGATAAAAATTTCACATTTTACTGCTTAAAGTAAATGGATAATCAATATAGATATTTTTGTGTACTGTATCTGTTAAATCGATAATATACGTGTGTCAAGGTAATCGATGGTCCGATCGACATCTGCACCTACATATTTTCTCCATACTGATTATCGGGGAGTTCTTCCGGTAACATGCCCCCCCCCCCCCCCCACTTTATCCTTCCCCGTTTCCCTCACAAATGCTATGCGGGAGGAACATCTGTGAGTAACTGTGATGAGTACACAAAAAGCCATTCCAACCCACACCCCAGCACAGTGCATGGAAAGTGCCAGCATTGTTGCTATGATCTCGGGTGCACATGTCCTGTCCAGTGGGGAGGCTATGACACAGTCGACCATCTGCGTACCTAGCAGTCTATGAGCATCTACAGAGCTATAAGTCTCGCTGGAGAGACTTTGCCACTGCATGTTACAGCACCAATATTCGGGTCATCATTTATGGGGTACAGACTCTGACATCAGCGTGGTGCCATACTGGAGATCTGACCCGTGGGCGTAAGACGTTGTTAGCCACCTGTCATCGTGAGGTGTAGACAATGTTGCTGCTCATCCCATTCCTGCAACTGATACTGATGCCACCAGTCTCTGCCTCCTAACTTCATAAACAGGGTAACTCCTAATTGATAAATAACTTTCGTGGTCCATGACTAGATTCATAATAAAATTAATATTCCCTAGATCGCTGTGGAACCTTTTTGATAATATGAAGCTAATTGAGGAAAAATATATTTGTTAATAAGCATGGAACGCAGAACTCTCAGCATGAGTGTCCGGTTATAGGAGGAGCAGTGTAGGAACATGAAGAAAAAAGTTTAAAATGGTTCCAGCGCATGTGTCGAAACGACATAAATGGGAGAAGCATGTGAGTCTCTTAATGCTGCCTGTCTCAGACACATAAATTTATCATTTCTACTATATTCGAATCATTTCAAGACTAGCAGGTACCAGCATCGCTGATTGTCGTCGCTCAACTGTAGTATACAAACGCTGTTTACTCTGCTTTCATTCTAAAGAGAGTTGGCAACTCATTTAGTTGACTGTTCACAGTTCAAAACAGTCAGAAGTGTAATGTGTCAAACAGAGAAACTCATCGTTAACGTGGAGTCACATAACAAACAATTAAAATTCCCATTTGATATTTATGCAGACATTTAATATTTGCTGCAACGATGAACTGATGACGAATGTCATGCACATAAACTGCAAACTATAGCTTTCTGCAAGCACTGCAGCTATAGTGGTGAATATTCAGAGTTTCAGCTGTAAACGTGCACAGATAGCACAGAGTGGTTTACTAGTCAGCTCTATCAGATGCCTGAGTGTATAAAGAATATCGAAGCCATAATGCTTCACAACGGCTAAATATGTATTTGAACTGAATGTGCATATGTCCTAGTGTTCTGCTCTCTACTCTCATTGTCCATCTCCTCCTCCCACTACCTCTCACCACTTCTTCCTTCTTTCTCTATCCATCTCCTTCCCCCTTTCTATGTCCATTTCCTTCCCCTCTCTGTCCATATCCTCTTCCCCCCTGTCAATTACCATGAATCTTGTTTACTGTTATTGCAAACTAAACCTAGATTGGGAAGTGAATGAGTAAAATCATTGGTATGTGGCGTATGGAGACCTTTCCTGCTGCTATACCTGCTAGAACATTAGCTGCATTGAGAGTATTTAACAGAGTTTTAATCTGAAAATGGATAGGATTATGAAGTTTCGAACGATTCATATCTGTAGTAGTATTCTAATCATAAACTGTAAGCCATAAATGCTACTTTCCCGTTTTCTTTTAAAACCTAAAGTGAGGAATAAAACAGCACATTGTTGGCTAAACAATTTTTTTAAAAACTGGATGTAAGTTGAAAGAATATATATGTGTGTGTGAAACAGATCTGCATATGTTTTAAATGCCCTGCTGTCGTAGCTAAAACGTACTGCCAGAAAAAGAAACGAGGCTGTGTATTTTCACTGCACAGCACACCACAGCATTTTCTTTCTCTCAGGCTGTTTTAACAGAAAATCATTACGTTTTTGTTAAAAAACAATTCCTATGTCTGTTTGAATGTTTCTTAGAAAATTGTCTAAAAACCTGCAGTAAATAAGTCAAAGCTCTTCGGGAGATTCTTGCTCACAATATTACAATATATAGTTTATGTTTGTCCAAATGTTTATAACAATATCGTTTAAAATTTTAAGTAAATTGGCCAAGAGCTTTTGCACCCTATTCCACCTCAAGATTTATAGTGTTAAATTGTGAAGTAAATCAGTCAAGAGCTTTTTGAAATTTTTGCTAACAAATTATCCTTATTTTTTGTTTATTTTTTATTCCGTCAATCAGACCGGATGAAAAAGTAGGTAGGTATTAATGCTGAGAAGTGCATGAATGCAAAGAATGAATCCGAAAAAATTTTTCGCACATTTACGAACAATAGCGTTTTCGGCATAACTACTCAAGATATACAGAAAATGAGTGACTTGAAACTCGTAATATATTGGGAAGACAAGTATACAGCTGCTGCTCTGATTGTAAGACCTAATTTCAAGTTAGCATCGTTTTTAAGGAAAATTTTACTATGACTGAAATGAGCAGACGCATAGTTCTTCCCGACAATTCTATAGTTCTGGAATCGCCAATGTAAATATTTCAATGATATGGCTTATACATTTTCATTACGGCTATCTGCTGGAAAAATCTAACTCAAAAAAAGTTAAAGCGTGATATGTCGATACCGATAGCCCAATATAACATACAGGCACATCAAATATTTATGACCTCATTAGAAGTGATGTGCACCTGTGGTTCAACTCATCGGTTTACAGCTACATTCATAACATCCCACATGTAAACCAAATAAAGTGGGACTAATGGAAGAGGAATTCTCAGGAGCAATAATTATTAAAGTCATCGGTAGGAGAGCAAAAAGATACGCTCTGGAAACTGACACAATGCGTATTGCGCACAGCAAAGGGCGTGAAGCGCTCGTTGGTAAAAGAACTTACTGTTAATGATTACTGGGAATGTTTGTTAAATGACAATGAAAAATGGACTGTGCAATAGATAATTAAGGTTACGAATCATCTTGTGTCTGCTATCTCACAAAACAAACTTTCTTTATCTGCACAAGACAATAAACATTTGATATTTCCTGAGAAGTTGCATGATGGCTTGCGGTAAGTACCATATGAAAAATGATGATGATTGTAAATGTAAAATCCTGTAATAATGTAAATAGGTGTAAATTGAAACTTTAAGTGAGCACCACCTTTGACGGATGGGAAAAATTTGTGATTTTTGACTGTACTATAAAAAATGTAAACACTAAAATAATGAAATGCGAATGTTATAAAAATGTAAAATCATTGTTTGTAATTAACACTGTGTGAAAAACAACTTGTTTCGTAATAAATTTTCTATGTAGTTTAGTCTTTCTGCTTAAGTTTTCTTGTTTCCACATAATGTTAGGACTCTATGTCTCTTAGCTGTGCTGCATATTATCAGCACAGCTGAGAAGTGTACTATATCTCTTCTGCACTAGGCTTTGTCTACCTCAAGGCAGGTAGCGTACGCTGTCCTGACATTTTGTTCTATGAAAGTCTGTGTGAATGAAAAAGCTTGTGAAATGGAAGTATTTATAGTTTTTCTGAACATGACACAAAAAGGTTGTGGTATTTTATTATAATGATGTGAGAAATTGAATCACAGAGAGAGAAGGTGGGAGAGGGGGATATATATATATATATATATATATATATATATATATATATATATATATATATATATATATATATAGAGAGAGAGAGAGAGAGAGATAGAGAGAGAGAGAGAGAAAGAGAGAGAGAGAGAGGGAGGGAGGGAGGGAGGGAGGGAGTTAGGGAGAGTCGAATGATTACTAGAGATCGCAGTATTTGACGCGTTAAACACGAAGACATGTGTATGTATGACGGATATCTTACAAGGCTCATTCAAAAGTGTTGTGATAACGATTATGACAGGAAAAACATTAGCTGCAAATGATTCACAATCAGCATCAGGAAGGCGAGAGAAAATGTGTCTGGGAGGTGCAGAGGTCAACCTTCTATAGGATGTATTACACTTCACAAAATGGACATAGTGGACATTCAAGAAATGTTCAAAACAAACCATTAACCTGCACCACGGACACTAAATGAAAAATCACACACCAGTGGTCACAAAAGTTTGCACCATCAAGATCGAAAGCGAACTCTTTGGGAGTTACAAACAGTGCAAGACGTTCAGCTATGTATCCACTCTTAAGGAATGCATATAGAACCATATGGGTATAATGGGGCGGTGAGAACTGATGGAATGTGATGAAATGCAACCGAATGCGGAACAGTCTGTCGCTGATCTCATAATAAAAGTGGTTTCCTTTAAGGCATAGCTGCAGATATTGTGATAATACCTTTTATAGGCACGGAAAAAACGAACATCCAGAGGCTGAATTTATCTAGTGGTTCCAGGGGGTATGAACTGCAATGTCACACACTTTTCAGGAGGAATAATTGGCGCTAATGGAGGATAATTTTCTTTGCAGACCAGGAATCAAGCAAAAGCAAGTTCTTTTGACCATCTGTTGGCCAAAAGAGGTGCTCGTACCATAGTTGTAGTTCCTTTACGCCCATTTTCACACTCTTGCTTGTTGAGACGTAAATATTCCCTGCTGCCACTGCATGATCTCGCACATGAGAAAGAATCGTAGGGTGTCAAGTACTTTCAACTTCTCTCAGCGCAGTAAATAACGTTCCAGCCAATTTATCATACAGATTAACAGTCGGCATAATTTATATGGATGCGTTAAGGCATTATTGTTAGTTAATCTTGATACAATTCTCTTGGTACCTTTAATTTCCAGGGTTTCTTTCACATGTGTTTCCTGTTCAAATCCCCATTGGTCGCAGTTGAAAACATATTCCCTACTGAACGACGGGACGAGTTTGTTAATATCATCTACAAATTTTGGGATCGATTCCGCAGTTTGCTGAGCATCGTTAAGTTGACGTTTTGCTTGAAATTTCGTTATCTTACATCTTTCAGATCTGTAGCCCTGCTTGAAGTTATGCAACCATCGACTGCTTCTCTTGAAATCACTGTAATCTATGTCACGTGCACGAGCATCCTCGAAACTCGCAAACACAAGTTTTGTAACAAGTGTGCCCTGGCCTCCCTTTAATATCTATAGTTCTTATTATGCACTACACGATCATATTGCCGCAGACTTATGAGATAACTGTTCATAATTGTATTTTTACTACGGTGAGGATTAGCCTCCATGTATGTAATTATGTTTACTATTCACTCCTTGGACAACGATTGTTCTTTACGAAGTTTCGATGGTGACGAGATTTTTTGCTCTCTGTTCTACAAGGATGATGAACTACACTGCTCGGCGCCTGGTTCAGTGTCATTTTGACTTGTTAAGCACATATCATCCTCATTTTACTTCTCGTGTACATTATCCACACAATCAGGTGCATACAACATTCCACATTCCACTGAGTCATCTTGCAAAAACCCAGATATTTCATCGGCAATTTCTTTCTCACTCTGCGAATTTTCTTCGGTTTCTTTATGACGAAATACTAACTTTGACAACTATTGTTGTAGATAGAATGCAACATTTACTTTGTTTATGATTGCCATTGCTCTGCTTTGTAACAATACCAATAGCACTGTGGCACTGTTGAGTTATTCATTGACTATGTAGTGCAACTACACTCCGTAGCATTATCGTGTACTCACAACTGGATACGTCCAGTCCCACTCCCTGTTGCCATTAGCAGCCAATATTGTGGTCGCATATTAGACCATTTGTGGGAAATCGGACACCGTAACATCATTAGAGGAGAGTACATGTTCGTAAATAATGTAATATGACACCCTTTTTATGCCAGAAATAATGCGCAACTATACCTTTTAAGGAAATAGAGAGATTTTTAAGTTGAGATTAAGGAATTTTTACTGCATTTCTGACGCCATTTCCTAATACTACACCCTGGTTGGTGGGAAAATGAGGAAGAAAGGGGGTATAAAGCAACACAATTGGTCTGTTTCTGTACAAAGAGTTGACAGTTCTAAATTTTGTGTTAACATAGTTGTGCTATTTCCACCAACCTTTTCTTTTTTTTGCACAAAATGGGCTGGGGATAACGAGGTGAGGGAGGGGAAATGGAGCAGGGGGAGGGGGATGGTGCTTTTTATTTAATTATTGGTAGACTGACTGATGACATCATGGTTCAGTATCATCTGATGATGTCAGTCATGACCTTCATCGTACGATGATAGTCATCAATAATGGGTAATAGATGGGTATTTTCAAGGTCATAGGTTGTAGAACACTGATCCCCAGGTGGTAGGGCTGTAATTATTCTAGTTGAGGATAAAATTCGCCCCAATATCTCACAGTAATCCTACTCACAGGTAATGTGGCAAGAGAAACTTGTGCATGATGGTAAAACTCTCCTCCCTTAGTTTTTACACTTCATAGCATAGTAAAATATTTTACTTTTCTGCACGTTAAACATTATTTCTCCTTCTGGAGTACCCCTTTGCTACATCGTCCAGATGGAGAGATTTTAACTTCAGCTTCAGTGTGTTGGACGTGCAACATGTGTCCACCTAAGCTTTCATAAACGTTAATGAAAATAAGTATTTTATGCAGGAGTAAATATGAAACTTCCTAAGAAATAATAAAGATGTAGTAACAAATGTCGAAACATATGACAGTGTCTGCTTCAAGGGTCAGTTCTAGGAGGATTATATCCTGTAAAGCAAATGCAGTGTATATATCTAGATACAGTGCCGGAAAAAGAGTACACCTAGAAAGACGACGTCGATTTTGATCCGATGACGGCATATGCCACGTGGAGGACATTAGATGTACTGATAATTATTTCAACATCGTCTGCCAATACATAGCATAGTGGAATAGCCACCACAGCTCCATCTACGTCTACCCTTTAATACAGACGCTCACAACCATAAGGCTCAGTTTTGTACAGAAGTGTGAAGCAAGCAGGAAACCATGCCACTGAGACGCATTCATGCTTCCTACACCCAAATGAGCCAGTGTGAAAGGGGTCAAATTGTGGCCTTCTGTGTGACGGAATAGTCCTTTGGGAAATTTACTACGGAAGTTGGTCGTGCTGCGCCGGTTGTGCAACGATGCTGGTAACAGTGCCACGTGAACATACAACCGTTGACGAAGTTCTGGACCTCAACGCAGCACATACGTCCCCCAGGATCGTCGTACTGTAAGGGCAGCCGTGGCAAATCGGGCAGCTACCACACCACAGATTAGAGGGCTTGTGAGCCCAGATGTTTCAACACGAGCTGTTGCCAACCGTTTATTAGCAGTGCGATGACGAGCACGCACAGCACGCCACAGTATTGCCGTGCGTGGCTTGACTGGTGCCCTCAGAGGATCACTTGGTAGGTGGAATGGCGCGTCGTAGATTCAGCCCGTACGCAAGTGAAGGTCGTTCGCATGTACGATGTAGGACTGATGAGCGCTGCCTGACAGAGTGCATTCGTCCAAGACACACTGGCCCTTCCGCAGGCCTTGTGGTCAGGGGTGCGGTAAGCTACAACTCTCCTTCGCTTGTGCTGTTGATTTCTAAATGTACTCATTTCATTTACTCCAAATGCACCGTTGCAACGATAAATCTTGAGTGAATTGGAAACCTATGAAAGGGTGCACTTATTTTTTCCAGCAGTGTGTGATTCATATGAAAAAAAAGTGAAACTTTACTAACATACTGATCCCCACAGAGCCCAATCACGTTCGTGTTTTCGAGAGTCAGAATGACGATGTTTCTGTAAACGTCTATGGCATCCAGTATTCAGATTGTGAATGGACGATTGTGGAAGACAAGAGGAAACACAAAGAGTTCTGCGTTGTACCACTGCATTTTACAAAATGCCGTCACGTGATACATGTGAATTTGTTGATGTTGCAAGTTGCTGAAACAGATATATGGCTTTTCTATTCCATAAGAACCTATCAGTGTCAGCATTGAGTAAATCGTAATATGTGAATGCTGCCCTTGTTATTTTTATTCCGAGGAAACATCAGAAGAACATGTAGCTGACTACCCACAGTTTAGATCGATTACCAGTATCTCGTATTACCTACTAGCTGAAGTCAGTTTTTAAGTTATAAAATTTAGTAACAAACTGAAACTTCCTTTCGTGTTTTGTACTGATAAAGAATTGCATTCTGGCACCTGCTGCTGGCTGCACTCGTAGTAGTGACTCTGGTTTGTATTGCAATTAGGTACATTTGCTTAAACTATTCAGAGTTTGCTTAGTACACACACTGCAGCCATACCCAGGAATATTCTCAGCTTAAATTGTACAGAGGCAGCAATTGAATTGAATGTTTAACTCAGCAGCTCTATACAATTAATGAGACTGTGAATAATTTTGTTACAAAATAAAATGATGACATTAAGCCCTGAAGAAGAATCGGCCCTTATCTCAGCAGAAGTCTGATATATTAGCGAGAAACCCTTTGCAGAAGACGATGTGAAAGTCCGATGTCGTTGTCATTTCACGGGTGTGTACCGAGGTGGAACACATATCGGGTGCAATGTCAATAAATTATTTTATTTATATATTTAAACTGGTCTGATTAGGGCCACCAGGGACCGGGGTTTCACACACATGGTCCTTTTTCAAATCACAGTTACAAAAGAAGTAACAATTTTAATGCAGCAAATATTATTGAAATGATCTGAGTGTCTATAGTTGGTTGGTTGGTTGGTTTGCGGGATTGAAGGGACCAGACTCCTACGGTCATCGGTCCCTTTTTCCTAAACTTCAAACACCCACACACAATAAAAACGAACAATGGAGAAGACAACAGATGACATAGGACAAATAAGATTTAGACAGAGACCAGAGAAAAGGAATTAAAATCACACAGAGAGTGTGACAGCGGTTGGCCGACCATAGAGACAAAAAAGGAAAAGCCAACCACCTAGCAACACTAAAAAAATTACCCAGTCTAAAATCGTAGACCGAAGGCCAGATTCAAAACAAAAAAAAAATACAATCAGATTAAGTGATAAAAGCCCCCTGCCCGAATAAAACGCAAAACTAAGCCTGCCATGGCAGTGTCATATGTTAAAAGGGCAGGGAGCCAAGTGTCTACCTGAGCACAGCTAAAAGGGGACCGGACAACAAAATGTGGACCACCGTCATAGGCACCCCCCGCAGCGACATAGACATAGAGGCAAGTCCTCACGGCGCAGTAAACATCTGTGCATCAGACGGGTGTGGCCAATGCGGAGCCGACAGAGGACAACTGATTCCCCGCGAGTGGCACGCATGGATGACCGCCACGCAGTCGTCGTCTCCTTGATAGCATGGAGTTTATTTGGTGTGGTCAGAATGCCCATTCAGCGTCCCAAAGCGCGAAAACTGTCAGGCGTAAGACTGCTCGCAAATCAGTCTCCGGGAGGCCAATGTCCAGAATTGTTTTACTGGTGGCCTGTTTGGCCAGGTGGTCAACATGTTCATTGCCCGGGATGCCGACATGACCAGGGGTCCACACAAAGACCACAGAGCGTCTGCAACGGGAAAGGGTGTGGAGAGACTCCTGGATAGCTATCACCAGACGAGAGCGAGGGAAACACTGGTCGATAGCTCGTAAACCACTCATGGAGTCGCTACAGATAATAAAGGACTCACCTGAGCAGGAGCGGATATACCCTAGGGCACGAGAGATGGCGACCAGCTCAGCAGTGAAAACGCTGCAGTCAGCTGGCAACGAGTGTTGTTCGTCATGGTCCCCTCGAGTGAGAGCATAGCCGACACGACCACCAGCAACCATCGAACCGTCAGAGTAGACAATGCCAGAGCCCTGACACATGGCAAGGATGGGAAGAAAGCGGTGGCGGAAAGCCTCAGGAGGGACTGAGTCCTTCGGGCCCTGTGCCAATTCGAGCTGAAGGCATGGGCAGGGCACACACCATGGGGGTGTACGCAGAGGGGCCCGGAAAAGAGGTGGAAGAGGGAAAACTCCAAGCCTGGGAAGAAGCTCTCTGACACGAACTGCGACCGTAAAACCCGAACGGGGCCGACGTTCTGAGAGATGGACGACTGACTGAGGGAACAGGAGGCGATAATTAGGATGCCTGGGCAAGCTAGATGTGCAGCATAAGCGGCCAGTAAACGTTGGCGCCGTAACCGCAGAGGAGGGACACCTGCCTCCACAAGTATGCTGTTCACAGGGCTGGTCCGGAAAGCTCCAGTGGCAAGTCGGATTCTGCTGTGAAGGATGGGGTCCAGCACCCGCAATGCAGAAGGGCATGCTGAAACATAAGCCAGGCTCCCATAATCCAGACGGGACTGAATTAACGCCTGCTACAGCCGTAAGAGGGTAGACCGATCGGCTCCCCAGCTGGTGTGGCTCAAGCATCGCAGAGCATTAAGATGCCACCAACACATCTGTTTAAGCTGCCGAATATGAGGGAGCCAAGTCAGCCGGGCATCAAAAACCACACCCAAAAACCGATGTATCTCCACCACAGCAAGAGGTTCGCCGTCAAGATAAAGCCATGGCTCAGGGTGAACAGTGCGTCGCCGGCAGAAATGCACAACACAGGTCTTGACAGCCGAAAACTGGAAGCCATGCGCTACAGTCCAAGACTGCACCTTGTGGATAGCGCCCTGCAACTGACGCTCAGCAGCTGCAATGCCAATGGAGCTATAGTACAGGCAGAAGTCGTCAGCATACAAGGAAGCTGAGACAGACGTCCCCACCACGACAGCGAACCCATTAATTGCAATTAAAAACAGGCAGACACTTAGGACAGATCCCTGTGGTAACCGCCGGCCGGTGTGGCCGAGCGATTCTAGGCGTTTGAGTAGGCTAGTTAGGTTTAAGTAGTTCTAAGTTCAGGGGAACTGATGACCTCAGATGTTAAGTCCTATAGTGCTCAGAGCCATTTTGAACCTGTGGTATCCCATTCTACTGAACTCAGGGGGAACTATGGGAGGCCGCAACTTGCACACGGAAGGTACGATGCCACAGAAAATTTCGTATGAAAACGGCAGCAGATCCCGAAGACCCCAACCATGAAGCGTAGAGAGGATGTGACGTCACCATGTCGTATCGTATGCCTTCCGCATGTCAAAGAAGACAGCAATGAGGTGCTGATGGCGGGCAAAGGCCGAATGAATGGCAGACTCCAGGCTCACCAGATTATCGGCGGCAGAGCTGCACTTACAGAACTCACCCTGCGACGGAGCCAGAACGCCGCGAGATTCGAGTACCCAACTCAACCGCCAGCTCACCATGCATTCGAGCAACTTTGCAGTGAACGTTGGTGAGGCTGTCCACCTCCAGTGGGTTCTTGCCAGGTTTCAAAACGGGGATTAAGATGCTTTCCTGCCATTGCGACAGGAACTCACCCCCGGCCCAGAGTACGCGACGCTGGCAGTCCGCTGAGAGTTGTTTGACTATCTGCCAGTGGATGCGATCAGGCCCGGGATCCGTATCAGGGCAAGCGGATAGGGCACTGTGGAATTCCCACTCATGGAACGGAACATTGTAGGATTCAGGATGGAGCATGTGAAATGAAAGGCACCGACGTTCCAACCGCTCTTTAATGGAGCGGAAGGCCAGTGGGTAATTCGCAGAAGCGGAACTCTGAGCAAAATGCTCTATTAAGCGGTTGGAAATGGTGCCGGGGTCAGTACAAACTGCTCCATTCAGTGAGAGCACAGGGACGCTGACAGGGGTCCGATAGCCATAGAGGCGCCTAATCTTGACCCAAACCTGCGATTGAGAGATATGGAGGCCAATGGTGGAGATGTACCTTTCACAGCACTCCTGCTTGTGTTGGCGAATGATGCGGCTGGCCTTCGCGTGGAGCCTTTTAAATTCGATGAGGTGTTCTAATAAGGAAGGCCGCTTGTGACACTGGAGCGCCCGCCTGCGATCTTTAATCGCCTTGGCGATCGCAGGTGACCACCAAGGCACAGTCCTTCACCGAGGGGACACAGAAGAACGGGGAATGGCAGATTCTGTGGCAGTAACGATGCCAGTGGTAACCGAATGAACCACCATATAAATGGCTTCATTGGAAAGAGGCTCAATAGTGGCAGTGGAGGAGAACAAGTCCCAGTCAGCCTTGCTCGTGGCCCATCTGTAAGGGCGCCCTGAAGAGTGACGCTGTGGCAGAAAAATTGGAAAATGGTCACTACCACACAGGTCGTCATGGACATTCCACTGGACAGACGGTAAGAGGCTAGGGCTGCAGATCGGAAGGTCGATTGCTGAGTACGTGCCACGCACAACACTGAAATGTGTGAAGGCACCATCGTTTAAAATGGGAAGGTCGAACTGTGACAATACATAGTCAATGGTGCTGCCTCTGCCCGTTGCCACTGATCCACCCCACAGAGGGTTATGGGCGTTGAAGTTGCCTAGTAACAGGAAAGGTGGTGGCAACTGGGCTATCGGCGCAGCCAGGACATGCTGCGGGACATCACCATCCGGTGGAAGATACAGACTGCAGACAGTAACAGCCTGACGCGTCCACACCCGAACAGCAACAGCCTCTAAAGGTGTGTAGAGGGATAGGCTCGCTGTGAAGGGAGTGAAGGACATAGATGCAGACGCCACCAGAACCTTTCATAATCTGCCCGATTCTTATAATAACGCTGATAGCCACGGAGGGCAGAGGTTTGCACCGCTGGAAACAAAGTTTCTTGAAGAGCAATGCAGAAGTAAGGGTGAAGGCTGAGAAGTTGTCGGAGCACAGCAAGATGGTGGAAGAAACCGCTGCAGTTCCACTGGAGGATGACGTTGTCCATGGCTGACAAAGGCGTGAAGGGACTGAGGAGGCAAATTACATTGCTGGGTCACCTGCCGCCACCGATCGAGTACCGACAGGAGCGACATCCATAACGTCTGAGGGACCGGCGAGATCGAGGTCCTCAGCTGGTTAGTTGGCTGTTTGGTTTAAAGTTTAAAGGGACCGAACTGCAAAAGTCATCGGTCCCTCGTTTCATAAGCACACAGAGCATATTGAAACCATCCACCAGTCAAGCTAAGCACTGCACTAAAAATTCCGGGGGAAGAAAAGCCAAAAGGTCAGTGGTAAGGCGACATGGAAAATGGAGCACAGCAATAAAAACAACATATACAAGAAAGGCAGAAAGAATTAAAACTGTACAGCAGAGGACCGTGGCTGGCTGATCACGAAAAGAAAATGAGCCAGCCACTCTCCAACACGTTAAAACCTCCAGCCTAAAAGATTAGGGTGGAGTCGAATTACAACACAAAACTAAGTAAAATATACAGTACAAAAGAGGGTGATGCAATAAAATTAGATGGAGCTATAAAAGCCGCTTGCGTGAATAAAACTTAAAACCTGATCTACCATAAAGATATTGTTACCTAAAAGAGATGATAAATCACCCAGGAGATTAAAACTTCGCCTGAGGGTTGTTAAAAAGAGGACATTCCAACAACATATGGGCCACCATCATGTTTGCACCACAGAGACAATGAGGGGGGGGGGGGTTCCTCTTGATGCAGCAGATGACCATGCATCAGCCAAGAGTGACCAATGCAGAGCCTACAGAGAACAACAGAATCCCTGCGAGAGGCCCGCATGGAGGAACCCCACACAGTCGTGGTCTCCTTTACTCACCGCAGCTTGTTGGGTGCAGACAGATTGCGCCATTCGTCTCCTCACATCCCAAAGACCCCACGGCATCAGTTGCCGGGAGGTCGGTCTCCAGCGTCAGTTTGCGGATAGCCTCTTTGGCTAACTTGTCAGCATGTTCGTTTCCCCCTATCCCAACGTGTCCAGGGGTCCATATGAACGAACTCCTGGATGGCAACAACAATGGGATTGCGTGGGTGGCACTGGTCAAGAGCCTGCAGACTACTGAGAGAATCATTGCAAATGACGAAGGACTCTCCAGTGCTGGTACGAATACACTCAAGAGCACGAGAAATGGCTGTTAGCTCTGCGGTGTAAACACTGCAGCCTTCCAGCAAGGAGCGCTGGTCTACGTAGTCCGCATGAGCATAAGCGTACGCCGCATGGCCATCAACCATTGAGCCATCGGTATAGATAACCTCCGAGTCACGGGATGCGTCTAGGAGAGCAAGAAATTGGCGGAGCAAGACTGCAGGAGGAACTGAATCTTTTTGCTAACGCGAGAGCTCCAGCCGAAGCTGCGGCCGACGAATACACCAAGGTGCTGTATGTGGGTAGACCTGGAAAGCAGATGGAAGAGGCAAAGACTCGAGTTCACTAAGGAGTGACCAAACACGGATCCCCACTGGATGTCTTGATCGCGGCCGCCGGTGTGGGATATGGACTGCCGCATTAGTGAAAAGGAGACGGTAGTTAGGGTGACAGGGCGAACAACGGACGTGTGCAGCATAGTTAGCTAAGAGTTGTTGACACCGGACGCGAAGTGGAGGAACCACAGCCTCATCAAGTAGGCTATTAACAGGGCTAGTGCGGAATGCTCCTGTTGCCTGTCGAACCCCACAGTGGTGAACGGGGTCTAGCAGTTGCAACGCTGAGGGCGACGCTGAGCCTTACGCCACACTCCCATAATCGAGTCGGGACAGCATGAGGGCTTTGTACAGCCGCAGCAGCGTATTATGATCTGCATCCCAAGCTGTGTTGCTTAGACAGCGGAGGACATTCAGATGCTGCCAGCACTGACACTTGAGCTGACGAATATGTGGAAGCCATGTAAGCCGGGCATCGAACAGCAATCCCAGAAAACGGTAAGTGTCAACAACCCTGAGCGTGGTATCCTGCAGATACAGCTCAGGGTGGGGATGGACAGTTCGACGCTGACAAAAGTGCATAACACAAGTCTTCACAGGAGGAAAGTGAAACCAATGGGCGAGGGCCCACACCTGCGCCTTGAGTATGGCTCCCTGCAACCTACGTTCTGTAACACTAATGGTGGAGTAGCTGAACAAGATGCAGAAATCGTCAGCATATAACGTGGGTGAGACAGACGACCCTACTGCTGCTGCAAGGCCATTAATGGCCACAAGGAAAAGTGGCGCGCTCAATACAGAGCCCTGTGGTAGGCCGTTTTCTGGACATGAAGTGAACTATGGGATGTGCCAAGTAAAACACGGAATGTTCGAACAGATAAAAAAATTCTAAATAAAAATGGGGAGAGAGCCCCGGAGATCCCACCAGTGCAACGTGGCCAGAATATGGTGCCGCCACGTCGTGTCATATGCTCTAGAGAGGTCGAAAAAGGCGGAGACGAGGTGTTGGCGCCTGGAAAAAGCAGTGCGGACTGCAGACTCAAGGAAGATCAAAGTATCGGTGGTGGAACGGCCCTGATGGAAACCGCTCTGGCACGGAGCCAGATGACTCCTAGATTCGAGCAGCCAACACAGCTGTCGAGTCACCATACGTTTCAGCAGCTTGCACAGAGTGTTTTTTTAAGCTGATGGGCCGATAGCTATCCACATTGTGGTGTCATCGCCAGACACCACACTTCAGAGGTGGTAGCCTTTAAATCGGCCGCGGTCCGTTAGTATATGTCGGATCCGCATGTCACCACTATCAGTGATTGCAGACCGAGCGCCGCCACACGGCACGTCTAGAGAGACTCCCTAGCACTCGCCCCAGTTGTACAGCCGACTTTGCTAGCGATGATTCACTGACTACATACGCTCTCATTTGCAGAGACGACCGTTTAGCCTTCAGCTACGTCATTTGCTACGCCCTAGCAAGGCGCCATATTGAGTTACTATAATCTGAACAGATATAAATAGTGAATCATGTACCGTCAAGAGCGACGTTCATCATAAATGGATTAAAGCTAAGTATCAAACCAGCTACGTCCGCTTTCTAAATTCTAAATCCTTGTCATGTTCCTGACTTCACGTCACTATAGTTCTTCCCTCCTCACGCCAGCCTGCGTGAGCTAAATCGGCGCGCATTTCGGCCTCCTCTAGTAACACGGTGTTGGCTCTTCTGGCAACACTACACACATTAAGTGGGTCCTTACCAGGCTTCAGCACCGGAATGATGGTACTTTCTCGCCACTGCGACGGAAAGACATCATCGCCCCACATGCGGTTCAAGACGGCAAGAACAGATCGCTGACAGTCTGGGGACAGGTATTTAAGCATCTGATTGTGGATGTCATCTGGCCCAGAGGCTGTATCGGGGCACCGTGCCAGGGCGCTTTGGAGTTCCCACGAACTAAATGGGGCGTTATGTGCCTCAGGGTGGCGAGAAGCAAAAGAAAGTCGTTTGCCTTCCTCCCGGCGTTTTAGCGCACAAAACGCGGGCTGGTAATTCCCTGACACACGGGCCCGAACATAGTGCTGAGCGAAATGCTCGGCGATTGCATCGGCATCGGTGCATAGCTACCCGTTGATGGAAAGCCCTGGGACACCTGCACAATGTTGCAACCCAAAGATGCGCCGAATCTTCATCCACACCTGAGAAGGTGAAGTACGGGAACCAATGGTGGAAACGTACCTTTCCCAGCACTCCTGTTTCCTCCTTTTGATGAGCCGCCGAACCTGAGCACGGAGAAGTTTGAATAAAATTAGATTGTCCAAAGACGGGTGCCGCTTATGTCGCTGAAGAGCCCGCCGACGCTCTTTAATGGCTTCAGTGATCTCCGGCGATCACCAAGGCACTGACTTTCGCCGGGGGCACCCTAACGAACGAGGAATGGTACGTTCCGCAGCGAAAACAATCGCTGCACTCAGTGTCTCAACCGCTACATCGATGGTACCTTGGGGGAGAGATTCAACAGTGGCAGTAGAAGAGAACACTTCCCAGTTTGCCTTGCTAAATACCCAACTGGGCAAGCGTTCAGGGGAGCGACGCTGGGGTAGTGAAAGGAAGATGGGAAAATGGTCACTACCACACAAGTCGTCATGGACCCTCCAGTGGACTGATGGTACAAGCCGTGGGCTGCACAACGACAGATCTATGGCCAAGAACGTGCCATTCACCACACTGGAATGTGTGGCGGCGCCAGTGTTTAAAAGGCAGAGGCTGAGTTGGGAGATGAGATTCTCGACATCTCTGCCTCGGCCAGTAATCTTAGTTCCACCCCACAGGGGATTGTGGGTGTTAAAATCCCCCAGGAGAAGAAAAGGCGTGGGGAGTTGGGTGACAAGTGCAGCCAATTCGGTCAGGGGGACTGTACCACCTGGAGGGTTATGTACTGGGTACTCCTTACTCTGACAGCCACAGCTTCCAATGATGTTTGAAGGGGCACAGGAGCATTGTATACAGAGGTAAGGATGTACACGGAGGCTCCACCTGACACACTATTGTAAACGCTATGGTTACTGTAATAGCCCCTGTAACCACGAGGGACAGGGGTCCACATTGTCGGGAACCAGGTTTCCTGGAGGGCAATGCTGAAAGCAGGTGTCATGCTTAGAAGCTGCTGTAGCTCAGGTAGATGGCTAAAATAACCGCCACAATTCCACTGGAGGATTGTATAAAGCGTGTCCTGTAGGGGCATGAAGGCACTGAAAAGGCAAATTACTTCGCAGTGTCACAAGCTGCCACCAGCTGAGTGACTGACGTCGCATCTTCCATCGCTTCTGAGGAGACGAGATCCAGGTCATCAGGGGTCACAAAAAGCTCGACCTCATCCACAGAGGCTGAGCTGACAGGAAGTGGTGGCGCAGGAACCACTGGATCCTGATTCTTCTTAGAGAGCTTCCTCTTCTCTCTCTTGTCTTTGGGAGGAGGGCATGCTGGGAGGGCTTTCCGGACTTATTACCAGGAACAGAAGAAGAGCGTGAAGCCCTTTGACCAGCAGCTGGTGGTTTCTTCAGCCACTGGCTAGTGTCTTGTGAGACACTGGGAAGGTCCTTGGAAGGAACTCCTCAAGGGATCCCTTCCTAATGAGTAAGGCCATAGGAGGGTGTTGCTTCTCCGGCTGAGTAGCCAGAGAAGGCTGTCGCTTCTCTGACTGAGAGGTGGGGACTGACGGCCCCGGGTGTTCAGGGCGCACTGCTCCCAAACTGGGTGTTTTGGGAGTAGTGGAAGAGGGAGTGGCCCTTACCAGGGGTGGGGCAGACGTAACTTGATTGTTCTGTGGGCTGACTGAGAAGGGAGTCTTTGCACGAACTGGTGGTGGCAGTGTTACAGTAGCATAACTCCTCAACGTAGGTGTGGGGTTGAGTCGTCCTAGCTTCTTCTTTGCCTCTTCTTAAATTAAACGGTCCTGGGTCTGAATTTCTTGTATCTCCTACACAGTCTGGCGAGCAGGGAGAATGAAGCTCCCCACAGTTAATGCAGGTGGGATGCGCAGCACATGGAGCATTGGGATGCGAAGGTCATCCACAATCTCGACACGTGGGGCTGTCAGTGCATCTGGAGGACATGTGTCCGAACTTCCAGCACTGGAAGCATCGCACAGGTTGTGGGACATAGGGCTTGACATCGCACCAGTAGATCATGACCTTGACCTTCTCAGGCAAGCAGTCATCCTCAAAGGCCAGGTTGAAAGCACCGGTGGCAATCCTATTATTCTTTGGCCCGCTAAAGAGACGACGGGCAAAGTGTACACCTCGTCGTGCCAGGTTCTCTCATAGCTTGTCATCAGACTGTAGCAGAAGATCTTTATGAAAGATAATCCCCTGGACCAAATTTAAGGACTTATGAGGAGTGACGTTAACGGGTATGTCACCGAGCTTCTCACAGGCGAGTAATGCCCATGACTGTGCAGACGAAGCTGCTTGTATCAGAATGGCCCTGCTCCTCATTTTGGAAAGAGACGCCACTTCCCCATAATTATCTTCAAGATTCTTCACAAAGAAGAGAGCTTAGACCCCAAAAACGAATCCCCATCGGTTCTGGTGCCCACAAGGTATCACAGTGAATATGACTCCTGTCTGTCCACAGCCCTACGTCCCTCCCATGGCATGGCTAGGGAACGGAACGATTTGGGGTTATATGTCACTGCGTTAAATTCTACCTTATTGCTCTTAGAGATGTTGGGGGTCGTGAGACCACCGGATAGAGACTTCACCCACTTCATTGCAGGGCATCCGCCCCAATGCCACCCACTCCAACCAGGGGCTCTCCCCACAGGCGCCATCCAGCCACAGCAAAGGCCACCTGGAAGGATGGCCATTGCCGGGAGTCCCAATGCGCTAGAGAGATGGACATCTACTCCTTGGCTTAGGTGGGGAGGTGTCAGCTCAGGCATCGGCAGTACTATCCCTGTGTTGTCAGGAGACTACAACCTAGAGGGTACATGACGATCCCACCACAACAGGCTGGGTACTGTGCTGGATTCTGGTTGCCTTGGGAAGTCCATAGTTATCGTGGGTGGAGATGGTGACGGACTAAGGGTGTAACTTACACAACCCATCAGGTGTGTATGCCCAAAATGAGTGATGGAGGGTGCAGTTACGACGCCAAGACAATGAAGTGTACCAAGGTCTTAGGGCACATGGGACTCATGGTGCACCACGTAAGGTGACCTTCCCCAAAGGGCTCGTACTTCTGTTGAATTTGGAAGAATGGAGGTCAAACCCTAATGGGGACCATCACATTAAAACCTGAAACAGTTGAGACTCATTTTAGTCGCCTCTTACGACAGGCAGGAACACTGCGGGCCTATTCTTACCCCTGAATGAGGTCCTTAGCAGATGCAAGAATCTCCCCCTCATCCTCAGACCCAGAGGTTGTAGGTAGCGGTGGACTAGGTGCCACCGCAGGCCTATTCTTACCCCTGAATGAGGTCCTTAGCAGATGCAAGAATCTCCCCCTCATCCTCAGACCCAGAGCTTGTAGGTAGCGGTGGACTAGGTGCCACCGCAGGTACCTTGGTCTTAGGGCTCTTCAATTTCTCTTTCTCGCGCTGTTCCTTTGGTTGCCCTTGCTGGGAGGACTTTTTTGAGTCAGTCTCTGCGACCTTCTGATTAAACATAATAGTTTGTCACATAAACTGAAAATAAAAAATTAAACTTTTTACTCGAGGGAAAACTTGAACCAAGTACCTCTCGCTCCGCAGCTGCTCACACTAACCACGAGACCACGGCGCTCCTGAGCTTACACTATCCTTGATGTTGGCTATGTTCCACATGGACTACTCAGTTTATATATTTTGCTCATTTTTACATAGCTCCACACAACTTCTTCCTGTTTTCTCGATTGATGTGTGTTCAGTTATTCACTGTGCAAACTCATAACTAAATCTCGGAGGGGTGTCATGGGGAGGTTCCCTTGTGAGCGCGACTTCGACATAGTGACTGAACGACAGTTTGAGACACAAAGGATTTTGTTGTGATGGGAACAGGAGTTTATGATATCTTGTTTAGACAAGAGTGTTAAGGTCGAGGAGAAATATGGAGAAGAGCATAAATCGATGAGACAGTAGAGAAGAGAGGGCGTATGGAAATCTATTCACCTGTCTGCACGCAGCCAGTATGGCTGTGTATATGATGGTGAACTATGATCAAAGAGTCAAACACCAGAGATATGACGAACACAGGCACTCATAATCAGTTCCAGGCGCAGTGAGCTTCTTTTGAACTGTATTTTGAAACTGGAGATGCTATTCAGTTACGTAATATAATGAGGGAGGTAATTCGAGAGTGATGTTCCTGCTACATCGAGAAAGTGGCTGGACGACGAAGTGGGACAGAAAGGATTTTTCTGTGGTTGGAATGGCAGTTTGTGACTTGTTGTTCAGGTGAGAGCATTAGGACTGAGGAGAGATATGAGGGACCGTGTACAGTGATAAGATAATGAAGGAGACAGAGCGCACGGAAATTTCTGCTCTTGTCTGCATGCAGCCAAGAGCTGTGGATGTGATGGTAAAATATGACAAAAGGGTTGAACACTACACACGTATCGAACCTAGGCGTTCATATCCAGTTTCAACCATCGTTAGACTTCCTGAGAAAGGCTTTGCAGGGTAGTATCGCTGTAACCAATAATTGGAAGTATAAGTGTATGTACAAGTTTCTTTTTCAGGTCAAGAAGGAAGAGATTTTTGTGTTTTTATAGATGATGAAGAGATGCTGATGACTTTTTGCACATTGCAGTCACGTGCTTGGCCCACATTAGATTTTCATCCATCATTACTCCTAGACTCTTTGATGGAGGAGTGTAATTGATATTTGTCCCATTTAGGGCTACAGATGGTAGAGATTTCCGATAATTCGGGCTAATTAGCCTAGAATGACCAACTAGTATCGCTTGGATTTTGGATGGATTGAGCTTTAACCCTATATCCTGCGTCCATTTTGGTAGTGCCCACTGGTCGGTATTGAGATTCTCGATAGCTGTTTCTGGAGGCCATCAGCGTACGTGTGGAACTGGCAGGCGGAAAAAACTGATGGCACATCATTGACATACAGTGAGAAGAGTACTGGACCTAATACCTAAGCTTGGTGGAGGCCTGATACTATTTGCTTCTATTGCGACTTTATGGTGCAGGACACGGTGCACTGCTGGCAAAACGGCAGGCATGAGCGAAATTTAGGTTGCTGTGTTTGGCAAGTAAAATGTCAATTCGACAGTATCAAAGGCTTTGCTGAAGTTTAATAAGCACACGATTGTCGTCTCTTGGACATTCACGGCAAGCTTCAGGTCATGCGTTATCTTTAAAAGGCAGAAGTTGTGTTGCGCTGTTTACGAAAGCCTGATTGACATTCGTCTAATAGGTTGTTTGTGGTGAGGTAGTTTGTTAGCTGGTCGTGGACTGTATATTTTAAGGCCTTGCACACTGCAGGAAGAATGCCAACAGGTCGGTAATCAGAGAGTACCGCTGCCTTATAAGCATCACGGTACTGTATGTCTGTCATATTCGGCAATCTGAGCAACTATGACGTGAATTTCTAGACATTAGAGTTCAAAAGGAATAATATCGCGTGTCACTACAGTAACCAAATAAAAATTATCTAAATTTTTCTGCATTAAAATTGAGTGTGGTTCATAATGATGAACAATGATTTACCCAAAAGTATTTAATCATTCACCAAATGATAAAAATGTTTGAGAGAAAGAAACCTATGTTTGGAAGAAGAAAGGAAAAAAATTGGTCTGGAGAACGTATTCCATCTCAAAAGTTGTTATTTATCTAATGACATTGAACTTAATGTTTTCTTATGTTATTAAAACTGGTATTTTTTCCTGTTCTGTGGCAAGTGGTCAACATGCAGTTATGTTATTTGAAATACCAATTACGTTTGCAAACTGTAAAATTACTCGTCCTACGTCATGCCTATATGTCTTACAAATAACGTAGGGAACATATATAACTCAAGGTCCTCCATTTTGTATTTGTTTACTGCAAGCATATGACGTAAGGCCCGTATTGAGATCTTACTTGTGTATTAACTATTTCGTTATTATAATTATGAGCTTATTACTGCAAAGTCAGTATTTGAATATCTAAGTTAGATAGTTGTTCAGATATCATATCCTAAAAAAAAAGAAAAAAACACGGCACAAATTGCAGGACACACTCCTCACACGTAGACAAAGAAATTACGTCGTATGAACAAGGGTATGGAAACGCTTTGTTTCCATGTCACAGGTCGTTTTCTCAACGAGTTTCAATGAGATCATATCGTAAATTTTAACAACCGGCATGATGCACTGGTAACGTCAGTCCTCTGGCAATTGTTGAAGTAAGTAATCAACAAAGATTTTCTGTTCCTGTCTGTGGCGGAATTGCTCACGGTTTGGCAGGGCCTCACTTTCTTCCACCCAGACTCAACGGGCAAAGTTATCATAGTTTGATAGAGAATGTTCTGCATGATCTGTTGCAGATGTTCCTTTAGGTGTGCTACAAAACATTTACTTGCTACACGATAGAGCACTCCACATTTTCGTCTTAAGGTCCGTCGGCTTCTAAATAACAGATTCGGTGACAGGTGTATAGGTAGAGACTGACCAGTTGCCTGGCCTCCACGTTCTCCGGACCTATATCCACTGGAGTTTCGTTTGACGGGGCATATAAAAGTTTTTGTGTGTGGCACCCTAGTACAAGATTTTCAGAGTCTTCGTGCCCGTATTATGGAAGGGTGCGAAATCTTACGCAATACTCCAGGGATTCATCAGCGCATCCGAAATTCACTACGACGGTGGCCTGATGCATGTGTCAAGGCCCACGGAAGGCATACTGAGCATCTCCTGCGAGAAGGAGTTGCATGTGGTATGCTGGTGCGTTCTGTTCGTGTGTAGCTCCCATGATTAATGAGTTGGAGAGAATCAGCTTTAACATGGAAACAAAGAGTTTCCAGACCCATATTCGTATAACATAATTTGTACGTATACGTGTGAGGAATGACGTCCGTAATTTCTGCCGCACATTTGTGTTACATCCTGTATAAACAGAAGATACAATGTACTGTGTACTTTGTAGCGTTACTGCACAGTACATTTAAAACAGTTAAGCAGAAAATATTTATATATCCACAATTCCAGAACGCATTGTGTTTCAGCACGGCAAACGTTTGTCGTTTCGGGGACAGAGAGAGAAGTGGCGATTTGTTGGCTTGACGGGGCTACTTATGACTGCATTCAGCCTTCTGCTGGTGACTGCCGCGCAGTGTTTTCGACAGTGTTCGGAAGACTTCTCCAGAAGAGTAAACTCTCGCACACCGAGGGCTTTTAACTCTCAGGTCGCATATCTTTTTTTCCGCGACTCTGGCTTTGACAGGTCATATTTGGAGCCCTTGTGTGCACCGCAGACTGTTAGTCCTAAAAGAGAGAGAGGGAGAGAGAGAGACAGAAGAAAGTAAGAGAAAAATACGAAGGCAACAGTTGCCGCTGACAAATCGTGAGATTAAGGGTAGGGTAGGCGGATGTGGTGCCAGAGATGCCCCGCCACCTTTCTTTAGAGCGAAGGCAGCGGGGCCTCCTATTTATTTCCACATCAACCGTAATTATACGGTAGAAGAATAACACTGAAGGAAAATGAGGGAAAAAGAATCTCCGCAGAATGGAATTGGCCGGACATTGCTTTTAGACTATATCCTTCCTAGCCAGTTCTGACATGTAATCTTTTGTACAACCTGAGCTAATTTAACGCTGTACTATCGCTGCAGCAGCATCCATCCACACAACGTATGAGTGCTTCCTATACCGACAGGGAGCATCCTATCCAGTCTGACCTCGATTACTGGTGCCTCTTCTGATCCAATTTGTTTCAGATCATGTACCTAAAGGTTAGGGCTACCGTCTTGCAACGTGAAAAAATTGCTCTCATATCACTCCTGAACTAAATAAATGTTACTTTTTTCCTTTTAAAATTTGCTTTCAGATATCAATTAATTAGTAAATATAAAATATTACTTCATAGTCATATTTTACAATTGTTATTATTATTCAGACAGTAAATTATGATGTGCTGATTCCCACGTATAGTTCGTTTTGCTAGTGAATTGTTAACATCATTGAAGTACTTGGTATTTAAAATTTCATAGTCCTTATATCCTAAAAACTTCCAGCCATGCTAACTAACCTTTGCTAGGTCATCGATCCATACAGATTTACTGTTGCAGAAACAACGAAAAAAACATGCCAAATTCAAACGGACGCAATCTCCAAGACTGGCTATATTTTACAGCAGTTCAAAATTTAGATCGGCCCTAAACGCAAAATGCTTATAATAGTTTTCACAACGAAACTTTGTCTCGAAACCTGGCAGAAAATCCAAAGAGATTCTGGTCGTATGCGAAATATGCTAACGACAATACAATCTATGCCTTCTCTGCGCGATAGCAATGGAATCACTATAGACGACAGTGCTGCTAAAGCAGAGTAGCTAAACGTAGCCTTCCGAAATTATTTCACCAAATAAGACGAAATAAATATCTCGAAATTCGAATTAAGAAGAGCTGTCAACATGAGCAACGTAAAAATAGATATTCTGTGAGTAGTGAAGTAACTTAAATCACTTAACAAAAGCAAGTCTTCCGGTCTAGACTGTATACCAGTTAGGTTCCGTCAGAGGAGGCTGATACAGTAGCTCCATGCTCAACAATCATATACAACCGTTCGCTCGACTATAGATCCGTACCCAGAGAATGGAAAGTTACTCAGGTCACACCAATATTCACGAAAGATAGTAGGAATAATCCACTAAATTGCAGGCCCATATAATTAACTTCGATTTGCTGCAGGATTCTGGAACATATATTGTGTTCGAACATTATGAAGTACCTCGAAGAAAACGGTCTATTGACACACAATCAACGCGGATTTAGAACACATCGATCGTGTAAAAGACAAGTAGCTGTTTAGTCATACAAAGTTTTGAGTGCTATTAACATCGCGGCTTGTAGTGAAATTGCGTGCTTATGGAATATCGCCTGTTATGTAATTAGATTCGTGATTTCCTGTCAGAGAGATCACAGTTCGTAGTAATTCACGGAAAGTCATCAAACAAAATAGAAGTGAAAAGGTTGAAAATTGACGGCTGAAAGATATATGTATGGTGCCAAAATTGGATATTAACCCTAAACAACGAAAAGTGTGATGTCATCCACATGAGTGCTAAAAGGAAGCCGATACACTTCGGTTACACAATAAATCAGTCAGATGTAAAGGCAGTAAGTTCAACTAAATATCTAGGAATTACAATTACGAACAACTTACATTAGAAAGCACACAAAAATGTTGTGGGGAAGGCTAATCAAAGACTGCGTTTAATTGGCAGCACACTTAGAAAATGTAACAGATCTACTAAAGAGACTGCCGACACTACGCTTGTCTGTCCTCTCTTAGAATACTGCTGCGTGATGTGGGATCTTTACCAGGTAGGATTGAAGGAGTACATCCATAAAGTTCAAAGAAGGGCAGCACTTTTTGTATTATCGCGAAATAGGGGAGAGGGTGTCACTGAAATGATACAGGATGTGGGGTTGGACATCACGAAACAAAGGCGTTTTTCGTTGCGGCAGAATCTTCTCACGTATAACGAGTGAAACTGCTAATAAAGAAAATTTAAAAAAATGTTCAAATATGTGTGATATCTTATGGGACTTAACTGCTAAGGTCATCAGTCGCTAAGCTTACACACTACTTAACCTAAATTATCCTAAGGATAAACACACACACCCATGCCCAAGGGAGGACTCGAACCTCCGCCGGGATCAGCCGCACAGTCCATGACTGTAGGGCCTTTTTTTGTTTCTTTGTTTTCCTTTAAAATAAACGAAAATATTCTCTGGTTTTCTAAAACACTTATTGAAGGCAATCAATTAAAATAGAACAAAAGAAGTCATTTCGACACAAACAAAAGGATGAAAGCAGAAAAACGTATAGGAAGGAATGGGGCATCAATTTTAACGTGCCTACACATTCTTTCTTCCGTCACTTCTACATCGTGGAACATCTAAATCCATAGAAGTGTCCACAAAAGTGAATAAAATAAAAAGTGGGGCATGGCAACTCATCCAACGCCTTGGCGATGAAAAACAATATACAACATATTAGAAAAAAATTCACGATAACGGAGCATCCGGAGCCACGTCCAATGTGCGGTGGCCATATAGTGGGAAAAGGGACACGGATCTGTGTCATCCACTCACCATTACGTAGTGGCCATAATGGCCAACAAGCCACATGACGGTATTGTTCTTCGAGCGAGGAAAGAAGTTTGAATCGGGACGCACGAGAATCTCCCCCGAGATAGCCGCCTCCGACGTCCTGAGGAGAAAAGCCAGTTGTCGGCGAAGCCATCTCCAATGGTCATGACCGCAGGAAATCGACCGATGAGATAATGTATCAGTTTCATGGCAACGATTGTAGCGATCCGTTACACTGAGGCCAATACGAAAAAGTCGCACGTTGGTATGTACAATATCATGAACAGCTTTGTACCACGAGGACGCCACTTCCATTGGGAAAATCGGGAGGCTGATGTTAGACCAAACAATCTTCTAGTTCGTTTCTGGTGACAGGGCTAACACAGAGGGAAAGCTATAAGGCACGGGCCAGCGGCTGAACAGCATTTTTATGGGGAGATTCGCTTGGGAAACAATATTTACACCTAAATAACTCACCTTAAGAAAAGATTCGTTGACGTGCCATAATTTATAACTAATCCTACCAATATCTACTGGAGATGTTAAGCTAGCCGGTCGGAGACAGTGATAAATGCGAGCTGTAAGTGACTGGAGGCCGCGTTGACACGTTAACACTGTGTGACGGATGAATAAGGCAGAAGCCTTAACCAAAATGTCAGGGAGGCCCAAACCTCCCTGCAAACGGGGCCACGCCATGACCCCATAACGCACGCAAAATACAGAGTGGCGCCAGATAAACCTGCCAGTTAAACTTTGCAACTTTCGGGACATCATCGCAGAAGTGGAAAGATTTGTGCAATAAAATAAGCCTTAATTAACACATTTCCATGGTCCGAACCTTATGAAGAAGTGAGAGGGAGCGACGCTCGTGTTCAATGATTCCACCCTGGATCTTATCCATGACAGACTTCCAGTTTAACGTAGCCATCTTCAGCGGACAGCTGTCAATTTTAACACCCAACTATCGATATTGGGTGACCTTCGAAGCCCATGGAATTTCAACAGCGTCAAATCCTCGCAAATTGAGTAAACGACATTTCTGGTCATTAACCCGTGCTCCCGTAAGACGACAAAAGGCATCCAAACTTCCTTCAGCAGTGGTATATCATCATGGGGACGGAGAAGAATCGTAACATCAGCATATGCACGAACGGTAAACGTTTCTCCCAGCAGCGAAAAGCCACTCAAACGAGCAGCTACAGTTCGAAATAATGGTTCCAGAAACAGCACGTAGAGCGATACTGATAATGGACTCCCTTGAAGGACGCCGTGACACACCGCGATGGGGGAAGTAAGACAGCCATTTACGTCAATGGACGCACGAATACCAGTGATTAGAGAGCTAAACAGCCGTCATGCAGCACTGTTAAAACCAACAGTCGTCAGTACTCACATAAGGAATCCATGATTGACGAGGTCGAACGCTTGGTGAAAATCAATGAAAAGCAAAGCGGTTGGCAAGGGAATTGTAGAAGCAACTGAAATTAAATCTCGACATTCAGCAGCGGGAAACAGGAGCGTACGATCCGGAAGACAACTTTGATGGCTCGCGATGATGGTAGTCAACAATACCGATAGTCGACTATTGACCGCTCGCGCCACTATTTTATAATCACAGTTGAAGAGGGTTATCGGTTGGACCTGATCCACGCGCAAACGTCCCGGCTTTTTGGGAAACAGGACTATTTTAGCAACCTTAAAGCTGGGCGTGAGAAGGCCTCCGTGGAACACTTCATTCACCATGGAAGTTATCGTATCTCCTATTAGGGGCCAAAATCGAATATAAAATTCTTTGGGAAGGCCATTGGGGCCAGGTGATTTATGGGAGGGAGAACGAGCCACCATATCTAGTATATGATCGCGACGGAATACAGAGAAAAACGCGTCCTGGAGAGCTGGTGTAACAACACGATCAAGGAGGGAGGTGAAATCAACAGGCAGTGGACCGTCTGAATCCACTTCAGCATAAAGTTCACGCATGATATCAGATTGGGAGGACCACTCACGCCCATCTAGAGAACGAATGGTAGAAAGACACGTCCTTTGAGCTCGCTTGTGAAGCCAGAGAAGATGATAGAGAGTGGCCAACTCATCCTGTACGATTGAACGAGGCTGGGAACGCAGTCGGACCCCATCCATTTGCCTTCGTTTGAGTTGGAGAAGTTTTGCCTTCACACGGTGGACGTCGACGACCTTCAAGGGGGCATCAAGAGCATTATGGTAAATATCGCGAAGGACTGCATAATAAAATTCCCTAGTGCACCTTATTTGAGCCGCGTTTTCAGTGCTAAAATACTTGAGTGTATTTCGAATCCGGGGTTTAGCAAAGGTAACCGACCAGTCGAGAAGTGAAGAATAGCGCGTCTGGGACTGGGTTGTGCGCCACCATACGTCTGTGATGGTGCCCTCCAGAGAGGGGTCCGTGAGATGTAGAGTGTTTAGCTTCCAAAATGGGGCGCGAAAGATGGACCCGCTGCGTGACGTGGTTAAAAGGCATTGAAATACCACAGTGATCAGTGAAACTGGCAGGAATTACATCAATCTATAGAAGCTGACTACATATTGGGGCAGATAAATAAAAGCGATTCAATCGGCTACTTGAAGTAGCTGTAAAGAACGTAACCAATGTAGGATATCTGCAAACACAAGCATCCTGGAGATAAAAACTACAGCCTATACCGCCACCATCATCTAGCGTTTCGAAGTCCGTCAGCGGGATTCCATCTCGATAAAGCAAAGCCATACCGGTAGACATTGAAAAACATAGAATATCCAGGAAGACAAAACACATAAAATAATACCTCTTTTAAACACAGGATATCAGCTTGGGAATCGTAAATAAACTGGCGTAACGTAGCAAGCCGTAATTGGGAACGTATGCTATTAACATTGAGGGTTAGAAATGTCTACCCTTGCATCCGTTAACACATGTAAGGTCAATAAAACTACATTAAGGAAAAAGCACTATCACGGCCGTCTCTCCCCAACGTCCGGAGGCGGGGAAAAGAGGGTATAATGCTAGTCCTCCCCACCTGACGCCGAGGAATCCTCGCTTTTCTTTTTACGACGGGCCGCGGCACGGGCAGGTTGAAAACGCTGTTTCACACCAATCCGTGAAAACATACACACTTGATGTGGATGGGTTGGGGGCATGTCAGGCTCCGATTTGACAGAGGAGACACCGTCACCACACTTATCGGAAATCGGGGAACACAACTCAGAACGACCAACAGCAACATCAGGTACAGAAGAGACAGGTAATCGTGTTGCTCGACCGTTTCAGCGTGGAGGAGGGATGGTACTACACTAGTACACTGTAAAGGCTGGCCAGCAGGCGACGTATCTGCGGGAACAACGGAACCCATGGGAACCGTCACGTCTACGGGTGAAGTGGAGAACGCAGATTGAACGCACATTTCAACATCAACAGAAGCAGCTACATCCTCTCCGGTAATACTGGAATCACAATTAACATCAGTAGACAAGGCATGACCGCCAGAAGGTGCACCCTCTGTCAACGCCGTGTCAGAAGAACGAGACTGGAGTGGGGCGTCCTCGACATCTGTACCATCCGCAGTCCGCCGGCGTTTGACGTGAGTTGCAGGAGCCGTCGTTCCCTCGTGAACAGAGCCCGTACTGGTAAGCGTCGGTAACGGTGGAAATTCGCGAGAAGTAGGAGGTACTGTTGCCCCCACATCGCTTGAAGCTGGAGACTGACTGACAGCTGACTGCGAAGTTACTGTGTCTGCTAACGTTAAAGGAAGACGTTTTTGATAAGACGACGTCAGAACAGTTGTACGGCGCGGGCAATCAGATCTGAGATGACCGCTTTCGTTACAGAGAAAACAAGTTACTTCTTGCCCTGTATACGTAACATGGATCCAGTAACCCCAAACAGTTAAGTGGGAAGGAATATTCTTTTTAACGCACATGTCCACAGTCCGGATACCATTATAACACTGGAAGCTGTGTTGCGCTGACCAGCGTTCCCATCGGATATGCCGTATGACTCCAAACGGAAGCAACGCTGTTTTAAGGAATGAATCGTCCACTTCAGGAGGAAGGTTATAAATTCTAACCGGAGTATACTCGAGTGCCACATTTTCAAGGAGGATTTGACTAACAGAACCATCGCGATGTGTAAGCAACACTTTAGAACCAAACCGGGAGGAAAGCCTTTTTACTTGAATAGGATCAAAAACTTCACAAATAATGTATACAAAACAGAATCAAAATAAGCAGTATCTACCTGATCGGGTGCAGCACGGGTAACATCAGCGAACCAATCGTTAATTTCTAAGCAGCCAGGTTGAACACGACACGTGCTCTTGTCAAACTGAAACGAACAGTAGCTAGACGAGGAACAGATTTAGGAGACTCGACACACACCATGCCACGGGCAGAAAACACCGCCGCCATGAGAAAACGACAACAAACTCCGCTACGCAACTACGATGTGACTCCGGCCGATATACCAACAAGACAGAGTAGCTGCGGCACATGCGGAAGTTAATGACAACCTGCTCGCTCGACGCGCAAGGCAACACTGAGCCTGAGACCGTTCGGCTAATCCCGCACAGAAAAAAAAAAAAAAAATGTATGCAACCTGTAGCTATTCCACTACTTTTTTTCTTATGGTCGCTGTATCCCTTGGGCTATGGATCTTTTCTATGCACAACAGAAGGTTCGCTTTACTGTAACTATCCTACAGTACAACGTCAAAGTCTAAGTCTGAATATTAACCGAGCGAGGTGGCGCAGTGGCTAGCACACTGGACTCGCATTCGAGAGGACGACGGTTTAATCCCGCGTCCGACCATCCTGATTTAGCTTTTCCGTAATTTCCCTAAATCGCTCCAAGCAAATGCCAGGATGGTTCGTTTGAAAGGGCACGCCCAGCTTCCTTCCCCGTCCTTCCCTAATCCGATGAGACCGATGACTTCGCAGTTTGGACTCTGCCCCCTCACAACCCAACCCTCTGAGTATTACACATCTCCTCCAACTTAGACAACTGGAACAAATCCATGGCTTTCTTTTTGCGTAGTCTCCGGTGTGAGATACGGGGTTTATGGAGGCAAATTTCAGTTCATGGACGGTTCTTGAGAAAACACGAAAAATATGTTTTCTGAATAATAAAACCGACTTGAGGATTCCAAGAGATCTATTCACAGCAAGTGGCTGTAATTTTTACAATATGCTCCTAAGATCCCGATCTTGAACAACTTTGAAAATTTTTGTGCCTGGCAGAGGGTTCAATGAACCACCTTCAAACTGTCTCTCTACCGTTCTACTCTCAAACGGTGCGCGAAAAGAAGGAGCACCTAAATTTTTATGTGCGAGCCCTGATTTCCCTTTTTTATCGTGATGATCATTTCTCCCTATGTAGGTGTATGCCAACAGAATGTTTTCCCAAACGGAGGAGAAAACTGGTGATTGAAATTTCATGAGAAGATCCCGTCGCAACGAAAAACGCCTTTGTTTTAATGATTGCCACTCCAATTCACGTATAATGTCTGTGGCACTATCTCCCCTATTTCGCGAACTTTTTCGATGTCATTCGCCAGAGCCACCTAATGCGGATCCCACACCGCACATCAATACTCCAGAATAGGGCGGACAAGCGTGGTGTAAGCAGTCTCTTTAGTAGACCTGTGGCACCTTCTAAGTGTTCCACCAATGAATCGCAGTCCTTAGTTTGCTCTACCCACAACGTTATCTATGTGATCGTTCCAATTTACGTTATTTTTAACTGCAATCACAAAGTATTTAGTTGAATATACAGCCTTAAGATTTGTGTGACTTACCGCGTAATCGAAATTTAGCGGATTTCTTTTAGTACTCATGTGAATAACTTCACACTTTTCTTTATTCCGTGTCAATTGCCTCTTTTTGCACCATACAGATCTCTTATCTAAAAAATTGACAGTATCACCTGCAAACAATCTAATAGGGCTACTGAGATTGTCTCCTATGTCGTTAATATAAATCAGGAACAAAAGAGGTTCTGTAACATTTCCTTGGGGAATCCTGGATATTACTTCTGTTTTACACGACGACTTTCCGTCTATTACTACGAACTGTGACATTTCTAACAGGAAATCACGAATCCAGTCACACAACTTAGGCGATAGTCCATAGCCACGCAGTTTGGTTAGAAGACACTTGTGAGAAACGGTGTCGAAAGACTTCAGGAAATCTAAAAATATGGAATCAATTTGACATCCCCTGTCGACAGTACTCATTACTTCATAAATATGCAGAACTAGTTGTGTTACACAAGAACGATGTTTTCTTAATCCGTGCTGACTATGTGTCAACAAATCGTTTTCTTCAAGGTAATTCATAATGTTCTAACACAGAACATGTTCCAAAACCCTACTGCAAATCGACGTTAGTGATATGGGCCTGTAATTCAGTGGATTACTCATATTTCCATTTTGGGTATTTGTGTGACTCAAGCAATTTTCCAGCCTTTAGATGTGGAAGATTCTGTGAGCGAGCGGTTGTATATAATTGCTAAATTGGACCTATTGTATCAGCACACTCTGAAAGGAATCTAACTGGTATACAATCTGGACCGGAAGCCTTGCCTTTATTAAGTGATTTGAGCTGCTTTGGTGCACTGAGTATATCTACTCCTAAGTTTCTCATCTTGGCAGTTGTTCTTGATTGGAATTCAAGAATATTTGCTTAATCTTCTTTGGTGAAGGAGTTGGGGAAACCGTGTTTAATAACACTGCCTTAGTGGCACTGTCATCAGTGACTTCACCGTTGTTATCGCGCAGTGAAGGTATTGATTGCGTCTTGCCACTGGTGTGATTTATGTATGACCAGAATCTCTTTGGGTTTTCTGCCAGATTTTGAGACAAAGTTTCGTTGTGGAAATTATTAAAAGCATGTAGCATTGAAGTGCGCCCTATATTTTGAGCTCCGGCAAAACTTTACCAATCTTGGGAATTTTTGGTTCTTTTAAATTTGGCAGGTTTTTTTGTTGCTTCTGCAACAGCGATCTGACCCGTTTTGTGTACCATTGGGGGATCAGTACCAATACTTACTAATTTATGTGGTATATATCTCTCAATTGCCGTCGATACTATCTGTCTGAAATGATTCCACATCCTTGCTGCGCTTACGTAATCAGATCGGAAGGAGAGGAGAATGTCTCTTAAAAAGGCGTTAGAGCATTTTATCAGCTTTTTTTTTTTAACAGATGTACTCTGCGTTTCGTTTTGATGGTTGTAAGTGTTGCGGTATTCAGCCTAGCAGAAACTGCCTTGTGGTCGCTAATCTCTGTATTCGTCACTATACTCCCTATTTGCCCAGGATTATTTGTTGCTAAGAGGTCAACTATGCTATCGCAACCATTTACGCTTCGAGTGGGCTCATGAACGAATCGTTCAAAACAATTTTCTGAGAGATTATTCAGTACAATTTATGATGACGTTTTATACCTGCCGTAAACGTATTTTTCTAAGATTTGCATGACTTGCAAATTCCATTGGATAAAGAATCACAGAAAGTATTTGTTGTAAATACACGCTTGGGACTGTTAAGGTATTTGCGTTTGCCCTTTGTCAGTGCTTCTGGACCCGCCATTTTTGAACGTTACTTGGAACAAAGAATGGTTCAAATGGCTCTGAGCACTATAGGACTTAACATCTTAGGTCATCAGTCCCCTAGAACTTAGAAATACTTAAACCTAACTAACCTAAGGACATCACACACATCCATGCCCAAGGCAGGATTCGAACCTGTGACCGTAGCAGTCCTGCGGTTCTGGACTGTAGCGCCTAGAACCGAACGGCCACTGCGGCTGGCTTACTTGGAACAGCTGACTGCAAAAGATCCATTTTGTTCAAACTACCTTTTCGATTGTTGTGTACATAGTTTCGCGTAGTTAACACGTACACAACTTTCCCACTAGAGCGCGCCCCGCTAAGCACAACAGCGCAGGCGCAGCGCTCGTCTGTCTCTGCACTACGAGATGGCGCTGCCTTAGAGGCGGACCAAATTCTGCTACCTTCGATCTGCGTATTAATATGTAACACAGCCAACGAGACTGCTGCTAACGTCGAACCTTTTCTCCTCGAGGATCACACTCGCCCAGTGATACCTGAACACGTGAGGTATTATAACGAGTGTACAGACTTCCGATTAGTCAGTCTGCATTTGTCTGCAGCAGTCTGTACCAGTCTACATTAGTCTGTACTAGTCTATAGTAAAGTTTCAGTCTGCACCTAATAAGATTACCATATTCCTGTACATAGCCATGAAGATAAATGAATAGACACTTTTGTCAAGTATCAGAGATATGTGAGAATAAGATTAACGTACCAAGACCAAAGGAACTTCAGATTTTCAATTGTAAACAGCATCCAGAATCAAGTTACGTAATGTCTGCGCTTTTTATTGTTTTAATAAATGTGTGTGACAATCAAGTTCTGTTTAAAGTTGGCCACTGTCAATCTGCTACGCGAAGCGTGCAAGTGGCATTTCTATCGTCTGACCTAACGGCAGAAGATAAACACGCCACGATAAGACCACGAGACATATTGCTGACACTCGTCTAGTTCGTTAGAGCGACAAGTCAAATAATCTGATGGTGTGTGTACCGAAGGTCTTACAGTACGCACACCACATCGATATTGTCGTCTCTGGTCGTACACCGGAGGAAGACATAGCCAATTTGCTTACCGTTTTTCGAGTGTTGTCAAAAGCAGGACTGAAGTGTCGTCTCGAAATGTGTGACTTTTTTTCATATTGAACTAGAGTACTTAGGTGATGTGATAAACAGTCAGGGTGTGTGTCCCCTCCAGTCTCATTTGCTCTCAATCCGTGATGTGCCTATTTCTCGCAATGTGTCTGAACTGCAGTCTGTATTACGCAAGATGAGATACTACATTCAGTTCATACCGAATGCCGCACAGATAGCGGCTCCATTGCATCCCTTGCGTCGCAAAAATGCGCCATTTGTGTGGTTTAAAGATTGTCAAGACGCATTTTACAAACTCAAAAATGCTTTACTTTGTGACAGATGCTTAATGCATTTTGACCCTGCCAAGCCGGTAGTTTTGCAAGTCGACGCTTCATTTTACGGTATCGGTGCTATGCTTTCACACAGAATTGGTGAACAAGACAGACCTATTGCTTTTGCCTCGAAGTTGCTCACTCAGACTCAGCGCAATTATTCGCAAATTGAAAAAGAAGCTTTTGCTACTATGCGTGGTGTAACAAAATTCCATCACTATTTGTATGGTCTCCAATTATAATTAGTGACAGATCACAGGCCTTTGCAGTTCTTGTTTCATCCGTAAAAGCCTGTTCCTACGCGGAATGCTCAAAAATTGCAACGTTAGGCTTGTTTTATTTCGCAATGTCTGTATAAATTGTGTACAGACATACGACACATCATGGAAATGCAGACGTCCTATCTCACCTTCCGATTGGCCCTCACTCTGGTTTTGATGCATCTGTCGCATCTTCTTGCCAACTAGATGCACAGGACTCCGAATTCCTGGAATCTTTTCCCCTACACTACAGGAAAATTGCACAGGCCACGGAAGCAGCCCCTGACCTCAAGATTTTGTTGCATTATATTCGTACGTTTTGGCCTCGTTCATTGAACAGCATCCCGAACTCAGTTGTGTGCCGATATTTTGCACGTTGGCATAGCCTTTCAGTTCAACAAGGTGTGATTCTAGTTCAAAATGTCAGTCGACAATCCCATGTGCTCATTCGCAAAGTGCCACAAAAGAATATGTTGCGGTTGCTCCACCAAGGACATTGGGGAATTTTTTGCACTAAAAAGTTAGCGCGACTTCACTTTACTCGGCACGGCATGGACGCCGATATTGAACAGATGACGTCACAGTGTCACTCATGTGCGGAGAACCAATCAGCTCGGCTACATTGCCATCTTCGCCTAAGACTCAATCGCCATGGCAACAAGTGGACATTGACTTTGCAGGAGCATTCTGGACCACTCGTTGGCTCGTAGTATTAGACTCTTTTATCAAGTTCCCATTTGCGATGCCTATGAACTAGCGTTGTCCTCCATTTTCTGCATAGGTTTGTCAGAAGTACTTATGTTGGACAACGGACCAGAGTTCACTTCAAGTGATTTTGAATAGTTTTGTGAACGATGTGACATTCGTCATCTAACAAGAGCTCACTTTCACCCCAGTCTAAAGGAAAAGTAGGACGATTCGTACACACCTTGAAACAACAGATGGTCAAGCTTCACACCACCCACACACGGGAGTAAGTGCTGCTACTCCTTCACGCTTCCTATCGCTCCCACCCACGAGACGGACCATCATAGGCGGAACTTCTGCATGTCCGCCGCCATCTGACACTGCTACACTTGCTACAACCACCGCAGCATCTGGCGCCGCTAATGGTCTGTAAGTATTGCTAGACGCCGCGCGATCTTATTCTTCTCAGGGTTTATGGCAAAAGTGGGCCCTGGGAAAGAGATGTGATCCAGGAAAGCATTGGCTCTTATACGTACTTGCTTGCAGGTCCCGATAGTTCACAGCGCCGCCACCAGAATCAAATTCGTGAGTGTCATTTGCTCCGTGATTCTGCTGCTTTCTTTTCCGCGGATTCACGGCCTCACGGGACCGCGCGTTCTTCGCAGCCGCCCGTTGGTGCCACTAGGGCACCCCGGGATGAGCGGTTGGACGATGTGCTCTCGCCCCGCCATCCCCTCTCGCCGACCCGATGGACATGGACCGCGCCGTCGTCGCCCAGCACACGCCCTCAGGCCTTGACGTGTGTCCTGGCAGCAGGTACCTTCCTGTTGCCTCGCAAGCCAGATGGTGGGGTACCGGCGGGAGTACGCCGTCCTGCACTGTCACGGCACCCAGCTCATATTTACGTCCAGCGTCCTCGCTTCTACCCGTTGTCATTCGCATCCATCGATCGACAAAGATGTAGGATGGAGATCGATAGTAAGTATTTAGGCTGCCTCCGCTGACCTTAGCGCCCGACTGATTCACTTATCGAATTTGGCGTCTGTCAGTACATTCGCAAAAAAATGGTTCAAATGGCTCTGAGCACTATGGGACTCAACTGCTGCGGTCATTAGTCCCCTAGAACTTAGAACTACTTAAACGTAACTAACCTAGGGACATCACACACATCCATGCTCGAGGCAGGATTCGAACCTGCGACCGTAGCAGTCGCACGGTTCCGGACTGCGCGCCTAGAACCGCGAGACCACCGCGGCTGGCAGTACATTCGCAGAGCGGGCTCAGTTCACATCACAGGTTATGACAGTACATAGCGACCCGAATAGTGACTGTAGGGGCATTTTTACGACTGAAGTTTGTAATAGCAAGATAACCGATATTGCCTGCAAAAGGACTATTCTGATGAGCTTGTACCGCAGAACATGACTCTATTCCAGTTAAGTGCATGTTTCGAGTACAAATAAATAAAGAATCGTATTAAGCCGCGTGTGCGTTTGTGTTGTACAAATAGGATACCGGCCACCCATAACAAAATCCTCTCCCTTGCCTCCTTATGGTACAAGACTCTACAGCGGTGACGAGGATACTACAACATACCATCACAGAACTCCCTGCATGCTTCGTATATGGAATTATGCACTGAGGATTCAAGCGTTCATGGGGTAAACAGCGTACGAATTGTCGGCATTTACATCCAGATATTTCGAACTTGAATTCATCAGAGAATAACAGTCTTCCCGAAATCGTATGCTGTCCAATGTTGATGTACCGTAGCCCACTGAAGCGTTTTCTAGTTGTTAACAGGGTGCAGCAAAGGTTTCCTTCAATCTATCCCAGGCATGTTCGATAGGGTTCATGCCTGGAGAACACGCTGGCCACTCTGGTTGAACGATGTCGTTTGCTGAAGGAAGTCGTCATTCACAAGATGTGATGATAGGGGCGCGAACTGTCGTCCATTAAGACGAATGCCTCGCCAATATGCTGCAGATATGGTTGTACTGTCGGTCGGAGGATGGCATTCACGTATCATACAGCCGTTACGACATCTTCCATGACCACCAGCGACGTACGTCGACCCAAAATAATGCCACCCCAAAACAGCATCTTGCTGCACTCTCTCGATAGTGTGTCTAACACGTTCAGCCTGACCGGGTTCAGTCCGAACACGTCTCCGACGATTGTCTGGTTGAAGGCATAGGGGAAGCTCATCGCTGAAGAGAGCGTGATGCCAATCCTGAGCGGTCCATTCGGCCTGTTGTTGAACCCATCTGTACCGCACTGCGTGCTGTCGTGGTTGCAAAGATGGAACTCGCCATGGACGTCGCGAGTGAAGTTACTCATCATGCAGCCTATTGCGCACAGTTTGAGTCGTAACATAACGTCTTGTGGCTGCACTAAAAGCATTATTCTACATGGTGGCGTTGCTGTCAGGGTTCCTCCGAGCCATAATCCGTAAGTAGCGGTCATCCAGTGCAGTAGTAGCCCTTGGGCGGCCTGAGCGAGGTATGTCATCGACAGTTCCTGCCTCTCTGTATCTCCTCCATGTCCGAACAACATCGCTTTCGTTCACTCTGAGATCCCTGGACACTTGCCTTTTTGAGAGCCCTTCCTGGCACAAAGCAACATGCGGACATGATCGAACCGCGGAATTGACCATCTAGGCATGGTTGAACTACAAACAACACGAGCCGTGTACCTCCTTCCTGGTGGAATGACTGGAACTGATCGGCTGTCGGACCTCCTCCGTCTAATACGCGACGCTCATTCATGGTTGTCTACATCGTTGGGCGGGTTTAGTGACATCTCTGAACAGTCAAAGGGACTGTGTCTGTGAGAAATATCCACAGTCAACGTCTATCTTCAGGAGTTGTGGGAACTGGGGCGACGCACAACTTTTTTTGATGTGTGTATATATCTAACAGCTCATGGAAATTTTGTTTACGACGCAAGCTATTTCTGCAGCGTTGCACATGAACACAACACCCCTATAGGCAGGCTGCGATCACTGCATTACACTCCGACATATTGCTTGGATTGTGTGACAGGTGATACATCGGTTTTAGCCCAATATAAATTAGACATGTTTGGAACGGGCTTGTGGCATAATTTAGTACTTGGAGCGGTTTTTGCGAATACCATACCTTAGAGACCTGATCGGCCTTTTTGTTTCCCAGATCTACAGTGGGGTCCTAAATTAAAGCAACAAACCGCTGTTTCTCTGTCCTGTGTCTAATTCGCCATATACTCACACAAACTGTCAACAGATGTCCGTATGATCGTGTTCTGCAATGAAGACTGTATTCCGGTCAACGGACAACCATCCCAACGGTGACGTCGGAGCACCTATCAAACGTGATAGTGCTTGCCGGCTAGTCCTACATCCACAATCACTGTGTAGACAGCCACAGACGGTGCAGTATGGCACAGAGAAGACGCCTATCAGACCCTCTGCATTGAAGGGCCATAGGAAGAATAGAAGCAGGACAGTCGCAAAGTGATTTGGCCCTATGGCTTAATGTGAATGGTTTTATAGTTTCTTGACAGTTTATAGAGATCGAAACTGTATCCTGAAGACCAGAGTAGTGCGGACCGCATGCGGCATTAGAAACAGCGAATCGTTATTTGACTGTAAGAGCACGACGTTACGGCCTTAGTACTGCACAGCAACTAGCATCTGACCTCGCAGTATCCACTGGGCGTGTTGTATAGAAGCAAACGGTGTACAGAAAGCTTCAGCAGAATGGACTTTATAGTCGGGGACCTGTTGTAAGTGTATCTATAACGCATCTTCACAGGAGAGAACGTCTAGAATGGAATCGTAAACATGCCATCTGGACAGTCGAACAGTGGGAAAATGTTCTTTACACAGATGAGACCTGATTTGTCCTAGAGAGTGATTCTCGACAGATTCATATCTAGAGGGAACTTGGAACACGAAGTCGGGACCCAAACAATGTGGGAAGAGACCGATATCGAGGAGAATCCCTAATGACGTGGGCAAGGATTACGATGGACACTCAAACACATCTTGATAAAATTGTGTGGGTGATTCGACAAGGTTTAACTGCTATCTGATATTGTGACGAGATCTTTGGAACTCACGTGTGGTTGTTGCGAGATGCTGTGGACCCGTACTTCGTATTAATGGACGATAATGCTCGACCTCACAGAGCACGGGTGGTTGATGTTTTCTGGGAAACGGAAGATGCGTGGCCTGCTTCATCTCCCGATTTGAATCTTATAGAGCATGTCTAGGATACACTATGGAGACGGGCTGCATCATGTCAGCATCCACCAACCACTCCCCAAGACGTGCGAACAGCTCTGCATGAAGAATGGCCGTGATTGCCTCAACATGAGACTGATGTTATGATTCACAGCATCCCCCGACACTGTCAGGCCTGTATTGCTGCCAAAGATGATCACACCCCAAACGGAGCACAGTAACCAGTCGTCAGAATGTGTGAGCAAGTCTGTTAAGTTTGTAAAAACAAGACAATTTTTGTCTTCAGCTATGCATGTTGCAGTTGTTTACGTTCCTAATTTCTTACACTGTTTCTACTTTAGTACCACCTGTTTACAGTGTTTTGTGACAAAATGAACGGAACCTTGCAAAATTTACGTTTAATTCTGGACACAAGTGTATATCCAATTTATTTGTATCTTTGCGGAATCTTAAAAGATAAGTTGGACGCAAACAGTCCCCATTAATTCGAATTACTGAAGACGTAATGTCTATAGGGCGCCGTGAGCACTTTCAATGTACAGAAAGCCAGGGAGGGCGAGGGACAGGATGAGTACGCAAGGGACGCCATAGGGCACCTGCTTTTGACAGATAAACGAGTGTAAGCCAGGCGAAAGATGTAGCGGCCCCAAGACCGGCGGCACACCATTGATGTCATCTTGTGGTTGTGAGGGTTGTGACGAGGAAATACAGCTTCCTGCAGACGGTACATTTCGTTTATTTTGGTAGCAAGGGTCGCTACGGCTTGTACAAAACACCATACGCCACCGGACATTAGTTTTAACGTACGTTCAATATGACGAACAAGCAATGGTCACAGTCTGACTAAGGGTTCAGAGAACACTTTCTGCTAATGACAAGTAAATTGGGTGGGAGTAAGATAACACAGTTAAGGGCTGGAAAGTAAAAGTCAATAAACGATGCGTATTTCAAAAGTAAGGAGCAATATGATTGATGTGACAAAAATTGTTCAGGCAATACTTGTTTGGTTCCGGTGTCAAAAATCATTTGAGTGACATATTTAAAAAATGAGTGACTAGCATTTTTAAAATGACACTACAGAATTTCTTGCGCCAGGGTCTATGATCTATCTGAGACAAATGCTGTGACATAACTTTCTTCTAGATCTGTCAAACAGTTTTGGAGGAACAATACACCGAATACCGGGATTTTTCGCTTATGTCACAATCGTATAAATCTCGTGCAGCCAAGAAGTTCCCACCGTTTTCCACTGGCCATTACCATCGGAACTAGCAATATGTGATGTTTACACCACTCTCGATGAATGGGGAATGGTGATAACCTCCATGTGCTGCGCCATTCAAACGACTACAACAACAGCACAAAAATGCTCGTACTTAACGTACTTTTACAAAGTAATTTATGTTTAGATCTATGTATTAGTTATCTAAACTTATCATATCACGCAAAGATCTGCGGTTCCGGCGTAAATAATACCATAGTCCCATTAGAAAACCGGTAGTTATCGTTGTATTTTTTAAATATACCTTGTTCAAGGGATTTTCGGTGTCGGTAGCGGACAGGACATTTGGAACCAAACAACCATTGTCTGAATGATTTCCTTTTCCATCAAAATTAACATAGATTTGGCAGATGCAAGAGCTATATTGGTCTGTCTAAACAGCGTGATTCAAAAGTAATTTTACACACTTCGTGGTTGTAACGAATGCATAACAATGAGCGTAAAATATTAAATAAAATGTTGTATCAAATTACTTTATTTCCGAGGTATGACGCATAACGTCATTTGTGGTAGGAATTAGATCATGGACCAGTAGAGGCTTTTGGCGTGTCGTGTTCGCCTGCATGTCGACTGATTTGGCTTTGTAGTACACCGCTCTTCACTGCTTAGCTGATTCTGGCACGATGTGCTTTTGTTTATTTAAATTCGGCGTGGTCCGTTGTACTTTATGGCGCTGTTGTAGTGTAGCGGTACCAGACGCACTACAATCGTACAGTCATTCTGTCGGTAGTTGGTTTCCTGCAGTCGTTGTGTACGGTACGATGGCGTACTCAGACGGTGAATACGCTGATATGCACCTCCTTAAGAACACACAAGACAACGGTATATGGAAATGTTTTAAAATAGACTTTCACAGCCGTAGACATGTGTTTAAGGGAATATTGCATTCGTGGTTAGCACTCAAGGAGTTCTTCAATCAACTGTACAGTGCCTGTTTCGGAGACAGCAATCCCATCCATTTCACCTGCAGAGCACCATATGCTTGATCGAATGTTCGGTCTTCGAGTACTGTTTACGGATGAGAGCCTCTTTACCCATGCGGGTGTCGTGAACGCTCATAACATCGCATGTGGGTATACGAGAATCGTCGTGTAACAGCAGTACGAGGAGATCAACATCGTTTTACGGTGAACATTTGGTATGGTATACAGAAAAATCAGTTACTCGGGCCACATGTTATTCCACAGTGCCTGACTGGAAGAGTGTATCGACAGTTTTTGGAATATGAATTGGGTGGTCTGCTTCACGCTCGTGGTTTATGCGCAGTGGTGCCTTTGTACGTTTCTGTTGGGAGACAAGAGAGTATCTCAATGGTACTTATTCCAATATGTGGATAGGTCATTCAGGACCTATTGGTTGGTCCACCAGATAGCGAATCTTAATCCTCTGGATTTCTACCTTTGGGCCCTTTTCAAGGAGCTCGTGTATGGTGTTGGAATTTAGAATATAGCACGACTACAGCAGCGAATTGTAAATGACTGTGCAACTATGCAGTAGGGGTATACGGAGATTGCAACATTACTAGAGCGGTAAGGCGTCAAGCACGTCGTTGTCTACGTCTCATGAAAATCATTTCGAACACGATCTGAGGTAAATGTACATCGTGCAGTTGTGTTGAATTCTGGGTCCCTTCCATGTCGTTGCTTTCTGAGAACAATTAATTTTGTGTTCTTTTTTGTATTGCAATTCTCATCCTTACGCTACTGCATAACTACGACGTACAGCAATGTCAGGTAAAACTATACTTAACTATACTTAACATTTTACGTTTATTTTGATGCGTACGTCACAGACACGAAGTGTGTAAAGTTGCTTTTGAATCACCAAGAATTAATTTTGTGTTGTTTGTGGTGTACTTGTGATCCCTAATCTATTACGTATCTCGGAAATAAAACAATTTTAGACGAAACTGTGTTTAACATTTCATTATTATTTTGATGCATTATTATTATTTTGATGCATCCATGAAGTGCGTGCGATTAATTTGTAATTATCCTGTACAAAGAGCATCAGTGAAAGAGATATTGACCAACGAATATTTCACAAAAATAACAAATTATCCTTGCCTGCATCTGACTTACTTTCTCCCTCCTGACTGTATAAATTTCTTCCCTCTCTTTTTGAAAGGCCACAAAGGCTTGTGGCGATAATATTTTCTTTCCTGTAGGGTACTCGAATTAACTGTGCTGTTACTTTGTAAACACGGAGCGATGAAGGGAGCAGGAGGCTAGCAGCAGAAAGAAAGGAAGCACAGAGAGTGCAGGCAGTGGCAAAGGCAGGGAACGCGCCGTCACGCCGTCGCCGTGGAATGCCGCCGCCGAGGTGCTACAAAGCGATTCACGACGACGTGAAAGCTCTTTCGAGACCGCCGTCGCTACAAAGGCGTTTATAAGCGCCTCGCCTCGCCACGCCTCGCCTCGCCTCCCGTAACTCACTCGCCCCACGGGAAACCAATGCAATAAAAAGCACTTCATCGAACTCACCTTATTAGATGCTTCTCCCCGTTTCGCGTACTGCAACATAGCTAACCTGCTGAGAAAACAAATACACAATCTGATCAGAAGTATCCTGATACCCAGTAGTGGACATTAATAAGGGGAGCCTCCACCCTCCGACCCTTGACGGCTTGAACTCCGCTGTGAACACTTTCAATGAGGTGTTCGAAAATCTGTGGAGGAATAGCAGCCCAAACTTCCTCAAGAGCCGAAATCACGGAAGGTTGGATGCTAGAGTCTGAAGCGAAGTCGACTTTCTAACTCATTTCAAAGTTGTTCCAGTTGTTCCGGGTTGGGACTTTGGGCAGGCCAGTCTATTTCAAGAAAGTTACTATCCACAAACGATTGCCTCAACGATGCTACTTGAAGATGGGGTGAATTGTAATACTGATAGGAACAGTCCTCGTCTCCTAAATGTTCCTCTACTGCACGCAATACACAACGCTGTAAAATATGTGCATGTCCTCATGCTTTTGGCGTTTTCTTAAGCTCAATAAGGGGATCACACCTTAACCACTAAAAACCCATCCACAGTGCAAGACCACCTTGTCCGTAATACACTGTTGGTATCACACGTGATGTCAGATAACGTTCTCCCGGCATTAGGCGAAACCAAACGGATTGCCACAGGGTGTAGCGTGATTCATCACCCAAAATCACTCGTTTCCTTCATCCACGGTCCAGTGACGTTACTCGTTACACCATCTCAAACTTCGCTTACCACTGACTACCGAATTATGTGGCTTTTGAAGAGCTGCTCGACCATTGTATCCCATTCATGTTAACTCTCTACAGTAATTATGCTATCTGTCAGCTTATATCACTCAGTCAACTCATGAGCGATTCCTTCCGCTGATTTCATGCGGTTTTTTTTTAAAACTGCACCCGCAACGCTCGACGGTCCCAATCCGTCAGTACACAATGTCTGACTGGTCGTAGTTTAGCTGTGGTCGTTCCATCGTGTCTGTACTTCGCAGTCACTTCACCAATACTCGACTCCTGTTGTTACTGCTTCTCTACTAACAACTAAAGACTCTCCGCCTCCTTTTATACTGATGGGTGAGGTTCTCGTGACATACAGTGGCCAATTACGCGTAACATAGGGGTGTACGGATAATTTTGATCAGACAGTGTTGTGTCGAGGCTCAAGTAGACTTAGGGTTGTTTGCGTATTTTCTCCGATTCTGATCTCAACGTCTGCAGTGAGAAAAGATGAAACATCCATTGTTTCGATGACTGGCTTGACGTATTGTCTGTGGTATTGGTTTTTTGTTTCCATTGTTTAATACAATTCCTGCTGCTAGCCTTGTAACAGAGGCTCCCCTACTGAAATTAAATAGTGATCTACACTGTGCTTCATTTTTTCAAAAGCATTTATTAGTTTCACACTTTTAGAAGTACTGCAATTGACATATCTTGTCCGTCAACAGTAGTTATAGATTCATGTTTGAAAGGTGCGAGAGGCTACTGATCCCCAAAGAACATAAGGCACTGTGATAATATGTTCACTAAAAGATTCCCGAGCAAGATAATGATACATGACACGGGTGTAAAAATATAAGGTATACCACGTGTATTTCCGAGCTATCAGTTTAATAAGGCGTAGCTGTGACATACTGAAGAGAATAATCTACAGGAAAATGGAACGACTTGCTGATGCTGACTTGTTAGAAAATGAGTCTGGGTTCCGCAGAAATATATAAAAAAAATGTCAACCAGTGCTGAGCCTATAACAAGCGTTAGAAGGTAATTTGTAGTAAGGCAAACCTACGATATATACAACTGTAGATTTACTAAATGTTGATAACTGAAAAATAGCCTATGGAAGTTGACACGGGCAAAACATGGGCTGCAGAAGGGTATCAACACGTTGTACAGGTAGCGAGCTAATGTTCTGAGTCGAAGAACGCCTAAGTAAGCCAGTCACTGAAAAGTGAGTTAGGAATTTCTCCCGTGTAATGCTAAGAAGATATTTGGCAAGAGAATTACAGTTCTGTGGGCAAGAAATAACGACTTGAGGCTGTAATTTGGCAGATAACGTGAAGGTTTAGAACATCAGTCGAATCGATAGTGTCTTTAAAAAAGGTTATATGATAAACATATATTAAAATAAAAACCAAAGGTAATATTGTGTTGTTGAATGAAGTCAGGAAATGAGACACTAAACGCAGGAGAGGGACGAAATAACAGACGACGACAGAAGAAAAGAGGTGAGGCTGTCTACTCATACAGCACATGCTATTGGCCCACAGTTGCACTGCCAGTCGTCCGGGGGAAAGTCAGCCATGAGAAACTCTTAACTGAAACTAACGAGAATATTTAAGATTACGTGTGCGTCATTGTGCACTGCTGTAAATAAAAAATCACTGATAGCTGTATTTCTGAACGCTTCAAGGATAGATTCTTCGTAATTCGGTTCTAATAAAGCACATTTTTTATTTGCATGTTCTCTGATATGGTGGTCTGCTTTACACTACCACCCCTCGAATGCTACCCATATTTTACACTACAAAAATAGTATTCTGGGGTACAGGTGTACTCCAAAAGAAAGGACAACATTTTTAATAAGTTTATGTCTTTAATAACACATAAAACGTAAAGTGCATTGTCTTTTATGTAAAGAACGACAGTCGATACAAAAAAGAAATTGATTCACCCAAAGGTAGGGCATACTTTCATTTGATACGTCAGACAGATGAACTTGTTCCATACGGCGCACTTAACACTGAACGTCCTGTCTTAGGACCTAGAACAGAAGGCATATCTTGCTGTTGATGGTTGTGGTCTGACAGATCTTTGAGTTTCATTGGCTATTTTCGACTCACTACATATGGTCTCACGGAGCTGGCAAGACAGAGTTGGGATATTCAGTCGGCTCATCATCTGCCGTCTTAGTAAGGCTATTGGAAGGTTCTTCAAATATGAAGGCTTAGTCTCTCTAAAAGATCACGTTGTTGACCTCAATAACGGAGGTTCGAGTCCTCCCTCGGGCATGGGTGTGCGTGTCGTCCTTGGCGTAAGTTAGTTCAAGTTAGATTAAATAGTTTAAGTTTAGGGACCGATGAACACAGCAGTTTGGTCCCATAAGACCATACCACAAATTTCCAATTTCCAATATCTAGTAATATCTGGCATGTTGCCGTCTGAAATGAGATTAATCGCTTGTTGGCGTTAGTCAGCCAGTCAGGCAAGAGCAACAGTCCGAGACAGAAGCAGCAACATGCTAGTAACCGATTTTGTGACTTTTACGAGTTCCTACTCTGGAGAGAATTGTACTATAATGTCATCTGTATGCTTTGTTAGTTCAGCTTCTTGAGTTTCTGGGTTCTAACTTAATGTGTAATAGACACAGTTCTCGCGTTTTCGTTTGCGTCGGAAAGTAGACCGATTTTGTGAAATATTACAAGTTCCCAATCAGGGAAGAATTATTTAGTCTCACCTGAGTGCTTCAGTAGTTCAGTTTTTTAATCTCTGCGTATTAATCTCCTTTATAGACACAGTTTTTGCGTTTTCGTTAGAATCTACAGTAGAGTTCCACAGCACGTGTCGATCGTCCGTTTGCTGAGTAGTGTAGTTTTCCACGGTCTTTAGTGTGGATAGGGACTGTGATTGTTGTGTGTGGTTGCGAGCCGATTTGATGATACTTTGCTCTCAGCTGCAAGCCATGATAGCTACGGTTACACAGGTTGAAGCTGCAGTGGATGGGCACAACTGTTGTGGACTGGCCATGGGGATCCAGCGGACGTCCAACACGTCCAAGTCCACCGATCGGTCCTCACCGGTGGCCAGCCCAGTTCCTGCTCACATTGAGTTTGCCCCTTCACCATGGTCCAGTGCGAGGTCACATCGGGATGTGGCAGGCGGCGAAAGATTTCCCTGGGGGACGTAAATAAGGCCTCCCAGGTTAGTCCGATAAACAGGTTGCAGGTGCTGTATGTAGCTGACTCTATCGCTCAGCCAGATGCAGTAGCCTGTCCTGTTTCAGAGAAAACCTCTCAGCCTGCAAGATCCGAGCAGTCACAGAGGGTGGGATTATTGGTGGTTGGGAGCTCCAATGTTAGGCGCGTTATGGGGCCCATTAGGGACGTGATTGACAAGAAGGGGAAGAAAGCCAGTGTGAACCCTTTGTGCATACCAGGTGGAGTCATTTCAGAAGTGGGACGGGTCTTTCCGGATGCCATGAAGAGCACATGGTGCAGCCAACTGCACGTGGTGGCTCACGTCCCTACCAATGATGTGTGTCGCTTTCGATCGGAAAAGATTCTCTTTGGTTTCGGGAGGCTAACAGATGCGGTAAGAGCTGCCAGTCCCGCTTGCGAGACGAAAGCAGAGATCACCATTTGCAGCATAGTCGACAGGACAGATTGCGGACCTCTGGTACAGACCCGAGTTGAGGATCTGAATCAAAGGCTCAGACGGTTCTGCGACAGTGAAGGCTGCAGATTCCTCGACTTGCGCCATATGGCGGCTGGGTTTCGGTTTCGGCTGAATAGGAGTCCATTACAAGCAGGAGGCGGATACACGGGTAGCAGGCGGTCTGTAATGTAGACTTGGTGGTTTTTTTGGGTTAGAGGGTCTTGGGAAAACTCAAAACGGGCTTCAGTCTTAATTGGGTGCAGACCGAACACAGGAAGAACGTAGATACAGGAACCATCGGTATTGCGATTTTAAATTGCCATAGCTACGTTGGGATATTACCAGAGCTCCAAGAAGGCACTGATGCTCAAATCGTTAAAGGCACTGAAAGGTGGCTAAAGCCGGACATAAGTTCAGCCAAAATTTTTGCGAAGAACCTAACGGTGTTTCGAAAGAATAGACTAAACTCTGTTGACGGTGGCGTGTTTGTTGCTATTGGAAGTAGCTTATCTTGTCTCGAAACTGAAGTAGATTGTTCCTGTGAGTTAGTATGGACAGAGGTCATTCTTCGCAATGGGAGTAAAATAATAATTGGACCTTTTAACCGACCTCCCAGTTCAGATGATACAATTGCTGAAAGTTTCGAAGAAAACTTGAGTTATTATTTCAAACAACTATAATTTCATACAATTGTAGTTGTTGGTGACTTTAATTTACCCTCGATATATAGGCGAAAATACATCTTTAAATCCGGAGCTACGCATCAAACATCATCCGAAATTGTGCTAAATGCATTATCTGAAAACTATTTCGAGCAGTTACATCATGAGCCGACGTGAACTGAAAGTGGTTGTGAAAACACACTTGAACTATTAGCACCAAATAATCCTGAGCTAATAACAAGCATAAAAACGGATGCATGGTTTAGTGAACACATGATTGTCGGAGTCACATTCAATATTGTAACCCCCAAGTCCTCCAAAAATAGACGAAAAATATACCTACTGGAAAAGGGAGATAAAAATTCACTTGACGCCTTCCTAAGGGACAATCTCACCTCCTTCCAAATTAACAATATAAGTGTAGACCAGATAGGGCTTGAATCAAAAGAAATAGTATTGGCAGCAATTGAGAGATTTACACAAAAAAAAAAACTAACGACGGAACTGATCCTTCTTCGCACACAAAACGGGTCAGAACACTGTTAGAGAAACAACGAAACATGCATGCCTAATTTAAACAGACGCAAAATCCCCCAGATTGGTGATCTTTTACAGTAGCTCGAAATTTAGCGCGTATTTGAATGCGATGTGCTTATAATAGTTTCCACAACGAAAATTTGTCTCGATGCCTGGCACAAAATCCAAAGAGGTACTGGTCATATGTAAAGTATTCTAGCGGCAAGACACAAACAATGCTTTCTCTGTGCGACAGCAACGAAAATACTACCGATTACAGTGCTACTAAAGCAGAGTTACTAAACACAGCCTCACGAAATGACTTCAGAAAAGAAGACAAAGTAAATGTTCCAGAATTCGAATGAAGAACAGCTGCCAACATGAGTAACGTAGAAGTAGATATCGTCGCAGTAGTGAACAAACTTAAATCACTTAACAAAAGCAAGTCTTCCAGTGCAGACTGTATACCAGTTAGGCTCCTTTCAGAGGACGCTGATGCAATAGCTCCACACTTAACAATCGTATACAACCGTTCGCTCGACGAAAGATCCGTACTCAAAGACTGGGAAGTTGCACATGCCACACCAATATTCAGGAATGTAATAGGAGTAATTCACTAAATTACAGGCCTATGTCATTAACATCGACATGCAGAAGGATTTTGGGACATATATTGCGTTCGAACATTACGAATTTCCTCGAAGAGAACGGTGTCTTGACACACAGTCAACACGGATTTAGAAAACATGCATCCTGTGTAATACTACCAGCTCTTTACTCACACAAAGTGTAGAATGCTATTGACAAGGGATTTCAAATTGTTTCTGTACTTCTAGATTTCCAGAAGGCTTTTGACACTGTACCACACAAGCGGCTTGTAGTGAAACTGCGTGATTAGGGAATATCGTTTCAGTTATGTGATTGTATTCATGATTTCCTGTCAGAAAGGTCACAGTTCGTAGTAATTGACCTAAAGTCATCGACTAAAACAGAAGTGATTTTTGGCGTTCTCCAAGGTCGTGGTATAGGTCCTCTCCCGTTTCTTATCTGTATAAACGATTTAGAGGAAAATCTTAGCAGCCGTCTTAAGTTGTTTGCAGATAAATCTGTCGTTTATCGACTAGCAAAATCATCAGACGATCAAAACAAACTGCAAAATGATTTAGGAAAAATATCTGTATGGTGCAAAAACTGGAAATTATCCCTTAATAACGAAAAGTGTGAGGTCATCCACGTGAGTGCTACAATGAATCAGTTAAACTTCGGTTATATGATAAATCAGTTAAATCTAAAGTCCGTAAATTCAACTAAATACCTAGGAATTACTATTACGAAGAACATAAAATGGAAGGAAGACATAGAAAATGTTGTGGTAAAGGCTGACTAAAGACTACGTTTTGTTGGCGGGACACTTATAAGATTTAACAGATCAACTAAAGAGACTGCTTACACTACGCTTTTCTGTCCTCTTTTAGAATACTGTTAAGCGATGAGGGATCCTCACCAGGTAGGATTGAACGAGTATATCGAAAAAGTTCAAAGAAGGGAGCACGTTTTGTATTATCGCGGAATAGGGAAGAGAGTGTCAATGAAATTATACTGGACGTGGGGTGGACATCATTAAAATAAAGGCGTTTTCCGTTGCAGCGGGATCTTTTCACGAAATTTCAATTACCAACTTTCTCCTCTGAATGTGAAAATATTTTGATCGCGCCAACATACATTGGGAGAAACGATCAACTTGATAAAATAAGGGGAAACAGAGCTCGCACAGTAGGACATAAGTGTTCGTTCTTTCCAAGCGCCATACGATCTTGGAATAATAGGGAATTGTGAAAGTGGTTCGATGAACCCTCTGCCAGGCACTTAAATGTGATTTGCAGAGTACCCATGTAGATGTAGAAAATAAACATGAAAATCAAGAAGTTAATATTAAGCAAAAAAGTTACCGAAAGACGAATGTCGTAAATATATGAGAAATTAACAGTTCCATTTCATTTTGAACATAGTTATCATGCTATAGAAAATAGTGGAAATAGCCAAGCAGTTCGGCTACACTGCGGTACAAATGTAACCCAAACAGCCTGCACTTGAAATATAAGTTCACAAATCCAAACAACGAAGACAGCATCAAGAGTGGCTTCGTCATACGAAACTACTGTGATGGACAAACCTGAGGCACTGCCTGGTGGAAAATGGTTCAAGCGTATTTCCGCAGGTGTAACCCGGGTAGCATTTCAGGGCTACTGATAGACATCACGATATTATTGACGGAGACTTTGCTTTACAATGTTAGCAAAGCTAGCCTGGAGTCCAGGCAGCGGGCACACAAAAAAAGCAACTTGTGGCGCCTGAAGAAGACTGTTGTGTCTGTCGTCCAAATATTGCGCATAAAATACAGACAACTCGTCGGAACACCTGGAAGCGCACCATGAATTAATCGCCCTGAGAAAACTTGAGCAATATGCTTAACTTTTATAGCTGGAATTTTGCTTGTTGACAAAAGAAGTTAACATTATTATTTGGTCACATTAGTGTCTACTTTGCTCACCACAATCATATCAGGTGCTCTCAATATGTTCAGGGGGATACTATTGCAGCTTTACTCACATGTGAATAACATAATATGGGATATATTCACTGGGTATGCTTCTTCTTGGAGGGTGATACGCGAGATTCGTTCCATAAATAATTCCCCACTATTTTTTCTGAGGAATATTAATTTTGATGAGGATTTGGTTATAATATCAGTTAACATTTCTTTAAAGTGTTCTGCCTTTCTGCGTAATATACATCTCATTTTACGCCAGCGTTGCGTAATAGCATTTATTCCCCCTTTTTGGTGAACGCCCTTGTTCTGTGCTGGTAACAATTTTTTCACTTTATGATTACCCGTCCATAACCTTCCAAATTTGACGATGTAGGGAAACCTTAAGTAACCCAAACAGATGGAACTCCGAGGGCGCTGGGTCTTGGCAGCAGGGTGGATGAGGCCAAGACATCGAAGCCAATATGACTTTGTGTGCCCTGGTTCTGAGACTGAGGCGTGGACGTGTGTTGTTGTGTTGGAGTGATATTTCTTTTGGATTCTTGTTAGATATAACACGTCCGAAACGGTTCTTGAGTTTGCAGAGACTCTTCACATCTGCCTCTGAATTAATGGTTGACCCTTATGGCGACACGTTTACGAGAATGAAATTATCAATGTCCCAAAAGGTTGAGTTTACCGACAGAGGGAAATGTCAATATTTTTTTGGTCTCCAGTGACTACCATGTTATTTCCAGGTCAAGGTAATACATCCAGGATTCGTCACCTGTAACGGTGCGCGACATAACGTCATCACCATTGAACTAAGACCGCTCCAAATGTTAGGAAGAAATAACTTTTCTTTGAATCTTGTGGTTTGTTGTGAGCAATCGTATAAACTATCTTGTGCACACCTTTGAATGTCCAAAACTCTCAATCATTTCACACACAATTCCAATTGTCACTGATAGCTTTAAAGCCAATTTCCGAGTTGCACGAATAATGACATCCGTGCAATTCACCACGTCGGGAGGTGTGGTCATAACAGGATGTTCCGAACATTGCCGACATCAGAGCTCAGTTCCTGCACATCCTGAGACTTAAACTCTCTTTGCCTATCGCCCAACACCATTCCTACCAAATGCATCATTACCATATACTGCACATACATGCTTATGATTAATTTCCAAAGCGTCTTTTTCCACAACCAATATTCAATTACAGCACGTTCGTGGTAACGAGTGTCTTATGCAGACGCCATTTTGATGGTGCACTACGGCTCTGCCAACTGATGGAAAGTAAAGTAGCAGGGCCGGTATAAGGACAGATAACGTTCTTATCCGGAGGTCACTTCCAGTGGTAAAACAAGACTTCCAGGAACTATGTCCACACATCTAAGGCAATTGAGCATATTATTTCGAAGGTCCCCCCACCTTCTCACACCAGGGAATACCCACATATCAGGCACTTGTGTTTTGCACATTAAGGTCACTAAACCACTGTGTCAGTTCTAGCCCAGATAAGGATCTAGACCAACTGCATGCGTTAAAAAGTTTGGAAACCCCTCACCACTCTCCGTATTCACTATAAATAAATAGGAATCAAGCTTCCTCTCTCCCCTCACGGTTTTATTACTACAGCAACTGCGTGAATCTCGTTATTTGAAGTAAGTGCAGCTTAGTGAGAGGAAGGATCATCAGCAGCAGAGTAATCGTCGGTAAACGTGGTGGAAAATTGTACATAGTTTATGAGGTGAGACATTCGTCATAAGTGTGTGACTGTATTACTGTAATTTAGTGATTTCGTGGGATATTCTGTCAAATTTCGGTTAATCTTAACATAATTTATGACGTAAGTTACTCTGACTTTACTGTATGTGGCTGAATTACTATAAATTGATGACATCTTGACATTTTTGTAAGTACCCCTCAATATGAAAACTTCCCGTTGTAATGTATTATAATTTTACCGATTTTATCCTGACATGCACGTTTCCATTCTGTGATACATGTAAATATGTGATTTTAAATGTTTCATAATTAGCACAGAATATTATTTCAAATTAATCTGTAGATATTATGCATTCAACAGTTTCTGAAATACAATATTTACCAACAACTACACTCCTACTTGTATCTTCTGCAAACACAGACAGATGATCTCATCCCTGTATTGCTATTCACAATTCCTTAAAATTTTCTCTATCCTCTCTCAGTAGTCCAATGACACATAAATACGAGACTGATTAATTTCCACAAACTACGTCGATATTCCACATTAAACACGCAGCAAGACGTGATATTTTTACAAGTACACTCATAGTCTGAGTTAAACATTTCCAGAATGCGTTACTTGACGTAAAATGGAATGGACGCAACGTATCTCCAAGCTCAGACAATGATAAACATCGTACCGCGCTCTGCGAACCATTGTAAAGTGCATGGTAGAGGATACGTGCCAATATTCCGGTTATTAGGGCTTTTTCCCGTTCCATTCACGTATGGAGCGCGGGAAAAATGATTATTTAAATGCATCTGTGCGTGCTGTAATCAGTCTAATCTTATCATCACGGTTCCTAGGGGAGCATACGTAGGGGTTTCTTGTATACTCCTACAGTCATCATTTAAAACCGATACTTGAATCTTTGTTAGTAAATTTTATCGGGGTAGTTTCCGTTGTCTTCAAGAGCCTGCCAGCTCACTTCTTTCAACATCTCGGTGTTATTCCCCCGGCAGTCAAACATCCTGTGGACATTCATGCTGTCCTTCTGTATACAAAATTAATGTGCAAGGCCAATCCTCTCATCTGTCAAATAGCAAAGCTAGCGTCTCCTATCTTGCTCCTGAGATGCCTTCCTCTTCATCTATCTGTATTGGCTACGCAGTCTTCTTTTCCTTTATATTTCCTTAATTATGTTTCATTATGTCTCTCTATTCTTCTCCTCCCTTCACCATGAGTCTCCCTCATACTCCCTGCTGCCAGCACTCCTATCTAAAATCTTTCTCTTCAATAATGTATTTTTCCAGGTGTACCTTTCTAATTGCTTATCTCACTTTTTGTATTAGATGTAGTTTAACATGCCTACTAAAACATATGAATGTAAAATAAGTAGAATGCCTTGTTAGATGTAAGAGAGGGCCTGATGGCCCTAATCTTGCCAGGTTAAATAAATAAATAAATAAATAAATATACTTTCAATGTCCCCTTCCAGTCCTAATTGGTATGGGTCCCACACACTTAAGTACTATTCTAGGACGAGTGGCACCAGTGATTTTGAAGCGATTTCCTTTGTAGAACGATTGAATTTTCCTAGTATTATACCAATAAATCTGAGGCTGCTATCTGCTTTCCCCACGATTGAGCCTATGTGAACGTTCTATTTCATATCCATATAAAGTGTTACATCCAGGTATTTGTATCAGTTGTCCCCTTCCAGCTGTGACTCATTATTATTACAGTCATGGGATACTACATTTTTTTCGTTTTGTGAAGTGCACAGTTTTATATTTCCAAACATTTAGAGCCAGTTGCCAGTCTTTGCACCACTTTGAAATCTTATCAAGATCTGAATGAATATTTATGTAGCTTCTTCCTGATAGTACTTCATTGTAGATAAGTGCATGATTTGAGGTTACCATCAATATTGTCCGCAATATCATTAATATACAACATGAACAGCAAGGGACTCAGCACGCTTCCATGGGGTACACCCGAAGTTACTTCTACATCTGTCGATGATTCTCCATCGAGGAAATCCTGAATTGATTTACATATTTAGTCTCGTACCCCATGTGATCGTACTTTTGATAATGAGCGTAGGTGTGGAGCAGACTTTATCGAGAAATGCTGCATCTACCTGACTGCCTTGATCTATGGATTTCAAGATGTGGGAAAAGTGCTAGTTGTATAACACATGATCTATGTTTCTGAAATCCGTGCTGGTTGGCATCGAGGAGGTCGTTCTGTTCGAGATACCCCATTATGTTTGGCTCAAAATATGTTGTAAGATTCCACAACAAATCGATGTCAAGGCCACTGTGTGGTAGTTTTGTGGATAACTTCCCCCACCCTAATTGTAGACAGGCGTGACTGCATTTTCTTTCAACAACTGGGCACAGTTTTTGTTCGAGGGATCTATGATACATTAGAGTCAACGGAAGGCTAACTCAGCTAGTAATTGGGTACAGAATCTGATTTTGCGTCCAGTTTACACAAGTGTCCCAAATAAAGTCGCTGCAGTTTCAGTATAAGTCTGACTAAAGTAAGTTTGCTGTTGACGCATAAATAGTGTTGGAGTACATGTAATCAATTTCCACGTACTTCACCACTCCACAAAAACAAATGCTCGTTACATATAATTATCCCAAAAGTTTAAAATAAGCTCGTCTCTACAGCTGCAACACATTACCTCCTCTCACATCGCCTCACAATGGGGAGATCCGGGAAACTGTTGGTAATATATTGGTCTAACGACAATCACTCTTTATCCTATTGCTGAGTTTTTTAAATCTCTGGAACAATTACATATAAGGAGCATTTGGTTTACTAGCGTGAAACACTAAGTGGAAATCGATTACAAAGACACTAACACAATTATTCAGTCGGGAGCAACTTACTGTGGTCGGATCCCTACTAAGCTGCCAATTGAAAACTATAAGATGTTTATTTGGGGTGACGCACCAGCAGCTATGGTTGGCTACATCTCAACCTTCCCCAGGTGTTTTTTCTACTGATATGGACAATCGTTACCTACAGATAGCATTTGCTGTGGTAGTCATTCTGATCATACTGGGTGCATTCCAAGCATAGAACAATAAATAAACGAATGATGAACTAGCTGAAACTGATTTATGTGAAGCAAAGAGTACGGCAGGGGCTTGCTTCTGTATACACGCATCGAAACACTTCAGCAGGTAGTCAAAAATTTCTGTTTGGGCTCACAATCGTCGGAAACATGGCAGATAGATTCGAATTTTTCTGGATGTATCGCTGTACTCCACAAGGATGCAATACTCGTATATACCTATCAAGCTATTATATAATGCTCATTTTAATACCTCTAAATAATGCAGAGATTTACTATTGCAAAAAATCAGAGGCAGTATGATACGGGCTTTGTGTTACTTGCTTCCATTAACGTATATTTCGGACATGAGGGATATACACGATACCATGAATTAAATTGTAACATACCCTAAATAATATGGTGAAGTTATAGTTCAGTGCTCGTCACCCGTTATGGGTTAACCCGAAAATTTTTTATCTCGATTGGGAAGAAAATATGGTATTTAGAAACTGTAAAAAAATTCAGCCTTCTTTCTAAATGACGACTGGAGCAAGAACATCGAATATTACTACCTTGTAAGTGGCGAACTGCTGGCGGAAATAGATATCAGAGTGTGGGGTGGGGTGGGTGGGGGGCGGAGTGGGGAGATCGAGCTAGCGATTTAAACCAACAATTGTAAAATTAAAATTTTAGTGGTGCAGGATGATGGACGGACACGAGATAAGATGTGAAGCATTTACTGCCTTACAAGAGAATGAAAAAGACGTGAACAGAAAATGCAGATAATACCATGCCCACAGACGGGAATGAACACTTTAGCTCGGAGATGGTGGAAGATCATTTCTAAAGGCTGTATGTAGCACTACTATCAGATGAAACAAAGAAACATCACAGCTTTTACACGTGTGTACGTATATCTATCACATATGATCCAGATGTAGACAGTATCCCTCTATAGATTTTATAAAAACAATTCTGGTCAAGCATTAAGGAAAGAGTACACATAAGCAGCGAGGGAGAAACGACGCTGCTGGCAATTCTACTCTGGAAAAGAACCTGAATAATCTTCCCCGTTCTCTCAAGTGAAAAGAAACCAAGAATAACAGATTTCAGGTCGATAACGTCATTATGTGTAGACCCGAAAACCATATCTTGTGCGGTAGAAGATTAAAACAAACCACTCCAGACATTCTCGGGAAACATACGTATAATTGTTATGAAATGGATCAGCAAACTGTGAATACGTTTTGACGTAAGCTGTGCATTTGATTAGTGACACATGAATATTTGTGCCGGTGAGGCACTCGAACCCTGATTTCACACTTATCGTGAGCTCTCGCCTTACCCACTTCGGTTAAGTGTACGCGCCACCGGACTGAGCCTAACTTTCATCCATCACATTGTCCACTTTGTAATTCCCACACTGAGAGAGACAAACTTTTATTATCGTTATTTTAGCCCATTGACGCGTATATACGAATGATTACGTAATATTTGTGTTTATACTGTGTCTGTCTATTATATTACAATGTCCTTCAGATGTGTACGCATATCTGAAGAAACAGGGGGGAGGCGTTTCGCTGCACCGTGCCAGTGATTTCTGAACCATCTGGACAAGATTACATGCCGGAGTCCACAAAGCATTTCTTAAATTTTATTTTGAATAAATTCTTTTCTAGCCTATTAACGTCCATTGCTAGTGGTGCTGATGGTTAAAGCGTAAATTTAGCAGTGAGATATGTCTGTGTTCATATACTTCAGATTTTTTATAGTTATTTACAAGTTTGCTAAGGCCAGTCTTGTGATGACGTATTGCTTTAATTGTTTTAACATACCACGATAAGTTTTTTTTATTAATACCGATGACAGTAATTACTTGCTGTGTACAGTTATTGATAGCTTGTGAGTGTACATACTCGAATTTTTCCATATTTATTTATGAGTTTACTAACGTCAGTGATATAGTGACGTCACACACCACTAATGAAGGGATAATGTAGATTTTGTACTTAGCAACAGAGCATTTATTGTAAAATAATGCAATGTGGAAATCGTTTAACTTGCGACATGGGTACATTTAAAAAAAAATATCACGCACTGCTAATTGTTTATGCTGAATATTGTTATAATTTGCTTAAATATCACACTGTGGTAATTGTTCAATCTTGTATTTCTCAGTGTGTCTTTGGAACACTGAGAGAAAGTCGACAAAACTGTAGCGAATTATTATAAATAGCAATAGAAGGATGCCGTCATATATGCATGTGCTTACTGAAGGTACAATCAAGAAAGTATTTCTTTTTAAGTAATGCATTGCAGAAACTGTTTAGCGCAGTATATCTATGCATTTTGGTAAAATAATGGGTATGATAATCTTAGAATATGTAACATTACATACCCTGGTGTCCAAAATTAAAGCAACAAACCGATATTTCCCATGTCTGTGTCTAATTAATTGTAAAAAACGGTCAACCAGCGGCCCGTACGATCGTGTTCTGCACGAAAGATGTCATTCCGGTCAAAGGAAAATCATGCAAACGATCACGTCAGGGCATCTATGAAACGAGCCCCACGTCCACTATCGCTGTGTAAACAGTAACAGACGGTGCAGTATGGCACAAAGAAGATGGCTACCAGGCTTTCTGGCGTAGAGGGCCGTAGACAGAAAGGAAGCAGGACAGTCGCAAACTGATTTGGCCCCATTGCTTAATTTGAATGTTTCTGTTGTTTCTCGGTCGTGGCGACGGTTTATAGAAGACCATGGCAGGGGCGACTACATGTGAACTCAGAAGAAAGGGCCGTTATTTGGCTGTAAGGGCGTTACATTACCCCCGACAACTGTCACGTGAGCTCGCAGTATCCACTGGACATGTTGTATCGAGGTAAACGGTGTGCAGAAGGCTCCGGCGGAGTGGCCTAATTTGTCAGAGACATGCTGTTTGTGTACCTCTGATGCGTTTTAACAGAAGGGAAAGTCTGTAATGGAGTCTTCAACATGCCACCAGGACGGGTGAGCAGTGGGTCAATGTTGTTTTCACAAGTGAATCCAGATTTAGTCTGGAGAATGATTCTCGATGGATTCACATCTGGAGGGAATGTGGAACGCGATTTCGGTGCCCAAACATTGTGGAATGAGTCACAGCTCAAGGAGGATCCCTAATGGTGTGTGCAGGGATTATGTTTACAACTCGAACCCCTCTTCATGCAAGGTTTAACTGCTGTCAGGTATAGCGACGAGGTCTTGGGACCTCACCTGCGATTGTTGCGAGATGTTGTGGGTCCAGATGTCTTATTGTTGGACAATAATGCTCGACCGCATAGAGCACGGGCTGTTGATGTTTCTTTGGAAAGTGAAGATATTGCACGCATGGCGTGGCCTGCACGCTCTGCCGACTTGATTCTCATAGAGCATGTCTGGAATGCACTAGGGAGATGTCTTGCATCACGTCAGCATCCGACAGCCACTCTCCAAGACTGCGAGCAGCTTTGCAGGAAGAATGGCCGTTACTGCGTCAACATGACACTGATGAAATCATCCACAGCATGCCCCGTCGTTGTCAGGTCTGTACTGCTGACAGAGGTGGTCACATCCCACACTGAGCACATTAACCAGTTGTCAGAATGTGTGTGCAAATCCGATAAGTTAGAAAAAAAACGAAAAACATTTTTGTCCATCGTTATGCATGTTTCGATCTGTATTCGTTACAGTGTTTTTACTTTACTATAACCTGTTTACATTGTTTTGTGGCAAAAGAAACGCAACCTTGAAAAATTTCCATTTCGTATTTTAATTTTCGACACCAGTGTATTTACACGTACCTTAGAATGGAAATTTGGGAATTACGAGAAAACTAGTAAAATTATAGCAAATTACAATGGGAGGCTTTTATTCTTAGGACTGATTACAAAAAATAGTATTATGTGAAGGACGCAATCGAAATACAGTTCGTATGTTTACCTGTACGCTTGAAGCCATTGAATCTGTGTACTATTGCTGTAGCGATCAGACAACTTCCTCTTGTAGCTAAGCAAACTTTCACAATCTAGAAATCAGTCGACAAAGTGGATGTTCTTACCAGTGAAGGTTAACATCGTCAAACGTTTACAGCAGCATTGCGGTTGTTTGCTGAAGGTATCCTGATCATGACAAGGGGTAGCGTTTTGTAGTTATAGACATTACTTTAAAAAAAAAGGTTTTAACAAACTGGTCGTGTGAAGCAAAAAGCACGTCAACAAAAAACAACAGGAACTAATGAGGAAACTGCAGCTAACATAGTAGCAGCGTTAAAACACGGTGCTCATGTCACTACGAATAGCTTGAATGTATGAGTGGCATCAGTTGTAGCACTGTTCTGCGAATACTGCATTCCATAGCATTTTATCGTTACCAGATTTCACTCTATCACGTCCTAACCGCCGTCTGCTTCACGTCTGCTGTGTGGCGAGCTACCTTAATTTAAGTATTAACTGTTTTTTTCTTACTTGACACTTCTTCTTCCGTGTGTTTTTGCTTTTAGGAAGCTTTAATTGTCGAGTGCTATTAATAGTGTTCCATAGATTTCGTGTTTGTTTTGAATACAGCCAGAGAGAGTCCCTTTAGTCAGCCGTAGTGCCAGTAGTGCTAGTGTTTGCTTTCAATACAGTCCAGAGACAGATAGTGCTATTTTCATTGTTTTCTACAAGAAGTGGCTAGCAATCACAGTTTAGTCAATAATCAGCCGCCTTTAGTGAATTAGCAGTCTAGTTAAAAGTTGATTAAGTCTCTTCAGTAAATTGATTCCTTAGGATGGATAGGATGTGTGACTGCTGTGTACGGACACAGGAGGAGCTGGCCACTCTTCGCGAACAGCTGAGCGTGTTAATGGCCGCAGTCAGCCGTCTTCAGGCTGCTGCCTCGGAGTGTAGCGGCAGTGGGGAGTCTGGTGCGTCGCAAGGTACACCCCAGGTGTTACATGCTTCACCCACTGTCCCTGCTCTCGAGACATCTTCGCGGGTACCGGGCGCGGTTGGGCCATCATCTCCCCAAGGGAAGTGGCGGGTTCAGCGGCGTTCGCGGCACACGAGGCAGAGGGTAAATGTGGAGGCTGGCCGTGTGGCATCGCCCGCTCTGCCTGTGAGTGGACATGTGGCTGCTGCGGTGGTCTCGCGGTTCTAGGCGCGCAGTCCGGAACCGTGCGACTGCTACGGTCGCAGGTTCGAATCCTGCCTCGGGCATGGACGTGTGTGATGTCCTTAGGTTAGTTAGGTTTAAGTAGTTCTAAGTTCTAGGCGACTAATGACCACAGCAGTTGAGTCCCATAGTGCTCGGAGCCATTTGAACCATCTGAATGTGGCTGCTCCTTCAGCAAGGTCCGAGCAGGCACACGGGGGGGAGGGGTTTATTAGTTATTGGGAGCTCCAACGTTAGGCGGGTGATGGAGCCCCTTAGGGAAATAGCGGAAAGGTCGTGGAAGAAGGCCAGTGTTCACTCTGTCTGCTTGCCGGGGGTCTCATCCGAGATGTGGAATTGGTGAAGGCGGAAAGCCTCGCTCGCGGGGTGGAATCAGAGCTAACTATTTGTAGTATCGTTCCCAGAACCGATCGCGGTCCTTTGGTTTGGAGCCGAGTGGAAGGCTTAAACCAGAGGCTCAGACGATTCTGCGGAAAGCTGGGGTGCAAATTTCTCGACCTTCGCTATCGGGTGGAGAAATGTAGGGTCCCCCTGAATAGGTCAGGCGTGTACTACACGCCGGAAGCGGCTACAAGAGTAGTGGAGTACGTGTGGAGTGCACATGGGGGTTTTTTATGTTAGAAAATTCCCTCCTTAGGCCCTACAAGACGCCTTCTGAGACGCGGCAAGGTAGGAGTAGGCAAAATGCAACAGGGAATAACAATATTAATGTGCTAATAGTAAACTGCAGGAGTGTCTGTAGAAAGGTCCCAGAACTGCTCTCATTAATAAACGGTCACAACGCCCATATAGTACTAGGGACAGAAAGTTGGCTGAAACCAGACGTAAACAGTAATGAAATCCTAAACTCAGATTAGAATGTATACCGCAGAGACAGGTTGGACAGTGAAGGGGGAGGCGTCTTTATAGCGATAAGAAGTGCAATAGCATCGAAGGAAATTGACGAAATCCGAACTGTGAAATGATCTGGGTGAAGGTCACGGTTAAAGCAGGCTCAGACATGGTAATTGGAGGCCTCTATAGGCCCCCTGGCTCAGTAGCTGTTGTGACTGAGCACCTGAAGAATAATTTGGAAAATATTTCGAGTAGATTTCAACACCATGTTATAGTTCTGGATGGAGATTTTAATTTGCCGGATATAGACTGGGAGATTCAAAGAATCCAGTGAAAATTTTTAAAGTGCTTTATCTGAAAACTACTTTGAGCAGTTAAACAGAGAACCGACTCGTGGCGATAATATATTAGAGCTTCTGGTGACAAACAGCCCCAAACTATTTGAAACAGTTAATGCAGAAAAGGGAATCAGCGATCATAAAGCGGTTACTGCATCGATGATTCATAACGGGTGCCAGGGACAAAGAAGCCAGTGCTTTATCTGAAAACTACCTTGAGCAGTTAAACAGAGAACCAACTCGTGGCGATAATATATTAGACCTTCTGGTGACAAACAGACCCGAACTACACTCCTGGAAATTGAAATAAGAACACCGTGAATTCATTGTCCCAGGAAGGGGAAACTTTATTGACACATTCCTGGGGTCAGATACATCACATGATCACACTGACAGAACCACAGGCACATAGACACAGGCAACAGAGCATACACAATGTCGTCACTAGTACAGTGTATATCCACCTTTCGCAGGAATGCAGGCTGCTATTCTCCCATGGAGACGGTCGTAGAGATGCTGGATGTAGTCCTCTGGAACGGCTTGCCATGCCATTTCCACCTGGCGCCTCAGTTGGACCAGCGTTCGTGCTGGACGTGCAGACCGCGTGAGACGACGCTTCATCCAGTCCCAAACATGCTCAATGGGGGACAGATCCGGAGATCTTGCTGGCCAGGGTAGTTGACTTACACCTTCTAGAACACGTTGGGTGGCCCGGGATACATGCGGACGTGCATTGTCCTGTTGGAACAGCAAGTTCCCTTGCCGGTCTAGGAATGGTAGAACGATGGGTTCGATGACGGTTTGGATGTACCGTGCACTATTCAGTGTCCCCTCGACGATCACCAGAGGTGTACGGCCAGTGTAGGAGATCGCTCCCCACACCATGATGCCGGGTGTTGGCCCTGTGTGCCTCGGTCGTATGCATTCCTGATTGTGGCGCTCACCTGCACGGCGCCAAACACGCATACGACCATCATTGGCACCAAGGCAGAAGCGACTCTCATCGCTGAAGACGACACGTCTCCATTCGTCCCTCCATTCACGCCTGTCGGGACACCACAGGAGGCGCGCTGCACGATGTTGGGGGGTGAGCGGAAGACGGCCTAACGGTGTGCGGGACCGTAGCCCAGCTTCATGGAGACGGTTGCGAATGGTCCTCGCCGATACCCCAGGAGCAACAGTGTCCCTAATTTGCTGGGAAGTGGCGGTGCGGTCCCCTACGGCACTGCGTAGGATCCTACGGTCTTGGCGTGCATCCGTGCGTCGCTGCGGTCCGGTCCCAGGTCGACGGGCACGTGCACCTTCCGCCGACCACTGGCGACAACATCGATGTACTGTGGTGACCTCACGCCCCACGTGTTGAGCAATTCGGCGGTACGTCCACCCGACCACCCGCATGCCCACTATACGCCCTCGCTCAAAGTCCGTCAACTGCACATACGGTTCACGTTCACGCTGTCGCGGCATGCTTCCAGTGTTAAAGACTGCGACGGAGCTCCGTATGCCACGGCAAACTGGCTGACACTGACGGCGGCGGTGCACAAATGCTGCGCAGCTAGCGCCATTCGACGGCCAACACCGCGGTTCCTGGTGTGTCCGCTGTGCCGTGCGTGTGATCATTGCTTGTACAGCCCTCTCGCAGTGTCCGGAGCAAGTATGGTGGGTGTGACACACCGGTGTCAATGTGTTCTTTTTTCCATTTCCAGGAGTGCTTCGGAAGCAAAGGGAACTTCACAGAAAAATAAACATAGCCAAAGCCCTGCAGACAAACAAAAATTACGCGAAGCGATATGTAGTGTGAGAAGGGCTATGCGAGAGTCGTTCAATGAATTCGAAAGTAAACTTCTATGTACTGACTTAGCTGAAAACCCTAAGAAATTTTGGTCTTATGTCAAAGCGGTAGGTGGATCGGAACAAAATGTCCAGACACTCTGTGACCAAAATGGTACTGAAACAGAGGATGACAGACTAAAGGCCGAAATACTAAATGTCTTCTTCCAAATCTGTTACACAGAGGAAGACTGCACTGTAGTTCCTTCTCTAGATTCTCGCACAGATGAGGAAAGGCCGGTAGACCTGATGGGATACCAGTTCGACTTTACACAGAGTACGCGAAGGAACTTGCCCCCTTCATGCAGCGGTGTACCGTAGGTCTCTAGAAGAGCGTAGCGTTCCAAAGGATTAGGAAAGGGCACAGGTAATCTTCGTTTTCAAGAAGGGATGTCGAACAGATGTGCAGAACTATAGACCTATATCACTAACGTCGATCAGTTGTAGAATTTTGGAACACGTAATATGTTCGAGTATAATGACTTTTCTGGAGACTAGAAATCTAGTCTGTAGGAATCAGCATGGGTTTCCAAAAAGACGGTCGTGTGAAACCCAGCTCGAGCTATTCGTCCACGAGACTCAGAGGGCCATAGACACGGTTTCACAGGTAGATGCCGTGTTTCTCGACTTCCACAAGACGTTTGATACAGTTCCGCACAGTCGTTTAATGAACAAAGTAAGACAATATGGACTATCAGACCAAATGTGTGATTGGGTTGAAGAGTTCCTAGATAACAGAACGCAGCATGTCATTCTCAATGGAGAGAAGTCATCCGAAGAAGAGTGATTTCAGGTGTGCCGCAGAGGAGTGTCATAGGACCGTTGCTATTCACAATATACATAAATGACCTGGTGGATGACGTCGGAAGTTCACTGAGGCTTTTTGCCGATGATACTGTGGTGTATCGAGAGGTTGTAACAATGGAAAATTGTACTGAAATCAGGAGGATCTGCAGCGAATTGACGCATGGTGCAGGGAATGGCAATTGAATCTCAATGTAGACAAGTGTAATGTGCTGCGAATACATAGAAAGATAGATAGGAGGGTCTGCAGCGAATTGACGCATGGTGCAGGGAATGGCAATTGAATCTCAATGTAGACAAGTGTAATGTGCTGCGAATACGTAGAAAGATAGATCCCTTATCATTTAGCTACAAAATAGCTGGTCAGCAACTGGAAGCACTTAATTCCATAAATTATCTGGGAGTAGGCATTAGGAGTGATTTAAAATGCAATGATCATATAAAGTTGATCGTCAGTAAAGCAGATGCCAGACTGAGATTCATTGGAAGAATCCTAAGGAAATGCAATCCGAAAACAAAGGAAGTAGGTTACGGTACGCTTGTTCGCCCACTGCTTGAATACTGCTCAGCAGTGTGGGATCCGTAGCAGATAGGGTTGATAGAAGAGATAGAGAAGATCCAGCGGAGAGCAGCGCGCTTCGTTACAGGATCATTTAGTAATCGCGAAAGCGTGACGGAGATGATAGATGAACTCCAGTGGAAGACTCTGCAGGAGAGACACTCATTTGCTCGGTACGGGCTTTAGTTAAAGTTTCGAGAACATACCTTCACCGAAGAGTCAAGAAGTATATTGCTCCCTCCTACGTATATTTCGAGAAGAGACCATGATGACAAAATCAGAGAGATTAGAGCCCACACAGAATCATACCGACAATCCTTCTTTCCACGAACAATACTAGACTGGAATAGAAGGGAGAACCGATAGAGGTACTCAGCGTACCCTCCGCCACACACCGTCAGGTGGCTTGCGGAGTATGGATGTAGATGTAGATTAATATCAACGCTTTCAAAATTGTTTACCGTTGTCCAAATGATGTCTACAAAAACTCCAAAGAGTTGCTGAGTTTCTGCACAAGTTTTTGTATGCAAATGAAGCATCGTGTACAAATCATGGGCAAATCAGTCTTCCGATTATGCTCTTCTGGTCCGTTGAAAAGAAGTGGACAACAACGACCTTGATATGTCAAAGCGTGGTGAGGGCTATTCAAGAATCGCATCATCGATCCCTGTTTTATTGACCGGTCTATAACAAGCCAAGCGTATATGTAGTTCCTACAGGTATGCTGTCGCAGTAATTGGAAAACATCCTGCCGGATGTCAGACAACTCATGTAGTACCAACATGACAGATGCCCCACCCATTTTGCACAGATAATTACAGAAATTCTCAGTAGATCATACGGAGATCGTTGGACCGGTTATTCGAAAAACACAAAATAACTTCCACGCTCATCAGATTTAAAATCGCTGGACTCCAGTCTGTGCGAAAAATTAAAGCAAGATGTCTACAAATAAACATCAACGATTCCTCAACACATTAAATGGCATTTGACACGGGCATGTGCTGCGACAAGTTTGGATCAAATTCTGTGTGCAACATTGACTGTCCGGAATTGCTTTCTAGATTGTGTCAGTACTTTAAGTCAACCATTTGATCACTTTTATTACTTTTAAAGTCATGAATATATGAACGGCACCTGAGTTACGCATTTGCTAACATTTGCTGCAGTAATTACTACTTTTGTGTGACTTGTTCTCCTGACGTCTGCCGTATTGTAAGCGTCTTACTATTTAATCAACTTCCATTCACGCAATGTCGTTCAAAGCTTCTTGATAGCCTCTTTCCAATGTCACTGAACAAATATATAAGGCGTAAAAAACAACTGTACAGATTTGTAGAGTTATTACAGGAGATAAAAAGAAAACCTTTTGTTATGCAGGGTGATTTTTTCCACCGTGTACAAAGTCTAGGGATTGATGATTGAGAGGATACGGAACAAAAAACCCATGTCCGCAAATGCATAGTTCCCATGCTAGAGACCATTTATTCAATCATACTTTGTTACAGAGACTGCAGTCTACTACGCGCTGTACCATGCAGCCACAGTTAAAATATGCATGGTTTCCTACTAGAAGGGGATACAGTTCATCATACGTCATGCTCTAGCGCCCTCTCCTCCCATAGTAATTGGTAATGTTGTGTCCTATTCACGTCTCTTGCTGACTCACCTTGTAGTGGGTGTGGTACACCGTTGTACACATTGGTTGAATATTCGAAACGAGAGCTTGCTGACATGGTGTTTACGTACAGAAAGGCAAATGGCAAATGACAACGGGCGGCGGGAAGCAAGATTGCACCAAGAGACCTATCCCCGCAGACAACAACCACATCATTCAATGTTTGCAACAGTGTTTCGCCGTTTGTCTGAGACAGGGTCGCCCGGGAAAAGGGAAACAATAAAGGACGTACCCGAAATGTTCGGGCAAAAGACTTGGAGGAAAATGTCATTAACACTATGGAAGGCGACCGCCGTGTCAGTACGAGGCCGTTGGTCCACCAGTACACGGTAAGCCAGACGACCGTGTGGAACATTCTCCTTGATACTTGTAACTATCCTTATCACTGCAGAGCTTACTAGCGACAGACTTTTCACATAGGTAGCAGTTACGTCACTGATTTTTTCACCAGGCAACCACGATTCTAGGATTTGTGCCATCCATGCTATTCACAGATGCGTCCACCTTTACGCGGAGTGGTATCTTCAATTTTCATAACAGTCATTCGTGGGATAGGATGCAGAACCCCTCATGGTATGGTGACAGCGAATCATCAACATCGGTGCAGCCGGAATGTGTGGGCTGGAGACCACATTTTTGAACCAGTGTTCCTTCCACATCGCCTCAGACGCCGGACCTATCGGCATTCCTTGCGGGTGACTTTGCCTCTCCAGCCGAAAGAAGTGCCATTGATGATTAGAAGAGTTATGTGGCTGCTACATGATGGTGCTCCAGCCCACTTCGCCGTTAATGTCATGACGCATTTCAATCGTGTCTTCTTGGTCGATGGATCGGACGAGGGGGCCCAGTCGGATGGCCTGATGGTTCACCGGATCTCAACCAGTGCAATTTCTGGTTATGGGTCCATCTCAAAAGTATCGTGTATGCAGAGCCCATTTCAGATGTGAAAACACTGGAGCAGCGTATTCATGCTGCCTTTGACACTTTTCGAATGCAGCGTTGCCGATGTGAATGTGTGAGACAGAACATGCTACGGCGCGTACACTCATGCGTTCAGGCACTTGGAAACCATTTACAGCACACACTGTAACTGTGGCTGCATGTTAAAGCGCCTATTAGACCGCAGTCTCTGTAACAATATATGACTGAATAAATGCTCTCTTGCAGCGAAACCATGATTTCCCGATATAAGTTCATTAGCACATTTTTTTTTGTTTCGTATCCTCTCATCGATCAATCCCAAGAGTTTGAATAGGGTAGAAAATTCATCCAGTATAATGCAAATATCAGAGGTGCTCCGTTTCCCGCTTCAAGGGTTTGACGCTGGACTTCTCTTAGGCCAACATTCACAGCCGTTTTCACTGCTGCGTATACAACTAGTTAACATTGAAATCTGATTTGCAACACAGTCACATCTTACTGCTAGGTATGGTATGTTATTTTTACTGCTAATAAAATTCATGTGCCTGGATAAGGCATACGTTATTATTGTTCATGTTATGTTGTGTTTACATGAACGTTTCTACTGATGTTTATATGTGCTCGACATCTGTGTACACACTAAACGAGTTAGCTGACATTCATCTCACTTTCCTGTTGACGTCAGAGATCAGATGTTTTTCCTATTTCCCTAGTTCCCTGGCATTGTTGGGAGGGATGCTCCATTAGCGTGGCCAGAACGTTCGTCCAAGCTCACTTCTACATATTTATTTTTGCGAGGAGAAATAAAGCGTTTGGTGTACGGCACACAGACAGACATTCCACAAAAGCTAGTTATCCGTTTGGCTGAAAGCTGCAGCCACAATCGGTGAAACACCTCGTTGTTTTCAGCGTATTCAACAATCATCAGCCTGTACATGCCAGTTGTGCATTACCGTAAACGGCTGACATTTTCAGCAACATTTATGAATCAATACTCACACTTTTAGAGTCAAAACCTTCATGGATTCCTAGCAGAGAACGGCGAAGCTGTGATTTTTTGCCACATAAAATGGTGTTTCGTTTTATCTCCTCCAAACACTCTAAAAATTTTATGTGTGTTTATTTTACACTTAGAATGGTTCTATTTAAAGGTGAAACTACGCCTGTACACTTTACAAAATACTTTCGTCTGTAAGAAACTTGGCCACCTAGTCTGCTATAACTTATCGGAAATCTCTCCTCGATGTACTTACTCATTCTGATTGTATTTTGGGTGGCCTGTCGTAACTGCATCAGCCTGCATTTGAAATGCAGATCTCTGAATTGTAGATTGATGATGCGGCGGGACGAAAAGAGGACGAAGAGTGCGCGGTGTCGCTGCACGGCGCGGCCAGTGGGCAGGCGTCCAGCGCGGCTTATCCGACCGGCTTTACGGAGCGAGACTGCGCTGCAGCACTTTCTTACATGACGTATGGCGGCTAATAAACTCCCTGCTGAATTTCTCCGGCCAGATAGCGCGCTCTACTACTAGCGCAGGCATTAATGGAAATGACAACCTGTATGCTCCAAATGGCTGCATACTAACTTCGCCTCATATCAGGAATCACAGCGTTGACCCTTCAAATATTTTGACTTCTAATGTAGATGAGAGGCGCTTGATAAAACGGTAGGTCAATATCACCTTTATTATATATCTGACATCCACTGCTGGAAACAAATACCATGAATCACGGTCATCAATTCTGTACCTGCATAATTTCTAACTTCATTTACCTACATTCCGGTCCTCTTCACGATCCTTCCTGTATTGCATTACTTGATCGATCCACCATCGGTTCCACATGTCCTGCCCACACCCATTTCATAGGAATTACATTCATAATAATGTGTTACTGTGTACTTTTTTCTGCTGATACATTTATTTGTCTTCGCAATTCTCCTGGTCTTTATTTTCCTGGCCATTATCGTATACGTTCATGGGCTTGGCATGTTACTTTATCAATTTGGGAATAGAGTTAGAGGGTAGCCGGATCGGATTTCCTTAATGTCACCACCCATCACCCCCCCCCCCTTCCCCCCGCTCGCCTAACTTCCGTTCCTGGGACAGAAGTTATATACCCAATCTGTCTATCTCTAGTGTAATGGCTGAGAATCGTGCAAGTTAGGCGGGAAATGGGTACCAGCCTGGTATTCGTCTATTCGGACGTGGGAAACTTTCTAAAAACCAGATCAAGGTTGGCCCTCGTCGTTAATCGACCGGGCGAATTAGATCCGACACCGGCATGACTCTCCGAAACGTGGAAGCGGTGTAGCGACGCGTGCGGCTCTCCGGGGAGGTATTCCTGTATCTCGAATCTCTCATTCGTTTCTGCACTGTTTCCTGAACAACATTCAATTTTTAAACGTTAATTGAATTCGGAATTTCATGGCAGTGCGACATGTGGACACTGCCAATATGCTCTGATTGTTATCGATCCGTTTGTGACGCTTTGGACACCTATTTTTAAAAATTCTACCACGTTCACCAAAAGCAAATCAAAACAGTTTTATTCTTCTGTTGATTTCATTACCTCTCCAACTAGACTTTTATTTCAATTGCAGACTACGCAGAAGTTTGACAGTAGGATTTAAGACGTCATGGCACTGTTTTCATCCATTGATTATATATTTTAGGCGTACTTTTAAACTTCGTCTACTGAGTTCTTTCATTCGTTCTTAAGGTTGATTTCAAGTAGTGGCCAAGAATACAGTATCATGAGAGAAACGAACTTATTCCATACATTCTAAAGATTTGAGAACTTCTAGTAGGGCTGCTAAGATCACTTCGCGCGTCATGGAATCTCCCTGCTTGGCTCTTCCTTCAATTCTGAATATCAAACTCTTACACCAGCGTCATGAGAGTTGCCTATACGGCGAAGCCCCGGGGGCCACAACTGGAGCCAGAAGATCTCAAGCGCCGGTCAGGCCGTTAAGCTGCAGCATAGCCACCACCAGAGCTTACTGACCGTTGTGGACCTGTTTGTTTCTGCGAGATCACATAATCTCAAATAGATCCAATTATATCCTGGAGCTGCCAGGACGTTAAGGCAAGCGCTGAGCTGTGGCAGATCAGTTTACTCATTCGAGTGCTCTGAGTCATTCGCCGACCACAGTAGTGCTCCATCAATCAGAGCTCTCGCTAAGGAAATCTTAGAATCTCCGATGCACGTAGACCACCTGCTGCTTTCTTTTACCGAAAATCCACAAGAATTGGACCTCATTCCGCCTCGTCGTATCTATAATTGGTTTACCAACATACAAGCTGGTGAAGTGCTTGGACAATCTCTTCGTTCCACAAGTTGGACACTGCGAACATCATATTAAAAACTCAGCAAGTTTTATCAGCTGAATTAAACTTCTTCGACTTAACTAGGGTGATATTGTCAGTTCTGACACGGTGGCGCTGTTAATGAAGGTGCCTATTAATCCTTTGTAAGTGACGTGATCGGGATATTTAGATACACACTTATGATTTCTTATTTTCTGTACAATGGCCAGTATTGCTATGAGACGGACGACGCTGCAATGGGTAGCACTTTAGCTCCAACTGTTACAAACCTCTTCATGGAGAATTCTGAGGATATTGCCTTAGACATGGTGCCATTGAAGCCTAGTTTTTTATTTCGATACGTTGATGACGTATTCGTCATTTGACTCCACGGACGTCAGAAACTTGACGAGTTCTCGGAACACCTCAACAGAATTAAGAGTAACATCCAGTTCACCATCGAGATGGAAAACGTCAGTGCGTTGCCTCTCCTCGATATCCTCGAAATGGGTGCCTTGGCCACCGCGTATAGGAAAACTACCCACACCGAACTTTACTCATCAGTCATCATCATCCAGCACAGAAGCGCACTGTTTTGCATACCTCGGTATATCGTGCAAGAGTAGCATCAGACGCTAATGACCTGCCCCATGAACTGAACCACCTACACAAAGTCTTTAAAAATGACGACTATAACGATCATTAAAGAAATGAAGTGATTTTAAGGAAGAATTCCAACAAGACCACCGACGCGGAGCCGGAAAAAGAACTTCCTTTCTAGTCTCTGTGGCTGTGGTTCGGGCAATATAAGCCACCTGCTGAGAAAACACAGGATCCAACAGATCTAGAGGCCTACGACAAAAATCAATCAACTACTGAGACCAGTTAAAAACGCACCTGGTCTCAGAAAACTAGAGATCTGCAAGATACCTTGAGAGTGTGGCCAGTCTCAAGTTGGGCAAACAGTGGATCAACTCAGAAAGGAGAATCAGATGTTTCATCGCCTGAGCTATCCCCAGAATTCAGCTCTAGCTGAGTATGCTTTAGTCAATGGACTCCGGATAAAATTTGACGAAACGTCGGTCTTGCTTCGCTCTAACGACTTCTAGGCTCGTGTAATTAATGATGCCACTGAAATAAAAATCACCGGTAACATCCTAAACAGAGACGATGGCCAGCATCTCATCACAGCGTGGGACCCAGCGGTTGTGCGGTTGAAGAGGGCACATCGAAAGCCGAGTCAACATAATCCCATATGAGGCTACGCCTCAAGCACCACTGACATTACATCGGCAGCTAGTGTATATAAAGGACGTACCAGAAGCCTACTGGCAATCATACCACTTGACAATGGCCAAGGAATGTTCTGCCGAAAGGTCGTGTAGATTTTAATTACGTGACGTGGCTCGAGCTTTTTTTTATTATGTTGTCGCCTGTACAGATTATCCACAAACGTGAATTTGTACGGCTTCGAGTTCCACTTTAAAGGTTAGCATTTAACGATTATCGTTTGAAAGTGGCTATTGTTAGGGAGTATAAAAATAAGTTTATCCTTATTGTGTGCTCTGCTTGACAATTGCTACTCACGTAACTGCCGGTGTTACCATTCCAGTTTATTTCCCGATAGGTAAGTTATTTATTTTTCATTGTGTAAATCAATAAAAATTAAGAGAACTACTTGCTTAACCAATATTGCAATGGAAGTTATAAAGCTTCAAATATAGAGGAGATGCCAAACACCACAGGTTCCTCAGGAGATCATGAGGAGCGGACTTCCACTGTTAGGAAAGGAAGACACTGTAAAGAGACCGCAAGAGGAAAGAAAGGGAAAAAGATTAAGACGTTTCAAGTGTGGTAGATCAGGGGACAAATCAACCAGTAAGTGATGTGTTGGGGTGCGATAAGTCGACCTGCCGTGAGCATTTCAAGGAAGTTTGTGTTAATTATTTGGACAGTGAGGACTAAAATAATACATGTATCAGAAAGTAAGTTCGGAAATGTTGGTTTAGCTGTTATATTAATGAGGCTCACACACAGGTATTGCAGTGTATAGTTCAGAAACTACACTTAATCAATTTTACTGAAATATAAGTTCACTTTTGTTTGTTTTCATTAAAATAGATTATGTGTGCATGTTATAAGATGTATAGTGCGCTCATGTGTGGAATTCAGAAATCAACTGAATCCTACATCATTATGAGGATACATATCATATTATGATTCGTCGTTGTTAAAATAACACTGAAAACAATGGTCGGTGACACCAATAATGTAACTGGACTTCTCGCGACTACTGCAGCCTTAAAGAAACGTGACATGTACATCCTGTAGCAGAGTGGTGGGTGCAAACCTTCTTCTAAATTTCTTAATCGACTTCATTCGTGCGTGGTACACATATTGCTATCTGGAAAGAAATACTGGGTACTGGGGGAGTAAGAATCAGCAATCTGCAGTTGGGGTGGGGCTGTTAACTTGTATATAGTGGGAGCGAGGGAGATATGTACAAAGGGGGGGGGGGAGAGGGCATAGACAGAGTGTGAGGGAGGAGGAGGACACTGACACAGCTATGAGAGAGGAGGAATTGGACACAGTAAGGTTGAGGAGGAAATGGACAGAGAAAGGGAAGAGGAGGAGATGAACATGGAGGTGGAGATGATGGAGAGAGGAAGGAAAGAAGAAAAAATGCGTATAGTAAGAGAGAGGGGAAGCGAGAAGTAGGGGGACTGATAGGGGGTGGAGGAGGAGATGAGCAGAGAGATGGGGCGTACGACATCAATAGAGAAAGGGAAGACAAACAGACAGAGAGAGAAGGGAGGAAGAGATTGTCTGAGAGAAGATGAGCAAGAGATAGACAGAGACACGTGAGGAGGAGATTATCATAGAGAAGAGAGAGGAGAAGATAAAGGGGGTGAGGTATAGAGGGATCCAGAGGAAGTAGAAGGGAGAGGAGGAGATGGACAGATAGGGGGCTGATGAGATGGACATAGAGAGATCGAAAGAGGAAATAAATACATACACGGACAATGCCGGGTATTCAGGTAGAATATAGAGTGAATCACATAAAACTTTCACTGCAAATACGGCGGAAATGGAAAGTGATGTTGATGTGGGATTTTCACAGAATGGATTGGTAGTCGTATTGTCGTATTGTTAGACAATCAACAGATTGTAATAATACACACAAAGTGCATTTTTTTGTGCAAACATACGCTTTTAAATGATTCTATGCCTATTGATATTAACAAAGTAAAAGTATAGTAAATTGATATCTCAGTGGTGTTTGTTGCAGGATTCTAGTGCGAGTCGTTTACGAGATATCGTATTTTGAAAAGTTTCCACACCTCTACCTGTTTTTGCCATTCAATGTGCGTAGTTGCTAGGTACGATGCTGTTATGTTTGTTTACAGTGTGCTTGTGTGTCCCTTGAGTGCACTGCGAGTTACTAGTTAGTTAGTGTGTGTCAGTCCAAGCAGTAGGTCGTGAGTGGACGATGGGATACACCAAAGCAGAAAAAGCCAACAGACTCATGGTGTATGGAGAGTGTATGAAGAATGCAGTTCGTTCTTGTACAGCGTGGGCAACGACAACCATCACGACAGTTATTTGTCAACCTCGTCCACCAGTTACATGAAAGTGTTAGTATAATACCTAGACAACCTAATAGAAGGAAACAAGTGACGAGGAAAGAGGAGTAAATTAATGTTTCTGTTGCTGTTGCAGTTGATCTGCACGTTAGCTCCCGCACAATCGCACGAAAAAGTAGCATAAGTCAGGCAAGTGTCCTACGTATTCTCCGTCAATACAGGTTCCATCCCTATAACATCTCTCTGCATCAAGAGCTGCATGGAAACGATTATGAGAATCGTGCTAATTTCTTTACATGCACATTAAGACAGGATACTCAAAATGTATCATGTATCTTGTTTAGTGATGAAGCCACATACACCAGTAATGGCCTGGTAAACCACAGAAAAATGCAGTATTGGTCTGTTGATAACCCCCTTTGGTTTCGTTAGATAGAAGGTCAGCGCCCATGGAGTGTAAACAAGTGGTGTGGCAAAGTGAATCATGAACTCATAGGCCGGTTTTCATAGACGGTTTACTGAACGCACACAAGTATCGCAGCCTCTTAACAGACCATCTTCCACGGATGCTAGAAGACGTTCCTCTGCAGAATAGGAGGAACCTGTGGTGTCATTCCATGTCAGACTGGAAGCGTGTATTGGCTGTGCCGGTAGTCATTTTGGAAACAATCATCATCATCATCATCATTTAAGACTGATTATGCCTTTCAGCGTTCAGTCTGGAGCATAGCCCCCTTATAAAATTCCTCCACGATCCCCTATTAAGTGCTAACATTGGTGCCTCTTCTGATGTTAAACCTATTACTTCAAAATCATTCTTAATGGAATCCAGGTACCGTCTCCTTGGTCTGCCCCGACTCCTCCTACCCTCTACTGCTGAACCCATGAGTCTCTTGGGTAACCTTGTTTCTCCCATGCGTGTAACAAGACCCCACCATCTAAGCCTGTTCGTCCTGACTGCTACATCTATAGAGTTCATTTGCAGTTTTTCTTTGATTTCCTCATTGTGGACACTCTCCTGCCACTGTTCCTATCTACTAGTACCTGCAATCATCCTAGCTACTTTCATATCCGTAACCTCAACCTTGTTGATAAGGTAACCTGAATCCACCCAGCTTTCACTCCCATACAACAAAGTTAGTCGAAAGATTGAACGGTGCACAGATAACTTAGTATTGGTACTGACTTCCTTCTTGCAGAAGAGAGTAGATCGTAGCTGAGCGCTCACTGCATTGGCTTTGCTACACCTCGCTTCCAATTCTTTCACTATGTTGCCATCCTGTGAGAATATGCATCCTAAGTACTTGAAACCGTCCACCTGTTCTAACTTTGTTCCTCCTATTTGGCACTCAATCCGTCTATATTTCTTTCCCACTGACATTACTTTCGTTTTGGAGATGCTAATCTTCATTCCATAGTCCTTACATTTCTGATCTAGCTCTGAAATATTACTTTGCAAACTTTCAATCGAATCTGCCATCACAACTAAGTCATCCGCATATGCAAGACTGCTTATTTTGTGTTCACATATCTTAATCTCACCCAGCCAGTCTATTGTTTTCAACATAAGATCCGTAAATAATAAGAACAACAGTGGAGACAGGTTGCAGCCTTGTCTTACCCCTGAAACTACTCAGAACCATGAACTCAGTTTACCGTCAACTCTAACTGCTGTCTGACTATCGACGTAAAGACCTTTAATTGCTTGCAAAAGTTTGCCTCCTATTCCATAATCTCGTAGAACAGACAAAAACTTCCTCCTAGGAACCCGGTCATATGCCTTTTCTAGATCTATAAAGCATAGATACAATTCCCTGTTCCACTCATAACACTTCTCCATTATTTGCCGTAAGCTAAAGATCTGGTCCTGACAACCTCTAAGAGGCCTAAACCCACACTGATTTTCATCCAATTGGTCCTCAACTAATACTCGCACTTTCCTTTCAACAATACCTGAGAAGATTTTAACCACAACGCTGATTAAAGAGATACATCTGTAGTTGTTACAATGTTTTCTGTTTCCATGTTTAAAGAAATCTGTGCTGGTAAATTGTATTTTGTTTTTTAGTGTGTACTACCACAGTTACCGTAATGCTGGTTTGGAAACTTTTCAAAATACGGTATCTCGTAAACGACAGGCACTATAATCCTGCAACAAACACCACTGACATTTTGATTTACCCTGCTTTCAGTTTGTTTATGTCAACAGGAATTTTTCCATTTAAAACAGTGCGTTTGCATAAAAAATACGCTTTCTAAGTGTCATTACAATCTCTTGATTGGCTAATAATACGAGCCCTTGTCTACCAATACATTCTGTGAAGGCTGCACATCAGTCGTACTTCCAATTTCCGATGCAAGTATTAAGTCATTTCCCCTGTATAATAAAATTTCTCTTGTAAATGCTCTTGGAAAATTAAAATAAGTCTTCATTATTTCAACAACGTTAGGATAATTTACACTTACAAATATTTACAACACGGTTTCACACAGTCTAGTTAATTAATGTGACCACAGGTATTTTCGACGTCAACGCGCAGTAATCACTCACAGGCGGCAGCTGGCAACACTAGCAGCGGAGGGTATATAAAACGTAACGGGGGACGCGGGAAACAGCACAGTTGTTGTCGTAAAGTGTAAATAGACCGACGTATCGGATATCCAAAACGTAATGATCATTGGCTTTCGGGCCAAGCATGAAAGTATTTCCGAAACAGCCAAATCTGTAAACAGTTTGCGCGTCGTTGTGGTTAATATATTCTCTACATGGCGAAATGACGTAAACCAAAACCGACGCCGAGGCAGCTGTGGTGCATGACGAGCAATAGATGACAGGCATGAACAAAGGCTTTGGAGATATGTAAGAGAGAAGAGACGCGCAACTATTTAGCAAATGACCACCCTGCTGAACCAAGGAGCTACCCACAGTGTCTCCTCTACGACCGTTCAGGGAACGCTGCTGCATATGGGCCTCTGCAGCAGACGCCTGGTTCACTCACCCACTTCTGCATGGGACGCCTGGTTGATGCGCCCATGCTGACTTCTATACATCGACGACGAAGGCTAGAATTTTCACGCCAACTTGATGTCCACTCAGTGGTGACGGACGGCCCTTTAAGGTGACCTTGAGCAGTTAAACAGAGAACCGACTCGTGGCGATAACATATTAGACCTTCTGGTGACAAACAGACCCCAACTATTTGAAACAGTTAACGCAGAACAGGGAATCAGCGATCATAAAGCGGTTACAGCATCGGTGATTTCAGCCGTAAATAGAAATATTAAAAAAGGTAGGAAGATTTTTCTGTTTAGCAAAAGTGACAAAAAGCAGATTTCAGAGTACTTGACGGCTCAACACAAAAGTTTTATCTCAAGTACAGATTGTGCTGAGGATCAGTGGACAAAGTTCAAAACCATCGTCAGTATGCATTAGATGAGTATGTGCCAAGCAAGATCGTAAGAGATGGAAAAGAGCCAAAGTCGTACAACAACCGAATTATAAAACTACGGAAGCAAAGGGAACTACACAGCAAACATAAACATATCCAAAACCTTGCAGACAAACAAAAATTACACGAAGCGAAATGTAGTGTGAGGAGGGCTTTGCGAAAGGCGTTCAACGAATTCGAAACTAATGTTCTATGTACTGACTTGGCATAATATCGTAAGAAATTTTGGTCTATTGTCAAAGCGGTAGGTGGATCAAAACAAAATGTCCAGACACTCTGTGATGAAAATGGTACTGAAACAGAAGATGACAGACTAAATGCTGAAATGCTAAATGTCTTTTTCCAAAGCTGTTTCACAGAGGAAGACTGCACTGTAGTTCCTTCTCTAGATTGTCGCAAAGATGAGAAAATGGTAGATACCGAAATAGATGACAGAGGGATAGAAAAACATTTAAAATCGCTCAAAAGACAAAAGGCCACTGGACCTGATGGGATACGAGTTCGATTTTACACAGGGTACTCGAAGGAACTTGCCCCCCTTCTTACAGCGGTGTACCGCAGGTCTCTAGAAGAGCGTAGCGTTCCAAAAGATACGAAAAGGGCACAGGTCATTCCCGTTTTCAGGAAGGGACGTCGAACAGATGGGCAGAACTATAGACCTATATCTCCAACGTCGATCAGTTGCAGAATTTTGGAACACGTATTATGCTCGAGTATAATGACTTTTCTGGAGACTAAAAAACTTCTCTGTAGGAATCAGCATGGGTTTCGAAAAAGACGATCGTGTGAAACACAGCTCGCGTTTTCCGTCCACGAGACTAGGAGGGCCATAGACAAGGGTTCCCAGATAGATACCGTGTTTCTTGACTTACGCAAGGCGTTTGATACAGTTCCGCACAGTCGTTTAATGAACAAACTGAGAGCATATGGACTATCAGACCAAATGTGTGATTGGGTTGAAGGGTTCCAAGATAACAGAACGCAGCATGTCATTCTCAATGGAGAGAAGTTTTCCGAAGTAAGAGTGATTTCAGGTGTGCTGCAGGGGAGCGTCGTAGGACCGTTGCTATTCACAATATATATAAATGACCTTGTGGATAACATCGGAAGTTCACTGAGGCTTGTTGCGCATGGTGCTGTAGTATATCGAGGGGTTGTAACAATGGAAAATTGAACTGAAATGCAGGAGGATCTGTAACTAATTGGCGCATGATGCAGGGAATAGCAATTGAATCTCAGTGTAGACAAGTGTAATGTGCTCGAATACACAGAAAGAAAGATCCTTTATCATTTAGCTACAATATAGCAGGTCAGCAACTGGGAGCTGTTAACTGCATAAATTATGTTGGAGTAGGAATTAGGTGTGATTTAAAATGGAATGACCATATAAAATTAATCGTCGGTAAAGCAGATACCAGACTGAGATTCATTGGAAGAATCCTAAGTAAATGCAGTCCGAAAACAAAGGAAGTAGGTTGTAATACACTTGTTCGCCCACTGCTTGAATACTGCTCACCGGTGTGGGATCCGTACCAGATATGGTTGACAGAAAAGATAGAGAAGATCCAACGCCGAGCAGCGCGCTTCGTTACAGGATCATGTAGTAATCGCGAAAGCGTTGCGGAGATCACAGATAACCTCCAGTGGAAGACTCTGCAAGAGAGACGCTCAGTAGCTCGGTACCGGCTTTTGTTGAAGTTTCGAGAACATACCTTCCCTGAGGAGTCAAGCAGTATATTGCACCCTCTTACGTATATCTCGCCAAGAGACCATGAGGATAAAATCATTGAGATTAGAGCCTACACAGATCTTTCTTTCCAAGAAAAATACGAGACTGGAATAGAAGGGAGAACCGTTAGAGGTACTCAAGGTACCCTCCGCCACACACCGTCAGGTGGCTAGGGCAGTATGGCTATAGATGTAGATATTGAATCACATTTTATGCTCCATCTATATCTACATTTACATGGAAACCACCTTCACAGTTCTCTATTATTCTAATTTCCTATGGCGCGCGGAAATAATCCTTCCGTACGAGCTCTGATTTCCCTTATTTTATCATGATGATCGTTTCTCCTTATGTAGGTCGGCGTCAACAAAATATTTTCACATTCGGAGGAGAACGTACGTGATTGTAACTTCGTGAGAAGATTCATCCGCAACGAAAAACGCCTTCGTTTTACTAATGTCCATCCTAAATCCTGTATCATTTCAGTGGCACTTTCTCCCCGATTTCTTGACAATACAAAACGTGCTCCCTTCTTTGAACTCAATTAATCCTATCTGATAAGGATCCCACACCGCAAAGCAGTATTCTAAAAGAGGACGGACAAGCGTAGTGTAGGCACTCTCATTACTAGATCTGTTACATTTTCTGTGTGTCCTGCCAATAAAAAGTAGTTTTTGGTTAACCTTCCCCACAACATTTTCTGTGTTCCTTCCAATGTAAGTTGTTCGTAATTGTAATTCCTTGGTATTTAGTTGATTTTACGGCCTTTAGATTTGACTGATTTATTGTGTAACCAAAATTTATCGGACTCCTTGTAGCACTCACGTGGATGAACTCACAATTTTCGATACTTATTGCCAATTGCTAATTTTCGCACCATACGTATATTTTTCTAAATCGATTTGCAATTTGTTTTGATATTCTGATAACTCTACTAGTCGATAAACGACAGCGTCCTCTGCAAACCACCTAAGACGGCTGCGCAGATTGTCTCCCAGATCGTTTATGTAGATAAGGAACAGCAAAGTGCATATAACACGACTTTGGGGAACGCCATAAATCACTTCTGTTATACTCGATGGCTTCCCGTCAGTTACTACCAACTGTGACCTCTCTGACAGGAAATCACGAATCCATCCACATAACTGAGACGATATTCCATAAACGCACAGTTTCACTAAAATCTTCCTGTGTGGTGCAGTGTCAAAAGCCTTCCGGAAAGCCTGAGGTACAGAATCTATTTGAAATCCCTTGTCAATAGCTCTGAACACTTCATGTGAATAAAGAGCTAGTTGTATTTCGCAAGACCGATGTTTTCTAAATCAATAAACCGATTTCTTGGAGGTAAATCATAATCTTTGAACACGACATATGTTCCAAAATCCTGCTGCATATTGACGTTAATGACATGCCCGTGTAATTTAGTGGATTACTTCTACTACCTTTCTTGAATATTGGTTTGACCCGTACAACTTTCCAGTCTTTGGGTACGGATCTTTCGTCAAGGGAACAGTTGTTTATGATTGTTAAATATAGAGCTATTGCATCAGCATACTCTGAAAAGAAACTAATTGGTATACAGTCTGGGCAAGAAGGATTGCTTTTATTAATTCATTTAAGCTGATTCACAAGTCCGAGGATATCTACTACGATGTTACTCATGTTGGCAGCTGTTCTTGATTCGAATTCTGGAATTTTTACTTCGTCTTCTTTGGTGCAGGAGTTTCGAAAGGCTGAGTTTAGTAACTCTGCTTTAGCAGCACTGTCTTCGATAGTATCCCCATTGCTATCGCGCAGAGAAGGCATCGATTGTGTTTTGCTGCTAGCATACTTCACACATGACAAGAATCTCCTTCTGCCACGTTTCGAGACAAAGTTTCGCTCTGGAAACTATTATAAGCATCTTGCATTGAAGTCCGCTCTAAATTTCGAGCTTCTGTAAAAGATCGCCAGTCCTAGAGATTTTGCGTCTATTTGAATTTGACATGTTTTTTCGTTGTTTCCGCAACAGTGTTCTGACCCGTTTGGTGTACCATGGGGGATCATCTCCGTCGTTTGTTAATTTATTTGGTATAAATCTCTCAATTGCTGCCGATACTGTTTCCTTAAATTCAAGCCACAACTGGTCCACGCTTACATCGTTAATTTGGAAGGCTTGTAGAGAGAGGATAAGTTACTCTCTCACCTATTTTTCGCATACAGGAAATTATTAAAGATTCTGTTACAACCTGACGCCCATTGAGCGAGACTTCAGAAAATTAAAGGGGTGAGCAGATATTGATGGAGCCTGGTAGGGCAGCAAAAGCATAACCTATTTTTATGATTCTTAGCTTGTAGAAATGGCTTGTTGGGAGTTGAAAGCCATTGGCGGAGTCCCCATCCATAGCCATACAGGGCAGCCCCTCATCAGGACAGTGCTCCAGCAGGACAATGCCATGATACCTGCCGAGGTGCCAGTAGAAGCCTGGACAGGGGCGACGGTCTAAAGGGATGCGTCTACACAGTGGAGCCATTAACCGGGCACTGTGTGCAGAGTCACACATAGTAAAAATTCACATATTTTCTCGTTCATCGATATTGCAAGAAGGCCAGTGAGACACTTCCCTTGGCCACCCCTGTTGCATAAGAAAACTCTGGCATCTGAGAAACTATTAGAGATGGAATCTTTATTACACCTAATAGCTAGGACTAACAAGCTCCAAGGCACATGTGATATAGATAAAGATCTTTGAGATATATCTGTATGCTTGTTGCTGTGGAAAGAGACTCGACTTCAGAGAAAATCATCTTTTCCCCTCTGCGAAAACTTAAAAAAGCTAATAATTGGCGGTTTCTTTTTTTCAGAGATGCACAATTCTTAACTCTTGCCCTGGCTTGACATGAGTTGTGCTGTCATGTGGCAGGGGAGATTTATGGCCTGTAGAGCCTTGTGATGGGCTCAGGATGGTGTGAAGGTGGTGTCGTTCGTGTATTTTGAGGGGAAAATGGAATTTTCTTTCAGGATAGGTGGGAAGCTCTCGGGGTGTGCGACTTTGGTCTGGTAAGCACTTGTGGTCGAAGCTCTGGCATGTGTGGTTGGTACTTGGGACCTGTCCTGAGACTGACTTCACTTACGAGTAGTTTAGACTGGGGAGCCTGTGGTGAAGTTTCTACGGTAGCGACAGTGTGACTTCAAACGTCTCAGAATACTTGTTTGCTGAGGTCATACTTATTCGTTCTTGTTTTACCAGTCTTGCCATTTGGTATCCTTGTGTGCTCTGTCGCATAAGTGAAGCAAATTGGTCCTTGATACTACCAGCGAATGGGTGCGTAACACACTGAAATCTACCATGATTTCAGGGGTCTGGTAGACAGTATATTGCGATCCGTCTGCCTAATCGCTAGACTGTGAGATTTTTGCATTTATTTCGAGACCGCGATCGATTCTCATGTGCTGCCTCCACGTCTCACCTCCTCCGCTGGACACATCTCGCCAGCTGCAAGTCACGTTGCCTCATGAAGTAAACAGGGTAACGTACTGCCGCTCCGGCATTGTCAGGGCGTACAGATCTCAATCGCCACTTGCTCTCAGCTGCACCTATGTAAAGAAACTTTAGTAGATTTAATCAATCAAAGTCTACTCAGCGTCAGATCAATTCAGCTTGCATTATCCACATATTGAGGGCCAGAATACTTGAGTCACTGATCACGTAGTTAAACTGTCTTTGCCAACCAGGCGCCACCCAGTGGAGTGGTTAGTCATCTGCTAGTTGTTTAGGGAATTCAATCTATAACTTGTTTAGTATAATTTATGTACTGTTTGGTAAAGTAAATGTTGTTAGTATACTAAATTTTGCCAACATTCTCAATCAATTAAATAGTCCAAAGGAGTTACCTATCATCTTTTAGCAAGGTGTCAGGTGAATTTTTTTCTCCTTTATGCTAAAGGTATATTTTTGGTTTATTTTTGGAGGATTTGGTAGTTTCAATATTCAATCTCGCTACGAAATCCCTGTTTTCACTAACCCCTGTATCCGTTCTGATACTTGTTATTACCTCAGGATTATTTGTTGGTAAGACGACAAGTGCATTTTCACAATCGTTTACTGTTCACGGGGGCTCATGAACTAACTGGTCGAAATAATTTTCAGGGAATGCATTTAGCACAATTTCGGATGATGTTTTATGCTTAGCTCTGGATTTAAAGATGTATCTTCGGCAGCATAGAGAGGGTAAATTAAAGTCACAAACAACTACTTCATTATGAGTCGGGTAAGTGTTTGAAATCAGACATAAGTTTTCTTTGAACTTTTCAGCAATTGTATCATCTGAATTGGGAGGTCGATAAAAGGATCCAATTATTATTTTGTTCCGGTTGCGAAGAATGACGTCTGCTCATACTAACTCACAGGAACTATCTACTTCAAATTCGCGACAAGGTAAACTATTTCTAATAGCAAGAAACACACCACCCTTGTTTAGTCTATCCTTTCAGAACATTGCTAGGTTCTTCGCAAAAATTTTGGCTGAACTCATCTCTGGCTTCAGCTAGCTTTCAGTGACTATAACGATTTCAGCTTCAGTGCGTTCTATCAGCTCTTGGAGCTCTGGTAATTTTCTAACATAGCTGCGACAATTTAAAATTTTCATACCGATGGTTGCTGTACCTACCTTCTTCCTGTGTCTGGCCTCCTCCCTTTGAGACTGAAGCCCTTTCTGTGTTTTTCCAAGACCTTCTAACGTAAAAAACCCTCTGAGTCCACTTCACAGACCTTCTGTTACCCGTGCAGACGCCAGCTGCGTGTAGTGGACTCCTGACCTATTCAGCAGAACCCGAAACCCAACCACCGTATGGCACAAGTCGAGGAATCTGCTTCCTACACCGTCGCAGAACCGACTGAGCCTATGATTCAGACCCTTCACTCGCCTCTGTACCATAGGTCCGCAATCGGCCCTGTCGACTATGCTGCAAATGATCACTTCTGCTTTCATCTGGCAAACAAGACTGGCCGCCTCTACCACTTCTGTTAGCCACTCGAAACCCAACTACCGAAGCACTCGGTTGAAACTGAATAATTCTCCCCAAATTAGGAACTTATAATATATCACAAAATCCGTTTACTTTCCGACACAAAAGTAAACGCGAGAACTTTGTCTATTACATATTAAATTAACATCCAGAACCTCAAGAAACCGAACTATCAAAACACACAGATGAAATAATACACCTCGCTCCTGGTTAGGAACTCGGTAAAAGTCACAAAATCTGTTACCTCCCTGTTCCCTCCATAGGCGTGTGTAGCTCTGCAACAATCGGCGTTACGGTCCAGACCGAAGGAGGGAGCGTTATGGTGTAGGGAATGATTTCGTGGTATTCCCTGGGTGGTCTCGTAATTCGCCATTTGAGTGGATCAACACAAGTATGCATATATCCTTAGGGACCATGTCTAGCCCGGCATGCAGTTTGTTTTCTCCTCAGCGTGATAGAATCTATCAGCAGGCAATGCGACATGACACACGGCTTGCAGTGTGCGTTCGTGGTTCCAAATGTACCGATATGGTTCTACTGTACTCCCCTAGAAACCGAATTCCCCGAATTAAACCCACTCAATAATCTATGGAAGCACATCGATCGGGCTGTTTGCGCCATGACTCGTCAAACGAGAAATGCATCGCTGATGGTCATGGGACTAGAGTCGGCATAGCTCCACATTCCTGTCGGCAGCTTCTAGAACCTGACTGGCTCTATTCCTGTACGTCCGCGTTGAAAAAGGTGGTTGCTCAAACTTTTGACATGGGGTCATATTAATGTGTCTGGAACGTGTAATTTTGTCGACGAGAGAGAAAAATCAATTGAATTTACTGTCAGAACGTTTTGATAACCTTTGAGAAAGTCATTCTGTAATACAAATAATGATTGGCACTGTTACGTCGTTAACGATGAATACCAATATGTCTGAGGCAAGATTTTTGGGTAACTTTCTGTCTTCTCTAGTAGTGAATGTCCTCATGGATTTAGGTCAGAATATTTCCATAAGAGCAGTTGCAGAACAAAACTGAATAGGCAGTACATTGCATGTCTGCTGTAGTTGGCCATAATGTGCGATGTAGTGAGAGATGGAGTCAAAATTCATGCTTTTTCTACCGACTGCCCTAAAAAATAGTAGAGGCCAGTTAGAAAATTTTCTGCGGGATTCATGTACCTGGACGGTAGCGCGGCTAGAGTGAGCTGTGTGTGGCAGTTTTAACTGATTTATTTACTGAAACTGTCAAATTATGTAACATGCTCTCGTGTTTCTTACAGAAGGAAATTTAAGACATATTTTTGTTATGGCAACCAAAGTGAGATATGTTGTTTATTAGAACTTTTGATGATAATTACTGATAAACCCTTTTTGAATTAAAAATTGGAACTAGGAAAAGACGTAAGACTATCTGGCGTTAAGAAAACAAAAAACTGTAAGACGTTAAAAAACATAGAGACGTCGAGAGCTTGCCTACAGTACCAGTGGAACGTGTAGGCCTCAAAAGCTACCCAGAGCGCTGCGCCATCGAACGGCAAACTATTTTCATACATTACGTATCTATTAGTTTTCGGCGGCGTACAGTGGTCAGAGGACTGTAATGTCCCTCACGCTCTGTTGGGGTATTCCGTAATCAAGTGCTATTTTACAGTTTTCAGCGTACGGCTGCTGCCTGATGCTCCAGCCACACGCTTTCCAAATTATTCCCACGAATTGCCGCCCTGCCAGACGCCTGCAGCCGACGCAACTCCACTCCAGCGTGACATCCGCTGCAGTAACGAGGGCCCCACGAGCACCGGACACAACCAGCACTAGTTTGCCTTCTCTAGCCAAGTCACTCCGGCAAACTTCCTGGTATTCACGCACCGGGCTGCCTTTACAGGACCGGTGCCTGCAACTCTTGATGAGAGCGAATCGAGCTTCTACTACGAGCCTCCGACAACAGCGCATCAGAGCAAAGACTCTGATAGTGCAACCGATTCCGACCTTGCCGACGGCAGTGACACCAATTGTGACAGACTGTGTGCTCTTTCTCACACCTTCACGGAATGGTGATGTATACGTGACTTTTTTTCTAATTGATAAGGATGATCTTTACGTTCCTTTCACTCAAAAATTGTTGGTTTTGTTCATGATTTTGTTTGTCTCATGTTGAAATAAACATCTATTGTTCATTACTACCGTGGAATTTCCTTGCTCTCTGACGCACAACTTTCTAGTCAGTCCTTTATGTTAACAACGAAAAGGCGTAGTCGTAAGGTTTTAATTACTACGTCAAAAAACACGTCACGTAATTAATTTTCTATTTGTTGGGAGGTACAGCTTTACAGTTGTGTTGCACACTGATATTCCTCCGCCGCAATACCATAGTACTCTGCTAGAAGAGAGGAAACCGCATTGCGCAACCCATTGATGAAGAGAGGAATGGCGTGCTAATTCGTTGTCGGCGTTTGAAGGGAAACAACGCTAGAATAATCCATACTGAAATGGTGTAAGTGTGAACTACCATTAGCCACAGCAGTTAGGTGGTACAGATGCTTCCAGTGTTGTCAAAAAAATTCCAAATGAGGAAGAATTAAATGGCAAGTTATATCTCCATGAATAATCGAGAATTGCAAAATAAACGGAGGCCCAGCATATCACAGATGAGTCGCTAGAGGAAAAACTGAATATCTTAGAGTATGACAAATGTTCGCGCCTGTCGGGTTCGGCTACTGTTCACTCTTACCAAAAATGTCTTCTGAGATGAGGCAGCAGAGGAAATGTTGCATCTGTGTCACGCCAATCCAGACGACTTCTTTAGCTGCGTAATCACCATGGACGAGGGCTGTGGGTATCACAACGATCCCGAGCCAAACGAGAAATACAAATATGAGGACTCACCACTTCCGAAACTGGCGAAGATATAACCATCATTGGGCAAAGTGAAACTGCTGGAATTTTTTGGTACTGCCACAACATGGTGTAAACGGATTTTGCAATTTCCTGACGTGGTTACATGAGCATGTCAAGACAAAGCGTTGCGAGTGCTGCCTAAGGCAAGTTTTTACTTCCAGTTTATTCTGCACGTGACCCACATGCTGCTTCTGATATAAATATATAGATAGATATAAAAATTTTCCTCACTATTGTATTTTCCTGACGAGACACCTAGTGACCTCCTCCTGTTCGTTAGGATGAAGAAAACGTTACGTGACCAGGTGATCTCTGAGGTGGGATATTTCCGGAACAGCCAAAATGCAGACTTTCACAACCAGAATCTCCGACAATCATCCGGCGTTGAGAAATATATGTCACATGGAAGGATGGAAATGTAGAAGAATGCCAACAGCAACTCCCTCGTAGCATTTTGAATTTTTCAAGGTAATAATTACAACTTTATAATTACCCCTCGTATAGTTGAATCTTAACATCGTTAAAAGAGCCTGCAATATACGTCAGATCGGCGTGAAATGTACATAATGCTGGGATGTTTAAATGATTAGCAATTCACAGCAACCGCTTAAAGCAGGTAGGAGCAAAACCAACCACATTCTAGATTTATGTAAAATTTGCAATGTTGGGTTTTGTGAGAAGATCTTTAAGATCTCATTTCAAAACGAGAAACGTCTACCAACACGTGTCAGAATTCGACAGTGTCAGCTTCTTGGCGTTTTGAGACTATGGTTTATCTTTTCTTATACTACTGCCAGCATTGGCAGGAATCCCATGCGTGTCAAGCAGATATAGAATCGGTGGGTTGAGGATGGCCTTTCTGAAAGCCATGCAAGACCTCAGCGACCCCACGTGAATGACGTCCTAGAGGACAAATATAATGCTTGTTTGACACTACAGGATAGTACATTCAAGGCTCGTTACTTCAGTCAGTAAATTGGCTTGTTTGGACCTAGACAGCTACCTATAAGGACAGAGCCACGGTGTTTGGAGTACCACGGACTGTCTGCAAGGCTACTTTCGGAGCAAGGAGAGCGACGTGAACAGCGGTGGACCCAAGAAAACTGGACTCAGGATTGGAGCCATCTCGTCTTTTCATACGAGTTCCAGTCCTGCGTACAGCATCACGACGGACATATATGTGTGCGAAGAGTCAGACGAGAACGTAGTTTGCAAGATTTCATTCTCCATCGTCATATATTGTTAGCATCTGGCTTGACAGTATAGAATGCTATTTGGCACACAACAAGATTACCTCTTGATCGCAGATCCCGTAATTTGGACAGCGGTAGTTACCTTATTTATGTTTTAAGGTTGGTGGTTATCCCGTATTGCCGAGGTCTCCATGACATTACCTTCAAACAAGATAACTCAAGATCCCACTTTGTCAGTTCTGTTCTGACCTGCTTCGTCGATAAAGAGGCTGTTTCCATGGCTAGGAGTTCTCCAGATCTCTCGCACTTCAAACATCGGGTCATGAGTTGCCAAGTGACTGGAACGACGGCATCCGCTAGCCTCTACGACTGATATACTTGGTATACAACTGAAGCTTTATGTTATGTCGTACACGTATTTCTCATCCAAGTTCAGTTCGACTCGATGGCCGAGCAGGCTGCAGCAACTGTTGTATCGAGAGGTAAAAACTCTGTAAACTAAACTTCGCCTCACGTAACCACAAAATCACCAACAAATTTAGTCATACATACTTTATGATGTGCTGTAGATGCGCAGTAAGTGTAATTTCGTCATTTTCTGTGCTATTTGGTGTTGTAATTCAGGGGAAAAGGAGTGAATTTGGCTCTGTTGTTGTTGTTGTGGTCCTCAGTCCGCAGACTGTTTCGACGCAGCTCTCCGTGCCACTCTATGCTGTGAAAGCTTCTTCATCTTCGAATAACTATTATTTATTATTTTCATCTCTTGGTATCACACTATCTTTTTTACCTGACACCCCTCCTCACCCCACCCCCCGGCCACACACACACACACACACACACACACACACACACACACACACACACATACTCTTTCCTCCAGTATTATCTTCAGTATTGTTGTGCAGCACCACGTTTTAAAAGTATCTATTCTCTTATTGTCCAGACTATTTATCTTTCATGTTTCACTTACATACACGACGGTACTCCAGACAAATACCTTCAGGAAATACTTCCTAACATGATGTCAACAAATTTATCTTCTTCAGAAACGGCTTTCTTGCACCAAGCGAGGTGGCGCTGCGGGTAGCGCACTAGACACGCATTCGGAACGACGACTGTTCAAACCTGCATCCAGGCAACCAGATTTATGTTTTCCGTGATTTCCTTAAATTACTCAAGGCAAATGACGGCATGACTCCTTTGAAAAAACACGGCCGATATTCTTTCCCATCCTTGACACAATCCGAGATAGTGCTCCGTTTCTAATGATTTCGATGTTAACGGGACGTTCAACACAATTTTTGCTTTGCTTGTCATTGTCTGTCTACATTTGATATCCTTTCCACGTCGGCCATCGTCAGTTATTTTGCTGCGCAAATAGCAAAACTCAGCCACTACTTTCAGTGTCTCGTTTGCTAACGTAACTCCCTCTGCATCACTTTATTTGATTCGATTACATTTCTTTATCCTTGTTTTGCATTTGTTGATCTTCATCTTATATGCCCCTTCCAAGACACTATCCATTCCGTTCAACAGATCTTCCAAGTCCAATGTTGTTTCTGACAAAATTAAAATGCCATCAGCAAACCTCAAAGTTTATATTTCTTCTCCCTGAACTTTAATTCTTCCTCCAAATTTTTCTTTGGTTTCCTTTATTACTTCCTCAGCGTACAAACTGAATAACATTGGGGATAGGCTACAACTCTGTCTCACTCCCTTCTCACCCACTGCTTGGCTTTCATGACCACCGACTCTTATAAGTACAATCTGGTTTCTGAAAAAGTTATAAATAGCCTTTCGTTCCTTGTATTTTACCCCTGCTACCTTCAGAATTTCAAATAGTGTGTTTCATTAACCATACAGTAGAGCTGTATACCTTCTACTAGCTCTGTTATATTAGTATCTACCTATTCAAAAGAAGCATAAATATTTCAGCGACTCGCACTATATACCTTGTGGAGCAGCGTTTGGCATCCTGCCGCAACATGATGCTGGCATGGGCTCGACTAATGACTGAAGTAATGCTGGAGGGTACTGACACCGTGAATCCTGCACGGCTGTCCACAAATCAGTAAGAGTGCGACGGGGTGCAGATCTCTTCTGAACAGCACGTTGCAACACATCCCAGGTATGCTCAATAATGTTCATGTCCGGAGAGTCTGGCGGTTAGCGGAAGTATTTAAACTCAGAAGAGTGTTCCTGGAGCCACTCTATAGCAATTTTCGACTTGCGGGGTGTCGCATTGTCCTGCTGGATTTACCCAAGTCCGTCGGAATGCACAATGACATGCATGGATGTAGGAGATCAGACAGGGTGCTTACGTACCTGTCACCTGTCAGAGTCGTATCTAGACGTGTCAGGGTCCCATATCACTCCAACCGCACACGCCCCCTGCATTACAGAGCCTCCACAAGCTTGAACAGTCCCCTAGTAATATGCAGTGTCCATGGATTCATGAGGTTGTCTCCATACCCGTAAACGTTCAATCCTCTCGATACAATTTGAAACAAGTCTCGTCCGACTAGGCAACGTGTTTCCATTCGTCAGCGGTCCAAAGATGGTGTCGACGGCCCAGACAAAGTGTAAAGCTTAGTGTCGTGCAGTCATCAACGGTACATGAATGGGCCTTCGGCTCCGAAAGCCCATATCGATGGTGTTCCGCTGAATGGTTCACATGCTGACACTTGTTGATGGCCCAGCACTGAAATCTGCAGCAGTTTGCGAAAGGGTTGCGCTTCTCTCACGTTCAAGGATGCTCTTCAGTCGTCGTTGGTCCCGTTGTCGCAGAATCATTTTCCGGTCTCAGCGATGACGGAGATTTGATGTTTTATCGGGTACCTGACTTTCACGGTACACTTGTGAAATGACAGTAAGGGAAAATCCCCACTTCATCGCTACCTCGCAAATGCTGTTCCATCACTGGTACGCCGACTATAACACTACGTTCATACTCACTTTTGTAGGAGCAGTAACCGATCTAACAATTGTTGTGTCATATAGGCGTTGCCAACTGCAGTGCCATATTCTGCCTGTTTGCATATCTCTGTATTTGAATACTTATGCCTATATCAGTTTCTTTGGCGGTTCAGTGTAGTAACTGGGCATTCAGTGTACGACTGTATGTTTGTATTATTCTCTTGTGTGAACGATTTCTTCAATTCGAAATTTAAACCTTCGACATTACTTTTGCTATCTTGACGACTTGCTAAGAGATGAAAGGTAACTGGTTTGGACTATTTAACTGATTGAGAATGTTGGCAACAACATTTATTTTTCCAAACAAGACATACATTAAACTAAATAAGTTATTGATTGAATTCCCTAACAACTAAAACATGATTAAGCATTCCACTGGGTGGCTCCTGGATGGCTAAAACAGTTTACTGACATGATCAGTGAGTCAAGTACTCTGGTCCTAAAAATGTGGCTAATGCAAGCTGAATTAATTTGACGCTGAGCAGACCTTGATTAGTTAAATCTACTGAAGTTTCTCTACATACAATAAAGATTCCATCTCTAAACATTTCTCAGATACCGGGGTTTTCTTATACAACAGAAGCAGCTGAGGGAAGTGGCTCACTGGCCTCCTTGCAGTATTGGCAAAGACGAAAACATGTGAATTTTTATTACGTGTGGCTCTGCACTCAATGCCCAGTTTACAACTCCACTGTGTTGACGCATTCCATTAGACCGTCGCCCCTGCCCAGGCTTCTGCTGGTGCCACGGCAGGTATCATGGAATTGTTCTGCTGGAGCCCTGTCCTCACAAGTTCTGCCCAGTCTGCCCTGTACAACTGTGGACCTGTCTGGCAAGATTTACTAATGGATGGCGCCGCCGCCAATTGCTTTCAACTCCCAACAAGCCATTTCTACAAGCTAAGAATCATAGAAATATCTCATGCCTTTAGCACCCTACCAGACTCCATCAGTGTCTGCTCAGGCTGTTAACTTTCTGGAGTCTCGTTCAAAGTGCGTCAGGTTGTAATAAAACCTTTAATAATTTCTGTATGCGAAAAACAGGTGAGAGAGTAAGTTGTCCTCTCTCAGAGATAATCTCAACTCCTTCCAAATTAACTCTCATTTGGTCTCAGTCATCAAACACATACATTCTCAAATGCTCAATGAACAAGGAAATAACATGTGTAATCTGTCTTATTACCTAAGTTGTGTAAATTTGTGTATTACTTCCTATGACATGAAAACAAATAGAGGCACATAATCATTGTCGAGAGCATTAATAAATGTGCAGAAAAAACATGGATCTCACAATTAACATTTTTCAGTTGCTACATAGAAGAACACAAAAAGATATTACATAATGATATTACAGAAAGCTATCCTATCACTCCCTCCACAAGGGTCTCTGGGAAGCCAAATTTTACAACGGAAAATGTCACACGAATTGAGAACTTGGCACTTATGCACATGCACAAACTGTGACTGGTAGGTCTGAAGAACAGCAATTTTTGCCAGAATAGAATGGCCCCTAACTCAGCACATGACACGGCAGAAGTGGTGACAGACGTCTCTGGCGTTCCCTCCTGTCTCTGGCTGCATCTGGCATCTTGGCAGCATCTGGCAGTGGCAGCTTCCGGATAGCAGCTGGACCCTTAGCCTCATCCTGGTCAGGCCGCTGTCAGCCATCAGCGACTGGCTGGACTGCGTTGGATTTGATGTGCAACCCGCCCCCTGGAGTAGAAATCCATTTACCATTAGCGCGACCTGCTACAGCCCTACTCATCCCATTTGCCTCTGAATCGGAACTCGCGCCTGCTTTCACGGGACAGCGGATTAGCTGGCCTCATGTCGACGGAACACCTCTCTCTCGGCACACCGCTGAGTCATTTAGGCTCAGCGTGCACTCGACTGTGGTGTCACGGAGTGGCCTAGTGGTTCTAGGCGCTACAGTCAGGAACCGCGCGACCGCAACGGTCGCAGGTTCGAATCCTGCCTCGGGCATGGATGTGTGTGATGTACTTAGCTTAGTTACGTTTAAGTAGTTCTGAGTTCTAGGGGACTGATGCCCTCAGAAGTTAAGTCCCATAGTGCTCAGAACCATTTGAACAATTTTTTGTGATGCCACCTGACTCGGTTGACCCTCGATTAGGAGCATGGCGGGCCGTTGGCCGCTAGGGAGTTGTTGCCTGTGTGTGATGGCGTCCCGCTGTCTGCGCTAGCATCAGACTTGCCGCCTCTACTGGTAGACGCCCGGGCTGCGTGACGTGAACGAGTCAGCTGGCAGCGGCCGGTTCTGTCACTGCGGGCGGTCCCCTTCACCTGGGCTGCTACAGCTGACTCATTACGGCTGCCCGCTCCACTCACCCTTCACTGACTGTCATAGGCCGTGACATCCTGTCTGCTGTGTTGGTTCCAGAGTCCAATGCCGGATCTGCACAATCCTCATGTGTGGTCAAGTGCCATATTCTCTCACAGATGTCGTTACATCGATATAATCAATTTACAGAAAAAATAATGAACAGTAAACATTTTGTTAGTACCTTTTTTTGTTTTTGTCTTTTTGTAGTATTACTAAGGACGCAATATCAGAAATAAATTTAATGATTGCAGTGCACTGTTAATGTTGTATGGACGTAAATTATGAGGTGTGAGGTGTCTTTGTTTGTGTGTTTGTGTGTTTTTGTTAGTCTTTGATTAGTTCTACTCATGTCATGCACCCTAATTTTACGCTGGCGCTACCTCTGAACCTCCACCAAACGGGCAGACTCCTCCCAATACTAACATCCTGTACTACCCTATGCCTTTGCTAATACTGCCAAAGCGAAATTTCTTGCATTTCGTTCCTTGTATACTCTCTTTTATTTTTCGATGTCTGGCGGTGTTGTCTGCTGACGCTGAAGTGGTCAGGAAGTGCGTCTACTCACTCAGGTGCTGGTGATTTGCCTGAAATCGTTGTAGTGGCATTTATGATTGTGTACACGTACTTCAACATAGTACAAGGATGCCTCCTGTCTCCTCTGTCAGGATCGCTGCTGCTGAAATTTGTGTTTCATATATATAAAAGTTTTAAAAAGTTTCATTTTTAGTCCATGGTATCGTTCCTATTGCTGGGTCTAGGGATCGCCACCCTAACGTGACTGGCACTTGTCCGTGCTAATTCCCCTTACTCAAATGGCACTGGCAAAATTCCACTATGAGACAGGCTACACCGCACGACAGGCGATGGCTCATAGCACACCGAGTCTTAAGACATCGACACGCTCCCAAAGCGTGGACCGCTAACTCATTACGAAACACATCCGAAGATCGAGGCGCACGTGCTCTATGGCACGATTCACCCTTTACACCACGAAAAAACCATAAAGTGACGTATATCCGTCCCTTGAGCAGTGTACAAGAAACCACGAAAAGTAAACAGAAACAATTTCATTGGCCATGGTGACACCTGTGAAGGCTCTTCTACGAGAATGCTGTGACAGAGTAAGATGCTCAATTGCGGTCAAATTACTACAGATCCCCGTGCTCTCCTGGGAGCGGAGATCGCACAACAATTGTGCGGTCCAGAAAAATAATTGCTGCACTCAGCTGTGTGGAATATTCAGTATTGCAATGGGCGGCATCGGTGGCCGAGCGGTTCTAGGCGCTTCAGTCTGTAACCGCGCTGCCACTACGGTCACAGGTTCGAATCCTGCCTCGGGCGTGATTGTGTGTGATGTCTTTAGGTTAGTTAGGTTTAAATAGTTCTAAGTTCTAGGGGACTGATGACCTCAGATGTTAAGTTCCATAGTACTCAGAGCCATTTGAACCATTTAGTATTGCAACGTGCCTGGTCTGGCCTGCCTCAAAATGTGCCAATTGTTGATGAGATATTACTTGCAACGGAGTTTTAATTCAATCTGCCATCTGCCAGCGAATGTTGGCGTCAAGATGTCACAAATACGCAACTCATTTGACCATGTTCAGCAACGACTAATTCTGAAAACTAATGGAAAGGACTAACAAACAAAATAACGCCGAAATAGAACAAATGGAAAATTATGCTAAGCAACACAATATCAACATTAAATTACGTTAAACAGTTCATCCATGGAGACTATTTACATACTGCCCCTTCTCTGATCTATAAATCTACTATGTGCACTGTCTTATTCTACGAATGGCATTACATGACAGACATGGTGGATGCCAAGAGATTTCCTTCATTTCAAGGTCTCTAGTTCCAGAGAGGTCAAGTGAGCGATTCTCCAGACACGGACAGGCCCATAATACACTCCTGGAAATTGAAATAAGAACACCGTGAATTCATTGTCCCAGGAAGGGGAAACTTTATTGATACATTCCTGGGGTCAGATACATCACATGATCACACTGACAGAACCATAGGCACATAGACACAGGCAACAGAGCATGCACAATATCGGCACTAGTACAGTGTATATCCACCTTTCGTAGCAATGCAGGCTGCTATTTTCCCATGGAGACGATCGTAGAGACGCTGGATGTAGTGCTGTGGAACGGCTTGCTATGCCATTTCCACCTGGCGCCTCAGTTGGACCAGCGTTCGTGCTGGACATGCAGACTGCGTGAGACGACGCTTCATCCAGTCCCAAACATGCTCAATGGGGGACAGATCCGGAGATCTTGCTGGCCAGGGTAGTTGACTTACACCTTCTAGAGCACGTTGGGTGGCACGGGATACATGCGGACGTGCATTGTCCTGTTGGAACAGCAAGTTCCCTTGCCGGTCTAGGAATGGTAGAACGATGGGTTCGATGACGGTTTGAATGTACCGTGCACTATTCAGTGTCCCCTCGACGATCACCAGAGGTGTACGGCCAGTGTAGTAGATCGCTCCCCACACCAAGATGCCGGGTGTTGACCCTGTGTTCCTCGGTCGTACGCAGTCCTGATTGTAGCGCTCACCTGCACGGCGCCAAACACGCATACGACCACCATTGGCACCAAGGCAGAAGCGACTCTCATCGCTGAAGACGACACGTCTCCATTTGTCCCTCCATTCACGCCTGTCGTGACACCACTGGAGGCGGGCTGCACGATGTTGGGGCGTGAGCGGAAGACGGCCTAACGGTGTTCGGGACCGTAGCCCAGCTTCATGGAGACGGTTGCGAATGGTCCTCGCCGATACCCCAGGAGCAACAGTGTCCCTAATTTGCTGGTAAGTGGCGGTGCGGTCCCCTACGGCACTGCGTAGTATCCTACGGTCTTGGCGTGCATCCGTGCGTCGCTGCGGTCCGCTCCCAGGTCGACGGGCACGTGCACCTTCCGCCGACCACTGGCGACAACATCGATGTACTGTGGAGACCTCACGCCCCACGTGTTGAGCAATTCGGCGGTACGGCCCCCGGCCTCCCGCATGCCCACTATACGCCCTCGCTCAAAGTCCGTCAGCTGCACATACGGTTCACGTCCACGCTGTCGCGGCATGCTACCAGTGTTAAAGACTGCGATGGAGCTCCGTATGCCACGGCAAACTGGCGGTGCACAAATACTGCGCAGCTAGCGCCATTCGACGACCAACACCGCGGTTCCTGGTTTGTCCGCTGTGCCGTGCGTGTGATCATTGCTTGTACAGCCCTCTCGCAGTGTCCGGAGCAAGTATGGTGGGTCTGACACACCGGTGTCAATGTGTTCTTTTTTCCATTTCCAGGAGTGTAGATGGGATATAATTTGTGGCATAGCTGTTTCTGTTTGTTAGATATAAGGAAACTTCTAACGAGCACTTTTTGGCCAATGCTGTACTCTATTTCTTGTGCTTTTCTATCCCAACTCTCTTTCCGTTTCGCTCCTGCCTCACGCAATCTCCTGAGTGCAAGGTCAACAACTTGTTGGTATTGTTCTCGAGTTCAGGGCGAAATTTTACAACTTCACGGGTCAGATCTGCGGGTTACCTGTTCTCGAGAACTGTTATTGGTGCTATTTTGGTGATACCGTGTGCCAACTCGTTCATCACGTCCTCGAAGTCACGTAGGAAAACATCCCAGGTGGCGTGTCGTTTGGCGCAGTAGATATGGGAGAGGTTTCCCACACTTTTCATCACTCTCTGTACTGGCGACGAATGTGGATGTGAATTGGAACCGAATATTGGTTTAATTCCGTTTCCGCAACATCTCTGTCCACTTCTCTGACCGCAACTGAGATCCATTGTGGGAGATGATCCTGTCGACATGACCGACTTGCGTGAGGGAATCCTTGCAGAATGCTCTACATACTGACTGCGCAGTTACTTTCTTGAGCAGGGTTAAAGTGAAATACTTGGATGTCAGCTCTCCTAACACAAGGATGTAGAAGTACCCTCTATTTCTTCGCAATAGTGGGCCCATAAAATCTGTTGCTGCAAGGTGCTTCAGCTTCGATGGGATGTGGGATATCGAGGTGCTTGCGTTGCCTCAGGGACGTGCTTTGACATCTGACAAGCTTTGCACACAGCCAGAACCCTCCGAAATTCTTCTGTCCACATTCTTGAAATGGCACAGTGTGCGTAATTTTACGTAGCACTTCCTGGGTCCAAAATGTTTGTAACTCAGGTGCGTGTGCCAAATGATCTTGTCACCAGTTCATCTGGAATGCGAATGCGCCAGGGCGCTCCTTCTCCCTCACTTCGAAAGAGCAGAATGCCCTTTCGTACCATGTAAAACTGCCTTAGTTTTGACTCCCTCTTGTCTTTTACCCTGTTTTTTAGAGCAAATAGACCTGGATCCTTGTCCTGCTCCTTGCTGGTGTACTTGAGGCTCGAGATTGCATAATCCTCAAATTCAACCTTCTTCATATAGAACAGGCTGTAGTGCGTTGGCCTGACTTGTTTCTACCCCCACAGTTGAATGTGAGAGCGCCTCTGCAATGATGTTCTCCTTTCCTGGCATACGTGTGATCGAAAAGTCGTACGGATGGAGCAAGAGTACCCATCTCGTTAGATATTTGCGAAATGTCTCAAAGCCGAAAACAACCACCAAAGCTTCTACCTCACTCGCCGTATAATTTCTGTCACACTTGTTGAGGACTCGGCTTCCAAAAGCAATAGTTTTGTGCAGCACATTTCCCCTTTGCTGATATCTTTGGAAAATCACTACAGTAATCCCAGAGTAGGAGCTGTCTTACGCCATGCAAAAGTCCTCCTCCAGGTTGGGGTGCGAAAGAATTGTTGCATTAAACAGTGCGGTTTTGTGGCCTTGGAATTCATCTTCCGAAACGTCGTCCCATTCCCACAGCGTCTTTTATCTTGTGAGTTGATATAGCGACGGTGTCGCTAATTTCTTCACATGGACGAATCGTTTGTAGAAATTTGCGATGCCAAGGAAGCCACGTAGTTGTGTCTAGGTTTTTGGATTGGTGAATTTCGTAATTGCCTCTGTCTTGTCTGGGTCTTGTGTGATTCCTTCCGCGGAAATGATATGTCCGAGGAATTTTACTCGTGAGGTTCCTATGCATGACTTCATGATATTGGCGGTTACGCCGCATTCTTTGATTGTCAATAGGATTTCTTTAAGGATCGCATTGTGTCCTCTCCGCGTCGGTTCCGCTATTAAGAGGTCGGCCCTGTAGGTCCTGTAGGTGGTGATCCTTTGCTTGATGTAGGTATTTAAGATGGTATCAAGTCTTCAGATGAAGGCACATTTAGCCCGAATGTTAGACGTTTAAATCGATAGCATTTCCCGAATTCAAGGACCGCCGTGTATTTCCTGCACTCTGGGTGGAGCATAATTTGCCAGAAACTGGACCACAAGTCAAGAGATAAAAAACCATAACACCACGTAAATTTTGCAGGAGTTCCTCCAGCTTTTCTTGACAATCTGTCTCTGGCTTATTGATGATATTGATTTGGCGTGAATCAGCACCAAACAGGTCGAGCCGTCAGCACCCTCTATCACTGTGAGTGTGTTTGTAGTACGTGGAGCTAGTCTTCGCCAAGTATCCCCTTGATCTCGAGAAAACCTAGGGGTGAGGGATTTCATATGGAGGCATGCAGAATTTAGGCTGTTCCCGCACCCGAAACGTGTACATGAATTTTGGAATTACTCCGGTTTCCGGCAGAAAGACATCCGCATTTTTCTTGAATATTCCTTCTAGCTCTTCTTTTTCCTGTGTTGGAATGTTCACTAAATTCCCTAGCATGTGGTCAATAGGATCGCGCTCCTCTTCCCGAATCTGCTTAGCATCTTGAGTGTTGCTACTACACTTATGGTGCCACGATTGATTTTTTTCTTCTTCTCTTTTTGCTGCGGAGTTTAGATGGAGGTATTCCGCAGGGATTGAGTGGTTTGCAGAGGAGATGTTCATGACGCCGTCTTTATGTAAAGTCAGTTCTCCTCGCCCTATATACAATACGGCCTGTTTTTGATTTAGGAAATCCATGCCAAATATTACCTCAATTGCCAAAGAAAGTTCGCTTCTAAGGTGTGCCCTTAGCAGTTGAACGTTAATATGGTTTGTAATTGCGCTTCTGTTTGCTTTCCTTTCACAGCACCGGTGATTTTGGTTTTCGTCAACGTGAGTGCCAACCAAGAATGATTCGCAGTGCATTTCTTGTATGCCGAATCCGATATCCCGTCACTTGGTTTCCACTGTCCACATTCCTGGTTAGATTGACCTTGCCGGCTATGATGTGAATGATGGGGTGTAAATCCGGCTGTAAAGATCTCCTTTTCTTCCCGTAACAGTTCTGTTATATCTTCGTACTCTAAGAGGTTAATACTGCTCCTTCCGATGGTTTCTGTGGTGTTGTTTTGAGCTGAGTCGGCAAAGGCTGTGTATCAATTCCTGTTTGAATTTTTTCTGCGTGACCCCTGCGATGGGTTAGGTGGTCTCAGTTCCACATATTCGCTATGTTGGTCATTCCATTGACCTTGACCGATGTATGTCCTGCTATTGCTTTGCTGTTGGGCCCTAGAATCCTGTTGGCCTTGGTTCGAGTTCTGTTGCTCTCTCCAGTTTCCATTTCGTCGGTAGTAGTTGTTGTTATGATTATAATTTCCTTGTCGTCTTCTATTTTCCCATGATGGTTGGTTATTCCCATTGACGTTTGAATTTTGGTTTCGATTCGATTGATGTTTTCCCTCATTTCGTCCATCGCCATTCCTCTGGCGAATCTAGCCAGTTACGGTCATTATTTCTATTTCTTTCCCTCGAGTTCTGAATTTCATTCACGTAATCGAGTTCGCAGAAAGCACTCTTGAAAGCTTCGACTGAATCGTTTACCAGTTGAACTTGTTCTTTGGCCGTTGATGCATCCTTTCGTGCTACTGTCTTTACTGACTCCGTCTATACCGTCTGTGACCGTTCATATAATTTGTGTCTTTCCGCCTTGTCCTTCCCGTCTCTTTTTCTCTGCCTCTTGTCTCTTCATTCCTGCCTCTTGCATGACAGCCTCAAAATGAGGTCCACTGCTAACACCTCCAGAACTAGATGAACGACATTCCATCATTCTGTAACGTTTCGTTCGTGGTTCTGGTCGGCTGCTGTGGCCGAGCTGTTCTAGGCACTTCAATCCGGAACTGCGCTGCTGCTACGGTCGCAGGTTCGAATCCGGCCTCGGATGTGTGTGATGTACTTAGTTTAGCTAGGTTTTAAGTAGTTCTAAGTCTAGGGCAGGGCCGCACAAGGTGCATGCACCGGTCTATCGCACAGTGCAGGGTGCAGAAGACGGCTGCGCTATGTTGACGACGGTGCAGACCCCCCACTCCTCGGCTTTGCGCAACAGCGCTGCCTCTCACTTCCTTAGCTTGTGTCGCTCGCGCCCCCTGTCTCGACCTGTTTCAAAGCTTTTACCTTGTTGTCTTCGTCATTGCCAAATACTAATGTAGACTAGGTAGAGAGCTTAGTTTGGTGTACCGGTGCAAAATATATTTATGTAATAACTGTAATGGTAACAATTTTAAATTTGATTTCAACACAAATGTATCCTCCTATGTGCTCTTTATTTTATTTGCAATTATGCTACTAAGATCTGGAACAAGAGATTGGCTGACAGAAATTCTGAGAGAGTTTTTTAAATTACAATTAGAAATACTCGCGCGCAATCTAGTTTTTGTACAAGACAAAAAAAAATGGCTCTGAGCACTATGGGACTTAACTGCTGTGGTCATCAGTCCCCTAGAACTTAGAACTACTTAAACCTAACTAACCTTAGGACATCACACACATCCATGCCCTAGGCAGGATTCGAACTTGCGACCGTAGCAGTCACGCGGTTCCGGACTGGGCGCCTAGAACCGCTAGACCACCGCGGCCGGCTGTGCGAGACAAAACAGAAAAAAACCGTTCACATACACAAGTAGAACCAAACATAGAAATAATCGTCGCTGCTTCTCTGTGTAACTTGGGAAATTGTTCCTTCGGCAAATTCTGGTAGAATTGGAGCAAAACTTTTGTATTGTAAAACACATCCTTTCGGTGAACGTCGCTTTGCAAATCAATTAGTTCGAAATGTAAATCTGAAGGTGCCCTTTCAATATCCATCGAAAAAGGTTTCACAAAAACATCGAGAATTAGCTGCAGGTAAGTAATTTCCTGAAACAATAACAAAGCCAATGTTAATAAATGAAAGTAACGTAAGCCGTTGTTTTGAAGTACTAAAATGCGATAGATTTTAATAAACATATAATGTGTACTATTGGTTTTAATGTAGTGTTACACTTGCGTATGTAACGCAATCTCCTTTATTTAGCTGTATGTCATATACCGGCACATTACCTGGAAGCGGTCGTTAAACGCATTTTCAAGGGATTGTAGCACCTCGAGGTAGCCAGCAACGGTGGCCGAGCGGTTCCAGGCGCTTCAGTCCCGAACCGAGCGACTGCTGCGGTCGCAGGTTCGAATCCTGCCTCGGGCATGGATGTGTGTGTTGTCCTTAGTAACTAGTTAGGTTTAACTAGTTCTAAGTGCTAGGGGACTGATGACCTCAGATGTTAAGTCCCATAGTGCTAGGAGCCACTTTTTTTTATCCTCGACGTATTTTTCAAAGCGCGCTCCTTCCTGCACAGATGCTGTCAAACAAAAACATAGTATCATTTTGATTACAGCGGTTATGAAAATCAGGCTGTTTTAATAAAGGTACAATTTATATCGCGCTTACCTAGTTCAGGAAAATGTTGCGTATTTCTCTCTGAAAGGTTGTTTCTGAGGAGCTTCAGTTTATACTGGAAAGCGTTTATTTTGCTGATCATATCGTAGATGAGATTGTTTTCTTTTTCGAGTTTCAGACTTAAATCATGTAGGAGAGCCATAATGTCTGCTAAAAATCCTAAATCAGCTACCCATTCAGGGTCATGAAAAAGTGGCTCCGGACGACCTTTGCTCTCCAAAAACTGAGCCACAGTGTGACGTAGTCAAAAAATTCGGGGAATCACTTTGCCTTTGCTCAGCCAGCGCACCTCAGCGTGGTAAGGAATATCTGGATACCCCTCTTCAAAGGAAATCAAAAATTCTTTGAACTGACGATGGGTGAGTCAATGAGAACGAATGTAGTTCACGATACGCACCACTACCTTCATCACATCTTGAAGACCGATAACTTTCGCACAAAGAGCCTCTTGGTGTGCAAAACAATGAACGGAAGGTAAATTCGGCATGTTAAGTTTTTTCCGCAGTAGGCCAATAAACCCTTTTGCTTTACCGCATATTGCTGGTGCCCCGTCTGTGGTTACGGAAAACAGCTCTTCCTCAAGGGAGTCCTATTCCTTCAGCTGCCATTTCAGCAGCTGCTAAAATATCCGCCCCTGTAACAGTGTCCTTCAACGAAATCATATCCTGGAGCTCTTCCGTTACATGTAGGTCGTCGTCCACGCCACGCAAAAATATTGCTAACTGAGCCGTGTCGTTAATATCCGTGGACTCATCTAGTGCGATGGAGTACGCTAGGAAGTTTTCAATTTTGGCTGCCAGTTGTTCATCCAAATTCTCAGCAATGTCGTTGATTCTCCGATGTATTGTCATTCTGGAATGTGATATTCTACTGTACGCGGGAGCTAATGTGGGATTCATTGTCTCTGCTACGTACAACATAATGTTTTTTATTAATGGCCCGTCCATAAATGACCTCCCAGCTCTTGCTAAACGTAGAGCAACTTGTAACTAGCTCTGAGAGACCTTTCGCAACAGCCCTCATCTTCTTCACGCTAAAGTAGAGAAAAAAAGATATGTTAGAAATAATTTATGCGAAAAAGAAAACTAAGGAATCTAAACAAATCTTATTTCGTTTCGCATGACCTTTAACCAAAATATACATGCTAAATTACTTGCAACAAACCTTGTTTGTAGATACAGAATTCTCTTCTGCAAGAGTTTGCAACTTCCGTAATTCTTCCTCTCTGGCATCCCCTGTTATATCACTATACTTTTCTGAATGCAATTTGCTGTAGTGCTTTTCAATAGACGATTTTCTGACACACGTGATTAGTGTACCGCAGATTAGACATTTTGCTTTATCGTCACAACGCACAAGTAGGGCGTTCCCATTCCAGTTTAAATTGACTTTCGGCAATTTTCCCTTTTTTTTGGAGCAGATGGTTCCATTATTCCGGTAATTGTCTTGCGCTTACGTATTCCAATGTTGACTAAGCCGTCTGGCAGCGCATTCGGCAGCGCACAGCGTCGGCCTCACCTAGCAAGCCGAGTTGAGGCGAAGTATGCGAGTTGAACCGATGCACTGTGCAGGCACTCGCTGCACCTCCGGTTCTTATTTCCGTGTTTGTGCGGCGCTGGTCTAGGGGACTGATGACCTCAGATGCTAAGTCCTATAGTGCTCAGAGCCATTTGAACCATTTTTTCGTGATTCTAGTCTTCCAGTCTCACTGATGGTGCGTCTCGTGCCAGTAGCGCCTACATTTCGTTCTGCTGCGATCTCCCGTTCACTTTCGTCATTTGACTGAGACATGTCCTCATACTCTGCAGGTTCTACGCTCGACATATCTGCCGAGTCTGGAGTTGCATATACCTGAGAATCCTGTGTAATGTCTGCCTGGTCACCGCTAATTATCTGACGTGTATCCATGGTTAACAAAACAAAATTACTTCCGCTACTCTGTAGAAAACGCGCCTTGTATCTCGTAAGCATGCACTATAATTCTGACCCAAACGAATTTAAACACTACACACTCCTTTCAACTCCCAACAAGCCGTTTCTACGAGCTATGAACCATAAAAATACCTCATACTTTTAGCACTCTACCAGGCTCCATCAATGTCCGCACCTTGGAGCCTCGCTCAAGGTGCGTCAGGTTGTAATAGAATCTTTAATAATTTTCCGTATTTGAAAACTAGCTCTGAGAGTAGCTGGTCCTCTCTCACTACTACCACACCAGACTGGTTAATGAGAGACCTTAATAGAAGCCTTAGACACACTTGTCTATTAGTTTGGTGCATAAGTTCGTAGGGTTCATAAGTTTAATAAACACAACAGATACACGTATCTGACGCTTTAGTCATCAATAATATATTCTTAGGTCCATAGGAACGAAGAACTGCGTGTATGCCGGTTCTTGTCCGTGTAGGTAATGGTTTTTACTGTGACAAACTGGAGCCACGGTGCTGCAAATGATTTGAAGTCCCCAGCGTCTCCAACGAAAAATATGACGTCGCAACCACACTCAAGTCAAAATCCGAAAGTAGGGTTATCAACGAAAACTGCATCTACATCTACATACATACTCCGCAAGCCACCGTATGGTGTATGGTAGTGGTACAGTGGAACCACTGTGTTACTGTGTTGTGTTGTATTTTATTGAACTGAGGACCGAGAAACGACGGAGAGGCTTCAGTGGTACTCACTACCACAACAGGCTACAGCAGTGCACTCATCCCACCAACACCCCACACCGACCCCAGGGTTATTGTGCGGTTCCCCTTCCCGTGGACCCCTCCCCTAGGAATGTCTCACACCAGACGAGTGTAGCCCCAATGTTTGCATGGTAGAGTAATTATGGTGTACATGTACCTGGAGACCGTGTTTGCGCAGCAATCGTCGATATAGTGTAACTGAGGCTGATAAGGGGAACCAGCCCGCATTCGCCGAGGCAGATGGAAAACCTTCTTAAAAACCATCCCACAGACTGGCCGGCACACCGGACCTCGACACTAATCCGTCGGGCTGATTCGTGCCGGGGACCTGCGCGCCTTCCCACCCGGAAAGCAGTGCGTTAGACCGCGCGGCTAACCGGGCGGGCTCTGCCCTGTACCACTACTAGTCATTGCCTTTCCTCTTTCACTCGCAAACAGAGCGAAGGAAAAATGACTCTCTATATAGCTTCGTACAAGCCCTGTTGTTGTTGTCTTCAGTCCTGTGACTGGTGTGATGCAGCTCTCCATGCTACTCTATCCTGTGCAAGCTGCTTCATCTCCCAGTACCTACTGCAACCTACATCCTTCTGAATCCGCTTAGTGTACTCATCTCTCGGTCTCCCTCTACGATTTTTACCCTCCACGCTGCCCTCCAACGCTAAATTTGTGATCCCTTGATGCCTCAAAACATGTCCTACCAACCTATCCCTTCTTCTAGTCAAGTTGTGCCACAAACTTTTCTTCTCCCCAATCCTATTCAACACCTCCTCATTAGTTACGTGATCTATTCACCTTATCTTCAGTATTCTTCTGTAGCACCACATTTCGAAAGCTTCTATTCTCTTCTTGTCCAAACTAGTTATCGTCCATGTTTCACTTCCATACATGGCCACACTCCAAACAAACACTTTCAGAAACGACTTCCTGATACATAAATCTATATTCGATGTTAACAAATTTCTCTTCTTCAGAAACGCCTTCCTTGCCATTGTCAGTCTACATTTTATATCCTCTCTACTTCGACCATCATCAGTTATTTTACTTCCTAAATAGCAAAACTCCTTTACTACTTTAAGTGTCTCATTTCCTAATCTAATTTCCTCACCATCACCCGATTTAATTTGACTACATTCCATTATCCTCGTTTTGCTTTTGTTGATGTTCATCTTATATCCTCCTTTCAAGACACTGTCCATTCCGTTCAACTGCTCTTCCAAGTCCTTTGCCGTCTCTGACAGAATTACAATGTCATCGGCGAACCTCAAAGTTTTTACTTCGTCTCCATGAATTTTAATACCTACTCCAAATTTTTCTTTTGTTTCCTTTACTGCTTGCTCAATATACAGATTGAATAACATCGGGGAGAGGCTACAACCCTATCTCACTCCTTTCCCAACCACTGCTTCCCTTTCATGCCCCTCGACTTTTATGACGGACATCTGGTTTCTGTACAAATTGTAAATAGCCTTTCGCTCCCTGTATTTTATCCCTGCCACCTTTAGAATTTCAAAAAGAGTATTCCAGTCAACATTGTCAAAAGCTTTCTCCAAGTCTACAAATGCTAGAAACGTAGGTTTGCATTTTCTTAATCTTTCTTCTAAGATAAGTCGTAAGGTCAGTATTGCCTCACGTGTTCCAACATTTCGACGGAATCCAAACTGATCCTCCCCGAGGTCCGCATCTACCAGTTTTTCCATTCGTCTGTAAAGAATTCGCGTTAGTATTTAGCATCTGTGACATATTAAATTGATAGTTCGGTAATTTTCACATCTGTCTGCACCTGCTTTCTTTGGGATTGGAATTATTATATTCTTCTTGAAGTCTGAGGGTATTTCGCCTGTCTCATACATCTTGCTCACCAGCTGGTAGAGTTTTGTCATGACTGGCTCTCCCAAGGCCGTCAGTAGTTCTAATGGAATGTTGTCTACTCCGGGGGGCTTGTTTCGACTCAGGTCTTTCAGTGCTCTGTCAAACTCTTCACGCAGTATCGTATCTCCCATTTCGTCTTCATCTACATCCTCTTCCATTTCCATAATATTGTCCTCAAGTAGATCACCCTTGTATAAACCTTCTATATACTCCTTCCACCTTTCTGCCTTCCCTTCTTTGCTTAGAACTGGGTTGCCATCTGAGCTCTTGATATTCATACACGTGGTTCTCTTCTCTCCAAAGGTCTCTTTAATTTTCCTGTAGGCAGTATCTATCTTACCCCTAGTGAGATAAGCTTCTACATCCTTACATTTGTCCACTAGCCATCCCTGTTTAGCCATTTTGCACTTCCTGTCGATCTCATTTTTGAGACGTCTGTATTCCTTTTTTCCTGCTTCATTTACTGCATTTTTATATTTTCTCCTTTCATCAATTAAATTCAAGATATCTTCTGTTACCCAAGGATTTCTAGCAGCCCTCGTCTTTTTACCTACTTTATCCTCTGCTGCCTTCACTAATTCATCCCTCAGAGCTACCCATTCTTCTTCAACTGTATTTCTTTCCCCTATTCCTGTCAATTGTCCCCTTATGCTTTCCCTGAAACTCTGTACAACCTCTCGTTCTTTCAGTTTATCCAGGTCCCAACTCCTTAATTTCCCACATTTTTGCAGTTTCTTCAGCTTTAATCTACAGGTCATAACCAATAGATTGTGGTCCGAGTCCACATCTGCCCCTGGAAATGTCTTACAACTTAAAACCTGGTTCCTAAATCTCTGTCTTACCATTATATAATCTATTTGATACCTTTTAGTATCTCCAGGGTTCTTCCACGTATACAACCTTCTTTCATGATTCTTAAACCAAGTGTTAGCTATGATTAAGTTGTGCTCTGTGCAAAATTCTACTAGGCGGCTTCCTCTTTCATTTCTTAGCCCCAATCGATATTCACCTACTATGTTTCCTTCTCTCCCTTTGCCTACATTCGAATTCCAGTCACCCATGAATATTAAATTTTCGTCTCCCTTCACTATCTCAACAATTTCTTTTATTTCATCGTACATTTCTTCAATTTCTTCATCATCTGCAGAGCTAGTTGGCATATAAACTTGTACTACTGTAGTAGGTGTGGTCTTCGTATCTATCTTGACCACAATAATGCGTTCACTATGCTGTTTGTAGTAGCTTACCCGCATTCCTATTTTCCTATTCGTTATTAAACCTACTCCTGCATTACCCCTATTTGATTTTGTGTTTATAACACTGTAGTCACCTGACCAGAAGTCTTGTTCCTCCTGCCACCGATCTTCACTAATCCCCACTATATCCAACTTTAACCTATCCATTTCCCTTTTTAAATTTTCTAACCTACCTGCCCGATTAAGGGATCTGACATTCCACGCTCCGATCCGTAGAACGCCAGTTTTCTTCCTCCTGATAACGACATCCTCCTGAGTAGTCCCCGCCTGGAGATCCGAATGGGGGACTATTTTATCTCCGGAATATTTTACCCAAGAGGATGCCATCATCATTTAATCATACAGTAAAGCTGCATGTCCTCGGGAAATAATACGGCTGTAGTTTCCCCTTGCTTTCAGCCGTTCGCAGTACCAGCACAGCAAGGCCGTTTTGGTTAATGTTGCAAGGCCAGATCAGTCAATCATCCAGACTGTTGCCCCTGCAACTACTGAAAAGGCTGCTGCCCCTCTTCAGGAACCACATGTTTGTCTGGCCTCTCAACAGATACCCCTCCGTTGTGGTTGCACCTACGGAACGGCCATGGTTTATGGGGGGGGGGTTACAAGCCCTAATTTCTCTAATCTTATGTACATACCCTTACGTGAAATGTATGTTGGCGGCAATAGAATCGTTCTGCAGTCAGCCTCAAAGGTCGGTTCTCTAAATTTCCCTCATAGTGGTCCTACTGGAAACAGATGTAGCAGCCTACCTCTCAGCTGCTTCGATATCTTCCTTTAAACTGACCTCTTGCGGATCCGAAGCACTCGAACAGTACTCTAGAATGGATGGCACTAATATGCTACATTCCGTCTCATTTACAGATGAACCACACTTCCCTAAATTTCTCCCAACCAACCGAAGTCAACCATTCGCCTACCACACTACAGTCCTTACACGTTCAATCTATTTAATATTGTTTGGGAAAGTTGCGCATCGATACTTAATCCACGTGATTGTGTCAAGCAGTATACTGCTAATGTTGTACAAGAAAATTATGGTTCTTTTCACCTCATCTGCATTAAATTACGTGTTTCTATATTTAGAGCTAGCTGCCATTCATCTCACCAACTAGAAATTTTGTCTAAGTCATCTATTACACTCCTACAGCCAGTCAATGTCGGCCCTTCTCATACACCACAGTATCAGCAGCAAACAGTCGCAGACTGCTGGTTATCCTGTCTGCCAGATCATTTACGTACATTCGATAAGGACAGAAAGTGACGTAATGAATTAAAATTTGTGCCATACCCAGTATTTGAACCCAGGTTTCAAGCCGCTGTGCTAACCACCACATCACCATAGAGCTGTGATCACCACAGTTGCATGGACTACCTCAGTCCAATTTCCTCCCCAACACAAACTTCAGTTCTCATCTTCAGCCCATTTTCCTCTTCTCAAATGTTCAGTATTGCTGAGGTCATACATTTAAACTGCACCCCCGATTTCTATATAATGGGGAAATCCTGCCTGTACCTAAGGTGTAGGTGATCTATTGGTCTGATGGAATGACATTTTCTCAGAGGCAGAGAGCTCGGCAATACTGACTATTCGGGAAGGGGAAAGTGGGTTGAGGGTATGAACCGAAGTTTGTATTAAGGAGATCATTAGTTAAGTAATCCAAGGAGCTGTGGTAGCCACAATGCTACGGTAGTGTAGTGGATACTGTTTCGGCCTAGTTCTCATCCTGTGTGGACCTGGGGTGCAGCGTAAACACCTTTTTTCGTGATTTTGTTCAGTAGAGATGGTAGAGAAATACCATGCCGTCCTTCTTCACAACGACCAAAGGAGAGGACCAAGAACTCCTTGAACGTTCAACGATATCACCTTACACCATCTTCAGAAGTTTCTTCAGATTTAAGGGTTGTTCAGCCGGCCACACCCTATACGAACTCTGGTTTGTTTGATCACCAGTGCTGACAAAGTGTTTTGCATTGGGGCTCTTGTGTCTGCTGTGCTAGCTCCGTCGATGGCACTGAGCTGCCTGTACTGGACTGGTTCGACCCCTCCTGCGTTAATATCATTAGGGACGAGATGTGGCAGCTCCTGTCCGTTAGTGATTCATAGTACTCCTTGACCTCCTACAGTGCTTATGACTGTCCCTGGAATGTACATCTCTTCTGTGAGCTGGAGTAGCTTTTTGCAGTCTGCAGGAGCTTCACGGTTTAACTGAGCATCTAGACTGACAACTGTAACTCGTCTTTGATGATGGCGGAATAACAACGTCTTGATAGAGAAACAACCGCGAAGAGGAATCACAGTTGCTTGTATTTGTTGGAATAGCTTCGTCAGTTTGGAGCTCTGATATTTCACAGTCTATGACTGCTTGAGATGTTTGTAAGAATTCCCATACAAGAATCAAATTATGGCTACATTCTGTTAAAATTACATATTCGGAGGTCTGTGTTATTGATGCAATACATGTTCCTGTATACTGAGCGTAATATTGTTTTATTTCTGTTTGCGACCTTCAGCACTCTAGTGTAACAGAGCACTGCCATCTTTAGCTGGCGATGACAAGCATTGGATACTACAAAAAAGAACAACCTGAGTCGAAATGTGTCCGGATACTTTGACCTTCGATAATGATGTCTAGGAGATTTCATGACATATTATTAATCATCGTCCATAGCGGATTTTCATGTGTTGAGGCCTCACTTCCGTACGTAATCTGCTGGATACGTTTTTGTGAATTCTGCGGCTAAACGAGAGGCTGGTATATCTGTACGAGGATAGAGAACGGCTATTGCGTGTTGGGAAGCGACCTGGTCCGAGCTACGGCGATGAGCTGCGTCCTCCAGGTCGTTGCTTGTAATGAAGAAGACTGTTTTTATGGTTGTTGTCTTTCACCGTAAGAGTCACTGTACACTCGCTTTCGTTCTCTGCAGTAGTTTACAACGTGTTGAGAGCGTCCACGTTGGAAATAGACCGGCGTATTGTCTTCTGTCTGCCAAATGTCCGTTGTTCTCAGGGGTATTATATTTGACGGATGAGTCGATTGTACCACAACCGGATACTCGGTTGTTGTTTGACGGCTACGACGTAATTCCATGGTGACCAGGTCCATTCTAAGTCGCGTGTTTGGTATATGGTAGCTGAGATTGGTGCTAAAGACTGATAAGCCTGTTCTTCAATCTCCTCTATTACCTCCTGACGTATAGAGTCGACGTTCATTGCCTGTATCTACTGTGTACTGAGTCTTACATTTCTGGCTGCCATAAGCTGCTGAATCTCTTCTCTTACTATCTGCAATTTGAGAGAAGTTTGTTCATGGTGGTCTTCCAACTAAAACTGCAATATGGATCACATTTGGCAGTCAATCAGATCTATTTCGTTCGACTCTTTTCTTTTACATTTCCCAAAACGCAGGTGTCACTTCATGAATTTTTCTGTTGTTGAAACATCGTTTGTCAGAAGAGTCTGCTGAATCTCCTTTCAATGAATGCGATATTTTCTCGCCTCCTGTCATATTCATTTTTTTCTTTTCTAAGGGGTGTTTGGCGAAAGCATTCAGAATGTACCACTGTGTGGTTTCCCCACGACGCCGGGCCATGTTCTTCAATTGATCCTTCGCTGAGCGCACTTTTTTTAGAGTTCACCGAATGTTTTCTTCAGCTCGGCGTGGAGTTTGTCTGAATGAACTTTGTTTCGTTTATCTCGAACCACTGACGGGCTGTGTCATCCAAGTAAAGGTACACATTTGCCAAATAATCATGGCATCCCTCATGTTGTATTTGGCGACTTAGTCTGATCCCTTCAGCCATTTAATTGGGTTCTCACCTGCGTCTCCAGAAAATAATTATGGTTGTCTGATATGCAATTATTACTGGTTGTAATAAAATCTTTAATAATTTTCCGTATGTGAAAAATAGGTGAGAGAGTAACTTGTACTCTCTCACCACTACCACACCAGACTGGTCAACGAGAAACTGAATAGAAGCTTTAGACACATCTGTATATTAGGTTGGTGCATAAGTTCGTAGCGTTCGTAACTTTAATAAATACAACAGATACCCATAACTGGCACTTTAGTCATCAGTAATATATCCTTCTTCACTATTTATAATAGTGTACCAACACTGTGGTAACTTTTCGATTCCGCGACTGGAGAAATCACGGGATTTATTCGCAAAGAACTAGAGAACCATGTTGGGAGCGTGTTTTCAACCGGAAAGAAAGTTCCTTGAAGGCTGTTTGATCGAGAGCGGAAAAGGTGAAAACCTTACGGTGCAAGAGCAGGTGACTTCACAAGCCAGCTTCTGTATAGTACTTCCTGTCATTGTAGCAGACTGCGGCGGGTATTGTCATGCAGTCTTCCTGATCGGTTCTCCAGGAGTGCGTCTGCAAGACATCTGAGTTGTACGGGGAATCGCTGCTTTGTTTGAGCTGAGTCATTCCTTTCTATTCCTTTTTAACTATGAGTGCTGTGCATTTTTTCTCACAATCTGTTAAGCCTAATCCACCTTCATTTGACGGTTTCGTTAACTGGCCTCTGTCCACACGGAGAGTATTCCTTTCCAGATTAACCATTCTATGTACTTCTTTATTTGAAGAATATGTTATCGTTCTATGGGTGTTAATTGAGCTGTATACCACATTTTTGAAAGAGGCAGTGAGATATTGCATCAACCGGCCGTTGTGGCCTAGCGGTTCCAGGAACTTCAGTCTGGAACCGCGCTGCTGCCACGTTCGCAGGTTCGAATCCTGCCTCGGGCATTGATGTGTGTAATGCCCTTAGGTTAGTTAGGTTTAAGTAGTTCTATGTATAGGGGACTGATGACCTCAGATGTTTAGTCTCATAGTGCTCAGAGCCATCTGAACCATTTTTAAAATTGCACCCTTTGAATAAGATTTAAATTGCAAGCACTGTTCGTTATTAAGGTGCATCTTGGTGCATCTTACTCTCCCCACCATTGATTTGGAGCTATCCTCAACCAATTCGTTTATGTTCTTCTTCAGATTAACCCCCAGCACTCCCACTTCGTTGAATTCTGTGAAGGGATGTGGTGTAAGTTGTGAAGTTTTGTTAGCCAAAGGAACCAGGTTTTGTTGTTGTTTGTTGTTGTTGCTGCTGCTTCCTTGCGAGAATTCATTGCTTCTAATATCTTCCAAATGTCTTGACGCAGTATGAGTACAATTGTTACTTCATCGGCATCAACATTTATTCCAGAGATTTTGTTGGTGATTGAGCGGCTCACTGATTCCAAGGAAATTATAAATAATATCATGGATAACGGGTATCCTTGCCAGACTGAGAGCTGAATTGAGAATTCTCCCGTGAACTAGCCACTTTTTGGATTTTGAAGATCATCTGATATCCGTCTGTTGGGCCTGTGAGAAGTTATAGCGCTGCAACACATTTCCTAGATGTTGGTGACTTACTTTGTCAAAGGCAGTTTATAGTTCGATGTTCTTCAATCCTACTGTTCCGGTTTGGTACATACATGAGAAGCATGTCGTGTCTCTCAGCGAGCAATGTTTACCAACGATCTTCCTGTTGGGAACACGACACGTTTGACCAGGCCCAGTTATCTCTGGTAGAGTCTCTTTTATTCACGCAGCTATTATGCTCGCCATTATTTTTGAGCCGGCATATAACAAAGTTATCGTCCTGTATTCAGTTATTCTCCTTGGTTTCGAAGTTTTGGGCATAAGGAATATAATTTCTGGTTCATTTCCTGAGTATATTTGACGCACTCTTCGTTTCTCTTTCATGAGCTCCGAGAATTACACTTTGATAACTGACCAGAAGACTTTGTAAAATTCATACGGTATGCCGTCAGTGCCTAGATTTCTATTTCATGCCAAGTGCTTTTTAATGTCTTTAGTTCCTTCTGCGGATATGGGCTCTAACAACACAGTGACATTTTCGTTGGTGAGGGAAGTCTTGCAGTGTTGTAGCAAACTTGCGGTCTTAGTAGGATCTGATGGCTGTTCTCCGCACTGTCTCCGAAAATAGTCCTCAATATCTTCCATATTAGCGGCGTTGTTTCCGTCGGAGGACGTTAATTTCCGATAAATCTCCGTCTTCACCGCCTCCATTTTCTACTGAAGTGGTAGATGCTCCAATGTGCGTCTGGAATGTATTGCTTATCTTTGCATGTGATTATTTTGCTTTTAGGTTATTTCTCCTGTAGTTCTAGGAGCTTCTTTCTTAATTTCTTCAATCTGCAAGATCGGTCTTTTCCATTATTCACTTTTCTGGGAGTTCTCTCACATAATAGAATTCGATGTTTTTCCTTCTAGGGTGTCTGATCCTATACGATTTTGAACAGTGTACAAAATCCAGGTTACACCAGTTTATCCCATCATTCATGAACGCTACTAAAGAACCGCTTCTAATGAACCCATGTTCGATAACGTTCTAAGAATACTATTTTCGCCCAATCAAGATTGAGCAGGTTGCAGTAACTTGTCCTCTCTCAAGCTTATGTTTGCAGAGTGTTCTCCATGTCCTAGATGGACTACTACAAACCAAAAAAGAGTGCCGTGTAGTTGTATGGGCCATCAACATTATTTACTTGGCAAATCACTCACCGTTCTCTATGCTGGATAACTAGCCTGAAGGATCCCTCTGGTTGACTGACGTGATGGGCACTGAGATTTCATTAATAAATCACGTTGATGTACGAAATCGAACTCAAACACAAGAATGCCGACTGCCTCTCAAGGAATACCTTGACGGAACCCAGCAGTGTGGAGCAAGTCTCACTCATCGCTGCACCGAATGATATCGCTTTTGATCAGAGCCAAGATCTGCCATTGCTGGAAAACCACAGAGAAACTAAAGAAAGAGGGAACGATCAAAGGAGAATTCCATTTAATAAACAGAACTTTGTGTAAGAGGAACTATGTTCTGCTGGGTAGAAATAATTGCTCGTCATCCCAGCTCATCTCCGACCAGATGTTCTGAAGCGTTTCCATAACGCTTCAACATCTGTCACCTGGGACTCGTGAAGTATCTAGACAGTAACAGACACAGGTACTACTGTCTAGGTCTCTAGCGATTTGTTAGTCTCTATGTGAGCCACTGTAAGGAATACAGTATTTACTTCTGGGGCATCTGATACCTATTACGCCTGCAACAAACCATTCCACCAGTCTGGAATTGACCTCTTGGGAATGTTTCCGAAATCGACAAACTAGAAGTGGTGGTTAATAGTCTGCACAGGTCATCTACCCTGCTACGCTGTCATCAGTGTTGTGCCGTCTGGGAATTGCGAAGTTTCGTGTAGAACAGTTAATTTTGAACCAGGGAGCACCCCGTGTGGTTATCTCCGCGAAAGGTGTACAGCCGTGACTAGTAACAGAGGTAATTTCACTTCGCGACATGACCCATACGATGGCAGCTGTCCCTCACCTGCGAACGATTGGCCTCACAGAAGGCTTTAATAAGACTCAGGCAGATATGCTCTGATATACGACTATGCCGATGTCGAATTGAGAGACTGGGATAGAATGCTGACCATCATGACATTCATATGACACAAAGAAATAAGACTCTACTGGCTTCACACCATTCCTTCTGCTCCAGGGTCGCAAGACCGAAACGACAATGGATACATTGTTCCCGTTTCAGCCAAACGATACTCAGGATGACTATGTGAAACACATCGTCTGCAGGACCCAAGGAGAAAGGCAGCTGGCCCGCATGTGGGTCCTGTAAGGCCAGGAGAACGTCCGAGGGCGCTATGACGCCAAGCACCAGCTAGTGAGATACAGCACGGGAGACTGGATATGAATTTGTACCCACGTATGAAAAGTGGGACTGTCATAAAAGCTGGTAAAGAGCTAATTTGGCGATATCGTATCATTAGGCGCTTGTCGAACGTCTCATACGAAGTCGAGGATTATGGACCTTCCTCAAGAAGTCGAAATCACTATGTACTGCATTTGAAGCGTTACTATAGTCCTGAGGAGCAGATCGGCAGCGGGTGCTTCTCGTTTAAGGAAACCGAAGACCCACTCGATAATCACGAAACTGCGACTGGAGGGGCTACCACTGATTCTCATTGTAGTGAAGAGGGTGTGAAAACGCTATTAGAATGCGAGGGTCCTCCAGCGCTGCCATACAGACGATCCCTTTCAAGATCTAGATCCAAGGTGCTGTGGCTGTCTCGAATAATAACCCTTGCAACAGGGGGTTGTTGTTTATTCAGGAGAGGGAGCAATGTCGCCAGCTTTGCTGCATGCGTTGTGGAGTAATGGGTATCGTCGCTGGCTGGCGTTCTGAAGTCGCCTGTTCAGTCATTTACCATTTCTGGAATGTTCTTAAAAATTCTTGTATTTGTAACGTTTGGATACTCTGCGATATTCTATGTCTGTATAAACAGCAGCACTCTCCGTCCAGGAGGGCGGCTATACTTCGGTGTTCCTAATAAACGTGCCTTCAGTGCTAGGTGTGTATTTCGTTAACTACCCTGCTTCCGAATTTTGACTTGCTGGTGGTTATGACGAAACATTATTTACTGCATGCTACATAACATTTATATACATCTACATTTACATATGTACTCCGCAAGCCACAGTATGGTGCACGGTGGAGGGTGCCTTGCACCACTACCAACCATTTCCTTTCCTCTTCTACTCGCAAATAGAGCGAGGGAAAACGGACTGTCTATATGATTTCGTACGAGCCCTAATTCCTCCAATCTTATCTTCATGCTCCTTTCTCGAAATGTACGTTGGTGGCAGTAGAATCATTCTGCCGTCAGTTTAAAAGGCAGGTTGTAGAAATTTTCTCTGTAATGCTCCGCACAAAGAACGTCGTCTTCCCTCCACGCAGTTCTACTTGAGGATCTCGAAGTACCTCCTTAATACCCGCGTTTTGACCGAACCTACCGGTAACAAATCTAGCAACCCGCCTCTGAATATCTTCGATATCTTCCTTTAATCCGACGTAGCGAGGATCGGAGACACTCGAGCAGTATTCAAGAATGGGTCGCAGTAATGTTTTATACATGGTGTCCTTTACAGATGAAACACGTTTCTAAAATTCTCCCGATAAACCGAAATCGATCATTCTCATTCCGTAGAAAGTCCTTACGTGATCTTCCATCTGATATCGCGTTGCAGCGTTATGCCTAGGTATTTAATCCACGTGACCGTGTCAAGAAGCACACTACTAACGCTGCACTCGAATAAAACGGGATTGTCTTTCCTACTAATCCACATTAACTTACATTTTTTCTACATTTAGAGCTAGCTAACATTCATCACACTAACCAGAATTTTTGTCTGTCATCATATATCCTTCTACACCGACTCAACGACGGAACTTCCCGTACCACAGCGTCATCAAAAAATAGCCGCAGATTGCTGCTCACCCTGTCCGCGTTTGGTCATTTATGCATACAGGGAATAACAGCGATCCTATCAGACTTCCTTGGGCACTCCTGACGATACCCTTGTCTCTGAAGAACACTCGCCGTTGAGGACAACGTTCTGTGTTCTGTTACTCAAAGAGTCTTCCAGTCACTCTCATATCTGCTAACCTAATCCGTATACTCTTTCCTTCGTTACCAATTTGCAGTGGGGCAGTTTGTCAAACGCTTACCGGAAATCTAGGATTATGGAATCTGACGGTTGACTTACATTCATGCTCGCAGGATATCATATGTGAAATGGCAAGCTGAGTTTCATCTGAACGATGTTTTCTAAATCCATACTCAGTTGTCGACAGAAGCTTTTCCGTCTCAAACAAATTTATTATATTCGAAATGACAATATTTTCAAGAATTCCGTGTAAGTAGGCTGTTTAGGTTTTCTCATTGGTAACGCCGCCGCCACGTAGCGCTCTGTATGAAAATCACTGGCTGTGCCGTGTGCAGTCTGTGGCTGGTTTGCATTGTTGTCTGCCATTGTAGTGTTGGGCAGCGGCAGCTGGATGCTAACAGCGCGTAGCGTTGCGCAGTTGGAGGTGAGCCGCCAGCAGTGGTGGACGTGGGGAGAAAGATGGCGGAGTTTTTAAATTTGTAAGAATTGGTGTCATGAACTGATATATATATATTATGACTATTAAGGTAAATACATTGTTTGTTCTCTATTAAAATCTTTCATTCGCTAACTATGCCTATCAGTAGTTAGTGCCTTCAGTAGTATGAATCTTTTATTTAGCTAGCAGTAGTGGTGCTCGCTGTATTGCAGTAGTTCGAGTAACGAAGATTTTTTGTGAGGTAAGTGGTTTGTGAAAGGTATAGGTTAATGTTAGTCAGGGCCATTCTTTTGTAGGGATTATTGAAAGTCAGATTGCGTTGCGCTAAAAACTATTGTGTGTCAGTTTAAGCACAGTCGTGTACAATTTTTCTAAGGGGACGTTTCATCCGCAGCACACCGATGTTAATGATACCGATATGTAATTTTTCGGTAGATACTTTTGCCCTTCTTATATACGGGAGTCACCTGCATATTTTCCCAGTGGCTTAGGGCTCTGCGCTGTACGAGAGATTCGCGATAAATTCAAGCAAAGTAAGGGGCCAGTTCTACAGAGTACTCTGTAAAGCCGAACTGGATATAAACTCGACCCTGTCGACTTATGAAGCCTTTACCGTTTAGGGCTTAGAATGACCTGTACACTAATGCGGAGATGTGGACAGAATTCCTCATGTTGCCTCTGTCGCTTCTGTAACACGATTTTTACCCTTAGAACATATGAATTCATTGAACACTATGAAACATCTTATCTTGAATTACTTCAATTACTGTTCCTGCTCACATATTCTCTTCCGTGCTTCACCATATGCTTTTCCTGTAAGAAATGATAAAGGAAATTATTTTGAAATATATGCAACACCTCAAGAACTAGACACATACATAAAAATGGTCCATAGGATTTCATATGTTTTGCTTCATTCACAAATTCGAATTTTTCTCACTATAAATGATGTATCAGAAAGATTTATCCGATTTCACAAGATCATAACTCCGGCATGTATGAATATAGAAACTTGGAGTAGCATTTGATCTATGACCGAAACTAAAATTTTACTTCGGCACTATTTGTAAGTTTCCAGTAGGGTTCCCACTGAAGTAGCTAGCTAACCCGTTAGCTCGTCGCTTACTCAGAGTGCGTCCAGGACGTGGCGTTCGTAACAAAGCAGCAACCCGCGTCTTGACTTCGTCGACAGTATAGTCCTATACGAACAGTTTAAACACACTGATTTTACACTGAAACGACAAAGAAACTGGTATAAGCATGAGTATTCAAATATAGAGGTATGCAAACAAGCAAATACAGTGCTGCAGTCGTCAACGCTTATATAACACGACAAGTGTCTGGCACAGTTATTAGCTCGGTTACTGCTGCTACAATGGCAGGTTATCAAGATTTAAGTTAAGTTTGAACATGGTGCTATAGTCGGCGCAGGAGCTATGGGACACATCATCTCTGAGGTAGCGATGAAGTGGGGATTTTCCCGTACGACCATTTCACTAGTGTACCGTGAATATCAGAAATCCTGTAAAATACCAAATCTCGGAGATCGCTGGCCCCGGAAAAAGATCCTTCAAGAACGTGACCAACGACGACTGAACAGAATCTTTCAACATGGCAGAAGTGCAACCCTTCCGCAGATTGATGCAGATTTCAATGCTGGGCTATTAAAAAGTGTCAGCAATTCGGATCATCGAACGAAACATCATCAATATGGGCTTTCGGAGCCGAAGGCCTACTCGTGTACCCTTGATGACTGCACGACACGAAGCTTTACACTTCGACTAGGCCCGCGCGGTCTAGGGCGCCTTGTCACGGTCCGTGCGGTTCCCCCCGTCAGAGGTTCGAGTCCTCCCTCGAGCATGGGTGTGTGTGTTGTTCATAGCGTTAGTTAGTTTAAGTTAAATTAAGTAGTGTGTAGGCTTAGGGACCGATGACCTCAGCATTTTGGTCCCATAAGACCTTACCACAAATTTCCAAATTTTCCAAACTTCGACTGGGTCCGTTGACATCAACAATGGACTGTTGGCGACTGGAAACATGTTGCCTAGTCGACGAGTCTTGTTTCAAATTGTATCGAGCGGATTGGCATGCACGGGAATAGAGACAACCTCATTAATCCATGGACCCTGCACGTCAGCAGGTGACTGTTCAAGGTGGTGGAGGCTCTGTAATGGTGTGGGACGTGTGCAGTTGGAGTGATATGGGATTGTTGATACTTTTAGATACGAGTCTGACAGGTGACACGTACGTAAGCATCCTGTCTGATCACCTGCATCCATTCATGTCCATTGTGCATTCCGACGGACTTGGCCAATTCCAGCAGGACAGGCTCCAGGAACACTCTTCTGAGTTTTAACACTTCCGCTGGTCACTAAACTCCCCAGATATGAACATTATAGACCATATGTGGGATACCTCACATCGTCTTGTTCAGAAGAGATCTCCACCCCGTCACACTCTTAGGGATTTATGGGCAGCCCTGCAGGTCTTATGGTGTCAATTCCCTCCAGCACCACTTCAGACATTAGTCGAGTCCATGTCAAGTCGTGTTGCGGTACTTCTGCGTGCTCGCGGGGGGCCTACACGATATTAGACAGGTGTACCCACTTCTTTGGTCCTTCAGTGTATATGCAAGTGGAAATCCACTGACAACATTCGTGTGCTCGCTCAGAACGTAGAACGCATAGTTTTGCACGTAGCCCACTGAAGTCTCTTCCTGATGCAAGCCGATGATCAGTCGTTTCTCATGTGTTATGTCTGACTTGTTTTACAGCGATGTTTGAAATCATACAGGATTCAGTGGCCAGAGGCCCACCATGATGGTGATAAAGAGCACCTAGAAGTTCATGATTTCATTATGAGCGTGGATAAATAAAAGAATTTCCTTTCACGTTCAGAGTTCAGTAATGAAATATGAACCTTTAAATGAACGCAAGGATACAGGCTGTCTTAGAAGTAATGATCAATATACAGGGATATGTTACGAACGATCATTCCAAGCGAAAAGGTATAGTAACCGTTTGCTCAAAAACGCGTACCTTAAGAGCTAAGATTCATCTACGAGAGTGTGAAGCAAATCGCTTCTATTGAAAGCTCTTTGCTTTCCACATTTTGAGATGAGGTAGTATGGATCAAAACAAGAAAAGATTGGCTAGTAAACATGGGCTCTAAAAGTATATTTCACAGTAGCGAAAATGAACAGGTGCTCATAGCTCTGAACGTATGCCCTTTAAAACCTGTATCCGCTAGACTGTTTTATTGTTTTTGTTCACACTACCACCTCTTAAAATATGGAAAGCAAGGAGGTTACAGTAGAAGAATTTTGTCTCACATCGTGGAAGATGAGGAAGTGTTTAAAGCATTTAAAAAATACATTTTAGAGCCCATGTTTATTAGACTTTTCCTTTAAGGATCGTTTTTGTCATATCCCTGAATATTGAACATTGTTCCTGCGACATCCTTTATATATCAGGAACCGGCAACCACATTCTTTAATCGAGAACGATAGTGGCATTCCAAAGATACACGTGTTTTGCTCCGTTTCCAGAGAAAAGATTTGTCTTTTTCGTTAAAGGAGATATATCTTTCTACACTGCTGCGGAAACGTGCCGAAAACTTCATTTTTCAACGAGATAGAGGATCACTGCCTCCGCACACGCATAAAAGAGCATGCCTTAACAATGAGCTGCGTTAACGCTGTATCGACCGTAAGGGGCGGACGGATACGTCATGGCTCCATTAGCCTCCAAGGTTGCCTGAGCTTACGCTACGTGATTTTTTTTGGGGAGGGGGAGGGACATCAGTCGCCGCTGATGTAACTCCCATTCCAACAACTTCTTGTGAACTGCGACGCCACATACCAACAGTAGTGAATGCAATAACTTCAGAAAACTCACAAAATAAGGGGACGGATTTGATTATCATTCCGATGTTTGTCGCGCGTGCGGTGGAAGGCCCAGTGAAGATTTGTGATAGATTAATGAAAAATTTTATCCTAAAGTAACTGTAAAAATTAATACTAAGTAGTATGTGCATCCACGTAGAAGATTTGTCTTTACAAAATAGGATTATGCTTTTGAGAATAAAAATTTTATAGTTCAATGTGTAATTTAAAATCCACCCCAGAGTTCTGTTTCCATTCATGTAAAAGTAATGGTTTAGTGGAATCCGATGAATCTTATGAAACGCCATGTACGATCACTACTTTCTATTTCCTTTGCCATAAAATTCCTACTTCCACTTACTGTTTCCATTCTACTGACCAACGACAGATTTATGAGGGCATAGTTACTGACAAAACCACCAGAAACAAGAACTGCCTCAATTAGATACATAGAGAGACTCATGTAGCTATGAAACAAATCCATAGAGACTGTAATATGGTTAGTTAATTTTTCCAATACTGAGGCCTTCCGAATCTGAAACATAATGCTGGTGTATTGGGAGACATTCATTCTAGCCTAAATATGTGGTATATGGAACCGGTAGTCTTGTGCAATATGGAATAAACTGAAGTTTGCGACACCTTCTGCTTTACGATTACACACACGGTACATGGTCGAACACGTCAAATGACTGAATAATTCGTTTCTCGTTTGCCGCTGGAGTCCACGGAAAGTACTTTAATGCAAGCGTCACCTTTTCTGGGTTCCGAGTGGCAAGAATTTGATGATAGACACTCGAAGACGGCCTGACACGAGGGTGTGGATACGCAGTCTAAGGGTAAATATGCGTGGGGAAGTTATACATAGTTCTGGTGCATTCTGTATGTACCCATTCTGTCAACGACCTTGTTAAAGAGAGCGGAGAAGCGGACAGAGGTTCAGAACACTCTCTTGCCCTTGGGGTGGGAAAATGCCCCTAAAGGCAGAGTAATCAGCAATGATCAACGGGATGAGAATGGAGAATGTAGAAGCAATGGAAACCACTGCATTACATATAACGTGTATCCACAGGACATGTGACCTGTAATTGAAAAATATGTCATGATGATCTACCCATTGGCAAAAGATTTCGGAATAGTCCCACATTCGAATCTCCGGGAGGGGACTTCCAAGGGCAAGATGACCACGAGAAATGACTGAATAACCAACGAAAGGATAACGTTCTATTATTTGGGGTGTGGAATGTCAGAAGCCTGAACGTAGTAAGGAAGCTAGACAATCTGAAAACTGAAATGCGAAGGTTCACTCTAGACATAGTAGGGGTCAGTGAAGTGAAATGGAAAGAAGACAAGGATTTCTGGTCAGACTAGTATAGGGTAATATCAACAGTAGCAGAAAATAGTATAACGGGAGTAGGATTCGTCATGAATAGGAAGGTAGGCCAGAGAGTATGTTACTATGAACAGTTCAGTTACAGGGTTGTTCTTATCAGAATCGACAGCAAACAAACACCGGCAACGATATATTAGGTGCTCATGCCGACATTGAAAGCTGAATATGAAGAGACAGAGAAAGTATTTGATGATATTGACAATGTAATTCAATACGTAAAGGGAGATGATAATCTAATAGTCATTTAGGAATGCAATTTTAGGGAAAGGAGTAGAAGGAACGTTCACAGGAGAATATGGGCTTGGGGCATGGAATGAGAGTGACTGTATGAAAAATTTAAAGAAATCGAAAAACAAAAGACTGTCTGAAGAACTGACTCAGCATATAGGAAAGTCAAAACAACCTTCGATGAAATTAAAAGCAAGGGTGGTAACATTAAGACTGCAACGAGAATTCCACTGTTAAACGGCAGAGGAGAGAGCGGACAGGTCGAAAGAGTACATTCAACGCCTCTATGGGAGGGAAGATATGTCTGACGAGATATAAGAAGAAACAGGAGTCGATTTACAACAGATATAGTGTTAAAAACGCATAACAAATTACACGAAATCTCACAAAACGTATCTGAAATAAGATATGGCACTGCACTGGGAGACACTGCAGCTTTTGCCAATGAAAACGAGATGACAAGTGGAAGTTCTGTAGTAAATTTCATTGATAATGAAGATATGATGGTGACGTTTCTTAGGAAATTTCGAGCAGAAAGTAATGGAAAAGCAAAAGCTCTAAAGTAATTCTCTAAACACACCAAATTGTTTATTGAAAAAAAAACAATGAATCAGAGACTTTGTGTGATTATGGAAAACTAATCAAAAATTGGTATTCTGAGAGAATAAATCCTCTTATAAAACACAGTTTTTCTTAATGAGAAGGAGGAAAAAAGGTGATTTCTTCAATGATGCTGTATCAGAAGACTTTTCTGTTAACAAGAAGATAATAGAACCACACGGGCTTAAAGTATGAGGAATGACAGAAATTATTTAATGCCTCATTTTCAGAAAAATTATCTAATTACAAGCAAACAACAGAAGCTCACGAACTTAAAATTACCTACTTGAAGTTTGATGTTGTTCTGTTAGTTGAGGGTCAAAAGAAAATGAGTGAAAATTGCAAATTAAATCATCAGTAGCAGGATGTAAAATTTACATCCTTTAGTCACCTGACCAGAAGTCTTGTTCCTCCTGCCACCGAACTTCACTAATTCCCACTATATCTAACTTTAACCTATCCACTTCCCTTTTTAAATTTTCTAACCTACCTGCCCGATTAAGGGATCTGACATTCCACGCTCCGACCCGTAGAACGCCAGTTTTCGTTCTCCTGATAACGACATCCTCTTGAGCAGTTCCCGCCCGGAGATCTGAATGGGGGACTATTTTACCTCCGGAATATTTTACCCAAGAGGATGCCATCATTTTTTAATCATACAGTAAAGCTGCATGTCCTCGGGAAAAATTACGGCTGTAGTTTCCCCTTACTTTCAGCCGTCCGCAGTACCAGCACAGCAAGGCTGTTTTGGTTATTGTTACAAGGCCAGATCAGTCAATGATCCAGACTGTTGCCCCTGCAACTACTGAAAAGGCTGCTGCCCCTCTTCAGGAACCACACGTTTGTCTGGCCTCTCAACAGATATCCCTCTGTTGTGGTTGCACCTACGGTACGGCTATCTGTATCGCTGAGGCACGCAAGCCTCCCCACCAGCGGCAAGGTCCGTGGTTCATGGGGGGGGGGGGGGGGGGGGGGGGGGAGAGGAAACATATACTCACTGAATGGGGTGATAAGAATAGAATTGGGCGTGTGATTAATAGTCTAGAAGGGGAAGTGTTATGCTGGGAAATGAGGTCAAGATCACAACGTAGTTGCTATGATCAAGTAAAGGTCGAGTAATGAGTGAAATTGCGCTAGCAGTGACCTGTTTGAAGCCAGAAATTTTGACTGCATGAGTGTAAAATTACAAAGACGTTTCCTAAATATATCTGTAAAGCAATTTGTACGTAGACGATCCGCTGAAATAATATGATTTGATCTCAGTCATAACGTTGAAATTACTAGTGTCAGTTCAAGGATAAGTTAATAGTTAAGCCCAAGAAAGTTTTCAACGGAACAGTGCAGCCTGTGTGTCAAATAGATTTGTTTGAAATCGGTAAATCGAACTGAGAGGGTTAGCGCAGAAACAAGAAGAGAGTGGAAAGGCGAAGCGCAGCACAAAGATGAAAACGCGCCACCAATGAGAAATGATGTGACAGCGCAAAATAACAAGCGTCGTCACAGAGAGACGATACGTCTCAACATGAGACTAATGGGCCGCATAAATCACTACCACAGACCCTCTTAGACGAGGAAGTGCTGGACGTAACAGTGGAAGAGGAATTTATTATGGGGAGTCGGCAGGTTTTCATGGTGGTTCAAACAGAACTTAATGAACAAGATATTGAGAAATAACCTCAGCAGATCAGAATTTTGCAAGTGCAGTTGAAAGACAATCATTTGGTTCCCACGTTATTGACTATGCTATTTCATTTTTTTAGTATTTTCTGTCTTCTCCTTATAGCATTCTGAGATTTGTCTTGTTTAATATATCTTTGATTTAAAAACTAAGGGGATCCAGAATTCCATTCATACACTCTTTCTGTTACTAAAAACGAGGGAATACAAAAGGCTCATACCACGGTTTAACGTGTATAGCAACTAGCAACGGAATTACAAAGGAACGTGTGAGGTAGAGCAAAGGAATGCCACAATTATTACTAAAATATGTTTAAAGAAAATAAGGTTTTAATTGAACGCACGTGTAAATCGGACAGACAAGTGTAAAATAATTTCTCCTAGTCCCACACAGACTCCGCATTCCATACAGATGGTCTTGAAATTTCTGATAGTGAATTCGTAATAGCTATGAGAATACTATCTGTAAGATTTACAATGAAATACATGGAACCCATGCAATACATAATAATTGATGCATGAATAATACACTTCCTAATTATTATCAATTATATGTGCCCCACACTTTTTTATATATTACAAGTATTGTCATAATTATTACAAATTCTCAAGCACAAATTTTAGACTCTGTTTATGACGTTAACGATCTGTATGGCGAAATTATCTTATACCATTTAGACCCATTTTAAAATGTGTGTTATTAAACATGTATTTCAATTTAAAAATTATTTTCTCCTTTTTAGTGTTGCGTGTGTGCAATTTCTCAATGGATTGTAATCATTTGGATGCGATTATATTATTTTATTTAAATAATTGTTAATATATATTATACACCATGCCTTTATCCATAGCTTCGTACGTGTACGCTTATGTCACATACATTGTACACATCTTCTAATGCCCCTCTTCCTTTGGATCTCCTCTTCCCCCTCCGTCAGTGAAGATCTGTCTGTCCCCTCGTATACCATCTGGAAGGTATTACGGTACTATTTGCACAACACTCTGGTTCTGCAAGGCAGCTGAAATGTCAGGTGTTACCATCCTTTTTCATTTCCACCCCAACAGTTACCAAACAAACCGACAAGAAAGCTGGCATTGTCTTCCAGTTCTCTGAAAAAAAAAAAAAAAAAATCAGCAGATGTAAAGGTAATTTTCGCAGCACCCCAAGGAAATACGATAAAGCCGTTATTGTTTACAATGTATATAAATGACCTAGTAGAAACGTAGGATACGCTTTAAGATTGTTCCCAGGTGGTGCGGTTGTCTACATCAAAGTAGCAACGACAGAAGACAGTATCGAATTACAGAATGATCTGTGGAGGATGATGAACGGTGCTGGCTCTTGCAGTTGATGCTACACGTTAATAAATGTAACGTAATGGGCATACACAGGAAAAGGAAGCCACTACTCAGCAAGTACATTATTATTGAGAAGCTGCTGGGAACAGAATCTACTGTAAGATATCTTGGAGCAACAATCCACAGCGATCTTAAGAGGAATGATTACACAAAACAAATAGTAGCAAAGACAGATGACAGGGCGAGACTCATAGGAAGGCTTCGAGTACCACCAATATCAAAAGATATAAAATTTTCAAATTTTTCCCTTAATTAACCTTTATTATCATAGTGAGCAACGAATAAAAAAAGAAATTGACAGAAAGTAAACAATCAATCGTTTTAAGAGGGTGGTTTCTCTTTGGGACTGCTAGGACAAACAGTTTTCAGTTACCAATAATTTCATTTGATGTATTTGAAAAAAAATTCGCATTTATCCTAGACATAATCTCACATTTGGAAACTTCCATGAACTCATAACGCCTAAAACAAATTACTGTCCTAAATACCATGCAACAATGGGCCTAACGTTCAATAAATTTTGTGTTGAAACTATACATTGTCGCAGTGGTTTCATTTCGAACTCATTCGTAAAAGCAGTAGTACAGACTCAAATATACGTTACAGTAACCTTACATATGCTTACTTTCACTGTCAATGATCCACAGAATACGACCACTAAGAAAGTAAAAAAATAAAAAATAAAAAATCCTGTAACGATCTCCTACAATCACATGGCACCGTCTCCGTGCCGACAGTTGCTTTGGACGTCTAAGAGACAGTTACAGTGCACTACGTTTGCAGAAGTATCTCAGCGTACCTCTAGATAACTCTGTCTTACAACGGCATCGGTGATATCGCTCAAAGGTTTAAGAAACTGTAACACTTCCACGAAGGAAGTAGCTTAGTGGCTTATAAGGTGCATATTCGACCCATTCATGAGAACTGTTCATTAATATAGGATACTTATCAGGCGGCACAGATAGAAGAGGTAGAGAAGATACACCGAAGAAGTGTGCGTTTGGTCACGGGATTGTTTACTCGGCGCGGGAGCGTTACTGATGTGCTGCACAAACTCCACTTGTAGACTTTACAAGAGAGGCATTCTGCATCACGGAGATGTTTACTATTGATATTTCGAGAGAGCACTTTCCGAGAAGAGTCGGATAACATATTACTTCCTCTCACATATACCTCGCGTTATGAACACGACGAGAAAATTCGAGAAATTAAAGCTAATACAGAAGCTTACAGACGATCATTCTTCCCACTCGTCATCCGTAACTGGACAGGGTAGGGGATCAGTTAGTAATAGCAGAACTGCCACCCATTAAACGCCATTAGATGGCTTGCGGCGTTTGTTGAAGATGTAGACGTAGACGCATGAAGACTATGAGTCAAATATGTGCCGCTGCTGACTTGTTTTGGTTTCATCCCCAAACTGATGTCGGCTTTTGAATCTCGAGTTGTATAATGAAGATACAACTGAGAAGTGTCACATTACGACTACTGTGGCGTAATTGGAAACGCCATTTTACAGAATCTACCTCCAGCTATCAAAATTTTGCTTTGCAGCATTCTATATTTTAAGCAGTTTTACAGTAGATACTCGGTTTTCTTCAAAATAGTGCTATGTTGCATGTGATATTTCACAGGTTCTTACTATTGTTAAGACTTCTTCGAGAGTAGGCACTGTTAACTACAGTGCTTGTGAACAGCCTTCATCAGGTGCATAAGTGATTACTGTGTAACACGCTAACGATCCAGAACTGAATTGTTTAAAATTCTGATTTTCACAACAACAAAAAAGGACGCTTACAGGTCAATCGCTTTGAAATCAGTTTCTCACGTTGATTATGATTAATGCGACGTATCGGAACAACGAGAAAAATGTGAGCCTGTTTGTTGCAACATGGCCGGCCACAGTGGCCAAGCGGTTCTAGGCGCTACAGTCTGGAACCGCGCGACCGCTGCGGCCGCAGGTTCGAATCCTGCCTCGGGCATGGATGTGTGTGGTGTCCTTATGTTAGTTAGGTTTAAGTAGTTGTAAGTTTTAGGGGACTGATGACTTCAGAAGTTAAGTCCCATAGTGCTCAAAGCCATTTGAACCATTTTTTTGTTGCAACATGTATTGGCTGCTCGTAATGCTTAGCGAGAAAACTATGGATATCAGACAATTAAAATACTCAGGTTTATGGGTAGGACGTAAATTTTGTAGAAGACACAGTACGTGGGGTTTAGTAAATATCATAAAAGCACTGTTTAGCAACGCCAGACGTCTGTAATACTAGTTCCAGTCTTCATCTTTCTGGATAAAATGAGGCGACTGGTAGGGATGTATGCTGTTCTGGCTTGATGGTTTGCTGTAGTATAAACTGTGGCTTCTGTTGTTGTTCAAGAGATTACTTTTGAATTTGCTACTGTTACTTTCATTCTTCTTCTTGTTGTTACAACTGTTGCATTTAAAGTTGCAGCTCTTTCTGCAAAAGTTCCACTAATTCTGGATCCACAATCACTGAACTTATTCTGTTGTCCTCTCACACATAATCTAAGTTCAAGTCCTCATCATCAATATAAGACCTGGTACGGTGCAAGACACTCATTATTACACAGAAAGCACTTCAAACTCCACACGACCAATCCATGCCGGGTCGCCGTAAATTGCAGAATACATCAGGAGAATAATACAGATCAGTTTAGTCTCAAGCCAGTCAGTCAATAATCTGCAGAACAGTGATTCTAAATGTAGTTCATATTATATTCAACAAGCAGACAAGTCACGAAAGTACACTCTAATCAATGTAGGGACTTTAGCATAGCAAAATTCGAAGTGTCTTGCAGTGTCCCAGTGGTTGTGTTTTATCTGTGGGTCCCGGCGGAGGTTCGAGTCCTTCCTCGGCCATGGGTGTGTGTGTTTGTCCTTAGGATAAATTAGGTTAAGTAGTGTGTAAGCTTAGGGACTGATGACCTTAGCCGTTAAGTCCCATGAGATTTCACACAAATATGAACTTTTTTTTATCTGTGGCTTTACGTCAGTGGCCAAGCCCCTTAGGCGGACTGTTGGCGCCTCTTGCAAGTGACAGGCATGTCACAAAGGTGACCAATACTGTGGACACAGTGATAACCAACTAGAAAACCATCGCAATGAACATAACAAACTTCAATAGTGCTCATGCCACAAGTAATACACTTAAATTACTTTATTTTTTAGCAACACATGCAAAGCCGCCCGAAGTGGCCGAGCGGTTCTAGGCGCTACAGTCTGGAACCGCGTGACCGCTACGGTCGCAGGTTCGAATCCTGCCTCGGGCGTGGATGTGTGTGATGTCCTTAGGTTAGTTAGGTTTAAGTAGTTCTAAGTTCTAGAGGACTGATGACCTCAGAAGTTAAGTCCCATAGTGCTCAGAGCCAACACATGCAATTGAAAGAGTGGACCAGATGAAACTGTTATGGGATAGATTTACAATGACCGTTCCTACATGACAAACCTTTTGTATTATTGAACAAATGATAAAAAATATTTGTGACTGCCTATTGAACACCTCTCTGAACCACTGAAAGCTTCAGCAATGAGAACTATAGGTCATTTTCGCTTTTAGCGCTTAAGTTGCCAACATAATCATTTTCTTCAAATTGTGGTGGATTTTTAAAGACTAATTTCATTAGCAATCTGCATTTTATAAAGAAGCGGCTATAGTGCCTGATTGCTTGAACAAGCAGTTTCAAGATGATTATAGGGGAACACCTCTTAATCTCACTGCTTGTTTTCGTGCAATCAAAACAGTCTCTTTAACTGATGGTTTACTCCAGAAAATTACGCCGTAGAAAAAATGAGTGGAAATAGGCATGACACATTTAGATGTGGATTTGTTTGTCTCCAGAAGTAGCCGTTATACGGAGCGCAAAATTTTGTTTGGGCAACTCGATAATATGTTTCTTCTAGTTCAAGTTTTCAGGAGTATATACACCCAAAAATTTAATTATCTACCATACTTATTGACTCCTAATTGAGTGGAAAAGTGAAGTGCCTGCCTCTCCAAGAAAGATCGTCGCTGGCTGTCTGTTTTCAAGATTTTGTTAGCCAATTGCAACTGCAGATCATAAGCGTGTTCCATAATAACCTACATTTTATTATTTTAATGACAGGGGACACTATCAGGAATGTGTAATGGGGCTATGATATATACCTGAGAGGGTAAGGATACATGAGAACTGGAAGTAACCGCTTGGTGGAGGGAAGGGGGGGGGGGGAGGAAGTGGCTCTGAGCACTATGGAACTTAACATCTGAGGTCATCAGTCCCCTAGAACTTTGAACTACTTAAACCTAACTAACCTAAGGACATCACACACATCCATGCCCGAGAAAGGAGTTGAACCTGCGACCGTAGCAGTCGCGCGGTTCCGGACTGAAGAGCCTAGAACCGCTTGGACACCGCGACCTGAGGGGAGGAAGTATTCTGATTGTTTGCAATGAGGTGCTACTGACGTCTTCTGAAAAATATGTTTTCTGTATGTTATTGAACTTTTTGTGTGTTACTGCACTTTTTTCTCATGTCTTACACCTGCCTCCGCAGTCGAATTAGCTGACACACAGTTGTGATCATCTCTGAGGCGGCCATTTCAAATTCACTTGTCGGAAGAGATTTTCATCGCTAATTTTAGGGAAGAAAGGGAGGGAGTGTGGGCACCGTACAACTCCTGATCGCAAGATTCCGTTAAATTCCAACCTCTCCACAGTGACTCAGGGAGCAGGAACATGCAACACTGTTATTGTTACCTGTTTGTCGGAAAGGGACGTCAAGCTTGGCGACCCCTTCGTGCTATTCGAGAGGAATAGGTTCCACTCTCTCTACTCTTTTGTCAACAGCGACACAAAAATCATATTTAGTTATGTTTTTAGGTGTAGCTTTAATGGTATCCAGTCTAATTTTTAATTTATAAGTTATTTCTCCGTCAGAAATACTAAAAAAGTTTTTTTTTTCATGTGACTACTAGTTGAGAAACAGCTGAAAGTAGATATCTGGATTACGTTTAAAAGTAGTTTAAAGTGGGCAGTTGAAGGCATGGAGTGTCCAGTTGCTTACCTATATGAGGCTGTTAGGTTGAGTTTGGTTGTTTGCGAGGTCATCTGTTTCGTCGGATCATAAAAGGACGGGGAAGGAAGTCGGCCGTGCCCTTTCAAAGGAACCATCCCGGAATTTGCCTGGAGTGATTAAAGGAAGTCACGGAAAACCTAAATCAGGATGGCCGGAAGCAGGATTGAACCGTCGTCTTCCCGAATACCAGTCCAGTGTGCTAACCACTGCGCCACCTCGGTCGGTCCTATCATGCTGTAACTTGTGAATTAGAGATATTGCACTGAAGTTGTGAGCTCTATGTTGTTGATTTAGAAAAGATGTAAACTGTGACTGTGATCTATAAGTCTTAAATATATTATGAAACTGAAATAGTCATAAACGTATTATGAAAATGTAATTGTTACCTACTGGTTCTGTAAACATTATGACAAAGTAATATTGTTTAATATATTGAGCTACATATTTCGGTGTATTTCTTGTGACGTGTACTTTTCATGCCTTCTTGAACCTCCATGACTGACAGAATATTCCATTTCTTTCATATTATTACAAAACGAGGTTTGCCATACTTTGAGCTACCCACTTTCGACTACTTTTCAAGAGCACCGAACTACCCACAATCAACTACTTTGAAACCTCACCATCCTAAACGAACATGTGGTTTATCGTATATAGGAGACTTTTTTTGATTTTTGGCAAGACAAAGAATAAGAGAAAAAATGAGGAACATTGTTAAAATCGTATAAGTGCACAGATCACAATTTTTCAGGTAGGGAAGAAACGTTTCAGTTTCTAACCAAATGAAATATGTTAAAATTCTCGGCAGCCGGACCTAAGTATTTAAATTATGTTGCAGAATTAGTCTAGACTGAAATAATTTCCCAATGCATGAAGATGCCATTTTAATTTTTAAACAGCATTTAATACGTTTCGTAGCAATTCACTGAACAAAATACAGGGTGAGCACAAAGTCTTGCCCTGATTGTACCAATTTATTACAGAATAGCCGTTTGACATAATAATTTACATTTGATGCCGTTACATAGGTTAGTGTTACAAGTTTTTTTTAAATACTACTTACGTTAGTAAACCTCATCGTGTGGCCCCTTGGCAGCGCGGAGAGTGTCGAGGCGGTATTTCAGTTCCCGCCAGGAGTTTCGTAACATGTGTTCTGTCACAGTACCCACAGCAGCTTGTATCCTAACCTTCAGTTCGTCGACGTCAGCAACTGGTGTGACGAAGACTCTGTCCTTGGTATAGCCCCAGAAAAAAAAGTCAGGGGGCTTAATGTCCGGAGAGCAGGGTGGCCAGGGTGTTGGACCGCTCCTTCCAATCCACCGATCCGGACATTACTCCCCTCTGATGGCACAATGATACGTCACGCACTAGTCTAAGGAGAGAATGCAACAGATTTATTACAACCTTTCCAACCAAACCTGTGCATATATGGAATATAGAAGAGAGGGAATGTACATCATAATGATAAGTGGAGTCATGCTGCCAATTTATTTGTAAATTTAACTCTATTTTATGATCACTGAGATAATACCATATTTCCCCTCAGTTCACAAAGTTTCATTTCATTTCCTCCTCCCATTCAGGGTGCTTTTTTTTATCAGACAATGTAATGTCAATGGTGTTCAGCTTAATTTTTTACTTATAATTTAAATCATATCTAACTCATCTAATTTACCCAATGAATTATTCGATAAATACAAAGAAGGTATGCTTTCAAATTCTAATAAATATGAAATATTTTATCTTGTAAGCTATGTGTTTTAAACCCTCAACAAATATCTCCATTCTTTCTTCCAATTCTTCTAGTCCAGAATATTTGGATATTTTAGTTTTCGATTATGTTTCTTGCTTTGTACTATAGCTCAGGCGGTCCACATCGTCAACTTTGTTCCTCCAAATTCTTGCAGAAAAGTTTACAAATTTCGCGAACAATGGCTGTTAAATGTAGTTATTCCGCCATTTTTGTACTCCTCAAATCGCTTGTCTTTTGCTAGATGTAAAATGTCCAGTCCTTTTAAGCCGATCCAAATGGGAGTGGTGGTTCATAAGAGGTTTCCGTGTATGCTTTAATACAGCCAGCCTACTTGAATGCATATTATATGTAACTAGTGTATGGCCACTTTCTATTGGTGTTTACAGTAAATGCTGATGTCTTTTATTCTCCACTCACATCCAAATTTTCCCATATACTTCGATTAAAGTAATTTGTTTACATACCTGCAGTGGCTTATTACTTTCCAATAACACTTGATATTCTAACTACATGGCCGCTATTTTCACCGTATACTCGAGTATGTATTTTTTGACTTCAGTCTCATCCATTTCTAGTTTTATTTTTCGTATGGATAACGCATTAACTGCACGCGAGGGAGTAATTTCCTTTACACTCCGGCTGCGGTAGTGCACACGTGTGCTTTCAGCTCTTTACGTACGATTGTGAGGGGAATGGTTTTATCACGTTGGGTGCAATAATGTCTGGGCTATCTATGCAGAGAATAAGTAGACAGTACGGTGCTTTATATTTTATTTCTGTGTATAAGCTTATTTCGGCTTTATTGCCTTCGCCAGTACATCTGAAAACACTCGATTTATTTTTATTTCACGTAATACGTAAATTATTAAGGTTGAAAATTTACTAATAAAGACAATAAATCCAAATTAACTTATATACAAAAATAAAATATCAATCAGCATACTGTCTGCTAATTCGCTGCATAATGTCCTTCTGTGACATGATATACGCTGCGGGTCCCATAGTGAAGAAACTTCCGGGATATGTGTACGTCAGAAGTCACTGTTTTACCGTGGAACTTTTCTGCTACTCTCGATCATCGAAAGTCGCTGTTTTCCAGCTGAATCTTTTTCTGTTTTCTCGAAAGCATTAGGAGACGCATTTTACATCTTCATAAGTCTCGCTTGCACACTTGGACATATACTTCCTCACTCCAGAAATTTTGTAACCATTTTTGCGCGGTCATGTATGTAACCTTCTTTGAAGGTGACAATTATGAGTGCCTTTTGGTAAAGATCATTGTCAGCGGCATTAAAAGATTGATGCGTCTATCGGGAAGCTGTAGACAAAAGTGTGATTTCTCTGAAAAGACGCCTTGTAGACTCTCCTGTGTCCAGTGTAGTAGCTGGGAGCACCACTGTCGGCGCTCGTCCCCCTGCATCTGTGTGAATTAAGGCTGCAACAATCGTTGTTTTAACAGTCCATCATAATCCAACCACTCAGAAAAATTATCAGGAAGTTTCTCGAATGTTTGTAGCGTCGAACAAGATTTTCAAGTTTCCTGAATTATGTATACTGAATGTCAGTTACAAATCACTTTTAAATTCAGGTTTAGGTTTTCTTGTTACATTCCTTTAACACAATCCTTATAACTATTGAATAAAATTGATTTACGATTTTATACCGAATAAACAGAAAAACGTCGTCTGTAATTGGAAGGTTAGTAGGGCATAGTTGAAGTCTATGTGTTGCATTCGTTCTTTATCATAAGACTGGCAGAATATTATTATCCACAGGAACAAATCCTAATTCGGCGTTATCTATATTTGGCAGTGTTGTGGAGAGCAATAACCTAGATTGAGGACATGGTGACTACCGTTTGTTGGGAGTTAATCAAGTTAGACAGTGGCAAACACACAATCCATTCTGTAGTTTCAAGCCATAGTTCCACCTGATAATATCATGTTCTTTAGTCAAATAAGATATGAAAGTTTCTCGTTGCTGCATGTCAGGGCATTATATAAAACCGATAACATGGTTATTGATGTCTTTGTTCACTCTTGGACGTGTTAGTTTGACATACAAATTTGTTTTATAGGGTAAACTACAAATCCACTGACTAAGTTTCAGAGGTGATATAATACACCAAAACGAGAAGAAATAAAATCTAGTAAACATGTCCTCTAAAATGCATACTTTATGAGCTATGAACACTAGTCCATCTTCGCTACTGTGACACACATTTTTTCTTCTGAAAGCTCTTTGCTTTCATAATTTGGCGTATAGTTGTATGGGTGAAACGAAGTAAAGAGTCCGGTAAACTTTGGCTCTAAAGTGCATACCTTAAGAGCTATGCGTATTTTCTCATCTTCCCTATAGGGAAACATATCTCTTCTAGTAAATAAATGCTCAAAACTTTTAAGATATTCAGTTTAGTGCCGATGTTTACTAGATTTTTTCATTTTCTTTTGTTCCATACTACCACCTCTGCAAGTTCGCTGTGGAGTTCTACTTCACCTTGTCTATCTTTATCCTACAACTAACGCTCATTCATTTTAAAAGACGATCCTAATTGTCTTAAACTTGTCACCATAACGTTACTGTTTCGTTGGAAGTCCTCTGGCGCACTGAAATCGTGGTTTGATGTTAGTCACACACCTCCATTTTGTTAAAATTACCAGTAAAACCTTGCGTTACAACCGCATTCATATGGAATTATTTATCTACATAGTAGTGCTGCAATATTCCAGGTAGCTTATCCAGAAGTACATTCATTCTAGAGTCAGCCAATTTCTCTTCAAATTGAATGTGAGGAACTAACTCAGACTGATGAACTTTTTGGTTGCTTTAGTAATTTGTTCCATACGGACAATTGAAAGGCACATCTCTCTCGATGCACTCAGATAGAGAATTGAATTTGTTGCTTAACGGACCACATAATGAGAAGAGAGAGACCCGGGTAAATGGGTTGCTGCTGTCACTAAACTGAGAATCTAGGCCCTTTTAACTCCAGTTTTAATTAATGTCTCCGAGCACACCCGTAAAATAAAGCCACGCATTAAGGTACTCAATAAAAAAAACAAAAGCAAAAGGCAGTGCTCTCAATGAACATTGCCACAACTTGACTGCGCCTTAGAAAAGCTTGACAAGGCCACAAAAAATGAATGAGGTAAGAATAATGATGACCTCAATAAGTCTCATAATCGCCACTGGACACGAAATGATTGCTGTGATCATACAAGACATCAGGGAAATGATTTGACACGCAAGTATCTAAGGCTACTCAGTCATGGATGACAAATTCTACAAGCTAAATAGCAGACGGCCCACTGTCCTCTGCTCAGAGCGGCCTTCCTTAGAAATCGTACTCAGCCCACCTCTAGGCTGACACATCATGAGTACAGCCACAGGATTTTTATTTTCCCTAGTAAACGTTTCCCGTGCCTCTTGCTGCTTTTTCCTGAATGACTTTTGCTGTCTAATTGTTATTTCCGTGTAGGAGAAATGGTGTTGTCGCCTTTCTGCCATGTGGCGTAGAGATGAAGTTGGAGATGGTACCATATAGACTACAGAGTTCCTTCTGTAACATAGCAGACGGTCCCTTCTCTAATCGCTTTTGACAGTCCTCCTAATCACAGATTTTGAACACCATAATGTCACTAAATGTTCTGTAATGGGCATACGCTCATTTTAATTCTTCTTGCTAAGGAGCATGCAAATTTTGGGGTTATGACAGTAACACGATTTTCTAGGTTCTCCAATAATAACCTCAGACCTAAGTGTTCACTGATAGGGTTTGTCTTCATCTCTAACACCTGAAAGATGTTTCGCTGTTTAAAATATGTAATGTTGACACTTCCAACTACCACAAAGTGCAGTACAACTGCAGTTACCAAAGTTTCTCATACCTTATGAAGTGCTAAGATTGCGGCACATCTGGCTGAATGACCATGCCCCATACATTTAGAAAGGTGCTGGTGCCACCCATCAGGTGCAGCCCTAAGTAACACGTCACATAATCCTGGGATCGGCGTTGCAAACTCTGGATATAAAATTATATTATCCTGTACATATACTGGCATGTCCTGTGGATATAATATGTAAAATGGAGTTAGCTGGCTGTAAAATGACTGTCGTAGAGGATGAGCTGCCCGGGATACTATTTTTTTTCTTACAAAATGAAGACATGTGTACACAGTTTCAGTGTGCAAGAAGAATACCTGACACAGTGATTGTAAACGACGATATGACGCTTAGAATGGATTTTAACATGGATTTTAGAATAAAGATTTATAAAAAATTTATACGTCAAATAACAAGACCAGGAGTGAACAAACATATCGGTACCCTTCCTATTGATTTTATAAAGTGCCTTGCTATATATCTGCGAGTAACAATAATGTCTTCTTTGGCCAAAGAACGTGGTATTACCAGACAGAAAGCTACTATTTATAGGCAGAGAACGGATGATGTATTTGGCCTTGTGGCAGACTGTGTAAGACTTTAGTACCAACCAACTGTACTTACAATGTACTGTTGTACTCTGTACCGACTGCTTCTGTGTGATGTAAACTACTGGGCAGCTTACAGAACATTTGGAGTATTGTGTTGAACATTGTCTTAAAATTTGTCTACGGGGTGAATAAGAACACGTAGTTGATACACTATGTGATCAAAAGTATCCGCACACCTGGCTGAAAATGACTTACAAGTTTGTGGCGCCCTCCATCGGTAATTCTGGAATTCAATATTGTGTTGGTCCAACCTTAGCCTTGATGATAGCTTCCAATCTCGCAGGTATACGTTCAATCAGGTTCTGGGAAGGACAGTCCATTATAGAGATGTAATTGTCGTGCAACCACTCCGCCACAGACCGTTCATTATGAAAAGGTGCTCGATCGTGTTGAAAGATGCAGTCGCCACCCTCGAATTGTTCTTCAACAGTGGGAAGCAAAAAGGTGCTTAAAACATTAATGTAGGCCTGTGTTGTGATAGTGCCACGCAAAACGACAAGGGGTGCTAGCCCCCTCCATGAAAAACACGACTACACCATAACAACTCCGAATTTTACTGTCGACACTACACGTGCTGGCAGATGACATTCACAGGGCATTCGCCATACTCACACCCTGCTATCGGGTCGCCACATTGTGTACTGTGAGTCGTCACTCCACACAACGTTTTCCCACTATTCAGTCGCCCAATTTTTACGCTCCTTACACCAAGGGAGGCGTCGTTGGGTATTTACCAGCGTGACGTGTAGCTTATGAGGAGCCGCTCGCTCATGAAATCCAAGTTTTCTCACCTCCCCCCTTACTGTCATAGTACTTGCAGTGGATTCTCATGCAGTTTAGAATTTCTGTGTGATGTCTGGATAGACTGGATCTAGGGATGTTTAAGAGTGTGAAAAACTCGCGTACAGACGTATGACACAAGTGGCACCCAATCACCTGACCACGTTCGAAGTCTGTGAGTTCCTCGGAGCGCCCCATTCTGCTGTCTCACGATGTCTAATGACTAATGAGGTCGCTGATAAGGAATACCTGGCAGTAGGTGGCAGCACAATGCACCTAATATGAAAAACATATGTTTTGGGGGCGTCCGGATACTTTTGATCACATAGTGTACGTGTACAAGTAAACCTTTAAGACAGTCAACTCCGAGAAGAGATTGTAATCCACGTTCTGTGTGCCTATAGTATTCATTATTTACCTGTAAACTATGTGGAAAATTTTTTTACAGATTTCAAAAAAGACAACATAATTATTGTACATAAGTGTTATATTCAAACTGGAGAAATAAGTTTTCTCAATCTATGCCATTTTTCTTCACAATACCATCAAATATACATAGTGCCAAATTAGGATTTGTTCCTACAAATAATGTTATTCTGTAGGTCTTAAAAATAGTAAATGTATCATACAAACTCAAATCATTCCCTGTTAAAGAAGTTACTCATTCAAATGCAGTTAATTTGTTGGGCATACGAAAGTGAAAGCTAGAAATGGAGGAGATCGAAGCAAAAATATGCAAATTATATTGTGTGGTGAACATTATAGTAAAGGAGGAAGAACAGAAAGTCTCACTGGAAAAAGAACAAGCTATCTCAAATGTGCAAGCAATGCTTATAAATTATTTTAAATATGGTTTATGGAAAACTCTGTATATGGCTGAGGAATACTACACGTCAGCATTTACTATAAAAACCAACTGAAAGTGGCCTTAGGTTAGAGCACTCAAAGAAAATTTAGGTCGGGAGAACATTTACTGTGTTAAAAGATACAGAGAAAACCTGTTTATAGACCTCCACTACCTTTTGGATCGACTTCAAAAGGATAGTTACATTGTATTTATACGTGTAGGAGTGCAGATTGTGCAACTTTCAACGGAAAAGCTATTTGCAGAGTTTAAAACCAACTGAAGAACTACATTTATCAGCTATTCATTTGCTACACTTGTAAACTCAAATTTCCATGCGGTAATTCTGCGGGGCAAGAATTGGCAGCATTCATCCAAGAAGACGTGTAATGCATTAGCCATAGTGTCAAGCAGCAAATAAACGGCAAAATTAAAATTCCCAAGTCCTCTGTCCTAGAAAAATTGTAAGAAAGAACGGAGCTAATTGTTAAGGGACTGAAATACATAGCTTACGGCAGAAAATATAACGCACATATTAGAATTCGAGAAAATACCAATGTTACATTTATATTATCCTCAGTGGAAAACGAATTTGATAATTAACATGTAGATTGAAATTATAAGTCTAAAATTAAGCTGGAATTATTAAAACCATTACAACCAAGAATAAAGGAAGCGTAGTTTTCTTTGTGTAATGCATGTACAAAAAATAATGAAGATTGTGTAGAATAATGTTTTTTTTTTGTTATCATTAAACTGACAGAAATAGAAAAATGTTTCCTATTTACATTAATCTATTTGAGTTTTTTGGATATTAATCTTGAAATGTAACTGAATGCGGGTAGCTGAGTAATCATGAATAGTAGTTGAAAGCATTGTTTCGTACTATATGAAGGGGGAGAGGCGAGGAGAGAGGAAGGGGTATTCCTTAGAAAAGAAAGTGCGGGAGGGGGTAGGAAGGGTTTTTCAAGATACGTTTCTATTCAAAATACACATTGTATTCTACTATTGTACTAGCTCTTATGCATCAGCCCTGATAGTTTGTATCAGTAGCATGGATTAACCCTGTGCTTAGTGAGTAATAAATTGATGGAAACTCGTGGGCTCATCACAGACGTCAGCAGGGGTGATCCCATTTCACACAACTGAGCTTAATGCAGTAGTCTTACATATTTTCGTTCCGCTGAGTTTCTTCCTATACTCCTTTGTTTTGGCAAAGTGCGACAGTGACAAGTTATTATTCCCTGCCATGTATCATTCTCGATTTGCCATCTACGAAAAGGTCGAAATTATTTTAGAGCTTTAGTGTAAATGCTTTGATTTATGAGGAAGAATGATGAGTTATAGAAACCAAAAATCTACAACTGTGTACAGAACCACAGGACAGGAAATCCTCACATAATACTTGCCCGCATGCAGTTTAATTCCAGTCAAATTTCACTTTCTGTTTAGTAGGTGCCGAGACACCAGTGCTAAAAACAAAGAACAAGCTTATGTTAATTTCTTTCATCGTTTTCCATGTTTCAGAAAAGCCTACAACTGTGTCGTTCATGGGTTAAATAATGAACACTGCACCAGTTATTTATTTTTTGATGCTTAGCACAACACGTTTCGAGAATTTCTTCTCATGTTCAAGTGTATTTGTGAATTTGTACGCTTCCTTGTCAGCAAATGCAGAAATGCACTTGAAAATGAGAATAAATTCTCGAAATGTGTTGTGATATACATCAAAATATAAGTAACTGATGCAGCTATCATTATTTAAATCATGAAAGCTTACGTTATCTTTGAGCTCTAGGCTGTAGCCGTCATAGCTAATGACTTTGCACAGAGTTCCGAGCCACAGTGAACTGGGAATTTTCTCTTCAGTTCAGTTCCACCCGTACGTCTCACATCATGGTTTAGCAATCTCTTCAAATGTGGGGCGTGGGCTGAGTTTCTACTGCAAAGGTCAAAGGCCAGCCGTGGCAAAGCGGTAGGCCCTCCCAAGCGTCAGAAACCAGCAAAGATGCAATTACACGTCCAGCTGCATCAGTTCACCACGAGGGCTTTTCCGTCTCAACCCGATACGTATATCCATTACCAGCGGGTTGTAATTTGTGAATGTAGAGCTTAAGATAATTTCTGCTACACTTAATGGAAGGTAATGTTTCTACCTACGTATGGCAGTGTAGGTGCATGCCAGGAATAAAATTTTCTGCCTAACATGGCGTATGTAAACTTAAATTTCCTGTTCTGATCTTTTCTAGAATAGATGTGTGTTCAAAGTCGGTTCCGACAAACTGCGAAAAGATTTCATGTAAAATTTACAGCATGTTTTTGCAGTCAGCGAAAATTGTGCTGTATAAAAAGAGATTCACATCGAAGGAAACATGTGCATAGTGAAATTGACATCGATAACTGATGTGCCTTAGTAAACAGAAAACTGGGGGGGGGGGGGGGGGGGGGGAGGGGGCAACCTACGGCTGCGTTCGTAAGACTAAGTTCATGCATTTCCAATTTTGGTTAATGTATTGGTAGGAAGATACATTTGCGTTTGACGTCTCGTCAATGGCGATGTCTTTAGAGACGGCTGACAACATCTGGCGGGAAAATTAGAGAAAACCACGGAGACAGAAATCTGGATCTTATTACCGAGAATAATTTTTTTTTCTTTTAATACTATTCTCTATGTCGAGCCAGCTGTATTTATTATTTATCACTAAACAGTAATCTAATTCAAGCCAGGCAGAAGCCTTCATGCCCAGGACCTGGTGTGTGAATCACATCACTGCACAGACACGCAAGTGTCGATTAAGATGGAGACTTTTGTGCTTTGAAATCTATTGCAGCTAGTGAAAAATAATAAAATCCTATTTGGACGTAAAGAATAATATTGGAACGGAATAAATTGATTTTATTCTCCGTCATAAGTTGTTTAGCAGCTGACGTCACCGTGTTTTCCGCTGATATGGAAGTATCAAAGAAATCTGGGTGTCTGGATGGTACAAGGGTATCACTTATGGACAGTTGTTATTCGATGAGGTCGAGTCGTATCGTTGCGTATCTGAGCTGAGGATATCATTGCTGTTATCTTTATTTGCCATTGTGGGTGTTCTGCACAGAAACTCTGAGAACAGGTTGGTTGATTTTCCGACGTACAACCGTGCCCCGATAATTATATTAAAGTGTTCGCGACGATAGTGCAGATATTAGTAGCATTGTATTTTAAGGGACGGAAGCTACATTTTATTTCCGAAAGGCAATCACAAATATAAATTTATTTGCATGAGTTAGGCCATGTAACGGAAGTTAGAATCCAATATAACCACATGTGCTGTACACGCCGTAATACTTCTATTATTGCGACCGTAAACCTCAATTACCGGACTGCATTTTTCTTAAATTAAATTGCAATGGAACGTCCGATAATGTATGCTGAATTGGAATTACAAGTAATTAGTAGTATTTTGATTCAGACAATACTGGGCCTGTCTCCGTCACTGATGTTTGAGAAACTCGGGTTATTTGTATAAAACAGCTGTGAATTTACACTCCCATTCATTAACTCTGAATGAATATTCATCAATGATTAGGAAACTGTATTGGGGCAATAGGTTACAGATATTACAGTGAGGATATGAAACTTGTGGGACAGCGATATGCACACATACAAATCCGGTAGTATCAGGAACAAAAGGTATAAAAGGGCAATACACTGGCGGAGCTGTCCTGTGTACTCAGGTGACTCATGTGAAAAGGTTTGCGACGTGATTATGGTCGCACGACGGGAATTCACAGTCTCTGAAAGTGGAATAATAGTTGGAGCTAGACGCAAGGTGGTTGGTTGGTGGTTAGTGTTTAACGTCCCATCGACAACGAGGTCATTAGAGACGGAGCGCAAGCTGAAACGATTTAGGGAAATCACGGAAAACCTAAATCAGGATGGCCGGAGACGGGATTGAACCGTCGTCCTCCAGAATGCGAGTCCAATGTGCTAACCACTGCGCCACCTCGCTCGAAGACGCAAGGGACATTCCATTTCGGAAATAGTTAGGGAGCTGAATGTTCCGAGATCCACAGCGTAAAGAGTGTGCCCAGAATACCATATTTGAGGCATTATCTCTCACCACAGACAACACAGCAGCCGACGGCCTTCATTTAACGACCGAGAGCAGGGCGTTTTGCGTAGAGTTGTCAGTGCTAACAGACAATCGACATTGCAAGAAATAGCAGCAATAATCAATGTGGGACGTACGACAAATGTATCCGTTTGAGAGTGTGGCGAAATCGGGCGTTAATGAGCTATGGCAGCCGACGACCAACGTGAGTGCCTTTGCTAACAGAACGACATTTCCTGCAGCGCCTCTCCTGGGCTCGTGACTATATCTGTTGGACCCTAGAGGATTTGAAAACCTTTGTGGGGCTCGAGTGTGGTACAAACCCCAAGAAGCCATAGTCCCAAGCTGTCAACAATACACTGTGCAAGTTGGTTGTGACACCAATGTTATGGGCCGTGTTTACGTGGAATGGACTGGGTCCTCCGTTACAACTGAACCGATCACTGACTGGAAATGATTATTTCCGGCTGCTTGGAGACAATTTGCAGCCATTCATGCATTTGATGTTCCCAAACAACGACGTCATGTCACCGGGCCACAATTATTCTCGGTTAATTTGATAAAAATTCTGGACAATTCGATGCGAAATCACAAGGCATGAATGCCATCGAACATTTGTGGGACATAATCTAGAGGTAACTTAGTGCATAACATACAGCACCGGCAACACTTTTGCAATTATAGAAGGCTATATATCTGCAGCAGAGCTCAGTATTTCTGCAGGGCCTTCCGCTGGTTGAGTTCATGTCACGTGAAGTTGCTGCATTACGCAGGACAAAAGGTCCGACACGATTTTGGCAGCTATCCCATGACTTCTGTCACATCAGTGTATACCAGATGTGTAGTCCAGTTGTGAGTATTATAACAGGAATTTCAAATCCACTCATCCACAATGTTAGCCGAACATCTTCACAACTGCACAAACCCCCTAATTCGGTTTTAACGTATAAGAAAAACTGTACAGTGGAAATAACACTTTAATCAGTAGAACATTCACACCAACACAAGTATTTACCAGCCAGAAGCGTAAGACCAACACCCCTCCGTTAAAATTATCGTGTCTAAATCATCTGGAAGTCATGCTGAGTACAGTTATGCAAGGTGTCACAATCAATGGTCTAAACGCATACACCTGAAAGTACTAGAAACAAATAAATATCAGTAACCATTCGATATAAATCGCATACTTGAAGAGCTATGGGCACTTTTTCATCTCTTCTACTAAACAAATGTTCATAGCTTTTAAGGTATGCACATTAGACCCACCTTACTGGACATTTTTTCTTGTTTTTGTCGAGATTACCTCCTCCCAAAATATGGAAAGTGTAAACCTAGAAGTAGAGGAGATTATCACAGTATCGAAGTTGATAAAGCGCCCATAGGTCATAAGGTATGCATTTTAGTGCGGCTGTTTGCTGTGACTTTTTTTCTTTTAGTATCGCGTACTTTCAGTTGCATGCGTTTGCGATGTTAATTGTCACACACCCTGAAAAACAGGTACCAGTGATATAGAGCAATCAAGTGAACTGGATTCGTTGAACTGTAACCTACAGTAACCTACAGTAAGTGGTGTATTGTGGCTGTGCCTCGAGGACGTGAAAATGTGAGACAGTTACCACATGTGTAGTAGAAGTGCCCGGTAATGTAACGCACAGTGTGGTCATCGTATCAGATTTGAAACAAAGAAAAATAATTAAACATGGGCGCAATGAAATGTAGAGGATCACCGATAAAGGTCTCCTTAGGACTATAAATGAGCAAGAACCCAAAGGCCTAAAGTACTCCATATAATTTCAGATCAGCGTAATTAATACAACTTTTTTACTTTGGATAACACTTCACAAGCAGTATCATTCGACGTCCCCAAAAGGAGAGTTGTCAGATGAAATAATGGGCATAAAAGTCATTCGTGCACCTTGTTTATTAGGAAACGCGGCTATAAATAGAAAATGCCAATTAATTAATTACGTACATCTGTGTTCCTGGTCTCTGAGTAAAGTGACACCATATATTAAATGTTACTTATAGAAATCAGATGAGCAGAATATACCAATATCTAATTATGAGGTAATAATGTATAATCACATTTTAGGGAAATAATGAAAAAAAATTGTATTATGGTTAAATGACACACTGTGATGTATGTCAGACGTCAGCATCTAGAAGCTGCTGAAACCATATAAGTTGAGTTAAATTTACTGAAATGAACTGAATAAAGAAAGCTGCACAACAAAATCAGCAGGTAGCAGATGATATAAATTGTTTTTATCAACTAGCTAGAAATACATTATTCTCTAACATCTATAGATCGTCAAAAATAAAAAAATATCTCTAAGATATAAGAAAGACATTAGAAGACATATTCCACCTCACAGGCATCAGAACAGGTCCACTATGGCCACAGTAAGTTCCTACGTAACTTGCCTCCATATTTTTTTTATAAAAACAAATTTCAGTGAGTTCAGTAAAGTGAAAAGATATTTCTGCGTCCGATCTAGGCATTAATTTTCTGTAGTATTTTGAGTTAAGTGTATTGTGACCACAGTACACGTTTCTAATTAGATTCAAGCTTACAGAAACTGTATAACACACACACACACACACACACACACACACACACACATATATATATATATATATATATATATATATATATATATATATATATATATATCACAAGTTAGATAAACCACTTTAAAACTCATAGTCTGAGGTTTTGATAACAGAGCCTTGATTTGCGGAGGTAGGAAGAAACGGAGGACTGTAAATAGTAGGAAGGATAGATCTGTATGCCCTGCAGTATGTGACAGTACCACAAACACAAGCCCTTCTCGCCATTTTGTCATTTACAGAGACGTGCACACTAGTGCTTGCTCGAGGTCAAATAACAAAAAGGCGTCCCAATTAATCAAAATCTGATTCACATTCCTTCGGAAGGTATCGCTACCATTTTCGTTTGTCGCCTCGATCTAACTCTCTTGAGTACAATGACCACTCAGATCTCTATCTCAACTCTGTGATATATATCGAAAGCTTTCACCTAAGCATGTCCACTGCTCAGGTTTAGTTACTTTCTGGAGTAATGGCACGTTGTCTGCCATGCATTAACCACTACTTGTTTAGTAATGTATTGACACAGGGCTCTTCGCTTTTGTGAGACTTTCGTCGGCAGTCTGAAAGTTCTTTGTTTTCATAAATGAATGTTTTCTAATAACTTTAATCACTTTGTTTTGTAGCCCTGTCTGTCTCCTCAGTGACGTAATTAATTTCAGAAGCCCTGCAAATAGCGACGAATTCGATTACCTTACATGGTCAAGACTAAGATTGGAAATTATAATTAATTTCCCACGAACAGGGTAAAGGTCGGAGAGACTCTCCTTTCCTCATTTAAACGGACTGACGCCCTGTCAATAGCAGTTACAAGTGGGAGATCATTAAAGTTATAGGTACAGAAAGCTGGCTAAAGCCTGAAATAAGTTCTGCAGAAATTTTTACGAAGTCTCAGACGGTGTTCAGGAAAGACAGATTAGGCAGAATTGGTGGTGGAGTGTTTGTGTCTGTCAGTAGCGGTTTATCTTGTAGTGAAGTCGAAGTAGATACTCCGTGCGAATTGGTGTGGGTGGAGGTTATACTTAACAGCCGAATTAAGTTAATAATTGGCTCCTTCTACCGACCCCCAGACTCCGATGATACAGTTGCGGAACAGTTCAGAGAAAGTTTGAGTCTCGTAACAAATAAATACCCCACTCATACGGTTATAGTTGGTGGGGACTTCAACCTACCCTCGGTATGTTGGCAAAAATACTTGTTCAAAACCGGTGGTAGGCAGAAAACGTCTTCCGAGATTGTCCTAAATGCATTCTTCGAAAATTATTTCGAGCAGTTAGTCCACGAACCCACGCGAATTGTAAATGGTTGCGAAAACACACTTGACCTCTTGGCCACAAACAATCCAGAGCTGATAGAGAGCACCATGACTAATACAGGGATTAGTGATCACAAGGTCATTGTAGCTAGGCTCAATACTATTTCTTCCAAATCCATCAGAAACAAACGCAAAATAATTTTATTTAAAAAAGCGGATAAAGTGCCACTAGAAGCCTTCCTAAAAGACAATTTCCATTCCTTCCGAACTGACTATGCGAATGTAGACGACATGTGGCTCAAATTCAAAGATATAGTAGCAACAGCAATTGAGATATTCATACCTCATAAATTGGTAAGAGATGGAACAGATCCCCCGTGGTACACAAAAAAGGTCCGAACGCTGTTGCAGAGGCAACGGAAAAAGCATGCGAAGATCAGAAGAACGTGAAATCCCGAAGATGGGCTAAAATTTACAGACGCGCGAAATTTGGCACGTACTTCGATGCGAGATGCCTTTAATAGGTTCCACAACGAAACATTGTCTCGAAATTTGGTAGAAAATCCGAAGAAATTCTGGTCGTATGTAAAGTACACAAGCGGCAAGACGCAGTCAATACCTTCGCTGCGCAGTGCCGATGGTACTGTTATCGACGACTGTGCCGCTAAAGCGGAGTTATTGAACGCAGTTTTCCGAAATTCCTTCACCAGGGAAGACGAATGGAATATTCCAGAATTTGAAACACGAACATCTGCCACCATGAGTTTCTTAGAAGTAGATACCTTAGGGGTTGCGAAGCAACTCAAATCGCTTGATACGGGCAAGTCTTCAGGTCCAGATTGTATACCGATTAGGTTCCTTTCAGATTACGCTGATACTATAGCTCCCTACTTAGCACTCATATACAACCGCTCGCTCACCGATAGATCTGTACCTACAGATTGGAAAATTGCGCAGGTCACACCAGTGTTCAAGAAGGGTAGTAGGAGTAATCCATTTAACTACAGACCTATATCATTGACGTCGGTTTGCAGTAGGGTTTTGGAGCATATACTGTATTCAAACATTATGAATCACCTCGAAGGGAACGATCTATTGACACGTAATCAGCATGGCTTCAGAAAACATCGCTCTTGTGCAATGCAGCTAGCTCTTTATTCGCACGAAGTAATGGCCGCTATCGACAGGGGATCTCAAGTTGATTCCGTATTTCTAGATTTCCGGAAAGCTTTTGACACCGTTCCTCACAAGCGACTTCTAATCAAGCTGCGGAGCTATGGGGTATCGTCTCAGTTGTGCGACTGGATTCGTGATTTCCTGTCAGGAAGGTCGCAGTTCGTAGTAATAGACGGCAAATCATCGAGTAAAACTGAAGTGATATCAGGTGTTCCCCAGGGAAGCGTCCTGGGACCTCTACTGTTCCTGATCTATATAAATGACCTGGGTGACAATCTGAGCAGTTCTCTTAGACTGTTCGCAGATGATGCTGTAATTTACCGTCTAGTAAGGTCATCCGAAGACCAGTATCAGCTGCAAAGCGATTTAGAAAAGATTGCTGCATGGTGTGTCAGGTGGCAGTTGACGCTAAATAACGAAAAGTGTGAGATGATCCACATGAGTTCCAAAAGAAATCCGTTGGAATTCGATTACTCGATAAATAGTACAATTCTCAAGGCTGTCAGTTCAACTAAGTACCTGGGTGTTAAAATTACGAACAACTTCAGTTGGAAGTACCACATAGATAATATTGTCGGGAAGGCGACCCAAATGTTGCGTTTCATTGGCAGGACACTTAGAAGATGCAACAAGTCCACTAAAGAGACAGCTTACACTACACTCGTTCGTCCTCTGTTAGAATATTGCCGAGCGGTGTGGGATCCTTACCAGGTGGGATTGACGGAGGACATCGAAAGGGTGCAAAAAAGAGCAGCTCGTTTTGTATTATCGCGTTATAGGGGAGAGAGTGTGGCAGATATGATACACGAGTTGGGATGGAAGTCATTACAGCATAGACGTTTTTCGTCGCGGCGAGACCTTTTTACGAAATTTCTGTCACCAACTTTCTCTTCCGAATGCGAAAATTTTTTGTTGAGCCCAACCTACATAGGTAGGAATGATCATCAAAATAAAATAAGAGAAATCAGAGCTCGAACAGAAAGGTTTAGGTGTTCGTTTTTCCCGCTCGCTGTTCGGGAGTGGAATAGTAGAGAGATAGTATGATTGTGGTTCGATGAACCCTCTGCCAAGCACTTAAATGTGAATTGCAGAGTAGTCATGTAGATGTAGATGTACCTTAGGCCAAGACGTGGAGGTGCAGCGTGTCGGTAAATGGGTGAGATTACCACAAATTTGGTGATGAGTGAAGACTGGTGGTATTTTGCCTACCAAATTTATGACACGTATACGATTTCCAGATGTGTTTTTGGAACTTTAGGGGAGATGAAAATTTAATTAAGAATGGAAGTGTGCATGTAGGGGAAAATTAGCGGCTGTGGGATGTGAGATGGAGAACATGACGTTCAAAGACTTGTAGGTAATAGTAAACTTTGGGTAGACTAGCTATCCAAGCAATATTTGAAAAGCCACAGATTGGTCGGATAAAGTTTTTGTAGGTGTGAATGACGCCGGAAGGCATAATCACCATGTTCAACTTAATATTTCCTATTGCAGTTACTTTTACCTTCTTGAATGCCAGCATATGAAGAGAGCATTTGGCTCAGTTTCCGAGGAGGATAACACAATGAATCGGACGTTGGGCTTCAGCAAACCTGCATCGCATCATTTCCTAGAAAGAGGCTGAAGAAGTTACGAAAAAGAAATTAGAACGGCAGTGTTGGCGAAAGTTGCATGGTGATGCTGAAACTTACCCCGCCGGCAGCCTCGCCGGGCGCGAATTTGCGCAGGTAATATCGAGGTGCTCCAGTACCGGAAGCGGCCACCGTAAAAGCCTTAATATGCAGCCAGTCACTTCACGCCACGAAATTTCACAGCACGCCGCAGCGTACAGCTCTCCAGGTAGTACCAGCAGATGCAGGAGGAACTTCCCACAATATTGGCCACATTTTCGCTTAAGTGGTAATATGGTAAGATAAAATTGAAATCTAGCACTAGTTAAGTTACCAAACTAGTATACAGAATTTTTTGAAGTGTAGCGGGGCGTGATTTAGTGACAATATGTATTGAGCGTCAGTGACAGACGAGAGCAAAGGTCATTATATTGTCCCGAAGGCCGGGAGAGAAAGCGACACTTTGTGGGCTGTGGAATGGGTACTTTATTTGGCTCAGTGGGTGAGATGTGAGAGAAACATTGGTGGTTCCACTAACATTCATTTATTGTGTTTAAACAAATAGAGCAATACAAAGTGTTTCAACTCGGTCTATTCCTCGCGACAGCGGAGCAGCGGAGGTGTAGCGTGCACGTTGAGGTGACCGCTGATGTGGCGACAGCTCGTGTTGCAACTGAGCGCCGGCAGCCTGTTCTTCCATTCAGTACCATACCTGAGACCCACTGCGACCGCGGCACGGTCTTCTCATTGTGAATTCGCTCGTTGCGCTATTAAGAAGCGGCTTTGGCGTGGCGCGAAGTGCTCCGTCCCGGAATCGAACCAACGACACTAAGTTTTGTTGTCTTCTGGCGGATTTCATCAACCTCTAGGTTCACAGGTGACCCATTTGGTGAGGCCGCAGTTCCTTCGTCCTTACCAGCCAACTGGTTAAGTACCACACGAACTTATTTTGGGTAAAATCTGAAATGGCATCTTCTGCGTCGACCTACTGGCGCGATGTCGACATCTTATTCTGTCGAGCAGCATAGTGGCTAAGCCTTGTAGCGAAGTATTACGTCCGTTGACTAACCATCGGTCGGTCTGTCCAGGTGACGTTTCTTCGTGTGTTCTTTCTCCCCTCGACGGACCCCCTCATGCCCGTTTGTCAGAGGTATTTATTTGGTATTTTCGCCAATGTCACGAAGGTTATAGGACGGCGACTGAGTCTTCGGTCATTGATCTATGTTTCTCATGGTGGGCAGAAACGTGCCCAGTGTCGACACAAGTGCCGTCTTTCCACTTTCGACTGCTGCCGCTTCCGAATATTGTGGCTTAACGTGCCAAAGTCTCTAAAATATTCGCTTAACCTATGACAAGTATATACGAATTTTTCTGTCGGATCTCTGCTTTGACCAACAATAAATTACACATAATTATTATACACTGTAAGTAGGCTGTTTAGGTTGGTAACGCCACGTAACGCTCTGTATGAAAATCACTGACTGTGCTGTGTGCAGTCTGTGGCTGGTATGCGTTGTTGGAATATTTGTTATTGTAGTGTTTGGCAGTTGGATGTGAACAGCATCTTCCTTATATAAATAACAACGTAAGGCGACATGCCTGTTCCTTCCTGTGTTTTGGGGTTGCATGCGCTTACACAGTATGGAATGACGATATCCCAGTATTGTGTTGGTCGCTTATAAAATAACTAAGCATTTTCCCGACAACGTGGTGGACGCTTTCTTTCCTTCCGTTTGCCTGTGGGTGTAATGAGGTGGTGTGTAATTTACGTACTTCACGCAAATGACAAAGTTCTTTCATGAGGTCGGACATGAAATTACTATCTTGGTCACTTATAAGCGGTACTGGTATGCTATATTTTAAAATCCAATTATTGACCATAGCCCGTGCAATGGTGTTTGCTTGTTGATCAGGGAGACTTACAGCAGTAAGATATCTTGAGAAATGATCTACAGTCGTTAGCATGTATCTATTCCTAGCTGGCGTTTTATTAATTATTAATTATAATTTATTATTATTATGTACATTCGTGCTATCTGAAATGGGTGTGATGGTTCCGGGAGCCTTTGTAACGGTATACGTTGACCTCAATAGTCTGCTCGCTGGGTGCATGATATGCAAATATGCACATATTCTGCTACATCATGCTTTGTTGTCTCCTGCCAGAAACATTCAGCAACGCATCTTTCAGTAATTCTTTAACCCCCGTGACCTGACAGAATGTGATCGTGGGCCTCTTGCATGACTTCCTTTCAGAGGTGTTTGGGAACTACGATTCACGGCCCATGTCTGGTTCCTCAAAACAGGACCCCATCCTGTAGGCAAATCTGCCGTTGTGCTGCATATCATTTGCAATATGCATTTGAAGCCTGTGCTTCTAATACCGATACCTTTCGACTAAGACAATCTGCTTTGAAATGTTTCTTTCCTGGTTTATAAATAACTTTGAAGCCCATTTCGGAGAGGCTTACGGACCAACATGTCAAACGACTTGATGGGTCTTTTGGCACAAGTAACCACTTGACAGCAGCATGGTCATCATGGACCATTTGAATTTATTCCCATACCGATAGCACTTGAAATATTTTGTACCATAGATGACACTCAATAACTCCTTTTACTTTGTTGAGTAATTTTTTTCTGCTGTATCTAATTGACGGAACGCGTAGGCTACTGGATGTTCTGCACTGTTAATGTTTTGACACAAAACTGCTCTGATAGCATGACCAGATGTATAGCAGAACAGGATAAATTCTTTACTGAAACCCGGATAGGTAAATACAGGACTGTGTATTAATTTGTATTTCAATGTTTCTAATGTTGTGTTGCATTCTATAGTTCAGAGAAATTTAGTACCTTTCTTCAATAACTACATGAGAGGTCGTGCTATTTCTGCATAGTCTTTTACAAATTTCCGATAATAGTTTGAGAGGCGTAGAAATTGCTGTACTTCCTTCATAGATTGCGGTGTTAGAAAATCTTTAACTGCGGCTATTAGCTGTGAATGGGTATTGATTCCCTGTTCAGTGATAACATGGACTAAATATGTACTTTTTTTAATGCGATGTGACGTTTTTCCAAATTTAATGTTAATCTAACGTCACTGAGACGTCGCAAAAATTCTCGTAAGTGAATCACATGCTCCTTGATATCTTTTTAAAATACGATTACGTCCTCGAGGTATGTCATGCATTGTCGACGTTTTGACCCTCGTAACACACCATCTATCAATATTTGGAATGTTGCGGGGGCATTCTTTAATTGGAAAGGTATCCTTAAGAAATGGCAGTGACCTGAAGGGGTGGAGAAATCAGTTTTACGTCTGTCCTATTGTGAAACTTGTATTTGCTGGTACCCGCTCCTCAAGTCAATTGTGGAGAAATATTTCCTGTTGCCGGGATGGTCAATGGTATATACGATATTGGGTAATGAATACACATCCGAAATTGTTTTGCTATTTAAATACCTGTAATAACAACAGAATCTCTAACTTTTAGCACCGTCAGCAGATTTCTTTGACAAAATTATAACGTTTGCATTGTATGGAAAATTCGAATAGTCTGTTACACCGTCCTTTAATTGCTGATCCATCAATTCAACAAGTAGCGGCTGTAATTGGTGAGGAACTCTGTATGATCCCCTATAAATTTGGGTGTTGGAATCCTATGTTGTGTGATGTTCGTTGTTAGCGGTTCCTGTGAACTAAACAGATATTGAAACTCATCCAACACTGCTTCTATCGTATCTCGTTCATTTCCTTATAAGTGCGATATCTTGTGGTGCGATGCAGTTTTGTAGGCGGCTGGTTTTTCACTATCACCTACGTCTGACCAATCAAAAACGTCTTCCTCTAAGGCAGTTATGTCAGCTATTAAAGTTTCCTTTCGTAACTCTTTGCGTATGTCCCTAAATTATCTATAGGCACCGGTATCTTCTGTACTCCATCAATTGTTGCAGCTCGAGCTATACTCCCACGCACAAAACAATGTGCTGTGTCTAATTCATCACTTTCCTCTAACCGTTCCACTATGCATAGTGTGTTTGCTGGTAAAGCAGCATTAATGTCCACCCAAAGTAGCTTTCCTGTACCGAATGGTATTTTATCCCGCGAATCTGCCTTCAAGGACATTACGCGCTGTTTGGTTCTTCCTCTTCCAGGGTAGAAGGATCTTGCGGCAGAGCGTCATTGCCAGCTGTGTCACCTATTCGAAACAATGTCCCGGTAAGCTCCACTGTTTGCTGCCCAAGGTTGATTATGGCGTGATGTTTATTCAGGATATCTAACCCTAGGACTGATACACCCTCAATATGAAAGATCAGTGATGTACAGTCTACTGAACGAACGTCACCCCCGCCTACACCACTTAATTTATATCTTGGAATGTCATGTCTCCTGACCTCAGTGCACTGTTTATATGTAACTGACACGTGAGTCCCAGTGTCGTATAATAGTCTACATGCTTTAGCATGAGTAGTGCCTGGCAAGTATCACTCCGCTTCTTGTACAATATACTTATTCGCTTCAACACTGCTGATAATTGGCTTTTCGTATTCTATCCACAAAGCTTTCAATTGTTTCGTTGTGTCCTTGGGACTTGGTGTTCAACTGCTCCCTACAAGAACTGCAACTGTTCTGCTTTTTAAACCTTTTGAGCAAACCTTGATTCAATTCTTCAATAGTTAATGCATTTCGTGAGTCCTCGTGATAAAGTACGTGCGCCTTAGGCTCCCCGATTAAACATAGGTTTGAAATTTGCAACATCTGGTCATCTGACCAGCAACTAAGTTTAGCGGCTGCTAAGTAATCAGCAAACAGTGCTTCTATATCCTCGCTTGGCCTGCCAGGGAAGGGAGTAGAAGGGTGGCTGCTAATGAATCTAGTATGGAAGGAGTTGCACTAGATGTCGGTCTATACTCAGATAATCGATTCTACAATTCATTATTGTGAGACCTGAATTGGGCTATCTGATTAAGTAGGCTCTGAATAGCCTCGTGGGCGGAAACTCCGTGTGTCTTACTGATTGTCATTGTGATGCTTTCCTGTTTAACATATGATCATTCCCACAAATATACTTCCTATGACCACAAGAACATATACTCCGCTACATAAGAAGAACATTAGAAATTTGATTACAATGCCGACCAAATAACCAGAAAGCCTAACACCATCTGGGAAAAAAATTTTATTACCGAATTCCTTTGATTGAATGAGAGCTTAACCTTGTTTGTTCTTTACACATCAAAAAAGTTATTTGAAAAGGAAAAAACATCTGGAAAGAATTTGCCGTTACTGATGTGAAATACTGTCCGTTGGCTGCTGGTTGTCGTCTGCTGTCTGTGGATTCTTCGCGGCCCGTCGCTGGCGACGCTGTCATGAATTTCTTGTACCACAAATTCCCTACCATGTATATCTTAAAACAGAGCCCAGGTTATCTGACACCAAATGTAGCGAGTCGGGGTATAGTGACAATAGATATTAGGCATCAGTGACAGAGGTGAGCAAATGTCATTACTTTGTCTTGAATGCCGGGAGGGAAAGCGACACCTTGTGGACAGTGGAATGGGTTCTTTAGTTGGCTCATTGGGCGAGATGTGAGAAATACATTGATGGTTGCGCCATCATTCATTTATTAACACGTAAGATCCTGAAACAAACAGAATAATACAAAGTATTTTAACTTGCTCAATTCCTCTTGGCGGCGGAGCAGCGGAGGCGTAGCGTGCAAGTTCAAAATGGTTCAAATGGCTCTGAGCACTATGCGACTTAACTTCTGAGGTCATCAGTGGCCTAGAACTTAGAACTAATTAAACCTAACTAACCTAAGGACATCACACACATCCATGCCCGAGGCAGGATTCGAACCTGCCGCCGTAGCGGTCTCTCGGTTCCAGACTGTAGCGCCTAGAGCGGCACGGCCACTCCGGCCCGCTAGCGTGCAAGTTCCGGTGACTGCTGATGTGGCGACAGCTCGTGTTGCAGTCCCTTCGTCCTCACCAGATACCTGGGTAAATACCACATGAATTTATTTCTGGTAACATCTGGGACGATATCTTCTGTGTTGATCTATTTGCACGGTACCGACTTCTTCTTCTGTCGACAGCTTAGCGGCTAAGTCGTGGTAGCAAAGCATCACGTCCGCTGACTAACCATCAGTCCGTCCGTCCAGGCGACGTTTCTTCGTGTCTTCTTCCTCCCTCCCCCCTCCCGAAGGACCCTCTCATGCCTTTTTTTTCTTTTAGAGGTGAAGCCCCTCCAGGCCCATACCGGCATGATGGCCAACTCAAAATGTCTACTGCCATCTCTGCATAAGTGTTAGTTTTCAATAGAGTGTGGTGTCGCAGAATGTGGGTACTGCGATGTTTGCGTACGTCTGCTTAAGGTTAACCATTAATGCGCGCTTATCTGGAGATAAATTGGGTCGAAGTCGAACGAACGGTAGTGGTTTGAAGGGCCGTTTGTCGCAGGGTTTTTTTTTTTTTTTTTTTTTTTGGTGTTTTCGCCAATGTCGTGAAGTTTCTAGGAAGGCGACTGACTCTTCGGTCATTGATCTATGCTTCTCACCTTAGGCAGAAACGTGACCAATGTCTACACACGTGCAGACTTTTAATTGTTTTACCTCTATGCTGGCGTGGTCGGGCTTTGCCCTTTCGTTCTCTTCCACATCGACATATAAGTTACGCACGTGATTTCAGTATGCTGACAGTTCTGGAGCATTGACCGCGGATGTACGAACTGCGCTGGTCATTGTTCTCCTTGGAAGCATTGCCCGTTTGCTCGGTCGTTGATATGTCTAAGTGCTGGCTGCTATGCAGAAACTCCGCTGGTCGTCGGCCCTCTCACGTTGGGCAGAAACGTGACTAATGGCGTCCTTCCTTGTTCGACTGCTGCCGCTTCCGAGTATTGTGGCTTAACGTGTGAAAGTCTCTGAAATGTTCACATAACCTATAATACGTTTATACATATTTTTCTGTCAGATCTCTGCTTTGAACGACCATAAATAACACATAATTATCATACACAACTATAAATAACACATAATCATTATACAATATTTTTAATACGCCCTGCATAAGGTTGAATAATAAGTACGATGTTTTTTCCTCCTGATTTTTATTTATTTCTGACTAGGTTTCGGCTTACTGGGCCATCTTCAGGAAACAAGTAACTGGCTTCTGGAATGGACATTTGTTCTTAGGTAACCAAACATTATATAAACAAAGAAGCAATCCACTTGCACAGAGTTTTGTGAATCGAACTTGTTTTTTAACGTTGAAATTACCATTTGCGCAATGGACAATATTGAGCGTAACAAATAATTTAACTACACAGCATTACAATATTACAGGTTATATATTCATAATGACAGAGCTTGTGAGGTATCGACATTCCTTGAGAAACTGTCAAAGTGACCACTCTTCTCATATGTTGAGCACCAAACATGATTTTTAACACTGTAAAATACACTTTACGCAATGACCAATATTAAACATAATAATTAAAGTATACAACATTACAGAATTACAGATTATATGGTTATGATGTCATAGTTTGTGAAGTTGTGACATTGGTTGAGAACTGTATAAATGAGCACTAGTCACTTATGTTGCTCAACAAATATATTTTACAGTTTATGCAATGGGCAATATTATCAGAGTACATGATTAAAATTCACAATATTACTTTATTACAAGCTGTAATGTTACATTATTGTAGTCTATGAGATAAGCATTGTACGGAATATCTGTAGCACTTCTCTGTGCACCTGGTATCTGTGCCCTTCATTCACCACATGTTTGGCAACGTTGGAGTCTGACTGATGTAATATACAGCACCAAGTCAGTCACCCTAGTTGCTGTATCTCTACGTGTTTGATCGATATAAAGTGTGTTGCAGTCATTACAATTGGTTTTATGAACACTATTGCTACTCAATAAATATTTTTTGTCGTTGCTGTTGAATAAGAAATGAGCTAAAGCACCTTTTACATAAAATTTAATTTTATAATTGCAGGTTTTGTAAGTTTTAGATAATTTGTTGAATACCTTTCCTAAGTATGTGATAATATACTAGTTGGTTTTAGGTATGACTGTTGGTACACTGTCGCCATAAACAGAGGGCAAAATGTTCTTCTTTGTTTTGTGTAGAACATTGTCAGTTATGTGAGGGATATAGCCATTGTTAGATGCAATACATTTAATGGTGTATAATTCTGCTTCAAAATTCTGTTTTCACAGTGGTATGGAGTAAGACGATGTACCATGGAACCTTTTTGTTACTGTTGGTCTTTTGTAAATTTTGAAACTGTGTGTATTTGTTAATGATTTCTACGTTGACGTCAGGCTCCACTTTAACGAACATATGCTGAGGGAAGGACACACATACCAAGTTTACACAGAAGTACTACATTAGCCAACAAAAAAAGAAAACAAAGCCTTTTAGAAGCGCTTGAGGTAAACACATTTTTAGCTCAGCTTGCCCAGCTCGTTCTAAATGATCAATTATGCCTGACAACATCCCTACTTTTAAGCTACACATAATTTAGTCAACCAACCATATACCCACAGACTATCACAATTACAATCATTTCCTACTCCTCACCTTACTTACCTCACAAGCTTCAAGATTATAACAATATAACTTTTAATAGTTTTATATCGTGTATTCTAATTATGTACTGTTTTAATATTGCCCATTGCATAAACTGCATTTTACTATGTAAAGCATGTTTGGCGCACAACATAAAGAGTACTCAGTTTGACAGTTTCTCAACCAATGTCAAGACCTCATCAGCTTTACCATTATAAATATATAGTCTGTAGTAACACGCCCTCCCCTCCGCCAAATGAACCACGGAAGTTGCCGTCGGTCGGTGGCTTGTCTACTCTAGCGATAGAAACAGCCGTACGGCAGGTGTAACCTCCACGGAAGAGTAGCTGTTGCGAGGCGAGAGAAACGTGTGGTTCCTGTAGAGGGGCAGCAGCCTTTTAAGTAGTTGCAACGGCCACAGTGCGAATGATTGGCTGATTTGGACATGTAAAATCAACCAAAACTGCCTTGCTGTGCTGAGTACAACTGAAAGCAAGGCTAAATTACAGCTGTAATTTTTCGTAAGGACACGTAGCTTCTACTGTATGGTTAAATGATGATGGAATCTTCTTAGGTAAAATATTCCGGGGGTAAAATAGTACCACATTCGAATCTCGACCAGGAAACTACTCAGGAGGATGTCGTCATCATCAGGAGCAACAAAACTGGCGTTCTACAGATCGAAACGAGGAATATTAGGTCCCTTAACCGTGCAGGTAGGTTATAAAATTTCAGAAAGATAATTGACAGGTTGAAGTTAATTATAGTGGGAATTAGTGAAGTTCAGTGGAAAGAGGAACAGGACTTCTGGTGGGGTGAATACAGGGTTATAAATACAAAAATCAAATAGGTGGATTGCAGGAGTAGGTTTAATAACGAAGAACAAAACAGGAACATAGGTAAGCTACAATATCAGCATAGTGAACGCATTATCGTAGTCAAGATATACACAAAGCCAACATCCATCACAGTAATAGAAGTTTCTGTGTCAACTAGATCCACAGATGATAAAGAAATTGAAGAAACTTATGATGAGATAAAAGAATTATTTAGACAGTTAAGGGAGACGAAACTTTAATTGCGATACGCTACTGGAGTGCGATAGTGGGGATACAAAGGGGAGGAAAAATTATAGGTGAACATAGACTGAGGAAAGGAATGAAAGAGGAAACCGCGTGGTAGAATTTTGCACACAGCGTAATTTGATCACTGGTAACACTTGGTTTAAGGATCATGAAAGGAGCTTGTATATGTCGATGTTAGCTGGAGATAACAGAAGATTTTAAATCATTACATAATGGTAAGACAGAGATTTATGAAACAGATTTTAAGGTATAACATATTTACAGGGGAAGATTTGGACTCTGACCACAATTTATTAGTTGTAAACTGTAATCTATAAATAAAGAAACTGCAAAAATGTTGGAAATTAAGGAGATGGGACCTGGATAAGTCGAAAGAACCAGAGATTTTGATAGTTTCAGATGGAGGATTAGGCAACGATTGTCTAGAACTGACGAAAGAAATACAGTAGTTGAGAGATAAGTGGTGAAGGCACCCGAGGATCAAATAGGTAAAAAAAAACAACGTCTATTAGAAATCCTTGGATAATACAGGACATATAATACAGGACATACTGAATTTGGTTGACGAAAGAAGAAAATATAAAAATAAAGCAAATGAAGCAGGTGAAAAGTGAATTCATACGTCTAAAAAATGAGATTGACAGGAAGCGCAAAATGATTAACCAAGAATGGTTAGAGGCCATATGTAAGGATTTAGAAACGTATTTCACTACGGGAAAGAGAGACACCGCCTACAGGAAATTTTTAAGTGCCTGTGAAGAAAAGAGAAGCAGCTGAAGGGTAACAAGAGCTCAGACGGAAAACCAGGCCTAAGCAAAGAAGGCAAAGTTAAAAGGTGCAAGGAGTATCTAGAGGGTCTATAAAAGGGAGATGAAATTGAAATCAGTATTATAGAAGTGGAAGAGAACGTAGATGAAGATGAGATGGGAGTTATGATACTACGAGAAGAATTACCCAGAGCGCTGAAGGTGTAAGTCGAAACAAGGCACCCGGGTAGATGACATTCCATCTGAACTACTGACAGTTTTGGGAGGGTTAGCCTTGACAAAACTCTTCCATATGGTGCACAAGATATATGAGACAGGGGAAATACTCCAGTCTTCAAGAAGAATGTAGTAACTACAATTCCAAAGAAAGCAGGTGCTGACAGATATGAGCATCAGTTTAATAAGTCACGGTTACAAAATACTAACACAAATTCTTTATAGAAGAATGGAAAAACTGGTAGAAGTTGACCTCGGAGAAGATGTTTGGATTCCGGAACACGCGAGGCAACATTAGCCCAACGAATTATCTTAGAAGGTCAGTTAATGTAAGGAAAATGACGCAGTCAAACTCGTTACGTTTATAGCATTTCTATACTTAGAGAAAGCTATTGACATTGTTGGCTGATATACTCTCTTTGAAATTTTTAAGGTAGCAGGCGTAAAATACAGCGATCGTAAAATTATACACAACTTGTACAATAACAGACGGCAGTTATAAGAGTCGAGGGGTATGAAAGGTAAGCAGTGGTTGAGAAGGGAGTTGGACAGGGTTGAGCCTATCCCCGACGTTATTCAATCTGCACTTTGAGCAAGAAGTAAAGAAAACCAAAGAATAATTTTATGTATGAACTAAAGTTCAGGAAGAAGAAATAAAAAGTTTGTGGTTTGCCGAGGCAAGTAGGGTAAGAAATGAGAATGTTAAAGCAGCAGGTGAGTGTTATTTTCTGGACAGCAGAATAACTGACGATGGACGAAGTAGAGAGGCTATAGAATGTATACTGGCAACGGCAAGAAAAGTGCTTCTTATGGAGGTTAATTTGTTAACATCGAGTATAGATGCAAGTGTTAGCAAATCTTTACTTAAAGTGTTTGTACAGAGCGTAGCCATGTATGGAAGCGAAACATGGACAGGAAATAGTTTAGAAGCTTTCTAAATTTGGTTCTACAGAAGAATGCTGCAGATTAGATGGGTAGATATTACGCAACTAATGAGGAGTTAGTGAACAGGACTGAGGAGAAGAGAAATGTGTGGCACAACTTCACTAAAAGAAGGAATCATTTGATAAGACACATTCTGGCAGAACAAGGGATCACCAGTTTAGTACTGGAGGGAAGGGTGGTGGGTAGAAATTGTAGAGGGACACCAAGAGATGGTGCAAGCAGATCAGATGGATGTAAGTTGTAGTAGTTATTCGGAGATGAAGACGATTGCACAGGATAGAGTAGAATGGAGAACTGCGTCAAGCCTGTCTTCAGACTAAAGACTGTAAGTAGGCTGTTTGGGTTTTTTATATTGGTAACGCCACGTAGCGCTCTGTATGAAAATCACTGGCTGTGCTGTGTGCAGTCTGTGGCTGGTTGGCATTGTTGTAATACTCGCCATTGTAGTGTTGGGCAGCTGGATGTTAACAGCGCGTAGCGTTGGGCAGTTGGAGGTTAGCCGCCAGCAGTGGTGGATGTGGGGAGAGAGATGGCGAAGTTTTGAAATTTGTAAGACTGGATGTCATGAACTGCTATATATATTTTGACTATTAAGGTAAATACATTGTTTGTTCTCTATTAAAATCTTTCATTTGCTAACTGTACCTATCAGTAGTTAGTGCCTTCCGTAGTTTTAATCTTTTATTTAGCTGGCAATAGTGGTGCTCGCTGTATTAAGTAGTTCGAGTAACCAAGATTTTTGTGAGGTAAGTGATATGTGAAACGTATAGGTTTATGTTAGTCAGGGCCATTCTTTTGTAGGGATGTTTGAAAGTTAGATTGCGTTGCGCTAAAAATAATATGTGTCAGTTTAAGCACAGTCTTGTATAATTTTTCTAAGGGGACGTTTCAAGACCACTACAACAAAAACCTGTAATACTGTAATATTATGTAATTTAATTATCTATTGTGCTTAATGTTGTCCATTGCATAAGGCATAATTTCAACGTTTAAAAGCAAGTTTGGTGCATAACATTCTGTGAAAGTAGATTGTATTTCTGCTTATAACGTTTTGTTACCTAAGAACTAGAGTCCTTTACAGAAAATAATCAGTTGTTTGCTGAAAATTTCCCAATAAGCCGACAACTAGTTAGAAATAAACAAAAACTAATAGTACAAAAACAGTGCACTTGATACTTAACCTTAGATATGGAAGTGTTCTACTACGAAGTAACGGAAGAGACCATAAATAAGAATTGAATACAGAAGTTATGCGCTCTCAAGTTTAGAGAGAAGAAATAAAACCTTAGAGATCTGCCAATGACACTGTAATTCTATCAGAGAAAGCAAAGGTCTTGGAAGAGCAGTTGAACGGAATGGACAGTATCTTGAAAGAAGGATACGAGATGCACATCAACAAAAGCAAAACATGGATAATGGAATGTGTTCGATTTAAATCAGATGATGCTAAGGCAATGAGATTAGTAAACGAGGCTCTGAAAGTAGCAGCTGAGTTTTGTTATTTGGGCAGCAGCACAAGAGGCCATGAGGGTTACATAGAAAGGTATATATCGTAATCTTTCACCTGTATTGTCAGAAAACGCGAATTTTGTTCATTATGCAGAGATACAATTCAGAAATAAAAACTTTTACCAGTCCTCTTACTGAAACGGCAGCTAATGATATGTTTGAAAAGTTTAAAAACTGGCAAAGCAAAAATATTTATCATTACGTTATGACAACTTTCTGCAGGGGTACATCTTGTGCTTTTCAACACATTTCAGAGTTTCGTCTGTGTAACAAAAGAATTATAATATTCTATTTTCATTTTTAAATGATAGCATTCATTTTTGGCTTGATGCGGTTTTTTTCCTAAATTAAAAAAATTAAAAGTTGACCCAGAACAGACTGTCTCTCATTCTGCTGACGTCTCATTTGTGAAACGCAGATTTTCAACCACCACAACATCTATTCCGAAGAAGAGGTATTCCCTATGGGGCATCTACATCTACATCTACATCTACATCTACATCCATACTCCGCAAGCCACCTGACGGTGTGTGGCGGAGGGTACCTTGAGTACCTCTCTCGGTTCTCCCTTCTATTCCAGTCTCGTATTGTTCGTGGAAAGAAGGATTGTCTGTATGCCTATGTGTGGGCTCTAATCTCTCTGACTTTATCCTCATGGTCTCTTCGCGAGATATGCGTAGGAGGGAGCAATATACTGCTTGATTCCTCGGTGAAGGTATGTTCTCGAAACTTCAACAAAAGCCCGTACCGAGCTACTGAGCGTCTCTCCTGTAGAGTCTGCCACTGGAGTTTATCTATCATCTCCGTAACACTTTCGCGATTACTAAATGATCCTGTCCCCCCCCCCCCCCCCCCCCATGAACCAGGCATCAGTGGAACCCAACGTTTTCTTGGATCGCACAGAGAACATAATATTCAATAATATCGTGAAATAAGAAGGGTACAGAATAATATAATGGCACCTATACGTGGATGATATAATCTGTCTCGTAGATGAAACACAAAACAGGCAGAAGAGCTACACAATAGCATCAGCACAATACATCCACATAGACACTTCACAATGGAAATTGAAGAAAACAAGAAACTAAATTTTCTGGACTTTACAGTAACGAGAAAGAGCAAGCGACGTGAATTTCCCATCTACAGAAAACCTAAGCCCATAAGAATTGTTATCTATAGGCCATCCAACCATTCGATAGCTCATAAACGTGTCTGTATCACACATATGCACCACACGATAAAACAGAACACTTCTTAAATCTCGAAGATACACACACGAACTAAATATAATCAGAAAAATCGCTGTTGAAAATGAATACAAAACAGACACCTTAAAATAGATGAACAACAAGATAAAAATGAAAGATAACGACAGTGGCCATCCACCCAAGTACATAACCAAAGGGTCTAAAAACACTGATGGGGAACACACAGACAACACAGCAGACCACATCTCATCAGAAAAAAGTAACAAATGGTACACACTGACATACAATTATAACATAATACATTAATTTGGAAATATATTGAAGAAGTAAGGGATCCCAGTAACGTCTAGAGCAAACAATACAGTGCAACAATGACTAAAACAAGAAAAAAGACCGCCAAACAAACGCATAATATATCGACTCACATGTAACTCCCAGTACATGAGCGAAATAAACAAAAACTTCCGAACAAAATACACAGAGCGCACGAGAGCTTTGAACAGTGACAGCACACATTCCACTTTCGCAAAACAATTAATGAAGAAAAACCACCAGCTCACATGTACCGAAAGTCATCTACACATCCTGAAACACAGAAACACTCTAAACCGAAAACTAAAAATCGAAGAAACTTATTATATACAAAAGCCTATGGTGGAATGAAGAAACGTAAGCAATGAAAACACAAAGCGCCTCTCCGACCAGAGTTTTGCATATTGAGTTTTGTAACTGACAATGGTTAATCTGCAAAATTCGTTAACGAAATTATAATTTTCTGATTAAGTACTGCAATCGTGATGAAAAAATACATATATCCAAATAATATAATAATAATAGTGATTACAAAAGGAACAAACTGTAGTTCACAGGCGCACAAACAGTTGTAAACGTCACTGACCATGAGACACAAGCTAACAAATCTGAAAGACTTGATGACATAGAGTTAGTCTTTTTTTATTTTCTTGTTATAAGTTCTTTCTAGTTTTTATTTTCAGAACATTAGTTGCTTCGAGAAAAACAAACTGCACATAGTCTGTGAAATTTCTTGGCACTATATTAGATTCGCCACGAATGTTAGATTTGCATTGCACTAGTTTTTGTAATGTCTTAAGTAACGAGTACCGTCCTCGGAAAAATGTATGTAATACAATTCGGCAACAGTATGAGTGCACACAGTACAGCATCAAAGTCTTGCAGAATCGTTTCTTGAGGTGTTCATTGTCGAAGAATCAGTGTAAGATAACAATTGTTTTCATTCCACTGACATCGACAACAGTAACAGAATAAGCAGATTCGTTCATGTGTGAGTAGGCTAGGAGCAAACTTAGAAGAAACTGTATCAGTCTTTTAAATTATCTGCTGACAACTCAAAGACAAATATATCTCACAACAATGCTGCTGATCGTAAAGTTCCATATTTGACATAAAAGTGTTTTTCTAGTGCAACTAAAGAAAGCTATGGTGTCTCTGTTGTGAAATAGTACTTTTTTCCTAGTTCCTGTCACAGTGCAGGTGTCCGAGCATAAATCTTTATCATCTATGCAATAAAAGAATTACATAGAGATAAATGTTGTAACTTATTATATGTGCGGGCAAACGTTTCAGTCACAGAATCAGTCAACAGAGCTTAATCAGTGTTTTACATATTCTAAAGCTAAGCAGATTTCATAATCTCATATGCAATAGACACTAAAAACGTGGGTAAGTTCATTCCTTACCAATAAAAAATAAAATAAACTCAGTAAAGAAGTATTGACATACAATGACGTAATCAGTGAAGAAAACCATACGACAAATTTCAGTTACAAAAGAATGTATCTGCCTTATACAGAAATGAATTAATGTTCTTCTGGTTAAAACTATCTTACACACAGAGAAACACATCTACAATAATTATATATAAGAAAGACTACTTTCTGTAGACCGTTACGAGCTCGTCTAACTACTGGGAAGAAAAGTGGATGAAAAAGGAGAAAAAAGGATTCATTTTGTTGTACACAGCGTGCTATTCGTTCCAGTTGAAAGAAACATGTTATTACTGAGTCAGTCGTTAGTCTGTCAAACAAAACATAGGTAAACCTTGTGGCCACAAGTCTATCTAATATACTAATATACTCTCTAAGGAATCTTATCTAAGAAGTATCCGCTTAATGTACTCCAAATATATGACAGGTAGAGAGTGAACAACGAAGACCTGGTGTACAAAGATTACTGCTAAACATCATGGAATAAACCGAAATCATGTGAAACCACGTAGTGTTGACCTGCCGAGAGAAAAACTGTAAAATTAGGTACATGAACAACGTAGAATCTCTCACAACCGAAGTGAACAACCACTTATCTAAGAAAAAAATGTTTGGAACGTCTTGCCAAATCAGATGCAGCATCCTGTCCATAACCTCATCAAGAACCTCCTTTCTCAATGCATACGAAATCACTTTCTCAATCAAAAAAATTACTAAATCTGAAAAATTACCAAGTTTGCATAGTAAGCAAATCACAAGTTCCCTAACCATATTCGCATCTTCCTGTACATCGTCTATACATCGCTTAAAATGTATCACATAACGTCACTTAACTGTATAAAAATCAAATCTCTATAATTCCATAATTTCATGTCATATCCACCACTAAAATATCTCCAAAAAATCTTCATTTTTCGGTGTGCATACTGTAAGACCTTCGGTACAAACACCATCAGATTATTTGACTTGTCGCTCTAACGAAGTAGGCGAGTGTCAGTAATATGTCTCGTGGTCTTATCGTGGCGTGTTGATCTTCTGCCATTAGGTCAGACGATAGTAATGCCACTTGCACGCTTAGAGTAGCAGATTGACGGTGACCAACTTTAAATAGAACTTGATTAATTTTCACACACATATATTAAAATAATAAAAATCATAGACATTACATAATTTGATTCTGGATGCTGTTTACAGTCGACAATCTGAAGTTCCTTTGGTCTTGGTACGTTAATCTAATTTTCACATGTCTCTGATACTTGACAAAGTGTCTATACATTTCTCTTCATGGCTGTGTACAGGAATATGGTAATCTTATTAGGTGCAAACTGAAACTTTACTGTAGACTAGTACAGACTAATGTAGACTGGTACAGACTGCTGCAGACTAATGCAGACTGATTCAGACTAATGCAGACTGACTAATCGGAGGTCTGTACACTCGTTATAATACCACGAGCGTTCAGGTATCACTACGCGATTCTGATCCTCGAGGAGAAAAGGTCCAACGTTAGCAGCAACCTCATTGGCTGCGTGACATGTTAATACGGGGATCGGTGGAAGCAGAATTTGGTCCGTCTTTATGGCAGCGCCATCTCGTAGTGCGGAGACGGACGAGCGCTGCGCCTGCGCTGTTGTGCTTAGCGGGGCGCCATCTAGTGGGAAAGTTGTGTACGCGCTGGCTACGCGGAACTATGTACACAACAATCTTCAAATCAATATAAATGTAGGGTACCTAAAACGTTTCGTAGCTCGGAAATGCTGTCTTTGCAATAACACGACTCATTAGTTCTTGTTGAAAATAGCGAATTCTTCCAGCATTTTAACAACTCCCTCCAAGAAATGTTACCTGATCTGCACAAGCGTCAAACCTCATTTATCTTTACCTGTAAATTCCACAGTATAACAGTCTCCCCGTAAGAAAAATGATTAACTTGTTCTCGTACATTTGAAACCATTTTTTATACGTTCATCATTTATTTCATCTCCATTTCATTTTAATTTGTTCTCTTTGTTATATCTATAAAAATTAAATTGCATGACGCATAATGTGTGGAATTATAATGGGCAACAGTGAAGTAAATTGTATCAAGACATGGATGTGAGGCAGAGACACAAGAAACTGTCCACTTTGCATCATCAAAAAATCAAAATCTACTCTCTAAGGCTTCCACATACGTCTAACAAGTCAAATGATAAGATGCATGTATACAGGTTGAAGTAAAAATGTCTTAATTCTATATATGTACAAATGTTCCAAAAAGCGATAGAAAAATGCTCTTGCTGTCTGCATTCTCTCTCCATTTTTCACACTGGAAATGTGGTGTATGCCAAGGCTGGATTTAATCCGTAATGATTACATCTCAAAAGCGGTGGGATGGCGAATTCGTCGAATGCAGTGAGGACCGCCGTAAGCTGAAAAAAATTTGCTTGAAAGTGTGTTTACCTTTGTGTGATATTCGCTGTGATTGAACTAAGTCTTTTTCACCTATCTGGAAATTTCTGTCTGTGCCTTTTGTCCTTTGAAATCATTTTTCTTCTCTTGCTTGATGTTTGCTAGCGCAATGTCTACTATTTGGTGATGTGGTAAACATCGTGGCTTAGGAAATGGTAGAGTTTGTCTAATTCTCTTTGGTGGTAGTTTCTTCTTGAGCGTAAATAAAGAAAAAGCAACGCAGAATCGTTTGGTAAAGAATTTATGATATCATGAAAAAATGTTGGTGTATTTGTCCATTCTCTGTGTTCTTTTCTGACAGCAAAGTCTGCACAATTTCCCAATTTCCTTCATGATCCTTTCTGCTGGATACGATAATGCATGATGGCGGAATATAAAAATTGGCTTAATCTTCCTATTGTTCAATCTGTCAAGCCAAAAGCTTGATATAAATTGAGGTAGATTGTCAGAGATAACTGTGTCAACATGTCCCACTCCCCATAAGAAGTTCTTAACACATGCCGCTAAGACAGTTTTGGCACTTGGTTTCCTCAGTGGTATCAACGAAACGAATTTGGAAGTTAGATCTACAACTATAACAATGTAGGAATAATCTTTCCTACTAGACGTAACAGTTCAAGGCAGGTCAACCGCTGTTAAATGACGTAGTTTAACAGTAACGGCAGGGTATTACAGAGCAAACTATGAATTATTTGATGTTTTATCTTTTCGACATAATTTACATTTCACTATAATTCGTCGAATCTGTTTTTCCATGTTGAAAAACTAAGAAGTTTGTCGATATATGTAAAAACATTTTCGTGTTCCATAGTGTGCGTAAGTTAGATGAATGTACCATATAAGTTTGCTAACTAAATCTTCAGGAATACGGACAACCCATGTAGTACTCTCCGATTTCAGACGTTTGAAAAGAATGTTGTTTCTTACAAGATAAAAGAGGCTAATTGCAGAGTTGGTTTTGTCACGCTACTGTTGCTTAGTGTTTTTCCATATCGGATCTTTGTCTTGTCGCCTTACAATGTGACTTGAAGCTGGTGAAACGTAATTTTTGTTTGCTACTTGTGATATATACAGTACGCTGAAATTGGATTGACAAATGTCTGTAGGTGAGCCAGCTTGTGTTCCTCCAAGAGATTGTGATCACGCCTGTGCTACAACGTTTTCTACACAAGGAATGTATACAAAGATAAAGCTAAGTACTTGTAAATACATTGCCCACCTTATTAACCGATCATGAGGAAATTTGGGTTTCCTGAGAAATTGTTAGGCTAATTGATCTATGTAAACTTTAGTGTGTCTTACAAACAAGAACCGTCGAAATTTAGCGAAAGCCCATATTACTGATAATCCCTCGAGCTCAGTGGTGGAATAATTACATTCAGATGGTGATAGTACTCGATCTGCAAATGCCATAGTTTTTGAACAATAACCCCATTTTCTTTAATCTCATAAAATAGATATACTCCAGTTGCCGTCTTTGGAATGTCAGTAGTCAAACAGAAGTCGAGAAAAAGGTAGGGATGTGAAATTAACCATTAACCCGAAACATCGGTCTCTCAGACCCCACGTTTATTTAAAATGCCAAGTGTGGCAGCACTGCAGAAAAGCAGGGCCTCACTTTTCCAGTACCTTCACCGCAATATTTGCAGCTTGTACAGCAGCAGTCAACAATCAGTTTTACTTCGTCAGTGAAGGCATACAGAGTATTGTTTAGAGGTGTGTGAAGTTGTGTGCCTGAGATACCGAATGTTTCGTATTACGTACAAGAATTTGGTAGGTCCAATAGATTGCATATTTCTAATTACGAGATACTCTGCTTTCAGTGACTGTTATTTTACAACGTCTTCTTCTATGCGTGAATTTATGTCATGTTTCAGGTATAACACGGATTGACTTTCTAAGAAGAGTAACATATCTGCAGCTAATCCAGATTTGGAAGCTTGGGTGCAAGCGCAGTTACGGGATTTAGAGAAAGAGGAAAATGGGATCGATGACAACATATTTGACGATTCTGATGATGTTCCAGATTTCGTGATAGGTGATAGTCACCATGAAACAGTGAGTGATACTAGTGAAGAAAATGTTTTATTGGATGAAGATCCTGGAGCGGTCTATACTACAGATAATACCTCACAGCAAACAAAGAACTTTTATGGTGAAAATAATTTCCAGTGGGAACGTTCTGAGGCTGTTAGAACGAAAAGAACACCAGAGCACAGCATTCTGAAAGGAGGAATGCCTGGCCTAACAGCCAAAAGTCGAAGTTTGGGACAAAGTCCTACTAAATCTCAAATATGGGAGAATTTATTTGACGATGACATGATAGATGAAAGAGTTTTACATACAAACGTGAAACTGAATACAGGAAGGACAAAGTAGCGGAAAACAACTAATCTGTCCAGTTACAGAGATACTGACAACGTTGCAACCAAAGCTTTCATAGGACTCCTAAGGATGACATCAATATTCTAATCCTCTCAAGAACATATGTTGTCTCTTTTCGAAAAGGATCTGATCGGCCGTGCTATATTTGTGGTGACAATCTCGGCAAAGCGCTTTGAAATACTTCTAAGCTGCCTGAGAGTTGACGATGTGACTACTAGAGACGAAAGAAAGAAATCAGATCGCGCGGCTGCAATACCAAACATTTTTCTGGAAATCATTTTCAGTTCTCAGCAATTATAATGTATAAAAGGCAACGTTACAGCGGACGAAATGTTAGTACCATTCAGGGGAAAACGTCCTTTCAGCGTTTATATGCCTAGCAAACGAGAATAAAAATATGTGCCTGACAGACTCTGGAAGCGCTTACTTCTTCAATAGCTATACATATTCAGGGAAAGATAGTGACGGATGTAGCCTGACAGAAGAAGAGAAAAACCTTGTCAAACCAACTCAGGCTGTTTTACGTCTGTGCAAGCCAGTAGAAGTAAGTAACAGAAACATTACCGCGGACAACTTGTTTACATCTATAGAACTCATTCGTGATTGATAAAGAGAGGACTAGTATACGAAGGAAAGGTCAGAAAGAATATACGCAAAATTCACCAAGAGTTTTTGGCTGATAAAAGTAGGCCAATTGGGACGGCTTTATATGGAGTGTCTTCAATGGATCACTCCATTGAAAATCATATTATAAAAAACAAGCTAGAAAGTATTTTTTACTACAATGCAACGAAATCTAGAGTAGATTTGCTCGGCATAAAATGTGCTAATTATTCGTCAAACAGACGTACAAGGCGCTGGCCAGTGGCAGTCTTTTACACACTTCTAAACATCAGTTGCGTGAACAGTTTTGTTCTGTATTTGTGCTACAGAGGAAACCCCATGTTAACTCGTCTCAAACTTCACCAAAAGTTTGGCAATGGAGCTGATAGATCCACATCTAAGAAGACATTTGGAAATTCAAAATTTACCTAGAAATACCAAGAAAATCATTCACAAAGTTCTGAGAGACACTCAGCAATTAAGCGAGGCATACCAAGATAGGGAATGGACAAAAGGAAGACCTGTATGAAGTGCCCTGCGTCCAAGAACAGGAAAATGATTTATAAATGCAATAAATGTGGTCACCCAGTTTGCCTGGAATGCAGCAGAAAGATGTGTGTCGACTGTGCAAAAGAGATGTGATTTAATACACTCCTGGAAATTGAAATAAGAACACCGCGAATTCATTATCCCAGGAAGGGTAAACTTTATTGACACATTCCTGGGGTCAGATACATCACATTATCACACTGACAGAACCACAGGCACATACACACAGGCAACAGACCATGCACAATGTCGGCACTAATACAGTGTATATCCACCTTTCGCAGCAATGCAGGCTGCTATTCTCCCATGGAGACGATCGTAGAGATGCTGGATGTAGTCCTGTGGAACGGCTTGCCATGCCATTTCCAAATGGCGCCTCAGTTGGACCAGCGTTCGTGCTGGACTTGCAGACCGCGTGAGACGACGCTTCATCCAGTCCCAAACATGCTCAATGGAGGACAGATCCGGAAATCTTGCTGGCCAGGGTGGTTGACTTACACCTTCTAGAGCACGTTGGGTGGCACGGGATACATGCGGATGTGCATTGTCCTGTTGGAACAGCAAGTTCCCTTGCCGGTCTAGGAATGGTAGAACGATGGGTTCGATGACGGTTTGGATGTACCGTGCACTATTCAGTGTCCCCTCGACGATCACCAGAGGTGTACGGCCAGTGTAGGAGATCGCTCCTCACACCATGATGCCGGGTGTTGGCCCTGTGTGCCTCGGTCGTATGAAGTCCTGATTGTGGCGTTCACCTGCACGGCGCCAAACACGCATACGACCATCATTGGCACCAAGGCAGAAGCGACTCTCATCGCTCAAGACGACACGTCTCCATTCGTCCCTCCATTCACGCCTGTCGCGACAACACTGGAGGCGGGCTGCACGATGTTGGGGCGTGAGCGGAAGACGGCCTAACCGTGTGCGGGACCGTAGCCCAGCTTCATGGAGACGGTTGCGAATGGTCCTCGCCGATACCCCAGAAGCAACAGTGTCCCTATTTTGCTGGGAAGTGGCGGTGCGGTCCCCTACGGCACTGCGTAGGATCCTAAGGTCTTGGCGTGCATCCGTGCGTCGCTGCGGTCCGGTCCCAGGTCGACGGGCACGTGCACCTTCCGCCGACCACTGGCGACAACATCGATGTACTGTGGAGACCTCACGCCCCACGTGTTGAGCAATTCGGCGGTACGTCCACCCGGCCTCCCGCATGCCCACTATACGCCCTCGCTCAAAGTCCGTCAACTGCACATACGGTTCACGTCCACGCTGTCGCGGCATGCTACCAGTGTTAAAGACTGCGATGGAGCTCCGTATGCCACGGCAAACTGGCTGACACTGACGGCAGCGGTGCACAAATACTGCGCAGCTAGCGCCATTCGACGGCCAACACCGCGGTACCTGTTGTGTCCGCTGTGCCGTGCGTGTGATCATTGCTTGTACAGTCCTCTCGCAGTGTCCGGAGCACGTATGGCGGGTTTGACACACCGGTGTCAATGTGTTCTTTTTTCCATTTCCAGGAGTGTATTTCATTTCAGTTGCTTATTGTCTTTTTAGAATTTTGTGCCATATTTTATTTATATTTATGAATATATTGTCTGGTATAAAAGTGGTGAAAATCATATGAAATCTGACACGGAATGGCTGCACGTACTTGTGATATTTCGTGTTTATTTTATATTATTTAAACAAAGAAGTGTTTATATGGGCTGAAAAGTATTAAACCTACTTATGACATGAATTAATTGACTATTTACTTGATTTTTGTCAACGTATGTGGAGTTCTGTGATATAACATGTTAGGCGGTCTCAGAGACAGCATGTTTCTAATTACGCACATTTCAGAGATGTTTCTGGTTAATACTATTTTAAAGCGACAATTCTTTATCACCCTGGTCGCCCGAGGATCGGTTTGTCTTTTTACCACTAAGCTGACATAACCGTGAGTTTCAAAAATCAATGAAACGACGAAGGAAATTTATGAGGCGAAGAAAATTTCTCACGTAGCGTTTAGTGGTAGGAGTAATAATATCTCGAATGGCCTTAAGTTTGTCTGGATCTGAAATCAAATGTCCTAAAAAATAAATTGAAGTATTTCCAAATTCCGATTTATCCAGTAACCACACGTTTTTGAAAAAGTTTCGAACACTGAATTTAAAGTGCTGTTGTGTTAGTGCCATATTTTCTCTGCAATGAGTATGTCATCGACGTGTATAGTGACTCTGTTCTTTAATTCTTCGCTTATACTGCAGTTTAATCGGATGATAAATGCTGCTGAAGAAATATTCAGGGCGAAAGGCAGTTTACAAAATTGGTAACAGATTCTAAAGCAAAAAACGCTGCGTATTTGCGACAATTTGAATGTAGTTCAATTTTCTAAAATCTGAACTTCAAATCGAGAGGGGAAATACGCTGCTGAAGAAATATTCAGGCCGAAAGGGAGTTTACAAAATTGGTAACAGATTCCAAAACATAGCAAATATGGTAACACCATGAAATTTCTGTAACAATTAGTGTAACTGTCTGTTTCTGGTACAATGACCTCGTTTATTTGCCATGCTGAAGCATGGATTTAGTCTCCTGTTTTACTTTATATTTATAAATGGATGAAATAGTGTAATATCTACCTTCACTTGTAGTTCGTAAAGAAATCTTCCAACGGTTCCCGGAATGTTGTTCAAAGCATGAGCACGCGTTTGAAGAACCTGCTGTAATTGTCGTTTGTCGTGGTCAGATGTGGCTTTGCAACTGTCTTCTTTGGTCTGTATCACCTCTAAAACGTTTGTTGGGGATTCGTCATCTTCATTTGCATAAGAGAAGTCTGTCTCTTGTACCAATCAACGCTTTTGTTTGAAGTTAAGAGATGTAGTCTGTTGATGTCCTGTTCTCCTCTCGATAGGCTTTGTTCAAAGTGTAATGAAATCTGAGCATCTTTATTGTACAGCGATGTGCAAGAATTGTTGAAATACAATACTGCTTTGTATTTGTTCAGAAAATCGATACCCAGTCTTGCTTCTGTTGTACGTAGAGGTACTAATCAGAGAGATTCGAAAGAAGTGTGACCTTGTAGCATGAATTCCATATGTGTTTGTGATTTGACATCAACTCCATTCGCTGCAATAGCACCTTTTATTTTAATTTTTGGTAAGGTTAAATTAGGACAAGATTCCTCTGAATTACATATGTTGAATTGCTGATAACTGTGACGGGGGAGCCTGAGTCTAAAACTGCATTTAAAGTGTGTTTTCGTGTTTGTTCACTGACTTGGTGAACGTGTTTCTGTGGTTCTTCTTTCTCTCGCAGTAGCAAATCTCTGATGTCTTATGAACAGATCATATTTTCAATAGTGTTGTCTGAATGAGTAGTATCTTATGTCGTCTCGCTGAGCGCATCTTCTGGCGTCTAAGATTTCCAGGCATTGTCGATCTGCGTTGCAGCGTCTCTCTGTGTTGGGTGATGAAACTTTCACTATCTGTACTGTTCTTTATTGCTCCGGATTATTCGGATAGTGCTGACAGTGCAGCTGTGGATGTAAACCGTTGTCTAGTGCATTTAAAGAAAGATTTTGTTGGTTGTTAAAGTTTCCCCTTCTCCAGTTTTCGTTATTCCTGCTCCCATAACTGTTACTTTGATTCTGATAGTGTTGCCTGGTCTCCTTCCAAAAATTGCAAATAAATTCAAATTTGTGTGTGATTGGCCAAGTGGGTAGTAATGAAAAACTAAACTGCTGGATCCAGTCTAATGGATGTAACTCTTTTGTTCTATTTCGACAAACTTTAAATTTTCTTACTGATAAAAAAAGTTTGTGGTAAAAGCTGTCGTGTCTCTGTATGTCGTAAGAATGCTCGTGTGTTTGTGCAAAGTCTCTTTTTCTCACAGATTCGGTTAAATATTGCTGTTGAATATTTTCCTTTTCGTGTTCGTTATAGTTTTCTATGCAGTTGTGAGTAGAACCCCGAGAAGTTAATCTCTTTTGAATTTCTACAAGATGAGCGTGAATCTCGCACAGTTGATTCGTTCTGGCATCGATCAATTTTGTGTCTGTTTCAGTTTGTTCTATCTGTTCTGAGTGTGTGCGAAACTTCTTTTATAATCTGGTTACGACGCTAGAAACTACCTTTTTGATCTTAGCAATAATTAAAGCTTCGACATAACGGTATGTGTCAGTCATTACTTAAAGCCATGCATCTACCTCAACCTCTGTTTGCGAAAAACGTTGTTCCAACAATGTGTGTGTTGCTGCAGTCTCCTCGATCCCAGAAGTTACATTCTGAATTTCTGTTTTAATTGTTTTTGTTTATATTACTTTCATGTAATTATGGGGTTTCTTTTTCTTTTTTGCTAGTTCCTTTTGAACAAATTTAACTAAAATGTCAAATTGTTTTGTTGTTTCTTTGTAACACCTGCTGAAGCACAAGACCGAGGTTATTCTTCTGCAAATATTTGGTAATATTTGTTGAGTGAGGATCCGATTGTATGACTATAGTGTCTGATAAATTTTGCATAGTCTGAGTGGCTGTGGTTTTTAGTGGAGCTGAATTCATAATATTTAATCTCGAGTTTTGACTATTCTCAGAGAAAGAAAGGTTCAGATTTGCAAAACATATTGTTATCTAGTGTTTGAATCGTGTTTGATTCATGAGTGTCGGTATTTACTGTACTCTGACGGCCAGGACGGAACGTAACAGCGTCCTGCAATATTGCATCTAAATTGAACTCACTGTTATTAGCAACTTGGTATATCATCTGAAATCCTCTTAGCAAAACAATTAACCTAGTCTTCAGATCAAAGGATCAAAAATATGACAGCTGGTCTCTCTAATAGCTGGAAGAAAATACAGATTGTTAGTAAATGTGGCAGTGACAAAGCACATATGAATAGTGTAAGACGAGAGCAGTGCACTTATTGCACTCACAAAACAAATTCCCTGACGACTTACCCTTGACGAATGTCGACATGTAAAAATTAACTTAATAAAAATAATATATTTGTTATTCAGTAAAAGTTTTACATGCTGGCAGTGTAAGCTATCTGTAAACTTACGTAAACTTTCAAACATAGGAATTCGTAAGCTTTGAACTCCATTTCAGACGGTAATAGCATTCTGACTGAAAAAAAACTGAAATTAGTTACTCTTCCTGCAAGTCATGTAAAAATCAGTCCTCTAGTAACTCACTGCGAGTTTTGAAAATATTTTCTAACGTCTCCTAACAACTATGCTGCAATGCACCTGTACACATCAGGCACTTACCTCGTCTTTCCGCTGCAACTGCGTGATCAGCAACATGCTAAAAATAATTCAAAAGAAATACTGCAAACCATGCAGAGTGCAATGCATGGCCACAACTACTGTCACATTTTTTAAACATAGAAACTGGAGGATAAGGAGGGGTTTGGTCAACAAACCTTAATTGGTGTAAAAAGAATTTAAAAAATAAAAACTTTTAAACTACATTATTCAAACAATTGATGATTTTAAAACTGAAAAACTTTACACAGGGACTTTCCTTTCGTTCGATTGTATGCTTAGCAACAATTCTGATTTTTTAACAGTGTCTATATACAATAATCACGTATCTGGTCACAACGAAAATGTGTGATCTGTAAGCGCTGGTGTTTCATACAGGTGAAGTTTCGTGTTTTCTGGAGTTTGCGATGCATATAGCAGGTATGACTGGTATCTCAGACTGTAATCCATGCTCTTTCCATCATACCTAGCTCTTACACCTCATAATACATCTTGTCAGTAGGAACAATACTGTCCTTACAGAAATCCTTTCATGACAAAATAAATCTCTTTTGAAGATATTACTGTGACTCTACCTTCGGACAAAGTGTGCACAAACAGAACCTCCATGCATCTAGTATAGCTGTGGGTTGCTTTGTTCAAAGAGTGTACAATCCTTAGCTTGTCTTGTCCCATAAATATATGCAAAAAATTAAAAGAAAATGCTTGACCATTAAATCGTATATAATGCCCCGTGTGTCTCAGAGCAAACATATTTCACTATCCTTCAGCATAATATCCAACGAATCATAATCCACTTCACATAATGTATGATAATTGCACCATAATAAACTATAATAGCATCATAAACCTCACATGGTAACCCTAAAGCAAAATTACTCATCGTATTTCATATCTATGTCACACAGTATTCCCTAGATTCATCATGTGTACGCATACGTCTCTGAAATTATCACTCTTCAAGATACTTCCTAAACAGCAGAACAAGCAATAGCCAGAAATGTTCCTAGTTAATCTACTGCCCATCTGAAATACGTTTCTCAACTCAGGACCACTCATACACAGTCTCTTATTCAGAGTAAAATAAGCAGTTACCTATACTTCTAGAATCCATTACCTATTTCACAAAATACTCAAAAATAACACTGTCCGGTAAGGGTAAAGAAAAATGCACATCTCAAGTCACGACAAGGCACAAGAAACTTCATTACGTATGCAAACTATCTTCCTGAAGAAAAAAATGATTATCTTATAACCTCAAAAGCAAGTCTTCTCTGCTGTACCAAGATCTCAAAAGAAAAGTTCCAATCTCATGAAATAAGATAACAGTATTACGTTTCAATCAGATACTTCACCAATAAACTCAGTATAATACCAGGTGAATAAAAATTGTTTACATATGGCTTAGCATTCCATATTGTCATAGTGCATAGGCAAATGCAAAAAATTGTCTATTTCCACTGTATTATCACCTTGTCAGACTATGCTTAGCCAATTAAAAGTACTTTTCTTCACACATCACAAATCATAGATCGTCACTATTAATTAACATTCTCCATTAAGCAGATTAACAGTAAGAGATACATTTACAGATATATAGATTATCTGAAGAGTATGAAACGGTGCTGCAAGCTAAAGTAAGAAAATGCGCTGCAACAGCTGGGACATCTATGCTCGCCGCTGCATGCATATGTTTACCAAAGGACAGTAAACCCCATAGGGTACTATTCTTTGTACACTATGATGTTCTATAGATGATGAATACTTCGTGGTTTATGTGTGCGTATGGATTCAAGTCCCACAGTATTTGCAGACTTTCCTTTACGAGGTAAACGATGCGATCTGAGCGACACTTTCTGACCTGCCTGCAAACTCTCGATGTTCACCCATGGGTTCTGTAGCTTCTTCCTCTTCGCTGCGGATTTTTTGATATTTTCCAATACTAAATTAATTGTTTCACGGCGTGTTAAACATCGTTGTACAGAGAAGGCTGTTATATACGATCTGGTAGTGATTTATTCTTCAGAACAAGGAGTGGAGGCAAAGTTGTAGAATCATTCAGTAACTCATTATTTTGAAAATCCGAAAGGTGTAAATCCCAGTTTCTGTGTCGACGATAGCAACACAATCTGCAATGTTTACCTAATTCTTTCATAATGCATTCCGAAGGGTTACAATATGGAATGAAACGTGATAGAAATATTGGTTTGCGTTTTCTACGTCTCAAAGTTGTTAGCCATGTATTAGAACGAAATTGTGGACCATTATCAGAAATTAATTTGTCAACATGCCATAACTCTTTCAGAAAATTCTTTATGAATGCTATAGAAACAGATTTTGCAGTAGCTTTCCGTAAAGGTGTGAATGACACAAATTTAGAGGTAAGCTCAACAGCTAAAAATCAAATAAATGACCATGTTTAGATCTCGTAACTAGGCCGAAAATGTTGACAGCAGCTAATTCTCTTAGTTTCACAGGAATGATCGGAAACAGTGGTGTTCTGTGCGTAACGGTAGGTGGTTTTGCCTTTTGGCACAGCTTGCATTTTGCCACGACAATACGAATTCGCTTTTCCATATTGTTGAAGTAACATGTATCCCGTAATTTAACTGCAAGAAAATGTTTGCAAACAAAACCAGCGCTTCTCAGAACGGATGAGTTTTCTGTCATACCGCATTTCAGTCATCATGTTCTCCAAACATATCACGTCCACGAGAGAAGTGATCAGCGTTACGAGAATTAGTGCGTTGATTGTGATTTCCAACGTGATAATTTTAAAACTCCTGGTATCGTTATTGTGACCGATCTTCTCTACGATATTGGCAAGCTGATCCTTTATCTTTTTCACGTCACGTTTATTTTGCTGATTAATCGAAATCAGCTCTTCTGTAAAACGTTGCAGAGACTATATTTCCTCGGTATCAGCGAACGGAAACGGCTGATCGTCGTCTGAGTTTTTATCTGATCCAAAGTCCGTTAGCGTCACTCATTGGGATAATTGTTTGACACGTTTTCGACACTCATCAACTGACTTTGCGTCTTTGAAACTTCAGTGTTAGTCTGTAACTGCAATGATTCGAACTTTTGTGTTGTTTCCTATGTTTGCAATTTCTCTTGTGAAGTCTGAGCCGGCCGCTGTAGGCCGAGCGGCTCTAGGCGCTTCAGTCCGGAACCGCGCTACTGCTGCGGTCGTAGGTTCGAATCCTGCCTCAGGCATGGATGTGTGTGATGTCCTTAGATTAGTTAGGTTTGAGTAGTTCTAAGTCTAGGGGACTGATAACCTCAGATGTTTAGTCGCATAGTGCTTAGAGCCATTTGAACCATTTGTGAAGTCTGTTGTCTCTACTCAACAATACCAACGAACTGTACATTATCAAGTATGGACTCAAGATTATTAATATCAGGCTTGAGTTCCTCGCGTACCTGAGTTTTCATTCGTTCTGACATTTCCTCGAATTTACGATTTAAATGCAATAGCAACACGAAACATCTCTAACTGCGAAGTCGTCCAACGAAACGACTTCCTATCAGACAGGTCGACAGGTGAAAGTTATTAAATTTTATTTTAAACTTCAATATATTTGTAATCATTATTTGTTCTAGTGAAAGAAGTACGGAAATGTGTGACGTTTCACATCAGATAATAATATTGTTCTGATTGAGAAAGAAAAAAGAAATTAATTACTGTCCTTGCAAATCATTAAAAAGTCAATTCTCTGATATGTGACTGCAAGCTTTACAAATACTCTCTAACGTCTCCTAACAACTATATTGCAACACTCATGTACAGACAACGTAACTAGTCTGTCCGCTGCAACTGCGTGTTCAAAAGCATACTAAAAAGAAATATTGATGTCCACGCAGAGTGCAATGCATGTTCACAACTACTGATATAACTACTTTCATATATTTTTATACAGAAACTGAATGATCAAGTGGGATAAAAAAAGAAAGAACCCATAAAAAGTTTCAAATTACTATATTTAGAAGACTGATGATTTAAACACTGACAAAGGTTACACAGACCTTTCCTTTTGTTCGACTGTATTATTCCTCAAAGTCTATAAAGAATAATCACGTATCTGGCCACAACAAAGATACAGATATTACTCTCAATGTATGCATACACAAATCTGACAAAATCTGTTCAGTAAGGAAGTAAGCAACAACTATGTGAAGCAAAAAGGCATATTACCAAAAATCCTCAACCAACATCAGTCTCCTCCGGTGCTACCAGCACTGTCACCGCAGGCTGCGACCTCTTCTGTGGCGCGGCTTTTTACCAACGCACGCTGCGTCCAGACACTTCCGACTCCTCTCTACAACTGGTCGCTTGCTACTACTCGCGATAATAATGTAATATATCAAACTCAGAATTTGTGTATACACACCACAGCAAAATAGGAGGCCAATTTTCCAAACAAATATTAACGTCCGACTGTCAACTGGAAAGTCCCTATGCGGTTCCTTGTCTGGTTAAACATTCGTAATGGTAAGAATACTGTCTGAATTCAACACTGTGAATCATTAAACTTTTAAAGTAATAAGCTGGCCCTGCAAAAGCTCAGTGTTCCCTTTTTTATTGTTTAATTTTGGCTTCCTTGTTGCACAGTGGAAGTGCCTTGACACTAATATTGACTTGAAAGAGCGTCGCATTTGCTGATTTACAACTACCTACTAAGATGCTTCTGGTGCAATGTCCTCTCTTTTTCTAAAAAAAAAGGTAAAGCATACTTGGTCGAACAAATCTGAATAAATAATAATGATAACTTACATTGTGCCATGGACTTTGGATGGGTCTAACGATTTGCAATAAATTAGAACACCAAATATAATTAGTTTTCTGATTAGAAAAGTTCTATACTGAAAAATTCTCTCTTTCTCTGCTTCACAAACATTAATGGACAAAAAATTACAGTTTCTGAGTAGACAGACGTAAGTATTCTTTAACATCAAGTGAGATCTTTTTAGACATGCATCTCGTAAAAATGGCATTAAATATTCAACAATTAATTCCTACCCCAAAATTCAAATTGAAAACTATGCACGGCCGTTTAACTTTCCCTATACTCAAGTCTCTGAATGTCTGTACCAAGAATGCTAACTACAAGCTGCCTCAATAAAGTACAAATCAAATCGATTACCTTGAATTAAATCGTCTTCTATTACTCATCAAAATAATCATAATAAAACATTCTTCTCAAAATTCTTTAATTACTTTCCTCATCTCAAATAATTAATGAGTAAGTCAACATGTTCCACTTCCTCAGAATGTAACTGCACCCGTACCACTCGGCTTCTGCAGTAATACTTCTCATTACACACCAATGTCTCCTCATCTCACGATTATCAGTACATATCATGTCACGCGAATTTTGCAAAGCAGAGATTGTCCCAGCAAACCTGCAGGCGACACAGCGTCTCTGGTGATACTGCGCGCTTATATTTTCAAACAGCACAAAGGTACTTACGCGTTCATGATAGTCAAATCCTAGGGAAATGACCACGAAATTTTCTGCATGAAATTATCAACATGAAGTCCATGAATGGCTTCAAATGATTTCCAAGTAGCCGAACATAACCATTTCCACACAGTGATCAGTTCAGTTGGACCGAAAGATCCAATTTGTTCGACAGAAATACAGCCCACACCATTATAGGCCCACCGCCAGCATGCACAGTGCTTGGCGCCATGTCTACGTGGGGTCTTCACCACACTCGAACCCTGCCATCAGCTCTTACCAACTGAAGTCGGAACTCATCTGACCAGGCCACGGTTTTTCAGTTGTGTAGGATCCAACCGATATGGTCACTAGCCGAGGAGCGGAGCTGCAGGCGTTGTCGTGCTGTTAGCAGAGGCACTCGCGTCGCCTCGGGCGATTAATCTTGTTATTACTGAACTGTGGGCACTGCGTCACCTACATATTTCCCCCAAAATTCAACTACAGCAAGTGCATACGAACGACTGGCTAAATAACGTTTATCAATGAAAACCTGTTGGTGTTGGTAACACGACAAGTTTACCGAGCAATGAACTGCTCAACACAATAGACGTGACCTGTGCCCGTTACACTGACATCTTCGTTGTCGTCTATAATGCAGACAGTGCTACCTTGCGGTGGCTGAAAGAACGAATGAAGTACAACTCCTCATAAAGACTCATACATTTTCACTGTGCGAAAAGCTTCTAGGGGAGGTGAAGTACGTCTTAAGGATTGCAAATTTTATGGCAACCTGTGGATGCAAACGTTAGGGGTAAATGGGAACACAGGTCGAAGATAGGAAAGGAAACAAGAGAGTGAATCATTTGAATCATTTATTGGACATAACGAACACACATGATGTACGACATGAATAATGTTACAACATATCCTAGCAGTTCGCACAGTCAGACGCCACGAATGCCTAACACCGACGGGCCACTGACTACCAAACACACTTGACACACAGGGAGTTTTTTTTATCATAGCAGCTGCGAAGATGATTCTCATGATGAGATCCATTTCAGATTTCAAAGGATCGCGATAGATTAGAGATTGCATGGCTGCTCACAGAGAGAAATCAGGGCTCGATAAATCCGGTGAGCATGGGGCCACGGAACTGGTCCACCAGGCCCAATCCATCGAAACGGGAATTAACTCTTCAAATTCCTCCGAACAGCCATTCCAAAATCAGTAGATATCCCATCATTTTGGAACCACATGTTTGGTTTCACATTTGCTGGAACATCTTGAAGCAAGACGGGAAGAACCTATTCCAGAAAGGTTTGATGCTTGGCGGCGGTCAAGTGGCTCGTCCATTACACTCAGCTATTCCATACATTAAGTGTAGGGCTGGAAGCTCCCTTTCGTATACCGTTTTGTACTCCTCGCATACTGGCTACGCTCCACTGAGGGAATTCTCACTTCTCCTCCCGTACTTTCGTGTACAGCATCGCATAGCGGCGTACGACGATGTTTGCTGCCGTGGTTTGCTATACAATTCTCAGTCCTTATGATGTGTGCCATCCCCCCTATAAGTTTGCCGAACATTTCTGGGATACCCTGAATATGCACAATAAGTACAGCCTTGTTATTAGGATTCCGTACCTATCCGGGCAAAAACGGAACCCTCATTGGATCTTTTTGTTGTCCGCTCGTCTATCTGTTCAACTGCGAAAAACTGTCTTCATCAAGAACTGATACACAAATTAAGCTGAAATTTGTGCCACTTACTTAGACCCATGGTCCTTGATGCTGTACAAAATTGAAGCTTCTAAATTAACGTCATCAGAACATACGGCCATTTATGCCATATATTTTGATGGTCGCAAACTCATCAAAGAAAACTTGCATAGTATTTACCGTTAGTCTTGAATCATGAAATTGGGCAATAAATAAGGTTTCGCTCTACAGATAAAGGAAAAATACAAAAACTGTTAATTTAGCGTCACACTAAAAAAATATCATTTGTTATCAGACTGTCTGTCTGTTCGTCCGTCTGTTAAGACCCCTTTTTCTCAGGAACGTGTTGGCGTATCGAGTTGAAATTTATGTCACATACTTACGAGTATATTTGTTTGGTCGCGTAAAAATATGAACCTTTTAAGTAGATCTAATCAAAAGATACGGTCTTTTCTTTAACACATACACTCCTGGAAATTGAAATAAGAACACCGTGAATTCATTGTCCCAGGAAGGGGAAACTTTATTGACACATTCCTGGGGTCAGATACATCACATGATCACACTGACAGAACCACAGGCACATACACACAGGCAACAGAGCATGCACAATGTCGGCATTAGTACAGTGTATATCCACCTTTCGCAGCAATGCAGGCTGCTATTCTCCCATGGAGACGATCGTAGAGATGCTGGATGTAGTCCTGTGGAACGGCTTGCCATGCCATTTCCACCTGGCGCCTCAGTTGGACCAGCGTTTGTGCTGGACGTGCAGACCGCGTGAGACGACGCTTCATCCAGTCCCAAACATGCTCAATGGGGGACAGATCCGGAGATCTTGCTGGCCAGGGTAGTTGACTTACACCTTCTAGAGCACGTTGGGTGGCACGGGATACATGCGGACGTGCATTGTCCTGTTGGAACAGCAAGTTCCCTTGCCGGTCTAGGAATGGTAGAACGATGGGTTCGATGACGGTTTGGATGTACCGTGCACTATTCAGTGTCCCCTCGACGATCACCAGAGGTGTACGGCCAGTGTAGAAGATCGCTCCCCACACCATGATGCCGGGTGTTGGCCCTGTGTGCCTCGGTCGTATGAAGTCCTGATTGTGGCGTTCACCTGCACGGCGCCAAACACGCATACGACCATCATTGGCACCAAGGCAGAAGCGACTCTCATCGCTGTAGACGACACGTCTCCATTCGTCCCTCCATTCACGCCTGTCGCGACACCACTGGAGGCGGGCTGCACGATGTTGGGGCGTGAGCGGAAGACGGCCTAACCGTGTGCGGGACCGTAGCCCAGCTTCATGGAGACGGTTGCGAATGGTCCTCGCCGATACCCCAGGAGCAACAGTGTCCCTAATTTGCTGGGAAGTGGCGGTGCGGTCCCCTACGGCACTGCGTAGGATCCTACAGTCTTGTCGTGCATCCGTGCGTCGCTGCGGTCCGGTCCCAGGTCGACGGGCACGTGCACCTTCCGCCGACCACTGGCGACAACAACGATGTACTGTGGAGACCTCACGCCCCACGTGTTGAGCAATTCTGCGGTACGTCCACCCGGCCTCCCGCATGCCCACTATACGCCCTCGCTCAAAGTCCGTCAACTGCACATACGGTTCACGTCCACGCTGTCGCGGCATGCTACCAGTGTTAAAGACTGCGATGGAACTCCGTATGCCAAGGCAAACTGGCTGACACTGACGGCAGCGTTGCACAAATGCTGTGCAGTTAGCGCCATTCGACGGCCAACACCGCGGTTCCTGGTGTGTCCGCTGTGCCGTGCGTGTGATCATTGCTTGTACAGCCCTCTCGCAGTGTCCGGAGCAAGTATGGTGGGTCTGACACACCGGTGTCAATGTGTTCTTTTTTCCATTTCCTGGAGTGTATTTATACGCGCAAACTGACTCATTGACACTTGTACGGTAATTCCGTTGACGTAGAATTACGAAATTTGGCAACAAGCAAGACTTCACAGAACAAGTAAATGATAAAAATCAGAAAATGGTTAATTTGTAATAAAATCGCAAGAAAAATTCTTTTGTCATTTTTATCCGACTTTAAGCATGGAATTAAAAACATTGTCAAAAGTCTAGTAATCAATGGGACAAATATCTAGCGAGTATCAATGTCGATAACAGGCAAAAACTGCTGAGATTTTCGATTCCCAGAACAGATGAACTGTGCGTACACATAATTAGGTCTTCACGGAACCCTCCGTGGGGATTCTTACTGGCACCTGGCCAATTTTTTTATCTTTCCTGGTGTTGTTATCTTAATGGCTGGCAGTGTGGTATGTTAGGAAGTTAGTATATCAGTATATTATAACTGAGTTGGTTTTATGGTATAATGTATAATCTGGGTTGGTATAATTAAATTTTATATGCTCTAACTCTTTCCTAACGTGTGTCCTGTCATAACGAGTCAGTGGTTTTCATGATTTTAACTTCGAGGACGTATACCCTTCTTTCACCACAATCGGCAGTTAACCTAAAAAAATCATTATGTTTATCGTGTAAATTATATTATCTTCATCATCGTATTTTATTGATTTGTGTTTCATGTTTCATGAAGCAGATCAGGATTTGTCTAAACGAACGTAGAAAATCGACTAAACACCCACACTTGTGGTTCGGTGTACCAGAACAACAGTATACAGGGTGAGTCACCTAACATTACCGCTGGAAACACCTCCCAAATCACGACAAACACGGAATAACCAATTCCAAAGACTGAAAGTGAGGAGAGGGGCTTGTGGAATTGGTTAATACAAAACATTGAGAAATCCTGGGAAGTGTGATTTTTAACACATACTTAACGTTTTTTTTAAATGGAAACATGTTATTCTTATTAGAACAACTGAAAATAGAAACAAATACTTAATCAATGCCGTTTCTTATAATGTAAAATTTTAAGTAAATCTGGAGTAATTTGCAACGTAAAGTTGACACTTGAAACCTTAGACGTTCAGTCACGTGTTGTAAAAGACAAGCTCTGTAAGGGCATGCTTACGAAGACTACGATGTTTACGATTTTGGCCTTCTCAGTGTCTGGGCGTAGCGCTTGCTGAATGAGTTCTTGTACTCAGAATAACTGTAGTACACTTTGTTACCGGACGTCTGTGATAGTGTCTACTGTACACAAGTAAGAACAGAAGTACGCACAGTAGAAACGTGAGAAGATCGCAAGTACAAAAGTGTGTACAGTGTCGTAAGAACTATGAAAATGGTTTACTCTAACTCTGAAAAGGCAGAGATGATACTCATCTATGGCGAGTGTAGACAAAATGCAGCTGCAGCCTGCAGGTTTTATGCAGAAACGTACCCGGACAGAGATCATACAACGCTTCGCACATTTGTATGCAACAGGTATGGTCGTCAGAATGTTTCAGGTGTGGTCGTAACAAACGCATCACAGGAGAAGCACGTGCAGTTGTTGTGTTAACTGCTGTTGCCGTGAACCCAGACATGAGTTCACGTGACATTGCTAGTGGCAGTGCAATGAGTCAAAGTAGAGTAATGCGCATACTTCATCGTCACAAATTTCACCTGTATCATGTGTCGCTGCATCAGCAATTACATGAAGATAACTTTAATAATCGAGTGAATTTCTGTCAATGGGCATTAACAGAGAATGGGCTGCAGTTCTACCTGTTTACCGATGAAGCAGGCTTCACAAACCACGGTGCAGTGAATTTACGAACCATGCATTACTGGTCCGTGGACAATCCTGGCTGGTTTCGACAGGTAGAGCGACAGCGACCGTGGAATGTAAATGTATGATTCGGAGTAATTGCCTACATCTCATTGGTCCTCACTTCATTGGAGGCAACAAAACAGCTGCAAAATACATCTAATTTCTACTAAATGATCTGCCAACATTGCTAGAAAATGTCCCGCTGGAAACGTGTAGACGTATGTGGTATCAACATGATGGTGCTCCTTCCCATTCTGTAATGAACACTAGGCTGACCCTTGACAGAATGTTCGACGGGAGTTTCATAGGACGTGGCGGACGCATAAATTGGACAGCCCGTTCTCCTGATGTTATACTTTAGACTTCATTCTGTGGGGTACGTTAAAGGAGAACGTGTACCGTGATGTGCCTACAACCCCAGAGGATATGAAACATCGTATTGAGACAGCCTGTGGTAACATTACACCAGATGTACTTCGTCGTGTAAGACATTCATTGCGCGGTAGATTGCAAATGTGTGGAGCAAATGATGGGCACCACTTATTGGCCTGAAATGTCAGGACGCACTGTTTTACATTGTGTAATTGAAAAGAAAGAACAAATTTGTAAGTTTAACTACATTCTCATGTTATTGTACGTTTTCTTTTAACAAATCCGTGCCGTACAGTATTCTTCAGAGAAAAAAATTAATAAATATGTTAGCATGTGGACGTAACGTGCTATTCGTGTCTGTTCTGTACCTACGTTACATCACTGTTCTTTTTGTATCCCTAATTAACTCGGTTCTTTCCCATACACACAACTGAACCGCTGAGGAGTCACTCAAGCTTCAACATTAGGTTATAAATTACTCTGGATGTAATTAACATTTTACAATGTAAGAAACGGCATTGATCAAGTACTTTTTCTTTCAGCTGTGCTAAAAGTAATAACAGGTCTCCATTAAAAAAAACATAAATACATGTTGAAAATCATCCTTCCGTGCACTTCTCAATGGTCTGCATTAACTAATTACACCAGCCTCTCTCCTCACTTCCGGTCTGCAGAATTTGTTATTCAGTAGTTTTGGATGTTCAAATGGCTCTGAGCACTATGGGACTTAACAGCTATGGTCATCAGTCCCCTAGAACTTAGGACTACTTAAACCTAACTAACCTAAGGACAACACACAACACCCAGCCATCACGAGGCAGAGAAAATCCCTGACCCCGCCGGGAATCGAACCCGGGAACCCGGGCGCGGGAAGCGAGAACGCTACAGCACGACCACGAGATCCGGGCGTTTTGAAGGTTTCCCAGTGGTAATGTCAGGTGACTCGCCCTGTAATTGCATACCCTACAATTTCACTGGCACCATGACTCCGGTACGTGACGGACGACAAAAGTTACTACGAACAGCACTCCACTCAGCTCTTATCCGATTGACATGGACCCCGTCGCCAACAACCTGCTCGGACGGAGATCGCCGTCGACTATCGTGCATCGCAACGCCACGTAGAGCGGAATGTCACTACCCTACTTAATGCTGTACAGCAACAGTCGGTGGTCAGTCGTAACATCGAGGACCAACTTCTAAATAAGTCACCGTCCCGTGTGTGCAACTTTGGTCATTGCTCAATCTTGATTGGTTTTAGATGCATCCAACTTCCCAACAGGAGACCGATCAGTTCATGAGGCATATGATTTCGCGCAGAGGATACACAAATGGGATAAACTGTTGTCTTGATACGTTTGCTATCGCCTTTTACCAGACAACGAAACAGGAACCTGCAGTCTGATCAATGAGCCTCCGTTTATTTGATTACAGTATCCCACAGGCGACCTGTAATTTGAGGGTGACAATGAACCAGTCTGTCACTCGAAACGTGTTGAAAAAATTTGAGAACCACTGTACATTCGTAAGGGTGCCAGGGTGGCTCACAGTTCACGTGACTGCAGTCCGATTTAACACATGTCGAAGAATAGAGTAATATGTGCACACCTGAGTTCCAACGCCTCCGAAAGTTTTGGGCGGTCGTGGATCGGGCTGGCTCTGCACCGCTTTCCAGTTATCGTGTTGTCTACGCCACGACATACTGCGAATTGTGTAGTTAGGTTCGTCTCAGTCGATCAACCATAAGAACAATTTACTACTTTTTTAAACTTTTGAATATGCTGTCTGTTATGGAGCCATACCTAATATTATACAAGTAGTCTGAAGTTAAGTCTCTGGTTTCATATTTGGACTGAAACGTTTCATAGCTCGCCCACTGTTACTTCGGGGGATTACTAGAATTGATTCTTCTTCAGTCATACTTCTGGAGTGGAACTAGTTTTCCCTCCCCAGCACCATCGGTATCAACGGTGCGCTTAGCCATAACCGCTCTTCCTATGCTTGATGAGTGCACATTATGTTTCCAAAGGCGTATTACATATTTTAGCAGGTATTAGTGTAGATTAACACTTATAAAACATGCATTACATGTGACAAATTTTTATTGGTTGCAGAAATATAACCTACAACAGATGTAGCTTTCCATTTCGACCGTTGGTACTCCTGTTTCTATGGTTTATTTAGGATTTCTCAATTTTGTGTCGTTGAAGTAGTGAAGTGGTGTTTTAGTTTACTTACTTGCATTTTTCAACTGTGATTGCGATGTGTTGGCAATTTCTATTGCAGCGTTTAAGTATACCGGATGCATGTACAAATTCCGAGTATGTTTTCATGGTATTTGTGTGAGAGTTTTGTTATGGAAGAGCTGATTCTGACTGTAGTGTATTTGGTAGACGAATCCCTAACCGAAGACTACCGAATTCAAGAACCGTTAATTGTCTTTTTACTGAACAGTATCAGACTGATCCAGTGCCCAGCAAGATTATTGCGTCTGAACTTGCGAATGAAAAGCTCATAGATGAAGTAGATGACATAATTCAGTTGGTAGAACGTACTTCTTTAACAAGCACGCTAAGAAATTATACATGAATCGGTGTACCATATACAAGAATACGGAGGAAATTACGTATGCACGGCCTTTATCCTTATCAAATTACCAAGTAATACCATTAACACTTTTTCCTCAAGCAATCATTTTCACTCGCGATTGTATGAACAACATTCTTAACTTACATCGGTGGTAGGACAAATGGCTTTGTGGAGATACATTTTCAAGAACGCATCTCTGTAAATGTGTGGTGGGGTATGACAGATAATCAGCTAATTGCGCGTGCTATCGCGATTTTCTTAAAAACGAGCTTCAAGTTTACTGAATGAAGTTCTTTTGGCCACAAGACTGGATATGTTCTTGCATCAGGGCGGGTGCCGTGCACATTCTAGTCATCATAGTCGTTAGGTGACACATCATCAATGGCTAGTGTTTCCTGGAAGATGGAGCTGCAGAAATGGTCGCGTTCCTTGGCGACAGAAGTCCCCACGCCATAACCCTTTAAATTTTTGCCAGTGGGAATTGCTGAAAGGTGAAGTCCACAACGGAAAAATAAGCAAAAGAGACGATTTAATCGTTCGAGTTATGAATAGTGCTTTCGTATAAGAGAATGGCAAGAAACTCTCAAGGCAATTCGGAAATGCATAAAGTCTGCGGTGAAATTTATAAAAATTAACTTAGTGTTTACTAATTTTCCTTTGCTTATCAACTTCAGTGAGCATTTTTCGGTTATAAACTAACAGCTCTTTCTCTGTAACAAATAGAAAATCTACACACGTTACAGTGAATGGTTTAATCGAATTGACCTGTATTAGTACCTCCTAAATTATTTAGGCCTGTCGTTGTTCCTGACATAGCCTGTATTGTGAATAACAGACGCTTCGTCTCACCTCCTTCATTCGCGAGTCATGCGGGATAATCGTTAAACTGAGCAGGGAGATCCCGGCAAACGCTTCAAAACATCGATGTTACCTTCTAATCCGATTTAAAATAATGAGCTCGTAGCAGCTGGTAACCCACGGTGGATGACGGATTGCTGAAGGACCTTCGGGATTTGTCGGATGCAATTTGCTGGGGGGGAAGCAATTACCCTCCGGCCATCGATTGCGCCAGGGGACACACGTTTTCGTTGCTGCCTGGTTAATATGTTCTTTAATGGAATTGCGGGAACTCAGAGGTAATATGCGAACCCAGCGCTGGCAGTGGATTGGTCATCGGTTGCCGACCTGCGTCGTCGGAGGATGGGATACAATTTATCTTCTCATATCTAAGTTTAGTCCGATATCTGCAGCCTAGATACTGCTGAAGACTTACATAAAAGCACGGCGTCTGTATCTGCCATACATAGAGCGTATTGTATATAATACTGTATACAGTCACGGGTGAAAGTATACGATACTTGACGCAGAACCGTTCAAGTAAACGTGGGTTAGAAAACGGATCGTTTGCGAGACAACGGCAGAAGTGTGGTTACGTGCCGAGGCTAAGTTCAGTATAAAATATTGTACTAGTTAACATAAATGTATTCGAAATTTATACTTTTCAGTTAAGTCGCCGTCCAATTGGACTCAATTTTGAACTACAGCCTACCTTACAAAGAAATGTAATACTACTTCAACACGTCATATGTTAAAATTCTCTGCTCAGAAAACTCCATCTCCCGATAACATTTAACTCTGTAAACAATAACACATCGCGGACTGCTTCCTATGCGCAACGAGCATAAGTGATGGTTCGTAAACGCATTTCTACAATCATCTCGCAAAAGGCTCTCTGCTTGATCCACATTTATTAGACCGTTTTTACGTTTTTTCGTATACATTCACCAGTGTGAGTTTTCGTAACTAATTGTTATGTTACAACCCGAAGTACTTCGTTCAAAAATGGCTCTGAGCACTATGGGACCTAACATCTTAGGTCATCAGTACCCTAGGACTTAGAACTACTTAAACCTAACTAACCTAAGAACATTACACACATCCATGCCCGAGACAGGATTCGAACCTGCGACCGTAGCAATCCCGCGGCTCCGGACTGAGCGCCTAGAACCGCGAGACCACCGCGGCCGGCGAAGTACTTCGTGCTGTACAATTGAATCACTGCGCGAGGCAATAGATTCGCGTAAACACTGTATAAATACAGTAATGTAATGTTTTTATAGACATAAAATAGCGATGCAAGGTTTTACCGCTGCACTTGCCGTCTACAATGTGTTCCATATTACAGTCTAAATTTCTTCTTTTATTTACATCTAGATCTACATCTACGTCTACATAGATATTTCGCAAGCCACCTACGGTGTGTCGGGGAGGGTCCCCTGTACCACTATTTGTCATTTTCTTTCCTGTTCCACTCGCAAATCGAGAAAGGGGAAAACGACTGTATGCCTCCGAACGAGCCCTAATTTCTCGTATATCGTGGTCCTTATGCGCAGTATATGTTGGCGGCAATAGAATCGTTCGGCAGTCAGCTTCAAATACCGGTTCCCTGAATTTTATGTTACTGACTAGTTGATAAATTTATTATTTTTGCAGCTGTTATTCAGTCCACCCTTGTCGAAAACTGTGCATTTGCTACAGATGTCGACAACGTACTGAAACATGGTTAGAAAAAGACTTAGAGTGCTTTTACTGAGATACTAACACTCGGAAAGTGCACGATTAAAATCTCAGTCCAACCCCTTTCGTGTGGGTTTTCCATAAAATACTTGGGATGTTTGTCAGGAAGTTTTCTTGTAAAAGGTCATGGTCCACCCTTCTACAATATAAGCCTATGCTCCGTTGTTTCAAAACTTGCATACATGCTTTGTAAAGGTTTCTTATATTCAGAGGAGCCACTTGCGATAACTGCTCAGTAATACGGCAGCAACTGCCAAACATTTAGAAATTCTTATTGGAAACGTTCATGTGGGCAGCGTCATGTTCAGATTAAATTCAACTGAAGAAATTGGACGATTATTCCGAAAGAAATAGTACTTGAAAGCGCAGTATGACAGAGAAGAATTTTAGTCTCTTATGTTATCTTACCACTCGATGCAGTGTGATTCAGCTAAGCTATACAACTTACGCATTTCCTGGACTGTTTAGGAGCTCCTAATTCTGGTGTAACCCAACTGAATTGTCAAAAAGTCCTCACTAAATGATGTTTTTGTTCATAAATATATTAGTTACGGAGATATTGGTTCATTGAAGGTTTTTAAATGGAATGTTTCTTCCGCTAGTACTGCAGTACTAAAATAGATTTACTAGTGCTTCACTCCTCCAAATCCGATTAGTAGTTTTGGTGAACTTACAACATAAAGAACATTAAACTTATTGCTATCTTTTGTGGGTGTCTGCTTATAAAAAGCGGAATAGTGGAGAAAAGTTTTATTTGGAATCGATACTAACCACAGTATAGATAATGAGTTTGGATCGACACAGCAAGCGGAAGGCAAGACTCGTGGTATCTAAGGTTGATGATGATGTTTGGTTTGTGGGGCGCCCAACTGCGCGGTCATCAGCGCCCCTACCAAGTCCCAATTTTGACACAGTCCAATTTTTTTCACTGTCCAGTCTAGCCACTGTCACGAATTATGATGATGATGATTAAATGATGAGGACAACACAAACACCCAGTCTCCACGCAGGGAGAAATCCCACCCATGCCGGGAATCGAACCCGGGACCCCGCGATCCAGAGGCAGCAACAATAGCCACTAGACCACGAGCTGTGGAGTATCAAAGGATGATTCACCAGTTAAGTGCAATTCTGCTCTTGCTTCTGCCAGAAGCTCTAAAGAAAGGTGCAGGTAACAAATCGAATGGATTTGTAGAAGGTGGAATAGAGGTACAAATTTTATTAAATAATAACTTCGTGTCTTTAGTTTAATATCAACATACACACTTAAATAGCAAAATTTCGTCAGAAACAGCAACAAAAAGGATATCAAGAACGAATGCTGTCTTAAACACTTCCTTAAAATTCCATTCATGCCATGACGTGTTCGAAATGTCGACGTATATTCCATCACACGTTTACAAGCACTGACGCACGGACTTTTGGACAGATGGAAGAGGTTCAAAAAATGGTTGAAACGAGCTCTGAGCACTATGGGACTTAACATCTGTGGTCATCAGTCCCCTAGAACTTAGAACTACTTAAACCTAACTAACCTAAGGACAGCACAAACATCATTGCCCGAGGCAGGATGCGAACCTGCGACCGTAGCAGTCGCGCGGTTCCGGACTGAGCGCCTATATGGAAGAGATTCCTTCAGTATTATAGCACATGGTGCAACAGTGAGATGATTTAAATCCTCACGCGGCGTCTGAACTCGTACATAGTCTTTCTGTTTGACTTTATAGCAGAGAAAAATTCTATTGACATCATATGAGCCAACGTCCAGAAAAACTGATGCCTTCGCGACCTATCCAGTGGCTAGAGAACAGCGAGGTGAGCGCTGTCATAGCGACAGGCGCGTTAGTGAGTGGGCACCCATCCTGCCAGTGCCAAATACATCTACTACTCAAGCGATACTTCTCCTAGAAAAGCAGGTAGCACATAGGTACTAAAATGTGAGTATTCAGTGTGACAGTTATTGAACTACATGAAAACACACGAAATTAGTTACAAACTACTGCGTGCACACACTTTATTCAACATGTAAACGTGACTACAAATATTCGTATTTAGGTTATGAGCTTGTCATAATTGGCGATGATGTGTCGCAGACGAATAGCGAAATTCTGCATTCCCCGCTGAAACATCGATACTGTCGACGACCTTCTCAGTGGCTGCTTTCAGCTCAGCAGTGGTTTTGGGGTTATTGCTGTACACCTTGCCTGTAATACAGCCACACAAAGAGGAGTAGCACGTGTTCAAATACAGAGAATATGGCGACCAACTGAGGCCCATGCCAGTGGCCTCTGGGTACCCCAAAGTGCCCCTCCAGGACATCAGACTCTCTCCTGCTTCGATGGGGTACAGCTCCGTCTTGCATGAATCACATCTTGTCTAAATCAGGGTCGCTTTCGATAATGGGGATGAAATCATCCAAAACCTTGTCGTACCGTTCGGTAGTCAGTGTGCCATCAAGAAATATCGTACCGATTATTCCGTGACTGGATATTGCACACCACACAGTCATCCGTTGTGGATGAAGAGACTTCCTGATCGCGAAATGCGGGTTCTCAGTTATTCAAATGCGCCAATTTTGCTTATTGAGTAACCCAGCTATATGAAAGTGGGCCTCATCGCTAAACCAAACCATACAGCGCATACTAATTCCCATCACGCTCCGCGGCCAACCGTGCAGTTTGAACGACGTAACGCAAACCGTCCAGAAGTTATGACGATTTTATTTCATATAGTTCAATAATAGTCACCCTGTACATTACCTGTTGAAGTTCCTTGAATGAAGTATGGACCAATAGGCTCCAATAACCCCGCATAAAACGTTCACGCAGCATTGCCTCTAATATTCAACATGCTTAAGCAAGTGGGGAGTTGGGGAGTTACACAGGCCTAGTAATGCGCATTCCTCACAGTCCTCTTTCCATGATTTATAGAAGAAGTTTCCTCAGTAAAGAGAGTTCCTTGGCGAAAGAGACTATTGGCCTCATCTCGCATAAGGATGGAGCGAGAGAATTCTATGCATCGTCTGCAATTCTGATGGTTAATCTCTTGGTAAAGTGAGATGTAAGCTGCTTGTCCACAAAATGCTAACAATGCTGGGCTGACTTGCTCAAGAGGTTCTCACAGTTTTTCTGAAGTTAACATGTCCATTACCGGCAATACCTGCGAAAACATCTATTTCTTTCTCTCTGCTCGTTACAGACTTATGTTGGTAGGTAGACTGCGTTGTGGAACAAAGAATGCAACTGCTGATGTCAGCATTTGCACTTTCTTATCTTCAAAGTCTTGATGTCCTATTCCTAGGCATTTGTGCTTATTATATTTCGCTGAGCACAGCATCAGCAATTCCTAATGACTAAGGACACAACCCATTCACACACCCCGCATGCCCCTCCCCCCACCCTCAGCATGCATGCTTCCAACCCACTTGTGCCCGCCCCACATCCCTAGTATTCCCATGCAACCACACAGTAAGCTACACAAAAATTTTACCCTCCTATCAAGCAATGTTTTTATAATAATGTGATTGTGTATGCATCATCATTTACTGTCCGACATGAAGTGCTGCCATCATCAGCTGCAGTGATCAGATGGGAAGAAGAAAAGTATCAGCAAGTATTTTGTGAATTAGTCTCTAACTATTATTGGTAAGTGTGTATGCCAACATACTTAAAGCTTTGTTTATATAATAGTTACATATGAGGACATACAGGAGTTGGGCACATCAAAGCAGCAGTCACTATCCACAGGATGTCTTCCTGACCTAGTGTTCTTCAAGTATGCAATAGTACAGCCATGCAGCAGCAGCAACCAGTGCCTGATCCAGTGTTGGACGAGAACACTCAGATGTCACCATCTGAACCACAGCAAGAACAGCAGTCACTCACCACTGGATGTCTTCCCGACCTTCCAGACTTTGTGTCATCTGACTATGCCATAGTACAAGTACAGTATCGAAGTCAGGCGAGAGTACAGTTATTCGCTAACACATACAATGTAACTGCCAGTGGTTGGTTGGTTGATTTTGGGAAGGGGACCAAACGGCGAGGTCATCGATCCCATCGGGTTAGGGAAGGATGGGGAAGGAAGTCAGCCATGCCCTTCTCAGAGGAGGGTTGGGTTGTTTGGGGTAAGAGACCAAACAGCAAGGTCATCGGTCTGATCGGATCAGGGAAGGACAGGGAAGGAAGTCAGCCGTAACTTTTCAAGGGAAACATCCTGGCATTTGCCTGGAGCAATTTAGGAGAAACGCGAAAACCTAAAACAGTATGCCGAGACAGGGATTTTAACCGTCGTCCTCCCGAATATGAGTCCAGTCTGCTAACAACTGCATCACTTAGCTATGTGACTGCCTGTGGCTCCGAGTGCGTGAATGTAGACCATGTACCTGACAATGACTTAGAAGTAGTTGTAGAAGTAGAAAATTCATTTATCGATGCTAAAATGCATTATTCATTATATGATTGGACTGTGAAGTATTTTGGGACACATAAATAGGATGATGATGAACGAGTATGATGCACCACATAATGCTTCTTACATTCACTGTTTGCTCATAAGGTGCCTATGTTAGATATATGCAGTGAGAAAATGCTGGAATTAACTTGATGGCGCATGAATATATATCTATAAAATCCAAGAATTGTTAAACTGAAAGAACTTTATTGTGCATTATCAACTGCAATAGAAAGTGTTGTTGCTGCACATAGGCAAGAGGGTGTACTACAAATTTATAGAGTATTTGTGCAACAACTGCATTAATAATGTTGTGGTATCAGACGCCAAATGTAGTGGGTGGGTGCCAGGAAGTGCCGTATTGACACGCGGCGAGAACTTCCCAAATGATTTATTTGCTTCCACTACAGTGCTCCATTCATCTGGGTCGGCGTCACAAGGCCCCACAATGCTGAGGAAGCACCCCAGCAGCCTGGGCAACACAACGGTATGTCATGCCGCACTTGGCCGCCCTTGGCCGGCCCGCTGAGTTCCAGTGATGTCAGGATGGCTGCACCAGCAGCCGACTCAGCGCTGCTCGCTATGAGCTGCGGGCAGCTGTGTCCTTCTCCTCACTGGCGTGACTGAGACCGTGGTGACGAACAAGTGCCTATTATCCAGCATCCAAAGCTGTGGCATCATCTCAGAAGTCTCCGGCGTGTGTCGGGAGCGGAGACGAGTGCCCTCGGTAGTGATCTGAAGAATGGTCTGCCCTGGCTGGCTGCGGACCCCATGTCAGCCTCAGAGAGTCGAACCAACGACCCGCCATGGACTGGGACGCTGACGCCCCATCTGTTGCTGCATGTAGCCTGGCAATGTGACACGCGCCGCTGTCCAGGAGAGCTGCCATACCTGAATGAATCTTGTTAGAAAATTGCACCTATTTATACTCGGCTGTGCGCCTCTGTTTTACTAAGCTCGCCGCTTTGCATCACTTATGCACAGCACTTGGGTTGACCAGTGGCCCTCTTCTGCCTGTGACTTGCATCATGGAACTGCTGTGTGCGCCCTCTCCTGCAGTTCTACACCCCTGTGGCCTCTATTTGCCTTTGCAACTGCTGGTATGTGTAACTTGCTGCAATCCAACCCGCACCTGGCTGTAACTCGTGCTCCGAATATCGCACGAAACTAACTTTCCCTATCCTAAACGGTGATGCCGCTACAATATAGACTAAGCGGGGCAGTGAATGAGTATCTGTATTACTCCTGTACCAAGTAGTGTAAATGTTATGCCTGCTACCATAAAATATTTGGAGGCTCAGTTTACTGAAGGAATGCTCATGTATGTAATTGCACATACAGAAAACAAGTAGTTGGACAGTACTCTGAAACTGATTGATTTTCTACGACAAACTGTTGTTACAATTGTTCATATGTCCTTCCACCTTACTATAACTATCATGGTGAAAAGATTAAACAGTATGCATACTGCCCCTCCTAACTGCAGTTTCTCTAAGTTTGGATCTTTCCACTTGTACCATTACCACCACACGAGGGAGGAAAAGGACCCTCCATGGTCTCCACTGCGCATGTCATCTGCAACACTCCATGCTGTTCTGTACTGGTGCCGGCAGTAAGGTCAATCTCTGGCCATTCAGGGCCAGGTAGCAGGCCTCTATGCACTGCAGTCAGACGAGTAACTCACCTGTGACTTGCTTCACAGAGCTAGCACTATGTCTGACATTAGGTGTGACCTATTTTTTAACACACTTATTACATATCTCTCCTTACAGACAGGGTTCATACAGTGAAGATGTCTCTGTCTAATGTAAAAAAAAAAACTATATATATATATATATATATATATATATATATATATATATATATATATATATATATATATATATATATTGTCGAATACTTGGAGCTCCCATTGAAACAAGAAAAATAATTCCAGTAAACATGGATCCGGAAATGAATACTTTCTGAGATAACACATGTGTACAGGAAGAGCAGTGCGACACTAGGTTGTGGATAGTAGCACAATCGTTGCGTTGGTGCTCCGTCTAACGAGTTGTCAGTATTGTGATGGTTACTCACAGTACTCTAGGTATCATTAGGAGGTTTGCAATCAATTGTGTGATTCGAGTTGAGCTGTAGACTTTTGTCAGTTTTTGTTGTGTTTGTGTGCCTTATTGTACAGTACAGTCAACCCTGGGTACGTATTATGGTGTTTTTACCTTCTTCCACATTTTGATTCGCTTATGTGTTTTCTGTTATTGCGCTGTTTGTAGGTACATATGGTGTAGTACACTTACATCATCTCTCTTCCACCACTTGTTAGCAATGGAGGTCTACTATTTGGAAAGTGATGTGGCAGATAAGATATTCTGCTATGGCTTAGCAAACTGAGAGACCGTGTCCTCGTGTGCTCTACGCTGAAAAATATCCACAGCGCAGAGTGCCCTCTGATAAGCTGTTCGGCAGACTTTTTCAGCGTCTGAGGGTCACAGGTACCCTTGCACCTCAGAAGACTGACAGTGGAATGCTTCGCACAATCTGCGCCCCTGAAATGGAGTATGTGCTACGTTCAGTGGAACAAACCCCTGCGACCAATGTGTGGCAATTAGCAGCAGGAGAAGGTGTATCTCACTCTCTTATCTGGGAAAGGGGGGGGGGGGGCAGTGGTTCTTCATGAACAATTCCTGCACGCAGCCCCTATGGCCACAGGATCATGATGGCAGATGGCAGTTCCATCAATGACTGTTGAAGAAGTGTGCCGCAGATCCACTGTTCACTTCTAAGAGTTTATTTACCGATAAGGCTATGTTCACAAGAGATGTTGTTCTGAATTTCCATAACTAGCACGTATGGGCAGATGTAAATCCCCAAGCAATTCATGAAAGAGGGCATCAAATCAACACTGTTTTTCAATCGACATATGAGCAAGCATACTTGGCGATAGATTTGCGGGGCCATGTGTGCTACCACAATGTTTAACTAGGGTGCATTATCTGGAATTCCGCATTAATGAATTGCCTACCTTGCGTAAGGCTGTGCCACTGCGGCAACGCATACAAATGCAGTTCATGCATGATGACGCACCAGTACACTTTCATTACAAAGAGTGCAAACATCTGACTTAGACATTTCAGGACTGCTCGTTTCCCAGACCTCAGTTTCCTAGACTTTTGATTATGGGAACACATGAAGTAACTGGTCTACGTCACACCAATCAACGATGTACATACACTACAGGGTCACATCATTAATGTGCATCATTCCTTACGCTGGAGGGCAGAGGGTGCATTCTCATGAATGGGTGCCACATTTAACACCTCCTGTAAACACGTGTTTATCATAGAAAGTATGCATTTCCAGACCCATGTGTATTGGACTTATCTCAGAAAGTGTGCATTTCCAGACTCATGTTTATTGGACTTACTTTTCTTGTTATGATGAGTACTACTAACTGTCACAGCATTCGACACATTTTCGAACACCCCCTATATATGTGCATAGCACCTTTTCCCTCCATTCCTAGAGAACCCCTACAGTTTGTCGGCTTTTGAACAGCCTATGTGTAGGGTTTGACTGGAAATGGAGGGAAAAGGTGCTATGAAAATGTGTCTAGAAATGCATGATTGCCACTTGGAGGAATGTACCTGGAATTCCTGTGAAATACTCTGACTTGACTCCTTGAGAATGTGACTTTGGCAGTAAGACAAGTTACGTGGTTTCTGCATGACAGAGAACCACCCCACTTCTGAATTACAGTTCACCGGCACCCCAAATACACCTTCCTCTGGCGTCAGATAGGACATGGTTGCCCTGTAACATGGGCCACTAGATCACTGGGCTTAAGGGTCCTGGATTTTTACTCTGAGGCGTCTGTAAAGCGTTTTGTACGCTGAACCAGTTCCTGGTGTGCAGACCCTTCAACAGCGTGTTCACGACGCCTGTAATGCTATTAAGAGAGACGGGGAACATAGGAAACAGTGCAGAAATGCATGATGCGAAGTGTGAAGGCGTGCACTGTATTGTATAGAGGCCACTTTGAACATCTGTTGTGATATAGATGTTATGTAACTCTGTACTTTGTTCTGCGACGATTTGCTGTCGTTGCATGCACACGTTTCTGGACACATGTTCATAGGATTTTTTCCCTCGATTTCCAGTCTGGAATCCGTCTGGAGTTTGTCGCTTTTATTAATATTCAGCCTTTGTACGGCAAGCTAGAATGAAAAAAAAAAACGAATGACTAGAGCTTACTAAATAGATCTATTTGTAATATAGGTCTTTCTTACGAAACATATAATCCACATATCGGACTATTTCACAGGATACATATGTTCTTAATACAGGAAAAACAATATGCCTCACATGTTGGGTTTGTTTTTGTCACAGTAAAACAAGGTAAAATAACTGTGTATACACAATATTTACAAAAGTAGGCAAAAATTTACAGGCATATATATATATATATATATATATATATATATATATATATATATATATATATCACTTGTTGTATCTTCCGGTACAGATGATACACGTTTCAACAGCTTGGAACAGTCATAACACAGGTGAGGGACTTATACAGTTTAACTAAACTTGACATGAAATATTTACTTACAGCTTTAGAGTTCAATAGCTTGGAGTAGTTGTAGCACAATTGATGGCATATTTAAACTACATGTGACACGAAATGTTTATTTGCAACTCCCTGTAAGACATAAAACTAAACTAAAAAGTGTGATCTCTTACGGTATGGCCAGCAGCAGTAAACATTAACCGACTGTACAGACAGGACACATATGGTGTTCAAAAACAATATAAATCAAATGCATAGTGTGCAAAAAAAAAAGTACTCACTCACATGTACAATTTGCAATCACACAAAGATGCACTCAAAGGATAGGTGAGTCAAAGTATTCTACATACACACACACAAATACTTTTTTCACCAAATACACAACACACGCCGGCCGCGATGACCGAGCGGTTCTTGGCGCTTCAGTCCGGAACCGCTGTTACAGCCGCAGGTTCGAGTCCTGCCTCGGGTATGGATGTGCGTGATGTCCTTAGGTTAGTTAGGTTTAAGTAGTTCTAAGTCTCAGGGACTGATGACCTTAGATGTTAAGTCCATTAGTGCTTAGAGCCATTTGAACCATTTTTGAACACAACATACACACTGTACCACGCAAGTAAATAGCGTGCATATTGTAGAGTTTTCATGTTGCAGTCACATTTGATTGACTTATTGTCATGTCGTGATGGGCCAGTTCTCATTTGCATTTCACTGTGCACCTTGTGTCTTCAGGATTGAACGATGAACTGCTGTACCATATGCAGGGCGCTGCCAGCACCACCGCATAGACACTCCAAGTAGTCTTCGTCCATCAGAGTCACTGATGCCACACACTACACACTCTTAGTTTGTCTAAGGGTGGCACCTGTTTCTGTACAATATGCATTCGATTTTGATTGGAAAGCTACAAACTTAAGATTTGGTGACCCATTCGCTTCGTCTTTCATCAGGCAGATGTTATATCATGAGGATTATCGCTTGCATATCCAGACACGTCGAATGTGTCAGGGTGTCACCTTGTTACTTCATACGGTTTCCAACACTTCACCCAGCAGTACCCATTTCAAGTAACTTTGGACTTGTGAAATAAGTTTTTGCAAACTCATAATGGAACTAGTGTGTGTGTGCAGTTTGGATAGGTCTAATATACATGCACCGAAATAAACATGTTTTCTGAAGCGTAGCGAAACCTTTGCCAGAGAACAACTAAATCTTTGTTGAATATTGTCACTCGTTTAAAATTTCGTTTGTATGCTGAAGCACCATAATGCCCTTCCAACTGGTAACTAAGTGAATATCGCGATGTTCTCTGACATTTGGCATAGTTTTGTGGAAAAACAGAATTATTCACAAGTTTGTAAAATCTTCCTCAACTTTACTCATCGCGAGAACCCTCTCTTCAGCGTTTAAATAAATGTATCCCTTCAAGTAAGGACAATGTTTCAAGGAAATAACGCAGATTACTGTATCCAGTTTCAGCCACAACTTGAGAGATTGCTGAAGTTTACGATAATGCAATATGTACCTTGTTTTTCTCTCCAGCGTTGTAATCAGCTTGGGTTGGGAACCGTTTTCTGGAACTCGGTGCTCTGGACAAAGTGGCAAATCACTGTGCACATCATGTAGAGTATTAGGGTAAGTTAATCCTAACTCTAGGACGCACTCTGTTTCAGAACCCACCTACACATATTTGATTTTTTTTTACTTACTCTGTTGCTTTCCTTATTAGTCACCACAACAAATTAACAGGTAGAAATTGTTGCATGGTATGCTTGTACAATTCCTTTGCAGCTAACAAGTACATGTTGTAACTTAAATCACCAGATGCAATAAATGTTCACACAATCGTGGGTTTTTTGCCTTCGGATGGCTATGAACACATTGACAAGGCATTTTGTGAAACACACATTCGAAAAACAACAACATTTCAACATCAGTCAAGCGATTAATGTTGACTTGTCACTTTCTGGACATAGCGTGCTATTAGAGCCTTGGTGCGATGTACTGATAGACAGGATAGAGATCAAATATGTCCAGGCATATATAATATCTGCAAGTAAGCACCCAACTGCATCCCTATACAGTTTTCCACCTTCATATAAATTAGAGCTGTAGAGCTCATGTCATACACTCATAGCATACCCATACATTGCATTCAAAATAGCAGTACCTGAAAATTTGCTAGAGAATTTGGTTCACTTGGGCAAAATATTTTTGTTCAGCTTGTCCATAAATGCAGATACTCGCCTGGTAAACCCCCTATTTCGTTACGAGATGATACTTAACACCATCATAAAATGCAGCTCGAGTAAGCTGTAAGTCTTCTTGATGCATCGCTTCAGCAAGTTTCTGTAGTGATGCCTGCATGAATCCTAGTGAGTCGAGGAAGCTCAGTGTAAATATATTGGTGATTCTCTTCGAAACCTAAATGTATCTCACACTGGTGTCGGGCAGGAATAATCAGCCAGTGGCTGGACTAGGAAGTAAGCAACACACGCAATTAAATTGTGAATGAAAACGGGTATGTGTCCTGGGAGTTGGTAATTTTAGTTTCATGATTGTGAGCAGCACAGCGGAATTTGACAGTTAGAAGACAATGATCCCTACATGATATTTCCAGTTCTTTATCTAATGGCTGGCCACAAACATAACAATTAACTGTATTCTTGAACAGTAACAGAAAGCAATCAATTTGCATGGTTAGTCTACAATGTGCAAATCGTATGAGTATACAACCTGACAGGTGGCTTCAAAGGTACGTGCCTTTCTGTGAGAGTGATATAAGAGCCAATAGGATCACCGACACGGCCTGCCACAGGAGTGTGGAAAACATTCAAAGTCGTCTTACACTGCAATGGGTACTCGCTTGTTGAGGATAAAATTCTTAAATTTCAAGATTTTTTATCCTCTGTAGGCGTTACAACACATACAGGGTCCTTGGTAGAGCAAGCGACCAGATGTTTTAATGAACTCTCGTTTGGAATGCGTTCAGGCACATAGACCAAAATGTCGTTTACCATTATGGGTTGCCATCTGGGGGAACAGAACATGGGAGATGTCCTTGATCCAGCAGTAGTGTTGTTTCTCACCCTTGGTTATTATCACAAAATCTGCCTATTGCATACTGAACTGCCACTTTAAAAAGTAAAGGGGTCCGAAGACGATGTGTGTTACAACATCATCAGCTGATTTTCATTCCATCAGGCAATATACATGAATAGATATGTGGACATTCTACTTCTCAAATTTGCCTATCTCCTGCAGGTACAAGGGAAATTTAATGCCACCCTGTTTATAACACCCACTAAGATCTTTCACTTGGCGCTGAGTTGGGCTCTGTGCATTTGTCTTATAATTCCTTCTTCTTAGACCTATAGTTCAATAATATTCTCATCTGTCAGCAACTGCCCCATTCGTTACTGGATTTATTACATTCCCCTTGAAGTCAGAGAGTACTTCGACTGTGTCATATATCTTGCTTACCGGATGGAATAATTTGTCATGGAATTTTTCCCCGAGAAGACGAATAATTTTGAGTAGACGACTCTACTCCAAATGCCTTTCTTTGACTTAGGTGAATCAGTACTCTGTCAGTTCAGTTCAGTTTCCCATGTTCTGTATTGTCCAAGAATTTTGTTTATCTGCCACTAAACCTGCTGTCAGTATTAAGCCTTAGAGCAGCAAATCTTAACCAAAGAGATTTAATTACTTCTTTTTTCCTTACATTACAGACTGAATGCAAGTGTCTTCCGAAGGTTAAATTGTCACAGTTGATCATACACTCCTGGAAATTGAAATAAGAACACCGTGAATTCATTGTCCCACGAAGGGGAAACTTTATTGACACATTCCTGGGGTCAGATACATCACATGATCACACTGACAGAACCACAGGCACATAGACACAGGCAACAGAGCATGCAAAATGTCGGCACTAGTACAGTGTATATCCACCTTTCGCAGCAATGCAGGCTGCTATTCTCCCATGGAGACGATCGTAGAGATGCTGGATGTATTCCTGTGGAACGGCTTGCCATGCCATTTCCACCTGGCGCCTCAGTTAGACCAGTGTTCGTGCTGGACGTGCAGACCGCGTGAGACGACGCTTCATCCAGTCCCAAACATGCTCAATGGGGGACAGATCCGGAGATCTTGCTGGCCAGGGTAGTTGACTTACACCTTCTAGAGCACGTTGGGTGGCACGGGATACATGCGGACGTGCATTGTCCTGTTGGAACAGCAAGTTCCCTTGCCGGTCTAGGAATGGTAGAACGATGGGTTCGATGACGGTTTGGATGTACCGTGCACTATTCAGTGTCCCCTCGACGATCACCAGAGGCGTACGGCCAGTGTAGGAGATCGCTCCCCACACCATGATGACGGGTGTTGGCCCTGTGTGCCTCGGTCGTATGCAGTCCTGATTGTGGCACTCACCTGCACGGCGCCAAACACGCATACGACCATCATTGGCACCAAGGCAGAAGCGACTCTCATCGCTGAAGACGACACGTCTCCATTCGTCCCTCCATTCACGCCTGTCGCGGCACCACTGGAAGCGGGCTGCACGATGTTGGGGCGTGAGCGGAAGACGGCCTAACGGTGTGCGTGACCGTAGCCCAGCTTCATGGAGACGGTAGCGAATGGTCCTCGCCGATACCCCAGGAGCAACAGTGTCCCTAATTTGCTGGGAAGTGGCGGTGCGGTCCCCTACGGCACTTCGTAGGATCCTACTGTCTTGGCGTGCATCCGTGCGTCGCTGCGGTCCGGTCCCAGGTCGACGGGCACGTGCACCTTCCGCCGACCACTGGCGACAACATCGATGTACTGTGGAGACCTCACGCCCCACGTGTTGAGCAATTCGGCGGTACGTCCACCCGGCCTCCCGCATGCCCACTATACACCCTCGCTCAAAGTCCGTCAACTGCACATACGGTTCACGTCCACGCTGTCGCGGCATGCTACCAGTGTTAAAGACTGCGATGGAGCTCCGTATGCCACGGCAAACTGGCTGACACTGACGGCGGCGGTGCACAAATGCTGCGCAGCTAGCGCCATTGGACGGCCAACACCGCGGTTCCTGGTGTGTCCGCTGTGCCGTGCGTGTGATGATTGCTTGTACAGCCCTCTCGCAGTGTCCGGAGCAAGTATGGTGGGTCTGACACACCGGTGTCAATGTGTTCTTTTTTCCATTTCCAAGAGTGTATGTACCAATATTTGGATGGGCCAAATTGGTAAATCATAAAAACGTCATTCTGGTTGAACATGGCAAATAGTCTATATCGAAACAATCCTACTTGAAATGGGAAAATTATTTTCTCAAGTAATTTCTTCGGCACACGTACCTCACACACAGCACATACTTTCCAGCTGCCTCCGCTGCATGCAACCCCACATTAAGTACAAAGTGAGTGAAATGTCTCAAATGATAACCATTTCCCGTTTCAAACTCTATTTTCTAATATTTAAACAACAAACTTCATAACTTTCAAATCAGAAACATTCAATAAGTCATAGCAAAACAACAAAGAATCTAAAATAAAAATGACTGTTGATAAATAGACTTGTAGCGATCTGCCTACGACGTCAAACATCTGTAATGACGGTTCAAATGGTCCAAATGGCTCTGAGCACTATGGGACTCAACTGCTGTGGTTATCAGTCCCCTAGAACTTAGAACTACTTAAACCTAACTAACCTAAGGATATCACACACATCCATGCCCGAGGCAGGATTCGAACCTGCGACCGTAGAAGTCACACGGTTCCGGACTGCGCTCCTAGAACCGCGAGACCACCGCGGCCGGCTGTAATGAGGGGTGGCCGACCAACCTCACGACGTGTGTCCGTGGTTTCAACTTGGTTTCACCAGGTGTTGAAGAAACTCAGCACAGCACTCCTCGAACACCCGACAAATCTTGCGGTTTCTGAAATGTTCGTGCCGAGTCTCCGGGCCACTGCAATCTACCCTCTGTCACATTCAGGTAGATCGCGCGCCTTCCCCATTCTACACTCGCACAGCACGCTCACTAGTACTACACGCAGAGTGCGCATGTCTGACGAGCAGTCATTCTTCGCCAGTTGACACTGCTATCGCCTGGACGAGTTTACATGGATAGTAGATCGATGGTAATAATATTCTGGTTGATCAGTGTAAATACACTGTTACAGATACTCAAGTGGAAAGCAACACTTGCTTCATAAATTTCCGCAACGTACGGTGTTGCCAGTTCGTGCAGATGGCCGCCATGTGATTTTATTTGAGTGATGAGTACGTCAGGTAGAATGTACACATTGTTGGCTGACGCAGCCATCGATATGGACGAACAAGGAAACTGAATTTTTTAAAGGACACCATATTCCTCGTTGTCTTTATAAATTATTTGTTTCAGAATTGCAGTTTCGGGCTCCAGCCATTTTCAAGCGGTACTGCAAAAGCTAAAAGAATAGAAAAATGAAGCACAGCATGTACTTCTATAAATACAACTACACAAATATTTCACGTAATAAGGAGGACATTACAAAAATGCTGAAAATAATACGTCACTTAAATTTTGCTTCAGCACGATTAAATCTTTAAAATAATCCGACATAGCTACAGTATGTGATCAAAAGTATCCGGACATCCCAAAAAACATAAGTTTTTGATATTAGAAGTGCGTTGTGCTGCCACCTACTGCCAGTTAATCCATATCAGCGACTTCAGTAGTCATTAGACATGTAACTTACAGGTCCACGCAGTCCGATGAGGCGGCACCGTCTTCGTCGGACCTCAGCGCCGGTGGGAGCCACGATCTAGCGTCATCTTCTTACCTCATTCTGTCACGTTCAAGGTTACTGCGGGTAACATTTACAATTTATCTCCCACATTCACGAGCAATTTTTAACACTGTTCTGGCACTTGTTCCGCCATATTTCAACTCAGTATCCTGTTAGTGCCTACCGATCATTTTTACAGTTCAGTTTCCTGGCCGGTGCACCATATGTGGGGTGGCAGACGATTAACGTCGCCGTTTACAAGAGCCTGACAACTATTTTTGCCGTCAGCCAGAAAGTGATAGAAAACATAGTTACCATAGTTTCCAGTCTGAAAGATCGTATTATTCTTGTACTCAGTGAAAGAAAATGTTCCTACCTGTTATTTACTCAGCGGGATAAGGAACTATGACTATAAACAAAAGTTTTGAATTATAGCCGATTTACATATTCAGTAAGTGTTCACACTCACAAACATAATAATTTTCCTCAAATTAATAATAATGTCCCTATCGGAAACAGCACTATTAGAAGTTCAGAGGCGACGTCTACGGTAAATTCCAAGTAAAAGTATCTATCATCCTGAAGTCAAATCATGAAAGTTAATTGCTCGCCTTAGAAGTTGAAGCATTACAGGTGGCACACAAACAGTTACTTCCATGAAATCTAAGTGATCCAGGACGGTGTACATTGTTCGCGAGTCCAATTCTTTCTTTACCGAAAACCCGTTTGGTAGCTATCCCATTGTGTCGTTATCTGAGGCACATTACTGATCAAAATATTGTCCCAATCAAGTTGAGACTCATAAGCTTTGATTGTGACATACATTTGCACATTCTCGAACATATTTTGGCTTTCTAGCTTCATATTATCTTAAAGTAATATATTTAGCGAAACATATTCATGCGATCATTCTCAGGCTTCACTCTGTTACCATTAATACGCTGAAGCACACACTGACGAAGTTTGGAGAAGTTATTTTAATTTTTAATTCCATTCTTATATTATGGCGCAATATTTTGTATGCCATGCACAGGCGCATTCTACTGACGTGGCGCTGGTAGCAGTGAACTGGGTTCAGTCCTGCCACACTCGATCGCCTCTGTATCTCTCACAATGATACAGCGCTTGTTTCGCCACAAACTGACCGTCCAGATGAATCAAGGGGCGAAAGCTCATAAATTGTTGCTGTGTATAGACCTGCGCAGCATGTGTTGTTAATTGGAGACGAAGGCTGAAATTTGCACGACAGTACCGGAATTTGATGATACTGCTTCGGAGATATCGGAATATGAAGTCTGCCTGAGGCAACCATCCAGCCTCAACTAAACCCCTAACTGTCATTCTATGCCTACCCCGGATTAAAGACAGGGGAAACCAAAACATACATATAAAATGGCTCCAACGTTGCAATGAAACATTGACAAGGTAAGAGCTCATGTCAAGAAACTGAAAATTGTAATACAGGGAAGACTATTCTGCTTGTGACTACAAGAAACACATCAAGGCTTCTGATACCCATGTGCTTAAGTGGATGTAGGCGCCACAGAAATTACGACCTCAGTGGGGAGAGATACAGAGTTGGAGAGGCTAGCTTCTCAGGTGATCCACACCACTTTTCTTCTTTCAGCCTTATCACTAACACGCAAGCAGCTGCTGTCGTAGTATGTGTACCACATGTGCTCACTATCATTTCCATCTACTTGCCCTCTCAGAATATCTCACCAGCGTCATTACTCAAGTTTACTGCCGATTCCTCTTATGTGCGGGTTTTAACGCACACGATGTGCCATGGGGATGCTTACCCACACGGATCATCTGTTGAGAACCTCTCGTTGAAAAAGAACCTTTGTCGCGGAGCGTAAATTTCAGCACTACAATGAAGGATCTCTACTACTGATCTTTCCATACGCTCTCCCGCTAGTCGACCTCTACCAGTCGTTCTGTCCTCAGCAGTAGTGAATTCGTGCTAATATTTTATATCCATGACCTAATGAACTGATTATTCCGTAATGTAGCTTTTGTATACCGCCTGGAAAGTGGCGCGTGTGTAGGAGCTGGAAAAGGTAAAACACGTCGGTACTGCAAATACAGTTAAAGCACCTTTACTAGTGTATAAACATATGCAAACATATTACATAACTTTAGGTGATGACACGTAGGTGCGACGTTGTGGCTCCACCGTAGCTGATGCAAAGTCTCAATAGCAAGCTACGCTGAAGCGATGTTTCCTGGCTGTCTACGCCTGATGAAATGGGTAGAATCTGTAGCGATGCTCGTAGAGCTCTCCAGCGCCGGCTAGAGGGAGCTGTTATCGGTGTCGGTGTCGTAGTGCCAACTTAACTAATACAAAAGCCGTGGCATCGTAGCTATCGATACCACAGTAGCTGAGTATACAGTTATAGTTTGCTTGACTTTCGGATTTTTATATTCTTCTAGCGGTCTCAGGATGTTTCGCCTGTCTCAGAAAATTCTACCGACAGCATTACTATGTAACTGAAAGATATTATCTTGTCACTACACTAAGTTACTTGCGAATTAGCACGAATTTCGAGTAAGAGCTTTCAGCCACAGGGTTATTGTGTGGGAGTGCTGGGGCGTTATAACACAGAGTGCAGACCGTTGTCAGCTGGCTGACAGCCCAGGGCGGTTTGCTCGCTCTGCACTGTGCGCTTTGCTCTTGCAGCAGCCCTGCTAGAATGCTGTCTGTTTAACTTAAAGCAGGAAATAGTTTAAAGGATACCGTTCTACAGTTAATTCATTCATCTTCCGTGTATTCTATTTCACAGCGTCCTAGTCCCCTGTATCAACATCATCATACACACTCCTCATACTATTGTAGAGTGTGTGGCGGAGGATACTTCGTACAAGTATTATCAGTTTTGTATCTTATTCCACTGAGTGAGAGAAAAATGACTGTCTGTTTGTTTCTGTATGCACGCTAATCCCTTTACGTGACTCTCATGATCCCTACGTGCGCTATGAGATGGTGGCACCATGACAGTAGCACAGTCTGCTTAAAAAAATATCCACTATAAAGACTCCAGGGGACACAAGTATGGATATGCAGTTAGAGAAAACAGCCCATTACACGTAACAAAAAACGCACGCGAAGTGGTACTTCAGACAACAGACCAAATACCTGAGGATCTTCTACCGTGTCTCGAACGGCAATTTGAACGCCAGGGGCTCGAAAATTACACTGCAGCCGCCCCTGGCGGGCACAGACCTAGGACGGAACGCCTGACACTGCACGTCACAACACTACGTCCTAGATTACAGGAGGTCTTAAATGACGACAATCGGAAGATTAAATGTCTAGTCATTCCGAACTTCATACACCAAGACTGACAATGGATAATAGCCACAAAGTACTCGCACAGCGCTCGGAACAGCCGCGGCTGGAAGAAAATATTACAGTCGCTGTTGGTCGGCACATGCCACGGACAGAGCGCCTAACTCTGCGCGGACCGCAGGCTGAGCGCCTAACACAACATAGGCGTAAATTCCGGACTCGTTCCAACTGGAATCAGTATCATACAGCATCTGAAGAAGACTACGAATCACGTAGTTGAAATGTCGTGCAAGTTAGATGCTAATAACTGGCGGAAACCCGATTGTTCAACATGGCAACGTCTCGCTGGGGAAGCCTGAAGAATTACATATCCACTGTATTTACCCAACAGGATTTTTAGAGTACATCGTCATTCTTTCTATGATAAACATTTTAGTTCCCCGAGAATTTCTGTTACAGTATCATAGGATCTATACCGACCAATTATGACGGTAGTAGCGCGACTCTCAGAAGTAGTCCCACGTCTATTATCATGTCTATTTGATAAGGAATCTAAATACTGGAACAGTAATCCAAAATTGGTCTCATTAACAAAACAAATGTTCAGATTTGTGTGAAATCTTATGGGACTTAACAGCTAAGTTGATCAGTCCCTAAGCTTACACACTACTTAACCTAAATTATTCTAAGGATAAACACACACTCAGACCGAGGGTATCCCAAATCAGTTCTTTGCACTTCCATATTAATTAACTCTTTTATGTAATGTTCCTCATCTTCGCCGTAACCCGTGAGATTCAGTTAAGAAGTCGCAACTATGCAACAGTTGATTTCATTCCAATAGTAAACAGACTGGAACTTTATCAAATTCCAAGAAGAAACCAAAAAACGGGAAACATACGTAACAATCTCCGTTTACCCTACAGGGGTCTCTTTGGAACGTCCTCGGGAATCTCAGCACGGATATAAATAGTTTGAAAGGGGTTCTTCCTGGAGTAAAAATACTTTTTTCTTTTTTACATACATGTTTTTCGGTAAAATTTTACCACCATCAGTGGGTCAATTTTATTTACTGTTGAGTAACACGAAACGGTTTCACCATAAAATATACAGTTTTGAAATTATAGTCTTTTTTCATAACGTTTTAATAAAACACATATCTTAACAGCGCATACTAATGTATGTATATTTAGATGCCTGTCACCTGCAGTAAAGCTGATATTTTGAGACACTCTCTCATCTACAACTAACAGCGATTTCTGTATTGTACTTTACATACACTAAACGAAAATGTTAGGCCTAAAATGAAACTGTCGGCGATTGGTGGTGTTATATTAGTTCGCTACATTCTGCTATCAACACTTCTGCGTTAAAATTATTTTTCAACTTTATCTTCTATGTTGTTATAACTTAATCGTTTTAGAAAGTGCTTCTGGTTGTTGGTTGTGAAAACATGTCACTTGTGACGGACTTGGCAAATTCGTGAGTGTGGGGTAGGAGGAAATGGAGGGGAGAAGCATTATACGTAATTTCTCTTTACTTATTACTTATTTCTTGTTCCCACGTTGTATAACTTTATGAGAAGTGAACTCGCAAATACGCAATGTTCCAGCCTTTACAAAATATGCAACTGCTACGCCTTCTTATTCTATACGTACTGGAAAGGAATTTTGAGAATTGTTTTGAGAGTTTACAGAGATTTGTGTGTGTGTTTGTGTGCAGGATAACCAATTTATCTAGACCACCACAAATTGCTTTGTCCAGAAGGAAGCTAATAAATTTATCAAGCAAATGTTGTTTAGCTACCAGTGGAATATTAACCAGCATGACTCCCTTTCTTAAGTCTTTGTTAGTCATAAGAATAAAACAGCTGTACACATAACTTGTTCAAAATTGGTTCATTTATGTACGTCAAAGCAACATGCAACTAAATAAGAAGACGAAGGAAGATTTATCCGTGGACGACGAGGTCATTAGAGATGGAGCCCAAGCTCGGATTAGGAAAGGACAACAAAATAAATCGTCCGAGCCTTTTTCAAAGGAAGCATCACGGCATCTGCCTGGGGGAGCTACGGAAATCACGAAATACCTCAATCTGTGTGACAGAATGTGGATTTGGATCGTCGTCCTCCTGAGTACGAAGTGCTAACCACTTCACCACTCTCTCGGTAACTTAATAGTAAGCGGCGATCCCTAATACCATTTTGTAGCACTGTAATTCGTTGTGAGTATAAGGAGATGATAGGACTCCCAATGGTGACCGTGGTGAGTGGAACACTGGTCCACCTGTGGGTGAGAGAATTCGTTACCGTTTCCAGTGAATTACTGCTTAAGTGAATTACAATGAGCTGACAAAAGTCATAGGACACCTCCTAATATCGTGTCGGATCTCCTTCTGTTCATCGGCGGGCAGCAAGTAGACATGGCATGGACTCAACAAGTCATTCTATGTCCCCTGCAAAATTGTTGAGCCAAGCTGTCTCTATAGCCGGCCATAATTCCGAAAGAGTTGCCGGTGCAGGATTTTGTGCACAAACTGACCTCTCGATTACGTCCAATAAATGTTCAATGGGACTCACGTAAGACGACCTGGGTGGTCAAATCATTCGCTCGAACTGTCCAGAATGTTCTTCAAACCAATGACGAACAATTATGGCCCAGTGACATGGTGCACCGTTCTTTGAGAACATGAAGTTCATGAATGGCTGAAAATGGTCTCCAAGTAGCCGAACATAACCATTTCTTGTCAGTGGTCGGTCCACTTGGACCAGAGAACCTAATCCATTCCGGTACACACAGCCTATACCATTATGGAGCCACCACCAGCTTGCAGTGTGCCTTGTTCACAACTTGGGCCCACGGCTTCGTGGGGTCTGCCCCACACTCAAAACATACATTAAATAGCAACTCACCTGACCACGCCACGGTTTTCTAGATGTGTAGAGTCCAACCGTTACGGTCATTAGCCGAGGACAGGCGCTGTGAGCGATGTCGTGCTGTTAGCGAAGACATTCGCTTCGGTTGTCTGCTGGAGTAGCCAATTAACGCCAAATTTCGCCGCAATATCCTAATGGGTACGTTCGTTGTACGTCCAACATAGATTTCTGCAGTTATTTCACGCACTGTTTCTTATCTGTTAGCACTGGCAGCTCTACGCAAACGCCGCTACACGTAGTCGTTTAGTGAAGGCCGGCTGCTGTGTTGTACGTGGTGAGAGGTAGCGCCTCAAGATTTAGTCTTCTCGGCACACTATTGACACTGTGGATCTCGGAGTATTGAATTCCCTAACGATTTCCGAAATGCATGTAGCTCCAACTACCATACCGCGTCCAAAGTATGTTTAATAGCGTTGTTTGGCCATAGCCACGTCGGAAGCCTTTCCACATAAATCACCTGAGTACAAATGACAGCTCCGGCAATGCCCAGTTCTTTTATACATTATGTACGCGATACTACCGCCATTTGTGTATATGCATGTCACTATTCCGTGACTTTTGTTACCTCAGTGTGCAAGCAAGCACAATACGTCCCTGTGTCTTCTATGTTCTTGTTGGAATATTGCAATAGCCCAGAGGTCCCATGACGGCTCTTCCACCGCGGTCTGGCCTGGTCCCTACTCTTCCCACATTTTTATTCCCCTTGTTGTTTTATGTTTGCCGTTTTTAATGTTTTTTCCTTCCTAAGCTTTTATCATCTTATCTATGTTGCTCGTTTCCTTGGAGTAACAGACAGTGATATGGTGCTGGTGGGGTACAGAGGGTGCATCTTCCACAGTATACCATGCTATGGGGACCACCACCTGCATTCTGGGCAGAGCAATTCGCTCACCTTATTCCCTTTCACTCCCCTCCTACTTCTCCTTCATTTTATCTAAGTCTTATTGTATCTTTTATAAAATCAGGCATCCCAGGATTCGCCATTTGTATAATTCTTTTGAGGGTTATTCCTGGTTCGATGCACACATGATGAAAGAACTTTTGACTTTGCAGATCGTTCCCTTTAACTGCAACAACCAACCAACCTACGGTTCATAACACGATATACATGCATGGCATTATCTTAGGGACATCCATAGAGTAGATATCACTGAAGCATTACAGGCCCACTAACGCCGATTTGCAGTAGGGTTTTGGAACATATACTTTATTCGAACATTATGGAGTACCTCGAAGAAAACGATTTACTGACACATAGTCAGCACGGATTCAGAAAATATCGTTCTTGCAGAACACAACTAGCTCTTTATACTCATGAAATAATGAGTGATATCGACTACACTTGGCCGCCCTGTTCTCGAGTATTGGTGTGCGATGTTGGATCCGTATCAGGTGCGACTGACGTATGATATTGAAAAAGTTCAAAGAAGGGCGGCTCGTTTTGTATTATCGCAAAATAGGGGAGATAGTGCCACAGGCATGATACGTGAATTGGAGTGGCAATCATTAAAACAAAGGCGTTTTTCGTTGCGACGGGATCTTCTCATGAAATTTCAATCACCAGTTTTCTCGTCCGATTGCGAAAACATTGTGTTGACACCCAAAATAAGTGAAATGAGGGCTCGCACAGAAAAACTTAAGTGTTCGTTTATCCCGCACGCCGTTCGAAAGTGGGACGGTAGAGAGACAGCTTGAAGGTGGTTCACTGAACCCTCTGCCAGGCACTTAATTGTGAATAGCAGAGTAATTACGTAGACGTAGACGTAGATTCGGGTTCTTCGAGGCATTTCGTCTGGAAGCTGAAGAAGAATTCGTGTGAGAAAGTTGATACAAGTCCTCCGTGTAGGTTAACATTGATGAATGAAGGACCAATAATTATAGTATCAAGCATTCCACACCACACTTAAACTCTCTATTGTCGCCGATGTTGGATCTATCTAAGCCATTGTGTGTTTACGCTGAATCATTAATGCATGGTAATTATATTTAGTTGGCCTTTCTTTGAAAAGAAACATTCATTAGTAAAAAGGACATCGGAGTAGAAGCTTTGGATAGCGAAGATTTGCTGCTGTGCCCACGGACATAACTGTACACGATTCTGGAAATCATTCCCATAAATTGTTGGTGTAAATATGTGGGTGAAGGATGGACAATCTGCTATTCAAGCTATCGTGTGCTCTCAGGTGAAGTCCTGCAAAAGAAACGAGAACACTAATATTGGCGGATTTGTATGTGGGAGTTCTCCTTCCTGTTTCCCGAACCGTTACAACAAGTCGAGAAAATATCCGTCAGCAAATGGGTTATCGATCTCCACAGAGTTCCTCTGCCTGAGTAGCATTAACCCACTTTCAACCACAACAACAGAAAGGCTATGGTGGTGCAGACTGTTACAACGACTGCCTTCAAGGTAAACAAAAAATCGTTTAAAAGTACTGCAGTACTGTATTACAAGTATCTGTGTCGTAAATAAGAAAACATTATTGCAGTTGCTGTTCTGCAAACTTAAAGACTCCATAGATGAGTAGCATTTCTACCTTCTCTGCGTTGGTGTACATTTTACTCAGACACACCATAACCTAGAGCCTACTGTCTGCGCCACGGTAGCTGCGTGGTCAACGCTGTGGATTCGTAAGTGGAGGGGCCTGGATTAGTTTCCTGGACTGTCCTTTTGTTCTTATGGGCTTCACAGGCATCCCACTATTGAGATGGCTGTACGGGCACGTCCTGAATGCTAATATAAAAATGGCTGTAGATTAAATGACAAGTATGTATTTTCCTTGTGTTTCCATGTGTTTACTGTCACCTCCAGCAAATGGGCGTACCTGCAAAATGTGCTGATACACGAGAAGCAAATAAATTTTGCGTTTGTTCTTAATAAGGTTACATTTTTAAGAACGCTACTTTTTTAATAAAATACGAGAACTGTTCGCTGTGATAATGTCTACCAAGAAAGGAACTGGATTACGGGAAAAATAAATGTTGTTATCCAAAAACACATAACGACTAAAGGTACAAAAGAGGCAGCTCTGCTGGTTAACGTACTTTTGTACCTTCACGAAATTTGTGTAATTTATCTCTTTTTTTCTTTTTTGGTTCTGGACCAGAAGTTATTGAGTTCGTGTAAATAGTTGTGCTTGTAGTGGTGGCTTTCTTTCTATAGAAAACAATGTTAGCTGTTGGTTGGTATGGTGAGGGCGACGAAATTTAACTTTTGTCATCATTATACATATTCACAATAAGACAAAGTTAAGCATTCAGAGGGGGAGTGGGGAGGAGGGAACGAGGCTGAAGATGGTACGTAATGTTATTTGAGTGATTAAAAGTTTCAGTCAAACTTACAAATAACTTAGCAGTATAACACAACTTATTAGTATGACGTTGCACCCCTCTTCCCTGCATGCTCTCATGTATTCGATTGGAAAGGGTATCATTAAGCCGTTGTTCCTCTCCTGAGGCAACCTGGCCCATAACTGTTCTAACTAGTACGCGATGTCCTGGATACTTGCACTAGGACCCAGTTGATCCACTGTACCAGTTGGTCCCACTCGTGTTGTAATGAGAGCAGGGCTGGGCATCTTGCTGTTCACGTGAGTACCTCAACGTCATGTAGACAGTTCATACACATACGTGTGATGTGTCGACGACGAGAATTGTCCAGTTGAGAAATGGCACAACGGTACTGTTGCACGAGAGGGAACACACACGGACGCAGGATTCTGTGACCTAATGTTGTGCGTCAGTTCCCTCAATCACTGTCAGTCGTGATCAGAAGTCACACGTGATGGGTACTATGACCTAACCTATTTTACGTAAACTCGGTCTGTGCTTTTATGCGGTGACCAAATGCATGCAACTGCTTCAAGTTTCTTATGTAACAGTTATCGTAACACTGCTATTTGGTGATCAACTGGTCTTATTACTGTTTGTTACTCAGGTCAATCTCGTTTAAATGCATCAAGAACGGTCAAAAATTTTAGCTGAATAACGAAAGTTATTGATCCGCGTCATCGGCCACTGCGCGCGAAATCGGGCGTTGTAGATGCCGCCTTCTTAGTCTTGGCGCGTGACCTTGGCTGTAGCACTGATCGTAATTTTAGCCTTTGCAGAAATTATCAGTGTACAAAAAAGATTCGCCCTACCACTCGTTGGAGTCCTTGCATTGAATTTCCTTACGCAACTGTCTTTACGAACTGATATGAGTGCGTACTAAATGGATTATTGTTTAACAGTTAAGACGATCGACTACTAATTCCGAAGTAACTGATAGATGTAGGCGCTCGATCGCAACATTCACTCCGTACTGTCGTATCACTCGCTACTATCGTAGCTCTGCTTACCTTCAGTACGGTTTTGATACTGTCAAGACATCCATGCACTGAACAGTCAAAATTGCAGGTGCTGAGAATGATGTGATTCTGTTTTTTGTTATTATCCCCTTAAAAATATTATGTCTAGATACATGAAATGTATAGGCAGTTGCGTGCATGGACAGCCGACGGCTGTATAATGGAATGACGACAGTGAAAATGTATGCTGACCGGCATTCTAACCACAATTTTCCGCTTATCGCTAGAGGTCGTCTTGCTATTAGGCTATACAAGCACTCTTCACGGCCAGCCCCTAACCTTCATACGTCTTCAGCCACATCTCTACAACCTGCACTCATACATCCATAATGCATATTTCTGTGCAGGGGAGACACTTTAATTGAAAGGCGCTTGATCGGAGTCGGTGGATAAATGCATTTTGGAAGTTTAGAACTGGCCGCGAAGCGTGCTCCGATAGTGTATTGGTAAGGAGACCGCGCACGATATACAGAGTTCCGAGGCGGAACCAAATTTTAACTGTCACCATTTGATTATGCAGTTGTTGTTTTTCCATTCTCTCAACCGCAAATACATTTCACGTATTTCGTAACGGATGTAGACGCCGTCGTGTCTGTTCTTTCGAACATGCATGCATGTCCAAAGAACATTGCATCGTACTTCTGAACAACACAGGCACTGTAATACTGCGTTATGCCTAGTTTCTAACGATAGCCATACTGTACTACGAAAGAGGTAATCTGGTTTTGATTAATTCTGAAATTTACTGTGAATTTGAAATCATAGTTGTGAACTGTACTTTGTGTCGAAAATTCTAAAATGGAAGCGAGCCAAACTAATGTCAAGCTCCGGCAGCCATCTTTAAAATGTTTTATGTGAATGACTATTGAAAATTATTAACTGAACTGTCGTGGAGGAGCAGGAAGAGGAGGAGAAGGAGGAGGAGATTAGTGTTTAACGTGCCATGGACAATGAGGTTATTTGAGATGGAACACAAGCTCAGATTAGAGAAAGACGGGGAAGGAAATCGACTGTGACCTTTCAAAGGAACCATCTCCGCGTGTGCCTTAGGGGATTTAGGGAAATAACGGAAATCCTAAATCGGGATGGCCGGACGGGGTATGAATCGTCGTCGTCCCGAATGCGAGTCCGTGTGCTAACCAATGCACTACTACGCTCGGTAAATGCTGGATTGTGACTCTCAGTTAGTGGAATGCAGTTTATCGAACTGAAAAACAAAGGCGGTTATATCCTAGACACTTAAAATTGCTGCTTCAAGAAACTAAATTCCTAGCGCTTTATTCTGAATTACTATAATCTGAAAATATTATTAGGATTCTCAAGACCGCAATTTTTATAGGAGTTTTTGTTTTAATGACATGATACACGACTGAGGATAGTATGTTAATTGAATTCTTAGATAAAATTATGATCACTGTTAAGAATAAGCTATAAAGTTGATACGTAATGTTCTTTCACTTTGGCCTGTCATTACTGTTACTCCTTACATAAAGTTATCAAACAAAATGAAACTTTTGCATTATCGTGGTTTTTGTCGACTTAAGTTAGATTGCGTTTGGGACATTGAAAGGTTGCTGGACGATGACCTCACACAGCTCCTTCACGTCTCTGATAACTTAATACATGTGGAGGCTTTCAAACGAATAAATGAAATGAAATGATGTTGGCCCTCAACTACGTGCCCTCCAACTCAACGTTGAAATATTAAAAGCTTTGGCTTGTTTCGTTGTTCCGGGGGTGGGATATGTAGTTGCCGCATTGCAGGTGAAATACTGCTGAGTCTACAGTATACGATAAGTATACACATATGAATCGAATGGTTGAAGGTTTCTATCCCTCAGAAATTGCGAATATTGAATGTAACATATTAATTATAAATGAAAGATTACAATTAAATGAAATCTGCAGGTACTAACATAACGACTGTAAATGATGGGTATGATAGTAGAAGTACTTTTGAGAATGCGGTATATTTCTACAAAACACTTATTGCTGTCGGTGGTCCAGCAATTAAATAAAATATAAATTGAATAACAGGAAACAATAGATTCCTACAGCACGTAATTAGTTATGAACAAAAACACAGCTCTCGAGATATTCACTTCTAAACGCACACTACGTCTTCACTGTAGAAGCCACGAAAATCTCAGAAGTGCACAAGTATTTCTATCTGCCCCACTCTCCAAGTCTCTCTATCGCGACCGAGCGTCCGTCGCGCCGTCACGCCCTGCACTCCCCGTGTCCTGTGCCATAATCTCGAAACGGTCCTCCTCCCCTACTCCCATACACTCTCGCCATTAACGAGCGTTGTGATTGGCTAGAGCGCTCCCTCCATGTCTCCAAGCCAATGTACGCTCACAAACATATTTAACCACATACGAAATAATGTATTTACATTTAAATACTAGAAATTAAATAAATATTCCAACGGTTGGACCATAAACACGCTCTAACACACATTATTAAATACATAAACAAATCAAATAAACATATATATAAAGGAAATAGCAAGAAAAGGTAGGCCAGTAGCCTAATGTCTCTGTGCTTTCTAAAACGCAGTAAATATTTAACAAATTTCATCACGAATAGTATATATCTGATATAAACAAAGACATAGATGAATAAATACATTTATAATCATGCTGCTACCGTTTTTCGTGTAACTGTGGAGTACTTATGGTTTGACGCGATCGATAGTAATTGGCCACTGTGAACACCAATAACTCATGTACTAGTCAGGTTACATGCCTGTAATTCATACCAATTTAGGTTTACACTAATAGCTTTCTAAAGACAAGTCGATCGACGAAATCGGATGAAGCGTTTACATTTTGAAAATTCGTTGCTGGGTGTTACTTGTATAATTTATCGTCAGTTACTAAACTGTAAACTAATAAAGATATTGGAAATCTGATTACACCATCAGAATCGTCGTGCAAATAGTAGTAATGTACATGTTTCTTTTTGAGGTATCATGATTCACCTGGCTACTATTAATTTATATACGAACTGTGAAATGTCTGCCATTAAGGTTCCCCAAAGTGTGCCATCTTTGGCCCTCCCGGCGCACAGCGTCCCCAAGGAATTCCCAGCAGCGTGCTCGGTGGACCACGTGCTGCGGCCGTTGTGAGGCACCACGAGGATGCTAACGAGCTCGGTCCTGCCGCGCGCCCCGAGCGGTGGCCGCCAACTCTGAACGGAGAATATTTTCAGGGCGCCGCAACTAGCCCGTTACCTCACAAACGCCAAGTAACATGATGTCCCTCAGAGCCTTTGGTCCAGCGGCAGTTATGGTTCACAAATCTTCATCGCATTTTAAGTCCGGAAATTCTTGCATCCGCTGCTTGATGATTGCAGAGATGACTTAATAGCGTGTAAGTAAAAATTCGCACTATTTAGATGAAGACTCGATGCACATTCGGCAACACTATAATTTTTACATCCACTGCCATCGACAAGCGCCTAAACCATTCAAAGTTTGCCCCTATCTCTCCTTCCGCTACAGTTGCGCACAGCGGCACTGATAACATCCAAACCAATTGCTAGATTTTTTTGGTATTAATTTTCTCTTAATTAAAGCATCAATATAATCCTTCTAGAACAGTCATCACAATTGGATAAATTAGGTATTACATTTTTTCACAAATTTTCAATACTGTACATATAAAAATAATACATTTCGTAAGTTTACAAAGAGATCTCTGATGCCTATGTCTACATATTGTTTTCAGGCTAATCGATCAATATTAGTATGAAAAGTGATTTTGGAAAAAAAACTATTTTTGAGATTTATGGCAAACGTAGTTCTGTTACATATGTCCCACATTACCTTGAGTTATACTCAAAAGTATAATCACAAGAAAATATCTCATCCAACGACTATACTTCCGTGTGTCAGTTAGTGTATCAACTATCTTATACTTATATACTAGAAATCATAAGTAAGGGAAATATACAATAAATATTTGCAATACATATGTAATTTTTACAAACGTTGTATTAACCAATTTTAATCTGTGTATGTAACTTCCATATTCACATTCCACAGAAGTATATGATCTCTGTTTATAAAATTGTGTGTGTACCATTTACACTTACTTTTCACTGTGTAGTTGTTTCCTACATTTCAGATGTAACACTTTGCAAATCGTTGTAATTTCTTTTCCTTAAAAATGAAAATATCTTCAAACGTTTTAGTCTTTTATCTTCTTTTATGCTTATCTACAACAAACATATACTTCACTTTATCAGAGTCTGTATACACAAATAATTCAAAATTTATTACGCATCAATACCTTTCTCTAGGATAATGCGCCCTGTAGTGTCCTTTGCTCTATGTTGCTTCCGCTTTTTTTCAACTACTGGTTACTTAATGGGTCCTCTTCTCGCAATTATAGATATTACTCATAATATATTACTCACTTTTAAGTACTTTCTCTCATAAACAAGATTTTTCTTCTTATAACCCTACCTTTATATAGCATGTTCGTTTTTTGACATATCGAAAACTTGCAAGATGCTTTTTTTAAATTTGACAAAGGCAGTTTCTTTGTGCATAGATAAAAATATAGCACGCAAAGTTCTTTGTGTCTCATCAGGATTATTTTTCAAGTGAGGTTCTTTTCATCAACAATTCTTGGTTAATATTTTCTTAGATCTGTAATATTCCATACTCTTAACAGTTTTGTTGATATAGGAACTGTATAGCTCTTCTTGAATTTCGTGAAAGCTCAAGTAGCAAAACCAATTAGTTTGTGGATGATTTGATCTTTTACCTGTGGTTCCTGAAAAATGTGACTCTTAGTTCTAAATCAGAACTATCCACAGCCATATAGAATTGCTCATTTATATCTGGATGATGCAATTCACTGTTTTTGGACAGAGTCTCTTCAAACTTATTAAAAGCAAAATCGCATTCAGGGGGCCATACAAAAGCGCTATTGTTTCTCATTAAATTACTTAGCTTGCTCCTCAAGGTAATTCTGATAAAATGAACACATGCCTCGAATGCCTTTTACATGTTACCATGTATTAGACACGGGACAAGTCCTCATAGCTTCCACTTCCTTTGACACATTCGTAATGAAATTGGTCCTTATTATAAACCACGAAAACCTAATTTCTTGTTTTACAAACTCGTACTTCTACAAACGTCAGTGTCATCCCTGCCATGACCAGGGCCTTGAACACTTTGCCCATCAGTGTTAAATATTCTTGTCAGTCTTTTTAGCTATGCCTACGTAAATAGTAGCTTGAGATTTTATCGCATTTTGTAAAATGTTGTCTACTGTTCTTATGAATACTGACACAGAGGTGTTTAACCCGAAGCTCACTAATCTGTAGTCATAGGACTTTCCTAAAAAACAAAGAAGCTGAAAACGTTCTTGATTCAGGTGCTAATTTTACCTGCCAGTATCCAGCAGCTAGTTGTAGACTAGTCATAAATTGAATCTCATGAAACCTCTGGAGCAATTCCTCAAGGTTTTTGAGATAGTCTGTCTCCCATTTTACCACGTTATTTACTGTGCGAGTGTCAATAACCACACAGAGTCCTGTCTTTTTTGAAGATAATAACTAGCAATTTGTTGTATGGACTATACCTCTGTTCAATCATCTCCAATTCTATCCTTCTATGTATCCCCATTTGCACTGTAGCTCTTTTTGCCAGAGGGACTGTATGTGTCGATTTGAAAAACGGTTCATGTTCAATGACATCAAAATAAAGTCGACAACTCATCACTCATATGAGTGTATTAAAAAACACCTTTTCGTTTTCTTTCAATACCTGCTATAAATCACCCTTTTCTTCTCCTGGCAAATGGTCAATTTGTTCCACAATTTGTCTACACTTGGATTTCTCTCGTTCTGATTCCCTATTACTCTGAACATTGTAACTGTCTGAATCATTTCCAAAATTTTAATTATCATCTTTCCTGATAAATTTTAAAGATTACATTGCATCTCCTTCAAATTTATTTACTGATTCAACCGTCACTTGTAGTCTTGTATTTCCAGCTTGGCACATTGTCGCTCTCCTGTAGCAATAAATGCTGACTAGTTGTTTCACCAACCAGTCAGTGCCCAATAGCGCTTCTGTGCTCAATTCCAGCACAGCCAAAAAGTCATTGATAAATAACTGTCCTTTGATTTTAGTCAGACATGATCTGATAGTTAATGGCCTTGCTTACCTTTCCGGTGGCCCCTACTACTTTCTCTCCGTTTACTGGCTTTATTTCTATACTAGAATTCTTTGTGATCATTTAAAAGCAGCATTTGATACGTAATTTGTTTGCACTCGTGCCTCTAGTAAATCAGACAAATAGTTCTCATAAGCCTCAAAAGGAACGATAATCTTTCTCGGGTATCCAGTCTTCTATTCTGATTACCTTCCCGTAACAAATCCTTTTCTACTGATAGGTCTTTGCATGAAATCCGTTCGACACTTGCTTCTCGTCCCTTGCCTGGAAGTTTGTTCCTCCTCTAGCCCTCTATGTATATCACTGCGTTTTCTCTCTGTCGAACATTACCACTTCCTCGATTCTTGGTTTCATCACCTTCAATTTTTATTCCTACTGGTGAGTCGTCACGACCGGTGATAATCCCTGTGGCTGCACCTTGTAACAAACAAGTTTCCCCTTTATACTCACTAGCTCCTGTTTCGCTCTCACTATGGTTTTCTTCCTTATTCGTATTCCGTCATGATAACACAAGATTTTCTGTGCATCTATATGCCTCTTTCTCAAACTCACTCTCTTCTATCACGAAACTATCACAATCGAAAACTGCAGTATGACTTTCTACCAGCATGCTAACTGTATCACTTTGCAACATATCAACATTTACATACGTATTTTTGGCCAAAGTTGTTACTCCATTATCTTCTTCACTGTCACTATCCTCTGAATTGCTTCCACTGCTGTCTTTCTCATTAAACCTTTCATGTTCACTGAATATAATTTCGTCCTCACGTCTACTAATTGGATAGTTCTCACTAACATAACATTCTACTTTTACTTCATAAAAATCGAAATTAGGATGGTTTCCCACTAATCTAATGTTTGGATCGTGTTCTGTCCCCCAAAACGTCGAGTCTTTCTACATAATCTGCGAATGGGATCATTTCATCTACATCATCTTTGGCAAGTATCTTTGTGCTATGCCCGTTTTCCTCCTTACTTCCATTCATGGTAGAATCTCCTACACGTGACTACCTTCTTCTTTTGCCATTATTTAAGCATGTCATAAATCTGACTGAGTTTCTTCCCAGGTGCCTCCTCTTCTTCCTCGTCCATTTGTCGGCCATTGTCTCGCGAAATGACAACCTAACTTTCTATCAGTACTGCCGACCTCCACTATTATAGATTCCTTACTTCACCCTGCTTATCGCCATTTGCCTCAAATTCCCAATCGAAGTCCTTTCTTTGAACTGGTTTTTGTAACCTTTAACCATTCAGAGAATGCTTTGTTCTCCTGCCCCTAAACTCATCTCGAGTATATACATATTTCTTATCGTCTTAGGGCCAAGCCCTCGTATTGAGCGCAAACCAATTTACATTATTACTGTGTATTCTTTTATTATGGTAGTTACCCTATTTTTGGTCCATTCCGGCCATCCCTGTCAGACCCATTCACTCTGCTGAAATTTTGTTGTTCTCGAGTTTCGCGTCAATTTTTTTTATTCTCTGTGTTTTGAAAACCTCGTCGAATGTTTTATGGTTACCCTCAATGCAGCATATTGAGTCATCTGCCTGAGATTCAGATTTTTCTGTCTTTCAGATATTAGAGTTTTCAGAAACCATGACTGACGAAAGTCTTTGATAGAATTCCATTCGTTGTTATCTGGCATTCATGTGACGAATAATTTGCACCACAAATTATCTTGCTTTTGGATAGACCACATTCTTCCAAAAACTTGTCTTTGAAATCCATAGACGTCATGTTAGTAGCATCTAGATTCAAACACCACATCTTTGCAATACCTGGTACTGCATCAGTTATTACACTGATTTTCTTCCTATTATTCATATCGTTCGGAAGTACTCGTTTACGGTTCTTTACAAAACATGAAGGGTGCCAAAACCCCTGTTCCTTCAACGAGTCGTATTTCTCTTCTCTGCTCAGCATTTCAGTTTTCTCAACTACTAATGAAACACTGCTAACCCTACCCTGTAACTGTTAATACAATGATTCCATTTCCTTGCGAATTTCAATGGTAGCATTACCTAATGTTTCTCGCAGTACTCAAGAACCTACTGTGTTTCTCAAATCTAAGATATGTGCATTTGTTTCCGCAGAAATTTAAATTTCAGTTCAGGAGCCTATATATTTCCATCTACCTTAGCTAGATTTGTGGTGTCACCGCCAGACACCACACTTGCTAGGTGGTAGCCTTTAAATCGGCCGCGGTCCGGTAGTATACGTCGGACCCGCCTGTCGCCGCTATCAGTGATTGCAGACCGAGCGCCGCCACACGGCAGGTCTAGAGAGACTTCCTAGCACTCGCCCCCAGTTGTATAGCCGACTTTGCTAGCGATGGTTCACTGACAAAATACGCTCTCATTTGCCGAGACGATAGTTTAGCATAGCCTTCAACTACGTCATTTGCTACGACCTAGTAAGGCGCCATATTCAGTTAGTATTGATATTGTGAATCATGTACCGTCAAGAGCGACGTTCGTCATTAATGGATTAAAGTTAAGTATTCCACCAGCTACGTCCGTTTTTCTAAATTCTAATTTCCTTGTCCTGTTCCAGACCTCACGCCAGCCTGCGTGAGCTAAAACGCGTGCCTTTCGGGCTCCTCTAGTAACACGGTGTTGGCTCTCCTGCCAACCACAACAAGATTCTACTGCCTCCAACGTACATTTTGTGTATAGAGCATGAAGATAAGATTAGACAAATTAGGGCTCGTTCGGAGACATTGAGACACAGAGACAGTCGTTTTCTCGTCACTCTGTTTGCTAGTGGAATAGAAAAGGGTATGACTAGTACTGGATTAGGGTAACCTCCGCCACGAACCGTACAGTGGCTTGCGAAGTATGTATGTAGATGTAGGTAGGTAGGACAAGGTGAGGAGGTTCATAAGGAAAGGAAAAGAGAAAGAAGCATAATTGGGAGAAAACAGGAGCATTGGTCTTGCTCTTTGACGGAGTTGAGGTTCTGGTGAAGCGCTATGAAGACGGCAGGAGGAATTTCTTCAAGATTTTCTTAAGAGTAGCAGGACATCGAATTGTGCGATGAGTGCAGGGCAAAGTTTTTCAGAGACAGACAACAGCGACAGCGAAAGAGTTTACTCACACATGTATTCATGGTTAGTTGTAACCGTCTTCTTTTTTCACTACTTGTACCATGCTGAATTACATCACAATAATTGAGGTTCGCCAGAACGAGTGATTGCGCTAGTTCGTGTTTCACGTACTGTGGAATTATGTTTCGAAAGCTTCTTGAGGGTATAGAGGAAAGTGGAAGTCTTCCGGCATATGGCAACAACACACTCTGACTACTTTAAATGCTCATCCAAAATTACACACAAGTTATTTGCTACTTTCTGATGCCGTCATGTTGAATGGGAGACAACTGATTGCGGAATTCTGTACTTATTAATTTTCTTTGGGATATTAAGATTACTTGCGACTTTTTTGTATTTAGTTTAAGCCGCAGGTTTTTCGCCCATGTTACCACTGAAGACAGACGATGATTCATCTGGGCAGTCGTGGTGTTTACATCTGGCACTTAGATAGAACTGGAGGTCGTCGGCGTAGAAGTAATATTTACAGGAAGCCAGAACCGAGGAAACATCAATGGCATACTAGGGAAACAAAAGTGAGCCTAAGACTGATCACTGTGGCACTGCTGAAGTAACATGTCTCCAGGACAATTTTTGAGTCCCACTGACAACTCTTTGCTGTCTCTTTTTCATGTAGCTTTCAGACTACTTCAGGGCACTGTCTGAGAAATTCACATGTCTCATTTTTCTGGGCAGTATGCCACAACTGAAAGCAACAAAAGCGTTGATGCGGTCTAGTAGAGTCAACGTTGTGGCCTCACGATTGGCATATTTCAGGTAATCAGTTACCTTGGTTACTGCCGTGTTTACGAAAGCCGTATTATTTGTCAAGCTAGTTGAATGGGCACAAGTGATCATTAATTTAGCGGCGAGAAATATATTCCAGAACTTTGGAAACGGCAGGTAATATGATGATCGGTCGGTAATCACAAGGCGATTGTGGGTTTTAGAACTTAGGAATAGGTCGGACCACCCCTTTTTTTCCATGAAGTGGGGTATATTCCATTCACAACAGAAAAAATAAATATGTCTGTTGAGACACGTATTAAACTATCGGTTACATTCTTGATGATGGTTATGCTAATAACATCGTTGGTATCACTTCGGAAGAAATTCTCATTATTTATTTTATTGTTATATTTATTGTTAGGTGTTTTAGGTGGAGCAATATGTACAACAAAAAAACATTAAGTTACATAAACACAAGCATATCGTTGCAACTGACTTGGAACGAAAATTAATGGTACGTCAAGTTCTGTCACAGAACTCTTTCTTCATTACGTAATGGTTTATGCAACAGAGATTTTGTAGAATCGTGTCACCGTGAAGCCACGTCTGACCGAACCCTTACGATTTTACGTAAACTCAATCTGTACTTTAAAAGCGCGACAAATTGCGTACCATCGCTTCAAGTTTCTTATGTAACTGTTGTTATAAAACTGCTATTTTGTGAGCAGTTGGTCTTATAATTGTGTGTTGCACAAGTTAATATCGTTTGAAAGTATCAAGTATTGTCAAAACTTGTATGCTGAATAACGAAAGCTGCTGTACCGCATCATATGCCGCTGCGTGCGTTGTTAACCGCCGTATGCTTAGGCGTGGCGCATGACCCTGGCTGTAGCACTGATCGTAATTTTAGCCTTTGCAAAAGTAGTGAGTGTACACAAGCAATTCGCCCTATCTTTTGCAGAAGTATTTGAATTGCATTTTCTTCTGCTACTAATGATATTATCACTTTGCTTTACTAACTGAATTGTTTGCCTACTAAATGGATTTTAGTTCAACAATGAAGGCGGTCGACTATAGGGATGGGAAAAACCGACCACTTAAAACAGATTCCGATATTATATTTCTGAATAACCACAATTTACCGGTGTTTGTTTAGTCTCAGTTATGACAGCTGTTTCCTTTCATTTTTGATTAATAAGCGAGTAAAAATACCGAAATATTATTTAGCCATAGTAGTAGTGCTAAAATTTTTCGTTTTCAAATAAAAAAATTTTTAAAAAAAAAGAAGAGTAATTTTTATTCTTAAAAGTTGTATTGATTCGAAATATTGTATTGTTACATAAAATCTGAAAAGGGACGAATGCTAATTTAATGACAATGCCGACAGAGACGAGCAGCAAACACAGGGCATAAGAATTGGTGTAGCATTGCTGAGACAATAATGTCCGTGTAGCCGTGTGTCTTGGCTTAATGCATACGTGTATGTGCAGTGTGCAGGACTTGCCCCCGCCTGGTTTATAAGGCAGTTCCCCACTGTCATCGCCGGACATTCGTTATTCTGCAGTATGTCAACCTCAGCTTTCACCTTGCAGCAGAGACTATTCGCAATGCCAAAATTGTGGAATCATCTCTGATTACAGTACGATTTTTGAGCAGAGTTTCAAAATATTAGAATCAGTTGGAGAATACTGGTGATTTTCTATAGTATTCAGCTACTTATCACTTTTCGAAAACAGAAGCGAACGGTGCACGGATTAAGCTTCCTTTTATTTGCCTATTTAATTTCTTATATTGATTCTCTGTATCTTAAAACTAGGAGAGTAAATATTTTTGCATCTTTGTTAGATTTGTACGCTTATTACTGGAAGTTACAGGAATAAAAAACGGAAAATCGGTTGTTTAAGAAACTGCTTATTTTGCGCGGTTTTAACGGTCAGGTTAAACTTGCCCGGAAAAAAACTCGATATGTCAAAACACCGGTAGTTTCAGATCCTTTATCGACAACTAGTTCCAAAGTAACTGATAGATGTAGGAGCTCAATCGTAAAATCCACTCCCAGCTATAAGAAGACTGACTTAATCACAGCAGTGCATCCTTTCAGAATCGTTTTGATTCTATAAATACGCCCATCCGTTCAACAGCCCGAGCTACAGGTGCAGAGAAAGAGATGATGGTGTCTGACCTCACTAAACCGTCTGAAAGAAATATTTTGTCTAGCTACTTAGTGATAATAAGCTCAGCTCTGAAGGAGCTTAGTTGATTTTAGTTAATTCTCAAATTTACTGTGAATTTGAAATCATAATGGTGAACTATATTTTGCGCTCAAAATTCTAAGATGGAAGCAAGTCAAACTGATTTTAATGCAACGCTCTGGCACATATCTTTAACATATCTTACGTAAATAATTATTGAAAATCATTAACTGGATTGTAACTTTCAGTTAGTGGAATTTATTTCAGCAAATGGAGAAACAAAGGAGCCCAATGTATAGGTACATAAAATTACTGTTTAAGCAAATTGCATTATTAGTATTGAACTGTGAATCACTATAATCTGAAGATATTATTACGATTCCAAACATTATGATCTTTATACAATTAATGAAATGGCAAAAGTAGTATGTTAATGGAATTCCCAAATAAAGGGACGAACACTGTTATTAAGTAAAGTACAGGGTGTAACTCAGCGATACATGTCAGCTTAGAATTGGAAATGCTTAGCGTCATATTTTGAAAGATGTTACGGGAACACCTGTCACTCAATCCTTTGTATTGCAACTGTTGCAAGCTTTAAGAGAAAGTGACAAAGAAAAAGTAGCTGAGTTTAACAAAATGCAGACTGAATATGATTTTGTTAACAAAATTGTGTTCAGGGACGAAGCCACCTTTTATACCTACGGTAAAGTGAATCGGCGTGATATACGGGTATGGGATGAGCAGAAACCACCTCACTTAATGCAACGTGTACGGTACTCATCTAACATAAACGATTTTTGCGCAGTAAGTTTTAACAAGAGTTACGGTCCTTTCTTTTTTACCTAGTCAACTGTAAATGGTATGTAGTACCTTGACATGCTTGAACGTTATTTAATGCCTCAATTATAACAAGATATGTGCACTCGCCAGCAGATTACTGACTTAATCCCAATGGACTTCTATGTATGGGGTTTACAGAATGTTTGTCGCCCCGCTTTCAGGAAACATCGACGAACAGCGACAAAGAATAACACAAACACTTGCCACCATACATCAAGACTTGCATCGTAAGCATAGGAAGCAAACAGTTGCAGGCTGGACATATGTTGTGTTACAGAAGGTAGCACGTCGAAAATTTGGCAATAAGACTTAAAGGCATGCTGTATTCAGTGCTGTATCAAACAGGAAACATTCCTCACACACAAACAAAGAAAATATGTTATATGGACATGTGTCCTGAAACACTTACTTTCAATGTTAGAGCTCATTTCATTACTTCTCTTCCAATCACATTAATCGTGGAATGGAAACACACAGCAACATAACGTCCCAGCGTGACTTCAAGCACTTTCTTACAAAAAATGTTCAAAATGTCCTCCGTTAGCGAGGATACATGCATCCACCCTCCGTCGCATGGAATCCCTGATGCGCAGATGCAGCCCTGGAGAATGGCGTATTGTATCACAGCCGTCCACAATACGAGCATGAAGAGTCTCTACATTTGGTACCGGGATCGCGTAGACAAGAGCTTTCAAATTCCCCCATAAATAAAAGTCAAGAGGGTTGAGGTCAGGAGAGCGTGGAAGCCATGGAATTGGTCCGCCTCTACCAATCCATCGGTCGCCGAATCTGTTGTTGAGAAGCGTACGAACACTGAAATGTGCAGGAGCTCCATCGTGCATGAATCACATGTTGTGTAGTTCTTGTAAAGGCACATGTTCTAGAAGCACAGGTAGAATATCCCGTATGAAATCATAATAACGTACTCCATTGAGCGTAGGTGAACGAAACTAAAATGAGCTCTAACATGGAAATTAAGCGTTTCCTGATACATGTCCACATAACATCTTTTCTTTATTTTTTGTGAGGAATGTTTCCTGAAAATTTGACCGTACCTTTTTGTAACACCTTGTATACAGGGTGGTTCCTTGATCGTGACCGGGCCAAATATCTCACTAAATGAGCGTCAAATGAAAGAAACTACAAAGAACCAAACTTGTCTAGCTTGAAGGGGGAAACCAGAAGGCGCTATAGTTGGCCCACTAGATGGCGCTGCCATAGTTCAAACGGATATCAACTGTTTTTTTTTTTTTATAGGAACCACCAAAATGGTTCAAATGGCTCGGAGCACTATGGGACTCAACTGCTGTGGTCATTAGTCCCCTAGAACTTAGAACTACGTAAACCTAACTAACCTAAGGACATCACACACATCCATGCCCGAGGCAGGATTCGAACCTGCGACCGTAGCAGTAGCACGGTTCCGGACTGCGCGCCTAGAACCGCGAGACTACCGCGGCCGGCTAGGAACCACCATTTTATTACATATTCGTGTAGTTCGTAAAGAAATATGAATGTTTTAGTTGGACCACTTTTTTCGCTTTGTGATAGATGGCCCTGTAATAGTCACAAACATATAAGTACGTGGTATCACGTAATATTCCGCCAGTGCAGACGGTATTTGCTTCGTGATACATTACCCGTGTTAAAATGCACCGTTTACCAACTGCGGAAAAGGTCGATATCGTGTTGATGTATGGCTATTGTGATCAAAATGCACGACGTTCGTGTGCTATGTATTCTGCTCGGTTTCCTAGACGACATCATCCAAGTGTCCGGACCGTTCGTCGGGTAGTTACGGTATTTAAGGAAACAGGAAGCGTTCAGCCGCGTGTGAAACGTCAACCACGACCTGCTACAAATTATGATGCCCGAGCAGGTGTTTTAGCTGCTGCTGGGGCTAATTCGCATATCAGTAGCAGGCAAATGGCGCGAGAATCGCTAATCTAAGAAACGTCGGTGTTGAGAATGCTACATCAACATTGACTGCACCCGTACCATATCTCTATGCACCAGGTATTGCATGGCGACGAGTTTGAACGTTCTGCCACTGGGCGCAAGAGAAATTACGGGGCGATGACAGATTTCTTTGCTCGCGTTCTATTTAGCGACGAAGCGTCGTTCACCAACAGCGGTAACGTAAACACGCATAACATGCACTATTGGGCAACGGAAAATCCATGATGGCTGCGACAAGTGCAACATCAGCGACCTTGGCGGGTTAATGTATGGGGCGGCATTATGGGGGGAAGGATGATTGGCCCCATTTTATCGATGGCAATCTACATGGTGCTATATATGCTCATTTACTACGTAATGTTCTACCGATGTTACTACAAGATGTTTCACTACATGACAGAATGGCGGTGTAATTCCAATATGATGGATGTCCGGCACATAGCTCGCGTGCGGTTGAAGCGGTATTGAATAGCATATTTCATGACAGGTCGACTGGTGGTCGAAGAACCATACCATGTCCCGCACATTCACCGGATTTCTTTCTGTGGGGAAAGCTGAAGGATATTTGCTATCGTGATCCACCGACAACGCCTGACAACATGCGTCAGCGCATTGTCAATGCATGTGCGAACATTACGGAAGGCGAACTACTCGCTGTTGAGAGGAATGTCGTTACACGTTATGCCAAATGCAGTGAGGTTGATGGACATCATTTTGAGCATTTATTGCATTAATGTGGTATGTACAGGTAATCACGCTGTTACAGCATGCGTTCTCAGAAATGATAAGTTCACAAAGGTACATGTATCACATTGCAACAACCGAAATAAAATGTTCAAACGTTCCTACGGTCTGTATTTTAATTTTAAAAAATCTACCTGTAACCATCTGTTCGTCTAAAATTGTGAGCCATCTATCACAAAGCGAAAAAAGTAGTGCAACTAAATCATTCATATTTCTTTACGTACTAAACGGATATGTAATAAAAATGGGAGTTCTTATTAAAAAACGCAGTTGATATCCGTTTTACCTATGGCAGCGCCATCTAGTGGGCCAACTATAGCGCCATCTGGTTTCCCCCTTCAAGCTAGACTAGTTTCGTTCTTTGTAGTTTTTTCGTTTGACGCTTATTTCGTGAGATATTTGGCCCGGTCACGATCAATGGACCACCTTGTATACTGTCGGGAAAAAAAATTAGTACTTCCTTTTAGAGGTTTCCATTTCACTCAAGATTTCTTGTTGCAACAGTGCATACGGAGTGCATTAAATGATTACATTTACAGACCAGTAGCACAAGCGGTTCTGAGATAGCAGGTATCGAACCATACCGGAAGACCTATGTCGGTACGTTGTGAGCGCTCACGGGCGGACTGCAGGCGCTGGCAGATGGTGAATACTGTCACGGAATACATTATGCCACGCGTGTTCCACCTGTTCACGTAGTTCTTGTGACGTCCCCGTTCGTTATCCTAATTAGGAACGTTAATTTCTCTAATGACTGTGTTCGGCAATCGGACTCGAAGAGACGGGAAGAAACCATACGCAGTAGCTTTTCAGCAGTAAAACTACTGATCGCCCTCTCAATTAGACAGTGCTTGCACATTACCACACGTTACATTATACATAATTAAACAGTACAGACTGAAAGTAGAGGAAAACTGACTAACTTTATAGCTCCTTTGAGGTCACCATGACGGTAAATGGTTAATTTATGTGCAACAATGTCTAACGAGCATATCTACATATACTCACGCAGAAATAATTACTTTGTAACACTGGTCATAGGAATATTATATTAACTAGCCTGCAAAGCATAGAAGATGCTTAGCTTACTGTGTTGGCAGATTTTATAACTGCACTGTCACGAACATTTATTTCGTATCAAAGCTGAAAATATTTAGATCATTCTCCACACCTGACAAAAACTTACACATTCTGTTTCACCTATTCCTTGAGTTTAGCTTTGAATAAACGGAATATTATTTCGTCACATGCGCATTAAATGAGAATTTTCGTAATGTACAGTCCACCACACTGCTTTCAACAAGAACAATAAAAGTTTCGCATTATCTTGCGGTGCAGTCTTCTTAAGTTCAGCATTTGCATTGCACACGTAACATTTATGAGAGGATTTAGCTAGTTCATACTTTATGAATTGGCTTTATTTAAGAAATTTCCAAATGTTTGTATTAAAATTTCTACCGACTTTTACCACCACAATAGATAATTCGTTTAACACACACTCTCTAAGAAGAAAGAATCATTTCCCATCTACACAAATAATAACATTGTAAAAGCGTTTGCCTTAAGAATAACTCAAATAATTATTACTTAACTTGAAAATTAGAATACAGCAGAAATTTCACGACTCAAATATGGCTTCCCTGTATGAATTCCGTATTACACGAAAGCACACACAAATACAAACTTGTGTGGTGAGCTATGTCCAAGCATCCGTCGATAATGCTACTATAAAAAGCACTTTACAGTGTACACTTTTGCAGCTCTGAATAATACTGATTAATTCTTTGCCAACAGCCAGTACCATGTATGTTGAAGGTTTGCAGACCCCGGGACTCCACAACATATCTGGCATACATTTTGAAATAAATCAGATCCCTTTCTTCTTAGATCATTACACGTATCTGTTTAGCTGCTCTTTTTGTACAAATGTATTATTCCACTGTTGTCCTCCGAGGCTCCCTTTGATAATTAGCTCACTTAATACGATACACGCACATTTCGTCTTCATCTCACCGGTTCTGAACTAGGGTTCTCTATATTGTATTGTTCTGAATCTACGGTTACTGAAAAAGGCGGGATATGGCCGCGCCAATACATCCCTGAGGATTTTCCTACAGAATATTCGTTACTACTAAAACCATGTCTCCTTACAATGAGAAATACATAACTTTACAATATTCCTAATAACAAAATTCGTTTCACATAATCAAACAATATAGATTTGCATATTTCAGAAATATGGTTGGTTAATAAGCGTCTACAGCATCATTAGTTGCAACTTAAACTCCGATGTAGCAGCACGCTACCGTCACTTCACAACATTTATTCTCGTTACACCCATTAGATGGTAGATGTGTATAGTTAGCCATACTCTATGATGCGCCTCTTTACTCACGGGAACAGACAAGTGCTTAAGTGTTACCACTGTTGCAATGCAATGTTATTACGGAAAGATTTATATAATTGGAAGTGTACTGTTTATGGACATAATAATACTTCACGTATTACATTCTGTAAGAGTTGTTGGTTGACGAACCACACAAGGCACTTCTGGTCCCATCACTTTCCACACCTACTCGACTGGAGACAACTCCGAAGATTGTACTGGCCAGGGAAGTCGCTGCACGCCTAGCAGAGCACATTGAGCTTCACGAGCAGTGTGTGGGCGAGCATCATCCTGATGGAACAACACATCACGTTCCTGTTGCAACAACAGAAAAACAACGGGTCTGACAACATTCTGCACGTATCAAATGCTGGTCAGCGTCCCCTCCAGAAACACCAAAGATGAACGACACATGTAGCTTATTGCACCACAATATATAACTTCTGCGGTGAGACCAACGTGTCTTGAGCGAATGTACTCTACGAGACAGCACTCACCAGGTATACATCATGTGTGCAAATGATCATCACTTGCTTGCAGGCATAATTAGATTTCATGGTTGAAGACCACGGCGCGCCATTCCATCTTCCAAGTGATCCTCTGATGGCAGCAGTCGAGCTGTGCACGTCGATACTGTGGTGTGAGTGGAAGATGAGCTAGAGGCGCTCATGCCCGTAGTCCCTTTGCTAAAAATCGGTTCGCAATAGTTCGTGTTGACACACCTGTGGTCACAAGCCCTCTTATATATGGTGTGGCACTGCTGCCTGTACGATACGACGATCCTTGTAGACATCTATGTTGCTTGGACGCCCAGAACCTCGTCTATGGGTGTGTAAAGTTCCACGTTATGTTATCACTGATACCAGAATCGTTGCACAACTATATGAGGGAAAGAGAGAGATACGTAAGCAGCAGAGGATGAGACAGGCAAAAATGATAGGTGCAATGCATGAGACATTGAATTTATTTGGTGAAGGAAGAAATTACGAAAATGCAACAAATAAAGTTGACAAAAGGGAACGCAGACTTCTAAAAATGAGACTGCCGAAGGTACAAAATGGTTGTGCAGGCATAGATAGAGGAGAAATGTCACGTTGTAGAGACATGCATGAATAGGCGAGAGATAGATTCCACCTGCAGGAATGTTAAATATACTGTTTCAAAATCAAGAGTTCAAATCACAAATGAGTTGTAAATAAAGAAGGTAAAACTGAATAATGTAACAAATATACTGAAAGGCTAGATAAGGGAAATGTAATCGAAGGCAACATTACAGAAACGAGGAAGGAAATGACGAAGAGATGACGGATATAATTCTGCGAGGAGAATTTGACAGTGTACTGAAAGGCCTTAGTCAAAACAAGGCACCAGCATTAAATCACATTGCGTCTGAATGATCGGGACCCGTGGAAGGTTCAGCCGTGGCAAATCTATGTCAAGTGGTTTGCAAGATGTACGAGATGGGCAAAATATCTCCACACTTCCCAGTACTACTAGACTGGCAACACAAAACGTAATTGATCTTCGACCTTGCCAATCAACCCCCACCACCTTCTTCAGTGCACGAATTCTTCCCCGGCTAGTCCCATCATACTCGTATCCTCCTTGATCCCGTCAGTCTATCTGAGAGTTGGAGCCTTGGTCTGTAGCCTTTGGTGTCTTCTTCCACCACCGGCCTTGTGACCCGATCTTCTCGGTGCATTATGAGCATATGCCACTTCAGTCTCTTTAATCACAACTACAATGTCCAGCAATTTGTACACCTGCAATTCTTTATCCTTCACTGGTCCAAAAATCAGTCTCAGAACAGCATTATCAAACGACATAAATGTTCTATCTGTCTTTTGGGACACAATCCAGGTCTCTTCTCCATATAGGACCTCAAATTGTATTTCTGTCCTGCGGATCATAATCTTCGCGGATCTATATAGCAGCTATTACTTATGCATCCTATATCAAATCGATATCAAGTAAACTGTAATATTGTGCGAACCTGGCACAACATGTACAGTCTGAGGAGAGGACAACGATGCCAACTGGGTGACATAGTGCGGCGTCGTAACTCGCCTCGAAAGAGCATCCTCACTTGATTTTGGCCAAGCAAGGCTTGACCATATATGGTAGCACGAAATTTACTTTCCTGTGACTGGCTAAAAGGCTTGAGCCACAAAATCTCTTGTATTGACAGAGAAGTGGGGTGACAAAGGGCAAGGTGGACGGCCATGTCGGTTGTGGCTCTAGCTGATTGCCACAAAATATAGTTTTATGAAAGATTTTAAGAATGTATGGCTATCGTTCAAAAATCTGCAAAATGTGTTAATTATGACATTATTGAAGAGTTGGCATTCCACAAGCACTTCAATTAGAGATGATTAACCAGTATGTGGGACGTAACGATTTTATGTGGAACGCCCTGTATGTAAGATTAAAGAATTGTCTGAAGCGTAATCTCCTCGAATAATTTATTAAGAATCTAGTATCTCACAATCACTGAATGATCTAAAAGAAACTAACAAGCAGCAAGACAAGAGATAGCAAAGGTTCACGTTAATTTAAAAAAATGGTTCAAATGGCTCTGAGCACTATGGGACTTAACTTCTGAGGTCATCAGTACTCTAGAACTTAGAACTACTTAAACCTAAATAACCTAAGGACATCACACACATCCATGCCGGAGGCAGGATTCAAACCCGCCACCGGAGCGGTCGCGCGGTTCGAGTCTGTAGCGCCTAGAACCGCTCAGCCACACCGGCCGGCTCCACGTTTATTTGTTTAAGAGAGTAGACCTACTTAAGATATTTCTGGTGAATACAGGCATACTTCGTTCAGAGCTGAAAGATATTCCAGAAAAACTGACAGAAGATATAAGATAGAATTAGACTCACTGGTTGAGCCTGAAATAAACCAAATGTTTGAAGCTTGGTCAGAGCAGGAAAAATAGAAAGATAGAAACTACGTAATGTCTGACTATCATATTTGCAAGTGTGTGCGTTTCATAGATTACCTGTCACAGGGAGTAAACACCCTGTGACATTCGAACAACAGTTTGAGGAAATATTTCCGTAACACTGGGATGATAAGAAGAAGATTGTTTGCGTAAGTAGTGGGTTAGAAGGAGAAGCTCTACGCTGTGGAAGGCGAACAGGATTCCAGTATAACACATACGATCTATTAACACTGAAGAGCCAAAGAAAATGGTACACCTGCCTAATATCGTGTAGAGCCCCGGCGAGCACGGTTAAGTGCTGCAACACGACATCAAATGGACTCGAATAATGTCTGAAGTAATGCTGGAGGGAATTGACGCTATGAATCCTGCAAGGCTCCCCATAAATTCGAAAGAGTACGAGGGGGTTGAAATCTCTTCGGAACAACACGTTCCAGAACATCCCAGATATGCTCAATGATGTTCATTTCTAGGATGTCTGGTGGCCAGCGGAAGTGTTTACGCTCAGATGATTGTTCCTGGAGCCACTCTGTAGCAATTCTCGACGTGTGGGGTGTTGCACTGTCCTGCTGGAATAGCCCATGTGCGACGGAGTGCACAATGGACACGAATGGATGCAGGTGATCCAGACAGGATGCTTACGTACTTGTCACCTGTCAGAATCGTGCATACACACATGCCTCACACCATACAGAGCCCCCACCAGCTTGAACAATACTCTGCGGACACGCAGCGTCCATGGATTCATGAGGCTGTCTCAATACCCATACACGTCTATCCGTTCTATACAGTTTGAAGCGAGACTCGTCCGATGAGACAGCATGTTAGCAGTCATCAACAGCCCAGTGTCGATGCTGACAGGCACAGGCGAAGTGTAAAGCTTTGTGTCGTGCGATCACCAAGGGTACATGAGTGGATCTTCTGCTTAGAAAGCACATACCGATGATGTTTCGTTGAACGGTTCACACGCTGACACTTGTTAATGGCCCAGCATTTAAATCTGCAGCAGTTTGCAGAAAGGTTGCATTTTTGTCAAGTTAAACGATTCTCTTGAGTTATCGTTGGTCCCGTTTTTGCAGGTTCTTTTCCTGGCGGCAGCGATGTCGGAGATTTGATGTTTTACCCGATTCCTGATATTCACGGTACACTGCTGAAATAGTCGTACGGGAAAATCCTCACTTCATCGCTACCTCGGAGATGATGTGTCCCATCGTTTAAACTCACTTAAATCTTCATAACCTGCCATTGTAGCAGCAGTAATCAGTCTAACAACTGCGCAAGACACTTGTTGTCTTGTATAGGCTTTGAAGGCAGCAGTGCCGTAGTCTGCCTGTTCACCTATCTCTGTATTTGAATACGCTTGCCTATACCAGTTTCTTTGGTGCTTCAGTGTATAGGGGCTTTCATGAATCAACATAGGTCGAGCAGCACACAAAGTGGGAGCAGAGAGTTCTATTTCATGGTCTTAATTTCAGTGGTAGTGGATGCAAGAGGTATAAAAAGTCCCTTTAGGCCTATTTGGAAAAGACTATGTATCTGTATAATCTACGTAAAGAGCCACATCTAATTTCAATTATAATAATTAAGTTAGCTATATAGGTACAGAAAAAGTTATTCCAAATACAGATGTCAGTACTATTGTTCAGGCATTAGATCAGTTACGCACTGTTAGGTAACAGGCAGAATTTAGAAGTTTAGTGTAGAAACGGATGGAAAGTTAACAGGCAGAACGACATAGAAAGATGAGAAGATTTACGACCCTCAAGATTTAACTTGTTGCCAGATCAATTAGACTCATGAGAGCGGGAAGAGAAGTCGCAGTGTGATGCACAAGGTCCGCATACGGCAAAAGGTAAGGGTCTGGTCCAGATAAACTTCTTGAGTCTACTACAAAGAATGAGTACATGTCAGCAAGAATGTAACACCTGCTAAGATACTAGAAGAGGGTACGTATTAAATAGAGGAGAAGTGTGGTTATGACCCTAAAAACAAGGTAAAAATGGATCTGAGGACGATATATAAATGGAAAGGACAGGTAAGAGACTTGATTTGACTGAATCTGCAAAGCAGAAAAAAGTGAACAATACCTCTGAGCATGATAGGAGCAACGTTTCACACATCAATGTATTACAAGTAGTACACGCAGAGAATCTGGTCTTTTGTAAATCGAAGGTTCGATCCATACAACAATGATTCGTTAAATATTAATATTTTAAAAACAAAGGTTATGGAAGGAGAGATAATGTTACATTAAACACTAAAGAAAGCATAAATAAGAAACATAGGTAAGACAAAACTATTATGAAATAATCACAGCAGATGAACGCATGGGCTCATTTTTTATGTAATTCATAAAGTCATGTTGCACATAGAAAAGGAGTCAAATAAGATCGGTGATGAGGATATATAAATACAATATATATATATCTTTTTAAAGACAATGTAATTAACTCAGATGTAGAAGAGAAGAGCTTGATTGAAGATGACAAATATAAAAAGTACAGTAATTGATAGCAAAACAGCAGGGATTCTACCATTATGCAAAGTATCTAGCTGAAGTCTACAATGACCCGGCTTGATGGTTCATATTTCTGCCATTTCATTTTGTATATGGCCGTGGGTTCCATAATTATTATGTCAGTCTTTCAAGCATAATGTCCGTCCTTCTGTAATTACGTATAATACACCAAGGCAGAGGCACATGAAGAAGTGGTGGAAATCATGAACATGAGGTAAATCAAGAGACTCAGCAAGGGAAAATTGGGTGCAGAAAAATATGTTAATATAAAATTACGTGGGTGGACAGTATGTGCCACAAAAATGTACTTAAATGCTTACTATATGGCAGATGACACAATTACTATCATTGTTATGTTGTTGCAGACATAACAACGCCAAAGTTGAATAAGCACAGAAAATAGACTTGATACTTATGATGATCAAAGTTGATAAATCAAAAGTATAACCAAAGGTACTTGTGAAGGCCTTACAGGAAAACACCTGGATCATACATCTGAGGTTACTGAAGTGACTACTGAATAATGCAGGCGACAACATTATGTCACATTTTAAGAAAATAAGCTTAAAAAAGGTAAGAGAATATTTAGTAATATAGGCAACAGGTAAAAGGCCACATTTTGTTTAAAAATTTTTGGGTAGACAACCAATAAGTTGCACTAAATCTTTTACACTTTTGGGGAAAATACTCAAGATACTAACAAAGGTGTACAAACAGAACCAAAACAGCGTTTTAGCAATTTTAGCAAAAATGAAGCATATGGATCAAAAGAGCTCATAAAAAGGAGACAATTAAAATGAAGAAAAATGAGGATGAGTGCTTCTTATTACCCTGTTTTTCCAGACTATTATGGACTGTGAGAATATCCCATTTTGAAAAAAAACAATTGACGGAGGGAATTTTAATCCTTATATTAAATGAATACCAGGTAAATTGTAATATGGTGTAATTTGATGCAGTATCTACAGTCTGGGGAGAGGACAACAGTTCATCTGGATAACCAAGAATGGCGTCTCAATTCCCATGGAAACAGCGTCTTCGCTTGCTATTGGGCGATCAAGGCATGACGATACGTGACAGGTTGAAATTTTCTTTGATGTCATTGTTTAAAATGCCGCACCCAGAAGCTGTATTCTATCAAGAGAGATATAATGGTTCTATCTGATTTTTATGAAATATTGTTTCACTAAAGAATCTTTCGGCGGAGCTGAGATTGAAATGAAACGCATGTAATGCCGTTGTTCTAAAGTCTTCAAGTTGTTTTCAATATGGCATTATTAAGGAGCTGTGTGAAGGCAGCACAGGTGATGTCACTGTTCCCACGTGGTGATTTTTGTAATAATTTGATTCAGGCACAGGCTGGATCTGAGGGCTAACGTGTAGATGGACAATTGTTTGTAATAAAAAGAGTTCGATATCGTCATGATTTTCGAGGTAATGTACTGATAAACATACGAGTACATGTAATGTTGAACGTACAGTTTTGAGAATTACAGTACTTAATGAAAGGGACCCCTTGGAACAATAATTGTGTGCTCTTTACTGAAACGTTGTTACGAATTTTCGAATAATTTTCGCCATTACAGCACCATTTCGAAACGAGACCACAACCCATAATATCCACTGCAGCGAGAGGGACGTCTTTACGAGATGTGAGGTGAGTGCTCAACAGACAAATATCGCGAGATGGGCCTCATGTTGTCATGTACAATGACAACCCTCGTGTGCACGGCTCATCTGAACAACCACATACAGAGGCACGTTGGTATAAGGAAGGAGACGCAAGTGTTGTAATTTTATGAATATGTAATAATCCAAACTAAAAAAAGCGGGTACTGAAACGGGTGAACATTAGCGAATTGTTAGTGCAATAAGTCGCTGCATAGTAAAGAAAGTGGTAGACGGTGACTTCGGGGAGACATTTATTAACACGAGAGGCGGAAATGACCATATAATGTATGTTAGAAGGTATAATGAGGAAAGGTTCACCTACGATTGCAGAAATTATAGACGTAGAGAATGGTTTTGACAATGAAGACCGGTCAACACTCTTTGAAATTGTAATGGTAGCAGGATTAAAATACAAGGAATGAAAGGTTTTCTACAACTTATACAGGGCTGCAACTTATCGCCGATATTAATAAACCTGTACACTGAGCAAGCAGGATTAAATTGGAAAAGGTTAAAAATTCAGGAAGAAGAAATAAAACGTGGTGGTTTGCTGTTGACACTGTTATCCTATCAATGACTACCATTGATAAGGGAGAGCAGTTCAGTGGATTGAATAGCATACTGAAAACATGTTTTAAGATGAACATCAACCAATGTAAAATAACGGTAATGGAATGTTGTGGGGATAAAGCAGGCACTGCTGAAGGAACTAGCTTAGGAAATGAGACACTAAAAGTAACAGATGGCTTTTGCTATTTAGGCAGCAAAAAAATGATGATGGACTAAGTAGAGAGGTTACACAATACATGCAGGCAACATCAAGAAAGGAATTTGTGAAAAAGTGCAATTTGTTAACAATGAATATAAATTAATTGCTATGAAGCATTTTATGAAGATATTTGTCTGGAGTGTTGCCTCATACAGAAGTGAAACGTTTGCCAGAATCAGTTCAAACAAGAAGAGAAAAGCTATCGAAACGTGGAGACTGCCGAACATTAGTTGAGTAGGTTGAATAACTAGTAAGAGCGTAACGAACCGAATTGTAGGAAAACGAAGCTATGGCATCACCCGACTAAAAGCATGAATCGGTTGGTAGGGCGCATCCTGAGGCATCAAGGAATCGACTGCTTGGTTATGGAGGGAAGTGTGTTCGTGCGTGTGTGCGTGCGTGCGTGTGTGTGTGTGTGTGTGTGTGTGTGTGTGTGTGTGTGTGTGTGTGTGTGTGTGTGTGAAAGAGAGAGGGAGACAGAGAGAGAGAGAGAGAGAGAGAGAGAGGGAGAAGCGAAGAGGCAGAAGCGAAAAGTAAAAGTTATAGAGGGGTGCAAGGGCGCCAATAAAATAAGCTGTTTGAAATGGTTGTTGGTTACGGAAGTTTCCAGAGACGATGGAACTTGCAAAGGATAAGCTAGTGCGGAGAGTACAACAAACCAGTCTTGGGACTTTGAAGCGGTTGGAACAGTTTAGTAACATCTTTAAGTTGAGAGGAGTACTGTAGTTTCGGTAGTAAACCTCCACATTTACTCTTAACTAGCAGAAAGAGTGATTTTCGAACGTTTGGAGAACTGCTGACTTAACACTATCGTGCTCACCTCTACGAGTGGCCGCTATGTGGTGAGTCTTGCAGGAGGTCCAGTGATACTAGGGATAGATTGTGGCATCAAATTTAATTTTACTTCATGCGGATAACCGGTTTTTAATTTTTTTAATGTTTCTGTGTATCCTGTTTCTTATGTACTGGTTTACTACTCATCGTACAGATTGAATTCATTTTCTTTCTCGTTCGTTGATTTTAAAAGACTGGAAAGTATTATTCTTCTAATTTGCTTCTAGAGGTCAGGGTTGCGTAAGAAATTTTTGTTACTATTTGACTATACTATTCACAAGCGAGAGATCGCGTCATCTGCAACCAGCAGTGACGTAAAAACTTTGCACTTGTCGAGCACGTAATTGACTCAACTCTGTACACACATAAACAGGTACGAGGACATGTATTACACTTTCATGTATTTTATTAGGAATATATGGTGCTAGAATGAATTTAAAACTAGCTCCCATCCTCTAGTCGTATCTAAGGTTTTTGGGATGAGTACGCTGATTATACGGCAATTGCCGGAACTGGGTACCCCTCTCCTAAATACTCCAAGTTGGGAACCCTTCAGCTCTCATAGTGTACCACTGAAAACAGCCTTACTCTGCAATAGGTCACAATTCGAAGATTCCACCCTACCTTTAGGGACAGTGGAGGGGATGTATATAAAAAACATATTGTCTTCCCTGTTAAAGAATTATATAACCTTTATTTTTGTAATGTCGTATCAAGGAAACAGCGCCATTGACTTTCTTTAAGTTATGTATTTTAAGTGATGACAGTATACTGTCTTTCTATACCTTACGACGCCTCAATAGTTCTATGTTTTGTTTAGTTTATAAACAATATCTTTTTTCGCCTTAAAGGTATGCGACTTTGAGACATTTTTATCATTTTTCATAATATAACTTATACAAATATGTACTGCGAAATGTAATCTCCGTGCATATGGAATTTTACATTTGTCCTTTAATTTTCTCAAAATAAAGTTTTTATGTCCAATGAGCCATTCGGAACATGAACTTTTAATTTTCACAAAGCTACTTCCAGGAAAACATAGTGACATGAAGTTTAAAATAGGAAAACCAGGGTTTACTTCATCTGCCACAAAGGTGAGAAGTCCTTATGTTTCTGTATGAGGCGAAGTTATAACTTCGTTACAATTTTACCAAGTTTTATAAGTTTTCTCTTATATATTGACAAAAAAACACTTGTCAAAAAATTTTTCGCTTTGGTGACGTTTATCATTTTAATTTTCTTTAAAATACTAATAATTATAGGCCTACCATAAAAGAGAAAGAAAGTAAACTGCATATGAGAAAACACAGGTGATGTCACTTAAGTTTAACGTAAAATACTGTTACTAAGATAATTATTTTAAACGGGTAGACAATTAGTTATAATTCAGTGGTATGAGAAAAAAACAAGGTCATGACAAAAAAATGTTCAAATGTGTGTGAAATCTTAAGGGACTTAACTGTTAAGGTCATCATTCCCTAAGCTTACACACTACTTAAGCTAAATTATCCTAAGGACAAACACACACGCCCATGCCCGAGGGAGGACTAGAACCTCCGCCGGGACCAGCCGCACAGTCCATGACTGAAGAGCCTTAGACCGCTCGGGAGGTTATGACACATTTCACACAGTATTTTGAGCAACTTTACCTTATGCTTGGAAACAAAGTTATAATGCGAAAGCCGGCCGGTGTGGACGAGCGGTTCTAGGCGATTCACTCTGGAACCGCGCGACCGCAACGGTGGCAGGTTCGAATCCTGCCTCGGGCATGGATGTGTGCGGCGTCCTTAGGTTAGTTAGGCTTAAGTAGTTCTAAGTTCTAGGGGACTGATGACCTCAGATGTTAAGTCCCATAGCGCTCAGAGCCATTTGAACCATATAATGTGAAATAAAACTTGGTATTGTTTGTAAAACCATTTAAAAATGTCCCAAATTTCGCTAATGATACTGTCTTTCTACAATTTCAGTTACCACATATATTTCTTCGGGTTATATGGGCTGTTTCCTTAAGACCGTGAAAAAATTTAACAGGACGTTAAGGATGCTCCACTGAACTATTTGAGATAGGGAACCTGGGATCAGAGAAACCAGCTTAAGTAGATGTGGAAGTAAACTTGTCTACCGCTTTGTCTATCATCACTGTTTTGCAGCTTATCTACAACTAACACGCGCACAGGTTTACACGTACTGTGTTGTTTATTTACATGTATATTCTTTATGGCTCGCAAGGAAACAAGGAGGACGAGCTATATCTTCTACCTGGAAGTCGGAATGGCCACCTGTCTTGAGGTTAGTGCAGAGACTTCTTTTTGAGTTGTCGGAGAACGTAGGCTTGACTGTTCATGAGAGACTATGGATACAACATGCGGATGTCCGCAACCATTTCAGTGCTGTATTTCCTGGTCAGTGAATAGAAATGGGAGGTCCTATTCCATGGGCTGCGAGGTCACCTGACCTGAATCGTCTTGATAAGTTCCTATGGGGATATCTAAAGTCACTTGTGTATGAGACCCTGATGGGCGCGGGTACGGAATTAGTTCTAGAATTGTAGCTGCCTGTGATGTGAGTGGAAACACATCAGGGATATCTGTCAGGGTGCGTCAGAATCTTGATGGTCGAAGTCATGCTCGCATTGAGGTTGATGGCTGTCAGTTTCAACACATTTTGTAAGATAAAGTACGCCTCAAATTGTTCAGTGGAGCGCCCTCTATGTCCTGTCAAATTTTTGCAGAGTCTTGCGGAAATACTCTGTATGTAACGTCACAAAGTCACTACTATAATCACCAGAAATACGATTTTTCGCTTTCCAATAGCGGAAGATATTTTTCTTCTACATTTCCATCTACATCCACACTCCGCAAGCCACCTTGAGGTGCGTAGCGGAGAGCAGTTTGTGTGCCACTGTCACTTCCCCCTTTTCTGATCCAGTCGCATGTGGTTCGCGGGAAGAACGACTGCGGATAAGCCTCCATGTGGGCTCGAATCTCTGTAATTTTATCTTCATTTTTTTATACGGAATGATCTGTAAATAATGTCTGCACATCAACTGTTCTGCCTTTAGTCAGGTCTTCAAAATTATCGACAGCATGAGAAAATTTCGAAGGAATCAGTCGTTATGTTTTTCCACATTACAATAAAATGGCTTCCCAACCAGCACCGCTGTGAAGCATGTACTCGCAACTTCCATCACAACACTGTGCAGAAACACACTGCAGCAGAGTCATATGTTGACTGTTGACATGAATTACCGTATCTATACAAATTGTCGGTACGTATTACGCATTTGGCAGCATGTGATACCTAATATGTTCTAAAACGCGGCGCAATAAGAAGAGGAATTTTCTGGCTCTCATACCTCGAATTCCATTCTTGATAGGTCGGGTCAAGTGTTTTCAATAGCTCTTGGGCTAGGGACCAAAAATATACAGAACAGAAGGATCGTCTTGATGTAACTATCCTCCTATACTGGGTCAAAGGCTGAATATTTCACACTTCCTCCAGCTTATGCAGATAAAGAAAATCGGTTGGTTGTTTATGTGTTAGACGTGGTGGGCATTAGCAACGTCTCCTGCCACTAACGTAGTTCGCGGTGCCGCCCACGAGCCAATTGTGAATCGTTGGCTGGAGAGTGCCAGCAGGTGGCTGGCGGACTCCGCCAGTGGCGTGTGGTCCTGTGGAAGTGGTGGCACAGTATTGGGCGCCAAGTCTGGGCAGTCAGCCAAAGGTCTGTGGGTCATGGCGGCTTCGTAGCTGTGTCAGTTGATCTCATGGTGACAAATGACACACGAAGTGGGTGCTGTGACATAGCCGCGCGATGTCACTCATGAGAAATCGGCTGGGCTACTGTTTAAATGCCGTTGCTTGGCGCTGTCTGAACAGGGCCATGGCCAGGATCTTGTATAGAGCTCCTGTAGTAAATTCCCGGAGACTGGTCTGGTGTCATCACGTAGTAGGCTTTGACGCCGAACTGTTGGCTGTACGCCCCGAACGTGGACAAGTGCTGGCGCTGGCTGTCGTGGTGCTCCATCTCTGTCCTTTCAGTTTATCGCTTTACGCTCCTCTCTTCTATGAAAATATTTTGCCGCCAGATTTTACTGCAACATAGACACTAATTAAATGCAAATATTTACACTTTACGTTTACACCCCCATTCGAGGGGTTACTTTTGTTGTGGTTGGCAGGAGAGCCAACACCGTGTTACTAGAGGAGACCGAAAGGCACGCGTTTTAGCTCACGCAGGCTGGCGTGAGGTCTGGAACAGGACAAGGAAATTAGAATTTAGAAAAACGGACGTAGCTGGTGGACTTTAATCCATTAATGACGAACGTCGCTCTTGACGGTACATGATTCAGAATATCAATACCAACTGAATATGGCGCCTTACTAGGTCGTAGCAAATGACGTAGTTGAAGGCTATGCTAAACTATCGTCTCGGCAAATGAGAGCGTATTTTGTCAGTGAACCATCGCTAGCAAAGTCGGCTGTACAACTGAGGCGAGTGCTCGGAAGTCTCTCTAGACCTGCCGTGTGGCGGCGCTCGGTCTGCAATCACTGATAGTGGCGACACGCGGGTCCGACGTATACTACCGGACCACGGCCGATTTAAATGCTACCACCTAGCAAGTGCGGTGTCTGGCGGTGACACCACAACTTTCGTCCTTGGCATTATTTACGCGTTTCTCCTTTTGGATCGCGCTAGCACTTGGCTCACCACTGAGTCTCAATATTCTCATTTACACTCTCTTCACTATGTTTATACTTTCCTTTTGCCCTATGATTACCATATTATCAGTAATAAAAACTATTTATAGAACGACGAGACCCATGGTAGCATTTCATTGTTGCGTTTTTGATCGTACTGACTGGAAAGAACTTTACGACGAACGCACTTCTATAACTTCGTTCCCCCAATACGCATGTAACACATCATCGTACGATTCTGTATGTTGCTTCGTAGTGAACCTCAATCTCTCCACACACAGATAACTCTCTTTCTGACGGAATACAAGTAGTCCAGTGGTCCGGCTTCATGGGCTCCCCGATATCCTCGATACCACGGACCAGCTACAAGTGTCACAGCCTGTCAGCTACTCTCCTGTCACCATAACATATTTTTTACTTCTCTATTCCGAGAAAGTATTTCCTGGACACCCCTCCTTCCGATAATGCACTTTTGAAAGCACTTCGTAAAACTTTCCCGGCATCTTCTCACGCAATAATGAATTTCTACAGACACAGTTGGCGTATTTACTGCTATCATGTGCACTGTGTCCTGGCAGACGTACAGCGGTTTAACTGATGCCGTGACGCCTAACTGTCATCTAGCATCCGTGTGGTGCCTCAGCATATTGCTGCCTTGAGTCAGTAATACATAATGTAAAGACAGAAAATCTGAACCTTCCTATTTCGTTGTGACTCTAGGCCATTCTCTACTTGGTCAGTACTGAACAACCACTGATTACATCTACCTTATTATTAAACACGCTAGGCTCCTAATTCACAGATTCCACGCAATATACATCTGACCTTAAAGCTCCCGTAACCTATTATCTAAACTTTAAAATTTGAACTATTTACCGCCTCGATTGCGAAAAAGCACCTAATGTTAAGTGTTTACCCAGGTTTCGGCGTAGATAACTACACCTTCTTCAGAACAACAATAAAACCCACAAGTGCCTAAGACGACCTTTGTCAACGATTAAAATAACGCCATAGCTATACATTTATAAACGAAAAAGAAAAGGAAAACACAAACAGTACATATGTACAAAATCAAAACCACTACTTAACTTCATGGTGTACGCTCCACCTCACACCGGCCTATGTTCGATGGGCCATTACCCGCCATAAACTGCAACTACAAACGGTCGCTCACTTGCGAGCCTGACCCGCTATCTAGCACATGCGCAAGACAAGGGAAGTTACTTGAATGCGCATACGCATACCAATACCAGAAAGTTTGTACATGGGACGGGGCTAAATAGCCCATATATTCCCAACCGTGGATCAACGTATGTACAAAATGAAATGGATAGAACAAGAGACGAGCTACGTAGGAGATGAAACCTAAAAATAACCGCACACGGTTGCTTTTGCTAGTAAAGAAGCTTATATATGAAGCTACCTATGACAACAGGAGGAACTCTTAAAAACTATACCTAAAACCAATAGTTAACCTGGGGGGGGGGGGGGGGGGAGCTAGGGGACGTAATCAAAAGACGTAATGGTAATAAAGACATAGGGATAAAACGTGAGGTGTCCAACGGGCTAAAATCACCTTCATCATAAAAGGAAAACGAGGATAAAAAGAAAGAAAATGAACAGCTTGACCAACTGCGCTCGCCAATCAGCGCGCGCATCAGATAATCCCGAGATCATGAGATTTACAAGTATGAAGAATCGCAGGTTTTTTTTATATTAACCAACGATTGCTGACGCGCTGCGAAGTTGAAGGTTTACCGTTCTCATTCTCCTCTACAAAAACCGTATTAAAAAAAGAGTACACGGGTGTTTTGACCTATCTCGAACCCCGCTCGGCACCCACTGTTTCCCACGTCTAAGCCAGGTGCACTCCCAGCACTATTGTTGTAAGCGCGACCGGAACGACCGCGGGGTTGCCGAGAACGAAGCGCGGCGGGACCAAACGGGAGCGGCCCGCGGACAAACAAACGAACGGGAAGCGACGGACACGAACAACGACGGGCGACCGCGCAAGAGCTTACGCACAACAACACTCAAGAAGCAACGGAGTCACTCGTACACGGAAACAAAGTGATGTAAACACGGTGTCTGTAGGCGAGATGTCGATAGATCGATAGACTCAAGCGAGCATCAGACTGCCTCGCTGAGCTTCTTTTTTCTTTTCTTTTATTAAGTTTCGGTCAGGCAGCAGCTTAGTACGCCGCTCATCAACCTACAGAATTTTTATACCAGAAGAAGAAGATAATATACAATAAAGCAGGCGATAAAAATGGTGACTTAAATTGTAAAATGGCGGAAAATTGTGGATGGTAAAACATAAAACAAAGGGGCGATACTAATAAAATACACAGGAAGCAGACAGGTAAAAAGGTAGACAGACAATTAAAAAAAACGCAGTGACAGTCGGGTTTCTGTTCTCAAGAGACATAAAAATCACATCCAGGGACAGTATGAGTTCTGTTCGCAACACTTCGGAAAAGACGCACGACACTGAACACTCACTTAAAACACTGCACTAAAAAGTTGGCACGAAGATGTCACGCCACAGCCAAGGGGTGATGGGGAGGGGGGGGGGGGGGCTCGCTGAGCAGGAGGCAGGCGCTTAAATACTAGATATAGTATGTCGTTATTGGCTGGTGGGACCACCAGCTCCACTGTGGGGCCCTCACGTTATACGCGGGCCAGGAACGCGCGCAGCCACGGGTTATAGCGCGACGGCTGCAGAGACCTCTAGTAGTAATCGAGGTTCATGCCGTCTGGCGCGGATTCGAAACCCGCGGCGCTCGGTACCAGAACTATTTTGATTGCAAACGAGACAAATCACATCATACAGGGTATACAGGGCTGAATACTCTTGAAAATTACATTGCGTACATGTTACTGGTGTTAGGGCTAAGGCCACTGTGCCTTTGCCAAATACTCACGCTGAGTCTACACCCGACATATTGAAGAAAAAGGAGACTATGATACAACGCTTCAAGGATAAAAAGATACAGAATTTATACAGAATGTCCCAAAAATGGTGCGACTAACTTGTAGGGGCGGCCGGGACTGAGGACTGCATTACACATGTCGTCATACACAGCTAAATGATGTTGTGCAAGACAGTACTGGAGGGAAACGCCGCTAGGTTCTCCCCGGCTTGTTAGTAGATGTCCCAGAAAATGTGAGATGTAGCATGTAGTTCTAACAAGATGAAATGCTTGCTCATTTTGAACTAGCTGGCCGTAGGCATTTCAATACATCATTTTGGGTTCGAGAGATTGGGCGAGGCGGACTGGTTTCCTGGCTCACTGGATTTATCGAGCTCTGATTTATGTATGTGGGGAGCCATCAAATCCCTTATCTATCACGCTTCCCTAGAATAATGTGAGCAGCAGTTACAAGAAAAGATACTCCAGGTGTGTCTGTGTGTGTCCGGTAGTCAGGGCTCCGTTCGGTATCAGGCATGCGTGGCGCCTGGTGGTACAGACATCGAGCATTTGAGTTGTATGCATGTGGTGCACCATGTGTGCTCATTATGTACAATGAATGTTTCAAATGAATCACTCTCCTTTTTCCTTTCCGATCTTAGATCTCTGTTACCACCTTCCCCTGACATTTGTGGCCATGGGTTGCTATGTAGTTCTCAGTCCTTACGTGTGCCCCACCTCCTCTAGATGTACGTCGCAACATTTCTTGGACACCCTGTAGGTTGCACACGTGAAAATAAAAAGTCTGTGCTGCTACTTACATATTTAATCGCCACTTGCAGTCTTCTACTATTAGAACTATGCATTCTTTTCCCGGCGTCGTTGATCCATAAGTGTTCGAACTGTATTCCTTCTGTCACCAGAACGTGACGGTGCAGAGCAAGACGATCCCACGTCGGGCGAGCAAATGTAACAGTGCCCAGTAGCCGCGGAGAAACAAGTGTGAAACATAAAACAGTTCTTGCTTGCCAGGATTTGCGCGAGTCCTCCTGGGGCCCTGTGGGGCTCGCAGATGGTTTGGTAAATTGCAGACAAACCAGCGATGAATACATAAAGTATTTCGTTAATTTATTCAACTTAGACAGTCTTCTGAGTGCTCCCTCTTCTCTGGCGCGGTCCGCCGTTCTCTCGTAATATTCCGGTGTTATAGTACCAGGCAAGGAATACACGGCTCGCAGACAATAAGGGCTGCAGGGGCAGTAGCATACTGGTCCGGTGTCACAGGCACGCCTAGTGCGTATCTTGGTTTCAAATTCCAGGCTGCAACACAGACTGTCATATCAAGTTCCAACATAAACACAACAAGCCACTGGAGAAGAAGAACTATAATTTTAACATCTCCTTGTTTGTACTCCCAATTGACGGCAGGTGCTGCTTTCGGTTCCCAGTTAAACACAGAAATAACAATCAACTCATTTGTTGACTGGAGTCGATTTAAGATATTAAACTTTTAGCCGTGTCGGTCAAGGATAACACAGCTCGCTTTGATAAAAAAATTGATATCCAACATCTGACTGTGCTTAGACGATAATGTGATTAGTTACTGAATTCGAATCCCCGTCTTGTACTAAACGTTACATCTTATCATTTCAAGGTTAAACATGTACACTCATTGCAGTTTACGAATAGAACTACGAATACCTCATATTTAATGTCTTTTGCATGCTTAGTTTACTAGGGTGTCCCAGTCCAACACTAAAATTTCGTCTTATAATTATAAGTTCAGACTTCCTAATATTTCGATATAAGAGAAAAGTTCGATATTTACCAAGTACGCTCTGTTCGAGTCTCGGTCGGTAATTGAAGCTTTCATCATGTGATACATTCCAGCTCAGACATTCGCAAATGCCACTAATGGTGTCAACTTTGAAAGGTGGCTTTCATTTGTGACATTCATTTCGCAGATTATTCTGCATATTTGGAGTAAATAAACCCATATAATGGTTAATTAGTCTTATTAGGTGGATTAGAAAGGGAGATATGTGATGATTAGACACATGTCTGAAATAATACGGTCTTTGGTAATGATAATATTTAGTTACATGCTGTAGGTGTAAGCAAAGTGGATTTGCCAGTGGAGGCGGGGAGGCGAAGGCCGGTGAGCCCTGGAAGAGTATTGTGCAAGGGCGGGGGTCCCAGGGGATGCGGCTGCTGACCTGTAAGCATCAAAAGGAACGCCGCTGAGTGCCAGGTGAGAGAGAGGGGGGAAATGTCGACCAGACAGAGAGCCTCCAACGTACGCGCTGGCGCCTCCCGGTCGCGCGCTGTTTTAGCGGCAAATGGGCTGAGCTCTGGTTGGGCTGTTCATAAGAAAGTGCGGGAAACGCTGAGGGTCAACGCCCGCTGCTTGCACAGAGAAATTTTTGGATAGGTGGAGAAATTGTATCACTCCGCGAGGGAGATTTGGGAGGCCTTTGCAGCGTCTGGATTGGCTGATGAGAGTTTGGTGGCAAGATTGCCGCAATAGCATCGTGGAGAGCGAGGCAAGAGGAGAGCGTCTTGTGCCGTGAAAGCGGACAGTCGCAAAGTTCGGTAACTCTGAGATAGGGACTTAGATTCTGAATACTGTGCTGTGTATGATCTAGAGTCTGCAGCTACAGTAGGACATCAGCGTCCACGATAGGCCTTGCATTGACTACTAGTATAATTGCAGTTGATTCCGCCTTATAGGCTGGCAGTCACAATTGAACGTAGTCAACCAGTGCACAGAGCTATCATACAGGGGTTGCACATTAGTACAAGACGCACTGGGCTGCACCTTAAAGGTTGTTGAGCCAGTCTAGAAAGCGTTGTATACCATTTAGAGGAAATATAGGGCTTGTGATATTAGCAGTTTCGGAGTAGTTTATTCTGCTCAAGATATTTGAGAGACTTACCTTAATTCAGCTGCAGGCGTCGCCCCAGCAGTATCGACGGACCCAGCACGCTGGTAGACGGTATTTTAAAACTTGCAGCAGCGGCAGTAAAGTTCAGAAATAGTTGTTGGATCGTGTTCTTGCCATCCACGGAGCATCCGTGCAGTTTTGCTTACGATTCGTTATTGGTTATTTGTCTTTTTGCGTCTTGTTTGGTTTGTTTCTTGGTGGTGGTGTCCGAAGTGCGTATTATTTCAGACACAAAAGAGATTATAGGAATGCAGTCAGATCGCATTTACCATTTGCTTATCCAGGGGAATAATTAAATCTAACTTCGCATCAACTTAACATTAAGAGCTGAGAGCCAATCTTACCAGTGTAGTATATCTAAGAACAGTGTACAATTTGTTTAATTTGTTTTCATTCATGATTTGTTCAATATGATATAATTTCTATCGTGAGATAATTACAATAAATACAAGTTATTTACAATATCGCTTTTGATTCAGTAGTAGGTAGTAGTTAGCCGTCCTTCCAACTTCTGCCTGTAATGGATGTTTCTCGTCAGTTAGTAGCAACTATGGATGTTGTGTTCGAATCCATGACTAGAACAGAACATTTCATCCCGTCATTTGAAATTCAGGCTTGTGCGCAAGCATCCTGTGTCACTTTTTACTACATAACATGAGTGATGGGTGGCTTTCAAACGGCAAATATGTCCACATGCCATCATGAGGGCAGTGACATTAGTAGTGATAACCTTGTCCCACTTTATACACAGAAAAGTAAGTAAGATCTGCCAGATGAAGCAAAGATGGGAAGAAAAACAACTTCCAAATGCTACTTGCGAAAATCAATTGATGAGCTATGAATTTTTGATTTTATACAGTTTGACACCGTTAATCTCGATTTTTCTAACGGGTTAATTCATGAATCTGTTAATGTAAACTGCTCGCACTGTGAACAATGGTTAATAGACTGCTGGAAAACCAGCAGGCGATTAGTGGTTAATTTCCAGTCTTGGGTCACAAACATACGGCATGAGCGTACTGTTGGCATCTTCTAAATGCGAGCCGAGTCAGCGCCTAACGAAAGTGAAACCGGTTAGCCCACATTCCCTTTTTTAGTCCGTGTGCAAACAAAGCGTAGGACAGTCTATCTGCACTAAACGATTTATGTGAACTTGCATTTACTTCCCATAGCGATAAAGGAAGCAGTGACTAACCTTTTAAGGAGTATCCAAGCAGATTAGGACCTTTAAGACACCAAGAAAATATCGAGTCATCATACAATATTGACAGTCCAGTCATACCTGCACAATATCGTAATCGCACATAAATTTATTTTTGTCAAGCGTAATAAACGAACTATGTGGTAGAATTGCAGACATTATTGTCTCTGATATTTCACACCTTGTAATCAATTCCTGCAACTAAAATTCGGGGACCGTATAATCAAAGGTGACTCTAAATAAGCAGGAATTCGAGACATGACGTTTCGCTGAGAATGGAGTAGTGTGAGATTCTGACTCCATTTCAATCCGAACGTATTCCTTAAATTTTATGTAATATCACCACGATATTCTTTTTTGCAACAGCATTCTAGAACGCACATGAATTCTTTTTCTGATTATATTACTTCATGGTAAGAGTGCTTCTGCAGTTAACTTGCTTCAACACACTTAATAAGTGCTGGCAGCCGAGGCGGCAACTTGAGTCACACTCGATTACAAATATTACTAAGAGCGTACATTTCATTCGCTCAAAGTATTTCCTTACCCAAGAAACTGAGAATGATGGAACCGAAAAGGCGTTGTTTGGCGCCAGGTATTTAAATAGTAGGATTACATCGAATTGTCGTGGAACTTTGGAGTACAGAATTTCTTGCAAAATCTCTCACAAAAAATTTAATTTGCATTAAGAGTCCTGAGTGAATTGTGAGACAGAAGCTGAGCTCTGCAGTGTTATCTGCGCTTAAACAGTTATTTATAAAAAGAATGCCCAGGCATGTAGACGGCCGGAGTGGCCGAGTGGTTCTCGGCGCTACAGTCTGGAACCGCACGACCGTTACGGTCGCAGGTTCGAATCCTGCCTCGGGCATGGATGTGTGTGATGTAGTTAGGTTTAACTAGTTCTAAGTTCTAGGGGACTGATGACCACAGATGTTAAGTCCCATAGTGCTCGGAGCCATTTGAACCAGGCATGTATTTACTCCAACCTTCTATTACTCCATCTCCTTCTTCCATCTATCTCTGTTCACTTCTTCCTCCCTCCCTTCCCCACCCCTCATCCATCCTGCCCATCTCCTCGTACACCCTCTGCCTCTTAATCTCCTCCTCCCCTCTTGCTATTCATCTGCTCCTCCTTCCTCTTCCTTTCCATCTCCTCCTCTTTCCCTCTTTCCCTCTTTCCTTTCTCTGTGCATCTCCTGCTCTCACCTTTCCCTGCCCATCTCCTCCTCTTCTCTTTCACTATCCTTTGCTCCCGCCCCTCCCTCTGTCCACATCCTCCCCCTTTCTCTGTGTCCATTTCCTCCTACCACTATCTCTCTCCATCTCCTCCTCCCTCCTGACTGTGTCCATCTCGTACTTTCCCCTCACTGTCTGCCCATCTCCTCTTCTCCCTTCTTGCGACACGTTGTCACCCTCCCCCCAACAGGAGGCTGGTGGTTCGTACCCCCACAGTTCTTTCCAGGTCGTATTCAAAAGGTGTACCTAATTTGGTTGAAATCGTACCAGATGTCTAGAATGAACCTTTTACCCTTGGCTTTGCACCCATACGAACATGTCAGATATTTTTCATATGTATTTAACATACACTCCTGGAAATGGAAAAAAGAACACATTGACACCGGTGTGTCAGACCCACCATACTTGCTCCGGACACTGCGAGAGAGCTGTACAAGCAATGATCACACGCACGCACAGCGGACACACCAGGAACCGCGGTGTTGGGCGTCGAATGGCGCTAGCTGCGCAGCATTTGTGCACCGCCGCCGTCAGTGTCAGCCAGTTTGCCGTGGCATACGGAGCTCCATCGCAGTCTTTAACACTGGTAGCATGCCGCGACAGCGTGGACGTGAACCGTATGTGCAGTTGACGGAATTTGAGCGAGGGCGTATAGTGGGCATGCGGGAGGCCGGGTGGACGTACCGCCGAATTGCTCAACACGTGGGGCGTGAGGTCTCCACAGTACATCGATGTTGTCGCCAGTGGTCGGCGGAAGGTGCACGTGCCCGTCGACCTGGGACCGGACCGCAGCGACGCACGGATGCACGCCAAGACTGTAGGATCCTACGCAGTGCCGTAGGGGACCGCGCCGCCACTTCCCAGCAAATTAGGGACACTGTTGCTCCTGGGGTATCGGCGAGGACCATTCGCAACCGTCTCCATGAAGCTAGGCTACGGTCCCGCACACCGTTAGGCCGTCTTCCGCCCACGCCCCAACATCGTGCAGCCCGCCTCCAGTGGTGTCGCGACAGGCGTGAATGGAGGGACGAATGGAGACGTGTCGTCTTCAGCGATGAGAGTCGCTTCTGCCTTGGTGCCAATGATGGTCGTATGCGTGTTTGGCGCCGTGCAGGTGAGCGCCACAATCAGGACTGCATACGACCGAGGCACACAGGGCCAACACCCGGCATCATGGTGTGGGGAGCGATCACCTACACTGGCCGTACACCTCTGGTGATCGTCGAGGGGACACTGAATAGTGCACGGTACATCCAAACCGTCATCGAACCCATCGTTCTACCATTCCTAGACCGGCAAGGGAACTTGCTGTTCCAACAGGACAATGCACGTCCGCATGTATCCCGTGCCACCCAACGTGCTCTAGAAGGTGTAAGTCAACTACCCTGGCCAGCAAGATCTCCGGATCTGTCCCCCATTGAGCATGTTTGGGACTGGATGAAGCGTCGTCTCACGCGGTCTGCACGTCCAGCACGAACGCTGGTCCAACTGAGGCGCCAGGTGGAAATGGCATGGCAAGCCGTTCCACAGGACTACATCCAGCATCTCTACGATCGTCTCCATGGGAGAATAGCAGCCTGCATTGCTGCGAAAGGTGGATATACACTATACTAGTGCCGACATTGTGCATGCTCTGTGGCCTGTGTCTATGTGCCTGTGGTTCTGTCAGTGTGATCATGTGATGTATATGACCCCAGGAATGTGCCAATAAAGTTTCCCCTTCCTGGGACAATGAATTCACGGTGTTCTTATTTCAATTTCCAGGAGTGTATTTCACATTTTTTGTACATATTTTCGCCTATATCTGTGGCGAATTTCGCGCTGCAGTTTCATTTTAACGCAGCTCAAGATTTATGACCTCTTATCTTCTGAACTATGTGTCGCATAATATTAATGTTTTGCAAGAACATCCAATGTACATGCGGCTGATCTCTGCGGAACATGTTGTGAATAGATTACTAAATCTAGTGACGAAGTAATAAATTAAAACGTCATGCATGAGGCGGCTGTTTCCCACGCACCTCAGTGTTTATGATGTGACGTCTCCTGAACTATGAGTCGTTGAATGATACATTTTACTATGTACACTCCATGTCATATGTGGATACTTCATACGGCAGTCTTACTACATGAGGAGCATAAACGTAGTAAGTTACTTTTTTCCTTTTATCGTTTTGTAGGGGTTGTCATTGAGAAAAACTTCGCAAAGGCTTATAATTATGTGTAAAGTTTGTTGCATATTACTAAGTACTCTCATTCTCAATTACTGGATGAACAAATTATAGGCATTACCACGTCGAGAGCTACAATACTTGTTCGCCGCCCTCCCCCTCTCCCTCCCCTCCCCCCCACACACACAGCCATTTCATATGTACGTAAATATAATGGAGCCTATGTATTAATTGAGGTTAATAGCTATCTCCATGCCAAACTTAATATCATCCGTCAAGCAATTTCAGCGTGCCACACACACACACACACACACACACACACACACACACAGACACACACACACACACACACACACACACAAATTATGTGTCTGTGTAAGGTTACCTGACAGATGTCTCGGCATGTAGTATACAAAAAGGTAACATGTTTGAAATGTCACTAACTGTAAAGAAATTGAATTTAAAAGCGTTAAGGATTGTCTCACCTCTAATTACGCTTTTCAAAATGGTTCAAATGGCTCTGAGCACTGTGGGACTTAACATCTATGGTCATCAGTCCCCTAGAAATTAGAACTACTTAAACCTAACTAACCTAAGGACATCACACAACACCCAGCCATCACGAGGCGGAGAAAATCCCTGATCCCGCCGGGAATCGAACCCGGAAACCCGTCACAGGTGATGAAACATAGGTTCATCACTTCGAACTGGAAACAAAACGGCAGTCCATGGAGCGGCGCCACACCACCTCTCCTCCGTAGAAAAAGCTCAAAGCAGCATACTCAGTCGGTAAAGTGACAGCGACCGGCTCCTGGGATTCTGAATGGGTTATTCTGTTTTATGCCCTCCCTTATTGTGCAGTGATCAACTTTGATGTGTACTGTGCTACCCTCAGAAAACTGAAGAAACAACTTCAGCGTGTTTCTCGCCACCAAAATGTCAAGAATCTTCTCCTTTTCCATGACAAAGCAAGGCCTCACACAAGTCTGCACGCCCGATACGATCTTACCCAACTTCACTGGACTGTTCTTCCTCATTCACCCCTAAGCCAAGATTTTGCACCTTCCGACTTGCATCTATTTGGCCCAGTGAAGGATGCAATCCGTGTGAAGCACAACGAGGATGATGGGGAGGCTATTGATGCATCAAGGCTTTGGCTCCGACGTCGACCAGTAGAGTGGTATCATGCGGGCAAACAGGTCCTCCCTGTATTGTGGCGTAAGACCGTCTCATTGAAGGGTGATTATGTTGGAAAATAGGATTCTTCAGGCAAAACAGTGTATATAATATGGTGTGTTGGAATCGTGGATAAACCCAAAATGCATTCAGAAACAATGTGTTCCATAGCTTATTGAACACCCTTCGTAATTTACATTTTCAGGGACTGCCATATACGCGTTGTTCTACGTGAATACCTCGGGGGTCCAGTTTAGCACAGTAATACAAATGCACCGCCAACTGGTTAAGAAAGCCGCACGATGCTACGTTATGTGGGTTGTGTAGAAATTAAGACTGTAGTAATTCAGACGTCCGCCTCTGTAGGTGAGTGGGCAGCGCGACTGTTTTTCATGAATGGTCCCGTCTTCAATTTCCAGTACTGCCAGGAAATTTTCGTTTTGCGATTGGACTGGACCACGGTGCATTCAGCCTCGTAAAGTCAACTTGAGGAGCTACCTGATCGAGAGTTTGCAGCTCCATTGTCGGAACGTCGACAACGGCCGGAAATGCAGCGTGCTAACCGTATGTTTCCTCTACGCCGCATCCGTTGATGAATGACAGGATGACACGCCGATCGGTAAGTCATCGCGTGATCTTTAGGGCCTTATCGCGGGGTTTCCTTTTTTCCTTTTATTAATTCAGATAGTGCGATTATTTTGTATACGATAGTTCTTTCGGCGTAGTTTGGCTGTTCTTCATTGGTTGAGACTGGCATGACATAGGAGAACATGCTACTGAGCCTGCGTATACATCGCCACTTATCCTACCCACATAATACTCGTAGCCTGCATCACACCTCCCTAAATTTTCGTCTGTTGCAATATTCGGATAGCTGTGCCCGAGGTAGCGAGTAAAATGTCCAGTGCGCAACATAGCCTCTGACTTTACTCAAAAATCTACGATGGCTTCAGATCGCGAATTTGAATAGTCAAATGCAGTAAATCCACATAGTTTTCTTGAATAATACAGTAAAGTGTAAATTATGTCCTTTACTTCCGTTCATTGATCCTAAATAAATATTCGGGGAATCATCACACTAAAAAAATTTGTGCATAAAGTCTAAAGTAAAATTTATGGGTGAAACATAGCAGCCCTTTGAAATTGAGACCGGCGCTCGTCAAGGACGTGTACTGTTTCCACTCCTCTTTAAACTCATTTCAGAAACGACATTGTGAAATGGGAAAAACAACTGCAGAGTCGAAACCACTGATAGATAGCCTACTCAGTTTTGACGATTCTGAGATGACATCATTATTTGTTTAGCTTTCGCAGCCAATTTACTCATATTACCGGATAATGAAATGTCAGCAATCAAACTGATAGAAGTCCACAAAGACCGTGCCGTAAAAACTTAACTACAAATTTCTGTTTAACAATAGTAACTCATTTCCTGCATTCATAAATTAATCATAAAATATAGTCAAATCAAAGGGGGCAGGCACTTCAAGTACATTCTGGAACCAGCGGGGCTATAAACATAAGCACAAAAGTCTACATTACAGAGACTGAAGAGTACATACGGCATAACATGTGAATTTTCAATAAAATGGGCATATGCACTTATATAAAGGCTAAAACCACAACATGGCGATCTAAGTAGAACCTCTGTACATGAGAGATTCTTTGATAATCAACAGTAAATTCGATCTGGAAAATATCTTAAATGAAAAAAATATCTTAATGAAAGCGCAAAGCATTGTGTAGTAACTTCTAGATCTGAAACAAAATACAGTGAAATCGAGAAAAATACAGTGAAATTGTCTAACACGGCAAAAGACATTAAGAAATTAAGACTGAACTGTTATAGACAAGTTCAAAGACTTGCAACAATGAGATTATTCACGAGATTATGACATACCCTGAAAAACTAAAGAGTATACTGTAGGTCCTACATAAGGAAATTAACGTGAAGGAAGGCCAGAGAGAAGTACTGGAAGTAACAGACAGCAACCTATTCAGTCAAAAGTTAAACTGCGTGGTAGAACAGTCAGATAATAAGGTTCTAAAGAGAGGAAAACGTAGATCGTAGAGAGAAATTGACAACGATGCCGAAGGTGAAAAAGTCGAATCATAAATGCACAGCATGATCCAACGATGTGTCGTACGTCCGACCTTTGTATCTTCACAGTGAGTGTCCTAATGTGTGCAATCATAGCTTACCACTCAGCGCACAAATGGACAAAACATCTGAATTGTCTTCTGAAGCCCAGGGTGTCAAACGGACATTCTAAAGAAATATGACCCTGGCTATGTAAGACAGCTAATATCAGGTGCAGATCGTAACAAAATCATTATAAATGCTGCTGTCACATACCTATAATGCATTAATTAATAAAAGTGAAAGTTTGGGGTCTATTCTAGAAAGACAACACAGCTATTCCCCTTTTTATTATACAACAACACAGCTACTGTCTTTTTTATTCTACATATAATTTATCAACTGTTGCTTACAGGGGTCAAGTGATAAACAACAATCATATTCAGTTATTTTTGACACTCAATAACAAAATTTTTAAGTCGTGGTCATATTGAAATGGCAATTATTAAAATCATTATCTCGACACATGAAAATTTTCTATCACAGGAAAGAATAATTATCAAAAATCCTCAGCTCATTTAAATCTACATTGTCATAGCTGGTCAATGCACTGAGTTGATGGAGAATAAATTTACTTTTTGAACCAATAAAAAAACTCTAATGCAGCCAATGTGAGGGTAGGTTAGTATCCTAGCTTTTGATAGTCAATTGTCAAAATGTATGCACGCTGGCGTGAACAACATCTAGACTCAAAATTTACTGTAGCCTAATACGCGATAGTACTTTACCAAGCTGCATCTTTAACGGCGTTGTCTCCGTGCTGGATCGGAAACATTAATTCCCTATTCTGTCCGTGACTGAATTCACTCAGTCACAACTTTCCTGCATTGTGTAGTACGTTAGTCTTTCCCTAGTCGAAATAATGGCTACTGCACACTCGCTTTCGGTTGGAGCGACGTGTACAGTTTCTTTGCCTGCAAAAATTCCCGCAGCAATATTTAACTACCGCTTTGATATCTGTCGCCACGATACGTGAAGAGTATCGTCCTCACTTCGCAGAAAGCAAACCTCTCACTGTCCTCGCTTATTTCAACACACTTGTTCGATCCGCCGCGAGGCGAGAGAGAGAGAGAGAGAGAGAGAGAGAGAGAGAGAAGAGAGAGAGATAGATAGAGCCTTAAGGTCTCAAAATGCTTTTATATAATGGGGATATCCCCACCGTGTCATGTCTGCGTCGCCAAGTATGGCTTCAGCCAATCACCATCTCGCTGGAGGTGAATTAACATTTTTTTTTTCCTTTCTGGGTCGCAGCCTAGCCCTGTTAATGACATGCAGCCACTTACCTTCGGTCCCGGCCTTATTTACAATAAAAGGAATAATGTATTGTTCTGGCCTTATTCCTTTCTGCGCTGAAGCTCGCTGTCCTCTTGCTAAATGGGAGTTTTACGAAATCATTAACCACCTGCACGGTTCATCTCCAAAATGCGTTTCACTTTAACTTGTTTGTTCATGCTAGTCCATATTGGTAGAAATTGTTTTGTTAGTTTTCGGTACATGAGATTAACTGCAATTGCCTTTCGTTGATATAATGTGATTATTATTTTCTGAGGATCTCATACTGTATTGTCCTGTTGTTATGGATCAAGCTCATGTAAGGTCTGTAAAATCCGGACGCCTTACAAACGTTCATACACAAATAATCATAACAACATTTGGTGATATTGATACACTATGGTTACTAATTTTCAATCGTTTATTGGAATGAAAGTGGACATTTCCTTGTAGAAGGTTCGTCACGGATTCCATCAAACAATGTTGTTGGCAATGATAACAATGTTATTAACAGTAATGTTATCATTGCAGTCAGGTTATTTATAGGAATTCGGAGAACGAACTCGAGGGTTTTATAAACTTGAAAGTGGCAAAAATATTTTCTAATATTCTTTAACGCAAAATTTAAGAGTCAGTGTCAAAGAAAGAGAATCAACTGTGGTTACACTTTGCAGTCAGTAACAGGAGGAGCTGTGCGTTCACGCCTTGTTACAAACGTACTGTCTGCTCATACCGCAGCCACATCACCGCTACCAGCTTTCCAACTCCACTCACACTAATTAATTCCATTGAGCAAAGTATAAAGCGTGCAGCATCAAGTATGTTTCAACTGTTCTCCAGAAGGTTTTCTCAATCACCGTCAGTTCATATTTGAAAGCCACAGAATATTGAGTAGAAACTTTTGACAGTGCTATCGGCTGTGGGTGACTATATGGAGAGTAACAGGCTATAATGCAACCGTAGCTGCTTTCACGAGAGGGCACTGCATGGCATGCATCAAGCAAGCTCAGCGATGCGACAGCTGAACTTCTTTCCACACTTGCCGCAGCAGCCGATGCGTGTCATGCACCTTATGAAGAGGACTTACATAAGTGGAGCAGTCAATACCCCATGTAGCCTAACGTAAGAAAAGACTTATGAGGGCACGTTGAATCATCCTACCAATAATCTTTTAAAAATATCCTGGGAGCTACGAGCTGGACCGGTACTCGAATCATAACTGCGAAACGCGATAGGCTGGGTACCGTGTTTGAATTTCCATCCGGCACGCAGTTTTAACCAGCTAACAAGTTTCAAGATAGCGGACAGTACGCTGAAGTGTAAAAGCGCGATCGCAGAAATACACATACTGGCCATAAGTGAAAATTTTATGTTATTTATCAAGAACTAGAATATTAGCCAAGCTAGTTCTTGCATGGATTACGAAAATCCGCACACTTATTGCAAGATCTACTACACTAGCTATATTTACATATCACAAAAATACTGCCAATTTAACTGAAGTCTGCTTTTTGTGGGTTGTTGCTTAACTTAACAGAAACTCACATTTCAGACAATGGAATGCTTGTTAGATCTTCAGGGTGTTTCATAGTCTTTGAATCAAACAGTTAGTGGCGATGCTAGGTGTCCTTTTAGTGAATTCACCAGTCCTGGGACGATGAGACTTCACCGAACTATCTGGGTCTACTAACTAGATATGTTGCACCTGCAGAACACCTACCTCAGTAGATTGATAGAGTTACTTTCAACATGAAAACATTCAGAATAAATGTCTTTAAGGCGAGAAAGATATTATAAGAACTAATCTGAAAGTCGGCCTACCCCCTTTCATGAAGAGCAGATGATTGTATTACAGGGAACGACACCACAGTTGAATACGACCGCCATTGAGTGCCTATGTCCTACCGTCTCTCAAAGGCATAATTAATCATGAAAGATGTCTTCGTCACAGGACAGCGTCAGTGAACATTCTGTTTCCCATGACATGCCATAGTTATGTTATTAAGAAGCGGCAGCACATAGGCACCCAATGGCGGTCATATACAATGTGTGTTGCCTATAATACAGTCATCTGCTCTGCATGAAAGAGAGCAGGCCGACTTCCAGATTCCTTCCTAACATATCTTTCTCAGTTTAGAGATATTCATTCTTAAAATTATCTAGCTGAAAATTACTCTATCCGTCTACTGGGGTAGGTACTACGCAGATGCAACATATTTAATTGGCAGACCTAGCTAGTTCGGTGAAATATCATCACCCCAGGCCTGGTAAATTCAAGGACACCTAGGATCACTGAGAAAGTTCAGAAAACATTTTTCCTGCAACCAAATTTGTACCCTATTACTTGACATGTCACCTATAGACGACTAACTTAAAGACTTTGATACACATTCTCTGATTTAAACTGACTTCAAAATAAAAGGAATACATACATATTATAAAAATGGATTTATATATGTACACTTATCAGCTAGAACATTATGGCCACCGAACTACTATCGACAGTAACCCACCAAGCGATAGCAACTTCAGTTGGCGAGGAATGACCGCTAAACAGACCCAGGCATGGTGCATATAGTATAAATGAGTGTGATGTCCGTGTGTGGAATGGCGAAGGATCGTGATCATCTTGGACCGAGGGTGTATTGTGATGCCCGGAGGCCCGGCACGAGTATTTCGAAAACTGCATGACTTGTCGGGTATTCGAGGAGTGCCGTGGTGAGAATCTTCAACACGTGACGAAACAATGTGAAACCACGTCCAGACGTCGTGGGGTTGGATGGCCACCTCTCGTTACGGATGCCGGAGGCTGTAGGTTTTGCATACTGGTGAAACAGGAGAAGCGGCGAACTGTGGCGGAACTAACATCAGAATTTAATGCTGGGCAGAGTAGAAATCTGCCCCGGACACTTGTAACGATGGGCCTCAGCAGCCGACGACACATGTATGTGCCAATGGCAGCACCACGATATCGGCAACTACGACTGAACTGGGCTCTTGACCATAGGCACTGGACGTTGACGCAGCAGCAGAGCATTGCATGGTCTGATGAATCGCGATACCTTCTTCATCATGCCGATGGGAGGACCCGAATCCGTCGTTTCCCAGAGGAACAGCTCCTTGACACCTGTACGACAGAACGGAGACAAGCTGCCAGCGTGTCCGTTATACTATGGCGAACATTCACTTGGGCATATGTGAGTTCAGTGGAGCTCGTGCAAGACACCATGACCGCCAAGGGGTATCGTATACACCTTCATGACGATCATGTTTCCTGATGGCAGTAGCATTTTTCGATAAGACAATGCGCCATGTCACAAGGCCCGGAGTGTGATGGAGTGATCTGAGGAACGCAGTGCCGAGTACCAATTGATGGGCTGACCCCTCAATTCACCAGATCTGAGCCCAATCGATCACATCTGGGATGTGATTGAACTTCTGGCTCATCAGAGTATATCACCTATAGACGCCTGATGTAAAGATATAGAAACTCATTCTCTGACTCATATTAACCTCAAAATAAATGGAATCCATAAATATTAAAAAACTGGACGTATTTATATACACTGAAGCGTCAGAGAAAATGGAACACACATTCGTATTCAAATATAGAGGTATGTAAACAGGAAGAGTACAGCGTATATCTGACGCAGTTGTTACATCGGTTACTGCTTCCGCAATGGCAGATTATCAACGTGAGTTTGAACGTAGTGTTATAGTCGACGAAAGAGCGATGGGACACAGCATCTCCGAGGTAGCGATAAATTGGGGTTGTACGAACAATTCACGAGTGTACCATGAATATCAGTAATCCGGTAAAACTTCAAATCTCCAACAACGCTGCGGCAGGAAAAAGATCCTGCAAGAACAGGACCAAGGACGACTTAAGACAATCGGTCAACATGATAGATGTGCAACCCTTCCGCAAATTGCTGCAAATTTCAGTGTTTGGCCATCAATAAGTGTCAGCATGCGAACTATTGAACGAAACATCATTGATATGGACTTTTGCAGCCGAAGGCCTACTCGTTTACCCTTGATGACTGCACGACACAAAGCTTTACGCCTCGCCTGGGCCCATCAGCACCTATATTAGATTGTAGATGATTGGAAACATGTTGCCTAGTCGGACGGGTCTCGTTTGAAATTGTATCGAGCGGATGGACGTATAAGGGTATGGAGACAACCTCATGAAACCTTGGATCCTGCATGTCAGCAGAGGATTGTTCAAGCTGGTGGAGGCTCTGTAATGGTGTGGAGCATGTGCAGCTGGAGTGATATGGGACCAGTGATACGTCTATATACGACTCTGACAGGTGACACGTACGTAAGCATCCTGTCTGATCACCTGCATCCCTTCATGTCCATTGTGCATTCCGACGGGCTTGGGAAACTCCAGCAGGAAAATGCGACATCCCAGACATCCACAATTGCTACAGAGTGGCTCCAGAAACATTCTTCTGAGATTAAACACTTCTTCCTGCCGCAAAACTCCCCAGACATGAACAATATGGATCATATCTGGGATGTCTTGCAACGTGCTGCTTATAAGAGACCTCTGCCCTTTCGTACTCTTACGGATTTACGAACAGCTCTGTAGGATTCATAGTGTCATCTTCCTCCAGCACTACTTCAGACGTTATTCGAGTCCATGTCACGTCGTCTATTGGCACTTCTGTGTGGTCGCGGAGACGCTACACGATATTAGGATAGTGTACCAGACTCTTTGGCTCTTCAGTGTATGTATGTATGTATGTATGTATGTATGTGCACATGTTCCACATCTCCTACCACAACCACTGGACCGATTTCAACCAGACTAGGTACACATACCACTTACTGTCTGGAAATCATCGCTGTGGCAGTAAGAACCACCGTCGTGTCCAAGGAGTTTAGGTGGGGGTGAAAAAGCAGCGTAGCCCACGAAGTGCAAATAGTCATAATTTAGTCATCCAGAGCATCATAATCGGAACACTTACTGACTAGGAAGAAACTTTACACTTAATTTCTAATATTTACGAAACTTTCCCTCTCTGACAACCCCCACAAAATGATGATAGGAAAAATGTTTATCGCTTACTAAATTTTCGCTGTTCATGCAGTAAAACGGGCGCAAGAAGTATGATATTTTAATTTATTACTTCTTTACTACTGATTGTACTCCAGACTCGTTATCGAGACAGGACTCACATATACCACTCAATATACCAGTGAAATTACTCTGTTTGATCAAAAGTATCCGAACACCCCCAAAAACACACATTTTTCATATTAGGTACATTGTGCTGACACCTATTGCCAGGTACTGCATGTCAGCAACGTCAGTAGTCATTAGACAGCGTGAGAGAGCAGAATGGGGCGCTCCGCGGAAATCACGTACTTCGAACGTGGTCAAGTGGTTGGGTGTCACTTGTGTCATTCGTCTGTACGCTAGATTTCCAAACTCATAAACATCCCTGTTACCGATGTTACAGTGAAGTGGAAACATGCAGGGACGCGTACAGCACAAAAGCGTACAGGTTGACCTCGTCTGTTGACTGACAGAGACTGCCGACAGTTGAAGAGGGTCGTAATGTATAATAGGTGGACATGTATCAGACCATCACACAGGAATTCCAAACCGCACCAAAACCCATTGCAAGTACTATTACAGCTAGGCGGGCAGTGATAACACTTGGATTTCATGATCAAGCGACTTCTCATGAGCTACACATCACGCGGGTAAATGACAAACGATGCCTCGCTTGGTGTAAGGAGCGTAAACATTGGATGATTGAACAGTGGAAAAATGTTGTGTGGAGTGACGGATCACGGTACACAATGTGGCGATCCGATGCCAGGGTAGTGGGTATGGCGAATGGCCGCTGAATGTCATCTGCCAGCGTGTGTAGTGCCAACAGTAAAATTCAGAGGTGGTGGTGTTATGGCGTGGTCGTATTTTTCATGGAGGGAGCTTACACCCCTCGTTGCTTTTGGTGGCACTATCACAGCACAGACCTACATTGATGTTTTAAGCTTCCCACTGTTGAAGAACACTTCGGGGATGTGATTGCATCATTCAACACGATCGAACACCTGTTCATAATGGACGGCCTGTGGCAGATTGGTTACCTGACAATAACATCCCTGTAATGGGCTGGCCTGCACGGAGTGCTAACCGGAATCCTGTAGTCCACTTCGTGCCAGGCCTCACCGACCGACATAGATACCTCTCCTCAGCGCAGACTCCGTCAAGAATGGTCTGCCATTCCCCAAGAAACCTTCCAGCACCTGACTGAACGTATGCCTGCGAGGGTGGAAGCTGTCATCAAGGCTAAGGTTGGGCCAACACCGTACTGAATTCCAGCATTATCGATGGAGGGCGCCATTAAATTGTATGTCATTTTAAGCCAGGTGTCGGGATACTTTTGATCACATAGTGTATATCATTGTACGACTTATAGTTTAAGAGATATGACTTCGTGAAAAACTGTTGCATCATGCACGACGTTTTAATTTATTCTCCGTTACTACTAACTCTGTTCACAACACGTTTATGGTAGCCTCATATACCACTGGATTGACCTGCAAAACTGTATCACTATATAGCACATAGTCCAAGAGATACGTCGTCATAAACATGAAGGTGCGTGAAAGTAACACTCTAGGTCGAAATTAGCTAGAATTACAGATGAAATATGGGTTCGTATATGTGTGAAATATACAGAATACATATCAAATATATGCGGTATGTACGTATGTGTGCAAAGCCAGAGGAAAAAACTCGTGCTACACCCCTGGAAGGATTTGAATCACATTTGGTCCACATAAAGTAACGATCTGGAAAGAAATACTGTGGTGATAAGTGTCCTATTAGGATGAGCGTGATAACTTAGAGAAAGAAAAGGGGGGGAGGAGGAGATGGACGAACAGCCAGAGGATATAGGAGATGGGCGCTGTTAAAGGAGGGGAGGAGGGAATGTGGATGTAGGAAGGTGACAGGAGGGGATGAACAGAGAATGGGAAGAGGAGGAGATGAAATGGAAGAGAGGGGTGAGAAGATGGACAGAGAAGTGGGAGGAGAAAATGAACAGAGTGGGGGTGAATTATGATATGGACAGAGAAAGAGAAAAGAAGAAAATGGACTTACAGAATACTGGAATAAATACTTACCCATCCAACGACGGATACTCAGCTGGTATATACAGGGTGGTCCTTTGATCGTGACTGGGCCAAATATCTCACGAAACAAGCGTCAAACGAAAAACCTACAAAGAAAGAAACTTGTCTTGCTTGAAGGAGGAAACCAGATGGCGCTATGGTTGGCCCGCTAGATGGCGCTTCTATAGGTCAAACGGATATCAACTGAGTTTAAAAAAAAATAGGAATCCCCATTTTTATTACATATTCGTGTAGTACGTAAAGAAATATAAATGTTTTAGCTGGACCGCTTTTTTCGCTTTGTGATAGATGGCACTGTAATAGTCACAAACATTTGGCTCACAATTTTAGACGAACAGTTGCACAGCGTGATTACCTGTAAATACCACATTAATGCAATAAGTGCTCAAAATGATGTCCGCCAACCTCAATGCATTTGGCAATACGTGTAACGACATTCCTCTCAACAGCGAGTACTTGGCCTTCCGTAATGTTCGCACATGCATTGACAATGCGCTGACGCATGTTCTCAGGCGTTGTCGGTGGATCACGATAGCAAATATCCTTCAGCTTTCCCCACAGAAAGAATTCCGGGGACGTCAGATCCGGTGAAGGTGCAGGCCATGGATGGTGCCTCGACGACCAATCCACCTGTCTGAAATATGCTATTCAATACCGCTTCAGCCGCACTCGAGCTATGTGCCGGACATCCATCATGTTGGAAGTACATCGCCATTCTGTCAATCAGTGAACGTTTCTTGTAGTAACATCGGTAGAACATTACGTAGGAAATCAGCATACATTGCATCATTTAGATTGCCAGCGATAAAATGGGGGCCAATTATCCTTCCTCCCATAGTGCCGCACCATACAATAACCCGTCAAGGTCACTGATGTTCCACTTGTCGCAGCCATCGTGGATTTTCCGTTGCCCAATAGTGCATATTATGCCGGTTTACGTTACCGCTGTTGGTGAATGACACTTCGTTGCTAAATAGAACGCGTGCAAAAAATCTGTCATCGTCCCGTAATTTCTCTTGTGGCCAGTGGCAGTACTGTACACGACGTACAAAGTCGTCGCCGTTCAATTCCTGGTGCGTAGAAATATGGTACGGATGCAATCGATGTTGATGTAGCATTAACAACATTGACGTTTTCGAGATTCCCAATTCTCGCCCAATTTGTCTGCTACTGATGTGCGGATTAGCCGCGACAGCAGTTAAAACACCTACTTGGGCAACATCATTTGTTACAGGTCGTGGTTGACGTTTCACATGTGGCTGAACGCTTCCTGTTTCCTTAAATAACGTAACTATTCGGCGAACGGTCCGGACACTTGGAGGATATCGTCCAGGATACCGAGCAGCATACATAGCACACGCACGTTGGGCTTTTTATCACAATAACCATACAACAACACGATATCGACCTTTTCTACAATTGGTAACCGGTCCATTTTAACACGGCTAATGTATCACGAAGTACATACCGTCCGCACTGGTGTTATGTTACGTGATACCACGCCCTTATGCGTTTGTGACTATTACAGCGCCATCTATCACAAAGCGAAAAAAATGGTCTAACTAAAACATTCATATTTCTTCACGTACTACACGAATATGTAATAAAAAAATAGGGGTTCCTATTCAAAAATCGCAGTTGATATCCGTTTGACCTATGGCAGCGCCATCTAGCGGGCCAATCATAGCGCCATCTGGTTTCCCCTTCAAGCTAGACGAGTTTCGATCTATGTAGTTTTTTCGTTTAATGCTTGTTTCGTGAGCTATTTGGTCCAGTCACTATCAATGGTCCACCCTGTATATAAGTGTAATGCAAATTTTCGTTGCGACTCCTCGTGCTTAACATATCCTTATGAAATTTACAGCATACAGAAAGTAAATTCAGTATCACGTAAGATGATTTCGTCTCCTGCAGAGGAACACCTGTTAGACTGTCCCGTGTACTGGCGAATGCTATGGAATGTAGCTTCTCTTCTAGGAAAAAATTTTGTGTGTTGATTACATTTCATACGCGAACCATTCACGATGCAAAAACTGAGAATTAAATACAATTTTAATAATTAATTTCAAAGTATACTGTGATATACTATAATTAATTTATTATGAAACTGTTACTTGTGTCTGTAAGGTGTAGAAAATTTAACTTTTTATATGGACTGGGCTTTTTCTTGTTTAAGTATATGGAAACATTACAAACCGAATAAAAGTTGCAGGATGAGAAATGGTGCTTTTTAATTTTTTGTGTAAAAACTAACTACATAAATGGAAGTAGCTAGGTGCTTTAAATGTGGCTTTCCTATCTGTCAACTGCTTTTATTTCTGACGTTTCATGTTCTTCTTGCGTATTTATTTTACTAAACAACACATTTTCATCTACTCGTATATTCTGGTGAAATTTATGTTACAGGCACCTGTGTTTGGGAGAACAACAAACATGTGAATTTATCATTGTAAGTTGCTTTTCTTTGGCATCTCTTGCTGATTATCTTAGTCACTCCGTTGCTGAGGTATGTAGTCAATGAAACTGTTTACTACCAGCAACATTTCATGCAAAGTGTGTTAGGAATTCATAACTATTATTTAAGTGAGTAAACTGTGGGAGACGTCCAGTCGTGCTATCAAAGTCATGATGTCTTAGCGTCGTGTATGGTGTGTGGCTTTCGTTTAAGACCCTTAGATGTTCATCTCGGGCCCCACTATAACACTATCACTGCCCCTTGTTTATGTTCTGAAACTATCTTGCTAACCAATCGTGGTATATAGAAGCAGTATAGTGTTACCCTCTGTAAGGATTTTGTAGTTTTGACCTTGAAATGCCTAAAGGGTGTAGCCTATCGGACATTTAATTGAATTTACGTAAATGCACAACAAGAAACAGACCCTATTTAGAAACTGTTTTCATTAAGCAAATTGCTCAAATGCTAAAGAATACCGTCTCCAGCCTAATTGGGCATAGAAATATGTAACATTTCTTTTAAAAAAATGATATAAGTAACGCTAGTGGAAAGACACAGCATATACTTCTCTCATACGAAAGTGCAATGAACCCAGTCACAAGCATATTAAATGGTAAAATGGGTGCTAACAGTCATAGTAAAACAAACCTGTCCTCACAAACATGACAGACACTATTACACTGTTTAATACAAAATACTTTGTTAAATGCAAGTCAATACTGGACTGGAATTTGTGCATGTACCTAGTCTTATGTTGTCCAATACTTTATTCACAGCACAAATTTAAATGAAGTTAACTTATATAGATAATCACATTATTCTTTAATAAAGCAATGAAGTAGTTGATTTCATAGATAATGTTATTTCTTGCAACTTTACCGTCAGTAGGAACAAAACAACAAGTGGGCGTTCATAAACTCGTATTACAACTCTTCACACATACAATGAGCATAAAATTCAACATAAATTTCAAGACCAGTTAACATTTTCTTTTATATAGTAACCTTGTCTATTTTGAGCAACTTTCAACAGTGGGGGCCTTTAATCTTTATCACAGCAAACTGACACTTTTCCTAAAACACTGACTCACCTTTTGTACTATTTCAACAAGCTGCTCAACAAGTTTATTTACCAGGAAAAGGATTTCAAACCAATCTTTGATACCATTTAATTTGAAGCCAACCTCAAAATGGTATGTTGCCTTTCTGTTATCATCACAGTCTTTTACTTTAACGTCAGTAACTAAGCAAATGATTAACTAAACTAATGATTTTAAAAGTCCACAAAACTTTAAATTGATAAATCTCAAATATTGGGAGGCTTTCACAAAGCTACATTTACTACCTCCCTCAACTTTACCGAATTCCACAACAAATTTAAATTCTCCTTTTTTACACTAAGTTTCAAATAAAATTAAATTAACAACTGTTTTACTTTATGAGTTTAATTTTTCACAGCATGGACACTCGGAAATCATAGTTCAAGCGGAAAGGACCCTAAGAGGTTCTATGATTGGGAAGAAATCAAGGTAATTTTATAAATTTTGTTGTGAGTTGCCTCGTATTTTTAACACATGAAATGTGCTGATCCCACCATTTACAAATCTATAATTCCTCTGATCCGTTGCAGTGATTGCGCAACATGGTGGCGAGTACATCATGGTATGTGGACTTGCTGTTGGAAGTTGTATGCTCTGTAATATTCTTCATAGCGACGTTCCTCAGATTTTTAAGATAATTTCCAGTAACAGGGCATAATACGTAATTAATAGATCAGTCCACTCGAGGCTTTGGCATTGTGAAGACAAGCACTAAAAGCCTTCCTCGGCACCAGCACAATGCACTTCTCAATCATTAGCTGCCAACTGTTCGGTGGCTAGTCCCCGACTGACTACCTTGTCCACCTTTTCACTTGCACCCGCCACATGTTGCGAGCGATACTTAATTTTCGTTCATACACAAAGAACTAAGAGCCCTAAGTGAGGCTCAGAAATTACAGAGTAGCTAACAAACATTCTAAAGAAATCATTTCATTTGTTTATATCGACAGTTCAGCACAAAATTAATTAAACAAAACTATTCATTTCTAAATACTGTCATGTCCTGACATAGGTAGGAGAAGGACAAAGGGGTTACTGGTCAGCCTGCGCTCCCGAGCGGTACAGAGCAGAAGGCAGAAGGACAATTCACAGTGAAGGCATTTGGCTGTTTTCTTCTATCTGAGCCAACACTGGTACAGACATTTATTAGAAATGCAGGTGGCGAGACTCGGTAGGGAACTCGTTGTGGAGACTCTTGGACAAAAAGGCTTTCAAAGTAGTTGTTTAAAAGTAACATTTGTGAAACTGGAATGAGATTTTCACTCTGCAGCGGAGTGTGCGCTGATATGAAACTTACTGGCAGATTAAAACTGTGTGCCCGACCGAGACTCGAACTCGGCACCTTTGCCTTTCGCGGGCAAGTGCTCTACCAACTGAGCTACCGAAGCACGACTCACGACCGGTACTCACAGCTCTACTTCTGCCAGTATCCGTCTCCTACCTTCCAAACTTTACAGAAGCTCTTCTGAGAAACTTGCAGAACTAGCACTCCTGAAAGAAAGGATACTGTGGAGACATGGCTTAGCCACAGCCTGGGGGATGTTTCCAGAATGAGATTTTCACTCTGCAGCGGAGTATGCGCTGATATGAAACTTCCTGGCAGATTAAAACTGTGTGCCCCACCGAGACTCGAACTCGGGACCTTTGCCTTTCGCGGGCAAGTGCTCCACCAACTGAGCTACCGAAGCACGATTCACGCCCGGTACTCACAGCTTTACTTCTGCCAGTATCCGTCTCCTACCTTCCAAACTTTACAGAAGCTCTCCTGCGAAACATGCAGAACTAGCACTCCTGAAAGAAAGGATACTGTGGAGACATGGCTTAGCCACAGCCTGGGGGATGTTTCCAGAATGAGATTTTCACTCTGCAGCGGAGTGTGCGCTGATATGAAACTTCCTGGCAGATTAAAACTGTGTGCCCGACCGAGACTCGAACTCGGGACTAGTTCTGCATGTTTCGCAGAAGAGCTTCTGTAAAGTTTGGAAGGTAGGAGACGGATACTGGCAGAAGTAAAGCTGTGAGTACTGGTCGTGAGTCGTGCTTCGGTAGCTCAGTTGGTAGAGCACTTGCCTGCGAAAGGCTGCATTCTGGAAACATCCCCCAGGCTGTGGCTAAGCCATGTCTCCACAGTATCCTTTCTTTCAGGAGTGCTAGTTCTGCATGTTTCGCAGAAGGGCTTCTGTAAAGTTTGGAAGGTAGGAGACGGATACTGGCAGAAGTAAAGCTGTGAGTAGCGGTCGTGAGTCGTGCTTCGGTAGCTCAGTTGGTAGAGCACTTGCCCGCGAAAGGCAAAGCTCCCGAGTTCGAGTCTCGGTGGCTCACACAGTTTTAATCTGCCAGGAAGTTTCATTTGTGAAACTGATTGCTAAAAACGCTTAAAATGTAAATTATGATTTGAGGCGATGCACATTTGTTACATTACACTACGTAATCTTTAAATATACATGGTGTAACAAAAATGTACTGCACAGATTGCAGAACGCATTCCTCGCACGAAGAAGAAAAATTATGTTGAAAATGGTTCTGAAAACGCTTTCCTACCAAGTTACAACTCATTTTATATGCCGCGCGGCTACACTGCGCAGTTTGAGGCTCCTTGCCACGACTAGCGCGGCGGCTCTCTCCCCCCAACCCCCTCCATCCCCCACCGCCATATGTTCGAGTCCTTCCTTGGGCATGGGTATGTGTGTTCTCCCTAGCATAAGTTAGTTTAAGTTACATTAAGTAGTGCGTAAGTCTGGGGACCGATGACCTCAGCAGTCTGGTCCCATAGGCACTTACCACAAGTTTCAATTTCATTTTCTGCAAATCATTAATCATAGGAAACAAACTGGATCAGAACGTACCAGCATACCACATGCAACTCTTTCTCACGGGAATGTTCCATATGCCCTACGTGGGCACTGATATACGCACCAGCCCGCGAGACAATCATGTGGCAACACTGAGTGTTGCCGTTACATCCCTTGTACTGACGGTAGGGTCGTCGTTAACTGCATGAAGCATTGCCGCCTCCCGTTGCGGTGTCCTCGTCCTTGTACGCTTTTCCCATATCAGGCTTAAATGCCCCCTGTTCCCTAAGTCGACAATTAGTGGTTGCAAAAGTTTTCCTGTCGGGACACCTTCGTCCTGTAAATCTCTCCCGGTGCAAACGTTGAGCGCGAACGCCATTGCCGTCAGCTAACCCTTCTAATGGGCATCTGCCATCTCTGCATTTGTGTACACCTCCATTACACCAGCCAAGTCTGTGATTAACTCTATGCAGTAACCCGTGTGCTTGCAACGGTCGTACCGATTGCAGGAAAAGTTGGTGTGACCTGTAAACAAGTAATGACGTGCGTCGCATGGCGACAAGTAAACAAAACACTGGCGGAGTACAACGTAACCGTACGTCACCAAGAATGCATGTCCCTATAATTCTAACGTTCTGTTCTTGTATGTTTACCATAATCAATGAAGTGGAGAAAATGAATTGCAACATGGAAATTAAGTGTTTCCAGACGCATGCTCATGTAATGAAATTTCTTCATCTTCGGTTGCAGAGCGGTTCTAGGCGCTTCAGTCTGGAACCGCGCGACCGCTACGGTCGCAGGTTCGAATCCTGCCTTGAGCACGGATGAGTGTGATGTCCTTAGGTTAGTTAGGTTTAAGTAGTTCTAAGTTCTAGGGGACTGATGACCTCAGATGTTAAGTCCCATAGTGCTCAGAGCCATTTGAACCATCTTCGTCTACGTGTGAGGAATGTGTCCTGAAAATTATGTCGTACATTTTTGTTAAACCCCGTACTTTTTCACGTGGATTTAGATTATTCTGTAATGACTATTTGTAATTATAGCCAATTGATTTGCCGCTGTGATAACACCGGTTCCCGTCACATCACCGAAGGTAACTGCTGACGGGCTTGCCTAGCACTTGGATGGGTCGCCGTCCGGGTCTGCTTAGTACTGTTGGCAAGCGGGCTGCACATAGCCCTTGTGATGCCGGTTGACGAGCTACTGGACTGAGAAGTAGCGCCGGTGAAGAGAACTGACAACGGCAGGGAGAACGGCGTGCTGGCCACATGCCCCTCCGTATCGGCATCCAGTGAAGCCGAAGGGCTGAGGATGACATGGCGGCCAGTCGGAACCGCTGGGCCTTCGAGGCCTGTTCGAAGGGTGTTTGTTTATTTATTTGAAATTATAACTAAATGAAAACGTTATTGTCAATAACGCATATACTGGTTGTCATTGTTAAAAATATATTTATACTCCAATGGCTCCGTCTGCCAAGCCCGTACAGTGCTGTACACTTCTCCTGCCAAACGAGTAGACAGTGCAATCGGTCAGTCAGGTGGATTTCTAGAAGTTCGGACAATGCTGTGAAATTGGAACTTGTATTCTTCAGAAATAATAATAGACGTACGTCCATATGTTATTCTGTGAATAAGTCTGAAACAGGGACTAAACTTTTAGTTTGAATAATTATTCCGTAAGGATGATATTGTTCTCAAACTGCATTATTTAGATTCGAGTCTATCTTCACCAACGGGAACTCGGGATAAATAGCAGTTACGTATTAATTATAAACGTAGCATTAGCTGTTCTGAAACATTTAAATTGCAAAGACCCTTCGTTACTACTAGAAACACCTGCAGTTAACTAACTTTAAACTTTTAAATTCAAGTTATAGTTTCAATGTAAAAGCGCAAGAAAGTTAGAGCAATCCTCAGCAGCTGGGGAAGGCCGACTCCGAGGTGGACATAGCTGCTGCTGTCGCCACCGAATCCATAAAGCAAGCCATAAACTTTGCTGTGCCACTGAAAGGAGAGTCGACGGCGCCAGCCCGACGCCAAGCACTCTAGAATTGAACTGTATCCTTCGATCTGTTCGTAAAGCGAGAAGACGTTTGCAGCGAAACCTTACACCGCATGAGAGACACATTTAGCGAGAGATACAGAAAACTGCGGGAACAGTATAGGGCATGGATAACTTGATAGCTAATTATCGTCTTTGTTTCTTAGCTTCTAAGACAAAAAATTAATTGCTAGTAACTGACTGCAGTCGTTTTTCCAGCAAGGACTAGAGAAAACTCATGGCTTTATTTGTGTGGCTTGAAGGGTTGACTTTCGCAAGCGCAATGGAAAACGGACTGATGAGCCTCGGAAGAGGGAGAAAAGTATTACAAGGCGAAAGGGTGGAATTAAGTGTGTGCAAAGATTAAGAAACTTATAGTGTAATAAGGATCGCCTTTTAGATTACCGTTCTTGGTATGCAGATGTTTCTGCATTTTGCATGCTCTGAAACAGCTCTAAACTTTACCTAAATCGAAGAAATTTCATCGCTGAACTCTTAAAAAGAGCGATTCTCTGAACGTTTGGTGAAGATTGAGCTGCAGCGCGTGCTGCTCATATTTACACTGAAGAGCCAAAGAAACTGATACACCTGCCTAATATCGTGCAGGGCCCCAGCGAGCACGCGGAAGTGCCGCTACACGACGTGGCATGGACTCGACTAATGTCTGAAGTAGTTTTGGAGGAATTGACACCGTGAATCCTGCAGGGATGTCCATAAATCCGTAAGAGCACTAGGGGTTGGATATCTCTTCTGAACAGCACGTTGCAAGACATCCCAGATATGTTCAGCAATGTTCATATCCGGGGTGTTTGGTAGCCAGCAGAAGTGTTTAAACTCGGAAGTGTGTTCCTGGAGCCAATCTGTTGCTATTCTGGATGTGTGGGCTGTCGCATTGTCCTGTTGGAAGTGCCAAAGTCCGTCGAAATGCACAGTGGTCATGAATGGAAGCAGGTGATCAAACAGGATGCTTACGTACGTGTCACCTGTCAGAGTCGTATCTAGACGTATCAGTGGTCCCAAATCACTCCAACTGCAAACGACGCACACCATTACAGACCTCTACCGGCTTGAACAGTCCCCTGCTGCTGGATTCATGAGATTGTCTCCTTGCCTTTACATGTCTATCCACTTGATACAATTTGAACCGAGACTCGTCCGATTAGGCAACATGATTCCAGTCATCGACAGTCATCGATGGGACACAGCATCTCCGAGCTGTTGACGGGGCCGGGCGAGGCGTAAACCTCTGTGTTCGTGTAGTAATAAAGGGTACAGGAATGGGTCCTCGACTCCGACAGCCCATTTCGATGATGTTTCGTTGAATGGTTCGCACACTGGCACTTGATGATGGCCAAGCACTGAAATCTGCAGCAGTTTGCTGAAGGGTTCAAATGCCTCTGAACACTATGGGACTTAACATCTGAGGTCATCAGTCCCCTAGAACTTAGAACTGCTTAAACCTAACTAATCTAAGGACATCACACACATCCATGCCCGAGGCAGGATTCGAACCTGCGACCGACGCGGTCTCGCGGTTCCAGACTGAAGCTCCTACAACCGCTCGGCCGCACCTACCGGCTTGCTGAAGGGTTGCACTTTCGTCACATTGACCGATTCTCTTCAGTCGTCGTTGGTCCCGTTCTTGCAGGATCTTTTTTCTGCCTCAGCGATGTCGGCGATTTGATGTTTTACCGGGTTCCTGATACTCACGGTACACTTGTGAAATGGTCGTACTGGAAAATCCCCACTTCATCGCTACCTCGGAGATGCTGTGTCCCATCGCTCATGCGCCGACTATAACACCACGTTCAAACTCACTTAAATCTTGATAACCTGCCATTGTAGTAGCAGAAACCGTTTTAACAACTGCGCCAGAAGCTTGTTGTCTTATATAGGAACTGCCGATCGCAGCACCGTATTGTGCCTGTGTACATATCTCTATATTTTCTATCTTTAAATACGCATGCCTATGCCAGTTTCTTTGGCGCTTCAGTGTATATGTGATGGTGCCATCAAACAGAGCTTGCAATCAATGTTTGGCCTGCTGTATACCATGATCTCGTATAAACAAATGATGCATAAAAAAACAAGGACAGCTTGGAGGAAAACTGGAACATCAACAGCAAATTTGTTATATACTTGGTCTAAAACAAAACAACTCTATTTAAAAAATACGCAAACTGACATTGAACCTCCTTAATCATCATAGAAATTCAAACTAAGCGTAGAATGTATAAATCACTTTATAAAATACTGGCTCGTTACTGAATGAGAGGGGTTTTAGTATATATCACGACCATGGATGGCAAAAGTATGTATTGTTGCTCCAATACAACTCCAGATGCGACTCCGTTTCGTCCACAAAAAACTAAGTTCCGTTTTCATTCAGAATGACAAGTAGTAGAAAGAATTTACCGCGCCTAATCGCGACATGAGAAAAACAAGCTCGTCCAACATGAACGCTGTACAATGAGTTGTTTATGCTAGCAACATGTAGCAATCCTAGAAATATTTGTAGCGCATTATGTGAAAGAATGGTTCAAATGGTTCAAATGGCTCTTAGCACTATGGGACTTAACATCTGAGGTCATCAGTCCCCTAGAACTTCGAGCTACTTAAACCTAACTAACCTAAGGACATCACACACATCCATGCCCGAGGCAGGATTCGAACCTGCGACCGACGCGGTCGCGCAGTCCCAGACTGTAGCGCCTAGAACCGCTCGGCCACACCGACCGGCTATGTGAAAGAGCCATGTGTGATCACGTGACCGACAGGAACCATGACCAGAACAAGATCAAATTCACGAGCAACTGGGGCCACTCCAGGCCGAATTCTGAACGAATCCTCGCACCAGGCCGTCTGACTGGCCGCTGCAAACCAGAAAGACATATCTCGCGTCTGACCAGGCCAAACAGTTATGCAAGGTATTACATTATCGATACCTGCATGTTCACATGCGTGCCTCTTCGGATAAAACAGATAGCGTCATTTTAATGTATCAAAGAAATGAGTTGGGGCGAGAAACAGACATGTTTCAACTGAGGTGAAAAATAACGGAGAGCCATACATTTCATCCGTGGAGCATCCCGTAGAAGATAGTAAGGGTGAACTTTAGAGCCATAACTACGCCCTCAAATCTGACATACAACGGGCAGGAACTAAGAAGTACCAACACTTGAGAGGAAACAGCAAGTGTGTTATCGGAGGTGACGAGCCGTCATAATAGCAGTGTCATAATAGAAGCCCTTGACCAACAAAATCTGTCATTTACCGGACTACTCATTATTGGTTCACGAAGCGACAGACATTATTTCATTAAAAACATGGAAAAGGGGAAGCGCCTGGTCCTGATATGCTCCATATTTAGGAGATTAGACGGCCGGTGTGGCCGAGCGTTTCTAGGCGCTTCAGTCTGGAACCGCGCGACCGCTACGGTCGCAGGTTCGAATACTGCCTCGGGCATGGATGTGTGTGATGTTCTTAGGTTAGTTAGGTTTAAGTAGTTCTAAGTTCTAGGGGACTGATGACCTCAGATGTTAAGTCCCATAGTGCTAAGAGCCATTTGAACCATTTGAACCATTCTTTCACATAATGCGCTACAAATATTTCTAGGATTGCTACATGTTGCTAGCATAAACAACTCATTGTACAGCTGCGAGGTTGCTGAACGCCATGTTTCGTCAGCCGCACGGAAAGCCCCACGCACCTCTCGAGTGGTATTCGGAGAGGGCTCGCCAGCACGAAAACGAGTAAGACCCTTGCGGATAGCAGTGATAGGAAACGACTGCCGCTTACTAGGCTTCTTCAGTGCTATAGTACCAACAAACCGCAGGCAGCTGAATAAGGCAAGACAACAGAGAAGAGACCCTTCTCTACCAAAAGGAATACAGAGACTTACAGTCCCACAGTGAGCGGAAACGAATGAAAGAAATCGCATTTTCCGTTTCTTCGCGCCTCGTTTAGCCACAGTCTGCAGTCCTGTGCTCACTATCATACGCTCGGTGAAATACTGACAACTATGAATGCACACTTCGATTTTATATCCTGTAAATTAGAACAGTGAAAAGATGTGAAAATTTACTGCTAATATTGCTCTTAAATCAGCTGTATGACACATGTAAATTTTAATTATTTTCAGGTGAGTGCTTTTCAGATTTCTTGAACTGCAGTTTTCTGGAAATTATGTTAAAACAATGTTCTGAACACTGATCTAAACATATTATTATAATTGTATTGAAATGTTTTACTTATATAACTGTTTCTATTAAAAGCAGGCATTGTGACACAGTGAAAGTGAGTATGATCACAAGTTATATTGAGGAAGAGGGAGCCAGTAACAAAGTGTGACATCCCTCCTGGATAGACGCCTGTGACCAGGGGAACTGTACGGATGCTTAGACGAACATTCAAGGGACAAAGTGGTACGGATGTTATCTTCTGACTCAGATGTCCAGGAACGTCACTCAAGGGTACTCGCAGCCCTCATTATACGAACCTGTATGGTATGATGTGAAATTGGAGGCGCTGCTTTAGTGTCAACAGGAATAAGCGTCTAGTTAGGGGCTGTCGCCTATGATGACGAAATTCTGGTCATGGTGCAGGGCAACAGAAGACTCTAATTAAATGTAGATGTAAGCTGGCTACAAAGAATCTCAGTGAAAGCACTAAACTGCAAGTCGAAAATAGATCTAGTTATTTTTGTTTAAAGGGAAGATTGACCAGGACCCAGTATTTAAATTTAACGACTTGGTGATACATAACGAAAACGAGAGCAGTTATCTAAAGAAATACATGGGCGAAGGACGGAATTTTAATTCAAATGTTGAAAAACGTCACATCTGTGAACAACAAGCTCGTCATCATAGTGCACCGGTTAGCCGATCTTTCATCCGGTATTGTAGAGTTGTATCACGGAAATTTACTTACGTCAGTGATGGAGTATGGTTCTAGCGTGTGCACTAACAGGTTCGATTTGATGAGACCCCCAAGTTGGTAAGAAGAATTCAGTGTAATATCATACTATTATCGTTATGTACATTTGGTTCATCCCTCACTGACGGGCTGTTAATTGTAATGGGAGTGCCTTCATTAGACCTATCAATAACGCAGAAATGTGTTGCTGATGAGACGGAAATTTTCATAAAATATAGGAGATGATGGGTAAACACCTTCGAAGCTATGTGACTATAAAACAAGAAGTTCTTGATATTGTTTTTCGGAGCGGTACAGCAACACATGCAAATTCACAATATTCAAATTAGAGACCTGCATAATTAACTGATCTTGATTGTGCAAGTGATCGTTATTTGCAGTAGTATAAAAATCGACAATTGGGAAGTAAGGAAATGGTTGGAAGGAAACTGGACGTCGCGGCCAATGAACTGAACATGTCGTCTAATACTATGGTCGAACGTCTGAATTTTTGCATCAACATACAAACGAATGTTCTACCTTCTCTTTTGAGACTGGCTGCGGGTGGTGCATGCAGATATGTCCATAAAGTAACGTCAACATCTCTTAAAAGCCTCCTAAAAGTTCCACCGGAATCGACCAACATTAAGTTTCTTCGTTTTATCGATAATAAAATACCTCCACTACGACTGACTCCATCATCATCCGCATTAAGCTGTAAATTCGTCTAATATCATGTAAGCTGCTACGTGTGCCTGGCAAATGCGTTTAAATTCATATTATACTCTTTGGAGGTAATAATAAGGTTCGAATAATCTCTTAGCAATTGCTTTTGGTTCTTTCAATATGGGCCAGTTAGACATAAGATAACAACACTTTTATCTCTGCCGAAGCAAACGTATTTTCATATTTGATTTTGGTTTTCCACCGCATAGTCGAATATGAATTCTGCATTAAATTTTACTCCTTCAGGTTGTGGGATATCGTCGTTTTCAGTATAATTCTTGTACGTGATGCCGTCAACGCTTGAATGTATTTCCTCCATTAGCTGATATTTATATTAGGGTAGTATTTTTGAAAATACATATACATTCTTGATGCGATTAATGTCTGGACACACTAGAAGAGACCTGATAATTTTTCAGCAGTCAGATGGGCCAATAATTAAAGATATGCTGCTGTTCAGCAGTAATGATCCATTTTCTTATTCTGTTTAGCAGAATTATTTTCAGATCAGCCAGTTACCACAAAGTCCTCGTGAAGTGGATGTTTCGTCTACGACTACACTAACAAACATGGGTTGTTATAGGAAATAAGAACACAGATATCATAGACACTGTGTTTATTTTTTACGTGTAGTCAGATATATATACATACTCAAATAGTGACGTAATTCGAAGCCTACATCAACTGCTGTAAACTCATACATATATTCAGGTATTGGTGTGCACCACACTTCCAAATACTGGGGTACATTTTTGTCTGTGTGATTTGCAGTTTGTCGAGACAGTTATAATAGACTGACCAATAATGTTTCCATTTCAATCACTGATTTAGTGCATATTATATGGCGTAGCTGCTATAAATTAATAACTTGAAGATCAATTCCTGATTGTAAGCGGATTCTGTTTTGTTAAAAAGATTGATTGTTCGTGGAAAGTCGTCTGCACTGATTTTGTGATTGCTGAACACCACTGTAGGTGTGTGACTATTTTGAGCGAACATGACAGCAATCGCAGTTCATTTACCACACAGTCTACACCACTCCATAGAGGATAATACCAGTTTAGTGCACATCAACAAGGGCTTTTAAAAATCACAGCTGGAAGGAATTGACGATCAGACAACATCCAGATTCTAATATGTTTACTTTTATTTGACTTGAATATGAAATTTGACTATGGATATGTACACCAGTTGAGATATTTACAGGATGGCGGCAATGTAGCTTGACACTTCATGAGGTTGATGTTAGCTCATCTATCGCACATTACTAACTGAAGTCATTACTTATGGGCGTTGAATACATTATGTTTTTTCAATGGAGTGTGGGTAACTTCATAAAAAAAATAAGTGTGCAATCAATGTATTAAAGTTCTCTGAAAGGGTTGGGGGAGACTAACTATTTCAATACTTGGTACTATAGGAGAGCTAATATTTGAACCTACCACCACAACCCCATGTGGAACCTACTGCTTTAATCTACAATTACTACAACTGCAAGTCTACCAACTGCACTATCGCTACTACACATCCTTATTCACTTTGTAGTGGGTGATCATCTAAAAGGAAGTTATTAGTGTACGAGTATCATCTTCAAGTTTGTTTATTCACTGATTAAGTTCCAAGGGTTTCGAATCAATATATTCTTTAGTTACTACGAGAGTCGTTCAATAAGTAGTGCAATACAATGTTCTTGTGAAAGCAGGTTGCTTTCGTTCAGGATTGCAATAGACCATGTTATTCTCCACTCTTTTGGCCACAAAATCCTATTTTCCAAAGTAATCCCCATTCAATGCCACGGTCTTACGCCACCTTACTGTAAGGGTCTGTGAGCTAGCGCGGTAACAATCCACTGTTCATCTTGCTGCATCAATAACCTCTCCATTATCCTCGTACTGCTTTCCATGGAGAGCATCTTTTATTGGACGAAACAGATGGAAGTCGGAAGGTGCGAGACCCGTGCTGTAGGATGGATGAGGAAGAACAGTCCAATGAAGTTTTGTCAGCTTCTGGTGGGTGTGCAGATTTGGGTCTCACGTTGTCATGGAGAAGGAGAAGTTCGTTTGCATTTGTGTGTCGACGAATACACTGAAGTCGTTTTCTCAATTTCCTGTGGGTAGAACAGTACACTTCAGAGTTGATTGTAGCACCTGAGAGAGGACATCAATCAGAATAGCCCATTCAGAGGCCCAAAAGACCGTCGCCATGAATTCACCGGCTGAGTGTGCAGCTTTCAATTTTTTATTCGGAGGAGACGTGGTGTGGGACCACTGCGTGGATTACCGTTTTGCATCTGGTTCGATGAGACTATGTTTCATCGCCTGTGACGATGCTCGACAAAAAATTGTCACAATCGGTCTCATAACGATGAAGCAATTCTGCACAGATGGTGTTCTGTTATGCCGCGAGGAACCCAGCTGGCACACACAGCTTTGAGAACCTCATCTGGTGGACAAGAGTGTCAGCACTACCAATAGAGACGTCCAGTCGAGCATCGAGGTGTTTAATTGCGATCCGTCGATTACCACGAATAGAAGGGTCCGCACGTTCCAACATTGCAGGAGTCACAGCTGTCTGCGCCTGCTTAGCACGTGGGAGGTCGGAGAGGTTTGCGCGACCTCATTGCAATGATAACAGGCGCTTCGGCCGCTTTAATTCACTTCCAGGTCTCCGTAGAGAGTCTGCAAGCGCCTATGAACTTCTGCGATGCTCTGATTTTCCGCCAAAAAACACTCAATGACAGCTCTCTGCTTGGAATGAACCTCCGTTACAGTCGCCAATTTGAAGGTCATATATATCTTCACCATCTATCGTACATTGATGAAGCTAGAGGGTGTGATGCCGTAATGTTCCACGATGTCCCAAAACAAGTTCCTCATTTTTTCAACCAAAGTTGGCCCAGAAAAGAGTGTGTTGCTTTAACTACTGAACTCCTCTTGGACATTGTAACTTGAAACACAAATAACGTGAAGAGTGAATTTTCTCGTGTCAGCTGCAAATATGCCTGCAGGTCCTTACACATCTGAGTGCTTTTCATCATGATAACAGCTTTATACCTGCAGGAGGAAAACATGTTAGAACCTTCTATAAGGATTTTCAGGTTTCCAGCTAGGCTTGGTATAAGGTAAACCATGGCATCACAAATAGCAGGTAGGCAGGGGGGAAACTATGTTTGGATTTTCAGGTTTCCAGCTATGCTTGGTATAGGGAAAGCCATAGCATCACAAATAGGAGGTAGGCAAGGGGAAAGTATGTTTATATCACCAAGCAAGTTGCTGGAAACAGCTAGCAGGTTTATTCAGGCAATGGGAAAACATCTTTTGTCTTTACTATGAATAGTACCCTTCTAAGTATATTTTTATGTTGCATAAAAACAGGTCATCTATTAATAGCAACCCATGCACCAGCCTGTGTGTAACGAGACATACCTGTGAGAGAAAATCGCAAATATTTCTGGAGGCTTAGATGTCCAGTGGAGAAAACATCATTGCCCCGGCTCTGAACAGCAGACTGTCCCATTCCTGAGTGAAATTAGAATCCCCAGCTTAGCACGGCCTTGTTGTGAGCATGCCGTGGACTCGGAGGTAGGAAGGGTAAAGGGAAGCTGGAGCAAGGGAGGCCAATGTAGTTCAGAAGAGGTGGGGAGATGGTGACCATTGCCCACACAATTGGCATCGAGTAGAGACCTAGGCAGCCAGTTGAGGGTAGGTAGTGGTGTGCAGTAAGTCAGTCACTTATACCTGCAGTGTCTAGCTATCCAGGTAGATGACTACTGCATAGCTGCGGTGGACTGACCTAGCCTGGTGTCGCTGTTAGCTGAGGTTGCATCAAGCAGTCATTTATTCATGGCGTGTGATCCGGCACAACACAGTAAACTGGACTATGCGCTGCATGTACGTTGCATGATGCGAACACCCAATTCAGGCTGCCAATCATTAAATTTTCGGCTGCAGAAAGGGGGCTTTTAACGGTGTGCTCTTTGTTTTTCCGATCCTAACAGTGGTGGCAGGCGGCCATCTCCCCGCCTCTTCTCAACCCCTGCTCCCACCAGCCTGCGTCCGAAGTAGAGCTCCTGTTTACATCAGTGATGGCGTTTGTGGAGACGACCATCGACCTGGTGTAGCAAAAATGTGATTCACTGGAAGAGCCGACGCGTTTCCATAGATCAACGGTCGAATACCGAATTCAGTGACCACTGCAATCATAATTGACGATGTCATTACGTCAACATGTGAACAGGTAGGGGTGACTGCTGCGGAGCTCCATGTTCAGCAATTTACGATGAACGTTGTGCACCGAAACACTTGTGCGTGCACCAGAGTTGTACTCTTTCGGCAGAGATTTCACAGATCACCATCTGTCCAACTTTACAGAGCATACAAGCATACAAACCCCACGATCTGTGAAGAGTCGTGAACGTCCAACAATTTAGCTCCTAGTAGTAGTTTCACTATCCTTCAGCCTCTTTCTGTAGATTCTCACGATAGCAGCACGTGAACATTCGACTATCTTGGCCATTCTCGAGATACTCGTTCACAAGCTCTGCATAATAATAATCTGCTTTTTGTCAAAGTCGCTTATCTCAGTGGATTTCCCCATTTGCAGTCCATATCTTCGCTAGGGTGATCCCCCGTCTGCGTCTCTTCTGTTACCACGTCACGTGCCCGCAACGCCACCAGGGGGCATCCATCGTAGCGGTGGGCAGTGGTCGTAATGGTTCGGCTTATCAGTGTACGTGTGTCGTGCAAGATATAACTTGTTAATTTTGTGTTCAGGTGTCCTGCACATGCAGCTCGTGTGGAGAAGTCAAATACCACACACACACACACACACACACACACACACACAGCCATGCTCGAGGGAGGGCTCGAACCTCCGCCAGGACCGTCGATTATTCAAAATGAATCTTAGTGATGAAGAGAGGATACATAGTTTTCAAGTGGTAGAGGACAAACAAGCACGGGATGATAATGAAACTATTATTAAGGGAACAGGAATGGAATTAATACTGTAGATCAGCTACAAGTCAGAGGTAGCTTACATTTATTGGCATGTTTCACTTGACAGAAGTGAGCTTCTTCAGAAATTAAGTAGCCTAATGCCAAAGTTAAAAAATATTTTACAGTTTATAGTGCCGTCGTCATACTGTGATAGGCAATGAAAAGATTGTAACAAACAATGATGAGCCTGAAATGAGACTATGAGCAATAAGGAAAGTCGATATGAGAGAAGGGGATGAAAATCTGGATCAGTGGACTCAGGAAACAATTAAGGAATGTATTTAGGATGATGTGACGTCAAACTGCGGATGATATAACAGTAGGTAGGGTGAAGGAGAAGGACCCTAGATCTGTCAGTATAGATTCCGTACAAAAAACTAAGAACGAGAAGTGGCCAAATGGAGCCGTGGAGAAATGAGAGAATGACCTACGAGATGTGGGACAGGACTTTTGGAATATAAGGAGGAAAAATGTGAAGAGTATAAGGACAGACATGAGAGAATAAAAGAAAGATTAGGGATAATGGATAAAGAAGATTATGGTAGGAATAACAATTTAGTGACAGTGATGAAGAAGTAAATAAAATAACAAATGCAGTAACAAATGAATATTCCAGTGAACAGGAGGAGGAAAAAAAGGGTTTCATGTGATGGCATCCCAAAATGAGTAGCAACAGTGTCAATGAGGTGGCTGAATTGAAATAGAATATGATCAAGTCTAAGAAAGGATGTGCTCTGAAAAATGTTGTTAACTTACAATTGTGCACAATTAGGAACACAATACTAAAATATTAACGTAATGAAAATAACAAGAGAAATAAAATTCTGGGATTCATGATTCAAATAAAGGCAAATGGCACCAAGTAGGTTTAATTAGGGGAAGTCTCGAAAAGGAGGAAATGAACCAGAGTAAACTATAAATGTTTGATAACGTAACAGGTAGTTATTTCTGTAGAAATATATGAACTTTTGTTGAGATGTAATGGATTGGATTGTGTTTAAGAGGCCATAGCCGAAGCGTCCATTATTGGTTTTAAAAAAACGATTTGACTAAAACAGAGAATCATTTAACTGATGCGCTGAATGATCCTAAGACTAACACAGATAAGAACAAGAAATATAAATGAAGAAAATGCATCCTTTTAGCCTTCATATAGTTATCTGAATCTGAGATAGTCAAGAGATTTGTGGTATATATCGATTTTGAACCGTGTAGAGAACGATAGTTTTTCCAAGTAAGATATCGAGTAATAGTGATATTGTGAAAATTTAACAACTGCTACTAATGTAAAAAAGAGAATATGGGAACATTGAGGGAGTGTTTCATGAAAAAGCTTATAATAAAAATGGGCCTGAGAAACGAGGATGCAGTGAGAACTCTACAATTTGACTTTCATTACTTTTTCTTTTATTTTAGAAATTTTATTTGCTTGTAAGTCGGATTTTGAGAAGAGTTTTGGCTATCTCTAAATATGTTATAATATTTCTTATTAAAACGTGTAAATAAATAGGGTCACTTATGAAGTTGTGGGACTAAATTTACTTTCTTCTGATAGGGCAAAACCGCAGTAGTTGCTAGCTTTAAATCTGACAGCTATAGTGCATTTGTCTGAGGCTGTTGTGGCTGGTTTGTTCACAATATCAAATGAGTTGCATGCGTTGGGTGCGCTAATGTATGTGGAGTGATTGGGTGCATAGCGGGTTGCATGCATACCACTTATTAACAACATTGGTGTTATATACTTGTGAGCAACGTATTTTAAGTCAAGGAATGATATTTACGTAATTTTTTCGGCCTGCTTGTTGCATGCTTGAGTAAAAGCACAGAGCTAATATATGTTTACAGCGATATTGATCTGGAGTTAGACGCTAAATTATATTTACACCCATATGCATACACTCACACACATATGCGCGCGCTTGAGCTTGAGTGCACGAACACACACACGCACACACACACACACACACACACACACACACACACACAAACACACACACACACACACACACACACACACACACACACACACCCGCTCACGGGCGCGTGCACGAACGAATATGCGCGGCACAAACAATAATTTTAAGGAAAAAAATTTTCTTTTTATCCTAGAACTTTTTTTAAAGTTATTAGTCGTATAAGACACAGCTGCCTGATTAGACGTTAGGTATGGGCGCTAAGGATTTACGACCAAATAATTCTATCGTCATCGCCAACTGTACAACTACTACTAATTTCAGATGCTTTGCACTGAATGGCAAACTCCAACATTGTTGGTTTTGACAGAACAAAAGCTTCATATTGTGGGGGTTTCTGCCTGCTGAAACACAATGTTACTTCTTGTTATTCTAAGAGTGTCTAGAATGTGAAACAGACATATAATTCCATGTTCTGTCACAGTTGGTAACAGATAAGGCTACTGAGCAAATATTGACCAGCTTGTTTATGATGTTACGAAAACTGAAAAGCACAGTGCTAATCGCAGTCGGAACACAAAGAATTTCTCCAGTAGTTTACAAGCAAGAAACGTTACGCTTCGTTATAGCTTGCAATCAGTTATTGTGTTACCAAGTGCGTTTACGCCTGTCGTTCTCGTTTCACTGCTTTCTGCTATCGTCGCTCTCAGTGTTATTGTTACGACCGACACTGTGGCGACACCTCAATAACAGGCACACCGTTACCTATTCCATTTCTGATCATAAACTTTCTTATGTAGCTTTATGTGCAATAGAAACACCGAAAAACACATTTATCGAGTTGAATGGCAGTGTAAACAAGAGATTATAACAACTACTCGACACTGACTGATTCTTGCCTATTGTTTTCAGGTATTGAGCAAATGTACCTTATTTCACGAAGGGGGACGTCATGCTCATAAAGGGATTTTTCATACCTGTCTCATACTTATTTTGATCCGATTCAGTGATAAATTTTCAGAATGAGATTTTCAGTCTGCAGCGGAGTGTACGCTGATATGAAACTTCTTGGCAAATTAAAACTGTGTGCCCGACCGAGGCTCTAACTCGGGACCATTGCCTTTCGCGGGCAAGTGCTCTACCATCTTCTTTTTTTTTTAATTGTTCTCATTTTGTTCGATTTTGTTCGTTGAATTCGTTCAGTGCGGATGTCGCAGGACACCCGTTCAAGTTCAGTGTTGAGCCATTGACTCAGGGCAGCTAACCCTCTGGCCGAAGACGCTGAGCTACCGTGCTGGCTTAAAAATAAACTTATCAATCGAGGAAAGACTTGAACCAAGGTCCTCTCATCCCGCAGCTGCTCACGCTAACCACGTCTCCTACCTTCCAAACCTTACAGAAGCTCTCCTGCGAACCTTGCAGAACTATCACTCCTGAAAGAAAAGGATACTGAGGAGACATGGCCTAGCCACAGTCTGGGGGATGTTTCCAGAATGAGATTTTCACTCTGCAGCGATGTGTGCGCTGATATGAAACATCCTGGCAGATTAGAACTGTGTGCCCGACCGAGACTCGAACTCGGGACCTTTGCCTTTCAGGAGTGCTAGTTCTGCAAGGTTTGCAGGAGAGCTTCTGTAAAGTTTGGAAGGTAGGAGACGAGATACTGGCAGAAGTAAAGCTGTGAGGACCGGGCGTGAGTCGTGCTTCGGTAGCTCAGATGGAAGAGTACTTTCCCGCGAAAGGCAAAGGTCCCGAGTTCGAGTCTCGGTCGGGCACACAGTTTTAATCTGCCAGGAAGTTTCAAATTTAACTATTACATCCTTAATTGGATGGAGGGCGCTCGTCACCCATTGATTCCATAAACTCTATGCTACATTTTAACAATAATGTCTTTTATTTTATTTGCAGTCTCACATTTTATGCAATGATAATCGGTTTCATTCAAAGGCATGACAGCTTTGATCCATTGCAGTAGCAAAGCATCCAGTCATTTTCAGGTGCTGTACATAGCGTCTGTAAGTCTTCTAGATGCCGTGATAGAACACTACGTCCGTAAGTCACAAACGGTACAGTAACATTAGTGATTTACAAGCGATTCTACAGCAGCTGAAATTGTCTGGTTGCTCTTAAACAGCTATTGTTCCCAACATGTACTATAGTTGAACGAAATGAGCAATCATTCGGCAAAAACGCCTTAGTGGCTTGTAATAAAAGAAATTTCAGACATTCACTCCCCGTGCGTTTGTGTGCTGAACAGTATGTCAAGCTTCCACTGATTATACATCTTTCTAAAGACTACTGTATGTGAGTAAAGCCGAAATTTACCATTAACTACAGTGTCATACTGCACAGAATAGTAACGGGTAGAAATTAGAAAAATTTTATTAAAATTCACTCACATTGCCAAAGACAGAACCAAATGATTCCAGAGACAGAGGATGAAGCAGGAAGCGAGGCAGTATGCCGCAAGTGGGTCAGGTTGTCGACACATTACGACACCGTTTGTCGTGTGAAGAAACACAATCAGTGGAAAGGACGACGGAAAACCAAAGGAAGTGAGACACGCATATCTGTTAGATTGTACGACATGTTGCAAGAAACTGTACATCTTTCACTAAAGCACATAGTGAGAAAATGACTCGGCAGTTAATAGCCTGTTACGTCAGTAGAGCAGAATAAGGACGACACATGTGATCATCACGAACTGAACGTTGCCACGATAGCTCATTTTAAATATCCCAGCTCTCCAGCTCTGTCATTAGTTGATAATTGGGACCGATGGCATTCGCAGCTCTCGATTCCACGATTTCAGTACTGTAGTGAATCTATGTCCTAGATCCTCCAGCACAGTCTATGTTTGGGGTCCTCTCAACTCATCTCATAAAGGGTACCCAAGGCATGCTGCGTTCTTGGAATGCTATACAACAATTCAAGCAAATCACATTAATAGTTTTCATTACACCAAAGAAGATAAATAAAACTTAACTTTGTATTACAAGAACGTGTAGCAGGCGATAGGCGACAGGCAAACAGTCAGTGTCTTTCTCTGTATACTGTGTCCATACAAGCAATGGATATGGGTCACTAATAAATGCTATCGTAGTGCTCTCCTAGTGCCGGTCTAGTACTGTGAGGCCGACGCTGTAAGAAGCGGCGCTTACATTTTCTCAGGTTGTTCCTGTCGCGGTGCGGTCCTAATTGGCTGACGTCGTCTGACAGCCTACTCTGCTCTTGTGTTCTTCATCTTCGTGCCAGCGCTTGTGGTTACGCCGGAACCCTATGAACTAGCGGATGATGTACTCGAAATATACTCCAGCATCCGGCCCGAGACGACTTCGAGCTAGGCAATGGCCGCGCCTGCTCGCTACCAGAATGCCGCAGTACTGGGCTCGCCAAACATCGTCTGGGCTTGCAACCCCAGAGCTGACCAGGTGCCAGCTAGAATCCAACACGCAGCTGAATGAGCAACAAAAAAGTGGTGCAAATGGCTCTGAGCACTATGGGACTTAACATCAATGGTCATCAGTCCCCTAGAACTTAGAATACTTAAACCTAATTAACATAAGGACATCACACAAAACCCAGCCATCACGAGGCAGAGAAAATCCCTGACCCCGCCGGGAATCGGACCCGGGAACCCGGGTGTGGGAAGCGAGAACGCTACCGCACGATCACGAGATGCGGGCGAATGAGCAACAGCCGAGGCTGACGCGGAAGAGCTGTGACTTAAATGGTTGAACTCTGATAATATTTTTCTAGCGTCGTTGACACTTCACAGGTTCCCAATAGCTATCCCGTCGTACGCTGAGCAGTCTCCACTCGGCCCTCTGTAGGAGTGTGGTGGTGCAGTGTTCAAGGCACCCGACTCACTGCTGAGAGGAGTGGACTTCAAACCTGCTGTAGGTCGCCAAACGTACCTCTAATCTATGTGAACCAAAACTGGAAATTTGTGGTAAGGTCTTATGGGACCAAACTGCGGAGGTCATCGCCCCCTAAGCTTACACACTACTTAATCTTACTTAAACTAACTTACGCTAAGGACAACACACACACACCCTAAACCGCTTGGTTACCCCGCGTGGCATGAAGCAATTTCGGGGACAATCATGTCCGACAAAGTCGGGTATTTATCCTCTCCTACCCGAGAGGATGTTAAACTCTGATTTTCTTACCTTTCTTCGATCTCAGTGGTTAAATTTGCTTCATTATTGCTTAACAACGATGTACTTTGTGTTCGGCGGAAACTGCTATGATGTAATATACGAAGTTTCAAGGTGTGTTTCCTGCGACTGTGAAATTTTACATGGACCAGAGAAACGATATCGCCATGTAGGCAGAACCATCCTCACCGAATTACTTTTTAATATAGGTAGACGACAAGTTTCTAAAAAGAGACTAATCCTGTATACCAGATTCATCACGAAAATAGAGGGAAGCATCTACTTTCCGTTTTTGAATATCTAGCCGCAGGAAAACCTGATGGAACTTTGGGGTATGGATTATACAAGAAACTGTCCCACAGACGTGCATGTTCCAGTGACTCGTTGTCACAAATTGAGGAGACCATATTTTGCTCTGATGAGGCTGGAGCACAGAGGGAGGGTTACGAGAAACGATCGTTCCTTCACCCATACAAAGTGACAAGACAGAAAAATGAGAACAGAAGACGGCCTCCCTGCCATATGATGGAACAACAGCGAGAATCAGCCGAACATTGATGAGGAATGGAACGAAGTTTTTATTCTGACAGTATGATAAATTGATAAATCGGGACAGTGTGGCAGATAAACAAGGACTCCATACACCTGAAGTGTATCAAATTCCATGAAATAGAGAATGATGACTAAAGTAACGGCAGATTCAATCATGTACTTAAAAACTTTCAAGTAAATGAACATTGTGATGGTGCAGACCGATACGGCTGCACACAAAATTTTTAAAAAACAAAGCTGCTGTACGAGCGCAGGTGCGAGCTTGTTGGCTGCACTCACCTTCGACAGGCGGCAGCGTTGACCGGGAGAGGGCGGCATGGCTTGGCACTTAGCTGAGCAAACCACTGCAAATTTCAGTATCGGACACTGACGGCATGAGAAATACCGCGGCTGTAGGAGACCAGTAAGTAAACTGGTGGTCCGGCACATAGGCTAGGAAAATCATGTTGGAACTTCACTGACACAACAAACTATTAAAAATCAATTACTTCAAGGATAGCTCCGAGCCAGACGCCGGTAGCGAGCATTCCACTGAGCCCAAGCCAACACCCTTCGCGACTTCATGTCAAGCGAGAGATCATTGGGGGCGAGCGAAGGTCTGTTGTGTTTTTCTGAAAGCTGGTGGTACCTTGGTGCCAGTGGTGGTCGTGTGTTGGTTACAAAGAGACCAGTTGAAGGCCTACAGCCAAACTGTCTGTGTGGTAGACAGACTAGACCTACCCCTGGAGTGCAATTCCGTATGACGGCAGGAGCACTCTTGTGGTTATCACACGCACTCGGACTGCATATTTGTTCGAGGATCTGATGATTCGACCAGTTGCACTGCCACAGGAACAGTAGTTCAATGGGTGTTTTCCAATAGGATAATTCTCGTCTACATACTGCTGTTGTAACCCAACATGACGTACAGAGTGTCGAAATGTTGCCCTAGCCTGATCGACCACGGTACCTCCCTCCAACCGAGCACGTATGGGACATCATCAGACGACAACTCCAGCGTTATCCACAAACTGTACTAACTGTCCGTTTGCTGATGGAAGTATGGAAGTTCGACAGTCATGAAGCTCCATCTTAAAAAGCTGACATCTGGCACTTGTAAAAAACAATGCATGAACGTTTGGAACGTTTGGATGATTGCATTCCTTGTTCTGGCTGTTACATCGGCTATTAACGTCCCAACCTTCGAAATTTGCATTGGCTTATCTCGTGCTTACATTAATCCAGCAATGTTTATCACTAAAATATGTTACGTAAACAATTATATACCCGAAATTTCTTTCTTCAACATTAATTAATTTTTGGTTTTACTATTTTTTTCCATCATTGTATTTTTTGATTGAATACAGCTACATCAGCATGGGGATGCCCGAGACGCAGCTAGCCACAGTGCGAGCAGTGTACAAATTGCTGATCGCGGCACACGACAGGAACAACGTAGAAGATAAGTGCCGGGTGGTCGACCGATTGGAAAATCATAGGGGAAAGTGTCCATCACTCACATTTGTCAACGAGTGCGAGGACTTTGCACTATTACGTGGTCAATATGAAACTCCTAGCGAATTTCCGGCTGCATGCGGTACATTTGGCGGCTCTCTCCTTTACGCAGCCTGTCGCGTGCAATATAGTGATGAAGACCAATTTAGTCGTGGAACGGCGCATGAAATAGGGAAAGCGGTTAGAAACCTCTTGGCATTTCTCCAACGTACGTCACCGCCCACCATCACCCTTGATGGCATATTATTCCCGGAAGATGACCTTTACCCTAAAACGAAGAGAAACGACGTCAATTGCCCGAAAGGACAGATAGCGTATTACATTCCCTCCAATACGGAACGTTGTGTTGGTGACTTATGGACATACCTCAAAACAGAGCACTATCGGATTCAACGAACCGCACATTACATGACTCCATACGCAAAGTTTCTCGTAAAAGCAATAATGGATCCTCCAGTGAACTGGGGAGTGTAAAGTTACAGAAGACTACTGAGGAAACTATAGGAAGGAGAACGACAGAGTAAAAGACGGAAATTCATTGGAGTAAAGATAAGACAGACTGAGAAGACGAACTTTAAAGTTTAGCCGGTCACCGGGGAAAAATACAATCAGACGCCAGAAAAAGATCAACCAGCGAAAAGACACGAAATTATCAATGTCAGTGAAGAAGAAGTGTCAGATAACTTCGTTCAGAGAGATGGAAGTGGTGCGGTATGCCACTTCCCATATTTCCTTAGATTATATTATTTTACACATTTCCATCTACTTCAGGTCATAAGTTTAGACCCTACATAAAAAGACCTGAAGCATACACGCTAGCCAAAGAAAGCAAAAAAGATAAAACATATGGATGGGCTGTGTGGGAAGATGGGAGATGCAAAAAAGGAAACAAAAGAACAAGATGAAGAAAGGTGTTAAGGCTCGAGTAAGGTGAGCAATCTGGTGTGCAGGACGGCAGCCAGTCAAGGAATATTTTAGAGAATTGGTTTAAGAAATTTATTTCAAAGGCCCAGTGGGATCTTTACAAGTTTTCTCCCAGAGTAATTCACAAGTCGCTTGCCTTTCAAAACCGAAACGGTTCTGTCCAGTTAAAGCTGCTGACAGGAGACGCCTTGAACCCTCTGCTGTAAACGCTAGAGAATTCACGCCATTGATTTTAGCCAATAGCGTGTGCGGGATACCGATCACGTGTGAGGACGCCGGAGAGTCCTGTGGAATAGAACACAGTTGCTTCTCTCTCTTGTAATCCAGACCTCCAGCAGAACAGACGTCTTTTTGGAAGGCAGACCCTCCGGCTCTGCGTTTCGCGACCGGCCACCAACGTAAGTCGACATGAACCACATCCCTTTCCGTTGCGAATTTTAATTAGTTATTCGACCTCCTAGACTGGCCTAAACCTGCTAACTTCCGACCCTAGGAGCGCACTTTGTACTCTGTATATTGAAATATATCCTGTTCATTGTGCTTAATTTCCTGTTTTGTCATTTAACGGCAGACCTGGATGCCCACTATCAAATCCCGACCGCTCGACCTCTTCCACACTGCAGCCACGAGGCATATTTAACAGCTTTCTTCCCCCTTCCCTGCCAAGCTATACATTACCATCGGTTGCAGAATTCCCTCGTTAACTTCCCCTAACTTTACAATTGGTTTCAGAAGTGGGACGTTAGCGTCTGTATAACTTTACACTGGGTTCTACTCAAGGACCGGCACATATTTTTATATGTTTCCAGTAAACTGTACAGCAGTATTGCTATGGCGCTTGCAGTTTGCTAATAGATTTCATGTATTAATTTAGACTTCATTATTCATGTGTAAATGCATATATTTCTGTTTGTTTCTGAATCATTAACATCAAAATAGCGGGAAGTAGCTTTTACACTGACAAAACTTTTACTGTTTAACAACCTAGTGAACTTAGCAAAAAATTTAGGAGATCATCGAAAGCTGAGAAAATGATGCATTCTACATATGTACAGAGTTTTTAAGAATTTGTGGCCAATGCTTGTATGCGAATTTTTGTAACGGCAGTGCGACGACATAAAGAGGCGGCGGTCAGTTTGGCTTTGGTCAAACTTGTGCGAGAGCTGAAGCAGTGTGGACGTACCGGTATGCATCTAAGAGCGGCGTTTATGTCGTATTTATTTAGAATTCCGTGGGAACGTCAAAAGATTTCGGCGAGTTAGCAAGTACACGGTTCAAATGGTTCAAATGGCTCTGAGCACTATGGGACTTAACTTCTAAGGTCATCAGTCCCCTACAACTTAGAACTACTTAAACCTAACTAACCTAAGGACACCACACACATCTACGCCCTAGGCAGGATTCGAACCTGCGACCGTAGCGGTCGCGCGGTTCCAGACTGTAGCGCCTAGAACCGGTCGGCCACCGCGGCAGGCAAGTATACGGCAGTAGAATCATTCACGCAAGGTGAAACATTTCTGTGAGTTTGCAATGATTTGGTATTGTAATTAATACTGTTTAGCGTCAAATACTGGTTAGTGTTGAACACTGGTTAGTGGTGAACTGAGAGCAATTCAATTTTCACAAAATTTTTAGATTTATTTTTCTTATGACTCGCAGCAACACGTTCAATCAACTTCGGAAGATGAAGTTTATCCTATACGAGAAGAATGTAAATAATAGGCGGTATCTGAGCTAGGTCCCTACTCAGTCCAAAGCCTCGAAAAATTCTAGGTACAACTTGCTTCAGATCCAAGTTAAAGTTCTGAGATGTTAAATGGGAAAAATCACAACAAGTCCGAACCAACACTCTAGATCGGCGAATTCGGGATCGCCACCTGACGAAAAAACACTCTAAGTCCACTGGTCGAAAATATTACTAAATACTCACTGGGGACACGCGCGAAAGTGTTCTAAGTCCTCAACTGAGCACTCAGAAAAATGTCATTAGTTTCACGAAGCGACTGACTTGCTGCCGACCGAACTCAAACAGAAAATACTTCCGAATACTATAGAAACTAGCGTGTCAGAGCGAAGATGCCAGCCAGTTATTTATATTCTCGCCTAGGTCCCGTGAGTTAAATCAAGTATAGTTGCTTCCTAATTACGTAAAAATGTAAATTATGTGATATATAAATCTACGTCAATATGGGCCTGTAATATATTGGATGACGCCTATTGCCTTTCTTGAATATTGGTGTGACCTGTGCAACTTTCCTGTCTTTGGGTAAGTATCTTACGTAGAGAGAGCAATTGTATATTATCGTTACGTATGGAGCTATTGCATCAGCATATTCTGAAAAGAACCTAATTGTTATACAATCTGGATGGGAAGATCTTCTTGTATTTAGTGATTTAAGTAGCTTCACTACTCCGAGGATATCTACTTCAAAGTCACTCGTGTTGGAAGCTGTTATTGATTCAAATTTTGGAATATTTACTTCGTATTCCTTAGTGAATGAATTTCGGAAGGCTGTGTTTCGTAACTCTGCCTTAATAGCACTGTCATCGACTGGATTTCAGCAGAAAATGCATTTATTGGTCCTGCCGCTAGTAAACTATGTATATGACTAGAATCCCTTTGGATTTTCTGCCGGGTTTAGAAACTATTATAAGCATCTTGCACTGGATACTACGAACCAGATCACGCGCAACCAAATTCCGTATACGGTGAGGCGTCGTCGTGCAGCAACACGAGTCCTTTCGAAATCAATTCCGGTCGTTTCCCCCGAATCACGTGCTGCAACCTTTCCAGTGTGGAGCAATAAGTAGGAACATTCACAGTCTTACCATGAGTCAGGAAATCAACCAGCAGCAGATCCTACGGGTCCCAAATGCCTGCGCCATAAATTTCATCTTTCTTATGAAGCTGAGATGAGATGTGTCTCCATAACATTGATGCTTTCATCCTCTCAGGTGCTTCATGGGGCACCCATGTTTTATCCACTGTGTTAACACAGTGCAGAAATGGAACAATCACTACCTGATACAACATTAAGTGCCGGCCGTGGTGGTCTCGCCGTTCTAGGCGCGCAGTCCGGAACCGTGCGACTGCTACGGTTGCAGGTTTGAATCCTGCCTCGGGCATGGATGTGTGTGATGTCCTTAGGTTAGTTAGGTTTAAGTAGTTCTAAGTTCTAGGGGACTGATGACCACAGCAGTTGAGTCCCATAGTGCTCAGAGCCATTTTGAACAACATTAAGTGCCGGAGAGGAAAGCCCATTCGCTTGGGCGTATTTTAGTTGTAGTGGTATTCAACCAGAACAAGTTTTCCTGTAGTGTAATATATTGCCCATGATATCCAATAAACTGCTAGTGGAGATGTTCAGACTGTGTGCAATCAGCTTCACAAGAGTTCAAAGATCGTCTTCAGTCAGCGCTTCTACACATAATACGTCATCTGTGGTGAACGTGCTCAGCCTCCTGGACCTTTGCTTGTGTGCCCTGCCTTCATCAAGTTCGTGGTGGGAAAACCACATTTGCTCTTGCGGCAATACACTATGCTCTGTAAACGTTCACTAGTTGGCGATGATTTTCAGATGGGGGTGTTTTATTTAAACACAAAAAAACTTCTTACATTTCGCATTTCATCAGTGCCTGTAACATCAAACTATAGTACGAAGCGCAGTGGCACAGTTTACTCTGCCTACCGGTGTCCTTTAAAATTTTTGATCGTCCCTTCTCTACAGATTTGGAATTTATTGTGATCAGCCAAAACATTTGCCCACCTGCTTAATAGACCGGCCGCGGTGGCCGAGCGGTTCTAGGCGCTTCAGTCAGGAACCGCGCGACTGCTACGGTCGCAGGCTCGAATCCTGCCTCGGGCATGGATGTGTGTGATGTCCTTAGGTTGGTTAGGTTTAAGTAGTTCTAAGTTATAGGGGACTGATGACCACAGATGTTAAGTCCCATAGTGTTCAGAGCCATTTTTGAACCTGCTTAATAGGGCGTCGGTCCATATCTTGACCGCAACGCTACAGCTATTGTGCGGGGCATGGACCCGATAAGTCCTTGGCACGTTTCCGGAGCAATGCGGCACTAGGTGTTTACGCGCACGTAGTACGCGTATTCCACAGCAGTGAAGGGGTCTTCGATTACCAGCACAGGTGCCAGAGAGGCCATGGTGAGTGCCCCTCAATGCATAACACTGCCCCAACCGGGGTGCGTCCGTGGCTCAGAGCATGTTTCGCGCAGCTGTCATCAGAGTAACAGGGAGAACATGGCAAGTACCATAACCCGATTTCCCAGAAATGGAAGAGAGCTCAAAATAAGCGAAAACGTGTCTCGGCTTATCCATAGATACTCGACCATTTCTGAGAAAACTTTTGCAGGTACATTACGTACCTTTTAGGAAGTGAGTATTTCAACCGAGGCGGTAGCACAGTGGTAATCGACGCGTCTTCACAGTTTTACGCCCAGCGTTAGAATCTGGATTATAATTTTTTTCATTTGTATACCCATGTCCGTGGAAGACTGCTATATGAATGTTTTTCAGTGTATACTGAAATAACGTTGTCGTTATTCGCCTACTAATTTGAATTTTTTCGGTGAAATTCCTGTAGTGTATCGTAATTCATAATCAATAGCTAGTACTAGTCTCCGGAAAAGAGACCCGTTATGTATTGTTTGCCACGAAATTATTGCCAAAGCGTGAAATCTTCAGCAATGTTAACGACATTTCTTTCCCGAGAGAGATTCATACGAAGAAACGTCGCCGTGGCAAATCTGCCTTCGCGCGATGCTCGTGGTGACCGGAATTTCTATGCTTCGAATATTTCTGCGATCGGTATCATCCCAGAGGATGCACGAAAACCCACCGAAGAGTAAGCATAAGAATAAAACATACGAATTAAGAGATTTTATATAAGAGTGAAGTGTAAGAATATGAGAATTTAAAAAATGTAAACCCTGAAAGTGCGATACACATATATATTATATAATACATGTGTTGCACTTATCGTAAAACTAGTTGTGATTTTACAATTTACATAACGCCCTTGTATTAAATAACTTAATAAGAAGCAATCGTATATTGATCTTCAACAGGCATGGGTAGATAAACGGAAAGATTAAAATAATAGCCGGGTTTCGAACACGGGACGCAGAATTAGTAAACTACGATGCTAGCCATTGAAACATCAGTTGGACTTAGCTCATGCCCTATAAAAAGCATTTACATTTTGACGATAATTTAGCCGGCTGTTTACTCAAAAAAGATCGCCTATCTACAGATAAGCCGAGACACATGGTCACTTATTTTGGTTCCATTTCCACTGAGCCAAGTTTCTGGGAAATCATATTATGGCACTAGCCGTGTTCTCATCGTAAGCGACACGTTTCCATTGATCCAAGGTTCACTGTGGAAGATCCTGTGGACGCTGCAACAGTGGTTCACAGTGTCCTTGTGTCAACATGGGAACCCACTGTGTTCGTTTACTGCGGAGACCCATTTTGAGCAATGTGCGCTGAACTGTGTGCGCCAAAACATTTGTAGCTGCACCATAATTGTACTCCGTCGTAAAATCTTACACATACCGCAGCATGTACGGCTTCATAGAGTGCAAAAGCCTTCTGTGTTGAGGCGTGGGCTTACATTACTTTGTTACCTGCTCGTCGGAAGCGTCCTTCAGCTCTATTCCGAAGATACTCACGACGTACAACCGACTTGCCTTACCCTTTCAGCCGGCCGCGGTGGTCTCGCGGTTCTAGGCGCGCAGTCCGGAACCGCGCGACTGCTACGGTCGCAGGTTCGAATCCTGCCACGGGCATCGACGTGTGTGATGTCCTTAGGTTAGTTCTAGGGGACTGATGACCACAGCAGTTGAGTCCCATAGTGCTCAGAGCCATTTTTTTACCCTTTCAGAGACGATGTTTACCAGGTTCCGTGTCATAACAATTTGCTCGTATGTCAGTGGATTTCTTCATTTTCTGTCCTTACTGTCTCAAAAATAATTATCCATCCGTCTTTGCCATGCTTATAAACTCCCTTTACCGCGTCGCATGCCCATAACAATGACAGGCGGCATTCAGTCTTCGGTGGGCAGTAGTTTAGTTTCGTCAGTATAATTCGCAGTAAGTATTCACACACATGTGAGAGCTCTTGTTCTCTTATTTGTTGAATCAGCCTCTTACATGCAACGTGAGACTAGTATAGGATGATAAACAGGCTCTACGGAACACAGATTAAATGAGAAGCATGATTTAGAATTCGAAACTTGTTTCCCTATTGCATATTCAGCGAAAGGTCACTGAGACAGCATTGCTACGGACACTATTTAAGGCAGAGTGTCACAGAATCTACTTATACGGATTAAGGATCTGCCCCCAGGGTAAGTTGGCAGGCCACGCTGCAAGACGGTAACGACTGTTCGTCGTCGGTCAGAGGGCGGAAGCTGCCAGCCGCGTAAATGGGGCCGAGGGGCCGTTAAATTGTTCTGGAGTGGCAACGGCCGTTAAATGGCCGTTGTGAGCCATGCCTTTATCTGTGTTCGGGCTATGACACTCCGGCACTGCGCCAGTAGATGGCAAGAGGGAATGTGCGCCCCAAAACGTTGGGGAATTCGGCGGATTGACGCGTGTGGTATATAGAGAAGATTTTATTGCGTCGCCGCCCAGTGACGTCCTTTTGCAAAAACTCTAAAATCTGTAAAATTCTTTTCAGGAAAAACGAAGGTAAGTCACGTTTTTAGCTTCTCGTCGAAGAGAAAATCATTACAGAAGGAGAGAAGTCCTGGTTTAGACAAGCACGGGGCAGGAAGTCAGGTGCAGCCTTTCCGAAGTAACCATCCCACCATTCGCTTCAAGTAATTCAGTGAAGATTCGAGACACCCAAATTTAAATGTCTGTGCGGCTATTCATACCACGCTGTTTTCGAATACAAGCCCACTGTCTTTCCTCTGTGGTACTTTGCGCAATGGGAAAAGCTTTAACGCTTCGTCCTCTCTTTAAAATCAGTTCGTTTATGGAAGCCTTGTCTCGTAGTTCTGAGCCACTGACAAAGATTAGTAAAGAAATTGTTCTTAACGTTTCATCTGTCACTGCTACAGAATTTTCACATAAAAATTATTTCAGTATTTATTTTCGAGTAAATGGGTCGTCCTTAGGATAATGAAGTACTTATATAATTTTATTTTAAAATAACGTAACATGTTGCGCTCAGTGAGATGCAGTTACCCTAACACACACCTATTTTATGAACGATGGGGTTCAGAGCCAGCCAGGTACATTAGGCCTAGTTCTCAAGGGAGCTGTCAGATTTCACTAGAGCTTAACTGAACCTCTGCTGTTCGCAGTTTCCACCGTTCACGAAGGAAACCGTGGCTGTCACGAGGGCAACAAGTAACCTGAGTATTACTGCGCGTGGAATTCGCTGGTTAGTGACCGTTAATGAGCTGTTAATGACATGAGAGCTACTGTGGGAAATGTAGAGGGGCGCGAATTATTTCACGGACGCCATGTAAGTAAAACAAGTACTAAAAAGGCTAGGTAATTTAAAGTAGTACCATATGAAAGGAAAAAACAAGGCGAGAAATCACGTTTAATAAATTTCTCAGTATGTTGAAAGCTGTATTAATTAGTGGCAATTAAACTGTATATTCACATCTGTTTCTTAAATACTTATAACCTTTAAAGACTTTAACTAACAAAAACGGGTCCAATGATAGCGCTTTGACTCCGTCATATAAGGACAGTGCTCAACATGTTATTGAACAAATTTAATTTGAATAATGAGTAGGAATATTAGCGTCGGTGGTTGAAAATCAATTCAAGTAACGATAGTTAAAAAATAGCAATAAGTAAAGTACAGGATAATGAATCATAGATGAAATCTGTAGATTTATAATTATTCTTACGTTCAAGTAGTTAATAATGAGTAACGTCAATTCTTAGTCACTAATTATAATAATGTACAGATAAGCCCTAAACTAACTGCGGCAGCAAAATTTCAGGGACACCACAGGAACGCAGTAAAAACTGCAGTTCTGACTGTTGTATAACATATTAATACTTTGAAAATCCTCTTCAGTCTCTGTTATCTCTTATCTCTTACACGACTGGTTTCGAAGCACAAAGCATCATCTTTAGGTGCCACCAAATAATAATGAAAACATAAATATGTGGCAGTTGGGACAGTCACTGATGACGGTCCACTCCCACTCCGAACAATCGCGACGGAGCGCAGTACCAGCAACCCTAGCGGTCGCCTCCGCAGCTGACATGAAAGTGCAGGGTGGCAGGAAGCCAGCTGACCGCAGCGGTGGAATCAACTGACGTAAGAGTCAATGTGATGGGGAACAGAAATAGACAGCTGGAAAGACGCGGGAAAAAAGGACTGACTGGTAAGCCCACTTCCATAAATGTGGTTTACAGGATCGATAAAAAATAAAACTACAAATGTAAGAATAAATGTAATAACATATAAGGGTTTGGCAAAAAGGCCTAACGGTCAACGTGACAGAACGCTTAATAATAAAAGCTAAAAGATAAGAATACAACTAAATGTATCTAAAAGTTAAGCACTAAGACGACGACAGATGAAGTTTGGCGAGAAAATAATGCCAACCTTTAAGATTGGTAATGATGTGTAGAGTCGTCTCTAACAACCAAAGCAGCGTCTTAGTATAAAAAAAATAATCAGGATTAAAATAACATACTCAACAGGAATAGTAACGTAAATATATAAAACGGAACGGTGCATCCTGAGTCGGACCGGATGTAATAAAAATAAGAACAAATAAAAAGGATTATAACTAGAAATAGAGAAAGCGAGTAAATAAATTAAAGTCTACATGTAATAAATGAGAACACGGATATAGTAGGATGTGTCGTTAAAATGAAATAACATAAACTATATTAAATGCATCTCAACGTTGAAACAATTTGTCACTTATTAGGAAATGTAAGATTCGAAGACGTAGACAAGTGTGACTCAGTTAGTCGTTAAGAAATTCGTAACTACTTGGAATAAACTTGCTTTTACTCGTAGTTTGCTCACCTAACGTAACCTCAGAGCTCTGGTGCAGATTGTGCTAAGTTTCTGTTTCTCCAAGGAGTCAAGCACTCGTTCTTTAGGATGTTGATGGAGGATGCTATAGTATTTGTTAACATCAAGGATTGGCTGTTCACAGACCTTAACGTGGCCGTTTAAAGTGAATTTAGACTTACTTAGATCCTGGTGCTCCTTAAGGCTACAGCGAACGTCCGTCCTATGTATTGGTAGTCACAGTCTTCACTCATAATTTTGTAGATATCCGATTGTGTGTATGGTTTTTTGTTATGGGTTTCATACAATCTGAATTGAAGGCCGACGAGGTATGGCGTATGGAGAGCTGGTGTGAAGACAGCCTTCTTTAGCCATTTATTCACTTTTATAGATACAGGAGGAGGAGGAGGAGATTAGTGTTTAACGTCCCGTCGACAACGAGGTCATTAGAGACGGAGCGCAAGCTCAGGTTATGGAAGGACGGGGAAGGAAATCGGCCGTGCCCTTTCAAAGGAACCATCCCGGCATTTGCCTGAAAGAATTTAGGGAAATCACGGAAAACCTAAATCAGGATGGCCGGAGACGGGATTGAACCGTCGTCCTCCCGAATGCGAGTCCAGTGTGCTAACCACTGCGCCACCTCGCTCGGTTATATAGATACAGTTCCTAGGTATGGAACTTCGTAGTATTCACTGTTCGTATCCTTATTAACGGATGTAAGGGTAATCACTCAGTTAATGCCGGTGCTCTTCTTATGCTGAATCTACTCGTCGAGCGATTCAAATACTTGTGTTGAATAGCCGTTAGTGTGAGCAATATATTTAATGGTTAGGAATTGTTTGTTATGATTTTGTATGCTCAGAGGGACCAATAAATTAAAACAATATTGGAACAAAAGTTTGGCACTGCAGCGTATACAGAACTAATTGAATTTTTTGAGTTTGTTTTAGCTTATAATTTTTTCACCTTTAGCGGGAAAATATATTATCAAAAGATGACCTTGGGATGGGCAACAGTCCAGCTGACACCTTAGCAGATATTTTTGAGAATGACTTAAAATATAAAGCTTCTGCAAAGTTTCGACAGCTACAGGAAGAAAATATTTACTATAAATATTATGCCGACGATATTTTATTCAAAATGTGTGAGATCTTATGGGACTTAACTGCTAAGGTCATCAGTCCATAAGCTTACACACTGCTTAACCTAAATTATCCTAAGGACAAACACACACACCCATGCCCGAGGGAGGACTCGAACCTCCGCCGGGACCAGCTGCACAATCCATGACTGCAGCGCCTAAGACCGCTCGGCTAATACCACGCGGCGATATTTTATTACTGTTCGAGGGTGACGCCAATGAGTTTGACTCATTAGCACAAGCAGCAAGAACTTTTACTACGGAAGTAGAAAAATAGAACTCTATTAATTACCTAGACCTGACTACTAAAGAAGTTCATTAATAACCTAGATGTGACTATTAGAGAAGTTGTCAACAAACATAAGTTTTCCATGTTCAGAAACTTACATCCACAGATATTATCATTAGCAGTAGTTGGTGCCACTCTTCACCATATAATACAGCCTTCTTTGACTCAATGTTTCAAAAGCAAGAAAGCATGTTCTATGAATTTAAAATTATTTTAGAAGGTGAGAATATAAGTAGTATAACACTGAATTCTTGAACGATTTAAAACCAGTGATAAGATAGTGGTCTGACAGTACAGTTAAAAGCAATCAAAAAACATTTGAATAATACTAACACTTAAAAAGCAATTGAAAATCGCTGAACACGACAGAAGATACACTGACAATTAAAAACGCTGCACCGTACACTTTAACTAAAACTGAAAAATGATCTACGCTGGTATAGTAGATTGTAGATGAAAAGGAGAATGGATATGGAGGGAGATAGAAGAGTGTTGGTGATGAGGACTGAGGACTGGTAAGAAGTGGAGACGAAACGTGGGTGCCTGTGGGGGAGGAGGAGAGGAGTGTAACTGATATTGATATCTAAGATTTGAGAGGAAAAGGAGGTGGGAAGCGATAGCGAAGGGGGAAAGGAGGAGGGAGCCCTTGGGCGAGCTGATAGCTTGGCGTGTGTTCAGAGTTGGTAGAACGGGCACATCTTACGGTGGAGTTCGTAATCCTGGCGAGGGAGATGGTTGGAATTTCTTTGGAAGAGGACGTGGAGGGTGAGCAGGGGAAGGTCTGGTGAGAGGTATAGGTAGAGGTGTGGCAGTACACTAGGATTGGAAAGGAGAGGGGACACAATAGGTTTGCTGGAGTCGAGTTTACGGATGGTGTAGATTATTCAGAGGTGTTCAATGTCAGTGAGAAGACGTGGGAACTTAATGAGTTGGTGAAGGCTCCTTGTCGATAAAGGTAAGCAGATGAGGAAAGTAAGACGGAAAGCATGTTGTTCGAGAATATGGAGGGGCTTAAGGGATTTTATAGGAGCGGGTATCCATACAACATTTCCATAACAAAGAAATGAACTGATTTATAAATGTGAAGGACAGTGGAGACGTGTAGCCCCATGTTTGGCCAGTTAGTAGTTTCATTCTGTTGTGGGCTTTCTGTTGGATGGTTAGTAGGTGAAATTTCCATATTAGTTGCTGATTGAAGGGTGGTCCAAGGTATTTTCATGTGTTAGATAGCTGGATAGGGCGGTCGTAAATGGTGAGGTAGAAGTCATGGAGACAGAAGGTACGGGAGGGTGCCCGACAATTATTTTTTTGGGTTAGGAGGGATTAATCTCAAGAAGCCATTGGTTGCACCAGGAGGTAAACTGAATGAGGTGGATTTCAAAGGGTTGTTGCATTTTCTGGAGCTCAGGGCAAAGGGCGAGGAAAGTGGTGTCGCGAAGGGAGAGAATGGAACCTTGGGGCACTCCTGCAGTGGGGTGGAAAGTACAGGAATTGGTGTTGTTAACTATGACTTACGATGGCTAATTGGAGAGGAAGGATGCAGTAAGGAAAACATAGTAGACTGGAAGCTCATAGCTCTGGAGTTTGAAATGGAAACCATAGTGCCATATCGTCCGCAGCTCGAGATCGTGCGGTAGCGTTCTCGCTTCCCACGCCCGGGTTCCCGGGTTCGATTCCCAGCGGGGTCAGGGATTTTCTCTGCCTCGTGATGACTGGGTGTTGTGTGATGTCCTTAGGTTAGTTAGGTTTAAGTAGTTCCAAGTTCTAGGGGACTGATGATCATAGATGTTAAGTCCCATAGTGCTCAGAGCCATATGAACCATAGTGCCATATGCAGTAGTATGCTTACCCTAGGTCAGTCGAGACAAAGATGGCGAATTTACAGTTGTTGAGCTGGTGGGAGAGGAGGTGCTTGAGGTTCAGGAGATTATCATCTTCAGAGAAGGAGGTATGGAAGCCACCATGGATAATAGGAGGCAGATCCTGTTGGTGCAGATGGCTGTGAATGCGTCAGGAGAGGATAGATTCAAATACCTTGCTGAACACTGAGATAAGACAGATGGGACTGTACAAGGAGTTATCAGTGGAGGGTTTGCTTGGTTTCAGGAAAAGAAGGATTCTGGAGGTTTCCCGTAGATCAGGACAGTAGCCCATAGTTGTGAACAGAGACTGGGATGAGGTGCATTGGGCTGGGATAGTGTGTAGGATATGGGGGGGGGGGGGGGGGGACACGTGAATAGTCACTTCCAATTACATCGATGACTTCTGTAGTGAGTCGACCAAGCAGGTTGGGAGAAGCTAAGGTGACCTTTGGAGTGGTGTTGCTTTCAGGATGGGTGGGCTGTGGAATGGAAAAAAATTTCACGTTGGAGGGATTTGGTAAAGTAACACTAGCACCAAAGGTCTGCGGGTGATCTACTATGGATGTTTAGGTCAGTGGCAATTATGTAGGTGGAACAGCTATGGTCAGTGTGGGTGAGGAAATCATAGGGGATATGATTATTAGGTTGTATGTATATGCTAGAACAGGCAACAGTTATGGTTTTGGAGAAGAGACTAAGGATAAGGCGTTCAGTAGGATTATTGAGTAACGGTTATGGATGAATGGGGACGTTTTGTGATGGTCAATTGCTACTCATCATCTGGCCAGGGAGAGGGGGTTAACAGCATAGTGGAGGATGTATGGAGAGGTACAGATAGTGTGGTGTGATTGGAGGAACCTTCAATTGATGATGTTGTGTTGGGACAGGATATGCATACAAAAGGGGCTTGTTGGTGGTTAGGGAGTGGATGTTTCTACATAGGATGCTATGGAGATTTCATGCCATGATGAGAGGCTAGGCAGCAGGTTGCAGGCGTTAGGGGTGCAGAGGTTTGTACAAGTGTGTCAAGACCAGTGAAACTGTAGTGGACCTGGTTTCAGGAGTATGTGGCTGGGATGTTGAGATGGAATACTGAGCAGGCAGCAATGGAGATTCACTGAAGGGTGTGTGGTCGTTGGAAGGGGTTAATAGTTTGTAGGACGATTGAAAGGAAACAGATGATGTCCTCAGAGGTGGGGTTGGGCAGATGGGGTGTTGGGATGGATGGGATGATCAATATGATGGACAGACACAGTTAATTCATAATAAATAGGGCAATCAAACGGTTTAAAATTAGAGATGGTAAGATAGTTTGTATTAAAATTAAGTGAAAGTCCAAATCCACATTAGTTGTTTATTGTGTTGTCACTGTATGACGATCGGTTCCATACCCTGAAGGTATATCATCAAGTCATATCTGCATATAGATAAAAGTTCTAGTAGGCAACATAAACTACCAAACAAAATAGAGAGTTAACAGATAATAAAGTGATGTACTCACAAAACAAATACCGCATACGCCACGAATTCCAAGGTACAAGTGCGCGTAGAAACATGTCACTCCTCGGTAAAACCTTGGATGAAACGGCGCATGGGTATCCAAACCGAACCATGCATGATCGCTAATACATCTACAAAACACAGTCAAAAGACGAGCCTAGACAGCACATGACAATCCCTTTATGATAGGATAAAACCTATGAGAACAAAATATTGCAAAATGAATGTCATGTAGTTTAAAGCACGGCTTGCGGTGTCGGTAGAGTATAAAAGAGAAGAAACGTTCCATCGTCAAAATCCGCGGGAGGAACAAAGAATAAAAACACACACAGTTCTTGGGAGTCATCAGAATACTAAAGTATGCTGTCATGCATCAAACAGAAAAACGCGATACAGCACTTGTTACTCACTGAATACTGTGAAGCCAAGCACACGGCACCCTTTCGCGAGTTGAAGATCGCGACATCTGATGGTAGAAACCACATTAAAAGAACACACAGACTGGACCTTGGTAATCGCTTACCAAAATGGATCTTAGTGTGAAACAACAATCCAGTTCGGGAGACAGAAGATATTAACCATTATACTTATGAAAAGTACGATACAATTGGAATTAATTAAAACGAAGGAAACTGAACTACCTGGTTCCATCCACAACAAGATAATAGAAACCGACTTAGGTCCCAGTCCTTGATGGCAATATCTACTAAACCAATAAAAATGTAAAAAATATACGGAATACAAAGAACATAAAAACCAAAATATCTAAAATGGTGTTAAGTAGTAGTAGACTAAGTTGACATAAAACTGGCCCCTATTGTCGATGTAACCAGGCTGACGACTCCCAAGGATTGTGTGTGTTTTAATTCTTTGTTCCTTCTGCGGATTTTGACGGTGGTATGTTTCTTCTCTTTTATACTGTACCGACATCGCAAGCTGTGTTTTTATATACATTACGTTCAGTCTGCAATGATTTGTGTTCATAGGTTTTACGCTGTCATACGTGGATTGACACCTACTGTCGAGGCTGGTCTTCTGACTATCTTTTGGAGATGTATTAGTGATCATTCATGGTTCAGAATGGATGCCCATCTGCCGTTTCATCCAATGTTTTACCGAGGAGTGACATGTTTTTACGTGCACTTGTATCTTGGAATAGTGGCACGTGAAGTATTAGTTTTGTGAGTACAGCGCTTTACTTTATTCGGTAGGTTATGTTGACTACTAGTACTTTTGCTTATGTAGTTTCATTCTATATGCAGATATGACTTCAAGATCTATCTCCAGGGTATGAAACACTTCGTTATGCAGTGGTAACATAATAAATAGCAATTCCAATATAGACTGTTTCACCATATCTAATTTTAAATATTGTCCTTCACATCATGTATAAGGTTTTTAGCTGTGGCTTCCTAACCTATTAGCTTATATTTGTAACACAGTTAATTCAGGTTTGACAGATGCAACCACTTCCCCTGCTGTGACCTCAGGGCCAAGCTTCATGATCATGGCAGTGCGCATGGGAGTCGGTGGAGAGGCAGTGGTTGTCTGGGTGGGAAGTTGGTGGTGACGCGACTGAGACTGGCATAAGGACCAAAGGTAACATGGAGCAGTTTGAGGAAAATGTCTGTGGGGAAATTGGGATTGATTAACATGATGAGAACCGAGTCTTTGTAGGGGATGATTTGGGTGACAGAAATGTGTGTGACATACTTTCTGCTTTTGAGGGTGAGGGATTTGGGGTTTTGCAATTGAGGGTCAGGGCAGGATAGGAGAATGTTTTGGTCAGCCAGAGGAGAGGGTATAAGTGATGGAGCATTGTCTGTGTGTTCAGTAATATCAGGGTTGGTTTGATGTTTTTTAGTGGTAGTGCTAGCTGTGATGTCTGCATTGGGTCACTTTTGTGGTTTTTTGGTAACTATGAGATTGGGTTGCAGTTGAGGAATAGGAAAGGTTTGGATGTGGGGCTGGGCAGGTCCTTCCAGTGGGCTGGAGTTAGTGAGGCTGCTGGTGGATGGTGCCATGGTGTCTGATGTAGTGAGGGTGGCAAGGCGAGATGTAGCTCATGCAGATGTTGCAGGGTAATTGGTGAGTGTGGGAAATGATGGCAGTAGAGAATCGGCAAATAAAAAAGAGGTAGGTACGGAAGGTGTCATGTGGAGGAGAGTGTAGTCGGCTGTTGTGACTGTGGATGGGGAGGAGACTCTGAGGAATGGAGTGGACATATGGTGGCTGGCTGGAGAAAGCGCTCCTTGTAGTGATGGTAAGAGCTTGGGAGGGAGAGTGTAAATGATGGAAGTGGCTGGGATGTCCATCAGCCGGCCAGTGTGGTCGAGCAGTTCTAGGCGCTTTAGTCTGGAACCGCGCGACCGCTACGGTCGCAGGTTCGAATGCTGCCTCGGGCATGGATGTGTGTGATGTCCTTAGGTTAGTTAGGTTTAAGTAGTTCTAAGTCTAGGGTACTGATGGCCTCAGATGTTAAGTCCCATAGTGCTCAGAGCCATTTCAACCATTTTGATGTCCATCATGGGTTGAAGAGTCAGATATAAGTTTGATATGCACTGACGATGGAGTATCGCTGAGATGGTGTAGGGTGGCCTCTACAACGTCTGAGATGATGTGATGATGGTAAATGAAGAATGGTGGTGGTGGAGACGAGGTCTGGTATATGGGAGCAGCGAGGAGAGTGCTGCAGCAGTGGCAACGACGAAGACAAGGACCGGGACGGATGCAGAAAGGTGGCGGCGCCAGAAGCAGAAGCGGCAGCTGGCACCAATGATGGCTAGAAGCTTGAGGTTTTGTAAAGAGCGATGTCAGTGGACAACGGTCAACTACAAACGAGTGATTTGGTGTGGTGAACGTTACCTAAATGGTTCAAATGTCTCTGAGCACTATGGGACTTAACATCTGAGGTCATCAGTCCCCTAGAACTTAGAACTACTTAAACCTAACTAACCTAAGGACATCACACACATCCATGCCCGAGGCAGGATTCGAACCTGCGACCGTAGCGGTCGCGCGGTTCCATACTGAAGCGGTTAGAACCGCTCGGCCTCACCGGCCGGCGAACGTTGCCTACCATCACTGATGTATGGAGATGATGCTGTTTGGGTATAGGTGGTATTCTTCATGGTTATGGTTGGGTAGCCTCATGCCACAGAAAATGATAGATGTAAAAGAATGTAAACACATTTTATCGCATTTGGTACTGTAAAACAGCAGAGGAGTAGTTTCGGGACGATGATTGTTAGTATTAACATGAGAATACTTCGTGTCATAAAGCAGAATCTGTGGAACAACGGTTTGTGGAGAATAATATTCCTGAAATGGACTGGTCTGCCTCGAGTACTCACCTGAACCCGATTGAACCCAGTTCGGTTGCGTTATAAATTTGATTCTGGTCCAGACATCAGTGTCCAACATCACTAACGTCTCTGGTTTCGGCCACTGAGGGAGCCCTTCCTATACAGACATTTAGATGTCTCATTGAAAGTCTTCTCGGCAGAGTTTAAGCTGTAGTAAACGCGAAGGGTGGACACATCCCTTATTAATTTTACCAAGTTGCAGTGTTTTCTAGGGCAATTTGTTGCAGTTCTTGTAACACCAGCAAATTGAAAGTGATAAGCAATAACTCAAATGATACTAAAATAATATCTACTGAAGAGTAGCGTCAATTATAGTTCGAATTTTGCGATAGTTGTAGAGGAAAAAGAAAAAGAGCCAACTGCAAAATGGGAAGTATCATATAATAATATTCTATTGGTCCGGAGATGTCCGCAAAAAGTGCATTTTGCAGATTAGAAAATTTAGAAAATAGTTCACGTACTTATTGTATGTAATTTCACATATCAAACGGCATGCACTGGATCTTTGGAACAGATGCTAAGCGATCGTAGTCCATTCCACAGAAGAAGGGAAAGTATAGAGGGAACTGTAGAGCCAGTATTATGTCTGCAGAGTGCAGCTGACAGCATCCAGGTGGGAGCTATGTTATTACAGAGACTTTGGGCTTCTGACTAGTCTTTCAGTGCCTTAACACTCACAGTGTCTCGAATTATGTCATGCATCTAACGGATAGAATTTTTTGTGGTTACATTTACTATACCACAAAATTGTGGCAAAGAGATGCGAGCTCTGCTTAGCTGTTTCCTGTTGAAAACCTTGAATTTATGGGTAACTCAAAGCTTGGATCCCTTAAAACTCATGTTCCTTGCAAATGTGAGAAACGTGGAAATACGATGCTGCATCAACAACATGTTGACGTATGTTTAATAATCACATATTTACCTGTTACCTTAGCAAGGTAGCGTGTTATAAAAACAAGAGGACTCATTGTAGTAAGTTGTCGTTGATACTGCACCGTCACAGATATCATCATCATAATCATCATCATCATCATCATCGTACCTCTTGCCTTCGAAAAATCTAAGTACAAAATCCACCACATACAACTAATTGATTGTATATATTTCGTATGTCAATTAGTTGTTGTAATACAAGAAAGCAGAGATTCACTATTAAAGAACATGTACGCACTGCAAGCTACCGATGAGGGGGAAGAAGCAGTGCCATCCAGTTCTGAGCGTGTAAGGTGTCAACATCGAACTTCGAGTGACAGTGCTCATTCATCTGAAATACTGCAAGATACATTTCAAGTCAAAATTTTCTACCATCAGCCAAGCTGAACTTGACGTTCTCAACAGCGGCTGTTTGTACATAATAGAGTATGGAAAAGTGAATAACACAGACACAGTCAATTTTAGAAATATTGATACGTAACTTTTATCGTGCTTAGTAGAAAAAAATTTCAGTTTATTTTCATGGACTATTATGCCACGGAAGAATATGAGATATTAATATTACATCCACATCTACATCTACACACATCAAAAAAGTTTTGCATCACCCCAGTTCCTAGAACTCATGAACATAGACGTTGACTGTGGACATTGTATCACAGACACAGTCTCTTTGGCTGTTCAGAGATGTCACTAAACCCGATCAAATATGTAAACAACCATGAATGAGCAGCGCCTTTCAGACGGAGGCGGTCCGACAGCCGATCAGTTCCAGTCATTTCACCAAGAAGGAGGTACACGGCTCGTGTTATTGGTAGTTCAGTCATGCCTAGACGGTCAGTACCGTGGTTCGATTGCGTCCGCATTGTTACTTTGTGCCAGGAAGGATTCTCAACAAGGGAAGTGTCCAGGCGTCTTGGAGTGTACCAAAGCGATGTTGTTCGGACATGAAGGAGATACAGAGAGACGGGAACTGTTGATGACATGCCTCGCTCAGGCCGCCAAAGGGCTACTACTGTAGTGGATGACCGCTAACTACGGATTATGCCTAGGAGGAAACCTGACAGCAACGCCACCATTTTGAATAATGCTTTTCGTGCAGCCACAGGACGTCGTGTTACGACTCAAACTGTGGGCAATACCCTGCATGATGCGCAACTTCACTCCCGACGTCCAAGGCGAGGTCCATCTTTGAAACCGCGAAACCCTGCAGCGCGGTACAGATGGGTCCAACAACATGCCGAATGGACCGCTCAGGATCGGGCTTAACCGATGACTGTAGCTATGCCTTCAACTAGACAATAGTCGGAAACGTGTTAGGGGGAAACCCGGTCAGGCTGAACGCCTTAGACGCACTGTCCAGCGAGTGCAGCAAAGTGGAGGCACCCTGCTGTTTTGTGGTGGCATAATGTGGGGCCCACGCACCCCGCTGGTAGTCATGGAAGGCGCCATAATGGCTCTACAATACGTGAAAGCCGTCCTCCGACCGATAGTGCAACTATATCGACAGCATGTCGGCGAGTCATTCGTCTTCATAGACGACATTTCGAGATCCCATCGTGCACATCTTGTGAATGACTTCCTTCAGGATACCGACATCGCTCGACCAGAGTAGCCAGCAGGTTCTCCAGACATGAACCCTATCGAACACACCTGAGATAGATCGAAAAGGGCTGTTTATGGACGACGTGACCAACCAATCACTCTGAGGAATCTGTTTCGAATCGCCATTGCGGAGTGGGACAATCTGGACCAGCACTGCCTTTATGAACTTGTGGATAGTACTCCACGACGAATTCAGACATGCATCAATACAAGAGGATGCGCTACTGGGTATTAGAGGTGCCAATGTGTACAGCAGTCTGGACCACCACCTCTGCGGGTCTCGTTGTATGGTGACACAAGATGCAATGTGTGGTTTTCATGAGCAGTAGAAAGGGCGGAAATGATGTTTATGTTGATCTCTATTCCAGTTTTCTGTACAGGTTCCGGAACTCTCGGAACCGAAGTGATGCAAAACGTTTTTTGATGTGTGTACATACATACTCTGGGAGCCACTGTATGGTTCATGGCAGAGGCTACCTTGTACCACTACTAGATTTTCTTTCCTGTTCCTCTCGCAAATACCGCTATGAAAAAGATAAAAAGAGTATCTATATGACGTCACTGACAAGACTGCCCTTGCAATACTGACAATCTGCACTAACGCTTGCACTTTAAAGGTCAATTGTCAACCACCTTGGATTGTGGCATCAGTGATATCCGATACTGCTGGAATGCCCATTCCGCTGACATCAAACCGCAGATTAAACCTGGCCGCCGGTCCACCGTAAGACACATTATATTGTACTGTGCTCAGGTAGTTACCTCGCTCACACGACACTTTCGTGACCTGACTTTTTACTGTATTTCAACTAGACTACATTTTGGATTGCTGTTATACTGATAACTCACGGATTTACTGCAGTTGGAGTATCTGGATTAAACTCGTGGTTTTTTCTACGATTTACAGAAACGTGGAACAGATTGATTTTGTGAATTACTAAGTGACTACATTGTATCCATGTTTTCTGTGTAATAGAGTATCTGTCGCCTCATTGTGGGTGTTGTATAGTCGAGTGTATGTGAGGACAACAGACTAAGTTTAGTGACAACGGATTCGGAATTCATGAAACTGTTGCAGCGCTGGCTGCAGCTTCAAAACCAATACCAGGCACGATAAGAAGAACTACAAAACCAAATGTGGAACAACGACAGCAGCAGCAGCTTATACTTCAGCAGCTCATCAAAAGAACACCATCCTCCGTCACTATTCGCGCCATTTCATCCAGAAGACGAAGAACTACGTCTCATACTGCTAACTACAGATATCTGCAGCTCAACTTCCAGGAGAGTAACATAACCAAATTTGCTAAACGTGTAGTTACTAGTGACCTCCACCTCCTCCCATCGCTAATATTGTGTCTTCTAAAAATTTACAACTGTTGGATAAACCAGAGTATTTAGATTTGTCTGATATCCATAGTTTGCTATCTAAGTATTATGAGCATTAAACGCAAATTGCAGAAGCTATACTCCCATTCTTTTCGTTTTCGCTGCGGACTTTATCTGTTCAGTCGGCAGTTACATTTTTCACCGACTTTATTATGCTTTTAGTATATCATTTCGGAATACTTCACCTGTATCTACTGTACTCAGATTGATTGACTCAAATAAGTTTTTCAAGCTACCTCTTTACATGTCAACTGAGACAGTTTCGGGTCTTTAGAAGGCCAGGATATCTTTTAAGACAATGGATTCTTTCGTGGCTTAGGAATCGCGTGGTGTAATTGTGTGGACCGGCTTCCGTAATTCTGTTCTGGTTATCGTACTGTTCGGTGTTCTGTGTTGGCTAAAGACAATTCTACTTTTGGAGGAAGACTGGATTTGTATGGTGTCGATCTAGCTTGATAAGGCGACGAAACAGTAATGGAGAATCTACATGTAATTCTTTCGAGTACTTGTTGTGGTGAAGCTTAGGTGAATTGGTTAGGTTATCTTTGAACTGTTTGTAAAATTACTTCATAATTTAGTCGCGATTACTCCGTGGTCAGGAATGTGGCGGTGTTCACCGACATGGCAAAACTGAACTTCGCAAATTACTCAGTTTTGATTAAATGGAAGCTGATTATAATGAAGAATATTATCCATTGAATCCGTTTTGCTATGGATTCAAATTTATCACCCTATCCTGAAGTAGAAAGGAGATGATATATTAAACGTAGTGTACTGGGAACTAAGTATCCGATTGCTCATTGTGAAATCCACGCATGTTGGTATGGCTTTGAGAACCTGTATGGATTTGTAAATTTATTCCACCATTTTAGTAATAATGAAGACACATTAATGAGCTTCACTCAGAATTATTTCTGCCAAAACCTCGTCATTTCTTTGTTTTTTTTTGTGTCTGATAGAGAGCCATGCTGTTACAGTGTCATGTCGGTTTCAGCTTCTTGTTTCTAATCATCCGTCATTAATATCCTAATTTATCAGGAGCTTCTCGTTGAATGAAAGTTGCAGGTTTCTTGTTTATTTTCTTTTTGTACCATATTAGTGCACATACGTTGAAAGGTAGGTCACAGCTGCAGCGCTGGCCATCGGTGTTCACTAAGTGTGCTACAGAATAAACTGGCACCTTATTGAGATATTAGATGGAAATGATAGCGACAATTTACGTATTATTACTGCTCGTGCAATGTTTAGTTCACACATAGAGTCAATGATTACATAGTGGAGGGGATATCCTCAATCCTGTGCTCGACGCTACAAGCGGAAGACACACTATTATTTAGTTCTTGATAAGTTTTGTGACGAATCGTTAGTTAGTGCTTAATATTCAAATGAGAATCATGGAAAATTCTATTTCGTTCCGCTTAAATTATGTAAGTCTGTGTTTGTGTGACTACTCTATTAACCATTGCAGATCATATAACGCATCCATTTACATTTTGGATCCACTTAACGCATAGCTTAATATTTTAGAGATCGTCTATTCAATGCTCATGGATGTAGTTCACTTCGTGGAGCACACAAAACTTACAATATCGGTGTACCCTGCCATAATTTACTTCTTGTGTTCATATGATTGCCGTACATAAAAAGGCTTTTTAATATGTAATTCTATGAGGGTCACCAAAATTAGAGTTTCAGATCATCTTCATAATACCTTTTTTTCCCTTGCGCTGCTGATTGTTTTACAGGGACGTTTCTTTCATTTAACCATCAGTGATTATCAGCATTTTGCTTAATTTTTTCACTTCATGGTGTCATTTAATTGCGGCGAGAACATAGAACTTCATATGTAACATTCATGTTTTGCAAGCAACTTACTGATCAATAATTATGTGCATACTAAGTACACATTGCCTGTCGTATCTTGAGAGCAACGTACAGTTATGATATTTTTGAAGTTACATCTTTTTGTGGTTCAGCGTGAATAGCTTTGTGTTACCTGATCTGTTGTTTGAAACATTATCAGTCAAATAAGTTAAAAGTCGGGTCTGATATTTTATGTACATTTGATGTGTGGAAACTTCAGTGTTAGAAGATGTTATTCTGGTGAGATTTTGCGAGGCACAATTAATTTTCATTTATCACTGAAAAGAGAGTGTGCAAGCTAGTAATGATAATTCGTAGAAATTATAATATGAAATCAATCAACATAGTGTGGAGAAGTGATGGAATATTTTGGAATTGGTGTGTAACTAAGACTTACTATGTGCTTTAAATACAGAGTGAAACCTTTCTTTTGTTTCAAAATATATGAAGCTGCAGAATTAAACAGTGGAAGATTACTATCAGGTCATTGGAAAGTGAAATTATGCCATTTTCTTATTGAATTTCTTCAAGACAAGGTGAAAGACATTTTGCATTGTGGTAAAGTAATAATTTTATGCCTTGAAAGTTGAATTTTCTGGAATGAATTGTGCCATATGGTATTAATATTTTCAGATGTAGATATTGGTTCATTATGACCGTATTTTGTTGACTGACAAAAATTGTAGGACTTTTATTTACTATTTTATGACTAATTTGTCAGTAAACGAAAGCTTGAGTGGAACTCTGTTGGCGTCTTGCACATTTAATAGTGTTATAAGGCAACCAAAGGAGTTACTTTGCTTGGTAAATCAGTCTTCGTAATCTGAGGTGCAGATCTGGGAAGATTTCGCCACCCCCCACCTCTGCCTGTAATTTCCGATGAACGCGTTGTGTTACAGAGCTGCTTCAGGAGACAGTGTCAGACAATTGAAGTGTGCTAAAGAGATTGAGCATACTGTAATTTACCTAATTTATTTATTTAATTGTCTACGAGAAAGGTTTAATTGGGACTTAATGAAATTCGTGAGTGAAACTGACTCGTTATATTTTTGTGCGTACTGCGGAAATGTAAAGACTGTTTAGCTTTTTTTGCAATTCAGATGGTACTTTTGATAATTAATTTGCAGTGTTGTTTTAAATCCCTCACTTCCATAGTGCTATTTTGTTCAACTTTAAGTATTTTTCATGTCATTTTTTCTCTTACTGAATACCTGATTTCGGAGCTGTTCTGTTCTGCTGGTTAGTCAGCTTGAACAGTCGTACACCTTGTCTCGACAATTAAGTACTATGTACTCGTAGGGTTGTTGGAAGTTTACTGCATTATTTTTCATTTTTGTAAATAGAAGTTGGACTTGTGAAAACGTTTTGTTTGGGTTGTCTTTTGAGGTGTTACTTTCATGTGATTGTTGACAGTCTGGTCGTTATATAAATCATTTTAGGATGGAGAAGTCTGCATTTAATCAAAGGGAGGAAAGCAGTGGTCGTTTCAGGAGGAGTCAGGGGAACAGTAAGAAATCTAGGGTGACTGAACCATCTAATTTTGGTATCTGGTGCAGTGATGTTGGTAAGAGAGGTGAAAGAGTGTCCAATAGTGATCCACCTATTATGTCCATCAGCCAGGTAGCAAGTGTTGCCGTCAGTGGAACTGATGACGTAAATCAAGGGGTCAGTAATGTTATGAATGAAGGTGCATTTGTCTCTGTAATGATGCATAAACTAGAATCTATTAGTAGTTGTGGTGTCTCAGGAGGTGCGTTCTCAACTTCTACTTCTTTCCATGTTCAGATTGAACACTAGCAAAAAATGGTTCAAATGGCTTTGAGCACTGTGGGACTTAACAGCTGTGGTCATCAGTCTCCTAGAACTTTGAACTACTTAAACCTAACTAACCTAAGAACATCACACACATCCATGCCCGAGGCAGGATTCGAACCTGCGACGGTAGCAGTCGCACGGTTCAGGACTGGGCGCCTAGAACCGCGAGACCACCGCGGCCGGCGAACACTAGGTTTGGTCTTAACGTGAATGGCTTATTACTGGAATTATGAAGAGAATTTAAGTAACATATAAATAATACAATAGAGCAGAATGAGTAGTTAGGGTGAACAATGGAAAGAATGGAGACGAATGTGAGATACTACAAATCAGCGTAAAGGAACTACAGGCCAGTAATATAGACTTGGGTAAGGTTAACCAGATAAAATGGAGGTTAGTAATAAAGAAAAGGGAATGGAATTAGGAGAGAGAATAGAAGTTAGTGCCAGGAAATTAGCTGGGAGATTAGAAGCAAATACTAAGGACCAGCAAGCTAGTGCTATAACCATACAAGAACAAATTCATAACTTTGAGCAACAATTTGAATCAAATGGGGAAAAGTTAAGAGATAAAGTTTTTGTAACCATAGACCTTGCCGTTGGTGGGGAGGCTTGCGTGGCTCAGCGATACAGATGGCCGTACCGTAGGTGCAACCACAACGGAGGGGTATCTGTTGTGAGGATAGACAAACGTGTGGTTCCTGAAGAGGGGCAGGAGCCTTTTCAGTAGTTGCAGGGGCAACAGTCTGGATGACTGACTGATCTGGCCTTGCAACACTAACCAAAACGGTCTTGCTGTGCTGATACTGCGAACGGCTGAAAGCAAGGGGAAACCACAGCCGTAATTATTTCCGAGGGCCTGCAGCTTTACTGTATGGTTCAATGATCATGGCGTCCTCATGAGTAAAATATTTCGGAGGTAAAACAGTCCCCCATTCGGATCTCCGGGCGGGGACTTCTCAAGAGGACGTCGTTATCAGGAGAAAGAAAACTGGCGTTCTATGGATCGGAGCGTGTATTGTCATATCCCTAAATCGGGCACGTAGGTTAGAAAATTTTAAAAGAAAAATTGATAGGTTGAAGTTAGATATAGTGGGAATTAGTGAAGTTCGGTGGCAGGAGGAACAAGACTTTTGGTCAGGTGAATACAGGGTTATAAATACAAAATCAAATAGGGGTAATGCAGGAGTAGGTTTAATGTTGTTGTTGTTGTCTTCAGTCCTGAGACTGGTTTGATGCAGCTCTTCATGCTACTCTATCCTGTGCAAACTTCTTCATCTCCCAGTACCTACTGCAACCTACATCCTTCTGAATGAGCTTAGTGTAGTCATCTCTTGGTCTCCCTCTACAATTTTTACGCTCCACGCTGCCCTCCAATAATAAACTGGTGATCCCTTGATGCCTCAGAACATGTCCTACCAACCGATCCCTTCTTCTGATCAAGTTGTGCCACGAACTTCTCTTCTCCCCAATCCTATTCAATACTTCCTCATTAGTTATGTGATCTACCCATCTAATCATCAGCATTCTTCTGTAGCACCACATTTCGAAAGCTTCTATTCTCTTCTTATCCAAACTATTTATCGTCCATGTTTCACTTCCATACATGGCTACACTCCATACAAATACTTTCGGAAATGACTTCCTGACACTTAAATCTATACTCAAAATTAACAAATTTCTCTTCTTCAGAAACATTTTCCTTGCCATTTGCAGTCTACATTTTATATCCTCTCTACTTCGACCATCATCAGTTATTTTGCTCTCAAAACAGCAAAACTCCTTTACTACTTAAAGTGTCTCATTTCCTAATCTAATTCCCTCAGCATCACCCGACTTAATTCGACTACATTCCATTATCCTCGTTTTCCTTTTGTTGATGTTCACCTTATATCCTCCTTTCAAGACACTATCCATTCCGTTCAACTGCTCTTCCAAGTCCTTTGCTGTCTCCAACAGAATTACGATGTCATCGGCGAACATCAACATTTTTGTCTCTTCTCCATGGATTTTAATACCTACTCCGAATTTTTCTTTTGTTTCCCTCACTGCTTGCTCAGTATACAGATTGAATAACATCGGGGAGAGACTACAATCCTGTCTCACTCCCTTCCCAACCACTGCTTCCCTTTCATGCCCTCCATTCTTATAACTGCCATCTGGTTTCTGTACAAATTGTAAATAGCCTTTCGCTCCCTGTATTTTACCCCTGCCACCTTCAGAATTTGAAAGAGAGTATTCCAATCAACATTGTGAAAAGCTTTCACAAAGCTACAAATGCTAGAAACGCAGGTTTGCCCTTCCTTAATGTAGCTTCTAAGGTAAGTGGTAGGGACAGTATTGCCTCACGTGTTCCAACCTTTCGTCTGAATCCTAACTGATCTTCCCCGAGGTCGGCTTCTACCAGTTTTTCCATTCGTCTGTAAAGAATTCGCGTTAGTATTTTGCAGCTGTGACTTATTAAACTGATAGTTCGGTAATTTTCACATCTGTCAACACCTGCTGTCTTTGGGATTGGAATTATTATATTCTTCTTGAAGTCTGAGGGTATTTCGCCTGTCTCATACATATTGCTCACCAGATGGTAGAGTTTTGTCAGGACTGGCTCTCCCACGGCCGTCAGTAGTTCCAATGGAATGTTGTCTACTCCCAGGGCCTTGTTTCGACTCACGTCTTTCAGTGCTCTGTCAAACTCTTCACGCAGTATCGTATCTCCCATTTCATCTTCATCTACATCCTCTTCCATTTTCATAATATTGTACTCAAGTACATCGCCCTTGTATAGACCCTCTATAGACTCCTTCCACCTTCCTGCTTTCCCTCCTTTGCTTAGGACTGGGTTTTCATCTGAGCTCTTGATGTTCATACAAGTGGTTCTCTTATCTCCAAAGGTCTCTTAAATTTTCCTGTAGGCAGTATCTATCTTACCCCTAGTGAGATAAGCCTCTACATCCTTACATTGGTCCTCTAGCCATCCCTGTTTAGCCATTTTGCACTTCCTGTCGATCTCATTTTTGAGAGGTCTGTATTCCTTTTTGCCTGCTCCATTTACTGAATTTTTATATTTTCTCCTTTCATCAATTACATTCAATATTTCCTCTGTTACCCAAGGATTTCTACTAGCCCTCGTATTTTTACCTACTTGATCCTCTGCTGCCTTCACTACTTCATCTCTCAAAGCTACCCATTCTTCTTCTACTGTATTTCTCTCCCCCATTCCTGTCAATTGTTCCTTATGCTCTCTCTGAAACTCTGTACGACCTCTGGTTTAGTCAGTTTATCTAGGTCCCAGGTCCTTAAATTCCCACCTTTTTGCAGTGTCGTCAGTTTTACTCAACAGTTCATAACCAATAGATTGTGGTAAGAGTCCACATCTACCCCATCTAGACGAAGATGAAATAGGAGATACGATACTGCGTGAAGACTTTGACAGAGCACTGAAAGACGTGAGTCGAAACAAGGCCCTGGGAGTAGACAACATTACATTGGAACTACTGACGGCCTTGGGAGAGCCAGTCCTGACAAAACTCTACCATCTTGTGAGCAAGATGTTTGAGACAGGCGAAATACCCTCAGACTTCAAGAAGAATATAATAATTCCACTCCCAAAGAAAGCAGGTGTTGACATATGTGAAAATTACCGAACTATCAGTTTAATAAGTCACAGCTGCAAAATACTAACGCGAATTCTTTACAGACGAATGGAAAAACTGGTAGAAGCCGACCTCGGCGAAGATCAGTTTGGATTCCGCAGAAATGTTGGAACACTTGAGGCAAACTGACCCTACGACTTATCATAGAAAATAGATTAAGGAAAAGCAAACCTACATTTCTAGCATTTGTAGACTTAGAGAAAGCTTTTGACAATGTTAACTGAAATACTCTCTTTCAAATTCTAAAGGTGGCAGGGGTAAAATACAGGAAGCGAAAGGCTATTTACAATTTGTACAGAAACCAGATGGCAGTTATAAGAATGGAGGGCATGAAAGGGAAGCAGTGGTTGGGAAGGGAGTGAGATAGGGTTGTAGTCTCTCCACGATGTTATTCAATCAGTATATTGAGCAAGCAGTAAAGGGAACAAAAGAAAATTTCGGAGTAGGTATTAAAGTCCATGGAGAAGACAAAAACGTTTAGGTTCGCCGATGACATTATAATTCTGTCAGAGACAGCAGAGGACTTGGAAGAGCAGTTGAACGGAATGGACAGTGTCTTGAAAGGAGGATATAAGATGAACATTGTGGTGTCACCGCCAGACACCACACTTGCTAAGTGGTAGCCTTTAAATCGGCCGTGGTCCGTTAGTATACGTCGGACCCGCGTGTCGCCACTATGAGTGATTGCAGATCGAGCGTCGCCACACGACAAGTCTAGAGAGACTTCCTAGCACTCGCCCCAGTTGTACAGCCAACTTTACTAGCGATGGTTCACTGACTTCTACTCTCTCATTTGCCGAGACGATAGTTAGCATAGCCTTCAGCTATGTTATTTCCTACGACCTAGCAAGGCGCCATTATCAGTACTATTGATATTGTAAACCATGTATTGTCAAGAGCGACGTCCATCATTAATGGATTAAAGTTACGTATTCCGCCAGCTACGTCCGTTTTTCTCAATTCTAATTCCCTTGTCATGTTCCAGACCTCACGCCAGCCTGCGTGAACTAAAACGCGTTCATTTCGGCCTCCTTTAGCAATACGGTGTTGGCTCTCCTGCCAACCACAACAAACATCAACAAAAGCAAAACGAGGATAAGGGAATGTAGTCGAATTTAATCGGATGATGCTGAGGGAATTAGATTAGGAAATGAGACACTTAGTGTAGTAAAGGAGTTTTGCTATTTGGGGGGGGGGGGGGAGGGGGGGGGGAGGGAAATAACTGATGATGGTCGAAGTAGAGAGGATAGAAAATGTAGACTGGCAATGGCAAAGAAAGCGTTTCTGAAGAAGAGAAATTTGTTAACATCGAGTACAGATTTAAGTGTCAGGAAGTCGTTTCTGAAAGAATTTGTATGGAGTGTAGCCATGTATGGAAGTGAAACATGGACAATAATAGTTTGGACAAGAAGGGAACAGAAGCTTTCGAAATGTGGTGCTACAGAACAATGCTGAAGATTAAATGGCTAGATCACATAACTAATGAGGAGGTATTGAATAGAATTGGGGAGAAGAGGAATTTGTGGCACAACTTGACAAGAAGAAGGGACCGGTTGGTAGGACATGTTCTGAGGCATCAAGGGATCACAAATTTAGCTTTGGAGGGCAACGTGGAGGGTAAAAGTCGTAGAGGGAGACCAAGAGATGAATACACTAAGCAGATTCAGAAGGATGTAGGTTGCAGTAAGTACTAGGAGATGACGAACCTTGCCCAGGATAGAGTAGCATGGAGAGCTGCATCAAACCAGTCTCAGGACTGAAGACAACAACAACAACAACAACAACTACACAGATAAGGGAGCTGTTTCATTCAGACGTTCATGGAAGATTTTCTGCTGTTAAAACTAAACTCGCAGTTGTCGAGGAAGGTCAGAGTAAATAGCAGGTGCTTGTTAGTGTATAGAATAAGCAATTAAAAACTGATTTTCCAATTTTAAATAAGAACGTGAGTAGAGTAAGACATATTTTTTAGAGATTAGTAGTTGTGCCCAGTCACGAAGTTATTGATCATGTTCAAGAGCAGAAGAGGTGAATTTTGAGGAATCGAAGACTAGTTCATTGAAACAGATATAGGCAACAGGCAAGAGATCCTGAAATCAGTCAACAAGTTTCTAGTTCATAGAAACAGATATAAGCAACAGGCAAGAGATCGTGGAATCAGTCAACAAGTTTGGTAACTTGGGCACTTGTGTTACACAGTTCATTGTCTATGCTGAAAGAGTTCACGTGGTACACTCGGTGATAATATTCAGAAAACCCCTCGCCTCTTCGCTATGCTCAACTGCACAGCTTTACTTCGTGTTAACACTGTGTAAAATGCAAGGAGATGAAGTACTACCAACATATTGTCTATAAGCGTGAACTCGGAAACGATCGGAACATTTTAGACCGTTTTGGATAATCTGAGGGACTATATTGGTGATGACTTATTTATCTCTTATGTTTATCTGCTGCGTTCACTAAACTAATGAAAATACACTATTTAGAATGCACTGTACTAATATAAATGAATTACAACTTATCACGATAACGTTACTAAAGAGTCTTATTTTATTTAATAAAACAAATTATCCCAGATTGTCACGAATTACCAAGGTAGTATGTACTTCCGGCTTCGAAAATGTCTGTGTCTACGTTCGGTTTACAGTCATATTGTAGTGTTACAGTATTTCCGTTTTTAAATCGTCCCTACACAGCTGACAAACGCCAAATACACGTAGCTGAAGATTTCTTCAAATATCTTTAAATTTAGGTATTTAGCTTCTTAAAGATGTTGCCTTTCCTAATGATAATCACATTAAGGTATGTGAATGTAGCATATTCTCGTATCCCTTCGCACATTGCTGGTAGTTCTTTGATTTTTTATGCTTTGAACTAAAGTCACTCGTTATTTTCTTTTCATTTGCATTAAATAATCTGAGTAACAGTCATTTAAGATATGACATAGAGGAAGCAGTTTTATTATTTTGAGTCCGGGAACTCATTCCAGTAGAACGTGCAACTAACTTTGGCATTTGCATTATAAATTCTCTCTATTAGCCATCACTGGGACAACAAGGGAGTGCTGTGTGATGCAACTGTATGTTACCGTAGCGGTAAACTGTTCGCCCTTCAAGAGGAAGTATGCGTTAGTTTTCGGTTTTAATCTCGTTACAGACAAGATTTTAGCCTCATCTACGAAAGAGCCTCTAGCAGGTAAATCGACAATCAGTAAAGAAATTCTTAGACAACTTCTCCCTCATACGTTTTGACGCTACTCTGTTTCTGTACCCACTATATCAAAAATACCTTTGTGAATTGCACACTTGTTAGTATCTGCTTTTTCTGATTATCTCAACTGCATTGACATTACTTCAGGCACTGAATGATTTGTTAACTGTATTTTGTTATGCATCTACCCCTATTCCTTAATGAATTCTCAAAGTGAATTTAAGAATTGTGTTACAAAGAAACAAAACAATTTTTACACGGGCCTTCTCTAACAAAGCTTACAACACTAAACCGTAACTGACAATGTGCTGTTGGACATAACACACTGTTACAGTAAGTGGCTGTTTAGAGAGGTGCGTGCCTCTCTATTGATACTGACCTATCTGCCATCCTATAATGCCACCCGCGCTATCACGATCCATCATACTCAACTAACATTGCCTGCAGTGTAGTTATCAGTAAATCGCACTCCTTACATGTGAACTATGCCATATTAAGTTTCCAACACAACGACACACTTGACGAATTATACTACACCTACAATTAAAGTGAAACTAATTTCGGTAAAAGTTATCTATATTGTGGATGACCAGAATTCTCAGAATGAGTGGTTGCACATTCATAATTCAGTCGAATTAAAACAAGGATGGCACTTATATGAATCAACGATCTGTTAAGACCCCAACACAAAATCATGGCTTACTATGACAGTTTATAGTTTTACTCTTCCTAACGGCAGAAATGGTAATTCCTGATGCAGCGTCGAACAGTGGCAAGGTAGGTATCGCAATAGTTAATAGTGTATGTAGATTTTGTCACATATTCTTTAAGTGTAGGTATAAGAAACATTTTAGTAAAACAGCTGAGTCTGACACATGTCCAGCCTTCGGCATGTGGGGAGAGTGTTTCGGTGCCCGCAGGACATTGGCAGGCACGTGTAAGAGGGAAGGTCGGTTGTAAAAGTGTGGCGGCAGTCAGTCGTACTGCAGCTGGAGACCAGATATCGTGATGCCTGGTGAAGGTAGCAGCAGGTGTCCTCGCAGGTGAGTGGAGTGTTTGATGCACCACAGCAGCGCAATAGGCAGTGCAGCGCGAAACCACGAAACTACTGTTTGCAATGTAGGCTATGCTCTCATTACAAACTGTTGGAAACATAGTAAATCTTAAACTCAGATTCTCAGATCAGATTAAAGATCCACTAAATAACAATTTACGAGACGGTGAAATAGTTGATATAATTAGTATTAAGAGACTATTAAGTAGTAAAGGAGTTTTTAGTCTAGATATGAATCCAGTGAGCTTATTATTCGACGAGGAGACAAGGATAGAATTTTCACATATTGTAACTTCATAACCAGTGGCAGAGAGAAATCAGGCGCTCTTCGCGGAGTGGGCCGAGATAACTGGTTTTGCGTTATCAGATAATGGTTGTTCAACTGATTAAAAGTGAACAAGCCATCCCTAAGTTGAGTAAATTTATCCTGTGGTAGGAGTTTTGCGATGGGACACCGTTTGATAGACTGATAAGGTGTCCAGTACTTGAACAGATCTACCGAAATTTAACGACAATTTATCATAAAATTACTGATCTACAGATATTCAATGGGAGTTGCTAGTGGACCTCTGTAGTGGTAGCAAATATCAAGCAGATTGTGAGACCGTAAATGAAATTTGTGAATTTTGGTGGAAGTGAATAAAATATCTTGACGCTGGTATGGCTATCGGATTGTTTGCCATGGGTATAAAATGAATGTTTCCATTCTTTATCCACTGGCAATTGCTGACTGTACCTATGGGCAATTACGAGGTTCCTGGCACGGTTGGAACGCTTGCATGGGAGAGACATCAGCCAGCAAAACATGTAGCCATGGTGAGGTGAGACGTGACCGGTACATCTTAGGTGTGACAGGGAGTGTTCGCATACTGCACATGACAGGCGACAGAATATTGTACCGTGTGAGGAAGAGATGGAGATGGAATACGAAACTCAGCCTACTCCTTGTGAACTGTTACTCTAGACAGTGTCTAAATGCGAGGTCGGCCAGAGGCAGAGAGGTTCAAGGCTCTATTAGGTAACGAAGATTCGTCAAAGAATAGGTACGGAATTCGGGTTAACACAGTACAGCCAACAGCTGCCACAAATGACCTTGGTGGCGAGATGCAGACGATAGTTGAGGTAGCAGTCCCAGCACCCTAGACACCAGGGCAGTTAGCACGGCATGCGAGCGAATTTGGAAAAGAAGTGGTGAGAGGTACCCTGGAAGTGTGTTGTCATGAGACAAAAGGACCAGCTGGAGGTGTGACCAACATGGGGGATACAAAGGTCTGGAGGCGGGGATGTGTTCGAAATTGCATATTTATTTGAAGAGCAAATAACAACGGAAGGAGAAACAGTAACCAATAAATATTCATTGAGTCAGCAAGCGTGGGACTATGAAGTTCAAAACCAGATTTTCAAAATTTCAGAAATGAAAATAATTCTGAAGAACAAACGAGAGAATTTGCACTAGCAGAAAAAAATAAAGCACAAAAGTGCCGAGAGGACAAAGCAATGTTTTCTTTAAGTCTGTGTTTGAGGAATTTTGAATATGTGTAAGGCGGTTGTATAATTTCGAACCCTTACATACTATTTTAAATATAGGAACGTAATCTACTCATTAAGCGGAGAAGTTTGATACCACGTATGCCCTACATCAACTAAAGTGATACTAATTTGCATAGTATGGAGAGTAATCATTCATATGTGGCTGACATAAACTCGATACTAACAAGCATTCCCTAATTTGCATGGTAACATTATGTAGTATCTCAATCACTCTGAACTGAAGTGGATCAGGGAGTTCCCAGCCGTCGAGAGAAGTAGAACATGGAACGTGTTTCGAGAGGGGTCAAAAAAACCGATCCTTCACAGTGGGCAGACAGGCTCCATTAGCGGAGCCCCAAGCTGGTCGTATATGACATCGCGCAGCTAACAACAGGCCATTAAGCTGGCTTCTCTGACCCACACCTGCGTGGAACGGAAAGAAACAGCATAGCAGCGGTCATTGTGGTCGCTCTTAGAGTTCCAATACACGGAATTCGCATTTACGAACAATGTTGACACACACAAAATAAAGTTAAGAACGGGTCAGAGACGACTGGACAGAACACACGTAGAAAGACCACCCCTGATGCCTGGGAAAGCTTCTAGGAAGGGAATGCTTTCAGAGTCACGACTGGAGGTCTTTGAAAAGCTCGAAAAATATTGTCACTATGTTTCCGTTTTCGAAACAGAGAACAGGACACAGTGGAAAGCACCGCTGTTTTTAACACATAATCGCATATCGCGTGATGAAGGCGTGGAGAACATGAGGTCGTACGTGAACAGCTCGTGTATGGGCGGAGTCTGAGAGGATAGGAGCGAAACATGAATGCTATAGCCCAGAAGGAAAATAGTCTGCACCCACAAGGTGCTTCTCAATCCTCATTGGGCCAAGAAACAGCGCAAGTCGTACTACAATTATCATTGGCTGCAAAGAATTTTGGTAGGGAATGATCACAAGGTACAGTGGGGGGAACCAAAAAGATATACAGGGTTGTCTCGTCAGTGAGAGAGGAGAGGTCTCTTCAGACTGGGTCGTGGGTGGACGAGAGAGAGGTCTCTTCAGACCAGGGCTGTGTGTAGACGGAGAACTTCCTGTTCTGTCGGCCCAGGAGGGCTTTTTAGTGAACATTTGCATTCACAGGGTCCAAAAATCTTGTAACATCTCTGGAGTGTAGATTACGGATTTCGACCAGAGTTAGTTATGTTCTGTGAAACAATTAAAGAGGGCAGAAGTGTACACATCACTAAGTCAGAGCGAGTGGACGTTGCCAATAGTTTAGCTATGGAGAAACACAGTTTTTCGCCTCATGGCAACTCAGGGCAGTTTCCCACTGTTATACAGTCATGGCTAGAATAGTATTGAGATTTACAGGTCCGTACAGGACGACGCACCGCTGTCATTATACGACACTGCCGTTAAAGCACGGTAAATATTGCGTTTCCTCAAGCGCTCAGTAAGGGAGTCACTAGCTTCTTCTTGCACTTCAATTCTATTGAAGATTGGAGGTGTGTTATGTGTTTTCTTCTCATTCCTCCATGTCCATGCAAGCCACGTATCGCTTCTGTGTTCATAGGGCCTAAAAGTCGTGTAAGATATCGGTAGATATACGTTATGGTCCAGCTAAAGTAGTATAGACAATAGGGCATATTGAGGAGTTGCGAATGTAATATTTCGGAATGTAAATTGTTGTGGGATCAATGTATTGTGAGTTACGGTAGGAGTTCTTTTCTCAGGTTCCAGCTCTTGAAAAGTTGTTATGTGTTCATGTTTATCACGATTAATTTCAATCAGCTTGTAAATTCATTGTCAGTATCTTCCTAATTACAGAGGATTTTCCAGCGTCACCAACTACACAGTTGAACCCAATGTGTATGGTGATTCTGTAATAAAAGGATTTAGCACAGGTAATAGTTGTTTGTGTGTTGTAGAGTGGAGGCTACCCCTTCCTCGCTGAAATATTTTAGGGCATGTATGACGGCTGTTATACTGATCTCTAATCGTGACTCTATCCGGGATCTCCTTACCTTGCAGGGCCTGGGTTCACAGGTACTTTAGTCCGGTCAGATATCTCCATGCTTGGCAACTGGTAAGGATGGGTCAGAACGACCAGGGAGTACGTTAGATATGAATGACCATTAAGGTTAGAAAACGAGAAAACTGTTCTTTTAGACTCACAAGCTGAGTGGGATGAGACACAATGCATTCGTGAACTGTCCCTTCATGACAGGCTGTTTATTGTATTCAAATATTTGTCGTTGGGGAGACTAAATCCAAAAACAGCCACAGTTAGTCCACATTTTGATGAGAGGGCAGCAGAAGATGAGCCTGGTTTTTCCATTTCAGCTGAGGTATAACCTGTTACTGCTGTAAGTGGATGTGGTTCTGGAAAGTAAATTCTTAGTAGATGGGAGATTTTTGGCACTGCAGAAGATTTTGACAAATAAATTATTATGGTACTGTGGTCAGTTTACAATGCGAAAATATTTGCTATTTCCCAGGAAGTGATATTATCTGTGAAAATTATAGATGTAGCAGTGGAATACATGTTTCTAATATCTGCAAAGCTCAGTGTGAAATTGCTAGATGACATAGAGTTTTTAAATGGGTATAACGGTGAAGCAAATTTTGATTTATGTGCTATGAAGCATTATATAGATGGTAAATGAGTTGTGGTACCTTTTATACAGCAAAAGGGCTAGCCGACGATTGCTTGCAGAGGTCAGTATCCCAAAGCCAAGGATGATGAGTGTGGGGAGAGATTAGTTCTGATACAAAGAATCAATCGAGACACTAAAGAACATTATCTAAGTCATAAGAGGGCAGAAACATATTAGAAAGGAGATTATGTAGAGAGTAGAGGGTATGTCAGGGTTGTCAGAGGCCCATAAGGTAAATTTAAATACAAAATTATTATGGAACGCCAATATGTTCTCTGTTCTCCCAGTGTGGTCATGGACTCTGAATGTCAGCTGAACATTAAGGAACATCAGAAAATTTGAGTCTTAGACGTACTCAGTGTCTTTTGTGCATTGAGACATTGTGCAGGACGAAATCATAAGGATATTACCTTGCGGTGTGTTTGCAAGAGCGAGTAGTGAGTATACGTAAGCCCCTTATTTTTGTTGTTGTGAAAAAGGGGAGTAGTGTGCATTTAGTTTTAGAGGTGTATAACTTAAATATAATACTCAAGAGAGAATATCATAGGCCTGTGTCTGTTAATGAGTTACTACAACGGTGTCATGGCACGAAGTTTTTGTCATCCACAGATGTGATGGTACAGCCGATTAACAGAGTAGTTGTGGAAGTACACTATATTTCTCCACATGGGATTATGCTATCATTTTCGAGTTTTGCCATTTGGGTTGAAAATTTCGGCATGTGTATTTGTAAGGGCCATACATGAAGTTTTGGGTCCAGAATTGATGGGATAGTTTCATGTTTCTGTTAATGACATACTGTTAGCCACACTGATGTGGGAGGAGCATTGAATACTGTTAGAAAGGTTGTTAGATGCTATACAACAAGAAGGCACGAAGTGGAAAATCAGTAAAGCAGAATTAATAAGGAGTAGCATACGTTTTTAGGACATATGACTGATGCAGAGTGTATTACACCGTAAGCAGCAAGGTTCAAAGGCGTAGAAGAATTCGCCTATCCAAAGAACGAAAAGGAACCTAAGGCCTTGCACAAACATTTTTGGGTTTTATTGTCGGTTTGTTTCATCACAGGCTTTAAACCATCCAGCACTGAAACAACTAATGAAGTAAAATGTACCAGCCTGCCCGGTTAGCCGTGCAGTCTGACGCACTGCTTTCCAGACAGAAAGGCATGTAGGTCCCTGGCACGAATCCGCCCGGCGGATTAGTGTTAAGGTCTGGTGTGCCGGCCACTCTGTCGATTGTTTTTAAGGCGGTTTTCCATCTGCCTTGGAGAATGCGAGCTGGTTCCCCAGTTGTCCGCATGTCGTGGTCTTGCGGTAGCGTTCTCGCTTCCCACGCCCGGGTTCGATTCCCGGCGGGGTCAGGGATTTTCTCTGCCTCGTGATGGCTAGGTGTTGTGTGATGTCCTTAGGTTAGTTAGGTTTAAGTAGTTCTACGTTCTAGGGGACTGATGACCATAGATGTTAAGTCCCATAGTGCTCAGAGCCATTTGAACCATTTTTTTTTGGTTCCCCAGTTACACTATGTCTCGGCGATTGCTGCGCAAACACTTTCTCCACATACGTGTACTCCATAATTTACTCTACCACGCCAACATTGGGGTTACACTGGTCTGGTGTGAGACGTTCCTTGGGGCAGGGGTCACTGGGGTCCGAACTGCACAATAACGGTGGGTTCGGTGTGGGGCGGAGGTGGGGTGAGTGGACTGCTGTAGCTTGTTGTGGGGTTGCGAACCACTGACGGCTACGGCGGGGACAGAGCATATCCGTCGTTTCTAGGTGTAGATGGATGGTACTTGTCATATAAACATTCGAAACAAATATACTCACAGCACCAATAACATCTAATGAATGCAATCTTTCGACAGCTACACTGTTGCTTACGAAGAGTCGGCGGAAAACAAACTTGGCATACATTTTAAGGTATGTCTTTTTCGGGAATTAATTTTGATGCATACCAAACATACGATACCATTGCCTGAAAAATCGGTGCTGAAAGTTGGTTATGAATTATTCTGTGGATAGTTATTGCATCCGTGCAGTTGTGCAATTCCCGCTGGGTTTCCAGAAGAACACTGCAATTCTGAAGCCTGGAAATAAAGCTTTTAACCTGGTGATAGAAATTAACATCACACGGCTGGCACACCGGTGTACAGTTTGGCGGCATTACTTTTACTGTGCACGTCGGCTGACCGTCGCCATCTATTAACATTGTGTCATATATTGTAGTTCGTCCACTTCAGGAATCCAGTATTAGACAAAACTTGTTATCAGAAAGTATGGTTTTAAAACATTCTCAAGAAATATTCTGTAAATCGCATTCGTCAGTTTCCCGGATTTGGAGCAGGTAATGTAAACATTTTTCAACGAGTCGGTTAAACGACTGACCTCTTCTATAACCCGAGGACCAAATGTAACATTCGTTTCTCGTAAACATAGGAAAACCTTAGGCAACACATTTACAGAAGCTGTGATGGCATGTTGCGCTGTGAAATAATGTGTTAGTTTGTTTTTACTACTAACTGCGACAAGGGTTCGTTTTTCTCCCTTACGTGATAACGTGCGTCGAATGTTCACCCGGTACTCGCATCCTGTTTGATCGGTGTTGATCATGTAGTCACGATTAAAACCGGTCGTAAATGACGCTGTTTGCATGCTGAAAAAGAGCCGCCACTTTCTGTATATCTTCTGTATTTTGTACCTCCTTATGAGAGACTATTTAGTGACTTGCCGTTGACGAATTTTATACTCCTATTTGAAATTTCTTGCCCAAGATAATGATGCAGCAAACGTAAAATCCTTGTTGGCCGCATATTGAAGCGCTGCACCTGCAGCCCAGTCCTGAAGTATTCTCGTTGTTACATTTTCGTTACGACAACGAGATTCGACAAATTGGTCATATGTCCACTTATTTATCGCCTGTTACTTGTCGTATCTTGTCCCTCCTTTAACAATATCACTTTCCCACAATTTCAAGTCCTTCTTCCTTTGCAGGGCTGTTGTTGCTCCATTCTTTTGCAGTGTTTGTAAGTTCGAATTTGGATGATTCCAGGAAGCAGTACCGCCTTTATTTTTACTTCAAGGGGTATAGCGCCGTAGTTCAATCTTTTAGTAACCGGTTCGCAATACTCATCGGGAACAGACGAAGCACGTATTCCCAGTGACTTGGAGATTTCCAAAGTGTAATGACCATTTTGCGATTCAATAGTCGGGATATCTTCCAGTGAATCACCTTCTGCTTCGTCTTCACGCTATAGTACTTCAGTATCAACAAAAGTCATTTCGTCCGTCAGCTCCAAAAATCGCTAGACGATAGGCGCGCCTATCAATCTCGAACGCCGAGAAACGGAACTGCCTGCTTCCGGTATTGCATTGAAAACGCATCTGTCTTGCAAGACTTTTACAAACCAAAACAAGGCGTCGGTAACTTCCCGCTTGCCATCGACTGTGACAGGCTCCCAACTATAGATTACAGCGCTAGTCGAAGGGTGTACATCCTCCATTATTCAGATTATGCACCTGAAAGATATGACACAACAAACAATAACTAGTCACTACGGCATAAACAGGCGAGATAGTTATTACAAACTACATACAGTACTCGTCATATGTTACTTACGGAAGAACACTGTATTCAGTAACAAAACGTATTTCATTCGGCGGATTAACTATGGAAAAATCTCTACATGTATCCGCAAGGTTCACGGCAGCCTAATGACGGAAAACTACTCTTTCCGATTGATTTCTATAAGGCTCGTGCTGGACACCTTCACTCTACCAGGTTCACAACTATGATATGACGAAGAGGAAACCAAGGCAACACAACTCTCCCCGCGTGCATTCTGTCCCGTGTCTCGCTGTAAACAATATGTTTCAAATGGCTCTGAGCACTATGGGACTTAAATTCTAAGGTCATCAGTCCCCTAGAACTTAGAACTAATTAAACCTATCTAACCTAAGGACATCACACACATCCATGCCCGAGGCAGGATTCGAACCTGCGACCGTAGCGGTCACGCGGTTCAAGACTGTAGTGCCTAGAACAGCTCGGCCACCCCGGCCGGCCGCTGTAAACAAGCGCGGTTGGCTGTCTGTGATCCCTCGTGAGGAATTCGCAGCTCTTTTACTCGGAGTTGTTTTCATGTGACAAGGCTTAAAAGTTTAATACTTTACTAACTCACGGCGTTTCGTAAATTAGTTTGCCTACCTTATTATTATCATTTCTTATTGATTTACTTACCTTATTAGCCCTCCTATCCCTATCAATTGAGATACAGAAAAATACAAACGAAAAAAAAACATCCGCTAGGTTTCTTCGAGATTCGAACCCGGACCCGGGTTCTTCGATTCTCAGCCAGTGACCTTGGCCGTCGCGCTTTTTTTTATGAAGTGAAGGACACCGTCGAGCTCTGCTCCTGTCTCAGCCACAGGAATTCTGGGCACAAAGAATACTTTGGCTCATGAAACAGTGCGAAGTGGTGCTCAAGAGTCTAGTGATTACTTCTGAATGATGACATAAGTTATAGCCATGGTAGTGTTTCATACTGTAATTGTTCCCAGTACGTGGAACTTGCAAAGTGTACACAGTTTTGGTTACCTGGAAAGATTGATGTGTTGCTAGGAGCAGAATCTGGGCCTCAAATTCAAAGGTAAATAACTATCTCCATAGGAGTAGATCATCCCATGCTTCAAGAGACAGAACCAGATTGAGTCATATCAGGCCAGTATCAAATTGTAGAGTACACAAAATTGTCAGTGCGGCTGGTCATGTTGTGCTTTGTACAAAGTGACACGGATGCTCAAACCCATTCAATTTTGGGAGGCAGAAGAATTACAAGTTACAACGACAAAAGAACAGTACAGTATGAAGCACATTTCACTGAACACATGACGAAAGATCCCACAGGCAGATTTGTTGTCTGCCTTCCATATCGCCAAGAGCAAGATCATTTAGGTGATTCTTTCCTCACTGCAGGAAACACTTCTCTCAGACAGAACAGAGTCAAGCGAGAGAACTGAAGCTTAAGGGAAGCTACACTGACTCCATGAAGCGATACAACGACATTTGAAGGGAACCGTTTGTTAGAGTTACAAGAAATCATATTAGATGCAGTATGCAACCATGTAGCTACTATGGACAATCCAGTTCATCTTATCTCACGAGGAGCGTCTCCTGAAGATCTCCAAGAAAACAGTCTTTGGTGAGAGTGACCAGGCTGACTTAAAGAAGACACCACTTCACGGCCTGTAACTTATCTCTAACGATTTTGTATCTCAAGAGTTGCTACAAGAAAAGGCTAAAGTCCTCCAAGACATCAGCGAAGCAATCGGAGATCGTCTCATCTGTCAATTCTCGAAATTATCATGATTGCAGAGGATAATGGCATACTGTCTCCGGTTTATTAATAACTGCAAGACTGCAGAGGAAACAACAGTAATTACTGAATCGTCTCACAATGAACTGCAGGACGTCTTGCTATGGTTTGTCAGAATAACACAACAAGCTGTACATGGAACGGAAATCCAACAGTCAGGGACCAACGGGCTAGTAGACAGTAATAGAAAGTTCAAATCACTGTATTGTATTCTTGATGACGTGAGATTATACAGGTTGGAGGCAGGCTACGTAATGCTTATGTGTCATATGAGGAAAAGCATCAACTCATACTGCCACTTCACCATCACCTCACGAGCCTAATAGTGGGAGGTGAACATCGCTGTGTTTTCTGCACTGAGCGTCAACTGTTCCCTACACATCTCAGGAAGCAAAAATGGGCACCTAACAAATGTTCAAATGTGTGTGAAACCTTATGGGACTTAACTGCAAAGGTCATCAGTCCCTAAGCTTACACACAACTTAACTTAAATTATGCTAAGGACAAATCCACACACCCATGACCGAGGGAGGACGCGAACCTCCGCCGGGACCAGCCGCACAGTCCATGACTGCAGAGCCCTAGATCCCTATGCTAATACCTCGCGGCGGCACCTAACAGACGAAGTGCAGTACAGCGTGTTCTGCGTCCTCACACAGCGATTACTGGCAAATCTTGCACAAAAGTTCATGGGAAACTGGGCATCCACTTGTTTAGAAGCTGTGAGGCCTCTGTTCCGTTGTGACATTAATTACACAGGACCGTACTAAGTGAAAAATTAAAGAAAAGTGCTATGTTGCACCTATTTGTGTGCTTGACGACACAGGCGGTGCATCTGCAGGTAGCTGGCAATATGACTGCTGATGCATTCCTTCAGCCTCTAGAAGATTTGAATCACCTCAGGGTAGGTGCCAAAACCTGTACAGTGACAAAGGGGCAAACTTTATCAGGGCTAGTAAGGAACTCTCAGAGTTACAAGCCGCTATGAGCAGTCGTTATGAACATACACAGGTGTAGCAGGATGCAAACCTACTTCCTCCGACACAATAACCATACACCTCTAACCATAATACCACGCCGTTCACATACAACACTCGGCATTTGTATCGTTTATCTTAGGTTCTCCTAAACGCTTTTGTCTACCGGCAAGTTGATAAATGAGATTTAAATGTAATATATTGTACCAAGAGTGACGCTTGTGATAAATCTCTAATGCACCATTGTCTTGAAACGGCATACTGTCATGCTATCGACGCTGTCGGCGAAAAGCGTTTACCATGTGGGTACAGACGCGGCAGTTGTAAAAGTTTCTTTCCTCGATTTCTGGAGAAGTTTACGTTGCGGGCCCCATACCTGATGGTGAGAAATGCTCTATTTACAATTAGCCATCGATAACTTCAATTTTAAGTCGACTGCTAGACATAACTTTTAGGGGTGATTTTTTCAAAATTGAGGGGGTGTTGACCCAAAATAACTTAGAGTCCTTCGTTTTAGGTTGTACACAAGCGACCTGCCAAATTTGAGCCCAATCGGTTGGCCGTGTCTGAGGATTTCTCCTTGTGAGATGCCTTGAGCTTCCGGAGTAGGGTAAAATTTGCGTGTTGAAGATGCATGCATTTAGGTCTGTGATATGTGTTCAGAGAGACTGAACTGCCATGAGCGCCAGTGAAAGAATCTTCGAAACTCGTATCTACAGGTACGTAGAGGTAAGGGAAAGAGAAGTCATATGCTCCAGAAGGTTCGATATGCAGTAACTAGAGGTAAAACACTAATGAACTTTAAATAAAAATGTTCATAGAACCGGAGTAGGGGAGTAATACAGATGATATTACTGAAAAGCTTCTAACGTCGTCAGGATGTGGACGAAAGCGAGCATTAAATGTCAGGTTAACAAATACGTAACTGGGTCAGGATCATTATCTAACTTAGGGAAATGTTAAGATAATAGGTGGTCATCTCAGACCATGTCAAAACTGATTCTGGCACTGCAGTGCCGACGGTTGGAAAAGAGAGCCAAAAAGTAGAGTGGATAATGGAAACTTGGCGGAAGGAGTGGACAGCATCACGTCAAGGTGGTGATCGCTGTTGTCCCCCCCTCCCCCCCCCCCCCCCCAATGTCCCCTGAGTATATTAGACCTCAAGGTGGAGAAATAGACCCCACTTCCCAATTACGTCCACAGTGTAAAGCGATGATTCATGTGAAAAGTGAGTCGAGGTGAATGGAGGACATGAAGAGTGAAAAATGCAGCGGCTGAGCAAAGCATATACACAGCAAATTGAAACAACATATCGAATGGTCAGGTACTACAATTAGATTTAGATGTTAGTCAGATGATCAGGTTCCAAAATATTCATAATAATAAATAATGTTATGATAGGATGGCGAGTAATAATGTTCATCGTTGGAAATGTAAATGAAGTCCTATGCTTCTTGACAGAGCGTCGGGGAACCGTGCAGGAGACCCGCACTGCCAGACTAGGCAAGGTCCGAATGGAAGTGGTTTGTGGTCGCCTTCCTCTACCGTAACTGGATGAATTATGATGATGAAAACGCCAAAGCGAGACCTAGTCATCTCGGGGCAGGTGGAAATCCCTAAGTTCTGCAGGAATCGAACCCGGCACACCGTGCTCGGGAAGCGAGAACACTACCGCGAGACCACGAGCTGCGGACATGTTCAGCCTTAATGTCAAACGTAGCACATAATTAGTATAAGTAGTGAATACTGCAAAATGGTTGCAAGTTATGATGTTAAAGGAAGTGGGGTAAAAAGATAAGCGCATAATAGTCAACATGAAAAAATTTAGCTTATGGTATTATTCTTTAAAACTCATGAAAATTTAAAAACAGTGTAGGTGGGATAAGGTGTGCCCGAGTGCTCTATTTACGCTGTGCACATTCAAGTTCATAATGAAACCAATTAAACAATTAAGCATAATAATTAAGGAAAGTAATTTTCTGCAAAAAATGTTAAATGATACAGTATTTCATTACATTTAGAATAGTGAAAATAGCGTAACACTCGGAGCATATATAGTGAAGGTACTTGGGTTTCAATTCAACGAGTCTATCCGAATTTACTCTGCGGCATCAGGATATCAGATAGGTTCTTTGTTGGTAGGCGCGGACAGTGGCACCTAAACATTGCCAGTCAGCACGATTGGCTAAGCCAGCGACTCTGGAAAGTGGAAGGGCAGGCGCAGCAATACTGGAAGATAACCTGAAGTGAAAGTTGAGACGTAGTTTCCAGGGGCAGACTCCCCTTCATTTTGCTTACTGCGGACGAGGCCATCAGCAGACTCAGCCCAAGGAAAAATAGACCTCTTATTGTGGCCGACAATAGGGAACTTGTAGTATTTATTATTGTAACATTTAGATTTTGTTTCCATGTCAGTAAATTGTGATATAATTACAAGCGGAAATAACATTTGGTAAAATGTAGTGTCTGACCTAACTGCCATTAAGAATTGGGAGCAGTACGGCGACACGCCATTGTTGGATGAGACATGGCTCGGACGTTGACCGAATGGATGTGTGCCGAATGTCTGGGCCCGTAGGGAATGCACAGTAAGTTTTGTTAAGGGCTCATACTGTGCTATTGATGTTATCTAAGGTAAACAACGGGGGCAGTGAACTTTATGAATGTGTTGTAAGTATATATGTGCTGGTGGCAATCTGCTGAAGCCTAGACGCAAGTAGTTAATGAGCAACGCTTGTGTCGCGTGTAGTGTATCACTCCCGAGTATGAAGGCAGGCTGGGCATAGCGTACTGACAAACTGTTTACTACTCAAGTGCAGTGATAGTGTCGTCGCTGGTTACTTTATGGTCGTGATCGTAGTTTACTGAAATTAGTCAGCTTGGAGAATATCTGATTATTTCCTTCCTTTGTTGTGGCTTTTATAAAACAACATAAATTCTTAGACGCGTGGTGTGTGTGGCATTTGTACCACTGGCATGGATAGATTCGTTTTCGAGCAAGCTCTGTGATTCCAGATAATCACAGTCATTGATTTCGTGTCGTTGTAGCTTCGAATGTACAACCACTCATTTGAGAACTCTGAGCTTTAAAAATATAAATAAATTGTACTAGAATTAGTTTTTCTTTGATTGTAGGTGAGATACAATTTTCAATTGTGGTTTTGTTTAAAATCAGTATCAGTAGAGGGGCCGAACCCTTGTAAACAGCCACTTGCTGTAACAGTTCCTTCTGACCAACACTATGTTGGCAGCTATGGTTTGACGTTGTAAGTTCTCTCAGAGTCGGCCGATGTACGAGTTGTTATATTCACTTTAGGAATTAATCTAACTACGAGAAGTTATCAGAAATGCTATAAACTGAAGTTTGAAGGAATGGGATTAAGTAGATAACGTTTCGTCTCTTAAAATTCTTTTTTAGGCAGTGGTAATTATTCTGAAAATACAAGGTATGGGCTAGGTAAGCAAAAGGTGAGAAATTCCAGATTATATTTTATTAAGATTAATACTGTGGACATTCCATTTGCGTTTTGCGAAATGATTATGTGTGTAAGTCTGAGACATCACTTCCGTCGTGTCAGATTTGCCGTAAACTCTGCCTCATAATTAAGTGCTGATTTTGAAGTGAATAGCACAGTGTTAATTTAAAACACTATTTCATACCCTGAGCTTCATAGTTACTGAAACAAAGTTGACTCGAAGTGTTTTGCTTCCATACGAAGAAGTTTTAGAGTATACAAGTTATTTTCCCGTGACGAGAGTGGCGGGTTGGTGCATAGCGAGGCCGCCACCTCCTCCTCCGCGTAAGCTGCCGGCACCAGGTATGCGGAGTCGGCGCGACGGATCGTAGTCGACAGAACAGCCGCACCCGGGAGCGCGTCACTCACCACGAGCGCGGTGACGTCAGCTGCGTCGCGCAGCACGTCAGCGGCCGTCATGTCACGTAATCTGCTCCAGCACGATGCCAACGAAATTTCTGGCCCCGTGGCGTGCTCACAGCACGTGTCGATACAGGAATTATGAGGTGCAGCGACCGTCTCCAGCGGGTAGCCACTTACTATTTCGTATCACTTTAATACTTAGTAGCTGTGCGCTTAAGTAGCCCATCGTCTCGATAATACACTCCTGGAAATTGAAATAAGAACACCGTGAATTCATTGTCCCAGGAAGGGGAAACTTTATTGACACATTCCTGGGTTCAGATACATCACATGATCACACTGACAGAACCACAGGCGCATAGACACAGGCAACAGAGCATGCACAATGTCGGCACTAGTACAGTGTATATCCACCTTTCGCAGCAATGCAGGCTGCTATTCTCCCATGGAGACGATCGTAGAGATGCTGGATGTAGTCCTGTGGAACGGCTTGCCACGCCATTTCCGCTTGGCGCCTCAGTTGGACCAGCGTTCGTGCTGGACGTGCAGACCGCGTGAGACGACGCTTCATCCAGTCCCAAACATGCTCAATGGGGGACAGATCCGGAGATCTTGCTGGCCAGGGTAGTTGACTTACACCTTCTAGAGCACATTGGGTGGCACGGGATACATGCGGACGTGCATTGTCCTGTTGGAACAGCAAGTTCCCTTGCCGGTCTAGGAATGGTAGAACGATGGGTTCGATGACGGTTTGGATGTACCGTGCACTATTCAGTGTCCCCTCGACGGTCACCAGAGTTGTACGGCCAGTGTAGGAGATCGCTCCCCACACCATGATGCCGGGTGTTGGCCCTGTGTGCCTCGGTCGTATGCAGTCCTGATTGTGGCGCTCACCTGCATGGCGCCAAACACGCATACGACCATCATTGGCACCAAGGCAGAAGCGACTCTTATCGCTGAAGACGACACGTCTCCATTCGTCCCTCCATTCACGCCTGTCGCGACACCACTGGAGGCGGGCTGCACGATGTTGGGGCGTGAGCGGAAGACGGCCTAACCGTGTGTGGGACCGTAGCCCAGCTTCATGGAGACGCTTGCGAATGGTCCTCGCCGATACCCCAGGAGCAACAGTGTCCCTAATTTGCTGGGAAGTGGCTGTGCGGTCCCCTACGGCACTGCGTAGGATCCTACGGTCTTGGCGTGCATCCGTGCGTCGCTGCGGTCCGGTCCCAGGTCGACGGGCACGTGCACCTTCCGCCGACCACTGGCGACAACATCGATGTACTGTGGAGACCTCACGCCCCACGTGTTGATCAATTCGGCGGTACGTCCACCCGGCCTCCCGCATGCCCACTATACGCCCTCGCTCAAAGTCCGTCAACTGCACATACGGTTCACGTCCACGCTGTCGCGGCATGCTACCAGTGTTAAAGACTGCTATGGAGCTCCGTATGCCACGGCAAACTGGCTGACACTGACGGCGGCGGTGCTCAAATGCAGCGCAGCTAGCGCCATTGGACGGCCAACACCGCGGTTCCTGGTGTGTCCGCTGTGCCGTGCGTGTGATGATTGCTTGTACAGCCATCTCGCAGTGTCCGGAGCAAGTATGGTGGGTCTGACACACCGGTGTCAATGTGTCCTTTTTTCCATTTCCAGGAGTGTATATGACAATGTTAAGGACTTTATTGACATACTGATTTCCTGTCTGGCCCAGAGCGTAACTGAACGTTCGCGCTGTACCCTGAAAAAATAAAGAGAAGAACACCGCGAAAGAATTATCCGAACAAAACGGAAATCGGTAGATCTGATGTACATATACACACAAACAAATGATAATAGTTCCAGAAAAACTGGACGATTTATTGAAGTGAAATAGCTTCAGAAATTGAGCAAGTCAATAATGCGTTGGTCCACTTCTGGCCCTTATACAAGCAGTTATTCTACTTGGCATTGGTTGACACAGATGTTGGATGTTCTCCTGAGAGACATCGTGTCATATTATGTCTAATTGTCCCGTTAGATCTTCAAAATTCCGAGATGGTTGGAGGGCCCTGCCCACAATGATCTAAACGTTCTCACTTGTGGACAGATCTGGTGACCTTGAGGGTCAAGGCAGCGTTTGTCAAGCATAAACAAGAAACACTCGCCGTGTGTGGACCGACATTATCTTGCTGAAATGTAAGTCCAGGATGGCTTGCCATGAAGGACAACAACACCGGATGTAGAGCATCGACGATGTACCGTTCTGCTATAAATCTGACGCGAATGACAACTAAAAGCTTCCTGCTTCGAAATGAAACGGAACCCCAGACCATCAATCCTTGTCATCGGGTCGTATGACGGACGACATTCAGGTTGGTATCTGACCGATGTGTGGGGTGTCTCCAGACACGTCTTCGTCCTAAAATCCCATTGCCTGGAGTAGAATTGTCTTCAGTGAATACTCCCGCATCGAACTGAGCCCGAATGACCACCAAAGGCGAAGTGACTATCTTTTACTGAACATTGAAATTTAACGCCGACTTCATGGCGAGATGCTTATAATATTTTCCACAACGAAACTTCGTCTCCAAATCTGCTAGAAAAACCAAAGAGATTCTGGTCGTATGTAAAATATGCTAGTGGGAAGACACAATCAATGACTGCTCTGCACGACAGCAATAGGAATACTATCGCTAACAGTGCTGCGAAAGCGGAGTTACTAAATACAGCTTTCAGAAATTGCTTCACCAGAAAAGGTGAAGTAAGTATTCCAGAATTCGAATCAAGGACATCTGTCAACATGTGTAACTTAGAAGTAGATATCCTCGGAGTAGTGAAACAATTTAAATCACTTAATAAAAGCAAGTCTTCCTGTCCAGATTGTATTGTCTAATGGTATCCTACGCTGAGCTACCAGCGTTGCAGGTCACAATCCTCCAGGATTTAACAGATTGGCAAATCGTATTAACAAAGCTCTTCCCTTCAAATATTTTTACATTCTCATGTAATGAAGATGCACTGACGGTCCGCCTGTGACAACGGTCCTCACTTGACATATCCAGATCATCCTCATCCAGGATGTCCAATTTTGCAATTAATAAAGTTTTTGGTAGAATCACCTGGTAAGAGACAAAATTAGCCACACGGACTAGAGCCATGCAATCCCCATCTATTTCTTTTACATGGACCACTCTTCTATACGCGAAACAACGTGATGTATCCATCTGTTATTGCATTCCAACGTCTCTACGTCACACAACATCGACCTCAGAAGATCTGGTCACACACTTACCCACACTATCTTTTTTGTACATCTCGGTACTTCATCATGAGTACTGAACTTCAGTTGGACGTGCCTTAATGGCTGGTGCACTTTGCGACGATATAGTCGTTCCTAGCTGGAATAATGTCCCACTGAGACCGATCATATACTGCGAAACATCAGTTTTTGCGTGATGCTTATCCAGAAAATCTAGTCCCGGATCGCGCTATACCCCTTACCAAAATGTGGCAATATTTCCATACAATCCTGGAAATTCCTTGCTCCATTACTGAAACTGAGCAACGCTGACCCCAATGACGCCACATTATTGTCCCCTACTCCACGTAACGTATGTCATGGAGGCTTCAGTCTCTTCCCGCCTAGGAGATCATGGCTAGCTATGAACACATGATCAGCCGACACACGAGCCCCTGTATCCACACAGTACCTTTATTCCGTTTTGTTCTCTATGGACATAAAGCAGCACTCCACCTCTGCATAACCTTTTACAGTTCTGTGGTTTATCGGAAACGGTGTTTGGTGGTTGACGTACTTCCATCGGCGTTTAACGAACACTTATCGGGGTGCTGCCTACTTTGCCTCTGACTCTAATAGCCGGGAGCCCCTTGCTCTTCAACGTTGCATTCATAACGCTTAAGTTCAAGAAATTGCTTTCTAACATGGCTAATATGTCCAAATCCTTAGCATTTCACATCCCAGAAAAAAAACCTCTACGCTATCTTGTCCTTGGATCACAATGTAGACCTTTTCCAGTTGCGGAGAAACCATAATAGCGGTGGCTAAGTCCTTTGGGCTTTCCATTCTTGCTCTCCTTGACACGTCTGCTGAAACCCCTTAAAATGCATCTAGAGTTTTGCTCTCTGCTTCTTGCAGAATAATTCTGTCTGCTTCTGCGATGTGCCTAATAAGCTCATAGGTGTCAGCACTGATTTCTCCAATTTTGTCTGCGAATGCCTCTAACGATTCGCTTTGTTGCGGGGACAACCCATTAAGCTGTTATCTAAAACACATTGCACTATTCTGCTTGCGCCAACGTCAATAAAGCCCCATCTTAAGCTATTCAAATGTCTGTGCTTTATTCAGCCCCTCATGATACATATTTTGCTGCATCGCCAACCAACAAAAACTTAGCTATGTCCAAGAATTCTCTCATCTGGTCAATTACCCAATTTCTAGGCAACTTCCCGGTCATCAATATACAGTGACACATCTTTAGTTGACTTACCCGAAAAAGGAAGGAGCGAATATTAGGCTTTAACGTCCTGTCCACATCGATGACGCCGGACGTTGTGGCCGAGCGGTTCTAGGCGCTTCAGTCCGGAACGACGTGACTGCTACGCTCGTAGGTTCGAATCCTGCTTAGGGCATGGATGTTTGATGTCCTTAGGTTAGTTAAGTTTAAGTAGTTCTAATTCTAGGGGACTGATGACCTCAGTTGTTATGTCCCATAGCGCTTAGAGCCATTTGAACCATTTGAAGATCGACGTCATTATAAACAGTCGAAGAGGAGTCACTAGATTAACTGCAATCGGATCCACAAAAGGGATAGGTGCAGTAACCAAAGCTTTTGCTCCCTCTTCCCAGTCTTATTCATCTTCATTCACGGTTTTTAAAACGTCTACCTATTTTTGAAACACATCAGTTATCTCCCTTAGCTGGGCAAACTACCTCGCCAAGACTTCAACTGATTCAAGTGTTATCATCGGTCGTATTTCTGAAATTTGTGTAACCTCTGTCTAACACACAATACAAATGAAGGCATCAGCAGTAGCACACAGACATGTATACAAGAACAAACAACACTAACCCTTACGGTGCATTACAGCCCAACGTGATTCAGGGCACTGACAAACACACTTCATGGCCATTCCTTCGGCATGTGCTACACACACACACACACACACACACATATATATATATATATATATATATACGGCTGGCACAGCTTTCGTGCATGGTAAGTCACGTTCAGCCAAATTACAATTCTGGCATCGCACCGGTCGTAGAAACATTCTCTATAATGTGCCCTAAGTTGCAATAAATGCGTAGGTTTCTGTGGCTTTACAAATTTGACCTTTTAATTTCACTGCACGATTTGCTTATTCACCAAGACCACAAACAGAAGAAGAAAAAAAAAGCCAGAACAAAAAGTCACTCACCAAAGCCGCATCGCTAGACTACACGCTTCTCCAGTATTCGTGGCCCTGGACCCAGCTGCAGATTCCAGTGACAAATTCTGTCACCAGATATAACGACCGGGAAAGTCAGTCGTTGTGGTCGGTGGCGGTGATGGCAGATCGAGGTTAGGAGGTCGATGTAGCACCACAGAAGGCGACAGTGCACAGCAGTGAGGTGAATGGATGCTTTCCAGACACCCAATGTGATGTCAGAGAAACAGTACTGACAACGGAATGTTATCCAGAGTACAACAGCAGTCGGTGCGTCGCTCCAGGCAGCCTGCGCTCTTAGGTCGAAAGCAGTACGGGCAGAGCCAGTGGTTACTGTCGTCAGTGTGAGGCTAGCGTTGTCACGGCGGTTGACATCAGAGGCGGCTCTCGGCCGCTGAGGCAACAGATCGTTACCCGTCACTGCCTGGTGGCAGCCAAACATCCCGGCACAGGGCGCACTGAGGCGCACCATGTCACACCGTGGCCCTCAAAGCAGGACAGGCACCCCACAACAGTAGCGTCTGCCCGCAGGGGCAGAAGTGCGCAACAGGAAGTCCGCTCGATCGTGACATGGCGGATGAGCAACCGCACGTCTCCAGTCTCATACTGTAGGCCACAAGGACGCTTTCTGGACGAAAGGCGCTAAGTTGGCTACGTCGGACTTGGAACGAACAGCGACGCTGTGGCTAACAGCGGCGAATCCACCAGGCTGAGACTTGCAGTTCCATTGAAACTTTTCACTGTTACACGAGTAGACAGAAGACTGACATAGTCTCCTCCTCGAAGTCGGACTTCGGCAGACTGGGCCAATATGAGAATGAGGATCTCATTTGGGGGATATTTCTCAAGTCTGCTGGCTAGTGCCACTCCTGCAGCAACACTAGGCAATAGGTCGTAACAGCCAGTCGTCGTCATGGGCTGGCGATGACTTCATTCGTTGTGCTCTTTTTGTTTAGTCAGCCAGAGCTGTAATGTTGTCCAGCTTCAACCTTAAGAAGCACTGATTAGCTTCTCCTGCTTTGTCGCGTTCCTGGGTGAGCGTTGTTGCAATCTGAATAATTCTTCTTGCTGTATAATGTGAGGTCACCACAACGACGGCACCTACCACCACATGACGCCATTTTATTGCACTAGCTCAAGACGGCTCAGTGCCCCAGACTAGGCTGTTGCTAAACTTTCTTCCTTTCTGTGGCTTCTTGCGTTACCAGGGAAGGCGTCTTTATTTTTACCCGATACATTAATTTGCTGCGGAGCAATGTGTTTATATGTCCCTTCATTATGTGTGATGAAGAACAAGTCAGGGTGCGATAAAGCTACAAAGTACCATCTCTTAGGTCGTCTCAAGTCTTATTTAAAGATTGTTACATTTCCATGAACAATTGATTTTATGTGAAGAACTCTCAGTGTATGCGTAAGACGATAGGCATTTTATCGCAGCTAAAAGAACTGTGTAGCCTTGATGAAATGTAAGTGTTAGAAAGGGACTCTAATTCATTCTTGTGTACCATATAGTATGTGTAGATTTGTCAGGTGATAATTATTCCATCCTTTAATTATTAAATTTTTTGTACTGGTTATTTTTCGTTTTGTAAGTAACGATGTAGGAAGCAAAAAAATTCCAGTAATTTCCCTCACTTCAAGTTCTTCAATGAGCGGGACGGCAAAGACACTCGATCGTTATGGAAACGGGTGCTTTCATGTATAATGAACTTGCTCCAGGATCGGCATAGGTCTCGTATTTGATAACAGACAATCAGTCATGCGTCACCTCTTTCTACTAGAACGAGGCATCTTTCGACATCGAGAAAGTACAGGCTTACCTTACCGAGAGCTAACCGCGAATGAAAACGGTAGGCAGCCAAATTCGGTTCAGCTCTGCCCCTATTTGCGGGCAAAGTTGCTCCTTTCTTTTCCGTTGTCGGAGACAGCATGCTGTACCATGCAGTTATGCAGACATTTTCCTTGTGTAAATATCGTATTTGATCAGAAAACATCGTTATTTTGGTTAGGTCGCAGTCAGCCACAAGCGAAACAATCGCATTCATACAACTGGGAACTACGACAGAAGTCAGGTTAGATAGAGTCACTTCTATTTCGACTGCTTTGCGCACATATTTCACATGCAGGATATCGTGTCTTCGTTGCTGTTATATATAATTGGAACCATGGTGATATGAACCCATCTCTGTTTAAGGCATATATAAACGAATGTGATAAAAATAGTAATTCACACTCATTTTCTAGTTTAAAAAAAGAGCTGATATTTTATCTCTACTGTGAATCTGAGATGTCGTTCAAAAGTAATGTTAGCTATTTTTATTCTATGTTCACCCACGGAGAAATTTTATAACTATTATATTCATAAATTACAATTTTTATTCATTTTAGTTTTCGTGAATTCATTAACTCACACATATTACTAGTACAACGAATATCAACAACGCGTATTTATGTCCATGTTATAATTCCCATGTACTTTCATGACGTGGTACTCTTTTTGCTTTTTCATTGTAAACACATATTAGCGAATAAACTGTGATCTACGTAATTGTCTTTTATGTTTCTGTGCAGGTTTCTGCGATGAAGATATATAATTGCATCTTAAAATATTGTCAAAGATGAAAGCTCTTGTGTTAAGTCTTTACAATGGGTGATTCTGAAAGTAAGGATAGATTAAATATTTGTTTACTGCCATAAAACATCAAAGAGCAGTCAGTCTCTGCTTTAGGGAATTTATTTGATGTTCTGCAAAGATAAACATCATGCAAGGCCAAGCTAGAGCTTCACAAATGACATGCAGAATGCATGGAGCGTACAAAAATCAGTTATATATTTGGATAGAGTATTGGAGGACGAGCTAGGAGCAACGGGTAAACCACAGTCTGGTGACTGCAATAGGGGAGAGTTTTCGACTCTAGGCAGTCTTGTTATACAACTTAAATAAGATTTTTTATTTCATTTTGAAATGATAGAATTCACTTTACGTGTGCTGCAGTCTTTTTCCGAAATAACAAAAATTATTTCTGAAAGATAAAGTTTTTCCAAATGTGAAAAATTGTCTGAAGGTAAAACATGGTAACGTACCGAGGAACTATTAAAGGAACAAATATTCTACTCAAATTTAAAAGTGTTGCGAGAGCTAAAATTTTGTTAAAACTGTATTTATTACTGTACTACATACCAATACTCAGAATGTGCAAACTAATTGAGAAGTAGCGTTATCGAAAATCACTTACAGGTTACAACGTTCTGAAAGACAGATATAATTGTTAAGACATTAAGGAGTCTGTGTTCAGTTGCAAATATCACGTGTTCCAAGTTAGAAGACCTTCTATTTCCAGGTACAGGATGGTGCATGACCTGAGAAATTCTAAACATTCATGGTGGTGTCTGTTTGTTCTATATCGTGTCTCCCTACCACTTTCGTGCAACCACGCTCTGAGCGTGTTTTTTAGGGAATTAACTAGTTTGAACCTAGGACCTGTTGCTGGTAAGGAGACACCAGACCACACATGACATGTAGAATTCAGAAGAGTTCAGTGAGACTAGCGATGATATAACCAAATACTTAATGATCTCAGCGTCAGGTCCACTGCACTCCCTGTAAAAGAATCTTAATACTAACTAAATTTAGTAGAAGGGGTTCAAGGCTTTCCTATTTTTAGTTAGCTGGTAAAATAATGTCGAAAAAGCAGGTAAGTTTACCATTGGAAATTTTATTCTACTCACAAAACATTGTTTATAAATTGAACTATTGATAAAAGGAGATGTTTTAATACAGGATGGTAAAAACCAACTGAGTTCTACAAAAATGTGAACGAATATTCCCTGAATGGGTTTCCAAGTTCTACAATCGATCGAAGGATGACCTATGCCATATCACATCTATAATCTAGGTTTAATTTAAGTTTCACAAAAGAGAAAACTGTCAAAATGGTCTACTGTGACCCTCAATTATCTTTAATTACTTATCTAACTTGTCGTAAATTACAGTGGCTGATGTGGCTTCTCAATAACTATATAAAAGAAAAATCATCGCGTTTCAGATCTGTTCTTCAAGTGGCAAATGTGAACACCACGAGTTTTAATTAACGATCGACACTAGTATTACGCAAAAAGGGGTGTAACAGATGAGTCTTCTGCACTTCTGAGTGAAGCCTTATGCGCTCAAAAATGCGGCATCGCGTGCGTTCATTACCTTGTCGGTGTTTAGGCAGCGTCAGGGCGACAGCGGCCGGCGCACCAGCCATCCAGCTCGCCGTCTCGGAACTAACTCCCCTAACTTCTCTTTACTACAATTTACCGAAGTTGGTTTAAAAAAAAATATCTAACTGTGTTTTCATCTGACCAATCAGGGTCTCAATGTTAACCTTAAGCTCCGCCTACAAAGATTCTGTCTATCCAATGAGAAACGTTATACTTTTCGTGGTGGGGCAATGTTTTTAAAGTTTGCAGCGTAACAGAGACGCTAAAAAGTCTCACGCTAAAACCTGCAGCTGGCGTGGTCCTTTTAGCGTTATCGTAAGATCTATACTGTTCTTCTGGAGGGCTCTATCTTTTAACATGGGCTGGGGGGTGGTCCTTGACGTACCTGAGACGCGAAAAAGTCTCACGCTAAAACGTGCGGGTGGTGAGCCCTAGTGGTTAGCTGGCGAGGTGGGTGTCCAGTCCGTCCCTTATCGTAGGGCCTTCTAGCTTAACACGGTTCTGCTCTCGGCTTCTGTTCTCGTTTCTCCCCTCGGAACTGCGTCTGCCTCACGGTGGGAAGGTACGACATGCATTTAGGCATTATTGTGTTAGTCTGTGGTATTCCATTTGCTCACTCGTTACTCGTATTACTTTGGTTATTTTAATGTCACGATTTATTCGGAGCTACGTGACATACTAGTGGATTTGCTTATCATGTCAGGGTTTTCATGGAAGGTGTTGGATTTGCCTGACGCCTTACAAAGTATGGGTCAATCCCTATACTTACTTTATTTAGGTTTAAAAATATACAGAATTTTACTCACCATGAAACTCTGTAATTAAGAATTAACAGTAATCTCCAAAAAGCATTAACTACGCTGGTGTGCAAAACTTAAGGACGGACGTAACTTTAGCATAAAGTGTGACTGCTATGTATATTGCACCATCCATAGAAAGAAATGCTGCAGTGTAGTACATAAGGTAACTGAAAGAATGTGGTGTGCTGAGATACCACACAAGAAGAGTTTGCGACAGGTGGTACCAGAAGTACCGTGGGCGTCCATGAGCAGCAGGAACATCGCTGCACACAAACCAATCACGCTGCCCTCGAGAGTCACTCCCCCTGGAGCGCCAGCGTCACCAGGAAGAAAGACGTGCGGAAGTACCGGTGCGCGAGCAGAAGTTCTCAGTTACACATTGTAAGTCAGTTCGAGCTTTTCTAGGGAATTCCTGCAGAACCTTCGTATTGTCTTCAAGTCTTAGAGTCGTGGAGTGAGATAGAAACAGTTGCCGATAGACGAGACAGCATTTAGTCTTCAGTAAAAACAGAACAGGGAACAAAATTATCGCATATGGACAGAGACTGCCTACCTAGAGATTTAACTGAGTTCTGTTGGTTTGGAAGGATTCTTCGAATAGTACAAGACAGAAGATTAGTTTTTCTTCAACTCCAATTCAAACAACATTATTTAGTTTGCATTCATGGTACTGTAGTCAACACAGGACATATAGTCTGAACCTGCATTCTACAACTGCCGTAACCAGGGGGCGGTGGTATTATGGTGTGGTCGTGTTCTTCATGGAAGGGGCTTGCATCTCTTGTTTTACGTGACACTATCACAGCACAGGCCTACGCTGATGTTTTAATCAGCTTTTTGCTTCCAACTGCTGCATAACAACTCGGGGATGGTGACTGCATCTGTCAACACGATCCAGCACCTGTGCATAATGCATGGTCTGCGGCGAAGTGGTTACACGACAATAACGTCCCTGTAATGGACTGGCCTGCATGGGAGTCCTGATCTGAATCCTGTAGAAAACCTTTGGGATGTTTTGGAACGCCGACTTCGTGCCAGGCCTCAACGACCGACATCGATACCTCTCTTCAGTGCAGGACTCTGTGAAGAAAGGATTGCCATTCCCCAAGAAACCTTTGAGCACGTGATTGAACTTATGCCTGCGAGAGTGGAGGCTATCATAGAGGATAATGGTGGGTCAACACCATTGAATTCCAGCATTACTGATGCAGGGCACCACGAACTTGTAAGTCATTTTCAGCCAGGTGTCCGAATACTTCTGGTCATATAGTGTGCATAAAATACAGAAATCTAGCAAAATAAGCGAATTATATCCTACCGAAACTGATCATTGTCCAGTGTTTCACTGTTTTAGCCCCGTAAAGTAGAGTTGGCAATGGCGCAAGTATGTACGATGATTTGCAGACATACGCAGTTGCCAGCACCATTGGACGAGAATGATGTCACACACTGCTCATTTTTATCATAGGAAGGTCTCTGATTATCTTATCTCCGAGAAATGATATGGAAAGGCAGAGTGGGATGGCTTAACAAGGGGTTGAGAACGTGATCTGACAAGCTGATAGTGCAATAAAATACTACTGGGAGAGCTAAATATGTGCTTTAAGTTCTCTGGTTGACCAGTTTGCTAGACGATATCGACGTCTTCCTAGAAGTCTAGGAACAGGGTATCAACTTGAACTGTGATATTTTCTTGTTCCGGTATCTCCAGCACGAACAGAGTAAGCCGGGTGTTGTACGAACGCTACCCGCAGAAAGTGTGTTGATTCCTGCTTAGGAGTTATTCTTCTACAACACACTCGTCGCACACGAGAACAATATATACTCCAGAATTCTACAACGAGTTGATATCAGTGACTTAGGTTTGTAGATTTTGTGACCGACCTGGAGCGACTCGCATTTTTCGTTCCTCCAGCGCCCCTGCGTGTACAGTTGATTCGCTTATTCAGTTCAGAAGCTTATAGGTGACCTATCAGTCTTGTGATATTTTCCCTTTCGGGCGTTTTGAGTTTTGTGTTTTCAATTTCGTATTCACTTCTTTCATTATCTGTCATTTTAATTTCCGTCCCACGGTCTAAGTTTTGGACTTCAGTCGTTCAGTCGACTCGCCCAGACACTCGCTCCAATGCTGAGGATAGCATTAGTTATAGAGTTATGATACAGCCGAATATCCAGCAGTAGCTAGTAACCTGTAGCGTTGGCATAGGAAACTATATAAATGATGTTTACTGCCTTAGCGAAAATCTAGCTATATGTGGCAAAACATTTATAATCTGATAACGATGGACACCCACATATATGCTAATATTGTCTGTTTAACACGACTCTATGATTAACAATGTTAGAAATTATGGCATTGACTGGCATTAACGTTTGTAAGACCTTCAATGAATTTCCGTACTTTCTTACGTATATGCTGATCTTCTTCGCTTCCTATTTTACGGAAATAGCACTATATTACAAGTTTACAGTTCACACAAGCAGATATCTTCCAAACCTTTCGTACATTTCATATAATTTAAGTTATTGCTAATTCTAGAAGCAATGGCATTTTCAAGGTCTTCACATCAACGATGACGAGACAATTTTAAGGTAACTTAGCATCACCTTGCTTCGCTTGGGGACAAAGGTTTGAGAGCTGTGCTGAGAGGTACGTGAGTGGCGGCAACGCTGCCGGTCAGTGACTGATGAAGAAGTCTCTTGCCGTGACAGATTGCCACATGGTCTTTCACAGATGTCGCTGAACCGTGCGCTAAATGTCGACAGCTTAGGACAAAAAACTGGAGCGAAATGAGTCACAGAGAATGAAGCAAGCTGCATAAAATAAAGTAAGGCAGTTAGAGAGGAATTTAAAACGTGTTGGTCCAAACAAAGTGTGAATCTCGTGTGAATTTACTTTGCCTCCCTAGCAGTTAGTTTTGATTTAAGAAAACATACACTATCATTTTGTGACAACAGTACTTAATCGCTACTCTGTCGATAATAACTGAGCAATGTACAAGTCAGAGACGAAATTTTGAAGCACAATTTAAGAAAAAACACTCAAGATCAGAGGTTTTCTAGATCAGATCCTCCATAAATAGAAGGCTCCAATTAATAAGTCATACTCAACGAAGATACGCAGATCCTTGTCACCAATATTCCGTAATATGATGAAAATCATATCAATTCTACAGCGCACTCTTAAAATCAGTTTTGTAAAGCACGTGTAGTGTTAAACAGACAACCACTCTTCCAAATACGGTGTACAAATCTGTAACAAATCCGTACCCTCGAGTAATGTAATAGTCCATCCACTGTTAAAATCATATAGTTCCTGGGGCGACTTGTACAAACGGTTCACGGACTGTTAAAAATTTAACATATCTCAGTAGGGCAAGTTTGGTTTACTCAGAAACAGGTTGGAGACTCTTTCCTGCTGCATACAGGGACGACGCTGTTAATTGTCGAGTTGTCAGCCACTGTCCTGATAAACTGATTTACAAGTCGACAGAGTCTTCGTATAAGCAGTTTAGATTAATACACTACAGTCTTATTCAGTGGTAGTCGTAAGCACAAAGGTAAACACATAAGCATATCACATTCTGACAAACTTTAACAGAGCAAATGAGATGTTTAAAGTGATTCATCTGCAATGGGTACCGGTATAAGTCGAAATGCCAGAGCAATCCAAATGGAAATACTGTAAGGAGCGATCAAAAAGTTTCTGTTCCATAGCCGCAAACGCAGATGCGGAATGAAATTCAGAGAAAATCGCCGTGAGCATTTCCGCAATCATCTCACCGGCGCACTAGGCTGAAGATACCCGTTTGGTAAAAGAAAACGTTTCCAGCTGCGTGAAGAAACCCGAATGTGCCTGATGCACGGCTGGAATTTTCGACCTTTCAAGGCTTTTTTTAAGGGCATTAAGAGGTGATAATCACATGGGACGAGACCAGGACCATAATGCGTGTGCTGGAGTGTCTCTCAGTTGAGTTCGAACGACTTCTGCGTTATCTCATTCCGTAGGGCTGGGCAACGACTACGAGGGAGAAATTGTAAAGAAAGTTCAATAAATAATTGTAAAACTCCACGCCGCCTCAGTCTTTGGCGCAGCCACTGTGTCTGCTCTAACAAGTAACAGTAGGTTTGTAGTCATGTAGAACTTGGAGGGAAATCTCTTCGCAACGGAACTGGCTAGGTGGGAATAGAAAAGGTGGATCTGGCGGTCGAACTACCAGGCTCTTATGTGGCATGAGTCAGTCGGTGGCTAGCAGGCACAGTGTGCTTTTGTGAACCGAATGAGGTGACTAGAACTGCAAGGTTATGTACCATAGCCTCGGATGTGGACGTAATTTGTCTCATTCATGGCGTACTTTCGCTGACTCTGGACTACGAAAACTCGACTCTAAGAAGAGAATTTTCAGAGCTACTTACACAGCAAGAGCCATGGATACTTCTGTCGCCTTTTTTCAATAGCAGAGAAGACCGATACTGCCACCACCTTCATCTTAAATTACCAGTTGAGTAATGTGTAATTGTACGGGCCAGTGTGACATTCCTGGCTGTGGCGGCCAGTATTTTATCTTGCTACAAGCTCGCCTTGATGCAGCTTGATACACGTGAAGCAGCATATAGAACAAAAGTGGAGTGGGGTACAAGCAGTAGATGGTACAGTATGTATTATTTCCTTGGGAGAGACCGCCAATAGTACTGAACTTGCTTGTGATTGGTCGGCACATTCGGGTGTTAGGCGCCAAAATGCCTAACTTCTCTTATTAATTATTTGTATACGTTTCATTGTATTTAACCCAATTTTCAGTATGACAGTCTCTCATGATTACCCTACGAGCCTAACGTTCATGTTCATTAAATTTCACTAGTTTTGAGAAAGAAGAACAGCACCTCCGCCGAAGAAGATCCCACGACCGTAGCGCTGTCTTCGGCGCTGGGGACAAAACTGTTGAAAACGACAGGTTGGTGGATAGAACGGTTAGGGACTCTTATTCAATGATATTACAAAAGAAGTGTTCCGGAAACCTTCGGGTCACTTTGGCGCTCCTGGGAGACGAATTATTTAGGCTGTGCTAGTCACTCTGTTTCGGGTGTTCTTCAGAACATGGCATTTATTTCTGTTTCGGACGGACGTGTCGTACTCTATATCGAAAGCTGTCAGTTACCACACTATTAAGAAAACTATGTCGACTGTTGTAGAAGACAGTGTAAAAAGCGATATTTTAAAATCTAAAAAAAAAAAAAACAGGATACATTAATGAGAGGTGTCGCCTACCATCATTGTCAGCACTACGGATCTTGCCCTCTGTAGATACAGAGCATCCCACAAAAAAGCACAAACGCAGGTTCAAGGTCGATATGACAGTACAGCACCTCCGCCAAAGGAGATCCCACGACCGTCGAGCTGTCTTCTGCACTGGGGACAAAACCTTAGAAGACAACAGGTAGGTGGATAGAATGATTAGGGACTCTTATTCAATCTTTACAGATCTACCCAGCTTCCTGATCTGACTTCCAATATCACAACGAAATAATTTATACCTGGGAACTCGGGTGGGTTCAAATGGCTCTGAGCACTATGGGACTCAACTGCTGTGGTCATCAATCCCCTAGAACTTAGAACAACTTAAACCTAACTAACCTAAGGACATCACACACATCCATGCCCGAGGCAGGATTCGAACCTGCGACCGTAGCAGTCGCACGGTTCCGGACTGCACGCCTAGAACCGTGAGACCACCGCGGCCGGCCAACTCTGGTGGGGATCGTCTATTTAAAGAAGAGGCTACTATCCATTAACGAGAAGTATGAACCGAATGAGATGTGAAAATCATAGTGATTACAGTGAACTGTAATGATTAACATAAAACGCCCAAATCAGTAGCGTATGAAGAGTGAAAAAGATAAAAAGCGACACTGTGTGTACTGTGAAATTATATCCTATTTGAACTTTTGGATGTTTCTTTGAACTGTTAGACAACAAAATCGATAAACACCGCTAATTAATGCAACTCGCGTAGTTGAAAGTGAAAACGCGAAAACGCAAATCGAAGTGTAAGGTTGTAAGTGTGTGCGTGGTCCAAACGGATTACGTTTTATTCCACCGCTACGAGAAACAACGCTTCAGGGAGCAGTTAGCACAGCAGCATAGAGTAGGCGAAGCAGATGACTTGGAAGCAACACCTATCGTCTACACGGGCTGCAGAGCAGCGTCAGAGAGCGGCGAAAGGTATTGTAGGCGTCTGTGGTCGACTACGGCAGCCGAAGACACTCAACATAACAAAGACAATGCTACGAGCAGCAGCATTGCACCGGACAAGAAGGTAGCGTGTACGCTAATCACTTTACAGCTAACTATAGGAAGCTATTATTAACACCCATAGGGATTTTTAAGATTAATGTTAAATTGTTTTATAATAATTTCCTTAATAACAAAGTGTCGGGGAAAGTGAAATACGGTACAATCTTAGCATCAGGGAGACAGTGCAGCCTCAGGGCAATGAAACTGAAAAGGCAAGCCAATTATAGGGCATGCATGATGAAATTAGTAATGTAAGTAAGGAGAAAAGTGTAGAAAACCAAATGGGTGGTAGCTATCTACCAGAATCATCTGATGTATAAACTGAAGTTAAAAAAAAATTGAAAAAGAATTCAGATGGTAGCAAAAGTGAAATAAGAGAGGTGGAGACATGAATGTTAATAATAAGTTAAATAAAGTGAACGTTGATTTCAGAGGTGATGACTCTGACACCATCATTGCTAAAGAATCAGCGAGTAGAATAAGTTGGTTAAGCCATCGAACAGCATCAGTTGATACATTATCTACACAAGATAATAATAAAAGTGTGGATGGAATGTTGGAGTTAGTATCTGGGCAAAAAGAAGTAATAAAGCATTGAAATGAATTACAGAAACGGTAAAAATTACATACTGATAAAATAGAAGCAACAAACGAGGAGATAGCAAGACTTAATCGTAAGTTTCAACATTTAGAGACCAGGGTTGATTCTCATGAAACTAGAGTAGGGAATCGTGAAAAACGAATTGAGCATGAGAGTAAAGAAAGGGACAAAAAAAATATGGCTCTGAGCACTATGGGACTTAACATCTGTGGTCATCAGTCCCCTAGAATTTAGAACTACTTAAACCTAACTAACCTAAGGACATGACACACATCCATACGCGAGGCAGGATTAGAACCTGCGACCGTAGCAGTCGCGCGGTTCCGGACTGAGCGCCTAGAACAGCTTTTTTTTTTTTTGACCGGGACCCGAACCCGGAACCTCCAGGTTACATAGCAGACGCTCTATCCATCTTTTTTTTTGTTTTTTTATGTTGACAAATAGTGCCTAATTAGAAAATTAATTTATTAAGGAAATGAATAAAACTGAAAATGCCCAAACGAAAGACATGAAGACATTGCGGATAGTACAAATGCAAAAGAAACATGCTCCTGTAGCAATGAAATGAAATTCGTGTCGGGGGCAACAACTGCTCACGACCCGACGTTCGATAGAGCAAGAGAACCATCTATCGACTCGTTCTCCAGACGTTGGTGTAAGACTGGGTCGTCTTCTCGAAATTAACTAAGGTTCCGTAAGTGTGATCCATGTCTATCTCGGCTTCTTCGTCTATCTCATCTCTCACCCGTCACACCCCATCTGGTCGGCGGGTCGGTAAATGTAAGTCGCAAGTAATTAGCGAAGTCTTGCCCATATTTCTTATGCAGTTGCAGCTTCGTGTGTCCATCCAGGAGAAAATGCCAGAAATCTATTTTGTCCTTTTCCGATTCGTTATACACGTAGCCCACCACCATTCCCCGTACCCATGTCTCTGCATTGGTTTTTTGGACCGGCAAATAAGATTCTTGGGGGGAAAAATTGCGTCTGATGAAACTGTGTGAGGGGCAGAGCGTAACAGGAACGCCAATATCTGTTGTGCCAAGTGCCACACTGGAGCCGTCCCACTACATGCTAAACGATGTTCATCAGTGTCCACTGTTGCGCAGCCTAAACATAGTGGAGTGTCTGCCAAATGAATCGCGTGCCGCCGTTAATTCGTTGCGAACTGCCTATTTACCACCAAATACCATGTTGAGCGCACAGACGTTGGGAGGTAAACGTTCCGTATAACGCGCCATATCTGTCGCCAGTTCTTGTCTGGGTACTTCTTTTCCAGGGTATTCCTGGGACACCGGCGCAGTAAGAGTTGGTATACATCTCGCGTCGTCGGTAGTCGTGTTGTTGGGAAGGAATCTCTGACATAGCTAAGATTTTAAAAAAAAAAAAAACTTGAAATGTGACAGTTTCGGTGACTGGAGGCAGCATTGAAGTGAACGCTAGTACATCGGCCAACGCACCCGAGATACTGCGAAATTGACCGCGCCACTGTCGGAAAATCGTACTGACGAATAACGGCCGTGCCTTTTCATATACGTTCACGAGACCAAGTCCACCCTCTCCAGGTGGTAGCGTAAGCGTTGTGTATTGGATCTTAAACAGGTGTCCCACACTCATGTAGGTTCCGAAGGTTGCTTGTATCCGTTATGCCATTGTGCGCGTTAAAGGCAGGACATGCGCTACGTGAGTGAGTCTCGCTGCTAGGTATACGTTAACATAGGTCACCCTCTGAATCATATCCAACGCTCTTAATTTCTGTAACAGCACCATTGTCCGCATCAGCTTCAATATGCGTCGGTAGTCATCCGCTGCTGTCCGCTGCACATCCGTGTGGAACGTAATACCTAGGCATTTTATGGTCTTAACTAACATGAGCGGGCCTTCCTCCCCCGGTTGTAATCCTCGACCGACATTCATACAGCGTGATTTTTGTAGATTAAGCACGCTTCCTGTCGCCATCCCGTATCGCTGTATCCATGCTAACGCCGTACGTACTTCTTCGCCTGTCCGTGCCACCAGCATCACATCGTCATCATAAGCGCGGCAATAGAAGGTCAGTTGTGGCAACGGTACTCCCTCCAACCATCTTCGGAGACCATATAGACAGGGTTCCAAAGCCATTGCACACAAAAATATCGAAAGGGGGCAACCTTGACGAACTGACCTTGAAATAACAATGTAGTCAGTGCCCCGTCCATTCACCGAGACCTTTGATCGCACGCCGTGTAACAGTCGCGTGAGCACTAGAATGAAGGCCAGTGGGATTCCCAATCTGCCCATCACCGCATGCAAAAAGGTATGACCCACACTGTCGAACGCATGATCGAAGTAAATAGCGACGAGTGTCCCATGCACCCGGCATGCCGCTGCTAATGTGATGATATCTCGGTATTCACCGAGTGCCGTATGTACGTTACTCTTACCGCCGAGGCAAGTTTGATCTATGAGGAGTCTATCAGAAATTTAAGACCGCAGGCGAGCCCCAAGGATGCGCGTGAAAATCTGTTAGTCGCAGTTCAAGGGCGTGAGTGGTCTTCTGCCACCGCGTGGTTTGGGTATTGGGATGAAAATACCCTCCGTGAATTCGGCAGGTATCTCAGTCTGCGGTAACAGGAGTTCGTTGTACATCTGAATCCACGTCCGTCCCATGAGGTATGCAAAGGCACGGTAAAATTCAATTGGGAAGCCGTCCTGTCCTGGGGACTTGTTCCGAGCCCCCCTGGCAATTGCATCCGTCAGCTCGTCCTCTGTTATCGCTGTGATGAAAGTCTCTGCATCCAGTGGAGGTCCTCTATCTGGCATTTCCGAGATGACATCATGTAGTGTCTCGTGGTTCACTTGTACAGGTCCATATAACTGGCGGAAGTAGTCAGTAAACACATGCGCAATATCATGCTGGTGCACAACTTGCTGGCCAGTTTCAGAGATTAGTTCCTTGATCAATGTCCTGCGTCGTCGTTGGCGTTCACGTACTACGTGGTGCATGGAGGGGGTTTCGGCAGCAACTATGTCCGCCAATCTCGCCCGGATCATTATACCTTCCATTCTTAGTCTCGTCAGCTGTAATAACTTGGCTTTTGTCCTGCGCATGGCTGTGTGCCTTTCCGGCGATGGTTGTTGGGTCATCAGCTCCCTCAGTGCTGTAAAATAAATATCTAACGTCGTGCGGTTCCACTGCGATTTGTCCTGCCCGTATCGTATCAACGTTCTCTGTAACGTTGGTTTTGCGCATTTAATCCACCACTGGAGAACCGAGGTGTATGCTCGTTGGCGGCGAACGCAGGTCTCCCAGGCCGCCTCTATCGTCCGGCGACATTCAGTGTCACGTAAAAGTGCACAATTCATTTTCCAGTGACCCTTACTACGCTATATCTTCTGACGCCTTAGTGAAATCGTACAGACGTACGCCATATGATCCGTAAAAGCCGCTTGCCAGGTTTCGGCATCCAGGATCGCCGTCCTTACAGCTCGTGTCACATACACTCTATCAAGTCTACTCGCCGAGTGTCCCGTTACAAACGTATAACCCGGTCTGTCGCCATGCTGCAGTTCCCAGGTATCCAAGAAGCGCCATTTCGGTAATCAACGCACGCAGTTCCATGCAGGGCACATAATGAGGTACTTGGTCCTTTTTGTCGACGACACAATTAAAGTCGCCGCCCACTATGTAGTTATCATAGCATCCAGCGAACAACTATGCTATCTCTTCGGTGTAAAAGGTCGCCCTTTCTCTTCGTTTTGTGGAGCCAGATGGCGCGTATAAATTGATGAAACGAACGCCGTCGACTGTAATCGCTATGCCACGTGCCGAAGGGAGAGACATGACGTCCTCCAGTCCTATTCCTTCCCTGGTGAGAATCGCTACACCGCATCCACTTTCATTGTGCACTGAATAATGTGCCTCGTAGCCGTAGAACTCTGGCGGCGATGTGAAACGCACTTCTTGTAGGAGTACAATATCCACGTCCGCAGCGCGTAACATATCTTTCAGCATTTGAATTTTAAGCGGTGTCCGAATGCCATTAATGTTTATTGTGACAATACGGTACGCCTGGAGTGTGTTCATCAGTTGTAGGGCGGTGTCATTAACCGTCTATCTGCACCCCCGGCGCTCCTCACCACACTAAGTTGTTCAACATTTCCCGAACCCTCCCGGCCTCTGGCCAGGACTATCCTCAATCGTCGCGTTCGTATCTTCATTCTGTTCCTGTTGGTCCATTTCTTGCGCCCAGTCCCCCAGCATATTTCCGGAACTGGTCGAAGGATGGGAGGCAACGTTGTCACCGCTCTGATGTTGGGCAATTGTCATCTCCACTTCTGCCTTACGGTCACCAGAAGGAGACTTCAAGTTATCGTCGCTGTGTAATTCCTGCATCGTCATCTCGGTATCTGTTGAATCCACTGGTCTCAGGTCGATACTGTCGTTGTCGTCCACTGTCCCCTCGGGACTATGGCTATCGTCAGCAGAAGTCAGTCGACGCTCCTTTCTTCTCTTCGGCGAACGCTGTTTCCGTTGCCTCGCTTCCGCATCGGCTGTTTGGGTTGCGTATCCTCCGTCTGGGGCCTGGCCTATCACGCTCTCGGTGGAAGCACTGGCAGCCACCACGGATGAGCCTGGAGCGGCCGTCAGCTGCGTCTCTTGTGTGGTGTCCTGTGTCTGCTGTGGTGGAACCGGTGGTCGGATTTCCAGTCCGTTGGTGCCCATGTTCTCTATAGGGGCAGCTGCTGGTGTCCATCGGAAATCTCCCTCACATCGCCTCTCAGGGCTTCCACAAAGGTCAACAGTATGACAGTCATCTGTTGTGGCGCCTGAACGTCATCCCGTGGACTTTGCCCTAAACGTCGCTGGAGGCATTCCGAACGGACGTGACCTTCTTTCCTGCACCCCGAGCAAGTGCGAGGTTGCCCAACATAGATTATAATTGCTCGACAACCTCCTATGTACAAATAAGAGGGGACGTGCTTTCGCAGTTCTATCCGTATTTGTCTCACCCCATTTAAAACGGGGTACGTGGTAAAACTCGTCCATTTTTCGGCCACATGGGATAGAACTGTACCGTATGGTCGAAAGGCGTCGGTAACAAGTTCAGACGTGACCTCAAACGGAAGTTCGAAGACTCGTATAGTGCGGATCCCTATTCCGGATCGACAGTAACCGCACCAACATTCTCGTCGGCATGACAGAAACGATACCCGTTCGGTGATCGTTGTAGAAGTCTTTCGCAAGCAGCCTCGTCAACAAGCTTGACATAGACGACGCTAGAAACGATCGATAAATTGATTCCCACGATTTCCTGTGGATCGATTTTTACCTCTTCTCTTAAGAAACGTGTGCCTTTGGTCGTGTGTAGTCGTTCGCAAAACTGAACTTGAAAGTCGTTTTTCTGTTTGAGTGTGCCATCTCGTTCTAGACTCACAACACCGCACACGCGAAGCTGCTCCGGCGTAAACAAAGAGGCGCGCGCACCACAGCGCGGCCGGAGGCAACACGGTCCGCACTGTGTCACTGCCGAAGGCAGACTGTAGGCCACCGCGGCCGGCCGAATGGGACCAAAAATTAGATAAGTGTAAGCAAGAGGTTCATCATAAGATCGATGATGATGTAACGAAAGTAAATTATCTCATGCAAGCTCAAGATACTTTTGTATTGTCAGTTAGGTATGAAGTCATTAAATTAAGTAATTTCAGTGTAAAATAAACAAAACTTGCAAAGATACTCATGAAAGGCAAAACAAACAGGTTATAGACTTAATGACGAAAATATAGTCCTTAATCGTATAGTATCACGAATAGAATCTGTTTGTAATACGATTCAAGGTCGTTTGAGACAAACAGAACAGAAGGTAGAAAACTTACCTCAACTAAGTGAGAAGAGTAAAAACATAGGCGATGTGGAAGTTGCGTTAAAACAGTAACTCGAAACGTGGATCGATTGGGGAAAATGTTAGGGTGTTCTTAATTTTAACGAAAGTTGTCAGTAACGCCAATGGTTACAAATTTTATAACTTTTACAGCAAAGGTAGAATACATCCTGTTGCTTTCATTCGTCAGTTTGAGGGTATCATACTTGCCAACATTACAGAACAGCAGAAAATCAAATTTGTAGCTAGTAGTTTTGAAGGTGACGCAATATCATGGTGAAAAGGAGCCAGTAAGACATGTGAAACATACCAAAAATTTGTTAGAGCATTCTTAAGCCAATACTTATCCACAGATACACAAAAAAGTGTAAGAACAGAAATATTTGAAGGTAGGAGCTTTGAAATAAGTGGTTGTGGTAGTTATAAGAAGTACTTTCAAAACTACTGGGAAAATAACCAGTATTTAACTGATCCTTTACGTGAATCTGACTCAGCAGAAATGATAGTTCGTAAGTTTCCAGTGTCTGTACAGGAGAAACTAATTCATGTCAACAACAATAACGTTAACAACCTCCTGTATATATTAACACAGTTGGACGCCCGTTAAAGCAAATGACAAGCGCCGGAAGGCTGGCGTAAGAACAGGTGGTGTGCAGTCCGCTGCATCCACTGTGACTCATGCATGTCGAGAAACTTCAGAGACAATAGCACTCTTTGCATTGCTACATAGCTGACATCTACGAAGTACCTGAGTTAATTAACAGTTTACTCCGTTTTTTTTCATTCTGTTAGTTCTTCCCTCTCCATCATTTTGAACCAAAATCTGCCATCAATTCTTCTTCTCTATTAAAAAAAGAATAAAAGAGACACAAAAAGGGTTAAAATGAAACAAAAGACGTACTATTTGAATAGTTAAGCAACCAATCACAGACTATACTTATGCATCAGGAAAGATAACTTGCAGCATAAAGTTCGCAAAACGAGTACAGAACCTAGGCTATACGACCTAAAATCATCATCCATACAGGCAGCAGAACACCCTGTAAACCACATACAGAAAATTTTTATACGTGTTATGAAACACAAGGAAATTACCTACGCATATATACAGAGAAAACAATCTTCTACATTTCTTTATTTAGCAGGCTTACAGCTGACGCAGAGGGAAAGGATGGCGCCAAACCAAGTAAGTCGCTGATAACCACGCCGTTTAGCGCCCGAAAACCTCAAACCACACACACACACACACACACACACGTCAAGTAAGTGGACACAGAACAAGCAGTACACAATGACCCTGAGAGGATTAGATTAAACTTTATTAGCAACAATTGGTAGATGGTCTGCGAGTGGTTCTAAGCAGTGATGAGGTTTCAGCTGCTATATATATATATATATATATATATATATATATATATATATATATATATATATATATATAGGCTATGATGAGTCCAGCCACAGTTAAAATTTTAATAAAAGAGTTTTGGATCGACCACAGAAGTCGACCACTCGTATATAATGATAGGGAATAGGGAGGTAATAGGTGACGTGAGAGTCGGCCATATATTTAGGGATTAGTAGGGGAGGTATTTCCACTGAACCATTATCTTCAGTTCTCTTAAAAGACTGTGAATCTTGTTTGAATTCCTACACTCCTGAAAATTGAAATAAGAACACCGTGAATTCATTGTCCCAGGAAGGGGAAACTTTGTTGACACATTCCTGGGGTCAAATACATCACATGATCACACTGACAGAACCACAGGCACACAGACACAGGCAACAGAGCATGCACAATGTCGGCACTAGTACAGTGTAATCCACCTTTCGCAGCAATGCAGGCTGCTATTATCCCATGAAGACGATCGTAGAGATGCTGGATGTAGTCCTGTGGAACGGCTTGCCATGCCATTTCCACCTGGCGCCTCAGTTGGACCAGCGTTCGTGCTGGACGTGCAGACCGCGTGAGACGACGCTTCATCCAGTCCCAAACATGCTCAATAGGGGACAGATCCGGAGATCTTGCTGGCCAGGGTAGTTGACTTACTCCTTCTAGAGCACGTTGGGTGGCACGGGATACATGCGGACGTGCATTGTCCTGTTGGAACAGCAAGTTCCCTCGCCGGTCTAGCAATGGTAGAACGATGGGTTCGATGACGGTTTGGATGTACCGTGCACTATTCAGTGTCCCCTCGACGATAACCAGAGGTGTACGGCCAGTGTAGGAGATCGCTTCCCACACCATGATGCCGGGTGTTGGACGTGTGTGCTTCGGTCGTATGCAGTCCTGATTGTGGCGCTCACCTGCACGGAGCCAAACACGCATACGACCATCATTGGCACCAAGGCAGAAGCGACTCTCATCGCTGAAGACGACACGTCTCCATTCGTCCCTCCATTCACGCCTGTCGCGACACCACTGGAGGCTGGCTGCACGATGTTGGGGCGTGAGCGGAAGACGGCCTAACGGTGTGCGGGACCGTAGCCCAGCTTCATGGAGACGGTTGCGAATGGTCCTCGCCGATACCCCAGGAGCAACAGTGTCCCTAATTTGCTGGGAAGTGGCGGTGCGGTCCCCTACGGCACTGCGTAGGATCCTATGGTTTTTGCGTGCATCCGTGCGTCGCTGCGGTGCGGTCCCAGGTCGACGGGCACGTGCACCTTCCGCCGACCACTGGCGAGAACATCGATGTACTGTGGAGACCTCACGCCCCACGTGTTGAGCAATTCGGCGGTACGTCCACCCGGCCTCCCGCATTACCCACTATACGCCCTCGCTCAAAGTCCGTCAACTGCACATACGGTTCACGTCCACGCTGTCGCGGCATGCTACCAGTGTTAAAGACTGCGATGGAGCTCCGTATGCCACGGCAAACTGGCTGACACAGACGGCGGCGGTGCACAAATGCTGCTCAGCTAGCGCCATTCGACGGCCAACACCGCGGTTCCTGGTGTGTCCGCTGTGCCGTGCGTGTGATCATTGCTTGTTCGCCTATTTGTAGGGGAACGGGTAGCCCAGCAGTGTGTTCTACCTAGGGTTAAACGCGGTAGAGGTTATATTATTGTTTGGGGATGTTTCGCCGGAGATAGTGTTGGCGACATTTTGAGAAACAGAAAGATGTACAGATCAGAAGAAGTACCACCGCATACTTCAGTATCATGTAATACAAAGTGGATTGCACATAATAGGGAAAGTGTTCACTTTACAACAGAATAATGACCAAAACATAGATCGGCATACTGTACGAACTACATTGCATCAAAGGAAAAAAATAAAATACTGAATGATATGGTATGGCCGTACCAAAGCCCTGATTGTAATCCCATTGAAATGGTCTGGGATGAAGTGGACGCAGATATCAGGGAGGTTAATATATCCAGCAAGAAACATTGCTGGAATATTGTTAAGCATATGTGGAATGATATGGGTTTACGACACCTACAAAAACTTACGGTCCGCATGCCTCGAGTTTGTGAGGCAGTCATTAAATCCAGGCCGGCAAGTGTGGCCGAGCGGTTCTAGGTGCTTCAACCTGGAACCGCGCTACCGCTACGGTCGCAGGTTCGAATCCTGCCTCCGGCATGGATGTGTGTGCTGTCCGTAGGCTACTTAGGTTTGAGTAGTTCTAAGTTCTAGGGGACTGATGACCTCAGAAGTTAAGTCCCATAGTTCTCAGAGCCATTTGAACCATTTTTTTGCCCCCTGCTATATCCGTAGTTTCCGGGTAAGTAAATTCAGTGAGCTGGTGGTTAGTTTCATAGGCTTGAACAAATCTTTTAACATCCTGCAGTTCTGGGCGATCTAGTGCAGAATCACTTGATGCAGCGTTGAGTCAGGAATTTTCTGAACGATAACGCCGCTAAACATTTGAGAAACAATGTAGTACAATACAAATCGCATTGCTTTGCCATGCCTTTAAGTTCGGCAATAAAATAAAAATACGACTGCTCTGGTTTTTTAATCTTCTGTAAAAAGCAAGAATCTGGAAACAGTTTTGTTTCTGATCTGTCGAGATACATCTTGAGCTTATTTGCAACGTCTGTGAATGAACGGTCGGTGAGCGCAGTCGCAGTGAAGAATTGGGATACTATAATCCTACCATTACTATTGTAATTTGGTATGCTTATACCTAAATAACATAAAACCTTGTCTCTGTGTTGCCACGTATGAAACTGCTACTGAAGTTTGTTTAGTTTTCAAATAAAGTACGCTATGGAAGGATAGTCCTGTTAATAAGAAAAGCTAAGCAAGATAGTTACTATTTTTACAGGATTTGGCCGTGTGTTGGGTGTAATAGATAATCAAATTAGATTATTCAATTTTTTTCCTGAGATCTTACCCACTAGTTGGAAAGAAACGAAGTACGAATAGTATGTTATTGAAACTAGGACAACTCACTTCCAAGTTCAAGAATGATTATTCACAGCTTAAGTTAATGGTTCACGCTGTACAACAGTAGTATAAAAAAAATCTTATCTGCTGGCTGTAGGCTTGAGAGTGGCGAACAATTACAGCGGCTACCCTCCCACAGTACGGCCTACAAGTACCTTGCTGTATGGGCTCAATTTCTCTTCTTGACGTCGTTCAATTTTACGTACAGTAGTCCAACAACTCGCACGTATGACGTAATCCATGTACAAATTTGCAGGCAAATCTTCTCCTGCTCTAGAATGGTGTTGGCTCAATCACCGCTGCCAACAGACCTACGAGTACTTACTTACAGACTTACGAGTACTTCCCGCGCTTGCTTTAGGTAGCGTGCCAATTCGCCGTTCCACCGTTTCCTGTCCTTAAAGACACTTTCGTTTCAAACAAAAGCACACTGGATTTTACATAACACCTACGTCTTTCATTGTTCCTAAGCGTGACCATTTCCTACAACTGTCAAATTTACATCAACATGAATAATTTATACACACAAATATTTTTAAATGGAAATGTCATCAGAAAATTATTTAACTTAGAAAACAGTTTTCATAGTATTTTACATACATTAATCACTACAATGCAGAGAACTTCAACCTCCAGTACAGTACACTTTACTTTGCATATACATAAAATATAGCACCAATAGGCGAACATTTTAAAGCAAAAAATTAAAAAAATTTAGATGAACCATAAACAAATACTGCCACAGTATGAGAGTATACATCTCAGTGCTGCACCATGTAATAAAGAAGACTGCTCCTAGACTCACCGGTAATGCGGTAGATTACGAAGATTTGTCACAGTCACTCGGCATGAATGAGGAATGGCTCGATGTCTTTCCTGTAAGCTTCACACGGCGGTGGGATTGTTCCACTGCCTGAAGCCTTAGGTGTTTTCATCTAATTGGAGACAATCTGCAAAAACTACAGTTATCTGTCAAGAAGGGCTTCCTTCGTTTGTCTCGTTATTGTATCCTGACATAGGTGGGAGAGTAAAAAGAGGGATTGTTGGTCAGTCTCCGCTCTCGAGCCGTACAGAGCAGAAGGCAGAAGGACAATTTACAGTGAAGGCATTTGATTGTTTTCTTCTATGGCTCTGAGCACTATGCGACTTAACATCTGAGGTCATCAATTTCCTAGAACTTAGAACTAATTAAACCTAACTAACCTAAGGACACTATACACATCCATGCCCGAGGCAGGATTCGAACCTGCGACCGTAGCAGTCGCGCGGTTCCTAGAACCGCTAGACCACCGCGGCCGGCGATTGTTTTCTTCTATCTGAGCCAACACTGGTACAGGCATTTACTAGAAATGCAGGTGGTGAGACTAGGTAGGGAACTCGTTGTGGAGATTCTTGGACAAGCAGGGTTTTGAAATAGTTGTTTATTCCAGACAGGGCTAATTAATACATTGGAGGCTAGTACTAGGGTTAGAAAAAGCATGATTAACACTGTTACAACAGAAGCCAGTCCACAATTCCCAGGAATGGATGCTACCCACCGTAGCAATCACTAGCAGCATCTTAAGGCAACAACTTAGTTGCAAAACAAAACATAATGAACATGACACTGTTCACTGAGGCACTGCAAGTGAGAGACCAGACTTACGCGAAGCTGAACCGAGGCTGGAGTCGACGGACGCAGATTCAGCGCCCAGATCGTCTGACTGAGAACTCTGCCAAAATGCGGAATCTAGGGGTTTTAAAGAGTCGCGTGGGGGCACTGTTTTTCCCACTTAAAGCCACCCAGTCAATTACGTAGGTCTCTTGCAGGTGCCTGCCAATCGCGGTTTAGTTAGGTCCCCTCTACTGCTCCTAAGGCGGGGATGTTAATGCAGTTGCACTAAGTAAGTCCGTATTTGGTATCAATCTTGTTCAGCTGAAAGCTAAACGTAACTGCTCAGCCAAATGAGGCTTGCAACGTTATTGTTATACGTCATTTAGCCCCGTCCCTCGGGCTCCCCGGAGTAGGGACTGCTAGGTCAACAGTTTTTGGTGTTGTCGTTCTCTTTCTAACCCTTGTGAGACTACTGACGTTACTGTTCTCAGGGCTGGTATCAAGCTGGCTTAATACAGTAGTACGTGCATGTTGATTACAAAGTTCTTCGGTGACAGCGTCTACACGACGTATGAAGTTACATGTTAATTCCCTGAAGAGTAACTAATGCCATAGGACCGCGTCTGGGGGCGTCTGCATTTTCGCAAGGCTCTCCCCTTACAGTTTACTTCATGTAACAATATCTTTCGTACTTTCGTGTGCCCTCAGCATCGTCTCTGCTTCCACGTCTTGGAACGCCTGTCCTCCTTTCTCACAGCTTCATGATAACACTACAGTAGCAATAATTAATATATTACATCGTCTTCTCTACTGAAGCAGAGATGACTGAATCAACTTTTTGCACGGATTCAGAAAAAGAACACAGAAACAGAGAAGTAATGCGCATGATAGTAATCAACAGTATAAACTTGAGATATAGGCTGTACTGATAGTCTACATTCCTGACAAAATCATTACTTTCATCACTTTCTCCTCGTCACCATTGTAAAATTTGCGAATAATCCCAAAATCCAAGACTATAATATACAACGTCTTTATTCTAAGAAAGGATAAATGATTACTCTTCGGATTAATCTTCGGAGAAGTGAGATTCCTTAACCTTGGCAACAATAGATCGGATACGTTATGTATCTGGACGTTAAATGGGGTAACTAGGGTTAACTAGCAAACAAAAAGAATACAGTAAAGCAGTGAAGACAGAGCACAACACAGTTCCTGAATTAGGACGTACTAGTGTTGTTGATGTGAAAAACCTATCACTTAGTCACTTAGTAAATGAAACAGCGTGGCTGTTGTATACCTGAACTGAAGTGTTGAACAGTCCGTTTCCATGACGTCGTCGCCACTGTTAGAGAATCCGTAGCAGAGTTCCTGACGTAGTTCAGGTGAATAGCAATCGGTCAGAGTTCAGCATATTGACTCGGCGCTGTCCAGGAAGTGTAGTTACGAGCAAACGTGCCTCCTGCTTGCTGTACCGCAGTTTGATAGCCTGTAGGACTGTGGCCAATTTAACATGTACTGCTGCTCATCGATAGGCTCTCTTTCTATCACCGCTTACGTTGTTATCGGGAAACTTTCTTCATGGCGTCCATAGGCCGCAAGGTATCGGCTGCCGGGTCGTCCTCGTTGTATATACCATAGCCTTGGAGCTCACACCTATGGTATCTTCTGTCTCCACGGTGTTATGCTCGGAACGAACAGGCTTAATGAAGAAGAACGAAAAGCACTAATTCATAATGACAGGATTAAGATATTTCAAGACACATTTGTGGGTCAGCATGTCGTCAGTACTGGTTCAAAAACTGTTTAAATGGCTCTGAGCACTATGGGACTTAACATCTGAGGTCATCAGTCCCCTAGAACGTATAACTACTTAAACATAATTAACCTAAGGACATCACACACATCCATGCCCGAGGCAGGATTCGAACCTGCGACCGTAGCAGTCGCGCGGTTCAGGACTGAAGCGCCTACAAACGCTCGCCCAACATGGCCGGCGTCAGTAGCGTGTCTTAACGAAAGGCATTAGAAGTATCACATCATAGGACCCAACCAGAAAAAAGTATATATCAGGATGGTGCATTGGTACGTTGCGTTTGTCTTTTCCATGTCGGTATTCCAGTTGCTAAGGGTTTGTTTATCCATTGTTCTTTTTTATTTGTAGTTTACTGTTGCTGTTTAAGTTTACATATTTTCATTTTGTCATCTGGAGATACTGAGTGAAGCTGTGGATGCTATAAAATTGATTGCCTAGTGGAGAAATCGTAACATTTCCGACACATTCTTCTCTCTGGGTTCAATAGAGGGGTGACAGCAGCGGAGGACGCCAGAAACATTTGGGTCGACTATAGGGATAATACCACTGGACAGAGCATGTAAAAAAAATAAAAAAAAATGGTTTCTTCATTTCAAAGAGCATCGCTATGACATTAGTGACTCTCCGTGTTCAGGAGACCTTCGGGGTTTGATGAAAATGTTTTAAAAGCATTAATCCACAATGATCCACGTCACTGTCCTCGAGAGAAAATCAATAGGTGGTCGTATGTGCAACCCTGCTTGCTCGTCGTCAATTGGCTCGTGAACAACACCTACAATTCGTATCACCTATCGTTACTGGTGACGACAAAAGCAGTCGTTATACTAACGCAAGGGAAAGAAGAGAATGGCTGAGGCCAAACAAAGTAGCCATTTGAACCATTTGAAAGCAGCAACTACGTGTAGAATCACCCACAAGTAACCATAAAACACAATGCCATGCATGTGGTGGAACAGCGGCGGTTTGGTGTACTACGAATGGCTTCCTAGAGGTGTAACCATCATTGCTGACGTTTATTATCAACACCTGATACGTGTTGCACAAAGAATTCAAGTACCACGACCAGGAAGACTGCGTGGAGTGATGCTATTCCACGATAACACCCGTCTGCATTCTGCTAGACTGGCGAAAATCTCTGTACAGGACTTGGGTTGGGAAGACATTCTGCACGCATGTTATTCATCTGTTCCTGTGGCCCGGATTTTCAGCTTCTCCGATCTCTGTCGAACAGCTTTCGAGGAACTACCGAACATGACTCGACGAAGTCGCCTAAAAACCACGTGATTTCTACAGTCGCAGAATCGAAAATTTATTGCCGCTTTGGCATACTGTTGTAAATACTGAAGGAGAGTATATTATTGGTTCGATTATGTGTATCTGTTGTGTTGATTAAACTCATGGAAGAATGCTACTAACTTATACACCAACGTAACAATGTGGTCGATGTTAAAATTTGTTGTGGGTATTAAGATGAACCCGTTTTGCTATGATTGGCGTGAAAACCAGACACTGAAAAAAGTACCTGCTTTGTGAAAAAATGATCAAGTATTAAAGTGACAGTAGATTACCTGTAACTAAATGTGTGTAGTACAATAATGAAATAGGATTACCCGGAAACAAGTGATAATAAAATGTTGTGATAAACGTCATTTAGACCAATGTATGCACACACGAGGCAGCTTCAGTTGACTGAAATCCTTGTGGACGATGAGTAAGGGGGCACTAGAAGTCGAGCACCACATTTAAAGAGCGCTGGACATTTTGGTGCTAATAGGCACTCGGTAGATGGCGGCAAGCTGTGACGTCTGACACGCAAAGAAGTTACGGTGACGTAGGCATGGACGTGTCACAGCAAGAAAAGTAAACATCCCATGTGTACGGTATGTGTATAGTTTGAATGGAGATGAGTCGCATGCAATAGCATAATGAATAATATTTAATGACAGTGTAATAATAAAATGGTAAAGAGTGCACATCTCAATTTAAAAAAGATGCAAAGAAAAATGAGTGAAATCCTTATTTCGTGTAATAAGAGTATTGCAAAAATAATATCTAAATCATCAATGCTATCAAAACTGTATGTAGAAAGAATATTCAAAATGTTGATTTAATGTTCGATTTGAGAAGGACCTTATTATGAGGTATTGCATGATTTCCAGCTGCATGAAAGGAGCTCTTTGATAAGTCTATATTTATGATTTTACATAATGGTTGTGAAATACAGCACCTTCTTTGTTAAATTTATTGTTTTTGCCTTTTGATAAAATACAGACAATTGACAAATATCGATACTAAAAGAGCATGACAAATAGGCTTTGACTATTGCAATGATATGAAAGAACAGGAAAATAATATGCCTCTGTCACATTTCTATAAATCTGTAAAACTTTGTTATTTATCGTAAATTCCAACGAGGTTAGTTAGAGAAACATTTGTGTTTTGGGCAGTTCGTAATAAAATTCTGTATCTGTTCTGACGCATAGGAAACACATAAATTTAGTGTACAAACAAAAAAGATAAATGATACCGTCATTCCACTATTTCCAAAATTGGCATTTTTCAAAAAAAAATTTTGAAGATGAATCACCGAGGGGGATAAGTGACGCCCCTATTATTTTGTAAAACATTTTATTTTCTAAACTTTACATTTTATTGAGACGCCGCAGCTAGGAGAAGTAATTTGCTGCCTAAGCTGCACCACAGACTACTACAGCACAGAGTCAGAATGTAATTCGCACGCAAATGTTAGTAACGTATACACTATACGGCATAGCAGTGATTCATTGGAGTGAGGAGGTGTATGCTAGCAATGAGGAAGAATCTCACTTGGCGACTTGCACATCGGGAAATCACACACATTCAGGCAGAAAAACAGACTAATTTATTTATTAAATAATAATTGATAAGATCCACTTTTGTCAGACTAAACACTAGGTGGAGCATAAGTGTTATTAAAGCTTCAATACTACAGTTCCGCAAAGCAGTAAATCAAGTGAATTAGGAAAGAAATGAAAATCATCACCTAACACATACAAGCAGCTACGAACTTGAACGACGTATACACGAGATTTTTATTGCTTGCCAATTTCGACAGTCAGCGATAGGATATTACCCGAGTCTCTTCTGCTCTTGAATTTTAGTAACTTTTGTGATAAATTGTTTCAATTACTTTAGGGTGTTCGTTAATAAGGGCACGGCAATGGCATACTGGGACTCATTTCTTTATTATCTATTCATCCTCCATAATTATAGACACACATGTTGCCTGCTTGTATCTTCAAACGAATCCAGTGCACTCCCAAAACTCTTTTGAGGGACTACATTAACGAGAGGTCTTCGTTGAACAGGTAGGACAAAGCCCTACGTGCTGATTTATTGAGGTTATCCAGGAAAGGGTTAACTTAACTTACGAGTGAGAAGATATTCCCTGTTGTAAATCACGTCACATATACCACTTTCTACAGATTCGTGGCTCAATGGACCACACTGTATATACCGGGTGATCAAAAAGTCAGTATCTATTTGAAAACTTAATAAACCTCGGAATAATGTAGATAGGTAAAAAGTGACATACATGCTTGGACTGACATGGGGTTTTATGCAGGATGGCGCTCCACCCAATATTGCTAGGCGCTTGAAAGATCTCTCGCTCGCGTCGTTTGGTGATGATCGTGTGCTCAGCCGCCACTTTCGTCTTGCTTGGCCTCCCAGGTCCCCAGACCTCAGTCCGTGCGATTGTTGGCTTCGGGATGATCAATCGACATCTATAGGGATGCTGAAAGACAACATACGACGCCAATGCCTCACCGTAACTCCGGACATGCTTTAGAGTGCTGTTCACAACATTATTCCTCGACTACAGCGATTGTTGAGGAATGATGGTGGACATATTGACCATTTCCTGTAAAGAACATCATCTTTGTCTTACTTTGTTACGCTAATTATTGCTATTCTGATCAGATGAAGCGCCATCTGGCGGCCATTTTATGAACTTTTGTCTTTTTTTTGTTCTAATAAAAGCCCATGTCATTCCAAGTATGTGTGTCAATTTGTATCTCTCTATCTACATTATTCCGTGATTAATTAAGTTTTCAAATTTATACTGACTTTTTGATCACCCGGGTCCATTGATAGTCACCGGACCAAATATCTCACGAAATAAGCATCAAACGAAAAACTACAAAGAACGAAAGTCGTCTAGCTTGAAGGGGGTATTATATCTCTTTAAAAAAATTATGTAAACATTTATTTAGAGGAAACACTCTCCTAGTAAATTTGCTTGTCCTTTGATTTATCGTGATCTGTTACTGATTTTTAGTGAAGTTAGTTTTTACGTTTAGCTTTCAAAAAATATATATACAAAAGAGATATAATAAGCAAAATAATGAATTTCGTATCTTGCCAATTACGTACTGTGTCTGGTTTTACCGAGCGCCAGGCTCCAAAAAAATTACTGTAAATGCAATAGCGTAGTATTACTCCGCCCTGAAATTGTCACTATCACAGAAAATAGACAAGTTTTAATAAAATGATTTTACTGAATTCCTTCAATTAATCTCACTGAATATTTTAACATAATTTCTTCCGCTCCGGCTCTCAGACACTGTGCTGTGAAAAAATATTTTTAAATGTACCGCGTAATGGAGGCTAATTGTTAACAGTCAGAGATCACTGTTACTCGCTCCGCAGCAGCTGGAAACATGTTAAATAATTGTCATTAAATATTCTTTTCATAAGATAAATTTGGCGTAGGTTCTTGAAATAACACACGGAGATCACTTTATACTAATATATTCTTACTAGGACACAGTTTACATCATTAAATATTTGCAATTACGTTACGACAGAAACAAATGCTAGCGCATCACAATAGCTTGCGTACCTTATTCCAGTTAACATCAAAACGAACAGAACAAAACAGACTAGACAGAAGAATGAGCATTGTATTGTGTTTTATACTCTTATAAAGATAATAATACTTCTTTTAATTACTTACACATTATAATCTCATACACTAAAAATAATGTCTTTTCTGCATCTATCGATCTATATTGTATATTTTTACAGTTAGTGTTATTACCTTTCGCAGATAAATCGATGTTTGCAGTTCATTTTGAGTCACAACAGTCATTTTTATTTATGTTTCACCTCGATAATGGTGAATATTGCAAAAGGGACACGACAGGGGAAACCAGATGGCCCTATGGTTGGCCCGCTAGATAGCGCTGCCATAGGTGCGCCCCCTGGGCTACAAGGAACACACTACTTAATGTTTGGTCCTTGTACACCACGAGTGTCACTTTTCTCTCGTTCGTTGGTCACTTTCAGTTCACTTTAGCGAGTATTAGGTCATGGGTACACGTTCATTTTGAGTCTTATTACATAACATGGCTGGGGACAGGTACAATATAAACCCCAGAAAAACCTCGGCAGAGCTGATAGATTTAACCCTTTGTGTTACTGACATAAGTTGGTTCTACATGTTTTGGTATTACAAGTACTTACATCAAATATAAAATTTTCTGAAAAAGAAACAAACATATAGTTTTTATATGAGTGTGTTCATCGAATTTTTTATATTGTGTTGGTAATATTTTGAGTTTTATATATTTTTGTCGGCGAATTTCTCGTCGTATGGTGTGGATGACGCTGTACGTCGCTACCGCGATGCCTCGTGGCCGTTGCCATGGAGGGTCGGCTGGAAAATGTTGTCTTCTTTCTTGTCCGTAGCCGGCGGTCCGGATGTGGAGTACGGATCGACGTTATTTTGTCTGCGTGGTGCGTCTACATTGTTGCGCAACGCTCGTTAAAGTTTTCAGCACGGGAGAGGATGTTGACTCGTGCAAATCATGAAACAAATGCACATACGTTATAGAACGGATATTGTAAGATGTTATGGCTGTGGGTAAGAATTTATTAGTGAACATTATTGCATCATCGAGGCACAGGCTCAGTTACTTGGTATTTTCGTGTTCGTTTGCACGTACTGGCGCTGAATGATGCAGGAGATATGATGCTGAAGCAAGCACTGCACATCCCTGTTGTCATCACTTCGTATGGAATATTTATGTTTCACTAATTTTGTTTGACGGCGTTCCACTGTAGTTGCCATTGCAGTAACGTCCTACTACGTGGTCCGTGACGTCATATTAATTGTTGGCCCACAGGAGGTAGCGTCCAAACTAAAAATGTTGTCTGTACAGTTTCGAACACACACTGATCACAGTTTTGTGTTTTCGGTCACTGCACACAGATATGTTTTGTTAATGTTTGTACCTCTCGTTTTTTCAGTTGCACAGCACATAAGTGTTCACTGTCCAAGTTGATCACTAATACAGTTGTCAAAGTTCACACTTCCTCCGCGAATACCAACACACTATTACAGTTCCTTTTAGTATTCCTTACAGAATGACTTTGATACAATTGTATTACATGATTACTATATTTTTGTATATATCACATAGTGACACAGGTGTCTGTTCGTTTGTACAATATGTTACAATGAAATTTCACAGATCAAAAGCACTTTTGTTCTGTTATTGCATACAATTGTTACATCATACATGCAACGGATTCTTGCCTAACTTGCAATACTTTTATACTTGAGCATTAATACATTTGTCATAGGGTATATTCATTTGGGGATTAGGACCGCTGCGCATGTGCTTGCTCCATAAGCTGTTAGCGTAATAGCGTATCCTATAAAAGGTTAGCAACTGTCAAAAACAGGCTCTAAAGTGGAGCTCTCATTTAATCTCAAATATTGTGGCTAGATGCTTATACTTTCTCTTTTAAGTCAAAGCACAGCATCACAGATGTCACATGGTATGTGCACAGTCTTTTGCATACACCATTTCTATTCATTTTTCACGTGTCAGATTAGAATATTTAGTGCATTCTTTAAATAAAAATTTATCACACAGCATAATAAAATTTATAGTTGCTAACTCTAATAACAACTGAAAAACATCTTACACTTACTGATTATGTTTCTAAACAAATTCTATCATTAGACTGATGGTCCTTTAGCTTCTTTTTACTCATTTTTGAAGGCTAATGTGCAAACTATTCCTTGACATAAAGACAAAACATCTTACATACTAAGCACAAACAAAACATCAAATTCTTACAACTACACAAAAATATATATTGAAGTCTGTGAAGAACCTACATATTACCAAAATACGGTAAACCATTCATGGCCTATTGTCAGGTACCACAAATTTATTTAAGTCCTTATAACGATACAATCCTTTGATCTTTTCATAAGCTTGCTGACACTCTGTGGACCAGTTCCCTGTGACATTTTTTCGCGATAAGGTGAGCAAGGCTTCATTGTTGATTCGGCACAAAACGTCGGAAAAAGGAGACTAGTCAGATAAATGATTTTAACTGCTTTTTGTTTGTGAGCTGTAGGAATTTATTGATTGTTTGTATCTTTTTGGTATCAGGCATTATTCCGGAAGGTGATATGACGTGTCCAAGGAATTTAAGCTGATCCCTCCCAAATTTGGTTTTTCAAGATATGCAGTTATTCCTGCATCTGGTAGCTTTTTTAACACTCTTTCCAGGATTTCTACGTGTTCTTCCCATGTGCTTGTGGCCACTAGAAAGTCATCCACGTAAAGAAAAACTTTTTCTAGCAAGTCAGCACCTAGCGCTTGGTCCAATGCCGGAATGAATACGCCTGCGCTTACGTTGAGTCCAAAAGGTAACACTTTGAATTGATAACTCCTTCCATTGAAAATGAAGGCGGTGAATTTTCTAGTTTCCTTGGTTAGCGGGATTTGCCAGAAACTACTTTATCTATCGAGGTGAGATATTTGACTCCATAGAATTTCTGTATTTGTTCTTCTAAATTCACCGGTCTCGTCCCATCGGGTAATTTCATTAATGTTCCTGACGTCTTGGACAAGTCTAAGTTTTCCATCTGGTTTGGCTACAGCTACCAGCGGACTGCTGTACGGCGAAAGGGGTGGTTCTATTATACCCCATTGCAGCATTTTTTGTATTTCTTTGTTAACTGCCTCCCTTTTCGTCCACGGTACTGAATATGATGCTTGGAAGAATATCACATGGGGAAACACATCTATATTATACATATACCGTTTGATGATTCCAGGTTTTTCAGAGAAAACATCACTTTAGTTATTCAATCACTGTGCGAGCTGCTTTCGTTGGGATTCAGTTAGATGACATGATTCTTGTGCTTTGTTGTTAAGGGTTTCGGTCCAGCGAAGCGTTTCGTTGTGAGATACGTCCGAATAATATTCTCTCTGACCCTTCAATTGCGGCTTAATTGAAATATGGGCATCTCTTCGCTTTTCACTCGCACGCTAGGGTAATCTTTACCGGGTGTATTTACTGTTCGTGTTAAATCCAGTACAATCTGCTTAATTTCATTCAGTAGGGAGATCTTCCCGCTGGAGAAATCAGTTTTTGCTTTCTTCTCGCTCAGGAAACCTCCCCCCAGGACGCAGGTTACTCTCAATCCTTTGACTACGAGAAAGATACATTTTACGCTAACTTCCCCTAGCAATAAATCTACCAGCACCTGATACTGAACGTTTTGTGCTTGTGCTCCTATGGCTCCAATGACACAGCAGTTTTGTACGGGAAATGTTGGTAAGTTGCGGTTTTGGCTCAAGGTTTTGAATAGATCATAGCTCATAACATTAGTAGTGACACCTGTATCTATGTATATTTCTACTGGAAATTCATTAATTCCAGCTTTTATGATGGTTTGTACTTCAGTTATTTCTTTTTTGTTACATTGTTTTGATTCCATAAGTAAATCACGTTGTGTAATGTTTCCATCTTGCTACCTCAGTAACAATAATATTATCTTGTGTATTGTTTATAGGTGTGCCCGCTGTTTCTTCGCCGACCATCAATTGGGGGCTTATTGTGGCCGTTGTTCGTTTGACGGTCTTGCACTATGGTGGTTTCCGTCGGTGGGCATTTCTACTATCCTTACGCTGCTATTCGAGTCTGTCCATGTTTGTGGTATTGCATTAGTATTCTGCATAGAATTCCTATTGTCACACTGGTACTGGTTACCGTTAGGAGGCGGTGGTGGTGGCATAGAAGTTAGCATCCACTGCACCGCGCAAGTGCGGTTGTTGGCCCTCCTGCTTTGTTGCGGCCATTGACCTTCATTTCGACGTTTGTTATTGTAGTTATTATTACTGTTACTGTAGCCTTCCCACCTACGGTTTTGATTGTAAGATGGTTGACCGTTTCCGTTCTTCCTGTTTTGTTCTGCGGATTGATCTCCCTTTACATTTCCGTGGCTTCCAAAATTGGAATTATTGTTGCCATTTTTAAACTTGCGTGGTGAACCATTACTGTTCTCCCGGTCTTTATTTATCCTACTTTCTTCCTGGGAGAGATCGATTTCGTCCAGCACAGACAAGTACCGTTCCAGGTCATTTTCGGGTATATTTATTAATTTGTCTCGTATGTAACCGGGCAACCGTAATTTTAAGATTCTGATCACATCATTGGCTGATATAGGGTCATCCCAATATCTAGTTTTGTTGATATATTTTTCAAAATATTTACGGAGTGTACCCTGTTTGTGTTTGTACATTTGCGGGCTGTATACTTCAGTCCTCAGGCGTTCTTGAATAGCCTTAGACCAGTATCTGTCTAGAAAAGATTTTTCAAATTGTGCCAGGCTATGGCAATTTTCTATGACTTCATTTGCCCATAAGGCAAATGTATGTGTGCGATTATGAAATGAATTTTTTGGCGTTGATTCCAGGCACTCGGTAATATTTTTCGGAATCCTTTTATGAAGTTTACCGGATGCACTGTCTTCTTTTCCGCGTTAAATACTTGGAATTGTCTGTGTTTTATTAAGCTTTCATCAATGTTATTGCTTGTGGAAGTAGAAGCTCCCCCACGGGGTTATGAATAGGAATGCTTCCTGTAAATTGTATGTTTTCTTTTTTGTTGGTATGAACTGTACGTAATGTTCTCATTACCATACACGTTCCTAACAGGCGTGCGACAGTTGTTGTTAAGCATTTGCAGATGTACACGCTCGAGTTCAGAAATTCTGTGTGTCATTTCTTGCTGCCACAACGGTACTGGCAATTTGTATCTCTTTTCGCTTTTTCCACCTGCGAGTAGTAGCGTGTCTACTGTGGGTTGTTAACGTACAACTGTTCTGTTAGTTACTTTTTGCAGAGCAGACTGTATTTTGCTTTCAACACGTTCTGTGATCTGGCTTTTTTTTCAGTGAGCAAGTCATGGAACTCTTTTTCTACTTTCTGGGCATGATCATTTAAATTTCTATGGTTTCTTTTTGTGTCATTTCTAAATTGCCCATTCGGTTCGCAAGCTGTTCTACTTCGTCCCGGATGACTGTGTTTGCCGTCTGAAGCGTTTGCACATCTTGTGCTATATTGCTTACAATGTTCGGCAGTTCGGCATGGGCTTCCTTTATTTCTGTCATTTCTGAATGTATCTTTGCGAACATTGTACCTATACTTTCTTTTCATAAGATAAATGTGGCGTAGTTTCTTGAAATAACACACGGAGATCACTTTATACTAATATATTCTTACTAGGACACAGTTTATACCATTAAACATTTGCAAATAAATTACGACAGAAACAAATGCTAGCGCAGCACAATAGTTTGCGTACCTAATTCCACCTAACACCAGAACGAACAGAACAAAACAGACTAGACAGAAGAATGATTTTTTTTTCCTTTATTGAGTTTCAATTCCCCCCGAAGGGGGCGGGCTGGCATCAGCTTAGTACGCTGCTCTACAGCCTACAGACTTTTATTTTAAAAACGGAAGAAGAAAAGAAACAAGAAAAACAGGTGATAAAACGGTGACGTAAAGTGCAAAATGGCGGAAAAATGAGGAAAGTTAAAACAGAAAACAAAAGAACTTGGCAATGTTAATAAAAGACACAGGAATCAGACAAGTAACATAGTACACACACAATTAAAAAACACGGCGACAGTCTGGTTTCTGTTCGCAAGAGATAAAAAGTACACCCAGCGACAATATGATAGCCGTTCGCAACACTTCCCAAAAAAACACAACACGGAACACTCACTGTAAAACACTGCACGAAAGGGGCGGCACAAAATGACACTTTCGAGTCAAAGGCAGATTGGGGGTGGGGGGGGGGGGAACTGGAGGAGGGGGAAGAACGAGGAGGGAGGAAGGGAAAAAATGAAAAAGGAGGGGGACCAAGGAGGGAGAGGACTAATAAAGGGGGAGAGAGGCGGGGCAGATGCGAGACAGAATGAGAGGAGGCAGAGGAGGGAAATGCAAAAGGACTCAGGGAAGAGAAGGGGCAGAGAGAGGGGAGGTGGGGGAAAAAGAGGATGGAAGGAAGGGAGAGGGAGCCCGGGAAAAGGACAGAGGAAAGGAGGGGGAGTGAGGATCAAAGTTGAAAGGAGGGATAAATGGAGGGAGAGAGGGCGTCATCCGGGATGGGGATTTGATGGAAGCCACCTTGGGAAAGGAGATGAAGGGTGTATTGATGGAGGGTAGGGGGGACACAACAGTGAAGACGTAGCAGGGGGCAGGGATGGGAGAGGAGAGGAGCAACCAGGGGTGAGGGGGATCAAGGCGGCGGAAGGTGTAGAGGATGCTGATATGTTCGAGGAATAGGAGCAAATGGGGGAAAGGAATGCGATCATAGAGGATCTGTGTGGGGGACGGGAGGCGTATGTGGAAGGTGAGGCGGAGTGCATGACGCTCAAGGATCTGGAGGGACTTTTAGAATTTGGAGGGGGGGGGGGGCAGATATCCAGGCAGGACTGGCATAACAGAGCATGGGACGGATTAAGGATTTGTAGGTGTGGAGGATGGTAGAGGGGTGCAACCCCCATGTCTGGCCAGAGAGGAGTTCGAGAAGCCGGAGGCAGTGGTGGATTGGATGGAGCGGAGATGATGGATCCAGGTGAGGTGACGGTCAATGGTGAGGCCAAGGTAGGTGAGGGTGGGGGTGAGGCGGACAGGACAGGTGCAGACAGTAAGGGAGAAATCCAAGAGCCGGAAGGAGTGAGTGGTACGACCTACGATGATTGCCTGGGTCTTGGAAGGATTGATTTTCAGGAGCCACTGGTTACACCATACAGCAAAAAGGTCAAGGTGATTAAGGAGAAGGCGTTGGAGGGTAGGAGTGAGGGCGAGACATGCGGTGTCATCAGAATATTACAAGAGGTGTACTGGAGGGGGGGGGGTTGGGGCATATCTGCCATGTACAGGAGGTAGAGGAGAGGGGAGAGGTCAGAGCCCTGGGGCACAACTACAGAGGGGTAGAAGATGTGGGGATTGGCATTATGGATGGTAGCATAGGAGGGGTGATGGGAGAGGAAGGAGGCCATCAGACAGATGTAGTTGATAGGAAGGGTGTAGGTTTGGAGTTTAAGCAGGAGACCGGGATGCCAGACACGGTCGGAGGCATTTTCGAGAGGAAGGGAGACAAAAGTGGTGGAGTGATGGGAGTTAAGCTGGAGGGAGAGGACATGAGTGAGGCAGAGGAGTTGGTCATCAGCAGAGAAAGAAGGTTGAAAGCCACATTGGGTGTTGGGGAGGAGGTGGTTTTGGCGGAAGTGGTGATGGATACGCCGGGAAAGGATGGATTCCAAGAGCTTGCTGAACACTGATGTGAGACAGATAGGACGATAGGAAGAGGCATCGGATGGAGGCTTGTTGTGTTTGGAGAACATCAGGGTACGGGAGGTTTTCCACAGGTTGGGATAGAAGCCAGTGGCAAGGATGACATTGTAGAGGGTGGCAAGGACTGAAAGGAAGGGGGGAGGGCAGTGTTTGAGGTGACGGTAGGTAATGCAGTTGTGGCCGGTAGCAGTGTTGCGTTTAGAGTGGAGTCTGAGGCTGATGTCCTGTGTAGTGATGGGAGTGTTAAGTTCAGATGGTGGTGTGTGGCCAAAGTACTGGAAGGTAGGAGCAAGGTGAGGAACAGAGGTATTCATATGGTCCATGACGTCAGGGAAGAGGGAATAATCAAAGTGGGGATCATCTGGGATGGAGAAAACATCGAAGAGGTGAGAGGCAAAGTGGTTGGCCTTACTGAGGTTGTTAGGAAAGGGATGGTCATTAAGGAGGAGAGGGTACTGGGGGGTGGGGCGGTTCCCAGTAAGGCAGTGGAAAGCAGACCAATACTTGGAACAGTTTATGGGGAGCATGGTGTTGAGTTGTGTACATGTCTGGCGTCAGGCACAGCGTTTCTTTGCAGTAAGCAGGTTGCGGATGTGTCGCTGTAATTGCTGATGGCGGGTAAGTGTATCCCGGTCAGGAGTGCAGAGAAAAGAGCGGTAGAGGCGGCAAGACTCTCGAAGGAGAAGGACGGCCTGTAGAGGCAGGGCGGGGCCGTGAGGATGGATGGCTTTGGTGGGGATATGGGTGGCGACGGCGTCAGACGAGGTCTGGTGCAGGAAGAGAGCAGTACGAGAGATGTCATCAGGAGGTGTAAGGTCGTGGCCGTCAACATTGGTGTGAATGGAGTCCCAGTTGGCACGGGAATGTTCATGGACAAGTTTAGGAGGGATGTCGGGGCAAGGAGTGTAGCGGAGATGGCGACCATTAGAGATAGTGAGGAGAACAGGAGCATGGTCACTGCCAATGAGGTCAAGGACATCTGAGGTGATGCACCCAAGGATGTTTGGAGAGGCAAGGACCACATCGGGAGTGGTGTTGGATTCAGGTCGGGTGTGCTGAGGCAGGGAAACCACGTCTCCCTGGAGGGTGGCGAGAAACTGATGCCACCGCTGGAGGTCAGCAGGATCATGGCTGTGGATATTGAGGTCGGCGGAAAACCTGTAGGTGGAGAAGGTGCAGTCAATGTGGGCCAGGAAAACGTACGGGATGGGGGTGTGAGTTTGGACATAAATGGTGGCACAGCTGATGGTAAGGGTGGAGGCTGAGGGTGAGATGCTCGGCAGTATTGTTAAGGAGAGGTTGGGGCCAGACAGGAAAGTGCTTGAGGTGGCCTATAGCATCTCCGCCACGCGCCAGAGGGTATGGGTTATCAGTGCGGTGAAGGGTGTAAGGAGCCGTGGAGATGGAGATACAGGATTGACGGAGGGTGTGGAGGAAGAGGAGTTTGTGGGTGGGCAGGGAGAGTATGTTGTGGTACAGGATACGATAGGGTTGTTGTACAATGGGAGGGGAGAGTTAGACGAGGGTGGTGAGGGGGGTGAAGGTGAAGTGGGCCTGGTTGTGGGAGTATGTGGCATAGGTGGTAAGCTGGAAGATGGAACGTGCAGCAAGGGCAATTTGGGAAAGGGTGTGGGAGCGCTGGAAGGGGTGGATGTTTTGGAGCACAATTGTGACGAAATGGATGATGTCCTCTTTAGAGCGAGTTGTTGGGGTGGATGGGGTCATCAACAGGACAGACACGGACGGTGAGCTCAGGGGTGACCGGAGGAGGTTTCACTTTACACTTCGAGGAGTAGGTAGGATGTGGTTCGTTACAAATGTTGCAGGGGGGGGGGGGGGAGAGGTGAGGTTGGAGCCATTCTTGAGGAAGTGTGAAGCTTTGCAGTGGGGACACGTAGGAGGGTTCTTGGAGGCAGAGGTAACGTGGTCATTGTATGTGAGAGTTGGCAGCGGTAGGATTGGACTGGGGAACGGGAGGGGTACAACTTATGACAGCGATTGTAGATGAGGGCTCCCTCGGTGAGGAGGCAGTCAATGGAGGAGGAGGATTCGGTGAATATCCACATGAGAAAAGTCGGCCCGGCATCATTGAAGATGCAACGGGCTGAGCAGATTTCAATGTCAGGCCAGGAGTTGAGTTCCGCCAACACCTCAGCCTCTGTGATCATGGGGCTAAGCTTCGTGACCACCGCGGTGAAGGCTGGCGGACGTCAGGGAGGTTGAGGCTGATGGGGAGAGGACGGGGTGTGGTAGGGGGTGAGGGTTGTACGTAAGCCAAATTGGATATGGGGGATGTGGGAGAGGAGATCGGTGTGGAAGGAAGCACTGGGGGATTTAATGAGGACTGAGTCCTTGCGAGGAATCAGAAGGGAGATGGGGCATGGGGGTAGTATTTCCGGATGGCGAGGGTGAGGGAGTGGGCATCAAGGAATTGAGGGTCAGGATTGGAAAGGACAAAGGTGTGGGTGGCAGGCGTGGCGGGGGCGGGGGTCGGGGTCGCGTCCATTGGGGTGGGTGGGTCACGGGAATCGGGTTTTTTTTTGAGGAGATTTCGGGGGAAGGGTCAACATTCGGGCACTTTGAAGGTTTCGTGATCACGACCGGTTGGAGAGGGGGCTGGGAGATGGGTTGCAGGGGGAGATGGCAAGGGGCAGTACCATCCTGAGTGGCGGATGACGCAGAGGGAGGGGGTGTGTGTGTCACAGAGACTGAAGAACGTCGAGCCGAAATCCATGCTGGCTTGGAGCCTGTCGGAGGCGTTGCAGGGAGCGGCGGAAAGTCAGTAGCTGTCGATGGGGGTGGATACAGCCGAAAGTGGCGCAGGGTTGGGGTGGACAGGGAGAGAAAGAAGGACGGGAAGGGGGGTGGAGGATGAGCTCCATGTGGTGGTGGTTGGAGCAGCGGAGGGAGAGGTGAAAATGATACTGGTGATGGGTTAGGACATGGCGGCGGCGTGCGAGAAGGGCGGCGACGGCGGCGGCGGCGGCGGCGGCGGTGTAGGCGGCGAGGAGGACGCGACGGCGAGCAGTAGTGACGGCGAGCAGACGACACAGCAAGGAAATGGTGGGGCTCTTCCATGTCGAAGATACACCCTGAGAGTAGCCCAGGCAGTGCAAGTGCTCGATGAGGAAGTGAGGGAATCCAACCCTCGAATTGCGAGATGAATGAGCATTGCATTGTGTTTTATACTCTTGCAAAGATAATAATACTTCTTTTAATTACCTACACATTATAATCCCATACACTAAAAATTATGTCTTTTCTGCATCTACAGATCTATATTGTATATTTTTACAGTTAGTGTTATTACCTTTAGCAGATAAATCGATGTTTGCAGTTCATTTTGAGTCACATACAGTCATTTTTATTTATGTTTCACCTCGATAATGGTGAATATTGCAAAAGGGACACTACAGGGGAAACCAGATGGCGCTATGGTTGGCCCGCTAGATGGCGCTGCCATAGGTCAAACGGATACCAAATTTTTTTAAAAGTAGGAACCCACATTTTTTATTACATATTCGTGTAGTACGTAAAGAAATATGAATGTTTTTGTGGACCTCTTTTTTCGCTTTGTGATGTATGGCGCTGTAATAGTCACAAACGTGTAAGTACGTGGTATCACGTAACATTCCGCCATTGCGGACGGTATTTGCTTCGTGATACATTACCCGTGTTAAAATGGACCGTTTACCAATTGCGGAAAAGGTCGATATCGTGTTGATGTATGGCTATTGTGATCAAAACGCACAACGGGCGTGTGCCATGTATGCTGCTCGGTATCCTGAACGACACCATCCAAGTGTCCGGACCATTGGTCGGATAGTTACGTTATTTAAGGAAACAGGAAGCGTTCAGCCACATGTGAAACGTCTACCACGGCCTGCAACAAATGATGATGCCCAAGTAGGTGTTTTAGCTGCTGTCGCGGCTAATCCGCACATCTGTAGCAGACATATTGCGCGAGTATCGGGAATCTCAAAAACGTCGATGTTGAGAATGCTACATTAACATCGATTGCACCCTGCCATATTTCTGTACACCAGGAATTGCATGGCGACGACTTTGAACGTCGTGTTCAGTTCTGCCACTGGGCACAAGAGAATTTACGGGACGATGACAGATATTTTCACGCGTTCTATTTAGCGACGAAGCGTCATTCACCAACAGCGGTAACGTAAACCGGCATAATATGCACTATTGGGCAACGGAAAATCCACGATGGCTGCCACAAGTGGAACATCCCTAACCTTGGCGGGTTAATGTATGGGGCGGCATTATGGGAGGAAGGATAATTGGCCCCCCTTTTAGGGATGGCAATCTAAGTGTTGCAGTGTATCACGATTTCCTACGTAATGTTCTACCGATGTTACTACAAGATGTTTCTGTGCATGACAGATTGGTGATGTACTTCCAACATGATGGATGTCCGGGACATAGCTCGCGTGCGGTTGAAGCGGTACTGAATAGCATATTTCATGACAGGTGGATTGGTCGTCGAAGCACCATACCGTGGCGCGCACGTTCACCGGATCTAACGTTCCCGGACTTCTTTCTGTGGGCAAATCTGAAGGATATTTGCTATCGTGATCCACCGACAACGCCTGAAAACATGCGTCAGCGCATTGTCAATGCATGTGCGAACACTACGGAAGGCTAACTACTCGCTGTTGAGAGGAATGTCGTTACACGTATTGCCAAATACATTGAGGTTGACGGAGATCATTATGAGCATTTATTGCATTAATGTGGTATTGACAGGTAGTCACACTGTAACAGCTTGCCTTCTCAGAAATGATAAGTTCACAAAGGTACGTGTATCACATTGGAACAAACGAAATAAAATGCTCAAACGTACCTACGTTCTGTATTTTAATTAAGAAAACCTACCTGTTACCAACTGTTGCTCTAAAATTGTGAGTCATATGTTTGTGACTATCACAGCGCCAAATATCATAAAGGGAAAAAAGTGGTCCAACTAAAACATTCATATTTCTTTACGTACTACACGAATATGCAATAAAAATGGGGGTTCGTATTTTAAAAAACGCGGTTGATATCCGTTTGACCTATGGCAGCGCCATCTAGCTTCCAACCATAGCGCCATCTGGTTTCCCCCTTCAAGTTAGATAAGTTTCGTTCTTTGTAGCCTTTTCGTTTGTCGCTTAGTTTGTGAGATATTTGGTCCGGTCACTATCAATGGACCACCCTGTATATATATATGCCGGGTGATCAAAAAGTCAGTTTAAATTTGAAAACTGAATAAATCACGGAACAATGTACATAGGGAGGTACAAATTGACACACATACTTGGAATGACATGGGGTTTTATTAGAACCAAAAAAATAGGAAAGTTCAAAAAATAGCAATAATTAGCATAACAAAGTAAGACAAGGTTTCATTTAGAGAGCTCATTCACAACATGTTCATTTACACACAGTGTTAGAAAGGGTAACGTATTGAAATGGCGATCTTTCTTTTGGTGGGACTTATGCAAATTGTGTACATTGTGGTACATCTCCTTCCTGTAGAGTGGAGCGACGTGATGTGTCAGTTTTACCCGGCGCTATTGTTTAATAGTGTGCTTCCCGGCGTTTTGCTCAATTGTTTTCATTTCCGGTACAATATTTCGGCGACCGACACATTCGTCTTCTTCAGGTACTGAGAGTTTTACAGTTACGAGTACTCGCTGTTTGGAGCCAAAGCAGATTGTGAACTACTGTTGGTCTGACGCCGCTATTTAAAGCCCCTACGCACTTCGATGCTCTTTTGTTTTTCTGAATCGACACCGATATTCTCTGAAACCCAAATTCTCTAAGCATCTTCCAGTTGTGATGAATGCAATGGCGAGGCAGGTATTAATAAGCTGAGTGCTCGACGCAAAGCGTTACTTAAATTGAAACCGCGGTTTCTCTTTATTAGGCTTTCTGACACTCTTTATTTGATAGATTCGTTAATTATTCTGTCCCAGAAACTTGTCGATAGCACCACGATACCGGTCTCACAGTATTCTATTTCATGATTGTACTCTAGAGAGTGTCCGGGTTACAGCTAATTTGCTTAGCAGTTTTAGTCTTGAGTGTCGCTGATGTTCCTTGAATCTCTCCTCGACTGTTCTGATACGCGTAAGACATGCCACACTCACATGGAACGCTAAACACACCCGGCTTTCGGTGAAATAGATGGTTTTTAATATTGTAAAGATTATTTTTTATCCGGCTGAAGAAAACCTCTTATGACTGTAAACCACGTTTGCTTTTGTATAGAAAAAAACCATGTCATTCGAAAAATGAGGCGTTTATAATGCGTCTTTCCTTTGCATTCCTTTTTTGAAAGTAATATAAACACAATATACTGAGCATTACCTTGGTTTGTTCACACTGTAAATAACGTAAAAATGGAGAGTAAAAAGTTTGCACGTAGAAAAACGACACCGCGACCCTCGTATTTACTGTTCAGTACTCTTTCCGCTGCGTTAATCGATTCTTGAAAGCCAAGCTAACATATATGACTCAGTTTCAGGCTTCGCCCAACATGCACCAAAAGTGCTATTTTTTGTAAACGTTCGGCCATCTGAAGCTCCCATCTATGTCGCTTCCTTTTCTGGCAAAACTCTGCATATATCATAAATTTATACGAAATTGATCTTCTTGAAGTTCGATCTGATTTTTTCTTGACACAGCGCTCTCCATTTGACTTCGGTTTGCTGTGATTCGTTTTTGGATATGGATATCACATTATTCAATTTACAAGTATGGTGGAAGATGTACATCAAAACGGCATATTTGTTACGATTCAAAGTTTGTAGTACTTTAAAAGTTTATCTTTATTATTTATTTTATTTATTTACATGAATTGGCCAACTAAGGACCACGTTACAAATTCTATTTCATGTTCACATTTTTCTTTCTCTTCCCTCGGGCTGCTCTTCTGCCTGCTGCCATTTTTGCCAGATGTTCAGCTGTTAGTTTCCTGCTGGTCTTCGGTTTTGGAGCCTCCTGAAAAACCTGGAATTCCGTTATTGTCTTTGTATACTTGTCCCTATTCATTGCGTCCATTTCTGTAGGTCCAAGTTCGCCGAGGTCTTTCTTTATTCCTTGCAACCAAGAGTTCGGTGCTTTTCTCTATTGAATTATATTGAAGTTTTTCTTTGTTAACCTGCCATCATCCATTCTCACCAGATGACCAAAGAACATCAGCCTTCTCTTTCTCATTTCCGTTGTGACTGGTTTAATAAATTGGTAGATCATCTCATTGCTCATCTTTACCTATGTTTCACCATTCCTCAGAATTACTCTTTCCTTCTTCTCGAGCTCATCTGTGATTCCTTTGTTCTTGAGGGAGAGTGTTTCTGTGGCATACTGACCTTCTGTTCTCGTCACTGTATTGTAGTGTAATAACTTTGCATTTCGAGATAGGCATTTTAACAGATTCTTTTTCTATGCCAGTATCCGTCATTGTTTCTCCCAGATATTTAAATTGTTTGACCCTTTCGGTACAGCTAATAATTGTGTGGCATTCTTTGATTTCCTTATATTTGTTAGACATGAATTTAGTTTTTCTTGTGATATCTGTAAACTAAATTTAGCTGCATTCTTTGCTAAGATATCTATTTTTTAAATTTCATCTGCTATATTAGTTGATTGGAGAGCAATACCATCTGCAAAAGATGGTACATGTTTCGTAAGACCTTTAACTAACCCTCCAAACGAAATTCCCTTTACTTTTTGTTGTGTGTATTCCTCCAATATCTCCCTCATAATCTTTTCCAAAGTGATGTTGAATAGAACTGAGGAGATTCCATCCCCTTGTCTCATACTCGTTTCGATTTTAACAGGTTCAGAAATCTTGCTTCGAAACTTTACTATGAACTTGGTATCTGTCAGTGTTTGCATTTTTCTATCTCTCTAGTTTCTCTGTAAATTCCAAATTCCTCCAGAGTTCTTATGAGGCTTTCTCTATCTATGAAGTAATACGTTTTTCTAAAATCAATAAACGTTGTAACATGTGGTTGACCAGCAAGTGTTCTAATTATGTTTTTAAGGTTAATAATTTCCTCCGAACAGCTCCTCCCTTTTCTAAATCCACCCTGGTATTCTCCTATCTGTGCATCGCGAACTGGTTCAGTCCTATTTAGTAATATCTTTGAAAGGACTTTGTACGGAACGGATAGAAGGGAAATCCCCCTGTAATAGTTCACATCTGATCAGTCACCCTTTTTGGGACTCTGAGCACTATGGGACTTAACATCTGAGGTTATCACTGGCCTAGAACTTAGAACTACTTAAACCTAACTACCCTAAACACATCACACACATCCATGCCCGAGGCAGGATTCGAACCTGCGACCGTAGCGGTCGTGCGGCTCCAGAGTGAAGCGCCTAGAACCGCTCGGCCACAGCGGCCGGCAGCCGCCCTTTTTGTGAAGTGGATGTATACGCCGGCACGGTAGCTCAGTGTGTTCGGTCACTGCGCTGCGTGCTCTCTGGAATTAAAAAACGGAGTCAAGGAACCAACGATCAATTTGAACGGATGTCTTATGACGTCCGCCCCGACCAAACGCAACGAACTATATCGAACAGAATGAGTAGAAAAAAAAAAGAGTGGTCAGCGCGACCGACTGTCAATCCAAAGGGCCCGGGTTCGATTCCCAGCTGGGTCGAAGATTTTCTCTGCTCAGGGACTGGGTGTTGTGTTGTCCTAATCATCATCATTTGAGCCCCATCGACGCGCAAGTTGCCGAAGTGGCGTCAAATCGAAAGACGTGCACCAGGCGAACGGTCTACCCAACGGGAGGCCCTAGTCACACGACATTTCATTTTTTTACCAGAAGGTTTGTTGTTCTTGAGGGATTTATAGCTTGCCGAACTACATTTAGAGTTGGTGGATGTGATTCTACAGGGTTTTCTTCTAGAGTTTTGAATTCCGGTTTCTCTGGAGGCGCTCAGTTCAGAAGATTTTCGAAATAGTATGCTAAAATGTTGCAGTTTTCTTGGTCATTTGTACCTAATTTCCCTGATTTGTCACGAACATTTAAATTGGGTGGTTCGTAACGTTTCAGGTGTCTTTTGGGATATTGGTAGTAGTCTCTGGATTTTATTTGAGTGAAGTACACCTGTATTTGTTGATGGGATAGTTTCTCATACAGTGTCTTTTCGTTTCTGATATTGTAGGAGGCTATTTTTCTGCCTTCTCTGAAACTTTTCAGGTTATTTTGTGTCGGATTCGATTTAAATTTTTGCCATGCTTTTGTCTGTTTTCCAAAGCTTCATTGCACTTGTCATTCCACCAGACATTCTCGTGTTTAGTTTTGATTGGAAGAGATTCTCCTGCAGCTTTAATTGTTTGAGACTTCATTTCGCGCCATGTCTCACCTTGCAATTTTGATTTGAAATAATTTTGAATATCTGCCTCAATATTCCTGGTTTCAAAATGCTTTCTCATTGGTTTATTATTATTTATTTCTGAGTTTGGGATGAATTTAATTTTAGACATAACAAGATAGTGATCCGTATCTATTTTGCCCCCTTTCTGTACCTTAATATTTTGAATTGTCTTAAGTTCTCCTCTAGAAATGGCTGTGTGGTCACTTTGGAACTCTCCAAGGTGTTGATTTGGTACTTTACAATCCTTCATCTTCTTCAGATGTTTCTTGAAGTTTGTAATTATAATTTTTGGGTTGAAGATTTGGCAGACTTCCACAAGTCTTATTCCATTGTAGTCTGTCCTCTTATATGCTGCATATTCTCCAATGATGTTTTTGTATTTCTTCTCCTGGCCGAGCTGTGCATTAAAATCCGTGATCAGAATTATGACATTTTCCTTTGGAATCTTCTGAATAGTGTCTTCTATTTCTTCCCAGAAAGCCTGTACTTTGTTCGGATTTTTTGTTGTTGTCAATATTTGTTGGAGCATAAGCATTCACTAGCGTATACATTTTGTTTTTACATTTGATCGTCAGTGCTTGGACGCTGTTGGACGTAGAGCTGAAGTTTGTTACGGACTCCGTTATATTTCTTCTAACAATAAAAACTGTACCTAATAGAGGGCATTATTCAAAGATATACCCTGCTGGTTTTCGTTTATAAATTCTGTAATTCCCCGTTTCAAAAGAATTTTGATCTGTATAGCGAGTATCTTGTAGTGCCAGAATTAGGATATTATGGTGTTCAAGTGCTTGAGTCAGTTCTTGATGTTTTCCTGTTCCGATCAATGAGTTAATGTTCAGTGTTCCTATATTATATTTCTTCTTGAATTTGAGTTTTTCAGGTTCTTTCGATAAAACAAGAGCAGAAAGTGCAGCCTCCCTAGAATTCGAAATGCCTGCTTGCGACCTGAGGTCGAGCGATTTGACTCCCTGCGGTAACTTGTTTTCGTTATCACTCATAATCCACAAAATTTGTAGGGTTGGAGTGGTTGAGCTTTCTGAAGATGGCTCGAGATACAACTGGAGTGTTAATCCAGAGGGTTTGTGTTTGGGCTATTTTATTTCGCTCAAGTCCGCTGGCAAGGCCAGTGAGGACACCCCCCCCCCCCCTCCCCCCGGTTCCCCTATCCACCACCTGCGGACGCTCCACGTCGGAGTAGCACCTCTTTCTTTTTTTTTTCCTGATCTCCGGAACTGTGTGAGTTACGAAGACGATCAAGATCACCACAACGGAGAATTCTTCTGCAGAAATTCGGGAAATCGTTTGTCACTAATTTTACTCACTGACGTGTGTTGCCAGCTAGATGAAGATCTCCTACCAGAAATTCAAAGTGATTATTTCCTTTCTTGACAAGCATGCCCCTGAGGACATTCAAATTTGCAAATATCCGTACGAAAATTTCCCAAAGTTGTGAAGCAGATAACATTAAATAAAAGAAGGTCATTAGACAAACGACTTTTAAATCTCGCAAAATGTCTACCCTTCAACTACAGTTTAAGATCCTGTGTTTAAATAATTCATAAATATTCCCAAAATTATAATTTACAAACTCGGCAAAAGTTATCAACTTCTCTGATACCCTGTTTGAATTATGGTTCATTTGTTAAAATGAAAAATAATTTGACCACTACAGAGGCCTTAATTCTGACTGGTAGACAAGTATTACTAATATTAGTATCACTGACAATATGCAATACCAGTCGCACCTTATAAAAAATGTCCAGTTACAAGAAAGACACTGCAGAAAATATTTCAATCTAGATAAGGGCTATTAACAGGAAATAAAATATCAGTTTTAGAATATCTGCCATAGAATTGGACAATCTTTCAAAGTTATTTAGTTTCATATTCCATGTCTCATTTGCACAATAAATCATAATGACGTGAAATGAGTCGTTTTACATACACATAACAACACAGTTTTTTAAATATGGCCACATGATGAACATTTATGAACGACGTTTGTTAGTTTTTGTTTATTTTTCAAAATAATCACGGATGTGAGTTGGTAATTCCTACCCACCACCTTTTACACATAAATGGGGAACAATAATGGAACTAGAATTGAGCCTTGGGGAACCCCACACCTAATATCTCCTCAGTCAGACTACACTGGCTGAATTACTAAGTTAACCTCTCTTCATTATTTTGGTTAGATATTACCACGTACTTTGGTGCTCTTTGAGAGCATAGATTCTCATGTTAATTGTCAAAGATGTCTGTAGATTATTTTAGGAAGCAGAAAAGATTTTCATTTACATTATATTTTGTTTCAAATAAATTTATATGCAGGTGTAAATAATTAGGAGGTGCTGTATCCCCTCGCCCTAAACTCAATTTTAGGGTGCAACCCGCCTAAGAGGAGAAATCGGCAGATATGACATATCATGCAGCTTCAAGGAATCGTCAGTTAAGTAATGTTGTAATTAAAATTTCCTCGAGAAAATTGAGTCTCATCTTCATCCACAATAATGATGGAATGTGAAGAAATTAACGAAAAGTTGCGCTACGGCCGGGACCTTAACCTAGATCTTCTTGCAGAGATGCTAGCCATTACACCATCGCAGCACTGCAGCTAACATTGTTGCACGGACTACCCTAGTCCAATGCCCTCCCCAACACAAACTTCAATTCATGTCTTCAGCTTATTCTTAGATCGTCACTACTGCCGAGGCTCTCCGCCATTGGGATATCACCACAGCGTTGGACATAATGAGGAAATCCTGTACCTTAGGTGTAGGTGATCCATAGTTCGTGGTGGAGAGAGCACTGGACTTGGGTAGTCGGTGCAGTAATAATTGCTGTAGTGCTGCGCTCGTGTAATGGCTAGCATTTCTGACTAGTAAGCAAGGACAGCCGGGTTCAAATTTTATTTCGCATCTTCAGTTTCCATCATTATCGTAGTTAATTACGTAATGGGCCGAAATTTGAGGGGGACGGGTGGGGTTAAAAGTTGTGGAAGGAGACCAAGGCTCAACTACGGTAAGCGGGTTCTAAGGGATTTAGGATGGAGTAGCTATGCAGAAATGAAGAGTCTTGCAGAGGATACACTAGCGTGAATAGTCACATCAAGCTAGTCTTCGGACTGAAGACCTTAACAACAAAATCAACAACAACAATGAGTTTCATTTTTATAATTTCTCAACCTGACAAGAAATCTTCGAAACTTGATTGCAGTATTTCTAATTTTTACTGAAGACGAAACGTAGACTTTTTTTCCAGAATTTCAAATCTTAAAATTATCTAACAGAACTTTATTAATCCTCGTTCTATTTTCTTCAATAACAGGATCAAATCAGATAAAAATATAAGTACAGTGAATTTAATTAGAAACGTAAGGCACCTTCCGTTTATTTCTTATTGTACGGGAAAGGAGAGTCGTGAATGATGGAAAGATCTAGTTCATTCCAGAGGATGAACGGCTTGGACCCGACCCCTGATTGTAATGCTTTTACCATCCCTGGTGCGATCTGCAGCTTGAGTAAGGTAACGGGTTTGTGTAGTGATACTGCAGAGTCTCTAGGAGACTTACAATCTGCATGCAAATCTGGCTGTCAGCAGTTCAGGTCTTTCAGACACTTCTGCAGATTGTGGTATCATTTGAATCACCAAAATACGAAAATTTGGATGCATGGCAAAGGTAGCACACATAAACCCACGGGAGTATAGATTCATAAATGTAACAATTTTTATTAAGCATATAGAAACACTAAGGAAGGGCATTTTGCAATTCTGCCAGATAGCATTAGTTACACTATGTGATCAAAAGTATCCGGACACCCCCATATTAGATGTGTTGTGCTGCCAGGTACTCCATATCTGCGACCTCAGTAGTCATTAGACATCGTGAGAGAGCAGAATGGGGCGATCCGCGGAACTCACGGACTTCGAACGTGGTTAGGTGACTGGGTGTCACTTGTGTCATACGTCTGTACGCGGCTGTTGAACTAGACAAACATTTATCTGCAGCGAATTAATCTATAATCAGTCACCACTTTAACTGGCTGGAATCTAGAAACATCAATTGCTAAAACAATTGGTTCCGGAAAGATTATTTATACCACGTACTTTGGTGCTCTTTGAGAGCATAAATTCTCATGTTATTTGTCAAAGATGTCTGTAGATTATTTCAGGAAGCAGAAAAGATTTTCAGTTACATTATAGCTTTTATACTGTATTTTGTTTCCAATAAATTTATATGAATGTGTAAATAATTAGGAGGTGCTGTATCGAATCGCGCAAAACTCAATTTTACGGCGCAACCTGCCTAAGAGATGAAATCCGCTGATATATCATGCAACATCAAGGAATCGTCAGTTAGGTAATGTTGTAATTAAAATTTCCTCGAGACAATTGAGTCTCATGTTTATCCACAATAATGGTGGAATCTGATGAAATTACGAAAAGTTGAAGGGACACATACAGCACAAAAGCGTACAGGCCGACCTCGTCAGTTGAATCACACAGAAATTCCAAACTGCATCAGGATTCACTGCAAGTACTACGACAGTTAGGCGGGAGGTGAGAAAACTTGGATTTCATGGTCGAGCCGGTAAATGCCAAACGACACCTCGCTTGGTCTAAGGATAGTAAACATTGGACGATTGTTCAGTGGAAAAACGTTGTGTGGAGTGACGAATTACGGCGTACAATGTGGCGATCCGATGGCAGGGTGTGGGTATGACAAATGACCGCTGAACGTCATCTGCCAGCTTGTGTAGTGTCGACAGCAAAATTCTGAGGCGGTGTTATAGCCTGGTCGTGTTTTTCATGGAGGGGGCTTGCACCCCTTATTTTGCGTGGCACTATCACAGCACAGGCCTACGCTGATATTTTTAAGCACCTTCTTGCTTCCCACTGCTGAAAAGCGATTTGGGGATGGCGATCGCATGTTTCAACACGATAGAGGACCTGTTCACAATGGACGGTCTTTGGCGGAGTGGCTACACGACAATAACATGCCTATAATGGACTGGCCTGCACAGAATCCTGACATGAAATCTAATATAGAACACCTTTGGTATGTTTTGGAATGCCGACTTCGAGCCAGGCCTCACAGATCGACGTCGATACCTCTCTTCGGTGCAGCACTCCGTGAAAAATGGGCTGCCCCTAGAAACCTTCCAGCACCTGACTGAACGTATGTCTGCGAGAGTGGAAGATGTCATCAACACTAAGACTGTGCGATCACCATACTGAATTCAGCATTACCAATGAACGGCGCCACTAATAAGTCATATTCAGCCAGGTGTCCGTATAGTTTTGATCATATAGTGTATGAATCAGCAATAGTGGATTGTTCAGTAGTCGAGAAACTATTTTAATTATCTCTGTACTGCGGCGATTTCAATGTGATGACTCTTCAGCAGTATAGATTCAGAGTATTTTGTTATCGTGTTAGCAACATATAAATTGTACACTGAAACCTTTACGAATTCTTGATCAATGTACACTACGAAATATTGTTAACTGAACATTACTAATACCGTGTGGTACTACAAGATACTTCCGTCTCATAGATACGAATTATATGTTTGTTATCGTATTTACTACCTTTGTCTATTGTGTCTGAGTTTATTTCCTGTACATGAAAGTAATATTCTTTCTACCCTTCACTCAAGAGGGCAAAAATGTGTCATGACTCTAGATTGTCGTCCATAATTACGCAAATCAAACTAGTTGCAGTCATTAAGTCACCTTTACTCAAATTTAAGCTCACTAAAACAGATGTGAAAATCTAATTCTCCAACCATCACCACATACCTGACGTATAGTGTTCTTCGCTATTCAATTACGTAAAGTGAAATTACAAAAACAGCCAATATATATGCGAGAGACAAAATATTTCCATACGTAAATAATGTACCATAGAGCCGGTAATCGCATTCTTGACTTTAATTGAAGCAAATACAATTCTCCCCTGTGGGTCTGGGGGTAGAATAGGACCGAGGTATTCCTGCTGTCTTAAGAGGCAACTAAAAGGAGTCTCAGACATTTCGGCCTGCTGTGATGGTCCCCTGTAGGATTTCACTTCCATTCTCCAAAATTCCTCCGAAGAGCGAACCAACTGGGGAAGGGCGGCTTATGGCTCAAATGGCTCTGAGCACTATGGGACTTAACATCTGTGGTCATCAGTCCCCTAGAACTTAGAACTACTTAAACCTAACTAACCTAAGGACATCACACACATCCATGCACGAGGCAGGATTCGAACCGGCGACCGTAGCAGTCGCGCGGTTCCGGACTGAGCGCCTAGAACCGCTAGACCACCGCGGCCAGTAAGGGCGGCTTACATGGTGCATCACGTCCATCATGCACTGAGACCTTCAGCATTCTTTATTGTTGCAGTTCTGCAGTTGCGCTCATTTTCCATCTGTTGGGCGAGGACACTTTCCTGGTTGCGTTTTCCTCCATCCATTGAGCAGTGTCGTTTTCTCCATCGACAATGATCATGGACTTCTTTGCACCTCACATCCAGCACAGCAGCCAGTCCGATGTGTTGGGGCCGCCGTGTACCCTATTGGTTGTAGACCCCCTGACTACACAGGGATCGCTCTGCTGATGCCTGGGTCGTTAACTCCCCATGTATGACAAGGAGTAGTTGTCCATCTCCCTGGGGTATTGGGGTATCGGAACTCCTGGCAATGGTCATTCTGCCAAGTGGCCTTTGTTGAGGCTGGGTGGCACCTGTGCGGAGAGCCCCAGGTCGGAGTGAGTGGCATCAGAGTGAATGACACGCCATTAAGCATACTACGTCATCAGTTGCTGGTGGTGAAGTACCACTTGTCTCTAAGCGATCAAGGTCTCAATTTAATGCATGGAAGTATGGCCCCAAATGGTTCCCCTCCCTAGCCATACCATGGGAGGAACGCCAGGCTAAGGATTGTCGTGAATCTTATTTGCCCCAATACCTCATATGTATGAGAGTTGATGGGGAATCCTTCATGTCGATGAAGCCTCAGTTTTTTGTGGAGCATTTAGAGGACAAGTTTGGGGAGGTGGAAGGATTGTCCAAAATGCAATCTCGGTATTGATAAAAACAGCAAGTCTGGCGTCCGCTGCAGGACCTAGATCTCGCTGGACCCTCAGACACAATGGATATAGAATGCTCAGATACTCAGTTGGTTGCAGCAGGTGACCCTCAGGCGTAAACTGCCTCCTCTATCGCTCCATGCCTTCCCAGGCTCACTGTGGCTTCATCCTGGAATTGCGACGGTTTTTCCACCACCTGGCTGAGCTATGACAACTTTTAAGCTTTATATCTGCTTTCTCCATTGCCCTCCAGGAAATCTCGTTTCTGGCAATGTAGACCCCTCCGCTCTGCAGCTATAGGGGATATTACAAGAACCGTGGCGAATATAGAAGTGTGTCGGGTGGAATTTGCGTCTATGTCCTGAACTCAATATGTAGTGAACCTGTGCCCCTTCAAACACCCCTTGAAGATGTGGCTGTCAGGATAAGGATGGCGCAGGAAATAACAGTCTGCAACATATATCTTCCTCCAGGTGATGCAGTACCCCTGAACATATTGGCAACACTGATTCATCAACTCCTACATTTAGGAGATTGTAACGCCCATAACCCCTTGTGGGGTGGCACTATGCTTACTGGCCGAGGTAGAGATGTTGAAAATTTACTGTCTCACCTCGACGTCAGCACTTAAATACTGGGGCCCCCATACAAATCAGTGTGACTCATTGTACTCCCTCGGCCACTAAGTTATCACTCTGCAGCCAAGGACTTCTCCCATCTGTCCACTGGAGAGCCATCAATGGCTTGTGTGGTAGACGTCATTCCCCCAAATGCCTACCCAGATGGGATTTAAACAAAGCAGACTGGGAAGCTTCCACCTCTGCTGTCACCGTTGAGTCTCCCCCACACGGTAACATTGATGTGGTGGTTGAGGGAGTAACCAGAACGATATTTTCTGCGGCGGAAAATGCGATCTCTTGTTCCTCAGGGTGCCCCCGGCGAAAAACAGTACCTTGGTGGTCGCCGGAAATCACTGTGGCCATTAAAGAGCGTAGGCGAGCTCTACAGCGACATAAGCGGCACCCATCCCTGGAGCACCTATTAGCTTTTAAACGGCTCGTGCACCTGTTCGCCAGCTCATAAAAAGACGGAAAAAGGAGTGTTCAGAGAGGCATGTCTCAACCACTGTGCACAATACGTCGCCTTCACAAGTTTGGACGAAGATCATACGTGTGTTTAGGTACTAGACCCCGACAGGTCACTCTGGCATTAACATCAACGGCGTATTATCTTCAGACGGAAACGCAATTGCCGAGCACTTTGCTGAGAACTATGCTCGAGCCTCTGCGTCGGTGAATTACCCCCAAGTCTTTCGGACCCTTAACCGGCGGATGGAATGGAAACTTTTCACATTCACTGCACGCCACAGGGACCCATACAAAGCTCCATTTTCTTAGTGGGAGCTCCTTGGCGCCATTGCACATTGCCCCAACACAGCTCCTGGGCCAGATCGGATCCGCACTCAGATATTTAAACATGTCTCGTTGGACTATCAGTGATATATCTTCAACAGCATCTGGAGCGATGACGAGAGAGGGCCATCATTTCGGTGCTTAAACCTAGTTAAAACCCACTTGATGTGGATAGCTATCGGCCCATCAGCCCTACCAACGTGCTTTGTAAATTGCTAGAACTTATGGTGAGTCGGCGGTTGTGTTGGTTCCTGGAGTCACGGAGCTCACTGGATCCATGCCAGGGTGGTTTCCGCCAGGGCCGCTCTACCACTGATAATCTCCGAACAGCTTTTTCCAGACGCCAACACATTATTGACTTCTTTTTAGATTTAAAGAAAAATTGTGACACGACCTGGAGACATCATATCCTTGCTACATTATATGAGTGGGGCTTCCAGGGCCCGCTCCCGATTTTTATTCAAAATTTCCTGTCGCTCCTTACTTTCCGTGTCCAAGTTGGTGCCTCCCAAAGTTCTCTCCAGCAGGGCTCCTTATTGAGTGTCTCTCTATTTTTAGTGGCCATTAACGACCTAGCAACAGTAGGGTCATCTGTCTCACCTTCTCTGTAAGCAGACGACTTTTGCCTTTCCTGCTGGCTTTATCCCACGTAAGCTGGTGCGTTTCTGGCACCAGTTTTCATCGATCGTCATTTTGATCTTTGAGTCGACTTCGATGCTTATTTGTCTGCTGCTCATCTTTGGCGCTGCTGGGGAGGTGTGTCAGGATCGGAGGTGAGCGAAAGGCACGTGTTACTGTGTACGTAGGCAGGACGGCGAGTGGACGAGTCGGACTACGAGGGAGCAGAGGCCAGCGGCTACGGCGTGTTGAGTCGTGAGGGCAGATCCACCGCCCATGGTGATTTGGCTTTCCTAGAGGTCGGAAGGACAAGCTGCTTCGAGTCTGTTAAAAGCTACGCCGGCCGATGGAACTGGAGTCGCCGAGTTGCTTCGGTGGGCAGCGTGCAGCTTAATTGAATATGCCAGTGTACTAAAAATCCTTTTGAATTGTTTTAGTTGTTTATCACTTACCTCGGTGTCGTGACTAACTATGTTGACGGCAGTTAAGGAAGTGTGGCTTCTCCTAACCAACCGACATGAAGCGTGGTTAAAGTTGTAGCTAGAAGTGTAACGAGTAGTGAGTAAGTCCGGCTGTGGCGTTTCAAGACACGCCGAGATACGTCCTCTATTCTACCCTGTAGTCCATTTGGTACTTTGGCATGTAAATGTGCGCTGAGATAATTCTTGTCATCTTAACTTTAGGGCATGATATTTAGCGGACTCATTAATCAAAGTTTTAGGGCTGGCACTGGCCAAGTAACTCACGGAGGCTAATTTGTTTCTGTTCAGTTATATTGATCACCTGTTCTCTAGATAAGATTGTGTAGTTTATGTCTCAGAATATTGTCTGCCGATCATGTGTATTGTGTTACAGATAATTGGCAGCGGTCGACGCGACCACACTGGGAGCAGAGCACCACACGGGCAGAGAGATATTTAAGGCCCTGTTCTCTCCTTTACATCTTGAGTTATGTTGCCACTGATGCGTGATTCCATCTTCCCGGTGGAGAATTATAGCATCTGAAGTTCAATTACAGTGCAAAGTTGAGTACATTACTATGTCATTACCTGTCTCGCGGATCTCTCGTATTGATTTGAATCCTTGGTCTGCTCGCGTCTATCGCTAATTCACACGCAATATTGAAGCAACCTCATTTAAGGGGTGTTGTCATATGGTCATGTTCTAGTTGTTATCATTGTAAGAATATTGTTGATTAATCAACTGAGTAAGTAAATTTGAAAATTGGGTTGGTCAAAATTAAAGCACCTCCTGAATTATTTAGTCATCTGGATATAGTTTCGTTTAGGAAAGTTGGCTGGCCAAACCTTAAAAGATCTGTGTTCTTACACTTAATCTGTTCCTCAGCTGATTGGTAATAATGAGAGTTCCGATGGGAATCGTATGGACATTTGTGCTATTTAAGTAAAGCTTACCTGAGTATATTTACCTAGTCATATTCAAATTTAAATTTTTATGGGTCTTGTTCCGGTTAAAGAAATTTATTTGTTATTTGTCCAAGTGATCTGGCCTTGTAAGGCAGTCTCCTGTATTATTGTGATTGCGATTTTATAATGCTTTCGATTGTAATAAAATATGTAGCAGCTACAACGGCTTACTATTGTGATTCTGATGTGTCACTACCATAACACATTTCACCACGGCTTCCGGTTTTCAGCCACAGAGTCGTTTGTCGTGCACTTCTGTCGGCGTCGTACCGTTCATCCGGAACCAGAAATTACCTTGATGACGGTCCACTCACTGTAGTGGAGACATATCGATCCTTAGGATTGGTTTTCACGCTCACTTAACTTGGCTTCCTCATCTTCGTCAGCTTAAGCAGAAATACTGATAGAACCTCAATGCCCTCCACTACCTGTGCATCACCAACTGGGGTGAAAATCGCTCTACACTGCTGCATCTCTGCAAAGCCCTTGTTCAATCCCGCCTTGACTATGTGAGTTTGGTATATGGTTCGGCTGCGCCCTCAGCGTTATTAGACCCAGTGCACCGCTCCACTTTGGAGTTCGACTAGCGAAAGGAGCTTTTAGGACTAGGCCAGAGACTAGCGTAGTGTGGAGTCTGGAGTCCCTCCATTGCAGATCAGGCGTGCACAACTGTTCGCCAGTTATGTTTCACCCATTCATAGCTCTCCTGAGCATCCAAATTACAATCGTCTTTTCCCAACCATGGCGGTTCATCTCCCGCATCGGCAGACCATGTCAAGGCTTACAATTGCGATTCGCGTTCGATTCCTTCAGTTTGAACTGGGGTCCTTCCTTTTACCACCCCTACTCTCGTCCGTTCACATACACTTCCATGATGTAAACCTAGGAAGCAGCTTCGTCTGGACCTTCCTCATTGCCCTATGGAGTCAGTTAATCCCGCGCCTCTCCGCTGTCACTTCCTCTTGATTCTTGACAAGCCCCAGGGCTTTGAAGTGGTTTACAGAGACGGCTCGATGGCTGATGGTCGGGTTGGTTTTGCCTTTGTTCACAGAGGACATATTGAACAGCACTCTTTGCCAGATGGCTGCCGTGTATACACTGCAGAGCCGGTGGCCACATCTCGTGCCCTTGAGCACATCCGTTCATGCTCTGACGAGCCGCTTGTTCTCTACACTGACTCCTTGAGCCGCCTCCAAGGTATCGACCAGTGCTACCCTCGCCATCCTTTGGTAGCGTCGATCCAGGAGTCTATCTATGCCCTGGAACGGTCGAATGGTTCAGTGGTGTTTGTCTGGACCCCAGGATACGTCGGAATCCCAAGCAACGCACTTGATGACAGGCTGGCCAAACGCGCTATGTGGAAACCGCTTGTGGAGATGGGCATCCCTGAAATTGACCTGCATTCAATATTACGCCTCAAGGTTTTTCGGCTTTGGGAGACGAATGGCATAACCTTGGTATGCACAACAAAGTGTTTGCCATTAAGGAGATTATCAATGTGTGGAAGTCCTCTAAGCAGGCCTCTCGCAGGGACTCTGTGGTTGTCTGCCGGTTCCGCATTGGCCACGCTTGGGCGACCCACGGCTGCCTTGCGCCTTGAAGACCCACTTGAGTGTCAGTGCGGCACTCGCTTGACAGTGGCCCATATTTTGTTGCGCTGTCCTACTTTGACTGCTCTGCAACGAAATCTTCAGTTACCGTACTCGTTACCGTTAATGTTAGCTTACATCGCCTCACTGGCTCATTTAGTTTTACTTTTATGCGTGATGGGGGAGGGGATTTATCCTTCTATCTAAGTTTTAGCACCTGTCGTTTGTTCCTCTGTATCCTCGACTATAGTGCTTTTAGGCTAGATATTTTAATGTGTTGCAGAGTGGCTGGCTTATCCTTTTACTCTCGTGGTTGGTCAGCCACGGTCATCTGCTCTCTTGTTTTAATCACTTCTACCTGTTTCTTGCATTTCTCTCCGGTTTTCTTGTCCTGTTTTGTTCATTGTAGTGTTTGTTGACCTTCTGTGGTTCTTGTGGTTTTTTTCCTTTCTAACTGTTTTGTGCTATGAGTGTCGTTGGTTTTATTCTTTCTCTTGCGTGATTATTTTAATAGGCACAAGGGACCGATGACTTAGCAGGTAGGTCCCTCCCCCCTCCCTCCCTCTTTAAACCAACCAGCCAAATACAATGCTAGTAAAAGCATGGCGTCCAGTGCTCGCAGCAACCGGGAGAGCTGTCGTTGTGCAGTCTTTTTCTACACAGGTTCACTAACAGAGACAAGTCGCTTGCACCACCTGTCGGTGGATTTTATTTGTTCCGTGTGTATTCACACTGTAACTGTTTGTCCAACTGTGCTCTATATTGTTAGATCACCAGTCTTTTGTGTGCTGAGACCAGTGTGGAAAACGGCATAAAATCAACGCTCAGGCTCACCGATGTCTCATACGAACAGTCTTGAAAAAGGCATTCATTTTTATTCTCGTCTGGTTCACTGACCTGTCTCGCAAGCTAGCAGGCTGTGGGTTAAAATTATGCGCAGGCCTGACAAACGCAATTTAAGCTTTCTACCTTAGTGATCCAGCTTAGGTAAATAGGATCACGGACAACTTCCTGCCGTTTTCTTGTCCCATCTAGTTTTAATAGCGCTTCTAAAGACTCTTACATGGACAGGATACTTAAATTTTAAGTTACTTGTTTTTCCCTGTAGAAGAAAGTTCCTGCGACTTAGCCAAGTAGCAAGGGATAAAGTTCAGGGCTAAACATTTCTATGACTCATTTCTGTAGAGTGTAGAGACTTCCCGCCATCTGAATCTCTCTAGAATCTCCCGGGGCGACTAAGCTCTCTGTGGAAGTGAGTAACGGCAGTTTCATAGTTCTCAGTAGCTTCCCAACCGGTTGTGGCATAATGCTTCCGCCCCTTCGTCCCGAAGTGCTCTGTAAACTGGAAATCCCTACCTCTGTACGCACAAAACTCCACGTGGGTAATCAAAAGCGTCACTTTCGTTATGAAAAGCGCTTAATGCAGAAATTTACATTGTAAATTGATTTAACGATAACGTGACTCTGAAAAATCACTGACTTTGGCTTTGTATCGATCTTCATATCTGATTAACGGCGGGTATGTACTCCCTGAGAATGTATTTCCTTACACGAAATATATACGAGGCTATCATCGATAGAGAGAGACGGGCGGGAGCTTTCTTACTACGTATTTATTAGATTGGAACCTTATTTCGTAGCGGTTTTCCATAAGTTTAATAAGTACAACAAATACACTTAAAGAGACTTTAGTTATCATTAATATAGTCTCCTTCACTATTTACAATAGTCTGCCAATGATGGGGTAATTTTCCGAATACGCAACTGTAGGAATCACGTGGTTTTTAGGCAAACAACCCATCGAGCCGTGCTCAGGGTTCATTTTCATCCGGATAGGAAGTTCGTTGAAAGCTATTAGACAGAGAGCGGAGAAGTTGAAACTCCGGAGAGCAGGAACAGATGCATAAGGTATGTGCGGAATGACTTCCCAGCCTAACTCCTGTACAGCGTTTTTTGTGTCTAGCAGAGTGCAGGCCGGCGTTACCGTGGAGTAGCATCACTTCACGCACTCTTCCTGGTCGTTATTCTTGGATTCCGTCTCAGTTGTTGACAATAAATGTCAGCAGTTATGTTACACCTCGGGGAAGCAATTCTTAGTACACCAAACCGTCGCTGCTCTACCACATGCATGGGATTATGTTTTATGGATGCGTGTAGGTGTTTGTACAGGGAGTTGCTGCTTTGTTTGGTTTATGTCATTCTTTTCTTTACCTTACGTTAGTATAACGACAACTTTTGTCGTCCCCAGTAACGATACAAGATAGGAATTGTCGGGTGTTGTTCCCGAGCCAATTGATGAGGAGCAAGCAGAGATGTACATATGGCCTCCCGTTGACTTTCTCTGGAGCACACTGAAGTGGATCATTGTGAATGAATGCTTTTAAAACATTTTCATGAAACACCAAATGTCTTCCTGAACGTGGACAGTCACTAAGGTCAGAACGATGCTCCTTGAAACAAAGACACCATTTTTTTTACGTGCTCTTTCCAATGGCATTATTCCTACAGACGACGTAACTGTTTTTGGTTGTCTCCGTTACTGTCACCCCTTCATTGAACTCAAAGAGAAGAAATTTTACGATTTCTCCACTTGCCAGTCAATTTTCTAGCGGCCACAATTTCACTTACTATCTCCAAATGACAGAATGACAATATTTAAACTCAAACAACAGTGAACTAGAAATGAAAAATGTCAACAGAAAAATAAACTTATATAAACCGGATAACAAACATGCAAAATAAAAAATAAACACTACGAACCTACGTGCCAACCTAATAATTTCGTTAATCAATGCCTAATAAGGATTGTCGCTGGACCTGGCATCCAGTTGAAACAGTTAAGAGGAGATAATCTCATGTTTATCGATTTCAACGAGTAGAGCTCTTAGTGTATAATTCGATAATTATATGCATTTTCTGACTGACATATTACTCCTAAAGGAGAGTTACGGTAGCTGCTAGGAGAAATGGAGCAGTTAGAATTGCATCAGATGAAACTTTGTGCTTTTCTGTTTCATGTACGGGATGAAGAAAAAGTCGCTCATTCGGACTTTGCTGCACATACTAGGAATACAACAATGTCTTTCTCAAAATATCACCATGCGCATATTTCTGGCAGTAAATGGACACTAAGTATTTTAATCTGGCAGCACTCCAATCACATGTTCAGTAATTACTTCTATCAGCAGATCGGAGTAGTGATGTGGAACTAGTGCAATGGATAGTGCTTTAAGTTGGCATACAGGAGGAGGAGGGTTCGATTCTAGGTCGAGGCATGGTTGCTTTTATTTGCTAATTTTAGTCCACCATATAGTACTGTAGTATACACCGTTTCTTAAGCCACATGAATCCAAAATTTACAGGGTACATGTGTGGAAACTACTTGCAAAACACGTTGTTGGCCTTACTGGTGACGTCAGGCCAGCATGACTTGAACATGGCAAGAATAATAGTGGGTACTAATCGATGGAACCATTGGGGAGGAGCATGCAAAAAACGCGTTTGGAATCTAAAAGATGTAGTGGTTTGAAACAATTTAAAAACGGACCAGTGAAAACGATTGTTCTTCCATTTCTGTGTTCGTGCAAATGTTTTGTAGAAGACCCGTTATTATAGCTGTATGACGATTAAGAAACGAATACCGTACCACGTAGACTACATTTAGCAAATAAAACCAAATACGCTTCGACCGAAAATTGAACCCTTGACCTCCTGCATGCTAAACCAAAACGTTACCCACTGTACCAACTGCACAGTAGGGCTCCCGTTTGCTGACAGGTAGCTACGGTATATGTGATTACAGTGTTCCCAGACTGCTAGTCTTTAACGTCCATTTACTGCCGGAAATATATGCAAGGCGAAATTTTGTGACAGACAAAAAGTGGTTCAAATGGCTCTGAGCATTATGGGACTTAACATCTATGGTCATCAGTCCCCTAGAACTTACAAATACTTAAACTTAACTAATGTAAGGAGAGCTCACAACACCCAGTCATCACGAGGCAGATAAAATGCCCGGCCCTGCCGGGAATCGAACCCGGGAACAAGGGCGTGGGAGTAGAGAACGCTACCGCATGACCACGAGCTGCGGACTTTGTGACATATACTTTTGTATTGCTAGTATGTGAGGAATCGTGCTGTGAAGTCCGAGTGCGCGAATTTTTCTTCGCCTTGTATATTCTCGTCCACTGAGATGAGCGGGAAGTGTGTCGACCGCAGTCTTACTTAGTAGAGATCGTAAGTTGTTGTCAGCAGCTAACGTCAGGAATAGCCAAAGACGGGGCTAATATTCTATGAATAGAGTTGCAAGTTTTCGAACTTTAAAGCTATTGTAGAACGGGTGCGCACAGGCAGTGGCCAGAGAGACCCTATGTATTAAGGTGCAAACACCACAATAAAAAGTTGTTAGTAATGGATCATCAATAACCCACCAGGTTAGGCGAGAGTAGTTCGCCGGCGGCCGGCGTGGAAGTAAGACGTAGTGTGGTGTGCGCTGCGCCGTCTGTGCTTCCGCGTGGTAAGTCTTGCGCTTGTTGCAGCTTATAGCTCTGTTTATAAAATACTTCGAGAAGTAATGAGTAGTCTGCAGTGATGGCCCAACCAAGTCGAAAAGATACATAGTAACTTACTTTTGATACTCTCTATGATCGACCCAAGTCGTTTGAAGTAGAGAATTGGTTAGAAGAAGATGGGAAGCTCTCCTTCAATGATATAATAGGGATCCACCTGTCGATTGTAGCTCGTGTTGTGTTCGTAAAATTGAGTAGTGCCGAGTTGTGCTAGAAAATAGTTGAGTCTTTCGGAGGTGTCACGAAATTTAAGCATTCTGATGGAAACGTTGGTGAAGTCACCGTTGCACATGTTGGTTTCAGCTTTCCCACAGTTCGAATCTTCGAGTTGCCGTTTGAAATTACAGCAGAACAAATTAATGCCGTAATTTCACCCTTCGGGAAAGTGCTCAGCAACTCTGCCGAGAAACGGTCAAGCGCGCAAAAATTTCCAGTACTAAACGGAGTACGGGAGCTTCGAGTAGAGTTACAAAAGCACATCCCGTCGTACACCAATGTCTGCGGGTGTAGAGGGATCGTAATTTATGACGACCAGCCGCGAACCTGTGCGGCCTGTAACAAGCCTGGGCATGTTCGCGCAGAACATATACAGCGGCACGTGGCACAGCTTCCGGTCGGCGAGGCGGCCGGGCCATCGGCAATGACAACACTGCCTGGAACTTGTGCCGCCGTGTCACACGCACGGCCGACTACTTCCTCAGTTCCTGAATCGTGTGCAAATACATGTATTCCAGACACTGAAATTCCGATGGACGTCAGTGCCATCATGGCTGACGACCTACAAGAGTCCCGCCAGTCTACAAAGACAGTTGAGTTTCCACTGATACATGCACCTGCAGCTGTAAAGGAAGAAGATCCGCCGGAAGCTGAAGGCCGAAACTCCTTGCAGGAACTAACTTGGATACTGAAGGAAGTCCGTCGAGAGGCAATTCTCCAAAGAAAAATAAGAAAGGCATGCTGGCGCGCAAGGTGCAGAGGAGACAGCTCCAATACTACGACAAAAACGCGAAACAAAAAGGTAGTAGCTTAAGATCTATAGCAACACGAAAGCGACACCAGTTTCTTAGGAGCGTTACTCTTCTGCGCTGGAAAAACGAGACGTCCAAGGAAAGCTAAAAAAGAGAGCATCCAACCACCCCCAAGAAACGAGCCACTCTCCTGAAGATTTACTAGTCCCACCCACGGCAACAACGTCAACCAGCTGGGCACACGAAAGCGACCATAACAATGCGGATGAATAAATGAAAGAAGTTTCCGAAACTAAAACAGACTGTACGCCAGCCCCAAAGGAGGCTGATTTCTTCAACGAAGACGTTTCCGTGAACGGGCTTTTTATAGAACAAGGACACACCACTGAAACGTTTGCTACCGGTGAATATTATTGAAATGCGCTTTAAAGCTGTCACTTGCGAGATAAAACGGAAGAATGCTTTTTTCTTAAATTTGGTCAAGGATAACGAACAATGTCTGACATACAAGCATATAAGTTTGCTACAGTAAACCTTAATAAGATTCATAGTTCCTTTAAATTACAGAACTTAAAGATTTTATATATGCTTCTGACAGTGACATTATCCTTTTACAAGAAATGACAGACATTGAGCTTGGCAACGTGCCTGGCTTCAACGCCATAACAAACCCAGGGCATGGAACGGAAATGGGCACAGCTCTGTTCACAAAGGAGGGCATAGTAGTCCAAGATGTGGTAAAAATACCAAACAGAAAAGGCATAGCGGCCACAATAAACAAGATACGACTCATTAACGTATATTCCCCTTCAGGGTCCAGCAACAGGCACCGCAGAGCGGAGTTGTTTAAAGAAGAAGTTGTCCCTCTGTTTGGAACTGGGAGGATATTTTAACTGTGTTTTGCATGCCAAAGACCAAACTCCCAATTTCAACATGTGTACTGAACTGGAACGTACAGATAATGACTTAAGACTAATAGACTCATGGGAGCATATGCACGGTGCAACAAGCGACCTACCGAGATAGAGGCACATGGAAGCTCAACGTCTCACATCTGGAAGACCATGTTTGTCAGGAGGCATTTTACAAAGTATGGAGAGAGTGTGAAAGCAAATTTCTCTCGTACAACTCTGGCACTGACTTGTGGCTGAAACATGATAAACTGAAAATACCGAGGTTTATTATAAATTACTCAAAAGACAAAAACTTTTGGTACAAATCCACTAAAGAATTCAACTTTAACTGTCTAAGGGATTCGTACAAGTTCGATGAAACAGTTGTGGGCAACTACGAAAGAATTAATAAAATTAAAGAAAAACTTTTGGCACTTCGGCAGCACGAGGTAACTTCCATTTGTCATGTCATTCGTGAAAGCAAAAGGGCGTCTCGCAAGATATTATCTGAAATAACAACTGATGATGGAAGGAAGCTGATGAAGCAAAGAGAGAGTAAAGAGGCAATCATACAGCACTTTGAATCCTTAATGTCTAGTCAACCAGTTGACGAACCGCTTCAAGACGAATTAATGATCAACATCCAAGGCAATGTAGGCTACGTGGAAGCACAAAGAATTTTATCGCAAATTCAGTGGCCTCGTCAAAGCCGAGGTTACTCTCATTTGCAACGAACTACTAAATCCCGAAAATGACATCCCGAAAGAATTTCGAGAGAGACTCGTAGTGTTAGTGCCAAAAAATACCAACACGAAAACTGTAAGCGCTCTGAGGCCAATTACGGTTTTAAATAGGGATTACAAAATATTAGGTAGCATCCTCGCTCGCAGGCTGAAAACCACAATGACCAGCGTCACCGGCCCTTATCAAACAATTGTGGGCAAAGACAGCAAACTTCTGCAGACCCACTGTGATTACAGGGACCTAAATTCAACGGCCGACGTGTACAATATAAAATGTACACTCATCTCACCCGACTTTGATAAAGCCTTCGACAGAGTTAATCTTCGTTTCTTCCTTTGGACCATGGATGCAATGGGCTTCCCACCTAGATTCATTGCAGTAGTACGCAACACATTAACGAAAAACTCAGTTAGATTTGTCATCAATGGACACATTAGTCACCCAATTGAAGTCACCAGTTCCAGTAGGCAAGAGTGTCCAATGTCAATGGCACTCATCATCATAGGTATCGAACCCCTGCTTGCCTCCCTTGTGAAACATCTCCAAGGACTACAAATAAATGGAGAAAAGATCGTGTGCAAGTTGTACGCTGATGATGTTGGTTTCATAGTAGTGAATGGCACTGAAGTGGAGAGCGCGATAGAAATAGTAACAAAATATGAAAGGCATCTGGTGCAAAACATAATAGAACAAAGTCGGGGATTTTCAACATCGGCCGTGGCATTAGTAAACAAACAAAGGGTCTGTTACATGAGATTGTAAGCATAAACTGTCTCTGCATAGATTTTAAACGAAATATCAAGCACACTATTGCTGCGAATTATCGAAAATTACTTAACAGCATACGTGACTCTGTACAAGCACATAGTATTAGGAAACTCGATGAACTTCAGAAAGTAAGAGTGGAAAATGTATACATCACTTCCAAAGTTAATTAAATGTATACATCACTTCCAAAGTTAATTACAAGTTCTGCCACCAACTGCGACTTCGTCTACAAGTATCTCGTCTGCACTAGGACATTTTTTGAGCCGCAGACGTATTTTCAAAGTCAAATATGGCACTCTGATGCTCCCTACGAAATGTGGTAGGTTAAATCTCACCGATGTCAGCAAAAAAGAGCAAGCCTTATACCTTGCTACCACATACAAACAGTGGAAAGAACCAAGTGGTACCCCTGCTGCACATTTGTTAAACGAAATAGCTCCTGCTGACGGAAGGTTACCTATAAATGTCCAACACATACCCAACGGACTATACCACTTGAAATACTTTTTACAACACATACCCAATGGACTATACCACTCGAAATACTTTTTAGTGAAATACAACTACATACAGGCAAGGATCCCTGAAGAGGACATCATGAAAATGAAAGAACTTTACAATAACTTGATGAAAGACAAACTCAGAAACGATGTAGAAAAAAGTATTCTTGTTATAACTGGGAAACAATATGGGAAAATATTCACTGCCGGAACCTGCAAACGTATGTCAAGTCGACCTGGTACTTTGCTGTCAACAGGAAAATTACGACGAACTCTAAACTTCACTCTATTCGATTGGCAGAGTCACTGCTGTGTACATTATGTAATATACCAAATACCGAACAGCATAGATTGTTGTATCACAAGGTAGAAGACATATGGCTCTACATAAGACAAAAGACAGCGAGCATCAGCAGCACCACGCCAAACGCCGTTACGTCTGCTGACTTTTTAAACCCTGACAGTATACCTGAGCCTAAAACAAAACGAAACGCAATCAACTGGTTGAAAGGTCAAACGGTGAATTACAACCTAACAAAAGAATCAGGCAATAGGGAGGACTTCTGAGTATATCTTACAACTTGTGAGCGTGTGGGTGCTATTCTGTCATTCAGCGCAACGGATTAATCTGAGATGTACCTTTCACCCTGTGGCTTCTGCAAGATGCAATTTCCACCCCCACACTACTACAGAAGTCAGACAGACGCTCCTAAAATTCTAAAGAGAAATGACTGAAAAATTTTCAGCAATAAATATCTTCTGGAGTCGTCCACAGTAAGGAAATGACACAAAAATTCACAAAATTTCTTACGCAACTAATGGGATACTTGGGTACTGGAGTAGTGCTAGTTAGTGTAAGAAAAACATGAATTTAACGAAAATTATTATTTATTTTGCAAAAATTCTGAGAAGTCGCAATGGCACTTTTAGTTATGAATTGAACAAGTTATTTTTGGGTTCTTTTCGGAAAGTGAAGCTACCTCTCAAGGATACGATTCAATAATGAAATTTCTATACAAAGTTTAGGATTGTTATTGACTTGGCGGAATGGCTGAGAGTCTCACCTAATCAACTTGAATAATTATCCGTTAGAATGTTGCTAGGTACGGTCGAGGCTGTCATGTGTGAAACGCCGTGAAGTGTACTGTTGTGTAGGAAATATGGGGCTCGCAAGAGCTGTAGTGCACAATACCGTAAGCTGCGATGGCTGCTGTCTGTGCCGCTCGCTGCTGACAAATAAGATAACTCTCGTTCTATTTGGATTGACCTTCGCCAATCAAACTCTCCTTACGCCTTGGTGAAGTCAAGGACTCCTGTTCGCCCCTAGTCTAACTATTGGCGTGGTACACCGGTCAGATAACCAGTAGACTGCGATGCCACTCAAAAATTCGCTCGCAGGCATTTAACTATAACTCTGCCCGTTCACACCGCACAATAAGTGTAGCGGCCAACACAGTGAACAACGGTTAATTGCAAGGACTCAATATAGAGTCACACTCCGATTCGCCCTCGATAGAGGTGCTCTCCCAGTGAAGTACTGAGGAGAGACTTGTTCCTCGCTCTTTGAGTACATGTACGAGCACACACGCTCTCGTTACGTGTTCTTGCAGCAAGAGCGACAACAGAACGGCCCTTCTCCATGCCAGACGTGAAGGGGTATATCTTTCAGTTTCTTCCATTACTCTTTCAGCTGAAGGCATCAGAAATATCGTCTGCCGATCAGCATTGCTCTTCTAAAACGGGAGAATGACGTTTCGTTTAAGGCGACCAATCCTGAAATCTGTAGCATCGACGTTTGGCGTTTGCTGTCTCCCTGTGAAAATCTCTGAAACTGCATGTTATGTTGTAAAGAATGCGTAGGCTGGGTGCTCCCACACAATTTAACGGAATCTGCTTTTAAGCCGAACACGGGGTTGTCCTGTCTGCTCTATGGGCAGTCGCGCACCAAGATAGATAGTTCGAGTCATCCTCTGAAGGGACCAGCCTCCCGGTCTGCCTCTCTCGAAGTAAAAGCTCCTGTGACCGTCGTGTCTGGAATGTATGTGGGTACGCTTGTCTCGAGTATGTCAACCACAGTGCGCTTACTAGTTATTTGCATATTGTTTACATGAATTCATGCAACACTGACCTTATGTTATCGAGTTTGGGTTCGAATAAAGCGTCTTGATGTGCGGAATATGATTGTGAGGGCGGGATATGTAAGCAATGAACGTCAGGAGACCACGACGTCCTACAAACTGAGCACCACAAGTTGATGTGTGCTAATAAATACAAAGAAAATTTTCAAATTTTTTTAACCAAAACCATACTGTAAACAATAGAAGTTAGTAATTTACATTACAAAACCAAACATTTCGTATATTAGACGATTTTTGGTTTAAGTTTCTACTTCACATAGCAGGAGGAGGTTTCGAATTAGCAAGTAAACAGAGAAGCTCATCAGCATAGACCAGTTAAGCTCATGTGTATATATTACTTTGTTTTGAGGAAAGCATACAACAGAATGATGAAACTGGCAAATACCTATTATTTAATAATTTTTTCTTTCTTGTTTTTCACAAGAAAACAATTTTATGTTAATTATATGTCAAATCAAGCAGCAGAAGCCTGTTTTACTTAATTACCTTCCTGAAGAAGAAAATTGTACATATAAGCAATAATGAGTTTGCTTCTTTCCGTTTTTCCACACAGTGGGAAAGAAATTTATAGATACAGTTACGTTTCCATAAGAATTATGTAAATGCCTTCTCAATGGAATTTATATCTATTTTGTTCAAGCTATGTTGAAAACTAAAGACAACAGAAGGGGCATACTTAGCTTGCTGTTCAGAAGAAGCGCCAAAAAAGAAAAAAGAAGAAAAAGGAGTGCAAATGTGCTGCTTCCTGGACTCGTGTAGGCGAGACGGCCACAGATCGAATCCGTCCAGTGGATTAACAATGAGGATTAAATTAGCAGTAAAGCTCTATTTGTTTTCGTAACAGCTTTCTAACATGGCTGTCGAACCACAATGGGTCTACCCCATCCGTCACAATTTTGCTTGGGACACACTTGTATAGAGCCTGGAAGTGGTTTTTAGGCGGTTTTCTACATCCCACTAGGTAAATACCGGACGGGTCCCCACGTCCCGCCTAAGTTCCATGACTCGTAGACGTTTGAAACACGTTCACAATATTTCATGATTTATCCTAGATGCAGACAGCTGTGGTACACTGATTATGTCCCAGGGCTACAGGGTGGCGCCAGGAAGAGCGTCTGGCCACCCCTTCCGGTTGTAACAGTGCGCAAACTGCGGGACAAAGGCTCAAGCAATAGATAATAATGGATCATCAATGAGGGAATCTCCGTTTATCTGCTAGTGACGCTAAACAATAAGGAATGACTACCAGTAGGATATTGTACCTGCATACAAGTCATTCTGAAACATTTGGTGCGCTGAATAAATTTAATTTGCCGAGGCAAAAACTCGGCATTGTTCTTATTGCTGATTTCAGTGAGTGTGTATTCACAGTTTTGTTTTATAACACTGAGATACCGAAGTCAGTTCGAAAACCGTTAAGGAACTAATGGTTTATCAACGAGCAACGAGAAGATGCTCAAAAGGGAATTACTACAACGGACACTAGCACAAAAAATGGATCATGGGACAAACTGTACATGAAGTTATTACGATTGTAGTGCAAATTTAATGGAGGTGGGCAGCACATAAATCGGTGATAGGTGGATCAAGGTTTCAAAGAGAAGATTAAGAGATCAAGATGACAACCTAATGGAAGATAGAAAGGTCACAGATCTCAATGCTGCTTGTGCAAAAAGGGAAAGTCTAGGATCTATCGTCGCAGTCCCTTAAAAATGAATGGGTATCTCAGAAGAGAAAGGTGAGGACTCACAGTATGCATTATGTAGATACATAACCGGCAGTACCACTAATGTGCTGTGAAACAGCATTACAACACCATGAAGAAACAATTTAAAAATTTAGTCGATAATAGAAGAGATAAAAATTACAATGATAGACAGAAGGTTGTATGGAATTCATTGTTCTGTGCATGAAGGAGTACCTTGTGTTAAATACACAGGCATGACACATGTGATGGTCATGGTAGGGGGAATTGTAAATTTTCTGAAGTCGCAAACATTGTTACCTCGTCTGTTGCAAAAGTTTTTGACGGAATTTGACGAAGAGTATGGAGTGTTATACATTACTGTAAACTGCGTTGGTTAAGTCAGATCAGTTATGCAGTTTTTCTGTAAACAAACGGAAAGCACGAACCAAAATTAGAAGATATGCAATGTAATACAGACATTTCATTTTCAATAGAGTTGACCCCAGACCACCCTCAGTAAGATATTGCCAGAGAAAAGCAAATTTTTCTGATTTCATGGCGAAAGTGCAATCAAAAAAAGAAAATCGTATCATGGAAGGGATAACTTCTGAAGCGTAACAACATCCATTTCCCTAGGGTCACTGGCATTATAGAGATGTCAATTTTAGACAACTGTTCCTGGCGTTGACAGAAGTCCAGGAATAGCTTTCTAACCGTTTGAGGATTCTGAAAATCTTTCATGTGTTTCTGAGCTGTTTTTGAGACCGTTTACCTTTTCAGTGGAAAGCGTCCCTGTGATCTACAAACGGAGCAGGTAGGTCTGCAACGTATTCCCCGTTTAAAAGACAGATTCTCTTACATGAAAACTGTCCAGGAGACCTACATTGTTTTCCTCAGGAACGGAAAAAATAGCAACACCAAGAAGGAGTTATGCGACATAAACGAAATCTGGTAGGCATGTTTCTATGTCCTCTCAGATATCGCGTCAGTCGCGTAAGACTGGTGCTAGTGGGGCCAAAAGGAGGACGTAAAAAGTGTTTGCTTCAAAACACTCTGTAAAGGTCGTGAGCGTTAGTCACTTTTGGGATTTGTCATGGTGAGCTGATGTTGGCCAAGAATGCTTTTAAGGTGACAGAGACGCCAATATAAACACGCCACTCAGTTTGAACGAGGTCATGTAATAGGGCTACGAAGAGTTGAATGTTTCTTCTGCGATATTGCAGAAGACTTTGTAGGAATGCAGTCTCTATACAAGATTTCCGGCAGCGATGGTCACGAGAATGTACGGCGCAAGAAGATCGGCCTCCGGAAGACAACGTGGCACCACCGAGAGGCAACAGCATCGCGATCGGCATATGGTTCTGGCGCATTGTATTGCATCGACAGCTGTTTGAGCAGCGGTTGGTACCACATTGACACAACAAACTGTGCCAAATTGGCTACTTGAAGGACATCTCCGACTCAAACGCGCTGGAGCGTGCATTCCCCTGACCCCAAACCAACGCCATTTGAGTCTTCAGTAGTGTCAATTGAGAGCTCATTTTAGGGCAGGGTGGAGGTTTGTTGTGTATTCTGATGAAATGTGGTTCTTGGCTTCTATCTCGGTGCCAGTGATGCCCGTGTGTTGGTTAGAAGGAAGCCAGTTGAGAGCCTGCAACCATCCTGCCCAGCATGGTAGACACACTGGGCTTATACCTGGAGGTATGGTCTGAGGTGTGATTTTGCATGACAGCAGGAGCACTCTCGTGGATATCTCACGAACCATGGCACCAAAATTTGTACGTCAGTTTGGTGACTCGACATGTTGTGCTGCCATTCATGAACAGCATTGCACGGGTGCTTTCCAACAGGATAACGCTTGCCCGCATACCACTGTTGTAACCATACATATTCTACAGAGTGTCGCCATATGTGCTCCCTGCCGCCGTTGGATAAGCAGCTGCAGCAGCTAGTCGTATAACCCAAGCTTACTTATTTGTTAGATAGTTTAATTAATTTCTTTGCGTGTTTTTGGGTACTTGCATTGTTTAATTCATGTATTTCTGTCGTATTATAGTATTTGAGGGTTGTAGCATCGCGCCTTAGTACCTAAATAGTGTAAATTCGTGTAGTCGTCTGTCTTCTGTTTTTGTTTTGAACAGCCAGTGTCGGTTGGTCACAGCCATTGTGCTCCCTGCCGCCGTTGGATAAGCAGCTGCAGCAGCAAGTCGTATAACCCTAGCTTACTTATTTGATAGATAGTTTAATTAATTTCTTTGCGTTTTTTTGGGTACTTGCATGGTTTAATTCATATACTTCGGGCGGATTATAGTATTTGACAGTTGTAGCATCGCGCTTTAGTGTTTACTTGGTAGATTCTTATTTAAATTGCGTGTGAGTTTCGTATAGGAGGTGCTATTTCGAGTTTTAGTTACTGTAATCGTAAATTCAGCAGATTGTAGCGCAGTCGTTAGGCAATTTTACAGGTTAGTTGATATATTCTTTGCGTGTTCCGTTTGCGTTATCTAGGCACGGACTCGTGTTTCAGTAACTGTTGTTCAACATCGATTAGAATGGACAGGGACTGCGATTGCTGTGTTCGGATGAGGGCTGACTTGGCATCCCTTCGCTCACAGCTGCAATCGGGGCTGACTTCGGTCGCGCAGCTTGAGGCTGTTGCCAATGGGTGCCACTGTGGGGAGCTGGACTTGGGTATCACAGGGATGTCAACCTCGTCCCGTCTGTCCCCAGATCGTTCTGCCGCTGTGGTTGTCCCGGTTGCTGCCCGCAGTGGGGCTGGGCCCTCGCCTGTGGTTGATTGGGAGGTCGTTCCAAGGCGTGGCAGGCAGCGAAAGGCGTCCCCGGAGGCTGATCAGAAAGCCTCCCCGGTGCGTCTGACAAACCGGTTTCAGGCACTGTCTCTGGCTGAGCCAGATGCAGCTGCCTGCCCTGTTTCAGAGGATCATTCTCAGCCTTCAAGGTCCGGGCAATCGCAGAGGGTGGGCTTACTGGTAGTTGGGAGCTCCAATGTTAGGCGCGCAATAGGGCCCCTTTGGGATACGGCGGCTAAGGAGGGGAAGAAATCCAGTGTGCACTCCGTGTGCATTCCGGGAGGAGTCATTCCTGATGTGGAAAGGGTTCTTCCGGATGCCATGAAGAGCACAGGGTGCAGCCAGCTGCAGGTGGTGGCACATGTCGGCACTAATGACGTGTGTCGCTTTGGACCTGAGGAAATTCTTTCTGGATTCCAGCGGCTATCTGATTTGGTGAGGGCTGCCGGTCTTGCTTACGAGATGAAGGCAGAGCTCACCATCTGCAGCATCGTTGACAGAAGCGACTGCGGACCTTTGGTGCAGAGCCGGGTGGAGGGTCTGAATCAGAGGCTCATACGGTTTTGCGACCGTATTGGCTGCAGATTCCTTGACTTGCGCCATAGGGTGGTGGGGTTTCGGGTTCCGCTGAATAGGTCAGGAGTTCACTACACTCAGCTGGCGGCTACACGAGTAGCGGAGGCTGTGTGGCGTGGACTGGGCGGTTTTTTAGGTTAGAAGGCCTCAGGAAAGTGCGGGATGGGCTGCAATGTCAAAGGGTGCTTGGCAATTACAGGACGTGCTTGGATCAAGGAACAGTCGGAATTATAGTTGTAAATTGTTGTAGTTGCGCTGGAAAAGTCCCTGAGCTTCAAGCGCTAATAGAAAGCACAGACGCTGATATCGTTATAGGTACAGAAAGCTGGCTAAAGCCTGAAATAAGTTCTGCAGAAATTTTTACGAAGTCTCAGACGGTGTTCAGGAAAGATAGATTAGGCAGAATTGGTGGTGGAGTGTTTGTGTCTGTCAGTAGTGGTTTATCTTGTAGTGAAGTCGAAGTAGATACTCCGTGCGAATTGGTATGGGTGGAGGTTATACTTAACAGCCGAATTAAGTTAATAATTGGCTCCTTCTACCGACCCCCAGACTCCGATGATACAGTTGCGGAAAAGTTCAGAGAAAGTTTGAGTCTCGTAACAAATAAATACCCCACTCATACGGTTATAGTTGGTGGGGACTTCAACCTACCCTCGGTATGTTGGCAAAAATACTTGTTCAAAACCGGTGGTAGGCAGAAAACGTCTTCCGAGATTGTCCTAAATGCGTTCTCCGAAAATTATTTCGAGCAGTTAGTCCACGAACCCACGCGAATTGTACACGGTGGCGAAAACACACTTGACCTGTTAGCCACAAACAATCCAGAGCTGATAGAGAGCATCATGACTGATACAGGGATTAGTGATCACAAGGTCGTTGTAGCTAGGCTCAATACCATTTCTTCCAAATCCATCAGAAACAAACGCAAAATAATTTTATTTAAAAAAGCGGAGAAAGTGTCACTAGAAGCCTTCCTAAAAGACAATTTCCATTCCTTCCGAACTGACTATGCGAATGTAGACGAGATGTGGCTCAAATTCAAAGATATAGTAGCAACAGCAATTGAGATATTCATACCTCATAAATTGGTAAGAGATGGAACGGATCCCCCGTGGGTCACAAAAAAGGTCCGAACGCTGTTGCAGAGGCAACGGAAAAAGCATGCGAAGTTCAGAAGAACGCGAAATCCCGAAGATGGGCTAAAATTTACAGACGCGCGAAATTTGGCACGTACGTCAATGCGAGATGCCTTTAATAGGTTCCACAACGAAACATTGTCTCGGAATTTGGTAGAAAATCCGAAGAAATTCTGGTCGTATGTAAACACGAACATCTGCTAGCATGAGTTTCTTAGAAGTAGATACCTTAGGGGTTGCGAAGCAACTCAAATCGCTTGATACGGGCAAGTCTTCAGGTCCAGATTGTATACCGATTAGGTTCCTTTCAGATTACGCTGATACTATAGCTCCCTACTTAGCACTCATATACAACCGCTCGCTCACCGATAGATCTGTACCTACAGATTGGAAAATTGCGCAGGTCGCACCAATGTTCAAGAAGGGTAGTAGGAGTAATCCATTTAACTACAGACCTATATCATTGACGTCGGTTTGCAGTAGGGTTTTGGAGCATATACTGTATTCAAACATTATGAATCACCTCGAAGGGAACGATCTATTGACACGTAATCAGCATGGCTTCAGAAAACATCGCTCTTGTGCAACGCAGCTAGCTCTCTGTTCGCACGAAGTAATGGCCGCTATCGACAGGGGATCTCAAGTTGATTCCGTATTTCTAGATTTCCGGAAAGCTTTTGACACCGTTCCTCACAAGCGACTTCTAATCAAGCCGCGGAGCTATGGGGTATCGTCTCAGTTGTGCGACTGGATTCGTGATTTCTTGTCAGGAAGGTCGCAGTTCGTAGTAATAGACGGCAAATCATCGAGTAAAACTGAAGTGATATCAGATGTTCCCCAGGGAAGCGTCCTGGGACCTCTGCTGTTCCCGATCTATATAAATGACCTGGTTGACAATCTGAGCAGTTCTCTTAGATTGTTCGCAGATGATGCTGGAATTTACCGTCTAGTAAGGTCATCCGAGGATCAGTATCAGTTACAAAGCGATTTAGAAAAGATTGCTGTATGGTGTGTCAGGTGGCAGTTGACGCTAAATAACGAAAAGTGTGAGATGATCCACATGAGTTCCAAAAGAAATCCGTTGGAATTCGATTACTCGATAAATAGTACAATTCTCAAGGCTGTCAATTCAACTAAGTACCTGGGTGTTAAAATTACGAACAACTTCAGTTGGAAGGACCACATAGATCATATTGTCGGGAAGGCGAGCCAAAGGTTGCGTTTCATTGGCAGGACACTTAGAAGATGCAACAGGTCCACTAAAGAGACAGCTTACACTACACTCGTACGTCCTCTGTTAGAATATTGCTGCGCGGTGTGGGATCCTTACCAGGTGGGATTGACGGAGGACATCGAGGGGGTGCAAAAAAGGGCAGCTCGTTTTGTATTATCACGTTATAGGGGAGAGAGTGTGGAAGATATGATACACGAGTTGGGATGGAAGTCATTACAGCATAGACGTTTTTCGTCGCGGCGAGACCTTTTTACGAAATTTCAGTCACCAACTTTCTCTTCCGAATGCGAAAATATTTCGTTGAGCCCAACCTACATAGGTAGGAATGATCATCAAAATAAAATAAGAGAAATCAGAGCTCGAACAGAAAGGTTTAGGTGTTCGTTTTTCCCGCTCGCTGTTCGGGAGTGGAATAGTAGAGAGATATTATGATTGTGGTTCGATGAAGCCTCTGCCAAGCACTTAAATGTGAATTGCAGAGTAGTCATGTAGATGTAGATATTGCTTTGGCCTGCTCCACCACCAGATATGTCCCCAATCGAGTACATTCAGGGCATTATCGGACGAGAACTCCAGCGTCATCCACAAACAGCATTAACTGTCTCTGTGTCGACCGACAAAGTGCAGCAAGATAATAATTCATCCCACAAACTGACATGCTGCACCTGTACAAGACAGTTCATGCACGTTTGATTGTTTGCATTAAACATTCTGGCAGTTACACCGGGTCGGTCGGTGTGGCCGTGCGGTTCTAGGCACTTCAGTCTGGAACCGCGTGACCGCTACGGTCGCAGGCTCGAATCGTGGCTCGGGCATGGATGTGTGTGATGTCCTTAGGTTAGTTAGGTTTAGGTAGTTCTAAGTTCTAGGGGACTGATAATCACAGTTGTTAAGTCCGATAGTGCTCAGAGCCACTTGAAGCCATTTGTTACACCGGTTATTAATGTAGCATCATTTCACATTTGCAATGACTTATCTCATGCTTAATGAACCTGTGATACCGCAATGTTAATACTTAAATATGTTACCTTAAGAAATGTAGTGCGTGAAATCCTTTTTTCGCTTACGAAACTAAATAAGTCATGATTACATTTCAACCTTAGTGACGAAAATCAGCGAATCTGTCTGCGTCAGTCCATATTCCGAGAGTTTGTGCAAGCTTTTGGGTGAACATTAATAAAACTGACAAACAGTGGAGACAGATTCTTGAATGGAAATGGAGGACAAAAGTCCTATGAATATGTGTTGAGAAATGGACAATATGTGTGCAACGACAACAAATCATCCCAGAACGCAGTACAGATACTTAATGTCCACGTTACATCAGGTGTTCAAAGCGGCCTGCGTGGGATTGCGTGTGGTAAGGACAGTAGCGATTGTCTTGCAGGATACTCATAGCTGTGCTTTGGCTCACACCATGTTGGCGGGCCACTTGGCTGGAGCTTGTATAAGGGTCCGTATCAATATCCCATAGAATCCGCACAAAAATGGGTGTTTAAGTGTTGTGAGATGTGGTTGGTGTCTGTAAGAGTACTTGTTTTGGTACAGCCGCGATGCCTCTCATATGTTTCCACCTGCTTCGTCGCACATAAACACCATCTCGGTTTGTTTCCAACAGTGATACCGGGCCATTCTGCTGCTTACAGTACGCTGCGTCGGTCACAGAGCCTGCAACACAATGGAACACACGGTACGCGGTCAGAGGAACTGTCATTCGTCAGCGCCATCTACCGTGTCAACGATGCATTGGACACATGTTTGCAGGACCTTTTTTCCTCGATTTCTTATCAGAAATCTGTCCCCACAGCAACTTAATTGTAACTAAAAAGTAATTAAGTTGCGAGGTGCCGGGGTGGAGAAGAGTTTGTACCTCTTTCATTCTGACGAATTTTGCACGAGAACGAGACATGCATTCGACCCTCTCCTTACCTACCACCTAATTAACTATGCACGCGATGGTAACGAAAGGAAATGATGGTGGCCCTTCTAGTTGGTAAAATAAGGAGTGCACACTCACGATAATTTAACAAAAATCGTAATCTACTCAGAGAAAAAAAAGAGAACTTTATCATAATAAACAACAGGAAATGGGATTCTGCATGTATCTAAGAAATGATAAGCGGATTAAATAATACAAGGAGATTTATTATACATCAGAACGTAAAGGCACATGATTATCGTTAGAAACAATAGGTTAAGGATAGGTTACACTGAACTATCATGAGAATAAGAGTTGGCTCTAGAACAAGGCGCTCATTGTCGTCAATAGTATGATGATAATGACTAGAGGTCCTAATGAATCAAATATTAATCTACTTGCTATATTGCAGTATCGCGATTAGTAGGGAGAGCTCAAATGGGATCACATGGAATAACAAGCAAGGTGGACTTGGAGCAAAGCGAGTGCGCGTGCTGTTAAGAACTTCTGTATAAAACTGATGGGTCCTACAATGACAGAGCCACAAAATACTGTACCACTCCTGAAATCTGAAATCTGTAGCAGGTCGTCAATAGACAGCTTTCTGATGATGTAGGCGCTGCCTTCTGCAGTGCAGCAACTCTGTTTCAACCCCTGGCCTCGAAGGCTGTCTGAGAATTCTATGTTCTGCTGAAAAAGTGCGACTAAGTCGTAAGACCCTCCGACTCTCATGAAGATGAGATCCCGAATGCCCTGCGCCCGTGCAACGCAAGAGAGAAGCCAACATTGCTCATCTACCTACTATCCTAGAAAACCGTAAATCAGCATTCAGTGCTGAATCCAAAATTCCCCCACACTGTCTCACAACATCATTCGCGCCAACAGCGACTGTTTCCTCCAATTTCGAGCAGGGCTTTATGCCGTCAACTAGTCTCAGTTTAAGTTGACCAGTCATGCCTCCGCTATTCAGCTGAGGCCACTAAACGTACCGTTTGACAGCTTGACTGGCTACAAAAAAATAAAAAAATAAAAATACCACGGCGCATCCGGTGCCAGACAGTCGCGCCCAGCAAGGTACGGTCCACAAGTATTCTCAGAATCAAGAGGACAATGCAGTCAGTCAGTGCCAGCAGTCTTGGTTCCCGACGCGCCAGAACGGTAAACACATAAACTGAAGCAACACTAAGACGTCTCGCAGGTCATTTCTCCCTCATTACAATAGGCGAAACTCGTCCGCCAGTTGCTTAAGCCCATTGACGTATTTGCAGAAGTGCAGTCCCCAACCGGAAACTCAGTGTGTCCCGTTCTCTGGTGCTCGCCTCGCACAGGCCACCCAGGGATGTAACCGAACATGCATAGGAATCAAGTGAAAAGTATTTTTAGCTCTCAGTACAAATACTCGCATTACAATAACCTTATTCACCAAGTTACCACCGTACAATGACAAAAAAAAATCAATAAAACTAATGAAAATGACAGGCGACAAACAAAATATGGCATGGAACCTCTCAAAGTAATGCTAAGAATTTGTTTTGTTTGTGGTCAGTGTTGTTGAGAAATATGAAATATGAAACAAAGCTGCATGCCGCATATGGCCCTTCTGCAGTTCGCCCCAGTTTCTGCTCCTCCATATCATAGTTTGGCATGGTAGACGGAGAAGTGCGCACTCAGGCGAGAGCGATGTGCGCGTGTGACATCAAAATAATACAAAGATTCAGTGCTAAAATTATAATAGGTCAGTACAGCCCAAACGAAAGTATAGTACAGGTGATTGCGGAATTCACATGCTTTCTTTGGAAGAAAGGAGTTGCTATTCTCGTTAAACTCATTTGGATCAATTTAGAGAAGCAGCATTCGATTAAGATCTTTTTACAGTTGTAATAACACTATGTCCCCTCTCTTAATTATGAGAATAATGTGGAAGAGATTATGGTCTGTACAGAGGCATACAGACAGTTATTTTCCCCACTCTCAATACACGAATGCAGTAGGACAGAAAGTCGTTAGTATTGGTATGAACTACCTTCATACGCATACTGTACAGTGGTTTGCGAAGTAGGTGGTTGTATGTTCACCTTGAGTTATTCATAGAGAGAAGTAAGACTGTTTAGCCAGAGGTTCAACATCTGGAAGATTGAGCAAAGGGACACCTAAGGATGCACCATGAGTTGATGATCAATTTACATAAAATCCTCATTTTAAAATGTGGCTGAGTGACACATGTAATGGAACTCGTCAATGGCCTTTCTTTTGCCAGTACCAGAGTATTCGATAAATGCGATAAATTTGACGAGTCTACCCCATAGAGCTAAAATTGTGATTCTTCATTTTATAAAGCTTTAACGATATTGATAAGAAAGTGGTTTACACTTATATTCAAAGTACGTATTCCAACATATGTATTCGAATATGAACCTGGCATAAATGATAATGAATTTGTTATTTCTAGAATAATTTGATTACTTATTAAATATTGCTTGTATTTCGAAATTTAGTTATTGAGTATTAACTCTATTTGAAGTTATCGAGATTAAAAGTGTTGACCGTAAATTTTAAAAATATTGTCATCATATAAGTCATTTGTTATGTAAGGGAGTCACTCTGATATGTATATAATCTTTCTTCTTGTTAGCTAGTGGAGTGGGATGGCTGTTGTATGAGGTTGTCTGGAAAAGTGCTATGTGAATGTTGGTTTTGTTAGACACACTCACACACCAACACACACACACACACACACACACACACACACACACACACACACACACACACACACGCTGCATTGTGTTGGTAATTCACTTACCAGGAAGTTAATCCTTTGAAAGTGTGCAGGAAATGTTATATGTGTGTACATTTTCTTTTAATGGTTTAAAAGAATTCTGCAGTTAAAGAACCGTATTGATCATTAAAAATGCCTAAAAATCGTCATATTTTTGTTTTGGCCATTTTGCATTCAATCCTCTGTTTGGACACTTAGTCTTTGTTTTTCTTTTTCAGTTCTTTTTCACTAGTCCGCCAATCGCGAATGGTTTTTTCTTGTTGTCGGAGGTCAGAAATGCCCCTCAGCTGCACTGTTTCCATGTTCTTCTGCATATACCGTTACTTCCAGTTTACAGCACGTATCATTTGTGTTCCTTTCGTTTTTTTATCCATTATAAAATTAGCTACTAACAAAAGTATTCTATCGTTACCGATAACACAAATCACTTTCAATTCAAGTTCACTGGCACCGTAGACTGCAGTGATGAATCACAGGCTAGGAAATATTCTGAGCTTGCGACGCCGGGCGGGAGGGACAAGATATTAGCAAGTTTCTGAATGCCCGCCGCTCATGTTCGTCGCGTCGGTGCACTGTTGCTGGAAGTTGAGTCCAGTGTAGCCAGGTAGAGATAGCTTTCCCGTGGCATCGAATACATGGCTATTTTTAAGACTGGCGGAAATTTTAAATCAAACATTGTTAATTTCTAGTGCAAGACATCCTTGAATATTGGAGGCAAGTTTTCGAAGAGAAAAGTGCGTCTTTGGAATCTAAGGCACTTCCAGACAACAGTGTCTGCTATAAGCAAAAAATGTATGAATCTTCGAGAAAACAAAACAATAAAAATTATTTTCAATTCTATCACTGGAAATAATATAAAACTAGATCGTTGTGTGAAACATGTTTGCAAACACAATTTTAATGACGGATGATTTTTCCTATTTAGGAGGTGCAGCCATTAGGTACTTTAAAACAAAGAAAGAGGAGCATACAGACTAAATACCTTTACTAGTTGCCATAGTAGCCCCTATTGCCCACAATACAAATTTAGCGACGTTTATAAATGTGACCTCTTTACGAATCAATGAAACAAATTTATGCACGTCAGAATTTGATGCGGGTAACTATGCTCTGAAATTAAATGACGAGCGGCCTGTGAGGCCCTTCGTGGTGAATATCGTGCCCTAAAGTCTCCGGTCGAAAAGGCTGGAGCATCACGAATTGCGGGAACTTAGGGTCCCTCCACCATGGTGAGAGGCAATTCTAACGTAAAGGAAGGGATATATGTCTATATTGCAAGCAGTAAATTTTTAAGTGACGCGAAGTATTAACAAACATATACAGCTTTCCAAAGTTATTCAATTTTTTTATGGTTCATAATTGAGGACACGTTCCTCCTCATAGATCTGGAAGCTCAGTCTGCTCCTAGATACGCTTCCTGATTTCACAACGACGCTTTAAGGACCTGTTTACGAGAAACCTCTTACTACTCCATTGTCCAACGTCTCATCAGAAACAAGTCATGTTAAGAGGATCTTTGACTAGCAACGAACGTAAAACACGTGTGTGTATCAGCTGTTGTAAACTCTTTCAAATATTGGTTTAAAGCAACTGTTACGGCTCGTGAATTTTGTCGTGTGATAGTCTGATTCACAATAATCGGAGTAGCCAAATTTCTTTTAGTGCAGAGGATGCGGTTCGTGGATTAGAGCTAAACAGAGCAGCTTCGTCGGCATGGTGAGTTTCTTCAACTGTTACAGCGCGGCACTACCGTCGTTTATGAACAATGAAGCCATGAAAGGGCGCGGAAATGGACGCGCTATTGAAACTTGCACGACTGATCGGCTCACCAAAACCGTCTGCTCCATCAAAACAGCAGTCTTCCGTTTCTACCGAAATTGTGATCTTTCCAGAAAAACCTGTCACTATCGACAATGTTCTGAATACCGTTGTAAGTGACTAATTAAAGTGTAAGTGGCATTGTTTCTGACATCAACATCTCGCATATCTGAAGTGAACGTTTGTTTATATGCAAGAACTGCTGAAAACGTAGATCGATTGGATCAAGAGTGTAATTTGTGTGTTAAAGAGGTAATGACGCCAGTAAGGCGTCTTCAAAATGCCAGTACACCAGTTGTTTTTATCTAATGTATTTCTCTTTATTAGTAACGCTGTATTCGTTAACAATATATCTAAATGGGGACGTATACTAGGGCATGTCAGATATATTCCAACCGGATCCAGGGTTCTGAGATGCTCTCATATATAATCATTTCGTCCCATTGCTCAGTTCATATTCGATAATTTAAGCAAAGCACCATCCACTGCAGAGATTCGCTATGAAGGAAATTATTTCAGTGCGAATGTTGCAGTTGATGACGTATGTCATCATTGCAAAGGTGTTGGTCATATTAAGAAATACTGCTCGCAGTTACTGATTATTCCGAAAGGAGAAAACGAATTTTATGCTCTCGAGCTACATAAACGTTCGTACCATTAGTACAAGAAGTAGCTCCAAATCTTCAAAAAAATGGTTCAAATGGCTCTGAGCACTATGGGACTTAACATCTATGGTCATCAGTTCCCTAGAACTTAGAACTACTTAAACCTAACTAACCTAAGGACATCACACAACACCCAGCCATCACGATGCAGAGAAAATCCATGACCCCGCCGGGAATCTAACCCGGGAACCCGGGCGTGGGTCCAAATCTTCCTCTGCCCCCTACACAGTCTGGAAAAGAGCAACATACATCTGACTCTTCTGCTACAGTACAACAAATATCATCATCGGTGTAAGAAGTAGTTCCTAAAATTCCTATACCTCCCACGTAGTCTGGAAAAGAGCAAGATATATCTGACTCTGTAGATAGCGTTCTAGAAATATCACCTAAACACACTACAAGACGTCGATCTGATTTCGATTTCAGTAAGGAAACTGTAAACAGTTCAGTCGTCACTAATAACAATATTTCTTCCAACGAACACAAGATCAAAAATCTGTCAAATGCAGCTGTCAGTGCCCTTCCTGCGGAAACTAACGACTCACGTGAATTTTGCGAGACTGATGAATCTATACTAAAGCTCATATAGCGTCACGTGCAGCAGCTACTCCTGAAACACTACCTCCAACAAAACGATGACATGATAGATACGGAATCCGAATGTGGTTCGTCAGCTTCAGACTCCTCAATGAGAGGTGTGCCACTGGCGGAAGATATCCATAAAGATTACCTTGTTGTTCAAAAGAATTCAAAGCCTTTTTCCAAGTGACAAGAAATCACAAAATAATACTTCAGATAGCAAAACTATTCACTACAGATTTTGTAACTTTGGAACAGATAATTGATAAACAACTTACAAAAACGAAAGCAATCGACAAACGTCGTCACCTTCAGCAATTTTTAAGTGCGATTAAAAAAGAAACGGCCGCTAAATGTCCTCGCGTTCGAGCAAGAACAATGCGATAGCATGGACACATCCGAAGTAAATAGTACACAACGCAAACAGAACACTGATTGTCACTGATAGCAACATCAAATAGAAGCCAAACAAACTGGTGTCTTCAAAAACAGATCAAGTGCATACAAATAAATCTACAGCTCTCCAGGCGTGCAACAGCCAACATAACGCAGCTTATTATACAATATCAGATTGACATTGCTTCCATACAAGAACCATATTGTTATCAACAAAATGTAGGTGGAATCACTAGAGGCTACAAGATATCTAGCACAGGTGACACAACAAAAAGGGCAGCAATACTTATAACCAACAAAGTTATTGATTACGTAATGATCAGTTACTTGTGCAACGAAGATACAGTATTTTTAATAATAGTAAAAGAAAATTTGCAATTTTTTGTCGTACCGTATACTTGGACATCACAAGATTCATCAAAGTTGATCTGATGAAAATTGGCGACGTGGTAGCCCACAATAAAGGAGTTGGTTTAGTAATTGCTATGGACAGCAATGCAAGATCTAACATGTGGCATGATACAGTAACCAATTCTAGAGGAAGGAGATGGAAGAATTTGCGACGTCCTGTAATCTGTACCTACTGAACGACGGGAATCACGGACCACCTTTTAAAAACAGTAAAGGAAAGAGCATTGTTTATTTAACTATGGCCACCTCTCATCTTCTGCCGATGCTGAGCCAATGGACGTGTGGTGAAGAAGAGAGTTGCTCCGACCACAAGACTATTACTTTTATCATAGGAGTGTGTCCAACAGTATATGCTGGAAGCATAATTTAAACTTAAAAAAAAATATTGTTTGAGACTAAACCCTGAGAAACTTTGACGGGTACTTGTTGGAAGAACTTACGCACAAATATTTATCAAACACGAGCTGAACACAACTTAAAACAAATAGACTAAAATTTGGCAGTAAAAGTTCAAGCTCAAACAAATACTGAAACTTTTATCACAGAATTTGAAGATGTTCTGGGTACCTCATGCAATAAAGCAAAACTATCTGAACCACAGAAGTGGGAGAAAATCTGTCCCCTGGTGGACATGTGGATCAACTGCAGTGAGAAAAAAAACTAACGCATTAAGACGAATTTATCAACGGACAAAGGACGGTGAACAGCTCATGGAGCTACGAAGACAACAATATTGTAAAGAGAGGAAGGAATACAGCACAGCTACACAGAAAGCAAAAACAAAGTCCCGGAAGCAATACTCCAACTTGATCCCAACAAATAACCTTGGAAGGCAGTCTACTGAATTGTATCGGGGAAAATGAGAAATAATACTCCCATGACAATGCTAAGCAAAAGTGATAACACGACAACATCTGGTTTAACCGAAACTGCCACCCATACATTCGAATATTTTGTGACCGAGGACGATCAAAACCAAGATAAGGAATACCATTAACTAATAAGATCTCGCATGCTGCGACCCAACGGAACGGTAGATCATTTCGCTTTTAGACACATAGAAATAGAGGAAGTAATATTTAACTTATCTGCAAACTAGACTCCTGGTTAAAATGATGTTAATAGCAAGATCCTTCGTTGATTGTGTAGCGTTTTCACCACTACCTTACCACCTAATAAAAGTTGCCTAAAGAACTCTGGTTTGCCGTGATTGAGGAAAAGGGCCAAAATAGCACCCATTCTCAGGCCTGGTGAAGAAAACAGCATCTACGTGTCCAAATTTCGTCACAATTAGCCTTCTGTATACGGACGCAAAAGTATTTAAAAAGCTATTAATTAACATAATTATGCACCATGTGTTCTCTAAGAATCTCCTAAGCAACAGTCAGTATAGATTTACTCCACGGAAAGAGACGGCCGATGCATTTTTGGCTGTCAAGAACTTCGTAGAGGAAAGCATGAAAATATGTAATAATGGTCAGTCTTGATGTTCAGGGACTTTTGACGCAGCTTGGTGGCCCACAATCCATAAAGCACTCCTAGAATAACCTAAAAACTATTTCACTTACAGAATAGCAGTGTTGGCGTTTAACAGCATCAAACTAGAGAAGAAGGTGAATGGCCCAGGTTTTTGAAATATACGGCAAAATTCTGTGCTTCGTTTGGACTACACAGCAAACACAAACATGGTAACATCTACGGATGACTTAATCGTCTTGAGCAAAGTGGATACTGTCATTGTTGGTGAGGAACTCTGCAATAGAGAAATGGAAAAAAATCACAACTTGGGCCCAAATCAGCAAGATTCGTTTTAATGAGAAAAAATCGAAAGTAATGCTATTAACAAGGAGAAAGCGTAAAGACAAAGCAACAATTAGTATCGTTCTAAACAATAACGTTTTGAAAGAAATTGAACGATTAAATTACTTGGGTATAATTATTGATTCTAAATTTATTTTTAATGGAAGTATACAGCACATGACTTAAAAATGCATGAAACATATCATTACTTATCTAAATCAGCAAGGCTCAACTGGGGGACTTGATTCAGGACCAATGAAAATAATTTTTACAAAGCAATATTGTCATATCCAGCTCTTGTTAGGATTCACGCACTAAAAAGAAAATATATCTGTGTGAAGATTCAAAGAATCCAACGCTTGATCAGCATAAAGATTGCTAATACTTACAGAACGACGTGTACTGAAGTGTTGTGCGTTTTAACAAGCGTTTCATCAATAATTATTAAACCTGAAGAATATAAAACAGAAAATCCTATAGAGGTTTAGAGATGGGAGTTATTCAGAAAGCGTAACAGGTTCAGGAGTGATAATAATGATTAATAGCACATCTGTCTATCGATTGAAGTACACGCTAAAGAATGGGTGCACCGTTAACCAAGCAGAACAATAAGCAATCTTGCGAGCCTTAGAGAAACTAGAGAACTTATTCGAAAAAAATGTCAGATTGACCGTTCTAATTCGCCTTTCGTGAAAGTTACCGCAGTCATCTAATCTTACAACAACGTTAACTGGCTATGGAAAATGAATGTCTTATTACAGTCGGTTCAGGTTAGCCCCAAGTGCTGCCTGTACGTGCCGAGAGGGTGATCAAACAGTAAATCACCTGTTATAGGTGTGTCGCGAACTTAATACAGAGAGAGTGCCCTTAGAATGTATATTGCAGGAAAGGGAGACAGCTGGCGCGTCGATAAATCAGTTTTGCTAAAGCTATACATTATTAACGATTCCCAGCAAGTGAATATTTATGTTAGTAAAAGCTAAAAAAGTGATGTTCTACTTGAAAATCTTATATCGATCATAAAGAAGTTTGCTGCTGTAAATATAATTTTAGTACATCTTTTATCATGTTGTACCTAGAAACCTATCGATCGTACTGAAGTTTTCTGTTGTGAGTAATTTTCGCCCATAAATTGTAACTTACTAAAATTGGACCTGTTCCTTATGTAATTTGGTATCTAACCATGTAGTATTACAAATATTGTAGTGGGACATGTTGAATAAAAAAGCTCATGTTATCAACAAAAAATATGATTTTTATGCACCTTCACTACTACTACTACCATTACTACTAGTTAGGCTATCTTTGTGAGGAAGTGTTATAAAATAGTTTTATTTATCACAATAACCCAGAAATTATCTTGCACGCATTTACATGTTTTCCTGCGTTTTGTGTTATCTTTTAAACGAAAATATCTGAAGCTTTTGTTTTGCTCTGTGGAATGTGGAGGATCGTAGTTTGTTGTAAATAAGTGTTAACAAGTGTTAAGCGTTTTTGTTTCCTCAACATGTTCCCAATTCTCTAACTCCTAACTTTGGGTTTATGGAACAACAGCGTTTCTACATCTGTATATACATCTACATCTACACCTACTCCACTGTTGCAGATTACAAATAAGTGCCTGGCAGAGGATTCATCGAACCAGGTTTAAGCTATTTGTCTACCGTTACACTCTTGAATAGCGAAAACTGAAATCTTTCCGTGCCGGATCTCATTTTTCTTATTTTATTACAACGATCATTTCTCCCTATGCAGGTAGGCGTCAACAAAATATTTTCGCATTCAGAGGGGAAAGATGTTCATTGAAATTTCGTGAAAAGTTCCTGCCGCAACGAGAACCACATTTCTTTACCAGTTCCCATCTCAACTCCGGTAACATCTCCGTGGTACTTTCTACCCTGCTTCGCGCAAATATAAAACGAGCTGCCTTTTTCGAATTTTCTCCATGTCCTCCGTCCCTCCCATCTGATGCGTATCCCATAGTGCGCAGCAGTACCGGAAAAGGACGGACAAGTGTAGTGTTGGCAGCCTCTTTAGTAGACCTGTTGCGTCTCCAAAGTATTCTGTCGTTCCAGTTTAAGTTAGTCGTAGTTGTAGTCCCGAAGTATTTAGTTGAATTTACAGCTTTCAGATTTGTGTGATTAATCGTGAAACCGAAATTTAGCGGATTCCTTTCAGTATTCACGTGGATGACTTCACACTTTTCATTATTTAGGGTGAACTGCCATTTTTTGCATCGTATATATGTTTTGTCTAAATCATTTTACAGCCGGTTTTGATTATCCTCAGTGTGCTGTCACCGCCAGACACCACACTTGCTAGGTGGTAGCCTTTAAATCGGTCGAGGTCCGGTAGTATACGTCGGACCCGCGTGTGGCCACTATCAGTGATTGCAGACCGAGCGCCGCCACACAGCAGGTCTAGAGAGACTTCCTAGCACTCGCCCCAGTTGTACAGCCGACTTTGCTAGCGATGGTTCACTGCCTACTTACGTTCTCATTTGCCGGGAAGATAGTTTAGCATAGCCTTCAGCGACGTCATTTGCTACGACCCAGCAAGGCGCCATTATCAGTTACTATTGATATTGTGAACTATGTAGAGTCAAGAGCGACGTTCGTCATTAATGGATTAAAGTTAAGTATTCCATCAGCTACGTCTTTATTCCTAAATTCTAATTTCCTTGTCCTGTTCCAGACCTCACGCCAGCCTGCGTGAGCTAAAACGCGTGCCTTTCGGCCTCCTCTAGTAACACGGTGTTGGCTCTCCTGCCAACCACAACGCTCAGCAAAAAACGAGATGGTCTCCTAAATCATTTATATAGATTAAGAGTGGCAGAGGGCTCATAACACGTACTTTGGGAACGCCAGATCCCACTTCCGTTTTTTCGATGACATCTCGTCAATTACTACGAACATTTCTGATAGGAAATCACGAAACCAATGGCACAACTGAGACGATACGCAATTTGATTAAAATTAATTTACAAGGAACAGTATTAAAGGCCTTCTGGAAATCTAGAAATATGGAATCATTCTGAAACTTCCCAATCATAACTTCGTATGAATAAAGAGGTAGTTGTGTTTCACAAGAACGATATTCTCTTAGTCCATGCTGACTAATTGTCAATAAATCGCATTCTTCGTGGTAACTCATAATGTTCGAACACAGCATATGTTCAAAAGTCCTACGGTAAATACTCTTATTTTTTTCCTTGGTTATTGGTGCAACCTCTGAAACTTGCTAGACATTAGGTACGGATCTTCCATCGAGCGAGCGGTTGTACACGATTGCTTTACATGGAGCTGTTGTACTGGCATACTCTGAAAGGAACCAAACTGGAACGAAATCTGAACTGAAGGTCTTGCCTTTATTAAGCGGTTTAGGCTGCTTCACTACACCGAGTATGTCTACGTCTACTTCTAAGTTATTCGCTTGGCAGCTGTTCTTGGTTCGAAATCTGAAACATTTACCACGTCTTCTTTGGTGAAGGAATTTCGAAATACAGTGTTTAGTAACTACGATTTAGTGTCACTGTCTTCGGTAACATTATCATTGCTATCGCGGATCTCAAGGTATTTACTGTGTCTTGCTGCTGGTGTACCTTATATATGATTAGAGCGTCTTCGGATTTTATGCCAGATTTTGAGACAAAGTTTCACTGTCGAAACCATTAAAACTATCTCGCATTGAAGTCCGCGCTAAATTACTAGCTTTAGGGAAAACAGCACCAGTCTTCATTTAAATTTGCCAGTTTTTTTTCGTTGCTTCCGCGACAGTATTCTGAGTTGTTCTGTGTACCGTGGGGGATCAGTAGCATCTTATTAATTTATCTGCTATGTGCCTCACAATAGCTGTCGATAGTATTTCTGGAGTTAAAGTCATATCTGGTCTACGCTTGCATAGTCATTTTGGAAGGAGTGCAGACTATCTCTTAGGAAAGCCTCAAGCTATGTATATCAGCTTTTCTAAATAAATATGTTTTGCGTTCATCTTTGGTGTATTTCGGTATTACTATATTCAGTCTTGCTACAACGACCTGGTGGTGACTAATTTCCACATTCGTCTCATGTATCCTATCTGCGCAGAACAACTTGTTGCTTAGAGGTTAAGTATGTTTCTGCGATCATTTACTCTCTGAGTAGGTTTCTCAACCAAATTGTCCAAAATAATTTACGGAAGAACAATTCAGTTCGGTTTTGAACGACGTTTAATATCTACCACCGACATTAAACATGTATTTTCGCCAACAAGTAGGGGGAATTGGAGTCACCACCAACGATAATTGTATGAGTATGGTACGTTTTTTTAAAATTAAGACTCATGTAACCAGTTATTAATTTATTCACGTTGTCAAATATAGCCTTTTCCTCGTGGTAAGCCATAGGACTACCTACTCCAGTTTTGCTAAGGGTAAAATACTTCTTACGGCAATCAACACGCCGCCATCAACTGCATATAATGTACGCCTTCTTATCATAGTTAGGTCATTTGTAAAAAAAATTGCTGAACATATCTCCAGCTTCAGCCAGCTCTCGGTACCTATAACAATTTGAGCTTCACTGCACTCTAATAGAGCTTGGAGCTCTGGCTCTTGCTCAACACTGCTACGACAATTTACATTTACAGTACCGATTCTTGCTAGGTCTACGCTCGTAATGTGTTTGCTCTGCATCCTTTTAGACTGACGTTCTTCCTGCAATTTCGTGAGATACTATAGCTACAATAAACGCTCAGTCCACTCGACACACCCTGTGCTACTCGTGTAGCCGCTTCCTGAGTGCAATATATTCCCTGACCTATTATCGGAACCCGAAAACACACCACGGTGTGGCGCAAATCAAAGAATCCTTAGCCTACATGGTCGCAGAACCGTCTAGGCCTCTGGTTCAGATCCTCCACTCGGCTCTGTACCAAAGTCCGCAGTCGCTCCTGTCGACGATGCTACAGATGTTGAGTTGCACCTTCACCTAGCAAGCAAGACTGGCAGTCGGTACCTCTTTAGACAGCAACCAGAAACCAGAGACTTTAGTACCGGCATGAGCCAACACCTGCAGTTTTCTGCGCCCTGCGCTCTTCATAGCATACAGAAGCACCTGTTCCACAGCTCTGATGACTCCCTCCGGTATGCACACAGAGTGCACGCTGAACGCTTTCCTCTCCTTGTTATCCTTGTACCTAAGTGCCTCCATTACATGCCTAGCGCTTGACCTCCCAACTACCAGTAAACCCACCCTCCGTAATTGTCCAGATGTTGCAGGCCGAAAGGCTTCCTCTAAAACAAGTTAAGTGACTGCATCTGACTTAGGATCAGACACAGATAGCGTCTGAAACCTGTTCGTCAGACGAACTGGGGATACCTTTCGATCGCCCCACCATCAAATAGTCTTCCGCTGCCTTCCACACCTTCGAACGACCTCTCACTCAACCATGGGTGAGGGGTCAACCTCAGTGCTGGGCGGCGACAATAGTGGACTAGTTGGGTTACACGTGGAACAGGGTGGATATTCCATGGATCTCCAGGTCTGGCATCCCACAGCGACGCCCACAAGCAAGAGACTCAAAGTGCATAACCGATGGCAGCATAGCTTAGAGATGTGAGCGAAGGGTCAACATCTCAGCTCGATCTGGCCACTGCAATCACAGACAGTATTCGTACTTAAGCTGGCGGAAAAATACACTAGATAGCTATCAAAAAGCGGAATTGTGCCTGGTAAATAAACAAACACACAAGAAAATTAAAAATTTAAACACAAAAGCATTTAGGAAAATCAAAATTAGTCTACTCTTATTAGAAGCTGTGTCAACCAGCAAATGAAATAGTGGTCTCTGATATGTTGCGGCAAGGACAGAGCTCAACGGACGAATAAATTAGATAGACCCATGAGACGTCACACTAGTACTGCGTAACAACGTTTCTAGCATTGAAAATAACCTAAATTCGGTGAACAAGAGATTCCGTGCTTCTTCAGGATGATACATTGAGCTGCAGTGACTCACTGATTATTATGTTCCGCAGATCTACCAGATTTCGGAGATGCTGATTTCTACCTTTCACCAACTGTTGCAAATAGACCAAAACATTTATATGGGGTATACATTGGGTGATTTAGCGGACCAGTTGAGGTGCCACAGGATGCCTGAGTTTTCATCAATCCAGTAGCTTAAAGTGCAGATCTGTGAATGCAGTTATTTTCATCTTGGAAGACAGGAGTGTCCACAGAACATTCATCTTGAAGGCGGAGAAGAAAAGTCAACACTTGATCACCTATAATGTTCATATGAACAGTAATCGTAGTGAGTGAACCCAGCTCATGTATGGAACGCTATCCCGTGTTATCACAGAACCACGTTTGGCCAGAAATACACTCACCTCACACTGTGTGTTAAACACTTCATTGGTCTATCGATGTCGATGTACTCGACGTCTTGCATCATTTGAAAAGCTATGAAAGCGCTACATGCTGGAAGATCTACATGGCTCCAGACAACTGCTTTGCGGTTTCTGTGTTACTTGATCCAGTGAAGACGTTCAGCTTAATTTGCCGCTGTGAGAAACATAGTCTTTCGTACGCCGTTCTCCGGAAACTGGTTGAGATGGACCTCATTTCACTCAGACAGGCAATTCCTGTCGGATTTGAATTTGAAACCTACTGTCATTGACCAGGCGTTACACTCGTCTCCATTGTTAGGATATTGTAACGACCACTCATGTTACTCAGTATTTCAAGGCTGCGTGTGGCACCCCGTTCCTTATAGACTCTTTGGACAGTCTGCATTCATACACAAACAAAGTGGGCAAGATTTTTCGTGGTGTGGTCATGGGCACGTCTTAACGCGATAGTCCTCTCTACTTTTCTGTCACATTTCCATGTAGACCCATCTTACTGTGCTGATTTCATGCGCTGGACTGATATACAGGGTGTTACAAAAAGGTAAGGCCAAACTTTCAGGAAACATTCCTCACACATAAATACAGAAAACGTATCATGTGGACATGTGTCCGGAAACGCTTACTTTCCATGTTAGAACTCATTTTATTACGTCTATTCAAATCACATTAATCATGGAATGGAAACACACATCAATAGAACGTATCAGCGTGACTTCAAACACTTTGTCACAGGAAATGTTCAAAATGTCCTCCGTTAGCGAGGATACATGCATCCACTATCCATCGCATGGAATCCCTGATGCGCTGATGCAGCCCTGGAGAATCGCGTATTGTATCACAGCCGTCCACAATACGAGCACGAAGAGTCTCTACATTTGGTACCGAGGTTGCGTAGACAAGAGCTTTGAAATGCCCTATAAATTAAAGTCAAGAGGGTTGAGGTCAGGAGAGCGTGGAGGCCATGGAACTGGTCCGCCTGTACCAATCCATCGGTCACCGAATCTGTTGTTGAGAAGCGTATGAACACTTCGACTGAAAAGTGCAGGAGCTCCATCGTGCATGAACCACATGTTGTGTCGTACTTGTAAAGGCACATGTTCTAGCAGAATATGTAGAGTGTCCCGTATGAAATCATGGCGGTGAATCGAGGATGTACAGTACATACTGACGAAACTAAAATGAGCTCTAACATGGAAATTAAGCGTTTCCGGACACATGTCCACATAACATCTTTTGTTTTCAATGTTTCCTGAAAGTTTGGCGGTAACTTTTTGTAACTCCTGGAAATTGAAATAAGAACACCATGAATTCATTGTCCCAGGAAGGGGAAACTTTATTGACACATTCCTGGGGTCAGATACATCACATGATCACACTGGCAGAACCACAGGCACATAGACACAGGCAACAGAGCATGCACAATGTCGGCACTAGTACAGTGTATATCCACCTTTAGCAGCAATGCAGGCTGCTATTCTCCCATGGAGACGATCGTAGAGATGCTGGATGTAGTCCTGTGGAACGGCTTGCCATGCCATTTCCACCTGGCGCCTCAGTTGGACCAGCGTTCGTGCTGGACGTGCAGACCGCGTGAGACGACGCTTCATCCAGTCCCAAACATGCTCAATGGGGGACAGATCCGGAGATCTTGCTGGCCAGGGTAGTTGACTTACACCTTCTAGAGCACGTTGGGTGGCACGGGATACATGCGGACGTGCATTGTCCTGTTGGAACAGCAAGTTCCCTTGCCGGTCTAGGAATGGTAGAACGATGGGTTCGATGACGGTTTGGATGTACCGTGCACTATTCAGTGTCCCCTCGACGATCACCAGAGGTGTACGGCCAGTGTAGGAGATCGCTCCCCACACCATGTTGCCAGGTGTTGGCCCTGTGTGCCTCGGTCGTATGCATTCCTGATTGTGGCGCTCACCTGCACGGCGCCAAACACGCATACGACCATCATTGGCACCAAGGCAGAAGCGACTCTCATCGCTGAAGACGACACGTCTCCATTCGTCCCTCCATTCACGCCTGTCGCGACACCACTGGAGGCGGGCTGCACGATGTTGGGGCGTGAGCGGAAGACGGCCTAACGGTGTGTGAGACCGTATCCCAGCTTCATGGAGACGGTTGCGAATGGTCCTCGCCGATACCCCAGGAGCAACAGTGTCCCTAATTTGCTGGGAAGTGGCGGTGCGGTCCCCTACGGCACTGCGTAGGATCCTACGGTCTTGGCGTGCATCCGTGCGTCGCTGCGGTCCGGTCCCAGGTCGACGGGCACGTGCACCTTCCGCCGACCACTGGCGACAACATCGATGTACTGTGGTGACCTCACGCCCCACGTGTTGAGCAATTCGGCGGTACGTCCACCCGGCCTCCCGCATGCCCACTATACGCCCTCGCTCAAAGTCCGTCAACTGCACATACGGTTCACGTCCACGCTGTCGCGGCATGCTACCAGTGTTAAAGACTGCGATGGAGCTCCGTATGCCACGGCAAACTGGCTGACACTGACGGCGGCGGTGCACAAATGCTGCGCAGCTAGCACCATTCGACGGCCAACACCGCGGTTCCTGGTGTGTCCGCTGTACCGTGCGTGTGATCATTGCTTGTACAGCCCTCTCGCAGTGTCCGGAGCAAGTATGGTGGGTCTGACACACCGGTGTCAATGTGTTCTTTTTTCCATTTACAGGAGTGTATATATACCACTTCAGTGCCATCACGTAAGTCCCTGGTACAGTTGAACACCATCTGTAGCTGTCCAAAGCGACTAGTGTGCTCTTTTCAGGGGGTAACTAACGATTTGCAGAAGGGATTATTTACTTCCCTGGTAGGTTCTGTTCTAGATTTCCAGTTTGGTGTCAAAACCACTTATTAATAAGAGTCAGGAATTTAAAGACAACAATAACTGTTTACTTTTGCTTGCGTAGAGACAACTTGATCAAAATTAAACAGTATATATACTTGAAGCATATGCCCATATTATTGATAGAACTGATGACAGGAAGAATCTGAGCGGCGCAGGATGACTAGATCTCCATCCAAGAAGTTGTTAGACAGGATTATAACATCTCTAGAGACACGAAGAATATAGCAGCCAGCGAGGTCAGTGTGCTGTGAAGGTTGTTTCCAGATGAGTGCCCGTAAGTAACGTACGTTAGCAGACTGAAGCGACGCCGTTAATCACCGGCTATCGCTCTGACGCTTGCCAAGAAACCGTACCCAGAAAGGGCGCGACCCCCGCGCTGGCAGCTGGGTGAGGAATGAGCCAGTCTACGGTCTGCACAGATGACGTTGGCAGCGCTTCACCCACTGTACCACTACTATCGTCTACAAATCGATACATCTACCATCACGTCGTTTCTACAAGCATTTGTTCCACTGCCTTGATGTTACCTCACGTCATATTTCCCTAAAGTGTCCATTTTCGCTTGTTCGACACAGACATCCCTTTGAAATGTAAAGTCATGTGAGTGAATACACATAAAACGGGCTAATGCAACAGACTTCGTTGTAGCTGCTCATTATGTTTTTCCTAGGCAATGGGCTAGAATTTTTCACGCTATTTTTCGCAGACGTAAAACTTCCCGTATCTATCATACAAGAAACTATACGTCCAGATCATCTTTTTTCTCCATATGTTTTGCGTCTGTTGACACACATGTGCAGTAATGATGCACTATCAAACTCCAAAGTATCGGAACAGCCCGAACGGTGTTCCGTCTAATATGCATGAATCCTTAATAACGTACCTTTCTTGCTCGTCCTGTACTGTTCTTCTGATACAGTCGCTTTACTATACAAAATACTTGCCCCAAGAAACTTCCAGAGAACCCAGCTACGTACGACAGTATCTCCAGACGTAAATTAATGCCAGAGTATTGTAAATGTCAGGAAACACGCTGTCAGAGGCGAGACAGCCCGTATCGCTAGTAAACTCAGATTTGTTAAAATTAAGTGACGTTTCAAAAATTTTTACACTCTAATTAGCGTCTGAGACAACTATTACTCCTAACTACTGTGATAATTCATAGTATTCTTGCTCTGTAAAAGGTTTCCCAGCCACCTTTATCCCGTCGGTCGCTGGGCGAGTGGTTTTGCATAACACATTTAATGAAATAATCAGTTAGAAAAACCAAGATTAACAGAGTCTAGTGCTCTATAGAGGCTTCAACATCAACAACGTATCTAGTAATTTCACCGTACTCATGACGACACTCTGAAAGTCACCTATCGTCCTTGTCATCTAGCACTAAGGGGTATTAAAGGCTTACGACCAGCAAGTTGCTTATGTATTTGAATTTTAAATGAGATGCTCAACTGTTTTGTTCTGGGTATGGATTCAAACTAGCACCTATAGCCAATGCTAACCAAGCAAAGCTTTCGTGCCTAACCGAGTCTCGGGCACGGCGCAGATCATTTTTGCTCACTAGGTATTAGGAGAAATGAAATATCTAATTTTGGCCCCGATCAGTCAGCAAGTCTCAACTTCAATTTAATGACTAAAATATTTGTACTGAACCGGTATTCATATCCAGCAACTGGTGTCTCTCTTAACTTACCACAAAAGATGTTAAATATGGTTTTATTCACAAGTAACAAACTGTGCAAATGACGAAACTTGAGATAATGTGACACAAAATTCTGTGTTGACGCGATCTGAAAATCAGCCTTAATCGGTATACTGTATTAACAAAGCAAATTCAAATGTTAGACATCGATTTTTTCACCAGTAACGAAATGTTTGAATTTTTATGCGTTACTAGACTTTGAACCCAGGAATTACCTTATTTATTTTCTAGCCTCGGATAGAAGTTAAATATCCATTTTTTTAACCAGTTTCGACATGTACTTATGTTTGAACTAGAAATAACGTGACTAAATGTTTTTTGCTGACTGAGGTTCAAACGCTGCAGATCTTTTCACCAGTACCTAGGAACAACACCTCTGAACCCGAAACAATTTGATGAAAAGGTCTCTGTCAGTTAGGAGACAAAACCGGCACCCACCGTTATGGTTAACAACAAGCAAACAGATATTGAAAATTCAAATTATTTTTCAGAAATAGGTGTGCCAGTTATAGAACTTGAAACGACATGATGCCAACTTCTGTTCCAGACCAGGATTCGGACCCCTAGACGAACTTTCTGTGAAGGTGTTAAGGAGAGTGCCGGCCGGAGTGGCCGAGCGGTTCTAGGCGCTTCAGTCTAGAATCGCGTGACCGCTACGGTCGCAGGTTCGAATCCTGCCTCGGGCATGGATGTGTGTGATGTCCTTAGGTTAGTTAGGTTTAAGTAGTTCTAAGTACTAGGGGACTGATGACCTCAGATGTTAAGTCCCATAGTGCTCAGAGCCATTTTCTTGTTGAGGAGTTTCAAATCTGGGGAAAACAACGAAATGATAGAGTTGTGTAGTCCCAAAGGGGTCAAATTTCGCGAAATGGAGTATTCGGATTCGAATCACAGTCCAGCACGTTCAGATAAAATAATAATGTGACGTTCATGACGATTGAAAACTTGCCTGTTGTGGACTTACAAGGCAATATTCCCAAGTGTCAATGAAGGATTTTGACGAAGTTTTTCGGCTGTTTACAAGGACAAAATAATTCAAAATGTATTGTTTTATTTGTGCCAATCTCATTTCTAAGGCGTAAAACACACCCCGAAATGTAATTTGAAATATTAGGTTTAGAGGGAACAGCTTCTAAACCATGGAACGTAAAAAAGTGTTTGGTAGAAAAATTGAAATATAACTAACGTTCGGGAAAACTGTATAAACATGTTTTGAAAATATTTGAAAATTTGCAAACTACGCCACCACCATTAAGGAATTTTGCAAAACGGAAACTTTTCTTATAAGATAAATTAAGGAAGCTTTCACGTCACATACATCCATGTGTAATAAAACTGGTTTTCGTGATATCATTTTTGGAAAATAAGTTATACAAAATGTGCTTCAGAGGTATATACAACATTTCTAATTAAAATATATAAACGTTCCGTAGCATGAAATTATTTGTTGTACTATTTTTGTTGTATTATGTAATTTGTTATTTTACATTTTCAGTTCGCGTTCATTTGCTGTCTTTTAGTTTATTGTTCCACATATCTGTATTCTGTTAATTAAAATTAATAAATAACTCATTATTATGATACAATATCGTTAAATAATGATAATCTGTAAAGAAAAGCTTAAAACATAACGTTTTTGCCATCATGCGCACAAAATGAACTTCATTTTTTCACATAATATGATTTACATGCAAATAAAAAACAAAATTCAGTAGGTGTCGTAAATTGTGGCGGGCGAGCCTCTAGATACCCTGATACGTACTAAGCATATTTCACTACAATAGAAAACCTCGGTGAAGAGTTGACTGCCTGCTAGTGACTGCAGCTTGATTATTTTGTTTCGCAAGCGGAGATTGACATTATACTAATGCAGCAGAAATAGATCTGAAAACATAATCACAAGATTCTTCCAACATTGAAAGCCGTATACGTCCACCGACTGTACCTAATCTGTCGAGACTTTAGGAATCAACAAAAAAAAAAATGGCTCTGAGCACTATGGGACTTAACTGCTGAAGTCATCAGTCCCCTAGAACTTAGAACTAATTAAACCTAACTAACCTAAGGACATCACACACATCCATGCCCGAGGCAGGATTCGAACCTGCAACCGTAGCGGTCGCGCGGTTCCAGACTGTAGCGCCTAGAACCGCTCGGCCACTCTGACCGGCTTAACATATTAACAGAAAGTTTCATGTGTCTTGTTCTGCGCATTATGCATGCAGACACGGTCTCAAGACCATACATATTTGGTTGTGCACCGACAATTTCTGTAACACGTTCACAATTCGATTCATCTGTCACTACTCCAAGCCCAGCTTTATTTAACAGCGGAATATCATATCTGTTTCTTACAAGGAAACCAAAAGTATCAAACACTGTGCGGATATCATTCTTGATATCATCGTAAATGTATGGTGCCGTAATGTAACGGATTAAGTTATTGGTGTCTCTGCAGCACAATTTTACATGATTTGTTGGGAACTTGTTTGATTCGAATCCTAGTGAAAATAGACAAGTAGGATTTATGGTAATCCAAAATAGCCTTTACCACTGCAATGGGCTTATCAAAGGCTACGTTAAGATTATTGTATTCGATTCCAACTAAATTCTCGTTGAAAATTTGATTTAACTATTAATTCGCAGGATGTCACAATTTTTATGTTTTGCATTTTCACACATTTTTCATCGGTTTTCCAAACACACCACCTTAAAAAAATTCACGAACTAATTGATTGTACACAAGTGCTTTTGTACATTAATCTCAAAGTATGGCTTCATTTTTTATTTCTGCCTAAATGATAAAATTCGATGAATATTTTCTAAAACCAAGTAACGTTGGAAACATTGTTTCCGGTTTCTGTAACAAAGTTTTTCTTATCAGGCACGGTTCAGAATCATTTCTTTCGTTTCTTGCTACCAGATGGTGGTGACAATTTTTTCAGGACTAAGGGCTCATCTGAATGAAAATCGTGAATTCTCTCAAGATATTCGAGATTCACTTCTATGCTGGATCCGTCTGACACGGTCAGCGCGTCCCCAGCTGTAAAGACTATTCACATGAAAACATATGATATAAGAATCCGCCGATTTGGCCACCCTAAAGGGCCATTAAAGTGTTGTTGGCAATAGGTTTTCAGAAATGTCAATGGGCAGTACCACATCTAATGTCCCTTTCAACAATGTGGACTTGTTCAGTTTCGGTTACACGCTGCAGAGCATCCCATGCCAAACCAAATGAGGTAATGAAATGTTCAAGATCCAGTTCACACGTTTAAAGACATGGACCATGACAGGTTTCAGACTCATTATGCAAGAGTAGCACGTCAGTTGTAAAATACAAGTTAGACCATCGTGCCTCGTTGTCAGGCTGTATGGCGGACGACTGTCAGGTCCCACTGCTGTGCAGGCTTAGTTCAAAATGTTCAAGTGTGTGTGAATTCCTAAGGGACCAAACTGCTGAAGTCATCGGTCCATAGACTTACACACTACTTAAACTAACATATGCTAAGAACAACACACACACCCATGCCAGAGGGAGGACTCGAACCTCCAGCGGGAGGGTCCGCAGGCTCAGTTCGAAACGGTACCCATCATTAAACACAATTCTACTCCAGTCAACGACATTCGTCTGGAGATGACCCGGACAGCGGTATGATATCAACTTGAGTGTCGCTCGCCATATGGCCCGACAAACAAGAGTGGTGGTCTGGGGAGCCATTTGTTTTCATAGTAGGACCCCTTTGGTCGCCATTCGGGGCTCCCTTACAACACAGCGATACGTCGATGATATTCTGCACCCCGTTTCCTTGCCCATCATGGCAAGTCACCTTCTGCTTACATTTCAGCAAGACATTGATAGCTCACATATGGCGACAGTTTCTACTGCTTGTACGTTTGGAGCAGTTCAGTACTTTGACGATCTAATACGCCAGTTTGAGCGAATTTGGCACGATATCCATCAGGAGGACTTCCAATAACTCTCTCAATCAATGCCAAGCCAAATAACTGCTTGCATAAGGCTCAGAAGTCGAACAAAGCGTTACTGATACGTTCAATTTGGGATGCTCTTTCTCTTGAATAAATCTTACAATTTTTTGAAATTGTAACATTGTTTTCAACGCCAGTGAGCTTAGCTAAATAGACGGTGTTTTTTGACAGATGTTTTGCCTTCAGGAATGTGATTTTCTTTGTAAGTGCATCCCAATAAAATCAGATATAAGCTGTACTGTGGGTAGTATACAATCAAGCCTGCTTACAGTGTCAGGTCTGATATTCTTTATGGATGTTCTAATTTTCATTCGTTCTTTTTCCTTCATAAATTTTATAATATCGGAATTTAAATCGTATGATCGTTCCAGGCATGCCGCTACACCCAACCAACGTACTGTGAGGTAATATTTGAAATTTCCTTGCTCTACTGTTGCAAACGACAGCCCAACAATGCGTGCGAGTTCAGAAATTTTACTGTTAATGCGTGTGATTTTATCACGTATTCCACGCCTGCAAATTCAGCAAAAAGTGCTTCTTCATGTTCAGTGTAGTGAATCCCGTCCGTCGATCGATGTAAGCTTTTCCTCTTTCATCATCAACTAAAGCTTTAAATTTTTTCTTCGTGATTTCATAACGTCATTTCATAGCATATATGCGATACACGTTGGTTATGCGACTGCATAATAGATACTGAGAATTCCCTGCGGTTCCCACTCATTTTTAAAGGTATGTGACGGTAGAGCGCTAGACTAACACATTTTGTGCAACACAGCCACTGGACCTATGAACTTCCTTTATACTCCGAAGAAACAGTCAAGGGTAAACATTGCTGACACCATGATTCTGCCGAACTCAAGAATGTCATGGCGAGCGAACAATGCCAGGCCGCAATGCTAAATGAAATGTCACGCTGAGCCGTGCACATCCGAGAAGAACCAAGCTTAGCCGATACCGGACGAGCCTCGGTCAACATGTACAGTACGCTGCACTTGTGCTAGTGTGCAGCTTGGCACACTGTCTCCTACCCTGTTCTACGGAAATGCATGCAGTGTGGAAGCGATTTTTAAAACGACTTGTGAGAATGAAATTCCTTGACGCAAAGTGAAGATGAGGGTGAGTATTACGTTGTCACCAGAGAAACAGTAAAAACTAATGGCTGCAATTTTTCGGGTCATGGAAAACGAATACACGGAAGAAGACGACAACGAGTCGATTTCATACCATTTTCTGACAATGTATTGTCAAAAACTGGTAGATTACTTGCGAAAACTCCACATTACACCCGTTTTCCGTCCACCAGCCAAAACGCGAGCTTGTTAGGGGCAGTGACAGACAACCGGTGTCTCAAATAAGCGAGGGTGTACCAAGTTCCGTGAGATCGTATACAGGACAAACGATGCGCTCAATCTAAAATCGATCTATAGAACTTTAGCGCCCCCACCTATTTACTACACCCTAAACACATATGAATAACAGAACACTGCGCTGAAAATAGATATAAAATAAATTACCAGCAGATAAATTTTAAGGCTTCATTTTCAATGAAGCAATTGGAGTTCGTGGGACCCATAATTTAATCAACATGGACACTGGTTCCCAAATTAGCAAGGCACAGGAGCAATTACTAAATTAAAAAAAAAAAAAAAAACGTTGCACCCGGACGCCATATGCGACGTGGACGGCTCGTGGAGGGCTACCGAGACTCTCCCCTCCACCGACTCATCAGCACGTACCCCACCACGGCTCGGAGCCGGCGAAGCTTGTTCTCTTGACAGGCGGAATAGTTCTCCGCTGAAACATAGTGTACTTTCCACTTTCCGCGATCGGTTCCGGCAGTACACCCGAGAACCATGGTTGCAGTACTATAATACTGTTGCTTCAGTGTAGTAAGCACTACAGACAGATGAAATTTGCTGACTGTGTTGAATAAGATGATGAGGCAGATGTGGAAATGATGTACGTACTTTTTTATGTCATGCACACGTACGTGAGATGAAAGGCAGAGGTAGAAAGAGAGAGAGATGGGAAGAGAGGTGATGGTGATGATTCAGTGGAATTATTATGTGAAACGAAATTTAATTACCAGAGAATACTATATTTACAGAGGTGGAATATTATACAGAGTGTGTTTGTACTGGAATAGAAGATAAAGCTTTCGTAAAAAAGAAAAGACAGGACTGCTAGACTACTCTGTGTGAGAGAGATAGAGGGAAGGAGAGAGAGAGCGAGAGGCGAGAGAGAGGGGGGTGGGGGGAGGGGGGTGGAGAGGGAGATACCATGTGTAAGACGTAGGGTATTAGATGTATAAGTCACTAAAGTGTGTGCGTGTGTGTGTGTGTGTGTGTGTGTGTGTGTGTGTGTGTGTGACGGCGATTATTTGCACAGTTCATAGAGAAATATCTTTAAACATAACGCCATCACTTATACCCCACTCAGAGGCAAATATCTCATGTATCTGATAACTGGATGGCCGTCCAGGGTGGCCGAGCGGTTCTAGGCGCTACTGTCTGGAACCGCGCGACCGCTACGGTTGCAGGTTCGAATCCTGCCTCGGGATGGATGTGTGTGATGTCCTTAGGTTAGTTAGGTTTAAGTAGTTCTAAGTTCTAGGGGACTGATGACCTCAGAAGTTAAGTCCCATAGTGCTCAGAGCTATTTGAACCATTTATAACTGCGTGTCAATTCAGGTGAAGTAACTTTTTCGGGAATACTAGATTTCTTCGTACTTGGCGCCATTTTTACACTGTTCAAGTCACTGACTGCCTCCTTTTATGAGACTGGCTGGAGGGAGTAAGAAAAGTAGGAAGAGGAAGAGGAGGGTAGAGGGAGGCAAAGGTGAGAGGGCGTAACTTGTCACCTGATGGTGTTGATGATGTCATTGATACGGCTGATAACGTAGTCAGCGACGATGATGACATCTCGGCTAAGGAGAACGGGGCTCTCGACGTAGTGGACGGGGCACTGACCTGTTCACCTAACATCACAAATGTAAACAAAGTGAGTCAGAGGCGGTATACATTACTATTGCAATGCAAGTAATCTTAGAAATGGAAATAATAGGAAACACAGTGAAGGTGAAGCGAAATGGCTGCAGGGAAAAGGTGAAAAATTATGAAAAGAAATAGTGGTCGGCAGGAAAGATCCCACATACAGAAAAGTGAAAATAAAGTTAGGTGAAATTAAAATTCAGGGTATTAATGGAAAAGGAATTGTGTTGATTAGCTAAGAGGAGAGAGGGGACAGGTGGAGAGAATAGATTTAAGGAGGGGGAAGTGTCAGATATCCTGACTGGAGTTGAAGTGGGTGTTGATTCGAAAGAAATAAGGATCTGTTTTTGGAATTAGAGTTTGACAGAGTTTTGTAAGAACTGAGAACAAACAAAGTGGAACTGAAAACATCCCTTAGGAATTTCTAAAATCATTGGGTTAAGTTGTTACCAAATGGTTACTCAAGTTAGTGTGTAGACTTTATGAGACTGGAGACATAACTTCTGATTTTACGAAGAACATCATTCGCAATTCCCGAATACGTCAAAGGCAGATAAATGGCAGACCTGTCGCACAACCAATTTGACAGTAATGCAGCCAGGTTGCTGATAAGAATAATGTAAAGTCGAATGGATAGATAATAGAGTATCTCTTAAATGTCGATCAGTTTTGCTTTAGGATATGAAAATGCACCAGAGAGACAGTTCTAACGATGCGCTCAATAACACAGCCAAAACGCAACAAACAGTAACCCATTTTCATTGGATTTATCGATCTAAGAAAAGGAACTGACAACGTAAAGTGGTGCAAGATGGTTCAAATTCTAAGAAACATAGGAATAAACTGCGGGGAAAAAATGGTAATTATGATTCACAGTATGTACGAAGAACCAAGAAGGAGCTGTAATAATGTAAGACAGAGAGATGAATGCTGAGAATCAGTCTTTTTTCCCTAACGGTCAAACTGTACATCGAAGAGACAAGGACGGCGATGAAACATAGTATCAGGAGTAGGTTTAATTTACAGGGTAAAAGGATATCAATGACTAGACTCGTCGATAGCGTTGCTGTCTGTAGTGAAAGTGACGCAGAATTACAGAACATGTTCAGTAGAGTGAATTGTCTTTGCGATCACACAATGTACACTAACAACAAACCAAGGAAAGAAGAACATAGTGAGGAAGGTAGAAATTAGATTAGCAACGAGCTTAACATCAAAACTAAGGACCACGTAGTAGATAAAAATGAGGGGCTTTTGCTACCTTGGAAGCAAAATAACCCATCATAGACGAAACAACGAAAATAAAAAAAGGAAATTAACACAGGTAAAGAGGGTATTCATCACTGAAACAAGTCTACTAGCATCAAACGCAGCACTCGAAATGAGGAAAGTATTCCTGAGAGTTAATATATAACACACAGCGTTCTGTGGAAGTGAATCATGGATTGTGGAAAATCAAGAAATGAAAACAATCGTGACGTTTGAGTTTCGTAAAATATTGGAGAGAAAATCCTCAGCATTCGCACCTCTGTCAACGATACAATGGCAAGAAAATAAATGAAAACGTAGCACTCGATTCGAAGACATAATATTTGTAGCTTATCTCACAAAACACCGTTAAGTCCTTCCATAGTGTACCTTTTTGTAATGGGCTTCTGACTGACTAAGTGAAATCCACTAAAAAACGATAATTATAATTCCGATCCTCAACTCAAATTACTTGTGTAACAAATAAAACAACCTTATATTTTGGGAATGGGTCATCAACTATTAGACAAAATTTTACTGGCTTTCCTAGGAGGGGTTACGGCAGCATTTCACAGCTCGGGTTTAGCGAATCTCCGCTTTACGGAAAACGAGGAAGCCGCTTAATAAATGTGATTTACAGCTATTAAATCCGCTGGAGAAACGCCGGTGGAAGTGAGTCTAGAATAAAGTGCGTTCTCCGGTGGTATTTACCCGAAGCTCGTTACGTCCGGAGCTGCTGCACTACACTGTGTTCTGGTCTACTTCTAAATGCGGTTACGGATTACAGTATGACTGTTAGTGCCAGCGACTTAGCGGCATAATCAGGTAAAACTGGCTTTTGTTTTTAATTTCCGCCGCAAAGCATCCGAGTAAACGTAGCCGGTTTCCACGGACTGAAATTTCTCCTCCTCTGCTCTCTAATTAACGGCCGCAGCTTATTCAGCAAGTGAAATCTCACTTCTCCGTAAAAGGACCTATTGTTCGCAACTTTAATGAACTCGGGATTTGCGAATTCCTGTTTTTGAAAACATTTGCCCGACTTTTTCGAGGAATGTGTGAACTGTTCCCGCCTGCTTAGCTGATGGGACTAATATAAGCAAATCCAACGTTCATTCTTCTTATTTTGATTCGGGTTACAACATTCGTTGGACTAAAAAAGCGGATGAAGAATCCCGAAACAACTAACAAGTCTCAATCTATCAATAACTACTTTCTATTTTTAGACAATCGTAGTGTTGACATTTATTACTATTGTTGTTGCTGATGCCATCGTCGTTGTTTATGTTGTTGCTTCTGATGTAGTCTACAGTTCGAAGACTTCGTTTGATACAGCCTTTCACATTATTTTATCCTGCGAAAGTCTTTTCATGTGTGCATAACTACTGCGGCCTCTACACATTTGAATGTGCTTATTGTACTCAAACTTTGTTCCCCCTCTACAGTTTTTATCTCTCACATTTCCCTTTATTATAAAGTTAATTATTCCTATATATCTCATGATGTGCAGGTTAAAGTGTTGTGTCTTGGGATACTTTTCACTCTTTCTTCTCTGGCGAGCCCTGTAATAGAAGTTAAATGTATTTTCGTATTCCAGTTGCAGATAACACCATTCACTTTATGTGTGCTACATTGTTTTCTTTTCCTGAAATTACAAACATTAACCATGTTAATTAAGCTTTTCCCAAACGTGAATGGATCGTACACCTAGCCTCTGCAATCCCATTACCACTCCTGCAGCCGTGTACTAAGGTTCATCGCCATCCTCGCCTACTCGTATACGGGCTCCAGCGATCACAGGAAAACAATCTTCTGTATACATAAACATACAAATATGTTTTGTCTCCGTGTCTCCAGCAGTCGCCAGGTGGCACAAGCCTCATCACACGTGTCACTCCCAGCACAGGCATCACATCACTGCCCCCAGTCATATGCCTCGAATCGCTGGTCGGTGTATTCATCTGCAATCCATCTGCTACCACTCAGCTTGTCTATGCCAATCCACATCGGGAGTCGCTCCGTGGCTAAATGATGAGCGTCTGCACCCCGTCAATACTCAGCTCCCTTCATAGAGTACACTAGTCTTTCTGGATCAACGCTGCCCGCACTTCGCAGAGCGCCTGAGTCAGAGTCAACCACTGAAGATCGAGGTCACAGCGCAGGACGCGTGTCAAGCTGCTGGACCCTCGCCGAGTGCCTCCTCCACATAGATTCATGGATGTTGCCTTCGTTATCTTCTCCAACCACTCCACATGGTCACTGGGACCATATCTAGCAGCATGTTGTTCTCACTCAGTCATGAATACAGAACTTGCCCCAAGGACTGTTGGTTTTCAGGTTTCATTCCCCAGCAAACACAGGGTAGCCTGTTTTTGTAATTCATCCTTTCAGACTGCTGCACATATTTTTCTTCTTTCTCTTTTCGCTATGGCACAGTAGTCCCAGGTTTTGTCGGCACAGTTGCTCCTTGTAGACTCTATGTAGTGCAACAATGAACCCATGTGGTGCCACACCGACCTTCTGTTGTATTATCTCACCCACCGAGTCGCTGCCCCGTCACAGATGTGAAGACCTTAAGTGCCCACCACTTCAGTTGTTCGATGACGCATTGAAGCCTTCCTCATCCCACTAGAACAGTATTTTCTGGCCTCTGAGATTCGTGGGGCCTCTCGTTGACAAGCTGTTCTTCACTTTTGGCCTGTCGGTTTGGCCTATAGCATCCAACAGTCTGTTAACCCTGAGGTCGATCTTCCCTCCACCTGCTATATGCACCTGCAGGACCAGCTCACAGTGTACTATCCTGTCTGCTGCACGTGTTATGCTTCTGCATCTTCTGCGTCCCCTTAGAAATCCCAGCTCCACCATCCCATCTCTCCTGCCATCCTGGATCTTCTGCTGCATCCGCCATTACCTGAGGTGCCATCGCTGGGGAAAAGTCAAAACTGCCTGTTGACACTGGCACTGTTGGCTCCAGCCCTGTTGATGCCAGCCCATTCAACACCTACCCAGTAGTGCACTGTCAACGCAGACCCTGTCACCACATACCCTCTCTCCTGTCGTCGAGCAACTCTTCCCTCCATGTGGCCCTTTCGCCTCCTGTTCCGTTTTACTCGTTTAAGATGTGAGTCTCCAGCTTGTTCGGTATTCTCGGCCTTCTCCAGACATGCTGCCACATGTTAGCTTTCAGGTCTTCTGCTTCACACCAGGTGGCCGCTTCCCCGCACCCTGCTGCCCTTGACAGGTTGCCAGCTACTTTACACTGAGCTTTCGGAGCAGGCCTCACGGATGTTTCGCCTTTAGCATCACAGCCGTCCCTCCACAACGCCAACCTACTGCGACTCTCTTTCCTCTGCAGCATCTTCCGTGCGTCTTTCTGCCAGCCCTAGGCTCCCTTAGCCCAGGCCTCCAACATCTCTGATACACCTCCAAGCGACCACATCGCCACTTCAGGATGCCTCTTCCCCTGTGGTGCCAAATTACCTCTAAGATGGCGCGTTCACTCTCTCAATAAAGTTGGTGGGATATCTTATGGATAGCACGTGCAATCCAATCACCACTCACACAGCCGTGAACACGTGTGGACGTTTTCCTTGACTGCTCACTACACGGGTTCTGGTTATCAGACTAGAGTTTTAAAACTGCGTACCACAGACTATCGTAAGTGTAGACTGCGCTAGGTTTCCTAGAAGTCTTGGTCAATCACGGAAACGCGTAGCCTGGACGTTAGATATGTTGCATACATATAGGGTTTAACCTCCTTTCCATCCCTTTAACTGAGTATGCGATCAGTGTCTTACTAGATTCCTATAGAAACTGGAAGCTAGACACTCAGTGACGATATATAAATGGCCACGTATCATGTGAAATATTTTTGCTGTACTTAGTTATTCTCCTGTCTGTTGCTTAGAAATAAACAGTATTTATAGTAAAATTGAAACTGTTAGTATTTATTTCAGATTTTATTAGAAAATTGTTGACTGATAATATAAAACAGAGGGCTGGTGTAGTAAAAATAGGAAAATTGTATGGATTTATTATGTAGCTCTAGAAAACGCAATTTCCTAAGGAAGGTTAAATTAAAAAAAAAACCAAAACAAAAACGTTCCAAATATCACTTCAATACTTCGTCGAGCTTATATAAAACATGTTTGCGTTATTCATAAACAAATTTCTTACTTATCAATATCACGAGACTCCTGCCTTTGATCATGATGAAGAACTTTCTATTGAGTACAAAATAACAACAGTAGTTATATAGACTTCATCATGTTTGTGCATGTAAACTGTACATGCATTAAAAGTAATTATTTTGGTTCAGTAAAAGTGCGGAAGTTACTCGATCAAGTAATTTTTATTACTTATAAAATGCAATTTATATTTTGTAAGGATGCATAGTAAAATGCACATTGGACTAACAATGAACGATGTGAGGTTTTAATTATGTGCAGAACAAATAAACAGACAATCAGAACACAAAGATAAGTATTCAGCTTCCAGTTTCCTTCTCACTCATTCGTTTATATTACTTTCCCCATCAATTCTACCAATACCACCGGTAATCCTACCATTTACTACGTTATCTGTGTTCTGTACCAAAATTACCGAACCGTAGCTGGGATTGATTTCCTTCCGGGTGTCTTCCAGGCGCCAGATGGAGCGAGCCTCGACACACGTGGCACCGTCAGCTTTGGTGCTATATCGCGTTGCCGCCAATCATGTGCCTAAAAGCGCTGGTCCGTATATCCATCCGTTACATGCCAATATACGTCGACATTCGGCCGACCTTAGGCAGTCGCTCCGTGCCTCAATACCAGCCGCCCGCATTCCCACAATATGGAGCTCCCTTCGCCAAGCGCGCCAGTCTGTCTGGATCAATGCCGGCCGCACCTAGCGACCACCATAAGTCGAAATTCACCATCCAAGACTGAGGAGAACATCACAGGTCAAGTTTCAAACCGTCAGGACCCCGCCGATTGCCTCCTCCGTACCCATTCGCGGTATGTCGCCTGCGATATAAGAAAGACTGAGTAGCAGTTCATTTCTCAAACCGTCAGGTCATTGCAGGGTACCTCCTTAACACCGCTTCGTGAGACATCGACTCCGTCATCATCTCCGCCATCGTCTCCAAGCCCTCAGCCTTGCCGCCCTTCATTCTATCACTGATTGCGTCCATCTACAACCATTCCTAGGACATTCCACTGTGCAGTGACTGACTCGAAGCCTGCACCAAGCTACGCACCTAGAGACAATTCTTCTGTTTGTTCACTGAGTTATTGAAGTTCAGTTATTCTGGCTATCTGGGCTCGTATCTAGTAGCGCGTTCATTCCACTCGGTCTCCAACACAAGGGTGTTCCACGGTACAACACGGTCATGTACCTTGAAACAAATATTCTATTCAAATTTCAAAATGTAGCCCTAGTGCGACTCCCGTCAATCCAGTATTTAGTAGTGTGTATGTTGCATTGATACTCTACTACATACCAATATTAGTAAGTGAAATCAAACTGAGAAGAAGGATTGTTAAAAACTAACACCCAAATTCCATTTCCAAGCGGGAACGTTGTTAAGAAATTAAAGAAACTCAATTCATTTGTGAATATGACCTGTTCCACAGAAGATGACCTTCAGTTTTAAGGCACAAGATGGAGCACCACTATCGACGTATGGCTTAACGTCCACAAAATTTTGAGAATTTTACTGACCATAAAACTCTGTAACAGAAGAATTAACAGTATCATCCAAATAGCTTTATTATATTATACAACACTTAAATACGAAGAGCTCGAAATATTTACAAGCAGTGCTCAAAACACGTTCGTGTTTCAAAACAAAAAAAAGTGTAGAAAATTCCGGAAACTGCTTTTGGTGGTCTGTAGTACATGTTCCTTCATGTAATTCTAAAATCGGTCAGTAGACTGAAACACCGACTAAGAAACATCATCTGTTCATGGGTACAATACACTCCAGGTACAACAACAATCCTCCCCTAATATCAACCTACCCATTCGTTTGTCAAATTTCGACGTAAAGCTCACTTCTCCGCAGTTCCATGTGGTAAATCTTTACTCGTCATCCGATCTATCTGTTTTATATTCAGCGTTCTTCAGCAACAGTATATTTACAAAGTTGTTATTCGCTTCTTCTCTTTATTGTTTTACGTCCACGTTTCACTTCCAGGCAACGCTACACTCGAGACAAATACTTTCAGATAGCACTTCGTTTCAATTTTCTAAGGATGTTAATAGTTCTCATATTCAGAAAAACTTTCTTGCTAGCGACTGTCCGCATTTTATATGTTCCTTACTTGTAAATCATGTGTGTTTATAGAAAATAAGTGTTCTAGAAATGTTAGCAAATGAATCTTATTATTGAATTTCACTTATTATGTCAAATAACAGCTAAATTAGTTCAGTATTGAAAGAAACTGAGCTTAATAATTCCCATAATTCAGTGAAAATTACCGCAGTTGTTCAATTAAATATCTTATACTTAAGTTAGTCCTCATCGTCATAATCTCACATAGACGGATTGGGTATCTGCCTGCACTGTCACCACAAATCTTCCGTCCATCGTTCCCTTAACCGACCTGCACTGATGAGCGAAAACGTTTTGACCTCATGCTTCCTAGCGTGTTGGTCCACCGATGTGAAGCAATACATCAGCGATTTTGCGTGTCGTGGATTCGATAAGTCCTTTGTAATTTCCAGAGGTATGTAGCACCATATGTCAACGCACAGGTCATGCAATTCCCGTAAATTGCAGGCCGGGGACTTCTGGGCACATGGCTGGCGCCCGTTAGCGTTCCGGACTTGTTCCACGAGGCTCAGATCAGGCGGATTTGGTGGCCAAGGAGTCAGTGTGAGTTCGTCACTGGCTATACGACACGGGTAGTTATCCTGCCGGAAATGGCCACCACCGTGGAAGTCATCAAGCATGAGGACATGTAGGTGGTTCGCTGGTAATAATTACCACTGTAGGTCCGTTGGAAGCACAGCTGAATGACCCCAATATCGTAATACTGCCCTCACGAGCCTACGTCCGTGGAGCGGTTCGTGATTCAAGCAGCCGTTTTCCTGAACGTCGCCGTGTCCGGAAACTACTATCAGCGGGTGTAAAAAGAAACGTAATTCATACTATCAGATAACAAATTTCTATTGATCTATGGGTAATTTTCGATTACCCCATCCCTAGTGCAATCGTAGTTAATTATGTCGTTTGGTTAGCATGGGAACAGATAGGGGTCGTCTGCTGACGAGACCCATATTTAACAATGTGCGCCGAAACAGTTGTACTAGCACCATCATTGTACGCTGTCGTCAGATCTGCCACAGATTGTCGCCTATCCTGCTTTACAGAGCTGGCAAGTTTTCTACCTCCACGTTGTGCGATGAGGCGTGGACTTCCAACACCTTATGCCTATTCGTGCTTTCACCGACCATCAATAACATTTCATAGATGCTGAAGACAGGATTAACGGGAGCAGCTACCAGTTTCACCATTTCAGAGATGCTCGTTCCCAGGGGCCGGGCCATAAAAATCTGTATTTTGTTAGATTCGCTTATGTCAGTAGATTTGTCTATTTTCGGCCAGTATCGTCGCCAGAATGATTCCACATTCGTGACTGCTTCGCTTATTCACTTTCTTTATCGCGTCACGTGTCTGTCCACAACTCCACCAGATGCTATTCATTTGCGCGGTGGGAAATGGTCATAATGTTTTGGCTCGTCAGTATACGTCTCTCCTTCCTTACGGCTTGTAGCAGTTCAGAATTTCTTTTCCATCCTTTCCTTTCTTGTCTACCCTATAAGTCACTTGTACCTCCACCCACATTGCCTACGATTCATCACTAAATTAATACATGTTGGCTTCCATTCATTATAACTTACTAAATAAATCACTGAAACACGCTACAGTAAGATTCTGTCATATTAACTTGTGTTTTCTTCTTTGAAAGTAAACTGTCTGATGATTTGAGTTACAGAATTTGGTGCAAAAAACTAAACTGTGTCATGTTCGTGACGTATAGAATTAGCAGTGAGAATCCAAAGTACTGTTCTCATGATCAGGGAAATTAAGTTCCTTGATGCGGCCTTCGTATTTTCTTCATGATCTGCGTCTCACAGTACTGCAAATCATAGAATTTTTCATTCTGGTGGTACGTTGAAACGAGCGAGCTATGTACCGCATTTATTGCTTTCAGATGATATTCTGTGTTTGCTTTATTCGTCCATAGACTCTTCAGTATTTGTAGCAACGAAACATCTAGACATTTCTATTGCCACTCAACGACGTATCGCAGCGGTTCCTTCTTCACTCGTCCTTAATTCGAGCTTGCGCTCCGTCTCTAATGACCAAAATGTCGATGGACGTTAAACAGTTATCTTCCATCACTTCTATTTCCTCCTTTTTCTGTTGCCTACATTTCAAAGAGGAAGGTCGTGGAAACGAAAAGGCGAGTTTTGTATGTCTTATTCTTATTGCGATGATATCTGAATCAAAGAGACTGTTTTTGCTGTTAGTTTTGTTCTTTATAGAGTCTCTTTCCATTCATCTTCACTTCTTTATCTGCGTGGAAGGTAGAAAAACTTCACGAGACATTCGAAAAACTTTCCGTATAGATTACATTTGGTTTTCCTGCTCTCTCTCCCCTTCTTCAAAAGTTAGTGATTTCTATTAACAAAAGTGCAACGACAGTTCAGAGAGATTTCTATTTACTATGATATGCCGACTATTCAGAGAGATTTCTATTCACAATGATGTGCTGACTATTCCTTTCATTTGATTCAGTCTCAAGGAGCTGTGTTGCGTTAAGTAACTCTGTTCGACAGACCATGAAACAGTACTACTTCATCCATGCAGTAGACCTCTGAGGCCTCTTGTTACTTACTTAATTAGTTATTTAAAAATTCTGCAGGTCATTAGAATGATATATCATTAGCATGATATATCATGACGGTGCAGAACAGTCCCATTTACTAGCTACTATCAAGTTGAATTTTATACTGATTAGATAGCAAAAATTTATGCATTCGTGTGGCATGATTGGTTGGGAGTGCCACAAGAGGGATGTTCAGCAACCTATTTGGACGCCAGTTCGGAGACTTTCGAGCTCTTAACCTACCCCAGCAATCTTACGAGGAAAGGGGGACCTCCAATTTGACATGAAGTGAGAACCACGTGTCGTCCCTGAGATATTTTTAGATCATTGTGAGGTGAACGCTAGCGTAAAGGCAAATTGCAAAATTATTGTGTCCCTCTGAAATTCGATCCTGTGACATTACCGTCTCTGTGCTCGCACTTTACAATTGGACCGTCAGGCCCGCCATACAGTACCATACAGTACAGTCTCAATTTTAACGAATGATTATCAAAAATTTTGAAAATACTACAGTTTAACAAAAATAAAAAGTTAATATTTACAGTGTCTAACACATATTCTTTCTGTAAAGATTATCAATAAAAATTTCTTATTTAGAAGAGCAGTTATTACTACCATCACTTCCAGTCACGAATAGGATGGACTGCCTGTTCTGACGTCGTCACTCTTTTGTTTGATCCGTATCTATTTTTTGTCTCTTCATTGGTAAACATCACTTAGTTTTGATTTTTTCTGGAGTTAAAGCACACTATTTATGTGCATTACTTTCTGTGTCTATTAATAATTTGAGATTTAACCTACCGACAGAGTCTTCATGTCTAGTAAGGCCTGTTTCTGTTAATGTCACTTAGAAACTACTCTTCAACACTTCGTATTTCTCTTCTTCACACCCATGTGTTAAGACTGGTACTACTATTTTTTTGTGGTTCACAAATCTTTTTATTTTACCAGGCCTTGATCAATATTTATTTCATTACTTTCATCTTTATTGTCATTTTCTGTGAGGCCATATCCTGAAACAAAATAATGTTACCGTTTGTTCCATGAATCAATTTTCAGTGATAAATATAGTCACAGCTCAGCCTCTAACAGTGAAATCTGTCATCTTAGTTTCCTTAATTGTTATTTCAAAAATCATACTCAGCACACTGTGTACATTACTATTTTAGTTTCAAACGTCCCCTTAGAAAAATTATTGAATTACTGTGCTGGTAAATCCCTTACGTTATTTGATTTTCAAACAGCTGAGCAGAACTGAACGTACTCGGACATTTCGCTCTTTACCTATTCTGATCAACACTAAACTGACACAAAATATTTTGAGCGCAACGCAATCTGACTTTCAAAAATCCCTACAAAAGAATGGCCCTGACTAACATTAACCTATACCTTTCACAAATCACTTACCTCACAAAAATCTTCGTTACTCGAACTACTGCAATACAGCGAGCGCCACTACTGCCAGCTAAATAAAATATTGAAACTACTGAAGGCACTAACAACTGATAGGCATAGTTAGCAAATGAAAGATTTTGATAGAGAACAAACAATGTATTTACCTTAATAGTGTTCAAAAGTCATAATATATATAGCAGTTCATGACATCCATTCTTACAAATGTACTGTTTCTGATGGACACACGTCCAGATCATCCGCTCTCAAAAATCCGCTATGTCTCTCCCCACATCCACCACTGCTGGCTGCTCACTTCCAACTGCGCAACGCTACGCGCTGTTAACAGCCAACAGCCCAGCACTACAATAGCGAAAATTACAACAATGCCACCCAGCCACAGACTGCACACAGCACAGCCAGTGATTTTCATACAGAGCGCTATGTGGCGTTACCAATATAAAAACCTAAACAGCTTACTTACATAGCCCCGATGCTCCCCACAAAAAATTTTACAAATAGTTTTGGGCAGTGGCCAATACAGATTTGAAAAAAATTTTCATAATTACAATAACAAAGATATCCAATGCACACACTTACCGATACAATGTTGGTCATAAGCTAAAATTTTCTCGCAGTCCTTAAAGACAGTCCTCATCGTTCATCACAGTAAAATTGCAGTGTTTTTTTTTCTCAAATTCTGAGCAGTAAAAGAGAATGCACACGGAAGTAGTGGATTTCCATGCAGTCTTGAAGAAGTAGTCTTGTCCTTCCAACGGAAAGACAGTGCTGACTCTTAACATGCAGACAGGTAATGGGCCACAGCACAGCAAACCCGCAGCAGAATCGCTCGAAGTTTTGAAGAATATTGGTAGGTAGGTCATCAAAGAGCAGACCCACTGTAGTCCTTGTAGAGACAGCCAGCAGCCATCTGTTACGACTGTAAAGGTGCACAATCACCATAGAAGAGTCTTGCGGAGAATATAGCAAGTCCATAAACCACCACTTGTGCACTCACAAAGTTTTTAGAATTGTCCTTAGAACCAGCAATGCTGTTAACCAGTTCCTTGCTGAATTATTCACACATGTGCGAACACTAACAGTCACTACTTCTCACATATTGTCCATATACTATGACCAACAGAAACATGTGCAGTGAAATGTAACTTACAAGTTACTTAAGTTGATGAACTGGGGTCAGTTACAATTTTATAACATAAGAAACAATAACAAAGGTACAAAATACATCATTAAAGAACATAATAGTAGAGATAACATTTTTAGTAATACAGGCTTTACAAAAGAATAGAAATAGACATATACATCAGTGTTACAGGAATTATGATATAAGTAAATAAATAAAATAATGAGAATAGTTTTTGAAACTTTAATTTCACACATGGGAATTGAAACAGAACAGAATTAATAACGTGTAAATATCTTTACAAAGAAAATGACATATTATTAATGCAAATTAAATTTGAGGATAACAGTATTCCTCATCATAGTGAATGTAACTGAATATTAGAAAAATTCTACAACATAAGTCTTATCAGATAAACACATAAAGACAGGAAGAAGGCAAATACACAAGGGTACACAAACACATAGCGGAATGATACAAAAGGACAGGACAGGGTTTGTTTTCAGTGTGACATTTGTACCGCAGTCCAACGCAAAACTTCATTCCATAGATCTTTCATTTTATTTCAACATTTGTTTTCACCAAAAAAAAAATCAATCCAAGCATGCTTTCTGTATTTATACGTTCACATATTTCTTACCTCATTATTTATATTCCATTATCTTACCTCATCATTTATTTCCAAGAAAGTCCTACCTAAACCTGTTGTCACTAAACCCTACTTTTTTGTTCATATCCTCTTTCAAAATACCTTTTTGGCCAAACCATTTTTTTATAACTTCTCAATGCATTTCTTCCAATTCATCACAACTCGTTCTTTCATATACCCTACCCCACCTTAAGCTGACTTGAATCTACTGAGCTCAGATATATATACTAAGGGACGAGGCAATGCAGCAGTACAAAACAATTAACACAAACAGCAATGACAAAAAAATTCAAATTGGCAAAGCAAACAGCAGTGTATCTAAATTAGCAGAGCAAATGCAACATTACAACTAATATGAGCCAATGTGCAGCAACAGGAAAAATAAATCAGTAGTAAAACTTGCTTAACAGAGTAATACAAAGTGAAATCAGTAGCACTATGCCTGGCAAAGAGCAGCGCAAATGCAATAACTTATATCTAAACATGATATATCTTAAAAAAGCGGATAAAGTGCCACTAGAAACCTTCCTAAAAGACAATTTCTATTCCTTCCGAACTGACTATGCGAATGTAGACGAGATGTGGCTCAAATTCAAAGATATAGTAGCAACAGCAATTGAGATATTCATACCTCATAAATTGGTAAGAGATGGAACGGATCCCCCGTGGTACACGAAAAAGGTCCGAACGCTGTTGCAGAGGCAACGGAAAAAGCATGCGAAGTTCAGAAGAACGCGAAATCCTGAAGATGGGCTAATATTTACAGACGCGCGAAATTTGGCACGTACTTCGATGCGAGATGCCTTTAATAGGTTCCACAACGAAACATTGTCTCGAAATTTGGTAGAAAATCCGAAGAAATTCTGGTCGTATGTAAAGTACACAAGCGGCAAGACGCAGTCAATACCTTCGCTGCGCAGTGCCGATGGTACTGTTATCGACGACTGTGCCGCTAAAGCGGAGTTATTGAACGCAGTTTTCCGAAATTTCTTCACCTGGGAAGACGAATGGAATATTCCAGAATTTGAAACACGAACATCTGCTAGCATGAGTTTCTTAGAAGTAGATACCTTAGGGGTTGGGAAGCAACTCAAATCGCTTGATACGGGCAAGTCTTCAGGTCCAGATTGTATACCGATTAGGTTCCTTTCAGATTACGCTGATACTATAGCTCCCTACTTAGCACTCATATACAACCGCTCGCTCACCGATAGATCTGTACCTACAGATTGGAAAATTGCGCAGGTCGCACCAGTGTTCAAGAAGGGTAGTAGGAGTAATCCATTTAACTACAGACCTATATCATTGACGTCGGTTTGCAGTAGGGTTTTGGAGCATATACTGTATTCAAACATTATGAATCACCTCGAAGGGAACGATCTATTGACACGTAATCAGCATGGCTTCAGAAAACATCGCTCTTGTGCAACGCAGCTAGCTCTTTATTCGCACGAAGTAATGGCCGCTATCGACAGGGGATCTCAAGTTGATTCCGTATTTCTAGATTTCCGGAAAGCTTTTGACACCGTTCCTCACAAGCGACTTCTAATCAAGCTGCGTAGCTATGGGGTATCGTCTCAGTTGTGCGACTGGATTCGTGATTTCCTGTCAGGAAGGTCGCAGTTCGTAGTAATAGACGGCAAATCATCGAGTAAAACTGAAGTGATATCAGGTGTTCCCCAGGGAAGCGTCCTGGGGCCTCTACTGTTCCTGATCTATATAAATGACCTGGGTGACAATCTGAGCAGTTCTCTTAGACTGTTCGCAGATGATGCTGTAATTTACCGTCTAGTAAGGTCATCCGAAGACCAGTATCAGCTGCAAAGCGATTTAGAAAAGATTGCTGTATGGTGTGTCAGGTGGCAGTTGACGCTAAATAACGAAAAGTGTGAGATGATCCACATGAGTTCCAAAAGAACTCCGTTGGAATTCGATTACTCGATAAATAGTACAATTCGCAAGGCTGTCAATTCAACTAAGTACCTGGGTGTTAAAATTACGAACAACTTCTGTTGGAAGGACCACATAGATAATATTGTCGGGAAGGCGAGCCAAAGGTTGCGTTTCATTGGCAGGACACTTAGAAGATGCAACAAGTCCACTAAAGAGACAGCTTACAGTACACTCGTTCGTCCTCTGTTAGAATATTGCTGCGCGGTGTGGGATCCTTACCAGGTGGGATTGACGGAGGACATAGAAAGGGTGCAAAAAAGGGCAGCTCGTTTTGTATTATCGCGTTATAGGGGAGAGAGTGTGGCAGATATGATACACGAGTTGGGATGGAAGTCATTACAGCATAGACGTTTTTCGTCGCGGCGAGACTTTTTTACGAAATTTCAGTCACCAACTTTCTCTTCCGAATGCGAAAATATTTTGTTGAGCCCAACCTACATAGGTAGGAATGATCATCAAAATAAAATAAGAGAAATCAGAGCTCGAACAGAAAGGTTTAGGTGTGCGTTTTTCCCGCTCGCTGTTCGGGAGTGGAATAGTAGAGAGATAGTATGATTGTGGTTCGATGAACCCTCTGCCAAGCACTTAAATGTGAATTGCAGAGTAGTCATGTAGATGACATAGCTCAAGCAGAAAAAAAGTACACTAAAGACAACAATGCAGATAAGGGAAATGTCTATTCACATCTTAATGTCTATATCATTAAAGTGGTGCACCACAACTTATTCTACAAAAGAAATTACCAAGTACTTGAAAAGAAAATCATTTATGGAATTCCTGTGAAGGGAAATGTCTTTTTGTGCACCTTCGTTGTTTTGAAGTAGATCATAAAGTTATTATTTACTGTATCTGTAGGCATAAAATATTTATATTAGTACATCTATAAAATTTTGTTTTAACCAATGGAGCTAGATGCTAAATATTAAACAACATGAACAATCTCTCAACTACAAAGACAACAGATGTAAAATGTTTCTCATCATTTCATTAAGAATTTTAGTAAATATTATAAATTACGAGCTCCACAGTGTAAATATATGTTTTCAAGTTTGAGCGTGTCATATTTGCGATGCTTTCTACAAAGAAATGTCAATAGCTAGGATAATGGCCTCCTATTTCTCCACCTGTGCCCCTTAAAGGCACACATTAATGCCTTTTTTCCAAGTGACTGTTGCTCAGCTGGGTCTCCACAGCACATTTACCTTCTTTTCTGAAATATTTACGGCAGCAGTTTCCATTATAGTGACAGTCTCATATAAAATAAAAATTCTAAGGTTAGAAATTTACATTAGAAGTGTGTAGAAACAAAATCTCATATATAATAGTGTCCAAAAAGTTTTGTCAGCATTGTGGTAACTAACATTCACGTATGTACACACATTTCATAACTCTTAAAGTACGATTCTTGATTTCCAACATCCTTTCTCACAAATCAGAGTCCTTAACCACTACTCATTATTCCTTACCTTATTACACATATACATATTCGTCGACACTTCTTCAATATTTCATCATAACAGATACACAGCATAATCAAATTCCTCATATAGCATCAGCTTATTGATCATAAACATACCTCAACAGCATAATACACATCGTCATCGTAATAATAACATCGTAACAGATCAATCACATCTAAAAATCGTCGCAGCGTCTTTCAATAATTTCAAGACCTTCAATAAAGTCATCTACCTCAAACGTGCTTAAAAAATCATGATCACATACCTAATACATGCTACAAAGCTCTCATAGTATCACAATGGTTCCAAAAAAATATGAACAGTTCACACAGTGCAGACAAAATACAATTTCATAAGTGTGAAATTATCCACTGTGTAATTGCCTGAACATGTGTCACTGATGTAGTAAAAAAAATGTTTCTTTCTCTGTTAAATAATCAGATAGCTGTGTAATTCTGTGTTAGAGGAATATGGTACCGACGTGTAAAGTTGTATAAGCAAATACCATATTAGCTAGAGCTCCTTGTGCTTGCCAGACACATGGTACACAATGTAGGCGTGTACCCCCTGAGGATTAATGTAATTATACCCTCAGGTGTTACAGATAACAGCAATGTAATGAAATGTATCACGGAAAACTTTCTTTGTAATTCAAATATCTTTAAAAATAAATGTTTTAAGTACAAAATTAATTACTCAAATGCATGTCCCGTAGCGCTAAATGTGAGTCTTGCTGTAAGATAATTCTGTGGAAGTGTCATAGTTATCGTCCTCTGTAAGCAAAGTTCTGCTGAAGTCAATGTACTCACCTCATCATAAACAAAAGTGAAATGCTTTGCGAATAGATATCGTAGTTATTATTATTACGCTACGGAAAAGGCTGTCTCATTGTAGCTATACCACAAAAGTTACTACTAAAACATGTTTTGCTTTCCAGAATAACACATAAAAACTGTGCAGATATAAAACAGATACACCGCAAAAGCAATAATGTAATTTGTGTCACACATTGCTAGCGTCGTGATATAATCGTGTAGCTGTCAAATAAACTAACAACTGTGTCATCTGGTATCTCTCAGAAAGTACTTTAAATCCATAATGTATTTTCAAGTAAAACAAAATATTGCATTAAAATCTCGTCAGCAGTACAGGTAAATGCTCTAAGTATGTGAGCCTTATAGTCATTACGTAATCATACAACTAACAAGCAAGAATGTACACACACAATAATACCCTGTCCTCTGTTCACTATAACAATGCCTTTGTAATTTCTGTTTAAATAAGTTTGCTTGGTTCTTGACTGGATGTTTAACTTCAAACATTGTTGCATAGTAACAGATTCTAAGTCTGACAAAGCATACTAGTAACTTGAAGGGAAAAATTTTATAGCAAAGACTAAGTTAAAAAGCAGATTATCTTTCAATAAATGGTTTTACATGTGAAATGTGGTGCAATCTTTTACCCATTCTAGTGCGCAGAGTTTCAGCTTAAAAACAGTTATCATGCGGCATATGTCGGTAAGGAATGCCAAAATTTTTCTCAAGGTTTGCGTCTATGTTATTTTTTTTCTGAGCCAGCCGGCGCACGAGGCTGCCTGCGGTGCGAGTCATTGTCTGCTATCTCTTTGTTGGCGTGCGTCGTTATTGGGGTTAGGAGACCTAACTTCTAGAAATTCACCTTGCCAAGAGGGCGCTGTCCTGTTTGAATGCCGCCAGTTCTGATGAAATTCAGGTCTGTCATTATGATTATATCCTCTGTCGTCATGTCGGTAGCTCCCGTAGTTTCTTTCTTGTCGGTTAAGTGGTGGAGAATTTCTCCCTGAATTATCACTGCACGGTGGACCGTTGCGTCTGAAGTTATTCTGTCTCCCGTGATAATAATAGTTCTGGTTGCCATATTGTCTGTCTCTATGATTGTCATACTCATTACTACGGAAATGCGATCTTTCTCTGTAACTATTACTCTGCCAGTGGTTGTCATATGGGTGGTGTCTGTTTTGGTCAAGATTTACGTTGTAAGAATAGCCTTGTCGTGTTCAGTTATTATTTCTTTCAGGCAATTTGATTAAGCAAATGCGGATGAGTTCTGAGGGGCTGTAAGGATTTGACAGGTACTGATTCTTGTGCAACATGGTTTCAAAATATTTCACGAGACTGGAAAATTCAGAGTGTTCGAAATATTTCATCATTATGATGCTATGTGTGTGGCTTGAGACCAATATGCTGAGAGGAAGGCATGATAAAATTCTCCTTCACTGTGGCAATCGTGAATGACCGATCGCATTCTTACAGCTGGTTCATTCTCCAAGTAGCCACACATAAATTCGAATCTGTGCTGTAATGACGAGTTGGGAGGAAAACAATGAAAGAATTGATGAAGCCACGCTTGTGGATGAATGTCGTTGCCGGAATTCTTAAATTTATTTGAATTTACGTGTAGCCATAAACAGCTCATAGTCAAAATCATCATTTCGGCGAGTCGCATGTTGTTCATTGTTACGTCGTTTTGGCGGTTCCATCTCAAAATTCAGTGTACCTCGCCAATTTCTTTCATAATTTCCGAAGTGCCCTGTGTAATTATTTTGTGGCTGTTCCGTATTTCTATGTCCCTCTTCCCGTATTGGAGCGCGAGTGTCCTCTTAAATATGTAATTCTTGTATTACCTGTGTCAACTGATCTTGTACTTCCCGGATTTCTCTTTGGTGTTACATATAAATTCGATTCTGATTTTGTTTAAATTTCCTAATTTGTTCGTACTCTTCTGTGTCAGTGAAGGCTACAGATCTTGTGTCATTCAGGTCATCATCCACCTTTGTAGATAAAATAGTGAACTGAAAGTTCGGCTACTTCTCCGATAGTGAACTTATTTCCTCAGTATGTTTTTAAGAACCAAGTTTCAGAGTGTCCATTTGTGTTGAAATCGTATCTACTGTGTCCTTTAAGTGTTCCTCAGTTTTTGTTCCATTGTGTCTAACTTTTGAAGATTTTGAACCATTGTGTCCAACTTTTGAAGATTTTGTTCCATTGTGTCTAACTTTTGGAGCTTTTGCTGTGTTTGTCCCATTTGTTGTATTAATTGTAATAACAATGCACTGGTGTCTGAAACATGTTCCTCAGAGCTTTTCGGCAGTGAATTCGGCCCGGGAACATTCACAGTTTGACAAGCCGAAAATGTGTCTTGACTTATTTGAGAAAACGATGAGGACACAAAACCTGAATCTACAGTATTTGCGAGATTGTGTCCTGTCATTCCGGATTCCTGAGGCGAGCTGTTGCCGACCGATCGATCGATAGTGCTTCCCTGTTCACTAATTGTTTCACTGTCTACTCCATTATTTGCACCCGCTCCATTTCCCTATGCTCAATTACCAAATTAGTAATGTCTGTTAATTCATTACACAGTGGTGCTGATAAGCCACGCTCGTCATCACTATTATTTCTCAGTTTCCTTTGGAGCCTAGTGTCACGTTTTTCACACGCCATAATTGTCACATTTCACACGATAACACAGAAAAGCACAATCTGAAGAGCAAAATAAGAAAACACATTAACATAATACTGAAAATAAAATCTAGTTAATTCCAAGCGCAGCTGCGAAATACTTGGTGCAAATCTACATGCATGCCACAACTGTTTTACTGTACAACAATGAAAAACTACAACTACAAAGGAAATTCTCTCTATGATTACGCGCTAACAATAAACAATGGCTACACTAATCACACAAACTGCAAGGAAAAAATCAGAAGATTTCATTGAGGTATCCTCGGATGAGAGTCGACATATGAAACGTCCCTTTAGAAAAATGATAGAATTACTGTGCTGGTAAATCCCTTACATTATTTGATTTTAAAACAGCTGAGCAGAACTGAACGTACTCAGACATTTCGCTCTTTACCTATTCTGGTCAACACTAAACTGACACACAATATTTTTAGCGCAACGCAATCTGACTTTCAAAAATCCCTACAAAAGAAAGGCCCTGACTAACATTAACCTATACCTTTCACAAATCACTTACCTCACAAAGATCTTCGTTACTCGAACTACTGCAATACAGCGAGCGCCACTACTGCCAGCTAAATAAAATATTCAAACTACTGAAGGCACTAACTACTGATAGGCATAGTTAGCAAATGAAAGATTTTGATAGAGAACAAACAATGTATTTACCGTAATAGTGTTCAAAAGTCATAATATATATAGCAGTTCATGACATCCATTCTTAAAAATGTACTGTTTCTGATGGACACACGTCCAGATCATCCGCTCTCAAAAATCCGCCATCTCTCTCCCCAAATCAACTACTGCTGGCGGCTCACCTCCAACTGCGCAACGCTACGCTCTGTTAACAGCCAACAGCCCAACACTACAATAGCGAATATTACAACAATGCCACCCAGCCACAGACTGCACACAGCACAGCCAGTGATTTTCATACAGAGCGCTACATGGCGTTACCAATATAAAAACTTAAACAGCCTACTTAGAAGTTCATTTCATTTAAGTGAATTTAATAAAACTTCTAACGCTGCGTTACTCCTGCATTTCATTCAGGCTTGAAAAGTACCATAATTCGTCACTGCACGGTACATTTAATTTATCTCAAGATCTACTCTTGGCTGCAAAATCGTCATAAGGGAATGTGTGTGCATGGATGCCCTGTATATCAGGTGATATTTGCGGGTGACTCGGTTGGCATGGCTCGAGCAGCGCGGTCTTTCCCCAAAGCAGAAAGAAAGGCACCGATGGGCGCTCCGTGCTACATTCAGCCGGCTGTGGGCCTTGAGGGGCTTGTCGCGGATTTTCGCAGCGCTTTCGGCCCAGTCTTCTGGGAAGTCTTATCCGGTACCAACATGACACTGTGACGCTAAACCGAAAAGGAAACCTTACAAAGGCGGATTCTAAACGATTACAAAGCACAACGAGGTAGAAAGATTATAACTAATCGTTCCATTGACGTCGAGGTCACCAGAGACAAACAGTAAATGGGGAGGCAGTCTGTCGTAATGTTGCTGGGAGAACCCACCGAATGAAGTAACAGGAAAAATCTGCGCTCGCGCAGGTTACTCCTTTCATGTTAAAAGAAGCAACTTTCATACTGATTGAGTAATAATATCACCTTCTCAGTTTTGATATTGGAGAATGTATCTGACGCTGCTTAATCGAAAAACAGGTAGACACTTTGCTTCTATCGCTATCTTCTATGTTTGTAGCAAAACTTTGTTTTTATGTACATTTTATTTCATCACAACTGGTCTTGGTTATCCTTCCAAGCATACTATTCGATAGTTTTGTTTTCCTATTTATTGTATCCTCAAAGAGTTAATGAAGAAATGTGCTCAAAATTTTCAAATCTGTGTGAAATAGCCAGCCGGTGTGGCCAAGCGGTTCAGGCGCTTCAGTCTGGAACCGCGCGACCGCTACGGTAGCAGGTTCTAATCCTGCCTCGGGCATGGATGTGAGTGATGTCCTTAGGTTAATTAGGTTTAAGTAGTTCTAAGTTCTAGGGGACTGATGACCTCAGATGTTAAGTCCCATAGTGCTCAGAGGCATTTGAACCATTTTTTGTGTGAAATACACTCCTGGAAATTGAAATAAGAACACCGTGAATTCATTGTCCCAGGATGGGGAAACTTTATTGACACATTCCTGGGGTCAGATACATCACATGATCACACTGACAGAACCACAGGAACATAGACACAGGCAACAGAGCATGCACAATGTCGGCACTAGTACAGTGTATATCCACCTTTCGCAGCAATGCAGGCTGCTATTCTCCCACGGAGACGATCGTAGAGATGCTGGATGTAGTCCTGTGGAACGGCTTGCCATGCCATTTCCACATGGCGCCTCAGTTGGACCAGCGTTCGTGCTGGACGTGCAGACCGCGTGAGACGACGCTTCATCCAGTCCCAAACATGCTCAATGGGGGACAGATCCGGAGATCTTGCTGGCCAGGGTAGTTGACTTACACCTTCTAGAGCACGTTGGGTGGCACGGGATACATGCGGACGTGCATTGTCCTGTTGGACCAGCAAGTTCCCTTGCCGGTCTAGGAATGGTAGAACGATGGGTTCGATGATGGTTTGGATGCACCGTGCACTATTCAGTGTCCCCTCGACGATCACCAGAGGTGTACGGCCAGTGTAGGAGATCGCTCCCCACACCATGATGCCGGGTGTTGGCCCTGTGTGCCTCGGTCGTATGCAGTCCTGATTGTGGCGCTCACCTGCACGGCGCCAAACACGCATACGACCATCATTGGCACCAAGGCAGAAGCGACTCTCATCGCTGAAGACGACACGTCTCCATTCGTCCCTCCATTCACGCCTGTCGCGACACCACTGGAGGCGGGCTGCACGATGTTGGGGCGTGAGCGGAAGACGGCCTAAAGGTGTGCGGAACCGTAGCCCAGCTTCATGGAGACGGTTGCGAATGGTCCTCGCCGATACCCCAGGAGCAACAGTGTCCCTAATTTGCTGGGAAGTGGCGATGCGGTCCCCTACGGCACTGCGTAGGATCCTACGGTCTCGGCGTGCATCCGTGCGTCGCTACGGTCCGGTCCCAGGTCGACGGGCACGTGCACCTTCCGCCGACCACTGGCGACTACATCGATGTACTGTGGAGACCTCACGCCCCACGTGTTGAGCAATTCGGCGGTACGTCCACCCGGCCTCCCGCATGCCCACTATACGCCCTCGCTCGAAGTCCGTCAACTGCACATATGGTTCACGTCCACGATGTCGCGGCATGCTACCAGTGTTACAGACTGTGATGGTGCTCCGTATGCCACGGCAAACTGGCTGACACTGACGGCGGCGGTGCACAAATGCTGCGCAGCGAGCGCCATTCGACGGCCAACACCGCGGTTCCTGGTGTGTCCGCTGTGCCGTGCGTGTGATCATTGCTTGTACAGCCCTCTCGCAGTGTCCGGAGCAAGTATGGTGGGTCTGACACACCGGTGTCAATGTGTTCTTTTTTCCATTTCCAGGAGTGTATTATGGTATTTAACTGCTAAGGTCATCAGTCCCTAAGCTTACACACTATTTAACCTAAATTATCCTAAGGACAAACACATACTCCCACGCCCGAGGTAGGACTCGAACCTCCACCGGGACCAGCCACACAGCCCATGACTGCAGCGCCTAAGACCGCTCGGCTAATCCCGCGCGCAAGGAATATGTAGAGAATTACTTTGTCTATTTCTGCAAAGTTTCCAATATGAATATTTAAGTTGGCAACAAAATGTACTGTTGATAAGAAACTCCCTGTCAGAAATCTGGGGACCTGAACACGAACCCGAATCTTGGCTCTTAGGGTGAATGATGTTACATAATTAACTTTTCAGGTACGGATCACGCTTCCATAGCATCAGTTCTGCCAGAAACTATATTACGCAACGGTCTAAAAAGCAGGAGAGACATAGTAAGTCGTACCGAGATAGCTAATCTGGTAAGAGGATCGACAACGAAATGCTGGGGTTTGAGTTCGAGTCCGCGTCAAGTACACGGTTTCATCTGCCAGAAGATATGTCTTATTTATCCATCTATTCTTTAAGAAGAATTTTGTTTCACTATCATAATTATCTGAATTAATATGTATGTGATTCTTCCCTTGAAACTCCTTTGACAGCCATTTATTTCGTCTTCAAGGACTTCCTTCATGTCTCGGGGAAACTCTAGTGTATATAGGGATGTATCTTCAGATACGTTAGGCTTTCTTCGAATTACTTTGTCTTAGATTCTGTACAGAACTCTGTATGTTAATTTATAAGTTCATTAGACGCATTTCATCTATATAAAGGTTGATTTTGCTAAATTGTGACAAACTGCAGAAAAGAACCCCGAGAGGATAAGGACTAAAAGTGTTTGTGAGCGCAGTTCGGGGCTGCGCCGCAGATTTTTCGTGGAAAAAAGTGTATAAAATCGTTATGAGTATTTCGTATTAATATGTAAGTTAATTAACGATCTCTTTAGTACAAAGATTTCACAGAGTGGTCCAGTGGATACAGGATATATAAATTACGAGTTTGTACCGTCACTGGCCGCTGTATTCCCTATGGGCCAGCTATGTAATCCCTTTGCGCAGTTTTTCATTTCCTTTTCGATGCTGCCATAGCTCTCGCATTCACTCGGCACCGGACGTTATTGAATTCCTGGATATATTTTGCCGCGAGCTTTCCTCGGACTTCTATCTTCTGCGATTCTGAGCATATTTACAAGTCTTATGAGACGACATCTTTCATTATTTTGCAATTTTCAATCAAATTTCAGTCATATTCCAGCGTCTATTTTTATTATCTCAGTTTGTTTCCTAGTAGTGCTTCGCAGGCTCTTCACAATGACACCCCAATCAACATCCTAGGCAAACGCCTTTCTACGCTGCACTAATTTATGACATTACACAAAGCTGATTGTAACAATCAAACACTTGCACCTACAGTGGTACGATGACGTCACAGGCAAACCAAACACTGCGTGACAAACACGTAGGAAGATGATCTATCCGTTGCGGGCTCAACGATTGTTTATATATTATTAGTCTCTTATTTATTAGCGGTTAACTTCTGACGGTATTTTGTCACATAAGGAAGTTCGACCGACGAGTGAATAGATGTTTTAGCGTCAGAATAGGTCAGATGAACATGCGTTCCAAGGGTAGTACATACAATTGAAGATGGAGACAAAATATTTTTGACAATGACTCTGATGTCAGCACCAAGCAGGTGGCCCGCCGGCACGGGGTAAGTGTCACACCCCTGCAGGAGCGTGCAGGCGTTATTACCTACGGACATTCCACCATGGCGACGGTTTTGCAGTTGGTTCGTCGCACAGGCCACCAAAGTGCTGGGATTTCTGTCACCCATCCTATTTGTAGAGGCTACCTTTAAGTGGGTGGTATCGTCAACTTTGGCAACACTCACCTGTGGGCTATGGCCTCACAGGCGAGGCATATCTCCACTTGCTGTGGGTGACCCTGCCTCGCCCGCTTGAAGACGTGCCTTTGGGGTACGCAGGCTAACGTCACTGCTACGTGATGGTGCTCCATATCATTGCTCTCTCTCGTGTGACGCTAAAACACTAGTACAGCAGGATATCCCCACTAGCCCATTGTTCTCATGGGTGCTTTAAGTCATTGAAACCAACACTGTCAAGAAAGGAGAACCTCCGTTGAAACGCATTTGCTGGTGTTTGTCCTTCGCACTCTTTTCCTTCTTATCCTCTCAGGGATCATTTCCTGTGGCTTGTCTCCGTTAATTACACACTGTATAGTAGATCACTTGCAGAATAAGTTCCAGATTCATACAGGGTGTACATAAAGTCCGGGAACACTTTCATTTACTTATTGCACGAGAACTAAACATTGTACAGATGTCATGAGAAACTCTGCAGATTTTTCTTTTTTTTCAAACATTCGATATGCGAACCATGAGGACCCGGCAGACGTCAATACGGTAATCGAATTCTTGCCATACCCTTCCCAACATACGATATTCTATGCCCTGTTTTATTGCCCTTCATGGCAGTCAATCCTGGGCTTGTATTTCAGCAAGATAATGGCGTCGTCGACTGTGGCAGTCGTTCCCCGTATTCCCTCCCGGAGCTCTGCTACATCACGTGGTAGAGGCGGTACATACACCAGATCTTTAATGTGTCCCCACAGAAAATCTCATACGGAGTGAGATCTGGTGATCGGGGAGGCTTTTTCATGAAACAGCTGTCACCTTCTGTAGCACGGCCGATCCATCGATGCGGCAGCTCCGTGTTCAGGTAGCCACGAACATCACGATGAAAATGGGGTGGAGCCCCATCCTACTGAAAGATGAACGGAGAGTCCTATTGCATTTGAGGCAGCCATTGCTGCAACATGTCCAAGTATGAATATCCAGTGACAGTTCTCTCGGCTAAGGAGAATGGCCCGTACAGTTTTCGACGTGACAAGGCACAAAAAACATTTACCTTTGTGGAATCACGCTCAAATTCACTGCATTCGTATGGATGCTTTGTATCCCAGATTTGACAATTATGCCTGTTCACTTTCCCATTAATGTGAAAAGTGGCTTCGTCGCTAAAAATTAAGCGATCAACAATGCCATCCCCATCCTCATTCAATTGTTTCAATTGCGAAAAAAACTCAAAACTTCTGCACTAGCTTTAAGTTGATTGGTTTCATAGACAGCTTCTGTCGCAGAACTTTCCACACTATCATTGGAGCCATTTCGAGTTCACGGGATGCACGACGCGCCGATTTCTTTGGACTCCTTATGAATGACCCTCGTACGCGCTCCACATTTACTTCACTCCCACTGGGACGTCCGCTTCTCTTTGCCGGGTACTAGCCGCCCGTAGTAACGCATTTGTTGTGCCGGTGGTACATGGCCTTCCTTTTTGGTGGCTTCTTACTATATTTCGTTATAAACCTCCTTTGAACAGCTGGAGCACGCTTGTTTCTGTCGAATTCCAACACACAGAGAGCTCGCACCGCACCTGAACTCGCCATGTTTGTGGCTTGCGCTGACTATCAGCAAATTACTACTACACTGTGGCGGTACACATGAAAAAAACTTTCAGGGTTTCTCTTCCAAATGACATGTGTATGATATCTGTACAATGTTTGGTTCTTGTGCAACAAATAATTGAAAGTGTTTCTGGACTTCTGTACACGCTGTATTAATCCCGTAATATTCAATATTTTTCCGTTCACGTATAAGACAAAAATGGCAGTAGATAGATGATTAGTGTCAGCTTAAAAGCTGAAAAGCATAAAGAATTGTAATGTAATATGCACAAGTAGATGAAATAGTTACATATAGTTTGACTATACGATAAATAATAGATCACTGAAATAATTCGAAAACTTCAAATATCCAGGAGCCCTCGTCTAGAGCAACTTTGGTCAAGATTTGTGTAACCGAGTCTGTTCAGCACTCCGGCTTCCACCAACAATGCACCGTTCCGAGTAGTTGTGTGCGTGAGACGGCTATATGCTGAAGGATATACACGCGAGAATAGGTATGTGAATCAGGGATTTTCTCTGCCTCGTGATGACTGGGTGTTGTGTGATGTCCTTAGGTTAGTTAGGTTTAAGTAGTTCTAAGTTCTAGGGGACTGATGACCATAGATGTTAAGTCCCATAGTGCTCAGAGCCAATAGGTATGTGAAACACATTGAGACTATTTCTAATAAGCAGACCACACAGCAAAGGAATTTTTGTGTTCTATTATATTTTCAGTGCACAGAATTCAAAACTCAAATTTCACTATTTACAAAGCAAATCAACCCAACTACCCCATTTCTAAGGATAATCGACTTTAAAGTTTTCCGAACATCTGTAATCCTAATGCAAGTACGTCTTTTGAGAAGGCCCGTGGCTGTGTGGAAGAATGCTCACCAGCAATGTGGAGGACCAGGTTAAATCCCTGAATGTGGTATATTTTTTAAAAAATTTGCATGTTCTACAAGCACTGCCGTGAAGTTTAAAATTCATATGGGTGAAAATACTAGTAATTTATAATTTTTTTAAAAAATTTAAACGGCCTTCATTATGCATTATAAACTGTAGCCTTGGTAAAGGTGGGTAGACATACCAGAACATAATACGAAACTATATCATCGATATGGTCAGCTACCATGAAAATGGCCAACGATTTGAAGACAGGAAAAGGAAAAGCAAGAAGGAGCACCTATAGTATAGTATAGTCAAAGTTTCATATAGTCATAGTTTCGCCAAAGTGTGTGATGGGTACAACTAGCTGGCCGCTAATGTTAAAAATGTACAAATAAACCCTAATGCAATTTAACTAGCTTCGTGCTCTCCTTGCCTGGGACGTAACATCGATAACTCATGCTTACCTCTCTGAAAATGAGCGAGTGTGGGAGAGTCCATCTGAACCTTTGTACTCTGCTCTAATTTAGAGGCATCTCTCTCCTACAAGTATATTATTCAGCGCATCTGAAGCAAGCGTACTCTTCCTAATCCCACCACAAGCATACCCTGCAATCTCTCTTCAGTTAGTATTTTCTGACTTTACTCTCGAAACATTGGCTTGTTCTGCAAGCGTAAGAATCTTGCTGACCAATTTCATCAGACCTTGCCATTTACGATCAACAACAATTTTATAAACAGGTTTAATAAATTGCGACTCTCAAGCATTTTGTCATTGATAACGAATAATGATATGGCGTGGGAATGAACGTAAAAGATCAGTCCCACTACATGGCAGATTGTCAATCCAGGCCAACCGAAATTCTTGCATGTGAACATATGTGGAAAAAACGCACGTTCTGCGGAAATAATTCCTGTCAGTCAGTAACCGATCCTCTTATTCAAATTTTAATGAACATTCCTGTGTGGTGTGGCCATAACCAATGATTTGTCCCAAGGTCTCAAGCTCTAAGTTCTTTACCTTGCTTTCGGATGTTATCTTGCCAAAAAGAGTCCTAGTATATCACAGAATGGAATGTAAGCAAGCCTCCCACGCACCTTCTGTGCAGATATGGGGCACTGCGACTTCCCTGTTCTGTACCTGCTCAACAATGGCTTTTAGTGCTGAACAAGTTTATGACACACCAGTCACTCTAAATTAAATTCTCTGTCATGAGCCAGCTAAAGAACGTGCCCAAGGCTGCAGCAAAAACGTCTCTTCCTCACTATAGTAAAAGGAAAGGAGAAGAAGAAGTAATTAGCAGCGCAGTCATTGGCAACACGGTCTGTAGTTTTCGTGTAAAGTTAAATAATTGCCTATACTGACTATTGGAATCTGCAGATTACATTATAAAAATCTGCGCATAAACTACCATGAAATATCACTTCCTCACCGTTTTCAGAAAAGATGCCAGTAAAATTGTGCTGGGACTGAGCGGTAGAAAGAATTAATCAGACACTTTTATTGCGTTTTGGGTACTTTTTCCATTTTTGTTTTGCGTGGTAATCAACTGGTGAGTTTCGTACCATGTATCATGGATGGAGAAGATTAGTCTGCTGCCAAGGTGACAACCTGACAATATACATGCATAGTTGCGGCGGGGTAGGGTCGGTCTGTCGTTCATTCGTCTCCTTTGCTATCTCTCTCTCTCTCTTAGTCACTTTCATCGAATAGTTCAGTTGCCTCTCTATTTCGTCCTTCCGACATCCCTGCACTCTGCATTAGTAGATACAAGATAGGCAGTGTAAAGCAGCGTTGATTAAACTTACCTAATATCTACCACACAGAGGCCGCGTAACACAAGTTGAAATCAGTTCCTGTAAGTTCATTTTCACAAATTTCGGGTGGTAGGAGTATACAGTTTAATTGTTGTAAGCATCTGAAAATTCTATTAACGTCTTTTTATTCATAAGGAAGCCGATGAAACGGCTATCAAGTCCATATTTAATAAGGCAGATGCTCTATCATTCCATGTTCACCGTCTATACAACATGTTTCACACGAAAAAGCTGCCAGAATTCCTGCAAGTTAGTCCCAATTAATTTTTGCGATCTAACAGTCGCTGACCCACCACTATTAGCGAGTTGAACATTCGGTCGTTTCAGTGGTCTTCTATGTTAGAAGTGCTCGCCAAAGTATTCCATAAAGAACACGGAATATGCCACGCGGCATTGTTACTATGACCAAAAGATGACATGCTTATAAAACTTAAACTAATTAATTCCGAAACATCGCACTTTCCTCAAAATGTTCATAACTTAAACCGCTTCAGCCGCGACACGTTCTATCTGAAATGATCTCACTAGCTCTTCATTTTACATACTAATTTCGCCGGCCGGTGTGGCCGTGCGGTTCTAGGCGCTTCAGTCTGGAACCACGTGACCGCTACGGTCGCAGGTTCGAATTCTGCCTCGAGCATGGATGTGTGCGATATCGTCAGGTTTAATTAGTTCTAAGTTCTAGGGGACTGATGACCTCAGATGTTAGGTCTCATAGTGCTCAGAGCCATTTGAACCATTTGAACCACATACTATTTTCGTGAAGACATCTAGCTTGGTGTTACTCGGAAGCAGGTTAGCGAGCGACTCTGTCGATGGTCCTCTCCTCTCTGCCAATCTAATTATCTTTGCGCGGGAACCGCTTAATTCTGATTGGCTATTGATCTGAATGACCAATTAGAATGATCCTTCGAGATCATTCTCGGGGCAAAACTTGCCATAGCCAACCACTAATCAGATAGTCATTTACGCAATTACAATTTCAATTTCTAATATATTGTTTAATAAAATAGAACGAAATGCAAAATATTCTTTAAATTAATATAGAAACTTTTCCGCTTTAGACTTTTATTCTGGCTGCTCTCTTACAAAGGAAAACACACATCGACCTACATCACCAGGTTGCAACACAATTTTCCCACGGTTGAATTTATAAGGTTTTAATGTATGTCCCACAAACACTTTCTCATTCTTTCCCATGTATGCACACAACAAAATAATAAACAAATAATAATTTTGAAAATAATTTTGAATGATTTTTTTTCTACATAACGTAAAGTAAATAAAATTTTGAAAAGAAAATTTCATTTAAGTGATTTTATATACTGTGAGCTTTGTTATGACTCCAAATGATATTAAAAGATATTTGGTTATTGTTCCTGAGTTTTGAAAAATAAGTGTCGGTTTTAGGGCATTTAAGTAATTTTCTCTATCTCTGTAACTATAATAGATAAAAAATCTGAAATTTTGACAGGATACCTTCCTTAATAACAAAAGATTGCGTACCAAGTTTGAACAAAATCGGATTACAATTACTACGGTTGATTTAGATTCGTAGAGGGTATGAATCTACATACCTACTGAATGTTACCTGAGACCTTTCTCAAGGCTGGTAACGTCAGCTGCGCTGTGAGTCAGAGCGAAGAAAAAACATACCCATCCTGAAGCCACCGTGCTACACGGCTGCGTGCCTTACTGCATAGAATGTTATCCCGTGATAAATGTCTGTAATCTATCCTTCGCTAGATCAGCGTTCAGTGAATCATGTTACTATCTTACCTGAATACTGTTTTAAAAAATCCTCATAGGCATGACACTCCATCACGTCTGGTGAAATATGAAAGGCTCGGTGCTCCGCCGCTACCGGTAATACCCACAACTGGCAATGTCTCATCCGATTATTATATTATTGTCATTTTCCAATATTGCCTCAATGGCTACTGAAGTCGTCCACATGCAATTCATAACAAACTCCTCCTTATCATCCAGCTCTATTCTTTCTTTCACACTCTAACACAGTTGTGAGACTGGTTGATTTTTTCTCTAACACTGCCTGTTCAGTAGATCTTTTAGGTGCAAGATATGTCACTGGCCTTTTCATTTGTCGCTCCTGAGGGCCACAACATCTATTATTATGTTATGTATTACTGTAGTGTCTACAACTCATCTAAACAAACTTGCAATTTATAAACTTGCTGTTACTCGATCCCTTTCTCCTCTTCAACACAGCTTAATTGTTTTCAACAATTTACTTCGTATCATTGCGCTCTACAGCTTTTTTAGCGTCATTGCAAACGTTTAACTTATGCACACCCACTTGGCTTCCTGAATCCAGATTACATGGTATAGCTACATCTCCAAATGCCGTAGGAATTACGGGGTACGCAGTGTCATTTGGTCCGTTTCCGAACTGAGCGACATCTTTCTGACAGTTTCTTCTTGAAGTCGTCTTAATTTACCAGTAAGGCTCCTGGAAGATGACTCCCATCTCACGGCGAAGTTGGAGCCTCAGCCACTAATCTATCTCGCCTCATTTTCCTCTCTTCATTTTCTCAAGGGTTCCTTTGCGGACCTGGACCAAATACTACTACAATTTCCTGACACTCTTGCGTCTTGTCACCGCGTTCTCTGTAATTTTGTCTCTCATCTGTCCAATATCGTGGCGCCCATCAACCACGAGGATTGTTCTTACGTCATTTGTTTCCAATTTTATGGGGTGATTTCAATGCTCACCAGTTCATAGTGGTGGTCCACATTGTGCTGGCACATAGCGTCTTTGGATAAAGTGCACCGGTTCTGTACAATCCATGATCATAACCGACCTCTTAAGGTAAACACAAAAACTCGCCTGCTTCATTCATCCCACGACTGGCCAACGTAATACTTTCGTGAATCGTGTTCGATAATTTTCTTTGACATACATATTAACTCCTGCCCAAATAGTGCATCGAAGAATTTGTTTGTTTTCACCATTTCTTTGAAATACTAAGCTGAATTACGAAATTGCATAAGACCCCATCATTAGAACGCCTAGTTTCATGTGCTCCTTTTCTTCTTCCGCGGCCGGAGTAGCCGAGCGGTTCTAGGCGCTACAGTCTTGAATCGCGCGACCGCATCCTGCCTCGGGCATGGATGTTTGTGATGTCCTTGGGTTAGTAAGGTTTAAGTAGATCTAAGTTCTAGGGGACTGATGACCACCGCCGTTTAAGTCCCATAGTGCTCAGTGTCATTTTTTCTTCTTTCGCCCAAAACTCGTGCAAAAACGCCTGTCAAATTCCTCGTACATCCTGCATTTTGGCACGATAACTCGCATCATGGAGGCTGCCTCTTCCCGAAGACGCACTGCTACGATATCGGTTTGCAACTGGCAGGCCATGGCCTCAGAAGTCTGTCATAGACAGTTCGAGTCAAATTTTTGAAAACGTACTGTTTGAGGTAACCAGGAACAGCGCTTGTTTTTGTAACAAACGAAATGATTTCTCATTTAGTCCTTTTCGACCTCCTGATCTTCTATTCCCATCGATATGGCTGACCGTATAGTCACATATGTCGATTCAAGATCCTGATGTGCATGACTAATTCTATCTCTTGACTGCCTTTGTCTCTCCTCTTCCCTCAGCCTTATTTATTAACGTCTCTCAAATCCTTGTACTGGTACCTGAATCACTGTTAGATTCTCCCTCCTTAAGCAATTCTACCAGCGCATCTCTATTATGACATCTGATGTCTACTTGTAATCCCTTAAATTGAAACAACAAGCTTATTTCCTCCATATCTCTCAAGTTCACAGGAATGTCTCTACCTGAATCTGCACCACTACGTAATGACCACTGCTCATTTCTTGGGTTACTAATTTACTGCCACAAGTACTGATTTGTTTCTTAACAATCTATTTAATTCTGTCTTCGGATTTCTTAATCTATTTCCCGATCTATTTATTTAATTGTACCTTCTTTCCGTACATGACCCGTTAACGGCATTTCTTGAAATGTTTACTATGTTCTTTCAACTGTCCTTCAGTCGTTTTGAATTGTGCATAATTTTTCTTGTTATGCTGTTTATTAATCAGTGGGAATGCTACGAAATTTTTGTCCATCTTTTTGTAACAGTCTTCCGCTCTTTTATGCTGTTTCTTATTTTCTAATGCTACCTCAAGTAAGAATGACTGGAGATCAAAAGATGTCATGCGATCGGTAACACTCTTTCTCACAGTCTCATGTTCAGCGTCCACGGAGTTTTCCGCTGCATGTGAGATTGTCATATCCTCTCCACATAACAGTTATGCTTCAAATGATTCCTTCTTCTCCTGTATGTTATCCAATTCAGTATCCGTCAATACCGATCCTTCCAAATTGCTCTCACGATTTTCTCTAACGTAACCATGCTGCGATCTGTCTTGCTCGACTTCCATGGACTTCCCAGGAATAAGCAAATATCTGACATAGACATTCCATGAAACACAATGAAATGCTACGAAAAACACACACTAAAATATTACCCCCAAAAGTGCAACGTGGAAACTCAGGACAATGATAGACTCTACTCATCTGCCCCTGCTGTGTGACAAGTAGAATTTAGCTCAGCGCAAGAAACTTATAGTTAATTTAAATTCTTGGAGTTACTTTGTTATTGTTGTTTTCGTCTTTACTTTTCGGGTTAAAATACGATCACTAAGCAAATGAAACTTTCTGGAAGATTAAAACTGTGTGCCGGACAGAGACTCGAACTCGGGACCTTTGCCTTTCGCGGGCAAGTGCTCTACCACCTTTTTTGTTTTTTGTTTGTTTCTTTTGTAATCTCATTTTGTTCGTTATTGTTCGTGGCGAACTTCACCTGACGCCCATTGAAGTTCGTTATTGATCCATTCACTCAGTTTTTTTTTGTTTTTTTATTTATTACAGAGGGCAGCTAACCCTCTGACTGAACAGGCTGAGCTACCGTGCCGGCAGCCCAACTGATCTACCCAAGCACCTCTGTGAAGGTTGGAAGTTAGGAGACGAGGTAGTGGCAGAAGTACAGTTGTGAGGACGGGGCGTGAGTCGTGCTTGGGTAGCTCAGTTGCTAGCGCACTTGTCCGCGAAAGGCAAAGGTCTCGAGTTCGAGTCTCGGTCCAGCCCACAGTTTTAATCTTCCAGGACGTTTCATATCAGGGTACACTCCACTGCAGAGTAAAAATCTCATTCTGGCACTAAGCAAATGATTCAGATCGTAAAATTCTTTGATCTAAAACCTACTATATATATCAGAGGATTCAAGGATTAGAAAATCTTCGAAAATGGTTGATAAATTAATATTTATGAACCTAAAAATTTGCTTCATATATCAGAAGATCACGGGATTCCAAAAATAAATACTGGTCAGGAGCCACCAGATTTCTGTTTGCGGAGTCAGTTGAGCTATTTAAAGTATCCCTAAGACGCTACTCACCCTATCCCTGGTGTCGACAGTCTGCCGCCGGCAGTGCTGCGAGGCGGTCACGCGCCAGAGCGCTGCGGGCGAGGCGCGCACGGTGTGTTTGTGTTTACTTCGGCCGCTGTAAGTGCCGTTTTCCCTTCTAGACCACCATGGCGCACAACTATCGGAAGAAGACATTACGTTTCAACTTTTGATCCGACTTTGCCCGACCCAAGGCCGTGGAGGTAGAACATTTTTTCGCGATGAAGTTAAGATACCACCAACGGATCTAATTGGTATCCACTTGTCGATAGTTAGCAGTACCGTCTACGTCAAAATGATTAACGATGCGGCGTGCGACAAGGTGCTTCAAGAGGCAAAACGTGGACTGCGCTTCTGCCATTCCGACGGCAACGTCGGACCCGTTACCGTCGATCACGCAGGTCTCGGCGCACGGACGATAAGGATCTTCAAACTACCGTTCGAACTACCTGCAGACGTCGTCATCGAGGCGCTCCGTCCCTATGGAAACGTTCTGGAACATGTTGCCGAACGATGGGTACAATTTCAGACCTATCCCGTTTTAAACGGTGTTAGACAGGTCCGCATCGAGTTGCAGAAACACGTGCCTTCTTATCTACGTATCGGAGGCTGCCGTGCCATTATAATGTACGACGGCCAACCTCGAACCTGTTCCGGTTGCGGGAAAGAAGGTCACCTACGGTCTGAATGCATTCAACGACGTGTCGCGCAGCTCCCGTTGTCGGAAGCGTCCGTCGCACCCACGATGACCGCCCTACCGGTCACTTACGCAGCGGCTCTTGCCACGTCTACAGTTTCGTCCAGTCCGTCGCCCGGTCCTTCCGATCGGCACGTCCCACCGTCCCAGTCACCTATGGACGGTGCGGACGTCCCACCTGACAATCTTGCCGCCGAACAGGCTCCCGCACCGGACGCTGAGGAGAACAGTACTTCTTCACAACACCTGTTTGACAGTTTCATTGAACCCACCGACGCATTCGAACCAGGTCGACGCTCTTCCTTGCCGTCGTCCGACACTGAGGAACACGTGCGCAAACAACGCTCGCCACGTAGGCGCAAACGCCGTCGCCGTTCACCCACGGGCTCTCAAATCGTCGCCACCCGCGACGACGAAGACGACACCTAACCAACCGACATTTCCATGCAGAGGTCGGCGGACAACTTTCACGATGATCAAGACATTTCGCAGGATGGGACCTCTATGGAGGTCGCCACACACAATGTAACGATCGGTGCGCCGGTTGAGACGCCTGTCTCCCCGCCGACAACTCCAGATCTCACTCACAACGACGCAATTCCCATGGACATTGGACGGACCCATGGCACAGGAGCATGGGCCGACGAGATTGAGGAAGATACGCCCCCTCCTCCGGATGAGTTTCCTCCGCCGGACAAGGCTGCCTGTTAACATGAAAAGCGAGGCCCTGCAGCTGATGGGACGGGACTTCCTGTCGGTGCCCTCCTCTTACTTCCCTTGGTGATGGTAGATGCGCGTCCACCACCACTTAAACAAACGTATCGGTTTGCCACGCTGAACATCAACATGATCGGCACTGTACCCAAGCTGCAACTCCTATGTGACATGCTTCGGGCCTCTGACGTCGACGTCGCCCTTCTTCAGGAAGTACGCGTTGCCACACTACCACCAGTCTACGGCTACGACTCATACACGTCCACATGTGATCAATCAGGGCGTGGAGTGGCTTTCTACATACGCGAAGGAATCCCACTCAAGGACACGACAATCCTTCCCTGTGGAAGAGGCATGGCTGTTACCATCTTCGACACGCGCGTCATCAATATCTACGCTCCGTCTGGCTCCACGAACCGTCGGCAGCGGTCCACTTTCTTCGGACATGACGTAGCCCCCCTGTTTTCTGGACGCTATGATTACCTTATCATGGGAGGCGATTTCAACTTTGTCCTCCATCCGCAGGACCAAATGCCTGGTTATTCGCCATGCCCGGCGCTTCTCACCTTAATCGAAGATTTTCACCTAGTGGACGTTTGGGAGAAAATTCATGGCAATACCCCCGGTTTCACCCATTATACAGCACATTCTGCGAGCAGACTGGACCGGTTATATGTTTCTGCCCACCTTGGCAATGACGTCGCCCAAGCTGAACGGTGGCCCCTTGCATTTTCGGACCACTGCGCCGTCATTTGCTCCGTGGCTCTGCCACCTCAGTCAGTGTGGCGCAGCAGAGGTTACTGGAAGCTTAATACCTCCCTCCTTAATGATCCACACTGCCGACAATGTATTGCCACTACGTGGGCGTCTTGCGAAAGACGCCTTCCGCAGTACACATCCACGTTCCATTGGTGGCTCAAATGTGCCAAACCTGCGATCAGAAAGGCCTTCATACAATGTGGCAAGGAAGCAGCAGCATGGCATCGAGACACCACAAATTTTTACTACGTCGTCCTCCGTGAGCTCGATACGCTCCCTCCATCACCTGACACCCATAGGGTACGAAAATGTACCAAAGCTCGTCTCCTCTCTCTTCAACGTGCACGACTGCATGGTGTCGTGGTGCGTTCCCGACGACAAGACCTCCTCCACGACGAAACCCCATCCACAATCCATGGCGCATCCGACCACAGTCGTCGACGTCGACTCTTCGTCTCCCACATCAAGACCTCCGATGGCGTTCACCACACAACACAGGCGGCGGTGGTGTCTGCCTTTGCTGAACATTATCGCCAATTTTATGATGATGAACAGATGGCGACGCCCATTCCTGATGATCTCCGTCCTTCCCCTGACCGGACACTCACCGTAGCGGAGTCAACGTCCATGATGTCTGCAATCACCGCAGAAGAGGTAGTAGATGCGATCAACAGAGGGGCCAAGAACAAATCACCAGGACCAGATGGTCTCCCAGTGGAGTTTTACCGGGCGTTCACCACGTTGATGCTTCCTCTCTGGACGGAAATGATTCAGGAACTCTTTACTCCATCCTTCCCAATTCCACCTGAATTCGTCACTGGCATTCTTCTACCTGTGCCTAAACCGAAGGGAGGGTCTCATGTCTCTGCATATCGCCCCCTTACACTCCTGAATGCAGACTATAAAATCTATGCAAGCCTCTTAGCAGCGCGCATGCGCACCGTCTTACCTACGGTCCTTTCACCTGAGCAGACTGCACGTGGTTGTGGGGCCACCTTACAAACAGCCATAGGAGAATGCCGTGACCTCATTGCACTGGCGTCGGTTTGTCGCCTTCGTGCAGCACTGGTATCCGTCGATTTCACGAGTGCCTTTGATCGCGTTCGACACCCATTCCTCCTCATGGTGGCGACACGTATGGGGTTCCCATTACTTTTTGTCGATGCCATTCGCCGGTTACTACTTCCCGCCGTCTCGATGGTACAAGTCAATGGGAGGCTTGTAGGACCGATTCCTATACGACGCTCTGTACGTCAAGGATGCCCTATGTCTACTTTACTATATGCCATTGCACTTGAGCCCCTCATCACTGGACTTACCTCTAGACTACAGGGCATCACTTTGCGCGACTACACCTTTCACTGTAGGGCTTATGCGGACGATCTCCTCTTTCTCACCTGCTCCTCCACGGAACTCAATGACGCCATCCAATGGATCCACCAGTATGGACGTCTTTCAGGTAGCATTCTTAATGTCCGTAAATCGACTATGATGCACATTGGGCGCGGCCTCCTGGCTATGGTGCCGAACCCACTCCCAGTCAGTATCACCCTTCGTTACTTGGGTATCGAATTTACGAGCTCCACACACCGTACAGTGGCCCTGGCATACCGGCGGCTTTTGCGGTCGATTCGGCACCATGTCCGCTGTCAAGTGCACCGTAACTTAAACCTACTCCAACGTGTGTCCTATGTCAACATGTATGTAGCCCCTAAACTGGTACACGTCGCCCAGATCCTCCCAATGCCGTTACTCCTTGGCCGCCGCATCCAATCAGCCTTTGGATATTTCGGGTCAGCAGGGGCACTTTTCAAAGTCCGCTACAGCACTTTAACATTGCCTCCTGCAAAAGGTGGCCTCGGACTCGTCAACGTGCGGGCACGATCTTCTGCACTCTTTGTCCACACTCTGTTGCGGCACTGGCAGGGGACGGTTCCATCCTTAACACGTAGTCTCTTAGATATCCTCCGACCAGCTTCTCTCGATCCACCGATCAATGTGGCACCTATTTCTCCATTATTGTACCACGTCGCCAATTGTTTCATAGAACTCAGCTACGTTCGGGCCGATCTTCCAGTCGCCCGTCCTCCCCGTACAAAAGATTATTATCGTTTGTTTATGCTGTCCAACCCTTGCGACCCCATGGTGCTACGGCATCCTGACATTAACTGGCGCACAGTTTGGGGGTGTGTGCATGCACCCTTTTTACCGTCGTCTGTGTCTGCACTCTGGTATGTTTTAGTTTATGGAAAGTTCCCGACTAACAGTCGACTTTATCGCATAGGACTGGCCACCTCCCCACTCTGCCCTGACTGTCAGCTCGAAGACACCGACGAGCACCGTCTTACGTGCCCCCTGAAACAAAACGTATGGCTCCTCATCCAACGAATCGTGGGCTTTTACCTCCGTGCCCCGCCAACGACGGTAACCCCGGATTTCCTGTTGTTGCCCCAGACATTTCACTACCCTCTTGCTAAGCACCATACTCTCATCTGGTTTCGAGGACTGGCTTTAGAATTCCTCTTTCAAAATGGTCCGCATACAGTCCTTGACTTCTGGTACAAAGTTGTGACCTCGCATAGCACCCTCACCCGAAAACCATCTTACCGACAAACTTTTGCCGGTTATCTCGGCAGCGTCTTCCTTGACCCCCCTCAAAGCTCGGGTGTACCATGCATACCTGTCACATGATGCAACACCCTTATCCACGTTCCCATGCATCTACAAAAATAATAATAATAATAATAATTAAAAAAGCAAGAAGACAGAATATGTTATACTTTGTTGTATTTAATGTTTTTCTTTTTAATGTATTTATTTATTTTTTTGCTTAACTAACAGTCATTTGTATATTTTTAAATGGAATGGTACCTTGAAGAACTCTTGCATTGTGAATATATATGTACTTTTCGTTTCTTCAATACAAAAAAAAAAGTTGCTAGCGCACTTGTCCGCGAAAGGCAAAGGTCTCGAGTTCGAGTCTCGGTCCAGCCCACAGTTTTAATCTTCCAGGACGTTTCATATCAGGGTACACTCCACTGCAGAGTAAAAATCTCATTCTGGCACTAAGCAAATGATTCAGATCGTAAAATTCTTTGATCTAAAACCTACTATATATATCAGAGGATTCAAGGATTAGAAAATCTTCGAAAATGGTTGATAAATTCATATTTATGAACCTAAAAATTTACTTCATATATCAGAAGATCACGGGATTCCAAAAATAAATACTGGTCAGGAGCCACCAGATTTCTGTTTGCGGAGTCAGTTGAGCTATTTAAAGTATCCCTAAGACGCTACTCACCCTATCCCTGGTGACATACAGGGAAAGGGAAGCTCCCGTAAGATCAATGAAGTTTAAGAGAAACAATGTTAAGTAGTGGATAACGTCTTAGTAACTAAAAATTACCTGGGTTGCCCCATTAAACTTAAGTGTGTCGATATCACAACCTGCACGATGCACTGCTGGAAAAAATAGTACATTCTTTTAGAGGTTTCCAATTCACTCAAGAATTATTGTTGCAACAGCGTATAAGGAGAAAATGAAATAATTACATGTAACTAATGTAGCCTCCACTGGAGGCATCACGTCAATCGTACAGTTGGCAGATACTGGTGTGAAATACGATATGCCCCAAGTGATTGACCTGTTCGTGTAGTTCTGTTAGAGTTGTTTTGGCGGTGTGGACGAGCTGTTCTAGGCGCTTCAGTCTGGAACCGCGCTGCTGCCAAGCTCGGTCGCAGGTTCGAATCCTGCCTGGGTCATCGATGTGTGTGATGTCCTTAGGATAGATAGGTTTAAGTAGTTCTAAGTCTAGGGGACTGATGACCTCAGATGTTAAGTCCCATAGTGCTTAGAGCCATTTGAACCATTTTTGAACTAGCCGCACGAGGCACGTCTCGTCCCATTATATCACACACGTGATATCCAGACATGATAGTGGCCAGGGAGTTGTCGCACATCTTGCAGAGTACGCTGAGTTTCATTAGCAGTGGTGGGCTACCACTATCCTGTTGGAATAACACTTCACCTTCACGTTGTAAGAACAGCAAAAGAACGGGTGTATCAACATTTCGCACGTTCCGAATGCTGGTTAGCGTCCCCTACATAAACGTCAAAGGTGCATGAGAGTTTTCGGTTATCGTACCCCAGACCATAAGGCCAGGGGTGGGGCCAATGTACATTCGACGAATGCACTTTATAAAGACAGCGCTCACCAAGTCTACATCGTACCGCGCATACCATTACTTGCGTGCTGGCAGAATCTGCTTTCATCGCTGAATACCTCGGCGTGCCATCCATCGTCGAAGTGATCATCTCACGGCACCAGTCGAGCCGTCGACGCCGATGTTATGGCGTAAGTATAAGACGGCCTGGAGGTGTGTGCGTATGTCGTCTCGCTGCTAATAACCGGTTCGCAACAATTAATGTTGACACGTCTTGCTACACAAGCCCTTTTATTTGTGCTGTGGTAGCTGTACGATCTGGCACTGCCGCTCTTACAATACGACGATTCTGGACAGCTAGTGTGCTGCGTGGACGTCCTGGACCACGTCTACTGGTGTGAGAATGTTCAAATAACCACTGATACCAGCATCGTTGCACAACCGACGCAACACGTCCAAATTGTGTTGCTGTTCTCCGAAAGGATCATACTGATACTCGGAAAGTCACAATTTGACAACCGCTGTTGCATGGCTGCCTACTTAATTTGCACGTTTCCACCACACTGAGCCTTCTGGCTGTGAGTACTCCCTATTAAATGTTAGACGTGAGAGGCTCACTGGTGGCTACGCCGTTACGCTATTTGTTGGCCGACGATGGTGAAACTGTTAGCAGTTCATCTACTATCACCCAGGTGGTAGAAGCCCTCATCGGATCAAAATCAACGTAGTCTTTCAAGACGTACTAATTTTTACTGGCAGTGTACACTAGTGGCCATTAAAATTGCTACACCAAGAAGAAATGCAGATGGTAAACGGGTATTCATTGGACAAATATATTACACTAGATCTGACATGTGATTACATTTTCACGCAATTTGGGTGCATAGATCCTGAGAAATCAGCACCCAGAACAACCACCTCCGGCCGTAATAACGGCCGTGATACGCCTGGGCATTGAGTCAAACAGAACTTGGAAGGCTGCCCATGCAGCAGTCGAATATTTTCTGTATCCAGAAAGTCCCGTACAGGACCTGCAACTTGCGGTCGTGCATCATCCTGCTCAAATGTAGGGTTTCGCAGGGATCGAATGAAGGGTAGAGCCAAGGGTCGTAACACATCTGAAATGTAACGTCCACTGTTCAAAGTGCCGTCAATCCGAACAAGAGGTGACCGAGACGTGTAACCAATGGCACCCAATACCATCACGCCGGGTGATATGCCAGTATGGCGATGACGAATACACGCTTCCAATGTGCGTTCATCGCGATGTCGCCAAACACGGATGCAAGTATCATGTTGCTGTAAACAGAACATGTATTCATCCGAAAAAATGACGTTTCTCCATTCGTTTACCCAGGTTCGTCGTTGCGTACACAATCGCAGGCGCTCCTGTTTGTGATGCAGCGTCAAGGGTAACCGGAGCCATGGTCTCCGAGCTGATACTCCATGCTGCTACAACCGTCGTCGAACTGTTCGTGCAGATGGTTGTTATCTTGCAAACGTCCCCATCTGTTGACTCAGGGATCGAGACGTAGCTGCACGATCTGTTACAGCCATGCGGATAAGACGCCTGTCATCTCGACTGCAAGTGATACGACGCCGTTGGGATCCAGCATGGCTTTCCGTATTACCCTCCAGAATCCACCGATTCCATATTCTGCTAACAGTCATTGGATCTGGACCAACGCGAGCAGCAATGTCGCGATACGATAAATCGCAGTCGCGATAGGCTACAATCCGACCTTTATCAAAGTCGGAAACGTGATGGTACACACTCCTTCTCCTTACACGAGGCTTCACAACAACGTTTCACCTGGCAACGCCGGTCAACTGCTGTTTGTGTATGAGAAATTGGTTGGAAACTTTCCTCATGTCAGCAAGATGTATCGGCCGCCACCGGCGCCAACCTTGTGTGAATGCTCTGAAAAGCTGATCATTTGCATATCAGAGCGTTTTCTTCCAGTTGGTTAAATTTCGCGTCTGTAGCACGTCATCTTCGTGGTGTAGCAATTTTAATGGCTAGTAGTGTAAGTTATTCGCCTTGGCAGCTGTTCTTGATTAGAAATCTGAAACATTTACCACGTCTTCTTTGGAGAAGGAATTTCGAAATACCATGTTTAGTAAGTGCTATTTACTGTCACTGTCTTCGGTAACATTATCATTGCTATCGCGAATGTGAAGGTATTGACTGTGCCTTGCTGCTGGTGTACCTTACATATGATTAGAACGTCTTTGGATTTTATTTCAAATTTCGAGACATGCTTGTTGCACCTCCACCTTGGATAATAAATTTGCATCGACCAGGAATCGATCCCATGTCTTCCACATGACAGTTCCTGCCTGTCGAAAAGTTGACCTTATCATAGGGTATTAAAGCCACTTGAAAAATTTCGTACTAGATTTTCCGCATATTTTTTGAGATACATATCGAACTGATTTGGAACAGTGACCTATGGTGCTGGACTTCACATACCATGAATAAAAAAAACTACAAAAATTAGATCGCTGTGTATTCTTGTGAATATTGCAGCATTTTTTTTCTACTACAGCATTAACTTTACTATTACAACGAGCATATTAGTGCTAATACAGAGAACAGGGCTACAGTGAGCTTTAAATAAAAGCATTTGGAATTAATTTCTAATGTTTTACAGAGTATGTAATATATCTGGAACTACATTCCATGATATAATCAGACACATGGTGTTATATAAATTAAAATCTATTAAACCCGTACGTTGGCAGAACTTTGTCAATACCATTACAGAAAATCAACTGTTCGCACCCATACGCTGAAACCAAAAATTGAAATAACTTTAGCGGCTCGTCTCTGCAGTCTAGAATATTGTTGTTGGGGTAACATCTTATGTAAGCCCTGTAAAATCGTGGTTGAAGAACCAGGTCATTGATCTGCGTGCTAGTCTGAACATAAGTTGATGAGCCAAACATTATTACCACCTGCTTAATACCTTACTTGTACGTCTGTGAAGCAAAATACATCACTGATTCTGCGTGTTAGAGTTCCGAAAGTTTGTTGGTATGTTTGTGGATGTATGTCGCATTAGTTGTCTACACACAGTGTAACGTCCCCTTAGAAAAATGATAGAATTACTGTGGCGATGAATCTCTTACATTATTTGATTTTCAAACATCTGAGCAAAACTGAATGTACTCAGATATTTCGCTCTTTACCTATTCTGATCAACACTAAACTGACATACAATATTTTTAGCCCAACGCAGTCTGGCTTTCAATAATCCCTACAAAAGAATGGCCCTGACTAACATTAACCTATACCTTTCACAAATCGCTTACCTCACAAATATCTTCGTCACTCGAACTACTGCAATACAGCGAGCGCCACTACTGCCAGCTAAAAAAAGATTCAAACTACTGAAGGCACTAACTACTGATAGGCATAGTTACCAAATGAAAGATTTTGATAAAGAACAAACATTGTATTTATCTTAATAGTGTTCAAAAGTCATAATATATAAATAGCAGTTCCTGACATCCATTCTTACAAATGTACTGTTTCTGATGGACACACGTCCAGATCATCCGCTCTCAAAAATCCTCCATCTCTCTCCCCACATCCACCACTGCTGGCGGCTCACCTCCAACTGCGCAACGCTACGCGCTGTAAAACAGTCAACAGCCCAACACTACAATAGCGAATATTACAACAATGCCACCCAGCCACAGACTGCACACAACACAGCCAGTGATTATCATACACAGCGCTACGTGGCGTTACCAATATAAAAACCTAAACAGCCTACTTACAACAGGTAATGTAATTCTCATAAATAACGGGCCGCTGATTTTAGTTAAACGATACTAACACCCAATATCGACCCAGATGTGTTCCACAGAATTTACATCAGACGAATTTGGTCGCTGAGACATCAACGTAGGTTCACAATAATGCTCCTCAAACTAATGAAGCACACCTCCGGCTCCGATACATGGAGCACGAATGGATGCAGGTCTTAGATTACTACCACAGGTTCCATGCAAGCACAGGAGAATGTCTCCCATAGGATAAAACTGCTCCCACCAGCCATCGTCCATGGGGCGCTGCACGTTTCGAGCCGCCGTTCACCTCGATGACGGCGTTTGTGGAGTCGACCATCGACCTATTGTAGCAAAAATGTGATTCACTCTAAGAGCCGACACGTTTCCACTGATCGACGGTCGACTCCCTATTGTCCCGTGCTCACTTCAGTCGTAAAAGACGATGTCGTTGGGTCAACATGTGAACACTTATGGGTGGTTTGCTGCGGAGCTCCATGTACGAGAACGGTGTGCTCCGAAACACCTGTGGGTGCACTAGAATTGTGTCTTTGGCAGTGATGCCACAGATCACCACATATCCTACTTTACAGAGCAGGTAAGCCTCCGAACCCACATTCTGTGAAGAGTCGTGAAAGTCCAACCATTTATCGCTTAGTGGTAGTATCACTGTCCTCCTACCTCTTTCCGTAAATGTTCACGACAGCAGCACGAGAACATTAGACCAGGTTCGCCAGTTTCGAGATATTCGTTCACAGGCTCTGCGTAATTATAATATGACCTTTGTCAAGGTCAGTTATCTCAATGGATTTCCCAATTTGCAGCCCATATCTTCACTATAGTGATCCCCCGTCCGTGTCTGCTCCGCTTTCACACCTTTGTTACCTCGTCACAAAGCAGCATCTAACGTCACGGTAGGTAATGGTCAAATGTTTCAGCTGATAAGTGTATATCCTGTCAATCTGGAGGTAACAAGGGGGTATCCGTAGCCGAATTCGGGAACAGTCTGAGAAAATAAATCGAAAGCAGACTTTAATATGCAAAGTCTAGGAATCTCTTTGAGAACTTATGATGATGAGTTTCAGCTTACGAAAAGTAGTCAGTTATGTATGATCAACAAATGACCGCTATCTCTTCCGAGAAATATTCCATATCATGAATTAGAAGCTGATATTTCTATAGGATTAATTATCATTTAATAGCATCAATCCTTACCAGCACACTTGTTACCAAATGATTCTTTCCTTCCAACAAAAGACGTAAGGAACTCAATAAACTGCTCTTGTCGAACATAGCTCAGTTTGAAATGATAATTAAATCAAGACCTTAAGCTGACGACAGGCGTTGGTATGCATCAACAGGGACAGCTGAAAATGTATGCGCCGATCGGGACCCGAAACCGGGATCTCCTGCTTACATGGCAGACGCTCAATCCAGCTGAGCCACCAAGCCACAGAGGAGAGTATGACTACAGGGATTTATCCCTTGAACGCTCCCCGTGAGCGGATATGTCCGACAAAACAGATACCATCTTCATATAACTCAGTTTTTTCCCTAATGGCTGCCTTAAGTTCAGCTAAAATTGGCTCTCATTCGTCAGATGACAAGCACATTAGATCGTCTTTGTGAGTTGCCTTGTAATGATGCTCCGATGAAAGTTTCTCCAACACAACAGTTTGATGGTGTATTAAGCATTTAGCATAGCATTGAAACTATACGAAAAGTAAAGCAATTCTCATTCAGCATTGAATGATTTGACTCCAAGATTTTTTTTTTTTTTTTTGATAAGTGCGTAAATACCATTGTGTTCCAAATGCAGCACGGAAGTTTGATTTAATACAACTGGTATTATTAGCAAACTGTGACAAGATGGCTGGCTTACTGTAGCGATGTACGTCTGCAGCCTTTCCTGTCACCCTCCCCCCCCCCCCCTTTTCCCCTCAACGCCTATCACCAGGTAAGAGCGTCGACTCTGCTTGCGCTGTTTGGCCAAGCTTCTATATTAACATCTATAATTATTATTCCAATCTCGTACAGCGCGCGGAACAAACGAACACCTATATCTTTCCGTGCGAGCTCCGATTTCCCTTATTTTATTACGATGATCGTTTCTCCATATGTAGTTCGGGGTCAACAAAATATTTTCGCATTCGGAGGAGAGAATTGGTGATTGTAAACGAAAAACGCATTTGTTTTAAAGATGTCCACCCCAAATACCTTATCATTTCAGTGAGACTCTCTCCCCTCTTTCGCGATAATACAAAATGTGCTGCCCTTCGTTGACCTTCCTCCATATACTCCATTAATCCTATCTGGTAGGCATCCCACACCGAGCTGCAGTATTCTAAAAGCGTACGGACAAGAGTAGTGTAGCATTCTCTTTAGTAGATCTGTTACATTTTCTAAGTGCCTTGCCAATAAAACGCAGTCTCTGGTAAGCCTTCCCTACAACATTTTATACGTGTTCCTTCGAACGTAAGTTGTTCGTAATTGTAATTCCTAGGTATTTAGTTGAATTTAGATTTGACTGATTTGTCGTGTAACCAAAGTTTAACCGACTCCTTGTAGCACTCATGTGGATGACCTCACTCTTTTCGTTATTTAGGGTCAACTGCCAATTTTTGCACCTTACAGAAATCTTTTCTAAATCGTTTTTCAATTTGTTTTGATCTTCTTATGACGTTACTAGTCGATAAACGACAGCATCATCTGAAAACAACTTAAGACGGCTGCTGAGATAGTCTCCTGAATAGTTTATATAGATAAGGAGCAGCAAAGGGCCTATAACACTACCCTGGGGAACGCCAGGTATCACATTTGTTTTACTCGATGACTTTCTGTCAGTCACTACGAAGTGTGACCTTTCTGACAGGAAATCGCAAATCCAGTCACATAACTAAGACGATTTTCCATAAGCACGCAATTTCACTACAAGCTGCTTGTGTGGTACTGTGTCAAAAACCTTCAGGAAATGTAGAAATGCGGAATAAATCTGAAATCCCTTGTCAATAGCACTCAGCACTTCATATGAGTAAACAACTATTTGTGTGTCACAAGAACATTGTTTTCTAAACCGTGTTGACTGTGTCAATAGACCGTTCTCTTCGAGGTAACTCATAATATTCGAACAAAATATATGTTACAAAATCCTGCTACACATCGACGTCAATAATACGGGCCTGTAATTTTGTGGATCGTTCCTACTACATTTCTTGAATATTGGTGTGACCTGTGCAACTTTCCAGTCTTTGGGTACGGATCGTTCGTCGAGCGAACGGTTGAACATGATTATTAAGTATGGAGCTATTCTATCAGCATACTCTGAAAGGATTCTAACAGGTATACAGTCTGGACCGGAAGACTTGCTTTTGTTAAGTGATTTAAGCTGCTTCACTACTCCGAGGATATCTACATCTACGTTACTCATGTTGGCAACTATTCTTGATTCGAATTATGGTATACTTACCTCGTGTTCTTTTGTGAAGGCATTTCGGAAGGCTGTGTTTAGTAACTCTGCTTTGGCAGGACTATCTTCTATAGCATTGCCATTGCTGTCCCGCAGAGAAGGCATTGATTGTGTTTCGCCGCTAACATACTGCACATACAACCAGAATCTCTTTGGATTGTCTACCAGGTTTCGAGACAAAGTTTCGTTGTGGAAATTATTATAAGCATCTTGCGTTGAAGTCGGCTCTAAATTTCGAGCTTCTGTAAAAGATCGCCAATCCCGGAGGTTTAGCGCCGGTTTAAATTTGGCATGTTGTTTTCGTTGTTTCTGCAACAGTGTTCTTATTCGTTTTATGTACCAAGGAGAATCAGCTCAGTCGTTTGTTAATTTATTTTGTATAAAGCTCTCAAAAGCTGCCAATGTTATTTCTTTGAATTTAAGCCACATCTGGTCTACACTTACATTGTTAATTTGGAAGGAGTGGAGATTGCCTCTCAGAAAGGCGTCAAGTGAACTTTTATCAGCTTTTTTGAATAGGTATATTTTTCGTATATTGTTAGAGGATTTGGGGTTACAATATTCAGTCTCGGTATAACAACCGTGTGCTCACTAATCCTTGTATCCGTTTGATGATTGCTACACTCCTGGAAATTGAAATAAGAACACCGTGAATTCATTGTCCCAGGAAGGGGAAACTTTATTGACACATTCCTGGGGTCAGATACATCACATGATCACACTGACAGAACCACAGGAACATAGACACAGGCAACAGAGCATGCACAATGTCGGCACTAGTACAGTGTATATCCACCTTTCGCAGCAATGCAGGCTGCTATTCTCCCATGGAGACGATCGTAGAGATGCTGGATGTAGTCCTGTGGAACGGCTTGCCATGCCATTTCCACCTGGCGCCTCAGTTGGACCAGCGTTCGTGCTGGACGTGCAGACCGCGTGAGACGACGCTTCATCCAGTCCCAAACATGCTCAATGGGGGACAGATCCGGAGATCTTGCTGGCCAGGATAATTGACTTACACCTTCTAGAGCACGTTGGGTGGCACGGGTGCATTGTCCTGTTGGAACAGCAAGTTCCCTTGCCGGTCTAGGAATGGTAGAACGATGGGTTCGATGACGGTTTGGATGTACCGTGCACTATTCAGTGTCCCCTCGACGATCACCAGAGCTGTACGGACAGTGTAGGAGATCGCTCCCCACACCATGATGCCGGGTGTTGGCCCTGTGTGCCTCGGTCGTATGCAGTCCTGATTGTGGCGCTCACCTGCACGGCGCCAAACACGCATACGACCATCATTGGCACCAAGGCAGAAGCGACTCTCATCGCTGAAGACGACACGTCTCCATTCGTCCCTCCATTCACGCCTGTCGCGACACCACTGGAGGCGGGCTCCACGATGTTGGGGCGTGAGCGGAAGACGGCCTAACGGTGTGCAGGACCGTAGCCCCCCAGCTTCATGGAGACGGTTGCGAATGGTCCTTGCCGATACCCCAGGAGCAACAGTGTCCCTAATTTGCTGGGAAGTGGCGGTGGGGTCCCCTACGGCACTGCGTAGGGTCCTACGGTCTTGGCGTGCATCCGTGCGTCGCTGCGGTCCGGTCCCAGGTCGACGGGCACGTGCATCTTCCGCCGACCACTGGTGACAACATCGATGTACTGTGGAGACCTCACGCCCCACGTGTTGAGCAATTCGGCGGTACGTCCACCCGGCCTCCCGCATGCCCACTATACGCCCTCGCTCAAAGTCCGTCAACTGCACATACGGTTCACGTCCACGCTGTCGCGGCATGCTACCAGTGTTAAAGACTGCGATGGAGCTCCGTATGCCACGGCAAACTGCCTGACACTGACGGCGGCGGTGCACAAATGCTGCGCAGCTAGCGCCATTCGACGGCCAACACGGCGGTTCCTGGTGTGTCCACTGTGCCGTGAGTGTGATCATTGCTTGTACAGCCGTCTCGCAGTGTCCGGAGCAAGTATGGTGGGTCGGACACACCGGTGTCAATGTGTTCTTTTTTCCATTTCCAGGAGTGTATTAGCTCAGGATTATTTGATGCTAAGAGATCAGGTATGGTTCCACAACCGCGTACTATTCGATTCATTAACAGTGTTTTAAGAGAGAATAACCACACAAATCTAGCCGTGTCGATGCCTGATGCTAAAATCAGTTTTAGCGGAAGCGTTCTACGGAAGCCTACTTCACACATGAAAAACATCATTTGCTAAACTCGTGTTTGACCAGTTTCTGAATACTGTTCGACGGTCTGAGACTCTTACCTTGTTGGATTAATGGAGGGGATAGCAAAGATTCAAATAAGAGCCGCATCATTCGTTGCGCATTTTTAATATCATCATCAGAGTATTACAGAAGTGCTCAGTAAACTGCATTGTAGGACGTTCAGAGAAAGTGGCTTATATCGCGGAGAGCCTTACTACCAAAATTCTGCGTCAAAGAACATGCATTGATGAGCCAAAAAAAATAAGACGACCTCCCAATGTGACACTGAATGCCGCCTGGTACCGCAACGCACACATGATGCAGTAAAGAATGTACAAAAACCGACAAGTGATGAATGTGGAATATCTCTAACGACGATACGATATGGGGAATCCTTTGACATAAGCGACTTTGACAAAGGGTGGCAAGGTGTCTGAGAACAAGCATCACAAAAATGATGAAGCTGCATGGCTGCACACAGATGCCGTCTTCAGCATCTGCAGAAAATAGTTGAAGAACGTAGAAAACGCGAGTAGGCGACAAGGTGTTGGACATCCACGCCTCATCACAAAACATGTCATCTAGTCGTATGAACGAAGTTTCTTCTTAAAAGAAGTTGATGGTCGTGCCCGGATATGCTACTATCCAAGCGGACAGCTGCTCGAAACATGCACCACACCACGGGTGCAGTAGCCCAGTACTCGAAGACCAAAAGAGGTCTAAAACGGTAGAATAATCGTGTAGCCGTAAATTTTTGTACAGTGGACGATGCAATATCATGAACCACATAATAAAAATCACCACTGGTAAGACATGAACTTGGCGGTGGGGAGGGAATGTTTAAAGTTTACTTTTTCAAGTTTGTCTGGAAGAACTCAAAAACTGCTGCTTCTAACGGAAATCTTTACTAGTACGAAATTGTACATTAAGTTTCTTACAAACAAGGTTCTATCCATTTTTTCTCTGAGACTAACAGTTTCTGCGTGGCACACGGTGGAACAATTTCAGAATCTAATAATTTAAAACAATGTCTCAACAAATATTTATTGCTAACAGAAATGAGTTACGAACAAATATTAAACATTTGTATCACGTCTATGCGCAATAGAAACGTATTATGGGATAAATTGTTTTCTGAAAGTGTATGAGGATACAGGGGAGGGGGGGGGGTGGAGGCAAGAAGGGATGGGACAGGTGTGATCCTGCCCTTCTGACCTTAATAAATCTGCAAACTAAAGAGCGAGCTAGTGATTTCTCTCTATCACTGGCCCACCACTACGTCACAAGATACAACACTAAGGTCAATGGTTCAGATAGCTCAAAGCACTATGGGACTTAACAACTGAGGTCATCAGTCCCCTAGACTTACGACTAGTTAAACTTAACTAACCTAAGGACATCACACACATCCATGCCCGAGGCATGATTCGAACCTGCGACCATAGCTGCAGCGCGGTTCCGGACTGAAGCGTCTAGAACCGCTTCGCCACAGCGGCCGGCCAACTACAAGGTCACTTCACAAAATTATACTTATGCCTTACGAGTCACTGGCAATACACTGCAGAGACATGTGCATGGGGGGAGGGGGTTGTCGGATTTTTATTTTCTACAAAGTGCATTAACTCTGCGTGGACTAAAGATTTGAGTTACTTATAATGCTAACACAACAAACACATGTGGGCGGAATCTATGAAAATGTCTGTACACTGTTATACACTGCTGGAGGAGAAATTGATTCCTAATAATCCTGTATGGTAGATGTAGCATTCCTCTGGGAAAGGCAACTTCCCCACCACAAGCACTGCTTTTCATTTTGGACTATACCTCCCCAGCATTTCCTGTACACTTCTCTTATGTGAGTAGACATAACAAATTCACTAAGCTCTTCTTCATATAGTGGAGTTATTTTTTAGTTTGTTAAAGAACGAATTATCTGCATTTGTTGCATGAGCTGCTGTGTAAAACTGTTCATCAGCTGAAGCTGTCAAGCACCTACCGTACAGAAGAACCTGCCGCAAGTGTAACATGCTGTCAGTTCTTACTCTACAATGTCGATTTCATTGTCTCCAACAACACTGGATCGAATGCTTTTCACATCATGAACGGAATCAAATGCTTCATCCCACTTTGAGCTCTCTCAGAGAACCAGAGGCTGAAATTGTCTCCCTCTTCAACAGAAGTAGGTTACCTAGGTGCTATGGACTTCAGATATTTCACCGTAAGACAGGCAATGCATTGCAGTAGATTGCTGATCTAGACTTGCATATGATATGTCAGGCCATTCCACCAGACATATTCACATCCACGATGGAAGTCATATTGTGGATCTGTGGTAACTGGCTGCTCTCAGTGCAGTAAACTCTGCAAGTACCAGCAATTGCTCAATGGAAGAGATAAATGCAGTCTGCCAGGAATACAATTACTGGTGAGAGAAGTGTAGTAGCTTTATGGTCATTCTTTAGTTCACTACCATGTAACTGCAACACAATAACATGGCATTACAGTGAGCTGTCAACGATGGACAGCAGCAAAGTGCAACTTTTTCCAGTCTATCCCCTTCTCAACAATGCTACAAAGGTCAATGACAACATAACACATTCAAACTATACACTTCTCAGCCATTGTTTAAATAAAAGCTGACTTAAAAAGTATTCATTCAGTAAACATGCACGTATCCACCGATGCCATAGTTTCAACATTACAAATGAGGGACAAAAGCGCCGACTACAGTACCGGGCAAAACTGACGCTGCTACTGGCAGCAACAGCCGGCGTCACTCGAACGCTCTCGTCACCACTCTCAGAAACAAACATGTTTGATTCGCTCAGCTTGTGGAGCCAGCACTGACCAGCGATGCTTTGTTTGCCAGCGCTGCTCTGCTCGCCACCCCGCGCTGCTTTCATCATCCCGCCGCCTCGCTATAACCGCAGCCTAAGCATTAGACTCTCAAAAACAAAAACTAGCAAACACTACGCGAATCTTCATTACATGGGGTTGGACGCAGCCCCCAGCTGTGAAGACACAACTTTAAGCGCTTGCCTTTCTTATTTTCTTTACAAATTTTAGTGCGAAAAAATGTTATAATGTTCGAAATAGTAATGCAGAAATGGTACTCTCCTACAGTACACTTTAGTGGAGCAGACAGAGATTACCAACTACCGTTTAATTCTGATTTAAATCCCACTACTTTACATACAAGGCATTTAACATATCCCGACACCTCCTTAAATTCATATGTACCCATATATCTGACTCCTTCCTATACTAATGTTACACCTTTCAAGGCTTTCTTGAGTTCATATTTTCAGTCAGTAAAATAATCAAGCTTTGATCTATAATTTGAGAAAAAGGGATGTACTGATTCTCTCAATGCACACTAATGAATATATGTTTTGTGAAACTGTAGTAAAAATTCAGGTTTTTGAAGAATTATCTGCAGAATTTTCTAAGCTAATTTGTTCATTTTTAAATCACCTGTAACCATAATAACTCATACTGCAAATTAGCCTAAATAAAGTCCTTCATTCATTTTTATATTAAGATGTGATATACCTGTGATTGCAACAACTCGACAATGCAGAGTTTTTGTATTTCATTACGAGATTGTTTTTAAAGGTTCCAGAACGATGTGAGAGACAGTGGATTGCATGTACTAAGTCACTTCAAAATTTAACGATAATAAATGTTTCAAAAGGTATGTTGATGGTTTCAAATATTTCATAAGCCGTCTCTTTCCATAATTGTATCATCAGCAAAAGGGACAAGATTTATAAAATTCAAACTATGTTACTGAGAAACTTTTTTCTGTACTGAGTGTTTGTAAATTCTATTGTGTGTGATGGTCTAAATTCTTTTATTTTGCAAATAATGGGATGGGCCTGGGAGGGGGAGCTGCTGATCCCCTGCCAGGGACATCTCAAGGCGGCAGATAGGGAAAGGCTCTGCAGACATGCAGGGTAGATGGGAAATAATATACCCTGTGGATCAACACAGAAATCAGAATCCAAAGGTAGCTGCCCCAGATTGGACAGCCTTAAATGTTTCTTCTCCAAACTAGGTTCGGCTGAGACAAACCTCCGAGGCTAACGATCGTGGCTTTAAGACAGTAGCTCTAAGGGTGACGCCAAACACAATAGCATCGCTGAAGAGTGTGATCTGAAACAACTTACCTCAGGTCGACAATACACTGCACTGAAGTGCATAAGCAGACAATCGGATTCGGGGGAGTCTGCAACATTAGGCAGAAATGAGTCACAACATCTTGTAACATCAGGTAAGTTACCCAACTATTTTTAGATCGAATTCTCTTCTAAAAACTGAAAAGTGGAAACATGTAACACACAGCTCCAATAACCACGAATTTCTCCTAAGAGCCATACAGAAAAAGAGACTGATGGATGAAAACAATTTTGGTGTTTCAGAATATACAAAGGAAGGAAGTAATAAAAGTTATGAAAAACACTGTATCTTGGAACTGGATTCTTAACATAATGAATTTTGAAACAAAATCTGAAAGACTCTCTACATTCACTAACAAATCTACTAACCCTTCCTTTGCCAACCTTTTCAACAGGAATATTTTGACTACACCAACACAGCTTTTTGCTACTTTCAATGAAAAGCTTTATTTAGTACTTAAATACAGTTTTTCAACTAATTAAAAGTATTTAAACTGAAAATATACTGACTGAAAAAATCGTAACACGTAAAATTATTAATGTAGCGTAATGAATTTTCGGAATACATTTGTCTAGGTAACACATTTGAGTGATTAACATTGGAAGATCTCATGTTAAGTAAATGCGAGATAGGCCACTGGAGATGGGAAATGCTGGTACATTAATAACTGGTGCAATCCCCAGAATATTGAGCACAGCAAGCAAACGCGCATTCTTAGTGTTGTACTTATGACGGCTGTCAGTTCGTCGTGTGGGTTTCCACACCTGTTGCACTTAGTCGGCCAGTACAAGGCCTGTTAAAGCTGTTTATAGATGACGCTGGAGTTGTCGTCCGACGATATCCCATATGTGCTCGATGGGAGACAGATCTGGTGATCCTGCATGCCAAGGCAACACATCGACACTCTCTACAGCTGTTGGGTTGAAACAGCGGTGTGTGGGCGAGCGTTATCAAGTTGGAAAACATCCCCTGGAATGTTGTTCGTGAATGGCTGCACCAGAGATCGAATCACCAGCCAGGGCGAGTGGAATAACCACGAGAGTGCTCCTGCTGTCAAACGGAATCGCTCTCCAGACCATAACTTCAGGTGTAGGTCCAATGTGTCTACCACGCTAGACAGGTTGGTTGGAGGCCCTCAACTGGCCTCCTTCTAATCAACTTACGGTCGTCTCTGTCATCAAGGTAAAACTACCTGCCATCAGAGAACACAACAGACCTCCACCCTGTCCTCCAATGAGCTTTCGCTTGACACCACTGAAGTCACAAACGGAACTGATTTGGGGTCAGTGGAATGTACGTTACACGGTGTCTGTCTCGGAGCTGTCCTTGAAGTAACCGATTTGTAACAGTTCGTTGTGTCACTGCGGTGCCAACTGCTGCTCAAATTGCTGCTGCACATGCAGTACGATGTTCCAGAGCACTACGCCGAACACGATGGTCTTGTCCCTCGGTACTGCAACGTGGCGGTCCGGAGTTCGATCTTTTTGCGACCGTACACACCCGTGACCACCGTTGCAAGCTATCATGTACAGTGGCTATGGTCCTGAGAACTCTTTCTGTAATATTGAAAAAGGACATCCAGCTTCTCGTTGTCCTATTAGACAACCCAGTTCAAGCTCAGTGAGGTGGTGATAATGGCGTCGTTGTTGCCGTAAAGGCATTCTTGATTAACATCTACTCAGCACGCGAAATCTCAGAGGTAACTAACGCTCAAATTGCAGCATGTACTTAAAACAAACCCGATTTGCATCCTCATAGTGGCACTATTAGCGCCATTCTTGCGCGATAGGCACCAAATCTGAATAGATGTAATCTTTCAGATATAGAAGAACGCCTATCAGCTTTCGTTTATGTCGCACAACTTCTTGGTGTTGCGATTTATTTCCGCATGTGTAGATACAATGTACAATACATTTTATATCACTGACAAAGTGGACTAGCGTAAAATTAAAAAATATAAATTTTACCTGTCATCGCAGTAAACTAGCAGTTGGCCTCAAAATAGTAAATACATTTTTTGAATTGTTCATCCAGGTAAATTTTGTGGAATACGCATTTCACATAAAAGCTTCGTATCTATGTATATTATATACTGGTTTCCCGAAAATTATACAACGGAATCTAGTCTTCCGATCTTCGTACCTATTGCAATCTTGACTCTGCTCTGTTGTTGGTAACTTGGATGACCGGATCATTGGTGTTGTAATTTCAGTGCAACCTACTCTCAGTGTGTCCTGTATATACTCACTAACGCCGCTGCTGTTTCTAACTCTTTCCTCCCAGCTGTTTCTGTTGCGTTCAAAAGTCAGCTTAGACATTAAGAGTTTTCATTGTCTCCGGTTGTTCTTCTTCCTTCAGGTAATCTTTGTGTGTACTCAGTATACGCACTCACTTCTGCAGCATCTGACACCTCTCTGGAGAGTATTGGTGGCACTGCCTAGTTCCTCTAACAGAGCCGATCTGTCGTGTCATTTTGCCTTTATTCTCAACGGCTCCTTTGGTTTTGTTGTAATGGAATATGATTTCAGATTTATATTCACTATCTTCACCACTCACCTGTCTGTCATGATGCTAATTGAAGAATAAGACTAACAATTTGGTCATTTTTAAAACACAGTAAACTACAGCCATCTCATTTGTGAACCCAATCATTTAAGAATGGTGTACTTAATTTGTTTAGGTGGGGCAAACGTTCCCTTAGAGTTAATTTATTATTAGAACCAATGTCGTGTGCCTTTTTAGTAGTTCTGCAGCCAAGAGAAAACAGGTGAAAAACTATAAACTGTCATGACATGACCTCTACTCAGGAATGCTTCGAAAACAACTATCTGTTGTTGATACACTTCTGGAGCATTGTCCATCAACCCGTTGTAAACTAGGAGCTATAATAAGTAAGAGATCACCACAGCGGTACAAATCCAAATTATAAAGTCATACTTGCCAGGTGCACTCTTCAAATATGCCCTAAAAGAACAATTTCCTCGATATCGTTCACGAATATTAATGTATTCATGAGAATGGAACATCTTACACAAATCAGACTGAAGTATATCATACTACGCTGATGGCCTGTAGCTTGTCATTGGTTACTTTAATTCTTTGGGTCCTTTTATCTCCGTTGCCAAATCGGAGGACTTTTAAAATGGACGAAAATATGTTTCCCGACATGGCAGCAGAAAAGAAAGGGTGCCAAAAAGCCACATTACTTTTTTTGACAAATGAACTGCATTTTACATAAAAATCACTATTTTTGATTCCCTGTTGGTTTCCTCGGCAGCACCGCTAACAATTTCTGCTGAAACAAATAACAAAAATAACTATATTACTGTCATGTAATGATTTCACATCATTAACTGGGTAAAGCGTTTCTTCTGACGTTATGAAGTCGACGCTGTTATTCTAGCCCATGCCCAGAAACAAACACATCTCCTATGTCTTCATGTTCTTTCTCTATTTTCTCACGTGAATGTCTATTGTCTCCTCAAATATCATTTTCAACATCATCTATTGCTGTGATATGGTCTTTGTGGAGAGCTTCCATTTCTTCACTTAATTAACTGTGTATGTCCCACTCGTTTTCGTTGATACTGACATCGGAATTGTGTAGAATGTCTAGTATCTCCTCTGCCGGTAGTCCTTTGGGCATCTTCACTTACCGCTGAAACCTGGACTCGTGAAATTTCTCCTCAACAGGGAACGTCTAATTCAAATCAACAGTAGTATCTGAAACAATAGAGAACAATATATGTTATTTGAACCAACAATGGATATATGGTAAAACTCGCCAAAGGAAAAATTAAATACTAGGATGAATGAGAGAAATATTTAATAAAACCTTCTTCCTTGAAACAATACGAAAATAAGAGATTTCATACCATTCGGCATAGTCTCATAACCAAACCAATATACACTACCAATAACAAATGTGAAAACAAACAAAGATGGGTCAGTCTCGAGAGTGATTAAAACTTTAATCATTGTAAGAGGAAGTTATGATACCACCAGTAGCTCTTCAGATAAATTTATTATAGGGAAAGACTCGACTTGGGTCAGTCAGAATAACCGCTTGGTAATTTGAAGGATTACAGAATGGACCCCTTCGCTAATGCATGTGCCCCCAAAAAGTAAATAACAAAAAGTACAAAGGAACTGCGGCTAGTTAGTTAGTCACATGATCCATAGATCAGCTGAATTATACTTCTACTGAAAGTATGTCGAACCGATCAGTTTTATAGGATATGTATCCACAGTTAGTGTTAACATTGATGAATACATTATTATTATTATTATTATTATTATAATCTTACTCATACAACTACAGCTAAAGACAAATTTATTTTTTAACTGGCTACCAGTTTTTAAGTAGAAATTAGTCAGTGGAATAGATGGTATTGTCCAGGAAGAATGACGGACCCAATATTGAACACTGTGCAGTTCCGTTTCTGGTTTCTCCACAGTCGTTACAATGTTCTACACTTCTGGCATTGTTTGGATTATTCAGCACAACCTTTTACATTATGTTAAGTGTAATTCAAACTAATTGCGTATTAGAATATCAATTCCATAAGAGTTGTGTTTTTCTAAGAGAGTATCATGATCTACACAATCAAATGCCTCAGAAAGATTACAAAAAATACCAAGTGGCGATATTTTAGTATTTAAAGATTCAACTATTTGATAAGTGAATAAATTATTTCATTATCAGTCGAACAATCCTTATGGACTCTAATCTGTGATATGCTAAGTAAATTGTTTCCACTTATGTGTGAGATTACTTTTGAATACATTATTTTTTCGAATACCATGGAAAACATGACATTAAGGAAATTGGACGATAATTGTTTAAATCTCTCTTGCCATATTTCATATCAGGAGGTTTAACAATTGCATATTTTAACCTGTCTGAAAAATTCTTTGTAGCAATGATGCACTGCATATGTCACCAAGGATACAGCTTACTAAGTTGGAGAAACTTTTTAGAACTCTGTTTGGAGCTCCATCGACACCACATCAACTTTTGTTTAGTTGAATTTCAGTGAAGGCTGTTGGTGCTACTTCTAGTTGCTTGAAGTTGTGTGGAAGGATTTTTTCAGTATATTCTCTTGCTTCCTCAAATGAACCATTTAGCCCTATTGTTACTCCTACATTTACAAAATGATTGTTAAAAGTACTTGCAACTCGTGAATTATCAGTCGCAGCATTATCACATAGTTCAATAGTTTTCGTATCTTGTACACCGATTGGCTGTCCTTTCTTCCGTTTGATAACTCTCGGCACTCTTTTGGAATCAATTAAACGACGAAGTGCAAAAAATCCCAGGAAAACACAACGTCCTACATATGTCTGACTTTAATGCTCAGATAGTGAAAAAGAATGAATATAAAAAAGTTGCCGGAAATCATCCAATACCTAACAGAACTAACCAGCATCGCATCAGATTGATAGAGCTATGCCAAGCACACAACAGGATACGAAAATCAACAACGTTTTAAAAGATACAAAATTTTGTATCCCGCCTGGATAGGCAGCACGTGGGTCTACTCCTGTGAACTGCTTCGGTAATATAGGCCGAGAGTGAAGGAAGCGAGTAGGAGAAGGAGAGGTGAAGCACTTGGGTACTGCATGTAACACTTTTTTATTAGAGTCAAAAACACTAGTAAATAAAGGCTTACATAACTTCGGCTATGATGAGGACGTAGATGTGAAGCCGTAGTCCATGCTGGATTAAAGTCTCAATAGCAAGCTAGTCCACTCGGTAGTCGAAGCGATATTTCCAGGCCGTCTGCTCCTGATGCAGATGGGTAGAAATCATGACAGCACTCGCTGAGCTCCACAGCATCGGCCAGAGCACGCTGTGGTCGGCGTAGTTAGTCTTCTCTCGTAATGCCAACTTGGCAGAGCGGGCACCCACGTTGTGGCATCGTAACTATCGGCGCCACACAAAAAAGTGATAATACGGCTCTTATACAACCAAAACCTAGGTGAATTTCTTCTCGATCACGTGGCAATCAAACGGAAGTTCCATAAGGAAATACAAAAGACAGAATCCTTCGACAGCCATATTTTCTGTTCAATATCTTTCTGAAACAACGTTCAAAACCGAGCGATGTGGCGCACTGGTTATCACACTGGACTCACATTCCGAAGGATGATGGTTCAAACCCGCGTCCAGCTATCCTGATTTAGGTCTTCCGTGGTTTCCCTAAATCACTCCAGGCAAATGCCTTGATGGTTCCTTTGAAAGGGCACGGCCGATTTCCTTCCCCATCCTTCCCTAATCCGATGGGACCGATGACCTCGCTGTTTGGTCCTCTCTCCCAAATCAACCAACCAACCAAAATTCTAAAATCTTTCCCAAAAGGAAAAACTGAACAAACAAACTCAAAATCAGAAAATACAACACAAAAAAGATAATTAAGTCAAAAGGGTTTCTCCTCGTAACTGAAGACATTCAAAACTAAAACTAGTATCAAATAAGAGAGAGCCCAGTAACTAAAGCCAAACAACTAACTCCCATAACCAAAGGAAAAACAGGTCTGTTGAATGGAATATGTCACAGACGCATTGAATTCCATAAAAAAAAGAAATCCAACGTGCACTCGGTTTGTCTGTCGGGGGGCCTCATCCAAGATGTGGAGGCGGCCTTGCCTGCTGCTATCGAGCGTACGGGGTGCAGTCGTCTGCAAGTAGTTGTTCACGTCGGCACCAACGATCCCTGTCGCTTGGGTTCTGAGGCGATCCTCAATTCGTCCAGGCGGCTGGCGGATTTGGTGAAGACCGCTGGCCTCGCAAGCGGGGTGCAAGCAGAGCTCTCTATTTGCAGCATCGTTCCCAGAGTGGATCGGGGTCCTTTGGTTTGGAGCCGAGAGGAGGGTCTCAACCAGAGGCTTCGTCGACTCTGTGACGATCTTGGCTGCAGATTTCTAGACTTGCGCTATTGGGTTGGGAATTGTAGGACGGCCCAAGATACGTCAGGGGTGCACTACACAAAGGAAGCGGCTACTCGGGTAGCAAAATACTTGTGGCGTACAGATGGTTTTTTTTAGGCTAGGCAGTAGTGTGAAGTGTCCTGATGAACACTCACCAGTCGACGTGCAGGCAGGGAAATCAGGACACGCTCAGTGTAAAGACACTTCAGCTATCAAGATGTTAGCAGTAAATTTTCACAGAGTGTTCGGAATAAAGTTCCTGAATGTACTGCCCTCCAGGAAGCGTGTGGCGCGCAAATTATTCTCGGGACTGAGACCTGGATGAACCCTGAGATAGGAAGTTCTGAAATATTTAGTGAGGGTTGGAACGTGTATTGGAAAGACAGTTTAGACACTGTAGGAGGTGGTGTCTTCATTGCAGTTGACAAAAATATTGTGTCTACTGAGGTCGAAGTAGAGTGTGATTTTGAAGTTATCTGGACACCTTTAACAGGGCTAGGGGAAATAAAGTTATTTGTGGGGTGTTATTACCCGCCACCATGTTTCACCGTGACAGTTCTAGAATCATTCAAAGGGAGTCTACATTCCGTATCGCAGAAGTACCCGGATCATGCTATACTAGTCGGAGGCGACTTCAACCTACCTACTATAGACTGGGATGTCTATGGATTCATTACAGGTGGTACAGACAAGCCGTCGTGTGAATTACTTTTGAATACATTATCCGAAAACTGTCTTGAGCAGCTAAATCGACAGTCAACGCCTAATGGAAATATTTTAGGTCTGGTAGCCACGAACAGACGAGACCTCATCGACGGTGTCAGTGTTGAGACAGGGATTAGTGATCATGATGTTGTTATTACGACTATGGTTACGAAAGTTAAAAAGTCGGTCAAGAAGGCTAGGAGAGTATTCTTACTAGAAAGAACAGTTAAGCAGTTGTTAGCATCCCACTTAGTAAATGAATCGACTTCATTTACTTCCGGTACGATGGACGTGGAAGAATTGTGGGCAAATTTTAAACACATTGTAAATCACGCACTGGACAAGTATGTGCTGAAAAAGTGGATTACGGACGGAAAAGACCTACCGTGGTTTAACAGCGCAATTCGGAGAATGCTCCGGAAGCAAAGACAGTTGAACTCGCAGTACAAGAAAGATCGGAAGAATGAGGACAGGCAATAGTTAGTAGGGATTCGTGTTGCTGTAAAAGGAGCGATGCGCGAAGCATACAACCACTACCACCGTCATAACTTAGCAAAAGATCTTGCTGAAAACCCAAGGAAATTCTGGTATTACGTAAAATCGGTATTCGGGTCGAAGACTTCCATCCAGACACTCACTGATCAGTCTGGCCTGGCAACGGAAGACAGCAAAACGAAAGCTAAAATCTTAAATTTAGTATTTGAGAAATCTTTCACGCCGGAGGATCGTACAAACATACCGCCGTTTGAGTCTAGTACAGATTCTCGTATGGAGGACATAGTGATAGACATCCCTGGGGTTGTGAAGCAGCTGAATGGGTTGAAAATAAAGAAATCGCCAGGTCCTGATGGGATTCCAATTCGGTTTTACAGAGAGTACTCTACTGCATTGGCTCCTTACATAGCTTGCATTTATCGCGAATCTCTTGTCCAACGTAAAGTCCCAAGCGACTGGAAAAAAGCCAGGTGACGCCTGTATATAAGAAGGGTAGAAGGACGGATCTTCAAAATTACAGACTAATATCCTTAACATCGGTTTGTTGCAGGATTCTCGCACATATTCTCAGTTCGAATATAATGAATTCCCTGGAGACAGAGAAGTTGCTGTCCATGCATCAGCACGGCTTTAGAAAGCATCGCTCCTGCGAAACGCAACTCGCCCTTTTTTGATATATCTTGCGAACCATGAATGAAGGGTAACAGACGGATGCCATATTCCTTGACTTCCGGAAAGCGTTTGACTCGGTGCCCCATTGCAGACTCCTAACTAAGGTACGAGCATATGGGATTGGTTCCTAAGTATGTGAATGGCTCGAAGACTTCTTAAGTAATAGAACCCAGTACGTTGTCCTCGATGGTGAGTGTTCATCGGAGGTGAGGGTATCATCTGAAGTGCCCCAGGGAAGTGTGGTTGGTCTTCTTTTGTTTTCTATCTACATACATGATCTTTTGGATAGCAATGTGCGGCTGTTCGCTGATGATGCTGTGGTGTACGGAAAGGTGTCGTCGTTGAGTGACTGTAGGAGGATAGAAGATGACTTGGACAGGATTTCTGATTGGTGTAAAGAATGGCAGATAACTCTAAATATAGATAAATGTAAATTAATGCAGATGAATAGGAAAAAGAATCCTTTAATGTTTGAATACTCAGTTAGTAGTGTAGCGCTTGACACAGTCACGTCGATTAAATTTTTGGGCGTAACATTGCACAGCGATATGAGGTGGGACAAGCATGTAAAGGCACTTGTGGCGAAGGCGGATAGTCGTCTTCGGTTCATTGGTAGAATTTTGGGAAGATGTGGTTCATCTGTAAAGGATACCGCTTACAAAACACTAATACGATCTATTCTTGAGTACTGCTCGAGCGTTTGGGATCCCTATCAGGTCGGATTGAGGGAGGACATAGAAGCAATTCAGAGGCGGGCTGCTAGATTTGTTACTGGTAGGTTTGATCATCACGCGAATGTTACGGAAATGCTTCAGGAACTCGGGTGGAAGTCTCTAGAGGAAAGGAGGCGTTCTTTTCGTGAATCGCTACTGAGGACATTTAGAGAACCAGCATTTCAGGCAGGCTGCAGTACAGTTTTACTGTCGCCAACTTACATTTTGCGGAAAGACCACCAAGGTAAGATAAGAAAGATTAGGGCTCGTACAGAGGCACATAGGCAATCATTTTTCCCTCGTTGTGTTTGGGAGTGGAACAGGGAGAGAAGATGCTAGTTGTGGTACGAGGTACCCTCCGCCACGCACCGTATGGTGGATTGCGGAGTATGTATGTAGATGATGATGTAGAGCAAAGAGCTCAAAAGGATAAAAACGGCTCTAGAAGGCAACTGTGTCTCTCGGATGAACGAAGGCTTCATGTAAAACAACACAAGCAACATTTTTATAAGACTTCTAAACAAAATTAACCACGTGCAGTCACCGACTTTTCAACTCCACTCATACACGTAACTATATCCGCGCCGTGAAAGCTAATACGATAATTCAGGGCAGAGCACTTTTCACCCGACCTCGTGAGTAACTTAGTGTGATGCGATGGACGAAAAGAAGGAAAACGGTTAGAGAACATTACTTTGGTAGTGTGCGGTAAATGGGAATTTGGATTTAGGAGGGAGGCGTGCTTGGGTACTCCGTGCAGCTGTGTTCAGCCACTGTGCCAAGGTGGCGTAGTTGGTAGCACGCCTGCCTAGTAAGCAGGAGACGTGACTTCAAATACCATCCTTGATACAAATTTCCATCTGTTGCCAGTGAATTCTTTCAGTGCCCGAATGTGGCAGAGATCGGAATTTCTCCTTTCTGAAAATATTTCACACAACCAGTATAACTGCATAACATTAGCAGAATATTTTAAAACATCTTCAGCTGTGATGAATCCATGGATAAAAATGGTGCTTCAGTACCTCGACAACAACCAACTCAAAGGCACCCATCGTCAAGGAACTACAATCAGCAGAAACAGTGATGGAATATCTGAGGAGAAACTTGGAGAACATGTGGTTTAAACGTCCTGCTCATGTTATGATTTTAGGTGGAAGTTTTAACTTCCCAGAAATTGACTGGGAGAGTCAAGTGGTTGGGGCTTGTAGTGGCGATAGAGAATCGCGCGAAATTGTTGTAAGTGCGTTTTATGAAAATTACCTTGAGCAGTTAATCAGAGAACCAAATCGTGAAGATAACATCTAAGACCTGCTAGTGAAAAACGAACCCGAACTTTTCGACTTAGCGTAGAACAGGGAATCGGTGATCATAAGGCTGTTACTTCATCACTTAATACGGTTGTAAACAGGAATACAAAGAAGAGCAGGAATATCTTCTGTTTAAAAAGGGCTACAAGAGACAGAATTCAGATTACCTGAAACGTCCAGCACTGACAAAGTTGAGGATCAACGAACAAAGTTAAAGAACATCATACAAAAGTCTCTATACAAGCGTGTCTATCGCTGTCGCCTTTTCCATGCAGGATTCGGAGTGTCAGCAAGGCTACAGTCGGATTTGGCATGGTTAATTGTAAGGGGTGCCCGGATGTCCTTCCTGCCACCACCCTGTCCCCCCGGGACGGAATCAGTGCACCCCAGTTCTCTATGTATAGTGTAAATCATGAAAGAGTGCGAACGTGTTTCAAATGTCTGCGAGTCCTGTAACTGAGGCGGGATGTGGGTACCAGCCCAGTATTCACCGAGAGGGATGTGGAAAACCGCCTAAAAACCACATCCAGGCTCTATACAAGTGTGTTCCGAGCAAAATTGTGAGGGATGGAACAGACCCATCGTGGTTCGACAGCCGTGTTAGAAAGCTCTTACGAAAACAAATAGAGCTTCACTGCTAATTTAAAAGTAGCCGAACCCTCACAGACGAACAAAAACTAAATAAAGTTAAGATTAGAGTAAGGAGCGCTATGCGTGAAGCATTCAACAAATTCGAAAGCGAAATTTTATCTACCGATTTTAAAGAAAATCCTAGAAAGTTCTGGTCGTACATTAAATGAGTAAACAGATGGAAGTCATCTGTCCAGACACTCCTTGACCATAACGGCACTGCAACAGAGGGTGAAACGAAAGATCAAAATACTAAACGTATTTTCGCAAAACTATTTTACAGACGAAGATCGCACTGTAGTTCCTCCTTTAAAAAGTGAACGAATGACAAAATTACAGACATCGAAATAAGTGATCAATGGATAGAAAAGCAACTAAAATAGTTCAACAGGTGAAACACTACTAGACCTGACGGGGTGCCAGTTCGATTCTACACAGAGTTAGAACTTCCCCTCTTCTGCCAGTGATGTACCGTAGGTCTCTAGAGGAACAAAACGTTCCTAGTGATTGGGACAAAGCACAGCTCATTCCCGGTTTCAGCAAGGGTCGTCGAACAGGCGTACAAAACTATAGGCCTTTATCGCTGACTTCTGTGTTTTGTAGAATTTTGGAACCCTCTTTATACTGGCGTATTATGATACTTCTGGAGACTGAAAATCTCCTCTGTAGGAGTCAACATGGGTTCCGAAACCAACGATCATGTAAGATACAGCTCACTTTATTCGTTTACGAGGCCCAGAAAGCATTTGATACCAGCACACAGGTAGAAGTCATGTTCCTTGACTTCTGGAGAGAGTTCAATATATTTCCGCATTTCCACCTAACGAACAACATGCGAACCTACGAAATATCAGATCAGGTGTGTGACTGGGACAACAAATTTGAAGTAAACATAACGCAGCCTGTCATTCTGAACAGAGAGCAGTCTTCAGAAGCAAAATATTTCGCGTGTGGCCCCAAGGGTGTGTTACAGGACCGATGCTTTTCAAAATATATAGAAATGACCTAGTAGATAACGTCGGAAGTTCCAGGAGGTTTTCCTGGGATGACGCTGTTGTGTTCATAGAAGCAGCAACGCTGGAAATTTGCAACGAAATGCAGAATGGAGAATGACCTGCAAAGGGTCGACGCTTGGCACAGGTAGTGGAAAGTGTCTCACAAAACCAACAAATGTAAGCTATTAAGAATACACAGAGAGAAAGACCCTTCATTGTGCGTTTGCAGAAAGATTACAGGAAACAGTTACTTGCATAAAATATCTAGGAGAATATCTACAGAGCGATCTGAAGTTGAACGACCCCATAAAATGGATTTTCATTGGTAGAATCCTCTGCAAATGTAGTCAATCAACAAAGGAAGTAGCTTATAAAACGCTCGTTCGACCAGTACTGGAATGCTGCTAGTAAGTCTGGGATGCATACCAGGTAGGATTCACAGAGGGAATAAAGAATATCTTATGAAGATCAGTATAAAGACGAAATATGCGGATTTGCTCAGATAACTCCAATGGCAGACGCAGCAAGAGTGGCGTTATGTATACTTGTGTGATGGTCTGTTAAATTTTTGAGAGCGTACGTTCCTACAAGAGCCAAGCAACATATTGCTTTCTCGAACGTAAAATTCGCGAAAAGGCAATGAAGATAAAATTAGAGAGATCCGAGTACATACGTAAGCTTAGCAGCATTGTTCTTCCCACGAGCCACACGCGATTGGAACAGGATGAGTGGAAAGTGACACTGGCACACAAAGTACCCTCCGTCACACACCGAATGGTGCCTTGAGAAGTGACAATGTAGACATAAATCTAGATGTACAATAAACCAAAATCTTATAAGGAAACGGAGAGACTTTTAAAAAACTTCAGGTTACAAAAATATAGGCGCACTTTCCAAGTCAGAATCAAAACCAAACGAACGATCTAAATCTCTGGATAGAAAAGGAAACCAAGATCAGAAACAATGAAACAGTATTGGGTTAAAAGAAAAGCACAGAACATTGAAAAGTGATTGATCTAACGTACTTCCAGGTCGTTTGAAAAGAAAGGAGGATGAGATGGGTTGGTATTTATTTACTGCTTTTGAAATTCCTCTCCTTGTGGACTGGCTGTTTAATTTTTTTAATTTTGGTCATCAATCTACTGACTGGTTTGATGCGGCCCGCCACGAATTCCTTTCCTGTGCTAACCTCTTCATCTCAGAGTAGCACCTGCAACCTACGTCCTCAATTATTTGCTTGACGTATTCCAATCTCTGTCTTCCTCTACAGTTTTTGCCCTCTACAGCTCCCTCTAGTACCATGGAAGTCATTCCCTCATGTCTTAGCAGATGTCCTATCATCCTGTCCCTTCTCCTTATCAGTGTTTTCCACATAGTTCTTTCCTCTCCGATTCTGCGTAGAACCTCCTCATTCCTTACCTTATCAGTCCACCTAATTTTCAACATTCGTCTATAGCACCACATTTCAAATGCTTCGATTCTCTTCTGTTCCGGTTTTCCCACAGTCCATGTTTCACAACCATACAATGCTGTACTCCAGACGTACATCCTCAGAAATTTCTTCCTCAAATTAAGGCCGGTATTTGATATTAGCAGACTTCTCTTGGCCAGAAATGCCTTTTTTGCCATAGCGAGTCTGCTTTTGATGTCCTCCTTGCTCCATCCATCATTTGTTATTTTACTGCCTAGGTATCAGAATTCCTTAACTTCATTGACTTCGTGACCATCAATCCTGATGTTAAGTTTCTCGCTGTTCTCATTTCTACTACTTCTCATTACCTTCGTCTTTCTCCGATTTACTCTCAAACCATACTGTTTACACATTAGACTGATCATTCCGTTCAGCAGATCATTTAATTCTTCTTCACTTTCACTCAGGATAGCAATGTCATCAGCGAATCGTATCATTGATATCCTTTCACCTTGTATTTTAATTCCACTCCTGAACTTTTATTTCCATTATTGCTTCCTCGATATACAGATTGAAGAATCGGGGCGAAAGGCTACAGCCTTGTCTTACACCATTCTTAATACGAGCACTTCGTTCTTGATGGTCCACTCTTATTATTCCCTCTTGGTTGTTGTACATATTGTATATGACCCGTCTCTCCCTATAGCTTACCCCTACTTTTTTCAGAATCTCGAACAGCTTGCGCCATTTTATATTGTCGAACGCTTTTTCCAGGTCCACAAATCCTATGAACGTGTCTTAATTTGTCTTTAGCCTTGCTTCCATTATTAGCCGTAACGTCAGAATTGCCTCTCCCGTGCCCTTACTTTTCCTAAAGCCAAACTGATCGTCACCTAGCGCATTATCAATTTTCTTTTCCATTCTTCTGTATATTATTCTTGTGAGCAGCTTCGATGCATGAGCTGTTAAGCTGATTGTGCGATAATTCTCGCACTTGTCAGCTCTCGGCGTCTTCGGAATTGTGTGGATGATGTTTTTCCGAAAGTCAGATGGTATGTCGCCAGACTCATATATTCTACACACCAACGTGAATAGTCGTTTTGTTGCCACTTCCCCTAATGATTTTAGAAATTCTGATGGAATGGTATCTATCCCTTCTGCCTTATTTGACCAGAAGTCCGCCAAAGCTCTTTTAAATTCCGGTTCTAATACTAGATCCCCAATGTCTTCTAAATTGACTCCTGTTTCTTCTTCTATCACATCAGACAAATCTTCACCCTCATAGAGGCTTTCAATGTATTCTTTCCACCTATCTGCTCTCTCCTCTGCATTTAACAGTGGAATTCCCGTTGCACTTTTAATGTTACCACCGTTGCTTTTAATGTCACCAAAGGTTGTTTTGACTTTCCTGTATGCTGAGTATGTCCTTCCGACAATCATGTCTTTTTCGATGTCTTCACATATTTCCTGCAGCCATTTCGTCTTAGCTTCCCTGCAGTTCCTATTTATTTCATTCCTCAGCGTCTTGTATTTCTGTTTTCCTGATTTCCCCGGAACATGTTTGTACTTCCTCCTTTCATCAATCAACTGAAGTATTTCTTCTGTTACCCATGGTTTCTTCGCAGCTACCTTCTTTGTACATATGTTTTCCTTCCCAACTTCTGTGATGGCCCTTTTTAGAGATTTCAACTGTGCTGCCTAGTGCGCTATTCCTTATTGCTGTATCTATACCGTTAGAGAACTTCAAACGTATCTCGTCATTCCTTATAACTTCCGTATCCCACTTCTTTGCGTATTGATTCTTCCTGACTAATGTCTTGAACTTCAGCCTACTCTTCATCACTACTATATTGTGATCTGAGTCTATATCTGCTCCTGGGTACGCCTTACAATCCAGTATCTGATTTCGGAATGTCTGTCTGACCATGATGTAATCTAATTGTAATCTTCCCGTATCTCCCGGCCTTTTCCAAGTATACCTCCTCCTCTTATGATTCTTGAACAGGGTATTCGCTATTACTAGCTGAAACTTGTTACAGAACTCAATTAGTCTTTTTCCTCTTTCATTCATTGTCCCAAGCCCATATTCTCCTTTAACGTTTTCTTCTACTCCTTCCCCTACAACTGCATTCCAGTCGCCCATGACTATTAAATTTTCGTCCCCCTTTACATACTGCATTACCCTTTCAATATCCTCATACACTTTCTCTATCTGTTCGTCTTCAGCTTGCGACGTCGGCATGTATACCTGAACTACCGTTATCGGTGTTGGCCTGCTGTCGATTCTGGTTAGAACAGCCCGGTCACTGAACTGTTCACAGTAACACACCCTCTGCCCTACCTTCCTATTAATAACGAATCCTACACCTCTTATACCATTTTCTGCTGCTGTTGATATTACCCGATACTCATCTGACCAGAAATCCTTGTCTTCCTTCCACTTCACTTCACTGACCCCTACTATATCTAGATCGAGCCTTTGCATTTCCCTTTTCAGATTTTCTAGTTTCCCTACTACGTTGAAGCTTCTGACATTCCACGCCCCGACTCGTAGAACATTATCCTTTCGTTGATTATTCAATCTTTTTCTCATCGTAACCTCCCCCATGGCAGTCCCCTCCCGGAGATCCGAATGGGGGACTATTCCGGAATCTTTTGCCAATGGAGAGATCATCATGACACTTCTTCAACTACAGGCCACATGTCCTGTGGATACACGTTACGTGCCTTTAATGCAGTGGTTTCCAATGCCTTCTACATCCTCATGTCGTTGATCATTGCTGATTTTTCCGCCTTTAGGGGAAATTTCCCACCCGTAGGACAAGAGAGTGCCCTGAACCTCTATCCGCTCCTCTTTGACAAGGCCGTTGGCAGAATGAGGCTGACTTATTATGCCGGAAGTCTTGGGCCGCCAATGCTGATTATTTATCAAAATTTAGGCAGTGGCGGTGATCGAACCCGGGACCGAAGACGTTTTGATTATGAATCAAAGACGCTACCCCGAAACAACGGGACTGGCAGTACGAGAGCATACTTGACTCTGTCTGAGATAACACCAGTATTAAAAAAATAGCAATTTAAATGACTTACTGTATTAAAAATATCACCTGAACGTCTCTTGAACATTTATTTGAAAGTATGTTTATAAAAGGTCCTTAGGACCTGCAGGATTTAAACGAATTTTGTCAAACTTGTTTCGCAAAGCTTTTCTTAGAAACCGTAGACAATCATCTAAGGAACTGTTCGAACATAAATTGTCTGCCATTGATAGAAAATTTCTTAAAAGCGTGTGTCATTTGAGGATTACCTATAGTCATAAAATTATTTATCTTCAATAAATTCCTTCATATTTCGGATCCATTTTACACCCCTATATTTCACTGTATGCCATATACTTGTAACCTTGCTGTGCAACTTATTTTCCCCTGAAAGTGCATACTTTCAGATACTCAGATGACTGTATTGTGATTTAACCATGTCATCATGAATATCTCCTGATTTTATGCGAAGCCCTCTCATGATTTGCGTGGAATTTCGATACCATTAGAAGTAGGGCAAGGAGAGAACGAGATAACGTTGACGCCGCCCTAAAGGTCATTCTCTTAAATCTCAGGAATTACACTCATCGTGTTTTGGCGACGTTAGCATCAGCACTTTCTTAGCTCCAAGGTCATTCCAGGAATCACGACATCCTAACACGTGACAAAGTCAAGGAGGGCAGAGCCCAGTACGACTGCAAATTTCACGTGAGGTACCCCTCACCCCGACCACCCCTCTGTGTTCGTGGGAGCGATACTCGACTCCATGTCATATTTCGCTGACTTCAGCACCCACACCTCCACTTGGTGTGCCCCCTGCCCCTCCCCCCCCTCCCCCCTCCCCCCTCCCCCCCTCCCATCGCACTTCCGCAAATTTTGCGTGAAACAACCGTCTCTCCAAGACCCAGGCTCCTGCAATCCTGCCCTCTCTGCACCCGTAACGTCCCAGTACCAAGTATGAAGTGTAAGTGTGTAAGTATCGGTCTACTTATAATCGTCATTATGTTTTGTTACTCACCAGGTTGCAGATGAAATATAAATATAAATTCACAGCACTGTCTCGTAACGTTTGTGTCTTGACAACAACTGATGGAGACATAAGATAGTAATATTAATAATCATAGTAGACGCCGCGAAAAATGTATTTACAGCGGTCGATAAATAGTTCATCCACTTATGCGAGAAACGTTAAAGGATAAGGATGCCAGAACGTACTATATCATTATTCCCTGCTGCGAGGCACTGAAAGTATTAACGCCCATGCTGGTAAACTGAAAGGAAACTCATATGAACTTAACTAATAATGCGCGTTTTCCTTACAGCAGTGGCGGCCGCGGTGGTCTCGCTGTTCTAGGCGCGCAGTCCGGAACCGTGCTACTGCTACGGTCTCAGGTTCGAATCCTGCCTCGGGCATGGATGTGTGTGATGTCCTTGGGTTAGTTAGGTTTAAGTAGTTCTAAGTTCTAGGGGACTGATGATTACAGCAGTTGAGTCCTATAGTGTTCAGAGCCATTTGAACCATTTTGAACCTTACAGCAGCAGGTACGTGAATTGAACATAATGCTGTTCAAGCAAACCTGCTCTTTGAACACCAGTGGGAAAAGCTTGTTAGTGCTGGTATGATATGCAATAGGGAGTTGAAAACTCTGGATTTAGTGTCGTCAAAGAAATATTATCCATGGATGAATGGCGTCGATTATGTGATGTGTCAATGCAGATTTCGGTCTTATTCCACGGAAACGTTTACTCCCCCTCGATGATGCTTGGTGAACATACAATCTCTGTATGGGACTTCCATGGTGCAGTTAAAAACAATTAACATCACAGAGTACGTACATATACAGGAGAGCACTTAGAAGAGTTTAATGAATGCCAGCTGTGCAGTACAGCATGAGGTAGAGTGTCGACAAAGATGGAATTCATACATCTACAGATTCTATGAGACATTGTCGAATAATCTACTGGAGAAAGCTCGCCAAAGTATCCGCCCATCAGAAGAAACTATAGCTCAAGTTTACGACGCATGCTGTGTATCGATGAAGGTGGAAACTTACGATTCAACATTACCAGACGTGGGCACTGAACTACGATCTTACTTAAGGTCGTTGGTATCTCAAACTGCATGTAAGAGTTTATAAAAACCCTTGCTTTCCAATGTAAACAAACAGTTGCCACCATGATCGAATCAACGAAACAACATCACCACAAATGTCTTGTAGTATGCGACCGGCCCTCCAGTGATGAAGTTGGAAACCAGGAAAACAGGACGAATTCCCGATAGGCTTTGGTTATTGGGGCTTCGGGCACTGAGAAAACTAATCTTGTAACACTGTTAACACACCCTGACAGAGTTCCTTTCGAGCACGTATATATTTCTTCAACTTCTGCAAGAGATTTTGCACGGCATTGAGGGAGTAACGTAGAAGACGTTCAGCGAAAGCAGTGATATTCTACCGCCTGAGAAAGTAAAACCAAACAGTGTATTCATATTTGACGACGTCTCAGTAGAAAATCGCGATGAGATCCACAGATATTTCTGTTTTGGTCGTTATCTGCAGGTCAATATATTTTATTGAATTTAAAGCATTTTTGCCTAGCACATGTAGGAACTGACATGTCATTCAGTGAATTCGTTATCATACATAGAGAGTGGTGAAATAACTCACGGTATTGCTCTCTGGTTATATATAAAACTAGGATAGTGAATGAGAGCCGCTATAGACGGAAGTTCAGTAAGATTCTGCGTAATAGGCAGTTTACCGAAACGTAACTGTATTAGTATACTGCACACAATGGACAAATTTGTAGGAATGTCACACACTTGCGCAGAGTGCAACAAGCACAAACGCCTATTTGACAAATTATTGGAACAGGAAAGTTGTGTCGAGGCGGGGCTATAAATGTCGAATTGATGAATGGTAGCATACAACAATGTGCACTATATGTCAGTGAGAAAACTGAAGAAGTCAACGCAAATCAAGCAAATATGCGCGAATATATCAAGACGATTGCTAAGGCACTTGCCTTCCATAATGACTAGTAGTCTCAAAGTATATACAAGTTGCAAAGAATCTCAAAAACCGCATAATGTACAGCATCGTGCGTTGACAAAGAGTAAAGTTGTCGAGACGTGGAGGCTATTCGACGGAAGTTACAGCAGTTACAACGAGATCAGCATCTCTTGGAAACGTTTGAGACAGTAACCAACAGTCTGAAACGGCTGTCACGAACTATGGAAGGTAGCAGAAAAGAAGAAGAAGTAGCAGAAGAAGAAGAAGCAGAAGATGAGGAAGTAAATGCTATTACTGACTTCTTTATTTGTTACAGTAAAGCTGAGATACACAGAGCATACGGGGTCAGCAGGACGGAACCACATACAGTATGTTAGAAAAGCACTCATTACGTTTAATCCAGAATACAATAAGAGTTGGGGATAAGGAATTTGAAACACCGCCTGGGCTATTGGAACTGACATTCTTAGAAACATCGAATGTCAAAAAGTATACCACGAAAGATACAAGAGCGTGTGGTTAAATATTACGCATGACCAATGCACACACGACCCCAAAACGACGAATGAAAGCGTGGAGGAATGACAAATACAAGAGTATAATTAAACTGGCGCTAGCAGATACACATAATTCTGATAAAGCGACTGAAGTACAGCTTAAAAGACTGAAAAATCCACCACTAGAGTACATATATTGCGATGAAGCGAATGAAATGATAGATCGATAACGACTACTTAAGGCATCATCTACCGCAGGGAATACAGGTGACAGAACGAAGTATTATCAATATTATCTGAGGATCGAGTCAAGCACTTCATCGAGTAATTATGGAGTACTAGAATGTAAGCATTAATCTTACACGACCGTCTCGTAAACTACTCGCCGCTAACAGGAATTGTACAACTTGTGGTACAAATGTAGAGGCATTACACAACATATAACGTATTACACAACGATATCTCAAAGAGCAAAGATTGTTGCAGATACACAATTGTTTTATAACGAGTGTGGACGATTTGAATTTAAGGATGTGGCATTCCTTACATTCTCCGACGCCGGACAGTACTAACTAGGTGTTCATCAACTGTAACGCCACCCAAACTGTTTAGGACAGTGCAGTGTGCCGAAAACCGAAAAGCTGCGGCGTGGAAGACTCGATTTTACCACGCAAATCGGTGAGGGAATATGGTGTTGTCGCTCCGAGCGAATGGTGATAGAGACAGCATAGCTTACGTCAAAGACCATGAGAGGGTTTCCTCGTCTCATAAATTTATAAATTTGTGTCTTTCCAAACTATGACAACAAAACTTCCAGCACTCAAGCAGCTGCAGAAGAAGAAAAAGAAGAAGCAGAAGAAGTCATACAGATAACATGGGTTTATGAACGAATCAGAGAACGTACAACTATTATCCAACTGGCTTAGGAATAAATAAGCTGTTTCTTTAAAAAATTGTATTTGTTTATTGACTTCGTATTTTCCACCTCCTCACTTACAGGCTTTAGGGAGCAGGAGACGTCGTATCAGCAGACACTGGCAGAAAGCAGCAGGAACAGACATGCAAAGCGAACTTCGTTAGATTACGCTAGAACGTTGTCGCGGTGCTGCGTAAGCGCCGTGCGCAGAGGCATTGGATTACAGGTACCGTGAATATGAACGTAGCAATGGTGGATTTCACGTACTTATGTATGCGAACGACAGCTAACTCCAGGTCTCACGAAAAGCGCGCACGTAGCGGTACGTGCAAACGAGGCCACCCGTGCGCCTCTCGCTCCCACGAGAACCACGAACATCAGCGCAGCACTGGAATCGTATGAACGTAGACGTCTGCTTCTCTCTCGGTACATGTGTACCTATACTCAACACCGCGGGTCCCCTGTATATAAATCAGCGCTGAATGGTTCCATTTCATTTCAGTCCGATCAGGCATGAAGCTGTTGACGAACGCGCTGGTAGGCGCGCTCGTTTGTCAGACGATTACAGCTTGATTCCAAGCATAACGTCACCGCTGTTCGATGATCAGACGTCATTTTCCATTAATGATTTACGTGAAGATGAACGTAAGACTTCATATATTAGTGTAATTTATTTTCGTGTTTGCACGTGATACTTTTTTTCTGCTATCGGTGAGCAGATGGATAGTGATCTGTCACAGTAAGCTCCAATGACACTATTTTCCTCTCAGAGCTCATGGAGTATGATACCAGTTGTTGAGAGGCGGATACGTGAATTATAGTATTACCACTTCTTCCATCAATAATAGTAACTGTTTTTACGGCTTTTTTAGATACACTTGATGCTGATATTGCAAGAGAAGTGGAAACGGAACTAAACCCAAAATACCAGAATATAGCATATGTAATATTATGATTAATACTGAGGATGATAAGTGGCAGAGAGCACTTATCATTGGTGACCGTCGACATAAGTGTCATAATTTAATTATTATTTATGGATTTATATACCAATTGCTTACATTTTTGTGTGACACTAATAAATTTTGCTTCTTCTTCTTCCTTTGTAGAAGGAAGTGGGCTCACAACACTGCCTCCGCCCGACTCTTCATTGATGCAGGCTTCGAAGTCTGCGTCACCTAGGCCTAGTGGCAGCTGTGCGGTGCTGCCGACGTCGACGGTCCTATCAGGCTCCTGACCCCGGACTAGCAGTAGAAGGACGGTGTCGTCAACTTCATTTTCACCATTCCATCCTGGATCAAGCAGTAGTAGCCCCACAGCCCGTCTTGTTCACCAACAGCAGGTAAATCACGCAGACACATTAGACTACTTTGTGGTTGCTGGCGCTTTCAGGGATAGGGTCTTACAGACTTGATAACGTCAATGCTGTATTTCGAAACTCGAATGCCGTTCTACTTACATGCCAAGCAGTGTTGGAAAGAGGGCTCCCAAAACAAGGTAGCAATGATGCTGCAGAGTTGGGGAAGGATAGCGTGATATCACAAGACATGTAAGTGGCAAAGTGGCATGGAACTTATATGGAGAGCGTCATGCTAAACCGTTTTTCCATACGAAGGGAAGAGGGTGTGGTAAGGCACTCAGCAGCGTACTCCTCCTTGATGAATACTTGCATTTTTACATCCAGTTAATGGGGAGTCCAGTTTCATCCCTCTTCCAGATTACATTGCCGCTTTTGATCCATAATTGATCAGCATCGGTGTTTATAATTACACTGCCTCGCAGCAGGGAGTGTTGGAATAGTACCTCTTGACATCCTTACCCTTTGACATTTCTCTCATGAGACGGTGAACTGTTTATCGGTCACTGTAAACATATGTTTTCGCTGTCTCTACTACGATTATTATTATTCTAATTATTTTAATTATTATCTTACGACGTTTTCATCAGTCGTTGTCAAGACGCAATGACAACGATAGAGTGCCGCACATTTCTATTTGACCTACAAGCTGGTGAGTAACGAAACATAATGACGATTGTAGGTAGGTCAATACTCTCACACTTACTCTTCATACGTAACAGCGTTGCATCAAGGGCGTGGAGGTGCAAGGGGGCTTGGGAGCGTGGGGCGTGAGATGGGTCAGCTTAATGCAAAATTTGCAGAAGTGCAGGTGGGGGGGGGGGGGTGGTCAGGGGTGAAGGTGGTGGTGCAGATTTCAGCGAAATAAGACATGCAGTCGAGTTTCGCTCCGACGAATGAAGGGGTGACGCTCGGGATGGGAGGGGTTGCCACGTGACAGGATTTCGTAATTCCTGGAATGACCATGGACATGAGGAAGTGCTGATGCTGACGTCAGCGAAGTATGAGATTTATAGTTGCTTCAGATTTCCCAGAATGTCCTTTACGTCGGGGTCAAGGTTATCTCGTCTCTCCTTGCCATGCTACTGCCATTTCTAACACAGTGTACAGGAGCATTTGATCTACTCACACAGTTTAACTTTTAGGATCACCTCAGACTAGGATTATTTACAGAATACCCTATGTGTGACTCTTTCAGTCAAATGAAAATTGTGTGCCATACTGGTACCTGATCCTGGGACCTTTGCGGTTTTCGAGTACGTGCTGTATCGACTGAGCTATCCAGGCACGGCTCACGACTCGTCATCACACTTGACCACCGCCAGTACCTCTTTTCCTACCTTCGACTCCGCTGTGAAGAGAATATTCGTTCTAGATAATCTATACTTTCCTTTTACACCAGATCTGTTGTCTACGCGAGTTCTGATGCCAGCAGTTCTGCATTGTGATATATGCGACCATTCACTACATAATATACACTATGACTTTTCGGTCTCATTGTTTATACACAAATCTTGTCAATACTGATTCCGATTATCATATCTCTTGTTGCAAATGGCATGATGGGAGATGAATTATGTGATACGGAAAGAGCCTCTTATATAACTCTAGAGTAGGTGCTGTCTCAAAAAATTAATGTTAAGTCTCCATTTCCTATTACCTCATCCCTCTTAGAACTTAGTAATTTAATAATGCAGCTACTGTTATTTATTTATGGCTCGAAAATGCCAGGTGGAGCTTTCCGTTAATAACTACTTCTGTAGAGCAAACTTCGAAATGCTGTACAGTGCAAAAATCGAAAAACATAAATTTACTTAAAAATTTTGTCTCTTCTAAGAGTAACGGTTAGTTCTTTCTGTACCCATTCGTTAACCTAAATACCTAAATACTTACTTCTCTCAGCGCATATTTATCATTTCGGTTCACCTATACAAATCAGACGTACGTTCAGTAAGGTTGTGACCTATACGACACTTCCCTCTTTATTTATTTTATACTAGCATTAATTCCTGAATTGTGCGTGGAAAAACGAATTGAGGACGCAATAATGTACTAGAAAAGGCTGCAACAAGTAATCAGATCATAATTAGGATGGAAAACAATGGTGTTGAAACTAAAAGTCTTCCATCTCCAGTCGATGTATCAGTTTCTTTTTCTGAGGACATTATTGAAGCAAATCTCTTAGAAATAAATGCTAAACCATTTATCACCAACATTTTGGACACACACTAACATAACTCAGCACAAGAAAACAACAAAGCCTAAAAGTTTAAATATATCGAGTAGGCCATGCAAACAATTAACTGTACTGATGATTCAAACAACGTCAGAACCAAAAACCTTGAAATAGTATATCAATTCTCCATAGATGTCAGTAAAAACCAAGTCATTCTTAATGAATATAAAAACTGATTCTAAAACATAATTATAAAGTATTATGCACACTACACCGGTTCAGTAAAATCACGTCATTCTTAATGAATATGTACATTTCATACTAAAACATAATTATAAAATACGAGTATTAAGCACACTAGACCGGTTAACCTATTGCTGTAACCGAAGAAGGGAAAATGGTTAGGATGGAGAACAAAGAGAAACATCTTTAGATGGCCAATGTAGGTGTAAATGACTGCTAATTACTGAGAAACGACAAATAACTGGAAACAAAGATGTAAGTACCCCTCTATTCTGTAAGGAAAATAAATGGTTTCTTAACAAACGTATTATAAAACTATGTTATAACGGATCAAATGAACCGATTTTGAAGTACTTAAACAACGAAACGAACGAAAGTAAATGCTCTAATGAAATTCAAAAGCCACTTAGAACAGATGAAGGCATTCAGAACACAAAAAATTCTAAAACGAAATTAAACAATTTCATAGTGTCCAAAGAAATAAAAGAGCTAACGCTAAGAAAATGCTAAGAGTAAACAACAGAGAGAATATGAAGACATTGAAGAAGTATTCAGGAAAGTCAGGTTTACATTTTTTTTAATAAGACACAAAAAGCAGTCCAGAAATTGGGTAACTTTATTAATCTGTCTTGTCTTATCCCGACCTTTATTTAGACCATCAATACACCGTAATGGCTTATTACATAACCAAAAAGATTTATTATGTTGAAACTTCCTGGCAGATTAAAACTGTGTGCAGGACCGAGACTCGAACTGGGGACCTTTGCCTTTCGCGGGCACGTGCAGTTGGTAGAGCACTTGTCCGCGAAAGGCGAAGGTCCCCAGATTAAAACTGTGTGCCGGACCGAGACTCGAACTGGGGACCATCGCTCTACCAACTGCACTTGCGCGCGAAAGGCAAAGATCCCGAGTTCGAGTCTCGGCCCGGCACAGAGTTTTAATCTGCCAGGAAGTTTCATATGAGCGCACACTCCGCTGCTGAGTGAAAATCTCATTCTGATTTATTGTATTATTTACTGAATCTTTAAAAAAGTACACGTGCCTCGATCTTGCACGAAACAATTCTGTGTTTTGAGAATGGAGTAAAAAAAAAACTAACTGAAGAAACAACAACCGTTAGCACTTCACAGGTGTCCCAGAATTACAAAAACAAAAAATGGGTTCACTAATAAAAGTCATAGGTCAGGTTTACGCTGCTCATCAGTGGTTGCTACCCAAATACATTACTGTGTGTGTGTACATACAAGGTTCTTTTTTAGATTAGGTGAATCTCCTACTGTCCAGATAACGACAGCTGTAGAAGAACCAAAAGTATAAGCCAAAGATAAAAAGAAGTCTCCTACAGACGAGAGTATTAAATTCCAGGTAGATAACTGCCGAAACAGCAATAAAGTGCGGAAGCTTGAAGCGCTCCTGAAAAGAAGTAAATCCCACATAATACGAGGTACACAAAGCTCATTGAAACCTGACGCTGATAGCTGTGAGATTTTTTGTGAAAATTTAAGTGTATATAGAAAGGATAGGCTATTGGGAAATAGAGGTGATGACTTCCTTGCAACAGAAAAGAATCTCAAATGCATCCAAATTGAAGCTGTATGTGAGGTTGTTTGGTAAAGACTCAGTATCAGGGGTGGGCATAAAATGGTAATTTGATCATTCTGTCGCCCACCAGGCTCACCTCCTGATGTAATCAAAAGCTTTAGAGAAAACCTCAGTTCGCCGGCCCGTAAGTTCCTCAATCAAACTGTGAGTATCATTGGAGAGCCCGCATCTCGTGGTCGTGCGGTAGCGTTCTCGCTTCCCACGCCCGGGTTCCCGGGTTCGATTCCCGGCGGGGTCAGGGATTTTCTCTGCCTCGTGATGGCAGGGTGTTGTGTGATGTCCTTAGGTTAGTTAGGTTTAAGTAGTTCTAAATTCTAGGGGACTGATGACCATAGATGTTAAGTCCCATAGTGTTCAGAGCAATTTGAACCATTATCATTGGAGACTTTAATCACAAAACAATCAATTGGGAAAACTACAGTTGTGTTAGTGGTGGGCGTGACAAGATATCATGTAAAACATTTCTAAAAGCCTTCTCTGAAAACCAATTAGATCAGATACTTCGTAGTCTAACTCGTGATGAAAATGTATTAGATCTAATGGCAAAAAACAGACCAGATCTTCTCGAGGATGTCCACATCGAAACTGATATCAGTCACCAGTTCAAAGGACAATTAAGACAAGTATAAATATAATCTGAAAACTAGATAAAAAAGCAGAAGAGCGATATCTCAGTGAGGAAATTGTAACTTTCAGTACAGGACAAGAGCATGTAGAGGAACTATGTCTCACGTTTAAAAGAAATGTTACCACGCACGAGATAGATATGTAGCCTGTAGGACAATATTATGCGAGACATCTTCCGTCATATACAGCCACTGTAAAGAAACCTCTAAAGAAACAGAGACTGCTCTATAATAGGTGTAACACAGTGTACAGGTCTATGCATAGAGAGATGCAGAATGAAACGCGTCTGGCAATCAAGAGAGCAATGAGTGAAGCCTTCTATGACCACCGTAGCAGAGATCTGTCAAATCATCTTTCACGAAGCCCAAAGAAATTCTGGAAGTACGTAAAGGTTTTAGTGGCACCAAAGTTAGTGTTAAGTCATTCACGAGATAGGAACTGAAACTGAGGGTAGCAAAGCAAAAACTGAAATGCTTAACACCGTTTCCAACTGTGCCTTTGCAACGGAAGACCAAGGAGAATTTCCGCTATTAAAGTCTTGTATCACTAAAAGATAAATGATTCAAGCGATACTTTTAGTGGTGTTGAGAAATCGCTGAAATCGCTAACACTGAACGAAGCTCCTGGGACCGCTGGATTCCCTATGAGATTATATACTTAATTTACGCCGAGGTAGCCCCTATTTTAACTATAACCTATGTTATACCAGCGGAAGAAAAATCGTGGCCAGTAGTGAGGAGAAAATCCAGGTCACACCCATTTATAAAAAGGTTATAGAAGTGATCCACAAAACGATTGTCCAATAACCTTGACATACATTTCTTGTAGAATCTTAGAACATCTCCTTAGCTCAAACATAATGAGATATCTCGAACAAGATGATGTCTTCCATGCCAACCAACACGGATTCGCACTTGCCCGCGAAAGGCAAAGGTCCCGAGTTGGAGTCTTGGTCCGGAACACAGTTTTAATCTGCCAGGAAGTTTCATATCAGCGCACACTCCGATGAAGAGTGAAAATCTCATTCTGGAAACATACCCCAGGCTGTGGCTAAGCCATGTCTCCGCAACATCCTTTCTTTCGGGAGTGCTAGTTCTGCAAGGTTCGCAGGAGAGCTTCTGTAAAGTTTGGAAGGTAGGAGACGAGGTACTTGCGGAAGTAAAGCTTTGAGGACGGGCCGTGAGTCGTGCTTGGGTAGCTCAGTTGGTAGAGCACTTGCCCGCGAAACTCTAAGGTCCCGAGTTCGAGGCTTGGTCCGACACACAGTTTTAATCTGCCAGGAAGTTTCAGGTTAAAAGATGCTGAAATAAGGTAAAAAAAGTGGGGAAAAGTTTCTGGTTTATTCAACTAATCCCACGATTTCTCTTTCCTCTATTCTAGTTTACTGAATTAGAAACAAGTGCATCAAATTATAACTCATGAAAAGAAGGAAAAAGATGAAGTTCTTGTACTTCAAGACATTAAGTATCTCTACAGTCTCAAAAGAAAGCGTGTTTATATTAGGAGATAGGATTTTTTTGTAGATGCTAAAACTTCTTTCGACATACAGAGAAACCAGTGGGCAAACCATCATTTCATTCTGAATGGCAATGCTACCGTTGTGGAGAATTCATCAATCTCTGGTTTGTTCTGAAGACTAGAGTCAAGTTCGTCTTTGGCAAAGACATCGACCTGCTCCGTCGCGGAAGGCTGCTCCGTCCAGGCCTTGTTCTTCTAATTGTTCTATAGCTTCACTCAGGTACTTGTAACTATGAACAGAATATAGTTCTCTCTGCAAATTATGAATTTTCTCCGGTAACAGAAGTTGCTGCGGCTGGAGCCAAAGAAATCACAAACTCTCTAATTTTGTCAAAATTCTCACACAGCATAGCAGCACACTAAGTCGAAGATCCACAACGAGTAATAACAGAGAAATTTTGAAGGTGTAGACCGGTGGTTTCCCTGTCGGCAACAGCACGACTCGGAGCTTTCAGGAAAATGTTCTACGGGGCAGAGATGAATTGATCTGCAATATCGTATTTGTTCCTTACGGATTCACGAAACCTACAAAGGACATGAAGTAATTATGTCACATGCTTCAACTTGGGAAATAAATGTTTCAATTGGTTAAGAGCTGAAACTATGTATGGAGCCTGGTCCGTAACCACAAGAAGTAGTTTTTCAAACATGATGTCAGTAGGCCAATGTTTTCGACAGAAGTCCTTAATTCAAATGTTCAAATGTGTGTGAAATCTTATGGGGCTTAACTGCTAACGTCATCAGTCCCTAAGCTTACACATTACTTAAGTTAAATTATTCTAAGGACTAACACACATACCCATGCCCGAGGGAGGACGCGAACCTCCACCGGAGTCCTTAATTGAGTGCACTGCTGTATTGCCATTGGCTTTCTGCAGCCCATACATTTTTAACAGCATGGTCATAATTTTCTCCCCTGCTAAGGGAAAAACTAAAATGTTCAAAACATAGCGTTCCATTGACTCTATGCTTTCATCCACAATGACTCCCACTTCGTCCTTGATTCTTTGTAAGGTTTCCCTGTGAACAGGCGCCATGTAGTTTTCTGCTTAAAGTACTCTCGTCGGGAATTGATATGTTTGTGTATTTTTCAATAAATCCCTCGAGGGCTGGATAGTTCGCCTTATTGAGTGGAATTCCTGCTTGTGTAAGAATCCTGTTGAAACGTATTTCGTAATACAGGTTGCTGCCATTTGTTTGCTTCAAGAGTCTTATTCTTTTGATGCTTAGAACTAGAAATATGTTGGTTGATGCAATCTCGCTGGTGTTTTTCAACTAACAAAATTCCTGAATCGCAAGGGTACGTCGCATAATAGTTCCGCAGTGTCTATGAAACCTTGTTTGAGTTCCTGACCCAGAACAATAAATCTGGCAATGTACACCTTTGACATGATAAAACCTAGTAACACACTCGTTGAGTAATGTAACAAAGAGCTAACACCCGTTCACGTGCTAACTCAATGCGACTGTCACCCAACACTCTTGAGCCCACACGCTCACTTGCTGTTACCAGAATGTTCTCATTCATGCTGGGACTGCAGTCTCAGTAATTACCAGTAGCTACGAGCAGAACCCATTCTCAAGTATCGGAACTACTCAGGTGCGGTCACTGCCGTCTCTGCGAGACCAGCCTCCGCCTCCGTGCGAACAGATGACGTCTCTCAAATAAACTCACATTGATGAACAGCAGGATACTGATTCTGGTGACATAGAGTCGCTCATTCTCAGTTACGTTATTGCGGCCTTTTTTATATCTGTAAAGCAAGAGAAAGAGGTTTTGTCGAACACACAATCATTTTCCATTGTTGCAGATGTGATTTCAACTTCGGCTCGGCGTTTACTGAAAGAGGTCGGCTTACTGTTAGCACCTACACAGCAAACTGGGGAGACGTTAATTGAAAGATAAATATTTTATATTGATTTGAAATCTTGTAGAATAAACTGGAATGGAACTTAAAAGGAAAAATTGGGTAAAAGAGGATTAAGGGCATGATGGGGGAAAACGGGATAAAGGTCCCAAAAAAGGGATAAAGGTGCCAAGAAAGGGAAAAAGTTGCGTGAAAAAATGCCTCTTTTCGCAACTAGAAACAAAATTCCACACTGATATCTTTCAGAACAGCTTTAATTTACCCAAAGAAAAAAGGTGCGCACCTAAAAATCCTAACCCTAGTGATTACTGATTGGTGCACTGCCAAGGCACTGCCTGGACATGTTTGGTTCTTGTCCCAAACACCTGGCGTCGAGAAGTCCATTCACTACGCTGTTCTAAATTGGTTCCATGGATAGGTCTCATTCTTGCACCAATCAGCAAAGAAATTTTCAAATTTGGGAATAGTAGTAAAATATCATTTTCGCCAAAAGTGGACGTATTTGGTTATTGCATCAACGCCTTCCAGCATAAAGCTGTAGTGAGACGAAGCCGAAAAGCAAAACAAATCGAAATATTAGATCACAAGTAACTGTTTTGGATACAACATTAGACCAAATACGAATGCAGACACCGACTGAGGTGGAGCAGTGGTTAGCACACAGAAGGACAACAGTTCAAACCCGCGTCCGGCTATTATGATTTAGGTTTTCCGTGATTTCCCTAAATCGCTTCAGACAAATGTCGAAATGGTTTCTTTGAAAGTGTATGGCCGATTTCTTTCCCCATCATTACCTAACCCGAGTTTGTGGTCCGTCTCTAATGGCCTCTTTGTCAACGGGACCTTAAACACTTATCTCTACCTCCCAGGAACGCAGACAGAAAAGTGAAGAAGAAGTAGCATTAATACATGTAGTTTGTTTGCATTCATGTATCGGTACTGCTACTGTGCTATTTGAATATTTGGCTGTTATTGCTGTTGGTATTATAAGGGATCAAGTCCCTGATTTACTAGTGATTTATTTAAGGTCCTGCGGTGTTTTTTGCCCGATAGTGAATTTAGTTGAGCATTTTGATACCTGCAACGTCTCGTCAGTGTGGTGCTTCGGCCTGGAAAAGGTCATAGCACACACTAGCAAAGCCTTTGACGTCTTGCGTTACACGCAATGCGGGCTTAGCGGAAGCGGCTCGTGTCGGCTTACGGAAGCATTAGCGCTGTCCGAGGGTGGCTGTTCGATTCCCGGCGGCGTGGGCGCGTGGGTGTCCTTTTGTTCCTATTGTGCCGCCACCCTCTCTGCTGAGTACGCCACTCTTCCGCCGAACAATGGCACGGAAAAACACACAACTAGCAGAATGAAAGGAACAAAATATCTGTTCACCCCGACAATAGTACATACGGACGGAACGCCTATTTAGCAGTATAAACCGGGCTCCCCCGTACGTGTGGCCAGAGATGAATACAAATTAATGTGCCCAGCTGGTGTATAAGGACACTGCCTGTCCTAAATGAAAAACATCTGTTGATTATTTGGCTGAAAGATAAATGCTTTGTCAGCATTATGTGCGTTTGTTTTCCATATCACGCCATGTACACTATTTTGATTGATTTTTCGGACGAGAATTCACATAGTACGAGTGCACAAGTGTGAGGCAATCGAGTTGTTAACGTAAGACAGTTCCAGAACACATGGAGATATCGAAACACGGTTTTTGACGAGTGATAGTACGAAGCCGTCGGAGACGGAACACAAGCCTAGACTGGGAAAGAAGGGGAAGCCAATCAACCACGTCATTGTTATAGAACATCTCTAACTTTGACTAAAGCGTTGCAGGAGAAACTCTTCAAATCTCATATGTATATGTACTGACAACCAAAATTCTATACGAGACTGGGACACTAACGCCATTAAAGTGTTAATGAAAGTTGAGTGAAGGCTATACGCGATCTTAGATACATTAATAACACTTAAAACAAAGAAAGATATAAAGCATTTTAGAAAGAAAAATTATTGGATACTTGATATAAACGCACTGCTCTTTTTGGATGCTATCTATCAGTTCTGTCAGTCCTACTTGATAAGGGGCCCAGATTGCCGAGTAATATTCAAGAATCGGTTAAATGACGGTTTCGTAAGCTATTTCCTTCGTGCATGAATCACCTTTCCGTGTTCCTTCTGATGAATCTCAATCTGACATCTGAATTGCCGACAACTAGCTCCATACGGTCGTTTCACCTCAAACTGCTTCGGACACATGCTGACAGATATTTAATGGGCGAAATTTCTTAGTGGTTGTTCGCTAATTATGTAATCATACCATAAGTGATATTTGCGCACAGCACGCTAGGCACGTTATGGATGGAGCTAGTCCCTGTTCCAGTTATCTGTTCCCTGAGTGACTCCGTAGTATTTCATTAACAGTTTCATGCTTCTCAACTACCTTGCATCAGCCTAAAAAGGTTTCACGGAACACCTCGCTTCAATTTATCTTCTCTAAGGGCAGTGTGCTGAGTTCCGTTTGTCGGAAGGTCTTCTGCCTAATCATCAAATTAGTACGACATTTCGTAAATTCGTATTGTGTTCTCTAGGGGGCAATGAGGAGCCTACCATAATGCTAACTACATGGCATAGGACTCAGCGCCGCTTCGTATTACCTGAAGGAACTCATCACTGGTCAAAGCGACCTGAATTTAACAATATTGCTGTTTGCAGAATCATGTTGATTCGTAAAAAGGAGGGTTTCCGTCTCTAAAGTTTATCATAAAATATGTTCCATAATTGTGCAACAGATTTACGTTCATGAGAAAAAATATGAACACTGCTCACAGAGAAAATGGCGTTGCGTGCACGTAATACGGTAAAGTAGGAGATGTGCGATATAAACGAGTTGGTAGGAGTGTTTCTACGTGTGAAAGATGATGGCTATTCAAATTTAGCCGTAGTCGCATAAGAGTATGCGTTAAATACACGTTGTAACGGTTGTCAGTGTTAGTTACCTTTTCGATCGAATGTGGTGCACTGATGTTAGTCAGGTATGCCTTTAAGATGAAAAAGACGCAATTATCAAATCCTCACTAATAGCAAGGGCTAAGAGAAGCTGGATATTTCTTCTGCGATATTACAGAAAGACTTGGCAGAAATGTACTCACTGTACATGATTTCTGTCAACGGCTGTCACGAAAATGTACGAGCGCAAGAAGACCGTTTTCCGGAAGCCCACATGTAACTACCGAGAGAGAGGACCATCGTGTTCGGCTTATGACCCACTTGCGAGACATGTTGATAAGACATGAGCAAGTAACTGTCTGCCGTTCAGCATCAAAGTTATAAGATAATGATGAGTATTTGCCCCACGTCTGGAGAGAGTCGCCACATTTTGCATGGTCGGTTCGGGTGCGTTCAGGGTAGTCTAAAGTGCCCGAGGCCGGTCAAATCAAAGGGGCTTCTCCTCGACGCACTGCTGTGTCAGGCATACTGTAAGACAGCTTTGGTTCCAGCAGAATTTCCACATTCGATGGCACTGGATTCATTTTCAGAAGAATCTTGGCTTTGATAAGAGGGGGCGTCTTGGTCTTCGTCTTTCCACTCCACAGGGAATATATCATTCAATAACCGAAGGTCGGGGCCATTGCCAGTCTTCTGGTATACATGTGGTAGCGCACTATTCCATCTGATATCTAGAGACAGAATATGACTCAAGGTAGGTAACTGGTATGTGGTTGGAGATCGTATTGACCCACTAACAGTACGCATAGATTCGTTAAGTTGAACATCTATCGTTTTCACATGTATACTGTTAAGCCAGACGCACAGTACTCCTGTGCCGCGTACATAAATCCGAGTGCCGATGCTCGAAGAGTATCTGCCGGTCATCCCCAACTAATACCAAAGAGCTTATGGAGAATATTATTTCTGCTACTGAGCTTATCTGATATTCGAATTAAGTGCTCCTTAAAAAATAGTATCCAGTCTGACGTATCCAAAGGTATTTTGGATGCATGCTCTGACGAATTGTGTCTGCCTCAAAATAGACCTCAAGGACTGTGCGTGCCAGGCTATTGGAGAGATGAAAACATGAAAATTCTGTATTATTTGAGCTAGGTTGTAACCTCAATTTATGGCATATTAGCTTAAGATGTTTAGATCAGAAGTTTGTATTCATTCAATAATTTCGAAGGTTTTGTGCAGGGTATATATTGCACAACCATCTGCATAGTCCAACTTTCTGGAGTGTGTTGGAAAGAGGAAACTAAAAATTAAGCAAGAGAGGAGCGAGGACGAATCCCTGCGATAAGTCATTATTCATTACTTTTGACAGCTAGTGTCTTTTCCTGTAGTTGCAGTAAATGTCATTCATTTTTTTTGTCCATCTGCATGGAATAAGTTATAATAATTTATAAAGCAGTCCATGCTTCCAGATCGCGTCGTATACCGGACTTAGATCGACCTAAGAAGCTGATGTTTTCTGCTAGGCTTGATATCCTGCTTCAACGAATGTTGCTAGTCATAAAAATGGGGAAATCCACTATCAGGGACTATTCTGGCAAAAGGCAAATTGTTATGCCCCGTCCCGTTGAGCATATCGCAAATGGCGAAGGTGGTCGGCCTTTCGAATGCTACTCTGATGTGTATCTATCGAACGTGGTTGAAGGACGGTGAGATTATGGGTGGGCAACAAGTTGTTGAACGTCCACGCCTGATACTTAACCGCACTGCGAAGTGGGATGGGTGTTGGTCTGTTTCAGGTGTGATGACAGAGTACAGTGCTGATGCAGGCGCAAGTCATTCAAAGCACGCCGTTCAGCGCACATTGTCGAAGATGGGGCTCTCCAGCAGGCAACCCTTACGTGTTCTCAAGTTGGTCCAACGACATCAACAATTATGGTTGCAGTGTGAAATGGATTATAGAGACTGGACCGGCCATCAATGGAAAGCATTGCCTAGTCAGAGGAATCACATCTTGTTCTACTGTGTCGATGGTCTTCTCTGGATACACTGTCATCCAAGCAAACGGCTGCTGAAACATCCATCGCAACACAAACGGAAACCAGTAGAGGCAGTGTTATCCATTGGGGTCTTTCACCTCGATTTCCATGGAACATGTGGTAGCAGTAAAAGCCACCGTGACAGCTGTGGACTATGTGGTCATTATTGCAGCCCACCTGCACCCCTTAATGCTTGATGTTTTCCCCTAACCGAAAGAGATGGTGTCTACCACTAGGACAGCTTTCCGTGTCACAAGGCCAGAATCGTGCCTCAGTGGTTTCAGGAGGATGACAGCGATCACTATTTAATAAATTATTCACCAAATTCGCCTGATTTGCAACCGATATGACTCTATAAGGTGTCATTTCCGCTCCCACAAATGACCAACCCATAATTTAAAGCATTTGTGTGACCAATGTGTAGAAATTTGTTGCTAAATGAGTCCGAAAACCTACCAAGCACTTATGGAATCTATGCTGTGCAGAATCACTGCTGAATTGCGCTCCAAAAATAGACCCACACGCTATTTAACAGGTGGTGATAATGTTGTAGCTCATCAGTGTATGTGAGCGTTACAGAACTACTGTTAAGGACATCCGATCGGCGACCGCTGGATATGAACTGCACTTTTACCCAATCTCTTTCAAGGTTTCATTGTTCCATTTGCCAACGATAACTTCGGTTCGAAGGCGAGAAAGCATTTACACAAAACCTGTATAGAACTGCACAGTAATCGTGCACAATAATTTTGCAAAATAATCTCACTACGTCTAGTCATCTTTCCTGTATTGAGTGATGTAAATTTATTTTATATTTAATTTTTCACTTCAGTGTTCGTATGACGATAGAAAGGAGACCACGCTTTACGATCTTTCCCGTAAAAGAGGGAATTAAGTATTCCAGCCTTCTCCTTGTCATCCCCAGTTTAGGTACCGGAATGAACACTGAGCGACTGTATAGACAATTTTGAATCATTTACTGATATTCTGAAGATCAAAACTATCCAATAATTTTAGTCAGATCAGTACACAGAATTTTCTATCGAATTCACTGAACGCTTTTCATATTTATGTCCTTACGGTCATTTTTCCTCCGTTCACTTCCTGTTAGTGAACAAAGCTCTGACTTCATTTAAATCTCTGATGAACACCTCTTTGCTTTCGTAGCTACTTTTTAACACGAATGGATCCTTCCCATCCATCGCAGTCAAACTGTCTAAGACGCATTGAGAAAGACACTCTAACTTTACTCACTGTTGGAATGATCGTCTCCGTGACATTCCTTAATCCACAAGTGTCCTCTGAGTGGTGCTAAAGAACAGTCACTTCAACGTGAATATCTGAGGCCGAGAAGCAGAGGCAGCCAGATAATCTCAACGATCTCCAGGCTAGAATTAATTTGTCACAAGACATGGACTCACACAGTTTTCTCGGATCCTACAACTATAAACGTTGACTCTCTTATCAAGATCTGTCAAATAAATATTGAAGGCATATGTAAATCAAAGCGCCAAGTCATACAGAAGTATTTATCAAAATATAACATCGACGTTATTGGTGTACAGGAAACTCATTCTGAAAATGAATATCAAACGAACCAGAAAGGAAAAATGCCTGACTTTCCCATACTAACACCAGTGTACCATCGTGATTAAGGTATTGCAACATACGTTCAATCGTCAATCAAAAACGTCCTTTTCTGATCTCAATGTCACCCACGAAGTTACAGACAAATCGAAGCACTAACAATAGTTAACTTACCAAACGTCCAGTCGACATACACAATGGAAGTATAAGGGAAATGATGAAAATGGTGATGTAATGATATGAAATGATCGTGTGGCATTCTTGACTGGGAGGCCCCGTTGGGGCGGCGCGGTACCTTTCGATCTTTTTTTCCAGCACCTACCTGTGAACTCGTTGCACCAGATAACCGGTAGAAAAGGCGAGCAAAAACCTATTGTAGTGCAACTCGCACCAGGCTGCATACAACGTACCTATTCTAAGAAACGGGAAAAGGTCTTAATTTTGAATGAAAGGTGAAAATACTGGCAAAATTTTGATATATCTGAAGTCTGATAATTTACACATTCACTGCCAAGCCCGTGCTAATCCTAACATAGTCATGCACAAGCCTTTTCATTCACGTTAGCAAGTTTATGGTAACGTATTTCCCGAACTCTAAACAGCTACTAAGCACGGATTGTTCTTAAATGGAAATACTCGACACACTATTAAGTTTATCTGTGTCTAATTTTTAGTCATCCATCTGCTCAATATGCCCCGCGGAATGACTGTCTTTTCTCATACACAAAATTACTTAGAAAATCCGTACTTTCTAAAAACCACTCCGGAGTAAATAAGCCTTCTCTTTAAAACACTTTTGAGGCACGTAGCACAACTAAAACCGACAAATTAAAACTTCCTTCAGAACTCGTACCCATACTATTGAAAGGCTGGGCTCCGACTACTTTAGACTGATGTAAGCGTTATACAGTGTGGTCGGAAATTCCCGTTACAGACTTCTAGGACTTGTAGAGGGGAGTGAGTACATAGTATTTTGAATAGGAACCCATGTCCGGAAACTTCAGCCAACGAGACTACAGAACGTCAAAGTTATAAGCGCAGGCGTTCAAAAGTGGTCCAAATCGCTCTGAGCACTATGGGACTTAACATCTGACGTCATAAGTCCCCCATAACTTAGAACTAATTAAACCAAACTAACCTAAGGACATCACATACATCCATGCCCGAGACAGGATTCGAACCTGCGACCGTAGCAGTCGCGCGGTACCGGACTAAAGCGCCTAGAACCGCTTGGCCACAACGGCCGGCAGCGCTGGCGTCTGTAAATGTACGTATACACGGAGTGATTCCGTGATGATGTTACAGACTTCCTAGGATGATGGAGAACGATAAATGTATTAAATTGAACTAAGGATCCCTGCACCGGAAACGAGCGAGTCGAAAGTTATAAACGAAAACCGTTCTGATACCTCTGACAGTTGAATACATGTACCGGTTCTTGTATTGTGAAGAGTGTAGGGTTGGTAACTGTCAGTGGTGGTAGTGTGGATATAAGCGAGAAAAAATGTCCAGTAAACGCATACCTGAGGAGCTATAACCATTGCTTCATCTTCGCTAATGTGAAACACATCTCCTCTACTGAGCAAGTGTTCATAGCTATTAAGGTGACGCCACATTGGGAGGCTTGTGTGTCAATGATGATGAATGATGGTGAGGACAACACAACACCCAGTCAACGAGCAGAGAAAATCAGCAATCCGACTGGGAATCAAACCCGGGCCTGCTGCATGGTAGGCAAGCACATAACAACTCAGCTAAACTGGCGAATTGTGACCTAGTATCGTCCAAAGCTCACGGTGCCATGTCAGAGTCAACAAGTTGCACCGGTATCAAAAAAGTTAGTGCTGTATCGCGGCAGTTCGCACCGACGAATGGGAAACGATGGCGAAGCCACACCCTCGCTCCTAGCTCTACAGCACCACTGCACGGGGGCCGGTATACGCTGAGATGACAAGAGTCAGGGGATATCTCCTAATATCGTGCTGGATCTCCTATCGCCCTGCATAGTGCTGCAACTCGACGTGGCATGTCCTCAACAAGTCGTAGGAAGTCCCATTCAAAAGTATTGAGCAATTCTGCCTCTATAGCCGTAAATAGCTGCGAAAGTGCCGCCGGTGCACGATTTTGTGCACCAACTGACGTCTAGATTACGTCCCATAAATGTTCAGAGGGATCCAGATCGGGCGATCTCGGTGGTCAGTTCATTTGTTCGAGTTTTCCAAAATATTCTTCAAACCAATCACAATCAGTGGTGGCCTGGTGAAATAGTCAAGCATAAAAGTTCCATCGTTGCTTGGGAACAGTTCACTTCAGTACAGATCCACCACTACCTTGCACATTGATTTGTTGATAACTTGGGTCCATGGCTTCGTGGTATCTGCGCCACCCCTGAACGCTACCATCAGCTCTTACCAAATGAAATCGGGACTCATCTGAGCAGGAGACCGTTTTCCAATCGTCTAGAGTCCAACAGATATGGTCACGACCCCATGAGAGGTGCTGCAGTCAATGTCGAGCTGTTAGCAAAGGCACTGTCGTCGGTCATCTGCTGCTGTTGCCAGTTAACTCAAATTTCACCACACCTCGGTTATTTTACTCAGTGTTGTTTGTTAGTACTGACAACGATACGAGAAGGCCGCTGCTTTTAGTCGTTAAGGGAAGGCCATCGGCCACTGCAGTGTCCATGGTGAGAGGTAATACCTGAAATTTGATATTCTCTGTACACCCTTTACACGGTGAATCTCGGAATATTGAATTCTCTAGCGATACCCAAAATAGAAATGCTAGAGCTCAAACTACCATTCCGCTTTCAGAGCCTGTTAATTCCCGTCGTGCGGCCACAATCACGTCGGGAAACTTTTCACATGAATCTTCTGAGTGCAAATGTCACCTCCACCAATGCAGTGCCCTTTTATACATTGTGGACGCGATACCACCGCCATCTGTATATGTGCATAGATCCCGGCTGAGGTTCGAGTCCTATCTCGGGCATGGATCTGTGTGTGTTTGTCCTTAGGATAATTTAGATTAAGTAGTGTGTAAGCTTAGGGACTGATGACCTTAGCAGTTAAGTCCCATAAGATTTCACACACATTTTGAACATATGTGCATACCGCTATACTTTTATCACTTCATTGTACAGATGAGCAAAGGAACGCTCACTCCAGGTCCTGAATACCGATCAAGAAGATAACGTCATCTTGTTAGGACTCATGTCTAAGTCATGTCTTAGATGGAACTCAAAATATTTCGGATAAATGGCAGCATCGGTCGCAAATATTAAAATCTTTTATTTTGCAAATCGATTTCGGTCACTGTGTGACCATCTTGAGTGCTAAGAATAGGTAAGAACTATCAGAAATTAAGATCTTAACACAAATGAGGCCCTATTTATAACCACCATTAAAAATATTGCAGAAATAGAGAAATATACCAAAATACACAGATTCTCGTACATACCAAATTATCCGAACCTTCTAGACCCATATCATAATAGCACAACATTTTCTATGAGCTGTAACATGTACTGTGATGATTACGTCCAATAGATATCATCACTTTACCTGTATAGAATAATTTTTATATTTAAAGAAGAGCTTATCATGTATCCTTAGCAGTTGCCGCGGTGGCCGTGCGGTTCTAGGCACATCAGTCCCGAACTGCGTGACTGGTATGGTCGCAGGTTCGAATCGTGCCTCGGGCATGGATGTGTGTGATGTGCTTATGTTAGTTAGGTTTAAGTAGTTCTAAGTTCCAGGGGACTGATGACCTAAGATGTTAAGTCCCATAGTGCTCAGAGCCATTTTGAACCAGTTGCCCATCCAACGTACAATGAGCTTGTAGCTTACACAGCCAACTACCTAAGAACAGTATCGCAAAAACAAGCATCATAGTGCTCTCTATATTCCAGAGCTAAAAAGATGCATACATCAAATGCCATCAAGAGAAAAACCAAAGCTTACATAAAATACGACCTTTAAAATCACATGACAATTTTTTACCGTCAAGAACCGTAGCAAAACTTTGAAAAACGTGGTACAGGTTCAAAAATGGTTCAAACGGCTCTGAGCACTATGGGACTTAATTTCTGAGGTCATCAGTCCCCTACAACTTAGAACTACTTAAACCTAACTAACCTAAAAACATCACACACATCCATGCCCGAGGCAGGATTCGAACCTGCGACCGTAGTGGTCACGCAGTTCCAGACCGTAGCGCCTAAAACCGCTCGGCCACCCTGGGCGGCCGCGGTACAGGCATAATAAAAAATAACATAAGGTGAAGACAAAATTTTTTATCACTTTGAAATTTCTTAAAAACAAATACATGAAGGTTAACACCAGAAACAGCCTTTTCACGTTTCCAAAAACATCAATTAAAAGTAAAAATATTAATCCTTTACAATGGATCGTTACACCCTCTCTTATTATAATCGAAGACTTGACCAAAGTAGTGATTGATATTATCAGCGCAAACTCTTAAGAGACATTTACAAAATGTAATAAAAACACATTAACAAAAATACAGTAATTTCCCATATGGTGTACCAGACCTATAATACGCCTATTTTTCATGTGAGCAACTGAAGTTAAATACTAATAATGAAAAAGTGAGCTACTATGATAACTTCAATGAATAACCGGCCATATGCCAAATATACGTGGCAAATAGGGCTCAAAGTAAAACTAATATCCACCATTTGCTATTAGCAAACCTCTTAAATACCTCATAGAAAAATATTGCTGAATAAGAGGCTTACCTAAATGTGCACAAAGTTTACACTCATATCCTTAATCGGCGTGTTGCACTTTATAAGAGCGCCATACCGGCTAACATTCTGTAATCCCTCCAAGACCCAGATGATCATCATAGGCCACACCACCCGCTCCTTCCACCTCCATGATTTCTACCTCACCATTTATGGCCGTACTATCCACCTCACTCCTACCCTTAAATACCTTAATACCTTGGCCTCACACTCGACCCCCACCTCACCTGGGCTCCCCATCTCTTTACCATCCAAAACAAAGCCCACAACCACCTCCGCCTCCTGAAACTCCGGTCCGGCCAGACGTGGGGTCTGCATCCTTCACACCTACAACTCCTTGATCTGCCGCATCGTCTGTTATGCCAGTGCCGCTTGGATTTCCGCCCCTCCCCGGTTCTATAAAGCCCTCCAAATCCTCGAACGCCAAGTACTCCGCCTCGCCTTCCACACCCGCCTTCCATCCCCCCACGCGCATCCTCTACGACCTCATCCCCTCCCCCCACCTTCCCCTTTTCCTTGAAAACATCCACACATTATATATTGTCCGCCGCCTTGATCCCCCTCACCCCCTGGTTTCTCCCATCCTCTCCACTCCCAACCAGTTGCCGTGCCTTTACCGTTGTGTTCCACCCTCTCTCCATCTCCAAATCCTCCATCTCCTTTCCCAACACAGCTTCCACCGTCTACCCCTCCAGATGATGAGCTTCGCCATGACATCTACCCTTCCTACCAACTCTAACCCCATCATCCTGCCTCCTCCTCAGGGCTCCCTCTCTTCCCCCTCCCTCCTCCTGAGCGGCTTCCCCTTCCTACTCCCCCTCCATCTCTTGTGCCTCCTTTCAGTGTCTCTGCGCTCCCTCCTTCCCTGTCTTCCCTCTTCCTCTCCCACCCCACGTGTTTCCTGCCTCTTCGTGAACCCACTGATGCCACTCCTCTCTTCATCCCGCCGCTTCCCCAGCTGCCCCATGCTCTCCCCTCCTTTTCCATCCTCTCTGACCTTTTCCCTCAGCAAATCCCACCTGGCAGTTTTATTCTTCATCGTGTGTGCTCCACTACTGTGGCCGACTTTTAACCTGTGCCTGCACATTCAGTGTCTTCTCTGTGTTTTAAGAATCGCCAACTGTGTTTTTTAAAAAATTTTCTTGTGACTTTTGTAACTGTCCCCCATGAATGTCTCCATGACAGTGTATATTTTACCTCCATTTTCTCCCCTTACTCTGTTTTATGTTCCCCTTTTTTATCTTCTTATGTATGTATCATTTTATTCTTGGTTTAGTTGTAGCGTCACTCGGCTGAAGAGCAGCGGATTGTACCACTGACAGCCCTCCCCTGCCCATATGGGGCAGGGGAATGAAATCACAATAAAGAAAAAAAATCACAATAAAGAAAAAAAGCTAACATTCTGCATTTAGAGTGTTGGATTCCCTCCTTCGAAGTTACAAGATTCCAGAACCTGGGCTACTCTCAGGGTGTGATCTACTTCTTCGTAGCGCTAGTTGCTGTTGCTGTTACGTTTAGTGTCTGTCGCCTGCTGCTGCTGCTGTCTATTCATCGTCGTCGCTGCTGCCTGCTGTCCGTCTGTCTGTTCGTCGCCATCTATCGCCGCCGCTGCCTCCTGGTCGTCCGACCGCCATCGTCCATCGCCGCTGCCGCCGCCTGCTGTCCGTCCGTCGCCGTCTGTCCACCATGAGCACTCCCACCTCCACTGTCATCTACACCTCTCCATCCCCGTCTTCAACAGTCACATTCTGGAGTGCTGCCCCTGGCCTCCCTCCTTACACCTCACATCCCCTTCCCCCACTTACCTATTCCCCTATCTCCTGCCCTGCTGTGTACCCCCACCTCTACACCTTTCCACCAGCCTCCACACCCTCAACAGCTCCCACTATTACCCCCGCCCTCAAATACGGCTCTGTTCCCGCATCTGCTGCCACCACTCAGGTGGTCGGCTTCCCCTCTCTCACCTACCCCATCACTTCATCATCTGCATCCCCCACATGCTTCACGTCACGCTGAGCCACTGTAGCCACCACTGAACCGGCTGCTTCTCCCGGCACCTCCACTACACCACAGGGATCAGACACCTAACACCTCTTTCTCCTCCCCGTACCTCTCCCCTGCTCCCAGCCTCCAGTCTCCGAAAAACCCCAAAAGCGCGTCATTACTGACTCTGCTCCCACCACTTCCCACAAAAAGTCAACACCACCATCCCTCCTCCTGTCGTCTCCTTGGACACCACCCCTCCAACAGCCACCCATACACATTGAGAAATATACAAAAGTACACAGATTCTCGTACATACCAAATTATTCGAACCTTGTAGACCCATATCATAATATCACACCCTCCACACCTTTGTCCTGTCAAATTCCTATCCTAGGTTCCTCGATACCCGTACCCTCACCATGGAGATACGAAAGTATTTACCTAGTGCTCCCATGTCCCAGCTCATTCTCTGTAGGGACTCAGTCAGTTATCAAGTCCTCTCCTCTTCCTTCCTCTATTCTTCCACTCCTTGTCAGTCCTAGCCCCCCCCGTCACCCCCCCCCCCCCACCTACACACCTGTGACCACCAAGCTCAGCCCGGTGATCATAGAGGATGAGGTGTTGGTGGAACTAAACTCCCACCCAGACCTGGAAATCCACTCTGCCAGCCGTATCAACAATGCCTACCTCATGCAGGTCTTCTCTGAGTCTGCCCCTCCATTGACCATCTCCTCATCCAGGGTGCCTTGATTTACCACCGTCACCACCCTGTTGAAATCTCCAAATTCCCAGTCCTACCGCTGCCAGCAATGCCTCATGTACAATGACCACCTGACCACCAACTGCAAAAAAACCCACCTGTCCCCATTGCAAGGCCTCCCACTTTCTTAAAAACTGTCCCAAACTCGCTACCCTTCCTCCCTGTAACACCTGCAATGGCCCCCATCCCACCTACTCCCACAAGTGTAAAGCCAAACCCCCTCCAGCCACCCCTGAGCGTACAGTCTCTGTCTGTCCCATTGATCCCCCTGTCCACCACAACAATTCCCTCCGTCCACCCCCAGGGCCGAGGACATCACCCAGTCCCTTACCGCTGTACTCCAAAACATTCACCCTTTTCAGCGCCCCCACACCTTCCAAGAAATCTCACTTGCTGCCTGCTCCATTTTCCACCTGAACACCTTTGCCACTCACTCCCACAACCAAGCCCACTTCACCTTCACACCATAGACACCCTAGTTTAAGCCTCTTGCCTTCCCTCTCTTCCCCCCCCCCTCTCTTCTCGCCATAGCATGGCACCAGTATCGCATCCTCTTCCAGAACATTCGTTCCTTCTGCTCCAACAAATACCTGCCCATGCACACCCTCTCCCGCCACCAGGTCGACACCTTTGCTTGAACAAAATCTTTCTCCAGCCCCACCATTACGTCCGCACCTCTCCCTATATCATCCACTGCACTGATGCTCCTGGTCCTTGTGTGCAGGGTGGAGTCGCGATTGGCCACCTTAAGCATATCCCCGCCCAGCCACAACCTCTTCTCAATGACCCCACAGAACATCTTCTCCTCAGCGTCTTCTTCCCCTCCATCACCATTAACTGTGCCACCATCTATGTCCACTCCACTGCTCCTATTCCTTATGACTTCATCTCACACATTGACCACACCTTCTCCACCTATGTGATTGCCACTGACCTCAACATCCATAGGCGTTCTCCTGCCGCCCTTTGGCAGTGGCATCAGTTCCTCTCCACGATCCAAGGTGACCTTGTTCCCCTTCCCCAGCACACCTGACCTGAAAGTGACACCACCTCAGATGTTGTCATTGCCTTCGCCAACCTCCTTGGGCATATCGCCGTCGCCATCCTTAACCCCACAGGTAGTGATGACCTCCCCATCCTTCTCACCATAACGTCTGCTCACCGACCCCTCCAGCTCCCCAGGTTGCACCCCCTACCAAGGTCGTCCATGACTACCACCCTGCCAACTCGGATGCCTACTGGGAATCCATCACCACCCAGGACGAAAGCTACCCTCTTACCTATCGTACATCCTGATGACATCGTCCACACCTCATCCTTCCCTTAGAAGGTAATTACTGACGCCGTGGAGGCCCATGTTCCTACTAAAACCATCCACCCCCACCATCCCACTCTTCCTCTGTGGCCTGTCCTCCTCCTCCATGAATCCCACCGCCTGTATCGCTCCTTCCTGCCCACTCGTGACAGGGATACACTCCAATTGGACCGGCAGGTACAGCGACACGTACAGAACCTTATTACAGCAACGAAACGCCGAGACTGGCGCCAGACCTGCACGCGACTCAACGGCATCCTCCGTATCAACTCCTGCAAGTACTGGTCAGCCTTCCATCGCGTTACTGGTTCCCATTCCACTCCCCAACCACTTTGCTTCTCACTTTTGCAAGGTCTTCTCCATCCCAGATGATCCCCCCTTTGATTATTCTGTTTTCCCCACCATCATGGATCATGCCAATACCTCGGTCACTCCACTTGCTCCTAGTCTCAAGTACTTGGGGCAGTTGCCCCCCTCCGACATCAACATTCCAATCACAGCACAAGACATTAAGCTTATCCTCTGGTCCAAACGCAACATGGCCCACGGTCACGACTGTGTCACCTACCGCCACCTTAGAGAAAGCCCCTATTCCTTCCTGACTGTCCTCGCCCATCTCTATAACGTCATCCTCTCTACTGGCTTCTACCCTGACCTGTGGAAGACTTCGCGTGTCCTCTTATTCCTCAAACCCAACAAACCCCCTTCTGCTACCTCTTCCTATCATCCTATCTGCCTCACCTCCGTCTTCAGTAAGTTCTTCGAATCCATCCTCTCCTGCCATATCAATCAGCACCTTAATCAACACCACCTCCTCCACCACACCCAGTGAGGCTTCCGACCGTCCTTCTCTCCTGAGGACCAACTCCTTAACCTCGTTCACCTTCTCTCCCTCCAGCTGAGCTCCCATCCCTCCGCCATTTTTGTTTCCCTCAACCTCCAAAATGCCTATGACCGTGAATGGCATCCCGGTCTCCTCTTTAAACTCCAAACCTGCGCTATGCCTATTAATTTTGTCCGTCTGGTCGCTTCCTTCCTCTTGCGCTGTCCTCCTATGTCACCCTCCACAACACCAACTTCTGTATCTTTTATCTCACTGCTGGCGTCCCCCAGGGCTCTGTCCTCTCCCCTCTCATCTCATTTATCTTTTGTATACGGCTGATATGCCCAAGCCACCCCCACCTGTCCACCTTCTCCAGTATGCTGATGACACGGCCTTCCTGGCTCTCTTCAACGGTCCCAATGCACCCTCCAAACCCATCTTAACCAGTTCACCACTTCGTGTAACCAGTGGTTCCTCTGTCTCAACGCCTCCAAAATCAAGGCAATCATCATAGGCCACACCACCCACTCCTTTCGTCTCCATGATTTCTGCCTCACCCTTTATGGTCGTTCCATCCAGCTCACCCCACCCTGAGATACCTTGGCGTCACCCACGACTGTCACCTCACCTGGACCCCTCGCCTCCAGACCAACCAGCAGAAAGCCCATTCCTGCCTCTGCCTCTTGAAACTCCTGTCTGACCGGACATGGGAATTGCATCCTTCCACCATCCTCCACACCTACAAATCCTTCATCTGTCCTATCCTCTGTTATGCCAGAATTGCCTGGATCTCCTCCGCCACCCACAAGGCCCTCCAAATCCTCGAATGCTGTGGGCTCTGCCTTGCCTTCCGTATCCACCTTCCTTCCCCCACACGGCTCCTGTATGAACTCATGCCCTTCACCAACCTCCTCCTGTTCCTCCAGTATCCCCACATCCTTTACATTGTCCGCAGGCTTGATCTCCCCCCCCCCTGGTTTCGTCCTTCCTCTCCACGCCCCTCCCCGCCTGTTGCTGCGCCTCTATCACTGTTTACCTTCCTCTCTCCATCTCCACTCCCTCCATCTCCTTCATCAAGGCAGTTTCCAGCGACCCTCTCTCCTGATGATGAGCTTCGACGTGATATATACCCTTCCTTCCAACTATAACCTGGCCTTGTTTCGCCCCTTCCCAGAGCCTCCTTTTTCCTCTCCCCTCCTTCTCCAAGAGTGGTATTTCCTCCTCCCCCACTGAGACCCTGGACCCCACCCTGGCCTCTTTCCCTCCCACATCCCTCCCTACCTGGCCCTCTTCGGCGCACCCTCTGCCCATCTTCCCCCTCTCTTCCCCTCCCTCCCTTCTTCCATTCTCCGTCATCTCCTTGTGCCTGGCAGATCCTCCGTTTTGACCATCGTCAGTGTGCACGTCAGTGTTCTACATCTACATCTACATTCATACTCCGCAAGCCACTCAACGGTGTGTGGCAGAGGGCACTTTACAAGCCACTGTCATTACCTCCCTTTTCTGTTCCAGTCGCGTATGGTTCGCCGGAAGAACGACTGCCTGAAAGCCTCTGTGCGCGCTCGAATCTCTCTAATTTTACATTCGTGATCCCCACGGGAGGTATAAGTAGGTGGAAGCAGTATATTCGATACCTCATCCAGAAAACCACCCTCTCGACACGTGGCGAGCAAGCTACACCGCGATACAGAGCGCCTCTCTTGCAGAGTCTGCCACTTGAGTTTGCTAAACATCTCCGTAACGCTGTCACGCTTACCAAATAACCCTGTGACGAAACGCGCCGCTCTTATTTGGATCTTCTCTATCTCCTCCGTCAACCCAATCTGGTACAGATCCTAAACTGATGAGCAATACTCAAGCATAGGTCGAACGAGTGTTTTGTAAGCCACCTCCTTTGTTGATGGACTACATTTTTTAAGGACTCTCCCAATGAATCTCAGCCTGGTGCCCGCCTTACCAACAATTAATTTTATATGATCATTCCATTTCAAATCGTTCTGCACGCATACTCTCAGATATTTAACAAAAGTAACTGCTATCAGTGTTTGTTCCGCTATCATATAATCATACAATAAAGGATCCTTCTTTCTATGTATTCGCAATACATTACATTTGTCTATGTTAAGGGTCAGTTGCCACTCCCTACACCAAATGTTGTGTTTAGTGCTGTTTCTCCTGTACGTCGAGAGGCATGATTTTAATTGTGTGCTGGCCTTTTACGTAGTGTTGCTGTCAGTGTTTGTTATGTGCTACAAAATCTGTTGATACTTTTATGCTCCGGTCATACTGCGGCTTGTATTCTTTTAATTGTCCCAGTGTGTGGTTTTTTTGTGTGTGCTACTTTTTTACAGTTTTTATCTTCATTTTCCAGTCGCCCCTTTTTTATCTATTGCCTTCCATGATGTTCCCCCTTATATATATATATATATATATATATATATATATATATATATATATATATATATATATATGTTTACCGTGTTTTTTCCTTTGTTATTTTTAAATGTCTTATATTGTTTGTTCTATGTCTTTTGGCTGAAGAGCAAGGCATATGCTGCTGCCAGCCTACCCCGATGGGGAACTGAAATACAATAAAAGGAAAAAAAGCTAACACTGTGGCCTGTCTAATTTTTATTTTAATCAGTGCCATGAACCCTTTGTTTCTTAACTTCGCAACTTTTCGCCATGTTCCAATTTTAACCAGTAGCCGTTTTGTCAGCTGTTTTTATTGTTTTATTACCGCCTCATAATGTTTTAACATATATAGGCTGCAGAGCGGCATATTAATCTGCTGGCAGCCCGTCCTCCTATGTGGGGGGTGGGGGAAATCGAAATTCAATAAAGAAAAAAAGGCTAACATCCCGTTTCCCTCCACCTCCAGAATGACTATGATTGTGAATGTCATTCCATTATCCAGGTTCCTTTTCAAGCTCCACACCTATGCCCTTCCTATCAACTTTGCGTGCCCCATTGCCTCCTTCCTTTCCCACCGTCCATTCTCTGTCATCACCCATAACACAAATTCCCATACCTTCTACTCTACTGCAGGTGTGCCCTAAGGCTCTGTCCTTTCTGATCTCCTATATCTCCTGTACACTGCTGGTATGCCCAAACCATCTTCATCTGTCCATCTCCTACAATACACTGATGACACTGCCTTCCTGGCCCTCTGTCTACCCTTCAACAGATGACACTGCCTTCCTTGCCCTCTGCCCTACCCTTCCACAGCCCCAATGTATGCTTAAAACCCACATTGACCAGTTATCCACTTGGTGCAACATGTGGCTCCTTCGCATCAACCCTTAAATGTGCAGGCATTCGTCATAGGACATACCACCTTCCCCTTCTGTCTCCACTATTTTTACCTCACCATACATGACTATCCAACTTACTCCCACCCTGAGATACCTTGGCCTCACCGTTGCTTGTCACCTCACCTGAGCTCTCCATCTCCTTACCATTCAATTCAAATCCCACAAAACGCTCCACCTCCTAAAGCTCATGTCTGGCTGGACATGGGGATTGTATTATTCCACAATCCTTCATACCTACAAATCTTTGATCCATCTCAACCATTTTTATGCCAGTGTTGCCTGGATCCCTGCCCCTAGTAAATTCTATAAAGCCCTCCAACTCCTTGACCACCATGCACTCCACCTCACTTTCCGTATCTGTGTCCCATCTCCCATGCTCCTCTACGACCTCATCCCTTTCCCATATCTCCTTCTTCTCCTTGAACCCATCTGTATTCTCTACACCATCTGCCGGCTTGATCCCCCTCAACCCCTGGTGTCTCCTTTTCTTTCCACTCCCCACCTCTGCAGCTCTACCAATGTGTTACACCATCTCTGCATCTTCACACCCTCTGTCTCTTCTGCCAAAGAAACTTTCAGTGTCTCTCCACTCTGGATGATGAGCTTCAACTTGGTATTGATCATTAATTCCAGCTCTGACCCTCCTCTCCTTCTCCCCTCCTCCTTCAGGCTTCCTCTCCTCTCCTCCTTAGAGCTCCCTCTCCTCTTCTCCTTAGGGCTCCCTCTCCTCCCCCCCCTTGCTGATTCCTCAGTCCCACCCTCCTGTTCTCCTCGCTTTTTCTTTCCCGGCTTGTGTGCTCCTTCCTGGATTGCTTCCTCCCCCACTAGCCCTGTCTCCCGTCCCTTGGAGTGCTACTGGCTCACCCCTTCCGCGCCGTCCTGCCCCTCCCCTCCTCAGCCAACCCCCACCTCTCCCTCCTCTTTTCTTCTTCTCTGGTCTCCCCCCCGCCCCACCTTTGGCAGCTCCTTTCATTTTTAATCCAGTTTACTTCCATCGTGATTTGGTGCTCGCCCTATGTGTTACTTCAGTACAGTGTGTTTTCAGTGTAGCTGTTCCGTGTGGGTCTTCAAACTGTGGACACTGCCTTCTAATATGCTCTTAGTGCCACCAAAGTTTCTGTACTGCGTTTTCGTCTAGTGTGATTTTACTTATACGTGGATTTTATGCAAATGGATTTTATTTATGTAAAGGTTTTTTTAAATTTCCGCTACCAGTCACAAACTTTGTTAACTATTGTATTATTTATTTATTTTGCTACATGTTTCGTGGGAATACCTCATCTTCAGGCTAAATGGCATTACAAAAACGATTCCACGTTAACATTATACTGATGTTACATAGTCATTTAATAAATGCTTTGGTTATCCTGTGGAAGAAGAGGAAACTTAGTAAGAGGCGATGTCACTTTGGAATCTGGACTAATCTTTGCATAAAAATGTTTTGTAACAGTCACTCACTATGATCTTCTGGCATGGCAGTGATGAGCTGAGGTGTTTCCATTTCCGTGGCTCTCTTGGCTTTGATCACTGTTCACAAATTTTCACTAACGTAACAGTAACTTGGAAACACGATCACAAGAACAAATCTATAGTGCAGTGGACAAGATGGCGGTTTAAATACAGCTGGTTTCTATTTGACTCTCGATCTGTCGATTTATGTGGTGTCAGATGTTTACATGTCTTCTGCATTTCTTGTTATCGTATTACAGATGTAGGTTGTCAAAATACATTACAAATTGACCACCTGTTACAATATTATTGTACAAATCATAATATAAACTAATTATTTTACAAATTCTAACCTACTGCTGGGGCTAGAATCAAAATGTTATGTATCTTATGTTCTAAGAGTACTATAGTGAAATTGGAAAAGAAATGTGAATTTTTGAATTCCGTCATTTCACTCAGGATCTCGTTATCCCCCATGTGGACATGGATGAATATTTCCATTTCTTCCAAGATATCCGTTTTTCAGCTCTTTTCTAAATTATTTACTTCTTTGAGATCGTTGTCTATTATAACATTGTGTCCTGTTTCATTTATATGTTTCGCTACAGCTGATTTATTCGGTTTTCCAAGTCTGAAACAGCAGGTTTCTAAAATTTCTTCCCGTTTGGCCAATGTGATATTTGTTCCAATGACTGCATGTAATTTTATAAATTCCTGATTTGTTAAGTTTCTCTGTGGGAAGTGAGATGTCATGTATCAATTTCTCCTATAAGTTGTTGTTAGTGGCAAAAGTATCCTGATTTCTGTTATTTTAAATAGCTTGGCTATTATGTCTGATATCGCACGTAAATATGGTAATGTTACATATTAGGGTTTTTGGATGTTGTGTGAGGAAGCTGTGTTACAAGGTTTGTTGTTATTTTTAGTTGTGCGTTGTGATAGTGTGTCCACTTCATGTTCATAATAGCTGTTATTATGTGCAATGTATTTGGTAGTGTTCATTTCAGTTTTATAGTTGGCAGCATGAAGTGGGAATTTCTCTGCTCTGTTTAAGAAGGATCTGGAAGCAGCTTGTTTATGTGAGTTGTGATGTGTGGAAGATTTATTAATGACTGTGTCTATGTAAATTTGTTTTGTATACATTGATATTTAGGGTTTGGTCTATGTTACTTACTGTCATGCCTAGAAAATTAATTTTGTTAGATTTCTTATGTTCTACTGTGAACTGGATATTGTTGTGTATATTACTGAAACTGTTCAATAGAGTTTCTATTTCTTCATCAGTTCCATTGTATCCAATGAATGTGTCATCAACATATCTCCAGAAGTGTACTATTTTCTGGGTTATTATACCTTTGGCCAGTTGCGGTGGTCTAGCGGTTCTAGGCACTCAGTCCGGAACCGCGCGACTGCTATGGTCGCAGGTTCGAATCCTGCCTCGGGCATGGATGTGTGTGATGTCCTTAGGTTAGTTAGGTTTAAGTAGTTCTAAGTTCTAGGGGTCTGATGACCACAGATGTTAAGTCCCATAGTGCTCAAAGAGCCATTTGAACCATTTATGATACCTTTGTTGTTGAGAAGTTTAGTTTCAAGGTGGTTAATGAAAATTTCGGCAATAAGTCTACTTAGGAGACTTCCCATTGCTAGGCCTACATCTAGTTTATAAGTTTTTACCATTATGCCCCTTGTTAAACTTCTTCTCTGTGTATATTTACTCCAACGCTTCTCCCCACATCATCTGTCAACTTCATCTTTTATCTCATTATTTGCTTTTAACGTTTCTCCTGTGTTACTTATGTTAACCCTTAGCTGAGAAGAGGCGAATTGTGCCGCTGCCAGCCCACCCTACCTACATGGGGCATGGTTATGAAATGACAATGAAGAAAAAAAAGGCTAATCTTCCATCTTGTTGCTGGCCTTTTGGATGGCATTTTTGCCATGTGCTAGGTAACTCTCAGTGTACTCCCAAATTGGGCACATTTCGTAACTGTATGCTGTTTAAGCAACATGCAGTAGCAAGATTTTAAACTGAAGAAAACCTCCATCTCCTCATGGAGATCGAGATATCTGTCTTTTTCTCCCCTACATAGCAGTCAAAGCGATTTGGATCTATCGGCAATATCTTTCCCATTCAGCGCCACATAACTCACATCTTACTTCGAGTTTTCTCCCTATCTGTTCCACGTAAGTATCATTACAATCAGCACACTTTTATCTACAAACCCCTGACTCTTGCAAAAACGTTAAGTTTGTATATGTAATTTATTAACATTTTATGGAGCCTATCTTTAGTTGAAAGTAACGCCCACACCTACTTTTTTAAATCATATCAATTCTAGTACTAATAATCCGTGTAGTTATTCAGTCTAGTTATATAGAATGTTGTTTGAAATTGAGTTATGAAATCGGCTTCTGATAAAGGTTACCTACGCATTCTACTGACGGCAAAATTGAAAAACGACTTTTCATGCTTTTCTGGATGGCTAGAATTATAATCGAAGACTGTCTCAGTGCACGTATTCTTCCATAATTTTCCGAAGGCGGGCCTACCATTTTCACTTCTTGTAACTTGGTCTAAAAATTTATAGAGCCCTCTGTCTGTGTCTGAACTGTAAATTCAATTTTCTCATGTAAGCTGTTTAATTTACTCACTATTTCATCAATTTCAGTATTGTCTCCTTTGATTAATAAACGTCTATTGCAAACATAACTGTCGTAATGAACTGTCTTGCTAGCTAGTTAAGAACAATTACGGAAAATTTTTGCTTGAACGTAATTAATAAAAAGACAGTCAGAAAACCTAAAATTGCGCTACCCATACTTAATCCATCTTTCTGAAAATATATTTTATCGTCAAACCTAAAATAATTGTATTTTAATCAGAAAGAAAGTAAGTCTCTAAATTCTACAATTTCCATCTGAGATAAACTACTTCGTCTTTGAAGGTTGGCATGACAATGTCAATTTTCTGATTCACAAGGATATTCGCGTATAGGTTTACAATATCCAGTGAATCAAACGCGATATCGTCTGTTATCTGTACAGCCTTAATCAATTTTGTTAACTATATACTATTTTTTACTGAAAAATGTCTATTAAATTACTTATATTTCTGAAGAAATCGTAGGACTTTCTTAGCAGTCTTGTATAAACGGCCTTCCCCTCCCATCTATGATCGGCGTTATCAGTTTTTATTCCTTCTGAAACTTACAAGGATTGAATGAAATGTAATTCCTCCACCTTCGTTAGTTGGGTTTGGATGGGAATATTTTAGTAAATAAAACGCAGAAATAATTCTTAGAATGTGATCTTTAATTACCAATATTACCTTTTCCACCTAATCACCAGCCAATTGGATACATTTCTGCCAACAGTGAAAAAGTTTTCTTCAGGTGTCACGGAAACACTCCGTTTCTGTAACCACAGTCTCACAGTTCTCTCAACGTTTTCATCAGAAGCGTAATTATGTCCCCGCAGATTGTCTTTCATTATCGGGAACAGATCGGAGTCAGACGGTGCTGAATCTGGACTATATGGAGGATGGTTGTGAAGTTCGGTGGTTGCTGTCACAGGACGGCCAACTCTTTGCTTGTCACGCAGGTCAGATCTTCCCACCTCATCATCTTTAAACTTACTCGCTCAATGACGCACAGTACTCACATCAACACAACCACCTTGAACTGTTTTCATTCTCTGATGAATCTCCTTTCGGGTGACACCTTCTGCTGTCAAGAATTAAATGAGTGCACGTTGCTTAAATCGCACTGACCGACAGTCTGCACAGGTTCCATACGTTACACTGTGACAACACAACCGTTCAATGCTTAGCCTTCCCGCCAACTGGAGCTGTAGAGAAGAGGCTAAGGAACAAGTCAGTACCTGTCGCATACCAATGCTGCCAATTGCTGAATAGTTACTAAGGTGGAGGCATTACTTTTCAGCAACCCTCGTAAATTGTGTCCTCAGTTTGCGTGCACAAAGGTTCCTTACTTTAAGAACATGTGCCCCTTTAGGTGAGAGAATTTCATTATATGGCTTAAGTTTTTCTATTAACTTCCTTTGAATGTCATTCGTGGGATCCCTGTCGACGCTGTCGATACAATTTCCTCAAAAAATTTTAAAGTTTTCTCGATATACCCATTTTTTTGGATTTACTGTACCAGTATTACCTTTATTAGCTTTCCTGGTAAGAGCCCCATTAACTACTAGCTTGTTATTGATGCCTTTCATTAATTTTATCTCATTTGTGGAATTATCCCTTATCATATTCTTGCTAACAAATTTGTCAACTGCAGCTGTCTAGGGAATGGCAAAAAAGATGTCCACAAGGGCAGCAACGAGACGAAAGATCAGCCTTTTTCTTTCTTTATTGTGATTTCATTCCCTTGCCCAATCCGCCGCTCTTCAGCCGAGTGACATTACAGTTACAAAGGAAGGAAGGATACATATAAAAGGCAGTAAAACAGGGGCATAAGAACATTGTAGATGGAGAAAATAGAGGTAAAATATACACTGACATGGAGACATGCATTGTCGGACGGTTAAAAAAAAGTCGTCATAAAGGTTATAAACACATTTGACGATTCCTGGAGCACATAAGGCACACTGAAGTCATACACACAAGATAAAAGCTGACCACAACATTAAAAAAGTCCGGAATAAAGACACTTTAAAACCACTATAAAAGACAGAACACACACAACGAAGAATAAATGCTGCTGGGAGCGACCTGCCGAAGGGGGAGGAGGCCTCAGAGGAGGAAAATGAGGTGATAGGAAAGTGCAGTGGGGAAGGGTGTCTGGTTGGATTAGGATCAAAAGAAAAAGGGAGGTTGTGGATTGCACCAAGGGGCAGGAGATGGGTGAGGTGGGAGATGGAGAGGGAAGGCAATTCAGGAGGGAGCATAGAGACAAAAAAGGGGTCTGCTGCAAATGAAGGGAAGGTGGAGGAGGGAGGAAAACCATCCAGATGAATGAAAGAGGAAGGGAGGGGGAGCACTGAGGAGTGGGAGGGGGACAGAGAGGGTACGAGTTGGTAGGAGGGGTAGATATAAAAGTGAAACTCATCATCCAGGAAGTGTAAGAGCTGGAAGTTGCTTTGGGAAAGTAGGTGGACAGTGTGGAAATGTAAAGAGGGTGGAGCACAGTGATGATGGCGTGGCAATGGTCTAGGGTTAGAAAGAACAAAAGACACCAGGGAGTGAGGGGATCAAGTTGGTGAATGATGTACAGGGTGTGGCTGTGTTCCAGGAAAAGGAGTGCATGTGGGAAGGGATGAGGTTGTAGAGGATCCATGTGGTTGACAGGAGGTGGATATGGAAAGTGAGGCAGATTGCGTGGTGTTCAAGAATTTGGAGAGTTTTATAGAATCTGAGAGGGGCAGAAATCCAGGCAATGCTGACAGAACAAAGAATGGGACAAATCAAGGATTTGTAGGTGTGAAGGATGGTGGAAGGCTGCAGTTCCCATGTCTGGCCAGATAGGAGTTTCAGGAGGTGAAGTCTATTGTGGGCTTTGTGTTGGATTGTAAGGAGATGGGGAGTCCAGGTGAGGTGATAGTCAAGGGTGAGGCCAAGGTATTTCAGGGTAGGTGTGAGGTGGATAGAATGACCATAAATGATGAGGTAAAAATCGTGAAACGGGAAGGAGCAGGTGATAAGACCTGTGATGATTTCTTAGGTCTTGGAAGGGTTGATACAAAGGAGCCATTGATTGCACCAGGCAGTAAACTGGTCGAGGTGGGTTTGGAGGGTACATTAGAACCGTTGAAGGGCCATCAAGGTGGTGTCATCAGCAAAATGGAGGACGTGAACAGGTGGGGAGGTTTGGGCATATCTGCAGTATACTTGAGGTAGACAAGAGGTGAAGGATGGAGCCTTGGGACATGCAGGCAGTGGGATATAAAGTACGGAAGTTGGTATTGTGGATAGTGGTGTAGCAGGGACGACAGGAGAGGAAGGAAGCAAAGAGATGGACGAAATTGATGGGAAGAGCGTAGGTCTGGAGTTTAACAAGGAACCCAGGATGTCAGACACGGTTTTAGATGTCCTGGAGGTCAAGGGAAATGAAGATAGTGGAGTGACAGGAGTTACGTTGGAGGGGAAGAAGATTGTAAAGATTAAGGAGCTGGTCATCAGCTGATAAGGGGGGCCAGATGCCACACTGGGTAAGAGGAAGGATGTGGTGCTGGTTAAGGTGATGATGAATGCAGTGGGAGAGGATGGACTCGAAGGCCTTACTGAGCATTAAGGTGAAGCAGATGGGGGCATAAGGAGAGGTGTCAAAGGGGTTTAGGCAACAGCAGTACATAGCAAGTCCTCCACTGGTCAGGGTAAGAGCCAGTGGATAAGAGGACATTATACAGGGTAGTCAGGGCAGCCAGGAAGAAGGGGGTAGATTCCTTGAGATGGCAGTAGGTACCACCATTGTGACCAGGGGCAGTTTTACATTTGGAGTGGAGCACGAGTTTGATGTCATGGGCTGTAATGGAAGTGTTTATGAGCGTGGTAACTGCAAACTGGAGGCGAGTGGTGGGACAGAGAAATCGGTGAATTCAAGGACTGAGGGAAATAGAGAGTAATCAAAATGGGGATCTTCAGGAGTGGCGAAGTCCTCGGAGAGATGGGAAGCAAAATGGTAGCCTTACGGAGGTTGTCAGGGAAGGGGCAGTTGACATGGAGAAGAGGGTAATGTAGGGGTATGGCTACCAGTAAGGTGGTGGAAGGCGGACCAGTACTTGGAGGAGTTGACAGGGAGGGCAGAGTTGAGGTGTGTATGTGTCTGGCATCAGTCCCAGAGTTTCTTTGCTGTAAGGAGGTTTTCGACGTGTCGTTGTAATTGCCAGAGGCAGAAGAGTGTATCCCAGTCATTGGTGTGGAGGAAGGAGCAGTAAATTCTGCGGGATTCATGGAGAAGAAAGATGGCGTGTGGAGGAAGAGTAGAGGGGTGAGGGTGAATGAGTTTGGTAGGAGTTAGTGCCCCCACAGAGTGAGTGATGGGTTACACCAGGAAGTTTGGGTAAGAGAAGACGACATCTGAGATGAAATTGCTTTCGGGATGCATGTGCTGAGAGAGGGGACCAAGGTCACTGTGGAAGGTGGCAAGGAACTGATGCTACCAACGGAAAGTGTCACGGACATGGCTGTGGATGCTGAGGTTGGTGGCAATAAGATAGGTGGAGAACGTGCAGTCAAAATGGTAACTTAAGTTGTAGGGGAAAGGAGTGGTGGGACGGATATAGAAGTGGCACAGATGATGATGGTGAGGGAGGGGAAAAGGATGCTGAGGAAAAGGTGCTCAGTGGGGTCATTGAGAAAGAGTTGTGGCCAGGCACAGATATGCTTGAGGTGGCCAATAGCGACCCCACCTCGTGCAAGGGGAAGGGAGTAGTCGGTGTAGTGAAGGAGATAGGGAGAGGTGCGGACAACATGGTGGTGAGGTTGGAAGAAGGTTTCGGTAAGGATGAAGAAGTCGACCTGGTGCTGGGACAGGTTGTGCATGAAAAGCCATTTGTTGGCAGGGAAGGAGCGAATGTTTAGGTATAGGAGACGGTATTGTTAATGGGCCAGGAGGCGGGTGGGGGGAGGGAGCGGAGGGAGAAGGAAAGAGAGGCTGCAACGAGGGTGTCTAAGTGGGTGAAGGTGGAGTGGGCCTGCTTGTGGGAGTACGTGGCGTAGGTATTCAAATGGAAGACGAACCGGGAAGCAAGAGAGATCTGCTCGAGGGTATGGGGTCGTTGAAAGGGGTGGATATTTTGGAGGAACGGAAGATCAGCCCATATGACGTTTTTATACAGTGCAACACGCTGATTCACGATATGGGTGTAAACTTGATGCGCATTTAGGCAAGCCTCTTCTTCAGCAGTTTTTACTATAAGGTATTTAAGAAGTTTCCTAACATCAAACGGTGAATATTGGTTTTATTTTTTAGCCCTATTTGGCATGTGCCTGGTTATTCATTGAAGTTATCACACTCGCCAAATTTTGTCGCTATTGAAATATGTCAGTTGCTCACGTGCAAAATAGGAGTATTACCTGTCTGGTAGATCATATGGGAGATTATTGTATTTTTTAATGTCATTTTATTACTTTTAATGTCCGCAGCTCATGGTCTTCCGGTAGCGTTCTCGCTTCCCGCGCATGGTGTGCAGGGTTCGATTCCCAGCGGGGTCGGGGATTTTCTCTGCCTCGTGATGACTGGGTGTTGTGTGTTCTTTATCATCATTTCATCATCATTGACTCACAAGTCGCCGAAGTGGCGTCAACTAAAAAGGACTTGCAATAAGGCGGCCGAACTTCCCCGCATGGGGCCTCCCGGCCATCTATGCCATACGATCATTTAATTTTTTTCATTACTTTTAGTAAATGCCTGTTAAGAATTTAAGCTGATAATGTCAATCATTAGGTTGGTTAAGTCTACGAGTACGATAAGAGGGGATAACGTCCAAATGTAAATGATTAAACGTTTAACATTTAATCGATGTTTTTGGAAATATAAAATGACTGTTTCTGGTGTTAACTGTTACGTATTTATTTTAAAGAAATTACTATGAGCTTTTACGTTACGATAGTCCTATAAGTTTTTATATTTATGTACTTTACGTTAGCTGGGGTAACTTCATTTTATTTTCTTTCATTATGCCTGTACCACGTTTTTCAAAGTTTTGCTACGACTTTTGACGGTAAAAAATCATCTGATTTTAAAGATTGCTTTTTATGTAAGCTTTGGTTTTTATATTGACGGTATCTGATGTCTGTGTGTTGTACGCTTTGGAATATAGAGGGCACTAAGATACTTGTTTTTGCAATACTGAGCTTAGCTAGTTGGCCGTATAAGCTACAAACTTACCGTACGTTGGATGGGCAACTGCTAACGTTAACGGTTAAGGTTACAAGACAGGCTTTTCCGTAAATTTAAAATTTATTGTAAGCAGGAAAAGCAAAGATATTTGTTGGAAGTAATCATCACAGTAAATCTCATACCTCATAGAAAATGTTGTGCTACTATGATATGGGCCTACAAGGATCAAATAATTTTGTATGTACGAGAATCTGTATATTACTATACTTTTTTTGTTTCTGTATTTTTTATGGTAGTTATAAATAGGGCCACATTTGTGTAAAGATCTTAATTTCTGACGGTTCTTATGAATTTTTAGCACTCAAGATGGTCATGCAGTGACCGGAATCGATCAGTAAAATAAATAATTTCAATATTTACGACATATGCTGCCATTTATCCTAAATATATTAAGAATAATACTGTCGTGGTGCACACAGTTCCCAATAGAGTTAGATATCAATTAGATGGAACTGAAATTGTAGGGGACTTTTGAACACTGAATTCTTTGTATATCGAGAGAAGAGTTTAGTAAATGTTTGCATCAACTGATGGTTTCATATTCTAAAACAGTTGTAAATATTCGGCACATTCCTGTGCCTACGGACTGTATGATTCCCAGAGCAATCAATGTAACCCGCAGTTATTGCCAGACGATAGTAGTTTCCTCAGGTCGTAAAAGGTGAAGCCATTGTGAACTGCGCAGAAGATAATTATTTACATTTGGTGCTAGGTGTAAAGGATAAGGGAACATTTGTATCAGCAAATTTGAGAGATGATTATGCTCCCGATCTATGCTCTGTAACTACTAACGAGAATAAAGTACCTTGTAAAAATTCCCAGTCTGTATTACAATACTTCCCACACAACCAACACCTTCCAATCTTGATTGAAATTGGCACAAATATCGCACTCGTATCATCCGCTCCTCGACCTGGGTGAAACGTTAGAAAATCAACGTAGGATGTATTTGTTAAAAACAATCTACACAAACGTCTTCGTTGGATTCTGCCAAAAGTAAAAAACTATGGGAAGCTTGTGAAGTTAAGGTAAGTGTAGCAAAGAAGTCCCTCTTCAGAGTCTGCAATTTATTGCAGGTTGGAATGAAACTAACTAGGAACAGCACAATAAATCTATAAGAAGTGGTGAACCGGAAACACTGGTTAACCTACATTATAATCTCGATACAGAAAGACGTGCTAAGTGAATTGAGACACATGCTCACTCCATTTTAAAACATCAAGTAAAGAAGCATGAAAATTACTAAGGAACTTAGCTGGAAACAATGTCAAAGAAAAGCGACAACACTCATACACTATGTGATCAAAAGTATCCGGACACCTGGATGAAAATGACTTACAAGTTCATGGCGCCTTCAGTTGGTAATGATGGAATTCAATATGGTGTTGGCCCACCCTTAGCCTTGATGAGAGCTTCCACTCTAGCAGACATTCGTTCAATCAGCTGCAGGAAGGTTTCTTGGGGAACTGCAGCCCATTCTTCACGGAATGCTGCACTGAGGAGAGGTATCGATGTCGGTCGGTGAGGCCTGGCACGAAGTCGGCGTTCCAAAACATCCCACAGGTGTTCTATAGGATTCAAGTTAGGACTCCGTTGACTATCACATCGGAAACAGTGCGCCGAGGGATGCTTAGGAGTGTGGAAATCTTGCGTACACACGTATGACACAAGTAACATCCAATCACCTGACCACGTTCGAAGTCCGTGAGTTCCGCGATGAGTCCCATTCTGCTCTCTCACGATGTCTAATGACTACTGAGGTCTCTGATATGGAGTACCTTGCAGTAGGTGGCAGCACAAAGCACCTAATACGAAAAACGTAATTTTGATCACATAGTTTATATCTGCTAACAGGATTGCGTCACATCTACTGTCAACATCGAGAGCAGCGAGTGATCAAACTCATACGCGAACAAGATACATCAGATGGAGACCTACACTGCTTAAAAAGAACACTAATGGCCAATCTGAATTCTCACGAACTTTCTCTGAATTTGAGAAATCTCCTGCTCTTACAGCACTAAAACCCGGAGAGGCACCGGGAAACGATGAAGCCCATCTCGCATTTCTTTTGCATAGTCGAAACTGAGCAGAAATATGGCTTGTGGATTTATGACTAGTGTTCAATACAAAAAATAAAAAATAAAAAAAATAAAAAAATGAGGTCAAGCGATCAAAAATCGTAGCAATACCTAAGCCCAGCAAGACATCATAACAGCCGAAGAACTACTGCCCAGTCGCCCTATTGAGCATTGCTTACTAGTTCTTTAATAGAATTTTACACAGTCGGATTAGCCCAGCGATCTTTCAGAACCTTTCTGCTGTGCAAGCTGGATTCCAACCAAGACGGAGCTGCGCTGATCAAGCCTTATCATTAACAAAATTTACTGAAGCAAGACATCAAACGAAGCAGAAAATATCTGTTGCTTTTATTGATCTAAGTGTAACGCATGATTTAGTTTGGAGGCATGGACGGCTTTATAAATTATTACAACTTGTCCTTTGCAGGCGGACAACAAAGAAATTGACAATATATTAGCTGGAAAGAAATTTACTGTAACTACATGAAAAGACAATGTCTGTGGAAAAGTATTGAGTAATGTCTTATATATATATATATATATATATATATATATATATATATATATATATATATATATATATAAAACACATTCCACAGTTGGGCTATGCGGACAACAGGCAGTAGTTACCTTTGAAATATCTGCAGAAATACACACTTCTGGTGTAGACAACTTCAGTTAAAATTTCCATAACTGCAAGTTACAACCAGACTCAAATAAAACAGAAAAAAATGCCGTGTGGCTATGGCCTCTCGTCGGGTAGACCGGTCGCCTGATGTAAGTCTATTTAGTTGACGTGAACTCGGCGACATGCGTCTCGATGAGGATGGTATGATGATGAAGGCAACACAACATCCAGTCCCCGAGAAAATCTCTGACTCAGCCGGGAAGGGGCAGACCAAGGATAAGGTACCTGGACTCGGTTAAGAATGATTTTGAAGTAATGGTTTTAACATCAGAAGAGGCACCAATGTTAGCACTGACTAGGGGACCATGGAGGAATTTTATAAGGGGGCTATGCAGCAGACTGAACGCTGAAAGGCGTAATCAGTCTTAAATGATGATGATGATGATGATGAGTCAAATCCTGGCCCCTCGCATTGCATCCGGTCTCACTGACCGTACTTTTTTCTGTAAACTTTAGCAGAAGTGCGGCATGGGATTTAAAGAAACTAGGGAATAGTGTGGTCTCGAACACGCTACCTTAAGTTTACAGAGCACGGAGTTTACAATCTTTTTGTTTACCCCTTTTTTAATATAATTGTAATTTATTGAGTTGTCTAATATATAGTTAACTTACATTGAAATAAAGATCATAACCACTGAGAGTGACACATTTACCATATAGGCAAAAAAGAAAAAGGTGCAAATGGCTCTGAGCACTATGGGACTTAACATCTGTGGTCATCAGTTCCCTAGAACTTAGAACTACTTAAACCTAATTAACCTAAGGACATCACACACATCCATGCCCGAGGCAGGATTCGAACCTGCGACCGTAGCAGTCGCGCGGTTCCGGACTGAGCGCCTAGAACCGCGAGACTACCGCGACCGGCACCATATAGGCAAATAGAATTAATTAGATGAAGTACGAGAGAAGTGTCTGAATGTTCTGGCAAACAGGAAATACATGTTACAAAAAGCGATCAATAATAGCTTCAGGCTGGTGGAGACAAAGTACGCAGGGGTGGGATCCCGAGGCCTGGCCAGAATGGTTCCCCCACCCTGACACTGAGCTACTCCCTCACATAGCTCCATATTTTTTTCTTTCTTTCTTGTGATTTAAGTTCCCAAAAATAATACCAATAGCGCAAAAGGAGGGAATACAGAGGAAAAACAGATAAGCGAAAACAAAAGCACAATGAGAGTAGCAGCTGGTGCCAGAAATGGTGAACGCCCTGCCTTTGAAAGGTAAGATTCAGAACGGTGCAAAGAGTTCTTGAAATCGGAGCAGTTGCAAGGAGGACCAGTAAGCCGTAGACATAAACTGGCGAAAGGCCAAATGGTCATCATCACCTACAACACCAAAGACAAAATTTATAAAGTGCCCAATCAAACAAAATGCGGTATTAGTCCTTGCCCTCGGAAAAAAGAAGTAGCCACCCGCAAAATCATATTAGTGGAATATGCAGCTTCTTTGGAGTGAGTAAGGAAAGCCAATTTCTTCCTGAGCCAGGCCCTGTTTGCTAGGTGGTAACGACAAATAAACCGGTGCTGCAGTGTATCTAGGGACGCACACCTACTACATGTATCTGTTTCACTAATCCTGATTCGATACAGACGCTCGCTGGTGGAAATCAAATTGCTGACTATCCTGTACCAGGGGGCGATAGAACCGGGAGGCTAATGTTAGTCCACACAATTTTCCAAGATATTTGAGATGTTAACTGTTCAACAGATTTGGGGCAAGGATTCTCTTCGCAGCGGGTCAACAAAAACTTGGTCTTGAGCACCGGCCGCTGCAACATTTCAGGCCCCTAATAGCTAATGGGAAGGTAGAACTCTCTAATGTGTCTCACCTTAAAATTTAGACACCTAAAGTCAACAGGGGAATGAAGTCTTGCTGGACGTACTAAGATGAACAGTCGAGACATAAAAGTGTGTAAGTCCAGATTGACCTACGAAATGGTGTGTTTAATGTATAAGACAGATGCCTTCCTCATAATGACGGAAAGGCCTAATCTGCTGAGGGAACCTACTTTCGTCACAGTCTCGTATCGCAACCTGAAGAGATGACGCGCCTATAAAAAGTTGCCCGACAACTGCCTCAGTTTCTCAGCTATCAAAAAGAGAAGCGAGAAAAGCTGTGCGATGTAATAAGCGTTGCACAACACGTACGCATCCAAAATTCGTACCTTCTGATGAAGGGTAACAGGGTGGCGTTTATGTTCGAGTGTTGCCTTCTGGATTTTATCAGTAACCGTTTTCCAATTGAGACACACCATTTGGAGAGGACAACGATCAAAAACAGCTCCCAGTAACGTATGACGATCCACGGCAATGGCCCATGTGATTACTGCTCCATTTAAACCACGTAAAGACATCGAGAGTGTGCTCCTCTGTGGCACTGCTCGACCGATCGGAATCGGAAGCGTCAGTTGCCAATTCATAACTACCAAAGGTGCTAAGATTGTGAACTTATTGTATAACTCTCTACAAGCCTCCACAGTAAACCCGATCATCTCCAAAATCCAAAGCAAAAATGCAAGATTTACGCGATCAACAGCTTTACTAAAAACCAAAAATGAAAAGGCACAGTGGATGGAAGTAACGGCAGCAACCGAAGCCACAGCACGGTAATCGACACAGGAGTGATAATAGAGCAACCAGGGAGACAATTCTGATATTCATCGACGACAGTCGTCAGCAAATCCTGCGATTTACCGTCTTAGCCACAGGCTTGTCATCAAAATTCAGTACGGGAGAGTACGAAAATTATCAACACTATTACGACCAAGACGTTTAGGTATCAACACATTTTTCTCCAACTTGAATGGAGCGGTCACAAGTGCCCCCATATCACCTCATTCAACATGTACTTGTATGAGAGGCCAAAAACGTATATGAAATTCCTTTTGGAACCCATCCATACCGGCTGACGATTTGAGAGAAGGAGAAGTAACAGTAAGATCATATACGTCACCTGGGTGAAAGGTGACAAAGAATTCGGTGTTCTGTTCAGGCATGAATGGCGTACCAAGGGTACCTAGGTCTATCCACGTCGTAAGGGAGTGATAGACAGACGCGGTTCATGTGGAGGTGGGACAGGAGAAGGTACAACTAATTCATCACCACCCTGAGTGTGGCGCCGCTTATTATGAATCGCGCGCCGTCCAAGCAGTTGCAGGAACTGGGCCAGGCTTTGTTTGCAACGACAAAAAGTTATCTGCAGTGAAAGTGCAAAATGTTGGATGATCGCCAGAAATGAGAAAAGATGTACCCCCAAATTCGTTACCAGAAGAGACAAAGTCACCAACCGTCTACATCTACATCTACATCCATACTCCGCAAGCCACCTGACGGTGTGTGGCGGAGGGTACCCTGAGTACCTCTATTGGTTCTCCCTTCCATTCCAGTCTCGTATTGTTCGTGGAAAAAAGGATTGTCGGTATGCTTCTGTGTGGGCTCTAATCTCTCTGATTTTATCCTCATGGTCTCTACGCGAGATATACGTAGGACGGAGCAATATACTGCTTGACTCTTCGGTGAAGGTATGTTCTCGAAACTTTAACAAAAGCCCGTACCGAGCTACTGAGCGTCTCTCCTGCAGAGTATTCCACTGGAGTTTATGTATCATCTCCGTAGCGCTTTCGCGATTACTAAATGATCCTGTAACGAAGCGCGCTGCTCTCCGTTGGATCTTCTCTATCTCTTCTATCAACCCTATCTGGTACGGAACCCACACTGCTGAGCAGTATTCAAGCAGTGGGCGAGCAAGCGTACTGTAACCTACTTCCTTTGTTTCGGATTGTATTTCCTTAGGATTCTTCCAATGAATCTCAGTCTGGCATCTGCATTACCGACGATCAACTTTATATGATCATTCCGTTTTAAATCATTCCTAATGCGTACTCCCTGATAATTTATGGAATTAACTGCTTCCAGTTGCTGACCTGCTATTTTGTAGCTAAATGATAAGGGATCTACCTTTCTATGTATTCGCAGCACATTACACTTGTCTACATTGAGATTCAATTGCCATTCCCTGCACTATGCGTCAATTCGCTGCAGATACTCCTGCATTTCAGTACAATTTTTCATTGTTGCAACCTCTCGATACACCACAGCATCATCTGCAAAACGCCTCAGTGAACTTCCGATGTCATCCACCAGGTCATTTATGTATATTGTGAATAGCAACGGTCCTATGACACTCCCCTACAGCACACCTGAAATCATCTTACTTCGGAAGACTTCTCTCCGGCAGGCCGCGGTGGTCTCGCGATCCTAGGCGCGCAGTCCAGAACCGTGCGACTGCTACGGTCGCAGGTTCGAATCCTGCCTCGGGCATGGATGTGTGTGATGTACTTAGGTTAGTTAGGGTTAAGTAGTTCTAAGTTCTAGGGGACTGATGACCACAGCTGTTAAGTCCCATAGTGCTCAGAGCCATTTGAACCATTTTTTGACTTCTCTCCATTGAGAATGACGTGCTGCGTTCTGTTATCTAGGAACTCCTCAATCCAATCACACAATTGGTCTGATAGTCCATATGCTCTTACTTTGTTCATTAAACGACTGTGGGGAACTGTGTCAAACGCCTTGCGGAAGTCAAGAAACACCGCATCTACCTGTGACCCGTGTCTATTGCCCTCTGAGTCTCGTGGACGAATAGCGCGAGCTGGGTTTCACACGACCGTCTTTTTCGAAACCCATGCTGATTCCTACAACCGTCAATTTACACAGCTGTCCCAAAAAAGACCGCGAAACAAAAACTGTCCGAGAGCAGTTAGTTCGGAGATGGCCACTTTCATTGCACACAAAGGAGGTCGCCACCTGTCTGCTGTACGTAACATGAATACGACAGCCACAAACCTGCAAATGAGACGAAACGTTCTTCTTCATTTGCAATTCCACCGAACATAAGCCGCTATAGCACTGTAGCTTGTGTAGACTTGACTAACGTTCACGGCGAATACCTCTCACGTCACCATATTGCACCAAAACTTCCTTAAGAAAAACGTCTTTTTCCGGAGGAAGATAGAATATTCGAACATTGGTATATTAAACATTCGTATTATCAGGCAGCACCATACTGACCAAATCATCTCATGCCGAAAGAGACGCTGAGTACCATGCTTTAATAGGAACACGTCTACTTGTAGGGAATTTACGAATTTCAGAAAAAACACATAAATCTCAGTATCAGAATAAGCAGTATGCACTTGGCCCGAGGTAATATGAAAAGTATAAATTTCTAAAGAACCGGGCTGCACGTTACGTGTCGACTTGTCAAACGAAAAACTCATAGTTGCAATGTTGGATGCCACTAAAAAGAAACAGGAGCGGCCTAGGCCGCTTTCAGACATACACTCAAAGATGGACGGAAATAGACAATAAAGATGTCACACACACAAAGGACAAACTCCACTGAAGCGAGAAACTCCCGATCACTTGCGGCGCTGCGGCGGAGCGAATACGTAAACAGCGACCTGCTCACTCGACGCATCAGGCGGAACTCGGCCACTCATTTACAGAGGCGGACAAATAAAACAGAGGCTGCATGTTGGTTACTGCTGTGTATTTGCTCTGCCTAACAGCGTCCCATTCAAGAAAAGCAGTTGCGACTTTGATATTGCTCGTATGTTACATGTCTGGTCTATGTCCGGTTCTGTTTAAAAAGAGTAGCTAGATGTAGTCATAGGGTCGAGCCACGCACGTCTGCTTTCATGTGTCGCAGCTAACTCACTGCAAATAATAACCTGTAGCCGTGAACCGTCTATGCATAGTGTATAACTGAAAGTAACACATGAATATAAAATAAAAGTTAAATGAACTAAAAGGGTTCTATTCCAACATCGTTAATTCATGAGGACGACAGAGAATTATGTTGAATAATTTTTATTCAAGAAACTACATATAAAATGAACGGGAAGTGGTCCTATGGTATTCAGTTAAAATACAGACAGAAAATACCATTGTCAAATGCAGAAAAGTTTCATTGAGAATGTTACGTGAAAATAAAGTCCACTTCATGATCACAATACACGAAATATTCATCAACTTAAAACAGTTAAGAGTCCAACATGATGATTCAAAAATTAACACACACGATACAAACAATAGCAAATCATACTCCGTCTGTCCTGAGGTTTCTTAATATAAGCGGAAAAAAGTAGAGTCCTACTCCGACGCACATTCAGACCTCTCGAATTATAAAGACCCTTCAGACTTTTGATAGCAGCCGTTCACCGCCCAGAATCAAGCACCTCCACGATCGAATCACACACGTTAATGTAGACAGCTGTGCCTTCCTCAAGAACTCGTCATAAAGCGCCCAGAATCGCTGCCTTGAGCTCTTTACTCGACAAATCCCACTTTCCACTGACCTGTCCCACTTCCATCTGCTTTTCCACTGGCTAAAGGTCATCCCCACCAAAAATACATCGTTTTAAGCTCTACAGACATGATCTGATTCACGTTGGCCACTTCTCGGACTAAACTAATATGTTACAACAATATTTAAATCAAGAAATGTCATATCATTCTGTTACACTCACAATCAGATAATCTACATTAAATATAAGTAATAGTTGATTCAATAAGCCAGCATTCTTGCGCAAGGGTTCTCACGATAAATGAAAACGGATTGTCCTTAAGCATTGTTTAAACAGTTATTTATGCCTTATTTATGGAAGCATCTGTTGGTTCTCTTTTCAATCGTGGTGTCCACTACCACAAGCGATTGACAACTTATAAATAACACAGTTTGTAATGGCACTTACAGTTAGCATTTAAATAAAGTTACTGGCCAAATAGTAAACTATTCGTAAAATATCTACATATGTATGACAATACGAGGTACTGATGTTATGTTCATTTACTGCATAATTATGGCGGATATGATGTTCTGACAAACATTTGCATAACGGAACAGATATAAAACACGTCGTACATCAATAAATAAAATATATACAACTTCTTATCTTTCAGGGATGGCAGCAATAGTGCAATGCTATTACCTGAGAAGTCGTTTGTTGAAATCGCGTGAAGCGATGAAAGTTATTAACTTAGAGGTCCATTGTGTAAATGTTTATTCCCTGTGAAATATTAACTTTGTTGTTTTAAAGATATTGAAATTATTATTGTGTCATTGGATGTGCCTCATTTTTCTGGAATCGTCGATGTATTCAGATTTGCATTTAATACTTGTCTGCAAATTGTTATAGACTTTCAAAGATCTGTAAGACGCCACCTTTCAGCTAGTCTGAATCCGCCATTGCTAGTCATTCGACATTCTGCTGAGCGAGCGACCGTTATTCAGCTCCCTTTTTATTGGATTTACTCACATCCAGTCTTCGTCCCAGGCTGACCTGAAGTGGCTGCTGCGGCCTGCTCTGAGACCCGAGCCTGCTAGCGTTCGGCTGTTCATCAAATTCACTTCCCCTCACAGCAATTCCAGGCGGCCTATTACCTCGACTAGGTACTCGCAACGTTATAGGTCCTTGACGTCTATTTTGCGGGATACAAACTTAATCATAATCTGCATCCAAACTACCTAGGTGTCATGATAGATAGGACACACTATTTTAAGGAGCACTTGACGCGAATAGCTTCTAAGCTCAAAAGCGGAAAGAATGTTCTCCATAAACTGTGGCACTAGCTGGGGATCGTCAGCAGACACTCTTCGAGTATCGGTATTCGGATTGTCATACTCAATAGCAGAGTACTGTGGGCCTGTCTAGCTTAATAATCCATGCGTAAAAGAGATAGGCATACAACCTAACGAAGCCATGTACATTGTTAGTGGGTCAGTATGAGGGTGGTTTGAATAGTTCTCCGAATCACCGCGAGAGGTCAGCGCTAGCGCAACGAGCTGTTCACGTCGTACTCATTAGAGTTTTGCTTATAAACACGTGCCCCGTCAGTGCTCTTGGAAGAGAGCTGTGGCGATGACGTGGCACTGTTGTTGTTCACGCGAAGTGCTTTGCGAAGATGGAAAAAATCGAGATTCGAGAAGTGATTAAGTACTTCGTAAAGAAAGGTATGAAAGCAAAGGACATTGATGCAGATTTCCAGAATACACTCGGGGACTCTGCTCCTGATCCGCGCAGTGGTCGGCCATGATGTGTCACTACACCAGAAATCATTGCAAAAGTGCACAAAATAGTCATGGGAAATCGCCGATTGAAAGTGCGTGAAATTGCTCACGCTTGCCAGATGTCATCTGAAAGGTTATATCACATTTTAACTGAAGAATTAGAAATGAAAAAATTATCTGCAAGATGGGCGTCGCGACTCTTGACGCTGGATGAAAAACATGTGCCGTCGCTATGGCTAAATTACATGAACTAAGGTATGAATTGTTACCACACTCGCCTTATTCACTTGATATGGCTCTGTCAGACTTCCATCTCTTCCCAAAACTTAAAATTTTACTTGGTGGACGAAGATTCACTTCAAAAGAAGAATTGATAGCCGGAGTTGACAACTATTTTGCAGGCCTGCAGGAAAGACATTTTCGAGATGGTATCAAGGCACTGGAACAACATTGGACCAAGTACATTAATCTACAAGGAGACTGCACTGAAAAATAAAAAAGTTTCAGTGATGTAAGTACTTTTTTTTTATTCCGTTACGAGAACTTTTCAAACCACCCTCCAACATACATATACTGGTTACCTCTCTTGAAGCCACATTCCACCTCCTGATATATACGGAGAGCGTGCTAGTTCGTGTACACCGGAAAAGTGCTGATAACGCATCAAACTGAGCCCGACTGTCTGCTGTTTGCTGGATCTTGGGAAGCGAAAAGGATAGAGTTTAAGTTTTAACACAGCCACGACTTTTATGGAAACAGAATTCAATGCAATCGATAAGTGGAAACTCTTCTGGCAACATAACTATCTTCCACAATGCCCAAAACAACCCTGTACCCTGATGAAACCCTTTGGATTCGTCCAGCCAGGGGCAATTTGGGATACCTTGAACGGCATCCGAGCTGGTCATGGAATATGTGCAGACACTCTCCACAAGGGGACAAGTCTTCATCACCATCTTGCGACTATGATGTAGAACGACAAACAGTTCATATTTTGTATCAACGTGTCCCACACATGCCTACAAGGGTGGTTTGGAAGATTTCCTGACAACGACGAGTGGGGTGATAAAAATACATAAAAGACCTTGATATCCATCTATAGCTGTTGTCTTTTGTATTGTTTTATGTTGGACAGCTGTGTCAGATGTGGACATGTAGTATTTAGTATTATTTGTATATGTATTGCCACACAATAAAAAAATAAATAGCCCAGATTTCCAACCCCAAAGAAGAATGTTTGATGATGAAATTTGCTTCCTGGCAAATTCCTTTTAACAACTGCAGTTAGTCTTAATCAAATGGTTCAAATGGCTCTGAGCACTATGGGACTCAACTGCTGTGGTCATTAGTCCCCTAGAACTTAGAACTACTTAAACCTAACTAACCTAAGGACATCACACACTTCCATGCCCGAGGCAGGATTCGAACCTGCGACCGTAGCAGTCGCACGGTTCCGGACTGCGTGCCTAGAACCGCAAGACCACCGCAGCCGGCCTAACGAGTTAATGGTCCCTGCTTTCGACCTCTACAGTGATCGAGTCGGAAGCGCCTACCCGTTTGTAATCAGAAAACCGAGAACTGTACCTCCACGAATCGGTTTTCTAACAGCTCATGATGTTTCTCGAAGAAGGCGCATAGTACAATACCACTCGCGTCTCAAATTCTGCAATCCACGTTCATCACGTAAGTCTTCTAATGTATAGCCGATAACCTCTCCCAGATACTATAGCATCTATTATAAAGTTAGAAACACTTCCACCAACTATTCTCTGAAACACTCTAGCACTAATCTGAGGTATGTGGTCATAAAAACATGTGATCCGTTTGGCCTTCTTTTGACACCATCTCTAAAATCATTTCGCTTTCGGAATTTGTTACAACCTTACTTCATATGATACGCAACAGATGAGCAGCAACTAGCGCTGCCCATCCTGTCTTGGTGACACATACTCCAGTCGAAGCTAATATTTAATTACACTATGTACAAAAACAAAATTTTTATACATTACGCTATGGAAGAAACAGTATATCTTCGTTGGTAAAACGATGAGTTGGAAGGACATTTATATTTTCTCTACGTAAATATGCAAGCACGAGCAATAGCTCGGTTACTTCACTCTGAACTTTTATTTTCCGTAGCAGCCACCCTTAGATGTAGTGTGCGAGGGCAAAAGTTTAACAGTCTTCGAGCTACTTAAGGGTGTTAAATATTCGGGTTGGTGGAGGGAGTTCTGAGTTTGTTGCTACGTGAGTTTTATGGGGTCCGATATGGAAGAAGACAACCGGATAGAGCTGTTACGTTGCGGCTATACTAAAAACAGAAAGTTATTCGGCGATGTATACCGTTGGAGTCGGCGCTGACGCTATCAGCCACCATTTCAACGTCGAGTGAAAGTAAATTGCACTGCGCCGGTAACCGTTTTCTCTGTTCATACCTGAGGTCCAGAAAACAGTATGCAGTCGAGTTCAGTTTGGTGCGTCTCTTGATTTTCAGAAAGCCTAAGATACACTTCTGTGTCGTCGTAACTGCCGTCTGCTTCACGTCTGCTGTGCAGCGAGCTACGTTAATTTAAGTATTAACTGTATTTTTCTTACCTGTCGCTTCCTCTTCCGCGTGTTTTCGCTTTTAGGAAGCTTTAATTGTCGAGTGCTGGTAATAGTGTTCCATAGATTTCGTGTTTGTTTTGAATACAGTGTGAGAGAGTCCCTTTAGTCAACCATAGTGCCAGTGGTGCTAGTGTTTGTTCTCAATACAGTCCAGAGAGAGGTAGCGCTATTTTCATTGTTTTGTACAAGAAGTGTCTAGCAACCACAGTTTAGTCAACTATCAACCGCCTTTCGTGAATTAGTAGTCTAGTTAAAAGTTAATTAACACTCTACAGTAAATTGATTTCTTAGGATGGATAGGAAGTGTGACTGCTGCGTACGGACGCAGGAAGGGCTGGCCATTGTTCGCGAACAGCTGAGCGTGTTGATGGCCGCGGTCAGCCGTCTTCAGGCTGCTGCCTCGGAATGTAGCGGCAGTGGGGAGTCTGGTGCGCCGCAAGGTACACCCAGGTGTTACATGCTTCACCCACGGTCCCTGCCCTCGAGACATCTTCGCGGGTACCGGACGCGGTTGGGCCACCCTCTCCCCAAAGGGAGTGGCGGGTTCAGCGGCGTTCGCGGCCCACGAGGCGGATGGTCAATGTGGAGGCTGGCTGTGTGGCATCGCCCGCTCTGCCTGTGGGTGGACATGTGGCCGCTCCTTCAGCAAGGTCTGAGCAGGCACAAGGGGGGCGGGGTTTGTTAGTTATGGGAGCTCCAACGTTAGGCGGGTGATGGAGCCCCTTAGGGAAATAGCGGAAAGGTCGGGGACGAAGGCCAGTGTTCACTCTGTCTGCTTGCCGGAGGGGGGGGGTCTCACCCGAGATGAGGAGGCCCTACCGACGGCGATAGAGAGCACAGGGTGCACCCGACTGCAAATTGTTGCTCATGTCGGCACCAATGATTCCTGCCGTCTGGGCTCAGAGGTCATCCTCAGTTCGTACAGGCGGTTGGCGGAGTTGGTGAAGGCGGAAAGCCTCGCTCGCGGGGTGAAATCTGAGCTAACTATTTGTAGTATCGTTCCCAGAACCGATCGCGGTCCTCTGGTTTGGAGCTGAGTGGAAGGCTTAAACCAGAGGCTCAGACGATTCTGCAGAGATCTGGGGTGCAAATTTCTCGACCACCGCTATCGGATGGAGAAATGTAGGGTCCCCCTGAATAGGTCAGACGTGCACTACACGCAGGAAGCGGCTACAAGAGTAGCGGGATACGTGTGGAGTGCACATGTTGGTTTTTGATGTTAGAGAAGTCCCTAGGCCCGACAAGACGCCTCATGAATGCCCATATAGTACTAGGGACAGAAAGTTGGCTGAAACCAGACGTAAACAGTAATGAAATCCTAAACTCAGATTGGTATGTATACCGCAGGGACAGGCTGGACAGTGAAGGGACAGGCGTGTTTATAGCGATCAGAAGTGCAATAGTATCGAAGGAAATTGACGGACATCCGAATTGTGAAATGATTTGGGTGAAGGTCACGGTTAAAGCAGGCTCAGACATGGTAATTGGATGTCTCTATAAGCCCCCGGGCTCAGCAGCTGTTGTGGGTGAGCACCTGAAGAATAATTTGGAAAATATTTCGAGTAGATTTCCCCACCATGTTATAGTTCTGGGTGGAGATTTTAATTTGCTGGATATAGACTGGGAGACTCAAACGTTCATAACGGGTGGCAAGGAAAAAGAATTCAATGATTTTTTTTAAAGTGCTTTATCTGATAATTACCTTAAGCAGTTACACAGAGAACATATTATACCTTCTGGTGACAAACAGACCCGAACTATTTGAAACAGTTAACGCAAAACAGGGAATCAGCGATCATAAAGCGGTTACGGCATCGATGATTTCAGCCGTAAATAGAAATATTAAAAAAGGTAGGAAGATTTTTCTGTTCAGCAAAGGTGACAAAAAGCAGATTACAGAGTACCTGACGGCTCAACACAAAAGTTTTGTCTCAAGTACAGATAGTGTTGAGGATCAGTGGACATTGTTCAAAACCATCGTACAATATGCGTTAGATGGGTATGTGTCAAGCAAGATCGTAAGAGATGGAAAAGAGCCCCCGTGGTACAACAACCGAGTTAAAAAACTGCTGCGGAGGCAAAGGGAACTTCACAGCAAACATAAACATAGCCAAAGCCTTGCAGACAAACAAAAATTACGCGAAGCGAAATGTAGTGTGAGGAGGGCTATGCGAGAGGCGTTCAATTAATTTGAAAGTAAAGTTCTGTGTACTGACTTGGCAGAAAATCCTAAGAAATTATGGTCTTAATGTCCAGACACCCTGTGACCAAAATGGTACTGAAACAGAGGATGACAGACGAAAGGCCGAAATACTAAATGTCTTTTTCCAAAGCTGTTTCACAGAGGAAGACTGCACTGTAGTTACTTCTCTAGCTTGTCGCACAGATGACAAAATGGTAGATATCGAAATAGACGACAGAGGGATAGAGAAACAATTAAAATCGCTCAAAAGAGGTCCTGATAGGATACCAGTTCGATTTTACGCAGAGTTCGTGAAGGAACTTGCCCCCCTTCTTGCAGCGGTGTACCGTAGGTCTCTAGAAGACCGTAGCATTCCAAAGGATTGGAAAAGGGCACAAGTCATACCCGTTTTCAAGAAGGGACGTCGAACAGATGTGCAGAACTATAGACCTATATCTGTAACGTCGATCAGTTGTAGAATTTTGGAACACGTATTATGTTCGAGTATAATGACTTTTCTGGAGACTTGAAATCTACTCTGTAGGAATCAGCATGGGTTTCGAAAAAGAGGGTCGTGTGAAACCCAGCTCGCGCTATTCGTCCACGAGACTCAGAGGGCCATAGACACGGGTTCACAGGTAGATGCCGTGTTTCTTGACTTCCGCAAGGCGTTCGATACAGTTCCCCACAGTCGTTTAATGAAGAAAGCAAGAGCATATGGACTATCAGACCAATTGTGTGATTGAATTTCAGAGTTCCTAGATAACAGAACGCAGCATGTCATTCTCAATGCAGACAAGTCTTCCTTAGTAAGAGTGATTTCAGGTGTGCCTCAGGGGAGTGTCGTAGGACCGTTGCTATTCACAATATACATTAATGACCTGGTGGATGACATCGGAAGTTCCCTGAGGCTTTTGTGGATGATGCTGTGGTATATCGAGAGGTTGTAACATTGGAAAATTGTACTGAATTGCAGAAGGATCTGCAGCGAATTGACGCATGGTGCAGGTAATGGCAACTGAATCTCAATGTAGACAAGTGTAATGTGCTGCGAATACATAAAAAACTAGATCTCTTATCATTTAGCTACAACATAGCAGGTCAGCAAGTGGAAGCAGTTAATTCCATAAATTATCTGGGAGTACGCATTAGGAGTGATTTACAATGGAATGATCATGTAAAGTTGATCGTTGGTAAATCAAATGCCAGACTGAGATACATTGGAAGAATCCTAAGGAAATGCAATCCAAAAACAAAGGAAGGAGGTTACAGTACGCTTGTTCGCCCACTGCTTGAATACTGCTCAGCAGTGTGGGATCCGTACCAGATAGGCTTGATAGAAGGAAATAGAGAAGATCCAACGGAGAGCAGCCCGCTTCGTTAAAGGATCATTTAGCAATCGCGAAAGCGTTACGGAGATGATAGATAAGCTCCAGTGGAAGACTCTGCAGAAGAGACGCTCAGTAGCTCGGTACATGTTTTTGTTGAAGTTTCGAAAACATACCTTCACCGAAGAGTCAAGCAGTATATTACTGCTTCCTACGTATATCTCGCGAAGAGACCATGAGGATAAAATCAGAGAGATTAGAGCCCACACAGAAGCATACCGACAATCCTTCTTTCCACCAACAATACGAGATTGGAATAGAGGGGAGAACCGATAGACGTAGTGAAGGTACTCTGCCATACACACCGTCAGGTGGCTTGCGGATTATGGATGTAGATGTACTGTTGCTAAGTACACAATTTTTACTATGACTAATAGTATGGCAGTTACACATCACCTTAGATATATGAATAAATTATGTACATAACTTACAAATTTACAGACTGGTTAATTACATAATTTATCACATTTACTGCAGTGTCCGAGGGGCTGTCGGAGTACGAATTTTGAAGGCACTCTTCGGCACTGTATCTGACTGTCCTGGGAAAGAACAAGTGTAATCAGCAGTGGTAGTGTTTCCCGATCTGTGTAACAGGTCACCGCTTCTCTTCCACGGTTAGTCCTAATCTTGTTGAGCGTACCTCGAGTCTTCCAGGATATATGAAGTCCCCGTGGTTTGTTGTTGACTTGGAGTAAGCTACGGATCTCTGCTGGAGTTTTATTACACAACTCTTTCGTCCATTCTTCGTGGGTATTGAAGGTATGGTCCACCAAGTTGACAGGTGTTATGATTGGGCGATGTCTGATGCGGACTCTGTTGATTCACATAGCCGCTACAGGCAGTTCGACAAGAAAGTGTACGCCTTTATCTGTATGAAATAAAAGATACTATTGTAAAAATGCCTCCCCCCGTGAACCACGGACCTTGCCGTTGGTTGGGAGGATTGCGTGCCTCAGCGATACAGATAGCCGTACCGTAGGTGCAACCACAACGGAGGGGTATCTGTTGAGAGGCCAGACAAACGTGTGGGCAGCAGCCTTCTTAGTAGTTGCAAGGGCAACAGTCTGGATGATTGACTGATCTGGCCTTGTAACAATAACCAAAATAGCCTTGCTGTGCTGGTACTGCGAACGGTTGAAAGCAAGGGGAAACTACGGCCGTAATTTTTCCCGAGGGCATGCAGCTTTACTGTATGATTAAATGATGATGGCGTTCTCTTGGGTAAAATATTCCGGAGGTAAAACAGTCACCCATTCGGATCTCCGGGCGGGGACTACTCAAGAGGATGTCGTTATCAGCAGAAAGATAACTGGCGTTCTACGGATCGGAGCGTGGAATGTCAGATCCCTTAATCGGGCAGGTAGGTTAGAAAATTTAAAAAGGGAAATGGACAGGTTAAAGTTAGATATAGTGGGAATTAGTGAAGTTCGGTGGCAGGAGGAACAAGACTTCTGGTCCGGTGACTACAGGGTTATAAACACAAAATCAAATAGGCGTAATGCAGGAATGGGTTTAATAATTAATAGGAAAATAGGAATGTGGGTAATCTACTACAAACAGCATAGCGAACTCATTATTGTGGCCAAGATAGATACGAAGCCCACGCCTACTACAGTAAAACAAGTTTATATGCCAACTAGCTCTGCAGATGACGAAGAAATTGAAGAAATGTATGATGAAATAAAAGAAATTATTCAGATAGTGAAGGGTGATGAAAATTTAATAGTCATGTTTGACTGGAATTCGGCAGTAGGAAAAGGGAGAGAAGGAAACGTAGTAGATGAATATGGATTGGGGCTAAGAAATAAAAGAGGAACCCGCCTGGTAGAATTTTGCACAGAGCACAATTTAATCATAGCTAATACTTAGTTTCAGAATCACGAAAGAAGGTTGTATAGATGGAAGAACCCTGGAGATACTAAAACGTATCAGATAGATTATATAATGGTAAGACAGAGATTTAGGAACCAGGTTTTAAATTGTAAGACATTTCCAGCGTCAGATGTGGACTCTGATCACAATCTGTTGGCTATGACATGTAGATTAAAACTGAAGAAACTGCAAAAAGGTGGAAATTTAAGGAGATTGCACATAGATAAACTCGAAGAACCAGAGGTTGTACAGAGTGTCAAGGAGAGCATTAGGGAAAAATTGACAGGAATGGGGGAGAGAAATACAGTAGAAGAAAAATGGATAGCTTTGAGGGATGAAGCAGTGAAGGCAGCAGAGGATCAAGTAGGTAAAAAGACGAGGACTAGTAGAAATCCTTGGGTAACAGACGAAATATTGAATTTAATTGATAAAAGGAGAAAATATAAAAATGCAGTTAATGAAGCAGGCAAAAAGAAATACAAACGTCTCAAAAATGAGGTCGACAGGAAGTGCAAAATGGCTAAGCAGGGATGGCTAGAGGACAAATGTAAGGATGTAGAGGCTTATCTCACTAGGGGTAAGATAGATAATGCCTACAGGAAAATTAAAGAGACCTTTGGAGATAAGAGAACCACTTGTATGAACATCAAGAGCTCAGATGGAAACCCAGTTCTAAGCAAAGAAGGGAAAGCAGAAAGGTGGAAGGAGTATATAGAGGGTCTATACAAGGGCGATGTACTTGAGGACAATATTATGGAAATGGAAGAGGATATGGATGAAGATGAAATGGGAGATACGATATTGCGTGAAGAGTTTGACAGAGCACTGAAAGACCTGAGTCGAAACAAGGCCCCCGGAGTAGACAACATTCCATTGGAACTACTAACGGTCTTGGGAGAGCCAATCCTGGCAAAACTCTACCATCTGGTGAACAAGATGTATGAAACAGGCGAAATACCCGCAGAGTTCAAGAAGAATATACTAATTCGAATCCCAAAGAAAGCAGGTGTTGACAGATGTGAAAATTACCGAAAAATCAGTTTAATAAGCCACAGCTGCAAAATACTAACACGAATTCTTTACAGACGAATGGAAAAACTAGTAGAAGCCGACCCCGGGGAAGATCAGTTTGGATTCCGTAGAAATGTTGGAACACGTGAGCAACACTGACCTTACGACTTATCTTAGAAGAAATATTAAGGAAAGGCAAACCTACATTTCTAGCATTCGTAGACTTAGAGAAAGCTTTTGAAAATGTTGACTGGAATACTCTTTTTCAAATTCTAAAGGCGACAGAGGTAAAATACAGGGAGCGAAAGGCTATTTACAATTTGTACAGAAACCAGATGGCAGTTATAAGAGTCGAGGGACATGAAAGGGAAGCAGTTGTTGGGAAGGGTGTAATACAGGGTTGTAGCCTCTCCCCGATGTTATTCAATCTGTATATTGAGCAAGCAGTAAAGGAAACAAAAGAAAAATTCGGGGTAGGTATTAAAATCCATGGAGAAGAAATAAAAACTTTGAGGTTCGCCGATGACATCGTAATTCTGTCAGAGACAGCAAAGGACTTGGAAGAGCAGTTGAATGGAATGGATAGTGTCTTGAAAGGGGGATATGAGAGGAACATCAACAAAAGCTTAAAGTAGTAAAGGAGTTTTGCTATTTGGGGAGCAAAATAACTGATGATGGTCGAAGTAGAGAGGATATAAAATGTAGACTGGCAATGGCAAGGGAAGCGTTTCTGAAGAAGAGAAATTTGTTAACTTCGAGTATAGATTTAAGTGTCAGGAAGTCATTTCTGAAAGTATTTGTATGGAGTGTAGCCATGTATGGAAGTGAAACATGGACGATAAATAGTTTGGACAAGAAGAGAATAGAAGCTTTCGAAATGTGGTGCTACAGAAGAATGCTGAAGATTACACTAAGCAGATTCAGAAGGATGTAGGTTGCAGTAGGTACTGGGAGATGAAGAAGCTTGCACAGGATAGAGTAGCATGGAGAGCAGCATCAAACCAGTCTCAGGACCGAAGACCGCAACAACAACGTTGTAAAAATATGTTTACATGAAAATAGCTGCTATTGCTAATTCCACAATTACCTAGTAGTTAGTCAAATCGCCACTATTATCGGTTATACTTTGTCACCTTAGCCCTCTCCCCGGTAAATCGTCCACGTTTCCAATCTCGAAATATCATTTGATCCACTTCGAAACGAATGCCTTTGACTTTCTAAGAATTTTGGCAGTAGCACCATATGAAAGCTTTGTTCCCTTTGGATGATTAACAAGAAACACTGCCTCGTGACGCTTCCGATATTTCGCACTCATTTTAAACTGCAACCGACAAAACAAAACATTCAACTCTCACATTGTTTATCTAAACACTCTGCAAAAGCGCATTGATTACAGATTCGAGACCGCTACCAGAGATGTCGGTGCGGAAGTTGCGTTTAAAATTATGGCGTACACTTTGTTGTGGAACTGACTTTATGTTCTCATGAATGGTAGCTGCTTGTTGCTGCAGAATTTCTTATAGTCCTTCGGGAGGATAGTCTTTCGTCTCAGGCTAGGTGCTGGAATGAGGCTCACGGCAGGTAGTCAGGATACTGGAGTGTACTTGATTGTGCTAGTAACATTCCAGCATGTTTAATTTAGTTCCATATCTACCAACTTGGTGAGGCTACTGTTTATCCAAACAGAGCTGCAATATTCAGCCGCTGAGTAGACAAGATCAAGGGCAGATGACATTAAGGTCGAAGCTGCGGAGTCCCATGTTGTTCCACCCCATTTTTGCGCAGTATCATTTCTTGGTCTCCGTTTAGCTGTAGTCTTTGTTAGACGCTGTTCTGTCAAATATAACTCGAAAGTACAGTGGATATTTGTTATGGACTAGGTGCTTACCAGCGAAAAATGCCAGTATTTCACGGTAGTCTAGGATAATACTCGAATGAAAAAACTTGATTTCGTTTTGTTAAGGTTGGTCTGAGGCCCCCGTTTACGAAAATATTGTCATATTAGATTTTTCTATTTTGCAATATTGCTGTCACCCAGTCATCAGCGTAACCAAACTTCTTGGACTGAGTGGCTGGCATACCTACAACATACTAGCTACAGTAGCGTAACTAGGACTGAAACGGAGACAGGACTGAACCTTCAGGCTGACTATTGTTTAGGGTCTTTTGGTCTCTAGTTGTCTTGCCTATAATTACCACAAATGGATCATCAGTCAGCATATTCTAACAAAGTTATGCTACTATTCCATGTCAGTTGAAAACGAATGTATTCAATCCACGCAGCTACGGTTTTGTCGGAATCGAGCCTGTTCAACAGGAATCTTTCCAAGTATCTCGAAACACAAAATACGTCTGTACGGCAGATATGCGATTGGGCTGAAAATTACTATGAGAAAGGACTTGATATCGTTGTTAACCAGGAGACATCGCCAGAAGAAGAACTGTCGTCCGGCGTACTTCAGGATCGTATGAGGAGGCTATTGCTTTTCAGGATATGCAGGGTGTTAAAAAAGTGTCGAATTCTTCGAGAGGTCGTAGTACTCATCGAAAGAAGAAAAAGAAATCCAGTAAACATGTGTCCGGAAATGCATATTCTGAGGTAAACACGTGTTTGTAAGAGTTGTTCAATGTGGTGTTCATTGATGACAATGCACCCCTCTGCCCTCCGGCGTACTGAATGACGCAGCCTTTGAAGTGTACCCGGTTGTTGTTGTACCCACTGGCACGCTTTGACGACGCGACCCTGTCGGGTCCGCACACCGTTAATTGGCGTGGCTTGGACCACTTCCTTCAAGTGTCAAAAAAATTTGTGTGAAATCTTATGGGACTTAACAGCTAAGGTCATCAGCCCCTAAGCTTACACACTACTTAACCTACATTATTCTAAGGACAAACACACACACCCATGCCCGAGGGCAGACTCGAACCTCCACTGGGATCAGCCGCACGGTCCATGACTGCAGCGCCTAAGACCGCCCGGCTAATCCCGCGCGGCTTCAAGAGTCAACATAAATAGAAGTTGACGTGATTGAGGTCTGGGGAACGTGCAGGTAAGTTGTGCCCCCACCCCCGACCAATCCAGTGGTCCTGAAATGTTTGCGTCGTGACGAAAGTGTGCTGGTGCGCCATCATGCATGAACCATACTTGTATTCGTTTGCTGCAAAGGCACAGCCTCCAGAAAAGTAGGTAATACATTAATGACAAATTCCAGATAATTCTCCCCAGTAAACCTTTGTGGTGTCACATATAGCCCTATTAATCTATCTGTAAATACGCCGATCCATACGTAGACTAAAAATCAGTGTTGATGCACTCTTTCCAGAATTTCTTTGGGACTTAAATCTGCCCATACATGTTGGTGTGGAAATCCACAACACCATTTCTTGTGAACTCTTCTTCATTGCCAAATAGAATCCTGGATACGAACCGTGGATCTGCGGCACTCTTCTGCAATAGCCATTGACAAGACCGCATTCTCTCAGGACGATCCTTTGGCCTTAGGGCGTCTAAAAAGCACTCTAGATGGTATGAGTATAGCAATACTGTTCATGAAGGAACCCCCCCCCCCCCCCCCACCAGATAAGTGGGTGAGCCACGTCTTCTGCTGCTGCTGATCGTCGCACACTGGTCTCAGGGATTTCTTTCACACAACATAACACGCCCTTCTTGATGGCTTCATGTCAGGCTTGCGGACTGTGTTGGGCCTCCCGCTGTCAGTCTTCCGAGATTCCTGTGCTCCTCAGACGTTGGAAAAAACTGCCCAACAACTTAGAGGGTACGCTACACTGTGGATATTTTTCATCGTAGAGGGCACAGGCTCGCAGGCTGCGTCCATTTGCTAAACCATAGCAGCTAGTCGTATCCACATTTCACTTGTCGAGTGGTAGGCTTCCATTATTAACAAGTGGTTGAAGAGATAAACTTCAAATATGCTACACAATTTGTACGCACAAACCACAAACAGCGCAATAGCAGTAAACACTGAATTGTATCCGCGTTTGGAGGAAGTTGAAACAGCATGATACGTACCCAGAGTTGACAGTGTTGTACAACAAGGGACAGAAAACCGACGAAACCCAGCGTAGCCTACAACACGACTAGAACAACACAGCTGACCGCAGACCGTCTAATGTTAGGTAGAGTACTATGAATAATACATCATAATGCGCACACGACATAATTAACTGAGCGCCAATGCTACGACTTTGTTAATGTTCGCAACAAAGCGTCACGCAGCCTTTCCTGTAAAGAAGTGTGAATTTCCGGATTCTTATATAGGGTGTTACAAAAAGGTACGGCCAAACTTACAGGAAGCATTCCTCACACACAAAGAAAGAAAAAATGTTACGTGGACATGTGTCCGGAAACGCTTACTTTCCATGTTAGAGCTCTTTTTATTACTTCTCTTCAAATCACATTAATCATGGAATGCAAACACACAGCAACAGAACGTACCAACGTGACTTCAAACACTTTGTTACAGGAAATGTTCAAAATGTCCTCCGTTAGCGAGGATACATGCATCCACCCTCCGTCGCATGGAATCCCTGATGCGCTGATGCAGCCCTGGAGAATGGCGGCCAAAATACGAGCACGAAGAGTCTCTACTTTTGGTACCGGGGTTACGTAGACAAGATCTTTCAAATGCCCCCATAAATGAAAGTCAAGGGAGTTGAGGTCAGGAGAGCGTGGAGGCCATGGAATTGGTCCGCCTCTACCAATCCATCGGTCACCAAATCTGTTGTTGAGAAGCGTACGAACACTTCGACTGAAATATGCAGGAGCTCCATCGTGCATGAACCACATGTTGTGTCTTACTTGTAAAGGAACATGTTCTAGCAGTAAAGGTGGAGTATCCCGTATGAAATCATGATGACGTGCTCCATTGAGCGTAGGTGGAAGAACATGGGGCCCAATCAAGACATCACCAACAATGCCTGCGCAAACGTTCACAGAAAATCTGTGTTGATGACGTGATTGCAAAATTGCGTGCGGATTCTCGTCAGCCCACACATGTTCATTGTGAAAAGTTTACAATTTGATCACGTTGGAATGAAGCCTCATCCGTAAAGAGAACATTTGCACTGAAATGAGGATTGATACATTGTTGGATGAACCATTCGCGGAAGTGTACCCGTGGAGGCCAATCAGCTGCTGATAGTGCCTGCACACGCTGTACATGGTACGGAAACAACTGGTTCTCCCGTAGCACTCTCCATACACTGACGTGGTCAACGTTACCTTGTACAGCAGCAACTTCTCTGGCGCGGACATTAGGGTTATCGTCAACTGCACGAAGAATTGCCTCGTCCATTGCAGGTGTCCTCGTCGTTCTGGGTCGTCCACAGTCGCGAGTCATAGGCTGGAATGTTCCGTGCTCCCTAAGGCGTCGATCAATTGCTTCGAACGTCTTTCTGTCGGGACACCTTCGTTCTAGAAATCTGTCTCGATACAAACGTACCGCGCCATGGCTGTTGCCCATGCTAATCCATACATCAAATGAGCATCTGCCAACTCTGCATTTGTAAACATTGCACTGACTGTAAAACCACGTTCGTGATGAACACTAACCAGTTGATGCTACGTACTGATGTGCTTGATGCTAGAACTGTAGAGATATGAGTCGCATGTCAACACAAGCACCGAAGTCAACATTACCTTCCTTCAATTGGGCCAACTGAATCGAGGAAGTACAGTACATACTGACGAAACTAAAAGGAGCTCTAACATGGAAATTAAGCGTTTCCGGACACATGTCCACATAACATCTTTTCTTTATTTGTGTGTGAGGAATGTTTCCTGAAAGTTTGGCCGTACCTTTTTGTAACACCCTGTATATACATAATATGTGTGTATGTGTGATTGACGATTAACAGCCTGAAAAAAAGCCGTATTTAACCGGAGTGTCTTAATGTGAAACGAGGAAACGAACATACAAATTTATCCTTGGTGACTCAGATTTTTGGGAGGAGTCCACAAGAAGCTTAATACACAGACCACAGAGTTCGATCACAAAGCCCTTGTCCTGCCAGTTCTTGAGAATTAATCGTCGCTATGAAACCATAAGCGTTTAGCATTAACGGAAGAGATAGAAAAGATTCAAAGAAGAACAGCACCATGTCCAACATTTACCTTCCCGTTATCGCGCTCATGTCGTATATACTGAAGATATGCAGTGTTACATATCGTAGCATGTTACTGAATAGTCTCGCGTAGATTTTAAAATGTACGCCCCTTTCAAATATCTTTGGTATTTACTGGCCATTTAATAGCTTGTTCCAAACAGTGATGAGGTTAGCCCCATTACGTGCGAGAGCGTTGTTGATCAATCAAACAGTGCGCACCTGGGGTTTTGTGTGTGGATGCCGATGTTAATATTGTTTTCACTTTACCCACAGTAAATGGTTCGTGTAGTTCCGTATTTTGCTGCACAATTAATGAGCCTCTTTCTCTGTGGTATTGTATCAGTTCGCTACTTTCTCTACTGGTAGATGGATAACACAGTCTAATTTTTGTTGTAATTCTAGGAAAATAAATCTCAGTATTTATGCCCGTGTCTTGCACAAATTACACTCCGCTACCTGTATGCTACGATTAGCCGAGGCTGCATGCGCTTGTGTATCATCATTATGTGCAGCACTGAAGCAGGAGTCTGGTATAGCGCCTGTACTTTTCGTGCTCTAATTTTAAATTCTTAGATTTAAATACATAAACTGAATGAAGGTCTATGTTGATGATTTTTGCTTTATAGCGGCGAACTGCTTGTATTTTACGACACAAATATCCCGGATTGTTATAACTGTGGCAAAGTTCTGCGAAATGAAAATCTTCTTTCTTTTTAATCCATTCTTCCTTCTCTCTCGTTTTTGTTCTGTAAAATCGTATTATCCCACAATTCAGTAGCAGATCCACCTTTGTAGGCCGTTATGGAATTGTCTGTTAGCGTTTAATAGTTTTTTTTCTATATGGAAGTCTCTGTTTCTTATTCCCCAAGGAGTTAACAGTTTAGCCTTCATAAGCTATACCCTCTGCAAATATTTTGTGGAAAGTTCCCCATGATGGCAAATGCTGACAGAAAAAATTGCAACACCAAAAAATAATTAATGTAGAGCAATGAAATTCCGGGAAAACATTTGTCTAGGTAACATTTTTGAGAGACTACCATTGCAAAATCACAGGTTAATGGAAACGCGAGATAAGCCACTCGAGATGTGGAATGCAAGTACATTAACAAGTGGTGCAACCACCAGAATATTGAATGCAAGCATACAAATGCTCATGCATTGTGTTGTACAGGTGCCGGATGTTAGCTTGTGGCATGGAATTCCATGCATGTTACAATTGATCCGTCAGTTCAGGGACTGTTAATGCTGTTTATGGTTGAAGCTGGAGTTGTCCGATTATGTCCCTTATGTGCTCGATTAGATCTGGTGATCGAGGAGGCCAAGGCGACATGACCTCACTCTATAATATATAGCATTTTGTGTTATAACAGAGGTACGTGGGCGACGTTATCCTGTTACAGACCTCCCCACCCGAGCCTTGTTCATGAATGGCAGCTCAACGGGTTGAGTCGCCAGACTGCCGTACAAATTTGCAGTTCGGCTGCGTAGGATAATCACAAGAGTTCTCCTGCTGTCACACTAAATCGCACCCCAGTCCATAACTCCATGTGTAGGTCCAGTGCGTCTAGCACGCAGACGGGTTGCTTGCAGGCCGTCAGATGGCCTCCTCATTATGTGCAGAACTGAAGCAGGAGTCTGGTATAGCGCCTGTACTTTTCGTGCTCTAATTTTAAATTCTTAGATTTAAATACATAAACTGAATGAAGGTCTATGTTGATGATTTTTGCTTTATAGCGGCGAACTGCTTGTATTTTACGACACAAATATCCCGGATTGTTATAACTGTGGCAAAGTTCTGCGAAATGAAAATCTTCTTTCTTTTTAATCCATTCTTCCTTCTCTCTCGTTTTTGTTCTGTAAAATCGTATTATCCCACAATTCAGTAGCAGATCCACCTTTGTAGGCCGTTATGGAATTGTCTGTTAGCGTTTAATAGTTTTTTTTTTCTATATGGAAGTCTCTGTTTCTTATTCCCCAAGGAGTTAACAGTTTAGCCTTCATAAGCTATACCCTCTGCAAATATTTTGTGGAAAGTTCCCCATGATGGCAAATGCTGACAGAAAAACTTGCAACACCAAAAAATAATTAATGTAGAGCAATGAAATTCCGGGAAAACATTTGTCTAGGTAACATTTTTGAGAGACTACCATTGCAAAATCACAGGTTAATGGAAACGCGAGATAAGCCACTCGAGATGTGGAATGCAAGTACATTAACAAGTGGTGCAACCACCAGAATATTGAATGCAAGCATACAAATGCTCATGCATTGTGTTGTACAGGTGCCGGATGTTAGCTTGTGGCATGGAATTCCATGCATGTTACAATTGATCCGTCAGTTCAGGGACTGTTAATGCTGTTTATGGTTGAAGCTGGAGTTGTCCGATTATGTCCCTTATGTGCTCGATTAGATCTGGTGATCGAGGAGGCCAAGGCGACATGACCTCACTCTATAATATATAGCATTTTGTGTTATAACAGAGGTACGTGGGCGACGTTATCCTGTTACAGACCTCCCCACCCGAGCCTTGTTCATGAATGGCAGCTCAACGGGTTGAGTCGCCAGACTGCCGTACAAATTTGCAGTTCGGCTGCGTAGGATAATCACAAGAGTGCTCCTGCTGTCACACTAAATCGCACCCCAGTCCATAACTCCATGTGTAGGTCCAGTGCGTCTAGCACGCAGACGGGTTGCTTGCAGGCCGTCAGATGGCCTCCTCCTAACGCACACACGGCCATCACTTGCACCAAGGCAGAATCCGCCCTCATTAGGAAACACAATAGACCTACATCCTGTCCTCCAATGAACTCTCGCTTGGTACCACTGGAGTCGCAAATAGCGGTGCAGGGTTAGTGGCATGCAAGCTATAGGGTGTGGGACTCGGAGTTGTCCTTGAAGTAACCAATGTGTAACAGTTCGGGGTGTCACTTTGGTGCCAACTGCTGCTCAGATTGCTGCTGTAAATGCAGTACGATGCGCCAGTCCCATGCAATGAACGCGGTGGTCTTCCCTCTCATTAGTGCCACGTGGCCATCCGAACCCGGACTCCCGTGATCACAGTTGCCAGCTGTCATGTTCAGTGGCTACATTCCTGCCAAGTCTTTTTCTCGTAGCCCTACTACACGACCTTGTACAAACTCAGTGAGCTGTTGATAATGGCGTCTTTGTCACCTTAAAGGCATTCTCACCACTACCAGGCTCAAAGGCAACTAACGCTCGCGACCATTGCAGCGTGTATTTAAAGCCAACCTTATTTACTTTCTCATAGTGTCGCTTCTGGCGCCACCCTAGGCTAGGCGCAAATTGAGACACGTATAGCGCGTGTGGCGCGGCGCAGCGCGCGTTTTTGTAACTTCACAGGCCGGCCGCTGTGGCCGAGCGGTTCTAGGCGCTTCAGTCTGGAACCGCGCGACCGCTACATTCGCAGGTTCGAAGCCTGTCTAGGGCTTGGATGTGTGTGATGTCCTTAGGTTACTTAGGTTTAAGTAGTTCTAAGTTCTAGGAGACTGGTGACCTCAGGTGTTACGTCCTATAGTGCTCAGAGCCATTTCAACGAATTGTAACTTCACAGGTTCAAATGGGGCCTCGAAAATTGGGACGCGACGCGACTGGGCCGCGACACGCGCCTGCGCCAGGTCGTGCGGCTTTGTGGTTGCGGCACAGTTCCTCGTGTCACGTGAGCACCGCGGGAGGGGTGAGGCGGGGAGTGGGAAGGCAGTCCTGCCATATGCTCACTTTCGCAGAGCGCATATGGGCAGCGGAAGTATTGCCCATCCCAACAGCCTTACGGTATAACGAGTTTTATTGTCACCGATTAGTGTTTCGTTTTTGCCGTTTAAGCGCTCCATATCTTTTCGTTAGTTCATAATAGTTTTCAGTTACATATATCTGTATACTTTTTTGTTTTGTTTATTCTTTGTCAAAACCAATGCACAGTTCAGTAACCGGTGAATCATTAGCCACTGGAAATATATCTTCTGCCTCTACTATGTTTTCATATCTTAAGAAGGGACAGACGATTCGTCGTGAGGGTAGTGAGCAAGGAAGTCAGGAATATTACAAAATCATGTCATCTAGAAGCAAGGCAGGAAAGTAAAACAAGGTTATCTGCTTGCTGCCTGTAATGCTGACGTATCGCTACGACGTGTTACAAAAAGTCGGAAAGGCGTAATTTCCACAGGTATGACCCGTCGTGCTCCTTGTAAAAAGCGTCCGAGTTATGAAGTACATAAGTTTCACTATGATTATGTGGATATGGGTCTAATAAGAGACATTATACTACGAACATGTGGACATCACATGTCCACTGCAAGCCAGAAACAGTCGAGAAGCCCTCATAAATAACAACGATTTAATCGGCTCGTCGTGACGAGAAAAAGTATTTAAGTGGTTGCATACGCGCTATCATCATTAATAAATTAATTACACAAAGGAAGCAGTGATCGGTATTATTCCAAAAGTATGAGTATCCTGGAAGAGTGTGGTGATTTGATATATTTATTTTGGTGAAATGAAGGCAGATCTACTTTCATGACAATGTTTTCCGAACTACGTGAACTCTTCCTCTCACAAAACACACTTGGCTAGCTTCAGCATTCCTGTCGCGCGTATTATTCTAAGTTGCTGACGATACACTGCCTATTTTGTTGTGCCACGTATAAGTTGTTTACTTTTATCAATAACAACTATTTTATTCGCGAATCAAGCATTGTCAGTATGGCAAGACGTGGGTGAGTAACCAGCATCTGGCATGTGGGTGTCATTCAGCCTGAAGGGTACGCTCTTCATTACTTTAATACAGCTCAGATGAAGAAAAGGAGCCGGCCGCTGTGGCCGAGGGGTTCTAGGCGCTTCAGTCCCGAACTGCGCGCCCACACGGTAGCAGGTTCGAATCCTGCCTTGGGCATGGGTGTGTGTGATGTCCTTAGGCATTTGAACATTTTTTTGAAGAAAAGGAATAAAATCCTTTGGTAAGTTTCCATTCCAATCGTTCAGTGTTAAAAATACAATGGGTTAGGGAATTCAACGAAAATTCCAACACAATTGGAGATTTATTTTTGTGTCAATTGTTAACCTTTTCTCATTCTAAGAAGCATCATCATTTACGAGTAACGGCCACATTTCTCTTGTTGACAGGTCTGACAGTACTTATTTTGCCAAAACACAAAATAATGTGCAAAAACTCAGTTTTGCAGCAGCTATTGTGACAGAATTCTGAAACAGAGTGTCTCATTCTGCACGATAATGGCGACCAGGAAGCTCAACAGCTTACGAAAAATCTCATTGTGACGGTTTGTGGTTACATACGAGAAGAAATTTCATGTGTACTTTCATACCAGGAAACTCTTGTCTCAGAAGCTGTCCATAACTATTAAAAACTTACGGTCACTGGAATGAAAAAAATAAAAATGGAAGTGTTACTACTGACATATAGTCATAAATAAAAAAGTTCAGTGTGTTTACGAACTGGCAAAATATCCTCCTCTATGTGTGCCATCATTCTCCAAAATCTCGTTTCGATGACTCAAGTGGCTTAGGAGATACGAGGGAGGTAAGAATATTTCATTCCCGTGGGCGTGAGATCGGAAGTGAATGCGCTACATAGGGTCCATTTTCTCGAGATCGGAGACAGATGGAGACCTCCTCCCAAGTCTAAAGAAAAATTCAACATGGCCGCCCTTCTGTGACCGAGCGGTTCTAGGCGCTTCAGTCTAGAACCGCGCGACCGCTCCGATTGCAGGTTCGAATCCTGCCTCCTGCATGGGCGTGTGTGATGTCCTTAGGTTAGTTAGGTTTAAGTAGTTCTAAGTTCTAGGGAACTGATAACCTCAGATGTTAAGTCCCATCCATAGTGCTGACAGCCATTTGCACCATTTGAATTCAACATGTTAGCTAAATTTCATACGTAGCAATATATGGTGTAATACGCATTAAACACAAAATCATAGCGACCCCTATTTCTAGTTGCAAACTTTTTGAGTTTTGCGTAGTGTCGTACTAAAATGTACATACAACAACAAGCATGACCATTAGAGAGATGATGTTCACTTCGCCACGAAGCTGACACATAACGCTACAGGTAAGACAAAAATGGAATATTTTCAGTGAATAGTTTCCGTAAAATCGTTTGAGAAAGATAATAGGGTGCGCGCTATGGTTCTGTCGGCGCAGAGCGTCGTCTATCGGCGTGTGCGAAGGATGTGTAAGCGTCGCAATCTGTGTTGGACCGGAGCGACATGTGGGGGACGTGTGCGTCCCGCTGTAGTGTCGTGTGACGTCACACGTGATGTACGCGTCTCAATTTGCGCTTAGCCTTGCCACTGGCGCGAAATATCAATAAGCATCATCTTTCAGATGTACAAACAAGCCTACCAACTTTCGTTTACATAGCACATTTCCTTGCTGGTGTTATGACTTTTTCCGTCAGTGTAGTATTTCGCGCTGTCTGAAAATTAGAGAGATCAAAACTCGTGTTCTTCTACTTTGGGTACAGCACCACGAGATAGGTTCTGTCACGAAGACTGGCTGCTTGCACTGAAACACATGAAGAAGCTATAACAGTGGGATGAGTTTTAGTCGACGTACAGTGAGTTGTAATAGATATACTAGTGTCTGGAACTCTTAACGGAATTTACAATTGGGGACTTTATCACCGCGTTCAAGGTGGTTCAAATGGCTCTGAGCACTATGGGACTTAACATCTATGGTCATCAGTCCCCTAGAACTTAGAACTACTTAAACCTAACTAACCTAAGGACATCACAGAACACCCAGTCATCACGAGGCAGAGAAAATCCCTGACCCCGCCGGGAATCGAACCCGGGAACCCTGGCACGGGAAGCGAGAACGCTACCGCACGAGCTGCGGACCGCGTTGAAGCACACAAAGAAAAATGCCTCTTAATAACATGAGGATATTGAGAAAGATATTACTGAAAAGCAGAGTGCTCTTTCCTTGATAAAAGTCAGGCTTGCCTTCATGCTTGGCGTTCGTTCTTCTGGATGTATAAGCACATCGGAAAAAATATTAGTCTCCCACACGCGACATTAAGCTAATACCTTCCAACATCGTCTCTACCCTTGATAATGGCCTCATTCGTCAACGAAGAGATTCATCAACTTCCTTCACGTAAGTCACATCCAGCGGAAGCAACTTGTTGATTAGACTCTGTGAAGCTACCAAATTACTGAGATCTACATCTACATCTACATGACTACTCTGCAATTCACATTTAAGTGCTTGGCAGAGGGTTCATCGAACCACAATCATTCTATCTCTACTATTCCACTCCCGAACAGCGAGCGGGGAAAACGAACACCTAAACCTTTCTGTTCGAGCTCTGATTTCTCTTATTTTATTTTGATGATCATTCCTACCTATATAGGTTGGGCTCAACAAAATATTTTCGTATTCGGAAGAGAAAGTTGGTGACTGAAATTTCGTAAAAAGGTCTCGCCACGACGAAAAACGTCTTTGCTGTAACGACTTCCATCCCAACTCGTGTATCATATCTGCCACACTCTCTCGCCTATAACGTGATAATACAAAACGAGCTGCCCTTTTTTGCACCCTTTCGATGTCCTCCGTCAATCCCACCTGGTAAGGATCCCACACCGCGCAGCAATATTCTAACAGAGGACGAACGAGTGTACTGTAAGCTGTCTCTTTAGTGGACTTGTTGCATCTTCTAAGTGTCCTGCCAATGAAACGCAACATTTGGCTCGCCTTCCCGACAATATTATCTATGTGGTCCTTCCAACTGAAGTTGTTCGTAATTTTAACACCCAGGTACTTAGTTGAATTGACAGCCTTGAGAATTGTACTATTTATCGAGTAATCGAATTCCAACGGATTTCTTTTGGAACACATGTCGATCATCTCACACTTTTCGTTATTTAGCGTCAACTGCCACCTGACACACCATACGGCAATCTTTTCTAAATCGCTTTGCAATTGATACTGGTCTTCGGATGACCTTAATAGACGGTAAATTACAGCATCATCTGCGAACAATCTAAGAGAACTGCTCAGATTGTCACCCAGGTCATTTATATAGATCAGGAACAGCAGAGGTCCCAGGACGCTTCCCTGGGGAACACCTGATATTACTTCAGTTTTACTCGATGATTTGCCGTCTGTTACTACGAACTGCGACCTTCCTGACAGGAAATCACGAATCTAGTCGCACAACTGAGACGATACCGCATAGCTCCGCAGCTTGATTAGAAGTCGCTTGTGAGGAACGGTGTCAAAAGCTTTCCGGAAATCTAGAAATACGGAATCAACTTGAGATCCCCTGTCGATAGCGGCCATTACTTCGTGCGAATAAAGAGCTAGCTGCTTGCACAAGAGCGATGTTTTCTGAAGCCATGCTGATTACGTGTCAATAGATCGTTCCCTTCGAGGTGATTCATAATGTTTGAGTACAGTATATGCTCCAAAACCCTACTGCAAACCGACGTCAATGATATAGGTCTGTAGTTAAATGGATTACTCCTACTACCCTTCTTGAACACTGGTGCGACCTGCGCAATTTTCCAATCTGTAGGTACAGACCTATCGGTGAGCGAGCGGTTGTATATGAGTGCTAAGTAGGGAGCTATAGTATCAGCGTAATCTGAAAGAAACCTAATCGGTATACAATCTGGACCTGAAGACTTGCCCGTATCAAGCGATTTGAATTGCTTCGCAACCCCTAAGGTATCTACTTCTAAGAAACTCATGCTAGCAGATGTTCGTGTTTCAAATTCTGGAATATTCCATTCGTCTTCCCTGGTGAAGGAATTTCGGAAAACTGCGTTCAATAACTCCGCTTTAGCGGCACAGTCGTCGATAACAGTACCATCGGCACTGCGCAGCGAAGGTATTGACTGCGTCTTGCCGCTTGTGTACTTTACATACGACCAGAATTTCTTTGGATTTTCTACCAAATTTCGAGACAATGTTTCGTTGTGGAACCTATTAAAGGCATCTCGCATCGAAGTACGTGCCAAATTTCGCGCGTCTGTAAGTTTTAGCCCATCTTCGGGATTTCGCGTTCTTCTGAACTTCGCATGCTTTTTCCGTTGCCTCTGCAATAGCGTTCGGACCTTTTTTGTGTACCACGGGGGATCCGTTCCATCTCTTACCAACTTATGAGGTATGAATATCTCAATTGCTGTTGCTACTATATCTTTGAATTTGAGCCACATCTCGTCTACATTCGCATAGTCAGTTCGGAAGGAATGGAAATTGTCTTTTAGGAAGGCTTCTAGTGACACTTTATCCGCTTTTTTAAATAAAATTATTTTGCGTTTGTTTCTGATGGGTTTGGAAGAAATGGTATTGAGCCTTGCTACAACGACCTTGTGATCACTAATCCCTGTTTCAATCATGATACTCTCTATCAGCTCTGGATTGTTTGTGGCTAAGAGGTCAAGTGTGTTTTCGCAACCATTTACAATTTGCGTGGGTTCGTGGACTAACTGCTCGAAATAATTTTCGGAGAAAGCATTTAGGACAATCTCGGAAGACGTTTTCTGCCTACCACCGGTTTTGAACAAGTATTTTTGCCAACATACCGAGGGTAGGTTGAAGTCCCCACCAACTATAACCGTATGAGTGGGGTATTTATTTGTTACGAGACTCAAACTTTCTCTGAACTGTTCCGCAACTGTATCATCGGAGTCTGGGGGTCGGTAGAAGGAGCCAATTATTAACTTAATTCGGCTGTTAAATATAACCTCCACCCATACCAATTCGCACGGAGTATCTACTTCGACTTCACTACAAGATAAACCACTACTGACAGACACAAACACTCCACCACCAATTCTGCCTAATCTATCTTTCCTGAACCCCGTCTGAGACTTCGTAAAAATTTCTGCAGAACTTATTTCAAGCTGTAGCCAGCTTTCTGTACCTATAACCATATCAGCTTCTGTGCTTTCTATTAGCGCTTGAAGCTCAGGGACTTTTCCAGCGCAACTACAACAATTTACAACTATAATTCCGACTGTTCCTTGATCCAAGCACGTCCTGTAATTGCCAAGCACCCTTTGACATTGCAGCCCATCCCGCACTTTCCCGAGGCCTTCTAACCTAAAAAACCGCCCAGTCCACGCCACACAGCCTCCGCTACCCGTGTAGCCGCCAGCTGAGTGTAGTGAACTCCTGACCTATTCAGCGGAACCCGAAACCCCACCACCCTATGGCGCAAGTGAAGGAATCTGGAGTCAACGATGCTGCAGATGGTGAGCTCTGCCTTCATCTCGGAAGCAAGACCGGCAGCCTTCACCAAATCAGATAGCCGCTGGAATCCAGAGAGAATTTCCTCAGATCCAAAGCGACACACGTCATTAGTGCCGCCATGTGCCACCACTTGCAGCTGGCTGCACCCTGTGCTCTTCATGGCATCCGGAAGGACCCTTTCCACATCAGTAATGACTCCTCCCGGAATGCACACGGAGTGCACACTGGATTTCTTCCCCTCCTTAGCCGCCGTATCGCCTAACATTGGAGCTCCCAACTACCAGTAAGCCCACCCTCTGCGATTGCCCGGACCTTGAAGGCTGAGAATGATCCTCTGAAACAGGGCAGGCAGCTGCATCTGGCTCAGCCAGAGACAGTGCCTGAAACCGGTTTGTCAGACGCACCGGGGAGGCTTTCTGATCAGCCTCCGAGGACGCCTTTCGCTGCCTGCCACGCCTTGGAACGACCTCCCAATCAAACACAGGCGAGGGCTCAGCCCCACTGCGGGCAGCAACCGGGGCAACCACAGCGGCAGACCGATCTGGGGACAGACGGGACGAGGTCGACATCCCTGTGATACCCAAGTCCGGCTCCCCACAGTGGTGCCCATTGGCAACAGCCTCAAGCTGCGCGACCGAAGTCAGCGCCGATTGCAGCTGTGATTGTGTCGTTTGGTAAGTTGAAGACGTGTAGTATTATGTGACGCTGTGAGCACTGGCCGTTTGACATGAATGCGACTCCAATGTCCGTTGCACCCATTACTATTAACAACGTTCCCTCAGAAACTGATTGAAATGAACCTTCATTTATTGTTAGCAGCAATACGGTAGAGTTTGAAACCGACTGTCATTTACAGGATATGATAATGGTATCCGGACCCTGTTGGATAGGATCCTTTTGCAACCACTTACCTCCGCGGAATGTTACATGGCAACTACTGGTACACCACACGGCATTCCTGCTAGAAACCTTGGACAGTCTGTGCTTATACACCGACAGATCTTAGAACTTTAGCCACATTGTAACGTCTCCACATCGACAAATTTACGACCGACTAGTAAATACATACCGCTTCACTGTCATGACTTGGTGGCACTGGAAGGTCACAAAATACATGGGACCAGTTGTCCAACATCGATGCGCACATAGGCACCAGCCTGCTCCTTTAAGAGAGTGAATAATATACTCGTGTGCAAAACTTATGGCCTAAAGTCACTTCCGCATAATGTGCTCTATAAAACTTCGACCAGTCATAGAAAGCAGTGTTACAATATAATACAGAAGGTTACTGAAAGAGACGAACACAAATGGCATTTTTATGCAAAGACAATAATTACGTTGAATTCATCGGTATTCTTGGTGGTCCTCTGGACATTGTAAGCGGCGGACACGGTCATTAATAGGATGTTTGATCACCACGGACAGCAGTGCATGCGCTGCAACGTGCTCCCCCACTGGCCACCAGCTTGATAAGCATTTGTTGTGGAAGGGCGTTCCATTCCTCCACCAGCATGGTTGACAACTGCCCAACTCATTCTTACACACATCTGTATCTCGCTGGGATTTAAAATTGGTGAACTGGCAGGCCAGTCCATTAGCCGAATGTCCTCTCGTTCCAATAGTTCCTCCACCTGTGTTGCTCGGTGTGGTCGTGCTTTGTCATCCATAAAAATGAAGTCCGCGGTGAATGCATCCCTGAAACTAGGCACATGGAGAAGTTCCTGGGTACATCAAGTTCCCTCATATGGCGAGAGGTGGGAACACGTAACGAACCCAGGAACACTGTCGAAAATGATCGTTTCGGTGGTATAGATGTTATGGAATACGAGGCATAATGTCGCAAGGATGCACTGAAATCTAAAGTTTTGGAAACGGTAGACGCCCCGGTCAGTGTCATTGTGACCCTGTTCTCCTTCCTCATGTTCGTCTTTCTAACAATGCATTCATCCCTGATATCATTTTTATCGATGTCAATGCGAGACCGCATCTTACAGCGCAGGTATGGGATTCTTGGAACGAGAGGATATTCGGAGAATGTACTGACCTGCCCGTTCTCCCCCACTTAAACACAATTGACCAGGTGTGGGATGCGTTGGGGAGACGTGCTACAGCACGTCCACATACACCATCGACCTTCCAGCACTAGTCGACCTGCCGGCCGCGGTGGTCTCGCGGTTCTAGGCGCGCAGTCCGGAACCGTGCCACTGCTACGGTCGCAGGTTCGAGTCCTGCCTCGGGCATAGATGTGTGTGATGTCCTTAGGTTAGTTAGGTTTAAGAAGTTCTAAGTTCTAGGGGACTAATGACCACAGCAGTTGAGTCCCATAGTGCTCAGAGCCATTTGAACCATTTTTGAACACTAGTCGACCGCGCTGCTGCAGAAACGTAACACCATACCACTAACACTCCCTGTCAAACTTGTGGTCAGCGTTGGAGAACTTTGTCATAACTCACTTGAGTGAACTGTTGTTATTGTACAAATAAGTTCAGTATTCAATTACTGGTGCACCACAGCATAAAAAGTTTGAGGAGACACACTACATGATTCAGCTATTGTACAGTATGAGGGCTACTCACAGATAAACTGGACACCCTTTTCCTCTAGTAATACTGACAATGTGCTGTCTCAAATGAAAAAACTTCAGCAATAATTTAAAGAAACTCTTTTAGGAAAGAGTTCTACAATTGTGCCAGCAGCATTTTAATAAAGGTTGGACTTCTTTATTTTTTTAGTTGGATGTGGTACTATATTTAAATTGAATACCATATGCATTCATAAAGAACATGGATGGAAAGTTTTCTCTATAGATGTCATTTGCTAAATGAATCATTTTTCCACATATAATATCTCTCTCTCTCTCTCTCTCTCTCTCTCTCTCTCTCTCTCACACACACACACACACACACACACAGACACACAAAGTATACTTTGATGAAAAATTTATAAATCTGTCACATACATACATACATACATACATATATATGATCACACACCCTATTAAAAACCATGTACTGCCTTTGTAACGTTCTGGGAACCGTTATGAATCACACTGACAATAGTGTAATTATTTACGTAAGTCCAAAATTTTGTTGGTGTCATGATCAGCAACCCAATATATTGGTAATAAATTAATTACGGTAACTTTAGATGTCAAAGTAAAATTTTAATTAATTACTAGTTTCGTACTTTCCGTTCATTCTCAAACTTTTACCTACATTGTTTGGTATAATGTTATCAAGAATCAATGAAATACAAACATTTTGTGTTTACAGATTACAGTAGTGGAATAAATCTCTTGTGTCATACCTGCATTTGTAATGTTTCATTCTATATAATGCATTTGTTTTTACATCAGAAAAACTTAATAAATACGCTGAAGAGCCAAAGAAACTGCTGCACCTGCACCTAAGTATTCTAATAGCATATCAAACTTGTCTTGACTACAAAAAACTTCTGACGTAGAAATTTATGAAAGATATTGTTCCCACTCAGTGGAAATCAATCGATATACCGAAGAATTCAACAAAAATACGACACCGTCCCCGTAAGATACTGGAAAACTGCGATCGACATTTCATAAGAGACCATCAAGGGCAGTCTTCTAAAGCAATGTACCCGATGACTAGATAAGGATGCTCATACAAAACACAGCGAAACCTCCATTTTAAGTGAATACAAATGTCTGGACACTGTACTGTATGAGTGAGCGACGTAGGTTCCTTCATGTATCTGGAAGCATTTTAATATGTTACGTGGACAATATTTTTAATCGAACATTCAAAACTAAGTCCAAGAGAAGTAGCTTAGACATGTATCCAGAAGCGGATTTTTATATGAATACTTCGAAACACAAGGAAAACGAACGAGAATAACTCTTGGGAAATGTGTGGCTACCTCACCCCGTTGTCTTCCACAGCTCTATAAATCGCAGGCGATGGAAATAAAAGGATCTAGCGCCAGTCTGAGGGCGCAGTAAATGTGAAAAGGTCACCGGGATTTAAAATTAATTATTTCTCCAACATTCGAGCGTGGAAAAGTCGGCTTCGTCTTTAATAGCAAGCAGTTCCTGACTTGTTGGATACTGGGAAATGTGGGAAGATGTCACAGTTATAACAATAAAGGAATAAGCAGTAACAAAATTATTGTTATGTTTTGAAATTAGTACATCTGATAATTCCATCAGCATTACACCGTATGTCCAGAAGTGCATTATGTAGGCTCCGAGCACTATGGAACTTAACATCTCAGGTCATCAGTCCCCTAGAACGTAGAACTACTTAAACCTGACTATCCTAAGGAAATCACACACATCCATGCCCGACGCAGGATTCGAACATGCAACCGTATCGGTCGCGCGGTTTCAGACTGAAGCGCCTAGAACCGCTCCGCCACCAGCGGCCGGCCAGAAATGTGTGGCTACCTCACCCCGTTGTCTTCCACAGCTCTAGAAATCTCAGGCGATGGAAATAAAAGGATCTTGTCCCAGTCTGCGGGCGCAGTAAATGTGAAAAGGTCACTGGGATTTATAATTAATTATCTCAGTTCATCTTGTTTCCAACTTGCAGTTCCTATACCTGAGACGCAGAGTCGTGAAAAATGTAACAAATACTTATCATCCATAAACCCAAGAAACCTCTTACCGATACCTCCTCTTACTGACCCATTAGTCTGATGTCAGTATTCTGGGATCCATCCTCTTCAAAAGTATCCGCAAACATCTCTGACGAAACCTCCCACTTTCCGACACTTAGTGCACTTCTGCCCCATATTTTTCGCAGACATTCAAGTCCTACACATAGTCTACTCCACTACAATGTGTCAACCCCTCTTCTTCCTGTCCCTGTGTCTATGTATGGAGTTTCAACCTCCTGTTCACACTCTGCTACTACATACTTTTAATGAACCAAATTTATCTAACGGCCCCGTACCTTACCAACCGTTCATCCTACGTAACTATCAATAACATCATCCACTTTCACATTCTCAACCAACTGCAAGCGATCTATAAGGTTACGTTCTTTCATTGCTCTTTTATCTCCTACACACATCTGACGTCCAAAATTCATCCTTCTCGTTCCATGTAACTTCTTAAATATGCTGTCCATTCCCTCTTCCATTCGTTCGAATGATCCCTTCATCTTTACTTAAACATTTCCACCTCCCGGCGTAATCAGTAGTATCCCTCTGCTAACCCTGCAAAATACCAAATAATACTTGTCGGAAAAGAGATCCATATTTTTCTTTCTTGAGACCTTTAGTTAACAATTCAAACCCATTTACAACACTTAGCTGAGATAATTAGTACCTTGGACTAACACTCAACAAGGTAATAATTTGGAGCCTCCTCATTCCTATTAACAATGCAAAGAAAGTCTGAAACAGACTGAAACTACTAACTATAGGAAGTAAATCGTATTATAAAGATACATTCATACACGATTATCATTCACGCTGTCCTTAGCTACACTGATGTTTCATGGTCCTTCGCTCCCTGCCAGTTCCCTCCCAGTTTTACCAATGCCTCAGAAACTTTTAACTACTGTCATACCCATTATGCCAAACTAGAACTTTCTCGTGGCAGAATGTCGACGGGATCCGGCTGCATACCCGGAAATTATTAGTAGAACTTTCTCACCTGTAGCATTGCAGATGTAGAGTCCAACTTATCCTCTTCATGACAAAACGAAATACTGCTATCTCCTAAGTCCTACATCCAAACTATTACTTCCTTCACCCATACACATATCGTATGCATTTTCATATGACCTCCCAACCCATGTTTATCTCACAAAAAGCGTCACTTATAGTTATCAGTAGACACGACTACCACCTTCCTAAGACAGCAGAAGAATTGATCGACTTTTATGCTATCAAATTTTTATTTTTACATTGTTTCTGTTTTGGTGAAACAAAAGGTTCAAGAGCGGCAGTCAGGTCGCTTTTAGCTCGTCTCCTATAAAGGGTAACATAAATAACGGACAAATAATAAATCAAGCACTTACAAACGAGACTGTTTTTAGATTATCGTTCTCTGTTTTGACTGCTTGCTAGATTAGGACTAATTACTTTTCTTCACTGAAGAATACTCAAATTGGTGACTTTATTATTTTCAATTATAACATGGTATTTAAAGTTTGGTAAAGGAAGAAGGGCCATCAAGTCTCATTTTGTGTCTGCGATAAGACGTAACAAAACATGGACCTGGATTGCCCTAGTGTTACCAAGTCCGGCAGAAACAAGAATTACGTGAAATGTTTGTTTTCAAATAATAGTATTATACAGATATTCGCTTTTTGTACAGTAGTGTAGAGTGTTTCCAAAATTATTAAATTTGCATTAAAGAAATTCTATATAATTTTCAAATTAAAAGCTTCGTATGATTGTACAGGTCCAATTAAAAAATCGTGGCATTTCTTGGCATTTAAATGTGTTGGAAAAAACTATCTGCCAAGAGAAAAAGACAGACTAATTTTTACGCTTTTGCACGTAGCCCTTGAACGAACTATGTAGCACACGGTTTTATTTTTCTCATGAGTTCACATGTTGTTGTTATTGTTGCTGTGGTCTTCAGTCCTGAGACTGGTTTGGTGGAGCTTTTCATGCTACTCTGTCCTGTGCAATCTTCTTCATCTCCCAGTACCCACTGCAGCCTACATCCTTCTGAATCTGCTTAGTGTATTCATCTCTTGGTCTCCCTCTACGATTTTTACCCTTCACGCTGCCCTCCAATGCTAAATTGGTGATCCCTCGATGTCTCAGAACATGTCCTACCAACCGATCCCTTCTTCTGGTCAAGTTGTGCCACAAGCTCCTCTTCCCCCAATTCTAATCAGTACCTCCTCATTAGTTATGTGATCTACCCATCTAATCTTCAGCATTCTTCTGTAGCAGCAGATTTCGAAAGCTTCTATTCTCTTCTTGTCTAAACTATTTATCGTTAAGTTTCACTTCCATACATGGCTACACTCCATACAAATACTATCAGAAACGACTTCCTGGCATTTAAATCTATACTCGATGTTATCAAATTTTTCTTCTTCAGAAACGCTTTCCTTGCCATTGCCAGTCTACATTTTATATCCTCTCTACTTCAACCATCATAAGTTATTTTGCTCCCCAAATAGCAAAACTCCTTTACTACTTTAAGTGTCCCATTTCCTAATCTAATTCCCTCAGCATCACCCGAGTTACTTGGACTACATTCCATTATCCTCGTTTTGATTTTGTTGATGTTCATCTTATACCCTCCTTTCAAGACACTGTCCATTCCGTTTAGCTGCTCTTCCAAGTCCTTTGCTGTCTCTGACAGAATTACAATGTCATCGGCGAACCTCAAGGTTTTTATTTCTTCTCCAAGGATTTTAATACCTACTCCGAACTTCGTGTTCCAACATTTCTACGGAATCCAAACTGATCTTCCTCGAGGTCGGCTTCTACCAGTTTTTCCATTCGTCTGTAAAGAATTGGAGTTAGTATTTTGCAGCTGTGAGTTATTAAACCGGTAGTTCGGTAATTTCCACATCTGTCAACACCTGCTTTCTTTGGGATTCGAATTATTATATTCTTCTTGAAGTCTGCGGGTATTTCGCCTGTCTCATACATCTTGCTCACCAGATGGTAGAGTTTTGTCAGGACTGGCTGTCCCAAGGCTGTCAGTAGTTCTAATGGAATGTTTTCTACTTCGGGGGCCTCGTTTCGACTCAGGTCTTTCAGTGCTCTGTCAAACGCTTCACGCGGTATTATATCTCCCATTTCACCTTCATCTATATCCTCTTCAATTTCCATAATATTGTCCTCAAGTACAGCGCCCTTGTATAGACCCTCTGTATACTCCTTCTACCTTTCTGCTTTCCCTTCTTTGCTTAGAACTGGGTTTCCATCAAAGCTCTTCATATACATGCAAGTGATGCTCTTTTCTCCAAAGGTCTCTTTAATTTTCCTGTAGGCAGAATCTGTCTTACCCCTAGTGAGATAAGCCTCTACATCCTTACATTTGTCCTCTAGCTATCCCTGCTTAGCCATTTTGCACTTCCTGTCGATATCATTTTTGAGACTTTTGTATTCCTTTTTGCCTGCTTCATTTACTGAATTTTTATATTTTCTCCTTTCATCAATTAAATTCAATATTTCTTCTTTTACGCAGGGGTTTCTACTAGCCCTCGTCTTGTTACCTGTTTGATCCTCTGCTGCCTTCAGTATTTCATCCCTCAAAGCTACCCATTCTTCCTCTACTGTATTTCTTTCCCCCATTCCTGTCAGTTGTTCCCTTATGCTCTCGCTGAAACTCTGTACAACCTCGTTCTTCCAGTTTATCCAGGTCCCATCTCCTTAAATTCCCACCTTTTTGCAGTTTCTTCAGTTTTAATCTAGAGTTCATAGCCAATAGATTGTGGTCAGAGTCCATATCTGCCCCTGGAAATGTCTTACAATTTCAAACCTGTTTACTAAATCTCTGTCTTACCATTATACAATCTATCTGAAACCTTTTAGTACCTCCAGGGTTCTTCCATGTATACAACCTTCTTTCATTATTCTTGAACCAAGTTCACATAGCAGTCATAATTACTAATGCTGCTGTGATTTTTATTTTTTTGTGACTTGTTATGCACTGGGGGTGGACAAAAATGTGGAAACACCTTAAAAACGACACATTACTATGCCTAATACGGTTTAGGAAAACCGTTGACATTCAAAGCAGCTTTCAGCCGTTCCGGAATGGGTAACTACAAATCCTGTATCATTGTCAGGGGAATCTCCCAAAGAATGGCAAATTCAGATAACGATCATAGAGGTGGATAGCGATGACGCATCCTTGACTACAAAGTTGAAAACTAAGACTCTATATCATTGAATTCTGGTGACATTAAGGCCAGGGGAGATGCAACAAGTCATCCTCGTGCTCACAAAATTAGTCCTACGCGATGTTAACAGTGTGAATAAGGCCCTTGTCTCTTGGAACACAACATTACCTTCTGGGAACCAATATTGGTCTATGGGATGGAGCTTATCATCCAAAATGGTCGGCCGGAATTTGGCAACAGTGTGGAACATCATTCAACACATCAAATGACTTTCATCATTGGTTCATCGCCCATGTTTTACCTCTTCGGCTCTACGTTTTCCTGTTACGGACACTTCCATAACCAACAAGTGGTTTTGTAATTCCAGCTCTTTCGGCAATTCCCGGCTTATAGAGCTCATTCCGTGTTGTTTTGGTGCTTACAGAGTTCGTGAGCGTGGCATTCAGTTCTGCAGTGTCTCCTTACAGCTATATTCCTCTTAGTTTTCGTCACAACCCTCTTCAGTGACCGTCTGCCACAAGCACTTACCACATACTTTCCTCCGAGATGTGGCTTAGTGGATGATGTTTTCCAGCTTTCCCTGTAAGCGACATAAATTTTCGATACGGTGCCTCTTGAAACTCCAGAAACTTCCGTTCCCTTTTTTACAGAAGAACTCACCATACGAGCAGCAACAACTTGCCGGCGTTCGAATTATCTTGGCTCCTACATAATGCACCCACAACTACACAGAACAGTGTTCTGACCACGAATGAGAGTTGAAACAAATTTAGGATATTGCGCAGGTGCCGTTCTTGGTCAAATACAACAGCTCAATCTGCAGGATTTACTGTCATCTACATTTATATCCAACCATGCTTTTCTCGCGGTTTCTCCATATTTTAGTGCAAACCCTGTGCGTTTCTCAGCAACATTAATCCTCAAAGGTTGAGTAGTAATTAGGCAGGTCTTAACAGCTAATGTTCGTGAAGGTGATGGATATTTAAGAAAATATAGTGTTGCTGTAGCTTTGAGGTTGTCACAATCACTACATTTAGGTAATATCTTGCGGTGTTAAGCTTTCCATTGGAACAACAAATTTGGATGAAGCAGAATAAAGGACATTTACCATTAACGTTACCACAATACCGTTACCCCACAATCTGGAATCTTATATCTGGTCCATCTCTTAGATATTATGGGATTTTTAACTCTGTCTCGCTATTCGGAAATAGATACGTGTGGTCGTGTTTTCGCAGTCCCACTACCAGTAGCGCGTAATTCACAGCGTTTACATCATGTGTGGCGCTACAAATCACGAACATACCTCCCCGTTCCACATGGGATCACGTGACGCAGTCAGCTTTTTACAGTTCACAAGAAAGATGCCAACACGCCTAGAGAAGAACCATTAATGCGGAAGCCTGCAGAGGCGCGGAGTAGGCTCAGCCGGCCGCGGTGGTCTCGCGGTTAAGGCGCTCAGTCCGGAACCGCGCGACTGCTACGGTCGCAGGTTCGAAGCCTGCCTCGGGCATGGATCTGTGTGATGTCCTTAGGTTAGTTAGGTTTAAGTAGTTCTAAGTTCTAGGGGACTGATGACCACAGATGTAAAGTCCCATAGTGCTCAGAGCCATTTGAACCATTTGAGTAGGCTCACTCCGCAGATTGTCTAATAGGCCGCTGCAGCTACGACGAACCAAGCACTGAAAACTAATACTGCAATGGATGACGACTTACACTCGGCCACCTTGACAGTACAGCTCCCGGATTCGGAAGATGAGCAACGCTTCAGGCTTCCAACAATTGAAACTGCAGTGAGAAAATGAAAGAAGAGCTCCAGCTATTACCGCCAACTTACGAAGCAACTCTACCATTAGTAGTTCAGTTTAAAGAGAACTACAGGCAGATTCAATAGCTTCTACGTAACAGAACAACCACTGTTTTCAATGTGAAGATAGTTGTCAGAGACTTCTACAAGATGTCACTGCATACTGCTGAAGATTTCCGACGAGTTGTACTCCGCGACCTGTCCTTCAGTATCGAGCGCCTATCACTTAAAGGAAGAACTTAAAGCACTCAACTTCTCAGTAGGGACGGTCGTCAAGATAAAATCACCGAATACAACAGATGATGTACCATTATTCCTGGTTATTGCAACTAACAATCCGTAAAACAGAGAGCTTTTGCAGATGACACTTTCGCCAGTCTGACGGTGCGAGCAGAAAACCTAGGAGCTGAAAGAAACCCAGTGCAATGCTACCGGTCCCAGAGCGTCAATGACGCTGTACGGCACTGTTCCCTGACAGACAAGAGTGTGAAGTGTGCTGCCAACCGCACTAGGCGTGGCTGCTCTCTCCCATGTGGTTCGACGTCGACATGCGCACTCTGCGCACATGTTACTAGCTTTGGTGGCTGCATCGTATGGTAGTGCGCTATGGCTTGCGAACGTTAACAAATTACTGACGTCCAACAAAAGAAGAAGGCCAAATCAAGTCCCGTTGTATCCTATGTGCCAACTGCCGCTACTACGAAAGTAACATCATCCACACGACGCTCTCGAGGGGTAATTCACGACCACTATCACTAGATATTCTTGCATCCATAACTGATCATAGCAGAATACATCTAGAGTGACAGCTTCCAAGGATCGCAGCACGAAACGATTGCTCAGTGGCCTCCACCGAAATGTCGAGGTGGGAATAGCAGCATATCGAACTCGATAATACGTAAATACAAGTGTGATCACTACTCTCCATCTTGATGATGATTATATAGGGTGATTGAGCTGCATGTAACTTAGCCTTTTTATGCATAGAGCAACGTTATAGCTGGCCTCCAAAAACTACCCGATAGATTTTTACATTATCTCGCTCGCTACGCACAAACTATTGGTCCTACAGAAAGAATGAGCTGGACCTTTGTGAAGGAAGTTTAGTACAGTTAAATTTTGTACAAGGATATGTCTCCGCTACATGTCGTAGTTTTCGAGTTATTCAAGGAAAACTTATAAAGCTGACCTTCAAAGGCACTCACTCTCAGTCCCCACCATTCAGAATTTCTGGTATGTTGTTTATGGCACTCCCACCTACTACTGTATAAATATTTGCGACAGCAAGAATAATTTCTTATATTCGACTTTTATTTGTCTTCATTGACTGGCTTGATTAGGCCATTAGCTCAGTCGAGCACTTAGAAATTGTAACATTGACGTTTGTGTGAATTTTACCTAACGATTTTGAGAGTTTTGACAGTATAAAATGAAAAATTACATCTTTGTATTGCAGGGCCTTTTGACTACGAAACTACTGTGCTTTTAAGGGTTAAGTTTGGATCGGACTGTCGTCGTAATTAATTTTAGCTTAACGTTTACTGAGGTCGTTTTATTTTCATTACTCCCACGGGCACGTTGAAATTAATAATGTGAACAAAGTAGCCTATTATGCTGGTGATGGATTAGCCAAAACAACAGAGACCAAGAAAGGTCGAATATCGGGAATAGTTCGTGTAGTTGGAAAGCTTTTTTATAGTGGTTGCGGGGAGTGATATGAATAAATATCTGGACTATTGAGATATAAGGGTGTGGTGGAGACGCGTTTGAAGGTCTCTTTTGTACGTTTTTCTTGTATAACTCTAAAACCGTGATATCTAGTGAAAACGTGTCCCAGTTCAAAATTTAAATACATTAAATTTCGCCGGCCGTTGTGGCCGAGTGGTTCTAGGCGCTACGGTCCGGAACCGCTCTGCTGCTACGGTCGCATGTTCGAATCCTGCTTCGTGCATGGATGTGTGTGATGTCGTTAGTTTAGTTGGGTTTAAGTAGTTCTACGTCTAGGGGACTGGTGACCTCAGATGTTAAGTCCCATAGTGCTGAGAGCCATTTGAATCATAAAAGTTCCTACATAAAGGCTCTGCTCATTTTTTATGTGGAAGTAATAGCTTCCGCGTAACGAGCCAGAGAATACGAAAATATCGCGCGGGTTTTTGAAGGCCATCATAACATCGCAGATTGCGTAAAAAGATAGCAAGACGGGCAGTTGATCCACCCTGTATCTGGAGGACAACCAATCACTTCTTCTGACCCACTAAATGGCTGCCTCTGTTTCAGGACGGCGACAGGATCATCAGTGACCCAAGTACAAAGCAAACACTTTTGTTAATGAACTTTCTGCAAATTTCACGACGATCCAGTAGATGCAGCGGATATATCGTTGTTGGCTGGGCGGTTCTCACACTACGTTGCGGGAGACATGAAGAGGACGAGGCTGAAGAGATCATATCTGTACTCCACAGCATCAACACCGCGTAATCTGAATCCCCGACGACTTCAATAATGTGCTATTGGAGCATATTCCACTAGCTGCTGCTTCACAACTGATCAGCATATTCAACGAGATTTTCCGGACCTGTGACTATCCCAAGGTGTGGAAACATGTACCGATATTGCCCATACAGACTGTCGAAGATGTGGGACCTGCGGAGAATTGTAGACCTATAAGCTTATAACAACCTTATTTAAGGGCTTGGAGAGCGTGTATCTCAAGGAGCTACAGAGTTACGTCACTTACGAGAAAGTATTGCCCGATGAGCAGTTCGGGTTTCGAAAAGGTCATGGAACAGAATATCAACTCCTGCGGTTATAGAAAGAGATCTTCGATGCTCAGGAGCGTGACGAGTACTTCCGGGCAGTGCTCCTCGACTTTTACAGGGTGTTTGATAGAGTGTGGCATGACGGCCTCTTGTTCAAGTTACCTGAGCATACGATGCCGGTGTCACATATGCGCCTGTTTCCAGGACAGGGCTTCCCACGTGTGAGACGAAGCAGGAATACCCACAGTTTGTCGTATTTATACCGACGTGCAGAAGTGCTCGGCCCTTGGACCACTCCTGTAGCCACTCCGCATTGCTACCGCCCTTAGGACCGACCGCATACCACTCATTCTCACGCCGATGATGCAGCAGTTTTCAAAGGAAGAATTAATGTCGACACTTTCCAAAGTGAGCGTAGCTCGCCTCTACATAGCGGCACCTTAAATTCAATGCTACCACAAGGCACCCCTTGGTAGTTACTCGCCGCTCTATTGTCACAAACCTGTCACCCATCAGAGCCAACCTTGTTCCGCGCAGTGATACAGGTCGATACATCAGGGTATGGAAAACCATCGTTTAACGTGGCTCCAGCATATCCGAGACGTCAGGAACAAAGCCATCGGACGACTCAGCAAATTGTATCAACTGCTGAATCCATCTTCTTTCTTACCGCCGCTGGTTGCTAACACATTGCACAAGGCGCTGTCCCACCCTGTCCTGGAATGTACTGCCGCTATGTGTGGTCAAGCAGTCGAAACGCACATACAAACGCTACAAAGACTGCACAAGCACGCACTGTGGTTGGCTTTGCACCAAGTAAGGACCTTACCGACAGCTCAGCTACATGAAATGGCTGAAGTCCCACGCCTAAGGATCGCTTCAGGCAAACGCCGGGATGCTTCTTCTGAAAGGGCACGGCCAACTTCCTTCCCCACCCTTCCCTAATCCGATGGAACCGATGACCTTGTTGTGCGTTCCTCTTCAACAAATCAACCAGCCAGCCAACCCACGCCTAGGGGAACGTTTCAGAGCGGCTGCCGTCGCACAACATGACGCTGGGCCGGATAGTTCAGCGTAGCGTTCATATAACGTGGCCAAAACAGCTTGGTGCACAGGCAGCAGCTGCTCACTCATGCCAGGTTAGATATGCTAAATGACAGAAGTAGCTGCCGCACAAAAATAGGAGAAAACACATACACTGGTTGCGAAATCCAAAAGTAGCCGGAGAATTACGCATAACGCAGTTAAAACCCGTCGCATGTATTCATGTAGAGGACCACTTGCGAGTTGTTACTTCTACTGCGACCACTGGGGCCGAAATGGCCTCTGAGGGGTTTATTGTGCCCGCCGGATTCTCACCTGCAGCTCATAATCCATTACGCATGGACTTGGTTTCGACTATTCTACTAGGGTGTTCTGAAAGTAAGTTACACTCGCAGTGATACACTAAGACCACTGGTCAACTTGAGAACGGGCACAGTTCTGCTGCGTTACGGGTAACAAGCGCATCATAGTGGGGGAGAAAATCGGCGCGGCAGCTATAAACGTTACCCTAAGTTGAAATACGCGAATCTTGTGGGCAGAACGTCTATATTGCAAAGAGATTCACCGTGAGATTCTGGCGTTATATGGACCAAATATAATGTCGTATCCAGCCGTTGTGAAATGGTGCCAACAACTAAGTAAGTCCGCACAGACGTCGATTGTGCTGATCGGGAACGAAGGCCTTCAATATTGTCCACGGACGACAATGTCCCGGTATTGGAGGAACTAATGAGTGACAATTGCAGAGTTTCCGACGATGAGGACGTTCATACAACTGTTCTCGAATGACTCCGTGATGCAGAAGCGGATTTATATCGTCGAGGAACTGTGCGTTTGGTAGAACGTTCCAACCGTTGTTTACAGAGATTTGGTGATGTTGAAAAATACTGTAATGCAACTGTGTAACTTTGAAGTAGAGTGCAGCTTTCCATAAGAATTTCTTCTGCTGCCATAATAAGGTGTGACTTACTTTTTGAAGTCCTCCTGCGATTGTATTCTGTATAACTAGTGTATTGGGCTTAACCTTGACTCAACGATGGCGACGAGGCTGTACGAACGCGCAGTGCTGCAAGATGGACGTTGTAGTTGCAGAATTGTTGACAGCCCAGCAACAGCAGATAGCAGCTCAAGAGGAATGGTATCAACGGTAGATAGCCGTGCAGTAACAGCAGGTTGAAGCCGTAACAGTAGCTATGGCCGTAACTATTTCTGTAACTCCAATTGGTCGTCTCAGGAAGCTGTGTACTATCTCAGGAAATTAGATCCCCTTGTAGATGTTGATAGTTTGTCGTTTACGAAGATTCGCAAATTGCCCGCACAATATTACACACGCAAGTCGAGTACGACGTTTTTCAGGCAAGAATTCCATCAAATTTGAAAAGTTGAGACTGAATAATACTGTGTCTGTGTAGCTGATTTAAAGCCTTGAGTCATCAGAGTAATTATGTATACTAATGAACACAGTAAACCATCACATGCAGGTTCTGTAATTAAGAACTAAGTTACTCGTTACTCTCCAGGCTAAGAAGATACTTTCTTGGAAGAAGTGCTTACAAGTGTAGAAAGCTTAGCATTCACCAAGAAACTGTACAGCATTAGCAAACATACTCGAATGTTTCCGCCTTGTGTACGCCTAAGAGGGACAATCAATAAGCACAACCGACAAGGAAGCGGAGTGCAGCGAAGGATAATTCTTGCAAACAACCAAGTTCACGGATTTACGCACAGTGGTGCGAAAGAGACAAGCAACATCCGCAAATCGTGGTTTAGATGCATGATTTTCATCCAGCAACTCTAATCACAGTTCACTGTCGCGTGATTTCCGAGTTTCGATACATTCATGACCACAGAGTTTTCGTCTTTAGCCACGCCTTAAGTGTTCTGTACGATATAATGTTCGTTTCTATTATCGAAAACGAGAACTCATTAGCAGTGTTTGTGTCTCTCGTGTTTCTCGGACGATAAAGCTCACCTCTGACGGAGTGCTAGTGAATAAATTACTGACAGTAGTTATTCCTGAATCGGGCAGTCAACACAAAGTGCTAATTGATTTCCGTGTACTAGATAAAGAATTAATTTTTCAACTGGTCACGGGAGTTTCGGCCTCCCTTATTGACTGGAATGCCTAAAAACACTTGCAAAGGGACTTACAACGCATGAGCTATAAATAAAAGAACCTTTAGAGGATGACTTTTTTAATAAATGTGTAATCAGACGAATTTTTTCTTAGTAAACACTGACAATGTTTTTGACTTAGACGCATCCTTTGCACTGCGGAAGAAGGGAGCTAAATTCATTTGGTCTTCAGAGGGCAAGAAGACATTGTCCGTCATCAACTGTCACTCCAGTCACCAGGCTTCATTGATCTTCAGGGCTCAGTTCAAAGCGAGACTACTCACTGAAGACAATTCTACCCCAATCAATGAGTTTCCAGGACGAATATGTGTCTGGAGAACAACGACTTATCTCTAAACAGTACTTCTAGTTTTAATTTCTGTAGAAAAACATAAATGTGCCCTTTAAATAAACGTAATTTTGTGCTTAAAGTGAAAGTTAGTTTACTTTTATGGATTGTGCAGTCCTGCCAATTGTGTGAGCCCCTGACAGCAGGCTGCAGGAGAGTGCAAGCAACTCTTGCCCTGTCAATTACGGCAGAAACCGCGGCGCCATTTCTAGCCTTTTAATATTTCAGAATGTATGAGGTTTAGAACAGTGGAACTAAGTCTGCTACCTCTAATCGTACCTTTAGTTTTCATTTCTGTAGGAAAACATACATACGACATTTGAAGAAACCTAACTTTCGGTTCAAAGTGGTGTTCGCTGATCGTTATGGATTTGCTTTCCTGCCCATGCCCATTGTTTGAATCCCTGACCCAGGTGTGTGTGTGATGTGTGTGTGTGTGTGTGTGTGTGTGTGTGTGTGTGTGTGTGTGTGTTTTATCTTTATTCTGTTGACCCGTTCCTCACTATAACAACTATCGTGAATTTGATGTATGGAACAAGTAGCTAACTATCACTATATCGAAAATGAAATCTTTGTGGAATGGACATCGAGTGCGGTGAATAGATGGTACATAAACCAAGGAAGATTTTTGCTAGATTCCAAGAAATAAGACGAGCACAAGGTGATGACATAGTGGAGGATGTCCACATGATGTTGGAGAACGTGCAGAAACAGGGTGGGTACGCATAGTTGAATGCAGTAATAGATGGAGAAGTGTGGAGAAGTCTTTTCTCAAGGACTGATGCTAAATGCCAACTTGATAAGCAAAGGGACGAGCGCTTTACTACAGCGTTATTGTCTTAGATATTCTGACGTATTGAACAATGTATTTTTCATACAACATAGAGATGTGTTATGAAGAGAACTGTGATTACTGAAGCTTTATTTGGCAAAGATGCTGATAAGTAAAACATAACTGCTGCCATACCATTACACTCTTATTTGGAAAGCCTCTCGAACAGCAGTAGAAAGATATAGCTCCATTTAAAGAAAAAAAAGGAAGTGAAACTTATTTTAACTGTTTGACATTTAAAAAACTTCGGAAAGTAATGGTACAGCAAAATGATGATGCCTTTGAGTAGTATCACTAGTCTAAAGTTTAGTTCATAATTATCTTGTGCATTAGTGAAACAAGCAATTCCAAATATGAGTTTAGGAAAGAGAGCAAACCCTGCTTGTGTCAGTGATCATGCGGCGTCGACGGGGAGAGGAACTAACGGAGTGTCTCATGTCGCAAAGCACAGGACCAACTGCCGCCTTCATGGTGTTGGGATCTCAAGTCTACAACGACATGACACCTCTGGTGTTGTTTGAGGAAACAGTAGCACATGTCGGCACGCCAAGCATTTAACCAATCCGCGCTTTACGTACAGTAATTGTAGCGACATCCCCGCGTGATAATCCGACAAACCAGCAAGAAATAACTCTCGATTATTGGCAGCTTGAGGTGCATAGTCAGAGATGACTATGATGGTCAACCTAAACACCGATATTTCACTGTAATTATATGAACCCCACAATACCAATAAAAGAACATCCATTTAACGCTGTAATTGAGTGGTGCTTTTGTGGCATGCATTTATGAAAAAAATTACGTCAGCGAATTGTTATAAGCAACGGAGTCGTCAGTACTATCTGCAGCTTTCAAGAAACAAAGTTCTATTATCCATTATATGAAACAATAACTGCATGACAATGTTCACTTCACCTAAGTGATAAGTGAGAGAAGCATGGCTTCTGACATCTTGGTGTGTGACGTCAGAGGGGCGTGAGCTTCATCTGCCACATTCAAGCCTCTACCTAACAAATTCCAAGGAATGGCTGGCGTGCATATCTGTTCCAGAATCCACACTGCATTTCTACTTTTGGGGCTTTGAGAGAATATTCAATAAAAGCTAATAATGGCTCAAGTAGGTGACAGCGTCTACTCGTCACCACCGATTTCGTCCAGATTTGTGGTATATGGTGTGCTTCTCCAGAACTGAAAGTGACAGAAGCGGGATTTCCCGATGGCCAAATATTTAGAAAAAGTTGCATTTTTGGCGCGGGTTTGGTACAGAATAAGCCCTCCATATTAGCGTAGATTGTAGGAAGTGGCTCACACAGCGGAGAGTGTACAGAACAACAGCCAAAGAGTCGTGGGGGTGAGTCCTTCTATGGAAGCTTTATTACTTTATTTTTTATTTTCTATTTTTACGTAAGTTACATTGCTCAACGTTGAAATAATGGATCGATTCAAAATTGGTACAACGAAATCAGCGAATATAAAAGCTTGAAGATGATAACCATACATTAAAAGCCTCCTCGTTTCACCACCATCAACGTAAAAAGTGAAATATAGGTGTGTGGTCAGCGTAACGTAATTAGGGGAGTCATAGTTCTTGTAGCAGCTTCCACATAGAGTTGTGGTAGCTGGTCCATTCATAGATTCAACACAAACACCTTTCCTAACAAAGGTTCGATCATTATTCTAAGATTAGCCCCCCTCCCCCCCCCCCCCCCCCAACATTTAACAGCAAAACATCGACCAAACCCTTTTTTTCAGGACGTTACCGACACTGCATAGTCAATAGGAGTACATATCCATTTTAAGTATGTCTTACATTCTAAATGCATGTGGAAGATAAGGTGTCAGAGTCAGAATGTTCTCAGATCGTGAATTTAAGCGAGCTGCGATTTTGGAAAATCTGCGTTATTGTAATGCTAAAATAGTACTAACCCCTATAGAATAGTGTATGCTGTGTGACAACTCACTAGTGATTGCATGCGTGTTTACTCAAAATACTCAGACACTTGCAGTAGTACTGTGTAATCACAGGATCAGTGTAGGCGACTTCCCACGAATAATCTAAATTTTTAACGAAACGGAATTGACTCACATGCAGGAACGGACCTGCAAGAATATAATGCATGGCGGTTACACCATACGTCACGTACTCGTCCAGAGACTGAGCTGGCAGCCTTACCTTTGTAGTTTCTACGAAACATTGTGGACCAAATACAGGAATTTTCGCTGCAAACCCAGAATCCCATAGAAAAAGACATAGGTGGATATATTGACACATGTTGCTCATCAGTACATGGATCTATCTATAAGTTTACAGCACTTCATGTAGACACAGAATTGTGTTGTTGTTTGAGTGTGTATATACTCCCAGTTACCGGTTGATATAAGTGAAGTGTATATTACGTTTGTGTTCTTCTTTTTCCTATAAGAACTTATATATGATAGTTTAGCCACATAGTATTTAACATGAGCAGATGGGCGAAATATCATCTTCACAAAGAGTTTGTTGAAAATGATTTTTCTGAGAATACGTCAGAAAAAGAGAAAAAGAAGAAGTATCACTACTGTAAGACAGAATCAGGTCGATTATCGTTGGTCCATCTGAAGGCAGGAAAATGAATATCCTCATATCCCTCTTCATGCTTGCAGATGACGTTCACTTCAAGTATGTGTATGTATTTTCGAAACCACTGTTCCAGACCAAATAGGGCTACTGGAGGAAACATTTTCTGGTGTTGTTGTTGAAGGTATTTTACATATAAAGTGATGACGTCCCACGATCTAAAGGAGCAAAACCCAATATAGTATTCATATTCGACGATGTCACAGTGGAAAATGAAGATCCAGTATTGAAACACTTTTGTTTTAGCCGCCTTAGAGCTGCTGATTCCTTCTGTCTAAGCTTGACATATTCCAAGATCCCAAAGCAGCTGAGAATATATATGTAATTATTGCCTTCAAACAGGTTAATATGACTTTAAAAGACATTTTACAGACCCATGTAGAATATGATATGACATTAGATGAATTTACAAATTTAGGTAGACATTGATGGACTCATTCAGTGTAACTTTATAATTACCTACAAAACAAGACAGTTGAATGATAGTTGATATAGATAGAACTTTCAGCGTATTTTGTGTGTGTGTGTGTGTGTGTGTGTGTATTGAAGAAACAGGGTAGGCACATCAATGTACTTTACAGCATGGACAAGTTCACACGATCTTCCATCCACAGTCATTCTGAGAGGCCGAGGCAGAACAATCATGTGTATGTTGACATGAAAACTTAGAATCCCAACAATAGCATTATACGTCATACTACTAGATTTGAAGCACTGAACGGACGTGTCAAGAAATTCGATACTTAATCTCGGACCGTCTGAGGTTAGTCAACGAATTTACTGCAAGAGCTCATGTAATTGAGAAGAAGGTGAATGGGAAGATGTGTAACCTGTCTGTCCACAGGACAATAAACATGAGTCCAGTTCACTTATACTATAACGGGTTTCTAAACACCGTTTGTAGTCGTATTAAAATCGTAGATACATGCAAACAGAAGTTTAACGTAGAGGAATCTGTACGTATTTCTTAACACAAGACCCTATTTGAGAAACTATATCTTTCAAACTGCTCAACGGAAACAAACAAAGCTTAGAAGGTACATCTTAAAAGATAACAGTGATAGTGAAATTGCCTCAAGATTTTACACAGAAGAACTAAAGAGAAGCAGTGAACGAAAAGTCTTCCTCGTAGACAATGTAATAAAGTAACTGGGATAAAATCTCTTGTTAAATGGCTCAGTTTACAATCATTTCGTAACAGTTAGGTGGACATTATATATAACAAGGGATGTAAGCAGCATAACATGCTTGATAGTAAGCATACCGCCAGAGGTAGTGGTTTTCTTGATAAGTTACCAATAGATATATCATTACATATAACTACTGTGGACCTGGAGTCAAGCTTAAGAAATCACTCAAATGTGGTGAAAAGGGAATCACTGAAGGCCTACATACGTCAGCACATCGCGTACGCATCAAATAAGGATATTCCAGGACGTCACGATGCACACATAATATTAGCCGACTGAGGCAAGGAAAAATGTTCAGGGAGAGATATTGGCATTGGTCAAAATACCACTGGACATATAGATAAAGCAATACACACAAACCTCAAACTGGGTATAGGGTCAAATTTCAGTTGAGATATGAATGCAGCTCGTCGATCGCTAAAGAAAAAGAAGAAGAAGGGTATGTCAGGGTGTTTAAAAAATGCATAAACTTGTCATTGCCAGCAGCTAAAAGAATATCAGAAGAAAGACTAATTAAAACGCCTGGAGTCCTACCTGTCCCAAACACATCAGATGGAATCCTTCCATTCATAATTCCAGCCATGGCAGGGCTTTCAGCGATTTGTTCTTTAGATTGTGTTGTGACAGTTATTGCCAGAGCAGGGAAAAATGCAAAAACACACAGCACAGTTCCACAAGGCGAAAGCGCATAACAGATTCTAAGAACGTGTGGCTATTGGGAATGGATTATATTTAAAATAGAACTGGAAAGGGCTTGGACTGCTCGTTAAGAAAAAGCTATTAGCTATACCACCCAACAGGCTACTGACAAATATGGACCTGCATAAATTCGTCAAAACGTTCTCTGTTCCAAGATTTCATGGAGTTCTCATGCGGAATACATTACTCAACACTATGTGAAAATCTACTGAAGATTGACTTTGCGGGAGAACCTGACACTGGGTTGCGTATATTAAAAGGAGAACCCAAAATAATCTCTGTAACGTTGAATCATTCGGTGATTTACAGCCTCCCGAAGAATTATACGGATACTTTGCCAGTTAGTACATATTCTATAATTTATGACGCTATCAAAAGTTCATCATGACTACTACAAAGAAGATATATAAACAAAACACAGTAACCACGGACACATGTTCATCAGTTGAGATTGAGGAGTGATTTCATACACTTTGATTTTAGATGGTCTATTGTTGGTACGAAGCGCCAATTACTTCCCATCAATCCAACTTAACAAAGGTGACTGGAGTAATGTGCTGATATAAACGTTCAACACCATTCCTAATATCACAGAATCACACTGCTATTTACATCAGGGAAGAGGTAAAGCTGTGCATGTACTTCACAGTACATATGAAACTGTCGATTTAAATGAATATTCAAGATGCATTAGATGCTTTCCACTTATGCATGAACGTCAACATACTTAAAATGGAAGTAAGGACGACCGAGAATGTGACAGACTTTACAAAGGGAAAAAAAAAGATTATTGATATGCTTCTCGAAGGATCAAATTCTGCAAACCGATTCGAAAAAATTTTAGGAGCCAGCTCATTCAGTGGGCATACAAAGAGTTAGAGAGTGAAGTGCAATACTGCAACTAATTCGTTTCTCAATGACCAACTGATTAATATAGTCAGTGGATTCTTTTCTATAGTCAGTCTAGGATATCAAATTTAGGAGATGCCGAGCAACGCAGGTTACTTCCCAGTGGCTGTTCAGACATTCGAACATCTTGAGCTGAGGACTGCTGACCAGAGCTGCTATCTCGTCGATGTGCAGAATATAACCAGCACATACAACCAGCAGAGCTTCTCTTTACATCATGTTAACATCAAATATCTAGCAACTCCTTAAATCGCTGTGCATAAAACTGTAGAAGGGCAATGTCAGCAGTCGATATAGCTGCTCCAGTCGAGTATGATGAACGAATCATTCTTCAGGATACCTCTTCTACAAACCTTCTGCTTCAGCAAAGTTTGAGAACGATGAAGAGATCCTCATTATGACTGAACACCATTCCTAGCAGGATTCTCATACACTTGGAGGATAAATTGACAAACAAATGTGTGGGTGCTCATGGCAGCTTCTAATCTTCCACGTTACACATTAACCTACCTGATTCAGGAACTAAAGTATGAGTTAAATGACATGTTGACTGATCGCAGTAGGAATGCTGATATCACATCAACCTTAAAAACATACATTTCAATTTCAAAATCGAACTTGAACGGTTTGGAGAATGCAGGATGGTTTGTGGAGAAATCACTATCACCAGATGAGTAAAAGAGATTTAGTGAATGCATACTTCTCAAAAATGTTCAAATATGTGTGAAATCTTATAGGACTTAACTGCTAAGGTCATCAGTCGCTTAGCTTACACACTACTTAACCTAAATTATGCTTAGGGCAAACACACATACCCATGTCCGAGGGAGGACTCGAACCTCCGCCGGGACCGCATACTTCTCAAAATGCTTGCTGGTTACTTTGAAGACGTGAGGATGATTGTAGTTAATGTGACGTAGGAATTTATGTTAGTAAAAAGTATAACAGACGGTTATGCATATATCCTAGGTGGCATCGGAGAAGAGAACAAGATGCTCAACAGATTAATTTGGAAAATGCGTTATGTCTCTGTAAGCGACAAAGGTCGTTCGAAACTTTTAAAAATACTTCTATCTGGCATTCAGCTGCCTTTAAATTTCAGATCATAGGAGCTATTTGAGTCTCCTCTACTTCCGAGCTCTTCTAGACAACATCGACCATTAAAACACCCCTTCAATTAGAAACGCTCGATTTATTACCTTTGAATTTCAAACTCATAGTGAAGTGAACCTCAAACACGACTCGAATGAATTCTATTATTTTAATTTAGCAAACTCAAAAGTTAATTTAAATATATGAGTTTTACCCAGATGAAAACTTAACTGCAAGATTTGGTTACTAACATATACAGTCCTTTTTAATATGTATACACTTACCAGAATTGTGCATAGGTTAGCATAAATTAATAGGTGTAGCATAACAATGAAACCATTTCACTATGCCCCCTAAAACTGCTAACAGTATAATCAATCTTCAAGGCTTCCTCGATGAACATGGACACTTTATATTTGAAGACTATACATTTATCCCCTTCACCAACGAAGGGCACGTTCCCACTGCATTTTCAATGGACATAGCTCCAACTGAACCTTTCAAAAACATCAACAGCCTCAAAATAAGAAAACGTATGTTATGATCTAGTCAATATTATCATTGCATCAACGGAATGATTTTTGAAGGTATGCTGACATTACTTTAAAATTTCGATCATACAGATTCAATATTTTACACGAAAGGAAGTGAGAAATTTTTATGGATACCTGATATTTACAGGTACGCCTTGGTTGCGGATGTAGAAAGATGTGGATTTCATCCATTGCATCGCCTAATACTGAGAAAGAAGAAGAAGACGAGGAAGAAAATTGACTTTTTATATACACACTGTATAATACATAAGTACTATTTATTTGGATTATAAATAAATTATTTTAACTATTTATCACATTTTCATATCTCATAAATGCAGCCCTAGCGCTCTACCCCAACAGCCACGGCGACATCTGACTGCTCCCAGTGGATGCTGGGACGGTACTGGCGGAAATGTACCCCCACCACTGCTCCGCTGTTCTCTCCTATTTAAAACGGCCCAGCTGTCTCAGTTTCCCATCAGTCTACTCCCAGAATTCGCAGGTGAAGTTTGTAACAACCTTAATCGGTCAGGCAGTGAAACTGATAGCAACAGCAGTAACAGGTGCAATCGTTTTGAAGGTGAGGTCGATGTTGAGAGTGTTACATCGAACCTCTTTGTGATGTGGCGTTTCCTTCTTTAGTGCAGCATATCGTGGACAGTGAGAATCTTGTATGTAAGATTCAGCTGGTTTTTTGGGTGAATGTATCTGTATCTCCGACACTTATTGACAGTTATGTTCACGGATTTTACCTAACCAGTATTGTGCTTGCAGTTTCAGAATCAGTCGATTATGGCATTAAACCAACAACACCACGCACAGCGTCGACTGTACCACAGGGGTAGTAGGTAAACGTTGTTCATAACATTGAAATGCTGGCTACAACATCTCAGGTTGTGTGTCGTATATACATGTCTGTGACAGTGTATGCATTTTTCTCATAGTTTCTTTACTTAACCAGTATCGTTGTTGTCGTTTCAGGATCGAATAATGTTATGGTATTCACTGCATTTTTGGCATCCCCAGCATTGTAGGGTTGACACCTAGACATTAACCCATGTATTGAGACGTTGGCCACACCATCTCAGGCCTCTAACGATGGTAAGTAACTTATACACAGAGGTGACAAAAGTCATGGGATAGCGATATGCACATATATACAGGGTGAGTCACCTAACATTACCGCTGGATGTATTTCGTAAACCGCATCAACTACAGACGAATCGATTCCACAGACCGAACGTGAGGAGAGGGGTTAGTGTAATTGGTTAATGCAAACCATAAAAAATTGCACGAAAGTATATTTTTTAACACAAACCTTCGTTTTTTTAAAATGGAACCCCGTTAGTTTTGCTAGCACATCTGAACATATAAACAAATACGTAATCAGTGCCGTTTGTTGCATTGTAAAATGTTAATTACATCCAGAGATATTGTAACCTAAAGTTGACACTTGAGTACCACTCCTCCGCTGTTCGATCGTGTGTATCGGAGAGCACCGAATTACGTAGGGATCCAAAGGGAAGGTGATGGACCTTAGGTACAGAAGAGACTGGAACAGCACATTACGTCCACAAGCTAACACCTTTTTATTGGTCTTTCTCACTGATGCAGATGTACATTACCATGAGTGGTGAGGTACACGTACACACGTGACTTCCGTTTTCAATTACGGAGTTGAATAGAGTGTGCCCCGACATGTCAGGCCAATGCATGTTCAATGTGGTGGCCATCATTTGCTGCACACAATTGCAATCTCTGGCGTAATGAATGTCGTACACGCCGCCGTACATCTGGTGTAATGTCGCCGCAGGCTTCCACAGTACGTTGTTTCATATCCTCTGGGGTTGGAGCCCATCACGGTACACATTCTCCTTTAACGTACCCCACAGAAAGAAGTCCAGAGTGTGTAAGATCAGGAGAACGGGCTGGCCAATTTATTAGTCCTCCACGTCCTATGAAACGCCCGTCGAACATCCTGTCAAGGGTCAGCCTAGTGTTAATTGCGGAATGTGCAGGTGCACCATCATGCTGATACCACATACGTCGACGCGTTTCCAGTGGAACATATTCGAGCAACGTTGGCAGATCATTCTATAGAAACGCGAAGTATGTTGCTGCTGTTTGGGCCCCTGCAATGAAGTGAGGACAAATGAGGTGGGTCGCCAATGATTCCGCAGCATACATTTACAGTCCACGGTCGCTGTCGCTCTACCTGTCTGAGCCAGCGAGGATTGTCCACGGACCAGTAATGCATGTTCCGTAGATTCACTGCCCTGTGGTTTGTGAAACCCGCTTCATCGGTAAACAGGTAGAACTGCAACGCATTCTCTGTTAATGCCCATTGACAGAATTGCACTCGATGATTAAACTCATCACCATGTAATTGCTGATGTAGCGACACATGAAACGGGTGAGAGCGGTGACGATGCAGTATGCGCATGACACTACTTTGACTCAGTCCACCGGCTCTCGCAATGTCCCGTGTACTCTTGTGTGGGTTCATGGCAAAATCGCCTAACACATCAACTGCACCAGCTTCTCCTGTGACGGGCCTGTTACGGACTCGTTTGCGTGCTACGACCATACCAGTTGCATACAGTTGGCGGTAGATGTTTTGCAATGTGCGGCACGTTGGATGTTCTCTGTCCGGGTACCGTTCTGCATACAACCTGCAGGCTTCAGCTGCATTTGGTCGACACTCGCCATAGATGAGTATCATCTCCGCCTTTTCAGAGTTCGAATACACCATGGTCACAGTTCCTACAACGCTACACTATCACAGACCTCTGGTAACACGGTGTACTACAGTTGGTCTGCGTGCGGAGACGAGTGCAGAATAACAATAGCAGCAAGCGCTACATATCGACATTGTGACAGCTAGACCAAACCACAACAGTGCACTACAGCCACACTATTAAACACGGTCGTCATCGTAAACATGTCCCTGCAGATGCTGTTCGCTGACCGTGGCCCGTGTTTGTTACAACACGCAACTGAACGTCGGAGGTTTCAAGCGTCAACTTTATGTTACAATATCTCCGGCTGTAATTACCATTTTACAATGCAACAAACGGCACTGATTACGTAATTGTTTATATGTTCAGATGTGTTAACAAAACTAATGGGGTTCCATTTAAAAAACGTAGGTTTGTGTTAAAAAACATCCTTCCGTGCATTTTTGTATGGTTCGTATTAAAGAATTACACTAGCCCCTCTCCTCACGTTCGGTCTGTGGAATCGGTTCGTCAGTATTTGATGTGGTTTACGAAATATATCCAGCGGTAATGTTAGGTGACTCACCCTATATATGGTGGTAGCATCACGTATACAAAGTACGGCAGGCCATTGCAGCGGCAGAGCTGTCATTTGTATTCAGGTGATTCATGTGGAAAGGTTTCCAACGTGATTTTGGTCTCACGACGTGAATTAACAGAGTTTGAACTCGGAATGGTAGTAGGAGCTAGATGCATGGGACATTGCATTTCGGAAATCGATAGGGAATTCATTTTTCCGAGATCTACAGTGTCAAGAGTGTGCCAAGAATACAAAATTTCAGGCATTACCTCTCACCACGGACAACTCAGTGGCCGACGGCCTTCACTTAACCACCGAGAGCAGCGGCATTTTCGTAGAGTTTTCAGTGCTTACAGACAAGCAACACTGCTTGAAGTGACCGCACAAATCAGTGCGGGACGTACGATGAACGTATGCAAAATTTGGCATTAATTACCGATGGCATCATATAACCGACACGAGTGCCTTTGAAACACCACGAGATCGACGACAGCGCGTTTCCTGGGCTCTTGACCATATTGGTTGTAACCTAGGTGACTGGAAAACCTAGATGATTGAAAAACTGACCTTACTGGATAGTAAGGTTCGAGTGTGGTACAGATCCCCCCAAGATTTCAACAAGGCACTAAGCAAACAGGTGGTGCCTCGATAATGGAGTGGGCTTTGTTTACACGGAATGTACTAAGGCCTCTTTCCAACTGAAACTATCATTGATAGGAAATGGCTATGATCAGAGACTCTGAGATCATTTGCAACCATTGATGGATAATATATTCCCAAACAAGGATGCAATTGTAATGGATGACAATGCGCGACGTCATCGGGCCAAAACTGTTCGCGATTGATTTGAAGAACATTCTGGACATTTCGAGTGAATATATTTGGGTACCCAGATTACCCGACATGAATCCCAGCGAACACTTGTGGGACATAATCGATAGATTAGTTCAGGCACGAAATCCTGCACGAGCAGCTCCTAGTGCCACCTATCCACGGTCCACGTTCATGTCCTCCAAGCTCGCTACTTCGATATTCCCACTGGCCACCGAATGTAACTGTGCAGCCACACTGAAGGTGGTGGATTCATTGCCCATTGGGGCAAATCAGTTATATGAATACGTGGTGTCTGTTCTTTCAGACTGAGGATAGGTGGCGTTAGGTGAGAATGTAGATCATCTGGGAGGCGTCTGAGATAGTCCACGCAGCTGCAATAAAAACTGTGCCTGGATGACGCAGTGGTTCCCACAACTGCCTAGTAAGCAGGAGATTCTGGGTTCGAATTCGGCTCTGGCACATATTTTCACGTGTCGCAGTTGAGTCCGCATGAAGTCTTGATGAAGGTGACATCAATAATTCCTTACCTTCGTTACTTCTCCCTCCGCCTTCAGTTTATATAATATGTGTCACATCTCCCGATTCCGTGCAGTGTCTGTTTTTCTAGATATTCCAGAAAGTAGAGACATCACTAATTCATATAAATGACTCACTTGATGGACTATGAATTCACCGCCCTCAGTGCAGATGCACAGTTACATTCGATGTTGTTGTTGTGGTCTTCAGTCCTGAGACTGGTTTGATGCAGCTCTCCATGCGACTCTAATTTGAGCAAGCTTCTTCATCTCCCAGTACCTACTGCAACGTACATCCTTCTGAATCAGCTTAGTGTATTCATCTCTTGGTCTCCCTCTACGATTTTTACCCTCCACGCTGCCTTCCAATACTAAATTGGTGATCCCTTGATGCCTCAGAACATGTACTACCAACCGATCCCTTCTTCTGGTCAAGTTGTGCCACAAACTCCTCTTCTCCCCAATCCTAATCAATACTTCCTCATTAGTTATGTGATCTACCCATCTAATATTCAGTATTCTTCTGTAGCACCACATTTCGAAAGCTTCTATTCTCTTCTTGTCCAAACTATTTATCGTCCATGTTTCACTTCCATACATGGCTACACTCCATACAAATACTTTCAGAAATGACTTCCTGACACTTAAATCTATACTCGATGTTAACAAATTTCTCTTCTTCAGAAACGCTTTCCTTGCCATTGCCAGTCTACATTTTTTATCCTCTCTACTTCGACCATGATCAGTTATTTTGCTCCCCAAGTAGCAAAACTCCTTTACTACTTTAAGTGTCTCACTTCCTAATCTAATTCCCTCAGCATCACCCAACTTATTTCGACTATATTCCATTATCCTCGTTTTGCTTTTGTTGATGTTCATCTTATATCCTCCTTTCAAGACACTGTCCATTCCATTCAATTGCTCTTCCAAGTCCTTTTCTGTCTCTGACAGAAGTACAATGTCATCGGCGAACCTCAAAGTTTTTATTTCTTCTCCATGGATTTTAATACCTACTCCGTATTTTTCTTTTGTTTCCTTTACTGCTTGCTCAATATACAGATTGAATAACATCGGGGAGAGGCTACAACTCTGCCTTACTCCCTTCCCAACCACTGCTTCCCTTTCATGCCCCTCGACTCTTATAACTGCCATCTGGTTTCTGTACAAATTATAAATAGCCTTTCGCTCCCTGTATTTTACCCCTGCCACCTTTAGAATTTGAAAGACAGTATTCCAGTCAACATTGTCAAAAGCTTTCTCTAAGTCTACAAATGCTAGAAACGTAGGTTTGTCCTTCCTTAATCTAGCTTCTAAGATAAGTCATAGGGTCAGTATTGCCTCACGTGTTCCAACATTTCTACGGAATCCAAAGTGATTTTCCCCGAGGTCGGATTCTACTAGTTTTTCCATTCGTTTGTAAAGAATTCGCGTTAGTATTTTGCAGCTGTGACTTATTAAACTGATAGTTCGGTAATTTTCACATCTGTCAACACCTTCCTTCTTTGGGATTGGAATTAGTATATTCTTCTTGAAGTCTGAGGGTATTTCGCCTGTTTCATACATCTTGCTCACCAAATGGTAGAGTTTTGTCAGTACTGGCTCTCTCAAGGCCGTCAGTAGCTCCAGTGGAATGTTGTCTACTCCGGGGGCATTGTTTCCACTCAGGTCTTTCAGTGCTCTGTCAAACTCGTCACGCAGTATGATACCTCCCATTTCCTCTTCATGTACATCCTCTTCCATTTCCATAATATTGTCCTCAAGTACATCGCCCTTGTATAGACCCTTTATATACTCCTTCCACCTTTCTGCTTTCCCTTCTTTGCTTAGAACTGGGTTTCCATCTGAGCTCTTACTATTCATACAAGTGGTTCTCTTTTCTCCAAAGGTCTCTTTAATTTTCCTGTAGGCAGTATCTATCTTACCCCTAGTGAGATAAGCTTCTACATCCTTACATTTGTCCTCTAGCCATCCCTGCTTAGCCATTTTGCACTTCCTGCCGATCTCATTTTTGAGACGTTTGTATTCCTTTTTGCCTGCTTCATTTACTGCATTTTTATATTTTCTCCTTTCATCAATTAAATTCAATATTTCTTCTGTTACCCAAGGATTTCTACTAGCCCTCATCTTTTTATCTACTTGATCCTCTGCTGCCTTCAGTATTTCATATCTCAAAGCTACCTATTATTCTTCTACTATATTTCTTTCCCCCATACCTGTCAATTGTTCCCTTATGCTCTCCCTGAAACTCTGTAAAACCTCTGGTTCTTTCAGTTTATCCAGGTCCCATCTCCTTAAATTTCCACCTTTTTGCAATTTCTTCAGTTTTAATCTAGAGTTCATAACCAACATATTGTGGTCAGAGTCCACATCTGCCCTTGGAAATGTCTTACAGTTTAAAACCTGGTTCCTAAATCTCTGTCTTACCATTATATAATCTATCTGAAATCTGTCAGTATCTCCAGGCTTCTTCCATGTATACAACCTTCTTTCATGATTCTTGAACCAAGTGTTAGCTATGATTAAGTTCTGATCTGCGCAAAATTCTACTAGGCGGCTTCCTCTTTCATTTCTTAGCCCCAATCCATATTCACCTACTACGTTTCCTTCTCTCCCTTTTCCTACTACTGAATTTCAGTCACTCATGACTGTTAAATTTTCGTCTCCCTTCACTATGTGAATACTTTCTTTTATTTCATCATACATTTCTTCAATTTCTTCGTCATCTGCAGAGCTAGTTGGCATATAAACTTGCACTACTGTTGTAGGTGTGGGCTTCGTATCTATCTTGGCCACAACAATGCGTGCAATACGCTGTTTGTAGTAGCTTACCCGCATTCCTATTTTCCTATTCATTGTTAAACCTATTCCTGCATTACCCCTATTTGATTTTGTGTTTATAACCCTGTAGTCACCTGACCAGAAGCCTTGTTCCTCCTGCCACCGAACTTCACTAATTCCCACTATATCTAACTTTAATCTATCCATTTCCCTTTTAAAATTTTTTAACCTACCTGCTCGATTAAGGGATCTGACATTCCACGCTCCGATCCGTAGAACGCCAATTTTCTTTCTCCTGATAACGACATCCTCTTGAGTAGTCCCCGCCCGGAGATCCGAATGGGTGACTATTTTACCTCCGGAATATTTTACCCAAGAGGACGCCATCATCATTTAATCACACAGTAAAGCTGCATGCCCTCGGGAAAAATTACCGCTGTAGTTTCCTCTTGCTTTCAGCCGTTCGCAGTACCAGCACAGCAAGGCCGTTTTGGTTATTGTTACAAGACCAGATCAGTCAATCATTCAGACTGTTGCCACTGCAACTACTGAAAAGGCTGCTGCCCCTCTTCAGGAACCACACGTTTGTCTGGCCTCTCAACAGATACCCCTCCGTTGTTGTTGTACCTACGGTACGGCTATCTGTATCGCTGAGGCATGCAAGCCTCCCCACCAACGGCAAGGTCCATGGTTCATGGGGGGGACATGCGACGTCCTATGGGAATCTCAAAGGAGCAAACATGGGAGACATGGACGAGGACTGTGCATAAGGAGCTCTGGTTGAGAATGTGGGTCAGCCTGGAGACATGGCAAGATAGTCCGTGCAGTTGCAATAAACACTGTGTCCGGATGGTACAGTGGTTAATGCAGATGCCTAGTACGAAGGAGACCCTGGGTTCTGGTTTGGCACACATGTTCACTCATCGCCACTGATTCCACATGAAGTCCTGAGGCAGCTGACATCAATAGTTACTTTCCTTTCCTGTCTCCCCTTTCCATCATCAATTTACATAATTTGTATCACAGCTGCGGATTCCATGTGGTGTCTGTTCGACCTCCAGCTGGAATCTTAAAGTGGCAAGCGTGGAGGACATGGATAGGGACTGTGGATATGTGGCGCTAGGTGTTGAAGTGGGGATGTCGGGAGGTGTGCTGAGATAGTCCAAGCAGTTGAGATAAATTCTTTGTCTAGAAGGCGCAGTGGTTACAGCAAGTGCCTAATAAGCAGGATATCCAGGGTTTCAAATCCCGGTCTGGCACACATTTTCACTCACCACTGTTGATTCCACATAAAGTCCTAATGCAGCTTACGTCAATAATTCCTTACCTTTCCATAATTGCCCTCCGTTTCCAATTTACATAATATATATCACAGCTGCGGATTCAGAGTGGTGTCTGTTCTTCCGGACATGTCCAAAGGAACAGATATTACGAATTTATGCATGCCCCTTCCTTGTGCAATTGTACAGGAGCTAATGTGCGAATCAACTGCAACAACAGTAAGGACTTCAAATTCCCCCTGTACTTCCGGCAGCTGTTCTCTTCTCTTACGTTGTCTAGGTGTTACACTACTATTTTCACGTAGCTGGTTGAAGAGAATGATAAATAATTGCTGAGATAGTTGACGTACATTGGAATATCTTGCCACGTACACCATACAAGAATGAACTGCATTCTTGCTAAATTCTCCATACACAGGAGCATGTCGGTTTTTTCTCCATTCGTAAATTTCATCGTTCACTCACAACCTACTGCTTGGACTGTCACACACCAAGTGGCTAGCAAGGTGCAGTACACTCAAAGAGTACACAAGTACACTGAAAGCAAACATAACTGAATCGTACCCAGCATCTACGCAGGTTGAATGTCACAACCAAGTGTCGGTGAGGAAAACTTTTCAAAATACGGTATCTCATAAATGATTCGCACTAGAATCATGCAACAAACACCACTGACATTCTAATCTACCCTACTTTTAGTTTGTTAATGTCAACAGACATTGTTCTATTTTAAAAATTGTATGCTGCTCAAAAAGTACACTTTATAGGTATTATTACAATCTGTTTATTGACTTAGGGCACGTGCCCCTGACTACCAATCCACACTTTGAAAACCGCACATCAATGACACCCAGCAAATTTTCGGTGATTCACCCTGTTTATTTATTTCTAGTGATGGCGCTGGTGTTGGTGATTGGGTTGGCAGTTCCAATTCGTCAAGCATTTCTGAAACATCACAGCACAACGGTCATTAAGTATCAGAACATTTACACACTAACACACACACACACACACACACACACACACACACACACACACACACACACACACAGTTACAGAGCTAAAAAGGGTCACAAAAAGTCTGTGTCGTCACTCTCATCCTCAGACCCTGATAGTTGCCTTGTGAGGATCAAACGACCCATTAAGAAATGCACGCTTTTATATACACTGTGCCCAAAATTAAAACAACAAGCGTAAGTTTTGCAAGATTGCGTTTATTTCGCCAAAAAACAGTATTAACAGGTAATAGTAAGGTAGAAACAATGTAAAGAACGGAGAACGTCGACAGCTGCAACACGCAGCCTTTAGATAAAAAAGCAGAAGCACCACGTATGGATCATTTTCATTTAAATACCAAATTTCACAGCGTTGCATACAATGCATGCAACTTGAATCACCAACTCACGTGACACATACACATTTCTATCCACAATGTACGCTGGTACGATTTAATTTCCTAGTCTGATGGCTGTCTAGTAAGGAATTCACCAGAGTGCTTAAAAAAAATTAAGCATGTGCCAGGAGAGTCTGTAACGACATACGTTTTAGAGATGGATTTCACGTAGCCTATCAATTTTCTTGATGCTGACAGCGATTGCCCACTATATAAAGAGTACCGAGTTCCAGGAATCACTTCCCAGCCTAAGCTGAACGAAATACAAATTATCGTTCAAAATGGTTGAAATGGCTCAGAGCACTATGCGACTTAACTTCTGAGGTCATCAGTCGCCTTTAACTTAGAACTACTTAAACCTAACTAACCTAAGGACATCACACACATCCATGCCCGAGGCAGGATTCGAACCTGCGACCGTAGCGGTCGTTCGGTTCCAGACTGTAGCGCCTAGAAACGCACGGCCGCTCCGGTCGGCCAAATTATAGTAATCTCCAGCATTATCTCCAGATTGAAACTCGATAGAATTACCTGCGTTCTTACCTTCAAGCAGCGTCCCTGGTTGAAGGAATACATTCATTTAAACGCGGCAAAGAGGGCTTCTGTGACGTGTACACTTGAAAAAAGTTCTTACAAACTTATGAATAATGCAGTTTTATACAAAACTATGCTAAATGTTAGAGAACATCACGGGAAAGGACATTATGACGCTACAGGCTATATAGCTAGTCCATATTCCAAATTAACTACAATCTTTAACAAAGACTTCGTTACTCTGGAGATGGTTAAGATTTCGATATAGTTTACAGTGGTTTTTTTTAGGGTGTCTGTGTATGAGACCTGTTTAAACTTCTCATGTACCAGTTCCATTGTGAGTTTGCAAAAAATCATTTTACAGATCCAGAGTTACTTTAAATGTATACAGACAGCTTCGCCTACCGGGTGAGGGGCTGTGATCCATATGAAGTAATGAGGTGGCACCCTCGGGCACTCGATATGTTTGAATATGAACCCGATACTCCTTATAGCATGAACCCTGCAAACAACAAGGTTATTAAAGACGAGGATAGTGAATTACTAATTGTGGAGGTTGTAGACCTCCGCCCTAAAATGTCTGCATACCAATCATACACAGATGCCACTGTCAGATGACCGAAGGGTGTGCATCATGCTGCATGTGGTATCAATGGCTTTCATGTTTGGGGACCAGTTGAAGTGCCTGCGCAGTGCTCGATCTCCTACTCCATATTTGTGGCGTGTGGTGTACCATCATGTATGAACCACATTTGTATTCGTTGTTGCAATGGCACAGCCTCCAGCAAGGTAGGCAATAAATTAATGAGGAAGTCCCGATAATGCGCCCCTGTTATCCTTTGTGGTGGTAGCTATGGCCCTATCAATCTATTGCCAAGAACACCTGTCCATATGTTCATTCAGAATTGGTGTTGTTGCCTATTTTCCTGAATTTTTGGTGGATTTACACCTACCCATTCATGCTGGTTATGGAAATTCGCAACACCATGTCTTGTGAACCCTGCCTAATCGGCAAATAAAATCTTGGGTGTGAACAGTGGGCCCGTGTCACAGTTCTGCAACAGCCATTGACACAGCCACCGTCAGCCACGACGATCCTGTGGCCTTAGGGCCTAAACGCACAGTAGATGATGCGGGTACAGCAACTGTTCATGAAGTACCACTAGCTGGCCGCGGTGGTCTAGCGGTTCTAGGCGCTCAGTCCGGAACCGCGGTCACAGATTCGAATACTGCCTCGGGAATGGATGTGTGTGATGTCCTTAGGTTAGTTAGGTTTAAGTAGTTCTAAGTTATAAGGGAGTGATGACCCCGACATTAAGTCCCATAGTGCTAAGAGCCAATTGAACCATTTGTTCACGCTATTTTAAGAACACTTTACTTTAGAGCAGTTGTTGCAAAGCTTTGGAACACAGCATCATCATTAGGCAGCAAACTGGGTCACATAATTCATTATTTTCATCGTGGCAGCACGCCAGCAACCGTTACGAAATTGTCTCGAATGAAAAACAGCCCACAGTTGCACTAATTATGTTTATTCTAAACCTTGATTATGGTTTCTGCTGTAATAATATAGCTTTCAGAAGTCTTAAGCTTTTAAAAATGGAAAACGTCTTAGCCCAGCGGCTGCGTCAAGATGAATAAAATAAAATAACTTTAACAGACATAAGCCTGTTTCGATCATAAATAAAACTACGTGCATATGGAACCGTATGTCCTCCGCCACTACATCTGTTATACTATTTGATGTTAGATTTAGAAGCATCCGACCCACGTTACATTTCAAGGCGGTGGTTTACTCTGTACTGTTAATGAAATAAATAAATGAATAAATAATAATACCCAATTCATTAATGATAATGCGCCGTCAGACACCACCAAATGCCGCGATCGGGCTAGGTTCCATTACGCTGACATCGACCCCCTCTGACAAGGACGGTATGAACACAACATCTTCGTCGGTGTTTTTAATTGCGTCCTTCATCCCAGTGATCAAATCTACATCTGCATCCATACTCCGCAAGCCACCTGACGGTGTGTGGCGGAGGGTACCCTGAGTACCTCTATCGGTTCTCCCTACTATTCCAGTCTCGTATTGTTAGTGGAAAGAAGGATTATCAGTATGCATCTGTGTGGTCTCTAATCTCTCTGATTTTATCCTCATGGTCTCTTCGCGAGATATACGTAGGAGGGAGCAATATACTGCTTGACTCTTCGGTGAAGTTATGTTCTCGAAACCTTAACAAAAGCCTGTAACGAGCTACTGAGCGTCTCTCGTGCAGAGTCTTCCACTGGAGTTTATCTATCATCTCCGTAACGCTTTCGCGATTACTAAATGATCCTGTAACGAAGCGCGCTGCTCTCCGTTGGATCTTCACTATCTCTTCTATCAACCCTATCTGGTACGGATCCCGCACTGCTCAGCAGTATTCAAGCAGTGGGCGAACAAGCGTACTGTAACCTACTTCCTTTGTTTTCGGATTGCATTTCCTTAGGATTCTTCCAATGAATCTCAGTCTGGCACCTGCTTTACCGGTGACCAACTTTATATGATCATTCCATTTTAAATCACTCCTAATGAGTACTCCCAGATAATTTATGGAATTAACTGCTTCCAGTTGCTGACCTGCTATTTTGTAGCTAAATGATAAGGGATCTATCTTTCTATGCATTCGCAGCACATTACACTTTTCTACATTGAGATTCAATTGCCATTCCCTGCACCATGCGTCAATTCGCTGCAGATCCTCCTGCATTTCAGTACAATTTTTCATTGTTGCAACCTCTCGATACGCCACAGCATCATCTGCAAAAAGCCTCAGTGAACTTCCGATGTTATCCACCAGGTCATTTATGTATATTGTGAATAGCAACGGTCCTATGACACTCCCCTGCGGCACACCTGAAATCACTCTTACTTCGGAAGACTTGTCTCCATTGAGAATGACATGCTGCGTTCTGTTATCTAGGAACTCCTCAATCCAATCACATAATTGGTCTGATAGTCCGTATGCTCTTACTTTGTTCATTAAACGACTGTGGGGAACTGTGTCAAACGCCTTGCGGAAGCCAAGAAACACGGCATCTACCTGTGAACCCGTGTCTATGGCCCTGTGAGTCTCGTGGACCAATAGCACGAGCTGGGTTTCACACGACCGTCTTTTTCGAAACCCATGCTGATTCCTACAGAGTAGATTTCTAGTCTCCAGAAAAGTCATTATACTCGAACATGATACGTGTTCCAAAATTCTACAACTGATCGACGTTAGAGATATAGGTCTATAGTTCTGCTCATCTGTTCGACGTCCCTTCATGAAAACGGGGATGACCTGTGCCCTTTTCCAATCCTTTGGAACGCTTCGCTCTTCTAGAGACCTACGGTACACCGCTGCAAGAAGGTGGGCAAGTTCCTTCGCGTACTCTGTGTAAAATCGAACTGGTATCCCATCAGGTCCAGCGGCTTTTCTTTTTTTGAGCGATTTTAATTGTTTCTCTATCCCTCTGTCGTCTATTTCGATATCTACCATTTTGTCATCTGTGCGACAATCTAGAGAAGGAACTACAGTGCAGTCTTCCTCTGTGAAACAGCTTTGGAAGAAGACATTCAGTATTTCGGCCTTTAGTCTGTCATCCTCTGTTTCAGTACCATTTTGGTCACAGAGTGTCTGAACATTTTGTTTTGATCCACCGACCGCTTTGACATACGACCAAAATGTCTTAGGATTTTCTGCCAAGTCAGTACATAGAACTTTATTTTCGAATTCATGGAACGCCTCTCGCATAGCCCTCCTCACTCTTCGCGTAATTTTTGTTTGTCTGCAAAGGCTTTGGCTATGTTTATGTTTGCTGTGAAGTTCCCTTTGCTTCGGCAGCAGTTTTCTAACTCGGTTGTTGTACCACGGTGGCTCTTTTGCATCTCTTACGATCTTGCTTGGCACATACTCATCTAACGCATATTGTACGATACGATGGTTTGAACATTGTCCACTGATCCTCAACACCCTCTGTACTTGAGACAAAACTTTTGTGTTGAGCTATCAAGTACTCTGAAATCTGCTTTTTGTCGCTTTTGCTAAACAGAAAAATCTTCCTACCCTTTTTACTATTTCTATTTACGGCTGAAATCATCGATGCAGTAACCGCTTTATGATCGCTGATTCCCTGTTCTGCATTAACTGATTCAAATAGTTCGGGTCTGTTTGTCAAGGTCTAATACGTTATCGCCACGAGTCGGTTCTCTGTTTAAATGCTCAAGGTAGTTTTCAGATAAAGCACTTAAAAAAATTTCACTGGATTCTTTTTCTCTGCCGCCCGTTATGAACGTTTGAGTCTCTCAGTCTATATTTGGTAAATTAAAATCTCCACCCAGAACTATAACATGGTGGGGAAATCTACTCGAAATATTTTCCAAATTATCCTTCAGGTGCTCACCCACAACAGCTGCTGAGCCCGGGGGCCTGTAGAGACATCCAGTTACCATGTCTGAGCTTGCTTTAACCGTGACCTTCACCCAAATCATTTCACAATTCGGATCTCCGTCAATTTCCTTCGATACTATTGCACTTCTTATCGCTATAAACACGCCTCCCCCTTCACTGTCCAGCATGTCTCTGCGGTATACATTCCAATCTGAGTTTAGGATTTCATTACTGTTTACGTGTGGTTTCAGCCAACTTTCTGTTGGGCGTTGTGACCGTTTATTAATTAAATCCAATATTACACACCTTGTCTGGAATTTGGTATGGTGATTCACGATTTTCACTTGTGCAACACTTGGCGACAGCTCTTGACAAACCTATGTTAACAGACCTACGGCGATCGGTCTACCACACAAATATGTGACTCAGTGTCTTACACAGGGAATGGTGGCCGTCGAAGAATGACCACTGGCCGTCATGATAACAGTTCTGTTTCTGCAGGATGCATCTTTATCCTCAGTAAGTCTGGCGTAGTAGCGGCCTTTGGAAGACGGACGTAAAGCACCTCCAGGAACCGAACTGCCGTCGGCAAGTCACGTTTACGTGGGGCAAACGTGAACGACGTCACTCCCGATATCATCCGATCTTTGGTATGGTGGCTTCTGTGCTGAAGACCGGCCGGCAATCCGTAAGACACTTACGGAGTTTGGGAACGACGCAGCAGTGTGACACGGACCCCGTAGCCCTACACCATCGCCGGAGAGACAACGAGAAGGACGCCGAATCAAGGCTTACATTCTATCGTTGACGAAACGCCGAATAAAAGGCGCCATAGCCCGCTCGTGATGACACGATCGAACGGTGCAAAGATGTCCACCATGCACCACATTGTGGCGGACATGTGCCAACACTGCCTACAGTTAATCACATGATTTACGACGCGAGACAGTCGCTCCTGTACAACCCAAGCAACCATAGTGAAAGCCTTGGAGGATCATTTTCAGCTTTACCAAGAAGGAACCGCAAATGACAAGGCCACTGCGGAAGTGTTACAACAGGTGACACGCACTATCAACAAGGCAGCAGTGACGGCACTAAGAGGGGAAGTCTCGCTTGAGCAGGTGGAGGACTCATTGGACAAGGGTGTGGTCAATAATCCTCCAGGGCCTGATAGATTACCGTTCGAGTTTTATCGGACCTTCTGCAACATCATGATGCCCTGCTGGGTTACAATATCATCATAACGCATGTCCCTGGACTGCACAGTCGCGCCTACATTACCTGAGGGGCTTCTCATACTGGTAAACAAGCCGGTGGGAGGACATCCTGCGGCACCTTCTGGCAGCAATCAGCTGTCAGGTCCAGGTCAACAGACGGACGGTAGGCCCGAAACCCACTAAGAGATCTCTACGACAAGCTTGCCCCTTCCTTTCTACCTATATGCAATAGCGCTCAAGCTACTCCTTGGTGTTCTCAACCGCAGGTCATCTGGCATTACCCTGTGGGATATCACCCACAGCTTCAGAGCATATGCCGAAGATCTGTTCCTGCTGCTTCGTTCAACCGATGAAGTCCGCACTGTACTAAGCCGGATCGACTGATGTGGACGGACTGCAGGCAGTCCTCTCAACATCAATAAGTCGGCAGCGCTGAATACTGAGTGTTGTCTCAGGCTCAGCGCTGTTGCTCCCCTCGCGCTAGTTACTGAAGTGAGATATTTGGGAATCGCGTTTACAAAGGGTGTGATTGGAAAGGCTGTGGAAAACTATCGATGATTACTACAGATCATATGGGACGATAGTATGCCAGAAAACGTGGCACTGATTGTCCCTCTACTGGCTGTGATAGGCTGCAGACATCCGGCGGCTTTCACTTGTCTCCTATCCACAGGACACGTACCGTATTTAAAGTACTTATGACATTCTCACGCACCCCTGCATGAAGAAGGACTGGGGCTGGTTAACGTCCGGGTACATGGGGCTGCCGCCTGTATGAACAATACGTAGGAAAGATGGAACAGTCAGCACACCTCCTTCATGGATCTTCTATTTGAGGTTATGAAGCTGGTCTCTCACTGCGCACTTGTGCCGGTGGCGTCGGCCGGGGTAGCTGAGCGGTTCTAGGCGCTACAGTCTAGAACCGCGCGACAGCTACGGTCGCAGGTTCTAATCCTGCCTCGGGCACTGATGTGTGTGATGTCCTTAGGTTAGTTAGGTTTAAGTACTTCTAAGTTCTAGGGGACTGATGACCTCAGAAGTTAAGTCCCATAGTGATCAGAGCCATTTGAACCATTTGTGTCGGTAGCGCTTTCTGTCATAAGTCGACACTCATTCCTGACTACAGCTATGTGATATCCGATCTCCCAGCAAAGCGGCCCCAGATGGCAAGAGATTTTGGTATCACCCTTCTGCGGGCAGTTCCGCGTAACGTGGTAGAATCCAAGTACCGAAATGCCCATTGACCACGGGCGTGGAAAACGATACGTTACCATTTTCTGCCCACCATCGTTCATTCGAAATGGCATCAAGTCACCAACAACAAATGAGCGACGGTACACCAGCTCCAATCTGTCGGATTTACGGACTTATCCCTTTGCCGTGACTGTCGCCTCCTGCAACACCGATGAACACCGTTTCAAATGCATATCGTCGTCCGGCACAGATCTTAGCTCATTCCTTTCGTGTCACACCTGAAGTGGCGGAACCTCAAACATGTCTGTCCGAATTACTATTACTTTCCTCGAAATGCTCATATGGTTCAAGGAAATGACCATCGACTACGTCTTCGGCGATGGAGAAAAAGTGATCTTGATTTTTGGTAGTATCTGCAAAACGCTCACAACGCTCTTGAACGCACACGCAGGTACTGTACGCTCTTTGCAAACTGTTTCCTAAGTGTTTTCATTAACTACCTTCCCGCCCCTCTTGGTTGGGTTGTGCCAAGCTTATTTTCACGTTCTGCTCAGCATCACATTGAAAACATAATAATTTAATTGATAGCAGAGAGAAAGGAAAGAGATAGGCTGATTCATAGAAAGCTCCATTCATTGAGGCATTGGCAGAACTGCATGAACCTTATGTAGATATTTTAGGCAGCGTTGTTGAAGATTCACATCGCCAATGGCAATGGACAAGAAAACTCCAGTTGTACCATTTCTTGAAGAAAGATTATTTTGGCGGAAGTAGCACAAGCACTATACAAAAGCTACTTTAGTTTCTCTTCTAACTTTTTCTTTTGTAACGTTATGTTTTATCAGATTTTCATTTGTACAAATTCACAAATTATAACTATGTAATAAAAATAAATTTCTAAAAATTTAAAATAATTGTAGAATTGTGGATCCTATTACCTTGGGAGAATTTTTGGGAGTAATTAGTGGCAACGCCTAAAGAGGGTTACGCATTTTTTAATTTTTTTATGGTAAAGTAAAAGTGGTTGTGCCAAGTAAGCGTAATTTTTTAAGGTTAAACATAGTTAGAAAAGAAGATAGCCGCAAAAAAGTATAAAAGTAAAAGAAGGAGTATGGTTCCAGCCTTGGACTAAAAATAGTAGCTGAACTGAAAAAAAAGTAGTTTCATTGTAAAACGAAGTGGTAAGAGATGGTACGGAGACGGCTCACGTTAAGCGGGAGATCCGGGTTCGAGTCTTGGTACGCCACAGATTTTCACTGTCTTCATCCCATTATACAGCAGATGGTTGTTCATATTGGTAACTGCGAACACATGCGCCTGTTCCTTCGGACATGCATACCCGAAGGAGCATTGCATTGAACTTCCGAACGACACAGGCACTACAAAATCACATTTATTCGCCAACATCGGGAGAGAAACTATGTTCCAAAATCCTGCTTTATATCGACGTTAATGATATGGGCCTGTAATGTAATGGATTAACCCTACTACCTTTCTTGAATATTGGTGTGACCTGTGCAACTTTCTAACTGCTTGGGTACGGATCTTTCGTCGAGCGAACGGTTGCATATGATTGTTAAGTGTGGAGATAATGCATCAGCATACTCTGAAAGAAACGTAATTGGTATACAGTCTGGACCAGAAAACCAGCTTTTATTAAGTGATTTAAGTTTCTTCACTACTCCGAGGATATTTACTTCTACGTCACTCACGTTGGAAGCTGTTCTTGATTCGAATTCTGGAATATTTACTTTTTCTTCTTTTGTGAAGGCTTTTCGGAAGGCTGTGTATAGTAACTCTGCTTTGGCAGCACTGTCTTTGATATTATCTCCATTGCTATCGCACAGAGAAGGCATGATTGTGTCTTGCCGCTAACATACTTCACATACGACCAAAATCTCTTTGGATTTTCTGCCGGGTTTCGAGACAAAGTTTCGTTATGGAAAATATTATAAGCATCTCGCGCTAAATTTCGATCTTATGCAAAAGATCGCCAATCTTGGGGATTTTTCGTCTGTTCAAATTTGGCATGTTTGTTTCGTTGTTTCTGCAACAGTGTTCTAACCCGTTTTGCGTACCAAGGATAATCAGCTCCGTCGTTTGTTAATTAATTTAGCATAAATCTCTCACTTTCTGCCGATACTATTTCTCTCAATTCAAGCCACATCTGGCCTACACTTATTTTATGAAATTGGAAGGGGTGGAGATTGTCCCTCAGGAAGGCGTCAAGTGAACTTTTATCTGCTTTTTTGAGTAGGTATACTTTTCGTTTATTTTTGGAGGATTTGGGGGTTACAATATTCAGTCTTGCTACGACAACCGAGTGTTCACTAATCCCTGTATCCGTTTTGATGCTTGTTATTAACTCAGAATTATTTGTTGCTAAGAGAGCAAGTGTGTTTTCACAACCGTTTACTATTCGAGTGGGCTCATGAACTAACTGCTCGAAATAATTTTCAGAGAATGCGTTTAGCACAATTCGAGATGATGTTTTATGCGTACCTGCGGAATTAAACATGTATTTTCACCAAAATATCGGGGGTAAATTAAAGTTACCACTAACTATAATCGTATGCACCGGGTACGTGTTTGAAATCAAACTCCAGTTTTCTTTGAACTTTTCAGCAATTGTATCATCTTAATTGTGAGGTCGGTAGAAGGATCCAATTATTATTTTATTCCGGTTGCCAATAATGACCTCTGCCATACTAACCCACAGAAACTATCTACTTCAACTACACGTCAAGATAAACTATTTCTAACAGCAACAAACACGTCACCGCCAACCATGTTTAGCCTATCCTTTCGGAACACCGTTAGGTTCTTCGCAAAAATTTCTGCTGAGCTTATGTCCGGCTTTAGCCAGCTTTCAGTGCCTACAGCGATTTGAGCATCAGTGCTTTCTATTAGCGCCCGGAGCTCTCGTACTTTCTCACCACAGCTACGACACTTAAACGCTGTTATACCGATGGTTTTTGTACTCGCCAAGGTAGCCGAGAGCACTAACACGCTGCTTCCTGGACTTGGGTTGGCGCGCCGGCCCCCGATCGAATCCTTCCGGTGGATTTAACGACTACGGCCGGTGTGCTGGCCAGCCTGGATATGGTTTTTAGGCGGTTTTCCACATCCTGGTAGGTGAATACCGGGCTGTACCCCACGTTCCGCCTCGGTTAGACGGCTAGCAAACATCTGAACACATTCGCATTATTCCATGGATTACACCAGATGTAGACAGTTGGGGTACACTAATCCCTTTCTGGGGGGGGGGGGGGGGGTTGTAGTGGCGACAGGAAGGGCATCTGGCCACCCCTTAAAATTAACATGCCACATCCGATTAACCAGCAGACCCCAGAAGATGAGATAAATCTTGGGTAGAGAGAGAGAAACTGTTGGTCCCTGTATCTGTTTTCGTCCTGTGTAAGGCCTCCATCATTCGTGACTAAGCCCTTCTTCTGTTTTCCTGAGGCCCTCTAACCTAAAAAACCAGCCAGGCCACGCCACACAGCCCCTGCTACCTGCGTAGCCGCATCCTTCGTATAGTGGATACCTGGCCTATTCAGCGGAACCCGAAACCCAACCACCCTTTGGTGCAAGTCGAGGAATCTGCAGCCTACGCATTCGCGAACCATCTGAGCCTCTGATTCAGACCCTCCACTCGGCTCTGTGCTAGAAGTCCGCAATCGGTCCTGTCGACTATGTGGCAAATGGTCAGCTCTGCTTTCATCTTGCAAGCACGACTGGCAGCCCTTACCACTTCTGTTAGCCGCTTGAAACATCTACATCTACATTTATACTCCGCAAGCGACCCAACGGTGTGTGGCGGAGGGCACTTTACGTACCACTGTCATTACCTCCCTTTCCTGTTCCAGTCGCGTATGGTTCGCGGGAAGAACGACAGTCTGAAAGCTTCCGTGCGCGCTCTAATCTCTCTAATTTTACATTCGTGATCTCCTCGGGAGGTATAAGTAGGGGGAAGAAATATATTCTGTGGTGTCACCGCAAGACACCACACTTGCTAGGTGGTAGCCTTTAAATCGGACGCGGTCCGCTATCATATAATCATACAATAAAGGATCCTTCTTTCTATGTATTCGTAATACATTCCATTTGTCTATGTTATGGGTCAGTTGCCACTCCCTGCACCAAGTCCTATCCGCTGCAGATCTTCCTGCATTTCGCTACAATTTTCTACTGCAGCAACTTCTCTGTATACTACAGCATCATCCGCAAAAAGCCGCATGGAACTTCCAACACTATCTACTAGGTCATTTATGTATACTGTGAAAAGCAACGGTCCCATAACACTCCCCTGTGGCACGCCAGAGGTTACTTTAACGTCTGAAGACGTCTCTCCATTGACAACAAAATGCTGTGTTCTGTTTGCTAAAAACTCTTCAATCCAGCCACACAGCTGGTCTGATATTCCGTAGGCTCTTACTTTGTTTATCAGGCGACAGTGCGGAACTGTATCGAACGCCTTCTGGAAGTCAAGAAAAATAGCATCTACCTGGGAGCCTGTATCTAATATTTTCTGGGTCTCATGAACAAATAAAGCGAGTTGGGTCTCACACGATCGCTGTTTCCGGAATCCATGTTGATTCCTACAGAGTAGATTCTGGGTTTCCAAAAAAGACATGATGCTAGAGCAAAAAACATGTTCTAAAACTCTACAACAGATCGACGTCAGAGATATAGGTCTATAGTTTTGTGCATCTGCTCGACAACCCTTCTTGAAGATTGGGAATACCTGTGCCCTTTTCCAATCATTTGGAACCTCCCGTTCCTCTAGAGACTTCCGGTACACGGCTGTTAGAAGGGGGGCAAGTTCTTTCGCGTACTATGTGTAGAACCGAATTGGTATCCCGTCAGGTCCAGCGGACTTTCCTCTGTTGAGTGATTTCAGTTGCTTTTCTATTCCTTGGACACTTATTTCGATGTCAGCCATTTTTTCGTTTGTGCGAGGATTTAGAGAAGGAACTGCAGTGCGGCCTCCCTCTGTGAAACAGCTTTGGAAAAAGGTGTTTAGTATTTCAGCTTTACGCGTGTCATCCTCTGTTTCAATGCCATCATCATCCCGGAGTGTCTGGATATGCTGTTTCGAGCCACTTACTGATTTAACGTAAGACCAGAACTTCCTAGGATTTTCTGTCAAGTTGGTACATAGAATTTTACTTTTGAATTCACTGAACGCTTCACGCATAGCCCTCCTTTCGCTAACTTTGACATCGTTTAGCTTCTGTTTGTCTGAGAGGTTTTGCTGCGTTTAAACTTGGAGTGAAGCTCTCTTTGCTTTCGCAGTAGTTTCCTAACTTTGTTGTTGAAACACGGTGGGTTTTTCCCGTCCCTCACAGTTTTACACGGCACGTACCTGTCTAAAACGCATTTTACGATTGCCTTGAATTTTTTCCATAAACACTAAACATTGTCAGTGTCGGAACAGAAATTTTCGTTTTGATCTGTTAGGTAGCTTGAAACTCTTGCTAAACAGATAAACCTTCCTCCCTTTTTTTATATTCCTATTAACTTCCATATTCAGGGATGCTGCAACGGCCTTATGATCACTGATTCACTGTTCTGCGTTTATAGAGTCGAAAAGTTTGGGTCTATTTGTTATCAGTAGGTCCAAGATGTTATCTCCACTAGTCGGTTCTCTGGTTAATTGCTCGAGGTAAGTTTTGGATAGTGCATTCAGTATAATGTCACTCGATGCTCTGTCTCTACCACCCGTCCTAAACATCTGAGTGTTCCAGTCTATATCTGGTAAATTGAAATCTCCACCTAAGACTATAACATGCTGAGAAAATTTATGTGAAATGTATTCTAAATTTTCTCTCAGTTGTTCTGCCACTAATGCTGCTGAGTCGGGAGGTATGTAAAAGGAGCCAATTATTAACCTAGCTCGGTTGTTGAGTGTAACCTCCACCCATAATAATTCACCGGAACTATCCACTTCTACTTCACTACAGGATAAACTACTACCAACACCGACGAACACTCCACCACCGGTTGTATGCAATCTATCCTTTCTAAACACCGTCTGTACCTTTGTACAAATTTCGGCAGACTTTATCTCTGGCTTGAGCCAGCTTTCTGTACCTATAACGATTTCAGCTTCGGTGCTTTCTATCAGCGCTTGGAGTTCCGGTACTTTACCAACGCCGCTTCGACAGTTTACAATTACAATAGCGATTGCTGCTTGGTCCCCGCATGTCCTGACTTTGCCCCGCACCCGTTGAGGCTGTTGCCCTTTCTGTACTTGCCCGAGGCCATCTAACCTAAAAAACCGCCCAGCCCACGCCACACAACCCCTCCTACCCGTGTAGCCGCTTGTTGCGTGTAGCGGACTCCTGACCTATCCAGCGGAACCCGAAACCCCACCACCCTATGGCGCAAGTCGAGGAATCTGCAGCCCACACGGTCGCAGAACCGTCTCAGCCTCTGATTCAGACCCTCCACTCGGCTCTGTACCAAAGGTCCGCAGTCAGTCCTGTCGACGATGCTGCAGATGGTGAGCTCTGCTTTCATCCCGCTAGCGAGACAGGCAGTCATCACCAAATCAGATAGCCGCCGGAAGCCAGAGAGGATATCCTCCGATCCATAGCGACACACATCATTGGTGCCGACATGAGTGACCACCTGCAGATGGATACACCCTGTACCCTTCATGGCATCCGGAAGGACCCTTTCCACATCTGGAATGACTCCCCCCGGTATGCAAACGGAGTGCACATTGGGTTTCTTCCCCTCTCTTGCTGCCCTATCCCTAAGGGGCCCCATTACGCGCCTGACGTTGGAGCTCCCAACTACCAGTAAGCCCACCCTCTGCGACCGCCCGGATCTTGCAGACTGAGGGCAACCTCTGGAACAGGACAAGCAGCCATGTCAGGCCGAAGATCAGTATCAGCCTGAGACAGAGCCTGAAACCGGTTCGTCAGACAAACTGGAGAGGCCTTCCTTTCATCCCTCTGGAATGTCTTTCGCCCCTGCCACACCTTGAGACGACCTCCCACTCTACCACAGGTGAGGGATCAGCCTCAATGCGGGCAGTATCCCGGGCAACCACAGTCGTAGTCCGATCGGGGGATGCGTGGGACGAGATGGCCGTCCCTGACAAACCCCCATTCGGACCCCCACAGTGATGCCCATTGGTAACAGCCTCAAGCTGTGTTACCGAAGCCAACACTGCCTGAAGCTGGGAGCGAAGGGATGCCAACTCAGCCTGCATCCGAACACAGCAGTTGCAGTCCCTATCCATGCTAAAAACTGTTGTGCAAAGAACGTCTGAAGTAATCTACAGAGAGCGCAAACAAATTGACACAAAACTTAAACGGTTATTAAAATACAAGATTGCCTAGTAAATACAGTAATGCTGCTACTTGCGCACTGCTGACACACTGCTCGGCGGCGGACGGAGACTACGCGATTTTACACTATTCAGGTACTAAAACGCGATGCTACAACTGTCAAATACCATAATACGCCCGAAATTTATGAATTAAACAATGCAAGTACCAAAAACACGCAAAGAAATTAAGAATTAAACTATGTAACAAATGAGTGAACTAGGAGTATACGACTTGCTGTTGCAGCTGCTTATCCATCGGCGGCAGGGAGAATCTCTCCTTATCCAAAGTGATACACACGATTGGTACCAGCGTGAGCCACCACCTCAAGTTGGCTGCACCCTGTGCTGTTCATGGCATCTTGGATGACCCGTTCCAAGTCTGGAATGACTCCACCCGGTCTGCACATGGAGTGCACATTGGTTCTCTTTTCCTTCTTGACAACCATGTTCCTAATAGGCCCAATAGCGCGCCTATCAATAATCCCAGCCTCTCTGACTGTCCAGATCTTGCAGGCTGAGTGGTTTCCTTTGAAACAGGATAGGCGATGGCATCTGGCTCAGTGACAGTGTCAGCCACAGACAGCACCTGGAAGCTGTTTGTCAGACAAACCGGGGAGGCCTTACATGCGGCTGCCTGGGAAGATTTTCGCCACCTGCTACGCCCGGAGCTGATCACCCACTCAACCACAGGGAGGGGTCAACCTCAATGCGAGTAGTAGCTGGGCTGGCCACCAGTGAGGACCGATCGGAGGACTCCGACGTGCTAGGCGTCCGTTGGATCCCCACAGCCGGCCGACAACAGTGGTGCCCATTCACTACGTCCTCAAACTGTGTAACCGTGGAGCTCAGAGCGAAGTGTCACAGTCCCTGTCCATACTAAAGCCTGTGGAAAACTAAACTATCCAGATAAAAATGGTTCAAATGGCTCTAAGGACTATGGGACTTAACATCTGAGGTCATCAGTCCCCGAGACTTAGAACTACTTAAACCTAACTAACCTAAGGACATAACACACATGACCGTAGCAGCAGGGAGGTTCCGGACTGAAGCGCCTAGCACCGCTCGGCCACAACGGCCGGCAAACTATCCAGATAAATGGACTATCGGCACGTGCTTGCGGAACTCTACTGTAGACACTGACGGAAACGTAGGAACTGTGTCTAATAAATTAGATTAATACGCAGCGATTCAAAAACCTAACTACCGAAGCACTCATGTGACACTAAATAATTCGCCCCTGATTAGGAACTTGTAATAAGTCACAAAATCGGTTTACTTTCCGAGGCAAACGAAACGCGGGAACTGTGGCTATTAGATATTAAATTTACATGCAGAAACTCAAGAAACTAAACTATTAAAGCTCACAGATGGTATAAAATTCGCTCTTGGTTAGGAACTCGTAAACTTGTTTTATTATGATGATCATTTCTCCCATGTGGGACGTAGTCAACAACATATTTTCATATTCGGAGGAGAAAGCTGGTGATTGAAACTTGGTGAGATAATCCCACCTCAACGAGATGCGCCTTTGTTTTAATGACGTCCACCCCAAATCCAGGATTCTTTGGTGAAGGAATTTCGGAAGACTGTGTTTAGTAACTCTACTTTAGCAGCACTGTCATCGAAATTACTCGTATTTCCACTGATATCGCTCAAAGAAGGCATTGATTGTGTCTTGCCGCTAGTGGACTTTACATACAACCAGCCCCTTGTAGGGAAATATACACGCTGGCTGTACGAGTGCAGGTTGTAGGCACATGGTTGACTACATATGGAGGTTTTTCTCAGTCTGGCCGTGATGTGTGCGGATAGCCTAATACAAGGCGACCGCTCGAGATAAGCTGGAAATCCGGGTGCGAGTTCCGGTTCGGCACAAATTTTCGCTGTCTACATTCCATCATACGCCTGATGCTTGTCCAAATTCTCAACTTCGAATATATTTCATGACCTGAAATACATGGGCGGATAAGGGAGAGTTTTATTGATTCCTGTGCGGCTGGTCCCGGAGGAGGTTCGAGTCCTCCCTCGGGCATGGGCGTGCGTGTTTGTCCTTAGGATAATTTAGTTTAATAGTGTGTAAGCTTAGGGACTGATGACCTTAGCAGTTAAGTCCCATAAGATTTCACGGACATTTGAACATTTATTGATTACTGCTAGAATGACTTCCAAGTTGAAACTTTTCCAGTTGAGAAAGTAATAGATATAGTACATGGGCTTCGGCGACAGGAAGCCTCCAGCTGAGACAAAATTCCTGTTATTTAAAAATTATAAAGTCTTTTAACAACTGTGCTAAAAATTCTGTACAGTTGATGCTTATGAAGAGGACTGACCAATGTTTGGAACGTACGAAAGTGGTATTGTCACGGAAAGAACTACAAAGTGTACTTACAATTCCTAAATCATTTCGCCCCTTCTGTTTAACAGAAGTAACGGACAAACCTCTATAAGGAACTGGTCTGTTACAGACTTACGTTTCTCCATTTTTATTTTATGGGAGTAATAGTTGGGATTTCGAAAAGTTAGTTCGATGACAGATATAATTAACTGAATGGCTTAAACTGGTCTACATTCAAACATGGTAGTCGCGCGGTCTGAGGCGTATAATCACGCTCCTCACGGCTCCCCCCCCCCCCCCCCCCCGTTCTCCCTCGGCCATGGATGTATGTGTCGTCCTTAGCGTAAGTTAGTTTAAGTGAGATTAGTATGTAAACTTAGGGACCGATGCCCTTAGCAGTTTGATCCCACAGGACCTTACCACATATTTCCAATTTCTATTCAAACCTAAAAGTACCCAGCTGCAGTCATAGTTAACATTTATCGGTCTTTTCACAGCCTCCGCCATACACCACTCCCTGCCCATTTATAGGAAGCATACTGTTCATGGCTACTCTATGAATCCCTGAAAAACTACTGTAAGCATGAAGTGATTACCCTGTCGTCCTCAGATATATCAATAATATGAATGCTGTATGCAGATTCACCTCAGCGTAAGTATTATATTATACTCATCTTTTATGAAGTAAATATAAGACTAGCTCTGATATCCTTATATCATGAAAATACATTTTTGAGGGCGATGCCTTACACTTGGGACCTACTCCTGTTAATGGCCGGCAGTATTATACTGGAAGAAAGTTATAAGTTATTCAGATCTGCTTTGGACAATTTAATGCAAAACTTGCGATTTTTCTAAGGGAGCCAAATTACTTATTATTAAGGGGGCATTGTAAATAAATACCGTGATCAGCATTCAGGAATCCAGTGTAGAAAGGGAAACCAATGCGAGATATTTTGAGTTTTGCACACACATTGAGCAAACAAGTGCAAGAGCGACATTAATACTAAGCGAACTACTAAATGAACTGAGAAAAATCATTTGGGATACTCTACTTAAAAACAATAATATAAAATATTACTAGCGAAATCCGCACGGAAATGTTTAAACTACAGTGTAATGATGATGGCATGACAAATTAAATCCATGTCATTCCGGCATTGAAACCCAGATCTAATCTGCTGTTACCATAGCCAATGACGCCATTTGGGCACATCTATAAAACCGACTCGAACTGCCAAAGCGATCGATAATTCATTTCAGTTATCCCCATGGGTATCACCATCCTCGGGTCTGTGATACAGGCCTCTGTTCCCCAAGAGGTGGTGTTTTCATATTCTGGAGAGATGATAGTTAAAAGGTGATTCGGTGCTGGAGACGTGGTCGGGTGGCTTTATTTTGTTAACAGAAAGATGCAAACCATTGGTTAAAAACATATATAGCAAGAATGAGGTTGATACTTGGTGGCCTGCTTGTGTGACAGAGCGGCTCTAGGCGCTACAGTCTGGAACCGCGCGACCGCTACGGTCGCAGGTTCGAATCCTGCCTCGGGCATGGATGTGTGTGATGTCCTTAGGTTAGTTAGATTTAAGTAGTTCTAAGTTCTAGGGGACTGATGACCTCAGAAGTTAAGTCCCATAGTGGGGTTGGGTTGAGTTGTTTGGGAAAGGAGACCAGACGGCGAGGTCATCGGTCTCATCGGATTAGGGAAGGATGGAGAAGGAAATCGACCATGCCCTTTCGAAGGAACCATCCCGGCATTTGCCTGGAACGATTTAGGGAAATCACGGAAAAAAATAAATCAGGATGGCCGGACGCGGGATTGAATCGTCGTCCTCCCGAATGCGAGTCCAGTGTCTAACCACTGCGCCACCTCGCTCGGTAGTCCCATAGTGCTCAGAGCCATTTTTTGATAGTTGGTCTGCAAGTGTTTAATAAACATGAAACAAAAGATTTAACGGTAACTCTGTGTGAACAGCAATGGGAAACCTCGTTCGCTGACGTAAGATCATTTCACATGTTTCCGGACACCCGAGAAAAATTAAAAATAACCTTTTTCCAGACAATAAAGAGGATGATACTTTTTCTCATTGGTCATGGACAGTTTTTCACAACAGTAAAAAGTTAACTTAGTTGTCAATGTGTGCTGTAAGAAAGAACACCTGATCGTATAGTTTCAGGTGTAATATGTGTGTAAGTTGTCTCTATGGAGAGACAATAATCACACGGCTGGCATTTCTCTGATATAATGAAAACTTCAACAGCTAATGGAAGAACGTAACACATAAAGTCTGAAAGTAGCCCTGGGAAATAACTGTAGTAATATAATATAATAATAATAATATATAGTCAAAAAATGCACAGCAAAACAGTGCAAATTGACAATTGAGGTCATCGGTAGATCAAGGTGAACTGATTTTGTATTTGGCGTAGTCAAAAACTGGAAATTTGTGGTATGGTCTTACGGGACCAAACTGCTTACTCACTACTTAGTCTAACTTTAACTTACGCTAAGGAACACACACACACACACACACACCCATGCCCGAGGGAGGAATCGAACCTCTGACGTGGGGAGCCGCTCGGATTTTGGGTAGTTAAGAACACGACTGTATCGATGAGCAAAGAAATGAGTAGAAGAGTAAAAATTACCTGCGGTGCTTTTTGTAAGCTAAATACAGATTTCAGAGCTAGCTTTCCTACATGTCTGAATCGGGAAGTGTGAAATTAGTCTATTTCATCAGTTGTTTCTTAAGTCAATCAGACATAGACCTGTGGCGCGAAATCAATTAAAAAACAACGAGTAGCTCAGCGAGTAAATTAATCATACATGATGGTAGTTTCTAGGAGAGACAGCAACCAACTTAATGGTCCGGAGAACAGACTGCAGTGGAAGACGAAATTATCACTTTCATGACAGTGATTCAGGGGATGACAGAGTTTTGAAACCAAGTAATATGATGGTATGTCAATCGAGGAAGAACTTTGACGGATTTCAAGAGATAATACAAATCAATAATGAAAACTGGGTGAATGACATTAGAACACGTTGAGGAGCAAAATTATGCGCGTTGCTGAAGCCGTAACGCTCGGAGAAGCCTAGCAGAGGCCTTTATGGAGCAATTTATGTCAGATTGTTGGTGACAACGAAACATGCGGAATATACACAAGACCATGTCCAGAAAAGTGAAAATATTGCACTAGAGTTACAAGCTGAAGCTTGTCTCCTAATATTCCCAATTTTAACAGGGCTAATTTTATAAACAGTTCCGTTCTCATACACTGAGTGTAGATTAAATTGTGTTAAGTGTTCTATAGTGATAATTTTGACGGTATTTTGTGAAGTTCTTAGTTAAGACGTATTTTAAGTGAATTTAGATTAAGCAGATCATAATACACTCATGTCAGACTCTAGGTAATGCACAATGATGTATAAACAATAGTATCAACCAGTCAGTAAAGTCAGTTGTCATTTATACTTGGATGATGGCCAATGAAGGAACTGGGTAAACAAGATCATGTTCATGTATCAGAGGTTGTTATACGAATTGCGTCCCGAATCCAGTCGTCAGAAGTCCCGAAATCTGACGTCCGAACGTCCTATAAGGCGAAAGCCATCAACCCGCCTTTGTGTAGTCAAGCATTCGAGGCGAATACCTAGAGATCGAAAGTCATCTCCTCATTGTAAGCTACCACGAAGTTCAACCAAGCATGTGACCCAAAGCACAATGACAGAGGTACTGATTTACTGGTGAACGTTTACAAATACTAGAATTTTTGTCGTGATTTATGATGTGCACTTCGTTACGTGGATGTACTTGGTTAGGGCTGTTAATAACAACAAAGCATCACAGGACAGGAGACCAGTTTACAGAGCTCTGTGACCATAGGGATACAGGATGTTTCACAACTGCTATTACAAGTTTCTAGGGTTTGTAGAGGGCAGTTAGAAGATAAAGTTTTGGTAAGTAATCCATGTCTGGAAATCTAACGTTTGGATGTAAAATTACGGATCTTTTCAAATGTCTCGCATCACTGTACACACGGCGTAGGCAGTGAGCTGTAACCTGCGTGCTCCACAGGAGCCTGTGGCGTGGGAAACGTTTCGAGCAGTCGTCGTGTTCTCTTCTATGTTACGTGAGTGCGGCTCGTCCGTGCAGCAGCACAGCCTGCCCTGCCAGATCCAGACGTACCAGTTTCATGCAACCATATGTGGAAGAAAATGATATGTGATGTATAGTTACAACGGGGGCTAACGACGGCGACTTCTTCTCAGTTTGTGTACGTACTGTGAAGCGGGAGATTTGAAAGTTATCGGATCTTCGAAATTGTTTTATATCAAAGCGGTACATTTTCGGGTATTGGTTCCTTCTCAGAACTTTATCTACTAAGTCCCCCCACAAATCCTAGAAACCTACAACTGAAGTTGTGAAACATCACGTTTATTTTTAGCTCATTTATTTATTTATTTATTTATGCATTTATTTTTACCTGGCAAGATTAGGGCCTTCAGGCCCTCTCTTACACCTAACCAGGCATACTCAGATTGAACGAGTTACAGTTTCTACATAACATTAAGGACATATAACGTATTATGCAGTATTGATGATAAAGAAAAAAAATATATATTATAACAGTAGTACAATGATAATTATAACAATAAAAATAATTATAACAATCAAGAATAATAATAATAATAATAATAATAATAATAATTACTATGTATATGAAAGTAAACATACTTTTCTTTTGTGAATGTCAGTCCCATTGTTAGTTGGGAATTTTCTCGTTATGTTCTTGCAGCTTGTGAGTTATTCTCATCGAGCAGAGACATAAGACGATAGAATGGGGTGAAAGAGATATATAAGAGGTAGATAGGTTAGAGGAAGAGAAATATAATAGTAAAATTCGAAGCTGTGATGGAGAGGATAAAGAAAGAGATGGGAGGGGCGCAATAATGGTGGCTATACCGTCCCTAATATGTAAATTTTGAGTTCCCTCTTGAATGTTGAGTAGTTCTGGATAAGACGCAGATCACAGGGGAGCGCGTTCCATAGTCGTATGGCTGAGATGGAGAATGACACGGAGAAAGATTTTGTGTTATGTAAAGGTACAACCAAGATGATAGACGTATCCGATCTGGTACTGCGATTGTGGAATGATGATCTACATCTACATCTACATCCATACTCTGCAGGCCACCTGACGGTGTGTGGCGGAGGGTACCCTGAGTACCTCTATCGGTTCTCCCTTCTATTCCAGTCTCGTATTGTACGTGGAAAGAAGGATTGTCGGTATGCTTCTGTGTGGGCTCTAATCTCTCTGATTCTATCCTCATGATCTCTTCGCGAGATATACGTAGGAGGGAGCAATATACTGCTTGACTCTTCGGTGAAGGTATGTTCTCGAAACTTTAACAAAAGCCCGTACAGGGCTACTGAGCGTCTCTCCTGCAGAGTCTTCCACTGGAGTTTATCTATCATCTCCGTAACGCTTTCGTGATTACTAAATGATCCTGTAACGAAGCGCGCTGCTCTCCGTTGGATCTTCTCTATCTCTTCTATCAACCCTATGTGGCGCGGATCCCACACTGCAGAGCAGTATTCAAGCAGTGGGCGAACAAGCGTACTGTAACCTAATTCCTTTGTTGTCGGATTGCATTTCCTTAGGATTCTTCCAATGAATCTCAGTCTGGCATCTGCTTCACCGACGATCAACTTTATATGATCATTCCATTTTAAATCACTCCTAATGCGTACTCCCAGATAATTTATGGAATTAACTGCTTCCAGTTGCTGACCTGCTATTTTGTAGCTAAATGATAAGGGACCTATCTTTCTATGTATTCGCATCACATTACACTTGTCTACATTGAGACTAAATTGCCAGTCCGTGAACCATGCGTCAATTCGCTGCAGATCCTCATGCATTTCAGTACAGTTTTCCATTGTTGCAAACTCGCGATACACCACAGCATCATCTGCAAAAAGCCTGAGTGAACTTCCGATGTCATCCACCAGGTCATTTATTTATATTGTGAATAGCAACGGTCCTATGACACTCCCCTGCGGCACACCTGAAATCACTCTTACTTCGGAAGGTGTTTAATGTGAGAAGATAAGTATTGGGGGCACCAGTAGCTAAGAAATCGATGAAGAAAGCACATAGTGTGGAGATCGCGTGCCTTATGTGGGCGTATCCAACCTAGCTGGGAGTATGAAGGACTGATATGATCATACAAACGAATATTGCACACGTATCTAACGCAAGCATTCACCACTAGCTCGAGGCATCTAGAATTTTCACTATTTCTGCCGTGTTGAACAACATCGCAGTAGTAAAGATTAGGCAATACTAGTGTTTGGACTAATTTTTGTTTAACATGGGTTGGAAATATTTTTCTAAATTTTTGAATTGCATGTAGGGAGGAGAGCGATTTCCGACAAGCTGTGACTGTTTGTTCTTCCCAGTTTAGGTGTTCATCCAAGATTATTCCAAGGTCTCTTACTGTTTTTTGGTATGGTAGTTGAGTACCATTGAGGAGTATTTTAGGGACTGTTTCGCGAAAGTACCGGCTGATTAACTTTGGATGAGATATAAGTATGACCTGGGATTTCTTGGGGTTTAGTTTCAGACCTAGGTTCTGTGCCCATCGAGAAACAGAGCAAAGATCTGCGTTCATACTCGTTACTGCGCCAGCAATGTTTTTGGGGCTTGGACTTATGTACAGTTGCATGTCGTCGGCATAAAGATGGTAGTTGCAGGAGCGAATCACTGAAGAAATATCATTAACGTACAGTGACAAGAGTAGTGGACCAAGGACGGAGCCTTGGGGAACTCCAGAGCGCACGCTTTTCCATGATGACTTTTCCGACCCACAAATGACTTGTTGACTTCTGTTTTTGAGGTAGCTGTCGAACCAGTGTATTGCGCTGTTTGAGAAATTCAGCTGTTTCATTTTAATTAGTAATATATCGAAGTCAACTGTGTCAAAAGCCTTGCTAAGGTCAAGCAGTGTTAGGATGGTAGCTTCACGTCTGTCCATAGCTTGTTTAATGTCATCAGTTACTTTGATTAATCCAGTTGCTGTACTATGGTGCTTTCGAAAGCGTGGCTGATATTCGTCATGGATGTTATGAGTTTTGTGGTAATCCGTCAGCTGTTCATGGACGATGTATTCTAGGGCTTTAGATATTGCAGGTAGTATACTGATCGGCCTGTAGTCACCTGGCGACTTAGGGTTGTCAGTCTTGGGTATAGGCTGAATTAAACTTTGCTTCCACTCAGTAGAATATGTACTACTGACAAGAGAGAGGTTGAAGATGTCTGTGATAACTGGAATAATAGTGTCTACGACGTTCTTAATCATGCCAATGCTCACTCCATCATTTCCTACTGCCTCGGAAGAGATACTCATAATTGCCTTGTGCACTGTGCCGGTAGTGACATGTTTTAGGAAAAACTTGTCTATCGAGAGATTGATATCTTGGGGCTGGTAATTTGTCGCTGCGTGGCAGTTTACAGCTGTTGAAAAGAAATCGTTTAATTCTTCTGCAGACGCTTGATAAACAGCGTCAGATCTTCGCTTCCCTATACCGAAACTGCGCAGCTTTTTCCACAGTGCAGCAGGTTTTGATATGCCGCATACGACAGAGCGGGCATGTCTGATTTTGGCATTCCTCACGCTTTGCTTGGTTCTGTTTCGGAGTTTCCTATAAGCTTCGTACGCCTCGGGAGTTGGGTTGCGCTTGAAGGCCCTATGTGCAGCATCACGTTTATTCATTAACTGGCGTAATCAGTGGTGAGCCACGGAGCGGGAGGTCTCTTAACCTTGACAGTGCGTTGAGGAGCATGTTTATCGACATAATTGCCGAATTTTTCCGTCTAAAGTCAGTTCATAGCTTATATCATGCCAAGGGATGTCTAAGCAATCCTTTTGAAGAGCGTCATGGTTAACATTTTTTAAGTTTCTGTAGGTTACCAGGTGAGATTTTTCTTTGGTAGTATGCATTGAGTAATTTAAGAATATCACGTCATGAGCAGAGAGTCCTGGAGCGGATGTCTGTTTGGAACGGATTATTTTATCTGGTCGCTTTGTTGCTATTATATCTATGAGTGTGTGGCTGTGTGGCGTGTGATGAGTTGGGTCCAGCGGTGTTAAAGTCATATCATTGGAGTGGAACAGTCGCCTTAGTTTTTCGGCAGAGGGAGATTTTAACTGCAAGTCGATGTTTGTGTCGCCCATAATGATTATGTGTTCATACTGTGACACGAGTGAGGACAGTGCAGACTGAAAGGAGGACATGGCACCGACGTTTGGAGGTTTATAGATTACTCCAATTAGCAGTTTCTAGCCTTAGACGAACCGATAGGAACCGACCGATCCCCTAATCACCCAGTGCCAGAGCATTACGGAGGTACGTCACGTCAGCACTGCACTCACCCAGCTATTCCGGGTTCTTAGACATTGAAGCCGCTGCTTCTAACTCTTCCATTTCGTCAGTAGACTTCACGAAACTGAGTGGATCCTGTTCCACTCCTCCCACCAAGGCCAAATCCTTGGCAGTACCTGGGATTGAAAATAAGTCTTCTATATGGGAACCAGGCACGCTGAGCACTTAGCTTTGGAGGCGGACACTCTGTATATAGAAAACTAATTTTTTGTGAAGTTTACATAGAAGTAAAGCTATTTTGTCTAAAACTGACATGGTGAGACCGTGGCTGTATACAATTAATGTAGGTTGATTCTTACAAAGAAGAAAACAGCAATCAGCCACTATTAATACTGCTATTTATTTAAGTAAATAGCGCCGTAACCGGTTTCGAACTGAAAAGTTCATCTTCAGACGGCTGTTCACAATATTTATAAGACGCACTTTACATAATTATCAGTTTTTGTAAGAATCAGCCTACATTAATTACATAGAAGTAGCTCAAACATTTTTAGAATCCAACCAATGGGCAACAAGTTAATCAATCAATCAGGTAAGCCAGTTGACATTTATTGTTGTGTGATGGATAATGCAATCACACCTGATCGCCTCCGTGTACGATGCCTGGAATCGAGTCACCTGCTGTGCTAGTGTCCTTCTGGAAAGGACGCGACAGTACGTCTAACTACCCTCACAGAGCCCTTGCTACGAGTCGTATGCCTGTTGGCCCAACGTCACCAGATGGGGAATTCCCACTCAGTCCACTGGGCCTCAACAGCAAGTTGCGATACCGGAGGTGACAGCTGGCTGGCGGACGGTTCCCAACTGGAGGAGTGTGGGGTCCCAGTGAAGGGGAAGGCCGCGGGAGGAACCATAAGGCGGGCATGCAGACTCGGTCGCGTGCCCCCAAGGACGCGCTGACACCGGCCGAGAGCCGCAGAGGCTGTCGCGTGCTTGTGGGTGTCGGGCGTCCATTGATTGCGGTGTAGCGTCGTGTAGAGGGTTGTGCGCTTATCGATCGCGCCTATGCGCGCGGCGCGGAGCGGCGCGGCGTGCCGGCGCGACGGAGGCGGCCGCCAGTTGTCCGCCGGCAGTGGACTCGACAGGTCGCCACAGCCGCCGCCTCCACAGCCAGCCCAGCCGCAGCCGCCCCCGCCGCCCTCATAGCGCAGCACTGCGTGCCCTCTTTGCTGACTGCCCGCAGACAACGCAGACTAGCGCCCATGATTGGCTCATTCTGGAACCTGTGCAGAGCGTGCCCATCCATGCCGGTGGATAAGGTACGTGTACCCGCTGTCCCGCGCCTGCGGCGCCTCCCGGACGGCGGCCGCTGCAGCAGCGGCGTCTGCGTCCGGCGGCCGTTGCCAAGTACCGCGACGCGCCACGCTTTGCGCGAGCCCGCTGCGGCCTGCGCTCACTGCCAGCCGCCCGCCGCTGGCGAGACCAACTTTTTGATAGGCACGCTGTTCGGCTAGCCATCTGTGTGGCTTCCTCGTTAGGAACTTGTCCGGCTTCGGCGCTTTTCTGCGTGAGCTTTACCGTTAAACCTAGCCACTTCCGGCCTCGCCAGGTCTTCTACTGCTAGGCGTCTAATTTTTGCAGTTAATAAATAGTCGTCTGTCGCGCTGAGCACTTTCTCGCTATCCTCCGAGAGCTAGCATTCGATATAGGACATTTTCTGACACTGTCGGAGGTTTCCTTCTGCCACCCTTAGCGTAAGGAGGTTTACGGCAGAATAGCATGCTCCCAAGCAGGTCTGAAGCTTTTTGCCCGTCACTGCCTTTTACACTAGAGCTAATTTTTCTGTGATAGAAAACTTTGAAAATCCTAGTACTCTGCTGCAACCCCAGTTTATTTTGAAGGATAATATACTTTAAAGAAAAAAACTCGATTCATCTAGCTATTACTTAATTTTAAATCTTAACTAATGACACAAAAATCTGAACACATTTTTTAAAAAGTAATTAGTATCTTCAAAGTGTCGAAAAAACAGCACTGTTATTGAAAGTTTTTAAAGGGGCACTTATTCGCTTCCCACGGAAGCTTCCCCCAGTGTCCCACAAAACACAACTCGGGGGAACCATGCACTACATGCAGAAAGACAGTGGATGCATTTCGATAAATTTCAGCTTCGTAGGGGACTTGCAGTTTCAAAAATTCAGATAGAGAGAAAGATGGATGTATCGCATGTAGCTGGTGTGCGAGGAATGTTTCACGCCTTTCTTGTGGAAGGGTGTCGTGCAAGAAAGATCGCTGCTGGCGTCAGAAGCAGGGCGGCGCAGTGACGCCTCGCAATGCGCCAACTCTGCGACGGCCGGCAGTCCTCCTTTCGGGTCGTTTACTCTTTGTGGTTATCTGTACAGCGAAGAGAGACATCTGCAACGTGGCCGGGAGTTGTGGTGGAAACGTTCAGTTAACAATTAATTGCTTTCTTTTCTGCCCACAGACCTTCCAACTGTACGTGGAAAGATCCTTACCACCCTTCAAGCCTTGAAACGTTTACTCCCGACGTTAGCTGGACCCTCTGCAATTCAAGATTCATTTTCTTCCTACACTGATCTAAAACTCCTGGAACAAATTATCTATTAGTTTTCTAAACTTTTACTGCCTTTCTCAACATTTCCGGCGCAAACAGTTCAGATTTTCACCATCTGGAATAATTAAAAAACTGAATAATAAAGAAATGTTATGCAGTCTGCTTGAGTAAATCAAGTAGCCTCGAAATATATACTGCTGAAACATAATATAATCGTTTTATGTTGCAGGAACGATACAGAGCACTTAAATTTGGACGATAGCTGCTGATCTTTGGGTTGAAATCTGCTGAATTTATACTCGTCGACCAGATTTAACCTGCAACGTGAGAGCTCATGTCAACACTTTCGCTCATCTAACAGCTCCCACATTTCGGTGACAAATGCGAATGGATTGGCGAAAAATAGGCTTCCCTAGCAGTGTTGTGGCCTCACTATCGGCAGACCACAAAACTGAAAACAGTGTTTCACAATACTCTCAATTATTGTAAGCTAATGTAACTGTGCACTCGTGTTCAAACAATAGACAGACGAGCTGTTTTCCCAGGTGTACATCCACTTCCGGTAAATGAGTGTGGATTCTAGTACGTACAGGTGTCCCCGTGCCAGTCATTTATTCTCAACTCTACAAACCTCCGCGATAATTTAAGGAGTATCAGAATGATAGTTTCGTGTAACGCCGCATGAATGGATTTTCATTGGCAGTAAAAGCTCAGCACGCACCTTCCGTGTTTGCCGTACGTAGTACTTCCAGTCACGCACACAACTTCTTTCAGTCAGTGGTTCATTTAACTTCTTTTTAAGTTTGTATAAAAATAAAACCGGGTGGTAAAAATTTATGGAGCACCACCCCTCATCGAACACCTTCTTTAAGTATCAGTACGTTATCGACATAGTTCGGCGACTGACAAGTGAAACCGCTTAGAGACACTTTGTCACGATGCAAAAAAGGAAGGAAAATGTATTCACCAACAGCTCATATATCAATCGTAGCGTCTTCTAGTGGTACTCATTAGCAACATTTTGCTTCACATCCGTAGAATGTTAAAATTGTACATAGCTGTTCAACTCCTTATCTAAATGCTCAGTATCAAGCAAAGATAGTAATTTTATATGCATTTTCACTCAGTTCATTCTGCAAAAAGTTAATCTCATTTCCCATTTTGGTAGTCTTCGCTTCGATAAAAATTTTCTGCTGAATTGTAGGAGAATGGTCAGTTGTTTGGACTTTCTAAAGTATCTGTGGCGTTCTCTGAAGTCACGTCGTATTGGAACGATAGATAAAAAATATCATATATATATGAGGGCTTTAACATTTTAGTGTGACAGTCATAATGATATTATCACGAAACAAACTGTGCGCTTGAGACTTTGACAACTTATTGGAAAGTAATCGTTATCCCTACTGAACAAGTCTTTAAGGTATCGCAAGGCAAGTACAAAAAAGAAGAAAAAAAATGTAAAAGTTTTTTAGACAGTCGCTTTAGGACGTCTGTTACTAGATTTAGAATAACTGTTCGATAAGGTATCTTTAACGTGAATGCAATAAAATAATTTGAACTGGGGTGGTGAATGATGTAAAACAATAATAACGAGTTTTAGTATACATGTCTGAATGAAATATAGATATTATTTCAATAAAACACTCTACATCGCATGTAAGTTTTATATATTTCATTTCGTGATCAGTCTCAGCATTTGTCAGACCATTTTTTTACTCCGTAAATAAGAGTATTACATATTGTAAGTGGTCAAGGAGAGATTACAATCACAGAAGTAAGATAACATAAAAGAAATGACCGGTACACCACTGGTGAGAGCGAAAGCCGGTTGTGTGGAGCAGATCGCTCTGGGCGTGTTGAATACTGCCGAGTAGAGCTCAGTCGCTCTTGGTTTTATACCGAAAGATTTCACCAAGGATATATCAGCCATTTATTTTGTCATTTTGCTTCTGTGACTGTATTCATTTCTCGATCACTTACAATATGTAATACACTTGTTTACAGGGTTTAAAAAATGATCTGATGACGGTTCGATAAAAGACCGAAACATGTCACCAAACGAAATATATACAACTTACATGCTCTCTGGACTGTTTTATACTTAAATAATTGTAATATAATCTTACCGATCGCTGTTTTCCTCAGAACAGTGTTCCAAAAAATTAGAAATGAAGAAAATCTATCATTCGATAAACCAAGTTTAATTGCGAATGGAGAAATGAGGATTGGGGTTTAGCGTGTGATACACAGCAAAGTCTTAAGAGATGAAGCAGATCCTCAAGTTGAGTAAGAAAGGATTCGTTGTTACAAGTTTAAGAAACAATCGTAGCTTTCATCTGACTGAGTTAGGTAAAACGCGTGAAACGTGACTCAAAACGGCCGGAAGAGAATCAAAAACTGACTCTACCAAAGAAGGGTCCAGTGTCATTTTCGTGGCGCCATTTCACCGTGTTTCATTCCGCTGTTGGGCTTTGAAGTCAGTACGAGTACGGTCCAAATCAGCGGGGTTACACAAAGCAGAAAATACGCAAAACCAGACACAGTTACAGGTGTCCTCCTTCACTTTAACTAGTCTCACCATGCGACCGTAGTTTTAGGAGGAACTCTTGGATGTGTACCGAACTCTGAAAGGTTGTGATTACATCACACGTAATTTTATTCTTCATTTGACACGCGACATGGTGTCTTACTGTTAGCATGATACGGAATATCGAAAAAGCCTTCAAACTGAAGCATATTACATTAAGAAAGTCACTAAAAAGTCAGAAATTCACTTGCATCATTTTGCTCTACGTATAATGATAACGTGGAAAAAGCCCTTAAAACAAATTTGCTTGAGAATTCAAAACCTCTTTCGGTTAGCTCTATAATCGATTTCCATTAGGAGTCATCGTCGACGCTCATCAAAAGATTACATCTTTCTGTTTAGGAAGCAGTATGTAATACTCGCACCATTTCGTTTAATATCCTTGTTTCATCACGACAGATGGTCTAAATATCAAAGTAACCTACCTAAAATTTACCATATATGAGCAGTAAACGATTCAAAATATTGCTGTCATTTTAGCAAAGATGCCGTAGATCGGGAGAAACATAGAGATTGTATTAAAAACGAGTTGTAATTTACAACGCAAATCGAAAGAAATAGCTTCATTAACCATTCACGGACAAATTAAAGTAACACTTTACAATGTAAACTTTGCATTATGAAGATCTATCTAGACTAACTTCTTGTCATTCAGACCTAAACAATAACACCAAAAAATGTGGGTTTGCGAATTTCTAAGCACAGTATTATTTGTTTCCGATTTTGTATCCAGTGTATCATGTTTTCGACAATGGAGTTGCTAGTGAAGCCAAAATCATTATCTGAATGTGAACAACACAATCTTAATGTGAACATTACAATCTAAGATCTGAAACTGGACGTAAACCCCGAAATTCAATAGTATGCCTGTCATCACCGCAACCAGTTCCTCAATGAATTAGAGAAGATATATGATAAATTTAGGCAATTAATTTTATTGGATACTCGTTTGTATACGAATCAATGCAGGCCCTAATCTTCTTTTCTACATTCGTTAGCGAAGTGAATACTTTTGACAGATAACATCACAGGCACGCGTAATTCGATAATTATTTCACTAACAGTATAAGCACTTGTTCAATTACCTGCTGCAGTCTCTCGTGATGATGCGCTAATGGATTGATTTTAATACAAAAATACAGCACGAATAGTCAGTAGGAACATTTCGTCTTGGTGTAAGGGTGATTAGTAAATAAATACCAAAAGAAACAAAAATTATTCTACATTTCCAAGCGACGTACGCAAACTTGTCGTGTCGTGTGAGGACAGATTAATGGTGCCTAACTGAGTGAAGTGCAACTTTATTGACAAAAAGTCCATGAAATTTTATTTCATTTTACGTTTTTTTTCAAGAACTTCCGCTCACGACCAATAAAGCTGTTCAGATAACGTGGAATGAATTTGTAACTTCAAAGATCCCAGTGCGAAGTATTATTGTACTTTTCACCATTAGTACTCCACAGAAGTACCTTATTTTAAAATTTTGTAAGATGTATGTCACAATTTTTGAGCTGTACTAAACGTTGTTTTGGTTCTGTAAAGCAGAATGGGTCGGTTAAACTGCGTTTATGAGAAGCCAGTTTTGCAGTAGCTTTGTAACAACAGACACTAAGTTGCCTGAAAAATTTCTGCAGAAAATCTCGAACCCAGCACAGAGTGACAGATATACAGTAGGAGGTAGAGAAGTTCACACTAAAAACATGGTCGTGTAAATATCTCGTAATTATATATTCTTTCCACCAAAATTGTTAGAAATGACAAAAATTTGAGTTGTAGAGACATGTACGTTACTTCCTCCCTCTTTTAAATCACACCAAAACAAAGCATAAGAAACACTGGCTATTTTTACCAGCACGAAGTCCGACATACTTACAGAACTGTAATACCGTTGCAGCACAACTAACGTTTTCAGTAAGAGAAATTTATCAAGGAAACTTGGCAGTATTGTCGTCGACGAAATTTTCATCACTAAGAAATGTTTTATTTTCAGACGAAAACATTTCTTCTGATACTAAAAATCATTTTAAAACGAAGAAAGAGTGCACAAAGTGTCGCACGAAACTACTAAAAGCCATGAAAAAAAAAATAGAAAGTGCATTATCTCATTAATTTTCTGTATGATAATTTCCGTAACTTTTTACCTACTAACGCAAGACAAGTACGCCTACTTTTTCTTGATTTCTCGAAATATAGCCTCACATTTTTAACGGTATTCGAGAGGCTTTGAAGGAGGTGTGCAGTAATAGGGCACGAGTTATGTTTTGCATAGAAACTTCTTCGATCAAATGGTAAATAAGTTAAATAAGGCGTCAAGAGTTCCCGTTGGTGGAATTACTTTCCTGTTGTCACATAAAGCTCAAGTAACTGATCAGAACTAGCGTTTTGTACTTTTTCATAGGTTTCGTATTTCCTGAGTTTTCGTTCCTATTATAACAGCTGTAACAAACCTTACATTACCACACTTCTCTTCATAATCCATCTCTAGTCCATTTAAAAAGGTATAAAGTACCATTAAAATACTTGCTTCAGTATCTCAGAAGCTACTTATCGTTAGAGTTAACATCCATGCAGCAAACTGCTCACTCTTTTACTTATTCATCACCATCATCAGCCATCTGGCACCCAGTGCTAGGTAAACGACTACTCTACACTTTTCCATGATTTACCATCTTCAGTTACAAGCATGTATGTTTTCTGATTTCATGTATCCGCCTACCATTAAGTCTTCGCCTTTGTCTTTTCTCAACTCTTGGGCTCCAAGAAAGAAATTCTTCGATCCCTCTACCAGCCACTCACTTAGTTACTTGACCCTCACCTTCCCCTTCAGTTCAGTTTCTTTAATTTAAATTACGCCTTACATCCTAGGTGGTTTCTTAGTCGATTTCTTAGTTTTCCTATCACTCTTATCAATTTACAACAAGATCTGTCCATTGATGTTGAGTAACCCTCAGTTTTGAATGGATTTATCACTGCCGTAAGTCAAAATTACTAAGAGATACAAGTTATGGTTTTCCCTTCTCAGCAATTTTGTGTGGCTAGTTTTGATTACTATATTTGTCGACCGAAGGAAGTCCACACAATTTCTACTCTATGGTTTATTTCTTCTCCAGTTCATCTAGTCGGTGTCGTCATCCACCTTAAATACAAAATCTAATCAGCTGCATATGTAAAATAATTACTAATGTGTACTCTTTTCATTTCGACGTAGTTATCGTACGTATTTTTAGTTTTACTATAATTAATTTGCAGGAATAGTATCTAATTTCCTTTCTAACACCAACGTTGTTGAAATATATTTGCAGTAGACACAAACAGTACAGTGTCATCAGCAAATAGAATTCTTTAACTGATACTTGCCCTTCCTTATAATATTTTATAGTGCTGAAACCTATCACTTGGACTACAGAGAATAGTTTTCGTTATATATAACCTTTTCACTTGGCCTCTCTGAGGAATTTCTCACTACCCTGATGTAACTTAATGGGATTTTTACTATCGATCTTGTTTCTCAAGAGCTCATCGCGGTGATTTTGGTACAACGGAGTCAAAAGCTTTCTCAGAAACTCTGAATAGAAGACGAAATATTATTTCATAATCATCACTCAGTTGTATCAATTAGTTCTCGGCATGCATTTAACCACTGTGCTATGTCTGCCTCTAAAGTCGACTGTTCTAATAATCTTTCTTTGTAATTTTTGCTAACTTTAATGAGTATCTTCTACGTTATGGGAAGATGCTGGTCAGTCTATGGTTTTGTTGTAACTTGTGTTTCTACTTATTTGCTTATTATCACCTTTCAAAAATCGCCTCGACATCTTGTACCATTTATGAAATGTTACGGATATCCGCATTATATTGGATAATCTGCATGGGCGTTCCACGTCTGAGGTACTTGCAGTAGCTGAATAATGGCTATAGTTACACACTATTGTCAGAGGCGGTTTATCCGCAACAGATACTACGGGCCCCATATTCTTACCCCGCATCCGCACTCTAAAATAGTTCAGAAGTAAATTAATCTTCCGAAGTTTGGAACTGAAAATTATTATGTTGTTTAAGATTGTGTGTACAAGATTGTGCAGCAGGTTAACGAACAACTGAAGAACGCAATGATCATAATTCTATTACATTAAATCACAAATTTGCATAGGAGTTTGAGTTTGAGTTCCAGCGCAGTATTATCGACAGAAATTGTTTATTTGTTACTGTTAAATAACCTTCTGCAAAAGTCATTGTATACGCTCCCATCAAACGACGAAGGTCACTGAGTGAAACTGTCGTATAGTCAGAATTCCTTTCAATTAAACGTAGTGACAAACTAGCTAAGTTAATGCTGTTTTTGCAATCCTGTTTATGGTCCTTTCACAAATTTTAAGTTCAGCCTGTATGACTTTACAGTAGATTTGTATATCATCTTTCCGTGGATATCTACGAATTTCACATCCGCATTTAAGTGTTTTACTCACTGAGATACGCCACTTTGGTCATTCTCTCATGACGAATGACTCATTGTCAGACTTCCAGCTTGCACCATTAACAACGTGTATCAGGTGTTTCACGACGTTTTGCTCAACATCACACCCGCACTTCATTCTATCCAGGAATTCAAACTATGGAACTTAATAATAAGAAGGGTCTTGTTTTTTATGGTGAGCTGTAATCAGTTTCGAGACATTCTGTACAGTTCAGAAGAAACCGTGAGTTCTGTTTGATTGCAGTTCGATTAATGGAAAAATATTCTAACAACTCTACTCGGTGAGTGAAAACCAAAGTATGAATAACCTGGTCGCTTGGTGAGTTTCAGTGTATACACGACGTAAATAGGCAGTCGCCAAAAAGTTTTATTTTAGTTCAGCTATGGAGTACCTTATTATTTCTAGCAGGCACACTAGTACTTAAATTCGGGAAATAAAATTTTATTATATGTTATAGAAGTAAAAAATACGTTAAAAAATTAGTACAGCGCTACGCGCCTCTTGCGATCTTAAACAGTTTCTGATTGTTTTCAAAAATGTGTGGGAATTCCAGAGGGGCCAAACTGCTTAGGTCATCGGTCCCTAGACTTACACACTACTTACACTAACTTATACTAAGAACAACACACACACCCAAGCCCGAGGGAGGACTCGAACATCCAGCGGGAGGTACCGCGAAGTCCGTGACATGGCGCCTCAAGCCACGTGGCCACTTCGCACGGCTCCGATTGTTTTGTCAATTTTAAATATTCTACACAGAGTGATGTAGCTATTGATGATGAAGTGTATGTTAAGATGCTTTGAGAAGAATCGATTCGTGTGTCATGTTATTTAGGAAAACACACAGTCGTTTGCCTTGAGTGTTTCAGGAATTACGGATTTTTTCTATTAAAGATGACTGAGTACCTTAGACTACGCCTTTGGACTACGCCGTTAAGACTGTGCCGACATATCCCTCGCTCTGTTTAGCATTTTATATAGATTTGATGCGGGTAGCCAATTCTTCAAAATGCCTACTTTAATTTATAATGACGACCTGTTTCGAGCTGTTACCAGCACACTCAATCTTATGCGCGTGTTAGCTAACACGAATCAGCATATATCACTTCAGGACACACAGATTCATGCTTTCGGCAACTGAATGGAATGGTGCAGAAATGATTGCTATTTTCTGTAAAATTTCCCGGCGAAAAATGATTTACGAGTGTGCTCTGTAAACCAGGAGCAAATGCAATCCCATCCCTGAAATATTGGAAGTATGCTACCTTCTGAAAAATATACATGTTGAGAAAATGTGTCTTCAGTTCAAGCATAAGGATTAATACAGCTATGAAACAAAGATAAGGTTTTAGTTATTTACAAAGTCATCTTGATCCACTTCGGGTTTGAAATAGCCGTCTTAAAATGGGTGATAGGGATTACTTTCATTTTTAAGCCTGTCGCTGGAGGTGTTTTAGCGTGTTTCTAAGCTACACAAACGTCGTATATAACTAATAAAACTTCTCAGATCTTGCTGATCCCACCAGACGTGCCGATATACCTGTCAGGAAGGAAATCATTTTTGGAGTTCAGTATGAATTGCTCCTGACACTTCCCAACTAAGATTTTTCCTTAATTTAATGCTCTTCAAAATTTGTCCTTGCATAATTACGGTCTAATACATATTGTGGGTCTGCTTTTCGCCGGTTGATGCTTAGGAAATGACAATAATTCTCATTATGTCACCTTAATTGAATTTCGCAGAGATATATATGGCGCTCGTTCATCAATCCGCATTCTGAGAACCTACTTTCCCAATAAACATTTACAAGGTTGGAGAATATACGACACAGTATCACACTGATAAATGACCCGATGAACAGGCATGAACAATAAAAAGCTTGTAGGAGAAGCTGAAGGCAAAATTTGTAAATTCTTAACAGACAGCGATTTTTAAATAAATAATTTACGTCTACAGTGTGGCAGGCTGCTGTTTCTCAGCTACAATAACTGTGGTAGTAATACAGCACCCTGAAATACCCACATTGTTTGCAGACTGCAAATTTGGTTCTAGATTAAGTATAGTGTGAATAAAATTTATTCAATCTATTCTCGAGAAAATTGTATCAGTATATAATGGTACTTGAATTATGTAACCATTACGGCACCTCACCTCAACCTCTCGATACCGGCAATATTCTATTGTGTTTCTGTAAAATAGATTATATATTTCTGTGACAAAATTCAGATTTGATTTCATTAATGTAGAGGTACTTCCATACATCGATATGTATATATTGCAATGATATTAATCTTATGGGTATTCTTTCTTTTGTCACTATGATCATTGACGTACTTGTAACTCTGATTTTTGGGCGCGTAAGCGATTATTAGAGAGTCAAGCTTTGGTCGTCATGTTAAAAAGGCGCAGACTGTAGTCAGTTTATGAAATGTGAACTTTAACAGTGAGGAGGATATTTTCAAGTATGTTTTATATTGTGAAGTGATGTTTTGGAACGAGTTACGTGATATTGCAATAAAAGTAGTAAAAAGAAGTGTAACTTAAATTCGGAGTGCTGATTACTTTCATACATCACCATTCTCCTAACTTGCAAAAGTTTAATCTTCAAAAATGGTTTATGAAACATATCTTTAATACTTTTGTATATCGAAGAATAACACCTAGGCCTCTTTGCATCCGGAATGATCACTACCTAGATTTTCGACGATTGAGCCATGAGTTCACAACGAGACCAGCGGGGGAAACATGAAAAGATGAGTGCCTAGTTTATCCACTATTTCAAGAAATGACTTTATTAACTGTGCTCTACGAGCGGTTCTAGGCGCTTCAGTCTGGAACCGCGCGACCGCTATGGTCGCAGATTCGAATCCTGCCTCGGGCGTGGATGTGTGTGATGTCCTTAGGTTAGTTAGGTTTAAGTAGTTCTAAGTTCTAGGGTACTGATGACGTGAGATGTTACGTCCCATAGTGCTCAGAGCCATTTTCTTTTTTTTTTTTTTTTTTGGTCTGTGCTCTGATGACACCTGCCACATAATACAACTTCGTTGTTGGCCGAAAATGCAATATTTATCAGCGTCAGCAACACTACAATCATAATTAATTTTTGACCTTTGTTGTGGTAGGGTTATTAGTAATTGGAATACGTGCACAACCATGATATATAATGTACGCCAGATGAAACCGTGACGACCCCACCAGATCTTCCGATTCGACTGACAGCAAGCAAATCATTTTCGGAGTTCAGTATATATCACTAGTGGAGCTTCCCAACTGTGCTTTTTCTTTAAGTTTCTCGTACCATAGCAGGTTGTTAAACTAGTTTAAGTCACTCCGCCGGGTGTGCTTGCGATACGAATCTCCAACATGCTTACTGGATAATCCGCTTTAACCATGACTTTCTTGTACCTCATATTGACATTTACGTTTGCCGTTCAGCACCGCCACCTTGTCTAGTATGTTATCCTACAATTTTTCCAGTCTTATTCCAGATCTTCCTTTTCTTATGTTGGGAGGAGTCCTTCAGAGCAATAACTCGAAGGCAGCCGGCTCTTCGACGTATCCAAACATTACGATTTGTCCTTTAGCTTCAGTTACTGGCAGCATTTGTTTCCTTTTCTCGGCAAATGTTAGCGCCTCACAAAGCAAAACGGGTAAAAGGACTATTAAGCACTGACCAGGAGAAGAGTCTTTATTTCAGAATCTGAGAGAATATGAAAAATTCTCTGCTAGCGATTGCTACCCCAAGCCTTACAAATCGTGAAAGCGGGCTGAAGTTAGTGTACAGAACTACCATGACAGAAACTCGATGTAAGGTGTACTAAGTACCTATTTATTTCACGAACTAATAAAAATAGTCATAAAAAGAGTGTCCTGCTTGGCCGAAAATGGAATGTCATCGATAATAGAGAGGTCATCAATTGTGCAGGGCTACGTACCGTTAGGTTGGGGTACCGCGGTCCCTCGCCCGCACCGCCTAGTACCTCATTAGGACACGCAGTGGAGCGTACTGCGGAGGCGCTGCAGTACGAACGACTCACAAGTCTGAATAAAATTCCGAGGCTTCGTCTCGCTCCAAAAACATGCTGTTTAATTTCATTGTCACAGATGCTATTATAATAAGTTGCCAGAAAAGAAGTAGATGGACATCGTAGTTTTCGCTCCGTAAGAGTAACAAAATATCCCGTGGGGAGAAGCCCTCGGTTTCAGAGGTTTGTGAAAGAGGAAAGAGATCAGTGCTAACTAACTTGAAAAACGTCAAACTGAGTGACAGCTGAATCCTGGGGTAACATCAGGCTGGGAGATCAGGAGTATTCACAGCGCACCCAAAGAGGACAGAAATTTTCTCGGTCAGCTCGCGACGCTCAAGTCGCGATGCCAGCGATTGCATTGGATTAGGGGAAAATTATTAAATGTTATTATCGTTGACAGTATTCTCATTCAGAGATAGTTTATCAATTTTCAGCATTTCGGAAGTGGCTCATGGATAGTAAAAATAAATACCTCTTCCTGCTATCCTCGCGAGTGGATGAGTCGTTTAGTCCTGTAAGAAATAGTGCATCCAGTTCTGAAATACATTGTAAAAAATGTATCACAATACATCAGGTAGGAATTTGAATTGTGTTCTGCATATTATTTTAATACTACATTGATATAAAGAATCAGCTTCTTCTCTTACATGGAAAATATAGAGACGTTTCCAATATCAAATCAGAGAAATTGATATGATAAGGTAACGGAGCGGTACAGCTTAGGTTGTAGTAAAACTTCAAGCTTTGCGTGATCAAAAAATTCCAGATTCCAAAGTCACTACTTCCCGAACCCCACACTTCATTAGTTCCGCTCACAATTGTCAAGTTACTCTGTGTATAAACACTCTTTGTCGCCGGTTGTTGAAACACTAACAATTAAAGCAAATATGAGCCTGTATTAACGGATACTTCTGTAGATAGTTGAGCACCAAATCTCTCTTCTTTAGCACATATCCCACCTTGTTTTCCCTACAGTTTCCATGCTCCACAGCTACGGCAATAAAAGAAAACGAACATATGCGTACCGTTCATAAACTTTTGTTTCGCTCTACATTGGTTTCGGGTTCAAAGATCATTCTTTAGTATTACACTGTTCCAAAGACGTTCAAATGGTTCTGAGCACTATGGGACTTAACATCTATGGTCATCAGTCCCCTAGAACTTAGAACTACTTAAACCTAACTAACCTATAGACATCACACAACACTCAGTCATCACGAGGCAGAGAAAATCCCTGATCCCGTCGGGAATCGAACCCGGGATCCAGGCCTGGGAAGCGAGAACGCTACCGCACGACCACGAGCTGCGGATTCCAAAGACGTTATTAGTGCCTCATGCTTTACTGTGAATCCACAACATCAATTAAATGTTAATTCTAAACACTCCAAGAACCTACATTGTTCAAAGGAAAAATTAAATTATAATACGAGACTTTATTGATATTATATCTAACGCAGGTAAAGGGTTATATATCGGACTACAGATTTTCAATATGTATTATAAAGTGTTGTGTACGACACAATGTAGTAAGTGATTCTTGCAGTATTAAAGTGCAGAATATTTGTTTCAAATTGTAGAATTTTGTATTACATATGAGTTTTCCCATTTATGTCACATAAATTATATATCATTTAAATGAACACCACAGGGTGAGCAGGTGGAGTCACAGCCAATAATCTACATTTACATTATTCGTACGAGAAACGACGTCCCTAAATACTGCAAAAATAACGGTAGAAAACTCAGGCTGCCTGTTATGTAATATATAGTGCCCGAGTGTCAGTGAGGTGTGGTGATTACACAATTAATCTGTAGTCCCAGGTATCACACTGTCAGTGCCTTGTATTATATTTTGATTCCCCTATTCTTTATTAAAAGGTCTTTATTTAATAAGCATTTTTGACAGTTCTTTGGCGATTGTAGATAATTTCTTTCATAGACCACCAGAAGGTGTGAATAACTTATTTGTAATAGCGTAACCTTAAAAATGGACTTGGAGCCTGAAATCGTGGCTGTGTGAAATAATAAAATGTAAAACGTAGATCAAATGTGTTAGCTGTGTAATGATTACAATTTTCAAAAAGAATGGATAATCAAGAAAAGGAACATCACCGATTTGTAAGGTGTTACAAGTATCGTCATTCGGTAATGCACAGAAATAGAAATGAATTGCTTATCAGTGGTCTACTTTACTAGAAGTAATTTCTGTAATTCCGTACTACTGTTCACAGTGATATCTTTAAACTTACATTTAGTGAAATGTGCAATTAATAGGAGGTCTCAATTAATTTTATTTCTATCTGCCGGCACATCGAAGTAAAGGCGAACGGTTGACGTGAGTCAGCCAAACCGGTAAAAATTTAAATTTTCTTGTTGTAATTATCTTTATTTAAAAGAAACGCCGAATATTTATCTGTGCGTCTGTGGAAGCTGCCTTCCACTACCGTCTTCACTTCCCGAAGTTTTCTCGTGTCTGGCGTATTGTACAACCAGTGGTTGTTGGTATTTATTACTTCTTTTAATATATTTTGATGAGAATTGGTTTTTGCTTCACTGTTATCAGTTATTGCAGATGATAAAAATTTGATTTCACATTCCACAACTCTCTTTTTTTTTGGCTTTTAGAACTCTGACTTATTTGACTGTCTTCATTTTATACCTGCAATTAATTTTATTTTGCCCCGCGGGATTAGCCAAACGGTCTAGGGCGCTGCAGACATGGACTGTGCGGCTGGTCCCGGCGGAGGTTCGAGTCCTCCCTCGGGGATGGGTGTGTGTGTTTGTCCTTAGGATAATTTAGGTTAAGTAGTGTGTAAGCTTAGGGACTGATGACCTTAGCAGTTAAGTCCCACAACATTTCACACACATTTGAACATTGTAAAAAAAAATTATTTTCGTAAGACTTCGTGTGGTAGGTGAGTTCACAAAAATACAGCTACCTGTAGCGCAATGGACCACCAATGATCCTTTACTAATAAAGCAAAAACCGCCTGGTGAAAAACTTCCTTAATTTTCAGTTGGCTTCACACAAAAGGCCAGATAATACTCGTTAAGTAACAGACACTGCGTAAGGTAGTCAGAAAAACAAATCACACGAACATAGCCATAAGTTTCACTTTCTGTGTATACTTTTTTGCTATCCGGTGTTGATTAACCCGTACCTTCTCTTCTGTGCTGCCGTGACATTTACGCTAGAAAAGGGGAGAGCGTAGCATGTGGCATACAGACGAACCACCTTCATCTGACATGTATTATTTCCTGTTCTCTTAAGGGAAAAACGGGAAGTTACTTGAAATGCAGCAACTCTTCCTTCTCTGCAACTCGAGTCAGCTTCTGTCACTTGAAATAATCGGAGAAAGTCTGTCGGAATACCAGTAGGGTGTATGTCTTCAAAAAACCGTGTAGTAAAGCATTAAAATGAGAAGCAAAACAACGGAAGGAGAAAAGTCAGTATAAATGCTGACAGAGAGATATCTTCGAAAGATCTGAATTAACACTCAGCCGCCATTCTGCGCGCATAAGACAGAAAACTCGATTTCTTTTGAGCCTTTAAGTCTGTATGCAAGAAGAGCTCGCTATTAGCACTGTGTTGAGGTACGAGTCGCTTCCCTCCTTGCAGTAGCCAAATGAACGGTCGCGTGGCCACTGCATTGCAGATGTTCCGATGCCACCGCGGCACGACGCAGGTAGCAGACTGCTTTACGCTCATAGAAAGGAGCAAGCTTACAAACACCTGTGCATCTTATAAAGTAGCAACTTTTTAAACGCATTAGTTGCTAGTAGCGGAACTTGCAGCCTACGGAAACCCTCACACAAAGCGAAAACATAAAAGCTCAATCTGGATACTCCTTATTGGCCGCCAAACTATTTTTCATTTAGGCCGGGATACATAGCAAGCATCTACACAGAAAATCGCAACATTTCTTTATTAACAGACATTTCGTCATGGTCTGTCCGTGACTGCAGCTTTCAGGTTATGGGTAGTTTTGCCAGTAATATACCATTTTCAGTCACAGTAAAGGGCGAGTCAAAAGTCCTTGGACACCTTCATAAGTTGGGAGATTAAAGGGAAAATTGAAATGTGATGATGGGAACATAGGTTTGATGTGGGGCCGCAACTTTTGGAGTGAATGTCATTCATGGCCGCCATCTTGAAATCCGCCATTTGGGACATGTATGGCCATCAGTCCCCTATAACTTAGAACTACTTAAACCTAACTAACCTAAGGACATCACGCAACACCCAGTCATCACGAGGCAGAGAAAATCCCTGATCCCGCCGGGAATCGAACCCGGGAAACCGGGCGTGGGAAGCGAGAACTCTACCGCACGACCACGAGCTGCAGACATACGGGGTCTTATTTTCTGATATACTTCAGTTTAATGTAATATACAGAGCGTAGCAGCGCATTCTTATTCATATATCTCCGTCATAAGGCATAACGGAACTATGGCAGTAAAAAAATTGCGATCAATTGTAAAATCAATTCATATTCTTTCATACGGTATACCAAGCACTCAAATCCTTAAAATCAATAGTGAGTAGAGAGATGAAGATACGGTCTAAAATGTTTATCTGAATTATTATTAATTAGATAATTATACCTGAAATAGAAACGCCGAAATTTTGCAAGCTTGTTGGAAACTAAATTGTCATCAGAATTCCAGGTTTGTTTTTATATATTTCCCTTTTTCGTCGAAATGTTTCTGACGTAGTTAGATGAAGTTACCAATGAACTTGATGGGATTCGTTTACTTTATTCATTCTCCTTCCTGCAGCCTAGAATGCTGCACAAACATTGGTTCTTTTCTTCAGTAACGTGAAACCTTAATAACTACTTTTTACACGTACTGTACTGATCCATTTTTGACAAGCCGCTAAACACTAAAGTTCGTTCTATTATTATACCACAAATTTTGTAACGGGTAATACTTCAGGTTTATTTTCGTTCCGTGCATATTCAGTTGCTCATTATCGGCAAAGGAATATAAAACTGAGGCTACGAACTTCTTGTTAGAAATATGTCGAAACTTGTTCTCAGCTGACTGTGAAGTACCTCCCGCTGTTCACAAAACAGTGAAATCAGCGATTCAGTAAAGACGTGAAACTAACTGCGGAAAGTGAGAGTTATTTTCCACTGGATCCATTAATTTCAGCGTGTGTACAGTAACTATATACCGTAGTAATAAATGAATGTGACTATTTTTGTTAATTTACGTGACTTCCATCTAAAATGAATCTATAAATCGTCAATTTCTCAGTGATGTATAGCCGTATGATTTCCACTTAACAGTTTTCACAGATACCACACTCATTACAAAAGTATTACCCAGCATAAGAAATGTCGATTCCTCTTCCAGAACAGTTCCTCATTCTTCAAACATTTGTAACCCAAGCGTAGAAATGTCAGACGTTCTTAGTACCAAATCTCTTGTCAAGAGAATAAGAAAAACAATATATCTCGTTTTGCACATACCGCATTTTCATACATGTAATTGAGACAATATCCTGATACCACAGAATTATCCTATTCACCACATCGTTGCAAGAAATAATAAGAGAAAATAGAAAATAAATATTTTTTAAGAACGTTCTAGGTGCGATACCACGGAACTGACTGGTTCTAAACATCCTAAAGAAGATTTTTGCATCAGTTACCATTAATACTGAGGCACTGCCCTTTATTTGTGATAGTACAAGTACAGAAATATAGCAGTAATGTTTCAACTAGTAGAACTGTAGTAAACAAAACCATTCACTCATTTACTTTTTACATGACAACAACAAATTTAATTTTAAGAAAAGAATTTTTCAGCTTTTACGTCTGTTTCTTACATAACTCGATTCATGGGATCGCGCTGATAACCTCGCCGTTGAGCGCCGGTAAGCACCAACACAATTCTTGGGATCGGGTACTACAAAGTTTACTGTAGAACTTTCCGTGCTGTTAACGAAGAAATGGGAGAGCCGTAACATTTTCTTTCTGGCAACTGATAAAATCGTTGATCTTTCATTTGAAGTACGGTCCAGAGTACATCGTCTTTATTCCTTCCCCTTTTGAATACATTGACATTTTTTCTTTCTTTTATTCCAGAGCGGGAATTTTTAACAGCTATCTGAGATAGATGACTGTCAGACACTTTGCTCATACTGCGTTTGGAGATCTTACACACCTGCACTGACAACAATGTCGCAGCGGCATATTTAAGATCCAAGAAGACAGTTGTACGCATTGCAGTTACATGAAATGGCTTCGTAGCTTTAGCTGACTCAACAATCGTGTGTAAATCTTGCGGAACAAAGACTTTGAGGCATGACACTTGGAACTCCAGATGTAAGCACTGCTTGGTACAAACACCATATGCCATCTACCAACGACTGTCTGAAACATTTTTTCCCGTGATTTGGTATTTAGAATAAGTCTAGACTCAGGTAACAGAAAATGGAGAGCACAACGGTAGTGTAAACTTGTTTTGTGAAAAAATAGTACTTAAAACGGTTGACATTTACACTCATCAATTGTTTTCAGTTTTCTTTCTTAAGCGAATCAAAGCAACTGTAAGTTAGTTCCATAGAAAAAGTATCGTCGATCTGGCTACAAGTCTCTCATCATTAATTAACAAATAGTATTTGGAGAAATTAATATATTATCAGCTGTTAGTTTTATTATAGTCAAGGAGGTGTTTCTCTCAACGAATTAACATTTTAGGCTCTCATTTGGCTTTTCTACACGTTTTAATAATTACAATGGTTTTACAGGTTCATAAAAGCGATTAACAGATCGCTACCAATTGACAGAAAGATAATATCTGGAAAAATAGTTTTTCGTGTGTGGATTACATTATTCAGTAGACTCGGATATTAATTTATACTTAATAAGTACTTCAGTTTTTTTACGAATTATATCTGTTTCATAATGGTATAGAATGTCTGATTCAGGATACAGACATTAGGAAGTGAGATGAAATTCGCGCTCTAGCTGTAGTAACAGAAAATATATTGTGCAATTTCTTACAGTGAAACAACGTGAACGAACGTGAAAACTTTAAAACCTTTGTGGAAGTACTTGTAATTCCTGAAAATAATTAATGTCATTTCTGTGTCAAAGTTAAACACACTAGCTTTGCCAGGAAGTTGTGCGAAACAATGTTGAACCCTCCGACGTTGACATTTGCAAGTCGAGCGTATCAGAAAATAACAAAGAAGAAAGCTGTTTCAATTCCAAGAAATGTGGTACCGTTGACACTACCTCTGAGACTGACAAACACACTATGCTGCATATTCTAGATCAAGAATGGTGAGAATGCACATATCTGCATCAGTTACGCCAAGTTATTCGTTGAATGGGTGACTACCGTTTGAATGCTGATAGATCCCTCACATAAACCGTATTTCATTTCTTAACTGATGAAAATACAACGTCGCTGATCAATGTCACAAATTGACTAAATCAGTCTCTCTATCTCCCTCTCTCTCTCTCTCTCTCTCTCTCTCTCTCTCTCTCTCTCTCTCTCTCTCACACACACACACACACACACACACACACACACACACACACACATATGCATACACATACGCACACGGAACCTCTCTCTCTCTTTATATTGCAGTTTATCCCGTCGTAAGGGTCCCACTTTTTTTTACGATTTTGCAAACTGATTTTATTTTTACTTTGTGGCTGTTTGTTGACCTTTCTGTATTTACAGTCGTCAATGAACGTAAAGGAGAGAAATTATCTGCACTACCTGTTCGTGAATCGTGAAATGTTTGATCTGTGTGTAATCAGATTCAGCTGTTTGTGTAACGTATTTTCGGAAGTGGAGGCGGAGTCTGAGGACGAGAACAGCATTTGCTTAAACGGGTGTGGACAGCAGCTTAAGAACTAAACTCCGTTTCGCCGACGCAGCACATCAATTCCGTCGATCCGCCATGGGAATTCGATCCGGGTCTGGCACATTGCTGCATCTGGCAAGCTAGTGGTTCAAATGGTTCAAATGGCTCTAAGCACTATGGGACTTAAGATCTGAGGTCATCAGTCCCCTAGACGTAGAACTACTTAAACCTAACTAGTCTAAGGCCATCACACACATCCATGTCCGAGGCAGAATTCGAATCTGCGACCGTAGCAGTAGCGCGGTTCCGGATTGAAGCGCCTAGAACCGCTTGGCCACAACGGTCGGTTGCAAGCTAGTGCGCTGCGTGTTAAGTTGTATGGGGAGGTCACACTTGAACGCATTCAACATCGTATGAAATTTTTTAAAGCTCTGCTAAGTTATACCTGGACGTATATAGGAAATTAGAATCATTTTTTAGCGGTTCCCGTGGTCCTCGGTGGTTCGTCACAAAGTTGTAACGTTAGTATGACTTGTTCTATTAGTTACACCAGTTACCTATGTTTCTTGTAAAAATACCATTAAAACCGTAAAAATGCCTGTAATACGAAATCATTCTGATGCGAAATCTTTCGATCATAGGCGCACGTCTGCATACAGATGCAAAAATAGTGTGATCTGGCTGCCGCCACTATGGGAACGTTTTAGCATAACGTCGTTGTGTAGCTCTTCCATTGCACTCAGTGGACTCATGCACGGGGCGTACAGCGGCCAACTCTTCATCACTGAACCTATTCGTAACACTGTGCATCGGTGTTAACGTACGACTAACACTGCTGGAAAAACCAACCCGAAAAAGGAACGTGCAGTACTGAGTGAAACCTGGAGAACAAGTAGTAAAGTGTTCATTACTGTAGTCAACAGCAGTTACCGTGGGCGAACGGAACACGTTTGTTTCCAACCAAGACAGACAGCGTATACCAACGACATTTCCACTGTTCCGAAAAATGTTTCTGTGCAATCCAAAGGTAAATGACGGTAGGAAGTCATTGTTAGTTGGTTGATTGATTTGTGGGAGGGGACCAAACAGCGAGGTCATCGATCCCGTTGGATTAGGGACAGATTGGGACGGAAGTTGACCGTGCCCTTTCAAAGTATCCATTCCGGCATTTTCCTGAAGTGATTTAGGGAAATCACGGAAAACCTAAATCAGGGTGCTGCATGCTGGTTTGAACTGTCGTCCTCTTGAATGTGAGTTCGCAGTGCTAATCACTGCAGTACCTCGCTTGGTAGGAAATCAAAAGAATTGTAATAACGCTGTAACTAGTCACGTGGCTCACTCAAACAAAAATACTCAGAAAATATCCCTGAAGAAATAGAGCAAGCCGGCCGCGGTGGCCTAGCGGTTCTATGCGCTACAGTCCGGAACCACGCGGCTGCTACAGTCGCAGGTTCGAATCCTGCCTCGAGCATCGATGTGTGTAATGTCCTTAGGTTACTTAGGTTTAAGTAGTTCTAAGTCTAGGGGACTGATGACCTCCCATAGTGCTTGGAGCCATTTGAACCATTTTTGAACTAGAGCAATTTTGCCTGTGGAGATCGCATTCATCTTGTGTACTTGATATCATCTGAGTTAATATTAGATTTCTCAACATTTCGGTGACATTCTCACTCTGACTATTCATGTTGCCCGTCTTCGTGTACGTTCAATATTTCCTGTTGGCGCTATGTCGAATGGGTCCGATACACTTCAGCAATATCCTACGATCATGAATACGTGGTTTTTGTTAGCAATCTCTTTTATAGAATGACTGCATTTACACAGTATCCTACCAATGCGCCAGAGGCTGCCACCTACTTTTCTTACAATTGTGATCATTCCATTTCATATCCCGACCAATACGTGTTTTGTGAAGCGCAGAATTTTACATTTACGAAGATCTTAAGCGATTATCGATCTTTCCCCCACATTGACTGAATATTTGTGCGACTTTCTTCAGATTGCAGTGAACCACCGTATAACTGCTCGATCTTCGAAAGAAGTCTGCAGTTTCTATTCCCTGTCAGGCCATTAACATACAACATAAGTTGGAAGGAGCCCAACACACTTGCTCTGGAGTACAATAGTTTACTTCTACATCAGTCGATAATGCAAAGTAACATACTGCATTCAGATCACCACGACATCCTCAATCCAATCCAAAATTTTGTTTGACACCTCCTTATTACTGTACATGAGTTAATAAGCGTTGGTGAGCATCCAGCACATTTAATTTTCCGTAGTTTCCAGGAATCATGTGAGAGAGGAGCAGGCTGTATTTCGTAAGACCGATATTTTCAATTCTTTGCTCATTGAAATGATGACGTCAAATCTCCTCTAAACATATAATTCCGTCTGAGTCCAGAATAAATTTTTCGCACCCACAGAAATCTAATACACATTATTTAAGTATATAGTAGTATTATTTAGCCGTGCATAGTTTGTTATTGGGTCAAAAAACGGCAGAATCGTATTTATACGTGTTCACGCTGTTGTTGATTTTTTTCTTGGAAATCTGCTCCTTTGATTTCCGTGTTTTAGTCGAATAATTTTGGAGAATATATAACTTATTATCGTTGGGAGTTGATACTGTGAAATAAAGTGAAACGTTATTCATCAAAATAAAGACTGATTATAGTTGAAAACGACGTCATGATAGCGGGATTATTCGTAACATTAAAACTGCGGACGTTAGACAGCAAAGTCAGATGCATCTAAACGTGCTGTCTGTTTTAATTTACTGTTGAAATTCTATAGAGCTTCCAGCCGCGTCAAGTAATTTAATTATTATTTTATTTATGTTCATTTATTTATTTGTTTTTTAGTGTGGACACCAGTCGTTTGTGTCTCCTCGTAGAATTACCCTCCTGCACTCTAGAGTAACTTGTTGAGGCTATACGTGCATTAACTTTCATGAAGCTATGAGTGAAACACTTCCTCTAAAAGAGGAACCAGGAATAACACAATCACAGACGTCATGCAGCAGTCATAATACCGTATACCGTTACTACCACGGATCACTGTTTTGTAATTCTTTTATGTTAGTAGCCGGCAGTATCATTTGAACAATGGAACAGTGCGTTAAAATATTTCCATATTGATTCACATACGACAGCTTTAGTCAATGAAAGGCCATACAAAAGCTACATAATCAATATATTTTACAAATAACAATATTTTATAGCTTTTACATGAATATTTGATGTTCTATCGAAAAAGATCAAACAGAAATGGGCATGAATATTTTTTATTGATGGTTTGTATGATGTATTTTAAAATTGTTATCTCCGCTTTATTTGACTAAAGCTAATAAAATAGTCACAAAACTACATTTTAGTTACATTATTTTACTTGTCTGTGATGCAATAATCACATTGTGAGTAGTCTATCAGTTTTAGTGACACAGTCTTTTAGATTAGATTGTGCAATGTAGGCATAGAATTGTGTATTCTGTTTTACAAAACTCCTTTGTATGACCATATTCTCTGGATTTCGAGGAATGCAGTGAATCTCACTGGAAACAGATTAACACATGTAAGAAAATAATGGCAAGACTCTCGCTCTAAAAACTTCCAGTGAAAAACCTGGAAACGTTTCAAGTGCGTTACATAACATTTAGAGGTTCACTAAAGGAAAAATATTCTCATTATTTATATTGAAGATATCAAATTAAAGTGCTAATTCGCCATAATAAATGATAGAAACATAGATATTCAAGGTGCCTTTTTGCTCTGTTACGAGGAAAATCTTAGTTCGGGAAACCTTCACAAAATAAACTGTGAAAATAAAACAGAATTATGTGCGTCATGCCTTTACTACTAGCAAATAAGTTTCTCGTTTGTAGTTGAGACTGTCTATACGACATTAACGTAGCTGTTACGAAACAACATCCTAGGTGATGCGAACTCACTTGTGTTTATTAGATATAGGCGAAGGTTTCCATGTAGATACATGTACATTCATCGACTGTTCATTTCTTACTTCGTGTAGTACTTTTTACACGTGTTTATATCTTATCTGTCTTTATATTCAGACACGGAACTTTAAATATTAATATTCTTGCCTTCTTTCTTTCTTTTTTAACTTACGTGCTTTACTAGGCACCTGTTGGGATAAGTAGCCACTCTCATGTGAAGACCGAAAGTTAATGCAAAAATTGTTTCCAGAATAATTTTTCTATCTGCAGCGGAGTGTGAAATGATTTGAAGCTTCCTGGCAGATTAAAACAGTGTGCCGGACGGCAAGGCGAACATGGTATTTTTGGCTTCGAGTTTGAAGTCGGCGCTGCAGAGTGAAAACTCACTCAGGAAACAATCCTACAGACTGTCGCTAAGTCATGTCTCTGCAGAATCCATTCTTGCAAAAGTGCTAATCCCTCAAGATATGCAGCAGAAGTTCTGTGAATTTTGGAAGGTAGGAGAGCAGGTACTGGTGGGAGCAAAACTATGAGGCCGGGTCTTCAGTCACGCTTGGATAGCTTAGTTGGTAGAGGACTTTCCAGAGAAAGGCCAACGTCACAGTGTTAGGTCTCGGTCTGGTACACAGTGCCAAGAAGTTTTGAGACACAGAGTACATAAAAATTTAGGAATAACTTATGGAACCAGAAGCATTGTAAAACGTAACGATAATAATATTTTAGTGGACTATTAGAGAATCCGGAGTCCTTAGGATCTGTTTCAGCTTTTGTGAACATCATATGAACGAAGTCTTTCACTATTTTTTCAGTTACCGGTTACTTATTTATTGACATTATACAATTTCTCTCTTTTAATTTCTCGATTGATCAGTTGAACAAATTTTTCCATATCGGGTTCTGCGAGCAAAAATTTATTGAAAGACAAATTCATTTTCTTCCTCGTTGTGATGTAGTCACTGGCATTTATATTACACCATCAGCTCATTTCGTCACTTTGCCACTTTCATGTGCTACTCCGACCGTCGTACGTTTCACTGTCTCCCTCCCGTGAGTGCATACAAATGCGCGTCAGGCGATGTTGTAGTCGACGTGTGAGAGAAATTAGAATGACAGGAGGACCATTTTAAAAAGACACAGTGTTGAAATCTGCTGATCTTATATTGCAAGTGACACTGATTGAATAACAGCCAAGGTGGGAAGTAGAATTGTCTTTTAATTTTATCATTAGATTTTTTCTTTTTATACTATTCTGCTGTCAAGCAGCAGCAGTAATAATAATAATAATGAAAATAATAATGATAATGATAACAGTGTCTTACATCTCCGGTGCTTCGTATATATGTTGAACGTTCAGAACAACCAGATAAAAATAGCGGAGCATGCAGAAGACATGATCGGATGTCAATTTAACTTCGTACAGGTGCACACCATCGGCGGGTATGTAAATGGTTTGAGCTGCGTAATCTTGTGACAATTAGAATGACCACCAGAGTTCAGTAGCGTTCTTACCAGGCCTGGTAGGGTATAAAATGGCGCGAAAAGAGTCAGAATTAAAGTGATCACTGTGAAGGGGCACGGAGATGTCGCCTACACTTGTGAGACAGCGTTATCAGCACCTGGCATAGGTTGAAAGGTGCCCCTTTGTGTGTCTCCATTTGGCCTGCAGGCCGAATTGTGCAATATCTAGATTTTTGGGACATTCTTATGCGATAGTGACCCAACGCTGCACTGTACGGGAATGAGGGCAGTCATATTCGTCGCCCAGGTTCTGTCGACCACGGCTGACCACCACGTAGGAAGATCACCTTACCGTGTACCAAGACCATCGTAATACCTTCACATATGCTCTTGCCATCCGAGAATAAGTAATGGGCTCCCGGCTATATTCTGTGTCAACCCGTACCACTGATCGGAGACTAACAACAGACGAAATAGTGAATTTCCGTCCCATGTGTAGGCTACCGTTAACACCACAACATAAACGGCTGAGTTCTGAGAGGTGTCCTGACTGGGAAGCTTGGACTGCTGATGAAAGACTTTGTATTGTGTTCGGCGATGAATCGCAGTTTTGCACTGCTTCGGCTGTCCATCGTCTTCGAATACGGCGGCGACTTGGGGATTAGTCCAGTTCCTCGAATTCTTTGCAGAGTGGTGTTACTGCAGAAGTCATGGTGTGGAGAGCCATCTGATAGTGACTGAGGGTACTCTGACGGAACAACGGTACTTCACGGACATCTTGCGTCATCTTGTACTACCTTTTATACGACAGGGTAGTGGCGTAACTTCTCAACAAGACTGTTCGTCCTTATGTGACGTATGTCTCTATGAATTGTCAGCATGATGTCGAAGTACTCCTGCGGCCAGCACGATGCCCAGACTGGTCCCCAGTACAATGTGTGTGGCACCAGACTGGACGTCCTCCGTCCTGGCGCCAGTATCCTCGATTTCAAGGACCAGTTACGACAGTTGTGCGCCAGGTTGCATTAGGAGACGCTTGAGCGGATTTATGATACCCTTCTCAGCCAATCACTGCATACATCCAGGCCAGAGAGGATGCAGTGTCTTTCTGATAAGTGGGCTCATACTGCCAAGTTCTTTTTAAAATTTGACTCGATTTGTGTCAAGACAGTAATATGAAATATCCTCGGAACTCGTAAATTTTCATTTTGTTGCCTTCTCCCCCATATGAATTAGTGTAGCATGTGGTTAGTTTTGTGAGATACAGAAAACAATAGTATAAAAAGATAAAAAATAAATAAAAATTAGCGTAACTATTTATGTTATCGATATAGGACTGTTATGTGGCACATACGATGTGAGCGTATCCACGAAGTGAGATTTATCGACATGACGATGAATAACAGTGGTATGTAGCTGGATTTTGTTTTCATATATTTTTATTTTTTATTTTTGTACTATTGTAGTCTATATTTCACAACATTCACAATCATTTACACTGATTAGTAACTATGTGTACTCGTACAGTATACCTTAAATCTGTGTTAGTAAAATACGAGTTTGACATTAAATTAAGCTGTTGTACGTAGCACCCGTTGTTTATATGTTCATGAAATTATACTGCATAATTAACAGCTGTGGTAATTTTTCAGAGAGAACAGATGTCTTTTACAGTAGTGAGGAAGAACGAGTGCTCATAGCTCTTAAGAAATGCACCTTAGAGCCCTTGTTTACTGTAAAAAATTTTCTGGTTCTAGTCTACACTCCACCTCTAAAGCTTTTCTACCCTACAGTCTTACTTCACGTTCCGGTACATGAATACCAGTGTAAGAGGTCTTAGAACGATTTTCACTTATATCTTTCGACTCGGTCGTTTCCGAAACAGAGTCCATTATCCCAAATTTATAAATTTACCGTTCTGCATGATGCGTGAAAGTTTCTAACATCGTCACGGAATCGCCATGTTTAGTAGGTCTTTACAATGGAAACAAACTACAGGACAATGTTGTTGAAACCAAAGAGAAAGTAGATGAATTTGAGATGGGAGATATCAGAGACAAAATGCAAGGAGCTAAAGGTTATTTACAATATGTGCAGGAACGAGTCTGCAAGTATAAGAGTCGTAGGATGAGAAAGGGAAGCGGTGGCTGAGAAGGGAGTGAGACTGTGTTTTAGCCTATCCGCGGTGTTATTCAATCTGTACACTGAGGAATCTATAAAGGAAATGAAGAAGAGATTTGTTAAGGTAACCAAATTTGAGAAAGACGGCATAAAAATTTTAGGTTTTTCACGTTGTAATTCTCTCAGAGAGGACCTGGAAGAGCAGTTGAAGGGATTGGGTAGTGTCTTGAAAGGTAAAAGTAAAGAGAGAGGCCAAGGCTTCAATAAGGTCAGGAGCTTCAAGTGTACGAAGGTTGTCGTAGTTATGAAGAGATGAAGAAATTTGCTCACGATAGACTATCGTAGAGCGCTGTGCGAAAGAAGCCTTTGTTACTAGAACAACAACAGGAAATGTATTTAAAATAGGAGCTGCATAATAGTGCACTCCTAACAGTGCAAAATCATAGAAACCTAAAAGAGCGAGGCATGTCTTCTTGATTCATGTCTCTGAATCAATATATGTAAATGTTTTAGCGGGACTCTTTGTAGTAACCATTTAGAAGACTTATTTGTTTCAACTGACATAGACTGTATTTATTAAATACTTAGTAGGTTGCCTAATATTCCCATAAAAATCAAACAGTCCAAATTAACCTACATTTGCCTGGAGACTAACAACATTATTTCTTATCATATTTGTGTGATTTGTGGGGCTTATGCCCTATTTGCTCCTGTGTGGTACTTTTCATTCATCCGTCTGTCAACGCCAGCGGCGACAAATGCAGTGGTACTGTGATGCTGAAAACCACATTTAGCGTTTGCTTCACTAACTCGCTGTTAGTGAGCCACTGTTTTCAAGGTAATGGAAGTGATACTAGTATGCGAATGAGCAATATGTTCCAGCTAAATCGTTTGATGTCGGTACAAGAATAACTCAGTGGCAGGACGATTCATTTGTGCACAGAGACTAACGAACTACTATGACAGCCGTTTGCTGTACCTCCCCACAAAGTCAGACGAATGAAACACTATACAGCCTCTCCAGCTTGGTCCAAATGTTATTTGTGTAACGAAGGCATTTAAAAATTTAGTTAAAATTCGGTAAATAAAAGCCATCGACAAACAAAATCTCTAGTGCCCGTGGAAACCGACTGCGACCGTCGGATACAGTTTTAACTTGTTATGTATTATCTATTTACACACAAGCTTTGGAAATTGTAAACGTTAGCAAGATAAGCTCCATTATCGTTAGAATACGTGTTGCCGAATATCGAGCTCAAACTGAAAGCATTTCTATGTTCATGAGGCTACAGGTACAACCTCCCTCCTATTTCTTTAAAATATGCGGTATGTTGTAGCATTTCCGTCAAAGACCGTAATAAATGATTTCTCGAATAACTGAACTAAGAAGTACTGTTGATTACTTCTGTAATTCCGTATAGATCCGTAGAATTTATCTTGTCAAGTGGTTGTCTTAGGAATTACATACATTCCTCCATCTTAATTTAAGAAATCGATAAAAAGAAAAATTTTAGAAATTACAAGGAAAATGTAAGACTATAATCTTACGTGCACTCTGCGCTTTATCCCTGCGCACCAGATTACCATCACTTCAGATAGAAATGAATTGAATTTATTTTGTTTGTAAGAGTGCTTCTATAAATTTGGTAACCATATTCTTATATTTAGTAGTGACTTTAAATTTTTTTTTACTTTAATTATGAGAAAGATGTACCCGTTCCATTGATGATTTTTTCTGACTATGTTAATGTCGAATAATATGTACAATGTAAAATAAAATTTCATTTTTCTGTTTTGGGAAGGCTAAATGAAAAAAAGACGAGAAAGGAAATAACTTTTCAATATAAAATAGAACTTCAGGTATCCTCCCACTAACTAAAGTTCAATATATCACGTTATCAAGCTTCCACAGTTATTTTTTCAGCACGCTACCTACAATGCCATAATTATTTGCACCGAACATTGCACAAGTATATTTATGTCTTACGTATACGGAATCTAGACGAGGAAGCCGTTAAGCTTTTTCGTTTCTATGAGTCTAAAATAATGGTCATAGTTCGTAAACCACAATTTTCAGTATATTTTTTGTTGTTTTTAATTTTGGTTGTACTATCTTATACCTGCCGTTGTATGTTTCACGTTCTCCTTGTGAGTGACAACTAATTTTTGGAGACACCTCTCTGTCTTCAATCGTCCATTACAAGACTGCTACTATTGTGCAGCTCCACAGCTCATGCCTTAACGCCTCATGCGTATTGAGTAGAAATGTAGAGTTTCTATTCTTCATGGTTCTCCTTTAACACCATCCTGATATTACACTTCATCAACACAAAGTACATTTTAGTTACTTAGCAGACGTTTATATTATTCAAAATGACTATTTTACGCATCAAATCACACATCATTCCCCTTTGTAATATTACTTACAACCTACTATTTCTAAAGTTCTTGTGTTTGGCTTTATGTAAGAAGCTATATTCTGCAAAGACCATGAATATAAAGCGATAACTGATATGGAAGGAGCATTTATGCGGCACCATTCTATTTCCTTCTCATATAGTTCATGAGACAATAAATCTCAGTTGGGAGAACGAGCCGTCGTACTCCCCATGATAAAAATTGTGCCCAAAATCATAATATCCATTAGGCTTTGTCCTCAACCGAGTCTTTGTGACATTTACAATTTTAGAGTGTAATGTAAGGCTATTCAAGTTGAAAGCGACGTAATTTTTAATTATCACTTCGAGTAAACTGACGATTGAACACATATTGCAAAAAACGATATATTTTTGTATCTATGTATGTGCTGCTCATCGTAATCCTTAATTCGATCGTTACTGGATTTATCCTCGATTTTTGCCAAGACAGTAGTCTGTCCAAACACAGTATAAAGGCCCTTAAGGTGTTCATTGTGCTAAGCCAAATCGGCTACCGAATACCTGTAGCTCATCTCTCATTTACTCATTTGAAGTAGGATTTACGCGTTTTGACAGTTTTAGAAACGTTTTTGGCGTCTAGTACGTAATTTCGACTACTGCAGCTCGACCTAAGATGAAAACAAAAATATTTCTTCTCCAAAGAGTTTTTTTGCAGTATAGAATCACATCTACGTTGTGGCCGCAGTAAAACGGCCAAGAAATGGCCGCTTCAAACACCGATCTTAACATTACAGGAAGGCTGCTCATCGTATTAATGAAATTTTCTGCTGTCCATTGATGCCTGTTCACTCCGAGTTCGTAATGTCCGACTCAGCCTCTAATAATAAAGAATGAAGAACTGAGGGTCATTTAATTCAGAAAACATTGGCAGAACGAAACACTCGCAAATTTGTATGAAAGTTTTGATTCATGTGTAACAGGTTAAAAAATGTTCGGATTCGTTTACAGTGGTTTTCCATCGATCTCTTGTGTAAAGAATTAATTATCACGACGTACAGAAAACAGCTTTAGAGCCAGTTTTGTTTTGTTTTGTTTTGTGTAAGCAGCCTGACTTCACGGCTGCTATTCAAATTTCTGTTCTATACAGAGATTATAAGACTGTATTTGGTAATCCAGATTTGAAAGTGTAAGACTTGTTCGCACACCAGTACGGTATAATTCCAGCAGTGACCGTTACAAAACATATTAAGGAAACCAGTTAGCTCTAGATTACCAGCACTAGACATAGAAAAAGAAAAAAATTCCAAGGTGTTTTCTCAGCTGGTGATATACTACTATTTCCATTATTTTTTAGTTTGGCAGCATAGAGCACGCTTCAGTACTGTCGCCTAGAAAACGAAGTACTTGCAGACTGAATATGCCAACAGATATGCGCTGATAGTCAAGATCAGACTAAAAACAACACTCATTGTGTCGTTCTAAAGAGAAAACGTCGTCAGAAGCTAAATGAACCTCACCGCAGTATGGCAAGGCCGCTGAAGATCACAATACACTCGGTGTCCTAAACCCTCAGCGCTAAAAAGCTATAGACGGTAATAGGACATCACTAAAAGCTAAATACTGAGACAGAAGTGAGCTCAGATAGCGTAATGGGGCAAAAATCACTAGACAGTTGAAAGTGGCACTTAGGAATCCAGGAGAAAGGGCAACGAGGAAAGCCTATTTTAAAGTCTTTGCAACAGCACGGGATTCGGCAACGGAAAATCACAAAATTTGTTTCCCGGAAAGAGACGGCTACCCAAGACGAAATTTTGGCCACAGCGGACACATTTCGGATCCAGACGCGAACGTGGATAACTAACTTCGACAAAGTTTTCATAATTAATACTGATCAAACAGGTACGTAAAGAGCTGTTCACAAATGTCATATCACATGATGATAGAATATGATATTCTGATTTCATATATTTCTTATATAAACGATATTTTTATATTTTGTTTGTCAGGGTGCCAGTACCAGTCCATGTTCAACAGAACTCTCGCCGAAAGAGGGTCAAAGGCTGTCCTGGTAACCCGACACGACATGAACAAAGTGACGCATTCGTATAAGGCACATTATTCAATCACGATGTCTGGACGAGTCTCACCTCTTGTTTTCGTATGCCTCCAAGAGTCCACAGGTACGTTTGCACCCAGAGTACAGAAGATAGTCGACGAATACGCCAAGAAGTATACTAACGTTGTTATTACATCCTCCAAATCCGGTAAACTAAAAACGGCTTTGTTCATGGACTTCTTGCGTAATGCTTTGCAACCATACGTACAAAAGAAAGAATTTATCCTTCTGATCGACTCTTGGGGTGGGCAAACGAACCCGGCTTTATACGACGAGATGTTCCAGGACGATAAGAAGTTACCAACGTGCACTATAAAAGTCATTCCTCCAAAGTGCAGTCCTCTCGTCGAACCGTGTGACGTGTATTTTTACCGGCAGGTAAAAAATTTGGTCAAGCGCCTTCAAAACTGTGCTTTTTTAATCGAGCGAAACCGTGACATCAACTCCAGAGACGGTTGTTTAAAAATCCAATCCATCGTCCACCACGAATTGCCTTCTCCGATTTTTGCCGACATGATACGATACGCGTGGTATGCATCAAACCTGACGAACAATACAATTTTTCACAATGTCAATGAGGTTTGTTTCCCAACAGATAATTTTAAAAACAATTGTTCTTGTAAAAACGCATCGTTTATCAGCTGTGCTCGATGTCGTGCTGTTTTCTGCTATCCATGTTTCTATGATTACTACCACTGTGGTTCGTGCTATACTCCAGCTACTTCTGGTCACTAACTGTTAATTATGTGCCAGTGTATGCCGAACTTTTCATAAATTGTATCCACTTGAATATTATTTGTGATATTGTGTTTTATTTCAAGCATTATTTTTCCACGACAAACGACTTTCAACAACTTATTATATGCATAATTGTTGCAAGTGATTGCCGGGAATTTTATATATATATATATATATATATATATATATATATATATATATATTTGAATTACACATAATAAACAAAAGTTGCATGGCGCGAGATTCGATCCGACGACCGGATTACGAACCCGAGCGCTTACCGCTGCGTCACGACGCTGTAGAAAATTATTAATCGTAGAGAGTATTTCACCGCAACGGTTTCTTTTAACTGTAGATTTTCTCAACAACGGCTGAGAAATGCATCTTGTTGCTTTGCCACGTTACACCTCTGGCCATGAGCTTTTATTATGCGCAGTATGAATCGAATCTGAATTTCACAATTGGCGGCCTCCCCTTGTTAGAGACACGCTCATGGCTTTCTTGTTAAAACTTATTCTGTTAAAGTATGGAGATAGGTAGTGCGCAGCACACGTGCTTAGTAGATCCTACTAGTACGGTGAAGTCTCGTTCTCTCAGAGAAAGTGAATACTAAAGGAGCCTAGCATTACTGGGAAGAGCCCGCGATTCCTTTCCCGTTGACATGATTATCACCTCTTAACTACTAAACGCCATTATAGTTTTTACGGACACAAAGCTATTATTTTCCAGTTTTCGGTGTTTCCAAACAGATCTAATTTTTTCTCCGTAGATTGGTTTGTTTTTCTTCAAACCAGTTTGTCCATGGCCTGGCGGTCACTTCATTCTCTCACAGTTCTTTCAATTTGCTAATTTTTTGTCTGGGTGAGTTTCTGATAAAAACGCGCGATAGCCTTTTTTAATTCCTTTCTGACTTTCTGGACCCAGTTTATGGTTTAGAGTTGTATGTACTCCGAAAATTAAGTGAGTAAGCCTTGTTGTCTGTGGATGGGACCACAAAGTTTTAATTTTTTTTTATGTTCGCCGCAAGATTCGATAATTTACCGTTTGTTCTTCGGGACTGTAGTCTGTATTCATCTTCTGTTACTTTGGCGTCGTATATCTGCTTTAGAAGTTTGCCTTCTTCTTTTAGAATACCTTCTAGATCACCATTTCCGTGGAGTGTAAGGGATTTACTATGGTACAAGACTTCAGGCTTGAAAACTGCGTTATAGTGCCTGGTTTTCATGAATGTGGACATAAATTTTTTGTTGTAGATGTTTTAGCATTTACCGTAAGCTCTCCTAGCTAAAAAGAAAATAGCCGAGAAGACTAATGCTCGTTTGTGCAGCTACTGTAGGCTGTTGACCCGGAGGTATCCAGAGGGGAAAAAAGTGTTGAAACGTGTGCCTGTAAACCTAAAGATACCGGTCACGAATCTAGTCGTACCACTTACAAGAAATATTTCAGCCTGCCTCAATCTAGCCGTCACCTCAACGATATGAAAATTCGCCAGGAATGACACTTGCTTCAAATTTCACGTTACAATGTAGGTCCCCATTCCCCAGTAGCATTACTGGTTCGAGACCTGGTAGCAACTAATTTACAACTGTAACGATATATTCATTAAAAATATTTGGTTATTGTTCGTCAAGCGATACCATTATCAAATGGAATTAACGACAGGGATAGAAAAAATTCGGAGAGCTATGCGACTCGTCACTGGTTTGCTCAGTCAGAATAAAGATGTCAGAAACTCAACAAAGTGCAGTGGTAGGCGTGAAAGGCGATGTGTAACGTGGAGAGCCTATCTCATAAAAAACTCCGACCGCTCAAGCTGTGAAACTATTTAAGAGGAATACGCATGTCTCGCGTAATGACCATGAGGCTAAAATCAGCGAAATCCGGGCTCATAAAGAGTTGTACGGACTGTCCTTCTTCCTACATACTACGCTTACTAGGCAACCATCAGATCTGTTAATCACCGATTATGATGTGTCTTAGGTACACTATGAGATCAAAAGTATGCGGACACCTAGCTGAAAATGACTTACAAGTTCGTAATGCTGGAGTTCAATATGGTGTTGGCCCACCCTTAGCCTTGGTGACTGCTTCCGCTCTCGCAGGCATACGTTCAGTCAGGTGATGGAAGGGTTCTTGGAGAATTGCAGCCCATTCTTCACGGAGTGCTGCACTGAGGAGAGGTATCGATGTCGGTCGCTGAGGCGTGGCACGAAGTCGGCGTTCCAAAACATCCCAGAGGTGTGCTATAGGTTTCAGGTCAGCAATCCGTGCAGGTCAGTCCATTACAGGTATGCCATAGACCGACCATTATGAACAGGTGCTCGATAGTATTGAAAGATACAACCGCCATCCCAGAATTGCTCTTCAACAGTTGGAAACAAGAAGGTGCTTAAAACATCTATTTAAGTCGGCGCTGTGATAGTGACACGCAAAACAACAAGGGGTGTAAGCCCCCTCCATGAAAAACATGAGCACACCATAACACCACCACCTCCAAATTCTACTGTTGGCCCTACACACGCTGGCAGATGACGCTCACAGGGCATTCGCCATACCCACACCCTGCCATCGGATCGCCACATTGTGTACCGTGATTCGTCACTCCACACAACGTTTTTGCGCTGTTCAATGATCCAATGTTTACACTCCTTACACCAAGCGAGGAGTCGTTTGGCGTTTACCGGCCTTATGTGTAGTTTATGAGCAGCCGCTCGACCATGAAATCCAAGTTTTTTCACCTCCCGCGTAACTGTCATAGTACTTGCAGTGGATCCTGGTGCAGTTTGGAATTCCTGTGTGGTCTTCTGGATAGATGTCTGTCTATTACACATTACGGCCCTCTTGAACTGTCGGCGGTGTCTGTCAGTCAACAGACGAGGTCGGCGTGTATGTTTTTGTGCTGTACGTGTTCCCTTAGGTTTCCACTTCACTATCACATTAGAAACAGTGGACCTAGGGATGTTGAGGAATGTGGCAACCTTGCGTACAGACATACGACATAAGTGACAACCAATCACCTGACCAAGTTCGAAGTCCCTGAGTACCGCGGAGCCACCCATTCTGGTCTCTCACGAAGTCTAATGACTGCTGAGGTCACTGATATGGAGTACCTGGCAGTAGGTGGCAGCACAATGCAACGCGTGTTTTTGGGGGAGTCCGTATACTTTTAATCTCAAAGTGTATATTGCAGGGGGCATTGTCCTGGGTACGTGATTAGCGGCTTTTCGTGCGACTGCCCATAGTGTCCGAGAAAAGTGATGTTGAAGTTTTAAGAGAATCTCTTATATCCGTAATGTTGGTTTTACCTCTACTCAGCGATCGTAGTGCAGCTGATAAGGGCTACGGCTATAACGTTGGAGGTATGGAAGCACTCCTTCTATTCTTCAGTTTCATCATATATAATATCATGCAAAATACTTAAAATAGTTTCGCAGTAGCAATTTTTTAACAAATGTCAATTGGCGGTTTACAGGACCTGTGAATTCAGTAACGGTCCATGAATGAGAAGGGACAAAAAGAAGCGAGTCACCTCTAGGAAACGAAGAAAGAGAACGTTGTCTAAATATTTTGAATTTTAACGATAACCCATAAATGGAATGCACTTTTGAAGAAAACTTGCTGTAATGATGGATTCATTAGTGAAATTACTACGGCGAAAATGAATATTCTGAATCATTTTCATGACATAGATTATTTAATACTATTCCTTTCGAAGAAACTGAAAAACAAATATACACGGGAAATACTTAAACTTCTGCCACCAGCGTGGTAGACGCGAAGATTAGCCACTGTACTACGCTCGCTTGGTCGAAACGTGACTAACGTTACAGGAGTAGACAGTAAGCCTAAAATTTCAACATCGATTTCCTCGGAAGCTATGGTCCGTCTAATGAGTAGCTTCTAGCGCACTAGTCATGACAGGTCCATTTACATCATACCGTAAACTCATCAAAACCCGTAATTAGCAGGTCTCATCGCACCCTCGTTAGATGAATGTCTGCAGGAAGCGGAGAAAGATTCCTCCATTCCGCCCCGAGATCTGTGGCGTTGATCGTCCGGAAAATGTTACACTTCTTTGTCAGCCTTTTGAGTATCAATTTACATTGTTAATCGATTCACAGTTTCTATATTTTTTATGTACAGTTCCAGTGTGAGGAAGGAAAGTTCCTGTAAAACATTAATGCAGTCATCACACCCGCAATGCAAACAAGAAACGGACTCGAAACTTAATGATTGGAGATATCTTGACTTAATTAACAAACCGTGCATCTCGATGAAAAAAACAAATTTCACTAGCTGCATTCACAGTATCAGATTTAATGAATTGTTAGTACAGTAGATACTGATGCCATCAACATACAAACGAAGGATTTCTTCTTTCATTTCTCTAGCGTTTATTCTGTCTAGTACGGAGGTCATGTTGTCACGAGCTGGCAGTTTATTAAATTAATGAACTTTGTGGTCATATGCCTTTCGTGACACCAACGTAGTCAAAATGACCTAAGGGTGGGGAGCACTGTGTGCCACCTGTCTTTGAACGGTGTAAACTATATTCTCTGTATTATTCGTATTTTAACCGTGTATCGTGTTCTCTGTGGCGAAGTTTGGTGACAAGTACAGCATTTGCCACCTGTCTTTGAACGGTGTAAACTATATTCTCTGTATTATTCGTATTTTAACCGTGTATCGTGTTCTCTGTGGCGAAGTTTGGTGACAAGTACAGCATTTGCCTAAACAAAGTGTGGGAAACCGCCTAAAAACAACTCTCAGGCTGTCTGGTACCCAAGACCACAATCTTTAATTTGCAGCGCAGATACGGTCCCGGCACAGATCAGCTCCTTCTCTCCCTGTCTAGGGCCCTGACTGTTACGCAGTGCGAGCAGTATTCAATGGAGAATTTGATCTATATTATTTCGGAAGTTTTAGTACAAAAAAATGGCTCTTATCACTATGCGACTTAACTTCTGAGGTCATCAGTCGCCTAGAACTTAAAACTAATTAAACCTAACTAACCTTAGGACATCACACACATCCATGCCCCAGGCAGGATTCGAACCTACGACCGAAGCGGTCACGCGGTTCCAGACTGAAGCGCAGGTGGCGTCACTAGCAGTGAAACATATGTAATGTGTCAGGGGAACGCGGTTAACAGTGCATTCATTGTCGTAATGCGGAAACAGAGTGATTTATCTGACGTCTGAAAGGTCATCATCACTGGAGTTTGGGCGAAGGGTGGAAGCATTTCCGACTCGGCTAATTCTATAACTGTTCATCTGTCGCCCTGGTTTAACTATACCCCGCATGTCAAAATGGCATTATCTTAAACCGGTTCCGGGGTAACTGTGCTATTAAAAGGGCCACAGATGACAGGGAAGAACGACGGCTACGGAAATGGGTACGGGCGAGTAGACGTCCAGCTGTTGAGCAGCTGACCGTCTAGATGAATCAAGGGGCTACCGACAGAGTCTCCTCAGCGACCGTTCAGAGAACGTTGCTGCGTATTAGCCTAAGCAGTAGGAACCTGGTTCATGAACCAATGCTGAGTGCCGTTCATTGGCGACGAACGCTGGAATTTGCAAACCAATACCGAAACTGGACGTCCACTGAATGTCGACAGATGGCCTCTTGAGACGAATCAAGTTTTATGCTCCATCAGGCAGATCGGTTTGACGTTTACGACGTGAAACGTCTGAAAGTGAACAGTTTGAAACAATCGCCGGAAGGGCACAGGCAGGAGGCGGGGGTGTTATATTCTGTGGAAAGTATTTGTGGCTATCCCTGGGCGATCTCGTCATTCTGGAAGGCGTAATGGATCAACAGAATTATGTATGTGTCCTTGGGGACCATGTCCACCCCTACATGCATTGTGTTCCTACTCGGCACGATAACTTCTACAAGCAGGACAATGCAACTTTTCACATAGCTCGCAGTGTGCATGCGCGGTTCGGAGAGCACCAGAATGAGTCTACAATACTCCCATGGCCACCAAACTTCCTGGATTTAAATGTAATGGAGAAAATGCGAGACGACCCAGATCAGGCTGCTCGCAACACCGGTACCTTCCAGAACCTCACTGACTCGTCTCGCAGCGGTCCGCTTTGCGAAAAATGGTTATTCAAGCTTTTGAAAGGTCGTCTGATTAATTTGACTGGACAATGTACTACTTTTACGCCTATGTACCCCCCGCCACACATTATCCGATGGTTTGTGAAGCAGAATGTGGCTGTGGATGTTACCCACGAGATCGGGGCAGCAATTTCAACGTTGACTTTCTTTATGACTGGCGCGTAATGAGGAAATGGTGGCGAAGCAAAGCTGGGAAGCAGCGGTCGATGTGGTTTTGGCAGGCGGAGATGCGGAGTCGGTGCTTTATCGGCGCATGCGGCCGCCAGCCGGCGGTCACGCGAAGTCGTATGGCTGCCCGCTGCCGCTCTGCACTGCGCCAAATACCGCGCTACCTGCCCCGGCCACGCTACCCCACGCTCTATCAAAATTTACACTCCGCGGCAGAGACATCCTCCACACAGTCTGAATCCATGCTCTGCTATCCGACCTACATTCTTATTAAACTTTCACGTCTCATTAAGAGCGAGGTCGTTTCAGACGGGCCACTAATTTCTTCCTGGTGCAGGCAGAGGGCAGACTTGCAGACTAGCATGTTTAAGAAGCCATTGCGCCATTAGCTATCAGTGATTATTGTCACACAGAACGGCGCAAGTATACAGGGTGAGTCACCAAACCTGCTAATCTTTCTGTAATGGCTTAAGTACAATGGAGAAAGTACATTTTTATCATTTGTATAACCAATTATTAATTTTTGTGACCTAGGTTCAAATGGCTCTGAGCACTATGGGACTTACGTTCTGAGGGCATCGGTCCGCTAGAACTTAGAACTACTTAAACCTAACTAACCTAAGGACATCACACACATCCATGCGCGAGGCAGGATTGGAACATGCGACCGTAGTGGTCGCGCCATTCCAGACTGTAGCTCCTAGAACCGCTCAGCTACACTGTCCGGCTGTGACCTAGGTTTTGGGATGTTAGACCACTGTCTTGCTAAGATATTATTGTACATATTGGTACAATTATAGACAAAGCAAAAAAATTATAATGATACAAATTTACTGCTAAAACTAAATATAAAAAAAAAAACAATATACTCACTGCTCTACAAAACAATGCGCAGTGCGCCAACTTGGGTGCTGAGACTTTAACAGCGAGCCCACGCAGCAGAGTTATCATCGTCGACTGATATACCTCCTAACCCGATTGTCGTTTTAGGTGGTTTTCTCTGCTCTTTTTTAGGTAAGTACTGAGCTGATCACCAATATCAACCTCATAATATACGAACACCAGCAGTTACATTACGGTGCCACACGCAACCATGTTCACACAATCCACGTGCAGATGGCGCACATCACTTCCTCCCATAGATTATCTGACAACTGTGACTACAGGAAAAGAATCTAAACACACTGTTCAAAACAAAAATAAACTGGCCAAATCATGAAAACAGTGGCCCCTTTACGACGAGATAAACGCTATGACAGAACATTACAGCGAGTTTCAGTTTCTATAGGCAGTAGTGCTGGCTAGGCTTGGCTAGGAAAACTCTGCCGCAAGATACAACATATTTTATTTCGAACTGAGCAACACCGCCAGAGTACTGCGACGCTCCTGAATACAGCGTCTGTAGGTACGTGATCCCCCGGCAGTGCGAAGACGTTGAACGGTCGCGGTGTCGGGTTGTTGGCCATTTCACCTTCTCCACTTGCTTTTCTCACACTATTTACCTCAGTCATGAGGAGACCAATGCAAGTGTCATAACGTGATTTTCCAGAAACTTAGCTTAGTGGAAGAGGAGTAAAAATAAACGATACGCGTTTCGCTTTATTCGTAGATACTCGACCGTTTCTGAGAAAACGACCCTCAAAATTTTCGACCTAATTTAGATGCCTTTTAGGGAGCATTTATCTCCATTGAAGTGCTGGAATAGGGGGTAGCGTCACGGTTTCACACTTTTCGCCCATAGAAGATTACTATATGAACATTTTTCGATATATAATGAAATACCTGTATCTTTATCGTCTACTAAGTGTATGCCTGGTGAATTAATTAAGAAAAAAGCATAAATTAATAAGAAAATTATTTTAAATTGTTTTCGGTGAAATTACTGTGGTGTATTTTAATTCATAATCAATTACGAGCGCCAGTTTCCGGTAAATTGAAGGGTTATATGTGGTTTACCGCGAAACTACTGTCAACACTCGAAATCGTCAGCAGTTTTAACGATGTTCCTTTTCTGAGTGAGATTCATACAAAGGACTGTGGCAAACGTACCTTCACGCGATGCTCATAGTGTTCGGAAATACTATGTTCCGCACGATTCTACGATCGGTATCATCCAGGCGAAAGCACCAAATCTTTCTGAAAAATAAATATAACAATAAAATACGAGAATTAATATAAGAATTGATGAAAGAATGACATCTAAGAATATGAGAATTTAAAAAAAAGAAGTAATCCCTTAAAATACCATACACACGTGTATAATACGTGTATGACACTTATTGTGAAAACCAGTTGTAATTTTACAATTAATACGACACCGTTGTATCCCCTAACCTGACATGAAATATTCGTGATGTAACTTTCAAATAAATAAAAATGAAAATAATATACATAATAACAATTAAATGGTTTCGAACAACGAATATACATGTCGGGTTATTTTGACTGCTGATCCTCTGAGTACGTACCTGAGTTAGCACTATGTGGCCCTTAGTGAGCAGTGCCAGCGACGCATGCGTCCACTGGATTCTCGTACGAGGCCACAGCTATCGGACTAGAAACTCTCCCTGGTGCAGCAGGATGGAGACAGTACCACCCTGGGCTGCGAACCGCAGACCTCCAAGGCAGAAGTTCGTTCCTGCGGTGGAGCCTGGGGGGACGGCTCATTCGTTGTGTCGTTCTAATTCCACGGGAGCGTACTTAGAACCCTGATCTGGTCTGGTGATGCAGGCCGTCCAGACTGTCGTTAGCTGATGGCTGGCCCATAACGTGATCGACTCTTGTGTGGAGCCGGCCGAGGTGGCCGAGTGGTTCTAGGCGCTACAGTCTGGAACCACGTGACCGCTACGGTCGCAGGTTCGAATCCTGCCTCGGGCATGGATGCGTGTGATGTCCTTAGGTTAGTTAGGTTTAAGTAGTTCTAAGTTATAGGGGACTGATGATTCTCAGAAGTCATATAGTGCTCAGAGCCATTTGAACCATTTTTTCTTGTGTGGACACGATGTCGCAGAAGATGCTGCCAGACTGTGCGTAGCTGTGCTACAATCAGAGGGTATTTGTAGTGGTTAATAGCACAGGTGTTATTCTGATTCATTGCTTCCAGGCAAGTACAAATCAACGCCCCTGTGTCCCTGTTGTGTGAAAACACTCCTCAGGCTGCCTTGTAGTTGCAGGCCCTTTCTGCATTGTCACCGCGATCGCACGGCTTAGCTGAGTCGGTTTACGATGTACAAATAAGTTCGCTTGTGAAATTACATATCAGATAGTCTGTGCCTCCCTGTTTGCCTCACACACGGCTGCAGTTGGGCTGCTTTTGAATCAGTTATGCCTAAATTTTAGGGACGGCTGTACATAATTCCCCTCCCTGGAGAGATTTGGACTCCACGTCTGAACCTGTGACCATTCTGCCAGGGAAGACTTCACACAAAAAGTTACGGCACACATTACTTACACTTATCCTCCTTTATTAAGCAACAATGCTCCGAAGGTGACTCATATTCCCCCTACACTCCTCAGTCTATCAGCTCGTCAATCCGCCCTTACCCTGCTACACAAAATATCCATTCTCGTTTGAGTTACCTTTTAAACATTAACCCCACCAAAACAATAAACTATTGCTTACACAAATAACCCATCGTCGTCGCATTTTGGAGTCTCATACTCTAAGCAACAATGCTCGTCTTAACACCACTTAAAGTCCCTTGTCTTTCGAAGCACAATTAATTATATACTACAACACCCTTATTAATATATGTTGCTTCTTGCATCCCCTCGTACGTCCTCATGTACGAACAGTTAACCGGTCCAAAGGTATCTGATGTACAGGAGGATCGCTCTGACGAGCAGTCCTCTGCCTAAGATAGACTAAGATTTTTCAAAACAGGGGCAACACTAGCACGGTACCTGTCATTGTGACGCGTATTGTCTTGATTGTGTGCTGCTGCTCCGATATTGCTGTACACGTGAAAGCATTGAGCAACTGAAACACTTCCCTCTTGCATGTCTGCTATTCAGTGTAAGCATAGGAGTAGGTTATGATCCAACGTTTCATTTAGGTAGGTCATATTTCTCACTGGCAGGATTGCTAGTGGCTTCTATGCCAATACAACAGCGGCTGCGTAATATTTAACCTGGTTTCCCATGTAACAGAGTCTGACAAGTGACACGTATGCCCTGTTATGTCACAATCCATCCCGTTAATAACCATTCCGCTCTCTTGCAGCTCTAAACGTTAAACTCATGAGAGCTTACCTTGCTAATAGCAGTTCAGTGCTACAACTTCGGTACCGTTCACAGAATAAACCCAGTGCGAACTCGCTTGCTGAAAATAGAGTCGCGGCATCAGCACGCCACGTGAACAATCCTAACATTCTGCTTTACCTAAGTACAGTTGCGTCTCGCACGTGCTGGAATCGGTATACACTATCTGGGTTGAGCAGATGGTAATCCCCTCTCTCAGATATTGTTCGATATCGGCTAGCGACATCACCGCATTGACTACCACCGTCTTCTGCGATCATCACTACCTCTTTTGTCTTTACTTGACAAACTTCCTCAACGTTCCCTACATTAACGGATTCGTTGCGATGTCCGTCCTGATCTCGACTGCTACTGTAAGTTGATACAGTGGCAAATATAAATTCTATAGTTCAACTATAAGTTCCAATTCCGTCGGCAGCTCCTTCTGCACTTTCTGCAGGCCTGCCAAGAACTGACCCGGCATTAAGAGAGTTTCACTCAGCTGCCCATGAGCCACTTGTAAGACTACTTCCTGCAACTTTATTACCACTGCCCAAGCATCCACAAGATATCAGCTAAGGATTGCAACATTCTTTTTACTGCCATTCTTCTATCCAAAGTATCCTCTCCGAGCCTGTATAACTTCCAGGTCCGAGTTCACAGATTTTACTGTCGTCTTTACCAGGGGCGTATCCTCTGTTATTAATCTTCGTAATTCCAGTGAATTGTTCAAGACTCCTTGTTCCAAGATAGTGAACTGTATAGTGTGCCATTCTATGGTCGCCTTGTTTCTCCTTGCTGGATCACTCCACTCTCTCTGTCGCATAATTAGTTCCCGGATTTCACCGACCCGAAAACCGCAGTAGACTACCCCCTGAACCAAACCACCCTCGCATATGTCGCTGTATTATGTGTGGCGTTACTTCCACGATCTTCTGCATTTGCTTTCACAATTGCTCATATGACTGATGCAACTTACCGTACTTATGCCTCATTTACCTCAGCCCTTATTATCCTTCCATCTCCCTCCGTAATTATATAAATACATCTTTCAAACGTCTCACCTCATTACGCTTTTCCCAAGCGTTCAATGTCAGCTTCAGTACCCTACCATAGCTTGCGGGTACTAAACCCTCATGTCGTGTGAAAAGTACTCCAACTGCCAATTCTAGTACTGCACATCTGGTGAAGAGGTTCAAAACTCTTGTTATCTTTACTTAAACCCAAGGCAACCTGGGAATAGGGAACTCCAATCACTCTCCTCTACCCTTCGAATGGTATGCCATCTCGTAGACATACGAAACAAACTCAACCCTAAAATAGCTAGCTTACACACAAACGAACATCGAAGTATAACAGTACATATAACATGAACAAAAATGCTTTCTCCTATCCTCAGCCTCAACAAATATGCTAAACACTTACGCTTCTAAATAACATATACATCTAACGCGAATGTAAACTACTCTCTGTCACTTATTTTGTCGAACGATGACGGCATATACCTCGCATAAACTACCTCATATGGTGATTATCCTGAAGCAAAATGGATTTTCGATTTATACGGGCTTACAACGAACGGCACACACACCTCCTAATCGTTATGATGTGCGTTCACATAATGACTCAACATCCCTCCGACTGTGCGATGTACCCTCTCCGTTCTAGAGGATGTAGTGGATTTGCCAATGACTTTCTAAGTTATAGCCAATTACACAGCTGCTTTAACGAATCCTTCATAAAGTATAACCCCCAATCAAAGAGCATAGTCTGTGAAACTACAAATATGAGCACTCAGCTGTTGGCTAATCCTTGTGCTATCATTGCTGCCTTTTGATTTCGGATTGCTATCATTTCGACAAATAGAGGAAAGTGATCGGTAATACGCTCCAAAACAAAAAAAAGAAAAAACACGACACACCAGGAAGGAACTATCCGAATGGGATGAAATCAGTAGATGTGATGTACATGTACAGACAAACAAATGATTAAAATTTCAGAAAAATGAGTGAGTACCTTAAGAAATAGAGCTTCACAAATTGAACTGTCAGTGCCGCTTTCGTCTACCTCTGGCCCTTGTTATGAAAGCAGTTATTCGGTTTAACAGAGTTGTTGAATGTCCTCCTGAGGTAGATCATACCAAATTCTCTCCAGTTAGTGCGATAGATCGCCAAAACCCCAAGATGACTGGAGGATGCTATCCATAATACTCCAATCGTTGTTAGTTGGGGAGAGAGCCGTTGACCTTGCTGGCTAAGGTAGGGTTTGGAAAGCAGTATTCTGCTTATCATTTATTGAAACAGTTGTTGGATGCCATCCTGAGGGACATCGTGCCAAATTCTGTCCAATTGGCTCTTTATATGCCTCAAAACCCCGAGCTGGTTAGAGAGCCATTCCCATAATGCTCCTAACATGCTCAATTGGGGAGAGCTCCGGTGACCTTTCTGGCCAAGGTGGGGTTTAGCAAGCACGAAGGTAAGTGGTAAAAACTCTCTCTGTGTCCGGGCGGGTACTATGTTGCTGAATTGTAAGCCCAGAATGCCTTACCTTGAAGAACAAGAAAACGTACCGTTGTACTGTAAGATTGCCGCTGTTTACAACCAAAGGGGTCCTTCTATGAAAAGGAGTATCACTGTAGACCTTCACACCTAGTTGTCCGGCCGTATGGCAGCCGACAGTCGGGTAGGTATCCAGCGGCGTCTCCAGACCACATCTTCGCTAGTCGTCGGGGCTCAATTCGAGGCGGGACTCATCACTGAAGACAATTCTATCTCACTCAATGAGACTTTAGGCCGAAGACGTGCCTGCGCTCGTCCCAGTCAGCGGTGGGATACCAGCTGACTGTCACCCAACAACCAGGAGTGACAGTCTGGGGAGCCATCTCTTGTAACAGCAGGACCCGTTTGGTTGTCATTTACGGTACCCTTACAGCACAGTGATACGTCAACGATATTCTACCCCCCGTTTTGTTGCCGTTCGTGGCATGTCATCTTGGGCTTACATTTAATCAAGATAATGCCCGCCTACACCAGGCAACACTTTCTACTCCTTGTAAAGACTTACCTTGGTCAGCAAGTTCGCCGGATCTCTCTCCAACCCAGGAGGACATCCAACACGAGTATCAGTTAATGCCAAACCGTATAACGGCTTGCATTTTGGCCAGAGGTGAACCAACGCGTTACTGTCCTGCTCAATTTGTGGAGCTTTATCTATGGAACAAATCATCTAATTTTTCTGATTTTTCCCTTAGAATGTTGTTGACACAAATCGATGCCCGGTTGGAGTTCTGTTGAATTTCCCGAGGACGTCCAACCCAATAATTTCAAAAGCATCCGTTGTTTCTGGTAACACCTGCAAAGGTATAAATTTATGACTCGTATCTGCCCATTGCGCGCGTTTTACACAACTCCTGAAGTACCGGTGTACATCATCTTTCCTAACTTCCACCAGTAGCGTTCCGCTACTCGCCTATTCGTTGTCAGACAACCCCATTTTAATGACAATATGTGGGCACGCGCTTCTTTCAACACTTCTTCTTTTAGCTTGGCTGGCACTACTACCCGCAGCCCCAACGTCGTTGTCTTACACAATAACTCGCCACTCAAAAAATAAAATATTAGTGGATAAGTGGCATAAACCTGCTTTTCTATAATCTACAGGTATATCTGTACTTTGCAATCCCAGTCGACGGCGGAGAGTACATCCTATTGTATCAGTTATTAGGAGTTATTACCATTACAACTGCAAATTGCTCTAATCTTGCCTCCGTGGTCTCTACGGGAGCGATACGTAGATAGCTGTACTATATTCCTTGGTTCCTCCTTTAATGCTGGTTCTTCAGTTTTCTTAAATAGACATTCGTGGGGTAGTTGGGCTCTATCTTCACTTGTCTGTCAGTTTAGCATCACTGTGACGCTCTCCCATGGGTCAAACAAACCTGAGACACTATGTGCTGCCCTTGTTGATATCTCTTCAGTATCCGCTGACAGTACTATTACGTATAGGTCCTACACATTTGAGCAGTATTCTGACATAGGTAACTGCATTTACCCAGTGTCCTGGCAATGAGTCGAAATGTGGCACCTCCTTTTCCTACAACTTGTCCTATGGGTTAGTTCCATTTCGTATTTTCGGAAACTGTTATACCCAGGTATTTGTATGAGTTCATTATGGTCATATTTCAACAAGTATCCACATTGAAGTAAACAGGAATTATGAAACTTAAAATATCGCCGGCCATGGTGGCCAAGCGGTTAAAAGCGCTAGTCTGGAACCGCGCGACCGCTACGGTCGCAGGTTCGAATCCTGCCTCGGGAATGGATGTGTGTGATGTCCTTCGGTTAGTTAGGTTTAAGCAGTTCTAAGTTCTAGGGGACTGATGACCTTAGAAGTTAAGTCCCATAGTGCTCAGAGCCATTTAAACCATTTGAACTTAAAATATCGTAATTCTGTTTTACACACTGATGAATTTTTAAGGAAGTTCGCTCTAAGTGCTGTATAGTCTCTCACGATAGCAACAAGAATTGCAGTTTTTCAGATATAAATTATTTTTTCGAATGGAGCTACAAAGTTAATAATTTCTGGTGTCAGACTACAAACCTAAAGGTCTTAGTTTCTATCTTAGGTTGGTCCTGGGGTGGTCTGTTACATACCACTCCTTTCCTCTTTGGCAGCGCAAAATGTCAAGGTGCTCTGTAATTCTATTTTCAAGTTTACCTGTAGGTATCCCTGAAGAAGGCTAGGTCAGTCAGTTCAAAGGTCAGAGGGAAACAGTAAAGCCATTTCTACTAAAGCACCCTCATGTTCGAACAAACATTCCGGAGGAGCCAAATTTTGCTTTTATACCGTACACTTCAAAGAGACATTTCAACAGCGATTCATCCTCTCAAGCACGGTAAGTAATTTTGGTGGAATTTCGGTATTTAGAAATTGGGATTACTTTGTTTGAGACATCATACTGCTTGTTGTCTCATACGTAAGTTTGTTATGTCGTAACCAAACGAAGAAATATGTCTTCCAGGTTATTTAGGGCATGCATCCAGATGATGTCGACGTCTTTCCAAGATATTTCGGCTGATAACCATTTATCCAACTTCAGGTGAGTTTTGCACTAGAGATTTCTGGTGCATGTAGCTGGCTTTATATAGAAAATTAACACGGTGGGACGTGCACATAGATTTTCGCTATATGACCGTCCTGTTCCGGGTCAGACGCCCCCAACGAATATTGCTCCACCTGAGGGGCACAGGAACATACGCAACGGTGCCATTGCACGCGAGCCCTCTCTCGAACTGCAAGCCTGAGGAGTTATAATTAACTATCACTGGAACTTTCATGAGCTGATTTTTTTCGCTGAAAATATCTGAGAAGTTGCCGTGTCCACAGATTCCTTAATAACTGAATCAAGATTTTCTTGGCAGAATAACCCACAGAATGTCCTGTAGAGACACAATGTTCGGTTATGGTGGCTGACTTACTGCTCTGCGAAAGGCGAGAGTAGCGAGTGTGGGATGTTCCGCGCACTTGTCCTGAACAGAAGATGTGGTCTGACCAATACAGGCTTTGCCACATTGACATGGTATTCTATACACTTGATCCATTCGTGAACCCAAGTCATCGTTTGCCGAGCCTAGGTTATTGTAGGTAGCCGGAAGATTACTTTAAAATAATGCTTCTTTGGGTTCTGCCACATTTAGGTGAAGTACTGCCAACATACGGGCGAACGTCCCGTACTTTAGCAGCTGCTTCTCTTGTAAATGGTAACGTATACTCCTCGTTACAACTATCCTGAGCGGACGTGAAAAAACTCATATCTTCAAAACATTGAGCTACGTGATTCTTGTAACCGAGAGAGCGTACTAGCTACTCCAGCTACCGACGACCACATGAACCAATAACTTACAACTGGCGCCAGGCAAAAAATTTTGTTTTTCGATTCTTAAGATAATATTAACCCAAAGTCTCTACCTTCATTCGTATAAAATATTCAGTCTTTTGAAACTTTATTTATCTTTTTGAAACTTCCTGTATATTTACAAGAACCTTTTTGTAGTTTAGTTTGGGCACATTTATGAAACGTGGTAGACGACAGTGCTAGTGAGTGTCTTCCCATCATTTTTTTCTTAAAAAAGCTTTCATTCCACCTCTGAAGGACGTGATGGGTTGAATTACACCTGGGTGCTTCACAGCTGGTTGTGGTTAATTCTGTTGTTGCACAGTTTATTTTCTAATAGGATTTTTTGTTTAATTTATGACTCATTTGTCTATTATATTTTTGGGGAGAGGTGATACTTCTGTTTCCTTTCAGCCCCATAATCTGTTTTACAGCTGTTTGCTGTTCGAGTGTTTGGAATCCCCATCAGATTGGATTAAAGCAGACATTAAGAAAATTCAGAGACGTGGTGCTAAGTTTATTAGCGATATGTCTGATGAACATGCGAATATTACGGAATTGCTCCTCGAACTCAGATGGGAATCCATGGAGGGAAGATGACACTCTTCTCACGAAACATTAGCGAGAAAGTTTAGAAAATCTTCATTTGCGAGTGACTGCAGAAAAAGTCTAGTCCCAGTTCAGTGAACTCAAGCGTTGAGGAATCCGTAGGGATGTAAGTTCGTATTATTGACCTTGACTACATCTCCTCAGAGATAAATTTTTGTCGAAGTGTGCACGGAGCCTACCAAGTGATCAGTCCGGCAGTCCAATTCTGTGTGGGTATATGGGAGTAATACATCAAAGTCATCCTAAGTGGCTCTAATTACAACCATTAGGGAATAATGGAAAGCGTGAAGTAGATTATGTGGCAACCAGTATAACTTGTGAAATATAAGTTATTACAAGCACGGTAAACACTGTGTTGATGACAGGAATTAAGTAAGTTCAGTAATGGTGGATTAACCCAGAATAGCCCAAAAGTAAAACGACTCTATATTTTTCCGCACGTGTACGCTCTAGGCGTGACCTCTTTACTCTGTGTATTTGTCGAGAATGTATTTGAGGCGCAAGCCTTACGTGAGCCTGTGGGTCGCTTGGCCAGCAGAAGCCATATTCATGTTCGATTGCCGCACTGTGGTCTAGATTTGAACTAGGACCCACCACGTCTCGTAACGCAGTGTACTGTCTTTAACATGAAACACATATGGAGCTGCCATTATAAGAAAACCTGCGAGACTTTTAAGTAGAAGAACCAAATTTCAAGAAACTGCTATCGCCTTATGATCACTAGACCATGTTGCCTAAAAATAACTCCTGAGGATATTCAAGAAGAATGCAATATTTTACTCCCGGGGATTTTATTTATTATTACTGACTAGATAAAAACACAACTGTATTAAACAGCGTTGCTTCTGTCAATGTTACTTACGCTGCGATAAAATTACGCGCAAGGACTGATATTATTTGTGGCGACTTGATTACTATATTTTGTATACATAACGAAAACGCGATACGTAGGAAAAAGAATCTTACTTGTTACACGAAACAGTAGCAATTAGAAGCTTGGAACCTGAAAGATTAACTGCCTTACAATAAATCAAGTGAAAAGACAATACGCAAATAATTTCGCGAGTGACAGGAACCCTTTTTTTTACAGCAGAAAAGCCGTAGTACATCCGTCTAGAGCTTCTCCTGTATACGATATGAAACATAACCAAAGTAGGTCAGGAGAGGGGTTGTCTATTAAAGTCTACATCGATATTTACTAAAGGACTGTTCCCTGTTCTGACAAAAGTATTTCGAAAACCTTTGAAGCAACAGAGCATAATACTTGACGGGTTTATGATGTAGGGCGTCCCAGTTCTTAAAAAGCACCAAGACTACAGACATTATCACGCACGTCAGATTCTTTTAATGTTATGGAAGACGTGTTGAGGTCGTATATGATAACGTATCTAGATACACAGTAGGGATTTCAAGGGATGTTTTAGATAGACAATAATTCCTGTGTAAGAGTCAGCACGAATTCCATAAAACCAGATCGCGTGCTGGTCAGTTTGCTTAGCTCTTTCACTACACCCAGACGGAGGAGTCCAAGCTGATCCCGTCTTCCTTGACTTCGGGAAAAAGCTTACTCTATATTTCTGCATTGTCATTTTGTAAGTATAATACGTACTTATGTCACACCAGACCAGATATCAATCGGCCACAGTATTATAGCCACTCGGATGAGGGTTCTTCGGTCGGCTTGCCGTGGGTCCGTATCACGGTCGTCGTTAAGTGCTACATGTTCCTCTCCACTCTCCAGATCTACATCGGTTATTATATTCTCTGTTGCTTCTTATGTTAAACCTCCTATGCGCCAACATTAATTTTCAATTCTTTTTACATGTTTGCAAGCTTTAAACCCATCATGTTCGATAATCTTAGATAAATAATCTTTGATTATTTGTTTCAGGGTAGTTAAATGCATGGAAGTAACTTTTTTCTACAGTGTCTTGTTTCATTGCATTCCAGACTACTTCTATAGGGTTCAAATCACAGTGGTGTGGTGGAAGCCTCAGAACTGCATATCCCTTACACTTCCAAACTGCATCTGATTTAAAAATAGGCTTTCGCTTATTACAATGCACAGTTTGTAAGAGCTCATTTCTTCTTAAGTCTGCTCCAACCTAACCTAACCTAACCTACCCTAACCTCTGTTAGTGACTACACACGGAACTTATTTATGCTGCCAGCGCTTTTAAGTAGTATACGTATGCACCCACGTTTCGTACGGGAATACGACTAGTTTATTTGGCCTCTTTTCATTATTTCTGATTGTCTTCAAGTATTCTGCACGCTTTGAAACACTGTAGGAAAGTTCTGTGGGTATGGATCCTTTATTTTTGCATTGTTTGAAAAGACATAGCATCGCTTTCAAAACGTTCCAAAATGTTTCCTTCCACGCCCGCCCCCCCTTTCGAAAATTTATCACAGTGTTGGTATTTTATTCTTCTGCTAAAAATACTCCAAACATTTTCTTGTAGCAAATGCTTTATCTAAGTCACATAGAGAGACTGTTTTTCTATAATGCCTTTGTTTTCTAGGAGTTTTAACGTTTTCCCTGTTGTCTTTCGCTTTCTTAAAGTATTTCTCAATGTCATTTATTGTTCTTGCTGACTTTCCTACCATTTTTCCTCCAGCAAGATTTTTTTTTTTACAGTCACCTGATTCCGGTTTTTTGCTTCTAGGCAAAACTGTACAACTTTTAATAGAAGCTCTTTTCACCTGAACGTATCCACTTTCACGATATCTTCCTGTGTTGTCCACCATCAGCGGCATTCACAGTCATGGCTAACATTGCGCTGCACCTCTTTCACGAGAACAAACTGAACTACATGGTAGTAAATACGCAACTAACATGAAAGTGTTTCCCTTAGTCACCACTGTACTTGGTTACTGTAAGGTCACCGCTTGTTTCTGATAATAGGCACGTCGGGGGCCAAATGAACTAGTATTGTGGTTTGGTAGTATGTGACTAGATGAAAGACTTGTTATTAAGGAGAATCCATGAGGTGATTGTCAATGAAAAGACGTCATCAGAAACGGAGCTGACACGTTGAAGAGTGATAGGACTGTTAATATTCACTATGTAACTGCCAGATATACCATGCCATCAAAAGTATCTAGACACCTGGCTGAAAATGACTTACAAGTTTGTCGCGCCCTCCATCGATAATGCTGGAATTTAATATGGTGTTGGCCCACCCTTAGCCTTGATGACCGCTTCCGCTCTCGCAGGCATACGTTCAATCGGGTGCTGGAAGGTTTCTTGGAGAATGGCACCCCATTCTTCACGGAGTGCTTCACTGACGAGAGGCATCGATGTCGGTCGGTGAGGCCTGGCTCGAAGTCGGCGTTCAAAGCATCCCAGAGGTGTTCTATAGGATTCAGTTCAGAACACTGTGCAGGTTAGCCCATTACAGGAATGTTAGTGTCGTGTAACAACTCCGCCATAGGCCGTGCATTATGAACAGGTGCCCTACAGTTTTGAAAGATGGAATAGAAATCCCAGAATTGCTCTTCAACAGTGCGAAGTAAGAAGTTGCTTGAAACATCGATGTAGGCCTGTGTTGTTATAGTGCCACGCAAAACAACAAAGGGCGCAAGCCCCTTCCATGAAAAACACGACCACACCATAACACCACCGCCTCCGAATTTTACTGTTGGCACTACACACACTGGCAGATGACGTTCACCGGGCATTCACCATACTACACCTTGCCATCGGATCGCCACATTATGTACCGTGATTCGAAACTCCACACAACGTTTTTCCACTGTTCAATGGTCCAATGTTTACACTCCTCACACCAAGCGAGGTGTGATGTATGGTTTATGAAAAAACTCTCCACCATGAAATCTAAGTTTTCTCACCTCCTGCCTAACTGTCATAGTACTTGAAGTGGATCCTGATGCAGTTTGGAATTCCTATGTGATGGTCTGGATAGATGTCTGCCTATTACACATTACGACCTTCTTGAACTGTCGGCGGTCTCGAAGTCGGCCTGTACGCTTTTGTAATGTACATGTCCCTTCACGTTTCCACTTCACTATCACATAGGAAACAGTGAAACAGTGGACCTAGGGCTGTTTAGAAGTGTGGAAGTCTCGCGTACAGACGTATGACACAAGTGACACCCAGTCACCCGATCACGTTCGAAGTTCCTGAGTTCCGCGGAGCACCCCATTCTGGTCTCTCACGATGTCTCATGACTACTGAGGTCGCTGATATGGAGTACCTTGCAGCAGGTGGCAGCACAATGCACCTGATATGAAAAACGTATGTTTTTGGGGGGGGGGGGGGGGGTGGATACGTTTGATCACATAGTGTGGCATCAGTAGCTCCTTGAGCCTATTTGCAACTCCATACAAGTGCTCAAGTTGCTTGTGTTTTGTTCAAGTGAATGAGGTGGAATAAGGTGCCGGTATCAACTTCTCTGTTCTGGATGGTCCATCGTCAAAGAAAATTTATCGCTGTTTCAAAAAATCTGTTCATTCACTCTCAGCATCTAGGAAATTTGTGACTGAACAGAAACGTGCATACTTCTCTAGAATATGAACCAAGTGAATGGCGCCCCAATAAAGGAGCCACAGAAAAGAGTGCAACGAAGGATTTCAAGATACAGGACGTCACAATTGACGGTATTAAATATTTTATATGAAGAATGAACCATGAGAAAGTTTTGTGAGGTAAGTGATGCCATTGTAGAATGCTTCGGTCTCTCCAAAATCCAACTGCAGGCAGTGAACGAGATGGTGCTGTAGGCAAGACATTGGACTCACTTTCGGGAGCTATGGGGTCAAATCCTCATACGACCATCCGAATATGAGTTTTACATATGTTTCCTAAATCACTTAAGGTTATTTCCAGTGTGGCTCCTTCCACAGGATAGGTTGAATTTCTTTCCCTCTCCTAGTCCAAACCGACACAGCACTCCGGCTATAACCTCTCTTTCAACGATTGGGTATTAAGCAATAATCATCCTTTGTTTCAGTGTAGTCGGTTTTAACAAAGTTCCTAAAACGGAAGATCTACTCCAACTGCCTGTAATATGACGAATCACATCATTCGTGGGACGGTATCATATACGGTGTTTCCTTAATATAAGCTGAACCATTGTCAGAAAAAACTTGACTGTTTAATTACTAAAAAACACATAACGTAAAGTTTCATGTAAATTTTGCTCGTCTTAGGCCCCCCGAAATGTGGTGATATGGAGTGTGTTTCCGGCGATAAACAGGAAATCACTTGCGATAAAGCAACAAAAACTGGCAAGCAGCCAAAAGTCAACAAGGCACGTTACCAAACACCGAAGTGTTGTGAAAACTACGCAACTTTTATGCACTGCGTTGGGATTGTGTCCCTAAAATTATTTAAGTATGCAAAAGTAATATAAAAGATCTCCGTTGCAGTAAATGATAGACCTTGGCGTTAACGAATAAAACACTTTTTTTTATTTCGAAAGCGATTTTATGTTTTCCAGTGTGTCAAGAAACACGCACTACTGTTAAACATCGTGTAAACTGCAACCATGTTACATAATAGCAACAAAAGTATCCCGGCACTCCTCGTAATGTGGAACTGACCGCTAGATATCACGAGAGGCGGATCCACCAGTATAAAAGGTTGGGCTTTGACAGCGATAGTTTCGCTGTCTTGTCATTGAGCTCACTCCCTGAGTGCATTCCATGCGACTCCGGGAAAGTAAATTTATCGTGGAGCTAGGGTTAGGGTGCATTAGGGATAGATAAGAGTTCGGGACTATCCTGAGCTTGGGACAGTGTCCTTGCCGCTGCAGGTCCCGCACGCTTCTTGTAGTCAGAGGTCATGGCAGACATCAGGCCAGAAGACGTATCTGCTTCGTCGGTCGCATCTGAGACATCGGCTAAGCCACCGCCTCGCCAGGTCGACATCAACGAGTTACCACTGGAACACCAGCAACTCATTCAAGACATCTCACACCGAGTCACCCTTTTTAGGGCAGCGGGAAAGCGGGAAAGGTAGTCACGCACGGCGTCACCACAGCGAATCTGATGAAGATATCCAACTAGGAGAACCAAGTGGGTCGTCGGACGAGGAGTCGACGTCGCCAGATGTCTCTGACAACGAGATCCCGGTCGAATACACACCCACCGTTTGAAGCACTACGGAAAAGCCTCTCGATCAAGCAACAGCGGACGACTGAGATTTTACAGTTGTGACCAGGAGTCGAACAAGTGCCACAGCGCCAAGACGTTTGAACCACCTGGGCCACGTCCTGAAGACAGCATGCAGAGTGAGCAGGACCTAGTCACCATTTCCAGTGCCTACTCAGAATAGCTTTCAAGCACTCGCTGCTGAGGAGGACATGGACGTACAACCCACGATGGCCGACACAAGCCACTCCACGACCCAGAGACGAGCAAACCGCTGCCACTGATGCTGTACCATACCTGCAATTACTTACAACTGAATAAAACCCTCAAAGGCACCATTGATGCTGATATTCCGGTGATTTAAAAGGGAATTGTGCTAAATGTTATTTTCTCTCGATGCCTGATTACGAGAAGGCAGAGCCTCTCTGGAGCAACGTAATTTGCACTATTTAACGCATCAACTTCCGAATCCTCAAAGGATTGCCAAAAGGGGTACCAGTGGCCCAGCTACGCCAAGAACTCGCAACGAATCGCTATCAGGTGACCAATGTTATCAGTATATCAAACTTTACACATCAACGGAGAAGCTACTACCAATGGCTGCATTTGTTGATTCCCTACCAAAGAACAAAAAATCCGACACCATTTCCAATGATCGCTACCTATGAGAAACCCGCGTATGCGTTGCAAGTGACAAGGGAAAAGGCGGACCGATGCAGTGTAAAAATTGTTTTATGAGTTCGCCACACGGCGAAGTATTGCCACCTGCCACCACGCTCCGTCAAGTGCACGGGCCCACACGACTGCGTGTAATGCAAGCTACCCCGACGGAGAAGGACACCTGCGCACTTCGTGGTGCCACAGGACATGCCGCGAGGTGCAGAGTCTGCTTGGTCTACCAAAAGGCTCTTAAACCCTTCGAAAAACCTGCTTCCGGGACCGCTGCCTCGCGCCCGCAGTATATTCCAAATTTGCAAGAGTTTCCACAACTTCCATCTTCATCGGTGGCCCAGAACGCTCTACCTGAAAGTCCACAGCAGCAATATTTTTGGACGGGGAGAAGGTATCTGACAGGGTGTGGCTGGCGAAGCTGATACAGAAGGTGGCTACCCAGACCACCATCTCTGACTGCTATATTCACGTAATGGATAATATCCTGCTAGGAAGATCCATCGTCGTCGCCATCGATGGAGCAACATCGAACGAAAAAGCATTACCCGCTGGTTTCCAACAAGGAAACAACGACCTGCCCGTGGAGGCCGGTACGTCCTTAGCCCAATCCATCAATGTTATGGCCTTTTTCACTAGGGTCCGCCCACACTTCACGAACTTCTTCCAGCTCCAGAGGAAACTAAGGCGAGTCATCACTTCGTGTAGGTCAGACAAATCCATGTGAAATGCGCATGAGACCACAGCAGTCTACTTTTCAAATAAGATGCCTCAACCGGATCGGCTAGAGCTACACGTCCACAGAAACCTTGGTCATCCCACTCCAGGTACCTGGGATCTACCTTGGACACAGGATTGTTTTTATTTAGGCACATAGCAGTGAAATAACAAAAAGGACTCCAGATGGCGATAGCGCTCGTCTCCTTCTTCGTCAGTGACGAACTCGAACCTTACATGAAACTTCGACTATATAGAGCCATGTTCTCCCAGTCTTATTACACAGTAGCACCACTTGGGGCATCGTGTCAGCTACACAGCTTAATTGTCCTCATGCCGTGTAAGATCAGGTCCTCCGCTGGACCCTTCGGGCACACCAGTGGAGGCGGATATTGAACCTTCATGCTACCACCCACTGTGACACCATAAGGAAAGCGATTCACAGGAAAGCTAACACCCTCTATACAGAGGTTGCAACGCTATAGGGTACTACTTAGTCTCTTAGCGTCAGCGGATTAGCGTCGACCTACCTGTCTTCGTAGAGACTGAGAAATGCAATTGACACGCCAATTGTCACATTGCTCTTGAAATGCAATTGACATGCGTCTTCCTTTCAAGAGCATACTCTGATTAAAATAACAACATGGTACAACCATCACCTCTGTCACCTATCCATGGCAAGTCGCAAGAAAGATGGGCCTGTTATACCACAAAAAAAGCTAGAGAAGCAGTTAACAGAAGAATGGGCCACACTGGATAGCTGAGTGATTCCGGAAGTGGACTGGTCATTGGATGTCACCTGAGTAACAAATCCACCAGGGACAAATCAACACTTTCAAAGCTGCCCAATTTGAGTGGTGGCAATCCGATTGTCATGTGGAAACGCGAAGGAACAAATGCAGCTGCCAAGACGAGGCAGACCTAACGTACCGAGGAACAGGGACAGTCGAGCACTGCAGAGAGTGGTTGTAAAACATGCATGAAATCATCGGAAGGAAGCACAGTGACGAATGGGGTACAATGATCGAGCAAGCCAGACATGTCTGTAGTCGACTCTAAGCGACGCTTGAAGTGGAAGCGACGCCACTGCACAGTGGATGGCTGGGACCGAGTGATTTGGAGTGATGAATCAGGCTGTTTACCTCTGGCAGTCCGATGGAAGGGTATGAATTTGGCGAATGTCTGGAGAATGTAACGTATCCTCACATGTAGCGTCAACAGTGAAATACAGAGGAAATTTTGTTACATCAAGGTAAGTGTGGTCACATTATCGAGCGTAAGAAAACGCTAAATACGAAAGAATATGAATCACTTTTACCCAGGTAGAACTGCTTTGAGATGAGTTATAACGTCGACTTCGCTCCATGCCCCAAGGTCCAACATGCCCACCTCCTCTGGCTTGGACTCTTGAGAAAGACAGGGCTTCCATTTTTCCACAGACATCCAGAAACCACAATGAAAGAGTTGCCATCAGAGTTCAGATCATCATAAAAGCGACGGGTGGGTGTACCCTATATTAATATGCACTAATAGGTTTCGGGATGCTTTTGATTCGATACTGTATAGGTTAACATTACTGTGAAGTTGTTTGGTAACGCCCATGAGGGATAAATCACCAAATTTGCGATAAAATGAAGAGTTTCTTTCAGATACGAAACTTTCTCGCTTTGTGAAGAGACTTCTTTTATGAATTTAATGTAACTGTGAGCCCAAGCACAACAGTGAATGTTCAAATTGTGGAACTTTATGCAAATTTGGTAGTACTCCTGTAAGGTGCCTCTCCTCACAGCAGTCGTTTACGCAAGTAATATGCTTGGCTAGATGAGTGGCATTTGTTTCAGTATCCCGAGAGAGTGTCGCTAACTCTGCCGGCGGCAGTGCAGATGCCTGCAATGAGCCCGCTTCTTGCTACGATGCCTGAATTATGTATTGAGCAGAACGGAATGTACTTCGCCGCGGACGCAGGAGGGGGAACGCAGGGACAGACAGCCCCCAGGGTTGACAGAGGCGTCGGGCGTCGCCCGCTTTGCTCTGCTGTCCCTGTGCGCCTGCTTTGTTCAGCCAATTTACACCCAACAGTTAATACGCTCTCGTCATTATCTCGTTCTATTGCTGGACAAGAAGACAAGGGTGTTAACGTAAAGACCCTTTTTCTTTCACTTCTTTCGAATTTGCCTCAATGTCGAAACCAGAAATTGGAGGACAATATTATAATGTTTCTCGGATGGAACGAGAGGCAGGTGCGATCTTCGTTATATTTTTAGTGCACAGCTATGCATTTTACGCTATTATGTCATATTCAGTGCTAAATGTAACTATATTTGCTGTCGTTTGCCGTGTTGCCATTAAGGTGTGAGGTGCACCTCAGTTTGTCTTCGCTGCACATGTTTCGTGTAGCACGACCGCACGACCACTTACTGCCCAGGTTCTGGTGTAAAATTAACCGCAAACAGTTTTGAATTAGAACTAACAAAAATGTTTAGGGTTATGCGTGCACAATTGTGCTGTACTTTTAAATATTTCTTTGACATTAAGTTATGTATATTTATGAAATTTTCATGAATCAGTTTGTTGTAACTTCAGTATACAAAACTTCATTACATATCTTACAAATTACCACATGAGGTTTACTTATATGTTCTGTTCTACTTTCGTCTACTGCATACTTTTAAGAAACTGCGCCAAAATTTTACATATAGATATTATTTGCTTTACAGTGAAAAAATGGTTTAATGATACTGTTCGTCAAACGACGTAGACCACTGAGCGAAATAGTCACAAAACCGTAATAGTTCCCAAGTGTGGCAGCTGTTCCTTTTAATTAAGTTTAGTGATGTACGGCTAACTTAGTGCTGTTTTGCGATTCTGTTTTACTTTCCTTTAATTTTAAGTTCGGCCTCAATGTGCTTTTGCTGTATGTTTGTCTACCACATTCCAACACATTTCTTGATGCAACAGAGAAATCAGCTGAGTCATCCATCATCTAATTAAATCAGCATCGCTACCATAGTTCTTCAGTCATAGACATAATCTCTGGTAGCATATAAATGTTTCGTGACTGTTAAGGTAGTGTACTTCCTGATTGCCACCCACTTCTGTAGTAACAGGATACTTAGCCAACCACAGTCTGATAACGACATGATTGTTACAGTAGACACACAAAAAAGCTGCTTATAACGATTAATCTTTATTTACATTTACGACAGACTGTTTCTGTTTTATCGCCATTTTCAAGTACGTCTATATTGATGTGACGTCCATATTGCGTCGTTAGTGAACCGTTTTGTAATTGTCACAGCTTTAATAAGATCGTAAATGTTGCTGTCAAGTTGTTAAAATTAACAGTTTAATAAAGCACATACAAAACCAAATACCATTTATCACCTGTTATTACTGCTACCACATCTAAATCACTATTAAGCCAGTTACACAGACGATTTATCCATTAATTCTATTAATATGTACGTATCGTGCATTTTATTTGGTCAAAATGGATAATTTTAAGACCTCTAGTTAAACAAAACTGTATTAATACTACCGTATTAACTCTCATGTTATTTGTAGGGTGCAAATATGAATTGATATTCTAGCATCGAAACAACTGGTCATGATAATAAATGTACACATTGGCCTGTACAGTGTTATATGTTATATGTCAAGAGGCGTGACGCTCTCACGGTGAGAACGAATTTACGGTACTGATGAAATGAATCTGGGAGTAACGAACTGGTATATCTACGGTATGAATTGTATGCGGAAAATAAAACATGGAAATACCAATATGTAGCCCTGTTCGGTGCTCCGAGTCCCTGCTCATTCATCCCATAGAAATTTACGTATTGTAGAACGAAAGGTTATGCCCGCGTCGGTCACTAATTGTGGGCAAGAAAAAAAAGCATGCAACGAAACATATAAGACAGCACCGAACTGGTAGCTCGAATTTCGTAGACTAACCGTTACTAAATAACGAATACATACGATTTTGTATAGCTCTACCACAAATACTACAGTAGCAGGCTGTGCTCCGAATGTTTTAAATTAGTTGAGACTGTTATGATGAATAACTAATATAAACACTAATATAAACATTCCAAACAGTTTTGTCAGTGATAAGTAATCTGTCAGCCTGACCCAATAGATATTTCTTCCATAACTTGGGAGAATTCTATCCCGTTCCGAAGTTCGTATGATTCAGTTCGCAGCCTCTGTATATCTCAAGTATTTAAGGGTAAACTTCGCCTGGTGACCCAATCGACGGCAGTAAATTTACTGACAGAAAGGTATTCCTCTAAACCACAAATTTCGTGAGGGAAAGATGAAAGTAACAGGGGAGCGTAAAAGAAGGACTAATACTCCCACTACTTATTATAAACAAATAATTTGTCAGATAGGATCAGCAGCGCTATTACATTTGTCAATGACGGTGCTATTGCCTGCAGCGAAGTATCATCGTTGGATGATCTTAACGCAATTCAGAAATACTTGGACATAATACTCACTCTAGATAGTGAATGACATAAACGTAAGATAACGACCATTACAAAAAGTATGTGCCTGACAATAGTCGATTACAAGTGTAATAGTAAGAGTCTGTCACAATGTTTAACTGTCTGGAAGTAAAACTGAGAAGCTATATGAAATGGGACGTTCATGTAAAACCAGTATTAGTGAAGGTGAAAGGGAGACTTAGTTTTCTTGGAAGGGTCTGGGTACGTTCGGTGGATTTCTAAAGCAAATCGCATACAAGATGCCAGAATGTTACTACAGCGTTTCGAGTGCTTATCAAGTAAGTAAGACAGTAGGCATCGAGTTGATTCAGTGACCCATTGTTGACGGCGTAAAAGGTCGCTCTAGGCCATACTATTGTGTAATACAGGTACTCAGGGAAGCAAAATAGGTTTCTTTAAATAAAGGCAGCATTGTTTTCAAGAATACATTTAGAGCACAGCTTTTCAAGAAAAAACAATACAACTATTCTGCTACCATCAGTGTATATCGAGTAGAATCATGAGAATAGCATAAGAGACATTAGGGCTTGTATAGGTAGTCTCAGATCTATCCGAGAATGGTATTACTGTGAAATACCTTCCACCACGAACTGTCCACTGGCTTCCAGAGTATATATGTAAATCAAGGTATGGACCTCGACTTACCATCGTGAAACAATTTAAGAAGGAATGCGGTAGTATTCTAAAGCGGCTACGAGGTGTTTAAAAATAATAGCAGTGATACTGTCTTATGATATGGCAGGTGTACATAGTTATTCGTAGGTATTATCAGATATACAGTTCTTCGCCTCTTATGCCATAAACGGCCCTCGTAATTCCACAGGTTTCATTACTGACGAGATTTGCAAATTGAGCTTCGTCGTAAATAAAAGAACAAGGGCATCTCGTGTAACGTCAAACTAAGACACTAGAATATAGAGGTAAAAACTGAATACATGTACACCACTTAACACCTCTCGATGAACTACAATCAAGAGAATTTGGATATCCCGCAAAAGATAATCCTACGAAAAATCATAGGTACGTGCAGACTGAGTGCGGCAGGAAACTCCGGAGCAACAAAGAAGTGTACCAGAATGTGGAGAGTATCTGGGAGACCACGAGGAAAATGAGGCTGATATTTCTTAGACACCTATACAGATTGGACAAAAATAGGTTATCCAGACAAATATTTGATTAACTCTGGTACAAGAAGACCAACACGACGTGGATTAAAGAAGCTTGGAGAAAACTTGAGAGGCCCAACACCGCAGAAGCCCTCATGCTTTAACGGGACATGTGTCGAAAGTTTAGAAGGGTTTCAAGTTGAAAAAGGAACTACAAAGAAAATGTACGAAAGAACAAACGCAACAGAATAACATCGTACGAAGGAGCACTGGAAACAGAGGAAACTCCGGAAAAAAGAGGACAAAATGACATTCAAACGTCATCCTAAGTGGTCAATTCGCCAATAAATAAAGGAAACGTTATTAATTAGAGGAGATAACCTGTAACTGGTGTGTATTAAAATACAGCGTATACAGGATGTATCATAATTAATAGCGAAAGCGCATACAGTTGAAAGTACACGATACTAGAATCAAAAAAGTCTCAGCAAAAATAGGGTCGAAAACGTATACCTTAAGGGGTATGAGCAATTTTTCATCTTCAATACTGTGAAACCAATCTGTTCTATTGCAAGTTCTTTGCTTTTCATGTTTTGGGAAGTGGTATTATGGACCAAAATATGAAAAAAATGTTACGAGCACTTGATCATCAGAAGAGTTGTGTTTCAAAGTAGCAAAGGTGAGGAAGTGCCCATGGCTCTTAAGGAATTCATTTTAGAGCACATGTTTACTGGACTTTTTTTCTTATTTTGGTCCATACCACCACTTCCGTAAATATGGAAAGCAAGGAAATTGCAGTAGAAGAGATTTGTTTGACAGTATTGAAAACGAAAACTTGCTCGTAGCTCTTAAGTTATGCATTTTCAACCCTAAGTTTACTGAGACTTTTGTGCCTCTAGTATCGTGTACTTCCAACTGTATGCGTTTACGCCATAAATTACGATACACCCTGTATATTGCTATTTACTATTTTTTTAGATTAAAAGCGATGTGAAATATTGCTGCTTGATTTTGAGTACTTTGCCATGTACATTGTCTTTGTAAGCTGTTAGTGTGCATATGACGATTGGTGAACACCCCAGAAAAATATCAAGGGGTCAAAAGCTGCTTAATCTGCAGTACACTAATATACAGTTACTTTCAGTAAGTCAGAGACAGTTCTATATGGATTAAGTGCCAGCCAACGTCATAAATAGTTTTATAATCATTAATTTTCAGGTTATTGAACTTGGACATAAAACTTAATGAATAGCAGTGAAACAAACGAAAAGCATCACTAGATTGGATGTCTCCGTGCGTAACTGTCTTTATCCTGTAATCAAGTTTCATGAAATTAAAACTATTTCCCAGATCTTTTTTACCACGAGCAACGCTCGTACCATCTGAGAATACTGCTACTGTAGATTGCAATAATATCCCTGCAATTTTGGCAGACTCCATAAAGCTGCAAATTCATATTACTTGGGAGTTCCTCCAAGAAATCCACTTTTACTAGAATTTCTCTGACCTCACTACACCCCCATCGTGGTGACAAGTTCCTTAATACAAAGGATAACACTGTTCTGAACATATCTTAGGAGGTGACATCTAAGAACAGGTTTCACTCTCAAATGACGTCAAGGTAGCCATTAAACATATTTGCTACGGAAACAACACAATTAGAATATTCATTTCGCACTGTATGACATTCCATACCATAAATCAATCAAAATTATTATAATTTCTAAAGGCTAGGCTCCAAATCACTGCAACCTGAATAGCACCTACTTGTCAGTTACATCGCATAACCTTGTTAAGTCCGAGCAAGACGGTGATAGGACGTTAGTTCAAGCTACAGTCTAGGCATTTAGATTTTCCGTGGTTTCTCTGTGCCGCTTAAGCCATATAAGGATTTATTTGAAAAATAAACATCCTATTTCCTTTTCCTGGCACCTTTGTAACGTTCAGTTCATATTACACTTACAGGATGACTTTTCGATCTGTTAGAAAATTCAAACAATCTACATATAATACTGAAAGGAATCGAAAATTTCTGTAACGTTGTGTTACGCAGACCAATACTTATGGAGCTATCGCTAGTTTTCAGTGGCTCACAACCAACAGGTTGAAAGAACAAAAAATTAATTGACACGTAAAATGAAGTTCAGTTGTGAACTGAACGAAAGAGGGACATACGTTACGTCCTGTGGGCTTGTTCAGACAGCTTCACTTTTGCTACTACGTGGGCTCTTCCCCGAGTCACAGACTGTTCCAACTATCTTTCCTACGAATCAAAAACTTTGACATTGATTACTGACTAAACCGTTGGCCTAATAAACGAATAGAAAATTAATTTTTAGGTGCCAGTTACATGCTCTTTGAGAGGCTAAGTTTCAGTGTACATAAAAAAGATACGCTGTGTAAGTTGTCGATTTACGTGTTACTTTTGCATGCAACTTTAGCACTTCCCTCACAGCTCTGTCGCTCTCATGCTGCCTCATTGCTATACGGGATGGAAACGCTTCTTCCCTCTCCACCCCACCCCCCACCCCCCCCCCCCCCACCCCTCACCCACCCCTGCCGCGCCTTGCACCGCACCCGACAGCTCTTGGTGTAATCGCCGGCTTATCCAGTCCTACCTGCGAGCGGCGAGAGCAGAATTATCTACTCTAAGTGGGCCTCTGTGCTACAGTAGAATAATCATCCCCTACTATTAGATGAAATAAGTAAAACAGTGGGTATTGCGAATGGGAGGCACAAAGCCTCACAATCCAATTGACAGCACGAGACACGCGGTACCGCTCTATTGGCTGAAGCGCATTCACTTACGGTAAAACACCCGATTCGAGTACCCACCCAGCACACAGACTCTCCTTCTCAAACATAGTATCTTTATGACAGAAACGTGAACGTCTTCCTAAACAGAACATTAAACACCACAAAGAAGAAATGTTACAGCTGAACAAATATGCATCGGGATTCTTTTTTTTTTAATAAGTGATTAGTTCTTTAGCTGGACATACATAAACTCATATTAACGTATTATCTGTATGTTTCTGTAAGTGTCATTGTCTGTCTTATCGTGGCGTTGAGGTCCTTACGGATGATATACAACCCAAGTATTACTTTTTTTAAATACCAATCTGGCACTTTTTAACTTTTTTAAATGAACAAACCGCCATTTGACTGTATTGTTGTTTATTTAACTGCGATCCAGTTTTCGGCTATTTATGCCATTTTCAAGTGATTGAATTTACGTCATTAACATATATGTAATTAACGTCAAGCTCGGAGCTCGGAACTCAGTTGTCCTGCAATATGTGCTAATGACATAAACTCAGGCACTTGAAAATGGCATAAAAGGTCGAAAGGTCGAAACCTGGGTCGTAACTGAATAAACAACAATACAGTCAAATGGCAGTATGTTAAGTTAAAAACTATTATATGACTTTTGCTCAGCGAGATCAAAAACTGTTTACTATCTGAAACTCTTGTCCTCGAAAAGGAAAGATAACATTTCACGAAAGTAATGTTCTCTTTCTTCCAACGACTCTGTTTTTCACTTTCCTAAGCATACCTCAACAGTTTCGCATGTAAGTGATCGGCTAATTATAACCGTAATATTAGGTTTCCGGCCGGCCGGAGTGGCCGTGCGGTTCTAGGCGCTACAGTATGGAGCCGAGCAACCGCTACTCTCTGAGCACTCTGGGACTTAACTTCTGAGTCATCAGTCGCCTAGAACTTAGAACTAATTAAACCTAACTAACCTAAGGACATCACACACATCCATGCCCGAGGCAGAATTCGAACCTGCGACCGACACGAATGTTCAGTTGCAGATCGAATATAGAGTGTAGGCTAAGTATACAATAATACGTTGAACAGTAAATGCTTTACTTAGGTATCAGAAAGTCTGGTACTATGAAGTATGATAAAACATAAACTACATCGAAAATTAAAGACTTTTTCGTGTAATGCGATTGTTAATGTTACTTTTAGATGGAAACGTTAGTCAAGTTACTAATACTGAAAACTGCACTTTGATATAACAAAAATAAAAATAATAAAACGAGAGAATAGAAAACATAATAATCCGAGGGTCTTGCTCGCACTGCACGCACAATCATTTTTAACAATAAGAAAATCTGGCAGCTATACCGCTCTTATTGTGGGTACCACCTGACTTTAAGTTTCTTTATGATTAACACTTGACGAACAAATAACGTACTGGATTCTACCTGTTTAGGACTCCTGAAATCATCACGACTTATGGAGTAAGAAAAATCCGTGTTCGACGTTACTTCGAAGTTCTGATAGTTAAAGGTAGAATTTTTGCTGGATTGGAGTAGATTTGCGAAGAAAAAGCAGCTGTGGACTGTTGTAGGGTTTATCTAGGAATTTGCTTGAACGTGAAAACAACGTTACCACGTAAATCAGGTTGTTCGGACTGGCATTCGACTCCTATTTCTCCCGAACGCAAGTCCATTGCCTTCGCCGCTTCCTGTTCTCAGTCATTTACATGGGATTATTGTCTGTGTTTCAGAAAAGTGATATCTCAACGATAGCGTGCTCTTTTGTTTTCGCTTTTTACTGTAGACATGGACATTAGTTGCAGTACCCATCTTTTTTTCTTTTGAAGAGGATGGTAGGGCTAGAGGGAGATAATCTGGCGTAATCTCCTTATACAACTTCATTCCCTCCGAACCACTAAATACGTTTGCCAGGTCATGTGAACACTAACCGAGTACTCAGCATTGCCCAGGTATGTGTTTATTCCAACCTTTCTATAACCATCTCCTGCTTCCCCATCTCCGACCATCTCCTCCTTCCCCCTCCATATGTGCACTTCCTCCACAGCCCACTCTCTGTCCATCTAGTCTACACCAGTTCTCTGTCCAACTGCTTCTCCCTTATCTCTGTCCATCTGTTCTACCCCTCTCTGTCCATCGACTCTTCCATCGTCTGTCTGTCCCTCCCCTCCTCCTCCTCTATCTGCTCCACCCCCTTCTGCCTCTCCATTAGCTCCACCCTCCTCTCTGTTTCACAGCTCCTCCCCTCCCCCGTCTCTCTATCCATCTCCTCCTCCCACCGCCCCCTCTCGCTCTCCATCAGCACGCTACCGTCCCAACTCCAAAAGGAGGTCGGTAGTTCTCACTCCAAGCGTATTTCATTCCAGATTATAAGGAACATGTGTACCAAGTTTTGTTAAAATCGATCCACAAATTTGGGAAAAAAATTTTCTCACGACTTTACTTGTATTCTCACTTGTCTCATACATTTCACCTATATTTAACATATTTCCCTCCTATTTGTACACAAAATTCACCTATATCTCTAGCGAATTTCACCCTAAATTTTCGTTTTTATCGGCTCAGTATTTGTGACCTCTTATTTCCTGGACCATGTGTCATGCAATGCTATAATTTTGCTGGTACATACAGTGTTATATGTAGACATTGTCTGGGAAGTGTGTAGCGAATAGAGTTACTAGTGACGAAGTGATGGATTAAAACCTCATGCATGATGTGGCAGTTTTTCTCGCGTCTCAGTGTATTTGCTGTCATATCTGCTGGATTATGTGTCGTACAACCATACGTTTTGTCACCTATATTTAATGGTATATGTGAATACTGTCTGAAAAATTTGTTGCGAATACAGTTAGTAGTAAGTAAGTAATATACTAAAACTTCAGGCGGCAATTTTATTGCATGAACAGCGAAAATGAAGTAAGCGATAAATATTTTTTCTTTCACCATTTCTAGGGGGTTTCAGCGAGATAAAGTCTCGTAAAGGTTTGAAGATAAATACATTATTTGTTGCTAATCACTAAGTGCTCTCATTCCCAAATAGTGGATGAATATCATTTGTCTATTTGCGCGTTGTGAGCTACGCTTCCTTTTTCACTCACACCCCTACATCTTTGAGAGGTAGGTGGTTCTTAGCCCCACAGTGGTTCTCTTCAGTCAGCGAGTGACGTGTGAACCAAGTCTGTTTGAAATTGATCGTGTGGTTTAGGGGGAGGTGTGGAACATACATAAATACATACATACACAGATATATACATTTTTCTAATAGGTACGCATTCCGTGAATATAACGATCCTGTCACACATTTCAGGAGTACACCTGGCATTACTAAAGCTTCGGTAATCAGACCAACGGCGTAAATGTTTCGATAGTCGTTATGTAAACTTTTTGAATTCTAGGTGACGCTCCGGACACGTACCGAAGGCTTTTCGGAACGCGATAAATACAGCGTCAACCTGTACTACATTATATCGTGAAAAAACAGACCAAACTGAATTTCTCATGATCGGCGCTTGCGTTGGTTCCCACAGACGGGTTGTTCCGAAAACAAAAATAAATAAATAAACACCCGAGTATTTGAGCACTGAAAATTTCATGCCTACATCTGGCCTATACATTTCTGCATCACTGATTTAAGAGCTTCAGTGATATTCAAACAATGGTATTGTACTACATTTCACTTGCACAAATGAAATTTTAAGTGCATAATGTGAGATATCTGCTTACATCCGATGAATTCCTTTTCAGTTCCAGGTTAATTTACGACTGACTACCTGAAAAGTCAGCTATTACAGAAAAGAAGGCAGGAATATTTGGTTTCAGTGTACCGGCGAATAACAGATGATTAGAAAAGGGACACCGATTACGAATGTCTAGGGATACGACAATGCCTATTCGTCCCTTTTCGAAGGAAGCATTTGAGCAATTTAGGCTAACTATGGAAAAGCTAAATGTGGATAGCTGGATGGAGATATGAATCGCTGTCCTTCTTAATGCAAATCCATTAACTCGCAAATGCGGCATCTCGCTCGGTTATAGAGCAACGCTTATCTTAAACACTCTGAAAGACCTTTCGCCGAAATCACTATTTCGAAGGTGTGTTTGGTATCACGCATAGCTGTCATTATAGACACAAAACTTGGTGTTACTTTAATTATTCTTACATCATATTTTGAACCGATAGTGTAGTTACATCTTCTCAGAACTTACAGAATGTTACTGGGAAATCAAAAAGGCGTTTTGCCTTCCTTAGAGGCTTAAACGTCGAAGCGCTGGTGCCATAACTTTTCTTTATTGTATCGTAGCAATTTATGAGATGCCAACAGCCCCAGGAATTTTATTGCGTCATATTTTTCTCATTTCAGTATATGTCACGTCGTCGGCTATGGAAAGGTTGGGAAGATTGCATCCGTCGTCTGTGTATACGCATTTCTCCATCGCCGGGATACGATCGACCGCTTTCACGGCCGATTAGCCTCAGATATGGGCGGTCGTCGCCGTGTACAGCATTTCGTGGCAGGGGCCTCAGTATTCTGATCACTTCTCATCTCAGTACACAGCCAAAGGCACAAACGAATAAAGCAATTTACATTACCTCAGCACGAGATATCTCCGGACTATAGAAAGGCTGGAGAATAGACACATACTAATTAGTTCGTGGAATAGTTACTCGTTTAATGAGAACTCTTTCTTCGACTGCACGCTTTTCTTCGTGAACTGATACCATAATTCGTAATGTGATGAGTGACTCTTGACTATTTACAGATCGATGTAAAAGTAGGTGATAAAAATATTCTTAATTTTTTAATTGTTTCATAAATATCTGTGATTCGTTGGAATTTATTTGAAATTCAGAAGATGGATGTTTTTTTATGAAATGCTTAACTATAGCACAGTAATTGTAGCAGAAACTCACAAAAAGACTCCACTAGTGCTTCTTAAAGATACTATTGAAGTTTACAATGGATCGCACTCCAGTAGTTAGCGTAAGCAGTGATCGGTGAGTAGCAAGGTGGTTTAAGAGAGAGTCGATTCACAATGATTAACATCTTTTTTACCCGAACAGTCACCGAAAGTATAAGGCGAAGATCTGCATCTGCTTACATTGTTTTATTTATTTTTTATTTATTTTTGCATTTATTTTACCTGGCAAGATTAGGACCTTCAGGCCCTCTCTTACACCTAACCAGGCATACTCAGATTGAACGAGTTACAGTTTCTAAATAACATTAAGAACATTTAACGTATTATGCAGTATTGATGTCAAACGAAAAAAATTTGAGATTATAACAGTAGTACAATGATAGTTATAACAATAAAAATAATTATAACAATCAACAATAATAATGATAATAATAATGATAATAGTAATAATAATAATAATAATAATAATAGTGACTAAGTATATGAAAGTAAACATACATTTCTTTTGTGAATGTCAGTTAGTTGGGAATTTTCTCGTTATATTCTTGCAGCTTCTGAGTTATTCTCATCGAGCAGAGACATAAGACGATAGAATGGGGTGAAAGAGATATATAAGAGGTAGATAGGTTAGAGGAAGAAATGAGTGAGTCTTCAACGAACAGGGTCTGCCTCCTTGTAAATGGGCAAGACGCAGAGTTTATCGTTATTGTCAGCAACCAAGCCAGAGTTAGAATTCTGTTCGAGCCACTGATAGTGCGAAGACGATCCTATGTTAAGGTCTCAGAATTCAAGTACCTCGGAGCAGTTACCACAAAGGACATATATCAACTCTCGGAATAGTTCTTGCTGTGGTATCAGGCACTTATTCAAGTCTATGACCTGTCGAGGAAGTTCAAACTACAAATGTACAAGACACTCATTCAAGCAGTGATGCTGCTTTTTTGTAGTTAAAACTACAAATGAAAATTTTCTGTCCGCATAAAGAACGGGCTTGAAAAATTATGGATTAAGAACAATTGTGACTTGCAGGAAATGTACGAATGCCCAAAGATTGTAGCCCGAACTAAAAGCACACGTCTTATGTGGACAGACCATGTCAATGGAATCGACAGCAGCCGATTGTAAAACTGTCTAGTTTTGTCCTGGTTGGAAGAAAGCCGTAATGAAAGTTAAAGAAATGCTGGACAGATGGACGACGCCCTGCAGCAAAACGGTGTTAAGTAAAGATGACACTAAAGAGCAATAAATAGAATGGAGTCTTGTAAATGTGTCCCTTAATGATGATGCTGAGGACTTTAGGAAAAGCATCTACATGATACATTCGAATAACTACCATAAAATCGCCACAGCAGGGTAGCTAAGACGCTGAATCGGTTTCAGCAGGATTACGCATTAGTTATCTGCCATGTCATCCACATTTGAGCTTTGCTTTGCATCTAAAACTCACCATTCAAATGCTAAGATTGTTCATTTGAAAATCCCCCCCGCAGGCAATTCTTATCCTCAAATTTGTCCAAACAAGCTAGTTTTCCATCTCTAAATATTTCTACGTGGATTGGACATTAAACCTATAGACATCCTTCTGTACGACAAAACTATTTCAAAACGTTAGCTTTTTCGATAATTAATAAGTTGAAGTGTGATGAAGTGCATGTTATCCTGAATATCGTTAACATATTATATTAAAGAATCTCAAGTTCACGCGTGTGCAGCTGCCTGACAGAAATTAGAAGCCGTTGTGAAAATACGATGTGAAAACTGACGCCGCAAATCCGATGTACAACATGATTTCTTTATCGATATTAACTTATGTATAATTAATCGACATAGGAATTACAGGTGTGCACCAAACCCTACTGTATTTTTGCTGGCAAATAACAGTGGCATGAAACAGGTATTGGAATCGATTTACAATAGCACAGCACACACTACACCAGCCACAGCAAACGCAAGATATTAAAAAAAAATTGGTGTCCTGAGCTTTCAGCCTTCAGAGTCGACATCACCATTGGCATCTCACATTCTACAATAGGAGTGTTTGCTACCACCTAGAAAGTATCTGCTTCACAGATACTACTGCCACCACTCCATGAGACACTTCATTATCGCTGAGCTGATGAGATTTTAGACTTAGAACATTTATTCCTTCCGTATAACCATTTTACTGTATATACTACCAATATTCAGTAAATTTAATCTCTATAAGTACGGATTTATTAGGTAATTGGCAGCTAATACTTGTAACGATGAAGTTTGAGGCATTTGATGCATTCAAATTTCAGACTTCATTCGGAAAAAAGTGAGACCGAACTCGTCGTCGGTCTTTGTTCGTTATTCTTCTTCAGAAACGTTTGAGCTTATCGGCTTACGCAATCTTGTCATCTTCGTCGCCGTCGTCGTTGTCGTCTCCTCTTCAAATAACCAGTCTCCAGCTTAGCTCTCCGTCGTTATTAGTTTGTTGGCAAACGCAGTTGCTTTCCGTAGGTATAAGGCATCTGAATACGAATATTGTGGCCTGATATAACCACTTAATCAACGCGTATTCTCTGATATTTCGATATAACATTTCCATTCCAAATTTATATTTTGTCAGTTGTTACATATCTGGACGGTAACTTATCACCTAAACGACTTACAAAACGTTCCAGAACTTTTTTAATTGGATGCTACAAATGACTGAAAATTTTCTGGAGCTCTCCAGCGAGCAATTTTTAGCATTTGCGTTGTTCTCAATTGCAATATAGATTCATTTTCTTTCTTAGATGACAGCTCAAATTTTAACACTATGTTTCTAATCGTAGTAGCTACTTACTTCTAAACAATCTTCTACATATAAAAGGCAATATCCTGACTGACTGACTTACTCATCGTCACCTAGCTCAAACCGATAAGGACAGAAACTTGAAAGCTGGAAAAAGTGTGGGTCTTATATCTTTTTGTTTCTTTTTTTTTAATGTCGCTATTAAGGCAATTTTGAAGCTAGCCCCACGAAAATTGGTATTTGGTTTCTCGGTCAGAAATGACGAAATAAGTCTTCCAGAATTTTTGGAAATTTAACCCTATGGGGGTGAAATAGTGGGTGAACCCTTTTTTTGAAAATATATCATGATTAAACAACGACTGAAGTATTTTTAAAGCTACATCTATGACCATTGGTATTTGACTTCTCGCTTACCAGTAAAATATACATGTTTCAGTGTTTTTGGAAATTGAACCACTAAGGAGGTAAAATAGAGGATGAGACTTTTTATGAAAATATTTTATTATGAAAGCATTTTTAAAGCTAAATTTATGAAAATTGAAATTTGACTTTTCAGTTAGAAATAAAAAATACTTGTTTCACATTTTTTTGGAAATTCAACTCCTGAGGGTGGATGAAATAGGGTCAGACTGATACACTGACTCGTAATGGCCCAGTCCAAACCACTAAGGATAGGAACTTGAAGTTTTGAGAAGGTATGGATATTATACTGTAGGCATCGTTTAAGAAGGAATTGTCGCAAATTCCACTCCTAAGGGGTTGAAATAGGGTATGAAAGGCTTTTTGAAACTATGTGGCTATTAAGAGAATTTTGAAGCTAGAACTAAGAAAACTGGTATTTGGTTTCTCAGTCAGAAAATAAAAAATTACATGTTTCAGCGTTTTTGAAAATTCAACCAATAAGGGAGTAAAACAGTGGGTGAAAGATTTTTTGAAAATAAGTAATTACTAAAAAACTACTAAATGATTTTTAAGGCTGCAATTATGACAACTGGTATTTGACCCCTCGGTTAGAAATAGAAAATTAAAGAAACGTGTTTCAGTATTTCTGGAAATTCAACCCCTAAGGGAGAACAATAGGGGATAAAAATTTTTAAGAAAATATTCCTCTACATTAATAAAATTTTAAATCTAAAAATATGAAAACTGGTATTTCACTTCTCAGTTAGATACAAAGGAACATTTGTTAAGAGATGGAAGTTGTTATGGAAATATCTCAACAAGAACGCAAAAGACAAGATTGACAAAGACTTTGGACTCCAGCTTCCAGTATAGCTCTCTGGTCAGAAGTAAATTCGGAAAAGATTATGCTTTTATGGCCTTTATTAGCGTGTGAAGCTTCGAAGGTGTAGCAGTTTGTGAACAACATAAAAATTCGATTAAATTAAAAAAAATCTCTGCAGGCCATACAGGCTACGCTAGCGAAATAGCGGGAGCTAAGCTAGTTATTGATAAAACTGCCGGGTGTCTTTACATATGAGTACTGCTAAAATTTTTGTCACATCAGCTGCTACTTAATTTTTAGTAAGCATTACTTTTCAGAATTTTGGTAACGAAAATTTATTCATTTATCTCGTAAAAGAATTTTCAAGTAATTCATATTTACGTAATATTAAGAGAAATACAGATCTCACCCGCAGTTGGGCACTGATTTAAATTCTGGGGTGACAAGTGAAAATTTCTGCCGGACCGGAACTTGGACCCGAATTCCGCACTCTACGCTATTGGTCGAATTAATCACTTCGGTTATTCGGACAAGCTTCCATTTCCACCCAAATTATCAGCTTCTCACATAACCCATATGTAGTGTCCACCGTCCATTATCCTCATTGCTCACAGCTTTACCTGATTCCCTCGCGTTTTCGGATATAGTGTGCATCTATATTAAATTCATCATTTCAGTAAAGGCGCATATAACAATGCAACGTATATTTAATACAATTATGTACACAAAACCTACGCTCATTTGTCTTATGTTGAGTGCAAAGATAAATGAACTTATTGCCACATTTGTTTTATAGCACCCACACAGCGGAAGGTTCTTGCATGTTATCACTCTTCACTTGCCCAATACATCTAAAGAAACTCATGTACACGAATACAGTATAACATATAACTTGTTCCCCCTGATTTTGTAGATAATATTAGTAATATTTCACTGTATAAGTTCAATTATAATGTTTTTTTACGTTGTCTTCCTTTCTTCGATCATTAATTATTTCTATACTGAAACGTTCGTCCCTTAGTACTAAAGGCAAATAACAAAATTTTAAATAAGATGCGTTATTACATCAGGGAAAACTTTCAGGTTTCTGGTACTACTCATTTTGCCATACGGATATATACCAATCAAACTGAAGTAACTGAAATGAAATGAATCAAGTTAATGAAGTTGCGATGCATTTAACGATATCGATGAACACCTTCCACAAATGCTTCACCTGTAAAGTAGTGAATATATCGTACAAATATTATTCTGGTAAGTGGTTTCATTGTTTCTGAAAACTTCTCAGTATTAGCGTTTCTGTCACATCTTCAATGATTGCATGCACATTGAGTTCATTAATTTCATTATAGTGAATTGTGTTGGTATACATCCATATGCCATGGCAAGCCGTCATCCCCTACAACTCGTATCACATTTGCAGCCGGATCACGTTATAAGACTGAGATGATGCTTTGGTCATCAGTCATGTGGCCAGCTGGTGGCATTAGGGCTGTATGAAGAGTAGCACTAGGTAGCGCCTTGCGTATATGCGACACTGCAAGACCTCACGGTTTGATGGGTTGCCGCACTGCCAGGTCGGGTTATCATCGATTCGATTTTGCAGGCCGCGTTGTATAGGCATCAAGATGGTAAACGACGTTCTCACAGGGTTAAAAACACTATACTAATTGACTACGTAGTCTAACAATTAAGTGAAAACTATTTAAAGAACATAGATGACTTGTTTATGTTCTGAAAGGGCCTGCAAATCGTCAACATGCGATGAAACAGTTAGTACACGCAGCGGCAACTATTTAACCTAGGGATGTGATACTATCGTTGATGTTCCGCCAAGTGTGTCAGCTTTCCGTACACAAAAGTTTTATCTGCCCTTCTGCTTGCCCAGCTTAACATCATATTTAAGAGAAATAAGGAGCTTAACAATGTAATAGATGATTGAAAACAAGCTCGTAACAAAGAGTTTTGCCTATTTGGACATATATGATCACCACACACGTACAATCTCCCGTAGATTTATTCCACTTCCTCTTGTTGCTTCTGTTAACGTATTCACGATTGGAGACTGTAATGAAATGCAGCAATTTTAGAAAACATCTACACTCTACGGTTGGTCTGTTTAAGTGTGAATGAATCCAAAATACTTCTCACACCACGTATCCCTCATATGGTTTGAATGATTAGCTGTAATCTTTCGAAGTGGTGTGAAATAGGACGAAACAATTAGTAGGGACCGCGAATAGAAGACGATCTGTACTAAGCTTTCTGGCGAAGGACTGTGTACCTGCGAAAGAAAACTGCCTCCAACACGCTGCTGTCAAGAGATCTGGATTGTTGCTTTAAGGTTTATAATTCTTATCAAGTATGCACGACAGCAGTCATTGTCAGTATTCAGAAAAGTAATGAAATGAATGGAGTCAATGGCGATGAAATAACTGAACACGTGGTTATATGAAACGACTTCAGTGGAAATTATTCAGAAATGTGAACATACAATGCAATGAATATATTGTGGCAGTCAAAACATACCTCAGACTGATATTAGTACGACATATTTACCACAAAGAAGGTTCGACGATTCTGGGAGCTTTCACTGATATCGTTCCGTGCGTCTTCTTCCTCGTTGCGCGACAACGTAGGAGGTGGAGGATCTTAGTGTTTAACGTCCCGTCGACAACGAGGTCATTAGAGACGGAGCGCAAGCTCGGGTGAGGGCAGGATGGGGAAGGAAATCGGCCGTGCCCTTTCAAAGGACCCATCCCGACATTTGCCTGAAGCGATTTAGAGAAATCACGGAAAACCTAAATCAGGATGGCCGGAGAAGGGACTGAACCGTCGTCCTCCCGAATGCGAGTTTAGTGTGCTAACCACTGCGCCACCTCGCTCGGTGACAACGTAGGAAGAGGTCCCATTATTCAAATGCTTTTTCATTCTCAGCGGATTTAATCCTGGCGTTATGGTGTCGGGCGCCATCGGGTACGACTTCAGATCAACTGTAGGTCACGGACATCCTCAGTCTTGACGTGTTACCTCACATGTGATAGTATCTTGGTGCTGTTTTTCACAGTACAACGCTCGTCTCTACATGACACGTATCTCTAAGAACTGTCTGCTTCATCTTGAGGTAATTGCGTGGCGAGCAAAATTACTAGACCTGTCCCTGTTAGAACATGTGTGAGACCAGCTCGGACGTAAACTTCGTCCCAGTGACAGTATCCAGGATATAAAAGACCAGCTGCAACAGTTGTGGACCATCTTGCCTCTGGAGAGGATACGACGGCTTTATGACACACTTCCGAACTGAACAAATGCTTGCATCCAGGTCATAGGGGGTGCAACGTGATACTGAAATGTCGTCACATACTGCTAAGTTCTTTCTAAATCTGACTCGATTTTGTAAGCACTGAAATAACGTCACATAACCTCCCTTCGGTGAAGTTCCATTTCGTTTCCTTCTCCCCTTAGAACTTTTTTTCCCGGATGGTGTACAGGATTAATCTCCAATCATTCCCGAAAAATCTTAATCGTGAAATTGTAAATTCTATGGCATTTCCCTGATTAATTACATTTAAATATGTCAGTTTCACCACATCCTCGATTACCTTACTTCAAAACAAAGACAGACGTAAGTATTATTTTTTAAATCACGCCCGTACATAGTGAAGTATTTACTAGATGAAAGTAGTGGTTTATATTGTCAATACTTAAATATGTACAATCTTGCAATTACCCTTCCAGAGTTATCACAAGACACCCTTACTGGATTGTGTTCAAATAATTTATCTGTTGTCATTTATTTTTTCTGTTCCTATCTGTCTTCCTGTTTTGTAACACGGAGTCGAGGTTCTGCTGTAAATCCTTAAGGAGATGCTTCTGTTTCACGTGTGTACCCTTGTGGTAGTTTTACAATAGCACTTCGGTAGCTCTCTAGGATATCAATAGTTCTCTTACTAAATTCAGAAAATTTGTCTTCATAGGACGAACATTATCCCTGGTATCCGTATATCATTCATGGACTGCAGTGATAGTATTAGAGCGTTACGTAAGAGGCAAAGAGTAACGGACGGCAATAGTAAACGAAGAAATATTTGCGCCTTGAGTGGAGAGGGCAAAAGAAACCACCCTTATGGAGAACGGAGGCATATGTAAGCAAATGTGTGAAATCTTATGGGACTTAACTGCTAAGGTCATCAGTCCCTAAGCTTACACACTACTTATCCTAAATTATCCTAAGGACAAACACACACACACACACACACACACACACACACATTCCCAAAGGAGGTCCCGGTGGAAGTTCGAGTACTCCCTCGGGCATGGGTGTGTGTGTTTGTCCTTAGGATAATTTAGGTTTAGTGTGTCAACTTAACAGTTGAGTCCCATAAGATTTCACACACATTGGAACATTTTGAACATATGTAAGCTGCCCATTATAACTCATACACTACCGTTACGTTTGCAAGGCTTAGTGTTGAGAACAGACTCTACTGGGAGAGTTCTGACAATGACACGTAAGATTCGTGTGACGGCTGTTAACCGGATAATACGCAATCCGAATGCTGTTTGTTGTACTAATTTTCGTCCCTAGTTTTCTGATGGCAAAGAGAGGTGTGATATATTTACGAGCTTCTTCAGTTTTGCAGAGAATATTATTGATGGTGCGTAGCTGATAAAGATCTTTCTAGACATAAATTTTTCATAGCTACAGTTGACTTCTTCATTAACTTATTCTATTATAACCAGCTTCGAGATAGAAACCTAATTAACAAATACTCATCATCATTATGTGGCTTTAGCAATTATAAAGCTGCCACAAAATATTAAAACGAAAGCCCAAGTTCCATATGCTCACTGAAACCAAATCATACGTGTCTAGTCCATTAGCTATCATATGCAGAAGTCAGATCAAACCTAAAATGAGAAGATTTCATTAAATATCAACAGCAAAACAAAAATCACGTAGGTCTTCCTATGCAACCAGTAATGTGCAAAGATTGTTGAATGAGACGATTTATTTAGTTTATCAAAGGGCTTCCAGGCCACTTTTATTTATCACTTTTGTCCTGACTTCATTGTGAGATTATATAGTTTTTTCTTCGATTTGCAAACACATAGTCCTATTTAAAAAGAAATATATTTGCTTCAGTGTCTCGGTTGTTGAAGACGGTATCAGCATCGGGCACACAACGTCGCTGAAAATATTCGAATATTAGTCTGCCGCTGAAGAAGTTCCTGGCAGGCGAGAAGCAGCGCGCCGCCTCTCTTGTCTGGCGCGTCCTCTCGTGCAGAGCTTTGTGAAGCGTCAGCATCGTCGTGGCTGTCCTTCAGTCTCCCGTTTTGTCTTTTTCTCCATTTGTCTTGCGGCGCCAGTCGTGCTGAAGCAGCAGGGTCTGCAGTATACTTCGTCCCTGACAGTAGCTTACACATGTGAGCCATCCTGCGTTTTCATCTCAAGTACCTGTTTATTCGGCAAAGATATTGGTGATCCAATTTCCATTCCCAGACGCTTAGTAAAATTACGGCAAACGTGTTGTTGAAATATCAATGAACACCTGCATAAGTACTTCAACTTCACTTTTAAAATATGGAACACTCTGGTTCAATTTAACACCCGGAAATTTCTGACACTCTCTAAATGAGCCCTGTCACATGTCCCAATAAATCTGATCTACATAGATACTGACTCAAGTGCATATAATTCAAAACCTTCTAAGTCAGTGGAGCATTTTCCCGTTTTGTAATTAATTTCTTCATTGCCTTTCAGGGCTCTACCCATTCAGCAAACATTTAATATAATTCATAACATTTCTGGAAAGGCTTATTGACATTTTAGCTTTCAGAGATGCACAAATGCCAGCTAGTGCTTTAAAGCGCCAGAACATCCGAAAAACAAAACTTCGCATATATTTTCAATCTTTTACCCCCAACTTCTTTCTGGACCTAAGAAATTGTCATATAAATGTAATTTTGTAATCGCAAATAGCAACTGAGAAGCAAAGAAAAAATTCTGACTCCAGTTTGAGGAAGAGAAGGAACGATGACTTTTTTCTTCTTCTTTAGTTTCGGTGAGCTACTAACCATGTTATTTCAATGGTATCTTTCCTTGAGTTTTGACTTGTAACCAGTATTTTCGATTTCCTTTTCAGTGAGCCTGCTACCTATTTCAGTACCTTACGGCTGTGTCATCTCGCTATCTATACTGGTTGGCTATTATTTTATTGTCTTCTTGTGACTATGTCTAATTAAGATAAAAGTTGACTGTAGATATTTGAGAAGAAAAAATCAGAAACGTAATTCCGTTTATTCAACAGTCGGGCTAGGTTCGAAGGGACACTTAAATTCACAACAACTTTATTAAGAAGCTGAAGCTGTGTTCTTTTATTCCAATATACGAGGGCTGTCCAGAAAGCAAGTCACGATCGGTCGCGAAACGGAAACCACAGTGAAAACCAGAAACATTTTATTTGCAACAGTTAGGTACACCTTCCTCCTACTTCTCTACATAGTCGCCGCTCCAACTTCGAGTTTTGTGGTAGTGTTGTATCAACTTTCCAATATCCTCGTCATAGAAAGTAGCCGACTGTGCTTTCGGCCAGGTCTGCAGATCGTTGTCTGTCGAAAAATTTTGTCTTCATGGCCAGCGGTTTTTGTGAGCAGAAATGAGACCCTGGGGGAGCCAATTACGGACCGTATTGTGGGTGATCAAACACTTCTCATCGGAAACGCTGCAGGAGCATCTTCATTGCCCCTGCAGTGTGCGGCCGCGAATTGGCTTGAAGAAGGAACTGCTCGACAGTTGTGTTATGTGGGCTGCAAGACACAGGCGAAATCTCTAACCGGGCCCTCATGCTTGGTGGGAGACGCTATTCCCTACTCATCTTTACGTGTTCACTGTTCACCCAAAACTGATGAGAGCGTCGCGACACGATTGACGGGCATACTAGAGACGCTGACCAACACATCTGTGCTAAGCTTTACCGGATTTCCCCAGTGGTTACTTTCTGGACAGCCCTCGTACCTTTACCTGAGGAATACTTTTGATCGAGAATATGGATGACTGTTTCCAGAAGGAAGAATGCTTCAAAGAAAAATGTGATCTCAGTCCTCGACGCGATGTTACATGAAAGTTCTCCTCGGTGTGTCTACGTCAAATCAGAAAGACAAGGGCACCAGAAAGTAAATGAGGTGGGGTACATATTTCGAGCAAATGAATTTTTGCACGACTGTCTATTCCACATGGAAACACATGACTGACGACAGATCAGTTCCCCATTCTGTCGTTGCAAATGAAGTTTCTCAAGTCTTTCCAGAATCACCTTTCCGTTAACTGGACGTTAAAATCTAACTATTGCTTCCTTCCTTCAATTCACGAGCAGTGTTTGTACCCGTGTCACTGTCGGCATGCAGAGCAGATAAAACGAAGAGCCAGGAACTTTGTGGTTGGGTAATTATTAATGGCGAAACGGGCCCACAGATCGATTTTAGTGAGTTATCGTCACTACCTAATCTAACTATGCACTTATTAGTTGACATTTCAGCTTTACAATGGCCTGAACTCTGCTGCCAACATTTTCAAATAGGTATGTCATTGTCTGTTGAGCAAAGGCAGCCCATTCTGACTCATGAGTCGTAAGCGGAGCAGGTAGTGATGTTGATCGCTGTGATCCGGAGCGAAGTCGACGTTTTACTTCATCCCAAAGTGTTCCATTGGATTCAGGTCGGGAGTCTGTGCTTCAGAGATGCCACTACACGTGACGCCAGGTAACATTTTCTTGCATTCACCAAACCCAGACATTTCCATCGGATTGCAATAGGGTACAGCGTGATTCATGACTCCAAATAACTCGCTTTCAGTCGTCCACTGCCCAATGTCATTTCTCTTTACATCACTTCAAGCGTCACTTTACGTTGACTATAGAAGTGTGTGGCGTATGAGGAGCTGCTCGACCATTGTGTTCCATTCTTTTAACCCCCTATGCAGTGGCACTGTACTAGCTGGACTGCTGGTAGCACTTTGGAACTCACAAGTGAGTGCTTCTGTCGCTTTCATGCACTTTCACAACCATCTTCCACAATAGTCGACGATCCCTCTCCGTCAGTATAAGAGTCCTACCTGGTCCCAATTTGGCTGTGGTTCTTCCTCCACGTTTTCACTTCATAATCACATCACGAACTGTCAACTTGTGCACATTTGTAAGAGTTGAAATGCCCTGTTCGATTTGTTTCTCAAGCGAAATTCAATGACTAATTCACTGTGCTCTCCCGACTAATCATTTCCGTTGTTACAGCTTCTCTACAGTCAACACAATCCTCCCCACATCCATTTACTCCGGCAGGTCCACCTTTCGTATTATCTAGTAGTCAATTCCGCATTACATAGTGGTGTCCGGATATTTTTGATCTGATAGTGCACATTTGGCTATAACGGAACTGACAGCTCTGTCTCGTGAGCGGGCGAAAACCGTAACACTTGCGTCGTCAGAAATTTCAATAAGATCTCTTCCTTCCTGTGCAGTGCGGCGTCGTTGATAGTCGTCACATTGTACCGTTTCTGTCAGCAACATAATCTTTTGGTAAAAAAAAAAAAACGTTCAAACGCACTTTTTGGAACGGGACCCTCACACCTATCACTATTAGTCTTGCAGAATTTCCGTAAATAGTATTCTTAGTTTTGGATCGATCGCAGCATTACCGATATACGGCCCCCTGAGTTCTCTTTACAGGATTATTCTTTACGATGTTTGCAAAACTCTGAATTCTGCGGGAACAATGTAATGTCGGGTGGTAGTTAGCGATCTGTTTTTGTGCGACCGCTAGAAAGGAAAATAGGCACCAGCTCAAATCGCAGATAAAACATGTTACTACCTTTTAGCTATCTGAAAGAGGAAACATGTCTCCAGTACAACGAAAAATATGCTTTTAAAGTAACTTACCGATTGTCCTAACATATGAATCTCAAACCAACACAGTAGTGAAAAAGTATGAGGAATCTCCCAGGGCATGCGACATGTGAACTTTTGAGAACCAGTGAAAGACCCTGTCATCGGAGAAAGGCAAATCACAAAAAAAAACATACAACTACTTGATCTGTCTAAAGAATACGAAATTGCAACAGAAACAGAAGCTAAAAGTATTATGTATGTTACTCATCTACTAAGATTACAAGAAGTCAGTTTCTTTAGGAAGGTGGTAGAAGAACCTCTTAAGTAAGGATGGTCGAGGTTTAATGTAACTTTTGAAATAATACTGTTCTTAATCTTAACTCTAAATCAAATAAGTATTATGATAGATGCTATTCAAATCTTAATATGATAGGATTCGACAAATGAGTCACCTTCGTTGATAGTTGCCGCGTGGGACTAGCCGAGCGGTCTAGGGCGCTGCAGTCCCGGACTGTGCGGCTGGTCCCGGCGGAGGTTCGAGTCCTTCCTCCGGCATGGGTGTGTGTGTTTGTCCTTAGGATAACTTAGGTTAAGTAGTGTGTAAGCTTAGGGACTGATGACCTTTGCAGTTGAGTCCCATAAGATTTCACACACATTTGGACATTTTTTCTTTGATAGTCTTGGAAGAATTATTCATTTTTCTATTACAATTTTCTTCTCGTCGGTAAGATTTCAGTTATTTAAAGCAAATGACTAAGGTTCTTGACTTACCGCTGTAACCGGAAACTTCAGAGTTCCTTCTCGTATCCTATTACTAGCCCCTAGCTCCATGCGATCAGGATGTTATTCGCGTGCCTGTAACGAATTCGTTCTTCGGGAAGCAGTTACCTGTTACATCGCAATAGCCTTTAATAGCTCCACGGCGCTGCATCGTATTCGCTTCTTCAGTAACAGTTAATGAGTGCTTGGTACTGCCGGGCGTGCAAGCAGTGCCGCTGTTTCCCCACGGAAGACTTGACACGTTTAGAATTGTGCGCTCTTGTGAGAGTCTTAGACTCGCACTTAACCCAACTACTGCTTTGCCGTAATGTGGAAATGTGGCTATGGTAATTTTACATTCAGTTTCGGTTCTATGTGGTTGTCAACACTGAATAAAAGCTACAATTCTAGTTATTTGTGAAGATATTTTTCTGTAAGAGACGAATGAATCAGGTACGCACCGTACAACTTTTGTAAGTCAACACTAAATTTCAAATACACACAACGAGGAAGCATAGGAAGATGATAGTGCCCAATAAAACCTACAAATTTAAAAAATTCCCTTAACTAGAAACATGTACAAAAATCTTTAATTTTAAATGTGGAGTGTTATTTGTTACAGGAAAAAGGCATGTCCTGTTAGGGTCTTGAATGAATTAAAATTCAAAATGATTTCATTAACCTCATAAAGCACTTTAAAGACCATACTACAGCACCATAAACTATTTCGATTGTTTCAGCATACTTCATTGCCTACGTGGAATCTACTAAATATTTGGTAGGTATCGGGAACCCATTATTTCGCTGCACTGGAAGGTTGTGATCAATTACTCTTAATCAATAGCTCGGCCCACTGCAATTCAGGACGAACAATACCACGAGCATGGCTGAGAATAAGATTTTTAGATGATGTGGGAAAGAACTTAAAATTTTTAGAAAATTGATAATTACAAGAAAACAGTGTAAAAAGAAACAGTTTGCGAAATTTTATTAAGTAAGCTACGTGCTTGCGCAGTTAATAATTAGTTTTTCGTAATAATAATAATAATAATAATAATAATAATCTGTAGTTTTACTTTTGGGTGCTCAGTGTTAATGTGGAGTTTTCAAATCCATCTGAGTGATGGGCACTATAAACATGTTTCCCAGTTTTATAATTTATCTCCATTTATCATTATTCACGTTTGGGCCCAGTAGAACCACCCGACGTACAATCCATCAATGTCACTTTGATGGCTAGCCTTTCTTTATGCCCAAATTTGTTTCATCCTTTCAGAATGGAGTCTCTTTCTTTCATCAGACCACGGTGTTCCAGTACGTTTTGTAATTTCCCTCTGACCAACTTTCCAATCAAACGTCTTTTGTCTGAATGTTTTCCTATCTGTAAGGCCTACCTGAGTTATAACGGATGCTTTAAGATCCTTCTTAATCGCAGCAATCCATTTCATTGGCTCAGTTTTGGTCTTACTTCTGTTTTCGTAGAATTTTACTGTATGTTTTGTCAACCTAGAGGGTGCCATTCATTTACTGTGTACATAAAATTTAAGTTTTCGTTTGCTCATGTCGCCATATATGTCTGTGTTTTCTTCTGTTTCCTTATTACATCTCAGCCTATAAGTTTGTCCATCAGTACTTTTAGGGCCTAATATTTTTCTAATAATATTTCTATCTTTCTTTTGAACGTCTTCAATATCCCTCTTCCTATTTAAAATTAAAGTTTCTGCTCCATAAAGACACCGAGGTTTGAGTACGGTGCTGTAATGTCTAAATTTACTGAATTTAGAAAGTGATTTTTTATTATAAATATTTTGTGTTACTCTGAATGCAGTTGCCATCTTTTGACAGTGAACTTCATTTGCAGCTTTTTCCAGGCCGTTTTCTTGTATGATTTTCCCCAAGTAGTTAAACTTAGATACCTTCTTTCGAATGATATTTGTAGTCCTACCTTTTTCCAGACTTCTTTATGAATTTCAATTTATTTTTGAGCTGTGGTAACATCCCTAGTTAAAACTGCCAGATCACCTGCAAAGGCGAGGCAATCTGCTCTAATACCACTTCTATCGAACTTGATTGATTGGTTTATATTTTGAATCGAGTTTGGTCTCGCTAATCTGTAATTACCTTTCCCAAAACACAGTTAAACAATAATGTAGAGAGTACATCTCCTTGTCTTACACCGTCTTCTCCGGATGCTTTATTGTTTTTAAGCCTCTTAATTTGTTTAGTTATTTCGACTTCGTCAGATGCTTTAGACTTAGGTTTGGTTTTATGAATTTGCTGTGGTTGGCATTTATTCTCTGGTTCTGGACAGTTCAACAGTTTTTCAAAAAATTAGCAAGTAACTTCCAATTTTCCTGGTTGCTAAGAGCCAAACTGCCATTTCTAAGACTGCAAAGACTTTGAGGTTGTAACCAGTTAGTTTTGTTTTTTTAATATTTTATAAAAGTTTCTTGTATTGTTCGTTTGGAAATCTTTTTCGATTTCCAAAATTGGCGCATTTTAGTAGTTTTTTTAGTCTGTCGAATTAATTTAGATGTTCCTTTTCTCACAGTTAAAAAGGTGTTGTGCTTCTTTTCAGTTTTCTTACTATTCCAATTTTCGAATGCCTCATGTCTAGACTTAACTGCTGTTTCACAATCCGCGTTCCACCAAGGGTGTTCTTGTCTTTTTCGAAGCGGAATTAAATTTTGTGCTGTTTCGATGACTTTCCTTTTAGGCTTTGCCAATTGCTGGATTATTTTTTTGTAAAGTTCCCTTATTAGACTTGGGGTTCTTTTAGCAGTGTCAAATTTTGGTATAAATTTTTTGTTTTGAAGAGTTGCTAAGGCTGAAGTTTTACCTTTATTCGCGTTAGATAGTGGTCAGAATCAATATTAGCTCCTTTCCTAACATGTACATTTCAAATTTCTTTGTAGTTAGGGTATGAAATTGCTACACCATTGATTTGAAATCCCCCAATAAATGTATTGGGTGCCCTCAAGGTTTTTTGTTTGGGAGGGTTCTTTTTAAAATGTGTTTTAAGGTTAAACTTTTTGCTTGTTTCAACAAGTTTTTGGCCATTTGGTTTGAACATTTATGCGCAGGAAATCCACCCACCGTTTTCTTATAATTTTTTTTCTCTTCACCTACTTGAGCATTAAAGTCACCCATTAAAATTTTAGCATTGTTTGAGGGCATTTTCAAGATGATGCTTTCTAATGTTTCCCAAGCTTCATTAACGTCGTAAGGTTTTCTACGTTTATTCTCATTGACTGGCACATGGGCATTAATTAAAGTGTATGCTTTATTTGTGCATTTAAGAGAAATTGTCATTAGTCTATTATTAATGGATTTTACCTCTGTTATTGAGTTTAAAATATTTTCGGAGAGTGCAAAGCAACTCCCACATGTGGCGCTTTATTAAGTATTCCTTTATCAGTTTTCCTTTTAAAAAGACGATAAGTGCCGAAATCCATGGTGTTATTGTCCGTCATTCGTGTTTCTTGAAGTGCCAAATTTGAACCTTCTGTTCTTTTAATGTATCTCGCAACTTATGAAGTTAACCTTGTTGCAAAAGTGCTTGCTGCAAAAGTTAGCCACCTCCTCTGCTGTATCACATTCCTTTTTAACCTGGCAACTCCAGAATCCGAAATACCAGTTGCGCCAGTGATACCGGCGGCGGATTGACCACCTGGGGTATTCCTGTGATTATCAAAATGCTCCATGATGATTGTACCTGGAATCAGATGGGGTTGAGTAGACTCATTGAGTGAGCTCAGAATGTTAAGACAGGGAGCGTTAGTTCCAGAATATGAATTTCAGCCACACTACTGGTGAACAGACGCTGACCACATCGCCGCTAGCTACAAGATAGACGCAAAGTGTATTTGGTTTTGTTTTCTCCATTAGGTTCTTCCTCTCTCTGCCGTTGAAAGTTAGGATTCCCCTTCCGCCTTTACGTACGTTGACCAGGCCTCACCTCTAACCCTAGGCAGAGCCCCTCACAGGACGCTACCATTCGGAGCCAGATGGGCGCAGGTTTTTTTAGCAGGTGTTACTCCTCCCCCTCCTCCTTCCCCATCACTTGAAAGATGAGGCCCCGGGCTTGGGACCGGCAGTGGCGGAGTCTAATCTCCATTTATGAGTACCTAGAAACGAAACTTTCTGTCAAGATGAGTCAGGCTAATTATTGCAGACGAACATCCGTTGTTCGCACTGTTTCATTCAAGAAACACTTCTCCCCTTTGTGCGTTGTGCGCTGAGAGGCACTTTGAAATCGTGCACAGTACTCTTACCTCGCTCTCTCCAAACTATGACATTTAACAAGGTAACCCCCATCCTGCAGACTCACAACTCATACAGAGCTATTAAATGGAGCGTGCCGTATGCTGTCAGTTTTAAGTAACGTGATTACAGGAAATTTCACACATATTTATTGTCTCTCTTCAGTGTCTTATTGACGTTTTAATACGTTTCAGTTTCATGATATAATTTTCAGTTTTTTCTCCAAAAGTTAGTGATTGAAAACAGGTTTCGACTGTCCATCTAACAGCCAAGTTAGCTTGCTTCAATTTTCCTCACATGTATGTATAACATACACTTTGCCAGAAGATTTCAGAGAACAGTTTACATGTAAGTGAAGTACTTAAGTCTCGAGCAAGAACAGGTAATCGGTCTCCAACACTACCAATACCTCTGAAAGATTTCCCTGTTTAATTTAAATTATGAAGTTCTTTTGTGATGATAAAACGAATACGGAGTTAGGTGGTTTCAGGGATTAAAGTCTCTAACGGCCTCATTGTGAACGGGACATGAAATCAAAATGTCTCAGTTGTCACGCATCAGAGCGCAGAATCGCTAACTACTCTAACTTTTCCAGCTCATACAAGAGAGAGGAAGAAGTATCATTCGTCCGTGACTTTGTACAAACAATGTACGTATCTCTGTATAAGTGAACTGCACATTCAACCATTAGTAACGTTGTGATTCTCAAACAGCCGCATGTTTCTCAGTGTCATCTATTCACCTTTCAGTACGTCGTCGTCTCGGTCTTTTCTTATCTGATGGAACCCATCAGAGAACTTGCTTGTTCCATGTAGCATACTTTACCTTGGCTGTATTACCAATCATTTCTATTTCATGTTGATTACAGTGATTGTTACCTCTTTTTAAAGACATAGTTTTTTGCGCTGGTCCTCCTAAAAATTAATTTATTTAAACTTTAATACACAGTATAAAGCCATAACCCGCGAGGTGACTTTTCTGTAACGTATACGAAGAGGTGGGGTGTTGGGACCCCTATGTTTAAGCCGAGATTTAATCCTAAAATCATTTGAAATTTTTAATTTATGCTATATAACATTTATTTTTACAATTATATAAGAGTTTTTTAAATGTTTCTAGTTTATTTTGTTTCAGTAAACAAAGCCTGCAGGATTATACTGTTTATCACTCAAAAGCACGTCATTTTATGTGTATCTTTTAAATAGTACAAATAAATAGACTGTTAGAGTACTGAATTTTAATTTTCTGAAAAATGATAAAATATCTGTAACAAATAAATTTCCAAATAAAACTAAATTCCAGGGTTTAAAGTTGCGCATAAAAATTCCACCCGATATATACAAAAAGAAAATCTGTCAGATTGACATTCATTGCTGGGAACTACATTCTTCTTATCACTACTCAGAACACATTCGATTTTAACAGACACTTTAAGTACTTCATTGAAGAAACAGACATGGTCCTATCACAGCCTTCCTGAAATCCTTCCTCTGAATGATACTCTTGTTCGATAGCAGAACTGTGATAACTAGGTAATGTAAAATCCTCGTCTTTTTCTTTTATTTCTTGGCCTCTATCTCTGACACATTGCTGCATAGACCGACTAACAATTTCATTAAACTCGGGAAAGTTAAAAATGACACATTCGTGCCAGCACATTTTGAGCCATACGGTCCCCTACTGAAGGAAACACGCATCAACAAAAAACACAGACGGTGATAACGCAACCGACATCAAACATCGTAGGCTTGTCAATTTAAGGAGGATAGGGGGAGTATACGTGTAGAAACATCCCGCCACAACTGGCCTTGGAGAGCGAGTTCGAAAATTTTCGCGCAGTCTGAGAGACCACACCTCGTGAGTTATATTACAGTTCATTAGACCTGTTCATTACATTTACCAGTTTGTGCATATAATATAGAAGTCTATGCCATTAGCCACTCGTACAATATATTTGGTTTATACATTGACATGCTTATAATCTTTGAATATAGTGTAATATAAGGTTTATTGGTTCAGAGTCTCTTTGGGTATTATATTATGCTTGTGTTTTGTATAGATATAGCCGTATAATGTCACATATCTTTATACAACAATCTTTGTACAGCTATAAACCCTCGCTGAAGTTGTGTGGACTATCTATTTAGTATAACTGTATCTGACGGTGGGCTAGGATGCCGAAACCCGGTTCATATCGAATTATTAAATAAATATTATAGTGGAACTGATACTGTTTATTCACATTTTTAGTATGTCTACGTTCCTCCATGAACCGACGGAGTATTTCATAGATATTAATTAATTTTTTCTTAATCGTGACTGTCAGTTTAGACATTCACGTTATTTTCAAATACCTAGTATGCATGCCTGGGACTGAGTACAAACGACATTAAATACCGTGTCATGATGGAGAGATTTAGACGACATGGTATTTACCATGGACACCAAAGGTTTTTGTCACGGTATAAATTATAAAGAAGTACATTTCAACAGCCATTTCTAAATAATGACCCCTTTTAAGAAATTTATCTCGGCTGAGATCCCAGCAGCAGCAACATTAATTACTATTCTATTCAAGTCTGCTCCCTGATCAATTTGTCGTATTTCCCTGTCTCTCCGTTTTTGTGATATGTAATATCCTTGTCTAAAATCTTTTACAGTGATGGATGGTATACTTCTGATGAACATATTATTCCGAATACTATGATAACTTAAACCAATACGTTGTTTGTCAAATTTTGCAGAAACTGAATCAAAAGGTTTCTCAAAATCTATGAATCTCTGACAAAACGGTAATTCATACTCGTTTCTACGTTGTATAAATTAATTCACAGCTTCGAAATTGTCAGCTCTAATACACTCCTGGAAATGGAAAAAAGAACACATTGACACCGGTGTGTCAGACTCACCATACTTGCTCCGGACACTGCGAGAGGGCTGTACAAGCAATGACCACACGTACGGCACAGCGGACACACCAGGAACCGCGGTGTTGGCCGTCGAATGGCGCTAGCTGCGCAGCATTTGTGCACCGCCGCCGTCAGTGTCAGCCAGTTTGCCGTGGCATACGGAGCTCCATCGCAGTCTTTAACACTGGTAGCATGCCGCGACAGCGTAGACGTGAACCGTATGTGCAGTTGACGGACTTTGAGCGAGGGCGTATAGTGGGCATGCGGGAGGCTGGGTGGACGTACCGCCGAATTGCTCAACACGTGGGGCGTGAGGTCTCCACAGTACATCGATGTTGTCGCCAGTGGTCGGCGGAAGGTGCACGTGCCCGTCGACCTGGGACCGGACCGCAGCGATGCACGGATGCACGCCAAGACCGTAGGATCCTACGCAGTGCCGTAGGCGACCGCACCGCCACTTCCCAGCAAATTAGGGACACTGTTGCTCCTGGGGTATCGGCGAGGACCATTCGCAACCGTCTCCATGAAGCTGGGCTACGGTCCCGCACACCGTTAGGCCGTCTTTCGCTCACGCCCCAACATCGTGCAGCCCGCCTCCAGTGGTGTCGCGACAGGCGTGAATGAAGGGACGAATGGAGACGTGTCGTCTTCAGCGATGAGAGTTGCTTCTGCCTTGGTGCCAATGATGGTCGTATGCGTGTTTGGCGCCGTGCAGGTGAACGCCACAATCAGCACTGCATACGACCGAGGCACACAGGGCCAACACCCGGCATCATGGTGTGGGGAGCGATCTCCTACACTGGTCGTACACCTCTGGTGATCGTCGAGGGGACACTGAATAGTGCACGGTACATCCAAACCGTCATCGAACCCATCGTTCTACCATTCCTAGACCGGCAAGGGAACTTGCTGTTCCAACAGGACAATGCACGTCTGCATGTATCCCGTGCCACCCAACGTGCTCTAGAAGGTGTAAGTCAACTACCCTGGCCAGCAAGATCTCCGGATCTGTCCCCCAATGAGTATGTTTGGGACTGGATGAAGCGTCGTCTCACGCGGTCTGCACGTCCAGCACGAACGCTGGTCCAACTGAGGCGCCAGGTGGAAATGGCATGGCAAGCCGTTCCACAGGACTACATCCAGCATCTCTACGATCGTCTCCATGGGAGAATAGCAGCCTGCATTGCTGCGAAAGGTGGATATACACTGTACTAGTGCCGACATTGTGCATGCTCTGTTGCCTGTGTCTATGTGCCTGTGGTTCTGTCATTGTGATCATGTGATGTGCCTAACCCCAGGAATGTGTCAATAAAGTTTCCCCTTCCTGGGACAATGAATTCACGATGTTCTTATTTCAATTTCCAGGAGTGTAGGTAAACTTGTAACGTCAGATTGTTCCTTTGCTCGATTAAAATACATTGTTTGACCTTGTGATGCAGCGGTAAAGCGCGTGCCTGGAAACCGAAATGTCGCAACATCTAATCCCGATCGGACCACGCATTTTTCTGTCTGCCTTTCATCTAACCTTCACTTCTCAGTGATATAGGAACTGCCAGGAACGACATACGGTTCTGATTCCAACTTAAAATGATGCTTCGTTTCACCGATTGGATAACGGGGGTTGATTAAGGATACGTAAGTCATCGAAGTAGTTTCCAATGTTATACACATTTATTGTTAAAATCCAATCTGTTTTTTTTATAACGTACGAAGGGGGCGCTGCTTGGCTTATAGTTTACTTCATAGTTTCGCTTGCCTCATTCACTGTGATGTAAAAGAACAGTCTGTCGCCACAAGCTACATTTTAAAAAATTACATTGAAGAAAAATAAATATTGTTAGTGTTCTTTTCCTTGTTTTTGCACGTATGGCATCACAAACCACACCATTACATTATGAGTCAAAGTCAACGTCCAGAACCGATAGTCTCAACCTACACGAAAACAAATAGGAAACGGATTCGGTAAGAACCAAATGAAATTAAAAACGAAATTTACTAATACTTACGTAAAGAGCGAAAACATTGCAGGTAAGGAGAAGATAAAATGATAAAAATTATCAGATGGGAGAGGCAACTCTGCCACAGAAGACGATAGTTTTGATTAGATACATGACAGAATACAAAGCAAACGAAACCCTTAGGAACTGTCAGCGGTGAGATGTGGGAATAATGTTGAAAATGTAGTCAGAGAAGCAGTGGCAAGCAATATGAATAAGAGGAAGATTATTCGTTTCATTAGTTACGATGATAATATGTGATAGGAACTAACAACAAAGACAAACTGTACTATCATTTCAAGATTTCCTTACAATGCGTGTAATTAAAGAAACGAATCAGAAAAAGGGATACTTGACAATGAAAATAACATTTCACATGTTCACAACCGTTCAATGTACAAAGAATGTAACGGGCCCTGGAGACGACGGGGTTTTAATAGATGTGAATGAAGTTGGGTGAAATATAATGTAAACGAACTTTCAAGGTTATTTGCAGAATGTCTGCGGAGGAAGAAAATTCCTCCAAATTAGAACAACGAAGCGTTACCCGAAGTCTTGGCTAGATTGAAAGATTACAGTTCGGTTGTGAATTGCCGAAGAATGTGATGTCTTGAGAATAGCTATGACTCTTGTCAAGAGACGTGTTTTACGCACATTAAATTTCGATGAGTAGTTTATGTCCGCTATTTCCACGACGAATGTGTAAAAGGATGCGGGTGGTATCGGCAGGTTAAATATTTCATTATTTTTTCCGTGAAGAACGTGTTACCGCAAGACATGTGGTTCTTGTCGACGAATTCTACTAATTAATGTATCACTGAAAGTTTCTCACACGACAATCGTTCTTTAGTTTTTGTCCATCTTTTGTGTTGAATTCTGTTGTTATCACGTAGTATGATGCTTAAGACATCTGTACGCGTTTGTAAACCTCTCGTTTAACGTCTAATGAAGAGTGAAATAAAGTACCCAGTTTCGGGTTAAAGTAAAAGAAAAGTCAAGTTAGTGTTGCTATGTAGCGTAAAATCAGTGAATTAGTTCTAAGCAACCCCATGATTTTGAGCTGGGTTTTGAAGCTGAAATAAGACAGGGTTTCCATGTGACAGAAATTTTTGTTTTGGTTGGCTGCTCGTACCTCACTGTGTTGCATTTCTGAAATGAAGGTAAGAATCAGACACTGGTGGCCTTACGGTAGTGTGTGTGAAATATAAGGGATTTTGCAAATACAATGTTGTTACTCCCCTTCCTTGTATCTGATGCAGTTTACGTGACACTGCGAAACAAACGAATATCGTAATTTAGGTTATCCTAAACTTGGAAGCAAGTTTTACTGTACTGGTCATTTCTTTCAGATGGCTGCGGAGTTTGGAAGCCATTTTGTGTGAGTTATATGCGGAAAGCTTATTAAGATACCAGAATCGAAGGCAGCTCGAACTTTCAATGTTCCATTCTCTAAACTAGAAAATCATGTGAACCACGAATCTAAGACGACTGAAGAACTTATTGGTATGTAGTAAAAGAAAAAGTGTGCTTTAAATGCAGACGTGAAATGTGAACAGATGAAATATTATAGAATAAATGAAATAGAAGATTATTTTCGTTATGACCATCGGGCATCAGAGTGATAGCTTATTAGTTGGCAGTCCACAACAATTTTGATCATCTGTGTGCAGTTACAAAAGGGATGGATGGAACAAGTATTTGGGAGGATCTGTAAGGTGTCGTCATAAGTTAATGTTACCTAGGCCTCTATCAGTTTAAGTGGTACATCTCAAAAGCTTTAACTCAGAAAGTGTAGCTGCTTTTTTCCCATTCTTGAAATAAAATTGCTCCTAATTGATTCTGAGCCAGCAGAAATATTTAAAACTGATGAGACACGTATATCAGTTGTGTAGGGAATAAGGTTCAAGGTCATAAGCGTGAGAGGCAAATAGGCTGTTTGTACATTGTTGCCTAGTGAAAGGGGATATGGATGAATGCTACTTAAAATATTACGTTCGACATATTTTAACATTCCCTAGGAAACATAGGACACAAGAATTAATGCACGAGTGGCCTCCGCAGAATTGTTCTGGTTGAATTTAACCTCAGTTATAGCTACAATGGCTGTAAAATTTTATACCAAAAGCGAAAGAATCCAAAAAAGAACTTATGGTTTTAATGCTGGGTTGATTTCATTCTCACAGGAAGAATATCGAGCATTTTTTTAAGAGCAGCATCCATGGGCGCCAGTGTAAACGGATTTCTTTTTACCGTTATCTCTCCGTATTTTTCTTCCAATTCAATTTTACTTCTGACGTAGATATGTTCCTGTCAATGAAAAGTCCCGTCTGCACACGTTCTGTTGAGAATTCTATCTTCACACGTGTACTGTTGATAACCACAACAAAATCACGGGAAAATCATCTCCCCCGCAACCTGCACCGCTATAAAGTCTCTCTATAGTCTCCGCGACCACTGCCTGTCATTCAACGACTCTCGTTTCATTTCGTGCAGGAAGAATTGACATCGTAATAAGTAGACCGCACAACACAAATCTAGAGTTCTCAAAACATAAATATTTTTCAAGTTAGTGCTTCATATTCACACCTAAACTAGAAAAAGAGGAAGAAAAAGAAGAATAAGAGGTATGAGTAAGACTGTTTTACATTAACAGGCAAAAAACTTTATTCAATAGTGACTACAAAATATTTGAGCGTATTTCAGCAAACAGGTCAAAAATAACAATGAACCCGTCCTCTTTGGTCCCCTGGATTCCCATCAGATAACTTTTTAGTTACTCCCGTATCACTGAACCATGCCACGTGCGCCGCTCATCTCAATCCGGCTGATTTCACTATGCTCCTAATATGTCGATCCTTATGCATAGAGTTTAGTTCATGGCTATACCTCCTCCTCCATCTTCCCCTTTCACAGGATGGGCCAACGATTCTTCGAAATAGCTTTTCTCAATGGCGTCTACCATTCCCATATCTTCTGACGTTGATCACCAAGTTTTCCAGGCATATGTAAGCACTGGTCTTGTAGGCACAAATACTAGTGAAAGATGGAGAAGGCATTATCTCCTGATACGGGAACCCACTGTTTTTAGTGAGTTAATAAACTGCTTGTTTTAAACAAAACATTTTGACAATTAGTCAAGAAGAAGTTATTTTTGTATATTCTGTCCCTTAACTGGCGGTATTCTAGAATTTGTTTCAAACTTTCTATCCTGTGAAAAAGTGTAATTTTATTTCATTCTAAGAAAAAGATACAAGACTAAACAATCTGCGACAGAATATATAATATTTAATTCACATCAAGAAGAAGTACTCAGTTTCTTTACAAATCTAATTTCGAAAAGGAAACGGATTTCGAAAAAAAGTGCCAACAAGAAAAGGTAAAATTCCTCATAACTAAATTTAAAAGTAAACGCTTCGCTAGATATTAAAAATATAGCGGAGAAACTCGACGATAAAGGTGTTTCCAGATGGCACAAGGACGGGCTAGAAAGGCTGGTATGGACGCACAACAACAAAGGAAAAAGAAAATGGACAACGTTCATGATTGCCATATGGAGGACCCACGTTCAGTTCAAGGTATTAGTATGGACTTGTCCTTGGTAGGACATGATTTAGGAGATATTTGAACGAGAAGTAGCCTGCCGAGCCGGGCAACGGCCGAGTGAGCAGCGTGCTGATACATTGTCCCTCTATATCGCATCGGAATGGCGCCATATGGCAGAGTATGACACAGTGGCCCGGCAGCGTCGCGTAATCTTCTGGGACAGATCGCGGAGTACAATGCTAGGCAGTGAACATTTGGATACTCCAGTCGAAAATGACCTTTCATTCAGTAGCAACTTGTTTTACGCTGGAAGTGTTCGAAAATTGGGCACTTCACCTTAAGCTTTATCCGCGGGGCGGCTGAGAGGCACGCTGCTGAGACGTTTACAGGCCTCAGTGCCTGCTTCTGCAAGCAGTGCAGACTTCGTGAGACAAAGGCCCGCCGTGTGTGCGCTTAGAGATAGCAAATAGAATACGAGGCGTAACGAGGGCGCAGTTAATGAGCCAGGAGGGCGTAGGATGCGTGCGACAGCGCCCGGGGAGGGAGATGGAGGGGCGGCGAGGGAGGGGCGGCTATTGAACCCGGCCCGGCGGCCGACGAGACGGCGCCAGCCGCCAGGCGCCGCACCACCTCCTCCGCGCAATAAAACTGACTTTACGGCGGATTCGGCATTTCCTTCCCTACTGTACACCACTGCCCGTCCGTCCGTGCAAATTTACATTTAACGTCTGGCGAAAGCCTACTGATTCCAGACGCGTGAGCCCCAAGCGTAACTTGGTATTCTGCAGCGTCCTACCCCATTGAGACCGTTAACGTATAACTACACTAATAAAACTTTCGTAACTGAAGTCGTGACGTCTGAGAAGCACCAGACAATGAGTGAAACGCATTCTGGATCATTCACTATGTTTACCGTTTTCGATCTTGTGAACAAATCACAGACCGTCAAAACAGGAACTTTAGACAATGATTTCATTCCTGGGGTAATTTGCAACGTCAGCGCAGTAACTACGGTGCCAGCTTGCACTAACAACTGTAAACAACGGATGTGCATCCCACCGGTCAGCTGTAAGCAGGCAACGTCAATTAGTAAACGTGCAACCGTAAGGTGTCGTCGTTGTTTTTGTCACAAAACGCAGTGGTGCAACATCTCTACATCAAGCGTTCGAGACAGTCTCCAGGATGTTTTGAAGAAGAGAAACGTGTGTGCGAAGGTCGTACCGCACACATCTCGGTTCCAGAAAGAACAACAACTCGTGGATGCTTGATGCGCCTTGACTCAAAAGCGAAACGTGGACAATTATTTTCTGGGAAAGATCGTCACAGGGGACGAGATTTGGTAATATCGTTACTAACCTACCGTAACCCGACAAAGCGCAGATGTTCACATGAAGGGTCAACGATTTGACAGTACAACCGAAATTCAAGCCAATGTGACGCGCGAGTTGAACAACATCCCGAAGAAGGACTTTTCTTACAGCTTTTCAAGGTTGTATAAATGCTTTGTGCGTCGTACTCAAGTGTGGAACGGGGGAGGGGGAAGGTTACATAGAACACCTGAACCGTTAAAGGCACCATATCAACTGCTCTCAATTTTTTAGTAACCCTATATTACTGAACCCTCCTAAAATTTAGGATTGCAAGTGATACCAATTCGCGATTCCCGCCACTTAGTATTGTCCCTATAGTGTGTAAAACGGGACATTTGCCCTTATTTCGTATGTGACGTGACACTAGAGATCTTATAATTGTAATTAACTAAAGCATAAACTATAAATTATTACTTACTTTGAATAAAATATGGAGTAGCAAAATTTCCGATGGTTAGTAACAATGTAAGATTTCCCACCCTTTAGTGCTCTAGGGTTAAACCAGTCTCGAAACTCTTCAGGCTGACGGTGTGTTCAGATACAAGGCTAGTGCTGTAAGGTGCACCTTGTCCAAAACGGCTACAATAGTAAACTGTTGTACCCTCATCCTGGCAGACAAAATGCCCTTCGCAGCACTGATCTTGTATCTGAACGTGGTCTCTTCATTTAATCCGAACCTCTAAATATAACAGTAAACATAATGAACGATTCAGACAGTGCCCGTTTTACTCTAATAACATTTTCATTGGATTTCTATTCTCCGCAAAGCATCTCATGGTGTGTGATGGAGGGTACTTTGTGTACCGCTGTCGCTTCCCCTCCTCCCTGTTCTAGTGGTGACAAAGAACGATTGTTGCTAAACTTCCGTGTGAGTTCGAATTTCTCTATTCCTACCTTCAAGGGCTTTTCGTGAAACATACGTATGGGGAAGCAATATACGTGTTGACACTTCTACGAACGAACACTTTTTCAATGTTAACAGCAAATCACAGTGCCTTACTCGGAACGTCTGCCACTGGAGTTGAGCGACTATGTCTCCGTGGCGATTTAGTCCTTACGAAACGTACTCGTGAAGAAACTCGCTGATCTTCTTTGCATCCTCTCTATTTCCTTTATCGATTGTATCTTGTAATTGTCGCAGACAGAGGAGCAGCATTCAATTACCGGTCTAACGAGGGTTTTGTAAGCAACATCTTTCAATGGTGCACTACATTTCCTACGGATTCTTCCAATGAAAATCAGTCTCACATCTCCCTATAATACGATTAGTTTTTCTCGATATTTCAGTTGCAGACTGTTCCGTAGGCGCACTCCAAGACGTTTAATGGATATGACTATTTCCAGAGATTGTTCGACAACTTTTAAATCATATAATCGCAGGTATATTCCCCTATCAATTCCTAATACGTTACATATTATGAACTATTAGTTGTATAACGCTCCAGTGGGATGCGCCCTAAGTAGGTCTTACTGCCGAAGGTTTTTCTATATCAGAATTACATGCTGTTTTCTACTTGCTAAGAACTACTCAGTCCAATTACAAAGCAGGTCTGATATTCCATACTATCATTTTGTAAAGAAAATATAAAATTTGTAAGTATCAGACTAGATTTGTGACTGAATCCACGCCTCCTATGGATTTAGAGTTCAACAAGTCGTCCTTTTCGAGTCAAAATCTACATATGCACGGTCCAGTCACATTAATGCGACCAACGCCAATTTTCGACGTCATTGTGCAATAACCACTGACAGACGGCAGGTAGCAACATTAGCAGTGGAGGGTATGTAAAGCGTGTCGTAAGAATGCGGAAAATCCGTCCAGTCATTGTCGTAACGCGAAAATGAAGCAATTTATCTGATGTCCAAAAGGGCATGACATTGGCTTTCGGCCCGGGGGTGGAAGCATTTCCGAAACGGCTAAGTTTATAAACTGCTCGCGTGCCGCCGTGGTTTACGTATACCACACATGGCAAAATGGCGCTATCCAAAACCGACATCGAGGCAAATGTGGCCCACTCCGGTCCATAGATGATAGGGATGAACGACGACTGAGATGATGTGCACAGGCTAATAGATGTACAGCTTCTGAGTAACTGACCGCCCAGATAAACAAATGGGCTATCAACAGTGTCTCCTGAACGACCGTTCACTAAGCGTTGGTGTGTGTAGGCCACCGCAGCAGGCGTTTGGTTCATGCACCCACGGCTGACTGATGTTCATCGGTGAAAAGGGCTGTAATCTGCTCGCCATTGCCCCAAATGCACGTCTTCAGAACAGGGACAGGTGACCTCTTCAAAAGAATCATTTTTATCCTCCATTCAACAGATGGCCGTTGGCGTGTAGGGCGTGAAAAGTCTGTAAGCAAACACCCTGCAACAGTCATCGGAAAGGACCGGATTGAAGCTGTAAGCGTTATGGTCTGGAGAATACTTTCGTGGTATCCTTTGGGTAATCGCGTCATTCTGGAAGGCGAAATAGATCAACTCAAGTATGCACTAATTCTTGGGGACCATGTGTACATTTACATGCGGTTTGTTTTTCCTCGGCACAATGGCATTTACCAGCAGGATAATGCAACGTGGTTTGAAAAGCACTAGGATGAGTTTACCGTACTTCCCCGGCCAACAAACTCCTCGGATCTGGCCACAGTCGAGAAACTCTGGGACCACGTCGATCGGGCTGTTCGTGACTTTAATCCTCACCCGAGCAACTTAACGCAGCTGTCCACGGCAACAGTGTCTCCATGGGTCCACATACCAGTCTGTACTTTCCAGAACCTCACTGACTCTCTTCCTCCAAGTCTCGCGCTGTAGAATGTCGTTATTCAGGCTTTTGACAGGTGGTCGTATTAATGTGACTGGACAGTATATAATTCCAAGAGAACCCCAGGAATTGATATACGGCCGTAACGGTGTACGATACATATAAATGATCTACATCTACATACACACTCCGCAATCCACCATACGGTGCGTGGTGGAGGGTACCTCGTACCACAACTAGCATCTTCTCTCCCTGTTCCACTCGCAAACAGAACGAGGGAAAAATGACTGCCTATATGCCTCTGTACGAGCCCTAATCTCTCTTATCTTATCTTTGTGGTCTTTCCGCGAAATGTAAGTTGGCGGCAGTAAAATTGTACTGCAGTAAGCCTCAAATGCTGCTTCTCTAAATTTCCTCAGTAGGGATTCACGAAAAGAACGCCTCCTTTCCTCCAGAGACTCCCACCCGAGTTCCTGAAGCATTTCCGTAACACTCGCGTGATCAAACCTACCAGTAACAAATCTCGCAGCCCGCCTCAATCCGACCTGATAAGGATCCCAAACGCTCGAGCATTACTGAAGAATAGGTCGTACTAGTGTTTTATAAGCGGTCTCCTTTACAGATGAACCACATCTTCCCAAAATTCTACCAATGAACCGAAGACGACTAGCCGCCTTCCCCACAACTGCTATTACATGCTTGTCTCACTTCATATCGCTCTGCAATGTTACGCCCAAATATTTAATCTACGCGACTGTGTCAGTCTATCTGCTGGATAACGTTGGGAGGTTCTTCAGGCCATAGATGGACGATGAATTTCTCTATAGGATTGTTCCAAAGCCGGGAAACTGTAGCGAAATCACGGACAATCTGCAGAGGATCGAAGACTGATGCAGGCACTGACAGCTTATCCTCAGCACAAATAAGTGAAGCATGCCGCTCACAAATAGGAGAAGAGAAGAATTACGTTTCGATTACCATTTTGGCGATAATTCACTGGCATCATTAACTACAGTAAAATATGTACATGGTATTGCAAAATGATACAAACTTCGAGGGCTTGTAGAGGGTACCTTGAGGAAGAAACTGAGGACGGGAACCCGTGGCCTGAAATCTCATCCAACGACGCCACAGAGCATCAGAGTTAGAGGTGCCAGAGCCTGCTGCATGGCCACCTCTTCGGCAACTAATGTGACCTCACGCGCTCACGTCTCGAAACAGACCTTGCAGCATTCTCGATGTCAGTCAGCTCCGAAAGCGTCTACGCCTGTCACAACCACACTGCAGAGACCGCTAACGGCAGCGTTGGCTGAGGAGAAAGACAAACATACGCAGCAGAAACACAGTGCTTATTCGTGGATTGTCTCGTGTTGTTGTGCCGCATCGTGGGGAACATCACTTGGGCCGAGCTGCACGATATACATTTCGTTTATGGCGAGGCGAGAGGAAATGGGCAAGCGGCTTTACGCGCCTTCTGGCAAAAATATCCAAGTAGGCGTCAGCCACTCCACTTTACGTTGGCGCTATTCATCAGCGTCTGGGTGAAACGAGTGGTTTCAAAGGAGGTCAAAACGGCGGAGGCCGTATTCAAAGTATACGCTCGCCCCGATTTGAAGAGGACGTATTTTAGAGAGATCCGATGCAGACCCATCTACAAGCAGTCGCGATGAGGCACACGTGTTGCAAAGTAATCATATACCGGTAGGAGGAGTGAAGGCATCTATTCCATTTTCGGAAGGAACAGGCGCTGAAACGGCATATTATTTTGCTCCGTGGGTTGAATTCGGGCAGTGGTTTTTGCAGCGTTGCGCGTCCCAGCTGATTACTGTGGGTATGTTTCGTTCACGGACGAGGAGTCCTTCAACCGTGAGAGTATGTTCAACGCTCACAGTTGTCAGATTTTGGCGGAAGAGAACCCCCACGCCACTCACTTGAGAGGTCATGAATGAAAGATTACCATAAATTTATGGGCTGACCTCCCGAGCAGATCACGAATGTAAAATTAGAGAGATTAGAGCGCGTACGGAGGCTTTCAGACAGTCGTTCTTCCCACGAACCATACGCAACTGGAACAGGAAAGGGAGGTAATGACAGTGGCACGTAAAGTGCCCTCCGCCACACACCGTTGGGTGGCTTGCGGAGTATAAATATAGATGTAGATGTAGACGTACACGATTACTTGATTCGCCCCTAGATGCTTCCTCCTTCACTCACAGACGATAACTATGCAACTTTCGTTCGAGAAATGCTACTCAAATTACTGGAGGATGTGGTGCTTGCAAACCGTCGACGTATGTGGTTACAGCACGATATGGCACTCACACCCTTCAGACTAGCTGCCAGTACTGAGATCTGACACAAGTTTGGAAATCGTTAGACTGATCGACGTAGCATGTAACTTGGCTGCTTCGGTCGACAGACCTCAACATACTGGTCTTTTTCTTGTGGAGCCATCTGATGAATGTATCGTATGAAATCCCAGTGGATTCAGCGAATGATTTAGTTGAAAGGATCCCGTGTATCGTATGAAGATGTTCACATCGTGCCAGATACCTCTGAGCGAGTCAGTGGTACCTAGGTACTTGCCTGGATACAGGCCTTTTGAAAACCTTTCTCAATTTTATTTCCTTTAATAATAGAATAATACTAATGTGCACTCCTTGAAACTTTTTTATGTTGCTCTTCACAGCGAATACTCTTGTGTTTCCTCCTCTGTCCTTTGCATTAATATTTCCTTTTCTTCAAACTAATCACGAACACCTGATTTTCGAAACCTCTACCATTATTCATTGAACGCATCTGATTTTTACAAACTACAGCGGAGTAATGTCGATGTTCTCGGTATCATTCTGTTACATCATGTATACTGAAAACCAATACAGATTTAAGAAGGTACCACGAGAAAAACGAACTGCAAAAGTAAACTCACATCCGAAACCGTCGTCCTCCGAGACAATAGAGGATCACATTCATAGAAAACAAGGCCTGCCTACGCAGCTCCTAGCTCCATCGTCTCCCCTGGTGATCGTGGTAATCAGTCGCGACCACTAACAAACTACACGGGTCTTCTACGTGACGTTCAGCCAGCGGCCCGTTTTCGCCGGAGGGGTAGCCTAGCGCTAGGCGCCGGAGCCTGCGACTTCCTCCCTCTGTAGCGTTTGACGTTATCGTATACAGGTTCCTGCCGTCAATTTCTTCCTCAGCACACCCTTTACTACCCCTTGGAAGTTGGTACCGTTTTGTAACACTCTGTATAACTGGCCATCCGGAGAGACCATTGGCAGATGTCAGGCTGAGAGTCACTGAAGATCCTTAGCCGCGCGGAGTGGCCGCCTAGTTTGAGGCGCAATGTCACGGATTGCACGGACCCTCCTGCCGGGAGTTTGAGTCCTCCCTCGGACATGGGTGTGTGTGTTATTCTTAGCCTAAGTGAGTTTAAGTTAATTTAAATAGTGTTTAGGTCTAGTTCAGTCTGGAACCGCGCGACCGCTACGGTCGCAGGTTCGAATCCTGCCTCGGGCATGGATTTGCGTCATGTCCTTAGGTTAGTTACGTTTAAGTAGTTCTAAGTTATAGGGGACCGATGACCTCAGATGTTAAGTCCAATAGTGCTCAGAGCCATTTGTGTAGGTCTAGGAACTGATGACCTCAGCAGTTTGCTTCCTTAATAATTCAAACACATTCGAACATTTTTTGAAGAACCTTACGGAAACGTAAACTACTTACATGGCATTGGTTTTACAGCCTCGTATGTATTTCTTAGTGGTCTGACCCGTTCAACAGGTAAGATTAATAGAACAGACAATGATTATACACAGAGAGCGGTGCATTTCATCACGGGTTCATTTAGAAAGTGCTAGAACATAACAGAGATCCTCATCTAACTAAAATGGCAAATATTAAAAAAAGAAACGTCTATCACAAAGAGGCTATCTGTTAAAAATTTGAGACCATACTTTCCAAGAAAATATATCGATCATACACTGGAGTGCAAAACTAAAGGACGAAAGCATGTTTCATATGATGTGTCAATGAAATTAATATAGCTCGATGAAACTTGGGCCACACATCGAAAGAACTGCTACACCATACTATAGACGTGACTGAAAGAAATACTCACTGTGACGAACGGAATTCACACTTTTATTCAGAGACAATAATTACACCGAAGTTATGGCGATTTATGATGCTCTCCAGGAAATTAAAAAAGACGGAACATGATACTTAACACTGTGCGTGATCACTACGGAAGCCAATACCTCATTCGCAACGTGCTCCCATGCTGTCCACAAGGTTGTTACTGAGTTCCATTCCTCCATCAGCGTGGTTGACAACTGTTGGATGTTCGTTCGTGCATATGGACGTGCTGCAGTAGGTCTCCACAGTGCATCCAACATGTGCTCGATGGAATTTTAGTTGTGGAAAAGGGTAGACGAGTCCAGCTATCGAAAATCCTCTCGTTCCAATAGCTGCTCCACCTGCTCTATGCCGGCCGCTGTGGCCGAGCGTTTCTAGAAGCCTCAGTCAGGAACCACGCGGCTGCTACGGTCACAGGTTCGAATCCTGCCTCGGACATGGATGTATGTGATGTCCTTAGGTTAGTTAGTCCCATAGTGCTTAGAGCCATTTGAACCAACCGGCGCTATTTGACGTCAGGGCTGAATGTACCCGTGAAAAGAAGCACATGGGTGAGGAGTACTGTGTCCCGCTGGCCGGTGTTCAAAGGTTTGGAGGTCCGTATGCCTATGCAACACCTACGCAACCTTTCCACACCGTAACACCAGAAGTACCATACTGACTATGTTCGACAGGGCTGGACGTATCGTCATACGGCCAGAGTTGGGAACACGTAATGCATCTAGGAACACTGCTTATTTCGATGGTCCAGGTGCTACGGTGTGAGGAGGCGTGATGTTGAACGGGTGTACCTACCTCCAAATCCTTGAACACGGTACACTCATTGGGCAACTTTATTACGACACTGTACTCTTTCTCCATGAGCTTTTCAGGGTCACATTCGGCTCTGACTTCAGGATGACAGTACATGACCACATGAAAGTATGCAGAAGGAGGGGTCTTGGAACGAGAAGATATTTTGCGTACAGACTGGCTTGTCCGTTTACCCGGCTTAAATCCTAACCAGCGTCTGTAGGATGCACTACAGCACATCCATATGCACCAACGACCATCCAGCAGCTGTGAACCGTGCTTGTGGAGACCTTCTTACCAGCTGGTAGCCATCATAGGAGCACGTTGCAGAGAATGCAGCTCCACCGTCAGTGACTATACGTGCTATTAAGAAGGATGACTTGCCTTTTGTAATGTCCAGGAGCCACCATAAATCGCAGTGTAATTATTGTCTTTGAATAAATGTGCCATTTCTTTTCGTCTCATTACATACTTCAAAAATGGTTAAAATGGCTCTGAGCACTATGGGACTTAACTTCTGAGGTCATCAGTCCCCTAGAACTTAGAACGGCTTAAACCTAACTAACCTAAGGACATCACACACATCCATGCCCGATCATCTTTCCTTTACCATCTGTATTTTACTTTAGCAGTTCTTTCCACGTATGGTACAAGATTCATAGAGCTATGTTATTTGCCACTGACACATTTCGTGAAAGTTACTTCGGCCTCGAGTTTTTGTGCATTAGTGTTTTACTGTGTTTGAGATACAGTTTGAGGTAAATAAAAGTGGTTCGATGAAAACAGTTCCAGGGTACAAAACACAAAACTAATCTGACTATAGTAGATGTTGAAAGTGACCACTATTCATCTCTTGGCACTTTTGGACCTCAGTCAGCCAGTTGCTGAAGGTGGACCGAAGCTGAAATGCTGGAATTGCTGCAGCCTTATCCGAAATGTTCTGCTGCAGTTCTTGAAGAGTATGAGGGTTGTTGCGATACAGCTTAGACTTGAGGGCTCCCCACACAAAATAATCGCACACTCACACATCCAGTGACCTGGGTGTTCAGCTAAGCCCGCGAACAGACTGGGGTCTGCTAACAACTCTGTCAGGCGTGAATATTGTGTAAATGTCCTTCAAGGTTCGGCTGTCTGTACGGGCAGTTCCTCCATCATGTTAGAACTAACTATAGTTCTTTTCCTCCTCCGTTAATGCTGCCACAAATGGCTCGCACTCGTCCGGGCCACAATGACCAAGACGCAAAAATCTGAGAAGTTAGAGATCATAGGGTGCGTACTGATGGTCGATCTGCCCACACACTGTTACCAAACAGAAGAGGAAAGAAGAGAACTGATAGTAGTACTGGAAGTAGCCTCCGCCACACACCGTAAGGTAGCAGTCGGAGTATGAGTGTAGTTGTGGACCACACTATTACTTGTTTGGTCGTCAGCTGTGCGTTTAACAATACTCCTAACCACCGGGTTATGTGAGTGAAGAGATGAAAATCAGAGGTAGCCAAGTCTGCGCTATGTGGTGGGTGAACAAACACTTCCCGTCGCAAGGGCTGCAGGAGCGTCTTCATTGCCCCTACAGTGTTTGGCTGCAAATTGTCACGAAAAAGGAAATGCATGATAGTTACGTTAGGCGGGCTGCACGAAATCAGGCGAGATCTCTCAGCAGGACTTCACACTTGGCAGAGACGCTAATTTACAGACACTGTGTACTGAGAACTGCACAGTGTGTTGTGACGCTATAGACAGGCATACTAGAGACACTGCTCAGCACATCTGCGCAAAGCTTCACCTTCTTTTCACTGTGATTTCAATTTAGAGACCGGTGAGAGGTGAAAAAAACAGCCCTCACATTACCGCAAGTATATTTTTCTCTCTCCAACTGTGAACTTATACTGTGACATCAAAACCCATCCAAAATCCTGCCAATTTGCGGGGTCTGCACGTAATCAAAGCTCGCTTAGTACACATTTGGTACGCATGTATTTCTGAATTAAAATCCGCTTTCGACTATTGCAACGCTGAATTATAATCGAAAAATGTTTGTGAAGCCATTAACAGTGTTCTGTACGTTTTTACCCTTCATTTTAGTAATTTATTTTTATACTCTTTTGTACGTGGGTGTTGGCCTGTCATCTTGTTGCCAGAAATAGACAGTAATTAAAACCTCACTGCACTGTTTGCCATATACAGTACAAACCAACAGCTGCCTTCCACTCGTATATCTGTCAGCAGCGTTAATTGCATAACACAGAAAATTAGTCACTTTATTGCGAACAGTTTTTTTCTCAAAAAAGCTACCATAGGTGTTTACTGTTAGGTTAACTGGCACGAAATTTCACAGTATGAGCGTCCGTTATGTATATTTGCTGTTTCCTTGGTGTTTCTCTGTATCATGTAGAGGAGTGTGTTGTACCTTGGCACACTTTTCAGACTTTCACCTGTAGCCATCCATGTAATATAAGTTTAATATATTTTCTTATTCCATTTTTAAATGGTGGCATTCACTTTTTGTGTGCTACAATCTTTTTCTGAAATTACGAAAATTACTGGGGAAAATTAAAGGTTTTTGAGGTCTGAGAAAGTGTTCCAAGCATTTCAATCGAGGAAAACATTTCATGTTCAAATGTGTGTGAAATCTTATGGGATCTGGACAATTCGAGCAAATGATTTGGCCACCCAGACCTTCCGACATGACTCCGATTGAGCATTTATGGGACATAATCGAGAATTCAAGGACTTGCTGAGAAGCAGTGATAGCACACTCGGTTGGCCAGGAGAGTTCGGTGACTTCGAACAGGGACTAGTCATTGAATGTCCCTATGTAACATACTTATCAACGACATTTAACCCTTATTAAGTGCCCCAAGTCGACTGCTGTGATAGTATATTGAAAATGGAAAGGAACAACCACAGCTAAACGAAGACCAATCAGACAAAATGTACTAATGGATGGCGACCGTCGAGGATTGAGGGGTTGTAAACAGTCGCATGGAATCAGCGGAAGGAGTCACTCGTGATTTACAGCGTATTACCAGCAGTCCAGCTGTCAAAGTGACAGTGCGTATGGAGTTAAAAATAATGGGTGCGACGGTCGGGCACTTCCTCATAAGCGACAGATTTATATAGTCAATAGTAAGCGACGTTTGAGGTGGACAACTGGAAACGAATGATTTAGAGTAATGAATCACGGCACATCCTGTTGGAGTCAGATCTACGTCTACATCTACATGGATACTCTGCAAATCACATCAAGCGCCTGGTAGAGGTTTCACCGAAACACATTCATAATAATTCTCCTAATTCTCTATTATTCTAATCTTGAACAGCTCGCGGAAAGAACGAACACCTATATCTTTCCTTCCGACCTCTGATTTTCCTTATTTTATTATGATGCTCGTTTCTTCCTATGTAGGTAGGCGTCAACAAAATATTTTCGCATTCGGAGGAGAAAGTTGGTGACAGAAATTTCGCAAGAAGATTCCGCCGCAACGAAAGACGCCTTTGTTTTAATTATGTCCACCTCAAATTCTATATTATGTCAGTGACACTCTCTCCCCTATTTCTCGATAATACGAAACGTGCTCCTCTTCTTTTAACTTTCTCGATGTACTCCGTTAATCCTATCTGGTAAGGATCCCACACCACGCAGCAGTACCCCAAAAAAGGACGGACAAACGTAGTGAAGTCACTTCTTTAGTAGATCTGTTGCATCTTCTAAGGGTTCAGCCAAAAAAACCGCAGTCTTTGGTTCGCCTTCCCCACAGCATTTTCTATGTGTTCTGTGTGTTGTGGAAGGGTTTGGGGTTGGAGAATGCCTGGAGAACGTTACCTGCCATCTTGTGTAGTACCAACAGTTTGTTACGGAGCAGGTGGTGTCACGTGTGGTGGTGTTTCGCGCAGTTAGGGTGTGGCCTCCTCAGTGCGCCTAAATGTGGAAGGATATAAACACATTTCACATCACTGTGTACTACGTGAAGTAGAGGAATAGATGTAAGACGATGGTTGTATCAGCATAGCCCATACCCTCTCGTAAAGAAGCAATTTGAGACAATTTTCCTGAAAGAGTACAATGTGTGTCAAGTGGAAATCCTTTGAGGTAACGCATCGGATAAAATCCAGACCCCAGCGTCCAACATCACCACCCTTCTCTCGTTTCGGTTGTTGAGGAAGAATGGGCTGCCCTTCCTCCACAGACATTTAGACACCTCTTAGAAAGTGTCCTCAGCAGAGTTCAAGCCGTCATAAAAGCATAGGGTGGATATGCCACTAACAGGTGTGTGTGATATTTTTGCTGTTAGAACGGAAGATCTAGTTGAGAAAAATTAAGCGATATTCCTCTTTGGTAGATCTAAAAAGAGATCACGGAGTAAAGTTATATTGAATATAAGGATTTATGTGCTTTTGTTTCGGCCGGTGAATGGCACGCTATCCGGAAGTTTACCCCAGTGTCCGAGGAAACTTTTGCCGCCGAGCAATAGGTATGTGATGTTTCCGAAACTCTCTATCGAAATCTGTGTCGTCGAGACAAGAGGTGCGACGTCAGTTGTGGGTTTTCTTTCGGAGAAATTAACTGAAGTGTAGCAGAGGTGGTTTAAATCTATCCGCCTGCAACCTTGAAAATGTTTTTGTTTGGTGCAAATGGCTTTGAGCGCTATGGGACTTAACGTCTATGGTCATCAGTCCCCTAGAACTTAGAACTACTCAAACCTAACTAACCTAACGACATCACACAACACCCAGTCATCACGAAGCACAGAAAATCCCTGACCCCGCCGGGAATCGAACCCGGGAACCCGGGCGCGGGAAGCGAGAACGCTACCGCAGAAAATGTTTTTCTGTGGTTTACTATTTCCAATTCAGGCAAATGTCGGGGTTGGTTCTTTACTATAGACCACAGGCAATACCTTCCGAATACCTTTCTTTCACGACAGATAAAATTCCCTTAAAGATTCAGCCTCTCTCCGTAAGTGTAAACAGCTGAATCGAATGTGATGCGAGCATCTCTTCGAAGCCTCCTGGCAAGATAGATAAGTAATGATTGATAGGTACGATATGATAGAGATAATAGATAAATAAGAATCCAAATTCTTCTCATTTAGGCTCATGAATTTGTCTGCCGCTACATTCTTTGACGCAGAAAATGATTTTTCTTTCTTTGCAAGAAATGGCAGGTGCATTCTTAAATGAGGGAATTTGGGAAAGTATAAGGTTGAATTATTCTAGTTGCTTCTCATTTTCGTGAACAAAAATTATTCTAGCTTCTCTGTCGAACAGAGATCGCCGTATTCCAAAAGCCCTGTCGGTAATAAATATGGTATCCCAAAGCATTAGCGCTCGTCCACTCCTGATAACTTCTTAAATAGAGGTTGAAGGAAGAAGAATGTAAAATGACCTTGGAAGGTGAAGGGAGATTGGAACATTACTGCTTCTTTGTGGTTTGCCAAAATACCACACTTCTAAGTAACGAGATTATATGTGCCCTTAGTGCTAACTACGAGTTCATTGTCGAATAAAATGGTTTATCATTCGTTATGGAAATTTTCAGAATAACTTAAAAACGTGGGTCTTTTTAAGGTCGTCTTTAACAAATCGGACCACCCCATACGGTTTTACTTGACAACTGCAGGTACAGAAAGAAACACAAACAATAAATTTCATTCAAAATTATTGTGCCTTTAAATGTACAATACTGGCAACAGCATTAACCCATGTTGCAGTTGGTAGGATGCATACCAGACCTGTTAACGAAGAAATGTGTTAGACCATTTCATAAATTCACCCCCTCCACATTTTAAGTGTTTTATTCTGGGTGTGTGATTTACAAATGGAACAGCGCAGTGGAGATGCTTCAGGCCATACCGCTATAGCTTTTCTGTGATTGTCGTAGTTCAGAAAAGGCAAAAATCGAATAGTATTGTTAAAAATGTCCTTGATCGATGTCCATTCCGAACTTAAGTTATACCGAAAACCAGTGTTACTTGGATACAGCTTTTACATATCTCTTCTACATGTTCTTGCAAACCATAATTATGAAAAACTGGCACTGTTAACTGTATTTATATTGATCTACAACTTCTGTATGTACTGTTTGTGACAGTTATTATTATTATTATTATTATTTTATTAATGTTAGCGTTTCACAATATAAGAAATAAACCGAAACTGGGCTCAAGCAGCCCTTAGGTTGTGTTCTTGAACTCATATTCTATTTTACCATGCAAATACATCATGAACTTGTGTTGGATTCAAGTAACACGTAGGATCTTTAAATAAAACCTAGATGTCCTTTTACAAAATAATTTTATTCGAAAAATCCTATTAAAAATAGAAAAACGAAAAACAAGTTGGGAAACAAATTACAGAACCTTACGTGACTCTAAACATGGTCTTTGATTTATGGAACAGGAAATAAGCCCATTCTGGATGGCTGTCTTGTCCTTAACATGACACCATTAATAACTTAGAATGTCTTTTTGTTCAGGCACTACCATAATTCTTTGGTTTGCTGCATAACTCGACGACAGGCCGTTGTCGTCTATACTTGACACTATGCCACGAAATTCAAAATTCTACCATAAAACGATTACAAAGTTGTCTTCTTTCAATGACTAAGACGACTCTCTCTTGAACCACTGTCGTCTTTTTTATTCTCTCTTTTTGCACCGCTCATCTTAGTTTGTTCATTGTTAGACAAACTAAAATCACTTTCTCCTGATGAATGGAGACTGAAACTATCAGCATCCTCTGATGTTGTCTCAATGACGACTGTTTTGATGGTTTCTTGGCTTTCTTGGAATTCTTCTTCCCTGCAGTTGTTTTATTTGACATTTTTAACATCTTACCATAGAGTTTCAGCATTTTTGCAGTTGTTTATCTGCAAAATCAATTTACTTGCTCCCAGGCAGTCTTCTGTGTTCAGACAGCATAGTGAGCCTTAAACCTGTAAAGAAACCATCTGAGTAGTTCCACACATGTTTTGTATTAGGTAAAAATTGAAAAAGTCTTGTCACAATTCGTAAAAAGTTATTTTATTTATTTAAAGAAGTATGTACATATCTATGTGTTATTTGGACCCAAGCTGCCATGGGTATACGTAGCCCTGTATTTCGTTATCAGTACACTAGCATACACTATGATGAATACCATTTTAAAGGTGATTTATAGTTAAACTTTTACATCGAAATTACACAAAGTGTCGTTTAAGGAGTAAAACTGTGCACTTACTGTATTTAAAATGTCGACCCTTCTCATGTTGGACAAAGAAGTTGTAAGACGAGGAAAACGGTACATGTGTTATACCATCAACATAACCTCCACTGAACTCTAGCAATAACTCGTGGAAATACATGGAGTGTGCCAGAGCCTGCTGAGTGCTGGTACCTCGTTGAATATTTCAACAAACCAGTACCTGGGACGGCTTAAATTACATTAACGTGTCGCGTTCTGTTAACCCCCCAGGATCCAAGTAACCCTTATTTTTGGTCTCTTTCTTGTCTCGTCGTCATCGAGAAGTTAAACTCTTTACCTCCCTTCCTCTGTTCCGTCTTCACTTCACAGGCGTACGAAGATAATGCTTGTTCATGTCCCTGCCTGCAGCCCCTTAGGGTTTATCTGTAAGCATATGGCACCCCTAATCAATTGTACTGACAGTGTTGTACTCTTCCCTCCTGCAGATAACTTCGTGCCCAAATGTTCGCGCACCGTCTGCTTCATTGCAGACATCATTTACGATTCCTCGTGTGTCGTAGTAGTATGCATTGATGATTAGGGGGTTGTAAGGTTCTTCTTGCTGACATTCGGTGTCACGGTACACTGCAGAATGCACTCTCACGCTGGGGAGTTTCCTTCTGTTGTCCCTGTCCGTAATTGCCATAGGCTCAAGCACGCTCGAGTACGCTTCGTAATTTAATTGTTACAAATCACATACTGACATCTCAACAGATTAGGTCATTTCCTATATATCAATGACCACGAAGTTTATGTAGCTTTTTATTGTAGCAGTAATTAACTGAGTGCGGTGGCGTGATGTCTACTTTTTTCCAAAATTTATTCACTTACCTCATTGAGTACGGTCTGCCTTGAAGTGATGTATAATTTGCAAACTGGGAAAGCTGTTTAAAAAATAAGTTGCACGATACGTGTCATAAAGGTGAATGAAATTTATTTCCTCATGACTGTAAAGAGTGTTCATTCTATTAGGTCTGACTAAAGCTACTAAATGAAACAATATCTTGCCTGAATATCCGTGCTGTATTTTCACTTTAACAATACAAATGATTCCACCAAGCACTCCCCAGCACACAGTGGTGACGCTCCACTGCATGCTGTAGCTAGAAGACGCGGAGTCGTCCTAGGGCAATGAGCAGAAATTTCAGCTGACGGACTGAAGGAAACGGCGGGCAGTTCCTCTTTGCTAGAGTCACTGGCTTTGATTTATTCGAGATCCCCGGTTCATCCGACCGCGATGCCCTTAGACCCTCAGAACTTCGGATAATCTGAGAAGCGGCGCTGTAGGGGCATTGGTGCAGCAGAATAAGCTCGCCAGTGTTTCTCTCATCGTTCTACGTCAGGCCATCTTAGAACTAACTCGTTACGCGGCAAGTGCGTATTCCAAGCACGTAATAACGTCGTACCGCTTTTGACAACTAATTAAATGTTTCGAGCAAGTCCCTACTTAGGCGTCTGATATATGTGGCTCGAATACAAGTTCATAGGACGCAACTCGACTGACACAGTTTGTGCAGTTGCAGTATTACATTACACTTCCCGTCGACACCGAGCTCATTAGAGACTGAGTACAAGCTCTTATTGCGGAAGTATGGGGAAGGATACAAACTGTGCCACTTGAAAGAAAGTATGCTGGAAGTCGCCTCAAGAGAATTAGGGAAATCACAGAAAACACACATCCGGGACTATAACCGCCGTTCTTCTTAGTCCAGTGTCTTAATTACTCCGTCACCTCTCAAAAAACTCCCACTAAATTAACTGACGACGGCAAACGAAAATAATGACATAAAATGCAGACTGGCAATAGCAATAAAAGCTTATCTGGAAAAGAGAAATTTGTGAACATCGAATATAAATTTAATGACGAGGAAGTATTTCCTGAAAGTATTTGTCTGGAGAAAAGAAATTTATAGTATTGTAACAGATGTGATAAGCTAAAAGGACACGTCCTGAGACAACATACAGAGTCCGCCAGAAAAATATATACACATTTTAAGGAACGTGAAGTATTACTTATGAGTTTATTTTACATTTAGCAATTTATCACACATGTTGTACAACCTTCAGTTTAGCAATTGCTTCCTTTAAATGTTCAAAATGTTCACCGTTGGCGGCTATACACATAACAGAACGACGAGCAGTAGCCGCAACTATGCGAGTCAGTGTACCAGAGGAGATCGCTGCACATGTCGCTGTAATCTCCTGGCGAAGTTCCTGCAGTGTGAGTGTCTTACGTCGGTAGACGTTATCTTACACACTTCCTCACAAGTAGAAGTCCATAGGTGTTAGACCTGGCGACCGTGGAGAGAACTCAATGGGCTGTCTTCGTCCAATCCAATGCCCCGGAAAATTGTCATCCAGGAAACCTTGTACGGCTAGGTGGTAGTGTGGCGCCGCCCCGTTCTGTTGATAGAAGAGCTCTTCATCAGCTCCATAAAGCGCTTCTACACCTGGCAAAATCGATGCGCGTAGCGTTTCCAGGTACACTTCTCCAGTGACAGTAGCATCAAAGAGAAAGGGTCCTACAAAGACCCTAGATGATAGTCCACACCACACATGAACCTCTGGTAGACTGATCACCTTATCCACACAAACATATGGATTTTTTGGTACCGAGTACACAATGTCATGCCGATTCACGTTTCCATTAAATTTAAATTGTGCCTCGTCACTCCACACTACTTTCGTCACAAATTGTTCGTCATCAGTTACCATTTTCTGATACCATTCGCAAAATTGCATTTCAGGAACGTCATTATTAATCGCGTTCAGTAACTGTGGAACGTAAACTTTCCAATTTGCAGCTTTCAGAATTCTTCGTACGCTTGTACTGATAACCCCCACTTCACGTGCACATTGTGTAACAGACTTCTGTGGAGAATTAACAAACGTTTCCAACACGAGAGCCGACGAAACAGAACTTTTAGCATACACTGTCTTCCTGATCTTCCTTTGTGAATATCATAAATCGTTCCACGCAACTCAAACTTGTCAATGATGCGTTTAATTGTTAGGCGAGTTGGCGGCTCTGTTTCGAACTTCCGCCTCCACTGACGTTGCACTTCAACGGCATTGTCAAACATGAAAAACTACTTCACAATACATTTTCGTTGCTCGAATGGCAAATGTGCTCCAGCCATCTTGTTTTCTCAATACCGAGATGAAAGTACTAACATCTGTTGGGCCAAAGACCATATTACAACACACTTGTAACTCAAATCGAACAACAATATCGATATCTCGACAGATCCTGAAAAAGAGTGTATACATTTTTCTGGCGGACTCTGTATAATTGTTAACTTTGAAGAACACGTAATTGTGGGTAGTACAAACTGTGGAGCGAGTCCAAGGTTTGCCTACAGTTGATCTAGGTTTCAGTAGTTACAAGTAGACTCGCACAGGACGGAGTACCGTGGTGAACTGCATCAAAGCAGGCTTCGGACTGATAACCACAACAGCAGAAAAACTGCTATGAAAACAAGTACGCAATTTAACGCATTATGTCATAATTAATATGAATGTTTTTGTTAGTCATATTTAGGTGCTACTGGATCACACAATGTTTAACAAACGGCATTTCGTTATTTTGATTTAGACTTTCTCTGTGCTCATATTACTTTCCTTGTATTAGAATGTGAAGTTTTCCTGTACCTTATTACTAAAAACGGCAATATGTCTCTTAGTTAAACCTCATTGCTACATCTCACTCCGAGCAAGATAGTGTGCTATGTGAAACATTGTGCGAGATTCTCACTACTAATACACACAGATACGGTCTGTAAATCGATTACAAGTGCAATGGTCAGTGAATCCTAGCATCTTTCTTGTAATATAGGTTTAATAAATGGCTACGTGAACTGACTTTGGGCTGCTTCCAACAAGAATATCTCTTCAACCACGTAATTTAAAACGATGATAATAATGCCCCATTCATTCCAGTGAGCACTATCACTGAAACATTATTGATATATAAAGGTGGATTTTAACTATCAGTGTACAATAGGTCAGTCTCTCCCGTTCCTAGTGATTATTCAATCTTATGGGATTTGCTATATTCATAATTTCGCAGTTTTTATTTCTTATTTTTAATTTTGTGCCCAAATACCAACGACAGATTGCTGCCCGTCATGTCCGCCAAATCATTTATGTATCTAGAGAGTAACAGTGGTCCTATCACACTTCCCTGGGGCACTGCTGACAATACTCTTGTCTGTGATGAACGCTCGCAGTCGAGGACAACATACCGGATTGTATTACTTAAGAAGTCTCCGAACCATTCACATATCTCTGAAATTGTTCCATATGCTCGTACCTTCGTTAACAGACTGCATTCGGGTACCGTGTCAAATGTTTTCCAGAAATTCAGAAATATCGAATCTGTCTGTTGCCATTTATCCATAGCTTGAAGTGTATAATGTGACATAAGTGCAAGTTAGTTTCACACGAGCGGTGCTTTTTAAAACCATGCTGATTCTTGGACATAAGCGTTCCTGTCTCAATAAATTTTAATACAATCGAAATAAGAATATGTTCAAGGATTCTGCCGCAAACCAAAGTTAAGTATATTGGTCTGTAATTTTGCGGTTCCGTTCTTTTACCCTTCTTATATATTGGAGTCAACTGCACTTCTTTCCAGTCACTTGGAACTTTGTGCTGTAGAAAGATTCACGATAAATGCAGGCTTGGCAAGGGGCCAGTGCTGTCGAGTACTCTTTGTAAAACCGATTTGGGGTCCCATCACGACCTGTTGATTTATTTGCTTTCAGATTTTGAGTTGTTTCTCAATACTAGGAATGCTTATAACTATGTCCATAAGGGAGTCTCTCTGATGGTCAAATGACGGTATTTCGGCAAGATTCTCCTGTGTCAACGATTTCTTTAAAGTGAAATTTAAAACTTCGGCTTACTTTTTGCTGTCTTCAATTGACGCGCCAGACTGGTGAACAAGGCACTTAATGGAAGCCTTAGACACGCTTAGTGATTTTACATAGGACCAGAATTTTCTTTGGTTCTCTGTCACAACTTTTGCTAGGGTTTGACGGTGGTAGTTGTTTTATGTTTCGAGCATAGATCTTTTTACAAACACATGAAACTCTACTAACCTTCGCATGTCATCATTTGAGCGTTCTCATTTGAATCGAGAGTGCACGAGCCCCTACTTCCTTAGCGTGTCCGGCCCATTTGTAGCTGCAAGGTCTAAGATATTTCCATTGCGTGTGGGCTGCCAAGCTAGCTACTCAAAAGTATTTCGCACGACTGTCTGTCTGTTTCCTCCGCAATGGTTCCATAGACATCTCAGTCTATCATCCAGAGTTTATAGTCGCCTCCAAGTAGTATTGCATGATCTAGGCATTTACGTGCTACTGACCATAGATTTCCTTTGAATGGCTTTAGAATTGAGACAGAGGACTCGGGTGGCTAATAAAAATTCCAACAATTAGCTTCGTTTCACCTACATCTGTCATATGCGACCAGACAACTTCACTGTCACAGTCAATTTCAACCTTAACAGAGACAATGTTTTTGTCAACTGCAATGAACAATCCCCCTACTTTGGCCTCTAATCGGTGTTCCATGACTTGCTAAATACCTCAGCGCTTTCCACCTCAGGTTTCAGCGACCTCTTAGTCCAAGGCATAATTTGAGCGCGAGAACTTTCCTGGAGGGCAGAAAATTAGTGAACTTTATTACGAATACTTCGACCGTTGTTGACAAAATTTTGACAGTCGAAGTATCTTTATTATGAACATCGTCTGACGTCCCTTGCTGCATATCGACTGCCGAGTGTTCATCAGAGTACCTCAAACCACTGTCTAGCCTAAAAAAACCTCATGAGCCCTCCACAAGTACTTTGCCACCTGAGTAGCTGCTTCCTTTGTAGTAACCTATCAAATGGAGTCCTACAAATCTCCACACGATAACGCAGGCACAGAAATGTGCACCCAATATCATTGCAGAGTCGACGAAATTTTTGGTCGAGACACTCCACTCGGCTCCAAATCAAGGGACCCTTATCAGCTATGGGAACAACGCTGCAGACTGCGAGCTCTGCTAGTACCCCACGCATGATGCCAGCAGTCTTCCCCACCTCCGCCAGCCGCCTGCACAAACTGAGGATGGTCTCAGAACGCAGACAAGAAGCGTCTTTGGTGCGGAGGTGACGCGTAACTTGCTGACGACTGCACCCTGCACGCTCGATAGCAGTAGGCAAGGCCACCTCCAAGCCTCGGACGAGGTTCCCCAGCACAAATACAGACTACATCTACATCTACATCTACATGACTACTCTGCAATTCACATTTAAGTGCTTGGCAGAGGGTTCATCGAACCACAATCATACTATCTCTCTACTATTCCACTCCCGAACAGCGAGCGGGAAAAACGAACACCTAAACCTTTCTGTTCGAACTCAGATTTCTCTTATTTTATTTTGATGATCATTCCTACCTATGTAGGTTGGGCTCAACAAAATATTTTCGCATTCGGAAGAGAAAGTTGGTGACTGAAATTTCGTAAAAAGTTCTCGCCGCGACGAAAAACGTCTATGCTGTAATGACTTCCATCCCAACTCGTGTATCATATCTGCCACACTCTCTCCCCTATAACGTGATAATACAAAACGAGCTGCCCTTTTTTGCACCCTTTCGATGTCCTCCGTCAATCCCACCTGGTAAGGATCCCACACCGCGCAGCAATATTCTAACAGAGGACGAACGAGTGTAGTGTAAGCTGTCTCTTTAGTGGACTTGTTGCATCTTCTAAGTGTCCTGCCAATGAAACGCAACCTTTGGCTCGCCTTCCCGACAATATTATCTATGTGGTACTTCCAACTGAAGTTGTTCGTAATTTTAACACCCAGGTACTTAGTTGAATTGACAGCCTTGAGAATTGTACTATTTATCGAGTAATCGAATTCCAACGGATTTCTTTTGGAACTTATGTGGATCATCTCACACTTTTCGTTATTTAGCGTCAACTGCCACCTGACACACCATACAGCAATCTTTTCTAAATCGCTTTGCAGCTGATACTGGTCTTCGGATGACCTTACTAGACGGTAAATTACAGCATCATCTGCGAACAGTTTAAGAGAACTGCTCAGGTTGTCACCCAGGTCATTTATATAGATCAGGAACAGTAGAGGTCCCAGGACGCTTCCCTGGGGAACACCTGATATCACTTCAGTTTTACTCGATGATTTGCCGTCTATTACTACGAACTGCGACCTTCCTGACAGGAAATCACGAATCCAGTCGCACAACTGAGACGATACCCCATAGCTCCGCAGCTTGATTAGAAGTCGCTTGTGAGGAACGGTGTCAAAAGCTTTCCGGAAATCTAGAAATACGGAATCAACTTGAGATCCCCTGTCGATAGCGGCCATTACTTCGTGCGAATAAAGAGCTAGCTGCGTTGCACAAGAGCGATCTTTTCTGAAGCCATGCTGATTACGTGTCAATAGATCGTTCCCTTCGAGGTGATTCATAATGTTTGAATACAGTATATGCTCCAAAACCCTACTGCAAACCGACGTCAATGATATAGGTCTGTAGTTAAATGGATTACTCCTACTACCCTTCTTGAACACTGGTGCGACCTGCGCAATTTTTCAATCTGTAGGTACAGATCTATCGGTGAGCGAGCGGTTGTATATGAGTGCTAAGTAGGGAGCTATAGTATCAGCGTAATCTGAAAGGAACCTAATCGGTATACAATCTGGACCTGAAGACTTGCCCGTATCAAGCGATTTGAGTTGCTTCCCAACCCCTAAGGTATCTACTTCTAAGAAACTCATGCTAGCAGATGTTCGTGTTTCAAATTCTGGAATATTCCATTCGTCTTCCCTGGTGAAGCAATTTCGGAAAACTGCGTTCAATAACTCCGCTTTAGCGGCACAGTCGTCGATAACAGTACCATCGGCACTGCGCAGCGAAGGTATTGACTGCGTCTTGCCGCTTGTGTACTTTACATACGACCAGAATTTCTTCGGATTTTCTACCAAATTTCGAGACAATGTTTCGTTGTGGAACCTATTAAAGGCATCTCGCATCGAAGTACGTGCCAAATTTCGCGTGTCTGTAAATTTTAGCCCATCTTCGGGATTTCGCGTTCTTCTGAGTTTCGCATGCTTTTTCCGTTGCCTCTGCAACAGCGTTCGGACCTTTTTTGTGTACCACGGGGGATCCGTTCCATCTCTTACCAATTTATGAGGTATGAATCTCTCAATTGCTGTTGCTACTATATCTTTGAATTTGAGCCACATCTCGTCTACATTCGCATAGTCAGTTCGGAAGGAATGGAAATTGTCTTTTAGGAAGGCTTCTAGTGGCACTTTCTCCGCTTTTTTAAATAAAATTATTTTGCGTTTGTTTCTGATGGATTTGGAAGAAATGGTATTGAGCCTAGCTACAATGACCTTGTGATCACTAATCCCTGTATCAGTCATGATGCTCTCTATCAGCTCTGGATTGTTTGTAGCCAAAAGGTCAAGTGTGTTTTCGCAACCATTTACAATTCGCGTGGGTTCGTGGACTAACTGCTCGAAATAATTTTCGGAGAATGCATTTAGGACAATCTCGGAAGACGTTTTCTGCCTACCACCGGTTTTGAACAAGTATTTTTGCCAACATACCGAGGGTAGGTTGAAGTCCCCACCAACTATAACCGTATGAATAGGGTATTTATTTGTTACGAGACTCAAACTTTCTCTGAACTGTTTCGCAACTGTATCATCGGAGTCTGGGGGTCGGTAGAAGGAGCCAATTATTAACTTAATTCGGCTGTTAAGTATAACCTCCACCCACACCAATTCGCACAGAGTATCTACTTCGACTTCACTACAAGATAAACCACTACTGACAGACACAACCACTCCACCACCAATTCTGCCTAATCTATCTTTCCTGAACACCGTCTGAGACTTCGTAAAAATTTCTGCAGAACTTATTTCAGGCTTTAGCCAGCTTTCTGTACCTATAACGATATCAGCTTCTGTGTTTTCTATTAGCGCTTGAAGCTCAGGGACTTTTCCAGCGCAACTACAACAATTTACAACTATAATTCCGACTGTTCCTTGATCCAAGCACGTCCTGTAATTGCCAAGCACCCTTTGACATTGCAGCCCATCCCGCACTTTCCCGAGGCCTTCTAACCTAAAAAACCGCCCAGTCCACGCCACACAGCCTCCGCTACCCGTGTAGCCGCCAGCTGAGTGTAGTGAACTCCTGACCTATTCAGCGGAACCCGAAACCCCACCACCCTATGGCGCAAGTCAAGGAATCTGCAGCCAATACGGTCGCAAAACCGTCTGAGCCTCTGATTCAGACCCTCCACCCGGCTCTGCACCAAAGGTCCGCAGTCGGTTCTGTCAACGATGCTGCAGATGGTGAGCTCTGCCTTCATCTCGTAAGCAAGACCGGCAGCCTTCACCAAATCAGATAGCCGCTGGAATCCAGAGAGAATTTCCTCAGATCCAAAGCGACACACGTCATTAGTGCCGACATGTGCCACCACCTGCAGCTGGCTGCACCCTGTGCTCCTCATGGCATCCGGAAGGACCCTTTCCACATCAGGAATGACTCCTCCCGGAATGCACACGGAGTGCACACTGGATTTCTTCCCCTCCTTAGCCGCCGTATCCCTAAGGGGCCCCATTACGCGCCTAACATTGGAGCTCCCAACTAAAAATGGATTTTATTTCCGGCCCTGGTCGCTATAGCCTATGAGGCTCCACAACGCGCCTAACGTTTGAACTTCCGGTAACTAGTAAACCTCTACCCTAGAGGGCCTGCTCAGACCCTGCTGAAGGAGCGGCCACCAGTACACTCAAAGGATGAATGGGCGCATCAAGGTGGCCAGTCTCCACACTGGTCCCTCGCCTCGAGCGACACGAACTCATTACTAACTGCCACTCACCTTAAAGTGAGGGCGTATCCACCGCGTCGGGTGCACTAGGAAGTGCCTCGGAAGCAAGTCCGTAGACAAAACAAGCAACACTGAGGTATCCCATGCGACGTTCCAGATTCACAGCCATCGCTACTCCCCAAAGCAGCAGCTGGAAGCCAAAAGCGCATTCAGCTGTTCGGGAACTGCGGCTAGCTCCTCCTGCATCCGCACACAGCATGCACAAACCCTAACCATCCTATCAAGACTAACTGGGGAGGTAAACTACAGAAGCAGGCAGCATCCTAGATATGCCGCTTGCTACCTTCACCAATGGACTCTGATCGAAATTTAATAAATATAGTACGAGGGAAACACACATAAGAATAAACGCTTAACTCGCCGCCCTGTGAAGTATATGAGCCGAGAGTTGGAGCTTGGAGCGTGGTTCAACTCTCCAACTCTCGGACGAGGTTCGAATTCTGCCTCGGGCATGGATGTGTGTGAGGTCCTTAGGTTAGTTAGGTTTAAGTAGTTCTAAGTTCTAGGAGACTGATGACCTCAGATGTTCAGTCCCATATTGCTCAGAGTAATTTGAACCATCTGAACCATCAAAAGTATTTCTTTCCGCTGATATCATGCGACTGTTAACAGCTTCCCTCTGTAATACTCGATGGTCCCTGTCCACCAATAAATGAGGTCGCCTGGTGTTGGTTTAGCTGTGGTTCTACCTTCGCGTTTCCACTTCTCAATCACATCACTACATTCGACTTGAACAGGTTTTTAAGGGTTTAAATGTGCCTAATTGGTGAAATCCAATAACTAGTCCACGTTCGAAGTTACTGAGTTGCCCTGAGTGACCTATTCTGCTGCCCCAGCTTCTATAGCGATAACACAATATGCTTCCTTTTATACTTGCGGGTCCGCCTCTCGTGACTTCTAGGTGTCAACTGCGCATTTCACAGCTACATTGAAGCACCAACGAAACTAGTATAGGCAGGAGTATTCAAATTCAGAGATATGTGTACGGGCAATAAAGAGCGCTTCGGTCGGCAACGCCTGTATAAGACAACAAGTGTCTGTCGCAGTTGTAAGATCGGTTACTACTGCTACAATGGCACGTTATCAAGATTTAAGTGAGTTTCAACGTGGTGTTATAATCGGCACACGAGTGATAGGACTAGGCATCCCCGAGGTAGCGATGAAGTGTGGATTTTCCCGCATGATCATTTCACAAATGTATCGTGAATATGAGAAATCAGGTAAAACATCAAATCTCCGACATCGCTGTGGCCGGAAAAAGATTATGCAAGAACGGGACCAACGACGATTGAAGAGAATCGTTGAACGTGACAGAAGTGCAACCCTCCCGCAAATTGCTGCAGATTTCAATGCTGGGCCATCAACAAGTGTCGGCGTGCGAACCATTCAACGAAACATCATCGATATGGACTTCCGGAGCCGAAAGCCCACTCGTATATACTTGATGACTGCACGACACAAAGATTTACGCTTCGCCTGGGCCCGTCAACTCCGACATTGGACTGTTGATGACTGCAAACATGTCATCTGGTCGGACGAGTCTTGTTTCAAATTGCATCGAGAGGATGGACGTGTACGGGTACGGAGACAACATCATGAATCCATGGACCCGGCATCCCAGCAGGGGACTATTTAAGCTGGTGAAGGCTCTGTAATGGTGTGGGGCGTGTGCAGTTGGAGTGCTATGGGACCCATGACACGTCTTGATACGACTCCGACAGACACGTACGTAAGCATCCTGTTTGATCACCTGCATCCATTGCTGTCCATTGTTCATTCCGACGTACTTGGACAACTCCAGGAGGATAATGCGACACCCCACACATCCGGAATTGATACAGAGTGACTCCAGGAACACTCTTATAAGTTTAATCACTTCCGCTGGCCACCAAACTCCCCTGACACGAACATTATTGAGCAGATCTGGGTTGCCATGCAACGAGCTATTCAGAAGAGATCTCCACTCCCTAATACTCTTACGGATTACCCCTGCAGGATTTATGGTGTCCATTACCTCCAGTACTACGTCAAACATAAGTCGAGTCGATGTCACGTCGTGTGGCTGCACTTCTGCGTGCTCGCGGGTGCCCTACACGGTATTAGGCAGGTGTACCAGTTTGTTTGGCTGTTCAGTGTATGTCCGGACACTTTTGATCAGATAGCGTAGACTTTAGCTTTGTCGAACAGTAGTGTCGTCGCAGTTTCCTTATGTTGCATTATTAACCACATTTGGTTCTCCCTATAGTTCATTAGACGCTATGAAGTGTTTCCCAACTTACCTCAGGCGCTGGAGCAAAAACCGTCGACTAGCGGGTGAAGGTTGACATTTATACGGTGAAATGCCGACGGGAATACAAAATCCTCTTCACGTCAGAGATCCTCCTTAGCTCCAACTTGGGCCGTTGAGGCAAGCCAGGGGTATTAAAACTAGCAAACTTGCACTGAGAAAATTAGGCGCACCAGTGTTCTCCCTACTCGTGCTGTCGAGAACTTTCACCCGTGCGTAACTGCTGTCAGCACCCAGTTCTTAACTGGCAGGCCCTTTTATTTTCTCACGTTTTTGGAACACGTATAACGGCCAGCGAGAATAAAGTATTAAAAAAAATTGTCACAAGGCTGGGACGCTCTCGTAAATAACGAATATCTTCTAGAAACAGTAGGTAAAATGCAGCGAGATTGTCGAAGTAAATCAGGGAGACGAGGTAATCACTATAGAAGAACCGGTGAAGCGCATTAGCAGTCTGAATAACAACTCGGTACCTGAAGATCATGGAACTGCGGCATAACTGCTGACAAGACAAGTGAATCTGATGCTCCTGCGTCAGTTCTGTCACACGGAGGTAATGTTTAAAGAATGGACTGGAGTTCTGATATGGTCAGTCTACAAAACGCCTAATGACAGACTAGAACAATTACGAAATTACATCACTCCTTAGCATAGTATATGACATACTCTGTATAATTTTGTTAAAAAGACTAAATGCTCAATAGAGCATATTCTGAGATAGCGATGGTAAAAACATTATGAGCATGACAATGACTAATGCTCCCTATAAATGCACTTAAAAACCCATATGAAATCCTCTAATATGAAGGACTACATCATATCTTAAAGTAGTCAAATATATCGAGTAACCCGTTAACGAAACAAGAATTGGTTTACTAGGTTGGCTTCATGGTGTAGAGCATTAAAATGAAGTGTGAGTTCGTACAGGGTGGTTGTTTAAACTGTTGCTGCAGTGAGACATCAGGCTTACAGAAAAGTTATGTGAATGATACAAAACTGAACGGACATACTACACATAGGGCCTACTAAGCCCATGTAATTGTGGTGATGTGTCAAGATAAAAACGACATGAAAACTGTACCAGGAGGCATCACTTCTCAAGTAGAAAAAGTGCGTTATCGTGAGTTATCTTGCTCATGATTAGCTGATTTCGTTGAATATAATGACAAATCTAAACAAACGACACACTACAGTCTCTAAAAAACAAGCACATTACTGGAACAACAAACTCAACCCTGAACAGTATAAAGCGACGTAGTCCATGAATCAGATGTGTACATAATGTATACCTATCTGTGAAGATAAGGGTTTTAGGCCCCTCCAGTGCCGAATCCGTCGTTGTTGTTGTCCATCACTTGAGAGTCCGACCCCGGTAGCTGAGTGGTGAGCGCGACAAAATAACAATCCTAAGCGCCCGGCGCCCGGTTCGATTAGCGGCTGGGTTGGAGATATTCTCCTCTCAGGGACTGGGCGTTGTGTTGTCCTAATTATCATCATTTCATCCTCATCCATGAGCAAGTCGCCGACGTGGTGTCAAACCGAAAGACTTGCACCCGGCGAACGGTCTACCCGACGGGAGGCCCTAGTCACACATTATTATAATTATTATCACTTGAGAACTAGATATTTTCCGCTCAAGTTCGACAAACAATTAAGGTCAATTTTTCTCACATCTATATATTAGGTGACATGAAAGCACTCTTCTCTAGATTTTGGAAGTGTAAAAATGAATAAATAAAAAATCGTCGTATTTGAAGGCTAATCATAAAATTTTAATTGTCACCTCGAAAAATCAAGCTTCGTCTTGAAAATCGGTGACTGTGTTAGTTCTTTACATATTCACCCTCCGATGTGACACATTTCACGATTATTTTCCGTGCACTTCCACAAACTCAGCACGGATTATTGCAGTGTTCTTCCCCTTCAAAAGCAGAAAACCATTTCCCGTAGATAGTCATTGTTATCAGTAGGCTACACCATTTTATTTTGGCTCCTCTATGGGAAGTACTACAGCATTATACAGCAGGAGCAACTCTCGCCGATTGCGGAGGGCATTATTTTGCTGAAATTTAAGTCCGGGATGGTTTGCTATGAAGGGCAACAAAATGGGGCGTAGAGTATCGTAGACGTACCGCTGTACAGTAGGTGTGCCAAGGACGACAACCAAAGATTCCTGCAACGAAATGAAATGGCACTCCAGACATCACTTCTGGGTGTCGGGCCGCATGGCGGGTGACAGGCAGCTAGGTACGCCACCGCTGTCTTGCCGTCTCCAGACAAGTCTTCGGTGACCATCGGTGCCTGGAATCCCAGAACTCTCCCGCCATACTGCCCGACAACCAGGAAAGATTTGTGGTGCCATGCCATGTCATAGCAGAACCTCTTTTTTTGCCATCCGTGACACCCTTACAGCACAGTGGTATATCGACGATATTCTACGCTAAGTTTTGTTGCCCTAATGGCAAGCCATTGTTGTTGTTGTGGTCTTAAGTCCTGAGACTGGTTTGATCCATAGCTTTAAATTCCAGCAAGATAATAGTTAATGCTGCTTGTCTTCGTGCTTTCCAAGCAGCTCGGGATTCTGATGACAGAATTTGGCACAACATCCCTCACGAGGAGAGCCAGTAATAGATTCAATCAATGGAAAGTTGTATAATTCCTTAGATAAGGGACACATGTGAACCAACGCGTTGTTGACTTACTCAGTATATGAAGGTCTTTCTCATGAATAAATCATCCAATTTTTCTGAAACTGTAGTCATTTCTTTGTGTGTATATATGCGCCACATATACCAATTTCCGTGCCGTTTCGACAATTCCTTCGTCGTGCGTCATTTGTTTGTTTTCTTTTCTTTTCTAAGATCTTAAGTGAACAAATGTAATTTAAAAACAGCAAGATATTGCAGATCAGAAGTAAAAGAAAAGTCAAGTTGAAATTGGCAACTATTAAAGTGAAGAGGATAACTGGGAGTAAACGGTAACAGGAACATGACAGATTACGCTGTGGTAACCTAAACCTTTCGGCAATGTCTTCGAGAGAAAGTGAGATAATACTATGAAAATTTGTCCACCTTCGTAGTTGTGTGGTCAGCGTACCTGATTGCCAATGTGGAGGACCCGAGTTCGATTCCCCGTACTGCGAAGGAGATTTTCTTAGTAGAAAGACTGGCACGGAATGAACTCACCCTCGTTCTGCCAGTTGAGAAGCTACTTGACGGAGTAGCAGCGGCATCAGGTTTCCTAACACGACAACGGCCGAGAGTGATGTACGCTGATCCCTACCCTCCCATACCTCATCAACATGACGCCATTGTCGGAGGACAGCACGGTTTTCATACGGTTCCGATTGGCCGGTCTGTGGTGAAAACGGCGGTGGTGCTCTGTGAAGTCCGCAATTCGTGGTCGTTCGGTGGCGTTCTCGCTTCCCGCGCCCGGGTTCCCGGGTTCGATTCCCGGCGGGGTCAGGGATTTTCTCTGCCTCGTGATGACTGGGTGTTGTGTGATGTCCTTAGGTTAGTTAGGTTTAAGTAGTTTTAAGTTGTAGGGGACTGATGACCATAGATGTTAAGTCTCATAGTGCTCAGAGCCATTTGAACCATTTTGCTCTGTGAAAATTTAATACGAGAAATAATTGAATGTATTAAGCGTAAAAGCCTACAAGTGTGCAACGACATTATTTGCTAACTTCAATGCTAAAGAACTCGGAAACAGCGCAACGTTTCAGATATTTTGCTAAACAATTATTTCTCAGCACAACTCCCCTGCAGCTCCCTTACAACCTTGTAATATTGTTTCTGACCACCCTATATGTTTTGAAACTGTATTTCATTAAGTGTTACACAAGTGATTTTGCTTGATGTGCGATTCCCGTGTGATTTCATGAGCGTTGCTATTGTTCTATTACTATTTCACATCTAGAGTAACGTTCGAAAGTATATTACCAGTCTGTTCAGGATTACTTACTAGGATTTTGTCGAGTGCCGTAAGACTTTTTTCTTCTCGAACTGCTTCCATGCATTGTCTTTTAAGAAAGGTTGTGATGATCATTACTGTTTACATTTATATAGTAACGCTAAGTAACCGCATGGTTAACGAAAGTGAATGTTTACCATGAACTAGCGACCGTTCGTTAAAACTGTCAATGTTTACGTGAGTGTGGTTGTACTGCCTTACTAAGCCATATTATATTCGAACTCTTGTGTATTTTTAACGGGATTATACATTAAATATCTTGCACCCAGTTTTGAAAACTGGGGAAATCGTTTTGGCACTCATCTATTTCAATTTATTCTCTCTGACGTAAGATAACATACCAAAATTTAGATCACATTTGCACGGCAAAAAATTATTACAACATCAGTGAAATCCTTAGGTGCAGTTTCAGTTCAACAGAACACGATTAGTATTGTGCTCGTATACATCGCAATAGGACATTCATGTAGCGATATTCCAAACAGAAGTTTTACGGAAGTTTCGTGTTGAAATTAAATGATATGGAAAATTATTTAATGCAAGTGAAGGAAACTATTGCCTCACCTCAGTACATCAGTAGCATGTAATAGTCACAATGACATGATCTTCTGTTTTGGGAAAGTAAGGTTCAATGTCCCGTATGACAAAAGCTCACATCACACCAATATGTTGCAGCTTTGCGAAGGGCTTTCATGAACAACATCTAGGTTGCTCACTGCCTAGTAACATTAGTAGTGTTCACCCGGTAACATACCCAAAAATTCTTTATATCTATGTTGGTCGCCATTTGTTGGCTGATTGCTAATCGCGGCTGTTGAGCGTTCTGTCTCAGTACTGCGGATACAAACTTAAATTAACAAAGAGTAGCCAGCGTACTCTTCTTCTGGATACCTTCGCCACTCAGTAGAGAAAAAAAAACTCCTCACCGCCCCGTCGGTATCTTTTGCACAGCTGATCCAATCTCTTCAAAGCTTACAATCAAAGTTCGTAACTTGCGTTTTATTGCGTCAGACCGTAACGCCCTACCAGGAAAGAATGTCGTAAATCGCTTTATACAACTCCGATTACTGGCTTCCTTTAATCCTTTCACGATGAAGTCCCGATGACAGCCACGTCCCTTTCCCAGGACTATTATATGGCTAGATAGTCCACTCTTCAAGTCCTCGTTTCCGCAGTGCTTCTGCCTGATATTTTTTGCCATAACTCGGTTAAAATTTTCTGTATCTCCTTATCGTCATGTGAACACTGTGTTGGCACTGTTTCTTGACTGATCTAGCGAGGGACGAAATTAAGGCATACACTGATTGAAAACTGAAAACTATATTATTATAGCATTACACAGAAAAGTTAATTAGTTCTGTTGTATGAAATAGACCAAAATTTCAGTCGGCTGTTGCACATGCATCCAGAGACCGAGTGTAGCACTTTACAAGCATTAATCTCCAGCAGCTCGCACTTGCTATATGCTTCAAAAATGCACACTCTCTAATCAACAAAATGTAGGTCCCTGCACGGTACTCATTCGTTTACAACGTATATTCAGCTATGCCAGCGCAATCATTATCGTTTGGAGATGAAAGAAGGTATCCCTTTAAACATGTGTTTGTCTCGAAAAAATTCTGTAGCTTTGTTTTCGATAAGTGCTAGATAATGTCCATAAACAGCAGATAAACCGCGACGGTATCCTATTATAAGCTTCTAGAACCAGTCACATCATTTAAATATTTAGCGATAATACTAATGAGCGTGGGACTAACATGTGAAATGAGTAGTAAGAAAGGTGTATGGGAACCTTCAATTTGTTGCAAGAATCCTGAGAACGTGAACTGAGTCTATAAATGAAACCACATACAACAGGTTACTGCGACCTATTTTAGAGTACTCTTCCAGCGCTGCAATGCTTTATCAAGTAGCTATGACAGCAGATAAAAAACGAACTCAGAGGCACTCCACTAAGTTAGTAACAGATCGTTACAGGCTATGTGAAAGCTAATGCGAGAAGTCGGAAAACAGAGTGGTGAATTCTAGAAGAAAAGTGACGTTGTACTCTCGAAATCCTGAACTTATAGAACCGGTATTCGAAAAAAACTATGTTGCAGTTCTGTTTCCCCCATAATACGTCTCACGTAAGGATCATGAGAATGTGATAAGACAGATTAGAGTGCATATAGAAGCATATATACAGCCGTTTTCTCCTTACCTCGTACACGAATGAAATACAACAGAAAATCGCTAATACCGGTACAGATCTGCATCAGCAAGGGCTGTACAGTGGCTTGTGAAATATGAATGCAGATGTACAGGGGTGGGCAAAAATGTGAAAACATCAAAAACACAACACATTACCGTACTTAATACTTTGGAAGAAACACGTATTACTTTATCTTTGACTAATCCTTTGGGATAAAACTCCAACTTCCATAACAGGTACCATAAAAATACCTCAGTACACTATTAATCATTTTATAGAATGTCTTTTATAAAAGATGCATGACAAGTTTATTTTACGGTGTAATGCGGGCCTTATCTAAGATGTAGTTTTGAGATTCTCCTTCAACAATATAGGGATGACGGCATAAGTTTTAGAAGTCCGCTCCTCCCGAATACGATACTAATGCTGTAGCCGCTATTCCACCCGGCTTGATCACTTCAACGGGAGGCTTAAGATTCTTTTCAGTTACCCAGGTTACAGATAAAGTCCAGTTTTATTCAGGGAGAAACTGTTTGCCTGTGTCTAAGCAAATGACAGCATGTTATATTAGAGCAATTATATTTCTTGTGAATTATTTGTTCATTGAGTCATACATGCCTCAGTTCCTTGAGAAGAGAAACACATGTTATTATTCTGTCTGTCTATAATCAGTCTACCATTTTATCATGTAAACTTAAAATTCATGGAGATTGCCTCTGGCTACACAACAGCGACAAATTTGGGGATACATAACCTGCCATAACGAACATGCATTACGACCTGTATTCAGTGGCTGGATGGGCATCAAATCTTTTAGTCTGGATGTAAAGCCATCCAAGCTAACTGAAATATTTCATCTCAGAATGACCTGATCCCATTACTTCGAGAGGATGCCTGCCATCATTCTGCATGGTATCATTTCAAATAACGGTGATAAAGCTCCGTCAAGTCATAGTTGAGCTCTTCAACTGTTTCAGTATATATATTTCAGTATATATTTACAGCAACATATTAGGATGGTTCAGAAGTTCGTGAGGTTTCTCTGTTGCATTTTGGCATTCCGGTTGCTACGGGTTTATTTATCGATTGTTATGTTTTATTTGTAACTTACAGTTGCCATTTGAGTTTACATATTGCCATCTGGAGATAGTGGGTGGAGCTGAGGAAGCTAGAAAATGGAGTACCAAGTGGAGAAATCGGAACATTCCAATATGTTCTTCTGCTTGAGTTCAGTAGAGGGGTGACAGCAGCGTAGGCAGCCATAAACATTTGTACCGTGTATGAGGATAGGACCACTGGACAGAGCATCGCAAGAAAATGTTTTTCTCTTTTCAAGGAGGATCCTGTTGTCATTAGTGATTCTCCACATTCAGGAACACCTTTGTGGTTTGATTAACGTCGTGAGAACGCATAAATTTACAATGATCCCCGTCAGTGTACTCGAGAATGTGATGAACTATGATCTTTCCACCATCGTGCGACATTTTCATGCAATAGGAAAGACACAAAAATCACGTGTTTGGATACCGTATGCTCTAAGCCAAAATCGCAAAAATCAGCGGGTGGCTATATGTACATCTCTGCTTGCTCTTTATCAACTGGCTCAAGAAAAACACCGAAAATTCCTATCCTGTATCGTTACTGTTGACGAGAAATGGTATCTTTATGGTAACATAAGGATAAGAAAGGATGGTTGAGTCCAAAAAAACAGCAACTCTCCCTGCAAAGACCCGCGCGCATCCCCGAAAGGTAATGTTATGGATCTGGTTCAACAGCGACGGTGTGGTGTACAACGAATTACTTCAGCGAGATGTAACCATCCTTGCTGACATTTCTTGTCAACAGACGCAGTCCAAGAATAACGACCAGGAAGTCTAAGTGAAGTAGTGCTACTCCACGATAACGCCCGCCCGCACACTGGCCGACAGAAAACGCTATCCAGGAGATAGATTTTCACCTTTTCTGCTCTCTATCAAAAAATCTTCAAGGAACTTCCTTTCCGGACGAAAATGTTCTCCGAACATGATTCGACGAGATCTTCGCCTCAAAATCACATGATTTCTACAGTCCAGAAATCGAAATGTTACCCGAGTGTTACCAGACTGGTGTAAACAGTGAAAGAGAATGTACTGTGTATGACTAAACTCTCTGTTATGTGTCTCTGTTGTGTTTTTAAAGTTACGGTAAAAGCTACGAACTTATGCACCAGACCAATATGTTATCTAGATAAACGATTTGGGAGACAATCTGAGCAGCCGTCTTAGGTTGTTTGCAGATGACACTGACGTTTATCGACTAATAAAGTCATCAGAAGATCAAAATTGCAAAACTATTTAGAAAAAATATTTTAATGATGCGAAAATTGTCAGTTGACTCTAAATAACGAAACGTGTGAGGTAATCGATATGAGTGCTAAAAGGGATCCGTTAAACTTCGGTTACACGATAAATCAGTCAAATCTAAAGGCCGTAAATTCAACTAAATACCGAGGAATTACATTAATGAACAACTTAAACTCGAAGGAACACACAGAAAATGTTGTGGGGAAGGCTAACCAAAGACTACGTTTTATTACCAGGACACTTAGAAAATGTAACAGATCTACTAAGGAGACTGCTTAAACTACGCTTGTCCGTCCTCTTTTAGAATACTGTAGTGCGGTGTGGGATCCTTACCAGATAGGATTGACGGAGTACATCGAAAAAGTTCAAAGAAGGGCAGCACGTTTTGTATGATCGAGAAATAGGGGAGAGTGTGTTACTGAAATGATACAGGATTTGGGGTGGACGTCATTAAAACAAAGGCGTTTTTCGTTGCGACGGAATTTTGCCACGAAATTCCAATCACGAACTTTTTCCTCCGAATGCAAAAATATTTTGTTGACACCGACCTACATACGGAGAAACTATAACCACGATAAAATAAGGGAAATCAGACCTCGTACGGAAATATATAGGTGTTCGTTCTTTCCTCGTCATGTACGAGATTGGAATAATAGAGAATTGTGAAGGTGGTTCGAAGAACCCTCTGCCAGGCACTTAAATGTGATTTGTGGAATATCCATGTAGATTTAAATGTAGATGTACCTCGTAAACACGTAGCGGAGGTTACTGGGCACAAGTATAATCGGCTTTCTGTCCGATTCACGTTTTCTTCATGGGAAACATTACGGTATATGCCTCTGTGTGCTTCACGGTCACTCTTATCTTATTTTTATGGGCCCTGCGTGTGATATTTAATGCTGACAGCAGAACTCTCTTAAATTCTTTCTCGAATTCCAGTTCTGAATTTACCAAACAAAAATTTGCGAGAATAATGCTGCCTTTCTTCCATAGTTTCTCATTTCAGGTCCCCAAGCATCCCTGGTAAACTTTTTATGTGGGATATCGATCGATTACGGTCATTTCAGAGGGCCTCTAACTTCTTCCGCTGTCTGCTGTCACATCTACTTGAAACTCCAGACGCTGGATCAGTGGTTTGTAATAAGTCGCACTAGCGTACGTATGATCGAGAACAATGCTGCGCTTAAGAATATGTTGAAACTGTTTCTGGTGCAATCTGTCGAAATTATTCATAATACTAGTAAAAATAACTGGTATCCTACTTCAACAGCGGAGCATTTCATTTTGTTCTCTTTATTGTTATCCCTGTGAACTCTCACTTCTGTCTTAGCCCTTTCCTTTTGAAGTAATCATTCCCATCTTCGCCTCTTTACTCACAGCTCGTATTCCTGTATTATTATGTCTCGCCCGTATCGTGTTCCTTACTTTTAGCCCACTGCTAACATTTGCCACAGTCCGATTTTTTTGTTACTCTTGCTTTACTAGCACTGCTTCCGAATCTAAAACTAAAACTGTCATTAGTGTCACTGTATCTACAATTTCTGGCTCTTACCGAGCGATGTGGTGCAGTAGTAGTATCGAGATTCCTGAATCCTGTTCTGCCAAACGTCGAGACGTTTTCTCTGGGATGCATACAGACGGTTTTTTTCTCCATCCTTATTGTATTTCACATTTTGCTCTGTCGTCATAATCACGTTAAACCTCAAACTTCCTTCTTTCCGCCTTATGACAGTATTCATACAGGGCCGACCGGGGTGTCCGTGCGGTTCTAGGCGCTACAGTCTGGAACCGAGCGCAGGTTCGAATCGTGCCTCATGCATGGATGTGTGTGATATCCTTAGGTTAGTTAGGTTTAATTAGTTCTAAGTTCTAGGCGACTGATGACCTCAGAAGTGAAGTCGCATAGTGCTCAGAGCCATTTCAACCATTTGTTATTGATGCAGGATGGAACTTTATGTCGAGCAACATCTATTCGCATAAGTCACTTTGTCACTATTTCTAAAAACACAGCTGATTCATTGTTAAAGAGGTCCTAATATGACCGAATAAAAAATGTGATATTTAAAAAACAGCTTCTGCTAATGTACGATTTCCTTCACATCAGCTCTAACATTATTTTGCTTCTTTCCTTACACAGTGGACATGCTGGGTACTCGTAAATTCACGTTTCACACTTGTAGGACTTGTTGAGGGGAGTGAGTACATAATATTTACAACAGGAAGCATGTCCGGAAACGTACCGTTTCAGTGCTACAGCCGTTTGAAAATATATTTGCTAGGTAGGTAGGCAACAGGGGAGTCATGATTGGGGGTGGCTACGTCGGATCAGCTGATGTCATTTGACGTCTGTCCTACCTCTCTGACTTCGTGCGAGCCTCATTCACGTGTGCGTGAATGTCAGAGTAACATGGCTGAGTATACGTTAGCAGCATACGCCGACATGATCCTTCTGAATGACAAAACTCGCAGTAACGGAAGAGCTGCTCGTCGCTCTTATCAAGATTGCTCTCCACAACGTCAAATTCCATCGCATACGCTTTTCGCCCCAATTACGCAACTGCTTCGAGTAATAATACATTCATAGTCAGCAGGTGTGACTTTGATGCTCCAAGGAGACGCCGCACACCCGAAATGGAAGAGGCCGTACTGCATGACATTGAAGAGAATCCTTCAACGAGAATACGATCGATTTCTTTGGCTATTAATGAATGGAACTATAAAAACAAATAATATAATAGGTCACGCTTAATTTATTACTTGTGAAAGAGGTCCCGTTACCAATATGTTTTCAATTTGTTGTAGCACGGAAAGGGTACGTTTGGGGACGTGGGCTACAATTCAAAACATTATCTACTCACTCCCCTCTGCGAGTCCCAGAAGTTCGTAAATGGAATTTCCGAAAGCGCCGCAAATACCAGTTATTCCGTCAACTTTATCGAACAGTTCAATAAAATTTGTGATGATTAAAAACGATTTGCACTCAGTTAAAAAGGATAGTTCCTGTGAGAAACGCCTGAAAGAGCGTATCTATTCTGAGAAATGGAGGCATTACTTTGTTTCCTAAACGAAATTTTCGAAGTGTGTAAGACGGATCGGTTTCTATGTTTTTCTGAAAGGAGGGTAATGATCGATTGTAATAAGCATTAACATAGCTTTGTTTTTTGTCCACTACATCAGCATTAGCGACTTTCTTTACAGTTAATATCATTCCTTAGTCTCGGTCTTTAAAGTGATTACCAGACGATTAAGATAATCTGAAAACCTAACACGGATTTTGTTGTGATATCAGAATCTCCTCCTGATTTCTCTACTCTACTTTTCTCCCCACTTGTAGTGCATGAAATTTTTTTCCGAATATTGGGTGCCGGAGCCTACAGACAGATTTACTGTGAACTGCTTGTAACCATATGAAAAACACAAGCCTTTGTATGTGAGATTAGCAGTAAACTAGGTTCAATTTGAGTCTCCTAATGAAATCGATGACTGTTAAAAATATCACAGCATGTTCTGTAAAAAGTTATTGTTTTACACATTTCTCGTTGCGCTTAGGAAAGGAACGGTAATGTCGAGTAAATTACCTGTTGGTCCCACGTATCGCTACGCATATGAAATGCAGTGGGGAAAATTTTAATGGAGAAGATATAAATGTAAAGAATTCAACTCTGTATATGAATACCGTTTTGCCATTAACAATTCCGATGGGATATTTATTTAATAGCTCTAAAATTCTTCGCAGTGAATACACCCTGAAAATTTTTAATTGGAAATCACAGATGTGGAAATTCATTATGTGAGCTGATTAATCCCGGCATTCAATCAATTTAATGAAGTTTCTTTTAAATAACGAGATGTTAGTCCAAACTGATCGAAAGTGACTACAACAAAATGTCACCATTACGACGAATTAAATTGAATACATTTTTCCAAAGGACCGTTTCAGTTAATTACACGAATGTTTTTGCGGTGACACATACAAAGTTCTTTACCTGACTGCTCGCACTTAGTGAGCCTACATTTTAAGTGCTAAATCTTACGAACTACTTAGAATGAAAGTCAATTAGCATGATGTTATCTCCAGACAATTGAAACTCTGTAAGTATCTTCTATTTGGGACCGTGCACAAAAACGGAACCTGGAGAATATGCATTCAGTGCACCTAGTATAGCAAATGTTAGTGTTACCTTCTTTGTTTACGAAAAACGTCAGGGTTTATTTAAAACTGAGAAGGAATAATCCTAAATTATTCGTCTATCAACTTATGTAACTGAGAACTTTTAACATTGTAGCGCGTCAGCAAAAATAAACGGTATGTGTGTTCCATGTCAATAGCTGTACTTAGCTAAAACGTCAGAAGTCATCTGGGAGGATTATATCAAGAGTGAAAACAATAGCTATTCAGTGAAAGAAATTAAGAGTTGTAGTTAACTATTACATCTATGTCAAACTGAAATTTGTAACTCAGTTGATACTATATTGAGTAGAAAGCGAATTATTGCAGTCATTATCGATCTGTAGGTTTGGTAAATCGTACACTCTTTGATTAATTAAATTAACTGAAGTGAAAGAAAGGAATATTTCTGGTAATAACGTAATATAAGGTATGTAAGTTGCTACTTTGTTATATTAATGGTTAATTTCTTGTCCAGCATGTGGAGCATGTAGATGCAAGTTTCCGCTGGTGTGGTATTGATTTTGAATAAACTGACAAAATTGCTGTACTTTCATTTTTATTTCAAAAATCATGCCCGTTTTCAGCTCCAAGGCCATCATCCACTAGTTACGTCAGACGTCCTGTGAGAACTCAGAACAACAGTTGAATCGTTCTGTGTTCTCGCAGAACGTTTAACATATAACCACTGGATAATGGCCGTTGTTCTTAAAATAAAAAGAAATGGGCAACTGGTGTCACAGTTTTATTCAAAATAAGTCGTTAAACTCTGATAATATTTCTATTAATGTATGTAATATACATAAGGAATTACATTTTCTCTGTAAAAATATTAAATTTATGTTTATAAATTCATCTAACAATAAAAATTGTTCCTTGAGATCTTCGTGGTTTACTTCTAACTATTTGATAGTTAAATAAAGAAAAAAGGAAAGTAACATATTCAAAAGGTAATAGTAAGTTATAAATCTTAAATATGGAACTATATCAACATAGAACATAACCAACAAAAAATGAACTATATACAGGGTGTCTCTTAAGTGTTGTCAGATACATTTTCTCTGGTGTTCCGGCAGTTATTTTCAATTCCTTTTTTGCAGCAACAAAATATACTGCCCATCAAGCCTTTCATGCGACGTCCAGTGCCGACAGAAAATATCAGTTCGTTTCCCGTTACGAGCAAAATTATTTTTAAAGTGGAACTGTATGTTTCCATTAGAAACAGCGGTCCAAAATTAGTCTAGTGCTTTAGTTGTTTTAACAATATGTATTGACAGGGCAGAAAAACACAAAGAAAAACGAGCACTCCAGCAGCAGTTACTGATCAGCGGTGCTGTGTGGCGGTAGGAGTCAGCGCGGTTCTGGGTAGTACTGTAGCTGCTGGAGTGTTGCTTATCCTCCATATTTTAGTGTCGCTGTTAATACATATCGATGAAACGAATATCGCGCTAGACTAATTTGGGACCGCTCAATCGAACGGACATGTAAAATTTGGCTTTAATAATCATTTTGCTCGTAGCGGTAAACATACCGAGGTTTCCTGAAAGCACTGAAAGTCCCTTGTAAGAAGTGACGTGCAGTATTTGTTTGGGCTGACACCAGCTATAAATTGCAGAAACAAAATTGCAAATACCTGCTGAAACACTAGAGGAAATGCTCTTGCCCTTCCGTATGAGAGACGCCGCGTGTAAATGAGGCAAGATAAGCCAAATAACAACTCAAAACAACCAGAGTAATAGTTGAAACAACAAAAATAAAACAGTTTACAGTATTGTCACCATATGTACAATGTAGTGCCAAAGAAATAGGCATGCGAATCCAAATACAGAAATACACTATGTCATCAAAAGTGCCCGGCACCTCAAAAAACATACGTTTTTCATATTAGGTGCTTTGTGCTACCACCTACTGCCAGGTACTTCATATCAGTGACCTCAGTAGCCATTAGACATCGTCAGAGAGCAGAATGGGGCGCTCCGCGGAACTCACGAACTTCGAACGTGGTCAGGTGATTGGGTGTCACTTGCGTCATACGTCTGTATGCGAGATTTCCGCACTCCCAAACATCCCTAGTTCCACTGTTTCCGATGTGATAATGAAGTGGAAACGTGAAGGGACACGTACAGCACAAAAGCGTACAGGCCGACCTCGTCTGTTGACTGACGGGAGGACGACGGTTCAATGCCGCGTCCGCCCATGCTGACTTAGGTTTTCCGTGATTTCCCTAAATCGCTCCAGGCAAATAACGGGATGGTTCCTCTGAAAGGGCACGGCCGACTTCCTTTCCTAATCCGATGAGATCGATGTCCTAGCTGTCTGGTTTCCTCCCACAAATAACCCAACCTCAGTTGACTGACAGACACCGGCAGCTAGCCGGCCGCGGTGGTCTAGCGGTTCTAGGCGTTCAGTCCGGAACCGCGCGACTGCTACGGTCGCAGGTTCGAATCCTGTCTCGGGCATGGGTGTGTGTGATGTCCTTAGGTTAGTTAGGTTTAAGTAGTTCTAAGTTCTAGGGGACTGATGACCACAGATGTTAAGTCCCATAGTGCTCAGAGCCATTTGAACCATTTTTGAACCGGCAGTTAAAGAGGGTCGTAATGTGTAATAGGCAGACATCTATCCTGACCATCACACAGGAATTCCAAACTGCATCAGGAACCACTGCAAGTATTACAATAGCTAGGCAGGAGCTGAGAAAACTTCAATTTCATGGTCGAGCGGCTATTCATAAGCCATAAGCCACACATCACACCGGTAAATGCCATACGACGCCTCGCTTGGTATAAGGAGCGTAAACATTGGACAACTGAACAGTGGAGAAACGTTGTGTGGATTGACGAAACAAGGTACACTATATGGCGACCAGATCGCAGGGTGTGGATATGGCGAATGCCCAGCCTGTGTAGTGCCAACAGTGTCAACAGGTCGTGGTGTTAGGGTGTGTTCCTGTTTTTCATGGAGGGGACTTACACTTGCTGTTTTGCGTGGCACTATCACAGCACAGACCTACATAGATGTTTTAAGCACCTTCTTGCTTGCCACTGTTGAACAGAAATTCGGGGATGGTGATTGCATCTTTCAACACGATCGAGCACCTGTTTATAATGCACGGCCTGTGGCGGAGTGGATACACGACAATAACACCCCTGTAACGGACTGGCCTGCACAGAGTCCTGACCTGACATCGATACGTCTCAGCGCAGTAATGTCCGCCCCGATAGCTGAGTGTTCAGCGTGACGGATTGCTGTTCTACTGGCCTGGTTTCAATTCCCGGCTGGGTCAGAGATTTTCTGCTCTCAGGGACTGGTTGTTGTGTTGTCCTCATCATCGTTACATCCCCATCCGGAGCACAAGTCGCCCAATGTGGCGTCGAATGTAATAAGACCTGAACAAATGCGGCCGGACCTGCCCAGCAAGGGGGCTCCCCGCCAATGTCGCCAAACGCTCATTTCCATTTTTCCAGAGCATCAATCCCTGAAGAAGGGGCTGCCATTCCCCAAGAAACCTTTCAGCACCTGATTGAACGTGTGCCTGCGAGAGTGGAAGCTGTCATTAAGGCTAAAGAGGGGACTACACCGTATAGAATTCCAGCATTACCGATGGTGGGCGCGACGAACTTGTAAGTCATTTTCAGCCAGGTGTTCGGATATTTTTGATCAAATAGTGTATGTAAAAGGGCAGAGTACGGCGCTGTGGTCGGTAACGCCTATATAAGACAACAAGTGTCTGGCCCAGTTGTTAGATCGGTTACTACTACTACAATAGCAGGTTATCAAGATTTAAGTGAGTTTCAAAGTGGTATTATAGTCGGGCACTAGTGATGGGACACAGCATCTCCGAATTAGCTATGAAGTGTGGATTTTCCAGTACGAACATTTCACGAGTGTACCGTGAATATCAGGAATCCCGTAACACATCAAATCTCCGACATCGTTGCCGCCGGAAAAATACCCTGCGAGAACGGAACCAACGACTGAAGACAATCGTTCAACGTGACATAAGTGTAATCCTTTTGCAGATTTCAATGCTGGGCCATCAACAAGAATAAGCGTGCGAACCATTCAACGAAACATCATCCATAAGAGCTTTCGGAGCAGAAGGCCTACTCGTGTACCCTTTATGACTGCACGATATAAAGCTTTACGCCTCGCCTAGGCCCGTGAACACCGACATTAGGCTTTTGACGACTGAAAACATGTGGCCTGGTCGCATGAGTCTCGTTTCAAATTATATCGATCGGATGGACGCGTGTGGGTATGGAGACAACTTCATGAATCAATGGACGCTGCATGTCAGCAGGGGACTGTTTAGCTGGTGGGGGCTCTGTAATGGTGTGGGGCGTGTGCATTTGGAGTGACATGGGACCCATGATAGTCTAGATACGACTTTGACAGGTGACAAATACGTAAGCATCCTGTCTGACCACCTGCATCCATTCCTATCCACTGTGCAGTCCGAAAAAAATGGCTCTGAGCACTATGGGACTTAACTTCTGAGGTCATCAGTCCCCTAGAACTTAGAACTACTTAAACCTAACTAACCTAAGGACATCACACACATCCATGCGCGAGGCAGGATGCGAACCTGCGACCGTAGCGGTCGCGCGGTTCCAGACTGTAGCGCCTAGAACCGCTCGGCCACTCTGGCCGGCCTGAATTCCGACAGATTTGGACAATTCGAGCAGGGTAATGCGACACCCCACACGTCCAGAATACCTACAGAGTGGCTCCAGGAACTTTCTTCTGAGTTTAAACACTTCCACTGGCCACCATAGTCCCCAGACACGAACATAATTGAGCACATCTTGGATGCCTTTCAACGCGCTGTTCAGAAGGGATCTACACCCTGGCGCACTCTTACTGATTTATGGACAGCCATGTAGGGTCAGTTCCCTCTAGCACTGTTTCACACATTAGTCGAGCCCATGCCCGTTCGTTTTGTGGCACTTCTGCGTGCTCGCGGGTACCCTACACGATATTAGGCAGATGTATCGGTTTCTTTGGCTCTTCAGTGTATAATCCTCCGTACTGGAAATTATATATATACCAAGATTTATAAAAATCAAATGTACTAAACCTACAATGAAAATTATTACCATTATAGAACTATTTAAATTATGAAGTTGCACTCAATAAGTACTACATAATGAATTATTACCTAGTAAATACCTGAACTATAATTTAAAATTCTAGAAAAATATAAAAAAACACAAAGAACAGATAAAAAGTAAACACATGGCTTAAGGTGAAAAAGTTCATGTCATTGTTTCCATAAAACTACGTTTTCCATCAACTACTTAATTCTAGCATTGAACGAAGAAATGTTCACATTTAGGTAAAGAAAATTTAAATGTAATCAATAAAAACATTTGTCTTTGATGTTCAGACCAGTAGCCTGTCAGAGTTCAAATGGTTTGATCTTTACTATATATCTTAGGCATTCAAGTGGGGAATCACGCACACATCTTTCAGCAGTTCAAAACGGTTCACCAAATATCCAAATAACACCTTCGTTTCTAAAGAAAAAAGGCATGTTTTCTTCAGTCCGTAGGCTGATTTGAGAACCAGTGCTTTTCTAGGCATTATCCTGTTAGCTGGAATTTCCTTGACTTTCTCCAGTCTCTCAAACTGGCTTGCATAGCCAGTCGTAGGAGTACTTAAAGTTTATAGTGGACTCCGAACCACGTTACAACTTGGAGTTTATGGCGAAGTAAATAATTTCCAGAGGTGAAAGAAGCTATATTCGGTTTAAAGCATTTACAGAATTGACTGGTGAACGCCAGACCTTTGGATAACTAGTCTGGCACTTACTCACTAAACCACCCCCCACTAGCGCCCATCGACTACAGCAACGCTTTAATTATGGTTTCTATGTTACATCCACCGAGCTCTCCGCGAATATCCTTCAGTCACGCCGATATCTATGGTATACGGTAAGTACATCGATTCGAGGAAAACCGTCACAGGGGTAGAAACAGACAGTCGCGGATTGTAGCAACATACAGACGGACCACATAAAATCAAATTACTCGCTTAATCTACACCTACATCTTCATAGATACTCCGCAAGCCACCGTACGTTGCGTTACGAAGGATAGCCTTTATTATTATTTATCATTTTCCTTCCTGTTCCACTCGCAACTAGAGCGAGCGAAAAACGACTATCTATATGCTTCCATATGAGCCCTAATTTCTCGTATCCTATCTTCGTAGTCCTTACATGCAATGTATGGTGACGGCAGTAGAATCGTTTGATCGTCAGCTTCAAATGCCGGTTCTCTAAATGTTCTCAGTAGTGTTTCCCGAAAAGAACGACGCCTTCCCTCCAGGGATTCCCACTTGAGTTCCCGAAGCCTCTACGTAACACTTGCGTATTGTTCGAAGTTACCAGTAACGAATCTAGCAGCCCACCCCTGAATTGCTTCCATGTCTTCCTTCAATCCGACCTGGTATGAATCCCAAACACTTGAGCGGTACACAAGAGTAGGTCGCACCAGCATCCTACATGCGGTCTCCTTTACAGGTGAACCAATTTTTCCTAAAATTCTGCCAGTAAAGCGAAGTCTCCTATTCGCCTTCTCTACCACAGTGCTTACATGTTCGTTCCACCTCATATCGCTTTGGAACGTTACGCCCAGATATTCAATCGATGCTGAACAACCATTTGTTGTTCTGCTTTCAGCATGATATTTCACTAACCAGTCAGTCTTTAATTGTGTAAGACTTGTATGAGGAACACGCTATAGGCGATTGAGCTCTTTACGGACGCCATCGCGTGAGGTGCGTTGGATCCTAATTCGATAAATATAGGTGAGTTGTTGGCGGCGATTTGAAGACCATAGATCAGGATGACCAACAAGCGGTTTCTAGATTTCATGTAGTATATTCCAAAGCGCATGGCCACCGTCATCAGGACGAAATAGGGTGTTGCATGCCACTAGATAGTAAATCCCTATGAGAAGACAATAATTTTTTTCAGCTTATTACAAAAAATGCCTATAATTTTTTATTAATTGAGAGGCTATGTTGGACGCCCAGGAGAGCTAGGAAGTTTGTTCTTCTCTGTTATTAACTCCAATACTAAGTCATCATTAGAAATTGCTTCTTTAAATTTGGTAACAGTATAAAATCTTACTTCACTGACAACTTCATTGAAACCGTGTATCTCTGCTGTAATAGGACCCATAGTAGTCTCGTTTCGGAAGAAGTGCTTATGGAGAGTACTGTGGCCACAGACTAAGTGAAAGAGCTGCCCCATCATCATTTCACGTCAGGCCCGCTGACCCCTGGGCGAGTGCTCTACCCTCGCCCAGCCGCCGTGTGAAACTTAACTAATTCGCAGCAAGGTGCTGCTAACAAGGAGTTTAATGGAAGTGATCTGATACAAGAGAGAAACCAAGCTCTCGTAAGAAGAGCAAATGCACCGTTCAGGAGGCAAGCAACACGAAAGGATTTGCGCTGTTCTTCATAACTACAGAAAAAAATGGGGTGGCAGAACAGATTAAGTAAATTTAACAGCAGATACGTTTTATACTTACAGGTGCGTAAGAATCTCGTTTTCTCAATTAATTTTATGCACCTCTTGAAAATCATCATCGAATACAAATTTTTTCCTACCGAAATATTTCTTCGAACTTGTAAACAAGTTAAAGTTACTTGGTGCTTGGTCTGAACTCTACTGTAGATGCGGCAAAACGTGATACCCGAAAGAATGCAACAGACACTACGAGTCACACACAGCTTGCGTGTGCAGAGAAAGATATAAATATTGTAAGAACTGTGCATTATGGTAAATAGAAAGTAATCTTTCTTGACTAACGGCATCTGAAAATTTACAGTTTACAACTTGCATCAAACCAACGACTTTATCTGTGAATAATGTTCCTTGGATATTTCACAGCCTTTAAAAACATGATGCATGCTAAGGCCCACTGAAAATGACTTTGAGGTAACACTCTTAGACGAACAGTTTTCGAGCCAAATTTTCAGTAGTTGTTCACAACGTTGCCTGCCACTTACACGACTGTGTGAGTGTTTAACGGTCATTGCTCATGCTATAGACCACCAGTTTCGATATACAAGTGATAGTACTGACCTTTCAGCATCAGAAGTTCAGTCGTGAGGGCCAGCGTCGGTGCCGACTGCCTAAAGGATTCTGTTTTCTCAGATAGCCGTACAACAGTTCAATCAAATTAATGTTTTTTATTACAATAAAATAGATTCTCCAGGGAAGCGTCCTGGGGACCTGTGCTGTTCTTGATCTATATAAATGACCTGGGTGACAATCTGAGCAGTTCTCTTTGGTTGTTCGCAGATGATGCTGTAATTTACCGTCTAGTGAGGTCATCCGAAGACCAGTATCAGTAGCAAAGCGATTTAGAAAAGATAGCTATTTGTTGTGACAGGTGGCAGTTGACACTAAATAACGAAAAGTGTGAGGTTATCGACATGACTTCCAAAAGAAATCCTTTGGAATTCGATTACTCGACAAATAGTACAATTCTCAAGGCTGTCAATTCAACTAAGTATCTGGGTTTTAAAATTACGAACAACTTCAGTTGGAAAGACACCATAGATAATATTGTGGGTAAGGCGAGCCAAAGGTTGCGTTTCATTGCCAGGACACTTAGAAGATGCAACAAGTCCACTAAAGAGACAGCTTACACTACACTCGTTCTGTTAGAATATTGCCGCGCGGTGTGGGATCCTTACCACGTGGGATTGATGAAGCACATCGAAAGGGTGCAAGAAAGGGGTGCTCGTTTTGTATTATCACGTAATAGGGGAGAGAGCGTGGCAGATATGATACGCGAATTTGGAAGGAAGTCATTAAAGCAAAGACGTTTTTCATCGCGGCGAGATCTATTTACGAAATTTCAGTCACCAGCTTTCTCTTCCGAATGCGAAAATATTTTGTTGAGCCCAACCTACATAGGTAGGAATGATCATCAAAATAAAATAAGAGAAATCAGAGCTCGAACAGAAAGGTTTAGGTGTTCGTTTTTCCCGCGCGCTGTTCGGGAGTGGAATGGTAGAGAGATAGCATGATTGTGGTTCGATGAACCCTCTGCCAAGCACTTAAATGTGAATTGCAGTGTAGTCATGTAGATGTAGATGTAGATATAGATGTAGATGTAGATGTAGAAATAGATTGACAATACTTAACTTTGGGTCGCAAGCAATTGGCGTTATGTAAATAATCAATGTCCTTCGCTATTACAATGTCCATGCAAATAATTCACACAAGTAGATATGGATAACAAGTAACTGCCCTTCTAGCGCCTCTCTTCTAGTACGTGGCTTCTATTCCGGTTCTGCAAGTGCGCGTCTTCTACTGTCCTGGTCTGCTAGTGCTCTCCGAGGATTGCAGGAGCGGTGTTCATATTCTCTTCGGTAGAGACCACTCCTCTCGTGGTGCGGTCCTAGTCAGCGGGCTATTGGCTGACGTCGTCTCACAGCCTTCTCTGCTCTTGCGTCCTTCATCTTCTTGCCGGCGCTTGTGGTTACGCTGGGACGGAACGTCCCATACCCTCCCTCCTCCCCCCCCCCCCCCCCACCACCGCAAAAAAAACAGCACCGACATGCAGTGTACAGGATACCCCTCTGACTCATCTCCTCCCGTCCGACGGACGCCAAATGTGGCGCAAAGTTACTGCTGACCTACCAGACTGTAGTGTATAAGGTCTCCATCCTGCTGCAAAAGCTTCCGATGAATATGCACAGTCAAACATGGTGGCAAGAAAAGAAAGGGAACGGGAAGGAAATAAAGATTTAACGTCCTACCGACGGCGAAGAACACAAAGATATGGAAGGGAAACGTCGGTGTTAATTTTAAACGGAAGTACTATCCCGTCACTCACCTTATACGATACAGAGAAATCTCGAGAATCATGATTCTGGATACCGGGTGCAAGAGTGAGCGAGCGTCTCGCCGATGATGCTGACCGATACCTGAAACAGCTAATGTCATATTTTTCACCAGTTAACGAAAGCTGACGTATCTCCGATGATGAGTATTCCCGCTGTTCATAACTCGTGGAAAGTCTCGTGTGTCCACACAACGTAGCGAGGAAAGCCAGGTTTGTAAACTCAGCGATACAGAAACCAACGCCCGAAATTGATTATTGCCTGGAAATTCGCTGACAGTGAGGTTAGCAAAATTTCGCGACTGTGATGTTCTTCTGTAAACCTCACTATGTAAGGAGCAGAAAAATGAAAACCGAACACCAGCCATAATACACAGACAGCACGATAGGTGGTCCTACTATTGTTACGTTTCGATACTGCCGCTGCTTTGGTAGGGGAACGGCATAGTGCCAGATCACAAGTGCACGCGATTGTTGGTTTATGACCTCGGTTGTTGGAGGACTGGTATAGTGTGATCGTCCAGCTGTCATGTATCATACGGCTAACGCCTGCGATTCGACTACCCTTTAGACAGCTGGTAGCAGACGTGGCCGTTAAACGGACTCAGATTGTCACAGGGAAGCGGGTTCCTCGGGCGTGGAACCATAGTCGACCAAAGGCTGCACTTTAGAGATTTGGTTGGGAAACACTGCAACATACTCCGTACTGCCTGTACCTTTCATCGTATGATTTTCAATTCTTTGGGGAGCTGGAGAAAGACATCCGTGTACGCCAGTTTCAGTCGGACGAAGGGGGTGCGGTTGTTGAATCATCGTCGGCCGACCGCGTTCTACGAAACTGGAACCGATTACCCCGTCCACCAAGGGGATAAATGTCTTAAAGTGTTGGGTGATGGCTTTTTGACTGCTGGAACCATTCCAAGGTCACGCTGTGGAGGTTTGTTTCGTTACCATTTGACTTTGCTTCATACTTCATGACCCAAAATGATTCTTTAAAATACTTCAGGTATACAACTTGACGATGGATCAGCATTAATTCTCATAATTAGACCGTTGTGACGCCGCACTGCATTCCGGTGTCACACCTCCTCTCTATACATGGTGGTTTATGGAATGCACACAAACTGATTATCATGATGTTTGATTTGTGGGGCGCTCAACTGCGCGGTCATCAACGCCCATACAAAGTTCCAATCTCCTACACCGTCCAGTCTACCACTTTCCCGAATGATGAGGACAACACAAACAGCCAGTCCCCGGGCAGTGAAAATCCCCAACCCGGCCGGCAATCGCACCCGGGACCCCGTGGAACACAAAATGAGAGGAGGGCATCCCCGTCAGATCCTGTTGTCATTACTATATTAGGTATCATGCTGCGAGAAAATGGTACGTTAGCAACTAGAAGTATTGACTGCGGTGCTCCACGGACTCTCCACCCTCTCGACTTCGAACACGACGTCTTTCGTTTCGCAGAACAGAAGCCGACGTCGAGTACTCGAAAAATTGCCCATGACATGGGCTGCTGCAGAGCACACAGGTGTGATCTCATTGTCTCAGATGCGTATGTGTATGTGTGTGTGTGTGTGTGTGTGTGTGTGTGTGTCGTGAAGCGACAGACTTGTAAGTGATCCTATCTTTAAAGTTATGTTAGATCCAAGCGTTACATTTCCAGTCATGGGCTCCTTAACAAAACTTCATCTACCAAGTCTCTTATACAACGCCCAGACGCCTATAACAAGGATTGCGAAAATCTTTAAATTCTTAGACTGTAGTCGACTCAATGAAGGAAAATTAATGGAAAAAATGTGTACATTCGGCAGTTTTTGTACAGTGGTAGCAGGCAGTGCCATTAAAAACATCCTGTCCGATGGGGAGTGAAAGTTGGGGCGGGAGGTCTTTTAGAGGTCCCTTTTTTATGTTTTTCTTGAATAACCCGAAAACTGAGATTTCTAATGAAACTTATCTCAATGCAGAATGAAACTACATTAAATTTCTGACCAAAAGATCGTATTCATGTTTCTCTACTCTAACGGTTTCCTCGCGGCAAAGGATGGAAAAATTGTTGATTATTAGAAATATTATTTTAAAGGCACAAAATTAATGATTATTTTTAAATGAAGTGGGTTAAAAATAATTATTCAATGATTGTACCGCGTGTAAGAGCAATAGAACCGTATTAACGAATATATTGTGTTCAGGGAGTGTAACAGGAAGGAAGGGGGAGGATGCGTGGGGTATAAGCGTGATAGAAGGTAAGTCGCGAGATTGTGTTCACGCGCTTCCGTCCTTCATACGTCTGCAAACTAGAGATCGAACAGGTGATTATCCAGTTTGTCTACGCCACTACGTGAGAAGAAGCAACAAGAAGCACAAAGCTATACCGACCCTCCAAATCGCACCTTATGAGTCAGTGGCGACGCACTGCGCAGAAATGCCCAGGGAGTGTCTATTTTCACAAAACGCTTTAACATGGTATGCAGATACGTGTTACTAATATCACTGACGCAAGAAACGCATGCGGACAGATTCTCCGTAAATCTCTGCACACGATTCTGCTCTGTTAGAGGGAAAATTGATTCTTTGTCATCCTGTACGGCAGCTGTTCCCCCGGGAAAGCAAATTCCCCCTCTGCGAGCGCTGCTCGCTTTTCAGTTTACAGACAGCCAATTTCCTGTCCAATTCTCTTATGCAAATAGACAAAATAGCTTCACTGAGCACATGTTTACGCAAGGTGGTTCAAAATGGTTCAAATGGCTCTGAGCACTATGGGACTTAACATCTATGGTCATCAGTCACCTAGAACTTAGAACTACTTAAACCTAACTAACGTAAGGACATCACACACATCCATGCCCGAGGCAGGATTCGAACCTGCGACCGTAGCAGTCGCGCGGCTCCGGACTGAGCGCCTAGAACCGCTAGACCACCGCGGCCGGCTACGCAAGGTGTCCAAGGACGAATGGTCAATGTTGCGCTTATGACAGAAACTATCATTCGAAGCAAAAACGTCTAGTAAAACTGGGCTCGAAAACGCATACCTTAAGAGCTATAGGCTGTTCTTCATCTTCGATACTGTGAATCAAATCTGTTCTATTTCAAGCGCTTTGATTTCCATATTTTGAGATGTATGGAGCAAAAGAATAAAAAAAATACAGTAAAAAATACAGTAAATAAAATCTTGTAAAATGCATACCACATGAGCCATGAGTATTTGTTCATCTTCGCTATTGTGAAACACACAGATCTTTTTCTGACCCCTTTTGTAAGAATCTTAACGTAGCTTAATTTTTATAGGGGAACATTTGCCCTACAAGCCGCTTTTTTCATGTTATTCAAGTAAAATATAAAAAAATGACCTTTGTATGCTTCTCCCACTCCAACACCCACATCCCATCGGTCAGGAGTTTTAGTATTTTGTTCATGGTACTCCCTCTAACGACTGAGCAAACGTTTGCGACTACATGAATTTTTTTCCGCCAGTCGATCTTATTTGCTCTTCATTGACTGGCATTCGTAATAGCGGTGGCACACGCGAGCGCACAGGTGGCGCCGTGGTATGGTACCGTATCAGTTAGTGTCTCGTCCCAAGAAGAAGCACTTAAGTGCAGAACTACGATTGTTGTCGCGACGGTGATTTCACTGCGCTCGTCGGAACTCGCAGTCGGGGCAACTGACAAGTATCAGGTTCCTCCAGAAATTAGACAAAACACCGAAACGTTTTAAATGACGCAGCAAGTTTACAGCGACGAGATATTCAGTCGCAGTGTAGGGGGTATCGACGTGTTTTGCAAAGGCGAGACAGTTGGGGGATGATGTGCGTTCTGGTCACCCAAAAACGGTTCCAAATAAATGAAAGATAAAGAGGAGGATATGTTGCTGCGTGCCAACCACTCCCAAACGGTAGACGCTCTCGCAGCAGTAGTAGGGGTCGGATTCGAACCTGCTACAACTTCTGACAGATGACCTGAACATGACGCTTGTTACCCAGCACAGTGTGCCACTCAGCCTCACGCAGTATGAACGTGATGATTGCATGATAGTTTGTGGGAACCTCATCAATAGTGCCGACGGTTCTCAACCGTATCATAACTTGAGACGAAACGTGGTGTTTCTTATACGGTCCGCAACTGAAGCGACAGTCCATCACCTGGAAAACGCCCATATTTCCACGACAGAAAAATCCACGACAGGACAGCCCAAAAGCCAAATTGATGCTTGAACTGCATTTTGAATCAAATTAAACTGTTCACATGGAATTCATTCCAGACGGTGCAACGGTATAAAACGCCGCTGCAAAGATATCCGCAATTCAAATCGGCATAAGTATCCTGAGCTCTGGCATGAGAATAAATGGCTGTCGCTACTCAATGTCCCTGCACATTACTCTACCCTCATCCAAGAGGAACTTGTAAGGGATTACAGTACAGCTCTTCCGAAAACAGCTCCGTAACTATATTAGTAACCACTGTTCAAATTAGACTACCACGTCAATTCAAATTACAAGCAATACATGAAAGTATGCATGTGACTGAAACGAACACCAGTGATTTTGAATTTAATAAGTATTTTTTTCAATTTCATTGTATATGGTGGTGAAAGCTATGTGTAGCTTTTCTGTGATCGAAGTCCACTCGCTGGCGGTGAAAACGCGAGGATAACAGGAGTAGAATAGCAAGTGAGTCGCGTAACGGTTTTCCGATGAAAGGCAGAGTCCCTGGCGGATATTCACTGAGCGACAGCCGCTGGTTGGGAGCGAGGAGCAGGAGGCCAAACTCGCCAAGTAGTAAATTCGCATTGGGAGAAGAAGCGAAAAGATTGCTTTCTAGAAAAGACAGGACCTGCAAGGTGGTGGGACAACATGAGACACTCAGAGAGAGCGGAATAGTTGACTCCAAGGAGGTTAGGAATAATTTATATGTAAGCTCTGTAAGGGAACCCAGGATTTGCTTACAGGAATTGCGAGTGTCTACGTACAGACGCTATCATTGGCCGAAATTTTAACTAACCTCATGCTGAGAGAGAATTTCTGTTTTCAGGACTTCTGTAAGAGAGAAATACATGTTACTTGTTAATCTCAGCGGATTCTTTAAGAGAAGGGAGGTTGCTAGTATTTTTATGAATATTTAATTGGTTGGAACTCGAAAGGTCCACAGTAATTGGTTAACGATAATTCGGTGATGACAGCACTGGAAAGGATTTAGAGGGTGAGTTATAGGGACTTTTTCTTAGAGCTCCAGGAAGGGAAGACTTCGTCTCTGTCTGCACTTCCTGCACACAATGATTTAGCTGACAGTCATGCTGACATTCTTTCCCAGAATCAATCACAGACACTGGGGCCGAGTTTGTAACTATCAGCTACCACTGCAGCCATTCTCTGCATCTGAGTTTTAGAATAATGGTAAGCATGTGCAGCATTTGCGCACGATGTGCCGAGGCCGATGTGAAGTCATTTGTTTCGACTGTCCGCCCCCGGTAGCTGAGTGATCAGCGCGACAAAATGTCAATCCTAAGGGTCCGCGTTCGATTCCCGTCTGGGTAGGAGACTTTCTCCGCCAAAGAACTGGGTGATGTATTGTCCTAGTCATCATCATTTCATCCCCATCGACGCGCAAGTCGCCGAAGTGGCCTCAAATCGAAAGACTTTCACCCAGCGAACGGTCTATCCGACGGGAGGTCCTTGTCACACGACATTTACATTTTATTTATTTGTTTCGAGTTAGAGATTTGCTTTCCTATATTCAATCTCGAATTCAGCTAGTGAAGTCAGCATGCGCCTAGGCAGGGGAATTGGTGCTTATATGTACCTTCTGGGTAAATAGTTTAAGCTATTAGTGAACTCAGCAATCACTGGCGTTTTTACACGGATACATATATTCGTTAGACATCATTATCATTTCCTTTCTAATTCCACCGATGTTGAAAGTATTATTTTCCATGTTTAACAAGCCATTTGAACCATTGTACACTTAATAATTACATGTATTATCTGTTTAATGTTTGGAGCCAAGGCCATGTGTTGTAGCAGTAAAAAGAACTTTATTGTGACCTTTTGTTTCTTTCCTTAGCTAGATGACATGGACCCATCCGTAGTTTATTTTTCTCCTGTATACCTAAAAACACTGGAGATTCTAGAGGGTTCCAGGGGAAAAATAAACTGCGAATGGAAACCCGTGTCCGCAACAGAGCATCGCATTCATAGGAAACAAGGCCTGTCTACGCAGCAGCTAGCTCCATCTTCTCCACTGGCGACCGTGGCAATCGGTCGCGACCACTGAATAACAAACAACGTTGCGAGACCTGCCCACGGTCCGTCGGCGTACAAAATGAAGTTTGCTGCCTAAGAGACGGACCAGTGACAGACATCGGCGTCCATAACTTCGACACTATGTAGTATCTTTGGATGATCCTTCCGGAAACGGGTTGCTATCCTCGATTTGTTCCTCGAGACACGCTCTACAACCCTTCGACGTTTGCCGCAATATTTTGAGGCACCCTGTGTAGTCCATGAGGTCACCAACGCTCAGTCCATCTGATCACATCTACGATGCCACGAAGCCAAATCTAATCCTTGATTTGTGAACGACAGTTGTGAGAGTCCCTGCAAGACGCGTCACCAGGGCTGATGGTGCTACACGTTGATAGCTGTGTGTCTCTAATTCACTTCGTTATGAGTAAAAGTCCTTCGTGTTGCATGCGTGGATGCAAGAATAATTTCTTATATAATTTTTTGGAAGCTGTACATAAACGAATCGCATCTTCCTGAACATTATTCGATCGATGTGCAGATTATTTGCGTGCTGGTGATACAGATTTTCAGGGGTGTTGAAGAAGAAAAAATGTTGCAGTTTATGATAAGGAATTCCGGTGTAGGACAGACTAAGTCGAAAGACCTTATCTTTCGACTGAGCCAATGTGTTGTAAGGTTCGCCCTCAAATCGGATACGAGATGCTACAAATCGTTATACGTAAAACATAATAAACGTATTTGTTATGCATGTAGAAGGATCGCTGAGTACCAACCAAATCAGAAAGAAGGCGTACATCACTAGGGATCTAGACTACGCATTCAGTGTGCATTGAATTGCATATAGCTTCAGTTCTTACACGTTTGTGCCTCCAGCATGATGGAGTTTAGCTCACTTTGCACATATCGTTCACGGAAACCTGTACCAGACGTTCACAGAAACGCGTAGAAGAAAAGAAAATGATCATCTCGTTCACCCGATCTAAGACCACTTGGCGCCTTCTTGTGGGATCATGTAAAATATCTTGTCCATGATACGCCTGTCGAACCTGTAGAGGATCTTTTGGTAAGAATTCCTACTACATATGTCACTGTTCAGACAGCACTACGTTTGTTCAAATGAGTACGTAACAAGTTTGTGTAATGTAAAATAATTGCAAAAAATTACAAAAAGTGTTTATTGGAATTTTTATGGTTGTCAACAGACCAATGGTAAATATGAATTTCCCTCATTTTCGCTTATAGCTGTTTGCTTTGTCGTTGCACTACTTCAGATTATCCACTACCCCTGTAAGTTTTTTATCATCGCAGACGCATCGTTTATATATTTTTCCAGGGCTGCAAGAAGAGGAGGGTTGAAAATGTGAATTTGATTAAAAATGCTGAGTAATTCTGTAAAACATTATTCCAGGCATCAAAGAATTCACATTTTCAGTGCTTCTCTTCTTGGAGTTCTGAAAGAATGTTTCATAGAATTACCCAGTATCTTTATTCAAATTCATATTTTCTGCTTTCCTCTAAATCTAACGTCTAACAGTGTTGACCATAATACCTTAGCTCCGTACTGCGCAGTTAAAGAGTGCTGAAGTATTTTTCCCATGTCGGGATTGTGCTCTGCAGCCGCTGTATTTGTGGTACAGATCGAAAAAAGGACTACATAGTAACAAGAAAGCAAATAAACATATGTAAACGGATTCCTCCGAATGTATCCATACTTTTGGTGTGTTCCTTTCAAGATTAAACAGAAAATATTTTATTTTCGTTAGAAAAAATGGATCTGAGCACTATGGGTCTTAATATCTGAGGTCATCAGTCCCCTACTTCCTGGAACTACTTAAACCTAACTAACCTAAGGACCTCACACACATCCATGCCTGTGGCAGGATTCGAACCTGCGGCCGTAGCGGTCGCGCGGTTCCAGACTGAAGCGCCTAGAGCCGCTCGGCCACACCGGCCGGCACGTTAGGGGCTTTTAACGATTCACCACCAGACAGAAAACGTAGAAGAGACAGTCTGTTCAGACTATTCCACCAAGTAAGTGGGTCGTAAGGTACCAGAAAATATCACGCCTCTCTCTGACCCAATCGACTGCCCATTCAAGAAAACTAAGTACTTCCTATGCCATACTCAGCTTGCACGAAAAGTAAGTGCTGTTACGCATCTATATAAAGGTCAAATCCTCCAAGTTTACTATTATGATCGTTGCAAATTAGTACTTCTGAAGGCTTTCGCCACGTTATCCGCTAGGTTTAATTCAGTTGAAATTAATATTTGACCCCTTAATCAGCAATTTAAAGTATTGTATAATGTTCCCATTTCCAAATTATACTCCCACCCTGCTACATTTACTGATACAGATTGCAAAATCAACTGCACATTCAAGATGATTGCGTAACAACACAAGGGAACAAATAAATAGAGGTCAATGGCTTCATATGAATGCACTACTTCGTTTGGTGCGCTCCTTTTGACACTAAACACAGGAAATATTTTATCTGAATTCGGGACACCGTAACGATTTCGATGCTAGAGAACATATTGGGGACAAAAGGGCGCCTCTTACCTGGCTGCAGGAATCGGGGAGATGCCGAAGCAGAGATGAAGAAAGCGGCCCAGATTGGCAGGAGAGCACTTTGTAGGGCGGGCGGCAGCGCCTTTGAAAAGAGCCGAGACAAAGCGGCGCTGCCTCTGATAAGGCCGGGCCAGCGGCAGCTGCCAGCAAAAACGCGCCGCTCACTGCAGTGCTGGCTGCTGGGCCACAATCGATAGCACCAGCACTGCGCCCACCGCCGAATAACGCCCGACATCTCTTCCTTCAGCCGTCCTCCGACACCTCGATACGGGAGGTAGTTCTTCGGGATTTCCCAGCGAAATTAGGGACTTAAACTTTTCTGAATTTGCAGCCGAATTGTCATTTTCTCTTTTCACGCTGTTCCGACAATTTCCCAAGTTGCCTTAGTCAGGTGCCGAAACAGACTTCGGTGCTCCCTGTGTGGACTCCGAACAAACTGTCGACGGTTCGGCTGGGCTGGAATCCACACGGAGAGCAACGAAACCTTAGCTCAGTGCCTTACAAAGATAAAAAGGGAAGTAGTCGAAATGTCGTGCAAAGAGTAAATGCCAACTTGGTCACAAACACAAAAACTTGCACAGCACTTCTGTTCTACCATGGTCACTTCAATCGTCGATGTAGGAGTGGAAGAGGTAACGCTCAGTGCCATTCCGATATGATCTACAAACTATACGTAATTTAACTCACTGTAAATTACACTCCCGACAAGAAACGACGCACAATCGAGGAATTATTCGAATGGGACGGAAATCGGTTGACATGATGTAGGTGTATAGATAAACGAATAACCAAAATTTCACAGAATTAGATGATTTATTCAAGAGACAGAGTTTCATAAACTGAGCAAGTCAATAACGCTTTCTTCCACTTCTGGCCCTTATGCAAGCAGTTATTCGGCTTCACATTGATTTATGGAGTTACTGGTTGCTCTCCTGAGGGATATCATGCCAAATTCTGTCCAGCGGCGCGTTAGATCTTCAAAATCCCGAATTGGTTCGAGAGGCCTGCCCATAATGCTGCTAATGTTCTTAACTGATGAGAGATCCGGCAAACTTGCTGGAAAAGTGAGGGTTTGGGAATCGCAAAGAGAAGCAGCAGACACTCTTGCCGTGTACAGGCGGCCGTTATCTTGCTGTAATGTAAGCGCATGATGGCTTGCCATAAAGGGCACCAAAGAGAGGCGTAGAACCTCGTCCACGAATCACTATACTGTAAGGGAGCCGCGTGCGACACAACACTCTATTAAATAGAATGGAATCCTAGACCATCACTCCTGGTCGTCGGGCCGTATGGCGGACGACATTCGCATTGGTATCCCACTGCTCTTTGAAGCGTCTCCGGACATGTCTTCTGTCTGGAATCTCATTGTCTTCAGTGATGAGTTCCGCTACGAAACGGGCCCCGATGACCAGCGAAAACGTACTGCAGTTGTCCCAGACAGCAGTAGGTTACCAACATAACTGTGGCCCGACAACCAGGATTGATGGTCTGAGGTTCCATTGCATTTCATAGCAGGATCCGTTTCGTTGTCTTCCGCGGCACTCTTACACGACAGCGGTACGTCGACGATATTCTACACCCAGTTTTGTAGGCCTTCATGGCAAGCCATCGTGGGATTACACTTCAGCAAGATAATACCCGCCCGCACATGGCGAGGATCTCTGCTCGTCTTCATTCTAGCTAAACCCTACCTGGGACAGCATGGTCGCCAGATCTCTGCCCAACTTAGAACATTATGAGAAGGGGCCTCAAATCAGCTCGGGATTTTGACGATATAACGCGCCAGTTGGACACAATTTGGCACGATATCCCTTACTAGCTCATCCAATAACTCTATCAGTCAAAGCCAAGCCGAACAATTGCCTTCATAAAGGCCAGAGGTGGACCAACTCGTGTTGACCTGCTCTATTTGTGAAGCTCTTTTTCTCGAATAAATTATCCAATTTTTAAAATAGTAATCAGTTGTTTGTCTGTGCATCACAACTACAGATTTCCGTCACATTCGGATAACTACTTCGTGATGTGTCTTTTGTTTGTATTAGAGCGTATTTTTAAGTGTTAAAATTCGCTAGCTGATGAGCGAATGTGTTACCACTGACAGCCCAAGCGCTGCGCGGGTGGGCTTAAGGCGATGAAACAACAATGCGTTTTTGCAGCGTGTGACAATCCACACTGCCTTCATTCTGTACACTCAATTTCCCCTGGCAGTCGACCTGATAGGGAATCAGACCCAGCGGTATTCCAGGCCACGATGTTACAAGTGTATTGCAAGAAATGTTTTTCATAGACCAACGATAGTTTCCTAATAACCTAGCTTACTATTTGTTTTAATTACAATTCAACTTTCGTTTCATATCGACGTAGACAAACAAATTCAAAACGTATCAAATCCATGCTGACCAGTCGCATTAATGTGACCAACTGTCAAAAGCCTAAATAACACTTTTTGCAGCACGAACGGCTGCGAGACGCGCAGGAAAAGTCAATGAGGTTCTGGAAAGTACCGACAGGGATGCAGAACCGTGAAAACTCCAGTGCCGTGACCAGCTGCGCTAAATTTCTCGGTTGAGTATGCATGGCACGTTCAGCGCAATCGAGGTGGTCCTACTGATTCTCGTTTGAATTTACATCCACAACCTTTGATGGCCAGGGGAGTACGGTAAACTAATCCTAGTGCTCTTCGAGCCACGCACATACATCGTGAGCTGTGTGACGCGTTGTCCTGCTGGTAGATGCCATCGTGCTGAGAAAAAACAGTCTGCATGTTGGAGCAGATATGGTGCCCAAGGATAGATGCATACTTTTGTTGCTCCGCTGCGTCTTCCAGAATGCCTAGGTCACCCAAGAAATGCCACTAAAACATTTCCCTGAGTATAACGCTCCTTCCTCCCAACCTGGAACCCTCCTGCGACTGCTGCAAGGTTTTTGCTTTCTGACATTTTACGCCATTGACGCCAGTTTGCATCTGTCCAGTGGAGGATGAAACGTGATTCATCTGAAAAGGCTATCTGTCACCACTCATTCGACGTCCAATTTCGATATTGTCTTGCAAATTCCAGCCTTCGTCGTCGATGAACGGCAGTCAGCATGGGTGCATGAACAAGGCGTCTGCTGTGGAGGCCCATCCGCAGCAACGTTCGCTGAGCGGTCGTCGACGAGACTTGTTGGCAGTCCTTGGTTTATCGTGGCGGTCAGCTGCTCAACAATTGTACGCCAATGCTCCCGCAAATGTCTCTGTAGCCGTCGTTCTACGACCCGTGGTACACCACGTTTGGATAGCACAATTTTGCCATGCGCGGTATACTTTCACCACGGTGGCACGCGAACGGTTTACAAAGTAAAATGTTTCGGAAATGCTTCCACCCTTGGCCCGGAAGCCAATGATCATGCAGTTTTGGACGTCAGATAAGTTCCGTTTCCGCATTACAATGACTGCACTGTTTTATGCATCCTCCTCATGCTAGCGCTTCCACTTGACATCTGGCAGTGCTTACTGCATGTTGACGTCGAAGATAGGCCGTGGTCGTATAAATGTGACGGGACCGTGTATACCTACATCTATATTCTGCGAGCCACCTTATGGCGTGTGGCTGAGGGTACTTTGTATAAAACTGTCACTTCTCTTCTTTCCTGTTCTAGTCGCAAATAGTTCGCAGATAGAACGATTGTTGATACGCTTCCGTTTGAACTCGAATTTCTCTAATTCTGCGTTCATGATGTTTTCACGAGGTATATGTAGTGGAGACAAATATATTGCCTGGTCCTTCTGTGAACGTACACATTAGGAATCGTTTACAGTAAATCACATAGCATCTTCTCCAATCTATCTTCCATGTTAGATGTATATAACTCCTATATCTCCTATTTATCTTCTATATTTGTACGAAGTCCCCCATCGCTGTTTCTGCCTATATGTTCGGGCTAATCTCAGAAACTGCTGTAAGGGTCTGCATACAACTTTGACTCATGTGTGGAGTGAATGATGTGGAAGATTTTTGTGTAAAATTTATAGATATTTCCTGCAAATTGGCTGAACTATGATGAAATAAAGTGTTGCTGTGAAAATAACGTCTTAGCCGTCTAGCGGTGAGGGGCAGAACTCCTTAGGATGAAGTCCCTTACCGTGTTTTTCTGTCTGTATGTCAAGGCTAATCTCAGGATCAAACGTGGTGATTTTGATACGATTTTCACTAATAGATAGATAATTCATTGTTTATAGTTATGACGAATGTAAAAAATATGTATTGTTACGTGTTCCATATTTAATTGACGTCTGCGGTGACATCTCATGGCAGTGATGGGACCTAAGAGCTGTTTGGCTTAGAGAACCTATACACAGAGTGAGTCAGAACTCCACCGACAAACTTTCACAGATTGTTCAGGGATACCTTGTGAGTATTTTGGTACAAGAGGGCCGCGCGGGATTAGCCATGCGGTCTACGGCGCTGCAATCATGGACTGTGCGGCTGGTCCCGGCGAAGGTTCGAGTCCTCCCTCGGGCATGGGTGTGTGTGTTTGTTCTTAGGATAATTTAGGTTAAGTAGTGTGTAAGAGTAGGGACTCATGACCTTAGCAGTTAAGTCCCAAAGATTTCACACACATTTGAACATTTGGTATAAGAGGCCTAGCGTCTCTGGAAGCACGCTTCAGAGTTAATGCATTTGGTTTGCTTTCTTTCCTCAATTACCTTTGTATCTGTATTGCACTGAAAGCAGTATAAAATATTATAAATATTGAAGATATGCGCTACGTCTTATTTTAATTCTCCCACGGTATATGCTATTGACACCGAAACGCCCTCTTCAACTGGTTCCCGTCAAGTTTGAATTCAGTACTGCTCGGTTATTTCTTGGATTTTATTTTTTTACAGTGTCAGCTGAGCGTTAAAAGTGATGGACAGCAGTATAATGAATAGAATTACTTGTGAAGAGTGGAAGGTATGCACTTCGTGTATGAGTTCACTGAATGCACTGGAAGACTGGCACATCGACGCTATGCTGAGCTGTTCCTGCACCAACGGCAACCACGTCATATTACTTTTGCAACGGCCTTAGACAGTGCATTTTGTGTTTCACATTTTGGCACTTTATATGTCTGGCTTTTTCACTGATGTAAAGTTTCGTTCGCAAAAAAAGAGTACTTACATTAAGAAATAGAATACATCATAATTACATTATAACTCTATAACTAACTTCCGAATTGCATGTGTCCCTTATATCAATGTACTGAGAAGGATTCCTGAGCAGTCTCTGAAAGTTTTTCGATGGAGTCCTGGCTCTCTAGCCATCTAGAGAGGATGCGGGATCTGATGGCAAAAACCGCAAACAGCCTCCTTAACTCCAGAGAACAGGAAAACTTGACCAGAAATTGTACATCTTACTTATTAAAGTCTCCGTTTTTCTGTCTTATTGTGAAAGCTAATTTCAGGAACTACTGTCCAGATTTTCATGCGGGGTCCTCTAATAAACAGACAGATTCACGAGGAACGTTTTTGTGTATCACAACATATTATAAGCAAGTCTTTCAGCCGTAGGTACTTAGTACTGTCGGTGTGAAACTGAATCGGGTCGCCAGTCAAGAAATAGACATGTACGACGTAAAAGAGAAAATTTGCGACACAAAATTATTCATAGTAACAAGAGCATGTAGATTATGAAACAGAGCAATTATATCTTACAGACATCATTTAGAAATAGGATCTCATATAGATGTATCGCATCTGTCTCGAATACCCCCGTTTTATAACTTTCTTGCAGTTCTACGTACCTATGTTTGTCCTTTTCGTTAATGAACGTCGTTTTTTGCTTTGTATCGCCAAATGAACATGACCCACGAAAAGAGAAATTTACTGTACCTCACATCGTTAATGCACGATGCTGCAAAACGATGGAATGGCATTCTTCGTAAACCGCAGTACCCGATGAAAACGGTCCCATTGCGTTGCTGACTGCAAACAAAAGCTCACTCGCCAGCATTGGCGGTTTGTAAATCCCAGTGGCATACCTCAGCTTCGCTTTCAACGCTGCACATTTGTAACAGGTGCGTTAACAGACATGCAGCGAGCTTGATGAATGCACATTAAAGTGATATAAACGGTTATTTGAAATTCAGAAATGGTAACTATTATATTTAGTTATATGCGTACACAGTCCACCTCCGTAGCTGCGTGGTCAGTGCGTCTGATAGCCATGCGGGACCCCGAGTTTATTTCTCAGTACTTTTCGGATTTTTCCTTGGGGGGAGTACTGTGAAGTCCACGTAGTCTCGTGATGCCAGCTGATGAATTAATTGAGGGTCCGGAAAGCCGACAACGGCCGGGAGGCCAGAGTGCTAACCTTATGCTCCTCCGTACTGTATACGAATGTCGCCATATGGTAGAGGATGACACGGCAGCCATCCAGCATGGTGGGGTCGTCTATGTCTGATTACGGAGTTTACTTTCAGTATGCTTAAATACTGTCTCATGTTAATTGACACAGTTATCGTGCACAAAATGTATATAATGGTTTCAGTTATACTTATGGCAAATGTTTAAAGATTCATAAAGGGATCGCTTCGTGCTTTTTGGGGAGTTAGAAAGAAAATAGAAGCGTTGGCAACTATCTTGATTCATATCCGATCAATAATAACTATTGTCTCAGGCAGCAATCGAGATGTACATACATCGAATGGAATTGGGTAGTGTATTGGCCAAGCCAGTTCGTTATGTTCATTGAGTGTTGATAGAACCATTATGATACAATTTGGGATCGAAGGGATGCAACGCTGTCTTTTCGTTCGTATATAACTGCGTTGGTGTAGGCGTACAAACAGGCACACGTATCGCGTTAGCTGATGCCGATGTGTATCAATATTTATCGACTCATCTCTCCACATAACAAATTTCGATGCATAGAGTGTCCAATACTGGTCTTCCTGCGACAGTACTAAGCCCTACAACTATTACATGATTTCAGTAGAGACAATAGTTCTCGCACGCTGTAGCAAGGAGACGGTAGTGGCTGGTAGATTTGCTTGAATTTTGGTGATGCACACCAATGAATGCCCGATTGAACTGCTGCAGTGTGATTCGTCACATCGAATAATACTCGAACAGCACATGCAATTTGTATGTAACCTCTGTAACTCACAAATTTCGTATTGAAGAAGGTACCAGCAAAGCCGGTTTTCTCTAACACTATGAACTCACGGTAACTTCTTGGCACCATGGTCTGTGAACAGTTCGGTGCACGCGCGACTTCGTGGCATCGTGTCACAAGTATTTGTTTACGAATATCAAAATGTTGAGCTATTGTGCGTTACTCATCCTGTTATCCGAAAGGCCATTTCAAAGCATTAAGTGAGGTATCCAACACATATGCCACAAATAGATAATAAAAGAGAGAGGATGAACACACACACACACACACACACACACACACACACACACACAGGGAGAGAGGGAGAGAGAGAGAGAGAGAGAGAGAGAGAGAGAGAGAGAGAGAGGAGGGAGGGCAGCAAGAAGTGACAGAGAAGTATAAATGACGCCCAGACGACGTAGGAAAACAGTCGAACACAAGCTGCAGCCACGAGCGCCGCACGAGTATAAACATTGTGTTTGAAGGCCAGTGCTTAGCATACTTGTGGGTGTTCTCACTAAAAACTAAATTTACAGTGTTTTTGAGCCTCTATATACACGGGAGGTACAGGTACTCGAGGGTAAAACCCCTGAAACTAAGTATAAAAGCTCACGAAATACCCTCGTTAAATATTTCCACACCCAGCGAAATTACAGCAAACAGCAAAAAATTAATAGCTAACACCTACCTTCTCGCAAATGAAAAGCTATCTGACTAGTAATGAAGGTATTCCAACACATGTTCAACCGGTAATTAGCGTAAATGTTTGCAACAGATAAAAAGAAATTGGATCTAATTTTCATTCGCAAATATTAACGTAAAACATCTCGTAGTTTTAGATTTCATTTGCATAAAAACCTAATGTTGATTGTACAAAAGTACTGCAAAATATTTTCTAGAGAAAAATAATGCAATGACAATTTGTGTTCCGCATAAATAAACGGAACACACTGCCTCAATTAGATGCACACGACTAAGACAAAATCTCAATTATTGGAGGTGCATGTAAGTTTTAAAGAAACATATTTAACAGTAGTTCCGTTCCATACATTCTCTGCCGGCCGGAGTGGTCGTTCGGTTCTAGGCGCTACAGTCTGGAACCGAGCGACCACTAAGGTCGCAGGTTCGAATCCTGCCTCTGGCATGGATGTGTGTGATGTCCTTAGGTTAGTTAGGTTTAATTAGTTCTAAGTTCTAGGCGACTGATGACGTCAGAAGTTAAGTCGCATAGTGCTCAGAGCAATTTGAACCATTTTGGACCATACATTCTCTGTGACCGACTACGACGTGCGTGCTAGGAAGAAATTTTTAAATCACCTATTTGACTTCCTTATTCCATTTACAGCTGCAGCGTAGGAGGAAAGATTGAGTATGTAATTCTGTATGTACTACTAACAGTTCAATTTTCCACCCTAAAAAGCGTTTCTTGGAACTTCCTAATGAGCTTTCTACAAGAAATTAGCCTCCTTTCTGTGATTTTTGCCACCTCAGATTTTCCAGCGTATCTGTTCGGTCATTCACTAGTCCCAGAAATCTGTTTAAACTGGCTCTTCTTTTCTTGCTTGATACACTTAATTTCCCCTGTTAGTCTGACCTTATTTGGATTCATTACACTTGCACATTATTCCAGTATCTGTCGTATCCTTCATAGACTGTGCTTTCCCAGTGTCCTATCACTAAATCAAAAATTTCCATTTGCTTCGCTACAACCGTATTTTCGTGATCGTTCTGCTTCATACCGCTTTTCATTGTTACTTCAAGTCCTTCGTATAATTTAAATGTCTCCATTTGTAACCAAAGATATCCATATCTTTAATTTTCGTGAAGTACACACTTGATCAGTTCTCTACCCCCAACCCCTCTCCACCCCCCCCCCCCCCACCCTCACTTAAGTACTTTGATAAATTGTACACATCTAGCAGAATACTTTATAATTTTTGTAGGAGACTACCTCTTCGTTATGACAGTGGCGTCAACTATTAAGTCTGAGAAGATTCTAAGTAAGGGCACTTGCTAAGTCGTTAATACATATCACGAATTTCAATAACAGTGGTACTATTCCCTCGAGCATGCCGAACTTCATTTTCTGTCCGCGTATAGCTTTCCGAACCCTTGACAAGGATTTTAAATAAAGATCAGACTTACTTCTCATCCGTCTGTCTCGTTTCCATTTGACTGCCTCTTGTATAAGATTCATGCGATGGTTTCGAACCCAGGAAAGCCATATTAATGTTTCTTCTACTTACAGAAGAAACATTAATAAGGCTTCCCTGGGTTCGAAGCCCCGATGATATAACTAACTGAATTCTTATTTCACTTGCATTAGTATATTTCCTTGTCTGTTTGCTTAGAGGAAGTAGGTTTATAGTCCGGTACCGACATATGTGTAAAATAAATCAAAGCTAGCGTTTTTTTTTTTGTCGGCATTGAAATAATTGCAAATGGAGCACTGCCACGATGGTTATGCCTAGGGAAAAGAACTGGCGGTATTTCACATAAACACCGAAAAATCGATACCAAAACTGTAGAAATCCTTCCACACTTACATCTGTGTCATGTCACGCGATTATTCCGACGGGTGGACCTTCTTCAACAGTGTCACAGTTATAGCCACGCCAACACTCCAATGCGCGGTAACATTACAGGGATGAAATTTCTTCCCGTACCGATATTTCAAGTGGAGTCCTATGCCACCGTAGAGATTGTAGTTTGTGACCTTTACATGGGAGGCAGTTTCCTTGTGAGAGAGACTACGCTGTCTGCCGAAAATGTCAAGCGCCCAGAAGAGGAAAAGGAAACATAAGCAAACTTCGCTGTTTGAGAGGGAACGCATTGTTATTTCAGTGATTTCAATATCTAGTCAAATCTACAAAGAACTTAGAAGTATGGCTGTTTGATTCGGGGGAGGGGACCAAACAGCGAGGTCATAGGTGCCTTCGGATTAGGGAAGGATGGAGAAGGACGTCGTCCCTTGCCTTTCATAGGAACCATCCCGGTATTTACTTGAAGCGATTTAGCCAAATTACGGAAAACCTAAATCAGGATGGTCGGATGCATGTTCAAACAGCCGTCCCCCCAAATGCGAGTCCAGTGTAAACCACTGCGCCACCTCTTTCGGTGCTTAGGAGTATGAAGCTGCTTATCAGTATGACGTTGTACATACTTTGGCCTTGATATACGCACTGATTCGGTGGGGGCGTTGTCACAACTCCGTTGTTTCTTGTCCTGAGGCGAAATGACCCACAACAGATCTGGAGATCTTGCTGGCCATGGGGTACCTCAACATCAAGCAGACATTTCATAGATACATGTGTCACGTGTGGACAAACATTGCCCTGTTGAGGAATGGCACCACGCTACTGTTGCCTGAGAGGTGATACGTGAGGACATAGGGTGACGTACCGTTGTGCCGTCTGAGTTTCCCCAGTCACTGTCAGACATGACCTGATGTCATACCCCATAGCTGCTCACACCATGATGGTAAGAGTAATACTCTGCAAAACACTGGAGGAATGGGATATCTTCGCAGGTCACCACCATACTGTCCGGCGATGGTTATCGGAGTAGTGCCGAACAGCGATTCATCGCTGAATACAATGCGAAGCCATTGATCAGTAGTGTGGTCACAGCAATACTCCAAACGTAACAATATGTGATGTTGTGGGAACGGTAGCCGATGTATGGGACGGTAATTGCCCATTCCGGATGATAATGCGGGTGGCATAGAATTCTGTAGAGACACCATTACTCGTTCCCTGGTTGTAGGTGCAGATTTGAAGAGGTTACATTGTGCTTGGTGCACAATATGACGCTCTTCCTTTTGTGGTGGTCAGACGTGGTCGTCCAGAACCCTGACTTCGAGTACGAGCGCCCGCACGTTCCCACGCAGTCCAACATCGTGTCACTGTCACGTTCAATGTCCCACAAATCTGGATCTTGAACGATTCGATGAGTGCGCCAGATAAAAACCTACAATGAGGCCCCTTTCACACTCTTTACACAAATTACATTGACATAGGACCATGTCTTCCGGGTGCTTCGTTTTTTTTGGCAGTTAGTGTATTTGAATAACGACAAGAACAAAATACGTAATAACAGAGAGTCTACTAAGACTACACACAAGTTTTTCGACAAGTTATGGAAACAACATTATTGGACTCTTCTCTGATCACAAAAACCGAGGGAGGTGGAACAGTTTGTAAGATGCTGGACTCACATTCGGAAGGACTACGTTTCGAATCCCCGTCTGGCCAACCAGACCGAGGTTTTTATGAATTCCGTAGATTGTTTAACGAAAAGACTGGCTTCGTTTCTTCGAAAAGCACACGGTCAAATACAGTCTCCGTTACTTCCAAAACCAAATTTGTGCTCCGTCTCTAATGACCTAATAGTAGACGAGACTTCTTTCCTTATTTTATTGAAAACAAACTACTTTGTAGGGCCTGTTGAAGTTTCGAGCCACTAAATGTACACTGACACGTCACATCACGCATCTTGGCGTCCGGGAGAAACTTTGCACCATGCCAAACGTGTACATTATAAAGCGTTTATAAGTTGGACGTAGGAGACATTATCCCCGGCAGGCTTGATGTGGACGTCCTGTGTTTGTCAGGTTTGCTATAAGGCTCCAGCGAAATTATAACAGGGATGTTCAGAGATCGAATGACAGATTCCTATTCATCATCATTTTCATCACTCACTTGACATCCAACGCATGAGAGAGGCTTCCTCTCGATTTTTCCAAGCATTACAACCTTCAGCTAGACGCATCCAAGTTGTTCCCCTATGTTCTCTAAAGTCATACATCGACATTCCATTACAAATCTAAGTTTTTCCTGTTTATTCTCTAAAGTCATACACAAACACTATATTACCCGTCAAAGTTGTTATTTTGTTCTCTAAAGCATACATCCAAAGTTCATTACGCCGTCGTCTCTGTCGTTTGTTATCACTTAAATCCAGCAAAGAATTCCTTTTCCATCTACCATCAACTTGGATACTAATGTCCGCCACCTACATTTCATTTTCACTACAGTCACTATTATATCGTCCACGCCAGCCCATTCCCCAATCTATCCATTTCTTTTTCTGACTCTCTTAATAATTCCCAACACGCTTTCTCCATCGCTCGCTAAGACATCTTCAGTTTTTGATTGATTTCCAGATTAAAATTCCATGTATCATTGCCACAAGTTAAAACTCGTGATACATAATGACCATAAATTTTCCTTTTCAGAGACATTTAGTTATGTGTAAAGGACGTTCTTCTGGTTACTCTGTTTTATGGCAGCAAACTAATTACCCAATCATTATGAAGTGAGCCTCAAGTGTAAAAGATGGAAGTTAATATTAGATATTTAGTAACATAGAGGTCAGGTGACGGTGGCGTTTTGAAGAAATAGCGAAACGAGCCCCTAAGCCTCATCCTCTACAATGTTCAGAATCAGAGGCCAGGCGAAATCCGCATGGTCCTTCTTTAAACCGACATTCGTTCCCTGTCTGTTGAGCACGCATTTCCACCAGATGGTCTTCTGAAAATGTTGCGTGATACACGGTTTACAGCATACTTACCTGTAGTCTTTAGCATAGCAAAATCTAACCAGAAATGAACTTTCGTACCTCTTCCTGTGTTAATCTCAACAAAATGTATGACTAAATTGTGAATAGCGAAAGTTAAGTAAATGTGGAACTATGACTAACTAGTTGGCGTCACGTCCCTGCGCCAATGGACAACTGTGGTCTTATTTTGCCATTACACTAGATTCCGAATTCAGTGACTGTGTTTAAACACTTGCAACAACACTTTATGCTGATTTGATCGTAACCGTATCTCGTCCATCGAGTTAAGTATTTTTATTTCCATCGAAAGTTTCACGAAATTCTGGGTTAGTATGCTGAGCTGAGACTCGAACCCGGAAACCTACCACTTGTGGTCAGTACCATTTCAACTAAGAAGTGAGGATTTCAGTGACTTCCTGTTTCGCAGCAGCAGACTACAACTATCTTCCTCCTTTATTCCACATCTAGCAGAGATCAAGTTGCAGTGATACGAACATTGTGGAGAAAATAGTGTAAACACAGCATCAGGATAATTATTTTCGTAGAAGCTATGAGTTCTCCATAAGACGCTTTCAGACTTCACTGCCTGCGCGAATCACGATTCAGATCGACTATCTAACCGGTGTCTAAACACTGAAACCGTATTCTTAATCGCGAACGCTATGCTCTTCTTTCAGAGATATGCTCAATAACACTGGGTCAGGCGACCTAGGGCTACACGAGAATTACCGTTAAGTGCTCCACAAACCATTCTTACATAAATCGGGAGTGAGCGTACACATCACCAGGGTGGTCCTGCAGATGAACAAAAGGATGCATACGATTTCGTCATAGGTTTCTGTATCGATACGGTGGTGGACGAATCAGGAGCCTCAGTTCACCCTATATATGTCTTCACCACCTGCCTGAACGGTGCCCATTTAGTAAACACGTGACTCGTGTTGTTTTCACCATGCTAGTATCCTATAAGGTTGTGTAAAGGACCCATCAGTTCAGGGGACCTTTCTCAATGCATCAAGCGTCCTATGTTACTGTGCCCTGTGATGAGCTGTGAGTAGACGTACGTATGTGGGGTGATGGTTTCTGTACCACATAGCTAGCAAGAGGCTTCGGCTGCTCTCGGGTTATTGTTGTCTATCATTAGAATGCCAAGTGATTTGTTGCTTTGTAGTCCATCTATCGGCAGACATAGTCATCACTACCAGCAACTTATTGCCCACCTCAGCTGACTCTAGGGACAACCTAACCGATACACGGTTGTTAGGGCAACACGTGAAACGTCCAGTGCGTGGTTTGTCCTAAGGACCGGGCATCCAAGACACGGCTGCGCTCCAGCGAACAGATATCGCGCACCACTCTCACGTAACACAATAGTATAAGATTTAACTACATCTCAGTCACAAGTTGCGTCAAGCTCTTTCATTCGCTATGGAAATCTGAGTGCGCCCTTTCCAATACACCAGCTATCCCTAATTCAGTTGCGCAGGAATAAACATGCTCCAAGAATACAAGGCCCTCTCCTCATCGTTCCCTCGTTTCTCCAGTGTTTCATTCCACATTGGATATTAGGCTCTGGTTGTAAGGATGATTTAGTCGATTTATTTATCCGAGTCGACGTTTAATTTGATTCGTAATACCTCGTATTCTCTTGCATAGGCATTTTCCTTCTGTTGAAGTACATCACAAACAAGCTTGATTTTTCTTTAGCGCAGTCACATATTTAACGGAATTAAAGGTTCATTCCTTGTAGCGCGATGTTTTGAAGAAGATGTATTGAAGGGGAAAGCAAAGAAATATTTAAATATTACCCTTCCTAGTAAAGATATTTTTCGGGCAAGTTGCAACGATCAGCAAGTGCAGGAGTTGCCAGGATCCTCAATCAAAATACTTGAACAAAAAAATAAAGGTGTCTGGCGTGTTCATGGAATTATTTGTCACTCCATGTGAGTGATTATTTTTCCGACATTGCGTTTTTACTCTTTCAAAAAAACCAATGAACTAAGTTGCAGAAAAATGAAACGTTGTCTGTAGTTGTGCTCTTCAGATCAAGCGTTGAGAGTGAAACCCATTTCAGTCCACACACATCTATACTAATTCCTTCCTCCGTTCAAAATATTTCTGCATGTAATTTCTACTGAGGCTACGCGGAAAGGCCTGTTTTTGCGTTCCGTTGTAGAGCAAAAGCAAGTCTAGAGTGCAATGTTCTTCCACTATACCCGGAATGATTGGATTTGGTAAAACTTTTCACAGTGTAAGGACATAGTTCGTGGTCAGAAAACTGTCCCTTATTAACACGCCACGACAAATAGTTCCTCAGTAGTGTGGGCAGTTTGCTTTCTTTTATATAAACATATGTATATTTAGACAGCTGGCTTGACAAGCTAAAAAGCGATAACCTATTTCCGAACAGAGTGACTCTCTTGCAAGGAGAAATGCCATTGTGAATGTGCATGTTCGCTCTGTGAATTGAAAGCGCTGCAAGTTTGTCGAAGCTCGCGGAGGAAGTGCGAGATGACTTCTGCATTCCGGACGACTTACTGAAATCAGTTCTCAGCAATTCTGCTGAACGTGCTCACGGTTAAATTAACCTGCGTAACTCTTAAAGTTTTAAGTGGTTTCTAGAAAATCTCGAATATCGCTGGAAATATTAAATCCGCCAATAATGAGACCTTTCTAAAGACAATAGCTGGCCAAGGAAAAGAAACTACGCAGGAAATTCATTTCGATGCCAAAACTTCTGAAAAGTAAAATTAAATTCAGGGTGATAGAGCAGACTTTCATTGCTAAAATATTATGCTTCCCACGACAACTCAGAGGGCTGTTCCTGTGGCAGCTACTGTAATGTACCTCATCGTTTGACATGGCCATCGACATACAGAAAGCGCAAAGATTTTTGGTTTTAACAATAACGAATGGACATTCATAAACGGTAAACTAACACCGCTCAGCACACTAAAAATATTGTAGATGTTAATGAAGATATAGACGTATAGAATAGTCTACAAGCGTATCGCATCTATAAACGTTAAAGTGGCGTAAAATTACCATTCACCAAACAAACTTGCTTTGACTTCGTAGGAAGAACAGTGCAAAACATGATTTCTGTAGAAGCTCTCTTTCTTGACTTGCTTCATTATAAATCGTAAAAAAATTACGTTCCTGGAGTATTCTGTGTCGAAACATGATGTATGAACTAAATTCAGAACGCATGAATGATGCTGACATGCTCCTTGCCTTTACCTACAGACTGCATTTATTTTTGCGTAAAGCACGATTTTTTGCACTGCAGGGAGTATCAGAGACACTCCTACAAACGTATTAAGTACTCACATATAGACAAAGAGCGAATTCCATATAAAATTATGCCCGAAATTCTCATTATTGCTGATTTTTGCATTTGTTTACTTCGGAAATTACGAACGCGTAAGTCAGTCACATGATTAATGTTGCACTGTAACAACATACCATTGAATATAAGGCTGTGTATTATATGTTCATAATACCGAAAGAAGAACCCACAGGACACTGAATAAAAGAAAGTGCATCTGGCTGTAAATTAGACCTAAATATACGACTTAAAAAAAGTGATTGCTAAGGTTCAAAATCGTTGAAATGGCTCTGAGCACTATGGGACTTAACTTTTGAGGTCATCAGTCCCCTAGAACTTAAAACTACTTAAACCTAAGTAACCTAAGAACATCGCACACAGCCATGTCCGAGGCAGGATTCGAACCTGCGACCGTACCAGCAGCGCGGTTCCGGACTGAAGCACCTAGAACCGCTCGGCCAGAAAGTGTTACCACTGCAAGATTTTGCGCACAAACTGACCTCTCGAATATGTCCCGTTAATGTTCGGTGGGATTCGTGTCAAGCGATCTAGGTGGCCAAATCATTTCCTCAAATTGTTCAACATGTTCTTCAAATCAATCGCGAACAATTGTAGCACGGTGAAATGGTACTTTGTCATCCATAAAAGCGAAGTCCATGTACAGCTGCAAACGATCTCCAAGTATCGGATTATAACCATTTCTAGTCAATTCGCTGTTCAGTTGGACCAGAGGACCCAGTTCATTCGATGTAAACACAGCCCACATCATTATGGAGCCACCACGAGCTTGCACAGTGCTTTGTTAACAACTTGAGCCCCTGGCGTCATGGTGTCTGCGCCACACTCGAAACGTACTATCAGCTCTTACCAACTGAAATCGCGACTCAGTTGACCAGGCCACGGTTATCCAATCGTATAGTGTCCAACCTATACGGTCACGAGAACAGGAAATGCGCCGAGGTTTATGTCGTGCTGTTAGCAAACGCACTCGTGTCGGTGGTCTGCTGCCATAGCCCATTAATGTCAAATTTCGCAGCACTGTCCTAACAAATATGTTTATCGTATGTGCGGCATTGATTTCTGCAGTTTTTTCATACAATATTCTTGTCCATTAGTACTGACAACTCTATACAAACGCCACTGGTCTCGGTCGTTAAGTGAAAGCCGTCGGTCACTGCTTTGTCCGTCCTGAGAGGTGATGCCTGAAAACTCTCGGCACACTCTTGACTCTGGATGTCGGAATACTGAATTCCTTAACCATTTCCGAAACCGAATGTCCCATGTGTCTAGCTCCTACAACCAATCCGCTTTCAAAGTCTATTAATTCCCGTTGTGCGGCCTTAATCTAGTCGGAAACCTTTTTACATGAATCATCTGAGTACAAATGACAGCTCCTCCATTACACTGGCCTTTTATACCTTGTGTAGGCGATACTAACACCATCTGTACATGTGATATTGCTATCGCATGACCTTTGTCACCTGAGTGTAATCTTATCACCGTAGTAACGTGTTTCCTAACACAGTAAGTGCATGAAAATACTTACTAAAATGTACTATCGTGCTTGAAAATTCCGATAGGGAATGAACGTTTCACTTGGTGGAATTCCACGGATCGCGACGCTACAGACGACCTACTGTACGCGTTTAATCCCTTTCAACCGAAGGAATGTCCCCCTTACAGCCACAGGCTCTTCTGCACTAGTTACTGCAACACCTTTGGCCTGTAAGCTGTTTGTCTCGACTTCATTCGAAACCGCTGGAATCGACTGTATTCTCTGAACGCATACTGGACATATTTTTACATTAAATGCCTGAAGATATGCATTAGAGATAATTCAAAGAAACACACGTTGGATTTCAAAAATGTGCGTATATTCGAGGGAAATGTAGCAATATTTATATTGTAAGTGAAATTTTGAAATTTGTGGTAAGGTCTTATGGAACCAAACTGCTGAGGTCATCGGTCCCTAAGCTTACACACTACTTAATCTAACTTAAATTAACTAACGCTGAGGATAGCACACACACCCATGCTCGAAGAAGGTCTCGAATCTTCGACGGGGGAAGCCGCGCGAACCGTGACAAGTCGCCCCAGACCGCACGACAACCCAGCGTGGCATGTATGTGAGACATCAGACAAATGTGCGTAATTGTATAGGTACTTTTCTTTGACTTGATAGCTTTATGACGAGTAAAATGTGCTCAAGTCTCCTTGACAGTTCAGCTTCCTCTTGCTCAGTGCTTTTGATGACTTTAGCCACTACGGTTTTTCTCCAGCCACTTGCGGCCATAGTGGGCAGACACAACACGTGGCATGACCACAAGGACTGCCGTTACCAGTGCCAGAAACAAATGCAGAGTGATATAAAATTAATTCAGATAATCTGAATACTCATTCATGTTGCTGGCGAGATAACAAGCTGATTGATATCGAGCACGGACATATCAGTTGCTTAATTTCAAAAATGGCTCTGAACACTATGGGACTTAACTGCTGAGGTCATCAGTCCCCTAGAACTCAGAAATACTTAAACCTACGTAACCTAAGGACATCACACACACCCATGCCCGAGGCAGGATTCGAACCTGCGACCGTGGTGGTCGCGCGGTTCCAGACTGAAGCGCCTAGAACCGCTCGGCCAAAGCGGCCGGCTTCGAATAATCAATGAAATTTCTTCCCGCAGGGAAGCCAAAGTGACCCACAAGAAGCGGCGATAGTTCCGGCCTGTTAGGCGACATAGGAGGAAGACTGGTCCCAAGATACGGTCGCCAGTTATACCGGCCCACACATTCCGGCTGCACCGATGATGATGATTGTTGTCACCATACCATGGGTGTTCAAAATGGTTCAAATGGCTCTGAGCACTATGGGACTTAACATCTATGGTTATCAGTCCCCTAGAACTTAGAACTACTTAAACCTAACTAACCGAAGGACTGCACACAACACCCAGTCATCACCAGGCAGAGAAAATCCCTGACCCCCCCAGGAATCGAACCCGGGAACCCGGGCGTGGGAAACCATGAGTGTTCTGCATACTATCCCACAGATGACTGTTATGAAAGCTGAAGATACCACTACGCATAAAGGTGGCATCACCTGTGAATAGGATGGATGACACAAATTCCGGGATCGTGGTTGCCTGGTTAAGAAACCAGTAACAAAAATGCTCCTCATATGGAAAGTCTGTCGCTAGTAACCTATGCACACGCTATAAGTGATAAGGGTAGTAACAATTGTCATGGGGAACGTTCCACACGGTTGTACTGGCGGACGAACTGCATGGTACTGACACGAAGGTCGCCTTCCTCAGTGTTAATCTCATTTTCCTCGAAGTCTGGTGTCCGAAGATTTCGGGTACGTCCTTCATGATCTCCTGCTACCCGAAGCGACTCTGTCTCAGACAAACGGCGAAACACTGTAGCAAACATTGAATGCTGTGTTTGTTGTCGCCGGGGATTGGTCTCCTGATACAGCCTTGCTGCCCGCCGTTCTTTGCCATTTGCCTTTCCGTAAGTAAACACCATGTCGGCAAGCTCTCGCTTCGAATACGGAACCATTGTGTGCAACACTGTGTCACATCCACTAAAAGGTGAGTCAGCAAGGGAAGTGAATCGCACACAACATTACCAATTACTATGGCAGGAGAGGGCGCTATGGCATAACGTATACGGAACAGTACCAACCTCTGGGAGGAAACCATCCATACTGTAGCTGTGGCTGAATGGTACAGTGCGTATTAGACCGTAGTATCTGTAACACAGTATGATTGAATAAATGGTCTCTAGCATGGATTACGCCTTTTTTGTTCTGTATCCTCTCACCGATCAATCCCTAGAATTTGTACACGGTGGAAAAAATCACAGTGTATATGAGTCGCTATCCCAAAAACACAACTTTGATGGTGGAATATGGCATACTTGTGCGTATGATCTGCTTACAGGAGATGCTACAACGCCATTTGAATTAGAGTCGGGTTCGCAAAGAGAAAACCTACTAGGTGCAGCTACTACACCCAATGAACGATTGACAAATGTGGAAAGGGCTGTTAGTGGCTCAAGTCGCGTCTTACAGTCCTCAAACTGAGAGATTTATACATTTTTGGTTGGATACTGAATCAGAATTTGTAGCCAGTGAGCATATTGTACATATGGAAAGTTAGGAGTTTTGTGGTACTTGTTCATGAGGTCAAAAAAAATTCTTCCGTATTTCTATCACATTATTCTTGCAAACCCCCCATGAACCATGGACCTTGCCGTTGGTGGGGAGGCTTGCGTGTCTCAGCGATACAGATGGCCGTACCATAGGTCCAACCACAACGGAGGGGTATCTGTTGAGAGGCCAGACAAACATGTGGTTCCTGAAGAGGGGCAGCAGCCTTTTTCAATAGTTGCAGGGGCAACAGTCTGGATGATTGATTGATCTGGCCTTGCAACATTAACCAAAACGGCCTAGCTGTGCTGGTACTGCGAACGGCTGAAAGCAAGGGGAAACTACAGCCGTAATTTATCCCGAGGACATGCAGCTTTACTGTATGATTAAATGATGATGACGTCCTCTTGGGTAAAATATTCCGGAGGTAAAATAGTTCCCCATTCGGATCTCCGGGCGGGGACTACTCAGGAGGACCTCGTTATCAGGAGAAAGAAAACTGGCATTCTACGGATCGGAGCGTGGAATGTCAGATCCCTTAATCAGGCAGGTAGGTTAGAAAATTTAAAAAGGGAAATGGATAGGTTAAAGTTAGATATAGTGGGAATTAGTGAAGTTCGGTGGCAGGAGGAACAAGACTTTTGGTCAGGTGAATACAGGGTTATAAATACAAAATCAAATAGGGGTAATGCAGGAGTAGGTTTCATAACGAATAGGAAAATAGGAATGCGGGTAGGCTACTACAAACAGCATAGTGAACGCATTATTGTGGCCAAGATAGATACGAAGTTCACACCTACTACAAGTTTATATGCCAACTAGCTCTGCAGATGATGAAGAAATTGATGAAATGTATGATGAGATAAAAGAAATTATTCAGGTAGTGAAGGGAGACGAAAATTTAATAGTCATGGGTGACTGGAATTCGTCAGTAGGACAAGGGAGAGAAGGAAACATAGTAGGTGATTATGGATTGGGGCTAAGAAATGAAAGAGGAAGCCGCCTGGTAGAATTTTGCACAGAGCATAACTTAATCATAGCTAACACTTGGTTCAAGAATCATAAAAGAAGGTTGTATACATGGAAGAATCCTGGAGATACTAAAAGGTATCAGATAGATTATATAATGGTAAGACAGAGATTTAGGAATCAGGTTTTAAATTGTAGGACATTTTCAGGGGCAGATGTGGACTCTGACCACAATCTATTGGTTATGACCTGTAGGTTAAAACTGAAGAAACTGCAAAAAGGTGGGAATTTAAGGACATGGGATCTGGATAAGCTGAAAGAACCAGAGGTTGTACAGAGTTTCAAGGAGAGCATAAGGGAACAATTGGCAGCAATAGGGGAAAGAAACACAATTGAAGAAGAATGGGTAGCTCTGAGGGATGAAGTAGTGAAGACAGCAAAGGATAAAGTAGGTAAAAAGACGAGGGTTGCTAGAAATCCTTGGGTAACAGAAGAAATCTTGAATTTAATTGATGAAAGGAGAAAATATAAAAATGCAGTAAATGAAGCAGGCAAAAAGGAATACAAACATCTCAAAAATGAGATCGACAGGAAGTGCAAAATGGCTAAGAAGGGATGACTAGAGGACAAATGTAAGGATGTAGAAGCTTATCTTACTAGGGGTAAGATAGATACTGCCTACAGGAAAATTAAAGAGACCTTTGCAGATAAGAGGACCACTTGTATGAACATCAAGAGCTCAGATGGAAACCCAGTTCTAAGCAAAGAAGGGAAAGCAGGAAGGTGGAAGGAGTATATAGAAGGTTTATACAAGGGCGATATACTTGAGGACAATATTATGGAAATGGAAGAGGATGTAGATGAAGACGAAATGGGAGGTAAGATACTGCGTGAAGAGTTTGACAGAGCACTGAAAGACCTGAGTCGAAACAAGGCCCCCGGAGTAGACAACATTCCATTAGAACTACTCACGGCCTTGGGAGAGCTAGTCATGACAAAACTCTACCAGCTGGTGAGCAAGATGTATGAGACAGGTGAAATACCCTCAGATTTCAAGAAGAATATAATAATTCCAATCCCAAAGAAAGCAGGTGCTGACAGATGTGAAAATTACCGAACTATCAGTATAATAAGTCACAGCTGCAAAATACTAACGCGAATTCTTTACAGACGAATGGAAAAACTGGTAGATGCGGACCTCGGGGAGGATCAGTTTGGATTCCGTCGAAATGTTGGAACACGTGAGGCAATACTGACCTTACGACTTATCTTAGAAGAAAGATTAAGAAAAGGCAAACCTACGTTTCTAACATTTGTAGACTTAGAGAAAGCTTTTGACAGTGTTGACTGGAATACTCTCTTTCAAATTCTGAAGGTTTCAGGGGTAAAATACAGGGAGCGAAAGGCTATTTACAATTTGTACAGAAACCAGATGGCAGTCATAAGAGTCGAGGGGCATGAAAGGGAAGCAGTGGTTGGGAAAGGAGTGAGACAGGGTTGTAGCCTCTCCCCGATGTTATTCAATCTGTATATTGAGCAAGCAGTAAAGGAAACAAAAGAAAAATTTGGAGTAGGTATTAAAATTCATGGAGAAGAAATAAAAACTTTGAGGTTAGCCGATGACATTGCAATTCTGTCAGAGACGGCAAAGGACTTGGAAGAGCAGTTGAACGGAATGGACAGTGTCTTGAAAGGAGGATATAAGATGAACATCAACAAAAGCAAAACGAGGATAATGGAATGTAGTCAAATTAAATCGGGTGATGCTGAGGGAATTAGATTAGGAAATGAGACACTTAAAGTAGTAAAGGAGTTTTGCTATTTAGGAAGTAAAATAACTGATGATGGTCGAAGTAGACAGGATATAAAATGTAGACTGGCAATGGCAAGGAAAGCGTTTCTCAAGAAGAGAGATTTGTTAACATCGAATATAGATTTATGTATCAGGAAGTCGTTTATGAAAGTATTTGTTTGGAGTGTAGCCATGTATGGAAGTGAAACATGGACGATAACTAGTTTGGACAAGAAGAGAATAGAAGCTTTCTAAATGTGGTGCTACAGAAGAATGTTGAAGATTAGGTGGATAGATCACATAACTAATGAGGAGGTATTGAATAGGATTGGGGAGAAGAGAAGTTTGTGGCACAACTTGACTAGAAGAAGGGATCGGTTGGTAGGACATGTCCTGAGGCATCAAGGGATCACAAATTTAGCATTGGAGGGCAGCGTGGAGGGTAAAAATCGTAGAGGGAGACCAAGAGATGAATACACTAAGCAGATTCAGAAGGATGTAGGTTGCAGTAGGTACTGGGAGATGAAGCAGCTTGCACAGGATAGAGTAGCATGGAGAGCTGCATCAAACCAGTCTCAGGACTGAAGACAACAACAACAACATTCTTGCAAAATCTTCCGATTCGAAATTTCTTCTGGGTACACAGCGCGTAGCCAATTTTCAGAAGAAGGCCACGGGATGGAACCTGAAACGCCGGATAGAAAGATCTGCAAGAATGAAGCGGTACTAATACCCAGGAACAACACATTGTTCACAGTTCAGATTACTAGTGGTGCTTGAAGAGAGTGGATCATACACTCCTGGAAATGGAAAAAAGAACACATTGACACCGGTGTGTCAGACCCACCATATTTGCTCCGGACACTGCGAGAGGGCTGTACAAGCAATGATCACACGCACGGCACAGCGGACACACCAGGAACCGCGGTGTTGGCCGTCGAATGGCGCTAGCTGCGCAACATTTGTGCACCGCCGCCGTCAGTGTCAGCCAGTTTGCCGTGGCATACGGAGCTCCATCGCAGTATTTAACACTGGTAGCATGCCGCGACAGCGTGGACGTGAACCGTATGTGCAGCTGACGGACTTTGAGCGAGGGCGTATAGTGGGCATGCGGGAGGCCGGGTGGACGTACCGCCGAATTGCTCAACACGTGGGGCGTGAGGTCTCCACAGTACATCGATGTTGTCGCCAGTGGTCGGCGGAAGGTGCACGTGCCCGTCGACCTGGGACCGGACCGCAGCGACGCACGGATGCACGCCAAGACCGTAGGATCCTACGCAGTGCCGTTGGGGACCGCACCGCCACTTCCCAGCAAATTAGGGACACTGTTGCTCCTGGGGTATCGGCGAGGACCATTCGCAACCGTCTCCATGAAGCTGGGCTACGGTCCCGCACACCGTTAGGCCGTCTTCCGCTCACGCCCCAACATCGTGCAGCCCGCCTCCAGTGGTGTCGTGACAGGCGTGAATGGAGGGACGAATGGAGACGTGTCGTCTTCAGCGATGAGAGTCGCTTCTGCGTTGGTGCCAATGATGGTCGTATGCATGTTTGGCGCCGTGCAGGTGAGCGCCACAATCAGGACTGCATACGACCGAGGCACACAGGGCCAACACCCGGCATCATGGTGTGGGGAGCGATCTCCTACACTGGCTGTACACCTGTGGTGATCGTCGAGGGGACACTGAATAGTGCACGGTACATCCAAACCGTCATCGAACCCATCGTTCTACCATTCCTAGACCGGCAAGGGAACTTGCTGTTCCAACAGGACAATGCACGTCCGCATGTATCCCGTGCCACCCAAAGTGTTCTAGAAGGTGTAAGTCAACTACCCTGGCCAGCAAGATCTCCGGATCTGTCCCCCATTGAGCATGTTTGGGACTGGATGAAGCGTCGTCTCACGCGGTCTGCACGTCCAGCACGAACACTGGTCCAACTGAGGCGCCAGGTGGAAATGGCATGGCAAGCCGTTCCACAGGACTACATCCAGCATCTCTACGATCGTCTCCATGGGAGAATAGCAGCCTGCATTGCCGCGAAAGGTGGATATACACTGTACTAGTGCCGACATTGTGCATGCTCTGTAGCCTGTGTCTATGTGCCTGCGGTTCTGTCAGTGTGATCATGTGATGTATCTGACCCCTGGAATGTGTCAATGAAGTTTACCCTTCCTGGGACAATGAATTCACGGTGTTCTTATTTCAATTTCCAGGAGTGTATTTACGTGACAGGGGATTGGGTGCACTTTGCCGCAAAAGGGAAAGTGGGGTGCTACTTGAAACAGATGTACAGGATCTGGTTTGGAAATATTATATTTATAGACGTAGAATGGTGTGCTAAGCACATACCTCCCAATAATGAAATCCAGTAGTGACGTCGGCAGACGACAGCCCTGTCGACATTAAAAATGTTTTATTTAGATCAAACACACAAAACCAAGAAATCCAGAGTATTTTACTTTTTACAAACAGCGATGACACATTGAAAGCGTACATGAGTTGTTTTTGGACTAGAGATATATAAAGTACCCCTGTTAATCTGACACAATTAAACTTTGCTCTTCAAAATAATGAATAAGGAACTTGTTAGCTACAAAATTAAACAAGAATCACTATCAATTCAGTTTATTACATTGAAAATACACGATAAAACACCTGGCAAAGATTGGCAGATCGGAGCTAATGCCTAGGAAAGGCTGGTTAAGGGATCTGGGGTCCGATTATAATGAACACCTAACAGTGAAAGACAATTATAATCGCGAATTCCTATCGTAATTTCCCAAATGTTAACACTGAAAGGATACACGTTTGCAGCTATGTACGAATTCAGATCATACTGGTCCTAAAATCTGCAAGCAAGTTCTCAGAGTGAAGCTTGAAATTACCGAAATTCAAAAGAAATGGCTTGATTGCCCCTACGGTTCGTCTCACTCTCACAGATAAAAGTCACAATGCTAATCTGCATGTGGGGACTGAAGCGGAATTGGACTCGCATTAGGGAGGACGACGGTTCAATCCCGCGTCCGATCATCGTGATTTAGGTTTTCCGTGATTTCCCTAAATCGCTCCAGGCAAATGCCGGGATGGTACCATCGAAAGGGCACGGCCGACTTCCTTCCCCGTCCTTCCCTAATACGATGAGACCGATGACCTCGCTGTTTGGTCTCTTCCCCCAAACAACCCAACCCCAACTGAAGTGGCTGCAAATTTAGTCTTTGTGCGCGTATGAGATCTAGTGATTTTCTAGCTACTGGTTCCTTAAAGGAACACACGCATTTCCGCTTTTTTGTTTGTCATGTCATTCCGATTGGTTGAACTACGAATATTCCGAGCGCCGACTAGTAAGAAGATGCTTTAAAAAAGGTTGGTTCCCTCTCTGACTCTGATTTCAGGCGGTTAATCAATATCACTCTCCACTCTTTGCTCTGGAAAGATGTGTGCTGCTCTCTCTGTCTGTCTCTCTCTCTCTCTCTCTGCGGCCACTGAGGCGATTCCTAGGTAGCACAGTCGAGTCTCTCTCTCTCTCTCTCTCTCTCTCTGTCTCTCTAACTTCTAATTTATTTGCGTTACCGAGATCTGGTGGCTCTTTCATTGTGTTAAACATTCTGTTTTAGCAGTGCCTGTGTTCGATGGCATCCCTCGACTTCCAAGAAGGTCTGATTACGGGATCTCACTCCAGCGGGCCGTTTCGTTCAGAGAAGGCCTTGTTTTCTACATTCTGTTCACTAAAGCGTCTTTCTGAACCATGCTAAAATAGCATTTCTCCTCCTTCTACATTCAAAAACACTCTGCTGGTGGCAATACAGTATAGGAAATAGCATTTGTATTGTGACTTCATCGACCGGCAAACAGTTAGGACTCCTCTAAAAAGACTGGTTGACGTGGGGCAGTGACCTGTGTAGCTGCCGACTAGTGCCTGCTGAGAATTCTCTAGGGGGTGGGGTCCACTGTACGGCTAATGTTTTTCGCTGTGTCCTCGTGCGCTTATAGCTCAACTTAAAATACTTCCAGAGTGGGATGTTATATTTATGTAGTTCACTTACCAAGCAATCGTGCATGCAGCACTTTCTCAAGTATCGTTTTCTGAAACATCTAGTTTTTCGCTTCGCTACAGCCGATTGTGCGTGTTCATCCCACTTTCTGTCGTATCATACGAGTGTTCGTTGACATATAACTTACGAGACGACGTCCAGTAGTCGCTGATGACGTCGTAATGGGAACATGTACGATTACTGCCTTTTTGTATCATTTAGCTCATGTTTCGCTATATTTTGGGAGTGCTGCCATTCATTACGCTAAGAGCAAATGTTTGTTGAGTCAGTTTGGATATCTGTACATGCTTTTGTAAAACAACAGCATCGGTACTGAGCTAATTAGTGCTCAGGCTATTTGAAAGTACATTTATCTGTATTGTAAAGAAAAACAACATTGCTTTACTTCCAGGTGAACTGCCAGAAGTTAGTTGTGTTTGAGATCATCAGTTGAGGCTAATGTACTGTTCTGAGTCTGATAAGAAATATGCGATCCAGTCATCTATATGTTTAGGCCGGCGTTTTCGAGTAAAGTTTCCTGGAGTAATACGGAGTGCAAATCAAACGGTGAGAGAACGGACCTGGAATAACGTGCGACGTGCTTCACTTAATGTGGCTGCCACACTTTTTGCCACAAAAATCTTCTTTGTTACATTTTCTACATAAGACGCTTCAGCCCTCCGAATTTGTATTTTCGAGTTAGTATCTTTTGTAAATGAAACTTCACTGCTGAGAAACTTTTAACTTTCCATATTTGACGAGACAATTCGTTACATCCCTATACAGCGAGTTAGAAGTCTTAAGCAGTCTTTCGAGTAGTGAAAGGTTCACTCCCAAAGGCATTTTCAGAGATCCGCTGAAAATTTGATTGCGAACTGTCTTGAGGCTGGCGGGTCGGTACTTCCCTCAGTCGTAAAGTGCAGACCGGCCGGGATCTTTGTCAATAACGGCGTAGCGAATGACCCCCACTAAATCTGGAAGCAAGCGATGTACGACCAGCAGCATTAGGCCTGTCGGTATAAATGCCAAGGCGGTTATCTGGGTCGTTTCTCCGTCTAATCCTTCGCATCGATGTTGGCAAAGTTCCGTGCTGAGCACATGAGAGATGATCAGATCAGACGACGCAGTTTATGAGGCTGTTACTACTGGCAGGATAATGCGTTCAAAACATCAGAAGTATTAATGACCCGTCTGCAAAATTTATGCAGCAGTACAGAACTACTTAATAGTTACTTCCCTGCAACGAGACGGTACGATGGCCAAGACTCGGGAGAAGAGGCTTTCTGATCTTTGTACGGCCGTCCTGATGTTGGTTTTCTATGGTTTCATTGAAATATCTTTGGGGGTTGTCTCCATTAACACGCTACCTTCCCGTCTTTTCTCCTAGTCTTCATCGCAACTATCGCTCCGTCATTAACGATCTTGACGGAAACTTAAAATGGTTCAAATGGCCCTGAGCACTATGGGACTTAACTTCTGAGGTCATCAGTCCCCTAGAACTTAGAACTACTTAAACCTAACTAACCTAAGGACATCACACACATCCATGCTCGAGGCAGGATTCGAACCTGTGACCGTAGCGGTCGCGCGGTTCCAGACTGTAGGGCCTAGAACCACTCGTCCACTTCGGCCGGTCGGAAAGCTTAACTCTAATATATCTCCTTTTCATTTTTTCTTTCTTTTATTCATGCTGATGTCATAATTATTTGCATTTTGTATAAACCATTGGTGCTAAGACTATGACTAATTTACGTAATGGATTGCTGTGTCAGAACACCTGAAAACTAGACGTACCATTTCACCACATTAAAGATAATAAAAACTGTTTCATTGTAAGGTACTGTTATATAAAGCGTTGCCTAGTTTATTTGGTATCGAATCACTATTTGTAAAACTTAAATGATTACGACTACCAGACAATTCCAGAATAGTAATAAGGAAACGTTTATTCACGTGCATTAGAGCAGCTCGTTACATTGCACGTCCAGCATATTACATTCGATCTCACTGATATCTTGCACTTCATAACGTCTTCCCAATTTGTTTCTTTTTTTTTATATTTGGAACTTTGTGGGAATGTAGTTGCACTTTTGGGAACAAAGTCAAGTTGTTTCAGAGTTCTGAGTTCAACAACGATTGATGTTGTTGCCTTTGGAAATTTGTTAGGCCATGACTACCTAGTGTCTACCTTTTTTTCCATCTCTCTTCTTGCCTGTTCCATTGTTATGGACCTTCTACCTAGCTAGTTAGTTGTCTCTTAGAATATTGTTCCTTAGTGTCGTACCTAATTGAAGTTTATGTTACTCTTCTTTCATACTATTCTAGTTTTCTTTCAGTCTATAGTTTCTTACTGTCCTACCTTCTTTATCTTTATCATCAAGTTCTTCTATTGTCATTCTTGGAACTTCTATTTACTATGCCACATAAGTGGAGTCAAAGTTCCCACATCTCATACATTCCTTACTTAATCCCAATTTGGCACAGCTTTTAGATTGCTAACCATTAAAATTGTAACACCATGAAAGTGTCATACAAAACTATGCCAGACTGGTATCAAGCATACAACATACCTGGATATGAAAATCACTAGCATTTCAGCACAATCGCACAAAGTGGGCAGACGTAGCTCTATATGCTTCTGCATGTACTGAAAGGCTGCGCAGTGTTTCTGTCATTCACAGATTACATTTGAAAGATGGTCGGGTCGGCCTCTCTCTTCTATAAGAAGGTGAAGCTTTAAACGCCTCGTGTCAGAAACTGTCATCGGCTGGATAGTAGTCTGTAGATACTGCGTTTTATTGTTCCACCGTGATCGGGATCCCACGACTGTCACGTGGATATAGAATACACGAATACAGGATTTCCATTCTCGACTCCACGCAAATTTCAGCCCACGTGGCCAGAACCACAGAGAACAGACGGCTCACTCCTCCATGCAGGCTGTTATGGCCGTGTCACTAATCTTGAGTCAGGCAATGGGTTTGATTGCAGGAATACAAGCATGCGCACGGGCAGTGCAAGAGCGTCTGGAGCTCCGCGGTCTGCCAACACGGCTAACACATTGGGCCTTCCCTGGATGCTCCATCAGAGAGAGGCAGCGATAAACTGGACAAAGGAGGGATACCACGTCGTGTTTTCTGTAAGCCGCTGATCTGCGTGCAGCACCACAACGGATGTAGCCGTGTGTGAAGGCTGGGAGAACAACGAACGTTGCTAGCCTGCATTCATCATCATCATACGGACCTAGTATGAGCATGGTGGTAAGAGGTGCCATTGGGTACACAACACGTTCACCTCTGCTTCACATAGCCGGCACTTTGAACAGCAGGCACTGAATTTATGACAGGTAAAGTACGGTGTCTACGCCCTACTTTCGACTTCTCTGTGGCGCTATCTTTCAACATGATGATGCGAGAGCTCTAGTTGCTTGTGCTGTTCTGACCTTCCTCAGTACAGGAGTGTTCGATTATGGCCGTGGCTAGTGCTTTCTGCTTACCACTCAGCTACTCGAAACATCTGAGGTTGCCAAGAGACTGGCACACTACCATTTGCCAGCCAGTACGATTGGTGGACTCTGTCAGAATGAGGTACTATCAGCCAAGTTATGTTCGACTTAGTTCCTAGCCAGCTCAAAGCTAATTTTTCTACCAGAGGTGACAGATAATACGTACTGCATTTCACGTACTACTTATTCTCAAATCACCTTCCGATTTTGTGATATATTGTTCCTACTGCACCGTATAAGAATAATATGTAAAATTTTGTTATTTCCTATCTTTCCTGTCACTGAAGTTTTAATGGCCTTCAATGATTGTGAGACAGCTAAGACATGCCACCGATATGTATCCAGGACGATTAAATACACTCAAAGACAATAAAAGAGACGCACCATGAAGGAGTTGTGCAAACTGGTCGCAAACTGATATTTATAGAGGAATCGACGGGAAATGCAAAATTGTAAACTTTGGCCGCCGATGTATGAATGTGTGACGCTGCAGCGCAAGTTCAACGTGCAACTAGCAAGAATAGTAAACAGCTTTCATAGGCAACAGCAAACATTTTTCCATGATGGCATTCACCGTATTGTCTCACAGTGAGATACATGTATTAACGACTGTGGTGCTTATTTTTAAAATAACAAACTTTTTTTATTGTCTCGTTTTCATGTGGCTTCCCTTCATATTCGTAAGATGGTTCAATCTTGTAAGTAGAAGAAACATTAATATAGCGTTCCTGGATGATAAATCCCGAGGTTATATCCAACTAAGCCGGCCGCGGTGGTCTCGCGGTTCTAGGCGCTCAGTCCGGAACCGAGAGACTGCTACGGTCGCAGGTTCGAATCCTGCCTCGGGCATGGATGTATGTGATGTCCCTAAGTTAGTTAGGTTTAAGTAGTTCTAAGTTCTAGGGGACTGATGACCACAGATGTTAAGTCCCATAGTGCTCAGAGCCATTTTTGTTATATCCAACTAAACTGAATTGTTCTGTAGGTTTTCCACTAACGAACAGACCACATAAACTGCCTTGTAAAGTCACCGGACGTGGCCCTCCTTTAAAAAAAAGTATCGGTTGTACGTCCTCGTCATCAAGGCAGTTAGCCAAGATCCCTGCTCCTTGAGACACATGACGTTCCACCGCCAGGCAACACAGTAGTCACTGCAGCATGGCAAAAGCTTACGGTAACAAGAGGAATGGCGGCCGTTACCAGTCCCCAGGTCAGGAACCTCAGGTTCACCAAACCCGTACCCAACCAACGAAGAATGAGCTTCCTGATGTGTTCGTCATTTTGCGTGGGCTGGGATGCGCCTGTGGCTTGTAGAATACCATGGACGCGGCGGTATTTATTCCACTGTTGCGTTCGTTAAATAGTAACCATTTGTCAGAATTTAATTTCTTCTCTCCAGAATGGGTCTCTCAGTTGATCATTTATTTCACTTATTTCAAGTCAGTGACTGTAAGTCAGTTAATTCTACTGAAGCTGAAATGCCGCACTCTTCACATGAAAACTCACGTGTATTTCCGCATAACGTCGAGCTACATACAAGTAGAATCTGTCACAACGATATAAGAAAACTAGACTCTCTTTAATTTTCTCTGTAATGTAATAATCAGTCTCGTAAATTTACATGAGGCTGGGAGAACAGTGTCCTGATCACATGCCAATCCATATCCGCGTCTAGTGACACCTGAGAGCCGAGGATGATACGGCGGCCGGTCGGTAGGCCTTCATGGCCTGTTCGGGTGTAGTTTTGTTTTAAAAAAATGTTCAAATGTGTGCGAAATCTTATGGGACTTAACTGCTGAGGTCATCAGTCCCTAAGCTTACACAATACTTAACCGAAATTATCCTAAGGACAAACACACACACCCATGCCCGAGGGAGGACTCGAACCTCCGCCGGGACCAGCCGCACAGTCCATGTTTTGTTTTCCAGTTTAATGATGTAATAATACAAACCAGGCCAAACAGAACATGCAAGCTGTATATGCCGGTACTTTAAATTCAATAATTTTTAAATGTTAAGCGATAACATAAAATTACAGATATAAATACAATGAGCAAAAAGAAATAATCAAATAACAATAAAAAACAGATATCTTGGAATTATGATTTGGACATACTTGGCCGTCAGATTTGGTTTATGTCTCACTATACCTATTTCTGTGACACGTGCAAAGAAAGAAGCATAGCTGACCCTTTAAACTACACTCATATCCACTCTAGAACAGTTTTGGGGCACTTTCTGAATTCAGAACGGAACAAAACGGTCTCCTCCATAGCAAGAATTCTTCATTCTGGAAATATTAACTAAGAAAAACTTAACTCGCGCTCTTCACGCGTGACACAGCACGAGCCTTCTATAGTGTGACGAATAATAGCTTTTGACACTACAACGAAGAATATCCTGCTAAACAACTTAAGTTCGTTTGGGGTATCTAGCCAAATTCCTGGCTAGGATAAAGTCACTCTAAAACGAAAAAAAGCCAATACATTATTCAAGACAGAGAATCGAACAGAGACCCACAAGAAATGTCAGATACGATTACATCGTAGGGAAGTATTTCAGAGGCCACTACTCTCTGTGTTCCATATTGATGAATTAATAGATAATCTTATCTACAATCCCTTTGTTATCTGTGGATAAATGTTATAAGAAGATAGTTTAGTAACATCCGACAAGCACTTGAGAAGAAACACTCATCGCGAACGATTACGAAGTAGCTGTAAATGTTGCAAAACGTGAAATTATGCAGACTGACATTCACTCTGCAACTGAGCGTACGTTGTGTTTAACTACCTGATGGATTAAAACTGAGTGCCGGACTAGATATCACACCATCGACTTTGGCGGTCATTGCTCTTATCACATTAGAGGAAACAGGACTCCTCCCTACGGTCGTACGTCTATCAGCATCTCTCTCTTACTTTCGAAACTGTAAAGAAGCTTTCCTGCAGACCTTATTCTTACTGGACTAGCATTTCCCAAGAAAAAGAAGAGCATTGCCAGTAAAAGGCAATAGTTCAGGTTGGTGGCCCAGTCTAGCACACAGTTTTAATGTGTCAGCAGTCCACAAACTGTGCACCTTCCGCTGCAGAGTAAAGTGTTTATTCTGGAACCAACCTCCATACTTTCGTGGTAGGTACCTTCATATTTGAATCTGTGAAGATGGGTCGTACCCTATGCCTAAACAGTTAAGCTGAACGGCAAATGCGTGGCATAGACTACCGGTTCGGAGCACAATTTCACTTAGAGAGGTTCATTAAGTCGTGATTTCCGTAAAACGTAAAAATAAAAGAGCCTTTGACAACTCGACCGAGAACTCGTAGTCAGGATCAGTCATGCTTTAGGAATGTCTGAACATAATTACATGTCTGGTTTCTGAATTCGCATTGTTTGAGTTCGTGATAAAGCAACTGACACTGCATTTCGTGGGAAACGCACCGACACTGTTCTCTCCACTGTCTGTGACACACTCATCGACTTTGTGAGTTCCCAGAAACTCTCCAAATATGTTAAACATTTAAGCTTCTTAGGAAATCAGCTCTCTAGCTGGAGAACGATTGCCTTGTTTCTCGTCCGCGGTCATCCTCTTTAACTTCATTTACCTCTAATAATCACTCTTTTGATGCTACCGCCTCTTAGAACCACTGGTAACCGAATTTCTCAAACCTCTTGATCAAAAAAGTTACATTGCGTCACAGGTAACTCTCTCGACACAGGTGCAATGAAAGTTTTTCCGAGAGATTTGTGGAAAATTCCCCCACCTCCAAAGGCTCCCGACAAAGGAATAATACCAGTTGCCATACGGTTCGAAACAACACTGAAGCTTGAACCTGTTTCAGCGACTATGGCGGTGTATTGCATCGCACTTAAACCACCTTGATAATATGTTCCAGATAAAAATGCAAATAGAATAACTACTAAACATCGGTATTGGCATTGAAAAGTGTATATTCTCACTGATAGGGTAATGAAGACTCTATAATAATCGTCTCGATCTTCAATATAAGTAAAATGGAATGCTGCAGATCTCATACATTTAGAATTTTAGCCATAGGAGAATCCTGTTGATTTCTGCTCTTTCGGTTGCCTTTAAAAGTTCACAAGAAGACAGTTTTTTTTGCCGCAAATATCAGTTGTGAAAAGGGTTCGCCCACCGTACACAACGCAGCGCCAGAGGGAGCAGTGGTGTGTTCCACCGGCTATTCGTTAGCTGTTGGGTGGGACATAGATGGAAGGCTACACGCCACCGCTACCACTAATGCTGAGGAACGGCGCGCAATTTTAGCTCTCCCGTGGCGGACACTTTATCTCGCTTTCAGAGGGGAAATAGTCGCGAAACGTGGCTGATATAGCATCTAATAGCGGTTATAGGGTTGAAGTTTCTGGCGAAAACCACTAACGCAATAGTAAGTGCGCTATTTGGTATAAAGGAGAAAATTAATTGGACAAGGTAATATGATCATGTATGCAATAACAAAATTCAAGGGAAACATAGGGCATACTATCTCCTTCCAGTGTTAAAGCGTGCTACCTAAATGGTGAGAATGTATACGCATTAGGATTTTACTTACGTCTATACTGCGCAAGCCACTATATGCTGATGAGGAAAAACATTACGACCACCGCCCAACATGGCACTGAATGCCGCCTGAAGGCATTGAGGGACGTGACTCAGTAAGAAAAGTATGTTAGCGGAGAAGAGACAAATGGGGAACCATTCTAGTTCTGATATAGGCAGCAAATGGAGAAATTACTGACATAAGCGACTTTGATTAATGTCAGATTCTTATGCACCAATGAGTGGGAACGATCACCTGGGAAACGTCGAAGCTGAAAGGCTGTTTGCGTACTCCTGTCGTGAGTATGTAAGGAAACTGTATGGAGAACAGTGAAATCACAAGTAGGAGACAAGATGTTAGACGTCAACACACCACCACTTGACGTGAAGTTCAAAGGCTTCCCGAATTTGCAAAGCGGGATAGGCGAAAGTGTGTGGCAGATCTGCAGAGCACAAGCTGGTGCAGGCATAGGAGTTTCGGTGTACACCGTCCAGCGCACGTTGTTGAACTCCGCTGTAGAAGACTGCTACATTTCCCCGTGTTGACCCATCGACACTGTATCATCGAGGCTGGGCAGTAGATAGATGGAAACGACTCATCCGGTCAGCTGAATCACGGTTCTTGTTTCATCTCGTCGATGGTCATGGCCAGATACGAACGGCTGCCCGAAAAATGCAACACGCGAAGATCTCAGGCCGGTGGAGACATCATTATGTTTTGGGGGACACTCACCTGGGCATCCATGGGACTTGTGGTAGTAATCGAAGGGACCATGACAGCTGGAGAGTACGTGTACGTTATTAAGGACCACTTGCAGCCGTTCGTGCTTTATATCCTCCTCGACGATAATTATGTATTCCAGGCGGATATCTGTGCCCGTCACAAGGCCAGAATTGTGCTACAGTGTTCTGAGGAGAATGATGATAGTGAACCCACGTAGATGTTTTGTCCACCAAATTCACGTGATCTGAACCCGATGATATACGACTGGGGATCTATGGAGGGCCAGCTCTGCGCCCCAGAACCACCTGTGCGTAATTTACGCGAACTGCGTAGTTTTTGCGTAGACCTATGGTGCCACTTAGCTCTAGAAATTTGCCAAGGACTTGTCGAATACATGTCACGCAGAATCATTGCTGAATTCAGTTCCAAACATGGATCACTACCTAAACATTAACCAGGTGGTCATAATTTTTTGCCCCATCAGTATGCCTAAGCAGTAACGACCCTGTAACACCAACTTGTGATATCCTCGAAATTACGTTTATATTTACTGACTTCGTGTTGAGTTCCGGCAGGAAGGAATTCTTAAATCCTGTCTCAAATCTAGCCTGATACTTATGTAACGTCGTCCTTCGTTCACTGAACGGCAAAGTAGAACTGTGTGGACAGGATTACAAGTGGAAATTGTCAGATATTAAACACATTGCGGTGTTAAATGTTCGTTACGGCTGATATCTTTGGTTTCAGAGCCGCCATGATTGTTGCAACCTGTTTCGTCTCAGACACAGCAACGAAAACAGCCATTCTTGTTGATTTCGGGAGAAGTTGCGTCGTGGACTGTTATGTTAGCCTAGTCCTACTTCAAACAGGCAAACATCGTCTGACTGAAACTTCCTGCCAGATGAAAACTGTCTGCTGGCCTATGAGGTCGAGCGGTTCCAGGCGCTTCAGTCCGGAACCACGCAGCTGCTAAGATCGCAGGTTCGAATCCTTCCTCAGGCATGGATGTCTGTGATGTCCTTAGGTTAGTTAGGTTTAAGTAGTTCTAAGTCTAGGGGACTGATTGACCTCACATGTTAAATCCCATAGTGCTTAGAGCCTTCAGGTCAATACGAAGGAATCAATATTTGATATTGCAAGAAGGGGTGAGAGCGATTACACATACTGAAGAGTTCAAATATCTTACAGTAAGGCTCACACAAGATGGTAAACAAGATAAACAAATTAATTTTAGGATAATTTCTGGAATGTTTGCTACTGGAACAATTTTATGGGGTCAACAGAATAGAAACGAAATAAGATAAAATATTTTCAAAACAATTGTTAGTTCATGATGAAGTCTTCTCGGGTTATCAGCCGAGTCAAGGCGTCGTTCTGCGGCAACGTCTCAACAGGCTTCCTAGTTGCCATTTCTGCCTGAAGATGACAAGTGGGAAACTTGTTGAAACGTTGCCGCAGAACGACGCTTTGACTCGGCTGATAACCCGAGAAGACTTCATCATCGAGATTCGCCGAGATTGTCTAAATTCGCAATTGTTGGTGCATTATGACATATTGATCACAAGTGTGGACAGTTAGATCCTAGTTAATGAAAGAAATATGGCAACTACGAAGGGCTTTTGGAGACGATCTCCAGGTAAATCATGGAGAGAAAAGGTCAGAAATGAAGCCATCAGGAGGAAAATAGGATTTCGCGAGTTCGATTACCGATTTTATAGAAGAAAAGCAGCTCATATGATAAGCTCATACGAAAAAGGTATCAGAAAAGAGGGATTGCCCCTACGGATCATGAAAGGGAATCACCAGGAACAAACAGAACCGGGAGCCCACCGGATACATGGACGCAAGGAACTGGCATCACTTAGAAGAAACATTATAGAAAATTTATCGACAGACAAACACAAACCGCGAATGAATATCAAATTTGATGTGTAATCTTGGGTTACTCCGGTAACAACATTGCAAAACCGAAAATAATATATCTTTTCATACGGTAATTGAAATGATCAGCCTACATTGTGAAATTTTATCAGCCACGTTTGTGTCGCGCAGTAGTAGTTTTAACCTCTCATCACTACTCCCAGGATCAGTGGCGTTAGTTGGAACGTGACTAGGGGCTCTGCAGAGGGAGGAAAGACAGAAGAGACGAGAGAGGATAATCTTGGCTCTGCGTATTGTCGTGGACTCGTTGCTAGTGAATTAATACTGGAAGTAATTTCCGGCAGACGGGCAGACGGGCATTGTCGCTGTCGCTGTAGAGCAGCCAACCTTTGGCTGCAGCTTGGCTATCTGCCAGCCACCTTTAGGTGGCACTGCCTGCAGCCGCCAGCATAGTTTTCCTGCTCATATATAGTGTTACGAAGTTAGAGCCAGTGCGCATTCATACATATCTCCTGAGTGGGTAAAATACGTGTTGACCATAATGAGTGAAATTATCGAAGTCATATGATAATTCAGATTCATACACTACTGCCGACAGCTGTGCGCTATCGTAACATGTGATCCCCCTATCTAAAAGCAATGAATACAAAGTTAAATTTTTATAAAGGTTATTCGCACATTCTGAGAAAGTCGCACGGCAGACCACATACACTGCCTAACAAAAACGTTAAACTCTCAGAAGATATGGTCGTATTTCAATGTATGTTCGTACACATACACAAAGTTGGCGGACGTGCAAATGACTAGAGGTGGAATTATGTGTGAGAGGTAGAACGGCCACAAGAGTGCACTAGCGTTGTTCATGTTTGGAGTCTTTACCACTTCCAGTAGGGCGTGTACCGTCTGTGAACAACACCAGATGGTGAGTGATCACTGCGAAGGATATGGAGATTCTGCCTAGCCGTGTGAGCTAACGTTATCAGCAACTGACAGAAGTTTGATAGAGGCCTCATTCTCGGTCTCCATGTAACCAGTCGGTCGAATCGTACAATATTCAGATTTGTGGGACATTCGGGTGTGACTGATGCTCGATGTTGGACTACATGGGCACGTAACAGAAGGCTTACTCATCGTTAAGGTTTCGATTGACCACGTTTGACGCAACAAGCTCATCGCAACTCCTTCAGATCTTCGCCTGTCACCCGAAAACAAGTAGTACATTCCCTGAAACCTTCTGTGTCATCCCGTAACACTGGTCGGAGATCAGCAGCTCCCAGACTAGGTATTTACCGTCCTCCACGTAGGCAAAACACAAACCGTGGCGTTTGGAGTGTATCGTGACCCTGAGGCATGAAATGCTGGTGAACGGCATCTCACTGTGTTCAGCAATGCCGGGGGGGGGGGGGGAGGGGGGGGAGGGGGGGGGGCGGGGAGCGGCGTCTTGTCACGGTCCGCGCGGCTGCCACCGTCGGAGGTTCGAGTCCTCCCTCAGCATGTGTGTGTGTGTATGTGTCGTCCATAGCGTAAGTTAGTTTCAGTTAGATTACATAGTGTGTAAGCTTAAGGGACCGATGACCTCAGCAGTTTTGTCCCATAAGACCTTACCATAAATTACCAAATCTGTTCAGCAATGAATCTCAGTTCTGCATTATCACGAAAAACGTAGTCGGCGGATATGGCGACAACCTGGGAAGTAGACAAACACTTCAACTCTCTTGGAGAGATCATCGGTGTTAAATCTGGCATCGTGGTGTGCGGAATTATCGAGTATGAGTTCGGGTCACAATTGGTAGTGACTGAGGAAACTCCGACGGCACGTGTGGGTCCCCATGTGCTACATCTCATGTGACAGCATCGGGTTGACATTTTTCAACAGAGTAATGCTCGTCACAAACAACAAATGCCTCAGTGAACTGTCTTCGTGATTTTGAGGTACTCCCGTGGCAATCAAAATCTCCACATGCGTCCCCGATAGAACACGAGTGGGATCATCTCGAGCGATAATTTTGTTTACAGTACAGAACAATCAACATACGTATACTGTTGGTAACAATCTTAGGACATTAACGAACAATAAAAAACTTAAAAAAACTAAACAAGTATTTCTTATTACTTAACTTTTGTGACTTAATCTTCGTCTTATATCTGAGCTTCGCACATATTATATCATGTTACAGCGTATTCATTACACAAAAATTTTTGATAATGTAATGCATGCATTTTTTGTCTTCCGATTTCTTTCGTCTTGGTCAGACTTGGCATATAGCACTGGGTTTTTCACCGTTGAAACTTCAGTTTCATTGGTAAATCGTTTTATAACTTGCTGTAGAGTATGGGACACATTTTAGATTGTACTCGTATGCGCATCTTCGTCCAGTCACACAAAATTCTTTCTTCTTGTCTGCCCATCTATAAAAATAGAAAATAATGTTGTTGTTGTTGTTGTTGTTGTTGTTGTTGTTGTCTTCAGTCCTGAGACTGGTTTGATGCAGCTCTCCATGCTACCCTATTCTGTGCTAGCTTGTTCATCTCCCAGTACTTACTGCAACCCACATCTTTCTGAATCTGCTTAGTGTATTCATCTCTTGGTCTCCCTCTACGATTTTTACCCTCCACGCTGCCCTCCAATGCTAAATTTGTGATTCCTTGATGCCTCAGAACATGTCCTACTAACCGGTACCTTCTTTTTGTCAAGTTGTGCCACATACTGCTCCCCAATTCTATTCAATACTTCATCATTAGTTAGTTTACTCATTTCGTATGTACTTAGACATTGTAAATAATAAAAAAATACAATAAACCAAGAGCAATACGCATAAAATGACGTTTTAAAAAACATGAAAGCGAATTATATACTTACGTCGACCCTCGCGCGGTGAGCTAAATGCCACACTTCCATGATCGGCCAAAGCAACTGCGAGAGACACCCCGCGCACTGAAATAACTGTTTGTGCATGTCGGAGGACGTATAAAACACGACTGCTGAGCGAACGAGAACCCTGTAGGCATTACTGACAAAATACAGAGTGACTTAAAATTTCTGTGAGCAAAATGCTCATAACGCTAGTACTCGCGGGTTAATCGAAAGGTTTACATTTCAATAATATTTCTTCTAATTAAGGCAATATTTCGTGCTGAACACAGTGGTGTGTCGTAACCACGCACTCGCAATTATTTTACAACTTCTCGTTTGCATGTCCATATTTTTGCTTCTAGTATCGTTCACTTTCACCCGTGTCAGTTTTCACTGTTAACGATCTTTGCTTCTGTATTTCACTGCTATTAAATGAGTGTAGCGCTTCGTATCCTCCCAGCTTAAAATGTTGAGAGATTTTATCTTTTACTCACCTGCATCTATAGATACAGTGCAAATTGTAAAAAATTTATGAAATTTTAAAACGCAAAGAACAGTTTTAAGATTTACCTTTTAAAACATGATCTCACTTAAAATTTAACCTTCAGGGGTTGTTCGGTATAGAGTTCTGTGATGTTTAGAAGCACTTACTTAGTAACATAAGTGTAGAGCAAGTTTATTTAGTCCTCCCGCCATCCTAACTTGTCTTGTTCTATTAATACATGTTTGAAACTGCCTCCTACATGTCCTTACAGACAGCATTTACTTGGTTTTCTTTGTAAAGGGGCATAGAAAATGCATGAAGGGAAGCAGCTGGAACTATTACTCGGACATGCTAACACTGCTCCAGTCTTCTGAGTCTCTAAACGCAGCCACCGAGGCGTGATGTTGCACCTTATCGGAGAGCTAGCAGCGTACACGAAAGAAATATTAATCTTGAACGCATGAATGGCAATGTTGTCCCAGTAACCAGAGCGGAATGAGGCCTGAAATTTATGGAAGCTCTAATATGGCGTGTGAGGCACAGATACGTAATATACTGCGGCACTTCATGATTACAGGGAACGTACGTTCCTCTTTACCATTTAGATAGGGAGTAATTATTTACACCCTATTGCCCCCAAAGTGAATAAGGCCATATGCGTTATGGAATATACTAATTTTATGGGCAGTAAGGGACCTTGTTTATCACAAACCGGAGACAGGTATGTTACTGTAAGCGCGTAATATTGAAGAAAGGCAACCATTCCGATATTACATAGTTCGCTTCTTAACTGACGACAATGATAACACAAATTTAAAAAAAGAAACACGTAAATGAGCATGAGAATTTAAGCACATCAGGTGAAAGAAAAGTATCTGTAGAGTAGAGGAACTGAACAGATCCTTCAAAAAGTCAGTAATTTCATTGGCCAATCGTAACCTCCCAGCTTAAAATGTTGAGAGAGTTTATCTTTTTGCTTACCAATATTTATAGAGCCAATGTAAATTGGAAATACGTAATTTATGAAATCTTAAAATTCGAAACTTGCTGATCTGTTTCGACACCAGTAGTACCAGTGCTCTGTGAGAAGGGGATACACTGTGTGCCAAAGAAATATGCTGTGCCTCTGTATGAGACCGAATTTCTCTAATTTCAACACCATGATCGCGTTACGTGAGATGTGTGGGTGCTTCTGAAAAACAACTGAAATGATTTTAAGACCGGCTGAGTAGGCAAGATTACATTGGTGGCATGTGAGAGGTCGGCACATAAAAGATTGGCCTGTGTCAGATGTAAGATACGTCCAGCTCAGGTGAGCCATCCGTCAGGTGGGGACGTAATGCTCGCCAGCCCCCTGGGTGCTATTCCAGAGAAGTAGCGTGTGTGCCGGCCCCTCGCCCTTTTTCATCAACACGAACGTGACACAACTCTGTACACGTCACAACCATCCAGAAAAACTTGACACCTCATAACAGGTCGGAAATAAGCAAGAGCAAACCGCCTACACTAAGATCTTCCCCAATACACCCATTTCCAGAGTATGTTACTGACTGTGACTTACTTGTATTGTCTCCTCGTATTCATCACAATACGGAAAGCCTTGGGATACTTCCTAATATCAGGTCGGATCTCCTTTTGCCCAGCGTAGTGCAGCAACGACGTGGCATTGATTCAACAAGTTTTTGGAAGTACTCTGAATAAATATTGAGCCACGCTGTCTCTATAACAGCCCATATTTGCGAAAATGTTGTTGGTGCAGGATTTTGTGTACGATCTGACTTGTCGATTATGTGCATAAATGTTCGATGGGATTCCTCTCAGGCAATCGGAGTGACCAAATCATTCGATCGAAGGGTCACAGCGTTTTTCAAACGAGTCACGAACACTTGCGGTCCAGTGACATGGCGCATTGCCATCCATACAACTTCCATCATTGTTTGCGAACGTGAAGTCCATGAATAGTAACAAGAGGTCTCCAAGTAGCCGAACGTGACCATTTACAGTCAGCAATCGGTTCAGTTGGATCAGAGTTTCTAGTCCATTCTTTCTAAACATAGCCCACACAGTTATGGATCCACCGTCACCACCTTGCACTCTACCTTGTTGACAGCTTGGGCCCATGGCTTCATAAGGTCTGCGTCACACTGGAACCCTACCATCAGCTCTTACCAACTGAAATCGGGAGCCATCCGACCAGGCCACGGTATTTGTCATGCGGCCATAATCACGTGGGATACCTTTTCACATGACTCACCTGGGTACAAATAATAGCTCCGTGAATGCACTGCTCTTTCATGCCTTGTGTAAGCGGTACTGCCGCCATTTGTGTACTTGCATACCACAATCTCAAGGCTATTGTCAAATCAGGACAATGGACACAATCACTTTGCGGAGAAAATATACTAGCCGTGCTAACGGTGTACGATGAACCATAGACGTCTGTGAACAATCCCTCTGAAACCTCCCAGCTTAAAATTTTGAGAGATTTTATCTTTTTATTCACCCGTATTTATACAGGCAGTGAAAACTAGAAGCACGTAATTCATGAAATTTTAAAACTCGAAATTGTACATGGTGAAACACAGTTTGGAATATTTCCCACCCCTTCTAAAACATTGTTACTTTGTTACATAAATAAATCTGTATCATTTATTTTCATATTTCCTGTATAACAGACACTTTCAAGTCTGTATGTGGCTTTTGTTCTTTGAAAATAACACTACCTCTGGTTTGTTGGTTCGCTGTTCCTTAACAATCGCATGGTCTCTCTCTCTCTTTCTCTCTCTCTCTCTCTCTCTCTCTCTCTCTCTCTCTCTCTCACACACACACACACACACACACACACACACACAAATACACGCGTACGTCCAGAATAATGGGAGAGCAGGCCTGACTCATTGGTTATACCGCGTCAGGCCAAAAACATTCGAGACTGGGTTCGGAAAAAAAAGAAACAAAAACGTTAAGATTTAAGTGTCAATGCTTTAGGTGTTCTATACAGTCGCCCCCACACCCAATTAAGTACAACTCACAGAATTCTCAACAACAATGTGTAACTGTCAGAGAAGTCCGTCTATGAGACGTTGCTCAATTCGCACGTCGCATTGGCTTGAATGTTGAATATGTCGACAGAGCGTTGATCCTTCATGTTAATTTCTGCACTGTGCAGTTTTGTGGAAAGGTCGTGTTGATAGTAAATCTCATCACACCTGATGATTTTTTTAGAGAAAAAAATTGTCCATGTTTTGCATTTCTACCAAGTTGCGGAGGGCGTCCGCTTGAAAGTATCGTCTACTATTAAAATTCAGAGACTGTACTTCCGTAGAAGAGTCAAACAAAATATTGCTTCCTCCTACGTATATATATCACGAAAAGACGACAATGAACAAAGTAAGATCATTCGACGATAAAGAAAAAAATTTGAGTTGTTCGAGCCCTTACGGAGGCTTAACAGCAATCGTTATTCCCACGAACAGTACGCTACTGGAACAGAGAAATGGGGAAGTGACACTGGTACACAAAGTCCCTCAGCCACGCACTGTAAGGTGCTTAGCGGAGTATACATGTAGATGCAGATATACAGATTCGGCAGATTCGAGAAATGATGTGTGGCGTAAACATACCGTAATAACGGTACGCGACTGTACCCGGCACGGCGTAATTTACGTTCTGCGGGAAGATACATCCTGCGTGTTAAACAAACGCGAAGGAATACGTAGCGCGTTGCTCACTTTCGTGTTAAACCTACAATGACTACAATGAGCACAGTATACAGATATGGTTCAAATGGCTCTGAGCACTATGGGACTTAACATCTATGGTCATCAGTCCCCTAGAACTTAGAACTACTTAAACCTAACTAACCTACGGACAGCACACAACACCCAGTCATCACGAGGCAGAGAAAATCCCTGACCCCGCCGGGAATCGAGCCCGGGAACCCGGGCGCGGGAAGCGAGAACGCAACCGCACGACATATACAGATATGCTCTGCTGAAAAAAAGGGAATATAAACTAGGCCTGACAAGAAATTAACGATACTGATATCGCAGGTTTGTGTACTTAACTAAATACTTTCAATCAGTGGTGATCTGCATTGGTTCGTTCCTCTGCATGTCGTTGGCTACGTAGAAGCTCCGCTGATTTTACTTTCCTCCAGAGCTCAGGAAGGCGGCTGTAGAGAAGTGGTCGACGGCTGGCGCTGCTCATCAGCGTCACAGCGCAAGCACCAGCTTGAAAATGGAGAAAGGGCGCACCCTCATACACCGCGAAACGTGGGAGACATACGTCTTTAGCCATTCGATCAGTTTCGATCCTTATCTAATTTCCGATATTGGCATTTCCATATTGCAGGATCGTGGAGTATCCTACCTTTAAAAATGTGTTTAATTTCTATGTTTGATTAAATACAGTACAGTACAATAATATAATTGCGCTTTTTTGCGGTTGGTACTCCTAATACAAAGGTAATACATTTGTCAAGAGGCGATAATACCTGCGTCGATCATTCTCTGACAAATTTTATGGCATACCAAGGTCTGAAGACAGAAAGATGGAGTACATTCGCCATTGGGAGTCACGATCTAATTTTAGGAGCAAGAGGTTTTCTTATTTTGGCGTCATAAATCACGTGTTATCGTTCTCGTGACCAAACAAAAGCGTGGCTTCTGCAAGGCTGTGCGTAGTGTAGTTGTGAAGGCGTGCAGCGATAAGGCGGCCCGTCTTCCAGAACGGTGCCCAGATAAGCCAGCATGCCGCTGGGTGACGGCATCGATAGCGCCTCCAGCCGGCAACTGAGCACGCCGATAACGTGGCCCGTTAGTACGTCCTGCTGGCCCACAACAATAGTCCACTGTACACTCAGACTAGCCTCGGCTAATACCAAGACACAGCGACTGGGGGCCCGACAGAGAAATCTGACCCAGACATATCAAATGTGTCCACGCCTTACAAATGTTTACGGTTCGTGGCTGGTTGTCGAAGACGCAGCAAAGCTCGTTACAATAATTTCCATACACTTATGTAATGTACTGTGCAGCAGTATTTAGTATCTGGAAAACCGAACAAATGCAGGGTGAATCCGAACTTCAAAAGTGAAAAAGCCGTGTAATATGCTATCTCCAAATCGTGCAACACGGACCACACTAGCATATAATTACGTGTGACTCAATAGCCTGCTGGTGCAAGTCTCTCAATTGGACGTCACTTTAGCGAACTCTGTGTTCCTGTCCAACCCTAGAAATCATATGGATAACAGAGACCTATAATGTAATGGAATACAAACCACGTGTCGTTCCTGGCGAATATTCACAGCACTGAGAGGTGAAGACTAGGCCAAAGACAGATTGAAAATTTCGTGGTTCGACCGGTATTCGACTTTCCCATTTTCAAGCACGCGCTCTACCACCAGAATACCAGACTCAACAACGCAAAGTAATGCAACAATCTTCAATCGATGCACGAATACTATGATGTGGCTGCTATCGCTCAGAAACGGAGTGTCGTTCCGCTCTCCCATTGCTTTCGGTGCATATCAACCAATTCTTCACCAGAACAACGGTAAAGCGACATCTATGATCACAAATGACGAATATAGTTCAGTGGAGAGACCACCGCAAGGTTTTGCAGTAACGGACCTGATGTAAGACTTAATACTATACACGCCAACCTGCCGTGTTTCGGTTTCAAGAAAACTGAATTGCTCTCTTGCAGACAGAAACCACGGAAAAGAAAGCAAACTCAGTGAACTGCGAATGCAAGTTTTTCTGAAGAGTTAGAACGTTCGATTAAGTGTACAGTTATACCGAAATGGATAGTGACCAGTACCAACACGTAACTAAATTCTGAGTGTTGGTAACTGGGCCGCGCTGGACTAGCCGAGCGGTCTAGGGCACTGCAGTCATGGACTGTGGGGCTGGTCCCGGCGGAGGCTCGAGTCCTCCTTCGGGCATAGGTGTGTGTGTTTGTCCTTAGGATCAGCTTAGGGACAGATAACCTTAGCAATTAAGTCCCATAAAATTTCACGCACATTTGAACATTTGATTTGATAACTGGAAAAAGTGATGCTAAGCCGTAGAATGTCAGATAAATTAAGCAACACTATGTTTGATAGCAATTATGAAAACTGTACGTTGCGTAGTAGTGATAATTTCTCGCCTTTCCCTGCGCTATTCGACGTGGCTGCCAGCAACGCTCATTTCTGTGCAACAAGAGTAGTAGTTCAGGTATTTTTATTTTAGCTGGGTGACCTGTTTTGCTGCAATTAGATATAGCTTTTTGTCTCAATTGAAGGTCAATGTGGTTTCTGCGATGTGCGTGCTATTTTCATCGTACGATGACAGAAAGATAATCATCCTTCAATTTTTTAAATGTTTGGCTTTTGGCTTATAATCTGCGAGCCACACATCCATCTCGCAGTGTTTTTAGAAATTTTTTTGTCGTGATATTACAGGGTAATGTTAGATTTATTAAAATTTTGTAATTGTTCTTAAATTAAAATTAATATTTTGATGAAGGAAAATTCCTGTATTAGTTGTTAATGGTTGATGACACCTAATTAACTGTTACAAGAAATCCGATTCCTGTTTCGTATACAGTCTACGTGCGAATAAAATGTGATTTACATCTTTTATTCTACCACATTCAGAGGAAGAATTATTTCGTACGTGTATTCGGTGAAGATGGCTTCATAAAATCTTAGTCGAATTACGAAATTTACCAGCTTTTTACACCCCTTCTCCGTGTGGAACCATATATTTAGTGACATTAACAGACCATCGATACTTCTTAGAAGGGGGTAGCATCATATACTCCCTCGTATACGGATGTTCAGTTGTGTTCTGGTCACGAAAAATTCCTCCTTTACTTTTCTATCACTGTGGTATGCTTACTTAATGAGCCAGTGGAATATGGGATACAAGAAGTAACCTAATGAAACACACTGAAATATGAAGAGGATTTCCCTAGTTGCAGCAGCGCGGAGTGGCCGCGCGGTTAGAGTTGCTATGTCACTGATTACGCTTCTCCTCCCGCCGGAGGTTCAAGTCCTCCCTCGGGCATGGGTGTGTGTGTTGTTCTTAGCGTAAGTTAGTTTCAGTAGCGTGTAAGTCCAGTGACCGATGACCTCAGCAGTTTGGTCACTTAGGAATTCACACACATCTGAGCATTCTTTAGTTGCAGAAAGTTTAATTTCTTCTGATGTTACAAAAAGTTTTAATAAAATCGTTATGAAATATTCGAGAAGTAATTCAGGTGGATAAATTGCGTAGTTTTGCATGGAAACATGTTTATGTCTGCGACAAAATCTGAGTTAATTCAAACATTTCTGTTTTACGCTTCGCAGATGCATCTCCCGACATTTCTGATGCAACGAGCTTCTCAGTGTTAAAAGAAATATCTCTCTGGCAGTGAACTGGAATGACTGCAAACTGAAAAAGCGGAGAAAAATTCCACTGCAGACGCCGCTCACAAATAGAAATCTGTGAGTCGGTATTTGTCGCAGTGAGACAATCGGCGTACCAAACGATATTACCATTACTGAGTACATCTGACAAACGGCAAAAGCCATTACAAGGAAGAAATGCAATGAAAAAAATGAAACGCTATGCCAGCAGAACAATGTGGCTCAAATGGCTCTGAGCACAATGGGACTTAACATGTGTGGTCAACAGTCCCCTAGAACTTAGAACTACTTAAACCTAACTAACCTGAGGACATCACACACATCCACACCCGAGGCAGGATTCGAACCTGCGACCGTAGCAGTCGCGCACAACAATATAGGAGAATGTTTCTTGCCGATATTAATTGTGATAAACATGCCAATTTATTGGACGCCACGACAGCTTTTGTTAACACGATAGGAATATTTTGATTGTAATATACACCTTGAGACAAAATAAATCATTCTCGCGTAATATTTACTGCCAAATTTGAGCACCCTGGCAAAAGTGTTAAAACAATTGACTCACTGTCTGTAAAACTTGGGTTGAAGTCGACGTCCAGCTGCGCTTATTTAAAGTTGTCGTAGTTTTCGTAAAGCACTTGATGCGAAAGCTAGATGATTACTTCCATTGCATAACGGCCATTTTTCTTCTCCATCCGATCCACTCAAGCTTTATACACGGTCTCTAATGACCTCATCGTTGACGAGACACTAAACGAGGAATTTAGACAAAGGCTATCGTTCAGGAGTATAGCTCTGTTTCCGCGTGCCGCATTCACTTGCACTACACAAGGATCCTATATGCCGCGATCGACAAATGTCTTGGCGTCCATAATTAAAGTTCGAGTTTCAAAATGCTGCAGAATGAGAAACACTGCTCAGAGTGACATCAAATTTGAACAGCATATTATAGACGCTGGGGAAACTTCATGGAATAAAAATTTCGAAAATAACGAAAATTTTACCGATGGCTGGCGCTGCAAGAGGCTTAACATACACTATGTGATCGAAACTATCCGGACACCTGGCTGAAAATGACTCACAAGTTCGTAGCGTCCTCCATCGGTAATGATGGAAATCAGTATGGTGTTGGCTCACCCTTAGCCTTGATGACAGCTTCCACTCTCGCAGGCATATGTTCAATCAGGTGCTGCTAGGTGTCTTGGGGAATTACAGCCCATTCTTCACGGAGTGCTGCACTGAGGAGAGGTATCGATGTCGATCGGGGAGGCCAGGCACGAAGTAGGGGTTCCAAAACATCCATTACAGGGAAGTTGTTGTGGTGAAATCCAAGTTTTCTCACGTCCCACCTAACTGCCATAGTACTAGCAGTGGATCCTGATGGAGTTTGTAATTCTTGTGTCATGGTCGGGATAGGTGTCTGCCTATTGGACATTAGAACACTCTTCAGCTGTCGGTGGTCCCTGTCAGTCAACAGACGAGGTCGGCCTGTTTGCTTTTGTACTGTACCTGTCCCTTCACGTTTCCACTTCACTATCACATCGGAAACAGTGGACGTAGGGATGTTTAGGAGTGTGGAAATCTCACGTACAGACATATGACACAAGTGACACAACATCACCTGAACACGTTCGAAGTCAGTGAGTTCCACGGAGCGCCCCATTCTGCTCTCTCATGATGTGTAATGACTACTGAGGTCTCTGATATGGAGTACCTGGTAGTAGGTGGCAGCACAATGCACCTAATATGAAAAACGTATACTTTTGATCACATAGTGTAAAGGGAGTAGGCTGCAAATGGCTGAACCGTAATACAATTGCTGTGGGTTGAGTTGCACATTGCACCATTCGTATTGTTCAGTGTGCATGACTGCACAAGTTCAGCAATCAACAGCTGTGAGAATCTTCGTTATGCAAGCTCATCCACCACGGCAAGTTCGTACCACATCGGATGGGAAAAATGGCCTTTAGTTGTCCCGAGGCCCAAAAGCAAACACGGAATAAGATTAGGTGATCTGGACAACTAGGCTGTAGGGAAATGTCAGTTACCGGAATGCCTTTGTAGCAGCCGCTTCATTGACTGTGCTATGTGCCGAGGAGTGCCATTTTGCATAAAAATAATGGTACCTAAACATCCACGCTGTCGAAGGGTTGGAATGACACTGTTGCGCAAAAATCTCTTCTTGCATTTACCAATGACACTACGGATAATATAACCTTTAGGACTCATGTCCTCCAATAAATACAACCCTACGATAAAGGATGCCGTCAATCTGCACCACAGAGTCACCATTGCAGAATGAAGTGGTACCGGTTGATTGTGTGCGGATTTTACATTGTTGATATTCTGCAGTTCTGCGTATTGACATGTCCTTCGAGATGTAAATGGACTTCGTCTGTCCACAGAATGTTCTATGGTCATTTACTGTTCACTTCCACGGGATCAGTAAATTCCAGAGTGAACATTTGTCTCACTGGCAGGTTAGCAGGAAGCAACGCCTGAACGTGGATGATTTTGAATGGATAGCAATGCAAAATGTTTCATAAGATTTTATGCGCCATGCTCACAGGCATGTCTAACGTTCGGGCAATTACCTGCTTGCACAGAACGGCTCGACCGCTCCTGCAGTGCTGTGGCCACGCATTTGGCAGACATCGGATCAACGGCTTTCCTCCCTCTGCCACATTCCTTTTCAAAAGTATCCATCTTTTCGAATTTGGAAATCATTATCTCCAGACCCTTAGCGGACATTGGACAAGAGCCTTTTCAGACCTTTGAAAAGGGGCAGCCAAGATTTCGGCTCACAGGCCATGGACGGGCCCAAGTGTCAAAGCGCTTAGCCTCGCTTCACATTTACTCACTGCCACGCCATTCTGTCTGAGCGCAAAGAGGAGGAGGGGAAAAACTGCGAACGCGCCGCATTTAAAAATGGCAGTTCTGTCGCACTGCATACTATTTGGTTTTATATTTCACATTTCTCAACAACGTAGGTCACAAAGAAAGCACGTTTCCAGTATTATTTAATTAATTTTCGTTGAAGACACAATACTCCTATGATTATGATCTAGTACAAACCGTCAGCATACAGACAGACACACACAGTTTCAAAAAGTTTCGCTCTAGATTGCTCTGTAGTGGTGACTTATTTACTTTCATAATCGAGAAAAAAGATTTGTCACTGAAATTGGAATTACCTTGTACATCCATCAGTTACAGTGGTACATAAACAAGGGCGCTTTCAACTAAAACACCAAACGGACTCCAAACCGCTTGGAAACAGATATAAGATTGACACTGTTCTCAAACTTTTTTTAAAACCATCCTTGTAATGTCGTTTCGTAGCAAATACATAGTACCCATCGCTTATGCTAACTGACAATTCTATACTTCTCTTCTGTCGGTCCTATTCATTTCAATGGACTGTGACGATAGATCGTTAGACTGCCTCTTTTTGTTCAAACAGCGATTGGGCCTGTGAACGTTCTTCATACCACGAACACATAACGAAGGTTAAACGGCGCTAACAGCACGAATCTGTCGAACTCCGAGAGTTTTGGCGATCGAAAAATGCCGCAACGCAATGCTAGATGAAGTGTCGCTGTTCCGGGTACTTCCGAGAAGGACTGAACAAAGCCGAGTGTAAGACCGGGATTTGGTCCTCACGGGGCCCGTGCATGCTGCAAGCATGATGCATGGCACACCGTGGCCGGCCCTGCCTTTGAGTGTCCGGAACTTCCTGACGGCTACAGGCGCACAGTCGCGTTCCTCTAGGACGCAAACTGGGCAACAGCCGTGTGCCGCGCGTCTGTTGGTGTGAATATTCTGACGCTTACAGAGCCATCTATTGATCAAATTTCCGTTGAATTTTTTTCTGTTCCATGACCTTTGTCCCTTTGTCAGTAATATGGTGTTCAAATGTGACGTCGTTCTGAGAAGTCGTTCTCTTTCTACAGCGTTTTGAAACTGGAACTGTAATTATGGACTCTCAGAACATCTAAATTAGCACAAGGGACAAAAATGCTGTCAGCCCCGGAAGATATCACGCTAATACCGCCTAGAGCCATCATAATGGTCTCAATTCTGCAAGTAAAAGAATCCACAAGTTTCTTCATATTTGCCAAACCCAGTTTGAGCAACTCATTGATAATTAGATCCCGTAGAGTTACCAAGATGTCAAGATGTTGATTGTTACGTTTCATCTGCGGCTCCAAATAGTAGCAAGCATTTCTATAGGATTAAGATCGGGCCACTTGGCGAGTCATATGAGGTGCGGTAGTGTGACTGAGTATTCGTCATACCAGGCAGTTTCGCATGTAGACCTGTCAATCCGTTTGTTGTCACCTTGCAAGACGGGCGTATCCTTAGCATAAACAACATGGAGACATTTGGTGAACGGGAATTTCGAAATAAACTTCCTGGTTTATGTTCACGATAACCATAATGAGTGGGCCCAAGACGCAGTACGAAATACACAACTGAAACGACATACAACCACGTCTGGACTAAACTACACCCTCACGCACTGCTGGTTAAGTGCCTCATTGCGCCTTCAAAACACTCGATGCATTGCATGATTTGAAAAGAGTAGAAGTCGCGACTCCAGTGAGTTACTGTCCAATTTCTGTGTTGACTGGCCTATTCGAGATATTCTGCTTTATATCTCCGTGTGAGAATTGGCCTTTTACGAACTACCCTACAAGAAATATCCATTGCAACGGAGTTTCCTTCGTGGTGTTCCCTCGAAAACTGGTTTAGACGAATCTGCACCAAGCAGGAGTTGTGCGACATAAAGTTGGTAGGCGTGTTTGTATATTCTGAAAGGCTATGTCCATCGAAATTTCGTACCAGTCGCATAAGAGTGGGGCTATTTGCGCCACTATGAGGATGCAAATCGGGTTTTCTTTAGAAAGACGATGTAATGGTCGTGGGCGTTAGTTACCTTCGGGACTGGACGTGGTGAGTTGATGTTAGACTAGAATGCCTTTAAAGCGACAAATACGCCTTTATCAGTAGCTCACTGAATAGGGACGATGTTGCGCAATGGGGCTACGTGAAGCTGGATGGGCCGGCCGGAGTGGCCGTGCGGTTCTAGGCGCTACAGTTTGGAACCGAGCGACCGCTACGGTCGCAGGTTCGAATCCTGCCTCGGGCATGGATATGTGTGATCTCCTTAGGCTAGTTACGTTTAATTATATCTAAGTTCTAGGCGACTGATGACCTCTGAAGTTAAGTCGCACAGTGTTGAGAGCCATTTGAACCACTTGAACCAAGAAGCTGGATGTTCCTTCTGCGATACGACAGGAAGACTTGGCAGACTTGTACCCACTGTACATGATTGCTGACAGCTGTGGTCACGAGGATGTAGAGTCGCAAGCATACCGGGCTCTGGATGGTCATGTGGCACTACCGAGAAGGAAGACATCGTGTACGGTGTATGGCTCTGGCAGTCATATTGTATCTGCAGCAGCAATTTGAGCAGCAGTTGCACCGTAGTGACACAAAGAACTGTTACAAAATATTACTTCAAGGACAGCTCCAAGTCAGACGCCCTGTAGCATGCAATCGTCCGTCCCCAAACCACTTCAATGCTGTTGTGAGAGAGCTCATTGGATGGTGGGGTGGAGGTATGTTGTGTGCTAGACACACTGAACATACACCTGGAATTATGTTCTGGGGTGCAATTTCGGATGGCATCAGGGGCACTCTCGTGGTTATCCCACGCACTCTAATTACTGCAGTCTGGTGATTCGACCTGTCATGCTGCGATTCATGAACAGCACTCCAGGGGTTGTTTTCCAACGAGATAACCCATCATGCTCTACAGAGTGTCGACATCTTGCCCTGGCCCGCTCGATCACCAGATCTGTCTCCAATCGAGACCATATTGGACATAATCGGATGACAACTCAAGCGTCATCCACAACCAGCACTAACCGTGCCTGTATTGACCGACTAGGTGTAACAGTCACGGAACTCCATCGCACAAACCGGCATCCGGCAGTTGTACAACACATTGCATGCACGTCTGCGTGCTTGCATTCACCAGTCTGGCGGTTATATAGGTTATTAGTGTATCAAATGATTCAAATGGCTCTGAGCACTATGGGACTTAACTTCTGAGGTCATCGGTCCCCTAGAACTTAGAACTACTTAAACCTAACTAACCTAAGGACAGCACACACATCCATGCCTGAGGTGGAATTCGAACCTGCGACCGTAGCGGTCGCGTGGTTCCAGACTGTAGCGCCTAGAACCGCTCTGCCACTCCGGCCGGCTATTATTGTATCAGCATTTTACATTTGCAATGACTTATCTCGTGCTTACATTAACCTATGATCCTGCAATGTTAATGACTTAGATATGCTACCTAGACAAATATATTCCAGAAATTTTATTACTCTAAATTAATAATTTTTTGGTGTTGCGATTTTTTTCCGTCTGTGTACGTTGCACCTTGCTGGAGGTAGGCCCTGACTCGTGGCACCCTCTCTGTCTATGGCTGTGTCCCGTATCTGGTGCACACAGCAGCTATAACCCTTTTACGACCACTGCTATTACGCAGCGTCACATCCATGTGAGGAGCGCTGTAGCACCTGGTACTAGCTGTATACCATTTACAGCGCTTCAAAGCGACCAGTGTGATCTTTCAATGGGCTGCCTCTAATTTGTCCCGTGAGCTTACGTAACGCGCAACACACTGTACAGTGCGTGGCAGATAGTGCTTTGTACCATGACTAGTCATTCCCTTTTCTGTGCCGCCAGTGTATGACTACATGAAACATTTCTCTCCGTGTTCACAAAAATGCACTAAACATACAGCTCGTAGAGAGGGACAGTAGTACACGATGTAGCCGATATTTTTTCTTGTTTGGTTTCGCTGTGCTAGGACAGAGGTGCAAATTTCGCAGCAGCTTCCGCTGAGTTGAAGTCTATCTCCTGGAGTAGTGCGTCTGTGCTGACTATGTAGCTGTAGTTCCTCAACGAATCGTTTTTGCCATATAGCTATCTGATGAGTTTTGCTCGACTGCACGTGCGCTAGTCTGCTCCGCGCTTGCTACAAGTTTCTTTCCTAGCAGCCTGTATATGTGGTGTTAAGCAGTTGTTGTGGTGTTGCAGCTGCACTCGGAGTACCGGAGCACTTACAAGTGGCACGAGTACACGGGGCCGCGCCAGGAGGTGGTGCGCCGGCCTCCGCAGTCGCAGACCAGCCCGCCAGCCGCCAACGGTAGGCCACTGACACCTGCACTTCTTCTTTTTCCTCTTCCTCTTCCTCTTTGCCCTTTTCCGTTGCCAAGGGGTCGGCATTATCTTATAGGGTTTGGCAATGTTGTTGACAGTTGGTGGCCGGATACCTTCCTGACACTACCGGGACAGAATCTGTGTGTTCCATTTGTCTGTGTCTAGAGTAAATTTTACGTTCAAGCAAAAAATGTAACTGTCCTGTCACTATGGCCTCCCGTCGGGTAGATCGTTCGCCGGGTGCAAGTCTCTCGATTTGACGCTACTTCGGCGACTTGCGCGTCCATGGGGACGAGATGATGATGATTAGGACATCACAACACCCAGTCCCTGAGCGGAGAAAATCTCCGATCCAGCCGGAACTCGAACCCGGGCCATTAGGATTGACATTCAGTCGCGCTGACCACTCAGCTACCGGGGGCGGACTACGTTCAAGTGAAAAACATTTTTCGAAACGTTTGAGTATCGTGTATCTGAGATTGGACGGAGGTACCAGCTCTATCTGCCTAGATGAATGTTGGAAACCACAAAAAAACCAATTCCAGGCTGCCCCGATCACCAATCCTCGTTGGTAATCCGCAAGGCTCATCTCTCCAAATCCCGAATGTGACGCTTTAAAGTGCATTTTTTTTTAGTACGATGAAATTTTTATATTAAGGTATGCATTGGGCGAGGGGGGGGGAGGGGAGGGGAGGAGGGCAGAGTAAGGAGGGGTCGCCTTTCGAGGCCTTCGCACAGAAGGGAAGAAGGACAGGAACGGAGGTTCGAGATGGAAAAGAACAAACTTAGCGCTATACAGAAACAACTTCTTTCAGTCGATAAATACGACGTAACGTCGTTACATGAAAAAAGAAAACAAAAGAGAGTCTGCCCTCCGATTGAAAGAAAATAAACCTTCATTGCGCTGTTAGTTGCAACTAGTATCCTAACATTCTTATAGCATCCTTGCACATTTTCTCGTATCCTTTTTTGGGTCACCGTTGTTCGTTCTACAGTCAGCGTTCAACATGTTCATCGTCTCAGGCCGTGGATGACCCAGCTGCGCGGCGGGTTGTGTAGTGCACTCCAGACGTAGTTCGAAAAATACTGTGTCTATTTGTGGTTCGTAACTATCGTGCAATGCCGTTCCTGCATGTATTTCCAAAAATCAAGTACATACTTTCGTCCGTCTCTGAATAAGTAATTGGCGGTATGCCCTGAAATCCATGTGGTGGCGTAGGTCTGGGTCCTCGGATAGTACGTCTCGTCCGGAAGAAGAAGAAGATATTGAGCGACGACATGTGTCAATGTTATCCGCAATAGAAAAGCCAACATTTGTGTGATAAAATGCCAGACTGCAACAGCCTCTGCGCAGCTATGGCGGTGTTCGTCCGTCTCAGTCACATTACATTACATACGCGATCGGCTATCAGCATGGTAGCACGGGCACTCACTTGCATCCCACATAATTTATGGTTACGTTTAAGTCCTTTCCGTGAATGTCTGTTTAAAATATAACGTTAACAGTCAGTAAACTTTACGATTTTATTTGCGACGCCTTTCAGAGGTTTCATTCCTCCATAGGTGGCAGTTCCGGTGTTTAGCTCAACTGCATTGTTTCCGGGAAAACAGATGTCGAAATGCCTGCAGTTCTACACCTCTCCTTCGTGTACTTTACTCAAGAGCTCTGTATTTCTGCTTTCATATTCACTGTTTGCACTGTAATTAGAGCGACCAAAATGCGTCTTCAACAGTAAATTTAAGTAGTGTTCTCTATTTATGGTTAAGTTGTGTTCTCCATATATGCTTGAGCTGCGGATTCCGATCGTTCAATATGCAGTATGGAGTACCGAGAGAGTGACGACGTTTATCGACGGAACTCAGGCCAGTGTTATAGCGCTCACGCCGGCCGGAGTGCCCGAGCGGTTCTAGGTGCTACAATCTGGAACCGCGCGGCCGCTAAGCTTTTCCAGAACGTACTGAGTTGACTATACTCTATGTGTATGATGAGAGCGACTTTGAAAAACAAACAGTGCTCTTATTCACCCTAAGGATTTCAAAAAGCATCAGAAAGCCGGTTTGTGGGGATATCGATATATTCAGCAGCGAGTGAGTTATTGATTTTTCTCCATCGTCCAGCCAAGATCAAGACGGCAGCAGCTTGCGCATGTCGTGAATAAAGTGAAAAAAGAGATCGTGAAATAATCTTATGTAAAATTAAATGTTTAATTATTGCTGCTTAATTTATCCAGATTATATAAAACTAAGCCAGTTTCAAATGTTTCGAGTCTCAGCGTGATCCGATGATTACTCTCTTCAAGAATCCAGTTCTTACGAAATTTTAAAGCTGCATAATACTGAACTTAGAAAGTTGTACTTTAGAAATCAGGTTTAGTGGGTTATAAAAACATTATACAGAGCTTTCCATGAAGCTACCTCTTTCTCTTTACTATTTATTCCATTTTTTTCGAAATCTCAAAAGCGCATCGTATTTAAGTTATGGAGTTCTACCTTTGTAATTTGGTTCAGTTTATCATAAAAATATATGGTATCAGTTTTCATGAAGCTACCTCTCTTACCTTCTGAATTGTTAAGTAAAAACCAAGTTTCTTGCCAAAAACTGGAAAAAAGAATTAAATCAACTTACGTTAGTAAACAAGATACAAAGCATTGTATTTGATATAAGTAATAATATTTGACATAAGTAATAATCAAACTGTACCAACTTTCACTATGGTATTCAGCAAAGGTATTTAGAAAGAGACAGTTCAGATACCACTATCTACCCTCGGTTCCGTCTGAAAAATCCAGATGGCTAAAGTTGAAAATTTACCGGCTGGGAAATTTATACAATGTAAAATGGTTCAAATGGCTCTGAGCACTATGGAACTTAAGAGCTGAGATCATCAGTCCCCTAGAGCTTAGAACTACTTAAACCCAACTAACCTAAGGACATCACACACATCCATGCCCGAGGCAGGATTCAAACCTGCGACCGTAGCGGTCACGCGGTTCCAGACTGAAGCGCCTAGAACCAGTCGGCCACCCCGGCGGCAGAGCAAAGATTAATGATTTTCAAAATCAATATTTGTGCGAGTGAGCTTGTCAGAATATACTACTCAGTTAAACGACAGTAGCCTCTTGTTTATCGTCATAGTTCCTCAATCCTTTGGGTATCAAAAAATTCGCACAAGGCTATAAAACATTTCAACTTATAGAACTAAATGCCGCCCCACATGATAGAATAAAAAGTTCGGCACTGTAGTGTTCAAACCACTTCCAGATCCATAACAGCTTTTCTTTTTCTTTAACATAAGTAATTTTCAATTTTAAAGCACATTGCTGGGAAATTAATATATATTGATAACTTTTATGAATTATGAAATGAAAGTGGAATTGCACGCGGCATTTTGAGTCAATAGCCACTAAAAGATAAGGAGTGGTAGCTCTAGAAACGTAAATCGGTTGCACTATAACTGATTTGTTTACATCAAATATGTATGTCTGGGTTATAGCTAGACTGATTGCGTTGTCCTTTACAGATCGTATGCCGACACAGTCAGTATACCGGAAGCCTATTCTAAGACTCGACCACGTATGGTGGCACAGTTGTAAGACTCCAGATACACTGCAACGTCTCAGGCTACAGACCGCCTGTTGGTTCTATTCTTATTAATGGTACAAGTCACTCAATCGAGGATATGTCGTTTTTCATTTTTATGTTAGTTCAATGCAGGTTTTGTTACGCTATGCGGTCCTGGTGTGCAAAATGTGGGGGCTTGGTGGCATGCCTGGCCCCTCCGATAAACGAGTTACCAGTGGCGTGGGTGGTCTGGACTCCCATTTCCCTAATTAGTCAGAGTGGGAGAACTGACGTTGTCTTTCGTAGAGGCAGAAGGGCGAGATCTTTTGTACTGACCAAGGCTTCCACAATTTTCTCAGGTGGGTATCTCACAGCACATTATTTTAAATTTGTTTGAACTGGAAAATCACTAAATTGGCTTGAGTAATAACAAACTTTTAGGAAGAGAGAGGGAAATATTTGCTACGTCGCATCTCTTTGGTAGCATTCTGAACATTCTGTTTGTTTGGGCTATCAGTTACTTGTGACGATTTTTCTGCAGGGAACTCAGAAGAGCGTCGTTTTTTGAGATATTCTCGGTCGGCGTACGAAGCTGAACAGTACTCTTAGTTAGGACGGGAATCAGAACGATAATCTTGATCGGGACGGAGCCGTAGGAGTTCTCTGTGGCTGGACTGGTGTTGAGGGGAGAAATTCATCTTCCGTGCGGTCCGTGTCAGCATTTGCGAAGCAGATTCCATCTGCAGTTTCTGAGGTCGTGACCTCTATTCCTCTTCCACAGTTGGTAATTCTGGCAGTAAAGCGAGGAGAGACGCTAGTGATGGGATAGTAGCAGGTGCGTTTTCAGTTAAAGCACTGAATTATCTCGCTTTAAATCATGCTCTGGCAATTGGCTGGTTAACCATGACTCAGTTTCTGAGTTTGTTTTCCTAACCTGACCAGAACGACGCAATGATCATGTACAATGCTGAACTGTAAACTTAATTTACTTGACTGAAATCATGAGCTAGTTACCAGACTATGTTCTTCCCTTCTCCATAGACTGTGCCTCAAAGTTTCCTAGAACTGTTTCATTATAGGGACTTCACATTACGATTTCAACTCATCTACAGTATGTGTGTGAGTAAGTTAACTATCACTTTGTCATGTTCTGTTCCTCGTATTGAATATTTCGTAATAGATGATGTTCTAAGTTACTCGTGACAAGAATAGGATACAGAAGAATGGACAAGTAAATTGATGACCTGTTAGACGATGATTAGATTGGCTTTAGGATAGGTAAAGGCATCAGACAGGCAACTATGACGTTGCGGTTGATAAAGGAAGCAAGACTGAAGAAACATCAAGACACTTTCATAGGATCTGTTGACCTGGAAAAAGCGTTCGACAATGGCAAATGGTGCAATATATTTGAAATCCTTAGAAAAATAGGGTTAAGCTACAGGGAAACATAGGTAATACACAATTTGCACAAGAACGAAGGGAGAACACTAAGAGTCCACGTCAAAACATGTGAGCAACCAGTTCGGATTTTCAAAAGCATCTTAGTTCAAATATTACGACATCGAGGGCCACAAACGAATACTACGAGTACAGCTGAGTAATGTCTTTCCCATGAAATCAGTGTACATGTCGACTCCCGACCAGAGGTACCATTAGATTGCTCGTCCATTCCACTCGCTTTCCTGATCACCATTTCACACGACTATTACTTCTACATAACTGAACATAAAAACTTAGGATAAACGGCTTTCCAAAATTATTTAGCAAAATTCGGGCATGGTTTATTTGGCGAAAAAGGCCGTAGCTGACACCGACACCTACCTCCAAACTTCCCCGACGTTGACAAACAAAATCTGTAGTTGGTTCCTCTGTTGCCAATATCGAGTGAACGCACATTAAAAATAAATTAAATGGAGGACAAGCTATAAAGTCGAAACTTCCTGACAGATTAAAACTGTGTGCCGGACCGACACTTGAACTCGGGACCTTTGCCTTTCTCTGGCAAGTGTTCTACCATCTCTCTCCTTTTTTTTAAATCTCGTTTTGTTCTCTTTTGTTTGTTGCACCCGCTTGGGGTGGACGTCATAAGATATCCGTTTAAGATCGTTGTTGGTCGATTAACTCAGTTTAGTTATTACAGAGGGCAGCTAACACACTGACCGAACAGGCTGAGCTACCGTACCGGCAAACCATCTGAGCTACCCAAGCAGGACTCACACCCCGTCCTCACAGCTTTACTTCTGCCAGTATCTCGTCTCCTATCTTCCAAACTTTACAGAAGCTTCCCGCTTTTTCTGGACGTCCACGGTAGTACTCCCCTTTCAGTTAGGTCGATACACAGGGTGATGCGCATGAGGCATAATATTCCTTTTATCGTTATAATCTTCAAAGAAATGACGACGCGGTTTGCATATTTAATGTTGTTATATGGTAGGGCTACAGACATACAATGTATTCCACCTCTAGTCTGTCTTTTATTACTAAGAAGTTTACATCTACAGTTGTTGGACAAAGCTATGGAAACATTGCGAGAAACGCATGCTTCAACATAAATGCAGAAGCGAGCTAAGCCTCCAGGCGGGCTATTGCATTTGACCACGAATGGAACCTCTGCAATGCCCTCGATACCTTGCAAGTATCAGTCATGATCAGAACGGTGTTCTGTGTACCTGTGAGTGCATTATGTCGCAGGTGAACGAATTCGAACTTGGTCAAATTGCTGATGTTCATATGGTGGCTACTGCCGTAGCCATATTAGCCGCAGTGTTTGGTGCTTCAAGAGGCACCATATTAAAGATTTATACCGCATACAGGGAATGCGGAAAACACCGTGCGCTAAGTCACAACACGGCCGAAAATGTGTGTTGAGTGATAGTGACAGACGCTCATTGAAGAGTATTATAACGGAAAATAAGAGAACGACAGCTGTAAAAGTCGCTGCAGGACTGAACGTTTCTTTCCTGATCCTTGTCATCACCAAAAACACTCATTAGCGATGCACATTCCTGTAACAGGAAAACATGGTGCGGAAGCCTTAAAACCTGGAAAATGCAGCAATGGAACGAAGTCATTTGGTCGGATGAGCCTTGCTTCAAATTCTGGTTGTGTTTATCCTTGGCTTACGTCACCACAAGCCGACGATCCAGACTGCTTGCTGCCAACATGGCTGGTGTCGGTGATGATATGGACAGCCATATCGTGGTTTTCTCTGTGTCCCATGGTTACTCTGCGAGGATGCATTACTGCTAAGGATTATGTGACCATTTTGGCAGACAAGGTCTATCTCATGGTACAATATTTGTTTTCCGGTGGTGATGCTGTCTTCCAAGACGACGGAGCCCCCGTTCACACAGCTCGCATCGTTCAGGACTGGTTTTGTGAGCGCGAGGATGAATTATTGCATCTCTCCTGATCACCACAAAAGCCAGAGCTCAGTATCATTAAGCCTTTGTGGTCTACTTTGTCAGAAGAGTGCGTGATCACAATTGACCTCAATCATCGTTACCTGAATTTCTCACTGTTTCACAGCAAGAATGGTATAAAATTTTATTGAAAATCGCACAGGACCCGTTTTTATTCATTCCCAGAAGACTGGAAACTGATACGAATGTGAACCGTTCTCCTGCACCATAGTAGTCGGGGTGATGCGTTGTGTTTCTGGTGTTTCCATGTTTTCGTCCACCTTCTGTTCATCTATACGACTACTGCCCAGTTCACAATTAAGCGATCGACAGAGGGTTCATAGCACCGCTTTCAGACTATTTCTTGGACCGTTTTCCTCTCGAACAGGACGCATGATGAATGAACTACCAAATATTTTCATGCGGATTCTGGTTTCTCTTATTTTGTCACGATCGTAGATTTTCCCTGTAAGGTGAACCTGGGATTTTCTAAGACTCTATGCTGATATTGACTGAATCAGCATGAAATTAGTTATCGCGGTAGTGCATTGGTAAGACAACCAACTAGCTTTCGGGAGGACGACGGTCAAATATCTTTCCATTCATACAGATTTAGGTTTCCCATGGCTTCCCAAAGCAGCCTAAGGGAAATGCTAGGATGGTTCCTTTCGAAAAAAACACGTCCGATTTTCTTCCTCGTCTGCAAGATTTAAACCCTGTTCTCCTTTACTCTAGAATGAGTTTAGGAAGACAGTTTGAAATACGTATATATCTCCCTAATGAAATTAACTCCTATTGTGAAAACAGCCGTGATTTTATCAAATCTCAGGGTCCACTTATATGAAAGGCACGTGACGTTTTCTCATATATATAAACAATGGAATGGCCGCATAGTATGGTGTGGTTTAAATGAAAACCACATAACAACAACACAGCTCCTTTCACTAAAACTACTTGCTTTATGATACACAGATTATAAAGATGTTGTTAATTCCATCTCAGTATGAAAAATGCTTACATAGGATTTACTTCCTAAAATACGTACTTTACCATATACCGTAGAAAAGAAAACATTACACAAAGACCATTTATGTTCTATCATCGAAGCCTCGGTACTGATAGTTTCTCCAGGGATTCCACATTTATTCCCTAACTCACAGTCTTAACAGGCCTGAACGATGTTCTAGGACAGGAAACATTAAACGAAATTGAGAGAACGCAAGTATACAAGTTGATCACAGACTGTTCTCGTGCCAGAGAAAACGGTAGTCGTTAGATGCCACCGACTGTCAACTCTGTGTTGTAATGTTGACTGTGCTTCTACGTAATTCCAGCATTGTTGTTTTGTTTCACTGTACTGTACTAGGCTTGTTATATAACAGTGAACTTCATCTTTCAAGGAGGATTTATTTTAGCTCCAGCAATTTTGCAAATACTACGTTTTAAAAAGGATAAGAGATGCTTGTATGCCGTGACTAGCAGAGAAAATTATATTAGGATACTAACTTAGCTTTGAAGCAAGGCAAAGACGGGAAGTGACACGAAGTGAGAGAGCGAGAGAGACAGAAAGAGAGAGAGAGAGGGGGGGGGGGGGAGAGGGAGAGAGAGAGAGAGAGAGAGAGAGAGAGAGAAAGAGAGAGAGAGAGAGAGAGGAGGGGGGGGGGGGGCGAGATGAGTCTGTGTGGAAAGCACAGAGACCAAGAGATCCCTTTAATCTTCTTTGTGCAAAAAGAAGTGTGAAATGTTACTGTAGTAAAGATGGTAGCATGTCCTTCCCTTTGCGTTGATTCGTTCTCGGTCGCTGTCCGTCTGTACATGTTGCTGCCATCCAAAACCCTACCGGCTGCTGGAGATCCTGAGGCTAACGTAAAAAGTGTGGTACCATAGTGGTTAAGACATCAGTCCTGCATTCGGGAGGAGTGGGGTTCAAATCTCCATTCAGCAATCCATCTTCGAGATTTCTGTGAATTTCTTTATAGCTTCAGCCGAATACCAAAATATTTCCTTTCAAAAGAAAATGGCGATTTTCTTTCCTATACTTTTCCTAGTGGTCTCCAATGATTTAGTCATAAAGAAGGCGGAAAAACTTAAAAATAATGGTTCAAATAGCTCTGAGCTATATGAGACTTAACATCTGAGGTCATCAGTCCCCTAGAACTTAGAACTACTTAAACCTAACTAACCTAAGGACATCACACACATCCATGACCGAGGCAGGATTCGAACCTGCGACCGTAGAAGTCGCACGGTTCCGGACTGAGCGCCTTAACCGCGAGACCACCGCGGCCGGCCTCAAAAATAATCCATCATCATTCAGTGAATATCTGATTTATGTGTACAGCAATATTGCCAGGCCAATAACCGCATCCAATGAACGTATGTTCCTAATGTAAAGTTCACGGTCTAGCCATCCGAAGTGCTACAATAGTTCTTCTTTGAAGTGATTTCACGTGTCCCTTGTCTATTATTATGTATTAATTACTTACTGTAATGATTGTCGAGCAATCTAGATTTAATTTGACGTTTCTGTATAACGGAAACCCCGCATTACTGGCTGAAGCTCTCAGAGAGAGTCACATTTAACAGCATGACCATCTGAAACATTTGTCCGTCCTAGCCTTCACAGTGACGTTTTACGCTAACACGTGCCTAAATCCAACTGCTCGACTAATGTCGCTAGCGCACCAACGCCGTAGGCGTTTCAGAATTCATTTCGTGTGAGGATTTCTATTTTAGACTTTATTGTGATTATTATTACGATGTGTGATTGGACCCTATCCGACACGGAAAGCTATTATAATTCAAACTTCAGAGTTTCCAAGGAGCTCTCATTTTATTCTGCCTGGGTTCACTTTCTCCCAAGTCTGGTGGAGACTCCATTCCCTGAAGTACTTGCCATGTCCTAATTGTTTTGTCTCTATAAGTTTCTGTTGTACTTACATGGGCCTTTTCTAAATCCTTTCTGACCTGCTCGAAGCAGTGTATGGTTTTGAGTTTCTTATGTACGTCACAAATTTGAGAGTCTAGTTGTTGGGAGTCTGTGGATATGCCCATAAAATTTCAGTCTTCTTTTTCTTATGTCTGCCGTGAGATTAGATATGTTTTCGGTTTATTTTTGGAAATTCAGTATGCATCCATCTTCTGTATTTTTAGAGTCGAGAATCTTTCTCAGAATGTTGCGGTCTTCTTTTAGGATGCGTCCAGTCAGAGAGATCACAGTTCGTAGTAACTGACGGCAAGTCATCGGATAAAACCTAACTGATTTATGGCGTTCCTCAAGGTGGTGTTATAAGCTCTTTGCTGTTCCTTACCTATATAAACGATTTGGGAGACTATATGAGTAGCTGTCTTAGGATGTTTGCAGATGAGGCTGTCGTTTAAAGACTAATAAAGTCATAAGAAGATCAAAATAAATTGCAAAACGATTTAGAAAAGATATCTGAACGGTGCGAAAATTGGCAGTTGACCCTCAATAGCGAAAAGTGTGAGGTCATCCACATGAGTGCTGAAAGGTATCCGTTAAACGTCGGTTACACGATAAATCAGTCAAATACAAAAGCCGTAAATTCAACTAAATACCTAGTAATTACAATTACAAACAACTTAAATCGGAAGGAACACATAGAAAATGTTGAGGGGAATGCTAACCAAATTCTGCGTTTTATTGGCGGGACACTCAGAATATGTAACAGATCTTCTAAGGAGTGTGTCTACACTACGCTTGACCATCCTCTCTCAAAATACTGCTGCGTGGTGTGGGATCCTTACCAGATAGGACTGACGTAGTACATCGAAAAAGGTCAAAGAAGGGCAGCACGATTTGTATTATTGCGAAATATGGGAAAGAGTGTCACTTAAATGATAGAGGATTTGGGCTGGACATCATTAAAAGAAAGACGATTTTGGTGGAGACGGAATCTCCTCACGAAATTCCAATCACTCACTTTCTCCTCCGAATGCGAAAATATTTTGTTGACATTGACCTACATAGGGAGAAACGATCACCACAATAAAATAAGGGAAATCAGAGCTCGTACGAAAATATATAAGTGTTCGTTCTTTCCGGGCGCTTTACGAGATTGGAATAATAGAGAATTGTGAAGGTGATTCGATGAACCCTATGCCAGGCACTTAAATGTGATTTGCAGAGTATGGCTGTAGGTGTAGCTGTAGATGTACATTGCCTTTTCTGTGAAGTGTAAGCGTTTCGCTGCCTTTCAGTAGTTCAGGTTTGATAATTATGTTATTACGGCTGATTTCTGTGTATGTGTGCATATATATTTTTCATTGTAGATGTTATAGATTTTACTGTAAGCTCTCCTACGTTTCTGCATCAGAAATTTCTGTGCCATTTTCTCTCTTCCTGTAATTTCAAGGATTTTACGTAAATACTTGTCGTATTAATCTCTATCGAATTGTCCATATTTTGTGATCAGTTTCTCAGTAAGACATTTTGAGCGGATGTTCTTGGTTTTCTTGAAGGATATTTGGAGGTCAACTGTTTCAGCGCATTGCTTGAAAGTTTCTATGTTTAATTGCTATCGCCTCTTCTCCAGCTACTACTGCCAGACCATCTACGAAAACTAGACAAGAAATTTGGAAGTCATTTTTAGGTCGCCCAGGTCGCATGGGGTTCCAACAGTTTCGTCTTTTAAGTTCCTTCCCCACTCTCCTATGACTTTGAACAAAACCAGATTAAAGGTGATAGGAGGCAGACCGTCATCCTACCAAACACATCTTAGTAATCAGATAACTATCGGAAATAAAATCTTCGTATATCGATGAAAGTATTGATTTATAACCTGAATAAGCTCAGTTTATCCTTTTTCATTACTCTGTGACTTCATGTTTCTATTGCATTCCGACAGCATAGACTGAAGCTCAAATCATAACCAGTTAAAATGCGATTGCTGCATTTATCAAGGTATATGAAATCGCAGAACAGTCAACGCTGGAGTTCTGAAAATCCTCATCAGTTACATCAAGAGTCTACATGATGTAAACATAAAATTGTGGAGCGCAGATAGTGCATTCCGATCAAACCCTAACTGGTGATAGCTGAATGAACAATATGCTGCAACTTTTTTGTTTCGGGGAACTAACGAAAAGATTTATGGTTATTTCATGCGGAACAATGAAAAGGGTCTATGACATTATCACGAGGCGGCTTTGAGAGGAAATATCCTGAAATTCATCAGTGTTTCCTTTCAACCCACGAATAATCGCCTGCCATCTAATTTCCTCTAAAGTCTAGATCTTCAAAACGTGTGGATAATCTCCTTAATAAGGTTAATTCTCAACATGGATTCAGGAAAGAAAAAACACTTTGTTGAAACACCGCTTGTTTTTCATATACGACCGAGCAAAGTGACCAGATGGTACGACAGTGGAGTCGTATTTGGCAAGGCGGTGGGTGAAATCCCCGTCCGGCCTTCATCTTTACGTTTTCCATGACTTTTCCCTCCTGCTGTCTCTGCCGGCAAAAGACGTCACACGCTAGGCAGTCTCCATCGTAGCACCACCTAGATACCATCAGTCTCCTAGCAGATGGCGCACATGGCGGTAATTAGATTATATTTCCACCGCGAGTTACAAATAGTCCAGATCATCCGCCGATAGTTAAATCTGATGCCATAGAGGGCACTGTTACCAGGAACTATTTTCTTCACCCTTCAAACTAGTTTTTAAACCAACTTTTTTTCTGCCGAACCTACATTTAAGCGGTCATAAACCGTCACTCGGCCAGTTGTCATAGCTCCAGTTCCAGTTGCAATTATCACGAGCCACCAGCAGTTGTCAATAAATGTTGTCACATTGTTGCAGTCATTGCCGAGCAACGCAATCTTTAATGTTTACTGAGACTGAGCTAACAAGGGGACCGTGCCTACTCATCATCACCAATTTTGTCCACATTTATGGCATATGCGGTGCTTCGCCAGACATGAAAGTGACAGACGTGAGACCTCCTCATGGTCAAGCGTTTAGAAAGAATTGGACATGAAGCGTGGGTCGAGCTAGGCATGATCCATTGTATTTTCAGGCAGAGTTTGGCGTAGCAGAAAGACTACAGAACGGCAATTTGAGGGTCGTGGGTCAAGTACCTATATGGAAACGCTTCTTGTTTTCAATTGATACGTTATTTATACTGGAAATAAACTGAAATGATGTTCAGTATACTGCTTTTAGTAATATTTTTATGAAAGACATGAAAAGTAAAGCAGTCATGGACTGTGCGGCTGGTCCCGGTGGAGGTTCGATTCCTCCCTCGGGTATGGGTGTGTGTGTTTGTCCTTAGGCAAAAAAATGATTCACATGGGTCTGAACACTATGGGACTTAACATCTGAGCTCATTAGTCCCCTAGAACTTAGAACTACTTAAACCTAACTAACCTAAGGACATCACACATATCCATCCCCGAGGCAGGATTCGAACCTGCGCCCGTAGCGGTCGCGCGGTTCCAGAATGTAGCACCTTGAACAGATCGGCCACTATTTGTCCTTAGGATAATTTAGGTTAAGTAGTGTGTAAGCTTAGGGACTGATTACATTAGCAATTAAGTCACATAACATTTCACACACATTTGAGCATTGAAAAGCAAAGGCAAGTTTCCTAACTTGGGACTTACAAATAAATTCCCAGGAAAGGCGTACACGAGAAATTAGAATATAAAATTAGATAACTTAAGTATTTAACAGTTGAGGATTTACATGTGCTGAGGTGATATTCACTGTAAAAACACGGGAACATACAAATCGCGTGCAACTCCGAGAGCTGCTCGAAGGTCTTGTAATCTTTAATTACTATCGTTTCTTGGAAGATGATTTGCAGGGTTCTTATGGACGTAGTAAATACAACCGTTACTTGGAAATTACTTGCAGTTCCAAATTTTCTTTTCCATTCCCTTTTTGTGCCTTTTGTGAAGATATTAATAAGTGCAACATATTGAGCATTATTTTGGATATAGAAAAGGAAAGATTTTTCCACATATTGACTCGACCCCATGACCCTTGGTGTATCTATCTGAAGTTGTTACGCACAACTCTTGCCTGGAATCTAGGCTAACATAAAAAATTCATGCCTAGGACGACCCACACTAAATATGCGATTTTTTCTAAACGCTTGGCCATCTGAAACTCCCACTTCAGCCTCACTCATTACTGGTCAAGCCATGTATATATTATATATTCGGTAAATTTGGTAAAAACTGACGATGACGAGTAGACGAGGTATCCTTCTACAGGGTGAGACAAATAAAAGTGGGCCGGATGAGTGGATACGAACTGACGTGACTCTGTGGTGGCATTAACGGAGGAGGAAAAGACCCATAGTTAAATCCAACAGAATGGAGCAACTGCCCACACAGGCGGCCGAACCTTTGTGCACATTTGCATAACGTTCACTCCTGAGGTCAGTCTGGTCGCGGCCCTAGCTGGCCACTCAGGTGACCTAATCTGTGAGTGTGCTTTTAATCTGTGTGAGGAGCCCTCAAGTATAAGGTATATCGCAACAACCCTCATAGTCTTCACGGACAGAAGCAGAACATTTCGGATAAGACTGCATCAATTCCAGCAGTCTAACTTCGATCCGCCCTCAGTAACTTGCTGACCAGGGCCCAAAAGTGCCAAGAGATGAATCGTAGGCACTTTCAGCACCGACTATAGCCAGGTTAGAAGCGCATTTCCTTTACTCTCCAGTGTTTCTTTTTAACCTGGATCTCTGTTTTCTGGGACACTTTTATTTCCCCCACACTGTACACGAGGCAGTCAAACCAAAAGGAGGCAGTTAAAAAATTTAGTAAACTGTTTATTATTTCAAAAGTAATCGCATTAACTGTTAATAAATTTATCGCACTATGACACAAGAGTGTCAGCGCCTTCATGGAAATACGTTTGTAATTAAGTACGGAACCATGATTGTTCCCAAGCGTGCACCTCTTGATTCGAAGCTAATCAAGGGTCACGAACGTCTTTCTTCATGGCTCGAGAAATGCTATGCCTGTGCACATGTTGCCTAGTTTGTTTCTAATACTCTGCAGAAACACACATCCTTCATGCAGTGTCGAAACCTCCCATAGCAATTTCAATATGTTTGGAGACCTGTTGAAAAACATCCGGGGCCGTCGATTTCTTGGGACGAAGAGGCACAATCGTGATTCCGTAGGCAACCGCAAACATGTTTTTGATTATGGCATAGACTGTCTTCTCCCACAGTGCGGTAAATTTATTAACCGTTATGGCGATTACTTTTGAAATAATAAACAGTTTCTTACTTTTTTCCATCTGTCTCATTTTGATTTAACTGCACCTTATATTGTAAGATACTGTCAACGACAGCAGTTTAGTGTGAACTAATAGCTTCTTTAAACCAACGTTCACTGAATTAGGTTACAGCAGTGTTTAGAAATTTTACTTCAGCGAACTAAAGTTGAGTATTTATTATGTACGTTATTTTGATAAATGATTGTTAATTGTTTGTTACGACATTGACAACTTTATTTGTATTCGGTCTGGCTGTGTCCTGTGACAGGACCTTACCAGCGTGCATCCATTGATTTCTGTGACAGGGGTTTCGCTTCCTGCTCCCTTTATGTTGTGTGGTGGCGGTAAGTTTCAATGGGACCAAACAGATGAGGTCATCGATCCCGATGTTGGGTAACAAGTTAATTTGACAATTTTAGCACTTTCACTGGCAAAGATGAATATCTGGTCAGTTCCTTTGAAAGGGCACGGGCCCTTTGCCTCCCTGTTTCTTTCCAGTCCGAGCCTGTGCTCCATCTGTAATGGCCTCATCGTTTCCAAAATGTTAAATCCTAACATTACTTTCTTTTTATTTATGTGGGAGATCTCGTTAACACTATACAAGGTATAATGGGTAAAAGCGCAGACATTTTTATACGTGGTACGTTAATGTGTGGACACATCAGTACGTTGGCTATTTTTTCTGTGCATCGAAGTCTTTCCATAAACACATCACAAATTTTACAGCCTGATGTTTTCTGCACGGTTATACTGCACCACTAAGCGGACTACACCTTTCTGTATAGACTAGCCGTTTTGTGTCCACGTATCCAAACTTCAGCACATGATCTGCTGTTCAGGGGAAAATAAGCGTTAACGCCTCGCTCTTGCCACATGTGGCCGGTGATATCAACCAGCCTAAAAATGTACGACTTGTAATGGCTATAATTATTAGTCTGCAAGTGAAGTAAATATTGATGCAATGTTGTTCAGTACACTGTCCTCGGTCATCAACAGAAATACCTGCAGTTATACCCGCTACCCCCTCTACAGAAGAGAACAAGTGTAGTTCATGAAATTCTCGATATTTCAGCGATTCAACTGTTTGTCATATTCACGAGAATGATGCTTCTTCTGATGAGTTGTTCTTATTATTATTATTGAGCAACTTTTGACAACCGATACTCGAGGAAAGTTGTGCCACCATCACATATCTCGCATACACATGCATATACGCGTACGCATGAGAGGGTTACGGGACGTGTAGATGCATATAAATATTCATTTCTGTTTTTGCTCAATACGCTGTTTGGATAGGATAGGAAATTACTAACACTGGTCTGTGAAGTACAGTGGCATGCAGGAAAAATATCTGCAGGTATACGAAACGAATTGCCTCTCACTCTATTTACAACCTCATCATTGCAACTTGTGGTGCTATTGTAGTCAAAGATTGCACACAACGCAACAAGTGTTTGGTAAAATCTCGTGAGCGATACGTATTTACAACGACTTCGCTCCCGTCTCGCATCGGTGACGGCAAATGTTTAAGGACCACCAAATAGCAATCTTGGGGGCTTTTCACGTAAGTTTTACTATTTGTAAATGAATCTGAGCTACATCAAGGACCTAAAGTGACTCATAAAAATACTGCAGATCTGGGAAGAGTGTTTGTCAGACGTGGCTGACCAGAATAAACGGATCGTCCGCTCCTTGTCACTGGGGCCGATCAATGACGCAGCCGACCTTGTTTTCGTTCCTCGCGGGGAAAACTGCAGCGTCAACAAGTCTGAAACACAGGGGGAGAGATGATAACTGGCAGAGAAGACGTTTGGCTGACAATTTCGGTTTCTAGCCAGGCTTCGTTACTACTGGGGTGAATCTGTAGCAGTATTCGCGTAAAATTCAGAAAAAATGGCTTACTACAATTCTCAAAATATGCACGTGATGTACTTCAGAAAATAATCTTTGAATATCTGGTATTATGATACTTCAGAAACTAGATATGACTGCGCTTTATCTTCTGTTTGATAATTAGAGATCTAATTTTCACATTAGTACTTGAGAATTTCCTGATGGAAATAAATTTTAGGGCATCGTCGGGTTTAGAGCACTTGCTACGATTCTAAATGCTTTTACAATAGAATGGGGATACTGAAAGTTAAATTTTTTGGGAAAACTTTCTGAACAGTTCGAAGAAGGAAGAGAGATTAGCGTTTAACATCCCATCGATATCGAGCTCGTTATAGACGGTCCACAAACTCGGATTAGGAAGGAAATTGGCCGTGCCCTTTGAAACGAACCATCCCGGCACTTAGGAAACCCTCGGAAAACCTAAATCTGGATGGCCTGACGCAGATTTGAAACGTCGTCCTTCAAAATACGAGTCCAGTGTCCAACCAATGCGCCATCTCACACTGTGCTCTATTCGTCGTCAGGACATGGGTTAGATATGGAATGTGACACGTCCTCTCTACTGTTCAAAGTAAGTTATGGGAAAAGTGATCAATAAATGGAAAAACCTATGCAAGTGTATAATTTTTGCTAGATGTTCACATATCAAGATTCATCTTCACTGAATCAATCCAATCTGCAGAGAAAATATGTTAAATAATAACAGCAACATGTATCCATATTACATGGAGATGGCGAAGTATACTGAAGGAGTGAGACTGGGGTTCAATAATCAATCTTCATTCGCCAATCATCATCATCATTAGTCGATTTACTCATTACTGCTTGCCGTGATCTCTTTTCTTCAGTCACTTCTGAAGTAACTGGATATTCGACTAGACATCTTCGTCCACAGCGAACTTCAGCTCTTCTTAATTTAAAGTGTAAGAGTAGGCCGGTAATCTTCTCCTGATTGAACCATCTAATTACTGCTCTTCCTCGTGGATTTATGCCTACTATTTTGTCTTGGAAGTTGGTCTTTTCTAAATTATTCCTTTCTCCTTTCAAAACGTGTCCAAGGAGCTGACAATAGCTTTGACTGATATGGGAAGATAAACTTTATGTGACGCTAACATCTTCTATGATGTAAGAATATGTTATTCTTTCTGTGCATGGTATCTGTAAAATGTTCTTTGAAAACCACATTTAAAAAAATCAATTCAGTTCTTATCACTATCTTTCACGGTCCATGTCTCGCAGCCGTACAAGAACACATGGAACATCTTCGTTGTTTTGTCACATTTAAGAGAGTTTAACCATTGCAGCTTGACCTAGGGCAATCCGTCGTTTTATTTCTTTACCAAAGCGCTCCAAAATCATTCAAGTGGACAAATTCAATAGCTTTGGTGAGATTATTCAACCGGCAGGGCCAAGTCGGAAGCTAAGAAAGAAACAATTGCAAACCTACAAAGAGGATAAAAATCTCACTTCAGACGTGTGTAATTAATCATCTCCATCAAATTATAATATTATCATACTATTTGTAAGCAGGAGTACTTCACGTACCTTAAACTACTACAACTGGTGACAAATCTCAAATAATAGACATCGAAAAACAATAAAGAGAAGTTTTGAGGCAAAACCTTGAACCAAATATGAATATAGAACATGGATGAAGAAGAAAATAAAGGAACACTATCAGGCTACAGACAAAATGACAGACACGATCAAGAAACAGAGATTTCAGCTTCATTGTCTTTTACAATGAATGAATAACAGCAGGGTCACAAAGAAAATTCTGAATTTAACTTTATCGGCCAAGAACTGAAATAACTGCCGAGAAGAAATGCGTGAAATCTTACGGGAAACTGACATATTTCAAGAAAACTTTGAAAATAACATAATTTCGAACCATAATACTGAATCATGAATTTCCCGAGATGCCGTCTCGACAAGCTACAGAACCGACGGTAGAATGGAAGATGCCTCTTAGCGAAATCATGAAGGGATAATGATAAGAAGAGAAATGCTTCATAAGTTCAAATGCCCTCCCTGTTTGATTACAAAAAATTTAAAAAATATAAAGGAGGGAAATACTTAATCCTTACATGACCAGTGATGTATTTATCGGTATCTTTTATTGGCCAATGATACAGAAGAAGTAAATTAATGATTTGTTACATTAAATACCAAATAACTGAAATTTATTGCAGCAGTTGGATCATCACCTAGTTTGCCAAGGTACTGCCTGGTACTGCTGGAATTATATCGTTTCAGTTAATTGAAGAGTGCATGATAAACGTAACGGTGCAGGGAAAGCTTGTGGCGCAAGTCCGAGTCCGAAAGATCGTCCTGACTGCATGTAGAATGCAGCCGTTCTGCTCGCCGCGACACTAGAAGAGTTGGTGGGCCCCTCGCCCCAGCCGTTTGCCAACCCCCGCCCCCCAGCTAATCAAAAATATTAACGGTACTCTCATTTTGACAGCAGTCTGAGTGAATCTAGTGCCGCACTGGATGGACTAGAAAGAGGAAAAACCTCCATCCACATCAAAAATTGAACGTAGGACCTTCTGGGTCTGTATCTAATGCTCCACCCACCAGACCATTACGGCCACCAAAGTTTTCCGCAAATAATAAAGTCAAAGTATAATAACTATTGCATTTTTTCTAACATTTATTCAGTAATATATTATTCGAACCTATCACACTGAAAAAGTTACTGTTAATACGAAATTACCGAAGCTGCTTCTTGTCAGTAGCAAGGAAAAGCCATCACCTAACGTTGTCGAGTAGTTTCCTAATGGTAGTATTGTTGGATACACAAAACGTGTTTGGGTGGCAGATCCGAGAGCCATACACTATCTCATCAGAAGTATCTGGACACCTGTTAGCGATCATTCATTTGGAGCGTGTCTACCCTCCGTCTTTATGACAACTTGAAGTCTGCTGAGGACGCTTCGTGTTGTGGACTGGGGACTTCCACTTTGATGATAATTTCGCTGCCGCTGAGAAGGAGTAATACAGGTATCCTGGTGTGGACGGATGCATGGATTCTAGGGCAGTACAGACAATGAAAGTAACACAGAATAGTGACAAGGAAAATATATTACTCAACATTGGTAAAGCTGGTTATAGCGTTGCAGAATGAAGGGTAGCCCATCTGCCCTCTGTTGACTACTGTTCCATGAACACAAATTAAATAATCTTCTCTGAATTAAAGTTATAAGAAAACGAATCTTCTGTCTTGATGCACTATTAGAAGAACAGTTTGAAACAAACAATACTCAATTAAATCTCTAGGCAGGTGGTCTTTCTCCATACACGATAATTCTATTCACTGTTTTGTTTCCTCTGAAGACTAACTGCTGTCTATTTATCGGCCACTCTTTCTATCTCACTCACAGACTTGAAGACATGACGAACGTTCTGCAGGAACTCCCTAGCAAGACTGGGACTGACTTACGACTTGCAGCTGACAACTCCTGCTGGTGCGCGGTCACTTAAGCGCACGTCTCTCTTGCTGGTGGCGCTGCCGCTCCTGGGGACGTAATTCTCTCGGGAAGCGTGATTGGTTGACACACAGCGAAGTTTCTGCTACGGACGGATGTTCACAGTACTTTTGGTATCAACTGTTGCAGACTCTTCTTGTGTGGTATCTCAGTACACCACACCTTCAGTGATGTGTCTCTATGGCTGTGGAGGAATGGCAACCCATTCTTCCTCAAGAGTCAAACTTGGAGAAGTTAGTGACACTTGTCACTGGGGTTTGCAGCGTAGTCCCCATTCTAAATCATCCCAAAGTGTTTCACTAGTTCACGTCGGGACTCTGGACAGGAGAGGAATTCCTGCATCCAATCATAAGTCTGATCCGATACTTGTAACGACATAAGTTGTTCACCAAACGAGGAAGTGGAACTGTACGGAATGTCTTCCGAAAGTCAACGAACACGACATCAGTCTGAGCACCTCATGGACGAACAGAGTGAGATGAGTTCCGCAAGATCTCTGTTTGCGGAAGCCATGGTTTTTTTATAGTGAAAATTTTCGTTCTCCGAAAACTTCATAATGTTTGAGCGTAAATCATGTTTTGTAATTGAGCAACAGATTGACGTCAGTGGTACAGACCTATAATTATGCGCCTCTGTCCGACGACCCTACCTGTAGACAGGAATGACATTTCACATAAATTTTCTCAGCATGTTATAGTGTTAGGTGGAGATTTCAATTTACCAGATATAGACTGGGACACGCAGATGTTTAGGACGGGTGGTAGGGACAGAGCATTGAGTGACATTATAATGAGTGCACTATCCGAAAATTACCTCGAGCAATTAAACAGAGAACCGACTCGTGGAGACAACATCTTGGACCTACTGATAACAAACAGACCCGAACTTTTCGACTCTGTATGTGCAGAACTGGGAATCACTGATCATAAGGCCGTTGCAGCATCCCTGAATATGGAAGTTAATAGGAATATATAAAAAAAAGAGGAAGGTTTATCTGTTTAGCAAGAGTAATAAAAGGCAGATTTCAGACTACCTAACAGATCAAAACGAAAATTTCTGTTCAGACACTGACGATGTTGAGTGTTTATGGAAAAAGTTCAAGGCAATCGTAAAATGCGTTTTAGACAGGTGGGAGCGGGACGTCTCTTGTCTGCCATTTCCATCTACACGTATCTCAATGGCGGATATATTTTAACTTCGTGGCGGGAGCTAGGGAACGGACTTCCAGATCCCTGACAGGTACAGCCCTTTCTGAGATTGGCTATAAAAGATTTCGTGGGGTGCCTTTCCGAGGTCTGAAGGAACGCTATCAAAAATTGAGAGAGGCTCTCGGTAGTCATATTGGGATTCGTTTGGGTATTCTAATTCGAACTTCCATTTGGTGATTTTAGTCTGAACTCCACGCTAGTATATGTCTTTCTTGACTTCGGCCCTCTGCCAAGTCTTCCAAGTTTCACTTTGAACATTCGCGCACCCGTGACGAGTAATCAGGAGGATGATGAGATCTACGATTCGCAGTCACATCTCATGGGCTAACTCCAGCAACAGCTAGCAGCGGCCGCACTTCGGCGCACCGCGACTTGTCGGTAACCATCTCAACGGCAGTCACGGTAAGACTGCCGTTCTGACTTCGGGAATCGCGATATATTTAGGGAAGAGGAGTTCATGTATGGTTTTTATATTTTTGCCTTCCTAACATGATCTATGTGTCTTACGCACTCGTATGCAAGGTTTTGTGCAATCTAATTCTTGCTTCAAAGCGAACTTTTCTCGTCACCACTCTAGTTCGTTTCTCTGTGTATTTAACTCATTTGAGCTCACCTGCCTACTGATGTTTCTTTCTGATTCTTCCTTTATTCACTGATTTGTTTTACGTTCCATTCAAGTTCATAACCTTTTGTGTAATTTTACAGTTTTGCAATCGTGGTTGAAAGCATAATTCGTGTCCTTTATGCGTCTGAGCATCATATCAACCATAACTGCCCAGCATCACGCTGGTGGCGATCCTAAAAATTATTAATTATGTTATCGTTGTTCTATTTAAATTACGTAAATTCTTTCTCAAGCTGTTTTATAACCTCGAAGGTTATTTGTCATTAGTGATGTTTACACATTGTTTGAATAAATATCATTTTTCCAGGTCAAATACGATCATTCAGCAACCATTAAAGTAAATTATTCAACTGAAGTGCCCGCGTCTTCCAACCATAAGCAATAGGCGGGGCCCCTGACGAGTTCAGAAGCTTGGCAAATAACGTTTCCCGTCGTGCGCTGCAGTTGATTTTCAATGTAGCCCATTAGCTTCACGGGAGTAATCTATCATTTTATATGATCTGGAGTGATAGATTCAGCATCTAATCTGCATATCTACGGAGCACCTGATTAGAAAGAGGTACTGTTCATAGCACACACGGCTTCTGCCAATACCAAAAATGGTTCAAATGGCTGTGAGCACTATGGGACTTAACTTCTGAGGTCATCAGTCCCCTAGAACTTAGACATACTTAAACCTAACTAACCTAAGGACATCACACACATCCATGACCGAGGCAGGATTCGAACCTGCGACCGTAGCGGTCGCGCGGTTCCAGACTCTGCCAATACCATCATATATTATGTGTACATTTGTTCGCCCACGTCACCTGTACCTTCAAAGCGACTATATACCCCACCACCACTCCATACTTGTGTTAGAATTTTCTTAAGCACTCTCAAAATAATTTGCTATTTCATTTGCTTATGGGAGTGGTTTTACTACTTCGTCGGGGTAATCGTAGCCACGATCCTGGGAACCGAGGTGCACCTTCGCTGCCGTTGTATGGTTAAATAATTGTAGAGCCCGGTAGCTATTATTGTGCAGCTGGCAGCTTTCCGACCATAGTTGCAGCATAAAGGTGTAGATTTGGGCACTTCGAAATTTCTATTTTGTCTTGTGCAACTTTAAACGTGCAATGTTTGTAGTATATGCTATGATTCCACGCTGAAACGTTGCTCAACATGAACACTAAGAATTATTAATATAATAGAGAGTAAGTCAGAGCTGTTGTTAGATTTTGCAAACTTAGTTTTATGAAATTAAATGAGGAACCTAGTTTCAAACAGTGCCACGTGCACACACTTTTAAAATGTCACATACCCCAGCAAAATGTAATCTTATGAAAACATTTGCTTAGTTCACCACAATAATAAGCTTCAGAATTGTTCATAAGGTATTTAAATGCCATAAGGAACATTTACTTTCATAAGGAGCTGACTGCGGAGGTAAAAAACCTCTAATGGCACACCATAGCAATTGCTTAATGTGTATGTGAATTAGTTGTACATCATGAACTCCTTCTGCAAATCCCCTTCCCTCTGCCCATTTCCTCCCTCTCCCCGCCCTCTCCCTGTGCTTCACCTCCTCCCCCCTCTCTCTTTCCATCTCCTCGTGTCCCATGTCCCTTTCTTCCCTCCGCCCCCTCCTCCTCTCTGTCTTTTTACGCTTCTCTCTGAGCCTGAGCCTTGTTTATTGTTATTGACAGGGAAACCTTCATTGGAAATAGAGGCCGCTTAAAATGAATGGATAGATCGGGTGGTATCGTTAGCGCACGGCTTGTGCTGGATGTGTGAGGATCGTAACTTCAGTGAGAGTATTTTACATAGTTTTAATCTGCAAGCGGGTAGGATTACAAAGTTTCGGACTATTCAGATTCCGTAGCAGTATTCTAATCATAAGTCGATAAGATATTAATACACCTTTCCCGTTTTCTGCAAAACCGACGACAAGAAATAAAACAAAACAGCAAATTGTCGTGTGTACAATTTTTGTTTCAAATTATACATAATCAGAAGGAACCTATATGTGAGAAACTGTCTGTCTAATGGTTTACATGCCTTGTAATCTCAGGCAAAACTGACTGCAAAAAAGAAAACTAAACCGCACGTTTTCAAAGCACAGCTTTTTCTTTCTCAAAGTCGCTTTTAACAGAAAACCTGTATATTTTCGTTTACAGAATAGTGTATCGTGTGTAAATTTGAAGTAAATCTGTCAAGAATTTTTCAGAATTTTTGGTAAAATCGTTTCCCCTTTATATATTACATATATGTATTTACATATTATATACTCTAAAGAAATATATGTTCTATGTCTGTCCGAATTTTCGTTGCAGTATCGTGTGAAAATTAGAAGCAAATTGGTCACTATCTTTTAGATATGTTTGGTAACAAGGTTAACAACGACTTATCTTTATATAGTTGTATTGATTACTTAGCTAATTTGTTTAGTGATAAATTCATTTTTTCTAAATTTTTTTATGTGTAAGACAGTTGTTTCATCCTGCAGTGGCGTGTGAGCTTTGATGTGAAAAACGAAAAGAGAACTGTACGAGTATAACGGATAAGCTGGGAAAGTCAAATTATAAAAGGAAAACCGTCAAATTAAATTTCATGTGAACCTTCATTTCAAACATTTTCTAACAGTGTTAATTTGGGTACTGAGGAGACATGCACGTGGCCTATATAACACTTCTGTGAAGAATAATCTGCCGAAAATTGCCTCGTCAAAAGACAAAGGCCGCTCGTCTGATGACAGCAATACTCATCAGACGTCAAATACCAGATGCACCATCACAGCCACCATTCAAGATTTTTAAGCTTTATTACGTCATTCATCCACTGCCTCTCCAAATCTCATAAAGCTATAGGCTCTGAACTGCAGTCATAATTCGTGTATGAAATGCATTTTTATTCCCGGGCACCTTTTCATGAATGTTTATCGAGTACGCAGAGGTGAATAGCAGTGGGAGAAAATGGACTGAAATAGCAAAGGTGCCGTCAGCTTTAGCCTTCCGCACTGACGTCACAGTTGCCCAGCAACCTACGTCATTGTTCCTTGCTAGCAAAGTGGTAAGTGAATAGCTGCTGGACAGCTGTAGCTGCGGCATTTGCATAATTTGTGGACATTTCGTGGCGTCAGAATTCATTTGAACATTTTACGAAGGGTGAAGTGACGCAATGACGCGTTCATTGCATGAAACGACATTATACGACATCACTCAGAGAAGAATTCCCTTTTCGCAACGTTTGCGCAGACTTTAGTCTAAAGCCAACTGATATCGTACACGAATAATTTAGAAATACAATACAACAGAAAACAGGCAAAGTTACAAATTTATTCGAGCATGCTGGAAGTTCGTAATTAAAAATTTGCACTATTGCTCCGCCTTCCAAATTAACCTGAAAAATAAGATACCGATGAAGTGGTGCAGTAGTAAAAACAGTGGATCTCATCATGTTCAAATAGCCCTCCGGTCATCCAGCTTTAGCCTTTCAGTGGATTTCCTAACTCGCTTAAGGTAAACGTGTGGATGATTCCTTTAGAAAGGACATAGAAAATTTCGTTCCTTATCTTCCTACTATTCGAGCTTGTAGTCCGGATATGTTGATATCATCGTCGACAGGATGCTGAACTATAGGTGCTCCATTCATCACAAGGTATCTATAGCCCAAAGCTAAAGACATTACCTGCACTGGTTGGAATTCCTCGATCGAGCGATATTGCCTCACTGATCAAAGTAAGATGTATACAGCGTATCCAAATGTAAGTCCTCCGACAGTTGTGTGTCGTATGAATCTCGTTGCGCTTGAGAACATCACAAGGTAACTATATTAATTTCATCTTAAATGAAGCTGCAATCAGTGAAAAAAGGGTAAACTGTTAATGGATTCCTACTTTTTCTGTTATGTTAAGATACTATGCTCTAAACTAAATAGCATTTTTTTTTAAATTATCCTCTTGCTTGTAATCGGGAGATTCAATGTTAATATGCGTCTCCTGAGATCTGATTTGTTGTTTTCGGTAACTTTCCAATATGACTGACGTTAAAGTTACGGCTATAGATCGTTCGAGTCGAACACAACAATCAAATAATTAAGTATTCATGGCGATTAAACTTGGAACTGACACGTAAATTTAAAGTACCACGGCAAGAGCTTCATACATGAAAATATTGTTACAATTCACAATACATAAGTTATAACCTATTTAATAAAGTTGAAAACGTTTCTGTATTTACTGCTGCTGCAACGCCAAAAAACTAAGACGAAAAGCATGAAGACCTGCAGAGCATCCACGCTCAGAGCACTGACGAGACGTTGGTCCTTACATGAGTTTTCCAATCTCGAGGCTTCCAAAAGTTGTTTTTTTCTTATTTTGAGTCGTTATGGTATTAATAACCTGTGATCAAAATGATTTTGTCGGGAAATTATTCCTGGGTGAGACCAAGTCATGTTACAAAAACATCCTCAATATATCACGGGAACGCCTCTGGCTTGTTCTACACCCTCCACACACTGCAGGTTTGAACTCCTCATTGGGTCGACGGTGGACTCGACACATAGCATCTCTGAAAAGAGGAAAAATCGCTACTCAGCGGGTCACACTACACGCCTTCAGTAAGATAAAGTTCAGTTTCCGTATTGTTTCACCTAATGAAGATGTGCAGCTTCATGCGCTACTGTGAACTATAGCCATTTGCGAGGTAGTGGACTCCATGTATCCATTGCATTCAATTCCCATCGCAAAGTTTACTTGGAAACTGGTTGAAATGGACCTGTATTTACTGACGGTAACAATTCTTCTCGGGTTTGAAGTCGAATTTCATTGGCCTGGCCTGAAACTCGTCTCCGGGCTCTCTCAGTCAGGATCTATTTACAAACATTGTCTAAAGTAGTGTTACGTTGGTGTGAGAGGTATGCTACTCCTCTGAGACACGTTCGAAAGTTTGCGTTGATACACCAACAAATTGGGCAACTTCATTCAGAGTGTGGTCACCGGTACCTCGAAACATGATACACCTCACTTCTGACGTAATGTTGCGGGTCCACATAAACCCACCTAACTGTGGTGATTCTATACAGATGAGTGGCACTTAGCCACACATCACTGCCATGACGTACCTCACCAGCCGCGTGTCACATGACCGCCCAGCACCAGTTCTACACCACCTACAGCGCGCCAAGCGACGAATGTGCTCTTTTATGAAAGCGATTAATGTTAATACGGTGAGATTACATCTCAGGAAATGAAATGATCGTGACTGTAAAATCAGCGAATTTAGAGTTAATCGACAGTTTTCCTTCTCGCTCAGTATTCGTGAATGGGGAGGGGGGCGAAAAAATTGTGACACACGGAACAGCTTCTCCAGCAGACCGTAAATTGGCTAGCAGAGTGAAGATGTAGATGTAATTTGAAAACACAGTTGGACACGTTCGATCAAAAACTTTTTGCACCACGTAGAGAAATCGCCTTGCTTGAAATTCAAAACCCGCGAAGACAGTCAGGTAATAGTTGCCTTCACCCAGCCTCCGTAGCTGAGTGGGCAGTGCGGCTGACTGCCATTCAGAGGACACGGGTTCAGTTCCCGGTACTGGCAGGGATTTTTGCTGTTACGGCGGGCATTTAGCTTTGCAAGGCCATCTATGGAGCTACTTGACCGATTAGGAGCTGTTACAAGGTCAAGAACCCCAGTAACGATAGCGGGAGTGGTGTGCTGAACCCACGCCCCTGCATACCGCATCCGATGACGCCATTGGCAGAGGGTGACATGGCGGTTGGTCGTCTTGATTTGTGCGTCTAGGATAAGAACATGTACCCACATAAATCGCGTGATCGGCAGGACGATAAAATTAAAGAAGTTCAGTCCTGTGCAGAGGGTTGCAGACAGTCCATACCCTTCGAACCTTTTGCATCTCAAATAGATGAGACGGGCTTCACACACACACACACACACACGATGTTAGCGATTTTGTATCTCCTTCCATTAACGTACTGAGTGGGGGAGACTGGATGTCTATATTCCTCTGCACACACCCTTAATCCCTCTTCACCTTAGGATGATGGTGACCGAGTCGTGGGATACCATCCTTGAACATCAGTCTACCAAATTCACACAGAGATTCCCGATTAATGTGTCAGAGCGTCTGTTTTACCCTTAAAGCTGTCATAGGCTTACATCTATAAAACTTGTCTCGATTGTTGCCACGTGTCTCTGAATTGATTAGATGTCTCGTCTTGTATCTTTTTGATAAAAACGCCAAACACTTAGGCAGTACGCAATTGCTCTCGCTGGTGTACTGTACGAGATAGCCATTAAAGATGTACCACGATTCTCTAGAATTGTCATAAGACATAAAAATATTCTATTTTCCTTCCATGCTACTAATTTCACATTTCTGACACCTATTATATTGCTTGATAGTATTACCCCAAAGTACGTAAACGATATGATGTGCTCTAGGTGTCCGCCATTAATCTTATAAACAACATACAGACAGTAAGTACCCATTAGGGGAACCATGTTTGTCTGCAAGGTGTACTCAAACTTAATAGACCACTATAGCGGTTACACGGCTATGATTTCATAATACTCCTCTCTGCTTCAAAATACTTCGACGCAGAAATTAATACCTAAATTTATTACTGAAGTCCAAGTCGCAAAGCATTTATGAATAAATAGGTGTAAATTCTTTCTACGATGCTCCATTGCCGGGTGCTGTGGCCGAGTGGTTCTAGGCACTTCAATACGGAACAGAGCTGCTGCTACGGTCCCAGGTTCGAATCCTGCCTCGGGCAGGGATGTGTGTGATGTCCTTAGGTCAGTTAGGTTTAAGTAGTTCTAAGTCTAGGAGACTGATGACCTCAGATGTTAAGTCCCATAGTGCTTAGAGCCATTTGAACCATTTTATGCTCCATTGACCATAGAAGATGTATCTAAAAATGTTGGTGAATGTTATCGTCAACAAAAAAGCAGAGAATGTGAGAAATATTCCTTTATTCTCCCTCTTAGTAATTTCAAGCTCTCACAATACAATACTTACATTGATGGGAACTATTAAAGAGGGAAAACGATATCATACATACATGGTGAGTCACCTAACGTTACCGCTGGATATATTTCGTAAACCACATCAAATACTGACGAACCGATTCCACAGAGCGAACGTGAGGAGAGGGGGTAGTGTAATTGTTTAATACAAACCATACAAAATTCCACGGAAGTATGTTTTTTAACTCAAACCTACGTTTTTTTAAAATACATAGAACCCCGTTAGGTTTGTTATCACATCTGAACATACAAACAAATACGAAATCAGTGCCGTTTGTTGCATTGTAAAATGTTAATTACATCAGGAGATATTGTAACCTAAAGTTGACGCTTGAGTACCACTCCTCCGCTGTTCGATCGTGTGTATCGGAGAGCACCGAATTACTTAGGGATCCAAAGGGAACGGTGATGGACCTTAGGCACACAAGAGACTGGAACAGCACATTACGTCCACATGCTAATACCTTTTTATTGGTCTTTTTCACTGATGCAGATGTACATTACCATGAGTGGTGAGGTACACGTACACACGTGACTTCCGTTTTCAATTACGGAGTTGAATAGAGTGTGCCCCGACATGTCAGGCCAATGCATGTTCAATGTGGTGGCCATCATTTGCTGTACACAATTGCAATCTCTGGCGTAATGAATGTCGTACACGCCGCCGTACATCTGGTGTAATGTCGCCGCAGGCTGACACAGTACGTTGTTTCATATCCTCTGGGGTTGGAGCCCATCACGGTACACATTCTCCTTTAATGTACCCCACAGAAAGAAGTCCAGAGGTGTAAGATCAGGAGAACGGGCTGGCCAATTTATGCGTCCTCCACGTCCTATGAAACGCCCGTCGAACATCCTGCCAAGGGTCAGCCTAGTGTTAATTGGGTCGACGCGTTTCCAGTGGGACATTTTCGAGCTACATTGGCAGATCATTCTGTAGAAACGCGATGTATGTGGCAGTGCTCTCCGATACACACGATCGAACAGCGGAGGAGTGGTACTCAAGCGTCAACTTTAGGTTACAATATCTCTGGATGTAATTAACATTTTACAATGCAACAATTGCCACTGATTTCGTATTTGTTTATATATTCAGATGCGCTAACAAAACTAACGTGGTTCCATTCAAAAAATGTAGGTTTGTGTTAAAAAACATACTTCCGTGTATTTTTATATGGTTTGCATTAAACAATTACACTAGCCCCTCTCCTCACATTCGGTCTGTGGAATCGGTTCCTCAGTATTTGATGTGGTTTACGAAATGTATCCAGCGGTAACGTTAGGTGACTCACCCTGTATATGTATGTCCGGGTTGTTTGTCAAATGTGTTCCTTTTAGCATTCTCTATATGCGGTTTCAGCGGCTGGGACAGGCCTGTGGATCATCAGTAACGAAAGTACTAAGAGGCATGTAAGTAAGGATATGGCGCTGGAGTGATGGTACTCCGAGGCCGTCCTTCTGGTGGATGCGACATTCTAAGTCTTTCCCTCTCCTAGTCCTTCAGGTAGCACTTTTTCTTTATATGCTACGAGCTGACTTAAAAAAGTGAGTTACACATTATTATGGCTGGCCAAATATCTTTTATTTAATTTTGCACTACATTTCGAACTGACGCAGATAAGTGACACTGTTTTCCAACACAGTCACCAAATCTCTGTAAACAACCAATCGTTCAATTCCTGGTCGGTAGGAATCCGCTGCTCGGTGGTAGAACCATTAGAGAATATCTGTGCGAAAGATAATCACCCTTAGCTGCTTTGAATCACATTCAACTTTCGTCGAATGGTGCTGAACGGTCCCTGGTGGTTCCAGTGTGTACACGGCAGCAAAAAGTGCGGTCGTGCTGCGCACCAAACGGGTGTGATCAGCCCTTAAATGTCCTTAGAGAAGAGTTAAATTGTCCAGGGGTATCAGCAGTGTCAAAGGTTGCCTTGACTGCCTGTCTCTTCATGCAACTGACAAAATAGATACTTGAGAGATTGCGGCAAAAGGTTTTCATGGTCGTAATGCACGCACTGAAACTCGCTTACATCATTTTGAACAGTTACTATGGACTTATCTCAGCAAAACAAAATATACATTTTCAAACATTATTTCGTTGTCTCACTGTACTCGATTAGGAATCTTCTATTAATTATATAAATTTGACCTCAGTTATTTGACACACTCTGTATACCTATTTGAGAACAAAGGTACCCATAATAACAAAAATACTGCAAAACCAGATATGAAATTACATTTAGGAAATCAAAGTATACATCAATGTTAAGAATTAAGTACAGGCATTCATGGCATTTAAAATCCTTATTAAGAATAGGAGGTCGTCTAAATCGGAGGAAATTATGGTCCGCAATACCTTTCAGACGGTCGGCGCAGATATATGGCAGTGACAAAATATTAATCTAAGTCAGACTTGAAAAATTCTTTCGAGGTGGATATACAAACACTTTACCTCCTAACTTGCTATGCGTGATCCATTCTTTTCCAATAACTATCATCACTGGAAGTTGGAGATCGAAATTTTGTACTCACTGGACCTTGATGCCCTAAAATATGCTTTATATTATATTGATTCTGCACTTGTGAAACGAATCCTTTTGTGTCACCGAGCGAGGTGGTGCATTGTTTAGCCCACTTTATTTTCATTCGGAACGACGACGATTCAAATTCCCATCCGGCCATCCAGATTTAGGTTTCCGTGATTTCCCTGAATGCCTCCAGTTAAGTGACGGGATGGTTCCTTTGAAGAGGGCAAGACCGATTTCCTTCCCCATTCTTTTGTAATCCGTGCTAGTGCTCAATCTCTAATTACTGTACTGTCCATGGGATCCCTAATCTTCCTTCATTCCTTTCCTTTTTTGACTTTAGGATTTTGGCGCCATTCAAACGTTCGTTGGCTAGATTCGATGTTACTCCTTAGTGCCATGAGAAGAAGCTTCACACTACTTTCAGCTGGGTACAGAAGACCATTCTATTTTAGCATTGTGCGTTCGACAATCCTCTCCACATTCATGCACTTGCATGGATTTTTACCAGACGTTGTCATCTAGGTAGCTGTCAATTTACAGAAAGTTATAGGCGCACATTGTCAAGTCGGCAGCTCATTTATGACATGATAGAATACACCAATAGTAATCAGTGTCCTCCCTTGGGCATGGATGTGTGTGTTGTCCTTAGTGTAAGTTAGTTTAAGTAGTGTGTAAGCCTGGAAACCGATGACCTCAGCAGTTTGGTCCCATATAACTTACCACAAATTTTCTAAAAATTTGTTAGCCTCCCACTTCTCTGCAAAGAAGGTCAGCTGAGTTGAAGAAATATTCAAAAACACTTGCTTTATTGTTCTAGTCAGCTACAAAGTTTTCTGCATATCGGCAATAAAATTACACATATGTAAGCTCATTTCCCGCAACCAGAAAACAGGTAGTACAGCAGTAAAGATATTGATAGTAACGCGGAAGATGCGTTAAAGTTGTTCAAGAATAATTATTTGAAAAATGTGGACTACATAATAATTAGGCGCGTGCACTCTTTAATGTTCAATACTCATTTAAATTTAACTGATTAGATAACTAAATCAGTTTCACTTTCATGATTTGTTTACGTGGTCTTTAATCGTCATTAGGTACAGTTACAGCTGAACAAGCGGTTTCTCACATCGTGTTTTTGTTGTACGGCACCAACATCCAAAGGCATTTTCACCACAAGGGGAAACTGAAAACTAGTCTAAAGAACAAACAAGGTGTATCTTAACGTGAACAGACATTTGATGACAAACCTGTCGGTTGGAGACCAGTAATGGCTGATGGCTCTCGATCTATCACCATAATTGAGTCCATCAACATTAGGTGGCCAATATGAGGTAGCCAAGGAGGTGGAAACGTGGGTTCTACTATGCCAAGACTGATTGGTAGCTACAACAGAAAGAAAAATTAATTATCAGGAGCACAAAATAAGAATGTATTTATTACTTAACTTTGCTGTGGTCCATGATCAGTTGGTTGACAATTATAGAAGACGCGACTAGACTAAGCGTCTGTAGAATGACATAATTTACACGTCAAAAATCTTGCAGTGACGAATTAATCTCTCGTAATCTTGAATGTTGAATCCGGTGAATTTGAAGACTAACTTGGAACTGGACTACAAAGACTTGATGGTAGGAATGACTGAGCTGCAGACGATGACTAACATCGGCGCTGGCTGACCACTGAGCGCAGCTACGAACTGTAGACTGCACTTCTCTCCTGCTGCACATGAAGTGGCCTAGCGGCGCCTCGCGGAGAGCATAAGTTTGCGGCTGGTTGTGTACTCTTTGGCTAACACAGCCGTTCTTCTGTTCCGTTTATCGAGAGAATAGCATCCGTCGGATCGATCTCTCAGGCGGCGGTGTGGTCGTATGACTGACGACATCACAATGGCGCTACTTATGTGAGAAAATAGCAATACTAAAAGTGGCTGGTTGCTGTTCTCTTCTCTGCTACAATCAGCTTGGGCAGTTTTATAACTACTGGAGAGAGTTTAGCGCAGGCCTCTTACGCTGCAGTGCACTTTCAGATATACTTGTGAATAATATGTTACAGGCCAGAAGTTTCCGAATGTAGAATGTCTATATTTTTCAGTATTCGATCTCTGACATAGTCTCTTATTTGTCGAGTCATCCTTTAGTACAGCTACGAGAGTCATTGGAAATATGGGTGTAGGTGAACTACGGTAGCTGCAGAATGTGGGATATTACACGCAGGTCCTGCTTCCGCAATAAGCACATCATGTCAGCTCTAATACGTCCAGGATTACTGCACGCTACATGTAATCGTTGCAAATGCTCACACCGGCGGTTATTTCATTCGCAACATGGCCAAAATCTGTTATTCGTCGAATATTCAACATCCAGTTCAATCCTATTTTTGCATTGTTATGATGTGATAACTTTCTACTTACTATTCACATTATTTTTAATAATTTAAAATAAATTTCAATGGTAAAAATATACACTCTGGAGTTAACAAAATATGCATGCATATGTGTCCTCGATCCCCCTTTTCGGATGCCAAATGTGTTTTATAATAATGAAAGGGATAATATGGAGCTGTTTTAAGTCCAGTTTGGTTATGTATAAACTGTTTGTATATATGGTTACCGTTTTATGGTACAAATAAGTAAAATACCCACTGAAAAACTCTGGATATAAATTGTTGGGCCTGAACTGACGGAACCACATATTCAGTGCATAACTGAAAGTTAACACAATGTGTTATTAAGAAATTATAACAACAATAAATTAAAAATGATTTAAATGAGCACGAGTTGAAATACTTCACAGTTGAAGCTCATAAATGAACCATGCTCACTCCAATTCGCTGCGGTGTTAAATCTCTTTACAGTAACACTGCACAGGACATCGATGTCAGGACAGATGTCCATGAACCACAACATTCGTTAGGTCTTGGAACGTCAACGATATCACAGAAGCACAAATTTTTGTTGCATCTAACGACACCAGTCCCAGATTGGTTCAGACATCTCCATGTGGTTCATCTCGCCTTGTAGCCACCCGCTATAGATTCTGATAGTGTGTTATAAAATGAATGCAGTAGTTTGTGTTGTTTGATATGATCTAGCGATGAACTGTTTGAAAGTTATTTCATATGTTGTACATGTGACTGGTTTTTCACTATCTATGGAATTATTTTCTGTCAAAAGTATTGTAATTTGTGTTGTATTTTTAGCAGCAGTTCGTCAAATGTCACCACAAGTATCTATGTGAGATACACTTCTGTGTTAGTTAAGTAACTGATGTTATTCTTATGGGCCACCAAATATCTGTAGTCTAACAACAACAGTAATAAACAAAATCTATTAATAGTAATGTTGATTACAAAATCCTTATTCTCATTCGAAAATACTCACTAATTATTGAAAGAAAAGGGGGAGAGGAGTCCTATGAATTTTAATTTCGTGTGGTTTCCATAGCTTGTACCTATTTTTGGTCTGTTGCGTCATTACTAAAGGATCAGCGGGGTAGGGTTGGTCCTTAGAATCAGAAAAAAACGAGACAATCTGCTTTGCATTTCGTCATGAATGCTATCGACGATTAGGCGCAGACATCAATACAGAGGAAATTTTATTTAATTTTTTGTTATCTGTAGTCATCTTCTACAATGAACTACCGATGAACTACACTGGACTCGCATTCGGCCTTACCGATTCTTTCGTAGTCCGAACTTCTGATCTGTCTCTAATGGCCCTGTCAAAAGGAGGTTAAACTCTAATCTCCCTTCTTCTCTTTTACAATGAACTGTAGCATAATTACCAACCATTTTCTCAACGTTTTCCACTGTACTTGGATTTTTGTTTGTTAGTTATTCGTGAGAATGTGATTTTCCGGATGTCTTGGTACTATCTCGGCACAAGTTTTCCAACGAATTCTTCAGTTATTTGCTTCTTGTAAATTTCTATATAGATATGGTCGATAGATTATATGAGTAGTGTTCCTCGTCCAGACAGTAATGGGCCAAGTGATATCTACCGGCCGTTGTGGGATCATCAGCCCGGCGGCGGCGTGCGGATGAGGTATGCAGGGGCATGTGGTCAGCAAACCGCTCTCCCTACCGTTTTGCTGTCTTTCCAGAATGTGGATGCGCTACTACTCCACCAAGTGCATCTACATTTACATCTCCAGCGCCTCATTCAGCATCACGAGGCTGAATACACCCCGAACCAGTCCTCTCACCAAGGAAAACTTCTTGGCAGTACCGAGAATCGAATCTGGGTCCTTAGCATGGCAGCCATCTACGCAGACCACTCAACTATGATGGTGGACGATAGATTATATGGTTTTGATTAAAATATAATAGCTCAAAATCTCTTGGGGCCAGTCACCTAAGCGGTTCTAGGCGCTACAGTCTGGAGCCGCGCGACCGCTACGGTCGCAGGTTCGAATCCTGCCTCAGGCATGGATGTGTGTGTTGTCTTAGGTTAGTTAGGTTTAAGTAGTTCTAATTTCTAGGCTACTGATGAGCTCGGCAGTTAAGTCCCATAGTGCTCAGAGCCATTTGAACCATTTTTGAACCAGTCACCTCTTTTATGATGTTACTCTCTTCAGACGGTTAATTAAGAAGTAATGGCTATTTTATTCACTTTAAGAAGAAATACAACCAATCTTGAACATTCTAGATACCCATCAAAGCTTCCTGAACTACTGCATTTTGTCTCTCTATGTCTCTGTCCCTCTCTCTCACTTCACCATGCAATGTGTAAAATGACATTCACACACAAGCGTGAGGTTGTAGCTGAAACAAGTCTTATCTGCGGTGTTTCATTTTAAGTCAGTAAGCACATCTATACAATGTCTTTTGTCGTTCCTCCATTTATGGTCATCGCGAATAATTTTATCCTTGGTTTTGGTGATACATGAGATATGTAATGTTTGCGTACAGCGTCGGAAGTTCGCGCCGGCGATATTTTGTGTATTCAAGTCACGCGCCTGCAACGTGACCGAAATATTCACAGCCGTTTACTGTGGTGCACGTGCGCTCTATGCCAAGAAGCCCCGGAAACACCAACACACGATCACAAAACGAAGGCTTCAGACTAGTAGCTCTCTTTATTTTTCGCCAAGGTATGTTAAGAATTACAGCACCTCCTTTAACGGCGTCTTTTTTTTAAATTTAAGTCGCTGGTGGCAATTAGACACCAGATAGAGAGGCTTGCGTAGCTCGGAATAAATTGTGGATGCGATAATTGCCCAGCATAGTGTCATCTGAATATTAGAAAGAAACAAATCATCAGCAACAGCGTAGACTTAATAAATACTACTTATGTATAGATATTAATGCAATAGTTGCCGGAATAACGGAAATGTAAATGTGAAGTACTCGCTAACCATCACTAAATGTTCAACTGTTTTTCATAGGTTAACAACTAAAGATGCCGTTACTGAGCCGATAACTGGCTAGTAACAGTTTTTTTTTTGTTTGTTTCAACACTTCTCGTGCTGTTGCTTCATACGCTTATTTTTAAGCTAAACCCATTATATTTCGCTTCTTCACCACTAATGGTTAACTAGCACGGCATCGCTCGTTCAAATATTTCAGTGTTCTCTTCACTTCAGCTCCTGATTTATTACACGAGAAAGTAGAAATTACGACACTTTTAACATGCCGATGGCCATCTTAGACACTCGAACTGTTACCAATATCTTTCTTTATTGAAGGAAACAATCTCACGCCGTCACATTACGTAACATTTTCGCATGTTGCAATCTGGGTTTTAGGTGACAAGACATATTTTCGGAGGGTTTCATCGTCTAACAGTTATTTTAACACGTAATGCAAGTTTGTGTTGAAAAGTCGTTTGTGGAACAATTTCTCTGGAGCATTGAAGTTGTTGCTGTTGTTGTTGTGGTCTACAGTCTGAAGATTATTTAGTGCAGCTGTGCATGTTAGTCTGTCCTGTGGAAGCCGCTTGATCTATGTGTAACGACTTTAACCTAGAGCCATTTGAATCTGCTTACTGCATTCGAGCCTTGGACTCCCACTAAAATTTTTAGCCCCCATGCTTCCAGCCATTACCAAACTGACTATTCCTCGATACACCAGGGTGAGTCCTATCAACATTCTACTTCTCTTACTCATATTGCACCATACATTTCTTTGCTCCACAAATCGGCACGACACCTCATTTCTAGTTGTCGATCACCCTATTTACCCTTCAGCACTCTCCAGTAGCACCACATTTGAAAAGTTTTTCTGTTTGTCCCTGTCTGAACAGCTTATCGTCAACGTTTCAATTTCATACAATCCAACAACGTAGCCTCGTTGAATACACCGGTTCTAGACAGATCACCGACATTAAGCAACGTCGGGCGGGGTCAGTATTTGTATCGGAGCCCTCAGGGCACGGCACGTGTTTTTGGGGAACTGAGAATCCGTATTTCGCGATCTCGTTGTCTCTGCACCCTCAACTGGTGACTGTGTGGTGTTCAATGTCCAGTCACGGAATAGTCGGTGCGATTTTCCTTGACAGCACGGTGACCACCGAACGGTACGTGAAGGTTTTGGATGACGGTTTCATCCCCATTATCCAAAGTGACCCTGATTTCGACAAGATGCGGTAGGTGCTAGGCGGAGCTCGACCCAATCGAAACAGGAGAGTGTTTGATGTTCTGGTGGACCACTTTGGGGACCGCATTCTGACTCTAGGGTACCCAGACACCATTGTCATCGGCTTCGATTGGCCACCGTATTCTCCGTATCTGAACACATGCGGCTCCTTTTTGTGGGGCTATATTAAAGACAAGGTGTAGAACAATAACTCCAAAACCATTGCTGAGCTGAAAACAGCCATTTAGGAGATCATCGACGGCATCGATGTTCCGACGCTTCAGCAATTTATGCAGAATTTCGCTATTCATCTGCGCCACATTATCGCCAATGATGGCAGGGATATCGAACATGTTATAACTTAGATTCGAGTATCTGTAGTGACGTTTACATGTTAAATAAATTGTGTGCAGGTGGTAGTTTGTAATTAATTTACGTTTTTTTAATATAGTTCAATAACTGTCACCCAGTAACTTTGGTATGTCTATTGTGTATACTCTGCTGTCTTTCAGCCTTCCCTTCGTTGCTTAGCAGTGGTTTGTCATCTTAGCACTTAATGTTCATACAGATGCTTCTATTTTCTCCAAAGGTCGCTTTAGTTAGGCATCTGTCTTTCCCCTAGTCATGCACGCTTCTACAGCTATAAATTTCTCCTTCAGTCATTCCTCCTTCGATGTTCAGATCTGTTTGTCAATGTCATTTTTCATACGCCTGTATTTCCTTTCCTCTGCTTCACTCAGTGCATCTTTAGATTTTCTCCTTCCGTCAATAAAGGCAACATCTCATGTGTCGTCCAAGTATTTCTATTATGCCTTGGGTTTTTGCCTGTTTGATCCGCTGTTGCCTTCACTATTCCATCTCCCAAAGCTACTCGTTCGTCTTCTTTAGTATTCCTTTCCCCTGTGGCAGTCAATTGTTATCTAATGCTCCATTTGACACTCTAGACATCATCTGTTTCTTTCAATTTACCCAGACGCCTACATTTCCTCCAATACGTTCAGTTTTAATCTGCAGTTCCTAAACTCAAAACTATGTCCAGAGTGCACATCTGCCTCTGGAAATGTTTTTCAGTTTAGCAAATTTCTGTTTTACTATCATATTATCTATCTGAAAAGTACTCGTGTCTCCAGGTCGCTACCACTTACACAGTCTTATTTAATTATTTTCAAACAAAGCATCTGCAATGATTAAATTGTGATCTGTGTATATTTGTACCACGCGGCCTGCACTGTCAGTCCCTTGTCCCAGTTTATGTCCTCCTATTATTTTTCCTTCCCTTCCTTTCGTTAGCAATGTCTTCATCACCTTCGGTGCGAGGAGGCATATAAACTTTCAGCCTAGAACAGAAGTGCAACGTTGACATTAGCAGCACAGGCAAGATGAGAATAGGACCTTCTGAAACGTGGGGGCCCAAAAGAATGCTCAGGCTTATATGAGTAGAACGGACAATTAACGAAGACAAACAAAATCGAATAGGGCAGAAAAGGAATTTATAGCACAGCTTGAATAATGTAGGATACGTCTTGGGACATTAAGGAGTCGCCGATTTGATTGTGGAGGAAAGTGTGGGAGGTAAGAACTGTGTTGGAGGACCAGAGCTCGAGTACAGTAAGCAGATTCAAATGGATGCAGGTTGCAGCTGTTTTGCAGAGAAAAACGGTCTTGCGATGGATGGACTAGGGTGGACCATCCTTCGGACTGATGACGATGACAAACACAACACAAAGGATATCTGCTGCGGTTCAGTCACGTTTTATAAGTAATGCATGATATCAGGCCATGGAAACGAGAGAAATTCAGGACGGCCAGTACGAGAAAAAGAACGAATTTTTGTTATAAGCATATTATTGTCTCCGTAGTACCACGACGAATTTAGTGGTCAAGGTATATGACCTACAGTTTTGCTCTAAAAACAAGGAAACTACGAATCCATTATTCGGTCATTTTATCTCTAAACCCGTACAAAAATAGCGGCAACACTCAAAAAAGTTTGAGTGTTTTTACATACAGCAAATCTCGCGTCCTTGGCATACTTGATAAATCTTTAAAGATAAACTAGATTCTTCTTTCGGAATTGACTTTAAGTGGGAAATGTGGGAGCTGTTATAGGATCGTGAAGAGGAGGATTGTTGTGAGTCTTGTAGGAAATATTTTCACTAATGGGTGGGAGGGGGGGGGGGCAGTGGGGAGAACATTGGGAAAACAAACTACTGCACTGTTAGTAGGTGCGTTTTGACCGAGGAACACGAAAGGCAAATCTGTCCCCTTCAGACACGTTTGGAGTAAGCAAGGAAGGAACTTATCAGGATCGAGGTGGACAGGGTGGAGGAGGGTGGTTGAGAACTACCTGGTGGAAGGAAGACATTGCGAAAGACAATGGGACCTGATAGTTTTACTGTAACTGTAAAAGCAGGTGTCTTTCACTGTCAGAGATAAGTGGAGAAAAGCCTCAGGCAAGATTAGGAGCAGGAAATGTGTGGAACTCTATAACCGACGCCAAGAAGCCCAGGAATGCCCAAAGTGTCAGGAAGAAGAAAGTGCTGCTGCTAGGCAGCATCAATGGACGAAGTGTAGGCCTTCAGTTACAGAAAAGTTTAGGGGAAGCGAACCAGGACACCAGCGTTTTCAAGGCAAATTCAGGGCTAAGTGAAGTGATAGGGGACTTTAGGTCTTTATGTACGGATTTTTCAAGAGGACCATCTAGTTATAGTGGGTGGGGCAGGAAATAATTTGATAGGCATGGGGTGTATAAGGAAGATAGTTTCTCTAACTCGTGGCACTAATGCACACTTCGTTGGGCTGTTCCAGCTCCATGATCGGCTATATCTTAATTGAGCTCTGAGGCGTATTAATGTGGGGTTAGAGACGCCAGTGAAGGAAGACATTGCAGCCGACTTCGTGCATGTTGCGCTGGTGCCTGTGGGCGTGGTTTCACTACGAATCACTACATTCAAGCAGGCTGGGAAGGGAAGACAGGTGCAGTTGGTTCGTGAAAGTATAGGGGGTGGATATGGGACCACGCATGGCCAAATACCTGTTGTCACGGGCAGGAGAAGTAGATCTCTTTAGGATAAATACAGACAACAACTTCCACTTCCTAAAGAGTATCTCCAGAAGTTAAAAAACTATGAAACAATCATTCACAATATCGATTCTGACCCACTAAATCACACACATACCCCATGTCCCAAAGAAAAAGCCATTCGTACAAGTAACATGGGACATTTCACAGACTTAACAACCCTTCGTCAAAACATGCTATCAATAAAAAGTAAAATGCAGTAGATTGAAGTTGAGCTCCAATCCTTGAACTGTACATTAGTTTGTGCCACTGAGCACTGGTGTAGAGACACAGAAATCCAATATGTAGTACGCATTACTATTGTGTGAAAGGATATTGGTGATCACTCATTTATATCAGAAAAAGAACACAGAAGACATGACCTTAATACAGTTTGAAATATCAGCTACTAAAGTAACAGGGCTTGATAACACTAAGAAATTAATCATTTTGTGTGTGTATCGATCTCTCAGTGGTTGTGTAGACACTTTCTTCAATAAATCGGCAGCACCTCTATATCAAATCTCAAACACAATACTCTACATAAATTTGTGGGGAGACTTAAACATAAACACAAATATCATAAATGAAACTAGAAGCATCATTATAAATATAATATCCTTCGGAATTTGGGCATGTCACTGTTCGTCAACTAAGCAACGAGGTTACTACAATGACGGCATCAATGACTGAGCAGTGGAGACACAGAAGGAAAAGTTTGATGTAGCTCTAAAAAATCCTGGACTACCAGACGAAATAGTTACAGTAAAATCGGTTATTGAAAATTACCCTAAACTACAAGCTTACCCATCCTTGTCATTCTAGACATGTAAGTCCGTGAAAGTCTGTGTATGTGAATTACTTTATTTTTATTTTTCTTAAATGGTAATATCGTGACATGTCCAGTATCCTTGTGAAAGAGATCTATTGATAGATAAAACTACTACTATTACTATTCAACTACTGCTACTCATACTACTTTTACTCGGTGAAGTGGTTCAATAGATGCGGTAACGGATTCGCATATTGCAGAAATCGAATTCCAAACCCTACCACGGCATCCAGATTCAGACTTCTCAGAATCTTCTTTAGTAACTTTAGGGAATACTTGGATTGTTTCATCGTCGTTGTCCAGAGGAATTAGTCTTCCGTTTGAAGTGATGTCGACGAGGCAATGAAATTCGTTGGGAACTTTCACATTTGATAATTTATTTTCAGAGCAAAAAGTTCTCCATTAAATTTAATGTCTTCTATTTGTATGTTAAATATGTTGTATATGTTTCGCTAGAATGTTAAAATTGAATATGCGTCCTTTAATCAAAAAATACAATTTCCAAGTTGTAGCTATTCCTCGATGTGAGTTGTGCAGTAAATGTGAATTAGTACCTCCAAGTTTCAATTTGTGAGTGTAATGAAATTCGACAAAACAAGTTTCTTGTTCAATATACGTACCTGTCTGAGAAGCTACGTTATCGCTGTAGGCAGTAAGGATCTGCGGGAGTTTTAGAGTACATCTTTTCATGTATTTAAGAATCTTGGTGAAACAAAAAGCAATTCACTATGTGATTACATATTACTTTATGCTGTTAATGGCGATAGTATACTAAGTGTGTAGAAATCTTATTTCTAACATTTGTAGATCGTTGCGTTTGGATGTAGAAATCGTTCCTACTTCTAGACGGTAAATGTTACGTAGTAAAACACGCGATTATGAAAGCCATCTTCAGAAATTACTAGTCTTAGAGATCTGATATCACACAGAAAAAACTGACCTCTTACAGAAGTCGTTTGAATACATTTTGTGTGACTCAGGCAACGGACCTAAGATTTAAGCGACGAATAAATTTGTGTACTGAATGATTTACAAACATAGCGGAAACTATAATTTGTGAAAGTGTCGTTTAATTGACCAATAATCTAAGCGTCTGAAGGCAAAGTAAATGCAATTTTCGTCAGAAAACCGATAATGGAGAGTGGCTGGCGAGAGCGGCTGCTCTTCCCCTGTAACGCCTGTCATCGCGAAAGAGCCTTAATGCCACTCCCTCCGGCAGGCTGTGAGGGCAGCAAATTATCGGGCCTTAAAACTATTTCGACAGCAGCTGTACCTAAGAGGATCTCGTGTAAGGTAAAATACTACCGATAATGTGTTATTTATGTGGAAGCGGTAATCCTCAAGGGAGGGAACAATTTTTATACTGAATAATATTTTAAAATTAAGTTTTCATCACGTATATATAAGCCGTACTGAGCAAAGAAGTTTTTACACAGACCATATCTAGGAAGTTCTTGGCCCTCTAAATAAATAAAGAGACGACAGACACGTACGCGTGCCACGTTTCTTCACTGATTTTTTTGTTAATCACATGAAGTACCTGTGCTACGACCTTGAGGGAGATTAGGATCTCGTAGAAACTTATCCCACTGTACGTACTCAGGAGATACAAATGCTACCGTCTTCAAAATCCATATATAGTGTAATTATGGATTTATTTGTGTGTAGGAATGTGTGTGTTATGTACGACGCTAGTGTCAAAACATGGAATTGCAAGAGCGACTTTGTCGATGTTCGCAAGTTACTTAAATAATTATATTCTATCTTGATGAGCCTTATGTCTTATAATAATGTACTTTTAAATGTGTTAATGAATTAATTAGATTTTAGTTATGCTATTGTTGGTTGCAGATTTTAGCAATGCTATTACTGGTATTAAGTGAAAATTTTCAAACAAGAATGCTGAGGCCCTCTGTAGAAAGTTATAATCTGGAAATGTGGGGATATAGATTGACTGGGAGTACATGAAGGTTCACACTAAAATCTGTGTTGTAATACACTCCTGGAAATTGAAATAAGAACACCGTGAATTCATTGTCCCACGAAGGGGAAACTTTATTGACACATTCCTAGGGTCAGATACATCACATGATCACACTGACAGAACCACAGGCACATAGACACAGGTAACAGAGCATGCACAATGTCGGCACTAGTACAGTGTATATCCACCTTTCGCAGCAATGCAAGCTGCTATTCTCCCATGGAGACGATTGTAGAGATGCTGGATGTAGTCCTGTGGAACGGCTTGCCATGCCATTTCCACCTGGCGCCTCAGTTGGACCAGCGTTCGTGCTGGACGTGCAGAACGCGTGAGACGACGCTTCATCCAGACCCAAACGTGCACAATGGGGGACAGATCCGGAGATCTTGCTGGCCAGGGTAGTTGACTTACACCTTCTAGAGCACGTTGGGTGGCACGGGATACATGCGGACGTGCATTGTCCTGTTGGAACAGCAAGTTCCCTTGCCGGTCTAGGAATGGTAGAACGATGGGTTCGATGACGGTTTGGATGTACCGTGCACTATTCAGTGTCCCCTCGACGATCACCAGAGGTGTACGGACAGTGTAGGAGATCGCTCCTCACACCATGATGCCGGGTGTTGGCCCTGTGTGCCTCGGTCGTATGCAGTCCTGATTGTGGCGCTCACCTGCACGGCGCCAAACACGCATACGACCATCATTGGCACCAAGGCAGAAGCGACTCTCATCGCTGAAGATGACACGTCTCCACTCGTCCCTCCATTCACGCCTGTCGCGACACCACTGGAGGCGGGCTGCACGATGTTGGGGCGTGAGCGGAAGACGGCCTAACGGTGTGCGGGACCGTAGCCCAGCTTCATGGAGACGGTTGCGAATGGTCCTCGCCGATACCCCACGAGCAACAGTGTCCCTAATTTGCTGGGAAGTGGCGGTGCGGTCCCCTACGGCACTGTGTAGGATCCTACGGTCTTGGCGTGCATCCGTGCGTCGCTGCGTTCCGGTCCCAGGTCGACGGGCACGTGCACCTTCCTCCGACCACTAGCGACAACATCGATGTACTGTGGAGACCTCACGCCCCACGTGTTGAGCAATTCGGCGGTACGTCCACCCGGCCTCCCGCATACCCACTATACGCCCTCGCTCAAAGTCCGTCAACTGCACATGCGGTTCACGTCCACGCTGTTGCGGCATGCTACCGGTGTTAAAGACTGCGATGGAGCTCCATATGCCACGGAAAACTGGCTGACACTGACGGCGGCGGTGCACAAATGCTGCGCAGCTAGCGCCATTCGACGGCCAACACCGCGGTTCCTGGTGTGTCCGCTGTGCCGTACGTGTGATCATTGCTTGTACAGCCCTCTCGCAGTGTCCGAAGCAAGTATGGTGGGTCTGACACACCGGTGTCAATGTGTTCTTTTTTCCATTTCCAGGAGTGTAGTTCTGAGCTAGGCTTATTTTGGAGGTATATATGTCGTATTATTATTACGGACATGTTATTATCATTGTGAAATGTGTGATAACTTACATGTCTGAAAATAAGTGTTAGGAAAACAGTGTGATGTTGGTTTCGAATTTAAGTGTCGTTGAAGCATCACGAACGTCGTCTTTCAGTAACGGCTTATTGCTCATAAACTGTTCCTGTTCCGGAACCTAATCGTATTTTTGCTATGAAGAGTTTATTATGAGGATTTTGGTAACATACTGGATAAATGTAATATTAACGTTTTAATAAATGTCTCTCTTTACTCACGTTCCGAGTTTCATTTGAGTAGTTGAAATTTTACGGAATAGTGTGTGTGTTTCACATTTCCTCCTAAACCACTTGACCGATTTCAGCCATACTTGATATACTTATACCTTACTGCAAGTAACAATTGCTGTAGGTGTAAGAATCACCTACTTATGAAAGGGTTGGTGATGGTGGTGAAGGTGAAAAAGAAGCATGGCTTGCGAAGCGTAAATTCCCAGACATTATTAAGTTAGTATTTGACAACATACTTATTACATAATTTAAAATCTTTACGACACTTTTTTCTCGCTAACAGCCCCTACAAGATGATCAAAGGAAAACTTTTATCACCTGCTACTTCTCCGCTGTTCATGCAGTAAAAGTAGACGTTATAATTTATTACTTCTCTACTACTACTACCAAACTTTGTTCGTGATACACTTTACAGACATAACTCATACATATCACTCAATGTAAGTGCAAAACTATATCATTGTAGGACAAATAGCTTAGGAGGTATGGCGTCATAAACAATAAGATGCGTGGAAAAATGCCGCATCATGTATGACGTTTAATATTTCTTTGGTACAAACTCTATTCGCAATCAATTTATGTATGTCGCTGAATGTACCTGCAATGTTATGTTGTTGTACGACACATAGTTCAGGAGATATGACGTTATTAACATTAAGCACAGTGTTAGGCGCTGTTTGATACGGGCGTGGACGCACAGCTATGAATAAATACCTGGGCAACGCCGGGATTCTCCGCTAGTGATTTATTAAAAACCTGAGACATATTATGCGAGCTGAAACCCAATTTACGGAAACCGGTTATGATGCCGATAGTAAGGGGGCTATTCGGAAAGTATAGTCCGATCGGTCACGAAATGGAAAACGCTGTGATAAAAGTGTTTTATTTCTACAGTTACCTGTACCTTCCGGCTACGTCTCTACATAATTGCTGTTCCGAGTTACATATCTAACGCAGCGTTGTGACAACTTTCCAATACTCTTCCCACAGAAGACAACTGCCTGTGCTTTCTGCCAGTTCTCTATGCTGGTCTGCATTTCGTTGTCTGTGCCAAAATATTTTGTTTTCTTAGCCTACGGTTCATGTGAGCAGAGGTGAAACACAAGGGGAGCCAATAACGGGCTACATTGTGGATAAACAAACACTTCCCATCGAAAACGCCGCGAGAGCATCTTCATTGTCCCTCCCGAATGTAGCTGAGAATTGTCGTGAAGAAGGAAACGCATGATAGAAGTGTTATGTGGGCTGCATGACAGAGGGTGAAATCTCTCACCAGGGCCTCATATTTGGTGGGAGACATTATTTTCTAGGGATCTTTACGTGCTCACAGTGTGCTCAAGACTGAATAGAGAGACGTGACGCGATCGACTGGTGTACTAGAGACACTTCCTAACACATTTGTGCAAAGCTTCATTGGATTTTCACTGTAGTTTCTATTTCGCGCCCTGTCGGACCTTACTTTCCGACAAACCCTAATACTCTATGACTAACAAATGTAGAGAACTCGAAAAGAGGGCCTAAGGCGATTCAGTCATGGACTGTGCGGCTGGTCCTGGCGGAGGCTCGGGTCCTCCTTCGGGCGTGGGTGTGTGTGTTTGTTCTTAGCATAATTTAGGTTAAGTAGTGTGTAGGATTAGGGACTGATGACCTTAGCAGTTAAGTCCCATAAGATTTCACATACATTTGAATTTTTTTTCGAAAAGAGGATCTCAACCACATATTAGTTATTAAAAGGAAAATTCTGAGGAAAATGAATGATTCAGTCGATAAATCAGCCACTGGTGGTAGGAGACGACGACATAACAATGACCTGCAGCAGCTATACAGCGAACTAAACGTTGTTTGTCTGATCAAGACTGGATTGAACTGACCATTGAGAAGAATGAGAGAGATGGTCAGTAGGTAGACCAAGGAGGAGACGGCTGAATGAAGTTAAAGAATACCTGCAACGACTGAGAGAATGAGACAATTGAAACAACAAAAAAGTAGAAAATAAAGGTCAAACTAAAACCTTAATGACTGCGTTGTGAAGTACGCAGTGTTTAATAATGTAAAGTAAGGATCAAGTGTTTTTATCTGTAGCTTCTGCTGAAATACCGCACTGAATTCTTGTGAGCTCAGCTTTCTCGGCAGTGTCGCGGCAACGTAAATTAGATGCTTGAAGTAGTTGCACAGGGAAATCATTTCGCGACCTTAATTCCGACCATCAGTGAAGCCTAATAGTGGTTTCATCTCAGCCTAACATTCATAGTCGGAGTGATTGGTATGGATGAACTAAGACAGCATCTGATGAGAATGGTGGGAATAAATCGTACGCTACCGTAAGAAGAGATACTGTTGTGACGCTTCTTCGACTCCAGCAGAAATAGTGGATTTATGCAACGCATTTCGAGTCTCCCTCAACATCAGCAAGGAAAGGGAACATCTGCAGACATATGTACATGTTCCCAAAGCTATTCATTCGGTGCCTTAAGCAAACCATAGAACTACATAAGTGGAAATTCTAATTATTCGCTTTTTTACCGTGCTTACAGCTTACAACGTATTTCTCAACATTCGTGTAACCTACCACTTATCAGTCAAAGTCAGTCCTGTCTGTCAGAGTTACATATATGGTACATCCCTTTAAAGGTGAAGAAGACAGTTGTGACGGTATGTTATCTATTGCTTACGTGGACGTATTGCAACAAAACCTGTTGTTTTGCTTCCCGCAGACAAGCAAATGTACACTTACGAGCGAATGAATTTGACACGCGTGTCTTGTAGGCTGTGTCGCTAGTTTTCGCTACGATGACGGTGTCAATAACTACATCTGCACTTACATCCATAGCTCTCAATCCTACTTACGGTGTATGGTGGAGAGTACTTTGTGTACCACTAAGAGTTCCTCCACCTCATACCCTGTTCCAATCACGAATGGACCGACTGAAGAACTATTGTTACAAAGCCTCCGCGTGAGCTCGAATCTCTCTCTGATTTTACGTTCATGATCTGTTCTGAAGATATACATAGGAGGAATCAATATACTGACTGAGTCTTCTGGGAATGTACATTGCCGGAATTTCAACAGCAAATCACACTGTGATGCAAGATGCCTCTCTTGCAACGTCTGCCACTGGATTTGGCTGAGCATCTCCGTGATGCTTTCCCGCTTGTTGTATGAACCCGCAACGAAAGCCGCTACTCTTCTTAGGATCTTCTCTGTTACCTCTATCAATCCTGTCTCGGATCTCAGACTGACGCGTTCTTCTAGATACTTTACGATGTGACTGTCTTCAGCGGTTGTCCTGAAATAGTGTACTCACAAAATAATAGGACTTCCTGCTTATTACGAGCAGCACACTACATTTATGTAGGTTGAGGTTCAACTCTCAATCCCTGCAGCAATTGTCAGTCCTCTGTAGGTCTTCCCGTATTTCGCTACGATTTCCTAGCGTTGCAGTTTCTCTGTGTACAAAAGAATCATCCGCGAAATGCCTCACGGAACTTCCATCGTTATCCACATATCGTGAAAAGTAATGGACCTATAACAATCCCTTGAGGTACGCCCGAAGTTGCTTTTGCGTCTGAAGACATCTCTACATTGAAAATAATATGCTGTGTTCTGTTTGCTAGAAATACTTCAGTCCAAACACATAGCTGGTCTAATATTCCGTACGCTTATATTTTGTTCACTGGGTGGAAGTGTGCAACTGTATTGAACGACAACTGAAAATCAAAGGAAACGGCGTAAACCTGACTGTGAACAGAGTGAGTTCGGTTTCACGCGATCGTTGTTTTCAGAACCGTTCTTAATTCCTAGAGAAGAGATTTTCGATCTCCAGAAATATTATGAGTTAGGAAACTACAAGATACAGAAATGCACTGGGAATCATCCTATTCTGCTTGAGTGACAGTTCGGAGCTCTGTACCAGGCGAACACACCTTTGCCAAATACACTCAGTACGAATGATTTAAGAGAAATAGAGGTGTCACACCCGGACTCGCAAATGTCAGACAGTCAGATCGGTACCAAACGTTAAGGGTGTAACATCTGACATATGGAGCACAGGAAAAGCATAACTGGGAGCTCCCGTGGGGAGCTCGCGCTGTAGCTCAGCGTTGTCGGTCAGAGGGCTGGTTGCCCTCTGCAGAGAAAAAGCTGAATACTTTTTCTCTTTTTTGTTAGACCGTTACATGAGATAACATGTTCCTGACATGTAAAAGGACGTTCGGTGTTTATAACAGTGTTCTATTGGCAAACATAAGCAATCGGAACAGAAGAAAAAGAAACAATTGCACCGCACCTGCAAAAGTGTGAATGGTATTAGTAACAATAACAATAATAATAAGAAGAAGGAGACGAAGTATAGTTACACTGCCGACAGTAATAATAATAATAATAATAATAATACTAACTTTAAATGTAATAAGAATAATTAAAATTATTGCTATCAATACTTCCGCACGTATGATGCAACTCTTTCTTTGTTCTTCTGTTCCGATTGTTTACGTTTATTCTGTGAAACTACAAAGGTACTATATAGGTTTGTTAGTATATAAGTTTGTTACCTTACAATAAACGAAGTGAAACCGGAACCCCAATAGAAAATTGCTATAAACTTCGAACAGTCCTTTAAATGTCAGAACTTATTGTCTCATATGACAGTTTCTCACGTACTACAGTGCAAAAACGGGCCTGACGAGGTCTCGAACCCACGATCCTTAGTAGGACAAATTAACGTTCTGACGACTTCCCCCGCGAGCTATTGAATTGACGTTCACAGATACGCTGTTCCTGTGCGCCGTAGATCAGGTGTTACTTATTACTTACCTTACATCACGTTCTCCTGAAACAGAACATAGCACAAACTACAGCCGAGTTTCGGTTGATACTCTGTCGATATACAGCGTTTGGCACAGATCTAACTCTCTGATTGGAAGTTTTGGTGTCGTCATCAGTTGGGTGCTGAACTAAATTCAATGTCGAGTAAAACCTATTTTGTACGAGCTGTAAATAAATAGTTGCCACTATCAGAGTTCCAACCCTCGTATTTATTTATTAACATAGTCACCCTGCCGAGGAACACATTTCTTCCAACGAGAGACCATTTTGATGATATCGTTGCTGTATAACGTCTGAGTTGGATGACTCAGCCACAACCTTTTCTCCTTTAGAGTGCTTCATCACTATCAAAGTCAGATCCCCGAAGATGTTCTTCAAGTTTTGAAAATTAATGAAAGTCGAATGGGGCCGAGGATGATCGATGACAGTAAAGCCAAGGCATCGGATTGTTGGACATGTTGCAGTGCCCCTGTATGTTCTGGAATACGCTTCGAATTCCTGATTTCAGTTTTTTGGGGGTATCTTAGTACTTTACGAAGTTTATGATGGTGCCTTTAGGCATGAATTCCAAATGCACCACACTTTGAACTTTGCAGAATGCTCTGAGCATGACCTTGCCTACTGACGGTATGGTATTAAACTGTTTTGGCGTTGGTGGTCCTTTGTGGTAGGATTCCATTGATTCTCTCTTACTTTCGGAGTCAAAATGGTGAACCCCACTTTCATCATCTGCCACAATGTTGTTATGGAAGTCATTACATTCAGGCTCTAAGCGCGAAAGGAATTGTTGGCGGATGTTGAATCTTTTCTATTTCACCTCAAGAGTGGGCATTCGAGATACCCACCTTGAACACAGTTTTCTGCACCTCATTTCTCCAATGATAGCCTGTGCACGCTCTTGTAATATGCCACACTTACGTGAGAGGCGTGTTTGTGTTATCCGTCGATTTTTTTTATGAGTTTATCAGCCCAGTTTCGTCAGCTGCCGTACGGGGTCGTCCAGTCGGAACTCTGTCACACGCATTGAGGTTAGCACCAAAGTTAACTTCATTAGGAGCACAAACAACCCAACCTCGCACATTACTGATGTCGATACAACCATCACCCTGCACAACTTTCATTCTTCTGTGGATATCAATAAGAGGCACGTTTTATGCGGCTAGAAACTGGATTACAGCGCACTTTTTCTCACGCACTGACATTGTTACGCAACACACCGCCATGCTACACGCTAAAATTCGGAGCACTTTAGTAGCAGAGGGTTTCAACTTGTGTCAGCGGAGCGGGAAAGCCGACCGAGTAATATGCATGGCATGTAATACCTCAACCAATACTGACAATAGAAAATAAAATTCTGAGACATTACTTTTCAGCACATCCTCGTAACATGTACAACTTGCGCGCGACCCGTGACGACAAGGTGAATCTTCTCTCCAACACAGCAACTGTGGGTTAAAAAAAATAAAAAAATAAAAAAGACTGTGAAATAAGTGCTCTTCTGCATTTCATCTCAACAGCACCTTAACAAACAAATGCAAAGCCATTAGCAGCTCGTTACAGGCGCATTTAATTAAAGTTATAAATCAATTATGATAACAAATAGTTTAGTCTTAAGTACAGTATTTGTGCATTAAATTCAATAAAACGTAGTCTTACTGTTTCTAGAAGCAACGAGAAGTGTGACGTATTTCTGGGGTATCCCCCGAGTAAAAATGGTTCAAATGGCTCTGAGCACCATGGGACTTAACTTCTGTGGTTATCTGTCCCCTAGAACGTAGAACTACTTAAACCTAACTAGCCTACGGACATCACAAACATCCATGCCCGAGGGAGATTCGAACCTTCGACCGTAGCGGTCGCGCGGTTCCAGACTGAAGCGCCTAGAACGGCTCGGAAACCCCGGCCAAGCGGCTTTTAATGCTGGCCACAATCACTTTTTACAATGAATTCTCTTTATGATGGAATATGCATACACGGCGCCATCACACTCACCAGTATCTCAGGAACACGGCAATTGTCTGACGTGGGTGGACCAACACTGCAAATTAATAAAAGCGCTATAACAGGATGTATCAGAAGTGATGGTCAATGTCCAGGGATATTGCAGGAATGATCATTCGAAACAAGAAAGTCAAGTAAACATGAGCTCTGGAACGCATACCTTAAGAGCTGTGAGCAGTTCTTGATCTTCGATACTGCAAGTTCTTTGCTATAAAATGCATACCTTAAAGGTTATGAGCACTCGTTCATTAGAAGAGTTGTGTTTAAAAGTAGCGAATATGAACAAGTCCTCATAGCTCTTGAGGTATGCATTTTGCGCACATATCTACTGGACTTTTTTTTTGTTTTGGTCCATACGGCCACTTGCCAAAATATGGAAAGCTAAGAACATGTATTAGAAGAGATTTATTTCACAGTATCGCAGATCAACAATTGCTCATAGCTTTTAAGCTTTGCGTTTTAGACCCCATGTTTACTTGAATTTTTTTGTTTCGAATGATCATTTCTGTCATATCCCTGAACATTGGCCATCACTTCTGAAACACTCTGTATAATGCTCCCGTGGTCAGTATATAAACCACTGGTTGTATTCATGTGGCCATTTAAACATTTCGAGTAAGCATTCAAGGTCACACCGGACATTCATCTGAAGAAAAGTGGTGCTACGGTAACTTCACTCATTATCCTATGAGGTTGCATGGATTAATGCCAATTACAATGACTGGAGTTAATTGCAGATACTATGAGGAGCTACCATTAACCAAGGAATGCCATAGGGGACAAAGTTGTACCGTTTTCCACAAAGCCGCTGGTACTTCTTTCCAACAATCAAGCAAGGTGGTACAGAGATTACTGTAACATATTCTTACAAGGGAGGGGCGAGTTTCAAAACCTCGTTGGTCCCACCAGACGCATGTTTCCGGTAGTTTCCCTAAATCGTTTCATGCGAGTGCTAAGATGATTCTTCCGATAAAGCTGCGAACGACTCCACTGCGAATCTTTCCTCCAAACAGAAACTGCTCCTTTTGTAATTGCCACGACGTAGCCGAGACATTGAACTCTGTCGTTCCTTGTGACTTTCCACTTATTTCAGTAAGACGCATTACAAGCGTACGCTGAAGAAAATATTGCTGCGTAGCACGTCAAAAGAAGTTCCTGCCTTTGACTGCTCGTTTGCCCGTCGTGTCACCTGCTGGCCACGTATGCCGCAAGGTTGCACGGCAATCGATAGGTCATCGCACTCCAGGCCACAGTACTAATGTATTCGTAATGTGAACGTAGATCGTCGATCTGACATACATGTAACATATTTCAGCCTACAGTAAATTACAGAATAATCCTTTCACATTTATATTTTTCGGAAACTCAGTGTATCACTGTTAACGACATGTAGCCTCATATCCCAACCCTCCCTCAACTTTTTTTTTTTCAGGGCGCCGGAATTATTTTCCTCCCAGCACAGTTGATAGCTGTAAATTATTCTGCACTCTCCAAATTGAGATACCTCAAGCGAAATAATATTTAATACAATGTCCTAATACTTTCATTTATTTGACTCGCTTCACAGGTTGCCCAGTAATTTTGTACAAATGGGTGGGCTATGTTCGCAGTTCTGACGTGAAGGAGCTACAAAGATGCCATGAACAAGTCTAACAGTCTACGGTTAGCGGTAACAAATGAGAATATCTAACTATTGTATATATATATATATATATATATATATATATATATATATATATATATATATATATATATATATAATGGAAATGAGCGTATGGCATCGTTGGCGGGGAGGCGCCATCCGGGGAAGTTCGGCCGCCAAGTGCAAATCTTATTTCAGTCGATGCTACATTGAGCGAGCTGCGCACCGGTGATGAGGATGAAAGGATAATGAGGAAAACACAACACCCAGTCCCTGAGCGGAGAAAATCTCCAAACCTGCCGGGAATGGAACCCGGGCCCGTTTGCATGGGAGGCGAGCACATTACCACCCAACTAAGCAAGCGGACGTTTTTCGATATGTTCTACATCTAATTTGCTTATTTGAAGCATAATAAATCGGTAAAGCCCCACAACTCTACGTTAGGTAGTAATAGTATGCAGTAATGGTAGAATACAGTCACTTATTAACGCTGTAACACAGACGTAACAATTTCGTGTACAATGAGCCCCTTTGTACCTTCAATTGCTTCTTTTCCATTTCTCAGTTGTTAGAATCAGGCATACCTGCAGTATATAAACAGGACGTGGTGCATCGAGTAAAGTGAACTTGTAAGTTAGTGCGTGTTGCAGTTAAAAAAATATGACGTGAGGAATTAACAATACCAATGTATACGTTATCACTCAATTATACGACTCCTGATCGTTCGTGAACGTTTCCAAAGAACTGCAATTTTAAAACAAGCGCTGAATGCAGCCGTTGTGATCTAAAGCAGTTGTGTGAATTAAGGTATCCGTAACGCATATTCTTACTGTCATTACTGCACCATCTAATTAAATGAAAGTATTCTATGTCGAAATACAAACTACTCGTTTTTATAAGCGTGATGAAAACTGCAGTTCTATCCTCAAATTTCGAACGTGAGCTTCATTAATTGTTACTACGTGATGGTTGAAATTCTAAGAATTTACTCATAGGAAGGTATATTCTGTGACATAACATAATAGACCCGATTGGTTTTCCGTTGGAGTAATTTAGATTAAATATATGGAACCCTAAGAGAGTGTCGACAGACTATGGTGAGAAATTGTTTCGTGATTAGCTCACTTTTCCTTTTGCTGTTACTATATTCCTTTTGCCCCAAACAGAATGAGGTTGGGTCTCACCGGTAGATACTTCCTTTCTGTCTTCAGCCAGATGGTTTCAAAACATATAATTTAAAGACATTGAAACTGTGGCAAATATATGATTTACGAGTTAAAATAACGATAACTTCCCTTGAGTTTTTTTATATATAAGGCCGATTTTCTTGATGATTACATAGATAAAAAGTATCTTTCCCTGGTATTGTGTATTGTTGTGGTTCTGATGGTACACAATTTCGGATTTTTACGGAGTAGGGATGGATGATAAGTGGGAGTTGGGAATTTCGAGGATGTACTGAGCAGTAGGTGGAAGGGATTTTCGTAGGATCGTAACCACAAGGAAAATGATGGGGAAGGGAACTCTGAACCAAGATGTTGGGAGGCAGAGAGAGGCATGGTAAGGGATAGGATTGTTCTGTAAAGCTGGATATCGTGGTGGATTGTATGGTCAGGTAGAGAGATGACAACGCGGCAGAGGACGAGGGTTGGTTATGTTCGGAACGGCTTGGGTGGTTGGTGTCAAGTGTGCAGAGAGGTGTTCAGTCTGGGAAAGGAGTCTTAGGAAATAAAAAAGACACAGGATTCGAACGAGTGCGGGCCGAAGTTCGAGGATTCAGAAGGAGTAGTAGAAGTTTGCTGGGGCGGAAATTCAGGTGGCTTTGTCATAGCAAGAGTGGTTCACCTCTTTTACTCAAAATTAATTTTTAATAGCATTTGTTTCGAGCTCAACTCACAAGCACTGACTTGAGCTATATGCAACATCCGACTGTTATACATGAGCCCTTTCTCAGCGCTACCCGCCGGCCGCGGTGGTCTCGCGGTTCTAGGCGCGCAGTCCGGAACCGTGCGACTGCTACGGTCGCAGGTTCGAATCCTGCCTCGGGCATGGATGTGTGTGATGTCCTTAGGTTAGTTAGGTATAAGTAGTTCTAAGTTCTAGGGGACTAATGACCACAGCAGTTGAGTCCCATAGTGCTCAGAGCCATCAGCGCTACCCACTTAATCTGATGCAAGGTGAGTTATAGCCACGCTTGCTTTACGGCGTTCCTTGCATAATACAGTATCCATCGCAACTGAATATGACGTCAGGGAGTCAGTCATCACTCCGGATGTGATTGCATTTACGTTCTCTGTGTTACCTGAGACGGAGCGTAACTGTCTCCAACCGTATTGCAGTAGCAGGACATGTAAAGGGACCACCTGTGTCTTGCTGCGTCAAAGCAATACAGAAATTTTCCACCGATCTAGTGCCTTCACATGCTGTTTTTGTCGTCCTAGCACAGAGGTGGCGCGTAGATCATGAGTTCTCTGGTTTTGCTACGAGTCTTTCAAGCGACTGCGAGGGCATGATGAAAAGTAATGCGTCCGAATTTTATATGTAAAAACACTTAAAGCGCTTTTAATAAAACGAACGTTGTTAATATTCTACATCATTATTCTTTATGTCTGCATATTTGCACACTCTGCCACTAGAGGGCTCCAAATTGTAGCGCGTAACATGGCGGTGTGTAACGTAACTATGTCGGTGCTTGAGGAACAGTGAGATGTTCGAATTAGAGGAGTTCGTCCACGACATGTAGCAACCTCTCCTTCAGTATAACAATGCCAGACCAAATTCTATGTGATATGTGGGAATAGAGGTATGCCTCTAAGAGCCCTAAATCTTAGAGCTTTCTGACAGAAAATAATACGTTAACTCAGACACCCGGAGTGAATTTTTTGTTACGATATTGCCTATGTCTGAGAGCTGAGTGTCCTTAAAAAAATGTATTTTTCCTAATTATAACTAAATTTCTGAAATTGTAACTAATAGTATTCAACCACGCAAATACTCAAAGATCCATCTAATAATGTGTGAGTAACATTGCAGATACGACCATCCATTGATTTTAGCTGCTTTGAATTAGAACAAGCCGTACTGCCGTAGCCTCACCCAGACTGTTAAACCTCGCCCACTGAATGGAAATGTCACACGAATTTTCAGTGGATGCTGTTCATCACATTTGCCAATTATCGAGTGCACTGATGTGAACCATCACTAAGTACACAGTATAAAAGTTTTTCGTCAAAGCCCATGGGCCTTCCTGAATGTGGAGAATGATTCACGTCAGTACTATCCCGTTAATACGCGAAAAACGTTTTGTGGCGTGATTTCTGCAATGAACTCCACCCACACACAGCACAAATGTTTCGAGCAGCTTTCATTGCCTTCACCACTGTATTGAAACCAGAGATAACAGTCCATCTGGAAGATTAGACTTTTTCAATTTGACACTTCATTTTTCAACGCTTAAGCAACACTCGTAACATTCAAATATGCAAAATCCAATAACTAGGTGTAAGGAAAATAGTAGCACTTCAAATGAAAAGGATAATTGGTAGATAAACTCATAGCAGCCGGTGCACCAACAAGCCAGACGAAATCGCTACGAACTTACGAACCTGATTAATATTTTCAGACAAGTTTTAACCGTGATGATAGATTAAGTGCTTCAATATTTCTCACGTCGTATTCTTCATAAGCTAAGGCTAGACTGCTGTTGTTACTTCACGATGTTCAGGCAGTTTATCGAATATATTTCACGCATAAACTAACAATAAATTAATTTTATGCTTGCCAATGCGAATGCAGCAATATGAGCTGTAGATCATAGTCGAAGGGTGCGATGCCTCGCGATAACCTGGAAGCACTCCGCATGACAGGCACCGGTTGTTCTCAGCCGGCCAGGAACTCAAGTACCCTTTCGCAGTAATGTTTTTTTGGAAGGTTTTTCTTTAACCGGTGCATCAGAAAGTGAAATACATTATATTTGCACATCCAGTAGATTGACACTTTTAGCACAAAGGCGGAATGTTGGTCAAAAGTGTCAGAGAAGTGATCGAACTCTCGACTTCACTTTTGTATAGCGCCGTGTTGACCGCTACACCATGAGCGCATACAGTACCAGTGTACTTCGAGCGGAAGACAATACTTTCTTCAGTCTATTCCGTATCCTTCAGCCCGCCAATTTGTGCAGACAGTGAACTTAAGCTTCTGAGAAGTGGCCTACTTTATTGCTGCCTCAAGTGAACAATTCGGACCAGGTTTTCTGTCAAAGACCCACTTTTATGCGTATGTAAATATTTATACTGTATATCTCAGGCATTTTGAAGTATTTTCACACATTTAACTTGTAAATTTGTAAGCATTAAATGAGATAATAAAAGCTAAAGTAATTTATTTTCTACATAAACTAAAAGCAGATATCACGTTCTCTTTTAAATTTATTGTTCTGTTTCGTGTATTGAGTGCAAGAGAACTTGATAGCATCACCAGTGACATGAAGTTATCCTCTATTGATCGCAAAAATTAAGTACGTTAATTTAACTATGGACGAAGACCACAAGATAAGTTAGATCATTAAACATTATAAGTATTGCAAGACATATATTAATGTATATACCGCTTTATGACACGTTTTAGTTATGCATAATCCTCTGGATGTTCATTACATTTTTTTCCATGGTAGCTCTGCTAGTATTTTTCGAAGAGAACCAAAACCAGTCATAATAGCTAAAAATAACGTTGATAATCCAGATATAACTGTTATAAACTATGGTGATCACCGATCTCAAGATATCGTCAAAGTTAAAAAAGTAATGTGTCATGTTTCGTTCAAATCAAAGTTATAAATGGACATAAAAGACAGGGTAACCGATTTACGTTTTGGGGAGTGTGAAAGATCACATTTAAGCACACTTTGTCCTACGAAGCTAACGATTTCATTTCTGTAGCATTCATTTGCCTATCATGAATTTAACGTGCTCATAATTATAAGAGGCTGTAATTGTAAACATGGCTGCAAGAAAAACTGTAAAACCAGCGAAAACCAATAGATACATTGTATAGCAATGGCACAAACTATCGTGATGTCTAGGTGTTGTGTGATGTCCTTAGGTTAGTTAGGTTTACGTAGTTCTAAGTTCTAGGGGACTGATGATCACAGATGTTAAGTCCCATAATGCTCAGAGCCATTTAGCACAAACTACTTTCTTCCTCAAATCGATGTGTGTAATTATATTCGTTGGTGATGGAGGACTTATTGATACACAGTACGACCTCTCTTCCCGTGAACCTGTAGTTACTTTTATACCGATAATAATTGGATGTGCTGTGTAACATTAAGTACTTTGCCTTATTTTTTGCAAATGTCGTGTGAGGAGAAGTGAGCTTGCGTCCGATTTCACACCTCCGTTGCGCCATTGAGATCCAGGCCAAAAACTTAAAACAAAACCAAGCGTCACGAGTCCTAGAACATTCTTTATCACAACCTTGTTCGACATACCTTGTGCTCAGGCTGTAATCATGTCGCCGGAGTAACATTCCTGCCGTTTTCCATTGTACATATGTGGAACGAAGATAAAAAGACGTACTTATCATGTGCTGAAACTTTTAAGTAAACATACATTCGAAATTTTTTTTCTTCTGTTGAAGTAATACTAGGGGAGCTATGACGCTGGCAGAATTATCATCGTAAAACCGGCGTTACTGCTTGGTTCATTTTTACATTCTTCAGCTCCTCAGCAATGTTGGGCGACTGTTATCGATACAAAATTTTCTACTGATGTGCCATCTTGAAATGCATGTTAATGTTGTATATGTTTAAACGCTGAAACGGTAGTGTTGGCTATATCAGCTTTGCGACCAGCAATAGCGCCCTGGTACAGAAACCTCATGTAAGCAAGTATAAACAGGTCTGTGGGAGGCGTAGAAAGCTCTGTTCACATCCGTTTCCATCAGAATAATAGATTATTGGACGTCGACGTGTCTGACTTCAATTCGATATGCACGAACAGTCATGGCCGTTATAACTTTGCGCCTGCATTTGATTTCTGAAGCAGTTTGAGAACAATAACTCCATTTACTATATTTCCGCTAGATTGCTGCTTGTGCTGCGTCATACCACAAAAACTGCGACGCGTAGTCACTGAGTTGACAGAAAACTAATTCAGTGAAGTGAAATATGTGTGATGGCTCGTTACACCATCGAATTACATGCGAGACGTATTCCCTGGAGAAGCACGAGAGAAGGGCTTTATGAGTGTGTGAGTGTGTGTGTGTGTGTGTGTGTGTGTGTGTGTGTGTGTCTGCCTGACATGAAATGAATATAGAATTTTACCCAGTAGTTCTGTGAGAACTCCAGATTGAGGTTTACAAAAAAAGGATGTGAATGCTCGCATTACAAAGGAGCCCCCTAACAAAAAACCACAGTTAGTTTCCTAGCAATGGGAGCAATATCGTTCGTCTTGTCAGATTACGTATTCCTAAATTCCTCACTAAAGAAAAATTAGCAATCTATGAATGGAAGTTTCACAAAATGAAGGCTGTAATCATTTTCCACGTAGAAGGCATCACCTGTAGCTTTATCAAACTATCTTCAGCGACATATGCTATGATATGGGGAAAAATCTATGATGCCCTTCCTTGAATAATTTATAAATTCCCTATTTTTAAATTCATTTTTAATTTTGCTAAACCCTCTCACTTAAGGTATTTTAAACCCGTCTATGGCACTAACAAAAATGCTTATTTATTCTAGAATTATTTAATCTATCATCGTTTAAAATTTTAAACATCGCCAGTGGTCTGGAAATAAAACACATTTACAATTTTGATTTGGTTCTGATTACGTGCGAAAGTGTAGTCTGCATGCACATTTGCCAGATATTCCGGCTGCTGGCACTGTTACTTTGACTTGCAGCACTGTATTTTCTGACGTAAAATACGACTACATATCTCATTTTCATTGTACATAAATGCTTATTCACGTTCCTCTGAATTCACATATTTGTGTTTCATTTGGTTTTCACTTTATATGAAACCGTTATTCTGATCTGTTCTCTGTCATATGTGTACTACGTCGTCATAGGTATTTATTGACTCATGTGAGTGGTGTGAACGGGTAGCTGTTCAGTCGGCTTTGAAGTACCTTAAGAAGCTTTACAGAGACAACCATCAACGTTGCCAGAAATGAAGTATTTAAATCCAGTCAATCAGTATTTTTTACTTTAGTGCAGAGATTATTTATTCTCAATATTCAACAAATAAACTATTGCTTAATACATCAAATTTTCTAGGGTTCTAGGAGACTTCTTCTAACAGCAATTTTCTTCAGTAAAGGTATATTGGTCGTGACCTTTTTTGGGGGAAACGGAATTTAAATATCCTTGCTGCACTTTCATGCTTTTATCGGAGATTAATTCGTGTCAGTTGCTGTACCCTTTGAGGCTTTTAACATTTCTGGTATACCACGGAGAGTCTTTGCGCTTCTTCAGTTCTCCTCTATGCATGTATTTGTCTTAACTTTTGTGAGATATTCTTCTGCGTTCTGAGTATACCTTGTCAGACTTATATGTTCCTAACTCCTCTTTGAGATACTGCTAAAGTTGGTGTATTGTTATTCGTTCTGATAGCTCTTTACAACGTGATGAGCTTTGTTGCCCCAACTATATCCTGGTCATTGATTCCAGTGTTACTGATAACCTCAAAAAAGGTTACATTTGTTCCTCACGAACAGGTTTAGCATTGCGTAACTCGGAAAACGTTTGACAGTTGTTCTAACAAGAAATCATAGAGTAAAAATACATTGAATAGAAGTATTTCTGAACTGTTGTTGCAGCAGATAAATGGCCCACCACCCGGAAATTCATGCCACTCTGATGAAACTGGCTTAAACGGAATATCATTCTTGAGCAATAGGTTTTACATCTTACGTACCTATTAAAATGTTACATCGCTGAAAAGTTATTAGGTCTGTATTAAGATGAGACAATTAACTGTTTTTACCTTCCACGATGTTCAACAAAGTGTCAGGTATCCACGCATAAAAAACTAAACCAAAGATTGTGAACCAAAAAGCAATGATGACATTATTATATGCTATTACATTTCTGCTTACGCATTTCTTTAAAGATTGTGTTCAATGTGAGAATCATTTGCATGATTACACTTTCGTACACAATGACGACTCCGCTGCTGTTAACATATCTGGAGTCATCGCTTTACACGCACCAGTAGTTCACCCTTTCATGTACTCCGCAGTCGAGTCCTCCTTCCATAACACTTGCTTTACATGACTTCAGAGGAAGAAGTCTTACGGTACTGGGTCAGGCGATCTTGCTTGATATCTGAGAATAGAAGAGCCTCTTCCCAACCACCGGTTTGGCAATAAGCGGTTTAATGCATCTCTTGGTATTGAGGAATTACGGGCAAGGCATCATCCATGTTGGAACCAAGTCATCTGATGAGTTTACAAGAGCAAATTTGTTCTAATACAGGGTAATGTATTTATTAACAAATTTATGTACATTTCTCCGTTCAAAGTACTTTCAACGACATAATGGCCTAGTCCAGTTATGCCACACCACACATTTACACTCGACTGTCGTTGGCCGAACGCCTGATGAAGTCAGCGTGGGGTTTTCGTTGACCATTGGTGCCTGTTTCTCAGATTTGTATTCTCATGATACACAAATGTATGTCTATGAAGAATGCACAGAACGCTTCTTTCACTAATGCCAACCTTCCTTTGCATTTGGCGAGAACTAATTAGAATTTTTGCAGCAGCCACTTAAGCAGCTTCATTGATAGCAGTCTTCGGTGGTATACGTTTTCATGCGACAAAACTCCTAGTCTCGCGATGTCTTTTGATGGTCTTAACAAAGGTAGACAGCTATAACCTGTGAACCATTATGTACACGGTTCTGCTGCTGTTGGTGAATTTTGATGACATGCAAAAAAAAAAAAAAAATGTGTTTACCACCAGCCTTTCTTAGAAATGTTATAATAATATGTTTTAAACCCTAATGTTATTTATAACATTCGCATGATTACTTTTAGCTTTGTAAATAAATGTTACACTGCAATTCAGAATTGTCTTTCAGTATGACGTCTTAAAAATTATAATGAATATCAATTAATCATTAGTGGATTTGTGTTATGAATACTCTATGTCATAATGTATTTTGAAGACGGTACAACTGTAATACCACTATTATATTCCTCAAATGGATATGTTGCAGTTGTCCCCGACCTGTGTTACAACTAACCCACATCTGGGCAGAAATGTAACACACAAACTTTTCAAGTAGAAATTTAAATAATATGTAAGACATTATACAAATATTGTTAATGAAGACAGATTCATAATTGCAAAGGAAAATGAACTGCATTCTCCAATTTATATAATTTTTCTATCGTAAGTAGAGCGTTCGTTACAAAAAATATATACTTTGTTAAAAATCACAGCAATCCCCCGCATATTCAATAATGCGTATCACAAATTTCTGAATGTCATAATACAGAAATAGGTGAAAAAATGGGTCCCAGTGAAACTAATAAATTACTGCATGATTCTATAATAGTATGACCTTTCTTCCTGAATGCAGTGAATGTGAGTACTGTGATATTATGACGCAAACAACCAGGATTTCGCCCTGCAGCGTACAAGGCTCAAGTAAAAGACGGATCTGACTAACAGTTAAAATAAAATCTGTAAGGAACTTCCATTTCTATGTGCACTATGCTACAAAGAGATATTTTTCTTCTGGAAACTTACTGGTGGCAAATGAAGAGGAAATGATATACTTTGTAGAGTTTTAACGAGGTGTCTGTGTTGAAGTCACTAAAATAGGCAAATCTAATTTACATTTATATCTCCTTAAGTGTCAACGAAGTAGGATGGGACGCTGTTTATGAAACGCGTGAGCGTTGCAAAAATACAAATGTTTTTCTCATGATCTGTGAATTGAGGAACGGAATTAAACTTACGCAACAACCAAGAATGAGTGTAGCAAGATCTCTTAAAAGCTTTTGATTATTTGTCATCGAATTTATCTTGGCAAAGCCACTTATCACCCACCCAATCATTGTCACATGAAGAGACTAGAAGAGAATATTTTAAGAAAATCATGTATCGAAGAAAATGGTACAACTTGGATGGGGTGAGGGAGGGGGTGATCAGGTAAGGGAATGTGAGAAAGGAGAAAGGAGGGAAGGCGAAGTGTCGTTTAGCATTCTGTCGATAACGATGTCATTAGTGACGAGCATAACTTCCGTGACCTTTCAAATAAACCATCCAGCCTTTCGCCTTAAGCGATTTGGGGAAATAACGGAAACTTAAATGTGGATGGCCGAAGGGGGATTTAACCCGCCATCGCTTGGGTACTAATCCAGCTCAGAACGAAAATAAATAGCAATTACAGTTTACTTTCACGAGGAATGTAGTTCTGCGCTTCTAAAATGTCTCTAACTTTGTTTAAGAACTGCAACAGCTAGTTACATTTTAATTCCATTTGTTTAATTAAGTTTTGTTATTTTTATCTTCCTCGCCTATCTAATTCTCCATCTCCTATTGTCTCAATGTGTAAGAATTGTTAACCTCTTTCCCTTTCCTCCCTTTTGATTAACCAGTAAATAATACAGTAAAATGACTTGTGCTCTAGCTGGCTTCGCTTAAGAAAATAAAGAGCGGCTCAGTGGTTAAACGTTGAATTTTAAAATGCAACTCAATTATCTCTTCGTTTGCTTCTCACACTGATCTGTACATGGTTGTGAAAGCCAAGTAAAAGGTCACCGCAAAGCAAGGGCATTCTTTGCACCTCCAAAAAGACCATGTGTCTCAGAGCACTGTGATTGCAAAGCCACCTTCGTGTTCAGCAGTGCTTTCGTTAAAAGTATTCCTTCATGAATAACCTGATTACGCTGAAGCAGATCACGGAAAACCCAAATCAGTATGGCCGGAAGCGGGATTGAACCGTCGTCAGCCTGCCGTTGTGGCCGAGCGGTTCTAAGCGCCACAGTCTGGAACCGCGCGACTGCTACAGTCGCAGGTTCGAATCATGCCTCGGGCATGGATGTGTGTGATGTTCTTAGATTAGTTAAGCTTCAGTAGTTCTAAGTTCTAGGGGATTGATGGCATCAGATGTTAAGTCCCATAGTGCTCAGAGCGATTTGAGCCATTTTTGAGACCTATTGGTGGACATTAATATAGGTTGTGTCCACCCTTCGCCTTTATGACGGCTTGCACTCTGCTGTGGATACTGTCAAAGGTGTGTCTGAATGTCTGCGGAGCAACGTCGGCCCACTGTCCCTCAAGAATGGACACCAGAGAAGGTAGTGATGTTGGACGCTGGAATCTGGAGAGCATTTGACGTCTAACTCTTCCCAAAGAGTTTTGTTCAGGTCGGGACGTTGGGCAGGCCAGTCTGTTTCAGGAATGTTATTGTCCACAAACAATTACATCATAGATGCTGCTTTATGACATGGTGCATTGTCATGCTGATACAATCAATCAACTTGTCCGAACTGTTTCTCTGCCGTACACGGTACACAAAGATGTAAAATATGAAGATATCTTTCCGCATTTACGGTTTCCTTAAGCGCTACAGTGGTACCACACCCTAATCACGATAAACACCCCCATGCTCTAACACCAGCTTCTTCCTACTCCACTGTTAAAATTACACATGGTAGCAGGTAACGTTCTCCAGACATTCGCCAACCCCAAACATTTCTATTGTGTGACCACAGAGTAAAGCGTGATTCGTCAGTCTTAATCACCCGTTTCCAGACATCCACTATCTTGTGGTGTTGAAGCCCACACAGCCTCAACCGTCGTTCAACACTGACTAAAGAAATGTGTGGTTCCGCAGTGCTCGACGCTCCTTTTATGTCAGTACATGAGGTCATCTTGGTCTTGGTTTAGCTGTGGTTGTCCCTCCACGTTCCCAGTTCATAATCACATCACCAATAGTCGATTTGAACAGCTTTAGAAGGGCTGAAATGTTCCTCAGGGATTTATTACTCAGGTGACATCCAATGATTAGTACACATTCGAAGTCACTGAGCTCTCCTGATCGACCCATTCTGCAATTACTGCCGACCGCTGTGGCCGAGCGGGTCTAGGCACTTCAGTCTGGAACCGCGCTGCTGCTACGGTCGCAGGTTCGACTCCTGCCTCGGGCGTGGATGTGTGTGATGTCCTTAGGTTATTTAGGTTTAAGTAGTTCTACGTCTAGGGGACTGATGACCTTAGATGTCATGTCCCACGGTGCTTAGAGCCATTGGAACCATTTTAATCTGCTATTACTGCGTCGCTACTGACAACGCAAAACTCCCCGCCTCCTTTTATGCTGATGAGTGAGGCTTTCAGGACATCTAGTTGTCAATTCTGCATTTCATCAGGGTATTTGGATGCTTTTGATGAGGTAGTGTACTTTGTCTGGCTGGACTGAAAAACTGACCGTAGGAATATACAAACGTGTAGTAGACACAATGCCAATTAGTTTTTTGTTAGGTATCGTCTTCATGATGTTTCACTTTTGATGACCTATAGTGTATATGTTGCTCTGTTCCGATTTCTTCAAACTGCCTCTCTATACCTGCTCCTGCTCAGGCACATGCAAACGCACCTACTCATCACGCAATTACAGCAAATGATGGCCATCCTTACTTAGACGCAACGAAGGAAGTATAATGTTTGTAATTTCCAATCAATAACTTGTTCTGAATGCTGATTCTTCATTCACTGATCGGGCATAGAACAAAGTTTGGGCCGTTTCGTGGTGTGCTGGCCGCATGTTGTTTATTGAGATTCATAGTCAGCTCGTAAATTTTCGAATTAGTTATCCTTAATGCATAGGTAAGTGTTCTGACAGCTCTTAAATTCTTAGCTAGCGCATCACTCAGTACTGCAAATGTTCTACGCTACTGCGCTGCGCCTCAGACGATTTATCTGTTGTGAGAGAATTACACTCTGACGAGAAAAAGACTGGCGGTAAGACAAGGCCATTGTAAAGTCAATGAAAGCAGCGCTCCCGATTTCCGACGTGTAATTTTGGTGGGCGGCACCACAGGCTTTTATTTGGGGCCGGCAGAGCGCCCTTTTGTTCAGGGCCAGCACCTCGACTCCTTTATTCGGCGCTTATCATTTCCTCGACCTACACCCTGGCGGATCGCCCAGTTGAGCAACTATACGCTCAATGACGTCCTTTTGTCTGCATGAGAAAATACCTATCAGAAAAGCGAACGTCGACCTTTCTGAATACAGCAAGGATTTTACCTCTCGTTGAGTGCCTCACTAGAGAAATAAGCATTTATGCCACTTGCGAAATTTTCTGGGTAATTCCGCATCTGAATTTCACGCAACTATTCTTCTGTCAACACACTATTTCCTAAAACATGGAAAGATGCAGTTTGAAAGCAGACAGCTGCACTGGAATTTTTCACGACTTAGAAGTAGTACCGCCAAAATTGAAAATAAGCTCGTATGCGTAATGTGGTCGTGCGTCATGTTGGCGGCAGCAGCACAGACCTGTGTTGTATTCATGGCTGCAAGTGCAGCCAGGGTACAAGCCCGCCGTAAATTCCGTACTGCATACGATCTGTTAACCTGCTCTGCTTCGCAGAATGGCCGCTCCACATTAACAGGCTTCCTCCTCGCTCCATTCCACGGATAACTTCGCGTATTATTGACGTAGCCGGAGCTTCATAATGCAAGAACGATCCGCAGACGAGCCTGGTGCTATGGCTGGTGACAGCGACATGCCTGGGCAACCTAAATAAATAAGGGCTTAATGTAATACCACAGTGGGTATTCGCACAACTCAAGATTTTAATTTATTGCCCATTTGCTGAAAGTGGGTTGTGTAAGTTAGATAATGTCCCATGAGTGAATAAACGATGCATCAGTATTGATTGTGGTATAGCTATCATGCAGAAAACATAACTTTCGCTAATTTTTTAAAGTGAACTTTCACTATCCATGGCATGACTGTGGAAATGACCGAGATTGCTATAGGATGATAATTAGTATAATTTCGATTTTGTCATTAAAGGGAGAAAAGGTAGGGGCGTAAAGTATCTGGGCGTCTTATTGTGACCTAGAGACGTAAGGGTATGACTCTCACATTAAAGAGGACATTTCAAATCATTACTCGTCCATTCTTATCAAGAGCTTACTAGGTTTTCTTAAATCGTTTCTATTAATGGCCAGCACGTTGTTACACTCATACATAAATTTACACAGACTATAATCTGAACGTTCTACATCATTTCGGCAAATATGGTGCAAGTAATCCATGCATAGTTTAAGCAGCTAACTTATTCTGACTGTGGTATCAAGCAGCCCAGATATGGTCAAAATTGTAGCAAACACACCGATGAGCCACATGACCACCGCCTACGACAACGCTGATTGGGTGGGGGTGGGTGGGTGGGGGGGGGGGGGGTTGTTAACATTACAGGCATGCGACACAGTAAGGAAATCACGTAACTGGTACTGAAACAAATGCAGAATCACCCATGCTTCGACATGGGTCTCAAGTGGGAAAATCCTCTGACAAAGCGGCTCTGACTAAGGGAAGATTGGTATGATCCGTCGCATTGAAACGAGTATCTCGCAAACGGGAATACTGGTCCGCTGTTCATGCACTACTTAGTGGGTAGCTATGGAAAGTGGTTGAAGATACCACCATGAGTAGGTGACAGAGTAATAGACATCCACGTCTTGTTACACAAGGCAGTGGTTGGAGGTTTCCCCTCGGTAGAGTAGGATTAGCGGCAAACTGCGTCAAATCTAACGGCAGACTAGGCACAAGTGTTTCGGAGCACACCGTGCAGCGCACATTGTTTAAAGTGGGCCAACGCAGAACACGACCACTACATGTTCCGAGGTCGACCCAACGACAGGGTCAGTTACGATTGAATGTGACACTGGATCATTGGGATTGGATAGTGCGTCAATGAAAATGTATCGCTTAGTTGAGTGAGTTACAACAAGCCAAGGGGCGTGACCGCCTACACCACCATTCAGGCGAACGGTTACTCGAAACATGCCCCGCGTCAAGAACACAGTCCGTCGGGTCAGCATAACGCTATGGCAGGGGTTCTCCTGGGCCTCCATGGGTCCTCTGGTAGTATTCCAAGGAATCGTAACAGTTGTGGACTACGTGGACATTTACCTGCATCTCCTCACGCTTTATGGCTTTTCCGACGGCGATGGAACCCTTCAAAAGGATAAACATCCGTGTCACAAGACCCGAATCCTGTAATAGTGTTTTGGGGGACAAGATTAAGAACTGACGTTGATATCGTGCCCATCATATTTGCCTGTGCTGAACCCGATGGACCATACATCAAACGCAATCGGGAGCCACTTAATCGTCCACAAACCACCGTCCCCTAATTTACGGGAATTGTGCGACATGTTTATAGACATCGCATGTGACATACCATCAAAACTGACCAAGGACTTACCAAAACCACGCAAAACAAAATCGCTGTTGCACAGGTTTCCAAACACTCAATTAAATAGGTGGTCATAACGTTTTGGCTCATCAGTACCCATAACATTAGTGAGCATTGTCCGGGAACGGGAGGCTTATGATTGTCTTAAACTGTTGCACCAGTACCACAGCGTCTATCGTTTTGTATCTGCACCATCTGAGCTAATACTCTTACCATAACGAGCTCCTCGACCAAGGGACTTTAAACTTGAAACTTACGCTCTTTATTTAACATGTCAGTCATTATCTTGACTTCAGCTGACCTGATATTTAATCACCAAGCGTTTTCTACGTTTACAGCTACATCATTTACCTGGTGGAGAGTACATAGCGTTTTATAACAATCTCCTCCCAATAATTATTTCATTTGTAGAACATAAAGAGCAGAGGTACTATCGACACCCTCCTGTATACACTAGAATTTTGTTACTTATACCGCTTTGGTCACTACGAGAGAGGTTTCTTCGAGAAAGTAACATATATCTGGACTCGTTTTACCGGCCGTTGTGGCCGAGCGGTTCTAGGCGCTACAGTCTGGAACCGTTCAACCGCTACGGTCGCAGGTTCGAATCCTGCTTCGGGCATGGATGTGTGTGATGTCGTTATTAGGTTTAAGTAGATCTAAGTTCTAGGGGACTGATGACCTCAGCAGTTAAATCCCATAGTGCTCAAAGCCATTTGAACCATTTTTTTAGCTTCTTGTCTGATCTACTTATCATACACGTTTCGCTACCGTAAAAGCCTGCATCCCAGAAAAATACCTTCAGGAAAGACTTCCTAACACTTACATTTATGTCGATATTAGCAAATTTCTCTTGTTCAGAAATGCTTTCCTAGATACTGCTAGTCTGCATCCTCCGTACTTGAGCCATCATCAGCTATTTTACTGCCCAGCTAGCAAACCTTTTCTATTACTTTTAGTATCTTATTTCCTAAGCCAATTCCATTAGCACCATATATTTTAATTCGACCACATTTTACTTGCACTTGTTGATGTTCATTTTGTATACTTCTTTCAAGACACTGCTTATTCCGTTCAATTGCTCTTCCCAGTCTTTTACTATCTCTCACAGAATTACAAAATGGTTCAAACGGTTCTGAGCACTATGGGACTTAATATCTGAGGCTATCAGTCCCCTAGAACTTAGAACTACTTAAACCTAACTAACCTAAGGAATTCACACACATCCATGCCCGAGGCAGGATTCGAACCTGCGACCGTAGCAGTCGCGCGGTTCCGGACTGAAGCGCCTAGAACCGCTCGGCCACCGGTACCGGCCACAGAATTACAATGTCATCGGCAAAACTCAAAGTTTATATTCTGCTTCCTGAACTTTAGTTCCTCTTCCAAATTTTTCTTCGTTTTCCTTTACTGTTTCGTAAACTTTCAGACTGAATAACATCAGGGATAGGCTACCACCCTGTCTCACTCCTTTTCCAACCATTGCTTCCCTTTCTTGCCATTCGGATCTTATAACTGTCGTCTGGTTTCTGTACAAATTGTAAATTACGTTTTGCTCCCTGTATTACACACTCGCTAAATTCAGAATTTCAAAGAATGTGTTCCAGTTAACATTGTCAAAACAATTTCTTTGAGCATACAAATGTTATAAACGTAAGATAGCCTTTTTCAACTTATTTTTTAAGTTACTTCGATGGGTCAGTATTACCCCGCGTGTTCGTACATTAATCCTAAACCCAAACTGATCTTTCCGAGATCGGCTTCTGCTAGATTACTCATTCTCCTGTAAATAAGCCGTGTCAGTATTATGCAAGCATGACATATTAAACACATACTTGGGTAATGTTCAGACCTCTCATTACCATCTTTCTTTAGAACTGGAATTATTACAGTTTTCTTGAAAGCCTAGGTTACTGTGCCTGTCTTATACATCTATCACACCATATGCAATAGTTATTTTGTGGCTGGCTCTACCAGATATATCAGTAGTTGTGAGGGAATGTCGTCTACTACAGGAGCCTTGTTTATACTTAGTTCTTTCAGCGCCCTGTCAAGTTCTTCTCCCATTATCCCATCCCCAATATCATCTTTATATACTTTATCTTCCCTTTTTGTAATATTGGCTCATTTCTCTCGAATGGCACTTCAATATATTTCTCACACCTTTCAGCTTTCCCTTGTTTTCTTAGTACTGTTTCTCATCCTTATATCTTGGTATTTATACGGATGCCTCACTTTACTCCAACGGCCTCGCCAATTTTGTTATGCGTGTTATCTACCTTTCCCCTAGTTATATTGGCGTCTTTAGCCTTTGCATTTGTCCTGTAGCCATTGCCGCTCATCCATTTGGTACTGTCTTCTCCTTTTTAGTTTCCGTTATTCCCTTTCGCCTGCTGCATTTTCTGCATTTTTATATCTTCTCTATTCATTAAATGAATTCCGTATCTGCTATGACATCCAAGGATTTCTAATAGGCAGTGGTTATTACACTGGATTCGCATCCAGAAGGACGACGGTTCAAATCTCCGTCCGGCTATACATATTTAGGTTTTCTGTGAACTCCCTAAATCGTTCCGTCCAAATGCCGTTTCTTTCCGTACCCACTCTTACTCGAGATTGTGCTCCATGACCGCTCTAATGCTCAGACCGACGACGGGACGTTAAACACTACTCTTTCTTCCTTTCGTTTTTTATCTCTTTGAGTCTCTGTTGCCTTCATTATCTCTCACTGCTACCCATTCGTCTTCTGTTGCGTTCTTTTCCCCTGTTTCAGTCAATTGTTGCCTAAACCTCCCTCTGAAACACTCAACAACCTCTAGTTGTTTGAACTTATCCAGATTCCACCTTCCTATCTGTTTGTAATTTCTTTACAGAACTTCACTAATTCTCAGTATGTCTAAGTTGACTCTATCAATTTCCCTTTTTAAGTTTCCTAACCTACCTACCCAATTACAGCATACAACTTTCCACTCACTGTAGTGTAGAGATCGAGTTTTGTTTTTCCTGATGACGACATCCTCGTGACCAGTCCCCCCCCCCCCCGAGATCCAAACAGGTTACTATTTTATCTCTGAAACATTTTACCCATAAGGATGCCATCATCACTTAACCACACAGTAGAGCTGCATGACCTCGGGAAAAGTAACGGCTATAGTTTCCCCTTGCACTCAGCCGTTCGCAGTACGAGCACAATAAGGCTATGCTGGTTGATATTTCAAGGCCAGATCAATCAACAATCTACCCTGTTGCCACCGAAAATACTGAAAATTCTGCAGCCCCTATTCAGGTTAGGAACCACATATTTGTCTGGTCTCTCCACAGAGATGCCCCTCCACTGTGGTTGCATCCGCGTCACAGCTATCTGTGTCGTTGAGGCACACAAGCCCCCCTACTTTAGCCAGGTCCATAGTTCGTAGTGGGAAGATCGTGACATAAATGCATTACTTACATTTAGGCTGGTTTTTCGAACGCTAAATTTTCTTATTAACAAGTTTATTAGCACAGGGTAGTTACAAAACGCCGTTTGTTCCCTCAATTACTTGTGGTCCGCAAGTGAATTCAAACGTATTGTATAACCGGAATCCTCTTAAATCCAAATGTTCCCAACAAATGCACCGGTATTACTGTTAATAACAGGCTTAGGATATCACTAGTCCTAGATGTCAGCCGAAGCTACTGTTACGTAACTGAAAGAGAATTAGTGGGAAAACGTAATTATTATTTGCAGATATGTGTAAAAGCTTGATGATATTATAATTACAACTAGAAACGTAAATAACTTCTAGCGAATAAGTGCAAAATTAGTCTCAATGTAAATAAAAATATCACTTAGAATACGTGTCCGTCCACATGGCAAACACAGAAACACAACGTGATCTAGAGATATCTGACAAATGCTTCAGAAGAAGTTAGCTGCACCAATTATTTCAAGCCCATAGCAACTGAAGCCAAAAAAAGAACAAGTCATAAAGAGGAGATGGCTGTATCTAGAAAATGAGAACAGGAACATGTAGATAAATTCCGCCCGATGTAAATCGCAGTCTGTATATTTTTGCTTTAGCCATACATTTTTCAACACTTTCTGTGGGATTTTGTATATTATTCTCTCTGAAGATTTCTAAGCCAGATTATCAGAATCTGTCTGAAGAATATCAAAACATATTACCTAACAAAATCCCGTTGAATCTAGAGTAATAAGTGTTGAAACATGTATTGATAAAGTAAAAACAAACAAACAATCTTTCATATGGGGCCATTATTCTTCAGTTATTGTTTGCATGCACGGAATGTAAGATGAGCTACATCATCCAAAGTATGGTTAAGAGCTACATGAGTGGGTATGTTGAATTAAATAAAACTGTTCGTAAATGTCTTTGGGAAGTTGTCAGAAGGTACAAACACACTGGGCAAGAGAAACGATTCAAAAGTATAACAGTAAAAAAAAAAAATTAAAAAGCTATACAGATGCAAGAAATGCGTAGACGCATCTTTACGCTGTCACAAAATGCTCTGTAGCTCTGTGTTTTCTTTTGAAGCCTCAATTTTTCTGTTTTCAACGTGGGTGAGTGCGGTGGACGGTCGACGTGAGCACGTGTTTGCTCTGTCGTGACGTGGGTGTGCGCTCATGATCCTCTAGAGCCCAGTTTAGGCTCAGCGCTCTTACAGAGACCACAACTTCTTCCATAGGCAATGTCAATACGATCCCTTCAGCGGTTTCCATTTTACAGCCTCCAGCTCGTTTCTTCTTGATATGACCCTAGCATGTAATTGTACGACATATAGTTCATGGGATACGACATTATAAACAATGACAGCCATACAAAAACTAACTTTCACTTAAAACGGAACACAAACTACCTGGACTATATTAATCAAATGTTTGATAACTAGAGCACTTCGCGACTTGCAAAAAGTTGTAAAAATAACTTCAGACCTTTGATAAACTCTTTCACGCTTACATTCTTAACTTCAGATATTTAATACATTCACTCACTTGTAAAATAAACAGAAATTTGAAGCTGTTTTATGCATGGTAGCTCGTTCCTTTAATGAATCGTGGGCCGACTGGTAGTTTCCAAAACATTCTCTAAAACGGTATTCTCGAAACAGTATATTTCAATTACCTTCGCCCACACCACATAGGATACATACTTCCTGTGTAAATGTTGCACGGTACACAGATTGCTCCATTGCTGTCCCATGGAGAAACGGGCGCTTAGGAGCGCCCGTCAGTTCGCTGGAGGACAAGCGCTGCTAGTACAGGCTATCGGCCAGGTAACTTTGTTGCACGCGTTGTGCGCATGCCCGCGAGCGGCAGGCCACGCACGCTGCAGCCCACGCCGCAATTCTCCGCCAACCGCTGCCCGCAGGCGCAACGGTTGCCCGTGGCCGGGCTCTAGAGCTTCAACTGCCTACTTTAAGAGATTCACTTACAAGGAGACGGCACGACCGTGGGGTCCGGGATTTGTCCGAAATTTTGTGTGGTGGAAGAGGACCCCTAACACCTCACGTGGTTAAAATATTAGGACGCACTACTCGGAAATCCCCGAGAAAAATCGATCCAATGTTTCTTAGGTGTCTTGGGAGTTTAAAATGTTAGTCCATTGCCGAGCCGCCGTCTGACCTACATGGTTAGCGGTCGGACCCTTACGCCAGAGGTCTCGTGTTCGATTCCTCCTCTGGCATTTTTTTTTTCTGTTGCTTGCAAAATTGCAGCGCATTGTTACAGGAGAATCGTAAAATTAATTCCCGGGAAGACTGTATAAAAAATCATTCTATGATTCACCATCTGTTATCGTCACCAGTATTCAGAGACATGATTCAATATGCTGGCTTTGCCTGAAAATTATAAGAAACTCAATACATTTTCGTAAATGTTAATGGGGCATATTTTTGTACAGACATATTGCAAACGCCCTGTGATTGTAAAAAATCAGAGTTTATATGTTGCGCAAGATGACGCAAAAATTATTGCTTTGATTATTTTTACGATAATTACCACTGCAGTTTTTGTTTATAATTATTATATGTATACAAATTGCATTTCCCCCAATCGAATTTGTTATTCTGATTAAAAATCCAATGATTCTCCTTATATACTTTACAATGAAAAATGGAAAACCCATCGCCATAAATTGTGTTGTTGGACAAAAAGAAAATAATTTTTATTCAATTATGTAACTAATTTGTTAAAGATAATGTAGGTTTGGGAAACTGTCTGAATAACTGGTGGAATAACAAAAGAAAATGAAACAGAAGGAAAAAAAGTGCCAGAGGAGGAATAGAACCCGAGACACGGCAGCTCGCCGATAAACTAACATTTTATACTCATAAGGCACCTAAGAAACTTTGGATCGATTTTTCCCGCGATTTTCCGGGTAGTGCGTCCTGATATTTTCACCACGTGAGGTGTTAGGGGTCGTCTTTCACCACACAAAATTTCGGAAAAATCCCCGACCCCACGCTCGTGCCGTCTCCTTGTTAGTGTGAAAACTTTTACTTTGATCTTCGATGTATAGTCTCTCGCTTTCAATCCGATGGGCTCGAGGTTGCGATATAGGTCCAACTGTCGCATGGGCGTCATGGAGAACGGTTCGAGCTGGCTCCAAGTTGCGCACATGCCACTCGATGGCATCGTAGACGTGGTCCGTAGTAATGAGTCAAGAAACCTGGAACCAAACCACCTGCTCATGTGATCTTTACACCACTCTGACAGAAATTCAGAAGTGATTGGGTGGTGAACTGTCTGCAAGCGAGCAAAGAGAAGTAAATGATTTGATGGGGAAGGACGATGACAGATATTTCAAATCATTCCCATGTAATCTACTCCCTTCCCTCACACCGACTCCCCCCCCTCCCTCCTCCTCCCCCTCACACGCAAACAACATGCACACAAAGACCACCAACTTGAATCGTTCCCTGTTGGCACTTGGGATGAATAGCCTCATCACAATTTTATCGGGGTTTTTGTACTGTTATTGTTCTGAATTGTTTATCTTGCCAAATGTTTTTGTACCTTCCGACAACTTCCCAAAGACATTTACGAACAGTTTTACTTAATTCACCATACACACTCATGTTCCTTTTAACCATATTTGGATGATGTAGCTCATCTTACATTCCCGTGCAAGCAAGCAATAACTGAAGAGTAATTCCTCCATATGAAAGACTGTTCGTTTATTTTTGCTTTACCCTTGCATGTTTCAACACTTCTTATTCTCGGTTCAACGGGGTTTTGTTAGTTAACCTGTCCTGCTAATCTAGAGACAGAATTGTTAACCTAGCCTGGTAATTTTCAGACAGAATAATATACAAAACTCCATAGAAGATACCACAGGAAGTGTTGAAATTTGTGTGTCTGAAGCAAAAATATGCAGACTGCGATTTCGAATGGGCGGAATTTCTCTACATTTTCCTGTTGTCGTTTGCTTGATACTGTCATCTTCTCCTTATGACTTGATATTTAGGGCCTCAGTTGCTATGGCGTTGAATTAATTGCTGGAACTAACTCCTTCTGAAGCATTCGTCGGGAACCCTAGATCACGTTGTGCTTCTATGGTTTACCATGTGGACGTACACATATTCTAAGTCACCTTTTTATTTACATTGATGTTAATTTTGTACTTATTCGCTAGAAGCTATTTAAATCTCCTACTGTAATTACAATGTCACCATACGAACCTGCACATAATCATTTCATTTCCCCGTCACGCGGATGTGTGGCCATGTCCCCGTAGTTGCTAGTCCGGGACCTCAGCGCTCTTGTAGCGACCACACCTTTTTCCCGTAGGTACGGCATTTTAACCATTTCAGTGGTTTTCCATTTTATAGTCTCCGACTTGTTTCTTTTCGGATGGCCCTAATAATTTTGCTGGTTCGTTCAACAGTATACGTGTATACTGCCTTTAAAACGTATAGCGGATAGAGTTACTAATTAAGAAGTAACAAATTAAATCATCTTGCTTGAGGCGGCAGTTTTACTGTACGAACAGCGAGACTGCAGTAAGCGATAAATATTTTTTCTTTCATCATTTTCTAAAAAGTTAAGTACAGATTTTAAATTAAGTGTAAAGTTTGTTGCAAGTCATTAAGTGCTCTCATGCTCAAATATTGGAGAAATGAAGTCTAGATATTTATTTACGGTGAGTTGAGCCGACTGAAGACAGATACACTCTTCCTAACTGTAATATTTTACTTGTTGTGTTAAACCATTAACATAAGAGTACAGCTCTTGATAAGCAGGTTATAACAGAATTTTTAATTTTTAAATTCGGTTAATAATCACGTGAAATACTGAAAATCTAATTTTTGTTGCCCCTGGAATCCGTTAGACAGCTAACCTGCAACTGGGATAGTGAACCATGAGCAGGTACACAGCATTCGGATATTTCATTCAGATATTACAGCTCCGCAGAGTTATTTAGGTCTACTGTTCTTATAACACTGCAGCAGTGGCTACGTCGCAACGCAATTGTCTTTTATTCTGGTGAGGAGTCTGATGAAAAGTAAAAGTAAGTGGACTGAAAAGTTGTATATCTATAGATTTGGCAGAGGGATAATTTCCAAAGGAGCCACTCGCAATTCTTTGTCCGAGTGTCTGCATTTTGAGCTTTGAAATGCGGAACCACTTGTGAATGTAAGCTAACAGATTTTGTGACGGAATAAGACTTTACTTGGACCTCATTGTCGTATAAGATGAGCTCCCATGTTTTCGTCGCGGTTTTAAGCTGTCAGGATGTTTCACAACAGTGGATACTCTGCAGCAGATTGAAAGATTCAGTCTGCAGCCTGTGACTTTTTAGCTTATCCTGCTGTCCTTTCGGATACTCTCAGCGTGATCGTGGCTGTATGTAGTTCGTGGTATCCAATTTCAAATTCATTTAAAATAAACAATCGAGTGACTCGGTAGTCATCATGCATCTCGTGTAACCATCAGTAGCCGGTGTAGTGGACGATGTGGAAAAATAATCACATAACCTTCCATTCATGTACAGCAGTCGTCCCAATCACAGTGCAGAGGCCAATACAAATATGGTTTACTGCCGATGCTTTGCAACTTTTAATTACTCAATTTCTGAATAAATTAACTGCGTGTTACTGCATTTACTAATTCAGCGAATCCATTTTTCAGTGAAAACACAATTTCAGCGAAGATTACTAGAATTAGTATTCGCGATTTCATTGTTTTCCAGATTTATCCATCGTGTCGAAAAACTTCCCGATTTAAGAGACAATTCGGCAACGGCGCAAAGCGCTATTTGATCAACTCTTTATGGCCCTGTATCACTATGAGTAAGATTGTTTCAACAAAATTGTTCAAATCGCTCGATGAAGTCACTAAAGTTTCTTTTCCTGTGAGCACTGATAAGTGTTTCTCTTGTCCTTTTTATGTAAATACTTGTCCTAATGGTTATTAAGTTAATTAAGAATCTAATCAAATAGCATAAATGAGAAATGTTGATGTGATAAGCAGAAGCCATCTGTGTCTCCGTAAGCAGAATCGTTAAACGTAGTTACGTAGTAGAACTGGAGATATGGGTTGACTGTGTAAAATTGCTCAGTTATTTTTCAGACACATTGTACAAAGGGTGCGACAAACTACGGAGAAACCAAACAACGGCTCATTACCACGCATAATAAGGTGTACGAAAACCGTTGGAACTCAAAACAGCTTCCAGTGGCTCGGAATGGATACACTCAGGTAAAGTATGGTTTTCAAGGGAATCTTATCCCATTCTTCATACAAATAGGGGCAAGTTTCGCTAACTATGATGGAGGTGGATAGCGATCACTCATCGCTCTCTCCAAACTAAAACTTATACAAAGGCTCAATAATACAGAGATCTTGTGGATGTGATGTGAAAATTCATCCTCAAGCTCAAAAAACCGGACCTGGACGATGTGAGCTTTTCTGTCGTCTTAGAACACAGCATCGTCACTGGGAAACAGGTATTGTACCATGGGATGATCCTGATAATTCAAAATGAACACACAATACTTTGCAGTAGTGCGATCTTGCAGTGTATCCACGGAGCCAATGAAATACCACGATATTGTTGCTCAAATCATCACCGAAACCCCGCCATTTTCCAATCGTGGGAAGTAAAGTCGACCAGAAGTTTGAAACAGTGTCAGACTCACCCGACCAATTGACTTTCTTCCATTGCTCCATCGTACAGGTTTTATGACTTCGGAACCACGCTATCCTTTAAATGCGCATTTACATCACTGGTTAGTGGTTTTGGGATTCTATGTCGCCCTGAAATTCCCACCTTATGCTGCTCCCTTCGTGTTGTTTTGGTGGTGACAGGGTTCATGGCAGCGACATTCAGTTCTACGAGGTGCATTCAAGTTCTAAGGCCTCCGATTTTTTTTCTGATTAACTGCTCACCCGAAATCTATGAAACTGGAGTTACTTCTCGACGTAATCGCCCTGCACACATACACATTTTTCACAACGCTGACGCCATGATTCCATGGCAGCGTAGAAGGCTTCTTAAGGAGTCTGTTTTGACCACTGGAAAATCGCTGAGGCAATAGCAGCACGGCTGGTGAATGTGCGGCCACGGAGAGTGTCTTTCATTGTTGGAAAAAGCCAAAAGCCACTAGGAGCCAGGTCAGGTGAGTAGGGAGCATGAGGAATCACTTCAAAGTTGTTATCACGAAGAAACTGTTGCGTAACGTTAGCTCGATGTGCGGGTGGGTTGTTTTGGTGAAACAGCACACGCGCAGCCCTTCCCGGACGTTTTTGTTGCAGTGCAGGAAGGAATTTGTTCTTCAAAACATTTTCGTAGGATGCACCTGTTACCGTAGTGCCCTTTGGTACGCAATGGGTAAGGATTATGCCCTCGCTGTCCCAGAACGTGGACACCATCGTTTTTTCAGCACTGGCGGTTACCCGAAATTTTTTTGGTGGCACTGAATCTGTGTGCTTCCATTGAGCTGACTGGCGCTTTGTTTCTGGATTGAAAAATGGCATCCACGTCTCATCCATTGTCACAACCGACGAAAAGAAAGTCCCATTCATGCTGTCGTTGCGCGTCAACATTGCTTGGCAACATGCCACACGGGCAGCCATGTGGTCGTCCGTCAGCATTCGTGGCACCCATCTGGATGACACTTTTCGCATTTTGAGGTCGTCATGCACGATTGTATGCACAGAACCCACAGAACTGCCAACTCTGGAGGCGATCTGTTCAACAGTCATTTGGCGATCCCCCAAAACAATTTTCTTAACTTTCTCGATCATGTCGTCAGACCGGCTTGTGCGAGCCTGAGGTTGTTTCGGTTTGTTGTCACACGATGTTCTGCCTTCATTAAACTGTTGCACCCACTAACGCACTTTCGACACATCCATAACTCCATCACCACATGTCTCCTTCATTTTAAGTATTTATAACAGTTATCATTCTCGCCGCTGGCGGTAAAATTCCATCTGCCGTACGGTGCTGCCATCTCTGGGACGTATTGACAATGAACGCGGCCTCATTTTAAAACAATGAGCATGTTTCTATTTCTTTCCAGTGCGGAGAAAAAAAACGGAGGTCTTAGAAATTGAATGCACCTCATACAGTGACTATTGCAGCTGTCGTTCCCTTCTTTTTCGTCACACTTCTCTTTAGTTACCTTCAATCACGAACAATCAACACACACTTTCGTCCGTATACAACTTAGCAGATGATATTTTCCGCGTTGACTGTATGCATTATAAATGTACAATACTGTGCCTTTTGAAACACGTAACACTTGGGCTCCCTTGGTTACGGGTACGCCCACCGTACGAACATCGACAATGTTCCCACATTTCAATTCACGTGGCTCCGAATTATGCACTCGAAACTTCACAGAACACTCTCCTGACCACGACTGGCACTTGCAACGTATTGACGACATTCCACAGGTTCCGTCTGTGGTCAAATACACTCCTGGAAATGGAAAAAAGAACACAATGACACCGCTGTGTCAGACCCACCATACTTGCTCCGGACACTGCGAGAGGGCTGTACAAGCAATGATCACACGCACGGCACAGCGGACACACCAGGAACCGCGGTGTTGGCCGTCGAATGGCGCTAGCTGCGCAGCATTTGTGCACCGCCGCCGTCAGTGTCAGCCAGTTTGCCGTGGCATACGGAGCTCCATCGCAGTCTTTAAGACTGGTAGCATGCCGCGACAGCGTGGACGTGAACCGTATGTGCAGTTGACGCACTTTGAGCGAGGGCGTATAGTGGGCATGCGGGAGGCCTGGTGGACGTACCGCCGAATTGCTCAGCACGTGGGGCGTGAGGTCTCCACAGTACATCGATGTTGTTGCCAGTGGTCGGCGGAAGGTGCACGTGCCCGTCGACCTGGGACCGGACCGCAGCGACGCACGGATGCACACCAAGACCGTAGGATCCTACGCAGTGCCGTAGGGGAACGCATCGCCACTTCCCAGCAAATTAGAGACACTGTTGCTCCTGGGGTATCGGCGAGGACCATTCGCAACCGTCTCCATGAAGCTGGGCTACGGTCCCGCACACCGTTAAGCCGTCTTCCGCTTGCGCCCCAACATCGTGCAGCCCGCCTCCAGTGGTGTCGCGACAGGCGTGAATGGAGGGACGAATGGAGACGTGTCGTCTTCAGCGATGAGAGTCGCTTCTGCCTTGGTGCCAATGATGGTCGTATGCGTGTTTGGCGCCGTGCAGGTGAGCGCCACAGTCAGGACTGCATACGACCGAGGCACACAGGGCCAACACCCGGCATCATGGTGTGGAGAGCGATCTTCTACACTGGCCGTACACCTCTGGTGATCGTCGAGGGGACACTGAATAGTGCACGGTACATCCACACCGTCATCGAACCCATCGTTCTACCATTCCTAGACCGGCAAGTGAACTTGCTGTTCCAACACGACAATGCACGTCCGCATGTATCTCGTGCCACCCAACGTGCTCTAGAATGTGTAAGTCAACTACCCTGGCCAGCAAGATCTCCAGATCTGTCCCCCATTGAGCATGTTTGGGACTGGATGAAGCGTCGTCTCACGCGGTCTGCACGTCCAGCACGAACGCTGGTCCAACTGAGGCGCCAGGTGGAAATGGCATGGCAAGCCGTTCCACGGGACTACATCCAGCATCTCTACGATCGTCTCCATGGGAGAATAGCAGCCTTCATTACTGCGAAAGGTGGATATACACTGTACTAGTGCCGACATTGTGCATGCACTGTTGCCTGTGTCTATGTGCCTGTGGTTTTGTCAGTGTGATCATGTGATGGGTCAATAAAGTTTCCCCTTCCTGGGACAATGAATTCACGGTGTTCTTATTTCAATTTCCAGGAGTGTACAAGAGCGAAACCTGCAGTACTGGTTAGAATCTACATTTACGTTAAAGCATGTCTTTCTCACGGTGTTTCCATATTTCTGTCCAATCCCTGTGTTGGAAAAATGTTGGCGGGCATTACCCTGTGACAAAATGATGCCTACATGGACACTTTGCAAAACTGAAGCGATCCATCAAGTCTAAACGCCCAGGAATGTTGCCGGACGACGTAATTCTGGTATACTATAATGCCTGCTTACAAGTTGCCAAAGTTGTGTCGAGTGCGCTGCGAGTTGAGTATTTGGACAAGCTAGTTTTTGAAACGAGAAAGTGGTAGTCGGAATACAGTAGTCAGTTAGAGTGTGTTTCTTGTGGTGGCTTCAAGCAGTCAGAGAATGCTGGCCAGGAAATGGTCGCTCGAAGTTTTGTGTGTTGGTCAAACAACTGTTTGATGAATTCCCTTTAGTCACTGCAGTAGATAGAAGGCGTGACATTGGTATGAAGTGGTACAGTAAGATGCAATGAAACGGAAGGAGGAAGAGAGAGAGAGAGAGAGAAAATGGTTCAGATGGCTCTGAGCACTATGCGACTTAACTTCTGAGGTCATTAGTCGCCTAGAACTTAGAACTAATTAAACCTAACTAACCTAAGGACATCACACACATCCATGCCCGAGGCAGGATTCGAACCTGCGACGGTAGCGGTCGCTCGGCTCCAGACTGTAGCGCCTAGAACCACACGGCCGCTCTGGCCGGCAGAGAGAGAGAGAGAGAGAGAGAGAGAGAGAGAGAGAGAGAGATCTGTGCATGAGTGCAATAATAAGTTCAAATTGAGGACTTGAGAACAACAAACGTGTACCGTACCTTGTCTGCTCAGTAACACATCATAATACGTATTTATTCTTTACGACATGGCGTGCTACTCTAGAGCAGCGTGGATGCTTGATCTTCTTGTGGAATGTGTAGCAGACTGGCAATAACCGCTACGACCAGTGTCTGGTGGTTCCTGCCCTATTCATGAAGTGAATTTAACTCCTGATCGGGTCTAGTAAGTATGTACTTCCTTTACCAACTGCAGTTCTCATACCATTTTCAAACGTGTTTTAAGGAATCGATCTTTGTATGACTATGCTGAGAGCATCAGGTGTTTTTAAGGTAATTAGTTGAACTGTCTAAAGCATTTGTAAATTTTGAAGTACAAAAATAATTATAAAGTTGCTGCAAGTCTTGTATCTTTATTTCAAATTCGCACCTTCCGTCAATTTAATTAACTGAAGCTTGAGTTTTATCTAATAGTAGAACAAGGAACGCCTATACCGTAGCCCGATGTTAGCAGGTGATAAAAAAGTCAGTATAAATTTGAAAACTTAATAAACCATGAAATAATGTAGATAGAGAGGTAAAAATTGACACACAGGCGTGGAATGACATGGAGTTTTATCAGAACCAATAAAAACAAAACAAAGTATTGCTAGACGCGTGAAAGATATCTTGCGCGCGTCGTTTGGTGATGATCGTGTGCTCAGCCGCCACTTTCGTCATGCTTGGCCTCCCGAGTCCCAGACCTCAGTCCGTGCGATTATTGGCTTTGGGGTTACCTGAAGTCACAAGTGTATCGTGATCGACCGACATCTCTAGGGATGCTGAAAGACAACATGTGACGCCAATGCCTCACCGTAACTCCGGACATGCTTTACAGTGCTGTTCACAACATTATTCATCGACTACAGCTATTGTTGAGGAATGATGTTGGAGATATTGAGCATTTCCTGTAAAGAACGTCATCTTTGCTTTGTATTACTTTGTTATGCTAATTATTGCTATTCTGATCAGATGTCGGACATTTTTTTAATGTTTGTATTTTTCGGCTCTAATAAAACCCCATGTCATTACAAGCATGTGTGTCAATTTGTACCTCTCTGTCTACATTATTCCGTGATTTATTCAGTTTTCAAATTTATACCGACTTTTTGATCACCCGGTACATGGAAGACCCTAAACTAAATATTCTTGCACCTAAACTAAGTCAATTTATTCAATCAAAAACTATTTCTGCTATAACTCGGTGCTCACAAAGAACAACTTTTTGGACTAGCAATTTATTTTCTGGTTAGAAGACTTAAATAAGAGATTTGAGACGGCTGCTGTTCGACATTTTATTCAATTGTTCTGTGGCATTGTGGTGTAGCGAGGTCATTTGACGAAATATAACAACTTTCTACATGAGGACATAATTCTGAATTTCTGTCTTGCTAATCTAGAAGCTATTAAATCAAACAAAACCTTCCGTTGTACTATGCAACGTCTGTGCAACCAAAAGTGAGAATATCCAGATTGATTTTTGTTAATTTCAGCCTTATTCATTTTAAAGGACATTATATATGTATACAATTTAACAGGTGCCCTAAAAATACACAGGTTACAGATAGGAATTACTAGGCTGCAGTGAAAGTCGTAATTACGAAGAGAAGGAAAGGAAAATGGATGTGGACAAGACATGTATCTAAGCAAATGGATTGTAGATGGACCATAGAAGTTCCTAGAGATGATAAAAGTTTGATATCGACGATATAACACAAATTACATGGACCACATTAAAAAATATGTAGGACCAACATGAAAGTGTACCACCGCAGACTGTAATGCATGGAAAGGTCCAGAAGGGAGCTTTGTATGGCAGTTTATGTCACTAACTGATGGTAATGGGGATAGTGAGGATCTTCGAAATATTGTTCTAATAACATAATGATAATAGAGGCATTTTTTAAAATCATGTAATGTCTTGGCATTTGCCTTAAGGTGCCACTCTCCAAGTCATTCAACAAATGTATAGAATTTAATCTGGGCTAACGTGGTGCTAAAAGTTATACAGAAAGTATTTGACGTCGATTATCTGCAATCTAGCAGACACGTAACTGTAATGAAAGTATTTTGTATACCATACGAGCTCCTAGCAGTCTTAATTTTTAGGGGACTACCGCTATGTTCGATGTAACTGTGCAATCACCAACCACACAAGATAGGTGGCAGCACTAGCAGTGAAGATATCTAAAGTGTGTCGGGAGAACATGGCAGTCACTGCAGTTGTTGTCGTATACAGAAAGGGAGCGATTTATCTGACGTCCGAAAGGACATCATCAATGACTTTCGGGACAATGTTGGAAGTATTTCCGAAACCGCTAAGTTTGTAAACTGCTCGCGTGCCGCCTTGGTTAAAGTATACCGTGCATGGCAAAACGGAACTCTCCAAAACCGGCGTCGAGGCGGTTGCGGTGCGCCATGGACCGTAGCTGACAGGGGTGAACGATGGCGGCAGAGATGTGGACGGGCCAATAGACGTGCAACTGTTCAGCAAATCACCGCCCAGATAAATCAAGGGTTACCAACAGTGCATCCTCAACGACCGTTCAGCGAACGTTGCTGCGTATGGGCCTCCACAGCATGCACTTGGTTCACACACCCATGATGCCTGCTGTTCATCGGCGACGTAGGCTGGAATTTCCATTGCGGTATCACAACTGGACATTCACTGAGTGGCGACAGATGGCCTTTCCAGATGAATACGTTTTATGCCCTATCGGACAGATGACCGTTGGCGTGTATAACGTGAAACGTCTGAAATCAAACACCTTGGAGCAATCGTCGGAACGGTCCAGGCCGGAGGAAGGAGCGTTATGGTCTGGAGAATAGTTTCGTGCCATTCCCTGGGTGAGGTCATCATTCTGGAATGCACAGTGCATCAACACAAGTATTCATCTATCCTTGCGAACAACGTCCCCCTTACATGCGGTTTGTTTTTCCTCAGAACGATGGCATCTACCAGCAGGACAACGTAACGCGTCGTACAGCTCGCAGTGTACATTCGTGGTTCTAAGAGCACGAGGATGAGTTCGCTTATTCATCTTGCCACCAAACCCACCGCCTTAAACCCAATCGAGAGTCTATGGAACCATTTCGATCGGGCTGTTTGTGCCATGGACCTTCAGCCGTGAAACCTAGTGCAACTCGCGGCGGAACTGCACGCGGCATGGCTCCACACCCCTGGTGGTACCTTCCCTAATCTCACTGACTCTCTTCCTGTATGTCTGCGCTGCAAAAGGTGGTTATTCACGCTTTTTACAGGTGATCACATTAATCTGAGTAGATCGTGCCATTTCGCCTATGAATGAATCTGTGTAACAATATGTTTTTATTTCTCTCATAATAACTGTCTTAACCTTTCTAGGTTGTATAAATACTTCTCCTTAACTTACAGGAACTTTGAAATAGAGTTCACATATACGATTCGCTAACATGATGGGAGTGCTGAACACTTATCTTAAACATACTCTCCTTGGTGCATGTTTTCAAGCTGGCAGAATGATTAGTGTCATATAACTGTTGTAAATACTAGAACAAGGTCCTGGCGTTGTGCAACAGCCTGATGACGAACGCACACGAAATCGATTGAGATAATTTTAGTAGGTGGATTGTATTTCTTTTTCAGCAGCTAAAGTGCAAAAACGCACAGCTCTCTTTTGTGTTTGTTTGAACTAACAGTTGTATGGATATTTTGATAAGTTCAGACGGAAATTTGCTTACATTTGTGCTTCAAATGAATGAGGAGTGGCTCACTTGACAAAAGTACATCGGAATTCGCTTGGAGTAGTTTAAGCCTAATGTTAAAATGGAAATTCCTACATCACAATGCCTTTGCTATGGCGCAGTTTCCACACAGTTCTCTGGCCTTTCATACACGGTGAGATGAAAAAAACAGAACACAAAAGCTTATATTACATCAGCAACAATAATTTTAAGACCTTTTTCATTTCCCTTGACCCTCAAAAACTAGTAATATTGCAGACACATAAGATTAACTTGCTTACGATGTCAAAAGAGAGAATTAATCATTAGAAAATATCAATTTCAGTATGGTGTAATCTCACGGTGAATAAATCGAAAAGCGAGTAACATAATACTGCGTTATGAGGCTCGGTATTTGTAGGAGCAAGATGCCTGGATTCAAATCCCCTTCAATCCATTGCTCCACCCTTATATATTTTGTATTGCTCTTATTTTTCGTCGGTCATAACAAATGTTTGAATAAGTTATGTGCTAAACTAGCTATAAAAACTACAGGTTCCAAATTACTTTTTATAATAAGTTTTACATAACTTCTAAATATTTGAAAGATATCCTTATTAACCACCAAGAAGATGACATCGGGAAATATTTTTCGAGACTGGTTAGTGTGTTCGCGATGTCATGAATCCTCCTGAGAGTTATCGTTGCAAAGGAGGTTACCAGGTTTTTTAGTCACAAATCATGCGAAACATGCTTCTGTGGACGTAAAACTCGTCGTGTGTTATATGTTTGCGTTGTAGCGCCACCAACTGCAAATGACATCAACGCAACACAGCTGCAAAACGTTTACGCTACCCAACGAACCTTGCGAAGGGCATTGTATGCAGTGGCCACATCTTTAGAAGGCAGCGTTAAAGTATAATGCTGAATTTTAGATGTATTGATCGAGTAAGTAACGAGGGAAAGCGTCTAATAAATGAAAAAAATGGATCGAAGAGATAGAGTGGCTGCTGCGAACCGTAGCTGACGGGACGGTAGAAGCGAAGCATTTTAGCGGAAAACTTATACATGAGAATACAAGGAGGATAGTTGATGATGTGGCACCCATCAGTAATACTGAAACAAAGAGAATAACTTCTTCCGTGTAAGCCTCACTGCCTCGATATGTTTGAGGAAAGAAATCGTTCCGCCAGACTCTCTCTTAAAAGCGTACTTCAATAAGCGCTAATAACTTCGAGCGTGCCTCGTCATCAACTGCATAACAGATATGGATGCACCGTCCACGTCAAACAGTGATCTGCACTGATGGCAAGCAATTTTCTGTTATACCCTACATAATGAGCCACGCTCGAAACTAGTAGTGCTTAACAAAGTAGACCTGAATTTTTAAAATAGAGCCTCTTTACGTTGAAAGACGATGTCTTTCAGCCTAAAGAGAATAGCTGGCAAGGGTCAGAATGGAGAAGTGCGTGAAACCAACCTTAAGACTCATGATCGGTGCAAGAATACCTGTGGACAGTGGTGGAGTTCAAGGCGATTAGCGTGAGATTACATAGTGTTCATGCACACAGTAGCGTTTTGCGTGCCACATTGCCTTTTTAGGAACGGCCAATATGGCACGGCCATACTCCGCCTTGAGGTGTATCCCATTCAGACAGCTATAGGAACATATACACTCCTGGAAATTGAAATAAGAACACCGTGAATTCATTGTCCCAGGAAGGGGAAACTTTATTGACGCATTCCTGGGGTCAGATACATCACATGATCACACTGACAGAACCACAGGCACATAGACACAGGCAACAGAGCATGCACAATGTCGGCACTAGTACAATGTATATCCACCTTTCGCAGCAATGCAGGCTGCTATTCTCCCATGGAGACGATCGTAGAGATGCTGGATGTAGTCCTGTGGAACGGCTTGCCATGCCATTTCCACCTGGCGCCTCAGTTAGACCAGCGTTCGTGCTGGACGTGCAGACCGCGTGAGACGACGCTTCATCCAGTCCCAAACATGCTCAATGGGGGACAGATCCGGAGATCTTGCTGGCCAGGGTAGCTGACTTACCCCTTCTAGAGCACGTTGGGTGGCACGGGATACATGCGGACGTGCATTGTCCTGTTGGAACAGCAAGTTCCCTTGCCGGTCTAGGAATGGTAGAACGATGGGTTCAATGACGGTTTGGATGTACCGTGCTCTATTCAGTGTCCCCTCGACGATCACCAGAGGTTTACGGCCAGTGTAGGAGATCGCTCCCCACACCATGATGCCGGGTGTTGGCCCTGTGTGCCTCGGTCGTATGCAGTCCTGATTGTGGCGCTCACCTGCACGGCGCCAAACACGCATACGACCATCATTGGCACCAAGGCAGAAGCGACTCTCATCGCTGAAGACGACACGTCTCCATTCGTCCCTCCATTCACGCCTGTTGCGACACTACTGGAGGCGGGCTGCACGATGTTGGGGCGTAAGCGGAAGACGGCTTAACGGTGTGCGGGACCGTAGCCCAGCTTCATGGAGACGGTTGCGAATGGTCCTCGCCGATACCCCAGGAGCAACAGTGTCCCTAATTTGCTGGGAAGTGGCGGTGCGGTCCCCTACGGCACTGCGTAGGATCCTACGGTCTTGGCGTGCATCCGTGCGTCGCTGCGGTCCGGTCCCAGGTCGACGGGCACGTGCACCTTCCGCCGACCACTGGCGACAACATCGATGTACTGTGGAGACCTCACGCCCCACGTGTTGAGCAATTCGGCGGTACGTCCACCCGGCCTCCCGCATGCCCACTATACGCCCTCGCTCAAAGTCCGTCAACTGCACATACGGTTCACGTCCACGCTGTCGCGGCGTGCTACCAGTGTTACAGACTGCGATGGAGCTCCGTATGCCACGGCAAACTGGCTGACACTGACGGCGGCGGTGCACAAATGCTGCGCAGCTAGCGCCATTCGACGGCCAACACCGCGGTTCCTGGTGTGTCCGCTGTGCCGTGCGTGTGATCATTGCTTGTACAGCCCTCTCGCAGTGTCCGGAGCAAGTATGGTGGGTCTGACACACCGGTGTTAATGTGTTCTTTTTTCCATTTCCAGGAGTGTATATTACTCGAAGGTACTTAGCCATCAGGCCAACACACTTAGAATGGGGGCGAAATGCCTCACGATTGTTACGGCGTTATCGTTGATACTGCGTCGTGATTATTTTGTTTGCAGCTTTTGCACAGACGTTTCAGATTCGTGAGTACATTGCGAGCTAGTCAAGAGCGATAACAGTGGTGTGGACAACGCTAGTGTGTGCTGGTCGGCGCGGCTGCTTGTTCGGCGCCCCATTGTTTTGAGAATCGATACGGCCGCTGCGGAGCGAGGTGCGACAAATGCAAGAGATCGTTAGGCGTGATTGAGCGCGCCACGTGTTAACGCTGACGCTGTCACGGCTATCCAATCACTGGGCAGCGGGTGCCCTCTGCAGCTCCCCGCTAGGATAAGCGGTCTCAGGGGAGCGTTCGTCGCATCGTCAGTACTCCCTCCAGGAACGTCGGAGTCACATTCGGAGACGAACATCTTTCGTCAAAGTATCGCACACAGTCCTCCCAAAAAGTTCAGAGACAAATTTTATTCTTGGCTTATAAGCGACGTCAACGCAATAACTGCAGTTGTAGCATAAACTAACAAATGTAAACAGCTTTTGCGCATTCAACCAGTCAATTGTGAGCAGGCAGTGATAAGTAGTGGACGCGAGATGGTAGTGTATCAGCATTATTGCATCACAAATAGCAATGGAGCAAGGAACTGATTATCTCTAAATCAAGTAATCAAGACATTCTCCAGAATGTTTTGAAGACGGGAAAAATGTGTGAAAAGTTTGTGTCGCTCATGTTGATTCCCGAACAGGAAATAACAACGTGTGAACGCCTGCCGTGACTTGACTGAAATGAAAAACGCGGATAATACTTTTCTAGAAAAAATCGTCATGGATGTCGAGGCTTGATGTTATGAAACCTACCACGAATCGACAATGTGCAGAATGAGTCTCTGGTGGTTCTCCAAGAGCGAAGAAGGTGCGGCTGTGATGTGCAAGTTGGGTACCATCCCAAGGACGGACTTTTCTGACAGTTCACATGGCTGCGTTCAGTTTGAGTGAGACTTTGTAGAACACTGGATGCATTAATATCACTATCTCAACTTTTCTCTATTTGTTATCAATCCAGCCTCGAATGTTTTGAACATATATCTTATCACCAAAATTGACAATACTGTCCCCATTCTATCCATCACCATCTGATCTCGTCTCTGAGATTTTGCGATTCGTCAAGAGGGGATCCCATTTGTGGGATGCGAGGGTCATCCAAAAAGTTACGAATAACCCATTTTTTTTGAAGATTTTTAAATGTTACGCCCACAATGTGCTTCATCTTAGTTTACAGACTTTACCGACGCTTCTCAGTGTAGTTCCATTTCTCTGCATATATTTTTTCGCGGTTCTATAAGTGTGAAAATTCCCTCTAAGATGATGACGCAGCTCTTTGTGGATGTCTTCCAGCGTTGTCCTTGCAGCTACTCTTTCTTAGAACCGAAGAGATGGTAGTTGGAGGTTGTATGGTCCAGGATGGCTGGAGCTCCAAACTACCTCGAGGTGGCTGAAAGCATTTATGATCTGTTGTGGTTCAAGAAAATCGATCAGATCCCAACGGTCTTAATACCACAAGACACTATCCTTCTTTCCCAGCAAATCGCACTGCCCTAGCTTCTTTCTTGGCGTTAAATCAAAATAGTGGAATTCCATGCATTGGCATTTTGTTTCAGGCTAAAAAGGATGAAATGAGCTGTAATCGACTAACACAATACACATCAGTAAATTGTCGTCTTTAATTTGAAATCTGTAAAGAAGGCTTCGGTTGATGGTTCTTGTCTGAACATTGTGGTATTCGGTCAATAGACATTGTACCACACTGGGAAAAACATAGTATAATCCAAGTTTTGAATAATTTTGTGCGCTGAACTGTGTACTATTGCAAGTTTTGTTGCAATTTCATTGACAGCCTGACATCTGTCTTGTTGCATCCTATGCAGTCAAAAAGCGACTGCTGCGAACATCATCTTGGATGTTAGTTAAGTTACCATCTTTGAAGTGTTTTACTATTTTGTCATCGACGTAAAAATGCTCCATGTGCAACCTGAAGCCTGAGATGAAGTTCAACAACACATTTTTCCTTTACAACAAGCAATACAATGATGGCACGCTGTCGAAACGAAATGTCGATGAAGGCCAGTTTGTAAAATCCTGTTGTCACGTGGTAGACGTTAATAATGTCATACTGTATTAGGTCTCTCGGTTGCGGTAATGCAGTCGTCTTTATTATATTGTTGCAATCGTATTTGTAACAGAAAGTTTCTCAGGACTTTAAGTAAGTCCATCGTAGTACAAGCCAATGTAAGTAACTATATCGTTTCACGATCTGTGCTAACGAGTAATGGCCACGATTCACAGGGGCGACAGTTGTCGGAATTGAGAAGGATGGAAAAACTTTGACGAAGGCGACTGTTGTTGGAGAAGTTTCACGAACTTTGAATGGAAAGGGAGTAAAGAAAGTGGCCTTGTACTTTTGAAAGGAATTAAGTGATTTAACAGAACCTAAGTCTAAGTCTCGATAACGGAGAAGTGAATCCCTGTTTCCAAAAGTGTGAGTTCAGTATTTAGCAGTGGACCGTCTCGACAGTGCTGTGAGTACAGGTCACGTAAACGTATTCCAGTTGCTGTACCAGCCGCACGGGGTAGCCCGGTGGCCTGAGGCGCCTTGTCACGGTTCGCGCGGCTTGCTCCCATCGGAGGTTCGAGTCCTCCCTCGGGCATGGATGTGTGTGTTTTCCTTAGCGTGAGTTAGTTTAAGGTAGATTAAGTAGTGTGTAAGCTTAGGGACCGATGACCTCAGCAGCGGCGCGTATTCATTGTCGAATGTTATATCATGCACAATTTGTTGAAAACGTGCGCGAAACTTGTGAAAGAGTTTAAGCTGGCCTGAAAGTCATCATCATTTAAGACTGATTATGCCTTTCAGCGTTCAGTCTGGAGCATAGCCCTCTTATAAAATTCCTCCATGATCCCCTGTTCAGTGCTAACATTGGTGCTTCTTATGATGCTAAACCTATTACTTCAAAATCTTTCTTAACCGAATCCAGGTACCTTCTCCGTGGTCTGCCCCGACTCCTCCTACCCTCTACTGCTGAACCCATGAGTCTCTTGGGTAACCCTGCTTCTCCCATGCGTGTAACATGACCCCACCATCTAAGCCTGTTCATCCTGACTGCTACATCTATGGAGTTCATTCCCAGTTTTTCTTTGATTTCCTCATTGTGAACACCCTCCTGCCATTGTTCCCATCTACTAGTACCTGCAATCATCCTAGCTATTTTCATATCCGTAACCTCAACCTTGTTGATAAGGTATCCTGAATCTACCCAGCTTTCGCTCCCATACAACAAAGTTGGTCGAAAGATTGAACGGAGTAGATCGTAGCTTTGCTACACCTCGCTTCCAGTTCTTTCACTACGTTTCCATCCTGTGAGAATATGCATCCTAAGTACTTGAAACTGTCCACCTGTTCTAACTTTGTTCCTCCTATTTGGCACTCAATCCGTTTATATTTCTTTCCCACTGACATTACTTTCGTTTCGGAGATGCTAATCTTCATACCATAGCCCTTACATTTCTGATCTAGCCCTGAAATATTACTTTGCAAACTTTCAATCAAATCTGCCATCACAACTAAGCCATCCGCATATGCAAGACTGCTTATTTTGTGTTCACATATCTTAATCTCACCCAGCCAGTCTATTGTTTTCAACATATTATCCATAAATATATGAACAGCAGTGGAGACAGGTTGCAGCCTTGTCTTACCCCTGAAACTACTCTGAACCATGAACTCTCACTGCTGACTGACTATCCATGTAATGACCTTTAATTGCTTGCAAAAGCTTGCCTCCTATTCCATAATCTCGTAGAATGGACAATAACTTCCTCTTAGGAACCCACCCATATGCCTTTTCTAGATCTATAAAGCATAGATAGAATTCCCTGTTCCACTCATAACACTTCTCCATTATTTGCCGTAAGCTAAAGATCTGGTCCTGACAACCTCTAAGAGGCCTAAACCCACACTGATTTTCATCCAATTGGTCCTCAACTAATACTCGCACTTTCCTTTCAACAATACCTGAGAAGATTTTACACACAACGCTGATTAAAGAGATACCTCTGTAGTTGTTACAGTCTTTTCTGTTTCCATGTTTAAAAATTGGTGCGATTACTGCTTTTGTCCAGTCTTATGGAACCTGTCCCGACTCCCAGGCCATTTCAATTATCCTGTGTAGCCATTTAAGACCTGACGTTCCACTGTATTTGATGAGTTCCGACTTAATTTCATCCACCCCAGCAGCTTTATTGCACTGCAATCCATTGACCATTTTCTCCACTTCCTCAAATGTGATCCTATTTCCATCATCATTCCTATCCAATTCTACCTCGAAATCTGAAACATTGCTGATCGTATCTTCACCTACATTGAGCAACTCTTCAAAATATTCCCTCCATCTGCCCAAGGCATCTACAGGATTCACCAGCAGTTTTCCTGACCTGTCCAAAATACTTGTCATTTCCTTCTTACCTCCCTTTCGAAGACTGCTAATTACACTCCAGAATGGTTTTCCAGTAGCTTGACCCATAGTCTCCAACCTGTTTCCAAAGTCTTCCCAAAATTTCTTCTTGGATGCTGCAATTATCTGTTTGGCTTTGTTTCTTTCTTCAACATAACTTTCTCTGTCTACCTGAGTTCTAGTATGTAGCCATTTTTGATACGCCTTCTTTTTCCTTTTACAGGCTGCCTTGACTGTGTCATTCCACCAAGCTGTTCGCTTCATCCTACTTTTACACACTACTATTCCAAGACATTCTTTAGCCACTTCTAGTACTGTGTCCCTGTACCTTGTCCATTCCTTTTCCAATGACTGTAATTGACTACATTCAACTAACTGGTACCTTTCTGAGATCGCTGTTATGTACTTGTGCCTGATTTCCTTAGCCTGAAGATTCTCCACTCTTATCCTCCTATATATGGACCTGACCTCCTGCACTTTCGGCCTCACATTCCCAATTTCACTGCAGATTAAATAATGATCAGTGTCATCAAAGAATCCCCTGAATACACGTGTGTCCCTTACAGCCTTCCTGAATTCCTGATCTGTTATTATATAGTCAATGACAGATCTGGTTCCCCTGCCTTCCCAAGTATACCGGTGAATGTTCTTATGTTTAAAAAAAGGAGTTTGTGATTACTAAGCCCATACTGGCACAGAAATCCAAAAGTTGTTTCCCGTTCCTATTGGCCTCCATATCCTCTCCAAATTTACCCATAACCTTTTCATACCCTTCTGTTCAATTTCCAATCCTGGCATTAAAATCACCCGTGAGCAGAACACTGTCCTTGTCCTTTACTCTAACAACTACATCACTGAGTGCCTCATAAAAACTATCCATCTTATCTTGTTCTGTCCCTTCACAATGCGAATATACTAACACAATCCTAATTTTCTTGCTAGACACTGTCAAATCTATCCACATCAGTCGTTCGTTTACATACCTTACTGCAACTACGCTGGGTTCCATTTCTTTCCTGATGTAAAGCCCTTCGCTCCATTGTGCTATTCCTGCTTTGACTCCTGACAGGTAGACCTTGTATTCTCCCACTTCCTCCTCTTTCTCACCCCTTACCCGAATGTCACTAACAGCTAAAACGTCCAGCCCCATCTTACTTGCAGCCTCTGCCAGCTCTACCTTCTTCCCAGAGTAGCCCCCATTGATATTAATAGCTCCCCATCTCATTACCATTTGTTTGCCAAGCCGTATCTTAGGAGTCCCTGGTTTGTCAGTTAGAGGTGGGACTCCGTCACCTCCAAAGGTCCGAGGCATTTTGCTCTGATTGTTGCCAGCATCATATTTAAAGTATCGGGGAATCAGGTTGCTAGCCTTACTTGCCCCGAGTCCGATTGAGTTTTACCCCTAACGGTTGAGGGACTAACCGGTGGATTTGGTAGTCTTTGCCGTATGAGCACAAAGGTGACCACGACTCAGAATATGTCCGAGATGCCCAGCCTTATTCCAAAGTAACTGGTATCCTGACTGTCGGGACCACTTACTTGGCCACTCATACGTTGCCCGTGGTTCATGAACTAGGACATGACTTCAGGAACCCACACCAGGAACCACTGGCCTGAAAGTATTGAGGTAAAATTTCCAGGAAAGTCTGCATAACAGAACGTAGTGGCAAAATGGCACAAACTGGCTCTGTAGCGAATAAAAACTATACATATTCGAAAAGAGTTCAAAAACTAGAAAATATTGCTCAGATGAAAGAAAGCCTGGAATAAAGTAGTACCAAATCTCAACAACATATACACTTATCAACCAGAACATTATGACTGCCGACCTACTATCGATAGCAACCCGTCGAGGTGATAACAGCGTCAGCTGGCTGTCAGACGCATGCAAAGTGTATGTTGTATCAGAGAGCGTGCTGTCCACATGTAAAATGGAGAATGCGTGCGATCTATATGAGTTTGACTGAGGGCAAATTGTGATGGCCCGGAGGCTCGGCACGAACATTTCGGAAGCTGCATGACTTGTGTTTCGAGGAGAGCTGTGTTTATTGTCTTTAACAAATGGCGAAACGAAGGTGAAACCCCATCCAGACGTCGTAGGGTTGGGTGGACTCGTTAAACAGGACAGGCGGCGAACTGTTGCGGAACTAACAGCGGACGTTAATGCTGGGTACAAGTGTGTCTGACCACACAGTGCACCTAACACTCCTAACGATGGGCCTCCGTAGATGAGGACTCATGCATGTTCCAATGTTAACATCACGACATCGGCAACTACGAGTGGAATGGGCACGTGACATACTGGACGTTGGCGCAGTGGTAGAGCGTTTCATGGTCTGATGAAGCCGGGTAACCTGTTCATCAAGCCGCGCCGGATTAGCCGAGCGGTCTGGGGCGCTGCAGTCATGGACTATGCGACTGGTCCCGGCGGAGGTTCAAGTCTTCCCTCGGGCATGCCACACATTTGAACAACAACCTTTTCATCATGCTGATGGGAAGGCACCAATCCGTCATCATCCAAGAGAACAGCTCCTTGACACATGTACTGCGGGACGGTAACAAGCTAGCGGCGGCTACGTTATGCTTTGGGGAACTTCCACGTGGGCAACCATGGGTCCAGTGGAGCTGGTGAAGGCACCATGGCGGTTATGAGGTATGTTACACTGGTTACAGACCACGTACAACCCTTTATGACGACCATGTTTCCCGATGGCAGTGGCATTTTTCAAGAAGATAATGTGCCATGTTGGAAGGCCAGGAATATGGTGGAGTGGTTCAAGGAACACAGAGGCGAGTTCCAGTTGACGTACTGGCCCTCCAATTCGCCAGATCTGAACCGGATCGAACACATGTGGGATGTGACTGAACATGGCGTCAGAACTCATCGCCCCCCTCCCCGGAATGTACGGGAATTAGGTGACCTGCGTGTGCAGATGTTGTGCCACCTCCCTCCTGCGGCCTACCAAGGCCTCATTACTTCCATGACATGATGCATCGCCGCTGTTATCTGTGTAAAATATGTACATACCGGCTGTTAGGTAGGTGGTCGTTATGTTCTGACTGATAAGATATATGTGCAAATGGGAATTAAGAGATAGTCGATTTATCGAAAATGACTTGCATCAGTATTTACTGTTGTGCACGGCTTAAAGCGTTCATGCGAACTTCCGTATTTTGAGATCCACTGACGGTTTCTGAGTGAAGTGGCATCAGGACTTCCGGTTCCTCAGTCAATCATTTCTTCAGACGACACTTGGTTTAGTCTGTCTAAGACTATGAACTCACAAAAAATGTGCCGTTATGTATCAGAAAAACCCAGTCAGTATTTTGAGAAGTCGATGCATAATCACAAGATTGGTGTCTGCTGCGCAGTGTCTCGTGCCTGCATCGTAACACTATGTTTTCACCAAACTCTTATTGCTCACTGATATGTCCAGAAACTGTTTATATTCCTAGAAGGTAAACGGTCTAGGGATATTTTCAGCAAGATGGAGAAACAGCAAATACCAGCCTTGACAGCCTTGTTATGAGAGCATGAGTGGTTTGACGAGGAGACAATTGTTAGCAGAGATAGTGCAATCTCATGGCTACCTTGATTACACGACCTGTCTCCCTGTGATTTTTCACTTATGGGGCAAACTGACAGGTAAGTTATACCTTAATAATCATTATAAACTGGAAAAGCTACAACAGAACATTGAAAACGCTGTTGCTGCTACCCCTCAGGCAAAGCTGCTACGCTTGTTTCAAAATTTGATAAATCAGGCATACCGCTGCATCGAAGTTAACGGCGGCCATTTCCAGCATCTCAAAACGCGTTCAAATGGCTCTAAGCACTACAGGACTTTACATCTGAGATCATTAGTCCCCTAGACTTAGAATTACTTAAACCTAACTAACCTAAGGATATCACACACATCCATGCCCGAGGCAGGATTGAACCTGCGACCGTAGCATCAGCGCGGTTCCACACCAAAGCGCCTAGAACCGCTCGGCCACAAAGGCCGGCATTTCCAGCATCTTCTGTGATGTTTCTTGACATGGGACTATTCCGCGTCAGTCGTATTGAAAATATTTTCCAGGTCAGTACTATTTTGCAGTATAAAAACTAATCGTGTTTTCGGAGAAAAAAAACAGAGAAATAGTCTTGAAAGGAGTGTGAAAGATGATTGTTATCTGATTTTTTTCAGCATGCTGTATAATAGCGAAGAAATGTCCATGGCATCTACATTGAGGTCTTTAATTCCTTCTGAAGATGGCTCATTAGGTTCACAGCCGAAATATTAATGGAATGGGGTTCGGTTAGTATCGGTTGGATTACGCGTACTTCAAGCGGAGTACCGAAGACTGTAAATCACACCTTAGTAGCATCACGTTAAACCAGTGCTTGGCAATTGATTTCCTTGTATGAGTGAGACAGGGTAGGCTAATGTGTTAACTAATACGGCAAAAGCGCTTTCATGCAGGCCATTTCGTTGGACAGGGCCTAATCGAATGTAAGCTTTTTTCACGTTATGGGTGGAAGCGATGAAAGAGACGGCAGGACGGCTAACACGGGGTGGTCTGGCGAGTTGCCAGGGGCGGGAATATTCCTGCCTGCGCTGCACTGCGGCGGTGGCGGGTGCGGTCGGCGCCCACACACTTCCCACAGCCCTCCCTCAACTGTCACATTCTGACCTAGCTCATACGTGCTTTGCAGGCTCAACTTCAATTTGTTGTCACCATGATGTAAAGAAGACAGGACAAAGTCCAACGTAGAAGCAACAGACTCTCTGTTTGATGCGACGAACTGTGGCTTGTTTAAACGTTGATAAATGTAGGCTAATGCTGATAAATAGGAAAAACATTCCTATAATGTTCAGATACACTATTAATTGTATGCTACTTTACTTAGTCACTTTGAATAAATACAAGAGCCAACATACAGGGTGCGTTCCGAAAGTAATGCAATTATTTTTTTTAAAAGTAATTTATTGAACAGATTTGCACAAACACTTAAAATTCTTCAAAGTACTGTCCTTGGGCCTCTACACATTTTTTCCAGCGACTCTGCCATGACCGGTACGCGCCCTGGAAAGCGTCTTCTGGGACCTATCGCAAGGTCTTCGTCACGGCGGATTGTATCTCGTCTATGGACGAAAAACGGGTACCTATCAGGGCTGACTTAATCCTAGGAAACAAAAAGAAGTCAGCTGGGGCGAGCTCAGGACTATAGGGGGGGGGGGGGGGGGGGTGGGGCAGCGTTGGCGCCTGGTGTTTGGCCAGGAACTCGCGGACTCGTAGCGCGTTGTGGCAAGGCGCGTTGTCGTGATGGAGTTGCCAGGTAGCGGAGATGTCCTTTCTCGTCCTGACGACCCTTTTGCGGAGTCTTTCCAGCACATCCACGTAGTAGGCAGCGTTAACTGTCTGTCCTTGAGGAACAAACTCCTTATGGACCACTCCTTTGCTGTCGAAAAAGACAATGAGCATTGTTTTCACTTTTGATTTGCTCATTCTTGCCTTTTTGGGCTTGGGGGACTGATCAGTGTGCCACTCAGAGCTTTGGCGTTTTGTTTCTGGGTCGTATTCAAAAACCCAGGTTTCATCACCAGTGATGACGTTGTCCAAATAATCAGGTTCAATTTCAACACGTTGCAAAAGTTCACTTGAAATTTCCGCTAGGTTGGTCTTTTCGTCTTTTCCGTGACACGGTCGGCAGGCAGAGGTTTACAATAACAGACGTCCTGCCGCTTCCACAGCTCGGAGAGCACTGAAACCGGTTTCGCGGCAAAGCTTAGCGTCCCCCCCCCCCCCCACCTACTCCATGTGGCCCGCTCCCACTCCGACTACTAGGAGCGGCGCGGGAAATTCAATTGCATTACTTTCGGAACGTACCCTGTAAACATCCGGAAGAGGAGCAGGAAGCAAAGGAAACTTCGTGTGTTGAGAGAATATGTGATGTAATTTCAGCGATACAAAAACGAGTCAAATTTAAAAAGAACTTTGGAGTATGAGTTCACTTATCAGTATGACGCTGCACTTCCTATGACCTTTATGCATGCATTGATTGATTGGGAAGAGCGCCATAAAACCGTTCTTTCACCTAATGCTCCAAGCTGGCCCGCAGCTCTTGTAACTATTCCTTGGTATTTTGCATACTAGCAATTGGAAGGAGTGCTCCCTCAAATGTTTCATCGAAGACTTGTCTGAGGCTCTTGGTAGCCACTGGAGTACCTCAACATGACGCAGATATTTCAGTGAGACGCTTTCTACGTTCATTGTCATGTCAAGAAATGGCACTATGATACTATCGCATCAGAGGTAACACATGATGTTGCAATATGTTCACGACGTACCGTTGTGTCAAACATGTTCCCCCATTCACTATGACCCATGACCTGAAGTAATGCCCAATGGTTTCTCACACCAAGATGGCATGAGTAACATTGTTGTGCCTCTCCAAAACTTTGGAAGAATAGAAAATCTCTCCAGATCGCCGCCACACTCGCTAACGATGATCATCGGTTGTAGTGTAGAACCGCGGTTAACCTCTGAACACGATGCGACGCCATTCAGCAGCACTCCATGCTTCCACCTCAAAGCACCACTCCAAACGCAGCCTTTCTTCTGCGTTAACGACAGCCTACTCATAGGACGGTAGTTCTTTTAGTTCTTTAATCCTGCTGCTTCTAACCTCCAACATTATGCTGCACGGAATACCTTACTTGTTCACGAAAGGCAGCTGCAGATGTGAAGGAGATACGATGTGCTTGGTGTGCAATACGGCGGTGCTCCCTTGTGATGGTCAGACGTGGTCTACGGAAAGCTTCACGATGAGTATGCCTGTCCTCATGTTCCCAATTAGGCCAACATCGGTACACTGACACATCAGAATGGCCGAAGAATCTGGATATTGGACGATTCGATCAGCCAACAAAATCGAGACACACAGTGAAGCTTCTTTAAAACTCTGTCTAGTGCTGATAACGCTTCCTCACTCCAGTACATGGCATCTTCCTGTCCTTCACAGTGATCACTCAACATCTGACGTAGTTCACATCACTGATATACGCTACCAGGTCTAGTAACAAAACTCACTGAGGACAAAACTAAGGTAATCCGGCGACCGTTCTACTTGTCACAGAAAACTGCAGCTCAGTTATCTTCATAGCTGCCGGTGGTGTGCGCTTAGGCCTTGCACCTAAAACACGCTGCAACTCAAACTACATCACAGTTCGGCGGGCAGCCTACGTCTTGTCTGCCGCGGTGCCGTTCACACCACACCAGAAGACGACCGAAGCACCAATGGAGGCCGCTGGCGCCACGGACCTCTTACTTATGCCAGCCACGTAACAGGAAGCAAGACTGAATGTATCTTGGCCGTATCTAGGCGGCGCACGGGCACTGGGCATATCATCCCACATGATCCCACCTTTGTATGAACGCACCAACACAACTATCTCACCCCTCGCTCCCAAACTTCCAGCACTTACACAGCACTCCACGAACAGGACTAAAGTCGCCAATAATAGCTGACAACATTTCACAAACTTTCGTTAAAAAGCGGAACACTAATCCCAGTCACTGTACAATTACCTACCGCCACCTCCAGAAAGGTTATTAACCAGAGCTGTAGAAAACGTCCAAAGTCCCCCTCTTCCTGAAACCTGATAAACCACCCTCGCAGGCGTAATCATATGGACCTATCAGCCTCAAGTTAGTTTTCAGGAAAATCTTTGAAGCTATTCCTACCCAAAGAACCAACCAGTACGTTGCAACTCATGTACCCATTCTCAATGCACAATGTGGCTTTCGTCTTAACTGTTCCATCGACGACCAACCTCCTTACTTTACCCACCTAAGCCTCTCTCAACTGAATAAACGAAAGTCTGGCGTATTTATCACCCTAGATATCCAAAAAGCCTTCGACCGGGTATGGTATTCTGGACTGCTCTTCAAACTATAAACCTATGCATTCCCAGTTAACTATACCTGCTTTATAGCATCCTTCCTTCAACATCGTCCTATATAAGTGACAATCTACCATGCCCGCTCCCACATCTATTACTCTGTTACTGATGGGCAACAAGGCTCTCTCCTCTCACCCTTTCTTTACATCTTGTACACTGCAGACATTCCCAAACCACCAACCCCAACATACCTCCTGCATTACGCTGACGACATCGCCTACCTAGCCACTCTTCAACTCTCCGATATTTCCCTACAAAGCCACCCGAATATCCTAGGCAAGTGGTATAATACCTAGAAACTTCAAGTCGGCCGGCACCACTCAGCGTTTCCGTTGTGTAGATTTCCATCTCTCCCTCTACACACAACGCGTTACTCTGACTGACACAGTGAAGTATTTAGAACTAACTCTCGACAGGAAACTAACACGGCACGCACATCTCCTTACCATCCAACAGAAAGCCCGAAACCGACAAAAATTACTAACAGGCTGCACCTGGGTTCTAAAACCTTCTTCCGTTATCCTCACCTGTAAGTCTCTCACCCACCGCCCATCATAACCTACTCTAATGTTAGCTGGATCTCTGCCTCACCTAAATTCTGTAAGTTCCTTGAAATCCTGGAAAGACACGCACTCCGCCTCGCGTTCTGCATCCGCGTACCTTCCCCAGCTCACAACGTGTACCAACACATCCACTTACCACACCATATTCTCTTCCTAGAGCACCTTCGGATCCGATACATTAAGCGCAAAACCCAGTCCCAGCACCTAATATCCCACCCACTAATCACCGATACAGGCACGCTTCTGCGACACTACAGCCATATTAAACCTTTCATACACCTCCATGACTTATCCATGGTCTCCCACCTGAATTTTAACAAACTCCCTCTCCCCAACCCTAATCACAACGCACACCATCTTACAATTGTCTCCTTCCTCCTTCATCCACCGCGCTGAGTGACTATATAAACTCCTGGAAATTGAAATAAGAACACCGTGAATTCATTGTCCCAGGAAGGGGAAACTTTATTGACACATTCCTGGGGTCAGATACATCACATGATCACACTGACAGAACCACAGGCACATAGACACAGGCAACAGAGCATGCACAATGTCGGCACTAGTACAGTGTATATCCACCTTTCGCAGCAATGCAAGCTGCTATTCTCCCATGGAGACGATCGTAGAGATGCTGGATGTAGTCCTGTGGAACGGCTTGCCATGCCATTTCCACCTGGCGCCTCAGTTGGACCAGCGTTCGTGCTGGACGTGCAGACCGCGTGAGACGACGCTTCATCCAGTCCCAAACATGCTCAATGGGGGACAGATCCGGAGATCTTGCTGGCCAGGGTAGTTGACTTACACCTTCTAGAGCACGTTGGGTGGCACGGGATACATGCGGACGTGCATTGTCCTGTTGGAACAGCAAGTTCCCTTGCCGGTCTAGGAATGGTAGAACGATGGGTTCGATGACGGTTTCGATGTACCGTGCACTATTCAGTGTCCCCCCGACGATCACCAGAGGTATACGGCCAGTGTAGGACATCGCTCCCCACACAATGATGCCGGGTGTTGGCCCTGTGAGCCTCGGTCGTATGCAGTCCTGATTGTGGCGCTCACCTGCACGGCGCCAAACACGCATACGACCATCATTGGCACCAAGGCAGAAGCGACTCTCATCGCTGAAGACGACACGTCTCCATTCGTCCCTCTATTCACGCCTGTCGCGACACCACTGGAGGCGGGCTGCACGATGTTGGGGCGTGAGCGGAAGACGGCCTAACGGTGTGCGGGACCGTAGCCCAGCTTCATGGAGACGGTTGCGAATGGTCCTCGCCGATACCCCAGGAGCAACAGTGTCCCTAATTTGCTGGGAAGTAGCAGCGGTGCGGTCCCCTACGGCACTGCGTAGGATCCTACGGTCTTGGCGTGCATCCGTGCGTCGCTGCGGTCCGGTCCCAGGTCGACGGGTACGTGCACCTTCCGCCGACCACTGGCGACAACATCGATGTACTGTGGAGACCTCACGCCCCACGTGTTGAGCAATTCGGCGGTACGTCCACCCGGCCTCCCGCATGCCCACTATACGCCCTCGCTCAAAGTCCGTCAGCTGCACATACGGTTCACGTCCACGCTGTCGCGGCATGCTACCAGTGTTAAAGACTGCGATGGAGCTCCGTATGCCACGGCAAACTGGCTGACACTGACGGCGGCGGTGCACAAATGCTGCGCAGCTAGCGCCATTCGACGGCCAACACCGTGGTTCCTGGTATGTCCGCTGTGCCGTGCGTGTGATCATTGCTTGTACAGCCCTCTCGCAGTGTCCGGAGCAAGTATTCAGGGTCTGACACACCGGTGTCAATGTGTTCTTTTTTCCATTTCCAGGAGTGTATAAAATCGTCAAAAGCGTTTTGAAAACCATCAGTAGTTTCATCTATGTGTGCTCTCTGGTTTGATTCCCATCCTGGTGGGGGTTTTTCTCTGCCCGGGGACTGGGTGTTGTGTTGTCCTCATCATTTAATCCTCATCACCATCCTTCGTGACCCTGGCTAGACTGGACTGTGTAAAAAATGGACTATATGACAATTGGGTCTTTGTACGGGCGCTGATGACCGCGCAGTTGAGCGCCCCACACCCCAAACATCATCATCTATGTGTTTTACAAACCCTCGTTTATTGTCACTTATTTTTACGTGTAAATCGCCGCTATCGTCCACGTATATTTTTACAAAATCATCTGTTAGTGTCACCTTTTATATGTTTTAACCATTTTACCATTTTAAACACAGTTTCTGTAACCTTTGGCTAATTAGCGGTTCTTCTCCGGATTAAGTTTCATGTAGCTAATTAGTGTACTAGGTTTGCGTTGCGTCCTCCTATTGTGCTTTGTGAGGTGGGAGTTCGATGATGGCTCCTGGGACTTTGTATTTATGCCACCGTTGGGGGAGGTCTTGGCCAACGGCAGCAAGTTATCGGATGTGAGCTCGGTTCTCGTCCAGATTTTAAAACAGTTTCCTAGCGAGTTCTTTGATCTTCTCGATAAAGAGTTGTTCACGCAGTTCCTGCCGGATCGCTCTGGTGCTAGCCCGTCTCGGGACCCCACTGCTCCATTTTATGCACTTCCTCTGCAGCGGCTGGAGTTTGGGAAGGTTTGAGAGACATGTGGTTTCTCATGACGTTGAACAGCAGAGTGATGACGACTGAACTGTCGCTTTCTATAATTTCAACTTCGTCTGTGGATTAAGGTCCCTGCTGGTGAAAAATGGCCTAAGAGCGTTAATCATCTTCGTGATTGTCACCTTCCTCTTCTGCAGGTGAGGGGTGGGGGGGGGGGGGGGGGGGGGAAGAATATGTTATCCCTTTATCTAAGATGATCCCCAGGTATTTAACTATTTAACTGTTGGGGACTTCGGTACTTTCTGGCTGGTGATCTTGAGTCGATTACGAAGCTGTGGTGTCTTCTTAGTGAATAAGATCGCCGCCGCCTTGGTCAGGTCCAGTTTAATTTTATACAGCTTCGCCCAATCTTCCATAACGTACAACTGGTGTGGCATACATATTATCAGTTGGTAGATGTTTCTGCCAGTGGCTAGTAAGGCCACGTAGTCGGCGTAGCGACTGGCAGAGACGTTTGGCTCCATCTTAGTATCATTGACTTATATACTGAAGAGGAGTAGCGAGATGACTGACCCTTGAGGGATGTCAACAGTCACTGTATTCAGTTCATATATCTTCCCATCTATCTGGACAAATAGTCTCCTGTCACGCATGAAGTCGTCTGCCAGTCTAACATAGCCGCTTGGTATGGTGGCTGAGTATGATAATCAGTTTGTCTCTAAATGCGCGATCGTACGTTTTTGTCTATTTCGAGAAAGACATCAATCGTTGATTTTCTCCTATTAAGATTCAGCTATATGGTCTCCTTAATGCGTAAAAGCTGCAGCTCTGCTCCGACCTAATGAAGCTTCCAGATAATCTTTTACCCGTTGGAGGAGGACTCATTCCAGGACTTTTCCAAGTGTATGTAACAGGCATATTTGCCTGTAGTTTTCTTGTAAAGCCAGGTCCTTCCCACATTTGGGAGTGGGAGCCATGTTAACAGTTTGCCACACCGACGGGAAGCATTCATGGATGAGACAGCTGTTGATGATCCTAGTGCGCAGAAGAATGGCCTTTCGTGGCAAGCGTTTCGACTCGGAGTTAGTGACGCGGTCTTTGCCCGAAGCGAAACTGTTCGTTGACGGCGTCCGACGAAAATATTCAAGTAGTCGTTAGACTCTACTCTCTTCTTATTCGTTCTCATTCGTCCACCTCATTCTGGGAGAGGGGATGGGGGGCCGCGTGATAGACATCTGCTGTTCGTAGACTGTCTCGTACAGCTCATCCTGCCCGAGCGTATCGTATATAAGGAAATCAAGCGCTCGTATCACCCGCTTCAGTAGTCTTTGTTGGCGTAGGTTCCTTACAAGTTGCCATTATTCCCAGGTAATCACCAACAGGGTGTCCATTTTCGCTTCGGAGAGTTTCTGTCGCCATTACTCCATTCCCTGGAGCTGCTCTCGTGAGAGCCAGTGTATTCAGCGTCTCTCCTCCGGGTTGCTATACCGTTGCCACCATTTTCTGTGGACGTCCCTGGTTTATGATGTCTTTCAAAAAGATTCGAAGCTGTGCTCTGGGACAAAGACCTCTGCCTCCTTTTAGTCCCTCTTAAGATTTTGGTCATTAGATTATCGATCGTTTCATCGACCTCTTTTGTGGGGATACAGCTTGCACAGGCTCCAGTCGAGGTTTCTGGAGCACGCTGGAGAGGTGAGGAGGCTCCCCTTTCCATCCTTTGAATACCAGAAAAGGTTTGTGGTCGGACGACAGGTGGTTTATCAACTAAAGCTGTAAAGACGGACGAATGTTTTTAATAATCGCGTTGATCATTACGTCCGATTGCTGGAGCGTTAGGAACACGTGTATATAAGAATGGTAAAAGGACGGTCCCGTATAATTACAGACCAGTATTTCTAACTCCGGTTTGCTGCAGAATACTTGAAAATATTCTCAGTTTGAATATAATAGGTTTTCGTGACACTGAGAAGCTCATGTCCACGAATCGGCATAGTTTTAGAAAGAATCGCTCGTGCGAAACTTAGCTTGCCCTGTGCTAATCCATACATCAAACGGGCATCTGCCAACTCAGTATTTGTAAACATTCCACTGACTGCAAAACCACGTTCGTGATGAACTCTAACCTGTTGATGCTACGTACTGATGTGCTTGGTGCTAGTACTGTAGAGCAATGAGTCGCATGTCAACACAAGCACCGAAGTCAACATTACCTTCATTCAATTGGGCCAACTGGCGGTGAATCGAGGAAGTACAGTACATACTGACGAAACTAAAATGAGCTGTAACACGGAAATTATCAAATTGTAAATTTTCACTATCAACATGTGTGGGCTGACGAGAATCCGCACGCAATTGTGCAATCACATCATCAACACAGATTTTCTGTGAACGTTTGGGCAGGCATTGTTGGTGATGTCTTGATTGGGCCCCATGTTCTTTCACCTACGCTCAATGGAGCACATTATCATGCTGCTAGAACATGTGCCTTTACAAGTACAACACAACCTGTGGTTCATGGACGATGGAACTCCTGCACATTACAGTCGAAGTGTTCGTAAGCTTCTCAACAACAGATTCGGTGACCGATGGATTGGTATAGGCGCACCAATTCCATGGCCTCCTCGCTCTCCTGATCTCAACCCTCTTGACTTTCATTTATGGGGGCATTTGAAAGCTCTTGTCTACGCAACCCCGATACCAAATGTAGAGACTCTTCGTGGTCGTATTGTGGACGGCTGTGATACAATACGCCATTCTCCAGGGCTGCATCAGCGCATCAGGGATTCCATGCGACAGAGGGTGGATTCATGTATCCTCGCTAACGGAGGACATTTTAAACATTTCCTGTAACAAAGTGTTTGAAGTCACGCTGGTACGTTATGTTGCTATGTGTTTCCATTCCATGATTAATGTGATTTGAGGAGAAGTAATAAAATGAGCTCTAACATGGAAAGTAAGCGTTTCCGTACACGTGTCCACATAACATCTTTTCTTTATTTGCGTGTGAGGAATGTTTCCTGAAAGTTTGGCCGTACCTTTTTGTAACACCCTGTAGATGTCAGTATAGATGGTTCAAGAGGTCCCCGTGTGGGTACTTGAAGCTCGCTTAACAGATCAAACAGCTGTTGTCCATTGGGGTTGATTCGACGACTGTTCCGAGACGTATGCTTGGAGTTTAAATCTCCTCCCGATCATACTTTGTCAAATCTATCGAACACAGTGTACAAGTCTCATGCGACAAGCGTCTTCTTTGTGATGATGTATCCAGAGACGAGCGTAATCTTGCTAGCTGCTGTTAGTATAGCGACAACAGTTGTTTCTGGCAACTGCAGTGGGGCGGATCTTCTAGATGGTGGCATTACGTGGGGCCGACGTACGCCGCTGGTGGTCATGGAAGGCGTCGTAACGGCTGTGCGTGAATACCATCCTCCGACCCATAGTGCAACCATATTGGCAGCGTATTGGCGACCCATTTCTCTTCATGGATGACAACTCGCGCCCCCATCGTGCACGTCTTGTGAATGACTTTCTTCAGGATAACAACATCGCTCGACTAAAGTGGCCAGCACGTTTTACAGTCATGAAACCTATCGAACATGCCTGAGATGGATTGAAAAGGGCTGCTTATGGACGACGTGACCCATCAACCACTCTCAGGGGTGTACGCCGAATCGCCGTTGAGGAGTGGGATAATCCTAACCAACAGTGCCTTCAGGAGCTTGTGGATAGTATGCCACGACGAATACAGGCATGCATCAGTGCAAGAGGATGTGCTACTGGGTATTAGAGGTACCGGTGTGTACAGCAATCTGGACCACCATCTCTGAAGGTCTCGCTGTTGGTGTTACAAGATGCACTGCGTGGTTTTCATGAGCAATAAAAAGAGTGGAAATGATGTTTATGTTGATCTCTATTCCAATTTTCTGTACAGGTTCCGGAACTCTCGGAACCGAGGTGATGCAAAACTTTTTTATGTTTGTATCTAAGTGATACTTTATCCAGTTAGTTTGGCAGACGGCTTTCAGACTGCCGGAGATCTGTTCCTTCAGCTCATTGCTGAATTCCACATGTTGTTTGGTATAAAATATCGCATCAGGTGGCAGTTGTTTATGTTCCGATTTCTCTGATTACGCCTTTATTGTTCCTCCGACGTAGTCGGCTGCTTTTGCGGTTCCTCACTGTGTTCAGGACATGTTAATAGCGACGTGAAGCTGTTGGAGGTTTACAGTATTTTCACACGTTTATTTGGCGGATTTGTGTTCTCCTGGGAGCGGTGGTGATGCCTCTTGTACCGAACGGACGAAATCGCCTGTCTCTATAAGGGTGGTGTCCCCTCCGGTCCCCCATCAAGTCGGTGTTAGCACTGTACGCCAACGACGTTCACAAGTCCTGTTTCACGTCGTGTTCCTTATCACAGAAGTCGTCGCACGGTGTAAATGAGTTCACTTAGTGGGTGAAGCTGTCGATTTTCCGCGACTTCGTCGGCTTCCACGATCTCTCATGTTTGCCAGTTGTGGCATTTGCTAGTGTGTGTTCAAGAGCCTGGCCTCGCAGAAACCGCAGTCGCAGCCAGAGTCGTCCTCCAGGAAGTTCCTCCTATCACTGTCAGTGTCATCGTATGCGGAGTGGCTGATGGGCTCACCGACGGGTCGAGCCCCGTCGTCCGGCGATCGACCGACTCCTGCGCACTACATCGGTCGCGCGCTCTCCGCTGTTCGTTCCCCTCAGCACCGTGTTCTCGATTGAGTAGTATTACTAACATCTACCGAAGAAGGAATGAAAAACATAAAAGAAAAGTTCAGAAGTGGAATGAAAATTCTGGATGGAAGGATAAGACTTGCTGATTTCATTGCTAATCGCTATGAAAGCGGCGAAACATTACAGGGAGTCTCCAGAATGAGATTTTCACTCTGCAGCGGAGTGTACGCTGATATGAAACTTCCTGGCAGATTAAAACTGTGTGCCGGACCGAGACTCGAACTCGGGACCTTTGCCTTTCACGGGCAAGTGCTCTACCAACTGACCTACCCAAGCACTACTCACACCCCGTCCTCACAGCTTTACTTCTGCCAGTTCATAGAGCACTTTCCCACGAAATACAAAGGTCCCGAGTTCGAGTCTCTGTCCGGCACACAGTTTTAATCTGCCAGGAAGTTTCGTTACAGGGCGTGCTGAATGGAACGATTATTCGTTGGATGGTATGGATTATATGAGTATGGACTGAAAATTAACCAGAAGAATACGAAAATATTGAGGAAAAACAGAAATGAGATTAGTGACAAACTTAATATTAAAACTGTGAACTGCATGGTAGATGAAGTTGAAGGATCCTGCTACCTTGGCAATTAAAGAACGGATGAATAAGAAGCAAGGAGGTCATAACAAGAAAAATAGCACAGGCAAAGAGAGTGTACATCACCAACAGGAGTCTGTTATCATCAAACATAGGACTTAATTTGAGAGCAAAATTTCTGAGGAACTGTTTCTGGAGCTCAGCATTGTGTGGAATCACATAGTGTGTGAAAACCAGGAAAGGATGAGATTATAAGAGTTTGGAATATGTCATCAGAAAATAATGTTGAAAATGAAGTGGACTGATAAAAATGTGGTTCTCCGTAGACTCTACAATAATAGAATTACGTGAAAAATAAGAATTACACTCCTGGAAATGGAAAAAAGAACACATTGACACCGGTGTGTCAGACCCACCATACTTGCTCCGGACACTGCGATAGGGCTGTACAAGCAATGATCACACGCACGGCACAGCGGACACACCAGGAACCGCGGTGTTGGCCGTCGAATGGCGCTAGCTGCGCAGCATTTGTGCAGCGCCGCCGTCAGTGTCAGCCAGTCTCCATGAAGCTGGGCTACGGTCCCGCACACCGTTAGGCCGTCTTCTGCTCACGCCCCAACATCATGCAGCCCGCCTCCAGTGGTGTCGCGACAGGCGTGAATGGAGGGACGAATGGAGACGTGTCGTCTTCAGCGATGAGAGTCGCTTCTGCCTTGGTGCCAATGATGGTCGTATGCGTGTTTGGCGCCGTGCAGGTGAGCGCCACAATCAGGACTGCATACGACCGAGGCACACAGGGCCAACACCCGGCATCATGGTGTGGGGAGCGATCTCCTACACTGGCCATACACCTCTGGTGATCGTCGAGGGGATATTGAATAGTGCACGGTACATCCAAACCGTCATCGAACCCATCGTTCTACCATTCCTAGACCGGCAAGGGAACTTGCTGTTCCAACAGGACAATGCACGTCCGCATGAATTCCGTGCCACCCAACGTGCTCTAGAAAGTGTAAGTCAACTACCCTGGCCAGCAAGATCTCCGGATCTGTCCCCCATTGAGCATGTTTGGGACTGGATGGAGCGTCGTCTCACGCGGTCTGCACGTCCAGCACGAACGCTGGTCCAACTGAGGCGCCAGGTGGAAATGGCATGGCAAGCCGTTCCACAGGACTACATCCAGCATCTCTACGATCGTCTCCATGGGAGAATAGCAGCCTGCATTGCTGCGAAAGGTGGATATACTCTGTACTAGTGCCGACATTGTGCATGCTCTGTTGCCTGTGTCTATGTGCCTGTGGTTCTGTCAGTGTGATCATGTGATGTATCTGACCCCAGGAATGTGTCAATAAAGTTTCCCCTTCCTGGGACAATGAATTCACGGTGTTCTTATTTCAATTTCCAGGAGTGTAGATTAGGGGCCAGGATGACAGTAGACGTGTTTAGATGTCAGGGAATGGTTTTATTGGTAGTAGATTGAGCCAAAAAATTTGAAAAACGGTAGGAGCAAACAAAGATTGGAATGTGTAAAAAAGATAACAGAGCACATGGCGTTTAAGCGCTACTGTGACATGAAGAGGTTAGCACAGAAGAGAAAATCGCTGGCAGCATCAAATCGGTCAGAAGCCTACGACAAAAAAAGAGGAATTTTTATACGAGGGGGTATCCAAAAAAAAGGGGGTAGCACTGTTGTGGGCGGGTCTTATGTAGTACGCATTTCTACTGCCAGATGTGTGTATCGCAACTCATTGACAGTTCAGTGTCGCCTGTGTTGTCGACTTGGCTTGTTCTTTTCATCTGCAGTGATTGCTTTTTTTGGCACTGTTTTGTTCTTCTTTCGTTTTTTACTATGGCGAGCTTAAATGAACAACGTGCAGCTGTGAAATTTTGTTTTCTACTCGGTAAAGATGCTACTGAAAATGTTTTATTGGTGAAAAAAGCTTACCAAGATGACGCTATGGGAACAACTCAAGTGTACGAGTGGTTTACTCGATTTAAAAACGGCAACATGGCGATTGATGACAAACCTCGTTCTGGACGTCCATCAACCGCCCGAATCGACGAAAATCGTGAAAAAGTTCGAGAGCCTGTATTCACAGACCGTCGACAGACAATTGATCAACTGTCAGAGATTGCTTATCTTGGAGCTTGGCTCACCGAATTTTAACGGGAGATTTGGGAACGAGAAGGTTTCTGTCAAGTTTGTTCCTCGGGTTCTGACAGATATCGAAAGGAACGTCGAGTTGAAACACGTCGCGCTTTGAAACAACAGATTGAAACTGATCCACATTTCCAGGAAGGCGTCATCACTGGTGATGAGTCAGGGTGCTATGGTTACGCCCCAGAAACAAAGTATAGTCAAGTCAATGAAAGACGTCATTGTCACCCCGTCCAAAATAATTTCGTCAAATCAAATCAAATATCCAAACAATGCTGATTTCCTTTTTTGATGCCAAGGGCGCAGTTCATTAAGAGTTTTTTCCCCCAGATCAGACTGTCAATCAAATCATTTATTTGGACGTTCTAAGAATATTGCGCAGTACTGTTTGTCAAAAAAGCCCCGGTTTGTGGCAGACAGGAGACTGGTTCTTCCACCACGACAACGCACCTGCACACAGCCATCTCTGTTAGACAGTTTTTAGCTAAAAATTGAATGGTTCCGCCTCCCCACGCACCTTACTCACCTGACCTGGCTCTGTTCAACTTTTTCTTATTTTCACGCATGAAAAGGGGCATGAAAGGACACCGGTCTGACGACACTGAAGAAGTCAAGAAAAAAATGAGGGAAGTGTTGTCAGCCATTTCTAAGGATGACTACAGAAAATGTTTCGAACAGTGGAATAACCGGTGAGACAAATACATTAGTTGTGATGGAGAATATTAGTTGTGATGGAGAATATTAGTTGTGATGGAGAGTACAGTTGTAATGGAGAGTATTCTGAAGGGGATAAGGTTGTCTTTTACACAGTTTCAAAATATATAGCGTTTAAAAAACTATTCACGTTCTTTTTGGGTACCGACTCGCGTAACGTGGGGTGGACACAAGGGCAGTTGTTAGAGGCGTCGGGATCTGCCAGCATCCGAGTTCCATTAGCGACCCTTGAGTAGCCGGTACGGTGTTCAGCGCTGTAGTCGTCAGTGGGCCATCCATTGTATTGTATTGTATAGAACTGGGGACCTAGACACGACGGAGAGGCTTCAACCATAGCCGGCAGTGGTACACAACCCAACAACAGGCTACAGCGGTCCACTCACCCAACCGCCGCCCCACACCGAACCCAGGGTTACTGTGCGGTTCGGCCTCCTGTGCCGCCCCCCCCCCCCCCCCCCCTATCACGAGAACGACTCACACTAGACGAGTGTAACCCCAATGTTTGCGTGGTGGAGTAATTATGGCGTACGCGTACGTGGACTAAGTGTTTGCGCAGCAATCGCTGGCATAGTGTAACTGACGGAATAAGGGGAACCAGCCCGCATTCGCCGAGGCAGATAGAAAACCGCCTTACAAACCAACCACACACTGGCGGGCACACCGGACCTTAACACTAATACGCACTACTTCGTGCCGGGGACCGGCACGCCTTCGCCGCCCAAGGTGGCCAAGCGCTTCTAGGTGCTACAGTCTGGAACCGCGCGACCGCTACGGTCGCAGGTTCGAATCCTGCCTCGGGCATGGATGTGTGTGATGTACTTAGGTTAGTTAAGTTTAAGTAGGGGGCTGATGACCTCAGAAGTTTAGCCCCATGGTGCTCAGAGCCATTTGAACCGGCACGTCTTCCCGCCCGGGAAGCAGTGCGTTAAACCGCACGGCTAACCGGGCGGACGCTCCGTCCACACCCTCACATAAGGGTAGCGGGCTTATGTTAGATGCAGAAACGTGCGGTCTAGGTACGAATGAGACAAATCTCTTCAATTTGAGTACCATTAATGCTATGGGAAATGGCGAAGAAAAAGAAGAGGTAACTTGAGCTCCGCAGAGGGTTGTTCTGAATTCTGGACCACTCGCATCCTGCGTTCACGACCATTGAACAATTGTTTCAGCATCACAGCCTCTATCTGTTTCTTCGTGGTCACTAGTAGGCAGATTTCACTGGTGTTCTATTATTTCGCTTCGGAGGCTGTGACCATTGGTTTTTCTGGGCTAGTCTCCGAGGCGGTTTGTGAAGCTGCCACCCTATTTAACTTCTGACAGACTGATTACTCTTTCTGAGGAAGGGCTATTTGGTTTCTAGTTACAATGCAGCGCTCTCCGAAAATTAATAAAAAAAATAGTTACGTTCACTTTTCACCAGCAGATTTTTCTCATTGATATTGATGCTAAAGTATATGTGCAAAAGTTTTAATTACACAGTATCTGTGATTCATAAGACAGAATCAAATATGACTGTTGTTTTATTGTGTTTGGGTTAATATATCATTTTTTTTTTTTCAAATACCAGTGCACCTCTTTACTCACGGATTGTATGTTGTCAGTTTATTTGTTTACAGAATTTGGATTGGAATTGCTATTGTTGCTTGTGAAGAATACCGCAAATGGTTTTCTGTTAGCAGAGTATCGGACCGCGGTATACTTACTCGTGTTTTCAACAAACTCTCTGAAAGAAGCTGGGTTCAAAACACATAGATTCCGTATTACCGATCAGTTGCACTAAATGTCGATGTACAAGGTGCCTAAATAAAACTGTCCCAGAAAGTGTGTTTCTCGGTCCGTTACTATATAATATAAATATAAACGAGTTCTGTAGAAACCTCTCCGAAACGACTGAGAAACTATAACCTAATGCTCGCGTGAAAACTAGCCTGCTGAAAAATTCGACAAAACCGCAATGTTGCTTAGCTGTGGAATTGAAAATAAAATGATTGTCGTCCCTGAACATTATCGGAAAGCTTTCCATCATTGTCGTGCCCACATGTATCAGAAAATCCTCATTTATACGTCAAACGGCCGTAGCATGAGAATAAGATGGGTTTTTGGTGCGCTAGCTTCGGGGCCAGTTTTATATTGCAGTGACGGAGATCAGCTGTGGCAGCGTTCAGTATACTAGGCTATCATCTGCCGAGCATTAGTCGTGCCGCATTTCGACTGTGGATACCTGAGCCACGGCTCAGCATCCTATTCATCTCGACACATACCGATACAGGACACTTCCAGTCCATCTGAGTGACGTGTTCTCCACCCAGACGAAAGCTACTTTGGTATAAGTGGGTTAATCCTCAGTGTTAATACTACGTCATTACAATAACATGACTGTTTTACTGAATAGCGCTCTGTTTTCAGAGGACAAATTCTTGCAAAATGTTCAAGATCTAACACGCACGTGAATAACATTCAGTTTGTGCATTAAGAACAATAGCCTATCTTTCGTTCCCAAGTAATGAACGAGAACACATACATCACCAACAGCAGATCGACTCAAGACCTGGATATGAACCAGTGTTGTTTATTATATTCTATAAATCTCATCCACACAATAACTTAGTACAGTACCTTACAAATTGAGGTAGCATACAAATATTACTCAGGGATGATTCACAGAGCAGGAACGCGGCTGCTTATTTTGGGCTCTTGCAAGTCGGAGCGGACAGAAATTTAATCTCCTATTTGATATCACAACTTTGACGACGAAGTTTACTGCCCTTTCAAAGAACTACTCACAACAATCAGAGTATGCCATCGTTCTCCCTATCTCAAGTGAGGTTTAAGCCACTTGCAGCACTAACGAAGGCTGTATAGGAATCATACAATCGTTAGAATGTATTGAAACTACTTACCCAGTTCCACAACGAACAAAAGAACGTGTTAATGATTTGTTCAGAGCACATTGTGGTATACAAGGCAATTGGGGGAAACATATATTGGCAGAAGAGGCAGTTCGTGATTTAAGAAGTTCAAATGGTTCAAATGGCTCTGAGCACAATGGGACGTAACTTCTGAGGTCATCAATCCCCGAGAACTTAGAACTACTTAAACCTAACTAACATAAGGACATCACACACATCCATGCCCGAGGCATGATTCAACCTTCGACCGTAGCGGTCGCGCGGTTCCAGACTGTAGGGCCTAGAACCGCTCGGCCATCCCGGCTGGCATTTAAGAAATCCACAGAGGCTCATTCCAGTTACAAATTATCTTCGCATTCAGTGATCCGAAAGATAGAGGTCTACCTCAAGGAGTGGTAAATGTCGTACAAGAGCTGAGGACTAGCGTACGCAGCAACATATTTTATCAGTCGACACGTCGTTTGTATGACCATAAGCTGTACTCACAACTACTTCAGATGATGAGCTTGGAATATCTTAACAAGTAAACACCCTATTTTTTAAAGAACCGAATTTCCCTGTATAAGACATCTTCAACATCTGATAACTTTAGAAATGAGTTCATGCGTTAAATACTTGGTGTTCAATACGTAAGTGGGAAGAAGTTTGGGAAAATTGTGAAATTATGCTTAAAGGTTTTTGGACGTCTCTAAGTTTTCTGATTATGAAACAGTCTGAATATAGCGTAGGTAACTTGAGCTCCATGTTAAGCAAAAGCTAGTTTTTCATGCATCTCAATGTTGTTGACGTCATTCTTCCTTAACAGTGTGTCGTACAATGATATAATCTAACAGGTACATACAGTGGGCTATATGGGTACAGTGTACAAACTGTGTTCTGAATAGAGTCGGTAGTAAATAGTAATAAATTAGAACGCCATGTCTAATGTTGAAGTTTTGCTGCATGAACAGTGAAACGGTAGTAAGCTTGGGCAGAGTGTCAGTGAGAATATGTTTCACAAAGGTTTGAAATTATGATCAAAGTTTGTTGGAAATTGCTAAATGCTGTCGTTCTCAAATACTGGGTGCATAAATCTGGGTATTTGTGCGCCACCATTTACGCTGCCTGAAGTGATACACACGCTTTTTAATTGTAATACTTCACTTATTGTATTAATCTTTTAACATAAATGTATTCTTCTTAATGAGCAGATTGTGACAGAACCTTCCATTTTTAAATTCGCTCAACAGTTACGCGAAATATTGAAATTAAATTTTTGTTGCTTCTGCAAATCTTTAGATAGACAACCTGCAACTGCTGTTGGGACAGTCGCATTGGGGCACTGGTAATGACCACTGCCAAATGCATCTCTGTTGTATTGGCGTGTGTGGGTCTTCGTTCCCAGTGTGCGAAAAAGAAAAGTCTATGAGTCACCTCTTATCTACATCTATCTACATGACAAATCTACAATCCAGTCATAAGTGCTTGGCAGAACTTTCTCGATCGTTCCATTCGCAAATATCACGCGTGAGGAATTAAAAACTAAATCTTCCCGTTCCAGCTATGATTTCTCTTCTTTTATTACACCGATTATTTCTCCGTTTATTGATTGGTGTCAACAAAATATTTTCTCACTGGGAAGAAAAAAATTGGTGTTCAGAAATTCTTATAAAGATCTCGCCGCAACTAAAAACTCCTTTGTTTTAATGATTGCCACTCCAACTCGATTATCATATCCGCGATACCCTCCCCCTATTTGATCTTCTGGTGACTTTAATAAAAGGTAAATGACAGCACCATCTGCAAACAATATAAGAATTCGAATGTTAGAACACAGCATAGTTTTCAAAGTACTAATACAAATCGATGTCAGTGATATGTATCAATAATTCATTGGATTACTGCTGTTTCCTTTCATGTGTATTGATGTGACAGGCTTCGAGTACGGCTGTTTCGTATAGCGAACGGTTGCGTGTGATTGCTAAAACTGGAACTGTTCCATAAGCATACTCCGAAAGTAACATAATTCGTACACAATGTGGACCTGAAGACTTGTCTTAATTAAGTGACTTAAGTTAACTGAATATTGTACTCAATTCAGCTGACGTGCAGCTTAATAATACTGTAAATTACGATAGCTATTAACTACATAAGAAAACATATTATGGGGTATATGTCTCATGAATGTAAAGAATTGTGAGCGTGGGAGACGTAGTGTGTCCGTGCACTTGTTAAGATGTGGTTATATTATGATGTATTAGTCAGTAATGTATAATGTGATATACTGTATTTGTCAGGAGTTCAAGGTTATACAGTGGATTGTAAGAGATTGCAGTCAGCTACTTCTTAATAAAAACACATACAGACACACACACACACACACACATATATATATATACATATACACAGTTGTGATCACAGCGTCAGACATCTCTACTACAACAGAAAAACGACAAGGTAAAAACTACGTAATCGCAAAACTCGGTGTTTCCCTGTTTATATTTACTTATATTTATGTTTCGGCCGGTATATATCGTTTTACAAGTCTGCCTTTTACTTCTGTGAATTCATCATTCAAACTCTTGATTACTTTTTCATTTTAGAACGACAAAACTTTTTAATAAATTCAAAACACAGTCGTACAGGTGCTTAAAAATTAATCAAGATGGCTATAGCTTAACAGTAATTATCAAAATCTGTTTTCGCATAGTAGACCAGTACGTATAACAGCAATAAATGTTTGTTAATTAGTCTCATTAAACACCTTTTAATGAAGATTGCGGCAATAGCGTTCAAATGTGGTCATAATAAAACGTGTAAATAATATTAAGGAAGGCAAATAGACAGCACATAAAAGAAAGGGAAAGTAAACACAGTGCAGGTTGTCTTCAGAAGGCCTCTAAAGTTGATGTACGACACACTACTAGCTCGCACATCTTTCACTCTCGACTCGCCAGATGGCACTGATTTCGAAGTCTCTCATCTCTCTTTCCTGCGTCAGTTGTCAGAGCTCTCACTTTTTATCTCCTAATGGGGACCCCAGAAGGTCCACAGCTTTACGAGGGGCACTTTTTCTTTCTTTACTTTCTCCTTGGTTCTGTCTAGTAGGTGAATTAAGATTTTTCCCTGCCCGCGTTATCTGTGTGGTTTCTTTTCTTTAGTTCCCATTCTTGCACTTCGCTTCAAGGCGTACTCTATCCTCAGATTCTTCCTGCTGAAAAGAAGCCGCTATCTGCTGTCTTTGGAGTGTCAATGTGGCGCTCTGCTGCAGCCACTCAATTATTTGCACCTGGCAGCACTTCTTAACATCTGAAGAACGCTGATCCTCCATCTTTAGTGGATGCAGCCTGCATTTAACTAACTCAGAAGGATGGAGTCGTCATTGAAGAAATTGTGCATATGAAATGTTGTGTGCAATGAAAGCAGTATCATAGAACATAATTAAACGCCTAAACGGTATTACTGAGTAAGAAAATCCTACACTGACGTTCTTGACATACGTTACAAATTAAAAACAGTTTCAGCACGTTTTTCTAGATGTATTACTACAGAGTATGTTGTACAGTGCGACGTTCATGACTAGATACGATAAGTTAGGCATATGTCATGATTTAAACGGTAAACGCCATAAGTGCAGCAATTTTCTGTCTATCAATGAGCACTGCAAAGTAACTTTTGTCGGGCGTAATAACGATTGCCCTATCTATTTCTTGGAAGTTTTACTATATGGATTTAACTGTTACTGCCTCTTTGTTATCTCCCTGTTTGCTTCTGACCACTTTCTTGTTTGTTTTATGAAGTTCTTACCTTGTTTTGCTATCAGTTCTCTGATCAACCCTGCACTTACTGCTTTGGTATGGTTTTTTCCTTGTTGTGTTACCGTATCCACTTTTTTGTTACGGTTTCCCTAGTTCGCATCTGTCGATTTGTTCTTTTTAATGCTATTTTTAAGTCCTTTCTCTAACAAATTTGTTTCTATTTATTGCCACACGGCTTGAATAACCCCAAATTTCACCGTCAAGAGGTGCTTTACTAAACAACCAGTTTCGGTCCACAGACCATCATCATGTTCATAAAAGCATTTACAATATCATATTAAGCTACATAATCAATGGCGTCAAATAGCGAAATCAATGAATTTGTCATTGTTCTCTAGTAGTAAAAAATTACATCGTCAGCCATAAAATTGTGTAAAATGTTGCACTCATACATATTTCACTAACAGTCAGCCTTGGTTGATTTCCTACTCTTTTTACTTTTTTAAAATTGCAAATTGTGTACTCTAGTGCAATTCTTCCATGGACAGTAATTGTCATTGACGTAAAATAGCATGACAGTGCGAGTCTTACGAACTATCAGCCACAACAGAGTATAACAAAATATGTCGTCTCCTCTCTTGTTCTTCGAAATTTCCCTTTGGATACTCCCTTACTTTGCCTCGCCAGTTCGAACTTGTACTTCCGTCGATCGTATTATCTGCTACCATCCTTATTTGATCTTTATTAATGACCAGGTATCCCATACTAAAAACGCACACCTGCTAAGGGAAGTTCCTTCTAAAAACTATCGGGAATAACGCTTAGTTTGACAATATCTCCCACAGCATGTGTGTGCTCTGTTATGCTTGCTGCACGGCCAAGTTACATTGTGCGTTTCCGCTTATATGGGCATCAAAAACAAGTGTGACGTGTCTTCTACAACCTTAATGGCTGTCACCGCCCGTTGAGCTGTGTTTTTTTCACTATCCAGCCTCCTCTGATACAGACGCACTGCGGCTTTTAGACTCAGCTGCATTCTTGTCCTAAACTTACCTGTGTCCTCTTTATGGATCTATAATCATATTCAACTTCATTCATTCACGAAAACTTTGATCAGAACAGTTAGGTAGGAATTTGAATCATACTCCACACTTAATGTTTATCTCCACTCGATAAGTCAGATAGAGGAATGGAGGAAGAATGGAGAAACGTGACGGTTTACTGTCTGGTCGAGAATAAGGTAATTATGGATGGCTCATTAATTCTGATAACTGAAGAAGAGGGAATTATTTCGATACTCGCCAAAGTAATTTCAAAGGAGCAAGGAAAACCGAAATTTGTCATTCTCGATCGTAGTCGCCGCTAAGAGATATTTCAGGCACGAAGGAAGAGTTAGTCATAACTGAAGCAGACACGACCATTCGTCCTAATTCAGCTCTTCTGTCTGTTTGTCTTCCGATGTCGTGTTTTGCAGTCTTCCGCTTGTCATAGAAACTTCGTTTCCACAACTGTATTCCTTTTTGTTGTTACCCAAGTTTCACTTCCATAAACTGGAACTGCAAGTGACAAATTTAGGAAAACTTTACCAGTACTTCCTTTCCCACTTTCCTTCTTGAGGCTCGTCAGTACAGTTTATTAGACTAAATATCTTATTCTGACAATCAATTCGATGTTTATGCGATGTAGTCCAGGAAATACTAGATAAAGGTCTCATCTAGACTTTTCCGTGTATTACGCTGTCCAGCTTTTCGCAACCATGTCGTCTCTTCAAATTTTCTAATTTAGCCTGCGCTGCTCCCATCAGGTCATCATTTTGATCGTGGCTGGTCTCTCGGAAGCCAGTAAAAAAATGGGACTCCACTAATTTGATGCCACGAATCGGCTTCTATAAACTGAAACTCTAATTACAGTATCGGATCTAAATTACCAGCACACCCTTATGTAACCTGAAACTGACCACTGCATCTCATGAGAGGCAGACCTGCCAGTATAAAAGGAGGCAGAGAAGCGGTAACTGCAGACTGGGTCGCTCAGGAGAGCTCAATAACTTCAAGCGTGAACTAGTCATTCGATGTAACTTGAATAATTCATCAGGGACATTTCAACCATTCTAAAACCGTCCACGTTTACTGACATGGAAAGGCGGAGGAACAGCTGCAGTTACACCTGCACCAAACAGACCTCACGTACCGGGAAATAACGACTCTCGACATTGAGGAGGATGGCTGGAACAAATCACATGAAAGCAGCGGAAGGAATCGTTCGTGAGCTGCCAAGTGCTACCAGCAGTCCACCTGTGGCAAAGAATGTGCGTAGGTAGTTAAAACGAACGAGATATAATGGCTGAGCATCTCCACAAAAGTTAGTTCCACGAGGTGGTATAAAGAGCGATGCCTCGGGACAGTGGATGATTAGAAACGAGTGATTTGCAGTGAAGAATCATGCCATACCCTGTGGCAATTCAACTGAAGAGTCTGAATTTGGCGAATAGGTGGAGACCGTCACATGCCATCATGTGTAGTGCCAAAAGTGAAGCACGGAGGAAGTTGTGCTAGGACAGAGAGGTGTTTTTCGTCGTTAGCCCATTCTCTGTTACACATCCACTCCTTGCATTCTGTGCTGCAGCGTCTTTTGTTATGACTATACCGCTCGCCAAATGTTGGTGCTTCTGCTGAATGACGGCATTCCGGCCGATATGAAATACCTATCATCAGATTTTTGGAAAACTATTAGGCGAAAAAAATGATTTTTGCGCATCTTACTGTCTGATATAGTCACTCGAAAAATAATTATATTTCTCTTCGTTATCCGTCATACATACTGCGCTGCGTCAAACAATGCAAAAAAGCAAAAAAGTCGGTCAAGAAGGCTAGGAGAGTATTCTTACTAGAAAGAGCAGATGAGAAGTTGTTAGCATCTCACTTAGTAAATGAATCGACTTCATTTACTTCCGGTACGATGGACGTGGAAGAATTATGGACAAATTTTAAACACATTGTAAATCATGCATTGGCTTGGAGAAGTATGAGCCGAAAAAGTGGGTTACGGACGGAAAACACCCACCGTGGTTTAACAGCGCAATTCGGAGAATGCTCAGGAAGCAAAGGCAGTTGCACTAGCGGTACAATAAAGATCGGGAGAATGAGGACAGGCAAAAGTTAGTACAGAATTGTGCTGCTGTAAAAAGAGCGATGCGCGAAGCATTCAACCACTACGGCCGGCATACCATAGCAAAAGATCTTGGTGAAAACCCAAGGAAATTCTTGTCTTAACGTAAAATCGGTAAGCGGGTCGAAGGCTTCCATCCAGTCACTCAGTGATCAGTCTGGACTGGCAACGGAAGACAGCAAAACAAAAGCTGAAATTTTAAATTTAGCATTTGAGAAATCTTTCACGCAGGAGGATCGTAAAAACATACCGCCGTTTGAGTCTCGTACAGATTCCCGTATGGAGGACATAGTGATAGACATCCCTGGGGTTGTGAAGCAGCTGAATGGGTTTAAAATAAAGAAATCGCCAGGTCCTGATGGGATTCCAATCCAGTTTTACAGAGAGTACTCTGCTGCATTGGCTCCTTACATAGCTTGCATTTACGCGAATCTCTTGCCAAACGTAAAGTCCCGAGCGACTGGAAAAAAGCGGAGGAGACGCCTGTATATAAGAAGGGTAAAAGGACGGATCCTCAAAATTACAGACCAATACCCTTAAAATCGGTTTGTTGCAGGATTCTCGAACATATTTTCAGTTCGAATATAATGAATTTCCTTGAGACAGAGAAGTTGCTGTCCATGCATTAGCACGGCTTTAGAAAGCATCGCTCCTGCGAAACGCAACTCGCCCTTTTTCACATGATATCTAGCGAACCATGGATGAAGGGTATCAGATGGATGCCATATTCCTTGACTTCCGGAAAGCGTTTGACTCGGTGCCCCACTGCAGACACCTAACTAAGGTACGATCATATGGGACTGGTTTCCAAATATGTGAGTGGCTCGAAGATTTCTTAAGTATTAGAACCCTGTACGTTGTCCTGGATGGTGAGTCTTCATCGGAGGTGAGGGCACCATCTGGAGTGCCCCAGGGAAGTGTGATAGGTCCGCTGTTGTTTTCTATCTACATAAATGATATTTTGGATAGGGTGGATAGCAATGTGCGACTGTTTGCTGATTATGCAGTGGTGTACGGGAAGGTGTCATCGTTGAGTGACTGTAGGAGGATACAAGATGACTGGGACAGGATGTGTGATTGGTGTAAAGAATGGCAGCTAACTCTAAATTTAGGTAAATGTAAATTAATGCAGAAGCAATTAAGAGGCGGGCTGCTAGATTTGTTACTGGTAGGTTTGATCATCACACAAGTGTTACGGAAATGCTTCAGGAACTCGGGTGGGAGTCTCTAGACAAAAGGAGGCGTTCTTTTCGTGAATCGCTACTGAGGAAATTTAGAGAACCAGCATTTGAGGCTGACTGCAGTACAGTTTTACTGCCGCCAACTTATATTTCGCGGAAAGACCGCAAAGATAAGATAAGAGAGATTAGGGCTCGTACAGAGCCATATAGGCAGTCATTTTTCCCTCGTTCTGTTTGGGAATGGAACAGGGAGAGAAGATGCTAGTTGTGGTAGAAAGTACCCTCCGCCACGCACCGTATCGTGGATTGGTGGATTGTGGAGTATGTATGTAGATGAAGACGTGTCAAGAAATTTTAAAGAGTTCGCAGACATAAAATCACACTGCGTAAACTTTGCGCATGGTTGATTTTAGCCCATAGAGTGCAGTGAATCAAAAGTAGATAAAATATCTAAATTTTATTTAAAACCGAGAGCAGACGGATATCTCATTTCTTTCGAGTTATGGGGTTTCATATGCGAAGTACAGTCGGTCGTGACACGCCATGTTCAGTCCACGTGAACTTGGCGGCTGCTATGAAATGCATAGCATCCGTTTTTACGAAAACTATTTGGTGCAAAAATTTGATTTTTTTCACGTCTTACAGTCTGATATCTTCGTTTCATACCGGTGTGCATTTTTTTCTTTATGTGCAGTAGTTACTGTGTTGCATCAAATTTAGTAAAACATTGTGGGAAATTTTAAATATGTTTCAGAGGCACTACGTAAAAACGTTGCGTATGGTTGATTATAGCTTATGCATTGCAGGGAATGAAATATAGACAAGATATCGAAATTTTATTTAAGACTGAGAGCAGAAGAATATCTGATTTCGTTCTCGAGTTATTGGGTTTCGTATCTGAAGGGCGGTCGCAGCGATGTTGCCATTCACGTGCTTACGCATTGCGAATCATATGGTCGGAGTGGCAAGCGGTTCTAGGCGCTTCAGTCTGGAACCGCGCGACCGCTGCGGTCGCAGGTTCGAATCCTACCTCGGGCATGGACGTGTGTGATGTCCTTAGGTTAGTTAGGTTTAAGCAGTACTACGTTCCAGGGTACTGATGACCTCCGATGTTGAGTCCCATAGTGCTCAGAGCCATTTGAACCATTTGATTTTGGTGGTCATAACAATAATTGTATCTCCAACGATTCAAGATATCGAAACGAGGTTGTCTGTAAATGACAGCACACAGCGAGGCACATGCGTTGAATAATAAATACTCGAAACTTTTTATTCACCGAGATATGAAAGTAACTCATCCGCAGCAGTGAGAGGTAGGAGACTCAGGACGCATTCAGACGTCCATAGCACTGTAACAAAATACAAGCGTCGTGCGTATGCATGTCCACACCACCTGGGGAACAGTGTAGCAAGACATATATACACGCCCACAGCAGCGAGAGGGTTAGTTTGTTGTAGAGGAGCGATTCGGAGACAATAACTGCCTCTGCGTGACAATGCAGCCTTTCATAAAACAGCGTCTGTGAGGAAATCGTGTGTGGACAATATCATTCCTGAAAGGGACTGGCCTGCCCTGAGTCACGTCCTCAACGCAATGGAACGCTTCGCTCCAGACTGCAGCGTCCAACATCACAAGACCAGCAGAAACCTTATTCACAATGTCCCTGGCAGGGTTGAAATCGTTGTGAAGGCTAAGGGTGGCCGAGTTCCATACTAATGTCCACTAATAACTGTCTCGATACTTTTGACCATATAGTGTATGTTCCAGATGGATTTTGTAGAAATTATATCCACAGTCTGCGTAAGTAAACTCAAATACGAATATTTATTCCACAGATAAGATCAGTATTCTGTGAGACGAGTTAAAAAACAAGTTTAGTTCTAGATGATATAATCTTGTCATCCAGAAAATCTTGTTATAGAATCTTTCCCGATATTATCACGCTTGCCAACCCACTGTCGTTGTTGTTAGCAACTTTCCCACACTAAACAAATGCAGTCTGCGAAAATTCCATGTTCCCATTCTGCTTCGTTGGGAGCTGTGAGCAACATACGTTCCTTAGGTGACCCGATACTTGCTAACTCTATTAGTGGAACGGCCCGAGTTTTAGCAGCAAGAAACGTGCCCGACACGCCGCGCCGCTGCAGCGATAATGGAGTATCGGCTGGCCTGGCCTCTAATTGCCCATTTGGCGGCGACGCGGCGATGGCGAAAAACTGCGTTACCAGCCTCATCACGCGCCCTAATCGGAATGCGTCTACCTTAAATCGGTTAACGATTATTGGCTGGCGACAGGATCGGCTTGTATGGGCCGGTCGTATGAATAACGTTTCTCTGTATGTTTCAACGTTACCCACACGTCACAATTACAAAGAGTGAAATTAGGATATATGAAATGCCATCCTTTTAACTGCCATTTCACTAGGATACATATACAATAACCCTGTGTGATACTTACGATACTGCATATACCGAAGTAAAAACAAGAACAGCGAAAACAAATAAACACGACATAAGAGAGTAGGCTTCCTCGCCAAAGTCAATTTGAATGAAATTATATGTAGTGTCCGACAAAACTGTTTGTAACACTATAAGATAGAACCATCTTAGGAGCAGTCCTCTTCCGACCAACGAAACTGCTACGCTCTGGTCATCGTCTTCCCTATACATCCTATTTATATTGCCACGTATAATCGACGTCATTATTCTCATCACTGGACAGGCGTCTTGTCTTTGAACAGTCAAGACTTCTGTCAATGGCTGAATGCATGTGCTGGTCGAGCCGTTGATTCGCAGGGAACAGTGTGTGCTGTTGAATTCGGGACTTGAAGAGCTGCTGATGGTGAACTGACAATTTCTTTAACACTGGTTACTTTGTAACAATGAGATATGATCTGAAGATAGGAGACATTTCCGAAACCGGTCGTTCTGAAGTAAAAACAACAAACGACAGACATAAAATAAGCCAATTTTGTATAAATAAGGATCACGGATAACTTCGTGTGACAAATATGTGCAGTTTTGATGAATCTCTTCATTTCTGCTGCTTTATAGTTAGCTACCAAGTACGCAAAGGGGCTTTTTGAAAACTGTTGAACTGGCGACTGTCCAGATGATATTGGGCTATTTCTCGTTTGCGGTTTCCCTATTAGCATGAAATTTTCATCCTGTGATGTGCGCCTGCATATCGCTCTCATGCTTTCACCTTCTTAGATGTCGCAGCATTCACACCCAAGTTCGTAAACGCCTGCAGCGTGGAGAGCATCTAGAGAATCCCTCGTGGACCTCAATAGGCCTCTGATCTTGCTATTGACTTGAAACATTTGCTTCATTCCTCCACGGTGGAGCACATTACCTACACGAACTCTGACGTCTCTCACGTAAGATAAGCGAGCAATAGGTAGCGTTCTCCTGTTTCTGTTCTGCTTTGTCTCCGCTGTACGTCGTGGCTCGTTGTTTGTTCTTATTATTGGATTCATTCGCACGGAATCCTGTCTAGAGTTCGTGTAATTCATGTTGAAGGTTATGAGCATCGTTTCTCTGGTTAACTCGTGAGATCAGCGTACGTAACACAGCGTTCTTCTGTGCCGGGAGGTGGGTCGACGCTGCTTGCATTAATTATCTCTTCACTATTTTTTTCCATTTTGAATGAAAGAACACCATGACTGTTTGGTTTATGTTCATGATAATTCAAAATGTTACTTTTAAGCTGGTACTGGTATCTATACACACATGGAAAACAGCGATTATTACAATATTGGCAGATGAATTCTTACGAGTAACTTTCTTTTACACGTAATGGCCCAAAAAACACTAGTGTGCAAGTAACATAGCTCTATGGAACTTGGATCATATACAGTATAGAAAGAACTGCTACAGAATATTCGGAAGGTATTGAAAAAATATGCAATGACACGAACAGAAGTGGCACATTTATTCAAAGACAATAATTACAGTCACCGCAATTTATGATAGTCCCCTCCACATTAAAAAAGCCGGGGCATGGGAATACAGAGTCACAATAACATCTGGACCACCAAAACGATCGTGTTCGGCAGTGTTCCTAGATACATTAAGTTTTACCACCTGCAATATGGGGATACGCCCAGCATTGTCGAACATGAACGTTTTGGTGGTTCAGGTGTTATGGTGTGTGGAGGCGTAATGTCGCATGGGAGTAATGACCTCCAAATCGTTGAACGCGTCCACCCACTGGCCAACGTTATTGTGACACTGCACTTCAACCCATGTGCATCTTTTTAGGGATCCATTCTCCCCTTGCAAAATTTTAATGGATGGAAGGCGCGACAGCATCGAATTGCGTTATTGGAGATGCTCAATCCGAAAGGATGTTTCGCGAATGGAATAGCCTGCCCGTTATCCCGACTTACATCCAATGGAGCACGTTGTGGGATGCGTTGGTGAGGCATACTGCAACACGTCCACATGTAACAACGACCTACTAAACGAACTCCTTCCCAACCTTGTGGCCTCCATGTGATCACGTTGTAGGGCACGTATTGCCATCTGCGGTCATGTCATACCCTTTTTAGAACTAAGTATCGCCTTTTTTATTGTACAGGGGACCATCACATATCGCTGTGACTTCAGTGTAATAATTACCTCCGATCAAAAGTGCCATTGCCTATTTCTTTCTGTTACCTTCTGCAGTGTATTGTAGCGGTTCTTTCTACGTAATGTAAAATTTTCATCGAGCTGTGTTACACGACATCATACGAAACTGACTTTCGTCCTTATTTTCTGCACATCAGTGCTTTTTCGATGCTGTTATAAATTATTTCACAAGTTTATCGCTTTAGTTTTTTTTCTGTGTTCACTGTGTGTGTGTCAGTCTATTTTCTAATAATTACAGATATCGAGAGCAGGTATACTACAAGTCGATGGAAATGTTGGAGGAACGTGGGGTTAGACTGATATATGTATGTAAAATGTCTTCAAAATTCTCAGTGGAACTTTTGATGCTAAGTTTTCATTCAGTAACCAGTTGCTGGATGTCTTTTCATATGTGTAGATTTTCAGTTCTTCTGACAGATCCATCTTTCTGTCTCTGTTGGAAATGTGAAATCTTTCCATGTTCTTTTCAATATCTTTGAACTTAAGGCTAAGCATTGGTTGATATGTTTCGATTATTTAATGATACATCATTTTCATGTTCTTTGTTTTGGATGCTAAAATCGAGTGCTTAAACTTCCCCCTGCTTACCATATAGCAGCAGAAACAGGAGGAATCACAGTTAAATCAGTTAATTTCTGATTTACTGTGTGTTTCGTAATATTTTTCACAATACGTTATGGCGATAACGAAATGAAAAGAACACTTTGCAAGTTAACGCTATGACAGTGTCCAGAGCCACATGCACCCCACACATTCATTTCCTCATGTGTGTTTCCAAAGATAGTCTGTTACTGTTCTCATGTGTACTGGGAATTCATGACATGTCAGGGGCCTATTTGTATTCCGCCACATCAAAGCAGAACACTGAGATTCTGTCATGTTCCACCCAGACGAACTTGTTCCAGAGCGGAAGTGGAACTCAGGCCGTGAATCCTATGTTCTCGGTGTGAGGATGTGAGGCTCAATACGCTTCTAAAAGAGTACCCAAAATTAACAGGGATGCCAATGGCTTTTTGGTTATTTATTTATTAGACGATGAGCAGCTAAAGCCATTAGCAGCTAACAAGATAACTCTATACGTGCAGCTACAAAGTCATACGTAATACATTTTGTTGTGTACATAGTTCCGCATAGTCAGCGCGTACACAACTTTCCCACTAGAGCGAACTCCGCTAAGCACAACAGCGTAGGCGCAGCGCTCGTCCGTCTCCGCACTACGAGATGGCGCTGTCTTAGAGACGGACCAAATTCTGCTTCCGCCGATCCGCGTATTAATATGTCACGCAGCCAATGAGATTGCTGCGAACGTAGAACCTTTTCTCCTCGCGGATCACACTCGCACAGTGATACCTGAACGCTCGAGGTATAATAACGAGTGTACAGACCTCCGATTAGCATCTAGAGGGTTGGATCCCCTCCTTCGAAAGCGTCAGATTGCAAAGCCTGGGCTACTCTCAGGGTGGAATCTCCGTCTTCTATGATTGTGCCTGTCTGTCTGTCTGCCCGCCCGCCCGCCGCTTGCTTCTGTAGCTGTTCGTACGTCCGACTGCCTGCTCGCTGTCCATCGCCGTCGCCGTAACCGCTGCCGCCGCCGCTGCCGCCGCCGCCGCCGCCGCCGCCACCGTCGCCGCCACCGCCGCTGCTCCCTGCTGTCCGTCCGTCTGTCCGTCGCCGTTCGTCTGCAATGAGTACTCCCACCTCCACTGTCATCTACACCTCCCCCCCCCCTCTCCCACAGTCACTTCCTGGAGTGCCGCCCCTGGCCTCCCTCCTCACACCTCCCCTCCCCTTCCCCCACTTACCCATCCCCCTATCTCGTCCCCTGCTGTATACCCACACCTCTACACCCTTCCTCCAGCCTCCACACCCTCAACAGCTCCCACTACTACCCCGCCATCACTTACACCTCTGTTTCCGCCTCTGCTGCTGCCCCTCAGATGGTCGGCTTCCCTTCTCTCACCCACCCCGTCGCTTCCTCATCTGCGTCTCCCGCACATATCATGTCATGCCGAGCCACCATCGCCACCACTGAACTGGCTGCTTCTCCCGGCGCCTCCACTACGCCACAGGGATCTGCCACCCGTCACCTCCCTCTCTCCCCGTCCTTCTCCCTTCCTCCCAGCCTCCAGTCTCCAAAAAGAAACCAAAAGCTCTTCATTACCGACTCTGCTCCCGCTACTTCCCACAAAAAGTCAACACCACCTTCCTGCCTCCTGCCGTCTCCATGGACACCACCCCTCCTCCTGTCACCCATACCTCGGCCCCAACCCTCCACACCTTTGTCCTGTCATCTCCCGGTCCTAAGTTCCTCGATGCTCGTACCCTCACCATGGAGATACGAAAGTACTTACCTGGTATTCCCATCTCCCAACTCATTTCCCGCAGGGACTCAGTTCTTATCAAGTCCCCGTCCCCATCCTTTCACAACAGACCTCCTGCGAAAACTCTCATGAGTTATGTTTGGCCCCCAAGGCCTCTCTGACACCCTTCCTTTCCGCTTCCACTCCTCGTCATCCCCAGCCTCCCTGTCGCCCACCCCCTACCCCCCACCTACACCGCTGTGTTCACCAAGCTCACCCTGGTGATAACAGAGGATGAAGTGTTGGCAGAACTGAACTCCCACCCGGACTTGGAAATCCACTCTGCCCGCCATATCCACAATACCTCTGGTCCCACCTACCCTTGCGAGTATTCTCTGAGCCTGCCCCATCCATTGACCATCTCCTCACCCAGGGTGCCCCGATATACCACCATCGCCACCCTGTCGAATCCCCCAAATCCCCTCCCCAATCCTACTGTTGCCAGTGGTGCTTGATGTACAATGACCACCTGAATCCGACTGCAAACCCCCCCCCCCCCCCCACCTGTCCCCATTGCAAGGCCTCCCACTTTCTTAAGAACTGCACCAACCTCGCTGCACCTCCTTCCTGTAATACCTGCAATGGCCCCAATCCCACCTACTCCCACAAGTGTAAAGCTAAACCCCCTCCAGCCACCCCTGAGCTTACAGTCCCCGTTCGTCCTGTTGATCCCCCTGTCCATCCCAACAGTTCCCTCCATCCACCCCCCCCCCCCCCACGGCCGAGGACATCATCCTGTTCCTTACTATTGTACTCCAAAATATTCACCCTTTTCAGTGCCCCCACACCTTCCAACAAATCTCCCTTGCCGCTCGCTCCGTTTTCCACCTGAACACCTATGCCACTTAATCCCACAACCAAGCCCACTTCACCTTCACCCGCCTGGACACACTAGTTTAAGTCTCTTCCCTTCCCTCTCTTCCCCCCCTCCTTCCCGCCATGGCGCAGAATGAGTATCGCATCCTCTTCCAGAACATTTGCCCCTTCCACTCCAACAAATACCTCCTCATGCACACCCTCTCCCACCACCAGGTCGACACCTTCCTCTTGAACATAACCTTTCTTCAGCCCCACCATTCTATCCGCACCTCTCCCTATATCCTCCACCGCACTGACGCTCCTGTTCCTCGTGCGCAGGATGGAGTCATGATTGGCCACCTTAAGCATATCCCCATCCGGCCACAACCTCTCCTCAATGACCCTACTGAACACCTTATGCTTAGCGTCTTCTTCCCCTCCCTCACCATTATCTGTGCCACCATCTATGTCAGCTCCACTGCTCCTCTTCCTTATGACTTCATCTCACACATTGACCACACCTTCACCACCTATGTGATTGCCGCCGACCTCAACATCCATAGCCGCACTTTTGCTGCCCTACGGCGGTTGCATCAGTTCCTCTCCACAATCCAAGGTAACCTGCTTCCCCTTCCCCAGTACACCCGACCCGAAAGTGACACTACTCTCGATGTTGTCATTGCCTCCGCCAACCTCCTTGGGCGTATCACTGTCTCCGTCCTTGACTCCATTTCCACCCAGGTCGAAAGCCACCCTCTTACCTATCACCATCCTGACGACATCATCCACGCCTCGTTCTTCCTTCAGAAGGTAATTACTGACGCTGTGGAGGCCCATATTCCTACTAAAACCATCCACCCACACCGTCCCACTATCCCTCTGTGGGCTGTATTCCTCCGTGAATCCCGCCGCCTCTATCTCTCCTTCCTGATCACTCGTGACAGGGATACACTCCAACGCCACCGGCAAATACAGCGACACGTAAAGAAACTTATTATAGCAACGAAACGCCGAGACTGGCGCCAGACCTGCACACACTCAACGCCACGCTCCCTATCAACTCCTCCAAGTACTGGTCCGCCTTCCATCGCCTTACTGGTTCCCTTTGCGCTCCTCACTACCCCTTCTCCATAATGATCGTCCCTTCCTGACAACCTCAGTAAGGCCAACCACTTCACTTCCCACCTTTCCGAGGTCTTCTCCATCCCCGATGATCCTCACTTTGACTATTCTCTTTTCCCCACCATCATGGAACGTGCCGATACCTCAGTCGCTCCACTTGCTCCTAGCCTCCAGTACTTGGGACAGTAGCCCCCCTCCGACATAAACACTCCCATCACAGCACAAGACATTAAACTTATCCTCCAGTCCAAACGCAACACGGCCCCTGGTCACGAATGTGTCACCTACGGTCACCTTCGAGAAAGCCCCTATTTCTTCCTGACTGTCCTCACCCATTTCTATGATGTCATCCTGACTACTGGCTTCTACCCTGACCTGTGGAAGACCTCCTGCGTCCTCTTATTCCTCAAACCCAACAAACCCCCTTCTGCCTATCGTCCCATCTGCCTCACCTCTGTCTTCAGTAAGGTCTTTCAATCCATCCTCTCCCACCATATCTATCAGCACCTTGCTCAACACCACCTCCTCCCTCTTACCCAGTGTGGCTTCTGACCCTCCTTCTCTGCTGAAGACCAACTCCTCAACCTTGTTCACCTTCTGGCCCTCCAGCTCAACTCCCATCGCTCCACCATTTTTGTTTCTCTTGACCTCCAAAATACCTATGACCATGTATGGCATCCCAGTCTCCTCTTTAAACTCCAAACCTACGCCCTGCCTATCAGTTTTGTCCGTCTAGTCGCTTCCTTCCTCTCACCCGTATACACTTCGAAAAATTCCCATGTTTTCTCAATAAAGCATAAGCACAGTACTAACTCCCGTATCTTTTATCCCACGGCTGGCGTCCCCCAGGGTTCTGTCCTCTCCCTTCTGCTTTATCTCTTGTATACAGCTGATATGCCCAAGCCACTCCCACCAGTCCACCTTCTCCAGTATGCTGATGACACCGCCTTCCTGGCTCTCTTTCCTACCCTTCAACGGTCTCAACATACCCTCCAAACCCACCTTAACAAGTTCACCACTTGGTGTAACCAGTGGTTCCTCCGTCTCAACCCCTCCTAAACCCAGGCAATCATCATAGGCGGCACCACTCGCTCCTTTCGCCTGCATGATTTCTACCTCACCCTTTATGGTCATCCCATCCAGCTCACCCCCACCCTAAAATACCTTGGCCTCACCCTTGACTGACACCTCACCTGTACCCCTCATCTCCAGACCGTCCAGCAGAAAGCCCATTCCCGCCTCTGCCTTCTGGAACTCCTGTCTGGCCGGACATGGGGATTGCATCCTTCTACCATCCTCCACACCTACAAATCCCTCATCCGTCCTATCCTCTGTTATACCAGCATTGCCTGGATCTCCGCCCCCACCCACTTTTACAAGGCCCTCCAAATCCTTGACTCCATGTGCTCCGCCTTGCCTTCTGTATCCGCCTTCCTTCCCGCATACGGCTCCTGTATGAACTGATCCCCTTCCCCCACCTCCTCCTGTTCCTCTAACATCTTCGTATCCTTTACATTGTCCACAGGCTTGATCCCCCCCACCCTCTGGTTTCCTCCTTCCTCTCCACCCTCCGCCCGTTGCCGCGCCTCTATCGCTGTATCCCTCCCTTTCTCCACCTCCACACGCTCCATCTCTTTCATCAGGGCAATTTCCAACACCTCCCCCTCCTGGTGACATCTACCCTTCCTTCCAATTATAACCTGGCCTTGTCCCCCACTCCTCCCAGGGCCCCCTTTTTCCTCTTCCCTCCTTCTCCCAGAGCGGATTTTCCTCCTCCCCCCCCCCCCCCCGCCCTGAGATCCTACACCCCATACTTGCCTCTTTCCTTCCCACATCCCTCCCTACTTGACCCTATTCAGTGCGCCCCCCACTCATCTCCCCAATCTCTTCCCCTCCCTCCCTTTTTCCGGTCTCCCTCATCTCCTTGCGCCTGGTAGATTCTCTGTTTTGATCATCGTCAGTGTGCCACATCAGTGTTGTGTTTAGTGCTGTTTCTCCTGTGCATCAAGAGGTGTGATTTTAATTGTGCACTGCCTTGAGGTTCGCTGTCAGTGTTTGTAATGTGCTACGCCACCTGTCGATACCTTTTATGCTCCAATCATACTGTGCCTTGTGTTCTTTTAATTGTCGGTGTGTGGCTTTTTGTGTGTGCTACTTTTAAACAGTTTTTTATCTCCATTTTACAGTCACCCCGTTTTTTGTCTATTACCTTCCATGATGTTCTCCCTTTCTTTATATCTATGTTCACCATATTCTCTCCTTAGTTGTTTTTAAATGTCTTCCATTGTTTGTTCTATGTCTTTCGGCTGAAGAGCAGCGCATATGCTGCAGCCAGCCAGCCCCGATGGTAACTGAAATACAATAAAGAAACAAAAAAAGCCTCCGATTAGTCAGCCTGCATTAGTCTGCCTTAGACTGCATTAGTCTGCATTGGTCTGCATTAGTCTATAATCAAGTTTCAGTCTGCGCCTAATAAGATTATCATATTCCTGTACATAGCCATGAAGATAAATGTATAGACACTTTGTCAAGTATGAGAGATATGTGAGAATAAGATTAACGTACCAAGACCAAATGAACTTCAGATTGTCAGTTGTAAACAGCATCCAGAATCAAGTTACGTAATGTCTATACTTTTTATTATTTTAATAAACGTCTGTGAAAATTAATCAAGTTCTGTTTAAGGTTGGTCACCGTCAATCTGCTACTCTAAGCGTGCAAGTGGCATTTCTATCGTCTGACCTAATGGTAGAAGATTAACACGCCACTATAAGACCACGAGACATATTGCTGACACTCGCCTACTTCGTTAGAGCGACAAGTCAAATAATCTGATTTTGTGTGTAGCGAAGGTCTTATAGTACGCACACCACACATTTCATGTAAGTAGCACTTACTGCGGGGGCGTTCGCCACATACACCACTCAGGGCGTGTCGCCCCGTAATTCGCAGGCTGGCACCAGACATTGCTAGTAGTGGCGCTAGCGCCAGCCACACAGTGACCGGCCGCTACATGGACAAGCCCTCTTCGACCGGTGCAAGCTGTCATTAGAGGCTTCCGTCCCAGTTTCTCCTCTGATGACCTTCTCCTGCACCTCACCCGTCTCCTGTTTCATGAACTCCCGTAAATCTGCTGTTTTTGTATCCCTGGCCCTAGAGAAAGCCGACGGTCGTGTATGGCCTTCCAGTCTCCTTTTCAAACTCCGGACATACACACTTACAGTTAACTATGTCCGTCTTATTGCATCCTTCCTGTCTAACCGCCCACCCTTTGTCACTATTAACTAACCAGTTTTTATACCTTCCATCTCACTACGGGAGTGCCCCAAGGCTCCGTCCTCTCTTCTCTCTTTTATCTCCACTATACTGCTCATACATACAAACCATCCCCACTAGTCCACCTTCTTCAGTATGCTGATGACACCGCTTTCATCGCCCTCTATCCCACACTCCAGAAATCCTAATGAACCCTCCCCCCCCTCAAATCCACCTTAAACCGTTTACCTCCTGTTATAACCAATTGCTCCTCAAGATCAACAGCTTCAAAATCCAGACAATAGTTATAGGACGAACCACCCGTACCTACTTTACCATTTACGACCGTGCTACCCATTAACTAATACAGGGAAATATCTTGGACTAACTATCGACCGGCAACTAGCGTGGAAACCTCACCTATTAACCATCCAACACAAAGCCCACAATTGACTAAAACTACTAACAGGTCGAGCTTGAGAACTACATCCCTTCACAACTCTCGACATCTACAAAATCCTGATTAAACCCATCCTCCGCTATGCAGATGTTGCATCAATCTCCACCCCATCAAAGTTCTGTAAGTCTCTCCAGATTCTCAAGCATCACGCACTCCGTATCCTTTTATCTTCACCACATGGATCGTCTACCATTTTATCAAATTCCCTCCTCACCGATATCGAACACCTCCACATCTCCTTTATTACCCGCAAACCAGATTCCAAAAACCTCATTGTCTCACCCTTGATCACCAAACCTGATATGCTGCCACGTCTTCACAAACACATCCCTCCATCCCTACACTACACACACACACACTCCATATTCTATCTCAACGCAACTTCTGCCAACTCACTCTCCGAAACAATGATATCCGCCCTGACATTTATCCCTCCTATCACCTTTAACCCTTCCCTACATATCCCACTCCACAACAGTGCTCCTCTTGTAATCTTACCCTCCTACACATCCTTATTAAATTTCTCTTAGACATAAGGCTGGATGGCTGCATAGCTAGTTGTGACCAGACGGACTCAGGATAACAAAGTGAGAAAACTGAACGCTCGACAGTACGTGTCGATAAAAGCATCAGATTCCATATTCCAATATGATAATGCAAGACCATACACTGAAGTTCACCCCACAAACGCTTGAGGAATGAACGGATCCAAGACTGGGTTACCCATCCCACAGATTTGTCACCTGTAGAGCATGTCTGGATTGCAATGGGAAGACGTACTCCTTGACGCCAACCTCTAGCGAGCGGTTTCTGTGCACTGACACAGTATGTGTTTCAGGCATGGCAATAAATTTTTTCGAGACGAGATTCGGGGACATATGTCGGTGTACTCATCCTGAAATATTTGAGGCAGAAAACCCTATAAATCACTCTCTGCCAAATTGGGAATCACTGAACAAATCCCCCTCAAGGCTTGGCAAACGTTTGGTGAGAACGAGCTTGGCGACCCTGAGTTCCTGATATGGGGACTGGTAAGGGCCGCCAGTCTCCTGTCACTGTAAGCTCTGGGCATGCTTCAGCTACCACCGTGCAGCGCGGCGATGGAACGTTGTGTGTCACGGGGAACGGGAATTTTGGCTTGACCGCCGGGATCGCGAGGATGAAATAAACCTCGATAAAAAAAAACCTCAGTCCAGAGGTGTGATGTTCGCTGATGAGATGGATAGCTATTTAGGCGGAACAGTCGTTAGCGGGCAACTTCTAGCTAACCTGTCAAACTTCAGTTGTATAAGGCTCACGTAGGCACGGGGGCTCTGTCTAGGTGGACTTTTATTTCCCTAGCTGCTCGTGGGGCCGAGATCAATCCTTCGAAGTTTTCTCTTCCGCCTCCAAGTGGAATGGGTGGGCCGCTGGTAGGTACTAACACCCAATCAAATAAGAGGACTCATGTAGCCAGTCCTCCAGACCTAGGTATAATACAGATTTTTTCCGTGAATAGTAGCAGAACGTATGCTGACGGTCAGAATGTATTTTTAACTGTGAAACGGAAAGAGAACAATTTCGAAAAAGTTACGCCTTTTTATATTCAAAAAGGTTTACTGAAATCCGTCAAGCGATTGCTTAATGGCACGCTGTTGGTTGAAACTACAAGTTCCCAACAAGCAACAAACCTCTGGAAAGCTAAATGCCTTGGAGGATATGCCATCGAAACGGAGCTCCACAACACCTTTAATTACAGCAAAGGTATGGTGTTTTTCAGAGATCTGGTAGACATTCCTAAGGAGGAACTGAAAGGTGAGTGGGCTCAAGAAGGGATCGTCGATGTGCAGAACATAATGAGATGGGTGGATGGGGATCGGGAGAAATCTGACTCCTTCATCCTGACCTGTAATAACATGAAACTCCCTGAGCATATTAAGGCGGGTTTCGTTAGTCTTATTGTACGGCAATGTGTTCTTAATCCAATGCACTGTTTTAAATGCCAGTGTTTTGGGCACAGAACCTTAGGACGTAAGCGTGAAACCATTTGTGGAAAAAGCCGCAAGGTCGCACATGATGGCGTTGGCTGCTCCTCCCCTCCAAAGTGTGTAAATTGAGCTGGGGATCACCCTGCCTGGAGTGGAGATTGCAGTTTCTTCACGGAAGAGCGGAAGATGCAGGAGATTAACAGTCCGAAACGCATTCTCTATGGAGACTTCTAGAAGATCTATAAGGCCATGCAGCCTCCCACATTCCTTAAAAACCCTATTTCAACAGCTAACGCTTCTACACAAACGGAAGTTGCTGGTGTCAGCACTAGTACCTGCGTTTGTCAGTGACTTGTCAAGGTGCAGTTGTTTAAGAGCCCATAACCTCTCCAAAAATCCCAGAGAAAGCCGCAGTCACCACCACTGTGGAGGTCACGGTCCCTCCAATGTCAGAGTCTTCTAAAAAAGCCAGCGCTGCGTCGGCTGGATGGAGCTCACGGTACCTCCACAGGCAGAGTCTTGTAAGAAATCCAGTACTGCTGTGATAGTTCGTGCAAAGCCCTTCCAAGCCAAGAAAGCAAATGGGAAGCTTCCGCCACAGGCGGAAACAGGTAGTAGACCGTTAGACCATGTCGATATCATTCGACTTGATGGCTCTGCTGCTTCAGCTTCAGAGCCAATGGACTGTGAAGTCTGATCGGGTCAACCATCTGGCCCCAAAGCTGAGCCTCCGAACCATTTTGGGCTCCCCCTCCCCCTGCCAGAAATACAGGGTGAAACTTCAACTACCATCATAAATGGCTCCCATCCTACAGTGAAACATGAATGGGTTTTGTACTCAACAAGTGGAGGAAGTGAAACTCCTGGCACAGGCACAACACGGGTGCTGGTGTTTACGGGAAACACATTTCTTGGAGGGAGACTATTCTGAAACTTCTCTTAAAACAGGAGAAGACGGCGCATCTCCCAGTAATAACAGGAGTATCGCCTTAACAAGCTGCGTAAGAAAGACTCTGTAGCGAATGGCTAATCGTCGTCTTGTCTGACTGTTAGAGACCAGCCAATTCCTTAGCCACTCTCAGTTCGGATTCTGGCACTGTCGACTACCGGCCCTCCTACAGGCGGCTACTCAGCAGTCTTTTCTACGTAAACATCACTGTATCGGTTTGTTCTTCGATATCAGTAGGGCATACGATACTACCTGGAGACACTGTGTTCTTGCACAACTGCATTAATGGTGCTTTCGTGGCCACCTCCCACTTTCATACGGTCCTTCCTGTCTCAACGGTTTTTTAGGACACGAGTTGGTGGCTCGCTGTCAAATCGTTTTCACCACGAGAATGGTTTTCTTCAGGGCATTGTTTTAAGTGTTACCCCCTTTGACATATCCATAAACAGTATCACGTCTACGGTAAGAATTTCTATACAGTGCTCCTTATTTGTGGACGATTTTGCTGTTTTCTGTTCGTCCTCCTGTGTGGCAACAGCCAACCATCAGATGCAAATTACATTACGACGGTTGGGGGAGTGGTCTGCAAAGACGGGTTTCCAGTTTTCTGCAGATAAGAGTGTGAGTGCTCATTTTCACCGTTCTCGTCGTATTTTTAATTTACTTGCTGGCCGGTGTGGCCGTGCGGTTCTAGGCGCTTCAGTCTGGAACCGCGTGACCGCTACGGTCGCAGGTTCGAATCCTGCCTCGGGCATGGATGTGTGTGACGTCCTTAGGCTAGTTAGGTTTAATTAGTTCTACGTTCTAGGCGACTGATGACCTCAGAAGTTAAGTCGCATAGTGCTCAGAGCCATTTGAACCATTTAAATTGCTTGTTTTGCCTATGTGGGACACTATATTACATTTTAGTGACTCAGTGAGGCTTCTGGGCTTCATTTTTGACTGGAATCTGTCGTGGTTAGCACACCTCAGAGACTTCAAAGCAAGAACCGTGAAGGCACTGAATATCTTAAAGCGCCTTAGCCACAGGTCTTTGGGAACAGCAGGACGCGTCTGCTCCAACTTTATAGGGCTTTCGTAAGTTCGCGGCCGGACTACAGGTGCCCAGTTGTATCGATTGGCGAGGCGTTCTTAATTGAAGATCATTGACGCTGTCCACCAGGAGGGGATTCGGCTGGCCTCGGGTGCTTAGAGGACAAGCCCGTTCATGCGCTGAGGATGGGGACCTGCAGCTCCTCATCGCGCATGAGGCGTGTAAAATCCTCGCAGCTCTGACTTCACCTGCACACCATGCTGTTGTTCGTCCTCTCTGGAACGCCTTCACTCCAACCGATCACGAGCCACAATGCCGGTTGGAATCCGCGTTCAGAATGTGTTGGAGTCACTCAGTGTGCAGCAAGTACGACCCCAAATCCATGGTTTCAACGGTCTGCCCCTGTGGTTACTGTAGAGGCCCAGAATAATTTTAGATTTGATTCTGTGCAAGAGAGATTGCACTCCTGCTTCCGTTTTAATGCGATATTTTCTGACATTTTATCTGAGCACCACAATTATGTAGCTGTTTTTAGGAATGAGTTTAAGGAGGGAGACTCTATGGGTTGCTGTGTTGTCTTCCCGGATCGTGTCCTCAAGGTCCGACTGCCTCGAGGCTTTGCTGTCTTTGATGCAGAATTACATACGATCTTTCAGGCACTGGAGCAGATGAGACGTTCTTCCACTGCTAAATTTCTGGTCTGTTCCTATCCTCTAAGTGCCCTTCACTCGCTGAAACGCTTGTACCCGGCTGATAAAGTTGTCCAGAGTGTCCAGGGTGCCCTCATCCAACTTTAACGACTGGGGAAAGAGGTGTCTTTCTGCTGTGTAGCAGGGCACTTGGAAATTGCGGGAACCGAGAGTGCAGATCTAGTGACCAAGGAGGCGTGTCTTGATCCTCACTTATTTATTCAGTGTGACATTCCCCTGCATGCTGAGGCGTCGCTGTTGACCTCGAGAGTCTTGCGTCGGTGGGAGGATGAGTGGCTGGAAGTGACCGACAATAAGCTCCGTGAAGTAAAGGCCACAACTCGGCCATGGTGTACTTTTTCCAGCCATATGGGCTGGACGAGGTCTTCCTCACTCGTCTTCACATAGGCAACATCCCTATGACGCATGGCTACTTTCTCCTTCGAGAGGACCCTTTAATGTGTGGCGCTTGTGGCGTACAGATCACTATGCGCCACATTTTATTGGACTGCGTTTTATTTTCCGACCAGCGGGTCGCGGCTGATTTGCTGACGGATATGAAATATATTTTAGGTAATGATCAAACGAATGTGTCAAAGATTTAAAGTTTTGTGAACTATCCAACGTTTTTACCAAGATTTTAGGGAGATGGTTTTAATATGTTCGCAGGGTAACTGGCTCGCCCAGATCTTACGTAAGTAATCAGCCAGCGACATATTCCTGTGCCTTCCTTTCAGTTTGCTTTGCCGTTTTGCACGTGTTTTAGTCTCATGTATAGCATATTTTATTCTTACCTCTTGTTTTTGTGTATAGGATCACATTTTAATAATTTTTTCCACATTCGTTTCTTTTAATGTGTGTAAGGCCGCTGATAACCTTGCCATTGAGCGTTCGTGAGCAACAAACACACACACACACACACACACACACACACACACACACACACACATACACACACTGAACGAATCATATGAAGTATAATTTATTTAAGAGCGACTTTGTTTACACCTTCTCATGTCACTCCATTTTTGCTTCTGTGTATCATCCACGAAACTTTATCGAAATGGATTCACAGAGTAGATAGTGAAGACTCGGAAAAGATCCACTTAATTGGTCGCAATTTTTTATTTGTTCAGTGTTATGACGCAAAACGAAGTTGCGTAGAAACTCTTTGCCGTGATTTGTGTAGGTAGCCTGTGTGAAAAAAAAACAACAGAAAAAGTAGTGGTCACGAGAAAATACGATCGCAAGATGACCGGGTTCCTGGCAGCCAGCTGACACTATCGAGAAGGAAGTCCATCAAAAAATGGTTCACATGGCTCTGAGCACTATGGGACTTAACTTCTGATGTCATCAGTGCCCTAGAACTTAGAACTACTTAAACCTAACTAACCTAAGGACATCATACACATCCATGCCCGAGGCAGGATTCGAATCTGCGACCGTAGCGGTCACGGGGCTCCAGACTGTAGCGCCTAGAACCGCTTGGCCACTCCCGCCGGCGGGAAGGCCATCGTTTTCGGCGTATGGCTCTGGCGCAGCGTACTGCACCGGCAATTTGAGATGCAATTGGCACCACAGTGACACAACGAACTGTCACAAGAGATTACCTCAAAGACAGCCCCGAGCCAGACGTCCTGTATTGCCCATTAAAACTAACCCCAAGTCACAGCCATTTCCTATTTCAGTGGTGTCAAGCGAGAACACACTGAAGGGCAGAGTGAAGGTCTGTTGTGTTTTCTGATGAAAGGTGGTTCTGCCTCGACGCCAGTGATGACCGTGTCTTGGTAAGAAGAAGGCTAATTGAGGGCCTGCAACCAAACTGTCTGCGTACTAAACACACTGGACCTACACCTAGAGTTATCGTCTGGAGTGCGATTTCGTATGACATCAGGGGCACTCTCGTAGTTATCACACGCACCATATGTCAGTCTAGTGATTCGACATGCTGTGCTGCCATTCATGAACAGCATTCCATGGGGTGTTTTCAAACAGGATAACGCTCACCCACATACCGCTGTTGTAACCCAACATGCTCTATAGCTTGTCGATATGTAGCCTTGGCCTGCTGATCACCAGATCTGTCTCCAATCGAACACATATAGGGCATCATCGGACGACAATTCGACCGTCATCCACGATCAGTATTAACTGTCCCTGTATTTGTATAGAATATAGCCATGTATGGAAGTGAAAAATGGACGATAAACAATTTCGATGAGAGGAGAATACAAGCTTTTGAAACGTGGTGCTACAGAAGAATGCTGAAGATTAGATGAATAGATCGTGTAACTAATGAGGAGGCACGTATAAATTGGGGAGAAAATATTAGAAAAAGGGGTCGGCTGGTAGGACACCGACTGAGACATCAGAGGATCACCAGTTTAGTACTGAAAGTAAGCGTGGGGAATAAAAATCGTAGAGGAAGACCAAGGAAAAATACAGTAAGCAGATTCAGAGCGATATAGATTGCAGTGGTTACTAGGAGAAAAAGAGGCCTGCACAGTATAGGGTAGGATGGAGAGCTGCATCAAACCAGTTTTCGGACTCAAGACCACAACAACAACAACAATGTTACTTAGACGACTGTATTCTTGATGTTTCATTACTCAAAATTAACATTTTTAGCACTTAATTTTTTCTTTTCGATATCTGCAGCAAATAATCTGTTCTCCAAATGAGGCTAGTGAGCCGGCCGTTGTGGCCGAGGGACTCTAGGCGCTTCAGTCCGGAACCGCGCTGCTGCTACGGTCGCACGTTCGAATCCTGCCTCGGGCATGGATGTGTGTGATGTCCTTAGTCTAGGGCCTGATGACCTCAGATGTTAAGTCCCATAGTGCTTAGAGCCATTTGAACCATTTGAGACTAGTGAGGTTGTGCCAGCGACAAGGTGAGATCCAAATATACATACATAGGTACTTTACATGGCCCTCCCATGCTCTGCTCCGAGACATTAATAACATGGTGATGATTGAAGTTACAATGTTAATGGGGGTTCTGGTGATAATGAAATTTCCCGCTACAGAATACCACAAATGCGTATGAAAACCTCGGTTGCAATAGAAGAGAAAACAGTGCTGGAAAGTTTTGATAAACAAAAAAAGCGAAATTCTAACACTAGTACTGATTTATTATCTAGACAGAACGTGTCGTTAAAAAGACACATCTACTTTTATAGTATTCAATGATAACTGGCTGAAACACTTGGAAGAAACATATCTTAATCGAAAATACTGACAGGTAATCTGTTGCTAATACAGTACGACAGTAATACTATCCGCTATTGTAATCAAATAAATAATTTGTAAGAAAAGTCTGCACAATATTATACCACACAAAGAATGAGAAAGAACATAAAGCTAATGGAGTAATGACAGAAGGGGAGATGTTGTCTTAGCCTCACAGAAAAACCTACACTGACACTTATAAGGGACGGAAATGTACATGCATTTCTGCGATTTAAAATTCTTTTGAAATATTAAACGAATTATATCTCAAAACTATGCAAAACATATATTGTGAATGATAAGAAATACGAAAATAATCTGAAAGAAACCACAATACGAAGGATAAATAACGTTATTTAGCGCAGTCGAATGAAAATGAGAAATGAAATTCGTAGTCACATGTTTTTTTCGACCTAAATGTTGACATGTGTGAGTACAAACATTTCCAAAACGGACACAGGAAAACTCTCCATTCCAAAACTGGCTTGGCATGTCGTTACAGGAAAACTGCCCTTTTACAGTGGGAAAATAATATCTTTATGTGGATGTAGGTTGCAGCCTACCACAAAATGTCATTGTTTTACGGCAAATTGTGTATCACTTCATACACTGTCTGCTGATAAGCCACTGTTTCGAAAACGTATTCTTGACTTCGGCAGATATTAAAATTTTCACATTGTTCTATTATTTTTCTCAAACACACCCAATGTGTGCAACATGACGATAATTTTAATAGTTAAAAGTGGAGTCATAGTAAATGCACGTGTCCCATTTTCCTGCAGCTTTCACAGAATGCTACATATAGCATTTCAAACCATTTTGACGAACAAATACTAATGAATAGGTGGAGAAATTATTATCCATTTCAGCCACTTAAAATTAAAGCGTTGAATAGATTCTTCAGAAAGCGACCCTAGTTTCAAGCTGACAAAAGCCGCCAAAATTAAATTATTGGCTATTTACGTGCCTGTGAATTTTATGGAGACGTCGTTTTATTACAAGACTTCCTACTTTAAGTTCATGAAACTGTTTCATTAAGGCATTAAACATGATTGGAGTGTAAATTATTCGAAGATTAACGACCCTTGCCGTTATCGTGAAATAAACAGGTAACTAACTCACTCGCAGAATGCATTTTCAAGATTAAAGCTAGTGCGGGAAGTCATCTAGATAGCATTGGGGGTGTACTTCTACGTCAGTTCCTGAACCTGTTAATAAAAGATCATCAGTCTACAGCTTCACTGTAGATTAGAAAATCTATTTCGAAACAGTATATTTTCTTGCCCACACATTATAAAGAAGCTTTATGCAGTCTTCACCCCTCTTTGCAACAATTTTTGTGTTTTGGAAACAAAAAAGTATCTAAACATCGAATATATTTCTTGATGTCCCATCGAGCGCTCTTACAGGGAATTTGTTCGCTGTAAACCATTTAATTAGACTTGTATCTTTGTGTTCACAACGCGAATGGCAGAATAAATCATTTGTCTGATAGAATTGAGCAGCATTTTAATTTAATATAAAAAGTCCAATCACCAACTTTCAGTCAAGATTCGCTAAAATTCCATTCCATTTATAGTTCATAAACAAGGGTATTTTTGTACCAGAGGTGGATACGAACTTTGATATCCGTCACATTTACTCAAGCATTAAATTTTACTTTTGGTTTGTACTAAAATACTCTACAGTAGTTGACATGGTGATATATGAATCTTGTGCATAATTAACTGACAGTTGGAATACAGTTAATTAAGTGCGTCATTAGAATGTTGTTTCTGTCTGTTAATGTTTATGGCCCTTTCAATGTAAGTTTTTACTTTTACTTTCGCAACGGCTTTAATTGTTTTATGATCTAATCGTTAGACCGTCAAAATCTCGAGCTGGTTGTAATGCCCCAAACGTTCTCAATTGGGGAGAGATCTGGCGACCTTGCTGACCAATGTGCGGCTTGACAAGCACGAACGCAAGCAGTAGAAACTCTTACTGTGTGCAGAAGGGTCTTATCTTGCTGGCATGTAAGGCCAGGATGGGCTGCCACGCAGGGCAGCAAAACCGGGAGTAGAATATCGTCCACGTGCCTCGGCTGACAATCAAAGGTGTGCTGCTGCGAAAAGAAATGACACCCCAGACCATGACTCCTGGTCGTCGGGCCGTCTGGCGGGCGACAGTCGGGTTGACATACCAACGATGTTTGGGGCACCTCCAGGTACGTCTTCGCCGGTCATCGGGGCTCAGTTCGAAGCGGTAGTCATCATTATGTTCCAATCAGTGATACCCGCCACGAAACTTGCCTTGACATAACTTGAGATAACTGTGGGATACCAACCTGACTGTCGGGCGCCATACAGACCGGCAACCAGGAGTGAAGATCTGAGGTGCCATTTATTGTCACTGCAGGACCTCTTTGGCACACTTACTCTACTGCGGTACATCGACGATATTTCATGCCCCGTTTTGATGTCCTTTATTCCAAGCCATCCTAGGCTTACATTTCAGCAAGATAATGCCCGGTGAGAGCTTTTACTGCTTGTCTCCGTTCTTGCCCAACCGTACCTCATCCAGCAAGGTCGCCGGATGTCTCCCCAGTTGAGAATGTTTGGAACATTGTTGGCAGGGCTCTACAACCATCTCGCGATTCTGACGTTCTAACGCTGCAACGGGACAGAACTTGGCACGATAACACTGATGAAATGAAATGTCATGTGACGAGTAGACCGTTCGCCTGGTGCAAGTCTTTCGATTTGACGCCACTTCGGCGACTTGTGTGTCGATGGGGATGAAATGATGATGATTAGGACAACACAACACCCAGTCCCTGAGTGGAGAAAATCTCCGACCCAGCCGGGAATCGAACCCGGGCCCTTTGGATTGACAGTCTGTCGCGCTGACCACTCAGCTACCGGGGCGGCCAACACTCAGGAGGACATTCAACAACTCTATCAATTAATGCCAAGCCGCATTACGGAATTTTTATGAAATTGTAATTATTTGTTTGACTGTACATGTACATCACATCTGCTGATATTTTTACGGGCCAGTTTATTTTGCCCACACTGTAGTTGTAGGAGAGGTAGACATGAGTGTGAGATTTATTGTAACACTACCAAAGCAATGCAACTCTCATACAAAGGCGTTTACAAACAAAAGCCTTGTTCGCCAGAAATGCTTTCAATACTCATCAGTACAGGCCTTTTAGTTGATAAGATTTATAGATCAGATCCATTACGGATTTGATACGTAAATGCGAAAGCGTATCGGGGATTCTGAGAGGGTATTAAATATTATTCATTCCCTTATTTTCATTTCTTTATCCAAACGGCTTCATCTATTGTCCCCCAGTTTAATTGCTGCTAATTTATTAGCCACTGGGCTCTAACTGCGGGCATACGAATGAGAAAATCGAGATATATCCCAAAGTATAATATTCGACCATGAGTAAACTGCTTGTACAGTCATATATCACCAGGTTCCAGTTGGGGTGTTTCCGTACCTGTTCATACATGAACGGACACAGAAATAGTACACAAATAAGTTGGAAATCAATAATTATACTGAACTGGTAAATAAATGAATGAAAAAGGAATAAATAGAATTTCTATTCCTTTTCAAAAGTCTCAGCAACTGATTTTTGCACAATCATTATGAAAGCTTCAACATTTTCTCTGAGTTAATTATTCAACGGCACATTCAGAAGTTACAAGGAAGTTGCTGCGCATCACAGTGAGGGTTACTGTAAAAACTCCGAGAACTTGATTGAATAAACCTATTTCTTCCTCCCATATATAACTTATATTTGAGAAATATAAGCACATACGTAGGATTATCGAGCGTCATTCTTTAGCGCACTATTCGTGAATGGAACAGGAAATGGGAAACAGGATGACAGCAGCTCAGGTACCCTCTGGTAAACATTGTAAGGCAGCTTACGGAGTATTGGCGCAGATGCAGTTGCAACAAGAAACGCTGGAAAGCTGTAGAACGAGAGACTTGGCGCTAGCTCCGGGGAGGCTCAATGTTGTAGACATTGTGCAGCGAAATTCAGCTCTGGGACGCAAGGTATCTGAGAGTCAGGGCACTAGAGACGCGGGGTAATGGATTCGGTGGAGTGCGATTCATTTAATCTGCCCTCATTGCTCCGGGCCGGGCCATTGTGCGGATATCCCAGCTCGCGATATTGTGCTCGCCATCGGAACTGCCCCCACGCAAGCCACCCGGCGTCGCCTCCAACATCATCAGCGCACTGCTGTAAGCAAAGTCCACTGCACCCAAGAGACTGTGCCGATATTTTTCGTCATATTCTGTTGTGGTCTCCCAGGAGACTACCCGCCTGCTAATGGGTGATAACAACGCTACTCTCAGCCTGAGTGTCTCCAGTTCCAGTTCCTGTGGGAAAAAATGTTCATCATAGCAATTGCCCTACAAAAGGAAGTTCAAAAATCCATATCAGTTCTTTTTTAACCTCTGACAATGATGTGTACGTGTGAAAAACCCCAAGCTGCACCTTATACTATGGTAGGTCCCCCTGTAATTCAATTGTTACGTCATTTCATAGATCGGAGGAAGGCTAGAGAATACCGACTCTATTTAGGACCATTCCTTTCAAAGCTCTGCGGTATTCCAACAAACCATTTGGATGAGAACAACTTTATAAAATAACTCGAATGAGAAATTACATAGTATAAATCCTAAACACATATGTTCAGTCAAAACCGTAGTTTACCTTCTATGCTTCCTGTAGATAAATTCGAGTGAAATGACATACCGCTTCAAGGTTCTATTTATGCACAAGGAATAAGTCAAAAGCTTAAGTCCTTCTTCTGGCCCTAGACGTGCTAATCGGACCGCTCTGACCGCCGTGTCATAATGTGACAATGGCGTCTTTGGATGCGGTGTGGAGGAGCATGTACTCAGCATACCAATCTCCCGGATGTCATCGGGTTCGTTGCCCTTGAAACCGCTGTTAATCGGTCCAGTAGCTCTTCAGTTGTCCTCTCGAGGCTGAGTGCATCCGGCACCAGTCCCACCGCCAACGAAAAATTCTTGGCATTACGGGTACCGGAAATAGGGTCAGCGTCCTCGCACAAAGAATACAGCGCACAAAAAAGTTCTACGAGAATATTCGTTCTGGAATAATTGGAGTGGGTATAACTCCTAATGTCCGTTGGCAACTGTTTAAGTAACTTGATGTAGTAACAACATTTTCATGCTACACTTATATTATTTTGAATTTGCTGTAAACAACTTAGAGGAAATTGAAAACAACCGTTCCTTATGGAAACCCGATTACAGTTCATGCATAATTTTCAACTGAGTTAGATCAAATATTTACCCTAATTTACCGATGATCCCTTGTGGACGAACATGTGGCCTTCGATCAAGAAAGAGGTTCCGTCATACCTATTTACTAAAAAGACGGTAGAAATGATCGATACACTTTCCGTTCTATATCACTCAGTCCAATTTGTAGTACACGTCTAGAACATATTCTGAGTTAGAAGATAGTGAGTTATCTACAACAGAATTACCTTTATGGAAACCAGGATGGATTCAAAAAACTTATATGATACGCAACTCATCTTACACGAAACCTTAACTTTCGTAGGTGGGTCAGTAGATGGATTATGCATTTCTACACTTGTTGAACGCATTTTTCATCAGTATCGCAACGATTTCTACTACGGATAACACATCCATTAGTGCATGTCTAACAGGTATGCGACTCAAGTGAAAATTTCTTGAGAGGCAGGACTCAGTGCTTCATTCTGGATGCTGCAATAAAGTTGAGAGTTCACAAGTTAACTTCAACAGATATTGTTGTTCATTTACGACTTTGCGGATGGTATTACTTACAATATCAGACTATTCGTAAATTACACCGCATTTGTAGTAAAGCTTTAGCCTAGAAAGCTTATACTACCATCCAGTTAGAGCTTAAGAAAATGTCAGCATGATGCAAAGAATAGTAACTATCTTTTAATACACGTAAATGTAAAGTTGTACACGTCATGATTAACGAAATACCAGTAAAGGCAAACTTATAAATATACTGCCGAAAAAAAACAGTACGCCTGGAAAGACGATGTCGCTTTTCATCTAGTGTCAGCATATGCCACATGGGGGATAATAGATGTGTTGATAGTAGTTCCAATGTCGTCCGCCTACACATTGCACAGTCAAATGTTTTTTTTTTTATTCCAGTCTTTGATCACAATATCAACTTTTTTGACGATCATCGGTTTCAGTCCATAATGACCATCCTCAGATACTTTCTTCACCATGGCCATATCACTTTAGGACATGGTCTTGAAAAGATCTGAGGATGGTCATTATGGAATGAAACCGGTCATCGTCAAAATAATTGATATTGTGATCAAAGATTGGAATAAAAAAACATTCGACAGTATTGGATCACTGTTCGTATACGCGACTTGTCGCAGCTGGTGAGACTGTACAGTGGCATAGCTACCAGAGCGCCGTCTGTGTCAAACCTTTAATAGGGAATGCGCACAGCCAAAAGTCTCAGTGTGGTTCAAACGTGTGAAGCAAGTAGGCACCCATGCTACAGAGACGCACACGTGCTTCCTACAGTCAACTGGGCGAGTTTGAAAGGGATCACATTATGGCCTTCCAAGTGGCGGGATAGTCCTTTAGAGGAATTGCCACAGAAGTTCGGCGTTTTGCGTCACTTGTGCAATCATGCTGGTAAAGGCAGCAGTGGCAGATCGTACAGCTACCACACCACAGGGTAGGTTAGGTTAGGTTAGGTTACATTCTGTAGCGAAAATATTATTAGCAGTGGGACTACAGCCACCCCTCTGGCCTGTCTATCACTCACGTCACACCATCAAAGTGCACGGCTCGACTGGTGCGTCACAGAATCACTAGAAAGATGAAATGGTGTGCCGTGGTCTTCAGCGATGAAATCAGATTTTGCCTGCACGCAAGTGATGGTCGTTTACGCATACGACCAACACCTGGAGAGCGCTGTCTCGTAGGGTGCATTCTTCGAAGATATACTAACTTCACCGAGGCCTTATGGTCTGGGGGACGATTAGCTATAACTCTCGTTCACATCTGGTGTTTCTGAAGGGGACGCTAACCAGCGCTTGGTACGTGCAGAATGCTTTTAGACCCATTCTTGCCACAGGGAGGTGATGTGTTGATCAAAAAGGATATTACTCGCTCAGACACTGCCCGTAAAACTCAACGTGCTCTGCAAGACGTGCAGCAACTTCCCTGGCCAGCATGATTTCTGGGTTTGTCTCCAATCGAGCACGTGTGGGATACGATGGGACGAAAAGTGACTAGTGCATCTCGTCAAACAACGACTCTTACAGAACTACGTGGAAAGATCGAGCATGCGTGATATAATACACTACTGCCCATTAAAATTGCTACACCAATAGGAAATGCAGATGATAAACGGGTATTCATTGAACAAATATATTATATTAGAACTGACATGCGATAACATTTTCACGCAATTTGGGTGCATATATCCTGAGAAATCAGTACCCAGAACAACCACCTATGGCCGTAGTAACGGACTTGATACGCCTGTACATTGAGTCAAACAGAGCTTGAATGGCGTGTACGGGTATAGCTGCCCATCCAGCTTCAACACGATACCACAGTTCATCAAACGTAGTGGCTGGCGTATTGTGACGAGCCAGTTGCTCGGCCACCAATGACCAGACGTTTTCAATTGGTGAGGGATCTGGAGAACGTGTTGGCCAGTGCAGCAGTCGAATATTTTCTGTATCCAGGAAGGCCGTACAGGACCTGCAACATGCGGTCGTGCGTCATCCTGCTGAAATGTAGGGTTTCGCAGGGATCGAATGAAGGGTAGAGCCACGGGTCGTAACACATCTGAAATGTAGCGTCCACTGTTCACAGTGCCGTCATTGCGAACAAGAGGTGACCGAGACGTGTAACTAATGGCACCCATACCACCACGCCGGGTGATACGCCAGGATGACGAATACACGCTTCCAATGTCCGTTCACCGCAATGTCCCCAATTACGGATGCTACCATCATGGTGCTGTAAATAGAACCTGGTTTCATCCGAAAACATGACGTTTTGTCATTCGTGCACCCAGGTTCGTTGTTGAGTACACCATCGCAGGCGCTCCTGTCTGTGATGCAGCGTAAAAGGGCAACCGCATGGTCTCCGAGCTGATATGATAGTCCTTGCTGCTACAAACGTCGTCGAAATGTTCGTGCAGATGGGTGTTGTCTTGCAAACGGCCCCATATGTTGACTCAGGGATCGAAACGTGGCTGCACGATCCGTTACAGCCATGCGGATAAGACGCCTGTCATCTCACTGCTAGTGATACGAGGCCGTTGAGATCCAGCACGGCGTTCCGTATTATCCTCCTGAAGCCACCGATTCCATATTCTGCTGACAGTCATTTGATCTCGAGGAACGCGAGCAGTAATGTCGCGATACGATAAGGAGCAATCACGATAGGCTACAGTCCAACCTTTATCAAAGTCGGAAACATGATGGAAACATTTCTCCTCCTTGCACGAGGCATCACAACAACGTTTCACCAGGCAACGCCGGTCAACTGCTGTTTGTGTATGAGAAATCGGTTGGAAACTTTCCTCATGTTAGCACGTTGCAGGTGTCACCACCGGCGCCAACCTTGTGTGAATGCTCTGAAAAGCTAATCATTTGCATATCACAGCATCTTCTTCTTGTTGGTTAAATTTCGCTTCTGTAGCACGTCGTCTTCGTGATGTAGCAATTTTAATGGCCAGTAGTGTATATCTCAGGACAGTATTTGTCCCCTGCACGATAGACTGGCTGCCAGAGTCAGCACCTGCATAGCCGCTCGTGGAGACTACTCCACGTACTATTATGGGTGTTTCAGCATCAGTCGATACCTGATACCTCAGAACCACTTGTGTTATTTATCTGTATATGAAATCAGTTCATGTACTCCATATGAACTATTGCAACAACAAATCTGGGTGAACTGGAAATCTTTAAGAGGGTGTACTAATTTTCTTCCTGTAGTGTATTTGGAACTAAGTTGTAGGTGTGTAATCAGTTAATCGCCCTATTATTTAAGGCTTCGATTTATTGCTACGATACTTAGAACCTGCTGTTTATTTTTTAAAAAAGAAGACGTTTGGAATGTAGTTGTAAGGTCTGTACAGGAATATTCTTTTTATATTTATAAGACTACAGTCACTGTACATTTCTTTACAGAAGCAGTTTCGCGCATTTCATAATTGCTTGTAGGTTCGGACACCTACACTTATCCTTTCCTAGGCGATTTTGCTGACTCCCTCAAAGACAGCGCGCAGACCAAACAAAATAATCCTACCTAAACATCACAGATTTTCTTTGCGGCTACAGCAAGTGTTGCATCGAGTGAAACCTGCGCAGTGACTATTAGCACTTAAAAAAGATGGCCCGACGTTCGTAGTGTCTGCATGGTATGCTCCTTTTCTTCCGTATCTTCCAGTGTGCGAGGGCATGCTCAAAAGTAATGTCTCCGAATTTTTCTATGTGAAAACTCTTTAAGCTTTTTAAATAAAACAGACGTTATTAACATTTTACATCTTCATTCTGTAGCTTATTTCTGCCAACGAGGCACCAATTTGTTGATACCGTCACAGTAGAAAGTGTCACTTTGTTAACATAGCCACAATCTCACCTCTGTCTGCAGTACTTCATCTCTATCTAAGCGAAATCCTCGAAATTGTTCTTTAAGTTTTGGGAACAGATGAAAATCGGATAGGGCCATATCGGCACCGTATGGAGGGTGATCTATGACAGTCAACCCAAGCAGACGCATAGTTGCACATGTCACAGCGCTAGTGTGTGGTCTGGCGTTGTCACGCTGAAGCAGTAGTTGCTCCATGTGTGGAAAACTATTCGAATTCGAAACTCGATTACAGCACGCCGTTTCTCAAGCACCGAAACAGTTGCACTACATACCGCCATGTTAAAAGCTACAGTTCGGAGTTCTGTAGCAACTGAGGGCTGCAAATATGTAGACGTGAAGAATAAAGATAAAAACTGTTAAGAACGTTCTTTTCATTTAAAAACCTTCAAGAGTTTACACACAAAAATTCGGAGGTATTACTTTTAAGCATCCTTCTTTAATGCATGTCCACAAGTACAGGCGAATGGTAGTGAACACTGGCGAATCGCCTATTCGCGTTCGCCCCCATTCGGTCCGGTAGGGCCGCATCTAAGCGCAGGGTACTGAGGCTTCCTCGAGGCCCACACACCAAAAATTTAAAACAAAAAATCTCTTTATTACAATTCTGTGGTGCACGTCCCCTTATCGTCGTAAAAGATATAAATGTACTTAATTTTTTTTATAATAAAACAGCTCTGGAGTGGCTACATGCCCCCTAGAGCGGCACCTGCCCCTCGCCGGATACCGATGGAGTAAGCTGCCTGATGATGAACTGAACAGTAGTCGTAACCGGTTACCAGTAAAAAAATAAACATATTTATGTGGTTGCGACTGTTTCATTATAAAAAATTAAAATTTGTTATAACAGCTGGCTTTCTAATAGAAACAAGGAAAAATGTTTCAAAAAATTTTATAAACATAATTATTTGGTATGCAGTTATGCGGCTGAATTTTTCACTGGGTAGCTGATACGAATTAAGTCAACATTATAGTATCATACGACGCGCTGCGTAGCACCAAATTCCCACAGGCAACGGGTCAAACGCTTGGTCCTTTAGTTGGCGAGACAGCCAAGACTTTTAGAAGAATGGTCAACGGAAGTTTAGCAGTTTGAAGTGAGTGCGACTCGAGGATAGATCCTTTCTTTGCATACTTCATTTTTTCGAAGTCGACCCCTGTTGAGCGTCAAGCATGCTTTACTAACATCCAAATCACTCTAAAAATATATCAATCACTTACGATGACAGACATCAGTTGAAGAACGTCATTCTCAGAATTTAAGTTGATCAAGAAGAGGCTTCGAAGGCCAATGTTTGAAGACAGACTCAATATTTTTGCTACGCCCAGTATTTAACGTGATATGTTAAGAGAACCAAGTTATGAAAATATTGTAAGTATCTTCATTAGTATGTAGTGTACGCACAGATCAATTAGCTAGAAAGATTATTTAACATCTCTCCATTTTAACGCTGTCTTACAAGATGTGAGCTAGTGTGATGGTGCGGGCGATCATGGGTAAGATTGGGAGAGACTAACCTCGACGTTGAGCGCACCTAAGTCACAAACACACACACACACACACACACACACACACACACACACACACACAAAATATCATTTAAGACTTATTATTTTAGAAAATATTGAATTCGTATTAAATACAGACAAAATTTGCTTGATTAATACATTCATTTTGATATCATACATTAGGGTAAAAAACATGTTTTCTTAAAGTTGCAATACTGCATTGACAATACAGTTATATAAAAACGTGATAAAATTACATTTAATGTTTTAAGCACATACAAGTTTTGCGTTTATGCTAATGTTATTATAGTGTGATCAGTAATTTCTAGGAAACGTATGCTCTCTCACCTATACATTGAAACTCATTCTTTTCGAGAGGCAATGAAGCTTTCTACTTGAATAATTCTTTCTGTGATGGTTTCCTTTGTCATCATGTCATGAAATGACAGGCAACCTATGTTTTTCCCTAATTTGAGTAACCTGTTATAACATCTGTTGTGATGATTTTTTAACTGGTTTGGATTGTCTTTGTCTGGTGACAGATTAAGCAACCTTCGGCAACATATTTATCTCCTGAGAACGCCTTTGTCACAACCACGTCTCTTGCGTCATCTCAGCGTAATGCGCTTGATATGGGCTTCCCTGTGACCACGCCCACTTCCAGCAATCACGAAATGGCCGTGCCACCGCCACTCGCATGAAAACTTCGGTATCTGTCACTAAATCGCCGACATTTTATTTAAGAACCTGTATTTTGTTGTTGAATTCTGTGTTTTCTGGAATGATGGCTTCATATCACAGATATGTGATTTATGTTTTACTTCAAGTTATCTACTATATGTTAATGGTTCTGAGTTCCGTTTTACATCAATCATGAGATGTTGTTCTAATCATCGAGAGGTATCAGCAATAAATTCCTAACGATTGCATAATTATATAATTCCTCAACTAATAATATCAGTCCGCCCCTCACCCCACTATATCCCACAGATTAAAGTCGTATTAACAAATAATAATGCTCATGTAATAAGACTTAATTTATATATAATCGCAGTGGCGTAAAGAAAATAGTGAAAATTAATATTTACCTCATAGAAGCCACTGAGTTCTTGCACTTCGGGCAAGACCACCAAAAAAATAAATATGAGAGCAGAATTAGCTTGGAGTCATTTTACGTCAACTAAATGATGCTTAAACGACGATTCCGGATTGACTGAAACGAAAAGTTTGCAGACATTTTGAATTACCAATTTTGGATAACGACAAGGACGCTTGTTTTCATTCTGTTAACCAATCAAACTTTAAGGTTGCCCGCCCGTTTAGCTTTCCAGACGGTGTGCCGGCCAGTCTGTGGATGGTTTTTAAGGCGGTTTTCCATCTGCCTGGGCGAATACGGGCTGGTTTTCCTTATTCCGCCTCAGTTACACAATGTCGGCGATTGCTGCGCAAACACTTTCTCCACGTACGAGTACATGATAATTTACTCTATCACGGAGGCATTGGGGTTACACTCGTCTGGTGTGAGACGTTCCCGGAGGGTCCACTGGGGGCCGAATCGCACAATAAACCTGGGTTCGGTGTGTGGGGGCGGTGAGGTGAGAGGACTGCTGTAGCCTATCGTGGGGATGTGTACGACTGAGGCTACGGCGGGCACGAAGCCTCTCTCACGTTTCTAGGTCCCCAGTTCGATACAAGACAATAAATACTTAAAGGTTGCTCAGCAAGTAATGAAGCAATAAAGTTGGGACTTACTAAGAGAGGGGGGAAAAGAAATAGATCTAGAAACATACTGGAGTAGATGCGTAATTATGATTGTAATCAAAATTAATTGAATATGTAGAGCAATAAATAAAACTTATACAGTTTAAGTTTTTACTGGTCATCCAACACTAATACACCTTCCATCCAAAGGACTCCAACAACTCAAGGGCAAACGGCAAAGTCAACAGTGGAAACATCCCACATCCCTCCCACCAAGAAATCATAAGTTCCGGTAAGCTCACGATGACCTTCTTCTTCAACTGCACGGGTCCCTGCTTGTTCCTAGAGCGTGAAACCGCAATCAATGCGCAGCGCTATGAAGACACTTTGAGGAAAATGCAAGGCGCCATGAATACTGTTAGACGGAAGCATTCTATTACACGTTAACCCCGCCCCCACATTGCCACGGGGATTAGGTGTGTTTGTGTTGTCCTCGTCACATCATCATCATCATTCGTGATAGTGGCTAGATTGGATTGCTTAAAACATTGGAATGTGAAAAGTCTGAGACGTTGTACGGGCGCTGATGAACGCGCAGTTGAGCGCCCCACAAACCAAACATCAACCCACATTGCCAACAGAACCAGGACGCCGGGCTTCAGTGATTCCTCCGTACAACCGGTATCTTTCACTGTGTGATTTTCACAGCTTTGGCGACCTGAGGAAGGACATGTGAGGACTTCGTCTTCAGTCGGACGAGGAAGTGCAAGAGTCGGTGCGATTGTGGATTTGTCAGCGGGCGACCGCTGTCTGCAGAACAGGAGTTAATTGTCTCGTGTCCCACTGGGATAAATGTCTAAACGTGTGTGATGATTACATTTCAATGGCACCATTCCAGACTGCCATTGTGGCGGGTGTTCGGTTTTTGCTTGACTGCCCCTTATGGTAGGGCTGGCCTTCCATCAGTATCAGTCATACCGACAGAGTGAGAGGCAGGAAACCGAGGTATTTATAACAGTCAATGACGCGATTCCCCTCGTACTGGTGACCGAATATATTCCCGTTTTCTAGCGCTCTTGGTCAGTCTAATGTTTAATTTCAGAGCGTTCCTTTATGCAAGGTTTGCAGCCTGAAAAAGGTTGTTGCGTAACCCCTGTGGGGAAGTTGTGGAGTTACTATACGTAGCCCTGTTACAGAAAAGCGTTGTGTCTGCTCTGTATTGTCGCCTGAGTGCTTCATGAGTTGCTCCTGACGTTCTCTCTCGCACACCCTGCGGCTATGTCTTCATTGTTTGCTTGTACTTCATTTCTTCCGAGTACTCATACTTTTTGCACCACCACTGCGCACTCGATGGGCGTGCTCTACTTAGCAGTAGGTTCCAACAAAATTTCACTCCGGCACATAATTACTATTCTGCTGTGCATCAATATTTTTGTAGTCGGATTGTATGGTACTGGGGCTTTGAAGAAAATTATATCTATGATAGCTTGTGGTTGTCGCTTCGTGAGGACAATCACGTGAATTTTAGTGACATTTAACTTAATTCGCCAGTATTTTGTCCATGTTTCGGTATCCCTGGAGTCATGCTGAAGTCTTATTCTTATAATATCTGGTCGTCCGTGCTTGCAGAAGAATACAGAATCGTCTGGTTGTATTTCCCGATGCGAAGTCACTGGTCGGCCTATAGCTTTAAGAATACGCATAGTTTCTCTCCGGCTTTGATACAGTTCTGATAACGGCTCTCTTCCAAGCTGAGATACAGCTTTTCTGGGTAACGATGTGCGGTTTACGCATGTAACGGCTACTTGAGGCAGTTCCTTGAGCGCCATTGCGCTGATTTGGTTTTTTCCGTGTGTTTTCATGCTTTTCTGGTGTTTAAGACTTCTCAGGATTCTCTTGTTGATGATTCCTCCGATCTTCTGGGCTTTGTATTTTGAATCAGCTGCGAGATTTTCGGTCAGTCCTTCTTCCACCAGCACTATTTCTGCGGCGTTGCTTAGTTCTGCCATGAGGTCGAAGTTAATTTCAAAACACATCAGCAATGGCATTGGCTTATCAGCCGAGGTGTAAGCCTGCCCATTGAGCTCTGTTAATGGTGGCAGTCTGGTCGGTGTCTCCATGAAGAAAGGAGCGAGATCTAATTCTGAGCCGTTTAGTTGAATGGACATCACCAACTATTTCGATGCTCAGTCAGGGCCCTGTTTATCTACTGCTAGAAGAGATTCACTCTGGTCTTCATTGTTCTTTTTTCTTAAGGCACCATTCATTATTGAGCCAGTTGAGAAGTTGGTGAATGAACTGTGGGACTGCCTCCGCTTAGCGACCTGTACCTTCGAGTGGAGGATAACGCTGCTCCATTTATTGCGGTGGTGCTGGGGTCGACTGTATTATTCTAGTTTCCGTCTCATCTGTAGCCGATATTCATCCCAATTACTCTTTGAGGCTTTTAAGGTGCCTGGTGATTGGAATTGAAACGTTGCTGAAAACACCACAGGGTAGTGATCAGATGAGAGCACGTGTATGACTTCCGCAGTGTCGATCCAGGGATTCCGTTAACAATGCTGGTATCGAGGACGTCTTGCGTATTTATATCGAGTGTGTAGCTCGTTGGTTGATTATGTCCACGGATTTGCATGCGCACTCGTTCTGCTGCCTTTTGCAGGGTACAGGCCCTGTGTGTAATCGTCCTGGACTGCCACATTATCCTTTACATTATGCTCCAAGGCTCTTTTTTCCAGTTTAGAATATGTCAGTTGTATCTTATTCCTATAGGTGTTATGTAGAGTGCAGTGACGATGACTGTGCCTTGTATGGTCTCCATTGCGATTGACGTGCATTTTATGTCTTTTAGTAACGGCCGCCGTGCTTTGTAATGGCGAAGCTAGTTCCTGATGTACATAACAGTTCCATCACCAGCTGTCGGTCCGTCGTTGCAATGGTATGTACAACTTAAGATGTTTGTTCGAAACGCCAGTTTTAAGTGTGTTCCGGAAACGAGAAAAATGTCTACGTTTTCATCCTGCAGGAAGTGCTTGAATTCCTCCAGGTGGTGACGCAGAGATTGGACAAAGATATGGCAACACCGCAAGAAATGCTTTCTTGAACATAAATGCAGACGCTAACCACGTATGAACGTAGTTCCTCCGTTATTTGACCACGAATGGCACCTGTGTAACGTCCTCAGTACGTTGCAAGTGTCTGGCATGGCCAGATCAGGGTTCTATGTGGTTGTGAGTGCATTATATCGGAGCTCAGTGAAATTAAACGTGAGAAAATTGTAGGCGGATGCTTCTGTAACCAAGAGAGCCGAAGTGACTGCTGTTTCACGAGACACGTTATCTAACATTTATACCGCATACAAGGAAAGCGGAAAAACATCATCCACTAAATTACAACGCAAACGAAAGTGTGTGTTGTGTGATCGTGTCACAGTCATTAAGGAGGACAATGACGAAAAATAAGAGAAGAGAAACTGAAAAAGTCATTGCAAAACTGAAAGTCGCACTCGCGAACCCTGCCAGGACCAAATCAACACACAGAGAGCTCCATAAGCAGGGAATTGCAGAAGACTGAGGAGAAATTCCAAAGCGAACCATCAGTGATGAAAAGGTCCATAATAGAAAAACTCGATGCCAGACCCATAAAACCTGGAGCTACAGGGCAATGGAAGGAGGTCATTTGGTAGGATTAGTCTTGTTTCACACTATTTCCAACTTTCGGTCGAGTTTAAGTCTCAAGAGTGAAATATTGTGATTCTATGACGATTTGGTCAGCCCTGTGATGGCATTCCATGGATCCCCTGCTTACCCTGCAAGGTAGTGCTACTACCAAGGACTGTATGACCATTTTTGGTGATCAAGTCCATCCATGGTACAACGCTTGTTCTCTGGTGGGAATGGTGTGTTTCAAGACGAGAGGGTCCTTGTTCAGGCCGCTCGCATCGTCCAGCACTAATTTTATGAGCAATAGGATGAATTATCCCTTCTCCTTTGGCCACCCCTGTCATCAGATCGTAGTTTAACTCTCAGCTTTTGTGATTTACATTTTAGAGCATTGTGCGTGATTCTCTATCCACCTCCATCGTTGTTACCTGAACTTACCACTATTTTGCAGGAATAACGGTATAATATTGCCTTGAAAACCTTGCAGGGCCTCTATTTACCCAATCCGACACGACTGGGAGCTGTTTTGAATGCCGACGGGTTTCATACACCTTAGTAGTCAGGGTAATATGTTGTGTTTTTAGCGTTTCCTTATTCTTGTCCACCTCCTGTGTATGTCGTTTGTGTGCATTCCATACTGCTAAATCGGTGTCTTCCATTCATCTATTTCTGAACACAACCGGTCTGTATGGACTGACTGGTGGCCTTTAGCTAGCCTCTGATGACCTCTTGTACGGGTGCGGCGATGACTGATAGTGGTTCAGATACATAGTAAACTATCGTGGAAAGCCCACGTTCAGGATTTTGTTCAAAAACTTAATGCTGCCATTTTTACTATTCGAACGGTATCTGAAGTAAGTGATCGTTCGACACGAACATTAGTCTACTTTGCTTACTTTCATTCGTTTATGTTGTATGGTGTTACATTTTGGGGTAACTCTCTCCGTTCTAAGAGATATTTTGGCTCAGAAACTGGTGGTTCGGGCAATAAGTGGTTTTAGTTCACAAAACTCTTGTCGACCCCTGTTCACTAGTCTGGGTACTCTGACATTGGCCTTTCAATACGTATATTCTTTACTGTCGTTTCTTGTTAACAGTATCAGCTTATTATCAAGAATATGCAGCTTTCACTCCGTTAATACTCGGCAGAAATCGGACTTGCATTTGGATCGAACTTCCTTAACACTTGTACAGAAAGGTGTGCGGTATACTGCTGCATCCATTTTCAATAAGCTGCCACAAGAATTCAAAAATCTTAGCAGTAATACACGCACTTTACTATCGAAAGTTTCGTCATGGGTCACTCCTTCTATTCTGTTGAGGAGTTCCTTGAAAAATTAAGCTGATTCTTATGTTATATTGTTGACTGCATTTACTGAAACTTATGGCTTGACTGTTTTCGGGTTCATAAACATTTTATTTATATCTGTTATTACTTTTATGTTGTAGTTTCATGTTCTGACACGTCCCATGACCTTGGAGATTTGTTCCTCAATTTGGTCCTACGGAACAGACGTGTATCTAAAGAAGTAAATAGTTTGGCGTGGGTTTCGTTAACATCAGCGACAGTTTAACTGTGTGATTAGTGGTCCAGCAACTTAAGATGGCTTCGCTGTGATCCGTGCTAGCGTTTGTCGTTGTTGTCTCTTCGGTCGCTTCGCGGCAGTTTTCCGTTCTGTTTGAGTAGCAGGTATCCTTCTGACGACGACACAGACTAATAAGTAGGGTCTGGTCCGTGAAGCGCGTCGCTCCATTATTTGCGGCTTTATTTCTTGAGTTCTGCTTTGCTGGCGTGGTGGTGCAAGGATTACTCTGTTGTGTGTCTTTCTTATTGTTATCCTTCTGTTGTGTGGTTTGAGACCCATCTGTTGTTACCTTGAATTTTTCTATCTTATGCAGCCTATATACCTAGTTAGATGGTCCGTTGTAGATTTTCTTGATCGTGGGCTCATCCACTGTCGTGTCCTTGTCCGCATTTAACACGTCTGAGCAGCATAGTACAATTATGTTCCTCTGCGGTATAGTTCCTGAGACTCCTAGCATTGACTGAAGCCTCTGCTAGTTTGTAGGGTTTCGACGGTTACAACTTGGCTGTGAGTAGTTGTCTGTGCTTCCCTGTCTGTGAGATGATAATTAATCGCACTGTCGTGTTCTTCTGAGAGCCTGGTACTTTTAGCCAGTCGACGAGCGTTACAGCAAATTTATCTCCATCTCTTCGTTGGATATTTATGTTGTGACTCCTTTGATGACTGCTCTGATCCATTTTGGCTTTACTGTCCGCATCGTATAGCACGGTAGAATAACCATTTCCATCCTTTGACGCCATCAGCTGTATTTGTGTGCGTAAGTTTCAGTTGATCGCCGCCGGCTTGTTTGTCTGTGAAGTGTAAAGTGGAGTTATTTCCCAGCCAAGTATTTAGTTTCTTATAATTTTCTGTGTACTGAAACACAAGGGATGGTATCTTCTGCCTCGTTCTTGTTATTGTTGTTGTCCAGTGTTGGCATCTTTTCTGTTTGTACTTCGTCTCGTAGAACGTTGAACGAGTTATTTTCTAGCACTAGTGCTACTGGTGATGCCTTCTGTCAGTCTGGATTGTTTCTTCATCGGCGGTTTCATGCAATCTCCGTTTCTGCCTCCTGATGCGTCACTTGTGGCGGTTACATCAGATTGTTTCTACTTGGGGTCGCAGGTAGGTAGTTCTACCTCCATGTTGTTGCCACTATGTGGGTCCGATTCAATAAGCGTAAGTCCGATTCCATCTGCTGTGTCGCTATATTAGGGGGCAACCGATGAGTCTGTCAATGGAATGAACTCTGCCGGACAGCGATCGTCCAACTCCTGGGCGCGTGCATCATGTCTCGCCTCAGAATGATCCCACTCGCTTCCGCCTGCTCTGCGGACGGTTACATTGTCATTTTATTACTTCCTCGAGTGGCCGACTTACGTGACCGACGGTCACATGGGATGGTAGCATCACAAAACCCACGACTTTCACAGCCACTGCCGTAGTCGCGTCCTCGTCCATTGATGACAACAAAGATACGAGAGTATCCAGGTGAATGACAGTAGATCAATCAAGGAAGCCCTCTTATGGATGCCAAGAGATTAGAAGACATTCATAAGACAACATAATGGAATATAGCTACATGACATTAGAAAACGTGCTAGAGTAACACAGTTTGCTGAAGACAGCAATGCATAAAGAAATGAAGGGAAGAGACTTATCCATCAGTTATGTCAAATGGCTGATGCTGATGAATTCTTGCGTAATATATACGTGTAACATTTGATTGTCTGATAACGTCAGTCTTTCCCGACCAGACAGGTGATATGATTTTCTCAACTCTGTTTTCTTCGTCGGTATCTTACTAAAAAATTAAAGCCGTAAGGCACTGTTGGCTTGGAGTCCCCAAAAGGCAGGATCTGAGGTCTAATTGGAAAGTTTTTTCTGTCCTTCGCGCACAATGGCACCTTTCCTTTTGAAAGTGTGACAATTGTGTGTTTAAGTGTATCCGATAACTGCAGTTGATTGTAGAGGGTGTGTGCAGAATGCTGTCATGTTTGTGCTGGATAAAACAAGGAATAGGTTGAAACCTGGTGCCATCACATGGCTTGCTCCTCTCGAATAGCACCAAGGGGTTCGCCGAGCTCAGCAGCCCCAACCGACGGACGGATGCGCATCAAGTGTCTCATGCTCTAACTTCATGAGACACTGCGGAGAGGTTTGCAATTTAATCCAGGACAATGGCGCAAAGTTTCGTGATCAGAAAATACTAACCCAGCACCCCTACTCCCTTCCCCCTGTTGCACAAAGGCAAAGGGATAGAAGCGAAGAGCACTTGGCGTACTCGAGTGGTTATCTATCCAAGTACTGGCCACGTCTGACGTTGCTTAACTTTGTGATGTGACGACAACCGGTGGTTTCAACGAGTCAAGGCGGCTGACATGAATTCTTAGTCTCTGATGCCATCAACATCTCTCTACACATATTAAATATTGCGTCATCATTCCATATCCGGCAGGTTCAACATCTCGGCACTAAGTCATTCTCCATCCTCTTCAGTATTACAATAACAGGACTCTGGAACAAACTGTCCAATGGACTCCATAAATTTCTAACCCGTATCTGTTTCACTATTCTTCATGTGATTGTTCAAGTATTCAAGGCATATTAAACTATCCACAAAGTAATTAGAATGAAGTTGGAATACTTCGGTGCTGATATTTCGGCTGTAAATCATTCACCAATCTTCAGGGGGAGCCAGACGGACCAACAGAAAATCCTTTCCGCCCACCTTGCATGCCGTTAAGGCGAGTCAAGTCCGTATGATCAGATGGCAATTCATGGTCAAAGCGACAGAGCAATGTGCTACCGTGACTCCTCTGTGAAGGAAATTTTTCCACAAATTCTCGTCGACAGGGGGCAGTACCTATGTCTATGAGAGACAACTCTTGGCAGTTGCTGGGTCTCCATGTCGTCAAACTTAAAACCGTGATCAAGATTAATTAAATCGATGGTCAAACGTATTTCATTAGCTTCCCTGGGAACTGAATCCTAGAATAATGAACGATGAAACAGATGTGTACTCTATAGCTTGGCTTTCCTGACTACAGTGCTCGGACAATGCTGATTTATTTTCTGTCTCTCTCCCATCCTAACCGAGCGACGTCGTGCAGTGGTTGGCACACTGGACTCGCATTCGGGAAGACGACGCTTCAGACCCGCGTCCGTCCATCCAGATTTAGGTTTTCCGTGATTGCCCTACATCGTTCCTTGCAAATTCCGGGATGGTTCCTTCGAAACATCACGTTCGATTTAGTCAAACGTATTTCAGTAGCTTCACGATCGATTTCCTTTCCCATCCTTGGGGCAATCCGAGCTTGTGCTCCGTCTCTAATGACCTTAATGACGGGACGTTAAAATCAATCTTTCTTCCCTTCCATCCCACCTGCTAACATTATACCAATCTTTTTCGCGCTTCGTCGGGACAAGAAACTTTTCTTCTATGTTTAATTCCTTCTGTACAGTTTCCATGAATTTCTGTTAGTACGAGGGCGTGCTGTAAAGTAATTCCTCCACTATTTTAATGTAAAAACACTTTCAATTTTTAAACTAAACAAACGCTATTTTGTTCTACATCATTATTCATGTCTATATATTTTCAGCCCTCTGCAGAAAGAGGGCTCGAATTATAGTGTGTTACACGACAGTAACTATGTCGATCCGAGAGAAACAGCGTGATGTAAACGAGTTTCGAATTCGAAGAGTTCGTCCACACATAGAACACCCTTTTCTTCAGGATGACAACGCCACACCACACACGAGCGCTGCAATAATCCGACGCCATGGGTTCACTCTCATCGACCATCATCTGCACGGTGCCGACCTGACCCCATACGGCTTTCATTTGTTTCCAAAACTTAAAGAATACCTTCGAGGATTTCACTTTGATAGTGATAAAGTGGTGCAAGCAGAGGGGAGATTGTTGCTTCATCAACAAAGTCAAACATTCTACAATGACGGTATCAACAAACTGATCTCTCGTTGGGAGAAATGTGTTCGTCGCAAGGCTACTGTGTTGACTAACAGACATTAAGAATAAAGATGTTGAATGTTAATAACATCTGTTTTATTTAAAAAGCCTTGAAAGTTTTCACATAAGAAATTCGGAGGCGTTACTTTTCAGCACTCCCTCGTATACCATCAATGAATCCTAAGTTCTTCAAAGAATGTAAATTCCATATATAAATCACCTTCAAACTTCTGATTAATTCACAAATGAGCCAATGTGTTAAATATTTGTCGTTAAGCCTATAAACGGGAAAAAGGCTAGAAAAATTTTGAAATTATGTTTAAATTTATTGGAAGCTGCTAAGTGCTGCCATTAGCAAACACGGGTTGAGTATAGTCTGGGTAATTTGCGCTCCGTTTCAAGTCAACGTAAAATGTTTCACCCATCTCAGTGTTGATGACGTCATTTCTCCCGAATTATAAGACCTAAATGATATAATACTACAGCTACATTCTGTGGTCTATGTGGATACTGTCTGCAAAATGTGTTCTGAATAGAGTTAGTATTAAAGAAGCAATAAATCAAAACTTCATGTCTGATGCGACAGGTTTACTACATGAACAGCGAGAGCGTAGTAAACGATAGTAGTTTTCCCTTTCATCATTTTATTGCTCTCAGCGCGAAAAAGTAATGTAATGATTTCAAATTATGTGTAAAGTTTGATTCAAGTGAGTAAGTGCTTCCATTCTCAAACACTGCATGAATACAGTGTGGGTACCTAACGCGTTGTGAGTTGCGCTGCCTCAAGACTTACACACAGTTTCTAATTGTTGTCTCACTGAGTTATACTTTCAACATAATAATATAGTTTCTGATTCTTGCCTCACTGCATTATACTTTTAACATAATGGTATACCTCTTAATGAGTATACAACGACAGCATTTTAAGTTTTAATTCTGTCAATAATTATGCAAAATAATGCAAATTACATTTTTGTTGCCTTTGGAAGGTGTTAGATAGGTAAACTGTAAATGGAATTGTGTACCACGAACCGGGTTACTCGTTTAGTAATATAGATTACACAAATTCGACAGAAACGTAGTGAGAAAAATAATAAGTAAATAAACTGTAATTAGTAAAAGCATGGTGTGATGAGGCCACCTAAACGTGGAACATACGTATTTTCTGACTGTCGTAATAGCCAATGCTGACTTCGTCTCCCATAAACGATGTTCTAAATCGAAGACATGACGATTATCTGCCACGTAAACAAATGATACGTGCATTATTGACGTGTTTGGAAATTGCCTTTGAAATTCATTGCTTGCAAATGGGTAAAGCCCTGTGCAGTGCTAATGGTCAGAGGCAAAATCCATTTGGATACAGGTCCAGTCGAGTGCACCACCCATTTACTGAACGAACGTGCAGTAGTGGCGGTCGCTGTGAAGCTCTTAAATTAAAAAGACCCTTGCTGGCATTACGAGGACTCAAAAGTACTTGCAGCCGGTGTAGCTGCATTTGCTTCGAAGGCGCGCCGCGCTGAAAGCCACGTAATTACTGCTAGCGACGGCACAGACAGCAAAATGCTCCGTACATGTCCCCCCAACCATGCCCAGCAAATGATTAAAGTACATATTTCTCACATCCATATCTACCTTTTGTTAAGTGGCACAATATTTCCGTTGCTCAATTTTGGTATAAAACATTGTCGAAACCGAAATAAGGGGAGATACAGTAACACGACTTACTATCACCTGATCACCAAAGCGACATGCAGCCGGAGTGCCGTCGCTTGGTGTCCAAGAATGTTAGGGCAGATGTTATGCAATCCTAAAGTAAGTATTTTGAGATGCGTCAATGTTATGGAATGCATAAATGAGCGGTACGATGTCTACAATAAGCAATGCGTGTGGAATACGTGTTATTTAACTCCTTACCTTCCGTTACAAATAACTACGTTGGTGGTGCTATCTCAAAAAATAACAGACTATCGTCTGTGATGGGTCCATTGTTGAGTTACGGCTATTTACATTTCACGACTGGTTGTCGACGATGGTCTTACTCGTTACAAGAACTTTTAAAGAGGCAGTGCTTACATGGCATATACATAGAGGTTACAAAAGTCGTGGAATAACTCCTAATATCGTATCGGACTTCATTTTGTCCATCATAGTGCAGTAACTCGACGTGGTATGGACTCGACAGGTCGTTGGAAGTCCCAGGATTTATTTATTTATTTATTTATTTGGGTGAACGCATTGATGTCTCTATTACGTGCCATAAATGTTCGGCGCGATTCATGTCGGACGATCTGATCTGAGTGGTCAAATCATTAGCTCGAATTCGTCCAGAATGTTCTTCAAACCAATCGCGAACGATTGTGGCCCGGTGACATGGCGTATTGTCATCCAAAAAAATCCCATACTTGTTTGGGAACATAAATTATATGAATGGCTGAAAATGGTATTCAGGTAGCCGAACATAACCATTTCCAGTAAATTATCGGTTCAGTTGCACCGGAGGACCCACTCTATTTCATGTAAACGTAGCCTACACCATTATTGAGCGGCCACCACCACCTTGCACAGTGCCTTGTTCACACCTTGGGTCCATGGCATCGCGGGGTCTGCGACACACTCGAAACCCACCATCAGTTCTTACCAACTGAAATAGAGACTCATATGACTAGGCCACGGTTTTCCAGTCATCTAGGGTCCAACAAATATGGTCACAAGACCAGGAAACGTCGTGCTGTTAGCAAAGACACTCGCGTCGGTCGTCTTCTGCCATAGCCCATTAACGCCAAATTTCGTCGCGCTGTCCTAACGGATTCGATCATCGTACTTCCCATATTAATTTCTGCGGTTACTTCACACAGTGTTGTTTGTCTGTGGACACTGACAACTCTACGCAAACGTCGCTGCTCTCGGTCGTTAAGTGAAAGCCGTCAGCCACTGCGTTGTCCGTGGTGAGAGGTAATGTCACAAATTTGGTGTTCTCAGCACACTCTTGTCACTGTGGATCTCGGAGTATTGAACTTTCTAACAATTTCCGAAATGGAATGGTCCATGCGTCTAGCTCCAGCTACCATTCCGCATTCAAAGTCTGTTAATTCCCATAGTGCTGGCATAAATCACTTAGGACACCTTTTCACATGAATCGCCTGAGTACATATGACAGCTCCGCCTATGCACTGCCCTTTCATCCATTGTATAAGCGATGCTACCACTATCTATATACGAGTGTTGCCCAGAACATAATGTACCTCACTTTATTTCTTCAACAATTCTTTATGAAAATAATGAGAATTACACACTCGAAAGAACGGTGTTTTATCTACAAACCCTATTTTTCCAAGCAATCTCCATCGCGTTCTATGGCCTTCCTCCAGCGCGAAACAAGGGCGTCTATGCCCTTTCGGTACCAATCCTTGTCCTGGCGTCGGAGCCAGTGCTTCACTGTGTTAATCTCCTCCTTATCGTCCACAGAATGACTTCCACGAATGACATCCTTTAATGGCCCTAGCAAGTCGAAGTCCGAGGGGGCTAGGTCAGGTGCTTCAGGTGTGACAGCCGTGCATGGTCTCCCGACAGCTGCAAATCGTGGAGCTCCACCGATGACCTCACCCTTCGTGCCAGGCGTCTAACTGTACTTCTGTCGACAACAGATGCTCCATAGACTTTGCACAAGCGTTTGTGGATATTCACCACAGTTTTTTTTCTCTGCTACGCTATCTGTTGGAACTGACGGAAACTTGGTGCGCTCATTCAGGAGACTTCAGATATTTCATACCTAACGTTTCGCATTCGTAGCATTGTTTTCGGCTGAGAAAAAAAAACGCGGTGCATTACTTTCTGAGCAACCCTCGTATGTGCATATCGCTAACTGATGACCTTCGTTACCTCCGTGTATCCTACATCCAACTTCTTTTTCTAGTTCAGGAAATAAACTAAAATCTTTGTGCTTGATAGTAACATATACTTTACACCATGTGCTTTCCACGTGTAATTTGTTTACGTTTCTCCGTGTTACAAGCAGGTGGCATTGTCTGCTTGGAGAAAGCTGTTTATCACAGTGTCACAGATAATGGTAATTACCGTTCGTTTTTGGTCATTCTGAAGTAGAATGTGTATAGAATATGCTGTAACATGCTAATATACACTGCACTATCGAATAAGCGGTAGTTTATTCCATCACAACAATACAGCGATAGATTTTCATGCAACACTGGGTCTAATTCAAGTGGAATAATTTCGAGAATTTTTTTGTGTTTTGTGAGTATTGCGGCTATTTCAGTTATTTTATAATGTAAATTGTATTGACTTTGTATATATACTAAAATTTTGGTGAATCGCACGAATCTTTTACTAAATTTCGCAGTTTGAGCTTATTTTGTCCCTGAATAATGCACTGACCATCAATAAAACCTTTTCGCTCACAAAATATGACCGCAGGACTGAGAAGGTTAATGTTAACTGCAGCAAAATTCAGTGCCGGGAATGCCGAATGGCTGTGCAGAGAAAATTCCGCAACATCTTAACTGAATGATATATCCTCGTGGATAGAAACTTACAACAAACTGGATCGTTCAAGCCGCAGAGAGCAGCCCAAGGTCCTCGACGTAGAACTGTTCGGACAGAAGAATTTGAGGAGATAATGTTAGAGACTAATCATAAAGAAGCGGTGACGTGCATGTCCGTCAGATACAGACTTTGAAGAATGCGGTGCTATTTTTTGTTGCTCACGGATGAGGCCACTTTCAACCGTGTTGGTATTACAACTATAGCAGTTGCCATGCTGCGGCTATAAAAATCCATACGCAATGCTCAACTCAATTCACCAACAACTGTTCTCTATCAACGCGTGAACTGAAATTATTTTGTTGCTAAATTGGGACAAACTGCAGGAAATAACGCCTGAGGGATAATAAGGAAAGAAGGTCCTATGGACATACGGCCGGAAATGCGGTCCAAGGGAGATACATCAACTTGAAGATGGTGATAAGAAATCTTTAACAATGTAGTTTCAGTGATTGAAAGCGCTCATTAGAACACACCATCCATGTGAGGATGTCCAGTCTGTACTGGTGTTTCAGCTCTATACTCAAGAGGGTACTGATCCGGAGCGCCATCATGTAGGAACCACATTATCCTTCGTACTACCGAAGGCACGTCTGCCAACTGGGTGAAGGGTCACCCGCAGGAAGTGCAGATATGCCTCGACCGTGGCCGTTGTGGAAGAACCAGTAGTTACCACTAGGCAGTCGCCATTAATCACTGCCCACACTCTGAGGCTGAACTGGTGCTGATGATTCGCTGCTACCATACGATGGGGATTCTCCGTAGCCCACAGGTGGATATTTCGAACATTGACGATACCGCCCCTCGTAAAGTATTTTTACCAGTAAATAGGATGGATGACAGAAATCAGTGCACAGTAGCGCCCTGTGCAACGAACCAGCGACAAAATCCTCGCTGCGCAGGCAAGTCCGTACATAATAAGGCCTACACGAGTTGTGAGTATTGCGGATAGTAGCAGATACCGTGGAGAATGTTCCACACAGTTGTCTGGCTTACCCAACCAGGCCACCTACCTGGAAGTGACGCAGGGGTCGCTGTCAAAGATCTTCTCTCTCCATCTTCCAGTGGGTGTACATCCCTTGGACCGCATTTCCGGCCGTATGTGCATATGACCTGTTTTATTCCTCATCCTCTCAGCGATGTTTCCTAAAGCTTCTCCCCATTTAGCAAAATCACCTCGTATACATCTATAGAACCTTATTTCCTGCAAACCCGTTTGAATGGTGCATGTTACCTGGTATTAATTGAAGATGTGCTCACCAGTTGTTGAAGACCTCTTGTTGACAGTAACAGTATGTGGTTTCAACACGATGATGCACCACCCTTCTCCGATATCGATGACCGTGAGCACTTCAACAACTGGTACTTTCACTGGTCGATTGTAAGGGTAGGTTCTGTCCCATAGAGCGTCATCATTCTATCTCACTTTTACGGATTTTTGAGGGTTTGTATAAAGCCATTGCTATATGTAGCTACAGATAAAAGTGAGTAGGATTTCAGGGATAAAAAGATGACGATTATGGATTTAGGGCGTTAAATTGCATGGTCATCAGTAGCCCTATACAAAATAATTAGAGAAGAGTGTGATTAATATTGAGTAAAATTGTATGATATTGTAGAACTAAAGAATATGTCGAACGGATATGAAATACATTATGGAGCTCCATAACAATGCGAAGCACAGAAAAAAAAAACTGTTTAGAATAACTATCGATAAAAACCATTATAAAACAGCAGAACAAATATACTTAAAGGAATTTACTGTAGCTTGGTGACCACTTGATAACAGATGGCTCAACTTCACTCTGATATACGCTAAAATTCATTGCGGAAGGGGGACGGACAAAGTACCAAACAGTAAAAGCTGTGCGGCACGAGTCTTATAGTCATTTAAAATACTAATCAGGTCATGTGTAAGACGCCGACTAGCCCTCATGTTAAAAAATAAAACACCTTCGATTAAAATATGGTGAATCGACACCTGTGTTTCCTAGATGTCACTCACTGGAGAGTCCTCCCCACGTAGGTTGAAAGCATGTACCAAGGAGTTTAGTCCCAATCTTAGTCACGTGCAGGGGTACCTCTTCAGCTCGTCATGGAGGGAGTCGTATTGACCGCAGCTTATTTCCCTTCATTTACAACCACTGAGCCTCTCATCAACGCATGGGCCACTCGCAGGGGTACTGAAGAAGGTGAATGTATGAGAGAGGTAGCATCTTTGACTGTCGCATCAGGAAGTTCATTACCCCGGATTTCCAATTGCTGGTAACCAACAGAGTTATCTCCTTCACCTAATTTTGCATACCCTGGACGATATTGTGTGCTGGCAAGAAGAGTGCTTTCGGAGTTGGAGTAGATGAAGAATTTCTTACCATGATGTTACTCTTCTCTTCCAGTGCCCTCAAGATAGTAAACAGTTGTGACTAGTACATACAAAATTGCTCTATGCGTACTGCTGCTACGAACCGATCGGGAAACATGACTGAGCAGCTGATTAAGCCCCCCCCGCTTAGGTCCATCAGAGTAAACACTAATAAAATGAAGGTGAGGATTTCAAATCCCATAAAATTAATTTTTAACACCGTTATCTGTGGTACATCTCTTACTCCACCCATTCAATTTAAAAACTAACCTCTGCACCAGCCACAGGGTCCCGCTACTCCATCCATGCCTTAATTCTATCGGCTTGTAAGGCCTCAAGGCTCTTTCTGCCATGGATCCCAAATAACCTCATTGTCTCTGGTCGGTAGCTGAACAATCTTTCCAGAGGGGATCAGACAACGAAATAGACAAGCACTTACGTGCATGGTGAACTATTAAGAGAAGCTGCCGTAAGGATAGTGGGAGCCCACCAGCCTCCACACACAGGCCATGAATTGTCCTCCCCCCTCCCCTCCCCCTTGACATCTTAATAATTACGTCACGGTACATCAGTCACACCATGTAGCCCCCTACTAAAACTCCGTCTCTAGTGAAAGCCGAGGTCACTCTGCCCTTTCAGGAAAAAGCGGGCTCTGCATGATGGTATCTGAACAGGTTTTCCCTAACTTTACAGCCGCGATAATTCTTTTTTCCTACTGTGTAGAATCATCCTCTGTCAGCGTTAAAATTTAGTTTACCGTGTATAACCTGGAAAGCTGTTTGGTGAATTTACTAACAGCGCTGATGTTTCTGTTTGCTGCAGGTACCAGCGCCAACGGCAATACATCGAAACTCCGGCCGACGCGATCCACCGAGGAAGAGTCAACCACCGTCACATCTGGTGAGTAGGAAACCAGCTGCACATACACCTTCTTGCATTTTCATCTCAATAACAGATTCTACGCTGATAAAAAAGAAAGAAATATGCTTCGACTACGTCCGAGATGCAGGTCAATGAGTGCAGGGCAATTTCTTTCCCTCTGCTTGGAAGCAACAACGACTAAATGCGAGTATTCACCGTCAACGTTCAACATATCATTAGAGTAAATCTGTTTCCTCCATGCAGTACAGATAGTCTGCCATTGAATTAAGGAGAACAAGATCCCTGCTCCTTTCTTATTTATAGGTTACTTACATTCCCGCAGTAGAGGCGGGTAGTCACGGTCATGTTATCACTAATCAGCCGTTGAATGCAAATTTTAAAGGTACATTGATAAATATAAAAAATTTATCTGAAGCTTGATGAGGTGTTGACGATGTATGAGTATGATGGTGCTATGGGCATTGTATAAAGTTTTCCAGGTAAGGAATCTGGATATAGGTGGGAACGAAAGAGAAGTAAAAGGAGATAGGATGCAGTATCAGGTTTGGGAAGGGCCAAGAGGTGGGATGTATTGGTAGGACGCTGGTAGGGTTTCACTTATACTAGGGAAGGCTGTGCAGTTGCCTTCATTTGAAATGGAACAGGGAAGAGCCACGAGGTGTTAGGAGGCTGGTATGGTTTTATTTATGCTAGGGAATACTGTATTCAAGCTTGCATTTGGAATGAAACAGATAAGGTCTTTAAAGTTGATAGGATGAGTAGCTGTCAGCAATGATCTCATGATCTGGGGAAGGAAGACGGTTCAAAATATCCTGAGAAACGACATGGTTTCTGTGGAGACATAAGGAAGGTGGAGCGTCGTGGTAGGCGGGCGGCAACTGGCTAGGGTTCCCATGACTGTGAGATGCAATCGTGTCTTGCGGTCCGATTTTGTGAGAAACAAGGCACTGACGATGCAATTTCATGTGTTTAATGCGAACACTAGTACGCAAAAGTGACGTTATTGGCGAAGTGGAAAAAGTAAATAATAAAGTAATTCAGCTCAAACTATTAACTTCTATGACACACTTTCTTTAATACTGATATTGTTGGTTACTGTTTCGACACATCCCATCAAACTACCTGTTCACATGAAGGATTGCCTGAAAGTAGTGCCTCCGATTTTTTTATGTGAAAAGTCGTAAAACTTTTTAAATAAAACAAATGTTATTAATGATTTACGTCTTTATTCTTCTTGTCTATTTGTCAACATAGTCATTCTGGCGACGAACACATGTCTCCGACCAGTTTGTTGCGAACCTTCCAGAACTAGCACTTCTGAAAGAAGCTTAGCCACAGCTTGGGGGATGTTTCCAGACTGAGATTTTCACTCTGCAGCGGAGTGTGCGCTGATATTAAACTTCCTGGCAGATTAAAAATGTGTGCCAACACTCGCAGAAGAGCTTCTGTAAAGTTTGGAAGGTAGGAGACGAGGTACTGGCAAAAGTAAAGCTGTGAGGATGCGGCCTGAGTTGTGGTTGGGTGGCTCAGGTGGTAGAGCACTTTCCCGCGAAAGGCAAAGGTCACCAGTTCGAGTCTCGGTCCGGCACACAGTTTTAATCTGCCAGGAAGTTTCAATCATAATAACGTTTGTCTTATTTAAAAATCTTTAAGCGTTTTCACAAAAAAATTGGAGGCATTACGTTTCACCATGCACTCGTGTAAGTAAACGCGTGGTCGCTGTGTTCACTGGATCGTCATCGCCTGTGCTACGCAAATTGCGGCAATGAAATCATACATTTTATATAGTTTTTGTCACCACTGCTGTACGAATCTTCGTGGCACCACACATCAAGTTTTTGCAAAGGCATACAATTTTTCACGTAAGTAGCAATCACAAGAATTTATTCGGCCATTAACCGATATTAAGCGATCGTTATACATAGTTAATAGAACTGCTGCAACCCTGTAACGCCTTTATTTCTTGTAAGAAACCATTTTTTTTCCAAAGTGATAAGAAACAGCTGCAGTGATTTTTTTTTTTTTTTTTTTTTTTTTTTTTTTTTTTTTTTTTTTTGCAATCTGAGGAAACTGAGAAGCTGAACAGATACCAGTTGTCCAATGTGAAGTACAGAGTACTGATTAGTTGATTTCTCCTTGTGATGATAAAATACCTGAAGTTCCAACCAAACAACTACTCACTGTCTGTATTTTAGAAAATAGGTATTATATTAGAACCAAAACGCCATTATGAATGCGTACGTAGTAATGCGGGCTTCCAAAAGATATTTCGGCAGTTCGTGAACTACACTATTCATTAACAGGTCACCAATGAGCACATTTTCTGATCCTTTGCTGCTTAATCGCATCTCGAACTTGAGTTCGCGATGAGTTCCTGAGTACCACGCGATGCTGACCGTACGTATCATTCGGCTGCGGTATAGTAGGGAAGGGTTCAGCGCACATCTCTCCCGGCCGTTTTCACCTTTCGAGACCTTCTAGCCGCTGCTCCTTATTCGAGTAGCTCCTCAGTTAGCGTCAAGAGACTGAGTTCGCCATTGGCAGGGACTGATGCCCGGTCCTCCGCATAGTAGTCAAAGGTGTGACCTCTCAGCTACAGAGGTAGACCATCTGCAGTTACACAATGAAAATATTTTTATCTGCTTCTACCATTTACAACCCGAAGACAACGAACTGTGTTTATGTTTGTCCACACATTATTAGGCTCATAGAAACGAACGGAAGCTGTAAGTGAACGATGCAGAGAAAGAAGAAGAAATGTCACATCTTCAGATAATGTTACGTGTTATGAAATTGTATAACAAATGGCTACACAGAGAATTACATTTTCAAAGTGATTCGATTTAGTGTTGTAGAACTTCCGCCTACCTTTTCTATGTTTGTATGTTTATCTCGTCTTCACTTCCTGTGTGTGATAAACGCACATAAAAAAATGTTTTGCATCACCTCGGTTCCGAGAGCTCAGGAACATGTACAGAAAATTGGAATAGAGGTCAACATAAACACCATTTCCGACCTTTTTATTGCTCATGAAAACCACACATCATGTTGTACCACTATACAGCGAGTCCTTCAGAGGCGGTTGTCCAGATTTCCACACACACCGGTACCTCTAATGTCCAGTATCACGTCCTCTTACATTGGCGCATGCCTGTATTCGTCGTGGCATACTATCCACAAGTTCAAGAAGACACTGTTGGTGCAGATTGTCCCACTCTTCAACGGCTATACGGCGTAGATCCCACAGAGTTGTTGATGTGTCACATCCCCCATAAACAGTCCTTTTCAGTCTATCCCTAGAATATTCTATAGTGTTCATGTCTGGAGAACAAGCTGGCCACTCTAGTCAAGCGATGTAGTTATCATGAAGGAAGTCCTTCACAAGATATGCACGATGGAGGCGCGAATTGTCTTCCATGAAGACGAATGCCTCGCCAATATGTTACTGATATGGTTGCACTAACGGTCGGAGGATGGCATTCACGTATCGTGCAGCCTATACGGCGCCTTCCATAACCACCAGCGGCGTACGTCGTTCTCACAATATGCCATCCAAAAACAGTAGGGAACCTCCACCTAGCTGCACTCGTTGGACAGTGTGTCTACGGCGTTTAGCCTGACCGGGTTGCCTCCAAACACGTCTCCGACGATTGTCTGGTTGAAGGCATATGCGGCACTCATCGGTGAAGAGAAAGTGTGCCAATCCTAAGCGGTCTTTTCGGCATGTTGTTTGGTCCATCTGTATCGCGCTGCATGGTGTCGTGGTTGCAAAGATGGACCTCGCCATGGACGTCGGGAGTGAAGTTGCGCATAATGCAGCCTATTGCGCACAGTTTGAGTCGTAACACGACGTCCTGTGGCTGCATGAAAAGCATTATTCAACATGTTGGCCTTGCTATCAGGGTTCCTTCTAGCCATAATCCGTAGGTATCGATCATCCACTGTAGTAGTAGCCCTTGGACGGCCTGAGCGAGGCACATCATCAACAGTTCCTGTCTCTCTGTATCTCCTCCATGTCCGAACAACATTGCTTTGGTTCACTCCGAAACGCCTGGACACTTCCCTTGCTGAGAGCCCTTCCTGGCACAATGCGGACGTGATCAAATCGCGGTACTGACCGTCTTAGCATGGTTGAACTACAGACAACACGAGCCGTGTACCTCCTTCCTGGTAGAATGACTGGAATTGATCGGCTGTCGGACCTCCTCCGTCTAATAGACGCTGCTCTTGCACGGTTGTTTACATCTTTGGGCGGGTTTAGTAACATCTCTGAACAGTCAAACTGACTGTGTCTGTGATACAATATCCACAGTAAACGTCTATCCTCAGGAGTTCTGGGAACCGGAGTGATGCAAAAGATTTTTGGATGTGTGTAGCATCCGATTCCGTATCTGTGCTTGTGTCTGAGTCGTTTACTATGTACTGCTGATCTGTCTGACGTGGAGCCTGTCTTAATCTAGCGTATGGTCTCTCCTGTTTGTATAGAGCTCGCCATACTTCGTCTGCGATGTTGTTTATAGAGTCACAGTCATCTTGTCTGTGTATTAACTAACCTATGTCCTGGTTTCTTGAACTCGATCTTATGTGTCCAAGGACATTGCAGATGAGCACTGTGTGTTCAGTTGTGCCATTCTCACCACAGGCGCAAGTGTAAGTCTGTTTTAGGCGAAGCGTGAGTAGATGCACAAAATACGGGCCATAGCCCTTGAGAAAATGCACCATGTCTCGTGTTGGATTTATGTACTTCAAATTCATCCGCTCTTGTATACTCGGGGAGAAAGAGTAGACTCGTATCCCTTATCAGTTGTGTCCCATTCTCTCTGCCATATATCAATTCTCCACATGTTTAATTTCCGTTTGTCGGTTATGTCTTGCCGAGTTATTTCTCTTATTTTGTCGCGTCTTCCCCTCTTCAGCCAGTAGGCAGCAGCTCTGTGTTGAATTGTAACATCTACAGGGAAACCTACCAGTATCGCGTACAGTGTCTCAATCGAAGTCGTGCCGAAAGCCCCCGAGATCCTGAGTAGAACATTCCTCTGGCCGCGCCTCACAATGGCTTTATGCGCACCTAAGCATAACCGATGTGCCCTAGCACTACCCACGAAACAACGTATTGACTCAAAGAGAGCTGTGTCATATGTCCTCATTAACAGAAGGGGTAGTGTGTATCTTTTAGTGTGCAGTCTGGCAAGTTTATGCATGAGTTTCGATGCTTTGTTAATTGTCAGTCTGCACGTCCATTAGAGTGTAAATGTTCGTCAACATAAATGCCAAGGTATCCGGTCATAGCTTTCCTTTTTATACATCTGTTTAACTTTGTAATTGGATTAATTTTCAGTGTGCCTCAAAGAAGCAGGTAAACAGTTTTCTTTTGTTGCTGTTGTAAGGGGGATATGGGAAGAGAAATGGGTGGAGCGGGGATGATCCTGTTGCTTGGATAAGAAGCAGAATGTCATAATTGTAGAATTTCTCCGTAGAGGTTACACAACCGATTTTTTTCTTTTATTTTTTTTAAATTAGCAGTGTAGAATTCAGGCTGTCTCAAAGTTTGAAGGGTGTTGCCATTCAACATTTAGAGCCTTTTTTACTTCTTTCGGATGTTTAGAAAAGACATGGATTGCATAGGTCACATCCTGTACTACGTAAAATCTTGTCACGGCCGCTTGATATGGACATCTGACACGGTAGCGCATGGCGAAGCGCAATTTCGTCAATAATTCGAGATTTTGCGCGACCCGCTTCCGACCGGACGTAATCGAGTTAGTGTCGGCGGACCGCGAAAACCAGTAATGGCAGCAGGCCGTGATGCGGCTCACCGCGACCAATCACGGAACCGGAATCTGTGGCGACAGAGAAAGCGCAGACCAATCAGAACGAGGCTTAGCTCAAGCTTCCGAAATAAATGCCTACAGATTTTTTTAATTAACAGGTGGTCAACCAATGGTTGCAAAGATACTATTTTTACTTCTTCAAAGAATTAAATTTATTCTCATGTGACAGCATTATACGCATTTGGTTCTTGGGTACATCCCTCTTTACATTTAAAACTGAAGTCACAGAAACACGCAACACACAAAATATTGATATAGTACATATTAAATGACACATTATGCGAGCCCTTCCTCATCAGTTTATTGATCTGTTTAAAATTTCGGTCGCTGTCTCGGCACAGCGGGATACGTCAGCTGAGTAAGAAAGGAATAAAATCAGAATAACTAAACCATGTTACCTCGTAACTTTGATAGAAAGATTTACTCAGTTGCTATTAAACCATGGCTAGCAAATCACAGTGCTAGCAAATCGTTTAAGAACACCTAAAAAATCGATAAACTTAGTGGAAGCTGGAACACGGTTTACTACACTAAGTCCCCGTCGCCACTGAGTTTATTTACGTTTCACCGGGAGACAAATACACCGAATCCTGACGGAAGATAATAAACAGATATATTTTGAGCAGTGGAAGAAACTAGTGGATATCTAAGACCTAATTTGAAGGCAAAAACCTCAGAAGAATTTTTTAAATATTTGCAGCGTCAGTCCTGTTCCGTTTGTCTCACACTTTGCTTATGATATACGCCCGCTGCGAACAGTCTATTTACTTTTGTTTAGTTGTTGTCTCATTTAATCAGATCTGAAACAGACATCATACCAGTTGTCTTAACAACAAAAAATCGAAGGTTTTGCATAACCTAACAACAAAACAATAAATTCCTTCCACAATATTCACCAGCGCTCTGCCACCAAAGTGCTATGCTGTGAATATCGAGATACTTGAAAATATCAAAGTTCAAGAGCTTTAAGTTCGTCCAACGATTTTTAACATATCTTAAATCTATGTTGTTTATACCTTCTGCCCAAGACTCACAAGTATAATTCAGCCCGTTAGGTTTTTAATTATATTCGGCCTTGGAAACAGAGGTTACTGGCCAAAATAATTAAAATATAACTTTTGAATAAAGAACGATAAAGACTTGTTTCAGCCATGAAAAATACCTTCCAAGTGATGCACCAGATTTATAAACAGCAAAAAGTTTAAAGATAGAAAAACTGTGGTTCGTGGCATCTCTTTAAATTTTTACAGGTTCATGAATAAACTTTTAACTATGACTTTATTTACATTTAAGTATCGCTCTTTTTGTAACCACATTGATCGTCTGCTCACCTTCAAAGCCGGAAATTAAACAATTACGTACACCAAAAGACTGTACACATATAACTTGTAACACATACCATAGAGCGTAAAGGGGGGCACACTATTGCACTCGTTCAGCTCAGAAAACTAGTGTTTCCGCTGCGGAAGCTTCACAGGCCATACACAGACGCTTTACTGCGGTGAGAGTTGAACTGTGTGCTATGATTCGTTCTTAATTATTTTGCCCTGTGAACACCACTTGTGTATTATAGTGAGCACTGCTGGTTCCAGTCAAGAAAAATGGGTCAAATGGTTTTGAGCACTATGGGACTTAACATCAGAGGTCATAAGTCCCTTAGAACTTAGAACTACTTAAACCTTACTAACCTAAGGACATCACACACATACATGCCCGAGGCAGGATTCGAACCTGCGACCCAGAGGTCACGCGGTTCCAGACTGAAGCGCCTACAACTGCTTTTTTCTTTTTTCTTTTTACTCATTTTGTTCGTTGCATCTGCAGACGTCGTAAGACTTCCATGTAAGTTCGTTGTTGATCGATTAACTCAGTTTTTTTTTATTACAGAGGGAGCTAACCCTCTGACCGAAGACGCTGAGCTACCGTGCCGGCGTACCGCTCGGCCACAAAGCCGGCTCCAATCAGGAGAATTCATTCAGGTGCTGTAAGCATTTCCATGCAGTTGTCTTTCAGGGGTGCTAACCGACTTACAAAAAGTTTACCCTTACGATCAACCGAATTTGGAACATAGTAAAAATTCACTTAAACAAAAATTTAGATGGTGTATCTGAACAAAGGGGTGTGGCACATTAACACGAACGTTGTTGACCTTATCGTGGAGAAATCCATGCGTGCTTCCGCTAGGCCCAGTATAACGCAAACAACTGAATAAGAAAGAGGTTTGCCCACAGTAATAGCATTTTTAGACAAAGGAAGGGATATTCAGAAAATGTCCGGTGAATGAACATTGATAGCGTGTGCAGTCACTCTTCTCTGTCTCTAATGCCGTTGTCTAATTCAAAAGGAAAGTAAAAAAAGGCACACAGAGATCTCTTGAATTTCTTCCTGGGAGCATTCTTCTGTGAAGAATAAAAACGGTCAAAGGGACACTGAATATTCATCGGGGTGTTGTGAAGCGTCTTGGCAAACGAGAGCGTCAGGATGCAGAGCACAAGAACTGGTTTCCCCGCTCGCTTTTTACAACGCTGAGAGAAAGCTCTGCAATTTCCCTCACAAAACAAAAGCTCATCGAGCTTTGGTTCTCCAGCATTATGGAACATTACTGTCTCGTGCTATTGACAAACGAGTCCATAAATTTTAAACAAGCGCGGACGGTTCTTTAAACACTGAAACATTGCTGTCCTTGTTGTGTTACTTGCACTTGTTGCCGAATGGTAGTGCAGCTATCTATATCGCGTTTTAATTCTAAAATACAAATATTTTGTTATAGAGTTTCACTGAGACGTTGGCTGTGATTAATGTTTAGTTTAAAGTCTGATATTACTACGCTTATGTTCTCCCTTGGATTTGCCTAAATGGGACAGGTGACTTAAAGACTTGTAAAATATGAACAATCTCGTTCGATCTCGACGCAGAAGATTACTCTGTTCGCGTTACTAATGACCTACGGTAGTCGTGATGGCGCATTAGTGTGCGAATATTGAATTGCGTCCTTACGCTACGGCATTATCCATAAAAAATTGTCAGCTTGGTGGCATTTGACGAGCAATTTGTACCACACGTGTTATTGTGCTCCTACAGGAGACACAAGTGGACGAATTTCAAGGGAAACGACACGCTGGAAGGTTTTTATCTATGAGGATAACGAATGCAGACGTGCGTGTACTCAGATTGTTTCTGCTTAGTAGGTGACTACCATTAGCCCAACATATTTGCGAAACACTCAACGGAAGAAATAAGATTGGAACCAGTGATATAACTATCCGATTCCACATACAGTAGACAAAAGAATTTGCTCTTGTTCTAACAGCAGCGTACGGCAGATAGCCATCTTTTGGAAAATTGCGCAGGTCATTCCCGCTGTCGTGAAGGGACGCCGGACAGACTCGCACAGCAACAGGCTTTTAATGCTGAAATTAGTATCTTGCATAATTTTATAATACGTTTTATCTCGCGTATTATTTATGGAGACCGAAAATACTCTTTATTGAAATCAAAATGAATTCCGCAAACAACTATCATGAGAAACCCGCTTGCTCTGATCTTCCACGAGGCCCGGAAGACAGTAGATGGCGGCGCCCGGGTTGATACCGTGTTCCTTCATTTCCGAAAGACGTTCGACACGGTTCCGTATTGTCTCTTAAAGAGAAGATGAGAGCGTACGGAATATCAGAGCAGCCTTGTGATTTGTTTTAATATTTTCTGCCAAAGAAAAAAAGGAATGCAATTTCTAAATGAGAGAATTCATCAGAGGTGAAATTAACTTGAGGCGTAATACAAAGGAGCATTGTAGGATTATAGAACAGTTACTTCTACACTGTATTTAAACGACCCAATCAATAAGGTCGGAAGTCCCATGAAGCTTTCTGCAGATGTTTCTGTTGCATGCAAATAGGTCAGAAGGCTAGAAAATTGTAGCGAAATCCAGGAAAACTTGCAGAGGGTTGACAGTTCTTGTAGGGATTCGCAGTTGATCCTCAACACATGCAAGTGTAATGCATTATGAAGAAATAGGTGGAAAGACCTATTATCATATGATTATACTATTTTATAACAATTGCTGTTAGCAGTCACACCCATTAATAGCTTGGAAAATGTAAAGGGAGTGATTTAAAGTCGAACGGCCACATGAAACCAGGCGCCGGGAAGGCCGACGCCAGATAGACTCATTGGAAGAATCCTGAAGAAGTGTATTCCACCCACGAAGTGACTAACTTGCAAAACACTCGTTGGACCAATACTTACATACCTCTCGTGAGTCTGGGACCCGCGCCACGTTGATTTGATGAAGGAACAAGAGAATCTCCAAAGAAGAGCAGCGCATTTCAAAAGTTCCTTTACAAGGCGTGAAGGCGTCGTGGACATTCTCATCCAATTTCACTGGCAGACGGTAAAAGAAGGGAGTTGAGTATCACTGTGTAATATTACTGTTACGATTTAGAATGTGCACAGTCCTAAAACAATCAAACAATAAACATTCATTTTAAGTATATTAGCTGAAAATACCATGAAGGCAAAATTACACGGAGGATTACCAATAGTGACTCTTCCAGCGCACCACTCGTGACTGCAACAGGAAGGGGGTAGTGACAGTAGCACACATAATAGCCTCCACCATACATCACAATGGATATAGTTGTAGAGGTAGATGTAGATGTTGGATTTTTTCCGTTAGACCTCAGTTATTAAATTGTTCAGTGGAGCGCAGAAAGTTCTGTATAGTATACAGGGTGAGGCATTTAAAATTGTTTTTTTTAATTTATTTATTTATTGTTCCGTGGGACTAAATGAAGGAGAAGTCTCCATGGTCATGGAATGAGTCAATACATGAAATTATAACACGATAGTAGAAACAGATAAAATTAAATATAAGAAACATATTCAGGCGACAATTCGTAAGTTTAAATAAAGAAAATCAGCAATGGAATTTGCTTAATTTTTTAGCTATTCCAGGAGCTCCTCTACAGAATAGAAGGAGTGACCCATGACGAAACTCTTCAGTTTAGACTTTAAAGTGTTTGGGCTACTGCTAATATTTTTGAGTTCTTGTGGTAGCTTATTGAAAATGGATGCAGAAAAATACTGCACCCCTTTCTGCACAAGAGTCAAGGAAGTGCATTCCACGTGCAGATTTGATTTCTGCCTAGTATTAACTGAGTGAAAGCTGCTAATTCTTGGGAATAAGCTAATATTGCTAACAACGAACGATATTAAAGAAAATATATACTGTGAGAGCAATGTCAGAATTCCCAGACTATTGAATAGGGGTCGACAAGAGGTTCTCGAACTTACACCACACATAGCTCGAACAGCCCGTTTTTGAGCAAAAAATAACCTTTTTGAATCAGAAGAATTACCCCAAAAAATAATACCATATGACATAAGCGTATGAAAATATGCCAAGTAGAGTACTTTTCGTGTTGAACTGTCACTTATTTCAGATACTGTTCTAATGGTAAATAAAGCAGCATTTTGTTTCTGAACAAGATCCTGAACATGGGCTTTCCACAACAGCTTACTATCTATCCGAACGTCTAGGAACTTGAACTGTTCCGTCTCGATTATAATATTCCAATCCTGTCTGATCAAAATACCGGTCCCTGTTGAATTGTGAGTTAGAAACTGTAAAAACTGAGTCTTACTGTGATTTGGCATCAAATTATTTTCCATAAGCCAAGAACTTATTTCATGGACTACATACTGTTTCAATATTACACACAAGATCCTTCACTACCAAGCTGGTGTCATCAGCAAACAGAAATATTTTTGAATCACCTGTAATACTAGAAGGCATATCACTTATATAAAAAAGAAACAGCACTGGCCCCAGCACCGATCCTTGGGGAACGCCCCACTTAACAGTGCGCCATTGGGACTGAACATCACTACCACTCTCAATATTTGCGGAGAATTACCTTCTGCTTTCTGTTCTTAAAGTAAGAGGCGAACAATTGTAAGCTTTCGTTAAATCAAATAAAACACCTAGCGTTCTCAACCTTTTATTTAATCCGCCCAAAACCTCACAGAGAAAAGAGAACATAGCATTTTCAGTTGTTAAACTATTTCTAAAACCAAACTGTACATTTGACAGCAAATTATGTGAATTTAAATGCTCCAGTAACCTTGTATATACAACCTTCTTGATAACTTTAGCAAACACCGATGGCATAGAAATAGGTCTATAATTGTCTACATTATCCCTGTCTCCCTTTTTATAGAGTGGCTTCACTACCGAGTACTTTAATCGGTCAGGAAACCGACCACTCCTAAAGGAAAAGTTACAGATATGGCTAAGTACTGGGCTAACATACATAGAACAATACTTCAGTATACTGCTAGATACACCGTCATATCCATGAGAGTTCTTGGTCTTTAGTGATTTAATTATTAACTCAATATCCCTCTTGTCACTATCATGGTGGAGTATTTCAGGTAACAGTCTCGGAACACTTTCCTACGAGCGCTATATGATTCCCTGTTGCGACTAGGTTTCTATTTAGTTCAACTGTTATATTCAGAAAGTGATAATTAAATACTGTACATATATGCGACTTATCAGTGACACGGACATTCCCACTACGCACTGATTCTATATCCTCGACCGGTCCCTGCAGACCAGCCACTTCCTTTACGACTGACCATATGGTTTTAATTTTATCCTGAGACTTAGCTATTCTATCTGCATACCACATACTTTTTGCCTTCCTAATAACTTTTTTAAGCACCTTACAGTACTGTTTACAATGGGCTGCTGCATTTAGATTGTGACTGTTTCTAGCGTTTTGATATAATTGCCACTTTGTTCTACAAGATATTCTTATCCCTCTAGTCAGCAACCCAGGCTGCCTATTTGTTCTTTGTACCCCGTTTTGAACATTCCAACGGAAAGCAACTTTCAAAGAGCACGAGAAAAGTCTTGAGGAAAGCAATATATTTATCGTCTACTGTATCAGCACTATAAACATCGTGCCACTCTTGTTCCTTGATAAGGTTTACAAAGGTCTCTACAGCAACTGGATCAGCTTTCCTAAAACGTTGATAACTATATTTAACTTGTGTTGCAGCACAAAAATCTTTTAGAGTTAAAATTTGTGCATCATGATATGAAAGGCCATTCACCTTTTCGCTAACAGAATGCCCTTCTAGTAATGAGGAATGAACAAAAATATTGTCCATGGTTGTTCTACAGTCCCCTTGCACTCTCGTTGGAAAGAATACGGTTGCATAAGTTTATATGAATTAAGGAGGTCTACCAGCATCATTTTCCTTGCCGAATCACTTATACAATTAATATTGAAGTCACCACATATGACTAACCTTTTGTATTTCCTATAAAGTGAACCAAGAACCTCCTCTAGCTTTAGCAAAAATGTTGTGAAATCGGAGTCTGGGGATCTATAAATAACAACAGTTAGAAGTTTAGCTCCACTAAATTTAACCACACCTGCACAACATTCAAACACCTTTTCAGTGCAGTACTTTGAAACATCAATTGACTCAAATGGAATACCGTTTCTCACACACATGGCAACTCCCCCACACCGCAAAGAGGTCCTAGAAAAGCTGCCAGCCAACCTGTATCCTAGTAAAGGAAGCCTCTGAATTATCTCCTTATTTAAGAAGTGTTCAGATATACCAATAATTTCAGAGTCAACATCTGTAAGCAGTTCATTAACTTTATCTCTAATACCTTGTATGTTTTGATGAAGTATACTAATTCCCTCATTAATCGGATACCTAAGCTTTGTCGAAAGTGGTTTCTTTGTTAGAGGGACTTTCCTTAAGCAGTAATATTTGGTGACATACACATCGTATTCAAAAAAAGTCATAATAAACGTTGTTCACCTCGAAGAGGGACATCCATTAGCATAATGGTTGACCCTCCTGCACCACCCCCGGGGGTGGGAGGTGGGGTGACTTTGAAATCTTAGATAGGAACCCCTGTTTTTTATTGTATATTTGGATTCTCCGTGAAAAAATATGTAACTTTTCTGTGAAATATTTTTTTTAGCTTCATGAAAGATGGCGCTGAATCGACACACATGAATAGGGGGTGACAATTGTTGCAAAACGGTAATATCTCCAAAAAATACACATCCGATTAGGAAAATAAAAGTACATTATTTGATATTTGGGAAAATGCTATCACGTGACACCGTCTACCCTCCCGCAGTGCATTCTTAGACTACATTTAGCGTTACCCTGCAACAATGACGTGGATGTAGTAGCACCCTTCAGGGTGCTTGATTTTGGTGAGCCCCCTTGCCTCCTTGCCTCTCAGTATCACGGGGTGCTTGATTACTGTGACTCCCCTTGAGTCTCACTATCTCGGGGTGCTTGATTACTGAGAGTCCCCTTGTCTCTCTCAAGTGTTTCAGTGCAGCATATGTTCGAAATGTTGTTCGTTGTTTCTTATGTACATCGCAGCTCTGTGTCTGATTGTCAATCCGACATATATTAGTGTCTCTGTGTAATGTTTGCACATTCATTGCGAATACGCTGCCGCATGTCTTTGGGGGTTGTTGGTACATCAATGTAAACTCTATTTTAGCCATCCCCACAGGAAAAAATCAGCAAAAGTCAAATCGGGTGAACGTGCAGCCCACGGTTGAGGACCTCCTCGTCCAGTCCATCTACCTGTATAGTTTCGATTCAAAACTACTCGAGCTAGTCGTGAATAATGCGCTGGGCATCTATTGTGTTGAAACCACATATCCAGTCTCGTCTGAAGTGGAGCATCATTCGTTAGTATGGGTGAAACATTATCCACAATGTCGCTGTACATTTGACCAGTCAGATTGCATTCTATGAAGGATGGGGCAATTACTTGCGTACCTAACATATCACACCACACGTTGACACTCCATGGGCAATGATGTTCGTCTTGCCTTGCCCAATGGAGATTCTCCACTGACAAATAATGCATATTATGTGGATTCACTTGATCACAATTCGTAAAATTATAACAAAATTATCTTTGACTGCCAGTTGCTCCTGTATCCAGTAGCAGGAATTCAGGCGATTGTGAAAATCGTCACCATGCAGTTCTTGATGCAGCGATAAATGAAATGGATGCCGTCTGTGTGCATCCAGATTGCGTAGAACACTTCTTTGCGAAATTCCTGAACCCCAAGCAATTTGCCAAGAGCTAATGTGAGTATTTGCAGCAACTGCAGCTAAAACATTCACTGTTTGTCACATTCCGCGACCGGACTCTCTTTCTAGGTTTATCACTTTGTGTTTCAGAAAACAGGAGGACAATGCTACGAAACCTCGTTGCAGACGGAAAATTCCCATTGGGGAACACAGTGGCATACCTTCGACGAGCTTCACCAACACCTCTATGATTCTAAAAGTACAAGTCAATTATATAACAAATGATAAGCATATAAGCATATAATAAGCACAAACATGTATCGGCTCTAGCTGAAATCGTTAACATTGTGGAATAACTGCGAGGAGTCTGAATCATTGAAGTAACATGCAGTCTGGCCGCGGACTGAGCGCATGGCCACGGTCTGTGCTTCATTCGATTGTGGGACGGGTCACATGATAGAATTATCAAAAATATCAAAAAAGTACTTCGATTGTCTTAATCGAATGTGTATTTCTTTGAGACAGCAACAACTGTCACCACATTTCCATGTTTTGCCGACTACAGCGCCATCTATCATGAAACAAAAGAAATGTTTTATTTTTTTCACGGAGAATCCAAATTTGCAATAAAAAATAGGGTTTCCTATTTAAGATTTAAAAGTCAACCCCCCCCTCTCGCTCCACCCCCACCTCTCGCCCCTGGGGTTGGTGCAGGGCGGTCTAGCGTTATGTAATGGATGTCCCTCTTCGAAGTGAAGAACTTTCATTACCACTTTTATTTTAATCCAATGTGTATTTCGCCAGATATTCCGACATACAGTTTTAAATGCCTCACCCTGTATAGCTAGTCTACTGTCACTGAAGACAACGAGGAAGCTGAAACTGATCACAAGGTAACGTCACGGTCGAAAGTCGAATAATAAGTCACCAAGCAGGACGCCACAATAAACAGTTGCTGTGTAATGCGAGCCACCTCCTACCGTCTCGGTCGAAATAATGATACGGGATCATAGTTCATTAAGTCAAAGATTTTGTGAATCAGGCTGCTACAGAACGGATATTGTAAGCGTGGAGTACATTGTGTGAAGTATACAGCCACAAGCGTGATGGATACGCTACTACACCAGCCTTTTCCTAATACTGATATCATACCTACGATCAAGAGAGCTGTTTATCGTAACTGTAACCGTACATGGCATGTACCTGAGCAAAGTAATGGCTGACACCTAGTGGCCATACAACCGGACATCTCTCCTTGACCACGGTTCCACTGTGTGAAGCTTAGTGGACGACGTTTGACTTCCATCATTCGAATTAGGATGGGACACAGATTAAAAACTCTTGATCCTGAACCTTGCATTGAGGATCAATCTGACGTGGCAAAATTAAATCGCACAACACTGGTATGCACTAAATAGAAAGATGCACAAGAATTGCTCTACAGGAAAGCTGTTGTAAGTGGATTTTTCCCTACCTACAAATGTAACCTCCTTACTCTACCGATTCGATGCAAATAAATGCAACCTCATAGCGAAATATTTAAATGATGCCGGTATAGGAATTTCAAAGATAAGCTGATGTTGCCCAACTACTCTTATGGAATTAGCCCGCTAAGAAATTTACGTTGTAACTTCGTGTATTTATTTTAAATTAAGAACTTGTATTTGTGCACAAAACTCAATTCATTGTTCCTTTGTGAAATTTTAAATTGCGTTAACTTCGTACCGCTACAAATATTGCTGGCTGTATGGTCAGTATTATCCAAAAGCCAAAATAAATAAATAATAAAAAAGACCTTCGGAACCGCCATGCGAAATACCATTAAGAGGTTGTCTATCACAGTATTGAAAAGCGACTTCTCACAGCAATTTGTTCATCGGTAAATCAGGCAGACGGTTCAAGCACTTCTACACACGAAAGCCTCTGTCTGCGAAATGCCAGAATATTCAGGATTTGAACAAGTAACCTCACATTCTTTAACCAAGGCGTACACAAATTGTGTCATTAAATACTTTACACCAGAAATTATCCTAATCTAGAGAAAAGTTAGAGTAATGGTTTAACTCCTTCCTCATACATATGCTAGGTTTCCGAAATTCGAAATCATTGCAGAATATTAAAACATCGTAGCTTTTGCACGTAATCGACTTAAACAGTAAAATTAAAGTTCTATACTTTTACTTCTGTGAACACTTAATTTATAAAGTGGTACTCTATGATGGTGAATCTTACGTAAATCTCTAGAATGCACGATAATTTTGTAATACTGTTCAAACTGCCCATCCGAGAGCAAAAAACAATTTTGTTCCTACGGCCTGTTCGAAAGTACTGGTAATGATACGGATAATGTCGAGCAACGATGTCAACACCTCAAAGCCTCTATATGGAAACTACTCGCTCTTGTTCGTACCCTGACCCTCTACTCACCGTAAAATTTAAAGCGGCTTAAAGTAAATTTACGCTGCGTTAACGAAGGACCACTGATGTAGTAAACTTCTTTGTCTCTAACTAGATGCCTAAGTTCTGAAGCAAACAGACGGTGGCTCTGTTTTCAGATTTCGGGCTGAGAATGACATATGGGAGACTGAACATTCTGCTACTTGGGGAGAAAGATTAATATCGTTTTTCTTAGATTTAAAGTTATTCTTAAGGTTTTATCTTCATTTGTACAAGATGATTGTCGGTATGGCATCATATTAACATTGCCCTATCTTTCTTTCTTTCTTTTTTTTATTTCCACTATGAAAATAACTTCGAAGCTTTGACGATTACGATATTTTAGTGAGTGACACTTAATAGCAGAGATCGGGAAATTTATGTGATTTCTCATTTTACTGCACTTCTAGCCAAATGCCAGTTCTTCGTGTTTGGTCGTCCCGGATGTTGGTTTCAAGGAGTTGCTGGGTTCCAAGACAGAGAGCAAAGTAATGAGTTGCTCAGGAAGTGTTTGGTTTTACTTAAATTTCATAACATTAAGTTCAGAGCACAATCCAAAGCAAGTTCTTGAGATAGGCCAGTTCGATATCCACAATAACAACAGAGATTGAATAACAACGCTTCGACGACACAGGCAGAACGGAACTAACAGGCAGACTAGAACTTTTATTAATTCTCAAAAGTGACAGTGTAAGGTTTAGTTTTCACCATTTTATTCATAACACTTTGGAAAGACTAATAAAGGGCATAGGTATGTAAATCTCTCCGCTGAGACTTTGTTTATTTATGTATGGTGTCTCATTTCTAATCTCCTATCAACTAATGGCTTGGGGACTGTACCGATGCCAGAGTTTTTCTCTGGTGGCACCTACTTCTCGGTTGTAACGTATGAATGTCAGAATTGGTCTAATTTCTCATGAAATATTGTGGACTTGAGTTTTATCTCTTCTATAATAGATTTCATACTCAGCTGCTTGTGCAGTGTCTGGATGGTTCGTTGATTTGGAGGAGGGGACCAAACAGCGAGGTCATCGGTCCCATCGGATTACGGAAGAATGGGGAAGAATGTCGGTAGTGCCCTTTAAAAGGAACCATCGCGCCATTTGACTGAATAGACGTCGTGAAATCACGTAAAGCCTCAATCAGGATGGCCGGACGCGGGTTTGAACCATCGTCCTCCCGAATGCTATGCAGTGTCTGGATGCGTGTCTACAGTGAAGTCCTAAGTATCTAATGAAGGACTTTATTTTGTTGTACCGGAATGACCTGCATTTGGTCTTGCTAGCGAAGCCCCATGATATGCTTTCATGAAGTGTTTTTGAGGGTACAGTGGCTTTGTAAAGGAAAACTTTTGAGGTGTTGAGCTCCGTACTTCGAAATAGTGGCATCAATTTCCTCACCATGCTAGAGATTATAATTTTTATGTCTTGCACGTGTCTATGAAAAACAAGGTGCTGATCCAATGTGTCTTCCAAATACTTGACAGTTGAGCTCCTTGGCATCGCTTGCCCTTGGATAGCAAGGTTTCTGTCTAGTTGTGGAGGTTTTGTGCTTTGTATGTTGCCATTGTTTCCGTCAAGTTATGTTAATCTTGTTATGTCTTCACTACTCTGTGGTGAGGTTCAAATGTATCTGTAGTCTTCTGACGTAGTCGTTATGTTGGCGTCCACTCGTAAACTAAACAGTGTCATCAGCGAACAGGGCAAAGTTGACGTTTGCAATCGTCGGCATGTCGTTGATGTAGATTGTAAACAAAAGTGGCGACAAGACCGAGACTTGCGGAATTCCGGCCTCTACTAGTTTGATCACCTATCTAGCCTTCAGTTTGCACTCGCTTTTTCTGTTGCGGAGAAGGCTTGCTATGAGTTTAATATATCTGTCTGGGCTCGTTGTTTGGTCTCTCATCTTCCGTAACAAGTTCTCACGCGAGATTTAGCATATGCAGACGAGATTCCTGTGAGGCGTCCCTTAGCGGCGCTGGCCATGCTGACTGAAGACGGTGTGTCTCGGAGCTGGCCGCAGATTAGCAGTGCAGCCACATGGGTTACTGCCAGCTTCTAAATGTGGACTGCTGCGACTTGGTATCGAAAGCGCACTATAACCATACTGTGGCTTGCATTGCATCAGAAAAGTATTACTTGCATTTGCAGGACACGCCGCTTAGTCTCCTTCTTTTTCCTTTTTCTCCCTGTTGCAAATCAAACGTGGTTAGGCGGCCGCTGTGCCCGATCGGTTCTAGGCGCTTCAGTCCGGAACCGCCCTGCTGCTACGGTCGCAGGTTCGAATCCTGCCTCGATCATGGATGCGTGTGATGTCCTTAGGTTAGTTAAGTTTAAGTAGTTTTAAGTCTAGGGGACTGATGATCTCAGATGTTAAGTACTATAGTACTTAGAGCCATTTGAACCAAACCTGTTAATGGCAGCTGACTATGGCACTATGGGACTCAACATCTTAGGTCATAAGTCCCCTAGAACTTAGAACTACTTAAACCTAACTAACCTAAGGACATCACACACACCCATGCCCGAGGCAGGATTCGAACCTGCGACCTTAGCAGCCCCGCGGTTCCGGACTGCAGCTCCAGAACCGCACGGCCACCGCGGCCGGCTAAAGAACAGTGTAACTTTAGTTTTACATCTTCTATTAATTAATTATTAAGAAGTTCAGTTGGCCGTATTTGTGATAATTCATTATGATGTAGAACGTATCAGCAGGTTTACATTTTCTATATGAAAAAAATGACTACATGCTGGCCACTTACATATTTGGAGTTTTTACTTTAATTTTGATGCACAACGGAAGTTGATGAAAGTAACCTAAGAACATACAAATATCCTAGCCCATAAATTCGTCTACAGAATAAAGGAATGGTGACGCAGAAATGATTTTAATTCGTTTTAAAGCTTTCACTTATGCCAACGTCTTTAATTCTCAAGAGGTACTCAGTCATCTTTGAGGCTGCATACTTTACTCTTTTCTGCGTAAGCGTGAAGTTAAATTGTGTACAGTGAGGGCTACTTTTTCTACTACTGTTTTCAAACTGTCACTGATTCTTTCAGAGGAACCTTATAATACAGTAAATATGTGATGAGAATGATATTAGTATCCCTAGTTTTTAAAATAAATGTCTGTAAGAGGTTCGATGATGGAGACCAGTGCAACAAACACTTTTTGTCTTTCTGTGAAATTCCCCAGAAAATTAATTAATTAATGGAAGTCGGCAAAGTAAGCCAACATTCTCAAGTGTTCATTATTAAAATTAAATGCAGAGCAAATGTTGCTGAAGTCAAGCGTCTGAAAAGATCAGTAGTATGCGCATTCCAAGCTCTCTTCAGTATTCATAGCAAGACATTTTGAACATTCAGTACTGCATATTCTATTTCCCCTGCCTCGAATTGATATTGATTTTGATATCTCCTTTCATTGCACAGATTCTAATGAACAGTGTTTCTTCTAAGTAGAGTGCTTGATCATTTACTAAGAAATGACCAATCCTTTTTCAGAATACTCGTATTTCATTTACTGCTCATCCTGTTGTTACAGCTCTATTGGGCCTGATTATGATACTTGCATCATAATCTAAGAGTACTGTTTGCCTTATATCAATATGAGATGCGAGGTCATACATACCAGGGTCAGGAGTGGTCCTAATCTTGAAACCTAAAGAACGCTTCTGGCATATGTCCCCACTCAGAAGAAGATTCATCACGAAAACTAATTAAACTATGTAGTATGAATCTGTGCTTTCTGTCAGAGAAAAATGAAGTGTACCATTTACTCATCGTACCTTGGAAGTCAAAAACTTCAAATTTCTCCAAACGGTCGTTGTGATTGGCACTGTAGAATGCCTTAGAATTCTAAAACACCAGTTTCGAAATATTACCATTCATATACTTCAACACATGGTTGATGAAATGGTAGCTGGTCTATTCTACAATTGTGACTCATATTTACAGATACGATCAAATGTTCTAGAATGCAGTACTTTTTGAGTAGAAGGTTAATATTTAATTTCCTGTCAGTATTTCACTATTATTCAAAGATTAAAAGTTCAGTCAAACAACATCTTTGCCATTAGTTCACGATTTAACTGTCAGCATGTACAGAAAGCAGTCTGTTTCCTTGTCCTCACGGTAGTACCCTGCGTAAAAGCTGCAGATCACTTGGAGCTGCCTGCAAATTCCAATAAAATATAGATTGTTTCTTTTTGAAACGATAAATCGAAAGACAAATTTAATGATCAAGTTTATGGGATTCCTGAGGAGCAGGTGACGTAAAGAGCGGCATTAAACTGTAAAATCCTAAGCGTTTCGTTCCAGAGCGTCATAAGATTCAATGCGATACTAGATTAGCGTTAGTATAGTCCATAAAAGTTGAGATGCTGCTAGAGCCAAGCGAAATTGCTGCCATTCTTATGGAAAAAGTCACACGAGAAAGAAAGACGTGCACTCTCGGCCGTTGATGGATGATCGTTACGCAAAACATCATTAAAGGAATTTCCCTCACGGCAGGGGTGTTTAGGACTACCAGACATTGTACGGCTAAATACCTACACATTCACGCTGTCAGTAGCAAAGTGAATTAGACAGAAGACTTGCATTAAGTTTTGAAGACGAGCATCAGTTTATGCAAAACATCTCCTGCGATACATTCGGATCTAAATGGTTCAAATGGCTCTGAGCACTATGGGACTTAACTGATGAGGTCATCAGTCCCCTAGAACTTAGAACTACTTAAACCTAACTAACTTCAGGGCATCACACACATCCATGCCCGAGGCAGGATTCGAACCTGCTACCGCAGCGGTCGCGCGGTTTCAGACTGTAGCGCCTAGAACCTCTCGGCCACCCCGGCCGGCATTCGGATATGAGTAAGGTTAACTTTATTCTGTTTAACTGCGGTTCGCTTTTCTACAACATGAACTATCTGAACAAAAGTGTCTGGACAGCTATTAGAAGATTTTAATATGGCGTGTGTCCACCTTTCTTCTTTATGACGACTTCATCCCTGCAGGAGACACTTTCAATGAGGTGTCTGAATGTCTGTGGAGGTACAGGAGTCCATTCATCCAGAAGTGCCGAAACTAAAGAAGGGAGTAATGTTGGACGCTGGGGTCTGCAGCGAAAGAGATGTTCTAAGTCATCCCAGAACTGTTCTAGTGTGTTCAGGTCGGAACTATGAACAGGCCAGTCCGTTTTCAGGAATCTTCTTGTACGTAAACAAGTGCCTACATGTGGTGCTTTATGACAGGGTGTATTATCATGCTGATACGATTAATCATAGTCTCTGAACTGTTCCCTTGATTTACACAGTACACAATTCTGTAAAATTTGTTCCTGTCCTTCGTATTTAGCGTTTTTTAAGCACAACAACGGGTCCACATCCTAACCACGAGCTACATAGCTATACCGTAACATCACCTCATACGTACTTCACTACTGGCATTTCACATGATGGCAGGTAACGTTCTCCAGGCAAACCCTTACATCGGATTGCCGCAGGGTATAACATGATTCATCTCTCCAAATCACTCGTTTCCAGTCACACACTGTCAAGTGGTGGCGTTCTTTACACCATCTTATTTTTCGCTCTTTACTGACTACAGATACGTGTGGATTGTGAGTAGCTGCTCTACCATTGCACCCCATTCATTTTTACTCACTACGCACAGTCACTGTGCTACCTGGGCTGCTGGTAGAAGTTTGGAACTGACGACTGATCCCTTTCGCTAATTTCAAGTGATTTTCTACAACCATCCTCCGCAATGCTCGGCGGTTCCTGTCCGCCTGTACATGAGGTTTGCCAGGTCTTACCTTAGCTGTCGTTATTCTTTTGCGTTTCCACTTCACAGTCACATCACCAGCACTCGACATGGGCTGGCCCTGTTACTCAGATGACATCCAATGGCTACTACACGTTCGGAGTCACTGAACTCTGCTGACTGGCCCATTTAGCTGTTACTGCTCTCTCCTGGCAACACAAAATTCCCTGGATTCTTTTATACTCACGAGTCCGAGTCTCGTGACGTCTGATGGTCAATTCCACATTACGTAGGGTGTCTGTATACTTTTGATCGGTTATTGCAGGGTTGCATCTCATATTGCGACAAATTAAGCTATTGTTTAGATCTCGGTGGCTCAGTGAGTAATAGTCATACCATAAATCCAAGATGTTTGCTGTTCAATACTCAGGCAATCCTTGGATTTTATTGCCACTTACCGTTTCTTTCACTTCTAGCAGTTATCTGTCAATGTGAAAAAGTCAAGCTGCAGCGTGATTCTGAGTTCACGATGAACTGTAGCTACCACTATAACTGGCTGGTAAACCAAGCAGTTAAGCATCACTGCCATCATTACCACCATATCTAGTTAAGCACTGCAGGTTCAAACTAACATTTGGGATTAAACCTGTTTCCCGTATTTAGAGCTTACTATTAAGTGATGGTCGCATCTTATCTCGTTAGACATGATGGAATACTGTTTAATTTAATGCATAAACAATTCCATGTTGGCCATTGCGCAACATGCAGTGCGTCCAAAAGTTCAGCGACAAAATTTTACCGATTGTAGCCGATCATAAACAGATAACTTTGAAATAAGGACTAATGGTCGGAAAAGATAAGTTAGTATTTTTCATTGGCACAAATGACTCATACGATATTGCGACAACTTACGTCCGTAGCAAAAATGTTCTAAGTCACGATCGTCAGTGACAATTCTTGCATTATAACACTGCATAAAATTTTGCCCATTTTTCTCAAATGTTTTTGCTGTCAGCTGGGTGGTGAGACAGGCAGCGAAGACTCTACCAACCAGTTACTTCTGGTACTTCAGACAGAAGTGACTCCGAGTGAACATCGTAGGGAAATTACAAATAGCAATGACAACCACCAATCGCACAGGCCATAGTACAGGATTTGCCTTCCAACACAACGATAAGGGTATATGTTCCTCAGGGTCTCACAGACATTAATTTCTAGGTATGACGGTGCAGTATTGTAATGAAGCAACAGTCGGTAAGAGGAGAGGAGATGGTGAGTGATAATAATGCTTTAGTCTTAAGCGAGTTAGGCGACGGTTGGTATACAAGGTGGATCTGATGCGTCTGGTTATGAACTGTGCTAGGATACTCATCTGCTGCTGGGTACAGGTTCTGCCACGACTGGAGAGAATCTTTTTAAGAACACACCCTCTGCCTTTTTCCAGCTCTTCCCTCTGTACACCACATAAAACTGTTCAGCACCTACGAGTAATTTTGTTAATAGTATTTAGCGCCCCGATGAAGATAGAACAGCACGTAGAGCACAAGGGAGAAGGATAGTTCAGCAGCTGCCGAAGCGTATCTTCGCCTATAGGTGTAGTGGGGCAAGCCTGCTATGCGGCATTGCCTGGGCGCGTGTACCCGAAGACCACCGGAATTTCCCGACGAGCAGTAAGGCCCATACTGCACAGTCAGCCTTCTTGCGGGATTAAAGATGTCGCTGACGCTGTTATTTGGAATGAACGTAAAGGTCACTATTATGTGAATAAACTACTTTGAATACTTCAGTAACGATCCGGTCTCCTTGGCTCCTTCGCAATGGTAATCGCGCAAATCCAGTAACACGTATTTGTTCGGCATAAATCCTCAGTTCCTATCTGTGCACTGTTCTGGTCGTTCAATGACGCACCTAAAGCTCGGCTTACTCTTTCATTTTATGTAACTCAAAGTTTTATGTTAACTCGTACTATTACAGCCACAGCTTACTGTATGATTAATGTTGCCTAAAGCCAAAATAAAATAAAAGTAAATGTTAGTTCAACCTTAATGCCTCACAGTGTTGCCTCTCTAGGAAGCCTGAAATAAGCTGTACGTCCTTTCACATAGAGAAACTAATGATACTTCTTAAGGAAGAAAGCAACTTTACTGTCTCCATAGATGCAGAGACACTAATGTCAGAATATTATAAATTTGATTTAAAAGTGATGATAAAATTTGCACTTCCATTGCTGCGATGGTGATAAGTAATATCCAGTACTGACAATCGTGACTGTACGCTTCAGCCTTGTTTTTACTTCACGTAGCCATATGTGGCGGAGGAAATGATTGCGGTTTTGTTGAAAAAAACATGTCATGATATGTTTCAAGATACTCGGAGAGAATTTACTGAAAATCTAAATCAGAGTTTTTGGATTAATTTTGAGTGGGAAAAGCTGCTGCCGAGTCACGAGGTTTTTAACTTGTTACTTTTTTCTGCATGATTGATCGAGTTCTCAAAAAATTTTCTCCAGCATTTCTTTCAAATATGCCTTCGTTGTCTGGCAGGCACTGGTCACGCCGGCCGGAGTGACCAAGCGGTTCTAGGCGCTACCGCTACGGTCGCAGGTTCGAATCCTGCCTCGGGCATGGATGTGTATGATGTACTTAGGTTAGTTAGGTTTAAGTAGTTCTAAGTTCTAGGGGACTGATGACCTCAGCAGTTAAGTCCCATAGTGCTCAGAGCCATTTGAACCATTAAAAAGCACTGGTCACTCGCAGAGCATTGTTATATCTCCGATGCGAACCAAGGAAAAGAGACAGAGTGCAAGCTCGAATTAAAGCAGGAAGTCGGATGTGCTGTTTCAAATGATCGCTACCGGTATAAGCCTTAAGCGATTTAGGGAAATTACATGTAGTATGTGTTATGTGATAGAGATACGTCTCGATATGTAAGGAACATGAAACGATAGATTGCTAAAATTAAGTTGAAGAAACTTCTTAGTTATGCTGGTGGAGAACTAGAGTCGCATCTTGCTAGAATAGCGCATTCTTGTCTATGGATGTCTGTGTACTAAATCCAAATAAGGGAACTCTTCGTGCCAAAATGACGGGTCGTAAAGTTAAGTCTGCAACTGGTCGTCAACGACTTTCTCCGACATACTAAGAGATAACGGGAATCTATTGTGATCGGCAGTTTAATGTACATTCTTGTCTTTAATAGTTATGTGTTTTTTTCCAGTGATTATCTTGAAAGTGAATTCAAGTTGTTTGTGTCATAAGTTCTATAGAACTCATTTCCTGAGTTACAAACATTTCAAACTGAAGCCTGACTATACAATAAAATCAGAATCATTGTGACAGTTCTTCTATGCGTTTCACTTACACCTGCAAAATGGGAAGTTGGCGTACTCTACAAGACAAGATTTCATATGCCCGTCCGACTATTTAGGCCCTACTGAGGCGTATTTAACTGTCTTCAGAGAAAGACTAGAGCCGAGTTCCTTCACCACTCTTCTCCAGGCCGAGTTGGTGCACCATCTCTAAGGATCTCGTCGTTGGCGGGACGTTGAACATTGTTTTTGCCTACCTCCACCTGTAAAATATGGATTTCACAAAACGGAAAAAATACTCTTGCGTTGTTCGGTGGCCCAGTGGGTGAAGGATTCGCCACAAATCTAAAGGACTGATGGTTAATCCTCAGTTGCTTCCAGTGTTTTTCCTTCCGTACATTTCCGCTTCTTGCACTTCTCGCAACGATTTGCATAAGCAACCTTCGAGTTGAGCACCACTCTTATTTCCTTTTGTGAATTGAGCCCTTCCTGTAAATCGAGTTTTATAAGCCTTTATCTCTGTGGGAAGATGTAAAATTAGCGGAATAGTGACCTGTAGGGCTATAACAGAATACTGATCCCACAATTTTTTTTCAAATATAAAATTTTATTTTAACAGCTTAATCATCAATAAATATGCAGGAGCAACTTTAAAGCAGGTATTTAGAAGTTTGTCTTGAAGTTTTAATTGCATCTGATGGTCCACAAACTTTGCGAGCGAACATAAAAGGTGAGGCAGCAGCCAGGTAATTCAAAATGTAGGGTGTCTCAGGAAGAATACTCAATATTCAGGTATATGTCAGTAATGATCATTCGAAGCGAAATAGTCTGGTAAACATGGGATCTAAAGTGCATAACTTAAGAACTATAAGCACGCGTTCATCTCTTGCTTCGGTGAAACACTGAGATAGTGCTCATAGGTCTCAAGGTATGCACTTTAGCACCCATTATTACTCGACACTTTTTTCCTTGTTTGGTTCATATTACCTCCTCCTAAAATATCGAAACCAAAGCGTTGCCAGTGGAAGAGATTTGTTTCACACTTTCAAAGGTTAAGAAGCGCTAGCTTTCGAGGAGCGGTTTTCTCTTACATAACTAACTTTTTATGTTTATGCGAATTTTTAAATGGAACTAAATATGTTTTTCTGTGACACTGGAAAGAGTTTTCAAAGAGGATTTAAAGGGCATAACATGAAAGAAACTTAACCAAACAGAAAAAGATAACAATGACGCAATCCGCTGACCCCCGTCGGGGGGCATCTGCCGTACAGCACAAAATGTAAGCAAATATGCAACTCGGGTGTTTGCCGACGCGCCTGAAGTCCATCAGTCTGTGTTTCGCTACTTTCTCAGAGTATGCAGCAGTGGAAAAAGTGGATATAGTTTTTGTTTAAGGCCAGTGTTGCCAAAATGTTAGAGCAGCGGTGATCTTGTATTCTGGAAAGTATCCTGATCGTGCCATGCCATTACGATACTTCTTCGAGAATATTATAAAAACATTTCGAAACACTGTGAGTGTGAAAAATGAAATATGTCAACGAAAGAGAGCAGCAACTTATGAGAGAAAGATAACTACAATTTTAGCAGCCCTAACACAATCTATGTGCAAGTGGTATCTGACAAAGAAGTCTTCTGCGAATACTTCATTCCAGCGCATTTCTCCATTTTCACATTTCGCTTCGTTAACAGATTCACGACAATGGGTTTCTAAATCGGTTACAATTCTGCTAATGGTGTCAACGGAAACTGTTGACCACATGCTGTTTCAAAGCGCTCTAAATGGCGCCATTTGCTTAGGATGACACGGTGGGTGGTCGGTACTGAAAGGCGCGCCAGGGCCAGCGGACGAAGCTTTAGCTTTAGATTTTAGCCTATGAAAACTGCAAAGTGATACGGCATAATTTTTCTGTCTCAGTTATTGGTAAATATTCCCCTAGACCCAAGGCAATCCATGCTGCACCAACAAAAATGATATATCGTCCTTTCCGCAAAGATAATTACGGAACATTTTAACAGATCATTTGAAGATCGTCGTATCGGTCGTTCGGGAAACAGAAAATGACATTCACACTAACCAGACTTCAGACCCCTTGAGTCCATATCTGTGTGAGCCGCATGTGATCCAAGGTGCCAAGGTGGTTTAGTGGATAACGCACCTGCTTGGCAAGCAGGAGACCAGGGTTCGATTCCCGGCCTTGCTACCAATTTCAATCCTTCTGAAACCCAGGCAATCATCATAGCCCACACCACCCACTCTTTCTGTCTCCCCTTTTTCTACCTCACCATTTATGGTCGGCCATCCAGCTCATCCCCATCCAGAGATACCTTGGCCTCACCCTCAACCATCACCTCACCTGGACCCCTCACCTCCTGACCATCCAGCAGATGCCCATTTCCACATCTGCCACCTGAAGCTCCTGTCTGGCTGGACATGAGGATTGCATCCTTCCACCATCCTCCACACCTACAAACCCCTCATCCATCATATTCTCTGTTATGGCAGTGTTGCCTGGGTCTCCCCCCTCCCCCCCCCCCACTTTTACAAGGCTCTCCAACCCCTCGAATGACAAGCATGGATAGCCTTCCTTCCCTCACATGGCTCGACTCCTGTATGACCTTATCATCTCCTTCCCCCACCTCCTCCTTTTCCTCCAACATCTTCGCATCCTTTAAACTGTCTGCAGGCTTCATCCCCCAACCCCTCGGTTTCCTCCCTCCACTCCACCCCCAGCCCATTGCCGCGCCTCTATCGCTGTATCCCTCCCTCTCTCCACTTCCACGTCCTGCATCTCCTTCATCAGGGCAGTTTGCTTCCAATTATAACCTGGCCTTGTTTCGCCCCCCCCCCCCCCCCCCACTTTTTGCTCTCCCCTCCCTCTCCCAGAGCGGATTTTCCTCCTTTGGCCCCTGAGTCCCTGCACACACTCCTCGACTGTGTCCCTCCTAAATCCTTCCCTCACCGGCCCTCTTCGGCTCACCCCTGTCCGTCTCCCTCCCCCCCTTCTCCACCTCTCCCCCCTTCTTCCCTTCTTACTCGTCTCCATGCCCCTGGCAGATCCTCTGTTTGCTCATTGTCATCAGTGTGCTACATCTGTGTTGTGTTTAGCGTTGTTCTCCTGTGCATAAAGAGCTGTGATTTTAATGGTGTGCTGGACTTGTACATAGTGTTACTGTCAGTGATTTTTATGTGCTACGCCGTCCGTCGATACTTTTATGATCCAGTGTGTGGTTTTCTTTGTGTGCAGTACTTTTTACTGTTTTATTACCATTTTACAGTCCCCCCCCCCCCCATTTTGTCTGTTCTCTTCCATACTGTTCCCCATGTTTTATATCTATGAACATCATATTTTCGGCTTTCGTTATTTTAAATGTCTTCTTTGTATAATTTCTGTCTTTCGGCTAAAGAGTAGCACATATGTTGTTGCCAGCCCCCCCTCCCCCAAGTGGGGCACTGAAATACAATACAGGAAAGATAAGCGATCCGAGGCTTGGCCTGTCGCGGTTCAGCCCGGTACTTCTCCGAAGTACTCGATACAGCACGGCATCTCACTTAGCATTGCTGTGTGGCAATTTTTAGTCGGCACTTCTTTCTTCATTTCTGCGGAATCGTGATTTCACTGGAGTTTATCTTTCACTGTTCGTTCGTGGTATAAAAGAAGTCGAGTGGATATTTTGACAAAAACAGGCAATCTAGCGATCTGTCCTCACAAGCCTTAAAATGAATGGCAATTACAGAAGTGAAGAATAACAATTGTCAATCCCTATTACGAGATATGCGGTCGCATAATCAACAGTTGTCGCAGTTTTGTTGTAGAACATTACAGTATCATGCATAAATAAAATAAAGATTTAGTTTGCAAAGAAAGACCAAAAAATTATAACGATCGACAGACGGGATTCACTGCTCTGTAGATGAGAAAGCGCTTTGTGCTCAATTTGCAGACGTGGAGCCCCTGATGAAATTATTGGTAAAAATAGTAGATTATCTGAAGACGCGCATGTTATTCCGCTGTCAGTTGCAACGGTTTTAGATGGAACGGAATGAACGGTAGTGGGACTTTATAGAGTGCTGCAAAGTATGTTGGTTAAGTCAAGAGGCATGCCTCGGACGATTTTTCGATTCAAACCGGCTATTTTTGAAATTATGAATAAAAAAGAATGTCAGGAATGAAAATTAGAACATCTGGAATGAATAGCAGACATTTAATTTCAATGTGCCACACTGTACACTGCCCATGCATGCTGAAAAACAACTTATTTCTGATCTGATGGCGGAGCATTTAAAAAGAAAATCGCAATTTGGAAGGGACAAATTCTGATAAAAACGCCCTCAATTTCCTTAAGCTCACTGGAGTTAAAGAAAACGCAAGGTTTTGAGAATTCATTGTGGCCTTGAAAGAATTACAAGAATAGTTTTCTAAGCATTTTGAGGTCACAAAAAATCTTACATCTGATTTAGAGCTGTTTTCGTGAGTGTTGAAAGTGGCCTTGTGCATGTGCAGATAGAACTGTTTAATCTGCATTGTAATTCCCACTCAAAAGACAAATTCTTTTACGTTAAAACCGTCTGGGAGGTCTACGTTGACTTCCTCGGAAAGAGTTTACACGTCTCCATAATGAGGTTGCAAACGTGATAAAATATTTCGAGCAATATATGTGTGTAAAAAGCTTATTCCCATTATGAAACTAATTAAGTCACGATTATGTGACAAGCTGAATGCCAAAATCTGTGAAATTTTCTGCGTCTGTCCACATGCCGACAGTTTGTACCAGACAGAAATTATATTAGTTCTTCAGCGCGCCAAGAATGGTTAAGTAATACTGGAGATTTCTTTTGTTTGTTATCTGCGTTGGTGGAAATGAAATGAGCGTTTGGCGTCATTTGCCGCGAGGCCCCTTGTGGAGCAGGTCCGGCCGCCTTGGTGCATGTCTTATTACATTCGACGCCACAGTGAGCGACCTGCGCCCCGAATGGGGATGAAATGATGATGAAGACAACACAACACCCAGTCTCTGAGCATAGAAAGTCCCCGACCCAGCCGGGAATCGAACGCGGGCCCGTAGGACGGTAATCCGCCACGCGGACCACTCTTTTATTTTCATTTTGTTCGTTGTTGATCGTTGTGTTTGGTCGTTGCGGACGTCATATGACATCCGTTCAAGTTCGCTTGTTGATCCTTCTACCCAGTATTACAGAGACCAACCGGCTCTCTGACCGAACACGCTGAGCTACCGTGCCGGCTTAGCAGCGATTCCGGACTGAACCGCCTAGAACCACTCGGCCGCAGTGGCCGGCGTTATCGGGACGGACATCTGCGTTGGTGAGAAATATAAAACCAAGCTGCATACAGTTCGATTGCATTAGCAGTTTAATGAGGCGCTTTCGTGGTTTCCCATTCTTCCCCCTTCTCATGCTCATAGTGTGGCGTGGCAGGGCGAAGAAGTACGCAACCGGGCGAGACAGCTGTGGCATGGGAGCAAGAGCGCTACTTCCATGCCGTATTCTTGGCCGTCCCCATTTTATAGCATATACGTATGTACCCAGAGCGTCCTGTGGTGAAGTCGCGCTGTAGCAGCCGAGAGGAGCGGACGTGCTGTGTGTTTCCGCTTGCAGTGCGAGCACGCTCGCCTAGTTTACTTCCTCTTGCTGACACTAATATGACGCTGTATGACAAGATCATGGTGCATCAATACAGAAAATCAACACTGAAATTCTCTTTTCGAAATGATTTTGCCAGACGAGAATCACTCAATGTCGACAGCTTTTTAAAGGAGGAGGTCAAGATCATAGACGCTGACATTGTCAGCACCCACTTTTCGAGCTTAAGCAGTATGGTCTATGTGAAACTTATTAACGTGACTGGGGACTGTACACTTACTCCAGCTCCCATTCGAACTCCCGGTGGTAGATATAGTGGCCTCGCAATAAGTATATCATCCACTTCATTTTTATTTGACAGGAAGCACAGATTCATGTTACAAAGCTTTCTGCCCACGTCGCGCACGTGATGTGGTACTAAGGCACGAAGAAAAAATATGCGACGAGACGTCGGCTCCAGGCTATCGGATTAACAGACTCCCTCCTCTGCACTGACTGTCGCCTCCTGTACACAAGGGACGTCGCTTCACATGCGTCTCATCGTGCGGCGGTTGGCCACTGACACGGAAGATCTTAGCTTACTACCTGCGCGTCACACCTGATGTGACTGAATCTCGGACCTTTCTCTGTCCCGATGACTATTACTTTACTCTGCAAAATATCATGCGCTTACATGGTTCATGGGAATGACCACTGAGTACGTCTTTAGCGAAGAAGGGAAGAAAGAGGAGCTTGATTACTCGCGGTATCTTCGAAACGCTCACAACTCTCTTGAACGCACAACGAGTTAGCGCACGCTCTCCTCAAACTGTTTATGCAGTGTTTTCGTTAACCCCCCATCCCCTCTTCCCCCTTCCCCAGTAGGGGAGTGCCAGGCTCAGTTTGACGTTCCGTACAACATCACACTGAAGACAGATAGTCCAAAATTGAAGGTAGTGAGGAAGAAAAGAGACTGGCTGATTCATGGAAAGCTCCATTCTTTGAGGGACAGAGATACGAAACGTCAATGACAGTGGACAAGAAATATTCAGTTGCACAATTTCTTGAAAAAAGATTATTTTGGCTGAAGTAGCACAAGTAATATGCAAATGTTATTTTGCTTGTCTTTGGAATTAGATGTTTTTATAATATTATGTTTTATAGGATTTTCATTTGTAAACGTTTACTAATTATAGCTATGTAATTAAAAGAAACAAATAAATAAAATTAATTTAAACTATAGCACCGTGGATACTGTTGACTTCGGATAAATTTTGGGAACAATTAGGGACAAAGCCTGGAGACCGATAGCTCATTTTTTATGGTATGGTAAAAGTGGCAGTGGTAAGTAGTGGTAGCTTTTGATTTTTGTTTCTTTTTTTTAATGTTAAACTTAGTTATGCAACTAGATATTTAACAACTGGGTTAGAAACCGATGAGCTGTATGGGAAAAATGGCTAGCATCACCACGAGGTCCGTGGTTTGATTCCAGCCTGGGTCGGAGACTTTCTTCGTTCAGGGACCTGTATGGTCCTAATTATTTCAACTTGTTTTTATCGACAGAAAGCACAACTCAGCGAGGTACCGTCAAACACTAAGACTTGCACCAGTTGCCGAACTACCACAGAGGGGGGCTAATGGCCAATGACACCAATGCAAGTTTCGCACTTGTTATGTCACTCGTCTTCAAAGGCTCTTCCTAATTCTTCCTACTTGATATTTGGCAACTTTCATTATTTAACTTCGCGTCCGGATACCTTTCCTGTCACGAAATCGTCAGGTATTCAAGGGAGGGAAGTTGTGTAAACTTTGTTCTGTGTATGATCGTATTTTAACAGTTTGTGTATCATATTTTCTGAGACGAAAATTGAGAGCCAGTCTAGTATTTGCCTAAACGAGCTTGGGAAACTGCGTAAAAAACGGAACCCCAGCTGAACGATGCACCAGCCACGGTCGTTATTTAGACCCGCGAATTCCATCCCGGTCTGACTCAACTTCCTATCTCGCAAACTAGCTCGCTGCGTCTTACACTACACGAGCAGACTTTCAAAACCTCTTTCTAATGGCACAGAACAAAGTATATTACTCCATTAATAAAGCAAAGTTTATGTCATAGGAACTCATAAACGATAAACGTTAATTGTTTACACCACGAGTTCACCACTCTATAGCTTAGCGAAAGCCGTGCTTCTATACAGGGTTTTGCTGTAACAGGAAGCAGAAATTTAACAGGACACAGAGGATGCTCCACCGAATAATTTGAGGTAGGGAACCTGTGGTCGGAGAAGCCAACTTAAGGAGGTATGAGGAATAAAATCATATTAATGTGGACTTTTTTATTTACATTAGTTACAGTTAACTGCAAATACCGTCATCGACGCAATGATCGTACAATTTGTACTGTATATTAAAAAATGTGCTGACACTGACGGCCTTCAGCATCAATGCAAGCATGACATCGGCAAACAAGATTCTGACGCACCCTGACAAATATTCCTGGTGTGTTTGGAATCACATCGCAAAAAATGTTCAAATGTGTGTGAAATCTTATGAGACTTAACTGCTAAGGTCATCAGTCCCTAAGCTTACACACTACTTAACCTAAATTATCCTAAGGACAAACACTCACACCCATGCCCGAGAGAGGACTCGAATCTCCGCCGGGACCAGCCGCACAGTCCATGACTGCAGCGCCCTAAGACCGCTCGGCTAATCCCGCGCGGCAATCACATCGCAGGCAGCTACAATTCTGGCAACTAATTACATCTCCGTATCCGCTGGGGTCTCATATATGAGTGACCTTAGATATCCCCATAGGAAATAAACAAGGAGCTTCAGGTCAGGGGACCTCGCAGGTTATGGGATAGGACCTGCCTTTCCAATTCAGCTACCAGGAAATACAGCACTGAGATAGTTGCGGACATTCATACCGAAGCGAGGCGGTGCACCATCGCGTTGTATCCACATCATCTCACAACATAGACAAGTAAAGTAAACAAAATCTGCATCATGACTTCATAGTAATTAGTTTCGTCCTCCTTGTTTCCTTACAGGAAATAAATAATGCACACGTAAATAAACGGTAAAGTACGTGTAAACTTGTACGCATGTTGGTTGTAAATAAGATGGAAAACAGTGACGCTGGAAAAAGTGGTAGACAAGTTTGTCTCCATATCTCCTGAAGCTGACCTTTCCGATCCTAGGTTCCCTACCTCAAATGGTTCAGTGGAGCATTCTCTATATAATGTTACATTTCGGCACCCTGTATGTTTACTCGCTATGGATATATTTTGGGTGGCCTGTCCTAGCTGAATAGCCCTGTATTTGGAGGAATTTCAAGTCTGATCCGCATGTAATAATATGTTCCTACGTGTATAAAAAACAGTGTGTTTCAAACATTACCTTGAAAAATATGAAGCTGAGCTTTAACTTTAAGCTGCTTTGCGTCTGCAAAACCTCCGCCCACTGCATTCCAGTTGTTTCATCTAGAAGAATTATTAATTTCATACTGAAAGAGAAAAGCCCCTACAATCACTATCCCTTATACGCTGGTGAGTGAGAAGCGATTTTGTTTCTGTCTGTGCTTCGGCAAGTCCCTGATAATCAGTGCCTTGCAACTTTATTAACCGTGAAATGTTAATTTATTTCTAGTATTCTTTCATAGAATTTTGATATTGGTGTGTATAGCCTTGAAAGAATATTTGTATCAAGAAAATTGCTTTTGAGATCTCACTCGACGTAGGGTACAACGTACGGATCACATGGTGAAACTTATGAATACATATTTTGTATTACAGTCAATAAGGTCTATAGTTACAGTGACATTTAGTTGAACAAGACAATGATTACAAATCCATTTGTGATTTTGCCCTTTGAACCCCTTTAATGCTTCGATTCTGTGCTGCCAGACTGCAGATCGAGTGAGTTACACATCGCCCTTTGTACGCTGAGCTGTTAACTGGAGCTTCGTGAATCGTGTTGTAATTAAGGGATGATGTTGTTCACTGCATATAATCCCCGCTAATCAGCACTGCTTAAGAATTCCACGGTCATATATCTCAATATGCAAAGGAACTAAATTACATACAAAGCAGTTTCAACGCGAATAATAAGTAACTTTGATCTGTTTCAGTTATTACAGTTTTTCTAGCTGCAATGATTTGGTTGCAGAATTCTAAAGTATTAGTAGGTAACATGAGACTGTGGTAAACCGATGAAATTACGTACTGCTTACGTTTGTAGTTTTACAGAGTTCGAAGAAATTTCATCCGATTTGCTTTCACATAAGGGACAGTTTTCTTCTGTCCTCATTAATTATAAATTTCGTCAGAATGATGGCATTTACTCTTTGTGAAAGACAGTGCTGAATTATGTTCAGTAGTTCACAGACTGTATCAGTAGTTTCACAACGAATCGCCATTAAGTAAAAAAATAAAGAACATAAATCGCGAACACCATGTTGATGGAGACAGTAACAGTTCTTTTTCTAAAAAAAAAGTATTTTATACAAATTCGAAAGATGGTTGTGAAAGATTCTTGGCTACGTACTACCTTATTTTGCCGTGCCTTGGGCAGTTATAAGTAATGCTTCGTTTTATACAATTTAAATCAACAAAGACTTCCTTCTTTTCCATTACAACTTAACTTAGCCTTGCACTGGATACACTACTAATTTCCCCCACCTCCTTCTGTCATTTCCTTCTCTTACGTTCGTTATTTCAGCAAAAAGTGTGAAACTAGTTTGTCCATCCTTTCCTTCAGGTAATTACTTCTTAGAAACCTCTATGTTGTGTGATGCATCCGTTGCGTGCACGCCAAGTGACATTTTAAGCAATACATATTGTCTGCAGTGCCCTAGGTGTAATGTACAGCATCACAGCTGAGGGCCCCAAAAGCACACTCGTGCGTTGAGTATTAAGGATCAACTCTGAGGAAGAAATTCGAATCCTGATAACTGAGCACAATCATCACATGCATTCGGTCAGCAATGGGAGAACATGTGGAGGTATATAACTGCTGAATGACAGGCCTTGTATCAGTGCTACGTGTCGAATCCCGATTTTCTCCACGCCGACTACTGCAGTGCAGTCAAGTGACGCCGATCATGCCGATTGAGTGGCCGACACCATTAAACTCGCCGACACCCGTGGTGCTACTCGAAAGATGTACGGTGCATAATAGCACTAGGTTCAGTCATACGCCTTTTCTCGTCATTTTTATCATTATTATTGTCATAAATACCTTTATCATCATCATCATCATCCTTATAAACAACAACAACGAAATACGACAATAAACTCATCACGAACTACTCACATTCACTGTTGGCATAAACTTAACACATCATGCACGTTGAACACGTAGTGGAAATTGTGCACCAAGTAATGGCCATATTGGATGTTTTCAAGATGACTAGGCTACGTGTTCACAACAGATTTCCCCGCCCCTTCCTTCCATATCAAAGCTGTCCATAGCAGCCGGCCAGGGTGGCCGAGCGGTTCTAGGCGCTACAGTCTGGAACCGCGCGACCGCTACGGTCGCAGGTTCGAAACCTGCCTAGGGCATGGATGTGTGTAATGTCCTTAGGTTAGTTAGGTTTAAATACACTCCTGGAAATTGAAATAAGAACACCGTCAATTCATTGTCCCAGGAAGTGGAAACTTTATTGACACATTCCTGGAGTCAGATACATCACATGATCACACTGATAGAACCACAGGCACATAGACACAGGCAACAGAGCATGCACAATGTCGGCACTAGTACAGTGTATATCCACCTTTCGCAGCAATGCAGGCTGCTATTCTCCCATGGAGCCGATCGTAGAGATGCTGGATGTAGCCCTGTGGAACGGCTTGCCATGCCATTTCCACCTGGCGCCTCAGTTGGACCAGCGTTCGTGCTGGACGAGCAGACCGCGTGAGACGACCCTTCATCCAGTCCCAAACATGCTCAATGGGGGACAGATCCGGAGATCTTGCTGGCCAGGCTAGTTGACTTACACCTTCTAGAGCACGTTGGGTGGCACGGGATACATGCGGACGTGCATTGTCCTGTTGGAACAGCAAGTTCCCTTGCCGGTCTAGGAATGGTAGAACGATGGGTTCGATGACGGTTTGGATGTAACGTGCACTATTCAGTGTCCCATCGACGATCACCAGAGGTGTACGGCCAGTGTAGGAGATCGCTCCCCACACCATGATGCCGGGTGTTGGCCCTGTGTGCCTCGGTCGTATGCAGTCCTGATTGTGGCGCCTACCTGCACAGCGCCAAACACGCATACGACCATCATTGGCACCAAGGCAGAAGCGACTCTCATCGCTGAAGACGACACGTCTCCATTCGTCCCTCCATTCACGCCTGTCGCGACACCACTGGAGGCGGGCTGCACGATGTTGGGGCGTGAGCGGAAGACGGCCTAACGGTGTGCGGGACCGTAGCCCAGCTTCATGGAGACGGTTGCGAATGGTCCTCGCCGATACCCCAGGAGCAACAGTGTCCCTAATTTGCTGGGAAGTGGCGGTGCGGTCCCCTACGGCACTGCGTAGGATCCTACGGTCTTGGCGTGCATCCGTGCGTCGCTGCGGTCCGGTCCCAGGTCGACGGGCACGTGCACCTTCCGCCGACCACTGGCGACAACATCGATGTACTCTGGAGACCTCACGCCCCACGTGTTGAGCAATTCTGCGGTACGTCCACCCGGCCTCCCGCATGCCCACTATACGCCCTCGCTCAAAGTCCGTCAACTGCACATACGGTTCACGTCCACGCTGTCGCGGCATGCTACCAGTGTTAAGGACTGCGATGGAGCTCCGTATGCCACGGCAAACTGGCTGAGACTGAAGGCGGCGGTGCACAAATTCTGCGCAGCTAGCGCCATTCGACGGCCAACACCGCGGTTCCTGGTGTGTCCGCTGTGCTGTGCGTGTGATCATTGCTTGTACAGCCCTCTCGCAGTGTCCGGAGCAAGTATGGTGGATCTGACACACCGGTGTCAATGTGTTCTTTTTTCCATTTCCAGGAGTGTAGTTCTAAGTTCTAGGGCCCCCACATGAACCATGGACCTTGTCGTTGGTGGGGAGGCTTGCGTGCCTCAGCGATACAGATAGCCGTACCGTAGGTACATCCACAACGGAGGGGTATCTGTTGAGAGGTCTGACAAACGTGTGGTTCCTGAAGATGGGCAGCAGCCTCTTCAGTAGTTGCAAGGGTAACAGTCTGGATGATTGACTGATATGGCCTTGTAACAATAACCAAAAGGGCCTTGCTTGCTGAAAGCAGGGGGAAACTACGGCCGTAATTTTTCCCGAGGGCATGCAGCTTTACTGTGTGATTAAATGATAATGGCGTCCTCTTGGGTAAAATATTCCGGAGGTAAAATAGTCCCCCATTCGGATCTCCGGGCGGGACTACTCAAGAGGATGCCGTTATCAGGAGAAAGAAAACTGGCGTTCTACGGATCGGAGCGTGGAATGTCAGATCTCAGATCTCTTAATCGGGCAGGTAGGTTAGAAAATTTAAAAAGGGAAATGGGTAGGTTAAAGTTAGATATAGAGGGAATTACTGAAGTTCGGTGGCAGGAGGAACAAGACTTCTAAACAGGTGACTACAGGGTTGTAAACACAAAATCAAATAGGGGTAATTCAGGAGTAGGTTTAAAAATGAATAGGAAAATAGGAATGCGGGTAAGCTACTAGAAACAGCATAGTGAACGCATTATTGTGGCCAAGATAGATACGAAGCCCAAACCTACTACAGTAGTACAAGTTTATATGCCAACTAGCTCTGCAGATGACGAAGAAATTGAAGAAATGTGTGGTGAGATAAAAGAAATTATTCAGATAGTGAAGGGAGACGAAAATTTAATAGTCATGTGTGACTGGAATTCGAGTGTAGGAAAAGGGAGAGAAGGAAACGTAGTAGGTGAATATGGATTGGGGCTAAGAAATGAAAGAGGAAGCCGCCTGGTAGAATTTTGCACAGAGCACAACTTAATCATAGCTAACACTTGGTTTCAGAATCATATAAGGAGGTTGTATACATGGAAGAACCCTGGAGATACTAAAAGGTATCAGATAGATTATATAATGGTAAGACAGAGATTTAGGTACCAGGTTTTAAATTGTAAGACATTTCCAGGGGCAAATGTGGATTCTGACCACAATCTATTGGTTATGAACTGTACATTAAAACTGAAGAAACTGCAAAATGGTGGGAATTTAAGGAGATGGGACCTGGATAAACTGAAAGAACCAGAGGTTGTACAGAGTTTCAGGGAGAGCATAAGGGAACAATTGACAGAAATGGGGGAAAGAACTGCAGTAGTAGAAGAATGGGTAGCTTTGAGGGATGAAGTAGTGAAGGCAGCAGAGGATCAAGTAGGTAAAAAGACGAGGGCTAGTAGAAATCCTTGGGTAACAGAAGCAATATTGAATTTAATTGATGAAAGGAGAGAAACATAAAAATGCAGTAAATGAAGCAGGCAAAAAGGAATACAAACGTCTCAAAAATGAGATCGACATGAAGTGCAAAATGGCTAAGCAGGGATGGCTAGAGGACAAATGTAAGGATGTAGAGGCTTATCTCACTAGGGGTAAGATAGATACTGCCTACAGGAAAATTAAAGAGATCTTTGGAGAGAAGAGAACCACTTGTATGAATATCAAGAGCTCAGATGGAAACCCAGTTCTAAGCAAAGAAGGGAAAGCAGAACGGTGGAAGGAGTATATAGAGGATCTATACGAGGGCGATGTACTTGAGGACAACATTATGGAAATGGAAGAGGATGTAGATGAAGATGAAATGGGAGATGCGATACTGCGTGAAGAGTTTCACAGAGCACTGAAAGACCTGAGTCGAAACAAGGCCCCCGGAGTAGACAACATTCCATTGGAACTACTGACGGCCTTGGGAGAGCCAGTCCTGACAAAACTGTACCATCTGGTGAGCACGATGTATGAAACAGGCGAAATACCCTCATACTTCAAGAAGAATAAAATAATTCAAATCCCAAAGAAAGGACGTGTTGACAGATGTGAAAATTACCGAACAATCAGTTTAACAAGCCACAGCTGCAAAATACTAACTCGAATTATTTACAGACGAATGGAAAAACTAGTAGAAGCCGACCTCGGGGAAGATCAGAGTGGATTCCGCAGAAATACTGGAACACGTGAGGCAATACTGACCTTACGACTTATCTTAGAAGAAAGATTAAGCAAAGGCAAACCTACGATTCTAGCATTTGTAGACTTAAAGAAAGCTTTTGACAATGTTGACTGGAATACTCTCTTTCAAATTGTGAAGGTGGCAGGGTAAAATACAGGGAGCGAAAGGCTATTTACAATTTGTACAGAAACCAGATGGCTGTAATAAGAGTCGAGGGACATGAAAGGGAAGCAGTGGTTGGGAAGGGAGTAAGACAGGGTTGCACCCTCTCCCCGATGTTATTCAATCTGTATATTGAGCAAGCAGTAAAGGAAACAAAAGAAAAATTCGGAGTAGGTATTAAAATCCATGGAGAAGAAATAAAAACTTTGAGGTTCACCGATGACATTGTAATTCTGTCAGAGACAGCAAAGGACTTGGAAGAGCAGTTGAACGGAATGGACAGTGTCTTGAAAGGAGGATATAAGATAAACATCAACAAAAGCAAAACGAGGATAATGGAATGTAGTCGAATTAAGTCGGGTGATGCTGAGGGAATAAGATTAGAAAATGAAACTCTTAACGCAGTAAAGAAGTTTTGCTATTTGGGGAGCAAAATAACTGATGATGGTCAAAGTAGAGAGGATATAAAATGTAGACTGGTAATGGCAAGGAAAGCGTTTCTGAAGAAGAGAAATTTGTTAATATCGAGTATAGATTTAAGTGTCGGGAAGTCATTTCTGAAAGTATTTGTATGTAGTGTAGCCATGTATGGAAGTGAAACGTGGACGATAAATAGTTTGGACAAGAAGAGAATAGAAGCTTTCAAAATGTGGTGCTACAGAAGAATGCTGAAGATTAGACGGGTAGATCACATAGCTAATGAGGAAGTATTGAATAGGATTGGGGAGAAGAGAAGTTTGTGGCACAACTTGACCAGAAGAAGGCATCGGTCGGTAGGACATGTTCTGAGGCATCAAGGGATCACCAATTTAGTATTGGAGGGCAGCGTGGAGGGTAAAAATCGTAGAGGGAGACCAAGAGATGAATACACTAAGCAGATTCAGAAGGATGTAGGTTGCAGCAGGTACTGGGAGATGAAGAAGCTTGCACAGGATAGAGTAGCATGGAGAGCTGTATAAACCAGTCTCAGGACTGAAGACAACAACTACAACAACAAGTTCTAGGGAACTGATGACCTCAGAAGTTAAGTCCCATAGTGCACAGAGCCATCTGAGAGGCATAGCAACCAGACACAACACAAAAACAGTGCACGTCCCGCCGCGCGGGATTAGCCGAACGGTAAATTGTCATGATCGGCGTCACTTGCCTGCACTGCAGTAGTCGGCGTGGAGAAGTTCGGGATTTGACACGCAGCACTGGTACAACGGCCGCCGTCACGGTAGCTCGGCGTGTTCGGTCAGAGGGTTTGCTGCACTCTGTAATAAGAAAAACTGAGTTAATTAGTCAACGACGAACTTAAACGGGTGTCTTACGACGTCTGCACCAAGCAGATGCAACGCACGAATGCGTAAAAAATGAGATTAAAAAAAAAAGCTGTCTGATGACCTTAGTAGTTATGTCCCATAAGATTTCACACACATTTGAACATTTTTTTGCCTGCCGGTGTGGCCGTGCGGTTCTGGGCGCTTCAGTCTAGAACCGCGTGACCCTTACGGTCGCAGGTTCGAATCCTGCCTCGGGTAGGATGTGTGTGATGTCCTTAGGTTAGTTAGGTTTAAGTAGTTCTAAGTTCTAGGGTACTGATGACCACAGATGTTAAGTCCCGTAGTGCTCAGAGCCATTTGAACATTTTTTTGCAAGTCCCACAACAGTCACCCACACGACAGCTGGTACTGGTGACGTGCCGAGGACAGCAGTTCCGGATCTCCAGATTGATTCCAGTGCTCACTGCGTGAGTATTTGACTGACGTTTAATTGACGTTATTATATATTGCATAGCACACCCCATAATGTTCCTCAGAAACGGGTAAAAGAATTACTGAGGATGTAGTTAAACTAAAATTATAATTACCTTCAACAGGAATAACACCACACGTCTCTCTTAGCGTTTATCCCGTCGAACGCAGCTCACTCCGACGATTTAGCAAATTTTATTTTTTGTTTTATCTCTGCGGCAGTATGCGCTTCAAGTTGCCACAGCCGGTTTTGCCATATGTCTGTGAATCGTGTATATTTTGTTCTATGCATCGTCGCCTTTTAGTTCTTTATATATCGTTCTTTTTGAGACGGAAGTTGGTGAACAGCTCAGCATTCGCGCAAATGAGCTTGTTAAACCGGATAAAATCAGTTAGGCTGGCTCTTGTACTATAAGGCGCGAAAATATCGAATCGATATTAACTGCAATCCTACCAGTTCTTATTTTTTATTTTTTATTCCGACATAAAGCAGCTTTCATGAGGGTTTCCTAACCACTTGGCGGTACAGTCGTGTGGCCGCTAATTTGGGTCACGAGATAATCCCTGGAAACACTTTCACATACGGCAATCGACGGTGATGTAAAACACGATATTGAAAACATCAAGAAACTAACTATTAGTGCTGGGACAGTCATTATTGCCTGTAAACTTGAACTTTCTTGCGATTAGAGACATTTAAAACATGTTAGCACTTTGAACAGAATATACTGAAGTATGTAAGCAGACAATAGCTGTAATGTTATGACAGAATTATTTCAGGGAGCTTAGTCAAAGGTTCCGTGAATAAGATATTCTGTTACAATATCTGTACTTTCCAACATATACAATAGTTATCTCACTCCTTAATAGATCTGGCTTCCTTCAGCGCCGTTTGAGTTCCATAGCCTTCAGTCCGTGGGACAAGAAAATTACTCGAACGAAGGAAGTGTACCCACTGAATACACTTCGCAACTGATTTCACCAGATAAGGTGAGTACCCAAAAGGTGCCGAAAGGCGCCAGTTTATTTAAAAGTCAAAAATTCTTCCAACCGTCGTAGAACTTCTGGAGTGCAAATATTCTTCAATAAGCCCTGACTGACGAAAAAAAGGAAAAAAGAAAAATAGTGTAAATAGTGTTAACTGGGCGTCCTAAGGTAACGAATGATGAGGTTCTCTGCAGAATCGGCGAGGAAAGGAGTATATGGGAAACACTGAAAAAAAAAAGAAGAGACCGGTTGATAGGACACCTGTTAAGACATCAGGGAATAACTTCTGTGGTATTAGAGGACTAGAGGGAGCTGTAGAGGGTAAAAACTGTAGGGGAAGACAGAGATTGGAGTATATCCAGCAAATAATTGAGGATATACGTTGCAAGTGCTACTCTGAGTTGAAACGGTTGGTACAGGAGAGGAATTCGTGGCGGTTCGCGTCAAACCAGTCAGAAGACTGACAATTAAAAAAAAATGCGTCCTAACCGAATTATGTGACAGAATTACATGTAGTGTATGTCTCAACTACTTTAGGATATCTTAATATGAGTAGTAACATGTTTGAAATTTTATTAATCGTAAGAAAGTTGAGACAAGCGGTATGTACTGTCTCATCACGAACGACACGCTTTCTGATGTTAATTTACATGTGTAATGGTGCCATATGGGGCAGTGTTCTTATAGGGTATCTCGTGGTGCCAAAGTGTTCAGATATCCCCGCGCGAATGTTATATTGCTTGGTTTTCACTGAAATCGGACCAACTGAAATTCACATTGCTCTGATATTTTTTGCGCGTGGTGGTAGCGGAGTAAGGACGTTAATCCGCTGCGCGGCAGACTCCGGGTCTTGATCATCTCCTTGTCTTCCTCGCTAGTACGCTTGCGCCGAGCTATACAAACAGGTGATTATTGACAATGGGTCAATAAGAATAATACCTGACATTAGTAGAAATCGGAATAGCAACAACACAGAAATATATAGGTATACAAAAGTATGTATTCGTCTCCCGTATGAAGCTGTGTGAGGTTTTTTTTTTTTAATTTTTAACGATCGTTCACCGTGCCTAGTTTTGTAACATATTCTAACAAATTAATACAGTTTGTTAAAATACGTATCACATATTAGTACAGGACGTAATATTTGCCAGAACTAAAAGAACATTTCCTATAATTATTCGTCCGGAAACCAGTAGCTGTTGTGTTATCGGCGGTTAAGTGAGCCCGTGTCAGACTACAAAATCAGAGGTGCAGGCTTCAGTCGTCAGTCGGTCATAGGATTTAGTTCTGCCACTTACAACTTCTTTCATCTCTGCAAAAGATGTATGTGCGTGTAAAATTCCATTTAGTACACAATATGTTGGAACATGGGAGAGTGAAACAGAAATTAATTTATATTGTGTTGCACTGCTCGAAATTTTAATACGAATTCATTCAACTCAATTGCACAGCTAGTAATTTAAGGAAAATCAAAACAAGTTTGGCAATATTCTTTGGTTCACACTCTTTTTTTTTAAAAAAAAAAAAGGAAGAGAGAGACATCTAGATGCTAGAAATAAATCTGATTTGAGCTCGGCAGTGTCGGAAGGATAACAAGATTCTGGCTGCGGGTTTCGCCCTGGTCACGTAGCCTTTACTGACGTCCCTTAGAATCAAAGCTTAATCAGTTATACGCTAGCGATTCGATAGAAGCCAAGCGGACGGGCGCTCTTGGGTGCAGGGTAATTGCGGTCGATGTTAAGGACTGACCCACGCTCACCTTCGCTACAGGGGCAGAAATCTTCTTGCAGTGAAAAGCAGCCGCCGGAGCAAATAACACGGGTTTTCTTTCGAACAATCCCATTCTGGCAGAGTGTAAAATACATTAATAAGATTCTGCTTTTTTTTAATGAATGTCGGGAACATTACTTCGACGGAACTTGTTCATTCCTACACTTGACAACTCTTTAGAGGTAGTTTGACAATACTTCTCATGATAAAAATATCGTATTATGTCTATCAATTGAATTACAAGCAGCGAAGAGGGAATATTAGGGTCTCATGTCTGAGTTTATTAGAGAGGGAGATTTGAGGAAGGTAGGGAAAGAAACTGGCGCTTGCTTTTTCAAAGGAATAATCACAAGATTTGCCTTGGGAGTTTTAGAGAAATCATGGGATACCTAAATGTGGCTGGCTAGACGTAGATATAAAGCGACGTTCTGTCGAATATGATTTCAGACATATTGATCTTACCGATATCACCCATCCGCTGTAAACGTCATCAAAACGGAGGAAACAAAATTCTCATCGAAAACTAATATGCGTGAAATAGGCGCCATAACGGTAAGTATAGTTATTCCCCTCACTGGCGTCGCCAAATCACAACCAAACTGTCATGTTTCAACCTAAACCAGACTATGGCCAAGCTACAGATCAATGTCACTAGACCACATTTCCTATTCACATTCTTTGGCTACGCCAACGAACAAACAAGTTATCACCATCTAACGTAACGTAGACCTCGAACTACGTGTAGATAAGCATATCACCACAATCTACATCCCAAACATAGTATAGAAGCAAAATAAGTATTGTTATTGTCATTTTTCATTTCTGCTTTTGCAGGTATGAAGTCGCATGACACAACATCATTACGTCACGAAACGAAGCTTATGTACGGCATCAGTATGCGGCCCCGACCTGAGAAGCCACATAAACCCCTTAATATTTGTGAAGTGTTTCTTGACCATTATAAAGTACATGGCACTGCGCATTGTCTTGCTGATGGTACAGTAGCCTGACGGGTTTATCAGGCGAAAACAACGAATGAACATTATCTTTCGCCTGTGACAGACGATAGTAGTGGCCCCATTTAAACCCGTGTAAACAACGCACACTCGAGAATACGTCCATCAAATGCCGGAATTGTGTCATACTGACAGGCACGAAGCGTCGTCTGTCTAGTATCGACGCAGACATACCCTCTCATTGCAATGTGCAAAGCTTACGGCACACTTTTTATTCAGTTGACCTTTTCCCACGTTCATATGGTCCAATCAATATGTTCGTGCGCCTAAGCTAACCTCTGTTCCATATGACTTCCTGTCGACATAGGCACACTAGCCTGTATACGACGAAAGCTAAATAATATTTAGTTAGCGTTCGAACAATACAATGAGTTTTTTGAATGCAAGTGATTATTCCAAAAATTATGAGCCATTGATACCGTTGGTACAGTTTCTTTGTAAAAACAGTTTATCTGGCTTGGTGTCGGCCAGTTTAGATTGTAAGTCATGCTCCAAGTTTAGTCAGTTCCTTGCATTTTCATTGCTACTATTGTAGAAAGTCGACTTTCACATGGACAAGTTGCGGTGAATGGAATGATATATTTAAGACCTTTATTAGAATAGTAATAGATTCTCGGCACCAACCTTTCGCCAAAGGTTTTCCACTACTTTTAAATCGCAGTCGACTTACAGTATGTTGTCTTGCAGGAACTCAAGATATTGCACTTTGTTTCGATTTTCCGTAAATGAAAACATTTTTTTACTCTATAAGAAATTATTCTAGCACTCAGACATTGACTTGTCTGTTTTGTTAAGTTGGATATTTCATTATAGTGGAATCTGTTATTGATGGCAAGTGCTGATTCGATGCGCAGCAAAAGAAATAAACGGAAGAGTATAAAAAAGGCGGGTTCTCTTTTCGTAAACTTTTTTTTTTCTCATTGCGACACTCTGAAATAACCTGTGTTTGGATTCTGGTACTCAGACATGGATTTGAAATAGAAGAAAACTATTCACACTCAAAGTAATTCTGTGAGAAATAGAAATTACCAGAAGAAAACAAATATACTGAACTGCGGAACAAACAGTAATGGAAGTGAAATTTAGGTGCGCGGAAAGTATCTTCTGTCTAGCAAAAAGAAAACAGAAGCTTTGTAAATGTAGTGCTATAGAAGAATGATGAAAACTACATGCGTAAGATCGAATAATTAATGAGGAGTTAGTAAATCGAATTGGAGAAAACAGTAGTTTGTGGCATAACTTGACTGAAAGTACTTCAGTTGATAGGACATATCCAGAGGCATCAAGTAATTGTCCCTCTGGTAATGGAAGGTCGGTGGGGTGGGGGTTGGGGGATGGGGGAAAATTGTAGAAAGAAACTAAGTCTTGAATAGAATAAGCAGTTTCGAAAGAATGTAGGTTGCGGTAGTTACGTAGAGATGAATAGGCTTGCACAGTATGGACTAATATAATGAGCTGCTTTAAAGCAGTCTTCGGATTGAAGGCCACAACAACAGCATCGCCGATTTCTTATTTTCATATTCTCTTATTGTAAGTATTCTGTAATCGAATAGCGGTGGCTCACAAGGTACCAGAGAACCTCAAAAAATAGTAAAGATAAGTATGATATACAGAGTGAAGATCTTCAACTTGATGATGCGTAAGAGAAAGAGGACCTGCTACATCACTGCCCTGAACTGATTTACAAGTTAAATTCCACACGCACAAGACGTTGCTATACGTGGAGAACTTCTTAGAACTAAGACTTCTTCATTTTACCTTCAACGGTAGTATTAGATTTAAGCAGAAATACCGAATTATAAATTATTGAGTTTGAACTTCAGTTAAGACTTATTCCAATCACAGACGGAACTTGAGAAAGATGAATGTTTCGAAGCTTATGTGTGAGGTGCAATTAGATGAATCTTATCCTTAAGATCACTACTGTAGAGATTTGTGACCGGCTGTAGGTTATTACGTCAAATATTTTAAAATTTTCTTTCAGTATCTGTGCGATCGGCCAATTTCAGCCTTGGGTCATTTTGAAGCTTCCAGCTTCATTTTACATACAGCGATATATTATATTATACAGCGATATATTATCTTAAAATGAAGCTTACGATACGTTCTTGAAAATGACCAAAGATTGAAATTGGCCGATCGCACAGATAATACAAAGAATACAGCCTAGGTGGATCATGTTTTCATTGTCAAACATTTAACTTAATTTTTACAAGATAAATATAACATATCTTATAGAGCCGGGCATTTCAAATCGTCGCCAGATAATTTTCATTCAATTGTCAGTGGTCTCTTCTTACGGTGACTCGTGGTCAGGATTGATTTTATTCCCCGGCTCTTACCAACTGAGCACATAGTCTTGTCTCTAGAAAACTTCCACTGGCCGAGCTTGTGCTCCGTCGTCTAAGACCTCGTTGTTGACTTTAAACCCTAATCTTCTACATCTACATCTACATGGATACTTTGCAAATCACATTTAAGTGCCTGGCAGAGGGTTCATCGAACCACCTTCCATTCCCTCTTACAAATTTCAAGGCAACAGTAAGTCATTCACATTTCTACGTATATACCAATTGCCTCGTGTCAGATCCAACATTTTCCAACAGTATTCTATTATAGTTGGTAGCTCTCTTGTCATTCTTCCTCGTAATGTCTCAGCAGAAGTGAACGTGGATCGGCGTCATAGCTATGAAATAGTGGCTTACTAGACTCGCCACAAAAAGTTTTGCATCACCTCGGTTCCGAGAGTTCCGGAACCTGTACAGAAAAATCGAATAGAGATCAACATAAACCTCATTTCCGCCCTTTTTATTGGTCATGAAAACCACACATTGCATGTTGTTCCACCATACAGTGAGACCTTCAGAGTTGGTGGTCCAGATTGCTGTACACAATGGTGCCTCTAATACTCAGTAGCACGTCCTCTTGCACTGATGCATGCCTGTATTCGGCGTACATCACTCAGAGTGGTTGTCGGGTCACGTCCCCCATAAACAGCCCTTTTCAATCTATCCCAGGCATATTCGATAGGGTTCATGTCTGGAGAAAATGCTGTCCACTCTAGTCGAGCGATGTCGTTATCCTGAAGGAAGTCATTCACAATATGTGCACGATGGGGGCGTGAATTGTCGCCCATGAAGACGAATGCCTTGCCAATACGCTGCCGATATGGTTGCACTATCGGTCGGACGATGGCATTCTAGTATCATACAGCCGTTACGGCGCCTTCCATGACCACAAACGGCGTACGTCAGCCCCACATAATGCCACCCCAAAACAGCAGGGAACCTCCACCTTGCTGCACTCGCTGGACGGTGTGTCTAAGGCGTTCAGCTTGACCGGGTTGTCTCCAAACACGTCTCCGACGATTGTGTCGTTGAAGGCATCTGTGACACTCATCGTTGAAGAGAACGTAATGCCAATCCTGTGCGGTCCTTTCGGCATGTTGTTGGACCCATCTGTGCCGCGCTGCATGGTGTCGTGGTTGCAAAGTTGGACCTCGGCATGGACGGCGGGAGTGAAGTTGCGCATCGTGCAGCCTATTGCACACAGTTTGAGTCGTTACACGAAGTCCAGTGGCTGCACGAAAAGCATTATTCAACATGGTGGTCTTGCTGTCAGGGTTCCTCCGAGCCATAATCCGTAGTTAGCGATCATCCACTGCAGTAGAAGCCCTTGGGCGGCCTGAGCGAGGCATGTCATCGTCAGTTCCTTTTTCTCTGTATCGCCTCCATGTCCGAACAACATTGCTTTGGTTCACTTCCCTTGCTGAGAGCTCTTCCTGGCACAAAGTAACAATGCGGACGCAATCGGGCCGCTGTACTGACCGTCTTCACATGGTTGAACTACAGACAACACAAGCCGTAGACCTCCTTCCTGGTGGAATGACTGGAACTGATCGGCTGTCCGTCTCTCTCCGTCTAATAGGCGCTGCTCATGCATGGTTGTTTACATCTTTAGGCGAGTTTAGTGACATCTCTGAACAGTCAAAGGGACTGTGTCTGTGACACAATATCTACAGTCAATGTCTGTCTTTAGGTGGAAAACCTTTTTTTGATGTGTGTATTACTTAGCGAGATGCAGTCTCTACGAAAGCATTAAACGTCAGAATATCAGAAAATTTGATTTATTGATTTGCTTGAAATCATAATCCTAAACATGTATGGGCTTTATCAGTATTAGGGTCAAATTATAAAAAAAATCCTTTATTTCTACTAACAGAGCTAACTCTCCTAAACCTCCGTTGCGTTCCAAAACTGAATAGTCTCTCCTATTTTCGGTAAGCATTATCTACAGTGAATCGGCGATTGCGTCGCCAGTTGTTTTGTAAATTAATATGATAAACTTTCAGACTACCAGAACAATTAATATTTACATAGAGATTTCATGTCAACAAATACCGCCTTACGTTATAAATAATTATCAATTCATAGAATCATTCTGATATGGATTACGAGTCTTTCCTTGCTATCACGTCTTGTACCATCCGATGAAGTAACCTTGGTAATTGACGCCCAACGCTAACTTCCGGATTGTTTATTCTCTCCTCCCTCCCGACATATCTTCTTTCTAGTGTAGTATCCTGTTCATTCGTTTATTGTGATCAACAGGATTCTACAATGAAGTAATACATACACGTTTCTGTAATTCTCTTTAGTATTGCACAATGTTTCTTTATTTATTAATTTCAAATCAGTTCAAAGCAGTAACACACAAGATAAAGCACGCAAATTATTCTCTTTACACTTTGACTACGTTGGCTCAATTGGTATAATGAGACTGGTTCTATTTAGTGGATGAGAAAAAGAGGCAATTGTCTCAATAACAGGGAGAGGTAGGTCTTACGACACGATTGGAAGACGCATCTCCTTATGATTTTATTTCAGGTATCCCATCCCCTTCCTTTCTAATGCCCTCCTGTCCATTCTCTTCTTCTTCCTCTCCCACCTACTTCACCCTCCAACATCCCATTTTCTTTTGTCCATCTCCGCGGTTTTCCCCTGTCACAAAACTGCGCCCCCACCGAAATCTGAGGCTAGGGCACTCATCCCGGCTACCATACGCTGGTTACGCCATGGTATCATCTACGTCCAACCCGTGGCCCTATTAAACACACCAGATGTGATACACATGCCAACTATACGCTCGCTAGAGCAGGAATGCACTCCCTCTGCTTCCTTGAGCGATCCATACAACCGCGAACGAATATCACGCTGCAAAGTAGTTTGAATTGGAGGATCATAAAAAGACACATTGTAAAACGGCTACATCCCAAAGCGTTTTCTAAAAAGTTTCTTTCATACAATAACTACTGTTTCCTAATTAATTACTCACTGTAACAAATGGAGCGGAAATGTAAATGTAAATAACATGACGCTATACTGAATTACAAAATATAATGAATTCAAGGTAGTGGAATGGGATGGCTCCACGTTAGGTGAAACAAATGTGATTACATAGAATGACCATGGAAATAGGAATGAGATGACATGGCCTCACATTGCATGCCAAAAATATAATAATAATTCAAATTAATAAAACAGGGGAAGGCTGTAATGAGATTTACATTTATTATTATTAAGCATAAATCACAAATTCAAAACTCTCAGGGCCGCAGATTTTATTTCCACATATCCATATACGCACAGCTTTCGTGGAGAAGCCCATACCGGATTAACCCGTGTCTCCTTCCCTGCTGCCTCCCTAATCGCTCTGTAGGAACAGCCTCCACCGACAGTCGATGCAGAGCTATTGTACTGGCTGGAGCGGCCACTCACTGGATTCCAGTGGACATGCGGCGTCTATTGTCCCCAGTAATTAGACTGCAGAGGTAGAGTCTGAATTATATCTGAAGGTGGACACGTGGTGGGAACACAGTCGGAGGCTCATATATTCAAACACCGGACCAACAGATAGACTATCCAACACGAATGCAAACTGAGGCTGTCAGAAAGTTACTCAAGACATCATCGAGATTAATGCAGAACTCAGACACAAAATATGAAAACTGAGTAGAAAACTGCCATGCGCCCACAACGCAGTCAGAACACTCTATGCAAAACAGCTTGCGCATCAGTTGAGTTGCGTGAACTCGAATCAAAATCTCGTGGAAACATCTCTTTGAGTTGCTATAAAATGACCGTCCCTCTCCATAGACCTCTCCAAAATGTTCACAAAACCAATTCTAAATCCTCAGAGAGTATTTCTGCTCACCGGTGTTGATCTTCTCCCCCCACCCCCTTGTTGTCCTCCGGGATGCTGAATTTCCTGTCGTATCATCTTATCATTTGTGGTTTTACGCCGAGGTGACAAAAAAGTCATAGGATACTTCTTAATATCGTGTCAGACCTCCTCTTGTCTGATGTAGTGCAGTAGCTCGACGTGGAATGTACGCAACAAGTCGTTCGAAATCTCCTGCAGAAATACTGAACCATGCTGCCTCTATAGCCGTAAATAACTGGGGAAGTGTTGCTGCCGGTGTAGGATTTTGTGCACTAACTGACCTCTCGATTATGTTCCATAGATGTTCGATGGGATTCATTTTGGGTGATCTCGATGGCCACATCATTCACTCGAACCGTTCAGAATGTTCTTCAGTCTAATCGTTAACAATTGTGGTCCGGTGACATGACATCATTGTTTGGGAACATGAAGACGATGAATGGCTGCAGATGGTCTCCACATAGCCGAACATAACCGTTTCCAGTAAATGATCGGTTCAGTTCCATGTAAACACAGTCCACACCGTTATGGAGCCACAACCAGCTTGTTGAGGGCCTTGTTGAAAGCTTGGATCCTTGGCATCGTGAGGTCTGCGCCACGCTCGATCCCTACCATCAGCTCTTACCAAATGAAATCTGGACTCATCTAACCACGCCACGATTCTCCAGTCGTCTAGGGTCCAGGAGAGGCGATGCAGCCGATGTCGTGCTGTTAGCAAAGGCATTCGCGTCGGTCATCAGCTGGCATAACCCATTAACGCCAAATTTAACCACACTGTCCTATCGCATTCTTTCATCATACGTCCCACCCTGATTTCTGCAGTTATTTCATGCAGATTTTTGCTTGTCTGTTAGCACTGACATCGCTCCACAAAAGGCACCGCCGCCCTCGTTATATGAAGGTCGTCAGCCACTGCGTTGAGAGATAATGCCTCGAATTTGGTATTCTCGACACACTCTCAACACTGTGGATCTCGGAATACTGAATTTCCTAACAATTTCCGAAATAGGACGGCCCATGAGTCTGGCTCCAAGTACCATTCCCCGTTTAAAATCTGTTAATTCTAGTCGTGCGAACATAGTCACGTCGGAAACCTTTTTGCATGAATCACGTGAGTAATTAATAGCAGCCCCGCTGGTACACTTCCCTTCTATACGTTGTGTACTCGATACTGCTGCCATCTGTACATGTATGTATCACTATCCCACGACAATTTTTGTCACCTTTGTGTTAATACAAACAAAAAGGCGCAGAAGCATAGGAAGACCCAAAATCGCATAGAAATATTCTTAAATGCGTCATCGCTTGATAGCTTTTTCTCTCTAAGCTTTGGATGGTCTAGTCGGCTTTCAATTATGATTTACTCTCCTTCCATGCTTCAGATGTCTGTCGGCTGCGACGGCGATCGCGAATAACAAATTTAGATTTTCTTTGCTCCCCCTTAATTGTTGCGCCAAGTATCGTAATAGCTCATATGGGAAAGACACGGTCGATTTCCTTCCTTCTTGTTGTTAGAGCTCCATCTCTAATAACGCTGTTCTCGACAAGGCAGACTTGGGCCACCTCAGTGTAATTGGCGCTGTCACCCAATGAACGATCGAAAATGTATAACATTGCCTTGATAATCTAGTTCAAAAGTGCCAAGCCTTTCGGGCTCTCCAAGGTGGGCTACGTGGCTCATGTAAAGCAGGCAATGTCTTCACCCCGTTTCCAGCCTCAGTGCCTGCACTGTCCTACGGCTACCGGATGTTTTTGGGAAACGCCTGTCAATGTGACTACGTACTATATTTCTCTACATTTATGGGTCGCCAATACGGCCGCAACCTAAGAAAAGGACCTTGGGACCTTGTTTGAAACGGGAAGGCGCTAAAGCTTCCCGCTCTAGTATCTCGGGTCCTCGGGAACTTGGCAACGACCTTCAGCTCTCAGCTAGTCTTGCAATTCGACACCCCTTTCAGAGCAAAGCACAGCTCTTGTAAACTGGACTGTCCGTCTTCTGTGGCTTTCGGGAACGTCTCACGATGCCAACACGCTGCCGAAGTGGCACACATTTATCCAGAGTACAGGGCTACCAAGTATTACATTATACTCATTTTATCTTTTATTTAGTTCCTCCTTTAATTCAGTTTCCTCTATCGCGTACTATTCAACATCTGACACTAGCTAAATATTATTACATGAAGAAATGAAATAAATTTTGACATCGGCCGAAAGTGGGACTGAAATGAATTCAGCGGTGAAAAGTGAAAATTTCGTGAGAAGATTCCGTCGAAACGAAAAACGCATTCCTTTTAATGATATCCAGCCCAAATCCTGTATCATTTCTGTAACACTCTCTCCCATATTTCGTGATAATACAAAACGTGCTGCAATTCTTCGAACATTTTCGATGTACTCCGTCAGTCCTATCTCGTAAGGATCCCACGCCGCGCAGCAGTATTCTAAAAGAGGACGGACAGGCATAGTGTAGGCAGTCTCCTTAGTGGATCTCTTAAATTTTCTAAGTGTCCTACCAATAAAACGCAGTCTTTAGTTAGCCTTCCCTCACAACATTTTCTATGTGTTCCTTCCAAATTAAGCTGTTCGTAATTGTAATACCTAGGTATTTAGCTGAATTTACGGCTTTTAGATTAGACTGATTTATCGTGTAAGCGAAGTTTAACTAATTCCTTTTAGCACTCATGTGAATGACCCCACACGTTTCGTTATTTGGGGTCAACTGCCGATTTTTGCACCATTCAGATATATTTTCTAAATCGTTTTTCAATTTATTTTGATCTTCAGGTGACTCTATTAGTCGGTAAACGACAGCGTCATCTGCAAACAACCTAAGACGGCTGCTCAGGTTGTCTCCCAAATCGTTAATATAGATAAGGAACAGCAAAGGGGCTATAACACTACATTGAGGAACTCCAGAATCACTTCTGTTTTACTCGATGACAGTGACCTCTATGATAGGAAATCACAAATCCAGTCACATAACTGAGACGATGTTCGGCCGGCCGGAGTGGCCGTGCGGTTCTAGGCGCTACAGTCTGGAACCAAGCGACCGCTACGGTCGCAAGTTCGAATCCTGTCTCGGGCATGGATGTGTGTGATGTCCTTAGGTTAGTTAGGTTTAATTAGCTCTAAGTTCTAGGCGACTGATGACCTCAGAAGTTAAGTCGCATACTGCTCAGAGCCATTTGAGACGATGTTCCATAAGCACGCAATTTCACTACAAGCCGCTTGTGTGGTGCAGTGTCAAAAGCCTTCCTGAAATCCCGAAATACGGAATCGATCTGAAATCCCTTGTCAATGTGAATAAAGACCTAGGAACGATGTTATCTAAACCCATGTTGACTGTGTGTTAATAGACAGTTTTCTTCGAGGTGATTCATAACACAATATATGCTCCAAAATCCTGCTGCATATCGACGTTAATGATTTGTGCCTGTAATTTAGTGAATTACTCCTACTACCTTTCTTGAGTACTGGTGTGGCCTGTGCAACTTTCCAATCTTTTGGTACGGATCTTTCGTCGAGCGAACGGTTGTATGTGATCGTTAATTATGGAGCTAATGCATCAGCATACTCCGAAAGGAACCTAATACGTATACAGTCTGAACCACAAGGCTTGCTTTGATTAAGTGATTTAAGTTGCGTCACTACTCCTAGGATATTTACTTCTACGTTACTCATGTTGGCAGCTGTTCTCGATTCGAATTCTGAAATATTTACTTCGTCTTCTTTTGTGAAGATATTTCGGAAGCCCGTGTTTAGTAACTCTGCTTCGACAGTATCTCCATTGCTGTCGCGCAGAGAAGGCATTGATTGTTTCTTGCCGCTAACATACTTCACATGCGACCAGAATCTCTTTTGATTTTCTGCAAGGTTTCGAGACAAAGTTTCGTTGTCTAAACTGTTATAAGCATCTCGCATTGAAGTCCGTGCTAAATTTCGAGCTTCTATAAAAGATCGCCAATCTTGGGGATTTTGCGTCTGTTTAAATTTGGCATGTTTGTTTCGTTGTTTCTGCAACAGTGTTCTGGACATCATTAAAAGAAAGAAGTTTTCCGTTCCGACGAAATATTCTCACGAAATTCGAGTCACCATCTTTCTCCTCAGAATGCAAAAATATTATGTTGACACCACCCTACATAATGAGAAACGATCACCACGATAAAATAAGGGAAATCAGAGCTCGTACGGAAAGATATAGGTGTTCATTCTTTCCGCGCGCTATACGAGATTTGAATAACAGAGAATTGTGAAGGTGGTTCCATGAACCTTCTGCCATGCACTTAAATGTGATTTGCAGAGTATCCATGTAGATGTAGATGTGCCGGACCGGGAGTAGAACGCGAATTTCCCATCAGACCCATGTTCCCATCTTGTCGCACACTTCTTCCGTAGCGCCCCCCGTCCACCACATTCATCGCTCGCCGCATCACGCTGGATTCCCGCAAGAGTTCAGGAGAGAGAGATAGAGAGAGACGCGCACTGAAATGATCTTACGGTGGGCAAGCCGTGTGTATGTGTGTGGTGTCTGTTCTTTCGGATATGTCCAAAAGAACATACGCCACACATATATAAATATGAGTATTATTAGCTTTAAAAACGGAGAAGTATCCCCATTGTTCTGGTTGCAATGCGTCGCTACATATCCTGCGCTGAACCTGATTGACCAGAACAGTGTGATGTATTGCCTCTAGCGCAGTGGAACCAAGACGTTTCCTGCTGATACTATTTACGAAGCTAGCTCGCAACTAAACAACTTGATGACCTACTTGAGGAATCCTCGGCAGTACGATCCCTGACCATTGCTTTTATACAGGGTGTATCATAATTAATGGCGTAAAGGCATACAGTTGAAACTACACCATACTATAAGCAAAAAACTCTCAGTAAACAGAGGAGCGAAAATGCATACCTTAAGAGCTATGAACAGGTTTTCATCTTAGATACTGTGAAACAAATCTCTTCTACTGCAAGTTCTTTGCTTTCCACATTTTGGGAAGTGGTAGTATGGACCAAAATAAGAAAAAAATGTCCAGCAAACATGTGTTCTAAAACGCATAGCTTAAAAGTTACGAGCACTTGATCATTAGAACATCTACACTCCTGGAAATTGAAATAAGAACACCATGAATTCATTGTCCCAGGAAGGGGAAACTTTATTGACACATTCCTGGAGTCAGATACATCACATGATCACACTGATAGAACCACAGGCACATAGACACAGGCAACAGAGCATGCACAATGTCGGCACTAGTACAGTGTATATCCACCTTTCGCAGCAATGCAGGCTGCTATTCTCCCATGGAGCCGATCGTAGAGATGCTGGATGTAGTCCTGTGGAACGGCTTGCCATGCCATTTCCACCTGGCGCCTCAGTTGGACCAGCGTTCGTGCTGGACGTGCAAACCGCGTGAGACGACCCTTCATCCAGTCCCAAACATGCTCAATGGGGGACAGATCCGGAGATCTTCCTGGCCAGGGTAGTTGACTTACACCTTCTAGAGCACGTTGGGTGGCACGGGATACATGCGGACGTGCATTGTCCTGTTGGAACAGCAAGTTCCCTTGCCGGTCTAGGAATGGTAGAACGATGGGTTCGATGACGGTTTGGATTACCATGCACTATTCAGTGTCCTATCGACGATCACCAGAGGTGTACGGCTAGTGTAGGAGATCGCTCCCCGCACCATGATGCCGAGTGTTGGCCCTGTGTGCCTCGGTCGTATGCAGTCCTGATTGTGGCGCTCACCTGCACGGCGCGAAACACGCATACGACCATCATTGGCACCAAGGCAGAAGCGACTGTCATCGCTGAAGACGACACGTCTCCATTCGTCCCTCCATTCACGCCTGTCGCGACACCACTGGAGGCGGGCTGCACGATGTTGGGGCGTGAGCGGAAGACGGCCTAACGGTGTGCGGGACCGTAGCCCAGCTTCATGGAGACGGTTGCGAATGGTCCTCGCCGATACCCCAGGAGCAACAGTGTCACTAATTGCTGGGAAGTGGCGGTGCGGTCTCCTACGGCACTGCGTAGGATCCTACGGTCTAGGCGTGCATCCGTGCGTCGCTGCGGTCCGGTCCCAGGTCGACGGGCACGTGCACCTTCCGCCGACCACTGGCGACAACATCGATGTACTGTGGAGACCTCACGCCCCACGTGTTGAGCAATTCGGCGGTACGTCCACCCGGCCTCCCGCATGCCCACTATACGCCCTCGCTCAAAGTCCGTCAACTGCACATACGGTTCACGTCCACGCTGTCGCGGCATGCTACCAGTGTTAAAGACTGCGATGGAGCTCCATATGCCACGGCAAACTGGCTGACACTGACGGCGGCGGTGCACAAATGGTGCGCAGCTAGCGCCATTCGACGGCCAACACCGCGGTTCCTGGTGTGTCCGCTGTGCCGTGCGTGTGATCATTGCTTGTACAGCCCTCTCGCAGTGTCCGGAGCAAGTATGGTGGGTTTGACACACCGATGTCAATGTGTTCTTTTTTCCATTTCCAGGAGTGTACATCCATACTCCGCAAGCCACCTGACGGTGTGTGGCGGAGGGTATCCTGAGTACCTCTATCGGTTCTCCCTTCTATTCCAGTCTCGTATTGTTCGTGGAAAGAAGGATTGTCGGTATACTTCTGTGTGGGCTCTAATCTCTTTGATTTTATCCTCATGGTCTCTTCGCGAGATGTACGTGGGAGGGAGCAATATACTGCTTGACTCTTCGGTGAAGGTATGTTCTCGAAACTTTAACAAAAGCCCGTGCCGAGCTACTGAGCGTCTCTCCTGCAGAGTCTTCCACTGGAGTTTATCTGTCACCTCCGTAACGCTTTCGCGATTACTAAATGATCCTGTAATGAAGCGCGCTGCTCTCCGTTGGATCTTCTCTAACTCTTCTATCAGCCCTATCTGGTACGGATCCCACACTGCTGAGCAATATTCAAGCAGTGGGCGAACAAGCCTACTGTAACCTACTTCCTTTGTTTGTGTTTCAAAGTAGCAACTATGAGCAAGTGCTCATAGCTCTTAAGGAACGCGTTCTAGAGAACATGTTAACTGGACTTTTTTTTTTGGGCCATACTACCAGTTCCCAAAACATGGAAAGGAAGGAAATTGCAGTACAAGAGATTTGTTTCACAGTATCGAAGATGAAAAATTGCTCGTAGCTCTTAAAGTATGCATTTTCGACCTATATTAACTGAGACTTTTTTTGGGCACGAGTAATGAGTGTGTAACATGTAGACTGGCAATAGCAGAGCAAGCTTTCCAAAATAAGATAAATATGTTAACATGTAATATAAATTTAAGTGTTAGGAAGACTCTTCCGAAGTTATTTGTATAAACTAATACGGAACTGAACTGTGGACGATAAATAGGAGAGATTGGAAGTGCCTAGATGCTTTTGGATGTTGTTATACAGAAGGATGATTAAAATTAAATGGGTCTATCGGGTAACCATTAACAGGAACCTGCCGCATCGAGAAAAGAGCTTAATGGTACAATTTGACTAACACAAGAGACGGGTCGATAGCACACATCATGAGGCATCAACAAGCAGTTATTATGGTGACGGAGGGAGGGGTTTGGGGTAAGACATGTACAAGAACGACTGTGCTGGACTACAGTAAGAACGCTCAAATCGATGTTTGGTGCTGTAGTTAGGCACATATGGAAATACTTTGACAGCATAGACCAGCGTGGAGTACTTGCAGAGGCACTGGGAAAGATAAAACCAGGCCGCGAAGTATCTCATGCATCTCATGATCATTAACCCAACTTACATAATCCGCATCCGAGATGGATGATGTAAGTTGAGTTGTCTATCTCAAAGTGCACGAAATATTTTCCGAACCAGTTTTTCTGTGGTACTCTAGCACAGCTCGAGCACGTTACTCCAAAGCTATAAGGGCGCCAAAGTAAAATTGCTCTTGCGGAGGTGTCATCATGGAACCGCTGTTTGGAAATAGTACTTACATGTACTAAATTCTGACATGGCGTTCGTCTGTCATCAGCGAAATCATTACTACTTAGCTTGTCACTTTTCATTTGTAGTTCTTATTTACACGTGGCCGGCTATTTGATTGGTTCTTGTTGGTTGATTTGGGGGAGGAGACCAAACAGCGAGGTCAGTGTTCCCATCGGATTGAGGAATTGCCTGAAGCGATTTAGAGAAATCAGGGAAAACCTAGATCAGGATGTCCTCCCGAATGCGAGTCCTGTGTGCTAACCACTGCGCCATCCCGCTCGGTCCCCCGATTCGACTAATTGGTTGAGGTTCAGTCGTCTTGACTAATAAAGCGGACGCCATTAACTGAAATTTATTTCAGGCGACCAATTCTTTTGTCTTATTTGAAATGAGAAATTTGTACATACTCTCATGACTTCGCCCACCATAATTTCAGCTACTTATCCGGTACAATATATACCGTGATCCGTCATAATTCCAGAGCCATGTTCTCTGTTTCAGTTAGCAATTAAATTCAGCAGTACAAAAAATAGGTGTATGGTAACACAGTAAATGATATGTAATATTTCCCATAGAAGACCAGACCCAAGATTGACATTCTAGCACTCTAAATTTCACCATCAGAATTTAGACTACCTTTGTGCCACCTCCAGTTATTTCCTGCTGTACCACACCGCAGCAACTGTGTTACAAAATGTCTGCCTCTCACTTAATTAAAGACAGAATTAATACAGACAGTTCATAACGAGATTTATACTTTGGTCCACATCTACAATTGTGGCTTACTTTATTTAATATTTATTATCAAAGTATGCAGTTCTGTTACTCAGTATGTAATCGATAATACTCCAGTCTTAGCACCGATGTCTACAGAAACACAACAGTTCACTACAGCAACGGAGCATAAGCGGAGGTAGGAAAAAGGCACAAATCGTCCCATTTCGATATGTATGCATAACAGATCTTAGATTATGGAAAACGTGTTTTGCTCGCTTATGACTTTATTGGCTGCCGTACAAACATTCTGAACGAATCAATATGAACTTCGTAAGCACGACCGAGTGAACTTTTGACTGCTCGATATCTCAACATGAGGGCGTGCTGAAATGTAATGCTTCCGAAATGATCATGAGAAAACACTTAAAGGCTTTTAAATAAAACAAACGTGTTAATATTCTACATATTTATTCTTCATGTCTACGTATTTGCACCCATCTGCTGCTTGAGGGTTGCGCACTATAGCTGTAACATAGCGGTGTGTAATGTAACTATGTCGGTGCTTGAGAAACAGCGTGCTGAAATCGAGTTTCGAATTCGAAAAGTTGTCCCACACATGGAGCAATCTCTCCTTCAGCATGACGGTTCCAGACCATATACAAGAGCTGAAACATCTGGAACAATGCGACGCCTTGTATTCATGTCATCTATCATCCTTCATACAGTCGTGACTTGACCCCATCGGATTTTCATCTGTTTCCAAAACTTATAGATCTTCTTCGAGGACTTTTCTTTGATAGTAATGACGCGGTGCGAGCAGAGGTGAGCTTTTAGCTCCGCCAACAAAGTCATACATTATAAGGTGACCCTATTAACAAACTGGTCTCACGCTGGGAAAATGTGTTCGCCACCAGGATGACTACGTTGAGAAATAAATACGTAGTCATGAAGAACAAATATGTAGAATGTTAATAACGTTTGTTTTATTTAAAAAGCTTTAAGAGTTTCGGATATTCGTGATAAGATCTTATGGGACCAAACTACTGAGGCCATCGGTCCGTAAGCCTACACATTACTTAATGTAACTTAAACTAACTTACGCTGTGGACAACACACTCACCCATGCCCGAGGCAGGACTCGAACCTTCGACGGAGGGAGCCGCACGGACCGTGACAAGGTGCCTTTAAGAGTTTCATATAAAAATTGGAAGCATTACTTTGCAGCACGCCCACGTAAGATCTAGAAAGCTGGCGATGGTGTAGTCTAGGTTAATGGCATTTTTCTTGACTTCTAGACAGACTTTCATGTGGGTCCGCAATGGTTCGTAAGAAAACAAAGGAAAAATCTCCCTTACGAAACAATGGACCCTTCTGAGATTAGATCGGCAAAGAGTGTTTATAACACTAGCGGCTAATATAACATTACCAATTCACAGATAATGTTACTCCTGTGAAAGGATTTTAATTTGACCGTAATCGTGCGTACAGTGGTCAAGGTACCGAATTATTTTCGTTTCTCTAAAGACCCCTACTGTAAGGAAGCCGTAGCAAGACAAACGGGAATCGAACCAAAGTTTTATTAGTTATCAAGAAAAGTGTAATTACGTAAAAGGAAACGGTCGCCAGCCTAATTAGCCAAAGTTGTGCCCAGTACTAGCACGGCTCATCAAGAAAGTTAACTATTGGGACTGACTTTATTTGATACTGAACTTCTGTTTTGCTGCGAAGATATAAGACAGTGGCACAATTTAGCAATTGATGTACCAGTGATTTGATATGAACTACACAGGCAACAACACTACGTTTAGGCAACATCTGGCTCTCAATAACACTTACTATCTGTACATTACAGTAGTAAGCTAGTGATTACTGTATGTAAATCATTACTAATCGTGGAGCACTGCTGACTTGTACAAGAGGTTATTTTGTCAGCTTGATTATAGGAAATTACTAGTATTGACACTGTTATGAAAGTAATTGTGTCTTTTGTACTAATTATTATTTGCATTTTCAACGAACATTCACTTCCTTGTACGGTTTGCACAATGGAACGTATGATGTTGTTGTTGTTGTCTTCAGTCCTGAGACTGGTTTATGCAGCTCTCCATGCTACTCTATTCTGTGCAAGCTTCTTCAGTTCCTAGTACCTACATCCTTCTGAATCTGCTTAGTGTATTCATCTTTTGGTCTCCCTCTACGATTTTTACCCTCCACGCTGCCCTCCAATACTAAATTGGTGATCCCTTGATGCCTCAGAACATGTCCTACCGACCGATGCCTTCTTCTGGTCAAGTTGTGCCAATCCTATTCAATACTTCCTCATTAGTTATGTGATCTACCCGTCTAATCTTCAGCATTCTTCTGTAGCACCACATTTCGAAAGCTTCTATTCTCTTCTTGTCCAAACTATTTATCGTCCACGTTTCACTTCCATACATGGCTACACTACATACAAATACTTTCAGAAATGACTTCCTGACACTTAAATCTATACTCGATATTAACAAATTTCTCTTCTTCAGAAACGCTTTCCTTGCCATTGCCAGTCTACATTTTATATCCTCTCTACTTCGACCATCATAAGTTATTTTGCTCCCCAAATAGCAAAACTCCTTTACTACTTTAAGTGTCTCATTTCCTAATCTAATTTCCTCAGCATCACCTGACTTAGTTTGACTACATTCCATTATCCTCGTTTTGCTTTTGTTGATGTACATCCTATATCCTCCTTTCAAGACACTATCCATTCCGTTCATCTGCTCTTCCAAGTCCTTTGCTGCCTCTGACAGAATTACAATGTCATCGGTGAACCTCAAAGTTTTTATTTCTTCTCCATGGATTTTAATACCTACTCCGAATTTTTCTTTTGTTTCCTTTACTGCTTGCTCAATATACAGATTGAATAACATCGGGGAGAGGATGCAACCCTGTCTTACTCCCTTCCCAACCACTGCTTCCCTTTCATGTCCCTCGACTCTTATAACTGCCATCTGGTTTCTGTACAAATTGTAAATAGACTTTCGCTCCCTGTATTTTACCCCTGCCACCTTCAGAATTTGAAAGAGAGTATTCCAGTCAACATTGTCTTTCTTCTAAGATAAGTCGTAAGGTCAGTATTGCCTCACGTGTTCCAGTATTTCTACGGAATCCAAACTGATCTTCCCCGAGGTCGGCTTCTACTAGTTTTTCCATTCGTCTGTAAGGAATTCGTGTTAGTATTTTGCAGCTGGGGCTTATTAAACTGATTGTTCGGTAATTTTCACATCTGTCAACACCTGCTTTCTTTGGAATTGGAATTATTCTTGAAGTCTCAAGGTATTTCGCCTGTTTCATACATCGTGCTCACCAGATGGTACAGTTTTGTCAGGACTGGCTCTCCCAATGCCGTCAGTAGTTCCAATGGAATGTTGTCTACTTCGGGGGCCTTGTTTCGACTCAGGTCTTTCAGTGCTCTGTCATACTCTTCACGCAGCATCGTATCTCCCATTTCATCTTCATCTACATCCTCTTCCATTTCCATAATATTGTCCTCAAGTACATCGCCCTTGCATAGACCCTCTATATACTCCATCCACCTTTCTGCTTTCCCTTCTTTGCTTAGAACTGGGTTTCCATCTGAGCTCTTGATATTCATACAAGTGGTTCTCTTATCTCCAAAGATCTCTTTAATTTTCCTGTAGGCAGTATCTGTCTTACCCCTAGTGAGATAAGCCTCTACATCCTTACATTTGTCCTCTAGCCATCCCTGCTTAACCATTTTGCACTTCCTGTCGATCTCATTTTTGAGACGTTTGTATTCCTTTTTGCCTGCTTCACTTACTGCATTTTTATATTTCCTCCTTTCATCAATTAAATGCAGTATTTCTTCTGTTACCCAAGGATTTCTACTAGCCCTCGTCTTTTTAGCTACTTGATCCTCTGCTGCCTTCACTACTTCATCCCTCAAAGCTACCCATTCTTCTTCTACTGTAGTTCTTTCCCCCATTCCACGCTCCGATCCGTAGAACGCCAGTTTTCTTTCTCCTGATAACGGCATCCTCTTGAGTAGTCCCCGCCCGGAGATCCGAATGGGGGACTATTTTACCTGCGGAATATTTTACCCAAGAGGACGCCATCATCATTTAATCATACAGTAAAGCTGCATGCCCTCGGGAAAAATTACGGCCGTAGTTTCCCCTGGCTTTCAGCCGTTCGGAGTACCAGCACACCAGCACAGCAAGGCCGTTTTGCCGTTTTGGTTATTGTTACCAGGCCAGAGCAGTCAATCATCCAGACTGTTGCCCTTGCGACTACTGAAAAGGCTGCTGCCCCTCTTCAGGAACCACACGTTTGTCTGGCTTCTCAACAGATACCACGCCGTTGTGGTTGTACCTACGATACGGCTGTCTGTATCGCTGAGCCACGCAAGCCTCCCCACCAACGACAAGGTTCATGGCGGGGGGGGGGGGGGGGGAGGGGGAGGGGAGACACCTTTGATACTTGACTTATTATAGTCTGAATATTTGGAGCCAGCTCCTTCTTCTGGATTGCTGTTATTGTAACATGACATTTACATCTGCTTCGACTATTAGCATGGGGATCCAGAAACTAATCTATCGGTAGACTCAGATCAAAGATGAACACATAAGTTACAACATAATATAGAAAACACTATCAGCTACATAACACATGGAACTGTTCTATCAATAATAAGAATCTTTGTACTGAATACTTTAAATCTTTTCTTAGTAACTGTACTTTGATGAAACTTCAACTATCCATTTATGAAAACTACGTGGAGTATTTCAGAACTTACGCTCACTAAATATTTATGTATTTTACAACTGCACAAAGTTAATTAACTTTTGTTAAGGAATATAATTTGTTTTCAGTTAAGTAAAATAGGACACTCGGATTCATCGGAGCACTTAGGATGAGAACCTGTCTAGGTAAAGGACTTAGGAGTAAATACGGTGGCTCGGCAAAAAGTTTACAGAACACAGACTTACTATTGAAAACAAAATCACATAACTGGACCATGCAGGTATACAGTACTCAACTGATAATTTGAGATGAAGGTTTCTATCTCCTATGCTATTCAAAAATAGGTGGCATAAGTATCCATGGTACTTCTTGTGTAACAGGCTTTGAAAATTCTCTTCGCAGTGTCGGTTTTTCGTAGTTCTGAGCTAACCAAAGAATGCCATGAATAATAAGCCGAATTACTTCCACACCCGAGGCTATGTTACATAATCCTGCAGTTCTTCTCGCTCCTTCCAGTTCACTTTGCCAGCTAGCCACCGACTGACTCACGCCAGAGAGCAGCCTTGCAGTTCGACCTCGAGAGCCACGTTATCTATTCCCGCCTTGTCAGTTCCGTTGATGAGGGACTTCCCTCCAAGTTTTACATGATTAAAAACCTAATTTCCCTATGCATGAACCAGTATTGCAGTATATTGCTTTTGAAATTATATGTACAGATTGATTACAGTTACATAAGTTATCATAAACAATCAGTAAAACATTCACATGGATGTTATATAAAGAGCACGGTTATACTGAAATCACATTAAGTCAAAACAGACAAAGAAGTTAGATAAGATATAATATCGATAATAATGTTACAAGTTCAGTACGTCGTTATCAGTGACTAAACCTCATAAGAAGTGAGTTTAGTTATGACTACTCCACAAGTAGATGTGACTCAGCAGCCAGCCGCGGTGGTCTCGCGGTTAAGGCGCTCTGTCCGGAACCGCGTGACTGCTACGGTCGCAGGTTCGAATCCTGCCTCGGGCATGGATGTGTGTGACATCCGTAGGTTAGTTAGGTTTAAGCAGTTCTAAGTTCTAGGGGACTGATGACCACAGATGTTAAGTCCCATAATGCTCAGAGCCATTTGAACCATTTTTGTGACTGAGCAGCTGTTTTTCACTGTATACGTAAATGACCACGTAGACAGCTTCTGTAGGTTCGTGAGACAGTTCACAAACGCTGCAGTGACAGTCATGGAGGCCGAATCAATAGTAGATACTTACAGAAAAACCCGAATGTGAACAGTTCTTTTGGTTAGAATCAACAGGTGACCTCCAATATCATTAAATGCAATGTAATGCACGAAAAAACGACACATTATAACATAATTATACCATCTCGTATATATCACTGAGATCAATCACAATCATAAAACGTATGGTGAAAATACACCCTGAGAGATTTAACACACAATAATTACATGAATTTAGTTGTTGCAGACTTGATAATCTGTCTGCAGTTCTTCGTGGTATTGTCACAGATTAAACTAGCAGTTTTTTTGCAAGAAAGTTTAAGTATTCCGTATAGCCGCGCACGTTAACACGCCGCTTCCAGTTTTGGGGAGTGGCGCCGGTCCCAGATCGAATCCGCCTGGCGGGTTATAACGACTGCTGGTGTAAGAGCCAGCCTAGATGTGGTTTTTAGGCGGTTTCCCACATCCGTCTAGATGAATACCGGGTTGGTACTCACGTCCTGCTTCAGATTCACGATTCGCAAATATTTAGACAACGTTAGCACCTTTTCAGTTTGGATAACACTGGATAACACTAGACGCAGATAAATGTGACAAATAAATTCCCGGGAGGGAAAGGGTGGTGGTAAGAAGGCCAACCGGCCACCCTCTACCACTAACAAAGCAAAATCCTAAAAGTAACGTGACGACCTCGCGAAGATACAGAAGAGTACCAAAAAAAGAACAACACCGTTTAAATTTTGAAACTGCTCGTTGAATTTGTGGATACGCCAATGCTCTGCCAAACTCTAGCGAGAAACTCAGTTGATGTTCCTTCAGATAGGCTAGCTCAAGGGCCGAGATTTTCCGCCTGCCGACGTCCTCCAGTGACAAGCACGTCGCAGGTGTTACGGAGGAGCGCTGGTAGGTGGAAGCGGCTGCGCCCGCGGCCGCATTCAGCTGTGGACGCATGCCACGGCCGGCTGGCATTCCGCGACACGCGCCACACCTACGCCTCCAGTCCGCGCCCTGGATCACTGTCAGTTCCAGCCGCACAGCCGAATCTTACACAAATCTAGTCGTTATGTCACAATGGCGCAATGTTGCGGAAATCTGATTATTATGTCAATCTGTGATTTTTTTAGTGTTTCAGTACCACATTTTTTCATGTATTTTGCAATACTATGACGATGGAACACGACGAAACATATCCAAAGCTTTTAAACTTTTAACACGTGACATGTGTCACACATAGTATTCAGGTCTGGATATGGCTCTACCGATCGGAACCAAGATAAGGAGCATAACTTTTACAACTAAAATAAGATTTGACGCTTCTGTTATTTCTTTTCATCTAGACAAATAGTAAACAGAGGCTCACAGATGTAAGATCAAAACCTTTCCGAAATTTCATTATTCACAGTGGTAGGGGAATCAACTTTGTTTTTTAATAGAACTATTCAATTTTCCTGCACCAGAACGGCATATCGCTTTGAGCCAAACGGTGAAACCCTGTTATAAATCCGATACGAAATCAACAGTGTATCTCTGTTGTAAATCTAATAGAAATTTAAAGATTAAAAGTGGATTGGATACGTATATTTTATACTTTTATTTCGGAGAAATGTCTAGAAGTTCAGACGTAAACTAGTGCATCCTAGTCAAACGATATGTGATATTAACGCCACTCTCGACTGTGCCTGTAGTAAACTGCGCATGTGGAAAGTAGGCCATTGCTATTTGCTTTTCCCGTTCTTCCACTTATGTCAACGTAGTAGTGTCATATCGATGCGTCCTTAGAAACCGATGATTGGAATGTCCAGTCTTGTGAAAGACCTCGCATAGGTGTTGTAGAAGAAAGACATGGCTCTAGCCATCTGACTGATAGTGTGCACTGCTACTCACGTCTTCATAACGGCCTGTGGTTAGTGACGACAGCTCTCAGTATGGAGATACAGGCTAGTGTATGTAGGATTGCGATGCACACTGCTGGCTATTAAAGTAGCAAAATCCTGAAGGTGGCACGCAGCAAACATCAAACTGACAAGGAGTGTACTACATGCTTGGATATGCAAATGATCAGGATTTCAGTCCAAGAACACAAAATCGATAGGAGAACCATATCTACATTCTGTAAATAAGGAAATACTACGCAGCAGGTTTCACATTCGGAAATGGCATTTGAACGCTACTCATTTGTGAGATTTTTTTAAGACTCATATAAGAAAGAGTAAAGTCTACCTGCATCTGGAGGAATCCGACAGCGCAGGGTCGAAGCCTATCAAAAGTATGGTTTTGTCGTTCCGTGATATTGCTGCTTGGGTAGGCTGGGGTCGCAGAGCTGCCGTGCGAATATGAAATTTATGCGTTGAAGAGTCTGTGCAGCTCGTGGTCTTGTGGTCAGAATTACAGCTACACAATCACGGAGTTCCGAGTTCAATTCACGGCCGGAGCGGGGGTTTTCTGCGCTCGGCCTTGGTCTGTCCGTTGTCCTCACCACCATTTCGTCATCACCGATGCGCAACTTTGTTTTGTTGTCGAAGTGGCGTTACATAAAGAGACCTGAGCCAGGCGGCCGAACATCCAGTACCTAATGCCGTATGTACGGCTTAAGGCGAACCATACTCAACGCCACGTAGGATGTTAAAGGAACCAAAATAGCACCCGAAAGGACAAGCATATTTCTGCATGGACCGTGCATGATCCTACAGCCACGTCATGTTCTGTGATGATGAAATGGGTTTGTTTGCATCAAGACAGGCATCCACACAGACAGTGCGGCGACGTCTGCAGCACCACGTACGGCCAGCATGGTGACCATTGATGCGGCTTCACCTGATGCAGCAGCAGAGGCAGGCGCGTCGGCATTGCTGCGCCCGACGACAACACTGCTCACACCAGTGAAACCGCATCGTCTTTTCACACAATACCTATTTCTGTGTACAGCGTATCATGATGGATTTATCCGTGAGTGGAGGCTACGAGAGGAATGAACACTGACCGATTGGATTCCTTATCCGTACCAAAAGGCTGGAAAGTCGTACGGGCGACACCACTCCTCAAGAAAGGAAATATGATGAATCCCATGAATTACAGACCTGTACGACTGATGTCGATTTTCAATAGAATTTCGGAACACAGACTGCTCGAACATTATGAATTACGTCGAAGACGAGTCTACTGACTCATAGGCAGCACGGATTCAGAAAAATCCAACACCTTTTGATTCGGGCCGGGACAGCACGGGAAACATGTCGTTCTATGTGGTCTTAGTGAATGTTAACGTCACGGAGACGTCGAAGGTAAGGTAAAGCTACCAGCCTTAACATGTCAGTATATGACGTCTGCTGTCTAAATTCGCAACTGCTTGCTTTGTACCAAGTGTCACTTCATACCGCCACGCAAATATAGTTTTCCGAAACTCCCTCACCAAAGAAGACGAAGTAAAAGTTTCAGAATTGGAATCAAGAACAGCTGCAAACATAAGTAACTTAGAAGTAGTAATCCACGGTGGAGCGAATCGCGAACTGAATCCGTAATTACAGATTTCCAGAAGCCTTTTGACGCCGGCCGGAGTGGCCGTGCGGTTCTAGGCGCTACAGTCTGGAACCGCGGTCGCAGGTTCGAATCCTGCCTGGAGCATGGATGTGTGTTCTGTCCTTAGGTTAGTTAGGTTTAAGTAGTTCTAAGTTCTAGGGGATTGATGACCTCCATAGTGCTCAGAGCCATTTGAACCAAACCTTTTGACACCCTTCCTGCCGGCCGCGGTGGTCTCGCGGTTCTAGGCGCGCAGTCCGGAGCCGTGCGACTGCTACGGTCGCAGGTTCGAATCCTGCCTCGGGCATGGACGTGTGTGATGTCCTTAGGTTAGTTAGGTTTAAGTAGTTCTAAGTTCTAGGGGACTAATGACCACAGCAGTTGAGTCCCATAGTGCTCAGAGCCATTTTTTTTGACACCCTTCCTCACAAGAGACTTCTAATCAGATTGCGTACCTAGAGACTACACCTTCAGTAGTGTGATTGGATTAGTGATTTCCTGTCATAAAAGTCAAACAACGTAGTATTCGACGTAAAATTATTGAGTAAAACAGAAGTGATATCAAGGAAGTGTTATAGGCACTCTCTTATTCGTAATCAATATAATCGGTTTAGAAGACAACCTGAGCAGCCCTCTTAGATTGTTTGCCGGTGATGTTGTCATTTATCGTCTAGTAAATTGTCGGCAGATCAAAATCACATACAAAATGACTTAGACACGATATCCGTATGGTACGAAAACTGACAATTGTCTCTCAATAAAGAAACGTGTGAGATCATCCATATGAGTACAAAAGAAATCCGTTAAATTTCGATTACTCGATAAATCACACAAATCTAAAGGCTGTGAATTCAACTAAATAACTAGGAACACAGTTAAGAACAACTTACATTGGAACGATCACATAGATAATATCGTGAGTAAAGCAAAAGAAAGGCTGTGTTTTATTGGCAGAACACTTAGAATATGCCATAGACCTACTAAAGAGACTGCATGCACTACGCTGGTCCGTGCTCTGCTAGAGTATTGCTGTGCGATATGGTATCCTTACCAGATAAGATTAACAGATAACATCGAAAAACTTCAAAAGAAGGGCAGCTCATTTGGTAAGATGGCGAAATAAGGGAGAGAGTGTCACGGATATGATAACCGAGTTGGGGTGGCAGCCATTGAACCAAAGGTGTTTCTCGTTGCGGTGTGATCTTTTTACGACTTTTCGATCACCATCTTTCTCCTCTGAATGTGAAAGTATTTCATTGTCGCCAACATACGTGAGAATAAACGATCAGCGCAATAAAATAAGAGAAATCAGAACTCAGACACAAAGATTTAAGTGTTCATTTTTCCCACGCTCTGTTATGGAGTGGAACAGTAGAGAAATAGTGTGATGGTGGTTCGAAGAACTCTCTGCTAGGCACTTAAGAATGAACTGCAAGGTAATCATGTAAATTTAAATGTAGATATAATGATGTACCTGTATCCGTTATACAGACTAAGTTTAAGTTGATGTCTAGCTGGACTGGACTCATGGTTACTGCCAGAGGCGGCAGCTTTGTGTACTAAAATTCGCAGCCTATATACCCCAGATCACAAACAAGTTTAGTCATATATTCTTTGTACTATATTCTCATACACAATGGTTGTACATTTTAATGACCAGTAGTCTATGATTTTTATCATCAGATTTCTTAGAATAATCATCCAGACACACTGGATTTGAATGAGTAAATGACTGCCTGGCACAATGACAAATAGCACACGCTAATTCTCTGTTTCTGTTTGATCGATCAGTGATTTTTAGATATTTTTAATATTTCTCACAAAAGTTTTAAGAAGGTGCTCCAGTAATCCAAGGGTCCTTCTCTAATTAATTATGCCGCACTGCTTCTTAACAATCAGGATGTACATCAAGGAAACTTCGGCCTATCGCCAATAACTTCCGTTATGCGTGTGTCTACTTTAAACACAACCGCAAAGCAGAGACGCAAATATCTTTAGATGTCACAACAAGATAGCAGTGTAATTCTAATCGACTGCTATCGAATTTCATGTGGGCAAGACGAATACAGGGAGAATCAAGGAGTAAGCTGCACTCAGAATTAACACAGAGCTCTGTTAAATTCTATGCAGATTTCCCCCTCCTTTCCCCTTGTCACCAAACTTTAGCAAAAAAGAAAAAAGAGGTTAATATGTATATGCCAAACATAGTAACACTATCGTAACTTATAGAACTAAAGGGAACGAAAACAGTAGTTAGAAAACAAGACGTACCAATCAAAGTACAGCTCCTCCAATACAACGTTACTGACTCGAGAAGGAAACCTCGTATTTGAACAGTCACGATGAAGATTTGATTTGAATGGAAATTTGCGTCAATGTACACATTCCTCTTTCATACCGATACAAGAAAACTTGTATAATAAATGTATTATGGCATTTACGGTATGTGTGTGTGAACTGATCACAGGCATATAATAATACAATATTAATAGTCTCAAGCAGATAAAATAATGTTCCTCAGATGCAATGCACATATTACTCAGTTCGAAACAATTGCACTTTCATATTTAGAACCATGTTGACTAGTATAATGAAATAACTGTAGTGTAAAACTGAATCCATCTCTTAAACAATTGCTTCACCACAGAGTACTGATACATTGCCATGATTTCTCCAAACAAAGATGATGGGTAAACAGCAGTTGGATCATGCAGTTCCAGAACAATTAGCAGTACCTCGCTTATTTACTGCGTAGCAGTGCACCTGCACACTCTTCCACGTTATGAACAGACCAACCAGCAAAATGTGCATTCACCGCGGCGCACTCAGCCCAGCAAGTTTGAGCACATTTGCTTCGGTGGTATCTTGGACAGCCACAAAAGTCACTATGGTGTCTCGGATAACACTGTGCGCTGCTACTGCTACTGAAACTCCAAACAACGGAATTTAAGAACAGGTACATTACTTGCTAACATGCTGCAAAGATGTGCCTTAATACGTAGCTAGTTTTGTGCGTTTTCCAATAATTTATATTATTCATTATTTATTCATAAACAAATATTTTTAGCATCATCATTTGCCTTCAGTACTACTCCATCTCCTCATCTGTTTTGTCATATTTTTCAGGTCGTCAGTGCCTTCGTCGACATACCGGTTTTCTTTCCAAGCGGTTTTGACTATCCTAGATTCAGGCATGAGCTGCAACCAGTTGTTCCTGTATTTTATTATTATTACAGTGGTGCTCTGAACTCCCAGCTCTTCTCGTACGTCTTCACTTCCTTTGTGATCATGTAGCGAATTACCCGCTACCTGTCACACGAACTTCACTTCGGCTGCTTCCATTTCTTTCACTTAGATGTTAAAGTCCGGTTTCCGCTCCCTTGTAGCTCTATTGGTACCAGAGTTGCAGTATATTACTTCAGTAGATAGTATTTCCTTACATTATGGCCGGGTGATGGTTGTGTTGCTCCTTCGAAACGTTCCAGTCTTAAATTTTATGTAGGGTTCCTGTGATTTATGATGTGTTATATGAAAGTTCCAACCTGTAAACCCCGACCCTTGCCAAATTATTTTGTCCCCAGTAAAAAATTTTTGCCCTGAATGGAGTTTCACAGTGGAGTTACATTGTTTAGATTTTATCTCTAGCTGTTTTCATACAGTATTCTCTGGCAAAATATTGTAATTTATACTATGTCCCTTGTGTTTCATCCTCTGAACCATCTGATTAGCTGACCATATCCAAGTGATACCATTGTAAGCTTACCGACAAGTACTACAAAATGTTTCATTATATGTATTACCCACCTAGAGATGAATTCGTATATGTGTATGTTACATAGTGTCGAGTTAAGATTCTACCCCTTTCTGATTTTTTATTTATGTTAGCAGAGAGTTTACATGTTTCATTTTTTCGTTTTCTTATACGTTGGCTGCTATACAGTGATTATCTTGTGTTGACGATGTGCGCTTGCGTCCATCATATTGTTGAAATATCGCGCACTGACTCTCTTTTACCCCGTCAAAGGCCTTCACGTAGTCGGTAAGCAAATATAACGCTGGCAGCATGAACTCTCTTCGTTCCTCGGCCATCTGGCTAAATTTTAAAATACAATCTGCACTAGATCTTCCCTTTCTACACCCATGCTCGTCTTTCATAGCAAACTTTCCACTGTGGTAGCCTCGTAACCAATATTTTTACACATAATTTATATCAATTATTTAGTAAGATTATGTCCTATACATGGAATATGGACTTACGTCAACTTCCTTCAAAATCTTACACGTAATAGCATAATTCCTTTTGTCAGCTATGTAAGTATTCAGTCAACAGGTTTTTAAAATTTAATACCATGTGATTAAAAGTTTCTGGGGCGCATTTAAAGAATTCTGTTTCTGAATTGTAAGTTAAATTTTTCTCTATTCTTACATTCATTAGTTTTTTCCCATGTGATCAATACAATTTATTGTAGCAGTCATTACCAGAGTTTACTGAATTATTGTCTTATTTTTCATTATGACGAATCAAACCGATAATCATTATTAAAAACAACTACGACAACAGACAGTAGTAAAGGTACCAGATAAAGGATTTTAATCTGGCTTGATAGAAGTGCTTGATGCGTTCATCTTTTCCTTCGACTTATCCTTAAAATAAATAATGTATGGTCGATACAGGTCACTTATGACGTGTGGACAATCTATCGACGTTGCAAATAATTTTCAGTGTGTCTGTCATTGTTTTATTAAACCCCGATAACCTCGTTGTTTGAAGCCCTAAAACTCACATCATCGTAATGACTTACGGTGTTTCAATTCACTCAGAGTATTCAGCACCTTTGTGTTTCGTAACTGTGACGCTGGGTCCAGGGCGCGAGACATTTCTGCACGTTATGTGAGACCGCCGAGAGCTGTTTAGGTTGCCGGCACGGGCAGACCGGCGCCGCAGCCTTTGCCAGCGGCGGAGGTGGCGGGGGTGGTGGGAGGAGCGATCGATGGCTCTCGCCTCCGCTGTGAAAGAAGAGATAAGGCGCGACGCGTCCGCTCCTTTTCTTCTATCAGCGAATGTCTTACTCTCGCCTTCCACAAGTTCGCAGATTGCGACACTGTTTTCCCGCGACGGCTACAGGACTGCGGAAGGAAACCGCGTGAGACTACCCGCCTTACCAGAACAGCTAACCGTCTCATAATATCCCCTGGAATATCTCTTTTTGGAAGGCCCTGAAAGAAAAGATGGCCAAACACACATACATGGTCTCCAACTGTGAGTTCCGCATCGTGTCTTCTTTTGTCCACTATCAGAATCGTCATCATCAGTCACAACATCAGAAGCAGCAGGCATCCTTCATACTTTTCCATGCAATACGGGCTTTAGTGCTACGCATCCATAATGCACTTTCGCGTTGCCTAATGTTATCTACCAGATCGTGCAGTCAAACGTATTCAATTCACCAGCGCTCCTTTTTAATGATGTAATGGACGACATGCCACAAATCATGACACAGAAAACGCCCCCCCCCCCCTCACCCGCTAACAAACAAAGGAGAGTTTACTACAAACAAGTGATGATATTCACCCACCTCCCTTTCCCAAATTTATCTCTCCTCTATGCGGAATTTGCGCAGTAAAACGAAATAAAAACCACTGCCTTGTGTTTCTAATCCACGACGGGTGGATTAGTTCAAATGGTTTAAATGGTTCGAAGCACTATGGGAATTAACATCTATGGTCATGAGTCCCCTAGACTTAAAACTACTTAAACCTAACTAAACTAATGACATCACACACATCCATGCCCGAGGCAGTACTCGAACCTGATACCGTAGCAGCAGCGAGTTCCGGACTTAAGCGCCTAGAACCGCTCGGCCACAGCGGCAGGCGATGGATTAGTGATTTAAGGTCTATATAGTAGGGAAAGACGCCCACAAACTTTTGCGCTTTCATTCGAACGAATACCGTAGACATTTAACAAATTTGGTTTTCCCGTGGTATCTGTAGATCGAGTATACCGATTTAAAAAGAGCACGGCCTATTTCCTCCGCTATCCTTGTCCTGTACGGGTTTGTGCTTTGTCTCTACTGAATGCGACCTGTCATCAAAGACGGCTTCTGTTGCTTTACAGTGTCCTAACAGTGGAAAATCTGTACCTATGTTAAATGGATGTGGAAGATGAGAGGTTTCCACAGTCAGTTTCCTCGGTTTTACAATCATCTGTGTGAGAACATCTTTGAGCAGAGTAATAGTGAGTTTTAACTATACAGGGCGGTTCTAGGCGCTTCAGTCCGGAACCTCGCGACTGCTACGGTCGCAGGTTAGAATCCTGCCTCTGGCATGGATGTGTTTGATGTCCTTAGGTTAGCTAGGTTTAAGTAGTTCTAAGTTCTAGGGGACTGCTGACCTCAGATGTTAAGTACCATAGTAGTTAGAGCCATTTGAACCAATTTTTGAACTATACAGGGCACGACATCTGAACACGCAGTGATTAGAAGCTGGATGACATTGTACAGGCCCTCTGTTTCATGGATTCATGGATGGGCCTCGATATTTCAAAAACGGAATATTTGCCAGGATTCATGAAGTAAATCACAGATATTTAACGGCAGTCACAGAGGAGAAACATCAGCTTTGCAACTTTCGGATGGCCTCATTTATTTGTTTTACGGTTTTGCAAATTAGTTCATTGGTTCCATACTTCAACGTAGACTGATTAAGATACTTTAGTATGAGCTGTTTAATTTTGAGCCGACTCGATGACGCCAAGAGTTGATCACATAACTGGCCTTTGTACAACATGGCGAGGGCCAGCCACAGCGTGTCGGGCCGCAGGCAGGCCAAGGCCGGCCTCTCACTCGGCTTTGCTCGTTCCTTTCCGGAAGTACCCGTAACAGCGTGACATTTCATTCAGCATTGCGGTGCTGCGCATTTCGGACGGCCCAACTCTCTGAGTTCGGCAGAATCGTGCTGTCAGCGCCGTTTACCATTCACTATTTGTTCTTGGTGAAGGACGTTCACAGGTCCAGTGGCTATTGAGCAAAACGAAAAAGTCTAAGAATCTATCGAATCCCTTAAAATGAATGGGGATAACAGGAGAGACGGATGAGAATTGTCAATATCGCATAAACGACGGGTACTGCATATTTTCAATGAAATGACATTACAGTACCATTCAGAAAGACTTTAACGACATTGTTGACAATAAAAGAACAAAAAAAGTACAACGATCGACAGACGAGATCCATTGATCTGTACATCAAGAAGCACTCCACGCTAAATTTGCAGGCCTGAAGCACGCGAAGAAATTGGTAGTATGAACAGTAAAATTTCTGAAGCCTCATTGTCAAGTGCAACAATTTTCAAACTGAACAAAGAGTACGGAGACTTCGTATATTACTGCAAAGTACGTTGGATAAGTGAAGGGGCATTCCTGGAACAATGTTTCAATTCAAAACTGTCCATTGTTGAATTTATGAAGGAAACAAGGAGTACATGAACGAAAACTAGAACATCCAGAATGGCTCTGAGCACTATGGGACGTAACTGCTGAGGACATCAGTCCCCTAGATCTTAAGCCTAACTAACCTAAGGACCTCACACTCATCCATGCCCGAGGCAGGATTCGAACATGCGACCGTAGCGGTCGCGCGGTTCCAGACGGTAGCGCCTAGAACCGCGCAGCCGCCCTGGCCGGCCAAAATGGCGTGCAGACTTCGCATTTTAATTAGACTTGACTACACACTGCCCACAGTATGACACTGGAGGGTAACTAAGGTAACTTCCTTCTGATTTGATGGGGATGCATTGAAAAAGAAAATTTCATTGTAGAAGGGACACATTCTGACGAAGACAGTCCAGTTCTCTAAGCTCACTGGCGTTAAAACACACGTGAGGTGTGAAGAATTCATCGTGCCGTTGAAAGAATGACAAGTATCATTTTCTGAAGATTTTGAGGACATTGTTAATCTTACGCCTGATGTTTTCGAGACAGTTTGCCGCTTCAGTTGAAAGCGCCCGTGTTCATGTGCTGATGTAACTGATTGACCTTCAAGATAATTTCAGTTGTAATGACAAACCTTTTTACGTTAAAACCGACCAGGACGACTGTATTGCTTTACTCAGGTGGAGTTTTCAAGTCCCCATAATGATACTGTAATTTGCTAAAGTATTTCGACACACATATTTGTGTGAAAGACATTTCTCCGCCCGCATCTCGTGGTCGTGCGGTAGCGTTCTCGCTTCCTACGCCCGGGTTCCCGGGTTCGATTCCCGGCGGGGTCAGGGATTTGCTCTGCCTCGTGATGGCTGGGTGTTGTGTGCTGTCCGTAGGTTAGTTAGGTTTAAGTAGTTGTAAGTTCTAGGCGACTGATGACCATAGATGTTAAGTCCCATAGTGCTCAGAGCCATTTGAACCGTTTTTGAACATTTCTCCGATTATGATACTAAATAAGTCACAATTAATTGCCAACTTGAGAGCAAAACTCTGTGAAATTGGCTTCAGATGCCCATATTCCGACAGTTTGTACTAGACAACAGTTATATTACGTCTTCAACGAATAAAACAAAATGAAATAGGTTAAATGTACCAAAGAGAACGCAGCTTGTGTTACTGACAGTTGGCTAAACTGGTGAGCTTGTCACTGACGTAGTGGTATTCAGAGTGGTAACAGGTAACAGAAACACCTAGTAGAAGCTGTGTGAAGAAATCATGTGTTTCCGAAGTGAAACAGGTAAGAATCATTTTTCAGGGTTCTTGGTGTAGTTCTGGTACTCTGTTGCATAAGTTATACACAGAATACACGAGCAATAGCCTTTAATTCTTGATTGCATTTTGAAAGGCTGGCTTGCAATCTACCATATTGCAACCACATGTCTTGAAAATGTGACGTGTACTGTCATCTGTTGACTTCGCTTGGAATCATTGTTTCTGTATGACAGAGCGTGCATATAACGTCCCCAAGGTGTTTGTGTTCTTTTTAGGGTTCGTTCGTTGGCTGATTTGGGGGTCTCCTCGGATTAGGGATGTATGGGGAAGGAAGCCGGCAGTGCCTTTTCAAAGGAACCACCCGGTATTTTCCTGAAGCCATTTAGGGAAATCACGGAAAACAAAAATCAGGTTGGCCGGTCGCGTGTTTGGACCCTCGTCCTTCCGAATGCGAGTCCAGTGTGCTAACCACTGAGCCTCCTCGCTCGGTCTCTCTTTGGGGCACAACTGCAGGTTTGTACCCCTTGAGTGCACTGTGGAGTCAGAAGGATAGGTTTTGTTTCTGAATGACATCAAATTAAGTACCAAAATCCGACAGGAAGCTCATGTAAACTGAAGAGCTGCGTAGTGAGGCCAGACAACGAATTGAAAACGGCGATAGCAAACAAAGGTTGACGCTGCTCTTGTTACGAAGGAGTGTGCTTTAAGGAAAAGAGTGAAAGCTGTGAGTAGAGAGCACACATTTTGGCGTTTTCGGAGGACTGGATCCAGGGCATTTAGTGTGCGAGATGGTGGCACGAACAGTGCTCTCCATTTGAGGGTGATGTTGCGTTCATTTTTGACATTTGCTAAATGCGTGCTCTTTGGGCATGTTTTGCTTACTCTTAAGGGCAGGTGAACGAAAGAGTGGGCATTTCCTGTGTTTTGTATCTTTTAAAAGTGCTACTGTAGTTTTCTGAACATGCAGATTTTGTGCTAATAAACAGTAGCATTTTAATTTCAATTTCACTGGCCGATATTATGTATAGGGTTACCAAATCACCCGGTTTATCCGGACTCCACTTGGTTTTTAATGCTCTATTTCAACCACAGCAGTAAATTTATAAAACAGTAAAAAAAAGAAAAACCCGACATTCGCAATTCCATTGTGGTTCTGTGATGTCAGGTGTCATCTGTCTGACTCAGACTGAAGCTGGGCGTAAACCGGGAGAGATAAAAGAACTTCTGTCATGGCGCAGAAATTAATATTCAGCTTCGCCTTCTATTTCATAATTCTTCCCGAAGGAAAGCTACAGATTACAGTAAAAATTCTGGTTCAAATGGCTCTGAGCACTATGGGACTTAACATCTGAGGTAATCAGTCCCCTAGAACTTAGAACTACTTAAACCTAACTAACCTAAGGACATCACACACATCTATGCCCGAGGCAAGATTCGAACCTGCGACCGTAGCAGTCGCGCGGTTCCAGACTGAAGCGCCTAGAACCGCTCGGCCACTCTGGCCGGCATAAAAATTCTGTTTCCATTTCATATTGTGTACATTATATTCCAACATCTCACTTATTTCCTTCCAACTGTGTAATCTTTTCTATGCGTTTTTATAAACGCAGTTTGTAGGGTCCCATAAACATTCCCGTTCACGACAAAACGATCACCTTTAATGTTGTTTCAGTGTTCTACTACATATTCCAGTATTTTTAAACACGATAAATGCACAGCATTTCAACAGACGCAGCACATCGCTACTGAACCAACGAATATTCGACCCGGCATCCATACTAGGTGAGGGCCTAAAACCAACCCATCGCCAACGCTTTGATGTTTCAACTGGTAGTTCGAGCCGCAACCAAGGCTAGCCTCTGCTTGCTTCAGATTTGCTCCCCGTACACGGTAAGTAAATCTCGGCCAACGTAAGGGTTGGTTTCCATTCGTTGGCCTTTGCTGGCCTAGTGTGTACGCGCCCTTACAGCGTTTATTGGGCGCTGCCCTCATCACGGTCAGCGTTACCTGAGAGCCCGGCTAGCCGCCGCAATATCGGCCGCTGTCGCTGTTTGTGCTGCGCTGCGCCAAAGGCCGCATTCAACCCGCAGCCAATCGCGGGCCATTCACCCGCCTTCAAACGCCTGCTGATTAACTCGCCGCTCAATAACCACAACCTCCTTCTCGCCCACCCCAAAAATGCATATCATTTGTGGTCGCCATATAATAACTGTGTCATTACTTTTTCTGTGTGGTTTCGTGGTTTCGCAGTTACGTGAGGCACAACTGACCTAAACCTGAAGAAATGAAGGAATATTAGGGCGTATCGTCCCCTCGAATACGAAAAGTACCGGAGCATCGAATGGGTAAGTAAATTGACAGTGTCGTTTTTAAAGGATTAATACCGTCTTTTACCTTAATAATATCAGGAAAACAGCGGAAAATCTAATCACCATACTCCTGAAAGCGACTCCAGTTCCTTATCACTGTGCCGCCTCCCTCGGTATCAACTCGAGTGGTGGTTTGAACCCACAGTGCTCTACTACTACCATTCTATTGGAAATTGTACACCCTCTCTTCCTGCGATCTTTGAGTCAATATTCCCAGGAAGTCACAGACAGAACTACATTTCAAAGGGAACTCCAACAAAGGCCGGCCGCGGTGGTCTCACGGTTCTAAGCGCGCAGTCCGGAACCGTGCGACAGCTACGGTCGCAGGTTCGAATACTGCCTCGGGCATGGATGTGTGTGATGTCTTTAGGTTAGTTAGGTTTAAGTAGTTCTAAGTTCTATGGGACTGATGACCACAGCAGTTGAGTCCCATAGTGCTCAGAGCCATTTGAACCATTTTCCAACAAAGGTGCAATCCGGCATTTGTTCGCACTAAATAATTATTCACAGAGAAATCGGTAAGTGACAGAACAAACCACTGAAGTATACGAAGAACCCTAAGCACATAGCTGGTGAACATGATTCTACTTACATTGCTTGGATGTAGGCTTCTGCCAAAAGCTTTGTTTACGTGCAAAAAGTTCTTCCACCGTAGTTAGTGGACAAAAATATGGAAACACCAAAAACACAACACTTTAATACCCCTAATACGCTGTAGCAAACCCGTCGGCATTCAAAACAACTTCCAGTTGCCTCCGAATGGGTAAATACAGGTCCTGTATGGTTTTCAATGGAATCTTATGCCATTCTTATTGCTAAATAGTAGCAGGTTCAGGTAACGATGAAGGCGATGAATAGCGATCATACACCCATCTCTCCAAAGTAGACCACATACTCTCAAGAATTCTGAGATCCATTGGCTGTGGTGGCCAGGCGAGATGCGGTACTTTATCCTCAGTGTTCTCAAAACCAGTCGCGGATGATGTGGGCTGCATGAAGAGGTACCCCGTTGTCTTGGAACATAGTATCATTATTGGGGACAAACAATCTGCCTTGGGATGGTCATGACCAGCACGTACTTCGATGCGAGATGCCTTTAATAGGTTCCACAACGAAACATTGTCTCGAAATTTGGTAGAAAATCCGAAGAAATTCTGGTCGTATGTAAAATACACAAGCGGCAAGACGCAGTCAATACCTTCGCTGCGCAGTGCCGATGGTACTGTTATCGACGACTGTGCCGCTAAAGCGGAGTTATTGAACGCAGTTTTCCGAAATTCCTTCACCAGGGAAGACGAATGGAATATTCCAGAATTTGAAACACGAACATCTGCTAGCATGAGTTTCTTAGAAGTAGATACCTTAGGGGTTGCGAAGCAACTCAAATCGCTTAATACGGGCAAGTCTTCAGGTACAGATTGTATACCGATTAGGTTCCTTTCAGATTACGCTGATACTATAGCTCCCTACTTAGCACTCATATACAACCGCTCGCTCACCGATAGATCTGTACCTACAGATTGGAAAATTGCGCAGGTCGCACCAGTGTTTAAGAAGGGTAGTAGGAGTAATCCATTTAACTACAGACCTATATCATTGACGTCGGTTTGCAGTAGGGCTTTGGAGCATATACTGTATTCAAACATTATGAACCACCTCGAAGGGAACGATCTATTGACACGTAATCAGCATGGCTTCAGAAAAGATCGCTCTTGTGCAACGCAGCTAGCTCTTTATTCGCACGAAGTAATGGCCGCTATCGACAGGGGATCTCAAGTTGATTCCGTATTTCTAGATTTCCGGAAAGCTTTTGACACCGTTCCTCACAAGCGACTTCTAATCAAGCTGCGGAGCTATGGGGTATCGTCTCAGTTGTGCGACTGGATTCGTGATTTCCTGTCAGGAAGGTCGCAGTTCGTAGTAATAGACGGCAAATCATCGAGTAAAACTGAAGTGATATCAGGTGTTCCCCAGGGAAGCGTCCTGGGACCTCTACTGTTCCTGATCTATATAAATGACCTGGGTGACAATCTGAGCAGTTCTCTTAGACTGTTCGCAGATGATGCTGTAATTTACCGTCTAGTAAGGTCATCCGAAGACCAGTATCAGCTGCAAAGCGATTTAGAAAAGATTGCTGTATGGTGTGTCAGGTGGCAGTTGACGCTAAATAACGAAAAGTGTGAGATGATCCACATGAGTTCCAAAAGAAATCCGTTGGAATTCGATTACTCGATAAATAGTACAATTCTCAAGGCTGTCAATTCAACTAAGTACCTGGGTGTTAAAATTACGAACAACTTCAGTTGGAAGGACCACATAGATAATATTGTCGGGAAGGCGAGCCAAAGGTTGCGTTTCATTGGCAGGACACTTAGCAGATGCAACAAGTCCACTAAAGAGACAGCTTACACTACACTCGTTCGTCCTCTGTTAGAATATTGCTGCGCGGTGTGGGATCCTTACCAGGTGGGATTGACGGAGGACATCGAAAGGGTGCAAAAAAGGGCAGCTCGTTTTGTATTATCGCGTTATAGGGGAGAGAGTGTGGCAGATATGGTAAGCGAGTTGGGATGGAAGTCATTACAGCATAGACGTTTTTCGTCGCGGCAAGACCTTTTTACGAAATTTCAGTCACCAACTTTCTCTTCCGAATGCGAAAATATTTTGTTGAGCCCAACCTACATAGGTAGGAATGATCATCAAAATAAAATAAGAGAAATCAGAGCTCGAACAGAAAGGTTTAGGTGTTCGTTTTTCCCGCTCGCTGTTCGGGAGTGGAATAGTAGAGAGATAGTATGATTGTGGTTCGATGAACCCTCTGCCAAGCACTTAAATGTGAATTGCAGAGTAGTCATGTAGATGTAGATGTAGATGAAATGGTCACATAATCCTTGGCAATAATGCGAGCTTGTATAGTACCTATGAGGCAGATGAAACACCATACTGCTGCCTAAATCATCGCCGGTCCCTCGCCTTGTCTTAGGACGTAAACTTGGCAACAAGTTCGAAACAGTATGAAACAAGACTAATCCATGACTTCGCCACAACGTTTCCTGATACGGGCACTTCCATCTCTCAATAGTGGTTATGAAATTCCAGCTCGCCCTGCAGTTCGCTACTTATGGAGGCCCCTTCGTGTGGTTTTGGTGCTGACAGGGTTCACGAGTGCGACATTCAGTTCTGCAGTGATTGTGAAGCTGTAGTCCTCTTATTTTTCGTCACAATCAAAAATGGTTCAAATGGCTCTGAGAACTATGGGACTCAACATCTGAGGTCATCTAGAACATAGAACTACTTAAACCTATCTAACCTAAGGACATCACACACATCCATGCCCGAGGCAGGATTCGAACCTGCGACCGTAGCGGTCGCGCGGTTTCAGACTGTAGCGCCTAGAACCGCTCGGCCACCCAGGCCGGCTCGTCACAATCCTCATCTACTATCGTCCGTTGCGATCGCTCAACACTCACTTCTGTCCATGTTGTGACCTAGTGGATGATGTTTTTCTGCTTTCCTTGTACGCGGGATAAAACTTCGATGCGGTGCCTCTTGGCATACCAAAGACTTCGGCTCCCTTGGTTGCGGAAGCACTCACTTTGCGAGCACCAACAGTTTGCCCACGTTGTACGTTACGTAACTCTGACGTGGTTCATTCGCAACGACACAGAACACTGTTCTGACCACAACTGGCGCTTGCATCGTGTTGAGGACATTGCTCAGTAACTGTTCGTGGCCAAATACGACTGCGCAGCCTGCAGACTTGGTTAGCACCTCAATTTATGTTCAAGCATGCGTTTTTAGTGGTATTTCTATATGTTTGTCCAACCCACGTATAGCTTCTTCCATAACTCGATTAAATTGGCCAGTTCCCAGCCTAAGGCAAAACAAGGGAATTCCAGGTATAGTAGTATCATTTGAAGGTGTGGTGCGGAAACGAATTCGATACTAATGACTCCTTTGCTTGGCTACTTATTTTTACAAACATTAAAACTGAAAAGGATGTAGTGTTGTGTTGTAGCACTCTTGTTCACACGGTGGAGTGAATAGCTCTGCATGTAACTATCCCCCAGGAGAGGTCCCAGCACCTTGTAGGGAAGTCGTCTCTGACTGTAACTCCAACATGGACTGCTAACATTGGCCCACTTACCATTCTAACGAGACGGCTGGCGTTGGCCACTGCGACTTCTCTACTCGAGTTGCGCGTGTGGAACGGGCACATTCCTCTTATCACGTCCCTCGACTCTCTCACAATGGACGTGAGGAACCATTTAATGTGATTTGGATATCGACAGGCCTATAGCAGAGACGACGAAGGTAGGTCCCTTACAGTTGAAGTGACTCGACGTGGCTGCTTAGCGTATCTGTCTCAACCAATCGCGTAATACGACTTTGTATACATCCTTATGGCAACAACTCAGTGTAGTCGTTGTCTATAGACGACTACTGTTTTCATCTGCTGTCGTCTGCGATTCAGTCGATGGACATTCTTTCGCCTGTCGGGGTAAGAGGCGAACCATGATGGGCAAGGCTCGCAGTATCAGTGCATTTTATAACGGAAACTCTATTTCAAGAGTAGTGTAACGAAGAGAATTTTCAGATGCCACTGAGTCGAGCGTGCACTATGAGCACATCAGTTCTGGAGGAACCGCCAATATCAGCTAGGGCTACACTGTGAAGGTGATAGGGGTCGTTATCGACTTTAAGCAGTTGTCAGTGATCCAATACGATATGCGATACGACACGTTGCAGCAAGGGTTAGGGGACGCGACAGTTTTTATCCGTGCGACACTCGTGTTACCACAGGACCGATAGATAGCAAGTAACAAGACACAGCGGGAGGCAATAGCCTCGAATGTGGAGCGTCAAAGCCAGCCTCATCGCGGGCAGCATCCAAATATGTCACGTATTTACTGGAGACTGGAAGGAGGTATGGTTCTCTTTCCAGCACAAAAGAAATTATTTAGATGTGCTTGCTACATTTTCTTCTAAAATGCACCAATCGTAAACTGGCGTCTACATTTTCTACTACAAACTTTCCAAAATATGCGCTGTGTTTTACTTAATTTCGAAGTATCATAATAACTACCGTCAACAACAAAAAGGAAACCAGTTCATTATCAAGTTTTTATATTAGACTATACGCTAAAAATAAACGTTATTTTTACCCAATAGTTTTCTCGAATCTACCGAGAAAGACTGAATAACAGAGAACACGCCTGAATCCCAAAACAGTAATTTTTAATATTTTATGCGAAAACTGAAAGCTGTGCGAAGAAATTATCAGTTGACTTGAAATTTCTCTCTCCCTGTGTCGTACGACAGAGCTGCAAGGAGCAGCCAGAGAGTCCATATTGTGATGAGTGATGTGACAGAGAATAGTATCGGTGTTGAATCACTGTCGTCCCAGAGTGAACCAGTTAAGTCACCTTAACAGCGTTTTTACGCGCTCCACCCATTCGGGTTTCTTCTGCGTCATATTACGAGTCGCATCGCATTTCATATTGCAATTCATATTGGTTCAGTGACAACCACTTCTAACAGTGGATAGATGGGCTTGACAGCAGGCCTCCACGTGTGCCTGATCTCAGCACAAAAGTTGATATGGTTGCAGAAGCACCACTATTATAAACCTGAAGTATGGAAATAGATGTAGAATGACGAGTAGCAGATCAAGTTGTTATACGCTGATGCGAGATTAGAGTAGGCCTACACAGAAAACCATATCAAGGTTGCGTTTCATTGGCAGGACACTTAGCAGATGCAACAAGTCCACTAAAGAGACAGCTTACACTACACTCGTTCGTCCGCTGTTAGAATATTGCTGCGCGGTGTGGGATCCTTACCAGGTGGGATTGACGGAGGACATCGAAAGGGTGCAAAAAAGGGCAGCTCGTTTTGTATTATCGCGTTATAGGGGAGAGAGTGTGGCAGATATGATACACGAGTTGGGATGGAAGTCATTACAGCATAGACGCTTTTCGTCGCGGCGAGACCTTTTTACGAAATTTCAGTCACCAACTTTCTCTTCTGAATGCGAAAATATTTTGTTGAGCCCAACCTACATAGGTAGGAATGATCATCAAAATAAAATAAGAGAAATCAGAGCTCGAACAGAAAGGTTTAGGTGTTCGTTTTTCCCGCTCGCTGTTCGGGAGTGGAATAGTAGAGAGATAGTATGATTGTGGTTCGATGAACCCTCTGCCAAGCACTTAAATGTGAATTGCAGAGTAGTCATGTAGATGTAGATGTATGTATCCCGGCTGCCAAAAGTCTACAATTCACGCAGGTTGTGAATATATTCTCACATGGAGAATAATTAGATGTAATGCAGTTAGGCCACTAATATGGTTGCAACCGTTTCTCACTAGCACTTCTCCAAGGGCCCTCCTGTGGCCCTGGTCCCTTTCTGCCAACTGAAAGCTGTGGTTGAGCTATGTGGACCAGGTTAGCTTCCCAAAGTCTTCAGTGTCTCGTAGAGTCTGTTATTAACGCGAAAGGGTAGTATTACAACAAGCTTCTAGGTAGGAGAAAAATTCTTCTGTGTTGAGAGAGATCTGTCAGATACCTCTCTTTTCTTTTCGCTTTTCTAAATGTTCTTTAGCTGTTACCACTTGCTCAGTGTTTGCGAATATGAAAAAAAATCTCGGAAAGAAATGTAACATCATTTTCTTTGTGTTTACATGTTTTCCAAATGATAATCTTCGTCATCACGATGCATTTCCTTTCTAATCCAACTATTGTGAACATACGATCTGCAACAGACGTCAAAGATGTACCTTAATAAAACGAACGTGGGAAGTTGCTTACAAGCGTCTGACTACTTGCACATTGACTGAGACATCCGCCTCCTGTAGTTAAAAGTCAATTAACTTCGATTTCCACCAGTAATTTCAATGTGAACAGAGCAGAAGCAATGGTAAACACCCGCGTAATCAGCTCCTTTTAATTGAATTTAGACAGACACAATTTGATACTCCTCTTAATAGGTAGAGGAGCATACCAGTCATATCTTTCTGAAATTTTAGTTTTTCTTTCGCCTGAGGTGATGTCCAGACGGCCAATTTTGACAAGCGAGTTGTTGGCCTCTTAGAACAGGTCGGACCTCTTTTTGTTGCTCAGAAAATGCACCACGTTCCCGTAATGCATTCATAAGAGAGACTGTCAAGGTAGGTAATCTTACCCAATATGGGTTCTCCACGGTTGGTTCTGCTCCGATATGCACCAAGGCGGACTCCTTGCTGATTAACGGCGGAGACACGCCTCTTGCACACTCATGGCTCCAGACCAGAAACAACAGCTCAGAAACTAATCTCCGTTTACGCTCCCCGCAACATACTGGAACTAGTCGAAGGCTGAAAAACTGCTAATTAAGCAGGAAGCTACGCTCCCGGAACACACACAAAAAAGTGGTTCAAATGGCTCTGAGCACTATGGGACTTAACGTCTATGGTCATCAGTCCCCTACAACTTAGAACTACTTAAACCTAACTAACCTAAGGACATCACGCACATCCATGCCCGAGGCAGGATTCGAACCTGCGACCGTAGCGGTCGCCCGATTCCAGACTGAAGCGCCTAGACCCGCTCGGCCACACCAGCCGGCTCGGAACACATACCGACTCCAGAATTATTTACCAAATTGGTGGGAAGAGTTAAGACACTTTCGAAAAATATCCAGAATGATAGGTGAAAAAAGGAGCACTTTTACCGTGTCTCATAAGCTTACGCCAAGACTAGATCGCTCACTGGCCGCTAATATGTAGTGTGAGTCTTTCTGAGATATGTAAGACGAGAGGGGGAGAGTCATGGGGAAAAATTTCCCTCCTCCGATAGGTGAAACAATTAAACTAGAACATTGCTTAGCTGACGCTGATTTTTAGCGAAATTAGTGTTGTTGTTTTGGCAGAGATAAAGAAACGGAAGAGTGCAGAGGACATTCGATTTCGGAGAGTGCCGAAGAGAACATTCTGTCCAGAGGGCGGTAGGGAAGATTCTGCTTCAGAGATCGGTGGGAACAGCGCTTTTCTGGTTCTGAGATCAATGGACATCAGCTGGTCTTCGTCGGAGATCCAAGGTGGCAGCAGTGCTAGGGTTTAATCGAGATTAGCAATGCATGAAGTTTGTTAACCTTGCGATCTAGTTTGAATCGTTTCACAGACTTATTCATTATTCTTAATTTTTCGTTTCAATTCCCTCGCGGTTTGGGACAACATTTGTTATAGTGAATCTTGAGTGACCACTGGCTTGCTCGTAAACCTTTCTTGTGCATATATTAACTCTAGTACCAGTCTAACCTCTCTTCCAAACCATGGGTAACCCAGTTACTTCTCCCACATCATGTAAAGTCGAAACAGTCGCAATCTCTGGAAGTAACGTCTCTTTTACGCTGTGTTTCCCAATACCTTTCGGACCCAACCTAAGTGCATTACTTGTAACTGAGACTGTTTAATATTTCGTCCATTCCTAGTTATTCTCAAGGAAGACGTTAGTCGTGTTTAGCTTTTCTCATATGTGTAGATCTTTGTAAAATAAATTAGTGGTAATCAAATTTCTCTTGAACTCATTTCCGTAATTAATTGATCGCATTTCATTCGAGTATAGATTAACCAAAGCCATCAGCCATACGTGTATAAGAGTAACGTTGTTCCTCATGAAAAATTCGTGGTGAAAATAATGTTTGAAACTGGATAGATTCCGATCACCCTAAAGGCCATAGGACTTGTATTCATCATTGATTGTCAGGCATCTGGCGACCCTTGTAATAAGTCATTAGTAGAACCAACAACAACAGCTTACAGTTCATTTAGTTTCTCCCCACATATACGTTAGTAATAGACTACTTTCATTTCACTCAGCCTGCCAGGAACTTAGTTCCTCCCATAGTCTCCTGTCATTAAAATTACACTACTTTCAGTGTTGTTGGTAAAAACAATATAAAAAACTTTTTCGTGGTGGATAGTGTAATGTCATGATATTTTTCGACTTATAATTTGTAGTGGAAACCATCGTAAAATACTGTAATCCAGGGGATGCGCGAATGGTCGCAGTTTGCGTGACTCTCCAGGGTGTGTCACGGAAATTTTGAAAAACTTAAACTGCCAGACGCTTGAACAGAGATGACAACTATCTTGCGAAATCCGCCTTAAGAAGTTTCGATAACCGATACTACGCGTAGGAACTAGGAATGTATTACAGTCTCGTGCGTTATTTCCCTTGTATGGGCCGCCAACACGAGATCGTACCAATTACAGCACACACAGAGACATTTAAGCAGTATTTCTTCCCGCGCTTCACACAGGTATGGAACGGGAAGAAATATTAATATGTGGTACAAAGAAAAGTAAGCTATGCCGTCCTCTTCATAGTGTTCTACAGAGGATAGATGTAGATATCCTCGACGTAAAGTTTCTTTACTTCCGGGTTATATTCAGATTAAAACTGTTGGTATAAAACATTTGCGAAAATAGGTTTGAGTGAGAGTGTGAAAGAACGAATAGAACATTGCATCAAGGCTATCGTACATTGTTCTCTGCATATTCAAGCCATTACATATAAGGGCGCAAAAGTTATAAAGATCGTCGGAAGCGATCCCTTGCCGTTCAAATGCCGAGGCTGGCATAACATGTACCCGATACTGAACGAACATAGTTAACGAAGCTATTCGAGAAGTAACCTCCACCTGAATTTTCACCGTATTTCTCGCTAGTCGCTTCACCTCCTGTGCTCCTAAAAGTTCTCGAAGCGTGGCGTCAATTAAGTTTTTGGGTCCGCAAACGGCAAGTGAAGCATTTTAGCGTTCGTGAGGGATTATGTTTGCAGAGCACCTGGTGCCGTGAAACGGGATAAGTATCGACAGCAGGTGCGCTGCAGCATGAAGATACATGACCGGCGGACAGGCTCGCCCTCTAGGCCCGAGATAAATTGGCGACGGGAGCGCCCTAGGCGGACTGCGAGGAAATCAGCTAATCATGAGCGCGAGCCAATATCCGCAGGTTCGCTGCTGGTTTATTCCTGAGTCGCCGCTGACATCGTTTCCACCGCTTTGTCTCTCTGTTTGCACTTTTCTTTTCAATAAGCGCCCTCTCAAAATTATGCCCTTGAAGTATGCATCTTCCAGCAAGCTCGTATATCCAACTAATTCATTCCATTCTTTCCGTGAAGAAAAAGAGATTTTTGTTCGTTTGCTTTTACAACAAGCTTTTAACATTAATTCTAAATAGCGTCTGACCTAATTATTTACTAATCGTTAAAATCGGATACATATGATTCCCCTTTTCATAGTCTAACTGAATTCCAAAACCACACATCAGTGATGCAGATGCCCGTAATGGGGAAACGTGGTGACGAAGCCATGAAGCCTGAAGGAACGTATGAATGTTCTTTGGTCGTATGAGTCTAATTTCACACTGTTCCCAACTTCCAGTCAAATTTACCCCACCCTCCACTAAGAGCGAAACGGCAAGGGAGGGAGGGGGGGGGGGGGTTCAGGGGATCGGGGATCGGTGATAGTTTGTGCAGCCATGTTGTATTGCAAGGTCGCATTACTGCCAACGACGGGGTACATGTCCAAAACGTCCAGGGCTGTTTTGTGAGCAAAAGGTTGAATTACCGCATCTTCCCTGGCCACCACAGTCGTCACAGTCTTCGTCGTCTATTTTTGAGAGAACTGTACTTGGTAGCTTTCTTCCAGCATCATCCTTACCGTAAATTGCTAGTATTATGCAGAAATAATGGTGTAAGATATCCTTGAAAATCATACAGGAGAAGTATTTAGCCATTCCCGACGACTGGAAACTGTTTTGAATGCTAGTGGTTTTCCTACACCATTTTAGGCATAGTAATGTGTTGTGTTTATGGTATTTCCAAATTTTTCTCCAATCTCTGTATGTAGCTATAGCCGCGGAGACCGACGGTCACGTTAGCAGCGGCAGTGATCGGATACGCGGGGAAACTGGCTACGATCTAAAGGTTGTAGACTGTTGTCCTTGGTTGCCATGGCGTTGCGGCATATGAGATGAATTCTTTGGCACTTTTGGAACCTGTAACGTGATACCTGTCTCAGCTATTCGACACTCATGTGACCGTAAATGATGAAAGTGGCGCGATAACGAGTCTCTAGGCGGGAGGCGAAACTTGGCACTGACCACATGGCTGTACAGTCACGCCTTAAAAACAGGTGTAAGGTATTGCCCACTGCTTCAGGTACACAGGAGCCAGCACAGGACACCTCAACTGTTAAAACAGAAGCTGACGTTTCTGAAAGGTCTGAAGAAACACAGTGAGTGAGGTTGCTTCTCGTAGGGAGCTCTAACGTTAGGCCGGTGATGGAGCCCTTTAGGGAAGTAGCAGGCGGATCGGCAAAGAAGGCCAGTGTCCACTTGTTTGCTTGCCGGGGATCACGTCCTAGATTTGGACGATCCTCAGCCAGCAGGGATTGAGAGCAGTGGTGCTCCTGGCTGCAAATCGTGGCTCATATCGGTAGGACTGAGGCCTGCCTCCTAGGTTCAGAACCATACTCGGATTCTGTAGGCGGCTGTCTGATTTGGTGAACTAGCTTCGCCTGTGGGGTTGAAACAGAGCTCTGTTGTGCAGAATCATTTCCAAACCCGATCGCGTTTGTGTAGTTTGGAGCGGAGTGGAAGGCTTAAATCGCAGTCTCAGACAATTCTCTAACAATCTGGGATGTGGGTTTCTCGACGAACTTCGCTATCAGGTGGAGAACTGTGGGCACCCCCCCCCCCCAAATAGGTCAACTGTGAGCTATACGCAGGAAGTGACTACTAAAAGAGAAAACTGCGTGTAGCTTGGCACGTGTGGCATCTTAAGAAAGAGAAATTTCTCCTCATGGCCAACAAGATACGTTCACATTTCAGCAGCAAATAATACTAATCGCATCGAAAAGAGAAAGTAGCATGTATCACAGCAGATCGGAGGAAGAAGATGCTTGTTATAATATCAGTTAACTGCAGAAGTGTCTGCGGAAAGGTCCCAGTCACATTAATGTGACCACCACCTATGTTCGACGTCAACTTGCAAATACCACCCACAGATAGCAGGTAGTAGCATTAGCAGTGAAGGGGGACATGGGAAACTGTGCGTCGTTGTCGTAATCCACGAACAGAGTGATTTATCTGACGTCCAAAAAGGCATTATCATTGGCTTTTAGGCCAAGGGTGGAAACACTTCACAAACCGCTAAGTCTTTGAACAGTTCGCGTACCAAAGTGTTTAAAGAATCCCGTGCACGGCAAAATGGCGCTATCCAAAAGCGGCACTGAGGCAACTGTGAGGCAGCACAGGCCACAGGTGACAGGACTGAAAGATGGCAGCGGAGAAGCGAACAGACAAATAGACGTGAAACTGTTGAGCAACTGACCTCACAGATGAACCACGGGACTACCAACAGAGTCTCATCAACGACCGTTTAGCGAACGTTGCTGCGCATGGGACTCCGTAGCAGGTGGTTATGGTCTTTGTAATGTTTCGTGGCGTTCTCTGGGTGATCTCGTCGTTGTTGAAAGCGCAATGGATCAACACCAGTATGCACATGTCCTTGGGGACCATTTCCACCCCTAAATCTAGTTTGTTTTTCCTCGGCACGATGGCGTCTACTGGCAGGACAATGCCTCGTATCACGTAGATCATAATGTAAGTATATGGTTCGCAGAGTACCAGAATGAATTTACCGTACTTCCCTGGACCTCATATTCCGCGGATTTAAAGTCAATCGAGCATCCGTGGGATCACCTCGATCGGGCTGTTCGTGTCATGGATCCTCCACTTGGCCACCAGCGCAGCTGGCCACGACACTGGAGTCGGCTTGGCTTCATATCCCTGTCGGTACCTTCCAGAATCTTCTTTACTCTCTCCCTTTATGTCTCGTAGCGGTCCGCGCTGTGAAAGGTGGTCACTAAGGCCTTCGACAGGTGGTCACATTAATGCGGGTGGACAGAATAGTTTCACTTACAAACAGTAACAATGCCCGCACAGCACTAGAGACAAAAACCTGGCTGAAACGAAATGTTAGTAACAATCAAATTCTAAATTCGGGTGGAATGTATATCGGAAAGGAAGGCTGAACGCCCGCGATAGAGGCGTGTTTCCATTCGTAAAAATACAATAATACGAGGCGTATTCGGAAAGCAAGGTCCTATTAGGCGCGAAATGAAAACTACTGCGAAAATCCGAAGGAACTTTGCACAGATATGTTGGGCAGTGTCTTTAGCGTGCCAAACGATCGCTTCACGTCGCTCTTTTCGGTTGAGGGAGCAAAATGCTCACGTAGAAATGCCTAAAACAACAGTATGTGGATCTGGTGAGAGATTTCTCCTGAAGATATGCACTCCACTTAACATAAATGTTATGCGTTTCTTTCTTCGAGACAATTTTCAGTCGCATTCTGCAGTGGCAATGAAGACGCTACTGCACCGTTTTCGACGGGAAGTGTTTGGTCACCCCCAACATAGCCCTTAATTGGCTCCTTCCACTGTTCGTCTTTGCTCGCATGAAACGCTGGCTACGAAGATAACATTTTGGCACAAACAGCGAAAGACAGACGAACATAGAGAATTGGCGGAAAGCACAGGCGGCTGCTTTCTGTGACGAGGGTACTGGAAAGTTTGTACAACGCCACGACTAATGTCTAAGTCGAAGCTGTGACTATTTAGAGAGATAGATGGAAGATGCAGCTAACTGTTGGGAATAAATAATTTTTGTTTTACACTATGGTTTTTATTTCGCGACCGATCAGACCTTACTTTCCGAACAACCCTCATATCTATTGAAATTAGTACAAATTTTTAATATGGTCATTAGTTGATTTTATAGACTCCTGTTTCAGCAGCTACAGTGGCGGAACATTTGATTGGAAACTTGAAGACTATTTTTCCGTAAATTTACTGGTCATATAATTGTATTACGTAAAGATTTCGATATACCAGTTACAGAATGCAGGACTCAAGTGATTAAGACAGATATTAGGGACACCGATCATGTGAAATTGTTGTAAATAAGTGCCTTATCTGAACATTATCTCGAACAGCTAATTAGAGAACTGACTCGTGAAAATAACATATTAGATCTCCTGTTTACCAACAAGCCCGAAGTTTTTAACTCAGTTGCCGCAGAACAAGGAAGCAGTGATTGTAACGACGTTACACTGAATAAGCTTGTACATAGGATTATTAAGAAAGACAGGGAGATAACTCTGCTTAGCAAGAGAGAAAAGAAATTGATTTCATACTACGTGAACGGACAACATGAAAATTTCGTATTACGGACAAATAGGCAGAAAGACCCATTACTATATGATAACACAATTGCAGAACAATCACTGTAAGCAGTCTATTGGTATGAGTACTGAAATATTTAAAGCGAAACTAATCGCAGATAAGGCAGATCTCAGACTGATATTCATTTGAAGGATCCTCAGGAATCGCAATCCATTCACAAAGTATTTAGCTTGCTAAACTCTCGTTCAATCAATATTTTAATACTGAGTGTCAATCCGGGTTTCGTAGCTAACAGGGTTAACAGAAGAGATGAGATGATCCGAAGAAGAGCACTGTGTTACACTACAGGCTCACTTGATAAGGGCAAAAGCGTCACGGAGAAGCTTAACCATTTCCAGTGATAGGCTCTGAAAGAGAGGCGTGCTGCCTCACGTTGTGGTTTACTGTTCAAATTCTGACAAAGTACGTTTGTTGAAGAGTTAGCTAGTACCATGAAGGTAAAATTGCAGATGTTCGAGCGCACACGGTGGCTTACCATAAGTCATTCTTCCCGCGAACTATTCGCGATTGGAAAAGTTAATGAGGGAAGTTACAGTGGTACAGAAAGTATCCTCCGCCACACGCCATAAGATGGTTTGCGGAGTACAGGTGTAGGTGTAAATATAGGCGGATAACATTAAAGTGCAAGTAATTATATTTCACTCTTAGTAAGTTATTTGTTAACATTCTTATCAGGTATCATAAAATAACCAAAATATCAAAGACGATTAGCCTGTTTTGTTAGAGGCACAACCTTCCAGCGAGGTATTAAAATAGTCTCACAAGAAGTCTTCCTTAAATAAGAGACTTGTGTATCTCTGTAAATCCGAAGATCGCATCGAATAGCTGGAAGAGGATTTGAATTATTGAAAGTGGCCGAATTACGTGCATCAAATTTTATACTGAACGAACGAAGCCTTGTATTTAAAAATTTTATTTTTCCATGTCTTCATAGTCCTTAAACTGTGTAATTGAAGTATGCTGAGACTGTGTGGTTTCTTCAAGGAACAGTAATTTATTGTAAGGACATAACAGACAACTAACATCCATAACGCGAATAAAACAAAATCATTGTGATCCGACTCGATCCGGGAAGTTTCTCAGCAATACAAGCATTTATTCCGTATTGTATACAAAACAGTTAAAGCAGGAAACAAATCTGAGCGTAAGAATGTTCCTCCTACAACACATGCAGCATGATAAAAGAATCACCTAGTCTAACGCCACAGAGAGAGATCTGATTATTAAAATTCACCTTGCATAGGCATCGCAGTGCTTAAGGACGGAGAAATCATTTTCAAGAAAAATAATATCTGGTTTATTACGATAATGACATGCATGGCACAGATCTACAATTATTTACGAAACGCTAACGCGTGACTTGATGGTAATGAAATCTTAATTAGGAAAAAACAATATCGCACAGAGAGTAAAATGATACGTCGTAAGCGAAGTATGAAAGGTCGGCCAGTTGGCACTGTATTATGAGAGTGGAAATCCATTTCCAGTCATTCAGATTTCTGTTTCCTGCCGGTCTCCAAAAACGATTATGAGAGACGTTCGACTGTTCCTTTCGACAATCCACGGCCTGTTTCTTTCTCCAGTCCGAGAGTATGCTCCATCTCTAATGATCTCGTAGTCGCCGGGAGGCCATACCATAATATTCCTTCCTTTCTTTTTACGGATATGAAACTTACAGCGAATGAATACTATCTCTTGTCTTTTTCAGATCTATTTTTATTGAGTCCTGTGTAGTGTTCCAGTACTTTCAGAACAGAAGTGTTCCGTTAAGGCAAACAGTGGTTTTCCTTTACGTTTCTCATAGTTTTTATATTATGAAAGGAAGAACTGGTAAAGGGGGAGTATCAACGAATGGGCAGACAAAGTCTAAACTAAATATAACTTGTAAGCAACGAACGTATAAAGGCAGGGATGTGTCAGCTTAAAAGGAACTTGTGGGTAAACCATTTGAGCTGTTTTATAACGACGATGAAGATTTTTCCTCAGTATTTACGCAGGCGTTCTTCTTTTTAATGAGATGCCAGATCCATCGTCCCAGTGCTCACTGCTATATTAAGACATCAGGCGGTTAGAGACATCCACTAAATATGCACGTATGCGTCGCTGTATGAATTTCAGCTGATTGTTTACTCTTTGAATGTTTTCAGCAGTTAAAAGAAGAGATCACAATTTCGATTATGATAAATAAAAATACTACTTACAGATCAGCGACCTTCATTACGCCGCATGTTAAAAAAAGGAAAAGGGAGGAATTCACGCACATTTACGTGTGAAAAGCCAAATGGTTGCCTTCCTTAACTGCTATATGCTTTAGTGTTTCCCAAATGGCGAAGTCCACTAATGCATCAACTGAAGGAGCGATTTAAAACGTGTTAACAATCGAATATATTAGTAGAACTGAATCCCAATCGTACCAGTAGCTGACGAGGTTCTTCGAAAGCAGTTCACGTATTTGTTGTGACAACCCATATTGTGGAGCTGTCGACAGATATTCTGTTTGCATTGATGTCGAAGTAATATTCACTCCCAGTAGATGCGATTCCTAGTCGCACAAATAAAATGAAAGTGAAAGAAATAAAAGAGAACTACAAGGCATGATATTAGACGTTGGAATAGATGTTCATTAGACAAAGAGTTACATTTGGTTTGTTTGTAAGAAATATGTCAGAGTAAGGACCGCTCAATTTTTTATTTTTTTCTGTGTTTCTCATACGTTATGGTCGAAAGACGAAACGTTATTTCCCATCGACCTTTTACCATATGTTTCTCATAAACTGAATGATTAGGAATAAACTTACATCTGTGCAACAAGCAAAAATTTACCATGTATGGTTTTTCTTATCTGTAACGACTTGTTCTCCGTAGCTATTTTTTCTGTTATCGGCGAAAACCGTCGTCGGTTCCGAAAGCGTGTCTTACGTTTCGCGGGGCTCACATTTTGAACAGAAGGCTATGGAATGTCAGCTACATTCCCTTGGGATCCGCGTGAAAAATGTTATCGACAGGACGAGAGTAGCTTTCAGAACTTGGCGCTGTATGCGGAGTTGTATTTTTCCACCCTTTTCGCTGCTGCCGACGTGTATGAAATTTAGTAGCGGCGTAGTGGCTGCTTGAATAGCCGCTAAAATCGACGGAAGGGGGTAGAGCACTGAAACTATACATAATGCTGCAGTCAAAACTAAACACACTCCGAATGAACAGGTCATATGAAAAAGCTAAAAAAGTCTGCATATCGGTATAAAACTTCTCACAAATATAATATTCATCTCCACAGAGTCTTACGAAGCATTTTCAAGCAGTTGATAAGTCTCTGGATTGATATTCAGGACAAGCGCTGTCCTGTCAGTCAGATGTAAGTTCTCCGTGGTTTCACTAATCGCTGAAGAAAATACAGGGGTGTTCCAATTGGCAGTTCTAGCATGTCAGGACGGTACACTTGTAAGGTCGACAACACATCGTACATCCCTACATCGAGGATTGCCTGCATGCCAGGCAACCACTCCTCACAGAAATGCACATTTCCTGGTATACCACTCGGTGGCCCTATGAGCGCCGCGAGAGCTCGCAGGTCGCGGAAACCTTCTTGATTCTGCCATCCGTGTGACCGAAAATAGATTCAAAAATATCCTGCCGCTGGACGGTATTTAGGCCGATACATGGTCGTCCATCGGCAGTTCACTCTGAGCCGGGACTCCAGTTCAGAGAGTCAGCTCCATGCCCAAGACGCCGCTGAGGACAACGCCCTGGATCGCTTAGACGCCGCCAGCAGACCTATGTTCGTGTTTGTGAAACTTTACTTAAATTATTCTTGTAGTATATTGACTGTAGGCTCCTTCAAGCGAAGATTAACTCCGTGCATAGGTTGAAGAACTTAAATTGTTTGTTGGATGTTAACATGTACTAATACGGAGAACTTAAAGCTTTTAATTGAACTTTGCACCAAGACGGTCTCAGTGTGATTTAGCACTGTCATTTGTGTGACAGTCCGCAGCTCGTGGTCGTGCGGTAGCGTTCTCGCTTCCCGCGCCCGGGTTCGATTCCCGGCGGGGTCAGGGATTTTCTCTGCCTCGTGATGACTGGGTGTTGTGTGCTGTCCTTAGGTTTAAGTAGTTCTAAGTTCTAGGGGGCTGATGAACATAGATGTTAAGTCCCATAGTCCTCAGAGCTATTTGAACCATTTGTGTGACAAACTTGTTTTCCAAACTACGGCCTTCAGCCAATGAATGGTTCAAATGGCGCTGAGCACTATGGGACTTAACATCTGAGGTCATCAGTCCCCTAGAACTTAGAAGTACTTAAACCTAACTAACCTAAGGACATCACACACATTCATGCCCGAGGCAGGATTCGAGCCTGCGACCGTAGCAATCGCGCGGTTCCAAACTGAAGCGCCTAGTACCGCTCGGCCACAGCGGCCGGCTCAGCCACTGACTTTTAACTTCTAAGCCTCGTATTATTAATAATTGGAGTAGACGAACAGTGAGCTTTACTTTTGTAAATAAACATCTGAAGAATCACATCTTTTGTACCGCCAATGGTGGATGCTTCAGGTACCACAGCCAATTTCCTATCTAATCCTAGCTTGCACTCCGTCTAAAATGATTACATGCTCCACGGGTTGTTAAAGCCTTAACTTGCCTCCATCTTGTTCACAACACTCTGTAAGAAAAGTTTGGAAGGGAGATACTACTTTATACTGCAAGGCTTACATTATTTTCCTAAGAGTTGTCGCTTCCAGAAACCTTACTAACCACCTTTCCGGGTCGAATTTAGGTGCTGTCTGCTTCGAATTATTAATTTTTTTTCGCCTCATAATGAATAATGCTGACGATTTCCTACTAGAATGAATGACTGTCAGGAAGAACAAAAGACATAACCACGCATTCGTATTGCAACGTCTATCCACTGTCTACGGTTACTTGCATTCCAAAAACACTCTTTTAAAAATATCTGAAAACAAATGCATATATTTCCCAAAAAAGGTGACTGCCTCAGACAGTGTACTGAAGCACAACAGCGAAATTACGGATTCCGTATACACTGTTTCACATTACACAGCAGTTACATTAAAATCTGTATAACTGTCTTAGAGACGTGTTGTGGATTAGCTCATCTAATGACTACCGTTGAGTTTCTTTAACATCCAACGCGGGAGTGTATCTCTCCGAATACGTGATTGGTACCAGTTTCGTCTCAGGTTCCTCGTTCACAAACACGTGCAAAAGGAATTTCACTTTGGTCCAGAAGACACATATAATATCGTGTGACGCAGCTTATTAAAGAGGACATATTTTCTCATAGCACAAACGATTATCCGTGGGATGTTAAACCTCATCCAAGGAAAGAAAAAAATGATTACAGATCTGAATAAATTCTGTGTATAGTAGCTGTCTGTTCTCTTAACGCGATCCTAATTTCTGTTAGTAGTGCACGATACCAATCCACAGCGTAACACACTCCATCACGTAAGGTTAACTTAGCACACTATTCTCAGATTGGTCTTATTTAATATTGCCAAAATCTAGACAGTAAATGATGTTGAAAACAGTTGTCCACTACAGTCCTTTAAATTGAAATAAAAATTTTATTATTCACACGTAAAAGCTTCTCCACACTCAGCGTGGTTTGAATTAGTCTTCAAAATCACCAAAGGTTATGCAATTTTTCGTGTAGCCCTTTCTTTATTAATTGCCATATTAAACGAACAGTATACTATACACCTCTCATGTGTTCTACAAAGCTTCTGAGATGATGGATTAGATTTTACATCCTCCATTCGAATCACAAATATAGAAAAAGATGCTTAAGGAACTCACTGTGAAAGCGCCCAGTTAGAAGCAAGAATTCAAAATCGTTGGTATTTACATTCGGAGCAACTGATTAAAATTGCATGCGCGTTTAGATGCAGATTCATGACCAACTGAACTAGAGAGAACTGCTGTGTTGGACAGAGAGAGGAGTGGTTCGGCGTGCCACGAGACTGCCTTTTACAGGCTGGTGGTGCGAAGGTGAAGCTTCCGCCCTACGCTTGACAATGTCCATCTACACTATAGTAGAGCCACTGAGATTTCCAAGTGCTACCGTGTCAAGAGTGTATCCCGAGTGCCTCGATGCGAGGAAAACTGCCACGGAGAAAATTAGCTACTGTGACAAGAACGTACTGATGACTTTCACTGGTAGGGCGCCGCTGTGAAGCAAGTTACGCGACAAGAGAAGCAACCGCGAATTGGCAACAGCCACCAGAACTAAGCTCTCAGTGTAGTATACACAAAACAACGCCCCCACACGGATGTCTCAGTCCACTGCAGGTTGCAGAGATAAGTGTACCGGCGCGAACGCCGTCATTGGAAGATCATAACGTCGGAAAAGTTCGCTTCGACGGCTGCTTGTGCTACACACCAGTGCAAGCCAAAAATAGGGTGCACGTAACTGGAATTCCTGACGATCGTCTCTTATACAGATATTTCCTGCCCGTTTCAGGTAAATAGGTTTGCCTAAAGGAACCTGCACGTACAGCAGGAAAATTCTCCACCACCGATTGCTCCGTACATGAGCCGTTACAGTTTGAGGAAGGTTCCAAAGTCATGAGGGTGCTTGTGGGTCTCCCCTGCCACCTTCTGGTCATGTGACCGCGGTCCTATGGAGTACACCTGGGACGCCATCTGGAAGATGTTGGGGCCGTGGAATCAGTTTAGATGGGCGGTTTTGACAGAGGCGTGCATCCCCACCCCACAGTGGGTTGGGATGACAAGTGTTACTACGGGATGTTAGATACGGGTCTGTAATTCGATTACACATGAGCGTACCGTCGGAACAAGCATTGCAGCAACCGTCCCCACAAGTTGACCAGACGGGCAGATAACAAAGTTTCCTACCACTAGATCCTCACTCTCTACTACCACCCCGTCAACAATCGTATTTTCTGTATGCCCGAGATAAATTATCGAGCAAGGTCAGAGCGGTTGGGCGAGCTGAACGTGAAATGAGGTCTGTACTTCTTATGAGATGCAAGTAGCAAACATAGCTCAAAATGTTCAAGGGGGCGCATTTAGCTAGTGGCAAAATCATAAAATACCTGCTTTGGGCTGACTTTCCCAGACATGATTACTTTTACGATTATGTGCTGCACTCCTAGAAGACGTTAGCTTTGAAACATTTATATCAAATGTGATGAACTGCCCATTTGTCATTCTGCACCGTACACCGCAAAATGATATTATTGGTCTAAGAACACAGTACTCGATAATGGCGTGAAAGCCGAAATCTAGATTTACATAAGAAATATACAGTGATATGGCGGTGTATTGTTTCAAAAAATACTGTATGACTGTGGCTCAGCACCGTCGAAAACTTTTTATAAAATAAAGTCTATGTAGGACTTCCTCCAAGATCGTCTTTTGCACCTTTCTTATGTGGGTTAGATTAAATACATACCAGTACCCTGTATAAAATCGACTGACGAGCAACCAATTTGAACCTAGTGCATCACACTATCGCCCTAGGTATATATTCTAACAGCATGGGGGTTCATACACCGCAGACGCAAAGCTCTGATTTCATGAACAACTGTATTGGCCGTATTTAGTTATCGTTCACATGCTGATTGCATCTAATGCGTAAGTAATCCAGCTCTATGCATTCCATCGCTATTCAAACAGTTTTCACTAGTGAAAAGCAAAAACCCATGGCACTAACATCCTGTCTTAATCAACGATTAAATATAGATCTTCCTACAAGGAATGGAAATTGTGGCCATAATGGATAGTTGCAACTGAAGATCTCTCGATTATATTCAAACAGAGTAGTTGAAAAGAAACCGGACAAGTGCTTCGTCAATGCAAACGTGCGCTGCTGATTCCTGGAAAGCGTATAGGATCCCATCCCCAAAACTGAACACAAGCCAATTGCAATCCAGACATATGCTGCTGTTACAACAAAAAACAGCACTCCGCAGAAGTTCAATGTTAAAAAAGGCCAAACGGATAGAGCATGTTGCCAGTCGAGTACTCTAAAATTACCAAAACATCTTGGAGATTCTCCAAAAAACTTCCAAGGGACATGTTCCGTGAGGTTCCGGCCAATATTTTATCACAGACCTCGCAGATGAGTCAAAGAATATCGTGAATAAATATGAAGCACTATACAAACGGGACCCTGCGTTGTTTGGCGCAATAGTGATATGAGGCTTTTTTCTTTGCCGAGTAACCAACTCGAAACATCCGATGCGTGTAGATCCTTCAGCAGTTTTCGCTCGGAAGCTGGTTGAGATGTAGTTGCATTCACTGACAGCGGCAATACCTGTCGATTTTGAAACCGGTTGAGAAGGCATGGAATTACAATACGATATTGCAGTGCCTGTGTCATTCCAAAATTACGATGTAACGAAAGTTCGGACATGCATGAATGTCCGAAAGAACTTTGTATCGTAATTCTGAATAACACAGGCACTGCAATATCGTATTAAGCTGAAGACACCGGGAAAGCGACTTTTAAGTGAAACGTCTCCCCTGTATGAGAATATACATAATGGATGAACGTGCACAGGTTGTAAACGCATGTTTGACGGCACATGGAAGTTAGAGTCCAGCCGTGTGTCGTGCTCGGATAGCCAAATGGTAAGGCGATTGCTGAACGCGATAAACGGGAAATACGGATTCGACTCCCGGGCTGGCACAAATTTTCATTGTCGTCATTCCGCTATACAGCTGATGATAGCCCATATACGTAACTGCGAAAACATTTCATGTAGACACGGCATTCGTCTCCGGTCCCTGTCGCCTAGGATATTTTACCACCACTGCAGTTACGCTGCGTTTGACTCGTTTTACACAGACGTTTTTCAGGTCAAAATCAACTACTCGATGTGTGCGCGCATTCCATGCCTGTTTGTAAATCAGGAGTCAACCAGGTCTCGAGCGTGTCTATGACGTAAATGATGTGTATAGTGTGCTTATTGTGGAGCTGTGAATTTCCAAGCATGCTGCACACTGGACTTGCGCAGAAACAGATGACTGTGGCAGCGAACCTATTCTGTTCGAGCTCACTTCTATTATAGAAATGGATTTTGTGCTTTTGTCTCTCCTTAATCTCTATTGTGTTCTTTGTTTTGTTTTTGTGACACACTGGAGAGGTTGCACGAGTCCTGGTATTTTTCCCACTAGTTTTCTCACACAAGGGATACGAAATAACTAATAGTAAAAATGTATTTTCGTTTTACAGAGAAAAACCTATGCGATGCATAATATTGAACGCAAATCGATAAACGTGCCATTATGAAAATCTGTTCAACAGTGAAAAATTCAGAGTTAATTGTACAGAAAAACAACTTCCGATGTTATTTGACACTTAGCTTGTGAACAAGATAAACAGGATGAAGTATAGAGGCGCTATGTACTGCGTTCTAGCTATTGTTTAGTGTGTTTGCAAGTATGCAGGGTGGTCAGAAACAGTTTGAAAAGCCTGTAACGGTGTTGCAGGATGGGTTGTTCTGAGAAATAATTATTAGTAAAAAATGAGTACGTTCCACCATTTCCAAGTTAATTAGCATTAAAGTTAGCCAGCCAGGCCACTGCCCGCGCGTATTCAAACGGCCCGCTAGAGACGGTGCAGCCAAATGCGTTCTTTGTTTCGTTTCCTAAAACCGAATAAGAGAGCTATACTGAAATTGGTCATGGGACGGTCATGAGAATCGAACCCGAGTCAAGGTTGAGAAGTCTCGTGCGCTATCAGTTACGCTGTGAGAACAAGTGACACTAATTCGGTCTGGCGGGCCGCTTGAATCTGCGCGCGCAACGATGTGACAGGCTACGTTCAGTGCTAATTAACTCGGAAACGACGCAACGCATCGAATTTTTTTCATAACAGTTTTCTCTGCAGAACCTACCCTGCGACACCATTACAAGATTTTGTGACTGTTTTTGTCCATGCTGTTTATTTTCTCGAGAAAGTATACATTTAGAAATATTGGTATGACACTTTTCCAGTTCTTTCAGTTTTCAGGAGTGTAGGGAATTTTATTTCAGTTGTAAGACATGTAGACACTTTATCACACGAAATTCAGCAAGAACATCCACCATGAAAGTTACTTTGCTCATTAATAAACCTTATTGTTATGAATGAAACACACACACACAAACACACAAATACACACACACTGGTGTAGTATTGTACGATATTTATTATTTATTTCACAAACTGGTTTTTGGCTTTTAAGGTTCAAATGGTTCAAATGGCTCTGAGCACTATGGGACTTAACATCTGTGGTCATTAGTCCCCTAGAACTTAGAACTACTTAAACCTAACTAACCTAAGGACATCACACACATCCATGCCCGAGGCAGGATTCGAACCTGCGACCGTAGCAACCGCGCGGTTCCTGACTCAGCGCCTAGAACCGCGAGACCACCGCGGCCGGCGGCTTTTAAGGCATCATGTTTGTACCTGATGATGGAGTAGGAGCCGAAAACCGGTTTGTAAAATAAATAATATATATTGTAGAATATTACACCAATGTTGTGGGTATTTTCATTCATAATGTATAAAATATTCTCCCAAGAACCGAAGGAACAGTCAGTCAATGCAAAGTCTATTTTCACTGCTTTTTCCAACATTTTGTTTCTATATTTCGCGTTATTCGTAAAAAGGATCGTCCCTAATAACCCCACTGTCACCGTTCAGGTGCCAAGCTGTACAGCAGACCGCTCTCACAACACATGCAGTTTTGTTACTGACGTGTAAGTGAAAACGACCACTCGAGTTACACGAAACGCAGCACAGGAATAAAACGTCGGGGGTGCTGCAGTACACACACTTGTCTTGAGTAATGAACTGAGACAAGATAGTTGATAGTGTAAAAGGGACTTTAAATGGCTACGGTGCTACGTTATTTCTAGTAAACACATTGGGCAGTCTGCGACGACATAACCTACAAAATGGGGGCGACTTCATCCACAGTGCCGCCTGGTGTGGCCGAGCGGTTCTAGGCGCGTCAGTCTGGGACCGCGCGACCGCTACTGTCGCAGGTTCGAATCCTGTCTCGGGCATGGTTGTGTGTGATGTCCTTAGGTTAGTTAGGTTTAAGTAGTCCTAAGTTCTAGGGGACTGAAGACCTCAGATATTAAGTCCCATAGTGCTCAGAGCCATTTGAACCTTTTTTTTCATCCTTGGTGTGGTAATGGTCAGGTCAAAACACGGTAGCTCCTTTGTACTATTCCGCTACGTCTCCTCATCGACCCACCTTACTGTGGTGATACTACACAACCGACTGACAAACACACCTCTTCACTGTCAAACTTACTTCAGTGGCAGAGGGTACTAGTGCTACACCATATGCTTGCCCTCCTAAGCGACTACTGTGCTCTTTTGAGTGAGTGCTTAATGTTTTATCTGGAGAACTTGTATGTTTATGTAGAGAATTTTTTTTTGAAGGTTCAGCGATTGGTGTCTAGTCTAGCATGTGCAACGCTGGAAAGTCTAACTTTTAGTCATTAGTCAACAGCGAAGTTACACAGCTTTACCTTACGGCTTACTATCCTGTGTGCTATATCCATTTATAGCTTCCAAGCTTATTCTGTGCAGCTTTCTTTTCTGTACTTGTTTACAGATAGGGACGCCGTTTGTTGCAGTTGTACCGGAGTTAAATCCGCGTTCACCTGAACAGAAAATGAAATACCTGTTGTCTTACGTGTAAAAGTGTACTGGAAGTTCGGAAGATTTAAACAGACCCGGGCAGATACGGTTAACGCTGACACAACTCCGTACTCTGCAAAATTAGAGAAAGAGCCGGCTGAAAGGCGGCAGTTATTGGGAGCGGGCTTTTTACGAGACAGCCAACTCATCCATTTGTGGGCACGGCGCGATGCGCCCGCGGCCAACCGAGATTGGATGTGCCGATAGGGGGCAGCTAATGGAACTCGCTATCTGCGACTCTTTCAATTTGCCGTTTCTAATTACTCGTCGGAGACTGGAGAGGTATTTTTACGCTAAGAACTTAAACACGCACACTTGTTGTGATTGGTGTACGTGCGATAACATGCCCGCGGAAAATGAACAGTGCCTGCCTGGCTATTATAGTAAGACAGAAGCTACGTTGCCTTTTGTACAGTGCAGCGCGTGGGCAACGGCAATACGTGACAGTGGAATTTTTCAGAATGGAAATTTACTCTGCGTGATTTCGGCTCCATATACGCTCTTAACGAATGACAAGGCAGCAACCTAGTAACTGAAACAAAATTATGTCACGAATGACATCTTCACACACACCACACGGCTGCTCCAGTATTTCAGCGTCAGCTGAGTATGTTCCGGGACAAACACATTATAAACTCGGAGACGAGAAAATGTGCAGAACTTATAGCGTTACTTGGTATAAGTACGCTGTTGAATAGGTAGCAAACTGTCTGGTTTCTCTGTACACGGAAGTGAAGAAGTACTTGTACCATGATACAGCACACACCTCCACACTCAGTGTGTGCCGATAAGAATTAGAAACGTACACAGGGAAATTTTAAACGATTTAATGATTACAAACGGTGATAACTATTTAATGCATATCAATAGTTGATAAGAATTAATGAGAAAGTAAAAGAAAGTTAACAAATTGTCTGTTTGATAGGTGTTCAATATGACTCGCTTTGGTCACACTGGCAACATCTATGCAACAAACTATTTCATACGACACACTCTATTGAGTTCTGAAATTATATTCGGCAAACTAGGTAGAAACGTAAAGACTGTCACATGAGACCATAAAAATAAATCCGTAAGAGTCACTTCCAGAGATCTTGGTAGCCAAATGTGAAACACGATATCGTTACGTCCAGTATGATCGATTCAACTCTTTGGAAGTGTCCGCTTAATTATGTGCTAACTACTATACCCCACTACATGCGTGGCATCTAGCTTATAGATATAATCCGTGGAATCAGTATCAATCTGTGCCATCAGCCATTGCTCAAGTACATTCAGGTAAATTTTTGTTGATAAATTTGCCTTAAAGAAGAAAACGGGACCGTACAATGTTTATGCTGACGTCGCACAGAAAATATTAAATTTTTGTAAATCACGCTGAATTTTAACAACAGAAGAAACTTTTACTCTAATCTCATATTCTAATGTTGTATCGGTTTTACATCTCCATCTATATATACATGGATACTCTGCAAATCACATTAAAGTGCCTGACAGAAGGTTCATCGAACAACCTTCACAATTCTCTATTATTCCAATATCGTGTAGTGCGCGGAAAGAACGAACACCTATATTTTTCCCTACGAGCTCTGATTTCCCTTATTTTATCGTGTTGATCGTTTCTCCCTATGTAGGTCGGTAACAATAAAATATTTTCGCATTCGGAGGAAAAAGTTGTTGCTTGGAATTTTGTGAGAAGATTCCTTTGCAATGAAAAACGCCTTTGTTATAATGATGTCCAGTTCAAATCCAGTATATTTGTGTGACACTCTCTCCCATATTTCCCGATAGTACAAAACGAGTTGCCCTTCTTTTCGTCAGTCCTATCTGGTAAGGATCCCACATCGCGCAGCAGTATTCTAAAAGAGGACGGACAAGCGTAGTGTAGGAAGTCTCCTTAGTAGGTCTGCTACATTTCCTAAGTGTCCTGCCGATAAAACGCTGTTTTTGGTTAGCCTTCTTCACAGCGTTTTCTGTGTGTTACTTCCAATTTAAGTTGTTCGTAACCGTAGTACCTAGGTATTTAGTTGAATTTACTTCTTTTAGATTAGTCTGATTTATCGTGTAATCGAAGAATGACGAATTCATTTTAGCACTTATGTGGATTAACTCACACTTTTCGTTATTTAGGGTCAACTGCCAATTTTCGCACCATTTAGATATCTTTTCTGAACAGTTTTGCAATTTGTTTTGATCTTCTGATGACTTTATTAGTCAATAAACGAGAGCTTCATCTGCAAACAACCTAAGACGAATGCTCAGATTGTCTCCCAAATCGTTTATATAATATTTTACTTCGTCTTCTTTTGTGAAGGCATTTCGGATGGCTGTGTTTAGTAACTGTGCTTTGGCAGTACTGTCTTCGATAGTATCACCATTGCTATTGCTCAGAGAAGGCATTGATTGTTTCTGCCGCTAACATACTTCACATACTACCAGAATCTTATGCATCTCGCATTGAAGTCTGCGCTAAATTTCGGGCTTCTGTAAAATATCGCCAATCTTGGAGATTTTGGGTCTGTTTAAATTTGGCGTGTTTGTTAATTTATTTCGTATAAATCTCTCAATTGCTGCCGATACTATTTCTTGTAATTCAAGCCACAGTAGGTCTACATTTATATTATTAATTTTGAAAGCTGCCGCTTCGTTAAAAATGAGACACACAACAAATTTTTCTTTAACCATGACGTCCAGCATTGTCGTAGCATAAGTCATAAGTTTGATGAAGTCTTCCTTTTCCATTTCTTGCAGTAACTGAATTACGCACGGACCTATTTCCAGCTTCATTTCGATAACCTCGCCGTACCGTTTGTGGTATCTGTAATTCCTTAACTGCTTAGTACGTCAATTTGCGTGGATTACAGTCTAACGAAATGCGAATTTTTGTGCCGGCCGGTACTTTTTTCATCTGAACCAACGTCCGGCTTCTTGAAACTGCCGACACAATCTACGAATGCTGTCATCGAGAGCTGCTTGACTGAATCGCTGACGAATCCTTCTCTGCACTCTGATTACTGAACGCCAATTGTTAAATGCTAATACTGCAGCAGCCATTTTCACTTACGGCACAGAAATATTCATTTATGCATCACCCCCATGCCCCAGCACCAGATTCATTACACTTGCGCAACGACCGAAAGTTTGAACTTTCTTGTGTATTCATTGTAACTCTAACCTATGTATCACCACGCATTACATATTTATGGCAAGTTGTAGTCGTTATATTCATCTTGACCTCTGCTGTATTTGGCTGCTTCTTGGCATCATTTGACGGTGAATTAGAAAGAGGAAATGGGCCAGTCGTAAAGCTTAGTGCATCAGCGAAACTATGGCTTCAGCCTTACACAAGTTCATGTAATACACTTGTCTATTATTCACGAAACCTCTGTTTTCATTTCAGCTGTACATCTATTTGCTTTCAGATAAAAGCTTGAGACGTTTGTTGCTAACGTCTGTTATTTATTTTTATTTATTTACTTCGCAAGCGGGGACGCATAATTGTTTGTAAAATTATAAGGCTAGCAGTGATCAGCCCCGACTAGTCTCGTCTGGATGGGAGATGAGAGAACTTTTGTTGACTCTAAGTCGATCTACACAGTGGGCTCAAGTGGTATATCTCGTTTGAACACCTATCGGTTGCGAGACCAGAGCGCCAAGTCTGCCATATAGTTGACAGTGATCATTTACTGTAACGTGATTAGAAAATTCTTTGGAAATTTGTGGTATGGTCTTATGGGACCTAACTGCTGACGTCATCGGTCCCTAGGGTTAAACACTACTTAATCTAACTTAAGCTAACTTACGCTAAAGACAACACACACACACACACCCATGCCCGAGAGAGGACTCGAACCCCCGACAGGAGAAGCCGCGCGGACCGTGACGAGGCGCCTCAGAAAACGCGGCTATCCCGCGCGGCTGATTAGAAAAGTAAGCAAGCAGGAGGGATACCTCCTAATTCAAACAGATCCCGATACAATGTTTTTATAACGTAAATCGTCCCATTTCATTAAGACAAGTGAAAGACGAAGTGGTTGCTGAGTGAAGCTGATTGTGACCGTTCGTGGACGAAAGTTTATATTTCTAACTGCTATTGAAGACGTAGTAAATGGCCGCCTGGTCCTTGTGTCACTAAAGCCTCTTTTATACAAGGGAATTTATGTTACCATCGACCACTCGTGGGAAACAAGTCTACTGCAGTATCCCTGGCACATCATTTCTGGATCGGGACTCGCGCGCCTCAAGTGTTCACATTTATTGACCGATCAGTGACCAACTTGTGTGTGTTGTGAGTGCTGTGTACTGTGCGGTTTGGCACCTGATCGGTGAGAGTGGGGTTACGAGGGACAGTCCCTAAAACTAAAGTCCAAATATCATAAATCAATTAAGAAACTAGCAATGGCAAAAGAGTTTTTTAATGCCCAGAGGTAAATTCATAGTGGACATTTTCGACAATTGTCGTATAGGAATTCTCCACTCAGCTGGAAACTGAAAGAACAGAAAAATAAGAGTCGTCCAAAACATTTCAAACCATCAACACTGCTTGAGAAAAAAATACACACAAACACATCAAACATTGCCTTACAGGTTCGCCGCCGGATGACTTTGTGTAAATTCCAAAACATTTCCTCTGACCAACTGTCCGTCATGTTCAGGTGGTTGAGTTTTGATGGTGGCTAGGAGCGACTGACGATATCCGAACATCGACGCCCCCGTATTTAGAACACAAGCGCGAAGAATGCGCAGACTCGGAAATAATTTATGCACAATTATTTGCACATAGGTGGCGCCATACTCAAATGCCTTCTGCTGAAAGTCACAGAACGCCCTCCTGCGCGTGCGTTTTGCGCTATGTTTGTGTGAGAATAGCGTCACTTATTCCTCGCCACCAGGAAGGTTAACAACCTGAAGACGTCGGACAGTTGCTCCGAGGAAATGTTGTGCAATTTGCACAACGTCATCCGGTGGCAAACCCGTGAAGACGTTTTACAAAGTGTCCGTGACAGTTATTGTATTTATACCTAAAAATCGTGTGCAATGCTGACCACAATTCATTTCTAAATTGGCAGTCTCGTTTTGATTAAGGTGGAACACGCCACGTCCATGTTAGGTGCCTCCACTAAGCGAGAACTATTAGGTGACATGAAATTAACTGCAGGGAGCAAAGGGAAACAACCAGCGACGAGTACTAATTTCAGGTTCATGTTGTAGCTCTGAGAAGATATCCGGTCGGAAGCGTCTTTTACAAACTGCTAAAACTGCTACATACATTTGCATAAATTATCTGATCGACAGGGAGAAAAGTTATCTGTGGCTCTTTGCTAATGACGCTGCTGTGTACGGGAAGTGTCGTAGTTGAGTGACTGTAGGAGGATACAATATGATTTAGACAAAAGTTCTACTTGGTGTGATGAATGACAGTTTGCTCTAAATGTAGAAAAATGTGAGTTAATGCAAGTAGGAAAAATAATACCGTAATGTCCGAATACAGCATTCGAATGTAGCATTAGTAGTGTTCTGTTTGACAGTCACGTCCATTAAATGTCAAGGTGTGACTTTCGAAAGTGAAGTGGAATGGAGCGGACAAGTAAGGATCGTAGTAGGAAAGGCAAAGTATAGACTTCGGTTTATTTGGAGAATGTTATGGAAGTGTAGCTCATCTATAAAGGAGACCGCGTAAGGAACACAAGTGCGGCCAGTTGTAGAGTACTGCTCGAGTGTTTGCAGTCCCTACCAGATAATGTTAAAGAAAACCGTAGAGCAATTCAGAGGTGTGTTGCTTTATTTAGCTTTTTAGGTTCGATCAACAAGCGAGTATTACGGAGATGCATCGTGAAGTCAAATTGGAATCCATGGAGAGAAGATGACGCTCGTTTCACGAAGCACTATTGAGAACGTTTAAAGAACAGGCATTTCAAGCTGACTGCAGAACGATTCTAGGGCGCCAAAGTACCGGGTGATCAAAACGTCAGTATAAATTTGAAAACTTAATAAACCACAAAATAATGTAGATAGAGAGGTAAAAATTTACACACACGCTTGGAACGCCATGGTGTTTTATTAGAACAAAAAAAACACCCCATATTGCTAGATGCGTGAAAGATCTCTTGAGCGCGTCGTTTGGTGATGATCGTGTGCTCAGCCGCCACTTTCGTCATGCTTGTCCTCCCAGGTCCCCAGACCTCAGTCCGTTCGATTATTGGCTTTGGGGTTACCTGACGTCGCAAGTGTATCGTGATTGACCGACATCTCTAGGGATGCTGAAAGACAACATCCGAAGCCAATGCCTCACCATAACTCTGGACATGCTTTATAGTGCTGTTCACAACATTATTCCTCAACTACAGCTATTGTTGAGGAATGATGGTGGACATATTGAGCATTTCCTGTAAAGAACATCGTCTTTGCTTTGTCTTACTTTGTTATGCTAATTATTGCTATTCTGATCAGATGAAGCGCCATCTGTCGGACATTTTTTGAACATTTGTATATTTTTGGTATTTTAGGTTATATTAAAACCCCATGTCATTCCAAGCATGTGTGTCAATTTGTACCTCTCTATCTACATTATTCCGTGATTTATTCAGTTTTCAAATTTATACTGACTTTTTGATCACCCAGTACGTTTCGCGTAAGAACTACGAAGACAAGAGAAGAGAAATTAGGGCTCGTATGAAGATACAATATAAGTGGAACAGGAAAGGTAATGACTAGTAGTAGTACAAGGTACCCTCCGCCACGCACAATACAGTGGCTTGTGGAGTATGTATCTAAATGTAGATGTAGATGTAAATACTAAAATACCATGCTGAATGGTCTTACGTAACTCTCTCACTACACAGTCAATACCGTCTCCAGAGAAAACAGTCTTTCAAAAGCGCTCTTAGATGTCACTCACAGCGATAGTGGATAAACTGGGATTGTTGCTCTGTTCCTCTATGTGCTAGAGTGATTCCCAGGTCCGCGTTATATAGCAGCGCTGCCAAAATGGATGGGACACACAGCACGCAAAAAAGTCATTTGTACGCCAGTCGCGTTTCTGTTCGCTTTTCATTGTGGGAGTGGAACTCCAGAGTCGGCTTCCGGCGGAGGGAGAGGGGGCCAGGCTTCTTTGTTGAATTTCAAAAGAAAGCTTTCGAACGAAACATGGCCGCGAACACTGGGTGCGTGTAAGTCAACTCGTTGTAGCAGACACACACAGTACATGTTACAAAGATTCCTTTAATAACTTAACACCTCAATGCAGCAATTGAAATTCAACTGAAAAATGGAAGCATGTAAACATTCGAGTACCAGAAACGCCAAATTACACCAAGCGTTGTAATCGCCAGCAGGAAAATTATTGATCAATACGCGGATTTCTTTGCGTCAGGGTCTACACTGGAAGACTAATTAAGCTAATGCTTTTTGTAGATGTTCAGCAGACTTTGACTTAGGTTTACGTTTTTTTTTCTGTTTCAGCCAATAGCCATTCTGAAACTAAAAACTTCCAGTTTCCTAATAACTTAGTTTGTTGATTCCAATACTCTGTAACGCTCGTAATGAATTTACATGAAACTGGCGTTTAATGCACAGTCGGCGACGAGACCATTAGAGACGGACCACCTCTGATTGGACAAGAATGGCCAAGGAAATGGCTAGCGTTATTTTTAAAGAAACCATCTCTGCATTTACGAGAGTTTATGTCTGAAAATGGCATGCTAAAATCACATTCTAGTGTGAGAAATTTTGTCTCTAAATGCATTACCAGTACTCAGCCAGCAATATGACGCGAAAACAAAATACAGCGCTATGAAAATAAGAATGGAAAGAAGCATCAGTAGCCGATGGAAACCAGGCACCTTCGTTTTACATCCGAAAACTATTGCAGAAGATATAAATTTCATTGGTATGACGACATAGTCGAACATGTTCGTTTTGGTGGCAAACTGACTGGCCTGCTCGTTTTCCCGACTTACATCCCGTCGAGGACTTCAGGGACGCGTTGCGGGGGTATGATGTAGCTAGTCCACGCGCACCAATAACCTTACAGTAGTGGTCAACCGCGCTAGTGGAAGAATGAAACGCCCTAACTCGGGAACTGTTTACCAACCTTGTTGCCAGCATGGGAGCTCGCTGCAGAGCATGCATTGTCCTACATGGTATTCACACACCCTATTAAGAAAAATGTCCAGTCTTTTCTAATTTCCAGGGAAGCATCAGCATCGCGGTGACTTCACCTTGGTTATTGCCTTTGAAAAAAAAGTGTCATTTCTGTTCGACTGACTGCGAATTTCTGTGTTACCTTCTGTACTACACTGTAGCATTTCTTTCTATGTATGATCCAAGTTCCATCGAACTATGTTACTTGGCAATGACACAAGATGCGAAAATTATTTTCCTTCTTAACCCATTATGTTCCACTGTCCTATTTTGAGGACAGAGCACATATTTATTTATAAATACACAATAAATTATTAATTTGCAGCTATTACTGTTCTACGTCATTTGTTGATGCTTTTTATAACAAATGTAAGCTTACAGGAAATTAAAAGCAATAAATCCTACCATTAATTGATTATTGAATACTAAGGCACACATTTCGTTATTACAGGTATTTACTTTATCGACAGTTTAGTAATATTTGAAATATGTGGCAAAGATCTTTTTGCGATTATTTATAGTCAACAATGTGTCTTTTAAACTACTTGCATTGTTAGCTCAATTGGAGCTATATTCATTGTTTCCCATTGTTATAATATTTGGTATGCTCGAAATAGGACACTGGGACTGTTTTATAATTTCAGTTACTTGTATTGCTGCACGTTCGAATATGAAACTCTGCTACTGCTGATGTAATTTCTTTTTAGAACGTGGTAATTTTACCAGATTTTGGATTTTGTTGCTGAGGTAAGAAGCGACCCCGCTCTCTCTCTGTCTCTCATGAAGTTACTTTTAAATTAACAGTGTATTATGTAAGTATATTTATGAATATGTTACCCAATAGTAAATAATACAGTTCCAGATGGACAGTTTATCCGAGGCAACCCTATTAGATTTGGCTATAAGTTTTGGTCTCTTTGTGGAGCAAGTGGCTACGGTTTCAAATTTGATTTATACTGTGTGTACTTTGACAATTTCTTCACTAGTAGAGATATTTTGATACATCTGAGAAATTTGGGTTTTCGAGCAACTGGGACTGTCAGAGAGAATCGATTTGGTGACTGTCCACTACTGAGCAGCAACGAACTGAAAAAGACAGTTCGAGGAAACTGTGACTACCAGTTCCACAGGAATTGTGAAGTCTTATTTGTTCAATGGCACAACATCAGATGCGTTACAATTGGTACAAATGGTGACCAAGTTGAACCTTTGGGAGCAGCTACGCGGTACAGAGGACAAGCAAGTAAGAGGACACAAGTGCAACAACCTGCCGGTTTGAAGTCGTATAACGCGTACATGGGAGGTGTTGATCACCGTGACTGGTTAGTTGGGAAATATGCGACGGTAATTAGAGGGAAAAAATGGTACTGGGTCATATTACATGTTTGATGGAAATGGCCCTCGCAAATGCCTGACTCTTCTACAGACTAGTAGGTGGGAAAAATGCACAGGATATACTGGATTTCAGACGTGCTGTTGCAGTGCTGCTGGACACTGGAACACCGAATATTGGACGTCCAATGGAATACCCATCAAGTCAGTTGAGAGTGATACCAGACATAAGGTTTGATGGAATTGGTCATATGATTGACAAAAGAAGCATGCAAAGAAGATGTGTAAGAGCTAAATGCAACGGGAAACCAAGAACATATTATGTTAAATGCCGTGTAACACTGTGTGTGAAGTGTTTTGTACCATTTCACAAGAAATATATAGTTAAGATTTGAATACAGTTTAGTGTGGTGTACGATAATGTTAGATCCCAGTGTACTATTTTGAGGACGGCCATTACATCAGCATGTATAAATATTCTTTGGCTATTTTTGTACTTATTGTGGTTAATACACTATGTAAATTATAATTAAGGAATAAAAAATTCAGTTTTTAAAATAAATTAATTTCGGACTTAATGGGTTAAGTTTTGCACACCATTGCATAATGATACTATTGAACCTATTTACCTTGACAAAACTGGCAAATTTCCTTTGAATATATAATAATAATAAACTACCATGACCATAACCATTCCACTCTACGCCATCCGGAAAACAAACTACTGAATGGGTGACAATGCTGCTGGTGATACTAAAATGTAGACTTTCACGGCCGGAAATATCATGTCCATTATAATTACCCGGGCTGTTATGCCGTGGTCGGTTGATGAATTCTGTGTTGATTCCCAACGTTTCGTCTCCAACTGCGGGAGACATCTTCAAGGGGGTCCGTAGCTCGATGGAAGGTCCAACACACCCACTGGCTCGCTACTGACTGCCGCTACTGACTTCCGTGCCCGCGCGCTCCCACGCCGCGGCGTGACGTCACGTGTTTTGAAAACGTCAGTGCAATTGGCCGCTGTCCGTCGTCGTTGATCGCCGGTGCCATCACCCAGTAGTGGACGGGTGGTACACATCTTCTTTAACACCGGCATCCATATACCGTTTAATTTCACGCCCTCCTCCTTTCGGTTGAAATTATTTGGGTGAAATCGCTGTTATAATAGGATTATCAATTTAGATGCCCCTTCATATAAAACCACCTTAGCTGATACAATCTTTTATTCCTTAACTTCGTCTCCGGTATCTGATTAGCCGTCCACCATCGAGTATCAATACTATTAACGTTTTGTACAGAATCCATAGTAATTACCCATATGCCAGATGGCATTCATGTGTTGTGTTATACAACAAAGCCAATAACGTATGAGCCAGGTGTCTGACGTTAAAGATCTCGACGTCGAAGGGATACTAAACCCTAGTCTTACTTCTTTCAAAAAAATGGTTCAAATGGCTCTGAGCACTATGGGACTTAACTTCTGAGATCATCAGTCCCCTAGAACTTAGAACTACTTAAACTCAACTAACTCAGGGATATCACACACATCCATGCCCAAGGCAGGACTCGAACCCGCGACCGAAGCTGTCGCCCGGTTCCAGACTGCAGCACCTAGAACCGCTCGGCCACTCCGGCCGGCTCTTACTTCTTTATTTTCCATAAAATGACGAAATAATTTTTCTTACGCGTATGCGCTGTTTCTCGAAAATACATCAAAAACACAGTAATCATATTCAAAAAAGAAAAAATCGTATTCTAAGTACATTATTATTATGAGAAGTACTCATTTTATAATGGTACTTAAGGGTTTCCGTGACTATTCACCTCGCCATTAAAATCATCTTTCATTTATAACAGGAACAAAGAGTATGTTAGAAATATTCTTGAGGAAGCGTTCTGCAACGGACGCACCGCTTTAAGGAGCGACACAAAAAGCAAACGAGGCGAAGCAGAAACTGGTGTGCACTTCGTTATGAGGTGATTATGTTTTAAGCCTCTTATGTCAGCTCAGAATATTCTCTGCGGTATAACTTTCCTTTGTGGTGACGGAGCATTGTAATTTCGCTGCTCGTTTCCCATGGCACATCGTCTCACAGGTATTAAGCATCTTGTCTCAAACATTATTTTCCTCGCAGGCAATCGCGACTTTGCTACTAGGCAATTAACTTTTAAATGTCATTTCTCCGTAAAGCATCCAGTGTGGTTGCTAACTCCACTGGCAGCTCGCTAGTCAAACAATTACACACTATCTGATCAGATGTATTCGGACACCCCAACAGAATGTGGAACTGATCACTACTTGGCGGACCCGCCAGCATAAAAGGGCGTAGGGAGCATTGTGTTGTCAGTAGAGAAGCAATAACAGCAAAATGTGTCGTTCGGGAGAGCTCAGTGGCTTCTAAAGTGGGTTAGTTACTTAATGTCAGCTGAGTAAGAAAATTCATAAGGGATACTTAAACCTTCCTAAAGCTGCTCAAGATGACTGTAGGTACTGTGGTAGTGAAGGGACACCAACAGCCAATCCAGGACCAGGCAGAACTTGGTGCAGGGAGTGGCAACTGACCCTTAACATAGACAAATGTAATGTATTGCGAATACATAGAAAGAAGGAACCTTTATTGTATGATAATATCATAGCAGAACAAATACTGGTAGCAGTTACTTCTGTAAAATATCTGGGAGTATGCGTACGGAACGATTTGAAGTGGAATGATCACATAAAATTAATTGTTGACAAGGCGGGTGCCAGGTTGAGATTCATTGGGAGATTCCTTAGAAAATGTAGTCCATCAACAAAGGAGGTGGCTTAAAACACTTTTTCGACCTATATTTGAGTACTGCTCATCAGTGTGGGATCCGTACCAAATAAGAGCAGCGCGTTTCGTCACAGGGTTATTTGGTAAGCGTAATAGCGTTACGGAAATGTTTGGCAAACTCAAGTGGCAGACTCTGCAAGAGAGGCGCTCTGCATCGCGATATAGCTTGCTGTCCAGGTTTCGAGAGGGTGCATTTCTGTATGAGGTATCGAATAAATTGCTTCCCCTACTAATACCTCCAGAGGAGATCACGAGTGTAAAATTAGAGAGATTCGAGCGCCCACGGAGGCTTTCAGACAGTCGTTCTTCCCGCGAACCATACGAGATTGGAACGGGAAAGAGAGGTAATGACAGTGGCACGTAAAGTGCCCTCGACCACACACCATTGGGTGGCTTGCGGAGTATAAATGTAGATGTAGAATGTACTCATGTACTGACGCTCAGGGATCGTCAAGCACTCCGGACAATAGTTGTAATAGAAATCGCAAGAAATCAGCGGAAGGAATCATTGATGAGTTTATAAGTGTTACTAGAAGTCCACTTTTTACGGGTTAACAAGAATGGGGTAGAATGGTAGAGTAGCTCCTCATGCACCACACATCTCCGCAGACAGTGCCAAGCGACGCTTGCGATGGTGCAAAGAGCGACGCTGTTGGACTCTGGATGACTGGAAATGGATGATCTGGATCTATGGAGTTTGCTGTATCTGTGACAATATGGTTGAAGGGTTGGGGTCTGGCAAAAGCCTGGAGAAGTTGCGTGCAATCATGTGAACCACCAGCTGTGAAGTGCGGAGGTCGTGGTGTTGCCGGTTTGGGTGGGGAGTGGTTCCCTTATTGCACATAAGATAAGGTTAAATGCGGAAGAAAATAAACATATTTTACAGCATTGTGTACTGCACACAGTACAGGAATAGTGCAGAGGCTATGACTGTATCAGCATGGGCAATACACACTGACATAAAGAACTGTCGGCGGTCAATAACATTCCTGAAATGGACTGGCCTGTTCAGAGTCCCGACCTGAATACCAAGAAATGTCTTTGGGATGCGGTACAACGGACTTGTCGCCCCACCCCAGCGTCCAATACTACTACCTCATCTGGTTTCGGCTCTTGAGGAGGAATGGGCTGGCATTCCTCCACAGAAATGTGAACACCTCAATGAAAGTGTCCTCAGCAGGGTTAAATCGATCATAAATGCGAAGGGTGGACTTGCCATATACTAATGACCATTAATACTTTTCATTAGACTGTGTATAAGCTGTAATGGAAAAATTTCTTTTGTTTATCTCCTCAGAAAAGTTGCATTCAACTCGATCTGAATTTTAGTTAAATACGACGAAGAATATTTAATCTGCCATCTGTAGTACGACTGATGATGGTTGTGACTGAAAGACTGCACAAGAGAAACAGATCTAAGGACTACTTCTTTTGTTATGTTTTACGCCATAATCTTGCTCTACGTACCAACAGGTGACTATAGTTATTAATTCAGTTAGGATGACATAGACTCTCTGTAATCACGAGTGTTCTGCATAAAGGAAATTAATTCCTGTGATATCCTCCTATATGCAAATATTATTAATTACGTTACGTAATAGTCTCAGCTTCAATAATCTGCAACACACCTGTCAATGATAATTGAATGGCGTATACATGTTAACCTTAGCTAACCTGCTAGCCTCTCTCAGCGTTCCTGTGCGTCTTTAGCTGTCAATCACAATGTAATTGGGAGAGCGTAAATATATTTATATGTTACTTACATTCATCCAGTATACACGCAGATTTTGAGCGGCCGTAGCAAGGAAATCGATGATTTTAAGTTAAATGAGAGTGTCTTGATGAGTGAAATCTTCAGGGATGATTATGCTATATGCTACTGGTAATATTTTCCACGTGAGGGATTTGGATGCAGATGCAACTGAAGAGGAAGTGCACCTTTTTCACTAAAATTACAACCAACCGGGTGGCCGAGCAGTTCTAGGCACTTCAGTCCGGAACCGCGCGACTGCTACTGTCGCAGGTTCGAATCCTGCCTCGGGCATGGATGTGTATGATGTCCTCAGGTTAGTTAGGTTTAAGTAGTTCTAAGTTCTAGGGGACTGATGACCTCAGATGTTAAGTCCCATAGTGCTGAGAGCCATTTGAACCACTAAAATTACAACAGCATGAAGGTGGCACGAAGTAAACGTCAAATATTTCTGACGTGGCCAAAATGTTTCGTTATGCAAACGATAGGCATTTCAGCACAACTACACAGTGTAGGGAGAGTAACACCATCTACATTCTCTATACAAGGAACGACTACGAAACAGGTTCTTCACTCTGAAATCACGTCTGAATGTTGATTGTTTCTGTGAAGATCGGGTTACACCACGTGCATACGTCAGAACTCGAAGGCAGCAGAATCGTGGGCTATCGTAGGTTGCCTCTCATCGTTCCACTACAATGGTTCTCACGTTGATCGAGATTCTACGACTGCTATGCAATGACGCAATTGATGTTTTCAGGAGGGCCATTCTCAACGCCGTAAACAATAGCAAAGAACGTACACGACTAGCGCACGAGAGGGCAGAGATTCGTTCTCTCGGCGGCGTATGATCTGACATCTACGACTGTTACCTTGGCGCAGGAAATGAGCTTCTTTATAGCAAGACAAGAATCCACAGGGACAGTGGAATGACTTCTGGAGCACCATGCAATCTCAGCGCTACAACCATTGTAGTGACTTCACTTGATACGGAGTCAGAGAGAGAGACGCTGACAGTAGCGAGCCCAACAACACTGAACTCAGAATGGCACCACATCGTTGTTTCAGCAAAGTCCTGTCTCTGTGTGCACCGTCATGGTGGACATAGCTGTGTGTGGAGGCTACGGTCAGAAAGAACAGGGTGCTACCATCCGGAGCCTGATGGACCCAGGTTTTTTACGGGGTGTTACTCCTCCCCCTCCTCATTCCTCATCACTAGCGGGATGAGGCCCCGGGCTTGGGACCGGCAGTGGCGGAGTTCCTTCAGAATATTCTGTTGTAGATGGTTTAGATGGATACGTAGCGCACCCAGCCATTTGAGTGAGAACCACACTGCAAAATAACGTAGATTATTAAGCATTTGTACTGTTATTGATTGACAGCAATGTTGTTCGTGGTGTCTAACTATGAATGTGTCCCCTAATTGAAGCATTTGAAGGGGGAGTAGTTTATAACCCTTTCAGTCAACAATGTCACTTAAACTCGTTCACAAACTATGAATCTATTTTCTTCAGACGAGGACATTCTAAAAGATTACTAGAAACTTCTCAAGTTTTGATACCAGTGACAGTTCTCTCTGTATTGCGTGAGTGAAATGTAGTTCATATGTACGACTCTAAACGTAACATCATAGTTAGAATTCATATTCTAAACACGAACTCGTACTACGAGTATATTTGTGGGAGTTTATGTTGTGATTCTCAGTATCAAACAATAAGTATTATTGTCACGCTTGTTACATTACTAAAAACGTTAAAGGCTAAGGAGAAACTAATTTAAATCACACATGCTACCACATTTTCTTATTTTATTTCATTTCATTTTTTGATTAAATTTTCTTTGTGCACCGACCATGTTCGTTTCTCTCGTAACTGGGAAAGTTGGGAAACAGAAGAGGTTTTTTGAACTGATAAGTAATTACGTTAAAAGCTGTGAGGACGGGGAGTGAGTCGTGCTTGGGTAACTCAGATGGTAGAGCACTTGCCCGCGAAAGGCAAAGGTCCCGAGTTCAAGTCTCGCTCCGGCACACAGTTTTAATCTTCCAGGAAGTTTCATATCAGAGCACACTCCGCTGCAGAGTGAAAATCTCATTCTGAATTACGTTAAAGTCAGGTAATTATCGTGAAACAACCAGCACAGGAAACGACACGTCACAACAGCTTCAAAAGTTGAGTACTGTGGTCTTATCCCCAGGTCGCATTGTTTGGGGTCCTCATAGGGAAGCTTTTCAAGGCTGTTATGAAATGATAATTTTGCAAATAGGGAAGTTGCAACGCCCATAATAGTGTAGGAATGCAGGAATATATGCAGAGAATCTGTGGTAGGGCAGAGACTGACAGTACACTGTCAAAGTAAACAAATGTAACTGTATTGCGCATAAATACCCAGGAAGACCCTTTATTGTTAGACTACATCACTGGTGGTAAATTACTGGAAACAGTTAAAAGTTAAATACGTACGAAAATGCGAGTTGATTGACTTACAGTCGATCGACTACCTAACACTCACTGTCAGGAAGCCAAACAGGAGACAGTCATTGGAAGAATAGTAAGAAAATTTATTTCAGCCAAGAAAGAAGTAGATTACAAACTCTCGAAAAACTTATTCTTGAGTACTGCTCTTTAGTGCCGGAATCTTACCACTTAGGATTAATAGAGGAGGTAGAGAAGATTCATAGATGAGCAGCATGTTTTGTAATTGGTTCATTTACTAAAAGCGAAAGCGTCACAGATATTCGGATCCAAGTACAGACAAACGTTGTGCGTCACAGAGAGGTTTTAAGCTAAAAATCTGAGAATATATGCTCCTAGAATTGTTTAGCTACGTATTACTTTTTCCTACTTCCATCTCGAAATGTGATCAAGAGGGGAAAATCAAAGACATTTTCGCTGGTACGAAGACTTTTAGATAGTAGTTCTTTCTACACACCATTCGCAAATAGAACAGGAATGGTACTCGATTTACTCTCCGCCATACATCATCAGAGTATGGATGTAGGTGACAACGTCACTGAACAATTTAATAAATGTCCGAGGTTAGTTCGTCTATCGATGACAGCTATACCTTTCACAAATGGCCTCACCAGTCAGATACGCTAACGAGTACGCCACCCTGGCATATACCTTTCACACAGCTTGCTACAGATAAGGGAGTATATCGAGATGAGCCTACTCATTAAATTTCTGCACTAACTGTGGGCACTACCACGCGTATTGAACTTAAAGGAAATTTTTCAACAGCTGATTTTTACCTACCCGGGAGCCAGAACCAGATTCTCAAAGCTCTTGTCAGTGTGTTATCCGCGAAGCTTTCGGGGCCGACTACAGGAGTCAATCCGCCACTGCCTTGTCTTCCAATCTCCACACAGGCTCTCCGCAAGTCTGGAACCCCTGCGGGAAAGGAAATATACAAATACTTTAGTTTTCACAAGCTCACGTACACTGTGTGGAAGATGGTACCAGCTACACTTTACACTACTCCGTTCACGACGCAAACACGTGGTAGCAGAAAATTTTCTTGTCCTATCCGAGTTTCTTCTCCATCTTTAATGACCTAGCCATCGACATGACGTTAAATACGAAAATTTCTTCCTTTTGCTTCTGTGTTTCCTTTGTATGTCAGATTTTACTAGTGTCGTGTTTCTGCGGCACGGTTGTACTGGAAAGGGGTTCTCGGGATTATAAAAGTTGCCCCACGATGTTGTTTGTTAGCTATGTAAATTCGCCTTAGTCGCCGAGGAAGGCGTAAGCGCCAGCGCGGAAAGGCAAAGGCTCCGAATCTGAGTCTCGGTCATTGTTAATCTGTCAGGAAGTTTCATATCAGCACACACTCCGCGGCAGAATGAAAGTCTCACTCTGGAATTACTAGGAGTGTTACTAAGACTTAGTTTTAGCAACTTCTTGACTTATGGTACTAACCCAGATATTGCTGGGCCTTACACCAACAGAGTATCTTTGGATTAAAATTTAATAAAAGACGATCACTCTCAATTTGTATTGACAGGTCCTTGTTAGTATTAGTCTTAAAAAGTTTTCAGGTTTTAGTGATTTCATTGCATTCCAATTTATACTGTTATATTTGTGTTTGGAAGATGTACGTGAACGGGAGAGTTGTTCATTTAATTTTATTTACTGATATAGTGCTTTTTTCGGCTTTGATATCCCTATAGTTCGCCGATACTTCGAATGGATGCTGGGTCTTTGGAAAATGAGCAATCAGAAGGGCGCGATACATCTCAGTTAATGAACTACCCTTGTATCACGGGCTCAGATTTTTCAGAGTGTCTGGCGACATTGTTATTTACAATTATCAGCGTTGGGAGATTAGTATTAGAGACAGCGATAAGCGACCAACTTTATTTGGGTAGCTTAGTAAAGAATTGAGGCGTTCCATCACTTATGACACGGAACATACCAGATATGTATCAGCTCACATGTGCCGGCTTCTGATTTTTCTCCAACATTCTCTACAATTCTTATCCAATTTATAGCTATGCATTAAACAGTTATAGAAGTTCGTAATCGCTACAGTCATTCTGAATTTCGCAGTTTAAATTGTTAAAATCAAATACTTATTTCTTTTAAACGTACTCTTTATCGTGTTTTACGAATTGAGTACGAAAATAAGGTTCAAATGGCTCTGATCACTGTGGGACTCAACTTCTGAGGTCATTAGTCCCCTAGAACTTAGAACTAGTTAAACATCACTAACCTAAAAACATCACGCATATCCATGCCCGAAGCAGTATTCGAACCTGCGACCGTAGCGGTCTCGCGGTTCCAGACTGCGGCGCCTAGAACCGCACGGCCACTTCGGCCGGCCCGAAAATTAAGCTTGTACTACTGAGTGCTGTTGTCAGCCGTGTTGCAGCAGTTTCCGGGACGGCAACACTGCCTGCGATCGAAGCGCGTCGGCTGTCGGGTGGCGATTTGCGGCGGTGTTATCTGGTTATCGCCACCAAGGCTCCCTCCCTCAGTCCTCATCCGACCAAAATCTACAACTCATAAATCGCACGGTATCCGAAGGTCAAACAAGTTGCCTATTCATCATTTATCGCCCATTGGCCAATGAAACGCAGTTCCTGGGAGGCAAAATACGCATATCTTCCTGCGACTGATAAGCCATTGCAAGCTGAACGGTTGTAAAAATGTCCCTTCAAAGTAAAAAACAGCAGTCCAACGTGTAGTGAATCGCTTTCTTCGCCTTCAGTTGTAAGACACCTTCTGAATATGTAGTCTCACTTCTTATTCAAAGCTGTTCATCATTTCTGTCATGTCCATTCTTGTCCTCCATAATTTAGTATTTATTTAACGTATGTCCTGATCTGAGTTACATTTTCTTCTCCTTCTTTTGTGTTCATCCCTAAGGTTGGTTTGTAGGAATACGCAATTCCACTCTTCTGTTTGCCTTACTCTTTATTTCTGCATTCGTAGAAAACCATACATCACTCATAATTTGTTGTTTGTATGATATCCTTGATTTTTTTCCCCTCAGTGATTCCTTTTGCTATTACGTCAGTGACTTTATTCTGTCTTAAAATGAGTGCAACGAATTTTTCCCTTCTTGTTCGGAAGTTAGTCTAGCGAGATCTGACTTCCTCTTGGTAAATATTTTCTCCAGCTGACATATACATCCTGCTCTAGCACCAAATATCCAGAGCTTCTGGTCGTATTCTCTCACGTTTTCCTACTGTCCAACTTGCACATACGTATAAACCTATTCTCCAGACAAACGCTATCATGGTCCATTTCCTAATTTCTACAGTGATGTTCTCCCTGGTGCGTAAGTTCTTTCCCAAATTAAATACAGTTTTCTGTTCACAATTTCTTTCCGACTTTACGTCCCTTGTGACCCTGAATCCCAAATAGATAAATTCCTCTGTCACTTCTAACTACTCTCTACTGATTCTCTTTCTTAGAGGTTTATGTTCTTCTTTAGTACCGCATACTATCGCTTTAGCCCATCTCTTGTTTATTGTCATACCATACTGGTTACAGAATATCCTTTCCAATGTGATGATGATCTTCTATAGACACATTTCTGGAAGGCTTGGATGTTGAGATGTTCTTTCGTCTGTGTAACGACAGCATCACCATCTACACATCGCTGCATGTCTATTTTCTATCCATTAATTCTGATCCCCGCTGCAGTTGTTTCGCGAACTCGATCTACAGCTCCCGTAAAAACATCATTCTTACTATACACACACACACACACACAAAAAAAAAAAAGAATCACACTTTTTGTCTACGTTTCACATCTTATTACTTAGCACCATCTAAATTAGAATCTCAGTTCTTAGCGATGTACATCAAACCTTCTGGTATTTATGAAACGAAGACTCTACAACATGGAACAAATTAAATGGTAATTACAAATACGTCGAAATCTTGCAGTATACAAGAAATAAATGAAATGACAATATGACACTTCGTTGGTGTAGTATCTCAGGTAAGGTAAAGTTAGCGACTTGGAGTACGGAAGCAGGTGTCAACTAGTGAAAAAGTGCAGTGGTTGTATCTTATTTTCTTAGAATTCAGATACTTTTGTTTGTATCATTCTTTACTGACAAGGAATGGGATGTCTGTACACTACCGGCCAGGTGGCCGCTAGCTGCTCTTGCCCAGAGCCTGCTTCCACTTCATCATTTTGTAGAGTTGGCAAATATTGCCTCCAGCCTCCCATCTTTCACGAAGTCGACGTTTTGTGTCTGCTAAGGACGTCCATCTCTCTCGGGTACTCGGCTGGCGTCCATGCGTGGGGTTGGTCTGTGTACTGCTGTGGCCGTTTAAGCAGGGGGGTCGGAGTACTCAACGCTCTTTTGTTAGCAGAGATCAACCACTGTCCTCAAAACTTGTTGACCTCCCCTTTGCAGAAAAACTAAAAGTTACTGTAACTTTTAATGCATATATGCTGTCCATACGAACTTCTCCCCCTAAAAATTTACCGTAACTATATGACAGTCGTCGAGCATTGTCGGTTAATATATCAAATTACATCCTTGGCATGTGAAGGCACGAGGCACTTTCTGATTATTACAGGTCATCATTCAAGTGTATTCTTTTCATGAACATTCCTGTGCTTACCCACTGGACGAAGTGGTATAGTAGTTCAGACACTGGCTGGGAAGCACGGTGTTCAGATTCCAGTCCGGCCACTGGATTTAAGTTTTCCAGGATTTTTCAGTACCTATGAGCACAACTACGGAGATGAATGCAGTTCTATTTCTGAAACATATATTTATTCAGTGACTCAAAAATACTCAACTTCAAGAGATTATTGCACAACATACCTGGCCTGTGACAATAATGCTCTGTGGTCAAATCCAGCTGGTTCACACTACAGTCTTCTACTCGGCGTAGGCACTGTCGTGTTGGTGTCGGGATGCGTAGGAGGGCGGCAGATCGTTCTTCGGACAGATGAGCTGCGATGAACGGAAGTGGTAGCACCAATGGCAGCTGGAACTCGGGCTGGCTTTCGCTGAGACTCTCGCAGGAGCACACTCTAGCGCAGTTTGACCGTGAAACTACGAAGGTCGACTTCTATACTGGCGTTCAGTGATACTGAGCTACGCACTTCTTGTTTCACATGATGCGTGACTTGGAACACAGTTCCGCTCTGCTAGCGACCTCCGCAGCTGACGAACTCAGTTCTCCTGGCAATGCGGTTATCCCGTATAGCTTGGGTTATTTGAGGGAAGTCTAGCCAGCAGGAGATGAAACTCACGATCACGACATTCTGATCGCCGCACTGACGTTCTGCTTTAGAACATGCGGTCCTTACTCTGAAAATGGAAGAAGAATAAGCCACGTGACTCCTAAAATATTTAGTTTCTTAACCATTATACAGCAAAATGAAGTGAGATCTACAATATGTATCTTTCTTTTTCTAAGCATCTCAGGATTGTTAGTGGCCATGGATGCTGAGCAGGTTCATTGATAACTGAGAAATATCCAAGCGTACGTAGTAGGTTCTCAATTCTGCAACCAACTGGAAGATTCACTGAGTACTAAATAAACGTCCGTGCTTCGCAAAGGAAATCAAAAAAGATCCTTTGCATACAGTCGTTTTCTAAGTCTACGTACCTTAATCGGTAAAAATGGAACCTTTATAGGATCATTTTGTCAATAAATTCGTTTTTACTAGCCAATATGTCAAATATAAATGAAATCTAACGAAAGAAACAAAACAATTTTGTTAAGTTTTTAATACACAAAGCGAAATCAGTAAGTCCATATATCCTAACCAAGTAAATTCAATCTTATTTTGAATTCGTAAATATATACTTGTCAGTGAGATAAAAAACACTAAGGATGTCTTTTTGGTGTACTAAAGTAAACATCCGAACTACTAACATGAACAAAGTCTTAATTTTTTATTTTTAGATTTCCGCTCAGATTAGTATTTCGGATGTATATCTTACTAACAACGGTGCAAAGTATTCACCTTTCCGCCCTGTATAGTGGCGAAATGGCCATGTATAGACCTATGTAGCGGGAAATAAAACTTAGAAATAATTACAAATTATAAATATAGGCAGGTAACGTACGTGGCCCCCGTCCTCGTCACCCCACCCACTTCATCCCTCAGCATTAACCCCTCCTTCCCCCTCGCCCAAAAGCTATAAATTCGTATAGTGCGTTGCCTAAATCGGTAAGCGTAATGCATCAGAGGATTGTATAGTAACACCTCGCAAGACTTAATTATAAAGACAGAACTGTAAATAATAGGAAAGTGTCAGTATTACAGGAGTTTAGAAGCAAAAAAAAATTGTAACTGCCTCTAGTTTACCATGTGAATCTACAGCAGTCGCATTCCTGTTCATTTTACTTCCGCGGTTATGAAACTAGTAACAATGCGGATGCGAAACGTGAGCATCGGGTTTTACCGGTAGTGCGTTGCAGAAACTTCAAGATCGTATCGGAGGCAGCCTTCTGATTTTACGTGTCGTGTCACGGTTATTTGACTTGGGAAGGAGAAGAAGAGCAAAAAAACCAACCTCATCTGGGTATGAAACTGGAAATAGAAGTAACGAGAAATCGACAAGCTGTACCATCCAACACTTGTGCTGGCAATAATAATAATTACAAACTAATTAAGTATACATGAAATGGCGAATAATGATAAGAGCTGAACGGATTATAGGATATAAATTAAAGAAAACACAAATTACTGAAAAACAATTAGCCGGCCGGAGTGGCGCTACAGTCTGGAACCGAGCGACCGCTACTGTCGCATGTTCGAATCCTGCCTCGGGCATGGATGTGTGTGATGTCCTTAGGTTAGTTAGGTTTAATTAGTTCTAAGTTCTAGGCGACTGTAAGTCACATAGTGCTCAGAGCCATTTGAAAAACAATTAAATATACTTTTACAATATAACCAAATATACACTATAAATGGTACTTCAGAATAAGCTATTGGAAACACTGTTTTGACTAGAACCACCTAATATTAAGTATGATGTATTCTAGTCTCAATAACTAAGCCAAGGCACTGTTTTGGTAGTTTTACATCGTGATTTGGTATACTGGAAATTGTATCTTAAAATAAATGGAAACGTACTACGCCTATATAAATGTGTTATAGTGAATTTGTGACTTTAATTACAAAACTGAATCGTAACAGATTTCCGAAAATTACCACCATTGTGTTTCGAGATTTGTTATTCAATAAACGAAATGAAAACAATTACATATATTTCAACAGAAAGAATCAGTCATATCTCTTCTACATAGTAAATCATACGCCTGTATCATTTTATGAGCAAAACAATTTGCAGAAAAGTCATTGATTGGGTTTCACTCGTTTCTCATTTGGCACTCCCCTCCTCCCCCCTCCAACCCCCTCCCTCCCCCTAGATTTCGTCGCCCCAGACAACTGATTAGTTCACACATACGGTAGAGCCGGAGAACACCGCTAAGCAATAGTTAGCCTAATTTTCTACAAACAGTGAATTTGTACTTTTAGAAGTACGCTAGAAAGTTTCAAACGTGCACACTCCACAGCATATTGACTCATTTTGGAAATATGAAATATTTTGGCAAATAAAGTTATTGCAAAACTGCATTTCAGTAATTGGGGAACAATGATTTCAACGAAAATTGTACCTCCACACCAAACTCCATGAAAGTTCCCCGAGATCGTCTTCGGATAGAAATCTAAGACTCATTATGATCTGTGACGGCTGTTCCTCTCCCAGTGGAGAGCTAGTAAGAAAGAACAGCAAAGCAGCAGACTACAGAGACGTGGAGAGTGTGATTTCTCGCGGGAGGCGGAACAATCGGATGAGGACTGTCGCCTTTCTGAAGGTGGGTTTCGTCTTCTACCAGCCGGTGCGATAATTACGGCGACGGCGTCGATATCTGAGCGTCAGCGCTCGCTACACACAACGGACGCGGTGGCTACAATGGTAACAAGCTCTCTGTCGCGTCTTTAGAAAAGTCTAACGACGCTCGGTGCTGCGAAGCCCCATCTCTTCCCTTACACAAAGCTCGATGCCATTATATTGTGTATCACTACAGGTAACTCAGAACTCACACGAGTGAAAAACATTTAGCTGGTTTTCTGTTTTCCGTTATTCCGACGTTGATGGAACGTCCCGGACTGTCTTACTTCTGTGCTGGCTCCCGCATTTCATTCTGTATTTAAGCTAGCTTTCTCCTTCATTATGCCGTAATGCTGTGTTTTCATTGTCAGTCTTCAATTTGAATTCAGTCTTATCTTTTTATAGAAAGTTATTCCGTGTTTTTAGTACAAAAATTTAGGATGATGGGGAAGTCAAAAATTAAGCAATTTTAGAACACGAACCCTTGACACGAAACGAGTGAATCGAATGTTACGAAGCCATACGTGTTGTGGGGTACCAGCCACACAGGAAATTACTAAGCGTTGATTGTACTGTGTCGTAAACTAATTTATTACTTACGTAGTTTAAAACATTAAGTCGCAGGCAAACACGACAAGCCTGTAGGCATTTATAATGAAGGGTGGAGGGTCAGCAAACATTTCTTACTGACTGTAGATGGCTTCATGTGTACACCATCATTTTGGAACATAATTTAGATGTCCATCTGTGTAAATAAGTTGAGGTATACGCGGTGACGGAACAGCCATGATTTGTGCGTACAGGAAGGTGACAGGAAGGTGACTTGTTGTATCGGACCAAGTACCAACGTAGGAAGCACCTTACATACGTCGCATTTCCAAAATTGTTCAGTATTTAATAGAAACAAGGCTAACATACAGGACTGCCGACTTTGGAGAAGCAACGCTTTCTTGCGTGAATGAGAATCCGTTGATCAGCAAGTGTAATGGAGGTCGCGCTCCGTACTGTTTGAAAACTGATACGAGAACAGAACCTACACATCCAATATTCAAAGTAAGAGCAAATTCTACCTCATCCACATCTCTTGCTGAGCTTTGCATAGTGAACCCTCACCTTCCTGTCTATGCGCATTATGTATTTCCAATATAATTATTACTAAGTATTTTTAAGTATTTTTCATACGCGTAAACACCTCTAAGCTATCCAGAAACAGAGGCTTTTGTAATTGCAAAGTGTTATAGTTTAGCTACTTAGACGAAGACCCGACGAGTTTCTGAATGTCTTGTTGTTGATGTCTTTAGTCCGGAGATTGGTTTGACGCAGCTCCACGATCGCCTCTCCTGTGCAAGTCTCTTCATTTCCGTATATCTGCTACAAACTAAGCCTATTTGTACTCATTGTATTCCACCCATGTCCTCCCTCTAAAATTTTTCGCCCCCTCGTCCTTACTACCCTCCATTTCCAATTTGTCCTTTCCTTGATTAACTGATGCTTCAGGATGTGTCCTATAAACTGATCCCTTCATTTAGGATGGCTGCGTCATAAACTAATTATTCGTCGTTAGTAGCTCAACCCATCTAATCTGAAACATTCATCGGTAACGTCACTTCTGTTGTCTTCTTCTATGAACTGCTTATCGCCCACTTTTCACTGCCTCACAACTTTATATTCCAAACAACTGCTTTCAGGAAAGACCCTCCAAAGTTTAAATTTTTATTCGATGTTAACAAATTTCTCTTCTTCAGAAAGGTTTTTCTTGCCGTTGGAATCTACATTATACAGGGTGATTCACGTAACGTGGATATATTTCGTAAACCACATCAAATACTGACGAATCGATTCCACAGACCAAACGTGAGGAGAGGGGCTAGTGTAATTGTTTAATACAAACCATAAAAAAATGCACAGAAGTATGTTTTTTTAACACAAAACAACGTTTTTTTTTAAATGGAACCACGTTCGTTTTGTTAGCACATCTGAACACACCAACATATACGTAATCAGTGCCGTTTCTTGCATTGTAAAATGTTAATTACATCCGGAGATATTGTAACCTAAAGTTGACGCTTGAAATCTCCGACGTTCAGTTGCGTGTTGTAACAAACACGGGCCACGGTCGGCGAGCAGCATCTGCAGGGACATATTTACGATGACGACGGTGTTTACGAGTGTGGCTGTAGTGCACTGTTGTGGTTTTGTCTAGCTGTCGCAGTGTCCGCATGTACCGCTTGCTGCTATTGTTATTCTGCATTCGTCTCCGCACGCAGACCAACTGTAGTACACCGTGTTACCAGACGTCTGTGATAGTGTAGTGTTGTAGGAACTGTGGCCATGGTGTATTCGAACTCTGAAAAGGCGGAGATGATACTCATCTATGGCGAGTGTCGACGAAATGCAGCTGATGCCTGCAGGGTGTATGCAGAACGGTACCCGGACAGAGAGCATCCAACCTTCTGCACGTTGCAAAACATCTACCGCCAACTGTATGCAACAGGTATGGTCGTAGCACGCAAACGGGTCCGTAACAGGCCCGTCACAGGAGAAGCGGGTGCAGTTGGTGTGTTAACTGCTGTTGCCATGAACCCACACATGAGTACACTGGACATTGCGAGAGCCGGTGGACTGAGTCAAAGTAGTGTCATGCGCATACTGCTTCGTCACCGCTTTCACCCGTTTCATATGTCGCTACATCAGCAATTACATGGTGATGACTTTAATCATAGAGTGCAATTCTGTCAATGGGCATTAACAGAGAATGCGTTGCAGTTCTACCTGTTTTCCGATGAAGCGGGTTTCACAAACCACGGGGCAGTGAATCTACGGAACATGCATTACTGGTCCGTGGACAATCCTCGCTGCCTCAGACAGGCAGAGCGACAGGGACCGTGGACTGTAAATGTATGGTGCGGAATCATTGGCGACCACCTCATTGGTCCTCACTTCATTGCAGGGGCCCAAACAGCTGCAACATACATCGCCTTTCTACAGAATTATCTACCAACGTTGCTCGAAAATGTCCCACTGGAAACGCGTCGACGTATGTGGTATCAGCATAATGGTGCACCTGCACATTCCGCAATTAACACTAGGCTGACCCTTGACAGTATGTTCGACGGGCGTTTCATAGGACGTGGAGGACGCATAAATTGGCCAGCCCGTTCTCCTGATCATACACCTCTGGACTTCTTTTTGTGGAGTACGTTAAAGGAGAATGTGTACCGTGATGTGCCTACAACCCCAGAGGATATGAAACAACGTATTGTGGCAGCCTGCGGCGACATTACACCAGATGACGGGACACACTCTATTCCACTCCGTAATTGAAAACGGAAACCACGTGTGTACGTGTGCCTCACCCCTCATGGTAATGTACATGTGCGTCAGTGAAAAAGACCAATAAAAAGGTGTTAGCATGAGGACGTAATGTGCTGTTCCAGTCTCTTCTGTACCTAAGGTGCATCACCGTTCCCTTTGGATCCCTACGTAATTCGGTGCTCTCCGATACACACGATCGAACAGCGGAGGAGTGGTACTCAAGCGTCAACTTTAGGTTACAATATCTCCGGATGTAATTAACATTTTACGATGCAACAAACGGTACTGATTACGTATTTGTTTATATGTTCAGATGTGCTATCAAAACTAACGGGGTTCCATAAAGAAACGTAGTTTGTGTTAAAAAACATACTTCCGTGCATGTTTTTATGGTTTGTATTAACCAATTACACTAACCCCTCGGTCTGTGGAACCGATTCGTCATTATTTGATGTGGTTTATGAAATATATCCAGCGGTAATGTTAGGTGACTCACCTGTATAACCTCTCATTTCAGCCATCATCAGCTATTTTTCAACCCTAATAGTAAAACTCAGCTACTACTTTCTGTATGTAATTTCCTTGTCTAAATCCCTAAGCATCGCCTTATTTAATTGGACTACTTTTCATCACCCTTTTTTTTAGTTTCTTTAGGTTCACCTCATAATCTCTTTTCAATAAACTATCTATTCAACTCAAATGCTCCTTCAAGTCCTTTCCGTTAATGACAGAATTACGGTATCGTTGGCAGACCTCAAAGTTTTTGTTTCATCCCCCTGAAATCTTACCCTCACCAAATTTCCGCCTACTTTACTTCACAGCTCACTGAATGTGCTGACTGAATAATGTCTGGGATAGGCTACAACCCTGTCTCACTCCCTTCTGAAGTACTGCTTCCTTTCCTTGTCCTGCATGTGACTGCAGTCTGGTTTCTGTACAAGTTGTAAATAACCTAGCGCTCCCTATATTTTTTCTCTGCAGCATTCAAGATAACAGAGAGTGTATTTAACTAAAAATTTTCAAAACCATCTTCTAAATCTACAAATATTATAAACTTAATGTTGTCTTTCTCTTAGCCTGTCTTCTAAGATAAGTTATAATGTCAGTACTGCCTCGCGTGTTCCTGCAATTCTCCGGAATCCAAACTGATCTTTCCCAATGTCAGCCTCTACCTGTTTTACCATTCTTCTGAAAATAATTTGTGTTACTATTTTATAACTATGACTAATGATACTGACAGTTCGGTAATATGCATACCTCAGCACCCGCTGAATTTCCGTAAGCACATGCGACGATACCTGGATGACACCATTCCAGGAAGATGGATTGGAAGACGAAGAGCAGACCTCACACCTTGTGATTTTTATCTGCGGGGTTGAGTAAAAGACCGTGTTTTATCACCCCTATACCTGACACTCTTGAAAGTCTGCGACATCGCATTGTTGAAGCCGTGGCCAAGTCCCTCTTGATCACACAGGAATTGACGTTATTAAAATTCTTCGTTTAGTAATAAAACGTAGATTGTACTTTCTAAATAATGTTTGTCCTATACTCTACAACGTAACATTAAACAGCAATAGTAGCGCTGGACCTTACCGAATTACTTGTAGAGGACATACTGAAAAGAGAACGGTCATGTAGAAATACGTTTAAAATGTTTGTTGCCATTAGGTTAACGTACTTGTGCCGAAACCAACTACGGACTTACAACAGAAACAGATTCTTGATTTCTTTGAGAACGACACTCTTTTAGTATGCATCATGCGTTTCCGTGCGTTTTACCGCTGTACGTATCTAATAATGATGGAGATATACAATGAGATGACCCATTCCTAAGCGTTATACTAAAATTCTACGGATATGGAGCCGGCTGGGGACGATCAGATTTTGCATGATACGTATCTTACTCACGGAGAAAAGTGGTTTTGCGTTGTATGCGAATATAACAAGTTCAATGTGCTTCAAAATTTCTTAGACCTACGTCTGCGACGACAGCTCACGAGTTCTATTCACAACTTGACTGAATATGTTGGTCGCGAGAGGGATTTGTAGAGACAGCCTGAGTTATCGCGAGGAGGCAGCCCCGACTCCGTATTGTGCCTCGGTTCGTAATTAGAATCCCGCACTCTGCGAGCAGGGCGTGGAATGCCCGGGTAACTAAGCGCTGCTGCTTCATACTGGAAACTCTGATAACTTGCATTCGTGTAGAAAACAAGTTTTGTCGTTATACAAGTTTACTGGTGAAGCATAATGACGACGCTGTTGCGACCATCTGCATGCAACATTACCAGTGAATGCAGGAAAACGGCGGCAGACATTTCCTATTAACTTACTCCCAAAGAAAGCAAACTCGGAGCAAAAATACATTTTGTGGTCCGTACAAGAGGAAACTAATTAAGAGGCAAGTACAGCACACTAACAGACTGCGATATCGGAAATTTCTTCAGTCCTCGATTCCGTAATTATGTACTAATTCTGGTATTATAACGTGAATAGACATAAATGTTTGAATATGGCGTAGAACCAAGAAAGCCATCCCTTTCGAAATAGGCGTTGGCATAATTTAGCTAAGAAACTGTCCGTAGTTTGGCGATAACTTTGGGTCGATAAAAAGTATGCTTTACAAAACTATCTTGGCGATGTTCTAAAATATTTGGTGTTCCACTGGGGGAATGACACAATTTGACTAAGATGTTTATACGCGCTATTCCTTAACCTTATTCTTGGTCTAGAGTCTATTTTGCTTTGAAACTTAACACTATCACAAACATTGTTTTTGGTAGAATTTTTATCTTCGCCATTTTCCTAGCGGTACATCTCATATTTTCTTATTGCAGCTTAAAACTTCCGACTAAATCGTTTCAGGACCTAGGTCCATAACCGGAATTGATGTATTTGCCCTTTCTTCATCAGCGTTGAAAACTCATACTGTCATGACGGAAGCACCCTTTACACGCTGGCGTGAAAACGTAAGGACGAAAGTAATTTTCGCATGATGTATCACGGGTAAGTAACATAGCTCGATGAAACTTTGACCATACATAGAAAGAACTGCCACAATATAGTACAGAAGGTAAATGGAAGTTTTACATCCTGGACTTTTTAGGTGGTTGCTTGCTGTGTTAAATGATGATTCTCAAGTTCCAATACAGGTAAAAATACTTTATTAAGTGCAAAAATGTACAATGACGTTTGTTCCAAAAACAACTGAAAGATCCTTTGTGATCACTTGAAATAACAAACACAAGGTTTAATGGCGTGATACCAGATCGTTGGGAAGCGTCATCCCGTATGGCTTTAGGGCGGCGTCAGTGAACGAGCAGCCTGGACATGATGACAGTGCAAAGCAGAGCGGAGAATCCTGTCTCGTCTCAGCCAGTTCGTTAGATGAACGACAGGGGTAGCGGGCACCTGGCACGGAACTGCGAGAGCAACTGTACTGCAAGTGGAACTCGAACCGTAACTGGCCTGTTAGACGCTGTGCCTACCCTTACGAACCAAACAGGTGGAAGTACGTTGGCGTCCACGTGATGTGCGGACTCTGTTTTTCGATAGCAGCGCCGGCGGATTCCTAGTGTGCGTACTGCTCGGAAGCGTAGCTGGTGCCCTCTGGTGGAACCGGGAACAAACGGTATCATGAACTGAGACGCCCGTCTTTTATTCTTATTACTGACTGATCATCTGGTCTTGGTGGAGGAACTGCCGTGTTTACGCACGAGGAGCAGGGAGGCTAGGTAGTAATAGCCTACACTCCAGTGTTGCATCAAGTGGAGCGCAGTCACACGCTACGCATCATTAAGCCTTACAGACACAGAACTTACAGTATTTCTCTCATTAGCTGGTCGAGACGCTTCGCAGCCAGTACCTGTAAAACCACCTTCATTAGGGATGTAACTATTTGCCACAGTGGTGCCTGCCGATCATCAAATGCTGCGGACGATAATGCTGGCTCTTTGTTCGTCTCTATGCCAGCCGGTTTTATTATATTTTCAGTTTTCTCCTTCGTCAAAGTACACTATGTAATCAAAAGTATCCGGACACCCAAAAAAAATACGTTTTTCATATTAGGTACATTTTGCTGACACCTACTGCCAGGTTCTCCACATCAAATGGTTCAAATGGCTCTGAGCACTATGGGACTTAACTTCTGAGGTCATCAGTCCCCTAGAACGTAGAACTACTTAACCCTAACTAACCTAAGGACATCACACACATCCATGCCCGAGGCAGGATTCGAACCTGTGACCGTAGCGGTCACGCGGTTCCAAACTGAAGCGCTTAGTACAGCACGGCCACACCGGCCGGCCTCCACATCAGGAACCTCAGTAGCCATTAGACATCGTGAGAGAGCTGAATGTGGCGCTTTGCGGAACTCACGGACTTCAAACGGACTATATCTTCCCCGTCTAGGGAACAGATGCCAAGAATCGTTTCACCAAACGCCAACGCCTTCAAAATAAAGCTCTATGACAGATATATCATGTCCGAAGGAACTTCCCAGAGGCGTGTCTACACGACGCATCTGATGAGGAACGTCTGCTTGACATCTACATTTATATCGATACTCTACAGTCCACCTTACGGCGCGTGGTGGAGGGTACCCCGTACCGCTAATAGTCATTTCCTATCCTGTTACACTCGCAAACAGAACGAGGTAAAAACTATTCTCTATATGCATCCGAATGAGCCTTAATTTCTCGAGTGTTACGAGTATCTTCGTGTTCCTTTCTCGCAGGGTATGTTGGAGGGAACAGAGTCGTCCTACAGTTATCTTCTAATGCCAGTTCTCAAAATTTTCTCAGTAGTGTTCCTCGAAAAGAATACCGTCTCCTTGGGAGGTTCAACAACGTTGCCGATCGCTACACGCGCCCGGGTCTCTGCTTGACAAGGAGTAGCACCACGAGTATTTCACCTCCCTGTCAGTCCTAATTCCGTTGCATCATGCGGGCACATTCTGACACGAGAAGCAAAAAATACACAATATCACACTCAATAGCAGCCAATCCCCACAAAGTAAATAATTCACGATCAGTATAGAGCAATTTCGCCTAGAGACGATTCTTGATTGCTGGCCGTCTCATATGAATACACAATCGTCGGAGGAGGCAAACTGTGGAGGCGTCGGACTGGCAGCGGACATATGCGACCTGCTGCCGATATACAACAGAAAGAAATACACAATGAAACGAACAGAAATGAAACTTCTATTCACATAAGTTAATAACATTTAAGTCACCGAGTATCATCATGTTCGCCTGGACAGTTGAGCACCACGGACGGCAATACATGTTCTGCAACGAGCTCCGTTGCCGGCTACACGGCTGGTAAGGCATTCTCTTCTTCCCCCAGCCCATCTGAGAACTGCTGGATTGTCGTTGCTTCGTGTGAACGTGCTGCAGTACGCCTCCCCACCGCATCCCTCACACGCTTGTACATCTACATCTATGCCTACATGGATACTCTGCAAATCACATTCAAGTGCCTGGCAGAAGGTTCATCGAACCACCTTCACAATTCTCTTTCATTCCAACCTCGTATAGCGCGCGGAAAGAATGAACACCTATATCTTTCCGTACGAGCTCTGATTTCCCTTATTTTATCGTGGTGATCGTTCCTCCCTATGTAGATCGGTGTCAAAAAGATATTTTCGCATTCGGAGGAGAAAGTTTGGAATTTCGTAAGAAGATTCCGTCGCAACGAAAAACGCCTTTCTTTTAATGATTTCCAGCCCAAATCCTGTATCATTTCTGTGACACTCTCTCACATATTTCGCGATAATACAAAACGTGCTTCTTTTCTTTGAATTTTTTCGATGTAGTCCGTCAGTCCTATCTGGAAAGCATCCCACACCGCGCAGAAGTATTATAAAAGAGGACGGACAAGCGTATTGTAGGCAGTCTCGTTAGTAGGTCTGTTACATTTTCTAAGTGTCCTGCCAATAAAATGCAGTCTTTGGTTAGCTTTCCCCACAACACTTTCTATTTGTTCCTTCCAATTTAAATTGTTCGTAATTGTAATACCTAGGTATTTAGTTGAATTTACGTCTTTTAGATTAGACTGATGTATCGTGTAACCGAAGTTTAACGAGTTCCTTTTAGCACTCAGGTGGATGACCTCACACTTTTCGTTATTTAGCGTCAACCGCCACTTTTCGCACCATTCAGATATATTTTCTAAATCCTTTTGTAGTTTGTTTTGATCTTCTGATGACTCTATTTGTCGATAAACGACAGCGTCATCTGCAAAAAACCGAAGACGGCTGCTCATATTGTTTCCAAAATCGTTTATATAGATAGGGAACAGCAAAGGGTCTATAACACTACCTTGGGGAACGCCAGAAATCACACCTGTTGTACTCGATGACTTTCCGTCAATTACTACGAACTGTGACCTCTCTGACAGGAATTCAAGTCGGGAGAACGGCTAAGCCAGTCTATTCGCCGAATATCCTCTCTTTCCGAAACTTCCTCCGCCCACGCTGTTCGATACTATTGGACATTGTCATCCATAAAAATGAAGTCAGGACTGAATGCATTCCTGAAAAGCCGCTCATGAGGAAGGACTACAGTTGACCGGTGAGTTTACCTGGTTTAAGAATTTGAAGGTGAGTATGCCCATGCAACATTATGCTTCCCCACAGCATAGCACCCGAACAATCAAAAAAATCATGTTCGACAATGTTCCTGGGTGCACTACTTGTTCCTACCTCTCGCCATATGCGAGTGGGTCCAGCATTCTTCAGCATTCTTCGAGTACTAGGATCTCCACTTCTCTTGTGATTAATAGTTCTCTCGGTCCACAGTCCATCATTCAATACGTGGTTGACCACTTCAGAAACGTCTGCGCTCCATAATCACTGTGCCATAATATGATGATGTCATCTTGCTTTCAACTGTTAGTGTTTTATTTTACGATATGTCGGAGGTATAGAATGTTGTAATGGGATTTCCAAGTAGAAGTTACGAGATATTGGCCTGTCGTACCTTGCATTATGGGGGTGGGGTTCCACGTGCCATTGGATATTCAAGAGCCATTGAATAACATTTCGTAAATTATGATTGTGTACCCATTTCTATTCCTCCGATTACAGCGCTATCGGTGATGAAACGAAGAAAATGCTTCAGACAAAACATATGTAGAGTTTGCTGCCGTAGAATCGTAATCTGTAACAAAAAACGGGGGTTCCCATTGAAGATTTCACGATGTGGGGTGTCAGGTCGAGTGTGGTATCGTTAGATGTCCCGCTCAGAGACAAACAAATTGGATTTATAACTTTTTTTGATCCGATGTGTAGTTTTGGAGATATTTCAGTGTCTTCAGTTAAAATGAGCACCCTGTATTCAAAATTAAATTTTTCAAGACAGCCACAAGGAGAAGTCAGTACCTTTTACTGACGGATTTCGCTCTTCAGTTTCACAAGAGTATTATAAGAAACTCTTTAATTTACTATTTAAAGTACAGTAGTTGATAACTGCATTGCAGGTATTGCAATCAGTCACCTACTGTACGTTAAACAGTAAATTCCAGAGCTCTTGATGAGGCTCTTGTTGAACAGTCGCTGTTTCCCCTGCCTGGTCTCGGTTAAATTAAAATGGTTATTATGAGAACAAAAGAAAATTACAAGCAGTTTTAAATAGTGTTCTAAAGTCTGTTAATTTTTAATCAGAATCAACTTTTATAATATGTAATATAGATTAAAATATCAGAGATATTGTGTTCAAGAGCCAAAAATCATTGGTCGATAGTGTAGTCGATATTGATATCTGAATATAGAGAGCGGAGTATTCATTAGAATCGAACAGTATTGAAGGTAGTGCTAGTGTGGCAGTTTACCCATATTTCCAGAGATTCGATCCACGTAGGACAGATAAGTGACCACTGTTTTTTGTATTCTTGCTAGATCTGGATCTCTTCCGCAGGCGTTTTTGGTTTTGGCCAATACGCTCTTTTGGTTTGCCGACTTGCATACACTATCTTTTGGAATACTATTTGTAAGTATCATAGGAATTCCCCGATGTTCTCTCTGTCTGACAGTGCGATACTTTATGAACCGAAATGCTCAGGACGGTATGACTTTTGTAGTGAAAGGTTGAGGGAACGGAGGCGAGGAACAGTATAGTGTAAGGTTCCGTCGACGATGTGGTCATAAGAGACGGAATCCAATTTCGTGTGAGGAATAATGGAGAAGCAAATGGGCCGCGTCTTTTTCAAATAAACCATTCGGACATTTGCTCTAAGCAGAAGCCTAAAGCAGAAGAGCCAGGTGGCGAACTGAGCCGCCGTCCTCCAAAATACTAGTCGGAAAAACTGTTCTACCATGTTCGGAGTGTGTTGAGATTAGAGTTGTAAAACTACCGTAGGCTGTCGTACACTATCATAACCAAGCGTAGACCTTGGTAGTTTTCCTTGTACCTTTGGTCAGTTAAAGTCGTACTCGGGCTACCTGTATTTTAGGTGTGTTGCGTATCTATCGGGTGTTATGTCATAACGGTATCTTTCTTTACGTGTGCAATCAGTGTCTTACTATCCTCCCCTAAAGGCAGGAAGCTGTGAACCATCTATAAACTGAGTGAGGATATAAAAAGGGCCGAGAAACCTCCGGGACATTTTTCATCTACTTAGTTACCATCCTGTACGTTACTTAAAAATAAACAGCATTTCTTGCAAAACTGAAATTCTATTCGAAAATCGTTCATCCGTAATGTGAAAGAGAGGGATGTTGTAGTAAAAATAAAGAAAGCGCAATTTCCCCAACAAAAAGAAAAAGTAAAAAAACACATAACAATCTATCAAACATCGCTTTAATAGTTCATCGAACTTGTGTGAAACATGTTCCTGTTACTAATAAACAACTTTCGCATTTATCAATAATAACACGAAACTCTTATCTTTTGCCATGATGAAGAGCGTTCTATTGAGTAGAGAATAATATATAGGGGTGTGTGTGTATGTATGTATGTGTGTGTGCGTGTGTGTATGTGTGTGTGTGTGTGTGTATGTGTGTGTGTGTGTGTGTGTGTGTGTGTGTGTGTGTGTGTGCATGTAAACTGATCTTTCATCAAAAGTAATTGTTTTGGTTACATTAAAGCGCCGAAATTACGCAGTCACCTAATTTTTATTACTTACAGAATGTGCTTGCGCTTTATATTCTGTAAGGATGTAAAATGCACAATCGACTAACACAGAATGGTGTGCGGTTCTGCTTACTTGCAAAACAAACAAACAAATAACAAAGAGAAGTCTTCAGTTCCCAGTTTCCCTCCTACACAACCATTCATGTTTCTTTCCCTAGCAATGCCATAAATATTAGCGATAATCCTAGCATTTACTACGTCATTTACCAAAACTATTGAACCATAGTTATGTTAGGGCGCAACTCTCGTTGAGACGTGAAGATATACTGTAGGTCGTGGCGTGATTATTTTCTGTCTACGCTGTGATAAAAGGGTCCTGTTATACTCTCAGATACATGGAGAAAAGTAAATGGTCCACCTTTCAGTTTCTGTCGCGAAGTTTGTATTAGAAGTTACGTAGCCGAAAATGACGGATGGTTTTCCGTCACAAGCGTCCTCAACACGAGTAGCCGTCCACAAACATGAATACGTTGCGATGAACTTAGTAAGTTCTATTTCCTTTGAGACACAATATTTCCTTTTTAGATGCCCCGTCGGTTTGTTCATCACCTCTCCGTTCAAACCAGGATTAGGATGAAGTGAGAGCATGCCTAAAGTGTTTAATAAAGCAATCGTTGAACTTTTCCCCAATTATTTGCGAAGATTCAGTAAATGGATCTCCCGTAAAGACGGAAACCATATCGAAATAGTTCATAACACCCCAGATCATAGTTGACAGAGATGATTTACAAACCCAGCAGAGCTGTGAATGTGATTTTCGCACTTCCCCAGACGTTGGCTAATAATGCACTTAAGGGTCTTTTCCAATTGATAAGAGGGTGTGCCAGTGTTTCTTATAATTAACCTTAAAAGAATACGTTCTGTGTGCACCTTGGAAAACCCAGTTGTGGTGGCACAACTGCTAGTGTTGTAATTCGCTCAATACAATCTCGTAGTACGCCTGACTTAATCACAATGTCATCACCTTGTTGTTAATTTTACTGGCGGAGCCGACACCTGCCTGACTGTACTCCACTTTGTCAAAAATATGCCTAAACTGATACGTATTCAAAATGTCGTAAATTAGTGTAATAATCTGATTCTACAGATACTCTACACATTAGAAAATTCATGAACATTACTCAAACTTGAAGAAATTTTGCAACAAAAATATTTAACTATTTCGCAAAATGCATGAGACGTTGCATTTTCCTTTGGTTGTGCTTGTACCATTACACCCGTACAAACATACCTCCAACAGCCTGATGGAAAAGCATTCATATCTGAGCGATCACCGATATCGTGAAAAAAATTTGGGTATAAAAAAGTGACGACATTGGAGTGAAATTTTTTCCGGAAAGTTTTCTTATTTTAATTCCACGGCGTATCATATGAACGGGAACGTCGTTCGCTTGCCTCGGCAGCCGCATACCTAGCTAGCACATACCTCAGAACAGAGAAATTCCTATCGCGGAGGGAGAAATAGAATGAGGCAGCGATACGAGGAAATTTTATCGCCATAGTCATAAAAATTAATTGTTTGAGTGTGGAACGGCTGCGGAAGGATTTTGCGTTACGTTTGCGTAAATCCAGATTTTTATCGCACGTCACAAGGCACAGCGATCTTAGTGAATTAAAAGTGGGAGCGAACTTTTGAAATGCAACCCGTATGAAATTTATACAATTTCAGCGCCATGAATTCCGCAGAGTGCTATTGGAGAATTTCCTGTAGAGCATTCCACAGTCCCTGCCTCAGAAAGGTGTGAATAAATAATGGTGCCCTAAAGGCAACTCCACAATGGAAGGTCGTTACACCATCGTGGCCTTTAGTTTCGACTGAAGCCTGTAATAGTAATTTTTATGGCCTCCCTACTCTGAAACTTCAAGCGACAAGCTTTTAGATGATGGTATCAGGGCTTAGCTTGTTTGGATCGAATGAACACTATACTGTATGTTGTTCGCCCTTACTTAAAGAAAGGGATCGTTAGAGACGGAATGTTTCGCTATGTAAATTACGGGATATATGACCTACGGAGGCACTACGGACATTATCGAGCACATGCCTGCTCCTCCATTTCTTTCTTTGTGATGTACTGTATAGCCATATGGTTCTCACGTGCGCCCTGGGTGCTGGCCCACCACCAACTTCCTAGACGTCTGTTGTATGACATTCTTGTCATATGATTATTCCATGTCAACCTACTTTACTTTATCATTGTTACGGCACTTCGGTGACTGTACAACCTTCTTTTAATATTTTCATTTCGAACGTTAACAATTATTCCACATTTTTCCCAAAGTGTTAAAGCTTCACATGTATGAGTAAGAGGATGGAAAAAGTAAGTAAATTTTTCTTTATTTCAAAAGTAATATCTATAACTGTTAATACATTTATCCCACTGTGGGCAGGCCTTTATGTTGCCACGGATCTTTCGATTACACTGCAGACGTTTCGCTGGATTGCCCTTACACATCCTCCATAAAGTGTCGATCTCTCCCCATGCTGTGCCCACATTTGCGGAGGTCTGAAGAAAGACATTTGTGGCCGTCGATTTCCTTTGGATGAATAGGTGCAAGCCTGGGCGTTGGCAACCGCAAACATTTGCCAGGAAGGCACTTACCGTCTTGTCTCGTAATGGGATAAATATATTAGTAGTTTCGGCAATTAAATTTGAAGTAATAAACAATTTACTTTTTTCTCCACTGTCTCGGCCGGCCGTGGTGGCCGAGAGGTTCTAGGCGCTTCAGTCTGGAACCGCGCGGCCGCTACGCCCGCAGGTTCGAACCCTGCCGTGGGCATGGATGTGTGTGACGTCCTTAGGTTAGTGAGGTTTAAGTAGTTCTAATGTCTCCGGGACTGATGACCTCAGCTGTTAGGCCCGACAGTGCTCAGAGCCATTTGAACCATTTGAACCTCATCTGTCTCATTTTCATTTGACTTCTCCTTATAACAGTAAGATCGTTATCGTGGATTGATATAAGCGATATTTGCAGCAGATGACGAAGGTTTCTTTCTCAGTATCGTCGCATTATTGTAAAATTTTCTGTTAGTAGCTGCCAGTCATGCATATAGTTCTTACTGACAAACTCCGTATATACTGAAGCGACAGACATTTTTCAAGGTTACGCCATCTAAAGCCAATAGTACATTTTTTTTTCTTACTTCCCAAAAGGTATTCTGTCTTCTCCTCGTTAATAAACACTCATGTGCTCTCAGATATTTTATAGTCATTTGGCATCTTTTTGATTTCTTCTGTCCTGAAATTGTTTATTACTACTGCATCATCCGCGTAGTTGAGTCTAGCGATATTTGTCATCGGAGTCAGTTTCAGCAAATTCTCTGTATGTCTTCTGTACGATGAGCTTAAGTAATATGCTTGTCTCACTCCAGTGTGCAGTTTAAAATTTCAGTTTCTAATATTTCTGTCTTTATTCTGTAGGAAGATATTTCTACCCTTATTTTAACCAATGTTATTAATTTTGAGGGCGCCGACTTTTATGCTTGGGGGGGAGGGGGCGAGAGTTGTACCAGGTTTTGAATACATATCAGCGTTACAGTACGGCAGCTTGTCCTTACGGTCACATAACACCAAGCATCTACAGCCACGCTCGAGAATGACACACGATCATGAAACTGCACTAGCAAGTGCCACCATGTTTGTACTGGCTGTCTGATACGGCAAAGAATAAATTTTCGATCCCCCTCCCCCGCTATAAATAAAATGTTTCTTACACTTCTCCTTTCTTAGCAATTCTAGAGCTTTGATAAAATGCTTTTCTTCTGCTATTCCTGTTTTTACTATTAGAATTTCCAAACAGGATATAAACACGCTTGTGACGCACTTAGATAAAATGCTTTTCTCGTGCTGTTGCTGTATTTCTTATTAGAATTTCCAAATACACTCCTGGAAATGGAAAAAAGAACACATTGACACCGGTGTGTCAGACCCACCATACTTGCTCCGGACACTGCGAGAGGGCTGTACAAGCAATGATCACACGCACGGCACAGCGCACACACCAGGAACCGCGGTGTTGGCCGTCGAATGGCGCTAGCTGCGCAGCATTTGTGCACCGCCGCCGTCAGTGTCAGCCAGTTTGCCGTGGCATACGGAGCTCCATCGCAGTCTTTAACACTGGTAGCATGCCGCGACAGCGTGGACGTGAACCGTATGTGCAGTTGACGGACTTTGAGCGAGGGCGTATAGTGGGCATGCGGGAGGCCGGGTGGACGCACCGCCGAATTGCTCAACACGTGGGGCGTGAGGTCTCCACAGTACATCGATGTTGTCGCCAGTGGTCGGCGGAAGGTGCACGTGCCCGTCGACCTGGGACCGGACCGCAGCGACGCACGGATGCACGCCAAGACCGTAGGATCCTACGCAGTGCCGTAGGGGACCGCACCGCCACTTCCCAGCAAATTAGGTACAATGTTGCTCCTGGGGTAACGGCGAGGACCATTCGCAATCGTCTCCATGAAGCTGGGCTACGGTCCCGCACACCGTTAGGCCGTCTTCCGCTCATGCCCCAACATCGTGCAGCCTGCCTCCAGTGATGTCGCGACAGGCGAGAATGGAGGGACGAATGGAGACGTGTCGTCTTCAGCGATGAGAGTCGCTTCTGCCTTGGTGACAATGATGGTCGTATGCGTGTTTGGCGCCGTGCAGGTGAGCGCCACAATCTGGACTGCATACGACCGAGGCACACAGGGCCAACACCCGGCATCATGGTGTGGGGAGCGATCTCCTACACTGGCCGTACACCTCTGGTGATCGTCGAGGGGACACTGAATAGTGCACGGTACATCCAAACCGTCATCGAACCCATCGTTCTACCATTCCTAGACCGGCAAGGGAACTTACTGTTCCAACAGGACAATGCACGTCCGCATGTATCCCATGCCACCCAACGTGCTCTAGAAGGTGTAAGTTAACTACCCTGGCCAGCAAGATCTCCGGATCTGTCCCCCATTGAGCATGTTTGGGACTGGATGAAGCGTCGTCTCACGCGGTCTGCACGTCCAGCACGAACGCTGGTCCAACTTAGGCGCCAGGTGGAAATGGCATGGCAAGCCGTTCCACAGGACTACATCCAGCATCTCTACGATCGTCTCCATGGGAGAATAGCAGCCTGCATTGCTGCGAAAGGTGGATATACACTGTACTGTTGCCTGTGTCTATGTGCCTGTGGTTCTGTCAGTGTGATCATGTGATGTATCTGACCCCAGGAATGTGTCAATAAAGTTTCCCCTTCCTGGGACAATGAATTCACGGTGTTCTTATTTCAATTTCCAGGAGTGTAGTTTATAAACACGCTTATGATGCACTGTAATACTCGTGTTGTCCATCTGATGTATATATTGCAATATGTGTTTTTCTGGAGTAGGGAGTGACACTGCCTGTTGAAGAGGGTAGGACGACGCCAAGTAAATTACGCAACAAGGATGTCAAAATATGTAGAGACAATCCTTTTCCTAGATTTACTTTTTCTGTTTACATCTGTCTATCGATCTACGAAGTGTTTAGCAGCGGGCTTTGCGTCTCTAGATTTTCTCACGGTATTAATGAAAGTCTCCAAAAACACCACGTCTGAGTTTAATCAGTAACAGCTACGGCGTGCGTCAGAATTATTCAAGTGTCAACATCATCATTTTTAACGCCATCAAAATTAAATGAATGTGTGACAGATACAAACGAAATTAAAGATTGTTCAACTGAGCCAGCAACAACACTGAATAGCAACTTTCCCAGTTAGTTTAACATGCGATTTAATTAAATTCGTCGCAGCTCACACAACATAATGAAACTACCTTCTCTTTCAACAAAACGGACAGTAGACGTAATGCCATCAAACTTAAATGAATATGAGACAGATACGAACGAAATTAAAGAGTGTTCAACCGAGCCAGCAACAACACTCTGAATAGCAACTTTCCCAGTTAGTTTAACATGCGATTGAATGAAATTCGTCACTGTTGACACAACTTAATGAGACTACCTTCTCTTTCAACAAAACGGACATTAGAGGTAAACGGTAGCGACTAAATCGCAACGCTTGTATGAAAGGGAAAATATTTCAGAAGCATTGTACGACAGCTAAGCAACTTTATAACGACTTCCTACATTTCCAATTCAGGAAGAATCAGTGCGGGATACTGCATTTTGTTCGTATTGAGTCAGCAGAGACCACGTGAAGGAACATTTATACATTACAGCAGAATGTGTTTGCTGCCCCTCAGCATTCTTTTCGTGGCTTCCTATCTTCTTTCAGCTGATCTCCTTTTCTTCTACATGAAGGCTGCAGTATTCTTAACCACCTGCAGACAACGATAAGAGTTTCTGGGTTTTATTAACATTACTAACTCAATACGCGGCGTTGCCCGCGTATATATTTACTCCGATTCCATTAACCCTTCTCCAACTCCTTGTCCGTCTCCTCCACCCTCTTCTCTGTCTATCTCCGTTTTCTCCTCTCTCTGACCACCTCCTCCACCCCCCAGTATCTCCTCCTGTCCGTCTCTCTGTCCATCTGCTACCCCCCACTTTTTCTGTTCATTTGCTCCTTCCAACTCTATCTGCTCCTGCCGCCCTATCCATCTGCTCCCTTCCCCTTTGTCTGTCTCCTCCAGCCCCCTCTGAGTCAATCTCCGCCTGCCCTCTATCTCTTCCTCAGTCCCTTTATCTCATCCTTTCACCTTTCTCTGTCCATATCCTCCTCCAAATATCTCTGTCCATCTCTTCCTCCCCTCTCTATCTCTGTTCGTCTCTTCCTCTTTCCTTCCTCTCTTCATCTGCTCCTCCCCCTGTCTCTGCCCATCTTCTCCTCTTCCCTTCCTCTGTCCATTTCCCCCTCTCTTCACTTTGTCCATCTCTTCCTCTCTCATAGTTGTATTCATATCCTCATTCCCCTTCTCTGTCTGTCCATATCTTCCTCCACCCCATCTCTTTCCACGTATTTGACCCTTCTCAATGGTAGGCTGCTGGCTCTTACCCCTGAAATATTTCGTTCCAGATAGTAATATGTGTACCACATTTGTCAGACTACACATGTCACATATATTTCACATACATTTAACATACACTCTAAGACAAAGAAAAAACGATGCGTCACGAAGGAATTATCCAAATGGTAAGGAAATCAGTAGATGTTGTGTACATGTGCAGACAAAAAAAAAACTAAAATTTCAGAAAAAATGGATGATTTATTCAGGAGAAATAGGTCCACAAATTGAGCAGGTCAGTAACTCGTCTGTCCACCAACGGCCCTGATGCAAGTTTTATTGATAGAGCTCTTTGATGTCCACATGAGGGATATCGGGCCAAGTTCTGTCCAACTGGTGAGTTAGATAGTCAAATTCCTGAGATGGATGGAGGATCCTGCCTATAATGCTCCAAAAGTTCTCGTTTGGGGAGAGATCCAGCGACCTTGCTGGCCAAGGTAGGGTTTGGCAAGCACAAAGACAAGCTGTAAAATATTGCTGAAATGTAAGGCCTAGATGGCTTGGAATAAAGGACAACAAAACGGGGCATGAAATATCGTCTGTAAGGGTGCCTCGGATGACAACCAAAGAGGTCCAGCAATGACAAGAAATGGCGCCCTAGATCATAACTCCTGGTTGTAAGTCCATATGGGGTTCGACAGTTGGGTTGGTATCCCACCATTGTCTGTGACATCTCTAGGCTAGTTTTATGGCTGGGATATCACTGATTGGAGTATAATTGTCTTCAGTTATGAGTCCCACTTCGAAATGAGCCCCGACGACAAGCGAAGAAATATCTGGAGACGCCCTAACAGCTGCGGTATGTCAAAGGATCCACGTGGGGGAGGAAAGAAAGGGGTCGTGCATGGCGTACAAGGACCTGGAGGGAGTGATAGAACTTTGGTGGAACAGATATACACCCAACACTGACATATGAAAGGATGAGATAGCAGTCCTCATTTTCAGATAGTTAGTAGTTTATCTATTATTGTCTTCCTATTGCGTGATTATTAATAGGCCTAGTTTCCATGTAAAATGCTTTCCGAGCGCTAGTGCAAGGTATTTTACTTTGTCACAATATCAACTCTCTTCGCATCACTGTTCTACACTGACGTGACAAAGGTCATGGGATACCTCTTAATATCGTGTCGGATCTCATTTAGGCTGGCGTAGTGCAGCGACTCGACGTGTCATGGAATCATCAAGTCGTTGGAAGTCCTCTGCAGAAATGCTGATACATGCTGCTTCTACAGCAGCCCATAACTGCTTACCAACTGAAATCGGGATTCATCTGACCAGTCATGTAGAGTCCATATGGACACGAGCTCAGGAGAGTCTCTTAGCACTGCTTGTCTCTTAGCACTAAATACTCTACGAAAACCTTTTCACATGAGTTATCTGAGTATAAATGACAGCTCCACCAATGCACTGCCCTTTTATACCTTGTGTATCTCGTACTACCGCCATCTGTATATGTGTGGCTCTACCGTGACTTTTGTCACCTCTGTTTACAATACAATAGTTTATAAAACAGATGACTACAACACTCTGTCAAATACATTACCTGATAGCTGAAAAATTAAGAGACTTGCCTCTGTGTGCGCGCTTCATTCAGTTCATGTTATATTGAGAAATTGTTAATAAATACATGTAAGGAGCTATAGGTTTTGCGTCCTCGGTGAGGGCTGCACTCGATATTTTTCAGGATTATGCAGGCACTGTATCCGTGAGGTACAGAAATACGCGAATACCGACTTATTAGCCTTCACTGCTTTATTTCCATAAGAATAATTATAATAACTGGCTCCCTACGGCGACCAATCGTAAATGTGTCTGACCCCATACCACGAATAAATACGGATTTGTCAAAACTCCATTGTGAGCCGAAAAAGACATAAATTCCGCATCGAAACTACGCGCGTTGAAAACAGTTCTGCCCGTTTAGGCGACCAGCGACGTGACTCGACTACTGAGTGCGTGCAGGCGCTCACGTCGCAGTTCGTCAGCATTCCAAAATGGTGCCAGCTCGTGCTCGTATAGTCACAAGACGGCAGCGTCCAAGCCCGTAACCCTCACATATATTAATTTCGTGCAAACCCTCGCTCTTTTCCGCCTAGCCATGGAACTATATCGTCATGCCTCCACAGATCCAAATGGTGTTCACATGATATATACACACGAATAAACAATTGGTCATCCCCAGAACGCATCACGTTAACACCTACTAACAATTTCTCTTGCCTCGATAATGGTCTTATTTCGGCGAGGAAGAGAGTTTACAGGTTTCTTCAGGTATGCCATATCCAGCTGAAGCCACACATTGCTGATTAGATTCCGTACAGCCACGAAACTGCAAAGATGTTGCTCACTCGGTGTTCCGCAGAGTCCTGGAAACCTTCTGTGGTATTAAAAATGGGTTATGTAGCAGGCCAGTCGAGGTGCATTGGGCTGCCTGAGTGTTCACCAGACCAGGAATGTGTGCTTCAACATGGCTGCTGTCATCTTGAAAGAGGGAAGTTTCCGTAGGATATTCATCAACAACATGTACGTGAAATGACAACACTCAGTAGCCGATAATGTTAAAACAAACATTTTGGTTCATGTTCAGGGTATCCTGAATGAGTCGGAACCGTCGTAGTCCACAGACACCACTAAACCGTCACAGAACGCGCTCCTATCTGAACCACGTCCTCCAAACACCGATGGCTGTAGGTGCTCGCGACTGAATACCGTTGCATCAATCGAAAAGATGCAAAACCGCGACTCGTTGGAGCACACTACACGCCTCGGTCGGATACTTTCCAGATTCCGTGTCGTTTGGTAATGGAAGATGTGCAGCGTTGTTACGGCAATGGGCAATTGCCTTTGGAAAGACAACTGTATGCAGAGGACATTCGAAATCGGGTACCTCGCAATGCTCGCACGAGAACTGCCTGAGATGGACGTCACCAATTCCTGTCGCTTTTGAAAGCGATTGTCGTTGACAGGGTGTGATTCTTTCTGGTTCCTGTTGGTTATGATCTTTTCTATGATCACTGTTCTTACGCCGCGTGAAATTGCTGAAGTGGTATAATGTTGCTTTTAGACAGTTTGGACAGTCGGTTGTGATTCACCAATAAACCACGAAACTTTATTCACTGGTGGTCATAGACACATACATACACGATAACACTAGGGTGTTCAAGCGCAGGCCGGCCGGGTTGGCCGAGCGGTTCTAGGCGCTACAGTCTGGAGCCGCGCATCCGCTACGGTCGCAGGATCGAATCCTGAAACGGGCATGTATGTGTGATATCCTTAGGTTAGTTAGGTTTAAGTAGTTCAAAGTTCTAGGGGACTGATGACCTCAGCAGTTAAGTCCCATAGTGCTCAGAGCCATTTTAACCATTTTTTGCAAGCGCAAGTAAGCATCGGGCGATGCGCCACTTCCAGGAAACAACCCTTCCAAAGCATCTTGACACACATCAATAAGAGTTGCAGGATCTTATTAGCCCGTAGTCATGTTAACGATATGTTATATGATAGTGTCGCAACATTTCTCGACGACTGTCATGATGTCTTGGAAGGGGTGCTCACCGGAAGTGACGCTTCACCCGATGTTTACCTGCGCTCGTACCCGCCCTGCTATCCTACTGACACCTCCTTTCTTCACTTCATATTAAAGTACACAGAGAATATAACCCACTCTTACATAAGCACCACATCACTCTCCTGAATTACGTCGGTGGTGAAGGGTTACATAATCGCCTGGTACAAGTTCTAGAACATCTGCTGCTCTCCGTAGTGACCAGTGTGATCTTGTAAGGGGGTAAAAAATATTTTGTCCAGTTAGCTTACTAACCCACCTCATTTACATCTACAGCTGCATCTACATACACTCCTGGAAATTGAAATAAGAACACCGTGAATGCATTGTCCCAGGAAGGGGAAACTTTATTGACACATTCCTGGGGTCAGATACATCACATGATCACACTGACAGAACCACAGGCACATAGACACAGGCAACAGAGCATGCACAATGTCGGGACTAGTACAGTGTATATCCACCTTTCGCAGCAATGCAGGCTGCTATTCTCCCATGGAGACGGTCGTAGAGATGCTGGATGTAGTCCTGTGGAACGGCTTGCCATATCATTTCCACCTGGCGCCTCAGTTGGACCAGCGTTCGTGCTTGACGTGCAGACCGCATGAGACGACGCTTCATCCAGTCCCAAACATGCTCAATGGGGGACAGATCTGGAGATCTTGCTGGCCAGGGTAGTTAACTTACACCTTCTAGAGCACGTTGGGTGGCATGGGATACATGCGGACGTGCATTGTCCTGTTGGAACAGCAAGTTCCCTTGCCGGTCTAGGAATGGTAGAACGATGGGTTCGATGACGGTTTGGATGTACCGTGCACTATTCAGTGTCCACTCGACGATCACCAGAGGTGTACTTCCAGTGTAGGAGATCGCTCCCCACACCATGATGCCGGATGTTGGCCCTGTGTGCCTCGGTCGTATGCAGTACTGATTGTGGCGCTCACCTGCACGGCGCCAAACACGCATACGACCATCATTGTCACCAAGGCAGAAGCGACTCTCATCGCTGAAGACGACACGTCTCCATTCGTCCCTCCATTCACGCCAGTCGCGACACCACTGGAGGCGGGCTGCACGATGTTGGGGCGTGAGCGGAAGACGGCCTAACGGTGTGCGGGACCGTAGCCCAGCTTCATGGAGACGGTTGAGAATGGTCCTCGCCGATACCCCAGGAGCAACAGTGTCCGTAATTTGCTGGGAAGTGCCGGTGCGGTCTCCTACGGCACTGCGTAGGATCCTACGGTCTTGGCGTGCATCCGTACGTCGCTGCGGTCCGGTACCAGGTCGACGGGCACGTGCACCTTCCGCCGACCACTGGCGACAACATCGATGTACTGTGGAGACCTCACGCCCCACGTGTTGTGCAATTCGGCGGTACGTCCACCCGGCGTCCCGCATGCCCACTATACGCCCTCGCTCAAAGTCAGTCAACTGCACATACGGTTCACGTCCACGCTGTCGCGGCATGCTACCAGTGTTAAAGACTGCGATGGAGCTCCGTATGCCACAGCAAACTGGCTGACACTGACGGCGGCGGTGCACGAATGCTGCGCAGCTAGCGCCATTCGACGGTCAACACCGCGGTTCCTGGTGTGTCCGCTGTGCCGTGCGTGTGATCATTGCTTGTACAGCCCTCTCGCAGTGTCCGGAGCAAGTATGGTGGGTCTTACACACCGGTGTCAATGTGTTCTTTTTTCCATTTCCAGGAGTGTACATTGATTGGACATAAACTAAATCTCGTCGAAATCAGGGTCACTTTGGATGATGGGGATAACAGACAGTACTAAACCGAAAAATCGTTCCAAGCATGCCCCCTGACCTAACCAACGTACTTTGAAGTAATATATGTGGTCTCCACTCGCTTCGTTCAGTTTGAAAATTGTTGCAGTTGGCAATGGAATAATTCGTGTGACTTCAGAAATTTTACTATTCATACTACCATTTTCTTCACGTGCTCCAGACCTTCAAATTTAGCGCAAAGTTCTTCTTGATGCAAAGAGCAATGAACCTCGTCTGTCGGTCGTTGTAATCTTTTGCTCTTTTATCGTCAACCAAATCTGTAATTCATCTGAATGGTATTGTAATCTTATTTCATAGCAGTTATGCAGTATCCGTCGCTTATGCAAACTGAGAATTCTCGTTCCTGTGTTCTGTCAGCCCCATTCACTTTAAAGCGTTCGATAGATCCCTAGAGCAAACAGCCTCTCGACCTGTGAACATCCTTCATACGACGAACAAACAGTGAATTAAAAACAGCGCTGACGGCACGATGCTGCCGAACTCGGAGAGTTGGGCCAACCGAAATAACCCACACGTTAATGCCAAATGAAACGACGCACGCAGCGTAGAGTGACCGCACGCTTTGAAGCTCCATGTCACGGATTGCGCGGCCCCTCTCTGCGGAGGTTCGAGTACTCCCTCGGGCTCGGGTGTGTGTATTGTTCTTAGCATAAGTTAGTTTAAGCAACGTGTAAGCCTAGGGACCGATGACCTCAGCAGTTTGGTCCCTTAGAAATTCACACTAATTTGAACATTTTTGAAATATCGCGCTTTCCTGCGTACTTCCGGGAAGGTACGAGCCTGCCCGCCGCCCTCACACACGGCACGCGTGAAGTCTGGCACGCCGTGGGTGGCCCATCTTTGAGGAATGCACAGTAAGTTCTCCCTTTCTAGCCAAACGTTTACTTTACTGATTCTACGGAGCTCTTCACACAAATTATAAAACGGCTTGCAATGATACATGGAAACTTAAGTTCCAAATATGAAAAAATAGGAAATAAATATGTATGAGTTTCCTGTGAGTCTGTTAATGCGGTACTGTTCAAAATCAAACGATTTTATAACAAAGGTGAAAGAATTCTTTAGAAAAGGTTGTTAAGTTATTTGATTTATGGCCAATAACACATTACTTCAATTTTCATAGCCCAATAATACAAAATGCAATTGGATGCCGGCCTTGGCGGCCGAGCGGCTCTAGGCGCTACAGTTTAGAACCGCACAACCGATACGGTCGCAGGTTCGAAGCCTGCCTCGGGCATTGATGTGTGTGATGTCCTTAGGTTAGTTAGGTTTAAATAGTTCTGAGTTCTAGGGGACTCATGACCTCAGACGTTAAGTCCCGTAGTGCTCAGAGCCATTTGAACCATTTTTTTTGCACTTGGATGTGTGACCATCCGGTCTGCGGAGCGCGGCTGGTAAGCGGGGTGCACTCAGCCCTTGTGAGGCAAACTGAGAAACTACTTGAGCGAGAAATAGTGGCTCTGGTCTCGTAAACTGACATACGGTCGGGAGAGCAGTGTGCTGACCACATGCCCCTCCATATCCTCATCCAATGACGTCTGTAGGCTAAGGATGACACGGCGGCCGATCGGTACCGTTGGGCCTTCATAGCCTGTTAGACTTAAACATTACAAAATGGAACGTTTCATATAGATTTTTCTATGGGTTCAACCAACAGAAACTGTGCAGTAAGAAGACAGAATTTTTTTCACTGAGACAGCTTTTAGTAGGGTACAAAAGCTTAATGACGCTCACCAGTCAGTTATAAAAAGTAATTGTCTGGCACAGTCGTAGAATCGAAAAGGGTTTTTTGCAACTCTGTTACAGGGTCAGATCTCTTCTTTTGGCCGGCCGCAATGGCCGAGCAGTTCTAGGCGCTTCAGTCTGCAACCGCGCGACCGCTACGGTCGCCGGTTCGAATCCTACCTTGGGCATAGATGAGTCTAATGTCCTTAGGTTAGTTAGGTTTAAGTAGTTCTAAGTTCTAGGGGACTGATGACCTCAGATGTTAAGTCCCAAAGTGCTCAGATCCATTTGAACCATTCTTTCTCTTCCTTTGAACATATTTTAAACTAAGTAATCGAATGTGAAATGCAGTCATATATATTGGTGATGAGGACTAGAGAGCAATTCACCTTCGTTGTCGCAGTCTGTATTTGCTCATGTAGTGCCGATTCCCGAATTGTGCCATGCTGTCATCTAACGACAGCAAGAGCATTGTACATACACTGTCCAGTTACATTAATATGACCACATGTCATAGGCCTGAATAACCACTCTTTGCGGCGTGGATGGCTGCGAGACGTGCAGAAAGAATGTCAGTAAGATATCGACAGGGATGTGGATCCACACCGACTCCTGTGACACGGCCAGTTGCACTAGATTTCTCGGTTGAGAATCCATGGCGCCAGCAGTCCCATCTAGTTTATCTCACAGATTCTCGGCTGGCTTTAAATCTGGGGAGTCTGGTGGCCGGTGGAGAACGGTAACCTTATCCTGGTGCTATTCTAATGACGCACGTACACTGCAAGCCTTGTGACACGTTGCATTGTCCTGCTGGTAGATGCCACCGTGATGAGGAAAAAAACAACCACGTATAGGGATGGACATGGTCCTTAAGAATATACGCATACCTGTGTCGATCCAGTGGGCCTTCCAGAATGACGAGATCATCCAAGCAATGCCACGAAATTATTTCTCAGACTATAACGCTCCTTCCTTCGCCTTGCATCCTTCCGACTATTGCTGCAGAGTGTTTAATTTCAGACGTTTCGTGTTGTACCCTCAGTCCGATTTGTTCTTATGAAAAAGCAACCTGTCGCCTCTCATTGGACGTCTTGTTACGGTGTTGGCGTGCAAATTCTCAGTCTTCATCGCCGATGAACAGCAGCGAAACATGGATGCATGGAGCAGGCGCCGGCTGAAGAGTCCCATACGCAGCAATGTTCGCCGAATGGTCATGGTGCTTCATCTGTGTGGTTCGTTGTTTAACAGTTGCACGTATTAGAACGGACTCCCAGATTGTAGAATATATCAGAATAAATGAAAATTTGTGGGTGAAATCCGGGTTTGAGTCACGGTCCAACACAAATTTTAATTTGTTCAGAAATACTTTGCACCTGATGTGGAGCCATAATCGAAAACTGCGAGTTCATTCTCAACTGTATGTTGCTGTTGATCATCAAAGCAATGTCTCAGACACAACACTGCAGTAGCTGCACGTCTATTCGAACGTCCACCTCTACGCAGCGTCGTTCACCCCTGTAATCTGTGGACCGAGGTGCACCACAGTTGCCTCGGCGCCGGTTTTGGATAGCGTCAGTTAACCAAAATGGCACGCGAACAGTTTGCAAATTTAGCTGTTTTGGAAATGCTTCTAACATTGGCCCGAAAGCCAATGATTGTCCCCTTCCGGTCGTCAGATAAATCGCTCCGTTTCCGCATTACGACGACTGCAATTCCCCCAGCCCGCTTTATACACACATCAAAAAAAGGATTGCATCACCTCGATTCCGAGATTTCCGGAACCTCTACAGAAAATTGGAATACATATCAACATAAACATCAAATGGTTCAAAATGGCTCTGAGCACTATGGGACTTAACATCTGTGGTCATCAGTCCCCTAGAACTTAGAACTACTTAAACCTAACTAACCTAAGGACATCACACACATCCATGCCCGAGGCAGGATTCGAACCTGCGACCGTAGCAGTCGCGCGGTTCCGGACTGAGCGCCTGTCATAAACATCATTTCCGGCCTTTTTATTGCTGATGGAAACCACACATTCGTGTTGTACCACCATACAGCGAGACCGTCAGAGTTGGTGGTCTAGATTGCTGTCCACACCGGTACCTCTAGGACCTAGTAGTACGTCCTCAAGGATTGATGCACGCCTGTATTCGCCGTGGCATACTGTCCACAAGGTCATCAAGGCACTGTTGGTCCAGATTGTCCAACTCATTACGGTGATTCGGCGTAAATCCTTCAGAGTGGTTGGTGGGTCACGTCCCCCATAAACAGCCCTTTTCAATCTATCCACGCATGTTCCATAGGGTTCATGTCTGAGAACATGCTGGCCACTCTAGTCGAGAGATGTCGTTTCCTGAAGGAAGTCATTCACAAGATGTGCACGATGGAGGCCCGAATTGTCGCCCACGAAGACGAATGCCTCGCCAATATGCGGCCAATATGGTTGCACTATCGGTCGGAGGATGGCGTTCACGTATTGTACAACCGTTACGACGTCTTCCAAGACCACCAGCGGCGTACGTCGGCCCCACATAATGCCCCCCCCCCCCTACCCCCCACCCCAAAACCGCAAGGAACCTCCACTTTGTTGCACTCGTTGGACAGTGTGACTAAGGCATTCAGCCTGACCGGGTTGTCTCCAAACACGTCTCCGACGATTGTCTGGTTGAAGGCATATGCGACACTCATCGTTGAAGAGAACATGATGGCAAACCTGAGCGGTCCTTTTGGCATGTTGTTGGGCGTATCTGTACCGCGCTCCATGGTGTCGTGGTTGCAAAGATGGACCTCGTGATGGTCGTCGGGAGTGAAGTTGCCCATCACGCAGCCTCTTGCGCACAGTTTGAATCGTAAGACGACGTCCTGTGGCTGCACGAAAAGCATTACTCAACATGGTGGCGTTGCTGTCAGGGTTCCTACGAGCCCATAATCCTTAGGTGTCCGTCATCCACGGCAGTAGTAGCCCTTGAGCGGACGCGATCGAACGGCGGTATTGACCATCTAGGCATGGTTGAACCACAGACAACACGAGCCGTGTACCTCCTTTCCGGTAGAATGACTGGAACTGACAGACTGTCGGACCCCCTCTGTCTAATTGACGCTGCTCATTTATGGTTGTTTACATCTTTGGGCGGGTTTGGTGACATCTATGAACAGTCAAAGGGACTGTGTCTGTGATACAATATCCACAGTCAACGTCGGTCATCAAGAGTTCTGTGAACCAGGGTGCCGCAAAACTTTTTTTGATGTGCATATTTCCTTCAAAAATGGCTCTGAGCACTATGGGGCTTAACTTCTGAGGTCATCAGTCCCCTAGGACTTAGAACTACTTAAACCTAACTAACCTAAGGACATCACACACATCCATGCCCGAGGCAGGATTCGAACCTGCGACCGTACGGTCGCGCGGTTGCAGACTGCAGCGCCTAGAACCGCTCGGCCACTTCGGCCGGCGCATATATCCTTCCCTCATAACGTTGTCGCCTGTCGCTAGCGATTGGTTTATACACTCTGACGTCGAACATGGACGGTGGTCATATTAATGAGGCTGGACCGTATATAACAAACCGTTCACCGCAGCAGCATCCTGTGGTTTATTTCACTCTTAACAAATAAGGTTAATATTACTCTCGTTACAGTCCTTAACAGATATATCCGAAATACCGAGATTTTATGGAACTAAGAGCCTTTCTTCTCACAGGTATAGGTATGTCATGCTTTTTCTTGTTCTATATATCGAATATATCTAGACCTCTTTTTTAATTGCTGCTAGACATTCAGAGCGATAATCGAAATTTATTTCAAGCCAACGAAGAAACGTGTAAATGATTACTGCTGTGCATTGAATGTCAGAAAGTTTCTCCATGAGAAACAGTCATTCATAGCTTCAATAAAACAGGGAAAAATACGATTTCAGACTACAAGAAATATTACCGTCGACGGGCGCTCAATACTGTTCAGTGTAAAAGGAGAGTTTTCGTTTTCCTTGCTTTAGTTCCTGCAACAAAGCTTTAGGTGCTAAAACGTACCGGAAACTGAACGTGCCTCCTGATAAACAGAACTACTGCAGTTATTTAATTAATAACGTATTCCTTAGGTTATCTATATGATAGTGGTTATAGTGGTGTAACATGTCAGCAGTTTATATTAACTTTGTTTTTGAGAAACATTTACACACATATGATTATATGCCGACGATTTAAAACTAAGAAAATTAATCACTAAAGAACATTAGAAATGTATGTGAGCGTTGTCGCTCTCCACCGTATAAGAACACACACACTGCTGCTCAAGTGCAGCCCATATTTTTATTGCTTAAGGAGTTGTATAGCAGAAACAACAGTAACTTGGATGGAAAGAATTTTGACTCCTGTGAGTCATTTTTACTGTAGCTTTATTTCCGTGCGCTGTCTGAGCTAGTAATTACTGTCTGTCCGCCGAATCGATGGATGATTACGTGTTGCATAGGCGGCTCTAATTCCTCTGCTTCGTGACACTGGCCGCATTGAGCTGCCGCGAAATAAAGCCTCGGTAGACTGGCCGTGCTAGCGCTCAGGCCCATTAGTCAAAGTGTTCCACTCTAGCTGATATGAACGTGCCAATATTGGTCTACTGATGTTTCCGCGCCCAGCGTTAAAAATGTCAAGGGGCATTACCATTAAAGTCAATTGAGACGTGATTTAATGATTTTGCGTGATGAAAGGAAGCACTGTGTGCAGTTTTTCTCCTCTCAAACATACGTTACGTAACATTTGTTCGCTTTATAATACAATTTTTCCAGTTCAAAGTGAATTCTCTCTCTGCACTGATATCGAATTATATTTTATCTGCGGTCCACATACCTTCACTGATTCAACTGATGATATTAGCTGCTGGATGTAATTTGATAGTGATCGACCAGTACTGTACCAGTAATACGTTTTCGAGATGTTTATTGCTTTAATAATTCCACCGCAAAGCCAGCTACTACGGTGGCAGCATGGAATTTTTTTAAATGTATTTTCCGCAGTTCATTAGTATATCATTAGCGGCAAGAGTAAAATCTACTGCAGACCAAAGGAATTTAGATCGTACCTAGGTCTTTTTCTAGTTATGCTGAAGATATATCTTCTGCGACGAGATTAATGGACAACATTGTGCATAATGGAACTAACACAAAAATACTGAAATGGAGAAAAATATAATTATAAAGTTAGAAAAAGATAAATTCATAAATGAATGTAGTAAAAAATTCATGTCTCTAAGAAAAATGACCGTGTTAGTAAAATGTCAGACGAAAACACATATTATTAGATTCTGTTACTTTAAATATATTGCAATTTTCTTCATGTGCTTCCACTTTTCTAAATAGCTTAAATTTTTTGACGAATGTTGTAGAAGTGAACTGTCTTCTGTGCTAATACTATTTTACTTGCGTATAACAATGTCATTGGTGTACAAATCTATGACACTACTTCACTCACTTTTTACAAGTAAAAAACTTTCAGCATTGTCGTCCACATTGCCTTCTCTACATAATGGAATATAAAAATTCCTTGCATCACAGACCACATGTCTCTGCGCTTTGGAGTGTGTCTTGTTTTCCATCCCAACAGGGAAGTCACAGTGCTTCGGAGCATTAGGCAATCCAACCATCAGATGGTTCTCTTAGCACAAAGATGTATTTCAGTAAAGTATCCCGCCAAAATATAAATATATTTTGATGCACTATATAGTGAATGTATTGGTGCACTACATAGTGAAATAGGAAGTGATATAATTTTTCAAAAACAATTATGTTTTATAAAATATTTTGCCCCCCCCCCCCCCCATGAACCATGGACCTTGCCGTTGGTGGGGAGGCTTGCGTGCCTCAGCGATACAGATGGCCGTACCGTAGGTGCAACCACAACGGAGGGGTATGTGTTGAGAGGCCAGACAAACATGTGGTTCCTGAAGAGGGGCAGCAGCCTTTTCAGTAGTTGCAGGGGCAACAGTCTGGATGATTGACTGATCTGGCCTTGCAACATTAACCAAAACGGCCTTGCTGTGCTGGTACTGCGAACGGCTGAAAGCAAGGGGAAACTACAGCCGCAATTTTTCCCTAGGACATGCAGCTTTACTGTATGATTAAATGATGATGGCGTCCTCTTAGGTAAAATATTCCGAAGGTAAAATAGTCCCCCATTCGGATCTCCGGGCGGGGACTACTCAGGAGGACGTCGTTATCAGGAGAAAGAAAACAGGCTTTCTACGGATCGGAGCGTGGAATGTCAGATCCCTTAATCGGGCAGGTAGATTAGAAAATTTTAAAACGGAAATGGATAGGTTAAAGTTAGATATAGTGGGAATTATTGAAGTTCGGTGGCAGGAGGAACAAGACTTTTGGTCAGGTGAATACAGGGTTATAAATACAAAATCAAATAGGGGTAATGTAGGAGTAGGTTTAATAATGAATAAAAAAAATAGGAGTGCGGGTAAGCTACTACAAACAGCATAGTGAACGCATTATTGTGGCCAAGATAGACACAAAGTCCATGCCTACTACAGTAGTACAAGTTTATATGCCAACTAGCTCAGCAGATGATGAAGAAATTGATGAAATGTATGATGAGATAAAAGAAATTATTCAGGTAGTGAAGGGAGACGAAAATTTAATAGTCATGGGTGACTGGAATTCGTCAGTAGGAAAAGGGAGAGAAGGAAACATAGTAGGTGATTATGGATTGGGGCTAAGAAATGAGAGAGGAAGCCGTCTGGTAGAATTTTGCACAGACCATAACTTAATCATACCTAACACTTGGTTCAAGAATCATAAAAGAAGGTTGTATACATGGAAGACTCCTGGAGATACTAAAAGGTATCAGATAGATTATATAATGGTAAGACAGAGATTTAAGAATTAGGTTTTAAATTGTAGGACATTTCCAGGGGCAGATGTGGACTCTGACCACAATCTATTGGTTATGACCTGTAGGTTAAAACTGAAGAAACTGCAAAAAGGTGGGAACTTAAGGACATGGGATCTGGATAAGCTGAAAGAACCAAAGGTTGTACAGAGTTTCAAGGAGAGCATAAGGGAACAATTGACAGCAATGGGGGAAAGAAACACAGTAGAAGAAGAATGGGTAGCACTGAGGGATGAAGTAGTGAAGGCAGCAGAGGATAAAGTAGGTAAAAAGACGAGGGCTAGTAGAAATCCTTGGGTAACAGAAGAAATATTGAATTTAATTGATGAAAGGAGAAATTATAAAAATGCATTACATGAAGCAGGCAAAAAGGAATACAAACGTCTAAAAAATGAGATGGACAGGAAGTGCAAAATGGCTAAGCAGGGATGGCTAGAGGACAAATGTAAAGATGTAGAAGCTTATCTCACTAGGGGTAAGATAGATACTGCCTACAGGAAAATGAAAGGGACCTTTGGAGAGAAGAGAACCACGTGTATGAATATCAAGAGCTCAGATGGCAACCCAGTTCTAAGCAAAGAAGGGAAGGCAGAAAGGTGGAAGGAGTATATAGAAGGTTTATACAAGGGCGATGTGCTTGAGGACAATATTATGGAAATGGAAGAGGATGTAGATGAAGACGAAATGGGAGGTAAGATACTGCTTGAAGAGTTTGACAGAGCACTGAAAGACCTGAATCGAAACAAGGCCCCCGGAGTAGACAACATTCCATTAGAACTACTGACGTCTTTGGGAGAGCCAGTCATGACAAAACTCTACCAGATGTATGAGACTGGTGAAATACCCTCAGACTTCAAGAAGAATATAATAATTCCAATCCCAAAGAAAACAGGTGCTGACAGATGTGAAAATTACCGAACTATCAGTTTAATAAGTCACAGCTGCAAAATACTAACGCGAATTCTTTACAGACGAATGGAAAAACTGGTAGATGCGGACCTCGGGGAGGATCAGTTTGGATTCCGTAGAAATGTTGGAAAACGTGAGGCAATACTGACCTTACGACTTATCTTAGAAGAAAGATTAAGAAAAGGCAAACCTACGTTTCTAGCATTTGTAGACTTAGTGAAAGCTTTTGACAATGTTGACTGGAATACTCTCTTGCAAATTCTGAAGGTGGCAGGGGTAAAATACAGGGAGCGAAAGGCTATTTACAATTTGTACAGAAACCAGATGGCAGTTATAAGAGTCGAGGGGTATGAAAGGGAAGCAGTGGTTGGGAAGGGAGTGAGACAGGGATGTAGCCTCTCCCCGATGTTATTCAATCTGTATATTGAGCAAGCAGTAAAGGGAAAAAAAATTGGAGTAGGTATTAAAATTCATGGAGAAGAAGTAAAAACTTTGAGGTTCGCCGATGACATTGTAATTCTGTCAGAGACGGCAAAGGACTTGGAAGAACAATTGAACGGAATGGACAGTGTCTTGAAAAGAGGATATAAGATGAACATCAACAAAAGCAAAACGAGGATAATGGAATGTAGTCAAATTAAATCGGGTGATGCTGAGGGAATTAGATTAGGAAATGAGACACTTAAAGTAGTAAAGGAGTTTTGCTATTTAGGAAGTAAAATAACTGATGATGGTCGAAGTAGAGAGGATATAAAATGTAGACTGGCAATGGCAAGGAAAGCGTTTCTGAAGAAGAGAAATTTGTTAAATCGAATATAGATTTATGTATCAGGAAGTCGTTTCTGAAAGTATTTGTTTGGAGTGTAGCCATGTATGGAAGTGAGACATGGACGATAACTAGTTTGGACAAGAAGAGAATAGAAGGTTTCGAAATGTGGTGCTACAGAAGAATGCTGAAGATTAGATGGGTAGATCACGTAACTAATGAGGAGGTATTGAATAGGATTGGGGAGAAGAGAAGTTTGTGGCACAACTTGACTAGAAGAAGGGATCGGTTGGTAGGACATGTTTTGAGGCATCAAGGGATCACAAATTTAGCATTGGAGGGCAGCGTGGAGGGTAAAAATCGTAGAGGGAGACCAAGAGATGAATACACTAATCAGGTTCAGAAGGATGTAGGTTGCAGTAGGTACTGGGAGATGAAGCGGCTTGCATAGGATAGAGTAGCATGGAGAGCTGCATCAAACCAGTCTCAGGACTGAAGACAACAACAACAACAAAATATTTTGAGAGCAGAAGGTTATCTTAATGCTGTACTGGTATTTAACAAAATCAAGGAGCTAAACAGTTGCCTTCAGTCTATCAATAGCCATCTTCATATTGTCTGTCACTTTGATCTGAACAATTTATATGAAGCGATGTTTCCAAAACAGCACAAGAAGACGGATGCGGATGTACTAAAGTGGTCACGTTCCCATCCACTAATGACCAGTCCCTGTACCCTACTGTGCCACTACATCCATATTGCACCTACTACGCAAACTGATGCGTTATGCATTCTCTCAAGCAGGATTTTCAACCAGCTTTAAACTCCCCAACGATGAAATCCGTCCCAAGATATACCCCTCTTCCTAAACCTAACTGCAACCGTCCACCCGACACCATCCAGCCATGCTGCAACTGGACGTCCACTGAGTGGCGACATGCGACCTTTTCAGACGAATCGAGTTTTATGCTCCATCGAACAGATAGTCTTTGGTGTGCACGGCGTGAAACCTCTGAAAGCAAACCCCCTGCGGCAGTCATCGGAAGGGTCCAAGCCGGAGGAAGGAGCGTTACGATCTGGGGAATATTTTTGTGGCGTTCCCTGGGTGATCTTGTCATTCTGGAAGGCGCAGAGGATCAACAAGTATGCATCTAACCTTGGGGACCATGTCCACCATTACAAGCATTTTTTTTCTCGACACGATGACATCTACCAAGTGGACAATGCAACGTGTCTCACAGCTCGCAGTGTGCGTGCGTGGTTGGAAGAACACCAGGATGGGTTGACCACACTCCCCTGGCCATTAAACTCATCGAATTTTAAGCCAGTCGACAATCTGTGGGACTAACTCGATCGGGCTGTCGGCGATATGGATCCTCACCGCAGCCGGTACAGGCACTGCAGTTGCCATGGTTCCTCATCCCTGTCGGTGCCTTCCAGAACCTCATCCACTCTCTTTTGGCACGTCGACGCTGCAAAAACATGCTTATAAAGGCTTTTGGCATTGTCGTAATTAATGTGTGACTCTACTGGGTATTTTAACTGCAATATAAAATCATATCAGAAGTTTTAACAATCATAAAAATTGTTCATCAGTGATTAAAAAAAGATGATTTATTGTAATTCGCTTTTATGTAAAAATCATAAATATTGTACACCAACGCATTTTTTATTGTCATCTATTTTTGATGTTGTTGTGGTCTTCAGTTGTACGATTGGTTTGCTGCAGCTCTCCATGGTACTCTATATTGTGCGAGATTCTTCGTCTCCAAATAACTACTGCAACGTACATCCTTCTAAATCTGCTTACTGTATTCATCTCTTGGTCTCCCGCTAATAATTTTACCGCCAATGCTTCCCTCCAGTATGAAACTGGTGATCCCTTGATGTTTCAGAAAGTGTCCTATCAACCGATCCCTTCTTTTGTTCAAGTTGCTCCACAAATTCTTGTCTCCCCAGTTCTGTTCAGTACTTCCTCATTAGTAACGTGATCTACCTATCACATCTTCAACATTCTGCTGTAGCAACACATTTCAAAAGCTTCTATTCTCTTTTTGCCTAAACTGTTTATCGTCCATGTTCTACTTCCACTCCAGACAACTACCTTCAGAAGAGACCTAACACTTAAATCTATTTTCTGTGTTAACAAATTTTTCTTTAGAAATTCTTTTCTTACCATTGTTAGTCTATGTTATATATCCCCTCTACCTCGGCCATCATCGGTTATTTTGTTGCTCGAATAGCAAAACTCACCTACTACTTTAAGTGTCTCGTTTCCTAATCTAATTCCCTTAGCATCAGCTGATTTAATTCGACTACATTCCATTTCTTTATTTTGGTTTTGTTGATCTTCATCTTATATCATCCTTTCAGAACACTGTCCATTCCGTCTAACTGCTCTTCCAAGTACTTTTCTGTCTCTGGCAGAATTATAGTGTCATCAGAAAACCTCAAAGTTTTTATTTGTTCTCCCTGAATCTTAATTCCCGCACCAATTTGGTTTCCTTTACTGCCTGTTAAATGTATAAATTGAATAACATCGGAGATAAACTACAACAATGTCTGACTCCCTTCTCAACCACTGCTCCGCTTTCAGGCGCCTCGATTCTTATAACTGCCGTCTGTTTGCTGTAGAAGTTGTAAATAGCCTTTGCCTCCCTGTATTTTACCCCTGCTGCCTTCAGAATTTCAAAGAGAGTGTTCCAATCAACCTTTACAAAAGCATCCTCTAAGTCTTCAAATGCTATAAACGTAAGTTTGCCTTTCCTTAATCTATCTTCCAGGGTTAGTCATATGGTAAGTATTCTTACATTTCTCCGGAATTCAAACTGCTCTTGCCAGAGGTCGTCTTCTACCAGATTTTCCATTCGTCTGTTAATTCGTATTAGCATTTTGCAACAATGACTTATTAAACTGATAGTTCGGTAATTTTTGACACCTGCCACCATGTTCCTTCTTTGGAATTCCAATTATTTCTTCTTATTGAAGTTTGAGGGTAAGCTGTCTGTCTCATGCATCTTTCGTACGAGATGGAATAGTTTTGTCATGGCTGGCTCTCCCAAGGTTATCAGTAGTTCTGACGGAATATGTCTACTCCCGGGGTCTTGTTCCGACTTAGATCTTTCACAGCTCTACCAAATACTTCTCGCAGAATCATATTTCTCATCTCGTCTTCTTCCCTTTCCACAATCTTGCCTTTCAGTTTGTCTCCCTTGCATAGACCCTCTATATACTCCTTCCCCTTTCAGCTTTCCCTTCTTTTGTTACTACGGAGCTCTTGATGTTCATACGGCTGCTTCTCCTCTTCCCAAAGGTTTCTTAATTTTCCTGTAAGGGATATCTACCTTTCCCTTAGTGAAATACGTTCTAAATTCTTACATTTGTCCTCTAGCCATCCCTGCTTAGCCATTTTGCACTTCCTAACGATCTCATTTCTTAAGCGTTTGTATTTTCTTTCACCTGATTCATTTGGTGCATTTTTACATTTTCACCTTTTATCAATTAAATTCTATATATCTTGTGTTACCCAAGAATTTCTACTTGGCCTTGTGTTTTTAACTATTTGATCCTCTGCTGCCTTCACTATTTCATCTCTTAAAGCTACCCATTCTTTTTCTACTGTGTTCATTTCCCCTGTCCTTATCAACCGTTGTCTAATGCTCCCTCTCAAACTTACAAAAACCTCTCTCGTTCTTTCAGCTTATCCACAACCCATCTCATTAATTTCCTACCTTTCCCCAATTTCTTAAGTTTTAATGTACAGTTCATAACCAACAAATTGTGGTCAGAGCACACATCTGCCTCTGGAAATGTATTACAATTTATTATCTGGTTCCTAAATCTCTGTCTTGTCATTAGATAATCAATCTGAAACTTCCCGGTGTCCACAGGTCTCTTCCAAGTATACAACATTCTTTTATGATTCTTAAACCAAGTGTTAGAGATAATTAAATTAGGCTCTGTGCAAAATTCTATCAGGCGGCTTCCTATTTCACTTGTTTTCCCTAGTTCATATTCACCTACTATTTTTCCCTCTCTTTTTTATCTCATCATACACTACGTGATCAAAGTATCCGGACACCCCAAAAAACATGCGTTTTTTATAATAGTTGCATTTTGCTGCCACCTACTTGCAGGTACTCCATATTAGCGACCTCAGTAGTCATTACACGTCGTGAGATACCAGAATGGGGCGCTCCGCGGAACTCACAGACTTCGAACGTGGTCAGGTGGTTGGGTGTCTCTTGTGTCATACAACTGTACCCGAGAGTTCCACACTCCTAAACATCCCTAGGTCCACTTTATCCGATGTGACAGTGAAGTGGAAACAGGAAGGGGCACATACAGCACAAAAGCGTACAGGCCGACCTCGTCTGTTGATTGACAGAGACCACCGACAGTTGAAGAGGGTCGTAATGTGCAATAGGCACACATCTATCCAGACAATCACGCAGGAATTCCAAACTGCATCAGGATCCATTGCAAGTACTATGAGACTTATTCGGGAGGGGAGAAAACTTAGATTTCATGGTCGAGAGGCTGCTCATAAGCCACGCGTCCTTCCGGTAAATGCCAAACGACGCCTCGCTTCGTGTAAGGAGCGTAAACATTGGACGATTGAACAGTGGAAAAATGTTATGTGGTGTGACGAATCACGGTACACAATGTGGCGATCCGACGGCAGGGTGTGGGTAAAGCGAATGCTCGGTGAACGTCATCTGCCAGCGTGTGTAGTGCCAACAGTTAAATTCGGAGGCGTTGGTGTTATGGTGTGGTCGTGTTTTTCATGGTGGGGGCTTGCACCTCTTGTTGTTTTTCGTGGCAGTATCACAGCACAGGCCTACATTGATGCTGTAAGCACCTTAATGTTCCTCACTGTTGAAGAGAAATTCTGGGATGGCGATTGGATCTTTCAACACCATCGAGCACCTGTTCATAATGCATGGCCTGTGGCGAAGTGGTTACACGAAAATAACATTCCTGTAATAGACTGGCCTGCACAGAGTCTTGACCTGAATCCTATAGAACACCTTTGGGTAGGTTTGGAATGCCAACTTCGTGCCAGGCGTCACCGACCGACATCGATACCTCTCCTCAGTGCAGCACTCCGTGAAGAATGGGCTGCCATTCCCGAAGAAACTTTCCAGCACCTGATTGAACGTATGCTTGTGAGAGCGGAAGCTGTCATCTATGCTAAGGGTTGGCCAACACCATACTGAATTCCAGCATTACCGATGGAGCGTGCCACGGACTTGTAAGTCATTTTCAGCCAGGCGTCCGGATACTTTTCATCACATAGTGTACATTTCCTCAATCTCCTCCTCATCTGCGGAGGTAGTTGGCATATAAGCTTGTACTACTGTGGTTGGTGTATGCTTCGTGTGTCTCTTGGGCTACAATAATGCGTTCAGTATGCTGTTGGAAATGGAAATGCCGTGTTCCTAGGGCTTTCCGTCGGGTAGGCCGTTCGCCTGGTGCAAGTCTTTCGAGTTGGCGGCACTTAGGTGACTTTCGTATCGATGGGAATGAAATGATGATTAGGAGGACAACACAACAACCAGTTCCTGAGCGGAGAAAATCTCCGATCCAGCCGGGAATCGAACCCGAGCCGATAGGTATGACATTCTGTCGCTCTGACCACTCAGCTACCAGGGACGGATCGCATGCTGTTCATAGTAGCCTACCCGCATTCCCATTTTCTTATTCATTCCTAAACCTCCCACTGCATCACTCCTGTTTTATTCTGTACTTATAGCCCTGCATTCACTTGGCCGGAAGTCCTGTTCCTCCTGCCACCGAATTACACTAATGCCCACAATATTTACCTTCAGCCTATACATTTCCCTTTTTAAATTCTCTAGCCTGCCTTCCAGAATAAGGGATCTAACATTCCACTCTCCGACTCTCCGATTCATAGAACGCCAGTGTTATTTCTCCTGTTGATGACATCTTGACATCTTCCTGAGTAGTCTCCCCCCCCCCCCCCCTTACTCCCCGTAGATCCACGAATGTGCGACTACTTTACCTCCGGAATATTTTACCGAGGAGGGTGTCATCTTCATTTAACCATGGGGTAGAGCCGCGTGCCTTCGAGAAAAATATGGCTGTAGTTACCCCTTGCTTTCAGCCGTTCGCCGTTTCAGCACAGAAAGGCCGTTTTGGTTGATGTTACAAGGGCAGATCAGTCAATCGTTCAAACTGTTGCCCCTGCAACTACTGGAAAGATTGTTGTCTCTCTTCTGAAACCACACGTTTCTCTGGCCTCTCAACAGGTACCCCTCCGTTGCGGTTGCACCTACGGTACAGCTATCTGTATCACTGAGGCATACGAGCCACCTCACCGACGGCAAGGTCCATGGTTCATGGTTTTAAGTATTTTAAACCATTTTTCAATTTGTGTAACCTTTGGCTGAAAAGTTGTTTTATCCGTTGTCAGACCGCCTCTTCGTGCGGAATTGAAATAACGACAGAGGAAAATGTCTCTAAGCACTATGATACTTAACATCTGAGGTCATCAGTCCCCTAGACTTTGAACTACTTAAACCTAACTAACCTAAGGACACCACAATCATCCATGCCCGAGGCAGGATTCGAACCTGCGACCGTAGCAGCAGCGCGGTTCCGGACTGAAGCGCTTAGAACCACCCGGCCACAGTGGCCGGCTAACAGAAGAAAATAGAACTGTTCTTGAACTACATCTTCGGTGATCGATTTTGATGAAACTTGCCACGGTGCAAAGACACAGTTAAGATAGAGAAAGTAGTAGTACATTAATCCACCAAGATACATACACTACTGGAAATTGAAATAAGAACACCGTGAATGCATTGTCCCAAGAAGGGGAAACTTTATTGACACATTCCTAGGGTCAGACACATCACATGATCACACTGACAGAACCACAGGCACATAGACACAGGCAACAGAGCATGCACAATGTCGGCACTAGTACAGTGTATATCCACCTTTCGCAGCAATGCAGGCTGCTATTCTCCCATGGAGACGATCGTAGAGATGCTGGATGTAGTCCTGTGGAACGGCTTGCCATGCCATTTCCACCTGGCGCCTCAGTTGGACCAGCGTTCGTGCTGGACGTGCAGACCGAGTGAGACGACGCTTCATCCAGTCCCAAACGTGCTCAATGTGGGACAGGTCCGGAGATCTTGCTGGCCAGGGTAGTTGACTTACACCTTCTAGAGCACGTTGGGTGGCACGGGATACATGCGGACGTGCATTGTCCTGTTGGAACAGTAAGTTCCCTTGCCGGTCTAGGAATGGTAGAACGATGGGTTCGATGACGGTTTGGATGTACCGTGCACTATTCAGTGTCCACTCGACGATCACCAGAGGTGTACGGCCAGTGTAGGAGATCGCTCCCCATACCATGATGCCGGGTGTTGGCCCTGTGTGCCTCGGTCGTATGCAGTCCTGATTGTGGCGCTCACCTGCACGGCGCCAAACACGCATACGACCATCATTGGCACCAAGGCACAAGCGACTCTCATCGCTGAAGACGACACGTCTCCATTCGTCCCTCCATTCACGCCTGTCGCGACACCACTGGAGGCGGGCTGCACGATGTTGGGGCGTGAGCGGAAGACGGCCTAACGGTGTGCGGGACCGTAGCCCAGCTTCATGGAGACGGTTGCGAATGGTCCTCGCCGATACCCCAGGAGCAACAGTGTCCCTAATTTGCTGGGAATGGCGGTGCGGTCCCCTACGGCACTGCGTAGGATCCTACGGTCTTGGTGTGCATCCGTGCGTCGCTGCGGTCCGGTCCCAGGTCGACGGGCACGTGCACCTTCCGCCGACCACTGGCGACAACATCGATGTACTGTGGAGACCTCACACCCCACATGTTGAGCAATTCGGCGGTACGTCCACCCGGCCTCCCGCATGCCCACTATACGCCCTCGCTCAAAGTCCGTCAGCTGCACATACGGTTCACGTCCACGCTGTCGCGGCATGCTACCAGTGTTAAAGACTGCGATGGAGCTCCGTATGCCACGGCAAACTGGCTGACACTGACTGCGGCGGTGCACAAATGCTGCGCAGCTAGCGCCATTCGACGGCCAACACCGCGGTTCCTGGTGTGTCCGCTGTGCCGTGCGTGTGATCATTGCTTGTACAGCCCTCTCGCAGTGTCCGGAGCAAGTATGGTGGGTCTGACACACCGGTGTCAATGTGTTCTTTTTTCCATTTCCAGGAGTGTAGTTCCGTAGTAATGCGGTCAGTTGTACAGGTATGTCGAAGCACCAGACAATCTATAGTCAGAGGGGTGTTATACAAGCAATGTAAAAAAAAAAGAAGAAAGAAACATAACTGACAAGCTATTCAGTAGGATATTATACCATACATAAACAGTCTTGCTCCTTGCATGAAGGTGACCTTCACGTCGCGGAAAGGGCGACTGCAAAAATCCACCAGAAATTCCTAATAAACAGACTTCTATCATACAGCACCATGGAGTGAGAGCCGATTAAAGGCATTAAAATGTAGAAGAGGACAAGGATGAGGGAGAGACTAATGGAGGAGGAGTACATTGGAGCGTCTATTTTTAATTGTTACCTACTTTACGAGAGTGAAAAACCGCTCGAAGGAACAGAACTCGCCTGAGTTTTAGTGCAAGTATTTCCGTTTGAGAAATAAGGCCTCTGAGAAGGCAGTTGACATTGTGAGAGGTGGAGGAGTGACACAGGGCAACGACCGAGCGGCTGCGGCACGCAACGAGCAGGCGGCTCACGCAAGCTCAACAGCCCAGCCACTTCCTGTCTCACTCTGATGTCAACCGATAAGCAGATACCTTGGCATTGCCTTTTCTCGTGGGTTTTAGGGTATTGTGTCATAGAGACTGTACCCGTAAAATTGATGTTAACATTTTATAATGCGACTGATTGACAGAGTTCCGTAATTATGTTGTTATCACTTTTTCATAACATGTCATGTGGGACGAAATGAGTGAAGTAATGGAGTGGCAAATTTACTTCAGCGGGAGCAGGGTGCAGCAGTACTGAGCAGCAACGCAGCAGTACATTTATTCGGTTGTTGTCCTTTAAGGCAAATAAATAAGATTATAGTCAAATCCTTCTTCAGGTATTGTTCTAAGTAATTTATTAGGTCGCCAACGGATATTAACAATTAATGTCGGATGATCGGTAGTACTGACCGTCGAGTATGACGTTATTAGAAACGGAGCACAAGCTCGGATGGGGCAGGATGAAGAAAGAATAAATATTAGGGTCTAACTTCACGTCGACAACGAGGGCGTTCTGGACAGATCACAATTTCGGACTGGCGAGGGACGTTGAAGAATATCAACTGTTTCCTATTCACAGGAACTACCCCGCCATTTGCCTTAAGAGAGCAAGATAAACCAAGTAAAATCGTAATCTGAGTGGCTAGAGTGGGATTCGAACCACTGTCCTCCATAATACGACTTCAGTGTCTTATCACTGTGAAACACTCAGTGCCTCATTATGTGTCCTATAGACCTATTAGACCTATCCCTTCTTTTAGTCAAATTTTTGGGCCACAAATTTCTTTTCTCCCCAGTTCGATTCAGTACCTCTTTACTAGTTATCCGAGCTTCCCAGCTATTAATTGCAACTCGCTACTGTGCTCCCCGAACCACACTATCACTCTCCTCGCCCTGTGACATGGGGCACTGTTTTGTCAAAAAATATTGACGTGAAATGTGATCGTCATGAAGGGATGTACGTGGTCTACAATCAGTGTATGATATCCTTGGTTATCAGGGTGCCTTATACGAACTCCACTGGACCCATGGATGCCCACGTGAATATTCCCTAGGGTATAATGGAGTCGCCACCGCTTGTGACCATCCCACAATATGGGTGTTAAGGAGCTGTTACCCTGGAATACGACGGACTGGTGTCCTCCCATCGGTATGATGAAGGTATCGCGATTCATCAGACCACGCAACGCTCTGCCACTGCGTCAACGTCCAGTGCCGATGGTCAAGTGACCATTTCATTGGTAGTTGCTTATGTCGTGGTGTTAACATTGACACATGCATGGGTCGTCGGCTGCGGAGACCCGTCGTTAGGAGTGTTGTTGAGACACACTTGTCCTCCGACCAACATTACAGCCTGATGTTAGTTCCGCGAGAGTTCGCCGCCTGTCCCGTGTTACTAGTCTGCCAAGCCTACATCTGTAATGAAGGGTGGCCGCCCAACACTACGACGTCTGGACGTGGTTTCACCTAGGTTTCTCCACGTTTTGAAAACACTCACTACAGCACTCCTCGAACACCCGACAAGTCGTGCAGTTTCCGAAATAATCGTGCCGAGCCTTCGGGCCATCGCAATCTGCCCTCTGCGATCGCGCCTTCCCATTCTAAACACGAACAGCACGCTCACTGGTGCTACATGCACTATGCGTGTGTCTGACCAGCAGTCATTCCTCTCCAGACGACGCTGCTTTGGCCTGGACGGGTTTTTATCGATAGCAGATTGGTGGTCATAATGTTGGCTGATCAGTATACATAAATAAAGCAGTGCTACAGGTTTCATTTAACTTCAAGGGGAGCTTGAAACACGAATTGGACAATGAGGTTTTGTATCAGAAAAAGCTATTCTGAGTGGCTCTTGTGAATGCTCTCAGATCTTAAACTGAGAAAACCAAAAAAATTGTTAATGGACCCTGTATCTTTTGTTGCTGATTTTGATCTGGCTGCCTCTGGGGCAGATAACTAATGTAGGAGCGGAATTGTGAAAGTTTGAAATTAATTATGAATATCAACAGACAAAATATTAAAGTAATGTATAATCAGTATAACGAAAACAGCCCGCGTAGCCGAGGTGTACCTTTGGCGAGGTGACACGAGGACATCTTGTTTGCGTCTCTCCTGGCGTGCAGCGCCCGCACGAGTGTTACCCAGTTACCTTCTTGCTGCAGCATGTGTATCGCGACCTTCTTTCGAGAGTGCCATGGCACAGGACGATCTTCATATTACCCCTTGAGACATCATTGGGATACACTTTTCAATTAGCAGCAGCGTCGTCTGCATCAAACTGATAAATGAGAAGATGTGCACACATGCCGTGTGCTTGGACGGTCGTGATCTCAAATTTAGTCAGTCTGACAGCCGATAGACCATGCAGAATATGGCTTCCGCACTCTCAAGACCTTGGAGCTCCCTTTCGAAGTAACGCCTGATATTGTGATGACAGCATTCAAACCATACAGTACCGTGATAGACCAAGTGGCTGAAAAGTGGCGAACGTTTGAGACGCGTCATGTCTTAAACGGTGTGTGGAAAATCAAGATTGAATTGACGAAGCACGTGCCAGCCTACGTTGTTATCGGGGGCTACAGGGCCATATATGGTGGACAGCCACGTACTTGTGCCAGTTGTGGCCGGGAAAGCCTTGCCCGATTGGCATGCATACAGTGTAGGCTGTTTCTCAAACTGGTCGGCAATGTTACAACTCCTACGACACCCACTGCATTCCCCCTCAAGAACGTGGCGATTACGAAAGCAACATATGTTGTTGCCCAGGACCGACACATCCTGCCGCCATTGGTGACCGTCATTTACGCGGCGGACCCTCACCTCCTTCCACGTAGTCACTGTTCGAACTGCCTAGGAAAACGACCACTCATACCCACAGCCTGACCCTCTTGATAACATGTGTGTCGAATCTGGAGCTGTAACGACTTCTGCCTTCCTCCCGACTGGGGCAGCGTCGGCTGACTGCTGCCCGCACTCCGACACGGAGCAAGATGTCCACAAACAACGGTCCCAGCGAAAACGCAAGACGAGACTCGTACGCCATTTGACGATTGCTTTCTTCAGAACTAAGAACAGGGCGAAGACCTGTCATCAGATGATGCAAAAGACTCCACGACCCAGGCAGGCACTGGGTAGAATTACCCCCCCCCCTCCCACTCTTTAAAAGCGCAGCCCATATGTCCCGTCACGATGTTGCAGCGACTATAGTACCTACGCCTGGAGCCGTAGGTCCGCCTTCTGATGCTGAGCGTGTGCACAGGCGCTCCACTGACAATACTCTTCAGAGGCATCAGCAGCTAAGATGGGGCCGCCCCTGGCGGACGCAAACGCTGAACTGAACAACTTATTGGAGGGGACGGCCGATCACATTTACCGCCTAGCAACACTTAAACTCAGTAACATATGTGCTCGCCATAAAATGGCCATGCTTCAGGACACACTCTTCGCAGCGGACACTGACATTGCCCTTCTTCATGAGATGCACGTCGAAGATTTCACAGGACCATTCAACTTGTGTCTCACATGAGTCTGCTACTGGTAGCAGAGTGACAGTCCTCCTCCACGGAGGTATACTTGCCAAAGACGTCGAGTATTTCTCTTACGCCAAAGGTATGGCTCTCACTACGCAAGCAGTCACACTCATCAATATATTTGTGTCGTCTGGACCTAGTAGGCGTAGTGAGCGATCTACGTTCTTCGTTGATGCGGTCATGCCCCTCCTTATGAGACGGCAGGATGCCTTGGTAAAGTGAGGGGATTTCAACTGCACCCAAGCACTCGAGGATCAGTTACCAAGTCACACTCTGTGCACAGAACTTGCCACAATTGACAATAACCTCCAGGTCGTGGAGTCGTGGGACCATGTTCATGGCGATTGGTATGGCCTTACACGCTATACTTGCCATTCATCTAGCAGCGTCAATCAGGTTTACATTTCACGCTCTGTTGTCAGGGCGACGAGAGTTGCCAAAGTGTGGTGCATAGCGTTTTCTGAACACGTGGCGTATATCTGTATCGTCGCCGTCGGCCGTCAGAGTGTATGGCACAGCCATGGTCCATGGAAGGTGAATCTTGCTTCTCCAGAATGTAGGCTGCTCATAGAGGCCACGTGGGACTCCTGCACTCCCCAGTGTGGCGGCTACCAGTCTGCACCAAGCCTGCCTCCAAAAGACCTTGATTGACTATGGCAAAAACGGAGCGATGTAGTGTCGACATTCGATGGATTTCTGTTACAGAATTCTATAGGAATGTTCCACACTGCTGCATTCGCCCTCACGGCAAACGATGATGAATAGCACCAAGGCCCAGATCACTATCCTCGCACCCCGCCACCTTGAGGAGGCGATCGTGGATCGTCGTGGCTCGCACTCGAGTCGTCCACGTACCATATCCATGTCGAAAGACGACGATGGCGAAAGGCCCTGATCCACGTTGTCACGACGGACGATGTATAATGCCTCGATACTCAGCATGTTGTACGGAACGCCCTTCACTCCCACTACCCTAAGTTGTACTTAGGGCATCGCCATCCCCAAGAGGTGATCGCGGAGGTCTCTCAGCTCAGTTTTGGCATGATCCCCCTGGCTGTGCAACGGATTGTATTGTAGATGTAATGGAGGAGGAGATCCTTGAAGTGATACAGACGTGGAGAAGCTCATAAGTCGCTGGGACTCGATGGCCTCCCTATGTTCTATGGGGCTTTCCAGCATTTACTGGCGCCAGCCTGGATGGACATCTGCCGTGATCTGCTGCCCGCTTGGTGCAGCGCCTTGGGGCCTTCCTCAAAGGACTGGTCGTACCCATACTTAGACCACGAGGTGGATCCAGGATCTGTGATTATCGTCCCCTGACCTTATCCCAACAGTGACATGAAGATTTTCACTCAACTGCTGGTGACACGTCTCAAGTAAAGGGCCAGTTATGTTGCTTCACACAACCAGGCATCGTTAGAAGGCGACCATTAAATGCGTACTGCACTCTGTCGGAATCGCGACATGATTGCACTTGCCCAGGCTCATCAAATACGTAGGGCCGTGGCCTCCTTCGGCTTCAGCCAGACATTTTGGTAGTGTTGACCACGGGTTTTTTACGGCTGTCCTACGACATATGGAGTACCTGGGCATCATCGTAGAGGTAGTGATGCTTCTTCTTCGCAGTGCGACGTCCATTGTGTTATACAATGGCCTTCTCACGAAGCCAATCCTGACCCAGGGCTCGATGAGACAACGATATTGGACACCTTCACCTAGAAATCGCTGGTTTGTGGGCTCCGGAATCCTCTCACGTATATGACACTCGGCGGACGCACTTTTTACTGCACTGCCTATGCCGACGGTCCGGTATTCCTACTTCGTGGCGGCGGTAATCTTTGAGAAGCATTGGCGCGGGTAGCGACCTACGGTGTGGCATCAGGCAGTAGTCGCAACGTCCTAAAATCGCATGCTCTGTCTATAGGTAAAGGGCTCCCCGATGGGTGCGTCGCCCTCCTACTAGTAAGAGACACGATACGTTTCTTGGGCATTGACTTCGCAACTGGCATGCAGAACACGATAGCCCTCAACTGCAGGGGTCTGTTAAACGAGATCAGAGCAAGGTTAACTGATCGCCGCCTTAGGACTCTAGAAATCATGCAACGGACGTGATATGCCAATATCTATTTGGCTTTACGCCTTCATTGTGTTGCGCAGATGGTTTTGATCCCGCTATCTCTGACCCGCCGTATGCTGGTGGCTGTGGAATCCTTTGTTATATGGGCATGACGTTTAAGGTCCACTATAAGCACTGACCCTCCCGAGGGAGACAGGGGCTTGGGCCTCTTTTATGTTCAGGACAGAGCAAAGGCCATATTTGTAAGCTCTCACGTGGGGATGTGGCGACGTTGGAGGTCTCAGTGCCGATCTCTCTCTCTCTCTTCCAGTACTGTTAACGGACACCTTTCTTCTACATTGGCCAGTTCTTCGTTGGAATAAGTTACATTCCCATCGCACTATTTCCCACACGCTAGACTACGGCGAGCTGCATATACACCAGCCTGCAACTGAGTAGGGCACAGGGCGTGAGTGAAAGGCAATACCCCATATAGAGTGGCGTGTTGTGTGGTAGGTGGTGAGAGCCACCACTCTTGATACGGATGTTCAGTCCGTTTGATACATAACGATTAACGGCCAGCAGGTGTGCCTGTATCTTGTTTCCTCGGTTGAATAACTGCGATGGGTTAAGGTCGCACAAGTGGCCGAAGTGGCATTGAACTACAAGAGATTATTATTATTATTATTATTATTATTATTTTCACATACAGAGAAGAAAGCTGACGATCGGAATTTCATCAGAAGATTTCGCCGCAAGGAAGAACGCCTCTGTTTTCGTGATTGCCACCCCATATTGCGTATCATAGCCGTGACATTCTCTGCCCTATTCCACTGTAATGCAAAACCAGTTGCCCTCCTTTGGACTATACCGATTTTCTGCGTCAACCATATCTGGCAAGGCTCTCATACGGCACAGGAATTCTCTAGCAGAGACCGGACAGGCGTAGCGTAGACAGTCATTTTAGTAGACTTGTTTCATCTTCTAATTGTTCAATGAATAAAACGCAGTCACATATCCCACAACGATATCTACAGGGTGACAATTATTGAGCTGTATGGAGAAAACCCTAAATCAGTTACATTTTATTCAACACGTAAGCCTCATTACAGATATTCGGTTTTAGGTTATGACATGCTCGATATGACTGCCATTTTTGGCGATGATGTGGCGCAGACGAACAGCTAAATTCTGTATGACCTTGTGAAGTGTAGGAACATCGATGCTGTCGATGACTCCTGAATGACTCTTTTCAGCTTAGCAATGGTTTTGTGGTTATTGCTGTACACATTGTCTTTAATATAGACCCACAAAAAAAAGAGTCAAATGTGTTCAGATTCGGGGAATATGGCGGCGAATCACTTTAGATAATAGGGATTAAATCATCTTCGAAAAGCTTCACGTACCGTTCGTTAATCACCGTACCATCAAGGTATATTCCAGAGGACATTGCACATCACACAGACACCTGTTGAGGGTGAAAAGACTTCTTGATCGCGAAATGCAGATTCTCAGTCTCCCAAATGCGCCAATTTTGCTTACTGACGAGCCCATCTAAATGAAAGTCGGCTTCATCGCTAAACCAAACCATGTTCACCTCAAAGTCCTGTTCGTCAGTTCTGTGAACAATAGTGTTGGCAGAACACAACCGCTGCTCCATAGTCCTAGGGCTTAATGACTGATTGGTTTGAATTTTGTATGGGAAGAGATGCAGGTCTTCAACAACAATTTGTCGCAGTGTCTCCCGGTGGATTACCACCTATTGTGCAGCTAGTCTGATCGATTTCCTGGGGCTGGTTTGAAACACAGTGCGTGTCTTCTCGATGTTTTCAGGCGTTTCACTCTTTTTGGACGACCGACATTGCCAACACTTTTATCACGAAAACTACCCGTTCTCTGAAACTTGTGAATCAAATTCTTGATTATTAGCACACTTGGACCGGTTGTCTTCAGCTTGAACTCGGTCGCAAACTTATTTTGAGCTGCAGGTGGGCTGTTATTTCTCACATAGTAGGCCTTTACAAGCTCTATATGCGCAGGGACGCTGAACCGTGACATTTTGACTTGCAAATGACTGAAACAATATCGCGTTTGCGCATTGTGCATGCTAATTCTCATCATGCCCCGCGGCCAAACTTGCAGTTTGAACGTCCTAACGCAAACCGTTCAGAAGTAATGACGATTTTGTTTCATATAGTTCAATAATTGTCACCCTGTATGTGATCGTTAAAATTTAAGTTATTCGTAACTGTAATTTCTAGCACTTAGTTGAAATGACAGCCTTTAGATCTGTGTAATCTATTGTGTAACCGAAATTTAACGGATGCCTTTATCATGTGAATGACGTCGCACATTTCCTTGTTTAGAGAGGGGTAGATCAACCGAAGTTATTCTCTCTAGCAATATGAAAGACCAAGACGACGAGCTAGTGGAAAATATGTGGATGCGATTGGAAAACATACAGATGCGCGTCACTGAAGAAAAGTCTAGAGGAGTACTTTGTCCAGTAGTGAGTGTTAAATGGCAGACCGCCGAATATACGTGCGAATATCAGTATAAGAACAGAATGGAGGTTTGAGAAACGTGGAAGAGACGGACAAGCTGCGTGCTGAGGGTTCAGCGGCGCGTGCCTTCGGGACGCCAAGGGAGATCAAGAGGCGCTCGGCGCTGTTTGCTCTCACAGCTGGCCACGTGCTTCGCTGCTAAGCTCTCTGCCATCTGCCCTATCTTGTTGTTTGTCAAACAGGACTTCCGGTGCCACACAAGCTGTGGCAGATGCTAATTTTCCCCAGCAGCTCCTAGATCTTTATGATGCATATCCAAAGTTAACTGAAAAGTGTTACAGCTATAAAGTATACCAACAAAATACTCTTCTGAGCCTCCTAATATCGTGTCGGACCTCCTTTTGCCCTGTGTATTGCAGAATCTCTTCGTGACATGGACTCGAAAAGTCGTTGAAGTCCCCTGCAGAAATATTGAGCCATGTAGCCTCTATAGCCGTCGAACTGATCTCTCGATTATGTGCCGTAAATATTCGATGTGATTCCTGTTGGGCAATCTGGGAGGCCAAATCATTCGCTCGAATTGTCCAGAATGTTCTTCAAACAAATCGGGAACAATTGTGGCCTGGTGACATGGCGCATTGTAATCCATAAAAATTCCATCATTGTTTAAGAACGTGAAGTCCATGAATGGCAGCAAATGGTCTTCCGGTAGCTGAACGTAATCATTCCAAGTCAATGATGGGTTCAGTTGATGCAGAGGCCGCAGTCAGTTCCATGTAAACACAGCCCATACTATTATGGAGCCCCCACCAGCTTGCACAGTGGCTTGTTGGCAATTTGGGTCCATGAGTTCGTAGGGTCTGCTCCTCACTCGAAACCTATCATCAGTTCCTACCAACTGAAATTGGGACTCATCTGAGCAGACATCGGATTTCCAGTCGTCTAGGGTCCAACTGATATTGTCACGGATCCAGGAGAGCTGATGCAGGCGATGTCGTGCTCTCAGCAAAGGTACTCGCGTCGGTCTGCTACCATAGCCATTAACGCCAAATTTCGCCATACTGTCCTAATGAGTAATGAGAAGTAATGTCTGGAACATTGTACACTCCTGGAAATGGAAAAAAGAACACATTGACACCGGTGTGTCAGACCCACCATACTTGCTCCGGACACTGCGAGAGGGCTGTACAAGCAATGATCACACGCACGGCACAGCGGACACACCAGGAACCGCGGTGTTGGCCGTCGAATGGCGCTAGCTGCACAGCATTTGTGCACCGCCGCCGTCAGTGTCAGCCAGTTTGCCGTGGCATACGGAGCTCCATCGCAGTCTTTAACACTGGTAGCATGCCGCGACAGCGTGGACGTGAACCGTATGTGCAGCTGACGGACTTTGAGCGAGGGCGTATAGTGGGCATGCGGGAGGCCGGGTGGACGTACCGCCTAATTGCTCAACACGTGGGGCGTGAGGTCTTCACAGTACATCGATGTTGTCGCCAGTGGTCGGCGGAAGGTGCACGTGCCCGTCGACCTGGGACCGGACCGCAGCGACGCACGGATGCACGCCAAGACCGTAGGATCCTACGCAGTGCCGTAGGGGACCGCACCGCCATTTCCCAGCAAATTAGGGACACTGTTGCTCCTGGGGTATCGGCGAGGACCATTCGCAACCGTCTCCATGAAGCTGGGCTACGGTCCCGCACACCGTTAGGCCTTCTTCCGCTCACGCCCCAACATCGTGCAGCCCGCCTCCAGTGGTGTCACGACAGGCGAGAATGGAGGGACGAATGGAGACGTGTCGTCTTCAGCGATGAGAGTCGCTTGTGCCTTGGTGCCAATGATGGTCGTATGCGTGTTTGGTGCCGTGCAGGTGAGCGCCACAATCAGGACTGCATACGACCGAGGCACACAGGGCCAACACCCGGCATCATGGTATGGGGAGCGATCTCCTACACTGGCTGTACACCTCTGGTGATCGTCGAGTGGACACTGAATAGTGCACGGTACATCCAAACCGTCATCGAACCCATCGTTCTACCATTCCTAGACCGGCAAGGGAACTTACTGTTCCAACAGGACAATGCACGTCCGCATGTATCCCGTGGCACCCAACGTGCTCTAGAAGGTGTAAGTCAACTACCCTGGCCAGCAAGATCTCCGGATCTGTCCCCCATTGAGCATGTTTGGGACTGGATGAAGCGTCGTCTCACGCGGTCTGCACGTCCAGCACGAACGCTGGTCCAACTGAGGCGCCAGGTGCAAATGGCATGGCAAGCCGTTCCACAGGACTACATCCAGCATCTCTACGATCGTCTCCATGGGAGAATAGCAGCCTGCATTGCTGCGAAAGGTGGATATACACTGTACTAGTGCCGACATTGTGCATGCTCTGTTGCCTGTGTCTATGTGCCTGTGGTTCTGTCAGTGTGATCATGTGATGTGTCTGACCCCAGGAATGTGTCAATAAATTTTTCCCTTCCTGGGACAATGAATTGACGGTGTTCTTATTTCAATTTCCAGGAGTGTATGTGAACTGAAGAATAAATATGTAGAACACTAATAACGTTTATCTGATTTTAAAAAGCTTTAAAAGTTTTTACATAAAAGTTTCGGAGGCATTACTTTCCAGCACGCCCTTATATATACACGATCCTTCCTTCGTTAATCAGACTATTTACAACTGAAAATTATATCAATATCGCTGCGGTAGTTCTTGAGAGTAGCCTTCACGCATAGACAGAAAAAGGCGTCGGGGGCTATTAATCTATTAACATGTATAGATATACCTGGAACTGGATCCCAGGATGAGATTCATTGGAACCAATGTACCAAAGTGGTCCCTTACTAACGTCTCTCCGACCAATTCATGAGTATTTTTCAAATTCATGGAGTCATTATCCAGTAGGATTGACAGAAAAACTCTTGAGAATACCCCATCTGCGTGAAATCATTACCCAGAAGGATTTACAGAACAAAAAGAGAATATCCAAACAAGAGCTGCGTGATCCATCACAAGCCTGTTAAGTCAAGACACACTTATTCTCTACAAAACTCCATTTCACTGCTGTTCACAGTAAAAAGGTTACTACTGAAATTCAGAAAATTCATTTTCTTAGAGGACTGAAGACACATATTTGCTACCTGCAAAATACGCATCGCGGAATAATACTGACGATATAAACGCCGGAACGTTGGCTAACACATAAGCTTACAATTATTCGCTCTTCCCTCTCAACATCCGTGAAGCAAGTGGAACTGGTACTCGGTGTGCTAAACACATATTAAATGATGACGGACTATTACAGAAGGTCGTTGGTAGAGGTGGAGATGCTTCAGACGACTGCCTAAATAATGAACACAGCTGAAAAAATCAGCAACCAGTTACACAAACAGAATTTGTCATTAGCTGGTTAGCTCCACTACTTGCATTATAGCAGCACTTTTTGTTTTGTTTCCTTGTACTATGTTTGTTTTATGTCAACTACAGTTGCGATTACAGTAATATGCTGAATACCCCTGTTTATTTTTGATGTTCGGTAATAGTCTACAATTTTAATCTTCTGAAGAAGGGCAACAGGTCCCTTAAACCAGTCAAGAAATAATTTTTTTTTTTGAGCAACTGGTTGCTGATTTTTTCAACAAGTACTCTTAGAGTTACTGACGATGGATAACGTACTACAGCTGTAAATGCAATTTTCTTAGCAGTATTGAAAAATAAACTGCTTTCGAAATATTTTCAACCTGAGTTGAAACACTTTTCGTCCTATACTTCCTTTTTCCTTTAGCAATTACATACGCCCTTAACAAAACTCAAACTGAACACTTACATTATCAAGGCACACCTGGTGTTAATATAACATGCAGAAATTTAGAAGTTCTAGAGTTGGAATATAGTAATATATTAATCAGCATAGGCAGAAGGTCGTGACGTGATAACCTGTAACATTCCTGTTTATGTTTGAGATCACTGAGGGATATTGCAAAACTGAAGTGATTAATGAGCTGTGCGGACAAATGATTGATGAAATGCAGATCCCAGAGCATATACAATTGCATCTCGTCAATAAGAGAGAAATTAAGAGTGACAGATTTCGAACAATTAATCCCTAGATACGACAGTGGATTGAAACCTCTATCACAGGTCAAGCAGCAACTGCACACATCTTTCTGTAGTGCTACATGGAAAAAGTAATGTCGTTCGCATGATGCTTATTAAAAACGATTTAATAACATGGTAGGTGGCACATCTGTATTGATGCAAAGGAAGTTGATGTATTTATTTATTTATTTATATAGTAGTTCTGCCATATTACCAGCATACTGATACTCATCACGCCTGAGGATACACACTGAGGTGCCGAAAGTCATAGTATAGCGATAAGCACTTATTCAAATTGTTGTAGTACCGTGTACACAAGGTGTAAAGGGGCAGTTCATTTGCGGAGCTGTCATTTGTACTCAGGTGATTCATGAGAAAAGGTGTTTGCCGTGATTATGGCCGCATGAGAGGGAATAAAAAATTTTGAACACATGGATCATTCAAATTCGTAAATCATTACGGAATTCAATATTCCGAGATCCAAGGACAACGCCAGATTTCGGCCATTACCTTTCATCACGGATAACGCAGTGCCCGACGGCCTAAACTTAACTGCGAGTACGACGAACGTATCCGTTATGAGGCGGAATTTGGCATTAATGGACTATGGGAGCAGACGACCGATGCGAATGCCTTTCCTAACAGCAAATGCCTTTGCCTCTCCTGGGCTCGCGACCATTTTTGTTCGAACGTTGGAAATGTAAATGTCGTGTGACCAGGGCCTCCCGTCAGGTAGACCTTTCGCCAGGTGCATGTCTTTCGATTTGACGCCACTTCGGCGACTTGGGCGTCGATGGGCATGAAATGATGATGATGATGATGAGGGCAACACAACACCCAGTCCCTGAGCAGAGAAAATCTCTAATCCAGCCGGGAATCGAACCCGGGCCTTTAGGATTGCGCTGACCGCTCACCTACCAGGGGCGGACGTTCGACCGTTAACGAGTGGAAAACCTTGGCCTGGTCAGATGAGTCCCGATTTCAATTGGTAGGAGCTGGTGATATGTCTCGAGAATGGCGCAGACCCCACAAAGTCATGGACCCAAACTGCCAACAATCCACTGTGCAAGCTGGTGGTGGTTCCATAATGGTGTGGGCTGTGTTCACATGGAATGGACTGGGTCCTCTGGTTCAACTGAACCCATCATTGACATTAAATGGTTATGTTCAGCTGCTGAAAACCATTTGCAGCCATTCATGGACTTCACGTTCGCAAACAACGATGGAATTTTATATGGATGACGATGCGCCTCACCACCGGCCCACAGTTGTTTGAAGAACATCTTGGAGAAATAGAGCGAAAGATTTGGCCATCCAGATCGCCCGACATAAATCACATCGAACATTTATGGAACATAATAGAAAGGTCAGTTCGTGCACAGAAACGTGCACCGGCAACACTTTCGCAATTATCGACGGCTGTGGAGGCAGCATGGCTTAATATTTCTGCAGGGGATTTCCAAAGCCTAGTTGAGTCCATGCGACGTCGAGCAGCTGCAATACGCTGGTGAAAGGAGGTCCGTCACGACTTAAGTGTTATCCCAGGACTTTTGTCACCTCTGTGTACTTTTCAGTTGGTCGATTATTTCATCGCGAAACCCTTTTTTTTTAATAATTGCATTATACTGACTATCAAGTGAGTTTGTTCAGTATCTTCATACATACCTAACAGATCCGAAGAAAATGCACTGCAACAGTTTATAACAAATAGTTACACAATTTTAGTAGCTTAATACTTAGTTCACAAATGTAGACACCACGATTACAACCACATTCCTACATTAAAATCATTTCTTTTTTTTTTCTTTAATGTCTCTTGTACAATTACTTTCGCTTAAATTAAAACGATGAGAATCTGTCAATCACTAAAACATAAATCATTTAATCCTGAAGTTTGTGAATAGTCCTACAGTTACGTTGTCCACTTCATCAGACAGATTGTCAGGTTGCAATTATCCATGGCGAAAACATCGGAACAGGTTACGCTAGTTCGTACTACGCAGATGATACTTGAAAGCTTTGTGTAACTGTAAGTAAACGTAATGAACAAGTAGGCATCGGTTCTTAACTGTTCGCACACCCATATGAATGCACTTTTAAGCGGAATGAACAACTTCAGCTCTCACGACGTAGCAATTCCACTTAATTAAATGCATGTACACGTTCTTTCAACCAGCTTAATGTTCGGAAATTTTGGAAATTTGTGGTAAGGTCTTACGGGACCAAACTGCTGACGTTATCGGTCCATGAGCTTACACACTACTTAATCTAACTTAAACTAACTTACGCTAAGGACGACACACACACCCATGCCTGAGTGAGGACTCGAACCTCCGACGGGGGAAGCCGCTCGGACCGTGACAAGGCACCTTGAACCGTGACAAGACGCTTCAGACTGTGCGGATACCCCGCGCGGCGAGCTTCATATACGAAAATATTTTTATAAGTCTTAATAATGTCTAAAAAATAGCAAGACTAATTTTAAAGGACCCCTGATTGTTGAGAAGCTTGATTCTTGTACGGATTTCTTCAATCAGCTTCAAGGCACAGTCGTTAACAGGTAGTTATGTGAAATGATCGACGTCATAGGTTTCGTGAAAGTGCATCAAAAAGAGTACCTCGAGGTGTGAAAACATTTGTATGTGGTCTACGTATGCTGAAAGCTCTCTCTCCGGCGTAGCGTGGGACCCAGTACCCCCCTCCCCCCCCCCCCCCCCCCCACCCTGATCAACACATTGCGCGACGGCCCAATACTTGAACTTGCAGAAGCGACATGGGAAAGAAGCCTGAGAAACCGCTGGCATATTTCATCACTTAATACAAGTGTATCAGCAGCACCTGCCCACAGGATAGGATTGTTCCTATGAAAGATACCACATTGTAATTCTGTGATAGACGCGTTGGTGGTAAGTTCTCTCTCATTTTCCTGTATGATTTATCTGTACGTCGCTCCGTTAAATGTTGCTTCTTTGAAGAAAAGGCTGAAGTATAATCTTTACATACATACCACATTGTAATTCTGTGATAGACGCGTTGGTGGTAAGTTCTCTCTCATTTTCCTGTATGATTTATCTGTACGTCGCTCCGTTAAATGTTGCTTCTTTGAAGAAAAGGCTGAAGTATAATCTTTACATACATATAAGAAGTTCTGGTGTGGTGCAAAACGTTTGGTCCAATAGCCCATTTATCTCTCTAATTGCACGCCACATTCCTGTTTTCAGGTTATGCACCGTTGTCGTATGATTACACGATTGTATAACAATCACTGGAAGCAGTCATATCCAGTAAATATCTAGGAGTGTGCGTACGGAATGACTGAAAGTGAACAATGAAATAAAACCAATCGCAGGTAAGGCAGAGCCCAGACTGATTCCTTGGAATCCCCCACAAAGGGGTAGCTTGCAGCACCCTCGTTCGTCAAGTACCTTAATAATGCTTGGCGCTTTGGATTCATATAAGTTATAATTGATAATGGAAATAGAGAAGATCCAAAGAAGGTTAGAAAGTTTCATCACACACTCATTAAGTAAGCGTGAAAGCGTCATGGAGGCGCTCCACCAGCTCCTGTGACAGACACACATTGTGCATCACAATGTGGTTTAATATTATAATTTCAAGTGCGTATGTTCCAAGAAGCGCCAACTGATACATTGCTTCTTCCCAAGTATACCTCTCGAAAACACCATGAAGGTAATATTATAGAGGTTCGAACTTAAAGGAGGCTTAACGTCAATAGTTCTTTCTGTGGAACATACGTGACTGAACAGGCGAGGATGAAGTGATACTGGTTCAGAAAGTAACCTCTAGCCTCTAGGCCACTACTACGTGTGGCGAACCAGACTAAAAGGAACTTATTCTCCATTACGCGCTATCTAAGCTATATTGCATCGCTCACTTCCAGCGGATGAGTGCGACCAAAAAGGCACGTGCCTAGTTACACGCTGCTAAAGAAATTTAGCGGTTAGCTATATCACAGCGCAGCGCGAGGCCTACTTACGTAAGTGCATCGAGCCTGCGTACTCTCTAACTTTGTGACCTATGCGCATCAGAGTGCTTTCCACATGTTTATACAGGCCGCGTAAGCTGTTGCGTCATTACTCTAGGTGTTGTGTCGTCTTCGGCAGTGTCCGCCAAGCTGTACAATTTATTGGCGTTTATCTGGTAATAAATATGCAACCAGTCGCTTTTTACGATTTATTCAACCATGAACACGTTTTCGGGCCACTGTAGGTTCATGGTTGAATAAATCGTAAAAAAGCGACCGGTTGCATATTTATTACCAAATAAACGCCAATTTAAATCACAGTCGCAGTTCGTCATCCACAATGGATACACTGAAAAGTGCGATTTATGTTCACCCCATCTCGCTCACCGCGGCAGAGTGAGATCCAGTAGAAAGGGCATCTAATTGAAGTGCTCTAGTAGCCTCCGCCAAACACTGTAAGGTGCCCTACAGACTAAATATTTAGAATTACAATGAACTGAACACCCTTAGCTGCTTACAGGCGTTGACATACGTCAATGGGGACAGATGAAAATGTGTACCCCGAACGGGAACTCGAACCCGGTATCGCCTGCTTACATGGCAGACGCTCTATCCATCAGAGCCACCGAGGATACAGAGGATAGCGCGACTGCAGGGATTTATCTCTGGCACGCCTCCCGCGAAACCCACATTCTCATCGTATTGTCCCGCACTACATTCGTAGTGCCCCCGCCCAATATACTCGTTACTCGCGGCGCGTTGCAGATTCCCGGCACTGTTCGTGCACTGTTTGTGCATTGGTACAGAAGAAGAAGATGGTCAAGTGGCCGGCGAGCCTTAACTATATATATACTCCTGGAAATGGAAAAAAGAACACATTGACACCGGTGTGTCAGACCCACCATACTTGCTCCGGACACTGCAAGAGGGCTGTACAAGCAATGATCACACGCACGGCACAGCGGACACACCAGGAACCGCGGTGTTGGCCGTCGAATGGCGCTAGCTGCGCAGCATTTGTGCACCGCCGCCGTCAGTGTCAGCCAGTTTGCCGTGGCATACGGAGCTCCATCGCAGTCTTTAACACTGGTAGCATGCCGCGACAGCGTGGACGTGAACCGTATGTGCAGTTGACGGACTTTTAGCGAGGGCGTATAGTGGGCATGCGGGAGGCCGGGTGGACGTACCACCGAATTGCTCAACACGTGGGGCGTGAGGTCTCCACAGTACATCGATGTCGTCGTCAGTGGTCGGCGGAAGGTGCACGTGCCCGTCCACCTGGGACCGGACCGCAGCGACGCACGGATGAACTCGAAAACCGTAGGATCCTATGCAGTGCCGTAGGGGACCGCACCGCCACTTCCCAGCAAATTAGGGACACTGTTGCTCCTGGGGTATCGGCGAGGACCATTCGCAACCGTCTCCATGAAGCTGGGCTACGGTCCCGCACACCGTTAGGCCTTCTTCCGCTCACGCCCCAACATCGTGCAGCCCGCCTCCAGTGGTGTCACGACAGGCGTGAATGGAGGGACGAATGGAGACGTGTCGTCTTCAGCGATGAGAGTCGTTTCTGCCTTGGTGCCAATGATGGTCGTATGCGTGTTTGGCGCCGTGCAGGTGAGCGCCACAATCAGGACTGCATACGACCGAGGCACACAGGGCCAACACCCGGCATCATGGTGTGGGGAGCGATCTCCTACACTGGCCGTACACCTCTGGTGATCATCGAGGGAACACTGAAGAGTGCACGGTACATCCAAACCGTCATCGAACCCATCGTTCTACCATTCCTAGACCGGCAAGGGAACTTGCTGTTCCAACAGGACAATGCACGTTCGCATGTATCCCGTGGCACCCAACGTGCTCTAGAAGGTGTAAGTCAACTACCCTGGCCAGCAAGATCTCCGGATCTGTCCCCCATTGAGCATGTTTGGGACTGGATGAAGCGTCGTCTCACGCGGTCTGCACGTCCAACAAGAACGCTGGTCCAACTGAGGCCCCAGGTAGAAATGGCATGGCAAGCCGTTCCACAGGACTACATCCAACATCTCTACGATCGTCTCCATGGGAGAATAGCAGCCTGCATTGCTGCGAAAGGTGGATATACACTGTACTAGTGCTGACATTGTGCATGCACTGTTGCCTGTGTCTATATGCCTGTGGTTCTGTCAGTGTGATCATGTGATGTATGTGACCCCAGGAATGTGTCAATAAAGTTTCCCCTTCCTGGGACAATGAATTCACGGTGTTCTTATTTCAATTTCCAGGAGTATATATATATATATATATATATATATATATATATATATATATATATACTAAGATGGTGTCTGTTCTTTCGCACATGTCAGGAAGAACACATACCATCTTAGTATATAAATATTTAGAAATTGGTTGGTTTCCAACGACGGAGATAGCATTTTCTACACACATGAAACGGCCTTTATTTCTCAAGATACGAACTGAGTAGTCATAGTACGTTACTTCGGATAGTCATGAGCTACGGTCGCAGGTTCGAATCCTGCCTCGGGCATGGATGTGTGTGCTGTCCTTAGGTTAGTTAGGTTTAATTAGTTCTAGGCGACTGATGACCTCAGAAGTTAAGTCGAACAGTGCTCAGAGCCATTTGAACCATTTTTTTGATAGTCACGTCAAAGTAAGCGGCGAACACTACTAAGACTAACGATTTTCTGATGATTCCCGACGTTGCCCGAGTACATATTTAATCCATTCTTCTATTAGTCCATACCCTCCTATCCCCCTCTCTGGTCATCTTCTTCTTTACCTCTCTCCCTGTCCCTCTCCTGCTCCCCTCTTTCTGTGCCTATCTCCTCCTTCGCCATCTCTATCTGACCATCTTCTCCCCTCTCATCTCTCTCCATGATATCACCCCCACATCAATAGGAGGTTGGTGATTCTTACCCCACAGTATTTCTCTCCAGATGGTAACTAACATGTACACCCAATTTAGTTGAAATCATTCCAGGGGCTTAGGATGAACTTTTTACTCTGCCTTTCCTAGTGTTACGCACATGTCAAATACTTTTCACGTATTTGTACACATATTTCACTTGTGTCACAAGAGAATTTCGTCATGCAATTCCATTTTCACATATATCAATGTTTATGACGTCACGTGTCATCCTGTCACGACCGTGTTACGACTGTCGCGACTATGTGTCGTATAATGATATAATTTTGCAATTCATCCAGTGGTTTATGTGGGTTCTGCCTGCGAAGTGTTTTGTGAACAGAGTTAGTAGTAATGAAATAATAAATTGGAACGTCATACATGATGCCGCAGTTTTTCACTCACCCTAGTATTTACGTCATATGTCCTAAACTATATGTTGTACAATTCATGCAGGCCCTCGAGTGCGCGGGAGCGCGACACACACACACACACACACACACACACACACACACACACACACACACGTATTCTTGCCCGTTTGGTTGCGGTATGATCTGTCATATTTCATAAAACCCTAATGACTATTAAAATCTGAATAATGGATAACAAGTAGTTAAAACAATTTTTAGGTACGTATAGGTGGCTGATCATTGTCGAGAAACCAGATCCAGGCACTCCGTCAGACGTTACAGAGAGCTAGTTGGTCTACACACTACCGTCGAGAACGAAATTCACACTAATTAGTCACAGAAGTAATTTAGAGTCAACGGAAGGTAACGACATTCTAGAACAAACTATATTCCTGAATTATAAGTATACCTGATGTCAAAGAACATCATCCATCTGTGGTTCTGAGCATTTCCTAGGCAACTAGTCTTAAAAATGAATTAATCTAACCAAAGTAATTCACAAACTACATTTTGTAAATGAAGACGACGTATTAATATAACTGCGTTATAGTCTAGGAAAGGATGAAGAAAATCAGTCAACCAGTTGCATAACACAGGTTTATTAGAAAACTTGACCTAGATTTCGATAATTATAAAATTATATTCTTCAGAAGGAGATAGACGCTTGTTATATATTGTATTGTTAAGGTACCTTAGAATAATGCCGTTCGGCTGTTGTCAAATAACAACCGTCACAATCTCCCTCTAAAGAAGATAATTTTACGTTTATAGGTCAAGGGTTATAGTAAATCTGTGTTAAACAAGTGGTTGGCTGATTCTTTTAATCCTTTCCAAGATTATCGGTATACAGTTGCTGTTTACAGCCATGTTAAGATTTTGTAACCGCTCGAATTTTTCAAGAGCAGCGTCTCCATACGTATATCAACTACAAAAAGCTGTACCGCTACAGATGTTGCATTTCTGACGGATTTTGGATTAGTTCCTAAGCATCTTTGGTGCACTCTTATCGGAAGGGCCATTGTTTTACAACGAAAGCGACGTTGTTTCCAATCCTAATGGAATTGGAAAAAAGGATCAGCAGCGCAGCGAAGTTTCTGTGAAATCCGATCGGGAGTTAGGTGGAAGCCGGGAGGCTGGGCAAGTATGTGGCTTTCCGCTGGGAGTTGAGTAATTTGATTAGGGCCAGCAGCCCTCATTAGGGCGCTGCGCCACTTACGGCGGAACCCAGCCACGCAAACTCCCCGCCGGCTCTGCTGGACACCAGATTCGATCAGCGGCTTTGCGCCGTCAACTGTCCCTGGTCTCTGGCCGTGGCGCACTCTCAGTCACAGCACTCCTACGCCCATCCTTGAACCGTACAAACAAACAAAAATCACACACGCGAACACGGGCGTGGCTGTAAAATTGAAAAATACTGGGAACGCCAGAAGCCGGATAATTAACGTGGCACTGGAACACATATTTAGCCTGACGAACTGCTGCTATTTGCTGCGGATTCGGGCCTTGAAATTCGTTGATAATTTCTTCGAGAATTCTGCATCATTGCTCATGGAATACAGAATTTTTCTAGTATGGGTGTATAATATTTTTCACTCTAAAATAAGAGCTTGCGGAGCCAAAGTACGAGCCGATACTTCTCACCATCTTGGCCGAACTATGCCTGAGCATAGATAACTGTGTTAACTTGGAAATGGTATCCTGAAGGGAGAATGGGGCATACAAGTACCCTCATATAGGCTGAGTATTCCACAGTCCAACCTGAGACAGACCGGGTCGAACATTGACTGAAGGTGCAACTAACTGGAGAAGTACTGTACGACAACAAACGAAAGAATGCACATCATCGGTCTGTCGTTCATGAACCTTTGCGAAACGGTATCCATGGCCTGATGTGGCTTTTAGATGTACTCCCACCTCCCATAAGTCAACGCCCTTGTCGCAGTGGTAACACCGGTTCCCGTCAGATCACCGAAGTTAAGCGCTGTCGGGCTGGGCTAGTACTTAGATGGGTGACCGTACAAGTCTGCCGAGCGCTGTTGGCAAGCGGGGTGCTCTCAGCCCTTCTGAGGCCAGTTGAGGAGTTACTTCACTGAGAAGTAATGGCTCTGGTCACAACGGCCATGAGAGTGGTGTGTCTGCTACATGTCCTTCCTTACCCGCATCCAGTGACCCCTATCGGCTCAGGATGACAAGTCAGTCTTTCGGTACCGTTGGACCATCCGAGGGCTGGTCAAACGGAGTTGGTTAGTACCTTCCACAAGAGTATACGAAAGCTCATTGGCTCAAATTACGTTCTCCCATGATGTGAGTAAACGATGGAGATGTTACGGCGCTCATGCTAATCTGTCTCCGATGACGTGAGACGAATGATACACGTAGGGACAGTGGCTGCAGGACACCAAAATGACGAATGGTTTTGATAGTAGACTATGGCTGTTCACAAGTTGATGTTGCCAGGCAATGAATTGGGGAGTGACCTATAGCGCCGTTTCCTTTCTATCTGCTGTTACAATACACAATTTTCGTCAGTGACCCATGGCACGAATTCGTTGTCGCACAAGGCAGGTGACTCTGAACACGGTAGTTTTCTCCGAAACGAGGTATTCGTGATATATTATTAACACATAAAAGCCCAGTGCCTGTATGACACAATGATGATCAACCGGCGATCAAGTCTACTGATATTGCAAATCTAGTTGTATTCTGCGCCGAATGACGCGTCAACGCCAGTCCAAGTTCTTGCTACACTACAGTCTCAAGACACTCCTTTCGTTGTGGCAATAGGCGCACTTCTTCTCTACCAGAGCTGTCATCCCCAATGTATGATTTTACCTGTGCGTCCGTCGTACATAAAACCTACCTATCGCTAGAAACTTTATGTAGGATGTCTCATTATGTAACGGTTGCAACTGTACTGGCGTGCAGTATGATCTTACCTCACCAAATGATTGTCCACACACACACGCACGCACACACACACACACACACACACACACACACACACACACACACACACACACACAAGCACACACAGCTGAACAAATTCAAGACTGTTTCAGATGTTACCACGACATTGTCGTAGGTTAGGGTCAAGCCGTGCAGCACCCACGTTCATGCTCCATACTTATACTTGCTGCAAACTTGTATTAACTCGTGATACTGCAGTTTAAATTACGTTAGCTTTGGCAAGTTATGCGAAACTAAATAAAATACAAGTTGAAATAAATGTGATATTAATAAAAGAGTGAAAAGAGTTGAATTCTATCGAATAACAAATTGTAGGCAACACCAATGTATTTGGCTTGAACGAAATGATGATTTATTCCATCAGTGAAAACACGTAAATAATTTAAAGGTTGGCCGTGCAAATATGCATATAAGCATGAAATAAAATAACAATAATAATCAAGTGCAGTAAAGAGTAAGTATTTGCGTATTTAAGTCGTAGAAGATTTCCCAAATACTTAATAAACACCAATGGTTTGTTAAATTCAGTGTCCGATTCCGCTGAACTATATACAAAATACCTGCCAGCTCACAAACAAATAAAGCTCAATATCACGATTAGCACATCTAAACTTGCAGCATCATGAGTCGATTCTAAAAATCTATCCAGTAATAATTAGAAAATTACAGCTGAACAAGCTCAGAGCTCAGTGCAGCCCATCGCTTAACACTCGTGAAGTTAGAGACGCAACAGGCCCTCAGATTTTAAGTCCCATTTAACCTCGAATTCTTCTAACTACGAACAGAAGCTAAAGTAATCACGTGGCCACCAGTCGCCCAAAATCTGCCAGTTTACCAGTTCTAAACCACGCTAACAGCTCACCAACACACAAGCTACCTCTACGCCCATACGAAACAGTGTGACCGCTTGAAGCAGAGTAACCGCTCAACGCACAATAACCAGGAGCGGAAGTTCGCGCCACCTAATGGGTCCGTTCTCCTGAGCCAACTTATAAAATAAGCGGTTCTTAAGATTTTTTGAAAAAACTAATTAAGCAATCAATGCACATGTTTTTGCACATTATTTACTGATCACTGGACAACATATTCTGATTTTTTTAAAAAAGAAATTCAGTCATCTTTAAGCCCCCCCGGACCCATAGGAAGAATTAAAGCTGCTCTGACCAAAATGAGGTTTGTCCATGATGGAAGTCCTGCAGTCTTCAAATTTAATCTGAAACCAAAAAACAAAAAAATTTCTTAATGATTTTATGTATATACACTGAAGCGGTGAATGAAAATTTGTACCACGGCCGGAAATTTAACCCGGGTCTCCAGAATACTAAGCAGGCGTACAAATGGCTAACTGCTTAGCCAATGGCTAACGTACCTGCGTAGTAAGCAGGAGAAACGGGTTCGATACTCGTCCTTGGTACAAATTATAACTCCCCGCTTCAGTCTATATTCATAAAATCATATCTGAATGAATCCAGTAAAGTATCTGAAACAGTGTCATTTCAATTTTGTTAATCTACACTGATCTGATAAAAGTCATGGAATACCTCCTAATATCATGTCGGACCTCCTTTTGCCTGGCGTATTGCAGCGAAGACGTGGCATGGACCCAACAAGTAGCTGGATGTCCCCTGTAGAAATATTAAGCTACGCCACCTCTATATCCGTCCATAATTGCGAAAGAGTTGCCGGTGCACAATTTTGTGCACGAACTGACCTCCCGATTATGTCCCATAAATGTTGGATGGGATTCGTGTTGGGCAATCACTCAGTCTTCGGGCCACAAGCGCCCCTTGGGACCATCCAACCGCCGTGTCATCCTCAATTGAGGATGCGGATAGGAGGGGCGTGTGGTCAGCACACCGCTCTCCCAGTAGTTATGATGGTCTTCTTTGACATTCGATCGAATAGCTCCTCAATTGGCGTCACGAGGTTGAGTGCACCACGAGAAATGGCAACAGCGCATGGCGGCCCGGATGGTCACCCATCCAAGTGCCAGCCACGCCCGACAGCGCTTAACTTCGGTGATCTGACGGGAACCGGTGTATCGACTGCGGCAAGGCCGTTGCCCGTTGAGCGATCAGGGTGGGCATAATCATTCGCTCGAACTGACCGGAATATTCTTCAAAGCAATCGCAAACAACTGTGGCCTGGTGACATGGCACCTTGTCATCCATAAGAATTCCGTCGTTGCTTGGGACATTAAGTCAATGAATTGCAGCAAATGGTCTCCAAGTAGCCGAACATAACCATTTCAAGCCAATGATGGGTTAAATTGAACCAGAGGTCCCAGTCCAATCGATGTAAACACAGCCCACACCACTATAGAAGCACAACTAGTTTGCGCAGTGCCTTGTTGACAACATGGGTCAATGTCTTCGCAGAGTCTGCGTCACACCAGAACCCTACTATTACGTCATGGAATTGGAACTCATCTGACCAGGTCACGGTTTTCCAGTCGTCTGTGGTCCAACAAACATGGTCACGAGCCCAGGAGAAGCGCTGCAGGCGATATCCTACTGTTAGCAAAGGCATTCACGTCGGTCGTCTGCTACCGTAGGCCATTAACGCCAAATTTCGCCACACTGTCCTAACGGATGTGTTCGTCGTACGTCCCACTTTGATTTCTGCTGTTATTTCACGCAGTGTTGCTTGTCTGTTAGCACTGACAACTCCACACAAACGCCGCTGCTCTCGATCGTTAAGTGAATGCCGTCGGCCATTGCGATGTCCGTGGTGACAAGTAAAACCTGAAATTTGCTATTCTCAGCACACTCCTGACACTGTGAATCTCGAAATGTTACATTCCTTGTGATTTGTGAAATGGAATATCCCATATATCTAGTTCCAACTACCATTCCGCGTTCAAAGTCTGTTAATTCCCGTCGTGAGGCCGTAACCACGCCGGAAATATTTTCACGTGAATCACCTGACTACAAATGACAGCTCCGCCACTGCAGTGCCCTCTTATACTTTTTGTACGCGATCTGTATGTGAGCTCTTCGCTATCCCATGAATTTTGTCACATCATGTACGGGATATAGCGCAGGCGTAAGAGCCCAGTGCCGTGATTATGCTGATGTGGTACAATGAATCTGTGAACTATTACATAGTTTCTAGTTTCAAATTATTACTTAGTATTCGTTGTCTCCCATTTTGCGATAGGCACCATGTTTAGTTCCTTCTCCCTTCCTCACCCTTTCCGTCCAAACGCTAACCGCTTCTTCCACCACAAATTCACACGCATCTTAAGTTCAGAAAAGATAATGTATTGTTTAATCAACAACATTTTGCACTGTAGAAAGTGTTCAAAATGGCGACCACAACATTCAGTACAGGCGTGACAGCTTCATAGCAAATTCCAGCGTCCTCTTCCAAGTACAGGAGGGGTCGGACGAACCTCATTAGACGCTGCAAGTATCTTTGGAAGAAGTGTTACTTCGTGTCACGAACGCGAAGCTTTTGATATGGCCCCACAAACAAAACCAAGAGAAGTCAGATCAGGGGTGTGATCCCCTCTAATCCAACGCCTGGGATGTGGCATGGAGTGCGTCATCAGGTACTTCCACAGAAAAGTGTACAGATGCTCATTCTAGTTGAATCTACATCCGACGACGCATTTTAAGTGGTGCATCCTCTTACAGTTCTGGAAGAACTAGTTCGGTGAAGACCTTATATCCCACTTCACTGTTGGACGACACCACGAAAGGCCAGCAACACCGAATGGATGCAAACGACTCGAGAGTGCAGTCACTAGAGGTAGATTGTGCGGTCAGCATATGATCTTCAAGGTCTATGAACATCGTATAAGTGAGTACTTCTGCGTACGCTTTCGTGACGAGACAGGTTTCCTGACAGTGAAGATCACCCTGTTACTCTGAAATGAAATGATCGTATGTCATTTTTGGTTGACGCCACTTCGGCGGCTTGCTCGTAGATGATGGTGAAATGATGCTGAGGACAACACAACACCGAGCACGCAGTGGATAAAAACTCCAACCAGGCCGGGAATGAAACCCGGGCCTTGTGCGTGGTAGTCACCCAGGCTGACCACTCAGCTATGGAGGCTGATTTAGTGCGGTGTCACTGAATGTGACAGTAGTCAGATTAATCCTGGTAGTGTAAAGAAAGTTCAGTACCAGTATTTGGCACTCGCAGGTTTAAGAAGAATAATTGAGCACAATTATCGATTAAGTGACAATACTGACAAGTGATGTGAGGGCGTGTGAGAAGGTATAAGATATTCCGTAATCTAAACAAATCTCAACAGCTCTGTTAACGGTGTTGGAAACAACAGACAGGCTCTGGCACTGGGACTCAGCCCATCTGTTCCATGCATTTTCACACATATCTGTTACAGCACTATGTCAATACCACTCTCGACCAGATTTCATCCCAATAATTCGCGTTGTTCAGACGCAATCTACTATGATTGCTAATTAATACAAAAATGGTTCAAATGGCTCTCAGCACTAGGGGACTTAACATTTGAGGTCATCAGTCCCCTAGTTTTAGAACTGCTTTAAACACAACTAACCTAAGGACATCACACATATCCATGCCCAACGCAGGATTCGAACCTGCGACCGTAGCAGCAGCGCGGTTCCGGGCTGAAGCATCTAGAACCGCTCGGCCACAGCGGCCGGCAATTAATACAACACACACGTTTCATTATACTTGCGACTCAATCCACTATCCGTCCAATAAAGAAACAGGAAAAGATACAGCCGGCCTGAGCGGTCTTGAAGTTCTAGGCGCTACAGTCTGGAACCGAGCGAATATTGTCATCTCCAGTTTTGCTACGTGAAAGCAAATCGTGGTTACTAATTAAACGGGACGCGTCTTATACACAAGCTAGTGATACGAGATCTGTGTTTTAGACTACGGAACACTACTGTTTAGGAGTTAGACCTAGACCTATCAAAAATATTATTGCAAAGAATTAAAAATAAAGAGAAAGCACTTGGAGACCACATGGAAGTTTGCAGAATTTTGAAATTGGCATACGAGATGTTCAGGATCAGGAAAAAACATGGAACCACGAAAATCACAAGACATTATCATGCCTTATATGATGTAGGAAAACCGTTGGTTTCCAAAACAGCTTCCGGAATTGATAAGCGCAAGTCCTCTGTGGTTCTCAAGACTATCTTATACCATTCTTTCTGGAAACTTAGTGGCAATTTCAGGTAACTGTGATGGAGATGGACAGCAATTAGGCACAATTGTCTGCACAGCAGACTGCAAAGGCTCAATGATATTGAAACCTGGTGACTGCTGTGGCCAAGGGAAATTCGAAAATTCATCCTCTTACTCTCAAAACCAATCCTGAACGATGCGAGCTGTGTGAACAAGGGCCCTATCGTTCTCGGACACACCATTGAGGGACAAACATTATACCATAGGTTAAAACTGACCACCTAAAATAGTTAAATATTTCCTGACAATAATTCGACCGCGGAATTGTAGGATATGACTGTCCAAATCATCACCGAACCTCCACGATGTTTCATTCAAAAGACGTAAACTCGGTCAGAAGTGGAAAATAGTGTGAAACAAGAATCATTCGAGCAAATTACTTTCTTCCATTGCTCCACAATCCACGCTTTATGTCTTCGGCACCAGGTTTTCCTGTTAAGAGCGTTTTCATCAGTGGTGAGTGGTTTGCATCCCACCTCGTACTGCAAATCCAAGCTTATACAACTCCCTTCGTGTTTTTTTTTTATGCTGACAAATTTCTTGTGTGCGACATTCGGTCTTCCGCCTCTCTTTCAGCTGTTCTCCTCTTACTGTTCGTCTCAATCTTCTTCTCCGACCATGTGTCACGATCACTCAACACACACTTTGGCCTGCGTTGTGTCATAGCGGATGACATTTTTCCGCTTTCCCTGTATGCAGCAGAAATCTTAGATACAGTGCCTCTTGAAACACCAATCACTTCGGCTCCCTTGATTAAGGGAGCACCCACCATACGAACACCAACAATTTGCCCAAGTTATAAATCAGTTAGCTCCGATATATTGCACTCATACCTACACGGAAAACTGTTCTGACTACGGCTGCCACTTGAGGACATTGCACAGGTCTGGTTTGTGGACAAATACAACCCGAGCTTGCATTTCTTGTTGTGTTTACAACCCCTGCGTTGATCTACAACCACTGGGAGGACCTTGGAAAAGAGGGAGAGATACAGTCGGAAAAGACGATTATTTTAAGAGCAAGAAAATAAAGTAATGGAGAGGATACTGGGTATGCCGTTTTCGAAGGAACCATTCTGGCATTCGTCTGAAGTGATTTAGAGAAACTTATCTTGATGGCCGGCTTCTATTTCAACTGTTGTCCTGCCTAGTGTCGTATTCATTAGTACACCTGGCACTATGGGCCACTGATTCACATGCAAGTTTTGTGTCAACAGTCCTTTCAAGTAACATCATTGAACGTATCCATATTTGAACCCATTCACGTGACTTTTATCTGTGAAGGCGGATGTCGACTTCGTGAATAATTTGTAATCAAAGTATAGATGTTTACAATCCAACGTAAACCTGTGAATGAGCAGCAGCGTCTCGCAAATAAATTACGTTATTAATACCACGTCTACTTTTTTCTCATATTATTTAACCTGATGACAATTACCGGGCGATTGTCATCAACTATTCTGTTTTATGTCTGCACACGAACTCTAATAAACATCGTGTTAGGCAATATGACAACGCATGCGCCTCTTTAGTAGGGGCTTCTTTTCCTACCAACCTCATTATGACACTTCTAATCTTTTCCTTCTACAATGTCATTGTAAGTTTTTGGTTTTAATTATTTTTGTTTTCTTAGTTATAAATCATAACATGATTGTAGGTAACAGCGGAAATGCCGGCCGGAGTGGTCGGGTGGTTCTAGGCGCTTCAGTCTGGAACCGCGCTGCTGCTACGGTCGCAGGTTCGAATCCTGCCTCGGGAATGGATGTGTGTCATGTCCTTAGGTTAGTTAGGTTTAAGTAGTTCTAAGTTCTAGGGAACTGATGACTTCAGCAGTTAAGTCCCATAGCGCTCAGAGCCATTTGAACCATTTTTGAACAGCTGAAATGATAAAATGGTAAAATGATGAATGTAATACCAGGGGTAAGTAAATGAATAAGAAAAATATATTATCATTCACGGCATTTACCAAAACGACGGTTGTGTCGTATTTAACAAAAATGTCTACCTTTGGCAAATGCATCTACATTTCAATGTCGCATACAACCTACAGTAAAACAATAAACCAAAATGATTTCAGGAAACAGCCTAAGTAAATATTTTTCTTATTGAAACATGAAAATAGTTAGCAAGACCGTCTACGTGTGTTGGGAAAGGAACTTAAAAAACAAGAAGGCGGTTGCAGTTGTTGGCCTTGCGGCTGGCTCCGTCACGTGGCCTCGCAGACTGTTCTATCGATCCTCGTAAAATTTAGACTCGCCACGTGCGAAGAGTAGACCGGGTCAGGGATAGCAGTTGGCACGGATCAACTTGAAGTTTGCCCGTCTCTGTCTAGTACGTTCCGACAGCACTTCTGTGGAACCATTTAGAGTACATGTCTAATGCTCTTGTGCCTTTCGTCTCACTCCCGCCATTTTTTCATTTTTGATGTCCTGCCAGTTTCGAATAAAATAAGGAAGGAAGACTGGGATGTAATGTCCCTTCGACGACAAATCCTTAGACGCAGAGCACTTCTCGGATTGCACAGGAAATGGGCTGTGCTATTTTGAAAGGAATTCGACTTTATGGAAAAACGGGAACCACGAAAGACCTAAATAATTGCAAATAGCCCCAACTTGTAGCTCTGAAAATCCACTAAGTATATTTTACATTTTATCAATTTTTATCGCCTTGGACTAAGACAGGTCGTAATCAGATGACTGCAATACAGTCAGGAACACTGAATACCGTCACAGAACCTTTTGCTATAACATTTTTTCGAAATTATTTCTCTGACTGAATGGCTCTGAGCACTATGGGACTTAACTGCTGAGGTCATGAGTCCCCTAGAACTTAGAACTACTTCAACCTAACTAACCTAAGGACATCACACTCATCCATGCCCGAGGCAGGATTCGAACCTGCGACCGTAGCGGTCGCGCGGTTCCAGACTGTAGCGCCTAGAACCGCTCGGCCACTCCGGCCGGCAACTGCGAGTTTCCTTGACATCAGCTGTATTAGGTGTACATCTACCTCTTATAACAGCATACGAAAATTTTTGCCGACTAGGTCTTGAACTCACATTTCCCACTTATCGCGAGCAGTCGCCTTATCCTCTTCGGCTATCCGTACACGCTCCACGGACTGACCCAAACCTCGGTACGTCACACTGCCTACATCCTTAGATCGTAGTCCAATAAATTCACCACTTAATGCTCGTAACATTGCTTGGACTCCGACAGCAGGGAGAATGAGACAACAAGGAATCGAGACCAGTGTTGTTATCATCGTGTGCCCGCCTTAACCTGTAATCCTTTCTTGCATATCTGAAAGAACAGACATTGTTGACGATCCACAGTTCTAAGAAATATTCCCGAAATTAATTCGCTGACTATGAATATCCTTGACATCAGCTGTATTAGGTATCCAATTGTGACATACGAAGATGTATATGCCGGTCTCGAACTCGGAAGCAGTTTTATCACTATGCTTTACGCCATCAGCAGCACAACCGGACACATATTTAAGTTTTAATATTAATTATGGCACGATACCGTCTCGCAAAGCAACTTGAATGCGAAGGCCTAGCACAGAAACACTACAGGACAAAGGGGTACGTAAACTATGTTTCATTCCTAGGTGGTGCCTCACTTCATACACTTGTGTCCAATAGTAAAGCAAACAACCGCTATTTCCCCGTTCTGTGTTTAACTCACGATATAATCATACCAACTGTCAACATATGTCCGTACGGTCGTGTTCTACACGGAAAATAGCATTCCGGTCAACGGACAATTACGACAACGATGACGTCAGGGCACCTATCAAACTTGGAACTCTCACAAAATAATACGGGTGAATAGGCAAGGTTTAACTGCTGCCAGGCATCGTGATGAGATCTTGGGGCCTCATTTGCGGTTTTTGTGAGGTGCTATGGTTCGTACTGATGAACGATAGTGCTCGACTTCATAGAGCACGGGTGGGTGATGTTTTCTGGGATATGGAAGATATCACACCCATGGCGGCGCATGCTCTTTCTCCCGATCTGAATCCTGTAGAGCAAGTGTGGGATGCACGGGGAGACAGGCTGCATCACGTCAGCTTTAACCAACCACTCTCCAAGACTTGCGAAGACGTCTGCACGGGGGAACGGCCGTTATTGCATCAACATGAGATTGATGACATCATTCACAGAATGCCCCGTTGTTGTCATGCCTCTATTGATGCCAGAGATTGTCACACCCCATACTGAGCATATTAACCAGCAGTTAGAACGTTTGTGCAAATCCGTTAAGTCCGAAAAAACGAAGAACACTTTTGTCTACCGTTATGCATGTTGCAGTTGTTTACATTGTGTACTCTTTAAATTTTTTCTGCTTAACAAAATTTCCGCTTGTTGCTTTAAGTTTGGACACCAGAGAATATTCGTAAGGACAAACCGTATTGTGTTTCCCTAGTCGTATATCCCGTGATTTAGAGCAGAAAAACATGGATTAAGACGGCATACAGTGGACTGTGTCGGAGTTTCTTAAAGTGATTGAATTATGGGTACTACTAGTTACTACTGTATACATAGTCGACTTATAAGTATTTCTTTAAGCACCTCGGTGAGAAGCGACGAGTGATATTTACCAACCTATCTGTTCCACGACACTGTTGTGAACTGGGAAATTAATTGCTGTTGTGCAGTACCATTTTTCTTCGGGTAGCCCCAGAGTTGGACAATCATCGCAAAGGCGCTCAGCATGCAGTCATAATGGGGCAAAGTAGCGTTGTGGCATACTATGGCGCACGTACCGAGTATCATCGAAATTGTCCAACAAACAGATAGAACGGTTCAGCACAATTATCCAGAGTGTTCGAGGATAGAATTGACACCACGATCTACAGCCCGGTAGTAGCCGAACGCTTGCGGTCGCTTTCATATGCATAAACATATTTTGAACCCTCCAGCGTCTTTTCTTCCTCGCTTTGCTTCCGGCATCACTATACTTACGAACATACAGTAGCACTGCTTCTCTCCATGTGTGTGCTATGGACCCACATAGGGTTGACAGGTCTCCAACTTCCAGTCCTTTACGCTCAAACTTATACGAAGCCAGCCTCTCCGATTTTCGTTAGATTTTTTAGCGATGAAGTAGATAGAGAACACATAACTAAGGCCTGTTCCAAGCTAATGGCGTAAACGAGAGGAATAAGGATATATAGATATACTAACAAATGCTATTCTGAAAAAAAAACGTGAAGTTGGATCACAGTAAAAACTCTCATTGAAGTGTCAAAATATTACAAAATTCATGGCAGATAAAATGGACTCTGCCTTTAAAAAGATTTTGGCTCATGAGAAGTGGACGGCTTATTTCAAATCACATCATAATGAATTTCATTCGGAACTATCTGAGTACCGAGCGTTCACTGGCTATTTACTTATTCCAATCTTCTGTTGGTCCATCTCATCCTTCCTCCTCTCTGACTGTCCATCTCCATCTCCTACCCTTCTCTTCTCTCTCCATGTTATCATTCCCACCCGAATGGGAGGTTGTTGTGCTCACACCCACAGTATTTCCTTCCAGATAGTAAATAATATGTATACCAAATTTCGCTGAAATCGACCCAGGGGATTAATATGCGGTTTTTGCCTGTGGCTTTGCCCGCGTACGCACATGTCACATATATTTCACACGGATTTGTACATATATTTCACCTACATGTCTAGCCAATTTCATCTTGTAGTTTCATTTTCACGCAGCTCGATGTTTCTGACGTAATATCTCCTAAAATAAGTGTCACACAATGATATAAGTTTGCAGTTATGTTAGGTAGCATATGTGAATACTGTCTGCAAAATGTGTAGCGAATACAGTTAGTTTTAAGTAAGCAATAAATTAAAACATCATTCCTCATGCGTAAGTTCTACTGCATGAACAGCGAAAATGTAGTAAACGATAAACGTTGTTCCTTCCAGCACTTTCTGGAGAAACTGCTTGCAAGAAAATGTTTCGTAAGGGTTTCAAATGTTGTGAAATGTTGATTGCAAGTCACTAAGTACTCTTATTCTCAAACAGTGGATGAATAAAATCTGGTTATCCGCGTGTCGAGGGTTACACTTCCTTTTCACCTCCACCCCGTCCCTTTTGATAGGTAGGTGGGTCTTACCCTCAAAGTGATTCTTTCGATACAGTAAATGATACGTGTAGCAGGTTTCGTTGAAATCGGTCCAGTATGTGGAACATACACACATACGCGCACATCACTACATACATTTTTATAATATGTACGGGTGCATGGTTTATTGAACTTGGCAGAATTTTGCAGTTGCAGGCCATAATGCAACTTCGAAAAGGTGTTCTCTTTCGAAAACCCCCAATGGACAAACGAGCGCAATAAACTTCAAGCTGACACAATCACGAAGATGATGATGTCGTGTGTGTGATTTAATATTATCCTGTCAGTATTTCCACGAAATGATTTTCAAGAAAAATAACGTTCTTCATAAAGTGGATTCAAATGACAGATATTAATACTTACCTAGAGACTACTGCTATTTTTTTATAGATGTACTTGAAATAACCGAAGTCATTGAACATCTTTTCGTCTTTGTCCCAGAAGAAGATAATCGTCCATTTCGTTTAATGAACAACTTTAAATTTATTTTGACGTCAGATCATCTTAGGAGGAAGACCGAGAAATTAAGAAGACTAATCACTGAGTCACTGTCTAATTACCAGACCGTAAGGCTGTTTGTTGGTTGTTTTAGTTAAAGCATATTTAACGATTATCTCGCGCAAGAAACTGAATGTTATTAAAAAACGATTGTAACTGCTCAACTGACTCTATTTAAAATTGTTTGTCCGGGTTTTAAGACAAAAATGTCCGGCTAAATATAACGCCGAAGCCGGCCCTTCTATTTCCGGATCTGGCAAACCCAGTTGCGCAGCACCGCTGCGTCATAAATGTGAACTGAAACACTGCGCCACGCTGAGAAACTTGATAACGGTAATGGTCAAATACAATAGAGGACGAAAATAGTAATCCACCGATAGCCAAGCCTGGAAAACTTCAATACATTATGCTGTTTCTCACGCACCTACATACGTATTTAGGTTACACACCGCCAATTTACACGGAGCCCTCTGTCGGCAGGGGGCTGAAAGTACGTACATGAAGAATAAAGATGTAAAATGTTAATAACGTTTGTTTTATTTGAAAACATTGAGTTTTCATATAAAAATTTGAAGGCATTGCTTTCCTGCACACCTTCATAATATGCTCCAACATCTATTTTTTAAGCAAAGATGACATTATCGGTCAACTGGGCCTAAATTCGTTCCCAGGAGCGACTAAAGTGTAGATAAACACTGTAATGGAGAGAACACTCCTGTGTGCATAGTGAATGCCAGAGTTGGGCTGTCGCTTGACAGGCAAGTATGAAGGTTAGCAAGATGATATTGAGGCTACTATATGCATAACACAGTCCATGTCTGAGGTCACATTTTACGTGCCACCGACTCAAGAGACCCTCGATTCTAGGTGAGCCGCCACCGCCAGATTCTAACTGCCGAGACTGACTCCCTGTTGATCACAGGTGTTACTAAACCACAGATGGATGAAATATCACAGTACGGCAAATGACTCGCTAATTCAATGGTGACACCAAGACCAAGTGAGCACCTATATCATCCAACCATCCAGAGCCACATGCCACATGCCAGCTAACCGCCCCCCCCCCCTTACACACACACACACACACACACACACACACACACACATAAAATGTAACTCTATGCACCATTTGCCACAGCGATTACTAAAAGCGCAAGAGCACCCCTATTTGACGTTTGGACACTTGAAAAAACGTCACCTGCACTGTTGATTCCCCGTTCATGTCGGTCCACCACACGATGCCCTGCATGACGCTGGCCAGAGGGCTCTGTTCAGGAAGTTGGTGGAGGTATTCTCTCTTGGAGGTTTGCTTCATGGCAGTAAATAGGCCGCTGATGCTACTGCCATCACCTCTCACTGGCGAACCAGCGAGCAAACTGACGCAGTGGGAAGACATCGAACTCGCATTTGGAACGATTACGTTCAATTCCCTGTCCGACCAAATCGATTTACATTTTGCGGGGTTCCCCAGATTTGTTTCACGCAAATGCTGAACTAATTCTTTTGAAAAGGATACAGCCGAATTCCTACCCCATCCGCCCTAAATTCGAACTTATGCTGTGTCTTTAATGACCTCATTGTCGACTTATTTTTAACCCCAAATTATTCTTCTTTTTTTCTTATAGGAAAACCTACTGTCCAATGATGTGCATCCATTTATGTGCCCACAGTAGCCCACATGAGACCTACACTTGAAAGAAGATGATGCACGGTTCCATTGCTTCCCAGTTGCGTCAAATTTTTTTCGGGATTACAACAAACAAGTGGGGGTGCTTTCATTACCTTCCTCCCTATTAATTCACCTAAACCAAATCCCTGTGAACACATTTGGGACACCATAGAGCGAGATGAACACACCTGGCATGTGACCTGTGAATAACAACTGAGGATTAATGAGTGAGAATGGTCTCTTTGTTTCAAGGTGTTAAGGTCACGACGCACTGTTGCTATCATCAGATGGATGTAGTTTTCACACTCTATTACTCAAGTGTCTCTAAATCGATTGTTCTTGAGTACAGTATGAACCTACAAGAGAATTGACGACTACGTAATTATCAATCCCACAAGGGGGTTTCGATTTTCCTCATACTTACTTAATCTGATTTTGGGGTTCCGACACAACAGTACGACGCATTTCTTGTACAAAATTACAAAAACAAAAACACGAAAAAGGGAGCTGATCAAAGTATGGAAACACGAAAAAAACGCATTAACATGCTTAGTATGGAAGACTGTTGCCATTCAAAACAGCTCCCAATCGTCTCGAAATGAATAAGGTCCAGTTAAGTATGGTTTTCAAGGAAATCTTATACCATTCTTCCTGCAAAATAATGGCAAGTTCGTGTAACGATGATGGAAGTAGATAGTGATCAAGCGTCCACCTCTCCAAAGGAGACTATAGGGGCTCAATAATAGTGATATATTGGTGATTGTGGTGGCCAGGGATATGCGACAATTCATCCTCGTGCTAACAAAACCAGTCCTGGAAGAAGCGAGCTGTGTGAACATGGGTCCTATCGTCTTGAAACACAGCATCGCCGTTTGGGAACGAACGTTGTATCTTGGGGTGGACCATATCAGCCAAAATGGTCACATAAGCCTTGGCAGTAACGCGATCTTATGTGTGTGAATTTTTCAAGGGACCAAACTGCTCAGGTCATCGGTCCCTAGACTTACACACTGCTTAAACTGACTTATGCTAAGATCAACACACACACCCATACCCGAGGGAGGACTCGAACCTCCGACGGGAGAGGCTGCGCAGTCAGTGACATGGCGCCTCTAACCGCGCGGCCACTTCGCGCGGTAACGCGATCATGCAGAGTAACCATGGGTTCGTGGATTACGACGGTATGACTGTCCAAATCGTCACCAAAACCCCGTCATATTTCACTCTTCTAACGTAAGAAAGTGAGAATAGTGTGAAACAAGACGCATCCGACCAAATGTTATTCTTCCATTGCCCCACACTTCAGATTTTATGGCTTCGGCACAATGTTTTCCCGTTTGCCGGTATTTGCATCAGTGAAGTGTTGTTCTGGAATCCTAGCTCGCCCTGTAATTCCCTGATTACGGAGCTCCCTTTGTGTTTTTTTGTGCTGACACGGTTCGCGAGTGCGACATTCAGTTTTGCAGTGACATTTGCAGTTTTTGTCTTCTTTTTTTCCTCACAGTCCTCCCTTGGAAATTTGTGGCAAGGTCTTACGGGACCAAACTGCTGAGGTTATCGGTGCCTAAACGTACGCACTACTTAATCTAACTTAAACTAACTTAAGTACAACACAAACACCCATGCTCGACAGTGGACTCGAACTGCCGACGGGAGGCAGTCGCGCAGGCCCGTTCAAGGCGCCTAGATCCTGCGGCTACCCCGCGCGACACACACTCCTCTTCAGTGACTCTCTGTCACGATGATCCAACACACATGTTGTGACTTCGCAGATGATGTTTTTCCGCTTTCCCTGTATGCAATGTACCTATTCGAAGGAAGGTAGGATTAGTGAGTTTAACGTCCCTTCCACTTCGAGGTCATTAGAGACGGAGCACAAACTCGGACTGCGTCAGTGATGTGGAAGGAAATCGCCCATGTCCTTTCGAAGGGACCATCCCGGCATTTTCCTGGAGCGATTTAGGGAAATCACGGAAGAACTAAAATTGGATAACCGGACGTGAGTTTGAACCGTCGTCCTCCCGAATGCGAGTCCAGTGTACTAAACAAATCTTCGATACGGTGACTCTTGAAACACCAAACACTGCGGGTCATTTGGTTACCGATGCATCCACCATACGAGGTCCAACAATTTTCCCACGTTCGAATGCACTGAGCTCCAACATAAAGCACTCACAACTACACAGAACACCGCTCTGGCCACGACTGATACTCGCAACGTATTGAAGACATTGCACAGGTGTGGTTAGTGGTTACATTCAAAATCGGAACCTGCATTTATCTGCATTTATGTTCGAGCATGCATTTCTGGAGGTGTTTCCATATTTTTGTCCAACCCATGTAAATTTTAAGTTTTTTGAGTGGTGTTGAGTACAAGAAATTTCGAACGATTTATCAGAACGGCAGATAGTGGAGTGCGTAGCGTATTGGTCTTGCTTTTTTTTTAAGTGGCTTTTTTGATTCTCGCTGTAGAAACTTTTAAATTCTATGTTTATTATCAAATCTAATGTTACTTATAGAGTACTGTAGCACAGTTTTACTTAAAATAATATATTTTACTCTTAATTGCTAATAGCATGAACACGAATATTTTATACGGAAGTGTAAAATCTCTTATCGTTAAATGAAAAAGTATATGTATCAATAACATTGTTCGATGTCTATAAATAGAAAACATTTATATTTCCTGAATGAGATTTTCACTCTGCAGCGGAGTGTGCGCTGATATGAAACTTTCTGGCAGATTAAAACTGTGTGCCCGACCGAGACTCGAACTCGGGACCTTTGCCTTTTGCGGGCAAGTGCTCTACCAGAGTGAAAATCTCATTCTGGAAACATCCCCCAGGCTGTGGCTAAGCCATGTCTCCGCAATATCCTTTCTTTCAGGAGTGCTAGTTCTGCAACGTTCGCAGGAGAGCTTCTGTAAAGTTTGGAAGGTAGGAGACGAGGTACTGGCAGAAGTAAAGCTGTGAGTACCGAGCGTGAGTCGTGCTTCGGTGGCTCAGATGGTAGCGCACTTGCCCGCGAAAGGCAAAGGTCCCGAGTTTGAATCTCTGTCGGGCACACAGCTTTAATCTGCCATGAAGTTTCATTAATATTTCCTGTTTAATGTTTTCCATTTCTGTACCAAATTTTAAGTTACTGTGAATAATCGCATTTTAATGTAATTAGTAATTAAAAATAAACAGATGTTTTATCAAAGAATTATGGTTACTATATAGGGTATTTCAAAATCTTTGTGAAAATAGACTAGGGCAGATAGATCACGTAATGGGGAACAGCTTTTGTGCTAGAGAAAATGTTCGCTAGCACTTCCCATCGAAGTCAGCCATTGTCTAAGACCGGTTAATCCCCGAAAAGGCGGCAAGGCTTTCGCGCTCTGTGGCATTCGTATGTAATGTATATTGCCCATAATCCAGTCATCTGACGTGAAAGATGGTCTGCGCGTAAAATTTTATTTCTCGATTCACCTCTAAAATATCTTTCTCCCGTTAGAGACATTAGTTCTTACGTTTTTTTGTAGAAAATTACTATGACTGCACTGAAGTATGTAGTATGTTGCACACTTGGTTAGTAAACTCTGCTAATTCGGTGAAATATTGTCGTCCCAGGGCCCCCGGATACTAAAACGTAACCTAGCGTCGCTGCGAAGGATCAGAGAACTTTTATCTTCAACGAAAATTGTTCCCTCTGACATGATCAATCATCCCTAGACGTTTGTGGCAAAGACTTTGAAATATACTATATGTTAATCGTTATTTCCATTTGATAATAAATTTATAATTCAGATACAAGTAAAATAATGCTGTAAGGAGGATCGATGCAGCGACTTCGGGACTGCAAGATTTGTACGCTACGCAGTCAGGTAACGGCGGCACTGTAAAGAACTTCGGAAAGCTTTTGACTTAATAGCATGCAGAAATTTTCAAAACTTCATATGCGAATTAAGGAGGTTTATTTAAGAACAAAAGAAGTGCATCGTGCCGCTCTAAGGAATTAAGAAATGTATGTCCAGGTACTTGGTACTATGAGTATGAAAGAAACGAAGAGGTGCAGTTAGGTCCGCTTGTCACACCTGTTCGACGTAGCCACTGGCGGCTATTCCACATTCATTCGTTACCGCTGGACTGCTACGATACCCTCTCCTCGTTCTACTTGGTCACCGTATTCACGTTTCGGGGTCTCGTTTATCATGTTGGTGACAGTTTCCGGGAGTTGTAAGCAGACGTGCAGCAAAGAGCACAGCGCAGTCCGCATTGCGGACAGTCTGGAAGCCTTGCTCGCGAGTTTTGCTGGCGGGCCGCGGCCCTCACGCAACTCCAGCTCCCCTGCAACTGCTCGCAACTTTTTGGGCCGCAGTCGTTTCCATTCCGAGCGCGCTCTCCGCATCCGTATTGATCTCTAAACGCGCAGCAGTCGCCGTTCTGAGTGATTTCCGATTGCTTTCCCAGTACGTTTCTTTCTTTGAAACCAACAACAATATGACGGTCGAGAGTTTCGAGTAACTTGGATGTGACATTTGTTTCCGGAATTTTGTGAGATTGGCGCTTCCCAATTGGCAGTTTCATCTTGTAAGACAAGGACTATATTATTTTCTCTGTGGTGGTTAAAAGTTCGAGACCGTCAAACCAGGCGGAAGGAAATGCTACCTGAACTAAATCCTGCTAATCGGGATGCTGATTGCCGTATGACAAAGATACACTTCCTGATATCTAAAAGTTACTGTTTTGGGAGGCCATTCAAGTACTGCTTTAAGGCCAGTCGCACTTCTGCTAACAAAAGCTTTGCACATAGTAAATTAGACAAAAAGAAAACCTATATATGCTCCACTAATCTGAATACGAAAAGGTCTGCCAATAAAATAAGCTAGCGCCAGTCATTACAGTTTGTTAAGCAGTTACTATGACACTATAAATAATCGTGCAGAGTTTTGTATCAGTTTTTTGAATGTCACCAATATTAAGTCCAAATATGCAACTGACTACAGAAGCATTTTCGAACATACAAGAAAATTCTAATTTGACTTCGTCAGTAATTTGCTACGAAAAAAAAAGGCATTAAGTCTCCAACTTGGCAAATTCTATGCTGCAGCAGTACACCAGTGTACAAAATGTGTGTGTGTGTGTGTGTGTGTGTGTGTGTGTGTGTGTGTGTGTGTGTGTGTGTGTGTGTGTGCTGTGCACACAAACATGAAACAAATAGCTGCAGAACGCAGAATAAAATTAAGTGCTCATATATGCAAATTAGACTTTGATATATGACTTGAGAAACTCAGTAGCTAAATGAAGTTTTGTTCTGCTAAGGACAGCCGCAAATTTCGAAATGCATTCAATATAAAATCAATAATAATGAATATATAACAGCTGGGGATGAATGAAAATTTGAAACGCGTCTTGTTGTGAATAAAATTATAAAAAGCAGCTGGTTGCTGCACTATGTTTCTGAGTAATTTATTGCAGGGACACTGAGCTAAACAACCAGTAACGTGGCTAAATTAATGAAAATCTAAGAGCATTAGAACTTTAAACTCAGAGAATCGCTGCAGCTACAAACGAACACCAGACTGCTTGAAAGTAAGACGCATTGAGTGTGTACTAACTAACAAGTCGTAACTGTCTACCTGTTGATATACTAACTGGGTTCAGTAAGGCACGGGCTGCAAAAGGTACCAAAGCGTGGGGAAATTCGATTCAATTGTTAGACTAGCCAATTCGGAAAAAGTACAGTGAATTTGAGCTTTTCCAAAATCCTGGTGCTCTGCAGGTAGTTAACGTCTCCGTTTAGTCAGTCAATATACATTTTGGCTCTAAATACCGGTCCTATCAGCGCTAAAGGTGTTCCTGTATCACGGGCCTTAAAATATCACGCGAGGTTCTACTTCTCTGTTTGACTGTAACGCCTTTCACATGTAAGTTAAGGTGAGTTCATTTAAGAGTCCACTGGAACATCCGAATTAATTCCAGACTGTACAAACATCGATCGATGATGGCTAAGCACAAATGTATCAAATCGAAACAGCGAATGTAGGTCAGAAACAACTGAGTCGAAAGCAATAAGCGAAAGTGAGAAAATTTCAAGTTATAATTGGTCTGCTGAAGATGATGACAATCCTAATAGACACACTGCGACAATGATTTTACCCATCCGCACAGGATCCTACAATAAATTACAACATTTGTTGGAAGTGATATGCCTCAGATTCTACGCAGAAGACACACTCTCGTGAGGAAGTTCTTTTCAGTCTCGGCAGGTAACTGGTACACAAGACGTTTCACATGATCCTGCAAGAAATCCTCAGGTGGTATCAGATCGGGTCAACGGTCTGCCCGTGAAACAGGTCCTTAATTTTCCCTACATCTTTGAAGGAACATCCTTCAGAGATGTTCCAGAGTTTTACGTCCAAGATGTCCATCATGTTAGAATTACGCTAGTGCACGAAGCTGAAATGGGATGTTCTCGAACAACTTGGAGAATATGTCCCTTAGAAACACAGTGTTCAACGGTGCAGTTAACCTGGGAGGAAGTATAGAAACACAGTGTTCAACGGTGCAGTTAACCTGGGAGGAAGTATAGAAACACAGTGTTCAACGGTGCAGTTAACCTGGGAGGAAGTATAGAAACACAGTGTTCAACGGTGCAGTTAATCAGGGAGGAGGTATACATTGGTCTTTTATTCCAGACCCTTCATTTACCCACCTCAATTCCCGAATGATATCCCAACAGTGCTGTACACTAATACCATTTCACGTCCAATTGATGAAGAGGTGACCGAAGGTCCTGCACCTATGCGATCCAGCACTGCTTCATTCAAGTCGGGAGCCTGTTCAGTTCGTTGTTCTCGTCTGATATTCTGTTGTGATACCGTTTTCCTGATTCCGTTAACCGTTGTAAGGCTTTGGAAACGTGACGAGGGTCGGAAGTTTCCTACTTGGGTACTTGACTCGATACAACCTGTCTCCACCGTTACGGTTTCCTTTTGCTTGTCCGCACACGAAAACCCTATCTGCTAATTAAGTAACAGGGCACAAAGAAATTTCATACAGACTGACCGACTCTACACTTCAACTTGTAAACGGAAAGTGCAGTGCTAGAGTCCGGACTGACCATGTCAGTTTATACATCAGTGTAGTATCTGAGATTTCGGTCCTCGTCCCACATGATGTATATTTACAAAAACTTACCTCCATAACTTTATTTTTTGGGAAGACAATTAAAACTGTACGACTACCTATTGTAGAGTTATTGCATGACACATTTGGCTTCTTAATTTTCGACTCAGTCGTTTCTGGACTAGAGTAACTTGAAATGTTTTTCTCATTACTGAAACATTGTGACTTGCAGCAGTAATTTAAATCTAACGTTATCTACTTTATTTATTGCTTATTTACAATATTTAGATTACGGCCCTTAGCATATTTAGATTACGGCCTTAAGGCTCTCTCTTGTAACTGATGAGAAATAACATATACCAAAAAATATTACATAACGATCACAGTAATAATAATTTGAATTAATAATAATTATAATAATAATAATAGCAGTAACTGTAATAATAACAATCATAATATTAAGAAGAAGGTGAATGCGGTACAGGAAACAAAAGAATGGTCGAAATATCGTACATCAAAAATGTATTGCACATAAGCAATCAAAAATGGTTCAAATGGCTCTGAGCACTATGGGACTTAAAATCTGTGGTCATCAGTCCCCTATAACTTAGAACTACTTAAACCTAACCAACCTAAGGACATCACACACATCCATGCCCGAGGCAGGATTCGAACTTGCGACCGTAGCGGTCAAGCGGTTCTGACTGAAGCGCATAGAACCGCACGGCCACGCCGGCCAGCTTCTCGGCCTCGCTGGTTTGAGTCTTTAGGAGTTTTTAATGTACTAAACGGTAGGAAAGGTGATTTTTGTTCTTTGAGGCCACCAGTGCAAAATATGACTTGTAGTGACACAGTTAGGATAATGGTGTACCATTTGTGCTGCTCTCTATATGAGTTTACTGCTTAAATCACAATGAGCTCATTTCAGCTTATTGGCATCAGTGAGTGTTCTATAAATGTATTAATGGGTGATAATCTTCATATTGTCAACTGTAACTATGATAGTAAAGGTATTATACATTCGATTGTTGTTTTTACCTTACGTGTGATATCGATGCTACCATATGCTGTCTTGATTGGAATTTGTATTTAGACGTTACTTGGACGTTCGTTGTAGACTTACTGTTATATCTGATTTAAAAATATAGATTATTCAATTTTTGTGCGTTATTTTCTCTCTGCACATCTTGGATGAAGTAGATCAGTGTCATTACATGTTTACACAGTTACCACTAGAAGTAGATGATGTGTCGATAATCGCTTATGTTTTGATTACTTTCTTAGGTTTGGTTCTGATTATGTTTTATACTTGAAATTTTGCCAGGTTTGTGTTGAGATTATTATGTTTTATTTTTATTTTTTAAGTAATAATTTTGCTATCGCTTATGGGTTGTGATGTTTTCTTGGTGTTGCATCTTTGTTGTACAGTGTTGATGCTGTTACTATGGATGTGTGTTACTTAGTTTCTTTGGTTTGTTTATTTTACGCGCTTTCTGTTTTACAATATCAGCAAAGTTTTTAGTATATTTTTTGTGCTTGAGGTCGGTTGGTTAGTTCAGTAAATTTAGATTGTTATTATGTGCGTCCTCCCTTGAACCATGGGCTTTGCCGTTGGTGGGGAGGCTTGCGTGCCTCAGCGATATAGATAGCCGTACCATAGATGCAACCACAACGGAGGAGTATCTGTTCAGAGGCCAGACAAACATGTGGTTCCTGAAGGGGGACAGCAGCCTTTTCAATAGTTGCACAGGCAACTGTCTAGATGATTGACTGATCTGGCCTTGTAATATCGACCAAAACAGCCTGCTGTGCTGGTACTGCGAACGGCTGAAAGCAACTGTAAACTACAGCCGTACATCTTCCCGCAGGCACGCAGCTCTACTGTATAGTTAAATTATGATGGCATCCTCTTGGGTAAAATATTCCGGAGGTAAAATAGGCCCCCATTCGGATCTCCGAGCGGAGACGTCGTTATCACAAGAAACAAAACTGGTGTTCTACGCATTGGAGCGTAGAATGTCAGGTACCTTAATCGAGCAGGTAGGTTAGACAATAGGGAAATGGATAGGTAAAATTTAGATATACTGGGAATTAGTGATGTTCGGTGGCAGGAGGAACAGGACTTCTATCAGGTGAATACAGGTTATAAATGCAAAATCAAACAGGGGTAATGCAAGAGCAGGTTTAACAATGAGTAAAAAATAGGAACGCGGAGAAGCAACTATAAACGGCGCAGTGAACGCATTATTGTTGCTAAGAATGACAAGAAGCCCACACCCACCACCATAGTACAATTTTATATGACAACTAGCTCCGCAGATGAGGAGGAGGTTGAGGAAATGTATGATCACATAAAACAAATTCTTCAGATGGTTAAGGTAGCCGAAAATTTAATAGTCATGGGATACTGAAATTCGATAGTAGGAAAAGGAAGCGAAGGAAAAGTAACAGGGGAATGTGGACTGGGGGAAAGGAATGAAAGAGGAAGCCGCCTGGTAGAACTTTGCACACAGCATAATTTAATCAAAGCTAACACTAGGTTTAAGAATCATGAGAGATGGTTGTATACGTGGAAGAGACCTGGAGACACCGGAAGGTTTCAGATTGATTATATAATGGTTAAACATAGATTTAAGAACCAGATTGTTGAAACTGTAAAACATTGCCACGGGCAGATGTGGACTCTGACCACAATTTATTGGTTATGAATTACAGACTAAAGCTGAAGGAACAGCAAAAAGTCACGAATTTTAGGACATGGGACCTGGGTAAACTGAAATAACCGGAGGCTGTAGAGGGTTTCAGAGGGAGCGTTAGGGTACGATTGAAAGAACAGGAAAAAGGAATACAATGCAAGAAAAATGGGTAACTTTCAAAGATGAAATAGTGAAGGCAGCAGAGGATCAAGAAAGTAAAAAGACGAGGGTTTGTAGAAATCCTTGGGTAACACAAGACATATTGAATTTAATCCAGAAAAGAAGAAAATATAAAAATGCAATAAATAAAGCAGGCGAAAGGGAATACAAACGTCTAAAAATGAGATCGGCAAGGAGTGTAAAATGGTTAATCAGTAATGTCTAAAGGACAAATACAAGGATGTAGAAGCATATATCACTAGGGGTAAGATAGATACTGCCTACAGGAAAAATGCGAACCACCTGCATGGATATCAAGAGCTAAGATGGAAAACCAGTCCTAAGCAAAGAACAGAAAGCAGAAATGTGGAAGGAGTGTATGGAGGGGCTATACTAGGGAGATGTAGTTGCTGGAAATATTATGGAAATGGAAGACGACATAGAGGAAGATGAGAGGGGAGATATGATACTGCTTGAAGACTTTGATACAGCACTGCAAGTCCTAAGTTGAAACAAGGCCTCATGAGTATAAGATAGGCTAAGGAAAGGCAAACCTACGTTTATAGCATTCGAAGACTTAGAGAAAGCTTTTGACAGTGTTGACTGGAATACTTTCTTTCAAATTCTAAAGGTGTCACTGGTAAAATACTGGGGGCGAAAGGCTATTTACAATTTTCTCGGAAACCAGATTGCAGTTATAAGAGTCGAGGGGCACGAAAGGGAAGCAGTGATTGAGAAGGGAGTAGTACGGAGTTGTAGCCTACCCACGATGTTATTCAATCTGTACATTGAGCAAGCAGTACAGGAAACACAAGCATAGCAGGTAAAGTCCAGGGAGAAGAAGTACAAACTTTGCGGTTTGGCGATGACATTGTAATCTTGTCAGAGATAGGAGCGGATTTGGAAGAGCAGTTAAGAGAATGGACAGTATTTGGAAACGCGGATATTAGGTGGACATCGACATAAGTAAAACGAGGATAAGGGAATGTAGACGAATTAAATCAGATGATGCTTAGGGGATTAGATTAGGAAATGAGACACTTAAAGTGATAAATCAGTTTTGTTATTTGAGAAGCAAACTAAATGATGGTAGTCGAAGTAGGGGGGATGTAAAATGAGACTGGAAATGGCAAGAAAAGCCTTTCTGAAGAAGAGAAATTTGTTGACATCGGGTTTAGATCAGGAAGTCTTTTCTGGAAGCATTTATATGGAGTGTAGCCATGTATGGAAGTGAAACATGGACGATAAACAGTTTAGACAAGAAGAGAGTAGAAGCTTTTGAAATGTGATGCTACAGAAGAACGCTGAAGATTAGATGGGTGGATCACATAACTAATGAGGAAGTACTGAATATAATTGGGGAGAAGATAAATTGTGGTAAAACCTGACTAAAAGAAGGGGTCGGTTGATAGAACACATTCTGAGGCCTCAGGGGGTCATCAGTTTAGTACTGGGGTAAAACTTGTAGAGGGAGACCAAAAGATGAATACAGTAAGCAGATTAAGAGGGACGTATGTTGCAGCAATTACTAGAAAGTGAAGAGGCTTGCACAGGTCAGGGTAGCATGGAGAGCTGCATCAAACCAGTCTTTGGACTGAAGTCAGCAACAACAACGTTATGTGCGTATCAAAATATTTCTTCAATGATGTACGTGTTTGCCCCCTTTTGCGCTTCGTTTAAGTCGTGTTTTTCTGTTTGCGGATGATGAAAGAATGTGAATGGGTTGTTTCCACTGTCTCTGCTGAGCCCCTTGTATCTAATGTTGAAGTTACTGCCAGTTTGGCCGATGTTGAATTTGGGTCATATGTTACATGAAATTTTATGAATGCCGGGGTGGTTATGAATGGGAATTGTCAAGTTGACTTTGCAGATTTAGTGTTTGAGGCTATGCATGTTTTGATATGCAAAGGCAATGTTAGTTTTGTTGAATAATTTGTTAATTTTGTTTGTTATGTTTCCTAGATAAGTCGTGGTTACGCATGATACTTCTTTCTTTTCGTTATGTGTGTGTTTAGTGTTATTTCTTCATGTATATTGAGCATTTTTCGTTGTGTTTTACTGTAGTATATTTCTGGTATAATTTTGGTGGCATAAATGTTTTATTGAGCTATGTATTCTAAGATTTTTATTTCATTCTGAGTGACTGTGTCTTCTAGTGGTAGATATGCCAATATGTCAAGCAAAGTGTAAACAATGCGAGTTTGTGGTCTTCGAGTTTACATGAGTGTGGGCTGATAATGTGTTAAAAAAAATGGCTCTGAGCACTGTGGGACTTTACATCTGTGGTCATCAGTCCCATAGAACTTAGAACTACTTAGATCTAACATGAAGCACATTAAAAAATTACAAACCCTAGAGATGGACTTCTGGAGAAGATCGGCAAGAATCTCCAGGAAGGAAAAGGTAAGGAAGACCGTTATAATAAGGAGAATTGAAATAAAAGAAAGAATATATGACGTTATAGATAGGAAGAAATTAGAGTGGTACGGGTATGTACGACGAATGGAGAAAACCAGAATACCAAAATTGATACTGGAGTGGGAACCGGAGGGGAGAAGAACAAGAGGACGACCAATGACCACCTGGCTCCAAAATGTACAGCACGCAATGAGGAGAATGGGCGCAGTGGAAGAGGACACACAAGATCGGAACACCTGGAGGAATATTTTGAAAATATAGTTTAAGAACGTTTATTGTTTGTATTGTAATTTCCAAGTAAATTATTATGTTGGAGAGAAGTCTCTGTACTGAGGAAAGCTCAAAATAATATAATACAAAAATTGATGATAATGAGTTGAAGCATAGAGTTTCTTGCGTTGCTTTGAGAAGTAAATCGAGCAGATCAGTTAGTTACTTCTTGCTATAGATCATCACACACGTACGTACTACGACTAGCTGAACATCTTAGAGCTCTAAGACCTCAGCGCTTAGAAAGGCGACCGCTTTAGAGAAACAACAGCTAGAGTGAGTCACATATGCTGCAATGTAATGGCTCGTTTGAGTGCCATTTTATGGCAAACGGCCGAGAAATTCAGGTCGTTATAACTAGGTACGCTCAAGTTTCACGGTAGAAATGCTAATGAGTGTTTGCTGCCCCCCTGCGCCGGCCAAGTTGGGCCGCCGTTTCGGAGTTGAACGGGGCCCCGTTGGCCCCCGAGGCAGAGCATCGACCACCCTGAGGCGCAGGAAGCAGCCGTCAGATGCGCCGCGCCGCAAAACGTGGCGCCGCCGGATAGACTCGCTGTCACGGGCTGTGGACAGAAAAATAGACCCGCGCACTACTGCGAATCAGCAACATTCGCCCTTCTCTTCACTTACAACGGAAAAGCGTGTGTCTAATAGTACACTCGTCACCAAATGAATTATAATCGCTATTGTGAAACTAATCGAATTATGAGGCCCAAGTTGCGCGTCGCAGCTCCCTTCGCCCCGTTTCGCCCTCCACCAAGGCGAATTTTCCAGACCTTGCCGCTTACCAGTCAACAATTTCCTCCTTGCCTGTGGTTAGTATTAGCTTCATTTTGTGAAGTGGCTCCTTATAGTACGGTCATTAATTGGGCTCACATTTAATAGTGCTGCTGGTTTCTCCCATGCGTTGAAATAAGAGAAAGATTTTCTAGCGAATTACTTGTTACGGAAATTTCATCTTGTACTTAAAAATTAACTAAGAAGTCAATTTTGGAAAGTGGTTCATAATACTCTACAAATGAAATAGTGAAATCTGATAAAATTTTTGAATTTTGTCTAACATCTAGAATCATCACAAATTTGAAACGGTGTAAATAATAGGTGTAACTGCCAGGCAAATACAATAGTTGCGTGAGTGAACAAAAAATTAAACACTTCAGCTGCGAGTACGTTGAAGCACTGGATTTTTCACATGAAAAACGATCAAGGATGTACACTGACAAGTAACCCCTTGAGTGCAAGGTCGCGAGTTCAATCTTTAGTAAGGCTCATTTGAAAGCGTCGTGTTAACAATTATGACATGAAAAATATTAACTGCTAATGTCTCACCATGCCGGCCGGTGTGGCCGTGCGGTTCTAGGCGCTTCAGTCTGGAACCGCGTGACCGCTACGGTCGCAAGTTCGAAACCTGCCTCGGGCATGGATGTGTGTGATGTCCTTATGTTAGTTAGGTTTAAGTAGTTCTAGGTTCTGGGTGACTGATGACCTCAGATGTTAAGCCTCATAATGCTCAGAGCCATTTGAACCATTTGTCTCACTATGTGCATCAGGAAGGCGAGAGAAAATAACTGTCAGAGAGGTACAGAGATCAATCTTCTATGGGATTTATCTATTATGCTTTACAAAATGAACATCGTCAACATTCAATACATGTTCAAAACGAACCATTAGCTTGTACCATGAACACCGAATGAATAAGGTATTCACCGAATGAATTAGGTATCCAATGTTAAAGAACGCATATAGAATCATATTGGTGTAACAAGGTAATGAGAACTGATGGAATGTGACGGCATGCAACCGAATGCGAAGCAGTTCGTTGTGATGGTTATCGTGAAACTAACTATCCTTTAAGGGGTAGATATTATGATAATATGTTTTATAGGCACGGGAAAATCAATCATCCAGAGGCTGAATTTGTCCAGTGGTTCCAGGTGGTATAAACTGTAATGTCACACTCTTTTAAGGAAGGATAGTTTGCTCTAAAGGAGTATGATTTTTATACACAGACAAGGAATCACCCAAAAGCCATTTTTTTGGTCAGTTATTGGCCAAAATCAGTGCTCATAACGTAGCGGTAATTCTCGTACGACCATTTTCCCACTCTTGCTTGCTGTTACATAAATATTCCCTACTGCCTTTGGAAGATCACGCACACGAGAAAGAATCGTTCTGAGTAGAGCAACTCCACTTCTTGCGGCACAATAAATACCTTTCCAGCCAATTTACCTTCAGGATTAACAGTCGGCATAATTGAATACGGATGTGTAAAGGCATTGATGCTAGTTGATCTCGATACAACTTTCGTGGTACCTTTCATTTCAGGGGTTTCTTCCATATTCGTTTCCTCTTCAAATCCCGATTGGTCAGAGTTGAAAACAAATTCCTTACTGAACGATGGGATACGTTTGTTTATCTCATTTACATATTTTTGGACCGATCCAGCAGTTTGCATTGCATCGTCAAGTTGACTTTTTGTTTGAAATTTCGTTATCTTACGGCTTACAATATTCTGTAGCACTGTTTGAAGTTACGCAATCATCCACTGCTTCCCTGAAAATCACGGTAATGTATGTCACGCGCACTCTGATATGCATAACGTAGTAGGTCACTATCATGCAAATCCTGTAAGTTGTATCGAACATCCATGAGACGCGCAGACATCAGTTTTTGTAACAAGTTCGCCTCGTCCTCTCTTGAATATCTGTAGTTTTTCTTATGCACTGCTCTGTCATATTGCTGCGGGCTTATTCAAAATCTGTTCATAATTGTTTTTTTACTGTGCTGTGATGATATTCCATGTACGTAATTGCGTTTATTATCCGCTCCTTGGACAACGATTGTCCTTTACTATGTTTCACTTGAGACGGGATTTGAGGCTCCCTGCCTGACAAGGATGATGAACTACAAAAAAATGTTCAATTGTGTGTGAAATCTTATGGGACTTAACTGCTAAGGTCATCAGTCCCTAAGCTTACACACTACTTAAACTACATTGTCCTAAGGACAAACACACACATCCGTGCCCGAGGGAGGACCCGAGCCTCCGCCGGGACCAGCCACACAGTCCATGACTGCAGCGCCTTAAACCGCTCGGGTAATCCCGCACGGCAGATGAACTACATGGCTCGGCACCTGTTTCAGTCTTACTTTCAAATGTTAAGCACGTATCGTCATAATTGTATTCCTCATGTACATCACCAGCACAGTCGAGGGTATACGACACCACACATTGCACTGACTCATCTTGCAGAAACGCTAATACACTCCTGGAAATGGAAAAAAGAACACATTGACACCGGTGTGTCAGACCCACCATACTTGCTCCGGACACTGCGAGAGGGCTGTACAAGCAATGATCACACGCACGGCACAGCGGACATACCAGGAACCGCGGTGTTGGCCGTCGAATGGCGCTAGATGCGCAGCATTTGTGCACCGCCGCCGTCAGTGTCAGCCAGTTTGCCGTGGCATACGGAGCTCCATCGCAGTCTTTAACACTGGTAGCATGCCGCGACAGCGTGGACGTGAACCGTATGTGCAGTTGACGGACTTTGAGCGAGGGAGTATAGTGGGCATGCGGGAGGCTGGGTGGACGTACCGCCGAATTGCTCAACACGTGGGGCGTGAGGTCTCCACAGTACATCGATGTTGTCGCCAGTGGTCGGCGGAAGGTGCACGTGCCCGTCGACCTGGGACCGGACCGCAGCGACGCACGGATGCACGCCAAGACCGTAGGATCCTACGCAGTGCCGTAGGGGACCGCATCGCCACTTCCCAGCAAATCAGGGACACTGTTGCTCCTGGGGTATCGGCGAGGACAATTCGCAACCGTGTCCATGAAGCTGGGCTACGGTCCCGCACACCGTTAGGCCGTCTTCCGCTCACGCCCCAACATCGTGCAGCCCGCCTCCAGTGGTGACGCGACAGGCGTGAATGGAGGGACGAATGGAGACGTGTCGTCTTCAGCGATGAGAGTCGCTTCTGCCTTGGTGCCAATCATGGTCGTATGCGTGTTTGGCGCCGTGCAGGTAAGCGCCACAATCAGGACTGCATACGACCGAGGCACACAGGGCCAACACCCGGCATCATGGTGTGGGGAGCGATCTCCTACACTGGCCGTACACCTCTGGTGATCGTCGAGGGGACACTGAATAGTGCACGGTACATCCAAACCGTCATCGAACCCATCGTTCTACCATTCCTAGACCGGCAAGGGAACTTGCTGTTCCAACAGGATAATGCATGTCCGCATGTATCCCGTGCCACCCAACGTGCTTTAGAAGGTGTAAGTCAACTACCCTGGCCAGCAAGATCTCCGGATCTGTCCCCCATTGAGCATGTTTGGGACTGGATGAAGCGTCGTCTCACGCTGTCTGCACGTCCAGCACGAACGCTGGTCCAACTGAGGCGCCAGGTGGAAATGGCATGGCAAGCCGTTCCACAGGACTACATCCAGCATCTCTACGATCGTCTCCATGGGAGAATAGCAGCCTGCATTGCTGCGAAAGGTGGATATACACTGTACTAGTGCCGACATTGTGCATGCTCTGTTGCCTGTGTCTATGTGCCTGTGGTTCTGTCAGTGTGATCATGTGATGTATCTGACCCCAGGAATGTGTCAATAAAGCTTCCCCTTCCTGGGACAATGAATTCACGGTGTTCTTATTTCAATTTCCAGGAGTGTATATTTGTCGAATGAATACCCGGTTATCATCTGCATTTTGCCTTGGTGTAGCAATTTTCATGGCTAGTAGTATAATTCAATACACACAAACAGTTTAGACTGACAAATAAGCAAACTGCTAGGAGAATGTAGCGTTAGCAACCACGTCATAAACAGAAAATGTCATCTTGGCACTACAAGTCGAATCCACCACATGGTCTCCGAGCTCATAGTCCATGCTGCTACAAACGTCGTCGGACTGTTCGTGCAGATGGTTGTTGTCTTTCAAACGTCCCCATCTGTTGACTCAGGAATCGAGATGTAGCTGCACGACCCGTTACAGCCATGCTGTTAAGATGCATGTCATCTCGACTGCTATTGATACGAGGCCTTTGGGGTCCAGCACGGAGTTCCGTATTACCCTCCTGAACCCACCGATTCCATATTCTGCTAACAGCCATTGGATCTCGACCAATGCGAACAGCAATGTCGTGATACGACAAACCGCAATCGCGATAGGCTACAATCCGATTTTTATCAAAGTCGGAAACGTGATGGTACTCATTTCTCCTGCTTACATGAGGCATCACGACAACGTTTCACCAGGCAACGCCGGTCAACAGCTCTTTGTGTATGACAAATCGGTTGGAAACTTTCCTCATGTCAGCATTTGTAGGTGCCGCCACCGGCGCCATCCTTGTGTGAATGCTCTGAAAAGCTACTCATTTGCATATCACAGCATCATCTTCCTAACGTCGGTTTAATTTCGCGTCTGTAGCAAGTCATCTTCCTGGTGTAGCAATTGTAATGGCCAGTTGTGTATGTTGTTAATCAAAAACAAGCATCGCTAGACTTGGACCAACTTTTATTTGCTATCGCATGCGAGCTATTTTTTAGTGCACATTGGTTGGAGAATTTCGTGAGTCGGATCAACAAATGGTCCAGTTCCATGAAAACGTTACAGAGCAGCCAAAAACGCAGACTGGATCCAGAGAAATAATGAAACCTGTCGTCGGGACCAGTTATCAATTTGTTTCATAGCTGAAGCCAGCAAAATGTTCAGAGTGTTGGAATAAAATCTATGATCAACAGTTTTAGAAAGAGACATCATAAATTAAGACAGCCATACAAGAGTGAATACTTCGCCCCCCCCCCCCCACCCCCAGGACCCAGGAACAATGGACCTTGATACATTTGACTGGATTCCATGCCTCAACGGTACAGGTTAAAGAGCCGTTGCTGCAACAGTGTAGGAAGGGTATGTGTGAACAAGTAAGATTAACAATGGTTCTTGAAAAGGTGAAACAGCATTTTCAGTAGTTATAGGGAAGACAGTGTAGATAATAGTTTAAACTGGGTTGTAACATTAGTCCATTCAGTCAATGCAGGTGAATAACCGTTAACGGACTAGCGAACAGATTATCATAGCCAAGACAGATCCGCTCAAAGATAATACGCTGATAGGCTGAAGTCAGAGAAACGTTCATAATGGTAGGATCTACTATCAAATGGAGAAGCAACGTAAATTGACAACCTTGAATTTGCCGACTGGAACAACAAATTCTGGGGAACAACTGATGAATGTGGAGAGATTTAAGTACCTGGGAAGCTTAATACAGGTGAATGGACGAAACGACAGAGAAATGAAAGAACAGAGGACACAAGCATAAGTACATCGGAAGAGTGTAAGAAGTCTGGTGAAGAAGCATGTCCTTCAAAACAGCAAAACGCTTATATATCGAGCGTAATATGTTCCATTCCTGACATATGCCTTGGACTAAAGACGAGAGAGAGAGAGAGAGAGAGAGAGAGAGAGAGAGAGAGAGAGAGAGAGAGAAACACGAATACAAGTTAGTGAGGAGAAATAGTACTAGAATGACAAAGATGGACAGGTTAAGGAACGAGAGGATCAGGCAATTAGTAGAGAAGAAGGAATCTTAACAACCGGGCCCGTCCAGCTTCTTTTAGCCACCGCGGCTTTTGTTTCTCTGTTAGCAGTTAATTTTTTAAACTGCCCACTAGTTCCACAGTAACGGTGATTTATAAAGTAAGAAAGTGACTTTATGTTATAAAATTTATAAAGCAGAGTTGTAGCAAGTTAAAGCAAATAATACATAATTACCTAATAACCAATGTCAAAATTTCATGAAAACCTAATTAAAATAGGTTTAACCGGCAATGGCCTACTGCCCACTATGAAAGATGGAACGTCCAGTAGTGGGCATAGCAACCAGGCTGACTACCACTGCTTTACAGAATAGGGTGGAGGACTCAAGGCTTGGATGGTACGGACATGTTAAGCGAATGGAGGACAAAGGGATACACAGGTAGATTGACAAGACGCAGAAGAAGGGAAAAAGATCAAGAAGAAGACCGAGAGACAGGTGGCTGAAAGGGGTGAAGGACTGCTTGCAAAAGAAAGATGGAGACGTACAGATGGACGGAAGACGAAAGACGACGGAGAGACATCTCTTCCAAAGAGACCTGACCAGTGACTGGAAGCTGTTGAAGACGGTGATGATGTAGTCGCCGATAAAATAGCCAGCTGGATTACTTCAATCTATGCCCCGTTGTATTATAACGAAGGTATGTGCATGTTTAGCGTTTTGTCAAATTTGCTCACATATTTTTCTTGTTGGCTGCTGTAGGACTAGTCTCGTTGAAGAAAGTAACGACGAAAGAAAGCCTGGCACGATACGAGGCCAGTCTGCACCGCCGTGACTCGTATTTTATGAAGCAGGAAAATGCCGCCATGGTTCCTGAATGAACGCCAAAACCTGCTATTCCTCCAGTAGCCCTCTACAGGGGAACGAGAGCTCTCTCTTTAATGAATTCGATGATGAAGAGGCCTTAGACAATAAACCTACCACCACCACCATCAGCCTCGCGCACTGCCTTTCTTCCTCCTACGCCACTTGTCTCGTCCTCACTTTTCCTATCTCTCATCCCACCTCCGGCCTTCTACATCTCTCCCTCTCTCAGACACCATCTTTTCCTCTCTCTCTATCTCTTCCTCACCCCCTCCCAGTTTGTCACAGCCACACCATATCCACTTTTTCGCTTGGGTTCCCAAACTGCTTTACAGACCAGTCGCATCAGTCAGTATTATAGTCACAAGAAAGCATTACGCTATAGTGGAAGTATTGCATTGTGGGAATCGCGCAATTTAAAGCTGCAAAACCATTTGCTGCAGAAAACACCAACATAAGAGACACAACAACAAAAAATGTGTGTGAAATCTTATGGGCCTTAGCTGCTAAGGTCATCAGTCCCTAAGCTTACACACTACTTAAACTAAATTATCCTAAGGACAAACACACACACCTATGCCCGAGGGAGGACTCGAACCTACGCCGGGACCATCAGCACAGTCCATGACGCCAGCGCCTTAGACCGCAACAGACACAACATTTTTTGCAAGTTATGAACGTAAGAACGTGCCAAACGCAGCTGCCACTGAACAACTTGAAGCTAAACCATTACCTAGAACAAATGTCGTTTAGTCATGAAAAGCTAACATCTTCACTGGAGTGATCATTTTCTCCAGCTACTGTGTAAATGTTTGTAACCACAACGCATTTTTCATTCTACAATAATGGTACTTTATATCTGCTACAAGTTTCGCGTATTATGTGAACGGTATCTTCAGTGGATTTTCTGGAATAGATTTAAAATGCTTCACGTTTTTACAGAAATGACATGGTCCTTTTTGGCGTCGACATTTTCCATTTTTTGCTTTTTCCATCTTATCGTATGTGCCTACTGTACACATAGGCCAAGTTCTTTTATGTAACGTCCGTACTTTTAGTGCACTTCGGACATTTGTTTATATTTTTCCAGCTTGGAGAGCTATTTATGTTTCTTTGAGATTGCCAGTTTTCTGACTAGTTTTATGCGTCCTATCTCGACTTCACTTCCCGTGCCAACCTCTTCATCACAGAGTAACAGAGTAGCACTTAAATGCAACGTCGTCAGATGTGGCCATCGTGGCCATCGTGGTCGTGCAGGTCCAGAGTTGGACCCAAGGTAGGGGTGGGGGTATTTCCTCGTTCTCGTCCTTCCACAAAGGCTGCAAGTCCACTCAACTTGCTATCAAATGAGTATGGGGGATCTTTCCAGTAGGTAAAAGGCGGGCCCCTGCTAGTGCCGGGGTGGGAAAAGGCTGCACGGTACCTGAAGTCAGGCAGCAGCCAAGTCACGTGCTGTGCTCAACAGACTATACCTTTTCCATTTATATACTACTCGTTTTTCCCTAACCCACATTGAAGTTGTTCCCTCATGTCACAACATGCGTTCTACCATCTTGTTCTTTTTGTAGTAATTGTTTGCACATATTACTTTTCTCGCCGATTTTGTGGAGACTCTCCTCACTTATTACCTCATGAGACGTCTTAATTTTCAGCATACTTTCGTAACACCGTAACTTAAACGTTTTCGTTTCTCTTCATTTCTGCTTTTCGACGACAAATTATTCACTTCCATTACAATGAGGTGCTTCACACGTACATTATCAGAAATTTTTTTCCCCAAATTATGCCTTATACATTTTACTAGTGGGCTACTCACAGCGTTTTGCTTATAAATGGGCATTAATTTTCACCACACATTCCACACATCATAACATCGAGATGTGGGATGTGCTGATTTTCCTTACAGGTTGAAATATTGCCAGCGGCATTCACGGTTGTTCAGTCATTTTACAGAGATGGAGTTATTTATAGACGATGCCTATAGAAAAATAAATTTGAGAAACGTGACTAATTGGTCGATGAGAATCTGTACCGACTTCGTGGAGAGTGAAATGTGAACGTGTAGTGTGGCCCGAACGATTTATCGATATCAGGACGTTGAACGGGTTCAACCGCTTCTAATGGTGCCCTCCATTCACACCGATGAATTCTGTATAGCAGATTTCGTCGAATCGCGTTTTATCTGCACGACATATGTCATCTTGTCACTCGTTGATTGCATTTACTCACATTGACGAATGAGTTGCAAGCATCAAGTATTTTAGTTTTTATTTTCGTCAGCCATATGAGAGACTCATTCCAGTTAATTCTTTGTTTGACGATCTTGGAATTTCAACATTTATAAAACCAATAATACAAACAAGTTCGATTTATTGTGAATTGACAGGTCAACATGGACGTCATATTCAGAAGAATTAAGCACGTATATCGGCATTAAATCCACTCCACCTTTTATTTCAGACGACAAGGAGAGGTCACTATTAGTACTGTATTACAAGGAAGCGCCGAAGAAACTGATATAGGCATGCGTATTCAAATACAGGAATATACAAACAGGCAGGATACGGCGCTGCGGTCGGCATTACCTATATAATACAACAAGTGTCTGGCGCATTGTTAGTTCGCAACTGCTGCTACAATGGCTCGTTATCAAGATTTAAGTGAGTTCGAAAGTCGTGTTATAGTCGGCACACGAGCGTTGGGACATAGCATCTCCAAAGTAACGATGAAGTGGGGGTTTTCCGTACGATAATTACGTGAGTGTACCGTGAATACTAGGAAACAGGTAAAAACGTCAAGTCTCCGACATCGCTACTACCGGAAAAAGATCCTGCAAGAACAGGATCAACGGCGACTGAAGGGAATCGTTCAACGTGACAGAAGTGGAAACCTTCCGTAGATTGTTGCAGATTTCAATGCTGGGTCATCAACAAGTGTCATAATTACGAAAGTATTGCTGGAGCAGAATTTTATGCACGAACTGATCCCTCGATTACGTTCCATAAATGTTCAATGGGATTCACGTCGGGCGATCTGTGGCCATGTCATTCGCTAGAAGTTTCCGCAATGTTCTTCAAACCAGTGGCGAGCAACTGTGGCGCGGTGACTTGAGGAACTGTCCATCCATACAGGTTTGGAAAAATGAAGTTCATGAATGGCAGAAACCGTCTCCATGTAGCCGAACATAACCATTTCCTGTCAATTATCGGTTTAGTTGGACCAGAAGCCTCGATTCATTCCATGCCCACACCGTTATAGAACCACCACCAGCTTGCACAGTGCCTTGCTGACAACATGGGTCCATGGCTTCGTGGAGACTGCGCCATTCTCGAACGCTACCATCAGCTCTTATCAACTGAAATCGCTGTTCCTCCCTCCAGACTACAGTTTTTCAGCCGTCTAGGGTCCAACCAATATGGTCACGAGCCTAGGAGAGATGCTGCAGGCGATGCCGTGCTGTCAGCAGACGCACTCGAGTCGGTTGTCTGCTGCCATAGCCCATTAACGCCAAATTTCGACGCACTGGTCTAACGGATACGTTCATTGTACGTTTCACACTTATTTCTGCTATTATTTCACGTAGTATTGCATGTCTGTAAGCACTGACATCTGTACCCAAACGCCGCTGCTCTCGGTCATCAAGTGAAGGCCGTCGGCTATTGTGATGTCCATGGTGAGAGGTAATGGCTGAAATTAGGTACTCGCGGTACACTCTTGACACTGAGGATCTCGGAGTATTGAATTCCCTAACGATTTCCGAAACTGAGTCTTCCATGTGTCTAGCTCTAAGTGCATTCCGCGTTGGAAGTATATTAATTTCCGGCGTCTGGTCATAATCACGTCGGATCGTTTTCACATGACTCACCTGAACACAACAGACAGCTCCGCCAATGCACTGTCCTCTTATACCTTGAGTACGAGATACTACCGCCATCTGTACGTGTGCATATCGCTATCCCATGACTTTGGTCACGTCGATATAGTTCATTAAAGTTGCTATGACAGCAGACAGCTTTGGAAATTTGCTCTTTGCGTTGCCTATCCATAGCCAACTAATTCGATGCGACAATACAAATAAAGTGTTCGTGTGGAATTAGCGGCCGGCAGCCCAGTGTGGAATTTTTGGCCGGCTGCTCCATGTTTTTATTTGACGGCACTCTGGCGACTTGCCTATCGATGATGATCAGATGATGAGGACGACAACACACACACACACACACACACACACACACACACACACACACACACAGAGTCCCGGGCGAAAAATATCTCGACCTTACGAGAAGTCGGCCGGAACCCCGTGTCTGAGTGGCAGCAACGCTATCCAGAAGAGCATGAGCTGCCGACGGAACAATATAAAACGACTGATTTGTCTTCGTGTTGTGTCACTTCTGCCCCAAGCAGTGCACTCTGCAACTGTGCCACGGTGCGTACTACGAATGTAAACTTTGGGATATACTCTGTCCACTGCATGTTTGTAGTTTTTGGGCAGTCATATTCTGAAATCCTGAAGGTACGTATGAATACACGGAGTGAAAAAAAGGGAACAGGAGAGGTGTGCAGATGGAACTGAATGGATAACTCATGAACTCCGTACTTAATGAGATTCTGATCTTTTTATTTAAATGCTTTTTTACGCAATGAAGATAATGGAATAATATTTACCTCTAGGTATGTGACGGGGGGGTACATCGATTGCAACTGTCATTCTCGCCATTTCCTGTTCCAGTGGCGAATGGTGCGCGGGAAAACACAATGTATGAGCTGCAATTTCTTTAATTTTGCAGCCATGATAATTTCGAAAGATGTATTTGGGAGGAATAAATGTATTGTTTCACTTTTCTTGAAAACTACGCAATCGGCTTTTTAACAATTACATTGACAACAAGGCAAGTAAAGACAAGAAGGTTTCTCTTTCCTTTAAAAGACTGTGCCGATTTGTGGCCGAGTGGAGCTCGTCCGTTCGCGGAAAGCTATGCTTTCATATTTTGTCGGCAGTAACCACTCAGCCGCACGAAACCAGGGAAATTTCCATCGATCTATTAGTCGCATGTACAGTATCAACATTTCCCCAGCCACCATGAGTAAATAACACACTTTTCGTAAAAATCATAATATAATGGTAAAATCATTAGACAATATTTCAGGCAACTAGCAGAATCAGTGCATACTAAATGCTGCTATGAATTGTTGTTTCTAAGCGATGCAGTTAACGTTAGAATCTCAATCTCAACTTCAGATTCTAGTTCTCGATAATGCATACGACCGGCACTTCATTTACGTGAGCTACGCGTATCCTCATTCGCGATGTTACCCTATTTGGTGCCAAATCTTTCATCAATCTTAGTGGCTCGTTCTTATTTCCCACGGCTGTAGTTAAACAGATTACTGCACCAGCCTCTCCTGTACCAATGGGTCGAATAACAACCTCCTCAATGTTTTGTTTCACACATCCCCGTACTGCTTCTTCTCCTTCTCCCCTCCTACTTTTCTTTCCCTCTTTCGCTTGCATTTTACCCTTCCTCTTTTATCTCTTCCGTCACAAAATTACGACAGCCACGATTGCTTACTTTCTCCCTTTCTCAGTCATCAGTTTTCTTTAATAATTTTTTTTTTCCTTTCATGTTGTGTTTGTGTGCTACTTAGCGAGCGGCATTTTGGCACATTACGCTGGAGGTGAGAATAACTAATTTACTCTGATAGATATTAATGAACTCTGTTTCTAAAATCCAGCCACTATATCGAAAAGTTTCTTAATTATTTCCACATAACTTGGCTTAACACTGTTCATACAGTAAACTTAAAGAAGTAATATTACATTATCGACGTTTTAGAGTGAAATTTAAATCGATTTCAGCACACGTCAAAATTAACAAGGAAGTGTCGCATAGATGGGTGAGGTGACGCAGCGTTGGTATACGAAAGGAAGAAAGAAGGAACTAGCATAAATCGCTTCACTCTCTCTCTCTTTCTCTCTCTCTCTCTCTGTTCTTCCCTTAGTCCAGTAACCGAGTCTGCTGTCGCTAGTTCTCAGCCCCTATCTCCATCAGTTTCTATCGCACGCTGTCTTTGTTTGGCATCCTAAAACAATAGTCTGAATTTATTTTGCTTGTGAGCACAGGCGTGATACATCAGTACTTCAGCTTCACGCTGTTCTATTCGTGCAAGACCATAAAAATTAAATTATTTGTGAAAACATAAGACGCGAGACTTACTTCACTTTCAGATCTGCTTCCTTCATAAATATCCACCAAAATTGTCTCACTATTATCAGCCAGTACTCTATTTTCAATTAAATCCAAGGGATTTAACAAGTTACGAAGAACAATTTACAACTTACACTTTATAGTAATGCCATAAGCTGACAGAATCAGATCAATGTTACGTCCGCCAGTCTCAAGACATGCATTACAATGGCACATTCTCTCTAAAACACGCGTGCTTTCCGTCGTATAACGAGAGAGACAACTAGGACTCAGCTAGCCAAGTTCTGCTGAAAGTTCGCGCTCCGACGACCTCATGTAATCCCAAAGGAGGGAAGTCATAGGTTTGAGATCCAGAGATGGTGATGACTCACCTTACCAATACAACGATAAGGCTATCTGTTTTTCCTGATGCTCAAGTTCATTAACATCGAAGTGGAATGTTGGAGCGTCTCGTTGAAACCGTTGCCTCTCGTGGACTACAACCGCTGTCGCAGCACATCTCGAATTAACACCAGGCATATGTGGTCGCATATTGAATTAACAAATTACACAATCACCTACAAAGTAGAAGGGGTTGTTCAGAATAGATTAGGTTACTGCTAGTTAGACACACTATATGATCAGAAGTACCCGGACACCACTATGTAATGGGGATCTGACCACGAGATATCACGAGAGGCCGATCCGCCCGTATTAGAGGAGGCGGGGAACATTGTGTTGTCAGTAGAGTAGAAGTTACGGCAGAATGGGTCGATCAGGAGAGCTCGGTGGCTTCGAAGGTCGACTAGCTACTAGTAACAGATCCATCGGCGATATTTAAATCCGAAGTCGACTATTGTAAATAAAATTTTCAAGTGCAAATGCTAAGTAATAGTGACATCTAAGCCACGAATAGGCAAATCTCATGTACTGACGCACAGGGACAATCGAGCATTGATGAAATCAGCGGAAGGAATCATTCGCTAGTTCCAAAGTGCTAACAGCTGTCCACTTAGAGCAACGATTGTGCGTAGGGATATAAAAAGAATAGTCAGTTCTTGCTATACTTAAGGCGGTGCACAGGGACGCCAATGATCATAGTATGAGCAGCAACGAGTGATATGGAGTGATGAATCGCTCTACAATCTGTGGCAATCCCGTGAAAGGGTTTGAGTTTGGTAGATATGTAGAAAACGTTACCTCCCACCATGTGTAGTGCCGCATTTTACAGCATCGTGTGATGCACAGTTCGGATATGATGATTGTATCAGTATAACAGTGCACCCTGTCGTAAAGCGGCATCTGTGAAGCAATGGTTTGTGGACAATAACATGCCTGAAATCGACTGGCCTCCCCTTATTTCCGACCTGAACCCAATGGAACATCTTCGGGATGAGTTAGAACGGCTACTTAGATATAAACCGCAACGTCCGCAGTGGACTGAAAATAGCTGTCTTCGCAAGACGCTTGTTACAAGGAATATGCCGTAATTGAGTACTTGACTGCTGCGAAAGTGCGAAAGAAGGAGTGATAAACAAACATGAACGTTTGTGTGCAGTGTACGGAAATGATGCCATTGGCAGGTGTAGAGTTGGGCGATGGGTAAAGGAAGTGTAGAAACTGAGCCCCATAGTCGGCCACGTTCGCGACATCATTGCCTCATGCCCCCTATAGCCCAGACCTGGCGCCCTTGGTTCCATTTTTTTGGGCTACTTGAGGATTCTCCGCATGGGACACACTTTGAAGATAATGAGTGCTAAGTGCATGCAATGAAAATATTCCTACGAGCACAGGACAAGAGGTTTTATCGTCGGGAATATATGATCTTACGCAACGCTGGCGAAAAGCCACAGAAAGTGATGGAGACTACGTACGTAGAAAACAGTGCATCTAAAAGAAATATTGACTGATTTTGTAACCAAATTCTAACTCTTAACATTGAATATATTCAGAGAAGAAAGTTCTGAGTTGTTATTTATTGGCCGACACACGTCGATAAATAAACAAAATTGTACTCGGTAATCCATGTGAGTGAATCTAAAGAATCTATTTTGATGGTGGACTGTGCAATGATATTACCACCTTCATGACTATCTCGCATGAAACATACGAGATATGGGCACGTATGGAGGCAAGTACGAAGATATTTCTCCCTCGGCTGATAATCGAAAGAACTAGAACAGGGTGGAGGCCAACATTAGTCCGATAATATCTATACAGTTGTTTACAGAGTACATAGACAGATGAATAAATTTTCTGGATTTTTTGTTTAGCAATGGTATTTTTAAGTCTGACGTGGTGCTAGGGAGCAGTTATTTTCACCGGAACTTATCCCAAAGAAAGGCGGAAAATTTTGATCAAAAATAGCTGTAAGGTCTGAAGAACTTTTCAGACGGTGTCGGGCCGGGCCACAGCCCATCAAGCTGTACCAAATTGAGTTTCGAAGCGACACCGAGTCGGCGGCCCGAGTGCGGCCGCGTCTTGGCTGTGCTCTGCGGCCGCTGCAGTAATGAGTCTCGCGCTCCGTGCCAGAAGCTACTTCACGTTCTAATGAACAGCCTAGCGAGCTGGCATGGAAATGCGAGAGCTGTCTTCTGTGGCACTCGGCGAGTACCTATATGCCTCGTAACAGAGCACCATAAGCTCAACGGCGCAGTATTTCAGTTACTGCATTCCACCCGTGCCTCCGTCATAAATTGAAAGCCAACAGCTCTATCTATGTTCTTTCTGTGAAATGTGACCTCAGTGCCTCAGTTATGTTATGTCTGGAGCTGCACTCTACAAAAACCACGGTCCGGTAGTTTTGCTACAGTACATAAATGACGGAGTAATTGCTAGGATTACCGGTAGTATTGATAGCACTGGTAGATAAAGAAGGATAAATGAATGTGTGAGAGAGAAACTGCGAGCCGACGACTTCTCTTTGTAGTTGTTTTGGACATAATTAGAATCGCACATCGTTCAATGTTAGTCCACTATGTATTTTATCGTCTCATAAAATATAAATTGCATTTTATAAGGGTTATCGTGTAATTTCTGCGCTTTTATGTGAACAAAACTGTTACTTTCGATGGTAATGTAGTTTACATACACAGACATAAAAACACCTGTATAATTATTGTCATTTTTTGCACTCAATAGAACGTTCTTCATCATGATTAAGGGATGGAGTTTCCTGTTCTTACTAATAACTGCGTCAGTTATTTATTAATAATAGGAACATGTTTTATATAAACTCGATGAAGTATTGAAGCCGTGTTATTTTTTTTAATTTTCAGTACAACATACCTGTGTTTCACGTTACAAATCAACGATTTTCTAGTAAAACCTGATTTAAACATTGAAAATTTGAAATTTGCTATAAATACTGTTTATTTTTAAGTAACAGGCATGCTGACAACTAAATAGAACAAAAATGTCCCATAGATTACGTGGTCCTTCATATACACCCACACGATTTTTAGACAATTCAGCGCTTTCGGGTTTTATGGGAATCTAGTAAGACACTGATCACATGCTTAAACAAAGCGATAGAATCGAGTTAATACCCATAGGTATACATCACGTCTTACGTAAAAGTAACACGGTTACATACTCAACTGACCAAGTTTACTATGAAAACTACCGTACTCTTCACTTGCTTATGATAATCTATGGTAGACCTTCCGTAGTTTTACAACTCTAGCTATGAGCAATTTAACAGTCGATACAGTTTGTTTAGTAAACATGTAACCCAATAAATTACTTATACACCCCTCCTTTCTAATTTCTAACCGACAGTACGTGATGTTTACGGACCAGGTCGATAAATGATTTTTGTCAAGGAATAGCTTCTTTTGAACCTGTCGATTATGTTGCATACATGGAAAGTCTGTAATGTTCTGAGAATATATACACCGGGTGTTATAATTAAACATTACCTACTTAACCCGTTATAACAAGGAAACTAATTATTGTACGACGACGAAACGTATATCAAGGAATGGGGAAAAGAAATAACGCAGAATAAATTCAGTTAAAACACTTTTTATGTGCTGCTACGGAACATCATGTCATTACATACCGGTACCGTGACTGCTACAAAAGGGGCTCGATATGGCACCCATCAGCGTTCAGAAGAATCTGAAAGCGCAGGATTGCATTCTAAACAGCATAACGAAGGATGTTCGTAGGTATGCTGGTTATCCCTCTCGCGTGATGCGCATCAGATGAGCACATGTGTGAATGTTCCTCTGGTAAACCCTACCCTTCAGATAGCTCCACAACAAGAAATCACAGGTAGTGAGATTAGGAGAGCTTGCCGGCCAAGCATCTGAAAACGATCGACTGATAATTAGTTCGTTTCCAAATGTGCTTCGGAGAAGCAGGTGAACCTCACGAGTGGTGTGCGGTGAGGCCCCATCTTGCAAGAAAACTGTTAAGTTCAATGCGTCTCTCTCCTGAAGGGCGGGTATGGAATTCTGGCGAAGCGTATCGCAGTAACGCTTACAAGTCACTGCACGTCATTGGTCCGTGAGCGCCAAACTGTTCGAAAAACAATGGGCCAATGATGAACGTAACCGTGAAGCCCCACCATACAGTGACACGTTCACCATACAGAGGAATTTCATGCACTGTGACTGGAGGTGAAGATCCCACACTCGGAAATTCTGAGTGTTCATTTCACCCGTCAGAGAAAAATGAGATTCGTCTGCCCAGAGAATGGTCCAGGGCCAGCCCTAGTCAACTTCAATCCTTGCAAGAAAGTGGAGAGCGAAGTCAACACGTCGTTGTGCATCCTGTGGTGCACGCTGCTGTAGGATATGAATAGTAAGGATACCATCTGAGAATGGTTCGAAGCACCTTCCGTGCAGTGGACCACGGGATGTTCAACTGTCGTAACACAGCACGCGCACGGCCTGACGATCGGGAATTGCGCAGCGTTATCTGCCATAGCAACAGCTATTTCATCACCCTCCTCTGGAGCAACCGGTCGTCGGCCTCTTCCCGGAGTGACACCCAGTTCCCTAGTTGATTCGAACTACTTCATCATGCTCCGCAAAGCAGATGGAGAAAGTGGACCCATCCGTAATCCTTTCAGCAGGCGATAGTCTCGAAGTGCAACTGCAGCATTATTGTTGTTTTGGTAATAGAGCTTCACCAATAATGCCCTGCTCCTTTTGTCCAAGCTCACGTTGACAAGTCAACAAGTACACTGTGAGAGGTCAGGTGTGTAAGACTATGAATCACGATGACTGATCACGGCGCCTCGAGACCGTAGTTGGAACTGGACGGTGGCGCTGTGATGCATGGGAATCATCCACCCCATACTATCGAAATTAATGCTACCTCGTACGGTAATTAGTTTCCGTGTTATGACGTATTAAATAGGGAAAGTTCAATTATAACCGCAACACTGTATCAGCGCGGAGTAGCAGCTCGGTCAAAGGCACCTTGTCACGGACTGCGCCTTTCTCCCCGTCAGAAGTTGAGTCCTCTCTCGGGCTTGGGTGTGTGTGTTGTCCTTAGCGTAAGTTACTTTAAGTTAGATTAAGTAGTGTGTAGGCTCATGGACCGATGACCTCCACAGTTTGATCCCATAGGAACTTTCCACAAATTTTAATATATATATATATATAAAATTAAATACATGTTCTAATAAACTGAAGCAATTTTAGTGACAACTGGTGGCAGGATGCCCTTTAAGATGCCACCACTCTCCCTGGGACGGAACATAAGTTCCACACCTGCCTGCGTCTAGTGCAAATCTCAGTTTAAATGTGAAAACGTTTTGTAATTGCTTGCGTAGCGGGTATCAGAGGCGGGACGTGTTTACCAGCACGATATTTGTCTAAGTGGATGTGACAAATCGCCTAGAAACCAATCTAGGTTGGCTGGCTCAGCAACCCTCGCTGGAGGCAGGTGAATTCGACGCGGGGCAGGCTCGTCTCCGCGAATACCAGAAGCGGCAAGTTAATGTGCGCGGCTATCCGACGGGATATGTGAGCTACACCCTTGCCGTGACGTTAGTGGTAAGTGCTGTTAGATCAGGCAAATGACACACAAAGTCGACAGTTAGCTGTGTTTGTGCATCGACACTGAAATGTGATGAGTCTTAATAATGTTGGAGCTTGAGTTCGCTGCCTTCAATTAGCCATACTGTTTACTAGTGATATGCAAATGTGGTACACATAATCTGATGGTAAGGTGCTCATAGGAGATGAATACTGACCATTCAAACCTGAATGTACAGGTGAAATCATTGTTGCTGGATTTAACAGCAATAACATGTGGGTGCTCATACTTTCAGGGCGATTCGCGTTGCACTCTTGCGTTAACACTATCCGTAACAGCCTTGCGCAACAGTTTGAGCGGACAGTCTCACAGAGTGTAAACGTGGCCCTAAGTCCTAAACGTGCTGCTTGTGTCTGTTTCGTGGAGAGCCAGACCCCACACGGTTTTTGGGTGCGCATGGAAGGGCCATGCTTCTCTCAGCAAATATCCTTACTTATCTATGGCGAAATAAACCAGGAGGAAAGAAATCACCCATGTAACTGTACTAAACTATTCACTTTCGTGGCGTACTAAAGAAAATTCCCATTACAATCGGGCATCAGCAGTAGATGCCTGAGCGGAAATGACCGTCATCATTCAGAAACCAATCTCAACTCTAAAATAAAATATGACAACTCATCATACAAAAGGGAAAGATTGAAGAAGAATAAAAGTAGAATCTCTCGATCAGATATGCAACTTGTAAATTGTATATGTATACATACTCATACTTAACATACACGTGGAGCTTGACCAATGAGCTAAGGACGTATAATCCGCAGCCTCCTGTGCATTTCAAAGGAGCCAAAGCGAACGTTTTGTTTAAGCACGTATGGGAAGGATGTTATACATTACCACGTTATATCGCAGTAATCTATACCCATAGTGTACTTCTCATCTGTGACCTCTTGCCTTGAAGGTTATGTGTCGGCAACGTCCTCTGGGCCGATAAATATTGTACTGCCTGACTCAGTCTTTCTGTACTCATCTGAGCCTCTTGTTCAGTCTGTACAAGGTGACCATAGGGCACTCAACATAGACAGTGGGCTAATGTATCACCCTCTTTTGTAGCCTTACAAGATGGAAACATTTATTCGAAGTTGTAATCTGTGACTTTCACGAGTTATTTTTTCTCTTTATAATTTTTCTAAAGAAATATTTTATAATATTTTTGCATTTCTTTGTTTCTGTAAGTCATAATATTTCTTTGATTAAATTTTGTCATTTATCTCTTTGATTAAATTTTGTCATTTATATATCATTTCCGTGTGTGACGGAAGACCATGTTGTGAAATACAGTTAAAATGTGTAACAGTTCTTACCTTTATATACTCCTGAAATGTGTCAAACACTGCATCACAAACTGCTGATATAATTCCCGACATTGTATTCTAACACTTGAAACAGATATATAAACTTGTGTGTGAGTACGTATTGTCTGTTGGCCCCTGTCTCGGAATGTTGGGCTGACGTTTGAGGTGGATTTCTCATCACGAGGGCAAATGCAGATGCAGCACCAGGAATAACAGCAGAGAATGCTGACTGACGTTGTAGTCTCGCCCAAATTGACAGCTCACGCTTTTTGTACTGTTTTCGCTCAACAGTTTTCCTTTGTAAATGAAAGGGCGCGCAAGCCATCTCGCGAAAGAATCCCACGCACTTCCTTCAAGAGGCAAGTCTCGCTCAGTAACGTCACCTTTAAGATCATGTATAAAAAGTATCTACTTCTAAACAAACAATCGTCTGTATTCGCCATATCGTTCTGCGAAGCTTGTGATAATGTCCTGCGAAGGGGCTCTTCGTCAAAACTCTGTTGGTTGTCCTGTAAGTATTTTTTTTTTTTCTTTTCTGGCGGTAGCATGAGTTAGAGGAGGATCATACATTTCACCGAGGAAATTCAAATTATCGGTTAAAAATCGCAGTCGTCTCACCGCTATGTATCACCATGGCTATGGCAATAGACACGCGTTTAGGAGGAAAATGAAATGAGCGTGTGGAATTGTTGAGTTGACACCACATCCGCCCATTCAGATCAAGGTTAACGGAATGTCTCCCTAACACGCTAAAACTGAATATCAGCATGGTTCCTTCGTAACTGATAAGGTCTGTTTCCTTCCTCATCCTACTCCTCCAATTCTAGTTTGCGCTCTGTAAGTAATGGCTTCGTCGTCGATGGCGGATTGAACTCTAACCTTCCCTTCTTTTTGCGATATAACAAGGCGGTCGCTCTTATCTTCCATTTCATAAAAAACACGATGTGACATATTGCACAAGTGGAGACATACGTACTTGGAAGCTCTTCAGATGCAGTGTGCGCACAATGGTGTGGTACTCTGTGAGATTAGCAGCCCCTGGACACGTGTAAACCAAAATATATTGTTCTTGATTTAACTCCTTGTTCAGGCCGTGAAGACCACTCGCTGCTCACGCAGTGCCATATTCAGCCAACGGCGTCACCGGATGCGGTATGGAGGGCCTCTTAAGCAACACATCGCTCTCCTAACATTTGTTTCCAGCCTTGGTGCTGTTACCTGTACTTACATCAGTTGACAATGCTGAGAACTTTCCGTTCCAGTGCTCCCACCGAGGAAAAGACCCTGGCTCTCCCGCTCCTCAGTATGGCCATCTGATTCGCTAAGAACTCAGAAACAGAGCCAGACATTGTCGTAAATTACGGAAATGAATAATGGATTTGCCATTTACAATGTCATTCGCTCCTTGCAGACAGTATTGTAACATGACGTTTAATTTATGTGGATTGAGGGACATCGCAAAGCACGCAGAGAAGACGTAAAACTTTTGAAACACGTTATTATGTATTTAAAAATGGAATACTGCATCTGCCATCTTGCGGACCAAGAACATTTTGCTTTTTGCTTTTACAATACTATACGATAAAAGCTACACGCTTGCTACATGCACCGAACAGGACAGAAAATTACATAACATGAACTGCATTCCGACTATTCACAAGAAAGTAAAGCTTTCAGTAGGGTTAAGTGCACATTATGGAGTAACACGTTCATTCTGAAACTGAGAATTATGTTTCTCGCCGTGGGGCGGCAAGCATATTCGCGGTTTCCTTCATCTGTCGGCGTCGCTTTTCCTGTTTTTCTCCCTAGGGGGATTTGGGGAGGGGGGGGGGGGGGGCGGCTGTATTCAAATTCCTAAGGCTGCTATTTCAGTATATTGACCTACTATTTTTAAAACAACGAGTAATCACATTGAGGAATTTTACACTAAATTCATCACAAATTATGTGATCTCATTGGTTCAGAAAGCTCTCTCGTTGAAGTGTCACACAAAATTGTATTCAGAGGGGTTCGTCTGTGTCCGCAGCTCGTGGTCTAGTACGCCGGCACGGTAGCTCAGCGTATTCGGTCAGAGGTTTAGCTGCCCTCTGTAATAATAATAATAAAAAAACTGAGTTAACCGATCAACGATCAACGACGAACATACGACGTCCGCCCCGAGCAGATGCAACGAACGAAAACGAACCAAATGAGGTTAAAAAAAAATAGTGGCTAGGGTTGCTGCTTCTGGATCACGGGGTCCCGGGTTCGATTCTCGCCCGGTTTGGGGATTTTCTCTGAAGGGGACTTGGGTTTTTGTTGCCTTCATCATATCATCATCATCATCATCATCATCATCATCATCATCATCATTCGTGACAGTGGTTCGATAGGATTGCGTGAAAAATTGGACTGCGTAAAAATTGGGACTTTGTACAGGCGCTGATGACCGAGCAGTTGAGCGCCCCACAGACCAAACATCATCAGAGCTATTCGTTGCGCCAACTTTTTGGTAATACATCACACCGTATTGTATTGCTGGTAGCTTAAATGGCAGAGTCGAGTGTGAGCCACCGGTGGTACACGCGTAACTATTGAACCAAGAACTGACTGACGCTCTGTCTGTACCATTTGATATGTGCTTAGTTAACATCACGATACGAAGAAGCTAGTTTTAAAACGATTCTCTAATATTAGATTTTATAATGAATGTGATATTTTATAAATAATGTGACATTACATTTGGATTGTACTCACAGTGAGACTGGCCAGTAGGCAAATATCTTCTCTTCTTCTCTGCCTCTCTCTTCTCTTACTGTTCGCGCGGCCCCGCCGGATGTTCGATTCCTCCTTCGGGCATGGGTGTGTGTGTTGTCCTTATCATAAGTTAGTTTAAGTGGTGTGTAAGTCTAGGAACCGATGACATCAGCAGTTTGGTCCCTTAGGAATTCACACACACATTTTTATCTTACTGAATTTCGTGGCAGCAGGAAAAATCCTACAATGGGAAAGCTCCATAAATAAAAAGAAAACAAAAGCAAGTTATGGAAGAGAAATAGAATCTCTGCGCCACATGATGCACATGTATTTGAACAGACACGACAATGGGGAGACATTGTCGTACGCAATGGCAGCATTCACTATAAATAAATAGATGACGTCGTAAATGATAGTGCCGGCCCATGTGGCCGAGCGGTTCTAGGCGCTTCAGTCTGGAACCACGCGACCGCTAATGTCGCAGGCTCGAATCCTGCCTCGGACATGGACGTGTGATGTCCTTAAGTTAGTTAGGTTTAAGTAGTTCTAGGTTTTAGGGTACTGATGACCTCAAATGTTAAGTGCCATAGTGCTCAGAGTCATTTGAACCATTTTAAATGATAGCACCATACATTTACTTACAACATCCTGAAATGTAGTGTGAAAATATCTGGCGATTTACCTACACATCAGAAAGTGACTTACTGTGCTACAGTTTCATTTATAAGTTTTTTTTATTCTATTATTAACATCCCCGGCGGAGGTTCGAGTCCTCCCTCGGGCATGGGTGTTTGTGTTTGTCCTTAAGATAATTTAGGTTAAGTAGTGTATAAGCTTAGGGACTGATGACCTTAGCAGTAAAGTACCATAAGATTTCACACACATTTTTTATTATTAACATTTTTTGCCTAGATTTATTCGTATGGAAGTAATGAATGTAGATGCAAGTGCTGTTACTATTATTCAAGCACTCAACACAATTCATCAAAGTTGCAAACTCTTCTCTCGTATATCACAAACAGAAGAATAATCTGACACATCTGAAGAGAAGTACAAAACCAGCAAAGAAAGCTGTTTTGCCGTGGCAGTTAAAGCACTGCAAGAAGTAGTCGGCACTCTTCCTGCGGATAATCTGTTTGCCAGCCCCGCCGTAAAGAATCAGAGTAAAAGAGGGCAGAAAGGAAAGACACTCGCTCCGTGAAGCATTGCGCGGTATGTCTGCCGGCGAGCGCCACCACCTGAATAATGTATCAGGCCATCGTCCCCACGTCCATTTCCAACTGCACTATCCGGCCGCAAGTTTTCTCGCTTCTGCTCTCCACAGTATTAAAGCACCACACCAGCTCGCATTACAACTTCCGTATGTTTTGTTGTTTAACTATAAGTTTCTCGTAACTGGGATAACATAAACAACATTACACATTCCTCTAATAAACGAAGTTGTTGGGGACTCCCAGACAATCTCCATCTCTAATGATCTCGTCGTCGATAGTACATTAAACCCCAATCTTTCCTCTTTTCCTTCGTGACAAGTGCGGTGATATTTGACAAATGTGGGAAACGCGTAAAAACTGACCACGGTAAACTTGTACCAGCCATTTGTGCTCTTATACACTGCATGATCAAGATGTGAAGCACCCAGAAGTCATCGTCGGATGTCAATGTGACTTCGTACACTTATACACCATCTGCCGGTATGTAAATGGTTAGAGTCACAATTTTCTGTAACAGGCAGAACGGCCTCCAGGCGGCATTACTGTTGTTCGTGTTTAGTGTTGTTACCAAGCCTGATAGGGTACAGATGGGGTGGGAACGTCAGATGTTGAGTGATCACTGAGACGGAGACGGAGGTGCCGCGTACTCGTACTCGTGTGAGACAGCGTTATGAGCTTGGCTGAGTTTGAAAGAAACCTTATTGAAGGGCTCCATGTGGCTAGCTGGTCAAATCGTACAACATCCAGATTTAGGAGCCATTCTGATGTAACAATGGAACATTGTTGGAGTGCATGGGAACGCCAGGGCACGCATACCCGTCAACTAGATTCCGCTCGAAAAAATAATTCAAATGGCTCTGAGCACTATGGGACTTAACATCTGAGGTCATCAGTCCCCTATAACTTAGAACTACTTAAACCTAACGAACCTAAGGGCATCATACACATCCATGCCCGAGGCAAGTTTCGAACCTGTGACCGTAGCGGTCACGCGTTTCCAGACTTAAGCGCCTAGAACCGCTCTGTCACACCGGCAGGCATTCCGGTCGACCACGTCTGACCACCACAAGGGGGATCGCCTTTTTGTGCACCAAACATCTTAGCCCCTTCATATTTGCACCTGCCGTCCAGAAACAAGTAATAGACTCCCTAAAACATTCTGTGTCATCCCGCACCATTGGTCGGAGACCAGCAACAGCCTAGCTAGGGAATTTCCGTCTCATGTGTATGCTGCCGTTAACACCACAACACAAACTGCTGTGTTTGGAGAGGTGTTGTGAACGGGAAGCATGGACTGATGACGAATGATTGCATTGTGTTCAGAGATGAATCGCTGTTCTGTATCGCTCCAGATGACTATCGTCGGCGAGTATGGCGCTGACATAGGGAAAGGTCGCATTCATCCTATATTTTGGAGAGGCACAGTGGAGTTATTTCTGGCATCACGTTGATGGTACCTATTGCGTATGACTTCAGGACACAGCTGATAGTGGACTGAGGGAACTATTACGGCACAATGGTTCGCCACGGACTTGTTGCCTCCAAATGTGTTACCTTTCATGCGACAGCATCTTGATGTCATTTTTGAACAGGAAACTGCTCGTTCATACATTTCACGTGTCTCTATGAGCTGTCTATGTAATACTGGGGTACTCTCGTGGGCAGCAAGGTCTCTAGATCCGTCGACGATATAAAATGTATGTAACCAGGTCGGATGTCAATTCCATCCCAGTGCCAAACCCGGGATATAATGGATATGTTACAACAGTTGTGGGGCAGTATGCCTCAGGAGAGGAACAGAGGCCTTATAACATTCTTCTCAACCAAGTCAGTTCTTTGTAAATATGATTGGAATATGTTATCACTGAAAGAACGTCGCGTACCCTTTTTCCTCTAATAATTTGTAGAAACCACAGAAAACATCAGTCAATATGGTTGTATGGAGATTACAGCCCCCATCCTCCCAAATACAAGGGCATTCAGCAGACAATAGTGTGACATCCTTCGGTCCACCCCTAACGTATAATACTGTTTTGTTTATACATTCCCGTAAGTAAGTAATTTAATTATGTAAACATTGTTCATTGACCAGCACAGACTACTGAACGCGCTACACATACTGTACACACATTATTTCATAATATAGCATTACACACGCTATACGCACACAATTAGCTAACATTTGGGCCATGATGATGACGTTTGATTTCCATGCTGGTACTGCAATTTTCCATCTGCTTGCTTGAAATAGAGTCCGCGTTCCACCATAATAAGTAAGATATTTGGCTCATAAAGAGGATAAGATGTCAGTATTACACATTGCAGAGCTTTGGCGTAAGATTTATCAGAAGAGGGAAAAAGAAACATACTGCGAAAGTGTGTCCTGATATGTCCAAAGTTTCGAAAGCGGGAAGAATATTGAGAAGTTCTGATTGATGAAAGGAATTCGTTTTGCGTCTTAATAAAAATTGATCCTCAAGTACTGTAATATGACAGAAAATTAGTGCTAAAACTCCCTGACAGAAAAACATTGTGTATATGATCGTTACTCGAACCCTCAGCACAGCACTCTTGCTGTGGTTGTTTTCAGTCCTAAGACTGGTTTGATGCAGTTCTCGACGATAGTTTATCCTGTGAAAGCATTTTCATTCTTCCGTAACTTCTGCATCCAACATCCATTTGAACCAGCCATTTTTACTAGTCCCTCCACAATTTATAGCCCCAATACTTCCTTCTATTACCAAACTGATGATCCCTTGATGCCTCAGGACGTGTCCTATAAACAGATCCCATCATTTAGTCGAGTTATGGCATAAATAACTTTCTTCGCCAGTTCGATTCAACATTGTTTTATCACCTTACTTCAAAAGCTTCTATTATCTACCTGTCTGTACCGCTTATCGTCCATATTTCACTTTCGTACAAGGCTTCAGTCCGTACAAATATCTTCAGAAAAGATTTCCCGACATTTAAATTTGTATTCGATGTTAACAAACCTTTCTTTCATAAAATTTTCATTGCTGTAGCCAGTCTCCAGTTTGTATCCTTTCTGTTATGGCCCCCGTCAGTTATTTTGCTGCTCAAATAGCTATATCCATCTACTACTGTTTGTGTCTCATTTCCTATTTTAATTTTGTTGGCATAGCCTGACGTATTTGGGATACATTCCATTTTTCTTGTTTTACTTTCGCCAATATTCATCTTATAACCTCTTTTCAAGGCACCACTGATTCCGTTCATATGCACTTCCAAGACTTTTGCCGTCAGACTTGCAATACTATCGGAAAACTGCTACGTTTTTATTTCTTATGCATAAACTTTAATTCTCTTTCGAAATTTATCTTTGGTTTACTTTATTGAGTCGGCAGTGTACAGATTTAATAGCATTGGAGAGAAGCTACAAATCTCACTCCCTTCTCAACTGGAACTTCCTTTTCGCGCACTTTAACTCTTTTCATTGCCGTCTGGTTTCTATAAAAGTTGAAGGTAAACTTCCGATCCCTGTATTTTACTCCTGCTACCTTCATAATATTAAAGAGAGAGTACTGGACCGATCCTTCTTTGCTGCTATTCATCAAGGACTCGCGATCTGTGATCACAGTTTCAGTTCTATCAGTGTCCTTCTCCTCACGAAAAATTACATTCTCAAAAGCAGGCGAGGTTCTAATAAATGGAATGCCGTCTTGACGACAGTTTTGATGAAGATCACGTCGTTCTTTGAGAGAGCAGGTGCGTTGAACAGCAAGTACATTAAACAAGAAGGGCAGAAATTTGTCAATACCGAGAGCGCTTGACGTGCTCTACTACAAGTCACGCCACCTGACATAGTAGAATAATTTCGTTTTCTGACTCGTACACAGTCGATGTCTTGTATTATAGGTCAGAGCGGACTGGACTGTTCCACCACAACTTAGAAAGAGTTCTGCAAAAGTCTGAAGTCACTATGTACCCGATTAAGTTAACGGTCTGCTCCTAACATTACATGTCTTAGCCTACAAATACTCGTAGACAACCTCCATTGATTTAGAGATGGTATTAGCGGACAGAAGAGCGCTAGAAAGCGAAGTACATGAAGCGATGTCTACATGTTCCTCAGACTTTGACTGGACTGTCTAAATAAAAGGTGCATTATAAGATAGTATCAAAGATTTAACAGTTACTTTTAAATGCCCCACGAAAAATTATTATAAGGATCAAAGACCTAAATAGCAGCATATGTGACTTTCTGTATTTTAAGAGAAAATGATGTAACTCTGTGTGACAGTAGCTTTAACTTACTTTCTTCTACCCAACGTGCGAAGGAATACAAAACCCGTTCATTAGTTATTTGTCGAAGGACAGCCGAAATAGCTACTCCACAGGTTCCGAACCAAGCACCATTAGCCTTAAAGATGTACCGGGTGGTTGCAGTTCAAGTGCAGCCACTCACAGAGGCCCAGTGTGGGCTGTAATTATCGTATGGCGGCGAAACGCGATAGACATTCTAATGTATTAACGCAGAACCGATTTACGTTGCGAAAAATTAGTCCAAATTTTGGTCACTAGGTGCAAATCTGGCGCTGTGAATGCAAGAAAGACGAACAGAAATGTTTCCATATGTAATGGACTAGGAACGCGACGTGGGCAGAAGGCATGAGTGAGAAAGGCAAAATGTTGATATTATTGTTAACTGCCGCATACACAATTTGTTCAGTCAACGTCAACGTCAACGTCAACGGCAACCTGTACAGTGCTAGGTTTGCACCTGGTGGCCAAAATTGGAACTAATGTTTTTCGAACACAAATCGGCTCCACACTAACGCATTAGCATATCTATCAGGTGCAGCCCGATAATTACAGCCCACACTGGACCTCCGTGAGTGACTGTACTTTAATTATAACTACCCGGAATGTTGACTATGTTGAATGCAAATTGCTCTCAACACTTCTTCAGCCGACCGCACATACCAGAAGACTCCTGAGGAATTTCCAGTAGAGTTCTCGAATGATCGAATATTGAAGAAGTTGTGACTCTTCAAGCTTTCCCGGCGGATGAGTTATAAATAATCTTCACGGGTTTGCCGCCGGATGACGTTGTGCAAATTCCACAATTGAAGAAGTTGTTTGAAGCGGAATATTAGGTGGTACAATAACGTAGAGGATTTTACCTGCAGTGACAACGGCCACGAATCCCTGCAACATTTCTAGTTGTTGTTCTTGTCACATATTGCTTGATGTAATCGTGTAGCAATGCATTTTCATTCCCCTTCAATAATGTAAAGCGCTGAATTCCTAATTCTTATTGGGCTGCATACATCAGAGTGCAGCAGGTCCCAGCATTCGTTGGTTCGCCAGTTTTCAGGAAGTAGCAGCACATCTGCAGTGTGATACCGATTATCGTATCATAATCATTATTCATCACTTGTAACTGCTATCTGTAAAAACCAGAACACTTCTGTTCCATGAGAGCAAAGAACAGCAGACTTGAAAGTTACATGTGATATGTTGTTAATTCAGTACGATGACATTTCTTGGCAACGAAATTGTTGGAAGGGCCGACACATCCATATATTTCCGTCACTTTGGCGACGGACACACGCTGACGATATTACAAGTGTATCATGTACACAGTATGCAAATTGTTTATTAACATCTCAGCCTTTTATATTATTTACTTATTATTTCCCATTTGTTTCAGGTAAGGGGTCCAGAAATCCGTCACTTGCTAACGGCAGCAACGAAGTGCGTGACATACTAATAATACACCAGCAGGTATGAGATTTTAAGTTTACTCAGTCTTGATTTTTACTGTGTGAAGTTAAGGTATATCCAGCGCGAGATTATCATCATCTGGTGACCAGAGGCTCCCGCTGCAGATGAGATGATGTGTGTCTTCACTCGAGAAACTAGAAATATTTTCAAATCCCGGAGAGGCCCAGTTCTCCCACGTCTTGTTTATGTGAGTGAACCCAGTGGTAGCATCGGTTGTTCATATTTTGATTAAAATTATTAGATCGAAGTAACTACAGTTTTAGACAGCTTCCCGTAGAGAAGAGATAATCAGATCGTCCTCACCAGCAGTTTTTCAAATAAGACAATGCAGCGGGAACAAATCTACATGTTCTCAACGGAGATGCAACGACAACGATAAAAACATTTCAAAGTGCAGTTCTTTGACCTTCCACTGATCATCATCAGACTCTTATAGACATTCTGATGAAGTCCACTGGCTGACAGAATTCTTTAACCGGATTTTGAAATTTTTTTGTGATTCTTATCGTCAGAAAATAAATGAAGGGAACACAGTCTTGTTCAATACGTCTTTTGTGCTAGGTCAACTTTAATCCAAATATGTATGTTTTATGATGACTAATTATACTACTGATTACTTTTCCTCAGAGACTTCATCAAATATAATACGTCTACAAAGTTATATACTTTTCTGGTAGGCTTGTCAGTGGACGCGTATAAGCAGATTCCGCCTCTAAAATGCAATAATTCATTGACAACAAGTATCGAGACTTTGTATACCTTTACATAAGCACGTTATGTAAATTGAATGTGGAGAGGAGGGAAACAAGAGAAAAGGGAAGAAACTGTTGATATCAATTACTTCGGGACTTCCTGCGGATTCAGCGACAACGAATGAAAATGTGTGTCTGACCGGGATTGGAACCCCTGTTCTCCTGCTAACTAGGCAGTTGCCTTAACCAGTGCGCCACCCTGATACTGTGTTCATTGTAATTGCGCCGACTACCTAAGTAGTCTTACCGGCCAACCCACATTTCCACCTAACGCCACTTATCCGCATTCCTCGTCCACATCCTCCATGCTCGCTATTTTGAGATTCCTGCTAGAAGCCGAACGTTATTGTGCATCTGCACTGAACGTGGTAGTTTCATGTTCGGACATGTCCGAAAGAACAGACACCACGCATTCACAAAACTTTACCTATGCGTTACAGGCTACCTAGTTCTCTAAATGTATGTCATCCACTGTCGTTTTATATTTAGTATCAATCGATTTACTAAACGTACATGTAACTCTTAAGTGGCTAACCTGTTAGCATTCAGCTAAGCAAGTGTTCAGTGTGGCTTAAATATCACCCTTACATAATAGCAATTACACCCGATTAAAGTGAATACATTACACTGTAATGACCATTTCTACAAGAAAAAAGGAAGGGCCCTTGTTGAAAAACGAAGGGATGTAATAAGAACGAGGCAAATGAATCGCTGGTAATATTTTATGGTAACGCAACGTTTGACACCGGGCTACCACATTACTATTTGCGTACGAAACATAGTTGGTAACGCAATACGACCACGCAACATAAATCAGAAGTATTTTCATTAAATATCAAAGAGCGAAAAAAAGTAAGCCTCGCTAATTTAGGAAGGGAGAAAAGTTACTTTTTAACATAATTCGGGACAAAGTCATTAGGAAAAGAGCACAAACTTGGACTGGAAATGGACAGGAAGGAAATTGACTGTATCTTTTTGCAAGGAAGCGTGTTGACACAATACTAAATCTTTGGAGGAAAACTTCGAAACCCCCTGGATAGCCACACGTGTTAAAGCAACTTTTCCCGGGTCGGGGCGGTATGCGGTCCTCGGATCGAATCCGGTCGGTGTTAAACGATAAGGTTCGATGTGCCGGCCTGCCTGTATCCCTTTTTTAGGCAGTTTTCCACATCCCACTTCACGACTCCCTGGGTGGTACCTCAGTTATACGATTCCCAAACATTCAGAAAACTTTCGCTCACTTTCACATGAATTACAGTACAAGTTGGGGTAATGGGACGGCGACAAGAAGGGAATGTGGCCATTCCTTAAACTAACCATACCAAATTCATTACTAACCATCCCGACCATATGTAGATTCGGGGCAAAAGCACAAGAAAAAGAACAATTGTAGTGAAACTTTGGAAAACTTAAATCTAGATGATCGGATGGGAATTAGACACCCCCGCCCCCTCCCCCCCCCCCCTCACCTCCACACACACACACACACACACACACACACACACACACACACAGACACCCACACCTTGCAAATCCCTCAATTCCATTTAATGGTTAGAGCTATCTTGTTGAGACAACTGCAGAACCTGCCGATGAAATGGCTATCAAAACATTTTGTAATGCGCTACACACGTGCGTGGTGTGATAAAATCTGATGCTGATGCGCGAGCTGGAGTAAGGGGGAAGCTGATTTGCTTCTTCACAGGGAGTTGTTCCTAGGCATTTTAATTTACATAAATGTTACCTGAAATCATGTCTGGAAATCGATTGTTACAAGATGAAAATCTGCTATTCTCCTAGCCAGCTGTATTACTAACAAAGTGGCAACCAAGCTGGGTAGAAAATCGAAATAGTAGTTCATATTAACGAAATGTTATCAGGTATATTTGATCAGTAGTCCTAGGCTTGTACTGGAGGCTACCAGCATTCCAATACGTATCTTTACTCTTCAATTATTTATCGCAAAAAATGAAGAGGTGATCTATTCGATTAATTCTGATCGCCTTCAGGTGCTTATAATTAAGAAGTTATGCGGCATAAACGAAAGTTGGTAGTCGTATCATCTGAAAGATGACTATTATTCAGATTTCCCGCCAGTAGCATAAGAAAAGCGCTAGTACAGGGTGTTTCAAAAATGACCGGTATATTTGAAACGGCAATAAAAACTAAACGAGCAGCGATGGAAATACACCGTTTGTTGCAATATGCTTGGGACAACAGTACATTTTCAGGCGGACCAACTTTCGAAATTACAATAGTTACAATTTTCAACAACAGATGGTGCTGCAAGTGATGTGAAAGGTATAGAAGACAACGCACTCTGTGGGTGCGCCATTCTGTACGTCGTCTTTCTGCTGTAAGGGTGTGCTGTTCACAACGTGCTAGTGTGCTGTGGACAACATGGTTTATTCCTTAGAACAGAGGATTTATCTGGTGTTGGAATTCCACCGCCTAGAACACAGTGTTGTTGCAACAAGACGAAGTTTGCAACGGAGGTTTAATGTAACCAAAGGACCGAAAAGCGATACAATAAAGGATCTGTTAGAAAAATTTCAACGGACTGGGAACGTGTCGGATGGACGTGCTGGAAAGGTAGGGCGACCGCGTACGGCAACCACAGAGGGCAACGCGCAGCTAGTGCAGCAGGTGATCCAACAGCGGCCTCGGGTTTCCGTGCGCCGTGTTGCAGCTGCGGTCCAAATCACGCCAACGTCCACGTATCGTCTCATGCGCCAGAGTTTACACCTCTATCCATACAAAATTCAAACGCGGCAACCCCTCAGCGCCGCTACCATTGCTGCACGAGAGACATTTGCTAACGATATAGTGCACAGAATTGATGACGACGATATGCATGTGGGCAGCATTTGGTTTACTGACGAAGCTTATTTTTACCTGGACGGCTTCGTCAATAAAGAGAACTGGCGCATATGGGGAACCGAAAAGCCCCATGTTGCAGTCCCATCGTCCCTGCATCCTCAAAAAGTACTGGTCTGGGCCGCCACTTCTTCCAAAGGAATCATTGGCCCATTTTTCAGATCGGAAACGATTACTGCATCACGCTGTCTGGACATTCTTCGTGAATTTGTGGCGGTACAAACTGCCTTAGACGACACTGCGAACACCTCGTGGTTTATGCAAGATGGTGCCTGGCCACATCGCACGGCCGACGTCTTTAATTTCCTGAATGAAAATTTCGATGATCGTGTGATTGCTTTGGGCTATCCGAAACATACAGGAGGTGGCGTGGATTGGCCTCCCTATTCGCCAGACGTGAACCCCTGTGACTTCTTTCTGTGGGGACACTTGAAAGACCAGGTGTACCGCCAGAATCCAGAAACAATTGAACAGCTGAAGCAGTACATCTCATCTGCATGTGAAGCCATTCCGCCAGACACGTTGTCAAAGGTTTCGGGTTATTTCATTCAGAGACTACGCCATATTATTGCTACGCATGGTGGATATGTGGGAAAATATCGTACTATAGAGTGTCGCAGACCACAGCGCCATCTGTTGTTAACAATTGTAACTACTGTAATTTCGAAAGTTAGTCTGCCTGAAAATGTACTGTTGTCCCAAGCATATTGCAACAAACACTGTATTTCTATCGCTGCTCGTTTAGTTTGTATTGCCGTTTCAAATATACCGGTCATTTTTGAAACACCCTGTAGCTCCACTATATGGACGCAAATCAGGTTTGTTTAAAATACACGCTGTAACGGTCGAGAGCGTTAGTTGCCTTTGAGTTTGGACGTGGTGAGTTGACGTTAGTCAAGAATGGCTTTAAGGCGACAAAGACGCCATTATCAACACCTCACTGAGTTGAACGAGGTAGTGTAATAGTGTAATAGGGCTACGAGTAGCTGGATGTTATTTCCGCAATACTACAGAGAGATTTTGCAGAAATCTAGTCACTGCACATGACTGCTGGTAGAGGTATTTACTAGAATGTACTCTCGCAAAAAAACCGGGCTCTGGACGGCCACGTGGCACTACCGAGAGGGAAGAAGGACTGATCCGAGCTAAAGGCCCTGTAGCGTACATTCCACTGACTCCAACTCACCGTCATTTGCACCTTCAGTTGCGTCAAGCGAGAGCTCACTGGAGAGCAGGGTGGAGGTCTGTTGCGTTTTCTGATAAAAGCTAGTTCTGCCCGGTGCCAAGGACGACCGTGCGTTGGTTAGAAGGAGCCCAGCTCAGCACCTGCAACCAATATGTCTTCATGCTAGACACACTGGACGTACACCTGCAGTTATGGCCTGGGGTGCAATTTCGCATAACAGGGGAGCACTCTCGTGGTTATACCACGTAACCTGACTGCAGACTTGTAAGTCAGTCTGGTATCGCCGTTGTAACCCAACATGCTCTACGGAATGTCGACATGTTGCCTTGGCCCGCACAGTCATCAGATCTGTTTCCAGTCGAGCATATATCGGACATCATCGGACGACAGCTCCAGCTTCATCCACAACCAACATTAATCGTCCCTGTATTGACCGACCAAAAGCAGCAGGCATGGAACACCGTCCGACAAAAAAACATCCGGCCGCTGCACAACACAATGCATGCACGTTTGCATGCTTATATTCAACATTCTGGTTATTAATGTACCAGCAGTTCACATTTCCAATGGCTTATCTCGCACGTACTTTAACCTGTGATCTTGCAATGTTAACCACTTAAGTGCGTTACCGTGACAAATTTATTCCCGAATTTTAATCACTCTACTTTAGCTATTGTTTGATGTTGAGATTTTTTTTCTTCTGTGTATATAACACTGAAAGGGAAAACGTCAATACGAATAACATTTAAAATTACAATACAAAGTATTATAGCCGTCAACGCGATACAATTACGTATTATAACGTTGTGAGGAAAATCGCGTATGTTTTTTACAAATTTTGTTACTCCTGTCAGGATAATATTTCTATTCCTTTACTTTTAAAAGGATTGGAAAATAATAATTGATCAAAATCGACATCTATAGATTATCTTTTCCTCCACTGACTAGACAGTTTTTCGAATTTGAGGAATCGACAAAAATACCGTATTACATTAAATAATAGTTATGATGACATAATTTTACGCTACGGCAGACATTTGTAACAAGTTAGGATTGAGCGTCCTTATAATGAATGAAATGATAGTTATCGTTACACGACTCGCTGAATAACAAGCACATCAACTTAAACAATCACCTTTGATACAATGGTGCACCGAACGAGGTGGCGCATTCGTTGCACACTGGACTGACTTTCTGGAAGGTCGGGTCCGGCCATCCAGATTTAGGTTTTCAGGGATTTCCCTAAATTGCTCCAGGCAAATACCGGGATGGGTACTTTGAATGGGCATCGCTGATTTCCTTCCCCGTCCCTGAAACAATTCGAGCTGGTATGTGTCTAATGACATCGATGACTGCGGGACGTTAAACCCTATTCTTCCCTCCTTCCTCCCTTCGTTTACAACGGAGTCTATGTATGTATATTGTTAATGATATATATGCTCCGTTGTATCAAAGACATTCGTTTTACTTGATGTCGCAACTATACAGCGAGACATGTAAATGTAACTATCGTACCATTTCGTTCATTAAAATGATGACGTTCCGTTACTCATAATTTCAAGTCATTCAATTTAAATATGGTATTCTTCCTTTCGAAAATATTTGAGGCTTTACGCCATCAAACACTCTACAGTTTAATTGTAAATAACTTTCTTGAAACGACAGAGAAGCAAAAAAATAAAATAAAATAAAATAAAATAATAAAAAGATAAAGAAAAAAAGGAAGAAAAAAATAAAAAGAAGTCAGTAATTTTCTAGCTGATGGGACAAGTTGTTGCGCGCAGTTCACAGCTTTGGTGTTTCATACTGTGTACCTAGTTTTCTAATGCAAATAGAGCAGCACCTCTATCTGCAACTGAGACAGCATGATAGTCCGTCATTTTTTTTCAGTATTTCGTAGCAACTGCACCCTTTGCAGATTCGGTTGGCATTTCTGGATTAGCCAAGTAGTATCGAATTTCTCGTAGAGCTGACGGAGTCCGCTCAACTCTACCACGGTATGAACATTAGATACTTGAGCGCGAATGGACACAAATACTGCAGCTTGCAAGTGTGCCTGTTGTTGGTCACGCAGCCAGATGTCCTGCACGAGCGGCATCTGATCAGAGTGTGCAGGTTATGTTATGTTACTCTTGCTCCCCGCCAAACTGGTTCCATTTTCGCTTATGCTAAGTATTGGATCCAGGAGAAAGTTTGCAGCACTCCAAAACGTAACGGGTTTATCGATGAATTACTTTTAACGCTGGAACTTGCTGTTCTGATATTACTTCACACTCATTTCAGTTTCGTTATCGGAAAGGAAGGGCACCCATTGTAGACATTAGTTCAGTAGAACATAATTTCTAGTTATTATGGAAGGAAGGAAGATTGCAGTTTAACGTCCTACCAACGATGACGTCTTTGGATACGGACTGGGAAACGAAGAACTATCCCGGCATTTGCTTGCAGCGATTTCAGAAAACCACGGAAAAACTAAATCTGAGTTGCTGGACGGAACTTTGAACAACCTATAACACTAGCGTCTGCTACTGCTGAACCATAACCTTAAAGCAGGTTGTGAAATAAAACAATATTATTAAAGTAATTATGGTATAACGCAACAGAGCAGTGTTACCCTCTGGGAGGAATTTTGTTGTGTTGACCGTGTTGTACCTAGCGGAGGTGGCTTATCGGAAATGAAAGTCAGAATTACGGAAATATTTGAACAGTAACAAACAAAATTTTGCCTATCTGCACTGTTTAACAGGTAAAGAAAACGGTCACCAGCCTAACTAGGCAAGAGAATGATTAACATTCTCGTTCGAGAAAATAGTTATTAGTAACTTGAATGGATAAACACAAACTATACTTTGTCACACGCGAGTGCAGTGAACTCTTGACACATACATATGTGTACGGTAAGATTGAAACTAACAGTTAAAGCAGCACAAACTATTTGCAAAATTATAACAGATACTGAAACACACTATTACTTTCAGGGCTTACACAAACTGAATGGTCTTTATAACGTTATTATTACTATTAACTGTAGAATCATTAATTGGATATAGGTTAAGTCTCTCTCAGTTAATTTGAATCCACTTAAAGGTTGCTCCTCACTATCATTTGACTAAAGAAATTAAGGTTTTCTTAATTAGTGGTCTTTCCGTTACTTGTTACCGAGCATTAACCCAATAGACAAACTGTGGATCCTATTATATTATTAATAAGCACTTCTAATACACAGGAGAGACAAACACTTAGCAAACTTGAGTATATAACGTTCCACACTGCAGTTTTCCACTTTTACTACATTGAGACACAAAATTAACATATATGTAAGATACTGACTCACCTTCTGCGATTTAAAACAGAGCAGTAATGTGAACATTTACTAAGGAAAACTTCATAAGCCTCAGTCTTCAGAACTTTTAATTTGAAGTTGGCAACAACACATTAATAATCAGTTTTATTAGGAAAATTACTTTCATTAACTTTCTTTTTTTATTATGTTCAAGAGGCATTAATTAGCAAAAACACTGGTCTTTAATGTTCTTTCAGTAGGGACACTCGGAAATCACTTTAGTTCAAACGGAGAGGAACCTGAGAGGTGTTATGATAAGGAGAAAAATCAAGGTAGGTACATAAACTCAGTTATAAATTACCTTATATTTGAGCACACTAACACATCCATTAAGCTGATCCTTCACTGTACATTGCTATAGTGCTCCATTACAGTGATTGCGCAATGTGGTGGCGATTGCATGTCGGTAGGTGGAATTGCAGGTAGAATTGCTGGACTCAGTCATTTCTTGGTGGGGAAGATAGATGCAAATTCCAGAATAGTTCGAGCTATTTATCCATCCGTCCGAGGCATTGGAAAGTAGCAGAAAAAAAACCTCTCTCGGGACCAGCACAATATGCAACATTTACATGGCAGTGCACAATTTGGTAGCTCGTCCACGACTGGTAGCTCGTCCACGACTGACTCTTGTTCCACCTTTTCTACATGGGCCAACCAAAATTTGCGCGCGCTACACAGTTCCGTTTCCGAGGGGAACCACAACAGCTTTTACATACAAACTAACTAAGAACCCTAAGTGAGGATCAGCAGTTTACATAACAGCAACCAAATGCATTACATAAAACAGAACATTTGCACACATTGACATTTCTTCAAAAAATTATTCACACAGATTACAATTATATACAGTAAGATTTGTTCCCTCCAAATGGGACAAAGAATTTAAATGACAGATATACTACACTGCATAGTATCATATCATGACATCGAAGTTCTTACAAGAAAAGGAGTATACAATTCTGTGTTATCTATTCAGTCAAAAACATTTACAGAAGCTTAACGATGTAATATTAAATGAAACAAAAACCAAAATAAATCAGTACGGCATCAGAGTTGTGGTGTTACAAACCTTCCTCCAGAACGCGAGTTGTGTGTCTTATCATTGCGTTATTTCACTCGCTTTCTGGAGACTGAACAAAAATGCAGAGATTTACGGAGGGAATATGTTTTATAAACCTCTGTTTTACCACTGTGTAGTCTGGATGAAACTTTCAGTTGCGTCTAGGTCTCTTCCATGTATGTAATCTTCTTTCACGATCATTAAACAAAGTGTTATCAATAGTTAAACTGTATTCTGTGCTAAATCATATTAGGTGGAATTCCCTTTGAATCATCCATTTTCTCCTATTTTTCCTTCTCTTTCTTTTTCAGCTATCGCATTCCAGTTGCTTCTCGCAATTACGTTTTCGTCACCCTTAACGTACTGATAATTTGTATCATGTCTTCAGGTTTTTTTTCAGTATCTTCATCAGCTGCAGAGCTACCTCTATGACGGGTAGTGTCTTTATGTCCGTCTTCTGTACGACAAGCTGTTTAGTATGTTTATACCAGGAAAACTATGACGAAAAGTCCGCATGCTTAGCTTGGCGGTAACGTGCTTCCCTCCCGTGCAAGCGGGCCCGGATTCGATTCCCGGCCGGGTTAAAGATTTTCTCCGCTCGTGGACTGGGTGTTGTGTTTTCCTCATCATCAGTTCATCATCACCGACACGCAAGTCGTCCAATGTGGCGTCGACTGAAATAAGACTTGCACTCGGAGGCCGAACTTCCGTGTAAAGGGGCCTCCCGGCCAACAATGCCATACGTTCATTTCATTTCATTATGACGAGAAATATGTAGCATCGTTAAATTTCCACGTTATTACCTTAGTGTCTGAAGAGGGTTGTTACCTGTACTTTCAAGAGTGCGAGATCCATAAAAAAGCACGCTTCCGTCGAAATTGTTCGGTCTGCTACGCGCTTTAAATTGCTGAGTGCTCTTTTCATGTGCCTTAGGTATCGTTCGCATACACCGACGAAGGAGTACAATTATTTTTCTATCGATATTCACTTTCAAGTTTATTACTGTTTTCTTTTTTCTTGTCTGGGGATGTAATCAGACCTTAATAGATTACTTTGATCTGTGACTTGAAAGTGGTTGCTGTCATCGTATTCGTCGATACTTGTAAGCCATTCTTCGTGAGAAATGTATAATCGCCCATACATTGCATCACTTCATGTGTTACAACGGCAACCGAAAGAAAGAGCTTGTATTGCGTCACTGGCTGGTGTATTTCGCCAGTTTGTTCATTTGCCTAATTGTATAGGAGAACCTTCTTAAGACGTGAGTGTTGTTCTTTTGTTGTGGGTGACTATAATGTATGCGAGTAAAGAGTAATGATGTTGATGAAAAACGAGGAGAGGGTGAAACCAGGCGCCGGAGAATAACTTGCCCAATTCTATTCAATATATCCTCATTAGTTACGAGATCTACCCACCTAATCTTCAGTATTCTTCTGTAGCACAACATTTCAAAAGCGTCTGTTCTCTACTTGTCTAAATTGTTTATTTTCCAGGTTTCAGTCCCATACATGACTACACTCTTTACAAATACTTTCAGAGGAGATTTACAAACACTTATATCTATGTGATTCTTCACTTTCTCCTGGTGTATTTCTTTCTCGAACAGTCCACGGGAGTATTGCCGGTTCATAGCGTCCAACGGGTACAATAGTTCGGCGACCAGACATGTCGCCATCGTCAGGTGCGCTGACGAACTGAGTTCCTGAGGGCTGGCAGCGGCCTTAAATCCCCTCCCACTGCGAGGCGTTCTCTCCATGGTCCGCGCCCGTTGCCACGCGTCCGCGGTCGCTGAGACGCTGGCGTCAGCGTCTGTGGTGGTGTCGGTGTAATTGCCCTATCCGCCCTGTTCGCCGATTAGTTTTCTTTGCTGAGCGTCTTTTTAATTAGACTCAGTGCTGGTTCCCATGCCTTGCTGAGGTTATAGCACCAATATCGGTTGATGAATGCATCCCTGATACGAATTTTGATAGCCTGTCTAACAACGCTGTCCCAGTTTTTAGATGTCTGTGCCAAGACCCTCGTATGTTGGTAGTCCATTTCGCGATTTTTCGGACAAACAGTGCTCTGTAACCGCCGACTTGTTGGGGTACCTAAGTCGAGTGTGCGTCTGATGTTCTCGACCTCGATCTTTGATGGTGCACACTCTCTATCCAATATAAATTTCCCCACACTGACACGGGATCTGGTATATGCCAGCCTTCCGCAAATCGAGATCGTCTTTGACACTTTCCAGTAATGGTCGTGTTTTATTGGGTGGGCAAAAGACATTCCTACACGGTGTTTCCTCAATATCCGTCCTATTTTCCTCTATAGTGCGCTAGTATACGGTATATAGGCAGTGGCTATCTCTTCCTCCTTGAATTATTCCATCTCCACACGCTGTACTGTAGAGGTGGGGCGGAGAGCGCGTCTGATCTGCCATTCCGAGTACCTGTTTTTTCCGGAATACAGTTTTGAGGTGTTCCAGCTCATGGGGCAGACTATCTGCATCAGAGATGGTGTGTGCCCTGTGAACCAGTGTTTTTAGCACCCCGTTCCTCTGCGAAGAATCGTGGCAGCTATTCGCATGCAAATAGAGGTCGGTGTGCGTTTTCTTCCTGTATACCCAGTGGCCTAGGGTGACATCCGCTCTTTTTTTGACCATGACGTCCAGGATTGATCATCTTCCTTCTGCTTCGGTTGCCATAGTGAATTTTATGTTCGGATGCATGGAGTTCAGGTGTGTGAGGAAGTCTAGGAGCTAGTCCCTTCCATTGGTCCAGATCACGAACGTGTCATCCACATAACGGTAAAAACAAGTAGGTTTCCATTTGGATGACGCCAAAGTTTCCTCCTCGAAGTATTCCTTATAGAAATTCGCGACCACAAACGAGAGTGGGCTCACCATTGCGACTCCTTCTGTTTGCTCATATTATTCTCGATTCAAGAGAAAACAGCGGAGGTCAGAATGTGCCAGAAAAGGTCTTCTGTGCAATAAGCTCAACTGACTCTTGAAGAGGCACCCTGGTGAATAAAGAAACAACGTCAAAACTCACCAGGATATCTGAGTCTTTCAGATTGAAGTTGTCGAGACGTTTTACGAAATCCACAGAATTACGAACGTGGTGAGGGCATTTGCCCACATAAGGGCTTAGTAATTCTGCCAGGTATTTGGCCAGCAAATATGTAGATGCCCTAATGTTGCTGACGGTTGGGCGTAACGGCACCCCTTCTTTGTGGACTTGAGAAAGTCCATAAAGTCTTGGCTGTACCGGTCCTTGAGATGTCAATTTCTTGGCGACACTCTCTGGTAAATTCGCGTCCTTAAGAAAAGCCCTAGTCTTGTTCTCCACCTTCTTATAACTGCCATCGGGTTTACGTACAAGTTGTAAATAGTCTTTTACTCCCTGTACTTTACCTCTGCGACCTTCAAAATTTCAAAGGGAGTACTCCAGTCAACATTGTCATAAGTGAAACTTCCTGGCAGATTAAAACTGTGTGCCGGACCGAGTTCGAGTCTCTGTCCGGCACACAGTTTTAATTTGCCAGGAAGTTTCATATAAGGGCACACTCCGCTGCAGAGTGAAAATCTCATTCTGGATTGTCATAAGTGTTCTCTAAGTCTACAAATACTATAGACGTAGATTTACCTTTCGTTAAACTATCTTTTAAGAAAAGTTCTACGGTCAGTATTGCTTCGCGCATTCTCCGGTTACCACAGTGATCTTCCCCGAGGTCAGCTTCTACCAGTTTTTCCATTCTTATGTAAATAATTCGTGTAAATATTTTACAACCATGACTTATTAAACTGATAGTTCGGTAATACTCTCACCTGCCAGCAACCACTTACTTAAAAATGGGAATTATTACATTCTTCTTGAAGCCTGAGGCTATTTCGCCTGTCTTGTGTATCTTCAACACCAGATGGAAAATTTTTATCATGGCTGGCTCTCCCAAGGCTATCAGAAGTTCTGACGGAATGTCGTCTATTCCTGGGGCCTCGTATCGACTTAGGTCTTTCAGTGCTCTGTCAAATTCTTCTCATATAATCTCCCATATCTTCTTCATCTATGTCCTCATCTTTTTTCTACATTATTGCGTTCAAATTCATTTCCTTTCCATAGCCGCTCTATACAGTCTTGGCTCTTGATATTCATGCAACTGCTTCTCCTTTGTACAAAGGCCTCTTCAGTTTTTCTGTAGGCGGTATCTATCTTTCCTCTAGTAAAATATGCTTCTAAATCATTACATTTGACCTCTAGCTATTCGTGCTTAAGCATTATGCATTTCCTGTCAATCTCATTTTTCAGACGTTTGTATTCTCTTTCACCTGCTTCATTAGCTATGTTTTTATATTTTCTCCTTTCATCAGTTACATTCAATATCTCCTGTAATATCCAAGGACTTTTACTAAACCGTGTCTTTTTACCTATGTTATCCTCTGCTGCCTTCACTATTTCATCTGTCACAGCTACCTATTCGTCTTCTAGTCTATTTCTCTCCCCTGTTCTAGTCATTCGTTTCCTGATACTTCCTCTGAAACTCTCAACGGCTTCTCGTTCTTTCAACTTATCCTAGCCCCATCTCCTAAATTTCCTACCTTTTTTCCATTTCTTCAATTTTAATCTACAGTTCATAAACAACAGATTGTGGTCAGAGTCCACAGCTGCCCCTGTAAATGTTTTACAGTTTATAATCTGGTTGCGAAATTTCTGTCTTACTATTATATTATCAATCTGAAACATTCTGGTATCTCCAAATCTCTTCCACATATACATCCTCCTTTCATGACTCATCGACATCTACATGATTACTCTGCAGTTCACAGTTAAGTGCCTAGCAATGATTAAATTATACTCTGTTCAAAATTCTGCCAGGAGGTTTCCTCTTTCATTCCTTTCCCTCAGTCCATACTCACCTCCTTCTCAAACTTTTGCCACTATTGAATTCCAGTCCCACATCATACTTAAATTTTCGTCTCCTGTAATTATCTGAATAGCTTCTTTTGTGTAATCATACATTTCTTCAATCTCTCCAACATACTTGGAGCTAAGTAGGATATAAACTTGGGTTACTGTGGTGGGTGTGAGCTTCGTTTCTATTCCAAGATGCTACTCCAGGCGGGTGAAAAAATGAATGTGCACAATGGAAAATACTGAAAGAGAAAATCAAGATTTGGCCCTTTTTGACTACCCCCTGAAGCAGATCTTAGAATCTCTTAGTTGTGATATTATTTCTCCCTTCTTGCTCTTTAACACATAAATTACAACATAAGCATAAATGAATGGTTAAGGCATCTAGTAACTACAAAATGATACATGTAGTTGCTGCTTATAGATTTATTGTAGCTTAAAAACCATTTGTATATTAGTTCTTCCTTCTTGCTTTTTAACATATAAATTACAACATAAGCATAAATGAATGGTTATGGCATCTAGTAACTACAAAATGATACATGTAGTTTCTGCTTATAGATTTATTGTAGATTAAAAACCATTTATATATAACAAATGTTTATATATCAATGTCCAATGGACATAAAGAGATACAAATGAATTTCTTAACTGATATGATTGATCAAACTGCCCAAATCTGCCCCTTTTATGGCTACGCGATCTAATATAAATAACGTGAGATGACTGATATCATCTGAGGAAGCCACTGCAGCCGGCCCAGGGGACTACAAGCGAGCCCAGCCGCAGCACTCGGACTGACCCAGCTAACGGACACGCAGACATAGGTAACGATGCATGATACCTCACGCTAACCGACCTCACCATGCATGCTCTATCGCAGCTAGCAAGCCGCTACTGCCCTTACTACATGTCCTACTGTCGCAGAGGTTTTTTTTCCCTTGGCTCTGGCCTTGGCACTTTTTTTCCCTCTGCCCTTACAACCGCTACCCTTCAATCGCTTTCGACCACTTCTATCTCCTGATGGACCATGTAAATGAGTAATCTTACCCAGACACATGGACAACATCACAGCCTGCATCCTGTGACGCCTGATTCAAAACTAACATGCTTACGGAGGTGACAGTAGAACTTTTGGTTTGGTCACCACGTTGATGCGGGCGTGGAGGGGCCCCATCCTATCTTTTTGATATCATCTACGTACCAAACACTAGAAGACAATACTTGCAAAGATGATCTACAGTGGTGTGCAACCTCAGTGGAAATACAACTTACGTGATCACATCTGTTTTGCTTTATAGCCCTAATATGCCGAAGCAGTTAGCAATATCACGGTGTGTACTGCATCCGGTGCGTCAGAGTGATGGATCTCGTACACGTCTGCGACGATGGAAGAACTCCAGCCATAAAATAAAAACTCTTTCAAACACTAGGACGGCAGAAGGCGATCCTCTTATTAGTATAATCTAATACTGTCTTCTCCTCTCTGTGTTCTACAGACAAGAAACGCGAACTCCCAACCACAAGGGCGGAATTCAGATAACGTCTCTACGTGAGTATAGGCAGAAGAAATGCTCTCAATCACTGAACGCTGCGTACCCGACGACTCCCTACCTGGAGGCGAAGTCCAGAATCGATAAGTTCGCAACAGTACAGTGCCTAACCGTTCTAACTATAAACTCTCCTTGGAGCAAAGACAGCAAGTCTGTCTGTACCAACAAAAGCTGATACTGAGCGACCTTCAAACACGGGTGGTCAAAACGGAAGACCTCTTTTTCTCCACCGCTGGCTCCCCAGCGAAGCACGGCTCCCCTCTCTCTCCGGAGATAACCCAGCCTGCGTGATTTCCGAGGTAACGCTTCCTCGTTCCTCTGTGTGGCATCCAAGATTTTTAGAGTTTCCGAGGTATTATCCGGTTATACTTCAGGCCTCGCCATAATGCCGGCCACCCACCACTCTATTGTACTTCAGCGCTCAGGTGCCCCGACCGTCCGTCTTGGGCTACTTCCTGTTTTTAGAAGGATCGACACACCTGTGCGGGCTTTTCCACCCAGGGCCTGAGTTACGCCTGTATTTTCATTTCCACTGGCGTTCCAGCCTATGCTAGTATATGCAATCATTCATTACGCCGTTTTCATAATAAAGACAATCCATCACCTTTCATGCAATAAGCGTTACCAACTATTTACAAGGTGTACGTGACAATGTCAGTCTTCTTTAAATATTCAGGAATACGATATACAGCCTATCAAATGATAGCTGATTCCAGTTGCAAATCACGGCAAAGTATGTAGATGAGTGCTTGTAAGGTGCGAAATTATAGCCACCGTACACTATCTTGGCTACAGAAAAGCGTTCGTTGTACTGTTCATAGTAGCTTACCCGTCTTCCTATTTTTAAAATCATTATTAAACCAACTCTTGCGCTACACGTGTTTAATTTTATATTTATAAACCTGTATTGACCCGACCAGTAGTTCTGTTCCTCCTGCCACCGATTAATTAGGATTACTTCACTCTTTTTTTGTTTTTGTATCTCTTATATCTCAAATTCATTAAAGACGGCGAATTAACTCTTTTACGAAAGACTGAAGACGATATAGGAATCGATACTGCTACAATAATCAACAAAGTATGCAAGTGAAGTGATTTAGAGAAGTCGCGGACAAGGACTGATCCGCACACAGTTGGAAAACGTGTACATTGTTATATTCTCTGTGCCACCTCGATGACTTCAAAAGAGTAGTTACATTGGCTTTCCTATATGGATGAGTGCTTATAAGTTGTTTAACAGATACCATAGCAAATTATAGTTATGTTTCGAGTCGAGAAAGAAATTTCAGCCGTTTTCCGTGGTCTCTTGATGGGGGGATAGCAGGGGGAGCCGCGGATGGGGAGTCGCGGGACTCGTAAGGTTTGAAATTTTAAAATGCACCTCACCTGATTATACAACTACAAGCCTACTAGTTGTTATTCTTGCAAATGAATATCAAAATACACAAATACTACATTAGTGGGCCACGCTAGTAAAACGAATTAGGGCAAGTCCCATAACAAAGAGCAGTGTCAGATTTTAACCAACCGTCAGTGTCACACCATAGTGCACTAGTTTCCTTATAATCAGTAGCAGACACGATATTTAACCTTCGTACAGTGTTTTTCGTGGAGTGGTCTCTCGTTCCAGGTAATGATGGCCCTGCCACGTTTTGTATTCTGATGAGGTTTGTATCTAAATAACTTTATTGCAGCACTGCTCCAACCAGCAGAGTACGCTGTACCTGATGGTACACATTCAGAGCTCGAAGCATGTCGCATGAAAATTAAATTAAAATTAAACGAGAGTTATAATGCCTTTAAGTTCTAAATAAACCTACCTTATCCTAACAGTAAAAAAGAGTTAAACAACATTGCCAGCTGATTTTGTTAAAACACGACCACGCAGGGGTATGCGTCCGTTCAGGATGGAGTCATCTACCTTTTGCTTTCTGAGCGAGTGTCACATTTTCTATCATTTTGTGGCTGTTGGCGATGGCAAAGCCAAAAGAGTTATACTTCAGTAACTTAAAACTTTGGAGACATCCTCATCTCGAGGCTCTTCCTCACTCCACTGTATTTCTTGCAGTCCAGAATGAATCTTTCACTACGCAGTGGAATGTGCGCTGTTCTGAAACTCCCTGGTGGATTAAAACTTGTCTTTTGAGGGCAATTCTCTTACCGTCATATATCTAGGCAAGACCCATCTTCACAGCTTGAACTCTCACTACTTCGCGCTGTGCTTTAATATTTACAGTGCATAACGCTACAGCGTATTAACATAAATGTAGCTTGTAGTCTATTACGAACACTCGATAAAAAATTATTTGTTGAAACGCGTTTGGCTACGTCTTTCGTAATAACGGACTATAACGAGAAAAATGCCAATACGATGAAGGATTTTTGTTCCGCCTCGCAGCAGATTCAGATCAGGAGTTTACATTTCTGACATCCACAGGAATGAAACTTCCTGGCAGATTAAAATTGTATGCCGGACGGAGACTCGAACTGGGGACCTTCGCCTTTCGCGGGCAAGTGCTCTACCAACTGAGCTACCCAAGCATGACTCACGCCCCGCCCTCACAGCTTCACTTCTGCCAGTACCTCGTCTTCTACCTTCCAAACTTTACAGAAGCTCTCCTGCGAACCTAGCAGAACTAGCACTCCTGAAAGAAAGGATATTGCGGAGACATGGCTTAACCACAGCCTGGGGGATGTTTACAGAATGAGATTTTCGCTCTGCAGCAGAGTGTGCGCTGATATGAAACTGGCAGATTAAAACTGTGTGCCGGACCGCGAGCACTTGCCCGCGAAAGGCAAAGGCCCCGAGTTCGAGTCTCGGTCCGGCACACAGTTTTAATCTGCCAGGAAGTTTCATATCAGCGCATACTCCGCTGCAGAGTGAAAATCTCGTTCTGGATCCACAGGAATGTTTATTTTAAGACTGTCTGGTAGCAGCAAATGCAGCTAGAAGTCGTCTCCTCTTCGTACTGCGTATACACTGCCGGAAAAAATTTGCACACCTGGAGATACCTCGTCGATTTTGATCCGATGACGGCATATGACACTTGGGGGTTAGCAGATGATAATTATTACAACGTCGTTAACCAACAGACAGCGTAATGGTATAGCTACTAGTGCGCCATCTGTTTCTACACTTCCAAAGGGCATGCTTACAGCCAGAAGGCTCTGTGTGGTGCAAATGTATGAAGCAAGCAGGCAACCATGCCACAGAGACGAGCTCGTTCTGCCTACAGCAAAGTGAACGAGTTCGAAAGGGGTCAAATTGTGGCCTACCGAGTGGCGGGATGGTCCTTTCGTAGTATTGCCATGCAAGTTGGACGTGCAGCGTCAGTTGTGCAACGATGCTGGAACCGGTGGTCACGTGAATATTCTCACTCCTGTAAGTGTGGTTCTGGATGTCCATGCAGCCCAGACGTCCACCAGAATCCCGCGGAGTGAATTCGTCCAAGACACAGTGGCCCCGCCTCAAGCCTTATGAGCGGCGGTGCGATAAGCTACAAACCTCTTACACCTTTGATGTATCCGGAAGAGACGCTAAGCAGCGCTAGGTACGTGCAGAACATTTTTAGACCTGTTCTTTTGTCGTTCTTGAAATAGCAATGTGATGTGTTGTTCCAACAGGGTAGTGCTTGCACACAATCTGCCCCTGAAACTCAACGTTCTCTGTGAGACGTGCATCAACTTCCCTAGCCAGCACGATATACAGACTTGTATACAATCGAGCACGTGTGAGGTGTGTTGGCATGAGAAGTGACTTGTACGACTCGTCAGCCACCTACTCTTACAGAAGAACTAGAGCAAGTCGAGCTGACTCGGCATAATGTATCCCAGGACAGTATTCACAGTCTGTACCCGATGCTAGAGTCAGCGCCTGTACTGCAGCTCGTGGAAGCTACACCGCCTACTAATATGTGTGTTGCAGCATGGGTCGATACCTAGTACCTCAGAACCACTTGTGCTATTGATCTGTAAACGTAATCATTTTATGTACTCCGTATGCACTGTTGCTACAATAAATCTTGACTGAACTGGAAACCTCCAAAAGGGTGTACTTCATTCCGGCAGTGAATTTTAGACAGACACACACTCATCCACACAAAACAACTACCCTCCTCTTCTTGCTCACTCCTTCAAATAAAATGCGGTCCATCTAGGTTACGAAAACTTCTGTTATGGAGCAGTGTGACTCAGAACACTGCTTGCATTAAGAAAATGCAACAAAAAGCACTATAGATATGTGTCACATAATCAGTCGCACATAAGATTATTATTATTGAAAGCTTTCTGTTTCAGAGCAAAACATTATGCTCTAAACTTCATAGTAGGAAGAAGTCAGTTTCGGGACATCGGGCTGTTGCCGACAAATTACATTACCAACGGTTAACAAATTGGTTTAGAACTTTCAGAGGTATGTCTAACAGTACTTCGCATTCTGATAACTGCGAACTAAAGTGTGTAAAGCAAAAATACTGTAGCATCATTTAAACACCTATATTTTGAATGATGGCAGCTCTCTGCGTCATTACATAATGATGTGCGGAATAATTCACCAAATCATCAGTTTACAAGAGATTCGTAAAAAATTCATAACATTGTGAGCAAATATTCACGGGGCATCAGCTGACTAAATTTCTTAAATTAGACAGTAAAGAACCGCGACAGTATCTAGTTTTGTTTCTACTGTTGGTTTCTGAATTGGTGAATGAGGAGAATGAAATACTAGTGACAAATATCATTGATAATTAAAAGCAGGCGTTACAATGCCTCTTTGCTTTGAGACAAGAACGGTTACACTTAGAGTTAAGTACAAATCATAATACGAAAAACTTTATAGAAAACTTAATATAAAAGCAAAATTCAACCATGTAACTGGCCAGCATGTTGCATATTTTTCAGTAAGAAATTGTATTACAACTGTAAACTAGATAACAGTTTCCATATTCTAATGAGAGATTGAAATTATACACAAGTAACTAACTGATTAAAATATTCAGTGGCTCAGGAGTTAAATGTACAGCCACAAAAATCTTTGACCAATTGCCTATGAACAAAATAGCTGACAGGTAGTATCAAGAGTTTTAAATGTAAAAAAAAGCACATAATGGGAGTGGATTGTTCAAAATAAACGATTTCAGGTTAAATTGTAAACTGTTGACATATGTAGCACAAAAAGGAACGTTGGTTATCCCCATTATTGAATTTAACTTTGATTTTGTTGTACAACGAGAAGTTGCGAAAACGAATATATTTGCTTCATTAAATTTAAACTACAGCGCTATTTTATTGTCCTTATATGGCAGGCATATAGCTATACGCGGAAACAAATAAACACAGCCTATATATTTAATCATTTTACAATAATCGAACCCGTAACCTATGAAATGTAACATTAAAAAGTGATTGGGTAACTGACATACAGAGTGAATCACCTAAAACTTGCATCGCAAATATTGAGGTAATGGAAAGTGCTACTGATCTACTGTTATCACTGGAAGGATTGGTAGTCAGGGGCTCCTGGTGCTATCCAATAAACAGATTGTAATAATACTTAAGAAGTATATTTTTTGCAAACTTACACTTTTTTAAATCTAAAAATACCTATTGATATTAACAAACTAAAAGCACCGTAAATTAGAATCTCATTGGTGTTTGTTGCAGGATTCTAATTCGAGTCGTATACGAGATATCGTATTTTGATAAGATTCCACACCGACACTTGTTTGTGCCATTCAACCTGCGTAGTTGCAAGATACGATGTTCTTATGTTTGCTTACAGTGTGCTTGTGTGTACCTTGAGTGCATTGCCACTTACTAGTCAGTTAGTGTGTGACAGTCCACGCATGATGTATGCTCATGGTGTAAGGAGCGTGAAGGAATAACGCAATTCGTTCTTGTGCGGCGTATGCGCCAAGATACCTAAATAGACGTCACCCATCTCGTCAATTATTTATTAACCTCTTCAACCAGTTGTGTGAAACTGGCAGTGTAACACCCACACAACATAACAGAAGGTAACAAGTGACGATACAAGAGGGGAAAAGTGGTATTCTTACTGCTGTTGCAGTTGATCCACACGTTAGCTTCCGCGCAATCACACGAGTATGTAGTATGAGTCAGGCATGTGTGTTGCTCATACTCCATCGATATAGGTTAAATCCCTAATACATCTCCCTCCATCAAGAACTGCATGGAAACGATAACGAGAATCGTGTTAACTTCTGTACGTGGGTACTAAGACAGGATACTCCAAATGTAACATGTATTTTATTTAGTGACGAAGCCATATTTTTCATTCATGGGCAGGTAAACAGCCTAACATGCACGATTGATCCGTTGATAATCCCCCTTTGCTCCGTCAGGTGAAACGTCAGACTTCATTGAATGTAAACGTGTGATTTGGGATAATGAACCATCAACTCATAGGCCGTTTTTCATAGACAGAACACTGAACGTGTATAAGTACCGCAGCCTCCTAACAGCCCATCTTCCACTACAGACTAAGAGGAACCTGTGGCACCAACATAATGGCTGTTCAGACCATAGCGCACGAAGTACTACAGCATGTATTCACAAATAGTTTTCAAGTCGTTGGATCTGACGCAGAGGATCTGTACCTGGTCGGCCGTTCCCCGGATTTGACGCCTGTAGATTTTATTCTGTGGGGAAAGCTGAAAGCCGCTGCCTACAAGGGCATACCAACTACACCCGATGATAAGCAACGATTTATTACTGCAGCCTGCACGGACATCTTTGCTGAAATGCCAGCAGGTGTGCAGCAGTCCTTAGTCCTTCCATACCAGACTGGAAGCGTGTACTGCCGCTGACAGTGGTCATTTTCAACACAATCGGTGATGGTCAGTTGTCTATTACTATCCAAAATCCACGTAACTAGCGTATGCACTTGCGTTGTTCTTTAGTGTATGCTACCACTTGTATTGTACAGGTGTCGATATGGGAACAATCCAAAATACGACATCTTGAAAACGACTCGCACTATAATACAGACTGCCGTCCGGGGTGGCCGAGCGGTTCTAGGCGCTACAGTCTGGAACCGCGCGACCGCTACGATTGCAGGTTCGAATCCTGCCTCGGGCATGGATGTGTGTGATGTCCTTTGGTTAGTTAGGTTTAATTAGTTCTAAGCTCTAGGGGACTGATGACCTTAGAAGTTAAGTCCCATAGTGCTGAGAGCTATTTGAGCCATATAATACAGGCTACTGACGTTCTAACATTCCCTACTTTTAGTTTGTTAATATCAACAGGCGTTTTTCCTTTTAGAAAAGTCTATATTTGCACAAAAATTCACTTTATAAGTATTATTACAATATGTTGACTAGCTAACAATACAAGTCCCTGACTATCAATCCATTCTGTGAAAACTGCGTATCAATAGCACTTTTCGTTTTCGAAATATTTGCGGTGCAAGTTTTAAGTGATTCACCCTCTATGGATATACCTGTAGCAGGAGGGGGCCCTCGTTTATAAAGAAGCAAACGTGTGTCCCGTAGCTTTGTGCTAGGGGTAAGGCAGCGATCACCTACCGCCTCCCTGGCGCCTTCTCGCAGGACCACTCGGCAGCATGTGTCTATTGGGCCCTGCATTATTGAGGCCCAGTGCTCTCCGTGCTCCTCTGACTCCAGAAAGGACAAGCCTCTCTCGCACACACAAAGACTGTCGCATCCACTACCAATTGTACTAGCAATTCAATACAAAGTAGTGTGTCACAGGTAAAATCATTTATTGCGTGCTGAAAGTACGAGAGTATAGCTCATCTGTATGTATCTCGTGCCCCAGCCTTTAAGAGACGTTTAATCAACATCGTTTGGGAAGAGGTCAGGAGTTCGTTTCGATAAGTGACACAAGATGTGCTTTGTCGTGATAAACATTATTAACCCCGTATTTGAGGAGATATTTCTCATAGTGTGCTTTCGTTAAGCGCACTTTAGACCAGCCATTTGAATGATTCCTTACGCTTTTCAGCTTGAAGAGCTAATTTAGATTATTTAAAATTTTTCATTATACATAGCACACAAAACAGCAAGAAGTTGCTATCAGAGATACTATTCAACGTAACACCCTAAACTCTGAAGTGTAGTACTTTCCATATAAAGAGAAAAAGGTGAAAGATTTATTCGTTTTGAAGGGGAAACCAGAGTTTCCATATAAAAGGATGAAGTGATCCAGCTACAGTAATATAACTAAAGTACTTAACTGCTTTCATTTCGACATGAAAATTCCTTTTGGGATCATGGTTACATTGATGGTGGTTATCCTTAAAAATTGTCTTATTGCTCTTCTCTGCATACCAAGCAAAGTGGCACAGTGGTAAGATTCTGGAGCGCTGTTCGGATGGATGTCAGCTCGAATCTCTGTCTATCTATCAAGATTTAGGTTCTCCAAGGTTTAATCCTAAAGCGCTTAAGGTAAATTGCAGAATGTTCCTTTGAAATGAACATGGACAGTTTCCTTAGGCACCGTTCCCAGTCCAAGCTTGTGCTTGATCACTAATGACCTTGTCCTCGATGGGACATTAAACCCCAATCTTCATATTTTCGTAATCTGTAATGTTCTTACCAAAATAATTAACATATTTCCATTATTATTTATAATTGAAAATAACAATACGGACATTTCATTAATAATTATCTTTGGACCACATACCTGGTCGTTATTTATTAGTGACAAAGACAAACGGACTTTTACTACGATGCTTCAGTTGATATCATTACCAATGTGTCGACTGTAGTGGGGCTTCCATAATGCACTACTAAAATGCTGCATCTGCGAGAGACCGATGATGCTCGAATGTAGCTACGGCTGAACTCCACCAGGTGTTGACTGCTCACGACCAGTCATGACCTACCCTCCAACAGAATCGCAAGTGCTGGTCATGTGGTGTAGCGGCACAGGCTCCTGATAGAAACACTTCCAAATTTCTTATCTCCTACGGCGTTATGCAGAATTCTGCATTGGACATACCCATATTTTTGACCCTTCACTCGTGCTGGTGAACAACGACTGAAAGCATGTACTGCGCTCAGATTTGCAGAGCTCAAGTTCACATATTTACCGATAGTGTGATGTGCTTCTAGTTGTTTGGATATTAATGGACATGTCAATTTTAAGCCACCTATATAACAGAAATCACGCAGCAGTGGTTTTAATAAACAGTACTCTATACAAATATACAGTCTCGACGGAAATAACGTCTTGTAATTGAGGTGTCCATGTTAATTCACCCTAGAGTTGATATTTAACATGGGCATAATCTATCGTAAGAACACCAAGTATCCTTCGTGTTAGTTGTGTTATCTTTATGTAGTCCATACGTGGAACTGCAATGAATTAGAAGCTACATTTTTCTGGGTATGAACGTTACGTAACGGACTATTATGAAGTGACTATTAATTAAGCTATCCTTTCTCACAAGCCCACTCTATATCAAGAATCACACACGCAAAACTTCTGAACCCAGAATAGGCCGATGTTGCTGCTATATAGCCAATCCAAAACAATAAAAGCGAACGCATTTGACAACATTTAACCCTTAAAAATGAAAGAACCCGTCTGCATTCGATCATAAACAACTTACCGTGTTCCACAAAAGTTAATGAGTCTTTTCATGAACGTAGAGCTCTAATGAATGTAAACTCTCCTAGTCAAACGGCTTCGGTGTCTATTTTAATCTGCTCTCGCTACTCAATATACCAGCAATTATTGTAACTGGAACACTCGTACCAGCGACCGCCGGCTGAAATGAAGAGTAGTGGCGTGCGTGTCTAGTTATACTGGGAGGTGCAACGAACACAGTCCAGTAACACAGGTCGCAATGTCTGGAAATGAAAGCAATTTCAAACTTTAGTAGTTAAATGAAAATTCAAGGCATACAGCCATTTGAAAATGCATCAAAAGGGACGCCCTTTTTAGTTGAGTAATAAACGAGATTGCCAAGTAAAGGTGATGTAAACGACAAAGACAGAATTTGCTTAATATCGGTAAATTCAATAGTTCAGCCACAGTTTGTATACAAATGATTTCACAGAACTATTTGTTATTAATTGAGAACAAATGCGAACAGCACAGACAAATGTTAACTACAAATTCTTACCGCCACCAAGGTAGATGATGGGATTTGAACACCCATTCACCCACAGGCTGGCAAAGACAACAAAATTTCTTAACTTACGATTTTGTATTGAGAAACAAATTTACATTTTCTTAGAAAGAGCATTCATTCTACGTAATAAATCATTTCCCACGTGCTTAAACTGCGAAAGCAGACTAGACAAAGGCTGAAGAGAACGCTGTCTACCAATCATTTCAAGGGAAAATCCACTTTCAGGAGCTGTCCTTACCTCTAAAATGATACAGCTTGTACTGGAAACAAATCGAATACACCACTACCATGACTATGTAATGCGGTACCCACGGATTCGAGACAGATCACGTGAATCCTCGATAAGGAATTATATGAGAATTTTCACGTTAAACACATGGAGCAACCTTACACATCGTTAAATCCATAAATAACACAAGCAGTGACTTTACAGCGCCTAGCATTAATCAAGGAAGTTTAACTATACAGTTTTAGAATTTGCACAACTTTGAAAAGATAATTACAAACAATAACTCATTGCAGAGAATATTTTTCTACTTCTTCTTCTTCTACTTCTTCTTCTTTCAAGGGTTAGGTAGTTTCACCTATTCGTGTCAAAACGTCCAGCTATCTCTCTTGTGGTCTTTCCCTTTGTCTTATTCCTCTAGGTCTGTAACTAAGAATTTCTTTTGGAAGTCTATGTTCTTGCATGCTATCTGCGTGTTCTCAACATCTGTCACGATTTAGATCTATTTCGTTGTGCATCGAATCAACTTGAAATCCATTTCTAATGTCTACATTGCTGAAATGATCTTCTCTGGTGCGCCCTTTAACGTTTAACACCACGGAACAATCTCATTTTCGCACCGTGGATTTTGCTAAGTTCTTTTGCGTGGGACACAGGTTTCAAATCCATAGAGCGTAACAGGTAGTGCCATGAGTTTGTAAAACTTCATCTGTCTCACTTTTGTATCCTTTTTTAATAGTTTGCTTCTAACTGTTCCACAGAATGCGTTAAATTTTAGGGTATTGTTATGAATTTCATTGCCTAATTTCGTCCTCTGTCACTGCCGATACACAGAAAGTGGGTTATTTGTGACTGTGGCACCTGGAGGATAGTGTACCAAAGAACACGTTATGTTTCGTGGTCGGTGTTTCAAGTCTAGCGACCAATTTTAGAATCATGTGAATGAACGAGCAATAGAGACCGCAGTAGGCAGTTTTCGGGATTTTCTACTGTTTTTGTTGTTGTGACACATCGGGTTGTGTTTAGTGCAGCGTTTGTAAATATTAAGAGTCCTACATATTTAAGTTCTCTGTGATATATTTTGAGGATATTTTTACTTCTTCAGTTACAGAGTTTTATGGTGAACAAAATTGTGCATATTTTTAAATCTTTTAATATAAGGTGTAGACGATTAAGCCATCCTTCGTCAGTCATGCACCATCTTGTATCGTAATACGAGATGTTTGCTAATGAACTAAGTTTATTTAATTTCCTAACAGTTTTCTCTGCCTTGAAAATGTAAATTTGTTTTAGTTGCCAACAGTTTCGTTTTCATAATGTTTGACTTGTAACTGGTTTTTGATAATATCACTTCTTAATTTGATTTTAGCTACCGATTATTGGTATGTAGTGGGGTAATAATGTGACACAGGACTATAAAATACATTATTGACAAGCTTTTCTCGACTGCAACGTTTTTAAATTTGAATTGAATATATATGGTTAGGTGCATGACCATGTTGTACCTTGGAACAGTTTTTCACATTTTGAAAAATCCTACTTTCGCATAGTAATTTTTGTAACTTCAGAAAAGTACTGCATCACACATAAAGTGAATGCAAACCATTTCAAAATGGAGTAAGAAAATATACTAAACTAAACATAGCCGGCTGTTGTGGCTGAGCGGTTCTAGGCGCTTCAGTCCGGAACCGCGCGACTGCTACGGTCGCAGGTTCGAATCCTGCCTCGGGCATGGATATGTGTGATGTCCTTAGGTTTAAGTAGTTCTAGGTTCTAGGGGACTGATGACCTTAGATGTTAAGTCCCATAGTGCTCAGGAAGCCATTTTTCCGTTACATGGCTGGCTGGAGACGATAGTGTGAAAAGTGTTTCAGGCGAAAACTGTCTTCCCAGTTACATAATTTTTTACAATTTTAGAGCTTATAGGCGATTTTCTCTTCAATGTCATACGTTTCTTTTACCAGTGGAGATATTCATGTTATATTTATAAGGCAACAAATTAAAGTGCTAAACGGCGCTTTGAAGTTATCTCCACTTTCTTGAAATATTATTTGATCATGTGCCTATATTAGAGCATTAAGATATTTTTCCCTGTTGATCTCTATACTGTAGGTAATATTTTGTTTCCATGTCCTGACAAGGTCATCTGTGTTGACTTTGAATAGAATAGGAGACAAACCACTTCTTGTCTAGATCCGAGAGAAGATTCCTAAACGCAAAAGGTGGAAAAAAGACTTTAAACTCATCTGTGGCACAAGCTATGCTGCCCCAAGTGACCTCCCCAAACCAACAGAGTCGATACATCTAAGATGAATCAGATTGACTGCCCAGTGTCCCGTGAATGAATGCCGCTAACAGAAAGCGTTTTCTCCCTTCCTTTGTTCAATGCGCCAACGGCCAGTAGCTGGACTAAGGGGACCTCACATGTCACCTAAAGCGGACGGCGTAATTTTTGTCGACTGCAACACTACTGTTCTGGGACTGAGGGCCCTTCCGTCGGTTTGTCATGAGATTTTATTGTGATATTTCACGAGGACACGCTAGGGCACTTGACAGTGTATGCACAACTGCCTCGAAATCATTCACAATTCGATGCGTATTGCTAACTCACTAGTGTATTTGTTTACTGTAACATCACCGCATGTTTCCGGTAACGGCAGCCTTAGCTCAAATGCAATAATATCGTGATCGGGTAGTACCCTGTGTCGACCGTTTCCGTTAGTTGGCATCTTTTCTTTGGAGGCTGTCCGACTGCGGTGCATATACGAGAACAGAGCAGACGGGCTTTGAAACATTTCCTTGTCGAATCAGACACTCTTTATCTTAGGTCAACATAACATATAAATACTTGACTATTTACGAGTCTTTCAGCTGCCACAGCAAAATAGCCTAAAAACTCGTCACCAAGAAGCCACATGTAATATCTATGTAGCCTCCAGTCTCCTAGTGTCATTCACATACATTTTTTTACGAACCCTTATCAAGTTAATCTAAGTAAATTCTGTCGTCTAAACGACCGTACGGTCGCTGTTTCCAATGTTCATCTCCACCACTAGGAGCATCTGTCCGTTTGCTTTGCAGCACCCGGATACCCAGTTTAACCTTTCGTAACTCTGTGACACGAAATATCGAAGTTTGCAGTAGCATTTTATAGCCGTTGACATTTACACTTCGCTCTGCTTCCTAAATCAAATTGAAGTGCAGCAGAAAAACTGGAGAGATGAATTCTTTGCAGACGGCCTCGTCGCTGACGAACACATATGGGGAACAAATCTCTCTCCGTCAGAAGCGAACCTAAATCACGAGCTTCACGGGTGCTGTGTGGCTTTCAGTCTGTGCCGTGGAAAAGTAACTGACAATGGCGCACGGAATGTGTCATTCATACGTTGAATAGGCAAATGATGAAAATCGGCGTTCGTCAGAAACAGTAAAATATTTCTTGTGGAACTCAAATGCAATTATTTTACTTGTCACTGAACTAAGTCTATTAAATACGAATGGAGTACCTCAACAGAGTCGTACCATTCTCATTTCCTGTTCTCTACACTGTAACATTTCTCTGGATGTTTCTTTTGACAGGAATGTTTTCTTATGTATTTATACGTATATATTTAATGACTTAAACTGTTAATATTCGGGAGTAGTTGAAGGCATTGTAAGCCGGTTCTTAGTAAACTACACGTAATTTCTCTTTTCAAAAAATGGTTCAAATGACTCTGAGCACTATGGGACTTAACATCTATGGTCATCAGTCCCCTAGAACTTAGAACTACTCAAACCTAACTAACCTAAGGACACACACAACACCCAGCCATCACGAGGCAGAGAAAATCCCTGACCCCGCCGGGAATCGAACCCGGGAAAACGGGCGCGGGAAGCGAGAACGCTACCGCACGACCACGAGATGCGGGATTCTCTTTGCAGTATTGTTTATTATAGGTATATTGATATTAACTGGTTTCTTCGAATGAAAATATAATAAATTATGTATTACCTCGTCGATTTGAATGGCCCAATCTTTTTCTTGCGTACGAGGCTAGTTCCGAATCAGTTGAATCTTTATTATATTGTACGGAAATGTGATAGGTCACCCACTTTGATGCAACCAGTTTGAAATAGGGCATAGACCACAAATAATACCTCGCTTTGTGTGTATAAGTGTCTATGCAAAAGACTGTCGTTTAGAGCTGATACTAAATCGAATCGATGTGTAACGGTGGACCTACGCACATACCTCAAGACAAACGATAATAGCCCTTAAATTACAGCAACAGTTCTTTTTTTGCTTCTTTAAGTACCTTGCAATAGCTGTACCATGCACTAAATGGATGCGTGATACAGGAAGTAAATTTAACGAAGTTTTTCTAAACTTTTATTTCACACAAATAAAAAATTTAACACAAGTTAAACTTCAAGATACATATTTATGGCTCAACCATGTGACCCACCCTGCATTTCTGGAACAAAGGAAATAAGACTAGTCTTTAATATCCCACTGATAATATGCTCATTATGGACGGAGTGTAAGTGTATACTGATTTGCCAAGGATCGTGACCGGAAAAGGCCGAGACAAAAATGGTTCAAATGGCTCTGAGCACTATGGGACTTATCTTCTGAGGTCATCAGTCCCCTAGAACTTAGAACTACTTAAACCTAACTAACCTAAGGACATCACACACATCCATGCCCGAGGCAGGATTCGAACCTGCGACCGTAGTGGTCTTGCAGTTCCAGACTGTGGCGTCTAGAACTGCACGGCCACCCCGGCCGGCAAAGGCCGAGATCTTTGAAAATAAAGCACCCTGTGTTCACCTTAATCGATTTTAGGAAACCACATATACTGTCTCATCAAAAGTATCAGGACACCCCTATGTATTGCGGAATCGACCATTAAAAGTTACGAGAGGCAGACCCGCTAGTGTGAAAGGAGGCGGGAACTGTTGTATAGTCAATAGTGTAGCGGTAACAGCCGAATGTGGCGGTCGGGAGAGTTCAGTGACTTCGAACGTGGAGCAGTCACTGGATGTCACCTGAGTAACAGCTCTATTTGGGACATTTCAACCCTTCTACAACTGCTCAAGTAGACTGATGATGATGTGACTGTGAAGTGGAAACGAAAAGAGATAACCACAGCTAAGTGGAGACCATACACAACATACTCACGACAGCGACCGTCGAGCATTGCGAAGGATGGCTGTAAAAATACCACATGGAATCAGAGGAAGGAGTCATGAGTTCCGAAGTGCGTAATGACTGTGCGTAGGGAGTTAAAAATAATGGGTTGCATTTGTCGAGCAGCTCTTCACAGCCCATACATTACTGTAGCCAGTGCTAAGCGGCGCCTTAGGTGATGTAAATAGCGACGCCGCTGGACAACGGATAACTGGGAACGGGTGATTTGGAGTGATGAATCACGATATACCCGCGGCAATCCAATGGAAGGTTTGGGTTTGTCGAATGCCTGGAGAACGTTACCTGCTATCATGTATAGTGCCAACAGTGAAGTACGGAGGAGGTTGTGTTACGCTGTGGGGGTGTTTTAGGTGGTTAGAGGGTGATCTCATTATTGCTCTTAAGGAAACGCTAAATGCGGAAGGATGTGAACACATTTACAGCATTGTATACTGCGTACAGTAGAGGAACGTATCAGCATGACGATGCACCTATCATAAAGCAGCTTCTGTGAGGCAATGGTTTGCGGACAATAACAATCCTGAAAAAAAAGTTCAAATTTGTGTGAAATCTTATGGGACTTAACTGCTAAGGTCATCAGTCCCTAAGTTTACACACTACTTAACCTAATTTATTCTAAGGACAAACACACATACCCATGCCAGAGAGAGGACTCGAACCTCCGCCAGGACCAGCCGCACAGTCCATGACTGCAGCGCCCTAGACCGCTCGGGTAATCCCGTGCGGCAACAGTCTTGAAATGGACTGGTGTGCCCAGAGTCCCGACCTGAACCTAAGTGAAGATGTTTGGGGTGATTTTGGCGTTCATCATCACTAACTTCTCTCGTTTCGGCTCTTCATGAACTATGGGCTGCCATTCCTCCACATTCAGACATCTCACTAACAGTGTCCCAACAGAGTTCAGACCGTCATAAAAGCGAAGGGCGAACACATCCCATATTAATATCCACTAATAAGTATCCGGATACTCTTGAAAGAAGGAAGGACGATTAGAATTTAACGTCCCGTCGACAGCGCGGTGCAGCGCGGGATTAGCCTAACGGTCTAGGGCGCTGCAGTCCTGGATTGTGCGGCTGATCCCGGCGGAGGTTCGAGTCCTCTCTCGGGCATGGGTGTGTGTGTTTGTCCTTAGTATAATTTAGGTTAAGTAGCGTGTAAGCTTAGGGACTGATGACCTTAGCAGTTAAGTCCCATAAGATTTCACACACATTTGAACTTTTATTTTATTTTATTTATTTATTTATTGACAGCGCGGTCGTTAGAGAAATTAGCACAAGATTGGATTACGAAAGGATTGGGAAGGAAATCAGTCGCGCTTTTCAAATGCACCATACCTGTATTTGCCTGGAGTGATTTAGGAAAAATCACGGAAAACCTAAATCTGGATGGCCGCAAGAGGATTTTAGCCTCCGTCCTCCCGAATGCGAGTCTAGTGTGTTAACCAGTGCGCAACCTCGCTCGGTGATACTTTTGATCAGATACAGTAAAACCTAAATCTTAATGGCCAGACGGGGATTGAATGTCACACCTCGCTAACCTCGTTTGTCTTAGCGTAATGAGGGACACACATAAATGCTGTGAACTGATAGTTAAGACGAGAAATTTCCGACGGTGATCTTGAGACCAAATTTTGCCCTCGACTGATTATAATTAACACTCAACATCTTAAACTGGCGTCGTCGTGCTGCTGGTGAAACGCCAACATACAGTGTAAGAACAGCAACAATCATTCTTCCCACGCCCCAATCGCGAGTGGAACAGGGATGACCAGTCAGTGGTACCAGAAGCCCCTCCGTCACACACCCTCAGATGGCTTGCGGAGCACTGATCTAGTGTAGATTGCATATTTTAATGTTACTTACAGTAACGTTACCAAAATAATTTTGTCATGATTGTGTTTCATATTTGGATACAATAACGGGGAACAATACCACATTAGAATTTTCGGTACTCCAGTCCATTTTGTCTCTGAAGCATAAATATTGACATATCATTGCGGGGATACATAGTGACTAAAACTCTTGTTCGAAGTAACGCACTACTTTGCTATAAAGTATTCTAACTAATATGATGTGAAACACAGTATCAATCCACGGAAATTCCAGATAATAGCCCGTGTATTATCTCACAACTATATACTATGTAGTTATAAGCTTGACGTTCAGTGTCAGGTAAATACGAGCAGCGTTGCTTGCTTGTCGGCCGGAAAATGTCGGGGCTCATCGATTTCTCGTTTGACACCCGACGCCCGTCAGACACTGTTTCCCATTTATCCATGCTTTCAGTAATTACGCAGGCACCTGCGAATTTAATCAACGTCGACAAGATCAGATAGCCACTAAATTACTGTCACGCTTCACTGTCCGCGCCTAGTCTCTGCGAATGCCTAGGAACTTGACACATTGCTGTGGGACCCTGTTCGAATGTAGAAGATAGTACCAAGATTTCATTTAACTGCAGCAGTTCTGTTTATCTAGTTGCGAACATCATGATTTTAATTTGTGTTGGATTTAATTCTGTTATCTATATACAAGATGTGAGAGACAAGCATGACCAAAGGCTCGGCAAGTTGTCCTACGAGGAATGTACTATATTCATGGATATAACAGGAACTGACATTCGAAGCAAAAATGTCTAGTTAACTTGAGATCTAAAATGCACACGTTAAGACCACTACTTCATCTTCGCTACTGCGAAGCACATCTCTTCTACTGAACAAGTGCCTTTCACAACACACTGGTGTTGGCTGGATATTGGTCCAAGAACGGTCTGCCTGAGTCGCATCCCAGATATCGTCAATAGAACTAAAGTAAAACGACCTTCATTGACATACCAGCTGTCTCATGGGCGTGAATTCTTCCTCAGACCTTTCTGGGAACAGTGGGGTGGTTCGTTCCCTTGTTGCATATGCAGGAGTTTTACGAACGAACAGAGGCACATGATCATAAAGTAGGTTCCTGAGACGATCGTAACTATATCAATGCCTCCGCGTCACCTTACGTTAACTTTCCTTAACTGAGAATACATCCACCTCATGGCCGAGCGGTTCCTGGAGCTACAGTCGGGAACCGCGTGACTGCTACGGTCGCAGGTTCGAATCCTGCCTCGAGCATGGATGTGTGTGATGCCCTTAGGTTAGTTAGGTTTAAGTAGTTCTAAGTTCTAGGGGGCTGATGAACTCAGAAGTTACGTCCCATAGTGCTCAGAGCCATTTGAACCATTTTTACATCCACCTCATGTCTAAATGGTGCCCTATTGGCAAGCGGCATAGTCGTATACTGCCATTGGCATGCGCCAAGTCCCGCCCTTCTCCTATGCTTCAAGCGTCCAGTGGTGGTGTTTCAAGGGTCTGTGCATTGAGGTGTGTCATTATCAGAGGTTCACGTATAGGACAATGTCCTCTTTATCACATAGAACATGGCCGATAGAGATGGTACAGATGCTGGCCAGTTGTTGTTGCTTAGTGTTGAACTGGGTACTGATTTTCTCCACTGTGGCCCTTCCATGCGCTCTTAGAATACTGAAACCATTGACATTGCGCGTCTTGCCCATCCTGCGTTCGACTGTCACGGAAACGGCCAGTGGGAGGCCTGGAAAAAGTTCAAGCAAAATGCAGAAGTACTCCATTCACTGTGGTGACAGCACCACACTCTTTCTCTCCAATACAGCTATTGTACGTAATTCTATAAATTGCTCATGAGTGTAAGAAATGTGTAGGGAGACCCGGTGTAAGGCCATATCAGTTAAGACACTGGACTCAACCTTCAGACACCCTCTTACGACAACGGCGTGGACGAGACCCTAAATTCTATGAGAATCGTTCAATAAGTAATACTACAAAAGTTTTTCTCGGTCACTTCCGGCTGAAAAATGCGAAATTTGTCGTGGAATGTTCTCGCTTCAGCCGCTATACTTCCATGAAGTTCCGACTGGGTTCAATGCTGTATGTAGCGTACAAAATGGCGCCTGTAACGGAGGTGCGTTCCAAGTAGAGAGCTGTCACTGAGTTCCTTTCGCGGAAAACCAGAGCATACCAGACGTTCATAGCCGCTTGCAGAATGTCTACGGGGAACTGGCAGTGAACAAAAGCACAACGAGGCGTGGTATCCGTTATCATCGAAAACTTCATTGAACTATCCTCACTCACCCACCATACCGCTCATTCCGACTCCTATCTGTTTGGCCCAATGAACGATGCACTCCGCGGAAAGCATTACGTGAATGATGGGGAGATTATTTATGCAGCAAGACGTTGGCTCCGACGACGAACAGTGGTGTGGTACCATGCGGGGATATACGCCCTCCCAGAAAGGTTACGCAAGGCCGTGGCACTGAACAGAGTTTGTTAAAAAATAAAGTTTTTAGCCAAAAGAGTAGGGAGTTATGGTGTATTGGAACCTGAATAAAACAATCCTGCTTTCAGAAAAATGTTTTACAATGCATACTGAATGCCCCTTTTTACTTGACACCGGTGAGAGTCACCATTCGATGTGTCTCATTTCGACTTGTGAATTTTCCAAAATCACCTTAGTCGAATACTCAAGGATGATTTCTTGAATAAAACCAAAAACGATTTCCGTTTCCTGTCCACCTCTAACGACCTTAATATCGATATTCCGTAACTCTAATATTTTCGAGAAGAGAGAGAGTGTGTGTGTTTGTGAATTGTGATCGTTCATTTACGAGGTTACCAGCGGCCTTACTAAAATAATTAAAAAACTAAAACATTAAAGGAAGGCAAAACACAATCTTGCATAACTCAGCACTCTCTCTTCCAGTTTCATTCTCGATCACCAGCGGAACCACATTATCACGCAACATTGAATATACTGAAAATTTCATCAAATTTTCTATTAAAACAGGATAATACGACGAAGAGGCTAAAATACCAATGCAGCGTGGTGTGACTGGTTGAGCACTTAGAAAAACCCAGACAGTACATTAAAAATTAAAGGAGGGATTCCGGTAGTTCATACAATCTTGAAAGTCTTAATACATTCGTCTCATTTTCGGGTGAACTAGATGGCAGATCTCCAGGTTAATTAGCCGCTGCCCTCCTGTCTGAATACAAAACTCAGTTATCTATAAGGAGCGATCAAAAAGTTCCGGTTTGAGGGCTTTGCCGCAGAGTATATTCAATGTAGTGCTACTCCGATCCGGGTATATAAGCACCGTCATGTAGGCAAAAGAGTAGGGTGGCATGCGTGTATTTCCTACGTGCGTGTAGCAAATGCGGAAATGTGAACTATGGCGACCTTAACAAATGCGTCCGAACAGGACCAACATGTTGTTATTCTTTTCTTGGGTGCCGAAAAGAAAACACCGGGAAACGTACTTCCGCTAATGAAGAATATGTATTGGGTAGTATGCCTGTCGAAAATCACCGTTGTGGAATTCTGAGCGACAAGGGATGCTGCAGCTTCATGACAACGCACGTCCCCATATCGCAAATATCGTACGCAGAATTTATGCCAACTAAAGTAGAAGACATTCGAGCACCCGCGCTACAATCCTAGTCTCTCTCCATGCGATTATCACATCTGCGGTCCCTATAAAAAGCCATTGAAGGGTCGACGATTCTTGTTGGGCGGCGATGAGCAGCAGGCAGTTACGGACTTCCTCTCACAGCACGGCACGGTGATTTACCAAACGGGTATCTTCAAAATAATGCGTCCGTGGGATGATTGCCTCAGTGCTCACAGCGATTTTGCCTGGTTTGCATAACGGCCTTCGGAGGGAAACTTTTCGATCGCCCCTTATAGAATGTGACATCCCAAGCACCAGACAGTGGAGGATCGTCTCTCAGTATAGAGCTCTGACCTATGAGAAGAAGAGTGAGAAGACCTCACCGCGTCTTGAGTGTCTGAAAGGAAGTAGGCAAAGGCCGTATTCTTACGAGCCGCATCTTACTGTCTGAAACTTCCAGGGGTTCTTGTTGCCCTGTAGGTATGTCTATGTTCTTCAACAGTAGGGTGATGGCATGTACGAGGACACCACACTGAACCACCTGATTATCACTAAACACCTCCTTGGCTGCTACATCGGGTAATTAGTTTCGCTGAACTCCCATGTGCCCTGATACCCAGCAGGATGACATCTCCGTCCGCAGATTTTGTAGGTGGAGAAGGACATCCTGGGTAGTTTCGACTACTTTAGCCGCTGGATGCAAGTGTTTTAGATAATGAAGAGCATCTGGGGTCGGGGCAGATGAGCAGTTTTTACAGTCTGAACACATATGATCTGCTCCAATGCCTAGGGTCGCGTATAATTCTGGAATGTACGCAATTAATCTTGACTACACGATTAGGGAAAAATACAGAATAGTCAAGTGAGCCGCCCCCCCCCCCCCCGCCCCTCCACCATACATCCGTCTGTGATAACAGCTACATAGTTGTGGTGCTCACTCAAAATTTCTCAAAACATTGTATCAATGGATATATGCAAAAGTGCAGCCTCACTACTTCACTAAATCTAAAATTATTGTAAGCCTCTTATGTAACCCGCTCGGTAGTCGGTTCGGACCCTAGCGACACACCAAGTGACGCTAGGTCACGCGACGGACAATATGAGAAAATTTGCTCCACAGTCGGACGAGCAGATGTGTGGTATGCTGGTGCATTCAAAACAGCGAAGGATGTTATAAGCCTGATGTACCGCTAGAAGATGCTGCCGAGTGGTAAGTAGCGGCTCCCCAGCCTCAGCACAGAGGCTGGGTAATGGCTGGTCATGTCAGCAGCTGTGGTCACCCTGATCCCCTCGTGGTGATTATCGTCAATGTTCTTGAAGCAACTGTTATGGTCTCGGTAATCCATACACTGTGCACCCATAGTCTAGCCCAGATCTAACAAAACTTTAATCAAACAGGAGAAGATACGTTCTGTTTGCTCCCAAAGAACCATGGTTAAGGTACTAATATGTTCAGTAGTTTCAAACTCCTGTCTTCATGTCCTTGGGGATAACCAAGATAGTTGTGAAACAAATATGAGACCTAGAAATCTCACCAGACCTCTAAAATGCAGAATGTTATCTGTCATTTGCAAGCCAAGTATATTAAAGCTACGAAAAGAACGATTAAAGCCAATACACAAACTGTAATCTGCAGAAAATTTAAAATCTGTCTCTTAGCTCACTCTTTTAACTTTGAGTCCTTTGAGTTGCAACTGAGAAGTTGATTTTGTAGTGCCGGAGGAGCAAGAGAAAACTGCAAACTTGTCCACATACAAGAAACATTTGTACAAGACTGATTATTTCAGAGGCTAAACTGTTTATAACTATTGAAAAGGTAGTAACGCTAAAAGACACTTCACTCGGGACACAACATACTTCTGCTCAAAATTATCAGACAACACTCCACTAACACAGTACCTAAGGTAGCATTTCGATATTTTTGCAACCTGAGCGTCACGCAGGTCTTTGCAATCAGGCAAGGGTTGTTTGAGCCATTCACCGATGCAATTCTGCAGCTGGGAGTGGTAACAGTACTGCCACAGCACCCTACCGTGCGGCGTTCTGTCATTAGTGGGTGACTAGTTCGCTAAGTTGTGTAGCGGTGATACCTCAGCCTAGTACGTTACAGGAGTCTATCATCAGTGATAACACACCTGATAGAAGAGGCTATAAGAACTCCCAGCTCAGCCTGTAGAAGCTGTCCTTCAACGTCACGATTTCGATCAATGCTGTCTTCACGCCAGCCATCGATAGACTGTACGGCTAAGCTACTTGAGCCCCATTTAGCAGTGTCAACAAATGGGTAAAACGCTTATGTAAGAGCCGACAGCTAGCCCTGATTATCCTAAGCTTCGAACAGGACCCATTGTGCCGAGGCCGTTAAGTGGCCCCCATAGCCAGACCACCGACCAGCCTCTGAGGGTCCGGAGTTCATCTCGGGGTGCCTACACACGCCTGCCAGCCACCACGGGGCACATGCAGCTAATGCCACCCACTGGTGCCGCGTAGCTGACGCACTACTGGCTTCTAGGTCAGCTAGGGCACCATCATTACCGGCTGCTGGTGTGCTGCCTCAGCATTCCGCTGAGGTCCTGACACATTGCATCCTAGCCACGACCGGCCCCTGGGCTGATATCGTCGAAGAACTGTACGAAGGGCATGATACCTCTGCAGCCAGAACCGGCCAGCCTGTAACAGCTCTCTGGCTCTGAGTACTACGCGACTACTTCTGAGGTCATCAGTTGCCTAGAACTTAGAACTAATTAAACCTAACTAACCTAAGGACATCACACACATCCATGCCCGAGTCAGGATTCGAACCTGCTACCGTAGCGGTCGCTCGGTTCCAGACTGTATCGTCTAGAACCGCATAGCCACTTCGGCCGGATGTAACAGCAATACGGACTAAAAGAATATGGGTAGATGTCAATGGAAGCCCCACTGATGGAGCTGTTCTAGAGTATTGTGCCTATAAATAGTGTCGAACCCCTCATTTGAGTCAAAAAATATCTCTATACAATGCTGTCTGTTTAGGAAAGCCTGCTATGTAGTCCCCTCTATCAGGGTCAGGCTGTCAATAGTGGATCGACATCACCTGAAACAACACAGAGCCATGAGGGAAGTGCCTTCTCTGAAATGTCCAGACCAGTTGACGGCTCACCATCTGCTCGAGGATCTTTCGTACACTGTTCGTTAGCGTGCTTTTTCTGTAAACACTGGGGCATGTCTGCTCTTTTCCTGTTCTGAGGAAGGCATTAAAATAGCCTCCCCTTACGAGTTGTACCTTGTCCTGTCTGACGTATCAGTTTAAAATATTTTAGGAGAATTTCCTCTTATTTCGTTTATAAGGGTCACCGCATGATGTACTGGCTTCGCTGGCGACCGGGTGCAGTATCACAAGCCTCATACAATGCAGTTATATGGCCCAGAATTGTTGATTTGAAGTTCAACACATCACAGTCCAGCGTCACACGGTAGCTACCAAATGTTATATCCTGGTTAGCAGTGGTATTAGCCATCGCAAATTCATCTGCTATAGTCTGTGCAACGACTCCAGGTGTTTGGAAATCTCGCTGCTTCAGCACTACTGCTATTGGTGACAGTTTGCATTTACCGGAGATCGTCCTGATTGTCTCCCACACTTTTGTAGAATAAATGTAGTGGTTGATAGAGTCCAGGAACACTTTCCATGATCTTTTCTTGCTCTCCTACTTTGTGCATAGAGTTTTACCCCTCGCTACCCGAAAAGCTGCGAGATTTTCCACCGTTGGCCGGTATTTAAACCAGCAGTGAGCCTCAGACCTGGCCCGGATGGCTGGGCAACTCTCATCATTCTATCAACGTACAAGCTTTCTCCTAACATCACCTGGGGCGTTTAGGATGGATAAATCAACGAGAGAAATGTATTTCCAAGTTCTCTGCAAAATGCACGATTACATGTGTTAACTTCTACTGCTGCTTGGAGATAATTTACATCTGGTTTTCGGACTCAGAAAGTTTACATCCTTGTAGAGATCTATCATCTCCCTTATTTTAACAACCTAGACAATCACAAAGAATAAATCTATTTTCTGTCAGATCTTACTTACCTCCCGAGCTGCTTACGTAGTACATCAAACGTAATAACTGCGAAATTCACTCTGGTGTACTTTAATAAGCGAAGATATTTCATTGGAATCCCGACCGCAGGAGGACTGTTCCCGTTGATCTGCCTGCCTTCAGATGGCACTTTTTTCATTAGCCACCTGTGAAAGTCGTCATGTGCGGCGTCGGCGTAATTACGTGCATCAAGTGCTCCATTTCCGAGCGACGGGGAATGGAGTAAATTAATTATCAGCCTGTCATTCTGTGATGGATCAAAACCTACTGTCTGTAATCCGCTTAATTTACCTCTGGTTTGACGCGCGATGCAGAAGAACGATTTCACGTTCATTCGATCTGCAAGATAACTATATAAAAGGGTTGTGTTAAAACATTACAGAAAGAAGTCTGGTATTCCGCTCTTTACTGGAAGCGACCTATTTTTTCATATTAATATTTTTTATTATTTTCAGCCTCCATGCAACGCTTCGTACCGTACTCATACCATATGATGCCACTCGTATATTCATTCACTGTACATGACAAACCGTTGAAAATTTATTCTACATTTCCAAGCTATGTTTTCGCTTTGGAGCAATTTTCCTTCTCTTTCTTAGGAGCAGAGTTCAGGCAGTCGGATTATGATTTTTAATGGTTTGGAGAGACTCTCCCGAGTAGAGGACTTAACGAATGGAAAATCCACAGACGTCAAAGCACGTGGTATTCGGGAGCTCTCAGAGTGACAAAAAATTCCTCATCTCCGCAACAGGAAACATATGGTGCTGATTTCCCTACTTTACACAGTAAAAACGTATATGAGGAAGGTATCAGGGCTAAAACCATGGCAGACTATTCTTATATAGTGATAATGCCACATACCTAGTCAAATACTGCCCAGTGTAACAAACATTCATTTACCTATTCATCACAGCAAGGAATTTCTGAAAAATGCTTATACAGTATATACTGCGTGGTCAGGAACAGTCTGAAAAGCGAGTAGGTTGTGCTGAGAAATAACTGTTAAGAAACAAATTCGATGCGTTACGTTGTTTCCATGTTAATTAACAGTGAAGATAGCCAATAAGGCCGTTGCGCGGGCAAATTCAAACGCCCACCAGAGACAGCCGTGCCACAAGTGTTCTTCGTTTGATTTCCTAAAATCGAACAAGAGAGCGATACAAAAACTGGAAATGGGACGGTAGTAAGGATGTACCCCGAGACAAAGGCTCAGCAGTCTCGTGCGGTATCATGTAAGCTATGAGAAGAGCTGACACTAATTGTATCTAGTCGGCCGCTTGAATCTGCGCGTGCCACTGCCTGACTGGCTAAATTCAATACTAATTAACTGAGAAACGGCGCAACGAACCGTTTTTTTTTTTTTCTTGAAAATTATTTCTCAACACAACCTACCCTGCAACACCCTCACAACCTTTTCCGTCTGTTTCTGACCACCCCATATGTTGATCAGAAGAGAGTGTTGTATTATGGCAATAGTTAAGTAATCCCATAGTAGGAAGCAAAATGCTTCCTTCCTTATTCCGGTTGCTCTTCATACCTTTTGAAGTAAATATTCTGAAATGTCTAGCTCTTTAATAGCTCTTTTCCGCAGCCGCACTTAACTCAGTGCTCTTATTCCGAAATTGCTACTGTCCCACTCTACATTGACCGATCCTATGTCATAATCCAACTATACTTCCCATAATTTCCATGCTTTTCGTTATTTGCTGTAGTTATCATTTCTTTTATCTGATACATGTAAACTGCACCTAGTGAAATTTGCGCCAATCATCTCACCAAGCCACGGCCTACATGTATCCCGGAGAGTCCTCTTCTAGGGGAAACACTGCGTATGGCCATAGTGAAGTGCAGTGCCGCCCTGTCCGAGCCGCCAACAACGTAAATATCCTGCAGCCACAAGAAGAACGCCACCAATGATCGACGTAACATTCTACGACATATCCTGTTACATACACATCCTGGTCTACTTCTAGCTGTTTTCACGTTTAAATCCTGTATTTCCTTACTTTACTAAACACACTCAGCTCTAATATGAAAAACCGACGAGCATCGACGCATTTCCTCTCGTCTGATCGTAAGTTACAGGTCACACTGCCAAGCCGGCCACGGTGGCCGAGCGGTTCTAGGCGCTACAGTCTGGAACCCCACGACCGCTACGGACACCGGTTCGAATCCTGCCTCGGGCATGGATATGTGTGATGTCCTTAGATTAGTTAGGTTTAAGTAGTTCCAAGTCATAGGGGATTGATGACCTCAGAAGTTGAGTTCCATAGTGCTCATAGCCCTTTGAAATCCCCCCCCCCCCCCCACCTTTTTCACACTACCAATTCGCTTGTAAAGCATTTATACAGAAAGGTGGTAAAGAGAAAATGGGTCGAAGTTTTACACGTGAAGTGACAGTGCGAGCTGTAAACTATGGCCACGTGACAGAAAGCTCAAATTTCGGCCGGAAAAACGAATAACTCTGAGTTATAATTTACTAATGTAAAATTATGACGTGAAAAGTTTTCTGATTTATAGGTATCGCATACAAAAACAAAATTGTATTATTCCAGAAGAGGCCTTAATGAAAAGGAGGAAATAAATACAAAACAAAAATGGTCACGCGGTTCCAGACTGAAGCGCCTAGAACCGCACGGCCACATCGGCCGCCTAAATAAATACATATCGGGGCAATAAAAAGATATTGCACATTGCGAAAGGGGTATTTATATACTTGCTGTTGATAATAGACACATCAGCACACTTGTAGCATCCTCTCTACTTCGGCCATCGTCAGTTATATTGTTGCTCAAACTTGTCCAGTAGTTTTAGTGACTTATTTTCTAATCTAAGTCATTTGCCTTCACCTAATTTAGTTTCAATGCATTCCTTTAGCCTATTTTACTTTCGCTGCTGTTCATCTTATGACCTCTTTTGGAGACACTAGAGATGATAATCGGAGAAACGTGCACTACTCACGTGTAGCGCTGCAATATTCGCAGCAGCACAGCAGAGGACAGCTGAATCCTAGGCGGACAGCCCCGGGTCGCTCTAGCGTTAGGAGAGCGTCCTTGGGCATTGTGCACGGACTCCCATTTCTGGGAGGGCCATTCTCAGATTACTGCCACCCCGTGCACGTGTTCAATAGCCCTACCCCACCTTACTACTCATTGTGTGCGCCTCCAAAGCCAGAATCGAAATTCATCCCATCGCTTCCATATTCACCAGTCACCTTATTGCTTTCTGTTCGCCTAAGACGTTAGCGGAAATTTATTCTGGCATGGAAAGTTTAAGGGACTGCGGAAAGCATTTACTTTCATTTTATGCGTTCTTTGGCCTTGTTTGAATCTACGGTTCCGAATAATGGACTTTTAAGCGGAATTCTGACACAAATGGTTCACATTAGTATCAAACAAATGAAAGAAACTCGTATACTGTGTGAGCTGTTAGTGCAGTAGATCACACAAATCTCGCAGTTGGTTCTCTCTGAGTACCTACTGATGATGAAGCGCATAATATAAAGCAAAAGAATCCAATTTTTATTCTTCTTCGTTAGGGCAGGGGGTGATCTCATTTTGTAGAGGAAGGGAATCCATTAAGCGACTACTGTTTGTGTAAAATTCATTATCAGTCCAGTTTCAGAGCTTTATAATTCCACGTCAGTGTTACGTACAAGGCTTAAAAGTATCTACAGCAATCACTAACATAAAATTCTAGCAACATAAAGGAAATTTAGTCCGTATTGTGGCCAATGTTCGATAAAGTGATCTGACTTTCTTGTAACAAGTCTTGAAAGTAGTTGGCTGCGCGAAAGCAACTACTTTTAAATTTCAGGGATTTAACACGTGCGATATACACTCTTGGAAATTGAAATAATAACAACGTGAATTCATTGTCCCAGGAAGGGGAAACTTTATTGACACATTCCTGGGGTCAGATACATCACATGATCACACTGACAGAACCACAGGCACATAGACACAGTCAACATAGCATGCACAATGTCGCCACTAGTACAGTGTATATCCACCTTTCGCAGCAATGCAGGCTGCTATTCTCCCATGGAGACGATCGTAGATATGCTGGATGTAGTCCTGTGCAACGGCTTGCCATGCCATTTCCACCTGGCGCCTCAGTTGGACCAGCGTTCGTGCTGGACGTGCAGACCGCGTGAGACGACGCTTCATCCAGTCCCAAACATGCTCAATGGGGGACAGATCCGGAGATCTTGCTGACCAGGGTAGTTGACTTACACCTTCTAGAGCACGTTGGGTGGCACGGGATACATGCGGACGTGCATTGTCCTGTTGGAACAGCAAGTTCCCTTGCCGGTCTAGGAATGGTAGAACGATGGGTTCGATGACGGTTTGGATGTACCGTGCACTATTCAGTGTCCCCTCGACGATCACCAGAGGTGTACGGCCAGTGTAGGAGATCGCTCCCCACACCATGATGCCGGGTGTTGGCCCTGTGTGCCTCGGTCGTATGCAGTCCTGATTGTGGCGCTCACCTGCACGGTGCCAAACACGCATACGACCATCATTGGCACCAAGGCAGAAGCGACTATCATCGCTGAAGACGACACATCTCCATTCGTCCCTCCATTCACGCCTGTCGCGACACCACTGGAGGCGGGCTGCACGATGTTGGGGCGTGAGCGGAAGACAGCCTAACGGTGTGCGGGACCGTAGCCCAGCTTCATGGAGACGGTTGCGAATGGTCCTCGCCGATACCCCAGGAGCAACAGTGTCCCTAATTTGCTGGGAAGTGGCGGTGCGGTCCCCTACGGCACTGCGTACGATCCTACGGTCTTGGCGTGCATCCGTGCGTCGCTGCGGTCCGGTCCCAGGTCGACGGGCACGTGCATTTTCCGCCGACCACTGGCGACAACATCGATGTACTGTGGAGACCTCAAGCCCCACGTGTTGAGCAATTCGGCGGTACGTCCACCCGGCCTCCCGCATGCCCACTATACGCCCTCGCTCAAAGTCCGTCAACTGCACATACGGTTCACGTCCACGCTGTCGCGGCATGCTACCAGTGTTAAAGACTGCGATGGAGCTCCGTATGCCACCGCAAACTGGCTGACACTGACGGCGGCGGTGCACAAATGCTGCGCAGCTATCGCCATTCGACGGCCAACACCGCGGTTCCTGGTGTGTCCGCTGTGCCATGCGTGTGATCATTGCTTGTACAGCCCTCTCGCAGTGTCCAGAGCAAGTATGGTGGGTCTGACACACCGGTGTCAATGTGTTCTTTTTTCCATTTCCAGGAGTGTATATACCAAAGCTTTGAACAGCTCTGCTAATAAATTTTCATAAAAAATGCAACTAGGATCAAAAACATGTGACGCACCACGAGGAAACGGTCCGAGTGTGACGGAAATCGGTAGATATGAGGTACATGTACACACAAGAGAAAGAGCTTCACAAATTGAACAAGTAAGTAACGCACTACTCCACCCCTGTCCCCTATGGAAGAAGTAATTCGGCTTGGTACTTATTGATAGGGAGGTTGTATGCCGTCCTGAGGAATATTGTGCAAATTCTGTCAAATTGGCGCTTTAAATCGTCAAAAACCCGAGCTGATTTGAAGGCTCTGCCCATAATGCTCCAAATGTTCTCAGTCGGGAAGCGGTCCGGTGACCTTTAAGCCAAGGTAGGTTTTGGAAAGCACGAAGATAAGCAGTGTAAACTCTCCCCGTGTGCGAGCAGACATTGTCTTGTTGAGACGTAGGCTTGTCATGAAGGGCAACGAAATGGGACGCAGAATATCGTCGACCCACCGCTGTGCTATAGGGGTGCCACGGATAACCAAAAGGTTCCTGCTATTAAATGGAATGGCACCCCAGATACTTACTCGTGGTTGTCGAGCCGTATGGCAGGTTTGTATCCCACTGCTGCCCGGAGCATCTCCAGACACGTCTTCGCCAGTCATCGGGAACTGGAATTTCATGGATTGATATAGAACTGTCTTCAATAATGAGTCCCGCTTCAAACTGAGCCCTGACGACCAGCCAACACGTTTCGAGAGGCGCCCTGAACAGTGGTGGCGTACCAACTAGCAACCCGCCATGCGTCGCGACAGTCAGGGTTGAAGCTCTGGGGTGCCATTTCATTTCATAGCAGGACACAGTTGATTGTAATCCGCGGTAATCTCACAGCAATGCTGATGCAATCAGTCACCATCTCCGAACTGTTCCTCTACTGCACGGAGTACACAATTCCGTAAAATGTGTTCATAGTGTTCCGCGCTATGTTAGAATCATTGGCATTTGCCTTATATTAAAAGCGTGAAAGTGTGGGTGACTGTTAGTGGGTGATTGGACGTGGAGGTGGGGGAGGAGGGCGGGGGGGCAGACAGTAACAAACTAATTCTCTTCCCGCCTCCCCTTGGAATGAACCCTGCTTCCGCTCGTGCCAAGTACTGCTTTTAAAAAATCTCACCAGCGTCCCTACTAGATTATTTTAGACCGTATTTCCGTATATTTCATTTGGATTTTGAAACTCTTCATACGAGGGCGTGCTGAGAAGTAATGCCTCCGAATATATGGGACAACTCTTAAACCGTTTTAAGTAAGACAAACTTTATTAACATTCTATATCGTTGTTCTACATCTCTCGACAATCGTTTCTCAACATAGTCGCCCTGCCCATAAACACAGTTCTCCCAACGAGACATCACGTTGTTGATACCGTCACTGTAGAATGTTTGACTTTGTTGCCGGAGCCACAACCACACCTCTGGTTGCAACGCCTCATCGCTATCAAAGTGAAGTCCTCGAAGGTGTTTTCAAGTTTTGGAAACAAGTGAAAATCTGATGGGGACAAATCGGGACTGCATGGAGGACGTTCGATGACAGTGAATCGAAGACGTCGGATTGTTGGAGATGTTTGTGTGTGATCTAGTACTGTCGTACTGAAAGAGAGGGTGCTCCTTTTTTGGACGAACATTTCGATGTCGAAACTCGATTAAGTACGCTGTTCCTCGTGTACCGACATTATTACTTTACAAACTGCGTGGCTACACGCTACAATTCGGAGCTCTCCGGGGGCAGAGGCCTTCTAATATACAGACATGAAGAATAAGGATGTAGAATGTTCAAAGTCTTAGTTTTATTAAAAAAAGTTTTGTGAGTAGTCACACAAAAAGTTCGGAGGAATTACTTTTCAGCACGCCTTCGTACTTTATAATAGTGAAACAATGTGCAGGCACTGTTGAAATTGCTTTCATTGGAGTTCTCGTAGTAGTCATTAGTCCAAGGACAGGTTTGATTCCGCTCTTCACTCTGGTCCATCCTGTCAAGCTTCTTCATCTCTGGTAACAACTACAACCGGACCCATTTACTGAAATCCACCCTTGGTCTCTCTCTACAATTTTTACCATCATCACTTCCTTCCACTGCCAAACTGCCGACTGTCTCATGCCTCAGGATATTTTCTATAAACCGATATCTTTTGCCAAAAATATCATTTCTTCTCAGTTCCATTCAGTACCTCCTCATTGGTTATTCGATCTATTCATTTATTCTTCAGCTTTCTTGTGTAGCGTTACATTTCAAAGGCTTGCATGATTTTCGTGTCGGAACTAGTTATCGTCCGCACCTCACCTCTGTACGAGGCTACAACCCACACAATTTCTCTCAGAAAAGATGTCCTAACCTTTAAATTTATATTCTAAATGGTTCAAATGGCTCTGAGCACTATGGGACTTAACATCTGGGTCATCAGTCCCCTAGAACGTAGAACTACTTAAACCTGACTAACCTAATGACATCACACACATCCATGCCCGAGGCAAGAATCGAACCTGCTACCGTAGCGGTCGCGCGGTTCCAGACTGTAGTGCCTAGAACCGCTCGGTCACACCGGCTGGCCTTATATTCTATGCTAACAATTTTTTCTTGTTCATAAATTCTATTCTTGCAGTTGGCAGTCTGCATTTTATAACGTTCCCACAAGTTTCCCTTCTTATAAATCAATTCTTGTTTTTGGCAGTCTACATATCGTCCCCACTTCGGTTACCATCCCTTATTTTGCTTCCCAAATCTACTATCTTAAATTTCTCAATTCCTAATTTAATCTCCTCAGCATCACCTCAGTTCACTCTAATACATTCCATTAACCTCGTTTAATTTTTCTTGCTGTTCCTCTTATAGCGTCTTTTTAAGACAATATGCTAATCCCTTTATGATCTTCTAAATCCCTTGCTGGTTTTCACAGAATTAAATTTTTACTGCAGAACAAAAAATGTATTCGCAATTGCGAATATGATCATATTCCATCTGTACAGTGCATTGGTAACAATAAAAATATATGCCGAACAGGAACTCGAACCCGGTAATTGCGCTTCATGGTAGTAGTTGCGTTAACGGCCTCTGCCATCCGACACAAACTTCCATCTGTCGCCTTGTGTCCTCGTCTTTTACTCCCACAATTATTATGATTCCTGTACAAGAAGAAAGGTGTACTCTGCAATGTCCTTCAGACATGCATGTATGTCTGAAGGAACATGCACCGCTGAGATCGACGTATGTATGAAATACAAGAAATGGAATTAGAAAAACAGAGTGTATGTCTCCTGAAAGGAGAAAGCGATGTGGTCAGAAAGAGACGTCAATTTGGGGAGCAAAAAATAAAATAAAAAATAAATAAAAAAAATTGTCCGGCGACGCCCAATAAAGAAATAACGATCTCCGCAGTGAATAATTCATGACTTGAAGCGCCACGAAATATAGGTTGGGTCGATGCAGATATGTGTCCCAGTACTCCGTAGCGTCACTGAAAAGCGGAAACGATGGAGGACGAATGGGTGTGTCGACTGCAGGGGATGCTGAGGTCCGGAGCAAAGTGGCCTTATGCAATCTCTTATTCGTCTTGTCGAAGCGGAAGAGACTTTTGTATCAAGTCTATGTAAAGCTGCTGCTGTTGAATTAACTAAGCTCAAAGAAAGGCAGTACATTTTGTGTTATCGCGAAATATGGGAGAGAGTGTCACAGAAATGATACGGGATTTGGGCTGGAAATCATTAGAAGAAAGGCGTTTTTCGTTGCGACAGAATCTTCTCACGAAATTCCAATCACCATCTTTTTTCTCAGAATGCGAAAATATTTCGTTAACACTGACCCACATAGGGCGGAACGATCACCACAATAAAACAAGGGAAATCAGAGCTCGCACAGAAATATATAGGTGTTCATTCTTTCCGCGCGCTATACGAGATTGGAATAATAGAGAATTGTGAAGGTGTTTCGATGAACCCTCTGCCACGCACTTAAATGTGACTTGCAGAGTATCCATGTGCATGTAGATGTAGAACTACTCCTGTTGCTGCAGCAGACAAACCAATTTAACATCCTTGCTGCCGAACAACTTTTTCCTCGTCGCCAATACTATATCCGGGAGTAGGCGGATATCAAGTCACGTGTGAGAATCCAGGAGAGAAACACCTGAAGCCGCGTGGTGGAAGGTCGACTGCAGAAGAGAACACGGAGCCAAGTGGTGGTCGGGCTGAACACTGAAGCGGAAACTACGATGCCAACAAGCCAAGAGCAAACAGAAGAACAGTCCGAATCGCGACCAGAGAGAAAACGAAGTTCGAAGCTGGGTTGTTATCCAGTGGTCTATAGTTCAGCGCTGATAGTAACCAACAATATCGGACCAAATGCAGAACTGATTGACCGCGAGGAACACTGTTGGTTGTCGCCTGCACGTGCCGTAACGAGCGGCGCACTCACGCTGCGAGAGCAGAGCTACGGCGAGACTGGTCCTCTAGGTCCATTACCTCCGGCGTGTCCGCCCCCAGTAGCTGAGGGGTATGATTCAGATCGTAAAACTCTTTATGCCGGCACGGTAGCGCAGCGTGTTCGGTCAGAGGGTTAGCAGGCCTCTGTAATAAAACAAAACTGAGCTAATCGATCAACAACGAACTTAACGGATGTCTTACGACGTCCGCCCCGAGCAGATACAACGAACAAAAGCGAATAAAAATAGATTTTTTAAAAATAATTGGTCTGCGCGACAGACTGTCAATCCAAAGGGCCCGGGTTCGATTCCCGGCTGCGTAGAAGATTTTCTCCGCTCAGGGACTGGGTGTTGTGTTATCCTAATCATCATCATTTCATCCCCATCGACGCGCAAGTCGCCGAAGTGACGTCAAATCGAAAGACTTGCACCAGGCGAACGGTCTACCTGACGGGAGGGCCTCGTCACACGACATTTCATTTCATTCCACCTCTGGCGTGTATTCACCTTACGTGGAGCCGGATACCATATTAATACAGTTTCTTTTATTTAAAAATCTTTGAATGTTTTCACATAAAAATTAGGAGGCACTACCTTTCAGAACGCCCTCGAACAAATGCTATACATGCAAGGTTGCCTTCCTGCAACCTCTCCTTTAAGATGAGGCGTAGAATCAGTATTGTCTTGCATGTTTCTGCATTTATCCATAACACAAAATGGTCTTCTCCATGGTCGTTCTCCACAAGCTTTCCGATTATTATGTAAGCAATTCAATCATCTTATGTGTAAAACATAGCCTTGACATAAATACTCCAAAATACACTCCTGGAAATTGAAATAAGAACACCGTGAATTCATTGTCCCAGGAAGGGGAAACTTTATTGACACATTCCTGGGGTCAGATACATCACATGATCACACTGACAGAACCACAGGCACATAGACACAGGCAACAGTACAGTGTATATCCACCTTTCGCAGCAATGCAGGCTGCTATTCTCCCATGGAGACGATCGTAGAGATTCTGGATGTAGTCCTGTGGAACGGCTTGCCATGCCATTTCCACCTGGCGCCTAAGTTGGACCAGCGTTCGTGCTGGACGTGCAGACCGCGTGAGACGACGCTTCATCCAGTCCCAAACATGCTCAATGGGGGACAGATCCGGAGATCTTGCTGGCCAGGGTAGTTGACTTACACCTTCTAGAGCACGTTGGGTGGCACGGGATACATGCGGACGTGCATTGTCCTGTTGGAACAGCAAGTTCCCTTGCCGGTCTAGGAATGGTAGAACGATGGGTTCGATGACGGTTTGGATGTACCGTGCACTATTCAGTGTCGCCTCGACGATCACCAGAGGTGTACGGCCAGTGTAGGAGATCGCTCCCCACACCATGATGCCGGGTGTTGGCCCTGTGTGCCTCGGTCGTATGCAGTCCTGATTGTGGCGCTCACCTGCACGGCGCCAAACACGCATACGACCATCATTGGAACCAAGGCAGAAGCGACTCTCATCGCTGAAGACGATACATCTCCATTCGTCCCTCCATTCACGCCTGTCGCGACACCACTGGAGGCGGGCTGCACGATGTTGGGGCGTGAGCGGAAGACGGCCTAACGGTGTGCGGGACCGTAGCCCAGCTTCATGGAGACGGTTGCGAATGGTCCTTGCCGATACCCCAGGAGCAACAGTGTCCCTAATTTGCTGGGAAGTGGCGATGCGTTCCCCTACGGCACTGCGTAGGATCCTACGGTCTTGGCGTGCATCCGTGCGTCGCTGCGGTCCGGTCCCAGGTCGACGGGCACGTGCACCTTCCGCCGACCACTGGCGACAACATCGATGTACTGTGGAGACCTCAAGCCCCACGTGTTGAGCAATTCGGCGGTACGTCCACCCGGCCTCCCGCATGCCCACTATACGCCCTCGCTCAAAGTCCGTCAACTGCACATACGGTTCACGTCCACGCTGTCGCGGCATGCTACCAGTGTTAAAGACTGCGATGGAGCTCCGTATGCCACGGCAAACTGGCTGACACTGACGGCGGCGGTGCACAAATGCTGCGCAGCTAGCGCCATTCGACGGCCAACACCGCGGTTCCTGGTGTGTCCGCTGTGCCGTGCGTGTGATCATTGCTTGTACAGCCCTCTCGCAGTGTCTGGGACAAGTATGGTGGGTCTGACACACCGGTGTCAATGTGTTCTTTTTTCCATTTCCAGGAGTGTAAAATAAAAGATGCACCACAAAGAAATTAACCGAATGGCACGGAAATCGGTAGATATCATGTACATGTCCAGGCAAACGAATTATTACAATTTCAGAAAAAATGGATTGTTTGTTTACGACAAGGAGCTTCACGCCGGCCGCGGTGGCCTCGCGGTTCTAGGCGCGCAGTCCGGAACCGTGCGACTGCTACGGTCGCAGGTTCGAATCCTGCCTCGGGCATGGATGTGTTTGATGTCCTTAGGTTAGTTAGGCTTAAGTAGTTCTAAGTTCTAGGGGACTAATGACCACAGCAGTTGAGTCCCATAGTGCTCAGAGCCATTTGAACCATTTTTTTGAGCTTCACAAATTGAGCAAGTCTGTAGCGCGTTGGTCTACCTCAGGCCGTTATGCAAGCAGTAATTCGGTTTGGCATTGATTGATAGAGTTGTTTGACGTCCTCCACAGGAGTATCTTGCCAAATCTGTCCTCTTGGCGCTCTATGTCGTCAAATTCTGGAGCCTGTTGGAAGGCCCTGCCCATAATGCTCCAAACATTGTTGACGAGAGATCGAGCGACCTTGTTTGGCCCAGGGAGCCTTTGCCAAGCACTTTGAAATGTAAAAGCAGGATGGCTGGAATCACGTTGACTGGGAAAGAATTGTCTTCGGTGCTCAGTCCCGCATCAAACTGAGCCGCGATGACCAGCGAAGATGTGTCTGGAGACTCCCGGACAGCGGTAGAATACTAGCCTGGTCGTAGGCCGCCATACAGCCCGATAACCAGGAGTGATGGTCTGCAGTGGCATTTCATTTCCTAATAGGTCTTTTTTGGTTGTCACCTAGGGCATCCTTACAGCACAGCGGTACGTTGACGATATTCTACGCCTCTTTTGACTGCCCTTCGTGGCAAGCCTACCTGGGCTTACATTTCAGCAAGATAATGCCTGCCCTCACATAGCGAAAGTTTTTAATTTTTGGTTCAAAAATGGCTCTGAGCACTATGGGTCTTAAATTCTTAGGTCATCAGTCCCCTATAACTTAGAACTACTTAAATCCAACTAACCTAAGAACATCACGCACATCCATGCCCGAGGCAGGATTCGAACCTGCCACCGTAGCGGTCTCGCGATTCCAGACTGTAGCGCCTAGAACCGCTTGGCCATCCCTGCCGGCTTTAATACTTGTTTTTGTGCTTGTCTAAAACTACCTTGTCTAGTTAGGTCGCCGGATCCTTCCCCAATTGAGAACGTTTGCAGATTTATAGGCAGTACCCTCGAACAGTCTCCGGATTTTGACTGTACACTGAGGTGACAACAGTCATGGGGTAGCTATATACACGTATACAGACAGATGGCAGTAATATAGCGTACACAAGGTACAAATGTATAAAATGGCAGTGCATTGGCGAAGCAGTCATTTGTAGTCAGGTGCTTCACGTGAAAATATTTCCTACATGCTTGTGGCCGCTCGACGGGAATTAACAATCTTTGAATGCGGAATGGTAGTTGGAGCTAGACGTATGGGAAATTCCACTTCGGAAATCGTTAGGAAATTCAGAATTCCGAGATCACAACATCAAGACTGAGCTGAGAATACCAAATTTCAGGCATTACCTCTCACCACCGACAACGGAGTAGCCGACGGCCTTTGCTTCATGTCCGAGGGCAGCGGCGTTTGGGTGGAGTTGTCAGTGATAACAGACAAGCAACACTTTGCGAAGTAACTATAGAAATCAATCTGGGACGTACGACGAGAATAGCGTGGCCAAATCTGGTGTTAATGGGCTACGGTAGCAGACGATCGACGAGAGTGCCTTTGCTAACAGCAGGACATCGCCTGCAGCGCATTTGCTGGGCTTGTGACCATATCCGTTGGACTCTAGAGGACTGAAAACCATGATCCGATCACATGAGTCCAGATTTCAGTTGGTAAGAGACGATGGTAGTGTTCTAATTTGGTGTAATGTACCCAAGTTGTCAACAAGGCATTGTGCAAGCTGGTGGTGGCTCCATAATGGTCCGGGCTGTGTCTGTATCAATTGGACTGCGCCCGTTAGTCTAACCGAACCGATCATTCACTGGAAATGGTTATGTTCGGCTACTTGGAGACCATTTACATACACTCAAGGACTTCATGTTCCCAAACAAAGATGGAATTTTTGTGGATGGCACTGCTCCGTGTCACTGGGCTACAATCGTTCGCGGTTGGTGTGAAGAGCATTCGGGGCAGTTTAAACTAATGATCTGGCCACCTATGGTCGAAAGCCATGAATCCCATCGATCATTTATGAGACATAATCGAGAGGTTGGATCGTACACAAAATCCTACACTGCCATCACTTTCGCAATTATGGGTAGTTATAAATGCAACATGGGTCAATATTTCTGAAGAGGACTTCCAACGACTTATTGAGTCCATGTCACGTCGAGTGGCTACAGAACGTCGGGCAAAAGGGTGCTCGGCACGATAATAGGAGGTATCCCATAACTTTTGTCACCTCAGTGTATTACATTCTGTGATAAAGATTAGCTGCAAAAGTGGCGCCAACTTTTGATCATCAAATTGGTGAAAAAATTTAATTATAAATTTTTTACAAAATAATTTTTTTATAAAATTGTATTAAAAGTATTTGAAATTCACTTTCTCCTGATTGAGTTTATTAATTTTACTGTTAAGCTAGTCAACCATTACTTGAAGAGGGGTTACTTATAACGCACTGACGACTGTGCCTACCCCCTGCTATTACTGCCTCTGCCATTCTTCCAAGCCGTATATATTAACTTTTTTTTATTTTTTAGATCTGAAGCACACTCCTGACTGATGAATCTGGTAATCGACTTTTTTATAACGCAACTGTCACTTTTATAAATAATCAGTTTTAAATTTCCAGTGGTAGCGATATATCTTGACAGATAATATATCTGCTATTAGATATGGAATTTGATTTTGGCTTCTAAGCTCTTCGACTGTTGAGTCTATTGTTCCGTAGTATGTCATACGAGACCAGTGCGCGGCGTAGGTTCGATGACCCGAACAATGACTACCGCTGAAAAGCGCATGCGCAAGAGGGTGTGCAACGTTAGTGCAGCGACCCGCGGCGAGATAGGTAGACCGGAAGCGGGCGGAAATGTGCGGATTTGAGGGGTTAATTAGTGTTGGGTTGCGGGCTGCGGCTATTGCGTATTGATTGCGGGCCACGTGCGTGGCGCGTGGCCACAGCAGCGACCGGGCGGGCTGCTATTGACCCTGAAGCCGCCGCAGGCTCAGCCGTATTGATCTGCAGCTTCAAGTGGCCCGCCTCAATCTTACGACTTCCTGCCGGCCAGAATAAAGCCGATGCCTAATCCTGTGTTATCCGCAGATCGGACGTCGCGCCACCGAGGGATTGCCGCCTGTCGCCGTTGGCGGTAGTTAGCAAGGTCTCAGCCCATCCGTTACCCTACTTAATATCTGTCTTTCTTTAAGTGCTTTTTAGTCCATCAGCACAGCTCTTTAAGGGTGCGGAAAGTAGACAGAACAAGAAATTTCTGAGCAGTGAAAATGTGCAGTTTCATTTCCTTTCTCACAATCGCTTTTAAAGACAGTAGCAGGCATTTAAACCAATAGACAAATGGTTTCGGCTTTATGCTATATAATGTTTCTCCGTTTACATGATGTTAAACAAAAATTGTATACACAACAAAGTACTGTTTTGTCTTTTTCCTCGGTGTCGGTTTAACAGAAAACCTGTACATTAGGAAAGTTGTATTTATGGCTTATCGGCTTATGATTAGAACGCTATCATCCAACCGGAATCGTCCGAAACATTGTAATGCTACCCGACCGCAGATTAAAAGTATGCGAAATAATGTCACCCAGATCAAGCAGCTGGAAAGGACTCTCTCATACTCCATATACCAATGATCTCAACCAATTCACCTGTTTACTTTAATCGACTCCATTCCCTGTCAGTGTTTTGTTTGCAATAACAATTAGCAAGGTTCAAGGTGAGACATTTACCCGAAAAACGAAAACTCTTGTATTTTCCGGAGTTTTGAAATTGATGCATGAACAAAACATTTTAAACAATGTTAAAAACAATAAAAACAAAAACTAAACCGATGGAGTCTTTTTCATGCATTTGCTGTATGATTTGTTACAATTTCGAGTACCGTATCTTTACAGTGGACGATGTCACAAGGAGAAGCCGAAATCTACGTCCTGACAGAATTCCCAGGAATACACCAGATAAGGACGCGTATCCAGTTCCCACACACGTTTAGCCATAGCGAAGCAATGTCGGGTCCGCTGGTGCAATTATATTTAAGTCTGTACCGACCGCATTTTTAATGCTGCAGTGGCATTTTGTTAATATTAATTTATGTCAATGGCGGTTGGACTCAGTATCTGAGGTCTACATTACTTGAAAAAGCAACCAGGCACTTTTTGTATAGCTTTAATTTGCGACAGTCCGCATCTGCAGCTGAGTGGTCAGCGTAGATGTCGGTGGTAGGCAATGAAAATCTCGTAACTCTATTTTGTTGAATTTTACGGGAGAAGCCAAAAAAGTTTCTCAAAAAATTTATAAAGAGATACAGATAACGTTGCTACATGTGTAACTATATGGTACATGAATAGTTATTGACAGGTTGGAGAATCCATGCACTTCCAAATCTCTCTTTAATATTGAGTTACTGGTTACTGGAATTACGAGGTTTTCAAAGACAGATGGAGTTACGAGATTTCCATTGCCTACTATCGACGGCTGCCACGCGGAGGAACTGGGTTCTACTCACTGTACTGCCAAGGACTTTCCTTGGTGAGAGTACTGATACGGGGTGTACTCAATCTCGTGATGCCGACTGAGGAGCTACTTCAATGACAAGTAGCTCTATGGTCTGGAAATTCTACTAAACCGCCGGGAGAGCTGTGTGCTAACCACATGCCCAACCGCACCGCATCTGCATGACGCCGAAAGGCAGAGGATGACGCGGCGGCCGGTAGACAACAATTGTGCCTTCAATGTTTAGACGAGAAGCTCGTTTCCTATGTCAAGACGAGTTTCAGGCCATCACCTGTCTTCAACTGGCGTAATACATTTATACGACATGACAGTATTTTTCAACATAGTCATCAAGTCTTTGTAAACAACGGTCGGAACTTTCTACCAATAATTCAATCCCTCGACGATAGAAATTCGCTGCTTGCTCGCGGAGCCTTTCTACAACCGCTGAGTGAACGTTCTCGTCGCTGGAAAGTCTCTTCCTCCCAGACGTTAATTAAGCTTGCCGAAAAGGTGGAAGTCTCATGGTGCAAGATTTGAACTTCACCACCAGTATCACCCATTTATGTGTGAACATGGTCAAATAGCTGCCACCATATCACTAAGGCTGGGCGCGACATTGTATTTAGCTCTGATATCGTCTGAATTTTGGCCACGAGTATCGTACTGTACCGGTACTTCTAGTTTTCCGGTCTTCGAAATTCAGTTTGGCACGAAACTTCGCAAGTTAGTAGTATACTTTAAGGGTGTCCACTCAGAGAAGTCTTAAGGCACACTATGCATAAAATTCCGTAAAAAAGTCTCTGAGGTTTTAAACGTAAGTCACACACACCTCACATACGGGTCATAAGGAGCCAGATATCAGGTAAGTGAAGTAGCTGAGTCAATCGCCGGCACGGTAGTTCAGCGTGTTCGTTCAGAGGGTTAGCTGCCCTCTGTAATAATAATAACAAAATAAAAAATAAAAGCTGAGTGAATTGATCAACAAAGAACTTCAACGGGTGTGATGGGACGTCCGCAACGAACAAAATGAGATTATTAAAAAAAAACAAAGTCAGTAGGGTGGTAGACTGCCATACAATCGATCTGGGTTCGATCCTACAAATCTCGCGGTAGGGTCTGTTTATTTTTTCTTAGTTGTTTTAAAAATCATAACAACAGTCAAGTAAAGTATTAACAGTTAAATGATAAATAATTTTATTTTACGTGTGTAATGGCCGTCATACTTAAAATGTAAATTACAGTTATCAATTTTTTCTCTTTAAGAAGTTGAATAATTTCAAATGCATTTTTAATGGAGCCAAGTTAATTATCACTGTCACAAAATTCTGGGTAGAATTTCAATGATATAACAATATTTACAGTGTTATGTACACTTGTTAATTTTGTATTTTATGGGCAAGCACCAGAATGGTAATTCTCACAAAAGAAATTGGAAAGAAAAATATTTTGCATCTTGCACAATTTAAGAATGACGATTGTTTACAGGAACAACATTTTTTTTTAAAAGATCTGTAGAAAAACATACTTCGTTGACATTCCTGAAGACTTCTCGTTCTTCAGATAGTCTGGAAGCATACCAGGCATATCTGATCATTTATTTAAAAATTGGCAATGACAGCTGATGTTTGATTGTACTTTTATATAGTCTTCACGAGAATTTATTTCTCTATTCTTTTCAATAAGATAAGCGCAATTTTGAAGGCGCTGTACCGGATTTTTTACTTGTCTATAAAAATAGACGTCACATGGTTGAACAAGTGGAGTACATTTCGGAGGAATCACGTTAACTGTACATGTTGGAAACCAGACTCTATATAGAATAACTTATGAAATTACATGAGAAAGAAAAAGAGCCTTTTCCATTCTTCACCCCTCTCACTCTCCCTCCCCCAACACTTACAGTTTCATTTCACTTCTCGCTCCTTACCTTCTCCTCTGATTAACACTCCATCACACTCCTATATACTTACGTCCACTCATTATGGTTTCCCCCTCCCATAAAAAAAAGTTGTAGATCAAAGGCAAAGTATGTTGGCACCTCTACAACACACAAACAACAACATATAGTTGAAGTACATAAACAAACAAAATACAGTGGAACGCACAGTGCTGCAGAACATCTAAAAATTAGACCAAAATTATGAGTGTGTATCACAGAAAAACAAGTATGTGCTAGCAGATGGCATTTCCCGATGTAAGCGAGAAATCGGACAAAAAAATCACCGTAAGTACAAATCAATCTATTCTTAACGAATTTTTTTCTGATCCAAACAGCAAATCAGAATGCAAATAACTTAATTACAGACCCCTGATGATGCGTTACCTTAATAAATAGAAACGCGTCTGGCGAAAAAAATAACGCATTTTTGTAGTTGCAATGACGAATCAAAAACACCATCGTGGATTTCTCGTCATCTTGAAAGATTTCGTCGTATAATCCAGGCTATTCTTATCCATTCCGAGAGTCAATAATTAACAGAAACCGTTCTTGACCCACATAAAAGTTCAAAAACCGGTTAAAAAAGTCAGTGTACAGGTCTTCCATTAGCTTCCCGGATTTGGAAGACGTTAGTACATCGTTTTTATAATTTTGATCATATTCTTTGAAGTTTTTAATGTCAGGGACCAAAGTTACCGGTTGCCTCTTGTAAACACTTGAGGTAGGGTATTTCCAGACAGAGTGAGAGCATATTGAGCGGTATACACAGGGTGTATTAAATGTGTTTGCCTCTGTAAGTTACGAAGTAATAGGCGACAGAAATATTTATTGCGGTAAGTCACCATAAGAAACGTTACACTGCCTGCGGAGCTATGAACATAGTTTATTGTGTTTTGTCCAAAGAGTTACAGCAAAACATACAGTTTTTTTTTTAAAATGGAGCAATAGTTGTTTCTAACATGCACTGGAATCAGTAACACCAGCTGTGCATACATCAATTTAAATTACATTTCTATCACTTTTAGTTTGGGAGGTACAACCCTTCAAAGTTGCAGGGGCAGATACCGCACGCTGTACATAATACATGGCTGCGTGGTGGGTGATGGTTGTTCTGGCGGCGGCAAGTTGATTTAAATGAGATGTTCAAATGTGTGTCCATGTTCCTGAGTGTACAATGCAATGCAACTTCTAAAGGATATGCGGACGAGATGTAACATCACCGGTGTTACGGAACAACATGCGTCCTCGATGCGCCGTTTTAGATCATCTGGGGATGTGAGCTCAGTGACATGAACACGATCCTTTAGATATCTCCACAAAGAGAAATCTAATGGTGTTAAATCGGACGACCTTGCCATGAATGAGGACCATGGCGCCCCAACCACCTTCCTGCAAACCTGTTGTTTAGTTCTTCCACAGAGAACATAACACCTTGTAAAGACTACAGAGTGAAATTACGCGTGGCCCATTCACAGAATGTAACTCTCGCACGGAAATCGTTCCCGTGCAGCTCCTAGGTCAGTGACAGGCGGTACGGGTGAAACCTGAGGCCGTGTACTGTACGCCACACAGATGTGAGACTGACACCAGCGACTGCAGCAACGGCTCGTAAACTGACATCAGGATCGTGGCGTACTGCAGCTAAAACAAACACCTCCGTCTCCTCACTTCTTGCAGTTCTTCGTCTGTTACCGCAGCGCATTACCAAGCTGCCTGTTTCCCGAAGTTCTTGTTCGGCACGTAAGAACGTAATGGCTGCCGGAGCTCTTCACCTAGGGTATCTCACGGCGTACGCCATGGCTGCTTCAGTAGCATCGTGTCGGCACTCGTCGAGCAACAGCAACATGTCAACGTACTCGTTGCTCGTGTCTGCCCTCTTCATCCGATGTCAGTTACTGTGGTATATTGAGACATGTTTGTTTGTGTGGCTCGAACTGTCGGGTATACTGTCACCGTTTGCGGCGATAGTCGGCAGTCTAACGGCGCATCGTGGACGCTTCTCGCTCCGTGACACCGGCGACCTTACAACTCGGCTGCACATTTAGAAGGCGCGTTGCGTTATACGCAGCGTGTGTGGTATCTGCCCATGAAACTTTGAAGGGTTGCAGCTCCCAAATTAAAAGTGACAGGAATGTAATTTAAACTGCTGTATATACAGCTGGTGTTACTGATTCCAGTTCATGATAGAAACAACTATTGTTGCATTTAAAAAATTGTATCTTTTTGCTGTAAATCTTTGGATAATAGGACAAACAACTATGTCCATATCACCGCAGACAGTGTAACGTTTCTTATGGTGTCTTACCGCAATAAATATTTCCGTCGCCTATTACTTCGTAACTTACAGAGGCAAACACATTTAGTGAAACACCATGTATATGCGTCACTTTATTTATGTCGTGTTTTTTGACGAAAATGGTTTTGCTTTCTTTGACGGTCAGAGTCCAGTTGTACACCGACTGATACTGACATCATGGAAAGAAAAAACAACCGAAATTGAAGTATTTTATCAGGCAATCGAAAAATTGAGAGCAAAATGCATTTTAAATATCCTATAATAAACACCTGTCTGGTCAGTGTTGATAAGAAAATCAACGTTGAAATTCGATATCAGTTTTAACGTCTGGGTTCTAAAAGTGTCTGCAGTGGCTAAGGTTTCTTCGATCGTTGCCGTTTCTTTCTTGAAACAAATGTTGTCATTGTTCGCTGACGAATTCCATCCTTATTTTTGAGTATATGACCCAATCTGTCTGAAGCTGTAGATTCAAAATCTGTAAACTGTTGTGCTGCTGGTAAAGCCCACTGTTGTAAAATCTGTGCACTCACTTGCTGATAATTCTCTCGGGCTTTAACAAAACGATCTCACGTCCAGGAGCTGATTCTGCGTACTTATCAAATTGATTGCCTCCTTTTTTATTTATTCATCCCATTGGGATAAATATTCCTTCTTTCTCAACAGGCTGCAGCCCTTCTTTGTAATGTTTGTAGTTTCCACGTGGGGTGAGCCTTTGCGATATTAACAACGTTAATTTTGTAATCCAAAGAAAGACAGTCTACTTCTTTGCCTTCTTTTCTTTTGGTTCATATTCATGGGATGAGCTGTATTCTTCGCACTTTTCGAAAAGTTCACCTTCACAGTTTTCGTTTTCGCGAGCAAGTTCATCATCAGTCACAAGTATTTTTCTGCCAACATATCCATAGTACGTCTGTAAAATTACTTCACCCTCACTTCAAGAGAAATTGTCGCTAAAGATTCCGATGCAACCAAAATTATTTTCAGTAAGCAAGCTTTCGTAATAAACGACCGTATCTTTTGACATTACCTTCTACACTTCACTGTATAATGAATCTACAGCTTCTGATACTCTCGCGATGTCTGCATTGACAGACATTTTTTATTCACAACATTGTCAAATTTCAGATAATATTTCACAGTACAAAACGCTTCAATTTCTGCGAAAGTCAGGAATGAACTGGCACTGTAGTAGGTAAGGCCCATTGCTCGATTAATTCTGTGTCGGCCTTGACTCTTCCTGACCGTCTGCCTGTTTGTATATGCAATTGAGCAACAGCTATACTCCGCTTTTCCACGAAGACACGGGTTCCTCGAATATTTATAAACTTTCCACAGCTTATGATATCAACCAATTTTGTAATAACATTGTAATGACAGTAATTAACGGTTTAATTTACCTCCATTAAATATGAATTTGAAATTATTCACCCTGTTAAAAAGAAAGTATTAACGAGTGTAATCTAAATATTAGGTAGTTTGCGAGAGCCATTACATAAACAAAATGAATTTATTTATGATTTATTATTTAGGTCATTAACTTTATTTAACAGTTGTTATAATTTTAAAACAATTAAAGGAACCATACCGGTAGGTAAGTAGGACTGAACCCAAATCGGCCGCATAGCGGTCTACCACACTATTGACTGAGCGACTTCACATATCTACCACCTTGTTAATTATGACCCATATATGGGATATGTATGAGCTACTTTTAAAACTTTAGAACCGCTCTTTTTTTCAGAATTTTCTGGATACTGCGCTTCAAGACTTGTATGAGTGGACACAATTGATATATACCACTAACCTGTTAAGTCTCATCCCGAACTGAATTTTGGAGACCGGAAGGTCCCATTGTAAGTTGACTATGCTCCACTCTTGTTGCGCGATGGTTTATCGTGGTACGACATGTGTAAACTACTTTCTGAAGTCCGCAACGCATCTCAGCATAAAATAAAACTATACCAGAAGTGGCTGGTTACTGCATTTTTGAAGCAGTTCCAGGATATCATTGATGATTACATGGATTGATCGAGAAAGAATGGAGACGTACTGCTTTAAGTCAATGAGAAAAAAATGTCCAATAAAGAATAGAATGATGATACAGCATGGCTGAGCATGTAACATAGCGAAGCAAATTTGCGCTTTCTGTCCCACACGGGCCACTCTGGAACGACCGATCGGCGTATCACCTGCTGCCAATGGCGCCACTTGAGGGGAGTTCGGGGGGGGGGGGGGGGGCATTGGGACAGCACACCACTCTCTCGGCAGGTGTCGGTTTTCTAGATCTTGGGGCTGCTAACTCTCTTTCACGTAGAGGCTGACTTCACCCACTTATGGCCCTCTCACCAAGGGGACATCCCTGTCAGTACCAGGAGTCGAACCCGGCTTCTCCGCATAGCAACCAGCCACGTTGACCACATAGCCACCGAGGCGGACCGTTACCACATAGGTCATTGCTGAAAACTATAGATGAAGGGATGATGGAAGGAACGAACCACAGGTATGTGTGGGTGTATAATTCACAATGTCGGTGATGCAGAATGTAAAAGCTATGCTGAGATGAAGAAGTTGGCAAGCGACAAGAACAGAGAAAACATTTAACCAGTCGAAAAAACAAGAACCAATGCATCACAGTCGGGAAGAATTTTTGTAGATACCATAAATTCGGTGCAATATGTGAACAATATTTGGTTTAAGAGTTTGATTCAAAATTACAAATTTTGCGCCACATATGTATATAGTGTGTATGTTCGTTTGTGTGTGTGTGTGTGTGTGTGTGTGTGTGTGTGTGTGTGTGTGTATGTGTGTGTGCGGAGTGTAGTGTAATGTTTATGATGATGATGACGTACCAAGTGGGCCGCCAAGCTTGACGTCGCTATCCGACGAGCGAATCACCATCAATAGTGTCACATGTCCTCACTTCATTAGACACTGCACAGAGGTTTGGTTTTTATAACAGAACATTGGCGCAAATTCTGATGATCAGAAATCTCACACCACCACCTCTTCTCCCCGTTCCGCCCAAACACTGGCAGCGAAAATTTTTTTTGCAAAAATAGGATTCGAACCGGGCTTACAGCCGGGTCGAGGGTCACCGCACAAGCGTAGGTTAAGCGACCTTTTGTTTCCGCGACCACTTTTTTTTGTGTAGGATCGAAACCCGAGGCCTGGCCACAGTATCCCCCTCACCGCCCGCCACCGAGCCTGTGTAGCGCAGGAAAGAGGTAGAAACAGGAAACAACACAAGTGGAAAGTGTTGTTGTTTGTTCATTTTCATTTTGCTTTTGTCATTTTCACTGTTATGAGATTATGTGGAACATACGTCATCGCCAGAGGGAAAAAATATAAATCCTGGATAAAGAAAAAGAAAAGAAATAGAAAAAGTAGAACTGACATTCGTGCAATTTACGGCTCTCCCATCCGCGGCGGTCGGAGACAGAATCGATTATAGGCGGCTTAAACTCAGACATCGCAGGAGGGGGGGGGGGGGGGGGGTAGGTGCCCTTAGGTCCAGGCACACCAACTTATTGGAGGTCTAACAAAGACCCCTCGAAGATAATTTGCAAGTAATCTTCGGTAAAGTGGCGTCTTTTCTAGAGCTGCATGGTCTATTCTTAAATAGCTCCAGAAGTCGTTGCGGGATTTAGGTCCCTCACGGAAGAAGTAACCGACCAAACACCCCTTGACCCACGTAATGGCGTGATATTTGGTGGTGGGAAAATATTTGTCCTCTGGGTATAGATAAATTCGCAGTTCGATCGTGTCTGGTGGCATTCGGAGATGCACGAATCGCCAGACATTTAGCGAAGGGGTGCATGTCATACAGTGGTCATCAGCTTCGAGTTAGTGCCAAAGGAGACAAAGAAAGGAATCCGACAAACCAATGTTGTGCAGTCGCTGTTTCGTGGCAAAGTTCCTGTTGACTATGTGATGCCATAGTGACCGGACGTCCGTAGGGAAAAAGGGCTGGTGGGTTGTAGTCCACGCTATGAGACACTGGATAGAGGAATGTTTGGTCTCCATAACATTCTGGGGAACAAAGCGCAATAGTAGGCTGTAAAAACCTTTAGTCCTGGGCGGACGCGTATCTGGGGGAAGTATGTGTGTAACTGTAGTGGACTAAAAAGGTCTAAATGTGAGACAAATGAGGCACGATGGGGCCGACAGACACCGGTGGTGAGGTGAAAGCTGGCAGGAGGACCTCAATCGTTGCGTGTTAGAGATGTGCCCAGTCCGGTTCACTGTCTTCTCATGGTACTCAGATAGAAGACCGCAGCCCGCATACAGACGTTGACGAGCTCGAGGCCACCATCCCTTGGGGGCAGGGTAAGTTTCTCATAACTGACAAACATGGAACCAGCCGTGAGATAATATCGAAAGCCGGGCGCGGTGGTCTAGAGGTTCTAGGCGCTCAGTCCGAAACCGCGCGACTGCTACAGTAGCAGGTTCGAATACTGCCAAGGGCATGGATGTGTGTGATGTCCTTAGGTTAGTTAGGTTTAAGTAGTTCTAAGTTCTAGGCGACTGATGACCACAGATGTTACGTCCCATAGTGCTCAGAGCCATTTGAACCAGTTTTTGAATAGCCAAAGGCCGCCTGAGGGTTGCGCCCAATCGCCGTCGCCAGAGAGAGAACTTGCGCATTGAAGACCAATTTTGATGCCACGTAACGATTAAGAAACTCAGCGCATTGAAGTGTGTCCTGGTGGCGCAGGAGGTTCTGGCGGACGTCGCTACGGATGACGTGTAACAGGCGACGGAAATTCGTTGCCGTTGTGCGTGAGACCGCTCAAGCTGCAGAGGTTCCAGTTCACCTTCGTGGAGGCCTCGTCGAAAGTACATTGCAGTAGATTTGGCGACATTCGTGGCACTGCCAGCGACAGCCCCATAACGCGTAATCAGTTCGAGGACTGCTCGAACCTCAGAGCCGGAGCGGATGAGGAGGAGGAAGTCATCAGCATATGACCGACAGCGAAAAGTGTGTTGGGGTAGGCTGAGGCCAGAGAGTTTGCTTGTCAGGTCCCCAATGAGGGGCTCTAGGGCAATGGCATACAGGAGGGTAGAGGGGGGCACCCTTGCCGTTTGGAACGGCGGGTCAGTACCGGCGCTGCTAAACGTCCATTGACTTGGACTGTTGAACTGGCAGTGTTGTAAAGACGTCGGAGGACGTCGATGGACGGAGAGGGTGTGCCCGTACGGGCTGTCGCCGAAAACAGGAAACGGTGGCGCACTTTATCGAAGGTGCTATCGAAATCTATAGCGACGACCGCTGCAGACTTCGGCCACGGAGGCGTGTACTTGAACGTGCTGAACTGGACGATAAATTTCAGTCAGACATTTACACAACATGAGACGGCCAACTGCTCTTTGCGAAAGAGAGAGAACAGAATATTTCTTATAGCTAAAGTATTAAAAAACGATTTTAATATTATCAAGTAAAATTCACACATTCATCACACCCCACTGCATCTTAAAAATACATCAAAAACAAAGTTACCCAACCCGCGAGTTGATAATCTGTATGTGCTATGCAGTACTAATGACAGTGGAACTGAACTTGGTAAATTTATAATGGGTATCGAAACGGTTAAACACTGTATATTACTGCTTTATTTTGTGTCAGTTGGAAACAAGTATAGGTTGGATGTTTTATACGAAAATATTGTCGGCATCGAAAATAACTTCTGTAACAATTTGTTCAATATCCCTAATGGCATATTTACTGCCAGTTACGTGATACTTATTTCATTCAGAGCAGTCTATTACGATTAGCGAAATAGAGTAAGGGAGTGTTCTACCTTGGAACACTTTTCAGGATTTTACCTCTAACCAGCCGTGTAATAGATGATAAATAAATTTTCTTATCACATTATTAAACAATAACATTACCGTTTTGTATGGTGCATTATTTTTTTTAAATTACAAAAACTACTCAGGAAAATAAAGTTTTTCCGGATGTGAGAAATCTGCCAAAATGTAACAAGTTCGTATACAAAAATTTAAATTTTTGGTAAGTTCCTATGGGGCCAAACTGCTGAGGTCATCGGTCCCCTGGCTTACACACTTAATCTAACTTTAAGTTACGCTAAGGTCAACACACACACACACACACACACACACACCCATGCCCGAGGTAGGAGGACTCGAACCTCCGACGGTGGTGGGGTTGGGGGGGGGGGAGGGGGGAGCCGCGCAAACCGAGGCAACAATCCTAGACCGCGCACGGCTATCCCGCGCGGCCAAGTTCGTATATCTAGTAAAAAATATTATACTGAAATTTCATGGTGTTGAATTCGGTAACCCATGGAGTGGCGCCGTATCACCTCGCTTCCGAAGAAAAAAGTTCAAAGCAGCAGTCTGAGCCGCTAAAGTCATGACGTTGGTCTTCTGGGACTCTGAAGAGGTCATTCTGTTCCATGTTCTCCCTCATGGGACAACGATCAACTCTAAGTGCATTGGGCTTCTCTCAGCGGGAAAGCAAGATCTCACAAAATTCTGCGCACCCGAGAGAGCTCACAGAACTTCATTGGACTGTTTTTCCTCATCAGTCCTACAACACGGATCTCTCGCCTTCTGACATCCATCTCTTTAGCCAAGAGGATATACTCCGCGGAAAGCAGTATGTGGATGAATGCAGCAAGACGTTGGCTCCAACATCGACCGCTAGAGTGGTACCATGCGGGCGTACAGGACGTCCCAGAAACGTGGCGTTAGGCTGTCGTATTGAACCGAGATTATGTTGAAACATACGACTTTGTAACCAAAAGAATGGGGGATAATATGGTGTATTGGAAACCTGAATAAAACCAAAATACTTTCAGTAAAAAATGTGTGGCATAACGACACTTATTGAACTCACCTCGTAAATGTAGGAGTGCGTAAGCCACGAGAGTGAGTGGTACTTCAAGCAAGGTGATTCATTATTGGATTCCAATAGATAATAAAACATCGGTCAATCAATGGTAATATGACATTAGTAAACATGAAACAGCAACCGCTACGGTCGCAGGTTCGAATCCTGCCTCGGGCATGGATGTGTGTGATGTTCTTAGGTTAGTTAGGTATAAGTAGTTCTAAGTTCTAGGGGACCGATGACCTCAGATGTGAAGAGCCATTTGAACCATCTGAGGATCGTAATGAACGGAGACGAATACAAGAGGTCTTTATGCAGTAATAAATGTCAATTAGTTAACACCTCGTAGTGTTCAATTTCTATTAAAAGAACTAAAAGGAAAAAAATTGAACGCATTGCATTAAATACAATGCAAATTTAAACAATCATCCGTTTCTGCCACGTAACAAGGACTGTGTCACTTGGCGAGAATTTTCATATATCTAGACGCTTTTGCCCTCAGGAATATTCCGATATCTAAATGTTTTCTTCCTCAAGAGTATTCAGATACCTAGATTATTTTTCCTTCCTGTGATACCTGGGCAGATTATTTTGTTAACATGATCAGATGCGTTTGAAATTTGACAGAATACTTTCTGATCTACAGGTACTGTGACGTGGCAGCTAATGCGGGGACGAATAACTCTGCCACCACCAGTTTACAAAGAAGGCTGGAATGTGATATTTCGAAAATTGGGCACATAGAACTAAAAGCATATCATTAATTGCCTAAAGTAAGTCCCAGGCACACGGTATTGCCTGCTCCCGTAGTGCCATAGCTTTCGGGTAGATATAGTAACATATCTGCTAAAGAGCGTTGATACCTCTACTTATCTCAGCTGCTGTATATTTCTATGCGTATACTGTCTGACAAAACGTGCCTTAATGCTAAGTCCAGCTTTGTGTATTGGAAAGGTCTCACACTAAGTTGTAAAACGCCTCACTAGAATTGGGAGGTAAATAAGTCGGAATATTTTTTTTCACTCTTGCACGTAGAATTTTAATGGCCGGTGTTTGTTTGAGTAAACTGTAATAACTCTAACTCTCCAAAGAATACTGTTTGCCGAAGGCCGCGTATAACTGTTGTAAGCCATTAAATATCTTTGTGACGTCTGTTTCTTCATCCCTCGCCATCAACAACGGCTTCTTGGGAATTACGCAGATTATCGCGGAAGATAACACAAAGGATTCGCAATTAGCCCTTCAGTCCTTCTCTCTTCCAGCGAACGGCGAATAAGAAGAAGGGAGGAAAATTATTGGAGCCTACAGTATTAAAGGGATGCGGCACATAATCTGCGACTATTACTCAGCTTAATTTGGCGCGGCTCTCGGTAGTAAGTCAGCGGCGCTTCTTACGTGTCTGCTCGAGAGATTAGTCTGCCAGAGAGATCACAGCGCCCGTGAAAAATGTATCGACAGCTCCGAATGGCCCACGGCTTTCATCTATCACGGTCGCTGGAAATCGAGTTTCTGTGGCCTCCGAATTGCAGCCCCTTTATTTTTTTCGACTGATCTGCTCTTTTTCAATTCCGCTCACTCTTCTGAGTTGAGAAATAATACAGTCGAATTAACAAATTATTTACTTGAATAAACGAGTTTCTGGAGCAAAGCGTGATAAGGATTTCAGAAATAAGAAATCGAAAAATTACTTATTTCTTACATTATTTACAGAGCGCCGTGAGCGGCTTATACACGTTCAATTCCTCTTAGCACTGAATAACGACTACTACAGTAGCATAATAAGTTTGTCACTTTACTACTTGCTCATTTAGTTTAAAATGGCAGGAGCTATACTCGTATTCTGTCATTTGATGCAGTAACTTCCTACATTTGCGATTCAAGAGACTGTAAATGGAAAACAGCTTTTGTCAGGTGAATAAATTTGTGTCAAGGCACATGGCGTTTTCACCTCTTGTAATTTGAATTTATTTTCGTGATATATCTTCTGCGGTAGAGAATAATAGCCGCACAAAGAAGGTACTTTGAGGAGGTGGAACAAAAGCTCACTGAAGCACTTGAAAGCTTAGATAAAAATACTGTGTAGAAAACCAACTTAAACAGATCCGGCTAAAACTAAGGTTTTTTTCATCTTCGCAATCTACTCAAGGAAGTTGACAACGCCATTGTGAGGCAGGATACTGGAGCACTCTGTCAGTTTCACTTACTAAGTAGTTAGCCTAGTTCGAGTTATAACTTTCCAGAGACATCGGTCCAACACCAAGTTGAAGATCAGTGCTAATAATAACATACTAGATAATACAACTTGGGGAGCAAACCATCAGACGTGAAAACTCCAATTTTGGCAGTTTGCTTCTTCACTGGCGAGGTCTATAGCTTCTAGCCCAGTGTAGTACATCAGCACATACCGCAAAAGTCAAGTTTTTTTAAGTACTGGGTCACCCCTGAGTGCCGCACTCACTGCTGAGGACTCGTGGCATCCTTTTCGGCATAGGGTAGGAATAATTTATACTGTTGTGACACCATTCATTTTGTAATAGGGCATATGGTTTGGATTTACTTTTCTCTTCTGTTAATGTTCTGTCATTGTTTCGTGCAATTTCGATGTCCGGTAGTCGCTTTGAAGCTGAGGGAAGACCACCAAAAATCCCAGTCGTCACTTTAGCTCGGTTGTTCATGATTTGTATCTTCATCGCCTTATCGTTCTGTCTATTGGTTAGGTCTTTCAGTTTCAGATGTACCTGCACCTGTCCTAAAGTTATTACAGTGTTCTACATATTTACTCCATATTTTTATTTAGGTTTTATCCGAATGTTGTCAGTTAACTTCTTATTGTTTGCTGTTCTTACCTAATACCTAATACCTAGTGTTACCGCTGGTTACACTCGCTGCTATTGTTCTCACCTTCATTTTTAACCTCTGGTTTCAACATACTGTTTGCTCTGACCATTTATGCCTACTGTTTCCGTTTTTATCTCTGTCGGAGTCGTACCTATACGTATCAGGGGTCCCATATCACTCAAACTACACACGCTCCACACCATTACAGAGCCTCCATCAGCTTGAACAGCACCTGCTGACATGCAAGGTCCGTGCATTCATACGGTTGTCTCTATACCTGTACACGTCCATCCACTCGATACAATTTGAAATGAGACTCCTCCGACCAGGTAACATTTTCCCAGTCCAATGTCGGTGTTGACAGGCCCAAGCCAGGCGTAAGGTTTGTGTCATGCAGTCATGAAGGGTACACGAGTGGGTCTTCGGCTCCGAAAGCCCATATCGATGATGTTTCGTTGAATGATTCGCACGCTGACACTTGTTGATGGCCATTGAAATCTGCAGCAGTTTGCGGAAGGGTTGTACTTCTGTCACGTTGAACGGTTCTCTTACGTCGTCGTTGGTCGCGTTCTTGCAGGATCTTGATCCGGCCGCACCGATTTCGGAGATTTTATGTTTTACCGGTTCCCTGATATTCACGGTACACTCGTGAAATGGTCGTACGGGAAAATCCCCACTTCATCGCTACCTCGGAGATGCTGTGTCCAATCTCTCGTGCGCCGACTATAACACCACGTTCCGAGTTACTTAAATCTTGATATCCTATCATTGTAGCAGCAATAAGCGATCTAACAACAGCGCCAAACACTTATATTGGCGTTGCAGACCGCAGCGTCGTATTCTGCCTGTTTATATATATCTGTATGTGAATACGCATACCTGTACCATTTCTTTGGCGCATCAGTGTATAAGGAAGGACCTCTTTGCTCACTCCAAGAGTCAATAATGTAGAGAAATGGTTCCATTTTTTAAGTTACTTCAGAACTTTGTCGAGAAACTGATGACATGTTTCTTTTGTGAGACTTCTTTTGTGGCTGCTGCGTATGCCTTCTGATGTCGTTCCAGTAACTGGCTTACGTCTTGATAGACCCGAATGCTAAATCTGTCACTAAGTATTTGGAGACAAACGGAAACTGTTGGTAGCAGTTTTCTGTAAGGTGTTAATCCGTGTCAGTTGGTTTGATAAAATCAATTTCAATAAGATACTAAGTCTACATTTCTTTTGCCATTAATTACATTGTGTTTTAAGATGCCACAAAACTACTGATGCCACAGTCTTCCACGACAACAAAAGAAAAAATACATAACTTTAAATCTGAACACAGAAGGCGAAATTTGGAGACTGTGGTCTTAGGCACTGCGTTACCAACGCACCTGGTTTTACGCCGCGCTAGTAGTCTGATAAAGCCACGCCGAAACATTGATCGCCATTGTCGGGAAATCTTTTGCTTATTGGCAGTTAAGTCAAAATATGTATCGCTTTAGTTTCACCCTTCTTTCACCACGCCAAGTTACGAATGTATCAGAGAGCGCCTCATGGCGGCTTCCCATTGTAAGAGATCTCAGTTCCACCCTTGAGCCCGCATCTCGTGGTCGTGCGGTAGCGTTCTCGCTTCCCACGCCCGGGTTCCCGGGTTCGATTCCCGGCGGGGTCAGGGATTTTCTCTGCCTCGTGATGGCTGGGTGTTGTGTGATGTCCTTAGGTTAGTTAGGTTTAAGTAGTTCTAAGTTCTAGGGGACTGATGACTTAAGATGTTAAGTCCCATAGTGCTCAGAGCCATTTTTGGCCGCGGAGGTCTCGCGGTTCTAGGCGCGCAGTCCGGAACCGTGTGACTGCTACGGTCGCAGGTTCGAATCCTGCCTCGGGCATGGATGTTTGTGATGTCCTTAGGTTAGTTAGGTTTAAGTAGTTCTAAGTTCTAGGGGACTGATGACCACAGCAGTTTAGTCCAATAGTGCTCAGAGCCATTTGAACCATCCACCCTTGAAATGTTGAAGGGGGTTAGCCTATCGAAGACAGAGATTGAAATTACGTATTACATTGATCAACGTGTTTTTCTAGTAATGGACAGACAGCGAAGCTCATGAATGTTGGCCCCAGGCAAACTGTAGTTACTCCTGAAAGTATCGCCACGGTTTCTGGTATTATTCCACAAGAACCAAGGAAATCCGTCCAAAGAATTGCCGCAGAGACTGGTTTGAAGCGTTCCAGCAGAAAGTACTGAGGCGAAGCCTACATGCGTTTCTAATCCAAATCCAAACCAGATTCCCACAGTGATTACTAATGAAGGATTTTATGTTGGATACATATAGTTCACAGATGAATCACACGTCCACCTCACTGGAAACGAGAATAAACAAGACTTGCTATCCTGGGGTTCCGAAAATCCCCATCTGTGTGCTCGGAAACCACTGTATTCTCCAAAAGTTACTGTTTGGACTACTGTATGGAACAGACTCTGGCACTTTTTTCACGCGTGAAACGATCACTAGTGAACGTTACGTTACAATATTGGAAAAATTTGTCGTCACACAGCTAACGTTGGAGGATCAACCACACACAGAGTGGTTACTGCAAAAAAAAAAAAAAAAGTGGTTCAAATGGCTCTGAGCACTATGGGACTTAACTTCTTTGGTCATCAGTCCCCGAGAACTTACAATTACTTAAACCTAACTAACCTAAGGACTTCACACAACACCCAGCCATCACGAGGCAGAGAAAATCCCTGACCCCGCCGGGAATCGAACCCGGGAACCCGAGCGTGGGAAGCGAAAACGCTACCGCACGACCACGAGATGCGGGCGGTTAATGCAAGTTGGGTCCAGGCACACTGCAACGAACAGTTGTTTTGCTTTTTTTGACGACTAGTGCGGGAATAGAGTCATTGCGTTGAATTACTGCAAATTTCCTGGCTCAAGGATGCATTGGCCTCCATATTCGACCGACTTGACTCCGGGTGACTACTTTTTGTGTGCCACATTGAAAGCCATTACCAGAACAGTCCCATCGCTGTGGACGGCGCTGATAAAGCTGATACCGTACGAGCTGCACAGCACAGCGTACAGCGCCATCTGTTAGCAACTTTTCGAACTATTTTGGAACTTCTGTGTAACTTTGGCATAAAATTCTTACAGCGATCACAATAAACATACCTTTTGTCGAATTAGTCCATCGTTTAATTCTTGAGATATTTAATTTTGAAATCATGGACTCCTTTGCTTCATACCGTGTACACTGCTCCGCAAAATTTATCTAAGCACTCGATAAAGGAACATAACATATGGAGTACTTGATAGAAGTGAACGGAAGTGCGGGAGCATGTTGGCAGACGTATCCCAGTCGCGCACAGAAAGCTGGACGTCACACGATAGCATAGCGCCATACGGTGATGACCCCGCGACACGAGCCAGTTGCAGGAACGTGAAGAGAAAGCGTGTATCAATCAAAGAGAAGTTATGCTTCGCTGTAGTGCTGTTCATTACGACATGGACCGGAGACAACATGAATGACTTCACACGGGGAAGAATCTTCGGGAAACTGGAAGAAAGACGAAGTGTGCGAGCGTAGCGTAGGAGTTTGGTATTGCTCACAGTACTGTTTCACGTGCGTGGGAAGCGTTCCGAACCACAGGGACTGCTGTCCGAAGGAGAGGCGGTGGCCGGCCACGGTCAACTACATTGTGCAACAGGCAAGAACGTAAAACAGTGGTCGTCGCAATTGCTACCACTTTTAACAGGACTGCACGGTACGCTATCTCACGCTATGCCTGACGACCAATACGTTGTGTTCTTTGAATAAAAATGTCGCTTCTGTTCGCTTCATTCCGTATTTCTAACAGTTACCTTCTTTACTATACTAAACTACCCTGTAACAAAAAAATGGTTCAAATGGCTCTGAGCACTATGGGACTTAACATCTGAGGTCATCTGTCCCCTAGAACTTAGAACTACTTAAACCTAACTAACCTAAGGACATCACACACATCCATGCCCGAGGCAGGATTCGAACCTGCGACCGTAGCATCGCGCGGTTCCAGACTGAAGCGCCTACAACCGCTCGGCCACACGGGCCGGCTCTACTGCAACAGTTCTTTCTGTGTATGGTCTAAGTTTCATCGAGCTATGGTACTTGGCAGTGTCATATGCGAAAGTCACTTTCATTGCACACCAGTGTTTTTCTGGTTTTAAATCTCCTTTCATATTTACAACCTGACCCAAGTAGACAGATTCTGTGAACCCTTGCGGTTCCAAGGTTTCCCTCTGGTGCTCTTTCGTTCATCATGATTTTGGTTTTATCACAGTTAACTTTTAGATAGACTTCAGGTCTGACTAACGTAAGTCTGTAAACTAATATTTGAAGTTCTTCTACACCATTTGGAAATAGAACAACGTCATCAGTAAATGCCACTGAAGTGTGAATTATGAAATTTCCTTTCATCACAAGGCTGGAAACTAAACATGCAACAGTTCGTAAAAAGCCACAAAAATGTCCTGTTCCTGAAATACTGCCGAATTCTTGTCACCATTGTTCAAAATGGCGACCAATCCGTCTCAGTATTTCGGACTCGTATTTATACGTGGGAATAAATTTCCATTTCCCTTTTGCTGATCTCTGTAGGTTATACGCACATCTGTAAGAGAACGCTGGAATGATAATCGGAAAACACACTGAATGTCAAGAAGTGATAGACAATTCACTATCGCCAGTTGCTTCAGTTTTGTGGATAGAGAACAAGTCCCAGTCTCTAGAAGCTGATTACAGTTTGTGAGAGCTGTGGCGCCACGGTAAGAGGCACTACGCCGCGGCAGGGTTTTAATCTCCCAGGAATGTGGAGCTCATCAGGCGCTACAACGACGACGCCACTACTTGACACGTGCGCCACCACGTCCGCTTGCCGACGGACTCCTCTCGCCCCAAGTCGACCCCTAGAAAAATACTTAAACCTACGTTGCTGAAACGCCATGAATGGATTATTACAAATACGTAGAAATTAGTTTATGTGATAAGTATAACTGTTTGGACAAATTATAAAAGGTACGTGGTGATAAAATAATATTTCATGTCCATAATCAGCATCTGGATGTTCCAATATCGGATTCGATACGATATTCGTTATCGGTACAATTATTTAAAAATACATCGTAACACGTATTGAAAGATCCTTTGTGCATTTTTAAGCTTTTCCTTAACAGAAAAGAGATTATTTAGAATACAAGGCGAAATATGGCATATATGCCATGTTTTCATAAAACAGCTGGATTATAAAATGAAATACAGACGTAAGCAGAAAAGTAGAAATATTCCACCCATTGTTTTCCTTGTGGCCTTCAGTACGAAGACTGGTTTGATGCAGCTCTCACACTAGTCTCTCCTGTGGAAATCACTGCATCTCCGCATAAATATTTCACTTTTTCAGATATGCTTGTTTTTCAGATATGATCGTTTACCAGTCGGCATTTTATATCATGTCTTCTTCCTCCATCATCACTTGTTTTACTTCCCAAATAGAAAAAAATTCGAAAAAACCTGAAGTGTTTTGTGAGTTGATTTGTCTAAAAGTAAGAAATAATATAAATTAGAGAAAAATTTGACGCACCTTTGAACGATATTTTAAATCCTACCGAGAAAACTGTAGACTGCACACTCTATATAATCCACCAGAAAAATATCCTCCCCTGCTCTCTAAAATTTTAATATTTTAAGTCAAATATTGAACGTTAAATTCTCATTCCGCACCTTATTTACTGGACATGATGTCCAGCATCATTTAACGGTGGGTCAATCATTTCTTACTATTAGACACATCCATTCACAGAGCATTTGACCGTTTTTTCAAAATTATTTTTATTCAATAATTTTTTATTAACGGTTAAATATCACACCAATACAATTATTTATGCACAAATAGTTAGGCCTTGAAGAGATGTGAAACATTTTATTTAATTTACCTAGCTTGCAGCAGCTGGTCGTGAAATACTTGTTTTATTTCAAGTCACAAAATATTTTGTCCATTAACCCGATTACATTCAAATGATTAAATATTTGTTTTTTGCAAAACTAGACACCACGCTGGACAATTTTATACTCCATTTGTCTATTTCCCGCTCTTCGTTCATCTACGAAAATTTGTACAAAATTTTCCCTGAAATCGTTGGTCGTTTCTTAATTACCCTGATTGTTTTCAAGCAATTAAAGCTTTCCTCATAAAAATAGACCTGACGCTGATCAGTTTAATACACCATTCGTCCATTTCTCACTTTTAGTTTGCCTATTAAAATTTGGACAACAATCAAAAAAGCGATTGTCTACTTCGAGTGACGTTACTTAATCTAACTCCCTCATCATTATTTGATTTAATTCTAATACATTACATTACTCGTTTTTTATTTTCCTCGACGTTCATTTCATGACCTCTTTTCAAGACACTATCTACATCATTCAACTGTTCTTTCAAGTCGTTTGCTTTTCTTCATGAAAAGTCAATGGCGTCGTCAAACCTTAAGGGATTTATTTCTTCTCCCTGAATTTTAATTTCCGTTCAAAATGTATGCTTTGTTTCCTTTACTGTTTTCTGAATATAAGGAATAGGACGTATAGCCGTCCCTTTCTTTTCTCAACCGCTGACTCCCTTTCAAGTCCTTCAACTCTTACAACGCCAGTCTGGTTACTTTACAAGCTGTACAAAACGTTGCGCTCCATGCAGTTGGTACTTATAACATCAGAATCTCGAAGAGTGTGTCACTGCCGATAATATCGAAAGCTTTTTCTAAAACTCTATAAATGTGCTTTAGTCTTTCCTCATTTTATTTTCTGAGGTAAGTCGTTGAGTCAGTATTGCTTCGTATTTTTCTACGTTCTTTCTGAATGCGAATTGATGTTTCTGCTACTTAGGCTTCTAACAATTGTGCCATATTTCTGTAGAGAAGTCCGTTTAGTATTTTGCACCCATGACACGTTACACTGATGGTTCAGTAATACACTTGTCAGCATCATCCTACTTTGGTAATGAGATTACTGCTTTCTTCCTGAGCTCTGTGGATATTTCTCCAGTCTCATATCCTGTATACTAGGTGGAGCGGTTTTTTCGTGATTAATTACCGTCATGATTTTAACGATTCTGAGAGAATGTTTCAGGTGCTTTCTTTCTATTTGGCTCTTTCACTGCTCAGTCAAATTCTTCTCGCTTTATCGCCACCCTCATCTCATATTCATCTACTTCCTCCTCCCTTACCATAATATTGTTTCTAGTTCCTATTATTTATATATTACTTCGACATTCATGCTTCCCTTCTTTGCTTAGTACTGGCTTATCACCTGAGCTCTTTACGCGCATACAGCTACTTCTCATTTCACCAAACATTTCCTCAGTTTTCCTATACGCATTATCTTCTTTTCCACATATCCTTCTACAGCTTTCCATATATTCCTTAGTCGTTCGTGTGTTGCCGTTTTGCGCTTTCAATCTTATTATTAGTTGTATACATTCCCTCTTTATTGTTTCTTTCGGAAGGTGTCTACATTCTTCCTGACATCAATTATTATCCAAGAATTTCTGCTGTACCTTGTTTTTTTGTTTAGTTGTTCCTCTGAGCATTCACTGTTTCATGTTTTAAAGCTACCTCTTCATCTACCACAGCATTTCATTCACCTAATTCCATTGGTCGTAACCTCATCCTTCCTATGAAACATTTAGCGGCTGTGATTTCTTCAACTTATCTAGGTCCCATGTTCTTAATTTCCAAACTTTCTGCAAATTGCAAATTGTGCAATTCCTACCTGTGTTTAATCCATGCATTCACACATAATATAAAAATGGATGTAAGTCTAAACAATATATGATCAAAAGTAGCCAGACACCCCCAAAAACATACGTTTTTCATATTAGGTGCAATGTGCTGCCTCCTACTGCCAGGTATCCCATATCAGTGACCTCACTAGTCATTAGACATCGTGAGAGAGCAGAATGGGGCGCTCCGCGAAACTTAAAAACTTCGAACGTGGTATATATATATATATATATATATATATATATACGCAACACACACACTCTTTTCCACTCTTGCTGTGGTCTGGTCTCGGCAGCTACAGACTTCGGTTATGTGTGTTTGAGTCGCATTTGTATGAGTGTGTGTGCGTATGTTGTCGAATTCCGATGAAGGAATTTCTGGCCAAAAACTTACTTGTTTGGCAGTCCTGTTGTTGTGCCTATCTACGACTCAGCATCTCCGCTATACGGTGAATAGTAACTATTCTTTTCATAGAATTGCGTTTATTGCTTATGAGATTTATAACAACTAAATGCATTTCCTTCCTTTCTGTTAGGACTCAGTCTGACATTAGTAGAAGACTCTTCTTTTTGACTTGACTGCGGTCGGTGGTGAAACAGTTTGATGCAGGACACGAAATCCCCGCTGCGTTTGTATAGAACGGTTTAGGATAGTTATGGAAAATTCTAGTGACTGCCTGTCCGTGGACAATAGGTTACAGCATCTACCATTGTACCTCAGCAATGTGTCGGTAAATGAAAGCGGATTTGTGGCCGCTGTTGTTTTAGGGAAATCGGCTCTTGCATTACCCTCTGTTAAAATATGAATAAGGACAGTAACGATTAAACGATAAAGCATAATTCGGGCCACCGCTTCTATTCACTGGAGGATTTAAATTTGAATAACCAATTTAACGAGCTGTATAAGCGTACAGTTCACAAGAGATTCTCGTTTCTGTATCTCATCTCCCTCTTCTAAAGTTTAACGTAGGTTCGGTGTGATTATCGCAGATGGGAATTCGTATGTACCTCAAAAGGAAGGTTCTACAACATATTACAAAAGGTAATGACAAAATATAAACGTGAAAGATATTTCCTCTGTGAATTTACGCTCTTTCATTCTACTATCCGCATAAAAATATATATACCGAAAACTCTATACATCCCATGGCAGAAGATACTTAGTACTAACTGGGGTGTCCATCTGTTTTATTTCTTTCCTGCAGGAAGTGAAAGAAAACTGATTGTCTATACACACCGATTAGACTTGATCTCATATCTGACTTGCATGGAACAGTACCTCGGTGGAGATAGTAGAACTGTTGAACAGTCGTCCACCCAGAAGTCACTAACTATATCCCATTGGATTTTACGAGAAAAACGACACTTTCTATATCAAAATTTTCCATTACAATTTCTTGAACGTCTGCCTGATATGTTACGATACACGTAACACATCTTCGAAGGTACTCAATAACTGTTGTCCCGAATTCTTCATAAATACTCTAAATGCTGAAGTAATATACTGCAACTAATCGCATTAATGCCATATACACTGGTGTCAAAATTAAAGCAGTAAATCACTATTTCATCATACTGTGTCTAATTCACTATATAATCAAACAAACTGTCAACAGATATCCGTACGATCGTGTCCTTCACGGAAGAACGCATTCTGGTCAAAGGACAACCACGCCAAGGCACCTATCAAATGGCATAGAGTTTTCCGGGCAGTCTCACATCCACAATCGCTGTGTACACAGTCACAGACGGCGACGGTGCAGTATGGCACAGGGAAGGTACCTGCCAGGCTCTCTGCGGTGGACGGTCATGGGACGAGTGGGACCAGGGCAGTCGCAAACTGATGTGGCCCGATAGCTTAATGTGAATCGTTCTATTGTTTCTCGCGTGCGGCGACAGTTTACTGAGACTGAAACAGCATCCCGAAGACCAGGGCGGGGCCGACCACGTGCAGCATCATACATACAGAACCGTTATTTGGCTGTAAGAGCACGACGATGCCACCTTAATACAGCACGACGACTGGCGTCTGACCTCGCAGCATCCACATGAAGTGTTGTAGCGTGTCAGACGGTGTACAGAAGCCCTCGGTAGGGTAGCCTTTATTGTAGGTGACCTGCTGTATTCGTACCTATGACGCGTCTTCACAGAAGGGAACGTGTAGAGTGGAGCCGTCAACATGCCATCTGAATGGTCGAATAGTGGGACAATGTTCTTTCCGCAGATGAGTTCCGATTTGGTCTGGACAGTGATTCGCACCTGGAGGGAACGTGGTACACGATTTAGGGACCCAACCATTATGGAAAGAGACTGATACCGAGGATGATACCTATGGGTGTAGGCAGGGATTATGTTGACCACTCGAACACCTTTTCGTTAAATTGTGTGGTTTAATCGGCAAGGTTTAAATGCTGTCAGGTACCGTGACGAGCTCTGGAGACCTCATGTGCGGATGTTGCGAGGTGCTGTGGGCCCAGACTTCGTATCGATGGACGATAACGCTCGACCTGATAGAACGCGCGTGGTTGATGTTTTCTTGGAAACGGAAGAAATTGCACGCATGGCGTGGCCTGATCGCTCTCCCGATTTGAATCCCATAGAGCATGTCTGGGATGGACTGGTTGCACGGGTTGCATCACGTCAGCATGCACCAATCACTCTCCAAGACCTGCGAGCAGCGCTGCAGGAAGAATGACCGTTATTACCTCAACGCGAGATTGCCGGCATCATTCACAGCACGCACCGTCCTTTGTCAAACCTTTATTGCTGCCAGAGGTGGTCACATCCCTTGCTGAACGCATTAACCAGTTGTCGGAAAGTGTGGGTAAATCCGTTTAGTTGGAAACCGAAGACCATCTTTGCCTACCGTTATGCATGTTGCAGTTGTTTGTGTTCTGTATTTTTTATATAGTTTCTACTTTACTATAGCTCGATTATACTGGTTTGTGGGAAAATAAACGCATCCTTGCAAAATTTCAGTTTGCTGCTTTAATTTTGGACACAAGTGTATGTGGTTACCTTTAAAAAATGGTTCTAATGGTTCTGAGCAGTATGGGACTCAACTGCTGGAGTCATAAGTCCCCTAAAACTTAGAACTACTTAAACCTAACTAACCTAAGGACATCACACACATCCATGCCCGAGGCAGGATTCGAACCTGCGGCCGTAGCGGTCGCGCGGTTCCAGATTGTAGCGCCTAGAGCCGCCAGGCCAGTCCGCCCGGCGGTTACCTTTAAAAATGCACCGGTCTTTCCCTAAATACTCAGTACAAACTGTTGTATTTGATGCATCTTCATTTATGCTTATTATACATACTCGTCCGTTTCATAGTATTATTCTGACACACTGACGGAAATTTCATATCATATCGCACCAGTCTGATATTTATCAAAACTTGTGGCAATGTTCATCTCATAACGGGTATCCTTTCGTTCCAGCAGGAACTGACGTCCATTATCAACATCAATATGTAGCATTCGCTTTAACGTGGAAGGAAACAACCTCCGGATAACATCTACGTCTACATCTACATCCATACTCCGCAAGCCAAATGATCCAAATGGCTCTGAGCACTATGGGACTTAACATCTATGGTCATCAGTCCCCTAGAACTTAGAACTACTTAAACCTAACTAACCTAAGGACATCACACAACACCCAGTCATCACGAGGCAGAGAAAATCTCTGACCACGTCGGGAATCGAACCCGAGAACTCGGGCGCGGGAAGCGAGAACGCTACCGCACGACCACGAGTGGCGGACTCCGCAAGCCACCTGACGGTTTGTGGCGGAGGGAACCTTGAGTACCTCTATCGGTTCTCCCTTCTATTCCAGTCTCGTATTGTTCGTGGAAAGAAGGATCTACATCTACATCTACGTCCATACTCCGCAAGCCACCTGACGGTGTGTGGCGGAGGGTACCCTGAGTACCTATATCAGTTCTCTCTTCTATTCCAGTCTCGTATTGTTCGTCGAAAGAAGGATCTACATCTACATCTACGTCCATACTCCGCAAGCCACCTGACGGTGTGTGGCGGAGGGTACCCTGAGTACCTCTATCAGTTCTCTCTTCTATTCCAGTCTCGCATTGTTCGTCGAAAGAAGGATTTTCGGTATGCTTCTGCGTGGGCTCTAATCTCTTTGATTTTATCCTCATGGTCTCTTCGCGAGATTTACGTAGGAGGGAGCAATATACTGCTTGACTCTTCGGAGAAGGTATGTTCTCGAAACTTTAACAAAAGCCCGTATCGAGCTACTGAGCGTCTCTCCTGCAGAGTCTTCCACTGGAGTTTATCTATCATCTCCGTAACGTTTTCGCGATTACTAAATGATCCTGTAACAAAGCGCGCTGCTCTCCGTAGGATCTTCTCTATCTCTTCTATCAACCCTATCTGGTACGGATCCCACACTGCTGAGCAGTATTCAAGCAGTGGGCGAACAAGCGTACTGTAACCTACTTCCTTTGTTTTCGGATTGCATTTCCTTAGGATTCTTCCAATGAATCTCAGTCTGGCATCTGCTTTACCGACGATCAACTTTATATGATCTTTCCATTTCAAATCACTCCTAATGCGTACTCCCAGATAATTTATGGAATTAACTGCTTCCAGTTACTGACCTGCCATTTTGTAGCTAAATAATAAGGGATCTATCTTTCTATGTATTCCAGGGGAACAATACTTTCCTCAAGGCGTTCGTGATGTGAACTGCGGATTGAGGTCTTGCATTATCCTACTGGAATACAAATTTAGCATCGTACTCATGAATGGTATGACAACCCCGCTTTCATCAAATCACTCTTATTGTCACACTCAATACCTCCAAGAGCTGGAGAGGTATAAGTCCCAGAATCGTTACTACTGTGACTTTTCACCAGTTCATCTACAGCCACAGGGAGTGAAATCACAGATGGAAGCGAGACACGTCGTTGAACACCACAGAATACGACTCAACGTGTCACTTGACTAACTCTACATCGTGCACATTTCTGCTGTCTGCGGAATGGTGTCAGCAATAAACGCCGCATGAAGACTCAAAATCTCAGCTCAGCTTCTGGTGATTTGTTGCTGACAGTTCGTGGTGACACTCTGCCAGTGACCTCTGACCGGATTTCAACTGCTGTCGTCCTATTTGTGAGCTACAGGCGATCAATCCTACGATCTTCTCCTGGTGAAATCCTTCTGGATGGATCTGTGCCTACTCTTGGTCAGCTCCGGGCGATCAATCCTACGACCTTCTCCTGATGTAATCCTTCTGGATGGATCTGTGCCTACTCTTGTTGATATCTTGAGTTCATTTCATCACCACTCTCTCTACAGCCATTGCACTAGAATCGACAGTCTTTGAAATATTTTGGTATGGTGCTCCCATGTCCCTCATCACAATGTTTCGACCCTTCTCAAGTCAGAAAGATTGGGAAAAAGTGCAAGTGCATATCCTCTGAATACACTGTGTTGCCATCTTCAGCTGTAAAGTTCCAGTAACGTTAGACACACCCAATATCTGTCATAATTATCTCTAGCTGCGGTCCCCAAAGCTGTCTCAGCTTATCATCTTATTCTCTCACTATTTGTTATATTTGGTCATTAAACCTTAGGTCGCTTCGGCTGTTTAGTCCTAGGTATTTTGTGGTAGTTTCTGTTTCCAGTAATTTTGTCGCTACTATTGAAATCATACATTTTGAAGAACAACGGAGAAAATCTCATTTATATGTGTAGATGAACCAACCTGTCACTTGATTCACGCGATTTATTGAAACAACGGAAAACCTAAAATTCTATCTCAACTCTCTTCCTTCCAAATGCTGCATTCCAAAGGTACCAGCGACAGAAAAAAACCTTTTCTTTAGGCGTCCGTGACGACTTCTCACTCTCCTCAGCCTACAATAATATCCAATTTCATCGAAGATGAATATGCTAATTTACTATGCAGTGATCGCTAACATCAGCCAGTTTTCGATAAGAAAAGATTTCAGGTGAGAATTAGTGTCTCTGTTGGTTGATTGGTTGAATATTTTACAAACGGACAGCTTGATGGTATGACTCCAACAGACTTGCCGCAGTGGTAACACGTGTTCCCGTCAGATCACCCATAATAAGCGCTAGTGGTCTTTTCTAGCACTTTGATGGGTGACCGTCTGGGTCTTCCGAGCGCTGTTGCCAAGTGTGGTGCACTCAGCCCTTGTGAGGCAAATTGAGAACATATTTGATTTACAAGTGGTGGCTCAGGGCTCGTAAACTGACAACAGCCGGGGGAGCCGCGTCCCCTCCACATTCGCATCCTGTGACGCTTATGGGCTGAGCGTGACCCGGAAGTTGGCACCGTTAGGCCTTCAAGACCTGTTCGGACGGAGTTTTAGTTCGATGGTACGATAATACAGAGTATGTAACGCTTATTATTTGAGATGTTAAATTAATTGCACAATCAGTCTGCTGACAGATGCACCGAAACCATCCCCAACGGTACATTATCCAAGAACTGAAGGGAATTTCGAAATTTGCTTAGAAAAGGACCAGTTTGTTTTAGGAGAATTACGGGGATTCTACGGCGTGAAAAAAATTGCTTTCGTAGATTTGGAGGGTGCTTTATTAATAATGAATGGAGTAACATGTTTTCCATTCTTAGACAGTGTCGTAGCGACTACAGGGATAATACTGTTGCTAGAAATCAGCGGACAAGCTCAGAGATAGCGTGTAAGAAGAGGCAAACTCGTCAAGCAGTGGTGATGCGAAGGAGAAAGGGGAAGTGAGTTGGCGATTTCACGAGTTCTGTTTGTGCAAGCGGCATTATTTTATGACTACTAATTGCTATGTGCAAGCACGTCTGTTTGCTGATTCAAACACTATTAACCAGGTGATAGGAGTGTGGCTGTTGGACGCGTAGCTGTGTATTAATGTTGCTTCATTGTGGACTATTTGCTGAATAAACATCATGACTGACTAAACAACCACGACTTCGGGACCACCAAATGGATAATAGTAAAATACACCGCCTGACAAAAAAGTGAAGCACACAGGAGGGGAGGAGGAAATATAACTAAACTCCACGGGTTGAGAATGTATATGATGTTATTGCAGTGATTACAAAATCGAGTCAAATTTACAAAGAACATTCCAGTACAAGCTCACTTATCGATTCGAATGGGACGGGTGTCATAGAGCCATTGTATCCTCTCCTGAGGCAAATTGGTCCACAACTGTTGTAACCCATGCTTGGTCCCATGCAGTCCGGAAACGCAAGTTCGAATCCTGCATGGTTGTGTGTGATGTCCTTAGGTTAGTTAGGTTTAAGTAGTTCTAAGTTCTAGGGGACTGATGACCTAAAATATGAAGTCTCATAGTGCTCAGAGCCATTTGAACCATTTTTTTTCAGTTAGCATCAGAGCTCGTCACGCATATTCCATCGGGATGGATGTGGGCCGTCATAGCTCCATCTTGCTGGCCGCAGGACGATCTCAGCATTACTCAGACAGTTCGTGGAGACAGATGCCGTGTGAGAACGTTCATTTTCCTGTTGAAAAATTGGACCACGATATTGTCGCACAAAAGGTACCACATGAGGACACAGGATTTCCGTGACGTTTCTGTCACCAGAGTTACCTTCGTCACTACAAGCCATGACCTAACGTCATAACCGATGGCTGCCCATACGATGACACTAAGAGTAACACCGCTGTGCCTCTCCAAAAGGACGTATAAACGGGACCTCTCCCCATTTTTCCGCTTTAAACGCCAAGTGTCGTCACCCGGGGTATTCCAAAACTGTGATTTTGCTGAACATAATGCGACACCACTGAGCAGTCCGTGCACCCCTTTCACAACACCACTCGAAACGCAGCCGTTGGTGTTGTGGTGTTAGCGTCAGCCTACACGGGGTACGGTAGTTCTCTAGTCAACCTGCTTTTAATCTACAACCAATGGTGAGGGATGACACAGAATTTTTTAGAGGGACCATTACTCGTTCTCGGATGGGATCACAATGTATTTGGTACACAGTACGGCTATCCTTCCTTGCAGTGGTCAGACGTGGTTGACCGGAAATTTGCCGATGCGTATGCCTGGTCTTACGTTCACGTTCCCACGCAGTCCACCATCGGGTCACTGCACATCCAAATGCTCCACAAGTCTGGATATTGCACGATTAGATCTGCCGGCCAAATGGAGACTCACAATGAGTTCTCTTTCAGATAACGCTGTCTCACTAGAGTTTGTGGCCTCTCCTAGTCCTTCACAGTTATCACTCAACATCTCACATCCCTTATATATCCTACCAGGCCTGGTAACAACACTAAACAGGAGCAACAATAGTGTAGTCTCATGGCCGTTTTATCTTTCACAGAGCATTGCAGCTGTAATCGTTTACATATCCGCCGACAGGGATACGTGTAAGAAGTTACAATGGCAGCCGTCCATGGCTCCTGTGTGCTTCTTTTTTTTTTTTTTGTCAATTAGTGTACATCAAACCAGTTTCACAGCTGACGGCCCAATCAATAAACAGCAGCAACTGAGATTATAAACGGTCAGTATACGCACTGTCTCACGGAACAGGACACCATTTCAAAGTAAATGCAGATTTAGGTTTCCCGTGATATACCTAAACCGCTCCACCGAGCGAGGTGGCGCAGTGGTTAGCACACTGGACTCACATTTGGGAGGACGACGGTTCAATCCCGTCTCCGGCCTTCCTGATTTAGGTTTTCCGTGATTTCTCTAAATCGTTTCAGGCAAATGCCGGGATGGTTCCTTTGAAAGGGCACGGTCGACTTCTTTCCAAATCCTTCCCTAACCCGAGCTTGCGCTCCGTCTCTAATGACCTCGTTGTCGACGGGACGTTAAACACTACCCACCACCACCTAAACCGCTCCAGGTAAATACCGGGATGGTTCCTGTGAAAGGGAACGGACGAATTCCTTCCCCATCCTTCACTAATCTGATGGGACCGATGACCTCGCTGTTTGCTCCTCTCCCCCGAATCAACCAACCAACTATAATGTTACTGAAGGTGACAGCCTAAATCATTTACAGAAGCATACACTAATATGATCAAAAGTATCCGGACACCTGGCTGAAAATGACTAAAAAGTTCGTGGCGCCCTCCATCGGTAATGCTGGAATTCAATATGGCTTTCACTGTCTCAAGCATACGTTCAATCAGGATCTGTAAGGTCTCTTGGAGAATGGCAGCCCATTCTTCACGGAGTGCTGCACTGAGAAGAAGTACCGATTTCGGCCAGTGAGGCCTGACACGAAGTCGGTGTTCCAAAACACCCCAAGCGTGTTCTATAGCATTCAGGTCAGGACTCTGTGCAGGCCAGTCCATTACAGGGATGTTATTGTCGTGGAACCACACCGCCACAGGCCGTGCAGTATGAAGAGGTGCTCGATAGTCTTGAAATATGCAATCGCCATCCCTGAATTGCTCTTCAAAAGTGGCAAGCAAGAAGATGCTTGAAACATCAACGTAGGCGTGTGCTGTGATAGTGTCACGCGAAACAGCAAGGGGTGCAAGCCCCCTCCACAAAAAACATATCCACACCAAAACACCACCGCCTCCGAATTTTACTGTTGGCTCTACTCACGCTGGCAGATGACATGCACCGGGTATTCTCCATACCCACACATAGCCATCGGATAGCCACATTGAGTACCGTGATTCATCACTCCTCACAACGTTTTTCCACTGTTCAGTCGTCCAACGTATACGCTCCTCACACGAAGCAAGGCGTCGTTTGGGATTTACCGGCGTGATGTGTGGCTTATGAACAACCGCTCGACCATGAAATCCTAGTTTCCTCACCTCCCGCCTGTCAGAGTACTTGCTGTGGATCGTGATGCAGTTTGGAATTCCTCTGTGATGGTCTGAATAGATGTCTGCCTATTACACATTACGACCCTCTTCAACTGTCGGCGGTCTCTGTCAGTCAACAGACAAGGTCGGCATGTACGCTTTTGTGCTGTACGTGTCCCTTCACGCTTCCACTTCACTATCACATCGGAAACAGCGGAGCTAGGGATGGTTATTAGAGCGGAAATCTCGAGTTCAGACGTGTGACACTAGTAAAACCCAACCACGTGATCATGTTTGAAGTCCGGGAGTTCCACCGAGCGCCCCATCCTGCTCTCCCACGATGTCTAATGACTATTGAGGTCGCTGATATGGAGTAGCTGGCAGAAGGTGGCAGCACAATGCACTAATATGAAAAACGTAAGCTTTATGGGGATGTCCGTATAATTTTGATCACATAGTACATTTCTAGAAGACAATGTGAATTTTGGAACTTGATATCAATGGTAACTGATGCCAATCTGTACTGTTCACTAACGCTATCAAGCAATATAACTGCCCTGTTTCCATTGCGGCACGGACTGAAGTTTTTTTTATTCAGCTAAACAGTAAAAATTAACGGTAATTTTGTGCTAACACGCTGTAACTACGAGCAGCAAGGAAAACACATATTTTTTCATCATCTTGGTGGTGATATACTTATTCACAACTATAGGCTGTTTTGTCACGCTTCATATTCCCTATTCATACATATTATAAAAGTATGTATGTACGTATGTTTCACGTCTTCTCCTAAACCACAGGGTTAGTTACCACCTGACTGCGTACACTTATTATTTATTGCCTTGAAAAAACCACTGTGGGGGTAAGAACTGCCTATGTTTCAAAGGGGTGGGGGTAGGGGTGAAAAAGAAGCATAGCACACGTCGCTCAATAGCCGGACTAGATTCATCCAACATTTGACAACTAGAGCACTTAGTGACTTGCACCCAATTTTACACATAATTAGAAAGTCTTACGAGACTTTTTCTCGCCGACATCACAAAATGATGAAAGGGAAAAAAAATTATCGCCTGCCACATTTTCTTGCATTAAAGTTGCCGCATCATGCACGGCTTTTTAATTTGTTGCTTCCTTACTACTGACTATTTCAAACGCATTTTGCAGACTGTGTTCACATGTACTACTGGGTGTGCCTGGAAAAACAAATCATTGTACGACACGTATTTCAAGGGATATGAATATTGAGCTTCGTGAAAACGAAACTGTAGGGCGAAATTCACTAGATATACAAATGAAATATGTGTACAAATGTGTGTGAAATACATTAAATGTTTATAAAATTAATGTGACGTGTGCGTATGTAAGCAAAGCTACGAATCAAAAGCTGCTCCTAAGTCCTTGGATCGATTTCAACCAAATTTGGTGCATATATTTCTATCTATAAGGAAATGCTGTGACAGTAGGAAGCACCAACTTCCTATCTGGGTAGGGGTGACAACGTGGAGCGAAAAGGAGGGAGAAGATGGAAACAGGTTATGGGACGAAGCAGATGGGCAGAGAGAGAGGGAGGATGCAGTGGAACGAGAAAGAGAAAAGGAGGAGGTGAACAGAGAGAAAGAAGAGGAGGAGGACAGTGAGAAGGCGAGGAGGAGATGGACAGAGAGAGAGGGAAAGAGCGATTTACAGAGGAGAGGGCCAGGAGGAGATAGAGATTGGGGGTGGAGGAGGTAGACCGAGAGAGCGGTGAGGGGGAGATGTACATAATGTACGGGAAGGATGAGATGGACAAATGGAAGAGTGGAATAAATACATACCGGGGCACCACCGAGTACTCAGATAGGCAGTTAATAAAGCTCCCAATTTATCAAAACAGTTGAAACATATTCCGAAGCCTTTCACCTTGAACACCTAGGAGACGTTACTGAAACAAGCGTTTCTTTTATCCTGTCGTCAGCAGCTCAGGGCTGAATACACGAGTATCAACACAATCCTCCTGCTTTCTGTCACACCGTGAAAGGTGGTCCAATGACTAACGTTCTCGACTCTTAATAGGGAGGACTATGGTTCAAATCCCTCTTAACATTTGGGTATTGCGTGGTTTCCCTAAGCTTCTTTAAGGCGAATCCGAGACCGGTTTCTTCCAAGAGGACACTGCCCATTATTTTCCCTCTCTGCCCTATGCGAGTTTGTGTTTCATCTTTATATGATACCCTAGTGGACTAGACGTTAAACCCTAATATTCGTTCCTTCCTTTCTCTACTTCTCTTAATATGCACATGCGCTTCGCCCTATCTTAGGGTAATTTCAAAAGGCTTTCCGTCCAAGAAACTAATCGTTCCTGAAAGAGCACTTATCGCTCTTTATCTATACTGTTTCTGACAGACAGCCTTGTTCAACTATTTCGCTTCAGTTTTTCAAACTCAGCTGCACTGGGAATCGTTCCCTATCCGCAATACCAGGTCCTAAATATTTGCAGAACTGATATCCCCCACCCCATAATTTTCCACAACCAGCAGCCAAAGAGTGGTTCTTCATCAACGGCAGCATTAATTCTCAGCAGTATCAATGCCTACTTCTGACTCCGTACGGCCACTAACGTCGCCTTCACGAGAACCGGCAACCGCCAGCGTATCACTCAACACCGCGGCAGCAACAGACCTCCCTGTATAACCACATATTCATCACTCAGTTGCCGTATACAAACAGTGTCATTTAAAATTTTTATGTTTTATGCGCGAAGAGCAGCCAACAGGCTACTGAGAGCCAGTTCCATTGGGATCGAGGAAGAAAGTACCTAGCTTCGTGTGCATAGACACTCTGCAGCACATGCATGTACAAGCTAGTTTCCTTACAGTGAATTTGCTCGTCGGCCCATACTCGTTGCTGTCCCATTGTCCTCCTTTGACTAAGTCACGACTGAGTTCGTCGATCACGTTAACGTTTCCCAAGGCACAGCCCATACGGCGAACACGATTGTCATGGATATTGTGCCCGAAAACACAAATAATTGTGGCAATTTGTAAAGCTCGTGTTCATTACCGCAATGTACTATTTAAAAAGTCAGCTTCTTCGTCACCTACCGATACTACTTTATCAAACAAGGACAGTGGTAAAGCGTCTACAAATGTGTTCACGTTAAAAGGAGGTGGTGGAGCGATGTGCAGTAGCATGGTGCAATATCATCTGCCTGACGCGTGCTGCGCGTTCAGTATTTTACATTGATTTTCGCATCAAATGCAGACTCAACAGATATCACATTCGCAAGGAATACAGTGTTCCGAGCATATCAATTGTTCGAGAGAGAGAGAGAGAGAGAAAGAGACAGACAGACAGACAGAGAGAGGCGAAACAAGTGTCCCCATGTAGATCATATGCTATTCTTATAATTTGCCAAAGGAAGCGAAGACTCATGTAAGCTGTAAAGTCCTCTGTCTGTCTCGTTTCACAAAAGGCCCTAGGATACACGTTATTATGTTCCGTATGACGAGTTGGCATGAATTTTCAATGAAAGAACTGAGAAAAATCACATACGTATCTCCATGATAATGGCTGCAAAATCAATAGCAACTAGATACTGTTTATAGTAAGTGAATAATAAAACAAAACTTTGAGTGTTGTTGTTTCCTAAGGCTAGCCCCAAATTTTAGGGCATTCATCCATTTACCACACTAACAAAGAGAGATACGATAAATACTATGTAACTCGGTAAGTCCACACAACTAATAAACTCTTTAGGTAAAATACTCACACATTCTTTACATAATTAGTGCGGAGTGAACGTCACGCCACAGTTTAGAAACCATATACACAACATAGACGGAGTCATTACTACACAGGTGTAGCACTGTCAGACAGACAAATTGGTTGCCTATTAGCAGAGCTCGTGCCCCCAGGCACCGTAGATATGTTCTTGCTCTGGACAGATTACAAGCAGACCGGAGATGGACGAACGTGGCGCGGAAATAGAAGTGCTGTTCCAGAGGGGAGCAGCTCCCATTAAAGCGGAAACACGTTTGACGTCACGCACTGAAAACTCGGCGCAGTATTTCGGAACTAGCACGTCAGCGTGTTGAACTAATGAAGTGCAACTCGATTTCGTATCTTTTCCATATTTCGAATTTTGCCTAGCCAGAATTCATCAACAGTATCGCTCGTCACAGATTAAAACTAAAGTACGCGTCTTGGAGGCATGAATGTCTCGACAGCTCAGTTAGCAGATGTAACGGACTCTTCCTGTGTAAGAGTGGTCTCAAGAGTAAGGTGATATGCAGTGGCTCATTCCGACAGGCTTTTAATGCCACCTGGTGCTGATGTTCTTTCCAAAGACGAAAACTCAACAAAGGCAGAGAATACTCTATAATTCTGGGTAAACATCCGAAGTAAATTCATTGGAGTCTTGTGAACACGAACGTATAAGGGAAAACGAATGAGTACCTACATTGCTTCCCAAAACTTAAGGACGAGATAGAAAAAGTAACTTAACATATTAACAACTCGGTGGAAAGGAATGAACCTGCAGGAGGATGTTGCCAGAGGTCTCAGTCTTGCACAGGAAGTAGTATGTCGCACGACGTTAAGTCACAGTGACTGTAGCGCCAAATGGGGCTGTCCTCGCATCTCGAGGCAACTTAAAGACGAGGAAAAGACGGCGAGTGTCAATCAGTGAGCAGATAAGATGTACAGTGTCAGTGGTTTTCATTGCTACATGGCCCGGAGACAACATTTCAATGACTTCACGCGGGGAAGAATCATCGGAAAACTGGATTCAGTGTAATTATTGCAGGCATTTATGAGCCGCCACCGTATCCCACTTTTCTGTTCTACTTGCAGGAGGAAGACCTGTTATTAAATCTTCACATGACCTCTAATTTCTCTACCATGTGGAGTACTCAGTGATTAGAACACTGGATTCTCTTTCGGGAAGACTATTACGTCCAGCCTCGTCGTCAAATATGTGGTGTCTACGAAGCCTGCGTACACGGTTCGCTAGACACACATTCAAATAAAATGTACTAATGAGTTTTATTACAAAAACAAAATTACAATACTTAACTTTTGCAATTACACAGATGTGACATGAGCAAAGGGCGACCTACGAAATATGCAGTCTTCTTCAGTACAGACAATCCTAAGTCTGTGCGACATAGGGAGTACAAGCGAAGTATCTACCGTTGACGCTGCTATAGAAGCCACTCGTCTCGAAGCTGCTATTTAACTGGGCCGTCACCAGTCGGTCGTGGCGCTTATGTCCTCTTCACATAGGGTCGCTGTTGTCGCGTTGTCGCCCTGGAAGGAGCATGCGATTGACTGACTTCCTCTCACAGCCTTCTCTTTACTGTCGTTTCCGACTGACGTGCCGGTGCTTGACTTTACGCCGTAACAAAGACAGCAGTTCATATTCCCACCCAGTCACACAGATTTATGTATTCCACGGTTTCCCTATATCTCTGAAGGAATATGGTGGATGGTCCCATTGGAGTAAGGCCACGGCTAATTTCCTTCTCTGTCCTCCAGTCCGAAATTGCGCCCCGTATCTAATGCTTTCGTCGTCGGCGAAACGTTAAATTCGGACGCTCAGTGCCTCCTTTGGATAAGTATCTCAGCTCCCGCTCTTAGTAAAGGAACACGTGACGAAACGCGCTGCTCTCCTTTGAATCCTTTCTACTCCCTATTACTTTTTATTAACTCCACCTGTTAAGAGCCCCAGACAGACGAGAAACACTACGAATCAGACGACCAGGTCCTGTAGAAAGTGTCATCACTTCTGTCTCTACGCTGTCCATTTTTGGAACACAACACAACCTACGACCAGCTTAGAGACAGAAGTGATGACACATTCTGCATGACCTGAACATCATTTTGCAGGACAATGCTCAAGGACGTACAGTACAAGCTGTTACTGATTCGTTTGACTGATGGGCCTGCTAAGTGCTATACCACCTACTGCACTCCCCTGACTTAAGCCCTCGTGAGTTCAACTCGATTTCTAAACTGAAGGAAACATTTCACAGCATGCGCTTCAGAACTGCTACAAATTCTTCGGGCAATAGACCTCGCCGCTCGAACTGTCAACACAACTGGCACTGCTAAGAGCATCCTACGACTTCCACATCGCTAGCAACGGGTTATACACAATGCTGGTGACTACTTTGAAGGTCAGAAAAACTTTGAAACATCTGTCTATTTTGTAATAGCTGTAAACATATGGTTGCCACGATAAAAGTTCCAGCCCTCTATATAAAATTTATAAAAAATGGATAAATGGTTCAAATGGCTCTGAGCACTATGGGACTTAACATCTATGGTCATCAGTCCCCTAGAACTCAGAACCACTTAAACCTAACTAACCTAAGGACATCACACAACACTCAGTCATCACGAGGCAAGGAAAATCCCTGACCCCACCGGGAATCGAACCCAGGAACCCGGGCGTGGGAAGCGAGAACGCTACCGCACGACCACGAGCTTCGGACAAATGGATAAATAAAATACATAAAAATATAAAAATGGATAAACAGAGTTCCACATTTTAAATACCTGGAATCTATTGGACTAGGAAAAAAATCTCAAGAAACTCAAGCACAGAAACCAAAGAGAGCCTACGGTCGAACACACCAACTTTACAACAAAAAGTGCATGTCCATGCATGAAAAAATCAGGCTCTACAGCAGTGTCATGAAACCCTAGGGGCTATACGCAGCAGAAATCTTATCAATCCGTAACAAGATGCTACTAAAAATCTACGAAGAGAAGAACGAAAGATCATTAAAAAAAACCGTAGACCACAAAAAACTGAAGCTGGATATAGACTGCAAACCATCAAAACTACAAATAAAATTTCAAATATTACTGCTGACGTTAGAAAAAGACGCCTTAAATTCTATGGATACATACACAGACTCCCTGAGTATAGAATCACACGCCAGATACTCGCATCCACTGAAAACCTTAAAGGTATGACATGGGCCGAACAAGTACGAAGAGACCTTACTGATGCTCAGCTCACCATCCAGAACATTGCAGACCGTAACATCTACAGAAGCAAAATAGACAAGTGGGAAGTCCAGCCATAGACCGGTACAAAGTGGACGGATGAAAGAAAGAAAGCCATGAGCGAGAAAATGAAGGTCTCATGAAAAACCGCCGGAAGAACTGTAGAAGCTTCACGTGATCCACAAAGGGTCTACTACGTGTATAATAATAATAACATATAAAATAGCACATAATTGGTAATGAACAGTTAGCTTTGGAAGACTTCGGTCTTCGACGTAAATGCAGTAAACAGAAGTTTTACTTAATTTGTGGCTTTCTCCATGCATTGAGGAGAAACTTTACAAAAGAACAGTTCGTCGTGCATTAAGGAACTCCCTCTACTAACGCACGAGTGAACTATCGGAGGTTGACAGACTGAAGTGTCGAAAACTTATACTTGGCTGTGTACCTGCCTCTCTCCACACTATATCGCGGCGGCAGAGAACGCCCGCAGTCGGAACTGCTGTAGGCGTGACTCAATGGATGTACATCACTGGATTCTCCGGGTTCCCACGCGACCTCTATCGGAAAAGTGCGTTTCTGTTCCCAACTGTGAGATACCGGCGAGGATAGTTTCAATCTACGATGCCACAAGATCACACTTTATTAACGGTAACTGTGATGAGATAGATCATCATCATCACAATCAAGTATGTGATCTCTTCAAAAAAATCAACAGCATCATTGGTGAATTTAATCCTCATGTGTGTATGTATGTATTTATTTATTTATTTATTAAACCGGGGACCTAGAAACGACGGAGAGGCTTCGTCCCGCCGTAGCCCTCAGTGGTTCACAACCCCAAAACAGGCCACAACAGCCAACCACCCCACCGCCGCCACACTCCGAACCCAGGGTTATCGTGCCGTTCGACGCCAGTGGACACGCCCGGGAACGTCTCACACCAGACGAGTGTAGCCCCAATGTTTGTGTGGTAGAGTAATTATGGTGTACGTGTCCGTGGAGGAAGTGTTTGCGCAGCAATCGCCGACATAGTGTAGCTGAGGTGGAATAAGAGGAACCAGTCCGCATTCACGGAGGCTGATGGAAAACCGCCTTAAAAACCATCCACAGACAGACCGGCACACCGGACCTCAACACTAGTCCGCCGGGCGGATTCGTGCCGGGGACCAGCACGCCTTCCCGCTTGGGAAGCAGCGCGTTACCCGCGCGGCTGGCCGTTCGGGCCAATCCTCACACATGGACGGTAGACAATGAGAATAGCAACCCTACAAGACACAAGGAAGTCGCTGTTGCGAGATGGAAACAGTATTGTGAAAAGTTGTATATTGGGGACAATAACAGTACAGTACCGTGCAGCTGAACAATTTACATCAGACAGTCTTACGCAGAGAAACAAAGAATGCAATCCAACATTTGAAGAACTATAAATCCCCTGGTCTAGACAGTATGTACGGTGAGATGAACAAAGAAATGGGACATTAGGATGCTAATGTGCTGCACTCAGTGAATACAAGAATAGGGAAACAGGGGAGTAGCCAGAAGACTGGCCGAAGTCTCTCTTCAACTCCATACACAAGGAAGGATCAATCAGGAACTGCTCCAAGTACCGAACTATTGCTCTCATATACCAAGCAAGCAAAATTTTGCTCTGCATCTTGAACTAGCGTTTGAAGCCATACATTCGGCCTCACAAGTCTACAGAATAAGCAGTTTTTTTAAGGAAGAGGAACGCTTGAGCATGTTCTCAACATACGACATATAATCGAGAAATTGCGAGAGGTCTGTGTTCCGATCATAATCTGCTTACCTGACTATAGGGGCCTTTGACTATGTTGTAAGTGGAAAATTGTGGCAGGTGCTTGCAGAGTTCGATGTCGCACCACACTTGATATACCTGATCAGAAGGCTGTACAGTAATCACCTCACAGCTGTGAAGACGAGTGCTAGCACGTCTGATTTTTTCGGTGTATCAAAAGGTGTCATGAGAGGGTTGTGCTCTACCCCCCAAACTGTACGACATCTATGTAGAACATATCATTAGGAGTTCTCTCGATGGTTGGACTAAAGACTCCCAGTTGACTGTAGAACTATTAGCACCCTCCGATTTGCGGAGGACACAGTGCTTTTAGCCAACAGCGAAGATAAACTTAATGATCTACTAAGAAAAGTAAAGGACATTAGTCCATCACATGGATTGAATTTCAGTCTCAGCAAATCCAAACCAATGATAATTGATCGACGAGCACAGGTTCAACTTACAGCTGGATTAAAGAACTGGAAGTCGCACATTCTTTCGTTTATGTTGAGTCAACCATCTGCGACACGGTAGGCTGTGAAGATGAGATGAGGACGGGTGACGCTAGAGCGAGTGGCTGCGAAGCAGCTCATGAAGATCTGTCAGAATAGGTCAAACATGAACACCACAAAGATCCGGCTTGTTGGAACATTCGTGTTTTTGGTCTTCTTTTACGGTTGCGAAACATGGACTCTTAAGGCCAGAGACAACCAGCATATTGATGCATTTGACCTTTGGTGCTGGCGTAGGGTGCTATGCATAACATGGACTGAAAGAGGAACAAATTTGTCCATTATTGAGCAACTCCTTTCTTCTCGTGTCAACCAATAAATTCTCCAGTTCTTTGGCCATATTGTGAAGACATATGGGGAAATCCTACAGGAAATAGCCGTGGAAGGGAAGGTTGAGAGCAAGAGACCGAGCGGAAGAGCAGAGAGAAGGTGGGTGGATCGAATTAAGAAGATCTCTGGTCTAACTCTTCAGCAGCTTCTAAGAGAAGCTAGTAACCGTCCAGGATGGAGAAGCTTGGGTCATGTGGTCACGACGCTCAGGAATGGGCAGAACGACTTTTGATGATGAAAACAGAGCTGGCAACATTTTCACGGAAAGTTGGTTTCTGCAGCCCAGTGTTATCGGAGAACGCCTTACATTATAGCTTACAGTTGTAAAGCTGAATTCTCGCCTAATATGTATTCCCCGACGTCAAAACTAATATGAAAAGATTGTTAGAAATAACAAGTATTAACCGTATCATTGATTAATTATCTCTTGATTTTATAAAACGCGTACCCAACATTCGCGTTTCTTTCGCTTGAACGTCAGTAACGTGCTTCGTTTTAAAAATAGCACTCTTAACTGTTTAATCTCCTAGAATTTAGTTATGTGTTAAACTTTGTTGGTGGTACTGGGAGACATCTGTCCATGAGACAATGGTCTCAGAATGGGTGAGAAGCACTGCCTTAAGCTATAGATATGAGAATAATTCCAATTCAACGGTAAACACCATAAGGCGTCATCATTATTCTCAAGAGTATCAAGATTGCTGGAGAAGAAGACACTCTGCCCTTAACAATATTCCTTGACTTAATGATGGTTCACATTCTTTAAGCTAGCTTATCTTTCTCGTAGAAATCATTTTTATGGTCTCGTGACATAATTAAGTCCTATGACGCAGAAATGAAAGATATTTAGAGAGAACTCCCAAATTAAATTTGTTTGTTAGTCGCAGACCCTCGGAAATTTACGTCCACTTCCTTCTCTCTTCGTAAGATTCGACAATGTACTAGAGCGTGCCAAGTGCAAGTTATTTAACGACCTTCCTTAAGTTCTCTGGGTCCCTTGGTAACCATGGGGAATTCCGGTTTCTATGACCCGAAGAATTCACGTAATTCCAGTTATTTCGCTCGGCTGCCCAATGGGCACATTCCTCTGGCGCAATAGCCTTTCTTATGTTTCTTCTGCCTCTCGTAGCATCGCCGCCTACCACGACAGAGTGTTCTACACGGAGGCTGTGGCTGTAAGTGACGATACTGACGGCACCTCTCCATTAAATAACGGCATGAAATCAACCAGTTTCTGCAGTGATGAAACATGATATTTTAGGCAATACCCTTAAACTAAATAAGAGTAATGTTTGCAACCGGTTCATTTCGAATGCCGCAAACTCATGCTCTATATATAAATCGTCGTGTATGACCAAATGAGGAACTATGCAAAGAAACGCAGACAAAAAAGAAAGCTGGCGTTTTAACATCCCTTCGACATCTCACTTGACAGCGACGAACCACAAGCTCGGATAGAACAAAGATTGCGGATGAAATCGGCCTATTTTCAAAGAAACCATCCGAGAATTTCGCAAGTGCGACTTCAGGAAACTACGGAAAAGCTAAATATGGGTTGACGGAGAGAGATTCGAAGCCCAGTTCTCCCAAAACTGGTATCTTATTCACGGTGCCTCTTCATTTGATAAAACTGAAACAGGCATAACTACTCCTATGAAAGGGAGGCTGTACTTCTGTATACCGGAGTATGTTAAACGAATCTCGGTAGAGACAACAGCCAGGGAAATTATGGAGTACGCCACGTTGGGAAGAGGCGTATTAGTTAAAGCACCAGTAAACACCCGATTCTTTAAACAATCGAAGTCTCGTGTACAAAACAGCTTCAAATGTCTGATTTCTTTCCAACTGCGTTAATATTTTAAATATTTCACATTAACCATAAAAGAGAGAAAAAGTTTAGAAAAGCTTTGCTAAGAGTTTGTTGAAAATCGTTAAACGCTCAAATTACGAAATACTGGATCAGTATAGTCTGGGTAATTTGCGCTCCGTTATCTGTAAAAGCACGTTTCTCACGCACCACAATATTCTTGAAGTCTTATCTCCTGAAGTATTTGTCGTAGAATCATATAATTTTGTAGATGCATTCAGTGACATATATCCATTGTGTCTGTACAGTGCGTTGCAATTAGAGTATCGAAAGAGTTTCATATTGAGAATGAAGTATTAATTATTCGTCTAAATATTGTCCACGCCAACTGCTATATAACACATTGTATTTATGTAAATGCACGACGATGGGCACGTTGTCGGAGAGTTATTCGACCCCTCGCTTGAGTATCTCGAGTGCGTTGGATATTAAGGCTGAGACGACATCATCTAATTAGGAAACATGTATGGAGACATAGGTGTTTGGTCACTCCAGTACCACGTTTCGGTACTATGGCTAGATGGTTTACACAGTTTGTTAATACGCTTAACGTAGAATATTAATATGGGAATACATCTTTTGATAATCACGCTATTAATTTTCTTATGATTGACAAATACAACAAAAAAGGATGTAATGAAGCTTTTTTTAAGAACATGTACAACAAAGTAATTATTAACAACCTGAAAGTGTATGTTTATCTTATTCATTTACACACTGAAATCAGGTTCTATAGCTAATACGAGGACTGTTCGGAAAATAAGGAACGATAGGTCGCGAAATGGAAACCTCAGTGAAAATCAAAGCTGTTTTATTTGCGACGGTTAGCTACAGCTTCCAGCTACTTCTCTACACAGTCGCCGCTCAGACTTAGACATCTGTCGTTACGTTGTACCAACTTTTCAATTCCCCCGTTATACAAAACAGTCGCCAGTGTTTTTCGACAATTTTCTACTCTGGACTGCAGCTCGTTGTCTGTGTCAGAATATTGTCTTCATAGCCAGCGGTTGATTTGAGCAGAGATGAACCTCAGAGGTAGCCAATTACTGGCTGTATTGTGGGTGCTCAAACACTTCCCACCGAAAACGCTGCAGGAGCATCTTCATTGCTCTTGAAGAGTGCGGCCGAGAATTGTCGTGTAGAACGAAGCGCATGACAGTTATGTTACGTGGGTTGCATTGCTTCAGGCGAAATCTTTCGCCAGGCACTCATGCTTGGTGGGAGACGCTAATTCCTAGCCATCTTTACGTTCTCACTTTGAGCTCAGAACTGGAAAGAGTGACATGATGCGATCGACCGTCATACTAGACACAGTGCCCAACGCATCTGTGCAAAGCTTCATCAGATTTTCACTGTATTTAGCATTTCACGACTGATCGTTCCTTACTTTCCGAGTAGCCCTCTTATATACTGCGCAACAGAATCAAAGGATCACTTTTTCTAAACCTGTAATTGCCTGCCATTACGACGCTAACGAAACCACCACTTACTATAGGACGTTGATTCCCACACATTCCGCGGTAGAAAGCTATAGTTCACAGTGCGATGAGCCACACGAAGATGTTCTTGAGAACCTTCGACACTCCTGACACCTTTGGACGTTTCAATCGTTCTCTAAGGACGCTGTGGGGCCGCATCCGCATTCAACTTGACCGCGACCCTTAGGAGTGCAGCACTCCCGTAATTTTTGCTCTCGTATACAGGTTGGCACCACTAGGAACATTTCAAAACCATTCGACGGAATTTGAACGTGATCCGAAGCAGAAAAGCGTACTTATGCTTTTTCAGCCCTCCTGTTGTCCATCCCCCTGTGGCTCCATCATGACTGAGTGCAGCATTAACATGTGCGTGAATAAAAATGCAAAGAGTTTTTCTAAAATCTCCCCCTTCGGCAACACCCTTGGTGTCACACACGCGCCTTTGTTGAGCCCGTTAGAAATGTACCTACACAAATTTCCACACAAAATCAGCCTGGCAGACACTCGAGCGTCTGGGGATTAGGCAACCTCTTCAACATCCTTTGGGTTCGATTTGCCTACCGCTAGCCGCTAGAGCAGCCGCCACGCTGAACTGAGGTCGACGTTTCTGACAAGTTCATTTGTAACGTGACCAAGAAAGGTGGTTGCGTGGCACAGAGGATGTTACCGAACTGAGGGGTCTTAGAGGGCACCTTGCTCTTTCATTCGTGCTCATGTTAATGTGGCACTCGGGCGTGATAACGTCAAATGAGGATGGAAAACTGGAGGGCTGATAAAGTGTAACTACATTTTGCTGCTTCGAATCATGTTCAGATTTCGTCAAATGCTTTTGAACCATTAAAAACTTATGTCTGCTGCTGAAATTTTACTGCATGAACAGTGAAAACGTAGAGAGTGATAGACTTTTTTCCATTTATCATTTTTTAAGAGTGTTGGAGAGAAAAATTTTCGTAATGGTTTGGAACTGTGCATAAAATTTGTTGGAAGTCGCTATGCGCCCTCATTATCAAATCCTCAGTAAATTTACTGTGGAGGCACGTTAATGAGACCTACTGTCGAAAGCCTGAATAATCAAATTTTGCAGAGTGGACTGCTGCAATAGGTGCAGAAAGAGAGCCAGTGAGGTTCTGGAAAGCACCGACAGGGATGTGGCCAGCTGCGCTAAATTTCTCAGTTATGAACCATGGTACGAACTGCCTGATCGAGGTGGTCCCATACATTCTCGATTGGGTTTAAATACGGGTAGTTTGGTTGCCAAGGGAGTACCGTAAACTCACCTAGGTGCTCTTTGAATCACTGCGAGCCTTATGACACGTTGCATTGTTCTGCTAGTAGGTGTCATCATACTGAAGAGAAAAAAACTGCATGTACGGGTGGACGTAGTCCCCAGCGATAGATGGATTCATTTGTTGATCCATTGTCCCCTACAGAATGACGAAATCACCCAGGGAATGCCACGAAGACATTCCACAGACCATAACACTCCCTGCTTGTTTACTTGCAGACGTTTCACGCCGTACACTCCAACAGTCATCTGTCCGATGGAGCGCAAAACGTGGTTCATCTGAAGAGACCACCTGTCGCCACTCGGCGGACGTCCAGTTGTGGTCTTGGCGTGCAAATTCCAATATTCATGGCCGGTGAACAGCAGCCAGAAGGTGTGCATGAACCGTGCGTCTGCTACGGAGGCCCATACGCAGCAACTTTAGCTAGGCGGTCGTTGAGGAGACACTGTTGGTACCCCCTTGGCTCATCTTGGCTGTCAGTTACACAACAGTTGCACATCTATTCGCCCGTACTCATTTCCTTAGCCGTCGTTCACTCTTATCATCTATGGCCCAAGGTGCAGCACAGTTACCTCGGTGCTGGTTTTAGATACTCCTACGTTGCCATCCACCGTACACTTTAACCACGGTGACACGCGAACAGTTTAAAAACTTACCCGTTAAGGAAGTGTTTCCACCCTTGGCTCGAAAGCCGATGATCAGTCCTCTCTGTACATCGGGTAAACCGCTCTGTTTCCTCATTGCCACAACGACTAAACTTTTCTACGTCCTCTCGACACGCATTCTAAACCGTCCGCTGCTAGTGCTGTCACCTGTCTTCCGTGAGTGGTTACTGCACTTTGACATCGACATGTGTGGCCGTCACATTGATGTGACTGGGCCGTGTAGTCCCAGTATTGCGCACCGTCAGTCACACTGCCTCAAGGCAAAAACACTATTTATAACTGTAACACTCGTCTTGTTGTGTTAAGCCTTAATCATTAGATTATTCCTCTTAATGAGCAGATTATTAAAGCATTTTCAGTTCGGCCAGTAATGACGTGAAATATCGAAAATCATATTTCTGATATCCCCGAAACCCGTTAGAGAGACAACTGGTTACTGTACAAAGTTTAGTTGAGGGCACGCTGAAAAATATCTCCGAATTTTTTATGTGAAAATTCCTTAAGCTTTTTAATTAAAACATTCTGCAACTATATTCTTCATGTCTTACATATTTGTAGCTCTGTGATCTTAAGAGGGCTTCGAACTGTAGCATGTAACATAATGGCGTGTAACGTCACTGTGGTAGTGCGTGAGTAGCAGCGTGCTGTAATCGAATTTCGAATTCTAAGAGTACGTCCACAGCTGGAGCGCCCTGTCCTTCAGCATTACAATGCCAGACCACACACGAGCGCTGAGACATCTGCAACAGTCCGACGCCTTGGGTTAAGTGCCAGCGGTCACCCTCCATTCAGTCCCGACTTGGCCCCTTCGATTTTCATCCGTTTCCAAAACCTGAAGAACACCTTCCAGGACTTCACTTTCATAGTGATGAAGCGGTGGAAACAAAGGTCAGGTTGTGGCTCCGTCAACAGAGTCATATATTCTACACCGACGCTATTCAACCAGTCGGTCTCTCATTGGGAGAAATGTGTTCGCCGCCAGGGACACTATGTTGAAAAATAAATACGTAGAAATGAAGCATAAAGATGTAGAATGTTAATAACGTTTGTTTTGTTTAAAAACCTTTAAGCGTTTCCTCATAAAAAATTCGTAGGCATTACTTTTCAGTATGCCTCGTAATATACAGGGTGTCTCAAGGGGAAACAGTCTTAAGGAACAATCATTTAAAGCTATAACTTCTACTAAACATTTGCTCTAAAATTCGTGCCTTAAGAACTATGACCACTTGTTCATGTGCAATACTGTGAAACAAATCTCTTCAGCCGCAAGCTTTTTGCTTTCGATATTTTGGGAGGAGGTAATATGAGCGAAAACAAGAAAAATCATTGACACTAAAATCCATAAATTAAGAGTTAGTGAAGATGAAGAAGCGCTAATAGCACTTCACGTATTCATTTTAAGGCCCGTGATTACCAGAAACATTTACTTCGAATGTTCGTTCTTGTCATAGCCCTGAATAGTGACCATTCCTCTTGGGTCACCATGTAGATTGCACTTGCATTTGCGAGGAGAGAGCCTCAGATTTCCATCCAGGTTTAGGTTTCCCTGAATAATTTAAGCAAAGTATTGAGATAGAGTCATCGAACAAGCCATGGCCGCTTTTACCCTCCTTGTCCAATCCGAGCTTATGCTCCGCCTTAGAGAAGTCGTCATCGTCAGGACATCAAAGCGTAATCTTGCTTGGCTGCTTTTTCTTAGTGAGCAGTAAAACACAAAAATACTGATAAAATGTTAATTCTCATGTGTAATAGGCAGGCAGGAGGTCTATGTGAACGAAAGACGGTGATACCTATGCCTCGTAGAACATTACTCTATACCTGCGCGAAAATTTGTGTCACTTACGTGAAATAGTCTGATATGCTTTAGTATTAGTATAACATCCTGGCAGTGTGAGCTAAATAAAAAATAGCTACCATGGGAGAGTACGTATCATGACAGGATGAGCTACATGAAAGAAGTCTGCCAACATTGAAAAGTATCCTGGTAGGGTGAGCTACATGAAAGACGTCTATTATAGGGGAACTATTTGTATATCCTGGCAGGGTGAGTTAAATGAAGGAAGTCTACTACTTTGTTTGGAGGAATAAGTAAGCTGTTGCTGTTACATTGTACTAATGAGTCAACACAAAGGGTTATCAGATGCCTGAGCATCAGTGATTAATACAAAATAAAAGAATATATCTTGTGGCATATAGGATAGTTAGAAGCTCTCTGTTATTTAAAAGAAGATTTGCGCTACAGAATTGTCACACTAAACAATGGTTCAAATGGCTCTGAGCACTCAACTGCTGTGGTCATCAGTCCCCTAGAACTTAGAACTACTTAAACCTAACTAACCTAAGTACATCACACACATCCATGCCCGAGGCAGGATTCGAACCTGCGACCGTAGCAGTCGCACGATTCCAGACAGCTCGCCTAGAACCGCGAGACCACCGCGGCCGGCACTAAACAATGTCCTCCACATATATGATGACTGATGGCATTGGTTAATCTGTATTCAAATGACATGGGATCAATTAACTACCAAAATGACATCAATAGGAATTTGAATAGCATATATTTATTTAATAAAGATCTATACATATAGAGATAGCTAAACATGGCGAACGTCTCCGTTCAGAATAGCTAGAAATACATGTAGTATTAATCTGTCTCAGTTACAATCAAAGCATTTGTGGTGGGTCCGCCAGGTACCGGAACACACGACGTAAAAGAGGCATTACTTCTTGAGACTGAGACTGAATAGACTTAAAATGGTGTAGCAGAATTATTTGTGTTACCCATGGCGTTAAGGAGAGATTATACATGCACCAAAATTAATAAGTGCACCAGACAAGTTAACGGGCAACTCTGAGGTAACTCAAGATAATAACTGTGTGTCCCGAAACGCAAAATGAGTTGAAATAAAAAGTTATAAATCATGGCTACGGCCGTGAAACAACACTAAATTGGTGGGAAGGCTCCTAAGCTTCACACTATGACGATCCTAGTCAGATCCTAATAGGGCAGCGAGAATACTCACCATCGTGGCTGACACCTTGCATCTCAAACGAAGACAAACTGCTCTACATAGGTCTCTGACACGGAAATGTTCTCTCCAGCGGACTCCGCAACGGTATGTTCACTCTGCTGCCCTACAAGGCCAAATCTTTACTTCTTCGATTCTCTAACTCTGGCGTCTCAACAAAAATAAATCCGACAAAACCACACGTCAGCAAACCATGCCTCGTGCTTATTTAGTTGACGCATTCGAAGAGAGAAAATTTTCCACATGAGTCCATTCCTTTTATCTGAAGACCATCACAAAGATCTGCATCATATATTACGGCCACTGAGAGCTCTGGTCTTGGCTGTTATGAGACATGAGTAAAGTGCCCGTTTCTGCCCCTACCATCCTGAATACTTTTCGAATGCGTCTTAACTTTTCTTACAGTTTTGTTAAACACATTTGGCGTCGGTATGTGTGTCGGGGGCGTAACTTACTACTTAATCAGTAGGCCGTCAATTTTCTCCTAGCGCCACTATGTCGTCTGGGGGCGTACACGGTCATCAGTTCCTGAGCTTTCTTTTTTTTTTTCGGGCTGGAGCCATCGTATCTGCAAGAGACGTGTATACACTTTTAATCACAGAAATGTCCTCCCCGTCACATTCCTGAAAGTACAGACTATGACAAATACTTGTCAGGCGTGTAAAGCGATCGCCATGAGCAGCTGTTGCTCTCAATGCGCTAAGCAAAGTTCGGCACACTCTGAGGGACACAAGGAGGACCAGCTTGCCGTATAGGGCACGTGACTCGAGTGTGAAAGTCAGGCACCCTAACACTACCTCATACGAATGAAAAACTATTATTTCAATAAGATTTGATATTCTTGTTCATTAATCTGTTAAGAGGATGTTCAATTTGTATTTCTAGTTTCTATTAAGAGCAGCGAATACCAGGGTGACTGCAATTGTTTCTGCTTTGCTCACACTGAAACTACTGGTGGAAACCAATATTAACCGATTTCTAATTACAGCAGACAAATGCCTCGTTCAAGATGCAAGTACTGAGACACAAGCCAGCATCTTCCCATGTTTCTCTTATTGATCTGCCTCTCTGTCGTTCGTTCTAAAATTGGATTTTCATATTAGTTGGATTAGGAAGGAAGTGAGGAGAGTGGAGGCAGATAATTATTTATGAAACACGCAAACCTAAAGAAAATAATGGCACACTTCTTTCCGAGAGAGTGGTTCTTTTGCAAATATTTAGCAAGTGGTAAGAGCCAATGAACAGTTTAGAAAAGCAAAAAGATATGAGAGGAATCTGACAGATCTCTCTCAGCACTTCATACAGTTCTCCACGGTACTGCTGTGTTCCCGAGTGGTAAACTTTTCGTTTGCAGCAGAATTAATTTTAAGTAGTATAATGAGTTTGTGTTTAACCTTCTGTAACATTATTTGGTGGGCAAACGAATTAGTTCCGTCTCACAACAAATATGTAATTCTATCACATGCACTAGAAGATGAAGCCGCAGATATAAAAGCATGATTTAGTACAGATTTCTTGACTCAAAAACTGTAATATATCGTTTTTGCGTCATTTCACTTTATGAAGATCTCCGAGTTATTTCATATGAAAAGTGTCTATTCGCTGGATGTCACCTCAATACGGACACCAAGTCACGCAGGTTTGCAGTATAATGGGCAATATTGTCGCCTGGTAGGCATCAAGTTTGGTCTTCAGATGTCAGTTACAATATTTCCGTTACCCGTGTTTTATTTTGCCGGTGGCAACCTTAACAATGCGTAGTTGTGAAATACTGTTAACATATAAACATTAATGATTGTAAGATCGATTTTGGACTGCCGGTCAAAGTACTATTGTCCAGTTATCTAATCATTACTGAATTTATTTAAACCATGAATGAATGCACTGCTAGAATTTTATTTCCAAGACGTCGAAAATGATTGCAGTTAAATAAGTTAAACGAAGCACTTTTTATGAATCTTGGCTGCTACTTATTTACTGAACACACTGATGTGACAGAAAGCGATCACTGGTTCCGTTTGATTATACAGGATTCGGATTATATGATTTACTGATTACACAAAATCTGTCCTCTAAAGATAAATGTAGCCAGGTCAGCTGTACATCACAGTATTACACGAATCTGTCAGTGAGACTGGAGTGGAGATGCTGTGTTTGGAACTGTAGGGCGTTATTTTTCGACGACGACGGGAACTGGCTGTAGCCATCGCCGCCGCAGTATTATCTAACTTCGCTGCCTATCTTCAACTTCCCTCTCCCTCAGTTACGGATGCAGAACTTGGTTATTGACTATTCGCAGCTCCCACAGCTACAATATTCGTAGCTTTTTTCTGCAGGGTCGCTTACAAGGGATTAAATTTAACGTTCTGTGGCACCTCTCGCTACTCCTGTACATCTATATCAACTTCTACGTAACTGTCTCGCAAGTCACAATTAAGTGTTTGGCAGAGGGTTCATAAAACCATTTCCAGATTATTTCTCCTCCATTCCACTCTCGAACAGCACATGGAAAATAATTTGTATGCAAGTTCTAATTTCTTATACTTTATTCCTCCCTATGTAGGTGGCAGTCAAAAAAGTTTCCTGATTCTCGATACCAAGTGTAAACTACAAATCCATAAAATATACAAAATAACACAAGGCGCAGGTCTGGATGGGTGGACGTGAGTTCAGTCTCTTGCTGTGGCAACGGTAGATGCCATGTTACAGATTTAAAAGTAATTTGGAGCTACTTCATGTGCTTCTTTCTGTTTACGTGCAAAAGGTTGATATGTTTATACGTATTAGGAAATTAACATTGACGGAAATGAAACCATTATTTAATGGTACTTACATTATACATATTTTTTCTTAAAACTATAGCGGCATGGAACATGTAACCATCGAAAATGTTCAGCTTTGAGTAACATCTGTATTTTTTCAAAAATTCGGCAATGGTATTGAAAATACATACATTTATATTTCACATTGCGCTGTATCATTACGCTTGGGATGCCAGTTGCTGTATCGAAACAAATTTGAACGGGAGGTTGATTAGAAAGATCTACGCTGTCAGCTAGCGAAATTTGCGTAGACCGTTGTTCAAAAGTCTAGGAATCTTAACTTTTATAGAAAATAAATGTTTCGTAGCTACATAGAAAATCCTTTGTTTATTTATGCCATAATAAACCATTTCGAGGCTCAGATCTGATTATCAAATGATCCAATATGGAAAGACATCAACCAGTTTACCATAAAAATCAAAAGTTGTAAAAATAATTAAATGGGAGAGACAACATGTTAATAGACTACTTAGTCTTCGCAGATCTTGGAGATTAACTAAAAATAGTGACAATAATTTACTTGAAAATAGGCTAGAAGGAAAAACAGGTTCACATAGCTCGTTTGAGAAAACTAAATTTATGAAATAACTTATGACAGTCCGTTAGACATGAAAACTAAATATGGGAAAATTAATCAAACTAATAAGTTCAAGAATTTAGGGAAAATGTTGAACAAACTGTATCAAAGGGATGCAATTCTCTCAAGGTAGCGTGACACTCAGAGAAAGACATCTATAACAAAAAATCAATATCATTAAAAGCCAAACTTGCAAACTACGCTACGTTAATACACTCAGTACCACTTTATGCTGCAGAATGTCTCTTAACGAAAGAAAAATGATGGAGGAATTGTAAACCACTAAAATAAATATATCAATAAAAACATTTCACTCATTTAAAAATCAAAATTGAAGAAGAATGCAGAAGACGTAGTAACACTGAACTTCAAGCACACATTGAGAGAATTGCGGGTGCAATAAGGAATGACTGAATTCAATCACTCATCGACCAGTCTGGTGTGATAATAGAAAACAGCAAAATAAAAACTGAAGTTTCAAATTTTGCGTTTTAAAAAAAACATTCACGCAGGAAGATGTGCCAATACGCTATCCTTTGTTCGCCGCACAAACTCTCGTAAAGAGGACATAGAAAGAGGCATTCCTGGGGTTGAAAAGCAGCTGAAACAGCTGAAAGAAAATAAGTCACCAGGATCGGACGGAATGCCTGTTCGTTTCTACAGAGAGTACTCTTCATTATCGGCCCTTACGCAGATTCACTTTATTATGAATCTCTCGCCCAGGGCGAAGTACCAAGCGACAGAAAGAAAGCGCTGGTGACTTTATTATATAGGAAAGGTAAAAGAATGGACCCGCAAAATAAAAGATCAGTATCCTTAACATCGGTTTGCTGCAAAGTTCCTGAACATTTTCAAAGTTTCTGTCCACAAATCAGCACTGATCTAAAACGCATTGCATGTGCGCAACTCACCTTCATCTTTTCTCACACGATATTTTGCGAACACTGGATGAAAGACAATAGGGAGGTTCCATATTCCTAGATTTCGGGAAAGCGCTTGACACAGTGTCACACTGTAAATTGTTAACGAAAGTCCAAGCATACGGCCTACGTTCCCGAGACTTCTTGAGTAACAGATCTTAGTACGTTGTCCTTTGCGGTGAACATTCGTCGGACTCAAAGGTATCGTCAGGAGTGCCCCAAGGAAATCCCACAGGATCACACTTGTTAAGCCGGCCGGTGTGACCGAGTGGTTCTAGGCGCTTCAGTCTGGAACCGAGCGACCGCTACGGTCGCAGGTTCGAATCCTGCTTCGGGCATAGATGTGTGTGATGTCCTTAGGATAGTTAGGTTTAAGTAGTTCTAAGTTCTAGGGGGCTGATGACCTCAGATGTTAAGTCCCATAGTGCTCAGAGTCATTTGAACACTTGTTCTCAGTATACATAAACGATGTGGCGGATGGGGTGACGAGCAATGTGCCATTGTTTGCTGGTGCCCTGAAGTGTACGGGAATATGTCGCCATCGTGTGCCTGTAGGAGGATATATGGAGGCTTGGATAGAGAAAATGGTTCAAATGGCTGTGAGCACTATGGGACTGAAGCGCCTAGAATTTCAGTTTGATGTGATGAATGGTAGTTTACTCTAAATGTAAATTAATTCAGATGAGTAGGAAAAACATCTCACACGCCGACCGGAAAGACAATGTAAGAGCAGTCAAGGCTCGTACGGAAGCATATAGACAGTCGTTTTCCCCTCGATTCTTTTCCGTGTGGAACAGGAAAGCGAGTGAATAGCAGTAGTACAAGGTACACTTTGCCACGCACCGTACGGTGGTTTGTGGAGTGCCTACACAGTTGCACAACTAAATTATATAGTCATATTCAGAGAGCAGACAAACAGACTCACAAGTAAATTACGTAATTATTTTAAAATACGGATAACGGCTAGCCCGTTGCGTAAAGACGCCAGATAGGTCGTAAAAGAACTCCAAATTACTCGAGATAATACCCAAGGGCGTGCATTACTTAAGGAAAATTTGCAAAATCGAACGAGTTTCCAGAAAAGGCCCAAAAAAGAAACTGGGCTGAATAAAGATCAGGCACCTTGAAAGAACAAAGTTTATGGTAACGTCAAAAGATCACATATAGGCTATGGATAACGTAGCTACAACAGACATTCAGACACTAATGTGTAACCAAAAGACTTCACTCAAAAACAAGAAAACTGCTTATACACATCTAACTGACACAAAGCCAAAAAAGATTACAGGATGCACCGTATCACCGAGCCTTAGATGAAACAGAATCTGGAAAGAATCGTTTTCTAAACTGACTCCGCCCCCGTATGCCCTCCACGGGTCGAAATTCTTATTGATTTGGCAAAGTCAATCAAGGCTCTCCGTCTCAGATTCTCTGCAGTGGCGTTAATCCCGTGATGGCAGAACTTCAGCGTGTAGTTGTTCGTCGTATAGGAGGCACCACTGAAAGTGAAAGAGGTTGGGGGAGGGAATGTTGAGGGAAAGTCTACGTGAATATGGTCGGCCGGCACCAAACTAAAGACAGAAGATTAGAGTGGTAAGAGATGATGCGTGGGCTTGGGCCTCTGCCTCCTTGGAGAATGCTCCGGAATGAAGGGCTGGCGAGCGGCTGAGACCAGCGCAGGCCGGCCACTTTATGGGCAGTGTTTGGCTTGCAGCCCGCGTTTGCTCTCTCCATCAGAGGCAAATATTGACGGGCCGTACGCACTGCGCGGCGCCACCTGCTCTCTGCCCAAAATGTGCCCAAATCCAGCTGCCTCGTTCGATCGACTACTCTCACAACCGAAATTTGAAGTGTATGTTCGCAAACAAATTTCTTTTAGAAATTTTCAGGTTTCCTTTGCTGGCGACATTTTGTCGCTTAAAGTCAACTCACATCCGAGCTATACTTGGCCAGCTCCGTACGAAAGCTGTCTCCCTGGCAGTTACTGACATCGACTTTGGCTCAAATAAAAGAATGAGATACATGACGGCCTGATTGCATTTTGAACTATAATCCTCTCAAATATGAGAATTTGGCATCACATTGTACAACTCTAACTAAACTGTACCACGTTCTTCCACATAATCCATAAAGAAAAAATTTTAACTTTTGTTAATTTAAAACTATATTATCTCCCACTCCATAGAGAGTTTTTGAGACGTGGAGTTATCTTCTAATACGTCGGAAAATCTGTTTCAATTGCGCTGATTACCTGATTAAATAAAGACACGCCACGAGAAGAATGAAAAGAACCAAGGATAAATCTTCTCTCTCTCTCTCTCTCTCTCTCTCTCTCTCTCTCTCTCTATCTATCTATCTATCTATCTCTCTCCTCTTCCTCCCTCTCAATGAGGTGTAATCTCGTCTCATGTCTCTGCCTCTAAACGCAGGTGACTGACGGACTGATCCAGTAACTTTAAATTCCGCACTAAGACCTTTCAGTTCTCCCTTTTACTACAGGTGTTAGATTCGTAATCTTGCAAGCTATCCACTAAATTTTATGAACGTATTTTACACACATCAAAAAAGTTTTGCGTCACTCCGATTCCCAGAGCACCTGATTATAGACGTTGACTGTAGAGTTGTGCTTTACTTTCTTTATTTATTGCCAAATAATAGACCTCTTACCTGATGTTTTAAAACAGGTCATACATCTTATAATTGTCGTCTTTCATCTTTTACAGTTTTCTTTTCTTTCGTTTTATCTACAACCTTTACAAAGAATGATACTTTTCAAAATAACGATAAATTAAGGTTGAAATATAAATATTTTTTTTGTTTTTTAAGAAGAGTATAAAAAGATGATAGGATAGAGGAGAAATTTGTTAGTACCATCACCGAATGTGACTGACGGTGAATACCTTGGAATGGTTTCTTCTAGTCGTTAACCGCCAGTCTCACACATAGAAACACACGCACGCACACACACACACACACACACACACACACACACACACACACACACACACACACACACAAATGGTTATTAGCAGAGAAATAGTATTGCTTATTCTATTTATTGCTAATCCTATGTATTAACTTTAGGTGCCCATCCTTGTACAGCATTTTGTGATTTCTTGGCTAGGTCGGCAGCACCTTATGCTTGTTTACTGTCACATCACGGCTTCCTCCTCCTGTTCCTCCCCATTGTCACTGTTTTCGCTGTCACTCTGTGTATCGCTGTCCACCCTCTGGAAATTTTTGTTACGTTGCACATAGGCATATCTGTTATGTCGTATCCGCATGTACTTTTCATGTGTTGTTTTTGAAATACTGTTTGTCAGTACGTTTAATTGTGTCCATTGTTCTTCGTATCTTATTGCTGTGTATATATCTATGTCCGTATATGTGTAGTCTAAGTGTAGTGTATGTCCATTGTTCGTGTATTGCCCGCAGAATAAGACAGTGTGTTCTGGAGAACCTTCTTCCCCGCATGCGCATGTAGGTGTCTGCCTCAGACTCACGCTGTTTAAGTGTGTGGGATAAGGTCCGTGTCCAGTTAAGAAGTGTACCATACCGCGGCTGGGATCGATATGTCTCATTCTCAACCGCTCCCTTATGTCAGGGAAGAAGTCGTGCAGTCTACGTTCCTTATCACTTACATCCCACTCACCTTGCCATGTATCCAAACGCCAACTTTTAAGGTGCCGTATCTTCTCTATCGGCACACCGATTATTGTGTGTACCTTATCCACTCTCCTCATCTTTGACAAATACGTTGCAGCTCTGTATTTGATCGTGATATCTATGGGTAGTATTACAAGCACCACACACAGTCATCCGCTGAGATGGTGCCGAAGGCTCCAGATAGCCTAAGTAGGACACTTCTCTGCCCTCGTCTGACCGATGCTTTGTTGGTGACCACGTTCAGTCTATGTGCCCACGTGCTAGCTGTGAAGCTGAGTACTGATTCAAAGAGCGCACAGTGGTATGTACGTATGACTGGTAGAGGTAGTCTGTACTGTTTTGAATTTAGCCTCATCAGTTTGTGTAATACTTTTTCTGCTTTGTCTATTGTTAGCCTTATGTGTTCGTGGAAATTCAATTTTTCAAGTATGTCTACCCCAAGATAGCGCGTAACGTGTGCTCGTTTGATGTTTGTGTCCCCAATTTTAACCGAAGAATTCCTTTGGAGTGATGTTTTCAGTAATGTGTATGTTGTTTTGTTTTCGGCTATCCTGAGTTTATTGCTGTGACACCATTGTGTAACTGTTTCTAGTATTCCATTGTCTTTCTCTCCTAACTGGGCTCTGTTGCTTGCAGTGACTACAACTAATAGGTCATCTGCGTAGGAGACAATTCCGTCTGACCTGTCACCGCCATCCAGAAGTTGTAGGAGGGGTTCGATTGTTATGTCCCGGAATATAGGGCCCCAGATCGACCCTTGAGGACAGCCTTTGGTAATTCTTTTAATTACTTTAATGATGTTCATCTGCCATTCGACTACTCGGTCTTTACAGTAGTCTAGGAAAGTGTTGTACAGTGACTGCGGTACTTCCAGATGTTTTGACCTCTGAAACAGTGCGGTCCACCAGAGATTATCGAATGCTCCGGCAATGTCAATCATGACGTATTTCTGTTTTGTATTTTTACTATTTGAACGGCCTGGTTGTTGGCATCATCTATTGATGTGCCAGTTCTGAAGCCGAGTTGGTGCTGGCTCATACCCCTGAAGTCTCTGTGTGCTTGCTGGCGCTTACACAGTAGCTTCTCCTGAATCTTTGCTAGGGTGTTTATTAGGCATATTGGCCTGTAAGTCTTTGGATCGGAGGGATCCCTGTCCGCTGATTTCTTAATAATGACTGCTTTGGAGGTTTTCCATACAGTAGGTATGCCGATGTTGTATCACAGACACAGTCCATTTCACTGTTCAGAGATGTCAGTAAATCCGCCCAAAGACGTAAATAACGATGCATGAAGGGGTCAGACAGCCGATCAGTTCCAGTCACTCCACCAGGAAGGAGGTGCACGGCTCGTGTCGCCTGTAGTTCAACCAAGCCTAGACGGTCAATACCGCCGTTCGATCGCGTCCATATTGTTACTATGTGCCAGGAACGGCTCCCAACAAGGGAAGTGTCCACGCATCTCGGAGTGAACCAAAGCGACGTTTTTAGGCCATGGAGAAGGTAGAGAGAGACAGGAACTGTAGATGACATGCCTCGCTCAGGCAGCCCAAGGGCTACTACTGCAGTGGATGACCGCTACCTAGGATTATGGCTCGGAGGAACCCTGACAGCAACGCCTCCATGTTGAATAATGCTTTTCGTGCAAACACAGGCCGTCGTGTTATGACTCAAACTGTGCGGAATAGGCTGCACGATGCGCTACTTTACTCCCGACGTCCATGGCGAGGTCCATATTTGCAACCACGACACCATGCATCGCGGTACAGAGGGGCCCAACACCATGCCGAATGGACTGCTGAAGATTGACATCACGTTCCCTTCACCAATGAGAGATGCATATGCCTTCAACCAGACAATCGTCGGAGACGTATTTGGAGGCAACCCGGTCAGGCTGAACGTCTTAGACACACTGTCCAACAAGTGCAGCAAGCTGGAGGTTCCCTGCTGTTTTGGGTTGGCATTATGTGGGGCCGACGTACGCCGCTGGTGGTCATGGAAGGCGCCGTAACGGCTGAACGATACGTGAATTTCATCCTCCGACCGATAGTGCAACTATGTCGGCAGCATATTGGCGAGGCATTAGTCTTCATGGACGACAATTCGTGCCGCCATCGTGCACATCTTGTGAATTACTTCCTTCAGGATAAAGACATCGCTCGACTAGAGTGGCCAGCATTTTCTCCAGACATGAACCCTATCGAACATGTCTGGGATAGACGTGACCCACCAACCACTCTGAGGGATCTACGCCGGATCGCCGTTGAGGAGTGGGACAATCTGGACTAACAGTACCTTGATGCACTTGTTGATAGTATGCCACGACGAATACAGGCATTCCACAATGCAAGAGGACGCGCTACTGGGTATCAGAGGTACCGGTGTGTACAGCAATCTGGACCACCACCTCTGAAGTCCTCGCTGTATGGTAGTACAACATGCAATGTGTGGTTTTCATGAGCAATAAATAGAACAGAAATTATGTTTATGATGATCTCTATTCCAATTTGCTATACAGGTTCCGGAACTCTCGGAACCGAGGTGATGCAAAACCTTTTTTGATGTGTGTATATAAAAATCAAGCAACTCAACAGTTCGTAAGGAGGCGCATCATTCGTAGAGAAATACGAGTATTAAGATTTCATTTTAATTTGAGAACATGAAGTGCATGAGACATACAATGGTTTTTTCCATTGAGTATCGAGACAGACGCAATAAATAGTAATTTATTGAAATGCAGTCAGTGACAAAGGAATTTGAGAACATGAAGTGCTTGATACATAGAATGGTTTTTGCATTGAGTATCGAGACAGACGTAATAAATAGTAATTTATTGAAATGCAGTCAGTGACAAAGGAGACGAAGTGAAATGAAACTTCACGCGTTGAGAGGTTATGTGGTTTTATTTCAAAGATTATAATTCAAGTTAAATGAACAACAAAATTGGCAGTACGAACGTACTGCTGTTCCCTAGTCAGTATGGTGTTACATATCCTTCCGAATGAATGCATTAAGTAATTCGGTTGCGAAAGGAGTCATTCAACCATTATATCCTCTTAACAACAATTGCTGTAACTGGCCCTCGTAGCCTGGGTACTGATACTGGTCCCAGACAGCTTGTATCTGGAACAGATCAGGGAATGTTGCTGGCCAGCAGGTACCGAGTCCATTTTTGTACCTGAACGGCAGCAGAAAATGTGAAGGGATTACAATGTTCTCAGTGCGCAGTAGGGTAATCCTCCATCGCTGTGGTCAGATTTTATCTACTAGAATCCTGACGAGTTTTGTTTTTTTTCCTCCAACATTCACACTTCCTCTAGAGCCCGAAAACGGCAGGGCTGTTCAAGTTCTTCATAGAAGTCGCTTGGACCAACTCAGCTGTCCAAACATTCATTCGACAGAGGATGATTTTTTTCTCAATTTTACGCTGATTTTGTGGTAGAACGCTGCTCGCCAGTTCACGGCAGTGAACATACACTGATTTCAGGCACGACCTGTACGCTACAAAGGCTCGAAGGCAACTAGAGCGGGCCTCCAGGCTCAAGCGCCATACCCCACCATAGAGACAGCGCCCCACCCCTTCCCATTCACCACGACGTCAGTCCTGAAACTTGTTGGACACACTCTGCGCTATCGACTGTGCTTCCGAAACGCGACCTCAAATGTCACGGCAAAATATATCAGAGGAATTGTGTGTGAATATAAGTCAACTTCCAATCTGCCATTACGTGGTGCCTAACACAGACTGGCCAGAGTCACCATCACACTGGCTATGTGTTGAACGTCGCCCATCGTCTAATTCATAGATGTGGAAATGTTTCCAGAAACGACGAACCATTCAATGGCAGTGCGAGACAGGTCGACCACCTACTACAATCCAGTGTCAGGATTATTACACGCATTTGTCGGGAATTTCTCGAAGACATCCAAGCAGAATAGCACCAGCCTCTGGATCGCTCATCTCCCATCAGCTTGTGTATCGTTTTCCCTGTGTGCTCAAATTCTGTCCTGACACAAAGGGACGCGAATGTGATCCCTTGCTCACTGCGATAGGCCACAGGAATAGTGGCGTACTGTCCCATTCAAGGATGATTCGCTTCTCAGATTGCAGAGAGATGACCGCAGTCTTCTCATCTGATGAGCCCAGTTGAACCGCTTCATCCCTAACTTTACTGTAATGGTGCCAGGGTTCTCGTCTATTTCGACATCATGATACGCGCACATACTCTAATCATTTCCGGCGCACATACTTTAGTAAGCTCCTAAGGATATAACTACACGACATCTGCTCTCTTTCAGCGAGCATTTGAACTTGAGGCCCATTTCATGAATGGACGAATACCTTTCACTTCAAGCATCCGAAGTGGTCATCTCGCTGTCATGATTTAATTCAATTTTACATTGATGGGCAGCTTGTTAAGGAAGGACTGTATTCCTAATACCTTCACATCATGGGCCATTGCAGTCTCCATTGGGCGCTTGTTCAGAATGGTAGCCCAGCTAGTTATAATGCAGCCTGTTTTAACGAACGAGGGCACCGCACACCTTATTACCGCTATGTAGGCTGTGGTTGGTTTTCTGGTACACCTCGTATCCATGTCATAAAGTCACTTACCAAACTGATGCCGGGCCACTTTTTAGAGCACACATTATCGCCACACTTCTGTATTTCTGTGGAGGTTAGAATTCCGGCTCGAGTAGCCTTGTCACAATAGCGGGCATCTTAAATGAGGTCGTGGTTTAAATGGTTCAAATGGCTCTGAGCACTATGGGACTCAACTGCTGTGGTCATTAGTCCCCTAGAACTTAGAACTACTTAAACCTAACTAACCTAAGGACATCACACACATCCATGCCCGAGGCAGGATTCGAACCTGCGAACGTAGCAGTCGCACGGTTCCGGACTGCGCGCCTAGAACCGCGAGACCACCGCGGCCGGTGAGGTCGTGGGTGGTTGCTTTCCCCAACATTATCGAGACTGAGCCATGCCCCGTGGTGTAAAATTACGTGGCAGTGAATGGAACGTTAAGCGCCAAGAGAGACAGTGAGCATAACATTCCGCCTATTATTTGCTGTTAAGAAAATAAGTTTTTTGCGTAATATGGCGTTGCACACTCCAAAAATTACCGCATGGAAGAACTGTTGGTTTCAATTTCGTGCCAGAAGCAGTCCGTAAAAAAAGAAAACAGTCACTTATTTCAGTATGCAAACCACGAAGTTACACGTGTGCTAAAATAGAAATCAGATCATTTCATTCTCCTAATGGCACACAAAAAAAAACCACAGACTTGGATAAACCGCAAAAAAGCACAACAAGTTTTGGTAATATGACCTTTGGCAACGTCAACATAAGTAATTGATATTTCTTGCAATGGAATAAACATATTTCAACTGAAAATAGGGCAGAAAAATCCATATGTCAATGGGTGAAATAAAAAGTAATAATGGTGTCTTGAAAAGATGGGATATTAATGAAGCAAAGACACAAGCTGTCGTTGGAAGTAAATATTGCCCAATGTACAACTTGATACCCGTGAATTAAATTGTATTTCAGAGCAATGAGCATGAACTATCACTTTGCGTAGGAGTAAAAGATTTTGATAAAATTAATTATATAGTTTCAGCAAAATCTGTACTAACTACTCTTGAGGACTGAGATACTGATTCATACTGTTTCTGTGATGGAAAACACATACATCAGTGTTACCGCTTCCACTGGATTTCATCGTCATGGTGCGAAATGTAGAATTGGGTAAAGAGTCGAACGAGGAGATTACAAGTTACCAAAACTGTCTCAACAACCGTAGGGGAAGTATTTATATCCTTAAACTGCCTAATTCTAGAATAAATATGTGTTAATGGAGCACACCTAAACCACATTCGTACTGCTAATGACTCCTGTTAGTTTCCCAAGTAGATCTACTTCGACGACTGACTGAAGAACTGACAGAACAAGTGTGAAAGAAGAACTGTATACTCACTATAATAAAAGTTTTATAGCCATCACCAATGGAGACACAGAACCAGCTGATTCATCAGTGTTAAGGGCACTTAAAGACAAGGCATAGATGGACATAAAAATTAGTAAACAATATGGTAAACCTTACCTCAAAAGCTTATGGTAACCTATATTTGCTTTTAAAACAAAGCTTCCGATTAGTTTCAAAAGAAAAGCTTACAATATCTGTGTTTTACAGTTTTCACTTAAAATATTGATACATGGTCTTTTAATGCACAAATAATTTTAACAATGGAAGCTCCTCAACTGGTAATAGGTGCCTGTTGAGAATTACTAGAGGAGGCAGGAAAACAAACGAATCTATTAGGCAACAAACAAGACTGAAAGACTATAAAAATGGATTGGCGCTGGGCGGAATTTGTCCGATCTACTGCACTGTGACTAAGTTTATGCTAAGTTTATACACATAAACAAAATTTGGGAGTATTTTATGACCTTACATATTGTTCTAACTCTAACACTTGGTTCGTTAGCAACCAGTTCATACCTTGCTCATGTCACTCGCTGAAAAGGCACCATCAGGACGGCGCGTGGCAGTATCCATCCAGAAACCCGATATTTGGCGTGCAGCGTCCTGATATCATTTATACCTGTATCACGTCAGGCGTGCAGCCTTTTTTGAGCAGCGTGTGCGGTTTAGCGAAAGTAATTATTGCAGTGTCACATGCGAGAGTGGAGCGCCCGAGCAGCCATGAAAACGGACACACAGAGTGGAGCGGAAGCAGACAGTTCGAATTTCACCCGTTTTTGCGAGCCACTCGCTGCTGAACTGCAATCTCACGAATGAACAGCCAGTGATCGCTAAGCCGCCCAGGAAGCACAGACTGATCAATGCTCTCCACTCGCCGGTAGGTGAACAAAGCCGCAAAAAAACAAGAACCGCAACTTGTCGACGGAAAGCCCTTTTGGTACGTCATTTCTGTTAGCCTCGAAAGTACCCTCCATTGCGCGCTAATCCGTTAAGCTAAGTTTTCTTCCATGCTTTACAAATTCGCAGCTACAGTCGAAAAGGTTGAATAATCTGTTTTCAGCAGTTCGGAGTCACAAAATACCAACTACTTACTGGCCAAAATGAAACTGTCGAGGAAATTGCGCTCCAGACACTAACAACAGGATTGGTCGTCTGCCAGAAAAACTTCTTCTTGTAACCGAAAAGTCGGATTACAGATTTTTCAATCTGCTTTTTAATCTAGCCTTCACCTCTCAACGATGAGAGGAGTCACCAGAAACGACAGGTGGCTCGGATTCCACGTTAAACTGTAGGTTACCTTTGTCCGATTGGATAACTGGGGTGCGTTAGAGGCACACAAGTCACATCCAATAGAAAAAACTTGCTCCATGTCATTGAAGCACACAAAATTAATTATTATTAGCAATGACTAGTTCTTCATGGATGGACAAGAATTTTCACTGACTGACTAATTATCCCAGGCCAATTTGATTATTATTGTCAAACAAGCCACTTTGTGTATTTTGCGTATTTTACACTGCGGTTTTCTTTCATTGTGTGTCATCACTCGTTCTATGCATCTGCAGCGTAACGAGAGAGAGGGGGGGGGGGGGGCGAGGGGGAGGGAGAGGAGGTGACAGGAATAGAACCTATGCCGTAATTCTATTTCCACCCCGATGTACCGAATGACATACTTCTGAGGTACATCTACATACAGTGCGTGTCAAACAAACATAATTTGCATGTTGCTCACCTCATGTTTCGTGCATTTTGCTTATACTAGCGAAGCCGGCAGTGCCGTACAATTACTAACTATGTGTTAGAACTGGATATACGTCGAAATCTTCTTCTCCCTCCCCCCTGTCTGTCTATATCCTTCCCCCTCCCCTCTCTTCGCCTCTCTCCTCCTTCTCCGACTCTCTCTGTCCATAACCTCCTCGCTTCTCTCTTTGTACATCACATTCTCCCCCTGTCCCTGTTCATTTCCTTCTTCCCCCCCCCTCTAGGTCTATTTCCTCCCCTCCCCTCTCTGTCCATTTCCTCCTCCCTCTCTCTCTAATCTTGAACATTATTTCTTGTTATTGCACACGAAACCGTGATTGGGAATTGAAGTCGCTTCCTCCGTTGCTCGCGCGGACGACACTCGCCATCCACCTAAATTTCCCGCTCTATTTTGTCTGACAGGACTGGATTGATTTCGCGCCATTTTCAGTTCCTTTCTGTTACCTCTCCGGCTGTTAGCTTCAGTCATAGTTGGCTTTCAGTTACTAAATATACATTTTTTATGAAACATCATTATAGTCTGAAGGACACTGGTCATCCGTGCGGGCTCTGCTGCCACAATCTGAAACAAAGTAAGTCTATATTACTTTATTGATTGCCTAGATTTAATCGATCTTTCATTTGCGTAAATTTGGGCGTACTGAAACCGATTGCACTTACCTTCCGTGTTACCTAGTATTCTCTTTTTTTTAGATTGTGGAAGAAATGTCAAAGGCAAAAAAAACCTCGTACTGAGTTTATTAGAGATCCTAATGTATGGCTGGGGTGGTTCCATGAGCTGAGTGATGAAGATGCTCGCAGTGATAGCGCTGACTCAGAGACTGAGGATTGCGTTCATAAAAGCGGTCATGATTCAGGAACAGAACAAGAAGTGTCAGGAAATCATGAATATGACTCACAGGAAGAAGTAACGCAAGAGGAAGTAACGCAAGAGGAAGCATTTTTTTAGGGAAATATGTAATAACTAAATGGAGGAAAAATAAATATCGCTGGCCGTGGTGGCCGAGCGGTTCTAGGCGCTACAGTCTGGAACCGCGCGACCGCTACGGTCGCAGGCTCGAATCCTGCTTCGGGCATGGGTGTGTGTGATGTCCTTAGGTTAGTTAGGTTTAAGTAGTTCTGAGTTCTAGGGGACTGATGACCTCAGAAGTTAGGTCCCATAGTACTCAGAGCCATTTGGACCATTTTGAAATAAATATCCTACCAATGTTAGAAGCAGATCTTGTAAAATTATTACGCATTTGCCTGGACCAAAAAATGAAGCTCGTATAAAAAAGACAGAAATAGGAATTCAGAATTTATTCTTGGAAGAAAACATAATAAACACTATCGCAACATCCACTAATATATACAGCAACGAAGTTCGTGGTAACTTCTCTAGGGAAAGGAATGCTAAGTAAACAGATGCGATAGAGATCATAGCTTTCATTGTTTTGTTGTATCTGTATGGATCTTTGCGATGTTCTAGGAAGAGTATATCGAAATTGTGGTATAACTCAAAAGGAAACGGACTTGAATCATGTTATTTATGCATGAATGAAAACCGATTCAGGTTTCTGTTGAGGTGCCTGAGGTCTGATAATATTCGTGATAGACGTGTTCGCAGAGAGATTGACAAGTTGGCTGCTATCAGAGAGGTACTTGAACTATTCACGAACAGTTCAAAAAATATTCAAATGTGTGTGAATTCCGAAGGGAGCAAACTTCTGAAGTCATTGCTCCCTAGTCTTACCCACTACTTAAACTAACCTAAACCATCTTATGCTAAGAACGACACACACCCAAGCTCGAGGGAGGACTCGAACCTCCGGCGGGAGGGGCCGCGTAGTCCGTTACAGGACGCCTCAAACAATAGCCAAAAATATTTTTCACTCTGTGAATATCTTACTGTTGACGAACGGCTTTAGGCATTTATAGGAAACTTCCCATTCAGGCAACATATTCCTAGCAAATCTGCAAAGTATGGATTAAAAGTGTGTGCTTTGGTTGACGTAAAAAGAGCTTACACTTTGAATTTAGAACCGTACGGCGGTAGGCAAACAGAGACGCCATATAATGCCAGTAATTCAGCTGAAGATATTGTTCTTTGAATGGTCGAACCAGTACAAGGTGCAAGCAGAAATATTACTGAGACAACTGGTTTACCAGTTCCTCTTTAGCCAAGAAATGTCAGGCGAAGAAACTGACATATGTCTGAACAGCACGAAAAAATAAGATATAAGTGCCGAAAGAATTTCTACCACAAAGAAAACGAGAGCCAAAATCATCTATCTTTGGATTACAATAGGACTGTACAGTGGTCACATACTACCCAAAGAAAAACAGAATAGTGTTGGTGTTGTCAAGCATGCATTTCGATGAACCTATAGATCGTTCAACAGGGGAACAAAATAAACGTGAAATGACAACTTTCTATAACATGTCAAAAGTGGCGGTAGATCTTTTCGATTAGCTTTGTCAGAAGAACAATGTGTCACGTAATACACTCCTGGAAACGGAAAAAAAAAACACATTGACACCGGTGTGTCAGACCCACCATACTTGCTCCGGACACTGCGAGAGGGCTGTACAAGCAATGATCACACGCACGGCACAGTGGACACACCAGGAACCGCGGTGTTGGCCGTCGAATGGCGCTAGCTGCGCAGCATTTGTGCACCGCCGCCGTCAGTGTCAGCCAGTTTGCCGTGGCAAACGGAGCTCCATCGCAGTCTTTAACACTGGTAGCATGCCGCGACAGCGTGGACGTGAACCGTATGTGCAGTTGACGGACTTTGAGCGAGGGCGTATAGTGGTCATGCGGGAGGCCGGGTGGACGTACCGCCGAATTGCTCAACACGTGGGGGTGAGATCTCCACAGTACATCGATGTTGTCGCCAGTGGTCGGCGGAAGGTGCACGTGCCCGTCGACCTGGGACAGAACCGCAGCGACGCACGGATGCACGCCAAGACCGTAGGATCCTACGCAGTGCCGTAGGGGACCGCACCGCCACGTCCCAGCAAATTAGGGACACTGTTGCTCCTGGGGTATCGGCGAGGACCATTCGCAACCGTCTTCATGAAGCTGGGCTACGGTCCCGCACACCGTTAGGCCGTCTTCCGCTCACGCCCCAACATCGTGCAGCCCGCCTCCAGTGGTGTCGCGACAGGCGTGAATGGAGGGACGAATGGAGACGTGTCGTCTTCAGAGATGAGAGTCGCTTCTGCCTTGGTGCCAATGATGGTCGTATGCGTGTTTGGCGCCGTGCAGGTGAGCGCCACAATCAGGATTGCATACGACCGAGGCACACAGGGCCAACACCCGGCATCATGTTGTGGGGAGCGATCTCCTACACTGGCCGTACACCTCTGGTGATCGTCGAGGGGACACTGAATAGTGCACGGTACATCCAAACCGTCATCGAACCCATCGTTCTACCATTCCTAGACCGGCAAGGGAACTTGCTGTTCCAATAGGACAATGCACGTCCGCATGTATCCCGTGCCACCCAACGTGCTCTAGAAGGTGTAAGCCAACTACCCTGGCCAGCAAGATCTCCAGATCTGTCCCCCATTGAGCATGTTTGGGACTGGATGAAGCGTCGTCTCACGCGGTCTGCACGTCCAGCACGAACGCTGGTCCAACTGAGGCGCCAGGTGGAAATGGCATGGCAAGCCGTTCCACAGGACTACATCCAGCATCTCTACGATCGTCTCCATGGGAGAATAGCAGCCTGCATTGCTGCGAAAGGTGGATATACACTGTACTACTGCCGACATTGTGCATGCTCTGTTGCCTGTGTCTATGTGCCTGTGGTTCTGTCAGTGTGATCATGTGATGTATCTGACCCCAGGAATGTGTCAATAAAGTTTCCCCTTCCTGGGACAATGAATTCACGGTGTTCTTATTTCAATTTCCAGGAGTGTACAAGAAGGTGTTCTGTGGTACTGTTTTAAAATATTTTGAACATTGCAGCTATAAATGCTTTATGCATATTTAAATACCGCTGCACGGCTTCAAATCAGGTTGTAAAAACGGTTGATTTTATGGGGAAAAATAAAGCCTCAAGTAAAACGACACTGCCTTATTGAAAGCCTTCTTTGTGAAATTCGGAGAAGGGCTAAATTACTTTTAGGCATTCAAGAAATCGTGAAACAGCCAGAAAAATTAACTGGATCAAGTGAAAGGTGTTATATATGCGGAAGAGCACGAAATAAAACAACTCGTAGATGGTGCACTACATTCAACAACTGGACATGTGTAAATCATCTGAAAGACGTATGTGTAAACTGTGTTGTCAAATAATGTGTCCTCTATTTCAATTTTGTTTCCACTTTGTCACTAAATTACTTTTTGTATATGCTTATTAGTTAACTCTTGGTCTTGAAATAAACATTTTCATGTTCTTTTGATAAGTAGTTACATTGTTACACACACCTCAATGCTTTCACGAAAAACATATGTAAATTTATTATTTTGAAATGTAACCTTATTAAATTCTAAATTTGTGGTAAGATGTAATGGGACCAAACTGCTTAGTTCATCGGTCCCTAAGCTTACACACTACTTAATCTAACTTAAACTAACTTACCCTATGGACGACACACACACCCACTCCCGAGGGAGGACTCGAACCTCGGACGGGGGCAGCCTTGCGGACCGTGACAAGACGCCTTAAACCACGCTGCCTTATTAAATTATTGCACAAATTGTTTCAAAAGTTAGATACATATTATATTGTGTACGAATAAAAAATCTGTCATATATAGATTTAATAAAAAAAATCATAAAATAAGTCATCGTTCAAAGTATACAAACAGACCGCTTGCTTTGTGAATGACACTTGTAACCCGCGCGAGTGACCATGTCACGAATGTTCGCGAAAGTAACGGAGGGTTAAAGTAAATGCGTAAATCGTTTGGAGTCATTGGTATGAGTGACAATATCATGTAATAGTTTGAAGTAAATCTGTCAATAACTTTTCGAAATTTTTGCTAACAATGGTTCTCTCATAAGGGATGGTCAGAACTAGTCTGAAAAGACTGCAGGGTAGATTCTGCTCAGAAATAATTATTAAGAAAAAATTCGATACATTGCGTCGTTCCTAATTAGCACTGAAGTTAGACAATCGGGCAGTTGGTCACGGAAATTCAAGAGGCCTGTTACAGACGATGTCGCCTAAGGTGTTCTTCGTTCACTTTCCTTAAATCGGACAAGAGAGCGATACAAAAATTGGATATGGTACGGTAGAAAGGGTTGGACCGGAGCCAAAAGCTGAGCAGTCTCGTGCGCTATTATCTACTCTACGAGAAAAACTGACACTAATTGTACCTGGCAGGCCACTTGAATTTGCGCGTGTAACAGCATGGTTGGCTAACCGCTATGTTAATTAACTCGGAAATGATTCAACGTATCTATTTGTTTTGTTAACAATTATTTCTCAGCAGAGCCTACGCTGCAACGTCCTTACAAGCTTTTCAGACTGTTTCCGACCACCATGTATATGGAAGAGCAGTTGAACGGAATGGATAGTGTCTTGAAAGGAGGATATAAGATGAACATCAACAAAAGCAAAACGAGGATAATGGAATGTAGTCGAATTAAGTCGGGTGATGCTGAGGGAATTAGATTAGGAAACGAGACACTTAAAGTAGTAAAGGAGTTTTGCTATTTGGGGAGCAAAATACCTGATGATGGTCGAAGTAGAGAGGATATAAAATGTAGACTGGCAATGGTAAGGAAAGCGTTTCTGAATAAGAGAAATTTGTTAACATCGAGTATAGATTTAAGTGTCAGGAAGTCATTTCTGAAAGTATTTGTATGGAGTGTAGCCTTGTATGGAAGTGAAACATGGACGATAAATAGTTTGGACAAGAAGAGAATAGAAGCTTTCGAAATGTGCTGTTACAGAAGAATGCTGAAGATTATATGGGTAGATCGCATAACTAATGAGGATGTATTGAATAGGATTGGGGAGAAGAGAAGTTTGTGGCACAACTTGACCAGAAGAAGGGATCGGTTGGTAGGACATGTTCTGAGGCATCAAGGGATCACCAATTTAATATTGGGGGGCAGCGTAGAGGGTAAAAATCATAGAGGTAGACCAAGAGATGACTACACTAAACAGATTCAGAAGGATGTGGGTTGCAGTGGGTTCTGGGAGATGAAGAAGCTTGCACAGGATAGAGTAGCAGGGAGAGCTGCATCAAACCAGTCTCAGGACTGAAGACCACAACAATAACAACATGTATATACAGGGGTATAAGTGCAGGTATTTTTATTGGTGACAGAAGACAGTATACTGAGCAACGTTAAATCAGTATTTATAGCAGACGACTAATTATAGCTATTAAGAATGGTATGATTTCAGGTTGGTTAGTACCTCCAAGTACATGTGGCAAGAGCGAGCCATTAACGCACGGACAGAAAGGTCAGGTGTTGAAGTGCGGACGCGCGGACGCAAAATGGGTAATCTATGTGCGTAAGCATTGTCCACTTAATAGCGCAGTTACGACTGTGCAGGAAACACCAGGTAGTAAATTATATGACTTGTTCGCGGGAAAGCTGTTAGATGCAGCGAACAAAACCACTTAACATACTGAGGTTGGCACGTATTACGGTACCAATGATCACGACATCTCCGCTTATACCCCTAAACACCCTGTCTATGCTTTACATACTACAAAACTAAACAGCCTACCTCTGTCCAAATGTTTATTAGAGCGTCGTGTAAAAGTTCGAAGTAAATCGCTCAAGAAGTATATAAAACGACGTTTCGCCTTAATATATTAGTATAAATAGAAAGATATATTTATTTATTATATACATTAAAAACAAGTAGCCTATGTCAGTCCGAATGTTCGTTAGAGTATCGTGTGAAAAATTAAAATAAATTATTCAAGAACTTTTCGAGATTTTTAGTAACAACGTTAAAAAACGTCTTGTCTTTATGTAATAGTGCAGACTCCACACGACGGTAACAGCCAGCAGCACTAAGGTAGATTTTATTTTATTTTATTCGTTAAAAAGTTTATTTCATACTTCGTTTGCCGTTCATATTTTGACCACAGGATTGCAGCGCACTACTCGTCCTGCCCATAGCTGGATTCCGAGCAAGCTAGCTGGACCCTAATTCCAGGTAGCACGATTCGAATCCCCGTCATGCCATTTTCCATAGTTTCCATGAACTGCTCCACGTAAGTGTAGTGCAGGGTCATTCAACAAAATAATGGCTAATTCTCGCCAGCCCCTAAACGTCTTCATGCCCAAGGAGAGTTGCGCTCTAAAAAATACGGTTCAATAGTTTCGGTACAGTGTATAAAAGGCGTAGTAAATGGTCGGATTACCGGCAGTATTGGTGGCATTGGTAAGGACAGAAACACAAATTAATGTGTGAGAGAGGAATGGGACCTGACGACGTCTCTTTGTTTTTTGTTTGCTTGTTTTATTGTTTTCCAGCTGATAATTAGAACCACACGTCGTTCAACGTTAGTCCATTGTGTATTTTATATCCCTACAAAATATAAACTGCATTTTGTAAGTAATAAAAATTAGCTGACCATGTTTCTTCTGTGCTTTATGTAACTAAAGCAGTTACTTTTGATGCAAGTACAGTTTACACGCATGAACATAAAACTCTATATAGTTGTTATTTTGTACTCAATAGAACGTTCATCATCATGATCAAAGGCAAGAGTTTTCTGTTATTATTGATAAGCGCGCGAAAGTTGTTTACGAATAACAGAAAAATGTTTTATATAAGCTCGAAGAAGTACTGAAGCGATGTTTGATATAGTTTTCTTTTGCGTTTTTCGTTTCAATTTTACCCTTTTTTTTAGGATATTGCGTTTTCTAGCGCTATATGATAAATATGTATATAGGGTGAAAAGTATTTAAACTGACAAACTCTGGGAGATTGTAGGGGACATCAAAACAAATATTTTTCCCTAGTGTAATTTTTTCTATGGGGAGTACTTAAACCGGTAGAGGAAGATTTCTCCTGCGGCAAATTAATTAAACCAACGAACACTTTTCCATTTTTATGACCAAGAGACAACACATCAACACCACCCAATTTTAATGACAGTAAATTTTCAAAAATGCCTCCATTGACACGTAAACAAAGGTTCACTGTCGGATCATGTTCTGTCTGACACGGGCAGAAACCCCAGGAGTATCCTGAGTTGTTCCTGCTGCTTCTGCTACTATCCGGGCAACCAGATCCTCTTCTGATCTGATGCAACAGGAGTTGCGTAAACAAGGTTGCGCATCTCTCCCCAAACAAGAAAGTCCAAAGGGGACATATCTGGGAATAGAGCAGGCCATGGTACAGCACCACCTGTGCCAATCCACGTTTCTGGGAATCGTTGGTCCAGGAATCGACGCACAAGACGACTGAGAGGTGTCGGCGCCCCGTCATGTTGGAACCACATGCGTTATCTTGTAGAGAGTGGGACATCTTCCAGCGATTGTGGCAAAGCTCTGGTGAGAAAATTGTAATAGTGCCTGCCATTTAATGACCTAGGTAGCAGATACGGCCCAATTAAACAGTCCCCAACAACACCGACCCACACATTAACGAATACCCGCCATTGATGAGCGCATGTGGGTTGTCTTCACTCCAAACAAGCGAATTGTGCATGTTGAATACTCCATCACGCCCGAACGTTGCTTCATCGGTAAACAACACAGAGGATGGAAATGTAGGATGCATTTCACACTGTTCCAGGTACCAGTGCGAAAACTGTGCTCTGGGTTGATAATCAATTGGTTCCAGGTTGTGGACACGCTTAAATGATTGGTCCCCATGTTACGTGCAATTTCACGAGCGCTGATTGCGGTGTGATTTAAAAAAATAACGCATCCGGCAGTATTTTACTAGTAAGTGTCAGACGTCACATGCAGCGCTACACATGCTTCAAAGACAGCTTCCTCAAATTGCAGCGTTCTTACCGTGTGACGGCGTCCCTGTCCAGCTAATCTGCTAAATGACCCGGTCCCACGCAGACGTTGGTACACAGCAGCAAAGGTCATATGATGCAGGATACGGCGATTAGGATATTGTTGTTGATAAACCCGCTGTGCAGCTCGTCCGTAGTGGTGCTTTACGTAGTACGCACCAAGCATGTCATACACTCCAGGTGTATCTCTCCATTAGTAAACAAGAGACAATGCCCTACTACACTGATGGACAGCAGTTACCTACAACTGAAGAGCGTAATATGCCCTCTAACAACTGAAGATCGTAATACGGCCTCTAACAGCTGAAGAGCGTAATACGCCCTCCACCGGTTTAAATAATCCCCATAGGAAAAATTAACATTAGGGAAAAATATTTGTTTTGATGTCCCTTACAACCTCCCATAGTTTGTCGGTTTAAATTGTTTTCACCCTGCATTTTATTTATACTACTAAGTTCCTCTGTTCAACGTTACAAATCCACAATTTTCGAATAAAACCTCAGTTAAACATTCACAGTTTCAATTTTGCTATAAATACTGTTTAGTTTTAAGCAAGAGACAGAAGGATAACTATGTAGGACAAAGATAGTCCATACGTTACGCGGCCCTTTATATATCATCACTAACTTTCTTGACGGTTCTAGAGGAACTTAATAAGACACTGATCACATACGCAGACAAAATGATCGGAATGAGGTAACGTCCGATAGATATGCAACACATCTAACGTACAGATAACGCGGCTATTATCTAAACCGACCAAAGCTACTAAGAATATTAATGCAATTTTTCGCTGTGCTCTTTGTCACCCGAATGAAATACGTTATTTGGAATAAGACTGCATGCACCCGCGAAAAAAAGCGGCGTAATTTGAAAAAAATAAAGCATCCGGCAGTATTTTACTAGTAAGTGGCAGACGTCACATGTAGCGGCCGTTCTTTTTTCGTTTACTGTGCGCCGGCAGTAAAACTAGAGCAGGGATCATAGGAGCTTAGCCTGTTCCCTAATTCTGCTTCCATCTCTTTGTACCAGATGAGTTACATACACATACGGTGCGTATCAAGGAAACTCCGACAACGCTTAGTATGAGTATGTTGTGCAGGACGGCACACTGATCACTTTTCAAAATGCAAACTGTTCCTCAATCCGCGGTTGTGGCATCTGGGGCGTCGAAGATTGAGACTAGGGCGTCAAAGCTTCTGCATATTCTGTCTGGTGTTGCAGTTGCTTCGGTGACACAGTAGCCATCAACGTAAAGTGGACTCACTGACTGCGCCTGCGGAATGTTGATCAGGACGGTAAACTGGTCATTTGCTAACACAGAACTAACGTATGTGGCTACATATCGGTGTTCAACATTTCGTTAAGAAACGGAACAAAAACCTAGCAGTTCTCGTCAGATGAGATTACAAATTTTGAGGCCCAGCATGAATAAGAATATACGTTGGCGGTGTAGAGAGTGACGCTCATTGCAAAGGAAGTGTGGCTGTTCGTTAACTGCTTCCGTCTGAGGGAGGGAAACAGCCTCACCTTTCCCATGTGCAAGGGCTGCATCGCACACTGGCGCGCGATCATCACGGAGTCAACTAAGAATTTGTATTACTAATTTTATTTTACGTATAAACGTGGACAACAAATCCGTTTTACGTGAATGAAGGTCTTCTAAGCACTTTTGACTCATAACTACCTAGGCTTCCGCTGCCAGTGTCATGATGATTAAAATTCTTCTGGGTGTTGTAATGCGTCATTGCGTAAAATCCTTTCATTGTAAATTTAAAACGAATGTTTTGTGGGGCGTCGGCGCCGTCTTGTACGAGCGCCTGAAAACTATTTCTGCGGTTAGCCAGAAAGCTATAGGGAACATACTGACCATAGTTCCCAGCCAACGCACTTGTCCAGCCCAGTGAAAGAAATATTTCTATTCTCTGTTTACTCAGCGTGATCAAGAACTATGTTTATAAATGAAGATTTTGAGTTCTAATTGATAGATATACTCGATTAACTTTCACAAACAACGTAGTAATATTCCTGACGATTACACTAATGATATACGTTTCTATCCTAAACAGCACCATGAGCAGTCCTGAGGCGACCTCTACAGTAAGTTCCCATTAAATGGTCTTTCGCCTTGACTTCTGATAATCAATATAATTGCTTGCCACAAAACTGGAAAATATTCTCATCACTTGCCACGCGGCTTTGGTATCATTACCGGCTGTGAAATCTAAGCGATCCAGGACAGTGTACAGTCCGCGCGAGTTCACTGTCTATTATAACTGAAAATATGCATTTAGTAACAGTCTGTCTGTGACGTCATCCGAGGCAAAGTACTACGGCGTTTGACTGATGCGGACGGTACGGTAGCTGAGTGCGAAGTGGGAGGCCTTGCCTGTCAGGCTGTATTTCTATACGAGCGCAGCCGACGACCAAGGGAACACCTGCTGTCATGCGCTCTATGTCCCCGGTAGTAGCCTCTGAATGGCCTCTTTTTCGGACACACAATATTTTATAACACCGTTGTGTATTAATTCAGAATTTTCGTAATTTTTGTATGAATGTAATTACGTTCATTATAATCACAAAAAAAGATTATCGCGACTACATGTAACCTCTGCCGTCTACAATTTTTAGAACGGAACTCACAGTAGAGCATGTCTTCTGAGCTACAGCTTTAAGAGACCTCGTATTGAGTGTTATTTATGTCAAAATTTTGAAACTTGTTATAGTTCTACTATTTAATGGATTTCATCAGGTGCTGAAATCAAAACTTTCTATCATTAATATAAATAATACTTAATCTACTACAAATAAGGACGTTTTTGTTCCAAATTTAGTTTTCAGTAAATTAATCGAAAACTGGTAGAGGCAGCTTAATGGGGTCACATAGTTAATGTTTTTATACTAAACTGAAGCGTCATACAAATTCTCATATTTCTAAGTCTAATATTTAGCGCCACTTATTTTTCCTAAAAACGTGGATTCTGACTAAAATTTTGTTCAGGTAAAATTGAAACGTGTCGCAGTTGATTTTGACATACATTTGCACTTTCTGACTAATTTTTGGTTTCCTAGCGTTATTATCTAGCGCCCTTATTTTTTGCTTAAAACGATATATTTTGGAAAGTTTGAGATTTGACAATTTAAACGTTTTTATACTAATGCATATGTTGACAAAATTTGGAAGAGCTACTTTAATTTTTAATTTCATTCTTAAATTACGGTACAATACCTGTATGCTACGCACAAATGAGTTATGGTAACCTGTTCGTCATAAGAATAAACCTGATGTGAACATTACGCCATGTATCCTTCCGCGTTTGTTTGAATCTTATTGTATTTCGTTTCACATGGAGCGAAATCCAAGCTGTGACCAGTACAGTCAAGTACGGTCATCAGGATACATTTTATGCTGTGTTACATGCGCGTAAACTGAGCGGTACTGTGGGACAACAGCTTTACTGGCGCATTAAACTTGGACAGCACGGGCCAGCCAGCGGTCCAACTAACGTACAATGATGTGAGCAGCTGCAAATGGTTCAAATTGCTCTGAACACTATGGGACTTAATATTTGAGGTCATCTGACCCCTAGAACTTATAACTACTTAAACCGAACTTACCTAAGGACATCACACACATCCATGCCCGAGGCAGGATTCGAACCTGCGATCGTAGCAGTAGCGCAGTTCCGGACTGAAGCACCTAGAACCGCTCGGCCACCGCAGCCGGCTGAGCACTTACAATTCAGACGTAAAAAGACACGGGGAAAGAAACAATACAGCTTCGAATGTCATTTAATTTTCAAAGAGAATGAGATAATAATTGGGGAAAATCCAGAACTAGAGCGCGCTTCTTAGGTGACCTGACGGAAAGCATTAAATGCTCTCCATCTCATCTGGCATTGCATTCTAATTACAAACATGAGTGATGAAAATTCCAAACTTAAACACAGGGTAATATTTCGGAGCGAGCTACGTGTGTTGTAAAAGCATACTGTAGGGATTTCACCGTACTGTAGAATACTGAAGCCACTGAAGGTACTAATTACAGTTAGTCGTCAGGTAATCTCTTAGCTCCTTCCTTATCCGAATCCGAGAAACATTTCAGTTCTGGAACTGTCATCCTCTAGGCTGATAACGAGCCATTCCACATCCCGACTGCGTTCGGCAGTGTCATGTGAAAAAACTGCGTGTGTTAGTTCCATTACGTCTGGCAGCTTAACAGTCTTGTTATTTCTCTGTCCAAATCACTTAACTTTCCTCCATATCAGTTCTATTTGATTCATATTGTAATGTTACAGTGGCTAATGTGAAAATGCAGCATTCGTATGGTGTGCTCGATATGGTGAAAATGATTGTTATTCATCTTCCTACACCTATCTCTATTTGTGGCATAAAACAATGGACATAATCCAAATGAAGAGTATTTGGCTTTTCTTTTTTGCCTTAAAAAATTAAAATGTTATGTCTTTTTTCAAAGTTAAGCATCCTTTATTATCAATATTTCATAAAATATTGATAATTAAGAATTTACATTCGAAGCTTCAGTCGTTGTTGCGGAATGGGGCCGGCCGGAGTGGCCGAGCGGTTCTAGGCGCTACAGTCTGGAACCGCACTCCGCTACGGTCGCAGGTTCGAGTCCTGCCTCGGGCATGGATGTGTGTGATGTCCTTAGGTTAGTTAGGTTTAAGTAGTTCTGAGCTCTAGGGGAATGATGACCTCAGATGTTAAGTCCCATAGTGCTCAGAGCCATTTGAACCATTTTGCGGAATGGGGCTCGGATCCTTAGCGACTGCTGCCGTCAGCCAGCCATAGACATAGCCGGTCTGGAAGTGGAATGTTTCGTTGAAGGGGTGAAAAAAATACCCTGAAACGTGGGACACATCTCGCACGGCGTATCATGGTAGTATTAAGAGAGTCACATGTTTCAAGTGAGTGTGAAGTTTTGTGTAGGTTTTGCTGCAAAACAGAATCAGCAAAGACACGATATAGGCAAACGTCACTGTTAAAATATTTCGTGTTTCTGTTGTAGAGGTAGCGTTTTTGCTCGAATGTGGACACTGAAAACTTGAAATAACGCTAATCAGCAAATGCTTTGCTCCATGGCGAGAGCCGTTTCATCTGCATGAACAAATCTTCAGTTAACAATAACAGTTTAAAGTAAATTTTGTTACCTTCGTAAGTTCAATGTAATCACTGCTTTGTTGTACTGCAGCCAGGAAAAAGGTAATTGTACACATTTTAGCAGTGACAGAAATTGAATAATCTTTCACGTTCGTGAATAAATTCATTCAGTGTTCACCACCATTGTACCTATCACATATAGATATATTTATCTTGTCATGGTATTTCGTCAACATTGTCTATGAGGCAATCAGCGAAGACATTTCTTCTACTGTTATGTGAATTTCCCCCTTAGGTTGATGGATATTTCATTGTCCAGATCTCACAGTATGCTTTTCAAATCCCCCGACATTTTTCAGCCACATTTTTTCTGTGAATTTCGGGATGCACTCTTTGTGCAGGACTCCCCTCACAGATTTATAAACTTTCCACACAGTTTTACGCTGTATTGTGTGGGCAATTCTGTATTGATAATACAGATCCACTAGAGTGCAGCCACTGCTCATATACCTGGAAAAGGTGAACAGTTGACACTACAGCTGTTGTTTTACTGTTAATTCATCAAGCGACTATACACTCATTCCAAAATAATTAAAGAATTTCTTTTCATCGCTTCCTTAACCCATAAACACTGTCACGAACGCTCCTCTGGACATCCGTGAATTAACCATCGGGTGAGTGCAAAACCACCTATTGTGTTTCTTAATGTACTCATAGACGAAAGAATCCAACAGTGCCTGCTTTCTACTGCCTACTGCCTACGTGCGTACTGGTTGGCTTCCAAGCTAGTACTGCTGCGCGATTATCTCTGCGGTGCCGCCGTGTGTGCGCTGAAACAATTTCTAACGCCGCGATCTCGCTGGGAGCACGCGCGGCTGTTACTCGCTCGTGTAGATCGAGCCTAATACGGTGCAGTAGTACTGGACATATAGAAGAACGAAGAAAGAAGGATTAGTGTGTAACTTACCGTCGACAAAGGAGCCATCAAAAACGGAGCACAGGCTCTGATTGGGATAGGACGGGGAAAGAAAACGACAGTACATTCTCAGAGGAAACATCCCGGCGATTCCCTTAAGCGGTTAAGGGAAATCTGGATGGGCGGACGGAGATTTAAACCGTCATCCTTCCGAATGCGAGTCCAGTGTACTAACCACTACGCACGATTGTACATATAGAGAAATGTAATAAGCACGGATACGCAATTTTCTGACAGTAGGTGCAACAATTTTTGAAATATTCGAGCCGGCCGGAGTGGCCGAGCGGTTCTAGGCGCTACAGTTTGGAACCGCGCGACCGCTACGGTCGTAGGTTCGAATCCTGCCTTGGGCATGGATGTGTGTGATGTCCTTAAGTTAGTAAGGTTTAAGTAGTTCTAAGTTCTAGGGGACTGATGACCTCAGCAGTTAAGTCCCATAGTGCTCAGAGCCATTTGAAATATTCGAGATACAATATATGGTGTCTACTTGCAACTTTTAGGTCTCTTCTTAATTGCTGTGAACGTCGAGTGATGCTATGTACTCCTGTCGGGGAGCCACCAAATTGCTACCTAACTGACATATGCAGACAGGCTGTCGCTCATATCGTACTTATACATATCGTAATGTTCTCAACAAAGTCACTCCTCTGGTACATAACTCATCTAGCCAATTTGACGGGAGCAAAGGACTATCGGAAGATGCACGACATCTTCACGAATGGTATTGGGTGCGGTCTGTGAATTTGCCTTACACTGATGGCTAATGACTTGCATACCTAATTAGACTACCAAACACAGCCGAAAGTCCCGCTCTGAAACATTCACGCTCTACAGTGCCCAAACTGCGCGTTTCCAAACAGAGGCCCGCGCTTGGAAAACAAGTCAGTTTCAGACCCCGCACAGCATCTCCGGCATTATTCTGCTACTCCACAAGAAATTGTACACATTATGTGGTAGAGTACTTTGTACCAGTATCAGCGGCTTTGTGTCCTGTTTTATTCGCGTATGTGGCCAGAGTAAGACGACTGTCTACACAGGTATGACGGAGCAATGGAAATATAGAACTTCTCGAAAGGTTCAGTCCAAAGTTATAAGCGAAAATGTGAAAACTTCCATACTCCCGTAAGTCTGTTGACGATAAAATTCCAGAAAGATATATTTTCACAATAATTACGTTGATCTGCGCAACTCGCACGAAGTTTGAGTGACGTTGGTGTTGCTCGAACAGTGAGAGCATTCTTGCCAGGTCGTCGTCTTCAGTCATGTATACAAGATAGAAGACTTTTCAATTGACGTCACCAGAAGTTGTCAGGTGGGACTGGATCAGCTACAGTTCGTTGCCTTTGTATTGTAGTACAACTTCCCTGTTCCCGTTAACCGTTGGGGTAGTTTTAGAAACACGACGTCTCCGGTGATTCTTGAAGGTCATCGTCTTCAGTCATGTATACAAGATAGAAGACTTTTCAATTGTCGTCACCAGAAGTTGTCAGGTGGGACTGGATCAGCTACAGTTCGTTGCCTTTGTATTGTAGTACAACTTCCCTGTTCCCGTTAACCGTTGGGGTAGTTTTAGAAACACGACGTCTCCGGTGATTCTTGAAGGTCATCGTCTTCAGTCATGTATACAAGATAGAAGACTTTTCAATTGACGTCACCAGAAGTTGTCAGGTGGGACTGGATCAGCTACAGTTCGTTGCCTTTGTATTGTAGTACAACTTCCCTGTTCCCGTTAACCGTTGGGGTAGTTTTAGAAACACGACGTCTCCGGTGATTCTTGAAGGTCATCGTCTTCAGTCATGTATACAAGATAGAAGACTTTTCAATTGTCGTCACCAGAAGTTGTCAGGTGGGACTGTATCAGCTACAGTTCGTTGCCTTTGTATTGTAGTACAACTTCCCTGTTCCCGTTAACCGTTGGGGTAGTTTTAGAAACACGACGTCTCCGGTGATTCTTGAAGTATCCCCGGCACACTGAATACTCCATGTGGCTTCGGGACTGCTTATGGATGACGTCGACGCCTTCTCATGATATTTCGACTGCGGGGAAATGTTCTCACGATATGCACACTTCAGTAAATCGGGCTTACTAGTAAGTTTTGATATCTCTCTCTCTTCACAGAGGTCCCTCTCATGTATTCGTTGTCACTCACTGGCAGTAAATTCAAAGCCGACATTAGAGGGCTCTTTCATCATGCCCTTTACTCAACTTACTTTTTATACCACAGTGAACATTGCGAACAAATTGATGGTGTTGCCGTGGATAGGCCTCTCTCCCTCTGGATGCAAACTTTTTTTATGAAAAAAATTGAGAACAAGGCGCTCGATTCGGTAGAAGGTAAACCAAAAGTCTTGTGACGATACGTAGATGATACTTCTATAGTGTAGCTCCATGATGAAGAGGAACTTTCACGACTACCACAATTTCTAAATTCAAACCACCAGACATCCTGATTTACGATGGAAGTGGAAAAAGGCGGCAGCTTACCGCTGTAGGTGCCTTAGTCGGTCGGAAAGTAGATGGGCCATTGGGCATTTCGTTTTGCGTAAGCCCACTCATACGGACCTATATTTGCAAGCGTCTAGCTACTCTCACCTTTCACGAACTGTGAATGTCCTCCTAACGTTGATGTACCCGGCACATGTTGTGTCTCGTAAAAGCAGACTTGCAAAGTAACTGGAATACCTAGAATCTGTGGTCAGGGACAATGGACACTCTCCACGTCAAATTAGTAAAGCCTTAACGAGGAATAAAATGACCATTCACAAGTTAAAGAGCTGTTTGAGTCCAGGATGTGCCTCGCATACGTGGTCAATACATCTTCTAATTACTGTGTTACGAAAATATTGGTCTCGATGAGATGATTTTCTTCTTTTTTTTATTTTATTCCAATCCCCATCGGGGCGGTCTTGAGATTCTTCCAAGATTCAGTTATTAAGGAATTTGTGGAAATACGTTTGGAAGGAGATCTTATAAATCGTGTCGGCGGCTTTCAGCTTTATAAGGCATAGGACCCGGTGGTTTCTTTCAAATCTTCAGAAAGACAAAACTTTACGCCTAATGACAAGTCTAGCGGCAGTTAATTTCTTGAACAACGAATTTTAGCTTCGTGGGCCCGCAATTCAACAGAGAGCGTGCATGCAATATCAACGTTGCGCATGCGCCTGCGTTCCTCGGATGCAGCACAATTCGACAGAGGGCGCTGAACTCTGCAGAGGTCGGTCTTGCAGCGGTAACTTAAGCGCATGCGCTACTGCGTCAGCTTGTGGGCCTAAATTTAGCGACGTACACGGGCAGTCACCAGTGTACAACTCACCTATAGATGGCTAAATGGTTGTCAGTCAAATATTGTGGCAAGATGCTGACGCCATCCGGCTGCAAGTCCGAAATTCCATGGAATGATGTCTCCTACGGGGACACGTGGCCCAATACGACCTGTCACCTATACTAAAGTGCCAATTTGTTTACTTTTAAAGGAAAACAACGCCTCCCTATTCCATAAATATCAGTCCTTAATTTACCGGAAGAGGTTTAAAAACTAAAGGGTGATGCGATCTGATGAAACTTCCTGTGTCCATGTACACTAATTGCGACAAAAATTTATTAGCCGATCAGGCCAAACAGAGTCCATGATTTTAGTGGTAGATTTATGTAGCTCTTAGACATGGATTGCAGCACTCAGAACACAAGACGTAATCATGTTTCATGTTGCAGCATTCATCAGCTGACCCATAAGAAATGTGAAAAACTGAGATTTTACTTATATTCAGTCTTGTCGACGAAGCTTGACGAAATGTGGTTATACGATCTCTTCAGATAACCATGTATTGGACTGAATTTGGAAAACTGAAGTAGACCCGTTTCTTCTTGATGTATTAGACTTTTAATGATTGTCGTAGCCGGCCAGGGTGGCCGAGCGGTTCTAGGTGCTACAACCAGGAACCGCGCGACCGCTACGGTCGCAGGTTCGAATCCTCCCTCGGGCATGGATATATGTGATGTCCTTAGGTTAGTTAGGTTTAAGTAGATCTAAGTTCTAGGGGACTGATGACCTCAGAAGTTAAGTCCCATAGTGCTCAGAGCCTTTTGAACTTGCCGTAACGTTCTAGATGAGCGTTGTGCAGGAATAACAGTCCTTTTGGGGTGTAGTACTAAGACTTTCATTTCGTAATAGTGTTAGAACTTGAGTTTTATGTGGCTTGTCTATTCATCCCTGGTGAAAACTTGGGTATATACTGACATAAGATGAGGGACAACTTCACTAAAATCTACGAAAAGTCACTGCTCCTGGTCTCCTCGGTCTATACTATGTTTCGCCTTTGTATGGGGCAAACATAAAAAAATATCACTTAAATGGCATAAAATAGCATGCTGTCATATGCAGATGGTCATATGCCCAAAATAAGTATTTTAAGATGAGTCATTGATCTGGTGGAGGTGTGACGGCATTTTTTTCCATACTTATATATCTAAAAAAAACATAAAATTTTCCAGTCATTGCTGAAAATATTGACATAGCATCTGCCCTTCATTTGTAACGTGATTAAATTGCTGAAATCATTTGCTTCTGTAGCGCTATTTATTTATAATGTCTTTAGTTTCAAAACGCAAAGCACTATCGGTAAAAGAGGAAAATGAAAAGAAAGAATATGGGTAATCAATGTAAATATCTTAAAGATTCTCCCAGACCGGAAACTGAAATTGTGCTGTGTGTATATTAACGGAATACTTGGTAATCATTCACATTAGCAGTAAACGTGTTATAGGCAGGAGAAGCACTTCTCATTAAACGTCATGCCTACGCTCATAGCTCTCAATAAACGTTTCACTTGTATGGCATGGTTTCATGCTCGAAAAGGAAGGTTTATCTCAGCTCTAATAACAATGAGTATTTTCCTGGATCCCTTTTTTTCATTATTTACCATCACTGCAAACTGGGGAAGATAGTATCTCAAATCAAGAACACAGCACAGACGCGCGAAAAGAGTGCCTTGTTTGAAAGGGCGCGCTAGACTAGCAGCGCCCGTTGCGGAAGGCCGTGGAGGCTCTTCAAGTAGTTCGCAGAGCCGCCGACAGAGAGCAGCAGGCGCCGGCACCAGCTCCGCGAGAGAGGAAAAGGGGGCGTTCTGCCGCAACTCTGCCGCAGTTCGCGTGAAGCAATATATCACATGAGTCAGAGTCTGTTTTCTGCTTCATTATACAACCGTGGGTCATTTCCTTTTTAAAATTTCATTAACGTAGTGTCTTTAATCCGATTTATAGTAGCGTTTATTTAAAATGTTGGGCCACATTATCTGCATCGTTGATTGTGTGAATGAAATACTTCGTCAGTTGCTCTTAACGCTTGGCTCAACGTTGTCTGGCAGTATTCAAGCACCATTAGTTACAGCGTCTCTATTATATTTTGTGGTTCTCTAGTCTTTTCTTCTTGTGATAGTCATGTTTCAAATATTAGTTTATAGTGAACGGTGAATTTCGTGACAGACAGACACTGAAAATGAAAGCTACGATGTGGATATTAACACGATTTTCGCTGATAGTGCCGCAAGCTAGTACCCTTTGTCATACTACAAATAGAATTATGTAACTTCAGCATGCCCCATCTGGAGATGAGCCTGAAAAAATTGCCTGAAAAAACAGTCAATGGAAATAAACAAATTTTTCGTAAATAACTGGTTGCTGTTTTCTATGTTTATAGTCAATTAATATGCAATCACGGTGTTCAACAATATCTGTAATGGATTAGTTTAAAACATTGCTCACTTTTCACTCTTCATAATAAATAAGGATCCCCAAAGTGCATTTCATGGGATTCCCAGCACAGTACAGTTTACATCAACACAGTTTTCGTTAGTAACTGTAAAAAACACTCACCAGTACAAACCAAGCCGTGGTTTCCCCATTCATTCATTAGCGAACTTTCTTATACACTGTGTGATCAAAGGTATCCGGACACCTGGCTGAAAATGACTTACAAATTCGTGGCGCCCTCCATCGGTAATAATGGAATTCACTATGGTGTTGGCCCACCCTTAGCCTTGATGACAGCTTTCACTCTCGCAGGCAACGTTCAATCAGGTGCTGGAAGGCTTCTTGGGGAATGGCAGCCCATTCTTCACGGATTGCTGCACTGAGGAGAGATATCGAAGTGGGTCGGTGGGGCGTGGCACGAAGTTGGCGCTCCAAAACATCCCAAGGGTGTTCTACAGGATTCAGGTCAGGACTCCGAGCAGGTCAGTCCATTACAGGGATGTTATTGTCGTGTAACCACTCCGCCACAGGCTGTGCAGTATGAAGAGGTGCTCGATCGTGTTGAAAGATGCAATCGCCATCCTCGAATTGCTCTTCAACAGTGGGAAGTAAGAAGGTGCTTAAAGCATCAACGTAGGCGTGTGCTGTGATAGTGCCACGCAAAACAACAAGGGGTGCAAACCCCCCTAAATAAAAAACACGACCACACCATAACACCACCGCCTCCGAATTTTACTGTTGGCACTACACCCGCTGGTAGATGACGTTCACCGGGCATTCGCCATACCCACACCCTGCCATCGGATCGCCACATTGTGCACCGTGATTCTCCACTGCACACAACGTTTTTCCACTGTTCAAACGTCCAATGAGTACGCTCCTTACACCAAGCGAGGCGTCATTTGGCATTTACCGGCGTGATGTGTGGCTTATGAGCAGCCGTTCAACCGTTAAAATCCAAGTTTTCTCACCTCCCGCCTACCTGTCATAGTACTTACAGTTTATCCTGATGCAGTTTGGAATTCCTATGTGATGGTCTGCATAGATGTCTGCCTATTACACATTACGACCCTCTTCAACTGTCGGCGGTCTCTGTCAGTCAACAGACGACGTCGGCCTGTTTGCTTTTGTGCTGTACCTGTCCCTTGACGTTTTCAATTCACTATAACATCGGAAACAGTGGAGCTAGGGATGGTTAGTAGTGTGGAAATCTCGCGTTCGGACGTATGACACTGGTGACACCCAACAACCTGACCACGTTCGAAGCCCGTGAGTTCCGCGGAGCGCCCCATTCTGCTCTCTCACCATGTGTAATGATTACCGAGCTCGCTGATAAGGAGTACCTGGCAGCAGGTGGCAGCACAATGCACTTAATATAAAAAAACGTATGTTTTTGGAGGTGTCCGGATAGTTTTGATCACATAGTGTACCAGCTGTCACGTTCATCAGTCCGGTAAGTTCATAAACAGCACCTGTGATTATTAGAGAATCATAATTAGACTTGAAGAACCGTCTTAGCTTGATCTTCGATAAAACTACCTTCCACCCTCTTCCCTTGCAGTGTTTGCTGAATTTTACCTCCTTTCATACGTGTCGCGTCTCAGATTACGTGTCTGTGCTACATAATTAATCTCTCTCTTCGTCTCTCTTCCCCCCCCCCCCTCTCCTCTCTCTCTCTCTCTCTCTCTCTCTCTCTCGCTCTCCACAATGGGACAGCAGCCTTGTTTCTTCCTTCTTTTTGGGATTTTGTAATTGCCTTCTTATTCTAATAAGCATTTCCACATCACGTGTGCACTGTATCTTGCTTTTCACTTTACTTCGTGTTCAGTTCAAATTAGTGTTCACAAACACTTAGCGAAGATCTTTTTAAAAAGCTTCTTATTCAACTCATTGAGTCCGAAAATGACTTGCCTTCGCGATAAATATAAAGAAGAATCGTAATGAGGATTCTAACTTAAATAGCACAATCCCTCATAGCAGGTTCTTACATACACATTTATACTCTCCAGAACACTACGAAGTGTACGTTGCGCCATATATTCAGCATCCGTCACGTTCCATGCACAGATTGAGCATGATAAGAAAGACAGCCTGAACAACTCTGGGCTGCTATTACTTTAATGTTACCTTCACTATCACTACAAGATCGGTACGCAAGTGAAATGTTTCTAGTTTCTAAGCAGGTTTTCCCCAGAGATAACGCGTTTTTCGTATAGTACCTGTCAGTTAATAATTTGCGAACATCACATTTTTGTATAAACAAAGCTAATTGTGGCTTTTCATCAGTGTTGTCAAATGCTACTACTTTCTTGCGTTTACTGAAATGCGAAATTATATCTTTTGGCACATTAGGGATTAATTGCCAGTGTCTGAACACAGTTGACATTTGTTCAGTTTATAACTGGGTTATGATTAACCTTTCTCCTGCACAACTGCATCATCTATCTGAGATGGATACTAACACTAATAACAGTAATTATAGTAATGGTTATTTCACAGACCGTGCAAGTTGGTGCAATGGTTAGCAAACTAGGCTAGCATTTGGGAGTACGACGGTTTAAATTCTGATTTAGCTTTTCCGTGATTTCCCTAAATCGCCCCAGACAAATGCCGGGATTGTACCTTTCAAATGGCCGCTTGTGCCCCACCCCCAACGAACTCGATGTCGCCGGGACGGTAAGCCACAGTCTTCCTTTCATCCAGTATGTTGCAGCTCTCTCGGATACGCCCGACACTAATCTAGTGCCTGTAAATGGCTCTCCATCTAGAGTAACATATTGTGTTCAGGGTGTCAAGAAATTTCCCACCCAGTGGTAAGCCTCGTTAGATGTCCCACACGACTTAGTCATTGTTTTAGTAGACGTCCGTGTGACACTGAATTAAAAGCTTTTGAAATGTATCTGTTCAAATATAACTTAAGCAATCGATTTTTTTAGTCTGTTACGCCCATGTGGGTTTCGTGTATGATACGGAATAAAAAGTAACGCTTTGCGCATGCCCAGAGCACACATCATGTAGCTGACGTATTGTCCTCTGCCATATGGCGTCATCTGAACGCAGCGTGGAGGTAAGGTCGCCAGTTCAAAGAACTGAAAAGCTGGGCTCGGCGTTGTATTTAGCCAGACATTTCGCCCTAAAAGCCAGACTACCTATTTTAAATAGAAATAGTCAATTGCGTATTTTGAAAAAATTGGGTAAACAGCCATATAATTTAGCAATTATGACAGTCATCTTCCTAAGATAATATTATGTGCAGCTAAAAGTTTTTCATTCAGCGAATGAGGAATAACACTGGACACAGACATAAGGATAACACAGACTGTTTATGTCATCGTTAAAAAGCGTAACAAAAGCAACACATGCCGAATTTGTGTATAACTATCCGGGTATGACCGTAAAAAGCCGGACATGTCCGACCAAGGCCGAACACCTATCAGGTCGGATTGAGGGAGGACATAGAAGCAATTCGGAGGCGGGCTGCTAGATTTGTTACTTGTAGGTTTGATCATCACGCGTGTGTTACGGAAATGCTTCAGGAACTCGGGTGGGAGTCGCTAGAGGAAAGAAGGCGTTCTTTTCGTGAATCGCTACTGAGGAAATTTAGAGAACCAGCATTTGAGGCTGACTGCAGTACAATTTTTACTGCCGCCAACTTACATTTCGCGGAAAGACCACAAAAATAAGAGAAGAGAGATAGAGCTCGTACAGAGGCACATAGGCAGTCATTTTTCCCTCGTTCTGTTTGGGAGTGGTACTGGGAGAGGAGATGCTAGTTGTGGTACTAGGTACCCTTCGCCACGCACCGTATGGTGGATTGCGGAGTATGTATGTAGATATAGATGTAGATGTAGAGCACCTGACAACCCTATATTGTGGGGCATGGGTTCAGAACACGGCTCTCCTGGCCGTTGTAATCTCCATCACGATGCTGAGTGGAGCCCCAGCGACACTGGTCCACCGGAACTCTTTCTTGTACGGCAAGCTGCAGATTTCATGTACAACTGGTTTTCAGCTTTCATCAGTCATCGAACTCGCCCATTAACACAATCATTAGAGTGCAATCAAGTGTTCTCACGTAAGTAATTTATTGAACAAAATTCTAGAACATGGGCTGATTTATTTGTTCACGTCGACTGAAAGCTTTGTCGCTATCTTCCGAGCGAGCGGCGAACTGTCGCTTTTTATTTTCAGTCGTGCTTTTCTCTGCAGAAGAGAAATGAGGGCGCGTCACACCTCTGACGCATACGCTTTTTCTCCTAGTGTCGATAAAAGCACAGCGCGATCACAAAAAGCCGACAGCCAAAGACTCGGGTAAAAGACGGTTGAAAGATTTGTTAGCTGAAAAGCCGACCGAGGAAGAAAATAACGATCTACCCTCCCGAAAGGTTAACGAAGAAGCACTATTATTTGTTTGTGCTTTGTAAATCAGTCATCATTGTACACAGATACAGTGGTTACATTGTCATACAAAGAAAGACATGGCGCAACGGCCAGCACACTTTTTCTTTTTAAGCGCATTTCACTTTCTTCCCAGAGCGGGGGGGGAGGGGCGAGTCTTATCAGATAGAGCTATTTCTCAGTCAAGAGTGTACAATACAGCTTTAGCTTTCTTCTTTACTAACAGCACTTGCAGTAGTGCTTTTCTATAACACTACAAAAATTTTACGGTAATTTTTGATTTAACAATTAGCCTAGTTAAGAATTACGTAAGATAGTAAAAATACTAAAATACATCGTTGGGTTATCCGTATTTAAAAATGTAGATCTATCAGGAATAGATTGACGCATACGTGAATTATACTGACAGATCAAAATAGGGAGACAAGTCAATGAAAAAAGAAATTTTGTTGAGTCCTTTGGCTTTGACAGTGTTAACAAAAGTATTAATTACAGGTATAAAGTGACTAATATGTGTAATAAAGGGGGAGTTACTAACAATTGCCACCTAGAATAACTCCGAAAGTATGATAGTAGCTGCAAAGTTTGTGGGATAACAGGGGTCATAATATGACGTTGGTTTTTGTTGCTAGGTGGGGTCAGGTCAGAGATATCAAGGTCAACGTTGTATTTTTTTAAAAATGGGATGCTGTAGTCTGGTACTTATTTTCTGTTACCGGCTATCGAGACGATTCCAATTATGTGTAGCAGTAGGGTCTTTGTAGGTCAACGAAGGTCAAAAAGGTGGCATGAACGTCCATTTACAGAAGTGACGACCATTGGTATCAAAGCAGTGCTGCAATCTTCATCTTATGGAATGAGTGGTATTTCTTATCACGCCGGCACTTTTTTTTTACTAATAATGTTTTAATGTCTAAAGTCGTAAAATAACAACTTACCCTAACTTGGGGCAAATTGTTAATATCCCGGGGTAAGTTGTTACCATATTTATTAAAGCTATTATTTGTGAAATAAAAACAATAAATAATTAAACCATGTCTGTTTATTTAAGTAATAGTCAACAATGTCGCACGAATAATCAGGCTATATAACAAGTAACTGTAATTTGTACTTAAACAATTATTAACTCTTTAGGAATTAACAGCTTATCAAATAACTTGTAAATACTCAGCCTCGATAATTCAGTCTTCAATCATACTGACTTTGTCCTAGGCTGAAAATATCTATCATATTGCCGTCATAGGCAGAAAACATATATATTTATAATTAATTAATCATCAGAAGATATATCACAATCATAGTTCGGGCATAGGTAGATTAATAAGGCTTGATTCTGGCTACATCTGAAATGGACCCAGTTTTTTCATTCTTGACACTGAACCCATTCTTTCCCAGAACGTGAATTAGAGTAACTGTAACAGCACACTAGGCAATAATACTCTAAACTGTCCTCTTCACTCTCAAATCTTTCACTACTCGTTAGTAAAACCTGTTGTTTAACAGACTTCCCCTCCACTTTATCTTTTTCTTTTCCATTTCCTTGCGTTTTTTTGCCTTTTCCTTTTACTTTATTTTTTCTGACTTTTTCATTTTTTAAGTTCACTTTCCTTTTCTTGCTTTGTTCTTCTGCTAAGGTTTGTTTTACTGGAGTATCGGTTAAAATAGCGGATTTTCTATGACGTCTCTTGTTTGTTCCTATCCTTGACGGTGTCTTCGGGAAAGTACGTTCTGCTTGAAAGGGACTTGATCTCCGAGTCGTTCTTCTATGACACCAGAAGATGCAGACGGATTAATAACTCCTGATGGCCCTGGGGCATCAACGATTTGTCTTGTATCTGTACTAACGTTTACAATTTCAGATGCATTAGCGTCTATGTTAGTAACCGTCTCTGATACTGCTTCCGACCTATTGGTGATGATGTCATGTGAAATGCGTAAAGCCACATCTGAAGCGTTTATTAAAGCTAAAGAGCGATCTGTAACATACGATGGTCGTCTTCTGTAAAAACGCTGAGGTCATAAGGCCAAATGTCAGCTTTTCTGAAAGCGCTCATTACGTTTATGGGAGTCACTGCACGAGGTTGCGGGTATCTAACAATTTCTGGGATCTCATATATCGACATTGTCTTGCCAGGCCAATTGTCCTGATGCTTTGCGCAATAGCTTTTGAAAGATGCTTTTACTCCAACATCCAATGGCTGTAGGCGGTGTGTATAATGAGGCGGGAATGACAGCATTATAATGGAGTTAGATTTTGCATTTTCCGCCACGTTGATATCAGTATGAGATTGGTGATTATCGAGCAATAACAAAATCGGATTTGCACGTGATGGTTTAGTATTTTTGATAAAATGATCCACATATTTCACGAACTCTGTAGCTGTCATCCATCCTGAACTGTTTCCTGCACCAACAGACTCTGGTGGTCCACCTTTTATAAACAAATCCTTGTATTTAAGCCTTTGGAAAATAAACATGGGAGGAACTGCATGACCTAATGCATTTACTGCCAATTCCACTGTAACCAATGTCCCTAGTGCAGCAGATACTATGGCTCCAACTTGCTTCATTCCCTTCTTGGCAATAATTTTCCTCGGGTTTAGCAGTGTGGTAAAACCTGTTTCATCTAAATTATGTATTCTTGAAGGTGGAAATTTATATTTATCCAACACTGTGATCAGCTTTCTAAAAACGTTCGGTAACATTGGGTTTGTGAAATGATGTCGCCCTGCTGGCACTCGTTGACTCCGATGTTCGTACTGGCAGGTGAGGATGTCTTTTAAAAAACCAGTCAGCCAGTCTGGATCAGATTTTTATTTTTTTACACGATGGTGGAATATTGCGAGCATTTAATTTCAGTGCACATTCATACGCTAACTTTTGGACTTCTTCCGGCTGAAGACCAAAGAAAATTAAAGTACATTGCAACAGATATTCTGCTAACTTGCCTTCCTGTTCCTCAGTAAAGACTAATTTTACTTTTTTGTAACCAATCGCGATATTTTCTACATTAAATTTTAGCTTTCTGACAAATGTGTATAAAGTCATATGACAAATATCTATTTCTTTGGCAACAGTTTTTATTTTCCTGTCATCGGTGAGAACTACATCTTTTGCTTTTTGCATCAGCTCCTGTGACACAGAACCTCGTGTTGTTTTTCGGGTATACGTCCTTATACTACAAAAGAAAACAATAACGATATTTATATTCCATTGGTGGTACAGATGAATTGTGGCAAGTTGTTCCGAGGTCACAACGTGCCCCCGAAAAACGAAACATCTAGCCCCAATCACACATGTTGAAATAAAAGCAAGATATTGGTTACGTTACGAAACTTAGATAATATACGCATTGTGTACCAAAACAGTAGATAAATCCTTGCAATAAAACACTGAACCACTGAAGGTTACTCGTTAAAATTCGTGAGATAGATCAACAATACCAAATACGAAAATATTTACTTACGTGAACCATCGACGCACATGCTGTCGTTCCAATGTTCCGGGGACCACTAGCCTGTTTATCATAGCTGTCGTCGGTGCGCTGTGGCGTTTCATTTCACGACGTGTTTACTTCATATTCATATCTCTTTCCCTCACGGAGTTAGTTTAGTCGGAACAACTTACCTCGGTAACTTCTAGCCCCGCTCTCCCCTAGTAGCCGAGCTCGGCGTCGCTTAACTTCGGTGACCGGCCGGGAATCAGTGTTAGCAGTGCAGCAAGCCCATTGGCATTTTCTTAATTGCATACTGGTTGAAACAGTATAGGGCTGGGTTGATTGCGTTAATTTGCGGAGGAGACCAAACTGCGAGGTCATCAGTCTCATGGGATTAGGGAATGATGGGGAAGGAATTCAGCCGTGCCCTTTCAAATGAACCATCCCGGAATTTGCCTGAAGCGATTTAGGGAAATCACGGAAAACCTAAATCAGGATGGACGGATGGGGGATTGAACCATCGTCCTCCCGAATACGATTCCAGTGTGGTAACCACTGCGCCACCTTGCTCGGTCGAAACAGTATAGGCCTTATAGTAACATCGTGCAGTACAGTGAGATCAACAGGTCAAGAACGATTAGGAGGAGGGTATACTGTGTGAGGGATGCGGATTCTTGGGACTGGGGCGAAAGTAGGAGGGTGCAGCCGCATTTTATTTTAATGTTTGTGTGTTAGAGTGAGTGCTCTGAGTGTGTATGTCACTGTTTGTTCAAATGGCTCTGAACACTATGGGACTTAACATCTGAGGTTATCAGTCCCCTAGAACTTAGAACTACTTAAACCTAACTAACCTAAGGACATCACATACATCCATGCCCGAGGCACGATTCGAACCTGCGACCGTAGCGGTCACGCGGTTCCGCACTAAAGCGCGTAGAACCGCACAGCCACACCGGCCGTCTCAGTATATATATATATATATATATATATATATATATATATATATATATATATATATATATATATATATATATATATGTGTGTGTGTGTGTGTGTGTGCGTGCGTGCGTGCGCTAGCTTGTGTATGTGCTGTTGTGTGTGTACAGGCTGTTACTTGGCGTCGAGGTGGGGTCATGGTGGGACGAGGTTTGGGAGGGATGCAGTCGGGTTTTGCGCCACTGTTGGCGCTGGACGTATGTATTTGAATTTTGGGCCTCGCTTTTACCTTACCCTAGTTGCCAGTAGATCCTCCTTGTCCCGTCTTTTCATCAGAATGTGTCTGCCATACTTGGCTCGTAGTTTAGTTAGTACTGCTCGTAGAGGTTCTACGTTTTTGATGTCATATACATCGTTACTTTATGGAGGACTCCCATTCGTGAGGAAGGTGGTTCAGATCCACTCCCAGCCATACAGATTTACATCTCCTGTGGTCTCCCTAAGTCGCGGGAGACAAATACCGAACGAGTCCTTCGCCATCCTTCCACAATTCCGAGTTCGCGTTCAGTCTCTAATGACATCGTCGTCGACGCGATCTCGGGTTCCAGTCTTCCCATTTCTTTCACTTTGTGACGTACTTTCAAACCTAACCTGAGCGGTCGTTGAAAACCCATTTATCGCCTGATTAGTTAAGCAACCGGTATGTCTGTTATGTGAAAGACCCATGTTCGATCGTCGGTGGGAGGACAAGAACAGCACGATAATGAAGGAGCTACAGTAGTGTGCAAAACGTAAGGACGAAAGTAATTTTCTCAGGATATGCTACTGCCAACACTTTGCCCACCTGACTTCTAGTATGGCTGAATGACATTTTGAGAAATAGCTTTTGTGTTTTATCCAAATGATATTTGTATGTATGTCTGTTTGTCTGTAACTGTTATGCCCTAAACTGTCTGGTTAGTGTGGAGATTAGTCTCTAATCTGAAGCACATGGGTATTGTGTACCTAGAGGTGAATTAGATGGTAGGTCGATGTGGAAGTCTTCTCACAGAACTCTTCTGACTTCATTTTGATGTAAGTGTAGATCGGTGATTCTTCTAATGGGTTCTTAGTGTGTGTGTTTGGCGTGTATCGGTCTGCATCGGCAATGAGGCGGAGAATTCTGTTTTGGAGTCTCTGAAGTTTCTGCAGATGCCAATATATAGTCATTGACCAAACTTCAGATCCATACAAAATAGTAGGGAGGATAACAGACCTGTATAGTCTTAGTTTCGTCAGTATGTTACGCCCCCCCCCCCCTCGCTCCCCCTTCCCCCCGCCACCCACCCCCCACCCCCGTCCTTTAGGCGTGGGTACAGTTGAGCTAAAGCAGTGAGACCTCTGCTCCTGAATCTATCTATCTGCTTTGCGAAGGTTATGCGTTTATCCAGCAAAAAATCGAAATAAGTAGTTGAGCTGCTCTATTCTATTTGTTTGTCGGCATCAGAACTCTGTCTATTTGGGGATGTAACTTCCTCGTGAACATGACAGCTACGGATTTCTCGGGATTTATCCTGATTTTCCGTAAGTTGCACTATTTCACAATTGTGTCCAGGTGCTCCTGTAGCTTTGGTGCTATGAAGTCGAGGTTACTGTTACTTTTGCAAACCACAGTGTCATCGGCGTACAGCGCTATCTCACCACCTGGCAACGTTGACGCGCCGTTAGTGTATAGCGAGTATAATATGGGGCCCAGAACTGAGCCCTGCAGAGCTCCTGTCACGGAGTTCCTGATGGTGCTTACATGCTTGCCGCACCTAATAGAATACTGCCTACCCGTTAGAAAGGAGTCTGTCATGTTGACCAAATGTCATGGAATGTCTGACTGGGATAGCTTGTAAATTAAGCCATCATGCCAGACTTTGTTGTGTGCTTTCTCCTGTGCTGTGTTCCCGGTCTCTTGCCCTGCATATGTGTTCCACCAGACGCAGAGATTGGTGAATGGTGCTGCGCTCGGTGGTGATTGTGTTATTTCTTGTAGGAATCAGGAAAGAGTTCTGAGGCTACGACACACTTGTACTTTCCCTAGGAAGCACAGGAGTAATACGGGTTTATAGCTTTGTGGAAGGATAAGGTTCTTATTGTGTTTAGGTAGGGTTGTAACCTGAGCATGTTTCCAGGCAGTTGGGAAGTAGGTTAGGGAGAGACACAGGTTGTATAGTGTAGTGAGGTAGGGGACTGCGGTGGGAGGGAGACACTTCAGATTTCGGACTCGGACCTTGTCAGCACTCGGGTATTTATTTTTCCCTAAGCGCCTGATCTAAGCACACACAAGTCGATCGGAAACCGGCATAAATTCTGTCTCTGGCCTCTCTTGCCTCAATTGAGCCACTCGTCCGACTATTATTTCTTTTTGCCTGTCACTCCCGTCATCCTCGATAACGTGAGTGCGGAATTGTAACTCTAGCAATGTCGTCAATACTTCTGCCTTTTCCTTGTCGTCATGTACTGGCCCATTTGGACCTCGGAGTGTCCTGTCTACCCTGGAAGTATCCTTCAGAATTTTCATTACCATCCATACTTGGATCGTGTCTTGCCCGACATCCCTGAGTTTCTCTTCTTAGAAGATGTCTCTGTGGTCTGTCATGAGCACAACTCTGGAGGACAGTTGTACAACTGATGTGTCCACCTCTCTTTCATTCCGCTTTTGGTGTATGACTACAGGTGTTGTCCCACCAGGCGATATATTGTTCCCAGTTAGTCTGATATGTTATTTTTGCCACCATTCGGAGTGTGTCTTCGACACTGACACATTACAGGACAACCGAACTGTGGTCTGAGTTCAGCTCGTAGCGTACTGTTAGCACAGCTCTGCAAGGCAGGCATTTGCAGAGGAAGACAAAATGGTTCAAATGGCTCTGAGCACTATGGGACTTAACATCTGAGGTCATCAGTCCCCTAGAACTTAGAACTACTTAAACCTAACTAACCTAAGGACATCACACACATCCATGCCCGAGGCAGGATTCTAACCTGCGACCGTAGCGGTCGCGCGGTTCCGGACTGAAGCGCCTAGAACCGCTCGGCCACCAGCGGCCGGCACAGGATGACATCTAGGATGTCTGGTGCGCAGTCAGGGTTGTAGGGGGTGTGAGTAGGCTAGTCGGGAGCACTTACCTCACTTGGGGATTGATATCGATAACCCTCCTAGATCTCTAAACGCTGCCATTTGTAGTGCTGCACTTCCAGTCCACTCTTTTGGAGTTCAAGTCCCTTGCTATAATAACTCTTTCGCCGATGTCGAACAATCTCTGAAGGTGCTGTGGGCCGTAATTTCTCTGCGGGGGCTTGATGCAGAGACTATCTTAATCATTTGCTTGCCGATTTTTAACTCTACACGCATATTGGCATATTTGGCATATTTATTGTATGGTGGCAAATTTTCCGCCTCACAATGACGGAGACACCACCTGCGCGGTCTCGCCTATCGACCCTGAGAACAGAGTAATTACACACGTTAAACCGATCGGTCGGTGAATGACGCATCTGCTGAATTCAGAGACTGCTTACACCACGCTTGTCCGCCCTATTCTGGAGTATTGCTGTGGGGTGTGGGATCCGCATCAGGTGGGACTGACGGTTGACATCGGAAAAGTACAAAGAAGGGCAGCTAGTTTTCTATTATCGCGAAATAGAGGAGATAGTGTCGCAGACATGATACGTGAATTGGAGTGGCAGTCATTAAAACAAAGGTGTTTATCGTTGCGACGGGTTCTCCTCATGAAATTTCAATCACCAGTTTTCTCCTTCGATTGCAAAAACATTCTGTTGGCACTCACCTACATAGGGAGAAATGTTCATCACGATAAAATAAGAGAAATCAGGGCTCGCACAGAAAAAGTTAAGTGCTCGTTTTTCCCGCGTGCCGTTCGAGAGTGGAACGGTAGAGAGACAGCTTGAATGTGGTTCATTGAACCCTCTGCCAGGCACTTTATTGTGAATAACAGAGTAATAAAGTAGATGTAGATGTAGATGTAGACGTAGATGCAGGTGACATCTATGGCGTGCCTGTCTAGAAAGGACTCCAATTGCGGGATATTGGACCATACGCTATCGGCATTCCAAGTTAATAATTTGAACTCTCTTGTTCCATTACGATCCACTAAAGAAGAGTGATGTAGCTGCTTCTGCGATTATCAGCATTTTCACGAATCTATCTTTCGCGGAGCTGACCGCCGTTATAAAGTCTCTCTCACTTTTTGGACTGCTGCGCCCAGGGTGAGCCCCGTAAATAGCGTCCTGATATCTCGTGAGATCCTTCAGAAAACTTCCGAGATAGCTGCCCGCGCGTGGTGCCGAATGAGGCGGTGCCTGTACTGGGACTGTAGCTTCATTAGTTGCTACAGTAGCCTCTTCGGGAACTTCTGTTGGGGTGCGGGTGGGGGTGGTGTCGGTGGGAGTGTGGACAGGGTCGACAGCTGCACAGGCGCAGGAGTCGTCGCGACAGTAGAGACGGTGGTGGGGGGATCAGAGCTGCCCTACTTGCTCGCTTAGCCCGGAATTCTCCGGATTGAAGTTCGAAATTCGCCTTTGGCGAGTTTGAACACTTGAAGCAGCCGTTGTTGTAGGGGCAGTTTTCCGCTGCCTCTGGTTTTGTGTCAGTATCTGATGCACTTCGTAGCAGCGGTGGTTAGTTGGGTGGGAGGCTTTACAGTTGGCACAGTCTGGGGTTGACACTCTCTGGGGTTGGATGGCGTGGTGAGGTGGGGGCATGTGCGTTTAAAGGAGCTCTTGGAACTAGAGGACATTCGGCGAATCGAGTGGCCAGCCCGTTTCCCTAACTTAAATCCCATCGAGCACGCGAGGGATGCGTTGAAGAGACGTACAGCAGTACGTCCACATGCACCAACAACCCTTCAGCAGTTGTCAGCCACCCTGATGGCGGAATGGAATGCCCGACAACAACAATTCCTTACCAAGCTTACCGGCAGCATGAGACCACGATGCAAAGCATGCGCTGCCGTCCGTGGTGATCACACACCCTATTAAGAACCATGTCTCGCCTTTTGTAACGTCCAGGGGGCCATCGTATGTCGCGGTAACTTCGGCGTAATTATTGTCTTGGATTAAAAATGTCATTTCCGTCAACATCACTGCGTATTTCTTGTAGTTATCTTTTGTACTACACTGTAGCAGTTCTTTCTATGTGTCATTGATCTATGGTACTTGGCAATGACACATCGTGCGAACGTTACCTTGGTGCGTCAGTTTTTCATATCAGTGTACTTGAAGGGGCAACAGTGATTCCGCTTTGGAAAACCGTACGTTAGCGGCCGAGGGAGCATTGTGCTAACCGTATGTCCCTCAACAACGAACAGCAATGACGTCTTACTGAAGATGAGACGGCCGTCGGTGGTTGTGGAGTAACCCAATCCTGTATAGGTCTTCCTTTCGGCGTCGATTCGGTGAGGGTGGGATGAAGATCCCCGCTGGACCATTGAATTCTGAGTTTTCCACGGGTTCCCTAAATTGCTTGTGGCAAAAGCCGGAATTGTTCCTATGGAAAGAATAGGGCCGTTCCTGTTACGTCACTGTCCCGTCCGAATTTGTGCTGCGTTTGTAATGGTGTGATGGATCGCCATCATCAGAAGATTTGGTTACAATCTACTTTTCTTAATATTAACTGTACAGCTCACCGTGATGCACGATGTCTCTCTTGCAGCAACAGCTACGGAAGTTTGACGTCCAGTTCCGCGACGCTATGTCTCCTGGATTAATTCTGTTTAGTAAAGAACAGGGGCTAACGAACAATACTCAGGTCTTGGTCAAGCGAGGCTTTTTAAGCTATCTCCTTCCAATGAACCTCAGTCTGGCATCTGCCTTACCACAACTAGCTTTACGTGGTCATTTCATTTGAAATAAATCCATGCTCATATTCCAAAATATAAGGGCTGTGACTGTTTACAGTGATTCATTATCATTTATGGGTCTGTCCGCCATTTTAAGCATATTACGTTGTATTTGTTCAAACTGCCAGTCGTTGCACTAAGGGATGATGCTCATCATGTCTTTCTGCATTTCATTACAGTTGTCCGTCCTTGTGAATTCCCTATATTCAACGGCATCATCTACAGGTAATGAAAATTTCTTCCACATCCGGAATTAGAATTCATTACCGTCTGGGTCGAGACCTATTGAGGTATCGATCTCGGTAGTGAAACCAGACAACACATTTGTTGGAAACTCAGAACTTTTTGTAATCTCACACTAAATTCTAATACAAAAGATTTTGATAGAAATGATGGTGAAAATAACAGTGAGATGTGTGAACGCAGTGGCTAACTTCCAACCTAACAAATACACGCAGTATTCTCTCTACATTTGGCGAGTACGAATGTGGTCTACTGTTATCTAAGTTTTAAAAAATATTTTTAACATCGCTGAACTACTAATTACAGCATCCTACTTTCCCTAAATGCAGACGTGCTCGGTTTTGATTTGGTGCAGAGAAACACGCGTTTGAGCAGTTGTTACCGCATATGGCAGCCGTTGACAGCGATCTCGACATTCCGTCTCCACTGATATCTGCTGTCGCCGCATTACCTCCGATCTGCATTCCGCAGCTGTTTGCAGTGTTTGTTATAATGTCAGTCATCAGTCATTCGGCCTTTTACTCTACGAATCACTCGACGAGCTAGTGGGCAAGTTGAAACGTAATAGGTGTTACTGAAGGCGTTACTGCATGGCTAGCGTCAGTTCTCTTCGCCTGAACGAAAGGTACCTTATTCTCTTATGAGGAAATACGGATATCTTTCTCTTATATAGCTTTTCCCAGATATATAGGGTCAAAACAACACTGAAAGTAGAGAATCCTAAACTGAGTATTTTGAGATAAGAACCGCAATCGTAAGTAAATATTTCAGGCCATGTACATCTACATCTACATATATACTCCGCAATCCACCATACGGTGCGTGGTGGAGGGTACCTCGTACCACAACTAGCATCTTCTCTCCCTGTTCCACTCCCAAACAGAACGAGGGAAAAGTGACTTCCTATATGCCTCTGTACGAGCCCTAATCTGTCTTCTCTTATCTTTGTGGTCTTTCCGCGAAATGTAAGTTGGCGGTAGTAAAATTGAACTGCAGTCAGTCTCAAATGTTGGTTCTCTAAATTTCCTCAGTAGCGATTCACGAAAAGAACGTCTTCTTTCTTCTAGAGACTCCCACCCGAGTTCCTGAAGTATTACCGTAACACTCGCGTGATGATCAAACCTACCAGTAACAAATCTAGCAGCTCGCCTCTGAATTGCTTCTATGTCCTCCCTCAATCCGACCTGATAGGGATCCCAAACGCTCGAGCAATACTCAAGAATAGGTCGTATTAGTGTTTTATAAACGGTCTCCTTTACAGAGGAACCACATCTTCCCAAAATTCTACCAATGAACCGAAGACGACTATCCGCCTTCCCCACAACTGCCATTACATGCTTGTCCCACTTCATATCGCTCTGCAATGTTACGCCCAAGTATTTCATTGACGTGACTGTGTCAAGTGCTACACTACTAATGGAGTATTCAAACATTACAGGATTCTTTTTCCTATTCATCTGCATTAATTTACATTTATCTATACTTAGAGTTAGCTGCCATTCTTTACACCAATCGTGCCGGCCGCGGTGGTCTCGCGGCTCTAGGCGCGCAGTCCGGAACCGTGCGACTGCTACGGTCGCAGGTTCGAATCCTGCCTCGGGCATGGATGTGTGTGATGTCCTTAGGTTAGATAGGTTTAAGTAGTTCTAAGTTCTAGGGGATTGACGACCACAGCAGTTGAGTCCCATAGTGCTCAGAACCATTTGAACCATTTTTTTTTTTTTACACCAATCAGAATTCCTGTCCAAGTCGTCTTGTATCCTCCTACAGTCACTCAACGACGACACCTTCCCGTACACCACAGCATCATCAGCAAACAGCCGCACATTGCTATCCACCCGATCCAAAAGATCATTTATGTAGATAGAAAACAACAGCGCACCTACCACACTTCCCTGGGGCACTCCAGATGATACCCTCACCTCCGGTGAATACTCACCATCGAGGACAACTTACACATGCTAGGCCTTCAATGATCAATACTCGTGAGGTTCGCGTTTCTCAAGCTACTGTCTGTCGTACTGACGTTGATGCCGCTACCTTGAACAACAGTACACGTCTGTGATGTGTTCACTGTGGATTTTACCGCTTTTTATGGCGCGTGGCTAATTGTCGCTGATGGAGCATTAGTTGCCACCAGTCCTTGCAGACATGCATTGTAGTTACGGTACGACAGGATGGATTGCCCGGAATGCCAAATCAACGTTCAGCTAAAAGTTTCGCAACAAGCGTGATCCTAACTTATTCCCGTGGATCAAAACGTAGGAGAAACAGGGTCGTTCAAACTACAGAGAGCTGGACAAGGCTCTCAAGATTCGGGTAGTAGAAATTGAGATGAACATACATGGTGTTTCAAAAATGACCGGTATATTTGAAACGGCAATACAAACTAAACGAGCAGCAATAGAAATACACCGTTTGTTGCAATATGCTTGGAACAACAGTACATTTTCAGGCGGACAAACTTTCGAAATTACAGTAGTTACAATTTTCAACAACAGATGGCGCTGCGGTATGGGAAACTCTATAGTACGATATTTTCCACATATCCACCATGCATAGCAATAATATGGCGTAGTCTCTGAATGAAATTACCCGAAACCTTTGACAACGTGTCTGGCGGAATGGCTTCACATGCAGATGAGATGTACTGCTTCAGCTGTTCAATTGTTTCTGGATTCTGGCGGTACAGCTGGTCTTTCAAGTGTCCTCACAGAAAGAAGTCACAGGGTTTCATGTCTGGCGAATAGGGAGGCCAATCTACGCCGCCTCCTGTATGTTTCGGATAGCCCAAAGCAATCACACGATCATCGAAATATTCATTCAGGAAATTAAAGACGTCGGCCGTGCGATGTACCGCTGTTGGATCACCTGCTGCACTAGCTGTGCGTTGCCCTCTGTGGTTACCGTACGCGGTCGCCCTACCTTTCCAACACGTTCATCCGTCACGTTCCCAGTCCGTTGAAATTTTTCAAACAGATCCTTTATTTTATCGCTTTTCCATCCTTTGGTTACATTAAACCTCCATTGAAAACTTCGTCTTGTTGCAACAACACTGTGTTCTAGGCGGTGGAATTCCAACACCAGAAAAATCCTCTGTTCTAAGGAATAAACCATGTTGTCCACAGCACACTTGCACGTTGTGAACAGCACACGCTTACAGCAGAAAGACGACGTACAGAATGGCGCACCCACAGACTGCGTTGTCTTCTGTATCTTTCACATCACTTGCAGCGCCATCTGTTGTTGAAAATTGTAACTACTGTAATTTCGATAGTTTGTCCGCCTAAAAATGTACTGTTGTCCCAAGCATATTGCAACAAACGGTGTATTTCTATCGCTGCTCGTTTAGTTTTTATTGCCGTTTCAAATATACCGGTCATTTTTGAAACACCCTGTAGCTACTGCGTGAGTTGTATAGGCGGGGGAGGACTAGGCCCTAGTAAGGGTTGAACATCATTCGTGACCAAAATATTCATTTAATTTTTTGTGCTTAAAGGATCAATCAAATCAATTAACAAAAAATTACGTGTAAGATTTCAACAATTCATTTAAAAAAATACGTTAAAAACAACAACAACAAGTCTCGAGAAAATTTCATAAATATTTACTTCCCCAACATGTGCTTCAGTGTTTACTTCGCTACCAAGTAAGACTTTGATACACTGTGACACTGACCCACATTATATTGTTAAAAATATAGAAAATCCCAAGTATTGTACAAGGTTATGAAAATATCTATGTTCAGAGACACAAAACAAGCTTTGCACTTAACTAACACAGTTACTGAAGCCAATAAATTTAACAACGCACATCACAGAGGCAAGGAAATTTCTAGCAGTTCCTTTAGAATTAATTGCTTATCACTAAGTTTCATTTTCTATAATGAGATATAATGTAATTATTAGGACACCAAAGCGTTTTAGTAGAAGCTTATGTGACATAAGAACGATGCAGAAATTTAATATAGTATCTAGGCGTCAACAGCACAGCTACAACAAGAAGAATTTTTGTGACAAACAATTAAAGAATTCCGTTTATCGTGTTTTCTGAGAGCCAGTTTACTGATTTACAGTTTTCTTGGTATCACAAAATGTTCCACAACATTGCGTTGCCCTCTGGAATTGCCCAAGTCCATCGGTATGCACGATGGACATGAATCGATGCAGGTGATTAGACAGGATGCTTACTTACGTGCCACATGTCGTATCTAGACGTATCAGGGATCCCATATCCAACAGCACACCCCACACACCATTACAGAGCCTCCACCGGCTTGAGCAATCCTCTGCTCACATGCAGGGTCCATGGATTCATGTGGTTGTCTCCATACCCATACACCTCCACCCGCTCGATACAATTTGAAACGAGACTCGTCCGACCAGGCAACATGTTTCCAGTCATCAACAGTCCAATGTCGGCGTTGATGGGCCCAGGCGAGATGTAAGGCTTTGTGTCGTGCAATCATCAACGGTACACGATTGGGGCTTCGGCTCCGAAGGCCCATGTCGATGAAGTCACGTTGAATGGTTCCCACGCTGACACTTGTTGATGGTCAAGCATTGAAATCTGTAGCAGTTTGTGAAAGGATTGCCCTTCTGTCACGTTGAACGATTCTCTTCAGTCGTCGTTGGTCCCGTTCTTGCAGTATCTTTTTCCGGCCGCAGCGATGTTAGAGATTTGATGTTTTACCAGACTCCTGATATTCACGGTACACTAGCGAAATGGTCGTAGCATTTTTCAAACTCACTTGCCCTCCGCTAGAGGCAAAGGTGACTTGCGGAAGACTTACCGCGACGTATCGACACGGTACGGTTCAGGCGTTGTATCGTGCTGAAGAATTATAAACTACAGTTAGCCATCAATTTGTCCATGAAATGTATACTTCGAAAAAAACAGTAGGAATTACACGCTTGTCAAAATCAAAGTGTGGAGGCATTGGGACCATATGGTTTTGAACCCCAGGTTTCTGACTACGAATTATTCAGCGCTGTACTGCAGATGTCAATTTTCTACAGACTGTATAAATCAAAGGTGAGACCTCTTTCAACTGTCATTGTGTTTTAAAGTGCCTCAATAGCAATATCTGACGCCATGAAAGTCCAAACGCGCAATTCAACTCATACCGCTGGAAAAGATGAACTATTGGACCTAATTTGGTGCCACCACGTTTGAATGGTGCACGTTACCTGGTGGTCATTGGAGGCGTTGTGCCATAATTGTTGGGGCTGGTCTCTTGCGTGGTTGCAACACGACGAAGTACCATCCCAATTGAATATTAATGTGCGTAACCACCTGAGCGACCGAACTCTCATTGACGGATTGGGAAGAAAGGTCCTGTCCCAAGGAGAGAGCATAGCCGAATATCACGCTTATGATTTTTTTCCAGTGGTAATACAGAAAGTGGTAAAACCGGAAGAGGAACAGGTTGATATGGTAGTAGCTGCGTGTTCTGTTGTGCAGGGTGGCCAAACCAAAACTGGCCCGGAAATAACTTAATGTACTGTTAAGTGCCTCTGGAGGCAGATGTAAGTTTGGTTGCCTATCTTAAGGTGTGTGAAATATTTTCTGGGGTATTTTTATTTTTGCCCCTCTGTACAAAGGCAACAGGAACGTTAGAAAGAACGTGACAAAAATTTATGCGCTTTGTAAAGCATGAAGTGAGACTGGTGGTCTGTATTTTAAACAGCTGCTATGAGCTGACGTTGTAATCTGTTAAGGTGCATGTTGGTTATGTCAATTAAAAAGTAAATATCGATTTGGGACTATTAGTTTCTTATCTGAAAGTATTCCTTTCAGAATCCTCTAGTAACTGCATAACTCTAACCAGAAAGGTTTGGAATATCCTGCATGTTATTCGTACCGGTAACACATCATTGCGAGGTGTCTGTTATAGCTTCTCTAGTCCCGCTTTGATCTCTCTCTCTCTCTCTCTCTCTCTCTCTCTCTCTCTCTCTCTCTCTCTCTCTCTCTCTCTCATCTATACTTATAACAGAGAATCAATGTTAGGAATACGTATACGAATCAACTACAGGTGGAGAACGCAATTGACGAATGTATAAAAACGTATCTGAGGTTACAACACTAATGTTCTGGTTTTATGGGAAAGCTGTCAAAGCCTTCTTCTTTTTATTGCTTAGCTAGGAACAGTGATGTATTTAGAGGGTGAAGCCTTACGTTATGGTTGTACTGACGCGTGGTTTATGTATCGGGTGGCCCAAAAAGTAAGACATTTACTGTAAACGCATTGCCCGCAGCGCTTTGTTTCCACAGTATTGCACAGACTACATGTATTGTCTAACAAAATGGAGAACTGCAGCGTTAGAATAATATATTTCTCATAGACAGTTTGCGCTTCAGTGATATTAATATATTCAATATTTGCGTACATCAGTTCACCGTTGTGTGTATCTGCGCTTTATTTATCAGTTTGCGCTTCAGTGATATTAGTATTTTCAATATTTGCGTACATCAGTTCACCGTTGTGTGTATCTGCGCTTTATTTATTTAAACATGCGGTTCGTCTGTTCAGAGAACGCAGCTGCGAAATATGACTCCTATCACAAGTAAACGTTTTTATTAAAAAAATAAGAAAACAGAAAGGTAGTTCTCTATTGATTCACCGGATCTGCACTGCTCTCTTGACGGTATCTTTCTAAATATTAATTTTCACTATTTTTCTTACTTTTGGATAACGAGACACATTTCCGTTGCTGTAAAGGGCAACTTAATGATTTGTTCCTACTGCATATAGGGCATCTTTCTCTGTGCTACGAGACAGAAACATACAAATATTTTTGACTGTATGTAAAATTGTATCGTAATTTCCCTAATGAATCCAAATGCACGTTTCATTAATTATCTAAATATTATCTCTGTGAACTACTTACGAGATAGAAAGTTTTGCATTACTTCCACTATACAAGTAGAATGCTAAAAAACAATTTCCTAGAAAGTCGCAATTTTTTAACATGACCTGGTGCATAATTTCGGAAGCTCCATGAGGCTGTCAGTGGATATTAAAGTTATTTTACGCCAGGAAGTCGCAGTGCCAGGCGACCTTCAACATAAACAAATATAACGTATTACACTTATGTAAATGGAGTGATATTGGTATTGAATAGAATTGGGGAGAAGAGGAGTTTGTGGCACAATTTGACAAGAAGAAGGGACCGGTTGGTCGGACATGTTATGGGGCATCAGGGTATCACAAATTTAGCATTGGAGGGCAGCGTGGAGGGTAAAAATCGTAGAGGGAGACCAAGAGATGAATACACTAAGCAGATTCAGAAGGATGTAGGTTGCAGTGAGTACTGGAAGATGAAGAAGCTTGCACAGGATAGAGTAGCATGGAGAGCTGCATCAAACCTGTCTCAGGACAGAAGACCACAACAACAACAACAAATGGAGTGATGCATTACTGTTTCCCAATCAATTACTGTAAACCAATAAGCTATTTTTATGTAGTATTATGTGTCCGGAGCGAATTAAAGTGGTATACAAGTTTTAGGAGAGGCAGAACGAGATTAATTGGGAGAATCATGTGTTGTAAAACTGTTTTCAACTCGAATGTTGGTTTGAACACCAAAAATGCTTCACTATGCATGATCCTACTGTAAGTGACATGGTCTTACCTTCATTCGTATTTTGAACTTGCCCACCGAGTTGAGAGTGAGACGTAAAGTTCAATGTGCACACAGAACCAAGGTGCAACTTGGCATTTTTCATAAATACAAACTGTTACCGTGCGTAGAAGCAGCAATAAATGACGGAAAGAATCCTAGGATTTAACGCTGAACCTTTGGATTTGTAGTCTGATGTCAACACAGCCTGCGACCCATATCCTATGGGAACGTAATTCACCAACGAAGGGGGCAGCTTAAAAATAGACATTTGGACAATGTTTGAGCACTGATCGTTTGTTTTGGACCCATATCATGTATGATTATTAGACAAGGTAGGGAAGATCCAAGAGCGGAAAGGCGTTCCGTCGCTACCTTGTCTCGCAAGTGCGAAAGCGTTAAGGTGATGTTCATCCAATATCAGAGGCAGATGCAACCAGAAAGGCGTTTTGTGTTACGGAAGTGTTTACTGTTAAATTGTTGTGAATGAACTTCCTAAGTAGAGTCAAACGATATGAAACTTCCTTCCACATGTGTTTCGCGAAATAAAACCTACTGGAAAATAAGAGAAATTTGAGCTCATACGAACGCTGACAGACAGCCTTTCGTCGATTCGTGAATGGAACAGCAAGAGAGCAAAATGACAAATTACACACTGTAAGGTGACCATCGGAGTGGAGACGTAGTTGCAGACATAGAAGGCTATGTCAGTGTTATCTCTTGCTTTTAAACTACAGTATCAAAACGATGTAGCCTTTCGAAACTTCTTGTCTGCCGTCTGTAACTTGGAAATGTGATACCAGTTTGGGTAGTTTCTCTTGGAAGTGTGGAATAGTACTGACCCCGAAAAAATTGTCCACGAATTCGAGTCTTGTTCCAGCTCACAGTTTTGGTGCACAAAGCGCGTTTTGAGAAGTTAAATGAATGGTGTCAGATGTTACAAATCGCTCTGGTTAGGATGAGGCACCCGCGCGTACGCAATGAGACACATGTCAACAAGCGCCCCCTATAGTGGAAATTACAGCAGTGAAGCATGGTGCACGCTGCCACCAAGCTAACGGAGTCAATCTGAGAATTCTTGTCGCTGCAAAATGGACCCCGCATTAATAAGATGTTTAGCTTCAAATTAGGGAACAAGGTGACGGAGACTCGTGGGATGTTAGAACAAATGCACGTTGTTGAAGTAGTGAGTAAAAAGTGTGCGTTTTAGTGTTTTAAACGCCTTAGAGACGGAAAGGGAGGGGTCGAGAATGATCCTCGTTCGGGTCGACCAGGTGTTATCAATACGATCCGGAGACCAAGCCATATTCAGGACGATGGGTTAGCCAAGGGGTCCAGTACTTCAGGAACTAAGGCGGATATTTTTATCAATGACCTTGAAGATAAAGTTCTAAATTCTGACGATAACATTATGGATAAAGTTGTTTATTACAAACGTTATGTAGACGACACTCTGTTACTTGTCGATGGTTCCCGTGAGGACATTGAGGAAATAGTAAAAAAGTTCAACGACGACCATAATAAAATAGAATTTACCGTGGAGTATGAAACTGACAATTGTTTACAGTTCCTGGACCTGAATATAAAAAAGCAGGGTAACAAACATGCGTTCTCCGTTTATAGAAAACAAACTACGACTGATGCCGTGATCCCGAATGATTCATGCCATCCGCAGGTTTATAAAGAAGCTGCTTTCTGTAGTCTCGTGCATAGGGCAGTCAGTATACCTATGAGTGAAAAAGATAGGGACACTGAAATTAATACCGTTAAGAGAATAGCGATGAATAACGGTTACAGAATAGATATGGTTAAAAAACTGTTACGGAAAAGTAATAAGCGCAAAAGGAATAAACCTGATGGAGAGAAAGTGAAAATTATCACGATGCCATACTACGGAACAGTCTCACAAAAGATAGCAAATATTTTTAAGCCATACGATGTCAAAATAGCTTTTCAGACTAAAATCCTAGTGAGGTATACCCTTAAGCACGATATGGCGAGAAGAGAAATAAGTTTGAAAGATCGGGAGTTTATAAGATTCAGTGCAGAACTTGTCATGCAAAATATATAGGACAGACAGGAAGATCATTCGTGATCTGGTATAAAGAATATAAAGATGCGTTCAGGTTAGTAAATTATGTTAAATCAGCTGCTGTGAACCATATATATGAAACAGGCCATCCCCTTAATAGCATAGAAGACAACGTGGAAATATTGCATGTAGAAAAGAAAGGGAGGAAACTTGATTTACTAGAGGAATTCGAGATAGCTATCCATGAAAAGGAACAAAGCAATATTCTAAATGCACAAGATAATTTTAAAGAAATGAGATTTTTTAGCGGGTTTTTAGAATTACTTTAGGGTAGGTATGCGACTTTAAACTTGCAGCATGTCACTGACGGAATTGCGAGAGACTAATGATGGCAGACCAATGCAATAAGGAAATGAGGCGCCCAATAGCATAGCGTTACCGTCAAGCACACGGCTGCAACCACGCCACAACACCTAGGCACGTCAGTCCACAACAGCTCCCGAGCCGGCGCAGTGCGACAGCATATTTGGTAGCTATGGGACGGCCATCGACTTGTGTCAACAACTTCACTGTAAGACGAGGACCCACAGTCCAATATACTTTTAATTCTGCTTTACTCTATGGACTTCCCAACTATTTGTGATGGTATTTTGTCTTTTTAGTCCGTTTAATTTCATGACATAGACTATACAACCCGATGATGAGAGCATTGTCTCTTGAAACGCGTTATTAAAATATATGTATAAGAATCGCGGTTGAATGCTGACAGTGATAACCAGTACCCAGATCATGTAGTATAAGTTGGACGCGACTGTAACCTACCGAGTATAGAATCGGACATCTATGGATTCATAGCAGGGGATACAGACTGACAGTGTTGCAATGTTCCTTTGAACAGCTTGAGCAGCTAGTTCGGCAGCCCACACGCAACATAAATATTTTAGACTTCATACTTACAAACAGGCCTGACGTAATCAGTATAGACACAGGGATTAGTAACCATGATTTAATCCCAGTGACTTAGGTCACTGAAGTTAATTAATCAGTCAAGAAGGCTAGGAGAGTATTAATGCTAGAGAGAGCAGACAGCCAGTAGTAATCATCCCACTTAGACAGGGAGTTGAGATAGTTTAGTTCCAGTACGAAGAACGTAGAGAAATTATGGACAAAGATTAAACTGATTTTAAATCATACTCTGGAGAAGCATGTGTGAGCAAGTGGATTAAGGACGGAAAAGGCACAGTGTGGCTTAACAACAAAATTAGAAAAATGTTGAGGAATCAAAGGCTGTTGCACTCTCACTTCAAAAAGGAACGTGCAAATGACGATAGGCAAAAGTTAATAGAAATATCAACGCTTTGACGACATAAGTGACACTCAAACCAGTGTTATGCACAAACTGAACGACATTCCAAAGAAGGACTTTTCTGACAGCTTCACATGGTTTAAAAACCGTTCTATGCGTTTTCCTTAAGTGAGGGTGACTATGTGCAATACCGGAAGCATTAGGACAACCGGTTTAACGTTTCTCAATATTTTAGTACAACAGTCTCGAAACTTTTTGGACAGATGGGGTACAGTTATATTAAATATCTTCGTTTGACAGTGACTACATTTTTAAATCAAATAATACAATGATGACAATGATGTTACTTCCCCACGTTAATGGCTTGCACCTGCACCAGAACTAAGAACTGCAGGATTGGTACTGTGCTGTGGGCATGTTGTGTCCGAGCCGCTGAGGCACAGGTGGCTCTCTCTTACCTTAAAAAGTTCGCAGAAAACTTCTTGAGACGAAAACGTTTCGCGGAGTTGCTACTTCTTTACGCTGGACAACTTTTTAATGGAACACGTAACTCCTCGTTATCGAAGGAGAGTTAGCATTATCTCAAGCAGTCGATGCTCTCAACTGCGCCACATTCTTCCGTTCGTAATTTTAGGGCTCAGGATACTACTTACTGTACCTGTGTCGTTCCATATTGTTTTGCCACACAAATTCTCCATCATTCTTGATAAGCATGTTTTCAAAGAACAATAGTATACATTTTGCGGAGCAGCATTTAAAATTTGGCCCACCGTTGATCATCAGGAAAGGTAATATGTGTGATGGACGTCTTTCACGTAGCAAGTTCGGTTGAGTCGAGTGTGTCTGGCACATTAGCTGTGTGCGTAGTTGTGCCGGAGACATTACTGAGACGTTTCTTCAGTCACAAAGGCACGTGTTGGACACAGATGCGACTGCAGAGAATGCATACGAAGAAACGTATAATGAAAATACAGTCAATAATCTAAATTTTTGTCAGACTGGAGTTCGAAACCAAATCTTCCGTGCTTTCCGAGCAGTTGCCTTAACTATTAGGTTGCCTAAGCACAGCTACAGGCTTGGATCAAAATTTCATTGAGCCTGAGGTTTCAATTTCAGATCAACTCCTGGTTACCTCATGGCGAAAAAACGCCATTTCACTAAAATTCAGCGTTCACGTACATCTTTTAATTGGTAAAAGAATTTAAGGGTTCATATTCTGTGATTTCTCAAACACATTTAGAAATAAATGCCCCCCGCCCCGTGGCCAAACAAGTGCGTGGCGCTCGAAACCTCAGTCTATCAGTGAATGGTAACTAGAAGGGTTGCCAAGAAAGTAACGCCCTACATTTTTTTCTCAACCAACATCAATGATGCGAAAGCGAAACATTAGGTATGAATTCTTTGAAGCTTCCTGAGTGTGCGCTCAAAGTTTACGTTCCCCCTGACGGATACCATAGCTGGAGAAATGTCTCAAAAAGGCGTCGAGTAAGCTATTTACGTTCCAAGCAGCGTGTCCTCGCTGAATTTCTCGCTGAGAAATAAACTGTCGGGAATGTTCACAAACGTTTGTATGAAGTCTATGGAACATCTGCATTCTACAGGCGTACAGTTGGTCGCTGGGCACAGAGTGTGAGCTTACAGAAGGCGGTTCTGCGGAACTGCCATGTTTCTTGGTGAACGGGGGACAATGTACGACCGGCACACCTGACACGTTGTCGCGCACAAACGTTCTCATTCTCACGGACAGACGCATTTCGGCTCCGCTGCTGGTGTCAATCAGCAAATGAAATGTGAATGCTCTTGGACACTCGAAAGAGTGTGCAAAATGGGTTCTGCGCTGTCTTACGATAGAACACAGATCTCGCAGCAAAAAGTAGTTGTTCTGAGTTGTTGCAACGCTTTTAAGCTGAGGGGATGGCCTTCTTGTCCCGCATTATGACAGGTGCTGAAACCTTGATCACCATTTCGATCCCAAAACAAAAATACAATCGATGGTTCAAAATGGTTCAAATGGCTCTGAGCACTATGGGACTTAACATCTGTGGTCATCAGTCCCCTAGAACTTAGAACTACTTAAACCTAACTAACCTAAGGACATCACACACATCCATGCCTGAGGCAGGATTCGAACCTGCGACCGTAGCAGCCCGGCGGTTCCGGACTGAGCGCCTGAACCGCTAGACCACCGCGGCCGGCTACAGTCAATGGAATGGCGTCATTCGCACTCTTCACAGTAAAAAATACACAAAACACCTGCTTCTACCGGTAAGACCATGATGACTATTTTTAGGACTGTGGAAGCATGATCCTCATCGACGTAAAGTCCAAAGGCAGTACCATTAATTCGAAGGTATACGTGAATACATTAAACACACTCAAGATGCGTTTCCAGCGTCTTCGGCGTCCTAACGGTCTAGGGGATGTTTCGATTCAACACAATAACACAAGTTTTGAGGACTCCTGAACGCACCCCGAAACAGGGTTGGATAGTGTTACACCATCCAGCGTACACCCCTGAGCTCCTCCGGGCTTCCACTTGTTTGGAAGACATTGTGAGGATTGAGGATTCCAAGGAAGTGATCCACACAGTAAAGAAATGGCTTCATGACCAGAACAAGGACCCGTACCGACCGGGCCATACACCTCCTTCTGTCTCGTTGGACGAAGGCCGTATAGAGATGGATGGAGTCTACGTGGAAAAACACGGTGTGTAAACATCGTTCTTTCGCGTGTGTAATTTTTTTGTGTGAAACAAATAATTCTTCTTCTTCTTCCTGAAACGTTTCTTCTAATGCTGGTCGTTTACAGAGCCTCTTCAAATCTCCTCTTTTCTCCAGCAGTCTGTTGGTCAGTATTTCCCCCCATCACAGTCTTCTTCAGTTTACATCATCATTCACCTGGTCTCTCCATCTTGTTCCTGGCCTTGCAATTTGTCTTCCAGATTCTGTCCATTCTAGAGCTCTTCACGGAAGTCTTCTTGTACTCTTCTTTTAACGTGGCCAAATCATCTGAGCATATATCTCTCCATAGTTTCTATTGGGGACCGAACTGAAAGGTGTTTCATATTGTTTCATTCCTTAACCTGTCCCTTCTCGTTTTACCCAGAATGCCACGTAGAAAGCATAGCTCTAACGTTTGTATTCTGCTCAGATCTTTCTTTGCCTGTGTCCAACATTCTGATCAATATGTCAAAACTGGCAGATAATATGGCTTTTTTATCATGATCTTTGCCTTGCCAGGTACTTTCCAGTTTCTAATTAAGTCCGATACACAATAATAAAATTTTGAACTATTTTCTATCCCCTCCTAAATTTCATCCTTGATGTTTCCTTTCTTCATTAACTTATTTTCTACGTACTTGAAAGCATCCACTTCTTTAACATTTTTCCGTAACAAATTACATATTTCTTTTTCTCGCTTTTCCTCGTGATTTTTCATTACACCACTTTTTCTTCAGTTTATTTCCATACCTGTTTCTTCAATTACTCTCTGTTAGGTTTTTAGTTGTTCTTCCAATTACTACCAGTACACTCTGAGGCGCCGAGTACTTCTGTGTTCAAATGGCTCTGAGCACTATGGGACTCAACTGCTGTGGTCATCAGTCCCCTAGAACTTAGAACTACTTAAACCTAACTAACCTAAGGACGTCACACAACACCCAGTCATCACGAGGCAGAGAAAATCCCTGACCCCGCCGGGAATCGAACCCCGGAACCCAGGGGCGGGATACTTCTATGTAATTAACGGAAAGATTAGGTTCCTAAATCATATCATTCGACTCATAATCACAACAGATCCTGAATTATCCTCTGACTGGAGCGATCCATGTAATTTCATTCGTGTTTGCCAAAATGTAGTCAATACCATTTAATTCAATGTGGCTCTTTTTACGGTTAAGTCAGTTTTGTGCTTGTCTTATCTTGACAGATCTAATGAGAGTACGCTTTTTGTTCACTCCTCGAATTCAGCTAACGTGTTTCCTCCGTTGTTTCTCTACTTTTTTATGCCCTTTATGTTGACAGAAAGTTAAATTCAAATCGTCTTTCCGTTTCCAGGTATAATATCGAATACTGTTTGAGCCATGTATGTTTTAGACAACACATAAATAGTAATATCGTTGTCAAGTTACCACTCTGTGTATGTAGAAAGGAACAGCGATCAGACTACCTGTTTCTGGATACGTCAATTGAAAACAACAAACCACAACATCGATCACTATTATGTGGCAGTAAAATACTCCATATCAAGGTCTTTACTGACATTCTGGGCAACAGCAGACTAAAATATATCTATTTGTCATTTTGTGTGCAGGAAACTTGAAAACTTGGGAGAAAACTAAACAGATAGCAGATTTGGCAATTCTATTTTAAAGTTAATGGAAGAATGATGTCAATGGATGTATTTTCAGTTTAATAACCATTGTTAACAGTCAACAGTGCATAGCTAACAGTCACCAATAGTTGATATGTTGCAGGAGTCTCTCCAAACGATACCTGGAAACGTCACTCGCGCGTTTCGCTTATCTAACCGTTCCGGAAGGAATGTCAGATTTGAACGCATCATCAACATCTCTATTTAGTCCGTCTGTTGTACATCCAGAGCCGTTTCGTTGAGCATGTATGATAATGATCACACGCGATAGATACTGGAATTGCCAGTTGTGTACGTATTATTAAACACGTCATGTTATTGCTACTGGAAATCTCTTACCATTGAAGTTATTTAACAGCATTCGTCCAAGAATCGCTGAATGAAACACTTTTACCATCATCCTCTTCGTGATTTTATGTAATGCTCACACTGTAAACGTACGTTATTGTATCTCAATAAGAGACTCCTTCATTCTTCTGTGAATCCATTCGATCAAATAATTCCTATTAATTCAATTATATGGCTTCGGTGACTGAGTAAAGTTCAGCTCCCGAATCTGCTGTCAGCTTTCTTCATAGAAACGAGCATTTTTTCTCATCCTTGCGCTCAAATTCTGTCTCTTTGTAAGAAAAGAAGTTACACAAGAAAATTTCGTTACATATTGGTGTTTAAATCGGTGTCGTTGTCCATATGAGTTAGTGGTCGATCTCCGATCAACTTGACGTCGGGCGGGTATTAACCTCCATCCTTTCTCCGCGTTTCCCCGTGTCTCCGTGTCACTTCTCTGAGTGCGTTCTTTCAACAGTGCTGCCGTTATATGAAAGGCGAAACGCAGCCTGGCAGAAAAAGCGTTTAGCCGCAGTGTTTGAACGGGCCTCATCGGTCACTGTGGAAGGTGGTTATCGATCGTTCTTTCGTTGTCTATGGCGGAGTCACTTGAGTGCATTACTTGCTACGAGAAAATAGAACGCTGATTTTGCCATAACTGATCCCTTTTATGTGATATTCTCACTCTCGTCTCCTTCTCCTCTACTTTCAGAGTCTCAATCAACTTTACTCTAGCCACACAGATAAAATACACATTTCGGTTCGTGAATATCTTCGTCCATCTTCTTTTGAGCTTCATAACTCGTGCGTCGTATTGGTAAACAACTTCATTGAACAATGTCACTATCTTACAATGAGAACACAAATGAAGACATATATTTGATTTATGCTCCTTGTGTCTGAGAAATGCGAGTCAGTTTTGTAGTGAGAGATCCTCGCTGGTTATAATACTGTGATTGGTGACTTCAAGTTTTATCGTTAATAATGGTTCAAATGGCTCTGAGCACTATGGGACTTAACTTCTGAGGTCATCAGTCCCCTAGAACATAGAACTACTTAAACCTAACTAACCTAAGGACATCACACACATCCATGCCCGAGGCAGGATTCGAACCTGCGACCGTAGTGGTCGCGCGGTTCCAGGCTGTAGCGCCTAAAACCGCTACCCCCCCCCCCCCCCGGGTGGCTTTTATCGTTAAAATTAAATCATTATGACCGAATATGAAGTTGTTTCCCCAGGGAGAAACACGTTGTAGGTCGATATGCACGATCATAGGTCAAATTTTTATTAAGAAACATATCATTTTTACTCGATTATGAACTCTGCGCATGCATAGCATCATCAGAGGAATAAGGTAGTGTCTAAGTCCTGAGCGTGTTGGTGAATGGATGGCGACGTGTAAAGACTCCGCATTTTAATGATTTCGCTATAGAAATATTTAGTAACGTATCTTTAACCAGTACGAATGCTGTTGAGACAAATCATGCAACTGTTGAGTGAGAATTGCAGTAGTGTATCCACTTCATAAAGTATAGGAAGACGGGATTTTTCATCAAAATGCTAACAGTGCTTCCGTCTACACACACTTGTTATTTACAATTGAGAGTTAATTTACGGGTGCAAACAGTTTTGATCATTTTCCCGTACCTTTATTTCCGCCATCTCGTTTGAACGGAACATTTTGGTATCAGATTCTGCATACCATATCTACAGAACTGTTGGTTACAGTAAAGTTTGCCTTGTCCATTAACCTCTGCTTTCAGCGTAACGTAGCCCCCAGCACATTTCATGGCAGACTTTTTGAACACCTGTTGTATATTTATTCGAAAATGCCCTCGATAAAATATAATTTCGGTTCATTTGTGTTCAAAACTGCACGAGTGTTTTATGCACATATCTCATAAACGACGAGTTAAAAGAATATATTCCTTGAAACATGGTTCCGCTCTGCATGATGTGTCGCTGCTCTCAATTTTGTCGATGATGTGTCGAAACACCCTGCATACGGTACCACAACTCTAAAAGTTCGAAGCGGGGTTACAAGGAAGTGAAAGAGAGGGACATAGAAAATAAGAAGAAAGAAGGACGATTAGCGTTTCACGCCTCACTGACGATTACGTCATTATCGACCATGCACAAGCTCGCATTCGGGAGGGATAGGGAAGGAAACCACCTTGCCCGTGGAGTAGAACCACATATGCGAGTTGGGGAAATCACAGAAACCCTAAATCTGGATGACGGGAAGGAGAATTAAACCTCCGTCCGCTAGTGTTTAACCTCTGTAACACCTCGCTTGGACAGAGAAAGAAAGCGAAAAATTTTCTTGGAATTGTTTTGATTAAATTTTTGTTAATTCCACATTTCTCGTACTATACTAGGGACACTAACTGGGTGACTGGATCTATGTTTCCATACGATACACAAACAAATTAGTAAAATGGAGGATGGCATCACAGCTGAAATATTACTCTTACAAATGCTTTCTCCATCTGTACTACCTCAGTAGATTTTCCCAGTTTGCATGTGACTCGCAACTCTCGAACAGACTAAATAGAAAGCTATTAGTCCTATTTGAAGTAACGCACTCTTTGAACATTCTGAAGAACTTCCTACAAACGTAAGCAACCTTAATAAGTTTGTGGTACTTTGCAAGATGCGTATAACACAAAACAGAAGCTACTGTGGATAAGAGGGAAAAATTAAATGAGCAGTCAGTTGGAAAACCGCCGCAACTGCTTCCAAAGTAGCTGACGCTGCACAAAGAAGCGGACTCTGATTAAAAGAGAAGGCGCGTCGAGTTTCTTGTGTGCTTGCGAGAAACGCTGAACTTGGCCGGCCCTCTGCAGACAGAAAAAAAGCGGAGTTGGGACACAGCAGTTCTTGAAACATTATAAAGGTTTAGAAAAGGAACTGCTCTTTGAATGGAGAGTGGCAGAGTATCGTCGTAATGCAGTGACCACGCAAACATTGCTACAGGCAGAAAGAATCTTTCACCCTGCAGTGGACCATGCGTAGCTGTAAGACTTTCAGAAAGGAAAACAACATATGTCGTACCGAGACTCGAGCCCATGCACGAAGACAAACGGCTTCCAGTCTCAGGCTAGTACACGGCTTTAATCTCTCTAGAAATTTCTTATCACCACATGTAGTTAGTGTGCATTAAGTAGTTTGACGACTGTTCATAGTAGCACTAGTGGCCTGCGCATTGGTTCCGAGTTGTTACAATTACGCGGTTTCTGAGGTGCAGGCCAGCAGGTAGCCGCCGAACTTGTGTGTTGCTGCTCGAGGTGGAGGCAGCTGGTTCGAATCCTGGCGGGAGAAGAAATTTTTGCCGTCAGTATACAGGATCGTCAGAACCAGTCTGAAACGTTCGTAAGGGTTTTGCAGAGTAGGCTGTGCTGCAGAGAAATCACTGTTAAGAAAAATATTCGATACATTGTGCCGTTTCCGAGTTGATTAGCATTGAAGTTAGTCAGTCAGGCCGTGGTGTGCGCAAATTGAAGCAGCCCCCCAAAAACAATTAATGTCAGTTGTTTTCATGTTGCTCAGTCTTTGGTTCCGGTTTGATCCTTACTTCCGTCCTATGTCCAAGTTTTGCATCGCACTCTTGTTCGATTTTAGGGAACGAAATGAACGCGTTTAGCGACACCGTATCTGGCAGGCCTTTTGAATTTGCGTGCGCAACGACATTAATGGATGAGTTCAACGCTAATTGACTTGGAAACGGCGCAACGTGTCAGACTTTTTCTTCACAATTACTTTTCAGTAGAACCTACCCTACAACATACTTGCAAGCTTTTCAGACTGTTTCTGACCAACCTGCATGAGAGGTGGTGGCGAGTTCTTGATCACCAGAGTTTGAGCTAGTTTCTCCAATTAAACATCACATTTTATATACAATGACGAACTAGCGTCCACGGCTTTATAGAGAAGCCATCGAAATACTTGTCCAGTCACATAAAAATAACCACCCGTCAAGAGCGGACTGGTACGAGACGTCCAGGAAGATATTCAGAGAGTTTCTGGAAGGTACCAACAGAGATGTGGAGCCACACCGACTCCAGTGCCGTTGCCTGCTGCAGTAGGTTCCTCGGTTGAGGATCCGTGACGCGTACAGCCTGATCGAGATGATCCCACAGATTCTCGATTGGATTTTATTCTGGGTACTTTGCTGACCAAGGGCGCAAGGTGGTGCTCTTCGAACCAGGCACGTGTACTGGGAGCTGTGTAACACGTTGCATCGTCCTGCTGGTAGATGCCATCATGCCGCGGAAAAGCATGTTGCATGGAAGCGTGGACATGATCCCCAAAGACAGATTCATCCTTGTGTTGAGCCATTGTGACTTCTAGAATGACGAGATCACCCAGAAAATGCCACGAAAACATTCCCCAGACCGTAACGCTCCCTCCTTCGGCCTGGACCCATCCGAAGATTGTCGCAGGGTGTTTGCTTTCAGACGTTTCACGCTGTACACGCCTACGGCCATCCGATGGATTATAAAACGTGGGTCTTCAGAAAAGAGCACCTGTCGCCACTCGGTGGACAACCATTTGCGGCACTGGTGTGCAAATACCAGCCTTAGTCGGCGAGGAACCGCTGTCAGCATGAGTGCATGAACCAAACGCGTGCTGCGGGGACCCATACGCAGCAGCCCTCGCTGAACAGACGTTGAGGAGACACTATTGGTGGCCCCTAGTTCTTCTGGGCGGTCAGCTCCTCACCGATTGCACGTCTATTCCCCCGCACATGTCTCCGCAGCTGTCGTTCGCCCCCGTCATCTACTGTCCGTGATGCACCATAGTTGCCTCGGCGCCAGTTGTGGAAAGCGCCATTTTGTCATGCACGGTATACGAAAACTTTAACTATGGCGGCACGCAAACAGTTTACAGACTTATCTGTCTCATAAATGCTACCAACTTCGCCCAAAATCCAACGATCATGCCCTTTTGGATTTTAGATAAATTGCTCTGCTAGTGCATTGCGATAACGACAGAACACCTAGCGAGGTAGCGCAGTGGTTAGTACATTGGGGATGATGTTTCAGACTCGCGTGCGGATATCCTGATTTACGTTTTCCGTGATTTCCCTAAAATCGCTTCAGGCAAATGCCGGGAGAGTTCGTTTGAAAGGGCACGGCCGATTTCCTTCTCCATCCTTCCCTAGTCCAAGTTTGTGCTCGGTCTCTAATGACCTCGTTGTCGACTGGATATTAAACAGTAATCTTCTCCTCCCTCCTCCACAACGACATTACTGTGGTCTGCGTCCCCCAACATGCTTTCTATACCCTTCACCGCTAGTGGTACCGCCTGCCGTCTGTAGGTGGTTACTGCACGTTGACGTCGAATATAGACGCGAGTGGACCATGTATATAAATATGTTGATAATTTTAATAGGAAAGAAAAATCCATGAAATTTGTTCAAGTGGCTCTGAGCACTATGGGACTTAACATCTGAGCTCATCAGTCCCCTAGACTTAGAACTACTTAAACCTAACTAACCTAAGGACATCACACACATCCATGGTCGAGGCACGATTCGAACCCGCGACCGTAGCACCAGTGCGGTTCCGGACTGAAGTGCCTAGAACCGCATGGCCACAACAGCCGGCAAAAATCCATGAAACGTAGTGATATATGGACAGTAGTAGAATCGAGGGATTAGTTTTATCTTCGATAAACGACGTTTCGTTACTTAATTCTTATCTCTGACAAGGATTATCTCTGCCGATCTCTTGTAATCTTCTACCACGCCCATTTTTCACAGTATTTTTGTCGCTCTCTGACGTCCGACTCATCAGTCGGCAAGACTCAGCGGAACGAGGAGCACCTCTGAAGATGTACAGCGCAGCTCTGGACGAAACTTCAGGTACGAAAAAGTTTCGTGGAACACGACCATTTAAACCGAAAAATACACGAGAAGTGAAGTGTACTTTGTTCCGTTGTTAGTCATTCAGTGCCTGTTCCACTCGCAACTGTAGCGACGGAAAAATGGTTGCCTGCATTCCTCTGTAATAGACCTAATCTTCCTCGTTCGATCCTTGTGATCCTTACTGGATCGCTGGAATCAACAGAATCCTTCTGCAGTCTGTCGCAAATTCTGGTTCTCTGAAGTTCCTCAAAAGTATTTCGTGAAAATATCGTCATCTTTCTTCCTAGGATTCCTGTCTGAGCTCACGGAGCGTTTCCGTAAAACTCTCGCACCGATTGAACTAGCCAGTAACAAACCCAACAGCACGCCTCTGAATTCCTTCGGTGTCTTTCTTGGAACTCTCAGTTTTCTCCCTTCATAAATTCTATTAGGTGCGATTAGTGGCAGCTTGCAGCGGACACGTAATGTAAGTTTATGGGTAAGAGAAGCATTGCTGTAATATTCGAATATAGTCGCCTCTGGGTTTCTTCGATGTCTTCCTTTAATCTGACTTGTTGGGGATCCCAAACACTATTCACAAATGGGTCCCACAAGCGTTTTATACACGGTGCAGTTTATATGCGCATTACACTTTCCGAGAACTCTCCTTTTCATTCGCCCATAACAACAAAATCAAATTCTGGATCGTACCTCCTTTGGTGATCGTTGTGTAAGTGGCTGATGCGGTGGGTAAGAGAAGACTCAGTTTCCCAGGACAAAGATTAAATGTTTAGGAAACGCATTATAACAAAAATGTTGCTTACTAGTGTTTAACATTAATACGTTTCACATCGTTTGGTGAAGGAGCAGCACCTGTACGCACTTTTCGAAAGTCACTCTTCCTCGGTTGATGGATGCTACTACACACCAGAATGCTAGGAGTGCCAAAAAGTAAATGAGACTACGTCCATTTCTAAGAAACTAATTATCATGGCCAACGTGTGTAACTTCGTTTCAACCTTGAACTATGTCCTTACACAGTGATACCTTTCAGAAAATTGAATCAACTTTGCCGCAGTTGAAGAGCAGTTTACTGCAGATATGTTTTTAAGCTCCAATCGCGATCATAGTATTGTAAAAAAAAATATGAAATGCTTTGTGTACCTCTGAAATAAGCTGCCTGACAAAAAATTAGGCACAAATGAATCGTTACGCCTTTACAGATGGAGCAGCGATCGAGTCACGTGCTCAACCACTCGCGTACTGCCTCTGTGTGAGTATAAGGCAGCAGCAAACAGAGATACATGTGTTACAAGCGCACATTGTAGATAACCATGGATATATGTAAGGACGTGTCAGAGTAGTAAAAATGGGAGGTCCTGTTTGCCCGTGCCCATGTCTATATGGTGCGTGAAGTGGCTTCACGGTGGACGTTCAACGTGTCTACAAGCAGTGGTGTAACACACGAGGCCACGAGGCCACGAAACACGACGTCAGAACTGTGGTCGGAAAAATACCCTGTGAGTGACCGGAGGCGTGTTTCACAGCTTCCAAACCCGACAGGAACTGCTGCAGGCAGTGAATGAAGGTCCACCTCAACCAGTTAGCGAGAGAACACTGCAACGGGAACTACATACAACCTCGCAAGAGATCACTGCTCACAGAGAGACATACCGTAATGACGACTACAACAATGTTCATGGGGCTGGGAGGATCTGCGACTGATTTTCTGAACACACCCCCACCCTACTACATATCTACTGGCCTGCAAAATAACCTGACTTGAACACCACAGAAAATCTGTGGGCATGTTGGAACAGTGGTTAAAACGGCACCATCACCATCACCGCACTCTGGAGAAATTGCTCGATCAAATCCGCAGTGAGTGGTTTAACGTAAATGCGACATACCTGCACAACCTTGTCGACCCACTTCGTAACCGAATCGAGGTGTTTATCAAGTGCAGGAGCGGTATTATACGTATTAAATGATGCCTGTAATGATTTCTCTGGGCGTGACAAATCTATTGTCCAGTAAGCTTACGTTCACTTACTTGCTTTCAGCATAGAGCCCATCTCAGTCCCCATGCGTCAGCAATCGTTCCTTCAACTGCTCGGAAATTTTCTACATGTCGCATGTCGCTTTTCGCCAACTACCGATGAGTTGATCGATTTTCACGAATCATGTCGCAGTATAAGGACGTAACTCAAGGTCGAAAAGCAGTCGTCCACTGATACGCACGAAAAAAAATCTTGATTCTACAAGTAGTTCAGTTTTCTGTCATCGGACCTCTTACATTTCCATTTTTCATAACCTTTCGAGAATGGAGAGTCTCAAATTATTTTTTGTTATCCGCTTGTTATTTACACGAAAGGTATAAGGAAACATTCGTAGTCTCGAGCACTGTTTTGAATGTTTTATCGAAGACTTCTTCCCACATAACGTTTGTGTGGCGCTGTCCTACTGAATAAAAAGACTGTATCTGAAACAAGATGATTATTATTAATGATTGCAGAACTGTTTTGTAGGTAGTTTTCTTCATCGTCAGACATTTCACATCCATTACCCCCTCCCGACTTTCTGGGGCCTTGTGGTCTTCACCTGTACACATCGATGTTTTATTATGTCATCTACCCACATTCCATTACGTCATAGCCTCTTGGAAGTCTGTTGATAAGGAAATCTGCTGAATAGTTTACACCATTCTGTACAAAGCTTAAGGGGTTTTTATACAACTGCATATCGTTTTACCGCCTAGTGTTCAATGAAGGAATGTTGCGGGTTCTTCTGAAAGAATCAGCATTGTCAAGAGTAAATCCCATGATGGAATTCATGTACAGAGACGGCAGACTGAGAATTCTCGAACGACGGCCTGCTGAACTAAGAGTACTCTTAACATTGCTTAAGAGTTGCCCAAATTGTAACACCCACGAGATAACAGAGTGATGGTAAGCATAGTCAAAAAGAATTTGCGTTTCAGAGCTGACAGAAAGCGGGGATTATCAGTGTACTAAAGACTGAAACATCCATTTTATCTACAAGACCTTGAGCGTGATTTTCCAAAAAATCCTTCCTTCTACCCTCAGTCAGAAGGATTTAGAATTCTCGACTCCAGAGCGCATCATGGTATTATACAGGGTGTTTAAAAAATGACCGGTATATTTTAAACGGCAATACAAACTAAACGAGCAGCGATAGAAATACACTGTTTGTTGCAATATGCTTGGGACAACAGTACATTTTCGGGCAGACAAACTTTCGAAATTACAGTAGTTACAATTGTCAACAACAGATGGCGCTGCGGTCTGGGAAACTCTATAGTACGATATTTTCCACATATCCACCATGCGTAGCAATAATATGGCGTAGTCTCTGAATGAAATTACCCGAAACCTTTGACAACGTGTCTGGCGGAATGGCTTCACATGCAGATGAGATGTACTGCTTCAGCTGTTCAATTGTTTCTGGATTTTGGCGGTCTTTCAAGTGTCCCCACAGAAAGACGTCACAGGGTTTCATGTCTGGCGAATAGGGAGGCCAATCTGCGCCGTCTCCTGTATGTTTCGGATAGCGCAAAGCAATCACACGATCATCGAAATATTCATTCAGGAAATTAAAGACGTCGGCCGTGCAATGTGGCCGGGCACCATCTTGCATAAGCCACGAGGTGTTCGCAGTGTCGTCTAAGGCAGTTTGTACCGCCACAAATTCACGGAGAATGTCCAGATAGCGTGATGCAGTAATCGTTTCGGATCTGAAAAATGGGCCAATGATTACTTTGGAAGAAATGGCGGCCCAGACCACTACTTTTTGAGGATGCAGGGACGATGGCACTGCAACATGGGGCTTTTTGGTTCCCCATATGCGCCAGTTCTGTTTATTGACGAAGCCGTCCAGGTAAAAATAAGCTTCGTCAGTAAACCAAATGCTGCCCACATGCATATCGCCGTCATCAATCCTGTGCACTATATCGTTAGCGAATGTCTCTCGTGCAGCAATGGTAGTGGCGCTGAGGGGTTTCCGCGTTTGAATTTTGTATGGATAGAGGTGTAAACTCTGGCGCATGAGACGATACGTGGACGTTGGCGTCATTTGGACCGCAGCTGCAACACGGCGAACGGAAACCCGAGGCCGCTGTTGGATCACCTGCTGCACTAGCTGCGCGTTGCCCTCTGTGGTTGCCATACGCGGTCGCCCTACCTTTCCAGCACGTTCATCCGTCACGTTCCCAGTCCGTTGAAATTTTTCAAACAGATCCTTTATTGTATCGCTTTTCGGTCCTTTGGTTACATTAAACTTCGTCTTGTTGCAAAAACACTGTGTTCTAGGCGGTGGAATTCCAACACCAGAAAATCCTCTGTTCTAAGGAATAAACCATGTTGTCCACAGCACACTTGCACATTGTGAACAGCACACGCTTACAGCAGAAAGGCGACGTACAGAATGGCGCACCCACAGACTGCGTTGTCTTCTATATCTTTCACATCACTTGCAGCGTCATCTGTTGTTGAAAATTGTAACTACTGTAATTTCGAAAGTTTGTCCGCCTGAAAATGTACTGTTGTCCCAAGTATATTGCAACAAACGGTATATTTCTATCGCTGCTCGTTTAGTTTTTATTGCCGTTTCAAATATACCGGTCATTTTTGAAACACCCTGTAAGAGTTTAGTGTACACATTGCGTGTTGTTGCAGTTAAGCGCTGATCTGTTCAGTGCTAATATTATTACCTGCCATACTAGCTGAATACCCGGCGTTGCCTGGATATGTATTTATTCCAGTCTTCCATTAGTCCTACTCCTTCTGCCCTCTCTCTGTCCATCTGCTCCTTTCCCCTCTGTCCACCTCCTACTCTTCCCTCTAATTCCATCTCTTCCTCCCCCCTATCTTTGTGCATCTCCTCCTCCTCACTCTCTCTGTCCACCTCCTCCCTTTTCTCTCTATCTTCTCTTCTTCCCTTTCTACGTCCATTTCCTCCTCTCCCTGTCTATGCTCATCTCCTCCTCCTCCCTCTCTCTCACCATCCCTTCTTCCCCTGTCTCTGTCAATTTCCTCCTCTTTCCTTTCTCTATCTCCTCTTCCGCCTCTCTGTGTCCATTCCCTCCTACCTCTCTCCCTGTACATCTCCCGTGTCCTGTCTGTGTCCTTCTCCTCCTTCACTCTCACTGTCTGTCCAACTCCTCTCTGCACGTTATCATCCCCTCTCCAATAGGAGGCTGGTGGTTCTTATCCTCACAGTAGTTCTTTTCAGATCGTAACTAATACGTTTACAAATATGGTTGAAATCATTCCAGGAGTTTAGGATGGGTTTTTACCCGTGGTTTTGTCCGCATACGCATATACCAACAATATTTCACATTTATTTAATATATTTCGCCATGGAGTATTCTTTTCACTCAGCTCAATGTTTATGACGTCATATCTCCTGAAGCATGTTCTGTACAATGATATTATTTTGCAGGTGCGTCAAGTGGTACACTATAAGATCCAAAGTATCGGGATACCTGGATGAAAATGGCTTACAAGTTCGTAGCGCCCTCCATCGGTAATACTAGAATTCAATATGGTGTTCGCCCACACTTAGCCCTGATGACAGCTTCAACTCTCACAGGCATACGTTCAGTCAGGTGCTGGAAGGTTTCTTGGGAATGGCAGCTCATTCCTCGCAGAGTGCTGCATTGACGAGAGATATCGATGTCGGTCGGTGATTCCTGGCACGAAGTCGGCGTTGCGAAACATCCCAAGGGTGTTGTATAGGACTCAGGTCAGGACTCTATGGAGCAAGTCCATTACAGTGATGTTATTGTCGTGTAACCACTCCGCCACAGGCCGTGCATTATGAATAGGTACTCGATCGTGTTGAAAGATTCAATCGCCATCTCCGAATTGCTCTTCAACAGTGGCAAGCAAGAAGGTGCTTAGATCATCAATTTAGGCCTGTCCTGTGATAGTGCCACGCGAAACAACAAGGGGTACAAGGTCCCTCAATGAAAAACCAACCATACCATAACACCACCGCCTCCGAATTTTACTGTTGGCACTAAAGACGCTATCATATTACGTTCACCAGGCATTCGCTATACCCACACCCTGCCATCGGACAGCCACATTGTGTATCGTGATTCGTCACTCCACACAACGTTTTTCCACTGTTCATTCGCCCAATGTTTGCGCCCCTTACAGCAAGCGAGGCGTCATTTGGTATTTACCGGTGTGATGTGTGGCTCATTAGCAGCCGCTCGACCATGAAATTCAAGCTTTCTCACCTCCCGCCAAACTGTCATAGCACTTGCAGTTGATCCTGATGTAGTTTGGAATACCTGTGTGATGGTCTGGATAGATATCTGCCTATTACACATTACGACCCTCTTCAACTGTCGGCGGTCTCTATCAGTCAACAGACGAGGTCGGGCTGTACGCTTTTGAGCTCTACGTGTCCCTTGACGTTTCCACTTCACTATCACATCGGAAACAATGAACCTAGGAGGCTAGGAGTGTGGAAATCTCGCGTACAGACGTATAACACAAGTGACACCCAATCACCTGACCACGTTCGAAGTCCGTGAGTTCCGCGGAGCGCCCCATTCTGCTCTCTCACGACGCTTAATGACTACCGAGGTCGGTGATATTTAGTAAGTGGTTCAATTGTTCAAATGGCTCTGAGCACTATGGGACTCAACTTCTGAGGTCATAAGTCCCCTAGACCTTAGAACTACTTAAACCTAACTAACCTAAGGACATGACACACATCCATGCCCGAGGCAGGATTCGAACCTGCGACCGTAGTGGTCGCGCGGTTCCACACTGTAGCGCCCAGAACCGCTCGGCCACCCTGGCCGGCAGTAAGTGGCAGTAGGCGGCAGCACAATGTACCTATTATGAAAAACGTATGTTTTGGGAGTGTCCGGATACTTTTGATCACATAGTGTATATGTGGCAACTGCCTGAGAAATTTGTTGTGAATAGAGGTAGCAGCAACAAAGTAATAAATTTAAACTTCATGCATTATGCAACAGTTTTCCGCGCATCTCGGTGTTTACGGCGCCGTATCTCCCGAACTATACGCAGTACAATAATATAATTTTGATGGTACGTTTAGTTGGTTGGTTGGTTGGTTTTCGGGAAGGAGATCAGACAGCGAGGTCATCGGTCTCACCGGGTTAGGGAAGGACAGGGAAGGAAGTCAGCCGTGTCCTTTGAAAGGAACCATCCCGACATTTGCCTGGAGAGATTTAGGGGAATCACGGAAAACCTAAATCAGGATGGCCGGACGCAGGATTGAACCGTCGTCCTCCCGAATGCGAGGTACGTTTAGTGGTATACGTGAATACTGTCTGCAAAACCTGTCACCTATATAGTTACTTGTAAAGAAGTAATAAATTGAAACGGCATGTTTCATGCGGCAGTTATACTGCATGAACGGCGAAAATGTATTAAGCGATAAACTTTTTTACTTTCATCATTTCGTGTTGTTTGTTAGGACAAAAACTTTCTTAATGGTTCGAATTTGTGTGTAAAGTTTATTGCAAATCACTAAGTACTCTCATTCTTAAATACTAAATGAATTAAGTATCTGTATACGCACGTCGTGAGCTACACTGCTTCTTCACCTGTATTCCTCTGACAAGTATTGGTTCCTACCACCACAGAAATTATTTCTAGATAGTAAGTATACCAAGTTTCGTTGAAATCCTAATGATTCGAATATTTTCTGCATTAAAAGTCCATGCTCTCACTGCCACAAGTTAAAGCTGGCAATACATACTGGTTATAAATATTCATTTTTCGTTAACGTCTCAAGCTTTGTTTCGGAAATTCTACTTAGGGTAACGAAGGCACTCCAGGCCATTTATACGCTTATTTTATTTCACTTGCTGTCCATGCAGTCATTTTCTTGAATTGGCGTAAATGGAAAAACCCATCAACTACTTCTATAGTTTAATTGTTAATTTGCTCTATTTTCTTTTCTAAATCGCACTTAATTTAAATCTTATTATCAGTTTAAGAGCGGACCTGTCAAACATTGTAAGTGCCACTTAAGAAAAATCACGTTTTCAATGCTACTTTGTTCTCAGTACTCTGTTGCATGTCTCTAGACTTGTTCGAAGTTCCAGACCGTGGAAAAATGTTTCAACATTCATTATTGCATGGTGTATAGCCTTTGTGCCTAGCAGTGTTTGCCGTTAAGTGTTCTAAGTGTCAGTTGAGTCAGCTAAAGATATGAATCCATTCCATGTAATTCCAATATTCACAAATGAATTCTTTTATTTTAAAGATGCTCGTGAAACATTGCTGTTAAGACAGTCATGTAAGATCTCCAAATGCAGTATGGTCAATGTGTCTCATACTCATTCATCTCAAATAGTTATTAATAATTCTTACACTGAAACAGAAGAACGGAAAAACGTCTAATTATTCAGAAGGGGCAAGGTCATGGCTGATGTTTTCCGTGTCATGTTTATCAGTTCCCATGTCTAACAGTTGCAAAACACCTGTTGGCGCCGCGCGGGATTAGCCGAGCGGTCTTAGGCGCTGCAGTCATAGACTGTGCTGCTGGTCCCGGTGGAGGTTCGAGTCCTCCCTCGGGCATGGGTGTGTGTGTGTTTGTCCTTAGGATAAGCTTAAGGACTAATGACCTTAGCATTTAAGTCCCATAAGATTTCACACACATTTGAACATTTGAACCTGTTGGCGATGGTGCCCTTTGTTCCTCAGTAGTGAGCTTTACATTAAACATTGCAAAATCTGATTCCAATAGAGGAGTTGTGTAAGAAACAGAAGTCAGTACTGAGAGACTTTCTTCTTGAATTTAATTTTGTTATTCTCCTGTAAACATGTAACGAAATTGAAAAAAAAAAATACAGTTCTGTTAGTTGAAACACTGTTGCCGTATTTCTATCTTATATTGTCACAAATAAAACTTAGTGCCTCTGTATTAATGGCACTTGGAACAAAAAATTTCTTATAGGCACTTACAACCAGTGTGTTCACTGGTATATTACCTACAACGCTCTTAATAAATTGTTTTCTAATTTGTCCCTTTACTTTTTGCAGTGATGAGATGAGCAGCATCAAAATACCATCCCAGTTTTTGTATAAATATAAGCTACATACAAAAACAGATACATTGTTTCTTTATTCGCCTTACAAATGTGAACTTTGGCACTTAGAAGGCGTAACATTTCCACTCTTCAGTTATTTTCAGGCTTACATCATCCATACTGTGTTAAGTACTTTGATATGTGTGAGATGAGTTGCGTATTTCCCGAATTTATCCTAAGTAATGTTGTCTTTAGCTCATCTGTTAAAAAATGTTTCAAATGGCTCTGAGCACTATTGGACTTAACTTCTAAGGTCATCAGCCCCCTATCACTTAGAACTACTTAAACCTAACTAACCTAAAGACATCACACACATCCACGCCAGAGGCAGGATTCGAACCTGCGACCGTAGCAGTCGCGCGGTTCCAGACTGTAGCGCCTAGAATCGCACGGTCACCCCGGCCGGCAACTCATTTGTCCGACAACTGATTTCTGCTCCTGGTCCGGTACGTATCGGATCTTATACAGGGTGTTCGGAAAATCCCGTCACAAAAGTCTAGGACTTGTAGATGGGATCATCATCATCATCATCATCATTATCATTTAAGACTGATTATTCCTTTCAGCGTTCAGTCTGGAGCATAGCCCCCTTATAAAATTCCTCCATGATCCCCTATTCAGTGCTAACATTGGTGCCTCTTCTGATGTTAAACCTATTACTTCAAAATCATTCTTAACCGAATCCAGGTACCTTCTCCTTGGTCTGCCCGGCTCCTCCTACCCTCTACTGCTGAACCCATGAGTCTCTTGAGTAACCTTGCTTCTCCCATGCGTATAACATGACCCCACCATCTAAGTCTGTTTGCCCTGACTGCTACATCTATAGAGTTCATTCCCAGTTTTTCTTTGATTTCCTCACTGTGGACACCCTCCTGCCATTGTTCTCATCTCCTAGTACCTGCAATCATCCTAGCTACTTTCATATCCGTAACCTCAACCTTGTTGATAAGGTAACCTGAATTGGTCGAAAGATTGAACGGTGCACAGATAACTTAGTCTTGGTACTGACTTCCTTCTTGCAGAAGAGAGTAGATTGTAGCTGAGCGCTCACTGCATTAGCTTTGCTACACCTCGCTTTCAGTTCTTTCACTATGTTGCCATCCTGTGAGAATATGCATTCTAAGTACTTGAAACTGTCCACCTGTTCTAACTTTGTTCCTCCTATTTGGCACTCAATCCGTTTATATTTCTTTCCCACTGACATTACTTTCGTTATGGAGATGCTAATCTTCATACCATAGTCCTTAAATTTCTGAAATATTACTTTGCAAACTTTCAATCGAATATGCCATCACAACTAAGTCATCCGCATATGCAAGACTGCTTATTTTGTGTTCACATATCTTAATCTCACCAAGCCAGTCTACTGTTTTCAACATATGATCCATAAATAATATGAACAACAGTGGAGACAGGTTGCGCCCTTGTCTTACCCTTGAAACTACTCTGAACCATGAACTCAATTTACCGTCAACTCTAACTGCTGCATGACTATCCATGTAGAGACCTTTGATTGCTTGCAAAAGTTTGCCTCCTATTCCATAATCTCGTGGAACAGACAATAACTTCCTCCTAGGGACCCGGTCATATGCCTTTTCTAGATCTATAAAGCATAGATACAGTTCCCTGTTCCACTCATAACACTTCTCCATTGTTTGCCGTAAACTGAAGATCTGGTCCTGACAACCTCTAAGAGGCCTAAACCCACACTGATTTTCATCCAGTTGATCCTCAACTAATACTCGCACTTTCCTTTCAACAATACCTGAGAAGATTTTACCCACAACGCTGATTAAAGAGATACTTCTGTAGTTGTTACAAACTTTTCTATTTCCATGTTTAAAGATTGGTGTGATTATTGCTTTTGTCCAGTCTGATGGAACCTGTCCCGACTCCCAGGCCATTTCAATTACCCTGTGTAGCCATTTAAGACCTGACGTTCCACTGTATTTGATGAGTTCCGACTTAATTTCATCCACCCCAGCTGCTTTATTGCACTGCAATCTATTGACCATTTTCTCCACTTCCTCAAATGTGATCCTATTTTCATCATCATTGCTATCCCATTCTACCTCGAAATCTGAAACATTGCTGATCGTACTTTCGCCTACATTGAGCAACTCTTCAAAATATTCCCTCCATCTGCCCAAGGCATCCACAGGATTCACCAGCAGTTTTCCTGACCTGTCCAAAATACATGTCATTTCCTTCTTACCTCCCTTTCGAAGACTGCTAATTACACTCCAGAATGGTTTTCCAGCAGCTTGACCCAAGGTCTCCAACCTGTTTCCAAAGTCTTCCCAAGATTTCTTCTTGTATGCTGCAATTATCTGTTTGGCTTTGTTTCTTTCTTCAACATAACTTTCTCTGTCTACCTGAGTTCTAGTATGTAGCCATTTTTGATACGCCTTCTTTTTCCTTTTACAGGCTGCCTTGACTGTGTCATTCCACCAAGCTGTTTGCTTCATCCTACTTTTACACACTACTGTTCCCAGACATTCTTTAGCTACTTCTAGTACTGTTTCCCTGTACCTTGTCCATTCCTTTTGCAATGACTGTAACTGACTACATTCAACTAACTGGTACCTTTCTGAGATTTCTGTTATGTACTTGTGCCTGATTTCCTTAACCTGAAGTTTCTCCACTCTTATCCTCCTACATATGGACCTGACCTCCTGCACTTTCGGCTTCACAATCCCAAATTCACTGCAGATTAAATAATGATCAGTGTCATCGAAGAATCCCCTGAATACACGTATGTCACTCACAGCCTTCCTGAATTCCTGATCTGTTATTATACAGTCAATGACAGATCTGGTTCCTCTGCCTTCCCAAGTATACCGGTGAATGTTCTTATGTTTAAAAAAGGAGTTTGTGATTACTAAGCCCATACTGGCACAGAAATCCAAAAGTTGTTTCCCGTTCCTGTTGGCCTCCATATCCTCTCCAAATTTACCCATAACCTTTTCATACCCTTCAGTTCGATTTCCAATCCTGGCATTAAAATCATCCATGAGCAGAACACTGTCCTTGTCCTTTACTCTAACAACTACATCACTCAGTGCCTCATAGAAACTATCCATCTAGATGGGAATGAGTACATAATATTTTGAATAGGATGCCATATTCGGAAACGTACTATTTCCGTTCTACAGCCGTTTGGAAACATATTTAGTAGGTAGGTTGGCAACAGCGCAGTCATGGTGGGGGATGCTTACGTCGGATTGGCTGACGTCATTTGAGGTCTCACATGGTTCGAGCCTCTTTCACGTGACCGGGAGTGTTACAGGTGGTATGGAGAGTTGAAAGTAGTATGGATGTAGTTGTCGCTCATCCGCAACATACCACACGGAGCATGGAACAACATCCTTTGCACGAGCAATTTCTCGTGTACTCGTTGATGGGTTCTCTTCAACATGACGCAGTACAGCCTCTTTCAATTCGGGTATGCGGCGTCTCCTTGGAGCACCTCAGTCACTCCTGCTGACCGTGAAGGTGCCCCTTGCTCGAAGTCATTGCGTAATTGTACCGAAAAGGGTATACGGTGGAGTCGGACGTTGTGGATAACGGTCTTGATAAAGGCAACGAGCAGCTCTTCCATTACCGTGAGCTTGGTCATACAGAAGGGTTGTGTCGGTGTATTCTAGAAACATATACCCAACAATGTTAATCGATCACTCACAGACACGTGAATGATAGTCGAACCAGGTCAGAGAGGTAGGACACACGTCAAATGAGATCAGCCAATCCGAAGTGACCCTCCCCCCCTCTCCACCCCCAATCATGATTGCCTGTTGCCTGTTGCAAACCTGCGTAGCAAAGTAGCGAACATGTTTTCAAACGGTTGTAACACAGCTTCATTGCCTCTTCAGAATTTTATATACTCACTCCCCTGTATAAGCCCTAGAAATTTGTAACGGGAATTTCCGTAAAGCCTGTAGAACTGCAGTGACGCTGAGGCGTTGACACAGAAACGTAACCAAAATCGTATTAAGTGACTGTTTGTGTCAAATGTACGAAAAAGTCTTGACGAGACGGTTTTCACTGTCACAGATCTCTGGCCAGACGGACTGCAGCTACCTCCGGATGGGTGGCGTTGCAGACGACAGAATGTTTTCGAGTGTCCTTCAGAATCTTATTTCGATGAATGACTCAGCAATAAGGTGGATCAGCACTCGGTGCAGGGCGTGGAGACGGCTTAGGAGGCGATAAACGTGCCGTGTTTATCGTCGGCGCCGTCAAGTCATATCCAAGACTCGGGGCTGGAACTGCAATGGGCGTTGGTCGCTGCACGCGAACCGGGCAGCGCGCCGCAGCGCCTCCCCAGCTGCGCACGAAAGGTCAGCACGCCGTGCCCCGAGTCCAGCCTCTCGTTTCTCGTAGGGGGCCAACCAGCAACCTATATCCCCTAACTTTTCTCTGAAGAGGAGCTTTAAAAACCTGTTCGAAGCTTCATAGATCATTCGCACGGTTTCTGTCGGAATGAGTTGTCGTGAAACAGTTTACAGGCTACTATATAACTTGGCACTTCACCAGAGGAGTCATGGAAGCAAATGCAAGCTATCCTAAATACTCTCACAGAGCACGTTGTGCGTAAAACAAACATGCACCTGTGTTTCCGTGTAAGAAGAGATGGCACACAAGCGCTCAAATGAATTTGTATACACAAAACGGAAATCTGATTGCCACTGAAACAGTAAATCGATGATTTTCTTTTCTGTAATCTTGTTGCTAAAAATTACAAATTTTTACTGCATAGTGTTACTGGTAGTATCGTTATCCTACTGAGGGTGGTACTGAGCGGAAACGATTCAATACCAGACGATATACAAATTCTTTCACTCCACGCATTCCCTGGGAGAATACCAAGTTATATTACGCGTATAGTATGTACACACGAATCGTTCGTGTGTATGGTTGCATGCTGCAAACCTGTATATTACTAGCTAAATATACCAGTCTTTTTCACTACAAGTGAAACACAAATTCAACGAAAAAGTAAACCTATTTTTTTTTTATTTACTTCTAATATCCCTTCACAGTCGCGATAATAGTCCTTTTCGGATTAGTATTGGGCCATCACGTCCATTTTCCAGCCATGGCCTTAAACGTAAGTGTAATCACTCAGTTCCCACCAGTGTACAAGTAAGTAACCAAATATTCGTTATTCCTCACTAGTAATCATTAGATAAATGCAAAATGATAAATTTAGTAGGTGAGTATACAATGCCGTTACTCTCAAGTAGAACGCAGCTACAATAAAATAGTAGTAATTTTGCTTTTATTGTTATTTTCATTTTGGTATTTCATAGTTTCAGATTTTATTATTCATCCTTTTTTACCAAGTTCTGAATATGCTACTCTCTATTCCACGATCTTTTGCCACTGATGCTAATGCTCAGTCGATTAAAATTGTAAATAAACTCATTTTAGTCTGTCACAGCTTCTAAAGGTTTTATTCCCCAGTGGTTATGAAGATATGATCGTCTTCCGGTGGCAGTTGTGCTTCGTAATGTTATATTCCACCTGTAGATGACCAACTGACAGTAACTGTTATTCTATTAAAATACTTAATTAGCAGCTATGGTGGCCAGTAATGAGTTTATTCATGAGGCAGTTAATAGTTATGGAGCATGAATATGTAAGATAAAGGAGATAAAATTATTCATTTCGCAATTGCAATTTCGACCTTTGGGCCATTTTCAAGTGGTACTGCAAAAAATTTTGCTTCACTATGTTAATATCATTAACGTAAATCGTCACAAATCAGTATTCTAGCACACTGTTTACATGCAAAGTAGTTGAGTTACAAATCAATATTCTAGGTCACTGTTTACACGTTAACCAGTGTGCTAGTACATTGATTTGTAGCGATTTATGTGAATGATGTTAACATTGTGAAGAGGCCAATTTTTGACGATGAGATGTATACATGTCGGTTTATTTTAAAGTTTGAAATGTGCTGAAGCAAACACTTTCGCAGTGCCACTTGAAAATAGCCCGAAGGCAGAAATTTCAATTGCGAAATAAATAATATCGACAGTCAACATAGAATATAACGTCCTTTAAAAAATAACACGTACTTCAGAAATTGTCGAGCAAGTATAGACAAAGTAACACAGAATTTAAAAAATTAACACACAATTTAAAAAATAAAATAAATAAATCAAAAATTAAAAATGATAAAAAGAATATATAAAGCATCACTTATTTATATCAGAACAACTATCATTTAACACACACACACACACACACACACACACACACACACACACACACACACACAAATAGATCACTGTTATTACACATTCAATACTTAACAATAAAATTTGATCTTTGCCAATAATATTCGACAGTTGGCACATCTACCAAAGCACAACATCAAAGCACGTATTCAGTTCCCAGTGCTGTGATGTCTGAAAAACAAAGTTCCAAATGTCAATTATAAGAAGAAAACAGCGTTAAAAATTGAACAAAACCACAACACGTAGAACAACAGCCACGAATCCTGTAAGCAGAACTTTAAAGTATTGCTACATCATAGAAAATCAAACTGGCAGAACTGTTTATAACCTATATATACATCATCCCAAATGTAAACTAAATAGTATAAACATAAATATGTATACATTCCTAGCCACAAAAGATACCTTGCAAAAAATAAAGGCGAAACGCGTATGGCACCAAATTTGTGTTTGATTCAGCTGTAATTAGATGGCCCAAAAGTAAAATTTTTTTATCAGCATACCGTAACAGTAGACGAAGTATTTTCTCTGAAAATGCTCTTTGGAAAACGACAAGACTTTAATCACGAGAAACAAGTCTGACTACGAAAAGGCCTTCAGTAGAATAAAAAGATCCCTCCTATCAGATACTTTCATTGAACGTGGATATTCTCTCCATCTTGTACCCTCCCGGAAAAAGGTGCGTGTTATAGTGACGCTTCCAGGACGGGAAGGTGCGTCGGCCCCAGATCAAATCGGCCAGGCGGATTAAGGACAAGGGACGGTATGCCGAACAACGCGAATGCAGTTTTCAGGCGGTTTCCCACATCGCACTACATGAAGACCAGGAAGGTACCTAAGTTCCGCCTCAGTTACATAATTCCCAGTGAATAAGACTACACTCAGATGGTTGGGGCGCACATATTCCGTCACGGAGATTAATGGGTTGGGGGCATCCCGCCACCCTTTAAATTAACTATGCCAAACGCGTTCCTAGCCATATCGACCTTGCATCGGTACGGGACAAAGGCAGAAGAAAAAAAGAAGATTTCTCCATCTTGTGGATGTCTTTAAAAGGTTATATCATTGTTCATAAGACTCAAAACAGAAAACCAACTCTCTGAAGAAATTTATATGAACCAAATAATACTTCTTTGAACTTTATAATGTTTATATGGGTGACATAATTAGTGAAAGAATGTTCAGAGGAACCCCAGGATCTAAAATAAATGAAACAATGCACTTAAGAACGATATTTGCTGATGACAAGCTATTATTGATCAAACTAATGGATATCTTCACAGATATTTCTGTTACATACAAGATATCTGATCACCAGGGACCGGACTGTAACATTTGCAAGTTGCACATGCATTTGCACGTTGGGCTCCTTTTCACCGGTTATTGCATATTTTAACGAAAAACTGGGACGACACATATTTTCGCTCTGTGTTTACAATATTTTAAAAATTTAGACGGGCGGTCTGTTGCTCGATCTGATTTTGATGTCTCGCAGATTGACCGCGACCTAAAATTGCGTCCAATCCCTAGCCGAGAGGCCATTGCCTAGCGAAATCATTACAGAAGAGGAAAAGGTACAGGCGCACAGTCAATGCTCCTGCGCCGACGTACCCGGTTAAGCCCCTCAGCTGTCATATCTATACCGGTCGGCAACAATTAAATTAAACTACGCAGGCTTTTAGTCGCACGTCCATTGTTTTAGTTTACCTTTCTATTTACTTGTTCACAGTTCAAAAAATGGTTCAAATGGCTCTGAGCACTATGGGACTCAACTGCTGTGCTCATCAGTCCCCTAGAACTTAGAACTACTTAAACCTAACTAACCTAAGGACATCACACACATCCATGCCCGAGGCAGGATTCGAACCTGCGACCGTAACAGTCACGCGGTTCCAGACTGAGCGTCGAAACCGCGAGACCACCGCGGCCGGCGTTCACAGTTGAACGTGTTTACGACGTGTATTGTGTAACGTGTTGTGCGCCATGCCGCCCGTAAAAAGAAACGGCGTTTCGTGGATAGCTGACAATCCTGAAACATTTACAAATGACGGAATTGTTCTATATCTTGCTAAAAAACAAAAAGTTTCAAATAGACCGGCATGTCAAGACAATTCTTGAAATGGCAGGAATGCAGAAGAAACGACCACGACAACAGCTTCTGACAACAGCAAGTTGCAGTAGGAGGCATTTCTCCAAAGGCAAACCAAAAAAGTCTGTTTAGCATGGATCTATGAGAAACATTCATTACAAGCAATATTCCTCTTCACAAACTTGCAAACGCTACTCTCAAAGGCTTCCTGCGCAAATATTGCTTAAATCAAATTATACCAGATGTATCAACATTGTGTAAAAATTACATACCGACAATTTACGTAAATGTTCTGGAATAAATACGCAATGAACTCAAGGACAGTATTATCCAGATTTCAGGTGACGAAACTACAGACACTTGTGGCCCTTACATTGGAAATTCAATTGTTGGTGCTTTAAAAGAAAAGCCTTCTTCTTCCAATTTAGCCCCCTTCAAACAACTTGAAAAAGTCAATCATTCTACTATCGCCAGATTTGTGAATGAGGGTATTAGAAAAATATTTCCAGAGTCTTCTGCAGATGAGAAGGTGTTTGTGTTTGCTCCAGATGCTGCTCGCTCTGTGATCAAAGTAGGAAAAGTCCTCCGAGTATTTTATCCTATTTTGATTCATGTGACGTGCTTTTCTCGTGGAGTACATCGCCTTTTTGAAGAAGTACGCTCCACGTTTGTGAATGTAAATAAACTGATTTCATCCACAAAGAAAGTGTTTCTAAAGGCTCCTGCTGTTTTCAAGACCTACAAAGAAAAACTACCAAATATGCCTTTACTTCCCGAACCAGTGATAACTCGTTTTGTGTCCGGGGATCGAAGCTGTGTCGTTTTACAATAAATATTTCGAGGCCGTTAGAGGGATAGCAAACGTCTTCGATAGTGCAGAGGCTTTGGCAGTGTGGGATCCTGCCCACACGTGTAAAATAGTGTGCCTAGCAAGCTGCTTTCTCGGATAGCTAGACAACAATTCAAGCAAATCTTATCAATGGAGTTTATTTCAATATGTTAAATTGACAATAGTTAACTTGCATTTCTACAAAGATAGGTCGCAAGAAAATGGCGACATGGAAATAATCAGTGTCCTTCGATACATAAAACTTCCATGAAAGCAAATCACACTATTTATAAGTGAGAGCTCGTCTTCTAGTGCGGCTCTTCTAGCACCCGCCTTCTAGAGAGGCTCTTCTAGTGTGACACCCTAGTCACCGTGCTATTGGCTGACGTCTCACAGCCCTCGCTGCTCTTCCATTCTTGATCTTCATCCCGGCGCTTGTCGTTACGCCGGAACAGGCAGTTTTTGGAAATTTGTGGTAAGGACTATGGGACCAAACTGCTGAGGTCATCGGTCTCTAGGGTTACACACTACTTAATCTAAATTAAACTAACTTACGCTATGGACAACACACACACACACATGAGCGAGGGAGCACTCGAACCTCCGACGGGGGGAGCCGCACGAACCGTGCAAGACGCCCAAGACCGCACGGCTAACCGGCGCGGCTACAGGCAGTTTGCCAGTGCAAGGAAGCTTTTCATGATTCCGATATTAAAAAAGACATTGCGGTGATTAGCACTCATTTTTCCCATATACCTGCAAGTATTAAGAAGGTTGAAACTCAAGGTATGGGCGTTGAATGAATCTGTTCAGTTAATGAATGAAATTTTTTTAGTGAACTACCCATTGTCGGAGGTATTCCCAAAAAAACTTAAAGAAAAGTTTGAAAATATTTTAAACAGTAACCCATGCTTTGAACCCTTGTGCCAAATTGATAGTTTGATTAGTGGGACAGGTGAACTTTTACCAGAAAAAATAAGTGCCAACAAAGCAACCAAATTCAAATGCTGCCCAGTTACCTCAGTTGATGTAGAACGGTCCTTGTTTGCTTATAAGAATGTTTTGAGTGATCGAAGACACAATCTTACAACCGAACGTTTGGAACAGTACTTGGGGGTTTACGTTTATAATAGTGGTAAAATGTAAAATAAATTGTAGATGATTCTTTGGTCCAAAAGTATTAGTTAAAAGTTAATGCTGTTCAAGAAAATGCGTCATTGTATGTTGATTTTTAAATAAAATATTACGGAGTTTTTGAGCGTGCCCCTCTACGTGCGATATATCTCGAAGTTGATCATGTACATATCGATTGTTTCGCTGCGACTCACTTGCATAGCATCCTCTTGTAGCCGGCAACAACAGCAAAGTAGGAACAATTTTTCAAACACGGTATGAGTTCCCATTTTGCAAATTTGTAGAAAATAATTCCAGAAAGGCTCCCTTCCTAACCTCTACCAGAAAGTATTCAGAAAGTGATATCAACGTTCTAAATGTACCGAATTTTCGCATGGCCGGTGCTCTTCCTCGTAACTGATATACATAAGTTCGACTTTGAGCTATAGTGCACGCAGTAACAACCATGTTTTTTTTATTAGTTTATCTTGAGTTTTTCGAAACTTTTCACGCATTTTAAGCATTTTTCGTGCATATTTTAAGGTTTTATGATGCATATAATCCGATCTCTACTGATCACGATACAGTAATAAAATATCTGCTCAATAGAGCAAATCTATGGCCTCGATGCGATCACGAATGCTTACCGGATGATATGTGAGAAAGTGAGAAAAATATAATCTAGGAAAAAGAGAAAATAAACACGAATGAAGTTTTGTAGAGAAATGGTTGTATCTATTTGGCCGTACATCTCAGAGACATGATTGAAAAATCCAGAATTAATATGTTAGTCAGCTACAGCAATAAGAATGAGATTACGAGATCCACGAAAGGTTGCAAGAGATTGGACAGATTTAAAAATGACTATGCGTGAGGAGAACTGGATATTTTCAAAATGGAAGACAGAATCGAAGAAAATAAAGAAAGGTGGCTCTGACACATGCAAGAAGGAAGAATGTCAAAAGAGACTTTATTACATAGGCTGAATTATAGAAAAGACATTGGAAGACGGAGGAAGCCTTGGATATAATGTTTCCAGTCACTGGAAAAGGCGAATGTGTCACTGTTTGAAAGAAAAAGGATAAAAACAAAAAAAATTACTCACCGATTGCCTTCACTTATTTATGTTCTGATTTATAACATTACAGTTAAGGTAGTTTCTGTGGTGTCACCGACAGACACCACACTTGCTAGGTGGTAGCCTTTAAATCGGCCGCGATCCGTTAGTATAGGTCGGACGTGCGTGTCGCCACTATCAGTGATTGCAGACCGAGAGCCGCCACACGGCAGGTCTAGTCTAGAGAGACTCCCTAGCACTCACCCCAGTTGTACAGCCGACTTTGCTAGCGATGATTCACTGTCTAAATACGCTCTCATTTGCCGAGACGACAGTTTAGCATAGCCTTCAGCTACGTCATTTGCTACGACCTGGCAAGGCGCCATATTTAGTTACTATTTGAACAGATTGTATTGTGAATAATGTACGATCAAGAACGACGTTCATCATTAATGGATTAAAGTTAAGTATCAAACAAATTACGACCGCTTTCGGAATTCTAATTCCTTCTCATGTTCCAGACCTCAAGTCAGTAGAGTCCTTTCCTCCTCACGCCACCCTGCGTAAGCTAAAACGCGTGCATTTCGGCCCCCACTAGCAACACGGTGCTGGCTCTTCTGCCAACACAACAGTTTCTTCGTTAGGTTTTCTCGAACTTCAATGTATCGCACATTTATCATTTAAATTACAAACATTTTATTAGAATATCGCCTTAGTTGAACTCAGTAAGCTATACATACCTACGTATTTGCTCTCCTTTGTTCCTCAATTATTGACCGTCTTAATGCTACGACGAATGTCCTTGCAGCATTATTGTCAGTGAAAACGATCAAAGTGTTTACGATGCCGCTGCGTAACGCGTTACACGATTCATGAAATGGTTGTTACTGTTTCATACACCCATAACTTCTGCTTCATAGTCCATAAAATGTTCATTCCGGCACTTGCAGAACATCCTGTGAGAAGGCAGTACTCACTTGCAATGAACTGAGCAGTAAAAGTTCTCTTCAACACAGTACAGTGGCCGCCTGATCTTGGGCGCCTTGTCACGGTCCGCGCGGCTATCCCCGTCAGAGGTTCGAGTCCTCCCTCTGGCATGGATGTGTGTGTCGTCCTTAGCGTAAGTTCAAGTTAGATTAAATAGTGTGTAAGCTTAGGGACCGATGATCTCAGCTGTTTGGTCCCATAAGTCCTTACCACTAATTTCCAAATTTACAGCACAGTGAAGTCGGTGGTGTGTCACTTTCTAACCACATATCTACGAGGAATCCGTCTTATACAACCAAGTTAAGAGCGCCTCGGGCATCTATAAGAATAACACTCTGCTGGCAACTGGTTATGCAGCCCTTGCCGAGTTACGCCTCAGGTTAGTTCTAGCTTCTGTCCGTGTATTTCGAAGCCTACATGCAGTGCGAGTGGCGCCCTTCATTTTGTAGATCTTCTTCCTTGAGTCTTACGCTTCATTACATCAAGAATATCACGCGGTGATACAACTTGCTTTGCAGCATTTGATGGGCAAACCATGCCATCACTCCAGTCGGTTGGTTGCCCTTCCATTGGGTCTACTTTGTTTTATATGCCTCAATCGCAGTTAACGCTATCACCATGATCTGAAGCAAAAATGTAAGACTAGAATGTAACGTCCCGTCGACGACCTTGTCGTTAGAGATTCATTCAAGTTATGGAAGAACGTGAATGGGGGAGAAAATCAACAGTATTCTTTTTAATGACGGCATCCTTGCATTTGGCTTAAGTGACGTACGGACACAACCGAAATATGGATGGTCATGCAGAGATTTGAACACCGCTTCGAAATGCGTGTCCAGTGCCTTCGCCACTGCGTCGCCTTACTCGATGCGACTCAGCGAGCCAAGATCCACTCTGATTTTAAATATGGTTCACGTTTTCTCGTTTCCACCATTTTCTCGACAAAAAATACTAAGACTTCTTTGCAGCATGGTGGACTACCAAAATAATGGGTTCAAATACCGGTCGCTAAATTCAATATGCAGACTCAGGAGACTTGTGATTGCTTAAATATTAAACCTCAAGTGCCAGTAATATATTACCCACCGGTACATATATCACACGCATAGCTTAAACTGAATCTAGCCTATGATCAACAAAAACGTGAGTAACATCGGATGTAGCCTAGGCAATTGTAAACAGGCCCTGTAATATTCGCAGAAGAAATAGATGATATACAGCTTAGAGTCAACGACATTATCATATTGTTCGCATATGATACTGACGTTTACATGAAATTAACGTCGTTGGACAGTCTTAACGAAATGCAGAAAAACTTGGAAAAAATTTCCACTTAGTCTAACGAATGCCCCTTCAAATATGAACAAATGCAAAGTGCTGTGTATAACAAAAAGATAGAATTCGATAGTATTCTACGTGTAGCGGAAATCTGGGACACGTGAAATCGTTGGAGCGGTATGAAAAGGCACACACATGTACATTGTCCAGTCACATTAAGGTTGAAATGGCTCTGAGCAACATGGGACTTAACATCTGAGGTCATCAGTCCCCTAGAACTTAGAACTAATTAAACCTAACTAACCTAAGGACACCACACACATCCATGCCCGAGGCAGGATTCGAACCTGCGATCGTAGCGGCAGCTCGATTCCAGACTGTAGCGCCTAGATCCGCCCGGCCACACCGGCTGGTCACATTAAGACCAACACCTTTCAAAAGCCCGAATAACTACCTTTTGCAGCGCGAGACGTGCAGGAAGAGAGTCAATGAGGTTCTGGAAGCTACTAACACAAAAGTGTAGCCATGGCGACTGCAGTGCTATGGCCAGCTGCGATAGGTTTCTCAGTTGAGAGTCCATGGTGCCAAAAACCCGATCGAGGTGGTCACACAAATTCTGAATTACTGTAGAATCCGGGATATTTGGTGTCCAGGGGAGTACGGTAAACTCACCCTGGTGCTCTTCGAACCACGCACTTACACTGCGAGCTGTGTGACGAGTTGCAATGTCCTCCTGGCAGATGCCATCACACCGAGGAAAAACAAACTGCACTTAGGGGAGGATCTGGTCCCTAAAGTTAAATGCATACTTATGCTGGTCCATTATGCCCTCCTTAGTGACGAGATCACCCACGGAATGCCACGAAAACCGGGCGATTGTTGTTGGGTGATTGCTTTCAGACGTTTCACTCTGTACATTCCAACGGCCATCTGTCCGATGGAGCATAAAACGTGATTCGTCTGAAATGCCCGCCTGTCGCCACACAGTGGACCATCTGCAATATTGGAGGGCCAATTCCAGTCTTCGTCGCCAATAAAGAACAGTCAGCATGAGTACATGAACCAGGCGCCTGCTGCAGAGGTCAACATGCAGCAACGTTTGCTGAGTGGTCGTCGAGGAAACGCTCTTTGTAGCCCCTTAGTTCCTCTGGGCGGTCAGTTGCTGGCAGTTACACGTGTATAAGCCCGCACTCATCTCCGCAGCCGTTGTTCACCCCTGTCGTCTATGGCGCGTGATGCAACGCTGTTGCCTTGGCACCGGTTTCGGACAGCACCGTTTTGCCATGTTCTGAATACCGCGTGATCAAAAAGTCAGTATAAATTTGAAAACTGAATAAATCACGGAATAATGTAGATAGAGAGGTACAAATTGACACACTTGCTTGGACTGACATGGGGTTTTATTAGAACCAAAAAAATACAAAAGTTCAACAAATGTCCGACAGATGGCGCTTCATCTGATTAGAATAGCAATAATTAGCATAACAAAGTAAGACAAAGCAAAGACGATGTTCTTTACTGGAAATGCTCAATATGTCCACCATCATTCCTCAACAATAGGTGTAGTCGAGGAATAATGTTGTGAACAGCACTGTAAAGCATGTCCGGAGTTATGGTGAGGCATTGGCGTTGGATGTTGTCTTTCAGCATCCCTAGAGATGTCGGTCGATCACGATACACTTGCGACTTCAGGTGACCCCAAAGCCAATAATCGCACGGACTGAGGTCTGGGGACCTGGGAGGCCAAGCATGACGAAAGTGGCGGCTGAGCACGCGATCATCACCAAACGACGCGCGCAAGAGATCTTTCACGCGTCTAGCAATATGGGGTGGAGCGCCATCCTGCATAAACATCGTACGTTCCAGCAGGTGTTTATCAGCCAGGCTGGGGATGATGCGATTCTATAACATTTCGGCGTACCTCTCACCCGTCACGGTAGCAGTCACTTACGTTTTGCTGTCCAGCGCCATCTGTCGGACATTATGCGAACTTTGATTTTTAGTTTTGTTCTAATAAAACTCCATGTCATTCCAAGCATGTGTGTCAATTTTTACCTCTCTATCTACATTATTCCGTGGTTTATTAAGTTTTCAAATTTATACTGACCCTTTCGGAAATGCCTCCACCCTTGGCCCGAAAGTCAGTGATCATGCCCATTTGGACGTCAGCTAATTCGCTCCGTTTCCGCATTACGACAACGACTGCACTGATTTCCGCGTCCCTCCAGCACGCATTATATAACCTCCACTACTAGTGCCGCCACTTGCTTTCTGTGGATGGCTATTGCACGTTGACGTCGAACATAAAATGTGGTTGCATTAATGTGACTGACTGTGTATACTCTGTAGTGGGTGTGGAAAATGGAATACTTTGGTTAGTCTCAATATGTCCGGGAACATGAAGTGTATCTGAAGGAAACCGTTTATGAGTCACTATGGCAGCAGAAATCTCCAGAATTGATTGACGCGCTGCAAGGATGGTAACCGGTGAGTAGCCCAGAAAAAAGTGCATCAGAGTTGCTCGGGGAAGTTATTGAGAATCTCTGGAAAAAAGCCAATGCTGTTCCTCCCAAAACCACTTGCGGTGTTCTAGTGATACTGAGTAAACATCCTGTTTGTACCATCAAACATCGTGCGTAGGTGTAATGAGAAGAAGGTGAGAGATTACGGTGCGCACGAAGGCAAGTAGAGTCACTTGTCCCTCAATCAATTCGAGACGAATGAAGTACGACAGAATACCGCTAAAAAAGAAAGTAAATTTCATTCGCAACACGGAGAACAGTGGCTTCTAAAGTATATATGTAAACTTAGATGTAGACATCGAAGGAACACTGTCGACTTCGACTAGGGGATGAAACTACGCTTATGACAGACTTGTAATATCAGTCTCATCATTGGTGGATAAAAAGTAAAATTCTTCTATAATACTAGGACCACCATGGTGGCTTTCTGAAATATTTGTAATATTGGTGAAAATATTAAGATCAATGTGGTGCCGTTTCGCATTTAACCCAACAGAAACAATTAAAACCAGTCCGGTGCGCAATATGTCTGTGCAAATAAAGGCAACAAAGCTCAAAGCGTCCACCACGTGCTTCCTTTAAATGCATCTCAAGAATTTTTGGCTCTGCAGGGGGGTGCAACTGTAATTAAATTTCCAGAATGACTAAATCTGAATGCAGCACCGGAACCTTAACCCTGATCTGTGCATTTCAGAGGCAGCGTACTTACAACTGAGCCATGTAGGGCTACCTCGATGCACGCTACCAAGCGTCCATCGGATAGTAACAGTTCCCCAATACCCCAGACACTCACAAGGGAAAAAAATGTTAAAGATGTTTATTGCAATGCATAGCTGTGAGGACCTGTCAGTCAAGAATCGTTCGTCAGCGTTGTGAGTACCTTTTAGTTTTAATTTTCACGTACTCTAAAGCAAACGAGACAGAGTCCTTAGTGGAAGAGATTCTGTTTCTGAAACACAAAGATTTCGAATTGCTTTCTGAGTAGGCTTTCTATTTCAGTCTGTCATGATGTTTACATTCTTGATTACCGTGTGGCGTCAGGATGATCCCAACTGCTCGCATATACAAACTTTTACTACTCTTGCACTGGTCAGCTGCGTGCACGGTCACTTTTCGAAATAGGTCAACTGCGCGTACTTTTAAATTTTTGTGTCAGGTCCACTGCAAGCGGAGGAAAACATAATTTGCCACTGCAGCATTTTCCTTCCAATTTTCAAAGACTTATAACTGTCTATGACTGCTAAGGTAGCCCAGTCATAGCTTTTCTTCAAAATACTTGATACAAGACGCATGCTCATAATGGAGCACATGTCTAGATATTTAAAACAACACAGGAACTAGTGTCATACCTTATGGTGATAATAAAAGCGCATTTTAAAAATTCAAATATGTCATAGTTCCATTTCTGACTAAAATAAATTCCTATATAAACTGCACATGTTTTTCACGTTTATTGTTAGATCGGCGATGCCCGGCTGTGTCCCTCAGATTGGCGTAGGTGGTTGCCTGAGTTCGAACGACAGCGTCAACAAATTGATATATATGTGGATGTGTACTCTGAAAATTGATGCCGAAAGCCCTGTGAAATACCTCACAAGAACTGCTTTAGTTGGAATAAAACATTTGTGGGAACTCACCCATTGGAAGTTATTTATCTGGTTAAGTTATCAATGGCTTCATGATAATGACTGACTCTATTAGTAAGCAGAATGTGGGTTGAAGAATCGTTTAAGTAAATATGTGACGTCATATTTTTTCTGTGCAGTTCCACGCTACTCCAATTTGTTCTCATTCTCTTTCTTTCCCAGATACGGGGAGAGGACTTGGCACACACTGAGAAAGTGACTAATGATAACAGTGCCATCAACAGTTCAGTGAAAACATTTCCAAGTAGCAAATAAAACACTAACGCGCTGTCGACGTTATTATAACATACTTCATCGTGAGCAGTAGACCTGTTTGCTGCGGTAATGCTAAACCTGCTCTAGTGCATTTGGGCAAAAAGTAAACCTTTTAGCGTTCAATCGGTACCCACCACTTACACCTAGCTGAGATACATATCTCATGCACTTTTCCGTAATTATTACTTAAAATCTCGTTTTAACTCATCTACTCTACTTGAAAACCATTAAAACACGATATCAGCTCCATATTACTTTAACGCTTTCGGCTATCTTTAATACTTCCCACCCCTTCTGCTACGTAAGTGCAGTTTAGCTGGATTTGACAAGCAGAACCTTTGTTTTAGCTGGGAATCATGTGCCTTCAGAACTTCACTATTACATGTCGTTTCCATCAGCTGCCAACAGAGTACAAAAAGTATACCAAGAAAGAGAGCACACTACTCGCATTGCTACGGAACTATTTGCCGTACCGTTGACGTGGGTAACAGTTTTGCGTCTTTGAATTTTGCCCTTACGCTGTGACAAGTAACTTCTCAATGGTAGTATGCGACACTTCACGCGAATATGATGTGTACGAGGTCTTAGACAAAAGGAAGGACGCTAACACGTCAAATCTGGATAACCTTAATTGTTATTATTTGTTATTTATTTATTCATCTTTATTAGTGACCCGTCACCTAGGTTACTAACATGAACAGTATACTTTTAGATAACATCTTAAACACGTTGTAAACAATTCATTAATAATTTTGTTGTCATTTCTTTAAACAGCCATTACATTGTTCACATCTCCTTCCCTCATCTGTGGACGATCGTTTTACAATATGCTTTGATCTGCATTTACGTTTGAACGAAATTTATGGTGCTTAATTATTAATAATTTATCGTTTAAAACTTCCGTCCCGGTAATATTACAACATTAATATTACAAAAGAAAATAATAATAAATGAATTAATAGTAATAGAAACTGAGGCAGAGACAGGACATGGAAAAAAAAGATTAGTAATTAGAGTGCTCTACATCAAGTTTCCTATTTGCACTAGCTTCAGGAACCACGCCGATTTGGAAGCAAGTCGACTGCGTGCTGGAGTACTTCCCGTATCTTTGCAATAGGGTGGATCGTGAAAAATCCAGTCTCTCCTTCATCTCCGGTTTCGGATCCGAAAACTAGCTAACGGCTTGCTTTCCTTCATTCAGCTTTTTTCTCATCCTTGTATGCAGGCGTTCTCGTCCCCGTCCCCTAAGGCAGGTGATAGTTTTCTACCGTAGGCTCGAGTCAGTTTGTCAACACGTTCTCTTTGGGTTTTCTGTGATAAAATTGGAGAGAAGCTAAATTTGTTATTATCACCTAAAGCTTCGTACATAGGAGTGCTTTGAAGCTTCTGTCTCCCTTCAACCATCAAGGACTCATACACTCCTGGAAATTGAAATAAGAACACCGTGAATTCATTGTCCCAGGAAGGGGAAACTTTATTGACACATTCCTGGGATCAGATACATCACATGACACACTGACAGAACCACAGGCACATAGACACAGGCAACAGAGCATGCACAATGTCGGCACTAGTACAGTGTATATCCACCTTTCGCAGCAATGCAGGCTGCTATTCTCCCATGGAGACGAACATAGAGATGCTGGATGTAGTCCTATGGAACGGCTGGCCATGCCATTTCCACCTGGCGCCTCAGTTGGACCAGCGTTCGTGCTGGACGTGCAGACCGCGTGAGACGACGCTTCATCCAGTCCCAAACATGCTCAATGGTGGACAGATCCGGAGATCTTGCTGGCCAGGGTAGTTGACTTACACCTTCTAGAGCACGTTGGGTGGCACGGGATACATGCCGACGTGCATTGTCCTGTTGGAACAGCAAGTTCCCTTGCCGGTCTAGGAATGGTAGAACGATGGGTTCGATGACGGTTTGGATGTACCGTGCACTATTCAGTGTCCCCTCGACGATCACCAGAGGTGTACGGCCTGTGTAGGAGATCGCTCCCCACACCATGATGCCGGGTGTTGGCCCTGTGTGCCTCGGTCGTATGCAGCCCTGATTGTGGCGCTCACCTGCACGGCACCAAACACGCATACAATCATCATTGGCACCAAGGCAGAAGCGACTCTCATCGCTGAAGACGACACGTCTCCATTCGTCCCTCCATTCACGCCTGTCGCGACACCACTGGAGGCGGGCTGCACGGTGTTGGGGCGTGAGCGGAAGACGGCCTAACGGTGTGCGGGACCGTAGCCCAGCTTCATGGAGACGGTTGCGAATGGTCCTCGCCGATACCCCAGGAGCAACAGTGTCCCTAATTTGCTGGGAAGTGGCGGTGCGGTCCCCTACGGCACTGCGTAGGATCCTACGGTCTTGGCGTGCATCCGTGCGTCGCTGCGGTCCGGTCCCAGGTCGACGGGCACGTGCACCTTCCGCCGACCACTGGCGACAACATCGATGTACTGTGGAGACCTCACGCCCCACGTGTTGAGCAATTCGGCGGTACGTCCACCCGGCCTCCCGCATGCCCACTATACGCCCTTGCTCAAAGTCCGTCAACTGCACATACGGTTCACGTCCACGCTGTCGCGGCATGCTACCAGTGTTAAAGACTGCGATGGAGCTCCGTATGCCACGGCAAACTGTCTGACACTGACGGCGGCGGTGCACAAATGCTGCGCAGCTAGCGCCATTCGACGGCCAACACCGCGGTTCCTGGTGTGTCCGCTGTGCCGTGCGTGTGATCATTGCTTGTACAGTCCTCTCGCAGTGTCCGGAGCAAGTATGGTGGGTCTGACACACCGTTGTCAATGTGTTCTTTTTTTCCATTTCCAGGATTGTATAATGGACACAGACGTACGACGCGGTCCGATGTACAATATTGACTCCGCAGTCGCACCCAGGTTGCTTCGCTCCTTTAATGTTATTTATATTTTCCAGGTATATATGAGTACACAGCAAAAATTTTCATTGAAGCCCACGCGCATGCCACGATTCTCCGTGAGGATGGCCAGAATCTCTGTCGTGTGTTCCTTTCAACGGAGTGCCAGTTCATATCTGCAGTAAACTGGCCATCCATAGTCACTGACTGAATCGATTTAGATGAAATTTTTCCACAACAAAAGGAAAGAAGCCAAGGTAGAACGTCACGGGCTAATACAAATATGTAACGAGGGGTAGTTCGCTAGTAATACGGGCAAAGCCGCCTTCTTTTTCTAAGAACTCGCAAGGACGGTATGACACAACAAGCAACCACGAGTGGCCCACTCTGGCTTGACGCGACAGACTGTTTCCAACACCAGTGAGGTTCCGTGCCTAGTGTTTTATAAACAAGAGCAAACTTTTTCAATCAGGAACGCCATTCTCGAAGTTGCTAATCAAATTATATGACAGGGACAGCAGCAAAACTGTTTATGCTGTAGTCATAATGGCCTCGATATTTTTCTCTTGAACTCGTCGCTAGAATACAACCAATAGGACCAATCGGCATCTTGGCCACAGTGCGTCAACTCCCTTGCTCAGCTGCCAGAACAAATCCGTCATTTATGTAGTTAATCACAATCCAGTTTTTTATTAACATTAAAAACATGACGAAGTCATACAACTGAAATCCCTATTTCTCCGCAAACTTATGTTTTCCTGAGCTATTCGAACAAGCGCACTAATCCTACAAACTCATGATAATGAGGAAACCAAATATAGTGACTGAAAAAAATCACGACACCAATAAGGAGTATTGCGACAAAAACGAAATTTGGTAGTCGTGTTTCTACACTTGAAAGATAATGTCAAATCAAATTTCGCTCCAGTCGAGTACCAGTGCCACTATCAGGATGAAAATGAGGTTTGCTTTAAATACACGCTGTAACGGTCGTCAGCGCTAGTTACGTTTGCCACCGGACGTGGTGAGTTGATGTTATTCAAGAATACCTTTAAGGCGACAAAGACACCATTATTAACATCTGATCGAGATTGAACGAGGTCGTGTATAGGACTAACAGGGGCTGGCTGTTACTTCTTCGATATTACATAAAGACTTGGCAGAAACGTAGTCCCTGTACGTGATTGCTGGCAGCGGTGGTTACGAGAACGTACAGTCACAAGCAGACCAGGCTCCAGACGACCACATGGAGCTAAGAGCGGAGATCATCGTGTTCGGTGTATGGTTCTGCGTTTTGCATCTGCAGCAATAATCTGAACAGCAGTTGGCAACACAGTGCACAGTAAACTGTTACAAATCTGTTACTTCGTGGGCAGCTTCGAGCCAGGCGCCCTGTTACGAGCATTCCACTGACCCCAAACCACCACCATTTGCGACTTCACTGATGTCAACAGAGAGCTCATTGGGGAGTAAGTGGGAGGTCTGTTGTGTTTTCTGATGAAATCTGGTTCTGCCTCGGTGCCAACGATGGCCGTGAGTTGGTTGGAAGGAGGTCAGTGGAGGGGCTGCAACCAACCTGTCTGCGTGCTAGACACACGGGACCAATTCCTTCAGTTATGGTCTGGGGTGTGATTTCGTATGGTAGCAGCAGCACTCTCGTGGTTATCCCACACACCCTGACTGCAGATTTGTACGCCGATCTGGTGAGTGAGCCCGTTGCGCTGTCATTCATGAGCAGCATTCCAGGTAATGTTTTCCAAAAAGGATGACGCAGGTTCACATACAGCTCTTTTAAACCAACATGCTCTACGAAGTGTCGACATGTTGCCTTGGCCTTCTCGATCACCACATCGGTCTCCAGTCGATCGCATAATGGACAACATCGGACGATAACTCGAGCGTCATCCACAAACAGCATTAACCGTTCATGTATTCACCGACCAAGTGAAACAGATATGGAACTCCATCACACAAGCTGACATCCGACTTCTGTACAACATAATGGATACACGTTTATATGCTTGCATTCAACATTCTGGCAGTTACACCAGTTATTAATGTACTAGAATTTCATATTTGATATGGCGTATTTCGCGCTTGTGTTAACCTGTATTCTTACAACGTTAATCACGGAAATATGCTACGTAGACAAATGTATTCCCGAAATTTCAGTTCCCTACATTAATTATTTCTTGGTGTTATAATTTTTTTCTCCGTCGGTCTATATCTGAGACGCACGGTCTTACCGCTCTTGTACCGCAACCAGTTCCTCATGAATACAGATCCAAATCGATAAACTTTGATGGACCTTCAACTAAATTTCGTACGAAGTAACATGAAATAGAAATCAATGATTTTTGCGTCACAACATAAATCATTCAAGAGCGCGTGTTTGGTTAATGTGAAGATTTCTCATTGATAATGACAAGTGGCTATTTGCGAAACTACGACAGTTTCAAATTAGTTAGAATTTTCAAGTCAAACTTTTTTCTTTTTATTTCAAGAAGGAATTGTTTCGGCAATCGAAAGGAAAGTAGAAGATTAATTTTTTTCGTATGAAAGTATTCACTTACAATCGAACTTTAAAAATACATAGTAAAAAATATTTTTAGAGAATCACGTTTTTCGCAATCAATTTCCTGGGGCAAGAGAGGTCCCTCGGATAGTCCAAATAAAACAAACTGCTCTGAATTCCACCGATCACCCGCCGAGGTCGGAAACATTGGCCGATAAGGTCAGTTGCACTCAGACCGCACTCACGGATCGCACAGATTTGTAACGATCGGTCGTCTTTGACTGATGTCGGTTCTCGACTGAAGCTTTCTATGTCGGTGCAAGCCTTAGAAATGATTCGGGTAAAACAGCGTGAAGGGAGGAAACGCAAATCTTGGGTTGGATAAATAAAACGCCAAAATATTTTTTTAAACACTCCTGATGTAACTGAAACGAATGGAACCCTTATTATAACAAGAAATTACCACTATTAGTGTCGCGGTCTGTTCACGAAGAGATCAGATTGTAACGATGCTGAAAAGGTTGTTAACATAAAGGAAATACTGTAGTCGCTGCTTTCCCTTTGCACTGTTGGTAACAAACTGCGAGTGATGAAAATGATCTTCTGAAAATGAATCTCTTCCGCTAAGGAAGCTTTCTTGTCTTCTTTAGAGCACCTGCAAATTAAAGCTGGGCGCTTCTCATTAGAGTGACCAACTATTCTTGACAGACAATTAATGGGAGGTATATAACAGTCTGCTGCAGAAACACGCTGTATCTAAAATCCTCAGCGTCATTTCGATTCCTTTTTCGGACTCTGCCGGCAGCGGCTGCTGTACATAATAGTCGTACAGCTAAAAATAACTAGCGAGATGGGCAGTCTAGCCTCTGCGCGGCTCCACTTAAAAGAGACCAAATTAAGTCCTTTATTGGCACTACATCTGTCAGTTAATGGCCTCTCGCGTATCTAACTCTCCCAGAGAACTAGTTAAGGGCTAAAAGACTTGGGCGTGTGGAGGCTCTCTTCTGTTTCCAGCTGCCTCACAGGGTAGAAAGCTCTGCTGCCTCTGCATTGCCCCACAGTCTCTCTGGCAGCTATCGAGCTGAATACCTAGAACAGATTTTCACTTTCCATCCATACCGATACCGTTACAGACCCTCTGGCTACAGAGTATCTGGTGCACCAAATAATAAAATAAAAACTTGTGGCTAGCACTATGGAACCATAGGAATAATTAGGACGGAAAGTTAGAATCAATTTAAATTTCTACGTCTTTACGCAGCCAGTCGAGTGACAGAGTAAAAGTTGTGCAGGCGAGAGTACAAGTGACATTTCACATGAAAATTCTCGAAGCGCACATTTCTTAAGTGTGGATCTCTTCAGAGTACAAGAACTACAAGCGATTTCTTGCATAGTTCTACACTCTGTGACGATAAAGGTTAGATTATAAGCCAATGCCTGGACTACATTCAGAATACAATTAGGACAAGTGAAATGGCAAACGAAAGGAGAATTGCTGCTGTCTTTAATAAATCTTCAGATACGATTTTTTTTTTCAAAGTAGTGCAATAGCCTAATGCATATGCTTTGAAAATTATTTGTGGTAGTGTGTAATTCATTGGCCCTCTTTTTAAATAATGGATGTAAATCTTGAGGCAAAATTGACTCAATAGATCTCATGTTCCTTGAACCTGACCATACGTACATGGAATATGATACTGCAAAGGAACAATTGAAATATCTGTTTGTCCTGCCAGACAGGATGGAAGCAGTGAAGAAAGTCAGCTTAAAGTTTTCAGTAGTGGAAATGAAAACAAAAAACCTCCTTTCAATTAAAGCCATGGATGCCATATCAAAGACCAAAGTTGCTAAGGATACTCAAGGAAACGAAGTACACTGAAAGAATGTTAGTAGGATGGGAATCAGCGAGAAAACTCCTCTAACAGTGCAGTTCACGTGTTCACCAAAACGTGATCTTAAGGATACCGAAGCGGTTTTTAGGAGGCACAACATTTGTCGCAATCAATACCACTTCTGCAGCCTTTGTATCAAAATGATTTTGAAATAAAATTTGCGAAATGAAAAGATCTTCAGGAAAAAAAGAACTACATCCCACCAGTTTATCAAGAGTTCTAAAACAAGATATCCCACCCGCAGACAGCAGTTACCATGGATGTAAGGAAGATGAAGCGGAGAAAGGAGAACAAGTGGTCAAAGAAGGGGACGAGGAAAGGCAGAAATCTGCACAACACAATGGTACAGCATCGTAAGTGTTGCCCAGGAAGGACATTCTTCAAGAAATGCCACAGAAGGAAATGATTCTGATTCTATATCAAGGCACTGATTGTAAAAGGATTATAGAAAATGAGAATGAATAATCTCTCTTACGTGTTGCAACCACACCAATATCTTTTGATATTTTTATTTTATTTGATATTTATCTATTTTTCAGCTTGTTATATTAGTTTTGTACTAATTAAGCCCAAATTCTTGTTTTATAACTAAAATGTATTTTACTATGAGTATCATGTGTGTTGTACTGAAAATGCTTTAAAGTAAAACACAGTAAAGAAAGTGTTTTTGCACTTGTGCCTGTTTTACTAAGTTTTAAGGTTCAAGGCGTATAATTAATTTTAATACATCATAAAATGATGCAGACGCACTAAAAACTCGAACCATACCTGCAGATATACAGGGACTAATTAAACATTAAAAAGAGGTATCTGAGGTTTAAACAACTCACATAATTTATAAATAGCTATTTAACTGCGGCAGTCATTTATTCAGTTTACTTCAGCAAGCGCTTGTATCCCTTGTACTCTTAGCTCATGAATCACTATTAACTACGGGACAGAGCGTACGTTTAATTGCTTCATGCATTAAAGTCTTTTCCTATTCCATTCATGTATGCAACGAGGGAAGAATGATTGCTTATACCCCTCAGAGTGAGCTTTTATTGGCATTGTTTTGTCTTCATGTGATTTTACGGGAAAAATGCATATAAATTTTGTTTTATTTACAAATTCGACCATGAAAGCCGATTTCTGGAATTTTCTGGGCAGATTTATGCTACATAAAAAAATGGTTCAAATGGCTCTGGGCACTATGCGACTTAACTTCTGAGGTCATCAGTCGCCTAGAACTTAGAACTAATTAAACCTAACTAACCTAACGACATCGCACACATCCATGCCCGAGGCAGGATTCGAACCTGTGACCGGAGCGGTCACGCGGCTCCAGACTGAAGCGCCTAGAACTGCACGCCAACACCGGCCAGCCTATACTAGATAAGTGGTTCATTTCCCCAACTGTCTGACAGATGAGATTTTTGAGCACTTCTGTCAAACCGTCTCGCTGATCAGGAAAACCTGTGACCATTCACGTCATTTACATATCCTCGAGATTCCACATTAGTCTACCCTGATATGGATCCACTCCAGTATTGCCGTACAGTTTTTTCGTAAACAATCTCTTCAGTGTACGAACAACACTTTTCTAGAATCTTATCAGTGAATCTAAGCTTGCTATTCATTTTACATACTTGAAATGTTATCGCTCCACTTTAAAAATGGCTCTAAGCACTATAGGACTTATCATCTAAGGTCATCAGTCCCCTAGAATTACAACTACTTAAACCTAATTAACCTAAGGACATCACACACATCCATGCCCGAGGCAGGATTCGAACCGACGACCGCAGCAGCCACGTGGTTCCAGACTGAAGCGTCTAGAACCGCTCGGTTACCGCTGTCGGCCGCTCCACTTTTTACTTCCACATTTTATTGCTGTCAGTTATTTGAATTTCCTGGTGAACTCTAATCGTAACACACTAATCGATAACTAAAGACTCGAATCCTGTAGTGTACTTATTTACATATACATTGAGGTGACAAAAGTCATGGGACAGCGATACTCTCATATACAGATAGCGGTAGTATCACGCACACAAGTTTGAAAACGGCACTGCGTTGGCGGATCTGTCATTTACTCAGGTGATTCATGTGAATAGGTTTCCGACGTGATTACAGCTACACGATGGAAATTCACATACTTTGAATGCAGAATGGTAGTTGGAGCTAGACGCATGAGACATTGCCATTCGGACTTCATTACGGAATTAAATATCCCTCAGTCCACAGTGTCAGGAGTGTGCCGAGATACCACATTTCAGGCCTTACCTCTCACCAAGGACAACGCAGTGGCCGACGGCCTTCTCTTAACGACCAAGCGCAGCGGCACTTCCATAGAGTTGTCAGTGCTAACAGACAAGCAGCACTGTGTGAAATAACAATAGGAGTCAATGGGGGACGTACGTTGAACGTATCAATTAGGGCAGTGCAGCTAAATGTGGCGTTGATAATCTATGGCAGCAGACAATCGACGCGAGTGCCTTTGCTAGGTTGCAACGCCTCTCTCAGGCTCATGGCCATACAGGCTGGACACTAAACGTCTGGTAAACCGTGGCCTGGTCGGATTATTCCAGATTTCAGTTGGTAAGAACTGTTAGCAGGGTTGGAGTGTGGCGCAGACCCCACGAAGCCGTGGAGCTAACTAAGTTGTCGATAAGGTACTGTGCAAGCTGGTGGTGACACCACAATGGTGTGGGCTGTGTTTTCATGGAAAGGACTGAGTCTTCTGGTCCTACTAAACCAATCATTGATTGGATATGGTTATATTTGGCTACTTCGAGACTATTTGCTCCCATTCACGGATTTGATGTTCCCAAACAAGCATGTCATGTTACCGGGCCACAGTTATTCGCGATTGATTTGAAGAATATTCTGCATAATTCGCACGAATGATTTGGTCACCCAAATCGTCCGACATGAATCCCATCAAACATTTATGGAATATAATCGAGTGATGAGTTAGTGCAAAAAATCCTGTACCGGCAACACTTTCGCAGTTATGGACGGCTATAGAGGCAGCATGGATCAATATTTCTGCAGGGGCTTCCAACGACTTGAGTCACGCCGCATCGAGTTACTGCACTACGCCGGGGAAAAGGAGATCCGGCACGATATTAGGAGGTGTCCCTTGACTTATGTCACCTCAGTGCACCTTTACTCAAAAATAATTCTAAGCCTTTGTATGAGTGCGGCCACAACGTTTATCGAATATCAATTCCACGTAGATAAGCGAGCCATTCCCATTCAGTCAGAAATTACAGCTTTTACAATAACCTATGTACTGGACAGGGTTGTAGCTTGGAACACTTTTCAGGCTTTCACGTCTAGTCAGCTATGTAATGCAGGGTTGGGCAAATAAAAGTGGGCCGGAAAAGAGAATTCCAGGTTTCAAAGAAACACAGCAGAGCATAGCAAATACGGTGCTAAACTGACTATATCAGATGTAGAAAGTGATCACTATTCATGTCTTGGCACTTTTTGGCCCTGGTCAGCAAGCTGCTAAAGGCGGATCAAAGCTGGAATGCTGGAATTGCTATAGTTTCATCGTAAATGTGCTGCTGCACTTCTTTAAGACCATGATTGTTGTTGCAATACACCTTAGGCTTGAGGGCTCCCCACACCAAGTAATCACACACTGACAGATAAGATGACCTGGATGGCCAGCCATGGCCGCGAAACAACTGACCTGAAGAGTGTGTAAATGTGCTCCAAGATTCGGCCGGCTGTATGGCAGTTGCTCCATCCTGTTGGGGTGTGGTTATGTGCACACATTCACGTCCAATCGTATTCACTCGTCTAGTAAAAAAATGGTTCAAATGGCTCTGAGCACTATGGGACTTAACGTCTGAGGTCATCAGTCCCCTAGAGCTTAGAACTACTTAAACCTAACTAATCTAAGGACATTACACAGATCCATGCCCGAGGCAGGATTCGAACCTGCGACCGTAGCGGTCGCGTGGTTCCAGACTGAAGCCCCTAAAACCGCTCGGCCACAGCCATCTAGGTCAATTTTATTTGCCCCACCCTGTAGAAGTATAATATTCTTTTCTACACCATTCTGAAATGATAGCATTTATTTTATGTGTGCTGCAGTCTTATTTTAATTACAAAAATTACTTCGGAAAAGTAAAGCTTTTCCACGCGTGAAGCGCTGCTCCAGGTTACAACATGATCATGTAACTCGGAACAAATATTCTATTTAAATTTATATGTTGTAATCGAGTAAATCTTGTCAGTGCTGTATTTAATAGTCAGTATGTTACACTATTACATTACCAAACATCAATATCCAGTAAGTGAAATCGTATTAGGGAGTAATATTATCAAAAACCAGTTACAAATTAACAACATTTTGATATAGATGCTATTGGTAACTAACACAACTTCTACTTTTAAGACACGGAAGATTGTTAATACATTAAAGAAACTCAGATTATTTACAAATATACGTGCTTCGCGGTAGAAAACGCCCTTTCGTTTCAACGGAGAAGATGGAGCACTACTATCGAAGTATGGCTTAACCCTTCACACTTTTGGTAATTAATTTTAAAAATATATAGAATTTTACTCTGTAACTGAAAAGTTAAGAATATCCTTCAAATTTCTTTAATGTGTTATACATCATTTAAATATGTAGAACCCTTAATATATAAAACACTGCACACAACACGGCCTCATTTCTCACGACAGAAAAGTGTAAAATGCCAGAAACTGCGGTTTCTAGTGCGCAAAGATTCATGTGATTCTAAAATGAGTCACTACACTAATGCACAAACATCAGGGAGGGAACAGGGCGCGCAGACTAGCTATTACTTGTGTATCAATGGCTGACAGTCAAGGAGAATGAATTGCGTTTCACCTGTCAAGATGTCTTCCGCCTTAGCTAGATATACCATACCATCTTGTCTTATCCCTGTGGTGCAGTTATCCACTGCAGTGGACAGCTGTTAATGCCTCTTCTTTGGCGTTTTTAATGAATTCCGATGCCGAAAATGCTCGCATTGCACTGCACCAGTAAGAAGCAACAACTGGAATGGATTGTGTGCGTTTGCAGCCTCAGGAGTGACGGAAAACGCCAAAGAAGCGACATTAGCAGTTGTCCACTGCACTGGGCAACGCCACCACAGGTTTAGTATTAGTGAGCGACATGGTATTAAATTAAGAGCTTCTCAAGGACCTACAGACACAGAATTAATTTCTATCCATAGCACCTATGGTCTCGTGTGTGAATAGTTCGAGCTTCGTACTGGATTTCTTGCGATTTCTGTTTCTTTTCCAGAATGTTTGAACTAAAAATATGGCTTAGAATTTCAAACCTCTCCTGTCAAACAAGATTCCAGTGCCAATTGCGTGTAATAAATGAGTTTTAAAATTTCTCTTAAACGTTTGTAAGCAATTAAGGAAATTTTCAGCCTATGTCACCATCTACACGCATTAAAATACTGAAGGAAATGATACTTATTGTTAAAGCAGCAACGTCCCTACATTTATATGTCAGTAGCCTGTGCACAAGCTGGTGACATAAACATATAAGTACTAGAAAAGCTGCAATAAAGCCTTTAAACTGGCTTATACGACTAAATCCCTTCTAAAAATTCGATGAAAACTGCGGTCCTCGTCGTTGAGTATCTCGTGTTCACAAAATATTCTGTACCATCATAAGTATTCATTCCGTGAAACAAGACAGAAGGAAGGAAGATTAGAGGTTAACGTCTCGTCCACGATGAGGTCATTAGAGACGGATCACAATCTGGGGTAAGGAAGGTTGGGAAAGCAAAACGGCAGTGCCTTTACAAAGGAATCATTCCGAAATTCGCTTTATGTGACTTAAGGAAATCACGGTGAACCTAAATCTGGACTGCCCGACGGTCTTTGAACCGCCACCCTTCCGAGCTCAAGTCCAGCGTCTTACCACTTTGCCACGCCACTTGACAAATAGAAACAATAAGACTTTTACTTGGATAACACTTCCCGATCATCGTGCAGAAAGGTCTGCACTACAGACTCCATTTCCACTGCGCTTCATTTAGAATCCAAAAATGTGAGTGACTGGAATTTTCCAATTTAACTTGAAAATCTTGTTTGTTGTAACAGCATCCTTCACTACCCCATCCTTGTGTAGGAGCCCCTTGCAGTAGTTCTATGCCGGCTTCCAGGTATGAATACGTTGTTGCAAGTCTCATGCTCATCTCGCTTCTTCAACCAGTATTTCCTATTTATATACTTTATGTACTGCTTAGTTCCATGACCAAGTACACTACTGGCCATTAAAATTTTTACACCAAGAAGAAATGCAGATGGTAAACGGGTATTCATTGGACAAATATATAATACTAGAACTGACATGTAATTAAATTTTCACGCAATTTGGGTGCATAGGTCCTGAGAAATCAGTACCCAGAACGACCACCTCTGGCCGTAATAACGGCCTTGATACACCTGGGCATTCAGTCAAACAGAGCTTGGATGGCGTGTACAGCTTCAACACGATACCATACTTCATCAAGAGTTGTGACTTGCGTATTATGACGGGTCAGTTGTACGGCCACCATTGACCAGACGTTTTCAGTTGGAGAAAGATCTGGAGAATGTGCTGGCCAGGGCAGCAGTCGAACATTTTCTGTATCCAGAAAGGCCCGTACAGGACGTGCAACATGCGGTCGAGCATTATACTACTGAAATATAGGGTTTCGCAGGGATCGAATGAAGGATAGATACACGGGTCGTAACACATCTGAAATGTAACGTCCACTGTTCAAAGTACCGTCAATGCAAACAAGAGGTGACCGAGACGTGTAACCAATGGCACCCATACCATCACGCCGGGTGATACGCCAGTATGACGAAGACGAATACACACTTCCAATTTGCGTTCACCGCGATGTCGCCAAACACGGATGCGACCATCATGATGCTGTAAACAGAACCTGGATTAATCTGAAAAAATGACGTTTTGCCATTCGTGCACCCAGGTTCGTCGTTGAGTACACCATCGCAGACGATCCCGTCTGTGATGCACGGTCAGGGGTAACCGCAGCCATGTCTCCGAGCTAATAGTCCAGGCTGCTGCAAACGTCGTCGAACTGTTCGAGCAGATGGTTGTTGCCTTGAAAACGTCCCCATCTGTTGACTCAGGGATCGAGAGGTGGCTGCACGATCCGTTACATCCGTGCGGATAAGAAGCCTGCTAGTGATACGAGGCTGTTGGGATCCAGCACGGCGTCCCGTATTACCTTCCTGAACCCAGCGATTCCATATTCTGCTAACAGTCATTGGATCTCCGCCAACGCGAGCAGTAATGTAACGATACGATAAACCGCAATCGCGATAGGTTACAATCCGACCTTTATCAAAGTCGGAAACGTGATGCTACGCATTTCTCCTCCTTACACGAGGCATCACAACAATGTTTCACCAGACAACGCCAGTCAACTGCTGTTTGTGTATGAGAAATCGGTTGGAAACTTTCCTCATGTCAGCACGTTGTAGGTGTCGCCATCGGAGCCAACCTTGTGTGAATGCTCTGAAAAGCTAATCATTTGCATATCACAGCATGTTCTTCCTGTCGGTCAAATTTCGCGTCTGTAGCACGTCATCTTCGTGGTGTAGCAATTTTAATGGCCAGTAGTGTAGCTTTGGTTAAGATGGCCCCTCGGAATCTCAGAAAATAAGTAAAATAGATGTGAACCCTACTCATCACCCCTTGCATTTATCTTCCCGACATTGACCAGGTTTTCTCTTTATTAGACATTTTGAGTGACAACATTGAAAGAGCTAGAAACAGAGCATTAATGTATTCGTTCGAATGGAAGGAAGCGAAAGCGATTCAGCGGTGGCCCTGTACAGAGAATAATTCCAGCGTAGCCGTGACGTAAAATAAACCACATACACCCGAATTCACGATAATTTGATCAGGATTTGTACCTAATTATTCTGTCATACAAATCCAGTGTCTTAGGGCAGCTCACTCTCGTTCCTTAATGAATCATTTATATGAGGGGTGTTCAAGAGAAAAGGTACGAAACAGAACTGTGGATATAATCGAAGTCTTTATTCTAGAGTAATCACCATAGGCCTGTGCACAACTATCCCACTGTTTCCCGAGCTGGAGGATTCCCTGGTCCCAGAATTCCTATGGCTGTGACAGGAGCCAGTTCTCCAGTGTCCTTCAGTTTGTCGTCCGAGTCGCTCCTTAGAGATGTTCTTTTTTTTGCGGACCAAATACATGAAGGTCTCGGGGCGAAATGTTCGGGCTGTAGGGCGGATGTTCTAGCTGCTCCCACATGAACTTGGCCATTACGCTTTGTGTGACTTTAGAGACACGTGGGCGCGTCTTATCGTGGAGCAAAATCACTCCCTCCGTGAGCAGCTCAGGCCGTTTCAACTTGATCGACCTGCCTAGGCTACCGAGTGTGTCATAGTACACGTCACCGTTAATGGTTTTTCCGTGCTCGCGCAACTCGATGAATATCGGACCTTGGACGTCGAAAAAGACTCTGAGCGTCCCTTTGTACGCTGAGGGCACAGCTTTGAATTTTTTAGGGGGAGGCGACTGCACTACATTCACATCCCTACACGTCTCACTACGTTATCCTAAAGCGGTGTGTGCAACTTTCAGCCGGTTTGGTTCTTACGATGTTCCGTACCTATTCGTTTGAACACTTTTTACACATTCTAGAAAACTCCACGACAGGCAGATTACTTTACCTGGTTAACATCGGCTATCTCTGTGCTTTCCATATATCATTCGTAATTCACACATTTTTATTTCAGTATCATTCTTCAGATTGCTGTAGGAGATCAATAGCACAATAAACCGAAAAGCTACGGTAAATGAACCAGTAATTTTTTAATAATTTTAATATTTCGTATATTCTGGACATTCAGAAATGCGGGCCATTGGTTACACAACTTGTGCATGGACTTACGCAACAAAAAGTCGTTTCTAGATTTATTAGGTATTTTTAAATACACAAAAATGCTGTCCTCATTTAAGGAGAGACTGTGTGTCTATTTAGTTCCCTCCCTTAAATTGTGTCCTCACTGACGCAAGTCAGACTGGGAACACTGCCATCAATCCATCGTTAGGAAGTTTTAGGGTCAAATTTAATGACAGTCAACAGAGAATTTATTCGATGGGAAACCTTTCATCTAAATTTGGCGGTACTTCTGTTTGGGTGTGGTCGCGGTCGCTATTAAAGATTCCACCCCAATTCAAGTTTAGTGCCCTCGCTTCCTCCAGAACTTTCTTTAGTATACCGCCCACCACGTCCAGCCGTGCGACATTACTTTCGTGAAGTAACTAGCACAATTATTTTCAAACCACTGACTTATTTTACTGTCGGCGGAAGTAGTGAAACTCATATACGTCTACAGCGTGGTCAGGAACAGTCTGAATAACTTGTAAGAGTGTTTTAGGGTAGGTTGTACTGAGAAATATTTGGTAAGAAGGAAATTCAATATGTTTCGCCGTTTCCGAGTTAATTAGCATTGAAGTTAGATAAGCAGGCCGCTGCGTGCATAAATCAACACGCAAATTCAAGTGGCCTGCCAGGGACGGTGTCGCCCAACGTATTATTCGTTTGGTTTCCTACAACCGAAAAAGAGAGCAACACAAAAATTGAACACGGGGCGGTATTAGAGATCGATCTCTAACCAAAGTCTGAGCAGTCTCGTGCGCTATAATCTACGCTACAAGGTCAATTGGTACTAATTTTACCTGGCGGGCCACTTGAATTTGCGCGTGCAACGGTTTGATTGGCCAGTTTGAATGTTAATTAACTCGGAAACGGCACAACGTATACAATTTTTTTCTTAATACTCATTTCCCAGCACAACCTGCCCTAAAAGAACCTACAAGCTTTTCAGACTGGTCGCTAGCCACCTTATGGAATGTGGTGGAGGATACATCGTGTACCACTACCATTTCTGCCCTTTCCTGTCCCAGTCACGAATGGTGGGCGGGAAGAAGATCGTAGATAAACCCCCGTGCAAGCTTGAAAATCTGTCTAGTTTTACCTTAATGCTCCTTTCGCGAGATATACGTAGTGGGAAGGAATATAGTGGTTGCATCTTCCAGGAACGTACGCTCTCGGAATTCTAACAGAAATCACATCGTGATGCATAACATCTCTCTTGTAACGCCTGCCACTGGACTTCAGTGATCATCTCCTTGAGGCTCTAGCGCTTACCGAGAACTGGACTCGCATTCAGGAGGACGACGGTTCAATCCCGTCTCCGGCCATCCTGATTTAGGTTTTCCGTGATTTCCCTAAATCGCTTCAGGCAAATGCCGGGATGGTTCCTTTGAAAGGGCACGGCCGATTTCCTTCCCAATCCTTCCCTAACCCGAGCTTGCGCTCCGTCTCTAATGACCTCGTTGTCGACGGGACGTTAAACACTAACCACCACCACCACTTACCGAGAAAAACTTTGACGAAACACACTCTTCCTCTTTGGATTTTTCTGATTCCTCTACCAGATACACGTCCCAGACTGTAACGGACGCAGGACTGTTTTGTAAATTATCTCCTTTGCGTGAGGACTGAACTCGAGTAGTCTCCTTATTCATCTCACTCTGGCATCTTCCTTACCTTTGATTAATTTTATGTGGCCTTTCCACTTCAGATCGCTCCTTACTCATTCTTCAAACTATTTAATGGGTGTGACTGTTCAGAGATCGTGTAATCACTTGATAGCGGGTCTTTCCGCCTATTTATGCGCGATATGTAACATTTCTTTATGTTGATGGTCAACTGCCAATCCCTGCACAAAGGGTCGATCCTCTGCAGGTCTTCCTATATTTCACTACAATATTCTGGTGTTGCGATTTCTCTGTATAGAACAGCATCTTCCGACAACAACCTAATGGTGCTTCCGACGTTATCTACTCGGTCATATTATTTACAAAGCGTTACAGAATAACGTTTTATAAATTTGGGACATTTTAGGGGATGCAATTTGGAACTATTTACGTTAAGGAACATATAGCAGGAAATGTGAAATAAAATTTCTTCTGCAGTAAGAGGTGTTTGACCTCCAACCACTTGGGTAATTGCCCTTCCATCCACTGATACTCTGTTACTGCTGCGGAAGGAAGGCTGTAAACAAACTGCTACAATAGTCTTCCTGAGCTAGTGTGCAGGATATTTTTTACTCAGTGCTTGTCATCCCTCACCCCTTTCATCCACTGGCGCTACGCTGTAAACACACAGCTACTCTACGTGAGTCAGTGTACAGTTGTCTGCTTCTCATGCTTTACACGCTATAGGGAAGTTCTGCCTTATTTAGGATACTTACACACTTGGAGAACTGGCTGATATGCATTTCTGTTGTGATGAAACTCGCGGGAATGGGAGTGGAGTTATACGGTTGCCTAGAATTCTATTTCATTCTGCGATATTGCAGAAAGACTTCGCAGGAATGTAACCACTGTACATGATTGCTGGCAGCGGTGGTCACGTGACTGTGCGGTCGTAAGAGGATCAGGCTCTGGCAACGTGGCACTACAGCCGGACGTCCTGTTGCGGGCATTCCACTGACCCAAAACCACCTCCATTTGCGGTTTCAGTGAAGTCAAGCAAGAGTTCATTACAGGGCAAGGTGGAGGTCTGTTCCGTTTTCTCATGCAAGCTGGCTATGCCTTCGTGCCAATAAAGGCCCTGTGTTGGTTAGAAGGAGGTCAGTTGAGGGCCTTCAACCAACCTGTCTGCATGCTAGACACTCTGTGCACGCACATGGAGTTATAGTCTGGGGTGAAATTTCGTATGACAGCAGGAGCACTCTCGCTAGTTATCCAAAGCACCCTAACTGCAAATTTGGCAAATTTGTACGTCAGTCTGGTGATTCGACCTGTTGTACTGCCATTCATGAACAGCGTTTCAGGGGGTGTTTTCCAACAGGATAACGCTCGCCCAGATACCGGTGTTGTAACCTAACATGCTCTACTGTGTGTTGACACGTTGCCTTGGCCTGTTCGATCACCGACATCATCCGACGACAACTCCAATGTCATCTACAAACGGCATTAACCGTCCCTGTATTAACCACAGACCAAGTGCAAGTCATAGAACTCCATCCCAGAAGCGGAAATCCGGCAGCTGAGCAACACAATGCATGCACATTTGCATGCTTGCATTCAACATTCTGGCGGTTACGGTTATTAATGTATCAGCATTTCACATTTTCAATGGCTTATCTCGCACTTATATTAACCTGTGATCTAGCACTGTTAATCACTTAAATATGTTACCTAGGGAAGTGTATTACCGAAGTTTCATTTCTCTACATTAGTTACTTTTTGGTGTTGCGACTCTTTTTCCATCAGTGTTTTTACCAATGTCGTTGGTCGACTGAGGGAGAGAGGAACGTGTCAGCTGATGCACACAAGGAAGGTACAAGAAGAAGAATAAGAAACCCCAGGATTGTAAGAAGATGCTATGGAACATGTAGCTGCCTATCTATGAAGAAGTACATCTGCAATTTCGCACGCAATGTATATACTAGTTCACGTGAATGTCTGGCAGCTTTTGCGTAGTGCTCGCCTGCATCCATTCCATGATCAACTAGGTCAAACTAGGGGAAAGCCTGAGCCTGAAACATGGTAACGATTCTCACAATGGTTCCTGCGTCAACGTGTTGCTGTCCTCAATCTTCAAGACATCGTGCTATTTGATAATTAGTCAACTTTCATAAGGAAGAGTACTTTTTAACTCCCGCAATAGCCACTGAATTAAAATAATAATTAAATGTTTCAACAAATCTTTTTGCATATGCTTAACATACAATTTTCTCCTTACACTTACAAAAGCAGTAACAATATACTCTTTAAAAAAGAAAAAGAACACAAAGCTACACCAAAGGAATATTTGTTTCTATTGCGTTCTTAATGTGGTCTCAGAACAGTCTGCACTTACATTCTTTTTCTTTATAATCTTAAAATGATTTTCTCAAATGTCTTTATTTCTTCAGGTGAATATGTTACTCACTACTGCGTTCTCTTCATCGTCGTTTTCCTTTCGTAAACAGCCTCGAGAATTACAAGTACATAAGTATACATTGACGGTTCATACGAGATTCCTAGATGAGATTTAAGGCTCCAGTGCTGGAATGAGCTGTTGAAATTCCACACACTTCCCTTAGGAAAAGTTGACAGGTAAGATTCTCAGTACGCGTTTGGGCTGAAATTCTTGGAAATCGCATTACTGGACCACCCATCCTACAAAACCTTTTGAACACAGCTTGGTATTGGAACTCCATGGAGCATGCCTTGCCTGAACGTCTCGAGAACATTCCCTTGCAATTATGCTGTAGTTTGTGGTTTCAGCACGACGGTGCCTCAGGACACTTAAAGCGCAGGAAAACTTCAGGCCGAGAGTAATTGGAAGGGGATTCCTAGCGCCTTGGTTGCGCGCTCCCCTGACTTCAAATGGTTTAAATGGCTCTGAGCACTATGGGACTTAACATCGGAGGTCACCAGTCCCCTAGAACTTAGAATTACTTAAACTTAACTAACATAAGGACATCACACACATCCATGCCCGAGGCAGGATTCGAACGTGCGACCGTACCAGTCGCGGGGTTCTGGACTGAAGCGCCTAGAACCGCTCGGTCACCACGACCGGCCCCCTGACTTCACCCCTCTTGACTTTTTCCTCTAGTGTTATGTGTTAAGTTCCTTGTGCACTCAGTACTCATAGGAACACCGCCTGAGCTTATTGAGGGCATATATACAGCGTTTGATACAAGCAGAGGGGAGTGTAGAGTCTTACAGAAAACCAGGCAAAACGTGGTTCGACGCTGTACATTAGGTAACAAAGTTGGTGGTCGTCTCAGTGAACATTTACTCTGAAGTATTTACAGTACTCGTTTGTAGTCTACTGTACTGCCAATAAAAGTTTTCTACACTACAGCATTCTGGTGTTTCATTTAATCTACCAAATGCTTTGAAAATGCATAGTGCTATAGATATTTCATTTCATATTTCTGGCTATAATTTCCTTATTGCAGAAGTTCTGAACTGCATCTTCTACCCCTGAATTTTTGAAACGTCATTCTGTAACACCATCTTTATTGTGAATAGTAATGGTCCTGTTACACTGGTGGAGCATGCCCAAATTTACTTTTCCGTTACGAATTAGATATTAGGGAGACTACGCAGAACCATTCAAATCGAACAGGCAGTCCTGAGGTGTCGTACTGCTGGGTGACGGCATGTTGCTACATCACCTCTACATTCAAATGAGACGTTCTGTCTGTCTCCTTGCGGACTAGATTACTTGCGCGCCGAAAACAAAGAAGTTACTGGGAGAGCGCCGATTGACCTCAAATGAGAACCCACAGGGTCCCGTCACGACATAACCCCACAGACAGGCAGCATAGTTTTGTGCAGATGGTATACGAAGTCGTCATGATAAATGAGCCAATTATTTAAAACAACGTGTTTAGTATGGCTGGGATTTGCTGGTTTAAAATGTCTATGTTTCTGTAACTTCCACTAACTACAGATGAGTCCTACACGGTTTCGTAGTATCTATAAGAAATAATTTTTTTTTAATTAGAGAACTAGCCGTCACGCACTACACAGCAACTTGCCGAGCAGGGTGTTTCAAGATTCTTTGCATCAAATGTCTGAGAATAATAAGTTACGTAATGGGAAACGACTTTTGTTAGACGCTTCGCTGCAACGATAACGTCCTTTTATTGAATTCACCGTATCTGGGAGGAGTACATTACACAGAACTAGCAGGGTCTCCTAACCAGGTGGTTGCACCTGCGTACTACCTAACCCAGTGAATAGATAGTGATTTTCAACAGGAAAACCTTAAGGATGATTGTGTGCAAGTCGAGAAAGATATTGTAGAAGCGAACGAGAACTTTAATTTTGATCTGTACGCCCTTTCACATGGAGCAGCTGACTGGATTATAGGCAACACACATTGCTTATGCGCGCCACAGTCTGCCTACACCCTGCCACCCCTCAGGGGCTTAATCACAAGCAAAAGGCGCTCTAGCGCCAGCGTGAAGTCAGCAAACGTTTTCTAATATAAGGTAATACCATCTTTTGCGACGGTAATAAAAGTCGTGTTAAGACCAAACGTGTTACGCTTTATTAATAACCATCCTCAGAGGTCACTGTGACAATGCGGCTAGCTTCGCAATTTGTTTGCTAAGTTGATGTACAGTTTCTTATACGAATCTTCAAGTTCTTCTACGCGTATGTGGGACATTTTAGCACGCATCATTTTCACTAACACTATGTGCTGACGGTTTTTGTGTTGTGAACATCCACTGCCATCTTGCCGTTTCGTATTCTTTGTTTTGACACTGCGGGATGCGTTCGTCTATTGTTTCATTTTGGTGGTATCCGGAGCATCTGCTATTGCTCTGCGTGTGTATATGTGTGTTTATATTTTTCGACAGGCGTGCTATTACTACCACCTAATCGAACCAAGAACTAAGATCGTAAATATGAGTGCTACGCATTTCATCCACAGAAATTTAAGTTGTCCTTCGAGATCCTGCCAAACTTCACCCTCCGAAATTGTGCCGCAATCGGGGGAAAACAACTAAATATTTGTGAGAACCAAGATCATAAAGGTGGCTGCTACTCGTTTCCCTCGCAGCAATTTAAGCTGCGCTCTCAGGTTCTTGCACCTCAGAAATCGCGACATATTCAGAATAAACAGCTTAGCTTACGCAGTTAGTAAGGCAACCACAGATAACATTTAATCACAGGCCGCTTCGTAAACACATGACGTGACAAATGACGTCATGGCAAAAAGCCGAAAATTGGAATCGCACTGCAGAATCTTCATCACTAAATCATATAGCAAAGGGCTTTGCTGGTTTCAAATGTCTATATTTCTGTAACTTCCTCTAACTACAGATGAGTCCTGCAGGGTATTGCAGGAATGTTACTACAGATATGGAGATTGCTAATCTTCAAGGTACCTCACGTGCTCGTCAATAATGTCACGGGACATACGACGCGAAGTAGCGTTGGTATTCGTGATAACGAGCCGTATGAGGAAACACTAGGACTAGTCACGGCAGATTTGTTTGTTTGTGAGTTGTGGAAAAAGTGTGAAGGTATCCTCTCATCCTTTGAATCATACAGGCACCATCTCTTTATATCAGTATGTTCCAGAACTTTATATTGCATATTAAAGTATCTGCTCCTATGTGTAATAACAGAGTGATTTAAAAGTTCAGGTTTACATATATATCTACATGGACACTCTGCAAATCACATTCAAATGCCTGTCAGAGGGAACCACCTTCACAATACATACGGTATTACACTACTGGCCATTAAAATTGCTACACAAAGAAGAAATGCCGATGATAAACGGGTATTCATTGGACAAATGTATTATACTACAACTGACATGTGATTACATTTTCACGCAATTTGGGTGCGTAGATCCTGAGAAATCAGTACCCAGAACAACCACCTCTCGCCGTAGTAACGGCCGTGATACGCCTGGGCATTCAGTCAAACAGAGCTTGGATGGTGTGTACAGATACAGCTGCCCATGCAGCTTCAACACGATACCACTGTTAATCGAGAGTGGTGACTGGCGTATTGTGACGTGCCAGTTGCTCGGCCACCATTGACCAGACGTTTTGAATTGGTGAGAGATCTGGAGAATGTGCTGGTCAGGGCAGCAGTCGAACATTTTCTGTATCCAGAAAGACCCGTACAGGACGTGCAACATGCGGTCGTGCATTATCCTGCTGAAAAGTAGGGTTTCGCAGGGATCGAATGAAGGGTAGAGCCACGGGTCGTAAGAAATCTCAAATGTAACGTCCACTGTTCAAAGTGCCGTCAATTCGAACAAGAGGTGACCGACACGTGTAACCAGTGGTACCCCATACCATCACACCGGTTGATACGCCAGTATGGCGATGACGAATACCAACACCGACTCAAAGGAAGGCCTCGGCGCTTGTTCGTGACGTCACGTCAACTAGGCACGGCCAACGCCAGGTCTGTTCCAGGCATACTCATAATGGTGGTGTCTCCCTCTCTGACACAGGAAAATGTGAAACTATTGGCGGTAATTGACCAACACACATTATTCTGAGAGATTTGTGCAATCAATTAATTGTGCAATTCATCACACTTCTTAACAAATTGTGTACTCCTGAACCTAAATTTCCACCTGTTTTAAGGAGTGACATACAAAAACAACTTCATGGTCCAGCACCAACAGAATTCGTGCTTCTTTACCTTATTTGTAAGTCTGAGGAAGTTGCATTTGTACTGGGTTGCTTTTACAATAAACTGTGAACATATTGGTACTATTCTTTAGGTATCTTGTTTGACTATGGGGTGAGGATAACTGATTGTTAATGAAATATCTTGCGATTGTACACGTTTGGGGATGGGGTGGGGTACAGAAGAAGAGGCAAAAGAGAGATACTTGTTTAATAAAATAATTTTTTTTATCTTATAAAGTTTTTCCTTTCAGTTACAAGAGGGTATTATTTATCTTTTCTAATGTGCACGTTTAGAAAAGTTTAAGCTCAGCAGTATTTTCGATGTATGAAGCTATTTTGTGTCCTGTTTAGAATTCCTTTCGTTGAAAACGACTGCAAAGTAGTGACTGGCAACAGTTGGACATTTACACATGTAAATTAGTTCACATTTCCAGTGACGATGTCAAATGAAAATAAATAAATAAATAAAAGAAACGAGTTCATTGTAAGGGTGTTGGGGTAATTTTCGATAGCAAAGTGGATCAAGTAAATATAGTTACTTGAATGTAAAATTTCCGAAGCTTGCAATAGGGTAAAGCATATTCTCATATTGATCTACGTTTGTTTCGACAGGATTCAGTAATACAGAACTATGATCTACATTTGTAGCTTTACGGTAGTAAGAAAATGTTTCATCTAAATAAAACTGCAGAATCCAAAACAATACCAAAGATTTTGTCCAAAAATAAGAGATTTATAGTGATAAGCACGCCCAGGCGTTTCTGCCTGCAACAGACCTGGCGTTCACCGTGCCTAGCTGACGTGACGCCACCAGCAAGCGCCAAGTCCTTCCTTTGAGTCGGTGTTGCGAATACACGCTTCCAATGTGCGTTCACCGCGATGTCGCCAAACACGGATGCGACCATCATGATGCTGTAAACAGAACCTGGATTCATCCGAAAAAATGACGTTTTGCCATTCGTGCAACCAAGTTCGTCGTTGAGTACACCATCGCAGGCGATCCTGTCTGTGATGCAGCGTCAAGGGTAACCGCAGCCATGGTCTCCGAGCTGATAGTCCTTGCTGCTGCAAACGTCATCGAACTGTTCGTGCAGATGGTTGTTGTCTTGCAAACGTCCCAATCTGTTGACTCAGGGATCGAGCCGTGGCTGCACGATCCGTTACAGCCATGCGGATAAGCTGCCTGTCATCTCGACTGCTAGTGATACGAGGCCGTTGGGATCCAGCATGGCGTCCCGTATTACCCTCCTGAACCCAGTGATTCCATATTCTGCTAACAGTCATTGGATCTCGGCCAACGCGAGCAGCAATGTAACGATACGATAAATCGAAATCGCGATAGGTTACAATCCGACCTTTATCAAAGTCGGAAACGAGATGCTACGCATTTCTCCTCCTTACACGAGGCATCACAACAAAGTTTCACCAGGCAACGCCGGTCAACTGCTGTTTGTGTATGAGAAATCGGTTGGAAACTTTCCCCATGTTCGCACGTTGTAGGTGTCGCCACCGGAGCCAACCTTGTGTGAATGCTCTGAAAAGCTAATCATTTGCATATCACAGCATCTTCTTTCTGTCGGTTAAATTCCGCGTCTGTAGCACGTCATCTTCGTGGTGTAGCAATTTTAATGGCCAGTAGTGTATGTTTTGTAAGTTATCCTAATTCTAAGAGCATTTTACCAGCCGATCAGCTGTGGAACGTAGCCAGTGGAACATTAACGGAGATCTGAAAGAAGAATAATAGAAGTAATGTCTATGAGAAATAGAAAAACGCGGCAAATTAGACAAAGCAATGTAAATCGCAGCGGCTGGACGCCGTTTTCACATTGTTTTGCAGGTTAATGAGACCAAGTGTAAAATGGCTTAAACGAATGTAACATTGTTTTATGTTGCTGAACACTGCAGACGAGGCTAAATGGGGTAGCATTACAGTATTTGCTCTGTGAGGTGCGGGACGTGCCCGGGGAATCATAGCGACCCCAGCCAGCAGACAGATTAAAGCTCACGAGCACTCCAGGTGACGGGTTCGATCGGAGGTCAGGCTGCACTTCCACATTCAGGGCCGTGACGTGTGTTAGCAACGCGTCCGGTGCGGCCCACGCAAAAAGGGAGGCACTGTGCTCTGCCTCACTTCTCAGCTGTACGGCAGATACACCGTAAACTAGACGAGGTAGCCTCGCATAAAACAGGCGACGGAAGGGGACGCAACACGGTGGACTATCTGCAAGCCGCGAAGTAAATTACAGTACGGAGAAAGGAGTGTGAATTAACACTATGCCGGAAGTTAATAGATTTTGAGAAAGGGTTTGACTTAATTGTAATAAACTCTTTTCTAACAGCGCTTGAGATCAAGACATTCATTTAACCTGTATTAGTTATCTAAACATTCATGGTGGTGTCTGTCTGTTCTATATCGTGTCTCCCTACCACTTTCACAGTGAGACTAGCGATGATATAACCAAATACTAAATGATCTCAGCGTCAGCTCCACTGCACTCCCTGTAAAAGAATCTTAATACTAACTAAATTTAGTGGAAAGGGTTCAAGGCTTTCCTATTTTTAGTTAGCTGGTAAAATAACGTCGAAAAAGCAGTTAAGTTTACCATTGGAAATTTTATTCTACTCACAAAGCATCGTTTATAAATTACACTATTGATAATAGGAAATGTTTTAATACAGGATGGTAAAAACCAACTGCGTTCAACAAAAACGTGAACGAATATTCCCTGAATGGGTTTCCAGGTTCTACAATCGATCGAAGGATGACCTATGCCATATCACATCTATAATCTAGGTTTAAATTAAGTTTCACAAAAGAGAAAACTATCAAAATGGTCTGCAGTGACCCTCAATTATCCTTAATTACTTATCTAACCTGTCGTAAATTACAGTGGCTGATGTGGCTTCTCAATAACTATAAATAGAAAAATCATCGCGTTTCAGATTTTTACTTCAAGTGGCAAATGTGAACACCATGAGTTTTAATTAACGATCGACACTAGTATTACGCAAAAAAGGGGGTGTAGCAGATGAGACTTCTGCAGTTCTGAGTGAAGCCTTATGCGCTCAAAAATGCGGCATCGCGTGCGTTCATTACCTTGTCGGTGTTTAGGCAGCGTCAGGGCGGCAGCGGCCGGCGCAGCACCCATCCAGCTCGCCGTCTCGGCACTAACTCTTTCTAACTTCGCCTTACTACCATTTACCGAATTTGGTTTAAAAAAACTATCTGGCTATGTTTTCATCTGACCAATCAGGGTCTCAATGTTAACTTTAAGCTCCGCCTACAAAAATTCTGTCTATCCAATGAGAAACGTTATACTTTTCGTGGTGCGGCAATGTTTTTTAAAGTTTGCAACGTAACAGAGACGGTAAAAAGACTCACGCTGCACCTGGTGTGGTCCTTTTAGCGCTTTCGTGAGATCTATACTGTTCTTCTGGAGGGCTCTATCTTTTAACATGGGCTGGAGGATTGTCCTAATGTAACAGACACGCGAAAAAGTCTCACGCTAAAACTTGCGGGTGGTAGTGGCCCTTTTTGTGTTATCGTAAGATCTATACTGCTTTTCTGGAGGGCTCTAGCTTTTAACATGGGCTGGGGGTGGTCCTTGACGTACCTGAGACGCGAAAAATCCTCACGCTAAAACGTGCGGGTGGTAGTTGCACAGGTAGGCTGGCCCGTCTGTCCCTTATCGTAGGGCCTTCTAGCTTAACACGGTTCTGCTCTCGGCTTCTGTCCTCGTTTCTCCCCTCGGAACTGCGTATGCCTCACGGTGGGAAGGCACGACATATATTTAGGCATTCTTGTGTTAGTCTGTGGTATTCCATTTGCTCACTCGTTACTCGTATTACTTTGGTTAATTTAGTGTTACGATTTATTCGGAGCTATGTGACATACTAGTAGATTTGTTTATTATGTCAGGGTTTTCATGGAAGGTGTTGGATTTGCCTGACACCTTACAGTTAATTGATTGAAATATGAACGAATCCTTAGGTTCCAGTACACTTCGTGAAGATAATGAGAAAGGGGAGTCAGGGAAGGAAACTACATACAGTCTCAGCATATCCGATGGAAATTGCGTATCCATAAACTGGAAACAATTAGAAGGTCTACCTTTTAATGGACAAATCTGAACCAACTTCGTTTGATGATGGCATTATAATACTTGTCTCTACAAAAATATCCTTCAGGAAGTCTGAAAAGATCCTATAAATAAAAATGATAATACGAAGAAGGTAAAAATAACATACACCGGTGAGTCAAAACAGTATGATCACCTGCTCAAAAGCGCGTTGGACCACTTTTGGACTGCAATACAGCAGCGATTCTGCGTGGCATCGTTTCGACATGTCCTTAGTAGGTTTGTAGAGGCATATGACACCAGATATCTATGCACAGGTCACGCAATTCCCGTAAATTACGGACCCGCAGTTTATGCGCGCAAAGCTGGCGCTCGATAGCGTCACAAATGTGTTCCATCGGGTTCAGTTCAGGCGAATTTGGTGGCCAAGGCATGCTCTCAGACCAATGTAGTACGATACTGGCCTTGTGGCACTGACAGTGGAAGATGCCAACGCCTTCAGGGAGGATATCAAGCGTGAAATGATGAAGACGGTCCGCAACAATGTTTACCTAGTCCTCTGGTGAATATCCCCCGCTGCATAATACTGTCTCCCCACCCCCACTAGCCTGTGTCCGTGGCGCGGTGTATGCTTCGAGCAGCCATTTGCTTACATGATGGAATTTAGGGATACAGCCATTGTTCTGGTGTAACAAGATTCTTTCGCCCGGGCAACACACCTCCATTAACCTGCTGACCAATATCGATGATCTCGAGCCGACAGCAAACGTAACTGACGATGTCTTTGGGTCAGTGTGGGAACCCTTAAGTGTCATCAACTGCATAGGTCTATGGCCACAATGCTTGCTGAAAGGTGTGTTTTGGAACACCTGTACCACAGTTGTCCTCTGCCGTGTGTCCAGCCTTATAGAACGGGTAAGAATGAGACCTTCACGTTCTGTGATGAGGCGTGGACTTTCAACATCGTGTCCCCTACGCGTGGTTTCGTCATAGTCCAACAGCTTCCCGTAGATGCTCACGACAGTAGCCCACGAACAGCGAACAGCTCTGTCCTTTCCGAGGTACTCATTAGCAAGCACCGGGCCATAAAAAACTGCACTGTACCACAGCCGCTTCTGTCAGTGCGTCGGCCGGTGTGACCGACCGGTTCTAGGCGCTTCAGTCTGGAGCCGCACGACCGCTACGGTCGCCGGTTCGAATCCTACCTCGGGCATGGATGTACGTGATGTCCTTAGGTTAGTTAGGTTTAAGTAGTTCTAAGTTCTATGGGACTGATGACGTCAGATGTTAAGTCCCATAGTGCTCAGAGCCATTTGAACCATTTTTATGTCAACGCATTCCCCATTTGCGGCCCGTATTGTCGCCAGAATGATTCCCCATTCGTCTCTGATTAGCTTACACACTTTCGTTACCTCGTCACTTGTCTGCAAAGCCAGCAATTTCGCATACGGCGTTGGTCATAATGTTGTGGCTCTTCTATGGATAATCCCCACGGTGATAAGAAAATAGTACAATTAACAGTAAAGTCTTACAACCAGCTAATGATATTTTTGTGTGATTATTATTTACAGTAAGTGAATACTACTGGAAAGAAATAAACAGAGAAGGACATTAACTGCCTTAGTGTGTGAAGTGTCAACCGAGTTATGAACGCGCGTCTTCCGTGTGCTATAAGGACTGCATCAGCTGCGATTATGAGAGGCCCATCGCTCTCCAATGAACTCAGATACTGATCTAAGAACTCTGCGCCACGGATTTAACAATATTGAATAAATGACTCGTGGGTGCTGGGCTTTACAAACTCATTACCAGGATACAGCATGGAAAAGGGATTCATTAACTACAGAATTAAAATCTTTTCCCAAGTGACTCCACGTGTATTATAATAATTCTTAAAACGCGGAAGTCAGATAATGGCATTAATGTGTATCTTAATTAAACGCACAACAAAACCAACATTAAACTAGAACAAATAATCAAGTATGCCACGTGGGGAGCAGTGGGCTCTCAGGCGTCTTGTCATGGTTTGCGCGGCTCCTCACGTCGGAGGTTCGAATCCTCCCTCGGGCATTGGTGTGTGTGTGTGTTGTCCTTAGCGTAAATTAGTTTAAGCTAGATTAAGTAGTGCGTAAGCCTAGGGACCGAGGACCTCAGCAGTTTGGTCCTGTAGTCCTTACCACAAAATTTCCAAAAAAAAAATCAGATACAAGTAACACTGCTTAACTTGTCATAGTTAACAAACCAATCACGTGAAACGTAGGCATGGGTGAATAAGTGATTTTAGGACCGTACCGATCGTAGAGGAGAAAATAACATGCAATTATCTTTGATCCTCTGGTAGTGAATGCATCCTAATTTAAATGTCGCAAAACGCCTATCTTCGCTCCGTCCCAACCAGCCGAAGCCGACAGATAATATTGGCATAATAGTTGTGAAAGAATGGAAACGACGTGCTGTGGAGGTGGCTACCACTGTTACTCGTCGTGCAGTCCGCCTCTCCAAACATAAGTTTCGCTCACTGTTGAAGCTTCTTGTCTTGACCATGAACGTGTGTATTGCCTCTTGTCTCCTCACAGTGTGTCTTTCCTTTCCGAATCCAGTCGCTGCTCTAGACAGAGTTCATGCTAAAAACATACTCTTTCAATAAAAAGATGCCTCAGACTCTGGCCAATGAAGAAATTGTTATGCCACTGTCCGTTCTCCCACCGAATAATCGGTGCTAAAAATTCAGCCGGCTTCCCGTCGACGCCTTTTCTAGAACATTATATGAGACTTGCCTATCTCGTCGATATCTTTTTTTAGTCCGTCGCCCCGTGGTTTTTTCGTTCCTACGAAGTTTTCAGAACGTCAGCTCCCAGCTTCTCACCTTCTAGAATTTCTTAAGAACGCCCAATGAAAACATCTCCTGCCTTTTGGTGGAAGAATTCCTCATTGCACCAGGGCTGTCGTCAGGTTGACGCAACTCACTTTCATCGACAGACGGAAAACTCAGTAAATAAAGCTGTAAAGTGCCGCTTCCTTTAGAAGGACAGGACGTGTGGATGTGTTCAAACTGTTTCCGACTCCACCGGCTTTTCGAGTTGAGTACAATGCCCTCTGCAATGCGTGCTTTGACCGACCTGGGCGTGGTTGGACGATGCTCATTTGTTTTGTTCTGGCTTGACTCATTATTCTTAGCATTTTAGCTGGATCCGTGTTGCGCGAACTGGCAACCTATGGCTCACGGGAAAAAATTGCCGTGCTACCAGAATGACACCCCCCAGAACAATGTTGGTCGGGTGAGTACCTGCGCCTCAGCTGACCAGGGGCACCATCCCTCATTCTGTTGGCATAGTCCTCAAAATTCAGCCCCTATCGTTTAGAAAGTTTCTCTGCATGGATCTAAGTCCACAGCCCCTGCTGTACTATCCGCTGGCTCCCCAGATAACGGCTAACAAGCGAAATTAACTGTCCCACATGCATAAATTCCCAGTCAGAATAGAGAAGATTAATGGATAGGAAAAAAACTTGGCAGAAGACGTTGCACCACGTCTCATCTGGGTGCATACACTGATTTTTTTAGTAAGGGTGTTATAAGGCTTTTGCATCCCATCATGAAGCAGGATGGCCCACATCTGTAGTAACAGGTCCTTGATTTCCTGAATACTTTCATTGGGATAGACTCGATGTCCAAGTTGATTCAATACAAGTTCTATCTGGCCATGGTAATACCTTTGAATAGAGTAGATAGCGCATAGAGACACGTTCCATTTGTGAACGAGTATTGTCCTGTCGAAAAATGACACCGTTATGCGAAACCTAACACATAAGGACGCAGGATATCCATGTCATGCCGTCGCGCCTTCGGAGTTTCCTCAGTCACTACCAGCCATGATCTTAAGTCGTACCCAATGGCTCCCCACATCATGACGCTATGAGCAACACCGCTGTGCGTCTCAATAACAATGGAAAAACTGGGCCTCTCCCCAGGTCGCCACCATACTCGCCGACAATAGTCGTCCGGGTTAGTGCGTGCGAAAACGTGATTGACAGCTGGACACAGTGCGACACCACTGGCCAGCAGTCCATTCTTGCTGGCCACGGCACCACTCCAAACACAGCTGCTTGTGTCGTAGTGTTAACGGCAGCCTAAGCGTGGGACAGTAATTCCCTAGTCCGGCTGTTGCTAGTCTCCGACCAGTGGTGTGGGATGACACACAATGTCGCAAGCAGTCCCTCGTTTCTCTCGGACGGCAGGCGCTAACGTGTAGGGGTTACGCTGTGCTTGGTGCCCACTACGGCGACACTGCCTTGTGGTGGTCAGACGTCGTAGACCGGAACTCTGACGACGAGAATTCCTGCCGTCACATTTCAATGCAGCTCACATTGGACCACTGTCACGTTCGAACGCCCACAAATCTGGATAACGCACGATTGGAGCAGTTGGCCAAATGGAGACTCTGAGAAGCTCATCTGCAGAAACCAGCACGGTTTTAGGAAACAGCGGTCATGCGAGACACAGCTGGCCCTCTTTGTGCATGATATACAACAGGCTCTAGATACCGGGTCCCAGGCTGATGCCATATTTCTCGACTTTCGAAAGGCATTCGATTCAGTTCCGCATTTTGGCTTGCTACAAAAAGTGCGCGCTTACGGTCTATCCAATGACAAATGCGGTTGGATAGAAAGTTTTCTAACAGACAGGGAGCAGTACGTCGTCCTGAACGGAGTAACTTCAACAGAAACAAGAGTAACTTCAGGTGTGCCCCAGGGCAGCGTAATAGGTCCTCTGCTTTTTACGATTTACATAAACGATGTGGTTGATGCTATTGACAGCGGCCTTAGACTGTTTGCCGATGATGCTGAAGTACACAGGAAAGTAGTATCACACGAAAGTTGTGAACAAACCAATGAGGATTTGCAGAAGATAAATGCGTGGTGTAATGACTGGCAGTTATCTCTCAATATTAGTAAGTGTAACCTACTGCGTATAACAAGGCGAAAATCCCCATTAATGTATGAGTACAAAATAAATGATCAGTCTTCGAAAGCGGTAACATCAGTCAAGTCTATGCGTGTGACTATTCGAAATGATCTCAAATGGAATGATCAGATTACACAAGTAACGGGTAACGCGAACTCTAGATTGCGGTTTATTGGTAGAATCCTGAAGCGATGCAGTCTTTCAACAAAGGAAATAGCTTACAATACGTTAGTTCGTCCAGTCTAAGAGTAATGTTCGTCTGTATGGGGCCCTTACCAGTTGGGTCTGATTCAAGAGATTGAGAAGGTCCAAAGAAGAGCGGCAAGATTTGTGAATGGTACATTTAGCCATCGGCAGAGCGTTACAAATCTTATAGAAAGTTTGAAGTGGGACACACTTGCAGATAGAAGACGCGCTAAACAGAAGGGGCTGCTCACTAAATTCCGAAATCCAATCTTCACCAAGTATGTAGGGCATATATTATTACAACCAACTTTCAAATCGCGTAATGATCATAATTCGAAGATAAGGGAAATAAGAGCTCGTACTGAGGCGTTCAGACAGTCGTTTTTCCCCTCACGCGATCCGTGAATGGAACAATTGGGGGGGGGGGGGGGGGGGGGGAATATGACATTTGTGCGAATTGTGCCCTCCGCCACACACCGCTTGGTGGCTAGCGGAGTATATATGTAGATGTAGATGCAGATGAGACCACTGTCTCACACGAATACGTAACATCTCTGTGTCCTCTACAGTGATCACTCGACATCTGACACAGTTTACGCTCCTTATATACCTTACTAGGCCTGGCAACAACACTACCCACGAACAACAGTACAGTAGAGTCCCGTTAATCCGAACTAATTGGGACCAGACCTTGTTCGGATTACCAATTTGTTCGGATTAGCCGGAATTACGGTGACGTGCATCTAGAATGAAGTATACCAAGCATGTAAGTAGGTACACCATGGTAACAAATGGAAACAAGTGTGGGAACAATGGCTCACTCTCACTCCCTGCCCTTGTTGTTGTGCATTGTTGAGACCTTTGTAGTGTCTGAGGTCAGTGCGCTGCCAGTTGGCTTGCAAAGCGCTTGGTTATGTTGGTTATCAATCGCTAGCGCGCTTAACAGTTGTATTGTATTCGTTCAGGTGTAGTGGTGTACGTATTTTCGTGATGAGTAAACGGAAACATACAACGTTAACTCTCAAAGAAAAACTGATTGCTTTGATGCGAATAGACAATAGTGAGAATGTATCTAAACTGGCAACGGAACTGGGTGTTGGTAAAGCAACCATTTGTGATTGGAAGAAGAACCGAGTGAAGCTAGAACAGTCCTGTGGAACGTCTTCGGGTAAAACACTCGAAATTCGGCAGACGTTGAAACAGTCCCACTACGATAAAGTGGACGAAGCTCTTTTCCTTTGGTTTACGCAGGAAAGAGAAAGGGGAACTTCTTTGAGTAGAGCACTGGTTCAGGAGAAAGCCGCTTACCTGAGCAAGTTAATGTATGGTGGTGAGCCTTTTAGTGCGAGTACGAGTTGATTGGACAGATTCAAAATACGTCATGGAATCCGTGAGCTAACAATTACTGGAGAGAAGCTTTCTTCTGACCGTGATGCAGCGAAGGAATACTTGGCCGAGTTCGAAAAAATGATAATAGAGGGAAGGTATTCTCCCCAACAAATTTATAACGCTGACGAGGCTGGCTTTAATTTTGAGGCATTGCCATCAAAAAGCCTGGCATAAAAAGCAGAAGACCATGGTCCTGGTTTCAAAATGTGCAAAGATCGTGTGACTTTATTAGCGTGCAGCAAGACTGCTGGTAATCACAAGCTGCCTTTAATTCTGATTGACAAATCTACCCGTATATTACGCAACCATAAAAAAGCACGGATGGATGGTAAGAAAGGTTTCACGGCCAGTTTGTTCCCTCTGTTCGAAAGCTTTCTAAGGAATATCATTTGTCTCCCCATGCAATCCTTTTGATTGATAACGCGCCATCGCACCCCAGCACTGAGGAATTATGTGATGGAGAAATTGTGGCGAAGCTTTTGCCGCCAAATGTTGCACCAATTCTACAGCCGATGCACAAGGCCGTACTGCAAACATTAAAACTGGTTTAGAGAAAACAATTTTTAAGAATTCCGATCCAAGATGATAGTATTCCTTTAGTGGACAAAATAAAAAAAAAAGCAATGTGAAGGATGTTGTTTATTTGGCCGCTGAGGCATGGCAGAATATTTCAGAAAATACTCTGAGAAAATTTTGGAGAAAAGTGTGGACATCTCTTGAATTTCAGGGCAACCTAATTGAAAATGAAGCGGAATATCTACTACAAATGATATAGACAATCCCTGGATGTGAAGAAGCTAGTGAAGGAGACATAGATGAGTGGGAAGGAAAACATAGGTACAAAGAAGGTAGCTGCGAAGAAACCATGGGTAACAGAAGAAATACTTCAGTTGATTGATGAAAGGAGGAAGTACAAACATGTTCCGGGAAAATCAGGAATACAGAAATACAAGTCGCTGAGGACTGAAATAAATAGGAAGTGCAGGGAAGCTAAGACGAAATGGCGGCAGACATCGAAAAAGATATGATTGTCGGAAGGACAGACTCAGCATACAGGAAAGTCAAAACTACCTTTGGTGACATTAAAAGCAACGGTGGTAACATTAAGAGTGCAACGGGAATTCCACTGCTAAATGCAGAGGAGAGAGCAGATAGGTGGAAAGAATACATTGAAAGCCTCTATGAGGGTGAAGATTTGTCTGATGTGATAGAAGAAGAAACAGGAGTCGATTTAGAAGAGATTGGGGATCCAGTATTAGAATCGGAATTTAAAAGAGCTTTAGAGGACTTACGGTCAAATAAGGCAGAAGGGATGGATAACATTCCTTCAGAATTTCTAAAAGCATTAGGGGAAGTGGCAACAAAAGACTATTCACGTTGGTGTGTAGAATATATGAGTCTGGCGACATACCAACTGACTTTCGGAAAAGCATCATCCACACAAGTCCGAAGACGGCAAGAGCTGACAAGTGCGAGAATTATCGCACAATCAGCTTAACAGCTCATGCATCGAAGCTGCTTACAAGAATAATATAGAGAAGAATGGAAAAGAAAATTGAGAATGCGCTAGGTGACGATCAGTTAGGCTTTAGGAAAAGTAAAGGCACGAGAGAGGCAATTCTGACGTTACGGCTAATAATGGAAGCAAGGCTAAAGAAAAATCAAGACACGTTCATAGGATTTGTCGACCAGGAAAAAGCGTTCGACAATATAAAATGGTGCAAGCTGTTCGAGATTCTGAAAAAAGTAGGGGTAAGCTATAGGGAGAGTCGGGTCATATACAATATGTACAACAACCAAGAGGGAATAATAAGAGTGGACGATCAAGAACGAAGTGCTCGTATTAAGAAGGGTGTAAGACAAGGCCGTAGCCTTTCGCCCCTACTCTTCAATCTGTACATCGAGGAAGCAATGATGGAAATAAAAGAAAGGTTCAGGAGTGGAATTAAAATACAAGGTGAGAGGATATCAATGATACGATTCGCTGATGACATTGCTATCCTGAATGAAAGTGAAGAAGAATTAAATGATCTGCTGAACGGAATGAACAGTCTAATGATTACACAGTATGGTTTGAGAGTAAATCGGAGAAAGACGAAGGTAATGAGAGGTAGTAGAAATGAGAACAGAGAGAAACTTAACATCAGGATTGATGGTCACGAAGTCAATGAAGTTAAGGAATTCTGCTACCTAGACAGTAAAATAACCAATGACGGACGGAGCAAGGAGGACATCAAAGGCAGACTCGCTATGGCAAAAAAGGCATTTCTGGCCAAGAGAAGTCTACTAATATCAAATACCGGCCTTAATTTGAGGAAGAAATTTCTGAGGATGTACGTCTGGAGTACAGCATTGTATGGTAGTGAAACATGGACTGTGGGAAAACCGGAACAGAAGAGCATCGAAGCATTTGAGATGTGGTGCTATAGACGAATGTTGAAAATTAGGTGGACTGATAAGATAAGGAATGAGGAGGTTCTGCGCAGAATCGGAGAGGAAGGGAATATGTGGAAAACACTGATAAGGAGAAGGGACAGGATGATAGGACATCTGCTAAGACATGAGGGAATGACTTCCATGGTACTAGAGGGAGCTGTAGAGGGCAAAAACTGTGGAGGAAGACAGAGATTGGAATACGTCAAGCAAATGATTGAGGACGTAGGTTGCAAGTGCTACTCTGAGATGAAAAGGTTAGCACAGGAAAGGAATTCGTGGCGGGCTGCATCAAACCAGTCAGCAGACTGATGACCAAAAAAAAAAAAAAAGATGAGTGGATCGCAGCGGATGGGGCATGTGTGCAGAACCTTACTGACGCTGATTTAGTTGCTGCTCTGAGCCAAGATCAGGAAGAAGTTGACTTCTGTGACGGAAGTGACAATGAGCCTGAAAGCGACAAAGGAGAGCTGGTGCCACACAGTGACGCAGCAGAAACCCTTGACCTCGCGCTACGTTATTTGGAGCAACAGACCACCGCTATACATTCTGATTTTGTGTGTACGAGACGATGGCGCAACTGTACGTCATATAAAAGACTGTCTTCATTACGCCAAAAAAATGAGTTTTTTGTCATCTAAAAAGTAGGGATAAAATGTCTGCTGTATTTTAGTAAGTTTGACAGCTTTTCTTTCATTGTTCTGCCCAACATTTTCATGTTCGGATTAACCGAACATTCGGATTACCAGGGTTCGGATTAGCGGGACTCTGCTGTAATACATGCTGGTGGCCGTCCTATCTGTCACAGAGAATTGCAGCTGTAGCTGTTTACGCATCCATCGATGGTGTGGATGTGTACAAAGTTACATTGACATCTGACCATGTCCTGTGAGTGTTTCACTTTTATGCCACCAATTTATATGTAAAAAAAAAAATTTCGAAACTAAACTTCCTACTTTCGGTAGAATTTGGCCACTCAGTTTAAAATGTTTACTAACGGTCGCTCAGAGAGGAATGGAGAAATGGACGTACCACCGAATTTCTCAACACGTGGGGCGTGAGGTCTCCACAGTACATCGATGTTGTCGCCAGTGGTCGGCGGAAGGTGCACGTGCCCGTCGACCTGGGACCGGACCGCAGCGACGCACGGATGCACGCCAACACCGTAGGATCCTACGCAGTGCCGTAGGGGACCGCACCGCCACTTCCCAGCAAATAAGGGACACTGTTGCTCCTGGGGTATCGGCGAGGACCATTCGCAACCGTCTCCATGAAGCTGGGCTACGGTACCGCACACCGTTAGGCCGTCTTCCGCTCACGCCCCAACATCGTGCAGCCCGCCTCCAGTGGTGTCGCGACAGGCGTGGATGGAGGGACGAATGGAGACGTGTCGTCTTCAGCGATGAGAGTCGCTTCTGCCTTGGTGCCAATGATGGTCCTATGCGTGTTTGGCGCCGTGCAGGTGAGCGCCACAATCAGGACTGCATACGACTGAGGCACACAGGGCCTACACCCGGCATCATGGTGTGGGGAGCGATCTCCTACACTGGCCGTACACCTCTGGTGATCTTCGAGGGGACACTGAATAGTGCACGGTACATCCAAACCGTCATCGAACCCATCGTTCTACCATTCCTAGACCGGCAAGGGAACTTGTTGTTCCAACAGGACAATGCACGTCCGCATGTGTCCCGTGCCACCCAACGTGCTCTAGAAGGTGTAAGTCAACTACCCTGGCCAGCAAGATCTCCGGATCTGTCCCCCATTGAGCATGTTTGGGACTGGATGAAGCGTCGTCTCACGCGGTCTGCACGTCCAGCACGAACGCTGGTCCAACTGAGGCACCAGGTGGAAATGGCATGGCAAGCCGTTCCACAGGACTACATCCAGCATCTCTACGATCGTCTCCATGGGAGAATAGCAGCCTGCATTGCTGCAAAAGGTGGATATACACTGTACTAGTGCCGACATTGTGCATGCTCTGTTGCCTGTGTCTATGTGCCTGTGATTCTGTCAGTGTGATCATGTGATGTATCTGACCCCAGGAATGTGTCAATAAAGTTTCCCCTTCCTGGGACAATAAATTCACGGTGTTCTTATTTCAATCTCCAGGAGTGTAGTAACAAGTAATGGACTTCATACAATATTCTGTGTCATTCCACACCATTGATCGGCGACTAGCTGCAGCTACTCTAGGGAATTACCGGCCCTTGCGCAGGCTCCCTTTAACACCACAGTACAGACGGCTGTATTTGGAGTACTGTCGTGACCGGGAGTCATGGACTATTGGTCAATGGCGTCACACTGCGAGCAAGTATAGCGGTAATCTGGAGGAAAGTCCCATTCTTTCATTGTTTTAAGAGCCACAGCGGTGTTAGCCCTAGCGTCATGGTGTGGGGGTCATAGGTTATGATTTCATGTCATAGCTGGTAGTGATTGAGGGAACTCTGGCGGCACAACGCTATGTTACAGATATCTCGGGTCCTCAGTTGTCACTTATGACGCGACTGCGTCTTGGTGCCATTTGTCGACAGGACAGTGCTCGTCTCCACACAAGGCACGTGCCTCTATGAACTGTCTGCGTTGTGTTGAGGTACTCTCATAGTCAGCCAGATACCCAGATCATGCGTGAGACCAGATCGGACGTCTACTCCTTCCTAGAGCCAGTACCCAGGATATCAAGGACCAGCCAACAGTTGTTGGCCAACTTGCCTCATGAGAGGGTACAACGGCTTCATAGCACCCTTCTCAACTGAATCAAAACATGCATCCAGAACAGAGCGGTCCTAGCGTCATACTGCTAAGGGGGCTCACATTGGCAAGTTCTTTGTACAGGTGACTCGATTTTAAAATCACCGGAATAACGTCACACACCTTATCTCTTTTTCTCACCCCCATCTGATTACTTTCCATTTTTTGTCAGGCAGTGTACGTGCCATTATGGATCAAAGTGGTATACCGACAGAAAATAGAAGTATTTTAGAATGGATCATGATATAAACTTAAGCTTAATAAAAACAGAGTACATTTATTCTACGGCGATTAGGTTCAGTTAGTGTTAACATAATTATACGTTCCTTCATAGATGACAGAAAATATATTTCACGTTTCCTTTTATTAAAGAGCCATAGATTAATATCTCATGTTGCTCTTCACGGAGGGAAAAATATTCTCTTTGGAAGCTACAATTATTTACGAAATTTTAAACACTATGGCTTGCAGGTATCTATTTCAGCAGTTTTCATGTGATAAAGTCCTCAAAGCACGAACTTTTTCCACGATGAAATTGAACGAAGACAAAAAAAAGTGCAGCACCATCAAGGAGTGCTTAAGAAAGCATAAAATCTAAAAAATAAATTACACGAATAATGTGGAGGCAGCATACACCCTGACATACACCAATGATCAAAGTTAAAATTTGTTATTGCTACGTCCAGAAGTATTCTCCGAAATAAGGCGGTCATTATTTACGTATGTGGCCATAATCGTGGCAGGAAATATCCGAGGCTTCTTTAACAACTTTTTTTCACGCATCCGTTGCATCCTGAAGCGACTTGTACCCAGATAATATTTCAGTATGATTTCAGACCTCTGCGCCGGAAACGCAGTAATTAGGTCTTCCAAGAAAGATGTCTCGAAAGTAATATTTAAAGTAAATGGAAAACAAAGAGTTACAGAAGAAAAAAATGAACGTGTGACAAAATATAAAAGTGCACAGAATGATCTGTGGGGTGTTCTCTGCCTATTATTATTATCATCGATTTCTAGTCATTCGGGATTCCGCTGAAAAGCGCAGTCTCATAATGAAGCAAATTGATCTGTAGTGTAAAACCGAAGTAATTTTATTGATTTGCTTTCAAAAAATGTAACTTCAGTATACAAATTATAAAGTAACAGCTCCTACAAATTCACTACACTATTAGTTTAACGTAAATGCCAGACGGACCATCACATTCAGGCTATAGGCTTCGCAAATTAAAATAAGTCGTCTCAATTACATATCTCTTCTTTCCAGAGCCCATTCCACTTCGCACGGGAGCTACGGATACATTACTGCAGCAGCATTTTCTTCCAGGTAGTAAGTCTTGTCTGTACCAATAGCTCCAGAAGCTACAGAGTACCTACCCCTTAGTGGTGTCTTACAACGGTATTATTTATTTTCCAGATCGTAAATCATCTCGTTTTGTGGATTGTATCTCAGCATGAGGTGTTAGGTAAGAAAAAGTGTCACAGCGTACACTGCTCATAAACTAATGCACGACAGACACTAATAGATTTTTGTGGTGATAATAACAGTTCTGCCGGCCGGAGTGGCCGTGCGGTTCTAGGCGCTACAGTCTGGAACCACGAGACCGCTACGGTCGCAGGTTCGAATTCTGCCTCGGGTATGGATGTGTGTGATGTCCTTAGGTTACTTAGGTTTAAGTAGTTCTTTGTTCTAGGGGACTGATGACCTCATATGTTGAGTCCCATAGTGCTCAGAGCCATTTGAACCATTTGAATAAGAGTTCTCAAAATAAAGGGGAGCCTGCAGGAAGTAGGTCGTGATACTAGCGGATGAATTTCTAAATGCACGAAAATGGAAAACTGTCAGACCATATTGTACAGCTATAACTGAAACCAGCGGTGTAAAACGCAACCACATCGTCAGCTGTTTACAATGTCTGGGCATGGCACTAAAATTAGACAGGTTAGTGAGTGCTACGTTTTAGAGGGTTAATAATGGGAGTGTATCTAGATTACAGATAAAGATATGGAATAGATAAAGGTTTTTGTCAACAAAGATTTGAGAGAGGGGGTACGATACAAGCATGATAATTATTTAAGAATCATTTTTCATAGAACATGATCGTCAGTAGTCATTTGACGTAACCGGTAGTGGTAATAAATCTATGAGCAACTGAAACCACCGTTTAATTACTGCTTTACAAGAAACAACGAAATAACAACGTGAGGGAATATAGACGTAAAATGTAGCACTATACGTATATTTTCCTTTACCGGTGACGCAAACTGAAACTACCGTTTAATTACTGTTTTATAAGAGACAACGAAATAACAACGTGAGGGAATATAGACGTAAAATGTAGCACTATACGTATATTTTCCTTTACCGGTGACGCAAAACTGTCTTCTAAGTATAGCGTATCGTGTAGGCGCTAGCGTCAGAAATGGGGACATCCGGTAGATGTGCGCGTCTACTCTCTGCCACACAGAGTTTTATGTAAGTTGTCCCAGATCCTAAGGATCCTATTTAGATTTTTTACTGGCTTCAGTTCACATCAGCTACTCAAAGTGAATACCACCAGTCACTATACTATTTCTACAATGACGCATGAAATTGGGCTGCACTCTATAAAACACTCATGTTATCTGAAAAGCATCTGGAATCCTCGTCAGTTCCTACTGGTGTTTCAGTCACTAACGACTTCATGTAACACGACAGGAAACAGATCTGGCGGTGTTGCTGACAACGGGACAATACCTTACCTTCTTGTCCAACAATGGGAGTATCAGCTGTTCTGGTGCTTATGGATTTAACATCATTGTGAGATGGTGCACCGTTGCATTGGAAGTACTTCCTCCGTGTCTCGCGTAAGTGACGTACAACAACTGCGACAGCACCTCTCAAATTACCACCAGGTAGCGTTCGCCATTCAAACTGGTGGCAGCGCATAAGTGTCTATTACTTAATCTTGTACAGTTCCAATCCACGTTTTGGTGAAAGTAATCTGAACTGAGCGTGACGAAAACATTTTCATCCATTCAGGCGTGGCCAGTGTGACAGTTCATATCATCATCATGAATGAAACAAGCCTTCAGTGAACGGTACAGCCTTGTACTCAAAATAATTTGATTACATTGATTGCACACGTTGTTATGATATGTATGTAATTGTTACTGCATCGGTACTCTCCATACACTATTGTTCGACGTGTACATTTCATGGCCAGGTCGGCTGTTGATTATAGATGAATCTTACCACACACAATCGAACATCATCTAACACCAGATTTTAGTATATGAACAACCTTAGCCAGCTCTCCTTGGCATGAAAGGTCCTATTTCTCGTAAATTTCTGTCCACATCGATAGTTTTTTCGAGCGGCGAAGAAGCCTAATGCGAAATTTTTCTCTGTGCCTATTTCTCCAGACACTACATTCCGGTATACGTTAAATGCACCTCTGTATGTTGCTCTAACGGGTAATGATACTCCACTGTCAACTCAATAATCATATACGATTATGTAATATTCTCGAGGTAACGTCACCGACTTGGATGTGGCAGGCAGGTAATTATGCATTTCTGACCGTTCATTCATCATCTCACAATATTCTCTGTACGATTTGCTATGATCTCTACCGCGGTCCCAAAGTTTTCCAAGACACCCAGTACTGCAGCGTTTTCCCGCACTTGTTTGAGTGGAAGTAAGATTGATTACCCGCCTACATGTCAATAAAGGAATAGAAAAATAGGGAAACAGAACAGGTTTAACGCGATTCACAGACAGATAGCATGAACGACACACTTAAACGTATAAAGCAGGAGCGTTTCATCGTAAGGAAGGAAGGCGGACGAGGGCGGACAAAAAAAAAAAAAAAAAAAAAAAAAGCAGTCCAGGACAATACTTCATGCACCTTAAGTTAGGTAGCCCAGTTTTCATCACCCGAATGTGGAGCAGATGATGTAAGTTGGTTTGCCTATCTTAATGTGTCTGAAATACACTGGTGGAAAAAATCGTAACACCAAAAAGTAATTAATTTAGAGTAATGAATATTTCAGCAATATATTTGTCTCGATAGCATATTTCATAGTTAAGTGATTAACATTGCAAGATCACAGGTTAATGTAAACGCAAGATAAGTCATTGCAAATGTGAAATGCTAGTAAATTAATAATATGTGTGACGCACAGAATGTCGAAAGCAAGCATGCAAACGTGCGTGCATTGTGTTGTACAGGTGCGGGGTGTCAGTTTGTGTGATACAGTTCCAGGGCTGTTGCACTTGGTAGATTCATACAGGGACGGTTAATGCCGATTGTGGATGATGCTGGAATTTTCGTCCGGTAATGTACTATATGTGTTCGATCGGAGACAGACCTGTAGAGCATGGCTGCGCGGGATTAGCTGAGCGGTCTTAGGCGCTGCAGTCATGGACTGTGCGGCTGGTCCCGGCGGAAGTTCGAGTCCTCCCTCGGGCATGTGGGTGTGTGGTTGTCCTTAGGATAATTTAGGTTAAGTAGTGTGTAATCTTAAGGACTGATGACCTTAGCAGTTAAGTCCCATAAGATTTCACACACATTTGAACATTTTTTTGTACAGCATGTTGGGTTAAAACAGCGCTATGTGAGCGAGCGTTATCCTGTTGAAAGACACCCCCTGGAATGCTGTTCATGAATGGCAGCACAACAGTTCGAATCACCAGACAGATGTACAAATTTATAGTCAGGAAGCGCGAGATAACCACGGAAGTGTTCCTGCTGTCGTACGGAATAGCACCCCCGACCGTAACACCAGGTATAGGTTCAGTGTGTCTAGCATGCAGACAGGTTGGTTGCACGCCCTCAGCTGGTCCCCCTCTAAGCCATCACTGGCAGCGAAGCAGAACCAGCTATCATCAGAAAACACAACAGACCTCCACCCTGCCCTCTAGTTAGCTCTCGTTTTCCACCACTGAAGCAGTTAATGACAGTGGTGTGAGATCAGTGGAATGCACACTACAGGGCGTCAGGCTCGGAGCTGTCCTTGAAGTAACCGATTTGCAACAGTTCTTTGTGTTACTGTGGTGTCAAATGCTGCTTAAATTGCTGCTGCAGATATAATATGATGCGCCAGAATGCGATGTCTTCCCTCTCGCTGGTGCACGTGGCCATCGAGAGCCCAGTTCTCTTGCGACCGTAATTCCTCATTACTACCGCCGTCAGCAGTCATGTATGGTGGCTACATTCGTACCACATCTTTCTGCAGTATCACAGAAGGAACATCCAGTTTCTCATAGTCCTGTTACACGACCTCGTTCAATCTCAGAGAGGTATTAGTAACGGCGCCTCAGTCGCTTTACATCCATTCTTGGCTAACACCATCTCACCACATCCAACCTCAAAGGTAACTAACGCTCACAACCGTTACAGAGTGTATTTGAAGGAAACCTGATTGTGTCGTCTTTGCATCACTACCACTAGAGCGACTCTCATGCTACTGGTGCGAAATTTGAATAGACATCATCTTTCAGGTGTAGAAACACGTCGCACAACTCCTCCTTGGTGCTGCAATTTTTTTCCGTGAGTGTACTTATTTTGCCCACACTGTAGTTTTACTTCCCGTCGACGTCCATGTCGTTAGAGATGGGACAGGAGCGGCCGCAGAATCTAGTGCTAGATATACGATGATAAGTAACTTGTCAGGTGCGAGGCAATTAACGCCAGGAAGAGGGGGGGGGGGGGGAATTACAGAAGTAAAATCTGTAATTTCACCAAATGTCATGTTCCTAATAGTACTGGAAGTATAGATAATTTTTTATGCAGATCTTCATTGCCCCTTTTCAGAGTAAGAAAGCCTTAACATGCTGGTATGCCAGTTTAAAAGCGTGTGGATTAGGTGTGGGAATGACGCACCTCTGATCTCAGAAGTGGTCTATACAAAACGCATCAAATGTGCATAAAATATCACATCATATAGCCTATTCAAGTAAAAGGGCCTCGCCTTTGCAATGGCAACATTGCATTTCGAGTGCGGTGTGGTGAAGTATCGGTGAGTCCAGATCCGTTTCCTAATGTACGCGTCAATGCTCAATTGTATTTAAATCTTGAAAGTTACAGCTCCAAAATTATACGTATATAAACAGTATTGGCGATAGTTCCAGGGTGAAAAAGCGATAACCTCGTTAAACAAAGTAAAAAATATCGTGTGACTAGGGCCTCCCGTCGGGTAGACAGTTCGCCGGGTGCAAGTCTTTAGGCGACTCTGGCGTCGATGGGGATGAAATGATGATGATGAACACAACACAACACCCAGTCCCTCCGCGGAGAAAATCTCCGACCCAGCCGGGAATAAACCCGAGCCCTAAGGATTGACATTCTGTCGCGCCGATCACTTTTTTATTTTATTTTTTATTTTTTATTTTTTAGTTCGTTGCGTTTGGTCTGAGCGGGTGTCACAAGACATGCATTCAAGTTGATCGTTGACTCATTGACTCAGTTGTTTTTTTTTTTTTACAGAGAGCACGAAGCCCTCTTACCAAACACGCTGAGCTACCGTGCTAGCAACCACTCAGCTACCGGAGGCGGACAGCTAAACAAAGTGAAAAAGTCATAAAAACGACGAAGTAGTCTTATACTATCTTGGCGCATATTATGTACCCTGTTTTCTAGTTATATTTACTGTGATCCAACAATGCCTAAGAAAATTTGTGATTTCACTAAATCTCAGACTTGAGATTATAGTTACATGGTAAGAGAAGATTTTCTCGATTTCAGAAACAATATTTGTCAATGGCGGAAAGTTAGTTTCAGTGTCCGTCACGACATCAAACGACAGGCATGCGAATTCGCTTACGTGAAGTAACAAAGTATGGCTGTTGTAATATTCATCTACGGTGAGAGGCGAGGCGGACGCAGAGACGGGAAGCCTCGATCTGATTTCTGTAGCATTAGGTAGCGAGCAGTGAGCCGAGAGTGGCGACAATAATTTGCGGGTAACGAGGCGTGTGCGGCCTCGGGCGTCTCCGGCGGCGGTCGGGCGCGTTCGCGAGGAGCGCGGGCGTCGCGGCGGCGGCCGGGAGCGCCAGTGCGGGCCGCCGTGGCTGACCGCGTCCACCGCCGCAGCCGCCAACATTCTTCTCTCGGTCGCGCGCATCGCGAAGCGCTCTCGCGCCCTTCAAAACGTCGTTGTGGATTTCCATACGGCCGACCACCATTCCTTCCGTGAGTAAATGCCAACTTTAAAGCTCCGCTAGTTCAAGTAGGAGGCTTCCGCTCTACTGTTTACAGTGAGACGTCTCGGAGAAACTTGCAATCTCACTAAATTTACGACATGTAAACATCAGATAATGGCCATATAGCCTGATGTTGCAATAACCGTAGACTTTAAACGGCAGCAGCCATCTCCATTTGTTTCCAATGCTGCGCTGCTCTTCGAGTGGCGGAAGCAGAATATTGAGATAAATTTTTATTTGTACGAGTATCACATTCGCTTCGCTATTTTATATAAGTCTACTCATTGGATTAACCAAATACTGAGCTTTTATTCTGCTTTGATGTATGTCGTAAACTCTTTCAACTTTGAGAACGACAAAATTGTGAGTTATTGTGGCCCTAGAATTCATCTATCAAACGGAAATCTCGATTTGAGCTGTAGCTAGGAGCGAAACATAGCTCTCGAAAATTTCCTGTGTTTGCCTAAACTACATGACAGTTACTAGATTTACTAACATTCTTCTTAGAACATCGTAGCGCCTCGCCCAATTTCCTCTTTAAATCAGCTCATCCTGTTTGCAGTGCTGTGTGAGGCATGATATAAAATACAGTACACCACTGTATACTCCGTACGATATTTCTAGAAGTTCCACTCATGGTGGCACTGTAGCACCGCAAAACTGCCGTCCGTTCAAAGATATGTGTTATAAAATATGAAATTTCCCGTTACAGATTTCTGATCCTTCGGAGAGTACCACAGACAGAAACGAGTATCAATGACGTGCACTCCAGATCGATACAGCCGACACGCCTCCTTTCAGATACAGGTCGATCGGCAGCACGTCCCGTCGACCAGAAGTAACACAGACCGGAAGAGCTTAATGATATAGCGCGTCATAATCACCGGAAGAATCGTAATGAAGTGTTACATAGTTCTTTAACATTCGTATGATTTGCAACATTTGCTGTAGTGAATTCATTCGCTTTACGAGACGTTTGCCTGACGCTCACTACAAAGATACAGAAAGACATGCTAATATCTATTGTTAAGCGGCTTGAGAATATTGATTTTTGCTTCTGCAGAGCTAGAAATGTCAAGATCTTACTAACCGCAAATACTTTCTACGAACTATGTAAGATACTTGTAATAATAAAAAAACACGCTTCTACGTGTATACTGTTTCTGAAGGTATTACTAACCCGACTACATTCTATAAGGCGGTGGTGATAATGTGAGTCACAAAAACCCATGTCGGCGTCGGTCAGCTGTGTTCTATTGTAGCCGACGGTATTTAAACAGGAAGTGTTGCTTCTTTATTCCTCTTCTGGAGCGGGTTTCGTGTCTGGTGGATATTGATATTAGCGCTGTTCGTTGAGAAAAAAAAAAGAAAAAACTTGCTGCTTTGCCTGTTGCTTGTCACACATCATGTAGTTACACGCGATGCCTGTCAGACGACACTGAGCTGTTTACTTAACTCGTAAAATACTCCTCAAAAGTTGGTTGTTCTTCTGATTCTTTCTTATAATTGCAACCCTCTTTTACCCAGTGAGTTCATTTTTCTCTTTTCTTCTGTATATTTTTGTCTTTTAACTACTGAATAGGGCGAAAACCTGTTTTTGCTGTTAAAGTGTAAGCTCACGCTTTTCTCCTCCCACACAATATGCAAAGATTATCACTTACAGATAACCACGTGCGACTATATATTATTTCATTAACTACGAACAAATTGCCACATTGTACAGAAACATTGCGTCAGCTTAAAAAATTAATAAATTAATGCTTCATGTATGCATATAAAATAGTTTCTACCTTACAATTTTACGGGAAAAATGTTTGATTTCTTTACAATTATTGTTTACAGGTAGAAATAGCAAATATCCGTGTCATGTCTGGAAGAATCTCTGACCAGGGCGGAATGTCGGTTGACCAAGCTTACTTACGGTTGGCACATCATCCAGTGCATAGGAAGCTGGATAAATTATCTGCCATTGATCATCTCACGAGCTTAAGAGCGTGTGTGGCAAACACGTTGTTGGTAAATGTGTCTACTTTGTTCAAGAGCTTTTAATTTCGTTGGAACTTGCCACGAACCACGATGTGCTTTCTTTCCAGGCCGAAAAGCTGTCAAATTTCAAAACATTAGAACGTTTCTGATACAGTGTCCAGTCCGGCTTCTCTTGTGGTTAAGATACCTATTGCAGGCAGGACCAATCTTACAATTCTCACAGAAAGAGCACCATTAATTTTATTTATTTTTCATGGAAGTTAGTTTTTTCAGTACATTGGCTTCGTAATTTATATACGTTTAACAGTGTTGATGTTGTATTAGACGCAACTTTTCTGTTCTTCATTATTACGATTCGTTGTTAAATTATTAATCTGCGAACAGGATAATTTTCTCTTTCATCAAAGATTCCTATTTTTAGCTTCGCTGTTGGTAAATATTTAAAACCCATGACATGTGAAGAACAGACGGAAGTCAATGCAGTGATGTCATAATTCTTTGTGCAACGTATACTCCTGCTGCGTGTAAGCTTAGCAGCTACGTGCCTGGAAAGACAAAGATCTTCAAAACTGCTCCAGAAACGGGTCAACAGCCCGGTGCAATGTGCTATTCAAATGCTTTTTCTTTTTTTAACATGCGCATAACCTGCATCTCATGTTTATACAATTTCTCCTGAGACCAGAAGCTCGCGTAAAAGAGTTTCTGCCCCGTACCGAGATTACCAAAAATATCTCAGCTTTCTTGTGTTCATTGTTTCCAATTGCATGGCCACTCCTTCACAGAACAGAATACGTAAAGACTGAATACCAAAAAATATTCCAGAACAATTCTTCATAATTTTCATCGATGGAGTTATCAACACTAGAAATATCAAATTTTGTGACTGTCGAGGAAGAAATTGAGCATTTCCGTTGCGTGAGAAAACATCTAGGGCTGACCTTAAGTTGTTCAGAGCGATCTTGGCCAAGTGTATGGTGTAACCGACCTAGCAGGATACTATTCCAGTTTTTCATTAACCACCGCTATAACTATTATTTTAGACTTAAAACTTATGCAAGCAGTGGTGTGTTCAAAATATAGAGTGTAACAAACACTGTTTTGACATTCAGAAGAAATTTCTTATTCCAGACCGTATTATCTCACACTACTGACTGATACGCGATACACAAAATGTATGATTTTCAATGAAAATTTTTAAATCTATGTACAAATTTGATGTACTGTAAATGAATTAATGTCGAATCGTGAACAACTTATGCAGATGTTTTATGAAATTCAAGTCTGCCTCACTAGCTGAGTGGTCAGCGTAGATGGTTGCCGTGTGGAGGACTCAGCTTCGATTCCCGGTGCTGCCAAGGACTTTTTTGTTGGTTGAAGGACTAGTACGAGATGCACACAGCCTCTTAATGCCAATTTAGGGGCTACTTAATCGAGTAGTAGCGGCCCCACGTTCTGGAAAGTCCACAAAGCGCCCGGGAGGGCGGTACTGAGCACATGCCCTCCATACCGCATCCGCGTGACGCCGGAAAGCAAAGGATGACACGGCGGCCGATAGACATCCTTTGGGCCTTCACAGCCTGGACGACGAATTCATTTTATTAAATTCAGGGTAATAAGAAAATAATATTTATCTCCGTGGAGGGAAATATCAGTAATAGTTTCTAACTCCCTACCTATCAGCTTACAATTCGTAATCAAGAACACAGAAAATCATGCATTCAACCACTCTTTGTTTAAACGGTTCATGTATTTACTTTAAGTCTGCCCTGATACGTTTCGTACACAATATTTCTTCATCTTTTGTCATTTAAGCATGACATGAAGACCATATGCCATTGTGTTTCTACTTTCCTTCGTCGGTATATTTGCAAAAACATGGGTTCCGAGTCTCGATTACTCCAAGGACTTTATTTTCGAATTTAGCGTAATTCTGTCAGCGAAACGATCTAGTCGCATCGTGGCATGAATTGCACCAAAGTCTGTCGACCCCGTTACGACTAGTTTCCAGTTGAGAGGAAGGACCATGCTAATTAAAGAACTGTGTTGTTGGAACCAGCCTAACTGACAACCGTTTTGCTGGTAGGACCAGAGTGTGAAAAGAGAAATTGAAGTGATGTCGGCAGACAAGCTTTGTTATCAGTCCCGTGGAGGCAAGGAAAGACGGCCAAGTAGTTAATGCTGTCTACTCACACGCGGCAAGAGTGGAGTTCAACTTCGCGCCCGGACATCCACGTATAGGTTTTTCGTAGTTTCTCCATGTATGCTGATCTGCCCCGCTGGCAGTGTAAAGGCCCATTGTCTTCTACTTGCTTGTCTTTGGTGAGCTTGCGCACAGCGTGTAATGGTCGTGGTGTCGATAAGACGTTGAGCCCTAACTTCCTACCCTTTATGAACTGTAGAAACCACCCACAAGGACGCTAGTTAGCAATAAAAAGTAGACGATGAAGAGGGAACGACTGCATCTGTCCGCAAAGTTTGAGAACACAAGCCAAAAGTACAAGGAAGGTGCATCAAGGACACGAATCTTTATCTTTCTGGAAATGAAGACTAGGAATCCTGTAATTCCAGAAGACAGCGCAAGAGCAAAGTTCCTCAAACAGCTTAAGGTCGTGAATTTAAGTTAAACTGTTGACAAACGCGAAAAATTTAACGATAACGAAGATGCGAAGTCAGACGGGAACGCTGAGAATTAGCCGTGTCAGCAGATTGAATGAAAGAAAGTTTAGACATTCACAATAAACCTGAAGCGAAATAAATTTGTTAAAACCTAACTTTGAACCTGATTATCCCACTTATTTTGTAAATCATTCGAAAATTCTGAGTGTCCCATTATTTTTTTGATAATTTTCACGTAGAGGGTCAGAATGTGACTAACACTCAGAAATCTCAATTGAAATATACAAGTAACTGCAAAAAGTGAAATCGGACGACCTTCCTACTAGGAGTTTTAGAGAATTATACTTCAATTGTTAAATGGATTTATTTAGATTAACTAGACATAAGAGTTTCCTGTGACGTTTTCAGGGAGAAGAGGACAAAAAGCTAATTTAGTATATGGCTTAAAGTTGTGGGACGGTTTTATTGCATAGACAAACAGTGGTATAAATATCAGTATCTTTCATTGAACTCAGGTATTACCATGACACGCACATTCTATAAACCGAACTAAGCAAAGATTGTATTTATGAGTTATAATTACTTTTCACTTGCAGAGGAGGTATAATCTTCTTGTATTCGTACTGGTACGCTCATTTGGAGTGACTGATTACAGTTACTTGTAAATTTCAGTTGTTATTCGCGAGAGTGATAGAGCACCGGCAAGTTTTATTTATGTGACCCTTTTACCCTTTTTTAAATCTATTTTAGTATTTTAGTAAAGTTCATTCCCCGTCTGAGATCTGTCTGGAGCTGTCTCTTCAGAGAAACTCCAGGCGAACTAAAAAAGAGGAAGGACCGCTATATTAATAACCCCTCTCGGTACCGAGCTGCATCCCCCCCCCTTTTCGTTTTTTCCTCTCCTTCCTCCTTGTTTTTCCCCCTCCTCCAGGTCCCCCTCCCTACCCCCCGTCTACCATTTGGCTCGGGAGTGTCATCTTTGGGCCGCAATCTTTGTGCAGTGTTTTACAGTGAGTGTTCCGTGTTGTGTGTCTTTTGGGACGTGTTGCGAACTGCCATCATACTGTCGCTGGGTGTGATTTTTTATCTCTTCGCCATGGTTCATTTTTTTTTAAATTGCGTGTCTACTATGTTACTTGTCTGATTCCTATGTATTTTATTAACATTGCCAACCCCTTTGCTTTCTGTTTTAACTTTCTGCATTTTTCCGCCATTTTACACTTTCTTGTTTCTTTTCTTCTTCCATTTAAAAAAAAATCTGTAGGCTGTAGAGCAGCGTACTAAGCTGCTGCCAGCATGCCCCCTTCGGGAAGAATTGAAACTCAATAAAGGAAAAAAAAGACCGACCTGCAAATTGGGCTGGATTGTTCCCAAGTGGCAGTATTTGGGAGGAGGGGATACTTACTTCCGCAAATTGTTTACACAGGCGAGGAAAACCTTCCGAGAGTCTTGGCCAGAAGTGGGGTATTTCTGAGTCAATACGTCCCAGTCAAAGGTGAGAAGCCCCAGTGTGTACGTGCAAGAGGTGACTTCTCGAGATTTCCTGGCTGCCGCTCGGCCTTGTACCGCAAGAGGGCTAGTTGCAGTCCCGACGCCGGGGTCGGCGTGACCGGGGATCGACCCCGGCGTCTCCCGCGGCGTTGCCGCTGCGCCATCGCGGTCGATGGCCACGAGCCTCAAGATCCGCAGTGCCGCCTTGTTAAATGCTTGCCCACACCTGCACTACTAACGGCGCCCGCCGCGCCCATCTCTGCGCCTCTGCCGACGCGACAACTCGCCTCTCTGCAATCTTCCTCGCCGTCAAAATAGCTGCGTACTCTAAATTGGAAGAACTTTGTGGCCGGACTGAATAGTTCCTAGCAGGACCAAGCCAGTGCGTAGTACTCAAAGGGGGAGAAATCTTATTAATGGGAAGAACATTAGAATTTGACGTTCCATCGTCATCAAGATCATTAGAGAAGGAGCACGACTTCGGAACGTTCACGTATGGGGAAATAAATCGACAGTGTCCTTTTAAGGAGCTCTTGCGGCAGTTGCCTGGAGCGATTTAGGGAAACCACGGAAAACCTAAATCAGAATGGCAGGACGCGGATTTGAACCGTCGTCCTCCCGAAGGTGAGTCCTGTGTGCCAACCACTGAACCATCTGTGCTCGGTGTGTCTACAGAAGTTGGTAAGTAAATACTAAGCAGGGTGTTTAAAGAGAAGTGTCCTATATTCTTACACGAGATAGTGCTAGTGGTCAAAACCAGAAGAAAAAGCCCCTTAAACGTATGTCTGCAAATAAACACTTGTCGTGCGGGACAGTTTACTTGTGCATGAACCATCACTACATACTTTTTTTTTGTGGATTAAAGGAACCAAACTGAGCGGTTATCAGTCTAAATGTTGGTGTAAGCTATCTTCCGGTTCATTACTTATTTCCTGCGTTTCTCTCTGTACTTCGTCCTCTGTGAGACTGTTCTTAGGTTACAAGACAAGTAAACCGCATAATCGTTCTATCAATGTATTCTAAGGCAGAGCATTGATGATCCGCAGTTACACAGCTTGAATTTTCTTGACGAATGAGGTGGAATTCACACAGATTGGTACGACAAAATTAAAGCAACAACGGTGTGCGGACAGATGCAAACCCTCGAGTGAGTGTGAGAGCACGGCATCCGGTTCGCTTTAGTATCAATATATGGGTAAGACTTGTGGGTGACAGACTCATAAGACTGTTCACTGTACTGTACGCATTAATAGATGCTATTTATCACCGTTTTCTATGCGACAAAGTATCTGCGCTATGGGGAACTTTACCCGTTGCTGGAAGGCAGTGGATGTGAGTTATGCACGACAGGGGAACGCCCCATTTTCTACGCCTCATAAGATAGTGATTAGCACAACCGTTATTTGAGGGGCCGGCCAGAGTGGCCGAGTGGTTCTACGCGCTACAGTCTGGAGCCGCGCGACCGCTACGGTCGTAGGTTCGAATACTGCCTCGGGCATGAATGTGTGTGATGTCCTTAGGTTAGTTAGGTTTAAATAGTTCTAAGTTCTAGGCGACTGATGACCTTAGAAGTTAGGTCCCATAGTGCTCAGAGCCATTTGAACCATTTATTTGAGGGATGACTGGTCGAGAGGTTCCAGTAGCATGGTCTCCCTCGTCACATAATCTTAAATCCGTTAAGTTCTTATTGGGGACATGATTTGAGGAATCTTCCACGCGCAGGAAGGTTTCTGTGACGCCTCTCAGGTCATATGACCTCAGTCCTACATATGACATCTCGGACGCCACGAAGCGAGATGTGTGCGCCTTGGATCCAGCTCTGACCAATCTCCGTGAGCAGAAGACGGTGTCGAGTAGGAAGACTTCCCATGTTCGATGTCCCGTAAACTCTGACACCACGCATCGTCGCCGTCATCAGAGCACACGGCGCTACTGCACGCTGCTATGTGGACGTCTCTAATTCGTGAGTGTATGTAAGTAAATGGTAGACAGCGTCGGAAACTCCGCGACTCTGCTCGTAGATGATGCTGTTTTACACAGTGAAGTCGCAATGTCTAAGAACTTAATCATACTGCAGTAAATTCTGCAAGAAATGGCAGTTGACCATAAACAGAAACAAATGATACGTATTGCTCCTAAATAGACGAAAAGACCAACTATTGTTTGACTGTGCCATAGGTGATCATTGATTGGGAACAGACAAAGACGTACGTTACCTAGAGGTTAGCGTCGATTGCGACATGAAGTGGAACGACAACATAAAACTGGTCCTGGGAAGACAGACATTTTGTGATACTTGGAATATTCTTAAGGGAATGTAATTCATCCACATGCATGCAACTACAGTACTATCTTTTGACATATTCTTGAATGTTGCTCTGCAGTCTAGGAACGATATTCGATAGGTTAATTCATGAGGTGCATAAATTTCTAAGAAGTGCAGAACGTCTCCTCACGGGTTCTTTTAGTCAGTGCGCGAATATCAGTGACTCGTCCATAATACACCACTGTGCTTCCGGGAGAGGCCTACTGTCAAAATTTCGAAATCACGCCGTCCAGGACGAGTCAAGTAACGTGTTGCTTCCCCTCTCAGGCGTCTCCTGGCATGAGTGCAACGGTAAAATCAGATAAATCCGAGCTTCTACAACACAATTCGCGCACGGCACCTCGTGGAACTGGGATGATTGTGGAATACGATGTGCCTTACGTCACACACCATAAGGGGGCCTGCGGACTAAATGCGAATCTAGATGTAGAAGAGCCTGCAGTAAATGATCCAAGAAATGTACAAAAAAGGAAGAACGCTGGTATTTACTGTCTCGTGGGCATTGTGGTCATTAGAAAAGCAGCATTAGTTTAGTTTGAGGTAGAAGACAGGAAGGAATCGACCGTGGCCTGTTCAAGGAACCATTCCGAAATTTGGCTCAATAGTTTTTGGTGAACTACCTGAAAACTAAATGTAGGTGCGTGTATGGTTCTATGGCCAGCTAATGCAGTATACCAGTAGATTAACCATTGCACCACATTGGTCGGTAAGGATTATAGAAACATACTGCTTTGTAGTAACCTGGTTTAGTCAGTGCGCGAGTGCTACTGAGACACCCAAATGGGAATCTTTCAAAGAAAACTGGTTTTCATCATAGATTTTCTTTCTGGAGGAACACTTCCAATATCGGTATTCGATTAATAACTGCACAGAGAATACAATAGGGATTAGGGATTATCCTGTACGAAGGTGTTTAGATAGCCTTCGCTCCGTCGATCCTGTCTCTACCCCTGTGCTCTGACACTGTTGGGGTGTGTTCTATCGGAATATTAAGAGCGAGCATTCCTATGAGACACGAAGTCTTTTTTCCACTCTCTCAGTTAGGGAAATTGTTGAGCATTTCTGCAGCCCTCTCGAGATAACTAAAAAACCTATGCAACTATTCTGTGAACATAAATCGTCTTTCTCACGAATTCAACAGCACTCAAGAACCTGTCAGAGGAGAGATCTTTACAAGATAAATTTCTAGAGTGAAATACACTTCCTTGGGAACATTCCAAAGAATCTCAGTGTGACATCTGCCATCAATCTAACCGAATTTATGTGCTCGTTCCACTTTAAATCACTCCTTTTTGATACCCCTATGGTTTTGGCGATCGTGCATGATTGCTGGCATTGACTGGAGAAATGGGAAAGCGAAACGGGAGACTATCTTGGTTCGAGTTAGCCTCTTTTACGCACTGCATTAAGCCCTGTGAAATAAATATGTAAGAAAGATACTCGTAATAGCAACATCTTGTAGACATTCGAAATGGCTTTGTGCTCTTATTTGCAGTCAAGACATTTCGCACTTGTTTCTAAACAATATCGAAAAGATATATCATTAGAATTAGAATTTTGTCCATAACGACAACTGAGCTGTGAACATGTATTTTTTTTAAATATTGCGTTTTACATACCAATAAAATCAGTGCAAATTTACAGTACTACCTTTATGTTGAAGATTCCGATCTTTCTTATTCATATTACACACGAAGGCTTCAATAGCGCATGACTGGCAACATGGCAACCGTTCAGTATCCGTTAGGTCTATGCCGCTAGGATTTATAAACAAGCGAAATACACACTCTCAGAGAATCCTACTGTCTATAGTTCCATGCCAACTTTTCTCCTGAATTCAAAGCAGAATTTATCTTCTCTGTTGCCAAGAATATCTACACATTAAGTGAGAGCTGTTCCTTTATTTCTACTAGCTTCTTAAGTAACCAGCCCGATTCTTTTCTGTATAGGGCAAGAAAAATATATATAATACACATTGTAAATCTCTCCATAGTCTCAGTATACAAGTAGAACTCCGTAAATCCTATAGAAATCTTTTCGTTAGTTGCTTCGGGTGTTCATTAAAAACCGTCTCGGTACGTTCAGCTGGTGCAATTGTATTTCATATTTTACATCGTTCGTAAACTCCGCCAAGGACAATAAATTAATTGAAAGCAGATATTATTTCCAAAATCAGAATTCGTGTCCACAATATTATGATGGACTTGAAAGAGAATTTCACGAGGAAAAATACCTACCAGCCGGAGTCTCTGAAAGCGGTCTTAAAGTAGGCAGTAACGCTATTGATGCCACATTCACTTAGGAGTGAACTCTCGAGAGAACGACGCTTTAAATCCCCGTCCGGACATTTAGATCTAGATTTTCCATGCTTTTCCTAAATGTCTTCGAGGAAAATACCGGATTGGTTACCTTGAAAAGGGTATGGTCGATTTGCTCCCCATTCTTTCGTAATCCAAACTTGTGACCCGTCGTTGTCGACGGGAAGTTAAACCAATCTTCCTTCTCTCTTTTTTACTTAGGAGTAAAGCTAAGACGTAAAATCTGTATTATAATTAAAAAAAGACAAATAACTCTCAGTGTTTGTTGTTATACCAAGAATGTCAACAGAAAATGATCTACCAAATTGTTTCGCGAAGTATGTTAGTACGTGAGGCAGAAACACTAGAAACAAACAAAAGAAATAAACGTTGGTTGAAATTGGCAGAAAATGATGTTTTTGGGACTGGAAATTCACATATCATGACGTATATAGTGCCCTGGCATGTACAGACTGCCAAAGAATATTTTAATGTGGAACCCACCTTTTTAAGAGGAAAAGGATATTCCAAAATAATCGGGACACAAGTGAGGAAGGAGCTGAAGAAAGGAGCAGGAAGAGAAATTGAGAAACATTCAAGTTTGTAGAAGAGCGAGCAGCGAGAAGAGCGAACTAGCAGCATGAACTCTTTAAAAGCAGAAAATTCTGACAATTGGTTTGAGTTTTCTCCGCAGAATATGACTGTCGAACAGGCGGAACATGGACTACTGTCAACACGAACGAACAGTTGGAAAACATGCGCGGAAGAGGCGACTCCGTTAACATTCACAGCAAGGTACTAATAGTCCGAACGTGACTGCAACGTTACACGGACATACAGGCACAAAATGCGAAGCGAAAAGGCGTTTGCATTACCTGAGGCGAGTGAAAGGAAATTTCTCCTCCACGAAAATGCCTCAGCAGAGAAGATGACTGTAAGTGCGTTACTTTTTTTCCCTTTCATAGCACTGTTTTGTCATCAGAAACCGCAACTCGGTTAGTTTTACCGAGGAAGAGACGGTACTGTGATTAAAACGACTTGTCTGACGGGGCGCTACAGCGGCTGTCAAATGCTGCGACACAGGTGCAACGGGTCACCTTTGCTTACGTGTTTTCCGGGACACTTGGGGCATCGCCCGCTGTTACATTGGTCAGTAGCTCAGTACTAAACCGGAGAGGTTACTCAAGGGTTTGATTGCAGAGAAAAGTATGATAGTCTTTGGTCGAGCCGCCATACTGCTTCCCACTTTCGAACTATTCCTCTTCTTGTATTTCAGGTCAAAATGGCCAGGAACTGTGTTCCATTTATAGATAGCAAGTGGCGTTCATTTCCGCAATTCAGATAAATAAGCTATGTAACTGAAAGAACTGATGTTCGAGAAATAAAAATAACGCTACTAAGAAATGCAAAATATTTTCAGATTTCCTTACTATCACTAAATTGGTGAGCGTGGTACGTAAAGAACATTAAAACATAGAAATATAGAGTTATTTGTAGCGATCATTTTGCAAAAGGCGGTACACGGTGCGAACAGAAAGTGACAAAAAGCTGCTGAAAGACGATGCGTCGAGTTTATTCGGTTTTCCCAGCTATGTGTAGCAGAACAGCAACCATACGAGCTATTTACTTTTGTCAATGTCGAAACATTCTGAACATATGTGTCGCAAAAAAATAGTACATAAATAAAATGTGTTACAGGTAACATTAGTGATTTGACATCCTGCTTGCTTCCTGAAAAATCATATCTGCAAACTCTTAACATTACTTTTCTTGCTAAGTGATGCATGATAAAGTTAATATTCAGTTTCATGTATTTGTTGCATGTTTAATAAAATATCTTGTTTTAAAAAAAGCAAACAATAACTGAGCAATTTTCTTCCCTAATGAAGTCAGCGGAACTATTTTTGTCCTTTAGATACAGAAGGATAAGTGTTTCTACCAAATGTGTTTATCAGGATCCAAACAACGTTGCAGTAAAATGATTTATTACCTGAGTAATGTTCACAGCTCAACTGGCGAGATAATAATATAAAAATAAGTTCTGATGTCAATGTTTTGCTCATTTCCTGTAGTCACTCAGTTAGTTAGCTATGCAAAGTGAAACTGAAAATTCTGACACACACGGGTGAGTGTTTTGACAAGTTCAATCAGAGAATCTCTTTTGAGACGACACAAAAATTACACTTAAAAACAGACTTGAACAAATGCGTAACTGAGCTTGCAGAGAAGAATTAGCACATGCAAATCAGTTTCAACAGTGAACTGTAAATTAAATCTGAAAGAGTTACGTAGTATCAGTAAGCAGCAATTGCTGTTTCTCAGGTCTAGCAAAATAATTGGAGTGCTTGCCCCAACATGTCATGGCGGCTCTGGCATGCTGCCTCGCGGCTTTGTTTCAGGGATTCGTCTTTCCAGTTCAGTATTCAGCTCACTGGACGCGACGAGAACGCAAACTCTGTGTCAGGATCTGTTTTAAGGAACCAGCGACAGAACAGCACGCAGACAGTGTATTCTGTAATCTGAGCAAAACTCGTGTCCTAACCTAGCAAACCTCACAAGGTGCAATTATTCGAGAAAATAGCGGCCAGACACCTGTGACATCTGCTGCAGAAAACGTAATCACACCTGTTATGTGGTAACTCGTCATTGACGAAAATGTTTTGGTTCTCTTAAGAATGACATGTGGTGTCCACTTTAGAACCTCTTGTAGGCAGCTCTTTGAACAGACGTGCAGACAACAACTTCCCAGTAAATTTATTTCTTTATGAATTTTGTTGTCAACAGTCAGTCACAGTACGAAAACAGCAGTGTCCTTCATAAACATAAGACTCGGAGAGGAAATGACTTACACTACCCATCACCCAGCCTTTGCGTGTCAAATATAGAAGCCAGTTACTACACCGTAAAAATCTTTTATCACCTACACAGTGGTGTATAGAATTCAACAGGTAACAAAATTAACTTAAAAAACGAACTGAAGTGATGTCTGATTGATTGAGAACTACTACTCCATTGAACGGTTTCGTAGTGTGGGACAAAATTTGTGTGTGTGTGTGTGTGTGTGTGTGTGTGTGTGTGTGTGGGTGGGTGGGTGGGTGTGGGTGTGGGTGGGTGTATGTGTAGGTGCGTAGGAGGCCCCAATTATGATAAACGGAACATGCATGTGACTAAGTGTAGCGTGATGGATGGAGAAGGGCGACGGCTGGACAGGAAAGTTCCGCCTCCAATCTGGCGTCGCAGTAATACGGCTACATCCCCCCCCCCTTACCTCCCAGCCTTTCCGAACCCCTACCCCTTCTCGAGCGGCGCCGTTTCCTGGAGCGGCGGTAAATTTTTGATGCCCTCTACACGCCCTCGGGCTACCTACGACCGGTCCCTGCGGGCGAGCCTTCTAGTCTGTTCTTAGCTGCGGCTCTTCGCTCAGACCCTTACGACATGTTACGCTCTGTTTGCTCTGGATTATGCTCCAGTTATATAGCTTTTTCGCATTCACAGCTCAACAAAGAAAGGTGTTATCGAGTCGAATATCCGTCTGAAGATCGATTCCGCAAGCAAAAACCAACTCTCTGCTTCAACACGTGAGAACCTCAAAGCCATAGACTGAGGCAATCAGGTGGCTGCACTACTTCTTGACTTCAGAAAAGGGCTTCACTCACCACCACAGCGACGCTTATTAACGAACGTACGATCATGTGGAATATCAAATCTAATTTGTGACAGGATTTAGGACTTCTTCGTACAGAGGACGCAGCATGTTATCTTGTGTGGAGAGGCATCGACAGGTGTAGAAGTAACTTTAGGAGTGCCCCTGTTAAATGTATAGGGACCAAAACTCATGAGATTGTGTATTAATGACGCGTCAGTCTATGTTAACAGTAACCTCATATTTCTGCAAACAAAGCTGCTATCGGTAATGATGTACTATAGGAGATAAGATCCACAAATATCCAGTCAGACATTTATAAGATTTCATAATCGTGCTATGACTGGCAACTTACTTCAGAAATGTGAAACTGTGCACTTCACAAAAAACAGAAATCAACTTGCGCGACCCATCCTCGAATTGCTCAGGCGTGAGGCCATTCTATATAGGAATAAAAAAAGTTATTGGAAATGTGCAAGGAACAGCAGCACTAACTTTGAGAGCTGTCACTCACGAGAGAGCATCACAGAAATGCCAAAATATTAAACTGGCAGACACCTGAAGATCCCGCTTAAGCCTACATACAAAGTTTCAAGAACAGTTATTAAGCAAGAAATCTAGGAACATGATATGTATCACTTCGGTAGAAATCTTGAAGATAAGGTAAAACTAATTGCGCTACGCACAGAGACATTTAAGTAGTCAGTCTTCCAAAGAACGAGAACGGAACTGGAAGAAACTGTATGATACACAGGACAGTACCCTCCGTATACACTTCACAGTAGTTTGCCGAGTATGGTTGTCAATGTGGCAGTACATCTTACCTACCCACCATTTAGTGGAACCAATAGAAAAAGATTCCGTTCCGCGAGGTGTCGTAAGCACCATCCTCGATCCCTCTTACAGACGTGAAGTAGCCAATTAGTACATTCATTAATGCAGATAAATCCTCGGGATGCAAGAGAACAGGAAGGCTCAAACCACATCATAACATTGGGCAGAGTCTAAATTTGACTCGACAGCTAAAATACAGGATGTTTCAAAATCTTTGTCTCAGAGTTCCAGAGATGATAGATCATGTCGCGGAGAACAAATTTTTTTAGACACACATTGTTCGCTGACACCTCTCGTAGACTCTAGCCCTCTTTTTATTGAATTCTCCGGTCCTGGGACGACGGACAAAATTTCAGCTAACTATCAGGGCCTACTAACCAGGTGTGCTGCACCTGATAAGATCTATCCTAGTAAATTGATAGTGACTTTCAACAAAAAGACCCTTAAGAATGAATGTCTGTAAACGGATGAACATAAAAGAAGCTCGGCCTATCATGCCGAACAGATGACAAGGTTATAAGCAGCACACACTGCGTACGCCGATAGTGCCTACAAGACGTTTGATGCAAAGATTCTGAAACACCCTGTATACTGTCCCCCAAAAGTTTACATATACTTTAACAAACAAATCTTTAGCGCTGAAATCGGGGAAAAAGAGTGTTGATTATCGGGGTTCACTGGTTAATAAAAACATACTTCTCAAAATAGTTTCAAAATTAATATCTTCTTATATTTAGAGAAGCACTATGGGGTTGAGACAATTGAGGGAGAAAGAGAGAGAAGAGAATTGCGAGCGATGAGAAACAAGAGTGAAACATGATGTCTTGTTATTAGCCTGTAGGCTGAAGCATCTCTGCACGACAGGCTGCAAGCCGGCTGTTCGTCTTGCGATCTCGTAAATCACGAAAGTAAACGGTAAACGTCACGCTCTGCATTAGAGGCTCTTACGATTCCTGTGTGAGCTCTCATATGAGATTTTTGCCAACGTGGCGCCGAGCAAGAAGTCCACTGACCTGGAGACAGACTACATGAAACGGACGTCACAAGGCTCTTTTACAAAACCGGCAAAAATGAGCCTGTGTAATCCTGCTGTGTTTCTGTTTAAAAATGTGACTCGAGCAAAACACCATACTGTCGTGGTTGGCTTTATTTTCCATTGCCATCCTAAAAGGACGTTCCTACAAAACTTTATAACTCTTTTAGAAGCGAATTCTAAGATATCTCTACAGATTTGTTGGGCCAATCCCAACAGAGATATCCTTGCGCTCTTTGCGTCCTCCTTCATACAAAGGAACCGATTTGACGCCCACACTTCTTTTAAAGCTTTTATCTCAGGCCATATTATTCCTCCAGATTTTATTGTTTTATTTAATATTTCCTAGTTTTGTTGTGTGTGCACAGGTTGTTGACAAATTTCACTGCAATAAAGTAAATGTACAAAACTGCCTCTCATTCTGAGACAAAGAATAAACCGAGTATCGCAAATCTAGTAAACAAGAGAGGTAAATATTAGTTTGAATCAGGAATTTACATCGAAAATGAAAAAAGTATTATCTATAATGTGAGTTTAATATACGGCATTAAAAGCGTAACAGTATGTCTCTTTGTTGAGTTATTCCTCCCGTATAAGCTGTACCGACGACTGTCTTCTATTCTGTCGTTATGTTCCTCAGCAAAATTTATCAGCGTTTTATATGAGGGAGTAGAATTTTCACCATGAAACTACGAAATACTTGCCTCCCGTCTTAGAACTGAAGCCTACAACAGGAGGTGCGCTAACGCCATGTCACAGCATTGTCTGATTGACAACCAAACGCACTGGACGCCACCTTGAAAAAGGACATACAATGTTACAAGTAAATACAAGATTGACAATAAATAGTCCAAACCCTGAAGGCCGATTCCAAAACTATTTACGATGAAACACGCACGAACGATTAATGATGTTTAAGAATACTGTTGGTCATCACAAAGACAAGTGCTTCCGTACACCCTAATTGATATCCATGAACTACGAGTTAAAGTACATTACTTGTACGGCCTCCAAACCTAAGAACTGAGTTGTCTGAACTGGCAATGGAGCTATAATCTTATGAAACCTTTTACGAAACAATACATTTGCATATTCTGTAGCTGCATATTGAAAATTCTTTCCCCTTGTGCAATGAATATCACAGCAGCAGGCTCGGCGCATTTTACCACAAAGAGGAAAGGCCTTAACTTCTACAATAAATGTGTTTATTACACTTCTCTGAGCTTTGTTTTCCTATATGTCTGAAAATATTTCTGGGGTAGAGTTATTACTATTTTTAGTTGCCGATTTTCTACATGTATGCAAAAACCGAGTACTTTCATCGTGATATTGTGAATTCCTCTCTGTAATGAGCCTTATGTGTTGCCGCATACACCAGTGCTCGCGTCAAGAACAACTGAATTTCTTTCCTTACTTGTGGCCGTGTTTGAGTGTAAAAAAGTACCTGGCAGTCCGCTATGTATAACCCAAATACCAAACCAATGCTTTCTTTATTGTTGTGGTGATGATTTGTCAACTCCAAATGAACTTTCCTAACACTGGCACTGTGGTTTCTGCTGTGAGGAAATAGCCCACGTTTGCAACCAACTGTAGCAAACTACCGTAACTAAAACCTTAAGACTGCTGTCGTAGCTCTCTAAACTGCCGTTTGAAGGTGTTTTTTTACACGTAATGTTCTTATTTCACTCCCAGGAGACTATAACCTTTACGCGCTCAGCTCAAGTACCTCTAGGCAACAACGAGTAGACAAGGAAACGAACGCTATTTTGCCGTTCTGCGAAAACTGTGTGGAAATTCCGAATAACATTTTGTAAGTTGTTGCTTTACTGGAATACAACGTTGAGAGTAACCTAAAGAAAGAGTATTACTTCGGTTTGTAAAACTTCCATTTGATGAAGGCTGATCCCATACTACAGATGCTTTTGTTTCATGCCGGAATACGTCGCTATACAAAACTTCGTTTCTGATGAATGTGACCATGACTCTGTCCTTAAAGCAACATCTGCTGTCAACTTACAGACCTTTCGTGAGTTTCGGGTAAAAATGTTACTTTTGGGGTGTTCTATTTTACTCTATAATTTTTTGTGCCACGCCCCACTACAAATTCTGCGGTTAAGTTCGTTTTCTCTGTTTTCAAGCAGCTTCCAGTCAGTTTATAATTCACCATTCAGTTTACCCTGATCAGTTTTCCAGATACGTCTTTCACTCTAAGATGATCTGACCCACAGTTTTGTGCTTGTTCGGTAGGTACAAAACATCATCTATAAGGAATACAAGTAGACCCACCGTTGAATCCTGTGGAACTCTGGCAGTGAGCTATCCCCAGTCACTAAAATTTGCTCCACTTCCAACGTAGTCTGATAATTCAACGCCCTTGTGGCATTAAATATGGTTCAAACCAATTGTTTGTAACAATTTGCGTTCCTTACATTTTTCTAGTAACATATTGATAACATCCCCTGCAATTCACCTAACACTGGTTTTCCTGTGATAACTCCTTCATTCCGGTGCAGCCTTCGAATTGAGGAGCGCTGAAGTATACATCTTTCAGTGTGCCGTCGTGTGGGACGTTCAGACAGGGGACGAAGCGAATGCACGGGTCGGTCCGGGGAACTCCAGCCATCGATCCGGGAGCGGCCACCCACACACAGAGCCCGGCACCCGTTTTCCGCTCGCCCATGCACTCGCCTTTTTATCCGCTCTACTTGTGCGTTTCACTAAAGCACAAACGTAGGGGCTCAAGTATTCTCCATTTTACGGCGACATAAGTTATTCTTCCGTAGAGAAACTGCTTACGTCGCCAAAAGCAACGGAAAAGCAAATACATCCAGACGGTTGCTAAAGGAGAAATTCTCTTTGTGTGTTTACGGCTTTGGACGGCTCTACCACCCACAGCTGAGGAGAATGGCATCGTGCCAACACTTTGTGAAAGGAAGAAGGGAGGATGGTTAGTGTTTAATGTCCCGTCGACATCGTGATCATTATTGATGACACACAATCCCAGTTCATCAACGATGGGGCAGGAAATCAGCCGTGTCCTTGTCAAAGGAACCATCCCGGCATTTGCCTGAAGCGATTTAGGGAAATCACGGAAAACTTAAATCAGGATGGCCGGATGCAGATTTGAACCGTCGTCCTCTGGAATCGAGTCTAATGTGCTAACCGCTGCACCACCTCGTTCGGTTGGGTCATTAATAACCCTACCTCAGAAATATGGTCAGACGAGTCGCCATTTTAGCACTTTTCGAATTATGCAAGGCATCGAGTGCAGTGGCGGCCCAATGTGCCGTTAAACTCGGAATGAGTAGAGGACGTATTTTAGGCCTGAGGAGGTTCTACGAGGTTTAGGTGGTGTTTCTCGTAACATGAGTCGGCTAACATATTCAGGATTCCGTGAACATGAACAAAGATGGTTGTTTCAACATCTTGGTGATGAGTCTGCTGTGGACTCCTCCGTCCAAGATGACAACAGCCGTCTTTCCAGAACTTTACGCATACGTTCCGGGTTTGACAAACACTCGTGATCATTATTGTGCATCGACTGGCCCGATAAACCGTCCGTCCCTATACCCTTAGAAAATATATGGAACTATTTACACGAGCAAGTAAAATGTAACGTCCAGCATCTCCGCAATTCTATGGAAATTCTTCGAGATGTTATTAGCGAGTGGCTTCGGCTGAGTACGACGTACGTAAAGAAACTTGTGGATTCCTCGCCGAACTGAGGCCATTACCTAAGCTAGACACGGGATAAGTTTGATATCTCCTGGGGTTTGGTGGGGGAGGGGATGGTGATAAATTTTCTGTCTGATATGCTTACGTATGCAGGGTGAATTAGCTGCCCCTACCGATGTCGTTTTATACAACCCACTGTCCTCTGCCTGGCCTTCAAAAACCACGCGCGAGATTTTCATAGTCTCTCGCTTGCTACGCAAAAACTATTACTCCTACAGAAAAAAATTAACAATACCTTTTTGTAGGAAATTTAAAATTTGTTCTGGGATTCGTTTCGGGTACAGGCCGCAGTTTTTGAGTTATTCAAGAAAATCCTTCAAACGCACTCCCATTCCCACACTCAGTCTTCACCATTCAGGATTTCTAGTCTGTTGCTCATGACATTCTCACCTACCACTGTATAAAAATTTGCGCGTGCACGAATTATTTTCCACTTCCGACCTTTCTTGGTTTCCGTCGACTGAATTTATTACGCCACAGTTTAGTCGAGCATCTACAAATCTTAAAATTCACGCTTTTGTAAATTTCACCTAATAGTTTTATGAATTTTAACAGCATAAAATAAGCAATTACATTATTGTTTTCATCGGCCATTCTGTCTACGAACTACTGTGTTTTTAATGATTAAATCTGGATCAAATTCTCAAAGTAATTAGTTTTAGCGTAACGTTCACAAAAGTCGTGTTTCTTTCATTACTCCCACAGTCACGTTTAAGTTATTAATGTTAACGAAATAGCCGAATATGATGGTGGCGTAGTAGCCCAACCAGTAGAGACCAAAGAAGGTTGGATATCGGAAATCGTGTAGTCGAGAATTTTTTTACGGTGGTTGGAGGGAGTGTCGCGAACAACATACCAGATATCCTGACTGGTGAGTGATGAGTGTAGAGGTGGACGTGGGTTTGAAGGTCACTTTCGTATGTTTTTCTCGAATAACTCGAAAACCGTGGGCGCCAGCGGAAACAGATCCGAGTATAAAATTTAACTATATTAAATTTCTTACAAAAAGGTCTTGTTATTTCTTCCGTATGACAAGTAGTTTGCGCGTAGCAAGCAAGAGAACATGAAAATCTCGCGTGTAGTTTCTGAAGCCAAGATATAATATTGATGGTTGCATAACACGACATCGGTAGGGGCAGATGAATCACCCTATATGTAGTATACATACAATATAATCCACAAGACACTTTACAGTGCATGGCAGAATATACTCCAAACCGATATTGGCAATTTACTGACCAGTTCCTACCGTATATTGAGAGAAAATTAGTACCTACAGTTTTAACTACTGATAGGCATAGTTAGCAAATGAAAGATTTTAATACAGAACAAACAATGTATTTACCTTAATAGTCATAATATATATATCAGTTCATGACATCAATTCTTACAAATTTCAAAACTCCGCCATCTCTCTCCCCACGTCCACCACTGCTGGCGGCCTCACCTCCAACTGCGCAACGCTACGCGCTGTTAACATCCAGCTGCCGCTGCCCAACACTACAATGGCGAGTATTACAACAATGCCAACCAGCCACTGACTGCACACAGCACAGCCAGTGATTTTCATACAGAGCGCTACGTGGCGTTACCAATAAGAAAACCTAAACAGCCTACTTAAACAGTGTAAGGCGGCCAGTTTTTTTCACTTCAAATAACTTTTGAAGCGTTAAAGATATTTATAGCCGCATTTCACCTAGACAAATAGTCATGAAATTTAATCAAATACCTCTTTTGTTGGTCTGACAAGAAGCTGCGTATTAAAAATACATTGAATATGGGTCTTTGTGCTATTGTACAGTCGCTTGAACAACACGCCGCACGTAATTTTAAACCTCTCTCCACGGAATCTAGGGCTACAGAGGAATGCGATTCGTCATTTTTACGTGACGCTCGACGGAAATAATGAACTTGTCTCATACAAATCTGCTACACTACTGCAAAAAAGGACCAGAATTAAATTAAAAAAGAAATCATTCAGTGCTTGTACGTCGTAGATTACTACAATTGCGAAAACGCGTTGGTCGTAGTTTCACTAGCAGCTGGTCATTAATCGTCTGGGTGAAAACAGATTAAAAATTTCTGTTTTCAGTCCACAGTTATTTGAGGTTAAAAGATGAGGCCCCTGTCCCTGTATATGCCTATGTAAGGATCCCTTTCTAATCATATCGTATTTTTATCACCCCGGTGCAAGATACAGTGATAACAGCATAATTCTCTCACAGTCTTCCGCAACTACAACATCGTCACTCAAGATCATTGTCAATTTCCTCTCAATGATCCACTCTTAACTTCCCAGAACAGATCTGCATCTCTTACATTTTGGTAAGGATTATCCCAAACAGTTACGACCCTAGCACCGCACCTCTGAATTCGTTCTATGTCTGCTGTTATGTCTTCGTGATAAGGACTCCAAACACTTGAGCTGTACAGTAGAACTGGTGGAACAAACGTTTGCATGCGATTTCTCTACATATGAGCTGAAATCTCCCAGCCGGCCGGAATGGCCTTGCGGTTCTAGGCGCTACAGCCTGGAGCCGAGCGACCGCTACAGTCGCAGGTTCGAATCCTGCCTCGGGCATGGATGTGTGTGATGTCCTTAGGTTAGTTAGATTTAATTAGTCCTAAGTTCTGGGCAACTGATTATCTCAGAAATCAAGTCGCACAATGCTCAGAGTCATTTGAACCAGCCATTTTTGAAATTTCTCAGGACGCGACCCACTAATGTAAGTCTTCCAAAAAAATGGCTCTGAGCACTATGGGACTCAACTGCTGTGGTCATTAGTCCCCTAGAACTTAGAACTACTTAAACCTAACTAATCTAAGGACATCACACACATCCAAGCCCGAGGCAGGATTCGAACCTGCGACCGTAGCAGTCGCACGGTTCCGGACTGCGTGCCTAGAACCGCGAGACCACCGCTGCCGGCCTGTAAGTCTTCCATGCACTTTCCCTAATAGTAATTGTACGTGTTCGTACTGTTTCGGTTTTCTTCTTAATATTACCCCTAGGTTTTTAACAGATGTGGCGTGCTCCAGATATTGACCACTTATCTTGTAATCCGGTACTATCGGCTTCTTTTTCTTCATTTTAGACATTTTCCTGCATTCATCCACTTTTAAAGGAAGCTACCAATCACTACAACAAGATTAAATTTTGTCTTTGCGAGTTTCATTAAGATCGTCCAGTGCCGATAATTTGGCATAGTCAGAGAAGAACTCGCAAAGAGTTCATATTCGAGACAGAAAATCAAACAAAATCACCGATAAGACCGAAAACTTCACAGAGTGAACAGGGAAATGACAGATAAGCTTAATCGGCGTGAGAGGCAGATAATAAGGCTACCAGTAATCCCGAATGCAAGTCCGTATCTCGGCGACGAGAGCTGTTACTGTGTCAATGCAGGAGGGGCACGTGAGTGATGTGTTTCAGCGGCGAGTATGGGGAGTGAGGGAGGCGCGTCAGCTGTGGGGCTGCATCGATCTGGCGGAATGTGTGCTGCTGCTGGATGCTGCGGGCCGCGTCACGAGGCTCCACAACGTGACACACTCAACACGCAATAGACGTCACCATCACTCGCTGCACGCTGCATGCCACGTGAAGGAGCTAAAGAAGAATATGATTTAAAGTCCTGTCGACGACGACGTCATTAGAGACTGGTTGGGGGAAGAATACAGAAGGAAACCTGCCGCTTCCTTTACGAAGGAACAGTAACGGCATTCGCCTTTGGCGATCTAGGGAGACCACGCTGGATGCTGCAGACTATGTCACGAGGCGCCATAACGTGACACACTCAACAAGCGGTTTCCTTTTCAAAGGATCCGTATCGCCTTTCGACTTTGGCGATTTAGCGAGACCACGCTGGATGCTGTGTCACGAGGCGGCACAACGTGACACACTCAATACGCAATAGGCATCGCCATCTCTCATCCAGTGTAAGCTGCGAGGCACGTGAAGGAACTAAGGAAGATTATGATTTAACGGTCCGTCTCATTAGAGATGGAGCAGAAGAGCGGGTTGGGGAAGGACAGAGAACGGTACCTGCCGTTTCCTTTTCAAAAAATGGTTTAAATGGCTCTGAGCACTGTGGGACTTAACATCTGAGTTCATCAGTTCCCTAGAACTTTAGAACGACTTAAACCCAACTAACATAAGGACATCACACACATCCATGCCCGACGCAGGATTCGAACCTGCGACCGTAGCGGTCGCGCGGTTCCAGACTGAAGCGCCTAGAACCGCTCGGCCACATCGGCCGGCTTTCCTTTCCTAAGGAACCAAAACGGCATTCGACTACGGCGGTTTATGGAGAGCGCGGAAAACCTTAATCTGGGATACTAGTCCAATATCTGGCAACTGTTCCACCTCGTGAATGATTATTCATCACGCGAAATTCAATTTAAATGTGTAGCCAAAGCGAGGATCGATTCAGTACAACTTACATACTACATGGAATGCTGGGGACGTATGAACGCTGTGGCCACGTATTAAAGTCACGACACTTTTAATGTGCTAAGTGTTACGTATAGTTCCAACTGAAATAAACAGCGAAATTTGGAAAATTGTCCATAAATATGTACGAGGGGCGGCAATAAGTAATGCAACACATTTCTTTCTCGGCCAATTTCGGTTGAAAAAACGCAGATTTTGTTGTGGGACATCGTGGAATCGTGAGATCACCGAAGTTAAGCGCTGTCGGGTGTGGTCGGCACTTGGATGGGTGACCATCTGGGCCGCCATGCGCTGTTGCCATTTTTCGGGGTGCACTCAGCCTCGTGATGCCAATTGAGGAGCTACTCGACCGAATAGTATCGGCTTCAGTCAAGAATGCCATCATAACGACCGGGAGAGCGGTGTGCTGACCCCACGCCCCTTCTATCCGCATCCTCAACTGAGAATGACACGACGGTCGAATGGTCCCGGTAGGCCACTCGTGGCCTGAAGACGGAGTGCTTTTTTTTACATCGTGAAATATTCCCGATTCAGCCGCTATAGTTTCACGAAATTCCGTTAGGTGGCGGCGCTATACTTCAAACTGGCGTCTGTAACGGAGGTGCGTTTCAAGCAGAGAGCTGCCTGCCATTGAGTTTCCTTTGAAGGAAAACCGGAGCTTTGCAGATATTCATAGGGCCTTGCAGAATGTCTATGGAGACCTGGCAATGAAAAGAAACACGATGAGTCCTTGGGCGAAGTGTCTGCCATTATCGCAAACTGCATTAGACTTTTCTTCCTCATCCACCCTACCGCCTGGATCTCGCACCGTCCGACTGCCATGTGTTAGGTGCAACGAGGGATGAACTCTGGCTCCGATGTCGATCAGTGGTGAGGCACCGCGTGGGCGTACAGCCCCTCCCTGAAAGGTGTCGTAAGGCCATCGCATTGAACGGAGATTATGTTGAGAAACAGAGGTTTGTAGCTAAAAGAGTGGGAAATAATATGGTTTATTGGAATTCTGAATAAAACCAACCAGCCCTCAAAACAATTTGTCTCATTACTTATCGAAGGACCCTCGCATGCAAATAGGACAGGCGCAATTCTATTATACAACAGCAACCGTCACACGTGAGTTGTGGAATGACATGAAATAGTACGAGGACATTAGATCGGTTGTAGCGAAGGGGAATGTCCAACTACTGTTGGCTGGGAGAGTTTTGGGAAATCTCAGCGCACCTATAAGTAAGACCATGTGCACGATACTCGTATGATACTTTCTCGAGTACTGGTCGAGTGGATGCGATCCACATCATGTCGGATTTAAGGAAGACATCGACGCTATCCAAAGGCGGCCTGCTGGAAACATTACCCGGTTGGTTCGTTAAAATTACGAGAGTGATACGGAAATTCTCTGTGAGCTAAGATGTGAATTCTCTGAAGGATGAAGATGATCATTGCACAAAATCCTATTGAGAAAATTTAGGGAATTAGTATTTACTACAGACTGTAGAATGATTCTGTGGCCTCGCGTTAGACCACAGGTCAAAATAAGGGAGATATGGCTCGTACATAGGCATGCTGGCGATCATTTTGTCTCGCTCCATCTGCGAGCGGAAAACGAAAGGGAATGATTAGCAGTGGTACACTGTACAGTGGCTTCCAGTATGTACATGTAGCTGTAAAGGTCAAAATAAGTTTTATGCACGAGAAAGTCAATAAATCTTCGATACTATTGAAGATTCAAGAATCCGTTGTAGAATGTCAATTTGATGAACTGATGCGCAGTGTTTCTAATGTACCTACACACTAAGGTTCGCTGAATGAAAACAAATCCTGGCCTGATCCTCCCGAAACAAACTGAAGTCTTTGCCTCACTCTAAATTAAGAAAATTCTCATGCCATATAAATACTGCAGTATATTGCTACAAGCATGAAGAATGAAGAGCTTCCTGCATCCATTTATTAGCTTCAAACTTCTTCTTCTTGCTGCGTTATAATATCTGTTTATGTTCCAGACACATGTCGCCTTTTATTTTAAAGACATCTTCAATGGATTTATTCTGGAAAATACAGTTTTAGTTTTACTTATAGATTCGAAATAGCTCACATCGTAATTGTTTATCTGAATAAAACGTTACAATTGTTCCTCTGTCTCTCCAAAATCAGCGTTTCATGTTATCCATTCATAAGTCAGAGGGACCATTTCCACGACACGTATGACAATATGTGTTCCCTTCGAGGTCTTCTGATTTTCTAGATTTCATATTTCGTTTCCTTAAGATGTATTATGTCAGTGACATTTCCGTAATACTGTTCGTTCACTAGAAGACTGCTGTCTTGTTTACGTATATAACTGTTACCACCTTATCGACTGAGACATTCCACACTTTCTCTCACTTTTTCTCCCTTTGCGTACTTGCGCAAAGGGAATTGGGATGAACAAGGAATTTGCACATACCCTTCTCTAAACCGTTTTCTATTTACGTTTGTTTCTCTCGACTGCAAAAGAACGTCACATAAAGGATGAACTCAACACGTCCAAAATGAGAACAGAGATAAAAATGAACCATAGATAAACGCTCGCTATTCACCGAGTTCTGTGGTCACCAGTTTAATGATGCTTCTCGGAGTGCAACTTGCGTAAGCAACAGACATTTTTCTCGATTCCCAGCAGGACACTCAGGTTTAGCGTATCATATGTGGTCATCCCCAAACGATGTTTAGTACAAAAGACGAAGTAAATTCGGCATGAATTATTGCTAGGGAATTTAGCTAATTGGAAATAAAATATGAAACAGAGATGTTCAGGAAGCAATAACGATTCACCGAAGCTGTGGATTCCCTGTAAAGAACTGCTCACCAAACAACCATGGGAAACTCGGCAACTTGCGAGAAGTTCTTCGGTTGAGTGGCTTCCACCTCGTCAGCTCGTTATCGCACAGAAGTTCACGTGCAAGGGTGGCTGCTCTTGCGTTATTTACTTGTTCTTGGTAAACCTGTGACGAAGTTCCACGCTATTTCAGATTTCCAGGTAGCCCCTATTTCACTTGTTTCTGAGAGCCGCTCCCGTGAACGCTTTCTTAGGTCCGAGAAGCCAACTTAAATCATGTATTGCATTTTCACACACAAAGACGTTACAATTTCCCACTTCTCAACCCCTCTAGTAACAGCCCAGCCATTTTTAAACATATCACTGCTCTACAAATAAAAGAGAAATTAAATAAAAAACGGAGAAGCATTAAAGACGAAATCAAGCTAACAAAGACTGAAACTAAAAGAAAGATAAATCTGTATTAATTCCATACAGGGGGCATGTATCAGACAAAATAAATTATGCGTTAAAGAAAACAAATCTCAGAATAGGTTTCTATACCAGCAACACATTAGGAACTAATATAAATCGTAAAATAGACCAAACACAACGATAATAAAGCCTACACTGGACAGACAGATAGAATTTTAAAACGAGATAACATAAGCAGAAACATAAGCTCAAATAACCTTCCAGCTTTCGCCACGGATCTCAGAGAAATTGAACACTTCGCTGAACATTTCGAGATAAATCTCACTTTTTACATAATGCTTCCAAAGCCCAATTAATAGACATTTTGGAAGACATAGAAATCTGCATTCACAAAACCAAGCACCTATAAAAAATTAAGCGATCAAACAGAATTGCGCACCAAAATACTCATAGAAAACTTCAACAGCACCTTGATCAGTATGTGAAATGCACTCCAACCTACATTAATCACCAGATATGGGACTGCAAAGGATTCATAGAAAATAAAATTTATTGTATAACTGTAATTTAACGCAGCACTGTGTCTCTCACTGAATATAGTCAGTGATAATGCAATGGACAGTATCTTGAAAAGAGGATATAAGTTGAACATAAAAAAAAGCAAAACGAGGATAATGTAATGTAAACTAAATAAATCAGGCAATGCTGAGGAAATTAGACTAGGAAATGAGACACTTACAGTAATAAATGAGTTCTGCTATTTGGGAAGCAAAATAAATGATGATGGTCAAAGTAGGGAGGATATAAAATATGTAGACTGACAATGGCAAAAAAGCCTTTCTGAAGAAGAGAAATTTGTTTACATTGAGTATAGATTTAAATGTCAGGAAGGCCTTTCTGAAAGTATTTGTATGGAGCGTAGGCATGTATGGAAGCGAAACATGGACGATAAACAGTTTAGACAAGAAGATAATAGAAGCTTCTGAAATGTGGTGATACAGAAGAACGCTGAAGGTTAGATGGATAGATCACGTAGCTAATGAGGAGGTACTGAATAGAACTGCGGAGAAGAGAAATTTGTCGTACAACCTGAGTAAAAGAAGGGATCGCTTGATCGCTTGGTAGGACACATTCTGATACATCATTGGATCACCAGTTTAGTACTGGAGGGAATCGTGGGGGGAGGGGGGGGGGAGAAATCGTAGAGGGAGACCAAGAGATGAATATAGTAAGCAGATTCTGATAGATGTAGAATGCAGTAGTTACTCGGAGATGAAGAGGCTTTTACAGGATAGAGTAGCACTGAGTGCTGCATCAAACAAGTCTTTGAACTGAAGACCACAACAACAGCAATGCAATCTACGATGACACCAATGAAAACAAGTCAGTGTGACACATAGTGAACTCCAACGAGAATATATTCCCCATTATATATCGTCGTCATGCAGATCATATCATGCTGGATAATGAAGGTATTACACTTAAAACAAATATATCCTGTGTTCATATATTGACATACTACATTAAGATGTAGAACTACTGTGACATTTTTAAAACAGATTTCAGCCACATCTAAAATGTCATGACATAAATAGAACTGTTCACACCAAGTATTTACCAAATACAGAATACATAAGTAGTTACCATCTGGACCGTACTGTTACTTATACCCTTATTGTCAACATTCGATACATCTACTCATAAAAATCTTCGTTCCCTGTAATAGGTGGCTTGTGTAAATAGGCAAATCCCGAAACCAGACAGCCAGTAAATAATTAGCACCTTTGGTGCAAAGAGTTGGAAAAGTCTTTTCTTCAATGATTGCGCTCACACTTGCGATAAACGCGTTATTAGTTGTTATTAGTTAAATATGCAGATAATTCGTAGATACACACATAGTACTAAACAGTAAATTTAGAATACTTAGTTACGACGACATAATGTGCTATTTATTATGCTAGAAATCTGAGAAATGTTGTAGACTAATGCGGAGTATACTATACACTCATGAGTAATACAACTGGATATAGCTGCCTAGCGAGCAAGGAAGCGCAGTTGTTAAGGCACTGGACGTGCATTCGGGAGAACGACGTTCCAAATACACTCCTGGCTACCGTGATTCAAGATTTCACTGATTCTCTATATAGCTTAAGACAAGTTCCAAGATTGCTCCCTTCAAAAGGACATGACTGATATCCTTCCCCCAATCTGAGTCTGCATCTCTTATGACTTCGTCGGCGACGGGATATCAAACCGTAATCTTCGTTTCGTTCGCGCACCTGGTGTCGTATTTCACATCCCTCCACTCTACTTCCTGGCATCGTCCGGGCACCAACCTGATCCCTAACAGCTAATATATCGCTTCATGGCACCTCGTGTGTCCTCAATACAATTTATGTCAAGTGATATGCAGAGGCGGCACAAAAGTATACTCTTGTAATATCACAAATTGAGTCCGCCTTGATGCAAACACCGTGTTATTTGTTTATTTCTTTATTATCCCAAACTAGTTTCGGCGATAAATATCGCCATCATCAGTGTTTTTAAAAAAAATCTAAAACATGCAGAAAATGGTATGGTTGTACAAACACAGTAAAACATAATTACATTTTTACAAATCGTCTTTTGAAATATAGTTTTATATTGATACTTTCATACTACCTTATTTATTTATGCTACAGCATGATTTAAGCTACTATTGGCGCTGTTTGTGACATATTTCTTTTTTCTGTTGCCGTCTTTTTATACTTAGCGAGCATCATGTCATATAGCAACCATGTGAGCGGCTGTTAGTAAACAAATACTCTAGGTGAACTTCGTATGTCAGCAGTATATACTTGGGGTTGTGGTAGTGCTTGTGGAAACCAATTATTTTGATGTGTATTTAGCTGTTGCTTAGCTATTCGTGTACTCACGTTCGTTGGATGGTGTGTAAAATGCAGCCACACACCATCCAACGAACGTGAGTACACGAATAGCTAAGCAACAGCTAAATACACATCAAAATAACTGGTTTCCACAACCACTACCACAACCCCAAGTATATACTGCTGACATACGAAGTTCACCTTTGAGTATTTGTTTACTAACAGCCGCTCACATGGTTGCAGATGACATGATGCTCGCTAAGTATAAAAAGACGGCAACAGAAAAAAAGCACAGAAAATATGTCACAAACAGCGCCAATAATAGCTTAAAACATGCTGTAGCATACAATAAATAAGGTAGTATGAAAGTATCAATATAAAACTATATTTCAAAAGACGATTTGTAAAAATGTAATTATGTTTTACTGTGTTTGTACAACCATACCATTTTCTGCACACTGATGATGGTGATATTTGTCGCTGAAACTAGTTTGGGATAATAAAGAAATAAACAATTAACACGGTGTTTGCATCAAGGCCCACTCAATTTGTGATATTACTGTTTTTCTATGCAAACACGGACCAAATGGAAGAGTTCCAAGATAATAATATTGTATTCTCTTGTGTTGAAATGTTCCTCTCTCCGTTCTGGCACAGATTTAGAGCGACAGGATTGGTGCATTGTCTTGCTGAAAGAGCCGGTCATCTGCAGGATGCTATGGGTGAAGAAATCCGTATTACCACCAGCACTAATATCTGTGACGTGTAGTGATCAGATGGATAGGTGCGAAGCAGTGGCTTCTCTTCCACTTAGCGTGGAGGTGGTGCTGAATGGGATGTCTTCTCACTGGCTGTTGTAGTCCAAAATTGAGATGACGAGCGATAAGTCGCAATCTAGCCCATCGGTCAACTGTTACCATCCACTGTAGGTGACGGCGACCCCTGTTACCAACACGTTGCAGTCTACGGCGCTATACTGGCGACACAGGTTTTCATCCAATCAAGGTAGTCACGGCGCCAAGTAGAAGTCACAGTGCATGCACGACGTCAGACACGTAATGTCCCGTGCGTCACGATATGGCTGTCTTATCGCGTGTCTTACCCATCCATCTCTCGACTGTCATAGCGTGGCCAGTTCACAGCCTGACGGCATCCCGGTCTCGTGACGAACGCGACTATTGCATTAACCGTGGCACTGTCTCTCCAAAGCAACAGCTACATCTACCTTCTTCCACACCTCACTTCGTATCAACAACAGCTTGATATTCACAGATTACAATTACGGCGGCAATCGATTTCGTAGTACGGTAGGCTGGATTTTACGATTACAGGCTTTCTCGGCGTATTTCAGCTATGAAATCTTCACGGTTTATCAGCCTAGTGTCGTCGTCTTCTAGTCGCAACGTTTCAATGGATTGCGCATCCATCATCTTCAGGCGAAGTGTCGCCACTCGACTGATAACCCGTGAAGATTTCATAGACTGGAATTTCTTTTTTTAATTTTTAATTTTATATTATAAGGCGCTCAGTCGTATGCGTAACGCAGTTCTGTGGTAAAAGAAGACAACTCATTATGTTCTAATTCATAGAAGGTATGAATGTAATCAAATAAAGAACTAAGGTTCTGAAAGCCTCAAGAAACTAACGAATTTTAACACTATCTGTAAGAGATTAGAGTTTAATGCCCCGTTGACGACGGGGTCTTCAAAGAACATACTCGGTAAGGTAGGAGGACTGATAAAAAAACACTAATTTAGCTTACTTGTACGAAGGAGAAACTCTGAAGTTTGAAATTCGAAAGTTATTTCCACAATTAAAGTAAAGCAGCCAGAACTATATTGCGTGAGTACATGTATCAGTAAATGACATTTTTAGAGACAATAGGTGTCTCTCACTAGGTCACCACCACAGTCGCCGACGATGGTCATCCAGGGTGATGCAGAACCGAGATTTATCGCTAAAATCAGTAGGACGCCATTCATCGGAAATCCATACTTCCCAGGGACGGCACCGCTCCAGCTACAGCCGTTTACGTTGTGGTGTTAACGGTAGCCTGCTCTTGCGACAGCAATTCCTTATTCCGGCTATCGCTAGTGTTCGACCGCTGGTGCGAGATAAGAGAATATTGCAAGGCGCCCATTACGATGTTCCTAGTGGGCGATAGGTCGATCTTCTTTTGGGATGGTCAAATGTTGTCGGTTGAACCGTTAATGTCGAATGTGTCTGTGTAGCAGGATCTAACAAAAAATGCAATTAAATTATAAATGAGTGAGTAATAAAGAGATGTTACTTAATTATATAAATGAGAGTCTACCTCCACATTTGAATGTGTTGAACTGGAAGTTGTGATACTGGTAGACACAGTCCCACAATACGATTATTTACTTCTTAATCGTAGCGTAATTAAAGCGGCTTTCTACAGAGTATGGTTTTTAATACAAGCCTGTTCTCTGATGTTATAAGTTTTGATAATCGGTATGACAGTACCTCGTACCTCTTACTTTGCCTAAGAGGCATGACGTATGAACTGTTCGTCGAATCCTGTGTAGAAGTCCGCTCGCCGAGCAGTTATATCGACTTCATTTCCTTGTTGCAGAGTTATTTTTCTGTAAGGCTGTTCTGGGACACAACTTGAGAGAATTTCTGATACGCGGTTTTCTCTTCTGTAACTCATTTATTATTTCACTTCATGGAAGTACACACTTTTAACATTAACTTCAGAACAGAAAGCGCAATTGCAATTATAGATAATACGAGGCGACTTTGCCTTCCATCTCTATACATCTCACGACTGACAGTCAACGACCCTGGGCTCAACAACCATAACAAGAAGAGCTCAGTTCTGAGGTGCACCTATCTTACTCAGTGACTGCTCGTAACTCATTCTTAATCTGTGACAGCACGGTTTTCTCTCGCGTACTCACGCTCAAGTTGAATATGTCTATATGCTATTTCAGATTATTTAATTTAATTACATTTCATTGAGAACATAAAAGTAATTAAAGGAAGAATCACGTAGATAATTATTCTTCAGGTCCAGATAATTAAGATAATTATTTCTCGTAACTGCGACCTAAAGTCTCGCTTCATCTACCCCCACATTCAGATGGAGTCCAACAGCAGGCCACTGTCACATCCGAATTCCCCACAAATCTGGCTGTTGCACGATTCGACCAGCCGGTCAAATGGAGACCCACAGTGAGGCGCCTTTCAAGCTCTGTCACGAGCTGATAATGGTTGGCTCTGAGCACTAGGGGAATTAACATCTATGGCCATCAGTCCCCTAGAACTTAGAACTACTTAAACATAACTAACCTAAGACATCACACAACACCCAGTCATCACGAGGCAGAGAAAATCGAACCCGGGAACCCGGGCGCGGGAAGCGAGAACGCTACCGCACGACCACGAGCTACGGACAGCTGATAATGCTGTCTCACATTAGTACGCGGCATCCCCATGTCCTTCACAGTGATCATGCTATCTCAGACGCTGTTCACGTGCCTTTATCTTCCATATCAAACCTGGTAACAATACTAAAAACGAACAACACCAATACGCTGCCGGGCGGTCTTAGGCGCCTTGTCACGGTCTCCGCGGCTCCCCCCGCCGGAGGTTCGATTCCTACATCGGGCGTGAGTGTGTGTGTGTTACGTTAGCGTAGGTTAGTTTAAGTTAGATTAAGTAGTGTGTAAGCTTAGGGACCGATGACCTCAGCAGTTTGCTCCCATAAGACCTTACCACAAATTTCCAAACTTTTCCCAATATGCTCTGGTGGCCGTTCTACCTGTCACAGATAATTGCAACTCCAATCATTTACATACATGCCGACGATGCGTACGTGTACGAAGTTACATTGACAACCGACCATGTCTTCTGGGTGTTTCACTTTCTTCATACACTTAAGAGCAAAAGAAACTAGTTCACCTGCCTAATATCATGTAGGCCCCCGCGAGCGCGCAGAAGTGCCCCGATACACGACGTGGCATCGACTCGACTAATGTGTGAGGGAACTGACGCCATGAATCCCGTAGGGCTATGCATAAGTCCGTAAGAGTACTAGGGGATGGAAATCTCTTCTGAACAGCACATTGCAAGGCATCCCAGATATGCTCAATAATGTTTATGTCTGGAGAGTTTGGTGGCCAGCGGAAGTGTTTAAACTCAGAAGTGTGTTCCTGGAGCCACTCTGTAGCAATTCTTGACGGATGGAGTGACGCATTGTCCTGCTGGAATTGCCCAAGTCCGTCGGAATGCACAATGGACACGAATGGAAGCAGGTGATCCAGACAGGATGCTTACGTACGTGTCACCTTTCACAGTCGTATCTAGACGTATCTGGGGTCCCATATCACTCCAACTTCATATGCCCCACACCATTATAGAGCTTCCGCCAGCTTGAACAGTCCCCTGCTGACATGCAGGGTCCATGGATTCATGAGGTGAAACGAGATTCGTCCGAAAAGGCAACATGTTTCCAGTCATCAACAGTCCAATGTCGGTATTGATGGGCCCAGGCGAGGCCTAAAGCATTGTGTCGTACAGTCATCAAGGGTACACGACTGGGTTTTCGGCTTCGAAATCCTATATCGATTATGTTTCGTTAAGTGGTTTGTACGCTGACACTTGTTGATGGCCCAGCATTTAAATCTGCACCAGTTTGCGGAAGGGTTGCACTTCTGTCACGTTGAACGATCCTCTTCAGTTGCCGTTGGTCCCGTTATTACAGGATCTTTTTTCCGTCCGCAGCGATGTCGGAGATTTGATGTTTCACCGAATATCTGATATTCACGGTACACTTGTGAAATGGTGATACGGCAAAGTTCACTCTTCATCGCTACCTCGGAGATGCTGCGTCCTATCGCTCGGTCCCCGTCTATAACACCCCGTTCAAACTCACATAAGTCTTGATAACCTGTACTTGTAGCAGCAGCAACCGATCTAACAACTGCGCCAGACACTTACTTGTCTCATATGGACGTTGCCGACCGCAGCGCCATGTTCTGCCTGTTTACATATCTCTGTATTAGAACACGCAAGTCTATACCAGTTTCTTTGACCCTTCAGTGTATTTACATATACACTACGCAAGTCACTGTATGGCGTGTGGCAGAGGGTGCCTCGTAGCATTACTAGTCATTTCCTTTCCTGTTTCACTCGCAAACAGAGCGATAGAAAAGCAACTGTCCGTATGCCTCCGTACGAGCCCTAATGTCTAGTATCTTGTCTTCCTGGTCCTTACGCGAAATGTACGTTGCTGGTAGTAGAGTCGTTCTGCATTTAGCTTCAAATACCGGTTCTCTGCATTTCCTCAATAGTGTTCCTCGAAAAGAACATAGTCTTTCCTCCAGGGGTTCCCATTTGAGTTCCCAAATAGTCTCCGTAGTACTTCCGTGTCGATCCATCCTCCCAGTAACAAATCTAGCGGCCCGCCTCTGAACTGCTTCGATGTCCTTCTTTAATCTGACCATGTAGGATCCCAAATATGGGAGCAGTACTCAAGATTTGGTTGCACTAGTGTTAAAAGGAAGGAAGGAACATTTGGTTTGACGTCCCGTCGACATCGAGGTAATTAGAGACGGAGTACAAACTTGGATTGTGTCAAAGATGGGGAAGGTAATCGGCCGCGCCCTTTCAAAGGAACCATCCCGGCATTTGCGTGGAGCAATTTGGGGAAATCACTGAAAAACTTAATCTGGATGGCCGGACCCTGGTTTGAACAGACGTCCTCCCGAATGCGAGTCCAGTGTGCTAACTACTGCGCCACCTCTCTCGGTTGCAGACCGATGGCTTTAAATTTTTATGAAAATTATTAATAAATTGCATCTAAGTGATTTTATTATATGTGATTTGCATTTCAGCAAGTCTTCACAGTTCTCCGAAGGAGAGAAGGCGATATTTTCGGTATGATTTTTAGTTGAGCGTATGTGATGCAAATGTCAAAGGCAGTAGGCAGAAGTAAAATTTTAAAGTGTACGGGGCCTAATGGAGACCCTCTCCTAATTCCGGTAGTTTCGAAAAAAAAGCTCCTAAACAAGTTTGATGTGGCTGACTGGTCATTAAATTTGATCGTCGTCCGCAGTTATTACTTGCCGTAGGCACTAAGGGAGAAAAGGGGAGATCATGGTTTAAAGTTCATTAGAGATTAAATACTCATCGTACTCTGCATAGTAAAAACCTGCTTCGCAGCGAAAGATTTCGTACTGAGGAGCCAACGGATTAACGCCCTTCTACAAGCGACTTTACTTGAATTGGTTGTGTTGTCCCTAAGTCTCGCCAAATAAATGTCTTCACAGGGCTGACAGATTTCAGTCTGAAAGAAAATCCTCTTTTCAGGGTTCTCAGGGAGGATTTAAGCTGTTGACAGTTGAGGAATACACTAGTTTCACGCATTTTCTCTGTTACTTATTAATTTTAACAGGAATTATACAAAAATCATTAAATGACACTGATATACTCATTACAACGGATTAACAACACTTTTCTTTCTTACCATAGCTCCCGAGCCTCGAAAACCTGGATTGCATTACTCAAGCTACATGTTCACTTCCCTTACAGCGAGAGCGGCTGGCACTGAAGGTGCCTGTCTTCGTTTTGGTAACTGACCACTGTTTAACTACGATTAGCGTCCAGAAGAAGCGAGATTCAAATCCTCTTCCGGAAATTCAGGTACATGTTTCCCTCTGCTTCCGTAAATCACGTTACGCGAAAGACGTGGTGGTTTCTACTAAGTCACCGCAATCTAATTCCTTCATATCGCCTGCAGACAGCATTCAGCTAAACTTTCATTGCACAGGTAAAATGAGGAGATTATGGTCCGTACAGTGGTACACAGATATTCATTTTCCTTTCGTTCCATTAATGACTGGAACAGGTGAGGAAATGGTACATATTACTCCTCGCCATGCTCTGTGCATTGGCTTGCGGTGTGTGTCTATTGATGTTGAATCTGAATTTTTAAGTTCTAGAACAGCAGGTAAGGTTCATGATTGATTTACTATACAACATTTTCGTAAAGCTAAGAGCACTGCTCTTTCCGGCTTGCTGTGTGATGCTGTTCGTCATCCAGCGATTGTTCCAGTGACACGGTTCAGTTGACACTCAGCACTGTGATCATTATTATAACAGTTATTTCTGTTGACAAGTCATCCCATATGAGTTACAATGTGGAACGGCCCCGTGACATGCATCTCCTCTTCAAGGGCATTTCATCAGGGGCTATCGCAAATACACTCCTGGAAATTGAAATAAGAACACCGTGAATTCATTGTCCCAGGAAGGGGAAACTTTATTGACACATTCCTGGGGTCAGATACATCACATGATCACACTGACAGAACCATAGGCACATAGACACAGGCAACAGAGCATGCACAATGTCGGCACTAGTACAGTGTATATCCACCATTCGCAGCAATGCAGGCTGCTATTCTCCCATGGAGACGATCGTAGAGATGCTGGATGTAGTCCTGTGGAACGGCTTGCCATGCCATTTCCACCTGGCGCCTCAGTTGGACCAGCGTTCGTGCTGGACGTGCAGACCGCGTGAGACGACGCTTCATCCAGTCCCAAACATGCTCAATGGGGGACAGATCCGGAGATCTTGCTGGCTAGAGCACGTTGGGTGGCACGGAATACATGTGGACGTGCATTGTCCTGTTGGAACAGCAAGTTCCCTTGCCGGTCTAGGAATGGTAGAACGATGGGTTCGATGACGGTTTGGATGTACCGTGCACTATTCAGTGTCCCCTCGACGATCAACAGAGGTGTATGGCCAGTGTAGGAGATCGCTCCCCACACCATGATGCCGGGTGTTGGCCCTGTGTGCCTCGGTCGTATGCAGTCCTGATTGTGGCGCTCACCTGCACGGTGCCAAACACTCATACGACCATCATTGGCACCGAGGCAGAAGCGACTCTCATCGCTGAAGACGACACGTCTCCATTCGTCCCTCCATTCACGCCTGTCGCGACACCACTGGAGGCGGGCTGCACGATGTTGGGGCGTGAGCGGAAGACGGCCTAACGGTGTGCGGGACCGTAGCCCAGCTTCATGGAGACGGTTGCGAATGGTCCTCGCCGATACCCCAGGAGCCTAATTTGCTGGGAAGTGGCGGTGCGGTCCCCTACGTCACTGCGTAGGATCCTACGGTCTTGGCGTGCATCCGTGCGTCGCTGCGGTCCGGTCCCAGGTCAACGGGCACGTGCACCTTCCGCCGACCACTGGCGACAACATCGACGTACTGTGGAGACCTCACGCCCCACGTGTTGAGCAATTCGGCGGTACGTCCACCCGGCCTCCCGCATGCCCACTATACGCCCTCGCTCAAAGTCCGTCAACTGCACATACGGTTCACATCCACGCTGTCGCGGCATGCTACCAGTGTTAAAGACTGCGATGGAGCTCCGTATGCCACGGCAAACTGGCTGACACTGACGGCAGCGGTGCACAAATGCTGCGCAGCTAGCGCCATTCGACGGCCAACACCGCGGTTCCTGGTGTGTCCGCTGTGTCATGCGTGTGATCATTGCTTGTACAGCCCTCTCCCAGTGTCCGGAGCAAGCATGGTGGGTCTGACACACCGGTGTCAATGTGTTCTTTTTTCCATTTCCAGGAGTGTAGCTACACACAGAATTACATGATACCACCGGAGGTACCAAGTGCCACATAATTGTGACGTGTTCTTGCTAATCGACGTAAAGGTACCTCTAGTAATACCGAGAATAACGCTGCTGCTACGAGAGGTACCGGCATTAGACTGAGGGAGACAAGCCTTTATTACAGTCTATCAGTGTTTTCAGATCATTTGAAACTTTAATCTATGAAAGCGAATGCCGCTATTTTTCCTTTTAAAACCAAAAGCCAGTTTCCTTCGCCATCCTTGTGCAATCCGAGCTTGTGATTCGCCTCTGATTAATTTCTTTTCGAAGGGACATTAATATCTGTTGTACCTTCCTAGTAGCTACATATTACAGATCTCTAAGCTGTGCACTTTTTCTTTGCCGATTACAACAGATTTTTAAAATGAAAATGACAAAAACTGACCTACTTTTCCTATTTTCACTGACTAATGTTTTATAGCCTCACATTGTAACACGAAGTTTCATTGAAGTTGAGGGTGTTTGCTGAACAGAAGGAAAATATTTGATGTCCACTATAGAACCTCTTTTACAGCAGCATGACAGTACAGTTCCCACAAAATCAACCAACTCATTGGCAGAGGAAGAGCTGTTTACCGCAGATGTGTTTCTGAGCTCCATCGTGAAGAAAGAACACCGGAGTTCCTGTGCAGTCTCACGGGGAGCAATGTCAGAAAGATATTTGGAGCACCAGAAGGAACGAATCAGATGTCTAAGGACCCACCGAGTCATAATTTTAAGGCGACTACTACTTACTGAACATATATGTGGTAAAACATTAATTTGCAGTATTAGTCTCTTTTATTTTTGCCATTCCTTCCAACAAAGGGCAATCATACCTCTGCAGTAAACCGTCACAGCACAAGGACGCAGTATGAAGACGAAAAACCGTTGTGCTCTAATAGACCATGACTAATAGTTTCTCGGTAGTGCAAACGTCGCATTCCTTTCAAATAATGTATTCAGCAATTTTTGTTTAACCGCAGAAGTGAGGAAGACGTTCATTTCTATTGTTCTTACAATTTACGCGTTCTTAAGCGTTCGTGGGTAAAATAACCTCTATTCCCTGCTTGTTTTTCGTCTTTGACACACTTTCTCTTGTTTCATTAGTTCCAAGCCATCTAAGTAACAGAAACAAATAAGGTCTTTGAAACATTTCTCGGTATCCCTAGACCACATGGAATGAATGTGAAGATTACTGTACACTTTGTCTTCAATTCATACACAGTAAGGCCGGCCGCGGTGGTGTAGCGGTTCTAGGCGCTCAGTCTGGAACCGAGCGACTGCTACGGTCGCAGGTTCGAATCCTGCCTCGGGCATTGATGTGTGTGATGTCCTTAGGTTAGTTAGGTTTAAGTAGTTCTAAGTTCTAGGGAACTGATGACCACAGAGGTTAAGTCCCATAGTGCTCAGAGCCATTTGAACCATACACAGTAAGAGTTCTCTAGTTCCATTGACATCTCAAAAATATTTACATTTTTCCCACATTTAGGTATCTTGTGCTCTTGCATGTATCTGATTAGGTCACTGTACAGAGCGCCATATAGGTCTAAGTGGCACGCCGAATTACTGTTGTTCTAAATACACTTGTCATGCCCTTGATTGCCCAATTTGATAATGGGCCAAACTCCGTTTACACAATTAAATGTACGATTTGATAGGATCTTAGATATTCTAGTGGGTTGTACACAAAAACATCTGAAAAGGCTTAACAGCCGAAATTGTACAGTAATGGAGACAAAACACAGCAATGTTTTACTATACTTACACAGTGACAGAAAGTGTGGTAAAATGTGGTCATTTACGCGATTTCATTTTTTATTTCTGAAACAATGTACATAGAACATACTTTTTGGAACAACAAACTGTTTGTGTATGATTTACTCAAATGAATTTAATAAATTCCGAAAACAAATACCAATGTTACAAAAGACAAGATCTCAAAGCAGAACTTACGCCAAAAGGACGTTGCAGACTGGTGCTCCTAGATTCCTATCTAACTGAAAAGTAATGTAATATCTTTCAACTTCCCTTCAGTAGTCAGTTAGGCTTCTTTACTTGGTTCAGCCTGCCGGTGTGGCCGTGCGGTTCTAGGCGCTTCAGTCTGGAGCCGCGTGACCGCTACGGTCGCAGGTCCGAATCCTGCCTCGGGCATGGATGTGTGTGATGTCCTTAGGTTAGTTAGGTTTAAGTAGTTAAGTCCCATAGTGCTCTGAGCCATTTTTTTTCTTTACTCGGTTCAAGTAATGACTACCTCGTCTACCTCTTTAACAGGGAGTGAAAACACCTGATAATTTCCGGGTATGTGGCTTTCAACCCCGCTTTTCAAGCTGTTATCTCAATGGATTTTACTTGCGTTGTTTTAATGTTCATTTTGGATTTAATTTATTTCTAGAAATTGCTTTGCAGGTGTAGAGAAATCAGTCCTAAAAATTTCATACTCGTATCTTAAATTTTCGAATTCATTATGGTAACTAAATAGCAACATAGGTTGCTCTATTTTCCGTAAAAAAGCATCTGCTACGTAAAAACATTATCAGCTGGTAAATAATTATGTCCTATTGCCGGAAAAAGTGATAGTGATTGTTATGACAAACGTTTGAACCATTTTACTTGACTCTAATAAAACGATGGTATGGAAACGCTTGCTGCCAGTATAACAAGGGGAAGAAATCTGATGACATTTATCGCTAGTGTAGGCTGCGAGTTATTTCTGGTCTATTTACGTACTTAGCTTTTACTCATATTGTTGGTGTTATAGTAATTTTGCTAGAGGAATTATTCGAGTGATACACTACTTCTTCTTCAATGTTAGATTTCTTTCGATCATGTAAATAAGAAGAATAAAAAATGCATTGACTCTTACAATAGCAGTTGATTGCCACACGTAGCCCCGAGATACACGGTATGTGTCGCAGACTCTTCTCTGCTTCTATGGAGTGACAACATGGATTTGAGACATACTGGAAGTGAAAAACAACGACGATGTTAGATGCTTTTTTTCTTTGTGTGCAACTGAAGGGTGTGTGTAAAGTTTCTTTGCCTCTCAATACACGTTAATGCATTGGCTGCGTTTCTTCTTTTCATCCTGTAGCTTGTCGAAAGGGCTTCTCTGTTAATTTTTGGAGAAAGAAAACTGGCGTTCTACGGATCGGAGCGTGGAATGTCAGATCCCTTAATCGGGCAGGTAGGTTAGAAAATTTAAAAAGGGAAATGGATAGGTTAAAGTTAGATATAGTGGGAATTAGTGAAGTTCGGTGGCAGGAGGAACAAGACTTCTGGTCAGGTGACTACAGGGTTATAAACACAAAATCAAATAGGGGTAATGCAGGAGTAGGTTTAATAATGAATAGGAAAATAGGAATGCGGGTAAGCTACTACAAACAGCATAGTGAACGCATTATTGTGGCCAAGATAGATACGAAGCCCACACCTACTACAGTAGTACAAGTTTATATGCCAACTAGCTCTGCAGATGATGAAGAAATTGAACAAATGTACGATGAAATAAAAGAAATTATTCAGATAGTGAAGGGAGACGAAAATTTAATAGTAATGGGTGACTGGAATTCGAGTGTAGGAAAAGGGAGAGAAGGAAACATATTAGGTGAATATGGATTGGGGCTAAGAAATGAAAGAGGAAGCCGCCTAGTAGAATTTTGCACAGAGCACAACTTAATCATAGCTAACACTTGGTTTAAGAATCATGAAAGAAGGTTGTATACGTGGAAGAACCCTGGAGATACTAAAAGGTATCAGATAGATTATATAATGGTAAGACAGAGATTTAGGAACCAGGTTTTAAGTTGTAAGACATTTCCAGGGGCAGATGTGGACTCTGACCACAATCTATTGGTTATGACCTGTAGATTAAAACTGAAGAAACTGCAAAAATGTGAGAAATTAAAGAGATGGGACCTGGATAAACTGAAAGAACCAGAGGTTGTACAGAGTTTCAGAGAGAGCATAAGGGAACAATTGACAGGAATAGGGGAAAGAAATACAGTAGAAGAAGAATGGGTAGCTCTGAGGGATGTAGTAGTGAAGGCAGCAGAGGATAAAGTAGGTACAAAGACGAGGGCTGCTAGAAATCCTTGGGTAACAGAAGAAATATTGAATTTAATTGATGAAAGGAGAAAATATAAAAATGCAGTAAATGAAGCAGGCAAAAAGGAATACAAACGTCTCAAAAATGAGATCGACAGGAAGTGCAAAATGGCTAAACAGGGATGGCTAGAGGACAAATGTAAGGATGTAGAAGCTTATCTCACTAGGGGTAAGATAGATACTGCCTACAGGAAAATTAAAGAGACCTTTGGAGAGAAGAGAACCACGTGTATGAATATCAAGAGCTCAGATGGCAGCCCAGTTCTAAGCAAAGAAGGGAAGGCAGAAAGGTGGAAGGAGTATATAGAAGGTTTATACAAGGGCGATGTACTTGAGGACAATATTATGGAAATAGAAGAGGATGTAGATGAAGACGAAATGGGAGATACGATACTGCGTGAAGAGTTTGACAGAGCACTGAAAGACCTGAGTCGAAACAAGGCCCCCGGAGTAGACAACATTCCATTAGAACTACTGACGGCCTTGGGAGAGCCAGTTATGACAAAACTCTACCAGCTGGTGAGCAAGATGTATGAGACAGGCGAAATACCCTCAGACTTCAAGAAGAATATAATAATTCCAATCCCAAAGAAAGCAGGTGCTGACAGATGTGAAAATTACCGAACTATCAGTTTAATAAGCCACGGCTGCAAAATACTAACGCGAATTCTTTACAGACGAATGGAAAAACTGGTAGATGCAGACCTCGGGGAGGACCAGTTTGGATTCCGTCGAAATGTTGGAACACGTGAGGCAATACTGACCTTACGACTTATCTTAGAAGAAAGATTAAGAAAAGGCAAACCTACGTTTCTAGCATTTGTAGACTTAGAGAAAGCTTTTGACAATGTTGACTGGAATACTCTTTTTCAAATTCTAAAGGTGGCAGGGGTAAAATACAGGGAGCGAAAGGCTATTTATAGTTTGTACAGAAACCAGATGGCAGTAATAATAGTCGAGGGGCATGAAAGGGAAGCAGTGGTTGGGAAAGGAGTGAGACAGGGTTGTAGCCTCTCCCCGATGTTATTCAATCTGTATATTGAGCAAGCAGTAAAGGAAACAAAAGAAAAATTTGGAGTAGGTATTAAAATTCATGGAGACGAAGTAAAAACTTTGAGGTTCGCCGATGACATTGTAATTCTGTCAGAGACGGCAAAGGACTTGGAAGAGCAGTTGAACGGAATGGACAGTGTCTTGAAAGGAGGATATAAGATGAACATTAACAAAAGCAAAACGAGGATAATGGAATGTAGTCAAATTAAATCGGGTGATGCTGAGGGAATTAGATTCGGAAATGAGACACTTAAAGTAGTAAAGGAGTTTTGCTATTTAGGAAGTAAAATAACTGATGATGGTCGAAGTAGAGAGGATATAAAATGTAGACTGGCAATGGCAAGGAAAGCGTTTCTGAAGAAGAGAAATTTGTTAACATCGAGTATAGATTTATGTATCAGGAAGTCGTTTCTGAAAGTATTTGTTTGGAGTGTAGCCATGTATGGAAGTGAAACATGGACAATAACTAGTTTGGACAAGAAGAGAATAGAAGCTTTCGAAATGTGGTGCTACAGAAGAATACTGAAGATAAGGTGGATAGATCACGTAACTAATGAGGAGGTATTGAATAGGATTGGGGAGAAGAGAAGTTTGTGGCACAACTTGACTAGAAGAAGGGATCGGTTGGTAGGACATGTTTTGAGGCATCAAGGGATCACAAATTTAGCATTGGAGGGCAGCGTGGAGGGTAAAAATCGTAGAGGGAGACCGAGAGATCAGTACACTAAGCAGATTCAGAAGGATGTAGGTCGCAGTAGGTACTGGGAGATGAAGCAGCTTGCACAGGATAGAGTAGCATGGAGAGCTGCATCAAACCAGTCTCAGGACTGAAGACAACAACAACAACAACAATTATGGTTCAGAGTCTTGTTCTTTCTTAAAAGATTTCTTCATGCTTGTCAATTACCTTTACGTCTTCAATGAGTTCTGTTAGTCAGTTTCTTCTGTTTCTCGTCGACAAAGCTAAGTTCTCAACTTTCTTTATGAGATTGTTGCTATTCATTCTATGTAGGAGGCCATAATATTGTAATCGACCTTTCCTGATTGTATCTCTGGGTTTTTCTGCAACTTGGCACATTTCATTTCATTCCTTATTTATCTAAATTCCATTTTCGCCTTTTTTATCCTAGATTCCTTCTTCGAACCTTTCTTTCTTGGTGTATGATATTTATTAATTTGAGATCAGTCACTAAGTATCACAGTTTTATTGCATAAAATAGTTTAGTTTTAAAAACTGCATCGTAATATCGTCGGTTTTGGTGTCTATTCCAAGTGAGTTTTCATGCTCTTTGTATGCTATTCGATGTTTGTTTACTTCCACATTTAGCACCGATGATTCAATAATCTCACCTCAACATCTGAACTGTCTGCTTGGAGATTTCATCAAACGTGGTGAATAAAGGCTGAGTGTTATATCCCGATTATTCTCTCTCTATATTCAATATGAAAACAATTTTTAAAACATACAATGGGGGCTTTCACGACAGATTTCTTAGCTGTTGGTTAATATTCCGGATTGTATGGCCGTGGTTCACGAAACTTTTCTCTTCCCAACTCTTCTTCTACAGTTCCGCTGAGTTCGCCGACTGAGAGGTCGGACGTCGGAGAGTGACATAAATACTGTGGAAAAAGGGCGTGGTCGATGTTTATACGTGATCGACGAAGATAATGCATAGTAAACATTAGAAACGGGAAAGTTGACTGCGACTATACAACCAGGAAGAGTCACCAATTTTAAAATCGTCTACATCACGATAAATATAAGATTAATTTGATAACATATTGTTAACTAGATGTGGGGAGGTATAGCGCATCCAGTAATATAAAAAGGAAACAAAATTAGAATTTTTTGATTTAAGACTCTTTGGAAACGAGTTCTTCCGTTAAGGTAAAGGGGGAAAATGAAAAATTACTCGTTGCGCTGACATACTAAACCTTCCCAGCCAGTGAACATATTGGTCTCGTTCGCGTTGGGCAGCTGTGGTAAACAGAATATAAGCTCAGAACCCGCAGCTGCTGATAGTGACAACAGAAGGGGTTCAATAACGAGTCTGGGGAGCGAAAAGGGATAATTGAGTTAGTGTGCGTGCGGCCGTGCGCTGTGTTGGCAAGGGCCGGCGCGCCGCCATAGATCGATACCAGCCGACAGTCGACAGCCGCAGCCGCAGCGCACAACCTCGCCCTTCTCCTGTATGACCCTCCACATTCTTCACACTAGTTCGTGTGAAGTTTTCTTAACGTGAGGGCTGCAGCTCCACCTACAAATAATAATATATCACTCCAGGGGCGTGCACAAAGGGATGTGCTCCTAGGGACAACTGGAGCATTAGGTACCTAACATCTCTATTCGCTACTAGTTATCCCAGGGGTATACCCAGTAAATATATCTGTCAGAGGGAAGATGCAAGAAAAAAGTAGCATTGCACAAGGTATAAGGGCTATCTAAAAAAAAAATAAACCGCTACTAATATCAAAGCTAAAGACTTTGCGATTAGAGAAAGACTAAGGAAAACCTGTTTTTGAAACACAGTTCTGTATATAAGCTAAATATGGACAATGATGAAGACAGGAAAGAAACTACTAGAGCGTTGAAAGCTCTTGGTATAGCAGACTGTTAAATATTAGATATACTGATCGAGTAAGAAACCGAGAAGTCCAACAAGCCAGTGAGAAAAATTGTCTTCTGAAGAATATAATGAAAGGAAGAGGTAGAGTAGTTGTAAACGAATTTAAACATGAGTTGTTCTTGGAAGCAGCAATTGAAGGGATGGTAGAAGGAAAGAGTCGAAGAGACAGGCCTAGAAACGAGTACATAATCCACCTTATCATAGACTGTCTCTTCACGTCCAGAGAGATACCACTACCACGCTTTGTTACAACATAATGGCGGTGAAGTTCTCAAACAAACAAAAATAAATTATTATTTGTCCGAAAAGCTTTTATAGTGTTTTGGTTAACTGTCGTCAGATACCGATGAAGGCATACATATAGTACATCAATAAACACTCTAAGACAAAAAAGAAAAAAATGCATCACGAAGAAATTTTCCGAATGATGCAGAAATCGCTAGATGTAATGCAAACGTACAGACAAACAAACAATTCCAATTTTTAGAAAAAAATGGGTGATATATTCAAGAGTAAGAGCTTCACAAATTGAGCAAGTCAATAAGGCGTTGGTCCACGTCGGGCCCCTAAGCAAGCAATTATTCGCGTTGCCATTGATTGACAGAGTTGTTGGGTGTGCTCCTAAGGGATATCGTGCAAAATTCTGTCCAATTGATGCGTTAGATCGTCGAAATCCAGAGATGACAGGGGGGCAGGGGGGGGGGGGGGGTTCGTCGCGCCGCCCATAATGCTTCAAACGATCTCAGTTGGGGAGAGATCCGGCAACCTAGCGGGCCAATTATGGTCTGGAAAACACGAAGACAAGCAGTCAAAATTCTCATCGGGTACCGGAGGGTACTATCTTGCTGAAATGTAAGCCCAGGATGGCTTGCCATGAAAGGGCAACAAAACGTGGTGTAGAATATCGTTCACGTATGGCTGTGCTATAAGGGTTCCACGGGTGACAACCACAGGGGTAATGCCATGAAAAGAAATGGCACCCCAGACCATCACTTCCGGTCGGACCGTAAGGCGAGCGACAGTTAGGTTGGTACCCCACCGCTGTCCAGGATGTCTCCAGACACGACTTCGCTGGTCATCGGGACTCAGTATGAAGCGGGACTCATCAATGAAGACAATTCTACTCCAGCCAATGAGGTTCAAGGCCAAAGACGTGTCTGGAGACGCTCTGGAGAAAGGTGGCATACCAGTCTAACTGTCGCCCACCATACGGTTCGACAGCCAGAAGTGATGGTCTGGGGTATCATTTCTTTTCATAGCAGGATCGCTGTGGTTATCATTCGCGGCACCGTTACAGCACAGTGGTACGTCGACGACATTGTACGCCCATTGTTGTTGTCCTTCGTGGCAAGCCATCCTGGGATTCCATTTCAGCAAGATAATGTCCGCCCGTACATGGCGGGAATTTCTTCTGATTCCTTCGTGCTTGCCAAACCATATCTTGGCCAGCAAGGTCGACAGATTTCTCCCCAATTGAAAACGTTTGGAGCATTATGGGCAGGGCCCGCTAACCATCTCATGATTTTGACGATCTAACGCGCCAATTGGAAAGACTTTGCCACGGTATTTCTCAGGAGGACATCCAACAACTCTATCAAATAACGTTAAGCAGAGTAACTGCTTTCGTATTGGCCAGAGGCGGGCCAACAGGTTATTTACTTGCTCAATTTGTGAAGCCTGTAATGTTCGAATACTGTATTACTAGTGTCTTGCTTGGCAAAGGCAAGTTGTTTAAATATCGGACATAACGTTGCAAAGCGATATGAGGTGGAATGAGGATGTGAGAGCTGTGGTAGGGAAGGCGAATGGTCAACTTCGGTTTATTGGGAGAATTTTAGGAAAGATGGTTCACCTGTAAAGGAGACCGCATATAGGACACTGGTGCGACCTATTCTTGAGTACTGTTCGAGTGTTTGGGATCCGTACCAGTATCGAAGTAAGACATTGAAACAATTCATAGGCGGGCTGCTAGATTTGTTACCGGTTGTTTCGAACAACACTTAAGTGTTACGGAGATTCTTCGGGAAATCAAACGGGAATCCCTGGAGGAAAGGCGACGTTCTTTTCGAGAAACACTATTGAGAACATTTAGAGAACCGGAATTTGAAGTTCCTGCCGAACGATTCTACTGCCGACAACATACATTGCGCGTAAGGACCACGGAGATAAGGTACGAAAGATTAAGGCCCATACGGAGGCATATGGACAGTCGTTTTTCCCTCGCTCTATTTGCGAGTGGAAAAGGAAAGAAAGGTGGGTTGCGGAGTATCTATGTAGATTTAAATGTAAATGTAGAATGTAACTACTCCAGCCGGCGGTGGCTCGACTACGGACGTCAAGGAGCTGGACCGCGGGCGAGGAAAACAAACTCAACGTGTGGGTTAATCTACGAGAAAGCTGGGAATCCGAACACCGCGTAGAGACAGCACAGAAAAAACGCCAAACTTGACCACTGCGTGTGACTGACAGCTGGAACAAGAGCATGGCACGATGCAAAACTAGGTCCATGGTAGTCAATGTCAGCGTAAAAGCTGACGAGCCCGGCCTGTCACCACCGTCAAATAAATACCTGGATCACGCTCCCCTCGCCCCATCCGCTACAGTTTGCAGCACTACTCTGCAGCGAGACGCACGCCAACTCATCTGCGTCCATGTCCTTGTCCCCTGGCAGCGTTGATGTTTTTGTTGTTGTTGTGGTCTTCAGTCCGAAGATTCCTTTGATGTAGCTCTCCATTTTGCTCTATCCGGCCCCGAATAAATACTGCAACCTATATCCTTTTGAACCTGATTACTGTATTCATCTCTTGGTCCCCCACTACATTTTTTACCTCTCACACTTTCCTCCAGTGCTACATTGGTGATCCTTTGTGTCTCAGAATGTGATCTGTCAACCGATCCCTTCTTTCAGTTAAGTTATGCAACAAATTTCTTTTCTCACCAATTATGTTCAGTGCTTCCTCACTGGTTACATGGTCTCTGTAGCGACACATTTCAAAAGCTTTTATTCTCTTCTTGTGTGAACTGTTTATCATCCAACTTTCACTTCCATGCAAAGCTACACTCCCGAAAAATACCTTCAGAAAAGACTTCCTCTTACTTTGACCTATATTAGATGGTCACAAATTTCTCCTCTTCACAAACACTTTTCTTACCATTGCCAGTCTACGTTTTATATCCCCTATACTAGAGTCACCATCAGTTATTTTGGTAGCCAAATAACAAAACTGATCTACTATTTTTGTTGTCTCTTTTTCTAATCTAATTCCCTAAGCAACTCCTGATTTAATTTCAGTACATTCCATTACCCTTGTTTTGTTTCTGTTGCTTTTCTCCTTATATCCTGCTTTCAAGAGACTGTCCATCCCGTTCAACTACTCTTCCAAGTTCTTTGCTGTCTCTGACAGAATTACAATGTTATCGTCAGCCCACAAAGTTTTTATATCTTCTCCCTGAACTTTAATCTTTTCTCCAAACTTTTATTTCGTTTTCCTTACTGTTTGCTCAATGCACAAATTGAATAACATTGGTGATAGGCTACAACTCTGTCCCATTCCGTTCTCAGCCATCCTTTCATGCCCACTGACTCTTATAACTGCTGTCTGGTTTCTACAAACGTTGTACACTACTGGCCATTAAAATTGCTACACCAAGAAGAAATGCAGATGATAAACGGGTATTCATTGGACAAATACAGTATACTAGAACTGACATGTGAATACATTTTCACGCAATTTGGGTGCATAGAGCCTGAGAAATCAGTACCCAGAACAACCACCTCTGGCCGTAATGACGGCCGTGATACGCCTGGGCATTGAGTCAAACAGAGCTTGGATGGCGTGTAAAGGTACAGCTGCCCATGCAGCTTCAACACGATACCACAGTTCATCAAGTGTAGTGACTGGTGTATTGTGACGAGACAGTTGCTCGGCCACCATTGACCAGACGTTTTCAATTGGTGAGAGATCTGGAGAATGTGCTGGACAGCGCAGCAGTCGGACGTTTTCTGTATCCAGAAAGGCCCATACAGGACCTGCAACATGCGGTCGTGCATTATCCTGCTGAAATGTAGGGTTTCGCAGGGATCGAATGAAGGATAGAGCCACGGGTCGTAACACATCTGAAATGTAACGTCCACTTTTCAAAGTGCCGTCAATGCGAACAAGAGGTGACCGAGACGTGTAACCAATGGTACCCTATACCATCACGCCGGGTGATACGCCAGTTTGGCGATGACGAATGCACGCTTCCAATGCGCGTTCACCGCGATGTCGCCAAACACGGATGCGACCATCATGATGCTGTAAACACAACCTGGATTCATCCGAAAAAATGACGTTTTGCCATTCGTGCACCCAGGTTCGTCGTTCACAATCGCAGGCGCTCCTGTCTGTGATGCAGTGTCAAGGGTAGCCGCAGTCGTGGTGTCCGTGCTGATCATCCATGCTGCTGCAAACGTCGTCGAACTGTTCGTGCAGATGGTTGTTGTCTTGAAAACGTCCCATCTGTTGACTCAGGGATCTAGAAGTGGCTGCACGATCCGTTACAGCCATGCAGCCATCTCGACTGCTAGTGATACCAACGCGAGCAGCAATGTCGCGATACGATAACCCGAAATCGCGATATGTTACAATCCGACCTTTATCAAAGTCGGAAACGTGATGGTACGCATTTCTCCTCCTTACATGAGGCATCACAACAACGTTTAGCCAGGCAACGCCGGTAAACTGCTGTTTGTGTCTGAGAAAACGGTTGGAAACTTTCCTCATGTCAGCACGTTGTAAGTGTCGGCGCCAACCTTGTGTAAATGCTCTGAAAAGCTAATCCATTGCAAATCACTGCATCTTCCACCTGTCGGTTAAATTTTTCGTCTGTAGCACGTCATCTTCGTGGTGTAGCAATTTTAATGACCAGTAGTGTATATAACCATGCACTCCCTGTAATTTTCCCCTGCTACCTTCATAATTTCAAAGAGGGTATTCCAGTCGACATAGTCAAACGCTTTCTGCAAAAGCTATGAACGTAGTTTTCCTATCCCTGAATTATTTTTCAAGATAAGTTGTAGGATAATTATCTGGCAGTGATACTAAACCAATATTGTCGTCATTCTGTCCAGTTCCATTCTGAGAGCAGGAAGAATGACTGTTAGGATACTTCTGTACGCGGCCTGATATTTAACCTTATTCCCACCACTCCTACACGAAATATACTCTGGCGGCAGCAGAATTGTCGCATAGATTTTCTCAGACTTGTTATCTAAACTCACCCGACACAGTTTCGCGAGGCAGCGACGATTTTCTTAAAAAGTAAAAGTCCGATTTATGTTCCACGAGCACCACGGTTACACTTCAGAATTGTATGTTCCACTCTATTGTGATACTGGCAGCACATCTCTGAATTCGTGTGATGTCTACGAAACTCTGGAGCAATACTCCAGAACTGACTGCACTACTGTTATGTAAGCGATTTGCTATATGGAAGCACTGAAGTTCCCATAACCCTTCCAACAAATCTAAGTCCTCCATTCGCATTTCGTAATACTGTCTTTACGTATTGGTCCCATTTCATAACGCTTCTTAGAGTTATATAAATATTTAAACGATGCGACTAGCTGCACATGCTCATCACTAATTCTTCAATCGTTTACTGTCGAATTCTTTCTTATTTGCGTTGTCTTGCGTGTTGTACTGCAAGATAAAACTTACAATAAAGCAGTGTCCGAAATATGAAACAATAAAAGCTCGTAAGCAGAAGATACATATAAAAAACGAGATCTTAAGATGTCTTCCCCTAAAACAAAACAGCAAATACCGCTAGTTGCCACACCTGATTGTGTGTGAGTTGCCCTGCTCTCTTTGGGTTGGTTAAACGAGCTCCATCAGCAATCGATCTCAGTCCAGAGAAATAGGTGTGAAGGGGGACCGTGGCAGGTCCCCAGACGTGCTCTACAGGAATTAAAAACCAAGATTTCTCTATCCTCTCTAAGACGCGAGTAATTCGTTAACCAGCGTAACTCGATGCGTGCAGCTATTATCTGGTCCAGCCGAACCTTTGAGAAGTTGCACGTGTGTCTAAGCTAAATCTGTCGATCCGAAGGTTGGATCCAACATCACAGTGCTTTACTGGACATAGTACTATTGGAGAGTTTTTTATTTCTTTACTTGAAATGTCGTACCCAGCCAGTTGTAGGGAAACCATAGTTTCACATGAACTGCGAACCACGCTGTGACTTACTTTTCAGATCGATATGTCATACCTAAATGCTTGGAGCGGCTGGGTATCGAAACCTGGTCCTTTAGATTTGTAGTCTGGCACATACCGACGGATCCACAGAGTCACACACAACATGTGTTTACACTGAAATTACAATGAAATTAACACCCTTAGCTGCTTACAGGCGTTGACATACGTCAACGGGGACAGATGAAAATGTGTGCCCCGACCGGGACTCGAACCCGGGATCTCCTGCTTACATGGCAGACGCTCTAACCATCTAAGCCACCGAGGACAGAGGATAGCGAGACTACAGGGATTTATCTCTGGCACGCCTCCCGCGAATCCCACATTCTCATCGTATTGTCCCGCACTACATTCGTAGTGTCCCCGCCCATTATACTCATTACTCGCGGCGCGTTGCCGATTCTCGTAAGAGGTCGGTCACCGTTTGTGCATTCGCACAGAAGAAGAAGATGGTCAAGTGGCCGGTGAGCCTTAATTATATATTTACTAAGATGGTACCTCTTCTTTCGGACATGTCCGAAAGAACAGATACCATCTTAGTAAATATGTGTTTACACTTCCTAATCTCTTCACCTTCAGGCATGAACAGCATTCCACTGACAACGAACGAAGTAGTGGAACTCCAAACTTCCATCCACTAAGACGTATCCCTATAAATGAACCCTACCACCAAAAAAAGCTTTTCTGTTTTTCGCTATATTCCTGCAAAAGTACGGACAAAACTTTCCCTCGAGAAGAACGCACTGTGCGAATCATTATGAAAACTGATCTATTCATCCGTTAAAAACACGTTCTTGCTTCAGTTTGTTCAGTGTACGAGTACAATCTCAATATTCCTGACTCCACCCAATTGTACAGAGCTGTGAGCAGGACGCACTTAGATACCAACTGCTCTTAGGCTTCTGCACTGTGGTCCTAGGGAAATTGCAGCCGTAAGCTGTACAGGAAATTGTCTGGCAGACGATGGATGGTTTTGTAGTGCAGTGAACCCGAGACATGGGAATCATTAGTGTGTAGTCGACATATTGTCCTACGGCATATACCTGCCCCAATGCCTAGGAGTGCGCTGTATGGCTACTGAAACCGGCCATGGTACTAATGGAGATGCTTTGATATTCCCTTACATGCACCGCCCGAGGTGGCGCAGAGGTTAGCAGGTTAGCACACTGGACTCGCATTCGAGAGGGCGAAGGTTCAAACCCGTTTCCGGTTATCCTAATTTAGGTTTTCCGTGTTTCCCGTAAATCGCTACAGGGAAATGCCGTCAAGATTCCTTTGAAATGGCACGGCTGACTTCGTTCCTCGTCCTTTCCTAATCCTATGACACCAATGACGCTGTTTGGTCCCCTCTCCCAAGTCACCCAACCAACCAACCTTACTTGCAGTGTCGTGCGTGAAATATGGCGCTATTGCCTGTTAGAAGTGGGGTCACCGAAAACCTTAAACGCGGACACTTCACAAAATTGGCCAACGCTGTCCCGACGATTGTACAGCTAATTCTTTGCTGCGCATCGGCATTAATTATTTTACCATTTGTGATTGCTAAAATGTTTGTATGCTAGAAGCAAATAAAAAAATACTTTACCATCAATGGTGCCAAATTTATGAAAGTAACCTAAATTAATATTTTGTATGGATGCCTATGCTCTGAAGCTGCTATTGTAACAATAATTATTTTCGTTCCTTCTCTCCTTGAGCGTATTGAAAATGAAAAAGCTCTTTCGCCAGAGGTGTTTTACTTTTATCAACGATTCATCGTTAGTTTTTATGACAAACAGCTCGCGAATATAGTAATGTTTATTCCGTGGATTAAGTGTTGAGATATAGCGGCGCGGAGTGGCCGCGCGGTTTAAGGCGCCAAGTCACAGGGTGCGCGGCTTCACCCGCCGGATGTTCGAGTCCTCCCTCGTGTGTGTGTGTGTGTGTGTGTGTGTGTGTGTGTGTGTGTGTGTCGTTCTTAGCGTAAGTTAGTTTAATTAGTGTGTAAGTCTAGGGACCCATGACCTCAGCAGTTTGGTCCGTTAGCAATTCACACACATCTGAACATTTTTTTGAACTGTTAACATAACAACTATTTTGTCTAAGTATGACATCTGTTACAAATTATAAAAATTTTATCCCTCTTACATGCTCTAATGACAACTATTTTTTTTTTCTTTCACTGTGAATGGTAGCTGTACACATTCGCAAATATCAAAAAATGGCTCTGAGGTCTATGGGACTTAACTTCTGAGGTCATCAGTCCCCTAGAACTTAGAACTCTATAAACCCAACTAACCTAAGGACATCACACACATCCATGCCCGAGGCAGGATTCGAACTTCTGAGGTCATCAGTCCCCTAGAACTTAGAACTCTATAAACCCAACTAACCTAAGGACATCACACACATCCATGCCCGAGGCAGGATTCGAACTTCTGAGGTCATCAGTCCCCTAGAACGTAGAACTCTATAAGCCCAACTAACCTAAGGACATCACACACATCCATGCCCGAGGCAGGATTCGAACCTGCGACCGTAGCGGTCGCGCGGTTCCAGACGGAAGCGCCCAGAACCGCTCGGCCACTCCAGCCGGCACGCAAATATCAATTCCTGACAGTTTTAGAAGGCCTTAGTTTCGTGAATGACATTGTCTTCTGGGAACACTTACTCCTTTTACTTGTAAACATTTCACTAGTAGTAACTTGAGATTTTATTGCGACATCACATGTTTCCAGGGTAGCGATGTCGTTCCTTCATTTATTTTCCTGTAATTTGTGAGTTGTGCAAACTCCGTGTATACAGTATTCATATAACCGCTATATATTCAAAGAGAATAGACTGAAAATGCAAGATAATGAGAAATGAGTATATATAATTAAAAAACATGCAGGACCGACATGGTTATGAGTAGGTATAGAACATAACGCGCGCAAAATTGTAATGGAGGCCCCTATAGTGCAGTGCTGTCGGTGCCGGTGATGCTGGTGGTATTTTCTTCTTTCTGTTCAAGCATATTTCATTGATGACGTTTCCCTTCCAATTATAATTTGAAACAGATGCTCCGCTCTTCATAGCGCACTGTTCGTTAATTTTCCACTCCACTAGATGTCGGTCAGACCCAAACAATGGACCATAATAGCGTCACTAATTATCTTCTGGCGGGGCGCACAAGTACACTCACTGACAAATAAAGTCAAGCACCCAGAACAACTACACACGTTGAGAGGTTTTCTAGTTTTATTTTAGAGATTACAAAATCGAGTTAAATTAGTGACCAAACTGGCAGTACGAGCACACTGCTGTTTACTTGTCAGGACGATGTTGCTCCCGTTGGACCGTGATGCTTGCACTAATTTGATTGGGAAGGATAATTCACAGCACCTGGTCTAGTGTTTAAAAAACAGAGCCGTTCGTACCGCTCCCTCTAGATCGCACAGTCCCCAGATCGATTCCCGCTGGGGCCGGAGAGTCGAAGATTTCTTCCCTCGGAGACTGGGTGTTTGTGTTGTCCTAATCATCTCATCACATCTTCATCGACGCGCAAGTCGCCGAAGGAGCATCAAATACGAGGAGTGTTCGATAAGTAATGAAACACTTGCTTTTTTCTCGACCAATTTCTGTTTAAAAATGTGGAATTTGTTGTGGAACGTCGAGGAACATTCCCAATTTAGCCCCTCATGAAGTTGCGATAGGTGCCGGCGCTATACGTAGCCTTCATGACAGCTTCTGTAGCGGAGGTGCGTTCCAAGCAGAGCTGTCATTGAGTTTCTTTTGGAGGAAAACCAGAGCATCCCAGATATTCATAGCCGCTTACAGAATGTCTTCTGAGATGTGGCACTGAACAAAAGCACGGTGAGTCATTGGGCGAGGCGTCTGTCATCTCGTGCTTGCCGGCCGACCACGCACGGCTTCGCCTCCTCCAATGTTGGAACGTCCAGACGCTCTCATTCGGGATGAGACGGATAACAAACCCCTCGCTGCTCATGTGGACTATTCTGTTTGTAGTGTTGACACATTCGTCCACCAGTTGGAGTACTCAAAGGTGTGTGCCTGTTCGGTTCTTCGCCGTCTAACAAGAGACCATAAAGAGCAACGAAGGGTCATCTATACAGAACTGCTTGCGCGTTACGAGGCTGATCGTGGCAATTTTTTGTTGAACACCGTCACAGTCGATGAAACATGGGTTGATCACTTCTAATCGGAAACAAAACGGCAGTCCGTGGAGTGGCAGCACACCACCTCTCCTCCAAAGGAAAAGCTCAAAGCCGCACCCTCAGCTGGTAAAATTATGGCGACTCTGAAGGAGTTATTCTGTTTGATTTCCTCCATCATGGTGCAACGATCAACTCTAAATTGTATTGTGCTACGCTCAGGAAACTGAAGAAACAACTTCGCCACAAAAATGCAAACCAACTTCTCCTTCTCTATAACAACGCATTATCATCCTAAATCTGAGAGTCTGTCACTGAGCACTGCTGAGATGCATGCTGTGATTTCTAAGGAGAAACTGGAAAATGAATGGTCCACTGAGTGCATGGCGAGGCTACAATGTAAGTGTGGAGAAAACGCAGTCAGACAAATAGATGGGGAGTACGTTTCTGGGTTTTTAAAAGATAAATAAGGACCGAAAATAGAATGTAATAGATGCAAGTAGATGAAGGCTTAGCGTGAGGACCTCTAGACGGATCATTGCCCGGCAATGGATGATCATGATCTCATGATGATGATGATGATGATGATGATGATGATGACTGTGGTGATGATGTATTATATGAAGTATACAAACCATGATACCAACAGAAAATCTGTAACTTACGCGTCGCTTATTACCCATTTATGGAGCACTTGAGAAAAAACAAAGAAAAACATCGTTTCTTAAGTATTCATTACAGAGCTGTTTCCATGGGAGTGGTCACTTTGGCCAGTTTAGTAAATCTTTGAGATACTCCAGCCACTTTCGCGTAAAAGGATGCATATAAATTAATTTATAATAATTTTTTATCAGAAGCAGCATTTCGTCGCCTAACACAATTAACGCGCTCTACAGAAACGTCGCTACCTAAATAGGTATGTGCTAAAGGAAAGAATATATGCCTACTTGAAGATGGCAACGTGCTGCATATTTGCGTCGTCCCAAACTTTTGCTTGAAGTGAATAATGATACAATCAGAAAAGTGCAACGTTTTATAAATTTTGTAGACAATCGCAAACTTCAATGAATTACGTTGTCATATGGGCACATTTGAGACATATGTGTTTTTTTCAAACAATGATTCTTGCTCTTTGGACGCTCTGGCGCTTCGAAGTTTGTGAGAGGCGGTGCCCAAGTTCCTTCCTGTTCTACTGTATATGGTGGTCTACTTATTCATGCTGCCCCAGGTACACTGACTGAGCACGACAGATTTCTTCACACGCACTGAGCTTCTCTTCATCTAATAGTTCTCGTTGCAATTACGTATTGTGTGTCGTGTACCACAACAGTGACATTTCTATACCAGTACATGAATCAGCGCACAATTCTGATATAACTGACATTCTGTTTACAAAAGACACCGTACACAAAGGTGACAAAAGTCATGGGGTACCTCCTAATTTTGTGTCGGACGTCTTTTGCCCGCCGTACAGCAGCAACTCGACGTGACACGGACTCAGCCATGCTGCCCCTCCAGCCGTCCATAATTGCGAAAGGGTTGTCGGTGCTGGATTTTGTGTACGTGCTGACCTCCCGATTACGTCCCATTAATGTTCCATGGGATTCATATCGGGCAATCTGGGTGACAATATCATTCGCTCGAACTGCCCAGAATGTTCTTCAAACCAATCGCTAACAATTGTGGCCTGGTAACATGGCACATTGTCATCCATAATAATTTCGTCGTTGTTTGGGGAAACGAAGTCGGTGAGTAGCTGCAAATGGTCTCTAAGTAGCCGAACGTGATCATTTCCAATCTGTGATCGGTTCGGTTGGACCAGAGTACACAGTCCATTTCCACACCATTATGGAGCCACCAACAGCTTGCACAGTGCCTTGTTGACAACATGACTTCGTGGGGTCTGCGCCACGTCCGACCCTACGATCAGCTCTTGCCAACGGATGTAAACACTCATCCGACCAGGCTACGGTTTTCCAGTCGTCTAGGGACCAACCTACACGGACACGAGCCCAGAAGAGGCGTTACAGGCGGTGTCGTGGTGTTAGCAAAAGCACTCGCGTCGGTCGTCTGCTGCCATAGCGTATTAACGCCAGATTTCGCTGCATTGTCCTAACGAATACGTTCGTCGTACTTGCCACACTGATTTCTGCGGTTATTTCAGGCAGTGCTGCTTGTCTGTTAGCACTGACAACTCCACGCAAATGCTGTTGCTCTCGGTCATTAAGTGGAGGGCGTCGGCCACTGTGTTGTCCGTGGTATGACGTAATGCCTGAAATCTGGCATTCTCGGCACACTTTTGACACTATGGTCTCGGAATGTTGATTTTCCTAACGATTTCCGAAATGGAATGCCCCTTGCGGCCAGCTCCAACTACCATTCCGCGTTCAAAGTCTGTTAATTCCTGTCGTGCAGCCATAATGATGTTGGAAACCTTTTCACATGGATTGCCTGAGTACAAATGATAGCTCCACCAATGCACTGCCCTCTTATACCTTGTGTACGCGATGCTACAGCCCTACAGCCATCTATATATGTGCGTATCGATATCCCATGACTTTTGTCACCTTAAATGTAAGTGTCGCAGGCGTCTGTGTAGTTGTAAGCTGAAATTTTCCCCACCTGTCACGCCCCGTATCATTCGACGGTCGCAGCTGTTCAGGAAGACAAAGTAACCAGTTACAACGAAACTATGAACTATGGAAAGAAGTAGCGCATGTCCAGGAACTGAATGAAGCACTGCCCGGCCTACACTAATGGCTTACATTACGAATTAGGATACAAGAGACAATCTAAAGAGGTTTTTGATACTTTTGTTATCAAGCTTCGACAATACACAACGTACAAGGCAACTTTTTACGATCAAGAGTTTCTTCTTGAAAAAGATATTTTTCATCCCTCACTGCATACTACACCAAATCTGTGCTGTTGAGATACAAACTGTCTTATCACAAAATACGGTATCGCGGACTTACAGACAGTACTGCATGCTTGTGTCCAAAAATTATGTAGACGGTAGATGATCTGAAACGGAGTATTTTGAGTGTCATAAGACCATTGCTATTCACAATATATATAAATGACCTTGTGGATAACATCGGAAGTTGACTGAGGCTTTTTGCGGTTGATGATATAGTATATCGAGAGGTTGTAACAATGGAAAATTCTACTGAAATGCAGGAGGATCTGCAACGAATTGATGCATGGGGCAGGGAATGGCAATTGAATCTCAATGTAGACAAGTGTAATGTGCTGCGAATATGTAGAAAGAAAGATCCTTTATCATTTAGCTACAATATAGCAGGTCAGCAACTGGAAGCAGTTAATTCCATAAATTATCTGAGAGTAGGCATTAGGAATGATCTAAAATGCAATGACCATATAAAATTAATCATCGGTAAAGGAGATACCACACTGAGATTCATTGGAAGAATTCTAAGGAAATGCAGTCCGAAAACAAAGGAAGTTGGTTACAGTACACTTGTTCGCCCACTGCTTGAATATTGCTCACCAGTGTGAGATCCGTACCAGATATGGTTGAGAAGATTCAACGGAGATCAGAGCGCTTCGTTACAGGATCATTTAATAATCGCGAAAGCGTTACAGAGATGATAGATAAACTCCAGGGGAAGACTCTGCAAGAGAGACGCTCAGTAGATCGGTACGGGCTTTTGTGGAAATTTCCAGAACATACCTTCACCGAGGAGTCAAGCAGTATATTGCTCCCTCCTACGTATATCTCGCTAAGAGACCATAAGGATAAAATCAGAGAGATTAGAGCCCAGGCAGACGCATACCGACAATCTTTCTTTCCAAGAACAATACGAGACTGGAACAGAAGGGAGAACCGATAGAGGTACTCAAAGTACCCTACGCCACACACCGTTAGGTGGGTTGCGGAATATGGATGTAGATGTAGCATAGCTAACATTTGGAAATGAATACTTACAGTATCTTCTCACCGTTATAAACACCTTGCATCTTACAGCAACAGCTTAAGCTCATAACACTGTTTAAAGTGTTGACTGTCAGTCTCAGTGCATGCAGCAGCCACGTCTACTGATGAAAGTCGATACTTCACGACAATCGCTTATCACCAACAACGCCTCTCTATCCATTTGCGAGGTCCTCCTGATATCTGGGATACAGACTTTTATTCATTACACAATTGTTATGCATTCTTGTAAAGAACCGTTCAATCAAAGAACCAGTCAATCTGCATATTTAGCAGTACCAACTGCAATTGAAAGCACAGTGGCTCCTGCAAGCCCAACATAATTTGGTCTAGTTTCGTTGTTAGGCCGTTCACGGAATATGCCTGTTATATTTTTGCCTTGGAGCAGCGGCGATTTCGGAGTTGTTTTACAATCATGGCGGATGTAAAACTGGGTTCCCAGTTTGAATAGCAACACAAAGTAATTGTCTGCTATTTACGTGCGCGACATTTGTATCAATTTCCATTATGACAGATCCTTCACCTCCTACAAAACTCAATAACTGCAGTGGTCTACCATTTTTCTGAAGACAAAGAAGTGTCGTGTACGACTTCGGACACAACGGTAAGGAGAGATGGGCTACAGAGTGGCGCAGCAGCTGTTGTCGTGGGACAGCTGGACAGGAGCAGAAGTGATTAGCGAGAACGCAATAAACACAAGATTTACTTAACTTGTATTTCTCCAAACGTACGAAGCGGAAGTACCATTTTCTGGACCAGAAACGAAGAAAAAGTGTGATATTTCAAGATGTATCAAACTGTATATCGAGCAATACAGTGCGACATGTAGCCATAAATTTACGAATGCTGGAGACCAGTAGGCAAGACTGCATTAACGTGTCGAGCTGAGGAGAGGTGACCATCTTGGTTCAGTCCTAAGCTGTTAAGAATCAGTGCAAACCGACAGTTTGATGCATGTCTAGGAAGGTATCTCTCATACAGCACGTACATAGAAAATGATATCCACTACAGTACAACTGCACTATTTATGACAAAATGGCTGGGAACAGTATGTACCGTAAAATATCTAGGAGTAACTATCCAGAGCGACGTTAAGTGGAATGACGCCATAAAACAAATAGTAGCAAAAGCAGATGCCAAGATTCACAGGAAGCATCTTAAGGAAACGCAAACTCATCTACGAAGTAAGCGCGGTTTACAAGGCGCTTGTTCGATCGATTCTTGGAAACAAGAGCGGCGCGTCTCGTCAAGGAATCGTTTAGTCAGCACGAGAGCGTTACAGAGATGCTCAACAAAATTCTGTGGAAGACTCTACAAGAGGGGCGTTGCACATCACGGAGTCGACTACTATTGAACTTCCGAGAGAGTACTTTTTGGGAAGAGAAAATTCGAGAAATTAAAGCTAATACAGAGGCTTAGCGACAGGGGAGATCAGTTAGTGGTACCAGAAGCACACTCAGCCATATCCCGTCAAGAGGTTTGTGGAGTATTGATGTAAATGTATATGTAGATTTTTTGTTGAAATATAACACGATTCCTCAAGTCATCTGTTTTTTTTTTGTGTATTTCACACTTTTACTTTTCAGTGTCACTTAAACATTACTGGCATTTGAATAACACTTTGCAGCTTTCCTTCCTTACCCGCTGGTAGGAATGAAGATTAGGGTTTATCATCACTTAGAAATCATCATTTAGAAATAAACCACAAGCTCGTGCTGGGAAGGTCTGAAAAGGAAATAGGTCAGTCCCGTTCAAAGAAAACAGCTGGGCATTCGCCTGAACTGATGTTGGGCAGTAAAAGAAATACTGAATGTAAATATCTGGATGGGGATTTAAACCCCTGACCAACGTCTTATCACGGCACTATCACTCTTGATTAACTCGTTGGGCTGCTGTTTTAATTATAATATGATACAATTTCAGATGGTTAAATCAAAAAGTTGATATCCATATTTACGTTAAAATATAAGAATATGTACTTGGCATAAGGTAATGAAATACGGTAAGCTTTTAAGTATAAAAGTAAACTACCTTCAGAAACATATGGGGTGGTTAAGCATCAAACGTTTGACATAGAATAAGTTTTGTGCACTTCCTTTCAAATTTAGCTCTTCAGGCACGTCACGTTCTCAGAAACCACCGAACCAGTTATATAAAAATCAGCAATTTTAGAATCTTTCCCTATGCTGAATAAATTTCCATGGGTGCTGATGAATCTACCAGTATGTTTCTCTTTTCAATTTACGTCAGAGCCTATACGAAAATATACTGACACTGCACCCTTCCATAGCGAGGGTTAGTTAACAGAGGCTGTAACGAGCTTTCATTTGTCAAGGACAGTTAAAACTATTGTGAGACAACTTTGCCTCTGTAGAGGGTACAGCGGTTTTATGGCATCCTTGCCAACTGATACAGTCAATGCATCTAGACCACAGCGGGTGCAACGGCGTATTGAAAAGTGGGATCATACTGCCAAGTCTTTATAAATTTGACTCAATTTCGTAATCACTCAACTAACGTGACTTACCCTCTCAAAGAGGCAGATTCCAAGAAGACGAAGGTAACAGTAAATGGACATGATAGAGTGTTTATGCCACGTCTAGGGAAAATAATAAAGCAACAGGTGACATGAAACTACAGGTTCATGGTTAGCTGTCACCTGTGCATGCGCGAGAGCGGACGTATTGTGAGGTTGCGTGTGTCACGCGGATCTGGGGATTGTAGCACGCACGCATGCAAGTGGCATTGACTGTGGCACAGAGAAGACTATTACGCCGTACACATTCACAGACAAAAAAAGTTAAACACATAGAAGAAACAGACCAATGTAGATGACATTCTCTACACTTATTTACTATGAGCGGATAGCGGTTAGAGATGCAGTCGTCAGTGACTGATAGAATGGCCACCAAAGTGCGTTAGTGTCTTCACCACTACTTCATGTTATCAAGTCTTACGGGGTACATGGTAGCTGCGCAGAGAGTCAAATGGCTAGTAAGCATTGTGATGGACCACGGAGAATGTCGAGTGCTCACTTGAGACGTTACCTGCATTTGACAGATTTGTGCGTCTGCATGTGGCTAGCTACTCACATCGTGCAATATTCAGTCCACTATTGGACAGAATAGGAACATGAAAGGAAGACATAAAAATTATAAAGGTTCCGGTCGGCAACGTCTGATGCTACCAAAGGAGCAATAGCCTATTGTGCATCTAGCACATAGTAACCGCTTACATCTCCACTTGCCATCCGGAACAATTGAAGGAGATATATCTCCACATATTATTCCGTGCCACTGTGCAAAGACTAGCAGAAGCCGGTCATCCAACTAGTAGGTAGCTGTTAACATCGCTTCACAGACTGCTGCCTTTGGAGTGATGCTGTACGTGGAAAGTATGGACTCCTGACAAGTGGCATAGCATCATTTTCAGTGATGAATCTCGGTTCAGCACTACCTTGGATGACCTTAGTCAGCGGGTATGGCAGCACTGAGGGAAGACGTGCGTTCGGCCAATTATTTGGTGATATACATTGGTGTTACCTATAGCACTCTGAGTTGGCAGCCACCGGGTATGACCGCAGGTTACCTCTGGTAGTGATTCATGGAACTCTAGCGGCAGAGAAGGTCGTCGTGGGCATACTGTGTTGTCACATATTCCCTCTAACGATGAGGTATACGGGTAGCGTCTTTCAACAGGACATCGCTCGTCCACACACCGCACGCGTCTATGAACTACACCCACAGTTTTGAGGTACGTCCTGGGCCAGCACGATACCCCAATCTGTTCTTAATAGAACTTATGGGGGGACAACTCAGGCGTCAATTCCATCCATGTCTCTACATGAGGAATATGTAGGATATTGAGGGCCAGCTACAAAACTTTTGTAGCAATGTACCTAAGGAGAGGTTAAATTGGCTGTAAGGCACACTTATCAATGAAATGAAATGATCGTATGGTGTTATTGACCGGGAGACCACGCCTGATGTTTATCAACCGGCCGCTGTAAGGACATATGTAAGTCAACACTTTTTTTCCTCTGGACGTAGGTTAGTTTTATTCAGAGTGACAATGCACCATATTATTTCCTACTCTTTTGGCTACAAAACTCATTTTTCAACGTAAGCATAATGAGACGGCCTTACGCCACCTTACTGGGAGGGCCTGTATGCTCGCAAAGTACCACTCTACTGGCCGACGTCGGAGTCGATGTCTAGCTGCATCAATAACCTCCCGATGACCCACACACTGATTCCTGTGGAGTGCTCCCTTCTTTGAGCCAACCGGATGGAATATGGAAGGTGGGAGATCCGGGCTGTGGGATCGATGAAAAAGAAAAAGTCAATGAATTTTTGTGAGCTCTTCTCGGATGGCATTAAAGGCCCATACCACATTGCTTTAAATCAAAACTAGTAATACCCTCTCATTCTAAATTTCTGTTTCAATGTATCTGAAACTTAGTTATGAAAACTCTACTAGGTTGTCAAAAACGCTCCACGCTGTTTTTACTTTACGGTGCATTTCTTTTACTTTTCTTGCACTCATTCTCTTCAAGTGCTTTAAATACACAAGCTTATCAACGGGTTCTATGAATTCATCATTAATTTGTACGATTTTCTTTCAATGTCCTGATTAGAGGCTACATATTTTTTCAATCTTTTCGTGATTTATTTTCTGTATTACTTGCAAACTTGCTCTGATAAGTTATTCCATTAGTTGCCGAAATTTATCTACGTTACAGACAAACAATACATCATCGTACGCAAATCGCAGTTTGTTCTTCGTGATGCTTTCTTAGGGAAACAGCGTCGCCAAACGTGTTCTTCGTTTGATTTGCTAAAACCGAACAAGAGAGTGATAAAAATTAGACATGTGACGGTAATAAGGATCGAACCCCGAGTCAAAGGCTAAGAAGTCTCGTACGCACGCTGTTATCTACTCTGTGAGAACAACTTAGGTAAACTGAAGGTAGAGGGGGTTGAAAGGAAAAGGAAAAGCTGCATCGGGACTTCATGCCGAATCAGCGGCGACAAGTGGAAATGTGTGCCGGATTGGTATTCGAATTCGGATCCCCTGCTGACAAGGCACTTGCGTTAATCACTGCGTCACCCGGACACAGCGTTTATCGTAATTACGCGGACTATCTGGGCACGCCTCCCGGCCGACAACCATTCCCACCTCGCGCCACGTATCCACAGTCCTCGTCCACGTCCTCCACGTTCGCTACTTTGAGATTCATGCAGAAGGTCGAACGTAATTGTGCATCAGCATTGAAGGTGGCCGATTCATTGCCCATCGAGGCGAATCCGTTATATGAATGCATTGTGTTTGTTCTTTGGGACATGTCCGAAACAACAGACACCACCCATCCATATGAACGAGAACTACTGACACTAACTGTATCTGGCGGGCCGCTTGTATTCTCACGTGCAGCAGCCTGACTGGATAACTTCAGTGCTAAATAACTCGCAAACAGAGCAACGCATCGCCTTTTTTTTCTTAACAATAAAACCTACACTGTAACACCCTGACAAACTTTTCAGACTGTTTCTGGCCATCCTGTATAGGCACCGACATGTAGGTAAGGAATTATTTGTCGCATTCGTTTATTTGCGGCGTGAGATGAGGTAAACATGGAAACGTGAGCTGTGGCGACGTTATTACCAAATGCGACCAAACAGGACCAACGTGCTGTTATTCTTTTCTTGACTGCCGAAGGACAGACACCGATAGACACTCATCGAAGAGAGAAGCATGTGTATGGAACAGCATTTTTTGTCGTAAACCACGGTTGTGGAATAGTGTGCCAAGTGCAGTGCTGGTCGTGATTCGACATGGGACACCGGTCAAGAGAGGTCTTGAGGGGGTGATGATTCCTGTCGGACGAGGATGTGCAGCAGGTAGTTACAGTCTTCTTCGCGCAACAGGACACGGTTTTCAACCAAACGGGTATCTTCAACCTGGTGCGTGGGTGGGATGATTGCATCAGTGCTCATGGCGATTTTGTTTAACTGTCATACCAATTCTTGACGGTACGGTCTTCGAACGGAACTTTTTAGATCACCCCTCATACAAATAATTTTGCAATTTCATTTTTCTTACTTTTATTTTATTTTTAAGCATTTCTACTAAACAATTATTTTACGCTCAGAGGTGAAATGTCACTGAATAACCTTATTGGCATTCCCAACAGAAACTTCACTCAGAAATAATTTACTATTAACAAACGGTCGCTTGGAGATCGCTATGTATTAACGAAATGCTTTGAGCCACACTACTGTAGAAACTGAAAGGCGTATTGAGTAGGACGTGTCAGGCTTTGTATGTATATTGCATCCTATCATAATAAACTACGTTTTGACCACATGGTTCGATAGTCTTTGTCGAGAAATGTGAGAATGCGGTGACAGTCTCTTATCCTTCCACGCCTCAAAAAATGAAGCTTACTTGCAGGTAATAGCGAAACCTGAGTAACATATTCAATGTCAGATTACGTGGAGAACAAGCATTTCCTACTTTGTTTTTTATTTTTTTTATTTTTTCAGGCATAAGTTCTGGTATTACAGGGCCGTGGTGTGATGAAAAAATACAACGAGACGCTTTTAATTTCCTAGTGACTGCACTCGGATGCACGTCTCGTGACTGAATACTGTGGCTAAGAAAGTGAATGGTAGCTACTGTCTTATAGAATGTGGCGTTTCCCTAGGAAGTGTTGCGCAGGAAGATCTGGCGAGCGCTTCTTTAATATTGATCCTGTGGTGAGATGAGCTGGGCCGTTGTCAGCGGATGACAGAAACGAACTACTGTGCTGGCGGTACTTCAGCTTAAATCAATGTAATTCGCAGATTCCGCTTCGAAACTTGAATAATAATAATTATTGCCATGTATCTCCAAGAATGCTATAAACCTTTCTATCTGATGTCACCTGGTGCAGTTTGAGTGTCGTTTCCACTGCCTACTTATTCAAAAAGGTTCTCTCATTTGGCTTCACGAGGCTGAATAGGAGCCTTTTCAGATATTTCCGTCAGAAAAAATTTGAAGTGCAACCGAGAATCGTAACTAGTACGATGACTGGAGTAGCAAATAATTCTTAGCATCAGGCCATTTTTTTATTATTTTACTATAAACCTCCTTCCTATCCGTGTTCTCTCATTTGCTTGTCTTCTAGGCCTGGTAAAATCGGTCATTCGTATCTTCGTATTTAACTCGTAACCAGAGCTCTAACCTAAGCAGTTGAACGGAAATTAAAATCAGGATCGTAAAATGCCATTTTGGTGAACCTAACGAAATTCGTTTCAGAATGTAATCTATGAGTTTCTCGTTTCTAATAACCTGGTCTTCGACGGGATTTTGGCTCATAGTGTATTTTTAAAAATAACATGAATATGTACGTCAAACTGCGAGAAGTTGTAGGTATTAGCTCATACAAGGGATATCCCATGATCCGTCGCTCTTACGTTCTCATCCCTCCCCAATTTCTGTTCTGGATGAGTAGCCTTATTTACAAATTCTTTTCCTCTGAATCACACCACGATATTTCAATACATAAGGCGATCTCTATTTTATGTAACTTTTGCCCATTGCTGTACATGGCGACCTGTCTACAGAGTGTTTCCCTGTTTCCAAGAGTGGTGGAGAAGAACTAATTTATTTCTTCGAGATGGGCAACCCTGATCCGGAAACGATTGAGTCTAAAGTTATGAAGCCAAAGAGCGTCGTGGGATAACTCTACCAGCAGAATTATTGTTTTGCTGAGTAATAAATTAATTTATTGTGTTCGTAGTTGTTAATACTGTAGGCTAAGAAAATGCGAGTCACATGAGGGATGGGGGTAGGAAACTCTATTAATACAGTGAAGATTGCGTGGTGTGCACACTGACATGGTCAGACCTGTTGTGAAGGTCTGCGCTCAGCCCTGGTGTACTAGCTTACAGATGTGGCCGTAATTTTCATGTACGGGCCACAATGGAAACTGAAGGGAACCTGAAACGTTGTATCGGGGCAAATGTACATTTGGGAGACGTCTGGCGCACAGCGTGTTTCAAAGACTGTTGCCAACGATTCATGATAAGAGTGCAAACGGTGCCACAACCCAACAACTGAGGACAACGCGAGTTGTATAGCTGTCAACGTGACGAAACAGTTTTCGGCTGCTCGGATAAGAAGTTCTCGCCCTGTTGTACATGAAATGGGTTTCATAAACTATATTATTTAGATAGTGCTACGATAACATCCTCACCATTGACATAAAATGCATGCGTTCACTTCTTCTGGCTTGTGATTTTACGTCGTTGAGTTGTATGTCAGCTCTTACTTTCCTGTGTATGTATTTTTTTCCGTGGGATGAAGTTTATTCCACCAGGGACGGAAAGCTCAATAATAGCAGCAGACATGAATGGGCAATTTACAATCGACACGCTACAGTTGTGGAGAGCCGAGCGTACAGTTTTGCAATGAATCTGTGATTGGTTACTAGGCCCCTATCTGCTGCCTCCTTAGTAACAGCTTCAGTGAACTCTGAATTTTTTGAGAACCATACTCATCACATTGTTAGAAGGTACCTCATTTGATTTTCGTACATGTAGATCGTTGAATCATGATGAAACCCAGGCACATGTTGCATGTTCCTTGGGAACATTTTTGCCAAATGTTTAATGAATGAAATATATGAAAAAGGGTTTCTCTTTCTTGATTATCTGTTGCACCTCATGTGATTTGTGCTTGTGGGGTCACGAGAAGAGTTTTTTGTACGAGACACCTGCCGATACTCTCGTGTCAAGAATTCTCGCTGTCCGTGACACTATTGGAACACATCTGGATTGTTCAAATGGCTACGACACAACAGTTTATTTTAGTTTAGTTTTTTGCGTATTACGCTATGCTGTGGAACGTATCAGCAGGTTTTTCTCTGTCAAAAGATGCCTACATTTTTCCTTGACAGATTTTTTTAAAATATTTATCTACAATAAAATTTAATAAATGTAGTCCAGTCACATACAATCTACTCTCAAATTCGTCTCTGGAGTAGAAGGAGTTGCCATGTCGAACTAATGCAAATTTCTTGTTAAAACACTTCCATTATATGCCAGCACCATTAATTCATATGGAGATAGTCAAATATTTTTATACTTCCATACTTTGCGTCATTCTGTGCAGGGATGGACGGTGTAGGACATTTTTGTTGCTAGTGTTGAATTTATGAGTACTACTACCATTTTCAGGTTTTGCCTGATTCTTCACAAGAAATTTCAAAAGAGAGGATATTTTCTGTGAGGATTTTGTTGGTACTTCCAATGTTTTTAAGCTTGAGGTTCGAGGATGGATATTAGATATCACCCTTACAACATGTTTCTGTGCAATGAAGTCATTGTGTCCAAGTTTTCTATTGCCCCAGAAAATTACTTCATATGACATTAATGGATGGGAATAGGCACAGAAAAACACAAGTCTTTGAGACGATCTATAATATGTGATTTCCAATTCAATTATTAGGAATCATGAATGATCGGCTTTACATCTTTCTTTCCTCCATACCGTATTAGTATTGATAACATATCTTGTCTTGTACAAAATTGAATGAATTGCGTTTTATAATTTTTTTTATTTTTATTTTATCGTATGGCTAGGGCCCCTCGTCGGGCAGACCATTCGCCGGGTGCCGGCCTTTCAATTTGACGCCACTTCGGCGCCCTACAGTCGATGAGGATGACGATTAGGGCAGCACAACACCCAGTCCCTGGGCGGGGAAAATTCCCCGACCTAGCCGGGAATCGAACCCCGGCCCAGAGGATTGACAATCCGTCAAGCTGACCATTCAGCTACCTGGGGCGGACGTTTTATAACCTAATTGACAGACTATTAACCGAGAATTAGCCAATAATACTTTTAGATATTTCAATTGTTATCCCCTTCGTTGCAGCAGCTCTGTTGGCCTTGATAATGATGCTTGCATCACCAGTAAAGAGCACTGTTGCTGCTCTATCAATGTAAGATGGAAAGTCATTTATACACAGCAAAAACAGAAGTGGTACTAGAATTGAACAATGTCGAATACCAGTATTAATTTGTCCCAACTCAGACAGATAATGCATCTTTCATCATAAATCTTCGGCTAACTTGATTCTTTCCTTTACAACTTGTAAAAGTGAAATGAGTGACGGACAAATTCATCAATAGTCGAAAATAGTTGGAGTTGGAGCTCTTTCGAAAGGTAATATCAGAAAGCGTGAAGCACAATGTAGTGTGTCCCCGTTATGTAAATATATGTACGTCACGGCATGCGCCGCACAGTTGCACGAAACCGGAACGAAGCTGGTGTAGCGGCGCATGCACGGAACAGGTTGTGCAGCTCACGGGACCGACGATATTAATCGCGGTCGCTGCCCGCTACTCTCGGCCCAGAGCACCGCTCGAACGTAGACCTCGTAGGACGCTGCAATGCACGTAGAAGACAGGCTTCTATAGGCTGTAAACTCTACGGCCAAGGATATTTGTCTCTATGTGATATTCTCAGCAGGAAGGGTGCTATGAAGTACTTGAAAATGGGTGACTTAATTTACGATTATATACACAACCAAAACTAGGTCTTCCATCACCAGTCCCACCAAGATGCGACACAGTATTAAGACACTGATGGGAAAAAATCGCAACACCAAAAAATAATGAATACACAGTAATGAAATTTCTGGAATACATTTGTCTACGTAACATACTTAGGTGATTCACATTGCAGGATCACAGGTTAATGTAAGCGCTAGATAAGCCACGGCAGATGTGAATAGCAGGTACTTTAATAACCAGTGCAACTTCCAGAATGCAAACATGGAAACGTACTTGCATTCTATTGTACAGGTGCCGGATGTCAGTTTGTGGGATGGAGCTCCATATCTGTTTCGCTTGGTCGGTCAATACAGGAACGGTTAATACTGTTAGAGGATGACACTGGAGCTGTCGCCTGATGACGTTCCATGTGTAATAGACTGGATACAGGTCTGGTGATCGAGCAGACCAAGGCGACATGTAGACACTCTGTAGAGCATGTTGGGTTAAAAAAGCAGTATGTGGACAAGGGTTACCCTTTTGGTATCCTGCTCATGAATGATACCGCAACGGGCCCAATTACCAGATCGAAGTACAAATATGCAGACAGGGTGCGTGGGATAACAACGTGAGTGCTCCAGCTGTCGTACGAAATCACACCCCGGGCTGTAGCTCCAGGTACAGGTCCAGTGAGTCTAGCACGCAGACAGGTTGGTTGCAGGCCCGCAACTGAACTTCTACCAACCAACATACGGCCATCACTGGCACCGGGGCAGTAACAGCATTCATCAGAAAACACTACAGACCTCCTCCCTGTCCTCCAACGAACTCCAGCTTGACACCACTGAAGCCGCAAATGGCGGTGGTGTGGGGTCCGTGGAAGGCACACAACAGGGCGTCTGGCTCGCAGCTGTCCTTGAAATAACCGATTTGTAACAGTTCGTTGCGTGCCAACTGCTACTCAGATTTCTGTTATAGGTGCAGTACGATGCGTAAGAGCCATAAGCTAAACACGATGGTCTTCCCTCTGGATAGTGCCACATGGCCGTCTGGAGCCCGGTCTCCTTGCGACGGTACATTCTCGTGAACATTGCTGCAAAGCTGTCATGTACAGTGGCTGCAGTCCTGCCAAGCCTTTCTGCACTATCGTGGAAGGAATATCCAGCTTCTGGTAGCCCTATTACACGATCTCGTTCAAACACACTGAGGTGTTGATAATGGCGTCTATGTCGCCTTAGAGGTATTCTTGACTAACATCAACTCACCACATCCAATCTCAAAGGTAACTAACGCTCACGACCGTTACATCGTGTATTTGACGTAACCCTGATTTGCATCTTCATAGCGGCACTACTAGCGCCACTGTTATGCAACTGGCGCGAAATATGAATTGACATCATCTCTGAGATGTAGAAACACGTCTACAAACTTTAGTTTTTGTCGCATAGCTCATTCTTGGTGTTGCGATCTTTTTTTCGGTCAGTGTATTTTGGTAGAGGATACCCCGTCCGTCCAAAAAAAAAGAGAGAAATATAGAATAGTTAAGACAGTGGTTTTAATGCTTCAGTGTTCACATAGTCTCCCCCCTCATGAGTTCAACACACAGAACGTTCGTACGACCATCCCAAACTGTCAGAAAAGTCCTTCTTTGCGATGTCCATCAACTCGAGCGTCACATTCGCACCTTTTCGGTCTTGGTGAACCATCAGAGATCCATTATGCACTTTCTCATTGCGGGGAGGTTCGTACTGATGACAGCGTATCTAGTCACCTGTGATGATTTTTTTACGGAAAAGAGTTGTCTGCGTTTTTCGGTTTAATTAAGTCGCGGAAGCCGTTCGCGCGTCGTTGTTTTGTTGGAGCGTCAAGGTCTGCCGGCCAATCCTTACACATAATTTTCTCTTCTTCAAAACAATCTGGGGAATGTCTTCAATAAATGATTAAGAGACATTCAGTTTCTTGCCCCATTCGACTTGTGACACAACAGTTTGACTTTTTCGGCTACATGTTCACTAGTTAACACTGCCTGCTAACAGCTGCCACCTTAGTTACTGCGCTGACGTCGCTTACACGCCACGAATAAAATCTGTCTCGAAATTTATTGGATGGACTGTGCATACTTCTTGGTCATACCGCATATCTTAGAAAACAGGCTGAAGAGAGACAAACCCACTGTTATAGTATTTGAAGATTTAGAGGAAAGCTTTTGACTGTGTTGACTGGTATACACTGTCGCGAATTCTGTAATTATTGGGTATAAAAGACTGGAAACGAAAGGTTCTCTGCAGCTTGCACAGAAACCAGACTGAAATCAACAGGAAAGGCCGCTACTAACTGAGAAAGGAGTGAGACAGGATTGCAGCCCCTCCCCATTTTACCCGACTTGTACACTGAGCAAGCAGTAAAGAAATGTAAAAACAAATTTGGAAAAGTTATTAAACTTAAAGTGGGAGAAATAAAAACATTAACGTTTGCCGAAGACAGTGGTTCTATCTCAGACAGACAACAACACGTAAGATCGTTTGGAAGGTAGGGTAAATAACTATAGAATAATGGAGAGCATCATATAATTTATTGTATGATGTTCTCCCTTATTACATATTTACCATTTTTAACTAAACTTAATTCGTGTTTAATTTTATTGTGTATCAGGCCAACCACATTCTGCTTCTACAGTTGTGTGATGCAGACAAGTAAGTTGACTGTGACCCAAGTACGTGCGTTTAACGGATTGTATTTTGTGAGCTCTATTTTTATACTGCCGAGAAAACAGCCAACGGTTGCTTTATATTTAGTATTTTAATTTTTTAATATTCGGTATGTTTTGCAGACACCTGGAATGGCTTCAATAACGAAACTACGTGATAGTAAATAATATAAAATCAAAGAATCGGTTAGTCCTAACAATAACAGCCAGAGCGGTAGGTTGACATCATTCAAGAAACTTATCACGGCTGTGGACTTCACAGCAACGAAAAATATTGGAAACTGTGTGAGAGGAGTTAAAAGTACAATTTCTATGGATCAAAAATAGTTTGAATAAATGAAAGTCTTCATGAAATAAAAAGGAAATCTAATGGAACTAAGTAAGTGATTCGCCAAGTGTTTCATCTGGAGTGTAATACTGTATGGCACTGAATCATGTCCAGTCCAAAAGAATGAGGAAAAATTCTCCTACACTTTTGAAATGTGGTTGTGGAGAAAAATGATTAAAGTAAAACAGACTGACAGAACGAGTGCTAAACTTCTTCTAATAACAGCTCCAACATCGCGCTACTGTCACATCCGAATCCCCCACCAATGTGGATATTGCACAGTTGACCAGCTTGGGAAGTGGAGACCCACAATGAGGCGCGTTTCAAGCTCTATCTGCTGCTAACAACGCTGCCTCACAGAAGTAGGCGGCATCTCCGTATCCTCCACAGTGATCACTCGACATCTGACTTTTTTTTTCTTTATTGGATTTCAATTCACCCCGCCCCCCCCCCCCCCAAGGGGGGGGGGTGAATTGAAATCCACTGGCCAGCAGTGTAATATGCATCTCTACAGCCTACAGAAAAATTAAAAACGTAATGAGAATAGAAACAAACAAGAAAAACAGGTGATAAAACGGTGACATGGTAAAAAACTGTAAAATGGCGGTAAGGGGTGGAATTTAAAATATAAAAACACTGTGGTGACGATGCGGATGAAGAATTAGTCAGGCACAATTAAAAACCACGGCGTCAGTCTAGTTTCTGTTCGCATGAGATAAAAAACATAACTAGCGACACTATGGCAGCTGTTCGCAACACTGACAAGGGATACACAACACTGAACACTCGTTTATAACAGCACTATACAGGTGACACGGCAGCAGATGGGGAGGGGGGGGGGGGGGAGGATCCGGACCTATGACGGAAGAAAGGGGGGAGGAGAGGACAAGAAAAAGGGAGGAACCGATGGAGGGAGGGGACATAGAAAAGAGGGGGCTGGGCAGACACGAGAAGGAGTGGGAAAGGCTGTGGAGGGGAGAGCAGAAAGGACTCTGGGGAGAGAAGGGAGGCAGAGAGAGGGTAGGTGGGGAAAACAGGGTGGAAGGGGGGGGAAGGAGAGAGGAAAGGAGGAGGAGGTGAGAATCAGAGTTGATATGAGGGATAAATGGAGGGAGAGAGGACATCATCCGGGAGGGGGAGTTGATGGAAGACACCTTGGGAAAGGAGATGAAGGGTGTAGAAATAGATGGTAGGGGGGACACAACAGTGAAGGCGCGGCAGAGGGCGGGGTTGGAGAGGAGAGGAGCAACCAGGGGACAAGGAGGATCAAGGCAGCAGGAGGTACAGAGTATTTGGATATGTTCGAGGAATAGGAGCAGATGGGAGAAAGTTGTAGAGGATCAGCATGGCGGACGGGAGGCGTATACAGAAGGCGAGGCAGAGTGCATGGCGCTCGAGGAATTGGTGGAACTTACAGAATTTGCGAGGTGGGGGGGGGGGCGGATATCCAGGCGGAACTGGTATAACACAGGATGGGACGGATTAAGGATTTGTAGTTGTGGAGGATGGTAGAGGGATTCAACCCCCATGTCCGGCCAGAGAGGAGTTTGAGGAGTCGGAGGCAGTTGTGGACTTTGGATTGGATAGAGTGGAAATGAGGGTCGAGGTGAGGTGATGGTCAAGGTAGGTGAGGCCAAGGTAGATGAGGGTGGGGGAGAGGTGGACAGGATGGGGAGAAATCAAGGAGCTGGAAGGAGCGAGTGGTACGACCTACGATGATTGCCTGAGTCTTGGAAGGATTAATTTTCACGAGCCACATGGTTACACCATGTGGCCAAAAGGTCAAGGTAATTCTGGAGAAGGCGTTGGGACCATTGGAGGGTAGGAGCGAGGGCAAGGAATGCGGTATCATCGGCATACTGCAGGAGGTGTACTGGAGGGGGGGGGGGGGGTTGGGGCATATCTGGCGTATACAGGAGGTAGAGGAGAGGGGAGAGGACAGAGCCCTGGGGCACACCTGAAGAAGGTTAGAAGGTACAGGAATCGGCGTTATGGATGGTAACGTAAGAGGGGCGGCAGGAGAGGAAGGATGCAATCAGACAGACGTAGTTGACAGGAAGGGCGTAGGTCTGGAGTTTAAACAGCAGACCGGGATGCCAGACACTGCTGTAGGCCTTTTCGAAGTCGAGGGAGACAAAAATGGCGGAGCGACGGGAGTTAAGCTGGACGGAGTGGAGTTGAGTGAGGCGTAGGAGTTGGTTCCCAGGAGAGAAGGAAAGTCAAAAGTCACATTGGGTGTTGGGGAGGAAGTGGTTTCAGTGGACATCTGACGCTTTTCACTTCCCTTATATACCCCACAGCCCTGGCAGCAGCACTAAACACGAAAAACCTTCACGCCCTCTGGTGGCCGTTCTACGTGTCACAGAGAACTGCAGCTCTAATCATTTACATAGACGCCGATGATGTTTACATATACAAAGTTACACTGACATCCGACTACGGCTTTTGTGTGAGTCACTTAGGCGGTGTATGTTTATTAAGCAGTAAATGGGTACGATGATACCTAAATTATTACACAAGAGTGTGCTAGCTGTTGACAAAAGTTAGGAGAGAAATGAGAAAGGAGTGGAAGATGATATTCTTCACTAGCACCTAAATAACCCGCCAAGATGGCGTTGACTCATCTCGCAAACTGAATTTCGCGCTTCACGGCCCTGCTATTACACATTGCAGTTGCGAGTCGGAGAACAGTTTAGAGCGGGTTAATGTGAACGTAATGGCCTGGAGGTACACTCTTCCAGTGCCGGCCTTCCAGTGCCGAGAGCATCTCGAGATCCGCGGCTAATCAAATTGGTGACAGGCAGACAGATTCGAAACTGCTTCCGCACTCCAGAACGATGATTTAATAGACCTCATTTGCTGCCTCACCCGAAGAGGTTTGCAACGTAAGTTGCTGTCCTTTGGTAACGATACGCAACGCGGGATTAGCCGAGAGGTTTTAGACGCTGCAGTCATGGACTGTGCGGCTGGTCCCGGCGGAGGTTCGAGTCCTCCCTCGGACATGGATGTGTGTGTTTGTCCTTAGGATAATTTAGGTTAAGTAGTGTGTAACTTTAGGGACTGATGACCTTAGCAGTTGAGTCCAACAAGATTTCACACACATTTGAACATTTTTTTTATTTTTCATTTTATTTATTTATTTATTTATTTATTTATTTATTTTTGTAACGATACGCAGTAGGAAATAAAGCAACTGATATGCAAACCGTACTTATGTTTAGAATAAGCTGCTAATAATACTATCAGATTCTGACGAACCTTAAGTCTCTCTCCAGTACTCAGTAATTTTCTTACTATGTCATATCGCTCTACACAGCTTTATTGACCTACTGAAATTATCCCCCAACTTCTTTATTCAAGGCGACACCAAACGTCAACGACAATTTATCCGTGTTTCTTCAGGGATATTTTAGAGGATTTTAGTTTAAGGAATCCATGGTCTCCGGCTGTTCGCTACAAAGTGATAAGGTACTCACGATGTATTGGGTTTGCTTCTGTGAAAATACCTTCACAATAGTGCAAAATCCTTTAGTATTCAGTCACCAATCAGAGAAATATAACAACCCTTGGACGCGGCAATAGCTAGCTGAAAACAGCGGCGTTGTGCCGAAATTGCAGTGAATTCAGTGAACTCATACACGTCGTTCAGTATGGGCCAGCTCGTCATCTGCAAACCTGTCCGTACTGCCGTGTTTCACTGTTAACGCACAACTAACTCTATCGGAAAAAAACCGAGGCTATTGTACCGAGCAGTACTGAATGAAAACTTGAGGGCAAAGAGTAAAGTGAGCTTTAGTCCTGTCAATAGCAAGTAATGTGAGTTAATGGAACGAGTTTGTTTCCAAAGACACAGCTCGTGCCTTCGACATTTACAGATTTTTCACTCGACTGTAGGTATAAAGATAAATGGAGGTAAGATATCAGACGAATGCAATTACTCCATAACGAGCCACGGGAAGCCACAGATTCCTTACGTCGAAACACTCAGAAAATCTCCGTCACCAACCTACGAAATTGTTTCGTTCACTTCGTATGCATTGTGAGTAGCACAGGCTCCATCGCACTACTCTGAGGTGAGCTTGCCGCTACCTTTGCTTCTGGCGATACTCGCACTTTATGAACGACATATTGTGTTCCGTTTGCTGCGAAGTCTTTAATCCAGCCACGTATTTCTTCGAATACTCATGTGCACGGTTCAGAATTGTATAGTAGACTTTCTGTAAGTCAGCATATACGGCGTCAGTTTGAGCTTCACTATCTTCTGTCTGTCGTATCACGTGAACGGAGGATGCTGGGTTCTGACGAAGAGTCATAGCGGATACAATGTTGATTTCTACATAGCACTTTTTGGGACTCTAGAAAAGCCATGACCCACGAGCACGATACTTATCCAATCAAATGTATCCAGACACCTATTAATTAATACGGGTTGTGTGCACCCTTCGCTTTTATGACTACTTGCCCACCTTCAGTGGAGTGCCTGAATGTCTGTGGAGGAATGGCTGCCCATTCTTCCCCAAGACCGAAAACTAGACAAGGTAATAGTTCTGGACGCTGGGGTCTGAAGCGAATTTGACGTTCTAACTGATCCGGTGTTCTAGTGGCACCATGTCTGTACTCCGGGCACGCCAGCCCATTTCAGAAATGTTATTGATCGCAGTTACCTTACAGATACTGTTTTGTGACTGGATGCATTCTTATGATGATACACTCATCTTCTCCGAACTGTTCCTCTATCGCACGCACTACACAATGCTGTAGAATCTGTTTATATCGTTCTTCATTTAAAGTTTTCTTAAGAGCAATAAGCGGACGACACCCTAACCAGGAGAAACACGCCCGTACTGTATCTCCAATTTCTCCGTACTTCACCGTTGGCATTACACATAATGGCAGCTAACGTTCTCCAGGCAGTCACTGAACCCATAGCCTTCCATCGGATTACCACAGGATGTATCGTAATTCTTTACTCCAGATCATTCGTTTCCAGTCACCCACTGTTCAGTGGCGTCGGCCTTTACGCTACCTCAAGCGTCGCTTTTCGCTTATGAGGAACAGCTCAACCACTGTAGCCATTCTTTTCAACTCTGTGCGCACAATCATCGTGCTAGCTAGACTGCTGATAGCACTTTGGACCTCACGATTTTATGCGATTTTTTTACAATTTCCGGCAGCAATGTACGACGGTCTATTTCAGTCAGTACATGAGATCTGCCTGGTCTAAGTTTGGGTGTAGTTGTTCCTTTGCATTTTTATTTCACAGACACATCACCAACAGTGGACTTGAGCAGTTTTGGAAGAACTGACATGTCCCTGATGGGTCTGTTACTGAGGTGTCATCCAGTGGCTAGTCCTCGTTTGAAATCACTGAGCTCTCCAGAGCGTCATGCTTTGGTGTTACTGCTTCTCTACCGACGACACAACACCCCCTGTCTCCTTCTATACCGAAAATGGGGTGAATAGAAACAGCGAAGTGAATAGAATCGAAACTTCCAAAAAAAGTTCTATACTACAGTGTCAGAATACAAATGAGAATATAATTCAATGATTTGTCTGTTTAGGTTTGTTGAGAACAAATATAACAGAGAATTTATGAATTTCAAAGTTGGCGACAGTGTCATTGAATTTCTGTTCACTTTATGACAAACATCGGATGTCATACTGAATTTGCCTGCTTCTAAATTTATCTGTAGGTACCAATCTAAAATTCTTTATTTTATGTACATGGTAAGAAAATTTAGAGTTCCATATCATTACCCAAAAGTTCGGTTTTAAAGTATAATTTAATGTCTCTTGTATTTCGGTTAACTGAAAATGTAGGATTGCTTTTCGGAATTTTTGGGGTGAATAGAAACAGTAATCATCGGTGTTTCTTAAGAAAAAGGCCAAGAAATTGATAGAAGTGGAAACCCACTTAGCACTGTTCTCAACCCATGATATTATGCTGTCACTAGAGTAAATGGAGAAATGTAGACAACCATCAAGATTGTATGTCTGTAAAATTTGGTGTTTACAAAGAAAAGTTATGCTGTTTTTTTTCAAAAAAAAAAGGAGGCCGATTAAGCACATGTATTTTAATACATGAAGAGACATTTTTTAGTCAATGAGACGGTGTTCAAAATCTAGCCGCTCCGTTTGAGGGTACGAATTAGACTCAGAGAAGTCTGTTACTTTATGTATTAACAACAAATCAAGTTTATTAATTTAATGTTACGTTAAAGCAGTCAGAGATATAGTAATTTTTATTTGAAAAACAGAATAAAAAATCACAGTTCATACAATATTTTTAGTTTTTGTATTTCATATAACTTTTTTGAATCAAATAGACTTTATGTTTTGTTCTCCTAGATCCAAAATATATTTAGACATATCCCAATTCACTCGAAAGACCAATAACCAGAAAAAATACTAAGATTAACACTGCTGTTTCTATTCATCCCTTTCTGCAAGGAGAATGGAAACACCAAGTTTTTAGTTTTTTATGTCATAAAATCGAGAGCTAGGTCCAAAATCTAATCATAAGTTTAAAGTTAAGCACAAGACCTATAATCCAGTGTTCCTCAAACGTTTTTGCTCAAGAGCCAATACTGATAATTTGGGGAGGCACCTCGGGCTACTTGTGTACAGATCTTAATATTAAGAGGTGACCTACATACATTAGAATGTTATGAGCCGTCTGTAAACTAGCTACAATAAGGGAGCGATAATTTCCCTCTGACCTCCAAGTGCCGGCCGGAGTGGCCGTGCGGTTCTGGGCGCTATAGTCTGGAACCGAGCGACCGCTACGGTCGCAGGTTCGAATCCTGCCTCGGGCATGGATGTGTGTGATGTTCTTAGGTTAGTTAGGTTTAATTAGTTCTAAGTTCTAGGCGACTGATGACCTCAGAAGTTAAGTCGCATAGTGCTCAGAGCCATTTGAACCATTTTTTTTTGACCTCCAAGTATTAATCGTTAAAAGTCGACACTGTTTGGAAGACTTCATGTTGACTGTTCTCTGTTTTATTCGTATATTTCTACACCATTACCGATCCCAAAGTTGTGAAACTGTAATTGTTTGACGAAGTGTCGTTGTGTTTTCTTTGCTAGCTGGTGATTACGTGATTAATAACAGTGATATTGTACATATATTTAAGTGCATCATGCAACATGAGACACGATCACTTGTGTTTAGTAAATCTTTTAAATGTCATTTTTCTTCTGCTCATTGCATTGTGTTACAAAAGCCTTAATTTCATTTCATATTTTTTGCTAAAAAGAAGTACCGTATCCTAAGGTGACTGTCTCTATAGTGCAGATTCCCGAATCCGTGTTATTTCCGTTTCAATTTTATACCATATCAGGTAATTGGTACGAGGCACATGCTCGCACCGGTTGTCAGTACCGGAAGACAAACATGAAAACATTAATCCTGTCACGTCACCTCCCCCCTCCCGCCAACCCCCCCCCCCCCCCCCCAACGGCAAATCCATCTACCCTCGTACCAATTTTCGCCCCAGAGGTGATTGGCCAACTTTCTGCGCGCCTACCACTGTTCGAACGCTAAGCATTTATTCTTTACTTGTTTCGAAAAATATATTTCCATTTATTATCAATGTTACATTATAATATCTTCTGGAGAAGAATAGCCGATTTACATTCGAATCTGGTAAAGAATAAATACTTACTATTTGCAGCTGTTGAACGTAGTTGACTCCGTAAGCTCAAAAAGAGACTGGACAAACAGTAGTAGGTGCACACCTCTGGGGTGAAACTTGGTACGAGGGTAGATAGATTTGCCGTTGGGGGGAGGGGGGGGGGGATGGCGGGAGGGGGGAGGTGACGTGACAGAAAGAATGTGGGCGCGTGTGCCTCGTACCAATTACCTGATATGGTATAAAATTGAAACGGACCGCCACGGTCGCAGGTTCGAATCCTGCCTCGGGCGTGGATGTGTGTGATGTCCATAGGTTAGTTAGGTTTAAGTAGTTCTAAGTTCTACGGAACTGATGACCTCAGCAGTTAAGTCCCATAGTGCTCAGAGCCATTTGAACTTTTTTTTTAAGACCCCTAGTGTTCAGAGCCATTTGAACCATTGGAGTGGTCAACGGATTTTTTAGTAGTTAACGTACGGGTGCCGTGGGGCAATGGTAAAGCACACTGCTTGGCAGTTCGTTGCCTTGGGTTCGATTCCAGCTGCCACTATCAATTTTTTCTTCATTTTATTTTATTCCTCGCATTGTTAAACTATTAACTATAAAATTATTGTAGTCCATTGGTAAAATTTTGCATGAGCTGCAACTGCAATTGACTGTACCTGAATCGTTCATCGAATTAAATTATTGTACAGTTGCTGGCAATGACCAGCAGTGTTTACTATATATTTTGGAAATTCGTGGTAAGTTCCTATGGGACCAAACTGCTGAGGTCATCTGTCCTTAGGCTTTCACACTACTTAATATAACTTTAACTTACGCTAAGGACAACACACATACCCATGTCCAAGGGAGGCCTCGAACCTCCGACGCGTGCAGTCGCGAGAACCGTGTAAACGTGCCCCAGACCGCGCGGCTACACCGCGCAGCTTTTGCAATATTGCAATCCTGCGATACAGGGAATAAGAATTTGAAATCGGTGTTCCGGATTGACAACAATTACATTTAGAGGGCTGTATTCATAGAAGTCGATAGTTAGCGTGTGCCATTTTGATAACAGTTATACTTCTTGTGAGTATTCGTGGGAAAGATGGGAGTCGAGTGTCATCACTGACTGGAATAATCGTTGTAGTAACATGAGCCAGTGATGTAATTCGCCAGCGATAGAATTTCACAAAAGGAGTGCCACAATGTTTGCACGTGTAGGAAAAGAATGCAGTGTGCCAGACTAATTGAGGCTAGTCTACCTCATCCCTGTGAAAATAAAGTTCACGTGACTTTCGTAGCCTTATAATGTTCAAATAACTTCACTTGACAGGTGCGTATGAAGGGTGCAGGAAAGGATGGGTCACATTAGTAACTTGATCATTTTGAGTCACTATAAAAAATGAGTCTGGAATCAGTGTATTATGTTCCTGAAGTTGATTTCAAAGTACTTTCAAGCAAGATCATCTAGTTGTGTCTGTAAAACATTGTGATACACTATTCAAACGGCCACAAAAACTTTATTCTAACTGAGGTGACAATAGTCATGCGAAAGCGATATGCATATATATACAGATGGCGGTAGCATCGCCTACACAAGTTATGTAAAGGTCATTGTCACTCGGGTGATTCATGTGAAAGATTTCCGGCGTGATTATGACCTCACGACGGGAAATAACAGACTTTGAACGCGGAATGGTAGTTAGAACTAAATGCATGGGATATTCCATTTCAGAAATCATTAGGGAATTCAGTATTCCAATATCGCCTGCAGCGCCTCTCCTGGGCTCACGACCATATCAGTTGGATGCTAGGTGACTAGAAGACCGTGGTCTGATCGGACGAGTGCCGATTTCAGTTGGTAAGAGCCGATTGTAGGTTTTAAGTGTGGCGCAGACCCCAAGAAGCCATGGACCTAAGTTGACAACAAGAGACTGTTGAAGCTCGTGGTGGCTCCATAATGGTGTGGACAGTGTTTACATGGAATGGACTGGGTCCTGTGGTCCAACTGAACCAATCATTGATAGGAAATGGTTATGTTCGGCTACCATTTGCAGCCATTCATAGACTTCAGCTTCCAAAACAATGATGGAATTTCTATGGCTGACAATGCTCCATGTTACAGGGCCACAATTGCTCGCCTTTGGTTTGAAGAAAATTTTGGACAGTTCGAGAGAATTATTTGGGCACCCAGACTGTGTGACACGAATAGCAAGAAACTTTTATGGGATATAATTGAGAGGTCAGTTCGTACACAAAATCTTGCACCGGCAACACTTTCGCAATAGTGGGCGGCTATAGAGGCAGCACAGCTCAGTATTTCTGCAGCGGACTTCCAATGACTTGTTGAGTCGATGCCACGTCGAGTAGCTGAACTACGCCGGGCAAAAGGAGCTCCGAGATGATATTAGGAGGTGTCCCATGAGTTTTGTCACCTCAGTGTAATGCCATTAATCTCAAATTTTCAAAATGACAAAAAGCCGATGAGTCCCTGCGTTTCCGACATCCTTAATATGCCAAAGGCTATGTAAGAAAGCTAAAGGTTTGTTTTAGAATCTCAGTCCTTGTTCTTCTATTGCAAAACAAACTTGCTCCTAAACAATTTGAGGAGCACATCATGTACATGGTGGCGTTTGCGTGAATCCCTACGTCACATCACTTCAGTTCTATAGAGCAAATTTGGGGTACCATCCAGCAAAATACCGAGTGAGTGGCAAAGTAGTAAAACACTGGCCTTATGCTCGGAAGGATGGCGACTCAAATCTTTGTTGAGCCTTCCAGATTTTGGTTTTGTGTGTTTTCGCTAAATCGCTAAGGCAACTATCGGAATGGTTCATTTGAAAAGACACAGCTGATTTTCTTTCCTATCGTTCTCTCGACCGATCTTTTGCTTCGTTTTTAATGGCATGGTCTTCGACGGAACGTTAAACTTTAATTTTCTTTTTCCTCCTCTCGAGCAAGGTGTGCGCGCCTTAGACTCAATTACGACTAATCTGTGTGAGTGCTGGATGAACGGTGATGGCTTACATTGTCTCGTGGAGCCAGGGCCACGAAGAGTTGCCGTCGTCATTAGCGCGAAAGAGTGTGCTACACCATACCGCTACAAGGTACGTGTCTCTACTTCAGCTGCTCATTAGTGCGTAACGAGCTGAATATATTGTCATGCTCTATTCGATAAAATCAATATGCGATAACTTTTCCAGCCAATGGTAACATTTGGAATTTTTCTTGTTTTCAGCCCATGTGCTCTATGGACTGATGACGTCTTTCAGATCTGTAAATGATCCATCGCCCTCTCCACGTCTCCCGCACTTCCAGTAATTTCATCTCCAGCGATAATGCATAGGATAATCCTTCCCTCCTCTCCTGAAACGAAATATAAGCTGTTGACAACATATTAGTCGGTTATTGTTACTTTCAAGCGTTAGCATGTCAGCAATCTGGCGAGGAAAGGTTTTCGATAATGAAACAAGTATTTGATTCAAACGTGCTTATTAAATTCCCAATCCGGAAGGGATTAGTCGGTAACTGCTATACTGATTCTCTATTCATTTTGTCAAGTCTTGTCTTTGCATGTCATCTACGTAATTCAAATGTTCTAACGTCTACCCTTTCACACCTGTTGGTCCAACTCCTTTAATTCGTCTTTAAAACTCCAAAAATCACTCCTCATTGAGCTTACGTTCCTGTCATCACAGGCAGAAGATTCATCGACACGAATCTACTTTAATAAAAACAACCGTTCGCTGTAACAGTTTGCTGCGAACTACTCATTTTTGCATATGTATTTTTATGCTGTTCTTGGGAAACGAACATGAAATTGATGGTAATGAAAAACTTTTTGTGGGTGCATTTATTGCTTCTTTGAAAATATTTTGCGTCTTGTTAGTGTTGCCTTTACTTAGGATTAAAAAATTAGACTAGTTATATTAATGAAGCAAACGGCAGAAATAGAATCTTACATTCATCGTTTTTAGCAGTTATTCCGAAGGTGCCGAATCATAAAACTATGGAAGAGGGTGAATTCGCCGTGGCTTTACATGCAAGAAACAAACTACTATTTTGCGGCAGTCATAGGCATGAAACAGTTGCCAATCCTATTAGGACAATTAGCTGCAGTTATTGCCAAGCTTTTCTTTTACACACTAAATAACGGAAATGGAACGTTGCAACCCTCGTAACAACGCTACTAGGAACGTTGATACACAAACAATTGGCAAAACAGTTATAAAGAAAGAAATTTCATTTATAACATTTACGAACAATTTTCCATGTGGTTTATAAATCAGTTACTAATTCACAATTAACAACCAAATCAAAGACTCTTAATTTGTTTTAAGACGTGAACGTACTTTACTATAAGACACCGAAGAAAATTATTTTGTATAATGAACCGAAAACTTAATATGGCACTTTAAAATCATCTAAATAACTTTTTCCTTGTAAGTGTATAGTTACGATGCTAAAGTTCAGATCTATGGTTGCGGATCAGGGGCCTACACCAAGAGACATGAAGAGGATTAGTCAATACGTTTACAGTAATTTGAAATATTGCTTGATACTTATTGAAAAAAAAAAAACGCTGCTCCCTGCATATACAGGTCCAGTTATTACTTTGAAGTGGTGAGACACTGCGTCGAGTACGTTGTATCTTCAACGGCAGTCTTACCAATTTCATTTAGCCTCTTTACACTGCAGTTCCCGCAAGGTCATTCTTTTTGTTAGTGCAGCATCTTGAAAGGTATCATGAAGCTTACTGTGTCTTACTTTGGCAACATAAACACATTGCAACATCCATCCAGTGCTTATGATGATGATGTTTAGTTTGTGGGGCGCTCACCTGGGCGGTCATCTGCGCCCATACAAAATCTCAATTTTACACAGTCAATTTTCTTTTCACAATCCAATCTAGTCACTATCAGAAATGATGATGAGGAAAACATACACCCCCTGTGGAGAGAACATCCCCAACCCGGCCGGGAATCGAACCCGGGACCCCGTGATCCAGAGCAACGCTAGCCCACCCCCCTTTTTTATAGTCTTATTTTGTTCGTTTTAGTTCGTTGCATCTGCTCGGGGTGGACGTTGTAAGACACCCGTTTCAGTTCGTCGTTGATCCATTAACTCAGTTTTATTATTACAGAGGGCAGCTAACCCTCTGACCGAACACGCTGAGCTACCGTGCCAGCTCCCCTAGAACACGAGCTGCGGACATCCAGTGCTTAGCTAGACCTTCACTGCTGCAAATACTCATCTTCTTATCATTAAAACAGAACATCTGAGGATACAGTGCCAGTTTACTAGTTGGACACAGCAGCTCACAATACAAATTTTACTGGCTGATAATTTGCCCTCGACTTACTGCTCTGTTCGGCACTCATGATGCGACTGACTCTACATCTGGCTTGGTGTGCACTCAGTTCTGTTATCCATCTTTGGTCCGCAGCTCGTGGTCGTGCGGTAGCGTTCTCGCTCCCACGCCCGGGATCCCGGGTTCGATTCCCGGCGGGGTCAGGGATTTTCTCTGCCTCGTGATGACTGGGTGTTGTGTGATGTCCTTAGGTTAGTTAGGTTTAAGTAGTTCTAAGTTCTATGGGACTGATGACCATAGATGTTAAGTCCCATAGTGCTCAGAGCCGTTAAACTTATCCATCTTTGAGGTGTACCTAATACAGAGGGACTTCACCTGGCTTTTCCTTCCCTAATATTACATTAAAAATGCTGTTTATAAATCCGCTGTATGGGTCACTATATTTGCAAAACATCATACTAAACTCACAATTAATTGCCAATAATTGACACAAAATGAACCTCTACAAAATTGTTTTACAGAAGTCAATCAAATGAATAAAAGAAGTATTGTCTGTTCAGAGAATGTGACACATGTGGTACTGCCACCAACTGATTAAGAATAAACTTAACACAACACGCTTTAGTTTATCTCACGTCGGTGCTGCCAACTGTACACATAAAATGCCCGCAAATGCATTAAATGTCCAATGGTTGTGAATTCCTAAGGGAGCAAACTGCTCAGGTGATCGGTCCCTAGACTTACACACTACTTAAACTAACTTATGCTGAGAACAACACAGACACCCCTGCCCGAGGGAGGACTCGAACCTCCGGCGGTACCACGCAGTCCTCGACATGACGCCTCAAACTGCGCGGCCACTCCGCGCGCGGCAAGTGAATTAACTACTAGTCAACACTAGCTATATATGACTTCGACCGCGCTAGATGTGGACAAATAACTTTGGCTTTTAGAAACAAATTCATATAAATTTCTTTTTATGTTTTCACAAATACCAATTTTTTTATTGTAGTAGGTGCTATATAGTGCAAAGTCCACTTATTGAAAAATGGTTAGAAATATACTCTGCCGCACCCGGGCTATAGCCAAATAGCTAACCCTGTTATATTGCCTCCCATATAACCGCAGCCGACTTCACTCAATCCAGATTTCGATTTTCCATAGTTTACCCAAATCGCTTAAGACAAATACCGGGATGCTTCTCTTGATAAGGATTTCCTCTCCTCCTTCCCGAATACAAACTTCTATTTCGTCTCTAACGACCTCCTCGTCGAAGAGACATTAAACTCTAATCTTACTACTTTTACAGTAGCAGATTTTTGTAGGCAGCTGAAAATACAAAAAATTCCCCTGTCAAGCATAAATTTTACAATCTGCCTCTGTTCGTTTAAGCTGGAACTGAATACAACATTCTAAAGGAGCAGCGTCCAGATTTTATATTGGTTATAAGAATGTAGAGTGTGAACTGGGAGAGCTTTAATACGCTTTGTTATACAAGAACACTAGTAGCCTCGAAAAAGCGACTGTTAGTTCATATCTGTGTTTCACAGACATTATAATGTCTTTTCGCGCTGACGAGAGAAGCCCTCAATACAGACAAGCGTTTTCCCGATCTTCTGATGTGACTGGAAGAGGAAAAGAAGCGAGTAGTGGCTTCATCGCAGTATACTCGTAACACATGCGCCGTTGCTGAGGCGCATCTCGACGCCACGTTTCCCTACTATCGATCCTTCACCAGAACATTCCGCTGGTTGCAGCAGTGAGTCGCACCTGCAAAAGGGCAACGTCTTAATGCAGTTTGCCTGATTTCCCACAGGAAGCAGTTACAGAGAACATGAATGAAAAGGGCGTTTACGTAAAGGGATAATACGACAATGCAACGTTTTATCGTCGTCGTCCATACAGTGCTTTTGTCAGTACTAACTGAGGTTGTACACTCAACACTTTCCTGCCCTTTAAAAGACGATCTCGTTACCTTAGCTGGACATATCTCCGGGGCTGTATTACAGCTATTTCAGTTTAATGTTAATGGAGGCATTAACGTCTTTGGCGTAGCAGAACAGCCTCATGTGAACTCCTCAAAGTAAAAATTATTTCTCCAAATTATTGAAATTCTTATTTACTAGTGAATTAAACTATGGCTAAGAGATATTACTTGCAAGCTGTATGCCATAAGGTATCAAAGAAAACTCGTTACAAGGCGTTTATACAGTGTGTTTTACAATTCCTTTTATAATCTACTAGGAGCTCTAAAAGGGACCCAGTAGATAAAGTTTCGAAAAGATATTCATATCGAGAAATGTACCGTTTGGATGTAAGTCTGAAGATCGGATCATTTTGAAATGTCCTGCTTCACAACCTTCAAATTCGGTTTACATCCAAACGGTACATTTCCGGACATTGGTTCCTTAATACAACTTTATCTACCAAGTCCCCTTTACAACCTCTAGCAGCCTGTAATAGTAGTTGGTTCAAATGGCTCTGAGCACTATGGGACTCAACTGCTGTGGTCATCAGTCCCCTAGAACTTAGAACTACTTAAGCCTAACTAACCTAAGGACATCACACACATCCATGCCCCAGGCAGGATTCGAACCTGCGACCGTAGCAGTCGCACGGTTCCGGACTGCGAGCCTAGAATCTCGAGACCACCGCGGCCGGCAATAGTAGTTGTGTAACACCCTGTATGTTTAACACAAATTTGATACGGTGCCAGTATCCTATGCTCATAGTTGACCATACGTCAATATCGAATAATAATAACTGTAGGCAACGTCTCAAAATGATTGCAGATGTAAGGCACGTTTCTTCAGGAGCCAAATTTATTTCAGGAGTATCGTTATAATTGGCGAGAAGTAAACTTATACGGAGCCAGAGCCTTAGCTCCACCTTCAACATCCGTAATCGCCAAATCGTATTACAGAGTCATATGGAGAGTAATACCATCATTGCCGGACGATGTGGCCGGGCGGTTCCAGGCGCTTCAGTCTGGAACCGCGTGACCGCTACGGTCGCAGATTCGAATCCTGCCTCGGGCATTGATGTGTGTGGTGTCCTTAGGTTAGTTAGGTTTAAGTAGTTCTAACTTGTAGAGGACTGATGACCATAGATGTTAAGTCCCATAGTGCTCAGAGCCATTTGAACCATTTTTTTAATACCATCATATTCCGCTTTCCTGTCCCATTTATGAGTAGTGTGCGTCAGAAAGCCTCCGAATGAGATCGAATATCTCAGATTTCCCTGCCGTGGTCATTTCACTAGATGTATGTGGGAGGATAATACTTTGCCTGGCTCTTCTTGGAACGTACGCTCTCGCAAATTTAAGAGGAAACCTTACCGTGAAGCACATTGTCACTTTAATAGCCTCTGACATTGGAGTCTGATGGGGTCTCCGTGAGTGCCTCGCACTTACTAAATGTACCCGTGATGAGACGCGGCGCAGTTTTTGTATCGCGTCTATCAGCTTTATTCAATCCACCTGATGTATGTCCTAAATTAACGGCAATACTCAAGAAGAGATGGAGCGAGGGTTTGGAGCTATCACTTTTGTGGACCTGTTACTTAAGAAATTCTCCCACAGTCTGACATCTAAACATAAGCTGTCTACCGACCCTGGTGGGACCATCGGTAGCTAGCTACAGCCGTGTCGTCCTCCGTCAACGAATGTTGGACACTACTCCCCCAGCAGTTATCAGTGTTCATGATCTGGAGTCGCTACTACTTGGTCAAACAGCTCCTCTATGTGCATCACGACCCTCAGCGGACTCCATTTCAGTCCTCCCACCAAGGAAAAATCCAGGCAGTGCCGGGAGTCGAAGACGGGTCCTCCACAAAGCAGTCAATCGCACTGACCGCTCCGCTACGAAGGTCGAAGGTGAACAGTCTGACATCAGCTTTTCCTGATATTGGTGGTCATTCCAGTGTAGTTAGTTCCAAACGCATATTCCTAAATTTTTACGGATGTTTCCAGTGATTGTTCGCTGATAAGTTACTAGTACAGTGATGGATCCTCCTATATTTTTACTTATGTGAGGAGTCAATTGCTAGTCGATCCTCCGCAGGTGTTTCTGTCTAGGCGACAATTTTCGGTAACTCTACATCACGCTGACGTCGGCGATAACTGTAGGCCTATAGTTACGCGCATCTGCAGGACGACTCTTCTTGGAAAAGGGACTCACCTGCGCTTTTATCCAATCGCTTATAACGGTTCATTGCTCCAGAGATCTACGATAAATTTCTACTAGGAGGGAAGGACGTTCTCTCACATAATCTGTATAGAGTCGAATACATAACGCAATAGGTCTAGTTACCCATCCTCTAAACACTTCAATGCTTCGCTATGCCTGAAGCTTTAAAAGTTCTCCTCCCACACACTTCTTCTCAGTTCCCTTTGTATGAGTGCGATTTACTGCTATTTTCTTGATCATTCGTTATGGGCGAGCAGCAGTGCGTTGCTGTTCGTCAACTGAGGGCAGTTAAGAAATATAAAAGCATGAATTCTAAAAAAAAAGTAAAATATAAAATACCGGGTGATCAAAAAGTCAGTATAAATTTGAAGACTGAATAAATCACTGTATAATGTAGATAGAGGGGTACAAATTGACACACCTGCTTGGAATGACATGGGGCTTTATTAGAACCAAAAAAATACAAATGTTCAAACAATGTCCGACAGATAGCGCTTCATCTGATCAGAATAGCAATAATTATCACAACAAAGTGAGACAAAGCAAAGATGATGTTCTGTACAGGAAATGTTCAATATGTCCACCATCATTCCTCAACCATAGCTGTGGTCGAGGAATAATGTTGTGAACAGTACTGTAAATCATGTCCGGAGTTATGGTGAGGCATTGGCGTCGGATGTTGTCTTTCAGCATACCTAGAGATGTCGGTCGATCACGATACATTTGCGACTTCAGGTAACCTCAAAGCCAATAATCGCACGCACCGAGGTCTGGGGACCTGGGAGGCCAAGCAGGACGAAAGTGGCGGCTGAGCACACGATCATCACCAAAGGACGCGCGCAAGGGATCTTTCATGCGTCTAGCAATATGGGGTGGTTGTAATAAAACCTCATGTCATTCCATGCATGTGTGTCAATTTTTACCTCTCTATCTACATTATTCCGTGGTTTATTAAGTTTTCAAATTTATACTGACTTTTTGATCACTCGGTATTTACGGGCAATTTACATTAAGGATTGTGAAACGGAGCATTAAACTTTCCTATATTTGCTGGAAGTGAGTAGTGTGTGAAGAGAGTTGTTAAAGGAAGAGTGTTTTGGAAATGGGGTGAGAGGGAAGGGTTTGGGAAAAGGACCATAAACCTAGCTTTGGATACGAAGAGTGGAAAATATCGACAGGATGGAAGGGAGGGGGGGGGGGGGGGAGGAAGATCCTCGACATGGAGAGGAAGATGAATATTCCTTTAATGCCAGAATCACAGATAGATCTCTGGGAGGATTTTGTGGTATGGTAAGGCGAGATTGTTCAAGTTTCGTTGGTACAAATGCAGAACAGTGATGAAACGGTAGAAAGGAAGACGCCAAGTCTGCTGGAAATGTAGGAAATCTGAATGGGCTCAATGTGAAAGAGGGGAAAGTAGCAAGCTGATACAGGATCCTAGTGGTGGATGGTCGATGGCTACGGAAGGCAAGGCAGAGTGCTCGGTGTTGCGGTTTGTTTGCCTTGTAATTATTACCTGAGTCTCGGGTTGAGCTTGAGGAGCCACTGGCTGCACCTGCCGGTAAATTGGTTGAGTTTGAACTGAAAAGATAGTTGAAATTTCTGGGATGGGTGTAGGGTTAGAAAGACGGTGTTGTCGTTGTACTAGAGCTAGACAGGAGGAGTGGGGTCCCGGCATATCATCTCTATAGACTTGAATGCTACCCGTGGGCAGCCGGGTGACACAGGCAACGGTCGACAGGCGAACATGTGAAGCGCGGCCGGTCAGGCAGCCAAACTAGCGTACTGCTGTGGTCTCACGGCCGCGGGCAGGGGAGGCTAAGAGGTGAGAGCATGCGCAGACGGTGTGCAATAGAGCTGCCTGGCAGGTGGCCTACACTAGTTGCGTCTGTCTGTGAGCTAGCTGATAGCTCGACAGCCTTACCCCATGAGGCAGAGTTAGAAAAATCTTGTAGGGGATAAATAGATGTGGAGAAAAGACAGAGCCTTGGTACACACTTGTAGGTGGATAGAAGAAACAGGAACCAGTGTTCTTTATTGTTACGTAGGATAGATAGTTGTATAGAAAGGGTACAATAAGATGGATATAGTTTCTAAGGAAGTGTATACATCTCACGTTTGGAAAGGAGATTGGAATTCCATATATGGAGATACACGTATACTCTCTCAAAGTCAAGGACACAAAGATATAATATTTGTTGTTGTTGTTCTTGTTGTTGTGGTCTTCAGTCCTGAGACTGGTTTGATGCAGCTCTCCACGCTACTCTATCCTGAGGAAGCTTCTTCATCTTCCAGTACTTACTGCAACCTACATCCTTCTGAATCTGGTTGGTGTATTATCTCTTGGTCTCCCTCTACGATTTTTACCCTCCACACTGCTCTCCAATGCTAAATTTGTGTACCTTGATGCCTCAGCACATGTCCTACCAACCGGTCCCTTCTTCTTGTCAAGTTGTGTCACAGACTCCTCTTCTTCCCAATTCTACACAATACCTCCTCATTAGTTATGTGATCTACCCATCTAAGATTCAGAATTCTTTTGTAGCACCACATTTCGAAAGCTTCTAGTCTCTTCTTGTCCAAACTATTTATCGTCCATGTTTCACTTTCATACATGGCGACACTCCATACAAATACTTTCAGAAACGAATTCCTGGCACTTAAATCTATACTCGATGTTAACAAATTTCTCTTCTTCAGAAACACTTTCCTTGCCATTGCCAGTCTACATTTTACATCCTCTCTATTTCGACCATCATCAGTTATTTTTCTCCCCAAATAGCAAAACTCCTTTACTACTTCAAGCGTCTCATTTCCTAATCTAATTCCCTCAGCATTACCAGATTTAATTCGACTACATTCCATTATCCTCGTTTTGCTTTTGTTGATGTTCATCTTATATCCTCCTTTCAAGACACTGTCCATTCCGTTCAACTGCTCTTCCAAGTCCTTTGCTGTCTCTGACAGAATTACTGTGTCATCGGCAAACCTCAAAGTTTTTATTTCTTCTCCATGGATTTTAATACCTACACCAAATTTTTCTTTTGTTTCATTTACAATTATTACAAATTCATTTACAATTATTATTTACAATTATTAAATTGATGAGATAGGGTTTACTAAGGTACAGGGGCTGATCGTCAGAGGAATAGGACAGATACCACACAGGGAGCGGTAGGTGCTGGTTTAGATGTTTGTGTATGTGCCAGAAATGGAAGGATCCAAGACCTTCGTGTGAACACCGAGGTGGGTCCCATCAGGTTTGTTGAGTTCAAAGAGAGGTTAGGGGGGATTATTATGAAGAAGCAAAACAAGTCACCAAAAAATGTACAAACTGTTTAGTGCTGTATCTACGCTGCATGCGTGTCGGATACTGGAGTGTCTCCTTAGAACTCTATTTTCTTTCAACAGACGTCTATCGTCTAGCTGCAAATACACTCAACATTGCGATAAAGTCTTTGTACGCCTGCATGAAATAAGACTTCCTGTAACTGCTTCTCTAATGCTGTCACAAGCCTGTGGAACGGAGTACCTAGTAATCTAAGCGAAATCAAATGCTGGGCTGCACTGAAAGGCAGCTGGAGTCCTTGTGTTATCTCTCCAGTAATCTGCCGCTGCAGGCCACGCTACCGGCTCCTCCTATCCAGCAGTGAAAACCTCATTTTTTCCTCATTACCTCGCTCCCCTTTTCATTTCGCTATCTCCCCTTTCCTGTTCTTCTTACTCGTTAGCTTTCGTTCATTTATTTTCCTTTTATTCGTTTTCTTTATTTTCCCTCTCTTCTTGCTTTTGTTTGCTGCTTATTCTTATTATGTTTTTCTTAATTAGTGTTGGCTTCTGCAACAGCTTGCAACCTTCAGCAGCAACTATTATTATTACACCGTTTCTATTACTTTTATTTCTTTCATGTAACTGAAGCGTATAGACAATGTCCGACGTTCTTCCACTCCAGTAGTGGTATTATGTTTTATTGGTTCCATACATATTACCATCATTATTACTTTCGCATTTACAAAAAGTTACGCTTCTTTTTTCCGGAGACAATACATGTAACATGTGTCAATCAATAATGAAAGACCCATTTGGTAGCATTATTTAATCGTCACCGAGGAATATGATACAACACAGTAGTAGTGATTGTCAACAACTGACTAATGTAACATTACTCGTCATTTACTCTTCTACATCTACATGGATACTCTGAAAATCACATTTAACTGTCCGGCAGATGGTTCATCCAACAACCTTCACAATTTTCAATTACTCCAATCTCGTGTAGCGCGAAAAAAGAACGAATACCTATATCTTTCCGTAAGAGATCTGATATCCTTTATTTTATGATGGTGATCGCTTCTTCCTATGTAGGTCGGTGTCAACAAAATATTTTCACATTAGGAGCAGAAATTTGTTGATTGGAATTTTAAGAGAAGATTGCTGCGCAAGGAAAAACGCCTTTGTTTTAATGAAGTCCATCCCAAATCCTGTATCATTTCAGTGACACTCTCTCCCCTATTTCGCGACAATACAAAACGTGCTGCCCTTCTTACAACTTTTTCGGTGTACTCCGTCAATCCTATCTGGTAAGGATCACACACCGATCTGCGGTATTCTACATGAGCACGGACAAATGAAATGCCCCTGTATTCAGTTACAGTCTATATATAGTGTCGCCACACCCGAAAAACAACAGAACGATTTATATTAAGCCATCTGGCCTTTTCAGTTTGTGACTGTCCTGCTTTCATTCTTCTTATCGCCTTCCACCAAAGAGAGTCTGACAGGCGTCCCCTCGGTGCTTGAAATTTCCTTGCCAATGGTGTAGTTGTTTCTACCAGAGTTCAGGGGGAAATCTCGTTTTGTTTCATTACACAGTGCAGGGACTACTGAAAGATTAACATACATTTGTAACAAACACCTATGTCATTCTAAAGCACACAATCAAAATATAGTGCACCGCTATGTAAAATCTAACGCTCAAGATTTGCGACTGATAATACACTAACCTCCTTCCACTGCCCTGAGCTCAACACTCGCTCACATGTGGAGGCGTCCTTACACAGATTCTTTATGTAGAGAGATGGTAGAACAAGAAGAAGGTAATACAAAAGCAGAAGTATCGTCAATCTTGTGTGTGTGTGTGTGTGTGTGTGTGTGTGTGTGTGTGTGTGTGTGTAGGTGGTCGGGAGGGGGGGAGGGGGAGGGGATGGGTGGGTGTGTAATTTAGTGTAGACAGTGACTTGTGAAGCAACACCAATAAATAAAATTATAAAGTGTACCAGTATTTTTTATGTTATTGGTTAACTTCTTCTTCATAAATTCGTTTACACAAAAAACAGCGTTGTTGACAAAAAATAAATAATTTGTCGGCTAAATTTGTCTGTAGTGACATGGCTGTAACTATGACGTAATTAACTTTTTAATTGTTTATCCCTTTGAGTGAAGATGGCGTGTGAAACGTCACTGCATAAATGAACTGTGGACGGATCATCTAAGTACCTGATACCAGAACGGGTTTTTTACTCTGCAGAGGAGTTTACGATGTTTCTAAGCTTTGTGGAAGGTTGTAACTGCGTGCCGGACTGGAACTGGAATCCAGCATCTTGCCTTTCACTGGAAATACTTTTATCTTCTGAACTACTGAGATACGACTCACGAGCCCTTCACACAGATGCACTTCAGTGAGATACCTCACTCCTAATTTCTATTTTTCAGAGACGCTTTCCTCCATGCCTTGTTGGATTAACACTCAGGCAAATGAAAAAAAAAAAACAACGGAAAATGTTTTGTGAAGATATTTGTCCAAAAGTAAGAGATAAAACAGATTAGAGAAACATTTGAGATACCTCATTTCCTGTACATGATTTCGAGAATAATTCAAAGGCTCTTAAGATGTTTGCATAACCTCTTTTATTTCTTAAATTCAGAAGAATCTTTCTGTAAAACATTTGATTGATATTTTAATCATTTTATTTTCGGGATTTGTTCAGAAAGCATGAACTTATTGACACCTCATTTGTTTTCCTACCCTCTTCTATTCTTTGAATGTCCTGAAATTGGTACTTGATTCGAAGGAAACCATATTTATAGATGAATGTCGCACTAATGTAACTTCTTCTGCGCGGAATAGTTACACCTTGAACGTCCAAATTTTTAAAACTCCTTTGTCTTCCTAGTGTCTACTGTTCTCGAAGTAACCTAAATTTGGAACTTAATTCGGAGGAAACCATTATAAAAATCGAATATCAAAACACTGCAATTTTTTACGCATAGTATCTAGGCCTTGAAGACATGAAGATTTTGGCACTTCATTTACATATCTAGGATAGCTGTTACTGAAATATTTCAGTTTTCTCGTAAACCACTAATTATTTTTTCTTAATTACCATTATTACCTTTAAGCAAATCAACCCTTTTTTTGTAAAACTATACCTCTCGTTGGTCAGTTTTTTTCTCATTTGTTGATTTCTCACTCTTCGTTGTGAGTCTTATTTTTGCTCCGCTCGAACATTTGACCAAAAAGGAAACTGCAGAGAAATGACTAGCTACAGCGTAGGTGTTGACTCCAGACTAAATACACTGCAGCGCCAAAGAAACTGGTACACCTGCCTAATATCGTGTAGGTCGTCGGCGAGTACGCAGTAATGCCGCAACACGACGTGGCATGGATTCGACTAATCTCTGAAGTAGTGCTGGAGGGAATTGACACCATTAACACTGCAAGGCTGTCCACAAATCCGTAAGAATACGAGAGGGTGGAGATCTCTCCTAAACAGCACTTTGCGAGGCCTCCCAGATACGCTCAATGATGTTCATGTATGGGAAATTTGGTGGCCAGCGGAAGTGTTTAAACTCAGAAGAATGTTCCTGGAGCCATTCTGTAGCAATTATGGACGTGTGAGTTGTCTCATTGTCCTGCTGGAATTGCCCAAGTCCTTCGGAATGCACAATGGACATGAATGGATGCAGGTGACCAAAATCTGTCAGACTCATATTTAGACGTCACTTCAACTGCACACGCCCCACATCATTACAGAACCTTCACCAGCTTGAACAGTCCCATGCTAACATGCAGGGTCCATAGATTCATGAGGTTGTCTCCATACCCGTACACTTCCATCCGCTCAATAAAGTTTGAGACGAGACTCGTCCGACCAAGCAACATGTTCCCAGTTTCCAGTCTTCAACAGTCCAATGTGGGTGTTGACGGGCCCAGGCGAGGTGTAAAGCTTTTTTCTTCGGCTCCGAAAGCCCATATCGGCGTTGTTTCGTTGAATGGTCCGCACTTTGACACTTCTGGATGGTCTAGCACTGAAATCTGTAGCAGTTTGCTGAAGCGTTGCACTTCTCTCACGTTGAACGATTCACTTTAGTCGTCGATGGTCCCGTTCTTGCAGGTTCTGTTTCCGGCCGCAGTGATGTCGGAGATTTGATGTTTTACCCGATTTCTGATATTCACGGTACACTCGTGAAAGGGTCGTATGGGAAAATCCCCACTTCATCGCTACGTCGGAGATGCTGTGATCCATCGCTCGTACACCGACTATAAAACCATGTTCAGACCCACTTAAATCTTGATAACCTGCCATTGTAGCAGCAGTAACCGATCTAACAACTGCGCCAGACACTTGTCTCATATTGACTTTGCCGACCGCAGCGCCGTGTTCTGCCTATTTACATATCTCTGTGTTTGAATACGCATTCCTATACCAGTTTCTTTGGCGCTTCAGTGTATTTCACCCTGCAGAGCTGCGTGTGCTCTTTTGGAACTTCCTGGAAAATTTAGACTTAGCGTTAGACCGCAAGTTCTTTTCCAGCAGGTTATGCAGGAGAGCTTCTGCGAAGTTTGGAAACGAAGAGGGAGGAACTGGTAGAAATGTAAATCTGAGGGCGGATCGTGAGTCGTGATTGGACTGCTCAGTCGGTAAGAGGTTTGCCCCAAGGACCAGTTTGCAAGTCACAGTTCTAGTACGGGCACAGTTCTAATCTGCCAGGAAGTTTCAACTGACTGTTGCGATCGACTGTACTGCTAATCCGTCTATCTTGCCCATACCGCGATGCCCCGCTCTGGTGCCCTCGACACTAACTGAGTGCTGTGTGTTGTGTTGCAGGCGGGAACGTCGAGCCGGCGCTTCCACGCCGCAAGAAACACCCCGAGCTAGCGTACCGCACGCATGAGTTCCTGGCCGCATCGGACGACTCTCTGGACTCTGCCGTTCCGGTGGACCGCGCCAGGGTCAGTATGCGCCGCTTTCCGGCCGCTTGCTCTGCAGAGCCGCTAGCTGGTAAGTGCTTCTGGCGCCATCTCCCACCCGTCAGCCCAGTGGCGCGTAAGTAGCCGACTTACTTCACTGGCAGCCTGCTGTGCTCGTCGTCGCAAATATGTTCACTTCCAGTTGTCCTACACACACACACACACACACACACACACACTCATGTCAGTTAGTCACCGACTTCTCGAGATCCACGAAACAACTTGACCGCTGACGGTTTAAAGGTGCCCTGGCATCACTGCATCCCGTGATACGGATATTAGGTAAACTGGAAGCCTGGCTATGGGCCAATGCCATTAAGATAGTTAATACGGGCTGTAGAAGGTGATGTGCGAAATTTTGAATAGGGGATCACCGAATGATAAATTTAGCCGCGTAACTGGAATGCTTAATGATTGTTGGCATCTCTCCTTTGCAAAGTGTGAAGTGTTGTAAGTGTATGCGTCCAAATAAAGACTGGAAGCGGAATGCGTTCTACTTGCGAAAGTGATTTATTAACTACGTTCCAAGTGCCATACCAGGGAACTGGATGGTTCCGATTACCAATAAGAAAGTTTTTATTCTAAGTGCCATTAATATGGAGCCACCACTTTTTATTTGTGAAAACTCAAGTACAGCAGTTATAATTCTAACTAGTAGAACTCTAGTCAGCAAAAACAGTATGTCATTTCTTTCACATTTTTACATGAGAATAACATTAGTAATGCCTGAAATTTTCGGGGAGTGAAAAAACGATGATCATATGTAATTTCTCAAAATTTTAAAAAATTATTTTTTTAAAAAATATTTTATTTGCCCAGTCGCTTACAGTAACAGAAATTAAAATATGATAACTAAACTAGTTTCAGCTGCAGTGCAACCATCCTCAGATCGTTTTCTTATGAACAGCAAGTTGAACAAATCCTGGATGTAGCTGTAATAATCATATCATGCAATAACTTGCGCTTGTATAAGAGGAAAATTCATTGAAGAAAAATTTTTGGTTGTAACAGCACAACAAAAATAAGACTTGTTCTGCACCACGAGTGTCAAAAAGGCATCGTGACACGGTGTAACTTGATGATAGCAAAATAAAACGACTGTGTGTCCAGTTCGGCTAACTTGACTATTCAACTTGACTAGGCAATCGAAAGAGTTTTAAAAAAAGATTTTTACAATTTTAAGAACTGGAAAAAATTAAATTTATAAAAAAATACCTCAATATTGACTTCTGTTTCTTAAACAACTCCAGTCTTGGGAGCAGATGTGGCAAAATTTACTAAAAAAAACTCCCTGTGCCGTTGAGGAAGACATGGCTACACCATCAAGAGGTGTTTCTGTTTTGCAACTGATAAACATGGCTGGTCTTTCAGACGAAGTACGTTATGGCTATTCATAGCCAAAACATAACTGAAAATTTGACTACGATTTTATCACCCATGTTGCAGAACCAGTCACATTTCTGAGGTGCTGTGACAACCAAAAACGTTTTCAATGAACTTTTCTCTTATGCATGATATCGTTGCTAATGGTACACCCAATAATTGTTCAACTTGCCTCTCGTAAGAGTATAGTCTGAGGATGATTGCGCTGAAAGCCGGAACTATTTTAGTCATCATATTTCAATTTCCATATGCAGGGTTGTACCGTGATGATGTTACAAACTTTCATGGATGATGGGTAAGATTAAATTATCATATTGAGGTAAGTTATCCTGATCCGGAAACGACCAGGTCGAAATTTATATGCGAAAATCGTTCTAATATCCCTGATAGTGAAATACATGTACCGGTAGTGTTATTGCTAAGATTGTAAGTTAGGCAACTTTCAGAGGTGGTAGCATGGGCCAAAGCAAGAAAAAAAGTCTAATAAACATAAGCTCTCAAGCGCATATTTTAAGAGCTAGAAGCACTTGTTCATGTTCACTACTGTAAGACACATCTCTTCTACTCCAAGCTCTTTGGTTTAAATATTTTTGGAAGAGGTGATATGGACCAAACCAGGAAAAAAGTCTAAGTAAATATGGGTACTAAATTTCATGCCTCAAGCGCTATGGGCACTTGTTCGATGGAATAGATGTGTTTCACAGTTGAGAAGATGAACAAGTGCTTATAGCTTTTAAGGTGTGAATTTTAGAGCCCATATTTATTGTGGTTCGTACCTCCACCTCTGAAAGTTGCCTACCGTACAATCTTCGCAACAAGAGTACCAGAAAATTTATTTCTCTGTCAAAGCTAACAGAACGATGTTCGCTTCTAACTTTCGGCACGGTCGTTTCCGGATCAGGGTTCCTTACCTCAAATTGATATGTTTCTCTTCTCCACCGTCCCTGAAAGTTTGTGACATCCTCAAGGAATCTCGCTGTATGCACGCGATGTAGGCAATCGAAAGAGTTTTCAAAAAAGATTTTTTCAATTTTAAGAAGTTGAAAAATTAAATTTATAAAAAATATCTCAATGTTGACTTCTGTTTCTTAAACAACTCCCGCCTTGGGAGCAGATGACGCAAAGTTGAGTTAAAAAAGTCCCTGTGCCTTTGAGGTTACTCCGTCAAATGGTCTTTCTGTTTTGCAACTGATAAACATAGCTGGTCTTTCAGATGAAGTACGGTATAGCATACATTTGCCAATGCCTTTCCTCTTTTGAAAACATCGTCGTTTTTCCACTCTTCTGTTTCAGAGTTATGAATTATTAATAGCTATTTGAGGTGGATAAGTATGAAACACTTTGCATTGACATCAAATATTTCAACAGCATCTCTAAAATCAAAGAAGTCAGTTGTATGCATTGGCATTACATGCCATGGATTCATAGGATTAGCTGACTAAATCTTGTGTAAATCTTGTGGACAAGAGCCTCGCTTACCTTTCTTCGTTTCTCTGTAATTGTAAAATGGCTATCGCAGCTGAAAATTTTCTTGTTATCTCTTCAAACAAACCCAGAGGAATGGAGGAAGTCTCAGCATGGCACTTGGAACCACTGCTTCGCACGAAGATCGTGCACCTTCTAATAATGAATATTTGAAAAACTTTCTCTATGGTTTGACACGTGGAACTAATCTAGGTATTGCAACAGAGTGCCAAAACACAAAATCACTGGAAACACGTTTTTGAAAAAAAGTAGCACTTAGAACGTTTTCAGTTTCCACGCTTCGAATGTTCTTTGTCGCCTTGCCACAATCGCAGTGGTTGATGTGAAGGCAACACGTAAAATTACACAGTAAAGTACAAAGTTGTATGTTCTTAGACAAACTTTGTATCGCTTTTTGAGGAACTACAGCACCATATCGTCCAACTTTTTTCTATAGGTCGGCAATAGTGTGACGGTGAGTTTTATAACCTACGTATGTGAGGTATCCCCACAAGGAAAGACAGACGAAGATAAATCAGGTGATCGAAGAGGCCACAATCTCTACGAAATCACTTGTTGATTATAACACTGAATCAGCAATGCCGTAACACTGCCCTGCTGAAACCAAGTGTATCTGGTTTACAAGTTGTTGCACCATATGAGTCTAACACCCACTGTTCACTGTGCCATCAACGAATGTGAACAAGATTCGCCTACGTGACACTGCACACCAAAAGCCCCCTTTTTTCCGTGTGGAGGTAACTACTGCAGATCATATGGGTTTATCTACCTCAAATGCGTGCGTTCTTTGCACTCACGTAACTCACATACACTGCAAATCAACGTGGAACCAAGCGTAGTCAGACCAAACCGATCATCGAGTTGCACACCTAGCGATACAGATGACATGAACCACCTACAGAATGTCGCTCATCTTCCATAGTCTTCAGGTGACGACTCATCAACAGCACCAATTACTTAAACGCTAGCGCTGTGCCATGTAGGCATTGCCAATGGAGAAACCAGACTGGTTGTAAAAGCTGACATACAGACTTCGTAGGACTCAAGGAATATGCAGCTTGCAACTCGATGAACTTTCCTGGTGTTGACACTCTCTGTGGATCACGTTTGGCTGCATCTGCTACGAGTTCCTATCTTCTGAAACTTGTACAGCCACCGAGCGAGGCTGCACATTGAAAACACACTTGATTCGTATTCGAGAGGACGATGGTTCAAATCCTCGTCCAGTCATCAAATTCCAATGATTTCCTAAAATTAAGACAAATACAGGGATGATTCAAAGGAGCGACATCTTTCCCGATACTTCTCCAATTCCAAGTTGGGCTTTTTCGTCCCTAATGACCTTGTCGTCGACGGAACGTTAAGTTCTAAGCTTCTTTCCTTCTTTTTTTAGTACAGTCGTCTGATGGTGAACTTTTTTTATGCATCCTAACAATACTTTTCTGTGAAGACGTTCTGAGCCTCGGTATAACTGTGGATCAAACGTCCTGAGTGACAATGTCTGGCCTAATCTGCAACACATATCTTCTTCAGTTAAACAAGGATGAAACTAGCAACAAAAATAAAACGTCTATAAGGTTGCAACAGTTTCTGAAACGTCGGACTAGTACACCGACGCCCCCACATCGGCCACTTTCCACAATATTGGCAGCGTTGTAGGGTGTCCCAAGAGCGCCAGACAAACATTCAAAAGAACACATTCACCAAGTCGCGAGATGGCAGGTCACAGATCAGACTATCCCTACACAGTCTACCGCCAGACATGTGACTGCAGGGCAGTGCTGTACTGGTCGCATGTTTTCGGGAACTCATAGAAGAAGTGGCGATGGGCTGTAGTTTGTGGTTGAGCATGCATGTACAGTTGATGAATCTTCTTCACAGCTGCGAAACGACGCTGCGGGTGACATTTAACTCCTAGCCCGCATCGCGGAGACTTAGGTCGACCTCTAGCCCACCACTAATCTGGCCGTGCATAATGTCATCCTACTGACTTATCTGTGCCATCCTGCTTCACTACGACTCGATTATGGTGTTCTGAACCCTCAAACATGCAGACCAGTACACTCAAGAGAGAAAAAAAGGGAAAAAACAGTAGAGACTATTAAAACATTTGTGGTGAACACCTTGAGCACGTCATGTCATTTAATTATGCAGGTGTAATACTAAGAATGGAATAGGTCTAATACTTAAAATGAGCACTAATCGAGACGAATGGAAGACTTAGATATCTTGAAGGGGTTCTGGGAAAATGCAGTGCATCTGTAAACGAAATCGTATACAGGTCGCTCGTGCGAGCAATTCTAGAGCATTGCTCCAGCGTTTGGAGCCTTTATCAAGTAGGTGCGACGTCAGACATCGATTTTATTCAGAAACGTGCTGATTCGATCGTAAAGAAGTTGGTATAGCCTACACGAAAGTGTAGATGCTCTTGAATCTTACATAAATGTTTCGAAGAGAGGTGACTTAGTTCTCTCGAAACACAGTTGGATAAATTTGGAAAACCAGTATTCGCGGCAGACTGTAAAGCTGCTATGTTGTACCAGCGTATATTTCGGGGAGAGATCATGAGAATACGATAAGATAGAACCGGGCGCGTACAAACGTATACAGACAGTCACTTTTCTCTCGCTCAATAGGCGAATTGGTAGAAGTAGGAAATCGCGTCAGCCACGTACTGTGTAGTATGTCTGCAGATGTAGACACGGACTGCTGTAGCCACACCGGTGCACCTTGCGTGTCAAGTTATTCCGTGTTATCCCACCACACGTCAGTCCGCACGGATTACCCATCAGCCAATGTGGTTTCGTGGTTCTCGAAAACCCCTTGACTTATGGACATGAGTGTGTGACGAACTTCGTATGTGGAACCTTCCTGGGAGGATTTCACCACACTGCATTCTTTAAATGCACTGGCTGAAATACTCAGCAGTCTATCTCCGTTTGTTATATATAGTGAGTCTCGGGCAGAAGGGACATCTCTCGTATTTCACAACCGCTTCAAGATATAGAAACTATGTTTTATGTTTTATGTGGTAATTCGTAACGGGGCGAGTATTTCACCACGTTCTCAATGTAGATTTACGGAACGAGGCAGGGTTCTGGCTGAAACAATGGATTCACAAAGATGGGGGCTAAAATCCCTGATTCTCTCTTCCAGCCAAAATCAGCACAGTTATCCTTGACCAGTTCGTCCCCTACGGTAGTCCAATCCGAGCTGGTGTCCGTCTTTAATGTTTCAACATTGACGGACGTTAAATTCTAACCTTCCTACTTTAGCTTACTTGCAACTTCTTATGAACGGAAACACTGAAACATCGATGCCTCATTTGAGAGGAAATATGTCCTTACTTAATATTATTCGTGAGATCTTAATAAAGGAAATTTAGCGAAGTGATGTTTTGCGAAATTTCCCCCAAAACTATACCGAAACCAAACATTGACAAAACACACACAGCGCTGTCTGTACTCTGGTATACCACGCCTGCGAGGAATAGATGGGTCTGAAATTGTGCTGTGTCGGCCTATTTGGCTCATATCCCATCTTTCTTAATCGAACTTTAATACCAAATGTAACATGCATTATGTAGTACTCCTATTATTCAAGACCTCTATTCGTTATATTTGTAAAAAAAAAATACTCCCATATATCTTCAATATTTCGTCAGATAAAAAAATTAATAGTAGTAACTATACCACTAAATACTGAGCTTTTCAGTTCTTTTTCACTTTTTGAAAATATTATTTCGAAATATCTCGAACCGTTTGTGAAATATAAGGGGCACCCTCATCACGACTTAGACCCTATGTATATATCAACAGTTACAAAGCAGCACAAACCATATAGGAAATAGTGGCATGCAGAGATCAATAACTCACAAGAGAAAGAAGTATAACTCGAGCTGCGGGAATGTGTCATACATAGATTATCCCAGAAGCTGAAGGTGACACTGAATTTAAGCAACGAAGTACCTCATGAAGAAAGGCATGATGGTGGGGGCGAGGAAAGTCCACCTTCCTTAAAAACATAATCACTGTGATTTAAATTATCCATGTTTCATAGAAATGTTTGAGGTCTGCGACTTTTTTATGAAATAATTTCTACTGCTTCACTCACAATTTACTAATATTTAATTAGCATGATTCGTTTCGGCGGCGTGCTGCCATCAGAAGGTCTTGATAATCACATTTGCATTACATTACATTAATCATAAATAGCATAAGGATTATTTGTTGGTTGTGCCCTGAGGTTATACATCGAAATATAATCCTGTACTTAAAAAACATTTATTTTAATACTTACTATAACTGGGTTTTATGATGCGTTATTTGTGAAATTATCCTGTTAAAGTACACATTAAAATAAATGTATCTTCTTGTACAGGGTTGTATTTTGATACGTAACCTCATTGGCACACCCAGCAAATGAATCTCAGCACACTTCAGATTAATGTAATTTTCATGTACGTGTAACAGCACTAGATGATGACAACATGTAGCTGAAATGCGTCATGATAATTACATAATAGTGAAAAGTGACGGAAGGGGAAGAAATTAATTCATAAACAATCACCGTGAGTCATCAGTGATTTCAGAGAACATCAGTGCGTCTAAGTAGTGAGCCCTCGTAGTCTGATATGTTACCTGACTGCAGATAGAAAAATATGGAGAAATACCCATAATTCATAACGTAGTTTTCTCGTACCTGCTATCAAATTTGGTTTGTGTGAGTGAAAAACTCCTCTTGGTCTAGAATGGGTCTATTCCATGAGATTCAGTCACGCATAGGTTCATAGTTTCGATTATACATTTATTTATACAGGCCAGATACATGAATGTGTTGTTATTACAGTTATTATAGTCTTATCGCCTCTGAGCATTCGCGCAACCTTCTCATTGTTGTTTCCTTCTTTGCGATGATGCTTCAACTCCTTCCTTTAGGCGTCTTTTTATTACGACACATTTTATACGTTATTTAACTGATCCCTCTCAAACCCAATGGCAGCTATTGTCAGTAGCAGTGCATCATGGTGTTAAGACAATTTCCTATCTCCTGATACACACTGTTCTTCTTAATGTTGTTGTTGTGGTCTTCAGTCCTGAGACTGGTTTGATGCAGCTCTCCATGCTACTCTATCTTGTGCAAGCTTCTTCATCTCCCAGTACCTACTGCAACCTACATCCTTCTGAATCTGCTTAGTGTAGTCATCTCTTGGTCTCCCTCTACGATTTTTACCCTCCACGCTACCCTCTAATACCAAATTGGTGATCCCTTGATGCCTCAGAACATGTCCTACCAACCGATCCCTTCTTCTGGTCAAGTTGTGCCACAGACTTCTCTTCTCTCCAATCCTATTCAATACTTCCTCATTAGTTATGTGATCTACCCATCTATTCTTCAGCACTCTTCTGTAGCACCACATTTCGAAAGCTTCTATTCTCTTCTTGTCCAAACTAGTTATCGTCCATGTTTCACTTCCATACATGGCTACACTCCATACAAATACTTTCAGAAATGACTTCCTGACACTTAAATCTATACTCGATGTTAACAAATTTCTCTTCTTCAGAAACGCTTTCCTTGCCATTGCCAGTCTACATTTTATATCCTCTCTACTTCGACCATCATCAGTTATTTTTCTCCCCAAATAGCAAAACTCCTTTACTTCTTTAATTGTCTCATTTCCTAATCTAATTCCCTCAGCATCACCCGACTTTATTCGACTACATTCCATTATCCTCGTTTTGCTTTTGTTGATGTTCATATATGAGGTATCAATGTCTCTAGTGGAAACATGACAAAAATACTACAGGAAATTCTGAATGAACATGGGCCTCATTTTTGTTCATTTGCCCGTTATCCAAATGCGATCGTAAGTAAAAAAAATGGGGACAACAAGAGTTTCCGTGATCCAGTTTCATTCAACAGACAATTACAATGATACGCACTGCACGTATTTCTTCGATGGAGGTGTCCTGGTGTTGTAGAGCAAGCCTCAGATTCAGCCGCAGAGAATCCCTAAACAGCCTGAGTTTGTTTTCGTCTCTAACAGTCTAGACGTCCCTTTGTAATATTTATTGCATTTGTCGTGTGAAATGCTGACCGATCCTATCATTTGTGATTCTCCTACCACAAAATGCTTCTGTGATTATCTGCCGAGAAGTGAATCACTGACATGCTCTCGATATAGCCCTACCACACATACTGATTTCCATCTCTTCTGTGGTAGGCATTTAGAACACTAACGGTCAGCCTATGTCTTTAACGTTGTTTGAGGACTCAAACAGATTTCTTTTCTAATGACACCAATGTCTGCCAGTTCCCGACGAAAAAAGTGACAAGAGCCACAGTGTGTCAGCATAATTACAAGTTTATAAGAGGTATTACTAGGTAACCTTTTTAGGCATGCTCACAGCCAGATAACCTGTAAACTATATTTTCCTGATACCTCTCATTTAGCTATGTCACTTCAGCGGCAACGAAGTGTCCAGGTAAACTGTCCCCCATTAAAAATGCATAACGCCCATGTGATGTCTTTAGCTCTACTGACGTACTAATGATAAGTGGCATGTAAAATACAAACGAAAGTCGAGATCCAGTTCTTTGTAGAACTACCAACAACTACCACCATATCTCTGGTTCAAGACTGCATGGTAACTGAAGAAAGAAGTAAGTTCTAAATGAAAGCACGAACGATCATTTCTGCAAGCAAGTTTTTATTTAATACTGTCATCAAGCCCTCATAACGTCAGCGACAGGTGAGAATATGAATAGAACAATGTTTTTTCCCCTTATGATTGTATACAATTTTAATATTATCCATTTGTTGCTAATAGTTAGTACGACCAGCACTGACTCGGTATGTCCTTGGAATGCATGCGTATAGTAATGCATCAGCTGATTTCTGAATACTGGTGAAGGAATGGCTGGCTCTTTTTCCGGAACCCCGACCGATAACCGCGATATCAGCCTGTCACTATTCGGTGACAAAATATGTTCTGTGCCCCAAATCTTCAGCCAATTATGTGAAGTGCCTTTCCATCGTACAGCATTGCGGCCAGGGTTGTAATTTGTCTGAGTGCCCCCAGCGAAGAAGAAGAGGCCGCTATTATTAGCATCCTGCCTGCCACCAGGGACTTGAGTGCCGCTGAACTTAATTTACGTGCCTTTGTTTGAAAGTTGCAATTACACAGTAAGAATTCAGCGTTTTGCCCCATCTTCATGGTGTGAAATTAAAATATTTCATATTCTCTAAAATCAGAAGCATGAATACATGCACAGTAATTACAAACGAATTTTGTGTCCAACTTGGCATCAATAGTTGGTGGACAGACCTCCCGTTCCTGAACCTAGTACGACATTTTATTACTAGCTTTTCTATCTGAATGTAGTCGCCCAGTGATTGAAAATATAAATAAACCTTCTTGCGTAGTTTTCCTGCAAGAAAAGACAAGTATTTCTTCAGTCGTTACCTTATGAACACCAAAAACCTACCGTTCTTTGAGTTTGTATACCTTACCACTATGTTAAATTTCTTTGCATGTCTAGCTTGAGAATCGTTTTCCTTCGCATGCGTATACAAATTTGCATTATTCTGTGACCACCGTATGCGCAGTGTGATGTGGTGTATGGTTACCGAGAAAAGGAAGTGTTCAACAGTGTAACAGACTACTTAAACGTTCTGGTCGTCTACAGGATGCAGCTACAAACTAACTTGGGCTATTTAACACCAGTTGAAACGCAATTTTTTTATGCGCTTTCAGGATAACTGAAACTAAGGATACCGGTACGGTGTTCAGTTCCCTCCTAACATGCGAAGAAATAGAATGCATATTGCCTCGCGTGCAGCCGGATTTGTATTTCACTCTCCTCATTATACCAGGTCTCTACCGTAACAGTTGTCAGACGCATTATCTCTAGCGTTAGGATAGATATTTGTAAGTTCGCATTCTAAATGTGTAAGTGGATTCAACCCAAAGAAATGCTGTTAACTATATGTTTCACATTAGACACCAAGGGTTAACATAACATGTCAGTTTGTTTCTTGTTGCAAAGAAAATGTTTTTGAGATTGAATTTTGGTTGTCCAAATTAGTCTAGTACGATATTCGGCTTAACGATTTATATTAACAAGGAGAGCAAAACACGACGTACATCCATTGCACCAGCAGCGACTGAGTAGGAATGGGATGAGTTCGGCAAAGAAGACATGACGAATTATTGTTTAGCGTATAGACGACTGACAGAAGACACTGGAGCTGACTGTTTTTTTTTTCAGCATGGTACGAGGGTCATTCAATAAGTAATGCAATACATCTTTTTTCTCAGAACATTTATTGTTAAGAGTCAGAATTTTGTGATAATATACATCAAAATGTCTTGTCCATGTTCTATTTTTCTACGTAGTCTCCATCACGTGCTATGACGGTACGTCAACGTTGTGGAAGAGCATGTATTCCCTGCTGGTAAAGGCTCTTGTCCTAAAAGAGTAGCCATGTTTTCACTGCATGACTGACACCCTCGTCATCTTCAAAGTTTGATTCCCGTAGAGAATATTTAAGCGGCCCAAACAGCTGAAAGTCCGAGGGTGCCAGGTCTGGACTGTAGGATGGATGAGGCAAAGATGTCTAACCCAATTTGGCGTTATGTTCCCGGGTTTTCAGACTTCCGCGTGGGCGTTCATTATCGTGTTGGAGCAAGATTTCCTCTGGCCTCTTGGTCTATCGAACACGTCGGAAATGGTTTTTGAATTTATTCAGGGTCTTCACGTTTACCTCTGAATTGGTGGTTGGCCCTCTTGGCATCATATCCACGAGAATGACGCCATTACAATCCCAGAAGACTGTCACCATGACTTTTCCGGCAGAGGGGTTTGTCTTCATGGGCGATGCTAGAAGTCGGTCAAGGGGGGGGGGGGGGCTAATTGGGGGGTGGGCTAATTGGGGGGTGGGGGAGGAGGGTGTTTAAGAGAATGGAATATCGCTTAACAAAAGGACAAAAGGAGAGTTGGGGTCCTCAACCGACAAATTGGCAGAATTTGGTGTTGCTTAAAGTAGTTTTTGGTAACTGTTTTGGAGTAGTACAGGTTAAGAAAAACTTATTTTAACGTGGGAGATTTTATAAGTTACATAAATCACAAAAAAGGTCAACTTACAACATGTAAATTGTCATTAATTATCTGGATACAGAAGATGATATGAATGTAAAAGCTCTAAATTGATATGAATATAAAAAAAATCTGTAACAAAATTCACTGGATATTTCCGTCTTCTGCCCAATTTGTCATGCTCATTCGTCTCTGTTTCTTTTTACTGAATACGTCAACGATATTTTCAATGTCTATATCTCTTTCTTTATGGATATTTGCCGGAGCCAATCCATTTAGTCTCACCTGCCCCATTGTTTTACGCAAGTAAGTCTTTATTCGTCTCAGAGTAGAAGAGAAAGTTCAGGACCGATGTTGGTAACAGGAATAGTCCCAAATATTTGAAGTAAAACATGTACATTTGGGAAAAAAGCTTGTCACAGTTCTTTAAAACTTCAGTTGCAGTTTCAAGTCTTTACTTTCATCAATCCACTTTCTCTTCACCGGCCGCGGTGGTCTCGCGGTTCTAGGCGCGCAGTCCGGAACCGTGGGACCGCTACGGTCACAGGTTCGAATCCTGCCTCGGGCATGGATGTGTGTGATGTCCTTAGGTTAGTTAGGTTTAAGTAGTTCTAAGTTCCAGGGGACTGATGACCACAGCAGTTGAGTCCCATAGTGCTCAGAGCCATTTGAACCATTTTTGAACCACTTTCTCTTCTATAGTTTAAGCTCTCCTGTCATTAAAAGCGAAGAACTCTCCAAAAACTGTTCATAATTCTTGGATGCCTCGATCACTTCATCCTCATTGTATTTTAAACGGTATGCAGGAATGAGACCTTCAAGTGGTGCGAAAAACTTGGGCGTCGTCAGCACTGCAACGCGTCTACAGAAATGTGTGTGCCCGGGAAAATAACACCATTTCACCCAGGTGTCAGGCGATTTAGAAGTTTTTGTCTTGGGTTAGCAATTTAAGTGTTGGTAGGGGTACCCGGCATATTTAGCTTTCTCGATTATTGTAAGTGATAAATTAATATAAATCCAATGTGTATTAATAAATAATAAGACGTACATTTTAATTTAAATGATATTTACTGGTTTAAATAGTAAACTATTTGCCGCTCTTATTCATTTGTTAAAATGTGTTTGAAATACATTGCAACCTATATTGCTACATAATTATTAAAAAAATTGAATCTGTTGAAGTAATATATTTGCCGATTTCTGAAGTCATTTTATCCTGTGTAATATGATACTCTATTTGGGGAGGGGTGGGGGCGACAGCCCCCATGGCGCCCCCCTTGCCACACCCCCGCCCTTCATTGTTGTCTTGAATTTCTTCTTTTGTGGTGAATAAGGATGATGCCACTCCATGGACTGCCATTTTGTTTCTGGCGCAAAGCATTGCACCCAGCTTTCGTCCCCGTAAAGATCGGTGACAGAAAGGCCTCTCTCTGGGTCTCAAAACGCTCCAACAGCTCAGATGAAATGGTATTTCTTTAAAACTTGTGGTCCGCTGTGAGCATTCGTGGAATCCATCGTGAGCACCTCTTTGATTATCCGAGAGTCTCGATCATTGCAGACGTACTTCCAATGCTGACCGACAGCTGTAGAGCCAAATGTCGAGATGTGATGCGCCGGTCGGCACGAATAATGGCACCCGCACGATTCAGCATGTCTGGATGTCTGGATATCTGGAGTAGTGGCTGTGACCGGACGCCCCGAGCGTGGCTGATCATGGAGCTGCCGGCTGCAGTGGCCGAGAGTTTCTAGGCGCTTCAGTCTGGAACCGCGCGACCGCTACGGTCGCAGGTTCGAATCCTGCCTCGGGCATGGATGTGTGTGATGTCCTTAGGTTAGTTAGGTTTAAGTAGTTGTAAGTCTAGGGGACTGATGACCTCAGAAGTTAAGTCCCATAGTGCTTAGAGCCATTTGAACCATTTTTTTTTTATCATGTAGCTCTGTTTCCGCATTTTCTGAGGCTGTAGCATTCTGTACCCATCGCCCAACTGTACTCCTATCAACTGCAGCATCGTCATGCACTGCACACAAACTTGTATAAATGTTCACCACGGTCCTTTTTCTGCACACAAGAAATCCATAACAGCACGCTGCTTTCAACGTGGGGCGTATGTAGACGTCATTTTCACGCTGTACTACGGCTCTGCCATCTGCCAGAACGGTTCGAAAATTCACGGGCACACAGAACAAACATCAGATGTGAAGCAGAAACAATGACGTTTGTCTATATATGTTAATGGCTTTTAAAAATGTGAGGCGTTACTTATTGAACGACCTTCGTAAAATAAAGTAATTATTGTGTTGGGATGTGGGAAATCATACTCCAGTCCGATCAGTGAAAATCTTCTCAAGGTGATATTGTTCCGGTCTGCAATAGTGCAATGGCTCACTCTCCACCAGTCTCTAATGCAGTCAATTAACATCAGTGAGCATTTGACGGGCACTAAACGCCCCTTCTCGTATCGTGCACCAAGTCGCGCCACGATGCTTACCTACTACCGCCAAGTATCAGAGAAAGCCAGTCGCTACCCAATCACTTGATATTCTCCTTATTTTGCCGTCTCTGTTAACACACATCACGAACTGAATATCGCCACGGACTACTTCAACACCGCTCTCTCGAATGGGAATACAGAATTCAACTTAATTTTTTTTTTTGTTGTTAAGAGAAATAAACCGTCGTTTTTCGTTGACAATGGGCGTCACGCATAAGCAATTCGCGTATTTTAGGCTGACATCCACATCGCAAAAACTAAATTACAGATATCTGATGAAAGGTGCGACGAATCACTCGCCGGAGGGAGGCCCGGTTTCAGAGAGGGCGTGGGCGTTGCCGGGGATCGATCTTGGGTATAAATAGCGGCGCGCTGTCAACTGTAGCGCTCAGTTGATTCGAGTCCAGCCAGCGATCACGTCTGGGCTCGTCACTGGTGTCCCCTGAGGCAGGCGATCGAGGCAGCCTCTGAAACAGAGTGCAGGAGTACGGAACCGCCATTCCCGCGAAATTCCGTGAAATACACAGTCTGTCGAATCCTCGGAAAATACTTCAAACAACGAACATAATTCACACACACCTGCACAGTACAACAGTTCATAAACGGAGCATTCAAGGTTATTGCAGACTAAGTCACCTCCGATTTTGTGGGTAAAGGAACACGTACACTCAGTCGCAAAAGTATTCGGACAGTGAGAAGTTTCACAATGAGTACTCGAGAAACGCTGACTATGGAACCCAAACATACTTATTAGCAATATATATGCGTAACAACATTAATTACATAAGAATTATTGTATTATTTCGTTCCCAAAACATAAAGAACAGAAAAATTAACAACAAAAATGAAACATCCTGCACACACTGCTGCTACAAAAGTATTCGGACACTGTCTAATAAATGTTCATAAGTTGTACGACGAAAATGTCAATACCTTGTGGATCCACCTTTCATTTTCAATACCTCCTCCAATCTACTAGGCATACTTTCCACGAGTTTTTTTCGTGAAATCTGGGCCTATATTTGCCCATTCTTGGCGCAGTTTCTCTTTCAAGATCTCCTTCGTATAGATGTTGTCCGCGCGGAGGGTCCTTTTCAATTTATCCCACAAATGTTCGACTGGGTTAAGGTCTGGTGATTGGGGAGGGTGGTGCAGTACTTTAGGGCAATTGAAGAGCAGTCACATTTGTACAATATGCGCGGTATGCTTGGGATCATTATCCTGATAAAAAATGAAAGTTGTTCGCAATACCTAGATGTCGTGCACCATGCTTCAAATGTCCTCGCAGTATATTCAAATACGCTTCCTTGTTCATCGTATCATCAATGAACACTAAATCAACCACACCATTGCCGGACATGCATCCCCACACCATGATGCTCCCACCTCCAAACTTTACTGTTGGTTTGAAGTTCCTGGGACTGAGCTCTTCATTTGTTTTTCGCCACACGTTTACCTTTCCGTCGCCTTGCCATAATGCAAATTTACATTCGTCACAAAAAATCACCCGATTCCACCAAGCCTGATCGTATTCGGCGTAATCCCTCGCAAACTGCATACGTTTCTTCTGGTTCACTGCATTTATGAATGGCTTTCGCAGTGCCACTCGACCATGGTACTGCGATCGTCGTAGTACTCTCCGCACGGTTTCCGGATGAACTTTTATACCAAGGTCTCCCACCACCTCACTTGCAATTCGTGTGTCAGATATTTTCGGATTCTTTTGTACATTTCGCACAATCACACGATCATCTCTCTGTGAAAATGTCCGTGGCCGTCCTGTACTGCAACGGAATTCCAATCGGTCTTCTATCTCGAACCGTTTAATAATGTCGTGAACTGTACTTTTCTTCATGTTCACTACTGCGGCAATTTCCCTGCAGGTTTTCCCCTTCGCGTGATGATAAACGACAAGTTGTCTTTGCTCTAACGTAGAACACTTCCCTCTGCGTCCCATCGTCGACATCTACAGGCTCGCGATACGTGTTTACTAATCATCGCTATCGTCTCGCGGCAATATCGGACACACTGTAGTCGCTTCAGTCTGTGTGCGTCTCGGAATGAGCTATTCTCTCACGTTGTCCGCCTTTGTCCGAATACTTTTGTTGCACCTTCCCATGCCCTTTTCAGGAAATATTACGTAACAGACACATGTCCAACAACAATTCTTCGTATTTGACGCGTGTTTCACGTTGCGACATCGTACCCGGAGTCCCAAATACATTACAAAGTGCAATTTCTGTATTTGTTCATGTGGAAAACTGTAAAATAATGCGCCGTTACGTGCTGTCCGAATACTTTTGCGACTGAGTGTATCTTAGTTTTATGCTCAGAGCAGTTTTTTTTCAGTTTAATCGAAGGACTTCAGACATTTGACTGCAAAGTCCAGTTTTGTACCATCTCTGGCAATGGAATGCCGCATCACCTAGACGATAGTCGCCGTTGAAGTTTTAGCAATAATTGCTCCAACTGAAGTGCGAACCGTCAGCTTTCCATTGCAAAAACTAAACTTCGATCACTCGTTTTGTCTCCACTAGAGACACGAAATTACGTTTCTTCTGTTCACAATACAGAATTTAGGCTAGTTATGAAAACAAAGAGTCTTAGCGAAAGAAAACAGCAATAGGTTTTTTGCAAGCTAGACAATAGTAAATCATATGCAGGTTGTATTTGAACAGCGCTACACCGCTGTCTTTCAATAGCTACACAATAGAACTTCCTGTCTAAGAACTCCTATGTTCGAAGTGACTTCCAAACTACCAGCGCTGGAGTGAATTGCGTCGACAGAACAGAGACTATTTCTACGTTAGAATGGCTGTGAGGATGTAGAGGACTGACTTATTTCTTTCCACTTTCTGTTGTTCTACATTTGTACGAAATATTTTTTAAAGTGAAACAGTTCTAAATACCAAGGTTGATATGATGTTCCTTAATGTGAAAACCAGATCATGCTGCAATTTGCCATTTTTCACATGCATAGATCTTAGGTATGCTTAGACATTTCTTCCTTGTTTTGGTGTCAGGCATATGTTCTCACAAGGGAACCTCCTCATCGCACCCCCCTCAGATTTAGTTATACGTTGGCACAGTGGATAGGCCTTGAAAAACTGAACACAGGTCAATCGAGAAAACAGGAAGAAGTTGTGTGGAACTACGAAAAAAATTAGCAAAATATACAAACTGAGTAGTCCACGCGCAAGATATGCAACATTAAGGACAGTGTAAGCTGAGGAGCGCCGTGGTCCCGTGCTTAGCGTGAGCAGCTGCGGAACAAGAGGTCCTTGGTACAAGTCTTCCCTCGAGTGAAGAGTTTACTTTTTTTTATTTTCTCAAAGTTATGATGTGTCCGGTCGTTCATTGACATCTCTGTTCACTGTAATTAGTTTAGTGTCTGTGTTTTGCGACCGCACTGGAAAACCGTGCGAATAGTAGACGAAAGGACGTGCCTCTCCAATGGGAACCAAAACATTTGATCGCAAGGTCATAAGTCAACCGATTCCTCCACAGGAAAACACGTCTGATATATTCTATACGACACTGGTGACGGCATGTGCGTCACACGACAGGAATATGTTGTCGACCCACCTAACTTGTACACTTGGCGAACGGGTAAAAAGATTCTTCTACCTTGCCCGATTTAGGTTTTCTTGTGGATGTGAGAATCACTCCCAAAAAAGTGACGAAAACATAAGAGTTTGTCACATAAACTGCAACGCATGAATGCAACAGCTTCACAGTCGCACAGTTTTCCGTATGCTCTGTCAAAACATATTTTTTAACGTTTTCAAATTTTACCGTGTGTAGACCATCAAATCCCGCATATGTCCAAGCAAATCTGAACATGTCCTGGAATTTTGGAGAGCGAAGTTGATTGTGTGTGAGTGCCTGAACTTCGATAATTGTCTGAAAATAAAAAATTAAACTTTTCACTCGAGGGAAGACTTGAACCAAGGACCCCTCAAGCCGCAGTTGCTCACGCTGACCACGAAACCACGACGCTCCTGAGCGTACAGTATTCCTGACGTTGCCTATCTTGCGCATGGACTACTCAGTTTGTATATTTTGCTTATTTTTTTCATAGTTACACCCAACTTCTTCCTGTTTTCTCGAACGATCTGTGTTCAGTTTTTAAGGCCTATCCACTGTGCCAACTTATAACTAAATCTAAGGGGGGTGCGATGGGGAGGTTCCCTTGTCAGTAAATGTAACAGTATTTCTAGTACACTCTGTATAACTGCAATTTACGTAACAACAGACAATGTAACATTTAGCGGCGCTAGCGGATACATGTAAGATGAAAGCATATGTGTAGAATATGCCATTCCATTTCGGTAGTTTTTCTATGAATATGTTTCCTGAAAAACGCAAGTTAACAACAGTGAAATGACGAGGAGGCTTCTGCGTACTGAGCTAATCACCACATTCTCTTGGTAGGGTTCATGATTTACTGAAACGAAATTAAGACTGCAGATTTACACAGCAAAAGGTAAAAGTAAATCTGTCCTCAACCCGATCTATAAAGCGCATTACTTAGCACGGTCGAACTGCAGGTGGCATGCCTTCGGCTTCCTGCGACACGATAGTCAAAAAATGGCTGTGAGCAGTATGGGACTTAACTTCTGAGGTCATCAGTCCCCTAGAACTTAGAAGTACTTAAACCTAACGAACCTAAGGACATCACACACATCCATGCCAGAGGCAGGATTCGATCCTGTGACCGGAGCGGTCGCGCGGTTCCAGACTCTAGCGCCTAGAACCGCTCGGCCACCCTGGCCGGCGACATGATAGTCGTCCCACCCAACACTTTATACAAGGTCTGACAAATTAACATAGATCTACTGGTTAACTTGCTTTTTCATATGCGCGCCTCCGAGAATAACGTCCTAGGATCGACTAAAGCCAAACTTCAGATTTTTGGAGTTTTAGGCTGACACTTTCTGTCACCAAACAACACTTCCCCACTTAATTTTGCCATTTTGTAGACCAGTATTTATTTATAATACAGAATATACTTTGGTTTTTTTAATGGTTGCTGGTCAAAGGTGGTTACTCAGAATTATTATCCCTGCGACAGGCCATCCGTAAGATTTCAGTGATCGTGTGGCTTAAAGGGTGCAGGACTGCTCGTAACTGCTGCGAATTTCGAAGAAAACCCTTTCTCGCGTGAAACGCTACGTGAAAGAAAAACGAACAATTCGTTTCGGCAGCATCCGTACCTATGAATCAGTTCGAAACGCAACGAACTATAAACACCTTTGCTTCAGTAACGCTGATTTATCTGCATTTGTTGTTTATCAGTCATTGAGATAAATTAGCGTTTGGACATTCCTCTTTACTTTTCAGTCTATACTTCCTCTTAAGTGTACCATGGAGAAGGATGTGATATAAAATCTAACATGCAGGAAACTATTCATTCCAGTATCAGAGTAAATCATAAGATTGTTTTCCTTGCTTCTGATTACTCTGTACGTATGTAACTTTCCCCTTATTTTCATAATGAAATCTGAGTACTTTATAAAATATTGTTGGTCATGAAATATTTGATTAGTATGTTAGCTGGTAATAATATTCTCGGATTTTCGGAAGCTGCATCTTACTTCATTGGTACCAGTATGTAAATCTCGTTGACAGTTATGAGCGTAGGCGGTAATTACCGTTGTTATCTCCTGACTTCACCCCTCATGTCCAACCCGATCGATGGACGACATTACATCAAAGCTCCTGCATAATCAGACCTTCGTTTCGTCATTATTTTCTCTCCAGCATTGCAGTGTATGTGGAAGATTCGTGTTCATTAGCCGTTCTCTTACACTTTTAGCTTTGTATTTCCCGTCTACTTCTCACTCCGAAAAGAAATACTATAGTGAGCAATCTCTTTTCTATCATCGGATCTGCAGCATTGCTTCCGTATAACTGTATCTGCGGGGCGTAAATGATAACTGTTTACTGTGCACCACAGTGGTGCAAGGGATGTCAGGACGAAAAACTTATATGGAAGTTTTGTTGTCTGTCAGTCTGCGAAACTAACTGAAATTGGTGTACAAAAGCCACCGCAGTAACTGCGCGTTCCCGCCTTGTGAGATTTTAAGTATCCTCTTGACCTCTCACGCCACCGGCTTAGTCGGTCTTAACCATTTGAAGCTCATTGTGTTCTCCACAGAAAGTACTTGAATAATTAACATACGTTGTTCTTACAAACACGCTTTGCAATATTGAGGTTCGTGTAATTTTTTTCACCGATTTTGTGAATTCCAACCGCGTGAAATTAATAATCAAATCTTTTTGTTTCTCTGGCATTCTTACTGCGAGACTACTGTGCTTGTAAGTGCTAAGTTTAGATTGATTTTCAAACTTAATTAGTTTCAAAAAAGTCTTTCTTTCTCTTCATTCATTCATTCTTCATTTTCTTCATTCTTCTTTTTCATTTTTTCATCAAGATTAAATTACTAGTGTTAAGAAAGTGAGAAATTCCAAATTCTGACTGACTAAGCCGGTAGTGTAAGAGGGAGAGGATACTCAAAATCGCTCACGACGTGCATGCACTGTAGCTTAGGTGGTTCTTGTAGGCCAGCTGGAAGTAGTTTCCTGACTTGATAGACCACTTGTGTCGTACATCAAGTTGTTCGACTCGACGTCTTCTAAACTACTGTGGTTCACTGTAAACAGTTGCCGGCCGGGATGGCCGAGCGGTTCTAGGCGCTACAGTCTGGAACCGCGCGACCGCTACGCTCGCAGGTTCGAATCCTGCCTCGGGCATGCATGTGTGTGATGTCCTTAGGTTAGTTAGGTTTAAATAGTTCTAAGTTCTAGGGGACTGATTACCTTAGAAGTCGAGTCCCATAGTGCTCAGAGCCATTTGAACCATTTTTGTAAACCGTTATTGTTTACACCGTGTGTGCCAACACCTTGCTAACAAAATTATCTTTCTCCTATGCTTTGTTGAAAATAAGTGAAATAACTCATCGGCACTTGTTTCCACACGTAATAGTACTTGTAGGAAGCCGAAAACTGAGTCAGTCGCCAGTGTAGCGTATTTAGGTGGTTTCAAGTGATGTGTATGCAGCTAGGAGATTCGCTGTTGTCTAAACATATTTACTTATACTACGTCCCCTTTATATTAGTCCGTAAAGCTCCTCGTTAAAATCTGCGAAAGAAAGTAAAAATAAACTTTGGAAATATCGGAATGTGGGCAGGAACGCCACCATTGGACGCTGGAAGCATGAAGAAAGGGCACCTGGAAGAAGGATTCGCGATAAACATTGTTGCACTTCCACAGTGATTCATCCTGCTTGGATGTTTACGTCGGGTCCTGACAGAGAGGTTATCAACAGCGCTACAGGAACCTACTATCCGATCCAGCGTATTCACAGCATCACCCAGGTATACAAATAATAAAATACCAAATACAGCGTTTTAATGTTGAGGCAGCCATACACAACTTCGAAGTAGAAGTGTTACGCTGGAAAGATCTGAAGAAGACCATAACGTTAGAAGCCGGTAATTCCCGATATTAAATCCCAAATGTGTCTGGATTAAATAATCTCGCATAGCTTTCCAACAGGAACTTAACTCCTCCCGAACAGGCCATGAAGGCCCAACTGTACCGACGGTACCGACCGGCCGCCGTGTCATCCTCAGTCCACAGGCGTCACTGGATGCAAATATGGAGAGGTATGAGGTCAGCACACCGCTCTCCCGTTCGTATGTCAGTTTTCCAACAGGAACTACATCTCTCAATAAACTCTGTGTCCACCCTTATTATTATTTTAAAGACATCGTTTCTGAAAATACTGATGTTTATAAGCACCAGTCATTATGGAATGTATAGTTGTGTTGTTTTTTTTCAGAAAATTTGTGTTCGTAACTTTAAAGTAATTGTATGTCTGTTTTTAGAGATAATAAACACTTTATATACCCTCTTATCGTCACAAATTTCGTCTCCTAATATCAAAGATACTTTGTCCAAGTGTGCAGAAGTTGTTAGAAAGTGACAGAAATCAGCAGCGTCGACACATCGATAGTGAAGTCGAATTAATCGTTGTTTTGAGCGCTATTTTAGCTCTACTGCACAGTGATATTCTGTGCAACACAATGTGTCGTTAGAATATTTGGTGCGATTACAGATATTGGAAAGCAAAGTCGAGAATGCATCGGTGACGATAGAAGGGAAATGGCCAAAATATCAGCAAACAAAGTAAACGCTCTCACAAACGTCTTATACTGCTCTTACGTAGCAGGCAGCCGCAGTACACGCCGAGATACACAAAAACAAAAAGAAACTACTCTAAGATGTCCGTGTATTTAAGTGAAGATATTTTTGTACCGTATATTTACGCGACGATGAGGTTATACCTCGAAACATGTTGCATAAATAAGACAACTGAGGCAAGGAGAAAAAGAATTGTGACAGTTAGCGGACTCCCGTAAAATCCGTTCATAAATATAAGCAAAGTCACAGTTAAATAACAATCATCATGGGTGGAAATGTGAAGTCACTCGGCGTTTTACACCCGAAGATATGTGACATTCACAAGGCACACGACAAAAGCGTCTGTTTTCTTTTTGCTGAGCCCCCGATTTCATTTGTAGTTCCACTCAGTAAATTTGAACGGGAACGTAGATAGATGTGTAACGAGGTTAAGGGGCTCCCCCAGCTGCTGACAGATGGCACCTTACAGGGAGCCGTCACTCAAGCCTAGCGGTTATTTACATAGCGTGAGTCAGCGGCGGCGCTATTGTCCGGCTGTATTGATTTGCCGGCCTGACCCAGCGGCACACGCCCCCTCGACCGGCCTCCGCCGTTTGTTCTGTCTGCACACTTCTACCTAGCTGGAGTCTGTACCGTTACATCTGCTCATCTCCGCCACAAACAGTTTTACCGAGTAGTGACTGCAGTTTCAACATAACTGCGGTGGAATATTTCTGGCGACCATTTGAATATAAAATAACTTCATTACGTCCGTTGCGGATGACGAATGTGATTTAAATTGGCGGTTTATGTAGGAATATTACGCAACCAGTCGCTTTTTTTTAATTTAATATGATTAATTGTACCACTAACTAGTTTTTGAGCCACTGCAGGCTCATCGTCAGATGGAGGTGTTCCAGGAACATTACCATGAGTCACTGCAGCCACTACGACCCTAGAGTTCTGCTGCACATGCTCCAGATAATGTTCCTGTAACGCCTCCATCGAATGAAGACCCTGTATAGGCTTGAAAATTAGTTAACGGCATAATAAATCGTCTCATATTTTTTTTAAAAAAAAAACAGGTTGTATATTATGATTAAATAAACAGACAAAACAAAATTATCTATACATTAAATATGTTTTGAGGAAATATGTTTTGGGTCGGACACATTTCCTCGTTCTCTCACATTACTCATGCTTACCTCTGTGCCTACGCTACAGTAAAACAATATGGTGACATTCAATGAGAACACATACAAGTTGCATCAACAATAGCCTTGTGTAGTTCACTGCAGGCTATAGGCCTCTTCCTGACTTCTCCTTACACACCGTCAAATGGGTTCTGCTTGTTTCTTCACGTCATCAATTTATTTTCCATTACGTCGTCCTTCAGTTTCTAACATAGCACTAGCAATCTAACACGGAATCTCCGTACTACATTTCCCATAATTTCTTCTCTATACACCCATCCAATCTCTATTCCATCTTCGTAACTATCACTATCACGTCCTAAACACTTGTATTTTCTCTTGTCCCTCCTTGCTATGCCGAATATGCAACTTTCCATTGTTTATTGGGCAACCAGCTCGTACATTTAATGTTTGTATAGCTTCTTTGTTAATCTTTACTATTTTCCAATAGGCATACTGGTTGTACATAATTTTGGTCTTATTGTATTTAATGGTCAGGTCTATTGCTACACTTGCTATATTCAGTTCATGCATATTTTACTGACGCTCTTCTGGATCTGAAGCATGCGAAACAATTAATTAATGGAAACCACTCCAGGTGCTATTGAGAACCTTATACAGTCGACTATTGGTTTCGATCTTTACATTAGGTAAATTCCAAGAGGTTCTGAAAACTGCCATAAAATAAATAGGCCAATAAATATTGTATACACTGAGGTGATAGGTCATGAGGTAGGGATATGTACACATACAGATGGTTCAAAAATGGTTCAAATGGCTCTGAGCACTATGGGACTTAACTGCTGTGGTCATCAGTCCCCTAGAACTTAGAACTACTTAAACCTAGCTAATCTAAGGACATCACACACACCCATGCCCGAGGCAGGATTCGAACCTGCGACCGTAGCTGTCACGCGGTTCCAGACTGTAACGCCTAGAACCGCTCGGTCACTCCGGCCGGCCATATAGATGGCAGAGTGTCGTATGCTCAAGGTATAAAAGGGTAGTGCATTGGCGGAGCTGTCATTTGTACTCAGGTGATTCATGTGAAATGGTTTCCGGTGCACGACGGCAATTAACTGAGTTCGAACGCGCAATGGCAGTTAGAGCTAGACCCATGGGACATGCCATTTCGAAAATCGTTACGGAATTCAATATTCCAAAATCCACAGTATCAAGAGTGTCTCGAGAATACCAAATTTCAGGCATTACCTCTCACCATGGACCAAACAGTGGCCAAAGACATTTCGTTAACGACCTAGAGCACCGGCGTTTGGGTAGAGTTGTCAAGTCTAACAGACAAGCAATGATGCGTGAAATAACTGCAGAAATCACTGTAGGACGTACGAAGCACCTTCCGTTAGGATAGTGCGGCGAAATTTGGCATTAACTGGCTATGGCAACAGACGCCCGACACGAGTAGCTTTGTAACAGCACGACATCGGCTGCAGCACCTCTCCTGGGCTCTTAACCATATGGGTTTGACCCTATACGAGTGGAAAACAGTGGCCTGGTCAGATGAGTCGCGATTTCATTTGGTAATGGCTGATAGGGTTCGAGTGTGGCACAGACCCCACGAAGCCATGGATCCAAGTTGTCAACAAGGCACTGTACAAGCTCGTGGTGGTTCTATAATGGTGTGGGCTCTGTGTGCGTGGAATGGACTTGGTCCTTTGGCTGTTCGCCAACTTGGAGACCATTTGCAGCCATTCATGTATGTTATGTTCCCAGACGACGATGGAATTTTTATGGATGACAATGTGCCATGCCACCGGGCTACAATTGTTCGCGATTGGTTTGAAGAACATTCTGGACAATTCGAGTGAATGATTTGGCCACCGAGATCTGTACTTCCTGTAGGGAGAGAATTTAAACCTAAAATGAAACAGTTGGTGTTGTTTCTATCTAACTCCCTGAACCATTACCACCAAAAATAAAAGTAAGTTGAAGCAAATTTCAGTTTCCCACACTCACCACATTCACGAATAATACGTTTTTCAACTAACAAGCACGCACATTTCAAGCTAATTAGTAATTTAAAAAAAGCGCTAAGCTCAATCAATAGAGATGTGTTGACAACAGAAATATCAAATATATAGTAGTAGTCAGTTAAGTAAGAAAACAATAACAAAGCTAAAAATAGCTCATACACCATTAGTTTTATTTTAGACCCATATTTTCGCTCTATAGAACCTACATACTACAAAAAATTCGTCATTACTTGCAGATGACAGACTGTGTTGCCAAATAGCAACATTGATAACAAAATATGTTTTTAAGGTGCTTGCTTTTGTTAAAACACATTTTATGTCAATATGATGACCACACCACTAACTTGTATGTATTCCAGTCGAACATTTACTTGTTGTTCTACGCTAAAATAAAGGGAATGTCACTGATGGACGGTAGAGAGAAAGAAACAAGGAATTGTGCTTTCCTCAGGCGTAGTCTTCAAAACATACACTCCTGGAAATGGAAAAAAGAACACATTGACACCGGTGTGTCAGACTCACCATACTTGCTCCGGACACTGCGAGAGGGCTGTACAAGCAATGATCACACGCACGGCACAGCGGACACACCAGGAACCGCGGTGTTATCCGTCGAATGGCGCTAGCTGCGCAGCATTTGTGCACCGCCGCCGTCAGTGACAGCCAGTTTGCCGTGGCATACGGAGCTCCATCGCAGTCTTTAACACTAGTAGCATGCCGCGACAGCGTGGACGTGAACCGTATGTGCAGTTGACGGACTTTGAGCGAGGGCGTATAGTGGGCATGCGGGAGGCCGGGTGGACGTACCGCCGAATTGCTCAACACGTGGGGCGTGAGGTCTCCACAGTACATCGATGTTGTCGCCAGTGGTCGGCGGAAGGTGCACGTGCCCGTCGACCTGCGACCGGACCGCAGCGACGCACGGATGCACGCCAAGACCGTAGGATCGTACGCAGTGCCGCAGGGGACCGCACCGCCACTTCCCAGCAAATTAGGGACACTGTTGCTCCTGGGGTATCGGCGAGGACCATTTGCAACCGTCTCCATGAAGCTGGGCTACGGTCCCGCACACCGTTAGGCCGTCTTCCGCTCACGCCCCAACATCGTGCAGCCCGCCTCCAGTGGTGTCGCGACAGGCATGAATGGAGGGACGAATGGAGACGTGTCGTCTTCAGAGAAGAGAGTCGCTTCTGCCTTGGTGCCAATGATGGTCGTATGCGTGTTTGGCGCCATGCAGGTGAGCGCCACAATCAGGACTGCATACGACCGAGGCACACAGGGCCAACACCCGGCATCATGGTGTGGGGAGCGATCTCCTACACTGGCCGTACACCTCTGGTGATCGTCGAGGGGACACTGAATAGTGCACGGTACATCCAAACCGTCATCGAACCCATCGTTCTACCATTCCTAGACCGGCAAGGGAACTTGCTGTTCCAACAGGACAATGCACGTCCGCATGTATCCCGTGCCACCCAACGTGCTCTAGAAGGTGTAAGTCAACTACCCTCGCCAGCAAGATCTCCGGATCTGTCCCCCATTGAGCATGTTTGGGACTTGATGAAGCGTCGTCTCACGCGGTCTGCACGTCCAGCACGAACGCTGGTCCAACTGAGGCGCCAGGTGGAAATGGCATGGCAAGCCGTTCCACAGGACTACATCCAGCATCTCTACGATCGTCTCCATAGGAGAATAGCAGCCTGCATTGCTGCGAAAGGTGGATATACACTGTACTAGTGCCGACATTATGCATGCTCTGTTGCCTGTGTCTATGTGCCTGTGGTTCTGTCAGTGTGATCATGTGATGTATCTGACCCCAGGAATGTGTCAATAAAGTTTCCCCTTCCTGGGACAATGAATTCACGGTGTTCTTATTTCAATTTCCAGGAGCGTATTTATTGTTCAAGTGAAATCGACGCAAATAGTTTCATACAGGAAATTACCTAAAATTAATTTTGGTTGCATGTCAACAGAAAATTTCCTGAAATATGATTTAAAGAGCTTGGAGACTAATTACGCTGATCGACAAATTCGTAGTTTCATACTTGCCCTCCGAACTGCTGAGCCACACGCCGCATGTTTAAATGAATAAATGAGTAAGTAGTAACAATAACAGACAAAAATAATGTTTTTAGCAACAGTGCGGCGAATGGTGCGACATAGTGACCCATGTCTTTGCCTTTAGACTAAACTGACAACCAATCTCTCAACTATTCCGATGTTGAATGTTTTATATCAATGGCTGTCTAGGACATACTCAGGTATGTTTAATTTTCCTTACTCTCACACTACACGACGCGCTACGAATGTTCACGCAGGTGTCTAAATTGATGCCGGCTGGTTTCGAACCACAAAAGCTTCATATTATGAGGTGCTGGTGTGTCCCCTCAAATGGAACAGAGGGAGTTGGCACGTTTTGCACGATATGACCGTCCGACCAACCGGATTTAGATTTTTCGTGAATCACGTAAATCGCTTAAAGACGTTAAACACTAGTCTTCTTTTGTTCCCTTCTTCCCACAAATCGGTGTGATTTATATAACAGTAAGGTTCTGAACTGATGCATGTACATAAAATAATCTGCGCGTAATATAAACTAAGCCTAAAACATCAAATTCTCAGGGATATTGTAAAGTCTTGCGAGGCTTCTTTTCCCTGTTGCAGCGCGCACGCCTTATCTCAATGTCACCGAACTGAATGTAGGACACTGAAGAATAGAGCTACAGAGAATCGAACGCTGCTTACAAAGACAGCAAAGAATTTGCTGGTGCACTGGTGGCCACGAAGCCGTACGATCGAGGTGGCTCCGCTTACACTTCCGGGGGCACCGCAGACTTCGCTATCGAACTGCACTGTCCACCAGCACTAACATTCATCACTGGAACAGGATCAAACCACAACAGTTCCCTGCAGATAAAACAAGGTGATCAAATAAAAATGGCCCAGAAGATATACGTGAAACATTTATTGCGACAGTATCAGTTGTAATTTGTCACAGATGTTAACTAGGTTCGATCACTTAACGATCACTTTCGTGTCTGATTAATCACAAGTTTTAATAAAAAAAAGTAGCCATTAGCTGTAAACTAGAAGGAGCAGTACTGTAGCAGACTTGTGACAACATTCAGTGGAATCCAGCATTTTACTCGGCATCGACCACTAAATGATGTAACAGGTCTGTTACTGAGCTGTTCCTTTTATTTTACGACTAATGACTGTGTTCTTTTATGAAAAAAATGAACCTTTCACAACTCGTGATCGAAACTAGTTATCATGTGTGACAAATTGCAACTGAGACTTGTACAATAAATATTTTAAAGAATATACAGTTGCTGCATGTCTCGTGACAATATATGATCCGTTATCAAAAGTATGCAAGCCTACCACGAAATAATGTAGCGTAGTCAGTGGACAGGATAACTGGTGCAAATGATCTTCACTGATGACACACGATGCACTGTGTCCAACTTACCACTTAACAGGAAGGCGACGCTGTGCTAAGACACTGATTTTATATTCGTGAGGACGGCGGTTCAAATCCCCTTCTGGCCATCAAGATTTAGTTTTCTTGTGACTTCCCTAAATCGCGAATATCGAGATGGTTTCTTTGAAAGGACGCAACCACTTTCTTTCCATCTGCCCCCCATGAGAGCTTGTGCTCCCACTCTAAAGACATCGTCGTCGACAGTACGTTAAACCTTACTCTTCCTCCTTTCATTGTTCTGCAGTAGTTGATTTATTGGGTGGGAATTACTGGAGTACAACTGACTTGCCTCACAGGCAGAAATCACTGTGAGACATATCAGAAGACTTTGGGGGCAAGGAGATTCTATTGTCGTTGCTGACTGCCTTCGCATTACCGAAAACCCCATGAACTCGTGCCAAGGTAGCAATGCGGTGTGTGCAGTTCTCCATTCAGACAGTTGATCATCCTCTAAAAAGGTTTGTAACGACCTGCCGAAAGCGCTCTTCTGACCAGTTTAATATAAAGTTTTCACCAAAGCTTAACAAACAACCGTTCACAGGGTGGGAAGTGCTATTCATAGTTCCAAACATCACGCGCCAGTTACTTAGCGAACATTAGTTGCTATTTCTAACAGTATCGCATAACAAAGCTTCCAACTTATTTCATGGTTCTAGATGGCCAAAACTGGAGATTATGTATATTAACAGTTCAAAAATAGATTAAATAGGCTTATTTTCCACTGTTCATCTTAATATAATTTTTGCTAATAACATAATTAACACACATATCATTCTACCTTCCAGTAATACATATGCTTTTTTGATATTAATTACTTACTTACTTAGATTTACTTTCTCCAACTCTAGGTTGCGTATCCAGTGAAATCGAGCAGCTGCCATGTTGTTAAGATTCCTGCAAGCTCTTGTCCATATGTTGTAGATCCTTTGCAAAAGTTCGTTTCCAGGTGTTACGAGATTATCCTCTATTTCTGTTTACATCCATAGGTTTCCACACCAGTATGATGTAGGAATTCTTCCATCTCTCTTGCATACATCATACCCCGCAAGCTTCAGTCTTCCTTCAGGAACCATTTCGTGAGGGCTGCGTTGACCACTTTCTTTCAGCAGTTCTTTATTTGAAACTTGGTCATGATAACTTACCTTCAATATTCGCCTCAAAAATCGTTGGTGAAAACCGTTGAGCTCGTGTGTTGATTTTCCTGCTATTTTCCATGTCTCGTTTGAGTATATGTTCTTCGGCAGAATGATAGAGGATTACAACCGTAACTTTGTGGACTTACTTGCGAAGTCTAATTTGCCATATGGGTCATATTCGTTGGAAGAATGCAGACGGTTTCTCAAATCTGCTGCTGGGTGGCGTCAACAGTGGCGGCGTGTAGTAGCATGGTCTGATGAACCCAGTTGCAGTTGGGCTGGCGCGTGAGACTGTGGCTAGTGCTCTATGAAGCTATGAATGTTGAGCCTCAACTGGATTATGTCCAGGCAGGTACGGTCTAGGCTGTGGGCAGTGTTCACATAACTGCAGTTAGGTCCCACTGCCGGTCTGCAGTTAGGCTGTAAGTCTGGGAGGAAAAATCCTACATATCATTTTCATTTCTTTGTAGGGAGACACACTGTCCGAGACGCCACCGAGACTTTCACCGCAACGAGTCCTAAATTAATTTAGTTGATAACATTGCTTTCAACACAATTTTTTGACGACTGATGAAAACGCCAGAGGCACGAAACGAATCACAAATAAAGAAATATAAATAATAACACACACAAATTGTGATTGGTTGTGACTTTACTCATGCAGGCTTATTTATAACTATTGTGTGTATTGTATATTGTGTATTAAACCGGGGACCTAGAAACGACGGAGAGGCTTCGTCTCGCCGTGGCACTCAATTGTTCACAACCCTACAACAGGCCACAGCAGTCCACCCACCCCACCGCCGCCCCACACCGAACCCATGGTTATTGTGCGGTTCGGCCCCCAGTGGGCCCCTCCGAGAACGTTTTATACCAGACGAGTGTAGTCCCAAATGTTTGCGTGGTAGAGTAATTACAGTGTACGCGTAGGTGGAGACAGTGTTTGTGTAGTAATCGCCGACATAGTGTAACTGAGGCGGAATAATGGGAAACAGCCCGCATTCGCCGAGGCACATGGGAAGCCGCCTTAAAATCGATTCACAGGCTCGCCGGCACACCGGACCTCGACACTAATCCGCCGGGCGGATTCGTGCCGAGGACCGGCACGCCTTCCCGCTCGAGAAGCAGCGCGTTAGACCGAGCTGCTAGCCCGGCGAGCTTGGGCGAGCTTATTTATAACTACGTCAGGGGTTTCAGAAGATTACTGTACGAAAACTACAGGATTGTACAAAAATATAGAAACACTGAGAAAAATGTATGCTTGAACATAAACTCAGATCCTACCCAAGCCTTCTGGCTTTGCTATTGTATGTGGCCATGAACGGCATCTGTCCAATGTCCTCACTACTTTGATAGTCTCAGTCGTGGTCAGAAAAGTGTTCTGTATAGTTGTGAGAGCACTATGTCGGAGCTAAGTGGACACGGACGTGTGCAAATTGTTGGTGCTACCATGGTGACTACTTCCGTAACCAAGGCAGCGGTAGTGTTAAGTGTTTCAAGAGGCACTAAAACGAAGGTTTATACCGCATACAGGGAAAGCGGTAAAAGATCATCTGTTGAGGCACACTCCGCAGCTCGTGATCGTGCGGTAGCGTTCTCGCTTCCCGCGCCCGGGTTCCCGGGTTAGATTCCCGGCGGGGTCAGGGATTTTCTCTGACTCGTGATGACTGGATGGTGTGTGATGTCCTTAGGTTAGTTAGGTTTAAGTAGTTCTAAGTTCTAGGGGACTGATGACCTCAGATGTTAAGTCCCATAGCACTCAGAGCTATTTGAACCATTTGTTAAGTCACAATGCGGACAAAAGTATGTGTTGAGTGATCGTGGAGGACGGTCATTGAAAAGAACGGTAACAAAAAGTAGATGGATGACGATCGCAAAAGTCACTGAAGAATTTAATGTCCAACTTACGAACCCTGTCAGCACGAACACAACACGAATGGAGCTCCAGAATCAGGGAACTGCAGGGCGAGCTGGAATTTCAAAACCACTCATCAGTGACGCAAATGCCGGTAACAGGAAGACGTGTTGCCGACGCAATAATATATGGGCTGTGGAACAAAGTCATTTAGCCGGATGAGTCTTGTTTCACACTGTTTCCAACATCTGGCCGGGTTCACGTCCCAAGAGTGAAACGTGACGGCGGTTGGTGATGAATTGGGCAACCATATCGTGTTTTCCCACGGCTCCACAGTTACTGCCCAAGGTCACATTACTGCCAAGGATTGTTTGACCATTTTGGCTGATCAGGTCCAAGCCTTGGTACAATGTTTGCTCCCCAATGGCCATAGTGTGTTCCAAGAGGAGTGGATCCCGGTTCACACATCTTGCATCGTTCAAAATTGAATTTATGATCACGAGGATGAATTGTCACAGCTTCATCCGGCCGCGACAGCCACCAGATCACAATATTATTGAGCCTGATTTGCAGAAATGGGTGTGTGAACGCTATCCGCCTCCATTACTATTACCTAGACTTGACAATATTTTGCAGGAATAGTGATATTGGGTTTCATTGAAAGCCATATACCACATGTGTTTATCCATTCCGAGACGTCTAGAAGCTGTTTTGAATGCCAACGGTTTTCGTGTACCGTATTAGTCGTGATAATGTGCTGTACGTCCCCGTTATTACCCAAATAAGACTGTAGGATTATGAAAATCGAGCAACATTTTGTAATGCCTTTTGTTGCACTGCAATCTGAGAAGTCATAGTTCAAATGGTTCAAATGGCTCTGAGCACTATGGGACTCAACTGCTGTGGTCATTAGTCCCCTAGAACGTAGAACTACTTAAACCTAACTAACCTAAGGACATCACACACATCCATGCCCGAGGCAGGATTCGAACCTGCGACCGTAGCAGTCGCACGGTTCCGGAGTGCGTGCCTCGAACCGCGAGACCACCGCGGCCGGCTGAGAAGACATGTTTCCACGTTTCATGCACACTGCTAATGTCTTATCACCATTTAATTTCAGCCCCACAGAACTGGCCATTCCATGCAGCTTGACAGTGATGAATTGTTATTTTTGTGGTGTTTCTGCCAGAAGAACGATGTCATTAGCAAAATTCATATCTATAAGCCTAGATCGTTCTTTTCAATGCATGTCCATGTTTTAGTTGTCCATAGTTTTTTTCATTGTGAAATCCAACACTAATATGAAAAGAAATGGTGACAGGAAACATTATTGTTTGACGCTTTTCAGGATGCTAATTGAAAGTACGTTTCCATCTTCTATTGTTATGCAGCATCTCGAATATAGATACAGGTTTCTGGAAACATCAGTGAGGTAGTCAGGGGTAACGTATAGGCTTACAATATTCCGCAATGAGTGTTGGCGCGTTTTAAAAATGAACGAAGTTTAGATACATATTTGAAGATGGTATCTGTTCTTTCGGACATGTCCGAATGAAGAGATATCATCTTCATATACAAAAGGCTAACCGGCCAACGATCTTCTTCAGTGCGATTGCAGTCACATTGCCCCAACTCTTACGGGAATCGGTAGATTGATTGCCGCGAGTATTGAGTGTAGTGGACAGGGGCGCTACAAACGTAGTGTGTGGACAGAAAGTTGGAAGTGTGGGTCTCACGGGAAGCGTGGCAGAGAAAAGTCCCTGCAGTCACCCTATCCTCTGTGTCCTCGGTGGCTCAGACGGATAGAGTGTCAGCCATGTGAGCAGGAGAGCCCGGGTTCGAGTCCCGTTCGCGGTACGTAATTTCAACTGTCTCCGTTGATATTTATGAACGCCTGTAAGCAGCTAAAGGTCTGGATTTCATTGTAATTTCAAGTTCAGATACGGTGGACAGCTGAATTCTATGCACTTTTCTGTTACGTTTTGCAGAACCCATATTTCTTCAGAGCAGAAGAAAACCAGTTGTTCTCGTAGTCGACAATCTACTACTGCTTGTATCCTTTTTAGAAAAACGAGGCAAGAGACTGCCTGGCACCGAGAGAAGCGTGACACATCTCCAGTTTGTACTTTCGGTTAGATTTCCTATCAAGTAAATGATTTTAGCTGACTGAAAATTACTGGGCACAATGACATTTTAGATATCAATAAAATAGGAATTCCTTAGCAAATCTAACTGCGCCATCAAAATCATAAATCAGTGAACCAAAAATTTAGTATATAAATCACAATAATTTGTAAAACATAGCCCATGAAGTAATTTTTTATTTCTAATAAGTAATTATTCGCCAGAAGCAAATTTCAGACGAAAAAGAAAAAAATTATTAATTTACTCTAAAAGTGATACCAGGACAAAAGGAGACACTCCATTTAGCTACGTTTTATTCGCTGTATTTTCCCCAGTGGACCAGGACTGATAATTTGCAGACGGCAGTTCGGCAGCCGATGTTAACACGCCGTAAGCGACCAGCCGTGGCTACTCCACTTACGTACACGCAACGCGGACAAAATCGCGTGACTTGTCGACGTACGATGCAGCTTGTTATCATCCAGTCCAGCACAGCAGTTGCGCTCTCGTGTGTGTCTCACACATTCAGCACGTGGAAGCCACTGTACTTCTTCAGTGATAATGGTAGGCTTTAGGGAGCCACGGCTCTTCAAATAACACTGTACAGCTTACTTCGATGTAACTGGGTGCGACGTCAGCTATTTTTGTCAAAGCTCAGATTTACTAAGAGCTTATACATTTTGAATACTTACTCGCGCACTGACGAAGCGGCAAGTTTAACTTTAAAGAGCGTTAGTGAGACAGGAAGCGATTGAGTTGTATGTTGTTGTTTCTGCGCTCTTCAGTCCGAAGACTGGTTTGATGAAGCTCACTACGCTAGTCTATCCTGTTCAAGTCGCTTCATCATTGTATAACTAATGCATACTACGTCCACTTGATCTGATTACTGAACAACGTTTTCATGAAAACATATTGAGTCCCAACTTTACTTTCGATAAGGATAGAAACTGAAGTAATGAATTAAACTTTGTGCCAATGATAGGACTTGAACCCCAGTCTTCTGCTCTTTAAGTTGGTGGGGAGTTATCGACTACACCATCCTGCCAGTGTGGCTAACAGCGCGGCACGGCTTAGCTAGTCCAATGCCCTCCCTAACGCAAACGTCAGTTTACGCGTCACCTCATCCTGATTTTCCCCTTCTTCAAAAATGGTTCAAATGGCTCTGAGCATTATGGGACTTCACTTCTGAGGTCAGCAGTCCCCTAGAACTTAGAACTACTTAAACCTAACTAACCTAAGGACATCACACACATCCATGCCCGAGGCAGGATTCGAACCTGCGACCGTAGCTGTCGATAGGTTCCAGACTGTAGCGCCTAGAACCGCTCGGCCACCTTGGCCGGCTTTCTCCCTCTTAAATTGCCAGTATTTCCGAGGCTCTCCTGTGTTGGAATAGCGCTCCAGCTTTGTAGGTAATGGGGAAATTCTGCATTGGACTAGGGTAATCACCTGCAGCTGTGTTAGCTACAATGCAAGAGTGGTGTAATGAATAACACAGCTGGCTAGTAATTGGGAAACCTGGGTTCCAATCTCTGCCTTGGCACAAGTTTTAATTGATTTCTTCAGCTTCTATCCTTATCACTGTTCCCTGAAATCAATCCTTGATCTCCCTCTACAATTACTGGTGCCACACTTCCCTACATAATCAGATCTTTGATGCCTCAGGACGTGTCCTATCAATCGATCTATTCTTTTACTAAAGTGGTGCCATAACACTCCTTTCTTCCAAGTTCCATTCAGTACCTCCTCATTACTTATACTATCTATCCATTTATCCATTAGCATTCATCGGTAGCACGACATTTAAAAACTTCTGCTCTTTCCTATCCTGCCTGTTGTCCACATGTCACTTCCATATTGGGCTATGCAGCAGACAAATACTTTTAGAATTGGATTCGTACCACTTCAGTTTATATTACATGTTAAGGAATTTCCGTTTTTCAGAAAAAGGTTTGCTAGCAACTGGCATTCTGCATTTTGCGTCCTCTTTACTTCGCTCATCGTCAGTTATCTTGCTGCCAAAACAGCATTACTCTTCTACAACTTTTAGTGTCTCGTTTCCTAATCTAACGCTAAGTTCGTTAATGCCACAGTAAATGCATTGGAGTTACAACGCTAATAAAATCACTAGCGTATCAGAACGAGTAACTGAAATAGCTCAGTGATTCACCTATAAAAAATAACTGTTCAGTGCGACTAACTCAAACGTAATCATACCAAGCCGTGTTCTGGGGAACAAGGCGTACTCACAGCTCCGCAGCGAATCCCAGAACGACTTAAAAAAGCGCTGGCTAACGGCCGTTGCAGCTAGGATCCGTTTTCCTCCCAGCAGTTTGTGGGCGGACCTCTAACCAACTATAAGGACGAAAAGTGCAGGAACTGAAAGGTAACAACGTTACCAGACGTCTTTAGAGGAACTCTAAAAGTTGGAAACTCAACCCGATAGAAAAGAAACTCCCTGCCTCACCACTGGCATATTTGAAAACTTACTCCCGTAAATTCACACTTACAGATACCATTTACGGACAAGGCGAGGTTTAAAACAGGTGACTGGTTATCAAAATGAATACAACATGTTGTGTCCATACCAACTGCATTTCCGAAGGTTTTGACGAATAGCACAGATAACACCCGTGTAACCTGTAATCGAAATAACAAGGTAATATGAGTGTTGGAAAATGAAACTGGACTAAAGTAGACCCCTTTCGATATTTTAAATAAATTCACAAAGTTTGAAGTATAAAGACGCCCACTATACTGAGTCTTCATCCGATAAAAGTAGGGTATTTTCTGGAGGATCTTGTAAATCTGTTCGATCAGAATTATATCTGAGATTACATTGCACAGACACTAGTTTTTCTGTCCGCCTACCTGGTACGGACTTTTTTGTGAATCGGGCTATGAGCGGAACAGTTGTGTCCTGGCGCATTCTGGATTACAAAAAACACGAATGTTGCTTAGTAGACAGTCCTCGCCACCAGAATGGCGAAACCACGTTACTAGCAGCATCTCAGAGACAATCTTTGTAAAGAGAGCAACACCATCTCGAAATTCCGCTAGACTTGCCGCAGTAATTCCCAAATCAGATTAAAGCAAATCACTTAGTGTTGCTATATAGTCCTCTACTTGACTTCTTTCATCTGCAATAATACCTGCTCCCTTGTACCGGAGTCCAGAAGGGCTGATACTGTGTGGACTGTTTTGCACATAAATTCTTTCCAGCGTTTCAGTGCTACTTTTACAACTCCTTGGTCTGCTGTAGAAAATATTTTGCTCCCCTTCAGCAGCCCTTCTATATTTACTGAAATCCCAGCAAAAAACTCACGTACTTCAGAAAAAACGGTATTGTCTGCTTCTGCTCGCGTTGTAGCATCATACATAGCTTTCAGTAACTACAAGGCTTCTTCCAGTTTCTGCAATCTCTCATCCTTTAACACAGCGGTCTTCCCGGCCTTGTAGAACAGTACGTTAGTGCAAGCAGTTATTTCCAGTGCAGCTTCCACGTTGGTTAACAGTATATCAAAACATACTGCTACAGCAGCCCAGCGCGTCCGAGATTGAAATCTGATTGCGACAGATTATGTACTGTATTTCTCTTTCCGCTTACCCTAAAATCTCGCATTAGGGGTATGGCTGAAATTCAAAGATTTCATCATTGTTTTAGCTAATGGCTAATGTAATGTTTTTCTGGAGCCATAAAGTCTCTTATCATAAAGCTGATGCTGTGTGCTGCGCAGCCTATGCTGGCGATATGCAGATATTGTTGGTGTAAACTGTTGCCTGCAGCTAGCCTATTTCGAACATTGTTATAACAGCAACGAACTTCTCATTGTCTCTCTCACCGATAAGGTCGACGATGGTATCTAAACAGTATCGGGCAAGTTCCTTTTGCCCTCGAGGACGAATGCTCTTGTAAAATACTAGCTCCAGAGTGGTTATTACGAAATTAACAACACTGTGACCCGATGCATATGTCTGACCATCTACAATTTATTAATGCGATCGAATGTGACTTCTGCAGCTTCTGCATAAACGTCTTGTGCACACACTGGTTTTCAGTGAATAGAAGGACTCCCTCAAGCTAATGGCTTAGAACTAGATCTTATCTTCTGGAAGGATTCTCACTAGTATTTGGATCCTAACAGTGAATGCGGAACGCCTGTTGCATACACGTCTCGTGCAATACTTTCACCACCTTCTTCGTCTGTGATTATTGTGGACGGCACGGTAGATGATGTTATGAGCAGCGGTACATCTGTCCACTTAGATAGCTCTGCAGATCACGACATATTCGCTAATGTATAAGGTGTAGGCTCAACACTACTCTTCTCAACTTCCATTTGTGACTGCTTCCGTTCATATCTTGTACGCTGTCACGACACCATGCATTTAATAGACGACGAACATACCTGACGTTCACTGAGACGCTGGCGCATAATGATAGAGATTGTCGCAATATTTACATCTGGCTTCTGTTTTTCCATTTACAGTTAAGTGTTTCATACTGGTTCCAAAAACTGCCACGAAGCTGCATCGTTGTGGAATGTTTTGTAACTACTACGATCACAGACACTTCCACGGATTTATAAGTCTGCATAACGAGTAAACAAGCGCCTCATTCGATAGAGTGCACTATCTACAGCACCTCCTAGCACTTACCGCTCTTGCACTTCCTCTAACGAGCGTTTCCCCGTCCAGGGGTGTTTCGCAACCCCCAGCACACGTCTTCCGGGTTGCGGTAATTTAAGCAACTGAAATAACCTGTTATAAAACCTTTGCAAACTGAATCCCGTATCGCATTTTCATCCTTTTTACTCGTTTCAGTATAGCAAGGATGTAAAATTTGTTTTAGGTCGAAATCTGTTCTTTGTTAGTCCTATGTAAATTCATACCAGGATACGACTTAAACTAATGTATACTTTGCATTGTCAAAACAAACTACAGTATAGCATTTCCAGTGCACAGATGGGCACGTTCCGAAAGGCAATAAATTTTTTTAAAAAAATTTTAAGCCATGTCTACATGCTTTTCGTATCTAGGAGGATCGGTCTAGTAAGAGACACCCCACAACCCAGTAATTTTGCTGCATTCTACAAACAACATTGTCTAGCGCCTGCCAACGGCCTTGCCTCGTTGAATACACCTGTTCCCGTCAGAACACCGAAGTTAAGCGACGTCGGGCGTGGGCAGTATTTGATTAGGTAGCCTCATGGGTACACCAAGTGCTGTTGGCTGCTTTTCTTTCGCTTTTACGGCAAGTTGGTGTAGGTACGGTGGCGTAAAGTTCCTGATCACCAGACGTTGCGTCAACGTCCTGGATTAAATTGCAAACGTCTGCGAAGTATGTCATGAAATGAGGGCATGTGACGCTGTTGACAGCGAACCGTCCCGTGGATGGGCACATTAAGCTCGACGGTTCCCATGGTGCTATTCAGGAGTAGTCTGTGTGCACGCACCGTGTTTCACCCTATCCCTTCTCTAATCGTCATCCACTACAAACATGACACCACGCTACATACACCCATTACTGTCACTAAAACTTACCAGACACACTTAAACACACAACTCTCATACTTCTCGAAGGAAAGTTGTCATTGTGCGCCAGAGACAGAAAAACCTTTGCCATTACGCGGCTGAACCTGCCCTTCGAGGTCTCCCAACCAACAACGTCATACGACTTATCTGGGGCTCGTCGGGGGTGTAAAGCGTCATATGAGAGCACCACATCTTGTGTCCACCCCCTTAGCTGAATAGTCAGCGCGTCTGACTGCCATGCAGTGGGCCCGGGTCCGATTCCCGGCCGGGTCGGAGATTTTCTCCGCTCGTCGACTGGATGCTGGGTTGTCCTCGTCATCATTTCATCATCATCGACACGTAAGTCACCCAGTGTTGCGCCAACTCAAAAGACTTGCAACTCGGCGGCCGAACATCCCTAGGTGGGGATTCCAGGATATCAATTTCATACGATCATTTCATTTCACAGCAGCTTGAGGACATTGTGGCACAGAGAATTAATAATGTACCTTCAATTAATATGTTCTATTGCTACAAGTTATGTAACCGACGAAAAGTTCTCAAGTTAACACTCAAGCAATATCCTCGTCTTTAAGCACCGTTTCCAAAAGTTTCCTACACTTTATCTTCAGGCGAAGTACCGAGTTCCTCTAGGATGTGATGTAAGATTGTATTCTCCTGATGGTATGGTGCGATCTAGCCTATTACAGCAGGCCACTTCTTACAGGTCTCGTCCTGACGCTACAGTACTTCAACGGTGAGGGATTTGGTGTACGCCGTCTGACTGCGAATCGTATAAGCTTTGATCTATTTGTTTTACTTATTTGTCTTTAGTGTTCCTAAGGGCGAGATACGGAATCAACCCGTCAGTCACGTAAATATGCAGGGTGACAATTATTGAACTATATGGGGAAAAAACGTAAATTAGATAGAAACTGCGGTGTGCACACACGTTATTCAACACGTAATCGTCACTACAGATATTCGGATTTAGGTTATGACATGTTCGATATGCATGCCATTATTGACGATGACGCGGCGCAGACGAATATAGAAAATCCACATGACCCGCTGAAGTGTCGAAACATCGATGCTGTCGATGACCTCCGGAATGGCGGTTTTCAGCTCAGCAATGGTTTTGGGGTTTTTGTTGTACACTTTGTCTTTCACACAGGCGGTTTTCAGCTCAGCAATGGTTTTGGTGTTTTTGTTGTACACCTTCTCTTTCGTACAGCCCACAAAAAGTAGTCGCATGATCCCGAGAATATGGCGGTCAATCGAGGCCCATAGCAGTGGCCTCTGAGTACCCCAGAGCCAGAATGCGGTCCCCAAAGTGCTCCTCTCCTGCTTCGATGGGGCCGAACTACGTCTTGCAAGAACCACATCTTATCGAAATCAGGGTCACTTTGGATAATGAGGATGAAACCATCTTCCAAAACTTTCACGCACCGTTCGTTAGTCACCGTGCCAACAAGGAATATCGCACCGTTTATTCCGTGACTGGATATTGCACACCACACAGTCACCCGTCGAGGTTGAAGAGACTTCTCAATCGCGAAATGCGGATTCTCAGTCCCCTAAATGCGCCAATTTGACTTATTAACAAACCCATCCAAATGAAAGTGAGCTTCGTCGCTAAACCAAACCATATTGATCATACTAATTCCTATCATTCCCCGAGGCCAACCGTGTATTTTGAACGTCCTAACGCAAACTGTTCAGAAGTTATGACGATTTTATTTCATATAGTTCAATAATTATCATCCTGTACATAGGAAGACAAGTTTATCGAAATGCAGACATCATAGTTCATAGCAGCAACTGTAAGACACAGTATAGCACGGAACATTAAATATCTCCACGTACGTAGTAGATACTGTAGCTGCATATTACTGTATGCTGGCGTGAGCGTTTAGCGCAGCTTACAAAACTGCAGTCGGCTTTTGCTTTTGCGCTGTCCATTTTGCAGTGCTGAGGAGAGGACTTTGGCCTCTTCGTACGGTACGTACTGTCACTCGTCAGTGAAAGGTTCTCCCTATTTTTTCTTTTATATTTCGATTTCACTATCTCCATTTCATATAACAAACACTCTGGCTGAAAGCCGTCAGCAGAAGTCGGCTCGAGGTAAGCGTTGTTGACGCTGCACTGTAGAATTTTTGGCGCTCATTGGTGTGTTGTCGCTTCGGTAGAAACTTGTGTTGTTTGTAGCGAAACGCAGCAGAGCTACTACACGAACTGGAGAAACAGGCAAAATTGACGTAATGATACTATAGTGTGCTCCATAGTTTGGTGTGTAGCTCCAGCAGTATACAGCCAATGTGGAAGTGGCTCCGTGGTTGAAACGATTAACAGTAAAGCGTATGTTTACAATGGCAGTGTCGCCGAAGTTTTGACACACATTTTCCATCGTCTAGGAACCACACGGGACCAGTAGCGCCTGACGTAGATGAGACTTTGCTTTTCCGCCATCTATTAGTATGCTAGGACGCCGGACTTGGATGCAGAGGCGTTAGCAGTGTCCGATCCCTATCGTGCGAATCTCCAATGAACAAGTACAGCCTCTCGCGAGATGCACAACTGGCGGAGCGCCCTAGTCCGTACAGCAGAGTATTGCTCTTCGTAAAGCGGCATCTCGGTACCTGTCATTCGGTCAACCTCTGGTGTCTTGTTTACGTGTCTGGATTTCTGTTTTGATACTGTCAACTTTGCCTCGCGTCAGCTTGGGCTTGTTTTTGGATTTCAGTTGATCTACTCCGACAGTCTCGTCGTCTGCTTGCTTAGTGACTCCTGTTGCCCCGGCAGTTCTGCTCAGCTAATACTCTAGTCACCAATAGTAGACATTCCTTCCCGCAAACGCTTAAGGTCTCGGAAAAAAGAAAAAGAAAACTAGAAAATAATATCGTTCTGAAAACTGGGCGCTTAGGGTATAGGTATCAAAATTATAGCAAACTCCGTGGCGCTATCGTCCTATAAGTTATTGGCCATCGGATCGATCGTTGCTTCACTCTCCGCCCAAAGTCGAACCGAACTCGAACAACGACGTGGTTGGAGAACTCTCTGAAATAATCACACGGGGCGTGTCGCCAGCAACGGTCGGAGCTGTCGGTTAGATTTGCCACACCAACCACACAGATTCTTCTTTTTCCGAAGATGTACACTACGTCGATCCCGGGCGCAGTGAATATGAGTCACCGGTGCGCTTTCCTTCTCTGTGTTATCACACATTGCACGTAACTGACTCCAATTGTACCGGAGTAGCAGGACGTATCAGGGACATAGTTGTCTCTAGCCGCGTTGAAGCAAAACACAGACTTTCTAATATTTCCACCAAGTTGGCCCCTGCTCAGAGGTAGCATCTTTAGTCCGCTGTTTTTGCTGTGAGACTTTAATGACACTACAATGAAACAGGTAAAACTCTTCCTCACCGAAATGATGAGGTCTGTGATACTAATATTGAGATTCTAGCTGTTTTTTTATTGTGAACGTTTCTTCAGATAACGTAGGAAACTGAACATTAGGGTACACTTACAGGAATTACTCACAAAAAATATGTTCTCAAAGGGGATCTTTGAATTTTGTATCAACTGCGCTACCGGATTCGCTGTTGGAGCATAAGATACTTAGCTATTAAAATTCTGTAGTTTTCATTTATTCGCCTCTATATCCAGGAAGTTCATATCAAATAAAATTTAAACTTCTATTTAATTGGTGAATATACACACAGCGACTGGATGAGTGAAACGTCAGGGCAGATTTATAGTATCATCCTTCCTTTGCACATAGAACGACGGAAGCAGTCTCCAAGACAAAAGAAAAGACGCATCACGAAGGAATTATCTGAATGAGACAGAATTCAGTAGATGTGATGTACATGTACAGGCAAACAGATGATTACAATTTCAGAAAAATTGGATCGTTTATTAAAGAGAAAGTGCTTCAGAAATTGAGCAAGTCAGTAACGCGTCGGCCCAACTATCACCATTATGCAAACAGTTATTCGGCTTGGCATTGATTTATAGAGTTCTTGGATGTCCTCCTGTGGAACATCGTGCCAAGTATTGTCCAACTGGCGCGTTGGATCGTCAATATCGCTAGCTGGTTGGAGGACTCTGCTCATAATGATCCTAACTTTCTCACTTTGGGAGAGATAAGACGTAGTTGCTGGCCAAGGCTGGGTATGGTAAGCAAGAAGATTAGCGGTAGAAACTCTCACCGTGTGCAGGCGGGCATTATTTTGCTGAAATGTAAGTCCAGGATGGCTTTCCATGAAGGGTATCAAAATGGGGCGTTGAATATCGTCTACGTACCGCTATGCTGTAAAGGCTGACAATCAAATGTGTTCTGCAATGAAAAGAAATGGAACCTCAGGCCTTGATTTCTGGTTGTCAGGCGACAGTCAGGTTAGTATCCGCGGCTGTCTGGGGCGTCTCCAGACATGTATTTGCTGGTCATCGAGGCTCATTTTGAAGCGGAACTCATCACTGAACACAAATCTACTCCAGTCAGTGAAGGTGTTGTCGTTGCGGGATTTTGTACACGAACTGATCGCTAGATTATTTTCCATAAATGTTCGATGGAGTTCATGTCGGGTGATTTAGGTGGCTAAATAATTCACTCTAATTGTCCCGAATGTTCTTCAAACCAATTGCGAACAACTGCTCCCAGTGACTCTGTGCATGGTCATCCATAAAAATTCCATCTTTATTTGGGAATATGAATCCATGAATGGCTGCAAATGGTCTCCAAGTAGCGGAACGTAACCATTTCCAGTCAATGATTGGTTCAGTTGGACCAGAAGACCCATTACATGTAAATGCAGTCCATATCATAACGGAGACACCACCAGCTTGCACAGTGCCTTGTTGGCAACTTTGGCCCATGGCTTCGTGGAGACAGCGCCACACTCAAACCCTACCATCAGCTCTTACTAGCTAAGGTCAGGAACCATTTTGCCAGGCCACAGTTTTCCAGTCAACTAGGCCCCAGCCGGTATGGTCACAATCCCAAGAGAATGCTGCAGGCGATGTCGTGCTTTCAGCAAAGGCACTCGCTTCAGTCGTCTGCTGCTATAGCCTTAACACCAAATTTCGTCACACTGCCCTTACTGATGCGTTCGACGTACGTTCCGTATTGATTTCTGCTGTTGTTTCATTCAGTGTTGCTCGTCTGTTAGCAGTGACAACTCTACACAAACGTCGCTGCTCCCAGTCGTTAAATGAAGGCCGTCGGCCCTGCATTGTCGGTGGTGAGAGGTAATGCCAGACATTTAGTATTCTCAGCACACTCTTCACACTATGGATATCAGAATATTGATGTCCCTAACGATTTCCGAAATAGAATGTCCCATGCCTCTGGCTCCAACTGTTATTCCGCGTTCGAAGTCTGTTAATTCCCGTTGTGCGGCCACAATCATGCCGGAAACCTTATCACACGAAACACCTGAATACAAAGGACTGCCTTTTTATACCTCTTGTAAGCGATACCACCACCATCTGCACATGTGCTAATCGCTGTCCTATGACTTGACACCTCAGTGTAAGCGAAAACACAAAAACTTCAAGATTAAAGTTTAGACAAACTGACGACTACAAAAGTCAACGTAGACAAATTTCTTAACCTCTCAGCTCTCCTCGGTGCGACTCATTGATATTGTGTTCTGTCGAGTTGTTGTTTTTATCTTATTCACAATATTCCCATGACTGACACAGCCGTCTTCTTCAGGTACAACGCAGAACCTGAAGGAAATAGCTGGGTCGCAATACTCTGCATAAGATGCAAGTAAAGACTCGACAGAATACGTGGAAGCACAGTATCAAATTTTTAATAAAGCTATTTATCGTTAAAGACTGAAAAAACTGTTACATTCACAAAAGTGATGAAACTTACATCTCCAGCGTCTGTGCGAGGCATGGCATCGTCGCACGAAGTTCTGTAGTAGCCATTTGTACGACCCAAAGTTTGTGGCACAGACCGCGTCAAGTCTAGGCAGGAAACCTGAAACATCCCCTTTGAACAATTATACATGACTGTGCTTAAACTGACACACAATATTTTTTAGCGCAACGCAATCTGACTTTCAATAATCCCTACAAAAGAATGGCCCTGACTAACATTAACCTATACCTTTTACATATCACGTACCTCACAAAAATCTTCGTTACTCGAACTACTGCAATACAGCGAGCGCCACTACTGGCAGCTAAATAAAAGATTCAAACTACGGAAGGCACTAACTACTGATAGGCATAGTTAGCAAATGAAAGATTTTAATAGAGAACAAGCAATGTATTTACCTTAATAGTCATAATATATATAGCAGTTCACGACATCGATTCTTACAAATGTACTGTTTCTGATGGACACACCTCCCGATTATCCATTCTCAAAAATCCCCCATCTCAGTTCCCCACATCCACCACTGCTGGCGGCTCATCTCCAACTGCGCAACGCTACGCGCTGTTAATAGCCAACTTCCCAACACTACAATGGCGAATATTACAATGCTAACCAGCCACACACTGTACACAGCACAGCCAGTGATTTTCATACAGAGCGCTATGTGGCATTACCAGTAAGGAAACCTAAACAGCCTACTTACAAACCCTCTAAAGGCGCCTCATATGCAAGATTTTCCAAATGAAACTTCAAAAAAGGAACCTTTTGGGCTCAGACCAGGTGAACGAGGTACTGGACCTTCTCTGTCCGTCTCACGACGAAGATGTATATCATTTTAGAATCACGAGCCACGAAGACCAGGAGCGATGTGTCGTACCAACTTGGCAGTATGTCTCTCAGAAACACAGCGTAAACTCATCAGTTAAACTGACAGTGAGGCCTGTCTTAGATTGCGGCCGCCCCACATAATTGAGAAGGCTCGGAGTAGCATTTCTTGCAAGCATTACTAGTCCTCTACTGTGGAATGATGAGGCAATGCTTAGATGTCTCGTGAGATCTGTTTTAGATAACAGTTTTAAAAATTGACCACTGACCTTAAAGAGCTACATTGTATTGGGACGCTCAGCATATGTTACCACTGATAAAATAAAAGTGGTCCCTACCTTTATTCTAATGATTACTCTTAAACAGGGATCCGCTGAGATGAGCATGGGATTCTGTTCGTTCCTTATGAAGTCACTGATTGAGCGCTGCCGAAGTTGATAACTAAACATTAAGACACGCAACGGAAAAACACCGTGGTCTCGGCACGCCACGACTACGCAGTGGCAGTCGATTCCATGAGGGTTTAGTATGCATACCGGAGATATCGATTGAAGACACGAAGTCTGTAAATGAGTCCGCGATCATGTGTAAGTACTTTCCTGGTAAAGATCCGGCTTGATCACATAAATTCTATAATTCACAATTACTGCTTTCGGCCATTGCCATCTTCTGATCTTTTATAGTAGAAAACAGTGCTGTAATCAACTAAGTTCAGTTAGCTGAAGTAAAATCTACAAGAGGGCTAGTGATCATTAAATCTTTTATAGTGCGCTTTTTTATTTTAAGTAATGGTTTTACCTCATTCTTGGCCTGACTAGGCACAAATTTATCACTTGAAGAGATTCCCTAAAATAAAAATGCGCACTATTAAAGATATAATGGTCACTAGGTCTGTTGTAGATTTTGCTTCAGCTAACTGAACTGAGTTGGTTACACCAATGTTTTTTCTATTTGTAACAGATCTGAAGAGGGTAATGCCCCAAACCGGTAACTTCGAATTGTGCAATTTATGCGATGAAGACGGACCATTGCAAGTAGAATACGGAAGCTAATTAATACCTTTGGCATTCTTTGTGACAGAAAAATCTTTTTGAAATAGGTGGCTCTGATTGTTGAACATGCGGAGATTACAAGGCAAAATTGAGTGTGAGGAGAAGTTAGACCACCTGCAGATCATAAATGACCAAAATGGACATTTATTACAATGAAACTCTACTACTATCCAGAAAACATCAAATACACTATCGACAAATATTTATCCTATGTGGTCCCTTATACACACGGAAAAACATTAATACACTTCGTTAACCTAGACAACAGCTATCACCTTCCATGAGGATTTGGGATATGATTTCCGGAAACTCTTGAGGAATCAATAATTCTGGGCTGCACAGAAAAATGAGTCACACAGGAGAGAACCACGGAAACTAATTCAAGCTATGCCAGTGCAAGACGAGACCTTCGGATACAGGGAGTTTCGAAGGGTGGAAACAGAAGTCCATTAAACCTGACAGAAACCCAATTGTTCTGTTCAATCCTGATATGTGGAAACATACCGTACATATTAGGGTTCCTTTTACGAATTAAATTTAGCACCATGCTATTACAGAGGATAACTGGGGGTAGACTTTGGGATAGGAGATAGAGAGGGAAAAAAATCTATAAAATGTGATACATTAAATTATTATGGTCTATTTAGAGGTTCGTTACATTCACGAAATTTAGATGAATCTAATCCGAAAGCTTCCTGATCGCAAATCAGATTCAGATACATGTGGCATTCGGCTACACACAAAGGAAAAGTTCGAAATTGAGGATGTATATTAGAGAAAGCATGATAAAGAGCGCGCGAATGTATGCAGAAAAATCGCCGAGTCTGGTTAATAGATAGAATTATAAGGAGAACTGAGTCTACTAGAAATCAGCACAGGGCCTATCATTCATGATACATGATGTCTGTTACACCTGATCATTTTCTTTCATATAACGAACTGTGACGAACTTGCACTCTATGACTTTTCTTGTATTAGTTATTTGAATTTGGGTGGAAACAATGAACTTAACCAAAACGATTATGATGAGGGCATGTGGTCTGATCCAGACTAAGAACAAAGCACAGTTCACGCATTATGCTTGAATTTAGTTCTATACAAGACGTTATCTACATAAAAACATTATTGATTGGTAAACAGATGTAAATGCGACGATTCCTTCATCACTATTCACATTCTAGACTACACAAAGCGATCTGAGCCTAAAACGGGTCATGGTCCAAAGAACAGGGCTACTCATGACACGACGGCTGCCACAAGAGTGTCTTAAAGAGCCAGCGACTGGAACGCCGTTGGAGACAGTGCATCTTTATTTACATGTTGGGGGAGAACTCCACTACATTATAGGTCTAGATCCTGTAGAACGGACCAAACAAACGGGAAAACTCTGAGTTCACGCCATCCTATGTAAATAGACGTCTATGGAAGGTGTCCAGTGAGATTTATATGGCTATATTCTGACTAAAGGAAACACATGTGACCTTCACCGGGTTTTTTAAATCACTTGCCCATGCCTCATACCTTACAGAAATTATTCAGAGGGTGGTAAGGGAAAGGAAGGGGTTGCTGATTTTAAAAGAAATAAAACATTGGCGCTCCATCGCATCCTTTTCCAAAGTACCGTCAGATGGTCAACTAGACAGTAAAAACGACATAAGCGAAATATTAATAAGGCATGAAATTAGAAAAAATACGAAAGAGGGCAAAAAGACAGACCCGTCTGAACCTATAGAGAAAGTGCTATCACACAGTTACAGTTGAACTGCACTAGAAGAAACAGAGAACGCAAATGACTTTTGTTGCTGAGTTATTGCAATCTCGGCTCGCCACAAGGTGGGAAATGAATGAGTAAGGGAGCTAACAGCATATGGAGATCCTATCAGCAGCGACAAAAATTGGAAACTTACAGCTGGCGCCAAAGTAAACTATTAGTTTTGATGCGTACGTTAAAATTTACAGCAAGTTTCTGCCTTCACCCATGATGAACACAACATCGTGAAATTAGTTGAATCTGTATTATCTGGCAAATCAAAATTAAGATCTTGCCAGGATACTAGCTAGCACTGTCGTTTTACATCAGAGAAACTAGGAAGGAAATTAGTAACAAATGGTTAAAATGGCTCTAAGCACTATGGAACTTAACATCTGAGGTCATCAGTCCCCTAGACTTAGAACTACTTAAACCTAACTAACCTAAGGACATCACACACATCCATGCCCGAGGCAGGATTCGAACCTGCGACCGTAGCAGCAGCGCAGTTCCGGACTGAAGCGCCTAGAACGCTCGGGCACAGCGGCCGGCAAATTAATAACAGCGTTTTCTTCTTATTTTACTTAGCGGTAACCCCGTCGCGTACTGGGTCCACTGTACTCGTAGGATTAGCCAAATTTATTGTTGTTTTACTTACTATGTAGATGCAGGTCCTGTCACTGTTGTCGTCAGTTTTCTAAGGGAGGGATGTTGTGTGCGCCACCTCCTTGTCAACTGCGTAAACTCTGTTGCTTGTGTGATCGTATTTTAAATGTTTAAGCATCGTGTTGTCTGAGGGGACGAGACTAGCATTTGCCTGAACGAACATTGGAAACCACCATCAGGCTGCACTGCACCCCAGCCACAGTCGTTAATTAACCGTGCGCATCCGATCAAGGTATGTCACACCATCCCGTGGCGCGTTCCACTATACGAGCAAGTGGAGTTAGCAACAGTGTACAGCTCCAGCAGTCTTACAAGTGGAGCGCTAACACACTACACGTCTATGCGACAGTGCCCTGCCTAGAAAAACAGTTTAACATTTTTTAACAATACTTCTCACTCATTATCACTATGACATTTATACACAGTATAACTTAAGCGAATCCATGTTTTGTGTGAGTAAACCACTGGTTCCTTTAACATTGATGATTCACTTTTTAGAAAAAATCCAGTATTGTATACATTTTGAAGCTATGTAGCCTCGTTCGCACATGATTACTAGTTTATTCTGGCACCGTATGAAACTAAATCTAATAGACAGAACAACTTTTCGCAGAGTATCCTTGTTAGCCATGAAGCCTGTTTCTGTGAGATAATAGTTGCTCGAGTTTGATGGCCCCTGCAGTGGAAAGGCTTAGCTGAGGTGGTGGGTTGACGTCAGCATGCTGACGGCTGGTGGCTCAAGAATACAGCGGTTGCTGATGCAACGGCCGCCCAGTGGCCGACATGACGTCAGAAGCGGAGCAGGTCTGCTAACACGGAGCGCCTGCGGCAGTACGTGCACCGTCTTGGCACAGTTTTGCAATTCGGGGCAGCGTGCGCCTGCAGACGCGGAAGCAATCGGTGATTCTTCGCCGCGCGGGATTAGCCGAGCGGTCTCAGGCGCTGCAGTCATGGGCTGTGCGGCTGGTCCCGGCGGAGGTTCGAGTCCTCCCTCGGGCATGGGTATGTGTGTTTGTCCTTAGGATAATTTCGGTTAAGTACTGTGTAAGCTTACGGACTGATGATTTTAGCAGTTAAGTCCCATAAGATTTCACACACATTTAACATTTTTGGTGATTCTTCTAGTGGAAGACAGCTCCCAGCAGCGGAGGAGTATAGCGTCAGTTTATCAGCACAATTAAGAACAGATGAGCGGGTGCACCGCCAAGGTGAAAAAAGGCTACCAAGTCCAGCTGTGACTGAAGTGAACCCAAATTGGCGCACCCAGATGGAAGCCGCCTAGCCTACGTGACTGGACCTAGAACCAATAGACGCCTAGTCGAAAGTGGAACCTAAGAATGATAGTGGCAGTTCCCAAAAACATGACACCCTGTTGCCTGGCGTCGACCCCCGTGACAGCAGGTGCAGCAACTCTGTGAAAACCTGTATTGAAAATTTTAGGTATTTATACAGATACGGTACTCACTTGCTGTACCGAAGTTAGAGTTGTAAAACGACCGTAGGCTACCGTAGACTATCATACATTAGCGTGACTACAGTAGTCTTCCTAGCAGCCTCCGTCAGTTCACTTCGTAACCGCGTTATCTGTACGGCTGGTGTGTTGCAGACCTATCGGGTGTTACCTCATTTCGATGGCTTTGTTTGCGTATGGGATCAGTGCCATCCGAAATTCCCATAGAAATCGGAAGCTGTGAAACCTGTCAAAACCGACTCAGGATGTAGAAACGGCGGCGTAGTCTACAGAACATTTTTATTCTATATATTTATCCTCCCGTCTGTTAGTTAAAGGTAAACAGAATTTATGGCAGTGTTTAAATCAGGATGTACTCGAAAATTGTTGATTTGTAATGCGAAACAGAGGGAAGCTGTAGCAAAAATAAAAATAATAATAAAGATTAATCACTTAGCGCTAGAAAACGCAATTTCTTAAAAGAAGGTAAAATTAAGAAATTCCACAAAACAGAAACGTATAAAACACCGCTTCAATACTTCATCGGGCTTACATAAAACATGATTCTGTTATTCATAAACATCTTCCACATTTATCAATAATAACAGGAAACTCTAGTGTTTGATCATGATGAAGAGCTTACTACTGAGTACAAAATAACTATAATTGCATAGATTTTTGTATGTTTGTGTATGTAAACTGTACTTGTATCAAAAGTAAATGCTCTGGTTACATAAAAGCGCAAAAGTTACCCGATGAACTATTACTTATTACTTACAAAATGCAATTGATACTTTGTAAGGATATAGATTACACAGTAGGCTAACACTGAACGATGTGCGGTTCTAATGATGTGCAAAACAAACAAATAAACAAGGGGAAGTCATCGGTTTCCAGTTTGTCCCTCACATATACATTTGTATTTTTTTCCCTACCAATGATACCAATACTACCGATAAACCTACCATTTATTAAGTCATTTATGTCTGTACCGAAAGTACCAAACAGTAACACTGATAGAGTGCAACTCTAGCCGAGGCACTGCTTCTAACCACGACAACCAAAATAAGGTGACGGCCGGAAGGTGTGTCAAATGGCCTGCCACTGCCGTTCCACTGCGTAGTCAGTACTGCGAGCACTGATCAGTGACCTGCAATTTGGAAACCAGCTGGCGGTATTACTGCAACTCATTCAAAGTTGCTTTGGTTCGCTCCGTAGTCACTGGCATCTACGGCCCGCTCTCAACGGCTGCGGCAGTACTTCTATTTCATTTACAAGGGAACTCCTTAGATTTGGCGGTAAGATGGTCCTGTGGATAGCCCGTTAAAAACCGAATACAGATCAAGTATGAACTCAGGAAAAAGGTGTACTGAACAGTGAAAAAAGAAGCAAAATAGAAACAGACAACGGTCAAGATTAAGATGTGCAACATCGAACGACCTGGAAGAGCCACGGCGTCGTGGTGATGTCGTCATGGTGTTGAACTGCAAAGCCGGAGATTTGTCTTCAAACTTCCCTCGTGCTTCATACTTTCTTTTCCTCACACAATTATGAACTGTCCGTCCGGTCACTGAATTGTCTGTTCGTTGTATTCAAATTTGGGTCGAAGTCATGGTGTAACGTCCGTTTCAAACAGCGATGTGTACGGAGGGGACCTATAGCGAAGTTGATCCTGCACAATTATTCTGTTAGTAGCCAAAAGGAAGTGGCTCTCGAATGGGAAGCGCAAACGTTTGAGGATAAAGTGACAAGTCCATCGAACCCTCCACCGGGAAACACTTCTGACATGTCATACACGACATTGGTGACAGTATGTGTGTCATATGATTGGAATCTCTCATTGACGAACCTAACTTGTACGCCTGGTAAGTGAATGACTGAGATATGCCTCTTTGCCCATTTCGGGTGTTCGTATGAATGTGAATGTGATTACTGCCAAAGAATTGACATAATTGTTTGTCACATAGGCTGCAACAATTGAAAGTAATAGCTTCACAATCACACAATTTTCCCTGTGCTCTTTCAAAACATATGTTTTTAACGTTTTTGATGTTCTGTTCCGTTTTGTACGTTTTCACTGTTGAATTCCTTTTTTTGTAACGTAGTTCACTCCCGTTTATTTGGTTTGTGATAGGCCTATGCGGTATCTCGCCTGCTCTCCCTATTCATTACATTTGCTTGCGATGGTAATATATTCTCACCACATTACTCATATTCTACAACCACTGTACAGTATGACAATTTCCAGGATTACAAGAAGAGAACAGACACATCAAAGACCGAACGGACAGTTCATAATTCTGCGAAAAAAATGATGGTGCGCACGGGAGAACTAAACACGGATCTCCCGTTTTGCAGTCAATCACCGTGACGACGTAACCACGGCGCCGTGGCTCTTCCAACTCGCTTGATGTTGCACATCTTGAGCTTGGGCCGTTCACTGTTTCTATTTTGCTTCTTTTTCCACAGTTCATTGCATAGTTTTCCAGTTATCATGCTTGATCTGTGTTTAGTTTTTGACAGGCTCTCCACTGGGCCATCTTACCACTAAATCTGAGGGGGCTGCAATGGGGAGTTTCCCTTGATAGTAGTGACGAAAAATCGTGATGGCGCTATAGCTGGTCACATCCTAGAAATCGCAACTCTATCCATACCTTCAGTGGGATATTTATTGTGTGCACCTTTGGACACATACTAGAATCCCACTCCGCGCAGCATTGTGTCCCTCCTCCCATAATTTGCACTCTGTCGACTTTCTCATACTTGACATTTTGTTACTTAATTCCGTCATAATTGTCATCTGCACTCGTCCAGACGTCGTGGGGTTGGGCAGCCACCCCTTATTACAGATGTCGGACGTCGTTGGCAGAGCAAACAGATGAAACAGGACAGGTGGCGAACTGTGGCGGAACTAACATCATACATTAATGGTGGGCAGAGCACAAGCCTGTCTGAATACACAGTGCACTCAATACTCCTAACGATGGGCCCCCGCAGCCGACGACCCATGCATGTGCCACTGTCAACACCGCTACATCGGCAACTACGACTGAAACGGGCACGTGACCATCGGCAATGGACGTTGGCGCAGTGGCAGAGCGTTGCATGGTCTGATGAATCCCGATACCTTCTACATCATGCCGATGGGAGGGAGCGAATCTGTCGTCTTCCAGGGGAGCAACTCCTTGACATCTGTACTGCGGAACAGAGTGAAGCTTGCGGCAGCTTCATTGAGCTCTGGGGAACATTCGCGTTGGCATTCATGGATCCATTGTAGATCGTGCAAGGCACCATGTCAGCCAAGGAGTGCCGTACACTAGTTGCAGACCATCTACACCCCTTCGTGATGATCATGTTTCCCGACGGACGTGGTATTTTTCACCAAGTTAATGCGCAGTTCGCCAGATCTGAACCCAATCGAATACATCTGGGATGTGATTGAACGTGACGTCAGACCTTATCGTCCCTTCCTGAAAATTTACGGGAAGGAGGTGTCTTGTGTGTGCAGATGTAGTGCCAAATCTGTCGTCTTCCAGGGGAGCAGCTCCTCGACATCTGTACTGCGGAACAGAGTGAAGCTTGCGGCAGCTTCATTGAGCTCTGGGGAACATTCGCGTTGGCATTCATGGATCCATTGTAGATCGTGCAAGGCACCATGTCAGCCAAGGAGTGCCGTACACTAGTTGCAGACCATCTACACCCCTTCGTGATGATCATGTTTCCCGACGGACGTGGTATTTTTCACCAAGTTAATGCGCAGTTCGCCAGATCTGAACCCAATCGAATACATCTGGGATGTGATTGAACGTGACGTCAGACCTTATCGTCCCTTCCTGAAAATTTACGGGAAGGAGGTGTCTTGTGTGTGCAGATGTAGTGCCAAATCTGTCGTCTTCCAGGGGAGCAACTCCTTGACATCTGTACTGCGGAACAGAGTGAAGCTTGCGGCAGCTTCATTGAGCTCTGGGGAACATTCGCGTTGGCATTCATGGATCCATTGTAGATCGTGCAAGGCACCATGTCAGCCAAGGAGTATCGTACACTAGTTGCAGACCATCTACACCCCTTCGTGATGATCATGTTTCCCGACGGACGTGGTATTTTTCACCAAGTTAATGCGCAATTCGCCAGATCTGAACCCAATCGAATAAATCTGGGATGTGATTGAACGTGACGTCAGACCTTATCGTCCCTTCCTGAAAATTTACGGGAAGGAGGTGTCTTGTGTGTGCAGATGTAGTGCCAAATCTGTCGTCTTCCAGGGGAGCAACTCCTTGACATCTGTACTGCGGAACAGAGTGAAGCTTGCGGCAGCTTCATTGAGCTCTGGGGAACATTCGCGTTGGCATTCATGGATCCATTGTAGATCGTGCAAGGCACCATGTCAGCCAAGGAGTGCCGTACACTAGTTGCAGACCATCTACACCCCTTCGTGATGATCATGTTTCCCGACGGACGTGGTATTTTTCACCAAGTTAATGCGCAGTTCGCCAGATCTGAACCCAATCGAATACATCTGGGATGTGATTGAACGTGACGTCAGACCTTATCGTCCCTTCCTGAAAATTTACGGGAAGGAGGTGTCTTGTGTGTGCAGATGTAGTGCCAAATCTGTCGTCTTCCAGGGGAGCAACTCCTTGACATCTGTACTGCGGAACAGAGTGACGCTTGCGGCAGCTTCATTGAGCTCTGGGGAACATTCGCGTTGGCATTCATGGATCCATTGTAGATCGTGCAAGGCACCATGTCAGCCAAGGAGTATCGTACACTAGTTGCAGACCATCTACACCCCTTCGTGATGATCATGTTTCCCGACGGACGTGGTATTTTTCACCAAGTTAATGCGCAATTCGCCAGATCTGAACCCAATCGAATAAATCTGGGATGTGATTGAACGTGACGTCAGACCTTATCGTCCCTTCCTGAAAATTTACGGGAAGGAGGTGTCTTGTGTGTGCAGATGTAGTGCCAGCTCGCCCCAGCGACCTACCAAGGCCTCACTGCTTCCATGCCATGACACTTCGACGATTTCATCCGTGCCAAAGATGGACATGCCGGCTATTAAGTAGGTGGTCATAATGTTCTGGCTAATCAGTGTATAAGCGGTTGGGGACGATGCGAGTTGTGTGAACAGGGTTCCTGCCGTCTTGGAACACAGCATTGCAATTGGATCTGATTAGCCAGAATTAATGCGACCTTGCAGAGTAAACATGGGGCCCACAGACTATCACAAGACGGCTGCATAAATCATCACCGAACCCTCTAGGGACGTAAACTCGTCCATAAGTCGGAAGCAGTGTAAAACAAGACTTATACGACGAAAACGCATTCATTCATTGCTCCTCATTTTAGATTGTATATCTTCGACACCACGTTTCCCTGTTAAGGTCATTTACATCACTGATGAGTGGCTTCAGAGTTCCAGCTCACCCTGCAATCCCCAGCTTATGGAGATCCCTTCGTGTTGTTTTAGTATTACAGGATTCGCAAACGCCGCATTCAGTTCTGCAGTGACTTTTGCAGCTGTCGTCCCCATATTTTCCGTCGCAATGCTCTTCAATGACAGTCTGTCACGATCACGCAAAACATAATTCTGTCCGCGTTGTGACTTAGCGGATAACGTTTCTCCGCTTGACCTGTACACGGTATAAATCTTCGATACGGTATCACTTGAAACACCCAACACTTTGGCTCCCTTAGTAACGAAAGCAACGACCGTACAAGCACCAACATTTTGCCCACGTTCGAACTCACTTGGCTCCGACGTAATGCACTCACAGCTACGCAAAATACTGTTCTATCCGCGATTGACACTTGCAACGTATTGAGGGCATTGTACAGATGCCATTCGTGGTCAAATTCAACAGCGCAAGCTGCAGGATTGTTTGCATCTGCATTTGTGTACAAGCATCCATTTCTGACGATGTTTCCATGTTTTTGTTCAACCTCCGTATGTTTAACGCAGAATTCTTTTCGGTGCTTGCCTGAATGGTGCCCATGTAGCTGAATTTGCAGCCTGACTGGCAACAGAAAACATTCCATCCAGGGAAAGGTGCTAACTGTACGTGCTGCCAACAACAAATCTGACACGGTTAGTGAGTCCATTTACAGAACCGGCAAATGACAGCAAGTTGAGTAAAGTAAGACACAAGCATATTTGCAAATATGCACTTCCGGGTCTCTTGGAGAAGGGCACGTGGTTAACGGATGCCACGTGACGCTTGAGGTTAGCGTCGCGAACTGCAAATCACGGTGTTCAGACCACGAGGTTGCACGGTTCAGTGGACACAATGGCCAAGGCTCCTCCGCGGCCACGACCGCTTCTGGGGAATTCACGCTACGTTTTAACCGTCCCAGCTGACACTGCGGTAAGGACAGCATCTCCAAGCCGAAACCTGTCTCCAAGAAAACATATTTTGCACCGTATCAGGGCATATACGCACGGCGCAAAATCTGCCTAGTAGTTCGTCTAGGATACATAGTTGACATAAGCTTGTAATAGGCCTTACATTAACTTTCAGATTTTACTGATCTAGAAATAAAACTTTGGACTCGTGTCTGACATCTGTGGTGGTTATCCCTGAAATATACATGCGTTTTTTGTACGTTTTTGCCCGCTTCGGTAACTGAACGGTCAGGGCGGCTCACTGACATGCGGAGGAACTGGTTTCGATTCCGGGTACTGCCTGGGATTTTTCTCGGTGAGAGGACTGGAGCTGAGTGCGCTCAGCCTCGTGGCGCCAATTGAGGAGCTGTTTGACCTTAGCAGTGGCGGCTCCACGTCACGAAAACTGACAGCGTCCGGGAGAGCGATGTGCTGTCACCACGCACCTCCGTACCGCATCCACTGGCGCCGTGGCGGAGGATAACACGACGGTCGCTCGGTACCGATGGGGCCTGCCATTACCTGTGAACGGAGTTTACAAGTTTATATGATTTTAATTGTTTTGCGTAGCACGCGAGGTGGCGTAGTGGTAGAACATCGTGAGGCAAATTACATTGATAACGTCAACAACGTTTTTCGTGATAGGGAAACAGTCGCTGTTTACGCATGTGTAACTGTAATACACCAGCATATATAGGAAAGCGAAGAGATGCTACAATCGTATATCTCTTGTTCTCGTGTCTCTCGTGATGCACCATATGGTAAATAATTCCTAACCAACGACTTGTATAAAAACACGTACGCAACGGATGTCATATGCCGATGACGTTGTCGCTTATCTATGTAATATACGTATGTAAGTTTTAATATAATTGAAAATATTTTAACCTTATTGATTATAACATATGAATTTTTGTAACACTAAACGTTCCCATACATATTGATTCGTAACAATGGTACCGCCCAGAGATGCGATCTACTCAGAATTAGCTGAGAGAAGATAATTAATTCCAACTGCTGTGAAAGGAAAAGATGTCTCTCACGAAATTTATAAAGCTTCAGAAACCAAAATATAGACATTATATTTATTTTATAGTCGTATTCAGTTTGTATTTTAAAATTATCGCTGTTACCAGTATAATATACAGCATATTTCTTTATTGTATGCTAACACGCCATGAGCACATTCCTTGGGAAATTAACAGGAAAACATAGGTTGTAAACTGGTTTTTGAAGGAGCTAAGATCGCTTAAAGCTGTTGACGTGAAATGAGTTGTCAACAATAAATTAGAAATATCTTGCAACATAGCAAAGAAAACTGGGATAGAGACAATCGTTCTCATGACACGTTAGCTCACAGGAAGGCCTTTGGAGACTAACATGTATTAAACAAGGGTTTACACCACGGAGTTGCTTATAACTTTGTAACTATGTCGTGTTAAATGATATCGCGGCTGTTGTCCCTTCAATGATCCGCCACTTGATACAATACAAAAAAGAAGCCTTTCCCGTAGTAACTTCTGAGTTCTGTTAGACAGCTGCTTCTGGATAGGATCAGTAGCCGAGATTTCAGTTTACACGGTAGTAGTGTGCGCTGTGCAACTCAGAGGCATCGCTCTGTTTGTTTTCCATCTATAAAAATATAATATTTTGCTTTAACGGTGAGGATTAGCGCCTACCACAATGGCAACCTTCTTTCATTGATTTATGTTTGTCGTAGTCTTGTTTTTAGAGTGAACTTGCGCCTAGTCAAGAGCTTGAGCAATTTCAGGGTGTGAATTCCTAATTAACGCATAACCTGCTTGTACCAGGTGTAGAAGAATGAAACCGGAATTTCCCTACAGATGGTGCTAGCCGTAAGTGTAGGGTCCATGAGACCGCGTCTGCAGCGCCATCTGCTTCCTAATGTCAATATACAGTAACCCAAGTTCCATAGATCGGGATCTGTTTCAACCCCGTAAACATGTAGAGTTTTGTGCCTGCGAACTACGATTTGCGGATAGCATTGGTTTTCTGTCATCATTTCAAGAAAACTGCTGCAGAATCGGATTGAATGCTTGTCGAAGATTTCGGCGAACATGCTCTTTGGAAAACGCATGGTGGTTCGAAAAATTCAAAAGTGGTGATTTTTATGTGAGAAGCGACGAGCGCGGGAAACCACCGAAAAAGTTCGAAGACAACGAACAGCAGGCTTTATTGGATGAAGCTGATACTCAAACTCAAAAAGGACTAGCGGAATAATTGAATGTGACGCAGAAAGCCGTTTCTCTTCGGATTAAAGCTATGGCAAAGGTGCAGAGAGTAGGAAAATGGGTTTCACGTGAGCTGAATTAAAGACAGCAAGTAAATTGAAAGACCACTTGTGAAATGCTGCTTGCCAGGTACAAAAGAGTCATTTCTCCATCGAATAGTGACAGGTGATGAAAAATGGATATATTTCGAGAATCCTAAGCGTCGTAAATCATGGGTGAATCCAGGCAAACCATGGAATCCACTGCAAGACCAAATCGCTTTCGAAAGAAGACAATGCTCTGTGTTTGGTGGGATCAGAAGGGTGTCATCTATTATGAGTTGCTAAAACTGGTGAAACCACTAACACTGACCGCTGCCAACAGCAGATGATCAATTTTAATCGACCATTACGCGAAAAACGACCGTAATATATAAAAAGGCTACAGGAAGTCATATTGTTCCATGATAACGCCCCATCACACGCAGCAAAACGAGTTAGGGAAACGATCGAGGCGTTCAATTGGGAAATTCTAGGGCATGCTACTTATTCTCCAGACTTATCATCTATTTGTATCACACGGACACGCTTTCGCCGAACAACACTTCAATTCGTATGAAAATGAACAAAAATGGCTCGCTGACTGGTTCGCTTTAGAAGAAGAACTGTTTTTTTTGGGGGGGGGGGGGGGGCGTGGCATTCATAGCCTGCCGGAGTGGTGGGAGAAATGTATAAATAGCAATGGAGATTATTTTGAAGAAAATATTGTTTATCAGTTTCAAACACCAGACGCGTAATTATTGCAACCAAATTCTGGTTTCATCCTTCTGCACCTCGTATAGCTTGCAAGCCGTGGAGTTACGCCAACCACATCCGGGTCGAATCTTCATGCCGAATTAGCGACCCTTGGTCTGGTGTCTTAGTTAGTTTCATGTTCTATTAATCTTTTATTCGATAAATCGTGATGATATGGCAATGAGGAAGGAGTAATTTTATGCTTACATAAAAAAATGTTTTCTGAATGAGGCTACCAGCTGATCATTTTAGAAGTGCTTTTTTACATACAGATGTGCGTTACTAGTACCTGCTCAGCACCTTTTACACATTACACTAATTGAAACTGTTCTACGAAACAGAAGGAGTTGTCAAGGAGAAACTTTTTCTAGTTTGTTTTCAAATATTACTTTGCTTTCCGTCATACATGGGTAAATGATCAAAAATATTTAATGCAGCATTGTGCGCCCCTTTTTGCTCTAAAGACAACCTTTATGTTGCTTAATGAATACCAGTTTTTTGCTATTGTAATTATGTACATCATTGTTCCTCGGATTATTCACAACAAACTTCATAAGGAAATAAATATGCTGCAAAGCAGTAGGCAAAATGTCTAACTCCTTAAACAGCTGTCAAAAAGGTGATCGTGGGTGAGCACGCCATATTATTCTTATAGCACGGTTCTGAGCAATGAAGATTTTCTTTCTTAAATATGAGTTACCCCAGAACATAATTCCATATGACGTTATTGAATGAAAGCATTCAAAATATATCAACTTATTTATTTGTCTATCCCAAAGATTTGCAATGTTTCAAGTGCAAATCTGTCTAAACTAAGATGTTTCAGGAGTTCCTAAATGTGTTTTTTCAGTATAAATTCTCATCAGTATCGACAGCTAAAAATTTTAAAGTTTCCACCCTATTTATTACTTCCTCACAATGTGTTGCACTAGCCACTGGTGTAGTAAGTTAGAAGTGTTGAGTTGAATATGTTGTGTCTTTTTAAAACTGAGAGTAAGGCATTCGAAGGAAAACATTCGGTGGAACTTACAAGAACGTTATTTACCTTCTTCTGTTGCTGTATTTATGCTAGGACTGATTACAGTACTAATGTCATCCGCATAAAGAAGTACTTCTGAGTGTTGTATGTTAGACGAGAGATCGTTTACTTCAATTTTCCGCGTTTTCTTTTTTTTTGTCAGATCTGACATCCACTGTTGACTATACGATCAGTTTCATAAAACCTCAGTTTATCTAGGAGAATACTTTGATCCATATGTCAAATGCCTTAGATAGGTCGCAGAAAATACCATCGGGCGCTCTTTTGTTATTTAATGCTTCCAAAATTTGGTGAGTGAATGTGCTAGTAACAACGCCCAGTTTTTGTGCGGTTTTTATTTGGTTCGCACGCTCGATTAGTTAAATGCATTAGTTTGCAATTCTCCCCTCAGAATATACCACACACATGCAGTTAAATTACGATAACATAGAAGACAAACCCTACACGATTCGCAGACAGTTGGCAAATACCACTTCTCTCCCATGTTAACTGATGGCTGTGGCAACCGAGGGGCCAACAGCCACAAAGAGAAAAAAAATACGTTTTTCAAATCAGTAAAAACAGTGAGTCGGGAGGATGGGAGAAAGGCTACGGAGGAGAGTGGCTAAGACCAGCGCTTACAATTATTACCACATCGTGTGAATTTGCCGTAAGTCCTAAGTGTAAGTGATTTCATGGTGAGAATTCCTGTGTAATCCTTTGCGTTCTATGGTAATCTATCTTACGAATATTTGTCGGTACGCCAGTTTTTGTTTCTATATCGCATTCGGTATCCATCACTGAGAAACATTTCAAAGCATCATCCTCAGACGTCACTTTAGACACTATCTTATACATGAGTGCCTCATTTATTTGACCTAAGGCATCTGGTGGTGGCAGTTTCGCGTATAACATTGAAACACGATGTATATAGTGCCAATAGTGTGGGACAACGTCAAAATATTGAAAATATTATGTGTACTTACATATATGTAGTTACTGTGTACTGGAGCTACCTTGTAGCATAGGTTTACGGTCCTAAAGGAAAGTAAATAAACATGTATTTTTATTACTTAGACGTCTGTGCAATTGGTCTCGTGAAGCTTGCACATTGTGCACTGTTACTTGACGATACGGACAGACATATCTTTCTAATACGAGTAACTTTTTTTTTTACTGTCGCTCAGTTAGTGAAAGCGTGAAAATGCAGCTATTCATGGAGGAGTTTCCCCTTACTCCGCACCATCTAAAGAAATTTCTGTTAAAGTTAGATGAGCCTCCGTTTGTCTTTGGGACAACCGTGCCTGTTGGACTTGGAGCCGAGTAAATAATTGAAGTGAGGGATGTTCTTTCGTGTTCGGTTAACATCCCTCCTCTTAATGCAGTCCATCATGTGCAATGACTGACTGCGGACCATATGGTAAACGACTGCAGTCCAGCTGTCCCACTGACTCACGCATTGAAGAAATGCGTACCCATAACGGTCAACATACGTTGCCATTTCGCTCAACAGGATGATGTGACTAGCAAAAGTTGCATACACAGAATCCAGAAAGTACATTCATGAATAAGACAATGATTTATGCGAACCTATGCGGACTTAGTTTCAGCAGAGCACAGAATGAAGGAATAAAACTTATTACACTAAAAAGTATAACTGTACTGTGGAACAAAAACAAAACAATATCCAAACAAGTACTCTGTTCGAAGGTACACATATTTGCACATGAGTGACAGCAAAATTTGTAGCTGGGTAATATCCTATACCTGTTCCTCTACACTGCACATTGGAATACGCTTGGATCCCCATTGGCATACTGTCCACTAGGTAGTCGAGACGGTACTGCTGAAGCCTGTCCTACTCTTCGTCTGCGTGCAGAAGGTTCTGAGAGGATATACTAATGTTTCAACTGTCCCAATCGCATTCAGTCGTGTTCATCAGCACAGCAGGCTAGTCCATTCTTTTGATTTCTGCTTCTGGCGGAACGAGTACATGGTGTGAGCCCATTGTGCATGTCTTTAAACGTCTTAAAAGACGAAACCATCGTCTAACTGTTGAGTACAGGGTGAAAATAGCTTCCAACATCCTTTCTCGATACTACACAGCTTCAAATTACACTCGCAGCGATAAGAGATCGCGACATCCGTATATGATACTGGCCAAAACATGACTGAACCGATAATACTGCATTTCTGTGACGATCATTAGCATCTGGCCGCCTCCACACTATTCTACGACGATTATCAGACGTCAGATAACTACTACATTCGTCCCCGATGAGAGCCCGATGCCTCTGATCCAGTATCCATTCCAGACTTTTCCTTGTCACCTCCTCCACGTGCCATAATGTTGGTGGGTTGGTACATTTTGTTCGAAATGGACACACAGAGACCAAACTGATCGTGAGAAGCGGATTATATACTGTCTGGATCGACACAGCCCATGTAGTTGCCTCCAGAAATGCAATGTGCAATTCTTTTGCATTCTGATCTGCCATTATTGGCAGGCAGCGGTCATCAGCGGGCTACCACTAAGAAGCAGAGTTTCTACATTTGGTGTCTCCTGTCAGCAACTGAATGTTCGACTGACTTCGCTGTGTACACCAGCCGACCGCGGTGGACAAGTGGTTCTAGGCGCTTCAGTCCGGAACCGCTCTACTGCTACGGTCGCAGGTTCGAATCCTACTTCGGTCATGGATGTGTGTGATGCCTTAGGTCAGTTAGGTTTAAGTAGTTCTAAGTTCTAGGGGACTGATGACCTCAGATGTCAAATCCCATAGTGCTCAGAGCCATTTAAACCATTTTTTTGTGAACATTAGTTCGGCTGACAACCTGGCGTGCTCACAACCCTTCTGTGCGTAAAGAGGCAACGCAAAAGAGTGTAAGCTTCAAGTAACCCTTCGAGGGGTGTTGACAGAATGAACGTGGGTACAAGGATCATTGTTCCGTTCGCTAACACACACAGCATGTTGTATTTAATTCCAGTGAGAATCCAGTTTTACCTTTACTTAGACTACACAGTGGTTTTAAGTAGTGATTTTGTGTGATCAGAAGAATACTGACAAAGAGTGTGCAAGAAATGAGGGCGTTGCTCAAAATGGTTCAAATGGTTCTGAGCACTATGCGACTTAACTTCTGAGGTCATCAGTCGCCTAGAACTTAGAACTAATTAAACCTAACTAACCTAAGGACATCACACACATCCATGCCCGAGGCAGGATTTGAACCTGCGACCGGAGCGGTTGCTCGGCTCCAGACTGTAGTGCCTAGAACCGCACGGCCACTCCGGCCGGCGAGGGCGTTGCGAAACTTAATTTTCGACTGCAGTTTGTTTCTCGATCTGCACGTTGACAGGTGTTCACAAACTCCAGCGCGAAACGTCGTATGACATATATGCAGGGGTGAAAAAAAATGAAAACAAAAAGAAATACAACACTTTAACATGCCTAATACGGTGTATGAAAGCAGTTGGCAATGAAAACAGCTTACAGTCGTCTCGGAGTGGTTAAATATAGGTCCAGTACTTTCAAGCAACATTGTACCATTCTTCTTGCAAAGCAGTGACTAGTCCAGGTAACGATACCGGAGACGGATAGCGGTTACGCACCCTTTACTGCAAACTAGACCACAATGGCTCTATAATGTTGGGATCTGCTAACTGTGGTGGCCAGCGTGCTCACAAGAACAGTCCAGGACGATGCGAGCAGTGTCAGCAGGGGCCCTGTAGTCTTGGAACACAGATCGCTATTGAGAAAGGAACTCTGTGCCATGGGATGGACGTCATTAGCCAAAATGGTCACAATATTCTTGAGAGTAAAGCGACCTTGCAGAGTAACCTTGGGGCCCATGGAATACCACGATATGGTTGCCCAAATCATCGCTCAACTGGCACCGTGTTTCACTTTTGGGGCGTAAACTCGGCTATAACTCTGAAACAGTGAGATACAAGTCTCATCCGACCTAACTTCGTTCTTCTATTGCTCCATAGCCCAGGCCTTAAGGCTTCGGCACGAAGTTTTCCTGTTACTTGTATTGTCATTATTGATGAGTGGCTTTGGAATTCCGGCTCGGCCTACTATTTCCTGCTTATGGAGCTCCCTTCGTGTTGCTTTGGTACTGACGGGATTCGAAAGTGTGACATTCAGTTCTGTATTGACTTCTGCAGCTGTATTACTCTTATTTTTCGTCACAATCGTCATCAGTCAACGTGTTACGATACTCAACACACACTTGCATCCGCGTTGTGACTTAGCGGCTGTTTTCCTCTTTCCCTGTATGCGGTATAAATCTTCGGTACTGTGACTCTTGAAATACCAGAAACTTTGGCACCCTTGGTTACGGGAGCAGCCACCATACTAGCACCAACAATGTACCCACGTTCGAATGCACTTAGCTCCGACATAATACACTCATGGCGACGCAGCACACTGTTCTATCTACGACTGACACTTACAACATACTGGGGAATTGTACATGTACTGTTAGTGATCAGCCGCGCGGGATTAGCCGAGCTGTCTCAGGCGCTGCAGTTATGGACTGTTCGGCTGGTCCCGGAGGAGGTTCGAGTCATCCCTCGGGCATGGGTGTGTGTGTCTGCCCTTTGGATAATTTAGATTAAGTAGTGTGTAAACTTAGGGACTGATGACCTTAGCAGTTAAGTCCCATAAGATTTCACACACATTTGAACACTTTTTGTTAGTGATCAAATACAACAGTGCGACCTGCAGACTTGGCTAGCATCTCCACTTATGTTCAAGCTTCTCGCGGTGTTGCCATATTTTTGTCCCACCACTACAATTCATGGGGCGATGGAGCAATCAAGAGAGCCAAGCGATTTTAAAAAGAGGCAGATCATTCCCGTTTTCAAAAGAGATCGTCGCACGAACGGACGGAATTATAACTTTATTGGTGGCGCCAGTCTGTTGTAGAATTATGGGACAAGTTTTGTGCTCGCGGGTTATGATCTCTCCTCTGTAGGTAGCAGTAGTGATTTTGCGAAACTCACTTCACTGAGTTCGTAAATGCCAGGAAGCAACAAGGATGTATGCATTTTTTTCACGAAGACTTTATATTTGCTGATAATGGTTTTTATTTATACTACTATAGGCTGTAGAGCAATTTGAAGAGGACATGACTTTACAAGTTTATGAATACAAGCCAAGTAAAATCTAAACACAAGGCTGATACCACCGTACTTAAACAAACAGGGTAACTAACCTTATAGTGTGTAGGTAGTGTACCTCACTTCTTACTCAGCAACCAGAATACGTGTATCACATCATTACTTACATTTTTCCACCAGCTGACAATGAATGTTAAACTTACAGGTACATTACCTGTACGTCGCCCGCTTAGTTAAGGTAGTTCTTTACGTATGGTGGTTACTGCCTGGTTTGAAATCGAGCATATTTCCGAACAGACACAACGTTTCATTATATTCGCCACATAACCCTAGTTTTTTTATTATTATATACAGGGTTATTTATAAGCACCTCTGGAGTTTAGGTAGACTGCACGAAAACTACAGGAAATGTAGAAAAATGATACATATCGATGGACAGAGCTTGTCTCCAAAGTTTTGATTTACAATACACTCGGTGGCGTAGTTGCACGAGGGGGCAGGAATGTCAGAACATGTATACAGATAATCCGTTCCCGTTTGTCGCATCGAATTAGTTCGCACTTGCAAGGTAAGCAATCCAATGAACAGATTTTGAAAGCAGACTGCTGTCCCAGCGTTCCTGGAAAATCGTGTGAGCGATTTCTGTGAACTGCACGCACGCATTGACGTTCACCGAATTACAAACAATGGACGTATTGAGCATCTGTAATTTGACTTAAAATTCGCAGAGGTTCTCTACCCACTGTTTTGAATATGTTTCGTTTACATCTTGTAATTTTCACAATCTTCTGAAATCCCCGAGGTACTTATGAATAACCGTGTATAATAAAGGTTATATGGATGTTCCATAATCTCACCGAGCGAGGTGGCAGCCGGCACGGTAGCTCAGCGTGTTCGGTCAGAGGGTTCAGCTACCCTCTGTAACAAAAAAAAAAACTGAGTGAACGAATCAAAGATCAACCTGAACAGGCGCCATCAAACGTCCGCCACGAACCAATTCAACGAACAATCTAGAACAAAATGAGATTAAAAAAAAAGGGTGGCGCAGTGGTTAGCACACTGAACTCGCATTCGGGAGGACGACGGTTCAATCCCGTCTCCAGCCATTCTGATTTAGGTTTTCCGTGATTTCCCTAAAACGTTTCAGGCAAATGCCGGAATGGTTCCTTTGAAACGGCACGGCCGTTTTCCTTCCCAATTCTTCCCTAACCCGAGCTTGCGCTCCGGCTCTAATGACCTCGTTGCCGACGGGACGTTAAACACTAACCACCACCACCACCACCACCATAATCAGTCACAATTTTTGTGTGTTTTATTTATGTTGCCTTACTCGTGACTCGTTTTCTGCCTCTGGTGTTCTTCATCAGGCATGTTGATTGCAATGTTATCAACTAAATTAAGAGTACATTCTTCTCAGTCAGCCTATAAAGTAAGTGATATTAAAGATATTTAAACCAATTAAGCAATCAACCGAAATCTTTTTGCACATTATTCATTGATTCTAGAGTAACATTTACTGATAGTTGAACAAATTCAGTCATCATTAAAGTTGCTGTCTCCAACATGGTGTGTTTCCATGACGGAAGTCCTAAATTCTGCAAATATTACCTGAAATCAAAAAAACGAACTATTGTTTTAATTTGTAAGATATTTCTCAAGCAGTAATAACACAATTTTTCTGAAATTTGGAAAAATAACTAATCTGCTATCCTGGAACCGCGCAAGAGTCCTTCCACGACCTCAAAATCCTCTTGAGCCATTGTTTACGCATGATTGCTGACTGCCTGCGCTTTGCTGGAATCGTACAGCTCCCGGCGATGAGGGTCCTGCAGGCGATCATATTCGCGATCGATGGCAAATGTTTCTGCGCGGTAGCTAATTTCGACCTCCCACGATTTGCAATATTTTCAAAATGTGTTTCAAGCGTTCGCTGAAAATCGAAGGCGCCATAAAGTACACTATTTCAACGGTTCTCGAGCCGCAGTCAATGTGTGTTGGAGCAAACTGCCAGATGGGCCATACCGACTAGCATTCATGTGTTCCATCAAATATTTGACCGAGAGCGCCAAATGTGCCCGCATTCGCATCTGTTCGCCGAGACACTACAGGGAGCCCCTGCGTGCCCGGGTTGACGCGTAACTTTGCTGCTACTTGAGGTATCAACTCTGGATGTTGATAACTCTTTACTTCAAAAAAATCATAAAGCTAAATATTGATTTTTTTAAAGCTGACTGAGCAGAATGGACCCTTAATATAGAGATTGTTTCACTGGAACTGTGGCGAAGGTTTTCCTTGAAGACTCGGGCAGTGTGCTTCCCTACACTGAGATGAAAATCATAGGATTTTTTTCTCTCAGATTCCCCGCCTGACTGCATACCAGCAATGGGATCTAATTGCATCCATGTGAACACAGCCCAGATCCCAAACCATATCTGAGCCACCTCCTGCCTGGACACTAGCTGGTTGAGACTCAGGATCCATAGCTTCGTAGGGCATACACCACAGTCTCGAACGCCTATCAGCTCGATACAACTGAAACTGGAGTTCATTAGACCGTTCTACACGCCTTTCTATTTCGTGGTCCAGTGACGATATTTGTAGGCCCGAATCAGTCGAGATATGTATCGAGATGTCAGGAAAGGGATACGAGTCGGTCGTCAGTTAATGAAGCCTCTGCAGTGCATCTGTTCTCATAAAGCCCTGGTATAAATGGTTTTCTGATGGTCCTTATTCAGATCGCCGGCTGCCTGACTCTTAATAGACCGCATGTCTCTGCGGAGGAGGCGTGACGTCCGATTGTCAAACATCTGTCGTCTTATGCGCGTGGATACATTGCCGCTGCGACGTTGAAGATCCACCCTATGCACTGTTGGCATCCTGAAACCAAATTCTTGTATAATCTCGAATATGCCATGATTCATGCGCCTTAAACCTATTAGCATAACAAGTCCAAATTCGATTAACTCACGACGTTCTTCAAGTTCGCCGGCCGCGGTGGTCTCGCGGTTCTAGGCGCGCAGTCTGGAACCGTGCGACTGCTACGGTCGCAGGTTCGAATCCTGCCTCGGGCATGGATGTGTGTGATGTCCTTAGGTTAGTTAGGTTTAAGTAGTTGTAAGGTCTAGGGGATTGATGACCACAGAAGTTAAATCCCATAGTGCTCAGAGCCATTTGAACCATTTTTGTTCTTCAAGTTCACTGCATACCTGCCTATGAAAGACTGCTCAAATGTCGTGTCTACATTCGAGCCGAGAAATCCAGCCATCACATATGGCCTTCTTCAAATGGGATAACCGTTCCCGTGACTTTTAGCCACTCACAAAGAAACCGCCTAATCGTCATAATTGATTTCGCCTGAATTTATGGTGTATGCACGGCTTCACCAAAAAGGAAAGTGACTGAAGTGGGAGCTCCAGACTGCCAAGTGTTTAGAAAAAATAGCAGTTTTGGTACGGGTCGGGCGATGCATGAGTGATTTATGTTAGCGTAGTTTCTAGACAGTGTTCGGTGCATCGGAAAGAGTACAGAATTATAATCCGAGGGCAGTGGACTTGCTCCCTATGTGGAAACTTTTTTATTTTTGTTTTCAATTTTTACGTTACTTACACTCCAAATAAGCATTAATAATGCTCGCTATATAGTATTTATTAATATTTCCGAAAAGGCAGAAAAGTAAAGGCAAAGAAAAATTTCGGATTGTAAATAAATTTCCAGGAAGGGATTAAAGGCGTGCATGAGAACTACGATTATAAAATTCAGCATTTTTATTATTTTGTAGATGGTTATTTACACGTCTTGGGGTAATATACGCCGAATAATATGGGACTAGTGCGGTACAATGTACCCTCTACCATGAGCATGCAGTGGCTTGTGGAGGATATATGTGGATGAAGATGTAAATGTAGAAGCAATAATTTTCACATTAATCCCCTGAGTAAAAATGATAACTCCGCCAGTGCACTGCCCTTTTATACCTTATGTGCACGATACTACCGCCATCTATATGTGTGTATATCGCTATCCCATGACCCACTGTACAATGGAATGCATTTTGATGAAGTCTTCTTGGGAAGTGATTTTTTTTTTTCTCTCTCTCTCTTGGCGACGTAAGAGCAGTTTTGAAGCTTCTTGATCAAATTCTGTAGCTGACGATAAAAACGGGCTTCTTAGGGTTGCACTACCGGACTGCATTTGGAGTTGGAGGGGGGGGGGGGGGGGAAGGGGGTCAAGAGTTGGAGGGAATCACTTTAATACTGCAGGATGGCAATCTTTCTTCACCTTGAAAAGTCTGTTCCTAAAATTGCTAATTTGTTTGTCCTGCCCACGTGTCATTTGACAGAATCAATTTATTCTTCTGATCTTAGGGTTTCATCACATCAAATACAATATATCTAGCGTTATTTCCGTTTCTCTACAGTGTAAATAACGTAAAAACTCAAAATTAAGGAAACTTTCCTCGTAGTGTGTCACGCCCACGACACTCGGATTACAAATCTGTACTCTTTCCGCTTCACCAACTTCTTTTTGGAAACTACACCAACATAAATCGCCCACACCTCACCCGACCCGCGAAAAAATGCGATGTTTTCGAAACGCGTGGCCATCTGTAGCTCCCACTTTTCCTACTATCAGTTATGGCCAAACCCTGCGTATACAATAAATTTCGACGAAACCAGTGATGACAATTAGACGCGGTCCCGTTGTCAGTTTAAATCCGAGATCGTGCTAGCACTGGGCTTTTCACGTACCTCTATATCGACAGTGTGTCGTCAGTACCTGGATTAAGGGGAAACCGCCATCAGCAGAGTTATCTACTTCGGGCAAAAATGTGACGATTCCATGGGAGACTGACTGTCACGAATTGTAACAGCACATACGCAGGCCACATGACAGTAAGTCAGTCGATATTTCAATGCGCGAGTGCAACAACTGATCAGCAACCGTACCATCAAAACCACTTCTTCACTATGGCCGTTTCGTATGGGGCATAAATGAAAATTTCCTGGCAGATTACAACTTTGTGCCGGACGGGGACTAGAACCTGGGACCTTTGCCCAGTTTGGAACGTAGGGCACGAGGTACCGACAGAAGTAAAGCTGTGGAGATAGTTCGTGAGTCGTGCTGAGATAGCTCATTTGGTAGAGCACCCGACCGCGATAGGCAAAGGTTCCTGAGCCGTATGGCTCGCTTGCGATATCTTGATGCTGTCACTCAGTGCTATCTTTCCGCTGCGCGCTCGGCTTGGGCCGCAGCGCCGTCTGCTAGCTGTCTCGCGCAGCTGAGTGGGGAGACTCCAGGTCGCCGGCAGTGGGGATCGGACACGGGTGAGCAGCGGACGCTACCTTCTTCCGGACGGCGCCGGGTGTTGATTCTACACGGGTTGGCGGAGGGTATAATTACACCAGGAGTGGGGCTCTTGCGCGGTCGTGCCGTGAACGTACGATGCGGCCTGTTCGAGTGTCTCCTGGGGAGCGGCTAGTGTGTTACGTTGGTATGGTATTTTCTTACCCCCGGATTTGCTGATAGCTGCTTCTTTCGAACGATAGTGAGAGAGAGAGTTCATGTCAGTTCTGCGAAGCACGTCTGATGTACTGCTTCACGTTGTCAGCGCGTTTTACTTTGATTTGTATCTTAAACATTGCCGCGGGCTGCCGTTTGCTGTCTCGATTGTGAATCCACCGTTTTAGGTACTGGTGATGGGCTAGCTGCCCTCATTGTGAATTTATTGTTTCCCCACCCACTCTTGGTTGGTCTAGCTATTGGTTGTCTGTTCCGTCATAATGGCTGGCACTTTTGCTGAAGTGTATTGTAAGGTACCGCTAGGCAACAAGAGGGTATAATACTTTTTGTAGCTATTTAAAATCTTATGTTGTGAAAAAGGTTGGTCATTATTGTTGTGGGGTAGAATCATTAACTATTTACCTCGGCTATCTGAAAAGGCTGACTGCCTGAGTACCTTGAATTATTTATTTTGAGGCCCGATACCTGTAGTCGAAATTTCATTGTCTTGGGGACAGAAAAAAGTTAGTGTTTAAAGCAGTTTTCTAATCAACTGGAGAGGTTGTTTGTCAATTGTAATCTGATTTAAAATAAAGTCAGTGGATGTAAGTGTGAATGCGGCAGTAACTGTGTGTTCTCTTCTCCTGGTCCAGCCTTCTACTATGCAGCCACTTGCGCCGTATCTTGCGTCTTTCTCACCCAAAGAGACGCATCAGTTCCAGGTTCGAGCCTCGGTACGGCATACACTTTTAATCTTCCAGGAAGTTTCACATCAGCGCACTCTCCGCTGCAGAATGAAAATTCATTCTGGCAGGGCACAGATATAAGTACCAGGGCAGGAAGACCGTTATTGAGGCTCCATCCAAGATGAAAAGTAGCCGGGCGTGATGAGACTGTACACGTCGACGGCAGGCTGGCAGAAACGGGGCTTTACATCCAACTTGATAACAGGGTCCCGTTCAGGATGGTTTTGGGCGAAAGAGTGCGGAAAATTAAACATGGAGCTACTGCCGAACATGTGCTTCTTTTTACTCGCCCGCAGCACCCAAGGACGATCTGTTCATACAGCAAGACAACGCTACACCTCAACGCTTGAGAAATGTGTCTGAAATTCCAGAATGAGTCTTTCACCCTGCAGCGGAGTGTACACCGTTATGAAACTACCTGGCGGCTTAAAACTGTGTATCAAACCGTGGCTCAAACCTAGAACCTTGCCTCCTGCGGTCAAATCGCTTCTACAGAGTGCTTTTAAGTCTTTTCTGAACCGTCTGATGGTGACAGATCACGCCATGAGGAATAACTTTCGTTAGATACAAATGTTCGCTGACGCTCCCCGGTGACACGAGGCGTCCGTTTGTATTGATTACACCCCTCAGACGCGGCAGTGCGTGGGCGCTCTGCAGCGTGCGTAGGCTGTTCTGTCGCCTATAATCTAACCATAAGATCAGTATGAAAGGGGGTGGGCCCAACAAAATTAAATATCCTTATTTGCTTCTAAAATATCATTCTTAGTTTAGAGACACTCATACTTAAGGTTTTCTTGTTGAAAATCACTGTCAGCTTACTGGGATAGGTAGCATGCACCAGACCTTGCTATTACACCCCGCCAGTTTGGTAATATCTCGTCGTCCCAGAGCCAGCGAATACTATAGTGCGCCTAGTGTCACCAAAGAGGAACATTCTGTCTGCAACAAAAGGTGTTAACCATGACGTGACCTACCATCCCTAGACGTTTGGTGCAAGCATTTTGGAATTCCCTGTACCCCTACATACAGAGGCTGGACAAAAATACGGAAACACGAGAAAAGCATGCTTCAACATAAATACCTAAGCCTGTAGGTGGTATTGTTGTGTTTGGTCACGAATGATACCTGTACAATGTCCTCATTACGTTGCAAGTATCAGTCGTGGTAAGAACAGCCCTCTGAGAGTTTTTAGTGCATCATGTCGAGCTACATGACTTCTAACGTAGGCAAATTGTTCGTTCTCGCATGACGAACGTTTCCGTAACCAAGGGAGCCAATTTTTTTGGTGTTTCAAGGGGCACCGGATTGCACATCTACACCGTGTACAGGAATGGCGACAGACTGTCATTGAAGTTGATTGCGGCGGAAAACAAGAGACCTATCGCTGCAAATGTCAATGCAGCGAACGTCGCACTCAAGAACCCTGTCGGTACCAAAACAACGCTAACGGAGCTCCACATGCAGGGATTTGTAGGGCGAGCTGGAACTCCAAAACCACTCCCAAGTGATGGAAATGCCAATAGTAGGAAATCGTGGTCTCGAAGCCATAAAACGTGGACTATGGAGCAGTGGAAGAACGTCATTTTGCCTGACAAATCTTGTTTCGCGTTGTTTCCGATTTCTGGTCGAGTTTACGTAGCAAGGGTGAAACACGGCGGGGTTTCGGGGTGATTTGAGCAGCCAGATCGTGGAGTTCCATGGGCACCATGGGTACTCAGCAAGCTCGCATTACTGGCAATGATTATTTGATTATCTTGGCTCATATGGTCTATCTCATGGTACACTGTGTTCGAAGACGACAGGGCCCCTGTTCACAACAACTCGCATCGTCCAGGAATGGTTTGTCAGCATGGCGATTGATTGTCGCGTCTCCCCTGGCCACCACAGTCACCAGAATGGTTCAAATGGCTCTGAGCACTATGGGACTCAACTGCTGTGGTCATTAGTCCCCTAGAACTTAGAACTACTTAAACCTAACTAACCTAAGGACATCACAAACATCCATGCCTGAGGCAGAATTCGAACCTGCGATCGCAGTAGTCGCACGGTTCCGGACTGCGCGCCTAGAACCGCGAGACCACCGCGTCCGGCCAGTCACCAGACGTCGGTATTATTCAGACTTTGTGGTCTGCTTTGGAAACAAGGATGCGTGATCGCTATACATCCCCTTCGTCGTTTCATGAGTTTGGCACTATTTTGCACGAAGAATGGTATAAGATTTTCTTGAAAACATTACAGGACCTTTATTTACCCTTTCCAAGACGACCAGAAGCTGTTTGGACTGCGAAAGTGTTTTCCAAACCGTGTTAGGTATGGTAATATGGTGTGTTTTTGGTGTTTCAATATTCTCTTACAACCCCTGTATTTTCTCAGCAAACCACCATACACTTCGACCCGCGGTCTCACCTACTGAGCTAATCAAACATCCACCCTTACAGCTTCATTCCTGACAATTCTCCTCTGAGGATTGCTTCTGAATAGTCTGGGATAGCTCAATCGGTAAGCTCATTTCCTTTGAAAGACTAGGTTCTGGGTTTGTGTCCCAGTCCGGTAATTCGTTTTAATTTGCCACAAAGTTTGTGTGAGACGTACTCGATGGACCTGAGTGTGGTGGAGTTGCCTTTCGGTCTTACTGACACACCTTGGACACCACCGACTGAGATGTGCATGCCTTGGACCCGGCTCCGTCGAATCTCCGTGAGTTCTGGGAGGCTGCAGAACGGCGAAACTTCTCTCCAGTGCTTTAGGTGCCCACGATAATTCGTTAGTTACGAGTTCTGTAGATCATTCGAAACACTATTTTACAGAAATGATGTGGAACGAGTCAGATTACAGGATACGTATACATGATTCGTGATAACATTAATGAACACGTTATTTTTTAGTCGGCCTCATGCCACTACACTTACAAGTAGTCTTTTAAATTTATTTTGAATTTTTTTTACAGTCTCTCTGTTTTTTACGTAGAAATTTGTTCGTAGAGTAGCAGGAGTTGTCCAGGAGAAGTAATTTTAGGTTACATTTAAAACTTGTTTTGCTATCTGCCAGACATTTTATGATACTGGTCAAATGATCAAATAATTTTGTTGCTGTATATTAAACATCTTTCTGAGCCACTGACAGCTTTAATAATGAGTAATAAAGTTCACTGTTTCCACTAGTGTTGTAGATATGGATATCATTATTCTTCTCAAATTGTGATGGATTACTTACGACGAATCTCATTAGCGAATATGTGTATTGTAATGGTGCAGTTAAAATGCTGAACTCCTTGAAGTGTTACCTACATGCAGACCGAGAGTAAATATCATATATTATTCTTACTGTTCTGCAATCAGTACTTTCTTTTTAAATGGTGAGTTACCCCATATAACTATTCCATACGATATTGCTGCTTGTTAAGACGCAAACTATGTCAGGAGGTTGATTCGTTTGTTTCTAGTATTAGGGATTGTACAAAGCAGCAAAGTGGCTGAGCTCAATTATTTGAGCAGCTCAGTAGTATGTTCCTTCAGTTAAAGATTCCATCAATCTGTACACCCAAAAATCTGGCGTATTCTACCCTGTTTACGGAGTCCTGTTTATGTGCTACCTTAAGTGTGGTATGACTTTATTTGTTGTACAGAATCGAATATAGCGTTTTCTCTCAAAATTTCGGGGGTCTTTTCTTCCGAGAACCACTTAACAATTCTTTGAAAAACATCAATAACAGTCTGCTCTTTTGTTTTCTATCTAATGTGATTTATTATAACACTACTATCGTCTGTGAAAAGTACCAATTTTCGCAGTGGATGAAACCCATTCACATGTATAAGGAGTAAGGATGGACACAAAATTGCAACCTGTGGGACTTCCTTTGTGATTTCTCCCCAGTCACTAAAACTTTCTACCTTTCCAACATTGTCTGAAATATTCAGCACAACGTTTTACATTTTGCTTGTTAGGTGTGATTGAAATTGTGTGTGAAGCCATCAAGCCCATAAAGCTTTAGTTTTTCTAAGAGTATAGTATTATCTACGCAGTGAAATGCCTTAGAAAGATCACAAGAAATACCATCTGGCAATATTTTATTGATTAAGGCTGTTAATATATGTGGGTGAATGTGTAAATAGCATTCTTCATTGAGAAACTCTTCTTATCCGGAATCCAGACTGAATCGCCGCCGTCACCACAGTGGAACTGAATACTACACAATACTTAGTAGGCGTATCTAATTCGGCTGTTCCTTTGTAAACTCTCGCACACTACAATACCCGCGACTGTGCTAGATAAGTAAATTGTTGCGTTGACGTTTTAACGTCGATCAGTGTTCACCGCAAGTGATGGTCAAGGTTCATTCGGTTCGTTGCTTTTGTTTTCATTACTTCCACTGCGAACAGAAACTATATACTTTTAGGTTTTTTCCCTGTAATGCAAACTCGCCATCAACTTTCCTCTCAGATCGACAACCTAGATCTACAACAATCTATCTTTAGTGTGTTGTCATGGAGTCCAAGAAAATGGTCTCAGGATTCTGGCATTCAAATGTCAATTTAATGCACAAGAGAGATAGCTGCTAAAAGAGTTTTTTAGAGGGCAAGTGCTGACCACTACGACTGGATGGACAGCAAAAATGAAACCGGAGACCAAAAATTGTCTTGAATGCTTTTGGTAAACTAAATGCAGTTTCCCAAACTGGATTCTGATGTGCCTGAAACTGGAACTTTGAAATGAGTGCGTATTAGCAGTTTTGATTTACGGTAGTGACATAGGGACTGTTAATGCAAAAGCCGTTCAAAATTACAGTTGATCAGCGCGTAATGTAGCTATATATGATGTGAATTATTAGGGGAGACAGGAAACCAAAAATCTGGATCAGTTAACAGACTGGAGTATGCATCTTAATTATGGTTTTAATGTAAATGAAAAGGTGTGGGCGAGTCATGTGAACAGGTATATGGGTGAACATGGTCCAAAAAAGCAATTTTCTGCACTCAAAAGATAAGCATGCAATGTAATGCTAATATTATCAAACATAGGTGACACAACAGTAAAAAAGCTGGCATACATTTTTTACTTTCACTCCATAACGTAATATGACATCATGTTTTGGAGTAACCCTTCATGTCAAACAACGTTTTCAGAGTCCATTGTGCATTGTTTGTGGCTTGAATGCACGAACATCCTGTACAAGTCTGTTCAAGCAACTGGGTATACCAAGCACTGCTTCTCAGTATATTTATTCCGTAATGAAATTTGTTGTTGTAAATAATATATCCCTTTTTTCAACACGAGCTCAGTTCAGAATATCAGTATTAGAAACAAGAACCATCTATATACTGTAAGACTTAAACACACTTCTTTTAGTCAAAAAAAGGCGTGCGCATTTTGAATAACTTGCCAGCAATCATAAAAAGTTTAGCTACACATAAAGCTCAGTTTAAGAGAAGCCTAAAAGACTTGCCTGTGCGCTAACTCCTTCTACTCCACTGACTAATTTTGAACCAGACCCATTTGATGGACTGTGTATATTATTACTATATTATTTATTAATATCGCATAATGTAAAATATATCTCAAATATCACACATCCACGGGGATCTCCTCTATACTGATCCATGGAACAAAGAGCTCATCTAATCTAATCTAAAATAACAAGACGAAGAACTAATGGTAGATGGATAGGTGGCAACAGCAAAATGCTACAGTAGTATAGGCGCCTATCACAATGACCGAAATATATAAAAAATTCTAGAGAAGGAATTTACCTAGCAGAGACGTCAAAAAGCTTGATGATCATGATCTACGTCCTCATCGACGTGACAACTCTGCAATGCACACTAAAATCTTTTCATGCGAGCTCTTATATCTCCTATTTTATTACAGTGGTCGTTTTTCCCAATGTAGATGGCAGTAAACCCAATATTTTAGCATTAGGAGGAAAACGTTGGTGATCTAAATTTCGTGAAAGGATCTCGCCACAGCAAAAATGCCTTTATTTTAATGATTTCCACCCCATCTAGCGTATTATATCTGTGACATTCTCACCACTATTTCGAAATAATACAAAACGAGCTGCCTTTCTCTGAACGTTTTCGATATCCTCCGTCAGTCCATCTAATAAGGATAACATAGAGCGCAGCAGGACTCAAGAAAAGGTCGGAGAAGAGAACAACATTTGCTACGTGATCGTTCCAGTTTCAAGTTGTTCGTAATTGTAATGCCTATGTTTTAGTTGAATTGACAGTCTTTAAATTTGTTTAATTTATCTGTAAGCTAAATTTAACGCTTGCTTTTGGCGCTCATGTGAATTACCTCACACTTCTTATTGTTTAGAGAATCAATTTCCACACCATGCAGATATCGTGTCTAAATTATTTTGCGATTGTTTTTGATTATCTGATGACTTTACTAGTCGGTAAACGACAGCATCATCAGCAAACAGTCTAATAGGGCTGTTTAAATTGTCTCCTAAATCATTTGTAGATAAGGGCCGATCAAAAAGTTTCAGTTTGAGTGGGTCGATTCGGACGCGGGTATATAAGCACCGTCATGTCGCCAAGGGGTTAGTGTGACCTTCGAACGGAAACTTTTTGACGCCCTTATTGGAACTCCCGTCTACCAAAACTTCGGTTCGGTGGTTTTGGTACACTTCATAAATGACGTAGTCAATGGTTGGATTACCAGATGTATTTGTAGCAATGGTGGGGAAATAAACGTAAATGGCTGTGTGAGAGAGAAACTGGGAGCCGACGACTTCCCTTGGTTTTTTGTTAGCTTGTATGCTCTGCACATAATTAGAACTCGTTTTGAGTTTTTTTTTCTTTTTTAGTTAGCCTTTTTTGAGGAAATTGCATTGTCTAGCGCTAAATGATAAATCTTTATTTTTCTTATTTTTATTACAATCCACCTCTGTCTCACATTATAAATCAACAATTTTCGGTTAAAATCTGAAATAAACATTGAAAATTTCAATTTTGCTAGAAATACTGTTTATTTTTAAGTAACAGCAAAAATGTCAGATACACAGCGCCTTCTTTATTTCGCCATTCAGCTTCTAGACGGTTCATCGCTTCCGGTTTCTAGGGGAATCTAGTGAGACACTGATCGCACATCCAAATAAAGCGATCGAAGTGAGGTAACGCCCGATAGGTATGCAACATACCTCACATACAGGTAGCGCGGTTACGATCTTAACTGACCAATGCTGCTAGGCTTCGATAGTCTACGCTTATTTATGACAATCTACGGAAGCCTACAGTTGTTTTACTACTCTACCCCTTATAGATTACCAACAGAGACAATTTGGAGTCGTGACCAAACGGTATTCGAACACTTTTTTCTCTTGATCACTCAAAAAACACCATTTTACTCCTCGAGGCCAATTACACCTCATTTGGTCTAGCTGTCTAGAATGAGGATTTTTCTGCACACTAGCAGCTAAATCTAAGTTCCATCGCTAGAAGATGAGGAAAGTGTAGATGGGGAATGGAAGCGAAGATGCGACACGATTGACACGCCGCGATGACGTCACTGGGCTCGGCGTGGCCGTGTTTACACGGGCGCAGCTTGGTGCAACGGCCACAGCGGCGCTGGCATCGGCGGCGAGCGCCGTGCGGCTTGCAGAAGCGGCTGCGTGAGTCAGTCGCGCAGCCGCGCCGCACCGCGCGTTGCAATTACGGCGTTATTGGGCGTATCCTGGCGTGGCCCGCCGTCATGCAGCTGCCGCCGCCCTCGCAGGTTAGCGACACACGTGTGCTGGCAGCTTACATCGTAGATACATGTAGACCGCGCGCGGCCTGTCTCTGATGTGGAACGAACATCTATGTCGCCTGACGGTGGGCAAAAAGCTATCATTACGCACTATGCGAACTGCAGACGACAGTTAGTTTGCCTCATTTATAGTTGAAATCAATCACTGATTTTAGCAACAGAACGACTTGTTATATTAGTATTATACATGTCGTACAACACTTAATTCCTACGAAATTCCCGATATTAATGTGATGGTTATAGTTTTTACATTTGACCAGCCAAATGGCTAACAAACAGACTGAAACATTGTACTGACAGTTTTTCCACTGTGAGTCAGTTAGTTGACCGCTTTCATAGGAGGAGAAAACGAAATATCAATTTGGCAGGAAGTATTTTGTTTTCTATTATTGTTCCGCAACAATACACTTTCATTAGAAATGACACGCCTTTCAATCCATAATGTCTAGTTTTACTCAAAATAAGCGTTTATGTTATACGATTTTTGCTTAATCCAGTACAGATACCGAAACAATATGAAGATAAGAACATGTTAATATTCCGTCGTCTCAAAAATCTTCGTCATTCGTAGACTTTTGCATCTAAGGACCAACACAAAACCTATCTTTCAATCGTGGAAATAAATCCGCAAATATTTCGAAATACGTATGCTGCATAGTTTTGTGAAATCGTTTGACTTAAAATTCTCCCTTTTCGTGGCAAGGGTCCAAACATACCTTCTCACTTCGTTAGTAGTAAAACTGTACCGATCTGTGAGATTACATAAAACAAGTAATGAAACTGATAGAAAACAGTTGAAAAAGTAAGTCCTTGCAATTAATGTTTCATTAATTTCTGTACTTATTTTCCGAGAATGATTTGTAATGATCCATATCATTTAATTCGTAATGTGCAGACACAAAAGCTTGATCTCAAGTAGAGGGCCGTTCACATCTGCTTAGCTTTAGTCTGTAATTCACTGAGCTAAACTAGAAAAATGTATCAGCAAATTTTTTTGTATGTTTAAAGCAGTTTTGCACATGGAACGAAATATTACTTCTTTTCACATATCTTTCGGTGCAACCAAACGCTGCACAAAATTTCTCCGATGTTATAAAATACTGCAGTTAAGATAAAAACAAATTGAAAAGAATTGCATATGTCACCTGTAAATGGATGATGCAGATAGTCAGGTGATCGAGATGTTTGTTTCAATATAATCAAGCCACGCGCGGTCTATATCGTCTATGATCTAAGGGTTGCGTGGAATGAAAACTGCTAAATTAATTTGACATTTTCACTTTAGAAAAAAATCGCATATTAAACGTGCTGTTAATTGCTGATAAGAGAATAAGTGCAAGAAATATATACTTCACAGTAAGCTTCCTAAATTTTGTGCCAAATATTTATTCACAGTAGGTTCAAGTCGATAGCTCGTCCTGCATAGGTGCTCCCAATCTTATTTTATAACTGAGAAGATAAATTCTAACCCTTTATTCGTTATGGTCGACAGTTCAGATTGAAAACTTTTCTGAAGCTATAACTAATACGAGGTAAATTGTGTTTTTGAAAAGATACTACAACATGAAAATATCTGCTTTGTTAAACTTGCTGTTAGTAACATCTTAATTGAAGGTTAACGTTTTGAAAAATTCAGTTTTGTATTACTAGCGTAAAAATTCTTCAGTTACGCTCTTTAAAATGTGTATTTCATTTTCGTACGCAGTCATACTTACGTTATCCTCCATGAGAACTCCAGACATTTTTCGGTGACTAATAAGTTAAATTTCAGTCCATATACTAAGATAAATTAAATCCATCTGTCTTGACTGAGAAATTTACATCATAGCCTCAGTTAATACAGACTTAAGAAATAAAGACATAGTTTACAAGTATAACTGATTGTTGGGCTGAGATGATAACAGCTAACAGTGCACCAGGAGTAGAACTGAAGTAAGAAACCGTTCTGGTAGCCGACGCCTGGCAGTAGACGTTAGAGAGTCATGACTGAGCAATTATTGCTCTGATGTTGAAATAGCCATTTCGACCTTAATGCATCTCGAGTGAATGAAAAGTAGAAACCGAGTACTCAATATACAGGCCTGCCTTGTATTTCATAAGGCAAAAAACTAGTCGCGTTTTCAATGTATAAGTCACGTGCGCAGAAACAGCACAGATTATTTATGTACTAACTAGTATAAATAGATACTTCAATTGTTTTGTTATAACCATTAGTCTGAAGTTGTTTTTTCTTACATCTTTTCGTGTTTGTTATTCTACACTAGGTGTAGTTAACCTTTGTCACCTACCGCCCACTTTTGTATCTCTATTAGCAGTAAAATTTTCTAACCACCAACCGGTTCCATGTTAATGGTAAGATATAAAGTAGGGAAGTAGCATTAATTTCATTAAATTTATACAGCAGAGTTACAGCAAGTTAAAACATATAATAATAATTACTTACCAAATACTTTGTCAAAATTTTTGGAAACTTAATGAAAATGTTTTTAAAATCCTTGTCACAAACCGCTTACCACGAAAGCAGGAACGCCCACTATTGGGCGGTAGGAAACAGGTACACTACCACTGTTCTGGACTATGAATAAATTTTGTGTTCATGATTGTTACAATAAGTGAAATTTGTATGTTCTTTAACCCATTGTTCTTTTTTATCAGTGATGTATAGTGTTCTATCGAAGAAAAGCAACATGACTATTTTTCCTTTTACAGATATTGCTGCTTAATCTCTTTTCCCCATGGGTGAACCTTCTGAGAACTGATGCCGTTTTCATTCCTGGTTATCTAATATGGTTTAATATTAAAAAGGAAAACACTTCCTAATGTTCTGCAAAATTATATTTATTTGGTCACAAACCGGCTTTAGGCCTCTCAAGCCAGCTTCAGATGACGATTGAATGTCGCAAACACAGATAAGTAAGAGGTGTGACTTACACAGATATTATTTGTACAGAAGATACAAAAATAATGATGCGTCTACATAGGGAAACATTACAATAACTACATTAACTAAAAAGGGGGTAAACAAACTTTTTATGTGGAGATAAATTTAACAAATGATGGGGACATTCTGTCAAGAAAAGCAGTAATATGACCCTACTGGAAACACTGAAAATCAACAAACACAGAATGCCGGCCTAGTATTAAATGATCAGACAAAATTTCCACTTCCCCCTTTGTTAAAGTAAGTTTTCATTACAAATACTAGATTTACACTGTAAATTCATCTTATTTCTCATCATTTGTTAAATATATCTCTACATAAAAACTTTGTTAAACCCCCTTTTTAGATAACATAATTGTTGTATTGTTTTCCTACGGAACCACTTTGTCATTTTTGTATATTTTGTATAAATAATATCTGTGTAAGTCGCACGTCATGTTTTTCCGTATTTGGAACATTCACTGTTACCTGAAGATGGCCTGAAAAGCCGAAAGCCTGTTCGCGGCCAAATAAATATAATTTTGCAGAACATAAGATGCATTTTCCTTTTTGATACTTTTATTACGTTCTGCCGAAAATTCAGTTAATTTTAACATGGTATATTTCCAGCTTACTTAAACCCAAACGGTTTGAAACTCTCGATAATAATTGGAGATTCAAATACCATACACTAGCTGAATAAAATAGTGTATTTATTAACGAGTTAATATTATTAGATTGCCACGTAGAAAAATAAGTTATTCAGTGAGTATTTAATTCTTGTTATTCATATTATAGTATCAATAGGAAATAGAGTTTATCATCCTACGTTTTTCTTTTTTTACTGTTTAGTGTCTAAGGAAGGAAGGAACTTTAGGGCTCAGCCTTCGGTCGACACTGAGGTCCCTGCAGTCGGAGCACTTCTTCAGACAGAATAAGGATTCGGAAGTAGGACGGCTGTGTCCTTTCCAGAGAAACGAAAGCATTTCTCTCAAGTGGCATATGTATAAATACGATAAACCTTAATCTGAATAGGATTTGAACTCTGTTCCTCTCGAACGCAAGTCTAGTGCCTTAGCACAAAAACACCGTAATGTCCACAATTCTGACATAGGTTGTACTGTCTTGCTGAATCTGCATGTCTCCTACTGGCTACTGTAGCCGGACAAAATACAACACACGAGAGAACTGCAGGTTCTCGTATCGTTGGTCGGAGACAGACGACGGTACAGGTAGCAGCTGGTCCATATTAAACCAAATTAGCACGAAGCGGGGTCCAAAAGTAGGGAATTACATTACGTGATGGGATTCCAAAACCGCTCATCAGTGATTCAAATGGTAGCAATAAGGAAACGTCATGCCGAAGCCATAAAATCTGTACTTTGGAGCAATGGAAGAAAGTTATTTGGTCGGATGAGTCTTGTTTCACAGTGTTTCCAACTTCTGCCCTCGTGGTCTGCTTTGGAGATAAGTTCGGTTGATCGCTGTCCACCTCCGTCATCGTTACGTGAACTTGCCACTATTTTGTAGGAAGAATGATATAAGATTTCCTTGAAGACCATAAGGAGCTTTATTTATTCATTCCAAGAGGACCGGAAGCTGTTTTGAATGCTAACGGGTTTCCTACCCCGTATTAGGCAGGACAGTGTGTTGTGTTTTTGGTGTTTCCGTAGCTTTGTCCAACCTCTGTACACTGTGTAGTGTTACGCTAAACACAAGTGCACTTCCGGAACCAGTTAAGGTAAATGCAGTGATCTTTCAACACAAAGTTATGATTACATGTTGTAAATCCTCTCGTCGGTAACCGAGTGTTGATCCACGCTCTGCAGAGTGGCGCAAGTAGAACATGCGTAATGTCCCTGAAAAGGGCGAAATATATAGTAATTCTTTCTGCGTTTTGTTTAGATTAGTAAATATATTTGTTGACTTGGTATAGATGTCTTTGGATTACCTTATGGACCGGATTGGCGCGCTGCTATCCGTTGACGTGCAAGTGTCTCTAGCACAGCGCTAGCTGAGAGTTCGCGGTCGGCCGTTCCGCTTCTTCAGGCACGTTCCTGCCATTTACTGCCTTCCGACGCGGTCCTTACAGCTGACAACAATAAAACCACTACTCACCTCTTCGTGCTCCAAATGATTAGTTCCCTTCAAAACGAATCGTGGCTAGGTTTCCCGCTGTTGCCGCATCAACACACTATTCAGACTCCTTCCGGGTACATAGTTTCTGTTACCATGTACATTTCATTGCACTCAAGAAATATCACTTCAGCGATAGGAAAATTGGCAACATGGAATACAATTTTTTTTAAATTTCTCATTGTGAAACTCCCATACAACCATTCACATAAATGAGGCGGGCACACAGACAATTAACAATTAAAAAAGTGATACAACGACATAAAACTACTCAATTTTCTTTAGTTTAGCCCTGTCAGTCACGTAATTGCCATCCACTTGATAAGAGAGGCACACATGCTTATAATTTAAGAACTAGTAAATAACGTATTGAGACTTCACCACCTTCTCCGATGTAGAGGGTATACCACAATTCCTATTAAAGGCTTCTAGTGATTGTAGAAGGAATTTAGAAAATATAGTCTTGATAAGGAGCCTACGTCCGGAAATTTACCGTTTGTAGATTGGATCACTTGTAAATCTCCTGCATCACGATACGTACACAGCGAAGACAGTGAGTTCTGACCTGTATGCTCTAGAAGAGCTGCTACACGTGGCGACCAGCTGTTCGTTGTACAAGGTGTATCTGCGACACAAGCCATACACGCTGCCCACGTACCATGGAGCACGTCTGTGTGGATCACCACAGTCCACGCTCCTAATTAACACAGAGACATTGTCCTAGTCGGACGGAAAGCGTAGGTGAAGAACTGAGACGAACAGGAAAACCTTCTTGATACACGCGTTTTGCAGTTCTACCGTTACGTACCGAACAGTGATACAGAAGACTAGAAAGTGATCCGATCTTTGCACTCATTTTATACTGTCCAATCCCATTAATTTTTCCGGCCGGAGTGGCCGAGCGGTTCTAGGCACTACAGTCTGGAACCACGCGACCGCTATGGTCGCAGGTTCGAATCCTGCCTCGGGCATGGATGTGTGTGATGTCCTTAGGTTAGTTAGGTATAAGTAGTTCTAAGTTCTAGGGGACTGATGACCTCAGATGTTAAGTCCTATAGTGCTCAGAGCCATTTGAACCCATTAATTTGACCATATGTCAAAAGCCCGAATAACCACATTTTGCAGCGCGAGACGTGCTGGACGAGATTCAGTGAGATGGTGGATGGTACCGACAAGGATATGCAGCCGACTCCAGTGCCGCAGCTAATGAGAACCCGTGGTGCGAACAGCCCGATCGAGATGGTCTGACATGTTCTCGATTGATTTAAATCCGGGGAGTTTGGTAGCCGGATGAATACGGTAAACTCTTCCAGGTGCTCTTAGAACCACGCACATACACTGTGAGTTGTATGACACGTCGCATTATCCTGTTGGTAAATGCCATCGTGCCAACAAAAAACAAACTGCATATACACTACTGGCCATTAAAATTGCTACACCACGAAGATGACGTGCTACAGACGCGAAATTTAACCGAAAGGAAGAAGATGCTGTGATATGTAAATGATTAGATTTTCAGAGCATTCACACAAGGTTGGCGCCGGTGGCGACACCTACAACGTGCTGACATGAGGAAAGTTTCCAACCGATTTCTTATACACAAACAGCACTTTAGCGGCGTTGCCTGGTGAAACGTTGTTGTGATACCTCGTGTAAGGAGAAGAAATGCGTACCATCACGTTTCCGACTTTGATACAGGTCGGATTGTAGCCTATCGCGATTGCGGTTTATCGTATCGCGACATTGCCGCTCGCGTTGGCCGAGATCCAATGACTGTTAGCAGAATATGGAATCTGTGGGTTCAGGAGGGTGATACGGAACGCCGTGCTGAATCCCAACGGCCTCGTATCACTAGCAGTCGAGATTGACAGGCATCTTATCCGCATGGCTGTAACGGATCGTGCAGACAGGTCTCGATCCCTGAGTCAACAGATGGGGACGTTTGCAAGACAACAACCATCTGCACGAACAATTCGACGACGTTGGCAGCAGTATGGACTATCAGCTCGGAGACCATGGCTGCGGTTACCCTTGAAGCTGCATCAGAGACAGGAGCACCTGCGATGGTGTACTCAACGACGAACCTGGGTGCACGAATGGCGAAAAGTCATTTTTTTCGGATGAATCCAGGTTTTGTTTACAGCATCATGATGGTCGCATCCGTGTTTGGCGACATCGCGGTGAACGCACATTGGAAGCGTGTATTCGTCATCGCCATACTGGCGTAACACCCGACGTGATGGTATGAGGTGCCATTGGTTACACGTCTCGCTCACCTCTTGTTCACATTGACGGCACTTTGAACAGTGGACGTTACATTTCAGATGTGTTACGACCCGTGGCTCTACCCTTCATTCGATCCCTGCGAAACCCTACATTTCAGCAGGATAATGCACGACCGCATGTTGCAGGTCCTGTACGGGCCTTTCTGGATACAGAAAATGTTCGACTGCTGCCCTGGCCAGCATATTCTCCAGATCTCTCACCAACTGAAAACGTCTGGTCAGTGGTGGCCGAGCAAGTGGCTCGTCACAATACGCCAGTCACTACTCTTGATGATCTGTGGTATTGTGTTGAAGCTGGATGGGCAGCTGTACCTGTACACGCCATCCAAGCTCTGTTTTACTCAATGCCCAGGCTTGATCAAGGCCGTTATTATGGCCAGAGGTGGTTGTTCTGGGTACTGATTCCTCAGGATCTATTGCGTGAAAATGTAGTCACAAGTATAATATACTTGTCCAATGAATACCCGTTTATCATCTGCATTTCTTCTTGGTGTAGCAATTTTAATGGCCAGTAGTGTATATGGGTGGACTTGGTCCCCAGGGATAGATGCACACTTGTGTTGATCCATTGCGCCTCCCAGAATAACGGAACCACCCAGGGAATGCCACGAAAACATTCCCCAGACCATAACAGTACCTCCTGGTTACAAGATACTTGATTTCAGACGTTTCACGCCGTTCACGCCAACGGCCACCTGTCCGATGGAGCATAATACGTTATTCATTTGAAAAGGCTACTTGTTGGGGCTCAGGTGCCGTCACTTTCGGTACTGACGTAAAAATGCCAGCCTTTGTCGCCGATGAACAGACGTCAGCATCAGTGAATGAACAAGGTTCCTGCTGCGGAAGCTCATGTGTTGCAACGGTCACTGACCGGTCGTTGAGGAGACACTATTGGTAGTCTCTTGGTTCATTTGGGCGGTCAGTAGCTCAATAGTTGCATATCTAATCGTCCATACAAATCTCCGTAACCGTCCTTCATCCGTGTCATACACTCCTGGAAATTGAAATAAGAACATCGTGAATTCATTGTCCCAGGAAGGGGAAACTTTTTTGACACATTCCTGGGGTCAGATACATCACATGATCACACTGACAGAACCACAGGCACATAGACACAGGCAACAGAGCATGCACAATGTCGGCACTAGTACAGTGTATATCCACCTTTCGCAGCAATGCAGGCTGCTACTCTCCCACGGAGACAATCGTAGAGATGCTGGATGTAGTCCTGTGGAACGGCTTGCCATGCCATTTCCACCTGGCGCCTCAGTTGGACCAGCGTTCGTGCTGGATGTGCAGACCGCGTGAGACGACGCTTCATCCAGTCCCAAACATGCTCAATGGGGGACAGATCCGGAGATCTTGCTGGCCAGGGTAGTTGACTTACACCTTCTAGAGCACTTTGGGTGGCACGGGATACATGCGGACGTGCATTGTCCTGTTGGAACAGCAAGTTCCCTTGCCGGTCTAGGAATGGTAGAACGATGGATTCGATGACGGTTTGGATGTACCGTGCACTATTCAGTGTCCCCTCGACGATCACCAGAGGTGTACGGCCAGTGTAGGAGATCGCTCCCCATACCATGATGCCGGGTGTTGGCCCTGTGTGCCTCGGTCGTATGCAGTCCTGATTGTGGCGCTCACCTGCACGGCGCCAAACACGCATACGACCATCATTGGCACCAAGGCAGAAGCGACTCTCATCGCTGAAGACGACACGTCTCCATTCGTCCCTCCATTCACGCCTGTCGCGACACCACTGGAGGCGGGCTGCACGATGTTGGGGCATGAGCGGAAGACGGCCTAACGGTGTGCGGGACCGTAGCCCAGCTTCATGGAGACGGTTGCGAATGGTTCTCGCCGATACCCCAGGAGCAACAGTGTCCCTAATTTGCTGGGAAGTGGCGGTGCGGTCCCCTACGGCACTGCGTAGTATCCTACGGTCTTGGCGTGCATCCGTGCGTCGCTGCGGTCCGGTCCCAGGTCAACGGGCACGTGCACCTTCCGCCGACCACTGGCGACAACATGGATGTACTGTGGAGACCTCACGCCCCACGTGTTGAGCAATTCGGCGGTACGTCCACCCGGCCTCCCGCATGCCCACTATACGCCCTCGCTCAAAGTCCGTCAACTGCACATACGGTTCACGTCCACGCTGTCGCGGCATGCTACAAGTGTTAAAGACTGCGATGGAGATCCGTATGCCACGGCAAACTGGCTGACACTGACGGTGGCGGTGCACAAATGCTGCACAGCTAGCGCCATTCGACGGCCAACACCGTGGTTCTTGGTGTGTCCGCTGTGCCGTGCGTGTGATCATTGCTTGTACAGTCCTCTCGCAGTGTCCGGAGCAAGTATGGTGGGTCTGACACACCGGTGTCAATGTGTTCTTTTTTCCATTTCCAGGAGTGTATATGGCCCGTGGTGCGCCACAGTTGCGTCGGCGCCGGTTTTGGGTAGCGTCGTTTTGCCATGCGCCGTATACTTTAACCACGGTGGCACGCGAACAGTTTACCAACTCAGCCGTTTCGAAAGTGCTTCAACCCTTGGCCCGAAAGCCAAAGATCCTGCCCGTTTGGACGTTAGATAAATCGCTGCGTTTCCGCGTTGCGACGCATGCCCCCAACATGCTTTATATAGCCCTCCACTGCTTGTGGTGTCACCTGCAATCTGTGGGTGGTTATTATACGTTGATGTCAGACATAGATGGTACTCACATTAATGTGACTGGACTGTGTGTATCTAAATGGTACGTCTCCAGACATTGGTTCGTAACAAAAACGTTATCTGCTAAGTCCCCTCTACAGCACCAAGAAACCTGTAATAGGAATTGTGAAACACCCTGTGTATCTGTGATGAAATCTCAGGCTGTCAGTCGAGTCGTGGCGTCTTATTGCCGCAACGTTTCGGTAAGTTTCCTACTCATCATCTTCAGGCAAAGTGCTGTGTTCAAGTCTAGTTCAGTCGTTTATAGCTGCTGGACCGCAGACTACTTTGCCGAGGACTCAAAGGGCGGGCTAATCGCGCGCCGCCGAAAGATACGTCGGATGTCGCAGATACCTAACTGTACAATCCGAAGATATCTCTGCCGATCGCAAGTGAACTACAGTCGCGCTGCAGTTTCGCAGCATTATTCAAACATATCAATTTTTTCATTTCATCCGTCGCGTAACTACATTCACGCTCTCGTGCACTTCATACCGCTTCATAGCTTTACACGTTGGTATTTGGTGGTATACTTAGAAAAAGAATCGTAGTAGTTTGTTAATTTTTTGTAATGAGTGCGTGTCAAGTAATTCATGACAGAAATCGAAAAGCAGCTGAAATACATAGTTACCTCTGCTTCAGTGACGAAGCGTCTGGGTGCAGATAAAAAAGATTGTGAGGTGGTAATCGTATTGAAACAAGGGATGATGAACAGTGACTTTTTCACAAAGCTCAGCGCCGTGAGTTGTGCCGCCACGCACTACACCAACTACCCACTTGTTGGACATGCTCTCAGCCGTGGCCTGTAAATCAATCGCGGCTGTGACTGGTGACCTCACTCCCGCACCTTATTGCCTCTGTACACGTTCACCCGAGCTTCCTCCAAATAGCTTCCAGGGCACATATCTCCAACTGCTCGTCTAACTAAACGCGCAGTGCGCTAGCTTCCGACCCAGGTAAGTGAGGCAAACCCGGATCGAATCAGCGCAGCATATTAACACCCGTTGGATTGCCACACCGGCCGTCCCGAGTGTGGTTTTCAGGTGGTTTCACACGCTCCTTTGGGCAAAATCTGGTCTGGCCCACAATCTTCGCTTTAAAAAAAAATGACACCAACAGTGTCTCCTCAACGACTGTTCAGCGAACGTTGCTGCATATGGCCCTCCACAGAAGGTGCCTGGTTCATGCACCCATGCTGACTCCTGTTCATCAGTGACGAAGATTGGAATATGCACGCCAGTGCCGCAACTGGAAGTCCACTGAATGGTGACAGGTGATGTTTTTAGATAAATCACGTATTATGCTTCGTCGGACAGGTGACCGTTGGGGTGTGCGGCGCTACAGCAGTCGGTGGAAGTGTTCTGACTGGAGGAGGGAGCGTTTTGGTCTTGGGAATGTTTTCGTGGCATTCCTTGGATGATCTCGGCATTCTGGAAGGCAGAATAGATCAACACAAGTGTGCATCTGTCCTTGAAGACCATGTGCACCTGTAAATGCTGTTTGTTTTCCCTCGGCACGATGACATCTACTAGCAGGACAATGCAACGTGTCACACAGATCGGAGTGTACATACATGGTTCGAATAGCACCATGATTAGTTTACCGTACTCCTCCGATCATCAAACTTCCCGGGTAGAAACCCAGTCGCGAATCTTTGGGACCATCTGCATCGTGCAGTTAGCGCCATTCAACCTCAAGGAAGAAACCTAGTGCAGCTGACCACGGCACTGGAGTCGGCTTGGCTCCACATCCCTGTTGGTGGGTTCCAGAACCTCATTAACTCCCTTCCTGCATGTGCAGGTGGTTATTCTGGCTGTTGACGGGTGTTCACATTAATGTAACTGGACAGTGTATATGATGATAGTCAGTACAAAGTTCACACGATTAACAGACAAATGGGACACATGGCTTCCGTCCCTTAGATTACTTGAGAACTGTAGTGGCAGGAAGGGTATCTGGCCACAAATTTAAGATAGAAACCGACGGGATAAAAGAGAGGAAAGACAGAGAGAAAGAGAGAGAGAGAGAGAGAGAGAGAGAGAGAGAGAGAGAGAGAGAGAGAGAGAAAGCTTCCAGTACACGTAAATACTCATTTTCATAGACAATGGTCCAGGCAGCACAGTTGATGGCTCCTCTGAAAATTCTTTTTCTACATCTACATATATACTCCACAAGCCACTGTACACTGCTTGGTGAGAGATACGAATATTAGCAATTTTTTGTCATATTCCACTCACATGTTGAGTGAGTCATAAATTCCTCTCTACACTCCCTAATTTCAATTAGTCTCATGGTCCCTGCATGAGATACTTGACAGTGGCAGCAGCAGTCTTCCTTGAATTCCAGTTCCCTGCATTTACCCAACAGGTTTTCACGGGAACAAAGTCTCGTGTCTTTAGAGTCCCCCAGTTAAGGTCCCTGAGCATCTCTGCTGCATGCTCGCATTTTCTGTACCGACCTGTTAACCTCCCTAAACTGGTGTTCCATCGCTCATCCAACATTCACACCATCATAGACAACCCTATGCCACTCCCAATCCCAACCCCTTGCTACAGGGATAGTATCCCTGTGGAAGCCCTAGGTGCAAGACCTGCCAAATTGAACCACTCAGCACTTACTATTTCAGGCCTGTCATAGGCTAATCTATCAGAGGCCAGACCACCTGCGAAAGCAGCCATATCATTCACCAGCTCTGCTCCAATCAGTGCACAGCTTTTAATATCTGTATGACTACCAACCAGCTTTCCGCCAGGGTGAATGACCACTGCCGAACTGTGACCAAGATCAAAGTGGACTACCCTGTGACACAACATGCTGCTGAGCATAAAATGCTACATTTCAATGGCTGCTTCACAACCCGTGCCATCTTTATCCTCCCCTCAACTATCAGCTTTTTTGAACTGCACAGATGGGAGCTGTCCTTACCACACATTATCCGCTCCCAAAATTATCCCAGCTGCAACCTACGGTAACCTCCTGCCCCACTCCCTCCACCCAACAGTTTTCACCCCCTCTGTCCTGTCACCTCCTCTCAATTCACATCCCCACACCCTTATTGTGCCGACGTTCTGCCAGCACACCCACCCGTCTGTTCCTCTTCTGTACTCCCCCTACTCTCCCCCCAGCCTCCTGACGCTGCAGCTGGCAGCCTTGACCTACCGTCATCTAGTCCCTCCATGCTCCTGCAGATAGCGTTCTTTTCTCCTGGCACCGGTATGTTCCTATCCTTACCCCTTCCCAGCCTCATTTCGGATTGCTGCTTTCGTTCAACGCTGCATCTGTATTCTGGTTGGATCTGCCAGAGATAGCAGGCATATGAGTGAGGCGTGCTTGCTTGTATGACTGTATGTGTGTTTTCTCTTCTGAAGAAGGCTTTAGCCAAAGCCTCAATGCGTAACAGTCTTATCGTTATGCCTGTCTGCAACTCAACGCATCATCTTTATGGTCAGTAGCAATCTGTCCTTTTCATAACATTGTTAATCATTGAAAATGTAAATCGATGAGTCAAGCCATCATTTTAATCCTCCTTTCTCCGACGCAATTTCCAGCGTGTTTAAGCTCTTAACCTAAGTAATTTTCAACGACTGCAAAAAGAAGAAACTGTAATGGGAATCGAGTGGTTGAGTTCGAGACAATTTCTGAGTCAGATGGTGTGGTGATTAACAAACACACAGAACTCGCATTTTGGAGGAGTGCGGCACAATGTTGTCTCTCGTCTTCCTTCCTTTGGCAGCAATTGACAGTGATGTCGTTTCGCATGCAAGCGTTTATCGCACTTTCCCTCCGTCGAGTTTGATTTTGCTGTGTTTCTGTTGTCTTCGTCATTTCGTAGTTTATTGTGGGAAATGGGGTTGGTAACGAGCTTAGCTATGAAAGCAAAGTTAATCCACCAAGACAGCGAGCGAGTTAACTGTTCAATTTCCTAGAGAGCGGAGATGAAGCAGGCTGGCTCCAGGCCTTCTGGTTGGAAACAGTCGGAGACAAATGCATTGGCGTGACAGGTGAGGTCTCTTCCATTTTCACGAATACTGTTAGTGCCTCGTCTTGCCAACTGTGTTTTGCATTGCATAGATATACAAATATTGTACCGTATTGTACCAGATCTAGCAAGAACGCTTACAAGGGAAATAATGACTCTAAGTCAGGATTAGATGTAATTTTTTCTTCCCTGTGCATAAAACATTTCTAAGCCAGTCGAATCGTCAGCGGGTGCTAGAGTCATAGGATTGGAAATACACTGTACGCAACAATTAAAATGCAGCTGAGGCTAAAGATGATGTTTAATTGCAAACTTCCTTTAAGGGCAATGGCCAATAACTAAGCAGTTATCATCAACAGCGTTGTGCCTATTGACATGAAGAGCTCGTCCACTTCTTTCCATATTCCGATTACGCTTCTTCTTTTGCATTTATCTTGATCTCCAGTTACTTCCTTTAACAGTCAGTATTTTCTGTTTGTCCTCAAATCACCAATAAAATGTATTCTTCTTTTTCTCAGTCCGCACTTGCCTTACATCTTATCTCCTTGTAGGGAACAACTGCGTCTCAAAACAGTGCCATGTCCAATCAGACTTTCTGTGTAGGATGTTTTCCAAAATTGCTTGCCTTTGTCGAACTTATTTCGGTCATTCTCTGTTTGCCCATTCTATCTTTGCTATTCTTATTTACTTACACTTCCCAAGTTTCTTTTAATAATTTTCTGTCGATTTTCCGGGGAGGGGGGGTTGAACTTCCTCACCCATACAGTGACACACTCACGTGCAAAATTTAACCATTTCTTTCTTCGTTCTAATGATGAGCGATTTAATTCCTTATAATTGCTCTTTGACGTTGGTCATCAGATTAAACAAAATATGAGGTAATGACTTCTTATTTTCAACCCACTGAATATACTGAAGTGGCCTTGAAATTAGTTCGTGTATATCAGATCAGTACACACTTTATATATACATGTGAGTACCTAAGATACGAGGGCATGCTGAAAAGTAACGCCTCCGGTTTTGTATTCTGTTCTCAATACCGGTCGAGGTCAGTCATATTACTTGGTCGTTGACCATAGTTGCCACCCTCAGTCGAACTGCAGCGTGTAAGGTGGCGGTGTGTAATGTAACTATGTATGTCGGTGCGTGAGGAACCCTCAGAGCACTGGAGGCTCCAGTTCGCCCGCACATGGGGCACCTTCTCCTTCAGCACTGCGGTGCCAGATCATACACTAGCACTGCGATATCTGCGACATTCCAGTTCCTTGGGTTCACTGTCATCGGCCATCCTCCAAACAGCCCCCACTTAGCCCCATCCGATTTTTATCTGTTCTGAAAACGACAGCTATGATGTCCTGCGAGCAGAAGTGAGGCTTTGGTTCTGTCAACGAAGTCAAACATTTCACAGTGACAGATCAACAAAATTGGCTCGCTTTGGGAGAAATGTGTTTGTCGTTAGGGTGACTATGTCGAGAAATAAATATGTAGATATGAAGAATAAAGATGCTGACTGTTAATAAAATTTCTTTTTTTAAAGGGCTTTAAGAGTTTTCGCATACAAAAAAATCGGAGGCATTACTTTTCAGCAGGCACTCGCAGAATAGTTGGCGTGTTGGAGGGAAACGCCGTTCCTGTGGCCATGTAAAACAGGTATGGCGTCAAGCTCTGAACTGCCCGTCGGTGTGACGTACAGGGGCAGAGTGGCGAAGCCATGCGAATTTGATCGCCGCCATTGGACACCGCGTCAAGAACGAAGCATGATTGCCCTCATTCAGTTAGTTGTCTTGGAAACAACGATAGGAGTCGTAGCCGGTTATATCAGTTTTTAACAGTGGATAGATGGGCCACAGTGCAGTAAATCCGAACAAGCAGCGAGTCACCAGAAGTTGGAAACACCTCCGTTTATCGCACATCACAGAACAGCATGGCAACAGGAACTCTGCCTTAGAACACTTTTTCTACCGCCTTTAATTTTTACAATCAAACAGTATGATAAATACTCGTTTGAATGGTCGAAGCATGTGAAAAGGTCGCTAGGACTGATGAATCGCAGTACACGTTGATAGTGGGTAATGGCAGGATACAGGGATGTCGTAAATCTGGTGAAGTCATGCATTTCGTTTGACAACACGGCACCGTTCACACGGATGAAGGAGGCACAGCGTGTTTCAAAAAGATTAAACCGATTTCGTAAGACTATATTGTCTGTTCTATCCTGTTCTAGAGAAGCGAGACTCGCTGAAGTGAGATATACGCTTTGCAGTAACAACAGTTTATTGCAAGATTTAAGCTAAATACAAGCTCTGAAAATAATGTCTACAAAACTTAAGAACATCAGTGTATTCAGGAGCTGGGAAGATTAACAACGACACAGTCCACAGTTCCCCTGTGGAACGTCAGGAAGACCTACACAGGATAATTGAAATGGCCTGGGAGTCGGGACACGTTCCATCAGACTGGACAAAAGCAGTAATCACACTAATCTTTAAACATGGAAAAAGAAAAGATTGTAACAACTACAGAGGTATCTCTTTAATCAGTGTTGTGGGTAAAATCTTCTCAGGTATTGTTGAAAGGAAAGTGCGAGTATTAGTCGAGGACCAATTGGATGAAAATCAGTGTGGGTCTAGGCCTCTTAGAGGTTGTCAGGACCAGATCTTTAGTTTACGGCAAATAATGGAGAAGTGTTATGAGTGGAACAGGGAACTGTATCTATGCTCTATAGATCTAGAAAAGGCATATGACCGGGTTCCTAGGAGGAAGCAATTGTCTGTTCTACGAGATTATGGAATAGGAGGCAAACTTTTGCAAGCAATTAAAGGTTTTTACATGGATAGTCAGGCAGCAGTTAGAGTTGACGGTAAATTGAGTTCATGGTTCAGAGTAGTTTCAGGGGTAAGACAAGGGTGCAACCTGTCTCCACTGTTGTTCATATTATTTATGGATCATATGTTGAAAACAATAGACTGGCTGGGTGAGATCAAGATATGTGAACACAAAATAAGCAGTCTTCCATATGCGGATGACTTAGTTGTGATGGCAGATTCGATTGAAAGTTTGCAAAGTAATATTTCAGAGTTAGATCAGAAATGTAAGGACTATGGTATGAAGATTAGCATCTCCAAAACGAAAGTAATGTCAGTGAGAAAGAAATATAAACGGATTGAGTGCCAAATAGGAGGAACAAAGTTAGAACAGGTGGACAGTTTCAAGTACTTAGGATGCATATTCTCACAGGATGGCAACATAGTGAAAGAACTGGAAGCGAGGTGTAGCAAAGCTAATGCAGTGAGCGCTCAGCTACGATCTACTTTCTTCTGCAAGAAGGAAGTCAGTACCAAGACTAAGTTACCTGTGCACCGTTCAATCTTTCGACCAACTTTGTTGTATGGGAGCGAAAGCTGGGTGGATTCAGGTTACCTTATCAACAAGGTTGAGTTTACGGATAAGAAAGTAGCTAGGATGATTGCAGGTACTAGCAGATGGGAACAATGGCAGGAGGGTGTCCACAATGAGGAAATCAAAGAAAAACTGGGAATGAACTCTATAGATGTAGCAGTCAGGATGAACAGGCTTAGATGGTGGGGTCATGTTACACGCATGGGAGAAGCAAGGTTACCCAAGAGACTCATGGGTTGGCAGTAGAGGGTAGGAGGAGCCGGGGCAGACCAAGGAGAAGGTACCTGGATTCGGTTAAGAATTATTTTGAAGTAATAGGTTTAACATCAGAAGAGGCACCAATGTTAGCACTGAATAGGGGATCATGGAGGAATTTTATAAGGGGGCTATGCTCCAGACTGAACGCTGAAAGGCATAATCAGTCTTAAATGATGATAATGATGATGATGAGTCCCACGAGGCTGGTAACTCGTAGGCAGTCCCCTGACGAGGAGCTGGTGCTGTGACGACACCGTCCTACACGGCCGAAAGCTCGTATGCAGTCAGCTGGTAACGAGGAGTTCCCTCAGGCGATAAGCACGTGGGCAGTCACAAAAAATACTGCGAAGTGGCTGGTGGAAGCGCAGCCTCGGACGTGGCTCAGGACGGACACGGTACGGCACCGTAGCGGGCAGCGAAGCGATAGTGATGGTGACGTTTCGTTTGTGGGGCGCTCAACTGCGAGGTCATCAGCACCCATACGAAGTTCCAGTTTTTTTCACAGTCCAATTTGTTTCACTGTCCAATTTAGCAACTGTCAAGAATGATGATGAAATGATGAGGACAACACAAACACCCAGTTTTCGGGCAGAGAAAATCCCCAACCCGGCCGGGAATCGAACCCGGGAGCAATGCTAGCCACCAGACCACGAGCCGCGGACAGCGAAGCGACAGTAGCAGACAGTGTCCGCAGCTGAGACTTGAGGCAGCCATTGGTTAATCGGAGCTTGGGACGTAACCGGCTCTCCGTAGGCGGAACGCAGACTGAAGTACGCGCCTGCGCAAGGATACATGTGTGGTATCACGCGAGCACGTGACCGTGCGGACGCAAATTAGTGCCCGCAACTGCAACTCTGTGTGCTGCCGCTAGTGGCCTGACCGGGGCCTCCGGACGCTGTGCAGACTACTGGAGGCTTGACTATGCACAGTTCCTTACTCTTCTGCTTGCAAATAACCTCCTAGGTGGAGCAGGGGCCATACCTGGCCTGCAAAGCATACACCTAAGTGTGGTAGCCGAAATATGCAGCGGGCAGCCCTACACACTCAACATTTTCCACGTGAATGAAGATGGAAACTTAGTATAAATTTCTACCAACTCATCGAAACAAGAAGTGTGCCTTGGAGCCAGTTGTAGATTTGCAGTTCATGTGGCTGACGGCAGGGGTTTCCGTAGCGCAGCTAGCCCACTCATTACGCAGTGCGCATCGGATCGAGGAAGCGGTAACACAGAGGCAAAAAGTTTTCTTCAATGACCGTTTCGACAGGTGCTATTCAGTTACAACTGTACGGCGTGATTTTCGTCGAGAGTACGTGACTGCACCTAACAAAGCATTCGACGTTGCAACCAGCATTGCACCATTGGTCTCCAAGATAACCTGATCTCATGTTATTTTCTGCCGTATGGATGTTTCTCGTGAGTCCTGTGGAACATTTGTGAAACATAAATGAAAATTTTGATCCTAAATGCAATTGTAAAAAGTATTCCAAAATTGTAACTGATTCATGTGATTCTTGAACATTCGATAATTATTTTAACAATTAAAACTTTGTGCTCCTTTGTGTAAGTTAAAATTTACCCTAAGTTTTATCATTATTCGTATGGCAGTCTTGGGAGGTTGTAAGAATATTTTTGGAATTCCCTGTATTATGTTGGCACAGTGCTAAATGGATCCTCAGGTGTACCTCAACTCCGACTTCTGAGCGGCAGTTGAGAGGTCGTCCATCCGGATGGCATCCGATTTCTTTCGTTGTCATGTGGAGTCCATGCTACGACCCGATATCAGGGAGCCAGAGGGTGCTACACACTGCTCAACTGATGTCTCCCAAGTGAAGATAGTACTTTATACAGAGCTGCGGATTCAAGATACGTAGTTCATATTAGCTGGGAAAAAATGGCCAAAACAGTGTAAGAAAAGACCAGAAACGTAAGTCACGGTGGCCGACCTTGATTTCAGTGACCTGCAAGTTGTCACTGTATGTTCGACAATGACGTTAGGCTGTTAGTTACATCTTCTGTAGACCACTTTCATGACATATAATGTCCGCTCCTAGTAGCTGAGTGGCTAGCCGACACGGTAGCTCAGCGTGTAATTAAAAAAAAAACTGAGTTAATCGATCAACAACGAACTTACATGGATATCTTAAGACGTCCGCCCCGAGCAGCAGCAACAAACGAAAGCGAACAAAATGAGATTTAAAAAAAAAAGTGATCAGCGAGACAGAATGTCAATCCTAAGGGCCCAGGTTCGATTCTCTGCTGAGTCGGAGATTTTCTCCACTCAGGGACTGGGTTTTGTGATGTCCTAATCATCATCATTTCATCCTCATCGACGCGCAAGTCGACGAAGTGGCGTCAAATCGAAAGACTTGCACCCGGCGAACGGTCTACCCGACAGGAGGCCGTAGTCACATAACTTTTTTTTATTTATGACATGTAATAACGATATGGAACGAGTTGTTTTATCATGGAACAAGTACTTTTATTCGTACTACAAGAACTAACGTATTGATATGTTTCGTTTTTAGCCTCACTTCTTGACGATTGTCACCTGTGGCTACCTATTTTTATTTTTTTGTGAAATCGTAGCGTTATTACTGAATTGTATTAAAGGGCAGATTACGTTGGAGAAGAGTATACATCAGCATCTGCGGCTGGAGTTGAGAGCATATTTATTGTAAAATCTCCAAGCAAGTCTTCCAAATGAAGCTTGAAGTTTCTGAAACTCAGTGAAAATTATTTGACTGTTCCTGTGGCTCGACTCGCTGCCACGGCTAGACCTCACTGTGTTAATCTGCAGGTGGAGGCCGAAGTAGCTGCGAAATCTGTCATTGGTTGCATCTGTAACTAAGTTCCACGCAGCCGAAAAATTTTCTTACTTCCCAGCTCATCTGCTCGGAGGCGCCTGGCTGGTTGGTCGATGAGATGGGGAGAAATCTGGGGGAGGAGAGTCCGGCTGAAAAGAGCCCCGGTGATGAAGTGATTCTGTTCCATCTGCTTCCAAAATTGAAGACCCATATTTTCGTGTTTTCTTTTTTCTCGTCACTTCGATAAACTAAACTACAGTTGGTCTGAGCACCAGTCAGTAAAAAGGTATTTTTAAAAAAGCTGATCCCATCTCTGACTCTGATATCAAGCAGTTAATAGATAACACGCTTCCTAACACTTGGCACTCAAAAACTATGTCCTGCTCTCTCTCCCTCTCCCTCTGCCTCTTTCTGTAGCCAATGAGGTGGTTCCTGAGCACCACAGTCGAGTCTCTCTCCCTAACTTTTAATGTATTTACGTTAGCCAGTCCTTGTGGCCCATACTTTGTGTTAAATATTCGGTTTTGGCAGTGCCTGAGTTCTGCAGCACCCCGTGTCTTCATAGGTCGCCAGATTATAGGTCCTCACTCCACTCTTTAACTCTGGTTTATATCAGTTATCGGACAGTTTTATAAAAACAGTCGCATAGCAAGGTCATCATGATGATAAAATAATATAAACTAGTATACTGTGTGCTGACAGTGTTTTTGTGGATAGTAGCTCAGCCAGCTCTGTCTCAAAAATATAGTATTTAACCCTTTGAGTACCAGTGGTTTCTGCCCTGAAACTACGATTTCATTAATTTTTTAGAGTACCAGTGACTTTCGCATGAAACCACCGATTTTGCTGCAATACACTGAGATACTTCTACAAACGTAGTACATTTTAGCAGTCTGTGACAGCGTTCAAAGCAACAGTTGGCGCAAATATTGTGCTACGTTATTATAGGAGACCGTGAGATGCAATTTTTTTGTAGGGATCATTTTGAGAAGGTCATTGACAGTGAAAATAAATACATCTAAAATTACCATAAGATAAATTTGAGCTGGTACTAGGGATGTTATGAGTGGTTTCAAAATGAAACCACTTGAGCAGTACGTACTTTTGATTTATAAATTTATATCAAAAGTACGTACTGCTCAATAAGAAAATAAAGTTTTAGGCCCTTTTCTGCTTACTATTTACGACTGTAATTTGTTGTAGTCGTTAGGAGTTCATGGACGTTTCGAGATGTGCGAATTTAGCTAGGAGAAATGAGAAATTGCTTTCAAATATATCTCATTAAGTGATGCGTGGTTGAAAATTATATGTCCCAGTGGTTCCAAAGTGAAATAACAACTCTAAAACAATTGATTGATTACTTTTGGCATTTTCTTCTTGTATTCGTTGCTTACTATGATAATAAATGTCAGGTTTGTGAAAAATTTTAAAATTATTATTTTTTATTTCGATAGGAGTCAGCGGACTAAGGAGTTATCCTCTCAAGTTTACACTATATTCGCACGTGTAACGTGACTTGAAATTCAGTCACATTTGTCAGCACCGCATTTTCTTAAGGTGTAAGGTTGTATTTATTTTCTGCAACCGGTAACAACGTTTTGTTTCGCATCAGTTTATTTGCGACATTTTTCGAACCACTAGAGTTCCTCATCAGATCTAAAACGCTTACAGAACTCTTAAAAATGCTTTCAACTAATTTAAGCTCTAGGTTATTTCTCAATTGCTGAAGTCTCAGCTCTCACGTCTCCATACATCGAAATGAAAATCATATAATATAGGACTTTGTTTGCGCTGGAGACGACCAATTTATATGTTACTCAACACAATGAGAGAAATATTCGGTGCGATACATGTCATCCCAAAATTATATCATACGTCACATAATCAAGAAAGCATCTTGTAAGATTATAACATATTTGTCTGCAAGAAACCTGTATAGGGCAGGTAAATGTTTATATTCTGTCCATCTTGTGGTTACAATGTGATGTTATGCTGTGAGTTCTTTACGCTGTCGACCTATGGCCATGTACAAGATAGTGAGAAGGCAAATGTGTCGTTTAAAACAGGGTAAAGCAGTACACTATGGCACGAAACGAAATGAAGACAGAATGGCAGCCATCACCACAACTGAAGATTTAATACGCGTTAGGCTGTCGGCAAAATATTTACGCACCAGAACATATTTCTTTCAATAACAACAGAAATTCAAACGGCAACCTTCGTAACCGAAAGATAACCTAGAGATTAATTTAGTTGGCAGCCTTTTATCAATATAATTAATAGAGTTTCGTTTATATTTGATGTCTAATGTTAACACCAGTCGCTCGAATCGCGTCGCGAATAAATTAAAGCAAACAATAATACACAAACATTCTGACAAATATCGGGAAATATTAATAAGCTTCATTATGACACAGTCGCGGCAAACCAGTATCGTCATATCGTATATGATTAAATCAAACTGGTGAGTTCAAATATTTTCGAAACTATTAAAGATAGCTAAACAAAACTTACACCAAATAATCAACGAGGGTTTTGCTGTACAATGCTCCCACTTTTATGTCCTATCAAAATATTCGAACAACTATGCATTTACAAAATGGAACCATGTATTTTACGAACGGCAATCTGAATCCTGAACAGAAATAAGATAATATAAGAATCATCAGTGTTCACTGTGAAATGTCTCCAAAAATAAGCATAACTAGTGGTAAATGTGAAGGCGTAGACTCTCCGCAGTGGACGGTTCCAGCTGCTCTTCCGCGTGTGGGTGAAGCCAGCGGCCTCGACCGTTGTAACAACCAAACAAATGTAAATGGCCTTCGTACGTTCTGACCGAGGGAGAGGCGAAGTCGTGAGCCGCTGGACATGTATTAGGGAGGAACGGGGTTTAACCTGGTAGAGTATTCCGTGATTTCAGAGATAACGATCAAGGCGTATCCTGTGATAGTTCAAAATGGCTCTGAGCATTATGGGACTTAACTTCTGAGGTCATCAGTTCCCTGGAACTTAGAACTACTTAAACCTAACTAACCTAAGGACATCACACACATCCATGCCCGAGGTAGGATTCGAACCTGCGACCGTAGCTGTCGCGCGGTTCCAGACTGTAGTGCCTAGAACCGCTCTGCCACTACGGCCGGCCTGTGATAGTTACTTTTTACATAGTTACTTTTTACATCCTTTTGCTTGGCTTACCCAAGCTTATGCTCAGTTTCTGACGACCTCGACGTCGACGGGTTATTAAATCCTGATGTCTCTTCTTTCTTTTAATGTGTCCTGTCATTGACACGTGAATATAGTCCCTTTCGTTCTCAGTGACGAGAGACTAGACCAACAGTAGCCATAATGGATAGATGGCCCATTGTCCTTAAGACAAATCACACTTTTCTACGGAAGAGATGGTCAGGGTGCACGCTCCTCCCATTAGCTGCAACTTTAGCACCGCTCTCGTTATGCAGCGTAATGTACTTCCTCCTTCCTTTCATTTAATCTGGAGTATCACGCGATTATTCGTTACTGACGCTACAAAGAGGTGATGAAGAGATATAGCTTCTTCTGTAACTTGAAGAAAAAAAGACAGACAAGAAACTGGAAAAAAGGTGAGATCGTTAGAGAGGAATCAGTCCTTCAATTGGATGGAAAGGGAAATTCGCCACAGCCTGCTTACACTAGCCATCGTGAGATTCACACAATTCTATTTAGGGAAACTGCAGATAAACCTCACTCAGGAAGGCCAGTCGAGAATTTGATAGCACCTTCCAAATGGGTCTATCTGTCCGATGTCTTAAACATTGCGCTATCGTGCTCGACTCCGTAGTTAGACGGTTTTTGGTAAGATAACACAATAACGATCTCGTATCGCAATTCCTGGCGTATTCGCGAGAAGTACCAAAAAGCAGACTTTTTTTACAGCTAATCTCACGATGTGCCAACGGCCTTGCCGCAGTGGTAACACCGGTACCTGTCAGATCTAAGCACAGTAGGGCTTTGCTAGCTCTTGGATGGGCGACCGTCCGAGTCTGCCGAGCGCTATTGGCAACCGGGGCGAACTCCGCCCTTGTGAGGCCTGTTAAGGAGCTACTTGTCTGAGAAGTAGCCGCTCCGGTAACGAAAACTTACAACGGTGCGCTGGCCACATGCCCATTCATATCCGCATCCAGTGACGCCTATCGTCAGAGGATGACACGGCGGTCGGTCGGTGCCGTTGGACCTTCCGAAGCCTGTTCGGATGGACATTAGTTCAGTTTAGTTTTGATCTGATGGGGTAGAAGGTTTCACGAGCTCGTTATAATCATGGTTTGCAACACGTCGAGAGCATTTGCCAGACTGGTTCTACACTTGAGTGTATCAGAGCGTGCGTATATGCTGGGTGTATCATAAACTGACACGGGTGAAAATATACTGGTACGCCAGTAGAGGACATTCCAATAGGCATGACTCTGCAAACACATCATTTGCACGATTATTACGAATGTGTTATTACGAGGCGCCACTGATTTCAGTAGGAAATATTGTCCTAGTTGCTGCAAATGAATTTGAATTGTAAACTTTTCGATTAAGACCCGATCTAATGGGATTCAAATTTCACCCATGTCGTTCCTTAACACGAAAGACAAAACTGCTTCACATGTCACTATTTACTGTACACACGTAGCTATTAAGGTAGGTTTCCCAGGCGTCGTCCTCGCATTTGGATGTAATACTGAACTCATTTCTGCAGTCACGAAATATTTCAGACAACCCCGACACATCTTTTAAATCTTGACAAGACTGTACAATACGCTGCTCCAGTTCTCCAGCTCTGTTAACGAGAGTCATGTACACTTCACATTTGAGATGAGCCCAGACAGAATTCTCCAGAGGATTGAGGTGATGTGATCCTGGAAACCTAAGGAACAGGCCGTGCTCGACCTATCCACACTGGTGTGTTGGATGTCGTCTTATACCAGCAGCAAAATATACCGGTGCCTAATCATGGCACAGGTGAAATTTGAGCCCATTTAGATGGGGATTTCAAATACATCTGTACTGAATACTGCAATATTTCATGCTGAAGTCGGTGGTTCTTAACCACACATTAGCAATTATCTCGCGTTTGCTGGAACGATTTTTTTCAATCATAGTATACTTCGAGATGTGTCATTTTTCGCTAGTAATTGTTGATACTATTATACGCCGCTAGCAAGTGTTCTCTACGACACTGGCTTCCTACTTAGCATAAATTTATCGGGAATCTCTCGCCCAGAGCAAACTCCCAAGCGACTGGAAATAAGTGCAAGTGACTCCTACATATAAGAAGGACAAAAGAACGGATCCGTAAAATTACATATAAATATCCTTAACATTGGTCTGCAGCCGAATTCTTGGACATATTCTCATTTCGAATACAACAAATTTCTTTGAGACGGAAAAGGTTCTGTCCACGAATCAGCACAGTTATACAAAGCAACGCTCGTGCGAAACTCAGCTTGCCCTTTTCTCACATAATATCCTGCTTCAGTGTCATTCCGGGGCTAGATTTCCTGATTAAACATCACACCAATGTCGATCTCCAACAGCTCATATTGTATGTGGAGGGGTCGTCGTTCCATCTCAGTTTTTCTGCTGAAAGAACCGAACTTTCGCAAAACACACTCAAGTAATACGTAAGTCAGCTAAACTGCGTGCATGATCTCTTAGACTCGACTCGCGGGATAGAATACCGAAAGGTACAAAGAAGCTGTTCTAAGTGGACGTAGGAATTGATCTTCCACATAATTCTTTATGTGTGGTTTAGCTCTTGTAAGAAAATGAGGAGTTAGATCAGGCACAATATTTCATACTACGTAGTTTATCCTATGCGCAGGAAACTGACGGAAGCAGGGTAGTGTCTGTCGGTGTAGATAATTTTGGTGCGGAAGAGGTGAAGCTACGAAGTGGCACACTGATAATGAACTTACAGTTGTTAGAAGGAGATGAGTTGACGAGGTACTTCAGTGTAGAGTATTTGATGTCAGAACAGTCTCCCGATTTATCCGCAATGAAAAATTTGAAAATACGTGACAGAGTGGACATGAATAAGCTATTGGAGGACTGCATCCGCCTAGACGACTGCCAGCTGCGCCCACTGGGAGTGAGCCATCTTTATACATAAAAACGATTCGGGTTTCCACATGATCCACAGCCATTAACGGAGGAGTTTATTAATCAGCAGCTCCGAGATGCAATTACATTGGGACGCGCTAGTCCCTTTGGAGTACCTAAAACTATAATTCTTGATGCAAATGAGTGATCTGTTCCGAGAAACTATTGTATTGTCTCACAGCCATCAGCCACATAATGCTACAGTTAGTTAAACGAAAGGTTTAGCGGAATCACCTGAAGTCACCCCTATACGTGTATGAGAATTCCGTAATTGGTAAAAACTCTGTCCTCCTGATTGCTGTGGGAAGGAGGCGGGGGGCTGGCTGCAGGTACCTTCGTCCTATCCCCTCCCCCTACCCCCCTCGCACCTCCCCACTCCTCGCAGACGCCTATGACAACACCTCTAGGCCCATCAGTTATTGGAATGTTAGTCACCGAAAGTTACACACCACAGGGTATTAATGTTTGAACTTTTCAGGTGTTAAATCATTATTTCCTTTGAATACGTTACTGCTAATTAAATTACTTCCATGTTAATAAGCGATATTCCAAACTGGAGGCAATGGACTCTTTCTAAGTAGCAGATTCTGAGAGGAAACGTAAGAATTCGCTTAACGTAACCAAGTTACTGATTAGAAAACTATGAGGGACGCCCATGCAACATGTAATGGTTAACCTTGAGCACATTCAATGTCACACGTACGTCAGTCATATCGGGGATATGCTATGGCCGAATTGAATCGTGATTTAAAGGTACAGCTGTACCTCAGTTTTACGAGTAACAACTGCTCTTAGAACACTAATGTATTTCTACTTCCATTTAATGGAAGACTTCTGAAGCGACGGTGCTTCTTTTCTATTACAAGCGTAACGCAACTTTTTTGAGCCAGGATATCCATGCAGGCGGCCTGGAAGCCTGAGCAACGCGCGACGTCCATGACCGACTGCAGTTTCCTCCGGAAACGTCCACTTTAGCAATATTGAGGTCAGCTGGCGGAACGCGCCAGCTTGACGAACGTGCAGGACTTCTTGCACCTCCCTGCTACCAGCTGTTTCATTCGGCGTGATAGTTACAAGGAGCACCGGCTCTCCTGGACAAGGGTTGGAAAGCATTCACTTGTGCTTTTAGTGAAGGAACCATCCCGTCATTTACGTGAATTCAATAGGCAGACCATGGAATGCTTAGATGACGGTGGGTGGACAGCATTTTGGATCTCAGACGTTCTTCATTCAAGTCTATTATCCTGCGCACCTCCCTTTGTAAGCGTCGATTGAATTACAGTTTCTCCTCGTAACGTTCCTTGAATTAAGAGAAGATTTTGCATATCGCATCAACAAAATCCGATGAAAGTTTCAAGTTTTTTGCGAGAGAGGGGTGAATGGATAAGTCGTAGTGTTTGGTAAGCTATAAATACTATGGTCTGATGCCCCGTCGACCACGATGTCGTTAGAGGTGGAGCCCAAGTTCGGATGGGAAAAGGACTGGCACACGAAGTCCTTTTCATTGGACATATCCCACTGTAAGTCTTACACGATATAGGGAAACCGCGGTGAACCTAAATCTGAATAACCGGACGAAGATTTGAACATCCGTCCTCCCGTATGCGAGTCCACTGCACTACCTTATCAGCTCACAATCAAGAGAAGCCCAAAGCGGTTTGGAAAGCTGTTGGTGAATACCGCTATAAAACGCGAATTTGTCACTCACTACTTTAAATTGGTTGCAACTACCAGTATGGCCTTGGTTTAGTGTGTTCTACAATGCGTGGGATTTTAAAATGTGTCTCACCACACGCACACCAGTGAACATTTTTTTTTTTTAAACACGGTAAGAATTAGATATATCCAGTACCACTACGCCGGATTCTTTGAGAAATCGCACTCCCATGTATAAAACGCCGTATCTCCCGAACTATGTACTGCACAATGATATAATTTTGTGAGTACATTCAGAGTTATATGTAGATACACCGTGCAAAATGTATTGCGATAGAGTTAGTAGTAAAGAAGTACTAAATTAAAACGTCATTCCTGGCACTACAGTTTTACTGCATGAACAGCTAAAATGAAGTAAGTGATAAAAAAATTTCGATTAATCATTTTATGGGGGTGTCACCGAGAAAAAGTTTCGTAAAGATTTAAAATTGTGCATAAAGTTTGTTGGAAGTCGCTCAATGCTCACATTATTAAATAGTCGATGAATATACACTGAAGAGCCAAAGAAACTGGTGCACCTGCCTAATATTGTGTAGAGCCCTCGAGAGCAGGCTGAAATGCCGCAACACAACGTGGCATGGATTCGACTGATGTCTAAAGTAGTGCTGGAGGGAATTGACACCATGAATCCAGCAGGGCTGTCCATAAATCCGTAAGAATACGATGGGGCGTAGATGTCTTCTGAACAGGAGGTTGCAGGGCATCCAAGACATGATCAATAATGTTCATGTCTGGGGAGACTGGTGGCCATTGGAGGTGTTTAAACTCAGAGCAGTGTTCCTGGAGCCACCCTGTTGCAATTCTGGACGTGTGCGGTATCGCATTGTCCTGCTGGAGTTGCCCAAGTTCGTCGGAGTGCACAAGGGAGATGAATGGATGCAGATGATCAGGCAGGATGCTTACCACTACAGAGCCTCCACCAGCTCGAACAGTCCCCTGCTGACGTGCAGGGCCCATAGGTTTTTGAGGTTGTCTCCATACTCCTACACGTCCATCCTCTCTAGACAATTTGAAACGAGACTCGTCCGTTCAGGCAACATGTTTCCAATCATCATAAGTCCAACGTCGGTGTTGACGGGCCCGGCGAGGAGTAAAGCTTTGTGTCGTGCGGTCATCAAGGGTACACGAGTGGGCCTTCGTCTCCGAATGACCATATCGATGATGTATCGTTGAATTGTTCACACGCTGACGCTTGTTGCTGGCCCAGCATTGAACTCTGTAGCACTTTGCGGAAGGGTTGCACTTCTGTCATGTTGAAAGATTCTCTTCAGTCGTCGTTGGTCGCGTTCTTTCAGGATCTTTTCTGGCCGCAGCGATGTCGGAGATTTGTTTTTTTACCAGATTCCTGATATTCACAGTACACCCGTGAAATGATAGTACGGGAAAATCCCCACTTCATCGCTACCTCGAAAATGCTGTATCCCATCACTCGTGCGCTGACTATAACACCACGTTCAAACTCACTTAAATCTTGATAACTTGCCATTGTAGCAGCAGTAACCGATCTAACAGCTGCGCCAGACACTTGTTGTCTTATATAGGCTCTGCCGACCGCAGTGCCGTCTTCTGCCTGTTTACATATCTGTTTATTGGAATGTTCTTGCCTTTACCAGTTTCTTTGGCGCTTCACTGTAGGCTGGGTAATTTTCGCATCACGAGTTGCATTGCTTCAAGACATTTACACAGTTTCTAATTGTAATACTTATTGTGTTAAACATTTCACATAATATTATAGCTCTTAATGAGTAGATTACAAAAGCATTTTAAATTTGTTCAATAGCTGTATGAAATATTGAAAATCAAAGTTTTGTTGCTCCTGGAAGCCGCAAGGTACGCAACCTGTAACTGGCACATAACCGCACGTTAGCAGTTTTAGATACCACTTTGGAATGAATTTTTCTCTCTGTACTGAGCAAGTTGGCACAGTAACTGAGACACAGGCTCGTGTTTGCGAGGGCCGGAGTTCAGAACGCCGGGTGACCATTCAAATGTAGGTTTCCAATTGTATTTATAAACAACTCAAGACAAATTCCGGAATGATTCATTTGAAGAGGACACAGCAGATTTCCTTACTCGCCCTTCCCTAGTTCGAGGGTATGCTCCGTCTGTCATGTGATCTCACCGTGGATCGACGTTAGACTCTAATGCTCCTTCTTACTTTTCTTTCTGCAGCAGTGTGTGAACTGTAGAACATTTCTCTCGAAATTCAGAATTTCGCCTTCGATTCTCGGTATGGCACAAAATTTTTAACTTGTGAAAGTGTTTAAAGTCACGATGTTAGAGCAGCTACGGTGAAGAAAATAGTCTATGTCCTTTCCGAAGGAATCGTCTTGGCATTCATCAAAATCGATCTAGGGAAACTACAGAAAACCCAAATCAGATTGGTTAGACGGGGATTTTGAACTCTCCCCGTCCCCAATACGAGTCCAGGCGCAACGTCCCTTCCATGCATTGCCCCTAACGATGTTAATTAGAAGCACACGCTTCGCACGCGAGCACTGTCCTTGGTGCCGTACGGCTACACCGGACAAAATCATGTCTGAATTAACCTCTCGAGTAAGCATATAAACCTCCTACCTGTTCCGTTTTGCAGCTCCGATTTTGTCCCTCGCATTCAGTACCAGTCTTGTGTTGCAAACAGATAAAAGTATGGCTTCTGATAGGAAAGTGCGTGGCTATAGTTAATAAATAAATAATTGGGATGCTATCACTGTGAATGTTTTGAAAATAAATACACTTCTGATCGTAACTAACATAATTCACTCACAAATGGAAAATACTAATATTGTGGCCTACATAAAGATATCTGATGGTGAAACGTCCCCTTAGAAAAATTATACATGACTGTGCTTAAACTGACACACAATAGTTTTTAGCGCAACACAATCTGACTCAATAATCCCTACAAGAGAATGGCCCTGACTAACATTAACCTATATGTTTCACAAATCACTTACCTCATAAAAATCTTCGTTACTCGAACTACTGCAATACAGCGAGCGCCACTACTGCCAGCTAACTAAAAGATTCAAACTACGGAAGTCACTAACTACTGATAGGCACAGTTAGCAAATGAAAGATTTTAATAGAGAACAAACAATGTATTTACCTTTATAGTCATAATATATATATCAGTTCCTGACACCAATTCTTACAAATTTCAAAACTCCGCCATCTCTCTCCCCACGTCCACCACTGCTGGCGGCTCACCTCCAACTGCGCAACGCTACGCGCTGTTAGCATCCAGCCGCCCAACACTACAATGGCGAGCATTAAAACAATGCCAACCAGCCACTGACTGCACACAGAACAGCCAGTGATTTTCATACAGAGCGCTACGTGGCGGCGGCGTTACCAATAAAAAAAACCTAAACAGCCTACTTACAATGGATCGTGTTCAAGCCCTGAGGGACTTGACGCGCTATAAAATTGACCATACGAGCTACCTCAGGTATTTCCCGAATCGTTCAAGATACCCTAATTCTGTTTTCGCCCACATTAATTGCGAAAAATTTCTCACTAAATGATGTACAATTTCTTTTCATAGCTATTTTAATCAAAGATATACTTGTATCGACGTCGCCTTTTTATTATCTTAACTTGCTACTAATATATGAAAAAAAGCCTATGTATACCCATCATCTGCACACGTTGTCTACAGCTGATGGCTATAAAAATACTTTTCTTCAAATTACATTTTAAATAGAAATGTAGTAACTTTTGATGCTAGTATTTTAGTTCTAAAAGACATGAATTTCTGGTGTTTCATTCTTCAAAATCCGATTGGCAGTTTCTGAGAAATTACAATATTAAGAACTTAGGATTTATCTGTTTCGAACATGAAACTTATCGCCATCTTATGCGGAAGTTAATGTTATTATATGGAGGTGCCCTTTAAACTGTCCACCGAGCGAGATGGCGCAGTGGTTAGACACTGGACTTGCATTCGGGAGGACGACGGTTCAATCCCGCTTCCGGCCATCCTGATTTAGGTTTTCCGTGATTTCCCTAAATCGCTCCAGGCAAATGTTAGGATGGTTCCTTTCAAAGGGCACGGCCGACTTCCTTCCCTGTCCTTCCCTAATCCGATGAGACCGATTACCTAGCTGTCTGGTCTCCTTCCCCAAAACACCCCAACCCCTTTAAACTGCCTACAAGCGCTTCTATTTTTATGGCTGAGACAGTGACACTTTTGTAAGCACTTAGGTTTGTATCTTCAGCTCTCTTCTCAAACATATTAATCGTGTCTGGCTCCCAGCGCGACCTTAAAAATATTCACAACTGGAGATGGAATAAAATAACGAACCGTTGTATATTGGATGTCGTTTTAGAATACGTTCACAGTATATCGAGGGGGCAGACCATCCATTTGCTGTTGGTGCTTTCCCACGCTGGCATTAGCTATAATGAGTATGTTGTATTATCAAAGCAAGCAGCCTCTATAGGCACTGTTCTTAATCTGAAATTTCCCTATATATGTGAAGTAAAGAGCCACTGAAACCATCAGTGGTAAGATATGTGGAAGGTGTCCCAAAAAATGAAGGGTGGTTATTATGCGGTGTTACGACGTCGAATTTCTGCAAAACCGTGGTTTAAGGGCACAAATTTGGACCGATCAATTATATCAACCATCATTCGACTCCGCTTCAACCAACTCTCTTTTCCTCTCCATCTACATCGAATCAACAGTTACAGTTCTGCTGCATGTGAGAGTGGTTCTGAATCGGAAGTTGAGTTAAACCACATCTTGTTTTCGTGCCCCAAATTTTACTGCGAAAGGGTGGACATTTTGAAAACATTGATGAGCATGTGGTACCGTACCACTTCTCATATTCATATTCTTCTCTTTTGTTTACCAAAGAAATTCGTCTTTCTAAAATGATCGTTCATTTCTTTAATAATATTAGGAAAAATCTATAGGTTTTAATGGTATGCGTTTTTCATTTTTGTGTCCTGCTTGTAATGCAATTTCCTTAATGGTGTAAACTGATAAGTCGCAACTGTCTCATTTACTTCTCAGTGTATTTGTTATCAATATATGATGAACAAAATTGTGACAGCTTGAGCTCTTATGTCTGCATATACGAATTTATGTATTCTTTTCATAAATTTAATGTACAATGTAACCATGTGGTATGGATGACCACACAGAGTGCATACTCTGGAGGCCAAAAAAATAAAAAATAAAAAATCTGAGCTGTCGCATCATGCCGACGGAGCGCTTCAGCTTTACACAGCTAAGAGAGGCTACTCACAAAAGCGGAATAGTCGAGAAAAGTTTAATTTAAAAACTGTTACTAATCATAACTGGTTATTTCTGGTTGGAACGACACACCAGCTGGAAGGTAAAGGATTTGGCATCTAAGGACTACGGTAACAGTTCTGCTTTTTTTTCTGTCAGAGCCTCGAAAGAAAGATACACATCAAAAACTGAATGAATTTGTGAAACAAGGAACTGATGTATAACGATTGTAAAATAATAACTTCGCGACATTTTAATGTCAAGATAAACACTTATATTGCGAAATTATATCAGCAACAGCAACAAAAGGAGACTCAAGGAATGTTATTGCAAACACACCTTTAAAATTCCATATATGTCATCAAGTATTTCAAATGTCCGTCATCTACTGTAGAATACTTTTGCAGTAACTGTTATAAGGACTTCTGGGCGTGCTTACGAGAATCCTTTGATATAATTGCAAATACTGTAACAAGGCGATATTTTAAATCCCGTTGGGTCCTCGGAACTTGTGCATAGACATCATTTTTGAGTTTGTCCCAGAGAAAAAATCCAGTAGCATCAAATCAGGCGAACGTGCAGGTCAACTGGTAACACCTTCAAGTCCTGTTCAGTGACCCGGAAAGAGATGGGTGACTACTATCCTAGGCACAAACGAAACTTGAACCAGGCTCCCTTTGTGCTGATACCACATACACCCATGTGTATTTCAAGTGTCCCTTCCTGTAGGAGAAGCGGTTGCCTTTCGGGAAGAAACTGGGCGTATCTTTTAGTCGTTATGGTTTCATCAGTTAAGTGAGGACCATACCTCCAGTAGTCCGCACAAAACGTTCATATTCCACTACCTTTGTTGTTTAACATGCCTCAGCCTGTACGAAATTCTCTGGAGCTGGATTATGAGCAACAGCTGGTAGAACATCTATTTCTTCCGCTCCACTCGTTGCAGGGTTTCTTTGTACCTTCTACGTAGTACTCGTACTTAAGTGCGCTTCCAATTACATTTTTTCCCATATTCGCTGAACTGTCATTCATGATGGACATCGTCTGTTGGGATACATTTGTGCGTATAGGTCAACTGTTCTCTTCGTATCCTTCCTGCATTCTCCGTGAAGAAGTAGTATATTTACAAGTAGTTTCTCTTGGTTTATGAAATGCCTTTATTTCTTCAAACTAACCAGCAGCCGACACACGTGAACGACACAGACAGGATCAAAGCTACACTCCTGGAAATGGAAAAAAGAACACATTGACACCGGTGTGTCAGACCCACCATATTTGCTCCGGACACTGCGAGAGGGCTGTACAAGCAATGATCACACGCACGGCACAGCGGACACACCAGGAACCGCGGTGTTGGCCGTCGAATGGCGCTAGCTGCGCAGCATTTGTGCACCTCCGCCGTCAGTTTCAGCCAGTTTGCCGTGGCATACGGAGCTCCATCGCAGTCTTTAACACTGGTAGCATGCCGCGACAGCGTGGACGTGAACCGTATGTGCAGTTGACGGACTTTGAGCGAGGGCGTATAGTGGGCATGCGGGAGGCCGGGTGGACGTACCGCCGAATTGTTCAACACGTGGGGCGTGAGGTCTCCACAGTACATCGATGTTGTCGCCAGTGGTCGGCGGAAGGTGCACGTGCCCGTCGACCTGTGACCGGACCGCAGCGACGCACGGATGCACGCCAAGACCGTAGGATCCTACGCAGTGCCGTAGGGGACCGCACCGCCACTTCCCAGCAAATTAGGGACACTGTTGCTCCTGGGGTATCGGCGAGGACCATTCGCAACCGCCTCCATGAAGCTGGGCTACGGTCCCGCACACCGTTAGGCCGTCTTCCGCTCACGCCCCAACATTGTGCAGCCCGCCTCCAGTGGTGTCGCGACAGGCGTGAATGGAGGGACGAATGGAGACGTGTCGTCTTCAGCGATGAGAGTCGCTTCTGCCTTGGTGCCAATGATGGTCGTATGCGTGTTTGGCGCCGTGCAGGTGAGCACCACAATCAGGACTGCATACGACCGAGGCACACAGGGCCAACACCCGGCATCATGGTGTGGGGAGCGATCTCCTACACTGGCCGTACACCTCTGGTGATCGTCGAGGGGACACTGAATAGTGCACGGTACATCCAAACCGTCACCGAACCCATCGTTCTACCATTCCTAGACCGGCAAGGGAACTTGATGTTCCAACAGGACAATGCACGTCCGCATGTATCCCGTGCCACTCAACGTGCTCTAGAAGGTGTAAGTCAACTACCCTGGCCAGCAAGATCTCCGGATCTGTCCCCCATTGAGCGTGTTTGGGACTGGATGAAGCGTCGTCTCACGCGGTCTGCACGTCCAGCACGAACGCTGGTCCAACTGAGGCGCCAGGTGGAAATGGCATGGCAAGCCGTTCCACAGGACTACATCCAGCATCTCTGCGATCGTATCCATGGGAGAATAGCAGCCTGCATTGCTGCGAAAGGTGGATATACACTGTACTAGTGCCGACATTGTGCATGCTCTGTTGCCTGTTTCTATGTGTCTGTGGTTCTGTCAGTGTGATCATGTGATGTATCTGACCCCAGGAATGTGTCAATAAAGTTTCCCCTTCCTGGGACAATGAATTCACGGTGTTCTTATTTCAATTTCCAGGAGTGTACATTTTCTCTGTTGGTGTCCGTAGCATTGTAGGCGTCTTTTCCTCAGATTATCTGTGATATTGTTTGTGTGTTCGTACAGTTCCTTTGTAGGTCGTCTGACCGAAGTTCCGCCTCGGAGAACAGTGCCTTAGATTTTTCTAAGAATTTTTCGCTCTTGTTTCTCTATGTCATGGATTTTTATCATCCCTCTCATTGCTGTGGTTTCTGCTGCCTGTAAAGTTCCTGGTAAAACAACCTTGTCGTAGTGACGTAGTTTTGCATTGTTATTAATTTTACATTAAATTTGTAATTGTTTGTTGCCCATCCTCTGGGTCATCACTGATCTACACTGCCTGAAAAAAAAATTAGTAGACCTCGGAAGACGACGTCGATTTTGATTCGATGGCGGCATATGCCACCAGGGGGATAGTAGATGTACTGAGAAAGGTTTTAACGTCGTCCGCCAACAGGTAACGTAGTGACATAGCTACCAGAGCGTCATCTGTGTCTACCGTTTAATAGGGAATATTCACGCCCAGAATGCTCAGTTTGGTGCAAAAGCGTTAGACAAGCATGCAACCATGCCATGGAGACGCGCTCGTGCTTCCTACGGCAAGCTGAGCGAGTCTGAAAGGGGTCAAACAGTGGCCTTTCAAGCGGCGGGATGGTACTTTTGGAGAACTGCCACCCAATTCGGACGTGTTGCGTCAGCTGTGCAATGATGCTGGTATCAGTGGATCCGTAGACGAGATTCTAGACGTCCCTTCAACACAGACGCCCGCCAGGATCGTCATATTGTAAGGGCAGCAACAGCAGATCGTATATCTACCACAGAACAGATAAGAGGGCTCGTGAGTCCAGACGCTTCAACACGAACTGCTGCGAACCGGTTATTAGCAGTTGCACTACGGGCACGCGCACCTCACGGCTCGATTGGTGCCATCAGAGGATCACTTGGAAGATGGAGTGGCGTGCCGTGGTCTTCAGTGACGATGATGATGATGATGTTTGGTCTGTGGGGCCCTCAACTGCGCGGTCTCAATTTTTACACAGTCGATTTTCTTATCACAGTCCCATCTAGTCACTCTCACAAATGGTGATAGTGATGATGAAATTACAAGGACAACACAAACACCCAGTCCCTGGGCAGAGAAAATCCCCAACCCGGCCGGGAATCGAACCCGGGATTCTCTGATTCAGAGGCAGCAACGCCAGCCCTTAGACCACGAGCTGTGAACCTCTTCAGTAACGAATGCATATTCTGCATGCACGCAAGTGATGATCGTCTGAATGTACGACGTTGACCTGGTGAACACTGTATCGTAGAGGGCATTCGTTCAAGACACACAGTCCTCATCCCAGGCCTTATGGTCTGGGGTGCGATAAGCTACAATTCTCGTTCAAGTTTTGTGTTTCTGGTGTTTCTGGACTGGACGCTAACTAGCGCTCGGTACGTGCGGAATGTTGTTATATCCGTTCTTTTGACATTATTGCAACAGGAAAGTGATATGTTGTTCCAAAAGGATAATGCTCGCCCACACGCTGCCCGTGACACTCAATGTGCCCTGCAAGGCGTGCAGGAACGTGTGTGACCAGCACGATCTCCCGACTTGTCTCCAGTCGAGCACGTGTGCGATATGATGAGACGAGAAGTGACTCGTGCGACTTGTTAACCAACTCTCACAGAACTACGTGAACAGGTCGAGCAGGCGTGGAATAACGTATCCCAGGACAGTATCCGCCATCTTTACGATCGACTGGATGGCAGAGTCAGCACCTGCATTGCGTAGGTGAAGGCTACACCACGTACTAACGTGGGTGTTTCAGCATGGGTCGATACTTGGTACCTAGGAAGTACTTGTGCTATTGATCTGTAAAAGTAATCATTTCATGTACTCGATATGCACTGTTGCAGCAATAAATCTTGAGTGGACTGGAAACCTCTAAAATGGTGTATTAATCTTTTTCCGGCAGTGTATATCTTCTCACGTAGCTAGTCGCTCCTCACACAACCGAATCTGCTATACGCACCAAATACTGCGTCGTGACACGTGCTGTTCAAGCTGACTCCAGCCGGGGGGAATGCCTCTCGCTACGACACTGTATCTCTGAAAGTACTGTACGAGGCAGTACTGTAATCGGCGATGTAAGAGTCTTATTAATAATTAAAACTGTTAATTAAAAAAAGACTTGAACGCTTAAAAGGGGCAACAGGTCTACTAAGAAGTCTGCCTATACTACACTTGTCCGTCCTCTTCTGGAATACTGTTGCACGTTATGAAATCCGTAGCAGACAGGATTGACGGAGCACACTGAAAAAGTTCAGAGACGTACAGGTCGTTTCAGACTATCGCGAAACAAGGGAGACAGAGTCATAGATATGATAAGCGTGTTGGAGTGATGGTCATAAAAACAAAAATTCTTTGCGGCGATATCTTTTCGCGAAATTTCAATCCTATGAATGCGGAAATATTTTGTTGAAGCCAACCTATTTAGGGAGAAATGATCATAGTAATAAAATAAGGGAAGTTATAGCTCGTATGGAAATATTTAAGTGTTGTTTTTCTTTCCGCGCTATTCAGAAATGGAACAACAGAGAAAGAGTCTGAAAGTGGTTCTATGAATTCTCTGCCAGGCATTTAAGTGTGAATTGCAAAGTAGACATGGAGATGTACATGTAGATGATTATTACATGAACGGCACACCACACGCTAATCACTGTGCTACCTCGCTCAGCAGTACAATGTTAAATACTCAGGAAGTTGCGTGAAAACGGGAAGAAGTTTGAGAGATGACAGAGAAGAACGGAAGAATTCAAATATTTATTTATTACAAATGGTTCAAATGGCTCTGAGCACTATGGGACTTAACATCTATGGTCATCACTCCCCTAGAACTTAGAACTACTTAAACCTAATTAACCTAAGGACATCACACAACAAGCAGTCATCACGAGGCAGAGAAAATCCCTGACCCCGCCGAGAATCGAACACGGGAACCCGGGCGCGGGAAGCAAGAACGCTACCGCACGACCACGAGCTGCGGACAACCTATTTATTACAGCAGAAACGATAGTTCGGTAACATAATGGGACATACTAGTGATCAGTTCTAGTACGACTACAGTGTTAGAAAATTTTACACGATCTCCCCATTGCAAAACCACATTTGATTTTGTCCTAAGCATTACATTTATTGTTCGCTTCTTAGCATCACTGTGCTACTATCAGCAAGTTAGTGTTCTCTTAACAAGTATATGTGTACTGTCAACTGCCTTTGCCATTTATATGTATATTTTAGTTACTCCACACCCACCACGAATTTTGCTGTAACTACTGCGCTCACTTTCTACTTAGAAGCACATTTGAGTGTTCATAGCAAAGCCACACCATCCAGGGACTGTAGAGATAACGTCATTTAAATCATCGAGTGTTTACTGACTGTGGGAAGTGACCAGATATTCGATGATGAGTTACACTTAAAAAAAGTGTCTTTCCGGAGTCGCAGAGAGCACCTGTTCGCAATATTTGTCGTTTCTCGATTGCATATCCCGAACTTCTGGAAAGAAACCGTGTATATAACAGCCTCGCAGAAGATCCTCACCTCACCTCTGCAAACATTGAATACCGCCACGTTAACAAGTCGTGACACAACTCGAAGCCGGCCACGCCGCGAAATCATGTTTACCTCGCGCTGCAACCGATACGTAGGGCCACCCAGCGGAGCGGCCGTCGACTTCAGCAGCAGGCGGAATCTACTACCTCGAAATTGTATTTGCCATTCATCTATGCTACAGATTCCCTAGCGGAAAAATATTCTTTGGGCCTTAACAAATTGTGTTTCAAATCATATTTTAAAAAGTAACGAAAATGCTAGCCCGAATGTTTTAGAGGCATAGTGCGCTGCCTGCAGAATGCAGGAACCTGGGCTCGAAACTAGCACGTGGCCTTAAGTCTGCTTTTAAAACTGTGAATCTTCTGTAACATGGTACTCAGCTAGTGTGCATAATACATTAGTGATCGAACGGGTGACTCAAGAAAAAATTTGCTTTCGGTCACAATCGTATTTATTTGTTAAAAATGCGATCCATGTGGAGACCTGAACCCATGGATACAAGATATTAACCTTGTGTATAACAGACAAGCCCTCTCTGAAATCCGGCGAAAGCTATCACCATAACTATAGTCACTTACTCGAATAGAAAACATGCAATATCTATGTGTCTTACTCTTTGATATAGTTATATTTTTGCAATTTAGATACATATTCTAAATGTTAAAATGTGAAAGAAAAGACAGTGTAACGTGTAACATATGTGCGTTGCTTGAGGCTAGTTGTAGAAATGGTTCTCGGACGAGACGTCGGATGTCATTGTGAGATTATTGGTCATCCAAGCGATGACGCTTCGGTGGCGACTTATTCAGTGTGGTCAGAAACAGTCTAAAGAGCTTGTAAGGGTGCTGCAGGGTAGGTGTGCTGAGAAATAATTGTTAAGGAGAACAATGGATACGCTGCGCCATTTCCGAATTAATTGGCATTGAAGTTAGCGAATCAGGCCGTTTCTCAAAGCAAATTCGAGCGACCCGTGAGATACATTGAGTGTCAGTTGTCCCCATAGCGTAGATGTTACCGCACGAGACTGCTCAGCCCTTGGCTCGGGTTTGACCCCATGTCCAGTTGTATATAGCTCTCCTATTCGGGTTTAGGAAAGCAAATGAAGAACAAGTTTGGCGACTCGGTATCCGGCGTCCTCTTGAAGCTCAGTGCACGACTGCTATCTTCAGTGCTAACGGAGCAACATATCGAATTCTTTTCTTAACAATTATTTCGCAGCACAACCTCAAAATCTTTTCTGTCTGTTACTGACCAACATGTATATTCGATATCCGGATGACAATCTCGATGATAGCCAGTAGCCAGCTGGCCGGCCGGGGTGACCGAGCGGTTCTAGGCGCTACAGTCTGGAACCGCGCGACCGCTACGGTCGCAAGTTCGAATTATGCCTCGGGCATGGATGTGTGTGATGCCCTTTGGTTAGTTAGGTTTAAGTAATTCAAAGTTCTAGGGGACTGATGCCCTCAGAAGTTAAATCCTATAGTGCTGAGAGCCATTTGAACCATTTTTAACCAGCAGCCAGCGCGGACGCGTATTTCGGCATGTGGCTTCCACCAGACTGGGCTAGCTGGTGGTGGTGGTAGTGGTGGTGGTGGTGGTGGTGGTGAGTGGGGTAGGGGGGGGGGGGACCAGCGCACAGTAGGTACGAAAGTGTTTGCGTGCGCGCCGAAGTCCTTGGTTTATCGTCCGGCAGGTGGTGTAGCTGTTCTTCCCTCTACCGATCAGAAAATATTCACTTCTCGCTACCGAATTTAACGTTTACAGGCCTGCGCGTTTCCCTCTTTGTTGGACTGGCATATAGCGCAGCAGGGTGTTAGTCGTAGCTGAAGACGTCGATCAGTTGCGCAGATGATAGATAATGGAGAATTCACAGTAACATTCGACTTCACACTCGAGAACCATTGCTGTAACATATCTGTTTTTACAACGTAATTTATCCGTGCGTCGAGTCTGTTCAAATAATAATAGAAGCAGTGAGTAATCATTATACAAATATTTATAACCGTTCACAATTATTTCATCATCAAAGTAGATGAAATTGTGTCAGTGGAAACTGCCATATACAAATAAACTATCCAACAAAATTTAAGGATCACATTTTCGAAGTAGGTTCGTCGCGTATCATTCGCTGATGAGAGACGAGAGGTTCAAATGGTTCAAATGGCTCTGAGCACTATGGGACTTAACATCTTTGGTCATCAGTCCCCTAGACTTAGAACTACTTAAACCTAACTAACCTCAGGACATCACACAACATCCAGCCATCACGAGGAAGAGAAAATCCCTGACCCCGTCGGGAATCGAACCCGGGAACCCGGGCGTGGGAAGCGAGAACGCTACCGCACGACCACGAGATGCGGGCAAACCTGGTAACTGACTTCCACCGCGACGCATAAGTGTGAAATTTGGCACAAAGGTACTAAAAATCTCTCTATAGTGGTGCAAACGTGTGGTGCCTTGCGACGTCAACCTAGGGCCCTGCGACGCTTCAAACACCAAGTGCCGACACATGTGAAAAATAGGCCACAGCTCAATAATTCGTGTGAGCTGTAAGATGGGTTAATGATGTTACATTGGCACAAAATTTCACCACTGATCTTCCCAATACCACCGTAGACGATGAGAAAGTCGTCACAGCCGCTATTACCGACATTTCACCCCTTCTTTTGACGTCTCTGCAATGGAGGTCAGAATCGTGTCACCCTGCGTTGAAATCACACGTTTTTCTGATGGGTGGCCAAGGAAAACGTCCGACCCGAAAAGGCCTCTGGTGGTGGGATAAAAAGCGTCAATGAAACCACAGCTTTCCCTGAGTTGTTGTTTCCCACACATTTCGAGGTTGGGTTTGACACTGCTGACGCCTTCGGACGTTAAAACCCTTCTATAAGAACCCTGTGGGGCTGCATCCTCATTGAAGGTGGTCGCACTATTTGGAGGGCAGCACAAAGCAAATTTCGCTCTTGTGTACAGGCTGGAATCACTAGGGACCATTCAAAACCAAATTTGAACGTGATCCGGAGCAGCAAAGAGTACTTATGCTTTTTCAGCTCATCTGTTTTCGCATTTCTGTGGCGTGATCATGGGAGAGTGCAACATTATCATGTGCGTGAATAAAACTGCTAAGAGTCCCTCTAAGAACCACCAGTTCGGCAACACTCTGGGTGCCACCCACACAGCTTCGTTGAACTTGTTACAAATGTACCTCAGAAACTTCGGAACCAGTTCAGCCTGGCAATTGCTCTAGACCCTGAAGGTAGGCAACAAGGGTATCGAAGGGGTGGCCTAGCCCTCGGCCGCCAGAGCCGTGGTTGCTCATTTCACTGCGAATTGTCGCTTTCGACCACGAAATGTGTGGGAAACAACACCTCAGGGAAAGTGGTGGTTTCAGTGACACCCTTTATGCCACCCCCTGGGGCCATTGCGCGTCGATTCTGAGCGGGGGTGTGTCTGAAATGTTTCACCCGGCCACCCAACAGTAAACAGCTTCATTTCAATGCTGGATGACGCAGTTCTGACCTCCATCGCAGAGACGTCAAAAGAAGGGGTGAAATGTGGGTAATAGGGTCTGTGACGACTTTCTCATCATCTGACACGTCCATGGTGGCACTGAGCAGAACTGTGATGAAACTTTGTGCCAATGTGACATCATTAACCCACCTTACAGCTCACGTGAACTGTTGAGCTGTGGCCTCTTTTTCACATGTGTCTTGCTGTCTGAAGCGTCGCAATGCCCGAGGATGACGTCGCAGGGCAACACGCTTTAGCACCATTACAGAGAAAGGTTGTGGCCACCGTTGAGCCAAATTACATACCTATGCGCCGCAATGGGAGACAATTACAGGTGTTCGAAAAAGCGATCCTTTAATTTTGTTGCACAGTGTAGTAACGAAATAATGTGTCATGCACCTGAAGATGCTGCTTCACAGCATGATTATTGTCTGAAGGCAGATGTTTTTCGTACATATTCTACGAAAGTAAATTAGGTACTGCTCCAGCAGTAACCACTGCGTTTAAACTCAGGCGAGTGATGGGTTGCTGCTGCCAGGAAGATGAGTAGAGAGAGAAAAAAGAAAGAGATCGAGCTGCTACTCCGAAAGGAGCAGTTCGGCGTGTCACTTGACTGGGAGATTTCTTCAACAGCAGCAATGCACTATAAACTCTGGTAGTTCCACATAAACGACATAATACTTTCTCAGTCTTAGTTATAATGAAGCAGTTCTATTTCCCGACGTCTCATAGAGTTATTAATTGCCAAGTGATATCGATCAGAGCACAGTTCACTGACTCTTAGCTTTTGTAGAACTCTAATGGCCCGGTGATCAAGATAAAAAGTGTATTGAGTGACACAGTGGTAAAGACACTAGACTCGCATTAGCGATCATGGCTGTTCAAAGTCCCACCAGACTATTCTGGCTTTGTTCTTTCCTGGTTTCGAAAATCACAGAAAAATGCACAGATAGTTCCTTTTAAAAGGACACAGCCGATACACTTCCTCATCCTTGCCGATTGGAGCTTTTGCTCCGACTCCGATAATCTTGTTGTCGACCATGCGATATACACTCCTGGAAATGGAAAAAAGAACACATTGACACACCATACTTGCTCCGGCCACTGCGAGAGGGCTGTACAAGCAATGATCACACGCACGGCACAGCGGACACACCAGGAACTGCGATGTTGGCCGTCGAATGGCGCTAGCTGCGCAGCATTTGTGCACCGCCGCCGTCAGTGTCAGCCAGTTTGCCGTGGCATACAGAGCTCCATCGCAGTCTTTAACACTGGTAGCATGCCGCGACAGCGTGGACGTGAACCGTATGTGCAGTTGACGGACTTTGAGCGAGGGCGTATAGTGGGCATGCGGGAGGCCGGGTGGACGTACCGCCGAATTACTCAACACGTGGGGCGTGAGATCTCCACAGTACATCGATGTCACCAGTGGTCGGCGGAAGGTGCACGTGCCCGTCGACCTGGGACCGGACCGCCGCAACGCACGGATGCACGCCAAGACCGTAGGATCCTACGCAGTGCCGTAGGGGACCGCACCGCCACTTCCCAGCAAATTAGGGACACTGTTGCTCCTGGGGTATCGGCGAGGACCATTTGCAACCGTCTCCATGAAGCTGGGCTACGGTCCCGCACACCGTTAGGCCGTCTTCCGCTCACGCCCCAACATCGTGCAGCCCGCCTCCAGTGGTGTCGCGACAGGCGTGAATGGAGGGACGAATGGAGACGTGTCGTCTTCAGCGATGAGAGTCGCTTCTGCCTTGGTGCCAATGATGGTCGTATGCGTGTTTGGCGCCGTGCAGGTGAACGCCACAATAAGGACTGCATACGACCGAGGCACACAGGGCCAACACCCGGCATCATGGTGTGGGGAGCGATCTCCTACACTGGCCGTATACCTCTGGTGATGGTCGAGGGGACACTGAATAGTGCACGGTACATCCAAACCGTCATCGAACCCATCGTTCTACCATTCCTAGACCGGCAAGGGAACTTGCTGTTCCAACAGGACAATGCACCTCCGCATGTATCCCGTGCCACCCAACGTGCTCTAGAAGGTGTAAGTCAACTACCCTGGCCAGCAAGATCTCCGGATCTGTCCCCCATTGAGCATGTTTGCGACTGGATGAAGCGTCGTCTCACGCGGTCTGCACGTCCAGCACGAACGCTGGTCCAACTGAGGCGCCAGGTGGAAATGGCATGGCAAGCCGTTCCACAGGACTACATCCAGCATCTCTACGATTGTCTCCATGGGAGAATAGCAGCCTGCATTGCTGCGAAAGGTGGATATACACTGTACTAGTGCCGAAATTGTGCATGCTCTATTGCCTGTTTCTATGTGCCTTTGGTTCTGTCAGTGTGATCATGTGATGTATCTGACCCCAGGAATGTGTCAATAAAGTTTCCCCTTCCTGGGACAATGAATTCACGGTGTTCTTATTTCAATTTCCAGGAGTGTATATTAAAGTGCGTTCATCTCGCATTAATCCCTTAAGCAGACCAGAAAGGAGAGACATATAGTCTTGCACTGCATAAGGCCACACTTCGCCAAGTTGTTAACGACTTGGCGTTGCTTTCTTGTCATTTTGACCTTCTTGTGTGCTAAAGAAATGATCTGGATTGGCTTTTGTTGATTATTAAAGGCAGCCGTTGTTTCTGGGAACGCTCTCTGTAACAGACTAGATCAGCGACAGTAAGTGCACCCACCTAGTATTAACAACCGCTGTTCTTTCATTCTGGCCCTATTTTGGAACGTGTGGGTACTCAGTGGTTATCTGCATGCAAGATGAGCGACTATTTTTCGGCATGACAGCCATTGGCTTTATTTCTGACTCTATCATAGGTAGAAGCATCAGCGGATGTGCATCGCACACCAGACTGTTTCTGATTCTTACAGTATGTAATGTTGTGCAGTTCTGTGGGTTTCTTAGTAAATCCCGACTGCAGTTACTCCTAACAGTAGCAGAGATATTATATCCAAACTGAAACACTTCCATCAATGCACAACCCAATCTAGGGCAGTGACAGTTCAATGCCCTCTCGGTGATTACAGATGGAACACTAGCACAGACTGGAAAATTATAGCGACAGGAATCATCACGGAATTCACCTTGGACGATTTAATGGAACGGCGGAATGCATAAATAAGGACTGTGCGAAATACATTGTCCAGTCGCATTAATGTGAGTGCCTGCCAACTGCCTCAATAACGCTGATTTTCAAAACAACCCAATTTTAAATCACAAAATGGAAGAACATAAGAGGAGCTTCAAACCTTAATAAAATCATTATCTCAAAGCCAAGCCAAGCATTTCCCACGAATCTCTACAACAAATTAAAGACTACAACAATACAGCTGCACAAAACTATCCTCAACATCAGGTTTAACAAAGTCTGCCTAAATAATAACATAATCCCTGGTTTTGTAAAAGAGCACAAAAACCGGTGTATAATAATGCAGTTCATTTACCGATGTAATTTTAAGGTGAGCGTCTAAACAAATCAACGCAAATTGCACAAATTGTAATTCTTAGGCCTACAACAGCCTTAACTGTCTGTCTCATTGTACAACAGCCGACAGAGATAATTCAGAGAGCGTGGCAAAGTTTTAAGCGCCGTCGCAATTAATGCGTGGAGATTATCTGTTGTGAAGCAGTAGTTGGCTTTCGTTAGCAAACAGAGTTTTATGAGAGTAATTATGAAAGTTATACCATGGTATGTACAGGGTGAAAATTTTTGAACTATATGAAATAAAATCGTCATAATTTCTGAACAGTTCGCGTTAGGACGTTCAAACTGCACGGTTGGCAGGTTGGGACTATATGAAAGATAAGGTGTGCATCAATAACCCCAAAACCATTGCTGAGATCAAAACAGCCATTCAGGAGATCATTGACAGCATCGATGTTCCGACACTTCAGCGGGTAAGGCAGAATTTCGCTATTCGTCTGCGTCACATCATTGCCAATGATGGCAGGCATATCGAACGAATCATAACGTAAATCCGAAAATCTGTAGTGACGTTTTACATGTTGATCAAAGTGTGTGCACGCCGTAGTCTGTAACTAATTTGCGTTTTTTTCACATAGTTCAATAATTGTCACCCTATATAATGGGGAGTCTTAGATGTGTTACTTTGCATGTTTACTCTTTGTTTATTTTTAATTGTGCGTAGTACCATAATACTTTTAAGGAACGTAATACTACACGGACAGTAGCCGGACGGCCTCAGAAGATGTCTCCCGCAGATGGAGACGAAACGTCAGGTGGAAATTGTATACATCGACCACGGCGTCTCAGCCCGGAAGTTTCAACTGAAGAATATATACAGATGTCATTACTTTTGTGTTAGTATGTGAAATAATGCGAAATAATGATTTCTGTTTTTCTTGTTTATAGGTCTTTTTATAATGGTATCGTATTTACCCCCAAACATCTTGTTTTTAAAAAAAAATTACACTTTTTGGTAACTGGTGCATCATAATCTTCGCAATGAATGTGTTTGGACTTGCAGTAGTCCCTTTGAACACTTGCTATGAGCTTGAGACGTTGCTGTAGGATGTAAATTGTTTATGTAAATAAAAACCTAAATGCTTATATCCCTCCTTTTGTCCCTTATCTGGAAATACTCGGTATAGGATCCTCTGTCGTTTCTATAAGTCTGACCCTAAAGGTTTGGGTCACACCGAATATGAGGAAACGCTCATCAGTATACGTGACACATTCTCGAAACTATGCTATAGGACGCTACTAGCAATCAGTTGCTGCCGACAGTATTGCAAAGTAGGCACCTTACATAAGGTAACAAGCTTTTTGTCATCTATTATCTTCCAGGAAAGGTAACGCGTTGATAACGGGCCTGCTGTCATGTGCAATTGATGCCTGGTTCCCGACACGGTCAGCTATTATGATTAATGATGACCATCTTACATTACAATATTCAATTAATGCCCATAAAATATGTAGTCTAGAAGCTGATCATGAAGTGATAAAGATATAATCCAAGTAGCTGTGGGCAGCTGTGCACAGGATAGCCAAAATAAAACCACATGGAAACTGAGCACCAAAAAAAACTTTTAACACACTGTGTAGGTCGGTGATGAACGTCTGTTGCCTAACTGCGTGTGTTCCTTTGAGCTAACATACTCTGATAGGTTGAACAACCCTCCATCCAAGAAAATAAAAATCCTATGCTCCAAATGTTTCGATACCGCTTCATTCAAGAATCTCTGGCAGAACTCAGTATTCGAAATCTGGCAGCAAAGCTATAAAACACGGACAACAGGAAGTTTGCGAGAATAAAACCGCAGGGCCTTTTTGTTAATGTTCTGGCACGGTTACATTTCTGTTGAACAGTGTTTCCTAGTGTTGAAACTCATTTCAGAAAGTTTCTAATGAACTCTATGGAGGTTAGGTGATGATGTCCCGAAATGCCGAAAAAACTTTCAGACCAGCTTTATTCTAGTCGTCATGTATATTACATTCCTCAGTGTAATATTGCCCAAACAGGGTCTGGTTTTTCATTAGAAATATTTATTTGCCGTCAAGTAGTTAAACGTCTTTGTTACCTCCTTTTTGGCGCGGTGGGGAGGGGGGGGGGGGGGGGAGGGGGCTAGGTTCATGACTGTTCCCACTACGTGAAAATATAAGACTCTGATCGTCTGAGTTTTCAATAGTGAGAGCAATTCTTTGTGGCATAATTTTTACTCTTTCGGGAACGTATGTTTGCAGTACCGTTTCACTACAGGTTCTTTCGAGAGAAAAAGAACGTTGGTAATATATCCACTCTGTCCCTCTGAACCCTTACCTTTCAACAAAATGCATGAAAACGAGGGGAGTGCCATCACGTTGCCGTGTTTTACTGAAGTCAGTGAAAGTCCATTCCGTGGCTGAGTGCACTAGTGACTCAGAGAATGAATCATTTCGAGACTGCTTACTTTTCCCGGTGTATACACGCTCGCCCGGAGCTTTTTCGCCTTTCTGTCAGCTATAAAAAGTCACGGCGTGCGCGAGTTGCGTGCTTCAGTTCATTCGGCCGCCGCCTTTTCTGCCGGACAAGGGACTGTGATGAGGAGCCTGTAATTGCGGCATTGTACATTCGCTGCACGAAGCAAGTTGTGCCTTCCTCGTTCAAGAACAATACCGGGAAATTCCAGGCGCGACAGCTCTCTCTCTCGTGTAGGCTACTTTTAAACAGTGAGCAGTTCTTTCAGAACTCGGGTAGGGGTGATCTTTCTTCAAGCAGGTGATGTGACGTCTATCTACGGTATTTTCAGTTTGCTCGTCTTGACAGATCAGTTTTTGTGGTGGGATTTTAACAACTGTCTGCAGTGAGATCATTGTATCTGAAAGGACCTCAGATATCACAGTGACCGGAGAAAGTAAATGGCCTGACGTTGCGACAGAACACACTGCGGCGTTCGCCAGATCGATTAACTGCCCCCGTTAAATTTCCTCCTCCCCTATAATCTGAATATTCCGTAGCTTGCAGGTGGTCTGATGGCGTTTAACTTAGTTACTGTGGCAGAAATCAGTGCAAACACTAAGAACAGTAATTTCCTCCAGCTAGCCGCTGTCTCGCAAGCATGAACATGGGTAGGCACTTAACGAAGAGTGCAGTCAGCTGCGTATAATCTTACGGCAGCATCCATTGACACGAACATATGGAGGCCCATCCACTCATCCAAAAGTGTAAATGGCACGGTGAAGAAAAGTCAACGATAATTTCTGGGGCATGGAAATAAAATATATTTGTAGATCATAGAGCAAACGAAGAATACCTGCCGGCCGAAGTGACCGTGCGGTTCTAGGCGCTGCAGTCTGGAACCGCGAGACCGCTACGGTCGCAGGTTCGAATCCTGCCTCGGGCATCGATGTGTGTGATGTCCTTAGGTTAGTTAGGTTTAACTAGTTCTAAGTTCTAGGGGACTAATGATCTCAGAAGTTGAGTCCCACAGTGCTCAGAGCCATTTGAACCATTTGTTTGAAGAATACCTGCAACTCGTATAGTTGAAAATAAAACTGGAAGAGACTTTCAGAATTCGGACTTACTTGTGAAATTTTAGGGAACACAACAAATGTACGAGTCAGCTGGCAATACAGTACGTAAATGAAACGTTAAGAACAAGCTAAAATTGTCCCTCATAAATCCAATGAGGTCACAATAAATTTCTTTAAGTTCCGGTGTACAGCGTAGAAACATGCACGCGTGGGTTGGGTCTTGGAGTCACGTGGCCTACAGGCTCCATGTCATGGCAGCTTCCGCCAGAGTCGCTCTACCACTGATAATCTTGTGTCCCTCCAGTCTGCCATCCAAACAGCCTTTTCCAGACGCCAACACCTGTCTGCCGTCTTTTTTGATTTACGAAAAGTGTATGACACCACCTGGCGACATCTTATCCCTGCCACATTATACGAGTGAGGTCAACGAGGCCCATTTCCAATTTTTATCCAGAATTTCCTGCCTCATCGTACTTCCCGTGTCCATGTTGGAGCCTCCCATAGCTCCCCCCATATACAGGAGAGTGGGGTCCCGCAGGGCTCTGTAGTGAGTATATCTCTATTTTTAGTGGCCATTAATGGTGTAGCAGCAGCTGTAGGGCCGTCCGTCTCGGGTTCTCTGTATGCAGACGACCTCTGCATTTCGTACTGCTCCACCAGGACTGGTGTTGCTGAGCGGCGCCTGCAGGGAGCCATCCACAAGGCACAATCATGGGCTCTAGCCCACGGTTTCCAGTTTCCGGTCGCAAAGTCGTGTGTTATGCACTTAAGTCGGCGTCGTGCCGTTCATCCGGAACCAGAACTTTACTTTAATCACGATCCACTCACTGTAGTGGAGCCATATCGATTCTTAGGACTGGTTTTCGACGCCTGATTGACTTGGCTTCCACCTTCGTCAGCTTAAGCGGAAATGTTGCAGTACCTCAATGCTCTCCGCTGCCTGAGCAACACCATCTGGGGTGTAGATCGCTCTACGGTGCTGCAACTCTACAGAGCCCTTGTTCAGTCCCGCATTGACTATGGGAGTCTGGTTCATGGTTCGGCGGCGCCCTCAGCGTGCGTTTACTCGGCCCAGTGCACCACTGTGGCGTTCGCCTAGCAACAGGAGCTTTTAGGACGAGTCCGATGATGTGTACTGGTGGAGGCCGGAGTCCCTCCACTGCAGGTTAGGCGTGCACAACTGATGGCCAGTTACGTTGCACACGTTCGTAGTCCTCCTGCGCATCCGAATTACCGTCTCCCTTTCCCACCCACGGCAGTTCATCTCCCTCATTAGCGGCCCAGGTCAGGGCTTCCAATTACAGTTCGTGTCCGACCCCTTCTTTTCGAACTGGAGTCCTTGCCTTTACCACCTGTACCTGAGGTCCATTGACCTACACCTCTATGGTGTACACCTAGGCCGCGGCTTTACCTGGACCTTTCACATGGCCCCAAGGACTGAGTTAACCCCGCGGCTCTCCGCTGCCACTGCCTCTTGACTCTTCACATGTACCGAGGTCATGAAGTGGTTTACACCGACGGCTCGATGGCTGATGATCACGTCGGCTTCGCGTATGTCCATGGAGGGCATACTGAACAGCATTCCTTGCCCGATGGGTGCAGTTTTTTCACAGCAGAGTTGGTGGCCACATCTCGTGCTCTTGAGCACATCCGTTCATGCCCTGGGAGTCGCTTCTTCTGTGTACTGACTCCTTGAGCAGCCTACAAGCTATCGACCAGTGCTACCCTCGTCATCCTTTGGTAGCGACCATCCAGGAGTCCATCTAAGCCCGGGAACGGTCCAGTCGTTCTGTGGTGTTTGTCTGGACGCCAGATCACGTCGGAATACCAGGCAACGAACTTGCCGACAGGCTGGCCAAACGGGCTACACGGAAACCGCTTATGGAGATCGGCTTCTCTGCAACTGACTTGCGATCAGAACTACGCCTCAAGGTTTGCGGCTTTGGGAGACGGAATGGCACCATCTCAGTACGCACAATAAACTGCGTGCCATTAAGGAGACTACCAATGTGTGGACCGACCTCTCGCAGGGACTCTGTGGTTTTCTGTAGGCTCCGCTTTGGCCACGCTTGGGTGACACACGGCTACCTCCTGCTCCGTGATGTCCCGCCTCAGTGCCGAGAGAAGAGGGCTATATTCACCTTCCGCTTTTCTCGTTACCATACAAAACAAACATAACGCCACGGTATACATACATCCATTACTCTAACCTGCACTCGACAAAATACACATCAGATACAACACTCACATTTGTGCAAGTGGAGGAGGAAAATCCTTCCCGGTCTTCCAGGCAATAGTGACATAAGGTATATTATTCTTAATGCTGATGATGCAGATGTGTACGGGAGCGTTTCGCCTTCAGGTGATTATAAGAGGATTCAGGATGACTTTGACTGCATATCGATTTGGTGCGTTAAATGTTTGCGTTAAACGTGATTAAATGCAATTTAATGCCTATGTTATGAAACTTCCTGGCAATTTAAAACTGTGCTGCTGACCGAGACTCGAACTCGGCACCTTTGCCTTTCGCGGGCACTCCTGGAAGAAAGGATATTGCGGAGACATGGCTTAGCCACAACCTGGGGGATGTATCCGCGATATCCTTTCTTCCAGAAGTGCTATTTCTGCAAGGTTCGCGGAAGAGCTTCTGTGAAGTCTGGAAGGTAGGAGAGGAAGTACTGGCAGAATTGGAGCTGTGGGGACGGGTCGCGAGTCGTGCTTGGGTAGCTCAGATGGTAGAGCACTTGCCCGCGAAAGGCAAAGGTCCCGAGTTCGAGTCTCGGTCCGGCACACAGTTTTAATCTGCCAGGAAATTTCATATCAGCGTACACTCCGCTGCTGAGTGAAAATCTCACTGTGGATTCCTGTTATGTTAGAATGATATGGTGCTTCACTGATAATGTGTAACGTCGTGAAACGGCATGAAGTGAAACTAGCAAATATTATTAGTAGTCCAGAAAGCGAATGAGCAACTACGATTTGTTGGGAGAGTTTTGTGAAAGTGTAGCGCAGAGGTAAAAGAGATCGCTTACAGAGTGCTAGTACGACCCATTCTTGAGTACTGCTTGAATGTTTGGGATCTCCAACAGGTCGTATTAATGGAAGAAATCTTAGTAATTCAGAAGCGTGCTAGATTTGTCACCGATCGGTTCAGTCAGTACGAGAGTGTTATGGAAATGCCTTGTGAGCTTAGATCAGAATCCTTGAAGGGAAGAAGCCGCTCTTTTAATGAAACGCTATTGAGGAAGTTCAGAGAGCTGCCGTTTGCAACAGACAGCAGAACGACTCCGTTGCCTCCAACATTCATCTCGTGTAATGACTGCAAGAACAAAATCAGGGAGGAAAGGGGTCTTACTGACGCATTCAGGCAATAATGTTTCTCTCGTTCCATTTGCGAGTGGAACAGGAAAGGTAATGACCAGGAGTAATAGAAGTAGCCTCTAACATGTGCTGTACATTGACTTGCGCAGTAAGGAGATGTAAACCATGGACAAAACTGTGAATATGTACGTACTTTTGTGTTTCAAGTAACTTCTACAAGCTTTCGGAAAAAAAATGTGGCGTAAGTACTTGGGACACCAGGAGGAAAGGAAAACAATGTAGATCTGGTGTCGCTGAAAATAGAATGGTATGTCAGAGAGCAAGTCTGTACGACGTCACTTTTGAGCATATCCTCGTATTGCTACAGGAATGTGATGCGTGGAAATCCTGCTGACGCCTTGCGTATAAATGGCTGAGTTCTCTGAATGAAGAAGTAACTTGATCGTAGGAAAGGGTATACGCTGAGAGTCACGCAAGAGTTTAGAGCGACGTCAGAGCATAGGAGACAGTTGCAGAGTCAATCATGTCGTAGGTTGCCGGTGTAGGAATGTAATAAAGATCTTTAGCATGTGTTAAACCATTCGTGATCTCTCCGTAGTAGTAAACTAACTAGAATTTTTTATGAATGAGGCTTTCACTCTGCAGCGGAGAGTGCGCTGATATGAATTTTTTATGTTTTCGTGAATTCTTCTTAGTTTTTAAATGCGCCGTATCAACTTCTCTATTTAGCTGCTAGCAACCAGCCCTGGCTTCGCAAGAGTAGCACTAAGTATATACGGCAGGACGATTTGTCTGGCGTAGCGGCAATAAGTTATATACACATTACTCCCTCGAGAACCAGTCTATCTATCAATGAAAACTGCATAAAAATCCCTACAGTAGTTCCTGAGATCTGCCTTCTTATGCAGGCAGAAAAAAGTGGCAGGGCACTTTAATTTAGTGCAGTGGCCAGCTGCCTAGATTTCTCGACTGAGGATCCATGGCGCAAACAGCCCGACTGGGGTGATCCCACATATTCTCGACCTCTATTTAAATCCGGGCCTTTGGTGGCCAGAGGAAAACGGCAACCTCATCCTGCTGCTCTTCGAACCACGCACCTACATTTGTGAGCAGTCTGACACGTTGCATTGTCCTGCTGGTAGATGCCATCGCGCCGAGAAAAAACAAACTGCATGAAGGGCTGGATATGTCCCCAAGGATGGATGAATATTTGTGTTTATCCACTGTACCTTCCAGAATGGCGAGATCACCTAGGGAATGTAAGGTGTTTGCTTCCAGACATTTCACGCCATTCACGCCAACGGTCATCCGTCCGATGGAATATTAAACGTGGCTCATCTGAAAAGGCCTTCTGTCGCCACGCAATGGACGTCCAGATGCGGTATTAGTTTGCAAATTCCAGCCTTCATCGCCGACAAACAGCATCCTGTGAAGGCTTATAACAGCAACGCCGCTGAGCGGTGGTCGAGGAGGCACAGTTGGCAGCCTCTTGGTTTATCTTGGCGGTCAGTTGCTCAACAGTTGCACGTCTACTCGTCCGGACACATCTCCGCAGCCGTTGTTCATCCCTAGCATTTATGTCCCGTTGTGCACCACGGCTGTCTCGGCGCCGGTCTCGGTATACTTTAACCACGGCGGCATGCAAACAGTTTACAAACTCAGCCGCTTCGGAAATGTTCCCATCCTTGGCCCGAAAGCCAATGATCATGCCCTTTTGGACACCAGTTAAATTGCTCCTTTTCCACGTTACGACGACGACTGCACGGTTTTCCGTGTCTCGCCCTTCACTCCTAGTGCTGCCGCTTGCTATCTGTGGGTGGTTATTGCACGTTGACGTCGAGCATAGGCTGTGGTCACATTAATGTGACTGGACAGTGTAATTGGCCTGTATTGAAAACGTGTAATAGCTGAAAATCGTATAGCACTCTTACTACGTTTAGTGGATTTTGTGAAATATTATTGAAGAATGGATTTTTCCTAGCATCACATCCAGGTTCTCTTACTATTTACAGTAATAAGATTGTGATTTGTCACCTAACTTATGTTTCCTATGGTTTTTGTATGTCCATTATTCTTGTGAAGACACTACATGAATAAGACGCAGGTTTCCAGTTGACTGCATTTCAGAGTTATGCATTTCACTAGAATAACCTTTCTTGCTGCAAACTACACATGGCCTTGCTGTAGGGCTGATGGAGGGATCATGGAGGCTGTAGGGGATACTGGAGGAGTGGGGTGTTCAGGAGGGAAGGAAGAGAGGCAGGTGGGGTGGTGGGGCAATGGGCGCACTCTGTGTGTGTGTGTGTGTGCGTGTGTGTGTGACATCTCTTTACTTTTATTTATTATTTACAATTTTTGGTAACTGTTATGGTAAGTTATGAAATAGTGGGAATATTGTTATTTCTTTCTTGATTATTGAGCATATATCCGTTCTTCTTTATGATCATCTGTATGAAGTACTCTTCCTGGAGAGTAGGCACTCACTTTATTTTGTTTTTAGGGCATAAGATTGTCATTTCTGTCCTTATCCCAGTATGGTGGCAATTTTCATCCATCACGTGTTACGCACAAGCGGAGTGGGCACATTCACTCTTCAGAGTTATTAATGTGCTGCCAGGAAACACGACATGTATTATAACAAAATGTGTAGCTAAACAGTTATCTTTTGTTTTACAGACCACTGATGATGCCTAATTCATCTGAAGCGACATAATTTTATTTCCCTCCTTTCGGGTTAGCTCCCATAATTCTGTGCCCTATGTGGTGATATTCTCTACGACTGACCTTTATACAAAGTCCTTTGTTCTGTTTATATTTTTCATATTTTTGTCACTCCATAGCAAGGAGTTAAGCTGACCGTTTACTCTTTTTTCTTGAATACTATTGTTTGTGATGCCTTGTGTGCTGCTTTCTTTTGTTGTAACTGTGGCTCCCAAGTCTACATCTACATCTACATGGATACTCTGCAAATCACATTTAAGTGCCTGGCAGAAGGTTCACCGAACCACCTTCACAATTGTCTATTGTTCGAACCTCGTATAGCGCGCGGAAAGAATGAACATCAATATCTTTCCGTACGATCTCTGGTTTCCCTTATTTTATCGTGGTGATCGTTCCGCCCTATGTAGGTCGGTGCCAATAAAATATTTTCGCATTCGGAGGAGAAAGTTGGTGACTGGAATTTCGTGAGAAGATTCCGTCGCAACGAAAAACGCCTTTCTTTTAATGATTTCCAGCCCAGATCCCGTATGATTTCTGTGACACTCTATCCCATACTCTCGCAAGTATTTAAATGTACAACTTTTTCAATTTGCTAGGATTCTACGTCCAAATCTTCTCGATGATCTTCAGCCATTATCACGTATTCTGTCTTTTCTGTGTTTATTGTCAGTCTCCATTTTGAGTATTCTTCATACAGTTTCCTGAAAATGTAACAGGATTCCTCTTTGTCTCCCGCTATCAGGAACTGGTCGTCAGCGAAAACCAGAGTATGAAGTATTTCTTGTCCTATAGGGGTTTCCTATTCCACGACAATTCCTTTTTCATTTGTACTAACTAGAGCAATCTATTAAGCAGAGATCAGCGACGTCTCGTAACTACTCGTAGTTATCTCGGAAATTGGTCATTTGCGGACCCATGTTTACTGGACCGTTTTCGCTGCTATTATCGTATACCTTCACCCGTGTCAGATTTCGCTGCTAATTGTGACCCATCTTGCATACACTATAAAAAAATTGTATTTTAATGTTCATAAATAAATAAATAATAAATCTCACGTGGTTCACGGCTTGGTGAAAATATTTTCATCTGACCCCATTTCAATGACGAGAATGTCAATAAAATTGGTGCCGTCCCCAGTAATCGAACCCAGATCCACAGAGTGAAAAAGCGTGGACACTGCACTTTTGCTATGGAAGGGGACTTTCATATTTATGACGTGACTAAAATAAGTAACGACAGAAGTGGAGGCAACTAATGTCTACGGGTGTGGGAGGGGGGCGGGGAGGCTTCGTCAAATGATATATCTTTGTGTGGCAATGCTTTCTCGGAAAGTTTTTCAACGGTGTTACAGAGCAATAGCAAAATATGAGGGAATTGTAAGTGAAATTTATTACACGACCGGTTTATTACGTGAAGCATGTGTCTTACAACAATATATAACCTAAGCTGACTAGTATTAATGTGGAAACTGTACAAAAGCTCCAGTTATTTGTGTAATGGAACTGACAGGCCACTTAAAGTTGTGGTTAAGCCGGAACCTCGTCACAGAGATTTTACAGCGAGTTTACTAAAGTTTAATCGAGTAAACCTGTATCTGCCGTAACAGTGGAATTAACAAGTACAGTAAGTCACCTAGCAACGGATGTCACTCTCCAAATGTCTATACACAGTAAGGGATACCATACGTGCCCGAGAGGTCGCAGTAGCTTCTAGGAATATGAGCTGCCACCGACCCTACAGCAAATGCCAATAATGCCCACTAACCACGTTAACAATGGCACGACTGATATTTGCCGCTAGGGCTTCGTTAATCGTGTTACGCATGGTCACAGAGCACTTCCATTTTAAGTGACTCTAACACGTTCGGTATTATTGTATTATTGATACAACGTTATTTTGTAAACATACCCGGTGGCTATAATTAAAGTGCAGCAATTCACAGACGACCAGTGTGGGCTGTAATTACCGTATGGCAGCGAAACTTGGTAGATATTGTAATGCGTTAATGCGGAACAGATTTATGCTAAAAAATCCTAAAAAAATAAATTACTTCTACCAGAAGCAAATCTAGGCAGTGGATGTAAGAAAGACGTATAGAAAAGTTTGCATTATTTGTGTGATGTATTAGGAATGGGATGTGGACACAAAAGGTCAAACAGTTGAGAAATGCATAATGTTAATTTTATTATTAACCGCACCTTACACAATTTGTTCAAAATGAACACCAGAGACGTCGACTACTCGCTGTACAGCGCCAGATTTTCTTATGGCCAAAATTGGAACTAATTTTTTTCCAGCATTAATCGGTTCCGGATTAACGCATTAGCGTAACTACCAAGTTTCGCTGCCATGCAATAGTTAAAGCCCACTCTGGACCTCCGTGAGTTAATTCCAACAACCCGCTACAACGGGGAAGTCCGAGACAGAACGGCACAATGTTGCTGCGTAATGTTTATGCCACGACGCGTCAGTTACAATTCCTTCTTCATAGCAAACACGACGGCGTGCGACATATATTGCTAACTGAGTCGCCTGTCTTGCGACACACAAAACGAAATTACGCACAAGGGGTGAAACAAGGCTGAAAAGGGGAACGCCTCAGACACAGCTCAATATTTGGCAGGTCGTTTGAGTACATCCTCATATGAAAGACTTTAAGATACTTTGCCTCAACACCCCCCACACCCCGTTTTTTCATAAAACCATCTCTGAAGTTCATGACGCGCAGTCGACTAAAAATTGATGAGATTGATGGATTCATCACGTATGGGTGTCCCCAAACACATGTTTTCCTAGAAATCGAGGAAAAAACTTTTTGACCATCCCTTATGTGCTCACGAGGTAAATACCTTGCAACGAAAGTGTCGCAGGTGTAACAACCAATGGATTGGATTGGATTGTTTGGGGGAAGAGACCAAACAGCGAGGTCATCGGTCTCATCGGATTAGGAAAGGACGGGGAAGGAAGTCGGCCGTGCCCTTTCAAAGGAACCATCCCGGCATTTGCCTGGAGTGAGTTAGGGAAATCACGTAAAACTTAAATCAGGATGGCTGGACGCGGGATTGAACCGTCGTCCTCCCGAATGCGAGTCCAGTTTGCTAACCACTGCGCCACCTCGCTCCGTAACTACCAATGCATTTGTCTACAGAGCACAGAACCTGTGTTCGATTGCCAAATACATTTATTCTTTTATTTATTTGTGTTTTTCCCATTTCGAAATTACTAGGAATAGAAGAGTTAATCAGGTAAGTAAATCAATAAGTAATACTAACAAGGTAAGCAAATAAATTGACTGGATCACGAGAGAATTAAAAATTTAATGCTGGCCGCTTTACAATTGCGCTTTCACTCACTCTTTTACATGTCCTCCATTTCTTTCGAACAACTAGATGAATGGTATTTGTCATATAAATATTTGAAGAAAATATAGCCTACTCGCCACTCCAAGAACATCTAATGAATGCAATCTTAGCGCAGTTACATCGCTCCTTTCAAAGATTCCGGGGAAAGCAGACTAGGTTTGCATTTTAAAATATTTCTTTTTCGCCCATTAATTTTGATGCTTAAAAAATTTCTGCTGACAGCTGATCATGAATTGTGCTGTGAATCGTTACTGCTCCCTCGCGGCTGTACAATTCTCGCTTGGTTTTCAGAAGCAGATTACAATCTTGAAGCCTTGAAAAATTCATGTAGTCATCAATTTTTGTGCAGTGCCAGGAGGGAGTATCATGAACAACATACTAAAAATCCCTAACATCAGTACAAAATTAAAATACATTAAATTCCCAGCAGAAAAGGCCCACATTTTTTTTTTGTATAGGACTAATATTTTCCACGTTACAGGGGATGGACAAATTGCAAATTATAAAAAGTAGATACAAAATTATTCTTTACTCTTAAATGAATTGGGTGAAGAACAAATATTAAGCGTTTGTACCACGTCTAATTGCAGTAGAACCATATTAAGGAATAAATTGTGTCCTGGGGGTGTAACTGGGTTGTGGTTAGGGGGATAATGAGTAGAAGCGCAAGGTAAGGTAGGTCGCCTGATCGTGGCTATGCAATTCCCTCCTTCATAGGTCTGCAAACTGAAGATTGAGAAGGTGATTTACCACTATATCTACTCCACTACGACACAGGAAACAACTACAGTGTATTTCACCAAGTTATACAAACCCGCCGCAGTAGTACCGAGCGAGGTGGCGCAGTGGTTAGCACACTAGACTCGCATTCGGGAGGACGACGGTTCAATCCCGTCTCCGGCCATCCTGATTTAGGTTTTCCGTGATTTCCCTAAATCGTTTCAGGCAAATGCTGGGATGGTTCCTTTGAAAGGGCACGGCCGATTTCCTTCCCCATCCTTCCCTAACCCGAGCTTGCGCTCCGTCTCTAATGACCTCGTTGTCGACGGGACGTTAAACACCACTAACCTAACCGCCGCAGTACGTCTTATGAATCACTGGTGGCGCTGTACGAAGACATGCCCAAGGAGCGTTTATTTTCCACAAAGTGCATTAACACTGCTTGGAAATGCGCATGAACAAAATCTACGTATATCTCTTCACAGTATTCTATCCTGCTAGAGGAGAAACTGATTCTTAGTTATCCTATACGACAACAATAGTGTTCTTTCGGGAAAGGCAACATCCCCCACTATAAGTGCTGCTCGCATTTCATTTTGCAGACAGATGATATCTTCCCAGCTTTTCCTGTCCAGCTCTCTTATGAGAGTAGACAAAATAGCTTCACTGTGCTTGTGCTTATACTGTGAAGTTATTATCATTCTATTAAATGAGTACTTATTTATAGTTGTTATGTGGCCTGTTATGCAAAACGTTCAACAGCTGGAGCTGCCAGCTGTCACGCTGAAGAGTCTGTCCCAAGTGTAACACGCTGTCAATACGTATTCGATAATGTCAATTTCATTGTCCCCACTATCACTGTCTGAAATCTGTTTCGCAGCATGAGAGGTACCAAGCCTCAGCTCTCTGACGAGAGACAGGTGTTTAAATTTTCTTCATCTGCAACAGAATTAGGTCCCCTGAATAATACGGAACTTCAAATATTTCGACATAAGTCAAGCACTGCATTACAGCAGATTGCTGCACTAGTGCTGAACACGATCAAAATTGGTTCAAATGGCTCTGAGCACTATGGGACTTAACATCTGAGTTCATCAGTCGAATAGAACGTAGAACTACTTAAACCTAACAAACCTAAGGACATCATACACATCCGTAGCGGTCGCGCGGCTCCAGACTGAAGCGCCTAGAACCGCTCGGCCACACTGGCCGGCGAACACGATCAGTCCCATTCTATAAGACATATTGTCACTCACCTTGGAGGAAACACTGTTGATGCGTGTCAAGTGGCTCCGCTCATTGCAGCCCACTCTACACGTGCGAACAGTTCTTGGATAGAAGAGCCGGCCAGAGTGTCCGAGCGGTTCTAGGCGCTATAGTCTGGAGCCTCGCGACCGCTTCGGTCGCAGGTTCGAATCCTGCCTCGGGCATGGATGTGTGTGATGTCCTTAGGTTAGTTAGATTTAAATAGTTCTAAGTTCTAGGGGATTTATGACCTCAGAAGTTAAGTCCCATAGTGTCAGAGCCATTTGAACCATTTTTGAATGGAAGATATTTATGCAGTCTACCGATAACGTAATTAATAGTGCGAGAAATGCAGTACTTTCTGATCATTCATTAATTCACCGTCAAGTGGCTGCAACACAGCTACACGTGTTTACAATATGGCGTCAACGACAGACAGCAACAAAGTGCCACATTTACCAACGGATCCCTTTTCCAGCAAAACTACGAAGGTCTCTGACGACATAACACAAATTATACACTTCTCAAAATGGCTCTGAGCACTGTGGGACTTAACTGCTGTGGTCATCAGTCCCCTAGAACTTAGAACTACTTAAACCTAACTAACCTAAGGACATCACACACATCCATGCCCGAGGCAAGATTCGAGCCTGCGACCGTAGTGGTCGCGTGGTTCAAGACTGTAGCGCCTCAGCCACTCCGACCGGCTATATACTTCTCAGCCGTTGTTTATGGTAACGCATTTTACATACATGCGCACTTAACGACTGCAAATAAGTATTCATTTAGTAAAATGAAAATAACCCACTATATAAAAACGATCTCAATAAACTTATTTTGACTGCTCACATAAAAAACTGGACAGCAAATTCTGGGAAGGTATAGCCTGTCTGTAAACTGAAAATCGAGCAGCACTCGTGATGGGGGTGCTGCCATTCTCAGAAGAATGCTACAGCTACCGTGCAGCATAACGAGGAATCAGTTTACCCTCTAGCAGTGTAGAATACCGTGAAGAGATTTATGTAGATTCTGTGCATACGCGTTTCTTGAGTTAGTATTACTAGTAGCTAATACATTAGCAATTAATACAGCGTCAATGGACTTTGTGGAAAATAAACACCCCGGCATATCTGCGCGCTGTGTAGCCAGTGATTCATAATGTGCACTGCGGATGGTCAGTATAACTTCTTGAAACAACATATAGTTGCTTCTTGTGACGTAGAGGGGTACGCGGAGTGGCAAATCATCTGCTCGCTCTTCAACTTGCAGACGTATGGCGGAGGGAATCGCATGACCACAATCCGGTGACCAGCCTTACTTTGCGCTTCTATTTTCCGCCCCTACCCCCCTCCCCTCCCAACTCACCCCGCATCTCTTAATACGGCTCTGCTGCAAAAAGTGTTCAAATGTTTGTGAAAACTTGTGGGACTTAACTGCTAAGGTCATCAGTCCCTAATCTTACACACTACTTAACCTAAATTATCCTAAGGACAAACACACACACCCATGCCCGAGGGAGGACTCGAACCTCCGCCGGGACCAGCCGCAGGCTCTGCTGCACTTACACGCTGTACACGCGTTTATTATTTGCTCTTAACTCACTTCATTTAACAGTAAAGATAAATTTTATACATTTGAACAATATATATAAAAAAACTGCCGTTTTTCCACCCGCTGCGGTGCAGAAACTATTACTCCCAGAGAAAAAAAAGAGACCTTTATATAGGAAACTTAATGTAATTTAATTTTGTACTGGGAAACACTTTCGCTAGAAGCCGCGGTGTCTGGAATAATTATTCACGAAACACGTAAGAAAATTAGCTTCACACGCGCCTCCACCCAATACTTACACCCTATCGGTGAGGATGTTTACTACGTTGTTCATGACACTAATTCTACCGCTGTACAAACATTCGCGATTACATGAATTTTTTCCCCTAATTCTCGTTCGTTTACTGGACTAAATGAACAAGGAGCTCTTTCATGTCAGCAAAGATTCGTAAACCACAACAACAACAACAAAATGTTCAAATGTGTGTGAAATCTAATGGGACTTAACTGCTAAGGTCATCAGTCCCTAAGCTTATCCTAAGGACAAACACACACCCATGCCCGAGGGAGGACTCGAACCTCCGCCGGGATCAGCCGCACAGTCGACAACAACAACAACAGATATCAAGTTAAGCAAGTGAACTGTATAATTTATCGTGTACACATGCTGTTTCCTGTGTATTTCTCTACCGTAAATACTGTTGCAAATGAAATAAAACAATTATGCTGATTGAAACCTTCCATGATCCTATTTGTCAATTCCGAGAAGTGCTACAACTAAAATAAACAATTCTGCTTATTGTCAAGACACCGTGATCTTCAATTTCCTCTGCTGTTGTGAACCCTGTTGTGATACAACATATTGCCCAGTATATTAAATGAGTCTCAATACTTTTAAAGCTCTGCTGCCTTCTTTAATATATTGCTCAAACCGTCAATACCGATCCCAGAACATTAATATTATTGCGTAATGTTCATTATTGTGCTGTAAATATTGGCGTGTGAGTGGCCCTTTATCGTGCCCTGTGGTCAACTCTTGGAGCCACCATAGTAACTTTGCATGCTAAAACCGGGAAAAAAGTGGACACAAAGACTTACTGGCCAATGAAGATTACGTTTTGTTTGTTATATCCTATTTTAGCCCTAGATTTCTATGTTACGATGGCTATAGTTTAAATATAAGTTCACACTACAAACTCTTTGTAAACCCTTTCGAATTTCTCTGTAAATCCTCTGTGACGAAGCGACAGCTTTAGCGCTAATTGTAAGCGTTCTACCACCTCCATTAAAAAAGTATCTATAAATATACATTAATGCTACTAACTTTAAGTATTGTCTTGTTGTAGCAAATTTGAAGACCTATGGAACCAGTCGTTTGATAAATTTCAATGTGCACCTGGACTCTGTGTACCACATGCTACAGTGTGTTACTTCGTAAAGGAAAATCTCATCAGATATTTTTTCGCACATTTTTGTATGCACGCTGTTAAACTTCACTTGCACCATTCTTCACTAAAGTCTACGCATACGTGGCCGTAACAGGAAAAGTAGGGTAAATCGCGAGATGAAGCGATGTGAGGTATTTAACAGCGCAATGTGAGCGCAGTTGCGTCGACCGACACTGGGACGGCTGGAGCGGCGATGTCTCCCCCACCTGGTAGCCCCGCTGGGGTCACTGGGCATTATCTCGTCCCCTCAGTAAAGCAGCCGGCGCCATGCGCCACTGACCTATTCACCCAAATCCCGTGGCTCAAATTCCCTTCACACCGTCCAACCAGCTTGGTTCTGGGATGGAGGGCCGGAGGGGGGGGGGGGGGGGGGGTAGGGGACTGTTCCCTCACTCCACCAACAAAATATAGCTTATGAGAACGAAGTCTTTCGCGACGGCACTGTTGAATAAAATATTCTCGGACATCTTGCCGCGTCAAATCTTGGTAAAACCTCGAGCTTTCGACGATATTCACCACCATCGTCATCGTCAGGAGACTGACTGGCTAAACAGCAGCTGTGGTGGACCTTATGTAGCCCCAGGACGGCTTGTGATTGGACGGCTCCTGATTGGACGGCGAATACGTCACGGTATAGCTTCCAGTCACCCTCACTTTCAAGGTGCCACAGACGCCCTCAATTTTAATAATAACAGTAAAATATGTCGGAGGTCTTACTACAACGTCAATAATTTGTTAGCATCGGTGGTTAGAACATCGCTTTACCAAAACTTCCGAGAAAATTATAGTTCGGAGAAATACATCACTTGAACAGCATTTACTAAAAAACTGAAAAGTGTCATGCATTTGACTTAAAATCTATAATAGCAATAAACTCGAACAATTTTCACAATGTCATAATTCATACGATATAAAATTGAGAATTGCACTTAACATCATCAATAGTTCACTTAGCACAACGGTTGTGAAGACAGGTCTGCAGACTATAAACGGAGGAGAGTGGATTATGTTTTTTCAGTCGTTTCCGCCTACGGTCGGGAAATTACCTGTTATTTATTTTTTTCTCATGGAGAGGCTATGTTTTCCTGTCTTGTTTTATTCAAGTTCCAGTGATTTGCCCGTTCTGTAAGCAGACTCAGTAACCGTGCCAGATTTGTTGTTGGCAGCAGGTACAGTCAGCGCCTTTACTTGGCTGGAATGATTCCTCTTGCCAGCCAGATTGCAAATCCAGCCGTGTGGGCTATCCCTCGGGCAAGCACCGAAAATTTTTCTTTGTTAAACATACAGGGGTTGAACAAAAATCTGGAAACACGGCTATAAATGCACGCTTGAACATAAATACAGATGTTAGCAAAGCCTGCAGGTGGCGTTGTTATATATGACCACGAATGGCACCTATAAATTACCTCAATAAGCTCAACCGAAAGATTTGCACTAGGCCACTGAGAAGCACGAAGTTATTATTATTATCGCCGATATACATGTTTCAGTTTGTACGAGTCCTACTCGCAATTGCTCGTTTTTTTATCGTATTTCCTATTACTGCTCAGCTTTGTTAGAACTTCCACAATGGGGGAAACACAACTTGCAAAAGTGCTCTGACGAATAGTTACTTGTCCCAAAGTCCTAACCAATAAATTAGCAACATAAATTGTAATCAATGATGTATTAATACAGCGTACGCTATTTCCCAATTTACAAAATGGTTCAAACGGCTCTGAGCACTATGGGACTTAATTTCTGAGGTCATCAGTCCCCTAGAACTTAGAACTACTTTAACCTAACTAACCTAAAGACATCACACACATCCATGCCGGAGGCAGGATTCGAACCTGCGGCCGTAGCGGTCACGTGGTTCCAGACTGACCCGCCTAGAACCGCACGGCCACACCGGCCGGCCCCACTTTACACTTCACATATTTTTCAAAAGTTGCACACAAGGCTGAGTTACAATTTTGGGAATAGACCACAGTGTACATGTCGCCCAATAAAAATATTCTTGAAAGAATAACAATGGTAGTCGTATCCTGGCAGTTCTTGACAACGTACCTCTCTTCCATACCCTAGCGTTCATCCCATCTAGTATGGGGTCCACTTATTCAGGGGTTGCCGCATTTTACTTTATTTTTTTAAAATTTTATTTTATGGTTGATGCTCTTCGTGACGCCACAGTCGTCAAAGCAACTTAATCGAGGCATGTTGTGGGCTTAATCTGTCTGTGAATCGTGTAAATTTTGTTCTGTATGTGATCGTATTTTAACTCTTTGAACTGTTTGTGTATTATGGTGGAATTTGGGGACCACCCCGGAATTTGCCTGAACGAGTGCGGTAAACAGTCTAAGAACCACACTCAATGTAGCCGGTGTACCGGCCAGGGTCTGGATTCGATCCGGGTCTGGATCACCTCGTCTCGCGAGCTAGCGCGTTGCGCATTCGCCGTACGAATAGGTCACAGTTCTTGACAACATACAAACCTGCTTAAAAGATGTCCAAAGTAGTTCTAAATGTAAGAAATGTGATCTTAGAAACGTCAAAGCCTATCATATTAACGGATTCTTCCGTATAAACAAATTAGCAGAACAAAAATGCAGTTCATTTGTTTGTCGAAATTAAGAAGAAAAGTTGAGTATATAGTAAAAAGATTAATGAATCATGTCTGTAGTAGTTGTATCCTATAAGCTTCTAGAAGTATGTAAAGTCTAGCTAAACTATACACTCGCGCGCTACTGTAATAGAGATAGCTGTCAGAGCGTTTGATGTCACTGCTATGTCGTCATACTTGTAACGGCCGTCGCGAAGAAAGTGTGCTCCGGCTGAGCGAAAGGCGCTCGCCACGTTGAACATATCCCCAGAACACGCACGTCCCACGGTGATGAGAGTGTACCGCGAGTGCGTAGATTGCCACCGATTGTAACAGTGGACAGACGGGCAAACGATTAGTGAATTCGTTGCTAGGTAACAAAATTATGAGGGGAACCATACTATTCAGTATCACTATGGCACTGAGAAGAACAGGGGCCACCATCCCACCAATGTAAAACAGTACGTCGCACTTCACAGACCGAAAGGTTATTCATAAATACCTCCGGGAAATCGGAACGCGTCTGCGCAAAAACTAGATGACATACAGAAAAATGACACTATGAATGCACGTTTGAATGCACGGTGCATCTCTCAAAGTTTCGATTCGTATTAGGCGTCGTGGCGTAGTTGCAGAGCGCAGCACCCTAGGGAGCAGAACATGTAGACAAATCATCCGTTCTGCGTTGCCGCACTGAATTAGTTGGCGCCTGCAGATGATTCCCAAAGCGGTCTGCTGATACAGCTTCCGAGACAGCTGCAGCGGCGACTTCAGTCAGTCACAAACAGTGCTCATAGTAATCACCTGCAATGTGAGTTTTAAAATTGGATAAATGTTCTATTCCCTGATATGTGTCTATTTTCTGTATGTCTTTTAGTTTTCCGAAAACCCAGAAATATTCATGAATAACACTGTACACTAGCACTGCCAGTGTCTCCACGACTGATATTTCACGGTACACGTTAGTATGCACCAAAGGCAAGCTATGATCATTCCGGTTGGTAAAACGGCAACATCCAGGCCGGTTGCTAATGTTTAAATGTGATGAAACGGAGCTTCTGATATGTTTCCTCTCGTCTCTAGGCGCTACAGTCTGGAACCGCGCGACCGTTACGCTCGCAGGTTCGAATCCTGTCTCGGGCATGAATGTGTGTGTTGTCCTTAGATTAGTTAGGTTTAAGTAGTTCTAGGTTCTAGGGAACTGATGACCTCAGAAGTTAAGTCCCATAGTGCTCAGAGCCATTTGAACCATTTGAACCTCTCGTCTCTCATCGGCGAATGATACGCGACGAACCTACTTTCCTATCGCGTGTAAAAGTACCCTTAGGTGATGTATGCCTTCAACAGTGTTCACAAATGAAAATGATGCTTGTATTGATCCCCTATCCAGACTTCACTCGTACTGAGCTAATCTGGGACGCTATCGAGCAATCTGTGCACGCACTGGACCCATCTCTGAGAAATCTGATATTGGTAGGTATTAGATTAAGATGGTTTCCCAACATCTTAAGTGTCTCGTGAAGTTCATGCCACGATACGTTGCGGTCATTATCATTGCGAGATCGGCTGATACACGCTACTTAGTACATGTGTGTAGTTTAATTGCACGAAAAAGTATAGGCTGAAAGAGGAGGAAATTATCAGATGTACACTAACGATGAAGAAGCTGATACATCGATAATGCCACATGTTAAAAAAAATTAACTGTACACCCCAGGTTAGGTTGATGACAAGGCACAAGTGATTAGGGTTAAGGCACAAATTATTAGGGTTGTAAAACTGTACATGAGGTCGGACTTTGTGGTTTCAGCATGGAGTGAAACCCCACGTGGTGCAGTCTGAGCCTCCAAAAGTCTATTTCGACAATTCTGTGATATCTCCGTCGTCGGGACGTAAAACCCTAATATTCCTTCCTTCCCTTCTATTAAGTCTACGGTTCTACCATTCAGCCTGTCATGTGAAACTTGGCCCTATAGAAACGCGCCTAATAACCGCAGTACATTAAACTACGACCCTGTGTCAAATCTGCTAAGCGAGTAGCACTGAATCACGCAGAGTGCTCAGTCGCTGGACCGTATATTGCAAAGTACACCCTGACAAGAGGCGCCTTCCCACTCTGTCTCACTTTGTGTTTGCGTCGCTCATTTACATTTCCACGTTCGTGTGATACCTGATGCTGACCTAGTCAACTCATTTCCACGTTGATCACTGAATATGTATTGTGTAAGGCCGGGCGCAGATGTTAAACGAAATGCAAAAAATACTCGAGTAAACTGAGCTCACAATAATTTTATTTTTATTCAGCTGGCCGTACGAATATCTGTGTCAGCGACAAAACATTATAAATTACGTCACTATATTACCGTAAGGTATAGAGAGAAAACAAATTAGAATAATGAAATGCATACCAGAAAATCCCAGAACGAAAATTATTTTGCAAACAATAATAATAATAATAATAATTTATGGAGAACGAAAATCTCCTCCGTAAGAATACCACAAACAACGCTCTTGTGAAGTCCAGCTCTCACGAGATACAGAAGGCAGTAAATATCGGCGCAAAGGTTGACGCTGTTTCCTTTACTTCCGAAACACATTCACGTAACTGAACGAAGTACGACAGAGACGGATATCAGACCAGCTGTGTGACTAGATTGAAGAGTTTCTAACAAACAGAACACAAACAGCATACCCATCTTAACGGAGGGAAATCTTCTGAAATCAAAATAACTTCGGGCGCAACCAGGTTTTATAGGACCATTACTTTTCACAATATACCAAAATGGTCTATTGAATAACGCATTAGGCAGTTCCTGAATGATCCTCTCGTATACAGAGAAGTCGCAGTGGTAAAAAATTGCTGCGAAATCGATAGAGAAATGATACTTGGTGCAGGAATTGACGGGTATCCCATGACAACGAATTCAAGATGTTGCGCGTAAACAGGAGGAAAGAGTCGTCATTGATTTCCGGACAGTCACTGGAAATATTCAGATCCATTAAATATCAGGGAGTGTGCACACGGTACAATTAAAAATCGAACGGCCATAAAATTAATCGTAATTAGCGTAGATTCCATACTGTGATTCAGCGGAAGAATCCTGAGAATGTGTAGTCCAGCCACGAAGGAGGCAGCCTTCAAAATCCTCCTTCGACCAATAGTTGAGTATTGCTCCACAGTCTGGTGTTCTAAGCAGGTACGGCTGATAACGGAAATGGAGAAAATCCTAATAAGAGCAGGACATTTCGTCACAGATCGCAGCGCGGGATTAGCCGAGCGGTCAAAGGCGCTGCAGTAATGGACTGTGCGGCTGGTCCCGGCGGAGGTTCGAGTCCTCCCTCGGGCAAGGGTGTGTGTATTTGTCCTTAGGATAATTTAGGTTAAGTAGTGTGTAACCTTAGGCACTGATGACCTTAGCAGTTAAGTCCCAGAAGATTTCACACAGTCGGCCGGTGTGGCCGAGCATTTCTAGGCGCTTCAGTCTGGAACCGCGCGACCGCTACGGTCGCAGGTTCGAATCTTGCCTCGGGCGTGGATGTGAGTGATCTACTTAGGTTAGTTATATTTGAGTAGTTCTAAGTTCTAGGGGACTGATGACCTCAGACGTTAGGTCCCATAGTGCTCAGAGCCATTTGAGCCATTTCACACACATTTGAACATTTTGGCACAGTTCGTTTAATAAATTCGAGAGCGGCACAGAAATGTTCATCAAACTACAATGACAGGCGCTACAAGAGAGGTACTATGTATTACAATATGGTTTACTGTTAAAGCTCTGTGATTGTACGTTTATAGAAGAGTCAATTAACATTTTGCTTCCACTTGCATATAGACCTCGAAGGTAAAATCAGAGAGACTCGAGTTCACACAGAGGTTAAAAACAGTCCTTCTTCCCGCACACATTTCGAGACTGAAAGGGGAAAAGATTGAGAGTGGTACATAAGATACACATAAGATACACTCTGTAAACTGGCTTGGGGATATACACCGTCCAGTCATATTAATGTGACCATCTATACAAACTTGAATATCTACATTTTGCAACGCGGAGCGCTGCGAGGCGTGCAGGAAGAGAGTCATTGAGATTCTGACAGGGCTGTGGAGCCATGTCAAATCCAGTGCAGAGGCCAGCTGTGCTAGGTTTCTCGGTTGAGGATCCATGGCGTGAACAGCACGATCGAGATGGACCCACAGATTCTCGATTAGGTATAGGTCCGGGGAGACTGGTGGCCATGCGAGTACGGTAAGCAAATCCTTGTGCTCCTCGCACGTACACTGCGAGCTGTGTGACACGTTGTATTGTCACGCTGGTAAATGTCATTGTGTCGAGGAAAAGCAAACTGCGTACAGCTGTGGACGTGTTCCCCAAGGTTACGTACGTACTTATGTTGGTCCATTTTGCCTTCCAGAACGAAAAGAAGATCGCCCAGGGAATACCCTCCGACCTGGACCCTTTCCACGACTGATGCAAGGTGTTTGCTTTCAGATGTTTCACGACATACACGCCAACGGCCGTATGTCCGCTGGAGCATAAAACGCGATTCACCTGATAAGGCTACCTCAGCAGACTTCCAGTTGCAGTGATGATAATGAGGTCCCACGACCGCAATGGGGATGAATGATGATGACGACACAACAACACACAGTCATCTCGAGGCAGGAAAAATCCCTGACCCCGCCGGGAACCGAACCCGAGACCCCGTGGGCGGGAAGCGAGAACGCAACCGCAAGACCACGAGCTGCGGATGTGGCTGCGGTACTGGCGTGCAAATTCGAGCCTTCATCGCTGGTAAATAGCAGTCAGTATGGCTGCATGAACAAGATGCCTGCTGCGGAGGCTCATACGCAGCAATGTTCGCTGAACCGTCATTGACGAAACTCTGTTGGTAACCTCTTGGTTCATCTGGGCGATCAGTTGCTCAACAGTTGCACGCCTGCTCGCCCGTACACAGCTCTGTAGCCGCCGTTCAGCCCTGCCATCTACGGCCTGTGGTGCACCACATTTGCCACGGGACGGATTTGGATAGCGCCATTTCTCCATGCCCAGTATACTTCAACCACGGCGGCACGCGAACAGTCTACAAACTTAGCAGTTTCGGAAACTCTTCCACCTGTGGCCCGAAAGACGTCATATAAATCGCTTCGTTTCCGCGTTACGAGATGGACTGCACTGTTTTCATCGTGTCCCCGTCGGGCTTCATACAGCTTCCACTGACAGGGCTGCCTCTTGTTCTTTGTGAGTGGTTACTGCACGTCGGCGTCGAACATAGACGGTTGTCACATTAATGTGACTGGACTGTGTAGGTCTAGATATACATATACAGATAGTTCATGAGTAATTAATCATTTCCTCGATGTGATTTACCTTGTCTTCGTGGCGACGGTGAGCGCTGTCAGTATAAGTCTCGTTTGAGAAAGTCGTAACTACCCAGAATATTTTTGCTTGGTGTTTCCTGTTGGGCTGCGCAGAAGCTGCGCTGGTTTTTGCTTTTCGAGTGAGATAAGGACACGTCAGTGTCAAACTGCTTGTTCACTCCCTATGTGCCACTGTATTGATCGACTTCCATAAAACTTGTCACAGCGTAGGTTTCGAAAAACAGGGGCGAAATAATACGTCGTGGCAAATGGAGCCTTAGTAATGCGAAAAATTCTCGTTCCTTTTCGTGGTAACAGGTAACAGTAGTTACTTGGATAATAGGTTCGCGACAGAGCTGTAACAATGGTTGGAAGCTAACATCCCCAAAGATGTTCGGGCTCACATGCGGTTCCTCTTCGTCGAAATGTCTTGGCTCAAACTCGTCTATGGGTTGAACCGAACCTGTCGCATTACACGCCCTAAATTAGACACCTGTGACCCTTTGGTTAAATTGTCTGGCTAATGGCAAGTTTACGAAATACAAATTTAACATAAATAATGTAGGCCACAGATTTGCTATTTAGTTCGAATAATTTTTATTCAGGAAGCAAACTAATAGCGGAAGTGGTCGTATTTAGAGTTGCTGTTACACTCGAGCGCATATCCACAGTTCGATCATTCACAATCTCATCGTGACTTACAAGTCCATCTCGTTAACTACGGGAAATGTTAAGAGTGCGACTGCTAATCGCTCAGAGACTAAGTCCCGCGATACCATGCAACGCGAAATTTTCTAAGTCGTTTCACTTCCTAGCTGCCTAAAGACCGACTGTCCGCTTTCGTGTCTCAATCCGAACTGTACCCTTTGGTGTCTCCAGCCGAACTCTACTCTTTGGTGTCTAGACCAGCACTGTCCTGCCCGTCTGCGACTGCGTTTCCCGCGCCGAACATCGCTCAACTGACTAGCGCAGTTCCCTTCCCTGAATCCGCCCATCTGAGTGGCTACAGCTTATCCTACATTATTTTACATTTTAACATATTTAAATAATCAAAGCTTGAGCACTTTCAAGTTCTAATAGACCAGAACTGTCCTGCCCGTCTCCGACTGCGTTTCCCGCGCCGAACATCGCTCAACTGACTAGCGCAGTTCCCTTCCCTGAATCCGCCCATCTGAGTGGCTACAGCTTATCCTACATTATATTACATTTTAACATATTTAAATAATCAAAGCTTGAGCACTTTCAAGTTCTAAATAAAGTAACAATAATATACACTATTAAATTCTTTTACATAAAACCAATGCAATTTCCTTCTTAACTTTGAATATAACAGGCAGTAGCCTTGCACCAATGTGCTTTCTGATAATAAAATAAAGAACAAAAGTAACTACTATACACTAAAATTTACAACAAATATTCTATTACCTAATGAATGATTCGATAAGGTGTCATGCTGTCATCGTTCAATGTGTTCCGTGTGGAGGAAATGATGATCTGATGCTTAACTGAAAATACTGATAATTTAATTTTACTATATCTCTTAATCAAATAAAGTTGCAGAGTTGATATTTACAACTTTTGTCATTTTAATGATGCGCTTCTATATGAAATGTCGATCGTTAAGCTCGACTAAAGCGCTCAGATTTTAGCATTCAGGTCTTTGTAACAAAACTTGTGAATTTAACTTTAACAGTAAATCCTAAACTGTTATAGATATGATTAATATTCAAGTTTTATTGGGATCACCATAAAAATTTATGAAGGATAGTAGATTAAAATAACTGTGGCTTAATTCCCTGAATTACTACAGAATTAAATAGTTTTCATAAACGTTTCCCTTTATGGGCGATCTTAGGTCCGCCATATTTAACACTGCTACGTCTCCTTGGCCACAAAAGGCTTCTACTGGGTTATCCAATGACGTAGGTTCTCGTCCGTCTCACTCGCACATAACAGCGCTTAGGCCTGAATAGACAATAGACGCCTGTGAGTTTCCCCATCTCGTGGTGAATCTGCACCCATTGTGGCACGCAGTCTTGGACAACAGGGTTCGCTTCACAATTCCTGTAGGCTGATCCTTTCGGCCATGTATTTAAATGAGAGCTAAATGCTCGTTGACTCACAAGGTCAACAACATTTTTGTTACAAAGAATGTGATCTTCGCTGAGACGTGGGTGCTGCATTTGAAACCTCGAAAACGGTGCATTTTGATCGTTCTTCTGTGACTTAAGTTAAATATTCTGCAGATTTAATTGTTGATAATAATCGGAATGTGTAAAGGAATATGTCACCCACGCTAGATAATGAAAGTGTGCGATGTTACGCCACAGTGAGATGAGTGTACTTTGGATACAATAAATTATGCTCTGCTGGAGTAAAGGATGTAACCAATGCAGGGTTCATATTCGCGTGCGGCCATCTAGATTAATATTTTCCGTAGCGCTTTAAATCGCTTAAGACGAAGATCTCGTTCCTCAGTCTTGTCCATTGCGAGCTTATGCACTGCCTCTAAGGACCTCGTCGTAGACATGACTTACACTTAAGAATTTTTTATTGCTATCTTCATTTGCGTAATGTAGCCAGCGTTGGCATTTCTGCGCTTTCATGCTGTCGTTAGTGCGAGATGTGGCTCACTAACTGACACACTCGCATCACATTTCGGGGACTAGGGCTCAAATTGAAGTCCGGTCACCAAGATTAAGGTTTTTCGTGGTTTTCCTGAACGAAGTAGGGTGAATTTCTGCATGTTTCATCGGACGATTTTCTTATCATCCTTGTTCGTTGCTATATTTTTTCCGTCTCTTATGACGTCTCCCTTCCTTTAGTTCAGTTAAACAAGAACAGGGAGAGGATGCAGAGTGAGCGGAGGAGGAAGGAGGGGGAAACTGTCTGAGGCTCTGTTGAAGAAACTCTCTCTCTCAGTTAATATCGAGAGATGTACAGAAAACTCAATGATTGGACCGGTGTTTTGCTTTCAAAGGAATATTTTTCTTGCCAACGCTAAAATTTTTTTTTGCCACAAACCTCTATACTGATTTCGTTGTCTCACTGGGAATCGAATCGCAAAAAATCCAGCGACTAGCCGTCCTGTCACGCGTCTTACCAGAGCTGGGTTCATTAGCAATTTGTGTGTTTTCTCTAACACAAAACCCCTGTATCGGCCGAAATTGGTGTCGATGTCAGTGCTGAAAGTGTGTTATCTTGACACAAAAGAAACGAAACTGCTAACAGTTGTACGCAACTGTTCTTCGACCTTTCAAATGGCTCTGAGCACTATGGGACTTAACTTATGAGTCATCAGTCCCCTAGAAGTTTGTACTACTTAAACCTAACATCACACACATCCATGCCCGAGGCAGGATTCGAACCTGCGACCGTAACGGTCGCGCGGTTCCAGACTGTAGCGCCTAGAACTGCTCGGCCACTCCGGCAGCTCTTCGACCTTGCACTGTACCCATACGCTAGAACAAGTTTCGAAGTTTGATCAGAATAGATCAACTCAGTGACAGTGAAAGCACATTTTATTTACAAGCTATCTGACAATTACGTGTTTTGTTACTTTAAAACATGGTATTGCTGGGAATGTATAACACGTTCATACTATCAGATCCGTGGATAAGATTTGTTTTTATGTTATGTCGTAGGTAAACGAGAGTAACTGATGAATTAACAACAGAAGGGCAATAGTAATTTCCCAGCAGCTCAGTCTTTTCCACGGGCGGAAAAAATGAAAGCTCTAGAATTAATGAGGATCTGTCGTTCACTCTTGACAATACATTCAGATTCTGGTAATGACAGCGTAACTGGTCATAAACCACTTAAAGGTCTGAAAATTAGAAACACAGAAGCACTTCTTTAAAGGCTGCATGCAAAATAATTTCGATTCGACACAAGCTCCAGGTATTGAGTAAATTACTGTTTTGACTTTGAGACACAATGAGTGATAGCTTGAAATTTTGGACGATAAAGAATGAATATTCGTGTTTATAACACGTGGCTATATTTGGTATACACGTGTTATTTTTGTACCCATTACTTGTGGTTCTTATTTATTCCTGTTTAGTTCTTAGTGCAGATTTACTGTCGCAATCTGAACGGTGACATTACTGCCCAACTGAATCTTGTCAGTTGACGTCGTATTGGAAACTGTACCACAACCGTTTCTGCTGCAGCGCGTGGAAACGGTAACTTCCGGCACCACAGTAGTTTGGACCGTCATTCCAATTACCGGGACGTCACTGTAGTTGTATTTGGCAAACCGGCTTTGTGAAAGCGATCACGCTGTCGGCTTGAGTTCCGTACTAATACAGCTCTTGCTGCAGTGCACATCATACAGCCGGGTCACGTCTTGAGCAGCGCTTATTATACGTCCTAATGCCAGTCCAGGCAAGAAACACGTGGGCAGTAGTTGTGTGAGGCGTGCACCCCTCGCCAGTAGAGCATTTGCGATGGCGGTGTTGCCAACATTCCCCCTGTGAGCTTTGCGCGAGGGGAGCGTTGACCTGGAATCCCCTCGTATTTGGCGCAGTGTGTCGCAGCGGCCCCTCGTCGAAGAATGAACAGACAACGTTAGGCATGCAATTGTTCTGTAAAAGCTAGCGGCATCTACGAGTAATATTTGCTGCACCTCCGGAGGAAATCAGGTCAGTTCAAAATGATTACAGCGATTACAAACGGCTACAACTATTTAACCCACAGCGATACATCGACAACAATTACAGAGTGTGAAAAAAAAAAAAATTAGAATATCTATCGTTGCGCAAGCGCAGTGAATCGGAAGCCGACGCGTCCGCAGTGATGTAAAAGTGAGAAGTTCCGTGTCGTGAAAACTGCGCATCCCATACAGAACGTATTCGACTTGTTATAAATTAAAGCCCCTACACACACATCAATTTATTAGCCAACCGACCAACTGACCAATTCAGAGGCACCCTATGCACATCCCGAACGACTCCACTCAGCGATTACAACGCCACCCTGTTGTTTTGATTTGCTTATCCCAGGTTTTTTTTCAGTTAATGTTCTACGAGATCCTGCTTGTGTTTACTTAGAAACAAAAACGGGGGTTTGCCTTGGCGTTTTGGGAGGTAACAAGGCCAAAAAAGCCGTAGAGAAAGCTGTGGGCAATGAAGCGGCTAAACCACGGAAAAAATCCCCCATTTTCTGTTACTTAAGTAGCTGGGAGCCAATGATATTCGTAATTATCTAAGAATGGATGAATCATGCATTTCAGAACTGCTGAACATCATCAGACAATTCTTAACGAAAAAGAAAACAGTCATGAGAGAGGCTGCCAGCTTCATTACTATTTCTAGCCACTTGCAGAAGTAAGAGTGCATCCATCCAGTGCTGTCGTATCCCCACAATTATGATTCTCGAAACCTACAAAGTGATTTATAGCTGACTCAAGAAACACATTATGGGAAAGTAAAATAAATAAAACAATAGACTTTCATGTGAACTTATTAATTTATTTATGTACATAGCACAAAAGATGGTCTGTAAGCTAAGAAACTCATTTCAAATTCGAAGGCGAAAGACTACGCATGGTAGTAGCGCAGGTCATCTAATAAGTACAATAACACATACATAAGAAATGAAGCATTTGACAGCTGTCAGACGTGAAAAGAAATCCCACACTTTCCGTTTAAGTCAGAAATACAGAAGGTCGACGATCTTTTATTCTCTCTATGTGCCATACGAAATCATTATGGCTTCGTCAAAAATTGGAAAAAGTGCTTCATTTCTTGCATCTGTATTGCTATACTTATCGCACGACGTGTCCAACAAACACCTACAGTCATTAAATTTCTCCAGAAACTGTATCTTTAGAGTTTCATCCGGCCCGCGCCCTGTAATGTTTATTAGAATAGCGTTCACTCCTGCGCGCGGTGACATAAGAGTAAAGACAAGCGACTGTCGGGCGGTTGGCGCGACAACGCTACAAACGGCACGATTTGTTAGGTGGAGTGGTGGGGTGATCCTACCAAGGCGACATCCCAGCAAAAAAAGCTCGTCCGTTAGTCGATCAGAACGCCTACACACAAGTCCAGTTTGTCGGTCGATCGGTTGGTGCATGTGCAGGCGCTTTAGCAGTTGTCGTTTTGTAATCGAAATGCAGGGAAGATTTCGTCAGCGATACAATCAAGCACTCCCAAACGCCAAAAACATTCGCAGATGGCGTCGACAATTTGAAAAAAACACGATGCTTTGCAAACGAAAATATACCGGACGATAACGTGTATCTGCACAAAACGTTGACTGCTCTTTATTTGAACATAGTCCTCGGCAATCGACGATTCTCTAAACTAACCTGAAAATCAATTCGTACGTAATTAAAATTTTACAGACATTGAAACTCGAAGACCAAGTAAAACGTAAGAATTATGCCATGGCAATGCTGGAAGCCATGGAGGAAGAAACATTTGCTGCACGTCTCACTTTTAGTAACGAGGAAACTTTCCACACCATCCCAATATGAGATAGTGTGTTACCATTGGAGCAGACAAGGGAAGAGGATGAAGAAGATCACGGAAGAAGAACGGGAGAAAGGAAGAGAAATAATGAAGAGATTCCAGGAGGAGAAGAGGCAAATGCAATCCAAGAAGGGATTATCCGTGCTCATACAGGGACCGTTACACAAGAAGAACGACAGCAGAGTTACACTCAGAAAGTTAATGTATTCTATGTGATGTCAATAAAAAAAATGTTCGGCCTTTTTCTTTCTTCATTCATAAAAGTGTTTCAACATAGATTTACCTTAGCACTGATTACATCAGTCGGGAAGATGGAGTACACCCACATTGGGACAGATTTTTAAATCATCTTTCAGTCCACTGGATCAGTCGTACTGGACGTGACGATGCTATGCCCTACTCATGGTCTCCTAAATGTCCAGACCTGATATCTACGGATTTATTTTTATGCGGCCACGTGTAAGACGTTGTGTGTGTGCGTCCTTGCCGAAAACGATTCTAGAACGCAAAATGCGCATTTCTAATGCGCTCCTATCGGTGGCACCATATAGCCTTCAGAATGTATGTCGTGAAATGTGGTTTGGCTTCGATGTTGGCCGTGTAACCAAGGGGAGTACCACAGAACACCTATCTATAAAGTAGGTAAAAACGTTCTTGCTCTTTCTTTTATATTCTCTGTCATTCTTATCCATGTATCACTATGCTTAAATAGTTATCACATTCTGTAATCGCTATATTCATTTTGATTTGCCCAGTCCCAATGTGTTCACAGTTGGGAATGAGGAAATTTTATCCAGAAACAAAATGCAGTAATATCCAGCTATATCTTGACAAAATGAAAGACTGTCGATTAGCTCTTAACATGGAGAAATTCAGTGTTGTACACTTTATAAAACGTAAACTCGTGGCGTCCTTTGACTAACGAGTCACGAATATAGTCTATTGTATCATATAAATTTTTGGGAGTACCCATATGTTATATGAAATGGTACAACCATATAGATATGACTCTCAGCAAAGCAAATGCCAAGCTGCCATTCCTTGCTCGATTACTGGTTAAAGGCAGCTAATCAACAAAACAAATGCAACACTTGCACAGAAGGTATACCAAAATATGGGAACACCAGAAACTCAACACATTGCCATGTGTAATATGGTGTAGGAAAGCCATTGGCGTTCAGAGCAGCTTCCAGTCATCTTGGAATGGGGAAGTATGGTTCCTGTATGATTTTCAAGGGAATTGTAAACCATTCTTCTTGCAAAATAGTGGTTAGGTTAGGTAATGATGATGGAGGTGGATAGTAATCATGCACCCATCGCTTCAAATTAGATCACAAAGGCTCAATAATACTGAGAACTGGTGACTGTAATGGCCAGGGGAGATACGAAACTTCATCCTTGTGCTCACAAAACCACTCGTGGACAATGCGAGCTGTGTCAAAAGAGATCCTGCCATGTAGGGACACAGCATCACGACTGGAAACAAACATTGTTCCGTGGGATGGACCTGATCAATCTAAATAGTCATATAATTCTTGGCAGTAGTGCAGCCTTGCAGAGCGACCGTGGGTCCCATGAAATACCATGACATTCCTCCCAGATAATCACTGAAGCTCGACATGGTTCACTTTTGCGACATAAACTCGGCCAGAAGTTGGAAACAGCGTGAAACAAGACTCATCCAACCAAATGACATTCTTAGATTGTCCAGGATTTATGGCTTGGGCACAATGTTTCCGTGTCATGGTCATTTGCGTCACTAATGAGTGGTTTTGGAATTCCAGCTTGCACTACAGTTACCAGTTTATGGAGGTTCCTTCATGTCGTTTTGGCGTTGGAGTAGTACACGAGTGTGACATTCAGCTCTGCAGTGACTTTTGCAGCTGTTGCCGTCTTATTTTTCGTCACAATTCTCTTCAGTGCCCTTCCATTATGATCACTAAACACACACTTTTGTCAGCATTGTGGCGTAGTGGATGATGTTTTCCAGCTTTACCTGTATGCTGTATAAAGCTTCAATACAGTGGCTCTTGAAACACCTAAACTTTGGCTACCTTGGTTATGGAAGCATCCACCATATGAGCACCAACAATTTTACCATGTTTGAAAGCAATGAGCTTTGATATAATACACTCACAACTATATACACAGAACACAATTTCGACTACAACAGTCAATTGCAATATGTTGAGGACATTGCACAGGTGCCATTTGTAGTCAAATAAAACAGTGCAACCTGCAGGCTTGGCTAGCATCAGCATTTATGTACAGCCATGCCTTTCTTTTGATGTTTACATATTTTTGCCTACCTCCTTTTGGTCCCCATAAGCTAACTGAATAATGTGCAAGTAAATGGGACAAATATCAAGTACTCAAACTGTGTCCATCCATCTGGACTTTGTTTTCTGTGTTCCCATAAACTGATTAATGTGAATGCTGGATTGATAATGACCTTGGGAAATTAAACCCTGATCTTGTTTGTTTCTGTATCAAGTAGGGTTACCAGGGTACATTGCATGTAGACAATGAATGTTGGTGCAAATAGTCATGTTGACTAGCAGGAGAATGCAACAACATCTCAAGTCTTTAAAAAAATTTCACCAGAGACACTTGAAGGAAGTTATTATAAGAACTTCCTTTCAGGGCAGAAACTATAAATATTCTTGAACCCACCATGTATCAATCTCATAGAAATTGTGGAAATAAATGTAGACAAATAAGAGCTCATACGAAGGTGTACATGTAGACATTGTCCTAATGCTGCATTTTTTTAATCGAACAGAAAGAAATCTTAGAAAATGGTACAATAGTAAGTACAGCATCTCTACCACACACTTCATAGTGATTTGAAGAGTGTTAGCTCCTAACATTTTGTTCACAACTTTTCTTTTGGGTGGGAGGGGGGGCAGGGGCTGGGTGAGAGATTGGGTCAGAGGTTATTATGACTACCTCCTACAGGTGACATCTACAACATGTATCTTGATGTACATGTTATGCACTGGTGATAGAGATTCAGACACACTGCCAGTACAATTTTCACTGTTGTACTTGGTGAAGGGGGCATTTTATGTATACAGCAAGGACTGTCTTGAACACATGGGACAGAATTTGAGTCTCAGTCTGGAACAAAATTTTAATCTATCTAGAAATTCCACTATAGCATACACTTCTCTACAAAGTGAAAGATTCATTCCAAAAAAAAAGTGCCACCCATATTTGTGGCTGAATGATGCATTCTTTTAAAATCACAATTTTCATCAACCACCACGTACAAAATAAATTCTTGTTTGGACTTCATCATGTGAGACGTATTGTTTCTGCTAAGAAAATGCCATCATCTTGTATGTGCATTGTCAGAGTGAGGGATGAGCACTGAGGAACTGGCAACTTTAGTTTTTTTAAATCACTTTAGGCAGATCTCCCATCAGCTTATACCACAAAATGCTCATTCCCCAACATCTTGTATATTTTTGACCAAATAAAAGTCCTCAAGTACGTATTCCCATAAAATTCAATTCCACTCCATTATAAAAATGTTGTATTGAACTGTTACTGAAATCTTAGACACATGTGTGGTTACTATTATTACCATTTCATGTATAGAAAACACTTACTGTGTGGACACTATCATTAATGATGCCAGATTGCTTTTTGGGGAAAATGTTGACAACTCATTTGTTATGACTAATTTTTTTTCCCAAAACTAATGCAACAGCAATCAAGGAGACCCACGCAAAGCTCTGAATCCTTAAATCATGACCCAGGAGTACAAATGTTCACAAACCATCAAATCTCCCAAGTTGTCATAGCATAGACTTTGTCCTTATCAAATCCACAGGTCTCAATTTGTGCACACACCTGATTCCTGCCTGTGGAATCTCTGCCATCCTCACTCTCTCCTTCTCAACCTGTCTGAAAGTACCAAATCATCCACTCCCCTCCTGTGTCACTTTGATAACTCCCCATGATACTAATAATGAATCCTATTCCATTTCCATGCCAAAAAGTAACAGACTCACCTTCACCATTAAGTCTGTTGAAAACCCCATTCATTTCCTCTAAAATCCAAAGACCTTCGATCCTTAAAACCATCCTGGCTTTTTCTGCTGCACCTAGTCCACCAACCCAAGGGAATATATCCTCACAGTTCTTATTCACAGTCACCAATACTGTGACAACATGTGACACTGAGATCTCCTGTTGAAACTTGTCTGGTATACCCTTCCAGTCAATTGCATCAGCTTATTTGCATCCATCCCAATGGGTGGATGTCTTGTGTAACAACAAATGACATTGTGCCCCCCCCCCCCCCCCCATATCTGTCATAGCACAACTCCTTTATCTTCCTGTATCCTCCATACACCAAAGCTGCGATTAGTCAACAGTGCACTGTCCATTCATCACATCAATCACTTTTTTTCCACCTCAACAATTTAACTCACAAAATTCGTGACCATTCGATCCATCTAGTTAAAACTCTGAAATATCTAGGACAACACACCATCAAAAATTAGTTCACAATCCCCCCCCTGCAAAAACAACTGTGAAGACCAATCAGACGAATGTGAGAACAAAATCAAAATCTCATGACTGTAATCCACGTGTACAAGACTTATTCATTCCCTTCTTATACAAGCAAATGTAGGGATTTCTGCTTCTTCCATGCTCTATCACTCCCTACAAATCCTTGAATGACACCCACTCAGTCTTGCATTTTGTATCCATTTACTTTTGCTTCCTAAATCCTGCATCACCTTATAAAGTGCCTACACATCTTCATACAGCTAGGACATTTTTGCCTGAGCTTTGTTTTCCGTGAACCTGAATCCCAACATCCCACTCTATCTCCCGTCATTGAGAATTCTGACTTGTTGCCATTTCTATATCAACACATCTCACCTTCCCCTATCTAAAAGCACTCAATATCCTCACCAGGGGTAATTTTAATCATGTTTTCCTCTCATGCTGTGAAATCATCCCTGAAATCTGCCCATACTATCAACTGTAACTTCTCCTAAATGTCAAATAAAGGCTCCAAGCCAACATTATACTTTTTAGGTGCAATCCTACCCACTTTTGTCACCTATGATCCAACTACCAGTTTCTTCCCTTGTACACATTCCACACCCTCTTTCACATAACACCCTTTGCAATTACATCCCACGGTTACAAAATGTTATGATGCACTCTCACCACAATCATCTCCATAGGTCACAGAAGTACACACGTTACACTATGCTCTATTTTAAAACTTATTGAATGATGTTTTATGACTGTAAGGTATACTTCATGTATTTTTCATCCTGATTTAAAATTTGATTTGAGTTCTGTACCTTGTCCAATTTTTGTACAAATCACATTTAAAGCTGTAGCTGAAATCACATTTTGTTCTAACAGTGAATTTTTTTATCCCATTAAAAGTAAATTATTTACTTTCTTATGTTGTATAGAATCACTACATACTGCATTAAAGTATACAGTGGTATTTGTTCCCTTAAAAATGCTAACAATTATTACAAAAGCATGACACCTGTATGACAGTTTAATTTCCCTTTGCTGATGTTACTGTATCAAGTTACGAGGCGTGTTTTTTTTAAAGTAAGTACCGTTTTGAAATTGAAAAAAGACGTGCAGAGAGATCTCAATAATTTTATTTTTACATGAAAGCCTGTACCTTAATCTACGCACTGACGCCATTACAGTCTGATTCTTCCTTGTTTACATGGTGTACTGAATGTTTAAGATGACTCCAATAATCGTGAGTCCAGCCGACTGTGAAGTACAGGCTGTTATAAGATTTCTTAGTGCTTAAGGCCTAAAAGTGATCGACATTCATCATGAGATCTGTCCAGTTTACAGAGAAAACATTATGAGTGATGGAATGGTAAGAAAGTGGGTGAGAGCATTTAAAGATGGCCACGCAAATGTGCATGATGAACAACGGAGTGGGTGTCCTTTATTCGTTAATGAAAGTTTGGTGCAGGAAGTGGACAATAAGACAAGAGAAAACAAATGCTTTATGATTTCCTCCTTGTGGGATGACTTTCCTAATGTTTCTAGTAGTGTTTTGTATGGCATTGTGACTGAGCATTTGAATTACCGAAAATTAAGTGCATGTTGGGTACCAAAAATGTTGACGGATGTGCACAAAACCAAACGTTCAGACAGTGCATTGACTTTCCTTGAGTGGTACACAATGACGGTTCTTAAGCCAAACTGTTATGGGCAATGAAACATGGGGGGCCTACGTCACACCAGAATCAAAGTAACAGTCCATGGAAGTTGAGCAAGGGCATCATTTTGCTGCAAGACAATGCCTGTCCAGGCAAATCAGACTGAAGATCTCATCACATCTTTTCGATGGGAAACTCTAGATCATCCTCCATACAGCCCCGATCTTGCGCCCAGTGACTACCATCTGTTCCTGCACTTGAAGAAACACCTGGGTGGTCAACATCTTCAAGACAATGATGAAGTCAAGACAGTGGTGATGCAGTGGTTAACAAGTCAGGCAGCAGACTTCTATGAGGAGGGTATTCGAAAACTGGTACAACATTATGACAAGTGCCTCAATATTGATGGAAATTATGTAGAAAAGTAGATTAAGGGACAGGCTTTCATGTAAAAATAAAACTATTGAGATATCTTCGCACATCTTTTTTAAATTTCAAAACGGTACTTACTTAAAAAACACGCCTCATATTTCTGACATGGGGTGTAACTTCTCTTCTTTGATTGACTCCTTTCACCAATGTCATCTCCCTTTGGCATAAAAAGTAGTCAGCCTTCATGTATGTATTCCATCTTCCCTGGCATCTCTTTTCCACCTCCTTGATCTCCTGGTGGAACCATTCCTCATGTTCTTCACTGAAATTGCCAAGGTTCACATGGAAGAAATCAGTATGTGAATATAGAAAATGAAGCTTCACACTCATGGTACAACCTAATTGTTTTAACTGTGATTTTATAATTTTCCTGTTGTCCAAAAAGTTGGGAACTAATTCTTTAAACAAAACCCAAGCCCTTCTTTCTACTGGATTCATTGTACTTTAAAACCATAGTCTTTCATTAAATTTCTGATTTTCTGCCCCACAAAGACCCTGTTATTGCTATCTTTTGAGGGTTCTTCAGTGAACTGTTTTATTAATTCAAGATAATGTAATAATATCTTGCTTGGTTGAACAGTTGCTTCATTTATTGTATTCTGTGGGCTGGATTGGAGAGTTTTTCTTTCAGGCTTGTCTTTAGCTCGACTGTCCCAATCAAAATGTAGCATGGCATTTTTGTGCAGCCACATTGTTGGCCAAGTAATATGCCAACTGCTTTCAGATCCTCACGTATTGACCAAGGATATTTTTGATAGTTCACATATTTCAACATAGCTTTGAGGTTTTCATATGTGTCCTTATGGTGTCTCAGTGGGCAACAGGTAATGAGCCAAACAAATTTCCACTATGTAAAAATACACATTTCAGGCTACATTTTGATAAGTCTGTGAACAACCTCCACTGACGTGGATCATTAGTGTCATTAAAGAAATTCAATAAACCATTAATATCATAACAAAAACTAGATGATCTTCTTCTTTAAAAAACTTTATCAATTCCTTTTGTCTGGTCTTGTATCAATAGGATCATATCCTGGGTAGTAAAAGATGGTTTTCTTTCAGTCATGAACTAAGCCGTTTGTCGGATTTGGGTCATGAGTTAAGTCATTTGGTTTATTTTGACTCAAAGTTGTGCTGCAGAATCTTATTCCAGCTTGTAATCATCAGCATCATGGCATTCATCTTCTGCACTGCTCTCCTCTTGCAAATCTTCAAGGATGGTAGGTGCAAATGGAATAGGGAGAGATTCAGTATACATTAACATGTCACAAAGCTGAAGAACTATTAGAATATTTCATATCTTTCCTATTTTGGTGTTACTCATACAAAAAGACAATCATATACCTGACTTTATGGCTCACTCCAAACGATGGGAATTGCAAAAGGCATTGATTTCCTCTTCTCATTTTTCCTGTCACAGTCCCTTAACACATGTACAGCACACCTAGTGTGGTCCCCACCTTTGATTTCCTCTTCTCATTTTTCCTGTCACAGTCCCTTAACACATGTACAGCACACCTAGTGTGGTCCCCACCTTTTGTCTTGATCACCAAGTCTTACACCAAAGTATGTGTAGTAGACATTTTTCACAAAATTGTTAATTTCCTGTCTTTGTATAAGAATTATGTAGCTACCACAAACACAACAGAATACATTTGAATTATTCAAACACTTGTGGAAACTTATTTCTAAGAAAGTGCAAAACTACATTTGACAGCACAGATATAACCTCACAACATTAAAGCACTTCAACAATGTACTAAAGTTTCCCACCTAACAGCCAGATATTTCTTGATACAATAATTTACCAACAGCCATATGTATTGTAGAAATTTATTTGATGAACTTCTTATGTGATTCCAGTTTCGGCATTACATTGATGACATCTTCAGGCCCCACACATCATAGTTTTAAAATCGCTATACACGGAAGGAGCCTTATAACTGGATCAGTGAATCAAATCGTTATGCAACAGCTCTTCGTGGCCAGGTGACACAGCCAGATAGGTTGGCTATAATCCATATAACTAAAATAAAATTTCTCTTACTTGCAATAAAATGTCTCTTTGTGGAACTTAGGTTCAAATGGAAAATGAGTTTACTTGATTTCTGAAAAAACTAGACGTAACAGAAAAATTAATAATAGATCTGAAAGCAGCTCAAAAAAGTGTTCCAGGAACAAAAAAAATTGCCAATACTGAAAATAATGTTGCTTTATCCCTTAAATTTTTTATATCAAAAGCTGGAAAGTGGCCACCTGCTCACTATTCCTACCCCTTGGAATGTGTGGAATATATTGGAAAAAAAGAAAGAAAAAACTGCTAACAGTAACATCTGTTAAGACAGAGCACTATCTATGTATGATAACAGCATAGGAAAGAAGAGGTACTGGTCTTATGGCACCAACTGGATGCAATTCAGCGGTTGGAATGTTGGGGCCTCTTGCTCTATGCAAAAATCATTTCAGTGATACTGAATATTCCTTTTATGAGAAACACCCATTTCTTACCTATGAGACTTCTATTTCTGTCTTTCTTTGCCCTCTCCTATGCCTTTCCTGATCCAACTGTCATTAGGCCTTCAGAGGTGGCAGGTTAGTTTGGAAACAAATAGCACATGTCTTTATTGAAGGAATCAGCCTGGTTTTTACTCAGAATTGTAATGGGGAACTCAGAACAGGCTTTTTCACCGTATGGTGTCATTTAGTTTCTTTTTCTTTATCAGCTTGCATCCAGATTCATAATGCTCATAGATTCACTGACCATACATATTCACCATGGATATTCTACAATTACTCATTTGCTTCTGCCAGAAGTTCCATGTGAATGCAGGTGTTATTTACTTTCTCTGTCTGCCATATGACATGACATCATTCTGTAAATCACAATTGGGTGTGCAGCGGAGGATATATTGTGTACCCTTTTCTCCCACAGTATTTCATTGATGGACGGTGTTGGGGAAGAGCAAATGTTGCTACACTTCCACAGAAGGTACTGTAATTATGAGATATTAGCGTAGGAAGAAATAGTATGATTCTCACCTCATCTTGAAACACATGCTCACAGAATTTTAAGAGCAGTCCTTTCTATGCTGTATACCAAATTCCTTGTGACATCTCTCAATGGGTATTTTTGAGCATATCTGTGAGGCTTTCATGCTAACTGAGCAAACTTGTGATGCATCTTCTGTCTCTCTTCTGTTAATGCAGTTAAGAGTCCAAATTTGACAAATAGTACTCAGGAACTGTCAGATGACATTTTTTGCAAATGTGTGAAGTACATTTTGTTAGGATTCTTACAGTATCTGCCTCCCCCGCAACTAAATTTACATGATTATTTCACCTTAATATGCTCCAACTCAGGACCTCAAAATATATTTATGGAACGTATGAAGTCACATTTCAGATGGAGAAATCATAGCAGTAAACCTTCTTCCACCTTCCAACAGTGTCATTGTGTGTATATCCTTGTCCATATGCACCCACTGTCTGTCTGTAGGCCCCTGCATATTTTTGCATTTCCATCTTTTGTCTACTAATCAGGTGAGTGACAGCCCCAGCTTTCTGTTGTAGATTGTATGCATTCTGTGTGTACCTTTCCTGATTCCCTAATCAGACCAGGTACTGCCTGAAAACTTTACTGTGCTAGTGGATTCTTCTACAACTTGCTGCTGTTAGCTGTTGTGGCATATTAATACACTAAAAAATTCACTCAATCCTTCAAGTGCATATGCTTTCAGTAGTATTTGCGACATTCACAGATGCTTGAAAGATGCCTCATATTGTTAAGTTTCACTGTTGTACGTTACACGTGACACAAGACAAATCTGCTTTGAGGAATTAAAATGAATTATTCACTTCAGACGTTATAGCCTAATAGTTACATCTTACAAGGCGGTCATCTAATATTTCAGGACGATGCTCAATGAATATGTATCATCCTACTATATTACTACCTAGCGATGAAATCAGTGAGAAAGAAAAATCTGGGGAAGTAGCTATGTATGGACTATATATTATTTATTTGGTCAGGTAACTTTTTCATAAAATAAAATACAGAAACATTACATTTGTTTGTTCCACATTCCACAACTTCAGAGACACAATTACAGTTCTTCTAATATAACTCTAATATCTGTGTCAATGTAAGCTTTAGGAATTTAAAATATGGAGCAAAGTTCTTATTGTTTAAAGTACCTTTTTTAAAATAATGTCAAGGGGAATGAGAGAGGATAATAATGGTTCCTAAAATGTATCTCAAGATTAGAAACTTCACAGTTTAATCAGTTAAAACTGAGATTAAACAATAATTGGTATTATGAACAAAAAAAATCTCATTGAGAGTATCACAGGTATAGAGTAAGTAAGGTATCAAACAACCATAAGAGCAAATTACTTTACAAGAACTGACTCTCTTTGAGCTGGCGTTGCCCTTCAAATGGAGAGGGGGGAGGCACATGGGGGACAACATTTTTACTGATGTGTAACTAACAAAGAAGACAGAGCTGGCAGGGATAGCAAACATTTTCCTTTGAAGTAACATAACTGTGCTTTGCATGTAGGTGTACTCTAGTAGTTTTTCCCCATAACAAACCCACAGATGTCATCCAATACAAAAAAGAATTTGAATGAACTTCACAGTCAACAATGTTTTCCCATAAAAATGACTCACAATAGTACATTTTTGCCATAAATGACTTCCAAGCAATGAAGAAATTCAAAGAAGAAGCTTGAGACCTGCATCTCTCTGCCTGAAGTTGCTGGAAAACCTCAAAACAGGGGAGTGTTCTTGCAAGGATAATCAGTTGCGACAATGAAGAATACAGAAAAACTCTTTCAGACTTGTTCACAGTGGACATCCAATATTTTCTCAAGTTCAGGGCTAGCAATAATGCTGAAATATGAAGAGTAATCACCATCACGTCTTACAAGGAACTGATCATATCTACATGGCCTAATGCATTTCGATGCCAACATAGATTAAAAGATCAACAAGAGAACTTGAGTAGAGTGAAATTCTCTGTGGAATTTGTGGGGCAGTAAAATATATTTTGCAGGGCTACCATTGTCGAAGTGTGTATTTCCATGTGTGGTACACTGGAAGTACTATGAGTGTGAGTGGAATCGGGAACAAGTGGATGATTGGTGTTGCAGTCGGAGGAGCGCGGAGGTGGCCGGGTGAGGCCCGCTCGCAGGAGCAAGTCGGAGGGCCCCCCGCAATCCGAGTACCGCTTACAATACATGAAGTTCGCTCCAGTGGACCGCTCCGACTCCGACCCCTGCGATCCTGAAGAAGACCAGGACATGGTAGGCGACGGGAAGCCCTGAGAAGGGCACACCCACCCCTGCTCCATATCATCCCTCCTTTACCCTGACCCAGCATGAAAATTTAAAAAAGAAAAGAAACCAACAAAATATGGAGATACACTTTTCGGAATGCTTAGATCTTTTCCTGCAAAACATCCACTGCTGTATTGCATGCTCATGAAACTGCCATTTGCAACAGTATTTTACCCAGTTTGATGTGACATGATACGCTCAGCTAAATACTAATATGTACTGAAATGTAGGGGTTAGCTATAATAAATGCAAGGTTGTGATAATACTGCAACAAAGCTGCCGTGAAGGAGGCAATTCCACTATTACTTAAATGAAATCCTGTATAGGAGCTTCATTCAATATTACATCTTGCTAGTGGTGATGGTTTTTGCCCAATGTAATTAAAGCTGAAGATTCATAATTCATCATTTTATTGCAGTGACAAGCACATTTTTTGTAGACTTATTTCTCAAATGGCTCATTCCTGTCTTTATTGCAGTATATTGTCCACCTTGGTCTTCTAAGAAAGTGCATGATGCAGCTCTGATGAGATCACACACACACACACACACACACACACACACACACACACACACACACACACACACTTTTAGACACTTTGTCACTACCTCCAATACTGTAGTAGAATAACACAGTGGTCAGAAATAGGAAATAATTTTATTAGTTTTATATCAGAAAGGAATTTCATCAGAAGTGCAGCTCAATACAAAACCCATTTTAAATTTCTGAACTGATTTTATTCTCTTACTTTCTTTGGTTTGCTGTTTAACACACATAATACGGTATTGAACAATGGGAACTCCAGGTTGGAATATGAATGATATTAGGCTAAGGATAGTTTGCTACTCACCATGAAGATGACACGTTGAGTTGCTGACAGGCACAATGAACAGAAAATACTGTTACACATTTAGCCTTTGGCCAAAGACTTTTTCACAAGACAAAACAGATACAAGCTAGCACACATCATGCACACATGACCAACATCTCTGGCAGCTTGGACCAGAATGGATTCCGATCTGAGTTGCTGGAGGTGGTGGTTATGTGTGCATGAGGTGTACTCACTTGTGTGAATTGTGTGTTGTTGTGTCTGAAGAAGGCTTTGTCCAAAAGCTAAATGTGTAACATTCTTTTCATTTTGTTGTGCCTGTCTGCAACTCAATGTGTCTAGTTTATCATGAGAAGCAATCTACTTTTTTTCTAATATGATACAGTATTGTATTGTTTGTTAAGATTTTGTGTACCCACACCACTGTCAAACTGACAGCTCAGTACACTGTTTAGTCCATACTTTCCAAGTTAATCTGGCTATAACTATTTGTCATGTTACCATTACAAGTCATGGGAGGAAAATCTCTCAGAGAGTAGATTAACACGAGGTGACAGTTAAATTTCTTGTGACACTGGTCGTGGATAAGTTGAAACACTTTTTATGTGAAACAACCTGTAAAGCTTCTGTTGACTAATTTTCAGAGATCTGATTACTGGGTGGTTGCTGGAACCCACTCATTGGGTCCAAAGACCCATTCTTAAGAAACTTAATGCTGATGTAAAACATATATGGTGTGTGGGCTGTGACTGATGGATATTCATAGTAAAAATAAATAAGTAAACTACTCATTATTTCCTGGCAACTGTATGTCATGTGCATAAGAGCTGAAAATCATAAAATTTGAATCAAATTGGATGCTTAGTGTAACAATTTTCAAAATGACAAAACATATACTTTTTTCAGTATATTGTTATACATATGTTTGTTTATGTAAAAAATGTTTCTTCAATGTAGGCATGCACAATGTTAACCGTGACAATTATTACACTGAACAAAAACACAAGATGAACTGCTGCCCACATTTTACCATTCCATGTGTACAGCTTTTATGGGTGCAACAGTCCAAGCAGCCAGATCCATGTTATTGTTGATCAGTGTCTCTTAAACCACATACTGTAAAGGAACTGTTTTATACACAAAATCTAACTGATACTGTATGGAACTGTAACATAGGCATACTTTTTCCATGGTTAAAAAAGATGCCATTTATTTCCTTTCTATTTCTATTTTCAAACAGCTATAATTTTTGCTTTTTATTTTAATTGTAATCCAATTCGAAATTGCAATGCTTCAGATTCATGCACATAATGTGGAAAGTGATGTACTGTACAGTTGAAAGTATATCAGGTATCCATCTACCTATCAATTTCCATATGATATATTTATGAGCATAGCTGCAATACACCTGTTCCTGCATTATGTGCCTGAAGATGCAGCCTTGTGGCTTTGCAGCTGACAGCAATTAAAGTGGAAATCAACAACACAGCTGTTTTTAAATATAAATGAAAAGAGAATAAATCTTATTTGTTTTCCACTGTGACAAGTTCAACAGCTGATACCCCCTACTGTGGAAGCCACAAAATTAAGTTTATGGGTTTTGTGTGAGGACTTTTTGGTACTCCTGTGTTTGTTTTGTAAATCTTGTTTCACTGTGCCTAATATATGACATTACAGTTGTCAGAATGAAATGAATATTCAATTTATTCATTTTTAATATAAAAATCCATCTGTCCAGTTAAAAAAAAAAAAAAAAAAACATGGCTGGTTCACTGATATCAGTTTACGTTATGACAAGACATTTAATACTAACAGTTCTACACTTTGAACAATTCAGCAAACAGCTCTTAACAATATCTGAAAGTGAGGCTTTAAGGTTCATCCCTGACCTGTATTCATGTGATGTAGGTCACTCTTTCAAAATGAATATCTGACATTATTACAGTAAAGAAGATAATTTTCCATTATGTATTAACTTTTTGCTCGTTACCTGTGACCTTATTTTTGAGCTTTTCATCATTTACTATTCAGTTAGATATCTTGGCACAAGAAACATGCCATAAAAATGAAAGTAACATGCATGAGACAGCTTACACTTGTAGCCTATATTTTAGCACTTATCACTGAAAACCACTGTCTCTTAAAAATTTATTCTTTTTCAATAGTGCAATTAAAGCTGATGTACTCTACTGGCGGAACAATATAAACCCTTTCAAAGCAGAAAATGAAACACATTAAGAGTTCTGTAAAGAAGCAAGTAAATGTTGATATATTACATTTTTTAATTCATGAATTTAGCCACTTTAGTCACATTGTAATATAAAAATCATATATTTATTTTTTGACAACTTGAATTGAGGTTGATTGTTCTTTGGCAATACCTGTCACTACATAAACTTAAATCAGGGCTACTGTGCCCATTTCAAGAAAACCATTCCATTACAAAACATCTGGTTACGTGGTTTGATTCACAGTTAATGTTTTCTTGCCACTTACATACATTGCCAAATTGGCTTCCCTGCAAAAACATAGGTTTACAGTTGTGGATATCTTCTCAGTTGAATAAAAATATTAAAATGTAACTCATCAATGTGTTCAGTTACAGCTTTTCTTAACATTTGAATTAATGTGACCTTTTTAATTCTGATAACAAAAGGGTTAACATCAGAAATCTATACTGGTGATTATCAATAATGCACCAGAAACTACAAATATGGCTAAACCTGTACTTCAAAATGTCTACAGCATTCTGTCAGACCCATATGCCACATCTGGACTGTCATGATGTTGTTTTACTGGATAAATTCTGGATCCACAACTTAGGCATTTTTGACTGTATTCATTTCAGTGGTTTTTTCGTGTTTCATCAGAAGCACATCATGTGCTACACCACCTAAATAGCTTCTGCTACAGCATTATTTAAAGAGACATTAGTAACTATGAACCACAAGTTAGATGATGATTCACTCAGCAGAATGGAAGCTGAGATAAGCTTTTTAAGTCTTGCCACAACTGGAGTAACTTATAAATGCACATAACAAAGTAACTGCTCCTTAGTTTTCATGTTCACTCATCTGCAGTGTAGAAAGTCAGTAGTCATGCAAATGTTTGACAAAAGATTGTAGCTTCCCATGACTAAATCTGAAATTAAATCTAGTGTGAGTGGAAAACATTTAGAATCTTGGATCCATGTAACCATAAAGACTTTAGTACTACCATCCACATCTTTTCTGTGTATTCTAATCATGTCCAGTTGATACTCTTAAAGTTTCAAATTTATTTACATCCTCTTCAAAGAACGTAAAATATGTGTTTTAAAACAATTGTTTCACTCATGATAAAAAGAGCTGAAATTGATGTTTCTATGACTGGAAAACCAATGTATTTTATTCAAAGTGCTATTGGTGCTAATTCATTGAGATTTCAACTCACTGAATAATCCTTAAGTGATGCATTCGGATTTTCCTTACAGTTTGTCCAGATGCAATCTGCAATATAAGATGTGGTTGAAATAAATAAATGAAATTATTATTTCAGTTAGTTTCAACTAGATGACTGTATACTAAATGTGGTGTTTCATTTCCAGTACTGAGGATGGAAGGATTGTTGTGATGAAACCTAGTATTACATAACGTACGGTTGTTGGAAAACACTTAAGATGCTTACAAGGCTTAATAGCCAAATATAATAAAATATCAACAGGATGGTGTACTCCCCACTTTTTAAGATGTAGTTGAAAGGATTGGAATGTAATCCAGCATGCGTACATAATGATTTATGAAGTCGTGTAATCACCTTTCCTCAGCTGTCATAGCGCCATTGATTAATTTTTTATTCAGTTGTTAAGATTTGTAATGATTAGCCCTATCCCAAACTGCATAAAGTCACAGAAGTCTGTTAGTCTTGCTCAGAGAATCAGCATTTCAGTTACTGAAGATGATATTTTTGCCAATATGAGTGATTTGAAGAGCCCACTGTTTTTCCATTGCAAACTTGTAAGTGGGCAAGCACATCTCCTTCAATATTTATGGGGCTTTTCATTGATGATTCTCTACTGGTTTCAATTGTTACCATCATTTTAAGGAGAAAAACATTGTACGAGGTGCATTCAAGTTCTAAGGCCTTCGATTTTTTTTTTTTTTTTCTACTTTGCTAGCTTTCAAGGCTAAATTATTTAGATTGTATAAGGACTTCCATTAGCATATTTAGGTTATTTTGATGGCATTTTCAAGCTTTATAATTATCAATATATTAATGCAAACTCACATATGGTGTATGTGGAGTTCCATCGTTGGAAGCTTTCCCACTTACAAAATTGGTGAAAACCTGAAACCATATTTCATTCATTTGGTGTTATTCACTTTTAATAACAGAAATTCTCATATGATAACTGCTGACATTCATTGTACAGAGGAAGAGATGACTAGATATTATTTCACTTAAAATGGCAGATAATAGTGTCACTGGTTATGAAGTTACAGAGAAATCAGAATTTCAGTAAGATAACGCCTCAACTAAATACTGTCAGACAGCTTGTATGCTGCCACAACATAACTGAAGAACAAAATTACTTTTGTTCCATATAATGTTGATGTCACAGATGTGAAGATAAGACGCAATATGTATGTGCAATGAATGTTTTAAATTAACTGACAAACAGGTACAAGACTGTGTATTGAATTACAGTCTCTATAAGAAGAGGCTGTTCTTTTAGAGATTATAAAGGCAAAGAGAGAAGAAGAAAACATAAAAAATAATGAAGTAAAAGCAAGTTCATAGTAAACCTAGTATAAAGAGACATAAAACTAAAATGAATTAAGGATTTATCACCATCTGATTTACAATTTTCACTACAGCTTACATATTCATCTGGAGAGATACAGCAATTGTATTGATATTTAGGATAATTCTCTTTTATTAGTCCATCTCAGGTGCATATTTTTTAATTAGATTACATGTTTTCGTCACATGCAGATTATCTTCAGATCTAAAACAAAGGAAAACATACATACCATGTAATATTTTACAATAAGCAGGAAAGAAAAAAATTGTACACAACTGTAGAATTTACCTAAGTAGTTGCATCAGCAACCTGTCTTTTCTACTCAGAACCACACATCAGAATACAGTGTTTTGCAACTGTGGTCAATGTTTTAAATAGGCATATGTTGGAGGTAGGGGAGACTGTGGGAGGGAAAGTGGAGTGAGGCTGGTTGGGGGAGGGGAAAGGATGCAGCATGGGGGTGGTGTGAATGTCTTGAGTTTAACAAGAGGGGTCATGCTAAAATCGTAGAAAACATAATTGTGTAAAATTCTCAAATTCTCATTGAAAGAATAATAGTGTAGAACAATGGGTATGTGAAGTTCAAATGGCATAAAATAGTGAAATTATAAATTGTATTGAGGGGGATTGAAAGGAGGCAACAAAGGCAAGGCGGATGGGGGAGGAGATGAGCAATTGATAGTGACAAGGATATTATGGGCTTAACAAGAGAGTGTCTTATACTAAAATGGCAAAAAATAAATTACTTTAAAAACCTTGTGGTAAAATACCGGAATGAATGTGTACAACTGTAAAAGGGGGATAAAATAGTAGTCTATAATTCAAAGTTTGAAACTGAAAGTATAAAGTCATAAGGTCTTACTCTGAGAGCATAAAAATAACAAGTGTATAATTTTTTTTCATTAAAATGTATAAAGTATAGGCTTATAACGATGGATGTATACATAGCAAAAGACATAAAGATCATAAAATTACAGAAGTGGACTTATGTACAGACCCTAGACCTGCATGATATGTCATGAAATATTATAAAATTTTAGAAACATTGAAAGAATGAAACAGTAAAAAGTATAAAACAACTATTTATAAAAGTGGAATTAGGTGCAGCAACCAAAGCTATAGGGAAGATGGTGTGACAGTTATGGTTAATTGCATTTGCTTCTGCTTTTTGGTACTGTACTGCACACACTTCTCCAGTATGTACAGTAGCCAGTCTACATGCCAGTGTGCTGCAAGGACTGCCTGCCGTTGTATTGGGAAAATTTTGCGTTAAGTATGGTTCATCTGTAAAGGAGGCTGCATATGTACGCTGGTTCAAACTATTCTCGAATACTGCTCAGTGTTTGGGATCTGTACCAGGTTGGATTGAAGGAGGACATGAAAAGCAATTCAGCGGCAGGCTGTTAGATTTGTTACCTGTAGGTTCAAACTACACATAACTGTTATGGAGATGCTTCAGGAACTGAAATGGGAATCCTTGTAGGGAAGGCGACATTTTTTTCAAGGAGCACCTTTGAGAGACTTTAGAGATCTGACATTTGAGGCTGACTGCTGAATGATTCTACTGCTGCCAACATACACCACACATAAGGACCACAAAGATGAGGTGTTAGAAATTAGGAGTCATATGGAGGCATATACATAGTGGTTTTCCATTGCTGTATTTGCGAGTGGATGAGGAAAGGAAATGACTAATAGTGGTACAGGGTACCCTCTACCATGCACCATACAGCAACTTGTGGAGTATGTATGTAGATGTAGATGTAGATATGCCTATCTAAAACAGTGACCCCAGTTGCAAAACGCAGTACTCTGATATGTGGTCCTGAGCAGAAAAGGTGGGTTGCTGACGGAACCACTTAGGTAAATTCTACATTTATTCACAATTCTTTCCTTTTCTACTTGTTCTAAGCTATTAGGTGGTACATATTCAGTTTTACTTTGTCTTAGATGTGAATATGATCCAGAGTGATCAAAACTGAGATGGAACAATAAATAAGAATTATCTCAAATAATTTACAAGTTAATGATTTAAAAAAATATTATTCAGTTTTCTGCCTACTCCATTTTGTGATAGTAATCCCACTGTAAAAAACAGGAAATCAATTCAGTGTGAGTTGACCAATCAGATAACTGTTGCCACAAATGCGTTACATTTGATGATATGAATAAAAGCCTTAGGTGGTTACAGGTGAACTTATGTCATGGTTTTAGTTTGGAACACTCACAAAGTGTGACACGGGCATAGGGGATATGACCAAAAGAGACTCAGCATTTGTAAGGGGAATTACAAGTTTATCAGCTTCTGGGGTAAACTTGCAGTTTTCAGAACCCATTGCATGCATTTGGGACATAATTACTGCGGATCTTTCCAGCTTTATTCTGGAAAGTGTCAAGCTGTACCCTGAGTCTGTCTTTCTGCCTTTAGAATTGCACCCTTTATGTAAAGAAGGTCTTGATTTAAGTCAGTTGTGTATTTTGATATTTGAGAAAATGTTTCACCTTTCAGAATATCAACTAGAAAATGATTGCTTTAGGATTTGGGTTTTCTTTCAATATAATATTAAATTTATCACCTATGGAACTAGTATATCACAGACAAATCAGATGAACAATTTTTCTATTATGTCTACCTCTTACAATTGCTCTGACTGGTGTCAAAGTCCAGGGTTTCCAGTGCTGACCCCTTTTTATATCACTAGTTTGCCACAATAACTTCGGATTTTTGTGTGGAAAAGATGCATCAATTTTTATGCTTTAGATACATTTGTAGCTCATTAGAAACAAATCAGGACTCTACCTTCTGTGTTGTCATATATGCCTTCAGATGCTATGATGTCATGGTGACATACACTCTATGAACTTGTGTAAATAGAGGCATCTTTGGGATAATATAGTATTTGTTAATTCTGTTTTCAGTAGAGCTGCTTTCTGTTACTTATGCTATCTAGGAATGATGATCAGCTTTGATTACACAAATGACCTTACTGTGCATTTTTCCCTCTGTTTTGTGGGAAAATAAGTGCACAGTTGCTGAATTCCATTTTGAAAACTTTGATAGCATCAGCGGCCTCTCATTTTGCCATATCATACCAGTGACTTACCATGCCATCAATTTCAGTTAATCACTTTACTGAATGTGCCCTCCCGAGATGAAAACTTGTACTGAACTTATTTGCCTGTAGTCTATTAAAAGGCTGTTGGTCTCTGTGGAACTGTTTCTTAGTGCCACATTTACAATCATGCATGTTGGTGAGTCATAAGGCACTTTCCTTTCCAGGTTCTCTTTACTGGTATCAATGCTTTGAGCATTTTTCACACTGTACACTGCTCTGGTCTCTGTTAACAAATTGCACATCATATCAGTATCTTACTCTTTTCATGATACACATGGATATTCCTATATCTTTTTCCCCTCCTCCGTGTTAGTTTTAGAATTTTATATACTGAACTCAATATGTCTAATATCAGCTTAAATGGGGTGATAAATCTTTGATTGATGCCAAGATATTTGAAGACTTACACACCTGGCAGAATATTTGGTGCCTTATTGGAAGAATGCAGGTACAGTCCAAAATTAAGGGAGGAATGTTCTTAGTAAATGTCATGTCAGTTAAAGGTGCTGGCTAAATGAGAAAGAAAATTTTTATTTTATCTTCCAAAGCCTTACAAGCAGATTACAAGTTCATGCCAACATTACTGGATTCTCTAGTTCATGCCACCATTACTAGAATCTCTTTTGTGAAGTTTTAGACAGATGTTCACTGAAGCTCATTTTCTGGAAGATGCTCTGTGGTGTAAATGAAAGGCAGAGGATTGAAAACATATTGTGCAAATGTTTTGAAGATATTGCAACAACACTAATTATGGTACCTTTTCCTGGAATAACAAGTTTCACAATAAGGAATTTCCACCACTACTTACATTTTTCCTGTTCTTTTGATGAATGTAATTTCATTTTGTGTGATCTCTGCCATAGTTATAATTGAGTTGGTCACTATTATCTCATTAAGATTTTATAACCTTTTCCTGTTCTTTCCTCATGTCATTGTCCTATGCAGGTATCATCCTGACATTTTAAAAAGTTTCAGGAGACCACCTCTTGCGATATTGTGTCTGGTAGAGAAATTAAATCAATCCATATTGTGATCTAAAAGAAATCATAGTAGAATTTTTGAACATACAAAGCAAGATACCTATAAAAAAAACTTGAATGAAGGAGATGATTGCTCAGCTTATAGGCAGTTGGATTAAACAGATTATTAAGCAACATTAGACTGCTTTAGACTTAATTTCTTAAGTTAACAGAATTAACAAAACAGTTTCCTCTTAATGAAAATTATTCATTTGGAGGTCACTGGTTGAAAAAGTTTTCACGCAAAGGAAAAGAACCTTATGAATGGTTCTCCAGTGTCAGTATGTTATAATAATTCATATGTGGGACTTTGTATTGCTTGCTGCTCTTCTCTAGCTTCTAAGCTGTAGAAGTAGGTTAAACTTGTATTGGCTGTGCCTGCTGATTGCATGGATCCCATACTTTCCAGATTTTTCTCTTAGGCTTTTCAAATGTAATTAGCATGGTGCTGCATCTTGCCAATGGTTTATTTTGTTTAACATGAGAAACATATTATGTTTTTCATTTATTCATTTTTTTTTTAATTTCAGTCAACTGCTCAGATTAAGGTTAGTCATTGCTATAAAAGACAAATAATCACATATTTACATTGTGAACACAATCTGCAAAAAAGTTTTACTGCAGTTTCCCCTTCATTAAAGTGTATTCACCATGATGAATTTGTTTCAGTACATCTTGTAGACTGTCATCACACTGTTAAACAGTATGTGCAATCTGAACCTATAACATTTTATAAATTTCATTATTATTTTGAACAAAAAATATTTGATGTACTTTAGAAATATATTTCCTTGTGAAAAATACACTTTTACATGTCTACGTATTGTTATCTGTTTTATGAATGAATGCCTTAATGTCTTCTCTCTTTTCAGGAATATGATTATACATGTTTAATTTAAATGTCTTTGTAAATATCCATAATGTTTCTAACTTTTGTTTGGATACTGTGTTTCAAAATATTTAATGTTGAAATATCTTAAACTCATTCTGTTTTCATATGCCCTTATGCTTTATTTACATTTTATCACCTTCTGCAGAGCCTTCTACTGTTGATTGTGGGAGTGAACCTATGATGGCTTTCTTTTAGCAGGCGATTTGGAGAAAAGAGGGGAAAAAATCATTAATTGCATCATGTCAGATCCAAGCAACGAGCCCTCAAAGTTATCACTGTCTTCTAAATAAAATTTGTGTGGCCTCCATTATCATTTCATTCTTTACAATGACTCAATGTTTGTCTAAATGCAGTAATGGAACTTTATATTTAATTCCATCACAGACAGTACACAAAGGCACAAGATATTAACTATGTTCATAAATTATACAACAAAGTGGACTATAGTATTAGAACACCCCTTAATGATATATTTATTTGCAGAAATATCTAAGTGTAGACAGAGCCTACAACTTCCAAAATAATCTAAAAACAAAAAAATAAAATGGTGTGATTTATGAGTTAAATGGTTTTTGTGCAACATATAAGCATTTTAATTTTGATTAATAGATTTAAAAATTTATGGTCAAAGACATTATCCTGAAAATGTCAGAGGAACTGGATCTAATGGCTATGAAATGTTAACAGAATTTCTAGATATTGATTTAAAATGACAGGCTGGAAAACTATCATGAAAAAAGGAATAGCACTATTGAATAGAGTGGAAGGGTGGTACAGTTGCCCTTTGTATCAAAAATGAAAAGGCAATAATTTATGTAGGAGATCAGTGACACCTGCTCTTTAGAAACAGGCAGTGAAACTCATGGATCAGTGAAAATGATTGTGGCTTCGACTCAGCAACTTAGGTAAGACTCATAATTTTCTATGTGGCATCTGGAGATATATAACTAAGATGAACAGTTTACCCAGATTTTTTCCGGTGAAAAGAATATTCCATAATTATTCAGACATGCATCCAGAACAGCGATACTCCCTGTTTTGATATTTTGGGTGTGAACCATTTTAAAGGCAAATTGGTGACTTAGTTTCATATATCCAAGCATGACAGTGTGTATGCTGATATGCTAAACACTAAAACCTGTATTTGGAGTAAAATGTCTATGTATTACAGATATTGCAAATGGCATGATGATGCCTATGATAAATAAAACATATTTATCAAAGATGATAATGTTGAGAGGACTGAGTCTGAAAATGCACAGTGCTTACAAATTATGTGGTTAGTCATTAAAATTGATGGAAGGTGTTGGAATGTCCAGCAATGAAGATTCAAAATCAAATTCCTTTTCAGAATGCAGGTTTGAAATAAGAAATTTCCATTAATTCTTGAGACAGACACCCTTGTTCAGTTGAGCAAGTTGTCTGCCAGTTGCACTTCCACACATTTCTTCATCACTGAATCCCAGTAAAATGAAACTGGCCAGTACCTTAATATTTCTGTATTCCACGGGATAGCCATTGGGAATATAGTGTTCAGCCACCATAGATCTGTTATGCTGTAGAAGGTGGGTGTGCTCTTGGTGTTCAATGTACCATTCTTGTGCAGTGCATGTAATTTGTCTTATGTAACTTTTAGCACATTGACAAAGAATTTCATAGATTCTCACAGTTTGTAAGAGCAGATCATCCTTTGCAGGCTCCAGGGGAGCTGCCATTTTGGTCTGTGAGCAGAAGATGACAATCGCTTTATGGTTCTTCATGATTCATGCAATTTTTGAAGAATCATGTCTTACTTATTGGTGAAAGGCCATAGCTTTACAAGTCTTTCTTCTTCCTCTTCCTTTGTTGGTTTGACTTGCAGAGGTCTCTTAAGCTGTTGTTGTGTATATCTGTTTTTCCTAAAAAATATGCCTCCAAGTGTACTAGTTCACCCTGCAGACTGTCAACATGAGGCAACACATGAGCCATGTGAACTGAAGTTTTAAGTACACTCACAGTTTGAAAAGTATTGTCGCAACTGTATGCATGCAAGCATAAATCAGTATATGCGGTCTTGTGGTACAGGAAATATCCTAAAAACCCATCCTTCTTACATCAAACTAATACATTCAAAAATGGTCAGACAAGCTTTTTCTCCCTTTTTATGGTAAATGTCATAGTGTTATTAATTACTTTAAGATGCCCCAAGACCCCGACAAGTTTATCCTCACCTCAGAGCCATGCTGTAAATGTATCGTTGATGTATCTCTGAAACACAGTTGATTTAAAACTACAGAATTGAGTGATTTTTCATCAGAATTCACCAAAAATGTTAGGACTAAGGCTGAGAGTATGACAGTATCAATCTGTAAAAATATTGTTTATCAAATAATAAGCTAGTGGAGACAATTGCTTAAGTCATGCTGTTAAGCCTTTGTGAGATTTGCTGCCAATTAGTGAAAAAAATCAGCAATAGTGACTTTAGTGAGTTATAATAAGAACTGTTAAATTTCAGAATTTTTAAGCTACTAATAAAACTCATTGAATTATGGATATGGTGCTCACAAAAGTGGAAGCTGTAAATGACCTATAAGTCTGTAAACAACATACTCAGTTTGAATTAAACTATGTACATGCTGAGATCGTGTAATAACATGTGCATTTACAAGCCTTTTGAGTCTATATGACTCACTTCATACACACTGATGATAGCTATGTTGTAGTTGAAATCTGGATCTGCAGTATAAAGTACAGATTGAATCATGACTGCTTGCTGACTCTTCGGATATTCATAAGTCATGTATTTTGATTGATATGAAGACCTGTTCTACATAACCATTTCCTTATTCAAAGGTCTCAAAGTCCCAATAGCACAAAACAATAGACACCCAACTTTATATCTATGTCAGAAGTTTTTAAATATGCAATTTTTTTATCAGTCATTACTTCCCTCATGTAATTAAGCAGTGTTTTATTTTTCTGTTTCTGAAGGTCATAGTATAAGTTAATCAAGCTCAATTCTTTTTTTGTGTGTGTGTAAGACTACCTAAACAGGACATCTGTACATTTTTTCATGTTTAACTCTCAAGTGGGTGCTCCTATGTATAATGTACACCAACCACAAATGACATTGTCTTGTACTGTTCCACTGTTGTTTCACAATTATGAGCCCATAGCCATTCTTTCATAATTGCTACAGCTAACACAGTGCTAAGTTGAGCTTTCATACAACCAAGTGAGCAGCAATAATATAAAATAAACAGTGAGCTAGGCGAGAAAAAAATTATGATCTGTGCAAGAAAATGATCCAGATTATGAGCTATCAGCACAATCCCACAATGAGGTGGTTGTCTGCTAGATAATTAGTAATTGAGCAAGTTGTTGGCTGTGACCTGATCCACCTGCACTGTTTAATGCTTTGAGTGGATCGTTACTATGGGCTAACTGTTGTACATGGCAACACAGTGATATAATCAATGTTTATTTTGTTACTGTTTAATTAAACAATGATTTATCTGGTATAATATAAATTTATTTTATTGATATTTAATCACACTAAGATTGAACTGTGATTTTGCTCATACATGTTTACCTTCATAACACAAAGACAGCTATTATTTACATGTGTACAAAATACCCCACACTCCCATTCATGTTATGAAACCCGGTACACTCATTCAAGGGTTAATAGTCCTTCAGACATTGACCTGTTTACAGCTTCAGCACATGTTTTAGTGTTCAACTCAGTTTTCTGATGCAAGCTGTAGCTGGTATATTGAAAATAGAGAGAATTGTTTTATGGCCTCCTTGACTAAAAAATAAACTAAGGAACCTTTTTTCACTGTTGTAAGGTACCATTTTTATGAAGAAATTTTCAACTCATGCACTCCCTAAGTATGTGTGTATAGAGCGTTACTTCAATCAAGTACTTTTTATTTGTAAAAAGCTTTTGATCTTCAAACATTTCACGTATTTGACTACAACTGATACTGCAGCTATCCCACAAACGTTTCTACGAAGTGATATGAAACACTTCTTTTTTTGTTGATCTATCTTTTATGTTCCTGAACTGCATCTACTGTACATTATTTATGTATTTGATTGTTGGCTCTTAGAAAAGATCTGTGAGCTGTTTTGTGGATTCACCATTTATCAACAGTGGAATGAGTAATTACGATAACGCAACCAATAATATGGGCACTGACTAGCATGTAAGCATAATACGGGAATTGACCAGTGCTTGAGCATTGCAGCTCAACTTTCAAAGTTGCAGTTATGTTTTCAGAGCATAATTGCAGTTCAGTGTAATTACATAGAGAGGGTGAACATATACAGAAAGCCTCACAGCACAAGTAGGACAAAGCAATGATGATCATTTAAAAGATACGACACACATATAATGTACCTCATTACTAATTCGAGATATCTCAGTCATTTATCACTGCACTCATTGCATAAACCACATTAGCCCCCTCCTCCCCTCTTCCCACCCCCTCCCACCTACCCACCCATTTGGGAGTGCTATGCTCAAACACATACTTAAGAGGCAGAAACCTGGAGTGCCCTGGACCTAAGAGAAAACAAATCTGATATGTCTCCCAGAATAGGTCTCAGGTGCAAAGGATGGAGGGTGAAGAATGGAGGGGGAACTGGCATGGCTGTCTCAGGTGAGTTGGCTGCAGATTCCACAAGTCAAGCTGGCTGCTGCATCTCGGTCAGGGGGTCAACTGACACTGTGACTACCTCCATGTGTGTTTTACTCAGTCCATTGTTTGTATTCAAACTAAGTTTTTCCATTATCATAATACTGATTTTAAAATGTAGCTGGGCCAACAACAGAAACAAGAATAACCTTGTGTATAGATGAGATATGTAACAAGTACTTTAACACACCTTCTTTATTTAACACAGTTCAATCTAACAATACAAGTAGGACAAAGCAGTGATGATCAGTTAAAAGATATGACACACATGTAGTGTACACTCATTACTAATTTGACCCATCTCAGTAGTTGATCACTACATCGTTACATACATCACATTAACCTTCCCTCTTCCACTGCACCCTGCTGCCCCCCACTCCAGTTTGGAAGTGCTGCGCTCAAACACTTGTTTAAGAGGCCTTTTTGCAGCAGAAACCTGGAGTTCCCTGGGCCTTAGGGAAAACAGATTTGATATGTCTGCTGGAAGGGGCAGATATTCCAGATATTCATTGGTAATAGTGATTTAAAATACTAGATAAAAGGAGTTTCAGAGAGGTGAATATGTGTACACATGTTTATGATGTGTTCCCCATACATGATTGATGTATAATTTCTGTTCTCATTGCCACATAAGCTGAATTAAATAAAATAAAATTTTTGATTGGTTTTCTCATGAGTATTTGGCACATTACTAAGAGAGGCTGAAATACATTTTACTCATAAAAAACACATGCTTTGCTGAAAATTGTTTGCATACAAAAATTCCATGAAGGTGCAAACTAGGATCCTAACTCTTTGCTAGTAGCATAAGTCCTGTGTGTAGTCAGTATGCTTACTGGGTGGTCTCATCTAAAATGTGGAAGAGGCCTTGCATACAGGTATCAATGGTGCAGAATGCAGTCATCTTCAAGTTATAGCTCATGTTGGCATCAATTACACCTGCCACTTGGGTCCTTAGGTCATCCTCAACTCATACAGGCAACTGGCAGAAGTGGTGAAGATGACTGGCCTCACCAATGGGGTGCAAGCAGAGCTTACGGTTTGCAGTATTATACCCAGAATTGATTGAGATCATTTGATTTGGGTCTCAATCACAGCCTCCATCAATTCTGGGATGGTCATGACTGCAGATTTATGGACGTGCATTGTGTGACGGGGAATTGTAGGACTGCTCTTAATAGGTCAGGTGTGCACTACACAGAGGAATCAGTCACTCAGGTAGCAGAGTCTTGTACAGAGCACATGGTTGTTCTTCTCCTTTTCTTTTTTCTTTTCTCTTTTTTCTGTTTTTTAAAGCTAGGTGACAGTTTGAGGTTCTCTAATGAGAGCTCATCAGTCAATACACTGAGAGCAAAATCAGATCCCCTACAAAGTAAAGGCATTTCTAATACAAAATTTTAACAATAAAATAGTAAAGCACTTGTAGCAAAGGTCCTGAATTTACTGCCCTTCAGGGAAACTGTTGTGTTCAAATGGTACTTGGAACCAAGAGCTGAATCAAACCTGAAGTAGAAAGCTCTGAAATATTTAACAAGGCATGGAAAATGTATCGAAAAGACATGTATATGCCATAGGAGGAAAAGTGTTCACTGCATTTGAATAAAATTTTGTGTCTGTTGAGTTCAAAATTGAGTCTGACTGAGACGTTATCTGGACAAGAATACCAAGCCTAGGTGAACTAAAGTTAATCATTGTATGTTTCTACAGGCTAGATAGTTATTTGGTTAGTTACATGCTTTATGGATCATTTTACACAATAAATCATAATTATGTGGAATGGGTCATTTTGCATTCACATCACAAATTAATTTGCACGTATGGTTCACATTCTGAACATTTCCGTTTTTTAAAATTTTCTTTTATTAAAATTCTTCTACAGAACAGAAGTTGTCAAGAAGAAACTTTCTCTGTTTGTTATCAAGTTTAATTTTGCTGTCAGTCAGTCATATTGCGTCACTGGGCAAGTGATCAAAAACATTTGTTGCAGCACTGTCCACCCCTTTTTGTGCTAAAGACAACCCTAATGTGGAATAACAAATATCATTTTTCCTAACAGTATTGTAATTATGTACCTCATTGTTCCTTTTGAACAGTAATGGATTATTGACAACAAATGTCATGAGGAAATAAATATACTGTGAAGTATTAGTCAGAATGCCTAACTCCTTAAAGAGATACCTACAAGATGATTATGGGTGAGCAGGCCACCCAGTTCTGCTGTAACAGTTGTTGAATCAGTTGAAGAAAGCAATGCAATAGTATGCTTATCATGTAATATTAGTTGGAGGCAACTTTAACCCACCAAGTATAGATGGGATGTCAGTGGATTCATTGTGGATAGTACAGGCAGACAGTCTTGTGAAGTAATTTTGAACACATTTCTCGAGAACTGTCTTGAGCAGCTAGTCTTAAAAGCCACACACAGCGGAAATGTTTTAGACCTTGTAGTTTCACACAGGCCTGACCTTACTGACAGTGTCAGTACAGAGACATGGATTAGTGATTGTGATGTAATTATAGTGATAAAGGTTACTAAAGTTAATAAGTCCATCAAGAATGTTAGGAGGGTTTTTAATGCTGGTAAGAGCAGATAAGCAGTTGTTAGCATCCCACTTAGACAACAAGTGGGCATCACTTAGTTCGATGCGATGTACATAGAGAAATTATGGGCAAAGCTTAAACTGACAGTAAATCACACTGTCGAGAATCATATGCTGAATAATTAGATTAAGGATGGAAAAGACCCACTGCAGTTTAATAACAACGTTTGAAAAATCCCGAGGAAGCAGAAATTGTTTCACTCTTGATTTAAAAAAGAACACAGAAATGTCAGCAGGCTAAAGTTAATAGAAATTCATGTGTCTATGTAACGGTCAGTGGCTGAAGCATATAAGAATGTCTTTCATCATACCACAAAAACATACATAAAATACCATTCATAAAAATAGTCATCTCTGGTGTAGAGAAGTGATTCAGTTACACATATTTGGCATTGACCCCTTACTTAGCTTGTATATATTGTTAATTTCTTGCCCAACAGAAGATCCCAAGCTAAGGGAGAAATGCAGGTGACTCCTGTACATGAGAAGGGTAAAATAACAGACCTGCAAAATTACAGAACAATATCTGTAACATCAATTTTCTGCAGAATTTTTGAGCATATACCAAGTTCAGATATAATAACTTTCCTTGAGTCAGAAAAGTTTCTGTCCAAAAATCAGCAGAGATTAAGAAGGTATCACTCATACAAAATCCAGCTCGCCCCTTTCTTGCACAATATCCTACAAATCATGGATGGAGGGTGACAAGCAGATTCCATATTCCTGGATTTCCAGAAAGCATTTGACACAGTGCCTCACTACAGACTCTTAACAAAGATCTCAGCATATGGAATGGGTTCCCAGACATGTGAGTTGCTCAAGGACTTCTTAAATAATAGAACCCAGTATGTTGTCTTGGACAGTGCGTGTTCACCAGAGACGAGGGTACTATCAAGAGTGTGTCAGGAAAGTATGATAATAATGCTCTTTTCCCCTATACATGTAAATGATCTGACAGTTAGGGTGAGTAGTAATCTGTGACTGTTTTCTAATAATGCTGCAGTGTAGGAAAATGTCATTGTTGAGTCACAGTAGGAGGATACAGAATGACTTTGACAGATTTTCTATTTAGCAGCTTACTGTAAATGTAGAAAAATGTAAGTTAACATAGATTTATGGGTAAAACAACCAAGTGATGTTGAATACAGTATTAGTGGTGTGCTGCTTGACACAGTCACATTGTACTAAATATATAGGCATAGCACTGTGATATGAAATGGAGTAAGCATGTAAGATCAGCAGCAAGAAACATGAATAATCAACTCTGTTTTATTGATAGAATCCTAGGAAAGTGTAGTTCACCAATAAAGGAGTTCACATATAGAACACTAGGGCAACCCATTTGTGAGTACTGCTTGAATGTTCTGACAAACTGTTGTTTCCATTTCATGCACAATATTTCAATGACTGACTCAGCTATCTTCTTCAGGTGCTGCTAGTTTTGTTGTAATATGTACTCACAGCCTGGACTCCACAAGTGAAGCTGAGGGATTCTATGAGATCATATTACTGCTTGAGTGTTTTAGATCCCCACTGGGTTGGGTTAAAGGAAGACATCAAACCAATTCAGAGGCATGCCACTAGAGTGTTACCAGGAGGTTCAGTCAATGCATGACTATTATGGAGATGCTTCATGAACTCAAATGGGAATCCCTGTTGGGAAGACAACATTCTTTCATGAAACGTTATTGAGAAAGTTTAGAGAATTGGCATTTGAATCTGATTACAGTACAATTCTACTGTTGCAAAGCACTTTTCTCATAAGGACTGTGAAGACATGGCTCCTTTGAAGGCATATATGCAACTGTTTTTCCATCACTCCATTTTTTCATGAAATAGGAAAGGCAATCACCAGTAGTGGTACAAGGTACCTTACACCAGGCATTGTGTGTTGCTTTGCAGAATATTGTGTATATGTAGACAGAGATGTATTGAGCGGGTGCATAAGTTTGTAATGTTTTTCCATAAGTTTAATAAACACAATAGATACACATAACAGAGACTTTAGTAATCCGTAATATATTCTCCTTCACTGTTTACAACAGTCTGACAGTGCTGGGGTAACTTTTCAGTTCCACGGCTGTAGAAATCTTCATATGGAGAACTCATCTAGCCATATTTGGAATGCATTTTCACCCAGGAAGAAAGTTCCTTCAAGGCTGTTTAATAGAGAGCAGAAAAGGTGAAATGCTGAGTGCACAAGATCAGATGAACAAGGGGGATGCAGAATGACTTTCCAACCCAGTTCCTGTATAGTGTTTTCTGTTAGTCTAGCAGAATGCGAGTTGGCGTTATTATGGAGTAGCATCACTTCATGTGGTCTTCTTGGTCAATGGATCGTGGATTGCGTGTACAAGACATCTCAGTTGTAGTCAGTGAATGTCAGCAGTGATGGTTACACCTCAGGGAAGCAGTTCCTAGTGCATCACATGGTCAGTAATCCACCAGATGCATAACATTATCTTTTGTGAATGCACACAGGTCTTTGTACGGGAAGATACTCCTTTATTTGGGCTCAACCATTCCTTTCTTTTCCTTATGTTAACATAAAGACACCATTTCTTGTCACCAGTAATGATACAGGATAGGAATGGTCAATATTGTTCATTAACCATTTGATAACAAGCAAGCAGAAGTGCACATATGGCCACCCACAGATTTTTTTAAAATTTTGGCTTAGAGCATACTCTCAATTTTTTTAACCTTCCCTATTGCATGCAAATGTTGTGTGATGGTGGAATGATCACAGTTCATCACCTTTGCCAGTTCTTGAGTACACTGTTGTGGATCATTGTGGATTAATGCATTTGTACAATCTTCATCAAATCCTGAACGTGGAGAGTCACTAATGTTGAGACAATCCTCACTAACACAAGGAAACAGTTTACTTGCCATACTCTGTTCAATGGCTTTATCCCCCTACATGGCAAAAACGTTTATGGCTGCGTCCATTGCTATCACCCCTCCATTTAACACAAACAGAAAAATACATCGGAAATGTTCCAATTTCTCCACTTGGCACTTCATTTTCTAGCATCCACAGCTCCACTCACTATCTCCAAATAGCAAACTGACAATATGTAAATTCAGATAGCAACAGTCAACCACTAGTAAAAAATGACTATTGATAAATAAACCCACAGCAACTGGAATACCAACATGCAAAACAAAACTAATACAAACTTATGCACCAACTTAACAGAATAATCGCATCTTGGTTAGAAAATCCACTGTCTCTCATAAATCGGTCAAACTAGTGAAGCATTTGCAACTCTGAAATGTCAAATTTGGGGTATGTACTTATTGAGGAGAGCTTTCAACATGTGGTGTAGGCAGATGCCATCCTTGGAGCAGTATAGGTACCACTGAACAGATGACTAGTGACTGTTTTGCATTTCATGGGGTACTCTTCTGTTGTCCTGAAGCTGTTATTTTTCATCAATCCTACAAAGGAAATTCATGCTAATTTTTATATCTTTGGAAGTCAATATATGTTGTGTGACATCTTATGTGGTATACTGTATATAAAGTTAAAGGAATCAAATTACTAACTTTGCTCATAGTTACTTGATGTCTGCACAGTTGCCAGTTTTATAAAGAGCTCAGCACGGAGCTCAGACACTCGAAGACTCTTTCTACTTTCACTTTTGTCTCAGCTGTGCTGCAAATCATGCACAAATGGTGCCACAACTTTGTACCAGTATGTTTTTGCACTTGTTCATAATCCCTGAGAGTTTTCCTTCTTGATATAGAAGCAGTGTGTGAATAAAACAATGAAACTGCATTACTTGACTATTGTAGTAGCCTGATTTAAGTTTTACTTCCATTATTCTGTGGCCCAGGCACTTATAAAGTTGGGTGCTATAAAGTACTAAAACATTCATTTTCTATTAAAAATGTTATCCAAGGTGTACCACATGCTACAAATCTTCACTTACCATTTGGAAAACACTTTTTCCAAAAATATAGGTGAGAGATGCATTGCATAAATATATATTGATAAAAATATTTTTAGTAAACAAACAATATGTTGAGGAAAATACTCATGATTTTTCAATTTGACGGTAAATACTTAATTTTTATTTTGTGGTTTTCCTTCATGATTAAAGATAATTCAATAATTACAGGTACTGGTAGCACTGGATGTCTTTTGATTAGAGTAGTTATAGATTCACATCTGTATTTTAAATTTAACTTACCATTAACCTGTCAATAAAAATCTAGTAGAATTTATCATTACTTCATTTTCAGGAGTATTTGCATCCACGAAGCAGCATATTTGATTTAAATTATTATTTTACATTTCATCTACTTTTATTCCCTCTTGTTTATTAGCTCATAGTTAATATATTATATATTTGGATTATCAACTGGTGTACTCATGTGTTAAGCAAAATAAAATCTTTTGCATAATGTAAGTTTAAATTTTAATCTTTGTACATAGGAGTTTGGCATAGTATATTTTACTTTATATGTTTATTTTTTATTAAATAGTCTCTTACTAGAAATATACCTGTTCTATGTACTAAAGTAATTAGAGGTGAATTGTGTGTAGTTTAATTTTACCAGTTTTTCTGTTGTACTGCCAATCAGCACAATTCATTTACAGAGACATCCATGTTTTGCAAGATTGTTACCACTGAAATAAAGTTGAATGCCATTGTTTGCATTATTTATATTTACAATAGCTAGTACATTCCACTAGATTATCTGTTATTAAATGTGTAGCCTGTATAATATTTGAAGAACATATACATACAAATAAATGGACACCAACATTTTACATAATGTCTTTTGGAGATATCTTTTGAGTATGCTCAGAAAAGTCATGGATACACTACTGCAATGTTTTTCATTTTTATGGAGTTACCCAAAGTGGGCTACGTTTGTTATTTCTGATCAAATAATTCAAGTGAATTTTAACTTCCTTGCTAAAAATTTGGAAACTATTACTTGTTAAGGCACCATGTACTGTTATATTACAAATTTGCACTCATGGTGTGTTGTCCATATTTAAGTTTGATTAACTTTTATCACCTCTACATTTCTCATCTTCATTTTTTGATTTAGTATTTGCATATCATGTGATGTCTATTCCTACTTTTTGTTTTTGACTTATCTTCTTTTGCATTTGCTGTTAGAGTTAGTTGGTAACCAGCTGAAAAGGTGAGTACTAAATTCACTCTATGATTTCACAAAGTTCCTAAGAAGTTGTAGAATTCTTGGTATGTAATAATATTAGTTCAACATTACATAGTTTGAAGCAAATACAAAAATCAATATATGTTACTTCATTCAGCATGCAGAAGTTCTGATACACAGATAAGTAAACATTTTTGCCTTAATTTGTGTATCTAACAAATTTTACTGAAAATTTTAGAGATTGTAATGTGCATATGCGCTGCTGGCATATATGATCTTAAGCAAAAAGGACTGTTCTGAATGCAAGATTGTCAAAAATACATTTCCTGAAGATAGTCTGAAAACATCCTGTATTAGTAGATACATCAGAAAAATATTAGTGAATGAGGTCTCAAATTCATTACTAAACACAATATCACTCTAATAATTTAAAATCCAGCATCTCCTCTCATAACACAACTGCAAACAGTTGCAATGATGACTGTGTCTTAATAGAAGGACATGTAATGGATGCAAGGATACCAAATGTAGTTTTACCAAGTACCTGTCAGTGATGTTGGAAGGTGATGAAGCAAGTTAACATCTACCATAGAATTGCTGACACTGAAGCAGTTAGGCATTAAATAATCCTCTCTTTCAGCAAGCAAGCAGTGGTTTACTGAGCATGATCATCATTTGGGATTCTCTCACAGAGTGCACCTGAATATGCCAGTCTGAATTACCTAGTTGACAATTAATGTGATGACACAACTAGTCAGCTCTGTAGTGGTGCAACTCCTGTTCAGTTTGAGCTCCACCATAGATAATCATTGCTTACTCATTACTGAAAATTCGAGGTCTCATGCTCTCCTAAGATAGAAAATTACTAACTAGTTGAGTAAAATGATTTCTTTCAAACTATAATTGTAGGAAAGAAGGCAGGTAGTCCTGGTACTTTTGCTTTACCATGACTAACAAAGATATATTGTTGCTATCCTGCAGGCTGGTAGAGTTTTTTATGTGGTACCCTATACATTCAGCATTTTCTTTCAATGAGGCATCCTTTATAGCTGATGTATACTCTACTGCACTGTCAGTCGAGACTGCAGAAAACTTCCAAATTGTTTTTGAAAAATGTAGTGCTGGTCTTGGATGATTGATTGGAAACCTTTTTGAATACAACATTTCCAAAGGTTCCATCTACTTTTAGTTCCCATGGCATGTTCACAAAAAAGAGCTGAACATCCTGTACTACTTCCAAATAAAAGTTTATGCTGAGGTGGAGATAATTCAGATTTTAACAGAATCATTCAGTTTTTACCCTTGCATGAAACCACAAAACTGATGTGTAGTCTGTCTCTGCATGGAAGCATGCGGACATAAGATTAAAAACTTCAAAGCCACTCTCTGCAAAGGCTGTAAGGACTCAATTTTTTTTTATTATCATACAGTTACTTTTAACAATCTTGTTCTGCATGAGCACAACATCCAGTGAATTTTTAATGTTGATCAATGCAAAGTTTGAAACCAAATTGACAGCTCTTGACATTTGTTGTTATGTACACCAACACTTTTTATGGAAACTACTGTAAACTAGCAGCATTAAACAGCATGTCAAGAAAGTTTCTTATATTATTGTCAGCATCAAATGTCACTATAAAAACTGAAACATACACCCTCTAACTAGCTGATTTGAAACTGACACACTTTTGTGAATGTATAAATAATACATTGGCATAATTTGAACTTTTGAAGTGGTACGTGATTTGTCAACTGCTGTTCATTATCATACTTATCACACTCAAAGCAGATGGCACACAAGAGTCATCAATGTACTTGAAACTAACACATACACTCGGGCACACATTTGATTACATTTAAATAAATAATCTAATAAATAAATAAATAGAACCTCTAGGTTGTATAATTTCTGTGCCTACCCACTCTTTATTATGCAGAGTCATATGCACAATTACATGACAAAATACTATCATTTGTATCTGTTGTGGAATCTGATTGTTGATTCCTGTAGGTCTATAAAATTATGATACAATAATTTGTGGTCAGTACTTATGATTGAGAGGCCAAATATCAGTGTTTCCAGTAGGCACATCAGCAAGAAGCCCTTCCTTTTTAACCTCCTCCAACATTTACCTCTCTCAAGCCCAGGGAAGAAAAGTTTCAAAAGCTAGAATAGTGTCTTGTATTTTTGTATGTGTCTGTTATCAGTACTGATATTTCACTTCCTGATGGTACGTACTGAAAACCAATTCTCTTCCATAATTTTATAGTTTTCTCTAGTGAAGTTATCATGTAACTCCAAACAGCTTGTAAGATGAATGGGAAATTGATCCTTGACCTGAAAAATTAACCAGATAATGTAGTTATCCAGTTTTGTTTGACTGATTCACTTCAGTCAGTCTTCTTTGATCAAATTCTTTGTTTGTCTTTCTATACTCATTCAAATTACTGTAAACCACAGTCCTCATTCTGCTTCAGTTGATTCTTTTCAGTTTTACATTACCTTTTGTAATTTTCATTACCATTATAAAAGATCTGATTGTCATTTACTTCAATATCCAACTGAAAATGAAAAGTGCTGTCTCTGGTTCATTAAGCAATTACATGTTTTCATCAATATTGTATAGATAGGTTGCTATTGTCTCTCTGCTTGAGTTACGTAACTTGGCAAAAATTATCACTTTTAATGGTGCAAATGATCTTGTCATCTGAAACACTAACTGTGAGAGTTACTTTGATTTAACAAAAATAATATTTCTATGTATTTTCCACTCCATCTAATTTTCTTCTCTTCCTGTCCATTACTTCCTGAAATGAGCAGTACTGAACCACTTTCTAGCATCTTTGTTGATATTGACTATACACTGTCAAAGAATTCACGTAAGTACTTTACACAGCATTGAATGAACCTGCTAAATTATCATTGTTAGTAGTTTAGTTCAGTCCAAAACACAAGACATATAGGTATGTAGACATCCGTGTAGGTCTACTATATCAGGACAAAATGAATAGGAACAAACTAATGCAACACAAGACTGAAAAACAGCAGTGAAATGTGTATCAACATTCTTTATTGTATAATAACAAATTGCAATGGACTCACATTGACATAACGTTAAGATGACATTGTGCAACATTACAGTCTGCATTGGTTCAGGCTACATGTCACATCACCATCACAGCATAACATTTGTGTGTAGCACAACATAATTTGACAAATTGTAAAAGATAACTGTTGTCAATAACAAGCAGACACTTTACATACTTGAAGTGGTGGAAAATGATTTTGCACTCAGAATTAAGAAAGTGCCTAAGAGGTTCCAGGTATTGAAGCTTAGAAGGCCTTTGAAAGTATAACAACTACAAAAAAATAACCTTGTCATCATACTGAAAATGTCTGCTATACAATGGTCTCTTAATCCAAGTGAAGAGTAAGAAGTCACCAGGTGATGTGTCAGGAGAATAGAAGGGGGTGGAGTGGTTATGCCAAATTTGGTAAGTGATTGGAGCAGCTTGTGTCACTGTACCCTTTGGAAAGCAAGCAGGGTGTTGTTGTGGAGTAAAAAAAACCCATTTGATAGCTTCCTGCAAAGTTTCGTCTTGCTAGTGTACTGTAACCTCTCCAGGAGGTTTTGGTACTATGCCCCTGTGAAGATTTGTCCCATTATGAGCATATTTTATTAGCACCACATTATGACAATGTGAAAAACACTCAGTATCACCTTGCTCAATGATTGCTGGGTCTTTGCCTTTAGTGGAGATGATGAACTCACATGTTTCCAATGCCTGCATTGTCTCAGGGTCATAGTGACACACCCAGCACTCATTCAGATAAGAAATTCATGGTCTAATATAGCTAAAATATTTCTGTTGCTCCCTCAGATCTGCAGGCCTTAGGGTGTCACCAGTTATGATACAAACTTGGTCAATAAACCCTTGTCATATTCAAACTGTTGTGCAAGATGTTCAGAAATGACTTATTTTTACTTTTTTCACTGTTCTTTAACCTTGTGTCATTGAAGTTGTACTGTGATTTGGAAATTGCAACTGTTTATGATGTAAGAAATAAATCACCAGACTGATTCATTAACAAATAAGTACTCTGAAATGTATGTTTATAAGTTTTTTTGTAATAATGATATGTTTAAGTGGAAAGGTTGCAATGATTTAAACACTTGTATGCATGTTATCTGTATCCTTGCTTTGCAACATAATCAGGCAATTCTCTTTGGCTTATGAGGTACTGTACTTCTACACATGTACAATCTCTGAACTGTTTGTGCCATTGTTTCATATTTTTGTGCCATTTAATAACGAAAATTGTATATTAATAATACCTCTTAGGGTTGTTTTTGCTGTGACATCTTTGAAATGAAGTTCAAAACATACAAATGGCTAAATCCAGCAAAATAAAATTGTAATGTAATTAATTGATCCAAGTGAAGATGAGTATGTAAGCCCTTGAAATACACTGTGGAAGGAAATAAAAGTGACTGACACAGATAATTTGATTTTAATGTACCTTTTCTTCACTTTCACTTCAGTTGGGACATGCCAGTTTGGTCTTTGAGCACCAGGTGCTCCACTTCTGTTGTGATTTGTGGTTCTTCAATGTCAGGTGGTTTGCCACTCTATTCTTAAAAATCGGACTTCTTTGACACTACTGGAAGCATCTGTGTTACCTAATCACTGTCATATGTGTTGGTGTATTGTTGTCATACACTCCACCAACTCAACATGAATTTTTGCAGCGTTGTTCCCCTTCAAATGCAAAAAACAAATTACTGTACAAAACTTACGTTTATCAGTGGGCTCCACCATTTTCCCCCTTTTTCTTCTATAGTGCCGAGAGAATTTCAGTGTCTACCAGGACTCCAGACATCTACCTACAACAAATAAAACATTAATTACATAAATTTATTTTATCAAGCTGATAATTAAAATGTGACAACCCATAATATGTGGAGGAGACCTTAATTCCGGAGCATGAGTTTAAGGAATTATGACGTTCCCAACCTTTTCTGTGACAGCACTTGATACAAGCACTTTATATTCTTGAAATGTTTATCTGGTATTTGTTCATGTTTGGACAATGATGACTCCAAGTCTTTCTGTTGTGCCATTTTGTGTTTTGTCAAGGCACTGTTGAATTTTTTTAAATATTTTTTTTTAGGTATTATGTATCAAATGGGCCAGTCTGCCACTAATTGTTGTACTGTTTCAAGGAAACCTGGCTGTTGTTCAACTTATGATTCTGTTTGCTGACAGATTCAGTTTACATTTTGCATTTAATGTAAATACCACTGATTATTTTACATGAAAACTCTTTACAATTTTAAAATAAAACAAACATTATTAACATTCTATACATTTATTCTTCATGTTTACATATTTGCAGCCCTGTGCCACTAAAGCTCTTTAAATTGTAGGATGCAATATGGCAGTGTGCAAGTGATAACTATGTTGGAGTACAGCATGCTGTAATTGCTGTAATTGAGTTTCAAATTCGAATAGTTCTTCCAAACATGGAGCATCATCTCCTTCAGCATGACAATCAGAGATCACAAATGAGCACTGAAACATCTTCAGCAATCTGACACGTTGAGTACACTGTCATCGCTCATCCTCCATATAGCCCCGACTTGACCCCATATTATTTTCATCTTTTTCCAAAATTTACAGAACACCTTCAAGGACTTCACTTTGATAGTGATGAAATGGTGCAGGCAGAGGTGTCATTGCATTTCTGTCAACAAAGTCAAACATTCTACAGTGACAGTATCAACAAACTTACCCATTGGGAGAAATGTGTTTGTCACCAGGGTGACTGTGTAGAGAAATAAATATGTAGATATGAAGAATAAAGATGTAGAATGTTAATAGTGTTTTCTTTTCTTAAAAACATTGAAGAATTTTCACAAAAAAGTCAGAAGCACTTGCTCATAAGTAAGAAAGATGTTGTTACAGTGTAAGAGTATTTTCCTTTATATTATGGGCTTCACAAACGAAGTACTTCACTAAAGCCCTTGACATTCTCTCATCATGCTCAGACAACTGGCATCAGGATATGTATTTTATGTGTCATGTTTCTTTATATACAATTGCAACCCCTCCTTCCTGCTTTCCTAGCCAGCAAACAACCTGCCTCACTCCAAGTGGCTAGTCACCCCAACCCAAATCCTTTCCTGGCCTCATGCCTCTCTCTCCCCCTACCATGCCCACCCGACACTACCCCCACCAAAACACAGTCCATATAATGTGCTGGTAGACAGACAGAATAAAAAACACACAACACACACACACACAAATTTCAAGCTTTCGCAACCCACGGTTGCTTCATCAGGAAAGAGAGAAGAAGAGGGAAAGATGAAAGGATGTGGGTTTTAAGGGAGATTGTAAGGAGTCATTCCAATCCTGGGAGTGGAAAGACTTAGGGGGAAAAAGGGACAGGTATACACACACACACACACACACACACACACACACACACACACACACACACACACATATATATATATATATATATATATATATATATATATATATATATCCGCACATATACAGATACAAGCACACATATGCAAAGGCAAAGAGTTTGGGTGGAGATGTCAGTCGAGGCGGAGGTACAGAGGCAAAGATGTTGTTGAGTGACAAGTGATGTACGGGGGGCAGCAACTTGAAATTAGTGGAGGTTGAGGCCTGGTGGGTAACAGAAAGAGAGGATATATTGGAGTTCTGATAGGTTGGTGTCAGTGGGAAGAATCCAGATAACCCAGACTGTGTAACACTGTGCCAAGATGTGCTGGCAGTGCACCAAGGCATGTTTAGCCATAGGGTGATCCTCATTACCAACAAACACTGTCTGCCTGCGTCCGTTCATGCGAATGGACAGTTTGTTGGTGGTCATTCCCACATAGAAGGCTTCACAATGTAGGCAGTCAGTTGGTAAATCATGAGAGTGCTTTTACATGTGGCTCTGCCTTTGATCGTGTACACTTTCCGGGTTACAGGACTGGAGTAGGTAGTGGTGGGAGGGTGCATGGGACAGGTTTTACAACGGGGGCGGTTACAAGGGTAGGAGCCAGATGGTAGGGAAGGTGGTTTGGGGATTTCATAAGGATAAACGAAGAGGTTACGAAGGTTAGGTGGATGGAAGAAAGACACTCTTGATGGAGTGGGGAGTATTTCATGAAGGATGGATCTCATTTCAGGGCAGGATTTGAGGAAGTCGTATCCCTGCTGGAGAGCCACATTCAGAGTCTGATCCAGTCCTTGAAAGTATCCTGTCACAAGTGGGGCAGTTTTAGGGGTTCTTCTGTGGGAGGTTCTGGGTTGGAGGGGATGAGAAAGTTTCTCTGGTTATTTGCTTCTGTACCAGGTCAGGAGTGTCGTTGCGGGATGCGAAAGCTGTTTTCAGGTTGTTGGTGTAATGGTTCAGGGGTTCAGGACTGGAGCAGATTCATTTGCCACGAAAACCTAAGATGGAGGGAAGGGACCATTTGATATGGAATGGGTGGCAGCTGTCATAATGGAGGTACTGTTGCTTGTTGGTGGGTTCAATGTGGACGGATGTGTGAAGCTGGCCATTGGACAGATGGAGGTCAACATCAAGGAAAGTGGCATGGGATTTGGAGTAGGACCAGGTGAATCTGGTGGAACCAAAGGCCTTTACATATGTCTGCTTGTGTCTGTATATGTGTGGATCGGTATATGTGTGTGTGTGTGCGCGAGTGTATACCTGTCCCTTTTCCCCCCTAAGGTAAATCTTTCCGCTCCCGGGATTGGATGACTCCTTACAATCTCCCTTAAAACCCACATCCTTTTGTCTTTCCCTCTCCTTTCCTCTTTCCTGATGAAGCAACAGTGGGTTGCGAAAGCTTGAAATTTGTGTGTGTGTTTTTTATTGTGTCTATCTACCAGCACTTTCGCATTTGGTAACTCACAGCATCTTTGTTTTTTTAATATATTTTTCCCATGTGGAATGTTTCTTTCCATTATTTGTGTGTGTGTGTGTGTGTGTGTGTGTGTGTGTGTGTGTGTGTGTGTGGGTGTGTGTGTGCGTGTGTGTGTGTGTGTGTGTGTGTGCATTTTATTCTAGCTTAAAAAAAGATTCTGAAAACTACCAAATTTCCTTTCTTGTTGCGTGTGCCTTTTGATGACTCAAAACTTCTGCTTTTGAGTGCATCTGAATAGCTTGTAAGGATGCTGCAGGGTAGGTGGTGCTGAGAAATAACTGTTAAAAAAAATTCAATATGTAGCATCTTTTCTAAGTCGATTAGCATTGAAGATAGCCAATGAGGCCATTGTGCACATAGATTCAAGTAGCCTGCCAAGATGGCTTCACCCAGTGTGTTCTTCATTTTGTTTCTTAAAACCAAACAAGAGAGTGTTACAAAATTTGGATGTGGGTTGGCAGTAAGGATCGAACCAAATTCAAAGGCTGAGCATCTCGTGCACTGTCATCTATACTGTGAGAAGAATTGAAACTAACTGTATCTGGTGGGCCACCTTAATTTGTGCACACAATGGTGTGATTGGCTAACTTCAATGCTAATTAACTTGGAAATGGCACAACATGTTGAATTTTTCTCTTAACAATTATTTCTTAGCACAACCTACCTCAGAACAGCCTTTCCATCTTTACAGACCATTTCTGACCTCTCCATATATATATTTGTCTGTGTTAATCTCAGCTATATGAATGGAAAATCATTTCAAGTTGAAAAACAGTCTGAGTTTATAAGTTATTTTAATTTCAGTAATGTGTTTGGCACTTTTCAGGTATCATCAGATTATCTACAAAACAATAAAACATTCATTAAGAACAAATATAGGGAGCGGCATATTCCTATCTTGTACAATTACACATGTAAATAACTAAAACATATATTAAAACTTATGCAGAAGTAACTGGATATAAAACCCATCTGTCATGGAGTAATAAATGATCAGAAATGGACCTAATTAAATAAAGAAATTACAACAATAAACCAACTTATATATGAAAGATGTGGGAAAACTTCAAAAAAGTTTCAAGAAATTATGTTTCTGAAGCACACCAGCAGTCACCACCATAGCAACACCGCATGGAACCACACTTACAAAAGTGTAAATGCGGTATTATCTGTGCATGGCACAGTAGATCCATTTAATGCTCAAGCACATATGACTGTGACAGGCCAGAAAGCACACACTGCTCCAGTCTGGCAAAAGGTAACCGAATATTGTGCAAAACTAGTCATAAAGTGTGTGCATGAATATAAAACAATGTAAGATGAATGGATTGCAATGAGTATGTGTAAACATGATAGGTCATACAAATTACATAAATCCAAAAATCCCTATGTATTAGGATGCCCACAAATGAGCAAAAAAAGTGATATGATACAAGAGGTACAATGCATAGTGAGTCAAGTATGTCGTAAAAGCCCAGTAATGCCCAAATAATATTCTCAATGATCAATTGATTAGTAACAATAAGGTGTATTACAATTCAGTGTAACCAACTTTTAAAATCTTAGTGCAATGATACTTTCTGGTTTCTGTTTTAGGTCATCTCACAGAACATTTTAATATTTCCATTTTGGTATGAGAGAAGTTGGGGGAGGATTGTTATGGGTTTTTAAGGGATTTATTTGGTTGTATGTGACATATTTTCTTTTTTACATTTTTGTATTTCTTGATATTAAGTGTCTGGGGATAGGTCTTGCTTTTTGTGACTCCTGATTCTGGTGTCCTGATGTTTGGATTTGTTGGTCATTGGATGCATGCACTGAACACGCACTCTAAATTTTAGCCAATTCGCTACACATTATTGGGCCTTGACAACATACTTGACTCACTACGTACCATGCTACCATCACTTTACCGTTTTTTCACCCCTCTCTCATGTGTGGGCATCTTAATATATATTTGGTTTTACGTAATTTGTATGACTTCTTATGTTTGCACATCTGCATAGTTTTCCACACTATCTCGTAACCTTTTGCCACACTAGCACAGTGTGTACTTTCTAGTCTGTCACAGGTATATATTCATGGGCACTACCGTAAATGGACCTATTGCACCATACACGCCAACATTGCATTTATACATTTGTAAGCATGGTCCTGTGCAGTGCTGCCACAACAGTGTGTGTTAACATGCTTAAGGTAATATATGATTTTTTGAAACTTGTTTGGAATTTTCCCAGCTCCTTCATACATAGTGTGGTTTATGGTTGTAATTTCTTTCTTTTAATTAGGCCTTTGAGACTCTATGTTACATGGTTTTATATCCAGTTACTTCTTTGTAAGTTTAAATAGATGTTTTAGTTATTTATTTGCAAAATCGTGCAAGATAGGACCATGCCCCTCCCTGTATTTGTTCTTAAAAGATTGTTTTCTTGTTTTGTAGACAATCTGATGATGTCCCAAAAGATAAAACATGTTATTGAAATTAAAATAACTTTGTAACCGAAACTATTTTTCAATTTGAAATAATCGAAATTAATAGCTGTACCAGCCAGCCAGAATGGAATGGAATGGAATAAATGTTGCATGAAAAATCATTGCTGACAAAGTTAATATCATACCTCAGAGATTGTAAATTAATATGATACTCGATATTACTGAGTTGAATACATAAAACAGTGTGCATAAATGTAATCAGTCACCATACAGTTGAGGCATTGAGCAGTCAACATGCAAATAAAGGAGACAGAAATTATGTAAGTGTGTAGCCTTTTGTGGACATTGTCATTGATGGTAAAACCTTCTGAGTCATTGGGTCACATCATATTCTTCCTTAAATTTCTTGAATGCTCAAAATTTAGATCCTTCGTCAGGATTCCAGCAGTTTCTCTGGATGACTGAACACTGCTGAAAGACGGTGTCATGTTCACTTGTAAAAGGCTACTTTCCTGTATTTTTCCAGAGATTTGGAGTTGCTTGGTAAAACTCTTCAGGCTGCCATTGGTGGGTTATTTTTGTTTGGTAAATACTGAAAGTAGACATCGAAACAGAGAGAGAATCCAATATATCATTGTTGTTGTGCCAGTTTGGTTGTTTTCTAATAGGTGGTTATGTTCTCCACTCTTTGTGGCTGGATGTTTATTTCGCTGATAGTATCATGAAGATAGAAACCTTAGGCTGCCATCTCTAATCTACATTTCTATATATAGAAGGTAAGCCCACACAGCAGTTGAAATATCAAAGAATGAGTGCAGTTGCAATACAGCCCACTTGCACCATGTTTTCATGCTCTAAACATGTTGAGACTGTGGACCCGCTCAAAAATTACAATAGAGATGATGGCTACTGGCTTCTGTCTTTGTGACTACTGAGGAAGTAAACACCCAGCTATGGTGATCATATGTATCATCCATCTACATGTCCCCTGATATAGAGTTACTAAATCCATATTATGAGATCATAACCAAAAACAAAGATATATGTTGTATGGTCCTTTCTCTTTACTGTTTTTACTGCTTCATCCATTTATTGATGAACAAAAATAAGTTAAGGTAAGGTAAGATAACGTTCTGCATTCTGGCCCTAGACAAGCCCATTTGGCCTATCTGACCACCATGTCATCCTCTGTGAATGGCACCATCAGATGTGGTATAGAGAGGCATGTGCTCAGCACCTGATTCTCCTGGTTGTTTTTGGGTTTTTTGACCCTGGAGACACTACAAGTTGGTCAAGTATCTCATTACTTGGCATCACAAGGCTGAGTGCACCTATACCAATCATCCCATCAAGGAAAAGTCCCTGGCCAACCATGATTGAAACTCATGTTCCCCCACTTGGCAGTCACCCATACAGTGCGTAAACTTTTAGAAGGCAGACCTCTCCCTAGTCCTGAATCGGTAGAAGTCGGTAAACATTGGTAGGCACGCAGTTTTGACTGCTGCCAACATTACGTAGCTGACTGTGTTGTACAAGGTAGCCATTGTTGTCTGCTTTGTTATTGATTTGCGCTGTACTGTTCTGCATGTTTTTATTGTGCAGTTGTGCTAAACATTATGAAAATGAGTGAAGAGGCAGTTGCTGACCCAACTCGGGAGTCACCAACAACCCCTACCAGTAGGTCTACGGTTAGAAGGAAACCAGTATTACGTAGCAATGCTCACAAAATTATATTGTGTGTGATTGAATGCTGTGAAAGGAAAAGGGAGCAGAAAAAATTGGTTCACCCCATTTACAAATCTTCAGTGAGAGCTGCTACATACACAGGACAAAGCATGCGTAGCATTCGAAGATTCAAACAGTTTTCCAAGAATCATCCTGGCATATCACCACAAACGCCTGGCAAGAAAAGGTGAGTTTCCATTTCAGTTTTTTTTTTTTTTTTTTTTTTTTTTTTTTTGCAGTAAATTTGAAGGCACCCCCTATTTCATCCGAGTTACCTTATATTTCATGTACATGACGACTTCAGTTTCGTTTACGAACAACATTTAAAGCGAGTTTTACTTCCAAGCTTTTCGTCTGCTTTCATGTAAGCATGACGTGCAATTTGTAGTGCCAGCACTGCAACTGGTAGGCGTGCCTTGTGGCCCCCCCCCCTTCCTCCTCCAACGGCTCCTCTCCTTTCGCCATCCAATGCTTGCTTCCTCCTCTCCCCGCACTCCCCTCACAACTCTGCTGTCTTACAGTTAACACACTGTACTGACCACTCAGCTACAGAGGTGGACATTGAAGAGAAATGGTGACAAGCATCTTCAGAGAAATAGTGGCAAACAATTTCCTCGTTGGACTCAAGTTTCAATTTTAAATAATTTTGATCTTCATCTCTGGATCAGAATATGATCACAATCTCCTGGCACTTCTTTGCATCTCAAACATTCCCATAGGTGTTTGTGTAGTACATGGTCATACACATTCTCAAAATCTTTAGGGCTACTTTCATGAATACGTGCAGTATGTTATATTAATTTTGCCAAGGAAAAAATGAAGAACACCTGAATTCCACACTGAGCACCATTCCAAAAACTAGTAATAACCACTAAGATTAAAGTTTAATTAATCTCTGCTGTGATAAAATCTTCTCAGGTAATAAGAAGAGCAGTAGTGTTGTGTTGTTGCTAGGTTTCAATGAGTTTCATACTAACCATCTCCAGGCAATATGTCAGGACCCCATGTTCTGCATATCTATATAGCCACTCGACCACTGACCACTTCTGTTCGATGGTCAGTCATGCACCTCTGGAAGAGGGTGTTACACTGGTGGTAGGGGAATGCAGTGTGGCTGTCAGTGAATGCAGCGTATCCCTGGTGTAGGTATCAAGTCCCAGTGTTTGCCCATTCTGTCCGTGTGCACTGTCACCTTCAGAGCAGAGCATTCCTGCTTCATTCTCCCATTTGTGGCATCCCAAACTGCTGTGAGTTGAAATCTGCTATCCCATTTTATTAGATTGTTGTGCAATCACATTTCTACCCTCTCTTTGGCAACTGAGTCCCAGAACCCATTGGCACTGCATAATTTCTTCATTTGTTCAAAATTGACAGTGTGGTCCTCACTGATGCTTTACTCTGCCACTATGGACTTGTCCATCTTCCTTAGTCAAATGTTTCTGATGTGCCCCACAGGGAGATGCAGCGCTGTGTTTGTCCAATATACTGCATCCCACATTCACACTCAATACTGTAAACACCCGGCGTCTGCAGTCCTAGCTGGACTTTGGTTTAGCCAAACATGTCCTTAATTTTCTAGGTTTCTTGGAAAAAGGCCTCTATTTGGCGCTTCTCCATTATTCTCATGACCTTACAACTGTCAGTAGCCCCATGTACACCAGGAGCACCACGGGTTTGGCTTCTTATTCTTGGGGTTTGTCTTCCCTCCTCTTATGAGTCTAGAAGGTGCATATTATTTGCATCTCATTGTAACAATTTTTGTGGAACATTCACTACAGATGCTGTAAGTCATCCAGCAAGCTCTTCCTGTTGCAGATGGACCTGGCTGTATGTACTAAGATGGTTAGTACCAAGTTGGGTTGCACTGGATGGTGAGCATAAGGTATAGATCCATATGCATCTTCTTCCTTCTAGACTGAATGTCCCAACATGCCGTCCATACTTCTCTTGATCAAAATGTCCAAGAAGGGTAGGCTTCTGTTCTTTTCTACATCTGTGGTAACTTGGATGCTGTTGTGTATGCCATTGAGATGACGAATGAACTCCTGTAGGTATTCTCTCCCATGTGACCACATCACAAAGATGTATTTATAGAATGCCTTTGGTTTTACGTGGGCTGCCAGATGTTGCAATAAAGTGACAATCTTCTGACTTCAGCAGCACTGTCACATTGCTATTATCCACTGCTGGGACGACTATATGGCCAGTAGTGCCCTGTGTTCTATTGTTGAAATGTTCTTCTTTGGCATTACTGCATTCTCAAGGACCCTGCATGTCTCCCTTCTCAATTCTTGAGCAGCCTCTGAAGTGTGTCTACTTATGGCTTGCTCCATGCTGCTGATAATGCCACCTTTTCATAACATTCTTTGATCTGGAGCAAACTTTAGGCTGTTTGACAGCATGGAAAATTTTGCTCCATCCAGTTCTCTCTGAGTCAAGTAGATGATGGTCTTAGCATTGAGACCCTGGAAGATGATCAGCTTTGTTGTCATGTCACTTTTCACCCAGGTGCCAGCAGAAGTATCTTTAGCTCTACTTGAGGAACACTTTGATGAGGACACAGTCAAACTCTTTCGACATGTACTAACCACCATCATTACAAATGTGGTGGGGTTGCCATTCGTTCCCCCTTAGCTCCAGGTATTTTTAATCTATATATGGAACACTTCAAAGAAGTAGCACTTAATAATACCTGCCTAAAACCAAAGGCATGCTACATGTACACCTTTATGGTGTGGCCACATGGGAGAGAAAAACTACAAGGTTCCCTCCATCACCTCAGTAACATACACAACTGCATCAAGTTCACTATGGAGAAGGAAGAGAACAGAAGCTTACCCTTCTTAGACATTTTGATCAAGAGAAATCTGGATGGCATATTAGAACACTCAGTCTACAGCAAGAAGATGCATATGGACCTCAGAGTTGCCACCATCCACTGTACTCCAGCTCAGTATTCACCACCTTAGTACATAGAACTAGATCCGTCTGCAACAGTAAGAGCTTGCTGAATGAGTTACAGCATCTGCAGATAACTTTCCACATAATTGGTTACAAGATGCAAATAAGATGCTCTTTACAGACTTACAAGAGGAGGGAGGACAAATCAGAAGAATAAGAAGCCAAACATGTGGGTTTCTTGCTATATCTGGGGCCGCTAACAGCCAAGATCATGAGAATAATGGAGGAGTACCAAATAAAGGCCATTTTCCACATGGTAAAATTAATAACATGCGTGACTCAACCAAAGACCAGCAAGGCTTGTAGACAAGGGGTAAACACAGTATTGACTGCAAATATCAGATGAAATATATCAGGAAGACTGTATCTCATTGCACCATAGAGAACACAAAAGAAACGTTGAACTACGGCAGTCAGACAAGTCTGCAGTGGTATAGCATGGCATTAATAAGGAACACACCTTCAGTATTCAGCAAATGAAGAAGATATGCACCACTAATGGGTTATGTGAGTTAACAGTCAAATAGGTGGTTGAAAGATGTCTGCACAACAAGATAATGAAGGTGGATAGTGGATTTCAACTCACAAGGGATTCCTTTGACCTCAAATGCTTGGAACTCGAGTTGTGTGAATGGTATATCTGATGTACAAATGTGTCTCTTGGAGTGTTCACTTGTGAGATACTGTGTAAATTGTGTACAGTGATATAATGAAGAGAATTAATCCAATGAATGGGTCCAGATATTAGGGACAAGATTACAGTTTGCTGAATATGGAAATGAAAGCAGGTTGAAGAATAGCGAGCTCATGGATATATTATATAACATAATAATTCAGAAATGTAAGGGGGATGAGACAGAAATACATGATGTTACATTTGACAGATACACTGAGTTTGAAGGGCAGGAAAAACCTGGACCTAAAGATGGCTGTTCAAGCAGTAAATGACACTCATCTCCAGAGCAACAGGAACAGTCCAGTCAAAATGAGTATGAACTGTCTTCACTCAAACAGTTGAGACCCAGTGTATTATAAGATATTGATGACTATTACAGTTGTGGGTTCAATTCCTGCAGCAAACTAATAAGGTATTAAAAGTGTATTAAAAGTAAATCAAATTGCATTAATTTTAAATTATATGTCTAGCAAAAGGTGAGCAGGAGCTCATTTTAAATAACACACTCTGATGCAATTACAAACTATAAAAGAGCATGTAATATTGCAATTTGATAGAGCGAGGTCATATAGATCTAACATTTGCTACTGGCATATGCAAATGTGGTCACTAGAAGCACCTAAATTGATTGGCTTGGACAATTTCAAAGATTCAGTTCCTTTTACTGACAATCATAAGGCTGAATACGGCATCTCTGCCAGGCCTAATACTACATTTGTCACATGTAAGGACATGGAAGATGATAATAGGCACAATAGGCACAATAGTTTGTGGAGTAAGTGAACATTTTTATGAGTAGGATGTGGAGAAGGGAAGTGTTTGGAACAATGACCAGAGTCAGTTCCAGTATGAAATGTCTTCATCATCAACACTGCCTCACAGAGGAGAGACAACTACGGCTATTTTGTACATCTGTAGATCTACCCACTCTGTCTTCAGGCCACGAGTGGCCTACCGGGACCATCCGACAGCCGTGCCATCCTCATTGGAGGATGTGGATAGGAGGGGCGTGGGGTCAGCACACCACTCTCCCGGTCGTTATGATGATGGTATTCTTGACCGAAGCTGCTAGTATTCTGTCAAGTAGCTCCTCAATTGGCATCATGAGGCTGAGTGCACCCCGAAAAATGGCAACTGCACATGGTGGCCTGGATGGTCACCCATCCAAGTGCCGACCACACCCGATAGCGCTTAACTTCGGTGATCTCACAGGAACCGGTGTATCCACTGTGGCAAGGCCACTGCCCACAGATACATAATTAATGTGGCTTTATCAGAGACAGACAGACCAGCAGACAAGTTGTACATATGTTTTCAAGAGGTACAAGGCACTTTCCACTCAAATATTTCAAAGAAACTCGAAAGAGCCTGCCCATGAAACATTCATGTGAAGGCAAGTAAAAGTGGAAAAATGACTAAAGAACACATGAAACGTTTTCTAATTTGAGTCCTTGACAAACATGTAACAAGTGAAAAAGAGCCTATTGCTGTGTGATTTCTGGTCAGGTCATACAGGTCATACCCTTCTAGATGCAAGTTTTTCAAACAAAGACCTTATGCTGAAGAGATTGCCACCAAAAACAAAAAAATATTCCCAGTCATATAATGTTTACTTCTTTCAGCAATATAATCTATATCTCAGAAGGGCTGCTGATTTTATAAGACTACAATGTGCCAAACCACAAGTGAAGATACATGACCATTGTTTCACCATCAAACTTCACTCTGTGATTTACAATCAATTTTGTGCACCAATGTGTATGCCTATGTTGCAATATGCTTGGTGAAAGACAGGTTGATATACCTATATCATCATTTGAAAATGTAATTAACGTGGCTGTTCATACTGGATTGCCTGAATGTGGAAGTGATTTTGAATGTTAAAATGTGGCTTTAGTGAGGTGTACACATTGCTTTCTTACACTTTGTTTTAATCACTTCATCAAGATCCCACATCTGTATTATGAGGACTAATATAAGCACTATCAGGTGTGTAGGATAAGTGTGTTTTGCACTATCAAATTACTTTAAGCATTGGGTTTTTGGCACTGTTGACAGAAAATGTAATGATACACTAATTTTATTGAATTATGTATAATTTCCCTCCTATGGTATTGGCATCTTGTTACTTTGTTTCTCTCTATTAAAATGACACTTATGGCAGAATGCAATGTTTTATGTGGAAATGGCTCAGACCATTGTTCTTTTTATTTTTTATTTTTTTATGATAGAGTGTTATTTAGTGTGGTTTCATGCAGTTCCAAGCATTCATCATCAAATGTGTTCCTTGACAGTGTAGTGTGGTATTCCAAAACTGCCAAAATATTACAGCAGAGCTCCACCATGAAGGTGATGTCCATGAACAGAATGGACAGGCACCAGGAGCCAATGCCTGCACCAGGGCCATGCAGTGTTCCCCTCCCCCACCACCAATACAGCACTCATTTCCAGAGGCACATGACTGGCCCACCTGCAGAGGTGATCAGTGGTCCAGTGGCTACATAGACATGCAGAACATGGCATCCCTACACCTCGCCTGAAGGTGCTGGTTGTGAAACTAACTGAAACATTGTGACAAGGTTATGCCACCACTCAGCTTATTACCCGAGAAGATTTTATCATTGGAATACACTGAGAAAGCCTGCAGTCTACATCTACACCATTACTCCACAAGCCACCTGATGGTCAGTGGTGCAGTATACTTTGGCTACCACTAAGTGGTCCCCCCTTCCTTGCTTCACTTGTGAGCAGCATGTGGGAAGATTGATTGCCGATAAGCTTCTGTATTACTTTTAATCTCTCAGATTTTCTTATAATGGTCATTTCGTGAGATATTTGTGAGAGGGAGTAATATGTTGTCCAACTCTTCCCGGAAAGTGTTCTCTAGAAATTTCAATAGTAAAACACTCTGTGACATGCAATGCCTCTCTTCTATCATCTTCCACTGGAGTTTGTTGAGCATCTCTGTAACACTCTTGCATCAACAAAATGATCCCTTGACAAAATGCACTACTCCTCATTGGATCTTCTCTATCTCTTCTATCAGTCATAACTGGTAAATGTCCCATATTGATGACTGATATTAAAGAACAAATGCCTTGTAAGCCAGTTCTTTCATGGATGAGTAATATTTCCAGAAGATTTTTCCTACGGATCTAAGTCCAGCATCTGTTTTCCCTGCTATTTGTTTTATGTGGTCATTCCACTTAAGGCCACTCTTCTAAATATTTTATGGTAGATACTGTTTCCAGAAATTTATCATCAATAATGTAGTTGTACAGTAGTGGATTTCTTTTCCTATGTGTGTGCAGTATGTTACATAACCTCTGCTCTGTATTTTTTAACCCATATGTGATAGATTCTCAGGGTCATGTGGAATTATTTTTAAGGTATCTGAAAGAGAATAAGGGGGGGGTGGGGGGAGAGGGAGGGAGGTTGAAGTTGGAAGTGAGTCATGAGATATCCCTAGACTGGCAAGTCAAAAGAGGGCTCTTCATGAAAGGTTGGTGTTCAGATATGAAACCTGCTCTGTCACACATCTTAAACTTATCGCAAATCGTTTGCACTGACCTGAATATGAATTAAATATATTACTATTACAGCTTTCATATGAAATGCCTCATATCTATATCTAATGAGCATGTTTTGAATCAAATATTCAATCCCTAACTTTACATCATCTATGTTCATTATAATGTAAACTCAGAATCCAATTAAACTTCATGAATCACAATAAATAACAAATAAGTTATACTTACTGTACCATATAAATACAGTAATATGGTTGATAGAGCCATTCGGGAATGAACATAATACTGAAATTTTTGAACTGGAGATCCATTTGTTGAAAACAATATGAATAAGTAGGAAAGGAAAATGTACAAATAGCTGACAAATGTAACAGGACAAAGGATAAGTTACTCACAACAATGGCACTAAAGAAAGTATACTGAATACATTTTATGGTTCAATATAAGGCAGTAAAGGTCTGATGGTTATTGTAAACATAAACTCTGATGGGATTAAGAGAAGAAATGAATTTCTGATCAATACTTATAAGCAGTTGAAATAGTTTGCAAACTGTAGACGACATGCTTACAGTTTTAAACAATATCAAATTACTGCAACAATTGTACAGAACTGACTGAAAATGTCTTGGAAATACCATTTAAACAGAGAACTGGAGATCATTATAACAACATTAAGCAATGATTATTCATCAAATGAATTTCATTTTGTTTCCTCTGCCGTATTTTTAAAATGAAGCCTATAATTGACTTTTAAGATTTTTCTTTCTGCTATATGAAGGAAACCGTACCATTCTTTTCAATTATATGATTTCATTTTTAGAAATATGAAGTATGGTATACAATTTGCCAAGGAAATTGCATCTTTTCCTGAAAAGATATGGATCATCATTTTCTTTACTTTGGCACATAAACATGTATTTCTACAATTGTAGCAATCAACCAACAGTATTGAGTCACATCTTCACAGTCTGTACTCACTATTTTCCAAAATAACTCTGAAAATGAAGACAAAAAAACCTAATACTGGTAAAATAGGACACAATAAGTTTTTCTGTGATTCACTTACATAATATATTTATTACCGCTTGAGAAAATAACTAAATTTTTTCCTGCACATACCATTTTTAAAATCAGATGAACCAAGGAATAAGACAGAATGTAAACTGTCACTACATATAAACCATACATAAATGTGTCATGGGAATAACTTAGACAGGCCATTTATATGGCATGATAGTGCAAGGAAACGGCTGTTCAAAGATGATAAAACTTCTTTGTTTAAAGATTTCATATAATTTAACTACACTATGTGATCAAAAGTAGCCAGACACCTGGCTGAAAATGACTTACAAGTTTGTGGTGTCCAACATCGATAATCCTGCAATACAGATTGTGTTGGCCCTCCCTTAGCATTGATGACAGCTTCCACTCTCGCAGGCATATGTTCAATCACGTGCTAGAAGGTTTCTTGGGGAATGGCAGCCCATTCTTCAGGGAGTTCTTCACTGAGGAGAGGTATCGATGTTGGTTGGTGAGTCCTGGCACGAAGTTGACATTCCAAAAGTCCCAAAGGTGTTCTATAGGATTCAGTCAGGACTCTGTGCAGGCCAGTCCATTACAGGGATGTTATTGTCTTGTAACCACACCGTCACAGTCCGTGTATTATTAACAGGTATGTGATCGTGTTGAACCATCAGTGTAAGCCTGTGCTGTGATAGCACCATGCAAAACAACAAGGGGTGCAAGCCCCCTCCATGAAAAACACAACCACACCACAACACCACTGCCTCTGAATTTTACTGTTGGCACTACACACACTGGCAGATGAGATTCACTGGGCATTCACCATACCCACACCCTGCCATCATATTGCCATATTATGTACTGTGATACATCACTCCACACATTTTTCCACTGTTCAAATTGTCTAATGTTTACACTCCTTACACCAAGTGAGGCATCATTTGGCATTTACTGGGAAGATATGTGGCTTATAAGTAGCTGCTCGACCATGAAATCCAAGTTTTCTCACCTCCCACCTAACTGTCATAGTACTTGCAGTGGTTCTTATGCAGTTTGGAATTCCTGTGTGATGGTCGGGATAGGTGTCTGCCTATTACACATTACGACCCTCTTCAACTGTGGGTGGTCTCTGTCAGTCAACAGATGAGGTCAGCCTGTACACTTTTGTACTGTATTTGTCCCTTTACATTTACACTTCACTATCACATTGTAAACAGTGGACCTATGGATGTTTGGGAGTGTAGAAATCTCATGTACACATGTATGACACAAGTGACACCCAATCACCTGAACACATTCAAAGTCTGTGAGTTCCGCAGAGCACCTTGCAGTAGGTGGCAGCACTATGCACTTAACATGAAAAATGTGTGTTTTGGGGGTTGTCCGGATACTTTTGATCACATAGTGTATATCCTTCTTTCTGACCATTCAGGCCGCGCCACTGAAAACTATATATGTACTGTATTACTTTCATACTACACATTATTTGCAGAAAGAATGTTGAATCCATTAAGACAACAAAAAGATAAATATTACTAGACCAAAAATAATTATTGCCTGGTGAAACAATATTTATTGTCATTAATAGATGGATTGTTTCACTTGTAGGTATTTGAGGAGAGTATTGTAAAAAATCTTTTTTTCTAATATAGTCAATAGATATACATTGAACTAGAGGTTATCAGAATTTTGTTTAAGACACAAAAATCTGTATACAAAAAGCTGGTCTCATTATGATATTTTACAAAAAAATTTAATGTAACATATACTGAGAATATTTGTCACTTATTGGGCACCTCTTCGTGCATGAAGCTACATTTAACAACACAAAAAGAAATAATTTCATGCATGTGGAATTATAAAACCCACATTTCACCAGCAATTGCTGTATAATTTTTTAAAAGTATGATTGTCTTTTACATCTTATTGAAAGCATGACATGATTTGTACTGGTGTTGAAGCAAGGAACACTAACATTTGCCTTTCCTTTTATGTGCACAGATGACTTCAAGTTTGCCTCCTACTACGACAACTGGCAACCCTTTAAGCAGTGCTCTGAGTCGCATTAGCACTGAATACCGGCTACAGTTTGCGTGGCCCCGTGGGGGTCGCACCAAGACAGACATTATGTCAACTGTTCCAGGCAATGCAGCTAGTGGTCCACCTAGAAAATCTCTCTCTATGGGTGCCATACGTTCTACTGGACCTGCACCTGTCCACAAGAAACGAAGTGCAGACTTTGATCGTGGTGATGAAGGTAAGTACACATTATTTATTTGTTTATTATGAGTGGCAGTGATAGTAAAACTGTGACTTACTTTTATGAGTAACTTTAATATAATTGTTGAAAAATTTACTTTTATGAATAACTTTAATATAATTGTTGAAAAGTATGTCATTTTACAACTGGGAAACATTTTAATCACTCATGACTTACATGTCTCATATTTATTCATTGTTACTGATTCCTGTAAATATTTTTTTTTTAATTGTGTGTAAGTAATACTGTCTGTGAAAGCAGTTATCTGATTGGGAAAATATCTGTGTTAGAAGGGGGAATATTATCTGTCTGCTGTACAATGATGCCGCTTTAGACATGCATGCATGCAGATAATCAGCAGCTGAGGTATAAATTACACACAGAAGTAGCAAGGTTATGTACAATTATATCACAGAGCTGGTCATGTTCAAACACACTCATTATGCTATTTATTTTTAGTTGATGCACAACATAAGTTTGCCATGCATTTTATGCCTGAATTCCATTTGCAAACATAAGGGTGTCAGGAAAGTGTGTGTGTGTGTGTGAGAGAGGAGGAAACTTCATGGCTTGGGTGAGGGGGGGCAGTTATACCCCACTCCCAGTACATATATGAGTGTGCGCGCGCGCTCGTGTGTGTGTATGTGTGTGTGCGTGTGTGTGTGTCACCATTCTTCCTGCTTTTAATGTTTACATTTTAAGTTCTATTTTAACAGCATAACATTAGATATGATCTTTGGCCTGAGGCTTGTACATCCGATTTCTGTTAATTATTATGGCTCCTTTGTGTCAGTCAGTCCTGCATTATTAAGATCCATGCCTATTTTCCAATTTCTGCAGTTATCAGATTACTTTCTAGTACAAAACTATGTTTATAGTTATTTTGTATAATTTCTCTATCCTAATATTGTATAATTTCTCTATCTTAAAGCTATATTCATTTTTGTTTGAATCCTCAATATTTTTATTTTTCATATGAGTGATATGCACTGTCTAAACCTGTTGTTGGTCTGTAATTTCATGTTTCTTCTGCACTAACACCAATGTCTACTTGTTGCACTGCATATATGTTGGTACTGAACAAATTACATCTTAGTTGCATTACATTTTTCGGTAATTAGTTAGACCAGTGGTTATGTCTCTTGTGGTGTTACCTGTTTGGTGACACTATTTCAATCACATCTACACTGCCTGGACAAAAGTGTTTGGACACCCCTATGTAATCACTAGATATCACAAGAGGCAGATCTTCCAGTACAAAAGAAATGGGTAGTATTGTGTTGTCAATAGAGGATCACTAACAGTGGACTGGGTGGGGCAGGAGAACTCAGTGACTTGAACATGGACTAGTCATTGGATGTCATCTGAGTAAAAGATCCATTGGTGACATTTCAACCCTTCTAAAGCTGCCCAAGTTCACTCTTGCTGATGTGTCTGTGAAGTGGAAATGTGAAAGAATAACCATAGCTAAACCAAGGCGAGGTAGACCTCACGTGCTGATGGACAGAAGCCATCAAGCAACTGCAGAGAGTGGTAGTAAAAAATCACATGAAATCAACAGAAGGAATCAGTCATGACTTCCAGAGTGCTACCAGCAGTTCAGCTAGCATAATGACTGTGTGTATGGAGTCAAAAAGTTCGGCATACAATGCCCAAGCAGCACCTCACACGACTCATTTACATAGTCAGTGCTAAGCAGTGCTCGAGGTCCTGTTAAAAGTGACATCACTGAACAGTGAATGACTGGAAACAAGTGATTTGGAGTGATGAATCACCTTATACCCTGTGGAAATTTGATGGAAGTATTTGGGTTGGACCTGCCATCATATCTAGTGCCAACAATGAGGTGGTGTTATGGAATGGGGATGTTTTTTGTGGTTAGGGTATACTCCCCCTTTTGCACTTGTGAAAACACCAAATGTGGAAGGATTTGGAAACGTTGTACAGCATTATGTACTGCATACAGCAGAGTAACATCTCAGAGATGATGAATGTTTGTATCAGCATCTTAGTGAACCCTTTAATAAAGCAACATCTGTGAGGGAATGATTTGAGGACAATAACATTCCTGAGATGGACTGGCATGCCCTGAGTCACGTGCTGAACCCAATGGAATCCCTTTGGGATGAGTGAGTGACGTTACTTCGCTCCAGGTGCTCCAGACCCCAGCATATGACATCACTAACACTAAAACACTTAATGGCTTTTGTACTCGAACCAATGTCATATTTAATTACAAACTGTGTAGGAAAGTTAATCCAACAGCAATAGAGAGTTTTTTATACCTTGTCAAGGAACAAGAGTGGCAGGATGTTTATAGTGCCGATAACATAGATGATAAATACAATGCTTTCGTTAACACATTTCTCATGCTCTTTGAGAGTTACTTTCCATTAGAACATTCTAAACAGGGTACTAGCAATAATGGGCAGCCCAGGTGGCTGACTAGTGGCATAAGGATATCATGTAGAACAAAGCCAGAATTATATCAAAATGTTAGAAGTAGTCACAATCAAGCTACAGTAGCCCATTAGAAACAGTATTGTAAGGTGCTTAAAAATGAGATTAGGAAGGCAAAGAGGATGTGGTATGCAAATAGAATAGCTAATTCACAGGAGAAAATGAAAACCATGTGGTAAGTTGTGAAGGAACTGTGTGGTCAGCAGCACAAGGTCAACGATATAAAGTCAGTTCACAGTAAAAGTATTTCTGTTACTGATAAATCAGATATATGTACAGTATTTAACAATCATTATCTGAGCATTGCTGGTGAATTAAATAAAAATTTAGTTTCTACAGGAAATCATACAACTTTCTTGGCAAATGCCTTTCCGAGATTGATGTCTGAAATACTCCACTGTGATACAGGCAAGAGGGAGATTGAGTCAATAATTAAATCACTGAAGACTAAGAACTCTCATGGTTATGATGGACTGTCTAGCAGAATATTAAAGTACTGTGCTGCACATTTTAGCTCTGTGTTTAGCCATATTTGTAATTTTTCCTTTAGGAATGGTCAGTTTTCTGAGCGATTGAAGTACTCAGTAGTAGAGCCACTTTACAAAAAGGGAGAAAGGTATAATGTAGATAATTTTAGACCTATTTCTATGCCAACAGAGTTTGCAAAAGTTATTGAAAGGGCTATGTATGTAAGGATAATTGATCATTTTACACTCCTGGAAATGGAAAAAAGAACACATTGACACCGGTGTGTCAGACCCACCATACTTGTTCCGGACACTGCGAGAGGGCTGTACAAGCAATGATCACATGCACGGCACAGCGGACACACCAGGAACCGCGGTGTTGGCCGTCGAATGGCGCTAGCTGCGCAGCATTTGTGCACCGCCGCCGTCAGTGTCAGCCAGTTTGCCATGGCATACGGAGCTCCATCGCAGTCTTTAAGACTGGTAGCATGCCGCGACAGCGTGGACTTGAACCGTATGTGCAGTTGACGGACTTTGAGCGAGGGCGTATAGTGGGCATGTGGGAGGGCGGGTGGATGTACCGCCGAATTGCTCAACACGTGCGGCGTGAGGTCTCCACAGTACATCGATGTTGTCGCCAGTGCTCGGCGGAAGGTGCACGTGCCCGTCGACCTGGGACCGGACCGCAGCGACGCACGGATGCACGCCAAGACCGTAGGATCCTACGCAGTGCCGTAGGGGACCGCACCGCCACTTCCCAGCAAATTAGGGGCACTGTTGCTCCTGGGGTATCGGCGAGGACCTTTCGCAACCGTCTCCATGAAGCTGGGCTACGGTCCCGCACACCGTTAGGCCGTCTTCCGCTCACGCCCCAACATCGTGCAGCCCGCCTCCAGTGGTGTCGCGACAGGCGTGAATGGAGGGACGAATGGAGACGTGTCGTCTTCAGCGATGAGAGTCGCTTCTGCCTTGGTGCCAATAATGGTCGTATGCGTGTTTGGCGCCGTGCAGGTGAGCCCCACAATCAGGACTGCATACGACCGAGTCACACAGGGCCAACACCCGGCATCATGGTGTGGGGAGCGATCTCCTACACTGGCCGTACACCTCTGGTGATCGTCGAGGGGACACTGAATAGTGCACGGTACATCCAAACCGTCATCGAACCCATCGTTCTACCATTCCTAGACCGGCAAGGGAACTTGCTGATCCAACAGGACAATGCACGTCCGCATGTATCCCGTGCCACCAAACGTGCTCTAGAAGGTGTAAGTCAACTACCCTATCCATCAAGATCTCCGGATCTGTCCCCCATTGAGCATGTTTGGGACTTGATGAAGCGTCGTCTCACGAGGTCTGCACGGCCAGCACGAACGCTGGTTCAACTGAGGCGCCAGGTGGAAATGGTATGGCAAGCCGTTCCACAGGACTACATCCAGCATCTCTACGATCGTCTCCATGGGAGAATAGCAGCCTGCATTGCTGCGAAAGGTGGATATACACTGTACTAGTGCCGACATTGTGCATGCTCTGTTGCCTGTGTCTATGTGCCTGTGGTTCTGTCAGTGTGATCATGGGATGTATCTGACCCCAGGAATGTGTCAATAAAGTTTCCCCTTCCTGGGACAATGAATTCACGGTGTTCTTATTTCAATTTCCAGGAGTGTATATCACACAATTTGCTATGAAATGTACAGTTTGGCTTTAGAAGTCGTTTAACAACTGAAAATGCTATATGTATTCTCTTTACTCTGTTAGGTACTGGATGGGTTAAACAAAAGGTTTCGAATGCTGGGCATATTATTTTTTGATTTAACTAAGGCATTTGATTGTGTTGATCACAAAATATTGCTCCGGAAGTTGGACCATTATGGAATACGAGGAGTAGCTCACAATTGGTTCACCTATTACTTTAGCAACAGGCAGCAAAAGGTCATTATTCACAATGTTGATAATGGCTGTGATATGGGGTCTGAGTGGGGTACTGTCAAGTGGGGAGTGCCCCAGGGATCAGTGTTGGGGCCACTCCTCTTCCTTATTTATATAAGCGTTGTGCCCTCTAGTATTACGGGCAACTCTAAAATATTTCTGTTTGCTGATGACACTAGCTTGGTAGTAAAGGATGTTGTGTGCAACATTGGCTGGGTTTCAAATAGTGCAGTACATGACCTCAGTTCATGGCTTGCAGACAATAAATTAATGCTAAACAGTTAAAATTTCTAGGTGTTCATATAGATAGTAAGCTGTTGTGGAAAGCCCACTTTCAGGATCTTGTTCAAAGACATAATACTGCCATTTTTACTATTTGAATGGTATCAGAAGTGAGTGATCGTTTGACATGAAAATTAGTCTACTTTGCTTATTTTCATTTGCTATTGTCGTATGGTATTATATTTTGGGGTAACTTTTCCCATTCTAAAAGCATATTTTTTGGCTCAGAAGTGGGCGGTTCGGGCAGTAAGTGGTGTGAGTTCATGAACCTCTTGTCGACCTCTGTTCACAAATCTGGGTATTTTGACATTGTCCTCTCAAAACGTAAATTCCATTTTGTCATTTATTGTTATTAATATTTGTTTATTCCCAAGAATAAGTAGCTTTCACTTGGTCAATACTTGGCAGAAATCAAAAGTGCATTTGGATCGGACTTCCTTAACTCTTGTGCAAAAAGGTGTGCAGTATACTGCTGCATTCATTTTCAATAAGCTGCCACTCTAATTAAAAAATCTTAGCAGTAATCCATGCACTTTCAAATTGAAACTGAAGAATTTCCTCATGGGCCACTCCTTCTATTCTGTCTAGGAATTCCTTGAAAAATTAAGCTGATAGCGTTTACTTAAACTTATGGACTGACTTTTTTAAGGTTCATGAACATTTTTTTGATCTTTTATTACATTTATGTTGTAATTTCATATACTGACATGTTCCATGACCTTGGAGATTTGCTCCTCAATTTGTTCCTACGGAACTGGACAAGTAAATAAATAAATAAACTACCCTTCTCAGTTTCAGCTCTTGAGCAAGAATGGGCTGCCATTCCTCCACATTCAGATACCTCTTTGAAAGTGTCCCCAGCAGAATTCAAATGGTCCACTAATAGGTGTCCAGATACTTTTGATCAGATAGTGTATGTTAATCACTCTGTCTTCAGCAACGATTTTCCTAGCCCTGAATTGGTACATGATGATTGTGAAATTTGTGACATCAAGAAAGTGAAGCACACCAGATAAAAATTTATTCAACTGCAGGAGATGTCACACTAATATTCTTTAACACCTCATCTAGCTATGATAATGGTGTCAGTTTTGCTCAAAAGACAGTCCACATCTTTCTTCAGGTATTCCATATTCAGCAAAGCCTCTCATTGATTACATCTTATAGAGCAGTCCTGGCCAAGATTTGTGCTCCCAGAGTGTGCTCGCACTCTGCGAGTGGAGCCGAGTCTGCACAGCAGTCCGGCTTCCCCAACCATTGCATTGCTCCGAGCAGGTGTTTTGTGAGATGCTATTTACTGAAGACTGTGTATGCAGGAAACTAAGGAGGATGTGTTTGCAAAACAGTGTGACTACTTCTAAAAGGCAAATATTGCAGCATGCTTTTATAAGGAGGACTTTATTAATAATGTTTATTTTCTACTTTTTATTTTTCTGTCAAAGCAGTAATTTTATCACTTAATTCAATAAGTACATTAGACATTACTAATACAGTAAGCAGAGCTACAAAAGCTTTATATGTATGCCTTTAACATTAAGTTGTGATATTTATAATTTTTTACGCATTTCTATTTTAGATATGTAATACAAGGTGTTACACAGATTAAAATCTGTTAAACCTGAGAGTTGGTGGGACTTTCTCAAATTTATATTATAAAAAGTGTTAAACCAAACATTGAAATAACTTTAGCAACTGGTCTGTGCAGTCAAATATTTCGTTCTTGGTTTAAGATTTTATAAATCTTGTAAATTCCTGGACTGGACAAACAGTTCGTTGAGCGAGGTGCTATGCTGTACATCAATCAGGTCCAGTCAGAGACAATGAGGAGATATGTCAACAGTCAAAAGTGAGAACTGTTTGTCAAATAAATTGGAATCAGTCTTCAATGTGCAAAGTCTCAGAAACTCTTTGAGAATGCATGGTGAAATGTTTCAGTTATTGAAACAAAATCAGTCATGTCTGATCTACAAATGCCTGCCTTAAGTTCCAGAAAATGTTTCAGGTCATGAAACTGAAGATGATTTTTCCATAAGATTAATTTCTGTTTCATAACATCAATCTTGTTTGACATATCTGTTACCAAATGATTCCTCTCTTGCATTAAAAGACTTAATGAAATCAAACAGTATGTGATGCACATCATAAAAGATTCTGTCACTGCTTTATTTACTCTAATTTACCCTAACATGACCATCTTAAGTTCCACCAGCATTCACTATCATTCATCAGAAGGCTAGTGCATCATATCATATTTGTGGCTGGATTTGTAGTGATGTTCCAATAAAAGTGAAGCAGTTCACATTCAAGCATTGAATGATGTGGTTTCTCCGCATTTTTTTTTTCTTTTCAGACAAGTGCATAGATGCCATGCTATTCTTAATGCAGAGTGTAAATCTAATTTAACGCCAGTGGTATTGTTGGCAAAATATGACTAGCACACTGAATTGCTCTAGCAGCCTTTTCCTGTTCCTCGTTGCTCCTCAACCCCACTCACCACTGCATTCAGAGTGCTAGCCAGGAGTGTGCCTAGAGTGCCCACACTCACAGAGTGGTATTTGGCCAGGTCTTTTATAGAGCCTTACAATATAAACCCAAAAGAAATAGGGATATAAGATGGCCAGTTAAAAGATGAAACTGGGGTCAGAATAGGTTTAAAGAAGAAGAGCTACCAAATTGCAAGGATGTAGACTGGTACATTTCACCAACTGTTTCAAATATTCCCATATACAATTAAGATAAGGTGATTTTGCTCAATCAGACAAGGTGTCATAGGGTGCCTAGGGTGCCTGTGTGCTTGTCAAACTAGGAAGGTATACATGCTGCTTTATGAATGAGGTTGTTCGTCACCCTTGGGAGATAGAAGTGTTCACAGCACACTCAGCATAAAGATGTAGAAGAAAGGGCAACACCTGTTACTGAGACATTGAAATAAATACCATAGTTCGTATTCACAGTAAGCTTAATGGTATGAAACATGCCTCCAAAAGATGACATACCACAAGTGACCTGAACTACACCTTCCACATACTGTGGGTTAAACACCTCATTTGGCTGTTAGTGCACTTAATGTCTTGCATCACTTGAAAAGAGCATAATTGTGACTTACTGGACCACAATACATGCCTCCAGTCCACTACTGTTCAGTTTCTGTGTTGTTTGGTCCATTGAAGATTTGTAGCTTTCAGTGCTGCTGTTACCAATGGCTTTTTGCGAATTGCCTGACTCCGTATGGCTATTAATGCAGTTCCCTTCAAAATACTCACTTATAAACTGGTTGACATGGATCTGCATTCACAGAAACCAGTAATTCTTGTCAGGTTTGAACCAGTTGTTATTGATAATGCCTAAATCTCATCTCTGGTCCAAATCAGTTATAATCTTTTTACGATCACTGTTCTTACCTCAGGTTACATGGCAGTGAATGGCACACAATTATTTATATACACATTGGGCAGGGCAGTCCCTACTGAAGCCCTAATAAATGAGGCAACTTCACTGTCAGTGTGATCATAAGCATGTCCAAGCACAATAGTTCCATTCTACTTTTATGTCACTTCTCCACATCAATCGTTCTTACTGTGTGCTAATTCCATAGAACTGACTGACACATAAACACCACTGCCATGACTTATGGCAATACTGGAGGGTCAAATAAACAACTGGTATCAGTTCTACACCACCTGCACCACTCCAATGTGATCAGTGTGCTCCTTCAAGAGGTTGACAAATCTCTTCTTCACTGAGCTTACATGTCATAGCACACCCTTAAGATATCACAGTCAAAATCTTGAATTTGCATATGAGTGACATGGCAAGTTTGATGGCAAACATTACATTAGCATAACTTGATCAATTAACAATTCTTAAAATTTTTGATAAAATTTTAAGCATTTTGTGCTTAAAAGAGAGGGAAGAAAGTTAATCAGACGAAACATGGAAGAACATGGCTATGGCTTGACAAGGTTTCAGATAATATTGACCATTAAGTATGGAAATGGAAGGCAGTTGCAAACAATGTAATTATTACAAAGGGAAGGTATGTAAATATAGTGATAAGGCTTTGAACATTTTTGGTTAGTGTATCCAAAAGTCAGATGGCAGTGTTGGTAACCTTAAAAATAGGGTCCAGGGTGCTTCCACAGTTAACTGACTGCAACAGTGCCCTGCCACAGCATGGGTTGTGTTGGTAGCATTCTTGATGAGTTCACCACAACAATTTTGATCTGTTGATGAAATCAAGGCTTTGTAACATCTCGTAGAGCAGGCTGTGTTCACTTCGTCTGTGGTCATTAGTAGAGTCAGTTGATCAGTTTTCTGCAGTCATGTGTTCAGCAGTCAGATTACTTTGAAGTGAAATTTTGGTGATCTTCAGTGTCTTAGTCAAGTAATGTGCTTTTAGGTAACTGACCATGCTATTAAGATTGGGTTAACTTTCAACCCCTTTGGATGCTGTCCAGCACAGTGACAGATGCACATGACCTACACACCATCAATTTCTGTTGATACTTATGCATATGAATTAGCAGTTATTATGCGATGTTTCAGTTGTGGTATGAAATGGAATTTGTTGTTATTTTATCACTTATCTTTCATTTCGCTTCACTTATTTACTCACATGTGATGAACTTCATTATTCTCTGGATTCCAAAATAACTGCACTAGTTGCCTTCCCAATGCTGTATGTGAATTTATTCTTGTTGGATGCCTGAGTACATTGATAACTAGTTTGTAATGACCTTCTGCCCTTCCCCAAACTGTGTTGTATGAGAAATCCTGGTTGACATAATCAGGAAACTTTATTAGAACAGATGTTAGTGACAAATCTGATTCAGAATTTTTGTGCAGAGATTTATTAACCTGGGAACTATGTATAGGAGCAACACACCACAAAATGAATTTTAAGTGACAGATTAGATACCTGAAAATATTCATACAGTTAAGATTAGAGAACTGTACCTCATGGACTCTGGCTAAAAAAGGGGCATGGAATCAAAGAGGACCTTAATGTGTTCTGAGAAAAGCTCTCACATAATTTTCTACACGTAGGGTGAGACAGCCATAAATTTGTTGATCATTGTAATAGTTACACCACAGTTGAGGTGGTAGTATTGCAATATCATTCAAACTCTTGCTTACATGCAAGTCAACAAAGAGTCAACAGTGTTTTATTTATTTATGTTTGTTAATTTAGCTCTTTTTTTTATCATATGCAGTACAGCACACAGGAGGATATGAAAATTGGCTTAAATCTATTATTTCTGCAATAACATAATCAAAAAAGATGTAGGCCTACATATTACAAAGTACAAATATATGTATGAGGGATGTTCAAAAGAAAAGATATGAAACAACATTGTGGTTATAATTGGAGTCTTTGATCAAATGTAATCACCAGAGGCCTGAGCACAACTGTCCCACTGTTCAACTAGTTGAAGGATTCTGTGTTGCCCGAATCCCTGTACCTGTGACAACAGCCAGTCCTCTACTGTATTCTTCAGTTCATCATCCAAGTCAAAGTGCTTCCCTTTGAGATGTTTTATAGTGGACCAAACATAGGGTGACATGTCCAGGCTGTAGGGTGATTGCTCAGTCTGTTCACACTTGAACTTGGCCATTACACCTTGTGTGACCTTAGAGACGTATGCATATGTGTTATCATGCAACAGAATCACTCCCTCCCTAGGTAGCCTAGGCCATTTGCTCCTGATGGACTTGTGTAGCTATAGAATGTCTCACAGTACATGTCACAGTTAATGGTTTTTCCATGCTTGAGGAATTCAGTGATGACATATGCTTCCATAGCATGCTCTCCTGCTTTATCTCAGGCTTGAAATGATGGCACCAGTTATTTCCACCAAAAATGATCAACTCCAGAAAAGTAGGATCTTCATTATACTGGAACACATGTTGCAATGGTAGCCCCATGTGCAGTTACTTTTGTGGTTCACTGAGCTTCTTCAGAAGGCATTACATGCACACCTTCCAGTAACCACAGCTGTCTTGCACAGTTGTCTACACTGTTCCAACAGTGGCCCCCAGTATCACTGCCAACATTTGCATTGTTGTGCATTGATTACATCTCACCAGGTTGTTCATTTTCTCAATGAGTTTGACTGTGATTACCATGTTTCCTTGGCCTAGTCTCGGGTCATTACTCAAACACTCCCAGCCTTCACAAAAACGGGCACTCCATTTTCTGACTGACTTGTCAGACACAGAGTCTCCTCCATATACAGCTGCCATCTGGCAGTTTAACCCCTTTCATAGTCCAAAATCTGATAATGCCTCACTACTACTCAACTGTCAAATTTTGCAGTGTGAATGTACCTTGCCATGTCAAATGGATATGACACACAACTACCTGTTTCTCTCCTCTGTCATGGGCACAAATCCATGCCATATACTAAATTCACATCCCTAGAAGTCTTGCAGCATTATCCGAAAGTGGTATTTGCAAATTTCAACCAATTTGTTTCTTATGACATTTCATACATTTTCATTTGAATACTCCTTACACATTGAAGTTCATGTACTGAACAGCTGAATAGCAGCAGTGGTACTGTGGACATTCAACTTTCAATCAAGTATTGTGATTATGTATCTCCCAATTTTTTCTTAGATTACTATCATTGCCAGTTACATTTTTAATTATACAGGGAAATTATAATTAAAGTTAAACTTTCAAAACATTGTAGAAATAATATCACTGGTCAGAATGACATCAAATTGCAATGAAATATCACCAGAGAAGTGGGAATAAATGGCAGAAGAAAAGAAAAGTGTGATGGTTCTGTATGTGTCAGAATACATAAATGAAAACACCTGTCATGCGCATGACCCATTGAAGTTGGTATAGACATGCTGGGTACATGGCTTTTCCTCTTTTTGCATCTGCAATGTTCACCATGACTTCCTCAATGTAGGATCACGCTCTGCTTGTAAAGCTGTATTGTAAGAATGATGACTGTGCACACATCATTCTGCAGAAGTTCCAGACAGTGAAGGGTTCAAAAAAAGGCGTTAGTCCGATGACTGCCGTGGGTGTGTAGAAAATGATTCAGAAATTTGAAAAGACAGGTTCTTTTAGTGTGCAAACCTGATAGAGGGAGGAAATGAATTGATTTGTCATCAGTGGAAGCAGTGGCCACAGCAATGCAGGTGAATACGAGTGCTGGTGTGCAAATGTGTAGTGCACGGGGAATTGCCGAACATTGGACATACCCATGAGCACAATGCATAAAATCCTAGGAAACATCCTTCTTTACTATCCATTCAAAATTACCTAAGTGCCTTAGTTGTTTCCTGTTGGTCTGCCAGAAAGAGAGACCTTTGCTTTAGAATTTCTTGCTTGAATGGAAGTGGACAATGATTGGCCGTGGAAGATTCTGTGGACAGACAAAGCCCACATCCATCTGACTGGAAGGGTCAACATACAGAATTGTCGAATATGGGCAATGGAAAACCCACACTAAAATCAACCAGTACCACTTCATCCTGAAAAGGTCACTGTGTGGTGTGGGTTTATGGCATCATTTATCATAGGGCCATATTTTTTCAAAGAGACAGGTGCTTCTGGTCCTGTTACCTGTACCATCACTGGTAAGCACTATGAGTCTCTTTTGCACAACCACATCATTTCAGGTCTCCAACAGTGTGGATTTGTGGATGGGATCATTTTTATGCAAGATGGCACACCTCTGCACATTACAAATCCAGTTAAGCAGCTGCTGAAGTGCCATTTTGGAAATGCTAGAATTATCATCCATGATTTCCCTAGAGCCTGGCTGTCCCAATCACCTGATCTTAATCTGTGTGACTTATGGCTGTGGGGCTATCTGAAAGATGTGTTCAGTGTTCTGATTGCAAACTCAGCTGCATTGAAGGCATGCATTGGGCAACACATTCTGAACGTGACCCGGAAACACTTCGATCCGTTGTGGAACATGCTGTTTCTTGATTTCAACTTGTTGCAGAAAACGGTGGACAGCATATTGAACAAGTTTTGTGCCAGTCGCACAGAATTTAATAATCCAATTTGATTTTAATTGATGCTTTTTATGTGGGTTATAACTTCAGGAAAACTAAAAACTGATGTGAATGATGCTTTTTATGTGATTTTTGGGCTCAGGACAATTAAAAACCAATTTTTCCTATCTGATGTGATATGACCTTGCCATAGTGGATGGGCTTACGTAACTAACAGTATCACACCTGTACACCCATGCACACTGAGTTTTACAGTCTGTTTAGTGTCAAACGTACATCTTACACATTGTTGTATGATTCATTTGTCACCTGTAGTTGACCACTATTAAATTATGATGCTTACGGTGCCATCTATTGCTACATTTTGTAACTATTTATTTTTCTTCTGCTATATGTTTCCCCCCCTTCTCCAATAATATTCTGTTGCAATTTGATGTCATGTGACAAATGGTGTCATTTCTACAGCAGTTTGAAAGTTTAACCTTGATTATAATCACCCTGTACATTAGTGTGTTTATAATATACATGCATGGCAACAGCAGCACTTTAAATATTTTAAACAATTCTTTACATGAATGTCTGTCTATCTCTGCTCCTTATACTGACCCTAATGGGTTTTGGTTCTGAATGCTCTCAGAGCTGCTTCGGAAATTTACCCAGACTATGAGACTATATTTCAGATGCATATTAAAATATGCATAGCAATCACTAATTACTGACCCATCACTTATACATCCTTTAGGGACTCTTAAAGGATAACAAACTGTACTCAGTTTTGAATTGATGTATTCAATATGTTTGTCCACTTTAGGTCACTTTGTATCCATTTACCATAAAATTTTGTTTCCTCGTTATTTACACTGGGCTGATACTTGATGGTTACATCAGAGTAACACAGCATGTTATTTTAGCAGCTGAGTCCATTTGTGATTTTATACCTATATGTCTTTGCTTACTTTTTACTTGGCTGAAGTCCTTTGTTAAGTACTGGTAAGTTTCTGACCAATAGTATCCCAGGAATTTTTGATTGATTACATTTTAGACACATGTGTAATTCAAGGAACCAGTGATACCTTTCATACCTGAAGCAGGCTTTCCCATTCCTCACGTTGCCACTTGAAATGCAGTATGTAAAATTGCCTCAAGTAGGGGCAGTACATTGGGATATGAAACTTCCCTTATGTAAAGGTTGCTGGAATGGATGCACCAACAATCACACTTAACATTCATCCATGACAGCACTCCAGCACTCATCCATGGAAGCTGTAAGACTGTGGTAACCACAGCATCTAATGCATATGGGGTCATTATTATAGAATAGCTTGAAGTGGCTTGTCTGAAAACACTACAGTAAACAATACTGTTATACTATGACAATTTCATTTGAACTGACACTGATCGTCACAGACTGATAACAGTTTTCTCATTTCCATGTCATTTCACAGTTAATCATTTACTAACTTTGACAGACACTGATCTTTCAGGGCAAGCTTCAGAGCCTAGGTGTATGCCATCTTTCTGTAACATAAATCATGTATAAACTTCTGTTTATTTTAGACACTATTACATATGTGATATGATAAGAGTCAATACTGGTTTTGCCCATACATTAGCCATCTGCAGATTGTACGTGTCATAGGTGTCATTTGGCATACAAAACATTCACAACTACCACCTGTGATGTATAGAAACTGAAGATAGCTAATGAATGGCCAAGGCTAGTGATGACTATTACTTTATTATAAATGTGAATATGCCTAAAGCAAAAATAAAGGTGTATAATTCATCAGTCACTCCACTGACAGAAAGTCATTTTTTCCTAAATCACTTATTGATGCCACACACACTGCTCTAGATATCCTCCAGATTTGGATTTATTCGGCTACTCTTTTTGGGTGTTGCAATTTTCTCAAACCTCATGGTATATTCCACAGAGTCTTCCATCTATTGTTAATTAAATTAATTGTAAAATCACACAATATTCGCTTTTGTATGTAAGAGTTGAGTAGTGTTTACAGTATTGTTCTCAATTTTGTAATTGTAATTGTTGTATAAATGAGTACTAGCACCCTACATAATGACTACATGGTTCTTCTTATTAAATTCTCCCTTAAAAAGCCTATAATGTTGATATTGTGTGAGAAAGCTGTCAGAACCATGCCATGATTGCAGCCATGTGCAAAATTTTTTTGTCTATTTCCAAGTATATTAAGTACATTTTATTATTTTGTCTGTTAATTTGCAGTCGGTGTTCTGAGATTACATGTGATCTGGCCAGTTTGACCAATACCAATTTATCTGGAAATACCTATATCTGCAATTTACAGCTTATGACATTACATTTCAGTGCTAGCTAAAATCTTCCAAAGGTAGGGAGCTACTGGTTGGTGGGAATGAGGTACGTCCTGTCTAGCACGATAGCCACTGGTGTGGGAAAGCATTTTAGGGGCCAAGAGTGATGGTTAAGAGTTTGGGAAGTCCCAGAGACAGATGCTAATATGACCCATGTCCTTAGAAAACAGAGAAAGTCAAGTATTACAAAACTACCTCTGTTTACAACAAGATATGAACTACAGTCTACAAATGAAATTAGCACACTGATTGCTCTATATCAGTGTGACAAGTGCAGTGAGACTAAGGACTCATCTGAACATCAGAAACTCTGCATGCCACAAGAAATTTAATTGAATTTTATATTATTGTTCACAATGTAATTTTATTGCATAACAAAACATGATAAGGACACCAGTAGAAATTCAGATGATAATCAAGAATGTTATCAAGAATATGTAAGCAACACAGTCTAGTGTCAACTATATCATGGTTTCAGCACCACTTTTAATTGAAGAGTGACACATGAATCAGATTTAATTAACTCGATTGCAAGTGAATGTTGACACTAACAACTATGTGTGAGATGTCAATACACAGCATTTATGCCACAATATTGTACAGGCAAAAATATACATCATAGATGTAATAATAATTGAGTAGTGTTAGAATATGAGATGTGACATATGAATAAGGCTTAACATAAAGTATTGCTGAAATGGTAAGTAGATTTAACCACTAGTAAGGTCAGTCGAAAATGATGACCCCCCTACTTTAAATACAACTCGTAATAAAACATTGGATGATCATATAACTTATAATACTAAAAGCACACTTACAAAAGTGTAATTTTGCAGTGCTAGCATGACAAGCCATTGGAAAAGGTAGAGCAACTCAGACAAATAAGAGCAGAGAGCTGTGCTCTAGGGAGAGGGCATTTTTGCAGTGAGCAGTTTTTAACAATAAGTCAGTAGTTTTTCAGAATGAGTCTTCAGGAACAGAGATGTTGTGGTGCTCTCTTGTTGTTGGAAAGTTTGAGAGTGCCATTTGAGAGTGATAGAGACTGTTCACAGGCTGTTGCTCGTAGAAATTTTCATGGGACAATGAATTGCAATTGACAGTAAGTAAGGAATCACTATAGTTCTTCCAGTGAGGTTTACCAGTGCAGTGCTATTGTAACTGGGGTATGTCTCTTATAAGAATAAACACAAGTTTAAACTTCATTGTGGGATGCATCATTGGTGGTTTCTCAAATCAACTTCCAAATGTATGTACTGGTTTTCAGTGGAGGATCTGGTCACAGGAGCTCACCATGATAGGTTTCTAGTGCAGTGGGTGTTAAGTCTCCCCCTAGACAATGAATAAGAGCTGATCATGTGGGACTGTACATTTTAGGAATATACTGGACTAAGCAGTACCATCAGGTTCAATAAAACATCAGCATCAGGTTTAATGTGAAGCTGGAGGCTCATGAACATTATTAGCAACATGAAAGACCAGACCAATTACAAGCTTACTGTCAGATATTTCTTTCATTACTGTCTGCTCAGTGTAAAGTTACAGTATAAGCTAGCCTTGTGCCCTATTCCCTGAAAATAATATTTATTTTTTTAAATAAAGAAACTGTTTAAAACAATGCTGTAGTTTACTTTTTATTTGTTTTTACTGAAGAAGAGTTAATGGTTGTACCAAGCTTTCTAAATGTTATTTGTCAGGTTCAGCCATAGCAGGTATCCTTCCCCAGCCTTTCACAATCCAAGCTTGTGCTCTGTCTCTAATCATCTCACCAGTGATGGGAAATTAAAGCATAATATTTCTTCCTTCTTTTCTTTCATCTGCTTTTAAAAGTGTTGAAAAACAGTAGTAAATTGTAAATTATGTCTAGTGACTGAAGGATAGAAAAAAATGAAGTTGGTGTATAACCTGTTATGTGCATAGAAAACTAATATTGCTTCTAAATATGTATTAAAAGTGTTACAGATTTAAGTAAATGACTAGCCCCACTCACATCTGATGTGCCTTATGCTTCCATACACACTGACACTCTGTCATTACTCCTACCTGATAAGGGTCCCGACTGATGAGTAGACCATGGACCTTCAGGTTAAAACCTATTCTTTTCCTGAGTTCCTAGTTGCAAATAAACTTTGTGCTTATGCATTTCATGGCTGTTTAAGCTTGAAACTGTTGCTTTTATAGCACCTAAAACAGCCTATTTCGACATTGATATTTATTTTTGCCTATTTTAGCTTGAAAATCCTAAAATCCACTTATTTCCTTAATGTAACATAAAATTATGGTGTTTTCAAAAGATTAGAATTGCATAACAATTGGGTAAATCACATAACTAATGAGGAGGTACTGAATAGAATTGGGGAGAAGACGAATTTGTGGCACAACCTGGCTAGAAGAAGGGATTGTTTGGTTGGACACATTCTGAGGCATCAATGGATCACCAATTTAGTATTGGAGGAAAGCATGGAGGGTAAACATCGTAGAGGGAAACCAAGAGATGAATATACTAAGCAGATTCAGAAGGGTATAGGTTGGAGATGAAGAACCTTGCACAGGATAGAGTAGCATGGAGAGCGGGATCAAATCAGTCTCTGGACTTCAGACTACACCAACAACAAGTATCAAAGGTGTAAGGACTGAAGGACATATTTAAAAAAAAAAAGAAAAAAATAGCATGTAGCTCATAGAATCATAACCAACTGCCTGTTTCCACATAGTAAGATATTCGTAGGCCATGAACTAACATCAGTTGGGAAAAAAAAGGAAAAAAAATAACAAGGGGAGAGTTAAAACTGCCTAACCATTGTAGTTAAAATAACCCTCATCATTTACCTTGGTTATACACATACTCTCATTGTAGGAAAGTGAGACAATTGTTGAATTTTTGTTGTCCACTCACCAAACTAAACTAATATGTCATGCTCTTCAGTTGGGACTGTCAGCTGAAACGTTAGATGTTATTTGTAAATCTGTTGCATTTTTGTCTTTTGCCAGCAGTATATCCTCAAAAATTTCAAGAATTTTAGAGCCCATCTTTGATCAGTAAAGGATGATTTGGGACTGAGTAAACCCGAAGTATATAAAATTCCATGTCATTGTGGGACAGATTATATTGGCCAAACTATTTGTATTATTCAGGACGGATGTGTAGGAAACCATCGTCACACTCATTTGTCCCACCCAGGGAAATACACAGTGGCAGAACACTTTCTTAATGAAGTGCTTCTCACTACTGGGAATGTGTTCTGAAGCAATGTATTGAAATTTGATTATCTCATAATATTATTAACAAGGATAAGGGTTTCCTTGTAAGTAAGACAAGGAATCTGGTTTTATCTGATATTAAAGTTGAAATATTGTGTCAAGATGAATGCATTATCTGACTGGCTACCCGAGAAGATTGTCATCAAGCCCAGATGTGTCAGCAAGAGTAACTACTCAGTCACTGATGCAGTAAAAAAAGAGCATCTGAAAGGTGAACTTAAGAAATCCTGAAGCAATCAAGAGAGATGATCAAACAGAAAAACCCATGATGCAGTCATCACTGCCTCACCATACCAGAGACATGAGCACGCCCAGCATAATTACTAATCCAGTCCTGGTGGATTTATATTCACTTTCAGTGCTCCTTTTGAGAGTGGAGCATTATGTCAGTCAACCCTCGACTCACTTTGATGGTTCCAAACTTCCATGAAGCACCAATTCCTGTTGGAGGTACTTAGCCACTTTGAGCAGCAGTACCTACTACTGACTAAATGCTGATGGGGTGTTATGACTCACCATCCAGCTGATCTTCTCAAGGTCTGACAAGCAGGGCCTAGAAGCAGATCATCATCCATCATCGTGAGGGTGAGCCATTGCTGCTACTCACCCTGGTTCCTGCAGCAAACACTGATATTGCCAGCCCCTCTCACTTCAGATGCTCTTTTCTGCTGTGTCAGTTCTAAATAGTTACTCTTACAGTAGATCTTGGCTTTCTTGGGACTTTTGCCACAGTCACTATTATGATGGTCTTCTTCTGTTGCCAGATATCATTGTGCTATGTCCATTTGCTTCAGTGGGATGAGAGGCACAAGACATTTCTTGATCACCATACAAGTATTGCAAACAAACCTTTATGTAGCCACCTGTTCACTTTCACCACTGACAAAAATGTTGATTTCATTTGAGTGGTCATCAGGCTAGGGAGATGACAAATGTTTGATGACATCAATTTGCAATTCAGTCCCTCGTATTACACTGTTTATAGCATACTGGTGAGATTTTGTGCCTGTATTAGGTTGTCAATGGCAAATAATCTGATTACAACATCAGATAAAGCTAAAAACTTTCCATAAACTATCATGAATGAAATTAAACCTGATGTTTCTTCAGCCAAAACAGCAGTCACTTGAACAGAAGACAACATTGGCAAATACTTAAAATTTCACAGGCATTGTAAATTCATGAGAAAGAGCCAGAGATTTATAAAGAAACTTAATATGGGCAGTCTCTACTAACTGAGATGTCGTCTAAAGGGAAACACCAAGAAAAACACCCATTACACAATTTTGTTTTATTGTACAACAATGCTCCTGCATGCCAGTCATTATTAATTAAAAATTATCTTGTGAAGTGTAGCACTGATTGCTGGGACATCTTACTCACCCATACATTCAGCTGATTTCTTTCTTTCCGTACGACTAAAAATGAAACTAAATAGACCACATTTAATGAATTCTGTGTAAGTGGTTGAAAATGATGCATATGATCCAAACAAAATAATACATAAAGGAGTTCCAGAAATGTTTTTAATAGCTATATAAATATTGAAATCAGTCTGTGAATACAATATGGAAGCATTTTGAAGGAAACTGAACTTAAAGTAATGTAAATGTAATAAAAAAAAGTGTTGCTAACACTAACTTCTAGGAATTATTTGGTTCTTCCTTGTATTGTATTTATTAAATACATATTAATGTACATGTATATTGACAAGGGCACCCATATAATAGTTTGCCGGGGGGGGGGGGGGGGGGGGGGGGGCAGCAAGTCATGATGGGGGTTTGAAGTACTTCTATATTTTGGAAAATGATGAAAGGTTACTTGTAAGTAGCCATAAAAAAAGTCCCTGTTGTGACCCTGTTAAACATTAAAAACCTGCATAATACTGGCTTTAAATTATTTTCTTGGAAGAAAAACACCTGACTACACTATGTTTTTTCCTATCCCTGTGAGCAGGGGGGGGGGGGGGGGGAGGGGGAAGGCAAAGAATCTGCCTTGCCTCTGAGTATGGGTACCCTTGTATCTTGATTAACATGTAAAAAACTATTTCTATTTGTGTATACTTTTTATTTATTCACGTTGCAAAGATGCTTGATATGTGACTCAGTGGTGTTGTCTTTCGTTTTAAAGGGGCCTCAGAACTAGAACCATTAGTTGGAACTGATGGTGCGGAGACAATGAAAAGTTTGGAAGATCATTCTTTTGGAGAAGAAAAAATTCAGAAAGAAATTGTAAGCAAAGAAGAGAAGCCTCGCCACAGGTAAGGAATGTCAGCAGAGAATGTAGTAATGTTATTTACAACAAATTAATTCAAGAACAACACACTGTCAAATGAGTGCTTGTATAAATATGGTCTTACTGACAATTTGTTACATTTGGTTGTATAGTAAATTCACAACTGCACAAGGAAATACATAGCATTTCATGGTAGCTGAAGAGTTTCCCTGGTTAGCAACAGGTCAGATTATTTTGATGGACATGATGTTCTGTGTTGGTTTTCATTAGGTGAGAGGACAAATTGAAGATTTACATTTGTATATGGAATTCAGTAAAAATGTGGTACATTTACAAGGGAGTAAAGCTTTTAGTATCATCTGTTGTTGAGTACTGCTTCAGGTTTTCTATCCTATTCAAGCTGACCAGGAAGAAATTCAGCTGTAGTTGACTCTTGAAACATTGGTTTTTCTGCATGCATCATCTAGTGAACATCTTGGAGAACTAGATTTCACTACCTTTTAAGTGTTGTGTAGTAAAAGGCAGCAACCCTGTTACAGTTTGATGCAACTGGTGTTTATTTCTGGTATGTGAGGTGTTAAATATATACTAAGTACTTTGAGGGGTAGTAATACTCATCCAGAGAAGAAAACTAATTTCAATACACATGGGTTTGGCAACACTTACTTTCTAAGATTTTGGCAGTTCTTACTAGGAGGGATTCAATGTGACATTCATTCATGACACTTGTTTGCAGGTGTTCAGCATGACATTGTGATGCTCATCTATGGCAAAGCATCTTTCTGTCCTTCAATGCTTACTCAGTAACTATACAGGCTTTCATTAACTGAAGATTTGATCCTGTAGGGTCTACAGATCATTGACTGAAGTAGCATAAGCCAATACCTACAAGTGTTCCCTAACCATAGGTGGAGAGTATTGTGATCTGTGCAATGAGGGTGCCAAGATGTGGGTATTCCCTGACCAATCTACTGGTCCTGAAGTGTCAGTGTCAGATATTCATTCATATTGTTGTGAAAATGTAGTAGTGTGCCATCATGTTTGAAACATATGTATATTCTTTATTGACTTGTCACATCCTTGAGCAAGGCAGACAATATGTTAAGTAGGAAGCACTGATAATGCATTCCATGTGAACTCTGTGGTATCATGTATGACAGTAATGGCAGTATTACTCTATCACCAAGAACACCTACCCATGTGTTGATCAAGAAATGATGCTCTTTGCAATTGTATTGGCATTTTTATGCTGATTATCAAAATTCACATGACCGTCTGTCATGAACTCAGCCCTGTAGTAAATGAAATCTTAGCTGTAAACACTTTTACAAGAGCCATTGACAGAAATGCAATCGGCCACAGTGGTCTTGTGGCCTTACGATCTGGATATGCTGAAGATGGTGTAGATGCAGCAGTTGTTCATGAACTACACAAGAGGGTGACTGTCACCTTTTTCTGTTGTTAACTGTTGCATACCAGTTCCAGGATTTTCATTACTACACTGGAAAAGTTGATTAAGCATTCAATAGTACTCTGTGACATCGATATTTTTTAGTGTAGTGGGCAAGGGGGGGGGGGGGGGGGAGCAGAGATCGTGAGAGGGTGGAGGAGGAGGAGATAGACAGACAGACAGACAGACAGGGAAGAGGAAATGGGCAGCAAAAAGAAAGAGGAGATGGACAGGGAAAGAGTGGAGGAGGATATGAAGCGAGAAATGGGGAAAGGAAATGGATATAGAGAGGGGGAGGAGGAGGTACAAGGAATGAGGAGGAGACAGAGGGGCAATGGGGCAGGAGGAGATGGACTCAGAAAGTGAGGAGGAGATGGACAGAGTGGGAAGTAGCAGATGGAGAGAGAGAGAGGGTCAGGAGGAGGTAGAGAGTGGTGGGGTGGAAAAGATAGACAAACAGAGAGGGGAGAAAGAGATGGACAGAGAGGAGGGCAAAGGAGATACACAGAGAGAGGGAGAAAGAAGAGATTTGCTCATATAACTAGAATAAATATATACCCAGGCATTTAGCTAATAAATACATACCCAGGCAGTGAAAGGTATTTAGCTAGTTTACTATACAGTAATGGAAATATTTGAAGCTTCGGTAAAATACAACTCAAATCACACTACTTACTGCAGACTACCTAATATTCTGACTGTCATATAACTATTGTCATACATGCAGACATAAAAAAAACTCTGTTGTCCATGTTGATGTAATGTGAACACAACATCTGTGCTCATATCCACAATGAAAAATGTTTCATCCCCTCCCAAGAAAAAGTATTCAGATCTCAGAAAATATGCCATCACAAACCCTTGTTTATTAAACTTGTTTTTCTTGTTTTAGTGACCTCTAAAGACATTTTTAAGACTATATATTACTGATGTAGATGATACAAGATGTGGCAATGAAACTGCTGATTTGAACAAAAATTACATTTATCACTTTAATTCCTATTTGTATGTGTTACTGCATAATTGTAAATTTAAAATTGCACTTTTTTATTATTAGATCATAAATATAATGCCCATTATTGTCAATACACTGATTTAGTCAAATTCTAAAGTTCCAGTCAACTGTTATCAGCAAAATCATGGGTATAATGGGCTATTGCTTGGTAAATATTCTTCTTCAAGTGTGCAAGGACTCTCTAATGATCAGTATAAGCAAATTATTTTTGACATCTCTATAAAAAAGCTCACAAGATGCTAATTTGGTCAAGCATGCCAGCCATATAATATTGCCTCTAAAGGAGATGAAATGCTTAAAGAACTTTTCCTGCCAGAAACACTTTGCCATGATGTGTTTCTGATGATATCATACATCCCCAGTATCAGTTTGTTCAAGACTGGACCAAAAAATTTCTCAATCATGTTTGTAAATCGCTGAGAATTCACAGTTTGTGGTCCTGTGATTTTTCTGCGTATTTCACTTCCAGTACAAAAAAGTCATGTAAGTTGTACCATATTTTACAGTATGTGCTGAACTGTAGGTCCCTCCCTAACTGGCTGTGGAAGTCAGTTCAGAGATTGGAAGAAGGCAAGGACACACCATGTGGCATATATTTATAATGCATGTACAAGGACATACCAGGCAATGACCAATGATAAATCCTGACACAGTCACATGTAGGATGAGATATTTTCCTCATATCACTGCTAAAGGAACAATACCATGCAAATGACTTCCAACTTTCTGGATTTTGTTCAGTCAGCGTACTTGATCCAAAATACTTGTTGTTGTTGCTGAAATAGCACATTTTCAATTCTTTATAATGAAAATGAAGTTGAAAAAGCACCACATAACTGGAGCATCGGAAGATCTATGAGGCTTTTTATGGATGCTGCTGTTGTACACAGGAACCCTGCAACAGCAGAACCCTATAGCAACTAGCAGCATGCAGGAACACCAGGAACACCGACTTACTAAAACTATTGGGGAGGGGGAGGGGGGGGGGAGCTACTTGGGGTCTTGCCCTGGGAAATTTTCTAAATTTTAGATGAAAAACAGTGAGTTTCAAAGTATTTTTAAGCATTTTAGAGTCATATGATCAACATTAGAACCCTGAAAACTGGCCTCTCAGTAACTTGGCACTTGGGGTAACTTGTCAAGCCTGACACATTTTTTGGCTTTGAAAAAAGAAACAAAACATAAACATGCACGCCATTTTCATAAAAAACTAATTTAATTTACAGTAATAAACATGCTTATAGATTATTACAGAGTAATGAATATATATTTAAATAAATCCTAAACTATCATTAAAAGAATAAAACATAAAATAAAATAACTGAAATAGCTAATTTAAGCTTACTCTGAATAAGACTCAGGGTTCATTAAATAAAAATAATATCTCAAAGTTAATGCTTTAATACAGTTAATAAAGTTAATTCAGTATTCATAATACATTCAGTCAAAAAGTATGTAAATAGTGGGTTTTAATTTGACCTTATACCCTAAAAGTATTTAAGTATTTGAAAACAACTAATACAGTACTATAGTAATATAGTACAAAACTAGTACTAATATTTCGAAACTGAAAATTTAACATTATGTACAAGGTGTACAACTTTGCTTCCACCATTTTTTCCCAAACATTTTTAGGCTTTAATGAAACAAATTGGTTACACATGCATCATTCAAAGTATTTTCCATCACTAGCCAGTCCTTTCTCTCATCTTTTGGGCAGTGTATGAATACTGCATCAAAAATATTGTTCATCTTTTGAAGCGATCCATGAATCCAAATTGTGACTTCTTCATGAGATTAGAAGTGTTGGTTAGCCAGGCCATGCGCATTTGATCTAAACAGGTGATAGTCAGAGGGATCAATGTCTGGAGAATACAGCAGGTGGGGTAGAACTTCCCATTTTAACATTTATGAGTAAATTTTGTCCTCTTTTGCAGCATGGGGTCAAACGTTGTTGTGCTGAAAAATCACTTTATCATGCCTCTCACTGTACTGTAGCCATATGTCTTTTAATGCTCTGCTTAGATGCAGTAATTGCATTTGATAATGTGCACCTGTGATTGTTTCAATTGGTTTTAACACCTCACTGTGCATGACGTCGAGATGGTCCCACCAAATGCAGAGCATGATCTTGGAGCTATGAATATTCGGTTTGGCCATCGACATGGAAGCATGGCTGGGATATCCCCATGACTTTTTGCATTTAGGGTTATTGTAATGATCCCATTTTTCATCCTTGGTCACATAGCAATACAGAAATCCCTTCTATTTTTGCCTCTGAAGCAACAATTCACTAACACATAAACGCCATTCAAAGTCTCTTGGTTTCAGCTCACAAGGGGCCCAAGTTCCTTCTTTCTGAATCATGCCCATAGTCTTGAGACCTTTTGAAATGGCTTGCTGTCTCACTCCCACTAATCGTGCCAATTCTTCTTGAGTTTGATGCGAGTCTTCACTCACCAATGTCTCCAATTCTGCATCTTTGAAAACATTCTCTCTTCCACCACTGTGCCGGTCTACGACATTAAAATCACCGTTCTTGAAGCATTGAAATGACTCATGACACATTCTGTCACTAATAGCATCCTTACCATACATACTTGAGAGTATTCAATGAGACTCAGTCGCTGTTTTCTTCATATTGAAACAAAACAGTAACACCTGCTGCAAATGATGAGAATTAGGCTTGTAAACTGACATATCAATCAAGATCAGCTTTATGATGCAAACACAAATTGACTAGTGTTTGAATGAGGTTATGTTGACTGATGTCCAAACTAACTGTCTGACATCTGCGATCTGTTTCTTTCGACCGCTACTTACCATTGTCACCACTTATTGGCAAATGGTGGAAGCAAAGTTGTACACCTTGTATTTAATTCTCTATTTTATAAAGATTTTTAATATTGCTCTAAATGCCATTATTAGGGCTAGAGCGTCTATAGAAAGGTGCAAATGTCAACAGTCTGACTGGATTACTGAATATGATGATTGGTCAGATATTGAATTCATCCACAACATCTCGGTGGGCATGAAGAACAGCCAAGTTGATCAATTGCTTCTGTCCCATTGATGATTGGAGGTACGACTTTGGACATATAAGGGTGCTAAATGACCATTCTGCTGTAGCTGTCATGATTGCAACTACTTGGAGAAGCTTAATGCACTTCACTAATTCACATAAAATTTCTCCAACTGCAGGCTCTTGTGTAATGTACTTTCTTACATCACACATGTTTTTTATGACCAGTTGTTTTTTATTAGTGATATCAGCTAACATATTCAAGTGTAAGCACAGTCTCTCAATGTCTAGATCATTTTTTAAAAACTCAGTTGGTTTTTCCAAATTTGTTTCACCTCTGTTCACTAAAAGCAAGTACTCTTGTTCAACTGCAATGACCTGTGTGAGTCCAGTTGAAGCAAACTGCTCGGTAATGCAAGAGTGCACCATTTCACAAACTTTAATGGAGATAGCTTTGTAGTATTCCTGTGGGGTTTTGAAAGTGTGCGGTGAGCTGGCTTTGTTGTTTCCATACTTCTTTGGTATACTTCGATTCCAAGGAAGCTAGTGAACATTTATCTTTAAAACACAATTCCCAAGAGTGTTCAAAACTATCATTCCTTTCCATTCAACATACAAATCAAGCCCTCATATATTTTTTCCAGATCAGCAACACTTAGATGAGGGTATTGAATTTTTTCATTGACATGCTCTACTGGATTCATTGCATGGTAATAAAGACGTAAAAAGAAATAAGTCTTGAATTGTAACCTGCCTCTGTTTTGGCCTCTGCAGAAAATGTTTCAAAAAACTCTAGGAGGTCTTCAAAGTTTTTCAATATTCTCAAGATACTAGAAGCTTGCATAGTCCATTGAGTCAGGCAAAGAGGGTTGTAGACCAACTTGGTTGCTGGCGCTCTCACAGCGTATGATTCTGAAAAGTCCCATCCTTTTGTTGGATTCCCTAACGGTGTTTGTTAAGTCCTTGGATGAAGTCATAATATCCCTCATAGATGTAAGATGGTGTAGACTGCCTACAACTGCCAAGTCTAAACTGTGAGCAGTGCAGTGCACATAACGTGCTTTTGGTTGTACATCCAAAACTAACTTTTTTTAGTTCTTTGAACTTACCTCTCATATTCAAGGCACCATCATAGCACCATTCTGTAGATCAATGATCACATTCTGAATATTGTGGGACATCCACTTATACCTCGAATGCCCTAACCACTCAGGTATGTCATTCTTTTGGAGTTCCAACAATTGAAAAAAAATTTAGTTTACATCTTCATACCCTCTAATTGCCAGTCCTTGTCAGTACAGAGATAGTATGGTAGTAAAAATTCTCTCAAGAGCTAAAAGGCCTTTCTTCATATCACTATCTAACTGTTCGTTCAATCGGGAGGCCACACTTCAGTTAGTGACATAATTTAGTTTCAGAACACCTTCTTTACACATAAATGTATTTTCATGAAGATGGAATTTTTCCAAAGCCTTTTTCCAGTTATAAAACCCTATGGAAGTAAATGAATCTTCTTTTTTTTCAAGAAAATTGTAATAGACTTTTAGCATCTACCTCCTTGCAGGTTTTGCAAAAAACTTTTTCAGTAGTTGCTTCATATTGTATATTTGATCAACCAAGACTTCTAAAATGATCTTCCCTTATCAAATTGTCCAGGTTTTGGGCTGTGAATGGTTTTCACTTGAAGACAATGAAGGAATTGACGGCACAATAATTGTTGGAGGTTGACTTACAGTATCATCAACTTCCAAGAGTGCTTTTTGTAACAAATTTATCCACTGCAAACTTAATTCACAATACACTAAGAGACTAAAGTAAACAAATAAAATATAGTCATGTAAAATAGTCCACTAGACACTGAAGTTGGAACACTTAACACATCTGCAGTATGTGCTGAATGACTGAATGACTGCGACAGCAGGGTGGGCCTTATATAGCCTTGGCATTTTAATGTCTTGAAGCATAAAGGCAATGTGAGGTGGAGGGTTCCACGTGCTTTTTCTCCAGTTCTTTTGATGTCATCACGGTTGTAGCACTGACCCGCCGACACCAGACTTTACCTGAAGGTTCGCTCACTGGGACAAATTCTAAGTGTGGCCGCAGCACAGTAACACTATCGGGATTCACACCACTTGTTTTCAGTTAACCTGCTTACTACCATAGTAATTATTTGTTTTAAATAATTAACCAATGTATTTTAAAAGGTAACTATTGTCAAACAAGGAAAATAAAAAATTCCAACATAATTTTGTGATTTTACAAAGCATAATGTAATTAATAATTTTATTAAATCACGAATTTTGAGGCGGCTCGGGCCCAATCAGGCCCCATGGTATTGGCACTTGTGAGGAAGATCTGAGGAGGACTAAAGATTGGAGTAGTGGCTGGCATCTGTCAGTCATTCTCAGAAACAAATATTTACTTTCATATGCTACTTTCAAGTTAGCAACAATTTCTTTATCGGTGAAAAGATCTTCTATTGAAATGCAGTCCATTTCTGTCAACTGAAAACGTGACTCAAGAACTACTTCCCACACATCTGAATTAATGTACATTTTTCCATATTTAGAGCTAGCTGCCATTCATCACACCAACTAGAAATTTTGTCTAAGTTGTCTCATATCTTCCTACAGTCACTCAACTTCAACACCTTACCATACACCACAGCACCATCAGCAAACAACCATAGAGTGCTGCCCATCCTGTCCACCAAATCGTAATTTTTAACATTGTAGTTTTTAACTGCTACTAGTTTTCACTTTCATACATTATGTTGGCAAAGAAGGGAATGCATGTCAGTGATAGGTCACCAATCAATGACAGTTGAGGAAATGAAACTACAGTAAGAAAAGGAAAAAAAAAGTCGATGAAGATGGGCATTTCTTCTATTGATAACAGCTTATATCATCAGAAACATAAATATTGACATTTATTTGTATGGTTATGAATACTTGTGGTAATAGTTATCAGGTAGATTCCATTCTTCTTGACATTTAGAAGATTTATAACTTGCTACTTTTGTTTGCAAAATACTGAAACGGATTATTTAATTTTATATATTTAATTTTTATATTGTGCTTTGGGAACTCAAATGGGAATCCCGGAAGGGAAGGTGACTTTCTTTTCAAGAAACACTCTTGAGAAAATTTTGTGACTCAGCATTTGAAGTTTAACTGGAATTTGAAGCTTACTGCCAAATGATTCTACTGCCATCAACAAACATTGTGCATAAGGACCATGAAGATAAGATACGAGAAATCAGGGCTCATACAGAGGCATATAGATAGTCATTTTTTGCCCTTGCTCCATTTGCTAGGCCGGCCGCGGTGGTCTCGCGGTTCTAGGCGCTCAGTCCGGAACCGTGCGACTGCTACGGTCGCAGGTTCGAATCCTGCCTCGGGCATGGATGTGTGTGATGTCTGTAGGTTAGTTAGGTTTAATTAGTTCTAAGTTCTAGGGGACTGATGACCACAGATGTTAAGTCCCATAGTGCTTAGAGCCATTTGAAATCTATTTTCTAGAGGAACAGGAAGGAATATGAATAGTAGTAGTACAGGCAACCCTCCACCACACAACGTATGGTGGCTTGTGGAGTATCTGTGTAGATGTAGATGTAGATCCTTCAGAGTGCAAGTGACATCATCTTTTAAAATAGCTGAAATTCTAAAAATACTAAAATAACAAATGCTTCAGCTGCAATCCAGTGTCCTTCTTCAGGGCAAATAATAAATTACCTTTCCATACCATGACTGAAATACTGGTTATTTTATTATTTTTAGCATTTTAAGTATTTTATAATAATCCCTTTTTTTTTTTTTTTAATAGAGTATTGCACTTATCGAGTGATGATCATAGCCACTACTGAAGTAGTCCTCATGGCTATCTTTACACAGTTGCCAACATTTCTGCAGGTCTTGAAAGCAAGCAGCAGATTTCTAGCTGCAATGTTTGTGAGCTCATTGTCACAGTCCATTGGATTCAGTGATATCTGGCCAGATACTCGGTAACAGATAAAGCTGTATAGGGGCCTTGCATTGTCATGCAGTAAGAACCAGTCCTTAGAATGCCACATATCAGGACAGTAACATCAAACTGCTTGTCACATATGTTTCAGAACTTTGACATAAAGAGTTTGGTTCACTGTTTGACCTGGAGGAATATTCTCAGGGAAAACTAATCCTTTACTATAAAAGAATGCAATCAACATTGTCTTTGTTCTCGAAGGTTATCATTTGATTTTCTTTGATGCTGCTGAGCCAGTTCTCCACCATTCAGCACTTTGATTTTTTGTGTGAGGGTCATTCTGTTAGAACCAACTTACATCCCCAGCAATAATCTTTGACAGGAATGTGGGATCATGTCTGGGTCTACCCAATAGTTCAGCAGAAATTCTTTGTCTTACCACTTCCTGTTCATCTGTTAGTGTGTGAGGGATGAGTTTTGCATTAAGTTTTTGTTTCCTTAAATCTTTTTGTAAAATCTTATGACACACATCATGATTCACAATAAGTTCTTCTGATATCACACCCACACTAACATGATGGTCTTCTTGCAATAACTGCCTTACACACTCCACATTTGCATCAAGGAACATCTTTCACTGAATTCTGCCTTCACAGAAACTTTAGTGCCACTCAAAACCATTATTTCCGGAAAGTGGCTTGCCTATGTTTGCTTGCTTAATCACTGTCCATGTTTCACTAGCGGTTTCTCCAAGCTTAACACAGAAGTTAATGTTCTCTCTTTGCTCACAATCAGCATCAATTTTGTGACTGTAACTAGTGCACTAAGAACCCAAACAGTGTGTTGCTAAGCACAGCCCTGCCACCTCACGAGTTTGTGAAGGAACATGGCCAAGGTCGTTTCTGGGATGCACACATACCATGTAACAAAAAACAACATTCGTTCCTTTTTAGTGTTGGAAACTCAGAAATAAAAAACCTGTCCTGTAACTTTTCTAACAACAGAAGTATGATGTGGTAGTACACTCAGAAGGATTTTAATGCAGACGTGTATTTAATTATATTGGTATCTATTACTTTGAAACAGATAAATTATGTAGGATTTTAATGTTGTGATCATGGCTCACATTGTGTAATCTGATTTGGCTGACTGTATTTATGTTTTAATATGGAGCTTGTAAATAATGAAGGCAGTAGTACCAGGTATCAAACCATTTATGAAACCTATAAAAAGAAAATAGAGTGAAACTGCACAAAATTTTTATTGACTTCTAATAAAGTACATTATTTTTGCTCTTTTGTATAGTAGAGCTCATTTTATTTGCAGAAATTGCAGACAAGACAAGAATGTATCATAAATGTTTCATTAGCTAGTTTACTTTTAAATTATAAGGAGATAGCATGGTTGGCCACACTTAACCTCAAGAAATGAAATTCCAAGTTCTGTCAATAAAATCAGTTAAAAGTAATAAATACTCTTCTGATGTTCATCCTCAGAGGAGAAAGAGGTGTTGATCAAGATAGGTCGGTAAGGAGGGCAGGTCACCCCAGAATCTAAACTGAGAGGCAAAGTAATTTGGCTCTTGTGGGCTACATTAGATTATTTATTTGACAAATAATGACTACATATCATAATATAATTGTGAATGTGCAAAGTGATAGACATTTAAATAAAAATAATCACTGTTATAAATAACTCTGATTCAAAAGAGAGTTTAAGTATGTTTACAATAAACATTTTGCACCATCCTTACCACTTGCGTAGCTTTTTATTTTATTTATCTCAATACCCTATTGGCCACAAGAAGTCACTACTTACCATCACCTGTATAATGGAGGTACAAGTAAACCTCCATACTCCATGTAGTTGGGTAGAGCACACTGTGTCTCAAATGTAAAACAGGAGAATGTTTATTGCGTACAATATTCAATCTGGTCAGTTCAAGTTTAGACCATGCATGCCTTGTCACTTTATGGCAAAAAGGATTTTCAGCATGGGGGGTTACATAACCTCAGAAACATCTTTACAATATTCTACTCATAGTATAAGCACCAAAACATTGAAGAATTGCAGTTTATTTGTTACCCCCAGTCAGCGTCATCATGTAATAATAATAATAATAATAATAATAATAATAATAATTTTATTGTTGTTCAGCTGATTACAGCAATAGACAAAGTCAAGAGCATATATTTCTATATAAACTACTATATTTATGTAAATTGGTTAACATAAAATAGGTACACGTTAGAATACAGTATTTTCATCTTCAAAGAATTCATCAATGGTATAAAATGGATTGTTCACTAGTAGCTTGTATAATTTAGCTTTAAAGATATTTACAGACAGTTCTTTAAAGTCAGCACTTAGTCTATTAAACATCCTTAGTCCAAGAACTAGGTAAGAGTTATGCGATTTTGATAATCTATGGTATGGTACGTTTACAGATGTTCTGTTTCTAGTATTATGGTTATGAATATCACTTCTCAACACAAAATTAGACACATTGTTTCTAATGTACATTAAAACATTGTAGATGAATAAGTTTACTACTGTAAGACATAGCAATTTAATAAACAGAGGTTTACAATGTTCTGTTTTATCAAAATCTGTTATTATTCTTATTACTTTCTTCTGTAAAAGTAAAATGTCATTTACATGACAGCTACTACCCCACAGTAAAATTCCATAAGAGATGGTGCTTTGGAAGAAGGCAAAATATGCTGATCTCACATAGTCATTGGGAACATGTCTTTTTCAATTTCTAATTAGATAAATAACTCTTGAAAGCCTAGCCAATATATTTTTAATGTGTGGCTCCCACGTCAATTTATTGTCAATAGTAACACCTAAAAATTTAACAGTTTCTAATTCCTAGTAGTTAGGAATCTCTTTGAGGCTAAAATAAAGTGTCTGGGTTTTGTTTTCATTTAGTAAGAAGCCATTAGCTTTGAACCATAACGAGGACTGAGCAAGGGTATTTTTGGTCAGTGTTTTCAGTGTACCTGTATCAGAGCTTTTATGTAGAAAAGTTGTGTCATCAGCATACAATGTTGTATGAGAATTTATGAATAAGGGCAGGTCATTAATCATTAGTATAAACAGTAAAGGTCCAAGCACCGACCCTTGGGGCACTCCGTACCTAACATTAACCAAATTTGATTTCTCCCTACCAATGCACATGACTTGTTGACGGTTCTCTAGAAAAGACCTGAACATATTTATACTGCTGTCATCAAAACCATAGTAAACTAGCTTATTCAGCACAGTGTCATGTTCTACACAGTCAAAGGCTCTGCTCAGGTCACAAAATGTACCTTGGGCATAGTCCCTAGCCTCGAACACATCTAGGACTAATTTTACGAGGGAGTCCATTGCATCCATTGTGGATTTACCTTTCCTAAATCCAAACTGTTTATCACTAATTATATTTAGTTTACCCAAGTAGGCACTAACTTGTTCATACATAATCGTTTCTAAGGTTTTTGAAAAAACTGGGGTTATGGATATAGGTCTGTAACTAGCGGGACAGTTCTTTTCCCATTTTTTGTATATGGGCGCAACTCTAGAAATTTTAGTATGTCGGGGAACTTACTTTCAACTAGGCATTTCTTAACACAAAAGGTTAAAGGATAAATCACACAATCAATAACATCTTTCAACAAATTACATGACATATCATAGTAATCAACACTAACTGAAGGTTTGAAATTTTTCACTATTTTTAGGATATTATTTGGGCTCACTTCTGTGAAAGTGAAGGTGCTTGGAGGAAGCTTTTCAAAGCAGCTGCCATAATACTAAGTGCATTTTCAGGTGGTTTGATTATTGAACTACTAATTTCTTCAATGGACTGAATGCAATATTTATAAAATTCTTCTGGTGTAATGGCAATTTCCTCTTTGTGTTTATTGTGTGCAATGGAGTTTATTACACTCCAGGCCTTCTTGCATTTATTGTTAGATTTTTCAATGTTTACTATGTTATGCAGTTTCTTTGCTTCATTTATTGCCTTCCTATACTTGCATTTAGCTTTAGCATACATGTCTTTATATAGTTCTGATTTACTGGTTTTGTACAGACTAGAATACAGCATAACAGTATTTTTCAGTTGCCCTAACTGTGGAGTATACCATTCCTTCGTTTTCCTTTTCTTGTAATTACTACTGATATTCACAGTACATTTTTTAGAAGGATGTTATTTTCAAATACACTTAAAAAGACAGAGAAAAACTTTGTGAACAGTGTTGAAGCCTAATAAAACATGTGTCCCAACTGAAATAAGTGAGGGCCTGTCTAAACCTATCCATCCTCTCTCTGCTCACTGGTCTACTAATCACAGTTTTAGATTCTGGTTTGGTGCAGTCCGAAGTTACATTATTAAGACTAAGATATACTGCATCATGGTCTGAGAAAGGGAAACTAATTACATCAGTGGACATACAAGTTCTCTTAATATTTGTAAATATATTGTCTAGACAGGATGAGCCTCTGGTAGGTTTGCAGTTAACATAGTACAGGTTAAATTGTCGAATCACATTTTTGAGCTCTGTCACAGTTTTTCTGTCCTGCAGGACATCAAAACTTGAATTGATATCCCCTCCAATGACAACATTGTATTTTTTTTTCCATTTCGGTATACATATGTACATTAAGAGTTCCTCAAGTTTCTACAGAAAGATATGTGGGTCACCACTAGGTGGCCTGTACACTACTACTACCATTAGCTTAAGGCTCTCAATTACTAGACCTGATGTTTCAAAATGCATTTCATTACAAAGGGTATTGAGATCTATCCTGCCACAGTTTGGTGCAAGAGGTGTTTTTGCATATATTGCTACCCCACCATGGAAGTGCTGTTTTCTGCAATAGCAACTAAGTAGTGTGTAATCATCCAATACTTTGTACCCAAGTTCATCCTCTTTACACCAATGTTCACTTAAACATAGAATATCTATCACGTTTTCATTTGAAAATTTGTTGACAATTAAGTTTTTATCTGCCGTGCCCTGAATATTGAGGTAGCATATTTTAAACTCTACTTTAGGCATTTTTTGTGTGTGCATATTCTCTTAGTTGACATGACCTACTGTTACTGCATGAAAGTTGAGCAGGTTGTGTCCTTATGTTACTAGAACACCCAACCTGGTCTATGCATACAAGTTTTTTGTCATCTCAGTTGAAACATAATCCAAACACATTACTGGTCTTTTTTCTTTCTCTAGCTTATCCAATACTATTCTGATAATTGTATCACTTAAAACATGTTTACTTACATAAGTGAAATGTTGACCATGCTTGGTATGCCATTCTCTGCTACAACTACTGGTGTTAATTAAGGAAACATTCTTAAAGTGCTTACAGATAGCTTTGTGCTCCTTGTTTGTCTGCTCCACTTCCTTATTCACACATGACCACTTGGGCAAATCCTGTCGATGTGGCACATTAACAACAATCACGTTGGTGTGGGTTAACATTTTGAGAGTCTTCTTCAGTGTCGAAGTAGCAATCTTCCTTTCGTTTCTGCTGATGTCGTTTGCTCCGGCCATTACCACTACAAAGTTTCTGTCTGCGAGGACTGTGCTTTCTTTCTTGATTGTGTTGAAACATCTCGTAAACCAGCTCCTGATTCAACAGTACCTTCTATTTCAAACTCGTTAATCACATGAGGTCCGCTTTCCGTTAACATAGCTGCTAGTGATCTGGCGTAACTCTCTGAATAAATCTTGATTTTATGTTTTTTCTTATACCTTACTTGGCTGTTCGCTAAGTTGTGAGAGTCCTGCACCACCTTATCAGATGAGTGTGCTGATACAGTTTCTATGTCATCTGTGTTTTGAAGCAAATTATATTTGTTATTTAATGGTAACACAAAGTCCTGCCTATGTATATTGTTAATATGTTTGTAAGCACTACCCTTCGATTTTACAGTTACCCATCTACTGCTAGGCCTGTTGTGAGCCGTTTTAGTCATAGCTTCACTTTCTGGCAATCCTTCCATAGGTTTGGGGATATTAAGACATACCTGATGACCATTTTCTTCCAATTTAAGCTTGAGTCTTCTGTTTTCATCACTCAGAATTTTTGTGTCCTCTCGTAGCTCAGCAATAATTAACAACAGACCATTTTCAGAGAATGAAGCACCGATTTTCACATCTTTGATTTTTGTTTTACCACGCCATTGCTCCGACTTGTGTGGATTTAATTCAGATTTCTCATACAGTTTTTTTAATTCGTCCTGTAAGAGTCCAATAATTGTAATATATGATAGGTTTTCCTTTTTGATACTGTCGGTCTTCCTTGCTGCATCACACGTACACCTTTCTTGATCATTAAGGGATACAGCCATTTGTTTACAATCCGCACAGTTCCACATAGTCGCACAATTATCGTCGCTTCTCAGGGAAGGATCAACCTTTCCGCAATGAAAATGAAATTTATGGTTACACTGGACACAGACGAAGGCACTTTTAACAGGTTTTGTGCACTTTTTACAAGATTGGCACTGTATAACACTATTTTCATGAACTTCTGTATTCAATACTTCCACAACTGACGCCATCTTGAAAATGTGATGACCATTACCCTCTAATTATGGATCCTACATAATCTAAGGGGAATGAAGCAGAACTATGTGCTACCATTTGGAGGCAAATGGGAGGGCTTTGTCAACCTATACAGTTTGAAACTGTCCCTACAACACTAGTTTGGTCTTGAGGTGCCCATTACAATTTCACTAACTCTGATAGTAGCTGTGCAGTAATTTATCTGATACATCATCATTGACAGAGTAATGACAGAAGGATTCTTCCCTCACTGTTTTTAATTTTATTCCTTCCCATAGACAAAAATTTGCCATATGTTTTACTCAAGTAAACATTGCACTTTCTCCTGGTCATTTTCTTAATCTCTTCATTCTTGTAACTTTTGAAATCTTTTATCTAATAACATATGCCTCTTGTTTGTAAACAAAAGTAGATAATACAATTTGTAACAGCTCACCAAAACATAATACAGTGCACTATTGCCACACAGTACTATGTTGTACTATCTTCTTGACTTAATATGCCAAATACTGATGTTACTGACTGGTCATAGTTTTTAAGATTGAACAGCGTCAATTTGGCAGTGAAATTCTATGTAATTTAAAATCCTTTTTATGGGACTGTGTTTCCTCTGGAGGTGGATGTGCAAAGTAATTCTGATAAATGTTATGTCAAAAAATGTGTACTGTACTCAAGTAACAGGATAAGGATATGAATATTGCATCACAGTTACATCTTTATGCTGGATTTTATTTTGTAATGAGTTCCTCATCAAGGCACTGGAGACATGAGCGTTTCAACTGGCCACCATGCCATCATCTACCATTTTTCATCATGCGGATGTAGTATGGAGAGACATGTGGTCAGCACACTGCACTCCTTGCCATTTTACCAACTTACCTGACCTTGGAATTTCTACTTCTCATTCAAATAGCTCGTCTTCCTCTGCACAGTAACCATCCATGCTGACCACTCAGTTACAGAGATGGAGGAGATTTTTTATGGCAATGTGGATTTATGTATATTTTTAATCAAAAGCCCAAGCTGTAAGTAGTTTATCAGGTGATGTGAGGCATCAAAGGACATAGATTATAAGGGTTCATTTTGCTACGCACTTCAAGGTTTTATTTGAAAAATAATGCCTCCACAGAATGATTGAAGAAACTTAATTCAATTCAAATGTCATGCCTGCTGGTAGCATAATTCTTACAGATGGTCAAGCATTGCCAACAAAACTATTCCAGTGCAAAATATCAGTTAGTTCTTTAACTGGTACTTCAAGAGGAAGTGTCACTATGATAACAATGTGGCAGTGTCCCTGACTATGACTGAAAAAACAAAAATCAAAATGCAAACAATGTCAACAAAAGTCTTCCTGAACATCTCAGTAAAGTGTTGAAGTGGTGTTGCAACCAGTGTAAGCAGTATTTTTAAGTGGCATGTTTCAAAAGTAATTGTTAAAATGGTGCACATAACAGGGCATGTGATGGGACAATGCACAGTGGCAAGGACCAGTATACAATGTAATGCTCCAGCCGATGCCAGCCTTTGGCTTCTGTAGATCATGCTTTGCAGGGCCCATAGAATATTAAGGATTTATTTTGATTATGGTCAGGTTACTTAGTAATTGTAGTGTTCATTATGGGAAGCATAAGCATACAAATCAAGCATTACATTAAAAAGCAACACACACCACAGGAGGGCAGAAAACAGGAGGGTTGAAAAAGCATAAACACCCTTTGCTGCTTCAGATCACATTCAATTTTTTTCAAATGGTTTTGAAAGGCCCCTAGCATTTCCATCTTGTACAGCAAAGCAAAAATTGTGTTCACACTGCTCTCAAAAGGGATGCTATCATCTATAGCAGCATTGCAGGCCCACAATCTCTTCAGAGAAAGATTGAATTATCAAGGAGGGGTCAGCAGTGTCAAAGGTTGTAAGAACATTGTCCTGTTGTTCATCACAATACAAACAGTCTTTTTTGATTGTGAAATATGTGGGAACCAACAGACCAAGGGGAAGGATAGTTTCATTGATGTCCTTTACGCCACCCCCTGAGGCCTTTTCATGTTGATTCTGAGTGGAGGTGTATCTAAAATGTTTTCCTTGGGCACCCATAAGTAAACCACATGATTTCAAAGGCTGGATATTGTGGTTCTGACCTCCATGACAGAGGCACCAAACGAGGGGTGAACAGTGGGTAAGAGGTGGTGTGACAATGTTCCAATCATGTGACACATGCACAGTGGTGTTTGGCAGAATTGTGGTGAAGTTTGTTGCCAATGTGACGTCATTAGACCACCTTACACCTCACATGAACTTTTGAGCTCTGACCTTTTTTTCACGTATGTTGACACCTAGCTGTTTGAAGTGTTGCTGAACCCGATGGTGACGTTACAGGGTACCATGCTTTTGTACTATTGCTGAGGATACTTTTTAGGCCCTTTGATCTAAATTTTAAAATTCTGTGTGACAAAGGGAGACAATTATAGGGCTCCAAAAATGTAACCTATTAATTGAGTTGTGAAGGGTAGTAGATAAACATATTTCAGAAGTAATTGCTAAAGTGCTACACACAAGATGTAATGTAGTACAACTGATCCAATGCCAGGTTCTTCTGAGATAAGTAAGGGCTACAGTACTGTTAAACAAGAAGTTACACATATGAATGAACTGTTTGAAGATATATGCTTCGAAGAGGAAAAACCACTTTTACATTATAATTTAGATGGTGTAAATTGATGCTTTTGAATGATTTATTTTAGATATAGGCCCACACATAGTAGTGAATACTAAAACCAAAAAATTAAATAATGTCCAGAATCATAAACAGGAAAATTATAATTTAACTGCATCTTATTGTTGCCCTAAAAGCAAAAATGGTGGAGTAGCTTTACACTGAAAGTAAAATTTTCATGATCCCTTTCAAAAAACAGTCATGGATAACCTAATTTTGCGAAGATGAACACACTGATATAGTAATAGTTAAGTAGTTTTCCCTCAGACTGACTTTTTTTATTGTAGGCATATATAGATCCCTTATGGCAAATTTTGTGTTCTAAATGAAATTTTTTGATTCAGTTATATATAAATTAACATTTAATAGACATAATATTAATCTCTTAATTCTTGGTGACATAAACATTCATTCTTATTGCCGTTATTAATGCCCTGGAGAATAAATAGACTGCATTCTATTCTATGGATTCAAAGATCTGCTTGCACTTATCCCAAATAGAATAGATCATACAACTGCTGAGGCTACAGATCACATAATTACTGATTTTGAAAACATTATCTTAGTAGACACTATAAATGGTTATACCTTAAGGAAAGTAAATCTCAACAACAAAAAATATCTATGTGAAATGTTTAACATTAGATGAGTGGGAAAATGTCAAACATGTCTAGATCGCATAGACAGACAAATTTAAATGTACCACTACATAAAGAGCAATACAGAAAGCATGCATATGTTTCACAGAGAAATTAAGGGACCAATAGCTCATAATATCAACTTACAGATAGAAAGGTCAGATTATGTAGCAGAATACTGATGGGTCCATGAAAACAGAACTGAGGAACAAATTACAATTGTGTGGGTGTTGTTCAGCTGATAAATAGCCTAAAAATTAAAAATTTCAGAAGGTTGCGACAAAATTCTCTATTATTATTAGAAAAAATGTAAACAGGAATTATTTATACAACTGATTCTTTCAATAAACTGTGTTTTCCGGGTGCTTATATTTCCCAGGAACTTGTAACTGACAACTTCCAAGACTTTGTTTAAATGTGGAGATATGCAAGTTCTCCAAAATTATGGACCTATTGTTCTAATTTACTTTATTGGAAAAAAATACTAAAACATATGCTGGTTCATTATAACAGTAAGAATAAATCAGGGGATTCTCAACAAGTTTTCAGAAGAGAGCAGAGCACCATGTCAGAAGCAGTGAAGTTTGTACATGTGGCTCTAAAAAATGGATGAAAATAAGCTACTTATAGGAATCATTTTAGATATTTCCAAAGCTTCTGGTGGAGTACACCATGATACACTTTTGTTGAAACATGCAAATCGTACTATCAGCGGAAAGCTTGACAGTACTAGTTATATTTCATGAACAGGTGACAATGCACTAAAATCTTGTATGAGAGTTGTCATATCATAGACAGAAAAATGTCCAGAATGATAATTATAAAATTTGGTGTGCCACAGGACTTGATATTGGAACCATTTCTTTTTGTAAAGTAATGTATATATGACCTTCCAAGTCCTGAAGATAAACCACTCGTCTGCAGGTATGCCAGTGACATAGCTGGTCTTAGCTGGGCAAGAGGTGCAGGTTATCTACATAACAAAGTTCATAAATTTATAGAGAAAACAGAAAATGCTTTTTAAAATGAAAATTTGAGGCTTAAATTCCCAGAACTCAAAGTAATGCGCTTTCAGCCAGGTGAATCAAATGAATAAAATGTGCTGAACAACACAAGTTCTCCTTATAAGTTTTTGGGCATTTAATAAATAAGAAACTGAACTGGAAACTGGAAACATCAAGAGTAATAAGCTAACATCTAGTCTATGCACTTTGAAGAGGCTAGCACCATATCCGAATTCAAAAACATGAAGGAAGGCATATTGTTAACTTGTGAGCTCTTTTCTACCTTGCAGTCTAGTGATAAAGTGTATGCCTGAAAAATGAGAGGGTGTGGGATTTAATCCCATTCAAACCACAGAAATTTTGCAGTGTTCCTTTAACCTAACTTTCGCCTCTCAGTGATGTGAAGACTCACCAGAGATGACACACAGTTTAGATTCCACATTAAACAGTAGGTCCTCTTTCATGGTATGATTACTGGAGTAGGTTATAGACAACTAAGTCCCTGAAATGACATCCAATTTGAAGACTTGCAACAGACCATTGAACCATGTGGAATTATTATTATATGTTCCAAAAAATTACAATAGTGATAGAGGACAGCAAAGTTACCAGCAGGCATTTAAAAATTAATGGTTATAATGCAAGGAGAAAGGAAGATTTCCACTTAGACTGGAGAAGACTGAGACTAATGGAAAACAGTCAGTATATCAAAGGAGCTGTGTCATGACTCCTTACCAAGTGAGGTCAGAAGTTAGTGGGCAAAATTTTGCAGAGGGATTTCAAGAGATGGCTCATAGCTGTGTGTTCACATGGCCCAAAATTGAATAATGGTGTTTTGGGGGTGGATAAAATCTGATATTGTGCTACTAGTTTTTTTTATTAACTTTAAGTGTGTATTTTAAATGTTGTGGTATTAATGTGTGCATGTAACAATTATATGTTAAATGCTATAAGCTAAGCTCATTCATGTAATGTTTGGGAGCAGTTAAAGAAGTAAGTAAATGTCTCTAAAAAATATGATAAATACAATAATGAAAGGCTAAAAAAATAAACCAATACCATCAAGACTGACTATGCCATTTTGAAAGACATTGTAGGATTTATCTTGTCACAAAGTAAGCAGATACTACAGTGATTATGTAGACATGTTCTCTGAATATACACACTTATTTTAGTTTACTTTACACCATATGAAAACTTATTACACCTCCCCCCCCCCCCCCCCCCTCCCCCTCTCTCCCTCCAAGTAGAATCACGGGACCAACAAGACAGTACAAAGAAAACAACCTAGAAAATGTCACGCACCATTTGTCTGTTGTTTGTTCAGAACTGATCTGTTGATCCAGAGGTCACTATACTAGCTGTCCCCCCCCCCCCCCCCCTCCAATACCCCCGCCCTCTCACACACTCTCTTTCTGAATCCTGGGGCACTGGGGATGTCAGGAAGCTGTGATTGTAGTTAGTGATACTTGTGTGCCAGTCAGTCTTACACCATGGCCCTATTATTTGAACTGATGGAGACAGGCTGAAGTTAGAGCCTGATGGAGTAGGATGTCTAACCAGTGGCCTCTGATCCGTGGAGTCCTCCTCCATGTGGGCTGGCTTGAGTCCTTCGATGGAGCCATTTCTTCCCTATCATTCCATGATATCTTGATTGTGTTTGCTCCATGTTGAATGAATTTAAATAGTCCTGTGTAAGGAGGTCTTAATGATGGTTGTACTGAATCATTCCTCAGCCAAATATGTGGGGCCTTGTGTAGGTCTTTCTGGACAAAGATAGTTTCATGAGTTTCTGGTGCTGAAGGTTGAATTTGGGCCATGCTTCTTTGAAGAAGCTGTACAAATTCTGTTGTGGCTTCCTTAATTCCTCAGCAGACAGAAGTCTTGATCTTGTAGAGATGATTTTAGCTGGAAGTCTCAGGTGCTCTCAGAACACTAGTTGAGGTGTGGTGTAGCCCAGCTCTTGTTTCACCATCGTCCATAACACCAGTAGCACAAGGGGTTACATCTCCATCCATTACTCTCTCTGGCCATAATGGCCACTTTCAAGGTCGTGTGGGATCTCTGTAGCATCTCATTCCTAGTGGGATGGGAGCTTGTGGTTTTAACATATGAGCAGCCACATAGTTGTTGGACCTTGTGGAACAGTAATGATTCGAACTGTCTTCTGTAGTCTGTTGTTATTGTCTGAAGTACCCAGAATTTTGAAATCTAGCCATTTACAAAAGCTCTACTGTTTCTACAGCCATATCAGTGATCTTGCCTCATGCCAGCATGTAAATTTGTCAACCACTGCTAATAAGTAACTACACTGTCCTGTACATGGCAAGGGTCCCACCAGGTCAACATCAACATACATGAAGTGCACCATAAGTGTGGTTACAGTGCTGAGGGGTGCTGATAAGTACCTGCCAATCTTGCATTGTTGGCATCTGGCATAAGCTTTAACCCATTTTCAGCAGTCTTTTTTTATTCCCCAAACAAACATCCTTTGTGTTATCAGCTTGACTTCACCTTATCACAAAAACTTGGCATCAGAAGTTTATGGGTATAAAAGTGTGCTGTAGGTTGTGCTATATGCCACACTACAATGAAGCTTGCAGTTTGGGCAAATGTATCTGTTACAGATGTGCCCACAGTTATGCTACTTTCAGTTTGTGCCTTCCGTAATAACTAAGCATTGGAACTGTGGCCTCTGCTGCTACTCAAGCATAAAACATAGGTCATTGTCATTCTGTTGTTGTTCTGCAATGCTATACCCTGGAATTGCCCTCATATTTACACAACAACATGAGAAAAACTCAGTATGACATTTCTACAGCTGCTGATGTAATTTATGTCCATAATGAACTGAGAAATGTGGTCCACTTGTCCACATTGTATTAGTGAGCCATGGGTAGAGACTTTATAAAGAACGCAGTAAGTGGAGCATGGTCCATGTGGGCAGTGCAGTGTTTCCTTCCTCCAAGTTGTGGATATGTTGTATTGCAGATTGGATATGTTGTATTGCAGATAATATAGCATACTATTCCTTTCTATCACACTCAATTTTTGCTGTGTTGCTGTAATCATTTGCAAGAAAAATGCTAGGCCCCATGTACAAGTTGCTGCAAGCTACCACTACCTGGCTGATGTCCCCCTTTAATGCCATTGGTGTGTGAGGAGCACTGCCTGAGTTACATAGTCCTTAACTGAGTTAAATGCCATTAGTTGCTCTTGACCATACCTCACTTTCCTCACATATTTTCCTTTGGTATATTTTCCTGCAGATGCCTGTGGTTCTGCTGCTTTTGGTAGCTGCCTTCTCTAATAACTAATCATTCTGAGGCAGTACCACAGATCTTTGTACATCTTCAGTATCAGCACTTCGTGAGTGTTTCCTACCCTCTCAAGCATTGGAACTATGGCGTCTGCTGATGCCTTAAAACTGAGGAAGTTCACATTGCTTTTTCCCAAGATGCATTTGTGTTTATTGATGGCAACCTGGTGTCTGCATATGAACTGGAAAATCTGTCTGAGATCATTTTTGTGCTGCTCTAGTAACTCTGAAAACACTACAATATTGTCCACATAACAACACATATAATCAGTGCCTCTGAGAACATGGTGAATAAAACTCTGCCATTTGCGCTGCATTTTTCAGACTATATGGCATGTACTGGTACTCAGCAGACTGATTGGGGTAGTGATGGCTGTCTTTTTTTGTATATCCCGGTGTATTTTTGAATAGGCCTTTACACAATCAATGAACTGAAAATTTGAGATTTCACACTAGCATTATTAAAATCCAACACATGGGGAATATGATACCTGCCTGCCACAGTTCTGGTGTTCAGAGCTCTGTAGTTGCTGCACAAACACCTTGTGCTGTTCTGCTTGATCACCATGTATAGTGGTGATCCCCACTGACTCTCCAAAGGTGCCATTGCACCCCCTTGGATCAGCTTATTAATGTATTATTTTGCAGCCACAAATTTTGTGTGTGTTATACAGCACAGCTTGGCCACCACCAGTGGTCCAGGCAATAACAGAATTGCCTTGTCTACTGTCTTAATCTGTAGAAACTTTTCAATGATGCTATCCAAGTTTGGGTCACACTGTGTTGATTCTACTGTTGCTAATGAAAGTAGTTTCTTGTTGTGGAGATCTGCTGCTAATAGAAACTGTTGAAGGTAATCCACCCGTATTATAGGTTCAGTAATGTTCACGACTATGAAGGTCCACTGGAACTTACTGTCCAAACTGAGGGCCAAATTGAACTGCTTCCTACTAAATGTTTGAATGAAAGGTTTATCAGTGGCGTCTTGTTGACAAACTGCCTGTTGGTTTCTGTCTCAGGATCTTTGGCCAACATTTGTTTAATGATGAACAGTCCACCACCAACAATGGAGGGTGAAGCTTTGACAATGCCAGTCACTCGTACATCATCAAACAACCGTTGGCCAAAGAATCAGAGACAGAAACCAAACATTAACAAATGTCAACAAGTAGCCATGAAAGCCTTAACAATGGTGTCTTGTGCTTATTAGTGTTTTAACTCCATCTGTGGCTATTGTATCAGAATCTGGGATGGTAGTGGTCTGTGCCTTCTGAATGTTAACATTATTCTGCCTGAGGAGAATTTTGTCACACTTGTCACCACGTTGTGTGAAATGGATTTGAGCTGACCATTGCGGTCAAAACCAGAGCCACTCATGTCCCATTCATTCAATGTTTTGCATGTTGTACCACTGGGTCTGTCAAACAGTAGCATTGTGGGGAATTTGTTGTGACTAGTTGTTTGCAGACATCTTCTTGCGTGGTGCAAGTGGTTGCACTCCACGGGAGTTAACGGAAGCATATGTCTCAAGAATTCCCAATGTGGTAGCCACAGGAGGAGGATAGTGGGTACAGAAACTACACTCCTGGAAATGGAAAGAAGATCACATTGACACCGGTGTGTCAGACCCACCATACTTGCTCCGGACACTGCGAGAGGGCTGTACAAGCAATGATCACACGCACGGCACAGCAGACACACCAGGAACCACGGTGTTGGCCGTCGAATGGCGCTAGCTGCGCAGCATTTGTGCACCGCCGGCGTCAGTGTCAGCCAGTTTGCCGTGGCATACGGAGCTCCATCGCAGTCTTTAACACTGGTAGCATGCCGCGACAGCGTGGACGTGAACCGTATGTGCAGTTGACGGACTTTGAGCGAGGGCGTATTTTGGGCATGCGGCAGGCCGGGTGGACGTACCACCGAATTGCTCAACACGTGGGGTGTGAGGTCTCCACAGTACATCGATGTTGTCGCCAGTGGTCGGCGGAAGGTGCACGTGCCCGTCGACTGGGGACCGGGCCGCAGCGACGCATGGATGCACGCCAAGACCGTAGGATCCTACGCAGTGCCGTAGGGGACCGCACCGCCACTTCCCAGCAAATTAGGGATACTGTTGCTCCTGGGGTATCGGCGAGGACCATTTGCAACCGTCTCCATGAAGCTGGGCTACGGTCCCGCACACCGTTAGGCCGTCTTCCGCTCACGCCCCAACATCGTGCAGCCCGCCTCCAGTGGTGTCGCGACAGGCGTGAATGGAGGGACAAATGGAGACGTGTCGTCTTCAGCGATGAGAGTTGCTTCTGCCTTGGTGCCAATGATGGTCATATGCGTGTTTGGCGCCGTGCAGATGAGCGCCACACTCAGGACTGCATAAGACCGAGGCACACAGGGCCAACACCCAGCATCATGGTGTGGGGAGCGATCTCCTACACTGGCCGTACACCTGTGGTGATCGTTGAGGGGACACTGAATAGTGCACGGTACATCCAAACCATCATCGAACCCATCGTTCTACCATTCCTAGACCGGCAAGGGAACTTGCTGTTCCAACAGGACAATGCACGTCCACATGTATCCTGTGCCACTCAACATGCTCTAGAAGGTGTAAGTCAACTACCCTGGCCAGCAAGATCTCCGGATCTGTCCCCCATTGAGCATGTTTGGGACTGGATGAAGCGTCGTCTCATGCGGTCTGCACGTCCAGCATGAATGCTGGTCCAACTGAGGCGCCAGGTGGAAATGGCATGGCAAGCCGTTCCACAGGACTACATCCAGCATCTCTACGATCGTCTCCATGGGAGAATAGCAGCCTGCATTGCTGCGAAAGGTGGATATACACTGTACTAGTGCCGACATTGTGCATGCTCTGTTGCCTGTGTCTATGTGCCTGTGGTTCTGTCAGTATGATCATGTTATGTATCTGACCCCAGGAATGTGTCAATAAAGTTTCCCCTTCCTGGGACAATGAATTCACGGTGTCCTTATTTCAATTTCCAGGAGTGTATTTAAAAGAGAGTGACAGCCACTGGTGCCCTTTAGTGGCTGTCAGAGGCATTCGGGTGACTGCAGGATCTACACATTTTTGAGCTTTGGTTCTGAATCATTGGCAATACTGGCACCATCTGAATTTCTCAAAACATCTCTCATCATCCTGATCATGAGGAAAGGATGCATTATGCCACTGTCTCATGTCATCAGTGTGTTGAATGTTTTTAAGTGCCAATATTAAGGCACTCAACTCTTTCATGCTCATAGACAGTTGGTCTGGGCTATCAGGTCGCTCCACTCCTAGTATGTGTGGTTTGGTGCCTTTCGCCCTGTTGTATTTTGCTTCCACACTGTGGACTTTGTACTGGAAACAACTTACTAAGGCTTCTACATTATCTGCTACAATGTTAAGTGGCAACTCCATGTCTACTGCCAAAACAATCCAAATGTTTGTAGGTTGTAGGGAGCTGTGTGAACCACAACATTTGTAAGGAATTTTCTGATAACAAATGCACTCTCACCACTGACCTAAACCCTTGGAATAGTTGCTTGGATGCTCTGTTTCCCAATTTCTTGTCTGTAAGTAATCTCTGAAGCCATATTGCAGGCATTGACTTGAAATGCTTTGCTTGATAAGGCATTTTTTTTTAAAAAAGGAATATTACTATGAGTTCACAATGCTTCCTCTGCTTAGACTATCTGAATTTAATTCAAGTGAGCAATGACACAGTGAAATTGTTCCATATCATTCCTGATGCCTTGCTCATTGAAAATGTTTTCTACCTGATTGAACCATAACTCTGGTCTCTTTGGCCAGAATGGAGGCTGTTTAACATGGCTGGAGATCCTACCTTGTGGTGACATCATAGGTAGCATGGGATGATGATTGGTTTGTGTACTTGCCTCGGAATGCTGTACCATATGTGTTTCTTGATGTGTATTCTCCTGCCTGACATTTCTGCCACCTTTGAGGTTATTAATTTCCTGTGCTCCTTTGCATAGTCATCACTGTAGGATTTTTGTGGACACAAAGTAAACAGACACTACAATGATTATGTAGATATGTTGTCTGAATATGCATAATTATTTCACTTTACTTTACACAATATGAAAACTTCTTACAACAAGCAAAAGCATGTGATCAGTGAGAAAGTGCAAAGATTACAATATAGGGAAGTTTCGCATGCAATCCGTCTTTTGTTTGTTGACATCTGATTTGTCAATACTGAGGTCACTACAATATTAAGGATTCTATAGCTCCAGGTATGAGCTTTACGTACAGGGCAAGACAACAGCAAAATAAATATCAAAGTGTGCAGTCCACGTCACTTCAGACAAAGAGAAGTTGCAAGCAATAACTTTAGACCAACTTAAATGTGTATTCAATGAAATAAAAATCTGACATCAGTGTCTATACCTCTGTATAGTTTATGTCTTTTCTTGGTTTGAAGGGTTTGAGTTGCTGGGAGAAACCATCCTAACACTCAAGTAATACAACATGAATGATATTTCTCCAGTTGATATTAGTGGTATGTTAATCATATCATTGGTTGGTTTTTCTGATAATAGGTATCTTACTTTCTCTCCTATAGGAAGCCTCTTTGCATTAACAATATATTCAACTCACCCTGTTGCCCTGTAGAATGCCTTCTCTACTGCTCAACGTATTCCCTGTGTGATAAATATCAGTTTATCTTCAAGTGCTTATATGTTTTTCTTTTGAAACTGTGGGAAGGGAAATGCCATTTTAAACAGGAAAAAGTAAATCAACTTTAAAAATATGGGAAAGAAGGGCTTTCAGAAATCATAATTCATATGTTACATAGGTAAAGAACAGTGTCTGATTTCCTCAGTAATAACATTGAATATTTGCATATATTTTCCACCAGTATGTGTGTATTTTACTGAAATTAAACCTTTCTCTGTTCATTAGGAAAGAATATAAAACAGAATACAAGAAAAAGTTCCAGCCATTTTCTCATTATGATTATGTAGAAGGAAAATTCTTCAAAAAGAAACATGCAGATCCTTCTTCACAACAGCTTTTACTATCTGATATGCCCCATAGTGACTCATGGTATTGTGAAGTTCTTGAACTACGAAAAAAGGCTGGAGAGTACAAGGTAAAAAACATTTTCCTGACACAGTTTACATTATGTGCATGCCTAGTGTTAATTTTCTTCATAAAGTTTTGCTCTCAGTGAAACGTGGTATTTTGTTTTTAGAAGTAACTTTTCCTCTACCTGTGTACATAATAAGAATAAGATATTGTTGAAATAAAACTGCTGCAATGAGTGTTGAGGTAAAACTGCTGCTCTTCTGCAAATTAGACTGTTTTTATTTCTTTTTCCCTATATATTCTGCTTAGGTATATTCTGTTACTTGAAATGCTTCTTTATGGAATTGTTAGATTTTTTTATTACAGACTAGTTTATTGTGAAAACAACAGCAGATGCTGTCTTCAGATAATATGAAATGCTCCCATCTCCTCAAAGCACAAAATCATACTTGTAAGAAACTGCTACTAGTGACTCAGCCTTTGCAACATCCTCAATATATCTTTCAGTATTCTCTTATAAAAGAGACTTTTTTTAGAAAAATAATGAGTCATTTCACAGCCTCTTGTTACATCAAATAATAAGCAAAAATTGAAACTAAATTACCAAAAAGACAAGACTGACCAAGAACACAGAAGACCAGTTTTATACAACAGATAGTATATTATAGATATGCAGTCAACATGCTGGGAGCCCATATCATCAGCAAGGGCCACATGTATCCAACCTGCGCAGCTGCCTGTAGGATGTCAAATGAGGTTTGCTCACAAGATCAAACATTTGTCAAATGCCACTAGAGGAAAGGGACACATGAAAACACCACAGGGGCAGACATATTTCCATATCTGTGTGTCTGCTGATTCATTTGTGCTGCCCACATTGGCCCCTGTGGAAAGTCATACTACAGAAAGACATAAATAAAATATATCCCTTGATCGTCAACCTGTCTGTAAGTAGATGTCAAGGACTGCATTAAATTGTTACTGACATGAATGACTTTATTAGTGTCACTAAGTAAAATATGTATGCAAGTAATAAGAAACACGATAGACATTTGAGATTTTGTTGGAAGTGATCTTGCTGATGTAACATATGACAATATTAATGCCAGCAAACATTCAAAACTGTGTTCTAGATGCTTTGCCATTAGGAATCAATTATTATAGAAGTGGGTCATGATTTGAACGTTTGATTTACAGTAACAGTTTTTTTCCTATGGAGAGAGAGATGACAGCTGCCTCCCTAATCCCCACCCCCACAAAGGAGTATGCCCATGATTTTACTATAGTAACTGCAGCCAGTTGCTGTGTTCATGGGTCTTTTACACAATTGACAGTCCACTCCAGCTGTAATGTCTATTTATTTTTAAGATGCTGCTATCAATAGTCATTTCCCTTTTCTACCAGCTTTCGCACCCTACTTCTTGTCAGTATCAGTCACTAGAACATTGTAACAATGTGCATGTGTTGTAAGTTTCTAGAAACTGTAACTGATGGCTTCATTTGCATTGGTGATTCCAGCGTTGGCTGTTGGAGGTGCCCACACTTGCAACTCTCTGTCTCTCTCTGTCTGTCTGTCTGTCTGTCTCTCTCTCTCTCTCTCTCTCTCTCTCTCTCTCTCTCTCTCTCTCTCTCTGTCTCTGTCTCTCTCTCTCTCTCTCTCTCTCTCTCTCACACACACACACACACACACACACACACACACACAGACAGAATGTGTGAGACAGATATATATTTAACAATGTGTAGAATATTCTTTTGCCATGATACAGGAGCATGCATCATAGCATAGTTTGGTTTCCACGAGACACAAAGTATCAGGGAGGAATCCTGATCCATGACCACTCATCTCGCTCCCTCATCTCATGGGAATTAAGCTGAGCTGGGTCCAAGGTACATGCACATCTTGCTCAGTGATGTTCGTTGAAATCAGATAACGTAGGCCACCATCTACCCTCAAGTCCATGGAGTGTTCCTCAATCTATGCTGACTTAAGTTACGAGTGATGCATCACCTTGCTGAAGGCATGAGGTTTCCATGGAATACTGTAGGCAAACAGGTGGATGGCCAGCCGCTGTGGGTGAGTGGCTCTAGGCACTTCAGTCCGGAGCTGCGCTGCTGCTAAGGTCGCAGGTTCGAATCCTGCCTTGGGCATGGATGTGTGTGATGTCCTTGGGTTAGTTGGGCTTAAGTAGTTCTAAGCCTAGGGGACTGATGACCTCAGATGTTAAGTGCTATAGTGCATAGAGCTATTTGAACCATTTGAACCAAACAGCTGAATGCACATAATTGGATTGTTGGGTCATTTCCATGTGTGAATAATGAAAGTATGCAGATATCTGTGGGGAACCATTCTTTCAACAAAAACAATCTTCACATGAAAGTACGTCCCCAAAGTGTACCCTGTTGGTAATTCAGTTCCATCACGTCTGTGAGTTATGATTTAGAGATAACTTGTCATCAGTACATGCTATTGTATACTATGACTCATCAGGATAGATTAGCTTTTTTCTAGGCTTTTGACATCCAATAGTGCTAGTCCCATGCTTGTGATAATCTCTAGGATCCATGGTGTGTGATGAGTGGAGATACACATTCAAGGCATGACTTCTGTAATCCACAGCAAGGGAGTGGCTCTGAAAGGCATGGATGCTCACTGGTTTCTGTAGTGCAGCATTTGGTGATGAAACACTTTCTGCACTATTTCCCATCTTTAAATTACGGTGATCTGAAATTGTCATCAGCAACTCCAGTCATCAGTGTGATTCATCCAACCAGACACTATGTTTCCATTGATCCATGGTCCAGCCTTAACCATCCCATGCCCACTGTGCTTGTAACTCACAATGTCATTGGTACAATGTAGGAACACGTAGCAGTTGTCAACCATGGAACTACATGTTCAACAGTGTGCTGAAATATATGCTTTGAAAACCATATGCTTGCACCGCTATTGTACTCCCTCATCAGACTGCCACAGATTGTCATCCATTCTGCTTCACAGAGTGGGCAAACCTCTGACCTCCACATTCTGTGATGAGGTGTGGACATCCAATACCTTGTTACCTGTTTGTGGCTTCACGGTGTGCAGCTACTTTTCAGAGAAACTCACAATAGTAGCATGTGAGAACTGACCAGCTTAACCACATACAAGATATTCATTTGCAGGTGCTGGGCTGTAACAATGTCCCCTTTGTCAGAGTCACTTATGATAATGAATTTCCTCATTCGTGGCCCGTAGCATCACTGGATTGATTCTCCATCCATCTCTGTTTCACTTATATGCTTTATTTACCATGTCCACTGTTTTACTGCCACCAAGCAGCATTAAGTCTTGCAGTGTGCAGTTATCATAATATTCTGGTTCATCACTGTTTGTCTTTGTTTTAATGTCTCCAACTGGATTTCATTAAAATTCAGCACTTACAGTAATGAAATTGCTACATATTTCCTAAAATAACCTATTGAGCAACTTCCAAAGAACTTGTTGAGAAGCTGTGGTTACTATACACATCATACTTTATAAGAAAATGAGAATTATAAATTCAATTGAGAGTTTCTAATGTGTCTGAAAAGCCAGCCACAAAAACTTCTGAGAAATTCAAAACAAAGTAATTGAGAAAACAAGACACACACACACACACACACACACACACACACACACACACACACACACACACACACACACACACAAAATAAAAAATAAAAAAAAACAACACTGTGGGAACAAAAGTCATGGGATAGTGATATGCACATATACAGATGGCAGCAGTATTGCATACACAAGTATGAAACAGCAATGCATTGACAGAGCTGTCATTTGTACTCAGGCGATTCATGCAAAAAGCTTAAAGTTGAATAGAGAAGAATTCAGAGCAAAAATAAATGTTACTACAGAAGATCTGCTTCTGTATAGTAGAAGAATTTATGGATGCAAGTCTAAAATGACCTATTTAAATATTTTCCATGTATACCATAAGTTCATAGCAGATTTATTCAGTGGTTGTTTTGTAATGGATACACCATTTTCCTTCAGATTGCTGAAGTTAAGCTCCATATGATGTTGTCAGTACTTGGAGGTGTGACCATCTTGGTCTGCCACACACTGTTGACAATTTTTTCTTTGCCTTTAAGGCTGAGTCAAGAAGGGTGGTGGTGTAACATCCTAGGTCAACAGTCTTTGTGCCAGTGTCCTGGATTAAGTTCCAAATGTCTTTGCAGTGCATCATGATTTGAGAGAGTGCTACACACTGGATGGTCATCCATCCACCAGATGGGGACATTAAGCTTAGTGGCCTGCTTGGTGCTCTTTGAAAGGAGTAGGCCCCAACACGAACATGACACTACACTACACCAATACACACGCACCCATTACAGTCACCTGTACCTAACAAATACACTTCCACACACAGCTCCCATACTGCATAAAGGGAAGGTGGCTGCAATTGCAAAGGACAGGGGAAACATGTCCTTAGGTGGCTGAACCAGCCCTTCAGGGCCTCCCAGCTATTCATGCAATATGACTTTACTTATAGCTGATTTAGTTAATTCTACAGATTTAACTGTTATTTTATGTATTATTAGTCTAAAACATTAGAGTTAAATGTTTTTATTATGTTTTTTGTTATTATGAGTCTAATGTTTTCTTAAATACTGCAAGTTTTTAGCTAATATATTTCGTTCTACAGACATAATTTGTTTTTCTTATTAAGAGTTAATTATATTTATAGAGTTTGTAATTGTAGCTTGTCTGATACCCATGTGTAACATCAGATAACAGAATTTTTGGAATGTCCTCCTAAGTAGCAGCATGGTGAAAAAAGTGGATTTGCTAAGCAAAGGGGGCTGGGTTTATTCCCTGGCCAGGTTAGAGATTTTCTCTGCTTGGGTGTCATATAGTCTTTACATTCGTATTGCTGTAACTGACATCATATTGTTGAGATTGCTGAATGAGGATAGCTTGAAAGTCAATAAATAGAAAAAAGAAGACATTCTGGGATCAGTAAAAATCTAATAAAATCAAATGATCAAGGGCTATAATGCGTGCTGATGACCCTTGTGATCTATTATGCACTTAAAGCAGTTGACTATCATCCTGCGACACCTAGTCTGTGCTCTTGTTGCTGCCGCTATCTGTAGTGATACTATTGACACTGACTTTCTAAAGACACTCAAAGAGTGTCTGGCAGAAAAGAAATTGTGCTGTGTTAAAGGGTATCTGTTAAATTAAATTTGGGTATATTTTTTTTATAATCATCAAAATGTTTGCTCCTTAGTAAGTAATTTATAATAAATTTTTTGTTTTTGATGTTTCCTATATTTCATGTACATTTACTCAAAAAAATGTTCAAATGTGTGTGAAATCCTATGGGACTTAACTGCTAAGGTCATCAGTCCCTAAGCTTACACTCTACTTAACCTAAATTATCCTAAAGACAAACACACACACACTCATGCCCGAGGGATGACTTGAACCTCCGCCAGGACCAGCCGCACAGTCCATGAGTGCAGTGCCTTAGACTGCTTGGCTAATCTCGCGCGGAGCACATTTACTATACACGTGTTATCCTGCAGGATCAAATAAAATTCAGTTCAGTTAAATTCACTAAAGAGAGGGAACATTGGGAAATAGATAGGTGTACAAAAAGGACCACAAAATGAACAGTCATTTTTACCTCTAATTGACCTCTACATAAAAAATTGATAGTAGTGACCTTTGTTAATTAATTAAATTGGATTTTAAAAATCATAATGTGTGTTTTTGAATAGAGCAATTACAAATAAAATTGGTGATGGCCCCAGTGGTTCACAGGTGAGAGTGTGAAATTGCCTGAAGTCTACAGTTCATTCAGCCAGGCTGCTGGTAAAATTTTCCATTGGCCAGTTGATCCTAGGATGAAATGTGTGACATGTGCCCAATTATTTAAAGTGGCTTGTTTTGTATTTAATATGATGTAACAGATGAACAATTGTGCCAGAGTGGGATTTCAACCCAGATCTTGTGCTTCCGAGATGATTTATTTATTTATTTATTATTGTGACTGCTCACAAGAAACAGGATATTTGGATTTAAATCCTGGCCTAGCAAAAATTTTCATTTGACATGATATATTCATATATTGCAAGTTAAGTATTTCTGAATGAATTTCACCAGTATCATTTCATGTCATCACATTCTCTGATTTCATCCTCTTTGTTTCCATTTATTTCATCGCAGTGAATTTAATTCAGTTAGTATGTCATATTTATAGACAACCACACAAATTATCTGTGTACAAACGTTATAATTTACACAGGATGAAAGGCAATTTAAATGTGATTTTCTTGAAGAAAAATAGATATGGAATATTGGCTATTCTAACAGCAGCAGCTAGTAATAATACTGCTTACAATTACCAGTAATTTCAATCTGTTAGGAGAGCAGGAAAAATTATATAGTTACTTGTTAATAAGTTACACACCAACAGTGTTCAATTGTAAGCAGAAAACATACTTTAAAATGTTTCTTTGTGCCACTCCATTCATGAAACCCCATCAGCCTTTTTACAGATAACTTTTCGAAATCCCTGTATCAAGAATGAATCCTCCGAGAGTAGAAGAAAGTACAACTCACAGCTGTTGACAAGCCACACAATGTATCTATTTTTCATCTGAAAATAACCAACCTTCTTTGAGTTGAATGGATTTTACTATTACTGCATTCATCATCCTTGGTCTCGTGCACACATAGGCCAACATAATTAGATAGGTTCTACATTCTTGTATTTAAAACACTGACTCAGCAACTTACTGTGTATACTTAAGAAACTGGATCCTTGTTGGGTATCTATGCAGGTATTGATGCAAAATACAATTTGGAGGCTGACAGATGAATGTGTGATGCTGCAACCCAATTTCACTGTGCAGCTGGCAAGTATGGTAAACTGGGGACATGTCAATACCAGTGCATAAAGTCTTTGTGAATATCTTTTTGTGTACTCAGTTGGATAGTAACTATGTCTCACAGACAGGTGAATGAACAATACATGCAGATGTCAGCATTTGAGAGAGGACGTGTAGTTGGCTCAAAGAGGGTGATTGGAGTGGTTGGTGAATCACTCAACATGTGAGTAGGAGTGATACCATTATTTGACAGTGTTTGTAGGAGTGGGTGAACAATCACAGAACAGCATGAAGAAAGAAGCAGTTGACCTAGAAAGATGCAGAACTTGAGAGCTTAGCAATCATCAGAGTGGCACTCAGAGCCCTGGATTCATCATTATCATTGATCTAACATGCAACTAGTGCTTCATTGACCATAAGGACCATTAATAGGTGTCTCACAGAAATGAGACTGACCTCACGATGCCCCTTGTGCCGACTACTGTTGACCTCTGTACACCAACTAGCCCATTTGCATTGGTGTCATGCACATTTGGCCTGGAGTCTCATTGACTGGAGTATAATTGTATTTAGTGATTACCACGTTGAACTGAGCCCCGATGACCAGTGGAGATTTCTCTGGAGATGTCCCAATTAGTAGTGGTATACCAACTTGACTGCTGCCTGCTGTATGACCTGACAGCCAGAAGTGCTGGTTTGTGGTGCAATTTCATTTCATAGTAGGACCCTTTTGGTTGTCATCCATGACACCCTTGCAGTACAGTGGTACATTGGCAATGTTCTATATCCCATGTTGTTGCCATTCATGGCAAAGCATCCTGGGCTTACATTTCTGCAAAATGCCCACCTGCCCACAGTGAGAGTTTCTCCTGCTTGTCTTCATGCTTGCCAAACCCTACTTTGGCAAGCTCTTCCCAATTGCAAACAATTGTATTATTATGGGCATGGCCCTCCAACCATCTCAGGATTTTGATGATCTTACTCATCAGTTAGACAGAAATTGGCACAAAATCTCTCAGGAGAACATCAAACTATTCTATTAATCAATGTCAAGCTGAATAACTGCTTGCATAAGGGCCACAGGTGGACCAACACATTATTGAGTTGTTGAATTTGTGTAGCTCTTTCTCTTGAATAAATCATCCAATTTTTCTGAAACTGTAATAATTGGTTTTTGTGTACATGTACATAACATCTACCAATTTCCATCTCATTTGGATAATTCCTTCATAGTGCATTGACCCCCCCCCCCCCCACACACACACACATAGAGTGTATTATGATGCACTGTAAAACTAACAACCAATGTAACCAATGTAAGGAAAGAGTAATTAAGATTATTGTTTAAAATTCTGTTCACAGTGAGGTCATTAAAGGTAGATTCTGATATGAAATGAGTAGAAAAATGAAATGATGTTTAATAGAAAATGTAAAATGTTGCAAGCTTTGAGCCAACATCACTATTTTAAGTATAACTGCTCTCATCTTGAAGATGACACAAATACTTATGACACTTAATGCATTAACTTATAAACTGAAATGTAGTTTAAAGGAATGCCAAGATCATTTGGAAATGATAAAATTAACAAAATGTAATTATCTCTGAAAATTGCACAGCTGTATGGAATCATTATTGAGAAAGTTTAACTATCAAAATTTAGAATGTACACACAAGGGGAAAAAACAATTTTTTGCAGAGTTTCTCAGTTCTGAAAATGTTGAATGATCAAAATTGTAATATCCTGGAAGAAAGTGATGTGTAGCTTTTGGGCATTGAATACATCTTTTGAACTTGAACTTTAGTCATTTGTAATAAAACAAAAAAACATTGTTCTCCATAAAAAAGAGAAAAATATTGTATGCTTACATGTAATAAATCACTTTACAGCACCGTGGATGGGGAACTGAGTTAGTGCCTCAGCACATTGCAGAACTGTACAGCAAGCAAATGACTCTTTGGGAACAAGTATCGCGCAGAAGTTCATTGTCTGCCCTGTCTTTGGCTTCTACAACCCCAAGGTAACTTTCTTTTTGTAATTTCTGATTTTTGATAAAGTTTATGTTTTACTGTGATTTATATCAAGATCTTTAATTCAACTTTTTTTTGTTTCATGGGAACAATGATAACAACTTGAAATGCATGTAGTGTTTTTTGTTGCATACCCCAATGTCTTTGAGCCATTTATAAAAGTAATATCATCTAAAGCAGGCCTGGCCAAGGTTTGTGTTCTTGGAGTGCACTCACTCTCCACAAGTGCAGCTAAGTTTGCCCAGCACCCCAGCTTTCCCCACCACTGTGCTATTCCGGCAGGGGTGAGAATGAGATGGCTATATACCAAATGCTGCACATGTGAGAAATTTAGAAGGCTGTGTTTACTACATAGTGCAACTGCTTCTAACATCCAAGTCTCCAGATGTCAGACAGACAGATCAGTACAAAACATTGTATATTAACAGAGCATCAACCAAAACTCTGATATAGTTTGTGCTTTGTGCTATCATCCAGGAGAATGTGCATAAATAGTAAGTAGTAGGTAACTCCTGCCCTAAAGAGAACAGGGAAGGTGTAACTGTGAGCATTTGTTGTATAGAGCTCCCATGAGAAGTTGGTAGAGCATTAGTTTCTTGTATCAAGGGTCCTGGGTTTGAACCCTAGTCATGCCAGTTTTGTACTGTAGTAAGTGTGAAACTGTCATATGGGACAACATGTTTCTGCCATGTAAAAGGCCTGTTCAGAGTTTATATCAATGTTGTACTGACAGTCTACATTTGCTTCATTTATTTGAAAGTAGCAAACCTATAGAGAACTTCTGTAGTTTCACAGAATAAACATTAACAATTGGAAGAATAAAGGAACCACAACATCATACAAGCAGAAGTAGGAACAGTAACAACAGCAATAACATTAATAATGTTAATAATTATAAACAAAATAATAAGAATAATAGTAAGTTCATAATGTTCAGGAATCAATACAAACATTACCACATACACAAACACAGTATTGTTCATTCTGGAATGACGGTTTCACAATAGTGGTTGCACACCAAGAAGTGTGTGAAACAAATTACTTTTGTACATCAAGCACATTTGATGAATCCCATATTTGTGCATCCAACCTGTAGATTGCAGTTAGATTGCAGAATGGAACTTTCTGAAACAGAACTGTATCAATATTCAAAAGATCTGGGTTTGTCAATGAGTTTAGCCAACATTAAGCTGTGATGGTGAGAATTATTGAAAAGTGGAGAACGCAACTGATTGTATGAGAGGGACTGCAGCTTAAGTAGATTATTCCATTGTTGTGGATTAATCTCTGCTGAAGAACCTTGACCAGCATCAGAGATTTTATAAATCATTTGCTTTTACATTTTGAAGAAATGAAGATCAAGCAGTTGATGAATGAAGGTTGTGTTTGCTGGAATTACGTGAATTGTGATTTTGTCTTCTGGCAGGTTATTTTGACTGTGCAGGCCATGAAGAACACTGCCGTCTTTGTGAAGCCTGTAAGGAACCAGTATTAGCAGACATTTTTCTCCACTGGTTTTTTGTTTCACTACCACTTTTTGTAGAAATGTCCTGAGCAGATATTTGGTCATTTTGCCAGAGGAATGAGAGTGGACAATTAAATTCAGTGCTGCAGACATTGACTGACATATATAAGCACTCAAAGAAAGGGGCTCTTGAAGAACTACAGACAACTCTGGAGCAAATTTGGCTGTCTGTGGAAGCAATGGAATAACTGTGTATGTATGTGAGGTCACGCGAATAGATTGTACAATCCCTACAGTATCTGTTGATCCTCTAGCTTCAAGAGAGTGCAGCCCACAGTCATATTGTTGTTGAATCAACTTTCATGAGCACTAAATATGTACATCTATGTAGGCTGTCATGAATGTGTGCTTTGTCTGTTACCAGTCCTCTCTACTCTTTTTCATGTCATTTCTGTTCTGATACATTTTCACTGTAACAAAAGATTTGACTTTACAACTTTTAATACTATTTTTATGCTTCCAGTGCAATACTCAACTGTCATGTGCATCAAAGCTTGGGAAATTTAACTACCTTGCTTTTATTTTTGCCCACAATCATGTCTACATCATGAAGACATCATCCCCTCCAACAATGCTCTTTGAAGATCTCCAGCACGTGCATTGTAATATATTTGTACCTATCTTTTACAGACATTATTCTCTCCACTTCTTCACCACTGTTTCCGCTGAAACAACATACATCATGCAGGACATCTGGTGAGAAATCTGTTTTTCATTACAGACACCGATGTACAAATATTTGAGTTGACTTCAGCTGCTTTATGGCATTAAGCTAATATTTCAGCATTTTGATTTTCTTGTTAGTTGAGGAAAACAATGCCCTTTTCTCCTTTTATGGTATTTCATCATTTCCATCATTTGTGGACTCTACTGGTGGTGATATCAAAGACATTGACTCTTGTCCATATACTTGGACAAAAATGAATGATTCTGCTCCATCTGGTGTGGGCTCATTGATATGTACTGTTTCCCCTACGGTGAAATTTAACACCTTCCACTGACCAGTCGCATCCAGTATGAATGCTGCACACTTTCTGTCATCTTCAGTTATTTCTGTTGTTGTAGGTACACAGGTGTCACTATGCAAAAATTCGATGAGAATGTCAGCAGTGATCTAGGGATTCATGTCACAAAAGAGCACTGTCAGTTGCAGCAGTGGCAGTATTGTGCAAACTGGACAGCAATTTCAGATCTGCTTGTTTTTATACCACCACTCTAGCCACAACACACACCTCTGATGTACAGTAGTGCTGCCATCTAGCAGTAAATTGTTATTATTATTGTTATTACTACTATTTATGCTGTTATGACATGATGAAAGTACAATTGTACAGTCATAACTGTGGGTTCTTTGATTGTTCTGGGAGATGGCTGTTTGGAACTACAACATATGAAACATGAGTTTACTTTATTACAAGAATGATAAAGAGATTTACTTAACTTTTTACAATCCACTGCAACAAGAGTACATTGAATATTTACAACTGTCTTCGAACAGCTAAGCATCACTTGCTGCATCCAATTACATACTCTTCTCTTGAAGTACAGTTCCATTTGAGACTTGGATAGCGCTGGTGTCCTAACTAGATGATGCTGACTGCTTTATTACAGGTCATGAACTGAGACAGACCGAGTTCATGCTCAGCTCTATAACAACCTCTGTGTGATGGCACTGTGGTGTTGAGAGAGAGTGTTTCATCAGGAGCACCTCCCATTCATCATTGCAGATTGCAGTGAGACATTGCCAATGTCTGTGGTATTGTTCCTTGTTGCTAACTTTGGTGTGGCACCACATTTTTTAGACAATACCATAAATACTTCCACACGTGTCATGCAATTTTTTCTTTATTCTTCTGTTCCAGTTGGTTATGTTTATTCTGCAAAACTACAAATGCACTCTATAGGTTTGCTACTTTCAAATAAATGAAGCAATAGCGGACTTCCAGCAGAACATTGTTATAAACTCTGGACAGTCCTGTTACATGCCAGGAATATGTTGTCCTCTATGACAGTTTCACACATACACCAGTACAAAAATTGGTGTGACCAGGGCTCTACAAACTAACACTCTACTGACTTTCCCATGGGAGCTCTACAGAACAGACACTCAGCTTTTCTTTTACTGTGCTCTGTAGGTCAGGAGTTACTTATTACTTACCATTTACACACATTCTGCTGCACAACAGCACATAGCCCAAACTATACTGTAGTTCTGGTTGATACTCTGTTGATATATAACATTTGGTACTGATCTGAATATCTGATATCTGGAGGTTTAGGTGTAAGAGGTGAGTATTGGAGCATATTTTCATAAGCAGTATCATGTGTGTTTATTTTAATCTTTTTATTTTTCTGCCAAAAGAACAAATTTTATTACTTAACTAAATAAGTACATTAGATAGAGTTAATACAGTGAGCAGGACTACAAAAACCTATACATACAGGCATTTAACATTAAGTTGTGATATTTGTAAACCTATTCACATTTCAATTTTAGAATATGTTATATATCTGTAAGTGTGGTTCATTATATATTCAAACACATGGAGGTACGCAGACCTAAAATCTGTTAAACCCAAATACTGATGGGGCTTTGTCAGTTTCATAACAAGAAAAATAAATGTTTCTACACATTTATTGAATGTGCTTTGAATGTGGTTTCTTTGTGCAGTCAAGAATATTGCTCTTGGGGTGACATTTTATAAAAGTCTTGTAAATTCCTGGTTTGGACAAACAGGTCATTGAGCTGGCTGTACATCTACAAGCTCAAGTTGGAAGTAATGAGGTACACCAGTAGTCAAAAGCATGAACAGTCTGACAGAGAAATGTAAATCAGTGTCCAGTTGTGAAACATCTTGGAATCGCCTTCAGAACTCATAATGAAATGTTTCAGTTACTCAAACGTGTTATGTCTAGTCTACAAATGACTGTCTTGAGTTCTAGGAAGCATTTCATGCCATGAACTTGAAGTTGATTTTTCCAAAGTATTAATTTTTGTGTGATGGTATCAGTGTTGATATTCATATCTGTTGCCAAATGATTCTCCATTCACACTCATTGAGTGCTGTTCATCAAGCACAATCTAAAGTAATCATTTAATGTTATATTTATCATTTGTTTTTATGTAAATATAATATTAAAACATTAGATATATGTGCACTTCAGCCTTGACCAAATTCTCAGTATAGTTCATTAAAAGATGGATGACTGTTAGCTTATCAGAACCATCACAGTTCTTATTGAGAGTTCAAATACATTGCATCGTTGTCCTGAAAAGGAGAGTTTTACTACCTCATGAGCTTCTGGATGCTTGATTTTAGAAGAATGACACTCTTTTTCATAGGACTTAATTGTATACAGTAAAATTACCCATTCCCCGAGTCCAGTGTGTGATGAACACCGTTACTCTGTATTTAGTTGCTTTGTGTGCTCTAAGTAAAAATCTGTGCTAATATTACATTGGTAAATTTTTGTTGAAGGAAAGTTTAGGTAGAATGTAAGTACTTTTGGATTAGAGGAGACCACTCACCAAAAATCAGAGTCATCAATAGGCATACACAAAAAGAAAGAATACTAGCTATATTTTAGAGTTATCTTTATTAGTGCTAGGGTAAAATCCCTGATGAAGGATATGGTTCAGTTCTTTCAGTCTAGGGTGATATTCAGTGACAAAGGGGGCACTACTTTGTAGCTGATACTTGTGGGAGTGCTGGCACGATTGGGGTTGTGTGAGAAAATGGCATGAGAAATTTGTTTGTGGTCTAGGTTTGGGCAGTAGTGGCTGTGTGGGAATGCTTTAATGGGACCTTCAGCATACTGGGCAAGGGAGTTGTCATCATTGCAGGTACATCATTTACAGATGGCTAGGCTGTATAGGAGGGATTTTTTGGTGTGTAAGGAATGGCAGCTGTTGATTTGCAAGTACTGTTGGTGGTTAGCAGGTTTAATGTGGAGAGAGATGTGGATAGAGTTACCAGAGAGGTGGAGGTCAATAACCAGGAAGGTGGCTCATTGGGTTGAGGGTGACTAGGTGAAGCAGATGGTACAGAAAGTGAGGAGGGAATGAGGGTAGAGTGGTTTGGCTCTGGATTCAGATAATTAAGATACCATCAATTAACTAGAACCAGACTAGAGTATTGGAGTTATTGGAGGCCAGAAAGGTTTTTTATAGATGGTCCATAAACAAGCAGGCATAGGAGGGCGCCAAGTGGGTGCCCATGACTGTGCCTCAGATCTCTTTGTATATTTTCCCTTCAAAGAAAAGCAGTTGTGAGTGAGGCCGTAGTTGGTGAGGTGTATAAGGAATAAGGTAGTGGGTTTGGAATCTGAAGTAAGGGATGTTGGTGTATAAGGAGTTGGCATCAACAGTGATAAGTAGGGATCCTGTAGGTAAATGGGTGGGGATGGTGGAGAGCCAGTGAAGAAAGTTGTTGGTATCTTTAATGTGGGAGGCTAGGTTTTGGGCAGTTGGTTGGAGGTGTTGGTCAATAAGAGCAGAAACTCCTTCAGTGGGAGCACAACAGTCAGCTACAATGGATTGTCCTAGATTGTTGAGTTTGTGTATTTATGGAAGCATATAGAAGGTGGGTTTGTGGGTGTCATGGGGGTCAGGATAGAGGTGGACAAGGAGGAGAGGTTCTGGGAAGGCCCATAGTTTTCAGTAGAGATTGGAGGTTATGTTGGACTTCTGGAATGGGTTCACTATGGCAGAACGTGTAGGTGGGAGAGTCGGACAGTTGGCAGAGGCAGTGTCAGGGTCAGGTGGTCAATGTGATTCATCATGACAGTGATGGAACATTTGTCTGCAGGGAGGATGATTAGATCAGAATCTGTTTTCAGGCTCTACATGACTGTCCTTTCCTCTGCTGAAAGGTTAGTGTTCTTGGGAAGGGACCTTCAAAAGGATGGTGAGACCAAGTTGGAGGTGAGGAATTCCTGGAAGGTTACCAGGGGATGGTTGGGTGGGAGGTGGGGGGGGGGGGGGGGTTAGGAGGGTCACAGTTGGGTGTTAGTATGAAGTGGGACAGGCGAGGTAATGTTGGTACAAGGTAGGCTTTAGTTGGATGGATTGGTGGCTAAGAAGTGTTTCTACTGTAGGGATCGGGAGAAGGGTTGTAGGTCTTGTGTGGGGCTGAAGGTGAGGCCTTTGGATTGGACTGAACTTCTGCAGACTGAGGTGTTCAGTGGAAAGGTTAACATCAGTATTTTGTGTTTGCTTGGGGTCTGGGTTTTGTGGAGCATTGGAAGGAAGTTCTGGAGGATATGGTAAATTTGAAAAGTCAGCTAGGCAGGGTCTGGATGCTATGAGGTGATTAGGGTTTCATTGTGAGTAGGATGGATGTTTACAGATAGTGGTGCCCAGAGGCAGGAGTCACAAGCTTATCCTGTCCTGCCACATTACAGGCCAGATCACCTGTGAAAGAAGCCATGTCATACCCCATCTCTGCTGCAAACACTGCACAACTTTTTTATGTTGGTATCACTACCAGCGAGCTGTCCAGCAGGATGAATGGCCACCACCAAACTGTTGCCAAGAACAAAGTTCACCACTGTGTCACAACATGCAGCTGAACACAACTCCTTCAATTTCAGTTGCTACTTCACAACCTGGGCCATTTGGACCCTTCACTCCACCACCAGCTTCTCTGAACTATGCTGATGGGAGTTATCTTTGCAACACATTTGTCACTCCTGTAATCACCCTGGCCGCAATATCTGGTAACCCTCTGTCCCCACACCCTCTACCCAAAGATTTCTGCTTCTTCCATCCTGTCAGCCCCTCCCATTTCATGTCTCCAAGTCACATTCAGCATGTGCCACAGTCCACCAGCTCCAACAACTGTGCACCATATGCCTACCCCTTTTTACCTGCCACCCCTACTACCACATTCCTAGCCAGCAAACCCTGAGCCACTAGCCACCCACCCCAATCCCTCTCCCTGCCTCACAACTCCCTGTCCCTCTAATAACCCCACCTGACACGACACCCACCACAACACAATCCACCTGCCGAAATGCAGCTCTGGCATTGTTTTTCCATCTGGCACCATGTTCGGGAATAACTACAAATGTATGTGTTTGTATGTGCGTGTGTGTGTTTTTTTGTGTGTATTTCACTCCAGCTCAAGAATTAATCCAAAAGCTAGCAAGTTTTCCTACTTTTTGTTTGTTCCTATCAACAAATCAATGCTTCTCCTTTTCGGTGAGTGGTCTCCTTTCATTCAAAAGTATTTACATTGATGAATTTTCCACATACATAAATATTAATTTTTTAATTGACAAAACATGTCCATGATATTGGATACACAGTAAAACAAAACTTGAGAAAGCATATATCTTTTTGTTACAACAGTTCTTACATACAGGGAAATATATTCTGTGGAGCATAAATACATTTTTATAGCTCTCAGCTACAAATTTACATATACATGATCACTCCAATTCAAAATTAAGTACCTGGCAGTCAACTTTATTCATTACTGGTTTCAATTTTTACAACCAAATCTCACTGGAAGACTAAACAACAAGTAGACAAAAACATCTGTAATATACATGGATAAAAACCATAAAAAATATAAGAATTTTACTTATGTACATTAAAATCATACTCAGTGCTTACATCAGGTGGATTAAAAATACACACTACTCATAAGCCTACATGACTCATTAGCATATCAAATACGATGGTCTGAGAGTGGTCTATAAAATACACATAATTTAATCAATGTCATAAATCACACAGACAGGTTGCATAAAAGCTACTGACAGTTAATAGATAAATGTCATCAAAATAACATGTAATGTAAGACCACAAAAGAGTGTAAAAACACATGAGGATGTGCAATGTAGTCATTAGAAAGTGTCAGTGACTTCAGTTGACACAAGACTGGTTCAGTATTGGCAACATGTTGTGGTTACTGTCAACAAATGACATACGTTGAGTACAGCTTAAGTAGAATATGCCTATATGATGCTACATCATAAAAAAATGCTAACCAACCAACTTGTATGACAAGCTGATTGATTGTAATTACCACATACAAATGTCTTTATACACTGAGGTGACAAAAGTCAGGGAATACCTCCTAGTATTGTGCTGGACATCCTTTTGCCCAGCATAGTGCAGCATCTCGATGTGGCCTGGACTCAACTAGTCATTGGAAGTTCTCTGCAGAAATATTGAGCCATGCTGCCTCTATAGCCATCCGTAATTGTGAAAGTGTTGCCAGTGCAGGATTCTGTTCACAAACTGATCTCCAGATCAGGTACCATACATGTTCAATGGGATCCATATCAGGCAATCTGGGTGGGCAGACCATTAACTCAGATTTTCCAGAATGTTTTTGAAACATATTCTGAACAATTATGGCCCTGTGATATGGCTCAATGTCACCATAAAAATTTCATCATTGTTTGGGAACATGAAGTCCATAATGGCCAAAAATGGTCTCCAGGTAGCCAAACAACCATTTCCAGTCAATGATCAGTTCAGTTGGCCCAGAGGACCCAGTCAATTCCATGTAAACATGGCTCACACCATTCTGGAGCCACCACCAGCTTGCACAGTGCCTTGTTGACAATTTGGTCCCGTGGCTTCATGGGGTCTGTGTCGCACACAAACCCTACCATCAGCTCTTACCAACAGAAATCTGGACTCGTATAACCAGGTCACAGTTGTCCAGTCATCTAGGGTCCAACCAGTTTGGTCACAAGCCCATGAGAGGCACTGCAGGCAATGTTGTGCTGTCATCAAAGGCATTGGCATCAGTCATTTGCTGCCATAGCCCATTATTGCCAAACTTCGCTACACTGTCCTAACGGATACATTTGTTGTACATCCCACATTGATTTATGCAGTGTTGCTTATTTGTTAGTACTGACAACTCTGTGCAAGCACCACTGCTCTCAGTTGTTAAGTGAAAGCCATCAGCCATGTCTCTGATGAGAGGTACTACCTGAAATTTCGTACTCTTGACATGCTCTTGACACTGTGGATCTCAGAATATTGACTTCCCTAATGAGTTCTGAAATGGAATGTACCATGTGTCTAGCTCCAACTACCATTCCACATTCAAAGTCTGTTAATTCCTGTTATGTGGCCATAAACACATGAATCACCTTAGTAAAAATGACAGCTTTGTCAATGCACTGCCCTTTTATACCTTGTGTAAGCGGTGCTCCCACCATCTATATATGTGCATATCATTATCCCTTGACTTTTGTCACCTCAGTGTATATTATTATTATTATTATTATTATTATTATATTACCAAAAACACATATCTTAGAAGACATCATTTGTATGATTTGTTTAGTTGAAATATTTTATGATGTAGCGTCATTTAGACTTGTTCTCCTTATACTGCAGGGTGATTCAAAAAGGTATGCAAATATTTGAAACTGTTATTCTACAAGTAAAACTAAAGGAAAATGTTTATATAAACATAGGTCCACAAATGTTTAGTTACGGAGTTATGGCTAATAAAAGATTTTGCCTAAACTTTAGCAACTTTTCTAACATTAAGCCATCGCAAAAGTGTATGAGGTTAAAGTACAGCACAATTTCCATTTATTTTGTTGTTATTGGCCTGTTGAATCTAATAAAACATGTTCCAGATGTGTATCTGCAGTAGTTTTCCAGAACATACAGAGAAGCAAAGAAGTAAATTCATAAAATTTTTAATTTATTTACTTCTAGGCCCAATTTGTTTTTTAAATTCCAGACAGTTGCACAAGGTTTTCAATGGAACTTAATTTTGGGTAAATGTTGGTAATAACATTAACTGAAACTGTGTGAATGTGTCAGATAATCTGATTTTATTAATACTAAAATTAAATTCTCTACAACTTCTGTTGAAAACTTTGTGAAATTGTCTGGAATTTAAAAAAAATGGGCTATGTAGTTAATAAATTAAAAATTTTATGAATTTACTTTTTTGCTTCTCTGGTTCTGGAAAACTACTGCATATACACATCTGGGACATGTTTTATTACATTCAACAGACCAATAACAATAAAATAAATGGAAATTATGTTATACTTTAATCTCGTACAGTTTTGCGATGGCTTCATATTAGTGAAGTTGCTTAATTCCAAGCAGAATCTTTTATTAGCCATAACTCTGCGAAAAACATTTGTGGACCTATGTTTATACAAACATTTTTCTTTAATTTTACTTGTAGAATAACATGTTAAAAAATTTGCATCTCTTTGTGAATCAATCTGTATATTCAAATATATTTAAAAAACAAAGATGATGTGACTTCCCAAACAAAAGTGCTGGCAGGTCGATAGACACACAAACAAACATTAACATACACACAAAATTCGAGCTTTCGCAATCGGCGGTTGCTTCATCAGGAAAGAGTGAAGGAGAGGGAAAGATGAAAGGATGTGGGTTTTAAGGGAAAGTCTGTGTCTGTGTTAAGTGCGGATGGATATGTGTGTGTGCGAGTGTATACCTATCCTTTTTTCCCCCTAAGGTAAGTCTTTCCGCTCCCGGGATTGGAACGACTCCTTACCCTCTCCCTTAAAACCCACATCCTTTCATCTTTCCCTCTCCTTCCCTCTTTCCTGATGAACCAACTGCCGGTTGTGAAAGCTGGAATTTTGTGTGTATGTTTGTGTGTCTATCAACCTGCCAGCACTTTTGTTTGGTAAGTCACATCATCTTTGTTTTTAGATATATTTTTCCCATGTGGAATGTTTCCCTCTATTATATTCAAATATGTATATTCAGGTGTATATTGTTTCACTGATAGTAACAGCAGCATTAGTCTTTTAATAGTTGTACTCTTTCACTTTTTGTAATGACTATTTTTCAGATCTTCACATGTTTTTACTCTTCTGCATTAGCCTCTTTGGTGATCTTAGGTTACATGTGCCTCTGATGACACTCATCTATTAACTAACATTAGTCTTTCTGCAACCTGTCAGTGTGATTTATGACATTGGCTAATGCATATGTATTTCACGTAATAATGTAAGACATCATCTTATTTGGTATGGTAATAAGTCATGTATGTGTAGTATGCATTTTTTTACCCATCTAATGTACTGTTTTGTAAGTACAGAGTATGATTTTTTGTTGTTTTCATCTGTGTATACTAGATATGTTTTCCGTATTTGTTGTTTAGTCTTACAGTGATGATGGCTGTAAAAACCAAAACTGGTCAAGAGTAAAGTTGAATGTCTGCAGCTGATAGCTATGGAAACATTTTTCTTCAAATATTTATCAGCTGTAGCAATTTATTTATACAAAATAAGAGTCTGCAGAGCACAGGTTATGTTGTGCCACATCAACATAAGAATTAATTGAAAGTTGAAATTGTTACAATTCAATTTATAGCATTAAATTGTATAAAAATTGGCCTCAATTATTAAAACAAACCAGTAAACACAACAGTATAAGTAATTTAAAGTTAGTTGGTGCTGCAAGGAAAATTTAAGTTTAATTTGTCATGAATTGGTCTCCACATATTCTGTATCCAAATAAAATCAATGTTGGGGCAGTATACTGATGGCATTCTTAATGAGCAAATTCTTGTTATTTTTGACTGAGGAGGACAATTTATTATGAAGTGCTTGCTTCAAACTCTCATGGCAGTCACTGAGTCTGAGTCCAGTAGTATGCACGTGTCATCTGTATATCATCATTTCTTCCAGACAGATTGATATAATTTGTATTAACAAATGAAATTGTGTCTGATATATATTTGCATGAGACAGGTAAAATTTATTTAAAAATTGGCATAGTTGTTGCATATCATGGGAATCACATCATGATCTTCACTTTTTTTCCTCAGAGCCATATTTTAATGTTTGTTGATTCCCATAAAGAAATACCATATGAGATGACAAAGTTGACCTGAACAGAGGAAATAGGTCGTTGGTAGTCAAGTCACCCTTCGAATGAGCTCTCTAAGGGTATAGCAGAGGCTCATTGATTTGCTTCGTAATTTATCTCTGTCAATATTCCACTGTAATGCATCATCTATCCATAGCCCAAGGGATTTAGTGTGATTATCCTGTTCAAAAGCTTTATTTTCAATAATTATTGGTTATATATATATTATATGGTTCTTTGATGGGCAGAAGGTCATATGAGTGGTTTATCCATGTTGAGCAGGATGTTATCATAGAGTGAGTACAAAAAACTTTTACCACTGTCAGCTTATTTAACTTTCATCTGCTGTGGCAAAATGTTCTAAGAGTATGTTTGCGTAGTTGGCAATGAATACAGGAACATTGATGGTACAATTTCTGGGTAACAATTAAGAACAAGAATAAGGAGGATTCGGTCTATGGTTCATCCTTCCATACAGTTGATCCTTGTGGGACTCCTGAGATGACTGGTATTATATTGTTTGGTCATGTGTTGCTGTGTTACAAGATGTGTTTCATCATCAATCTGTCATTATCAAATATACCACTTTCTCAATCAAGTTTAAAAAATGAAAAAAAGAAATGCTACACTCAAACTTTTTGTCCTTTTATTGATTTATTAAGAACTGCTCATCATTTATTCTTTTCTAAGCTATGTACATCAACTTGATACAAGCAGGTCAGCAGTAATAAATTATGTACTGACGTGGCACGTCAGATGTTGGCTGTACCAAACTATCATTTAGATCCACATCTGGAGGGGCTGTTTAGTACATACTGCTTGATTAATTTGATCTTAATGCTTTGGATTTGAAAGTCAAGAATATTAATGAACAAAATAATTGAAATATTTCTTTACAACTCATAAAGTGATTCAGTACACCCACTACCTAATCAAAAGCATCTGGACACCAATTACATGCTACAATGGATATTTGCCTTTATGATGGCTTGTGCTTTGCGGGGGGACACTTTCAGTGAGGTGCCTATATATCTGTGGAGGAATGGCAGCCTATTCTTCCTCAAGAGCCAAAACCATACATGGTAGTGAGTGATATTGGATGCTTGGGTCTGGTGTGAAGTCGACTTTGTAACTCAGTCCAAAGATATTCCATTGAACTCAGTTTCAAACTCTGAACAGGCCAATCCATTTCAGGAATGTTGTTTATCACACACAATTGGCTCACAGATGCTGCTTAATGACATGGCGTGCTGACATGACATGCTGATACAGACAATCATCATCTCTGAACTTTTCCCGTAATGTAAGCAGTGCATAATGCAGTAAAAACTTCATAACTTTCTGCATTTAGCATTTTCTTAAGAACTATAAGGGAAACACACCATAGCCATGAAAAACATCACCATTCCATAACATCAGCTCTTCCATACTTCACTGTTGGCATTACACACAATGGCAGGTAACGTTCTCCTAGCATTCACCAAACCTAGACCCTTCTCATCAAATTGCCCAAGGTATAAGGTGATTCATCATCCAAATGACTCAATTACAGTCAGTTAATGTTTAGTGATGTCACTCTTTATAAGACCTAGAACATCACTCAGCATTGACTACAGAAATGTTTGGCTTATGTGGAACTAATCATATCCCATTCTTTTTAACTCCTTACACATAATTGTAGTGCTGACTGGACTTCTGGTAACTTTTTGGAACTCATGAGTAATTCCTTTTGCTTATTTCATGTGATCTTTTACAACCATAATCTGCAATCTTTTATGATCCCCATTCATCATTGCGTGAGATATACCTGGTCTTGGTGTATCTGTGGTCATTCCTTTATTATCCACTTCACAGTCACATCACCAACTATCAACTTGTGTAGATGTAGAAGGGTTGAAATGTCTCTAATGGATTTGATACTCAGGTGACATCTAATTCCCAGTCCAAATTTGAAGTCACTGAGTTGTCCTGACCAACTCATTTTGTTGTTACTGCAACTCTACTCTTATACTGGCTGGTCTGCCTCTCATGACATCTAGTGGTCAATTCCACATTACATAGGGGTGTTGGATACTTTTGATCAAATAGTGTATATATATGTGGCATTCTGATGCAGTGTAACATCTAATGAAACATTGACCATACATGTCCTGCAACTATTAATCATTTTTAACTGGATATAGTTAATTTACAGTACATTAATATGTAGTTCATAATGACTCATGCTTTGCTGCATGAAAAATGTTAGTTTTTCTTTTTTTGTGCAAAATGGTGGTGAGGATTATCATTTTGATATGAGTGCAAGATGCTAAAAAGAGTGGTCCAAGATGCTCATTGAAAAAGCTCACTCCATAATGTGTGATTCTAATCAACCACCCCTCTTATCACATAATAATATGTCCAGTATCATCAGCTCCCTCTTTGGTGCAGAGAAAATGTTATGAGGGCTTTTTTTCCCCAAACTTCAATTAGTTGTGAAGTGGAAACCACAGTGAAAAACCAAAATGTTTTATTTGAAACATTAGCTATACTTTCCAACTACTTCTCTACACAGTTACCAGTCTGACTTACGCATTGGCTGTAGCATGGCATCAACTTTCTAATACCCTCCTCATAGAAGGCAGCCATCTGTGATTTCCACCATTTCTCTGTGATGGTCTGCAATTGTTTGTCTGTGCCAAAATAATGTGCTCATGCCAAGCAGACCACATGAGCAAAGTGATGAAAATTAGAGGGATCAAAGCCCTGGCTGTATGGAAGGTGGTTGAACACAGCAGAAACATCTTTGTTTCTGTTGCTGTATGTGGCCGAGGATTGTCATGAACAAGGAAATGCATGACAGTTACTTTATGTGGGCATCATGAAATTAGGTAAAACTCCTCATGAGAACTTTACACTTGGTGGGAGACACTATTATCTTGGCATCTTTACGTGCTCAATATGCAATCAGAACTAAAGTGTGATGTGACACAATAGTGGGGATACTAGAGACACTGCACAAAGTTTCATCAGACTTTCAGTGTTGTTTTTATTTCATTACTGACTGGAAGTTAAAAAAATAGCTCTCATATTACTGAATGGCTGAAAAGCAATAAAATAGAACTCCCATTCAAATATTGCAATAAATTTACAAATGTGGCCCGATGGAACATGCACTGCCCCATTTAAGAATAGAAGAATATGTTATGGAGTTTGAATTATTCTCAGCAGGTAACAAAAGCAACTCTATGAGGTTGCCTGTTATATTGTGTGAATTCAAGACCATTTGAGCATCTGGAAGGCACAAGGTGGGAAAGAACCACTCCACCCCATCTTAAAGTACGTTGTGCAACGTGTTTTATTTTTTTAAATTTACATATCAAGTTCCGTAGGACCAACTCTCCAAGGTCATGGAACATTTCAGTGCATAAAATTACAACATAAAAGTAGTAACAGATAAAAATAAATGTTTATGAACTCGAAAAAAGTGAGTCTAAAAGTTTAAGTAAACACAATCAACGATACAATAAGAATCAGCTTAATTTTTCAGGGAACTCCTCGAGAGAATAGAAGGAGTAACCCATGAGCAAACTCTTCAGTTTCGATTTGAAAGCGCATAAATTATTGCAAAGATTTTTGAATTTGAGTGGTAACTTATTAAAAATGGATGCAGCAGTATACCGCACACCTTTTTGCATAAGAGTTAAGGAAGTCCAATCCAAATGCAGCTTTGATTTCTGCCGAGTATTAACTGAGTGAAAGCTGCATATTCTTGGGAATAAACTTATGTTGTTAACAAAAAATGACAGTAAGGAATATATATATATATATATATATATATATATATATATATATATATATATATATATATATATATATAATAGAAAGAAACTTCCACATAGGAAAAATATATTAAAAACAAAGATTCCAAGACTTACCAAGCGGGAAAGCGCCGGCAGACAGGCACATGAACAAAGCACACACACAGAGTTACTAGCTTTCGCAACCGATGGTTGCTTCTTCAGGAAGGAGAGGGAAAGACGAAAGGATGTGGGTTTTAAGGGAGAGGGTAAGGAGTCATTCCAATCCCGGGAGCGGAAAGACTTCCCTTAGGGAAAAAAAGGACAGGTGTACACTCGCACACACACACACACACACACACACACACACACACACACACACACACACACACACACACACACACACACACACACACATATATCCATCCACACATACCTTTGCCTTTAAATATGTCTGCTTGTGTCTGTGTATGTGCGGATGGATATATGTGTGTGTGTGTGTGTGTGTGTGTGCGAGTGTACACCTGTCCTTTTTTTCCCTAAGGGAAGTCTTTCCGCTCCCGGGATTGGAATGACTCCTTACCCTCTCCCTTAAAACCCACATCCTTTCGTCTTTCCCTCTCCTTCCTGAAGAAGCAACCATCGGTTGCGAAAGCTAGTAACTCTGTGTGTGTGTTTTGTTCATGTGCCTGTCTGCCGGCGCTTTCCCGCTTGGTAAGTCTTGGAATCTTTGTTTTTAATATATTTTTCCTATGTGGAAGCTTCTTTCTCGAACAGGGGTCGACACGAGGTATGTGAACTTACACCACTTATTGCTCAAACTGCCTGTTCCTGAGCCAAAAATATCCTTTTAGAGTCAGAAGAGTTAACCCAAAATATAATACCATATGACATAAGTGAATGAAAATAAGCAAATTAGACTAATTTTCGTGTCGAACCATCACTCACTTCTGATACCGTTCAAATAGTAAAAATGGCAGTATTCAGTCTTTGAACAAGATTCTGAAAGTGGGCTTTCCACAACAACTTACTATCTATTTGAACACCTAGAAATTTGAACTGTTCACTTTCACTAATCATAAGCCTGTTCTGTGAAATTAAAACATCAGATTTTGTTGATTTGCATGTCAGAATCTGTAAAAACTGAGTCTTACTGTGATTTAGCATTAGTTTATTTTCTACAAGCCATGAACTTAGGTCATGTACTGCACTATTTGAAACTGAGCCAACATCCTTTACTACCTAGGATCAGCAAACAGAAATATTTTAGAGTTACCTGTAATACTAGAGGGCAGATGATTTATGTAAATAAGGAACAGGAGTGGCCCCAACACTGATCCATGGGGCACTCCCCACTTGACAGTACCCCACTCAGATCCCACATCGCAGCCATTATCAACATTGTGAATAATGACCTTTTGCTGCCTGTTGCTAAAGTAAGAGGTGAACCAATTGTGAGCTACTCCCCATATTCCGTAATGGCCCAACTTCTGGAGCAATATTTTGTGATCAACATATCTACTGCCTTAGTTAAATAAAAAAATATGCCGAGCATTCGAAACCTTTTGTTTAGCCCATCCAGTACCTCACAGAGAAAAGAGACTATAGCATTTTCAGTTGTTAAACTATTTCTAAAGTCGAACTGTACATTCGATAGCAAATCATGTGATATAGCATGAACAATTACCCTTACATACACAGCCTTTTCAATAACTTTTGCAAACACTGATGGCATACAAATAGATCTAAAATTATCTATGTTATCCCTTTCTCTCTTTTTATAAAGCAGCTTTATGATTGAGTACTTTAATTGCTCAGGAAACCGAACATTTCTAAAGGAAAAATTACAAATATGGCTAAATACAGAGCTAAAATGTGCAGCACAGTACTTTAATATTCTGCTAGACAATCCATCATAACCATGAGAGTCCTTAATCTTCAGTGATTTGGTTATTGACTCAATCTCCCTCTTGTCTGTATCACAGAGGAGTATTTCAGACACCAATCTTGGAAAGGCATTTGCCAAGAAAGTTATATTATTTCCTGTAGAAACTAAATCTTTATTTAATTGACCAGCAATGCTCAGAAAAGATTGTTAAATACTGTGCATATATTTGATTTACCAGTAACAGAAATATTTTTACTGCGAACTTACTTTATATCATCAACCTTGAGCTGTTGACCAGTCCTTCACAACTGACCATATGGTTTTAATTTTACCCTGTGAATTAGATATTCTGTTTCATACCTCATACTCTTTGTCTTCCTAATAACATTTTTAAGCACCTTACAATACTGTTTATAATGGGCTACTGTAGCTTGATTGTGACTACTTCTAACATTTTGATATAAATCTGGCTTTGTTCTACAAGATATCCTTATCTCACTAGTCAGCCACCCGGGCTGCCTCCTATTACTGCTAGTTCCCCATTTAGAATGTTCTAATGGAAAGCAACTCTCAAAGAGCATGAGAAATGTGTTAAGGAAAGCATTGTAATTATCACCTATGTTATCTGCACCATAAACATCCTGCCACTCTTGTTCCTTGACATGGTTTAAAAAACTCTCTATTGCTGCTGAATTAACTTTGCTACATAGTTTGTCATTAAATATGACATTGGTTTAAGTACAAAAACCTTTTAGAGTTAAAATTTTTTCATCATGGTCTGAAGGGCCATTCATGCTTTTAGTAACAGAATGCCCATCTAGTAATGAAGAATGAATAAAAAATATTGTGTATGGCTGTGCTACTGTTCGCCTGCACCCTAGTTGGAAAGAAATACAGTCTGCATCAGATCATATAAATTTAGGAGATCTACCAACATCCCTTTTCTTGCACCATCATATACAAAATTAACATTGAAGTCACCACATATAACTAATTTCTGGTACTTCGTACAAAGTGAATCAAGAACCTCTCTAGCTTGAGCAGAAATGCTCTGAAGTCGGAGTTAGGGGACCTGTAAACAACAACAATTAGAAGTTTAGTTTCACTAAATTCAACTGTCCGTGCACAACATTCAAATATCTGTTCAGTGCAGTGTCGTGATAAATCTATGGATTCAAATGGAATACTGTTTTTTACATACATAGCCACTCCCCCACCCCTCAAGGGACTCCTTGAGAAACAGCCTGCTAATCTGTATCCTGGTAAATTAAGCCTCTGAATTGTCAAATTATTTAAGTGGTGCTCTGATATACCAATAATTTCAAACTCAACATCTATAAGCAGTTCACTAACTTTATCTCTAATACCTCGTATATTTTGATGAAATATGCTAATTCCGTATCTATTTGGAAACATTACATCCTCGTAAGGTGAGCCCTTAGCTAGAGGGACTTCCTTTAAGCAGGTATACCTATCAGCTGACTTCAATCTAAAAAAGGTGATGCTCTAACACCAACTACTACAGGAATTTTTCCATGAGTGACCCCACCACCACCACCACCACCACCCACTACATTGTCACCAATAAGCTTAGGCAGACTCTCCTTCCCATACCTACTGAGGTGCAGGCCATGACTAGTGAAACCTGATCTGCTGATAGACCCAACTGGCACCACTGAGATATGACCAATGCCCTCAGCCATCAGTGCCTTCTTCAGCCCCATATCAGTGTGCCTAACAACTGCATTAAGGTGAGGCCAATCATGATGCTGAAACAGTTGCACAAAATGCACATTAGTGCCTCCAGTTTGAGTAGCTATCTTTACCAGGTGATCCTCCTTTGTAAAATTGCTACATAACTCCCCTATGCTGTCAGTCATTTGAGCCAACACTGCACTAGGCTTCACAATGTTGGTCACCTGGAACTCACTCCCCTACACTTCGTGCAACTGTTGGCCCACACCTTTACCATGAGAACTACCTAGCACCAGAACCTTCTTCTTTCTGTTAGACTTTGCAACTAACATAGGCGTCCTAATTGCTGAGGGCTGCTGCATGTTCCCTACATCTACAGCTACACAAGACTCCTCTCCACTCAACTCTGACAGTTGGTCAAATCTATTGCATATATGCAAAGTAAAACTGTCTGAATACCTCCTCTTCCTAGCTGCCTTCTTGCGAACTGCTAGTTCCCATTCCCCACCGCATTTCACCCTCCTCAACCTATCTAGTTCTTCCATTGTGCATTGTAATTTCATCTGAAAGGCACAGATCTTACACTCCTGCTCTTCTGTCAGATTATTTCTACTACAGATTCTGCATTACAAGGAGAGACTCTCACTAAAATAACCACTAGCTTCCCCACTGCATTCCCCCAAATGAAAATACTTTGAACAAATCCCACAATGTAACCCACTACTCACAAACCTATGACAGAGCCCACACTTCTCACTCATGGTAAAATTTTACAGTTACTGAGAAAAGCTGTATGTCTATGTTACCAAAGTTCAGTGACACCATTAGAACTATTTATAGAACTAACAATAACGATCTCAAAATTCTCTGCCTACTAAGAAAGCAACTACTTGTGTTAATATTACTACACCATAGCTAATACCAATAACAACAAAACTTCACAAAATTATTAGCTAAAACCAAAAAATTCAAACAGCCACTGGAACACTAAATGAAGTTAAACCACTGAATGAAAATTTTATGGAAATATTTCACTAGAAACAATTAGAAATGTCAGTTGAAAACTAAAGCAAAAATTTACTAAATGATTCCAGAATGGAAACATCCCCCAGGCTATGGCTAAGCCGTGTCTCCGCAGTATCCTTTCTTTCAGGATTCTAGTTCTGCAAGATTCGCAGGAGAGCTTCTGTAAAGTTTGGAAGGGTAGGAGACGAGATACTGGCAGAAGTAAAGCTGTGAGGACCAGGCATGAGTCGTGCTTTGGTCGCTCTGGTGGTAGAGCACTTGCCCGCGAAAGGTAAAGGTCCTGAGTTCAAGTCTCGGTCGGGCACACAGTTTTAATCTGCCAGGAAGTTTCATTTACTAAATGACTTCAGCACACAGAAAACTCTAAAAAACACAGTGAGTGAGCGTTTCCAAAAGTTTATTATATCATTATTTTGCCACAAATGGCATGAAACACCGCCAAAAACTGTTAAATTTAATAACTATATAACAGTGCATAAATAAGTTTGTCAGTACTTAGCTTTATAACCACTACAGCTGCAGTGCATGCCGCAAAATGTAAACACACTACTCTGTCTCTCTGAAGGAATTCAGAGAGACATGTACATGAGCTCTACATTGCATATTCACAGAGATTTCATTGTTGTCACAAGATAAAAGAATCATCACATATTGAAATAATCAACTGCAACAATAATATGAAGTTAGATAACAGAAAAGTAGCTTAAAATAATGTTTTAATTTAGCCTTATCTCTCAAAAAAATAGTTTGAATTAATCACTACATATCATGCACTGATTTTTGGTTCACTGTTACAAATGCACAGTTGATTACAATGTTCATTTATTTAGAGCTTATTGTAAATCAAAATGTTATCAAATATGTGTACTAAAGATCAGGTTTTGCAGCCATGTTTTCTCTGCTGCTGCTGCAATAAGTACTATGAAAAGCCAACAGCTATATTATGGCAGATATTAATGTGATGAAATGGCTGTAAGGAATCAACAAATATGCACCAGTAAATAAGAAATAGTGGTATTTATAAACTATGAATAGGAGATTTTGGCAAAAATGACATCTAGTTTCAGTGGTCATATAAATATCACACTTCTCAAGAAATACCCAAGAAAGTATACAACTGTGCTACTTTATTTTTGCTAAAGACACTTGATTTTTGTGTGCACCAGACCACCTTCCAGTTATTGATGCAAGACCAAAATCAATTTTCCTCTGTAAAAGGAAGTTTGTACAGTTGTGTATTGTACAATGAAATTCTTAACGTCCCTAAAAGCTGTCCAGCACCACCTGCACAAAATATATCAGCATATGTTGTCTCATTTTCATCCAGAGCGTAATACACTCTTAAGACAATAAATAAATAAAAGACAAACAAAGGATTACAGTTTCAGAAAAATTGGATGACTTATTCAAGAGAAAGGGCTTCACAAATTGAGCAAGTCAACAATGCATTGGTCCTCCTCTGGTGCCTATTTAAGCATTTATTCAGCTTGGCATTGATTCATAGAGTTCTTGGATGACCTCCTACGAGGTACCATGCCACATTCTGTCCAACTGGCATGTTAGATCATCAAAATCTAGAGGTGGTTGGAGGACCCTACCCAGCTCATGACAGAACATGTATACATGTAGGAACAAATTTAAACGTTTCAGATGAGAACAAAGACTTTCATTTGATAAAAACTTATAAGTTCAGGCATAGTTTCATCCTTGGCTGCCTCATTATAATTCCTGATTGTGTTCTCAGGTTGTATCTCTCTAATGATTTTTAAATTCCTTACCTTATTTGCTGTGCAGACCATCCTCCAATTTTATCCAACAGTTAAAGCTGTCCAGAATATACAGAATGTCTGTCAGTGTTTGTAATGACATGGAAAAGAGGTTTCATTTTTCTGAATTCTAGTGCACATGAATATCTGAGTCAACATAAACTACATAATATGACTCATTGTACATTTCTTTTGTGTATTACAATGCCATTGTTAAGATGATCTTTCATTTATCATTGGGACACCCAGTGGTTAGAGATGATACATTACAAGCTGCATTTCATGAAACCATCCATACTGTAATGATGATTCTTCTTTTAGCTGCTTAGGATGCAACTCCTTATGGTGGTTGTGGCATGCAGCTTTCAGTACTCCACATTTTAATTTACTTTGTGTTATCTGTTGATAAGAGGACAGCTTGGGAACTGCATTCTATAGGGTGTTTGGAAATTCCTGTTACAAACATCTAGGATTTCTGGAGGGGAGTAAGTACATAACATTTTGAATGTGAACCCATGTCGAGAAATGTACTGTTTCTGTGCTATGATGTTTTCAATTCAGATGTTTAACTTGTCCACTTCTGCGTAAGGAACCGAATCAGGTGTGACCCAGTACAGTTATTAGGTAACAATTTGAAAGGAAACATAATGAAGCATCCATTTATCACTTAAGCACATTTATTTGTATTAACACTTAAACATTATGTGTTTCCATTATTCCAGAACAAAAAAGAACTCAGCGTACTGTACATACAGAACAGCACTGATGCATTGCAACAGCAGTAGTGATGTGATGACCACCAGTATTGTTACAGACATTGTACCTGTGAAACATGTTCTGATACACACTCTCCATGGCACCTGGTGTCTCTTCAATTTGTAGTTCAGTGGCCAGAAATAATGTCAGCAAGTCTTGCTCTGTCTCTACAGGAGTCTCATAAATTAAACTTTGCATACAACCCCACAAGAAGTACTCCATAGGAGCTAAATCCAGCAATTGTGGTGGGTATGCATGTGGACCACCTCAGCCTATCCATCTTCCACTATATCATTTGTTGAGATGTCTCCAAACCACAATTGAGAAATGAGACGGTGCACCATCATACTTAAAGCACATTTCCTGATGGACATTCAGTTGCCCAGCTTCCAAGAACAGGTCCAATATGTTTTTTAGAAGGACCAATTAGCTTGACTGGAAGGAGGTATGGCCCAAATCCATGACTGTCCAGAATACCTGCCCACACATTAGCACCATTCCTGAGCTGAAACCCCTGAAGGTGCATGGTACATGGTTTTTGCCTGACCAGATATGGCGGTTTCATAAATTCAGAACACGGTCCCTCATGATCTTATATTCATCTGCAAACAGAACTCAACATGGAAACAGGGCACGTTGATGCAGCAGTGTAGGAACCACGTGTAGTAGGCAACACATTGTGGAAAATTGGCTGGACCCAAGGTGTGTACCCTTTGTAAGTGATATAGTTGTAATTGTTGCTCATGCAGAATATCCCAGGTGATACTGTGACTAACACTAATTGCATGTACAGTTGTTTTTATGTACTTGTTGAAAGATTCTTTTCAATGTGATGCAGCACACCTTCTTCAAATTTGGGCATGTTGCATTGCTGTGGAGCACTGTCCTGCCTTCTCATGGTGAAGGTACCTGTTCCTCGGAGCCACTGCATAACTTGGACAAAAAGTTTGTGTGATGGCATGCTATATTGCAGAAAATATTCATGATATGGCTGACTAACAGCTTCTCCATTACATTGAGCTTTTCCATGCACAGGAAGCAGGTCTGTATATTCCAAAAATGTGCACCAAATCATCTCCATCTACATGGATACTCTCCAAATCACATTTAAGTGCCTGGCAGAGGGTTCATTTAACCACCTTAACAATTCCCTATTATTCCAATGTCATACAGCACGTGGAAAGAATGAACACCTATATCTTTCCATACAAGCCCTGATTTCCCTTATTTTGTCACTGTGATCATTTCTCCCTATGTAGGTCAGTGCCAACAAAATATTTTTGCATTCATAGGAGAAAGTTAGTGATTAGAATTTTGTGAGAAGATCTGCAGCAATGAAAAATTCCTAGGTATTTAGTTGAGTTTATGGTCTTTACATTTGACTGATTTATTGTGTAACCGAATTTAATGAATTCCTTTTAGCACTCATGTGGATGACCTCATGCTTTTCGTTATTTAGGGTCAGTTGCCAATTTTTGCACCATACAGATATATTTTCTAAATAATTTTGCAATTTGTTTTGGTCTTCTGATGACTTTATAGTTGATAAATGTCAGCATCATCTGCAAACAACCTAAAATGGCTGTTAGATTGACACCCAAATTGTTTATATAGATAAAGAACAGCAAAGGGCCTATAACACTACCCTGGGGAACACTAGAAATCACTTCTGCTTTACTCGATGACTTGCCTTCAGTTACTACGAACTGTGACCTCTCTGACAGAAAATCACAAATCCAGTCACATAACTGAGATGATAAGCATGCAATTTCACTACATGCCGCTTGTGTGGTACAGTGTCGAAAGACTTCCAGAAATCCAGAAATATGGAATCAATTTGAAATCCCTTGTCAATAGCACTCAACACTTCATACAAGTAAAGAGCTAGTTGTGTTTCACAAGAACAACATTTTCTAAATCCATGTTGACTGTGCATCAGTAGACCATTTTCTTCTAGGTAATTCATAATGTTTGAACACAATATATGTTGCAAAATCCTGCTGTATATCGACATTAATGATATGGGCATGTAATTTAATGGATTAGTCATACTACCTTTCTTGAATATTGGTGTGACCTGTACAACTTTTCAGTCTATGGGTACAGATCTTTCGTCAAGCAAATGGTTGTATATGATTATTAAGTATGGAGCTATTGCATCAGCATACTCTGAAAGGAACCTAATTGGTATACAATCTGGACCAGAAGACTTGCTTTTATTAAGTGATTTAAGTTGCTTCACTACTCTGAAGATATATACTTCTATGTTACTCATGTGGGCAGCTATTCTCAATTCAAATTCTGGAATATTTATGTCATCTTCTTTTGTGAGGACATTTCGTAAGACTGTGCTTAGTAACTCTGCTTTGGCAGCACTGTCTTTGATAGTATCTCCACTGCTATCACAGCAGAGAAGGCATTGATTGTGTCTTGCCATTAGCATACTTCACATGTGATCAGAATCTCATATTGTATCAGAGATGCACAGGCACTGAAGAGGTTTCGCAGCAAGGCAGACATTAAGTGACATCAGGTAACCATCTAACATAGCACATGTCATCCTTTCTATCCTACTGCATACCAGGACAAGCAGCTCTGAGATTTTTCTCTTTTCCTCAGCAGATGTAGACATATTACACCTCTGAATTGAAACCATCATAGAACAAAAATGGGAATTTCCACTTGTACTCAAGTGAAGACTCATGTTGTGGAACATAAAACACAATGACAGCAGCATTACAAGGGATACCAACAGTACCATAGGTGTCATATGTTTCACTACTGATGCCATAATACTTTTGCAGCTTGAGCAGCTTTCTGAAGATTGTCATTTGTGGCCAACACAGATTTCAGCTGTTTCCAGACAGTGGTAAATTCTTCTTGTGCCTGCACACAACAATCCCAGTCCCCATATGTGTCATACTGTGTAAAAAACTTTATCAAATCTCAAAACAATGTTAACAAAGCAGTTATGACTAAGTGAGAAAGAACAAACAGACCTCAACAAGAGATAAAATTAACCAACTGTGGCATTACTGAAATTAGGATGGACAAAAAATATAAACAAGAAGAATAAGCAAACCCTAAAATCTGTTCTGCAAAGTTCTCACAGTACACTAAGGTCACAACAACATGAAGCACTTAAAATAAAAACAGAGTACACTATTTCACAGGAAAGACATCTTGCCAAAAAGCTAATGCATGGAAGAAATATGCAAGCTCTTAGAAAATGTGAATAAACATGGGGCAAACCAGACAAAAATACAGATAATATTCACTTCTTGACAGAAGCTTGTTTCTACTGTGAAAATCATCAGTGGATTAGGAATTGGCCAGCCCTTCCAGGCAACTCTTAAACTGACTTTTATTAGTAGCTAAACTTCTTATGGCTGCTGGTCACACTAACAATTTGTGTTCCTGTCTAAGGGACACCATTATAAATCAAAGTAAATGACTTTAAATCTTTATTTAGATTTTTCTTATTTCTATTTATTATTGGTTCCATGAACTGAACTGGTAGTTTGAAAATGAGATGTTATTTATGATAAATTTCGTTTAGTGGGTAATCGTATTGGGAAGCAGTAGATAGTATCCCCAGCTCACTGAACAGGCTTCAGCAAGACACTCGTGAGTTCACACCACAAATAATTTGTATTACATGCTTTTGGACTAAGAAAACCTTAGCTTTGTTTGGTAAGTTACCCTAAAAATTATACCATATGACATTAGGGAATGTAAGCAAGTAAAGTATGTTATCTTCTTTTTTCATATCACCTATATCTGACAAGATGCAAATTGCTAACAATGATTTGTTGAGGCCTTTCAGCAGCTCTTTAGTATTCTGCTCCCAGCTGAATTTGTTATCATGTTATAATCTCAAGAATTGAACACTGTCAACTTGTTCTGTCTGCTTGTTGTCATATTTTAGACATATACTGGGGGGAAACCCCTTATTACAAGTTCTGCATTGCATATAGTGTCTGTTTTCAAAGTTAATGACAGAGAATTGGCTAGGAACCATTTATTAATGTCCATAAAAATTTCATTAATAACTCTTTCCAAAAATATGTAACTTTCCATTTACTTCAATGTTTATATCATCTGCAAACAAAACAAACTTGGCATTAGGTACTGTTACTGATGAAACATTGTTAATACACACAAGAAAAAGTGAAGGCCATTGGATGAAACCTTGTGGGACACCACATGTAATTAATTCCTAATTGGATAATACTGATGGCGTAACACAGTACAATTTCTTATTGACACTGTTTTTTTTCCTCTCAGAGAGATATGATCTGAGACATTTTGAGCCATTTCCTGTCAACAATAATGTTCCAGTTTATTTAAAAGAATGTTGTGATTTACACAGAATCCCTTTGACACATCATCGACTATACAAATAGCTTGTAATTTTTCATTTAAAAAATTTAAGTTCATTCTTGCTGTACAAGTAATTTTCCTTCTCAGTATCAGGAGCCTGTAGAAATCCAAACTGTGACTCTGACAACACATTATTATTAATCAGATGGTTAAGAATTCATTTGTTTCTAAAATTTTTGAGAATGCCAACAAAATTGAAATTCGGCAGATTTTTTATAGTGCTTCATTAGTTCCTTTCTTATAAAGAAACTTAACTTCAGCATATTTAACCAATTGGAAAATGTTCCAGTGATAAATGACTGGTCAAGAAATAACTTAATCTTACTAAACTCAGAGAAATATTCTTCAATTACACTTTGTTGATCATTTATCATATCTTTTAGAATTTTTCTTTATGTTAAGGATTTGATGGTGGACATTACTTCTTCTGGTATAGTGCAGGTTCTCTTCATATTACTGCAGTTATTTGTAATATCTGGTTGAAGATATGGCATCATCTACTGAATCTGACATCTTCACCTTTTTAATAATGGTTATGAAATGTTTGTTAAAATTTTTGCAGCACCATACACAACTGTTAACAATATATCTTTTATTCTTAAAGTTATCTGCACCTCCTCACCTCTAGTTCCACCAGTCTTCTTCTTCATTATGTCTCATATCATCTTTATTTTGTTACTTGGTGTGACTATATTTTTCTCACGGTGCCTTAATGTTTGCTTGTGACTGACAGATACAGTTCCCTTTTTCTCCTGATACAAACACAAAATTCGCAAAATATGTCTCAGATATATTTTCATTCATATTTGCAGAGATGTTTTTTAGTAGGGGGCTACATATTGTTTGGAATGATTGTTCTTCTACTTTGTTGTGGAGACTGCATATTTGCGTATATACAACTTGCTTGACCATTTCTCAGGCACTACATTGGAATCAGAATCAGAATTAGATGTTGTATTTAATGCTGAACATCTATATAAAGCAACTGTTTACTGTGGAATCCAACTATGAAGACTTGTTGTGCCAAGGTAATTTATGTTGTAGCTTACAAGTTACATTAGCAGCTGGATATGGTGGGAAATAGCACTGAAGATATATTGGCCAGCTAATACGACAACATTTTAAGATACACTTCTGAGCCAAAATATTTTGATCACTGTCCACCACGAGACTGAATGCCACCCAATTGCACTGTGGGCACATGACACAGGAAGGAATATATGTTAGAGAAGCAGAGACAAATGGGGAATCATTGGCCACAAATGGGGAAAGTTACTGACATAAATGACTTTCCCATGGGGCAAGTTGTTATCGCATGGTGTCTGCGAATGAGCTTCTCAGAAATAGTGAGGATGGTTGGCTGTTTGTGTACTACTGTTGTGGGAATTTCATGTCTAAGTACTACTGTTGTGGGTATTTCATGTCTCTTTGACATTGGATGAAGGACAGTGAAACCACGAGTAGGTGACAGATCTGATGATGGAGTAGAATGCTGATGCAGGAACAAGTGTTTTGGAGCACACTATTTAGCTCCATTGTTGAACATGGGGCTCCATAGCAGATCCTCCTATGTGTTTCCATGTTGGCCCCATGACATCATCATCTACAATTGCAGTGTGAACAGGATATCTGAGATTGAACCATAGATCAAGGGAAATGTGTTGCCTGGTTGGATAAATCAGATTTCTTGTTACACTAGGTCAATGGTTGTATCCAGATGTCCCATCATCTAGGTGAATGACTGCTTCAAATGTGTACAGCACCATAGATGCAGGCCGGTGGGAGCAGTATTATGCTGTGGATGATGTTCACTTGGGCGTTTGTAGTACCTGTGGTAAAAACTGAAGGCACCATTACAGCTGTAGGCTATGTGAACATTAATGTGGATACCTACATACCTTCTTGCTTGATGTCTTTCCCAGTTATGATGGCATCTTCCAGCAGGATAACTGTCATTGTCACAAGGCCAGAATCATGCTACAGTGGTTTGAGAAGCATGACAGTGAACTCATTGATGTCTTGTCCACCAGTTTCACCTAAACCAATGGAACATATCTGGGCCATTATTTTGCATCATCTCTGTGCCTGCAAGCCACAGCCCCATAATTTATGGGAATTGCAGGAGCTTTGCATAGACATATGGTGCTACATACTTCCAGAAACCTACCAGTGGCTTGTCAAATCTGTGTCATGCAGTAATTCTACTGTACCATGTGCCAAAGGCGGACGAACCCACTATTAAGCAGGTGGTCATACTGTCTTGGCTCAGTCCATGAACCATTTGACAGGTTGACTCCCATTTGCCACTCTACAAATTGGCAAAATATGGATATGGGACCCTGGTTGTAGATAATTTTGATCATATTATCAACAGAAAGAAACTAATTTTACCTCAAGACAATGCCAATAATTTTTTAGTTTTCAAATTTTTTATCAGGTAGTCCCATTAGGTCCTGTACTGAGCTCAATCCTGTTTTTATTTTCTATAACTGTTTTAGCAATAACTATAAAATGCCATTCTTTTTTTATGTACAGATGAGATGTGTATGCTCATTGAAGCCATAGAGAATTTTTTCCAAGTACTACAGGCACCACAGCTTAATTAGATTAAGATTAAACTCTGCAAACATTTAACTAACACAATTTAAATGTGAGCATTCAAAATTAAATTATTTTGAAATTATGCAAAGAACTAGAAGCTTAATAGAAATAACTGTGTGAAATTCCCTGGGATATTTTTGGTTAAAAATAGTTGTCTAGGTCTTAACATGTTCACTAACTGTTAAACAAATGACACAGCCTTTCCTGTGCAGTACTGCCTTGTGCATCAGTTGTGGAGAAGGGATAGAGAGCATCCCACATATACTGTCAGTATGGAACAATATTTTGAGGGAATGAAAACAACAAAAACTGCAAATATAAATATGTAACATATGAAAAATCAATATTTCACAAAATAAGTTAACTGAATGGATAAAAAAATCTACTAATCAAGCAGTGGCAGAATACACAAACAAAAGAAAGTTATAATTAGGCAAGATTTTGGAGTCAGTGGGAAAAGGGGTAGATTTCAGGAAAGTTAGGCAGAACCACAGGTGAGAGGAGACTTACCAGACGGGATGAGAAGGAAAGACTGATTGTTGGGAACAGCATTGTATGAGATTTGGAAACCTGAGAGCTTAAAGGTGGGAGACTGTGTAATATGCAAGACAGAGATTATTTCTTAAACATCGTGCATGTTGTGCACACCACATGTAGAATAGCTTTTCTTTGCCCTCCCAATCTCTGCAATATTCTTGTCAGACCCTATGCTTCTTCTGCACACATCTCCATACCCTATGGCTCCTACCCCTATGACTGTCCCTGCTGCAAGACTTGACTTATTCACCTTTCTACCACCGCCTATGCCAGCCCTGTAACTGGCAAAACATATACTATCAAAGGTGGAGCCACCTGTGAAACAACATGTCATATGCCAGCTGTTATGTGAATGCTGTTTGGCCTTTTACATCATCATCACCTGGATTCTTTCCCCAGACACCAGTTTCTCAGAACTGCACAAGTGGGAACTAGCCCTACAACATGTCCCTAGTTCTTGCCACCCACTTGGTTTTAATTTTCATTAATTTCTTCTGTCTCAGCAATTCTTCACAGTAACTACTCTTTTGTCCACTCCATTTTAGTGTAATACATCTTTCATTGTCTTACCCATCTATTTTTCACCCCCCTCCCCCTTTCTCTGTTACATATGATCCCACGATGCTCTAAGCTTTTCACTCTTATTAACTCATGCATGATGTTTAAGCAGCAATCTCTGTCTTGCATATTACCCTGTCTTCCACCTTTAACCTCTTAGGTCTTCAAATCTTGTCTGATGCAGTCCCCAACAATCAGTCTTTCCTTCTCATCCCATCCAGTCAGTCTCCCCTGACCTGCAGTACTGGGTGACTTTCCTGAAATCTACCCTTTTCCCTAAGACATCTCCAGTTCTTTTCCTTCACCCCTCTTCCTTCTCTGCCAGCCCTTCTGCCTGAAGAAGGAGCCACTGGCTCTGAAAGCTTGCCTAATTATAGCTTCCTGTTGTGTGTGTGTTTTGCCGTCACTTGGTGAGTAGATTGTTTATCTGAGTAGAAATATGTGTAACACAAAGTCTGGAGAAATCTGTCTAGACATACCCCAGGGATTTGTTCTTATACTAGTTAGAAAGCTAAATGTTTTAACTACTCTGCATCTTTGTATTTTAACTTTGTACATAAAAAATTCAGAATTATTTTCAGGCAATCATTCTGAATGTTTGAAAAATACCAGAAATGAAGGGAATTTCATGCTTCTGTGTCACAGACTGAAACTCTTTTTACAAACTGTACTTGATACGTTCACGATGATTCATGGCAAATTTAAAGGCAGACACATCTATATTACACATGTTGCTTTTATAAAAAAAGTTTACACTCCAACTTTACACTGAATTGTAATGATTTAATAATAGAATTTCTGAGTGATTGTAGCACTGTCTTTGGAGAACTCATGTTAGAATTAACATTTTTTATAAAACAAAATAAAGGAAAAGCAACCAGTCATCTATAGCTTACTGATGTGTGTTGCACATAGGAATATGCAAAAGAAAACTTTATACACAGACACCCAAACACACACACCCATGACCACAGGCATCAACATTTGTCTTCTGTGTGGTTGTGTGCATGAATGTGTGTACATCAACTAGAGAAAGAGCAAGAGCTCGAAAGCTATTATAAATATTTCTCTGTTCATGTTTCTGTGAGCCACATGTCAGTCAGCTGTAGGTGAGTGTCTGTCTTTCCCTTATTTTATGTATTATTCCATCCAGTAAGTTCCACTGTTGTTCAATATTAATTTAGGTTTTTATAGTTATATAGAATTTATGTTGGTTATCTTTTTTATGATTAAGAAACAATGCACCTTGATGGTGTCTCCTGTATGTTAAATTAGTTATTCAAATTAGTGCATAAATGAAATAATAAAATTAATTCTACACATATTTCCCATCACTGGACGTATATGGAACTGGTAGCACTAATTTCAATATTGTAGCCAAATTTATTTACAAATGGGCTGTTAGGTAGTACGTAAGTTTAATATATATTTCAATACAAATTTTTGTAAACTGTATGAATTCTAAAGCATACAATGATATAGACACTCTCTGGTTGACAACTCATAAGAATGCCACAAGCTTTTTGAGGTCTGCTGAAAAGTGGCAAAAATGTAATTTGTACAGATATAAACTGGCGTCAGATTCAAAGAACTTGTATATAATTGGGGAAATATTACAAATTTAGATTTTATTTTCTAAAACAGAAGAATAATACTGTCAGACGAAGTGGTGTGGGAAATGTCGAGTCATTCTGAGAGAAAGATAAAACCGACAAACCTACCAAGTACAAACAAGCAAGAAAGTGTGGAAAAGAGGAACTATGCTGTTTTCTGCTATTTTCAAACTTTTTTTGATCACTGTGCTCTCTAGTTCTGAATTAGTAGATGTTGGAAGAGTTTGGGCTACTTGTGTCAAGTCACTGCCAATTTTACAGATCTAACAATGAAAATACTGCATGCAGCATTGTAGCTAACACTAAGTTGTAAATGTCATATTTTGCTGTTAGTTTCTGTGTTACAAAAAGAATTATAAGGCAATTCTGGGTTCATGACAGACACTGCCTATGACTACTCAGAGAAGATGGGTTACAATATGTAGGAAGACATGGCACTTGTACGTCCATCGAAACTCTCCCTCGGCCCCCTTTTGTTGACAACAAAGGAATGTTTGATTGATCTCCACTGTCTGATGAGTCTCTTTTGAATGATATTCTGCAGAACTTCTCCTGCTCTTTCCACTCTCTCTCCTCCTTTCCTATCTGTTCAGTCTCTTGATTAACTATTTCCATATTCTTTGGTATTGTACTGACTTGTTTCTTATAACTCTTGGTTGTTTTATAAGTATATAAAATCAAAGTCATTGTTTAGGCCTTATGGCATAAACATGATTCCTTTTTTTTAAAACAGCAGGTGCATCAGTTCAGTGATGTTCAGGATGTTGATGTAGAGCAATTGCCCTTTTAAATTCCAGATCCATTTCCAAGGAGGAAAAAGAGAAAGAAAATACAAAGAAAAGCTCCCCCACAAAGCCAGTTTCCCATCGCCCAAAGTCTGCTAGAGTATCAACATTCCAAGATAAGATTACACGTTATGAAAGAAAGCGGGTAAGTTAGCAGATGTCAGTCTGAAAGGATCATATCATTACTTATGGGAAACCCATACTTAGAATATGTTGTGAAATCCTCCATTAATTAAAATTTAACTTTGGTAAGAGTAGACAAATTTTAATAGAATTTTTTGCAAAATATTTCTATATTCTGTTTCATATTTTTAAAACATAGCCCTGCATTACCTGTTTAAAGTTGATGGGCAACATGTTTCTTTCCTCTAACACTATATGTGCATTATTTTTTTTATAATATATGTTAATTAATTGTAGTTAGCAATGTTTTCTTGAGCAGATATCTCTTCACTACAGAAGCAAACTCTTTTTCACTCTTTTTTTCTTATGTTCTTGACTGTATACCTATAGGTACAAGTACTTGTGTCACATATTTACATTAACAAAAACTGTACCCTGTTTCAAAATATCAGTTGAAGTACTTATATAATATGTCCACAAATACTTATACAAAATATATATATATATAGCAATTTCATCTGTTTTCTCTAATTCTGTTATCACCTTTTTGTATATAAGCAGCCAGTTATGTGTGCACCATATGTTAATGATAGATGAAAATAAGTTTTTTTTCATATTGCAAAAGAAATGAGTAAGTACGAGGCTAACTCTAGAATCTGATGGATTATTTGACACTAGAAGTTGTTATAGGTATAGAGAAATTTTTAGATCTTCAAATAAGAAATAGTCTCTTAGTATGTGTATTTTTATACTGAATTGCTTCTGATAATGACTGTAAATTTCTGAATGTTTGTTCAACATTATAGCATGTATCTGTACGTCCCAAAAGCAAATTATTGTCATACTGGCCATTTTCAAAGCCTGCAATGAGCAGTTGACTGATGCTGAGTGCTTTAGTGAATATTTCATTTTAAAACTATCAATGTAAATGTTTATACAGCTACACTGATTTGTGCTACATAGATATTTGTAACATATTTTTGCATAACTTTTTCTGTGTTTATATAAGCAGAAGTGTTTATGTTTGTAGAATTTTACTGATATTCTATTGTCTGATATACCATTATTTTGTGCCACTCAACTTTATTTACTGGCTCAGTTATTACACTGCAATATTTTTCTATGTAGTGCATGAGTAATGTATGTAGTAACTCGATTTCTTAGCGTTGATGTAATTTGCATGGATAATAATAGTAAATGGCATTTTTCCATATGTTTCAAACATTTCTCAAATTTTGTGATGCATTCTTAACTTATGGATGATGGTTAAGAATAAATGAAAATACAGAGCTTGATATATTATGGAACAAAACAGATATTTTAAACTTGTTTGACAATTTTTGTTATTTCAGTAAATTTACTAAGTTTATGGTAACAGGAGTGTGTTGTTTTTAAAACTTAATTGTGCCAATTTACAGGAAGAAAAAAAAGAGGAGAAACAAGAGGAGAAAAATGAAGAGAAAAAAGAAGATAAAAAAGAAGATAAAAAAGAAGAGAAGAAAGAAGAGAAACGGGAGGAATTGAAAGAGGAGATGAAGAAAGAATTCCCTCGATCGAAACGAGAATATCTTATACGGCATCATCTGGAGCGCACAACAGGAGCAAGTGTGTGGATATCAAATTTTCTTTAGTTGTTCAGAAATAGTGGTATCAGTTTTTAAAGAGAGATTAAAGGAAGAACACCTGGGAGAAATTTATAAGGCAGACAATGTTGATGGACATTTAACTCTTGCACTGTTAGTGTCTTTCTCAGTGTAATAACTGCTTGAAAGTTTCATGGGCACAGTATCAGATGGTTTGGTCTAAGCTGTACAGTATTTCCATGAGACAGCTGCTCATCATCTTTATGCATGCACCTGAAGACAACGAGTGGATGTCTCTGGGAAATACTGTGCAGCTTAAACTGGGGACTTTAAAAAATAATTTAACTTTTTCTTCAATGCATTCTTCCAGGACTTTGAATCCTGTTTCTCTAAAACAAATAAGAGAAAAACTGAACAGAAGCAAGGACAAGGTATGGAAAATTCCTGGGATTAAAGTATGTTGTGTTAGGAAGAGAAAGCTAAAATTCAGAGAACAAGCAGTGATCAAGATTTGGAACTCCATTATCATCAGTACTGTCAAGTCCTCCACTCTGTCATTAAAAACTCATGTTTGCAAAAAATTAAACGCTCTTAAAATAAGGCTGATATTAATTGGAACATTATTAAACAAGAAACAGACAAAACTAGTCATCCAAATGAAATAGAGCACCCAGAAAATAGCTCTGGCAGAAATGATGGCACTTTCAAATCATTGTACACCAAATTTAATGATTACTTCCTCACAGTGGCTGCAAACACTCTACCAAGTGATAAACAACTAAATACAGGTGTGTTAAATTTACTTGTGCACCATCAACAAACTGTACTTTCAAAAATAGAATGCATAAGGAGATTACATAATTCTTCAGATACCTACAAAATAGTAATTCTGGTGGCTATGATGATGGTTGTTGCAGAATATTAAAATCTTATGACGACTTCATATGATTAGCTGTAAGCTATCTTCGTTATTAATTAGTGACTCAGGGCACATTTCCTGACAGATTTAAATAACCTCAATGACTATCTATATGCCTCCATAGAAGCCCTAATTTCTTGTGTCTTATCTTCATGGTCCTTATGCAAAATGTATGTTGGCACCAGTAGAGTCATTCATCTTTTCTTCAAACATTTCTAATAAATAAATCAGATAATGAAAATTCATTCTTCATGTAATTGGCAAATTCATGGTACTCAGGACTCAGAACTGTCCTGTACCTTCTGGCCCCGTCCTTATGTGGATCTCATATGTATGTTCTGGGTTACTAAATGAGATGATGCAGTGGTTAAGGAACTGTAGCCACATTTAAGAGTGGGCTCAATAACCCGTCTGGCCATTCAGATGTATGTTTCTAATAGTTTTCGTGAAGTTATTATCCCCATTCTTTTCAGTCTGAGGTTATGTTCCATCTTTAATGACCTCATCATTGACAGATTGTTAAACCATAATATTCTTTCCTTCTCCCTTCCTCACACTGTGTGGCATTTGTAAGCAATCTTCTGTTCCTTTTGGATTTACTTAAGTATTATGAAATATGCAATTTCAAAAGCATGAAATTAAGTTTCTTTTTCCTAATGTCTCTGCATTTTATTTAACAAACTAAATCCTTCATTTGTATTTTCATTTTTCTTGTGTTGAGTGTAACTGTGTTATTTGTTATTGATATCTCCAGGACTCATTTTTCATCATCTTCACTTGTGACCTATCTTACTTCATCTTCATTTTCCAACTGAATTGCTATATTCACAGTTGAAATTGGCTATGATATTTGTTGATGTATTTAAGTAAATGTAGAACAGTTCTAAAATACGTTGTGAGTAAGGTTGGTAATGTTAGCTATGAATATACATCCACATATACATCTAGATCTACATACACACTCACCAAGCCACTGTATGCTGCATGGCAGAGGGTACCCTGTATCATTACTCATTGTTTCCTTTCCTGTTCCACTCAATATAGAGTGAGGGAAAAATGACTATCTATATGCCTCCATAGAAGCCCTAATTTCTTGTATCTTATCTTCATGGTCCTTATGCAAAATGTATGTTGGCACCAGTAGAGTCATTCTGCTGTCAGCTTCAAATTCTGGTTCTCTAAATTTTTTCAATAGTGTTTCTCAAAAAGAACAATGGCTTCTCTCCAGGGATTCTCACTTGAGTTCCCAAAGCATCCCCACAATACTTGCATGTTGTTCAAAACTCCAGTAACAAATCTAGCAGGCTACCTCTGAACTACTTTGGTGTCTTCCTTTAATCAAATTTGGTGTAGACCCCAAAACCTCAAATAGTAGTCAAGAAAAGCTCACTCCAGTGTCCTATAAGCAGTATTCTTTACAAATCAATCACACTTTCCCAAAATTCTCACAATAAAATGAAGTTCCCTACTACAATCCACATGTGCTTGTTCCATTTCATACTGCTTTGCAATACTACACCCTCATATTCAGACAATATGACTGTGTCAAGCAGGACACTACTAATGCTGTAGCCAAACATCAACTAGAAATTTTGTCCAAACCAGCTTGTATCCTCCTACAGTCACTCAACTTTGACACCTTTACGTACACTGCAGCATCATCAGCAAACACTGCAGATTGCTGCCCACCATGTCCACAGAAAACTATATCAGTCATATCACACATCCCTGGGGCACTTCTAGAAATACCCTTGTCCCTGATCAACACTCACCATTGATGACAACATATTAGGATCTATTATTAAGAAGTCTTCAAGTCTCTCACATATCTGGAAACCTATTCCATATACTCAAACCTTTGTTAAAAGTCTGCAGTGGTGCACTGTGTCAAATGCTTTTCAGAAATCTAGAAATATAGAATCTTCCTATTGGCCTTGATCCATAGTTCACCGCATATCATTTGAGGAAAGGGCAAGCTGAGTTTTGCACAAGTCATGCATTCTAACATGGTACTAATTTGTGGACATAAGCTTCTCAGTCCAAAGCAAATTTATTATATTTGAACTTAGGATACATTCAAGAATTCTGCAGCAAACCAATGTTAAGGAGAATGGTCTGTAATATAGGAGGCCCATTCTTTTATCCTTCTTATATACTGGAGTCACCTGCACTCTCTTCCAGTTGCTTGTGACCTTGTGTTGGGCAAGAGATTCATGATAAATGCAAGCTAAGTAAGGAGCCAGTCAAGTATAGTACTCTTTGTAAAACCAAAGTAGGATTCTATCCAGACCTGGCAACTTATTTATTTTTAACTCTTTCAGTTGTTTCTCTATGCCAGGACTGCTTATTACTATGCAATCTATACATGAGTCTGTTTGATGTTCAAATGATGGTATGCTTGTATGGTTCTCCTGCCTGAATGATTTCTTAAATGTAAAATATAAAATTTCCATTTTCGTTTTGCCAGCTTCAACTGCTACAGCAAACTGGCCAGTGAATGACTGGATGGAAGCCTTAAGTCTGCTTAGCAATTTTACATGGGACCAGAATTTTCTCATGTTCTTGCCCAGATATTTTGGTAAGATATGATGGTGGTGGTTGTTGTGTTCTTCACGCATAGACCTCATCACAGTTGTGTGAATCTCTTCTAACCTTTATATGTCATCATTGGTGTGTTGGTGTGTTCTCTCTTGAACTGAGAGTGCAACAACCTTTGCTTCCTCAGCATTTTTTGAATTTAGTTGTTAAACCATAGAGAATCAGTTACTAAATTTTATCATGAAGGGGTCAGAATAAGAATGAAAGAGTGGAAAAATTTGTGTTTACAAAAATCAAATGAAAAATACTATTGCTTTACTGATTTAAAAAATTTGAAATCATGGCAAGGTGGAAAGAAGCATATTAAAGAATACCCAAATTTCTCACCTTTCCTGAATGGACATTTCTTATTCCAAAGAAAAGGAGGAAAGGGATACATTACAAGATGGAAAAAAGGATGAACTAGCTACATTATAGGTTGAAACAAAGCCTAATATGTGCAGATGTTAAAGGGTATGTTTTTGCCAGCATTTATTATTGTCTCTTCTTATACTAGCTTTCCCACAAACTTTGTTATCAATGGCCTAACTGTATTATTTACCACTTGATGTCTCCTATTTCTCCTCTAACTCCTCTTTTTTCAGTGCCAGGTTTTTCACAATTTTCATTGAATATGTTTCCTCTTTCTTCAGTGTCAGGCTTTTCACAATTTTCATTTCTATTGCATATTACAACTGCATAATTTTTAATTCTTTATTTTGAGTAACTCCAGTATTAATTTCTGTGTCACTAATTACAGTAAATTTATTAAATTGCAACAGTAAGCAATCTGCCCCAAATTTGATTGGCAGTACATAGTTCAATTCTGGTGTTGCTGTATACCCTCAAACCAGACTACATCTACATCTACATGTACATCTACATCTACATGACTACTCTGCAATTCACATTTAAGTGCTTGGCAGAGGGTTCATCGAACCACAATCATACTATCTCTCTACTATTCCACTCCCGAACAGCGAGCGGGAAAAACGAACACCTAAACCTTTCTGTTCGAGCTCTGATTTCTCTTATTTTATTTTGATGATCATTCCTACCTATGTAGGTTGGGCTCAACAAAATATTTTCGCATTCGGAAGAGAAAGTTGGTGACTGAAATTTCGTAAAAAGGTCTCGCCGCGACGAAAAACGTCTATGCTGTAATGACTTCCATCTCAACTAGTGTATCATATCTGCCACACTACCACCACCACCACAAAACAGAACTTTGTTCTTGATGAATATTGCCCTCCTTTACCACTGATTCTTTTTTTATGCCTTTTTAAGCTAAAACAGTGCTTCATAATTCATAATAAGTTGTTCAACACATATATATTAAAATTTTGTTGAAAATCAGAAAATAAAACATTTACTCTGGCAATAAAATATGTTTTGCACAAATTTAACTTTAAAACTCTCAGTGAGCATGTAGATGAATTGTCTTGTTTCAGCTGATGGTGCTTTGCTGCCATCTCCAACCCGAGAGAAACTGGAGCCAGTGGTACCTCGTCCAAAAGAAGAGGAAGCCCCAAACAAGAGTCCACAAAAATCCAGCCCAAAGTGTAGTCCCCGAGCAGGTAAGAATTTCAAAATCATCTTTTGAAGTAATAAATGTTACTATTAACAGCTAATTGGTTTCAAAATAGACTTTAAATTTAAAAGAGCTGAACAAGTGCAAATATGTATATGCATTCATAAGTGCTCCAAACTATAAGACTGTTCGTTGGCAACACAGTTGTGTGCGGGAGAGTATCGTTGTTGGACAATTCTAAAGCATTGCAGATACATTTGGAGAAAATTGACTCATGGTGTAATGAATGTTAGCTCTCTTTAACAGTAGATAGATGTAAGATAACAGCTCTAACAAAGAGAAAGAACCATATAGTATCTGATAACAAGATTAGTGGTAAACATCTTGAGCAAGTTACATTGTGTATTTAGGGGTAATACTAAGAAACAATATGAGATGGGACAAAATCACATAAGATCACTATTGGTGAAGGACAATGGAACACTTAGATTTATTAATCTTGTTCTAGTTTTTAGAGGCCTTAACAAGTAGGCATGATACCAGATTTCAGATAAATTCAGAGACATGCTGCTAGAATCATAACAGATCAGAAAAGCCCATCCAAAAGTGGAACAGAAATACTCAGGGGCCTGAAATGAGTAAAAGATTACATAGTTCTCGTGAAGGTCTATTGGGCTAATTTGGAGAACTAGTATTAGCAGAAGACTGTGAGAGCATTATGCTTCCGCCAGTATATATCTCATTTAGGGATAGATCATGGCCCATGATAGAGGCACATATACAGCCTTTTTATCCACTTAATACATGAATGGAATAAGAAAGAAAGCTCTTATTATTGCTAAACACATGAAAAGACGGGAGGATTTCTCACATTGAAGAAAAAACATCAGGGAATCAATTAGTAGAATCTAGTAATGAACGTCATGGTATTCTGTAAGCTGATGTAGCTATTGATATGCTTACTATAATGATAGTTCTGCTTGCATGATATTTGTTCAAATGAATTTGGCTTACATTAATTGTGTTGGTAATGTCATTTAATGGACATTTTGCACAGAAGATGTGAGTGCTATCAGTAATTCCAATCCCGGGAGCGGAAAGACTTACCTTAGGGGGAAAAAGGATAGGTATATACTCGCGCGCACACACACATACATGCATATCCATCCATACATACACAGACACAAGCGGACATATTTAAAGGCAAAGATATCATGGTCATGACTATCATTTTGCAGACCATGCCCTTTGGAAGAGTACTGTGCATTATGGCATGTATTTTATCATCAGTACTGATAGTTATGAAACTGTCATATAGAAAACCAAACAGTGATAGCATATTATCTTTTGCCTTTAAATATGTCCGCTTGTGTCTGTGTATGTATGGATGGATATGCATGTATGTGCGTGTGCGCGCGGGTATATACCTATCCTTTTTTCCCCCTAAGGTAAGTCTTTCCACTCCCGGGATTGGTATGACTCCTTATCCTCTCCCTTAAAACCCACATCCTTTCATCTTTCCTTTTCCTTCCCTCTTTCCTGACGAAGCAGCCGCCGGTTGCGAAAGCTCGAAATTCTGTGTGTGTGTTTGTGTGTTTTATTCATTGTGCCTATCTACCGGCGCTTTCCCGCTTGGTAAGTCTTGGAATCTTTGTTTTTAATATATTTTTCCCATGTGGAAGCCAAAATTTATACTTTCCATCTTCTGTGTACCTGCCACTATCTATGGTTACCTCTTAAATAGAAATAGAAAAGAAGTCTACTAATGAAGCTGCAGCTGAGTAAGTGATAAGAGATGTTGCTAGTATCACTAGGAAGTCAACATAGAGATGTCACCAACAGACAATATTCAGCTGAATGAGCAGCTGACAAATTAGCCATATGGGAATAAGAAAGTGGATTTGGATAACTTGATTAAATCAAAGGCACAATTGTAGAGAATGCCATGAAGTAGTAAATCGCAAAAGAGACGAACATAAGTCAATAAAATAGAAACAACAATACAGTTTACAGAACAATGAAATGTAATAACAGATGGAGTCATAAAAGGGAAAATAGATTAATGTCAAGAGGGGACAAAACTCACAGAAAGATGTCAAAGGTAATGCTAGTGCAGAGGTAAGGTAAAGCTAAATGAAACATGAGAGAAAAAGTAAAATAAGTGAGAAACAGCTCGAGGAAAAATGAGGCCATTGGCGTGGTAGCAACAAAAAATGCACTCACCTGGGTTTCTGGTGCTAGGAATAAGAATTATTTGGTGAACAGATATCATGGTCATGACTATCATTTTTCAGACCATGCCCTTTGGAAGAGTACTGTGCATTATGGCATGTATTTTATCATCAGTACTGATAGTTATGAAACTGTCATATAGAAAACCAAACAGTGATAGCATATTATCTAATATTTGGTATTGGTTGGTTAACTGCATCAGATTGCAGCAAAAATGATAGGGAATTAAACAATCATCAGTAAATGATCTAAATTTAGTATATTTCTCATTTCACCTCCATTGTTATGTGACATTGTTTCCATGATGCTCCTGTCAAGTACATCTGTTTGCTGAAACAGTATTGTTAGCTCATGAGGGCTGACAACAAACATTTCATGTACTTAAGCAGCACAGATAATCTTGCTGCCACCAGCCAGGCCATCCTGGAGTTTTGTGTAGTTTTCTCAGCACTGAAATGACTGCCAAAAAAACTTTCCAGTCAGACAGAGTGACACCACAAGGTGGGCAGGAAAGGAAGTCGTGATTTTATGTCATGTTGGCTAATAGATCATTGGAGATAAAGCATGTTCTCTGACTGTTCAGGGAGGAAGAAGTAATTTAGTGAAACCATGGAGTCCATAAATATGGATGTCTGTGTGAGAACTTGAATGTGACTCCTCCCTAATGTGACTCCAATATCTTAACTGTTGCACCATCTTGCCCAACCAGAGGCTCAGACTATTCTGTGACAATCTTGGATGCAAATTCCTTTACCTCTGCCACTGAATGGAGAATTGTAGGACCCCTCTTAATAGGACAGTTGTGCACTACATACAGAATGTGGCTATAAGGGTAGCAGAGTATGCATGACATGAAAATTTTGTTTGTAAGAGGAGAGAATTCCCACCAAAGGCCCAATAAATTATATTCTGATTTCAGAGAGGAATAGATATTAGTACCATGGGCTACAGAGAGTAAGATTCATCATGACAGACCAGAGAAAGGAAATGTTAATACAGTGCTAGTAACTGCAGGATCATCCATGAAAAGATCACAGAACTAGTCTTGCTTATAAATGATAGTAATGCTCACACAATAATACAGCCAGAAACCAACTGAAACCAGATGTTAATAGCAATAAAATTCTAAGTTCTGATTGGAATGTACATGGTGATCAAAAAGTCAGTATAAATTTGAAAACTGAATAAATCATGAAATAATGTAGATAGAGAGGTACAAACTGACACACATGCTTGGAATGACATGGGGTTTTATTAGAACCAAAAATATACAAATGTTCAAAAAATGTCCGACAGATGGCGCTTCATCTGATCAGAATAGCAATAATTAGCATAACAAAGTAAGAAAAAGCAAAGATGATTATCTTTGCAGGAAATGCTCAATATGTCCACCATCATTCCTCAACAATAGCTGTAGTCGAGGAATAATGTTGTGAACAGCACTGTAAAGCATGTCCAGACTTAGGGTGAGGCATTGGTATCGGATGTTGTCTTTCAGCATCCCTAGAGGTGTTGGTCAATCATGATACATTTGTGACTTCAGGTATACCCCAAAGCCAATAATCACACTGACTGAGGTCTGGGGACCTGGGAGGTCAAGCATGATGAAAGTGGCGGCTGAACACATGATAATCACCAAACAACATGCGCAAGAGATCTTACACGCGTCTAGGATCGTATGTCATTCCAAGCATGTGTGTCAATTTTTACCTCTCCATCTACATTATTCCTTGGTTTATTATTGAGTTTTCGAATTTATACCGATTTTTTGATCACCCGGTATATCACATGGAATGGCTTGACACTAGTGATGAAGGTATGTTTATAGTCATAAATACCACTCATATTCATCGAAGTTTCAGTCAGACATGTCTGGTCACCATTAGGAAGGATCAACACATTGTGCACCAAGTTCATTGCAACCCTTTCACATCTGTGCCTGCCACTCGAATGCAAGTTATGGACCCCCTGCAACATTCTGTGTCATCCCACACCACTGGTTGGGACTAGCAGCCGCTGGATGAGGAAGTTACTGTCCCATGCATAAGCTGCATAGGAAGCATGGCTTGCTGATGAATGGTGTCATATTGTGTTCAGCAATGAATCATGGTTTTGCCAATCCTGGATGACTATTGTCTGTAAGTAGAGTGGCAACCTAGGGTGAGATCCCATTCTTCCTATTTTTTGGTGAATCACAGCAGTGTTACTCATTGTCTCATGGTGTGGGGAGCCTTCAGGTATGAAGTCAGGTCATGGTTGGTAGTGATTGAGGGAACTCTGGGAACTCTGATGGCACAACCATACATTATAGATATCCTGAATCCTCATGCATTACATCTCATGAAACAGTGCCATGATGCAATTTTTCAACAAGACAGAGCTCATCTACTTTCCTTATACCTCCACCAACTGCCTGAAGGTCTCTTGTGGCCAGCAAGATCCCAAGACCTCTCCCTGATAGAACGTGTGTGAGAAAAACTCAGACATCAACTTTTCCCCAGTGCCATTATCAAGGACCAGTTACAACAGGTGTGGGCCAGATTACCTCAGGAGAGGATACAGCAGCTTTATGACAGCCATTCTAAGCAACTTAGCAGATCGGGTATAACGTGATACTGATAAGTGGGCTCCTACTGCCAAGATCTTCATAAATTTGACTCAATATTGTAATAACTGAAATTATGTCATATACCCATTCAAACTATTAAGTTTTATTGTATTTCTTCCTCACCTTCTGGTACTTCACTGTTTTTGTCGGGCAGTGTATATTTGTGAGACAGCTTGCAGTGGCCAAGTGTTTGTAGCTGCTTGGGTTGAATGTGTTCCTGTGTACTTTTGGTGTTTCACTTGATATGGCTCTGTATACCCATGTTATAGATAATGTTTTGATCCCATCAGTATGACAGCTGTATCCTGGAGGGATTAATCTGTCTGCAGCATGACCACTCTCCAATACACATGTCGACTACAGTGCAAGAGTGTTTTACTGAACAGAGTGAGATTTCTCTTCTTGACTGGTCTCCCTCTTCAACAGACTTCAGCCCCATTGAAAATATAGAGATGGAGATGAAATGAGTGAAAACTTGCATGACCCGCTGCCAAGGCTCTGTAATGCCCTTTGAATAACACCTAAGTTGGCAGGGAGGAGGTTGCAGAAAATGAGAGATTTAGTATTCATTTTGTAGACGTCTTTGGTCACAGGGTGCAGATGGTCATTGAAGTAGAAGACCTTTGGAAGAGAAATTAAATGGTAAAGAAATGACATACTGTGCCCTTTTGAGGACCAAAAAGACATATTAAGAACATTGAACTGTTTGTTCTACTAATTTCCTGTGTTCATTGTGCAGTTGCTTATCAGTCAGCCACTGAACTACAAAGTTGCTACGACACATGCTGTACTCAGTGCTGACTGGGGTGACATGCAGACTATCATTGCGGCTTTTTCTTCGCATGATATATGGCTTACAGGACATTTTCTCTCATTTTGTGTGTTTTCATCTATATTGTCCAATGGGTCCTTAAAAGCTTTTTACTGTAAGACTTCAGTTTTTGAGCATCTTTAGATCAGTCCAGTTATCCAATGTAATCAAGAACAGCTGTTCCTACCAGATTTGCCAATGCAGTCAGTCTCATAGTATTAACAGACACAAAAACACGAAAGGGCAAAAAAGAACAAGAATATATCAAGGAAGTGTTTCCAGCTCTCAGAGAACACATCAACATTTTGAATGTTAAAATAACTATCCACACCACCACACAATTTTTAGATGGATCAGAAAGTCTTCTTCATAAATTACTGAAGAAAATATTGTCATGCTGTAACCACAATCAAGTCCAGATGTGAAAGCAGAGTCACCAGTGAAGTACAACACTTACCACTGAAAGCATGTTTCTTGTGAATACCAATGTACAGATAGAACTGAACTCCTGGACAGAGAATGCTCTTTATACAGATATTGACTATTCCAGAATATGCTGACAATCCAAACATAAGAAATTTCAACAACCCTCCAGAAATGATAAATACTGAATAGCAAATAATTGCAATTTCAGATGCTCTTATTGGAGCCAAATTGAGCACCCTGGATCTAGATCTTGTCAGTAGTCCTCTGTACAGAAGCACTGGCAGATTCTTGTGTTGAGATGTGAACTTCACTATGATGAGCACTGAAAATAGCCCCTCCCATTAAAGCTCTGTGCTCACTGACTGGGTCTTCAGTTTCTTTGGATCAAGAATCCTCATCATTGATCTGAACCTCAGGACTGTAGCAGTGCTTAACACAGAGGACTTTGACGACATCTCTGTGCTTTTGTTTTCTTGATGATGTGTCATAATCCTTGGCTTCATATGCAATGCCTAACAAGCAATGGAGGATACAATACAGCCAAAAGTAACACTTTAGTAACTTTTCCAGTAGCCCCACTTTTTCCACAGGTGTAAAACTCCATACCATGGCTCCCAAGCTTCATCTCGCTGGATGCTGTTTCCCATTGTAGTGCACTCAGTCTGTCTCCTGGACATCCAAGTTTTGTTGAAAGCCACCTGTTTGATTTTTGTTCCTGGTGATAAGGTGTGTCACATAGTCATCCTGAGCATCATCTGGTTGAAACAAGATCAGTATGTCCATTGTCGTTTCAGCCATATGACACTGGAGCAGATAGAATGGTGTGAAACCTGTTGTGCCTTGCTTCATTGTGTTATATGCAAATGTCATGATGGATAGTATTGTTACCCATCTCTCTATTCAAGATCAATATACACCAAAAACCTATGTGCCAATGTCTTATTAAAGTGTTTTGTGAAGCCACTTGTCTGTGGGTGGTAGGCAGTTGTCATCCTGAGGGTGATGTTGCAATGCGAAATTGCCTCTGATACTAGTCCCAACTGGGAAACATTACCACAGTTGTAGATCATCACACAGGGTGCTCCATGCTTCAAAATGATGTCTTCTACAAAGAACCTTGCAATTTCAAGAGCTGACAGCCTAATGAGTGAGGTAGGTAGTGCAAACTATTGTCCATCCATTTCCATCTGTCGACTTTTGGAATGTCCTTAAGGCTGGTCAGACAGCATAGAGAGTGATGGTCCACCAGAATGGTGAAACTAGTATGACCAGAATCTGCTGGTATTTTTTCTCAGTTGTAGAATAGTTGATCTCAGCCTTGGAGAGTACTATGGGAGCATATGCTATCACTTTCCAGCACCCTCCTGAATCTGCATTAGGATTGCACCTATGCCATGACTGCCAGTGTTGGTGTGAGGTTTTGTCTCAGCATTTTTGTCATATGGTTCTGGAACTGGTAGAGATGTTAGGACCCACTTAAATACAATGAAAGATCTTTCTTATACTACATTCCAGGAAAATCTGGCCTCTCCCTACAGTATTTCTTGTAAGCTGTATTACAGAAGTCTTTTATGAATCGCAGGTAGTATTAGCACATCCCGAGGAAACTTCTCACATCATAAATGTGCTGAAAGGTTGGAAAATCTGTGACTGCTTATCTTGTCTGGATGGAGATGATCTGCCTACCATTTGCTACATGCTCGAAGATTTTTATTTCTTGAGTGGTGAAGAATCACATTTTTGGATTCAGGTGGTCTGAAAAAATTCAAAGTGATTGTTAGGTGGATTAGGTGTTCTTCATACCTTCAAAATTACAGTGTCATTCAGCTAGCAAAGATATATCCTCCATTTAAGGTGTCAAAGGTACAATCATTGTATTTCATATGCTTGAAGGTGGCTGGAGTGTTATGCAGTCCACACAGCATAACTTTGAACTCACAGAGAGTTGCAGGTTTTATGAAGGCAGTCTCTTTTCCAATCAGCCTTGCCAACTTCAGTTAGCCAGTAGCTTGTCTGCATGTCCATAAAGCATAAATGAGAAATACTTTTCTCCTTCCAAGCATTCCACAATGTGGGTAGACTTACGTTTTTGTATTTATTGGTAGCTGATGTAGAAATCCATTTCCTATCATTCTCCTTTATGAGGACTACAGCTGAGTATGAAGGAATCTCTGAATATTCAATGATCTCATCTTGCGACTTCTTCTCCACTTCCTTCCAAGTTGTGTGTCATTCTGACAGTGATATCCTATATGAGTTCTGGTTAATTGGTGGATCACCCCCAGTGCTGATACAGGGTTTTTCCATGGGCTGCTTGGTCTGCAAGCACTCTGCTTTGGATTTAAAAACATCAAAAAATTGGTTCAGAACATCTGATACTCAGTTACATTATTCCACAATCAGGCCAAATCTTATTGATAGTTCGATAGCTGGTTCCTCCACTGCATTGTCCATAGAAGTAGCAGACCACACTTCTTTGTTGTGGAACTACAGTGTCTTTCTTTGACTCCTTTGGCTGTTCCTATGGACATATCTTTAGGAAAGAGCTGTGGTTGCTCATGACAATTAGTGATCTAAAGTTCTTCTTGACCACCTGCAGTACTTATGATCATTGAAGACAAGTAGATTTTTATGATCCTGAGTAGATTTTTGCAGTCAACAAGAGCTTCACTGTTTAATTGAGCACCTGGATTGAGGACAGGGACTTGTATCATTGATGATGGCATGCCAATGCCATCTTCAATGGCAAACAACTGCCCAGACCATTCTTTGTTATGTATGCTTTTTGGAGTAGCTTTGTAAATATGTAACTCTGATCTTCCACGGTCTCTGAGTGCTTGTGATACTTGCAAGATGTCCCATCTGAGGAAAACAGTAAGACTACATTCTGTTAAAATGAAAATTTTGAATGTCTGTGTTCTGTCAGTCATAGGTGTACTGGCAACATTTGCTGCTGTTGGTTGGATGTGTGTCTCATTTGTGACTTTCTGCACAGTCACTTTCATATCACAGAACTTAGTCTTCTTTAGCTTGACACAGTAAATATTTGGTACCATAGGAAAAATGCCCTTGATTCATCTAATGTTCAAACAAGTTGGTGAATTCAAATGCTAGGCAAGCAGCTGGTATCTCTGCAGAATGATGGGGAAAGACTAGAGCATATTGGGGAGTGACCTCATCCAGGGTACAATGATGGACTTTGTTCCACATGTTGACTATAATCATCTGCAGTTGACTGGCATGAATAAAACGGTTGTGATGGTTCACATCTGGTGACATAGTAGTTGTGGAACACTCATCTTCCTTCTCTGCAGTAGCATACATTGTGTCTGGGTTGTCCACATTGAAAACGTACCAGCTTGTTTCTTTTGTACCTCAGATGTCTGTTCTTCTGTGGGCCATAACTTGGTGGAGGAATTGGTGTGCCTACAATGCTCAATGCTTAGTTTTTGTTTGAGGGCTGCAGCGTAAGTCCAAGTTGGCTGAGCCCATTTTTCTTGTGTGTCTGAGGTGTGGTGGAAATTGGCGCTAAAGAACGATGCCCATTTTCTTCACGATTTTCTATTACCTACTGATCTGTGGGATCTGACAGTTCTGGCTGCCATAAACTGTTGCATCTTTTCTCTTACCACCTAGATTATGAGAGAGATGTGGTTATGGTGGTTTCCACAACTGGCAACATTACCACATTCAAGAGTCAGTAATATTTATTTTGTCTGACTCTTCTCTGTTCCATTTCCTTGATAAACTAGCACCAATCAATGAATTCCTCTGTCATTGTGATATCACTTATCATAAGAGATTGATACATGTATTCTGTGATTCCTTTCATCAAGTGTGAGATGTTGTCAGCTTCTGTCATTTTCAGAAACATGATGTGGCATAGGACCAAAACAGTCTTTAATTGAGACTGTTTTCTTTCCTCAGACTGTTATACTCTGTTCTTCAATTGCTTTTCTGTTAAGCAAACTAGCAGCTTACTGCTGGGCTGTGCCATCCAAGTAAAAATACACATTTGACAAACGCATCACGACATCCCACTTGTTGTATTCAATGACCCAGGTGATTGCTTTTAGCGAGTTTGTATGCTACTAACCAGCATCTCTGGAAAACACTAAAAGATGTTTGACATAAACCTGACCTGTTGCTGTTTTGGAATGCACTGGTTTCATGAACATATAGACCTTGGGAATGATATACTGCTTGTATTCTGATGCCTGTCTGTGTCAGCAATGAGTTTTATTTTGCCTAATTGGAGCCACAATGATGCAGATGGTTAAAAGTACCTGCTATTTCTACCAAACAATGTCATGTTCTAAATAAAATCAAGTATGAAACCAAAGGCAGGGTCATTAATGAAGTACAATACTTAGCATTGAAAACATATTTATTATGAAGACCAGCTTACAGACAGAACTGAGCTGCTGGATGGAAAGTGCTACATTTATAAGAACATGAGATATTCCAGAATGTACAAACATTTTAAACATAACAAATTTTGAGTACCTTCCAGAAATGATAAAAACTAAATAACAAATAATTACAGGTGCTCAGGTTTTAACTGGTTACCTGCAGCATGTCAGATGCAATACTAATCACTAGGCCACACTGCATGCAGTACAGCTTGCAGCAGTATTGCTGCAACACTAAAACTTCTAAGAAGATGGATTTATGTCCTACAAACACATAAAGGAGACATTGAGCCTGTTCACCCATGCAGTTTCCTCATGATGATATGAGGAATGTTTGTTCTATCAGGGAACCACATTCTTTGATAGGAGAGCAGACTGCACTTTTTGTCATGTGTTGTGAGAAAACAAAAAACAACTTTAGAAGTGGTACATATCATCTTGTAAAGAGGATTCCTAAGTACATAAAAACCTATCTTTATTGTTACAGTATTTTAAGGGAAGTAGTCTCAGTATTGTAGTCTGGAAAATCCTCATCTTTTGGGAAGAGAATGATGATAACTGTTTTCACCATAAAGCCAATTTTGAAAATTTGCTCAAGTTTTTAGGACAGACACTGATAAAAGAGCATGCAAAATAATGCTTGCCTCTAGTTTCAGTGTCAGGAAACTGATGACCTTAGCTATTTGGTGTCCTGAAACACTTACTCAACATCAGAATCAGGTAGTATTATAAAGCACTAAAAACAAAGCATTTCACATTAAGATCTAGAAGCTAGTTCTTCATAATGACAGTACTTCAGTAAGTACAGTAATTTGTGGTTACTCTTTAGCTGTGCTAGGCTACAAAGTTCTTGAACATCTTCATTAAGAAGGTCTGCCTGATGAAATAGCAATTTTATGCAGATTAAAACCATTAGTATGCATGGGCTTGTAAACATATTTAGTTTTTGGAAGAAACTAGAAAAAATTGGAAGGATGAGTGATGTGGAAGCATGAAGAGATACTTTCAAACCAAGAGAAGCAAAGCTAAAAAAATAAAAGAGGCTTCATGTCAAAACTCGCTTCTGTTGTGTTATTATAGATAATTTTGTGACTCATCTTTACAGCAGGCATGATAGCCAACCTTTATTCTCTTGTGATGATTCTGTAACAGCAATGGATACCCTGCATGTATACCACAAAAGTTTGAACATTGTGAGCTCCCTGTGTCACAGTTGAATGTGCAGTCACCTATGCAGCACCACAGTGCACTTGACTCATCTCAGAGACACCTTCCAGCTACTTCTCTACATAGTCGCCACTCCTACTTGGACATTAGTTGTAGCGTGGTACCAACTTTCCAATACCCTCATCATAGAAGGCAGTTGCAAGTGATTTCTGCCAATCCCCAGTGCTGGTCTGCAGCTCATTATCTGTGCCAGAATGCTGTCTTCATAGCCAGTGCCTCATGTGAATGAAGGGCTTTAAAAATGGTAGCCAAGTCCAAGCCATATGGTGGGTGATTAAACACTTCCCTTCTAAAACACTGCAGGAGGATTTCTTTGCCCCTGCAGTATGTGGCTGATATTTGTCATGAAGAGGGGAACACATGCCAGTTACATTATGTGTGCTACATGAACTCAGATGAAGCCCCCTCAATAGGACTTGACACTTTGCAGGAGACAATATTTTCTCACCCTCAGCTTTTCACACATTTGTTAGAATAGCTCCATACTTAGCAATACTACAAAGTCACTCACTTAACATGACATCTGTACCTAAAGACTGGAAATTTGCATAGGTCACACCAACACTCAAGAAAGGAAATAGGAATAATCTTATTAATTACTGACCTATACCGCAGATGTTGCTTAGCAGTAGGATTTTGGAACATGTACTGTATTTGAATAGTATAAATTACTTGAGGAAAATAATCTTTTGACACAAAGTCAACACAGATTCAGAAAATATTGTTCTTTCGAAAAACAATTAACTCTTTATTTACATGAAGTTAAGAGTGCTAGCAACAGGGGATCTCAGATTCATTCCACATTCTAGATTTCCAGATCATTTTGACACTATAGAGAATGTCACATATATGACAAGTGAGTTGGGGTGGCAACCATTAAAACAAAGCCATTTTTCATTGTGGAGAAATCCTTTCATGAAATTTCAATCATGAACTTTCTCCTCTGAACACAAAAATATTTTATTGATGCCAACCTACAGAGGAGAAAATGACCATCATAACAAAGTAAAAGAAATCAGAGCATGTAAGGAAATATTTAAGTGCTCATTTTTACCATATGTTGTTCAAGAATTAAATGGTAGTTAATGGATTCAAAGTTGCACAAATATCCAGTAAGATGTTGATAAGGTTTCAAAACTGTGCAAATATCACTTTAAATGCTGAAAAAGATAAAATTGTGCACAGCACAAAAACTCAAAACATAGCATCCTATGACTTCAGTATCACTGAATCACAACTGGAATGTGGTAACTACTAGAAATACTTGGGTGTAACAGTTTTGGGGATATAAAATAGAATTTTCACAGAGACACAGTTATAGGTAAAGCAGATGGCAGATTTCAGTTCATTTGTCAGTCTTCTAGGGGACTGTTTACAATACATGTAAGACACATCCTAGAATATTGCTTAGTGTGTGAGGCCCTTACCAGACAGGACTAACAGTAGATATTGAACAGATACAAAAGGAGGGCAGCATGATTCATGTGAGAAAGTCAATGGGAATGCTTAAAACAAAACCTAGACTGGCAGATATGTGAAAATAGATAACAAAACTAGTCTGTTATAATCACTTTTATATGTTGAGGAGACAGTATTAAGTGACAAATTTAGGAATAAACTGTAGCTCCTTTGTACTGTTACCATAGAAACTGAAAAGACAAGATTACATTGATTACAGCATGCAGCAAGGCATTTAAGCAGTTGTGCTTCCCATGCTCCATACATGAAATAAATGGGAAGAAACCATAATATTTGGTACAATCTGAAGTACCCTCTGCCACACACTTCACAGATGTTCACAGAGTGTGGATGTAGATGTAGATTTCATGCAGTTTTTTATCAAATTTGATGTCTTGTGTGAATAATACATACTGGTACTGTGAAGGTTTTTTTTTCCTTTTTTCATTTTCACGATTTTATTTAAGTAACTGTTCAAATAGAAAATTCCATTTCCAGCAGATCTTGCTTTATGAATCCAGTGTATAAGCTCAATGATAGCCACCAAAAAGGCAATGTTCTCACCTTCTGACACAGCTGTGTTTTTGTAGCAATCTTGATGCTTCTAAGAGACAATCTCAATGACAAATTTGTGATTCTCTGTTATACTGAGCATTATGTTGTAAAATATACTTGTCTCAAGGCAGTTCCTAAAGTAGCTGCTGTCCAGCTTTTGTTTCAGCTGGTGAAACACTCACTCCCTTCCTTGACCATCTGCATCATAAAAGTCTGTATGTCCTGCTTCAGAGTGGTGTTTTAGGCATTTTTACATGTTCATTGTGTGCTCATAAGTGGAAATTGTGACATGACAGGATTCACAGACATACTATAAACACAGTGCAACACATCCATACAAAGCCTTATTGGATTTTCACTCTGGTTTTAATTTCACGACCAATCAGACCTTGAAGAGAAAAATATCCCTTATGTATAATTTACCTTTTATTCATTAAAAACAAAGATTCCAAGACTTACCAAGCGGGAAAGCGCCAGCAGACAGGCACATGAACAAAACACACAAACACACACACACAGAATTACTAGCTTTCACAACCGATGGTTGCTTCTTCAGGAAGGAGAGGGAAAGACGAAAGGATGTGGGTTTTAAGGGGGAGGGTAAGGAGTCATTCCAATCCCGGGAGCGGAAAGACTTCCCTTAGGGGAAAAAAATGGACAGGTGTACACTCGCGCACACACACACACACACACACACACACACACATACATATCCATCCGCACATACACAGACACAAGCAGACATATTTAAAGGCAAAGAGTAAGGGCAGAGATGCCAGTCGAGGCGGAAGTACAGAGGCAAAGAAGTTGTTGAAAGACAGGTGACTTGGTAAGTCTTGGTATCTTTGTTTTTAATATATTTTTCCCATGTGGAAGTTTCTTTCTATTTTATTTACCTTTTATTCACAATCATGTAGCATATGTTTTCGAAATGTTCTTTGCATAGTACCTGGTTGTGTGATGCTACATGTTAAATGTTTTTTTTAATAATTTTAATAAATAATAATAATAATTATTATTATTATTTTAATAAACACTAATGAGTACTGCTGATGGTTAAGATCACTGGTTAGTTTCCAGAATTTTAGGATCTAACAAAACTATTTTCAGACTGATAGCTTAAAAAAATAATCACTGGTAACATACTTCAGACATAAATTGCATACATTATTTTCTGGTACATAACAATTAGAGCAATTTTGCCCTTAGATCAGATGGACTCTTAAAAATTGTTGTAAACATACAGGGCAAAGAAAAATTGCACACTTGGACTTTGCAGCACAATTCCTCACATACTAGCAATACTAAAATGTCACTCACAAAATTTTGTCCTGCACATATTTCTGGCAGAAAATAGATGTTAAAGACTGGCAATCTGGTAACACTGTAGTCATGTACTATAACTACCCTGTCAGGATACAGGAGTAATGCTGTGCAGTTGTTGCAGCAGATAGCTTTTTGGGTTAGTATGCAGGAGGTCAAGGGTTCAGGTTTGTGGCAAGGCATATTTGTTTTTATTCACTAAATGCAGGCTGTGTGGTACAGTATGTGAACACAGGAATGAAAGTACAATCATTTTCACTGCTCAGCCTTTAAAGATGCCTTTCCATGTCATGGATGCAAATTGTTTCACACCACTGCAACTATTAGATATCAAACCCGTTTTCTGTAACCCCCACTCCCCAGTGGTCCCATTGATTAGTACCAATTATTATTCATGCTGTTTTGGTTGGCAGGAGAGCCAACACCGTATTACTAAAGGAGGCCGAAATGCACGCGTTTTAGCTCACGCAGACTGGCGTGAGGTCTGGAACAGGACAAGGAAATTAGAATTTAGAAAAATGGACGTAGCTGGTGGAATACTTAACTTTAATCCATTAATGGTGAACATTGGTCTTGGCGGTACATGATTCAATATCAGTAACAACTAATAATGGCGCCTTGCTAGGTCATAGCAAATAACGTAGCTGAAGGCTATGCTACCTATCGTCTCAGCAAATGAGAGCATATTTTGTCAGTGAACCATCGCTAGCAAAGTCGGCTGTACAACTGGGCGAGTGCTAGGAAGTATCTCTAGACCTGCCGTGTGGCGGCGCTCGGTCTGCAACCACTGATAGTGGCGACACGCGGGTCCGACGTATACTACCGGACCGCGGCCGATTTAAAGGCTACCACCTAGCAAGTGTGGTGTCTAGCGGTGACACCACACATGCCATGTTCAGGTCCATTACATTTCATTATGGCCTTACATAACCAATGGGACTAGCAACGTGTCCTTGCAAACAAGTAATTTCTAAACATGTTCATGGAAATGTTGGATAAATATGACTGAAGAAATTATCCATTCTATAGTATTATATGCAGAATAAAATTGGCAAATAAAAAGTACTCCTTCATCCAGAATTGAACCCTGTACCTCCTGTATGCTAAACCAAAACGCTATCAACTGCACCAATTACACAGGTCTCCTCCTGTCTGCTGACAGAGGTAATTATCATCTATGTGATTACAGTGTTGCCAGACTGCCAATCTTTAATGTCCATTCATTGCTAGAAATAAGTGCAGGAGACATTTTGTGGAGACATTTTTGTATTGATAGTATTTGAGGAATCACACTGCAAAGTCTGAGTGCATGAATTTTTCTTCACCCTGCATACATGTTGTAAATGATATCTGTTTGCAATGTACCATACTGAACTGTTGTAGAGGAGGTCAAGATCAGCAATTTTATGCAGCCAACTTGTGGTCTATCAAGTCAATAAACTACCTCAAATTGGCCAACAAAAGCAGCCTTCTTAAACAACCAGCATAGTCAGTCTTACACATTTGAACATCATTTCTTTTTCACACTAAAATCATCCCTGAATATTAAACACACCCTGTTCTTGGACTTACAAATTGTAAAATTGGTTTCTGTGTATATTTTACCTCAACATTTTGTGACTTTTAATAACTTAAAATTAATAATTCAATTGTTTTGTCTAGCATCCTTACTATGTGAGTACTGTGCTTGTAAGGCTTAAGTTTAGACTGAATTGTAAAAATAATTAGTTTTTTCATAGCATTTACAAAGATCTTTTTTCCTTCATTCCCTCATGGGAAAGTTTAAAGTACAAATGTTAATGAAATAAAATGTATAAAATTTTGACCGACTAGGCCACTAGTGTACTAAAGTGAAAGATATTCAGGATATGTCATGGTGTGTGTACACTGTAGCTTAGGTGGCTTTTTTATGCTAGTTTGACATAGTTTTACAACTTGATATGCCACAAGTATGCTAGATCAAACTGTTTGTCTCAGCTTCCTCTTCATCATTGTGGTAAATTATTAACAATTTTCATTTACATATTATGTATGCCATCCAATAGTGGTAGATAGGAAAGAAATCTTAGAACATACTCATCAACAATTAGATTATAGACGTATTCCTGTTATTGTGTAGAATCTAATTTCACATGGCAATGGTGGCCATTTGTCATGGAATAGACTTCATGAGACATCAAAATCCTTTGGGAGCCACTCTAAGCTATGACTACTGATTATCTGTCTATAACTCTTGTTGACATTGGTTGGAGCTGACTTGAAGGCATGCACGTGTCACTCAGTGGCATTCCAGTTGTATTCAATAAGTCTGTTGACCTTAGGGTGAGCACATAAGTATTTCAGAAGGGTTCCTCAAATCACTCTAACAAAACTCAGTAGTGTCTGAGTGGAGCATTGGCTTACTAAAGTCACAGATGTCTTCAAGATGTTGTAGGTGAACAAATGCATGCACATATTTAGACAGCAGTTCCTATATAGTTCACTGTTGAGAGATGATTGCACCTATGTCCAGGGCCCCATTTCAACTCATGTAAACATCCCACACCTCCCTGAATAGAGCTCTATTTGTGACTGAAATGTATTACCTTGTGATATTGTAGACATACTTGCATACAGCCATCAGCGATTACCAATCTGTACAACTCATAAATCCAGATGATCTTCTCCCATGCTGTATGCATGCATTGTTGCTGTCCTTGCTCTCATGCTTATCTTTGTGGCCTCTGATGTGCTGGAAGTGAGAGGTACATATGTGGGGTGGCAGCTTCTGTGCTCCATAATGAGAAGGTGTTTCTGGATGTCACAGCTGCTCACCAGTTGTTGTTTCCTGAGGTGATTTGCTATTATTTGATCCATGTATTTGCTGTTACACTCCATGACAGGCAATGATGAAACCTACAATCAAAATATTATTTACAATGGTAGTTCACTGTTGCATTGGTTTTCCCATAGTTGAGGTGCACACAGAAATTCTTTGGCAGTTTGCGCATGAAAAGTCTACTACCTGCCTAACCTCAGACATGGAATATCCCATGTATGAGGTATTGACAATATGGCCAAATATCAAAGTATTTGAGTGTTTCATTCTAATATGATACTTTTACACATAATGAGTGTTTATGAATTACCACAGAAGGGTGTGGGCACCATAGTATTTTAAACACAATGAGCTCTTTCATTCCTGAGGAACAAATGCATAACACCACGGAAATAAGAAGCTGAATTGTGTAAGCCACTCTTGAAACAGGGAGATGACAATTATACAGCTCAAGTTACTGCATTATAAACAGCTGAGATACAGTTTTTAGTGAAAAGCTAATTTACCAGTTCTGTCTCAATATTTACTTTTCAGCTCATATGATTTGTGTGGTTATAGACTCTTCAACCCAATGATAAAGATGGGGGAAAATTTTAAGACATACCTGAAATGGAAATAATTGTCATGTGCACTACAGCTTTGAATATCAGAATGGTACTGCTTAGTAAATTCATTAAAATCACAATAATGTGCTTTTAGTATTGTGCTCTGAGTCAAGCTAAACACTTCATTGCTGTGGAGAAAAGACATCAAAAATTTCAAAAAAGATACTCTTCATTCATCAATTTGTGCCACTCATCAATTTCTTTCTCATTGTGTGTTGAATTCTTAGCCATCTTTCTTTCACAGTTTTGTACAGTTTCCCAATAAGACATTTGCACTAATTATGAGAATTAAGTTGTACTTTTTTCTGTTGAGGGAACTGCAATTGGTTTAATGTATCTTTTGAGATGTGTCTATTGTTCAAATAGCTTCCCTCTTTATATTTTAGAGACACGCTAACTTGTTTGCTATCAATATTATATTTCTTACTATACTTTTTATTCTTTTATTGTGTATTTCACATGTGTTTGCTAATATTTGATTTCCTTTTGTAAATATTTTGTGTAGTATATATCTTTATTATTTATTCATCTTTTTTTATCTAGTATTGATGTGACCATATTAAATATGGTGTTCATTTTATAAGTCTATAGTGATGACATCATCCTTGTGGAGGTAAAACATGAGAAAAATTTAATACATAGTACATATTTTACACAAAAACCTTGGACCTTGCTGTGAAGGGGTGGCTTGTGTGCTTCATACCATAGGTGCAACCACATCAGAGGGGTGTCTGTCAAGATTTTGAGATAACCTCCCAATTCAAACCAAACATACAGCTTTATCACTGCTATTAATTCAATGAAATTATTTTAGCACATAAAGTTATGAAAGGAGGAGTGTGGAGAATTCATTAAATACTTAACTTTTTAAGATGGCATATTGTTGTGGATGAGCGAGAAATTTGGGCCACTTATATATTTTGGAAAGAAACAATCATAAATAACTTCTTCAAATTGCCCCAAAAATTACTACTCATAATGGTTTTACAAACTGGCCTGGCACTGGCCCTCATATAAATGAATATCAATCAGAATTTTTTTTTACATTACTGCCAATTTTACATTTACATAGTTATAATGAAGAACTACCTGCAAAACCTGTCCAGGTAATAAATTATAGCTGTAACCGATACTTCATATACGTAGAATTTAATTTATTTTTGACTTATTAAGCTTCTTTGTATATAACTTTTGAGATAGTATGATTGGGGGGATGAGCAAAGAGCTTGATCGCTTTACTAATGAGGCTCTCTGCCATGTAAAGTTGGCTATGCGGAAAACAGCTGACACTAAGTTCCATGCCTGCAAAATGCAGTGTCTGGCTTTGTGCTTTGTTTATGCTCATAGCATAACATAAGCTCACTGGGAACTGTACATGTTTAAAGTTAAGTGGTAAATTGCTTGGAATGACCAGAATTTTGGTGCAAAAACTCACTTTCCTGCATCACTTCCCATCAAGATTTCAACTTCCATGATGAGACATTGAAGAGAAGTAACTTATACCCTGTGTGAGTGAACAGTTCTAAAAATGAGATAACACACTATGCTCTCAACCAAAGTTATATCTTGCCTCAGTTTTGGAAGGTGCTACCAAAAAGCAAATTAAAACATCATGTTCTTGTGCAGCAGCAAGTCTCACTTCATAATCTTCATTGGATTCTTCAGACGTAGACTTGAGTCTTTTAGCCATTCCAGTGTATACAGAAAAGCATGAGTGTTTTCTAGGCATTTTTATTCATAAACAAAATGAAATAAAAATATAGTGAGCTGGCACACAAATCACAAAGCAAGCTTAATAAACTTGTTGTTTTTTCTAGCAAAGAATATAAATAAAACCTGTTGAAGAAGCAAAGCAGTATCATTAACTTTTTAATACAAAAAGAAAAATCAGTAAATACATATATCCTATCCAAGTAAATTCACTGTTAGCTTGTGTTCATAAAGATAAAACTGCCACACTGATATAAACTTCCGAAAATATATCTGTCACTGGTTAAAAAAAAAAAAAAAAAAAAAAAAAAAAAAAAAAAAAAAAAAAAAAAAAAAAAAAAAACACTAACACCACCATCTGTTAGTGTACTAAGAAACTAATGGCATAATCTATTGCTTCTTTTGTGTACTACACAGTGATCACGAAACATATGAACTAGCAAGCTGAGCAGTTGATTTTAAATAGAATTTTAAATTTTGATACCTTTTTTATGTGTTCCAATTTTCATAAAATAAAGCCTTTATTTTGCTCCAGGCTACACTCAAGTTGCTTATAAAAACCCCATAAAAATTCATCTAGTGGTTTTGGAGATTCGTGTATTCAAACAGACAAACGTGGTGGTTTTAGGTAAAACTGTGAATTACAATATCTTTTTCCTCCATTTTCCAATTTTGATTAAATAAAGCCTATATTTTGCCACAAGCTATGCTCAAGTTACTTGTGAAAACCCCACAAAAGTTTGTCTATTAGTATTGGATATTCGCATATTCAAACAGACAGACATGCTGATTACATATAAAACCTTAAATCTCAATAGCTCTTTTCTCCAATATCTGATTTTGATGAAATAAAGCCTATATGTTGCACCAAGCTACTCTTATGTTACCTGTGAAAATCCCTAGTAGTTTTGGAGATTAGTGTGTTCAAACAGATAGACATGACAGTTTTATAATTTTATTATTAGTAGACTATAGTTTATATATTCACAAAGTTTTAAGCGTGTAAGCAAGTTACACTTAAACAAAGAAAATACAGCATTTGAAATATTTGTCTTGTTAAACATTAATTTTTTGTAAATGGAGGTTCGTTAAATTTTATGTCTGAAAAATTTCCTTTGAAATCTACAAATTCTAATTAAAAAGTTTGTGTATTTCAGTTGACTTTATTCCCAAACTTTCCAGTGCTGATGTATTATTAATTTATACATAAAGATGTCTTTAAAATCATGCTAAAGGTTGTGAAAGATTGAAATGTTTTTATTTTGAATGTTCAACAATGTTGGTTTACTGTTCCTTATTTTCTAGAGATTTGCGTAGTGTACATTTGTGTGCTTTTTCAAAAATTGTATTACATTTTGGGAATGAGGCACTGCATTTGGAGAATATAACAACGCATAACCATTTTAAGTAACAAAGGAAATTTATTACAATACAATGATACAAATTCATAAATCTCCAATGATCATTATGGCAAGAGAAACAGACTGTGTCAAAGATGATATCACTCAGCTTCACAGCAGTTTAGGCAGACTCTTGATAGTTGATCCACTGTCACCTGTCACTACAGAGCTCCCCATCTCCTGGAATTGTGGAGCATGGAGAAGGAAATGAAGAGCTGGCACTGGGGTTGATAGGGTGGAGTGGTATCCAGTTAGCATTTGGTGAGGAGGTGTGCAAGATAGTGTGACTAGTTGTGTCATGGCAGGCCCATGAGGGAGAGATGACTGTACCATTTCTTGATGCCAAAGGTGGTGTGAAGTCGCATATCCAGGAGACACATCATCCTTTAGCCAGTGAGGAGCATGCAGAGGTCGGCCTGCTTGAGAGAGAGGGATTGTCGGTTTATGTGCCGTAGAAGGAGGGTGTGTGATGAGTGAGACAGCGATAAAGAGGCAACCTTTTTTGTCGAGGGAAGCCACAATATTGTCCTCATTACCAGCATGTGGAAGCTGGAAAGAGCAGAGAAGAATGAGGTGTATGGTTGCTGAATCATCAAGCAAGTGTAGAGGAGCATTGAGAATAAAGAGGGTGCCATCTCAGAGCTGGAGAGATAGATCCTTGATGTAATATGTAGGTATGTCAGCTGTGATGATGGCAACACTAGGAGAAGAGTGAGGACATAATGGTATAGAGATCACACAGGGAGAAGACAAGTCATCCAGCAGGGAGTCATCATGTTTTATTTATTTATTTATTTACATGCCAAGTTCTGTAGGACCAAATTGAGGAGCAAATCTCCAAGGTCATGAAACATGTCAGTACATGAACTTACAAAATAAAAGTAATAAAAGATGAAAATAAATGTATAGCACTGGCATCAATGGATACACAGGGAGAGATGAACTCAGAAGACACTTTGTTGGTGCACACAGAGGAAGGCATGTCCATGCATGATATCTCAGAATTGGAGATCAACAGAGGGTCCTCATCAAGGGTCCAAGTGGGTTTAATTTGGTTAAGCAACACAGTCTGCTGCTTCCAACTCAGGAAAATGTCTAAACAGTTGTTTGTGCACCAAAGCATCCTGCGTGGGCTGGAATATGGGGGCCATAATGCTATGCAGACTGTGTAATCTCTGAGTATAATGAACTCACAGTGTTCTAGGTCTTTGTGTACAAAAAACCATGATATGGTGTGAGCATGTGGAGGTGGAGTGCAGATGTCGTCAATATTAGAGTGGATATGCTCGACTGAGCTGGAGAGAATGGCAGGGGAAGAGAGCTTGGGGTCTTCAACAAACTCAGCAGGGATTGTCAAAGGCTTACTACACTTCTGGAAATGGAAAAAAGAACACATTGACACCGGTGTGTCAGACCCACCATACTTGCTCCGAACACTGCGAGAGGGCTGTACAAGCAATGATCACACGCACAGCACAGCAGACACACCAGGAACCGCGGTGTTGGCCGTCGAATGGCGCTATCTGCGCAGCATTTGTGCACCGCCGCCGTCAGTGTCAGCCAGTTTGCCGTGGCATATGGAGCTCCATCGCAGTCTTTAACACTGGTAGCATGCCGCGACAGCGTGAACGTGAACCATATGTGTAGTTGACGGACTTTGAGCGAGGGCGTATAGTGGGCATGCGGGAGGCCAGGTGGACGTACCGCCGAATTGCTCAACACGTGGGGCGTGAGGTCTCCACAGTACATCGATGTTGTCGCCAGTGGTCGGCGGAAGGTGCACGTGCCCGTCGACCTGGGACAGGACTGCAGCGACGCACGGATGCACGCCAAGACCGTAGGATCCTACGCAGTGCCGTAGGGGACCACACCGCCACTTCCCAGCAAATTAGGGACACTGTTACTCCTGGGGTATCAGCGAGGACCATTCGCAACCGTCTCCATGAAGCTGGGCTACGGTCCTGCACACCGTTAGGCCGTCTTCTGCTCACGCCCCAACATCGTGCAGTCCGCCTCCAGTGGTGTCGCGACAGGCATGAATGGAGGGACGAATGGAGACGTGTCGTCTTCAGCGATGAGAGTCGCTTCTGCCTTGGTGCCAATGATGGTCGTATGTGTGTTTGGCGCCGTGCAGGTGAGCGCCACAATGAGGACTGCATACAACCGAGGCACACAGGGCCAACACCCGGCATCATGGTGTCGGGTGCGATCTCCTACACTGGCCGTACACCTCTGGTGATCATTGAGGGGACACTGAATAGTGCACGGTACATCCAAACCGTCATCGAACCCATCGTTCTACCATTCCTAGACAGGAAAGGGAACTTGCTGTTCCAACAGGACAATGCACGTCCGCATGTATCCCGTGCCACCCAACGTGCTCTAGAAGGTGTAAGTCAACTACCCTGGCCAGCAAGATCCCCGGATCTGTCCCCCATTGAGCGTGTTTGGGACTGGATGAAGCGTCGTCTCATGCGGTCTGCACGTCCAGCACGAACGCTGGTCCAACTGAGGCGCCAGGTGGAAATGGCATAGCAAGCCATTCCACAGGACTACATCCAGCATCTCTACGATCGTCTCCATGGGAGAATAGCAGCCTGCATTGCTGCGAAAGGTGGATATACACTGTACTAGTGCCGACATTGTGCATGCTCTGTTGCCTGTGTCTATGTGCCTGTGGTACTGTCAGTGTGATCATGTGATGTATCTGACCCCAGGAATGTGACAATAAAGTTTCCCCTTCCTGGGACAATGAATTCACGGTGTTCTTATTTCAATTTCCAGGAGTGTATATAAGATTTTGGCTAAGGAGAGTTTTGATCATCTTTAAAGGCTGTATAGATGCTGAGAAACACTCACAAAAAGGTCTCTAACAAGGAGTCTGAGTAACACATGAGGGCCACTTTAAGGGTGCGGTGCAACGCTTGACCAGTCCATTTTTGTGGGGATGGTATGCGGTCATGTGAAACTTTTTTACACCACACAGGAGACATAACCTGGTAAAGAGGAGTGGCTTAAATTGTCTCCCTTGGTTAGTCATGATAGAAGAGGGACAACCAAAGTGGGAGAGCCATGTAGTGACAAAGGCTCATTCAACTGAACTGGCAGATATTTCTGAGAGGGGAACAGCCTTCACCCATCTGCTGGCATGATCAGTGACTGATAGTATGTACCAAAAACCTTTTGAAGGGAGAAGAAGACCCAAGAGATTAAGGTGTGCATGATGGAACTGTCCTTTCAGTATTGAATTTTCCTAGAGGGGGATGACCAACCTAACTATGCTTGAAAGGTAATCAGGCACATGTCCAAAAGTGGCAATCCTTTTTTATTCCAGGCCAGATGAAATGTCCTGTCACAAGGCACATTGTAGCCTTAATTCCTTGATGTGTCAGATCATGAGTGGCTGAAAAAACCATACACTGGAGGAAGGCCAGGACCAGGGAACAGAGAGTACCCATAACACTGGACATGAAGAGCTGATAAGACAGTATGTTTCCACTGTCAACACAGAGGCATCATCTAGCAGATTTTGAATGTCTGTGTCATCCATCTGCAGGCATGCTAGTTCATTCAAGTCCAAGAGAGATGAAATGGCATGCACACATGAAAGCTAATGAGTGACAATGTTATCAGTCCCCCTGCTGTAATGGACAAGTGTGGTGTATTGACCAGTGAGGTCCATATGATGGAAACATTCCAGGGGAAGATCATTGGCAGGGTTGTGGACCACATCCATGAATGGTTTGTGCTCGGTGAAGATTGTGACTTCACGTCCTTCAGTGTCCTCTTGGAAGTATTGCATGGCGTCATAGACCGTGAGGAATTCCTGGACAAATGCTGACCACTTGAACTGAGAAGGGAAGTTTTTTTGAAAAATTGGAGAGTTTGGGTTATATTAATGACGTGTTGCTGAAGAATGGCACTGACCGATGATTCACTCACATTGGTCATGATAGAGAAGTGAGCATCAGAACGCAGGTGGTGGGTGTACTGGCATTAGTAAGGGCAGTCTTGAGAGTGTCTGCTTTATCAAGGGCAGTCCTGACAGTGTTGAATGTGTGGATCATGTCATTGGACCACTGCACTTTCCACAACCCAAAATTATTCTTGCCCAGCAAAGTGTCTGTCAACAGGGCCTGGAGAGAAGCAGCATGAGGTATATAGCACTAGAAAAAATTTACTATTTCAAGGTATCATCACAGATCACAGTAGGCCTCTTGTAATGGCAGGTCATTGGTAAATGTGATATGGTGCAACATCAGATGGGTTCCTGCAGCAGTGATGATGTAACCAAGGATAGTAACACTAAAGCAGCACAATTGTGATTTGTCATGGTTAATCTCCATACCATGGTTGGAAATTGCTTTAAGGACCTATGTTAGGTGTTGCTCATGCTCCTTGGTGGAGGTGGAGTAGAAGAGAATGTCATCAAGATGGGAGTAGCAAAAAGGCAGGGGAAAAAAGAACATCGTCAAGAAGCTGTTGCCACATCTGAGCAGCATTCTTGAAACTCTATGGCATAAGGCAGTATCCAGACAAGCCAAAAGGCATAATGATAGATGTTTTTGTTATCATGTCTTTGTACATAGGTATCTTATGATATGCCTTGCAACAGTCAATCAAAATGAAATCCATGTGGCATTGAGTTGTTGAGCAAAGTCTTGTATGTGAGGAATAGGGTAGTTGTCAGTAATGGTATGAGCGTTGAGCTTGTGTAGTCACAGCACAACTGGAATGAACCATCCTTCTTAGGGAGTAGATGAATGGGTGATGACCGGTTTCTATTGAATGGATGCACAATTTTGCCATTTAATAGTTTGTGAATGGCTGCTTTGACATGAAGAAGTTTCTTAGAGGTTAGGCACCTAGCCTTGTAATGACCTGGAGGGCCTTCTTGAGTGGATAATCTATGACAGGTACCATTTGTGATTGCACCAATGAGAGTAGTTTGAGTACATGGGGGAACACAAGTGTATCAACATGAGATGAAAATGCCATATCACACAAAAATTAATAGTTTGAGTGTCACTGACCTAAGTTGTATGAAGCATGGTTGGGGGCGAGGGAGCAGTGGGCATGGAGGCCAAACCAGTGATGTGAAACAGCCATGAAGTAGTGAGGTCATTGACCATGTGGAGAGCACCTGCCAGGTTGGATGATGCATTGGTAATCAGTTGATGGAGAACTTTGCTGTTGGAATGGAGGGCATTGATCTCACAGCTCAGTGTCACAAGTTCAGCTAGTGAGTTGACAAGGTTAGCTGTCAAACAGGAGCACTCAAATGTAACATGAAAAAAGGGGCCACACTGACCCAGAGGTGAGGGCCTGGAAGGGGCAAAGGAGCTGGGAATGCTGGTGACAGTTGTGTGATAGAGTAAGGTGGCCAAATGCTGGTTGGGAGAGAGATCAAAACGCTAGAGGAAATTGATTCTGAGGACCAGGCCATCGACATTGGTAACATAGGAGGTTAAAGGGAATTGTAGCTTCAGCATAAGCTGGAGGCTGAGTTCAGCAGCACCATGGTCAGTAATGTTGTAGTTATTGGCAGCACAAATAACTAGCCTTGTAAAGAGAAAGCTTGAAGGTGTGCAGTGTCGACCAGAAATGGAAGGTTGCTGGCAGAGTCCAAGATGTAGTTTCTGCTTCTGGGAGGAGCCACTATGTTGGACAGCTGAGTGAGTAATGTCACACTGTAACATCACCATGAACTGTAGCATCTAAATCAGCCAGCATGTTGAGGTAACTGCTGCATTTCAGGTCAGGCTGGAGGGGAGTCTCATAGAGGATTGAGTAAGAGGTGCCAGTGGCAGTCCAACAGCTGGCAGGGAGGTAGCTTCTTCAGCTCCAGCAGCCGGACATGGAGGTGATAGGCAGAAAGCAGGAGCACTGTTACCATCCTTAGATGTAGACAAAGAGTCAACAGTAGGGGGGAGCTGTCAAAGGCAGATGATACGATATGCCTGATCTGCCAACTGAAGTTTGCCAACCTTAGATGTAGACAAAGAGTCAACAGCAGGGAGAAGCTGTCGAAGGCAAATGATATGATATGCCTGATCTGCCAACCGAAGTTTGGATTCCATTGTGTGGGTGGAGTGTGAAAGTAACTGAAGTTGCAGGTCAGTGGATGTCTGATGAGCTGGAGTGACCACAAGGCAACATGAGGCATGGCTTCAAAGGTGTTCTGTCATGTAGTTGAATCTCACAGAGGATGTGATGCATCACCTCCAGCAGAGGGTGTGACAAGTACTCAATGATGAGAGACTTTGCAATGACCTATTTACGTTCAGTAGGCAGGTTGAGAAGCGAATCCCTAATAAGTTCTATATGATCATGGACGTGACTGATAAGACAAATAAAATGAGCACTGTCATCAGTTATTCCATAAATGTACTAGATGCCCACTGAGGCAAACCATGTTTTTGTGTTTTCTTTCTGCAGCTGGGCAAGTCTGGGGACTCTGCCTGTAGGAATGTGCTGTTCTTGAACAGTATAGGGCATGGGCTGTTGGTGGATTGTGGAGAATTATGTAGTTGAAGAGGAATGCTGTCAGCAGTGGAATTGTGCTACAGAGCAGTGGACAAGGTAGGCAGAGGATGCAACGTACCGCCTGAGGCCTGCGTAAGGGGGGCAGGCAGGCATTGTCTGCGTGTCACACATGGTGTGGCTGGCAGGGAAGGTAACCTGATCAGTGCAGATGGGATGATCATGGTCACTGGAGAACAGTTCAAGTAGTTTGTAGGAAACAGTATGGATGAGGGAGTGGAACATTGCATTGCATGCAGATAAACAAAATTCACAGGCTGCTGAGGCAGTGAAGATGGAGACAGCAGTGCAGCAAGCTGGTGTGGGAATGTGGCTTCATGCTTCAAGTCATGTGGCACACAGTTTGGCAATTAATATATGTGGCAGTATGAAACATAATTGCAAATGTAGATCAAAATAACAGAGATACAATGTATTAAACACAAGTATTGAAAAATTCACTTGAAAAGTGAATAAATCTAGTATTGAGTTTTTCATTATACAGTTCTCCTAATGAGCCAGTTATATCTCAAGGTGGACAAATTTGTATGCCTACTAGATCCACAGATGATGAATAGACTGAAAGAATGAATTCTGAAATAAAAAATTTCATTATGTCACTAAGTGAGAAGAAAATTTACTTGTCATGGGGGACTGGAATTTGATAGCAGTAAAAGGAAGAGAAGGCAAAATAGTAGGAGAGCATAGACTAGGAGAAAGGAATGAAGAAGGAAGCCACCTGGTAGAAATTTGGACACAGAATAATTTAATCATTGCCAATGCTTTATTTAAAAATCGTCAAATATGATGTAGTGGTTATGAACTGCAGATTAAAAGCTAAATAAACTGCAGAAATGTATGAAAATAAGAAGATGAGAACTGGATAAATAAAACCAGGGTTTGTTGAGGTTTTCAAAGGAAGTATTAGGCAATGATTGGCTGCAACGGTGGGAAGCTATCCAAAAGAAGATGGATGGGTAGCTTTGATAGATGAAATAGTGAAGGCAGCATAGGGTCAAATGAATCAGTCAGATAAAATCAATTTTTTACTATCACATAACGTGCCTCATACAGTTGAAGACTGTGACAGAGGTGGCTTATCAATTCTAAAGCAGAATGCAGATTAATAAATTTAATCTAAGGTTATAAAACTTATGTTGTTACTTCTTCAGACGGCTATTATTTTACACAACTACCATTGAAAAATAATCAGGGGTTATAATACATGTGAGATTACTTCTATAGACACATATTATTTTACATGGTTGTCATTCAAGCAATTTTGCAACATGTAAATCTCTCTATGTCTAGCCTCATACTGATGCAAGAAGCAGTGCCCCTCAAAAAGTTGTGCATTTTTCTTTGTGAAAACAAGAATCACAGTTGTATACATGCTTGGAATGGACATTAGCTGTAGCTTTTTAAGTAAAGGTTTGCTTCGAGTGTTGTTTCTTTTTATCTCTCATCATGGCTTGGATGATCTTTTTTGTAGCTTGAAAGCTTAGTGGATTAGTTTTATCAGACCCACTGAGAATTATACTATACAAAACTACTGAAACAAAATATGCATAACATACAGTTTTGTTATGGTTAAATCGGTGACTCGATATGCGACATTCTGGTATATGTGAGACTGTCCAGTTGAATCAGTATGCTGTCCACATGGTAACTCTACAACATATTTTTATTATGAAAAGATTTTCAAGAACCATTACCAGTCAAAAAATTTGTTGAGTACTAAATTATTTATTTAGTGACATGTTTTGAGGTGATAAATAATTTAGTAATCAGCAAATGTTGTGACGTTTGTGGTATTTGAAAACCTTTTCATATTTTTAAAACAGTCACAGGTGATTATTGGTCAATGAGATTTAAAATTATATTTTTATTAACTACTACACCAAGGAATTTGATACAATTTGCAGTGTTGTATTTTTCATCCATAGAGCTTATTCACTTATACATTGTGCTGTTTGTTTTGTGGTGAAAAGAACAATATCTGTTTTTGCAAAGTTTAATTCCAAATTATTGTATTTGACCCATGCCTCTACTTCTTCAAGTATCTGTGCAATATGGTGGATTAAGTCTTCATAGGTTCTACACCAGACTATTCCCATTGAGTCATCTGCATAATGGATAGTATTGGATTGAATCTGGCATGGCAAAGATAATATAATACAAAAATAGTATTGGTACTAATATTGAACCTTATGAAATGTGTAACGGTGTGTATTTCTTACCACTTCTGTTAACAAGTACTCTTCGTTTTCTATCTGCCAAGTGTGATCACATTCAAGTAACAGATATTCCTTGAAAGTCACAGCTTGTCAATTTTGGGGAAGCAGGTCATGATTTACAGTGTTAAAGGCCTTGGTAAGCTAACAAAAGATGTATGATACAAATGTCCTGTTACCAAGACAGCTGATAACTTTTGTGACCAGTTCATGTATGGATAAGGTTGTGCTGCAGGCTTTCCTGAAAACATACTGATTATGTAAAATAGTGCTGTGGGATGAATTATAATTTGCTGTCTTATCACATGAAGCCCATTCAAATGTTTTTGAAATAATCAGTAACATTGAGATTTTTTCTCATTTTTTGCCTCAGTTTATCTTGTTTACTCTTTTTATAAATTGCTCAAACATTGGCATACTTTAATTTATCTGGAAAAAATCTTTCATCAAAAGACTGATTGATTATGAGGGAGAGTGGATATGCAACTATGACAGACTGTTTTTATTATTCTAATGGGAACCTCAGACTGACCAACTGAGTTTAATTTTTTTAGGGACATTATGATTTTTGCAACATCAGAGTTTGAAGCATTGGAAAACTTAAAATCTGAGCAATTTCTCTCTTTCTTATTAGAATTTGTACGTGGTGGTGAGCAGTCACCAGTTTCATTACAGCTAATGAATAAGTCATTGAAGGATCCACATATTGCACAGTGCTCTGTAACAGCTCTACCTTTTATTATTAGTTTAGAAGGACATTTTCTCTCAATTTCATTGCCAACTTAACTTGTTATAATACACCAAAAAGCTTTTGATTTTTTTTAGCATTTAAAATGAATCTATTGTTTGAAGTATGCTTTGCTAGTTAACGACTTTTGCCAAACTTTTTTTGTATGTGCTTACATATTTAAGAAATTAAGGGTTTCAATTAACTTTTGTCTCCATATGCAGTTCCATCTTCTTAATGTTAGACACTGTAATTCATTTTGTTATCTATGATCTACTTTTATGATACTCAGCCCTTACTGCTACAAAATGGAAGTATTAATTAAATTTGCTCATGAATTCAGCCAACTAAACAAAAAAAGACAAAACCCAGTAGAAACCCTTGCATAATACATGACTTATTGTTTTTAACTAACAACAGAATGAAATATAAAACTGCAACAAATAAAGCAGGCAGAAGGGATTAATGATATCTAAAAATGAGACTGACAGAAAGCACAAAATGGCAAAGCAGAAATTGGTGTAAGATAAATGCAAAAGTGCAGAAGTATGCTTGACAATGACAATGACAGACCTTTGGGAAAATTAAAGAATCTTTTGGAGAAAATAGAAGCACCTGAATGAATGTTAAAAGCTCAGATGGCATGCCAGTACTAAGTAAATAAGGGAATGTTGAAATGTGTAAGGAATATGTAGAGGGTTGTACAATAGAAAAACCTATCAAAGAAAAAAAAATATTATAGAAAGGAAAAGGAGATGTGATACTAAAAGGAGAATTTCACAGAGCACTAAAAGACCTAAATAAAAAAATGCACTGGGAGTAGATGGCAATCCATCAAAATTATTGAGGTCCTTGGGAAAATAGTCAGGACAGAACTATTTGATCTAGGAGGCATGATTTATGTGATAGGTAAACTACCAGCAGACTTCAAGAAGAATGTAATATTTATAATTTCATGTGAATATTACTGTAATAGTAGTTTCATAAGTTATGGTTAAAAAAACACTGACAGGGATGATTAATAGAAGAATAGAAAAATTGATAAAAGCCAACCTCAGGGAAGATTGGTTTGGGTTCTTGATAAATGTAAGAACACGAAAATCAATACTGATGCAATATTTATCTTAGAAGACAAAAGTAAAACAAAGGTTGTAGTTGAATTAACTCAGGTGATGCTAAGGAATTGTATTAGGAAGTGAGACACTAAAAATAGCAGAGGATCTTTGCTATCTGGGCAGTTAAATTACTCTTGATGGCCAAAGTAGAGAGGGTACAAAATATAGACTAACTATAGCATGAAAATTATTTCTGAAAAGCAGTAATTTGTTACTATGTACTATAAATGTAAGAGTTAGGAAGATTTTTCTGGGGGTATTTGTCTTGAGTGTAACCCTGTGTGGAAGTGAAATGTGGACAATAAGCAGTTCATACAAGAAGAGAATAGAAGTTTTTTTAAATATGGTGCTACAGAAGAATGAACATTAGATGGGTAGATCATTTCTCTAATGAGGAGGTAATGAATCAAAATAGGGACAAAATAAATTTATGGCACAACTTGACTAAAAGAAGGGATCAATTGGTGGGACACATCCTGAGACATAAATGGTCAGTTTGATAGTGGAGGGAAGCATGAGGGGTAAAAATTGTGGATGGATGAATATGGAGAGCAGGTCCAAATGGATATAGATTACAGTATTTACACAGTATTTGGACTGAAAACCACAACACAGTACAAGAAATAATAGTCTTAAATTTAGTGTTGACTCCACAGATTGATAGTGAAATAATCCTCAAGGTAGTAAGCCGGGGTGGCCGAGTGGTTCTAGGCACTACAGTCTGGAACCGCACGACCGCTACAGTCGTATGTTTGAGTCCTGCCTTGGACATGGATGTGTGTGATGTCCTTGGGTTGGTTAGGTTTCAGTAGTTGTAAGTTCTAGGGGACTGATGACCTCAGCAGTTAAGTCCCATAGTGCTCAGAGCCATTTGAACCAATCCTCAAGGTAGTGCAACAATTTAAAAAAAATTCTAGAATGTTTATTCGTGACTGGGCTAATTAGTGTAATACAGGCAATTCATATTTAATAAAGTGAATTTAAATATACAGAACTATGAACGTTAAAATACATTGTAAATCTGTACTTAAAAATAATTTAGTCATAATGTACACTCCTGGAAATTGAAATAAGAACACCGTGAATTCATTGTCCCAGGAAGGGGAAACTTTATTGACACATTCCTGGGGTCAGATACATCACATGATCACACTGACAGAACCACAGGCACATAGACACAGGCAACAGAGCATGCACAATGTCGGCACTAGTACAGTGTATATCCACCTTTCGCAGCAATGCAGGCTGCTATTCTCCCATGGAGACGATCGTAGAGATGCTGGATGTAGTCCTGTGGAACGGCTTGCCATGCCATTTCCACCTGGTGCCTCAGTTGGACCAGCGTTCGTGCTGGACGTGCAGACCGCGTGAGACGACGCTTCATCCAGTCCCAAACATGCTCAGTGGGGGACAGATCCGGAGATCTTGCTGGCCAGGGTGGTTGACTTACACCTTCTAGAGCACGTTGGGTGGCACGGGATACATGCGGACGTGCATTGTCCTGTTGGAACAGCAAGTTCCCTTTCCGGTCTAGGAATGGTAGAACGATGGTTTCGATGCCGGTTTTGATGTACCGTGCACTATTCAGTGTCCCCTCGACGATCACCAGAGGTGTACAGCCAGTGTAGGAGATCGCTCCCCACACCATGATGCCAGGTGTTGGCCCTGTGTGCCTCGGTCGTATGCAGTCCTGATTGTGGCGCTCACCTGCATGGCGCCAAACACACATACGACCTTCATTGGCACCAAGGCAGAAGCGACTCTCATAGCTGAAGACGACATGTCTCCATTCGTCCCTCCATTCACGCCTGTCGCGACTCCACTGGAGGTGGGCTGCACGATGTTGGGGCGTGAGCGGAAGACGGCCTAACGGTGTGCGGGACCGTAGCCCAGCTTCATGGAGACGGTTGCGAATGGTCCTCGTCGATACCCCAGGAGCAACAGTGTCCCTAATTTGCTGGGAAGTGGCGGTGTGGTCCCCTACGGCACTGCGTAGGATCCTACGGTCTTGGCGTGCATCCGTGCGTCGCTGCGGTCCGGTCCCAGGTCGACGGGCACATACACCTTCCGCTGACCACTGTCGACAACATCGATGTACTGTGGAGACCTCACGCCCCACGAGTTGAGCAATTCGGAGGTACGTCCACCCGGCCTCCCGCATGCCCACTATACGCCCTCTCTCAAAGTCCGTCAACTGCACATACGGTTCATGTCCACGCTGTCGCGGCATGCTACCAGTGTTAAAGACTGCGATGGAGCTCCGTATGCCACGGCAAACTGGCTGACACTGACGACGACGGTGCACAAATGCTGAGCAGCTAGCGCCATTCGACGGCCAACACCGCAGTTCCTGGTGTGTCTGCTGTGCCGTGCGTGTGATCATTGCTTGTACAGCCCTCTCGCAGTGTCCGGAGCAAGTATGGTGGGTCTGACACACCGGTGTCAATGTGTTCTTTTTTTCATTTCTAGGAGTGTATTATGAAATAAAACATCGGTCAACACTGTTCTTTCTACAGCTGATATTCATTATTTAGAATTTATTATTTGATGTCTGAGGGGAGGAGAGAAGAAATAAGTAAATGAAGGACAGTTTTAAAGCATTATTTTATATGTTTATCAGCCACATGGGAAAAAGGTTTTAGTTGCAACAATTAGTGTTTCTAAATTTCAAATTTTTCTCAGGGTGTTGATACTTTATATCTAAGTGGAAATAACAAGATTAAGAGTAGACTGAATATACTGATACTGATACTCTATAATTTGTGTATGGACTTCATTTTTAGTTCGTTCTCACTCCGTGGGCCCAGGGGTCAGCGTTGAAAATCGTTCACCAAAGCGACAACCGAGGGCACCTGTCTCTAGTGCTCCACTTGCAGCTGTTCATAAGGGCCAGGTTAATGGACCAGTTCATACAGAGCGGCGGCCACGCCCAAGTGAGTAATTTAAGGTGTTACAATTAATTATAATAGGACAATCTACTATATAAAAGTATTTAGGCCCACATGCATCTACATTACATTAATAAGTTGTTTCCAAAAATATGGAAATGAATTTTCTTTTATCCATAGAAAATCTGTGTCTGTGTAGATTTAACATGTGATTGAAAGCTAATTTATCACAGTATCCACAAAAGTTGTGTGCAATCAAGTGATACTCAGTTACAGTGTGTCAAATGACTGTTCCAAAGTTCAGAGCAAATATTTAAGCCATAACAAAGTCTTGGTGACTGATTTATCATTTCAACATGTCCAACAGTGAATTTTTTCTTATTTATTTGTTAAACATTTCCTGGATATGTTAGAAGACATAAGAACTCATCAAAAAAGAAATAAACATTACACTGTTTCACGATATAAAAATACATATTATAATAACACAAATAATTTCATATACCTATATACACATCCTGTATACAACAAATAGGAATGAAAAATTAGATGTAAGTGTGTAACTGATAATTTAATACTTAAATTAACTCCTGCTAAAATTATACAGTCACATACTCTAACAGAAGAGGTAACCTAAAATTACAGAAAAGTCATCTAGAGCAGGGATTCCAATTCTCTTACAAAAATATCGTGAACTGTTTTGATGCCTAATCATAGTATACCACTTGGAAATGGCAGCAGTTTGTGTGTCATAATTTGCCCTTACAAACTAAGTGTTAAGTAACAAGACGTCTGCATGTTTGCATGCTGATACTCCAACAAGCAACTTACCCACTACTGTCTGATTTCTGTTATGCTATATTACCATTATTCCTGCAAAATGTTTAAGAATAATTAATGGAGTTTCACATTTAAAGTGGCTATAGGCCCACTTCTATTTAAATTTTAAGAAAAGTTAAATGCTTAAATGAGGCTAGTTACGTTTATGTGATCAGTAAACTTTCATCTACGACGGAATTCACATATATTAGTTTCAGAACTTTAATTTTGTTAGTAACTTTTGGCACAATTAATTATATTAGCGAAGTATAAACTACATAAGCTGAATTTATTTCCATTGCTGTGAGATATATTTTTCAAAGCTAAACTGTTAAATCAATCTGGGCCATGACCAACAGCCAAATAATTGGTTCTGACTCTTCTTATCTATCCAGAATATTTGTTTCTGTTTCATTTTTACTGTAGCAATTTCCTTTTGGTTTGTTTCTTAATTTTTAACACTGAAATTTCTCGTAATAGCATCAATTAAAGTGCTTATTTTTAATTCAGTGCAGTTTTCATGTAATTATAGAAGTAATTTTTAGCCCAAATAAGCATTATTGTTTTATTCAAAGGGAAGTTTACTATCTAGTAACCTCCATCAGCTCTTTGTAACTTGGAAAGAAAAATATTATTTTGTCACATTCTAAAGGAATCAATCTCTTTCAATCATTCATATTTATGCTCAGTGAACTTATATCTCCCCAAGAGAGTTTGTGAAAATATGGCACACAGTTCCCATCCCAGGCTTTATGGTGTGGGGACTGTCAGTTACAACTGTCAGTCACATATGGTGTTTGTGCAGGGCTAAGTACCCAGTACCTGTTACATTGCACAAGGTATTATCTTTATGCTACTGCCATCTCTTCAACAAGAAGGTGATGTGCTTTTACAGAAAGGTAATGCTTGCCCACATACAGCTGATGTGACAAAAGATGCTCTTTGAGGTGTACAACTGCCTGACCAGCAATATCACCATATCTCTCACAAATTGAACACATGATGAAGTGGGAATTGACTCATTCTCCAGGACCTGCAAGAAGCCTTGTCAGATTGCAATAAAAGGTGCTATATGCTTGGGTCTACCTAGTGAAGGATACCATTTTGCATGTTTATTATTGTTTGCACATGATAATACACACCTGTGTTGTCACCAGAGGGGGTGGATTGTGTATTGATGTAATCATTTGGGCACCTTTTAATGTGACATGTGTTTTGTTTGGTCTGAATTTGTTCCCTACAATTCTGTAGTGATGTATTACCTGTCACCTCACTTGTCAATAAAATGACTTTGTCATTAAGGGTGTTGCATTTTTTTCTGGCAGTGTAGATGTTATCGTACTAATGAAGTGCTCATGGTTCATGTCTTTCTTGAATTATTTAAGGTAAAACAATTCCTTATGTTAGATTATAACTGACTTTCTGTGTTTTAACTAACATAGCACTTTAAGTAATAATCTTGTTATACGTTTATGAGTTCAACGGCAGTTGACTGTGGTGGTGGCAGCTTTCCTGCAATGAATTTATGCATAATGCACTCATGACAGGGTGACACAATGCACAATGTCTGCATGACCTCAGGCTTGGAAGTGTCCTGTTTGTCAGACACTCATGTTCTGCTTATGACCCAAAATGCTAATATCATGTGCCTTGCTTATCCTGAGCTTGACTGTCATGATAATGGGCAGGGCAAGGTGTGCCAATATTCCTGTCATATAGGACATAGTGCATTGTTGAGATGCTCTATTTCCAGTACAATTATGTCTCATTCATTGCTTATGTGTGTACAGATATTTAAGTCTAAACAGAAAGAAATTAAAAAGGAATGCTTGCTAGAAAGTATTGTATTTACATTGTTTTGGAATTGATAATTAATTTTTTTGCATAGAAATTAAAAATGGTAGAAAGAAGCATGAAGTAGAGTTGGTATGAGGGATTCTGAATCTTCAGTTCAATAAATTACTCACCAAATTTGCATTATCTCACACAATTCAATTAAATCCATGAGAGCCAATACGGTAGCAATGTTTTGCACAAGAAATCGAACAGAGAACTTTCTTTTGACTCTAGCTTGCTTCTGATGTCTAGTTCAAGGATCCAACCCAATTGGACTGTGTAGGCCCATACTACAGAATTTACATCTCTGAATCAGCTGTTACATGGCTTTTATGCAAGTAGCTAGCCAAACCAACACACAATTAAAAAACAAGCTTTCATTTAATTATCAATTCATTTCTTATCAAACTGTATAAAGAGTACTTTTTTCTGAATTTGCTAGTTTCTAAATAAATGTTCTGTTGGTACTGCTGTGTCCACAGTTGTGTAACTAGAAAATAAGCATAGTTATATGGGGTAATTATAATTAAAGTTAAATTTTCAAACCGCTGTATCAATAGCACCACTGGTCAGAATGATGTCAAATTGCAAAGGAATATTATCGGAGAAGGGGGAAAACATATGGCAGAAGAAAAATAAATAGTTACAAAACATAGTAATAAGTGGCACTGTAAGCATCATAATTTAATTGTGGTCAACTACAAATGACAAGTGAATCATACAACAATGCCTAAGGTGTATGTTTGGTGTTAAACGAACTGTACTATTCAGTGTGCATGGGTGTATGGGTATGATACTGTTAGTTATTTAAACCCCATCCACCATGGCAAGGTCATATCACACAGATGGGAAAAACCGGTTATTAAGTGTCCTGAGGCAAAAATGGCATAAAAAGCATCATTCACATTGATTCTCAATTGTCCTGAGGCCAAAAACTGCATAAAAGGCACCAATTAAAATCATGGTGCAAAATATGTTGAACATGCTATCCACCGTTTTCTGCAACAAGTTGAAATCAAGAAACAGCATGTTCCACAAGTGATCAAAATGTTTCCAGGGTCATGTTAAGAATGCATGCCTTCAATGAAGCTAAGTTTGCAATCAGAACACCGAATACATCTTTCAGATAGCCCCCCAGCCAGAAGTCACACGGATTAAGATCAGGTGATCAGGACAGCAAGGCTGTAGGGAAATGGTGGCTGATAATTCTAGCATTTGCGAAATAGAGCTTCAGCAGCTGTTTAACTGTATTTTCAATATGTGGAGGTGTGCCATATTGCATAAAAATGATCCCATCCACACATCCATGCTGCTGGAGAGTTGGAATGATGTGATTGCACAGAAGACGCTTACAGTGCTTATCAGTGATGGTACAGGTAACAGGACTGGAACACGTGTCTCTTCGAAAAATATGGCCCTATGACAAATGGTGCCATAAACTTGCACCACACAGTGACCTTTTCAGGATTAAATGGTACAGGTTGATTTGAGTGTGGAATTACCATTGTCCATATTCGACAATTCTGAGTATTGACGTACTGTCAGATGGAAGTGGGCTTCATCTGTCCACAAAATTTTCCACAGCCAAATATTGTCCACTTCCCAAATATTGTCCACTTCCATCTGAGCAAGAAATTCTAAAGCAAAGGTCTCTCTTGCTGGCAGGTCAACAGGAAGCAACTCATGCACATGGTTAATTTCGAATCAATAGCAAAGAAGGATGTTTCATTGGATTTTATGCACCATGCTCACGGGTATGGCCAACGTTCGGGCAATTCTCTGTGCACTAAATGTTTGCACATCACCACTCATATCCTCCTTCATTGCTGTAGCCACAGCTTCCACTGGCAATGAATCGAATTGTTTCCTCCCTCTACCAGGTTCCACACCAAAAGAACCCGTATTTTCGAATTTCTGAATCATTTTCTCCAGACACACGCCAGTCATCAGACCAACGCCTTTTTTCAAACCTTTCAGTGTCTGGAACTTCAGCAGAGTGATGTATACACAGTCATCATTCTTCTAATACAACTTTACAAGAAGAAGACCATCCTGAATTGAGACAGTCATGGAGAACGTCGCAGACGTGAAAGAAGGAAAAGCCGTGCACCCAGTGTGTTTATACCAACTTCAATGGGTTGTGCTCATGATAAGTGTTTTCATTTACATATTCTGACACATACAGTGCCATCTATTGCTACATTTTGTAGCTATTTTTTTTCTTCCTCCAAGTGTTTTCCCCCTTCTCTGATAATATTACGTTCCAATTCGACATCATTCTGACCAGTGGTTTTATTTCTACATCATTTTCAAAATTTAACTTTAATTATAATCGCCCTGTACATCACTCACACTACATTTATACCAAAAAATATATCAAAATCCCTGTCACCTGAAGTTCATTTCAACACAAAAACAAACCCACCGAATCACCACACTAATAAGACTCCAAAAACACAATTCATATGATATCCAACAAATAACTGTTAATATATCAGTACCATAGGAGTCAAATTCTTCCAGATTACCATTGTTACTTTTCATTAGTCAACAAGTTTACAGTGATACTGCTACCCCCACGTACCATGACTTTGGTACTGTCTGAACACATAAACATATAATTAAAACTCTAATTAAACAAGAAACTTTCATCATTTGTACATTATTTACTCCACACATTCTCACTTCATGGTACATGGTGTGATTAATAAAAATTGTACTAATAAATCCACCAAAATCATTAATACACTACATCCTTAAAAGACAACAGAATGTACATACACAAAAATTACACAGTACTCCACTCCAAAAGCAAACACAATAAATTTAAGTTCAGATGCTATTGCTAATTTTATACTCAGTTTTCTCTTCTATGTTGAAAGCATCCTCAGCCTCCTGTAATTTCACACATTTGATATTACATTTTCCTCAGACAACACATATTTAAATCTAACCCTCTTCCTATTCAATGCACAATCAAACTCATTTTCATGCATTTCATAGTTACAAATATATTGATCAGTAAATCCAATTCAGGCATTACATTCCAGGTCAGTCTTGGTATCACAAGGAAATTCTCCACAAATGACTCCCTGTCTACAATAAACTCAAGCATTTTCTCTCTTTTGATTGGTTTTCTGTATTGATCTGTAGCATTTTTTATGCTTTTCGCAGGAAACCCTACGATTTTATTACCATGCAGTTCCTTAACATGTTCATAGAACTTCTCATTTAAGTCATAAACAGTACTCCCACTCCCAGCTAACACCACTACACACACCTCGTACACATTCACATCAATAAATGGCTACACTTCCTCTACATCCTTTCTCATTAATTCTGTTTATTTCAGTAAACCATTGCCCACATCTTTCACACATTCACTCTGTGTAGTGTTTACATTCATACAACATACAGGCTCTACATTTTTATCATCTCCAGAAACTTCCATATAGGAAAAACTGTATTTTCAGGGTTATTATTTTTTAATAGATCCCTGTCAAACTTAAATTTCTCAACTTACTTCCACTCTTCAGCATTAACACATTTATAAAATTTTGTTTTACTCCTCAAGCCTTTCACTATATATTGACATTCATTGTTTTGTATGCAGCCATTACACAAATCATTGGCTGGTATAATTCCATAATTAAATATACACACCCACAACAAAGTTAACTCTATGAAAAGGCAATAAACCAACAGTGTGATACATGTTATCACTTGAAAACAATTTCATAGCAGGTCCGTGCATGACACACAAGACTTATTAGTTTCAGTAATCGTGATGAAACTTACCACTTTTGTGAACCTGTTGTTTGAGTTTCTACAGCACATTTTAATACATGTCTCAGATGCCTACATTGCTGGTAAGCTTGTCAAGAGCAGATTTAACGTCTTTCTCCCATTTGTCAATCTGTAACTTATTCCCTCTCATATACTCCCTTAAATTCTCCTTGAACACTTCCAGTGTGCAACAAACATATTTTCAACTTCTATAAATCTAACTTTAAGCATTTGAATTTTGCATTTATATTCCCTTCAATTATGTCACTTTTACTTTCAAATTTAGATCTAATTTCCCCAAATTTATTCTCAAACTTTGAATTCAGTTTACCCAAAATGAACTACCATGGATTTGTATCTATTGGCATATCCACTCCCAGCTCAGGGCTTACTGAATCACTAGATCTGTGCTTCAAACCACAGTCATAGTCAATGGTCTGCCATGGCTTACAATTCAGTTCAACATTCACAAAATGCAGTAGTAGCTATAATTAATGTATGTAGACAATCTAGATGTCGTATGCTGTGTGTGCTGATGCAGTACTCCAAACTTGTTTGTTGAGGATGTCACAGCACTGTTTTGATGAGCTGTGACATCTCTGACCAACACTGTGGACTGACAATGACAGGAAATCTCAGAGTGCTGGCTAAAGGGATATGTTATTTCATAGTGCTGAAGTGATAATTTTGGACTCGCAAACTCCTGAACAGATGATGGGCTGCCTAAAGTGTTGTGATGCTTTTGATGCCATCTGATGTTTACGGCCACTCATTTTTTTTTCTTAAGTCTTCCTAGCCCTCCATGCTACTGTCTAAAGGCCTGATTAATAAATTCCAGCATATCCTAGACTTGAGCTCCAAGTAACTAATAACTAACTACCACCCTGTATTAATGAAAATTTATCTTGGAATGCACAAACTTATTTACTGTTGGCCCATAAGATGTAGCCATGTAGCCTAGAGACCAATTGCACACCGCTGCAAAACAGTTTCTATTTCAAAAGATTTCAAGTCCATAAGTTCTTTGCACATGTGTTAAATACAATACAAAGAAAAGAATGGAGCTGGAGGTGTTTATTAGGAATAAGATAGGCAACAGAACAAATACCTTTGAAATTCAATTGTTTACTCACTAAAACACAACTGAAGTAGTGGCAGTAAACAGTTTCAGCAAACTCTAACAGGTAGCCAAACCCTCAGAGCAGATTCAACTCATGATTAATTGTTCACACTGTTAATGTACATTAAAATACTTTTCTGTAAAACTTGCCAGTTCCTCTATGATCAAACACACAGAAAAATTCTGAAGTGTCATGGACTAAAAAAATAATCAAAGTTTCAGCACTTCCACTACATGGCCACCTGCCAAGCAGAAAATAATCATAAAAACTCTTCTAAATCATGTCCTGAAAACAGAACTTCTCACCTTTTCAATTCTAAACAAAAAGTTCCTTCTTATCCTGGCACCCAAGCCCAGCTTACTGCGACTTGGCCCCTCTACTTCTTTCAGTTCTCTTGCTATTGGCTACCACCATTGTCTCTTCTCTACTGTGCCACTCCGTTGTAGGGATATGCATTATTTCAATATTATAAAACTTGGAACCAATTGGCCAACATTAATTAAAAAAAGTTATCTAATAAATCACTCTCAGACACTGATCAAAATGACATAAAACACTACATATTCAAAATGAATAATGTCTCATAAAGTATCATACTAACATGAATATTCATTTTGTTACTAACCTAAGACATAAATATTCTGCACATTCCTAATACTGCACTGATACTGAAGATAAGAAAATAATATATTTCGTTTAGCGTGCTGTGGCATGTGCTTTAATGTTAGTAACTCTGAAGTGGTGGAAATCCCACCTCCTTTGATACTGGCACGAGTTTCCTGTTAAGAACCACAAATAGCTGCTTGCTGTGCCGTATGAGCCATGCAAAATTAGTGGCTGCTTGTATGTGCCCCACCTGTTAAGCATCTCAGCCACTCCTAATGGTATACCAGAGAATGTCCAGACAACAGGATTCCTTTCAGCTTACCAAACTGGAAATGTCTCATCACATTTACACACAGAAAAGTCCTGTCCTATAACATTTGTAAAGGAACTACCACAAGTGTTTTCTAAGCTGGACTGAAAGTTCATGGTTTAACTTTTTTTCTTAAGTGCTTAATTTTCAGTGTTGCTTGTCAGAAGTTTGTAACACATCAAAACACATACCCAGGAGTTCTCCTAAGACCATTTGCTTGGCTTGGAAAGTCTGTCCAAACTATTCAGGACCTCATTCACTACACTGTAATTACCAGTCTGCTCAGACCAAAACACAGGTACTCATTCAGGAAAAATGAGAAGAATATGAGAAATAACAGATAGTGCTAGTAGAAGAATGAAAGATTGGTGATGGAAAAGCAATACAGAGTGCAACAAGAGAGATAGAAATGGATAAAGATATTGAATTTGAATAACTTAATTTTTGAGAACAGGATAATTTATTTTCAGAAATTGTATTTATCAAGTTTTGTCTTTCAATATTAAGTGTCATGTTCTGCGATGCTGACATTCGCTTCTTGGAGGACAGTTTTCATACTTTTGTATACCGTGAAGACACCAGCAGAAATGACACCTTGTTTTTGACAGATTCCTCAATTCTTAGTTTTCTTGTTAAATAATACAAGTGTGACATGATGTCATGTAGAAGGCTAGTGACCATTCTAGTAATTATGTGTAAATCTGTCATTAAGTTGGGTATGTGTCATAAAAAGTCATACAACAGGTGAAGAATGACTATATTGATCACAAACTGACACATTTCAGAATTATTTTCATCTTCACAGTATTACCCAACTGCAAATGTAGCACAAGGATAAGAGCATTACCAGATGTGTTCATAACATGAGATGACAGACTCCCTAGCCTGTGATCTCATATTATGAACACATCTGGTGATACTCTTATCCTTGTGCTACCTTTGCACTTGTGTAGGACTCTGAAGATGGAAATAATCTTAAAACATGTCACTTTGTGACCAATAAAGTCATTCTTCACCTGCTGTATGACTTTTTATGCAACCTAGCCAGCTTAATGACAGATCAATGCATAATTCATTGTTGAGTGAACTTACCAGTGACCTTTTCTCTGCTTAAAAATGGACCATTTATACAATAATATAAGTTATACAATAAAGGATATTTTTCTTTCTATAAATTGTTTTTCTAGGTGATTATCTATTTGGTCTTACCCTTAGACACAGTTACTTTATGTCACATGTGTCTGTAACACCAGTGTACCTCTTAGCAAATTCCATTAGGCTGGAAGTACACTGAAGTGTTTCATTGAGGTAACAAACAGTAATGATCTGTATTGTGGTTTTGATACAGGCAGCATATTTCATTATTGTAATGTAAACATCTTACTCTTTTGTTGGTCACCTCAGAAGTAGAAACCTTTCTCTCAAAGCAGTTTTCTCAATTTTTAGCACTAGATGTGAAATTTTATGGTACTATTACACTTTTAGGATTGATCAATCATTTACAAAAATTTGATGTTATGTGTAAGTCATCAGTTATTAATTACTAGCTTGCACTCTTGAGCTGCATAAAATGATCCCTGAATCATTACATGATTCCTAAAAAGTTGTGGCGAAAGATATATGAGAATAGTGTCTGCACCAGCTTTGCTTGTGTTATACCAGACATCAGCATCTCCATCAGTTTTAAAATTAATTGCTCTAAATATGTTGTAGCTAATGTAGGGATTACTTGCAGAAATCTTCTTTGGTTCATTTCATATTTCAGTATCAGAAATCCTGGATGTAAGATGATAAAATGGTACACAAAGAAGTAACGATGATTGCTGCTCAGCTATTAGATTCCCATTTTCTTCACAGAGGGGCTCCATGTGGTCAATGATTACTCACCCACCCACTCACGTACCAACCTACACACACACACACACACACACACACACACACACACACACGTCTCTCCCCCCCTCCCCCCTCCCCCCTCCCCCCCCAACATGCAACAACATGCACATTCACCCACCTCACCCTTCCTCCACCTCCCCCCCACACACATCCCTCCACCCCCCCCCCCCCCCCAGCAACATGCACATTCACCACCCACCTCACGCATCCCCCCCCCCCCCCCCCACACACACACACTTTCTTTTCTGTTTATGAAGATTCTGCTTCCATGTTTTTGTGTTCTGTTACAACTTCCTTCTAGTTTTAGACTAGTACAATGTGTTTACAGAAGTTAAAGCATCTAATTGTTACAGATACTGAATTTTTGTAATAATTCAGGTTGATTAATTCCCAGCTGCAAAACATGAGAAATGCATCATTCAGTAGTCCCACTTTGTAAAAAGTTGTAGTGAAAGATATACTGAAGCATCAGAAACACTGGTTTTGTATTATTGTAGCAACCCAGGTTCAGTTAAATCCATGTACAGTACCACTGATTTCTCAAGTACAGTGTAACAATAGTTCATATGTGTGTCCTTTTTTTTTAATTATTATTTTGATACTGACTGGTGGTACTGTTTCAATTTTGATGTTTTATAACTCCTTCATGGCAATAACTAGTCCTTTTGATAAATGTCATTAAGTAATTCACATGTAAAGAAATGTACTGCCATGATACTGGTATCCTGCAGTGCCTATGTTTGAAATAATCTTAGAAGGTTCTAAAATAATAATTGGCTGCAGGGCATATGATACACTGTATTTCTTAAAAAATCTAAGTTTATTTTAATATTCCAATTATTCTTACATCATGTAACTGCTGCAGCTTGAAAGCATAGATATTATTTTGCTCATTTTTATTTTAAAATCAGTGAGCTGTCATGTGCAATGGTGCAATTTGCTTCATCAGTGTTTGATGGTTAATGCAGAGCATTGTTCTGTACATGGCTGCATTGTTCATGTGTGCTGAATTGTTGTATATGTTACTCTTGCTGTATTTATGCAAAAGCTGTATTGAAATAGCCAGTAATTTGTTCACTGAAATTAACTGTGCCTCTTATTTGTGTTGCTATTACTGTGATGCCATGTAACATATGTACTGAAAATAACTGTGCCTATTCTCAATTTTGTTATCATTTTTACCATTTGTATTAATATATTGACTGATTCTTTTCCAAATTCTGATTTTTGAAACTCACCTAGAGTGATGTTTTTCTTGGAAGAAATATGGAGTTATGATGCCAGTGAAATATTGCTATGTATTATAAGTTGAATTTTGTGAGAGTGATACAAGGATATTTGCAGAATTATTGTGTTCCCATCTGACACTGCATTTGTGAACATTTATGTTATCTGTGCCATATCTCTCTAATAGTGTCCCATATACATTTTCTCTTATTATCATAACATATTTCATTTAACTTATGGGTCACAAATATAATCAGTAGTGCATTCTCAGGAATAAGAGTGGCCATCTAATCTAGCAAACTTTAATCTCACGTCTGAAGAACTTGATATATCCACTAATAAAAAAAACAGCAGTTGTGTCTCAGAAGGCTGCATCACTTACAGTTCATATATCCTATTGTATTACACCTGTGTATCAATCTCAAACTGTTACGATGTTAATGTAGCAAATTTCATCAGCTGTAAGCAAGATTTTTATAATAGCAGTTTCAGATGAAATTGTTTCACTTCACTTGCTGTGTGCAGTTTGAATAATATCTCTGTCATCCCCAGGAGCTGATTGTTGTAAATAATATTGTGTTGGAACTTTAAATTTATGATGTTTAGATATTTTAAATGTAGCAGTGAGCCAAATGACATTGTTGTGACCTCATGCAAGGGCAAAGGGATTCATATATGCAACCAGAGATGCCTGGACATGCAGTGCAAGAATTTTTATAGAGCTACCAATCTCCTGGGAATGTATACTGCAGTATGTTACAGAAGTTACAGCCCCTATCTTAACCAAAATTGTGGTTGTGTAATCTGATCTTAACAGCTTTCTTGCTTAGCCCTTTCACTGCTACTGTTACACTTGCCACAGACCATGCTGAGTGCAGTGTCATTATGGTCTTACCCCACTATCTGTGACAGGACCCTCTGTCTGTGTCCACTTCCTGCTGCTGTAGCACCTGTGGTGGCCTTTTGGCTGTGTGCTGAACATTTTGATCATAGATTTCGAGATAAATGCTGTAGAACCTGTACGTCCACTCTCTCCATTTTATCTGTGCTCTTGGGACATGCTAGCACACTAATTCATTCACACACACTTCACGAGGGAAGTGAATTGCTTGCTGAAACACACTTCTGATGCATTGAAATACATTTTGAGTACATAAATAAAATTAATTGTTCCCTGGCAAACTTGAAAGCCAGAAATCAATGTTTTCAAATACAAAATCTTTCCATTATGTTGGAATAATTTTAACACATCATAAAGAGATGAATCTGCATAATGTTTTGTTAACTGGTGCTATGTGTTCTGTGTATTTACTTTTGTACATGGAACAGCTGTTGCTGCATATGAAGAATCAGGTCTGTCTGTTACCAGTACACTATTCCATCTAGAAAGACAAGTTAAACTTGGAATCTTGAAGCTTTTGAATTCTTTTTACAATGTGCATTATGTATTTTCAATGCTTATATACATTTATAGGCAATTTTCACAGCCAAAAATCACTATTCCTGACTATGATTGTCTATGTTACTTGATAATAATTTCAGCATATCATAAGCAGATGAATATCTATAATATTTGTTTTACTCATGCAATGTATGCTGTGTAATTACATCATATACAAAATAGATCTAACATCATCTGAAACAACAAGTCTTTTTCTTGCCACTATACTTCTTCATCTGGAAAGACACTCCAAAGTAAGGAAACTTAACTCTTTGAATACATTTTAAATACTCAGTATATATTTTCAGTCCTTCCTTGCATCCTTAGGCAAGTACCATGACCCAAATATCAGGCTACCTGAATGTAATTGTTTCCCTCACATCGGAATAATTTCATAACATTTTAAAGTGATGAATATATGCAGGTTTTGTTTAACTGTGTATTGGCATCATGCACAGAATAGGTATTGTAGCACCTGAAACACCACATCTGCTAGCTGCCAGCATATTTCATCATCAGGAGTTCTGCTTCATACTCAGAAATTTGAAGCATTAAGACTTGTTTTAACACACAGTCTGTATTTCAAGCCTGCTTTACAGTACTGTATCTGCCTAAGTAAATTTCATTGTCAAAACTCATAATATATGACTTGTATACATTATTTGGTAATAATATCAGCGTATCATCAGTAGATATTTGAGTTGCTCTTTCATTTGATATGTAATTTATAATTGTAAGTTGAATGTAATAAATGCTACAAAGCCTTTAAACCCCAATATTCATTTTGAAACACTCGTCATATGTATGAGCTTTGTTTTGCTGTAGAAATGTATAGTGTAGCTTTTGAAAGATCATGTCTATTCATTTGTCAGTGATCTACTTTACCTGAAGGAAGTGTCCGAATACTTTTTGCTCTCATTGTATCTATTTGTCATTTTTTTTCTTTTAGTCCAGGCCTTGGACTGGTACTGATGAAGTTAAAAATAGATTTTTTGTCCTTTTGTTACAATTTTTTTTTTAAATAATTTATTCGCGAGAGCTTCTTTGTATGACAAGTCTCAAAACAGGGTACAATACATAATGGTGCATTGCATTTGCATTGGTCTCTGGTACCCTGGTGCACTTTAGGTTTAATGGAGACCACACATCTGTAGATTAGCAAATTTTTCTTCTAAATCATAGAAGATTCCAGTTATTGGAATTACTTTGTCTGCCAGCTTTTCTTCTTCTGTTGCATATTTTTCTACAATCTCTCTAATGAGAGGTAGATGAAACTCTACAATGCCATTTTTTCCCCTGTAAGTGACTTATGGAGAAAATCAGCATTTAAAATGCACTGATCAAAGATGTGAAAATATATTTTTTACGTCATTTCACAATCTTACACATTATTCTTACTAAGCTATGTAGCATGTCACGGTGGTAAACTGCACTTTTATTTGAGTTATCACGTACAATACTTCTGGTTTTACTGATTTATCTTTTGCTAGTGTTTCTGTCAGTCTCCTCTGTTTCAACCATTTGTATTGTGTTACACATGATCAACACCCACACTTCTCTTTTATCACACCACTTGATAGCAATCATTTTGTCAGTTGACCTAAAGTTAGTTTTTCCTCATTTCAGGTATCTATGCAGTTTTGGCATGTTGTGCTTGTTGTGAACAGTGTCACATGTTGTTGTTCCATGGTTGTGAAGTCAGAGAGATAGGTCTCGGCTGGAATGATACTGTCAAGATACAGATTATGTCCATTTTCCAAATATTGTCTCATAAGTGTTGCCACCACATAACCACTTTCCTCTACATTGTGGAACCCAATTTCTGTTGTTGCACTTTTATATGCAATGACTTCCAAAATGAACCCAGTCTGACACTCACACAGCACAAATGGCTTTAGTATAGTTCTGCTTCATTTGGCTGAAATAAATTGTTTAAAAGATAATTGACCCTTGAACAACAGGAGACTTTTGTCAATGCAAAATTTCTGATGCGGTTTAAATGTGGTTGAAATGCTGAATGAATTTTTTCAACAAAATTCATAATTTTAAACAAACTGTCATATCCATTGCCTTCCTAGCTGTCACTAAAATGTACCATTTTCAAAAGTAAAATAAAACTGTCTTACGACATAATTTCAGTGAAAACTGATGTGTTCAAGTGTCTCTGTAGGCCAGTAATGACTTACATTCAGCTCTCTTTCTAACTTGAACCATTATAAGACAAATAGCAACAAAACAATAAAAGTTCCTCAAATCCAGTATCTTTCCACCTTTCCACCAGATTTACAAGTATTTGCCTTGTTGTAAATGTCAAATCAATTCACTTCATCTGCTGTAAAATGAAACAAGTCTTCTGACTTGAATATCATAAAAAATTACAGTATGCTTGAGTCATTAATTAGCTGACATTTGTGCCCTGAAGATGACTCCTCAAATGCATACTCCAATGGCTGGAAATCAGTTTGTTTCTGATCGAAAGTGCCATTAAGTGTGCTCTTTTCCTAAGTGTTTCACTATCATTTTCTGATTCTTCAGATTCTAAATATCTGCTGACTGCGCCTCCTGGAGAAAGACCAGACTAGTGAGCTGTACCAGCTGATGCACAGAGCTGAGGATTATTAATTCAGGATTCCGTTGATGACTCATTGCTGCTATTAACATCATATAATTCACACTCACAGTCACTCCTAGTGAGTACCTCCAGCATTTCTCTTTGTGTGCAACCACAGCAACTTGAAATTTTACCCATAGAACAGAAGAATGCAAAGTTGCTACTGAGAAAAACACGTAAGGCAAAACTGACATCTGCTATGATCCAGAACAACAAATGTAGATGTGCACATTAACTATGCAGCAAGAAATCGAAAAATATCTATAAGAACCAGGGGGCAGGAATTCATCTTTGCATGCACCAGAGGCTCAGTGTGCTTAAACTCACCCACAGCAGTGAGAGAGTTGGCAGAACAGAACACGTAAACACATGAATAAGCCTTAAGTGAAACCTGGAGGCCATGGTTAAACATGTCCACAGCAATAAAAGGGTTAAGGAATCCAATATTCAACTAGGTCAATGTGTGGGACTAGGTTTTTATCTCATCAAACTTAATTCTTTATTTGTTTGTGTGGTAGTGCTCAACCGTTGCTGAGTTTTCCATAATTGATTATGTGTTATCAGCATTCCACATGATGCTAATATAACAGGTGTGACCACTAAATAAGGTATTTTATAATTTCAAGGAATCATGAGGCCAAGATTGTCTTTTGTTGTGTGCAAGACATCCTTTATTTTCATAGGTCCTTGAAAAATATGTTGAATGCCTTGTGTTCCAGAATCCTTCCTATTTTGCTTGATGTAGCCTCACAGGAAGGAAGATTACTATATGTGGATAATCATCTAATGGCTGAGCATTTATATGTTTATTGTTTCAAAATCACACTGACACAATCTCTGGTAGTAATGTTAGGCTACAATAGATTAGATACACTTTTGTTCCACAGACCCAGAGTGATGAGATCCTCATGGATGTGGAACATGCCATTTTAAACTCCTTAACCTTTGTGCAATGTCACTACTACATAATTTGTCCAACTGTTATTCATAAAATACCAAGACAGTGTCAGTTAAAATATCAGCACACTATCAATTACAACTGCCAGCTCCTGTTGCTGATGACTAAAATGGCAATAAATTAAGAGAATGTAATATAACTTTGTGAGTTTCTTTCAATTACTGTATAGTTGTAAACATTCAGGATTATTCTCATCCAGTTCACTTTATATCTGTCCCCAGTTTCACTCCTATGTTCCATTTTTAGTATTCACTCTGTTGGTTTCTTTTCTGTCACTATTCTTGTGTATGTCTCCTATGTGTTCCTATATGTCTTATTCATCATGTTTTATTATCAATATATATAGTTACAAGTATTCAATTTTTCATGTTTGTCTCTGTGTGCCCCACCAATCTCCATCTCTTGGACCTGACCACTTCTGTACACCCAATCTCTACACATTTTTCTTAACTTCTCCCTCTCAGTTTTGTAGATTCTGATATCTTCTTACATTTGCTTGAATCTAAATTTATAATTGTTATTGTAATTATTAGGCTCAAATGAAGTAAAGAGACAAGATTCTCAATTTTCTTCTCATACATGTCTGAAGCCACACATATTTATCCATTGCAAATGTTACTCAGTTTTATTTCCAAGTGCTTCACATTTGATGTACGCCTCAAATTATGAAGTGTATCATAAGGAATTAAGCATTGCTCCTGGTTCCTTCTTTTTGACAACTGATGAGTAGCGACTGTGTGGCCACTTTTTTTTACATCTTCCTCACATTATTGTCTCTCACATTTCTTTGTGACTGTGGATAGAGCAACCGAATTATTGTGGAAATACTTAAATGTGTGCCTGCCGCTGACATTTTTTACATTATTTATACACAAAGAACACACAGGATGCAATTTAAGATACCTATTAATAACAGGGAATATAAACTTTCCTTCTGTAAATCCAAAGGGCATGTAGTGATGTATCTGGTAAGTCAAAAATTAACAGGAAAAATAGAACAAAATATCATTTGAAAATGTACACTGTGTGCAGCTATTAGTGTTATGTTTCTGGATCAGAAAGGCAAACCCACAAACATCTAGGTTTCACTGTAGTACCTTTACTTTGTTACAATTGAAATGCTACAACACATAGTAATGAAAGGTCAGACTGCATTTTTTTTTTTTTTCATTTGGAGCTAAGTTTCCAGTAGCATACATACTCCATACTTTGATATATTTCAAAGAGATCTGGAGATTTCTGCACTATATTTTGTGACATCTATAATTTCAGACAGTCATGTAGGTGTAGTTATTGTTTCATGAGTTCAGTATTCTTTTTGCAGACATAATCTGCTGCCTGGGATTTCACTTTAATGCTTCTAGTGTATAAAAACTTTCATTTCTAAAAATTATTTTGATTTCTCATTGGCTCATTGGCATTTTTGATCCATCTGCATAATTAAAACCACTATATACATCAATGCAACTGTGCAGTTGAAGTTTCACAATTTTCAAGATTTAAATTTTTAGCTGCAACCCTTTGAACTCCTAGCTCCACTGCACTGTCTTCTAATTATTTCTTTTCAGAAAGCTTATTTATTTAGAACTGTATTACAAATTTAAAATTCTGCAGAGAAACATGATAACAGATACAATAGCATTATTTATGTTTTCAGTCAACAAAATATGCTGTTCTTGTGCAGTTAAAAATTGGCACATCATGCTCATGATGATAAGCATGTTGTAACTGTTGTACATTCCACCAACTAATCTGCTCCAAATAAATGTTTCATAGGAATGTACAGGACAGAATGGCCCATGACATATGACACTTGTAACAACTTACTATGTATCACAAGAAAAACATCTATTGAGTTAAAAGAAAGAATCTCATTGATAACTTACAATGTTCACTTTGCCATTGACAATAATAACCTGCACCTAATTTTGAATAAGCAAAAGTTTGGCTCTGTACAGGGAGCACTACATAACTTGAAAATAGCATAAGTTCTGAAATCAACAGTGGTGTGGAGCAGCTAAGTATCTCACTAAAATGAAGAATATTAATGATGATCTGGATTATTTAGATTGGGCAATGGTTTCTTGCAGTGTTTATAGTAAGTGATCTATTTGTTTTCAAGATCACTGTAGTTAACTGGCCTTAACACACAAATTACTAAAAATTGCTCTCAGAATAATATTGTCCAGCGGTTAGTGTCCATCAAATCACTGAGTTATTAATTATTCCTAGAACATAAATTTCTAATATCATCATTGTCCAGTGCATTCATAGAGGGGTCTACTTAGTATTCCTCTTTGCCAATTGATACAAGGTTTTGAATGCAGTTAGTGCCAGTGGTTTAGTTCAGCAGACTCTGATAATTGGATACTCCATGCATGTAATATTTAGCCCCTGGAAAGTCTTTCTCTGCACACATGAAATTACCTACAGCTCTTTATTTGTCTATCAACTGGTCTCCATAGGCAAATGCTGTGCACCACTATGTTGCTTGCATTACCAAGCTGACTTATCCACTTGTCATCTTCTGGCCTGAACCCTAAACTAATCACTTGTCAAACTGTTAAATGTCTGATATCGCATGAGCGAACTTATTTTTACAATCACTAACAAAACTTAGGAGAGCATGTCCCATGTCCCATCGTGCGTGTTGCTAGGCATCTCCATGGGAAGTGCCACTGAGAAGAATGCCTTCTTCCACATGGCTTTTTGGGAAAAAGTCAATGCCTGGCAAAGAGATGGGCATGAGATATACTACCACATGCCACTATGCACGGTCTGTGATGTTGTGCACTCTAATTGACATGTCGTCTGCTCGGTGCTAGCCCGTCAGTCACAGATGCCGGTCACCAGGTACGGGTGGCATTTTACCTGGTGGGCTCTGAAGAATCATTTGGTACTGGCTGTGGGGTGGTTGCATGTTGCACATTCAGTTGGGGTGGGGAGAAAGATCAAAGTGTTGTAGCTGGCTGGTAGGGTCGGATGGGCTATGGAGACCATGGCAGGCTGTTGGCACTTGGACAGGTAGTACAAGGCACACCATGCATCCCGCATACATGGTATGCTGCACGCCATCATGTGCCAGTGCCACAGGCTGTTGTAACCTCCTGGTGGAAGGGCATATTACATGCTATCATTTGGGCATGAGCTAATATCATGAGCTTCCTGATCCATCACTCAGTGGTGGGTGCATAGTGCAGGCATCCCACAATCCAGGTAGGATGGCAATCTGAGGTTCGCATCTCGGGCATGGCAGTGGTAGCTGTTGTGGGCAGCTCCACGGGTGTGGATGTCAATGGGGGTGGCAGCATGAACCCCAGGTGAGTGACCTATGTTTCAGTTACTGGATCAGCAATGGCAACTGGGGTATTGCATACAGTACCCGATGACAGCTCAACCTTGACATTGGGTGTTGCACATGGGCTGGGGAGGTCCAGTGTATATGTCAGATTTAGATGGTAGATAGAGGCTGCGGTGAGGTACTGTGGATGCAGATAGAAAAAATCTTCTCTCCTCTCTTGAGGACGAGGTGTGGACCAGAATACTGTGAGCAGAGGGGTGGCTGATTGCCCTTCACTTTGAGCACAATGTGTATGTACATGCAGAGGTCTTTGTTCATGAAGGACTTGTGCTTGCCATGGTGCCATAAGGGTACCAGATGAAGGCACACCATGCAGTCAAGGAACTGCTGAATGAAGGCTGAAACTTGGCTGATGGTTGACATTGGCTGGCACTCAATGATGTCTTCTGGAATGATGAGTAGTTGCCTATAAACAACTTCGGTGATGGATGCACCCATGTTGGGTTCGGAGCCATACCCAAACCTAGGACAACCAGCAGTAGGGCAGTCCCCCAGGTTTAACTTTGGCATATGAGGGCTGCTTTCAATGTTCTGTGGAAACTCTCCACCATGCCATTTGCTGGTTTGCTGTAGGGTGGTAACTGGTCATGAAATGAATGTGTGAGTTGCATGTTGCAGCCAATATTTTAAATATGCTTGATGTTATCAGTCATCTGCAGTCTGCTGCTATGTGGCGGGGCCACCCAAAATGTGAGACACAAATATCTATGAAAGCTGCAGCCACCATATTCACCATTATGTCAGGCAGCAGTATTGTTTTCAGCTGCCAATGACACTGAGTATATACCTGTGACCATTTGACAGTGGGAGTGATCCAGTGAGGTCAATATGGACATGGGAGACTGGAGGGAAAGAGGCAATTGGAGCGCAGATATGGCAGCATACTTTGGCACGTTGACAATGGAGGGAAGAGCGCCACAGATGGTTCAGCCTGTCTGCTGGGTCATACAAACTGTTCTTGTACAAGTGTCACAGATGTCCAAAAATTGACATGAGAAAAACTCTAGATGTGCTCAAAAGTTGGCTGGTGTAAACTGTGGGGAGTTAGATATGGCTGTATGTATTCATTAGACCCATCTATATGGTCACAACACATGCAGAAATTGCACCAAAAGCATGACACTGTACCTGGAATCATATACAGTTGAAAGTTGGGGTTCCTGTGCAACCTTTGTAATTTGGTGTCAGCTGTCAGGATGGTGTGATTGAGGGGGCTGTTATGATACAAGAGTGACTAGGACAGTTGGCACTAACATTGCCAATGCCTGCTGTGTGTTGTATGTTGGTCATGAATTGTGTAACATTTTCTTGTTAGCAGAACTGCCAATGGGAAATTTGGCTGCTGTCTCTTTGGCAGAAACCTGTGCTAAGGAGGTGGTGGTCAGTAAACACTGCAATGGGGAGCCCTTCAATAGAGAAACGTAAATACTTTATCACCTTACACAAAGCAAGAAGTTCGTGGTCATATGCTCCCACTGCTTTTTCAGCTCAGACATCTCTGTGGAGAAAAATGCCAGTGGCTGCCAAGCACCTTTGACATTCTGCTGTAGGACAGCACTGATGGCAGATTGGCTGGCGTCTACGGTCACCATGAGGAAGGAGAGTGCAGTCAGAAAGACTTTGTTTTGTGAGCTCGAAGTTATCCTACATTTTAGTTGCCCAGGGAATGGGCCTGTTGCCTTTGGTGTGGTTGCCCTGAAGTGCAGTAGTGAGCAATGACTGGATAATAGCTGCATTCTTTAGGTCGCATTGAAAAAAATTCACCATACTGAGGAATATGCAGAGTTCTTTAAACGTTTTGGGGTGCGGTAATTCGTCAAGAGCATGAGTCTTCTCATGTAGTGGGCAGGAGCCCATTGCTGATATTCTGTGCCGCAAGAAGTCAATCTCTGGGGCACAGAAAATGCACTTTTCCAGGTTGGTTATCACTCCCGCTGTTTGGAGGTGGGAGAAAACCTCCCGGAGGTGGCAATGATGTTCCACTGGGGTGTGCGAATAGGTAAAGAGGTCATTAACATACACAAGTGACCCAAGGCACCACATGGGATGTTATCAAGGAAACACTGCCAGGTGGCTTAAAGACACTTTTGAATACACTGAAAGGAATCTTTTCCATTTCTTCCAGCACAACCAAAATTTGCATAAAAGTTTCTTTTTGCAGTCTAATTTACTGAACATGGTAGTGCTCTATAGGTTGTCACTGTAGCTGTTCAATAGTGGGACTGGACAACAGACAGGAACCATTCTTTTATTGAGGGTGTGGAAGTTGCTCCATGGGCACCAAGTCCCATCCTTTCTGGGGATGAGACGCAAGGCAGAAGTCCAGTGGGTTTTTGAGAGGCATAACACCCAAGCAGCGAAGGCTGCCTCGATGTCGCCCTGCAAAGGCCGGCATTTGACAGGTGAGAGGTGGTGGGGGGAGTAGAAAACTGGGGAATACAGGCTCATTGCAGTGTAGTGCTACATATTGTGGCATACCTTGTAGGGGGAGGAGGGGGGGGGGGGGTGCTGAAAGGGTGGGTGAGGAGTAGGAATTCAGAGAGGTCACCAAACAAACCAGAGTAGGATAATGGTCTAAAGGCAAAATGGTGCTGCTGATGACACGGCGGTTCACCAGGTCGAGGCGGAGACCATAGTGGTCAAAGAAATAGTCACCAAGTATGGGGCCTGTAATGTCAGCCATGGTGATGGTCCATGTTGATATCTCTGCTGAGGCTGAGATCAACAGAATGGGTGTGAGAACAGTAAGTGGTGATTGATGAGCTATATTCTGAATTGAGGAGTAGGGGAGAGGGCGGATGCCACCCAGCAGCTGGCAGTAACTGGAGGGGGCAGACAGAGAGGTCTGAGCCAATGTCAAGGAGGTAGGGTGTCTATGAGAGTGGACTACGACAATCACACACTAACAGGTACTGTGATACAGTGGAACAGCTGAACACACCTACTGGCAGATGCTGTCGACATTTTGGTGTCACACACAGGGAGCCCATCATTTGACAGCAATGTCACTAAAGTGCATTTGATTTGCCACTGACAGTAATAATCAGCACTTACTTTTGAGTAAGCAAATAGGTGGCTCCATATAGGCAGTGATACATAACTTGAAAATCGCATTACTTCTGAAATCAACACTGGCATGGAACAGCGAAGTCTCATGCTAAAACAAAAAATATTAATAATGCTCTGGACTACATGTGTTGGACAATGGTTTCTTGCAATGTCTATAGTAAGTGATCTCTTTGATTTCAGGTTCAACATAGTTAATTGGTCTTAACACACAAATTACTAAAAATTGTTCTCAGAATAATATTGTTCAGTGGATAGTGTCTATCAACTCATTCAGTTATTGATTATCCCTAGTACATAAATTTCTAGTATTATCATTCTCCAGTGCATTCACAGAGTGGCCTTCTTAGTACAGCAGCTACACACGTGTGTTACCATTGTCTCCTCTTTGCCAACTGATACAAGGTTTAGAGTGCAGTTAGTGCCATTAGTTCAGTACAGCAGACTCTGATAATTTGGTACTTCATGCATGTAATCTTTAGTCCCTAGTGAATGTTTTTCTGTGCACATGAAACCACCTTTGTTTATCTACTGCCAGCTCTCCATAGGCAAATGCTGTGCACCACTATGTTGCTATGCATCACCAAGCTGACTCCCCCTCACCCCCCACCCCCCCACCCCAATCATTGTCTTCTGACTTGAACATAAACAAATCACTCATCAAGCCATTAAATTATAATCTTACTTCTTTCATCAAGTCAGCTTCATTTAAAGCAAAAATATAGTCATCAAGGAAGGTGTTTATAATGGAAATGATATGTTTTGAAAGAAAATGGAGTTTTTGAACATTGCCATCTAGTCATTACACTTCACTGGCAATATACAGTATTTGGTTTGGTGGGGGGAAGTACATATAGGAACTGGATCAGGAAAAATAACCTTTACCTGTAATGCCTGACAGTGGCAATCTTTAATTGATATGCACGGTGGTCCTCTGATCATGACCAAGTCAAATATCTTACGAAATAAGCGTCAAACAAAAAAACTACAAAGAACGAATAAGGCAGTATGGTTGGCTCACTAGATGACCCTGCCATAGGTCAAACGGATATCAACTGTGTTTTTTTAAATAGGCACCCCCATTTTTTATTACATATTCGTGTAGTACGTAAAGAAATATGAATGTTTTAGTTGGACCACTTTTTTCGCTTTGTGATAGATGGTGCTGTAATAGTCACAAACATATGGTTCACAATTTTAGATGAACAGTTGGTAACAGGTAGGTTTTTTAAATTGAAATACAGAACGTAGGTACGTTTGAACATTTTATTTCGGTTATTCCAATGTGATACATGTACCTTTGTGAACTTATCATTTTCGAGAATGCATACTGTTACAGTGTGATTACCTGTAAATACCACATTAATGCAATAAATACTCAAAATGATGTCCGTCAACATCAATGCATTTGGCAATACGTGTAACGACATTCCTCTCAACAGCAAGTAGTTCGCCTTCTGTAATGTTCACACATGCATTGACAATGCGCTGACACATGTTGTCAGGCATTGGCAATGGGTCACGATAGCAAATATCCTTCAACTTTCTCCATAGAAAGAAATCTGGGGACGTCAGATCCGATGAACGTGCGGGCCATGGTATGCTGCTTCGACAACCAATCCATCGGTCATGAAATATGCTATTCAATACTGCTTCAACCACACATGAGCTATGTGCCACACATCCATCATGTTGGAAGTACATAACCATTCTGTCATGCTATGAAACATCTTGTAGTAAAAACATCTTGTAGTAACATCGGTAAAACATTATGTAGGAAATCAGCATACACTGCACCATTTAGATTGCCATGGGGGCCAGTTATCCTTCCTCCCATAATGCCGCACCATACATTAACCCACAAAGGTAGCTGATGTTCCACTTGTCACAGCTATCGTGGATTTTGCATTGTCCAAAGGTGCATATTATGCCGGTTTACGTTACCACTGTTAGTGAATGATGCTTTGTTTGCTAAATAGAATGCATGCAAAAAATCTGTCATTGTCCAATAATTTATCTTGTGCCCAGTGGCAGAACTGTACACGACATTCAAAGTTATCGCCATGCAATTCCTGGTGCATAGAAATATGGTACGGGTGCAATCGATGTTGATGTAGCATTCTCAACACCGACGTTATTGAGATTCCCGATTCTCACACAATTTGTCTGCTACTGATGTGCGGATTAGCTGCGACAGCAGCTAAAACACCTACTTGGGCATCATCATTTGTTGACGTTTCACATGTGGCTCAACACTTCCTGTTTCCTTAAATAACGTAACTATCTGCCAAATGGTCCGGACACTTGGATGATGTTGTCTAGGATACCGAGCAGCATACATAGCACACTGCCTTTGGGCATTTTGATCACAATAGCCATACGTCAACACGATATTGATCTTTTCCACAATTGGTAAATGGTCCATTTTAACATGGGTAATGTATCACGAAGCAAATACTGTCCGCACTGGCAGAGTGTTACGTGATACCATGTACTTATATGTTTGTGACTAATACAGCATCATCTATCACAAAGCAGAAAAAGTGGTCCAATTCATATTTCTTTACATACTACATGAATATGTAATAAAAATAGGGATTTATATTTTAGAAAACACAGTTGATATCCATTTGACCTACTGCAGTGCCATCTAGTGGGCCAAAAATAGCCCCTGGTTTTCCCCTTCAAGGTAAACGAGTTTCATTCTTTGCAGTTTTTTCATTCGATGCTTATTTTGTGAGATATTTGGCCTGGTCACTATCAATGGACCACCCTGTAGATCCTGGAATCAATTTTCAGACAGTGGAAAACAGTCATTAGGACACTACCAGTTTTTGAAGAGTAATAAGTTTATGTACTATGGCTTATTTCAACATGCTGTAGTAATAATGAAAATATTTGTATGAGTAGTTTAGGTGACACATTGTTAATAATATTTAGTGAGAAATTTTTTTCAGCATGAAAACATTGGCATGGCCCTTAGCACATTTTACTAAACTAATTAAGCTAGAGGCCGGCCGTGATGTTCTCGCAGTTCTAGGCGCGCAGTCCGGAACAGTGCGACTGCTACGGATGCAGGTTCGAATCCTGCCTGGGGCATGGATGTGTGTGATGTCCTTAGGTTAGTTAGGTTTAAGTAGTTCTAAGTTCTAGGGAACTAATGACCACAGCAGTTGAGTCTCATAGTGCTCAGAGCCATTTGAACCATTTTTTAATTAAGCTAGAACATCAACCATAATATATGTATATTTCAAGACTGAAGTCAAAACATAGTATATTTTTTTTATGCTTTGCTTGTCATAAGTAAGCCTCAACTCTCAGAATTGTACCCTGTTGAGTTTACATCCAGATACCTCATACTCCTCAGGATGTGAACTATCAAACATTATAGGCTACATCATATTAATTGAGTCTGTTGAGTACTGATGTTCTCAGCATTGTGTATAGATTCAGTTAAATTGCAGTAGATTCATTCATAACCTTTTTCCAGTCGATATTTGTTTTATTTTTATTATTTTTTGAGTTGTTTTTGTTGATATGTTATTTTTTACCTCATATTTTGAACTCAAATCAACTGCTTCAAATGATTCAATAAATTACAAACTAATAGAGCTTAACTCCATGTATCTACAGCCTCCAACACACTCAGTGTTAATCCTTTTGGAAATTATTAAACTGTTGTTAGTGATATAGATGATAAATTAATTCAGTGTACACGTTTGTTAATTTTTGGGTTCAAATTAATGTGTAAAAGTTTCAAAAAATCAAAAATTGCTAAGAATATATGCCAATCTCCAGATTCATTTATGGACACAAACTCTGATATTTTCAGTGTGATAAATATTGGTTTTGACACGCCCTCAAAAAATGCTCAGGATGAACAAAATTTTTCAAGGTTGATGTTTGCATGACTGTCAAATTCCTCCAGGTGTTCTCTACTATTACCGAACTTGAAAATCACCAGTACCTTCAACTTGAAAAGCCGTAACACTGTGACCAATATTTGGTTATGTTGGAGGTAGAGTTTTCACCAGCGAAGATGTATGAGAACATTTTTCCACACAAGCAACTTATCATATGGTGCCCTCCTGTCCTCCACCTACTTATCCCTGTCTTACTCTCACTCCATCACTACACACACCTTCTATCCCACCAGCACACCTGCATAGTCATTTCTCCTTCTCTATCATTTTGCCTTTTCCCCCCCTCCCCCCTACACACACACACACACACACACACACACACACACACACACACACACACACACACATACACACATCCTCAAGACACAGTCTTGCTCCCATGTGTTCCTGCATGCTCCCACAAGCAGCACTGGGAAGATCCCCCAACCCTACCCCACATCTTATCAGGCCACACAGCTCCTCTGTAGCTCTACTGCCCACCTCGGCAAGAATAGCTGCTTACCTCAAACACAGTTGCAGTTGGGACTTAGTGCATGGAGACGTTAGTGGCCATGTGTGTATGAGTTGTGCTTGTGTGTGAGTTTTGTTGTATTTGTCTGTTGAGGAACTTAGTCTGGTAGCTAAATAATGTCTAGCAGTCCTTGCCACTGTGCTTGTCTGCCACTAAGTGGCTCCTCTGTATGGTATGGTGAGTAGCATCTATCCTTTCAAACAGGTTTTATTTCAGCCATAATTTTCTGTTTAGACAAGAAGAGAATAGAAGCTTTCGAAATGGGGTGCTACAGGAGAATACTGAAGATTAGATGGGTAGATCACATAACCAATGAGGAGGTACTGAATAGAATATGGGAGAAGAGGAATTTGTGGCACAACTTGGCTAGAAGAAGGGATCAGTTGGTAGGACATATTCTGAGGCATCAAGGGATCACCACGTTAGTATTTGAGGGCAGCATGGAGGGTAAAAACCATAGAGGGAGACCAAGAGATGAATACACTAAGCAGATTCAGAAGGATGTAAGGTGCATTAGTTACTTGGAGATGAAGAAGCTTGGACAGGATAGAGTATCATGGAGAGCTGCATGAAACCAGTCTCTGAACTGAAGACCACAACAACAATTTTCTGTTGTTTGTATAAGTGGTTTTGATTTTTAACAGGTTGTGATTATTGTTGCACATGAGTTTCCATGCAGATATCAGATCCGGAGGATTTATTAAAAAAAAAAAAAAAAAAAAAAAAAAAAAAAAAAAAAAAAAAAAAAAGAAGTGTGAAATCTTATGGGACTTAACTGCTAAGGTCATCAGTCCCTAAGCTTACACGCTACTTAACCTAAATTATCCTAAGGACAAACACACACACCCATGCCTGAGGGAGGACTCGGACCTCCACTGGTTTCAGCCGCACAGTCCATGACTGCAGCGCCTTAGACCACTCAGCTAATCCCACGCGGCTGTATTACACATTTAAACAATTTATTATCATAAATTTCCAACCCTGTTATAACATACAGAAAAAATACTCTCATTGTCTTTATTTTCCAATGTGAGTTGCAGCCAGATGCAAATTCCCTTTCTATATTTTCATCTAGGAAGATAATTTGTGAGGAAGCAGTTGTTTTCATATGGGTGTTACAGCTTACACCATTTGCTGAAAAATTATATCAGATTACAGTGTAATCTATCTGTATACTTGAAACACCAATATACAAGGGGATAATAGTTAAAGTTACAGTTTCAAAACACTGTAAAAAAATAACCGCTGCTCAGAATGACATCAAATTTGAATGGAATATTATTGAAGAAGGGGAAACATTATGGAAACAAAAGAAATTTACCCAAATTTTTCCCACTAGATAATGCTGCAAGCAGCATAATGTAGATGGGTTCAGCTACAAATAACAAATGAGTTGCAGTATGATGGATATGTTGTGAGTTGCACATTAAACCAACTATACTGTGCAATTAACCAACCATACTGCACAATTTTTCATGACCACACAAGTTTGGCATTCAACAGTTGTGACACTGTGAGACCTGAGTTTCTTCTGGCACATGCAATGTCCAAATAAGTTATGGGAATGCAGCCGAGTGACATTCTTGACAACCACTAATGTTTCGACAGGTGACCACCCTGTCCTTTTCAAGCCCAAAGTCAGCAAGTAAGTGCAGTGCAAGTGAATTTAATACGTCAGTTTGTAGAGCAAATCTAGAAAGATAACACACACACACACACACACACAAACACACACACACACACACACACACACACACACACAGAGATAGAGAGAGAGAGAGAGAGAGAGACACTGCAAACACTAGCATCACCACACAACCATAAATGACAGAAACCAGAAGTTATTGATAGTGAAAATTACTAAACAACAGGTGAGGTAGCATTAACTCTGTTCCTCTGTTTTTTGACAAGGAAGAAAGCAGGACTCCACACAGAATTTAAGCAAAAACCTCCATCTCTGTTTAGAAGGTTACTTGCTAATTTAATCTCAGCTACTTCCTTAACAATGCTATCCCAGTAGCTAATAGTGCATGCAGGATCTCCATGTTGCTAAATTTGATAGGATGACTGGTGCCAAGACAATGTTCTGTAACAGATAATTTGCTCTGCTGTTGTAAGCATATGTGATGATTATGCCAATACACTGGTCCTCCATGGTCCTTATAGTCAGACCAATATATGACAAGCCATGACCCTAATTTCAGAGGGAGGCTGGAAAACACATTTCACATCATATTTCCACAAAATATGAGCAATCTTGTTGGAGATGCTCCCTGCATAACGCAGAAAGGCCATAGACCTCAGTACCAGCACAGTATTAACATCACCCAGTTGGTGCACAGTTGGTTCATAGTGAATGCACGTCTGATCATCTTTCACTATATCCATTTTGATGGAAGATGGCCTCAAGATGAGTTAACTCAGTTGACAAACTCCTGAGGTTTGAAATGACATGGCCCTGTGAACCAAAGTACAAAGTATGCCATAATGCTGAGCCAGATGGCAACAACTATCAGTGTATAGATACATGTCACTGTGAGTAGGCATCATATAAACAGCATTCCTAACATACCATCAACCCTCCTTCTGGTCAACACATCAAGGAAGGGAAGGCAGCCATCCTTTTCCTTGGCAGACACCTAACCAATTCCTTTTTTCAGAACCCTATGTGTCTCAAACTTCTGCAAGTGCTACTGGCACACAGTGACTGTTTTTGTAAAAGATCTTTACCAGCAGTACATGATCCTGCTTTGAAACAGTCATGCTCAGTATCTCAGATGCCAACTGAGGAATGGCCATGTACTCTGCCTAGGTAGCAGAATTCCTTAACTTCATTGACTTCGTGACCATCAATCGTGATGTTAAGTTTCTCGCTGTTCTCATTTCTACTACTTCTCATTACCTTCGTCTTTCTCTGACTTACTCTCAAACCATACTGTGAACTCATTAGACTGTTCATTCCATTCAGCAAATCATTTAATTCTTCTTCACTTTCACTCAGGATAGCAATGTCATCAGTGAATTGTATCATTGATATCCTTTCACCTTGTATTTTAATTCCACTCCTGAACCTTTCTTTTATTTCCATCATTGCTTCCTCGATGTACAGATTGAAGAGTAGGGGTGAAAGGTTACAGCCTTGTCTTACACCCTTCTTAATATGAGCACTTCGTTCTTGATTGTCCACTCTTATTATTCCCTCTTGGTTGTTGTACATATTGTATATGACCCATCTCTCCCTATAGCTTACCCCTACTTTTTTCAGTATCTCGAACAAGTTGCACCATTTTATATTGTCAAACGCTTTTTCCAGGTCAACAAATCCTATGAACGTGTCTTGATTTTTCTTTAGCCTTGCTTCCATTATTAGCCGTAACGTCAGAATTGCTTCTCTCGTGCCTTTACTTTTCCTAAAGCCAAACTGATCGTCACCTAGCGCATTCTCAATTTTCTTTTCCATTCTTCTGTATATTATTCTTGTAAGCAGCTTCGATGCATGAACTGTTAAGGTGATTGTGCGATAATTCTCGCACTTGTCAACTCTTTCCGTCTTCGGAATTGTGTGGATGATGCTTTTCCGATAGTCAGATGGTATGTCGCCAGACTCATATATTCTACACACCAACGTGAATAGTCGTTTTGTTGCCACTTCCCCTAATGATTTTAGAAATTCTGATGGAATGTTATCTATCCCTTCTGCCTTATTTGACCGTAAGTCCTCCAAAGCTCTTTTAAATTCCGATTCTAATACTGGATCCCCTATCTCTTCTAAATAGACTCCTGTTTCTTCTTCTATCACATCAGACAAATCTTCATCCTCATAGATGCTTTCAATGTATTCTTTCCACCTATCTGCTCTCTCTTCTGCATTTAACAGTGGAATTCCCATTGCACTCTTAATGTTACCATCGTTGCTTTTAATGTCACCAAAGGTTGTTTTGACTTTCCTGTATGCTCAGTCTGTCCTTCTGACAATCATATCTTTTTCGATGTCTTCACATTTTTCCTGCAGCCATTTCGTCTTAGCTTCCCTGCACTTCCTATTTATTTCATTCTTCAGCGACTTGTATTTCTGTATTCCTGATTTTCCCGGAACATGTTTGTACTTCCTCCTTTCATCAATCAACTGAAGTATTTCTTCTGTTGCCCATGGTTTCTTTGCAGCTACCTTCTTTGTACCTATGTTTTCCTTCCCAACTTCTGTGATGGCCCTTTTTAGAGATGTCCATTCCTCTTCAACTGTGCTGCCTACTGCGCTATTCCTTATTGCTGTATCTATAGCGTTAGAGAACTTCAAACGTATCTCGTCATTCCTTAGAACCTCCGTATCCCACTTCTTTGCGTATTGATTCTTCCTAACTAATGTCTTGAACTTCAGACTACTCTTCATCACTACTATATTGTGATCTGAGTGTATATCTGCTCCTGGGTACGGCTTATAATCCAATATCTGATTTCGGAATCTCTGTCTGACCATGATGTAATCTAATTGAAATCTTCCCGTATCTCCCGGCCTTTTCCAAGTATACCTCCTCCTCTTGTGATTCTTGAACAGGGTATTTGCTATTACTAGCTGAGACTTGTTACAGAACTCAATTAGTCTTTCTCCTCTTTCATTCCTTGTCCCAAGCCCATATTCTCCTGTAACCTTTTCTTCTACTCCTTCCCCTACAACTGCATTCCAGTCACCCATGACTATTAGATTTTTGTCCCCCTTTACATACTGCTTTACCCTTTCAATATCCTCATACACTTTCTCTATCTGTTCATCTTCAGCTTGCGACGTCGGCATGTATACCTGAACTATCATTGTCGGTGTTGGTCTGTTGTCGATTCTGATTAGAATAACCCGGTCACTGAACTGTTCACAGTAACACACCTTCTGCCCTACCTTCCTATTCATAACGAATCCTACACCTGTTATACCATTTTCTGCTGCTGTTGATATTAGCCGATACTCATCTGACCAGAAATCCTTGTCTTCCTTCCACTTCATTTCATCTAGATTGAGCCTTTGCATTTCCCTTTTCAGATTTTCTAGTTTCCCTACCACGTTCAAGCTTCTGACATTCCATGCCCCGACTCGTAGAACATTATCCTTTCATTGATTATTCAATCTTTTTCTCATGGTAACCTAGTAGTCCCTATGGATGTAATAAGTTGGTGGTTGTGATAAATTTGTAGATGCAGAACTAATACGGTTTCTTGAAACTTTATAAGATGGCTTACATACAATGTTATTTGGCATCTATCTTCAGTTGTCTCCCAGTTTTTCAGTATCCCAGTGATACTTTCCTGTGGGTCAGACAAAATCTGTGACTATTCATGCTGCTCTTCTTTGTATACATTCAATATCCCCTGTTAGTCCTATTTGGTACGAATCCCACATATTTAAGCCATACTCTATGACAAGCTGCATGAGTGTTTTATTATCAGTGTGCTTTTTTGACTCATTGCATTCTCCCAGTCTTCTACCAATGAACCCAAGTGTACTACCTGCCTGGCCCACTAATAAGTATATGTGACCATTCTGTTTCATACCCCTACAAATTGTTACACCCAGATATTTATATCAGTTGACTGATTCAACTTGTGACTTGTTGACATTGGTCAATTTAATAAATTATTTTTCCAGGCATGAGTCAAACTTTTTCTACATTTCCTGCCCAGAGTTAAATGTTTCAAGTTCCTCCTTGAAATATAACACTGCTGCCTCATTATATAGTTTATTGACATGTAAATCTTTTTACTTGTTTTAGTTGCCCTTGTACTTTCATAATCATTGTTGCTACAGCCACCTCATGGTTGCAGGTGCCAGTTTCAATGTGAACATCTGCAAAGAGGTCATGTCTGTTTGTTGCCATTAGATCTAGTAAACTGTCATTACAATTGGGCTTCTGAATTACCTATTTTAAGTAGTTTTCAGAGAAGGCATTTAGCATTGTTTTGCAGGATGTTTTGTCATATCCACCACTTACATAACAAATTACTCACATCAATTGTTTGGTTGTTAAATCTCCTTCAATGATAACAGTATGATTAGAGAACATACACTGACAGAAATAAAGTTGCAGCACCAAGAAGGAGTTGTGCAACATAAATGAAAAGTGGTAGGTGTGTTTCTACACCTGAAAGATGATATCTATTCAAAATTCACACCAGCTGCATACAACTGGTGCTAGTGAGAATGCAAATCCGGTTTGCTTTAAATACATATTGTAATGGTTGTGAGAATTAAGTACCTTTGAGATTGGATGTTGGTCAAGAATGCCATTAAGACAACAGAGATGCCATTATCAACATGTCACTGGGTTTTGATGAGGTCATGTAATCATGCTACAAGGAGATGATATTCCTTCCGTGATAATGCAGAAAGAAGGAATGTAGCCACTGTGTGTGACTGCTGGCAGCGATGGTCATGAGACTGTGTGGTCACAAGGACACTGGGCTTTGGACAGACATGTGGCACTACTGAGAGGGGAAACCATCATTTTCACCTCTGTCACATCATACTGCATCTGCTGTAGCAATATAAGCAGCAGTTGGTGCCACCATGACACAGTGAACTGTTACAAATTGGTTACTTCAATGACGTCTCCAAGCAAGATGATCTGTAGCGTGTATTCCACTGACCCCAAACTACAACCATTTGCAGCTTCATTGGTGTCAATCAAGAGCTCATTCTAGGGCAGGGCGGAGGTCTGTTGTGTTTTCTGATGAAAGGTGGTTCTGCCTCAGTGCCAGTGATGGCCATGTGTTAGTTAAGAGGAGGCAAGTTGATGGCCTGTAACCAATCTGTCTGCATGCTAGACACACTGGACCTACATGTGGAGTTATGGTCTGGGATGTGAGTTTAAGTGACAGTAGGTGCAGTCTCCTGGCTATCTCATGTACTCTAATTGCAAATTTGTACATAAATCAAGTCATTTGACTGTTGTGCTACCGTTAATCAACAGCATTCCTAGGAGTGTTTTTCAACAGTGTAATGCTCACCCACATACCACTACTGTAACCCAACATGTTCTACAGAGTGTTGATATGTAACGTTGGCCTGCTGGATCACCAGATCTGTCACAAATTGAGCATATATGGGACATTATCAGACAACAACTCCAGTGTCATCCACAGCAGCATTATCTGTCCCTGTATTGTGTGACCAAGTACAATAGGCATGGAACTTCATACCACAAAATTACAACTGTCACCTTTACAACACAAGGAATGCAATTCTGCATGCTTGCATTCAACATTTTTGTGCTTAGACTGGTTATTAATAAACCAACATTTCAAGTTTGTGTCTTATCTTGCACTTTCATCAATCTGTGATTTTGCAATGTTAATCACTAAAGTACATTATTCAGAAAAATGTATTTCATTACTATACATTAATTATTTTTTGGTATTTAGATTTTTGCCTTCAGTATATATATATATATATATATATATATATATATATATATATATATATATATATATATATATATATATATATATATATAACAGAAAGAAACTTCCACATGGGAAAAATATATTAAAAACAAAGATTCCAAGACTTACCAAGCGGGAAAGTGCCGGCAGACAGGCACATGAACAAAACACACAAACACACACACAGAGTTACGAGCTTTTGCAACTGGCAGTTGCTTCGTCAGGAAAGAGGGAAGGAGAGGGAAAAATGAAAGGATGTGGGTTTTAAGGGAGAGGGTAAGGAGTCATTCCAATCCCGGGAGCGGAAAGACTTCCCTTAGGGGAAAAAAAGGACAGGTGTACACTCGCACACACACACACATATCCATCCGCACATACACATACACAAGCAGACATATTTAAAGGCAAAGAGTAAGGGCAGAGATTTCAGTCGAGGCGGAAGTACAGAGGCAAAGAAGTTGTTGAAAGACAGGTGAGGTATGAGCGGCGGCAACTTGAAATTAGTGGAGGTTGAGGCCTGGCGGATATCGAGAAGAGAGGATATACTGAAGGGCGAGTTCCCATCTCCGGAGTTCGGATAGGTTGGTGTTGGTGGGAAGTATCCAGATAACTCGGACGGTGTAACACTGTGCCAAGATGTGCTGGCCGTGCATCAAGGCATGTTTAGCCACAGGGTGATCCTCATTACCAACAAACACTGTCTGCCTGTGTCCATTCATGCGAATGGACAGTTTGTTGCTGGTCATTCCCACATAGAAAGCATCACAGTGCAGGCAGGTCAGTTGGTAAATCACGTGGGTGCTTTCACATGTGGCTCTCCCTTTGATCGTGTACACTTTCCGGGTTACAGGACTGGAGTAGGTGGTGGTGGGAGGGTGCATAGGACATGTTTTACACCGGGGGCAGTTGCAAGGGTAGGAGCCAGAGGGTAGGGGAGGTGGTTTGGGGATTTCATAGGGATGAACCAAAAGGTTACGAAGGTTAGGTGGACGGCGGAAAGACACTCTTGGTGCAGTGGGGAGGATTTCATGAAGGATGGATCTCATTTCGGGGCAGGATTTTAGGAAGTCGTATCCCTGCTGGAGAGCCACATTCAAGGTCTGATCCAGTCCCGGGAAGTATTCTGTTACAAGTGGGGCACTTTTGGGGTTCTTCTGTGAGAGGTTCTGGGTTTGAGTGGATGAGGAAGTGGCTCTGGTTATCTGCTTCTGTACCAGGTTGGGAGGGTAGTTGCGGGATGCGAAAGCTGTTTTCAGGTTGTTGGTGTAATGGTCGAGGGATTCAGGACTGGAGCAGATTCGTTTGCCACGAAGGCCTAGGCTGTAGGGAAGGGACCGTTTGATATGGAATGGGTGGCAGCTGTCATAATGGAGGTACTGTTGCTTGTTGGTGGGTTTGATGTGGACGGATGTGTGCAGCTGGCCATTGGACAGATGGAGGTCAACATCTAGGAAAGTGGCATGGGATTTGGAGTAGGACCAGGTGAATCTGATGGAACCAAAGGAGTTGAGGTTGGAGAGGAAATTCTGGAGTTGTTCTTCACTGTGAGTCCAGATCATGAAGATGTCATCAATAAATCTGTACCAAACTTTGGGTTGGCAGGCTTGGGTAACCAAGAAGGCTTCCTCTAAGCGACCCATAAATAGGTTGGCATACGAGAGGGCCATCCTGGTACCCATGGCTGTTCCCTTTAATTGTTGGTATGTCTGGCCTTCAAAAGTGAAGAAGTTGTGGGTCAGGATGAAGCTGGCTAAGGTGACGAGGAAAGAGGTTTTAGGTAGGGTGGCAGGTGATCGGCGTGAAAGGAAGTGCTCCATTGCAGCGAGGCCCTGGACGTGCGGGATATTTGTGTATAGGGAAGTGGCATCAATGGTTACAAGGATGGTTTCCGGGGGTAACAGACTGGGTACGGATTCCAGGCGTTCGAGAAAGTGGTTGGTGTCTTTGATGAAGGATGGGAGACTGCATGTAATGGGTTGAAGGTGTTGATCTACGTAGGCAGAGATACGTTCTGTGGGGGCTTGGTAACCAGCTACAATGGGGCGGCCAGGATGTTTGGGTTTGTGAATTTTAGGAAGTAGGTAGAAGGTAGGAGTGCGAGGTGTCGGTGGGGTGAGGAGTTTGATGGAGTCAGGTGAAAGGTTTTGTAGGGGGCCTAAGGTTCTGAGGATTCCTTGAAGCTCCGCCTGGACATCAGGAATGGGATTACCTCGGCAAACTTTGTATGTAGAGTTGTCTGAAAGCTGACGCAGTCCCTCAACCACATACTCCCGACGATCAAGTACCACAGTCGTGGAACCCTTGTCAGCCGGAAGAATGATGATGGATCGGTCAGCTTTCAGATCACGGATAGCCTGGGATTCGGCTGTGGTGATGTTGGGAGTAGGATTAAGGTTTTTCAAGAAAGATTGAGAGGCAAGGCTGGAAGTGAGAAATTCCTGGAAGGTTTGGAGAGGGTGATTTTGAGGAAGAGGAGGTGGGTCCCGCTGTGATGGAGGACGGAACTGTTGCAGGCAGGGTTCAATTTGGATAGTGTCTTGGGGAGTTGGATCATTAGGAGTGGGATCAGGATTGGTTTTCTTCGTGGCAAAGTGATATTTCCAGCAGAGACTACGAGTGTAGGACAGTAAATCCTTGACAAGGGCAGTTTGGTTGAACCTAGGAGTGGGGCTGAAGGTGAGGCCTTTGGATAGGACAGAGGTTTCGGATTGGGAGAGGGGTTTGGAGGAAAGGTTAACTACTGAATTGGGGTGCTGTGGTTCCAGATTGTGTTGACTAGAATTTTGAGGTGTTGGGGGGAGTGGAGCTGGAAGTGGGAGATTGAGTAGATGGGAGAGACTGGGTCTGTGTGCAATGAGAGGAGGTTGAGGTTTGTTGGAAAGGTTGTGGAGGGTGAGTGAGTTGCCTTTCCGGAGGTGGGAAACCAGGAGATTGGATAGTTTTTTGAGGTGGAGGGTGGCATGTTGTTCTAATTTGCAGTTGGCCTGTAGGAGGATGCTATGTACAGCTGGTGTGGATGTGGGAGAGGAAAGATTGAGGACTTTGATTTGGGATAGGAGTTGACGGGTGTGTTCATTGGCCGAGTCGATGTATAGGTGAAGGATTAGGCGGGTGAGGGCTATGGATTGTGCTGTTTGGAACTGGTATAAGGACTGATGGAAAGAAGGATTGCAGCCAGAGATGGGAACTTTAAGTGTGAGGCCTTTGGGAGTAATGCCAAATGTCAGACAAGCCTGAGTAAATAAAATATGGGAGCGTAATCTGGCTAGGGTGAAGGCATGTTTGCGGAGGGAATGTAAATAAAATTTAATGGGGTCGTTGTAGGGATGTTGTGAGGTTGACATGGTATTGGTAGGTGGAAAGGGTAATATAAGGTTAAAGTGAAAGTAAAGAGAGATTTATATAGGGAGAGATAAAGGTGTGAAAAAAGTCGAAAAAGTGTTGGTTTGAGATGAGCTATGTTGATCATGTGCTGAACTTAGGTTGGTGAACAACAAAATAATTTTAAATAAAATGTCACTTCATGTATGGGAAGTTTGGAACTTAGCAAACTTATAATATGTACATGAAAACATAAATATTTCTGTATGTTACTAAATTATTTTGTATTCAGTAGTAATGTTTTTATTTCTATAAGCCTTTAATCATAATACAATATATGGGATACATTTATGCACTCTGTCAGAAGCTCAAATATTTATAGTAATATACCTGTATATAGTGATAGTATCTTTGTATAGATTCTTAAATCCTCTATTATGTATACAAAGCTCCACTGTCACACAAATTGTCACATTGTGCAGTTTAATTCCACATCTAGTTCAACTTGACATGACAGACATAAATGAATGAATGATATGAATGACCTTTATATTATATTGTCTCTGCCTTGCAGTTTTGATGTAATTGTTTTCAACTGAATGTTATTTAATGAATGTCATAAAACTAAGTACATTATTACAAGGTCCATTCACATTAATGTGACCACCTTTATGTATGATGTCAATGTGCAATTATCACTCACAAAGAGCAGGTAGTAACGTTCGCAGTGGAGGGTATATAAAGTGTGCTAGTAGATGTGTAAAATAGTGCAGTCATTGTTGTAATGCAGAAATAGAGTGATTGATCTGACATCCAAAAGGGGCATATCATTAGCTTTCAGATCAAGAATGGAAGCATTTCCAAAATGGGTAAGTTTTTAAACTGTATGCATGCCACCCTGGTTAAAGTATATTGTTCATGGTGAAATGGTGCTGTCCAAAGCCAACAGTAAGGTATCTGTGGTGCACCATGGACCATAGATGACAGGGATGAACTGCAGCTGCAGAGATATGTACAGGTGAATAGATGTGCAACTGGTGAGCAACTGGCTCCCAGATGAACCATTGGTTACCAAAAGTGTCTCCTCAGTGATCGTTAAGCGAATGTTGCTGAGTATGTGCCTCCACAGCAGGTACCTAGCTCTTGTACCAAAGCTGACTGCTTTTTATTGGTAACAAAGGTTAGAATTTGCGCACCAGTACTCCTTTTGAATGTCACCTGAGTGGCAATGGTGAACTTTTCAGGTGAATCATGTTTTATGCACCATCAAACAGATGGCTGTTGGCATGTACAGTGTGAAACGTCTGAAAGCAAACACCCTGCAACAATGCTTGGAAGGGTCCAGGCCAGAGGACATTCCCTGGGTGATCTTGTCATTTTGGAAGGCATAATGTATCAACACAAGTATGCATTTATCTTAGGGGACCACATCCACCCCTATAAGCATCTTTTTTTTTTCCTTGGCACATTGGCATCTATCCGTAGAACAATGAAATGTGTCATACAGCTGGCAGCGCACATGCGTGCTTCAAAGAACAAGATGTGTTAACCTTACTCCTCTAGCAACAAAACTCCCTGAATTTAAATCCAGTCAAGACTCTTTGGCACAACCCCTATTGGTTTGTTCATACCTAGGATCCTCAACCAAGAAGTGTCTTGCACATTAAAGTGACTGGACACTGTATTTAACTATGATAATTTACAAAGAGATAGCACATTGTGTAAACTGTACATCTTGGCTACTTTACTGTAATTATAGAAGCTGAAAAAACAAATGAAGTAATTCATAATATTAGGAGTGCAAACACAATATTAACAATGTGCAATACATGGTTCTACTATTAACTCTTTTGAAAGAGGTAATGTTTGAATGCCATTATGGTGATACCACTAGAGGAGTCAGACTTTTGATTTGTGATATTATTCTTTTTCATGTAAATGAAATATAAATTTTATTCTTATCATTAATTGTAGTAATAATTTCTTCACAATGATGTGAGCACTTCTATATCCACACATTTTTAAAGCTCACTTTTCAAAATATTTTGCAACACATCTGTTCATATATTTATGCTTTTATTGACAGACTGTACTAGTTGATGTATTATCAGATGTAAATTGTAACAACAGTGTTTGTTCTAATCTTCAGCATGGCTTACATTCAACAGCTGAATTTAAGTTGTAATGGAGAATACAAACATCCAACTGGTTGCACAAATTGTATTGCATTGACCTGGTTTTGATATCAACTAAGGGTATCTTCATCAGAATAAGTTATAGGGTTTGGTTGTCTGGGGAGGAGACCAGACAGCAAGGTCATCAGTCTCATTGGATTAGGGAAGGACGGGGAAGGATGTCAGCTGTGCCCTTTCAAAGAACCATCCCGGAATTTGTCTGGAATGATTTAAGGAAATCACGGAAAACCTAAATCAGGAAGGCTGGACGTGGGATTGAACAGTCCTCCTCCTGAATGGAAGTACAGTGTGCTAGCCAGTGCACCACCCTACTCGGTGAACAAGTTATGGCTACCTATAAATGTTTCCTGTGTAATTAATAAATGTTCTGTTTTTAATGCTTCTTGGGCCACTTAAGGTTTTGATATGGTTGTTATTCTCCTACATTAATTTAAAAAATTATATGTTAAAAACAAAGATTCCAAGACTTACCAAGCGGGAAAGCGCCGGCAGACAGGCACATGAACAAAACACACAAACACACACACAGAATTACGAGCTTTCGCAACTGGCAGTTGCTTCGTCAGGAAGGAAGGAAGGAGAGGGAAAAATGAAAGAATGTGGGTTTTAAGGGAGAGGGTAAGGAGTCATTCCAATCCCGGGAGCGGAAAGACTTCCCTTAGGGGAAAAAAAGGACAGGTGTACACTCGCACACACACACACACACACACACACACACACACATATCCATCCGCACATACACAGACACAAGGCTTGTGTCTGTGTATGTGCGGATGGATATGTGTGTGTGTGTGTGCGAGTGTACACCTGTCCTTTTTTTCCCCTAAGGGAAGTCTTTCCGCTCCCGGGATTGGAATGACTCCTTACCCTCTCCCTTAAAACCCACATCCTTTCATTTTTCCCTCTCCTTCCCTCTTTCCTGACGAAGCAATTGCCAGTTGTGAAAGCTCGTAATTCTGTGTGTGTGTTTTTGTGTGTTTTGTTCATGTGCCTGTCTGCCGGCGCTTTCCCGCTTGGTAAGTCTTGGAATCTTTGTTTTTAATATATTTTTCCCATGTGGAAGTTTCTTTCTGTTTTATTTACATCATCACTAAAAAATTATATGTAAATATAACTTATCCTAATGAAGATGCCCTTAGTCAGTATCAAAACCAAGGAATTCAATAAAACTTGTGAAGCTAGTTGGCTGTTTTATCCTTCAATAAAACAGTTTCTGTATTACCCACCCTATTCAAAAGAATTTTCTTTACTGAAGTGCACTACTCAATCAGAATATTTTAATTACAACTAATTGCATAGTTATCCACCTTTAACATGCAAAAAGCATATATTTTCTTCTTTTTTCATATCCTGGATCCTCAAGATATGTTGTATATCTATGGAGACAGATGGTACTAAAAATAGGTGGACAAGTGTGTAATTTTTATACATTACTAGCTGACCCAGCGAACTCTTTTTCGCCTTAAAGCCAATAAATAAATGCTGCTCAATTCAAATCATCATGTGATAAATCTCTTCTTGTGAATCGAAAATTATGTATATGTTGATCTCTGTTGTTCACTCGATGATTTTGCATTGCCAACTGAGCCGTTTCACAGGCTGTCTCACTTTGCTCTTGTGATTGAAAAGCACAAAGTCGACCCATACTAATGCGGCGCTCTTCACAGGCAATTTGATCTTCTTCTTCAGTCCTTTCATTCGCAATGTCTTGTATCCTTCTTGCATTATGGCTTTGTGGAGAAATTATCGATTATCTTGGTCACGGCATTGTTAATGATGATTCAAAGAAAATACAAATTATTTCTTTAAATTTTTAATTAATGTTGTATACTGATACTTAACCATAGATGTTTAGCTTACATTTGCATTTTGTTATTCCATGCCAGATGCATTTTTGTTATACCATGTTTTATAGTGGTCAAACAGGAGAAAAAGTATCCTATGTCCGTCTCCTGGTTCTAAGCTACCTCTCCATCAATTTTCAGCCAAATCGGTCCAGCCGTTCTTGAGTTATAAATAGTGTAACTGACATGACTTTCTTTTATATATATAGATAAGATGGTGATTTACAATCTGGTGCTTAATGTTATCTCAGATATCTTTAGATGAATGCTTTGGAGTTTGTTAATACAGTAAAATATTCTTAGGGAGCATTGATTTTTGAAAGATTCATTTGCTCTTTCCATCTTCTGCAAAAATAAAGTGTGTCAGTGCCCAATTCTTTGTACATGACCTGGTAGTGGCAACACATTTAAAATCCATAATGAACAATCAGCCCCACTTGTGAGAGTGGCAGCTCATGTCCATTGGTCACCTGAAATGTTCTGTACTGGGCTTTAGCTTTGAATTTTGATGTAATGATGTTTTGTGGCATTTGGCATCATGTATGAACAGCCTATTTACAATGTAGCATGTGAAGTTCTAAAGTTTGGAGATGAAGCACCTGGTGTAAGTAAAGCTGTGAGGCTGAAACATGAGTTTTGCTTGCCCCGTTCAGCTGGTAAAGCACTTGCCTGTGAAATGTAAAGGTCCGAAGTTCAAGTCCTGATCTGACCACAGTTTTAATCTGCCAGGAAGTTTCAGTCCAGCAGTTATGTAATTTTTAGTTGAAATAGTTGTTTCTTCATCAGTTGGTGTCATGGAGTTCAGAGTTTTATATTAAAGATTACAATACCAAGTTTTTGATGGTTCTAGAAGGTTTGTGTAATATGCTATTAATAGACTTTTGCTTAATTTTTGGCTTTGGTGCATATGTAAAGGAGGTGGCATTGTTTGCTTGATTTTTCCATACCTAAAGACTCCAAATCACACAGTTGTACCATTAGTTACATATTAATTTTTTAAATTACTTACATTTTCAATAACAAAACAATTGTTATTTTCTACATTTTCTACGGTTGCATGAGTGAAGTAATGGCCACCACGTTGGATGTGGATGAGATGCTTATTCTTGCCATTGTGATGATGTCACGGGTCAAAGCTAATGTATGGCATTGAACACTTCAATATTTCGATACCCACTTAACAGTGCTGATCTGTGAAGTACAGTGTGATATAACTTCTGTCTTATCATTGCCATTAAGGGCTGACGAACTGTGCTAAGGGCAAATCTTTTATTCCATTTGATGAAATTTAGTAACACTCATGTATCAATTGTCTCATTATTACCCAGCAACCACAAGCTGAATTATTATTATTATTATTATTATTTATTAAGCTGTGTTCATCAATATATAAATCTCCTTTCTGTTTAGCTGATGTTTTCTAGGATACATTAAGGAAGCAATTAAAATGTGGGTGCCACTGAATTTTATTAATCAGGATGAAGGATTTGCCTCCAGCACCAATTGGCAACTTGTGTTAGAAGCAATAATATGAGAGCTGCACCATTCTGCACCTTGTGGATTAGTGGTGAACAGTGACCATGTCCAGTAACTCATGGAAAGGGCACTGGACTACCGTAGATTAACAAGTGTTAATATTGTAAGAAGGTTTCTTTGGACCACAAATATGTTTGTAGGATAAATGACTAAAATTTACAGGCCATGATATCAAATGGAGTCCATCATCATGTTCCACAAACCAATGTAGCACAATTTTCTCCATCTGGAAAACTTCCTAATGAGTAGTAAATACATCACTCTTCGGGGAGTGCAAGTGGTTAGAAACAATACTGCCGTAGGTTACAGCTTTCATGGCGCAACATGTAACAACCACAGATTTTAGCAAAAACTATGCAAATGTCCTCCACTGTATATTACTGTTACTATCTATCTACGTACAGTATGTTATGTGATGTTTGTGTAATTAGTAATTCTCCTGAAGTATTGTGTATCCTGACCCAACCATTATCATAATGTCACAGAAAGTGTGATGTGTAAGACAAGGCAGTTGATTTTCATTGCTCCATATTGTCATCACAACATTCCAACAGCACCTGCATTTGTAGCTTGTAATGTTGTTAGCTGAACAGTGAAGAACATAAAGGCTATCTGCTGCGAAGCCCTATTTTCAACAATGAACAATTAACAATGAACTGAGATTTTTGAAGGAATTATGTCTTCTTGAACACTGTACTCCACAGAGAACTACCCCACTCATAATAATATATTCGTATCAGAGAAGCATCCAATGTCTATGTTACTGAATTTGGCACAATTACCCAACACTTAATCATTTACCATAGTCTCGCAGTCAATTTACTACATTTTACAGATACTAATGCTGGCATCAAGAGAATAGCAAACAAATATCATCAGTTTTGTGATTCCTAGGCAGTGGTTTATGAGTGACAGTCTTTTTTCAGAGTCAGATAAATTAAAAGCTTTCCCAGTTTTCAGAACACAGATGATGTATTTTTACATAAAGTACTGCTCACGTAACTTTGATATTGGAACATGTGTCCTCCTCATAACCTAGCCATGGCCATTGCAATAGTAGAAGGATTATCTTTGTGTTTTGGCTGGTCATTGTATGCTACAATAACAGAAGATGCATACTAGTAGCAATATGTAGATTGAAACTTCCTGGCAGATTAAAATTGTGTGCCGGACCGCGACTCGCCGAGTTCGAGTCTCGGTCCGGCACACAGTTTTAATCTGCCAGAAAGTTTCATATCAGCGCACACTCCACTCCAGAGTGAAAATCTCATTCTGGAATATGTAGATTATTTAGTTTTGCCAAAGACAATTCAGTGAGTGATGAAATAACACTAGATTTTACACAGTGTCATATTTCAAATATTTTCTCTGCTTTTGTATTTGGCTACAGCACAAATTAAATATTTTCATGTAATTGGTGATGCCTGCAAAGATATAGAGTAAGCTGTTGTTTACCTTTTGCATTTGTTATGATGAAAAGACAGTTGCAGTGTTCCTGAAATATTTATGTGTCATATTAAGTAACTGATGTTAGTATAATAACATAAATGAAATTACATGCATAAATACAAATGACAAGTGTAACACTCACCATAAGCAAAGAGGAGAAACATCCATAATTTTTGAATTATGAGCTATCAGAACTAAAGGCTCCTTTGTTTCAATACAAACAAAAAGAAAATTTTTGTCACAACTGCTTCTACATTTCCTGTTACACCAGTACCAAATGTGCCATGCTCAATTCCATATACTGTTTTATATTTTAGTTTCTAGGATGAGAATAAGTCTTACTATTGATTACTTCTACTGACATTATTCTGTTCTTTGCTTCTGGAGAGTGAACATTTTATCTTCATTTGTGTTTCTCTTATGTTACGTGCTTCCTGAAATTAGAAAGTCAGTCTTTTTTTGAGTACTAAAATCAATGTGTAAATCCTCAGGTATAATTGTGCAGTATTATTCCTTTCATCATTCACTGTTAATTTTTGTTACTTTCATTATTTAATTACCTCGTCAACAAGTTTTCTATTAAGTCTGCGGCGTACAATTTCATTAAAAATTACAGAACATTATTTACATTTGACAAAAGATTGTCATTATTTTGTTGTACAAATGTTATTGAACCATGGAAGATATTGTAAAATTCTTCAATTTTTAAACACTTGCAGATTTTATTTTGTGTCAGACTTTAGAACTGGCAAAACCTACAATGAAAGTAGTATTCATGCCATAAATTCTATAAAAGTTTTTTGTTACTCAGTAGACACACTGTGCAGATCTAAAATTATTTTCTTCATTTGTGGTGTTACACAGTAGATGCTGTCCACAGGCCATTTTAATAGGGAATTAAATGCTTTCATTCAGCAAGAGCACATTTGGTTTTGAATGAGGAAACTGTCAACAAAAAGTATTACATTTTATATTGTCTTAAGATTGAAAGTATGGGGTTGTACACTTTGATAACAGGGGTGTACACTTTGATAACTAGGTCTTTTAATTCATAACTGACTACTTTCTGCAACAACAGTTGATTGAATATTGATTTAAGAGAAGTGTATTTCACAGTTACCAAGCTCACCTGAATCTCATATATTGCTTCATCCAGAATCAATTTAAAGTAATAACATCCTGCATATTTGAGAACAATTGGAGGTTTTTATTAAGAAATTTATTACTGTTAAGATCACAAATAATTTTTTGAGATCTCCAGGAATTGTTTTTACCATTGATAGTAAAGGATTTTAATCAACATTGAAGTAATCATGGTGTTCTCTAGGACATAATAATTTATTAATTTAAGGCATGTCTGAAGAGACAGTGATCTCTCTTGGTACAATGCATGAAAACCATTGTCTGGATAAATATACTTTTCTTTTATTAATGATCACTGGTTTTGAGCTTTCTAGCAGGTCATCTTTAGATATAGTGCTGCAAGGTGCAGTTTATTAGTAGTGATAAGGATTTAACATAAAACTCAACTTTTATATTACATTCTTACCACTCCTGACAAAGGACACCTTGCAGTTCTCGATCTGAAAATGATCTACTGGTCAGGTCAAAACTGGTCATCATTAATAAAGGAAATATTGATATAGATGGTTTCTTCATTCATAAGAACTTTTTGCAGAAATGACAGACATTTGTTGTGATTTCTTTCACTTAATATTGTTGTTTTGCTTGTATATTAGGTACCCTTTCTCTCATTCAGTGCTGCCACAATTTATATCTCTCTCTCCAGATGTGCGAAAATATATTTGAGTATTAAGAGGGTACCATATCCTAATATTTCAAAACAAGAAAGCTACACAGTGTTTTCTGATATGCCATTTATTGTGGACCACGAAAAATGCAATAGTTTTTCAACATTCCGGTGGATCTGAAAAGGACAAATGACTACATTAATCTCTTGTCATTTTCTTGAAGTTGCTATTACATAATAGTAATTTTTAGGGAACCCTAAATGTTTAAATAACCTATACAGAATAAATTTAGAGATGTCTAGCACTTACAAAAGTTCACAGGCACTGGTAGACAAAATGGTGCATACAAGACCTAAAAAATACATTTTATTTGGCACAAATAACAGGGCTATTCTGTTAATAATAGAAGACCTCATTGAGTTTTGTTTGCTACAGTGAAATTTTTATTACTAGATACCACAATCATTAATGCACATGAGATTGAAGAAATTCAAAATGGAAAAAATGTATTGAAAACTCATATGCAATATGTTGCCATATTGTAGATGATGCCAGTAGAGTGTAAGATAGTTACAGTAACTAACCATCTATGGCCCACTCAGTTGTTAAGGTTTGTCTTGCCTTTCCAGTCCTGCTGTTGGTGGTGTCTTTTTCTTGTTTTATTATTTTGTATTTTGTATTAGTATTTGCAATATATTTTATAGTACTTTAGTTATATTTCAGATGGGTAAATACAGCTAAAACTGTCATATTTGTAAACTCATTACATTAGCATTTAAATGCCAAACACTATCTAAGGAAAAGACAAACAGGGTCCATTATGTGCGTGTGGCTACATCCTGAGCTCTCAGTCAGTATTGACTTGTTTTTACACAACTTTCCTGGCTGATAATTGTTCATCTTCAAGTACTGTTTATAACCATGCACTTTCCCCCACAGATGGTACCACTCAGCAGTCATGTGCAATGAGACAAACAAACAAAAAATCCCTGGGACAGTACATAAGAGATATATATATATATATGCACACTGCTTTCACCAGCCCTCTTCTGAGCCTCATTTGTCAATAATATTGCCTCACCTTAATAGCTGCAGCTTCTAAACTACTTTACTTCTTTCTAGCATCTGAATGAGAAGTCTCCAGTTCTGAGGACTGAAGATTCTATATTTACTTTCATTTATAGCTGAAGGCCTACTGCATACTTCATTTCAGCTAAGTAGAACTTCTCCCAGTAGGCCTATTTATTCATATCAGATGATTTTATTTTTTTACCACTTCCCTTTTACCACCTCTGACTATGACAGTTTCTATATTTTAGCCACTCCTTCTTTGGGTTTAATGGTTATGTTCCACTGATCAAAATATGATACTATTTCTTTCCATTTATCTTGCTCTTTCTGTGCAGTAGGTCATAGTTTTTCATAAGTGTAATTTGAGAGTTGACACAAACAGTAGTAAGGCCCTTAACACTTTTATTTATCGAGTGTTATTTTGTATGATATGTACTTGGACAACTTTTCAAGCTAGTGAATCATCAATTATCCACGTAGCTTTCCAATTACAATGTTTCTCTACAGCCAACCAGTATGTTCCTTGCTCAAAAGTATTTTTTTTTTCTCCAAGAGCAGACCTCAAAGTATTTCCTACTATGTAAATTTTTTCTGGCAGAAGAATAGAAACTATCCCAGTGGTCACGGGCTCCTTTCCTGTTGTGTAACATCCCAAATAATGTTTCATATACTTTGTAAACACTGAAATAGGCAAATATGGCATTTAAAATCTAATACTTGGAAACAACATTTTTGAAATACACTCTAAGATCAACAAAAGATGCACCACGAAATAATTATCTGAATCAGATGGAAATCGATAGATGTAATGTATATGTACAGGCTAACAAATGATTACAGTTTCAAAAAATTTAATGATTTATTCAAGAGAAAGAGCTTCGCCAATTGAGCAAATCAATCATGCATTGGTCCACCTCTGCCCCTTATGCAAGAATTGACTTGTATTGTTATTGGATGTTCTCCTGAGGGATAGTGTGCCAAATTCTGTCCAACTGCTGATTGGCATGTTAGATCATCAAAATCCTGAGATAGTTGGAGGGCCCTGCCCATAATGCTCCAAAAATTCTCAATTTGGGAGAGATCTGGTGATCTTGCTGTCCAAGACAGGGTTTTGGGAGTGCAAATACAAGCAGTAGAAACTCTTGCTGTGTGTGGCTGAGCATTATCTTGCTGAGATAAGAGTCTGGGATGGCTTGCCATGAAGGACAACAAAATGGAGCATAGAATATCATTGACATACCACTGTGCTGTAAGGGCACCATGGATGACAACCAAAGTGGTCTTGCTATGAGAAGATGTGGCACCCCAAACCATCGCTTTGGGTTGTCAGGCCATATGGTGACAACAGAGAGCTTTTTATCTCACCATTGTCTGGGACATATCCAGGCCTGGCCTGGGATCTCATTGACTGGAGTGTAATTGTCTTCAGTGATGAGTCCCACTTCAAACTGATCCCTGATGACCAGCAAAGACGTATCTGGAGACACCGAAGACAGCAGTGGGATACCAAGCTGACTATTGCCCACCATACAGCCCAACATCCAACAGTGATGGTCAAGGTGCCATTTCCTTTTATAGCAGGACACGTTTTGTTGTCATCCACAGTGCCCTTACAAAACAGAGGTAGGCTGATGATATTCTATGCCCCATTTTGTTGCCCTTCATAGCAAGCCATCCTGGGCTTACATTTCAGGAAGATAATACCCACACATACATGGCGAGAGTTTTTACTGCTTGTCTTTGTGCTTTCCAAACCCTATCTTCACCAGCGCGATCATTGGATCTCTCCCCAACTGAGGATGTCTGGAGCATTATGGCCAGGGCACTCCAACCAGCTCATGATTTTGATGATCTAACACACCACCTGCACAGTATTTGGCATAATATCCCTCAAGAGGACATCCAAGAACTCTGTCAATCAGTGCCAAGCTGAATAACTACTTGCATAAGAGCCAGAAGTAGACCAATGTGTTTTTGACTTGCTCAGTTTGTGAAGCTCTTTTTGTTGAATAAATCATTCAATTTTTCTGAAATTGTAATTGTATGTTTGTCTGTAAATGTACATCTACAAATTTCCATCCCATTTGGATAACTCCTTCATATTGTGTTATTTTTTGTTTTAGAGTGCATCTTGCTACCACATGGTAGGAAATGAAAATATAGGCAATTGTAGAAAAAATTTCTAATTTTGTACTCGGTGGTTACAATTAATTTGGTGTGCTAGGTGCTGTGTTGCACACTGTATACATTGCAGGCTGCTGAAGCACTGTAGGTATGTTAGTTAATTAGTGCACCTGGGGAGTATGCTGAAAAAAATAATAGTTCCACTTCCTGCCATCAGGTGAACATGACATGCTGTAAGCAGTCAGAAGGTGACATGTTTCCTTTTTTGATGTCAGTATACTGTTCATCTCTTGGTGTCCTGTGTTGATTTCTTTTGTGAAGTGACTGTAGGTGTAAAGTGTTAAGAACATTGAATTTTTCATACAAAACACTATAGCTATTGAGAAGAAAACCTGTACACTGCTGTTAAAGTTGTTTTATCAGAATGCCAGCATTAGCAGCAGTGCACTATGGGAATTTCATTGACAGAAACATCTGCAAAGAGGTCCCATGTCAATAAATGGGCTAAAGTATATGATCAAGAAAGAAATTGGAAGAAATGGGTAAATTAAGTGGTGCAGCATGGAAAGGGAGGTGGCTCATTTCCATGACAATTGTTGACGAAGTCACTGTATCTATAGCTGACCGAGCAGCGCATGCCTCAGATTGTGCAGCCAGTGCTTAAGCTGCATCACAGGAATTCTCTCTCCCCTGGTCAATGGTTCAAAAGATTTTGTGGCACATTTTACACTGGTGTCCCTGCAAGATTCAATTCAGAATGTGCAGCAAATGAAGCTCCAAGAAAGGCTACAACACGATGACTTTACCCTTCATTTTTTATGTTTGTGTTTGTGTGTGTGTGTGTGTGTGTGTGTGTGTGTGTGTGTGTGTGTGTGTGTGTGTGTGTGCATGCACGCATGCATGGAAATGGATGACATGTGGCTGGGGACTATTCTTTGGATGGATGTGGTACATTTTACTCTGCATGGTGCCATGAATGTACACAACTGTCACATATGGGGTTCTACTGCACCACATGTTGGTGCAGGAACATTCACTGCACTCAGTATTTGTGATTATATGGTATGGTTTCACAAGCTCCTTTATACTTCATTCATTTTTCTTCAAGGAGATTACTTGACACCTCACAGTCCCATTAGGTGTACAGTGAAATCTACATGTTTTAAGGAGCTGCATGTACAACACGTGAGTCCAGCTTTCCAAGAACACAACTGTGACCACACCACTACTTTCATGCAAGATGAGGCGACACCACATGTCACTTGCCAGGTGAAAGATTTGCTTCAAGAAACCTTCTTTAATGACTGCATCATCTCTAAGCAATTTCAAGGTGTGTGGTCTTCCATATCTCCCTGACATAAATTCTTGTGACTTCTGATTGTGGGGATATCTAAAGTATCATGTCTATCAGGAGTGTATCCAGACTCTTCCTGATCTTAATGATAGCATACAATGATACATTGCTCTGATTACCCTTGCTAAGCTGTGAGCAACTGTCAAACATGCCATGTTATGGATGCGGTATGTTGCTGAGTAAGGAGACCATATTGAACACATGTTCTAATTTGTGCCTCTATCCTAATTAACATGCCAGGTCCACTGTTATCATGTGCTTGATCATTCCTATCATTTTCCTGCACCTACCTCACATTCTGACTGTGTATCGTGCCTTTTGTTGCACCTGGTGGCAGAAAGCCAGACTATTATTTTTTCAGCACACTCCATGAGTGCACTGATTAATGAACATACCTATGATATGTCAGTGCCCTGCAATAGCACTGGGAACACCATAAGTTTAATTATAACTACCCAGCAGATATAAGGGACACAAGGACATATAAGAAGCCACTAGATTTCAGACCATTTATTTCCTTAATCTGGGGAAAAAGTGCTGGAGAAATTGAGACTGATCATGAACAAATTAGAAAAATCCCCTGATCAAAAAGACGTGACAGAATGGAACAAGATGGGAATCATTTCCTTCCCATCTTGTAACATTTTGTGTGGTTAGTGTATTTTGCCCAGTTCTTTCCTTTGTTCTAACAGCTGAAGGCATGTCTCACTCTAAAAAACTAACACATATGTGTCTTACTATCTGATTATGTGTCTGCTAACACACTCTGTAGGAAAATGGAGTTTTGGTATATTTCAATCAAAAATCATATAAGTACAAAACATGTACAGATTGTACACATCTCATTTATATAAACAACTAAATAGTATGTTTTAGGGATGATTTGCAACGAACATTTATGTGTACGTGTAAATAATCACCAGTGAAATAATTTGTTTCACATATGAAAAAAGTTTTAGTTTTATGAAAAATTATTTTGTGTGTTTATCTAAATTTAATATGAGTAATAAATTTATTTGCTATAAAGAATGTGGCTCTTATAGCCCATATACAATAGTAAATGTTCCTCTTCTGTGTCTGACCATTATCTCCATGTGTATTTGTGAGTGCTCTGCTGTCATATCCAGTATTTTGCAACAGTCATGCTGCAAATGACTGAAGCACACTAAGGTCAAAAACTGATATTTAAAATAGAAGAGCTATTTGGACTATGCAGGTAATGAGCTTGAATTGAATATGTAGATCAGAGTGTATTATCTGTGATGTATGTAGTAATACCTCATAATATTCCTTCTATATTTCAGATATTGCTAAATGGATTACTGTAGTTTTCCATTGGAAACTAATGCAGCATGAGTAACTTGATATTGTAGCTTTTTTTAAACTGAACTTGATTTTTCCTACATGGTGGTTTGAAACTGCAAATTTTGGAATACCCTATCAGCCCAGAAATTCTGTAAAGTGTTTGATTTGAAGTCACATTCATACTCTTATTTACCTTCTATATTGTTAGTAAGTCAGAGTTTTTTCTCCAGTTTGTTTGTGCTTCATTTAAGTTATTACCAATAATTTCTTTTAACTGCCCAGATTAAAAAAAATCATAAATTTTCTCATAAGCCTCAAAATGCAGAACTGCTAATCAGAAAATTCAACTCTTATCAAATGAACATTTTCTTGAAGTTACAACATTTTATTTCCCATAATACACAACAACTGTTGTTCTAAAATCAGGCACATTAATAATCCACGGGTTCTCATTAAAACTAAAAAAATAACATTTCATAAATTACAATGGAATATTATTGCTAGTTTAAACACAGCATTACCATAAAAGGCCTTTTGATATATGTAATGCAGCTACATGAAAATAATATTAACCACTAATTTAAAAGCAGGAAAGATGGTAAATTGCTCAGACTGGTCACAATGGTTGAAATAGAATTTGCTGTAGTTATTAATCTTATCATGTGTTTGTCTCAAAAAATTAATGCCTGTCACATTTAGGTATAGAACAGTATGTGTTTCCTGTTGGCTGTGTAGTAGCACAGATGTGTTCTGGTATATCCCTCGTAACCATAATTCAGTATGTTATGTTCAGTTATAGACTTAGAGTGGGAATGATCTTTTGCCAGATGAGTATTATGATCCTAATAATTGTTGTGCAGTAGGTAGCACCATTTTCTTTTAAATTGGAATGTTTCCTTATAATTCACCCATTTTAGAAGTATAGTTCCTTTTGTGATGTGATGCTGCCCATTTCTGTCATCATTTGGAGATGAGAATTCTTTTAGTGATCTCTTCACTGGGCACACGAAATATTTCTTTATATTTAGTTATTCACTTAATTAGTTGTTCAGTCAGATTTAGTCTGACACATTATCACTGTTCTAGCTGGACAATGAAACAGTGGACAACCTAATGGTTGTTCATTGATGTTTGTATGTTTCTATCACATATGTTACCTCACCTTGATATGACATTTATTTTTTTATGTTTAGGTTAAGAGCTTATTTGTGCTCTGAAACACAAGTTGCTTATTACTGTAAGTTTCTCTGCTAATGCCAATTTCCTTTCAAAATTAATGTCAATTGTTTAATGAAAAAGAGTTTAGAAACTTAGTTTAATAGTTGCAATTTGTATGTCTGGTCATGTATGTTGTATGTGCTAGTGTTCAAACACATTAATTCACATTTTTCAAGTAGCTGGAGCCAGATTTTAGATTGTGAAGGCTAATATTTTTTACAACTGCTTCTCACCTTTTTCTAGCCTCCTTAACCACAACAGGTCCTTCCCGTCCTAAAAGTAGCTCTGCTCCCTTAAAACCCGAAGAAGGCAAATCCCATCACACCGTTAAAGCCAAACAAATGCCTACAAAATCGGTGGTGAGTGGGGTGCAAGGAGCTAAAGTCAGAGGCGACAGGACCAAAGTTGCTGACACAAAAGAATCCAGTAAGTAAACTGATATAGTTGGGCCGGGTGTTGTAAAGATGGATGGATGTTGATGTCTGCTTAGCAGTGCTGTAGATGAAGCCTGTTATTAAACTACAGATGGTATTGGAAGTGATGTATGCAAACCCTTTAAAACATGTATTTGGTGCAGGGTATATTCATACAGTCATGCAATATACACTCTGAGACTTAATCATTTGATATCTGAAAGCATATTTTTTTCTAGGTAGCTATATGGTCATAATTTTTAGTACTGAATACATTTATAAGCTAATAGAAGAGAATTATACATTTATACTCAACTGAGATTTTTACATAAGATTATTTTATGGTTTTGTTTCTTTCAGAGGTCTGATGATTTTGTCTGTAAGTGTATGACAGTATTGAATTTAGCTGTTGAAACTGTCATCATTCATCTGTAAATCATTTTTAAGCATGTGAATTAATAGGTTGGATACAGATTTGATTAATAGTTTCGTAACATTGGATTGTAATTATTACTATTGAATTTGAAAATAGAAGTAGGTAGTTGAAGTATCTTGGAATCCCCACTCAGTATCTCTTGGTTCATTGAGAAACTCGTATCATGTTCTATGCTTTTTGAGACATCTATCTATATACATTGTGTCTTTGGTAGTATCCTTCAGGCTTGCCTCTATAGTTTCCCCTAAAATTGCACATCATATTATTCATTATTAATTAACAAATGTTTACATACTTGTACATCACCCAGTTGTTTACATAATCATATCATGTTACAATAGAGAAGCTATCAATGAGTTCCCTATTGAACTTAGTGATCTGTTACTCCTGTAACTACATTTCGATGATATGTTATATACTCTTGGTCTCTAGTGAAAACTGATGATTATAATGAATTAGAACAGGTTTATTCTTTCCTGAATGATAATCAGGTACAATAGTATAAAAACACACAGGTTTCTATCACCGACACAGAAAAGTACTGTAGTTTTATAAATAGGAGAGATAGTTACTATTTTGTTCACCTTATTTATTTGTATTTGTAATAACTGTGTATTGGAATGGTACCTCTTATTTGCGTCATCATATTTCACTAAGATCTTTAACACATCACTGAAATCAAACAATTGCAAACATATGGGGATTCACTTTCTTCATGTTCCCTCTACATAATGGCCATGTATCAGCTGTTATTGTTTAAAAGAGAGCCGGCTAACATGTTTGTTTGAAAATGATTACATGTTATTTGGGGTTATGATACTAACCCCACTAGTCTTTATATGATATGGGTTCCACTAGTCTTATTTGTGGAAATAATTTTCTAGTCTGTGATGAAAAAATTGCAGTACATGAGATGGCAAAATTTACCCATTATGCTTCCATTTATGATATCATTTTGTTTGACAAATGGTTGTAAGTAATATGTTTTTTATATGCTAAGAAGTGGAGGTAAAATGCCAAATTAGTTGTCTGGAGAATATTTCATTCAGACTGTTAAATTAGTTTTTGTCTGTCACACATTTCATCATAGGATGTCTAGCACATGTAATTCTATATAATCATTATATTTCATGTTACTATAATACACATTTTGTGATAACAAACTGTGGAAACTTCAGCTTGCAGAAAGTGTAAACAGACAGACCACACAGATGGGAGCTGTTGCAGCAACAGAACAATCAGTTCGTCTAGTTGAAAATAACTAACCCAAACCATCAAATTACTATCTCTAAATAATGAAACCACACACATTTCATTCCAGCCCCAGTTACCATGCGTGATATTTCAGTGACACAAACTTCAGGTTGCTTTGAGAATGTCTGTGTACAAGCAAATGGGGTTTTCAAATTATAAGGAATGTCTAAATAACAGTTTTAAAATGAGAACAGCTTTCTTTCTTTCCTGTTCCAGTAACTTCTTAACCTCATATATGTTGCTGTTAGGATATACTATAGTATACATACTACAGTAACATTCCTGATACTGGATCAGTTGCAGTATTTTTATTGAAATGGAGAACATTGAATTCCTCATTCTTTCTTTATCATTTCAATGCAATAGGGAGCACTCATTACAACACTTAATTTGTTAACATAATTGTAAAAAAGCTAAGAGAAAAATCTCATAGGAGAAAAAAAATGGAGCTTCCATTTACTTTACAGAGAAGTGAGGAACAATGGAAAGAATACACTGAACAGAACCAAAAGTGATCCAGGTTTTTAACTGTATTGTAATCTTTTCTCTTATAGTTGAGGGGGTGTTATGGAAGTTACGCAACCTTCTCGCAGCTACAGAATGACTAATGTAACTCAAAGGGTTAGTCAGTGGTGGATGTGGTTGATTTGAAAACTTGAATGCTTGGTAGGTGTGGGAGTGGGGGGAGCATAATGGACTGTAGCTGCAAAAGCTGTAGTAATTCAAAGCTCTTTACAGCTTTAATAAATTCAAAACATGGAAACATCCAGACTAGAGAAAGGAGGGAGTGGCAGCTAGACCATGTTTGTACAGACAAAAATTTTCATAAGAAAATCTACAATCTTAAACCAGTGAGAGGAGTAGGCATAATCTCAGAACACTACATACTTAAAATTAACATCACATTCACTCTGTTAAAGATAAAGAATGGAAAAAACCTAATAAAACAAAGAGGGTGTATGACCAACATTATCTAATTAAATACAACAAATACCAACAAGCAACACAAACATTAGATTAACAGATTATCTAGAAGAAGTGATACCAAGCCAAATAAACAATCGAAGAATCTTGCTCCCTTAAACCCATGAAGAAAACATGCATAGTGGACACCAGAATATGACTAATTCCATGAAGAAAGGCACCAAGCATGATTAAAATTTCAAGTACACCAAACAGAATAAAATATCATCAGCATAAAAAAATCACACAGAAGAGTAGGAGACTCAAAAGAGGATTCCATAAACTCATAATAAACTCTAAAGAAGATAATTACCACAAAACCAATTCCAGGGACTACTGAGAATCCTCGGGAAACATCTACGACATGCTAATACTGAGAGATGAACATTGAAGAATGGCACACAGTAACAAAGAAAATGCTGAAATCATGACAGAAGCAGTTAATAAACTTTTGAACAGTGAAGAACATGAAGAACTCTTGTAACCCAATGTAAATACACCAATAAATACCAAACCTAACAAATTAGCCCCTCCAACTTTCCAAGAAGTAGAAAAAGCACTCAAAATATAAAAAAAATTAAATTATCAGGCACGTAGATCAGGTTTTTGTTGAAACATAGAAATATTAAAATCACACAGTCAAGACATTCTTACACATGGCACTAACAAAAATTTGTATAGCAAAACAGTTCCTCAAGCATAGAACCATGGCCATCATTCACCCACTACATAAGAAGGGGGATAAGAACAATCTGGACTACTACACAGGAATCTATACATTTGAGTGGTATCTGTTCTATTGGACATGTCCGACACAACAGACACAATTTGAAATGATGAGACTGGTGCACATATTTATATGGAATAGAGAGTGGGGAAGGGAAGGGAAGGGGTGTGTGGGGAATTCATGACTCTCAACCACATAGGGCCTTGTGGTAATGCAGTGGTGAAAGTTGGAAATTTGTGCTGGACAGATTTACCACATCTCATGCGTTGGGTGCCTTAACAGCTTTGGCCATCCAGACATGGTTCATGACCAACCAATATTTCCAACTAATCATACACTGCAATGCAGCACCCTTTGTCCATTTACCCCCTGCTCGCAAATTATTCATTCCTGTAAGAGTATGCACACTATTATTGCATCTGCACTGAAACAGATGTCAAGGAGCTGTTGTGCTCTTACAGAAATATATTTATTTGACTGGTTTCTGTTCTGTCAGACATATTCAACCAACTACTGATTCCTGCAGGACTTCACATGATATTTGTGCATCCACACTGAAATGTTAAAAAATGTATGTATGAGAGTGGTGTCTGTTCTTTTGGATAGAATTTATCAGAATCTTGGTCACAGCAGATCATCTTGTGACAGAAGGAGGTGAACAATGTAGCTCACAAACTCATCTTTGAGCTTTCAAATCCTTGCCACACAGGTGTGAAGAGGAGTTGGCTGTTCATAGTGACCCTGTCAAGGAACCATAATTCTATTTGCTGGCCTGTTTTAAATCTTCTCCTCTTGTCCAGAAATTATTCTCTCATGTGTAGAATTATAGAGACAAGACTATATGAAGAAGACAAATGTAACTTCAATTACATACAGACATACTGTTTCTGAGATGATTTTCTCACTCACTTGGCCAATTAATATCAGTTTGTGCACCTTTCTGAATTTTCATTTTTATGTATTCTGTTATCAGCATGTGTATCTGCTGCAGTCATTTACTCTCTTTCTACTGTTTTGCATTATAAGCTTCTAAATTTAACACACCTCCCCAACTTTTGTTTTTATTTCTGTCTAAAATCAATATTTTCTCTCTTACATCGCTTCATGGACTCAGTGATGAGAAATATTTTTTCTACAGTTCCTTTTCTCTCCATCATTTTGAACTGCTTTTATCTCTTCTATTTTTCATACTAACTGTTGCACTTTTCCTGGCATTTGTTTGATGAAGGTTTTATTTTCAGGGCCTTTTTCTTCTATTTCAACAATTTTTGCTTCTATCTGCACTGATTCTTTGTGCCTTTCCATTCCTCATGTATTGTTTTTCATTTCTGAAATAGTTGTTCTCAATTCTGTCTGTAACACATTTTTATTTCTTTATTCTTGGATTTTTAAATGTTGTTCACTTTTTCATTTAATCAGAGTGCCACTTTTCATTTACTTTCTCACTTGCTCCTCCATGTTTCTTTCCCACCAGTATGGAATATTGTGTGAAAAAAGATACCTGCATTCATGAATAACCAGACTGAGATCTTCTTTCAGGAATCCTGATTTACAATTTCTGTAGACTTCTAAATGTGTTCTGAGTTAATTATAGGATGATTGTTTCACTGAGGCCCTTGTTTACTCCTGTCCCACCATTTAGTAATTAAGGTAGCATGAAAGTAACTGATTACAGTCATTAGCTAATCCTACTATAGCAGACTATCTTGGAAAATGTGTCTGACTGCACAATCCTTTAGAGAAATATTTGTTTTAACTACTATTACAGGAAACAGGACTGTACATAAGCTATCACTGAAGCTATAATGAGTATGTAAATGTTCTACTGTGCATCCATCTTGAATTGTATTTTTCCATGAGTTTTATGGATAATTTCTATGTAACTCCACAATAGTCATGATTATTCTTATTTAGTTTTGTCCTTATTATTAGTTTTTACTCTTGAGATATTGCAGCAGAGAGCAGTTTTTTCATCAGAAGTGCTGGCAAAAGATTGTTATGCTCACACACAGGCTTTCCAATATATGTATCCTGTCATTAGTTGAGTGAAAACATGTGTCATATCAGTGTAGAAAATTCCTTAATTTTACAAGACTTCAAGAGCCAGTAATTTATCAAAGCTGAGTGTCTGATGCCACATTATCACCTAAAATTACATTTTTGAAACAGATATGACATTCACATGTTATAATCGGTGTTCAGTTGCAATTGGTGCCTGTAAACTATTCTTGTAGTACAGATGTGTACTAGGTCCAATTGCTCAGGTGAAATAGATAAAAACCCTATAAATTATTTAGTTATTTATTTTTAATATGAGGCTTACTGTTTTGACTTAAGTTAACTTACACTGGTGTCCAAAATTAAAGCAACAAAATGTAATTTTGCAATGTTGCTTTTGTTTTCTTTCAAAACAGTATAAATAGGTGATAGTAAAGTAGAAACAATGTAAATAATACAGAACATAAACAACAGCAGCATGCGTAAAGGTAGACAAAAATGTTGTTCATTTGTCAGACTTAATAGATTTGCACACACATTACAACAACTGGTTAGTGTTCTTGGTATGGGGTGGGACCACCTCTGGCAGCAATACAGGCCTGACAACAATGGGGCATACTGTGAATGATGTCATCAGTCTCATGTTGAGGCAATAACTCCCATTCTCCCTGCAGAGCTGCTCGCAATCTTGGCGAGTGTTTGCTTGATACCAGCATAATGCAAGCCATCACCCTAGTGCATCCCAGACATGCTCTATGGGATTCAAACCAGGAGAGTGAGCAGACCATGCTATGCATGTAATATCTTCTGTTTCCAAGAAAACATCAACCACCTGTGCACTATGAGGTTGAGCATTATCATCTATCAGTACAAAGTCTGGGCCCACAGAAACTCTCAACAACCACAAATGAGGTTCCAAGATCATGTCACAATACCTGACAGCAGTTAAACCTTGCCAATGCACCCATACAGTTTCATGAAGTGGAGTTCGAGTGGTAAACATAATCCCTGCCTACACCATTAGGCATCCTCCTCAATATCTGTCTCTTTCCACAATATTTGGGTCCCAAAATCATGTTACATTGTACCTCCTGATTCGAAACCATTGAGAATCGCTCTCCAGATTAAACCAGGACTCCTCTCTAAAAACAACATTGGCCCACTGTTGGACCATCCAGGTGGCATGTTGATGACTCCACTCTTGATGTTCCTTCTGCAAAGATGCATCAGAGGAAGACATGCAGCAAGTCTCCAATAATGAAGGCTGCTCTGCCAAAGTCTTCTGCACACTGTTTGCTTTGATATAACATGTTCAGTGGATACTGCGAGCTCACGTGCCAGTTGCTGTGCAGTACTAAGGCGGTAGTGTCATCCCTTTACAGTCAAATAATGGTCCTCTTATCTGAAATCACATATGGTTGGCCCTGCCTTGGTCTTTGGGATAGAGTACAAACTGTCACCACATCCAAGAAACACCTGAATGATCCACATTAAGCCATTGGGCCAAATCAGTTTGTGACTGTCCTGCTTACTTTCCTTCTATGGGCTCCCATGGCAGAGAGTCTAGTAGGCATCTTCTCTGTGCCAAACTACACTATCTGTGACTGTGTACACAGCGACTGTGGCTGTGAGGCTACCTCGCAAACACTACCTCCTTTCATAGATGCTTTGACATCATTATTGGTGTGGTTGTCCATTGACAGGAATGCCATCTTCCGTGCAGAACATGATCGTACAGACATCTGATTGACAGTTTGTATGATTGTATTGTGAATTAGATACATGGTGGGGAAATAGCACTTTGTTGCTTTAACTTTTTACACCAGTGTTCATATTGTAGAATGATAGTCAGTATGGAGCACCATCCTGGCCATTGGTGGTGGTGGGCTTAAGATACAGGGTGACAATTATTGAACTATATGAAGAAAAAGAATTAGTTACAAACTATGGCATGCAGATACTTTATTCAACATGTAAATTTCAGTACAGCTATTTGTATTTAGGTTATGACATGTTCAATATGCCTTTGTCCATTTCAAAACAGAATCACAAATATGCTGAGCTGAGCTGCACAGCATAGTATTGTTTCACAGGCGGCAAATGTAGAATAATATGGGCTACCCATAACACATTATTTGGAACCACATGTGCACTGATGGTTCACATATAGTGTCCATACTTATCTATGCGTGGAATATACAACTCCTGGAAAAAAAGTGCCTGTGGACAGCAAGTTTACTACAAATGTGTTCTTGGGCTCTGCACTATGATGAATATGTCAAACCTGTGAATCCTCATGGAAAATGAAATGCAAAACTGTTTTGAAGGAATAATTTTGGATTTGTATGGACTCAACTAAGTCTTACGTTGAGGTTAGGCACCTTTAACTGAACACTTAGTGTTGAGCAACTGAATTAGAGGCAGCTACTTAATATCATGTAACACCCTTTTGCAAGAATGACTCCACAAAATACTGAAAGCATTGAGGAGCCGTACTAATCCATCTGTGTCCAGGCCACATGTATCTCATTCAACTGCCAGATTTCAGTAGAACTGAGGTCTGGTAATGTGGAGGAAACACAGTCATACCATGTTAATGAAGTATGGTTCCTTATACCATTCTTACAAGCTTCAAGAATGTTCAGAAGAAGTGTTGGCTTACTGACAATATAAGTCGTGTGCAGTATACTGTAGGCGAAGGAACAGATGCACAGAATTAAATAGTAGAGTTCATTATTATTCAATAGTGACCAGGGATCCCTTTTCACCGCTTATAAACAACCTTCACCTGAGAATACCTTCAAAACTGGCCTGAAAGGAGGTCCTATCTTAATGTGTTTTAACATAATCATAAGTATCCATCAGTGTATACCAATTTTTGCCACAGCTCATCAGTCACATGATCTTATACCAAACCTGAATAGCTAATAGCTGCGTGTCTACCCCTATGCTAATATATATTCTCTTTGATGTTCGGTGAGCAGAAATACATGTGTGAGCCAGTGACATTGTGCCCTACAATGAAGAGATGGTTCTGTATAGTGTAGCTAGTCACGGCTTGTTGGTTGTTGTCTTCCAGTCCTGAATTTATGAAAGATTCACTGCACCATTATAGTCCAATACAGTTGGCAGCACCCTTGTCATTAATGCACTGTTCCCCACTGCAGCTGACTCTGGTGGTGGAGTTGAGGTACTCTCATTGCAACCATATCAAGGTAGCATGTGACAAGCCCAGTGACTGTGTAACCATGGAGAGTTCCCCTGCATCAGGCACTCACAATGTGTGACCAACTAAATATGCTGAGGCAGCATGTCTTTCTCATCCTATGCTGTCATATCAACAGCCACCTTTAGGTCTGATGTCAAACTATTTTATTCACTGTGGTGACTCTCTCCAACACAACAGCTAACTCATATTCAGTTGCTGTAGAGTGTATTTGGTAATCACACAAATTTCCTGCATTTCTCTCCTTCTTTTTGTGTCAGATTTTGTATACAATATTTTATGGAAAAGTACCAGGACATTAGAACCTGTCTGCAATAAATTGTTCATCCACTGCCACTGGCTTGAGGCAAGTAGTTGAAGGTAGTCATAGTGTTAGGATGTAATCCACAGTAAAGTAATAATAATAAAACATGGCTTGGTGGTGCTGATTATAGTTCCAAAGATCAAGGGTTTGATCCCTGGTCAATCCTAGGATTTTTATCTGTCACTTACCACTTCTTTCATCTCTGAAAATGTTTGTTTATGTGAAAAATGCCAAGTGACACTGTGGTTCAGAATTCACATTAACCTGTAGGTGTCCTTTTAATGAGGCTGGGTCACTCAGCTCAAAGTTCAGATGAAAGCAAAGGCATACCATCAATGATCATGTATACATGATCTGGGATACCACCCTTAGCAGGAACATGCCTAGTAAAGCACTGTGGTGTTCAAAACAATCTTCATGTTGATTACAGCTTTACTTGATGATAAAATAATAGTAGTAATAATAATAATAATAATAATAATAACATGAGACTTAAAGGTGGATAGTCATGGTTAAAGTTACTTGCACATCTAAATGCTTTCATTCATAAATCCACATCAGATTCCATCAGACACATAATATTGCATTCACTGCTTTGTCTTTCTTTCTGTGAAATTTTTATCCATTACTAAAGAGAAAAATCTCTACAAATGAGTACAGCCCATTCCTCTAACTTTCCTCCATGTTTACTCAGGATTTAATTTTTTATACTACTAATTTTATTTGAAATTTAAAGGAATAAGTTTTAAAAATTATTTTATAAGTGAAGATTTCAGGACTCCAATTTTGAACCTAGATTATGCCAAAAAGGCTATATATTACAGGTTTATATAATAAATCAAGTTCCTACTGAAATTCAAATCATAGGTAACTGATTATAGTGATCAGCTAATCCTATTATGGCATACTATTTTGGAAAATAGCAGTGAATATAAAAGCAGACCTTATGTATTTCAAGCAGTACTTTGTTTTTGCAGCACTTATAAGTACAGTCAATAGTGTACTTTGAGGGAGATGGTTGTCCTTCTTGAAGACCTTTTTCAAAATAGACTGTTTGTAATTTAAAACTTAATCAGAAAAACTTTGGGTAAACTAGTAATAATGCCAAGCTTTTTAACTTGGCACCATCTTTCTTCAAACAAGCTACTGATATTTCTTGGTTTAAAAAGTAGCTTGTGATTCTTGTCTCTGCCTGTGTGTGCAAGAATCATTAGAGAATACTGAATATGTTCCTTTCTATCAGATTACAACTGTGGTGGATAATGAATTTAATCTAGATATTTGCCTTCTGCAGGTAGTGTTCTATCAGTTGAGCTATTTGCAGTACCTCATAGGTTAAGTCAAAGCTTCAGTGAGCTGGTATACCTTTTTTCATTTCTCCATATTCAACAGAGTTTCTCCTACATATCTTACAGGACTATATAACATTTTTATTGACACCCCTTATTAATTATTTAGCCTGTTCTATAATAATTTCTGAATAGCTCAAGTCTTCCTAGTATAATTATAGGTAGTCATTCAAATTGTGTAAATTATGGCAATTGATTGGTACAGAATTTTTTTCATTCTTCTTTGGCTTCCGATTGTGACAAATGACAGTGACTGTCTCTCCCTGTAATAAGCCAACCTGATCTTAAGTCACAGACCTAAGTGACCCAAAATAATCTACGCAACAGAAAGATTTCTTGTCAATATGGCACTACAACGGTCATTTAAAGAGAAAGACTCACTTTGTCACAACCTAGGGGGCTGTTTCATAATGAAACTGTCAATGGGATGTTAAACCCAAATCTTCCTTCCTCCATTTCTTCAGACTGAAACTATCACTCTTCTTAGATCATTTGCTGAAAGGGGTACTCCTGGGAGGTAAATATTGAAGCTTTGTGTCAGGTCGTGAAATATACTCATATTATATATCATTTTCCACAAGAGACAATAACTCAAGTTTTCTCCAAGCACAAAATTGGAGTGTCGTAGGAGAATTATTTCTAGTGTACTCTTTGCTTCACACTAATAGTTATATTCTGTGACCATCCTGTAGGTTGTGGCTAATCTACTCTTTGCCATATCCTTACACCTTTGGGTGTTAATCTAGAAAAATATGTGGGAGTGCTGCCATGCAAACACAGGAGAGAAATATTAGCAGATTCTAGCTTTAAATCAATTAATGATGCATACTCTGGTGGCTTGAATGGTAGAGTGTTGCTCATGAAATGGTACAGGTCTCAGCACAAACGCTGATTTGCTATATACATGGTCTGTTCAAAAAATTCCAGACCACCAATGCTGTGTTGGAGCAAAGTATGGTTGGCATCCCTGCACACACCTGTTTAATGTGTAACTGTTGGAAGTTTCAGTGCTGTACATCTGTTAGTATTGTTCAGTGCTGTATTGAGTAGAACACTGTGAATTTTGAGGTGGAGGAGTTAGAAGGGCAATGTGTCTTCATTAAATTTTCCGTGAAACTCTAGAAACCCTTTACAGAGACATACCAAATGATGCAGGAAGCCTACAATGACGAGTCCTTAAGCCATACTCACAATGGCTCACATGATTTAAAAATGGCCAGATGAAAGTTAAAGATTACCCTTGTTCAGGATGCCTTTCGACATCTACTGATGACGCTCATGTCAGGAGCATCAACAAAACTGTGCATGCCAATCAAAGGTTGACCATCTGAGAGATTGCAGAAGAATTTAACATTTCAGTTGGAGCATGTCATGAAATCCTGACACAGCATCTTGGAATGCATCACGCTGCCGCAAAGTTCATACCATGGCTCATGTGTCAAGACCAGAAAGACCAGCACCTCACAATCAATGAAAACCTTTTGGATCACACAAATAAGGATGAGATAGTCCTTAAGAGAACTGTAACTGCTGATGAGATGTAGGTCTATGGTTATGATGTTGGAACCAAGGTTTAATCTTACCAATGGGTTGGGAAAGGTTTTCCAAGACCAAAAGAAGCTCATCAGGTCAGGTCAAATGTCAAAGCTGTGCTGATAGTTTTCTTTCACTTTGATGGATTAGTTCATCATGAATTCATGCCACAGGGACAAAATGTTAATCAATGATACTGTCAGGACATGTTGCAACACCTACAAGAAAATGTGAGAAGGAAACGTCCTGAAATGTAGTGAGACAATTCATAGCTCTTGCATCATGATAACGCACCTGCACATTCATCCCTGTTGGTGCATGAATATTGAATAAAAAATGAAATCACTGTGCTGCCACATCCCCTGTACTCTCCAGACCTGGCCACTGCAGACATTTTTTATTGCCAAAGTTGAAAAACCCATTGGCTGGGTGAAGATTTGCAATGATAGATGAGATAAAACAACATTCACAGACAGCACATTGCACGATCCAGCAAGAGGCATACCAAGACTGCTTCTGGAAGTGGAAATAATGTTGGGAGTGATGTATCAATTTTGGAGAAGAGTATTTTGAAGGAGACTGTACACAATAAGTAAAAGGTAAGCGCAAGAAAAATTGTGGACAAAGTTCTGGATTTTTGAACAGACGTTGCAGTTTTAATTAATGACAGATTTTTATTTTGGTAGGCCATTACCTGCAGAGCAAAAGTTTGGCTTTGAAATTTAGGAAAATGATAGCAAAAAGTTAAACAAAAAGTGAAGTTTCAGTTGCCTCTATAGATGTTCATAATAATTATTGCATATGTGATTGAAATGGGGTGTATTGGTTTATGGTGTACAATGTTTGGTTTATGTAACAATACAGTTGCAGACTATGAAAATCACTGTATTATTAAGATAAACGCTGTGGCAAGAAACATTTTGTTGTTTAAATTGTTCCTGAGTGGAATAAACATTTCATGTTTACTCGTAGTATTTTTAAAATATTTTCATTATGTGAAGTTCAGAACTCGAACATTGATTTCCCAAAGCAGTTCAATGCAACACATAGTAATTCTCAAGAGAATAAACATCAAAGTTTTCTGCACATCTGTAATACCCTGAAGTAATGCTGTGTTTCTGATGGTGTGAGTGGCTCTGTAGTAGTATGCTTGTCTACCAAGTGAGTGGGTTGGGCTCAATTCTCAGTTGTGGTAAGATTTTAAATGAAAGTGCACGTTACATGAGTATGTGCATGAAGCATAAAATATATAAAGATGAAAAAAAATTCTAATGTGTTTCTTTAATTTAAACAATCTTTTTTAACAATCTTTTACAAAAGATTGGTAATCAAGAATTTATATTTGCAATATAATTGGATTTTTTTGTGTGCTATGTTATTAGAAACAAGGAGAGGTGAATTTTTCATAAAAATGAAAATTAGATATGTGTTAATTAGCATACATCTGATGAATTTTAATTTAAATGATGCAGGTACTTGAACTGAACAAAAACGAATGAAAAAAAGTCATGGCTGAAATGAGACACGAGCCAGATGAGACCAGTCTACTGATTTTTTGCCCTCTTTATGTATTTTACACTTTATGGAAATGCTAGTAGAACATGGGCCTCTGTTCAAAAATTTACATCAGCCAGGAATTGATTCCAGGACTTCTGTGTGGCAGGGGATCATCCTACTACACAGCCATATTGCCAGTTGGCAAAAATGGACGTTACTGTAAGAAATTAAAAATTGTTGGAAAACTTCAAATTCAGTTTTCTCAAGAATTTTAGAGAGTGCAATGGAAGTGCTTTGGTTGATTGATATTTGAGTTCTGAACATCACATGAAAAAAAATAAAAATAAAAATAAAAAAAATACAAGAGTCCGATTGCTATGTAGTCTCCTTGTGAGTTAAAAATTTGAGTGAATATTAGAAAGAATGGTCTTCTCATGCTATTGACAGCATCAAATGTAATCATTACTGCAGAAATCCTCTTCTCCTATCCTATAATGTTTTGTCATCTGTACCCAGTTTTGTGATCCTTTCTAATAATTTTCACAGATCTGGGCTAATCTATAAGGGACAGTCAAATTAAAACAAGACAGATGAGAAAAAGTAAGTAAGCCATGTATTATGTAATTGTCAATACATTTATCCCTGAGTGAGAAAAGGCGGTCAATGCCTTCATGGGAAATGTTTGTGGTTGCCTACTGAACGATCATTGTTCCCAGGCATACACCTCTTCATGTGAAGCAAATCAGTGGCCACCAATGTCTGACTTCAGTGCTCCAAAACTGATGAAAATCACATGGGAAGAGATCAGAACTATATGAAGGACGTGTAATGGCTTCCCAGCAAAGTACTTCAACATACATGAAACAACCTCTGCAGCATGTGGATAGGGTCACATGTTGCAAAGGTTGTTTTGACTATGCTGCAGATGTTTTGCTGGGAAGCCTTTAACATCCTCTATAAAGTATCAATCGCTCTGCATCTTATTTCCATATTTTTGGAGCCCTGGGCAGTGCATGGTTCTGCAGGCAACTGCAAACTTTTTCCATGAAGGCATTGACTATATTGTCTCACAGTGACATAGATGTATTAATAATTGTGGGGATTACTTCTGAAATAATAAACAATTTACTTACTTTTTCCATCTTTCTCATTTTCATTTGACTACCCCTTATTCAATAACGAATTCTTCGCCTACTCTCTGAATTGTTTAATGATACCTTCTAGTAAGAGTCTGGTTAGCTCTTCCTACTACATAATAATGTGATTGGGATGGAATGGTACTCTTTAGTGGGGCCATGTATTGCATTGAACATTTCCAAAAAGGAAAAGGTATGTGCTGGATTGAGACTCTAACACAGGCGCTTGCCTTTTGTTGGAGACACTCTCCCAATTTAGCTACCTGCTTACTATAGTGGTCAACTCAGAGCTTCAGTTTCTTATTAGCTCTCCTTCATACATTTGAAGGAAAGAGAAAGAAGGTTAGAGTATATTTCTGCATTGTCACCAATGCCATTAGAAATGGAACCTCCAGTTTGGGAGATGGCGTGTCATCCCAAAATGCATTTATGAATGGTTTAGTTGACAGCACACTGACTCTCAAAAAGTGAGATCTAGTTTAAAATTTTGCACTGGTACTTATTTTTTATAGTAATGAAAAGTTTCTTGTTGCTAAAATTATCAATTCAGTTCTCATTTATTTCATTTCAGTCACTGCCAAAATCTGGTAATCACACTGCGTTTCAGTTTTTTCAGACAGCTTCCGTTGCACACTATATTTCTTATGCATATAGTAACAATGGAAAATTGATCACAGCAAGCAGAGGATGCTATGCTATTTTAAAAGTTTTGTTAATTTTTCACCATAATTATGATACATGTCCAGAGCAGAACTCTTGACTCAGTATTGGACAGCACAACTCGATAAATTTCTGCTTAACATCAAACCTATATGCTTTCTGAACTTTTGTGGAGCTGCTAGTTGTTCCACAAATTATGCCCTTTGTAAGGGTATTTTTTCTGTTTATCTGTGCATCCTTTAGCTCATGAGGTCTCCTGTACCACTTATTAATTTAATTATATTTTAGGTATTATATCAATCACATAAACAAGCTACATTCCTTCCCTTTTTACTATGGAAAATCAATCTTTACATTTTTAAAGGATGAGTTCTTGGCAGTTGAAACAATAGATAGAATGCAAGCTTGTTGTTTTCATGATTGCACATACACTGGATTTGAAATATATTATCTGCTTTAACTTTTGGCTTATTCAAATCAAAAAATATGGATAACATAATTAATCATTGAGTTCGGAAGTCAGTCTTTGTCAACAGAAATAGTTCAACATTGCAGTACTATGGCTTTCAAAACAATGAACAATGTACATGCTGGAAATGAAAATCAAATCTCTTACTGTAAACGTGAATGTTATTCAGATACTAATGACCTTCCTCCACATGTGCACAGAAATGGGTAGCTATTTTTCAGGTCATCCAGTAAATATGAGTGCCTGAAAGTTTCATATAAATTTGAATTTTACATAAACCAAAGCTTCAAATATAACTTGAACTCTCTTCTTCCCTATATCAATGACTGTTGCATTAACATCTCTTCTGATGTTCCTTAACCATAAAGAAATCCTCTTTGTCCTTTGAACTCAATACAAAGGAAATTTTTTAAAACTTTATTACTTTAATGCTGTGCTTCATTTGAGTCATCCAGGGTTTGGTTTACTTCGTTCTTAATTTTTTGTGCTCTAATATAGTGATAAATTCTCATTATGCTTACACCTCATCCCAAAAGGTCCCTATCCCCTTCCACCCTGTTTTGCCATAGTCAACTCATTATGACCATTTTTATCATATTTCTGTTTAACTTGAAACTAATGTTTTTCTTAATTTTTCTGGTCATGGGGAACACTCCTATCTTTTGTATTTATGATCAATTATTTTTTATTAATGCAGGAAACTGGGAATAAATTTTGATAACAAAAGAAAGCTTTGGTAGTATCAAGCCTTTTTCTGTATTGTATAGCAATATCTTCTCCATCAAAATGATTAACTGTGATTTGCTAGTTGTCTGGACTCCAGCCAAATTGTGACATTGTCAGTCATGTGCTGATAAATGCAGTTTAAATCAATTCTCAACATGGTTGGACCCATCATTTTATAAACATTTATTTTTCCTATCACTAATAACAGCTCTTTTATAATATTAATTCCATCAACACTGTCTTCTTATCATTGATCCAGTGACCAGTGAGATCTTCATAAATTCAGGCCCCACTGAATCTTAGAACATCAGAACTTCATACACTGCTTAATTATGTTTTTCCATAAACTTAGAGTGCACCATGATTCTGGAGTTGTCATTTATTTAATGATGAAATACTCAGTATGCTCAGTAACAGCTGATTTGCTTGGTTGCTTCAGTCAGATCTGTTTCTGGTGTTCCTTATGTACTCTCTCAGTTGACCAAATAGCAGGTCCCATGTTAAACATGCCACATTTAATTACAGTAGTGGGTTTTCTCATACCTAGAATACTCATCCATTTTAATATTTCCAGTGTGTTGAAAATTTGCAGTTTATATGCTTAGAAATGAGTAACATATTTTAAAGTGTGTTTAGTGTCTCATTGTGGATATTTAGTAAATCACTACTGGTAATGTCATGTGCTGTTAATTATTGTTGTATAATGTGAATGACAAAACTTGGTTTTATATTATAAGTGTTTGAGTCAATAACAAGAATTTCAAAAACAATATAGTATTTTTGTTAAGAATTTTGTTGACAGGGAACCAGCATGTTTATTAAATTTCTTAAAGTGTTTATTAATGAGTCTGTCAACAGCTGCAGTACTTATATTAGGTGATTAGTTTCAAACCTTAGAGGGTCATTTTCAAGCCTAGCCTTCTGAGACTGCATTGACAGTGCATGATCTTAATAATAAACATCAAAATGGCAACACATGCTTTACAAAATGTTTGCATAATGATTGTCACAGTTGTCACAGTCCACACATGCCTCTTAGCAAGTCATAATCAATCATTTTGACTTGCTAAAAGGCACATGTGGATTGTGGCATTCATCTTGCAAACATTTTACAAAGAATATATTGGCATTAAAGAAATTGAAAAAATACATTTATTTAAAAAGGCAGCTAAAAAGTAGGTGTTATACAATACATTTTATTCATTGAAGGATGACTTAGGTAAAACAGAGCAGGGATTCGATAAAAAAATGTTATACAAATAAATAATAATAATAATAATAATAATAATAATAATAATAATGATTATAAGACATCCAACATTCCTCATAGCACCTTAACTTTATGTTTTTTCCCCTTCTTCTTTCCTTTCTAGAAATGCTTACCCCCAAGCTATGCATAGCACAATACTAACACCTCTTCCTCTTTCTGAGCTCAACATCACAATGTGTGTATAGTGTGTGCAGTGGCTGATAGTGAGATATGAGTGTACAGTGTGGCATTACATTATTTAATAAGTTATTTGTAAGAAAAGTATTGTATACCAGGAGGTAAATCTAATTATTGTGTCTAACTAGAATTCTGTAAATATATGTGTATACGAATTAGCTTTTTTTAAAATTGATCTAAACTTGTAAATACTCTGACATGCCCTATATCCTTGTAAAAAGATATCTACGGATGAATAAAGCTACTACTACTACTACTACTACTACTACTACTACTACATTGATGTTTATTATTAACATCAGGCAGTGTCAGTGCAGCATCAGTAGGGCAGGCTAGAGAATGAACCTGAAAATTTGAAACTATTCACCCAATATAAGTTCTCCAATGATTGACAGAATCATTAATAAACACTTTAAAAATATAGTATAAAATTTTCCTATAGACTGTGTTGGCACAGAAACCAAATTCATACATGAAAAATTAATAAACAATTGTTAACAACATTGATGTTAAAAGTATCGTACATCAAGCCAAAACGATTATTGTAGTTGTTATGACTGGCTCATCATCAGGCTGCTGGGCAGCACTTCCCATTATCTTCTTCTACTTTCATTTATTATCAGTTTTGTAAAGAGTTACAGTTTCTTAACTAAAATTTTGTATAATATACTTACACATTCTGTATTCCATTCACACAACCAAGAAGCTTCAATAACTGTTCAGTACATTTGTTTTTTATATGACATGAAAAATAAAACCTCCAGTGTCATAAACGAAAACTAAAAATTCAATAATCTTTTTGGTGCAGTTTCAAATTCATAGATGAGAATGACTATTGCAGTGTTACTGTTTGGGATGCAACTGGTGTTACTTCTGATCTGAAAACATGTTCACTGATATTTGTGATTAGAAGAAACCTCAGATTTCTCTGTGGTAATACTGCATGAAAAACCCATAAAAATCTGAATCAGTGTTACAAGTTTGGGAACAACCTTGCATAGCTATGATAATTTTCATAAATAGATTGTGGAGATAAAGGTGACAGTAACAAACAAGTATCCTAACAGCTTTGTATTATGACTTGTATCAGCTACAGTTTATGAAATGATGAGCTATTACACTTCAAACTTATTGCTTAAGTTGGCTTTCACTTTCCATGATAAGAATGTACACAAAATTTTCCTTTTATAAGAGCTGTTCACTGTGATATGGCAAAATGTAGCTTTTACAGATGTCAATTTTTAAGTGTAATTTAAGTACTGGAATCAAATATGCAACATACCCCCATAATGACTATCACTTCCTTTACCAAACGTACATGTGTGTGTGGTTTCGCTGTGTATGTTTAGGTATGATTGTGGATAAATGTCAGAAATGTCAGTGGGAGGTGGGAACAGAGAAAATGTTATGTATTTTGTATAATTTACTTTATTTGACACATGTCACTAACAGAATATCTTTCAGGTGAACATAAATGTTTGTGTAGTTTTTATATTCAGACAATGTTTTATTTTCAGCATTACACAACAATGCTGTTACTCCATATTGATTCTTAATTAGAGTCTTTTAATGTTATAGAAAAATTTTGCCTGGTATAATGATGACTGATTAGAATTTAAATGCACTAGAGATGAAAAGAATAGACTTCCTTCTCTGTATTTCCTTATTTCTTTTTGCATTTGGCATGATTGTGACTTACAGCTGCTTTGCAGAATGCAGTATTGCATTGCTTGTGTTTATAACATCCTTGCTTAGATCAGTTTCCCTATGTATTTCTCATACATGTTACACCTCAACTGTAAATACAGCAGAATGGTTGCTAAATTGGTTGCCAGTAATTTGCTTTAGTTATTAAATATATGTACTGGTACACAGTATTGTTAAATATATATTTTGAGAAATTTTCCAGCTGAATAGTTTAGCATTGTGCTACACAAGCCATAAACTTCCTAGAGAACTACTGTTTTCTTATGCAACAGAGTATGTACATATACTGTAAATTTTGAGAATTTTTAAGAAACAAGTTATGTGTCATTATTATCTACAACATAGAGATATATAAACCGTGGACCAACTGTCAGAATTCTCCTAAAAATGTTGCTTTAAATTTGATTCAAATTACCACTAAGACATTGCAGTACTCTGTCCTATGGCAAAGTCATTAATCTGAATAAACAAGGACATGCTAACAGTCAGTATAAGTGTTTAATCCTTTAACAACTATTCGGTTTGTTAAATATATGTCCAGGTGTCACAATACAGGCATGCTTATAATTAATAAAATAAAACTATTGCATTATAAGAACTAGTTGTTTTATTGTGGTGTTATTAAGAAACAAAATAAATAACTCCTTGACAGTACACTTACAATCTGTTGGTGTAAATATATTTACAGTAAAGAAATAATGTTCATCTTTATTGTATCTGATAGAATATTTTAATTTACAGATGTATTATCTTGCATTTGAATAATGTATTCTGTTATCAGCCAGAAAAAAGACCTGCAAGAACTTTGTTTCAAGATGATTTTCAAAAATTATTTAGAAATTTGTAGCTGCTTCATAAGAAAAAATTTATGAGTGTACTGCAATTTAAATATACCTACTTAAGCAATATAATACTAACTGGGCCTTCCTTAATCTTTGTTGTGTTTATATTTTACAGTATATAATGAATCTTTAATAGGAAAATATGAAGCTGGTTGTAATAAACGACTTCTATCAAGCAATGACAAGGCACCTGCATTGTTTACTAGCATTCTTTCTCATGCCCATTTTACGAGTATAAATCACAACATACAATGCCAAACAGTGGAAACACCAGGTTGGAATATCAACAGTATTAGGAAAAAGAGAGATTGCTACTCACTGTAAAGAAGATCTGTTGAGTTGCAGACAAGCAAAACGAAAATACTGCTAGACTGTTTCACATAATAGCTTTTCGCCAAAGCCTTGTTTAGCAAAGAAAACACATACATTTACACACAAGCACACCTCACGTACACTTGACTACTACCACCAGCAGCACCAACCAAAATGTAAATGTGATGTGAATAGCAATCTGGAGTGGGAGTGGGGATGGGTGTGGTATAGCAGGGCATGGATGGGGGGAGAGAAGAGTGCTGTCTGGCAGGACATTCTGGGACTAGATACTGCCAGATGCAGCATCAGGAGGTGGGCTGTGTTGGAAAAAATGGGGACCAGAAAAGGAGAGTAGAGGAAAAGGAGAGGGGCAGGGAAAGGAAAGGATGGGAAGGTATGTTGGTGGAGGGTGGCACACAAAGAGAATGAGGGAATATGAAAAAGGCGGAGGTGACAGGACAAGGGGCCAGAAACTGTTGGGTGGAGGGTGTGGGGACAGTAGGTTACTGTAGGTTGAGGCTGGGATAATTTTGGGAATGGGGAATGTGTGCAGTTCAGAAAGGCTAGTGGTGGAGGGGAGGATCCAGATGGCCTGTGTTGAATCACAGGGTGGTCTATTTTGATCCTGGCCCCAGTTTGGTAGTGGCCATTCATTCTGGTGGACAACTGGTTGGTAGTCATACCAATATAAAAAGCTGTGCAATGGACGCTGGTATATAACACAGCTGCTTTCATAGGTGGCCTGGCCTTTGATGGGGTAAGATAAGCCTGTGACAGGACTGGAGGAGGAAGTGCTGGGTGAATGGATTTGTCAGATCTTGTACCTGGGTCTTCCTCAGCGATATGATACCTATGGCGAGGGGTTGGAGCTGGGAGTGGCATAGGAATGGAATGGGATGTTGTGGAAGTTAGGTGGGCGTTCCACTTTAAGATCTTGGATAGGATGTCTCTCATTTCAGAGCATGATGATAGATAATTAAAGTGGATGTAGATCAGTTGTTACAGTCAGGGGTGGTATTGGATGATGAAGGCACTGTTTCGTAGATGGCTCTTAGGGCTGGTGGGAGGACTGGGGGTGTGTGAGGAAATGGCTTGGTAAATCTGTTTGCAGACTAGTTCCAGGAGAACTGCTAAGGTTTCACCAAGGTCTTTACAGACAAGCACCATTCTGCAAACAGATTTCCCATGCTATTTCCCAACACACTCCCAATCCTCCCACCATCCTCCAAGAGCCAGCTACAAAAGAATGTCCCTTTCATCACTCAACAATTACCTCCTGGACTGAAACAACTGAACCACATCCTTTGTAATGGTTTTGATTATCTATCACCATGGCCTGAAATGAGAGGCATCCTACAACATACAGCTGAACATAATATGCTTGATTTCAATGGCTGCTTCACAACTCGGACCATCTGGACCCTCCCCTCCACCACAAGCTTTCCTGAACTGTACAAATGGGAGTCACTTTTACAACATATTCTCCACTTTCAAAAGTGTCCCAACCTTAACCAATGGTAACCTACTTTTCTCACACCCTCCACCCAACAGTTTCCACCCCCCTGTCCCTAAGTTCCTTCCTTTTCACATACTTTCACTCCCTTTATGTGCTGTCCCCTGCCAATGTACCCTCCTGTCCTTTCCCCTTCCCTACTCCTCTCGTTTCCCAATCCTTATTTTTTCTGGTCCCCATTTCATCCCCCTCATCTCCACCTCGCAATGCTGTGTTTGGTGCTGTCTAGTCATTGCATGTTCTGCCAGACAGTGCTCTTCTCCCTCCCCATCCATAATGTGCTATCCCTCCCCCTTGCCCATGCCACTCCAGATTGCTATTCACATGACAGTCACATTCTGATTGGAACTGCCAGGGGTATCAGTCATGTGTGCATGAGGTATGCTTGCTTATGTGAATATGTGTGTGTTTTGTTTACTGAAGAAGTCTTTGGCTGAAAGCTGTATGTGTAACAGTCTTTTTATTGTGCCTGTCTGTAACTCAACAATATACAATTCATCACATTGGTAGAATGAGAGTACTATATTGTAGTACTAGTGATTTCATGGCTTATGATATAAGGAAGACAATCAGAAGGATCTCAATTCAAACCAAAGGCACACTCTCCATTCACTATATAATTGTTTTTAAATCTTTAATAAGTTGTGTCACTGGGTATCACTGCAAAGCTGATATATTTTTCCTATTAACTGTAATTGATTTTCAAACTTATTCATGTTTACAAAAAATTGATGTTATGCTCATATGGTGTAACACACAGAGATGGCCACATCAACCAGCTTGGAGTGGTTCCAAGTAAGCACACCAGGTAGACTTGGTGTAAATTTTAGATTGTTTCCCAGATCCATGTAGGTGCAAGTGTCAGGCTGGTTTTCCATCTCCACTTCATAAATACAGTACACAAACAGTTAAAACGTGAGTAAACACTTGAGTAGAGTTTGCATATCTCCCAGAGAGATAGCATATATGATATTTCTTTACTTAGATGAAGTTATCATTAGATTGTGAGGACTCAGACATGGCATGCCAGATATGGTGTACACTCTTCAAACAGTAAAACACCAAAGTCTGTGAAAAATTTTAAAATTTTTGTGCAGTTCCCTTTAGGAAATTAGTGACAAAAATTTTATGTAATTTGCTTTCTGTGGATTTCTAACTGATATAATTCTGAAGTAGAAAGCTACTTTTTCACAAATTATAATTTTGATAGATCAGTTTCACCTGCTGTCTCATCTTCTTGAACAAATTTGTTGCAGTTAAATCAAAAACATTCTACTTCCTATGGAAGTCTAAGGAAATTTGTGTCATGATTTTTATACAAATCTAATAAAGAAGTGCTGTGCTACATTTGGTAGAGATTTCTGTCAAAGTATGTATTTTGAAAATTATTTCAATTTGTTAAAACAAAGCAATCATCTACCCAAACGTTGCTTTGAACACCACAGTGCTATAATACTTTTGATTATAGTGGAGGTGGTATGCCCTTGACTCTCTCAGTCCTGTGAACAAACTCACCCACTATATTACTGTAGGTACTTAACAAAGAAATATATTACTGAACATAATTAAATTTATGTCCTCTTTCATATAACATATTCAAAGAATGTATGCATATTCTTAAGTATTATCTTTTCTGTGCTCCACATAATATTTCTGTATACAGTTAGGCTTGCATGTTTGGTTAAGGGGTTGCTTTAAGAAGCTGTACAGCATTCTAATAATGAAGCAAATGAGTAAATCAACTGTGCCATTTAAAGTGGAAATCTACAGCCAGAGTCACTATGATATATCAAAAGAAGTATTATACTACACAAGAATGCACATAAAGTAATAGTTTGTGTCTATAAACGTACCTGAAGCACTCTTGTCAAGGTAGCTTAAAAGCATTATTTTCTAACCTTGAAATAATTCTGAAACATAAACTGGTGCTTTACTATAGATTTGTTTAACTTGTTGCACTGTAGCTTGCTTGTTGATATAAACCTCTACATTCTGTGTGTAATATGAAGATACTGATACTTGTAAACCACTGTATGACATTCAACATTTCTCTCTTTCTTTGCATGTAAACATCTTGCTTCTTCAGTAATTTAACAGATGTTTATTATGTCTTCCATTCAAAACTCTACTGATGACTTAGAAGTATCTTGTTTACATTAAGCCTATCTGGAAACTCTCCATTCTATATCACTTTATAAGCTATATCTTGGTTTCTTTCATGTCTGATGAATTTTCAGTCATAGTAAATCAATAATTTCCATCTGGCATACACATAATTGTACCATTATTATGATATATTGAGCTCGGTATTTTCAGTGGATATATACTTCTATTATTTGTGCAAATATTGTAAGCTGTTGGAATTAAAATGGCACAGTGTGCTACTTTTGACACTAGTTGATGTCTACAGTTCTTCTGTTGGAGTTGCTGATAGTGCAGGATATTGTATTCTTTTAATCTATGTATATAGTTGTGAACTCAGATCTATATATTAACAGTTTATTGTAAAATTGATGTCTTCTGCAGTGTGCACAGTCCATGAAAGATTATCAGTGTTGCTGTATATTTATGCAGCATTTTATCTGCAAGAGACTCCCATATTCAACACGAGCATTGTTGAATCTGTGCACAGTGAGTAAGGTCATCCACATCAGAATATGTATGACAGTGTATTTTGCATATCAATACATTATGTGAACTGTGACATAATTTCTACTTCAGGAAACTAATGATTTAACAGTATCATTGATCCTTTACCATTATGAAGCAACAACAACTGTATTTGAACTGCAGCTTTCCTAATTACTCTCATGCACAAGAATAAAACACCTACAGAGTACTGAAAATCAACATACCAGTTTGAAAGGAGATTATTCTTCCAATGTGAACAGTGCCATAATTTTAGCTATTATCTCACTTTTAAAACAGAAACAGTTTTTTGTAGTTTCTGCGACATTTTTGCCTCCTTGCCAAGCTTGGAAAACTGAATGCCATGTACATGATGTACCCCAATTACAAACACTGCCATTACATTTGTAACTAAAATATATTTGCACCAGTATTTTAACAGTGTGTCAGAACTTAGCCAAACATCATCTGTCTCACTGGCTACACTCTCAACACACTAAAGTATTAAAAACTCAACAGTCCTCTGTTGAAACCAAACTTTCAGTCCTATGCTGAAATTGTGTGATCAAATATGTAACAACTACATTCTGACGTTTAGTGTATCACATACATACTATGCCTGTAAAATAGAATCAGAACAATAAATCTTGTAAAGAATAGAGCACATAAGTGTTCCAAAAGTTTAAGCTTTTCTCCATATGCCTATTACACACAAGACTCACTTGGAGTAATGCACTTAAGTAGTGGCTTCATACAAGTATTGTCTTTCTGTTTTTGCTTACTGTTGCTTGTGTGTACAGTTCCACAGACATTTTACACCAATACGATGTATTTTGGTTATCACTTCAACGTGCAATGTAATGAAAATGAACAGTGATCATGCAGAATATTGTAAGCAAAATAATGCAGGTTTTCTTCCTTCTTAGTCCATATCATTGTCTACAGAAAGTACGGTATGAGCAATACGATATAAATGATCTTACAAACAGGTGCTACATCATGTATTTATTCTTTCTCAAGGTGTCTACTTTTTGTAGTGAGCATTAGTTGCCAAAGAAGAGTTGTCTCATTTGAAGCTAGATTTCTGTGTTTATGTTCTTCTGGCACATGAAAGCCCTTAATTCTTCTGTTGCGCATAAATATAACATTATGTGGCACTCCTGTGGTGTTAACTTTTAAATGATTGTGTACTTTAATGCTTCATACCCATACTGTTTGTCATCACTTGATTTAGTTTACATTTCTTTAATTTACTTCAGCAACAGCTTTTAAATATTCCTTAATCATAGGTTCTTTCTTCCAGCTGATACATACTATCAAATAGAAAGGAAAACAAACTGATTTTACACTAGAAACATCATAATTGCTTTCTACATTTGAAACACCCTACTACAACTTTGTGTTTCATTAAACAAACCCAAAGGAATAATTTTAATGTTTGTGTACGTTTTAATGTGTTTAATAGTTTTTGAAAGTTGGCTCTTTTCCAAGATTCCTATCAGCTTTTGTGTCATGTCTCCATTATTATGTATCCTTAAATTTTGCTTTGTAAATGCAACATTGCTGCTGACACGTTATTTAAGAGCTCTGTAATTTTCCATTCAGTAGGGTATAAGGAGACAGCTTCATTCATACTCGTATACTTTGCATGTTTCTCTTTGTGGTCCTAATTGTTTATGTGTGGCACATTTGCCAGTTTTATTATAATAGTTTCCTTTTGATGAGCAGGACTGATACTTTTAAGAGTGTCAGACTACTTCATACAATCAGTTGCAGAGTTAGATGTTTGCCTCATAAACATAATAGATAATGTTGGGAAGTCTGACAATAAAATTCTGTCTGTTTGGTGAATAAATGTTTGCAAAGTACACAGACTTGTGTGAATTGTGCCACTGCTCATCCCCTGTAGTTTTTTTACAGTCATTAATTTTATACACTGCATAAATACTAACATCCAGTTATGGTTCTCTTATATAACAGAAGTGGAGCACATCTTGTGCATAAAGAAGAAATGAACATACAATACATAATACACTCTTGGTTCTACATAATTATAACTTCTTTACATTTATAAATAATATTATTGTTGCCTTTATATATAATAAACTTAAGCAAACAGAAAATGAGAAATGGCACAATGAATTCACATTATGTACATAGAAATAAGTTATTTGTGGGATCAATAATATTTATATATACTTCAGCTAAATTATTTATTGATGGTTTTCAGGTGCTGAAGAAGAAAAGAAGGATGAAGAAGTAAAGGAAGAAACTGTATCAGAGTCAAAGGAAGAGATTGAGCCAGCTGTAGTGAAATCTCCACCTGAGCCAACTAGGGTGAAATCACCTGAGCAGATCATCATGCGATCTCCTGAACCAGTCAACTGGACTGTGCCGCTAGACACAGGAAAGACTTTCACTGTAACCCAAAATGTTCTTGAAGGTAGGGTTCCCTTCCTTAAGTTTATGTTCAGAGAAGTTTTTATGTCTATCATATCACTATCTCATCACATACTTTACTATCAGCTCCCAGTACTTAATACATTTCAGGGTGAGGTGTGCTGGAAATAAAGCAACTTGTTCAGACTGGTAGGATACTAGTGTTTCCTCAAATGCAATGATGAGATGCTGCTTCTTGCAACTAAACTGGCTGATGTGCAGAAGCTCTGGGAAAATTAAATTAATAGTGAAAGCTTCATCCTCCATTATGCAAGTGTTGTTCCATCTAAGTACATAATACTAACTTTGGTTATATGCATCAGAAACCAAATTAAATAGTGGAAAACTAAAATTTCACAGTATTGTGTTACAAAAGCAAATAACATTTAGATCAGTATCTTCCTCCACAAAGATCAATTTGGTGAGCAAGAGGATATATATAAGTGCTATATTGGACTCATACTGAGAGGATCTGAAATCAAATTCTTCTTTTTCCAGCATTATTTGAATTTTTATTGTTTTGCTGATTTATTATAGACAAATAAAATGTCATAGATAAATCCTTCCCACTGTGCAGTCATTTTACGTGTAAAATCTGACACTAAAAATTGGAATTTGTGGCATAATGAAATTTCACAGCACATCCTGATAGCATGGAGGCCTGAATACATGTTATGATTTCTGTCTTTTACAGAAATGGCTCTCTTACTAATATATCTGTGTCTGCATCACGGCATTTCTTAAATGTCCAGCCTATCACTGCTTACTTATTCGACACTTAGTTTTATTCATCCACAAAAGTACATGGTAACTTAACGGAAAAACTAAGCTGCTCCACTGACTTACTGTATAATAAAAATAAAAGGAGATTTAGGAAATGACTCATTCATAATGATGAATTAAATTATATTATACGATTATGTTTCCATTTACTTAGCTATAATATGCATATAAGGGGTCAGTGGAAGAAAGTGCTAATCCTCAATTTAGTAAGGATTAGACTCATTTGTTTTATCTGTAGTGTTTATGAGTGTATGACATGCTGGTAAGTAGTAGTTCCAACTGTGTCAGTAAAGAGTACTGTTTACTAGAGCAGTTGCATTTTTCTTATTGGTTTATCTTATTGTCTTTGAATTTGACCAAACATATAAAACACAATATTTCAAAATATGTTCTTACGGAGAGAGAAAAAAAAAACATGACTGTGAAATTGATGGCTTACAGAGTCAAGGGCTCCCTTTTCTGGCACAAGATAATATGAGAGGGAAAAATGCATTGCTGGATGCAGACAAAATGTGAAAACCTGAGAACTTAGAAATGAGAGAGATGGCAGTAGGCATGTCAGAGATAAGTGCAAATACCATATAAATAAGTAAAATGAGTGGAAAACTAACTACAAGACAAATGATTCAGAGATTAAAATTAATAAGTAAATAAAATGAAAAGAAAAGAGGATCAATACCCAAAAAATGATGAAAACTGAGATTAGATGGTGACGAGAACAGAGCACATACAATGTAAAGCGAGTTCCCATCAGGGAAGTTATGAGGAACTGTTGTTGTCAGGAGGAATCCCAGTTGTGTACGTGTCTGGCTCTGAGCATTATGTGACTTAACGTCTGAGGTCATCAGTCACCTAGAACTTAGAACTACTTAAACCTAACTAACCTAAGGACATCACACACATCCATGCCCGAGGCAAGATTTGAACCTGCGACCGTAGCAATCTGTACATGTCTAAATAAGCTCCAAAGTCCATAAAGTCCATATCATCATGTTTAAGATTATGCTCTAAATCGAAGTGCTGTGTGCTGTTAGTATATATTCTTTGACTATCCTTATTAACATGTTTGTGGTTGTTATACCAACATGAAAGGCATGTATTTTAGTATGTGACATAAGCTGTGTCACAGCTTTTTCTTCCATCAGTGGGATAGTTCTTTCAAGCAGCTGGCACATGAAGTTACTGGAGAGTGTAGAGAAAAAATCTTGCAGTGGTAAAAACTGTGGAGCAAGGAAACAGATTCACAAGGAGTGGCATGTGACAGCAAGATGTTATGATTTGGTGTGTAGAAGTAACTGTAAAATATTTAGGAGTATCTATCCAAAGTGTTTTAAAATGATAGGAAGTAATAAAATATGTGACAGGATAAGCAAATGCGGGATTGAGATTCATTGAAAGAACCTCAATGAAATGTTCTTCACTTACAAAAGAAATGGATTACAAAACTTTCATTCAACTGATTATTGAATATTGCTCCTCAGTCTGGGTCCCTACCAAGTAGGATGAATAGAGGAAATGTAAATGATCGAAAGAAGAGTGTTGACTTTAATAATAGGTTAACTTAATAAGAATGAGCACCACAGAGACAGTAAAACTCTGTTGATGGACACTACAAGAGTGAGACACTCATCATAAAGGTGTTTACTGTTAAAATTGTGAGAGTGTAGTTACTTACAAGAGTCAAGCAACATATTGCTTCCTTTCACACACATCTTGCAAAATGACTGTGATGGTAAAATCAGAGAAATTAGAGCTCAAATTGTGGCATACTGAGTGTCATTCTTCCCATACACTTTTTGCCAATGGAACAGGAGAGAGGAAATTGATAATGGCAACAGGATAAATGTCCACTGTAGGGTGTAACAGTATAAATGTAAGTGTAGAATTTTAAATAAAGTAGACCTCATTTCAGCATATCATGTCAGAAACTCATAACCATGCTGAATAAGTTATTTATTTAATTTTATATCAGGATGAAATTGGATATTGAAAAAGAGTGCTCCTTAGTTTTTGTGAGATTGGCAGCAGAAAACTAATTTATTTGGACTGAGAATTTTTTTGTGAACTAGACTCATTGGATAATTATGGATGGTAAAGGCATAGGTAACACCAGAAGTATATTTCTATAACCAGTCTACAGATAAATGTTGTGTGTTGGGAATGTTGGTATAGAGATGGGTGGCATCAGTAGTGACTAACAAAGTGTGTGGCTGGGGTAAATCAGATACAGATGTCAGATGTTCCAGGAAATCATTGGTGTCAGTAAAATTACAAGCAATTTTCTGTATGGTAGGTTGCAGATGATGATCCAACAATGTAGATGCACAACAGCTAAGGGATCACTAGGGCAGTTTGGTTTCCTGAAGCAGTTGAAGTTGGGGGTACACAGTTTTGAGGGGGTAAGAAGTGATAGGGATTCACACATTAATTCTTTGGAGGTGGTTGAGTTTTAGGAAATATTGCAGATCAATTAGAAGCAGTAAACTAAGATCCTGATGGCAGATGCCAAAAGTAAAAGGGTCAGCTGGTGCAGACTCTCCTTCATGTACTTGTGACATTTGAGTACCTAAGTCATAGATTCCTTGTCTGAGGGGAGATAATGATGAAGTCATTTGTTTTGGGGAAATGAAAAGTGTAAGATAACAGTGAATGGGTTGGTGTCATTAAGTTGGGACCAAAGAAAGCTTGATGGAATAATGCTCTATGTAATGGGTAGTTTTATGTATGGTGCTGGATCAAACTGTGAGGAACTGTTCAAGGCAAGGTTCAATGATATGTTTTCCATAAAAAAAAATTGCAGTTTGGTAGCAAAATGATACATCCAGTTGATAAAATATTCTTGGGCTCCCAACCGCATCACGTAGTTAAAATCCCATGAGCTTTGGACTGAGCTCTCCCTGGTCATTGTCAAGTGGTAAGACGGACTGCTGTATCACCATGGCCGTGTCGCTATATAGCCATACTGCTGGCTGTGACGTCACTGGTGCTCTCTTCCTTGTCATATATGGTAATATTTTCATCCCACGTCCATCACGGCCATTTTGACATTGCGATATCCAGGTCCCACGCTGTTCTGAGCTGCAAACCACTGTCCTTGTTGACGGTGTTTTCAGAGGTTTTTATTTCAATAGCTTCTTTTATGATGCTATCCCAAAATCCCTTCATCTTCATAATGACAGATCTTTCATCGAATAGAATTCGGTGTCCATTTTCTAAGGCATGTTCTGCCATGGCTGATTTTTCTGGATAGCGTAGGCAAAGGCACCTCTCGTGTTCTGTCTGGCATTGCTCCACAGTGCGAGCTGTTTGGCCAACATAGTAACAGCCACACTTACATGGTATCTTGTACACTCCAGGCGTTCAAAGCCCTAGATCATCCTTCACAGGCCTCATGAGCTGCCAAATTTTTGCTGGGGGTCTGAACAGCGATGAAATGTTATATCTCTTCAAGAGCTGGCTAACCTTTCCCCACACTGTACCACAGAAAGGCAAAACCACAAGTTTCTTGCTTTCTTCTTTGGTCGTGTTCTCTTCTCTGTTGGTATGTTACTTGTGTGTCACACCAGATACAGCCTGTGACACCTGTCCATGGCTGCACCCGTTTTCCCGGTATTTCAGTGTGAAGGTAACAAGAGCATAAAATATTACACAATGAAATGAAGCCATTACACTCTGGGGTTGTACACAATAGCATGTGACATTCCCAAGTGTTGGCAGCTGCCACTCTTGATGCACAGCTGTTAGTGCTGTCTGAATGTGCCACCTCTTGGAAGTTGAGGTAAGCCATCATGCACCAACACAAGCTACTTGAATAACAAGTGGCAGGCCAGCACCTCATGTCCTGCTGATTTAATGGGCAGCGAGTTGCCAACATGATCGAGCTGCTAACACTGGGTTACCGCACCCAACACAATTAAATCCTCTTGCTTAACTATCTGAATAATTTTTTTTATGTCTTTATACATTCTTTCAATCTCTTCATCAGATGCAGAGCTAGTTGGCTTATGAACTTGTACTGCTGTTGTGGATGTTGGCTTTCTTGTCATCAATAGTGCATTCACCATGCAGCTCACAGTAGCTTATCTGCATTTATATTTTCTTATTCATTATTAGACCTACTCCTGCATTACTTTTAGTTGAGTCAGGTACTCACCTGACAAGAAGTCCTGTTCATACTGCCACTGAACTTCACTGGTCCTCACTTTAATTTCAACCTATCTGTTTCCCTTTTTAAATTTTCTAACCTACATATGTGATTAATGAATCTGTCATTTCACATTCTGATTCTTAGTATGCTATGGTTGTTTTCCCTGATGACTACATGCTCCTGAGTAGTCTCCACTTGGAGATCCAAAGCTTATTGGCAAATGAAGGTCATGGATGGATTCAGTAAAGGCAATTGATTGCTGTACTTAGAAACATAGAAGGGAATGGTGGAGGGTGGGGTTATATCTAGAAATAGGGACTTTCAAGGTTTGACCTTTGGAGTTTTCCAGAGACAGGCAGCTTTCACAGATCAGGATGTAGAACATCACTTTTAAGACTGAAAAAGCATGTTACCAGAAGGAAAAAACAAAAACAAGTAATGGGACTCATCATGGTAGAAAAGGAGACCCTAATTAATTGAAATAAGTGTTGAAAAAAGGTATAGGAAAACATAAAAGTTGTAAGAAAAGGCTTTGTCAGTTTATTTGCAGCCAAACTTATTGGTGAGACAGTCATAAAGTTGTCAATTACAATGAGCAGGTACAGGCAGAAAGTATGCAGGATGAACAAAAAATTGTCAAGTTGGACTTCACAATGTACTATCAACACAAAAATGTCTCTAAGAAAATTTCATCCTATGCATTTTCAGTAGAAAATCGACATCAAATAATGGCAATTTGGTGACACTATAATCACATGTGTGACAAAAGTTTCGTGTTAGAATATTTGAGGTGAGAAGTTTGATTCTGGGTCTACATGTAATATTTTTTTTTATAAATAAAAAAAATTACACCCAGACCAGGAATTATATTCTTCACCTCAAATATTCTAACACAAAGCTCTACCCACTGCACTAACCAGGAAGCATTGGTGACATTTTTGTATTGGTGCTGGACGGGGAATTGGACTGTGGAAAAACATACGAATTTTTCTTCACTCTGTATATGAAAGCAATAAATAGTCTTTTGAGGCAGTTCATGGTCTAGAAAGTGATAATTGTGATGATGTGTCTGTTTCACAACACGTGCAATCAGGATTCTCCTGCCCAGTATCAGTTCCTCAGAACATTACAGGTGGAAATTTCCTCCAGAATGTGCTACTAACCTGGCCTCAATTTATGGTTCTTATTTATTGTATATCCTTTCCATCCTTTTTTTTTCTTTCAATATACCATTTTCATACTTATTATATAGTGGTATGATAGAGCTTTCAGAGCCACATATTAAAGGGTAAGACATTTCCCGGGGCAGATGTGAACTCTGATCATAACTTATTGGTTATAGGTGATGACTGAAACAGGAGCAAGGAATACAGCAGAAGATGAAAGGATAGCTCTGAGAGATTAAATAGTGAAGGCATCAGTTTGTCCAATACTGCTATAGTGTACACTGTTTCTTAAATTATACATATCCTGCAGCTGCAGAAACTTTAATGGAGAAAATAATAATCATTGGTCAGACATATTGAAAATATTTATCAAACAAAACTTACCTATCACAAAACAGAAATAACTACAAAACTTATCAGTGTGGAGACGTTAAACATACTACTACATTCAGTACAAGCAGCCATATGTAATACATCAGATACCTTCCAAAATCTTATAAGCAAACTATAAGTGGCACCTTTTCTTTCACAAAGCATGTGATGACTTCAGAGTACATGTTCAAAGTGACCTTCCTGTATCTCCAAACACTTAGAGACTCACTGGATCATGCTTCTCTGAACTCTTCATATCAGAGCAGCAGCTACAGTTACAAGAGGAGCATGGACTTGCACTACCAGTTCTTCCACATTCATTGGTGGATGGTGAAGTAGACTAAATGTGCTCCTTCAAGTGTGCCCACTGGACAAAATCCAGGGAAATTTTGGTCAGATGAATATGGAGGCCATAAAACAGAACCACAATGACTAACTCATATCCCAGGAAAGTCAATGGGCGTAACTACCATAGACATTCCTTTCAAAGTGTGTGGAACCATATCCTTTGTTGAACATACAGTTTAATATCTTGTAGTGCTTCAGAAATTTTTTTGTGAGAAATGAATGACACAATAATCAAGTAGAGACCCGAAACACTGTCTCCCAATATTCTGGCATATACAGTGAAGCTAAGGTAGACTGGATATCCATGATTGTGAGAGATGTGTGGGTTACTTTCACACCAGTGATGGACATTGTACATATTGAAGATACCATCATATGTGAATGCAGCTTCTATATTATGAGACCATTCTGAAAAGTAATGCATTTGTATTTGCTATGTGAAAACTCTTAAAGCTTTTCAAATAAAACAAACTTTTTTTAAGATTTTAGATCCTTATTCTTCATGTCTACATATTTTTTTCTCAACATAGTCCTTCTCACCCTGTCCAGTTTGTCTCCCTTGACTTGGGGTCCTGAGTAACTTTCCCTGTATCTTTATCTTTTACCAGTCTCACTTTCTTCATCATTTTCCTCTCTTCATTCAACTCTCTCCTCTATTCTGCCAAGAGAAGGTGCCTATGGTTCTGAGAGCTTACAGTTTTACATCTTTCTACTTGTTTCCATCTGCTCCCACTTGAGAGTGGATTTTCTCTGGCAACAGACAACATGTTTTCAGTTCACTGACATGTGTTTTGTGAGGCATATAGTTTTGAGTTACTCATTATTTAATTTGTTATTTACACAGCTCTGACAGACAGTAATATCATTACGTTTCATGAGAATTTAAATTTCGGTAGCATAAGTGTGAATGACATTAAATGTAGTAGTGCTAGTTTACTGTTAATACATTATACAGGTTTTAATATATTTGTCTTTTGTTCATGTATAAATTGACTCATTGCACGTCCCTGAAGATTCTCCTTCTTCTTGGGGTCTGTGGAACTTGATTTATCAATGAATTTAATTGAATATTTTCAAATTCATTAATGAAGTTTAACCAACACTTCTAACTTCTTGCTACATGCAGTGGCCATTAAGATCCACTGCCTCTTGAAATGACACTTTTATGGATTAACAACAATGAGTTGAATTTTTAACCAACAATTATTCTCTATCAGTTTATAAATCTTTCGGTGATACTCTACTGGAGTACTGCCATGTGTTACATGCAATAAACAAAGAGGAAGGGCTGAAAAATACCTAAGCTCATATAAGTGGTAGTAAACCAGATATTTATCCATTTAAGTGGGAGACTAGTTTTTTTTATTATTGTTGCTAATCTAGTAGTATATACTTTCCTCACATGAAATTACATCTTAATTCCTGTAAAATACAATTTTGCTAAAGTGAAATGTCTTACACTGCTATATTCCATAAAATATCACAGAGCAATTGAAACATTTGTTGCTTAGGCAGATGCAGAATGTTAAATAACAACATTATTATAGCAGAATATAAATACATTAATTTATTAATAATTCTAAGAAATAAAAATAAAATTTTGTTTGAACCCTAATAAGAAATAATATCATCACAAAGAACCTTGTGATTCTCGCAGGTGTACCATATATTCGTGCAACAAGAATGGGGCTAACAATACTGGCATGATGTATGCTTTTCACCAGGCACCCTAGTTGGCCTGTGAAGTACAAGTGTAATGGCATGAGCCAAGTGGACTAGAGTCACTGTACATTTATCAGGATTTGTAGAGAAGCACAAGAAATACATATAATCCTGGAGGAATAATGTACAGAGAACTTTACGACATGCCCATTCTTCATTCATAAATTGTGATTTCTCAGTTAACTAGACATACTCCATGGTGATAGCTATTAAAGTTGTGGGGGGTCAGCTTTCTCCTCATTATTGTACAAATTATGTGATTTCTCAATTAACTAGGCATACTCTGTGATGATAGCTATTATAGTTGTGGGGGCTGAGCTTTCTCCTCATTATTGTACAAATTATGCTTACTTCGTGATACAACATGTCACCTTTATATGCCTCAGCAGACATGGTCCCATATAGAACCACCCTCCAACACAAACACCATTACAAAAATGGATGTTATCATCTTCGGTAAACAGGCTCAGGTACTCGCCAGCAAACTGAGAAAGCTGAAAATCACTGTCAAGCAAACCTTTGGATTCATCAGCAAAGAGCACTTTCTGCAGTTGCTTGTGTGTCCAGTTCACATATACCTGTTCCATTGTAAATGCTCTTTTCTGTGATACTAGGCCAGTGGTGAACAAACCACTGATCTGGTAATGTTGTGCACATCATCATGCAAGTGTCTGCATACTGTTATTGTGGATAAAGGATGACTATCAAAGGTTACACATGCATGAATTTTGTCTGATGTGGCACTCTAAAACAGCTGTGCAGGAACTCCTAAGGCATAAATGGTGTTATGTCACCATAACTGCCATTTTACTAGCCTTTGTATGAAGGTCACCTAGAATGCAGTTTCCAACCACATACAGTTATGGCATGAGTCATGGGCGTGGAACATGCATGACTGATTGCAGAGAGTGGGTATGAGGCAACAATGTGGTGTAGTTTCAGTGTTGTGGCAGTAGTCATCATTCATAGGTGTAGGAGATACAGGCAACTTCAGTACTATCTTCTGCCAACTGTGAGCTTGGTACCACACTCAGAAACTAACTCCAGCAAGAACTGTCTGTCAGCTCTGCCACATCCATAGACCTGACATTGTGAGCAACAATATACTGTAGTTAGACAATGGTACAGACATTTCATTTAAAGTCAATACACTGTGCACAGAAAATATTGTAGTGGCTGACTACTTCAAAACTGATGAGAAGTCTGCAACAAATAATTCGGCAGCACAAGCACTTGACAAATTTGGAACACTTGCCTTTTTCCCCTATCTCTTGCTCACTGTTGAACAAAATTATCAGCCAAAGGCTTGGTTTCCACAGTATATGTGCAGGATGGCTGCCAGCAGATAAACACAAACCCAAATTCTCGCCACAGCATTCACATCTTGACAATGATATGAAAAGAAAGGCAATAGTTTCTTGCTTGTGTTGTCAAGCCATTCATTGCCAGTATGGCTGCTCTGTTATGAAAGTCAGATTCAGACAGACAATCTCTGTCAAAAATTCTATGCATTGTCTTCTGGGATCAACGTGGTGACCTCCTGATCAAGTTTTACCACAAGGGGAGGTGCTTTAAATGCTGACATTATTGTCAGATATTGCAAAACCTGTGACAGGCAATCCAGAACAAGAAACAGGGATCTGACTGGGGGAATTATGCTTCACAACTCAATTAATACAAAATTACATAAAATCAGTTGTTTTAGTTTGGACCCAAGATCTTAGGACTTCCACCTACAACTGCAAACTCACACTAAGTAGATTCATCTGTCCTATGCCCGCAAGCACTTGTGGCAGCAAACTCTTATTATCTACATTATTAGAATAAACATCTTAGTAGTGGTTCTACTGAAGAATGTCAAGCTTTTATTAGGGGACTTCAAAGCACAGACTGGAAAAGAATGAAAGTTCAGGAAAACTATTGGAGAGTATCCAAAGCACAAAAAAATGAATAAAACTGAGGAAACTATGGTCCACAAACTTTAACAAACTGCCAAGGAAACAGAAAACTTGGTAATCACCCAATAAAAACCCAGAAGAAATTCACATGACCATGTAACTATATCTTTTAGCAATCAAAAACAAACTAAGAACCTGAAAGTTACAAAGTGGGCAAATATAGCAACAGATCACTATCTAACTGCAATAAAAATTAAATTTATGCCACAAACATGGATTTCAAAACAGGGGCATTGGATTTATAAATTTGATTGTGAAACTCTAATGAAACAAAAATTCAAGTAACAGCTAAGTATAGCCTTCGAAGTGTAGGAAGAGATTAAAGCAAAATTACTATAACAGCGCTTGAAATAGTGCCACTCTCAAGACACTAGGGATGGTGAAATGAACAGTGTGAAAACCATTGCTATTAAGAAAGTAAGCTTGGCCAAAATGGTTGTCCACCACCAGAAGTGAAGACTTTAATAGCTTTAAGCAATAAAAACAACAAAAAATAAAAATAAAGACAGTCAAAAATAATCTTGAAAAGAACAAGCTATCACTAACTGAGGGAGACTTCCAAAACAACAATACCAGGAACTTCTAAAAAAACTTTTAGACGAAGCCTCCAAACTTACCAACTTATGCTTCAAAAATGAAGACATAAAATTAGCCAAAAGAAAGGAAAAGAAAAAAATGTGGAATACTAGCGAGCTATTTCAAGACATAACTAAATTGTGAGGAACCAAGAGAAAAAGCTCTAGAACAAAATTTGGGATGCATATACACAAACTCAAGATCTTGCAGCATGGATTAAATCCAAAATATTGTTAAAGATCTGAAGGGTAATAAAATATGAGAATCAGTAGCTGGTTAAATGTGGAAAACTGCAGATTCTGGGACAGTCCTGCAGCTACATGGAGTCTTTCAAATAGCCTGGGAAACAGAAACTATACCAGAAGATTGGAAAACAGCACTAATTCACCCAATTAACCAAAAAGGTGATGAAACTGACTCCATCAAAAAAAGGCTGGGAAGCCAACTGGACTGGCAATTAGAAGTGTACAAAGGAGGGTTTAGAAAAGGAAAGTCCTTTGTGGAACAAATCTTAAACCTGAAATTTAAGATCAGGTATAGATGAATGAGAGACAAAAATTTGTGGGCTTCAAAAAGCTTATGGCTCAATTGACAGAGAAACATTATTCAAGACTTTTAAAAGACTTTGGAGTTGACAAAAGTCAACTGCAGTCCTAAAAGACACACTAACAAATACAAAATGTAAAATTAAATTTTAAGGTGAACCCTCCAAAGCTTTTGAGATCAAAATTGGTGTAAGACAAGGAGAGGGATTATCCCTATTACTGTTCAATTGTTTACTGGAATAGGTAATCAAGGAATGAAAGAGAAGAACAGAATAAGGAATCAAAAAAAATCTTAATTCAGAGAAAAAGAGGATAATCTTTTGCAGGTTGTCTTTACATCTTAGATGAATGTATAAAAGATGCAACAATGCAGTTAAAGCTCATAAAAGAGACACCTTCAAAAGTAGAAAACTGTGTATCTTTTGGAAAAAAAAACAAAGTGTATGACATACTTGTTGGAGGCATGAACATGCATGGAAATTTATTACAGAATAATAAAAAAGACTGCAAAGTTTACATATCAAGGTAAAATAATACAGCCAAATACATTGGACAAAGAAGCTAACTAAGTAAGGAAAAGGAAAATGGCTGTGGCTCTTCAATTAACAAAAAAAAAAAAAAAACTTGTATAACAAAAAATATTTATCCATACATGCAAAACTCCATCACTACAACACTGTGATTAGACCAGAATGCCTTTATGCTTCAGGATTTCTTTCACTAAATACAGCCAAGCAGTTAGGTAAAATATAAAAGACAAAAACAAAAATACAGAGGAAAATCTTGGGACCAAAATATGACAGCAGGAAATGAAAATTAAGAAGTGATACTTAAGTATCCGGAAGAAGCCAGCCCAGTTAGCCATGAGGTCTAACACACTGCTTCCCAGGTGGGAGTCATGATGGTCCCCGGCACGAATCTGCCCAGTGGATTAGCATCGAGGTCTGGTGTGCCGGCCAGTATGTGGATGGTTTTTAAGGTGGTTTTTCATCTGTCTCGATGAATGCACGCTGGTTTCCCTTATTCTACCTCAGTTACTGAGGACTTTACTTTCTAGATGCCCTTGGAATTAATTGTCATTTTTACTGTGTTTTGGTATGTACATTAGTTTGTTACTTCCAAATTTTATCACATCTGCTCAACATTTGCCTTTGTTCTGTGATTCATGAGGTACCACATGTTTGATGATCTGTTAACAATTTTCTGTAAAACATTATTTATGTCAGCCACTGATAGTTTGTAAATTTAGTACCTGAAATCCTACAAAACCATCACAGACACTAACTGAAATTCACACTTAACAAGATGTAAAATGCCAGTAAAAGAAAAGAGCATTCCCTGAGCCTTGAAAAAGGATGTAAAAATATATTTTGGTTGTAGCCACAATTTTAATATACATCATTTCCCACGAACATATCTAATTCTTCTTGTTCTATCTAAAATACATAAATTTTCTCTAGAAAATAAATGCAAGAACTACCAAAATATTAAGGCTACACTGAGTTATACAATAAAACTGTCTAAAATTTATCTTTAATTCTGTTTAAGTTTCACTTTACACAGTCTTTGTTAAAGGCCAGTTCAACAGGTCATTATGTAATACATAAGATAATGTTGAGTGAGTAAGATGCCACTTAGAATATCAAAGTTCGACATCATCCTCCTTTCTCTCTGGGTAATGTCTTCATGATTGAGATTTATAGATTATGATACATCTGAAACTTTAGCAGGAGTTAGTACAGTCATCACTTGTATTTTTGGCAGAATAAAGAGTGTGGATTTATTTCACTTCATTTTACAAATGGCAGGCATCTCTGCAAAGTCTTGTTGAGAGATGCAATAAAACACTTTGATACAAGTGGTACACCACACAGAGAGGTTAAGTTTTGGAGTTCTTCCAGTCATGTTGAACACATGCAGGCTACACTCTGACATGATTTCACTTACTCTGTCATACATAGCAACAGGGCACACATACTTTGAAAAGTGGCAATACTGCTGCAATAACAGCCTGTAGGATTCCCGGTACGGTAGATGTACAGTATCATAAAAGGAAGGGAGCATATGAAACCAGTCCCAGGATAAGAAAACAGCCCAACCCTCCCTAAGTTTTAAGCCTCTATCTGAGAGACAAATCACCATCAACAGTGTCACATGTGCTCACTCACAATGGGAAGAGAATTAAGACTGAATCCCAGACTTTGGTTCACAATCTGGTAATCAGTAACTTTGTACTGCAAACTGTCTTCCCCTTGTTAGCTAAATACTGATGGTAAAAATTACTTCGACTGCCAGAATTCAAACCATCCATCACGTCGACTGTAATGTGGTAATAAATTTTGTTTTGTAGGGCACCGTATAGCATTTTTACTGCCCAGAAACAAAAATCTTTCTGTTGGTGTACTGAGTAATGTGAATGGTATTTCTGTAAGATTCTAAAGCAGTGCAAGTGTTTATACTTCAAAAGTCAAAGGAACATCATTCATATATGCTATATTTTGTTACCATACCAATACTGATCTGTCATTGTAATAAATGAAAGTTCTGCATTACATAATGAAAAATATGGAGATAACAAAGCTCTTTCTTTGGGAAAAATCATATAACTATGAAATAAATGTTAACCAATTTATTCATTCATAATGTTAACACAGATATACAGTTAATCTTTTTCTCTTCAAGATGTATGTGTTGTATTTACATTGATTTCTATTCAGTAGCATTGTTATGCAACTAACATAGTGTCACAGCATGTGTGATTATTGAGAAACTGTTAGATTTCCATAGTCAAAAACCAAACTTAATTAAACAATCCGTGGCTTTCTTGTGACATACAAAGTTGTATGTCATGCTATGAGCTCTGAGTGCAAATAGATCCATCATGTGCTAGCAGTGTTCATTTATGCATTGGTGACATCCTTACTAAACTTTATATACATAACCGTTTTCCTGAAAATGCGACTATTTTTACAGGAAGAAATTCTCCTCATTAAACGGAATGCTGCTCTGAGGCATGTTTATATTTACACTGAGTCAGACACATTGTAATCAAATTTCCTGAGTAGTAAAGTAAATTTTGGAATTAAATTCTGAAAGTGGTTTTGTTAGTGCAGTTTGAAATTTTTAAAATTGGGACTAGTTGTTGGTCTGTTAGCTACCATTAATAAGTTATAGAAGAAGCATTGATTTTTTTCCCCAACTGATTGAACACTGCATGATGTTCCACATCAGTTGCTATATTTCTGTAATTCTTGATTCTAAAGGCTTTTGTCAAAGTATTTCAGCTATTATAATTTTGCAAAAAGTTGAAAGTTTCATTCAGTGATGCACTGTTTAACTGTAATATATGCAAGATAATTCACAGTACAATAATTTATAGTGTAAATTAAATTTTGTGAGTAAGTGCTTCACATTTCTGTCCATAAAATTTCTGAAGTGGAGTTACTGTATTCCACCTAATTCAAACAACATCCATTGCCTTACACACAAACAAATGCTTTGTGGTGCAATACTGCAAGTTAATATTCTTGTAACACCACTGAAAACATCCAAGCTATTATGCTCTAGTTCTTGCTTATATCCCTATATATTTATCATTATTTTGAGTCATTCCATTGTTTTTATTTTACCCAGGATTTTCTAGTATCATACCAAAGAAAAATTGCATCTGAATGTACACCTTTGGTATTGTAATGGTTGTTAAAATATTGTAACACATGGATGTGTTTCATAAACTGTGATGTTCAATACTCATGTCTGTTGTATATTCAGAATATAACAGTTATTTATAATTGGGAAGTATAATTACCATTTAGCAAGAATAGTGAAGTAGAGAAAAATCCCATGAATTAAAATTTTTGTTAAACCGCAGTAAGAGATTAGAAAAAAAGCTAAAGAAAAAAGGTAGGCCCTGGTTACAAGCAAATTGGTTGATGTGTCCATTTCCAAACTACAGATGACTTAGTAATCAACATATAGGAAACAGCCAAAAATTCATTGCAGATTCGTGTTCATATTGTTATGGGCTGGCTGGTTCTGGCTGCAGAGTTGCCTGTGCGGGAAGCTGTAATATGGTTTCCAGTACCATGTCAAGCACTGAGTCAAAAATACTTATTCAACAAGAACATTCTCCATTACTCAATACAATTACAGCATTGGCGGTATCAGCATAGTACTATTCATGGCTATCAGGCAACAATTAATATCCTCTATGCCATGCTCAGACAGTGGGGGCCGGTAGCAACCAGTAACTTTATCAATATGAGTTGCCCCATCAGTTTGGTTATGAAGGACAAGTCAGGCAGGAACTGAGCAGGCTCCACATTAAAGCGGGGACCCACAGAGACTGGCTGAAGTGTCAGTTGACATCACCCACCGGATGGCCTCACCTTGACAGATCCAATTCGGAGCTCAGAACCATCAGGCCTCAATGATGGCTCATAGATCAGCAGCTTCAGCTAGTCAGTGATGCCACTTGAGGGTAGAGTAGCTGAGTCATACATTTGTCCAATGACTGGTCAAATACATGAAACTGCAGGAATGGAACCACTGGCTGAGCTAGGAACATTTATACTACCTCTGGACTGGTGTGTTCAAGGGGTGGTAACCATCCATTCAAGGGGCGGTAAGCACTGGTCACATATTTGAGTATGAAGAAGCCACATTGTACCACACTGAGCATGTAGTAACACAGTGAATCTCTGACAGCAGAAAGCCACACTGCAGAGTACTACACCAGTACTATTGCGGCAGGTGGCTGCAGAATTACTTGAATGGCTGGCCAGCAAATCACTCAGTTGGTCATGGAGGTCTGAATGAAGCTCAGGCCACAATGCTCCTTCCCCTTCAGGAACATCCAGTCCTCTGAATTCCAGGCTGCTGCTGAACTTGTGAATTACTAAATCAGCACAGCACTACTGTGTCTACAGATTTACCCCTACTCTTGCAGTGCACTTTCCCACTCCACTATTTACACTTCATGCACTCTCTGTTCTTCTTAAACAGTCCATCATATCATATGGTGACTTGTACAACCAGAATATTCGGTCACCTGTGATAAACTTTGTAGTTTCCATTAAGTTGGTAGGTGAGATGGGAGATCGGATAAGCAGACAGATCTTTTCTGATGGTGGATACAGCGCACAAAAGTGACAGCCGAGATTAAGAACATTCCCAACATTGAAATTCCTGTTACCATGTCTCAGTGCTGGCACCGAATGCAGTGTTGCTGAATGTGCTGGAATAACTGTTCTGCACTAATGTGGCATTCAATGCTGCTAACAGCTTGTTTAGGAACTAAGTATGGTGAGATAGAGGGTAGCTATTGAGTAAATTAGGTTCTTTGCTGGCAGGATTTTGAGAGGATTATCAAGTAGGTACAGTAGAGGACACATAAGGTAGTGAGCATATTATCACTGCTGGTAGCCAAAAAGTGAATCCTGAGATGTCACATTGAGTTTCGTTTAGCAGTATTCCACTGTTCCAATTGTTTTGTTACCTTTGAGTGTCCCTGCTCATAGCACCATCTGCTTCATGAGAAACAGTTCCAATTCACATGTCCTAGTGATTGTTTGGACCATCTTATAGAGCATACTGTAAGCTATTCCCTTTGGCTTTGGTACAGCACTTCTGCTGCCATCAGTACATCAGTCTTCCTACCTGAAATAACTAACAAAATCTTCTTTGTTTTGAGATGTATAAATTTCCCTTGTGTTCTCCACTTCACTGGATACTGATGTATCTCACATCATTCATATCTACTGTTACTGCATGTTATCCATGGAGTCATTTGTGACAGCACAAACATGCACTCTTGTAAGATGGTGATAGATCGATAATGTGTTTTCCAATGAAGGCCAAATTATTACCAGAGTCGTTGGTACCCCTACCTATGTCTGACGTAGCCCTGCCAGAAACTTTCCTGGAGGTAGCACAGTTTTAGTTGCCCTTGTACTGCATACTGGAAGGCTTCCTGTAACTCTGGTACTTCTATTTGAGCATTGCCATTACTGTCAGTTCTGGCACGCAAAACTCTTTCCAGGGCTAACTGTGTGTCTGACAGATCTAACTGTGCTTGTATAATATCCAAATCTCAATTCACCTCATTGCCCACCCCCTTAGTGTAGTTAGTCAGCTCCACACTTAGTCCTACTGTTCTTCAACACTTCATTTTCCAGATTAGCGAGCTGGGTTGTATACCATTTAGTCAGAATTCTATTGCCCTCTGCTTCCAACTGCACATATATCATCATGCTGCACACCTGCCTCATATTTTCAGCATCATTTGTCCTCAAGACAGTCATCAACTATCTTCCTCCTGCATCTACACATCCCTGTTTATGTCTTCTCACAGTGTGCAGCACTAGATCCATAGCCTGCTATAACTCTCCCTCTAAACAATTACAAGAGGCCCTTAAACTCTAGTATTCACCACACACTTAATTTAACACCCCCTTCTCCTTAGCTATCTGATGGATCTCCCCAAAGACTTTGTCCAGCCTCGAACCTCATTTCTCAGTTTCAATGTCCACAAGTGATCTGTCATGTCAATGCCTTCTCACTGAGTTAACAGGACTCCATCCTCTAGTGGCCATACCTGTATTGTGTGCAACCCCCCACAATTGCAGAAGTGCAGCAGCATCAATAGCATGATACATCTTGTGGCCATGTCTGTCAGTGATGTTGCCTAAAGCAAGGAAACTTCAATCGCCCTCCTGACTTCTCTATGCGAGCCTATCTCTTGATCTTAGCGCATACAGTGAGGTATGTGCAGACTATGTGGAGCACCCTTTCGCATTCCTCCGCCCTCCCCCCCCCCCCCCCCCCCTTCAACCTTTCTTTATTTGGAACCAGTGCTGGTAATAGGGGTAAAGCCTGTGGTGCACCTCGAAAGAGTTGAATATGCACAACATGGATGACTGTGGTACAAGGAGGGAGCTGTAACTTCACATTTACTGGTAAGATCATCTTGATCACCTGTAGTGGATCTTGGTAATGAACATAGAAGTTTTTAGTTTCTCCATATGGGATGTAAGGGCTATCAACATCCCATAGCATCCTACATGACATTTAGAGAATTCAGCAATGTGTTATCCCATTCACTCCCACTGCTCAAGGACCTTTATGTTCACTTTTAGGCCTTGATGACTTACTGTGTATAAAGTTTTCTCAAAATTCAGCACTGATGGACCATTTTCCCAAAATTCAACACTGATGCACCATTTTCCCCACTCTGTGTTTTACTATCTCAAATGCTGATGGTGCCTTCTGTCTACATACTACCTCACGACAAAAGTCCTATACTGCCGTTCACTTTCAAAATGTATGCTGTCACTATGTAAGGTAATAGTGTATTCCAGTCATGATGATGACTGTTGTCATAGTGCCTCAACATCTTTCCTACCATCCTGTGGTCCCATGGTAGAAGGCGCTTGTTCTTAATTTTTACAGATCTGTAGCAAACAATGAAGTTGCTTTATCAGTTCTGACATTAAGTAAGTACATTGATCCAGGTCAAGATCTCTGGTGTACTGAAGTTTAATAACCAGTTACTAATCATGGCTTGTGCCATTGTGGTGGCTTATTAATTGATAATAACTATCATTTGTACAGGGGATGAAAAGTGTTCTGTTATGGGCAATACACAATGATTCCCTGCTAGTGTCTGCTGAAAAGGGCCTAAAATGTCTAACCCAATGACCTCAAATGGTTTGCTGGCCTCCAATAATCTCTGCAGTGTAATATCCTGATGGTTTAGTTTGACTTATTGTGCACATGCACACAGTTCCTTACTCAATGTTGCACATCGTGCTTATGTGGCTGCTTCCAATATTGTATGGCTAAATGTCACTCTGTGGTTCTATGACCTCCATGCCATGATCATATACCTGTTTTAACACTTCATTTTGTAATTCTGCTCGTACTGCAATATGAGATCAAAATTTTGTTTATTTACATACATTCCATGATGCACAGTGACTTTTCATTACATTCCAGATAGTTTGCTTTCCACATCAGTAGCATGTACATTCTGCCATTCTCCAGAGAAAGCTTCCACTCTTTGTATCACACAAATTTTATGACTGTGGCCATCTCATTCCTATGTAAATTTCAAGGTTGATGAATCTCCTCAAAATCAAATTCACTTTATATTACTGCCACATGCATTAACCAGGTAGATGTGTTTTTCAGTGCTAATAGCCATCTCAGTGCTGCATGATCTATTATGTCTATGAATATTCTTCCATAAAAATAACATCAAAAATATATTATGCCATATATGAGACTGGGTTTCTCTTTCTCCTTTGTAGAATGGTTCTATTCCACATTATTCAAATGTATTGAGATAAGGCAGCTTGATGTTCTGCACCATCCACTTCCTGACTTAATACACAGATGGTCACATGATTGCTTGCACTGCATGACAGCAGAAATTCCTTCTTAGAGTTTGGAAAACTAATACCGGTCCAGTTGTTAATGGTTTCTTCAACTGACTGATCACAACCTTGCACTCCACTGACCAGTGAAATTTCACTCATTTTTCCAATAGATGAGTGAGTAGCCATGCTTTTACTTACAGTAACAGTTCACCAGGTTTAAGAAAGACTGCAACTCTTTTCCTGTATTATGTGGCACTGGAAAATCCTGCATGTCTTTCCTGGAGTTGCTGCAACTTCCTTGCAACTTATTACATGCCATAAATACAGTACTTATTCTGGCATGAAGTAACATTTTTCTAATCTGAGTGTTAAATGTGCTATGCACAGCTACTTAAACAATTTGCTTAGCTGTAATACATACTCTTCCATTTTCTTTGCATTAACCATACATTATCTAAGTTTCAATATCCTATCAAAGAGGTGCAGAAATGTGCTGGTATTTTTTAAACCTAAACAACATATACCTATAATGTAATGTATTGTCTTTGGGTGATCCCTTTGTGCTTTCTGTAACTGGTGATAACCACACCACTGATCCAGGATAGGAAAATATTTGCACTGCCCCAGATTATTCAATATTTCCGTTATATTCAGCACTAATAAGCATCCATAACTGTACACTTGCTATGGTACCAATAGTCACAACAAAAGTGATTCACCTCATAACTGTTGGTTAATAAATTCTTCCGTCACTGGTTGCAGGTGATATGCTATACAGTACAGCTTATAATACACAGACAGTTCGTCCCCACTTGGGATTCAGTGCTGTGTCACTGGGCTCACTGGCAAAGATGCACAACTTTTAAAGAGATCCTCATATTCCAAGAATAACTTCTCCATCACTATCTTCTTTGCCCATTCCAAATGCTCTACCTTTATCACAATGCAATGAAACTGGTGGCTTGCTTGAGCTTAGGGTCTGAATTGCCTTGATGCATGATCTCAAAGTCTGTGTCCAGTAAAATCTTACACTTTCTTTTATCCACTAAGTTACCTGAGTAAAACTGTACCATTGCACACATTTTAGAAGAGCTTCTATTTACTGGAAGCACTGCACAGCACCCCTGGACACCCATTGTTGTTAACATTTGATTATTGTTTCCACCCCATGTGCATCTATCATGCTCCATGCTAGGCTTTTGTCTATGGTCCTCTTACATTCACCTCATTCACATGCATTTTCTACATTGCAGATATTGGGGCATTCTCACTGTATGTGGCTTGTTCTCCCGCGTCTTCATGTAGTACCAATTCTCTTCCTATCTCAAACTAAGGTCACCACATCTAACTCCATTAACACCATCACAATCACAGAATTCTGCTTGTACATTTCTTAATACACCAGGTAACAGGCCCCATAAAAATGCATATAATGCCCTTTGTTCTGTCTCCTGCAGAAGGACTCTCTCATCCATCATCATGTATATATTAATGTTTAGCATTCTAATCCATTTTGCAAAGTTTTTGATGGACTTCTTGTCTTTGCAACATACTGCCCAACTGTTCTCTGCAATACCTACAGACATTGTTCGTCTGTATTGCTGTACTAAGCTTACCGACAGAATTTCAAATGTCCTTGTGTTCCAGAACTTCTTAGTTTATCCCACCAAACATAATTACGCAATATATAAAAGCTGCTCTGATCAGTATCCAGCATTTTCAGCTCTTAATAGGGCTTTTTTGAACACTAACACATCCTCGAAACAGATTACAGGGCATGACTGGGCCCACTGAGCACTGTGCCCCATCAAGTTACACTGCAACAAATATCTAACTGGCTGCAAACCCTTATCTCTTTCATTATTTTGCCCCCCAAAACCACATACGTCATTAATTGAGTCCCATTTCAGCACTTGAAGTTTACATCCAGACCTCCAATCCGGCTAATGAAACATTGCTTACCCAACCCTAACACCAGCAAAACAACTCATTTTCACTCGCCATGGTGAGGTGATGCCACACATCATCATAGGCACTGGCTCTTCTGACAACAGTGTTACAGGCTTGCCAGTTGTGAAAGCAGAGTAGTGTGTGCAGAGAGCTGTGGTATGGATTTTCCATTATTTTTGCGAGTGCAGAATCAAAAATTCTTACTCAATAAGAAAAATCTTTATTACTTGATGCCTCCTGTGCATTGCCCAGACAGCAGTGGCCCAGATACCACTTGTGGCTAGTAGGCAGCGAGTGTCATTCTCTTCAGTGCGATGAGACAGCAGCAGTTGGTGACAGGCAGCAACCTAGCTGATGCAATTCACCTTGTCAGCTTGATGACTTAAAGGCAAGTCAGAGTGTTGTCAAGTACTGCTGGCACTCTGTGATACTGACACGAGTGTGCAGGTCATAAAACCTGGGACCCTTAGAGACTGGATTGATTGTCATGTGATGACACACCCCTGGATGGCGTCACCTCAATGGATCTAGTTTGAAGCCCATGGCTCATAGATCAGCAGCTTCACATGCTCAGTGAGGCCGGAGCAGCTTTGCTGCAAATTTGACTAACTACTAGTTTGGACACTATGCCAGTCAAATGAAAGATGCTCAAGGAATGTTGCTACAAGCTGAGCTGGGAACATTTAAACTTGCTCTGGCCAAATGTGTTTTGACAGGTAGTAGGCCTCCAATGCTTACTTTGCTGTAGAAATGCCCATTTTGCTACACTGTGTAGTGACACAATCAACCACTGACAGCAGAACACCACATTGCAGGTTGCTGCATGATGATTGCTGCAGCACCCAACTTCAGAATTACATCAGTGGCCTGGCTGTATTCAAAGGCCTGTCTGAAGCTCAGGCAGTGTCAGTATAGGAAGGACATCCTACAGATGCATTTGATTAAAACAAAAGGACATTGAAACAAGTGTACTGAGAGAAAGGTGTAAAGTGAACTAACACAAATAAAAATAGAAGTGAAATGTATTTGTAATAGAAAGATAGCCATGTAAAATAATATACATGGAAGCACCAAAGAAACTGGTATAGGCATGCGGATTCAAATACAGATATATGTAAACAGGAAGAATACGGAGCTCCAGTTGGCAGAGCCTATATGAGACAACAAGTGTCTGGTGCAGTTGTTAGATTTGTTACTACTGCTACAATGACAGGTTAAGTGGGTTTGAATGTCGTGTTATAGTCAGCACATGAGAAACGGGACACAGCATCTCTGAGGTAGTGATAAAGTGGGGATTTTCCTGTACTACCATTTCACAAGTGTACCGTGGATATCAGGAATCTGGTAAAACATCAAATCTCCGATATCATTGTGGCCAGAAAAAAATATTGCAAGTACAGGATGAAGAGAATCATTCAATGTAATGGAAGTGCAACACTCCTGCAAACTGCTTCAAATGCTGGGCCATCAATAAGTGTCTGCATGTGAATCATTCAACGAAACATCATTGTAAACGGTTTTCAGAGCTGAAGGCCCACTGGTGTACCCTTGGTGATTGCACAACACAAAGCTTTACACCTAGCCTGGGCCTGTCAACAGCAACAATGGACTGTTGATGACTGGAAACATATTGCCTGGTTGGACGAGTCTTGTTTCAAATCATATCGAGCGGGTGGACATTCACAGGTATGGAGACAACCTCATGAATCCATGGATCCTGCATGTCTGCAGGGGACTGTTCATGCTGATGGAGGCTCTGTAGTGGTGTGGGGCATGTGCAGTGGGAGTGATATGGGACCACCTGATATGTCTAAATATGACTCTGACCGGTGGCATGTACGTAAGCATCCTGTCTGATCACCTGCATCTATTCAGGTCCATTGTGCATTGCACCCCACACATCCACAATTGCTACAGCCTGGCTCCAGGGACACTCTTCTGAGTTTAAACTCTTCTGGCCACCAAACTCCCCATACATGAACATTATTGAACATATCTGGGATGCCTTACAACATGCTGTTCAGAAGAAATCTCCACCTCCTCATACTCTTATAGATTTATGGACAGCCCTGCAGGTTTCATGGTGTCAGTTCCCTCCAACACTACTTCAGACATTAGTTGAGTCCATGCCACATCATGTTGCAGCATTTCTGTGTGCTCATGGGAGCCCTACACAATATTAGGCAGGTGAACCAGTTTCTTTGGCTCTTCATTGTATATTATTGTAATGAAACACAGCAGTTTGAAGTTGCTCGCAGCCTCTGTAATCCTAATATTTAAGTCTTCTCCTTCATTTTGGTCAAATAAATATTCTGGATGTTTCAAAATTCATCTTCACCTTTTTTCTGTTTCATGATTGCATCTTGAACATCATCTGGCATTTCAGTACCTCTGTTCGAGTGATTTGCCACTTAATGTCTTCATTTGCTCACTTCTTCCTTTACTTGCTCTTCTTGTCATTTTTTCCTCTGAGGTGGTATGGCACTTAATGTTGCCCATTTCTGGCATTCTTTACAAAAATACTAGATTTACCAGCCTTGTCATAGTATTGTACTAGTTACTCACTATTTCTGGTGTTGTGAGATAATGCGATGAATTAGTATTGGCTTTGGCAACACTTCTTAACGTACCCTTACTGGCATGTAACATAACTAGTTAAGGAAATGATTTGGATCAGTCCTTCTCTTCCTATTCATGGAGTATCTCTAGGACTGAATTTCAGAGATTACATAACCATCGAAGCTTTTAAAACAATTTTACTCTTTCAAATGTGGCAGAGAAACAAAAAATAGATTGTGGATTTGTCTACTTACAAAATCATCCCATGTTCTGTGCAGTGCAACTGATAGATAATGTTAAAAGTGTTTTAGGCCACATTTATGTAGAAGTTTTCATAAAAATGCTTTGGCCATTATGTTAAAAGATATCCATGTGTAATTCCATATATGTAGCATGTTTTAACTTTATTATTTTGCATGTTCAAATTGAAAATATGATTATGCAGACTAGGTCTCCTAGTAAACCGCAGTAATACCATACCTTATGAATTACATTTCAAAATAGAAAAAATACACCTAAAAGAGTTATTATTTCCCAATTAATCAGCCTAAGAAATAATTTTTCTGTGGTAAATGGTGAATTATGTAGGTACTGGGACATCTGTCATTTACTGGAGTTGTACAGGTACTCTTCTTTTTATAGATCTGTTATCAGCTTGGCATCTTCTTTAAAATTCTTTTTTTCTGTTTTACAAATTCAGACAGGAAGCAAATTCTATCATTGCGTTAAATTTAAATCAGACTACATTTGGTTTCAGATAGCTGTGGCTGTTGTTTCTTTGACAGAAATTGAATATCAAACAACACAGCACATAATATTAATTCATCAGATATGTATTTAGTTTTGAGTGTCACAAATGTAAACTACCAGTAATAGAAATATTCATTTAGGAAATGTGATCTTCAGTATTTTCTCAGAATAAATATAGAGTTGAACCCCATTTATGTGATTAAAAATAATTTAGTCGAACAAAACACTCTAGATTAGAACTCTGTCACACTTAATGTGTTTGTGCAGTAGTTAGTGCATGGTAAATTACTGAATTTTTGTACACAGTATCTTCATTGTTGTAATAAGTAATTTAAGTTCACATACTGTGTGTAAATGCAGACACTATCATGGTTGATTATTTTCTTGTAGCTATGCCAAATGTGAGGTTTTACAGAGGTATGGAATTAGAGTATTTTCACATATATTTAAAATTATAATTTTCATTATTAGAGTAAAACACTCATTTTCTACTAAGGATATAAAATGCCAATGTTGTTTTTTATGTTACTTTGAATGGATATTTTGATTTTATTTTTCTAAGAATTATAGCTATTGGTACATATGTATCACTTCCTGAAATGTGTAGGTAGAGTATCAACTAGTTCTTTATTTTGCCTGCACTCATCATGTTATCAGTTGTATGCGCTTACTATAAAAGTAAGCCACGGACCAGCTTCAAATAAAGGCCAGTACATAGATCTAATGATTTTTAAAGGCTGTTGCAGTGAAATATCAAATTTCCATGAGAACAATTGACAAAAGTCTGCATTGGTGGGTGTCATCATAAGTAAGCCATAAGCTAAACATTTAAGTCCACAGAAGTGCTCTTGTTAAATAATGATTTATGACTACTTCCCAAAGAATTCACTGCTTTGTACGAGGATTAGAACTTTAATAGTGGCAATTATTTATTTACAGCTTGTACAAAATAGATACATGATTCAAAGTTTTACTGACCTTCAAAGCAGTCACCAGCATTGTGTATAACCCATTGCAAGTGATATGGAAGTTGTAGAATACTCTCAGCAATGCCAGGTGTGTTGACAGTTTGAGCGGCACGGTCTATTGCCTGATGAATTTGTAGCAGTTCTGAAGTGCATGCCGTCAAGTGTTTCCTTCAGTTTAGAAATCGAGTTGAACTCATGAGGGCTTAAGTCAGTGGAGTGCAGTAGGTGGTATAGCACTTAGCAACCCCATCAGTCAAACAAATCAGTAACAGCTTGCACTGTACGTGGTTGAGCATTGTCCTGCAAAATGATGGTCAAGTCCTGCAGAAAGTGCCATCACTTCTGTCTCTAAACTGATCGTAGGTTGTGTTCCAAAAATGAACAGCATTCGCTTCAGAACTGCTACAAATTTGTCAGGCAGTAGACCACACCACTTGAACTGTCAACACAACTGGGACTGCTAAGAGTATCCTATGACTTCCACATCACTGGCAATGAGCTATACACAATGCTGGTGACTACTTTGAAGGTCAGTAAAACTTTGAAACATGTATCTGTTTTGTATGAACTGTAAACAAATAGTTGCCACTATTAAAGTTCCAACCCTTGTAGAAACAAAATATAGTGTAAACCCTTCACTCTGAAATAATATATGCAAGAAATGGACAAAAATATGGAAACAGCAAAAACATGATACAATTACAATGCTCAAATGGTGTAGAAAAGCTGTTGGTATTCAAGACAGCTTACAGTCTTGTCAAGATGGATAAATACAGGTCCTACATGGCTTTCAAGGGAATTTCTGCAAAACTGTGGCAAGTTTGGGTAATGATGATGGAGGTGGCTGCCAATCGCACATACTTTTCTCCAAAATAGATGACAAAGACTCAATAATATTGAGATCTGGTGACTGTGGTGGCCAGGGGAGAAGTAAGAATTCATCCAAGTTCTCACAAAACCATTTCTGGACAATGTAAGCTATGTGAACAGTGGTCCTGTCTGCTTAGAACACAATATCACCACTGGGGAACAAACATACCACCATGGGAAGGACCTGATCAACCAAAACATTTACAATAATCTTTAACAGAAATTCAAACTTTGCACAGTAACCATGGTCCCCATGGGATACCACGATATGAATGTCCAAATCATCACAGAACTCCCACCATATTTCTCCCTCGGGATGTGAACTTGGCCATAAGTGGAAACTGTGTGAAACAAGACTCATCTGACCAAATGACATTCTTCCATTGCTTCTCAGACCACATTTTATGGCTTGGGTACCTTGTTTTCTTATTACAGGCATCTGTATAATTGATGAGTGAGTTTGGAATTCCAGCTCGTCCTGCATTCCCTGCTTATAGAGCCTCTTCATATTGTTTTGGTGGTGACAGAGTTCGTGAGTGTGACATTCGGTACTGCAATGAGCTTTGCAGTTGTTGTCCTCTAATTTTGTGTCACAATCCTCGTCAAGGTCCATCTGTCATAAAAACACACACACGCACACACACACACACACACACACACAGATACTTAAATCTGCACTGTGACTTGGTGGATGATGTTTTTATGCTTTCTCTGTATGTAATACAAATGTTAGGTACAGTGTCTCTTGAAACACTAAACAAAACAAAAAAATGGTTCAAATGGCACTATGGGACTTAACATCTGTGGTCATCAGTCCCCTAGAACTTAGAACTACTTAAACCTAACTAACCTAAGGACATCACAAACATCCATGCCCAAGGCAGGATTCGAACCTGCGACCGTAGCAGTCACGCAGTTCTGGACTGAGTGCCTAGAAGCCGGCCGCGGTGGTCTTGCGGTTCTAGGCGCTGCAGTCCGGAACCGCGGGACTGCTACAGTCGCAGGTTCGAATCCTGCCTCGGGCATGGATGTGTGTGATGTCCTTAGGTTAGTTAGGTTTAAGTAGTTCTAAGTTCTAGGGGACTGATGACCTAAGATGTTAAGTCCCATAGTGCTCAGAGCCATTCGAACCATTTTTTTGAGTGCTTAGAACCGCTAGACCACCGCAGCCGGCGAAACACTAAACACTTTGGCTCCATTAGTCATGGAAGCACCCACCATACAAACACCAATAATTTGCCCATGTTCAAATTCAGTTAGCTCCAACATAATGGACTTGCAATTATACAGAATACTGTTCTCATCATAACTGACACTTACAATGTATTGACGATATCTTGGAGGTGCCACTCATGGTCAAATACAACAGTGCAACCTGCAGGCTTCGTTAGCACCTACATTTATGTTCAAGCATGCATTTCTCATTTAGTTTTCATATTTTTGTCCAACTTCTGTCATGTTAGCAAAAACTGACATGGGTGAAGGTATTTGTGAATGTGTGGTTATGAAAAACTGTGCTATTTAGTACAAATGTACTTGAAATGTAAAGTTTTTCATTAAGTTTCCATTTAATTAGCCTCAGATGTAACCAGTGCCTCTTGTATAACATTGGGGTATATAGAAGATGCTTGATGCAGTCCAGCACATTTTGCTGTTGATATAAGGCAACATGTAATGAACCAATATGGTCAAGGATGGATAGGTAAGGAAGGCCTGTATCTTGATCCCCAAAAGATCATGTGCCATCATTATTCTGGACCTTTCTATCTGAGATCATCTTAAATGTAAAGTGTACAGCACTATTGATTTTATTGAAGATTTTATTGAAGAAACAGCAAATTGTACAGTCCTGTCAAGCTTTAGGAGATGGTCTAGTGTTTTTTGAAGGAATTTAAATCACTGCAGAAATGATCTATTGCATCCAGGCGTGAGAATGACACTTGGAACACCTCCTTCTACAAGTACAGATATACAGTAAATTTGTAACATGTAACATACTAAAGTAGAATATACATGTAGGCTGAAATCTGAGGATATATTCTGACTGAGAAATAAAATAAAGCAGTCACTAATCTGAAAGTTGGTTTGAAAACTATTTTGGTCCTTACTCAGGATGCTATCTTTTTCCAGTCTCTTGAAAATATAGAATAGCTCATCTGAAGAGCTACATTTCTATTTTGCTGTATCTATAAAGAATGGTTGCTGACTAGTCCAAAAATGTTCAAGGTACTTAAAATATGAAATAAATTTGTGCATTAACTGTCACAGCAGTGCAAGTCAGAAATGTTGCACTCAAGGCATGGAACCATATATATTACAAACTCTTGTACTGTAAGAAATGTGATGGAAAAGTAATGCCTGTGGCCCATTTACGTGTCAGTTATTGCAGCACTAGTACAGCAGACATGAAAACAAATTCAGCATCAGAAGGCAATCCACATTTCAATATATTCCAATGCTGAAAGAGTACAAGGTTCTGGGACTAACTATTACATGTTACAATGAATGAACATCGGAACTACTCATTTTCATTGAAAAATCATAATTTATCTTTATACTGTTTTCTCATGATCTGATTTACAGAAAACGACCATTACTACAGAAATATAAATAAATCTGAGATCACGCTTTTTTTACTACTTGGTGTGAGGAATGATTATTCAATACAAATGCAAATTACATACATAAACAGAGACAAAAATATGTAGTGATAGTAGAAATAAGTTTTTGGACATTGACACAAAGATACACTATACAGGGATAAACATACCAACTGAATGACAAGGAATTTTGCACTTTAGAAAATGCTAAAATGAAGTAACACATGACTAAAATAGCAAAGTTTCACAACTGCAGTCAGACAACTCATATATCTGGGTATAGCTATTTTAATGGAGTAAAGTAGGTGACTGATATTTGTTTATTTGTATGATACTCAGAAAAGGTAGTCAGTCTACAAAGGAGATAGCTTGCAAGATACTTATATCACCTGTTCAAGAAAATCACTCAAGTGTGTGGACCTATATCAAATACCATTGACGGGTGATATTGAACATACACAAAAAATTCCAGCACAAATGATCACAGGATTGTGTGACTTATGGGAGAGCGGCATGGTAATGGTGAAAAACCTGAAATGGCAGATACTTGATGTTAGACATCAAGTATCCTACATAAACCTACTTACAAAGTTTCCAGGAAAATTACTTATTAGGAATCTAGGCATATACTACAGTTTCCCACATACCACTACTGTAGGAACCAGAATGACAAGATTAGACTAATTACAGCATGCACAGAAGCATTAATCAATCATTATTCCTCAGCTTTATACACAAATGGAACGGGAACAAACCCTAATATGTGTGATAATGGGAAGCTTCCTTTGCCACACACTTCACAGTGATTTGTAGAGTATGGATGTTAATGTAGGTACATTTGTTCTTTGCTCTGTTCTTTGTACCATGGAATGAGTGGATATGCATTGGTTTGTGCCAGGGAGTGTGCTTGAAATTACAGAAGTAGAAGAAAATGTGAACACTTGAAGTGTTAGGGAACGGGAGGCATGTAATGGGGACATGGATATTGTTTTCAAAGTGGCTGTATGAGGAAATCAACTACAGAAAGAGAAAAAGAGTAATAATGCGTGCTGGAGTTTAAAAGGGGCTTCTGAAATCTTCTCTGTGCTTCTTTCCACATTCTGTTTCATGTGCTTGAATGTAATTCGTACACTATTTACTCTTAAATTTCTGCATTATCTGTAGCATCATTTTTTTGTTTTCAAATAATTTGATTTCTTAACTCAAGATAATATCTCAGTTATTTCTTTCTAAATTTTTTTGTGTGTTTTTGAGAGCCAATGTGTTTCCTTTTCTTCTACAGTTATCACTCGTCTGATGTAAGTATTAGCCTTGATTTTTCTCACGATTTGTTGTAATTCAGTAATTCGCTGGGATCTACTAGTGTTGCCTATTCTTACAATTTTCTTGTTTTGTCAAGGTGATTTAGACAGTATATCACCTTCATTTCTTTGTCAAACATGATTTTTCCCTTTGAAAACATTTTTCATCTGCACTTGCATATCCTTAGGAATCACCCCCCTAGGGCTTACCTTGAAGTGTTCACCATCCTCTTTTGAAATTGCAGTCACAGCATTCTCTTGGCTTCAGCCAAACTGTCCTCAGGTTATACATTTTATCTGTAATTTTTTACACAAGTGAAATATTGTGCTGAATAAAACTCTGCAGTTGATTGCCCATCATGTTTCACTGGAAAATGTCCACTGATATAATTACATATTGCAGCAACAAGTTAAGTCACCTTAATTGGTTACCAGACCTTCTTCTTTGCCTACATCACTACTTTTGTTCCTCATTTGTCCCACTCTGGTTTTTCACTCATCTTTCCAGCACATTTACTCCTCTCTTGCAAAAAAAGCCTGTGGTCGTCTCGCCTCCTTTAGATAAATTGATCTGTCAGTGAGCCAATATGATCTAACAATTCTGCCACAGAGTCAACACATACATATACTTCAAGAATTCTTGACATATAACTGGGTTGCATAAATTCTCAGTTGCCTCCAACATGGTCTCAATGTAAACATTGTTCAACCAGAGGCTCTTCATTCTCTCAAAGCAAGCAGTTCCATTACTGTTCCTGTGGAAAACAGCATTACATAAACGCAAATGTGAGGGCAGATTTTTTCAAAACACAGTATTTCAGTTTCACAAATAAATTCACCTGTTCAGTGCTTACACTTTCTCAATAGCCATCCTGTTCACATGAAAGGTCCTCTCCCTTACAGAATCACCATTCATATCTGTTGATATGCTATATAAATGCACAGGCAATTTCACCACAACACTTCTACTCAGAGACACGCTGCAAGAGTCATTCACAAGATTTCTTGTGGCCTCTTAGTCACTAAAAAATTGTTGATTCATTCAGAAACCAAAAATGATTTTTTTTATTTCTGACCACAAAATAGTTTACCACATGTAATGCATCAATCTAATTCTCAACTAGTGCTATGATTTTCTGAAGTTACTACCTCAAATTAAGTCTATGTTTTTCACTTCACTCCCCAAAACACCCAGAGAAGCATTTCAACAACCTCTGCAAGATCTTGGTCAAATCCTTTTCACCTCCTCAAAATATCCTTGCATATGAGTCATACCCATGTGAACATCTTTGCAATAAAACTTATTTGTGCCCTACTTACTACTGCTGCTCAGGCTCAGTCATTAATAACATTTACTTCATCCAAAGAAGACTTATTTGTGTGACAATACACATGACATAGCAACTAACAACTAACCACCATTCAGTTTTCTACATTAGCAGGATGAGCACTTAAATATCAGAAAGGATTAATGGATATAGAACAGAAACTGAGATCAGTAATAAATAACATTTTATTGTGGGGCATACTCTGCAACACATACCTTATGGACAGTTTCTGAGAACTTGCCCTACAAGATGTTATATTGTCTCATCAACATAACATCTAACATATTTTATTTTGTGTGCCATGTTCTCTGCTGATTCAAATCCGTGCTTGCGTGTTGTAGCACTTATTCATCATCAGAGGTGACACAACTAGATTAACCTAAACTGCTAAAAAAAAGGAAATAAAAAAATCCATCTGCAAATGTGTGTGAGATTACATTCAAAAGGAGCAGAGAGTAAAAAAATAAACATTATGAAACTAAAAAATAACTTAACTGACTGTACATAGTAACAAGCTTTGATATTCCTTGGCACACTGTCCACAATCGGGTTGAGGCATTGCTGCCAAAGCCTGTTCCATCATTCTATCATTGTCCTCCTGAGGTCATCCAGTGTGTGCATGAAGGGTTCCTAGAATGATGCACTACAAGTTTCAACACGTCCAAAGCATTTTCAGTTGGGTTCATGTCAGCAAATACCACAATGCCTGTCTTCTTGAGGATTGTGTCCATGAGGTGGATGTGACTGGCTTGTGCTTTAACACCTTGCAAGACAGATCCATTGCAACAGTGTGGACTGTATTGCTGGGTAATAGGTTGGAAGATCCTGCTGTGGCACTAAACAGCCCTAAAATTACTCTTGACTGCAATCAGATGTGTCTGATATCCATACATGAGACCAGCCCAAATCATGGCTGACACACCTCCCATCAAAACATGTGTGACTCCATTGGTATCTAGCTGCCTTCACACTCTTCTACAATGATAATCAAGCATCAGACAAAACTTTCACTATTCATGAAGAGCCAGGTTCCAGTCTAGGCGTTCCCTTGCTCTCCTACTTTGTGGACCACTGTTCCTGGGGGATTGTGATGTTGTTTGGGATGCCTAGAGGACAAATTAATCATATGGAGACAGTTGTGTACTATCTGAGTTGATGCAACCTTCACAGTTGCCTCCGAAATTTTGTTGTACAGTTGCATTATAGTTTCCTTGGCCTACCAATGTGCCTTTACTTTCAGGAACAGGTTACCAACAGTTCTTGTTTACTGTGGAGACCACGGTGAAACAGATATTCAAGTTTGGTGTCGCATGATAGTGGTTTAATGTTATGATGATCTCACTGTGGTATACAACAGTTCAGCAGTGTCCCATGCTAAAGACAGCTTGTTGTAACACAACATTGTGTGCACATTCTGAAGTTGAGATGAAGCTTCAAAGCGTGTTGACAGCCTGAAACGTGTACACAAGTCCCATTGCCTGATTCATGATTGGAGAAATAGTACACTGCATTGAACTGCTTTCCACTGAAAATGGAGGTTTATTTTTTACGTCCCTTACACAGGTAGTGATTTCCTGTGTTCAAAAGAGTACTGAGAAAGAGTTTCCTGATCAAAAATATGCATACTGTGCAAGTCACCAAAGTAGTCCAAAACTTTTAGTGGACAGTTTACATTCATTCCATGGGCACTGAATTGTCTGCTTGTAATAAGAATATATTCCCTTATCAGCATATTGAGTCTCTTGTCTTACATTATATTATGACAACTTGAACTAAATTTTGGAATTTGATCTCTTCCAGTGTCTTCTTTTGTAAATTTTTTATTTGCCATTTCATTCTTTCTTCTGTCATCAGTTTTACTCTTGCCTCTTCTCTTAACTGGACAGTTACTTCAGGCATATGATGATTTTACCTTGAATGTTTCAGAGGAGTTCTGAAACTTTGCTTGTTCATGGGTAGCTTCCAGGCTGGTGCCAATTATGAATTTCAACTCAATCACCTTGAATATCCCCTGGAAATGTTTTTTTTTTTTTTTTAATCTCAAAAACTTAAACTTTTTTAGTATCTTCAGACAGTATATTAAACAAGACAAACTGTTTCACCATTTTGAAACAGTGTTTTGAACCATTACATTGTACTGTTTCATTTTTTTGAAACAGTTATGTGTTTGTATGTCCATCTCTAATGTAAAATAAAGGAACTAGCTTTTTGACTTGTCTTGCCATGTTTTGCAGTTTATGCTTGTGGGAAATTTAAGACAGTGATTTTCTGGTTAGTCTTCTTGAATAACTTATAATATTTATCACTTCTTATGTTATTTACACCATAGGGGAAACATCTTACCTTCTTACTGGGCTTAATGGACTGGATAAGGTACACAACAGAATGTATGTTCATAATATGTTAATGACATTATTTACTATCTGCAGATGATAGATAACACACATCACAGTAATTTCTGTCTTTTGATTCTGGAAGGTCCTCAACATCATCTGCTCACCTACAAAAGCATAAATAATGCTGAAGAGTCCCTTTAGGTGACATCCTTCTGTTATGTAAACTATTACTCCCATTGAAGACATTGTGAGAGGGAATCCAACAAGTTGTATGATAAGATTTAAAAGCTTGGATTCTCAATGTTGAGATGCTTCAGCACCTCAGGCTTTCAAATGCATGGCTCATCAAATGTTACCATATATTTTCTCATTGCAGCTCTTCAGTCTTTTCTACTGCATGCAACGGAGATGTGAAGATGGTGTCACAGTAACTGTGAATGAACAGCTAGTAACTTACAAAGGTGATTGTGTTATGGAGATCTTGGGTGCTTTCCTCTATGAATCCATTCCAACCTGGAAAACCAGTATATCTTTGCTTTTACTATACAGCCACAACAATGCATACATGGGATGAATAAGAGCTTATGAGGGTAGATAAATATTACAAGTTTCTTGTATCTTAATTCCGCAATTATGCGCACCATTATCTGAGCACTTGAATAGTTTCTTTTGCGTGTGTTTTATCTTTACTCTGGTATCAGAAACTAACATACATCTGGGAGAGCAGTGTGCTGACCAAATGCCCCCCCCCCTTTCCATATCCAGATCCAGTGATGCCTATGGGCTGAGGATGACATGGCAGCTGGTCAGTACCTTTGGGCCTTCATGGCCTGTTCAGGAGAAGTCTAGTTTGTTTAGTTTTTTATCTTTACAGTGCAACATGCAGTTAGTTGCTTCATTCTGTCCTTCTTGTGTAAATGCTCTGTACATGTGCTTGGTAATTTATTTAATAAAATACTGAAATTTCACTGTACAAGCATGAACATGTTGTTTTCAGTACCAGTTCACCTGGAATTTCCATGCCACTAATTGTACATCATTATTCCACTCAAAATTTTCAACTGAACAGCATGATGAATGATTTGATCCCACGTTTTTGAGCTAACACAAACAATGTCTTGTATCATATTAGAAGTGACGTGCCCATTGAGTTTCCAATCATCGACAAATTAACCATGAACTTCCAGAGCTAAATTTGAAATGGCTAATGCCTCAAAATGGAAATATTCATTACAAGTTAAAGAAAATGGCAACACATCAAGCATTTTCTGGGAGCTATATTTTTTGTAAATAAACAGAGTGTAACAAAACAATACTGATAAACTCAGAAGGGTTGTAGAGGTTATGATGAGAAACAAATTGACAGTAGGAACCTGCTTCTGGAAACATCATCCAATGGCCCTACACAGGTACAAAGTTGTAGTGGCATGACTCTCACTAGGTGACCCCCTTGGTAGCATATGTGAATTAGAAGTGATGATGGACAACAAGCAGTGTTTTTGTGACAGATGTCAATGCATTTGAGACATTCTAACATCCTAAATGCAGACAACTGAATTGCAAGAAGTACCATAGGAAGTAATAAATAAATAAATAAAATAAAATAAAAAACCTCATTTTTTCCATTGAAAGGGAGGCCCAGATATAGGCGTTGGACCCTATGACTTTTTCCAGATTTGGGTTTCCTGTCTGTAGTTCTCATTTTATGGTCTATACATATGTGAATTATGTAACTTATATTGGGTGATACCTGATGTAAGTACTCAATGTGCCCACTCTGGTTGTACAAGTAACAGGGTAACAGCCAGATGGTACCTGAATATTTCAATCAACCAATGGAAAATGTATTGGTTTATTGAGCTCACTGGAACTGTGATATAGTTCATCTAACACTGTTGACAGAGGCTAAACATCAATGGTTTCTTTCATGAGTACCAGAATAAAAGATCACAGGGTGTGTTATCAGAAAGCTTAAATAGCTATGATAGAAATGACAAGTCTGCTTTCAGCATGTGAGGTAGAGATTCATTAAGAAATTGTCAGAAATTTATGAGCATGCAATATCAAACTGATCATCTGGAAAAGTAAGGAAGGCAGATTAGGGTTTAATGTCCCATAAACAATGGAGTACAAACTTAGAATAAGTATGGGTGGCAAAGGAAACTGGCCACATTGTTTTTTCAAAGGAAACACCTGTGTTTAAGTTGAGCATTTTAGGGCAACCACAAAAAACCTGATTCTGTATGGGGATTTGAACTGCCATTCTCCCAAATACAGGTCAATAACTAACCACTGTGCCATCTTGTTCAATGATCATTTGATAGACTTCACATTTACCCAAATGTGAATTTTATATAGTGCCATGACAATACATTTCTAGAAACTTGATGGTACCTTTCTTGTTCATCTCAGTTCATTCATAGTCTATAAAACTCTGACACTGCTACTGGATATCATATTTCTTCCACATTAAACTTCTTCTTTTCTTATGTTATGCAGCAGGACATTTTTTCTCCAACACACATACTTTTGGAGCACTTTTGTCATCTCTCTGTCTCTGCAGTAATAGAGTTTTCCACTGCATATAGGTTAACACCTTACACATTCCAGAAATTATGTTCGAGTTTCCAGTACACAGTGTTAGTTTTTACTATGAAAAAATCTCTTCAATGTCTTTACAAGTCCATCCCATTCAGTTTTTTTTATCTAAACACTAGTTTAATTTGTGCCCATAATTTTTTCAAAGAAAGTGGCCACTATGGTATCACTTTAGAAGGTTACATGTTAAGTGAATATACTTTCTTTGAATGTAATACAGTGTTTTCTATTTCTTTTTGCATCATAAAGCCTGTTTTTAAGGAGAAGGAAAAGAAGGAAGCTTAGAGTATAATAATTTGAGGACTGAGCATACTTCAGTGGTCTTTCTGAGTATTGCAGATCTGCTTGACAGCTTGTGTCAACTTTCATTATTTTGGTTCTTTAATAACTGTTGAATGAGTTCACAAGCTGTTCACATTAGTAGGTACAATGTAAGCTTACTTGTTTTTGTGTAACCCACAACTGTAGAAGCACAGCAGTTCCTGCAGTAGTTTTTATGTTTGCAGCTGTAAAGAATTCTTACTCATTCATATAACAATATTTATTGAGAAAATTCATCTGTAACTGCATTTAGTATACTATTTTCTAGACTGTTCTGGATTTCAGTCTTGTAGGCCACTGTAAATGTTCCCATCTTTTCATTATATTACTTTGTAAGTTCACATCTTCTTGTCCCAGCCTAATCTGTTAGAAGTGTATAGGCTACCGCAGCTGGAGTTAATCTGCTATTCCTTATCTATATAAATGATTTAGAAGACAGTCTGAGCAGCTATCTTAGGTTGTTTGCAGATGATGCTGTCATTTATTGTCTACTAGACATCAGAAGATCAAAACAGATTGCAAAATAATTTAGAAAAGATATCTGTATGGAAATTGGCAATTGACCCTAAATAATGAAAAGTGTGAAGTCATCCATGTGATTGCTAAAAGGAATCCGTTAAATTTTGGTTACACAATAAATCAGTCACATCTAAAAGCCACAAAATTCAGCTAAATACCTAGAAATTACAATTATGAACAACTTAATTTGGATAGAACACATAGAAAATGTTGTGGTGAAGGTGAACCAAAGACATCATTTTATTGGCAGAACATTTAGAATGTGCAACAGATCTACTAAAGAGACTGCCTATACTATGCTTGTCCATCCTCTCTTGAAGTACTGCTGTGCAGTGTGGCATCCTTACAAGTCAGGATTAATGGAGTACATTGACAAAATTCAAAGAAGAAGAGCATGTTTTGTATTATCGAGAAATAGGGGGGAGAGAGTGTCACCGACACGATATAGGATTTGGGGGGGACATAATTAAAACAAAGGCATTTTTCATTGCAGAGAAATCTTCTCACAAAATTTCAGTCACCAACTGTCATCTCCAAATGTGATAATGTTTTGTTGATATAATAAAATATGGGAAATCAGAGCTCGCACAATCAGCTGAACAAATAACACATGCAAAACTGGTGTCAGTTTTCTGTAACTAACAGCAAGGAAACATGGGCCTCACAGGCTTGTCACCAATTTCGAGTGAGTTATCAGTTACCTTCAAATAGTATGCCATATAGTGGCTTTTAAGCCCAATAAAATGTAAGAAATTTGATGTTGGTGATCTTAACTTTTTTAATATTTCAGGTTCAGTGGGCCAAAGATACTTGGTCAAGGAATAAGTCAGTACATTGCTTGCAGAACTCTGATTAGAAAATTTATAAATAGAATTAACAAAAATTAAATAATTAAAAAAAGCTCTACAAATCTCGTGAGAGAGTATCCATACAAATAAGACATTACAGAGAAAATTTCTGAACTATTTTTTCAGGTTTTCTGGAACCCTATTGCAAATAAACCTTTTACATTGCTTCAGGAGATGTTATCCAAGTGAATATCAGTTTTCTGTCCAGTGTGCAGTGAATGAATCTCGCAGTTTCTTTGAACAATGTACATACATGCAGGGATGCCAGAGATAGAATTCAGAGCCATCTAAACAATTGCCTATGCAAAGTCTAGATTGTGGATGCCACAGATCAGTCTGAGCACCCTTAACTGAGCTAAGTATGATGTCAGTGAGTGCACAGTGTCCCCCCCCCCCCCCCCCCCCCCCAAATACAACCACATATGAGATAATAGGGTGAAAGTAATCAAAATAAACAAGCCTTTGTATTTCAGTGTCAAAGGAAATTGAGATTAGTCTCATAGTGAAGATAACAGCAGCCCCCCCCCCCCTCATAAGATCTTGGACCATGATACTTCCAGACACGCTTCCCGTCTACCATCTGTCATAAGAATTTAAAATGAATGACTTCATTGACTGTTTGACCACACTGGGATTGTAAAATTTCACTTTTGAGAAACAGTATACCGGGTGGTTATACAGAGTAGTGCAAGAAATGTATCACCATTTTGTTTCTGAATAAACACTTTACTGTCAAGATAAACCCAATGGAACATACACTACTATGGAAAATGGTCTGTGGAGAATTGTTCTAATTCAGCTCATGCTCAATATGACCACCATTTTGATTCCGAACTTGCTTCACATGATTACTGATGTTAGCAATAACATTATGGCACATGTATTCCTTGATTTCACTGAAAGTGAGAAGAATAAAGCATCTGAGCACCATTAAATCATATAGACATTTCAGGAAAATTGTTTCCTTTAGATTCACCCAAAGAAAGAAGTCACATGGGTTGAGGTCTGGGCTATAGGTGGGTTCAAAATTGTCCACCACTAAAATGACCTGGAAATCTGACTGAAATAACCTGTATGTCAAAATGCTTGTGTAAGAAATGCAACACAGTATTTGCAGTACATGGCCTTGCTCCATCTTGTATGAACCACTGTGTGTTGAAGGGCAACATACTAGTAAGAAGCTATGGAGGGGAAGTTATTTCAGAACATGCTCAAATAATATGCACTGTTCAGACTCTCTTCAAAGTAAAAAGGTCCAACAAATCTGTGACTGAAACTGCAACCCACACTGTAATACTCAGAACATGACGTTGTCGTTCATGAAGCACTTGCAGATTTTCAGGGGCCCAAAAGCATGCATTTTGTTTATTAACCACACCATCCAAATGAAAATGCACCTTATCTAAAAACCAAACATTGCTGACCGTTTGTTCCCTATCCTGCACCCAGCAGGAAAACAGCTGTGTCTACCGCTTGCATTCTGCAGTGAACTTCTGATCAGAGTTCATCTTGTACAGGTACATCCAGAAGTCACTTTTAAGAATCTGTTGAAAGGAGTGTCTCTGGATATGCCCAGTTGTACTGCTGCCTTTCTACACAATTTGCCAGGGGTTCTCTGCAAAGCAACTTGTGCCACTTCAGTATTCTCTGGTGAACAAACAGGCTTCAGCCAGGGTTGCTTTGTTTCCAATATTGATCCTTCCCATAGAAATTGAGAATATAGCCTGTGAATGGTTCTCCTGCAATGGGCTCACCATGGGTTAAACTGTTGTCGAAAGTTGCTAGTCATCCACTGTCAGCCATGTTGTAAACACTAATCTCGTAGCGACGGTATCATGAATTACACATCATTTCAAAAATCCTTTACTTCTCCAAGCTCTACTCCTACAGATGCTGAGATGCTCAACGTGATATCCAGCACAACTCATAAATTATGTATAAAACAAATGGTGACACATTTTGTGTGCCACCCTATAATTAAATTTCTGCTACTTGAGAGGGCCCGCCTAAAAAAAAGGGTGATCATAGGACAATGAATCTTAGTGGAAACATTTGCAAAGACATGAAGAAGAGAAATAATGGGTAAACCATTGAAAGAAACACTTTTTAATTTACATATGAAAGGGTAACATTTGTTGATTGCATACCATGTTTACGTTCCATGTTACAAACATTGCTCAGTATGACAACCATCAGCATCCGTGACATTCTGGAATCACACTAAAGATATCAGTTCCTTTGTCCACAGCACATTTTGAATGGTGGACCATGGAATGTTCAGTTGTCATGACACAGATTATGCACTGCTTCAAGATTGTACAGTGCATCCAGCATTCTCAGCCATGGCAACAGTAACTTCTTCAACAGTTCAGTTTGTGGTTCAATTGGTTGTTGGCTTCTCCTACAAGCAGTTTTCAAATAATCAGTTAATTCAAACTCCTGAATTGTGTTCTTCAGCCCCGGTGCAGCAACTGGACATCTCAGTATTCTTTTAATGTGTTGATACTTGCAAAGAGCATCAGCCTGTTGTTTTTATCAAACGAACAGCATTACAAGTAAAGTCTTGTTCACCTTGTCCAGACTGACTTCATCTGTAATGTACACTGATGCTTGTGCTTCAACCCTACATTGCCATACCAGTTCCAGAGCCAAACAGCATGTCACACTGGTAACGATGCATACCCTGCAGCACACAGTCCTACAAAGTTGTGTACCCATATGGTAAATAGTTTCCAGCTACACTGCCTCAAGTAGTGAAATTTTAATTATAACCACCCTGCACAATGCATTTTATTGTAGTTAAGTGTTAATGTATTTTCTGAAAGCCATATGCTGATGTAACTAACAATCCTAATAGCTTTATCATATAAATTATATTACACTGTTTCACACTAAAATTTGTGCAATCTGCAGAGATAAAAATGATTGAATGTTTGGTGTTAGATAACTGACATATAAAATGAGAAAAACAATCTCCCCCATGTGCACATTATGTGACTCCAGTCAGATTCAGACTTCTTTTTGTTGACACTGGAGGACAACCTTCTGCTTCCTACTTCCAGGTATGAATGGAACCACTTTTGAGCTTTTTACCCAATCTCAAATCTTCAAACTTATGCAAAAGTATTGCATAGGCCAGCCAGTCAAATGCTTTTGTTAACTCATAGCTAATACCCAATATCCCCAACCTTTGGTTACCCTCAATAGTGACTCACACATAAAAGGGTAAATTGCAGTTTCTCTGGAGACTCCTATCCTGGAGCCAAGCTGTGAGTCTGACTGCAAATTGTGCATTCTCAGTTGTGCCCCTACTCTCTTATACACTGCTTTCTCAAAACAATTCAAAAAGACTGCTACCAAAGAAATTTATACCTTTAGAAATCCAACATACTGTAGCACCCCACCCCCTCCTCCCAACTAAATTTAGCCTGTACTTTAAGAAATGCCACTACAACATGACCAAAACATTGGTTTTATAAAATGGTGCACCACTATACCTGGATTTTAATTAGCCTAACCAGTTTTTGTGGATTAAATTAAGCAAGGCGGTACTGTTTTGCAATACGGGAATCATAGTGGGATGGGATATGGTTAAGAACCCTATTCAGTCATCCAAATTTATGTTTCTGTGGTTCCTTCACAAAGGTTATAGCGTCCATAAGATTTTTACGCATTGTTGTCCATATCATTTTGTAAAAGAGATTTACATTCTGAACCCACTGATCCAGTAGCATATGACATATTCTGATGAAGGCTGCATATATGATTGCAGAAACACTGAATCATTTTACAGGATGATGTGGTCAGCACTCTTGAAGAATTTTATGGAAAGTGCCTGAAGCTGTGGAAATCTATGCATGTTTATTACCATGAATGATTATTTTACCCTTCCATATCCAGCTGACTTTGTGCTTTGTTTTTCTTGATTTTGATATCCTTGGGGGACTGAATTTAAATTTTCCTCCTTGTACTGTATGAGATTTAAGCAAATGACTAGTACAAATTTATTCATTTATTTAATTATGTGAATATAATAGAGTGTGTGCGAGTATATACCTATCCTTTTTCCCCCTAAGGTGGGTGCTTTCACACGTGGCTCTGCTTCTGATCGTGTTCACCTTCCAGGTTACAGGACTGTAGTAGGTGGTGATGGGAGGATGCATGGAACAGGTTTTACACCGGGGGCAGTTACAAGGGTAGGAGCCAGAGGGTAGGGAAGGTGGTTTGGGGATTTCATAGGGATGAACCAAGAGGTTACGAAGGTTAGGTGGATGGCAGAAAGACACTCTTGGTGGAGTGGGGAGGATTTCATGAAGGATAGATCTCATTTCAGGGCAGGATTTGAGGAAGTCGGATCCCTGCTGGAGAGCCACATTCAGAGTCTGATCCAGTCCCAGAAATTATCCTGTTACAAGTGGGGCACTTCTGGGTTTCTTCTGTGGGAGGTTCTGAGTTTGAGGGGATGAGGAAGTGGCTCTGGTTATTTGCTTCTGTATCAAGTCGGGAGGGTAGCTGTGGGATGCGAAAGCTGTTTTCAGGTTGTTGGTGCAATGGTTCAGGGATTCAGAGCTGGAGCAGACTCGTTTGCTATGAAGACCTAGGCTGTAGGGAAGGGACCATTTGATATGGAATGGGTGGCAGCTGTCATAATGGAGGTACTGTTGCTTATTGGTGGGTTTGATGTGGACGGATGTGTGAAGCTGGTCACTGGACAGGTGGAGGTCAACGTCAAGGAAAGTGTCATGGGATTTGGAGTAGGACCAGGTGAATCTGATGGAACCAAAGGAGTTGAGGTTGGAGCTGAAATTCTGGAATTCTTCTTCACTGTGAGTGAGGGGGGAGGTGGGGAGTCGTTCCAGTCCTGGGAGGGGCTTGCCTGGTGTTGGGGGGTGGTGGGGGTGGGGGTGGGGGGGGGGACAGGTGTGCGATCGCACATGCACACACGTATCCGTCCACACGTGTGCAGACGCAAGCAGACATATCTGTATATGTGCGGATGGATATGTATGTGTGTGTGTGCGAGTGTATACCTGTCTCTTTTTCCCCCTAAAGTAAGTCTTTCCACTCCCGGGATTGGAATGACTCCTTACCCTCTCCCTTAAAACCTACATCCTTTCGTCTTTCCCTCTCCTTCCCTCTTTCCTGATGAAGCAACTGTGGGTTGTGAAAGCTTGAATTTTGTGTGTGTGTTTGTGTTTGTTAGTGTCTCTATCAACATACCAACACTTTCGTTTGGTAAGTTACATCATCTTTGTTTTTAGATACATTTATTTAATTAGATAGATAAAAAAAATCTACTCACCAAGCAGCGGCAGAACACAAACATAAAAGACTGTTGTGATTGGCAAGCTTTCGGATCCAGTGGCTCCTTCTTCAGCCAAAATTGTTAAAGGGGAATGAAGAAAGGAAAAGGACTGGAAAGGTCTAGGAAAAAGGGCAGATTTTGGAAAAGTCACCCAGAACCACAGATATCTCATCTGATGCAATCCCCAACAATCAGTCTTTCATTCTTATCCTGTACAGTAAATCTCCCTTGACCAACGGTTCTGGCTGACTTTCCCAAAATCTACCCCTTTTCCTAGACTTCTCCAGTTCTTTTTCTTCACCCTTCTTCCTTCCCCTTCAACCCTTCTGCCTGAAGAAGGAGCCACTGGCTGTAAAAGCTTGCCAGTCACAACAGTCTTTTATGTGTGTGTTCTGCCACCTCTTGGTGAGTAGCTTCTTCATCTATCCAATTAAATAATTTTATCAATAATTTATTGTTTTTGTTGTTATAAATCTATTCATTTGCAGCTCACTGAAAGGCCTATACATTGGATGGCTCATCTCCAAACAACAACTGCATTCAGTGACATTTACTGTGACTGTCACAGGTCTTTTCTTTTATCTTGTTGATGTATAGTAGAATTATTTTTCTCTTTATTAAGAAAGTGATCAGACAACAAAGAGTTCTTATTTTCAGCTATGATTAATGATCTACTGTTTACTCCACATGACCATAAATACTGACTCAAGTTACAAAGTTGCCGCCAAATATATTCACAATGAAATAAAAACAATAATTCAGAGCAGAAGGCTCTTACATTATTAGTTGCTGTTGATACTTGCATGCATTTAAGTAACTTTAATGGTCAGGGAAACTGACCAAACTAATGAAAATTATTGAATATGTATATTATAAAGACATGTAGTGACCAGTTACTTATTTCTTGTATATGGCACCAACAGCTACGCATTCTGGATTTTACAGAGTTTTCATTGTGCTTCATAATGCATGCCAGTATGTACCTTCAGATACAAAAGTTGTTTCGCAGAATCATCATGCCTGTTGCTAGCTGCTGGACAGCAGTACATAGACAGTTGCAGTTGCAAGAAAGACTAAGCTCATTAATGTGACATTAGATAAAACTATATGACACAATGTTGTTAAATTTTCAATTTTTTTTTTTTGAGGGGCGGATTTAATTGCAAAATTTGATCACTCAGACTGAAATATTACATCATGAAGTTAGTGAAAATTCATAATACATTTTCTGTTTGAAGTGAAGCGGTACTCGTACAGAATTTTAGTATTAAGAATTCACACTTCAGTTTTCTGTGGCACGCGCGCACACACACACACACACACACACACACACACACACACACACACACACACACACACAGTGAGTAGGTTAGTTTACAATCTGTATTACTATGAAACACTGTCATGAACAACACATGCAGATGTTAGGACTTCATCATGATTCAAATCGGCACCAAAGGAAATAAACAGCTGAAAGTTGATTATTCTTTAGTGTTAGATTTTATTGAGTTTGCAGTTAATTACAGTAATACATATTTCAAGCTAGTGGCACAATAATGGCAAGCTTCTTCAAACGAGAGATGATAAATCTGCTTGCATTCAGAAACAGCATGTGCAAATTATTTTAGATGTGTTTTTGAAAGTTCTGTTTTATACATTGCACTTAAAACTATTTTTCAGGTGAACTTATAAGCAGGCCACACAGTGAGGTAAAAGCATGGACTCCACCAGCTGTCCCTCCTCCAGCACCACAGTCTGCACCACCAGAACTAGCTGAACAAGAACAACCTCTCTCAGGCGGTAATGACATACATATTATTCAGAATGAAATAAATGTATATAAATATAGTAGTCAGTATTATTAAAAGTTTGTGTGTGTGTGTGTGTGTGTGTGTGTGTGTGTGTGTACAGAAAATCTGTTTTCTGAGAGCCAAACTAGTCATTTACATAGTCTGCATAGTCATTGGCGATAGCATGTTGTGCTGTCAGCTGATACTGAATTGAACATTTTTAATTGCTGTGGAAAAGGGTCCAGTGTAGTGGGCACTGCACATTTTATTTATCCTGGAAGGCAGTTCTTAGGACCAAACAAGGAAATTAATGGTTTATGGTCTATTATGAGGTGAAATTTTGTGCCATAAGGAACTATGAAATTTTTAGATGCCAAATATGATACTCAGTGCTTCTTTTTCAATTTGTGAGTGTTTGGTCTAGGCTGAAGAGAGCATTTTAAATGTATATGCAATGGATTTTTCATGCCCTTCATCACATTTGTGAAAAGGAATTACCTTGATGCAACACTGAGACATGTTGGTGGCTAGGATAAGGCTTTTTTATGTTACATATTTCAGCAGACAAGGAGAAAACTTTAGGTGATATTTAAACTTGTGAAAAGTGTCCTGATACAGCTGTCACCATTCATATTTTGCAAAGATTTTGAAGAGGTTTGGTGACCTGGGCCACATTTTGTATAAATTTTCATAATAGTTTATTTTATCAAGAAATGTCTGCCTCCGTAGTGCAGTGGTAGCATTACTGCCTACCATGCAAGGGGGCCCGGGTTCGATTCCTGGCAGGAGACTGGGTGTTGCGTGTCCTTTATCATCATTTTCATCATCATTGACATGCAAGTCACTGAAGTGGCATCAACTAAAAAGACTTGCAATACGGCAGCCAAACCCTAAAGGGGATATCCCGGCCAATAAATGCCATACGATCATTTCATTTCATTGTCAAGAAATGACTGAAAGTCTTAAAGTTCAGAGGCACTTTGGTTTCTTTCAGTGCCTTCCACGTGTTGCTGAGTTAGTTGAAGTCTTTTACAATTAAATATGTGGACTAAGCACTCCATTTGTTCTTGACAGAATTCACATGATTTTAGGTTGTACTTTAGTGAGTTTTGTTTCTGTGCCTGGAATTGTAGATGTAAGTTTGCCAGCTGTCACTCTCTTGTAATGCCACTTATTAACATAATAGTCCAGATAAGTGACTACACTCAGATAGTTTTGAATCATCTGCTTCAAAAAACATTAGAAAATTGCTGGTGCATTAGCAGTTGTGCAGGGTAACCTGTCGTATCTGTACAATGAGCCCTCAAAGTATTAGCTTTAGCCTGTCACCAGTTCTCCTGAATAATATCTGGACTAAACACCTCGGGCAACAAATCGGTACCCCCCACATGTTCATGAGTAGGGAGTTAACTGGATGCGCAAACATCAATGAAACCGAGGTAGCTTAGTGGGGCTCATTTCTTGCCATGTAAATGCAAAGTTCAGCAGTGACAAAAATTGGTCCCATTTTGCCAGGCTGTGGGTAATAAAGTGTTATAGTCACATGCTTAAAGCCATTTTTAAAACAAAACCTGAAAAATTCCTGGGAAACAAAAGCTGGGGCATTATTGCTCACCTAGGTAACAGGAGGACCAAACTATGAAATGATTTTACTTAGGAGGTTTGCACTAGCTCCTGTTGTTATACTGTCAATGGGCCTCAACAACGTGAACCTAGTAAATGCATCAACAGTGATGAAAATAAGAACACTTTGTGTGGAGAGAGAGCCCACATAGTCAACAAATAGTTGCTGCATGGAAAATTCCACCCATCTGGAGTTAAGAAGGCTGCAGTTATGCCCCAAACTGCGTTTGGACCTTTTGCATTCCTGATACTGTGTAACTAATTGCTTAAAATCTTTATGCAGGAAAGTCCAGATGATGTGGTCTCTGATCTGATCTTATGAAGCATCTTGTAAAGGCCCAGGTCCCCCCCCCCCCCCCCTCAAACATTGAATGATGGTAATATTTAAAGATGGCAGGAATTAGCTCCCTATGAAGACAGATTTTCCAAATCCCACCTCCTTGGATTTTTGCACCTTTCCTAACATGGTACCCAAGTGCATCTTCTCTGGATTGGATTCACTGCTCAATCTTTCCTAAATCAGAGTCTAAATCCTGATGTAGCCCCTGATCCCCAAAGAGTTCAGGCATTTCACACAAAACCACAGCCCTCAAGGCTTCTTGCTGGACTACCTGTTCTCTAGGGCTCTTCTCAGCATCAGATTCCAACATTCTGCTAAGGACATCAGTGACCATAATGTCAGAACTCGTGATATGTCTGACTTCAAACTTAACCACTAATATCCTAATGGTCCACCTCACAATCTGACCGGTCTTGTAGGGATTGGCCAGCACCCACAACAGGGCTTGGTTGTCCATCTCCGACACAAAGGAATGATCGTCAAGGTAGAATCGAAATTTTTAAGTACCGAATAGCACCACAAGCACCTCCAGCTCATAGGTGGAATATTTGGTCTTCGTTCTAGTAAGGGCATGTGATGCATAAGCCAAAGGATGTCACTGACCATCCTGTCCTTGCAGCAACATTGCTCAATGCATGCTTATGGGTATCAAAGGCCACCTGCTGGGTATCAGTCCATGTAAATTCCTAATTTTTCCTACGTAGTGCGTTCAGAGTGGCTGCTAATTCAGCAAATTTGGGGATATATTTGCTATAAAAATTAATCATTCCCAAAAATTGGATTATCCCTGTCTTACTCTTTGGAGAACAGAATTTCAAAATGGTTTGCATGTGGGAATGATCTATTCCTGCCCCATCTACTGATAATAAATGCCCTATAAATGAGATTTCTGGATGGGCCAAGTTGACCTTGGATGAATTCATGGTTAAACTTGCCTCCCCAACCTTGCCAAAACCTGGCAAAGATGCTCCAGGAATTCAGATAAGGTTTTGCTGTATATGACGACATCATCTAAATAATTGTATGTGAACTGTAACTATATGACCCCCGAGATGGAATCCAACAGATGAAAGAACTGCAGCTTACATGGATAAACTGAAATAGAGTCAGCTGAATTCATACAAACTCCAGTCCATAGCAAAGGCTGTGACAGGCTTAGAAGCCTTCACCAGGGGAATCTAATAGTAGGCTTGGTTGAGGTCCAGGACCATGAAGTACCTCATACCAGCAAACCAAGTAAAACAGTGGTAGAGGTCTGGCAAAGGAACAGATTCTAACACCACCTTCTTATTTAACAAATGTTAATCCACCATAGGCCTGATGCCTGATCCATTACATGTCTTAACTTAAACTATTGGAGATATTTAGGGCAAGGCAGACAGCCAGATAACTCCCTTGCCCAACATTTTGTCAATCTCGGCATAATATGGTGACTGTCTAACAGGAATATCATTGTTAAGTTGAATACCATATTCCACCTTATTAGTCATCCCAAGTTTATTAGTCGGCATGTGAGGAAATCGTTTTAATACCCACCCCAGCCATTATGCCTCCACCTTCAACAGATGCTGCAAATTAAACTCCCCATAACTATCAGCCACCAAACATACCTCACGGACACACTTATCATGGCAAAAGACCAACTTTGTTGTGGGCATGAACTGAAATAAAATGACATTTGCCCATAATCCAATACTGATCCAGTTTTATCCATAAAGTAACAGCCCAAAATTAATTCAAAACTCAAATTCTTAATCATGATGACCTAAAGTGGCCAAGAAAATTTCCCAATACTGCAATTGACTCCCAAGGCTCTGATGGCAACCATTTGCTGACCATTGGCAGTGTGATGCCTTACAAAGGTTGGGTGCAACTGCCCAAACTTACAAATATGCTCATGTATAGTATACCATTCATAACTGACTAGTAATGCAGAGCTTCCCAAATCCACTAACCCACACATGGGTTCATGATTAATATTGGTGCAGGCAGGCAGCACACTACCCACACTGAGATGATAGCGAGCATGTGGTATCTTATTTTGGCCATTCTGCCTGGTCTTACTTCAGCATCAACTGTTTGGCTCTGTGCTAGGCTGGCAATTGCACTGCCGGGCAAAGTGCCCAGTGTCCACCTACAACAAAAACATCTGCTTGATTGATTAGCAATACTGGCACCAGATTCTGAATTAATCCCACTTTCTGTTTGCTTAACATCACGACTACACCAGCACCTTGCATCGCCTTATGCAACTAACAATTCTAGTTCTTGAAATGTGGAGGGTCTACCCATGAACAAAAGTATATGATCAATCTTCTGGATTTATCCCCTGAACAATGATAGACACTATCTCAGCTTTGGATAAAGCTGCTTCAAGGGCTTGTGCTGCCACATGCACTTCCCAAATGTAGCATGAAAGAGGCTACCTTCCCTGCTGAGGAGACCATGGGGATAAATATTCTTCTCTGTAGGATGGTGTACCTCAATTTACCTGTATCTCACTCCTGAACCAAGGTGTCACTGGCAAACTCAATGAGTGAAGCTTTACATAGTGGGTAAATGAGTTGTAACTCTACCTGTCAAGGAACTTTAAAGATCCTCACTTGTTTCTCCAAATCAACTGAAAAATCACAGGAATTTTACAAGACACTCCACAGAATCAATGGTGAGCGACAAAACATCACAAAGCACACATTAAAATGGGTTGGGTAGCTTAGCAAAACATTGGAAACCTCTGTCTAAACCATGTGCAATATCAATCGAAGCTTAAGGAAAAACAACCATACAGCTCAGTGATTAAAACAAATTTCTGATCATAGCTCAATTACAAATAGGCTAGCCTATAATATAAATTATTCCCCCTAAGTAAGACTACAGTTTGATAACCGATAACAGCTTATAAATCAAACTTTACGAAAGTGACATACCATTAACACTGAGAGGTTGAGCCAGTACCAATCACCAAAGCAACAAACCTGATGCAAAACAGATAACTAGTGATCTTAATTGATAATTCATTTCAAACAGTCAGAACTGCCAAAGACAGCCATGAGCAGTAATACAATGCCAGTAAGCTGTTGTGGCCAGAAACACTCAGTCATTATTCTGAGTTACAGCTCCATTTCCACGGCTGATAACAGTAGAAGGCCACTTTGGGTTGAGTTAGCAGTCCCCACTGAGTCATGCAGAACTGTGTGTCCTCCAGTATAAGGCAGCCAACTAATACCACACAGCCACAGCTCGGTCCAAAAAACCAGCGAACTTTCACATGCGGCACTCAACAGCTGTCAGCTTGATACACTCTTTACACGCTCACTGCCACAAACACACTCACTGCTCCCGTCCAAGCAGTCCCTGTTCACTACTTCCATCATCAATTTCAAAACCAAAACTGGCAAATAAGCAAGATGGTGAAGATAGGACACCACCAAAGATATCAAAATAAGAATCGACCATAACATGCAAGCTGCACCAGTTCAGTGAGCTCCATCATTAAGCAGTTAATGGAACCACTTAGGGAAATAGCAAGCAGTCCAGGAACGAAGGCCCATATGCACTTGGTACATCTGCCACAAGGTCTCATCCGAGACATGGAGGAGGGTGCGCCATCCGTTATGGAACACATTGGATGCAACTGGTTGAAAATCATATATCATGTTAGAACAGATTACAGGGCTCTCACTACTCTGGTTTGGAGACAAAAGGAAGCTCTGAATCAGACGCTCAAATTATTCTGTGATGATCTTTGATGCAAATTTCTTGACCTCCACTTTAGGGTGGAAATTATAGGGCTCCCCTGAATAGGTCAGGCATGGACTACATGAAGAAAGAAACTACTTGGATAGCAGAGAACATGCAGTGTGCACATGTAGGCTTTTTTAAGTTAGAAGAATTCCTCCTTATGGTCAATGATGAATTTTCTGCTGAAATTGAATTTGGATCAGTGATATTATTCTCAGAGGTGAACTTCATCCTAGCAGATCAGAAAGCAAAAATGTTACGGTGATAATGGGAGACTCAAAGAGCACAAAGAGTAAGGTTCCAGAATTTGTATTGTTTATTGAAGATAATAATACACACTAAGAACAGAAAGAAAGCTGAAAATCTAAATGAATAGCAGTGAAATCATATATTCAGATTGAACATATATCTGAAGGATATGTTTGACATAATGGTGGCAGCACATTTATTGCCAAAAAGAATTTTATAATATGTAGTGGGGTTACTATGGATTATGAATGTGAAATAATCTGAGTGAAGTTGAGCATCAAAGGTGGAACAAACATGGTTATCAGATGGTTTTATGCATTATATGAATCAGCAGCTATAGTGGCAGAGTGATTCAGAGAGAACTTGGACAATATCATGAGTACGTTTCCTGATCATGAAATTGACAGCTATAGAATGGGACAGTCAGCAGAATAAAACTGGTACCAGAGCCAGCCACTATTGATGTAAAATCACAGAAAACAGTGACTATTACAAAATACAAGTAACCATCCACAGTGACCTAAAGTGGAATACCTGCTAACATGCACCTAGCTGATGCTAGGCTGAAATGCAATGGGAGAATCTTAAGAAAATATAATTCATCCACAAAAGAAGAGAGGTACAAAATACTTGTTTGACTGATTCTTGAGTGTGGTATGATCTCTATATAGGTTTTATGAGATTACAAGATTAACCAAAGGGTTGGTACATCTGCTAACACTTTTTTGATACACTGTTCCTCTTTTCTTTGCCATACACCTCCAATATTTCTCATATACAACTATGGTGGTATTTATCCATTCAACCTTTCATTATGATTTTAAGTGTTTGTATTTTGTGTACATTTAAGACACGCATGTCCAAAACATGAAAAAACCAACTTTTTTGCAGCAAAGTATGCAAGAGTACTTCTGTGAGGATTGGAAAGTAGAAGAAGAGGTATTGGTGGACATAAAGCTGTGATGCTGGGTCATGATTTGTGCTTAGATAACTCAGTTGATAGAGCAGTTGCCTGCAAAAGGCAAAGGTACCAGGTTTGGGTCCTGGTCTGCCACAGTTGTGATCTGCCAAGATGTTTCAAATCAGTGTGCACTTCACTGCAGAGTGGAAACAAATTCTGGTGAACTTCTTACAACATTCTATGGTTTTTTGGATAGATTTTATTGAGCTTAGAGCCATATCCAATGTGTCTATTGCTGCCATTGACTCATTGTAGTCCAGTGTGCACTCCTGTTTCTGGACCTTCTTTCTAGTTTTATGGTCAGTTTTCTTTGCCAATGCTGCAACTCATGAGATCCAAACTTGTCTTTATCACACCACTTGACAGCTAATAAAATATCAGATGACCTTAACAGAGTTTGTTCTGTTTTTCAGCTATGTTTTCATTTAAGGCATGTAATGTGTGTTTTTGGGGACTTTTCCACATGTATTTGTAGCTTTGTAATGCAATCACATACCATCTGTTCACATAAATAGATGTGATATAGAGTGACCACTATAGCCCTTGGTTTCCCCAGGCTATATTCTTTGATGTCACTTTCAGCCCCTTTATAAACAAAGAAATCCAGTATGTAACCAGTCTTGCAGTCACAGAACATGGATAACTTTATTTCAGATCATCTTTTCTTAGAAGTAATGTAGTGCTTAAAGAACAGTTTCCCATCTAATAGAAGCAAACTTTTGGCTACACAGAATGGAGAAACACATTCCTAATGGTCTGACATATTTAATCAGCAACCTTTCTTTCTTTGAGAAGTCTGTCTCTAGCGCTACCCAAGAAATCAGCAAAATACAGAACACTTACAATCAAATAAAATCAGTTTCTTGAGAGCAATTCTTCCAAAATGAGTGTATAAAAATTACTACTTTCTTCCACAATAAACTCTAAAACTGACAGTGATGCAAATAATTGAAAATATTGAAAGATTGAACATCAGGCATCCAGATAACAAATAATCCCTGCATTCTCCACATTTAAAGGATGCACTACTGGGTGGTATTTGTTTTGTTGTTTTGTGACCAATACATTCTCTGTTTTTGTAGAGAAGTCACATTCACTGTTACTTTCACACAAGTCCGAAGATTATTTGGAAATAACACAACCTGCAGTTCCATGTATAATACCTGTTGTGGTTGAGGCTTGAGGAGATCCAGTTCTTTCTTTGGAGTCACAATCTTTGTCTGACAAACAAAGGTCAGACAGATCCTTGCAATCAGTTTTAATAAGTACTTCCAACAACTCCAGCAGCTTGGATATATGAGGTCCCTTTGGCCTTATGAACAGTTGCAGATTTGCATTTGCAGTGGCTCCACTGCCTGCAACATACTGAGTTTCATACAAATTACAAAATGTTCAGTTAAAAATCTGCATGTCATCCACAGAATGATCATCCAGCACAGACAAGCAGCAGAAAGTGAAAGAGCTCACACTTGTAAGGGGTACTTTACATAAGGTGAGAAAATTTATTATTCAGGTTGCATGGAACAGCAGCATGAAGTCAAGTCAAGCAAAAAATATTGACACTTTGCAGATATTGAAAATATGAGTTTGGAAGTTTTCTGTCAAATAGTAAAGCAAAGTTGAGTGATTAATCAGTTTTTTCATGAAAAGTGCATGTAATTATACAAAAAAATCAGTGGACAAATCAGTATCATGATTTTTCGCCAGTAGTGTCTGTTGTCAATCTATATTCTTCCTTGAACAATTATTAATATGACTATGAACTTCTAAAACATGATAATTTTAATTTGGAAAAGCTATACAGCAATTTATATCTTTAGCTGGCAAATGGAACTGGATTTGACGGTTATTACGAGCATGGTTGGGTCAGGCCATTGTTAGGAACTGTGCTATTTATGAACTCAATAATCTAAGTAATGGTATGAACTGTTCTCCTTTCAGAGCAACCATGTCACTTACACTGAAGAAGCGAACCTTTAAATTTCATAAAGAACAGAGATATGTTTCCATTTAGCAACACTGACGGGTTTAATGAAAAGTGTTTTCTCTCTGTTAACCGTGCCTTACCTATTGCTGATCACTGCAATTAAGAATCAGAAAATATAGAGAGAGGGAGGTTACATACTACACTGTCTATTTATGAACAACTGCTACCAGTGAGCGCACAATTTCAATGGTCCATCACAAAATGGGTCTTGTGCTTAAAGGATTAAACAAATACAGGAACAAGAGATATGTTGATTTGCTTTTATTGTACATAAATGTTCCAACACATTGCACTGCTGACATAAGGAAAGACAAGGAATGAAGAGCAGTGACGTGTATTAAATATCTTAATTTCCCCAAAATCCTAGCCTCTTTATCATTTTAAATGCTTTTGCAACTAATCTGCTGTTCAGTTTCACTTGTTCCTATTGATCAGTATTTACATTCTGTAAAATGATTGCAGCCATTGCCAGCACATATAACATACTGTATCTCCATACATATTATTTCTCTTGTTAGGTATCTAACAGTAATTGGAAATACTATACAGGGTCACCCAATTTGTCACATCTATATTTCTGAAACTAATAAACATATACAATGAATTTTGTTTCTTGGTGAAGGGGGAAACTCAATAAGCTTTTTTACATACCTTTTCATAGGTGTTCGTTATGCTCCCATTGAGATGCACGGCATATGTCAATGCAGTATTCACAGAGTTCTCACACTGCAACGAGGATGTCTTCCACAACTGCTGCTATGTGATGTCTTAGTTCATTCTTTGTTGCTGGTAATGGAGGCACATAAGCAGAGTCTTTTATAAACACTCACAAGAAATAATCACATACAGTCAGGTCCAGTGACCTTAAAGGTCAGTAATGTAAGGCTGAATCATTTGGTTCAGTGCAAACAATCCATTGTTCAGTAATCGTTTGATTTAAAAATTCCCACACTTCCAGATGCCAGTGTATTGGTGCCCCATCCTCTTGGTAAAAGAATTTGTTCGAATCAGTCTCCTACTATGGGAAAAGAAAGTTCTCAAGCATATCAAGATATGTGCTTCCTGTAAAAGTGTTCTCAGCAAAGAAAAATGGACCATACACCCTTCCCCATGAAAATGCACAAAACACATTAAATTTTGGAGAGTCCCTCTCGTGCTGTACAACTTCACGTGGTTGTTTTGCACCCCATATTCTCACATTACAATGGTTCAACTTTCCATTTAAATGGGATGCTGCCTCTTCACTAAACACTAACCATGGAAGAAAACTGTCATCCTCCATCATGCCAAGTACTAAATTACAGAACTCCACACACTGTTATTTGTCACCTTCAAAAAGAGCTTGCAGTAACTGAATTTTGTATGGTTTGATGTGTAAACATAGATCCAACACATACTAGATGGACATCAGGGTCATGTTGAGCTGTTGAGCTGCACGGTGAACGGATCTCTGCAGACTCCTTGTGAAACTATGGCGGATGCCTTCAACGTCGGTGTCAGACACTCGGGGACAGCCCAGCAATTTGCCTTTACACAAACAATCTGTTTCTCAGAATTGTTCATGCCATCATCTAATGATCTGAGCTGTTGGAGGATTCACACCATACCTAGTACAGAAGTCACACTGATCATTTATTACTGACCTGCACTGTGCAAAATGTAGAACACAAAATGCTTTCTGCTGTCCCGACACAGTTTCTACTAGAACTTAAGTGGGCAGACACTGCTGCTACCTAGTGGGAACCATGTGAAACTCAAGAGTTTGCTCTTTCCAACAGTATATTGTTCACGCACACATCTCAAATAACATAAAAGTTATGATTTTTTAAAATTGGATGATTCTTTTTGATATACCCTGTATATGATCCAACCACCCACTTTTAATATAATAATATACTCATACTATTCCAGTTTTATTTAACTGCTGCAAAACTTATTGCTATGTCTCAATAAAATAGTAAAAATATTAATTTGGTTGCGTTCACATTATGTTTCGTATTTCACAGGTTGGCGATCTGACACAACAGAGACTGAACCTTCAAGCACATCAGTTCCACAGCCTTCTCAGACAGTTAATGGGCTTGAAGAAAAAAGTGAAGGGGAGGAGAACGTACCAACAGGGTCAGAACTGACTCACTATGAGACACCTGTTCCTGGAACTACACTTAAATGTCTTGGAGATGTTTCATTTGGTGCTGAAGAGGGTAAAGTTTTAGGAACACAGCAACCAGGAGGGCCATCTGGTTACCGAGTTCTGGAAGCTCCTAGTCCACCATCCGACATTGCGTATCAGCCAAGTGAGCTGGGAAGCGCACAGGGCTCTTACCATGTATTAGAAGGTCAAGCACTGACACAAGAATCTCCCACTAAACCTTTGCCACTTGTATCCCCATCCTCTGGCCGTTCACTTGCATCTGATGTTCTAGAGAAAGCTAGAACAAGATTTGACAAATTCTGGGGTAAAAGCAAGGAGTCACCTGACAGGGAAGGAAAGGTATAAAACTATAGCACATTTTATTGTATAGTAATCCAGCTCTTATGTACTGCAGCGTCCACACGCATGTCTTATGCATGGAACAAAACTGTATATCGATGCTTTACTTCTGTAGTAGATAACCATTCCCTTGATTCTCCTGCTTGGGATGTTATTCCATTTTAGCTGTTCTTACTATTGAGAAACATGTGTTATTTATGAGTCACTTATTATTTATATATCTTTGATATGACAAATTAAAATGGAAATGCACTGAAACATCCCATTCAGAAGATATCTGAAATTTATAATTACAAGAGACTGTGCCCTTGTCCTAAACTTTATGGGAGATAAATCACCAGTTTGTTTGCTAATTTATTATTATAGTAATAAATCAGATTTAGATGTCAAAATGGCCAATTTATTTATTTTGTGGTACAAATAAGTAGCAAAATATGTCATTTGTACCTCAAGAGCTTACTGTTTGCTGTTTCAAATTGTCAGTGTATATAAAAAAATTGTATGGCACTGAATTTTAATCTATTGTTCTAAAGCAATTCTGAGGTGAACAGCCTGTCAGCTATTGAAATTTCTAATGAATACATTTTTTTTTTTAATTTCTTTATTTCATGTTACATATTTACTCAAAAGAATATCTGTTTTTCAACAAAATGAAAAAATGAGATTCATTGCTTATGTAATTTAAAATAAAAAATAAAAAAAGAAATAAAAACAGTTCTGTAAGTATAAAATTTGAAATGCATTGTTCAACATGAATATTCCAAAAATACTCATTTTATTTGTTATCTGTGTGTCTGCTTCTTAGTTCAGAGCAAATTCATAGCAGACTGCTTTCATCTATTGGTTGTGCTACTTCAGAAACAGACTGGATGTAATATTATATCTGTTGCTTGCAATTAATAATTGTTGTATTTGCTGTTGATAAAGATTAAGTCACTGTTTGCTTCCATATATCACAAGAGTTTGTGTGATTTAGTGTACTATAGGAAGCAGTTTGTCACTCATGTTGATTTTGATGACTGAAAATAAAGTGTATTTGATGAATGTATATCAACAAAATTGAACATTCTTGTGTGTATTCTGTTACAAAGTGGATTTCTCTTTTCTATACCCTCTTTTCCTCTCCACTCCAAGAAAAGTATATACATACAAAGATGATGTGACTTACCAAATGAAAGCACTGGCAGGTCGATAGACACACAAACAAACACAAACATACACACACAATTCATCAGGAAAGAGGGAAGGAGAGGGAAAAACGAAAGGATGTGCATTTAAGGGAGAGGGTAAGGAGTCATTCCAATCCCGGGAGAGGGGGAAAAAAGGACAGGTATACACTCGAACACACACCCATATCCATCTGCACATACACATGTGTGCGCGAGTGTATACCTGTCCCTTTTTGCCCCCAAAGGTAAGTCTTTCAGCTCCCGGGATAGAAATGACTCCTTACCCTCTCCCTTAAAACCCACATCCTTTCGTCTTTCCCTCTCCTTCCCTCTTTCCTGATGAAGCAACCGTAGGTTGCGAAAGCTTGAAATTTGTGTGTGTGTTTGTGTTTGTTATTGTCTCTATCAACGTACCAACGCTTTCATTTGGTAAGTTACAGAATCTTTGTTTATATATATATATATATATAAAATAGAGGGAAACGTTCCACATGGGAAAAATATATCTAAAAACAAAGATGATGTGACTTACCAAACAAAAGCACTGGCAGGTCGATAGACACACAAACATACACACAAAATTCGAGCTTTCGTCTTTCCTGACGAAGCAACCGTGGGTTGCGAAAGCTCGAATTTTGTGTGTATGTTTGTGTTTGTTTGTGTGTCTATCTTTTAATTTCATTGTGCTCATTGACTATTTATCATGGCACTCTTTCAGCATGTTCATACTGTTCAGGAAATATACACTGAAGTCTTATATAGCATAGTTTATAAGTAGTTCAAAATAAACTTGGGTCTTTATGCATCAAACAGTGGTACACATTTAACTGAAGCCTTTCTTGCAAAGATTGTCATGGTAATAGGTGTGGCAGCTGACTTAGTGTCTAATGCTACAGAAGTCTATACAAATCATCAGAACTCACTGCCAGATAAGATAACAATTGTTAGAAGTCACTCCTGCTTGAGATAATTATAAAGCAATGAATAACATCCAATTATGACAGCAAAAGTCAATGAAAAATTTAAAGAACTGGTTTTCACACAAACACTTGAATAAGAATTTGAAAAACTGATGTGTCTTGGCTAGACAGAGATATTTTGCATGACATACTGTAATTATTTGGTTTTCCAAGCTATTAATAATTCATTTACATACATGGCACATGCTGCACACATATAGAAGAGTTTATTCAGTAGGATCAGATATTAAGTTTAGTTAGCTATAGCTATCGAATTAAATCAGACGAGTAGTAGACGAGTTTTGCTATTTAGGCAGCAAAATAACTGATGACAATTGAAGAAGAGAGGATATAAAATGTAGACTGGCTATGGCAAGGAAAGTGTTTCTGAAGAAGAGAAATTTGTTAACATTGAGTATAGATTTATGTGTCACGAAATCTTTTCTGAAAGTATTTGTATGGAGTGTAGCCATGTATGGAAGTGAAACATGAACGAGAAATAGTTTAAACAAGAAGAGAATAGAAGCTTTTGAAATGAGGTGCTACAGAAGAATGCTGAAGATTAGATAGGTGGATCATGTAACTAATGAGAAGGTACTGAATAGAATTGGGGAGAAGAGGAATTTGTGGCACAACTCGACTAGAAGGAGGGATCAGTTGGTAGGACACATTCGGAGGCATCAAGGGATCAGCAAGTTAGTATTAGATGGAAGCATGGAGGGTAAAAGTCGTAGAGGGAGGCCAAGAGATGAATAGCTAAGCAGATTCAGAAGGATGTAGGTTACAGTAGTTACTCAGAGATGGATAAGCTTGCATAGGATAGAGTAGCATGGAGAGCTGCATCAAACCAGTCTCTGAACTGAAGACTACAATTAAAGCTATAGCTAATACAGGCACTATAAGGGGCATTTCCACTGAGATATTGTGTGTGTTTTTGCGAGTGTTTCCAAAGACATCTTTAGTCTTGTTTTTGAGATGTGTAGATGGAATCATGAATCACAATTACACTCTGCCATACACTTCACAATAGTTTGCAGAATACGGATGGATGTATGTAACATTAAATGTCTAGCAAAGTTACTCTAAAATTAAAATGAAAAAATTTCTACTTGACATCTCTCTGTTTACAGATTTATTATTTAGAAATTTCCAGTATGTATAGGTTGTGCTTTCTGACAGTAACTAGACGTGATGGCAGTAAAATGTGAAGAACAATCAGGATGTTCATATGTAACTGAGAAAGTCTTGTGTGTGCTGATAATGTGAAGAGAGCTGAGAGTCACACATGTCTTACTCAGCATATTGCCACATTCTTGAAGTGAATGTAAATCACATGAATTGAACACATTAAATTACACTAGGAAAAACATTTTGTTTGTAATGAGAATTGTAACAATGTTTTTAATTAGCACTTGAGGTCACATGAAAACACCCTCAGGCATATTTACTAGATTTTTTTTTTGTTTTTCTTGTGAACTTGCAGTAGAAGAGATTTGTTTCACAGTACAGGAAATGAAGAAGTGCTCAAAGCTCTTAAGGTTTTCATGTTAGAGCCCATGTTTACTAGACTTTTTTTGCTTTGAATGATTGTCCCTATCATATGCATGAATATTGACCATTCCTCCTAGGACACCCTGTATTTATGACTTGTGTTGTACCCATGATGGGAGTAACTGAATTTAATGTGTGTGTGTTTAAAATTAAGATTATTTACAGTAAACAACTTCATGATTGAAGAAACAAAGAAATGACTGTCATTAGCTGCTAGTGGACACTGATTTAAATCAATGGTGAAAATTGAAAATTTGTGCCGGACTCTGATTCGAACCCAGGTATTCTGTTTACTAGGCACTTCTTTGTGTCTGATTCATAATGGCTGCAGAATTAAAATTTTGTCTGTTCCTTTGGACACATAATTAAAGTGAGGACGACCAATTGATCACTTCAGTGCAGATGCACGTCAAACTTGAATTCTTACGGGAATTAACAAACCGCCACAAGTAATGATGATAATTGACAAGGGACACTACATCAGTAGTGTATGTATAAGTTGAGAATTTGGGTCTGATGGGGGTGTCCTAAGGAGTCAGTGCAGTTGCAATGACGACTGTGTCCGGATGGCACAGTGGTCAGCGCATCTCCCTAGTAAGTAGGAGACTCGGGTTCAGTTTCTGGTCTGGCACAAATTTTTGACTTCCCGTTGATTTAATCAATGCCCAGTGGCAGCTAATGTCAGTCATTCCTCTGTATCTTGATTCACATGTCCAAAAGAACAGACACAACATATATAACTTCATGATTCTATTCCAAACATCACATACCATCTCATCTTTTACTCTATACGTACTCAGGATTGAGTATAACAATTGTGTCCTGTGAAAAGCCTTACTGGTTAGTTCCAGTACTGTTACATTAAATGAGAGATTACTCACAAAATGTGTGGCAATAGTGGATCTCAGATTAAATATTGTCAAATGTCATTCAGAATTTATCCCGCATCTGAAATCTATCTTATTATTATTACTATTATTATTATTATTATTATTATTATTATTATGCTCTACAGTACCTTCATCATCATCATCATAATTATTGTGGTAGGGCACTGTCCTAGAATAAATAACTTTTCAAACTGTTTATAAAATGTCAGCAGTGATAAAGGTTGATAATTACTAGCACCTCTACTATCAACATTCATACATAGAAGTTCAGCAACAGAACATTTTAAATACATTAGAAAAATGACCTGAGAATGGTGGATTACATACTGCCATGAACTGTGCTACTTGCACTGTGGTGTAGAAGTTAGCATCACTGGCTGGTATGCTACGGGTCACCAGTTCAAACCCAACCACACAATTATTTGTCATTTAGTATTTATAAGTTCTGGAAGGTTTTCAAAATTTCATTTCTAACGTTTGTATATTCTGGAATATTCAATAATTGAACAAATAGCTGCACTCTCCATCCAGAAGTTGGTTATTTTCTGGCTATATCTTGGTGTTTTAATAAATGTGCTTTCAGTGCTAAATGTTGTATTTCATTGATGACTGAGCTTTGGGATTTGGACTTGAGTTTTGTCATGATGTGACATTGTTTGGTGGAGACAGTGGTTACTTCAAAACATCCACTGTAAGTGCCCTGGACATGTTGTGCACTGCTGCAAAAAAGAAGAAGAATTTTTTGATGACTTCTGCGTCATCAGACATTCACCATCACAACAGTTCCATTCACGCCAGTCAACTGCAGATAATTATAACCAACCTGGGGGATGTAGTTGCTCCCCAACACATTGTAGCCTTCCCCTGATGCTTACAGGAGTATCTGCCACTCACTTTGCCTCTGAATTCAGGGATACTAAGCAAGGTAACCCTCTATGGAGGAGAGGCAGCCACAGATGAAAATACTCCATGGACGACACCCCCCCAAGATGTCAGAAAATTTCGTTGATGGTCAACCTGTTTGGGCACTAGTTGACTCAGAAGCTTCCTTTTCTGTAATGTTAAATGCTAATTGTTGCCAGCTAAAGAAGATTGGGTCCCATGATATGAAGGCATTTGTGCTGAAAGTCACAGATGGGAAATATGTCCAGACAATAAGAAAATGTAATTCTTATAACTCTCAGTGGCAGAACACAGCTCTTGGAATCTGTCATTTTATCTGAATGTAGTCATAACATTATTCTCGGATGGGATTTCTTGCAGGCATCATGAGCAGTCATATGTTGTGGAAGATTGGAGCTCACAGCTGACAAAGCTATTTCATCAAGCACACATAACAAAGATCTATATAGATGATCAGTTAAAATGCGAACACACTGTTGATTTCAAACAGCTACTCAGGCTCACAAAATAAATCTACATCCCAGTAATGATCATAAGCATTGTAGGTGGTCAAGGAGAACTTTGAATAGCACACAAGTCCAGTAAGGATAGCTTAATGCCACTGATGAAGAATCATACTCCTCTGACACTGCAAAAAATGTAGAGGAGGAAGCTACTATCAAAATGCCACTAGGATATGACCTGACAGAGGAGCAAAGTGGTCAAGTGTTACCCATTCCACACTCACTTTTGCATCCTTTCAAATCTTGTGTGGAGGAAAGATAAACCAAATGACCAATGATGAAACATTCATGAAAAAAGATGTCTACCCATTGTTGTATGCTGATGACACCATAGAATGCTTGAAAGAAACAAAATATTTCTAAGCTGTGGAGACGCTGACAGACAAATGGCAAATCAAGGGCCATGAGGCTGACAGTGAAAAGATTTCCTTCATAACTCCTGGCAGCCTCTATCAGTTCAAAGTCATGCTGCCTGGACTATCTAACACACCAGCCAGCTTTGAGTACACTATAGATAACCTGCTTTGACACCTTAAATGAATGAAGTGTGTTTGCTATCTGGATGACCATGATATTTTTTGAACATATTTGAAGAAAATATAAGCCACTGAAAGCTGTGTTGGAGTGTTTTCAGACTGCAGGCCTCTGCTTACACCTGAATCCATAAAAGTGCATCTTTGTTGCCAAAGAAATAAAAGTCTCGGTGTACCTAGTGAATGGCAGTGGAGTCCATTCCAAACCAGAATAAAGAAGTGCAGTCACCAATTTCCAATATCTCAGCACATTCGAGATGTGAGATGTTTTCTTGGAATGTACTTGTTCTACTGCAGAGAGATGCAAAATTTTCCTGGAACAAGGTGCTAAAATATCCAGTCCTAGGATTGTATGACAAGAATGCCAAGACAAAATTTCACACTGATGTTAGTGGTTATGGGATAGGAGCAGTCCTAGTACAAATTCATGAAGGTGCTGATAAGGTGATAGCTTATGCTTCCAGAGTACTCTCAATAGCTGAGAGGAACTATTATACACCCTAGAAAGAGTGCCTTGCAGTTGTATGAGCCATTAAAAAGTCATGTTTATTTGTCAAAACATTCACCATTGTGACAGACCACTAATCTCTAGCCTGTAGAGCCTACTGAGTCAACTGACAAGATGGGTATTGAGGTTTCAGGAGTACAACACACTGGTATATAAAAATGCATGCAATTAGAAGGATGCCAATTGCCTTTCGAGGAACCCTTTGGTGGAGCACAGCAGTATGGAGTAGTATGGACGAACTCTGTCATTGTTGCATAAAATGACATTGCTGCTGGACACAGGGAAAAATCACAAAGGCTTGAAGAATGAGGAACTGATCAAAGGAGAATTTCAATTAATAAAAAGAACATTGTTTAAGAAAAACTATGATCCAATGGGGTTGTAATGGTTGCTCATCATCCCAGCTGATCCATGGCTAATCATCCTAAAGTTTTTCCATGTCACTCCAAAATATATATACTATCAGAGCAGCAGTAAGGAATGGTGGTGATGGACGTGGGTGCTACAAATACCTCTGGGCATCTAGTACTAATTCTAACTACAGCGGCACCAATGCAATGAACTGGAATCAATCTCTTGGGGAGGTTCCCAAAGCTGACAAATGGGAATCGATTGATAACAGTCTGCACTTACTACCCCATCTGCTACACTGTCACCAAAGCTGCAATGATTGCTGAAGCTCCAGAAATTGCAATTGTCCTTGTAGAGGACATCATTTTGAAGCATCGAGCACTCTGTGTAATGATTTCTGATTATGGAAAAGTTTTCCAGCCGAGACTAGCATCAGATGTAATTTCACATTATGACATCACCAACAGATGAATGGTCTCACACAATACTTTAACAAAACAATGGCAGATATCTGCTCATGATGTACACTGATGCCAAACAGAGATATTGGGATATAATATTGCCCATCATGACATTCACATACAACACAGTGAAGCAAGATGCTACATGTTTCTCACTGTTCTTTCTGCTCCACAGTCACTAGGCCAAAACCATAATGGATACACTGACCCAGTTTGAAGTGGACGATACTCAGTATGACTATGCGAACCACATAATCACAAGGGCCACCGAGGCAAGACAGCTAGGTCATCTACAGACTCTGCATGTTAAGGATAAAGATCAAGAATGCTAGAATGACAAACACTAGCCATTGGAATATGGGTTGGGGGATTTGATATCAATATTTATACCTGTTCAGCAAATGTGAGTACTTGAAAAGTTAATAAAGTAGTGCTTTGGGCCATATCTTAAACATTGTTGCCTATCAGACATCACATCCAAAGTTGAGGATTATAACCATTCCTCAAGAAGATAAAAATGCAGACACATCATCCATGTTCTTTGCATGAAACCCTACTACATTCCTGAAGTGCAGATCAATGATGAGGGCTTGTCATTCAGTGAACCTGAAGACTAGATTAACTTAGTGAAGATTTGACGGGTTGGGATAAATTTGATGTTCATCATAGTGAAGAGGTTCCGACAACACAACCAAAAAGTGAGGCTCTGCCAGCAATGCCATATAGATGACCATTGACAAGATCTAGATCCAGGATGCTGTAGCCGTCTCCAATGAGAACTTCAGAAACAGCGTGTCATTGTTTCTCCAGGAGAGGTAGCAATGTCACAAGATGTATTGCATTCAGTGTGGTGTAAAATTAACATCATGCTGTGAGTTACAAGTTCAAACCTGACCACAAGCAATTTGTCATTTAGTAGTTATCAGTTATGGAAGGTTCTCAAAATTTCTTATGTTCATAATATTTGTATATTCTTAATATTCCACAAATTTATAAATAGCTGCACTCTCTTCAAGAGTCAGTTCTGTTCTAGCTGTATGTTGGTGTTCACAAAACCTTCTTTCGATGCAAAGTGTTGTATTACAATGATAACCCTGCAATCAGATTTGGACTCAAGTGTGGTTATGATGTGCCAATATTCCAAATGAACATTATAATGTGTAAACAACTTCTAAGAATTCTATTGGTTATATGAATATGAGCTTTTATAGTCTGATATAACTGCATTAATTTCACAAGACAGCTGGTTGGATTTCCAATTGATTAATTTTTTTCCACTTCTTTGGCTCAAAATAAAACCTGAACTTCTGACAGACGTAGAATGTTATATGATGTGTTGTCTTTCACATTTCTCAACAATAGGGCCAGATCACATACAGTAATGGCTAAAGAGGTATATGCTCCAAGTTGCTTGATTCCTAATGTAAGGCATAAGATGAATTTGTGACAGCTCGGATGTTGCATGGTCATGTTGTTCTCTTTGACCTGTTTAACTGCAAGGAATGAATCTTCCTAGTAATTAAAACATCCAGCAGTCAGCTGCAGTGTTGCAGAAGCCAGTAACAACGAAGCAATGTACTAACATATACAAGTGCTATTCAGCTGCATATCATGGACTCTGCACCATCTCTGGCATGGTGAAGTTGTCTACCTGCTGAATTATGGTCAAAGAAAGCAGTCAAAACTGAACAAGTGCAATATATACATACCTCTGAAATAAACTACAAAAGGCTACTTTTTGGCAAAGCTCTGCAAACATGTCCAATGCCTCAGTATTGCATATTTTTATGAATGCTTTTTGTTAACAATGTGACAAATAAATGTGTACCTCATACCATCAATATTAAAATCAGCATGAGTAACACCTTTGAAAATGTTTAGAGCCACTACTATCGTAATCAGAATTTTGCAGTTTGTAATGCATCATTGATCTGCAGATATCAGATGATAATTGCTTGTAAATGACAGACTATAGCTGGAGGATAAATCACATTATATGATCGCATTGTCTTTCTTGGCAAGGTGAAGCAATACAAAGCTCTCAGATTTCCAGCTAAGTGAGTTTGTCAAAATGAGTGATGTTTCATAGAATGTCACTCCCATCATCCTCTGGTGAAGTGTTGAGGTGGCATCTTGGTTATTCTTATACAGGCACTGCAGGGCAGTGGGCTGCCCCCTCACCTCCCAACAGAGTGAGTGGGAGAGGGAGAGTAACAGCATGGTCCCTCAGACTCCGTCTCACACTACATACGGATGTCTCTTGGCTGGCAGTACTGGCAGTGTGTTGTGGCCAATAATGGTTCCAAGGTAGAACTTTGTTGGTAGGCACCATCTCTGTTCTTGAAGCCATCACTAGTTCTAATTTCAATGGCTTCTTTTGTTAGGCAGGCCCCGGATGACAGCACGTTCAAAATTCTGAAACTGAACATCACAGCAGCAGAAAGCAGAACACTTTGAACCTTGTGAGAGCATATAGATACTATTGTGCTGTCAACAAATAAAGGCAATGTGACCATTTTATTGAGTGCCACCGAATATCATCAGAAAAATTGATATACTATTGCTGGAATAAGCATACAAGGAACTTACAAAGATTGTGACATCAACCATGAAAGACTTTCACTCCTCTAAAGAACTTTGACTTGGCACTCGAATGGATAAAACAACTACAGCCACAGGCAGCAGCACATCCTTGCTCATTTGTGCTCCTAAAAGGGCATAAGGAAGCAATGCTGTTACATCCAACAGTAAACAACTGCCAGCTCACTGACATATGGAGTGGCCAAATATGTAGCAGAATTATTGAAACCTTTGGGCACTGTGTGTACCATGTGAATAATGTTTATGAGTTTATACAATTGTTGGAAGATATTCAAGTCAAAAAATATCTGTTGGCGAGTGCAACTTTTTGAGCCACTGATTGTGAGATCTCTGAAACAACCTTTCACTCCCTCTTACTTTAATTGCAGCAAGTATTAATAACTACAGCTAGGATGTCTCCAGGAATAGCCTGTCAGTACATGGAATATTTGAGATTATGGTTAGACAGCCCACATGTCTCAGACCCAAACACATCTGCAGGTATGTGGAAAACTCTGTGTATGGCAGTGAAACCACTGACAAATTCCTTGGACACACCAACACCATCCACGAGAATATAAAATTTACAGTGGAGGTGGAGACAGATGGCTGCCACCCATTTCTGGACATTTTGCACACTGATCTGTGTTGGCATGCATCCGTCTCCCATCACTTAACCAAATGTACCACAACTCTAACTGATTCTTGGTCACAGGGCTCAAGCTGTAACTGACCTGGAAAGCCTGTCCAACAAAGTGAAAAATCTGAGGGAAGTTTTCCTGATAATGGCTAGAGTGAGACACAAATTAAGGAGGGCGTACACACAATGTGCTGCTCTGAAATAAGACAGGAAGAGGATAAGTGAATGGCATTGTTGCCATATGTGGGACCACCAACAGCAAAGATGAAAAAGATACTTAAGAAATATAATGTTAAAACAGTCGTTCAGCCACTGCAGAAGATTAAAGATTTTGTTGGCTAGGCCAAGGATCCAGTGGGACTGTTCATGCCTGGCATCCGTGAGTGTGGGCTGCAGCACACTGGGCAGACACAATGCTGGGCTCAGCAGCGCTGCTTGTGGCACACCACATGTATTCGCCTGAGACAGAAGGATAAATCAGCAGTCACTGAGCACAGCTTAGAAGAAAACCATATGTTTGATTTTAACAGACAAGAATGCTGAGCAAGCCCTGTGGATTTTGAGACAGCGTAATACAGGAAGCCATTGAAATTGAGGCCAGTGGTGGCCTCATAATCAGAGATGGTCACTACCAACTAAGTTCTGCTTTGGATCTGTTACTGCCGAGAATACACTGCAGGTTCTCCCAGTTGAGAAACATTTAAATGCCACATAATGTGACATCTGACCAAGCACACCAGGACTCGAGTGCAGCCCTCACTCCCAGCCCCCCCCCCCCCCCCTGCTCTAAGGAAGGGTGATGGGGCATGTAACATGAAGAAAACTCAAGAGCTGTGTGACATAAACAAAAGCTGGAAGGTATGTTTCTACATATGAAAGATGATGTGTATTCAAATTTCACATCAGTCACATAACAGTGTTACTAGTACTGCCACTGGGAGGATGCAAATCAGGTTTTCTTTAAATACATGCTATAATGGTCACGAGCGTTATTTAACTTTCAGATTGGATGTGGTGAGTTGAAGTTCGTCAAGAATGCCTTTAAGGTGACAAAAGGCAACATTATCAACAGCTCACTGAGTTTTAACGAGGTCGCGTAATAGGGCTATGAGAATCTGGATGTTCCTTTTGCGATACTGCAGAAAGATTCAGCAGGAATATAGCCACTGTACATGACTGCTGGCAGTGGTGATCATGAGAATGTATGGTCACAAGGAGACTGGGTTCCAGATGGCCACATGGCGCTACCGAAAGGGAAGACCATCATGTTCGAGTATGGTTCTGGTGCATCATACTGCAGCTGCAGTAGCAATTTGAGCAGCAGTTGGCACCACGGTCACACAATGAACTATTACAGGCCTGTTACTTCAAGTACAGTTCTGAGCCAGACACCCTCTAGCGTGCATTCCACTGATCCCAAGTCACCACCATTTGTGACTTCAGTGGTATCAAGTGAGTGCTCATTGAAGGGCAGGACTGAGGTCCATTGTGTTTTCTGATGAATGATGGTTCTGACTTGGTGCCAGTGATGCCTGTGCATTGGTTAGGGGGAGGCCAGTTGAGGGCTTGCCACCAACCTATCTACATGCTACACACACTGGAACTGCACATGAAGTTATGGTCTGGGGCATGATTTCGTATGCTAGCAGGCTATCCCATGCACCCGGACCACAAATTTGTACATCAGTCAAGTGATTTGACCTGTTGTGCTCCCATTAATTAACAGCATGCCCGGACATGTTTCCAACACGATAATGCTCACCCACATACTGCAGAGCATCAACTTGATACATTGGACTGCTCTATCATCAGAGCCATCTCAAGTCAAGCACATATGGAACACCACTGGACGACAACTCCAGTGTCATCCACAACCACCCAGAACCATCCCTGTATTGACTGACCAAGTGCACCAGGCACGAAACTCCATCCCACAAACTGACATCTGGCACCTGTATGACACAATGCATGCACATTTGCATGATTACGTTCTACATTCTGCCAGTTACATGGGTTAATAATGTACCAACATTTCACATTTGCAATGGCTTATCTCGTGCCAACTTTAACCTGTGATCTTACGATGTTAATCACTTAAATACATTATGTAGACAAATGTAGTCCCAAAATTTCATTACTCTACATTAGTTATTTTTAGTGGATTTTTTTAAATGTCAGTGTATTAATTTGCTGTGTAAATTTAATTACATCATATTAGAACACTATGTAATAAAATTTGCTTTTCTCTTGGCATCATACTTCAATAAGCAACATTCATCTCCATGCTGAACATATTTCATAATATTTGAAGTAACAGTTTTGATATTCCCTCCATATCTTCACATGTTTCAGCAATAGTTGTTCATCTTTGTTTGCAGACCAGTAGGGACAGATATAAATGTGAACTCAATATCAGTACAGTGGATGTCTTTGTGTTCTTCCCAATAACACATGCAGCTACGAAAATACCTGGTGAGAAAATCTGTTCAGTTTCTTCTGATGTGGAGTGACTGTCCAAATTTTCCCTGTGGTACTTGGAAGCATATATATAGTTTGTTTGCTAAGTACCCAGCCCTGCATACCTAATGTCAGTCCTGTACCTGTTACTCATTGTACTTTAGCTTTCTCATATTTTTAATTTAATATTCTTTCAAATGTGATGCCATAATTGAACTGGCCCTGATAATAGTAACAGCCACAGTTCACCTACAGTGTTTCTGTTCAGATATGCTTGAAAACTTCATGGAAGAAAAGGGGGGAGGGGAAGTTTGAGGCTTATTACTCACAGTAGCTACAAAACATCATACAGTGAGGTGATAAAAGTCATGGGATAGCAGTATGAACACACATAGATGGCAGTAGTATTGGATACACAAGGTATAAAAGCGCAGCACATTGATGGAGCTGTCATTTGTGCTCAGGTGATTCATGTGAAAAGGTTTCTGATGTGATTATGGCCACAGGGCAGGAATTAACAGGCTTTAAATGCAGAATGATAGTTGGAGCTACATGTATGGGACATTCCATTTTGGAAATTGATTGGGAATTCAATATTCCAAGATCCACAGTGTCAAGAATGTGCTGGGAACACCAAATTTGAGGCATTACCTCTCACCACAGAGAACGCATGGGCCGACGGCCTTCACTTAATGACTGAGAGCTGCAATATTTGTGTAGAGTTGTCAGTGCTAACAGACAAGCAGTATTGCATGGAATAACTACAGAAATCAATGTGGAATTTACAATGAACATATCTGTTAGGACAATTTGGCAAAATTTGGCATTAATAGGCTATGGCAAGTGTCTTTGCTAACTACACTAAATCACCTGCAGTGACCCCCCTGGCCTCGTGACCACATCGGTTGGATTCCAAGATGACTGGAAAACCATGGCCTTGTCAGGTAAGTCAGGATTTCAGTTGGTAAGAGCTGATGGTAAGGTTTGAGTGTGTTGCAGACCCCTCGGCCCAAGTTGCAAATGGGGCACTGTGCAAGCAAGTGGTGGCAGCTCCATAACGGTTAAGGCCATGTTTATATGTAATAGACTGGGTCCTCTGGTCCAATTGAACTGATCATTGACTGGAAATGGTTATGTTCAGCTAATTGGACACTATTTACAGCCATTCATGGACTTCATGTTTTCAAAAAATGACAGAATTATTATGGATGACAATGCACCATGTCACCAGGCCACAGATGCTTGCAATTGGTTTGAAGAACATGCTGGACAATTTGAGTGGATGATTTGGACTCCCACATCACCCATCAAGAACCCTACTGAACAGTTATGGGACATAATTAAGAGGTCAGTTCATGCACAAAATCCTACACGGGCAACACTATCGCAATTATGGATGGCTGGGTAGCATGGCTCAATATTTCTGCAGGAGACTTCCTACAATTTATAAGTGTCCATGACATGTAGAGTTGCTGCTCTACATCTGGCAGATGATCTTACACAATATTAGGAGGTATCAAATGACTTTTGTCATCTCAGTGTAATAGTGTGATGTTCAGTAATTCAGTATGGTTGGTTACTTTTAATGCCTGACTTTGCAAAAGCCAGTAATTAATATTTTACACACTTGTTACACATTTCACAAGAAATGAAACAGAAGTAATCTGCTGAATTATAGATCCACATCAATGACATAAATTTGCAAGAGGATTTTTGAACACACACACTATTTGAACATTATGAAATACCTCAAAGAAAACCATCTGTTGATGCGTAGCCATCATGGATTCATTTTACATCATTCTTGTTAACCCTAGCATTACCAACGGGGGGGGCCTCGTAGGCCCACTGACTCAGTTTTTCTATGTTGTATCCACACCCTTTGATATATGAACTTGAAAGCAAAGGTAATTGTTCATTATTGAATGTACTATTGAGTCATTAAAGAATTTCGGAATAAAAATCTAATTAAAATTCGTTTACTTGATTTAATTCTCTGTGGGCCTTAGAAGCCCACCTGTTGGTAATAGCAAGGAAAGATTTATGAGGTTGAGTCTTTCGTTTCAAATTCTTACCATGAAACGAATTTTGGCATTGTTGCCTTCAGACATATTATTATGAAGCGGACCATTGTTATTTTCAGTGTTTCTGCTGCTGTTGAACCAGCAACATGAGTAGACAATGTTTACGTGACAGTTCCATTGAAAGAGTGCTAGAAGTAGTTTTGAACGAATCAGATTTAGAGGATAGTGAAGTGGATGATGATGTGGAAGAAATTAGAACTGATTCATTGTCTGAGAATGAAGATGAGGTTGAAGCCAATCCACCAGATGATAATGATACGGAATGTGATAAATTCATTGCAAAAAGTGGACGAGAGTATATTACGAAGCCATCTCGACAATATCGGCGTTCTGTACAAAATATAGTGCGAGAAAGAATGGGGCTAGGACAACAAGGAAGAATTGCGTCTCCGAAAGAGGCTATAGAGCTCTTTTTTACACCTCAAATTATGAATCTAATAAAACTACACTCAAATGAAGAGGCTTCTCGACTAGGTATTCAGCACACAGATGAAGATGAGTTATTTTGTTATATAGGACTCTTGCTAATCATGGGTTCAAATCATGACAATAAGATACCTGTCCAAGATTTATGGTCTTTGCTTCAGGGCCAACAAGTGTACTATGGATCAATGGGTCGGACCCGATTTTTCGAACTGACTAAAATATTGAGGTTTGATGATAAGAACACAAGAGAAATTCGTCGCCAGACTGACAAGTTTGCTCCAATGAGGGAAATTTTTGAAAGCTTCAATTCTTCACTTCCATTGTATTTCATTCCTGGTCTACATACAACAGTGGATGAGATGTTGTCTTTGTTCCGTGGTCACTGTCCATTCAAGGTGTTTCTAAAAGAAAAACCTGGAAAATACAGCATTCTAATTCGAATGCTGTCTGATTCTGAGACTAGATATGTGATCAGCATGGACATCTATACAGGCAATTCAGGAAATACACAACATTCAAATGGACCGATGGAAATTGTAAAGAGACTAATAAAACCTATTGAAAAATCAGGCCGTAATGTTACCACAGATCGGTACTATACTTCAGTGGAGCTTGCTGAGACTCTATGGAATGATTTTCACCTCACACTTGTTGGCACCCTACAGTGTAACAGATGACACATACCTGAAGAGCTGAAGACTACAACTGGCCGCAGTTTACACTCTTCCATCTTTGCTTACACTGACCCTCAGACACAGAGGCCACCAGTTACTCTTGCATCAACGCTAGTCCGCGAGAAGCCAAAGCGACTGCTGTTGATGCTTTCAACTTATCACTCAGAAGGGGTGTTGAATGAAGACTCAAAAAAGACTAACATAAATCTTTTTTATAATTCTACAAAGGGAGGCGTGGACACCATAGACCAGATGGCAAGACACTACAGCACAAAGAGAGGAACAAGAAGATGGCCTTTGTCCCTCTTCTACACACTCATTGACATAGCAGCAATAAATGCATATTCACTCTTCCTCCTCAACTTTCCGAATTGAAAAAAGAATTTGCTAAACCGCAGAAGGGTTTTTATCACTAACTTAGGTCTCGAACTAATAAGATCTCAAGTAGATAAACGGGCACAAAATTTGTATGGACTTCAGAAGCCAGTAATAATGGCAATGGAAAGCATCACACAACGGAAGCTCAGCTGCTCTGTAGAACCATCATCCTCAACAGCAGAGACAGGAACACGTGGACGGTGCCACCTATGCTGCCAAGAAGCTGCATCTAAAAATATCAAGTACAACAAGCTGGGAAAGTCAACTGTTACCTGCTCTCAGTGCCACAAACACATCTGTGGGAAACACTGCAGGAAGACAGTGTTGTGTGAAAAATGCGTTGCAGAATGAGACAGTAAATTTTGTTTGCTTCATGTAGTGTATCGAATTAAAAAAGTCGTTTTTATAAGAAAACACTATTTTGAAACATTACTCCAAAAAATATATTAACTGAATCTCGTGATTTGTTCATTTTATTCCTATTATAATAACATCTTTTATTATCCAGTATACAAAAACAATGTCTAAGCATTTTGAATTGTTATTAGAGGTATCACAAGTAAATAAACTTGATTTATGATAAAATAAATTGTGGTATTCTTTATGGGCCTTTGAGCCCCCCCCCCCCCCCCCCCCCCATTGGTATTACATGTAACAAAAAATACGTTGGTAATGCTAGGGTTAAACACAACTAGATCTTTATTCTCATGAAGTAATGAGTGTCACTGACAGGGCATCTTAAGTTGATTCCAGATTTCTAGATTTCCAGAAGGCTTTTGATGTCACATCATTTTCCACAAGTGTCTTCTGAACACGGTCTCATTCTGCAACTAGATTCATTATTTCCTGTTAGAAATGAATCAATCCATAGTAACTAAAAGGAAGTCATCAAATGTTACAGAAGTAATATCTGGGGCCTCCAAAAGAATTGCCATACGCTGTCTGTTGTTTCCAATTTATAGAAACGATTTAAGAGACCATCTAAGCAGCACTCTTCGATTGTTTGCAGACAATTTTGTTTTTTGGTTGGTTGTTTGGGGAAGGAGACCAGACAGCGTGGTCATCGGTCTCATCGGTGTACGGAAGGATGGGGAAGGAAGTCGGCCATGCCCTTTCAGAGGAACCATCCCGGCATTTGCTTGCAGTGATTTAGGGAAATCACGGAAAACCTAAATCAGGATGGGCGGACGCGGGATTGAACCGTCGTCCTCCCGAATGATGATTTTGTCATTTACTGTCCAGTAATCATCAAAAAATCAAAACAAATTACACAGGATATTAGTAGCCCTAGAAAGAGGCAATTGATCCTGAACAATAAGATGGGCAGCTTGTTTTGTATTATTGTGAAATAGGTGAGAAAATGTCATGCATGTGACAAGTGAGTTGTGGTAGCAATCATTAAAACAAAGATGTATTTCATTGTAGCAAGATCTTTTCCCTGAATTTCAATCAGTAACTTTCTCTGCTGTATGTGAGAATATTTTGTTAAGTTCCACCTACATAGAGAGAAAATAGGAGAAAGTGGAGATCACATGGAAAGTCTTACGTGTTTATTTTTCCCATGGGTTATTTGACAGTGGAATCATCATGAAATAGTCTGAAAGTGCTTCTATGAACCCTCTTCCAAGCACTTAAGGCACACTTCTCACTGAGCTACTATACACAATATGACTCGCGATACGATGCAGAAGCATCCTGCATCAGCACAGAACATAGAAACACAGTGGAAGCCACTTACCAAATTCCCAATGAGATAAAAGCAAGGAAACATTATTACATATGTCTATTTTATAGCCTGGTGCTACATGGAGTGCTGGTTGCTGCATGCAACTTGTGTCTTACAATGCAAGGGGAGTGATATTTCAAGTCATTCCATGTGCCTAAAAAAGAAGTTTTTATATTGATGAAGCACAGCTACATTTATCTCTGTAGTTACTTTCTCAGTGATACTTTTAGTTTTCATGTAGATAAACTAAAAACTACTGTTTTTGGATTTGTGCATGTTCTCTGCTATGCAGTCTTTCTCGTTTGATTTTGAGGAAAATATTCGGTAAAAGTAATTGATGTTTTTGCATCTTATAGTCTGACATCACAACTTGATAATATACTGGCTTTCTTTTTGTTGTTGCTCATGGTTATTGTAATACTTTGAAGAAAGGTAAAACAAAGAACTTATTTTGAAAAGTTTGAAGCGATAAATGTAGCTGCTGGACGGTTTAAATTTTGTTCATTTTATGGCATACTTTGCTGCATACAAAATGTAGCTAACATATCAAAATGGTTTTAATGGTGGAAGGAGAGACATCTCTCTCTTCATTCTTAAGAAAATACGTTAAGTATACTGGAGGTAGTCCACGATGAGGTTGGCGGCTAAGTGTCACGTGCTAGGCTAAATGCTGCCTGCTGCTACTTAGAGCTGCCTCATGTTTCTATTTTTCATATGCTACTGATAAATGCTGAAGCACTTACTAAAGTGAAAACACAATGGGATTCATCAGTTGATGATGATGACTGGATGTTTTGTAAGTCTATACTCCCTGATTTCTGGAAATTTTGTGACAGCCATAAAAAAAGATTTGAAAGCTCAATTCCCATTACTTCTTAACAAGTGGCTTGACAAAATCATGAAGGGCAAATTGGGATTTTTCTTATCATCATGGACTTCTTCCATTTCTTCAAACACATTGTCCACCCCTATGAAGAGTTCACTACCCACTACTGAACCATCGATTGTGACTGATCTCTCCCTAAATCCAGCAATATTTCTTATGAATGCTCAAGTGGTATCATAAATTACTTTGCGAAACTGAACAATTGTATAAATACTATCATGCTTTGTTACTTGAAGTACCTTCTTATGCTTGCTTATATTCTCCCGGACCAGGCTGAGAATCTTCTTCAGCTTTCCATTTTATTCCAAAATGCTTATCTGTTTCTTCAATAGGTGGAGTATTTAACTCACCACAGTCATATGCCTCTTGAATACTATATCATGGTTCTTTATCTAAATTAGTAAACAGATTAACCACAGCATCAAGTACTTCATCTACAATAGAATTATCACTATCAACAGCAGCAGTAGCATGAATACAAAATGAAGTAGATTTTGCAGCATAAACTCGTCTTACTACAGCCCACAGTAAAGAACGAGTTGTATCTGTCCTTTTATCTTTCCGTGTTAACGATTTAACATTATGTTCCCATCGTCACTGCAATACATCTGAACATCTGTCTCATAGTACCTTCCTTTTATACATATATTTGTTTGGATGGCCTTGACTGATCACTTACCAACAGCAAACAATCCCCCTTGCAGTCTCTGACATCAGCAGTCGCTTTGTGCGTTCTTGAAACACTGCTGACATCAGAGACTGCTGTGGGGGAGGGGGGAGGGGGGGGGGGGTTGCTGTTGGCAAGTGATCAAAATGATCAGTCAAGGCTATCCACAAAGATATAGGTAAGTCCTGAATGCTGTGAAAAAAGGCACGTACGTAAGACATCACAAAGCACTATGATATTGCATTATTTACCATTATTGTGCAGAGAGAGAGTGTAATCCATACAGTACAGATTTCACTAATACTGTGTCTACTGTTTATATCACCAGGCAACCCTTTTAACTTCACCACCACAAATAATTTACAACTACCCAGCACCTTTGTCATGCTGGAAGTATACAGTTTGGTCTTGAGTTTGATTTGGAAATAACATCATCAAAGACATTAACTCTCTGTATGTCCCTCTTTTCAGAGATGGTTGCGGGACTCTACTGTTCAGTACCGGACATGAAATCAAATGCCTTTCAGCCATCACATTTCCAAACTGTTAGTTTTTATATGGCTACCAATTTCGATGATTTAATACACCACCTTCAGGCCCCCTGAGATGATATGATGGGTAAAGTGATCGCTGTATCACACAGAAATCTACAGACCCCAGTATTTGAGTTCTGGTCCCTATTTTGACCGGAACCACGGTTGGAATCTTCCTACAAGTCAGTCAGGGGGTCTGAAAATGGCAAAGTAAATCACCAAAACTGGTAGCCAAATAAAATAATTGTCTGGAAATTAGTGCCTTCCACAGAATTCAAAGCTGGCTCCAAATAGTGTACCTGCAGTTTCTTTATTTTTTTTCTCTGTTGGTTCTAAGTTTTGGTCATTTATGCGTATATTTTGTAGGGATTGCAGATGTTCTCAGAAGGAGATAAGTGGGCAGTATAAGTCACATACAGCTCAAAGACAGTTTCTCAACAGTTTATGCACTGCCCGACACAATGAGAAGCACCCACAAGACATAGTTGGACGTCAATATAATTTTGTACACATGCACACCATCAGCAAGTATATAAATGATTACAATGCAATTCTCTGTAACAGGTAGAACAGAAACCAGAGTGCATTAGTGTTGTGTCATTCGGATATGACAGTGGCTCACTGTGAGGGCCGGCATGTGTGTCGTCAAGATTCCAGACAACTATGTCTGGCCACCACAAGAGAAAAATCATCATGTTGTTCACCAAGCAAATTGTAGGTCCTTCACACCTGTGCCAATGATCCTAGAACAAGTAATGGACTCCCTGCAACATTCTTTGTCATCCTGCATCATTGATCTGAGACTAGCAGCCACTGAGCTATGGAATCACTGTCCCATGCTTAGGCTGCTGTTAACACCACAACACAAACAACTGAGTTGGTAGTGGTGCCATGAACTGAAAGCAGGGTCTCATGACCAATGGCATTGCACTGTGTTCAGCAGTGAATTGCAGCTCTGCATTACCCTGGATGACCACTGTTAGTATCACAGAAATATTGGGAGAGGACCCATCCTTCCAATGTTTTGGAGGGTTACAGTGGTGATACTCCTGGGGTTATGGTGAGTGAAGACATTGGGTATGACTATAGGTCATGACCGGTAGTGATTGAGGGAACTCTGATGGCACAACAATACATCATGGACATTCAGTATCCTCACGTTACCTATCATATGACAACAGTACTGTGGTGCCATTTTACAACAGGATTATGCTCATCCACATGAAAAGTCTTTGTCCATAATGTTGAGGTACTCCTGCAGCCAGCAAGATCCTCAAATCTGTTCCCGATATAATATGTGCAGGATGATATCAACTCTGTCTCAGTGCCAGTATCTAGAATATCCATAACCAATTACAACAGTTGTAATGCACCCTGACTCATGAGAGGATACAATGGCTTTATGACACCATTCCCAAATGAATCCATGCATACATCTAGGCCAAATGGGACATACTGATAAGTGGACTCATACTCTCAAGTTCTTTGTAAATTTGACTCGATTTTGTTGTCACTGAAATAATATCAAATACCCTCTCAAACTGTGAAGCTTTAGTTTGTTTCCTCCACCCCTTTGAGTGCTTTACATTTTGTGTCAGGTAGTGTAATTGTACTATCACGCCCACATTAGGTGGAAGCATGCTGATGGACATCAAACTCATTGTTCACAATGTGTAGAGAAGACGAAGCTAGTAGTTGCTATGTCAAGTCTGGGCTGACAGCAATGAAACCTCACGACACTTACAACCTTGGCAAGGTTGCAGAGATGTGTCATGAACTGGCACAGCAAACTTGTATACTACGCCAATAGTTGGTCAGTTGGTTGATTTAGGATAAAAGGGGTGGGAGGGGTAAGGGACTAAACAATGAGGTCGTCAGTTCCTTGATCCAACGATCCAAGAGTGGCGCATAAGGGGGTAGAGATTTCCACCGAAAATGTTTTCTCATCCAGTTAGAGTGTCATAACGGTAAATGTGACATGGCTAAAAATGTAATGGACATCTTATATACTGTAAATAATAAAAGCAAGATGAAGGAGATAGGAAAGTCAGCAGGTGGGTGTCCCCAGGGCTCTACATGCAACACGAAATAATAATAATAATAATAATAATAATAATAATAATAATAATAAAGATTTTATTATCTTTAGGCCATTACAGCAATTGACAACGTCAAAAGAAGTTACAATTTATAATACACTGTGATAAGGTATTGACTACTGAAATATTTTAGCTTATATTACAATAAATGTACAGTGGGTCATCTGTTGCATTACTGCATTTTACAGTTGAAGAATTCATTGATATCATAGAGCGGGTGGGCAATAAACCATTCATGCAGTCTTTCTTTGAATGTATGTTCAGGAAGATCCTGTATGGCATGTGGCAGCTTAATAAATAGTTTGTGCCCTGTGACTTCATAGCTATTTATTGATTTTGATAGTCTGTGGTAAGACGTGTATATGTGTTTGATGCTTCTTGTGTTGTAACAATGTACATTTTCTCTACGTATCACATATTGTAGGTTCTTCTTCGTAAAGATTAAGACATTGTATATATAGAGGTTTATTACAGTCATAATTTTTTGTTTAGTAAATAAAGTTTTGCAGTGAGCCTTATGTGAAGAATTTGTAATTATCCTGATGGCTTTCTTCTGCAATAATAGGATGTCATGTATATGACTACAGTTACCCCACAAGATAATGCCATAGGATATTATACTTTGGAAAAATGCAAAATAAGATGATCTGATGTATGTTTCAGGTACACATTTTCTGAGTTGCCTTAATAAATAAATTACTCTAGATAGCTTACTACTAATATAGTTTACATGTTGGCCCCAGGATAACTTTTCGTCTAAATAAACTCCCAGGAATTTAACAGAACTAGGGTCATCAGATAGTGGCTTGTCTATTAGAGTGAAGATTATCTGCTGACTTTTATTTTAATTTAACAGGAAACCATTTGCTCTGAACCAATATGCTGCATGAGTGAGTGTATTTTCAGCACAGGTTTTAAGATAATTAAGATTGTTACTGCTATGAAGAAAAGACGTATCATCTGCATACAATACAGTGGTGGATCTAATAAATGAGAGGAGGTCATTGATCATTATCAGAAACAGGAAGGGCTCCAGTACAGATCCCTGAGGCACACCTACTTTAACATTTTCTATGTTTGACATTTTCTTACCAACACAAACTACCTGTTTACGGTTGTTGAGATAAGCTTTTAATAGTCTGAGACTGTTTCCTTTGATGCCGTAGAATTCTAGTTTCTCTAGTAGTGGCGTGTGCTCAACACAGTCGAAGGCCTTGCTTAGATCACAGGATGAGACCTGAGCAAAGCCTTTGTTCTCAAAAACTTTGAGGATGTAACTGACTACCGTGTTGATTGCATAAATGGTTGACAGATTCTTCCTAAACCCGTATTGTGTAGCATTAATTATTCCTAGATTCTCAAAGTGAGATGATAATTGTTGGTACATGATACATTCTATTACCTTGGAGAATGCGGGTACTATTGAAATAGGCCTGTACCTAGATGGAGAGTCTGTATCTCCCTTTCTGTATACTGGGACGACCCTAGAGAGTTTTAACTCATCAGGAAAATATCCCTGAAGTAAGCACTTGTTTATGCAATGGGTTAAAGGGTACAGAATGCAATCACACACTTTTTTTTAGCAGGCTGCATGTTCCACCCACAGCTGTCCCACCCCTGATCCATTACAGTCAAGAGAGACCACTATTCAATAAATTGTGAAAGAGAATTGCGTGCAGCAAAATGGAGGCAAACTGAATCTAAAAGTTATTGTAAGAGAGTAGCCCTGTCCAGGAGGTAGGGTCAGGGATCCCACACACCTAGCATATAGTGGGAGATGCCCCATCCCAACCACCCTGCCCATGCTCCAGATGTAGATTAAAACCTTGTTACCGGGAATAAAAACCACATTCACAGAGAAAACTGGGAACCAGTTCAACCACCTGTGAATCATCCACCAATATTAGAGGCACTGAGTCCAGAAGTCAGTACTTTGCATGGAGGGCCAAAAAGTGGAAAGATTCCATCAAGATATGAGGTGCTGTCTGTACAGCTCCACACCCATAATGTGGGGGTGGCTCGTTACACAAAAGAAAATTGGGTTAACCTGGTATGACTGATGTTGAGGTGATATAGGACTAAGGATTCCTTCTGGGAGAATGAAGTGGAAGAGCACTGTGCTGCAGTAGTCTCCCTGACTGTACGGAGTTAATTAGAAGGGGCAGTAGTCCACCAGATGTCATTGTGTTTCTAACAAGGGAACCTCCCCATCGCACCCCCCTGAGATTTAGTTATAAGTTGGCACAGTGGACAGGCCTTGAAGAACTGAACACAGATCAGTCAAGAAAACAGAAAGAAGTTGTGTGGAACTACGAAAAAATAAGCAAAATATACAAATTGAGTAGTCCATGAGCAAGATAGGCAACATCACAGCAGATTGTAAGCTCAAAAGTGCCTTGGTCCCGTGGATAGCGTGAGCAACTGCGGTACGAGAGGTCTTTGGTTCAAGTCTTCCGACGAGTGAAAAATTTCTCTTTCTTTGTTTTCGCAAAGTTATGATCTGTCCGTTCGTTCATTGACGTCTCTGTTCACTGTAGTAAGTTTAGTGTCTGTTTTTTGCGACCGCACCGCAGAACCGTGCGATTAGTAGACAAAATGACGTGCCTCTCCAATGGGAACCAAAAACATTTGATCGCAAGGTCATAGAAGGTCATAGGTCAATCGATTCCTCCACGGGCAAATACGGGGGGGGTTAGTGTTTAACGTCCCGTCGACAACGAAGTCATTAGAGACGGAGCGTAAGCTCGGGTTAGGAAGGATCGGGAAGGAAATTGGCTGTGCCCTTTCAAAGGAACCATCCCGGCATTTGCCTGAAACGATTTAGGGAAATCACGGAAAAACTAAATCAGGATGGCCGAAGACGGGATTGAACCATCGTCCTCCCGAATGCGAGTCCAGTGTGCTAACCACTGCGCCACCTCGCTCGGTCAGGAAAACACATCTGATATATTCTATATGACACTGGTGATGGCATGTGGGTCACATGACAGGAATAGGTTGTCGACCCACCTAACTTGTACACTTGGCAAATGGGTAAAAAGATTCTTCTACCTTGGCAGATTTAGGTTTTCTTGTGGATGTGATAATCACTCCCAAAAGAGTGATGAAAACATAAGAGTTTGTCACATAAACTGCAACAAATGGATCCAACAGTTTCACAGTCGCACAGTTTTCCCTGTGTTCTGTCAAAACATATGTTTTTAACGTTTTAAAATTTTTACGTGCGTAGACCGTCAAATCCTGCATATGTCCAAGCAAATCCGAACATGTCCTGGAATTTTGGAGAGCGAAGTTGATTATGTTTGAGTGCCTCACCTTTGATAATTGTCTGAAAATAAAAAATTAAACTTTTCACTCAAGGGAAGATTCGAACCCAGGACCTCTTTTCTGCAGCTGCTCACGCTAACCACAGGACCACAGCGCTCCTATGCTTACGCTATCCTTGATGTTGCATATCTTGCACATGAACTACTCAGCTTGTATATTTTGCTTATTTTTTTCATAGTTCCACACAACTTCTTCCTGTTTTCTCGATTGATCTGTGTTCAGTTTTTCAAGGCCTATCATCTGTGCCAACTTATAACTAAATCTGAAGGGGGTGCCATGGGAAGGTTCCCTTGTAAGCAAGTGGAGATCTCTCACGCACCCATAAATCCAGACCTGTGGTCGACAAAGTGAACAGGAAGTGGGGAAGTGCTCTTCTAGTCAAACTGTAGGCCAATTCGTTCTCTGGGATCTACACAACTTAGGACCCAGAGAAAAACAACTGAGCAGACAGCATGAAGGAGGTCAGAGAGCAGAGACTAAAGGGTGGCATGGATAAAAATGGTTCAAATGGCTTTGAGCACTATGGGACTTAACAGCTGTGATCATCAGTCCCCTACAACTTAGAACTACTGAAACCTATCTAACCTAAGGACATCACACACATCCGTGCCCGAGCCAGGATTCGAACCTGCAACCGTAGCAGTCGCAGGGTTCTGGACTGCGCGCCTAGAATCGCGAGACCTCCGCGGCATGGATAGCATTGGTCAATAGCCTGGACACTGCTCGTTGGGTAAGTACATATTAAAACATGGTCAAGGAGGCCCATTTAATATAATCAAGGGCTCTGCTAATGGCTGTAAGCTCTTCCATATATACACTTTATGTTCTTGGCAGCAAATGGCATTACATACCAGCAGGAGATGTAAATACATATACTGTGTATTCTACACTTTTGAAGTCACTGGTGTAAGAGGTCGTAGCACCCTGGAACTCTTTGAAGACCTGAGTGTACCAGATGTCAAAAGGTCATGGGGTGGCTAAGACCTTTGAAAAGATTAGTTCTAATCTGTGGCCTGGGCACAGTCCATAGCAATCATTGAGTGATACTAAACAGAGAGCCCAGTGGAACACCATTCTCTTAGACCTGTGGGGAGCTGAGTGAAGTGCCGACTCTAACCCAGACCAACTAGTGTGATGAAAACTGATGACCAAAAATCAGTAGGGGTCATAGAAAGCCCCAGCCATGGAGTTGTACACCTTATGCAGGTCGAAAAAGACTGTGACAAGGTGTTGGCATTAAGAAAAAACCTGTCTGATTGTTGTTTCCAACCTAAGGAGATGATCAGTTGTGGATCATCCCTCCTGGAAACCACACTGGTAAGGGGACGAAAGGCCCCGAGATTTGAGAGATGGTGTGTGTAGAAAGGGGAATAGCAGTTCCAGCAACCTCATCATTACAATCTGACAGAGAGATAGCGAATGTAACAGCAGAGGCATACAAAGGCCAGCTGGGTCTGAGAAGTGCCAAATGCGGCAGTCTGGCGGTGGTTAGGAAACAACAGGATCACCAGAAAATGGTCATTGTCACAAAGTTCATCATGTAGTGACCAATATAGCAAAGCCAGATGATTAGGAGAAGAGGAAGTTAGATTGACAGCTGGAAAGGTGCCATGAGCGGCACTGAAGTGGGTAGAAAAACCACCACTGAGGAGACATGTATCATGGTCTGAGAGAAGCTGGTCAATTAGAAGGCCCCTACCAGATGAAGTGGTACTCTCCCAAAGAGGGTGGTGTAAGATGAAGTCCCCAAGCAGAAGAAAAGGGGGCAAGTTGTTGGATTACTGTGGTCAATTCAATATAAGTAGCCTACCTGGAGGTGAGTGGAGGTTGGAAATGGTAACTGCTGAGGTCATTTGCACCAGCACTTCCATTGCTTCCAACAAGGTATGAAGGAGAAGCCATTAAATGACAACATTTGAATGAACTCAGGTACAGACCCCTCCAGATGCCCTCTCAAGACCTGCACAGCTCTAACAGAACACATGATAACCACAGAGCATTGGAGAATGGGCATCAGTGACTTGTGTGTCTTGGAGAGCAATGCAAAATGCAGAAAGAGAAAAAAAGGTGTGATAGTTCCAGCAGGTGACAGTAGTACCCATTGTAGCTCCACTGAATGACTATGTGAATGGTGGCCAGGTTGGGCATCAAGGGGCCAGGAGGACCACTTACACCATAGGATCACTGCCTGTAACAAGTGGAGCCACAGCCACAAACATCAGTTCCGAATCTGACTGTATGGGTGGATATGGCACCTCAGGAGGGGGTACCAGAGGAGCCTTGTCCAGATTCTTCTTCTGCTTCTGCTTCTTCTTCTTCATCTTTGGTCACAAGGTTCGTTTAAGAGGGCTATCCACATTGAGCACAGGGACAGATGAAGAACGAACAGCCCTGGTACCCACCATTGTTTGATGTTGGGCCCAAAACCAGGGGTTGCCAGGGAGAGCAATCTCAAAATAGAGTGCTGTCACTGGTAGATGCCGAAGAAGGAGAATGCTTCCTAGCCGGGTGTGGGAAGTGGTTCCTGAAGTAGGTACTGCAGGAACCACAGGAGAAGAAGGTGGTGGGACATCTGGTTAGAGGAAGGTTGAGTTAGAGGCAGTGATGGTCTTGATGTTAGCATAATTGAGCATCATATCCACAGGATGTAAGCATTCAAATCTCTTCCAGTATATAACAGGCAATCAACAGAGTTGTACTCCAAGATCTTCTGTTCTTTTTTGAAAACTGGTGACTGTGGAAGGTGGTGTTCCCACAAATGACACACAAAGGTGGATGTTCACAAGTACTACTCTGTCATCCATAGTTGGCACACTTTGGGTCTGCTATGCAATACGGTGACATAAGCCCAAAGCATAAATATCTGAACCACCTCATAGACAGTGGGACATACAGTTTCATATCACACCTGTACACCATGACCTTAATTTTTCCCACTTTCCCTGAAAGGACATTCCTTTCACAGGATAAGCTATAGAGGCCTGTATCTGTGTGATTATCCTAAGGCCCTTTTTGTGCATGCCTGATAAAATGTACACCTCACTACTGGAGATTAGTCCAGAGCTCCTCATCTGTTTGGAGCACAAGATCTCTGTGGATAATGAGTCCTTTGGAACATTCTCAAAGTTTTGTATGGGGCAATGGTCATAGGTACATCACTTGGACAATCATATGCCTCAAGAGCTCCAACTGGGCAGCAAATAGGTTTTAATTAATAGCGAACCATTTTGCATTTTTCTCACAGATTCACCAAATGTTTCTTCAATGTTTTTGACCTAAAAAAATGGTTTTGTTGCAGTAAAAGTATCCCCCTCATTCCAAGTGCATACCAAGTACTGGATTAAATGTTTCACTTCTTGACATCTGGCTTGTCCCTCTCCCCATTGTGTAGCCAGTGAAGGAAATGTTGTGCAGACTTATCTCTCTGCATTAAAATAAGCTTTCCCATCTCAAGAAACTGCTGTAACCTTTAAGCCACATGTGGAAGATGGTTGAATTTGCTTCATGTGTGGATCTTCTGCCACGGTACTTTCCACTCCAAATGGGGGCTCCCCCATGGGCGCCAACCAGCCACAGCAACAGTCACCTGGCCAGTAAACTTTTGCCTGAAGACCCCATGTTCCAACCATGATGGGCACATACTCATTGGTTAGCTTGGGGAGTTTCCATCTCAGGCACCAATAGTGCAATCCCTGTGTGGTCAGTGGGCAGGTACTTTACTACTACTATTACACCCTCCCCCACTGTGAAATGGCTACCATGCCAGGTTTTGGGCGTAGTGTGGTGTCACCGCCAGACACCACACTTGCTAGGTGGTAGCCTTTAAATCGGCCGTGGTCCAGTAGTATACGTCGGACCCGCGTGTCGGCACTATCAATGATTGCAGACCAAGCGCCGCCACACGGCAGGTCTAGAGAGACTTCCTAGCACTCGCCCCAGTGGTACAGCCGACTTTGCTAGCGATGGTTCACTGACTTCTACGCTCTCATTTGCCGAGACGATAGTTAGCATAGCCTTCAGCTACGTTATTTGCTACGACCTACCAAGGCGCCATGATGAGTTTCTATTGATATTGTAAATCATGTACCGTCAAGAGCGACGCTCGTCATTAATGGATTAAAGTGAAGTATTCCACCAGCTACGTCCGTTTTTCTCAATTCTAATTCCCTTGTCATGTTCCAGACCTCACGCCAGCCTGCGTGAGCTAAAGCACGTACATTTCGGCCTCCTTTAATAACCCTGTGTTGGCTCTCCTGCCAACCACAACATTGGCGACGAGAGTAAAAGTGTTCCTATTTAAACTGCCCTGATTTACTTGTGTAATGGCTTCGCCACAATCTCCAGATGTACTGTCCGAATTTTATCGCTTACAGAATCAGCAGACGCAGGCCTTACTGGATGCCCTTGGACAGCTCGTCCAGGGTCAACGTGCGATGCAAAACGATGTGGCAGCAGCCGCTTCACCGCTAACGCAGCCACAACACGCTGTTGCACCCACTTTTCGACCTTTTGATGCTGCACTGGAAAGCTGGACGGAGTGGTCACGCCAATTTGGACTCCATCTCGCTGCCTACAGAGTTCAAGGTAACAAGCGGCAGCCTTTCCTCCTTTCTTCAGTAGGGGTGACCACGTACCGTATGATAGTCAAATTATTTCCCCGACACGGCTTAGCAACTCTGTCCTACAAAGAAATTTTGTCTGCATTAGATGCATATTTCAAAGAATCAGTCAATGTAGTTGCCAAATGGTATACCTTCTTTCGTACAAAACGTGAGGCAGGTCAGACTAATCGGGAGTGGGTTGCAACCTTGCAAGGCCTTACTAGGGATTGTGCTTTTGAGTGTCAATGTGGACTCCCTTATTCAGATACTATGGTACGTGATGCAATTGCACAGAACGTTTCTGATGTTCGTATAAGGGAACAGATTTTGAAACAAGTCAATCCCTCCCTTCAACAAGTGATGGAAATATTGGATCGGCAGGACACACTTGACTTTGCTCAGGAATCATTTGAAACTTCGCCAGCAGTGTGTCAGGTTAACCGGCCTGCCGGGTGAGCTGCACGGAGCAGTAAACACCCCTCGCGCCCGGCCGCACCGCTGCCGCCAGGCTCTCAGCCACGTGTGCCGCGCCGGCATGCAAATTCAGTGATCAAATCATGCCCGAGGTGTGCTACTAAACATTCGCATGAGAATTGCCCGTCACGCCAAGCTATTTGTTTTTATTGTAATAAAAAAGGACATGTTTACAGTGTTTGCCAGAAAAAGCTCAGATCGGAAGCTCAAAACCGTTCCAGGCCCTTTGCTTCGCGCCGGAATCGGAATCGAACCAAGGATACTCAGGCTCGCGAAACTTCGCTCATGGAAATTCATGTAGTTCATTCCACTCCGCGCAGTGCCACTCTCTCTAACAGTGACTGTGATTGTCCCAAAATTAGTGTGCGTCGACATCGCCTGGACTCCGTCAAGTCGCAAGTGATTATGTACCAGTGTCAGTTCACGTTGCATGAGACAGTCGCTCTTGTCGTCAGCAGGACAATAAACTTTTTGTGGACTTGGACATCAAAAGCAAAGTGATACCATTCCAGCTCAATACCGGTGCTGCAGTTTCGCTGATCAATCGAGACACTTACAAAATGCTGGGCACACCTCCGTTGTGTGCCGCAAATGTTAAATTAAGTAGTTATTCAGGACACAAGATCCCTGTGTTAGGACAGTGCAGCCTTCTTGCAACATACAAAGGAAAAACAAAACTTGTGTCATTTTACGTCCTTCGTTCTTCTTCTGCAGTGAACTTGTTTGGTTTCGATTTATTTCAGTTGTTTAACTTGTCTATAGTAAATCAGGTCCTATCAGTGAACCAGACTGTGCCTTCAGACAGTGTTTCTAGTCTATGTGAAGAATTTGCAGACATTTTTGCACCGGGCCTCGGTTGCGCTAAGAACTATAAAGCACATTTGGAACTGAAAGCAAACGCGCAACCGAAATTTTTCAGAGCGGGCAATGTTCCCCACACATTGCGTGATGAGGTCACAAAAACATTACACGATCTGGAATCACAAGGTGTAATTGAACGTGTGCAGGCTTCTCTCTGGGTATCACCCTTAGTAATTTTGCCAAAACCTTCTGGCAAATTGAGACTTTGTGTGGACTTCAAGGCAACAGTGAATCCACAACTAGTGATTGCAACTTTTCCTTTACCCCGCCCGGAAGATCTTTTAGACAAACTGTGACGGGTAAATATTTTTCTAAGTTGGACCTAGCCGAAGCATACTTGCAAATACCGGTGGACGAAGAATCCCAGCGCGTTTTGGTGGTTAACACGCATCTTGGGTTGTATCGATTCAAACGACTGCCATTTGGGTGTGCATCTGCCCCTGCATTGTTTCAGCAATATCTACAAACTGTTTGTGCCTCGGTCCCTACTGCAGCAAATTATCCGGACGATATTGTGATCTCTGGAAAGACAGAAGAAGAACATTTGGCCAATCTCAGAACATTATTTCAGGTCTTACGACAAAATGGTCTTCACTTGCGGAAGGACAAATGTGTGTTTTTTGCTTGGGACTTGCAATACTTGGGACATGTACTCAATGCCCAAGGCATACATCCCAGTCCCACGCACCTTCTTGCCATACAAGACTTGCCGTCGCCACAGAATTTGAAGCGGCTACAGAGTGTGCTGGGAAAAATCAACTATTCTCATAAATATATTCCGCATGCCTCTTCCATTTCAGCTCCACTTCATTGCTTACGCCGTAAAGGTGTTCCATTCGTCTGTACGACGGAATGCGAACTCGCCTTTCGCCAGTTGAAATCGGCGTTGCTTTCCAATGCTTGCCTTATGCCATTCGATCCCCAGAAGCCCCTTTTGTTGATGGTGGATGCCTCGGATTTCGGTATCGGTGCTGTGCTTGCGCACAAAGATGGATCGCACGATCGCCCTATTGCCTTTGCGTCCAAATTGCTCTCGTCTGCTCAAAAAAATTATTCACAGATCGAGAAAGAAGCATTGGCTCTTGTATTTGGTGTTAGAAAGTTTCATGGTTTCTGTATGGTCGTCACTTTACCATAATCACAGACCACAAACCTTTGACATCACTTTTTCATCTGACCAAGCCTATACCTCCACGTACAGCGCAGAAATTCATTCGCTGGTCTATTTTCCTCTCGCAGTACCACTACGATATCTTGTATCGGTCCACTGCTAAGCACGGAAACGCCGATGCGTTGTCTCGCTTGCCTGTTGCTGAGGATAGGGCATTCGATTCCTCCGAACTTGCTTGCATGTTCATTGATGCGGAAACCGATGATGTGGTCGAATCGTTTCCGATTGATTTTCGTCGTGTAGCTACAGCCACAGCTGCCGACCCTGTCCTTGCTCCCGTTCTGCGTTTTGTTGCTATGCAATGGCCCTTGTCAAAGTCACGGATCGGGGACCCATTGGTTCGTCGATTTTTTGCTCACAAGGAGAGACTTTTTGTACGACGTGGTGTTTTGCTGTTGCGTTCTGATAATGATCAGTCCAGGGTCATGGTACCACGTTCGATACAGTCCTCTGTATTACAGCTTCTCCACCAGTTACTTTGGGGTATAGTGAGAACGAAACAACTTGCTCGTCAGCACTGTACTTGGTTCGGAATCGATGCCGCGATTACAAATATGTGCTCTTCTTGCATGGTGTGTGCCGAACAACAATCAGCACCACTGTGGAAATTCTTTGCATGGCCAAAAGTCACTTCCCCTTGCCAAAGCTTACACATCGATTTTGCTGGTCCATTCTGGAATGCTCGATGGTTGGTTGTGGTAGATTCATTCAGTAAATTTTCGTTTGTTGTCCGGATGTCTTCCATGATGTCATCTGCCACCATCCAAGCATTATCCGCTATCTTTTGCATTGAAGATCTTCCACAGACTATTGTTTCCGACAATGGCCCACAATTCATGTCTGCAGAATTTCAGTCATTCTGCAAGGCCAATGGTATTCAACATCTGACGTCCGCGCCGTTTTCGCCACAGTCAAACGGTGCCGCTGAACGATTGGTCAGGACTTTCAAGTCACAGATGTTCAAGTTGAAAGAGTTGCATTCTCGGGAGGACGCATTATTGCTCTTTTTGTCTTCGTAACGCTCTCAGCCCCGAGATGGTCACTCGCCGGCTGAGTTGCTCCACGGTCGTCATCACCTAACCTTGATGTCTTTGCTACATCCGCCGCATCAGGTTTCTGTGCAGCCGCAGACACCTGCTTTTGCTCCAGGCGACGTTGTCTACTATCGCCACTATCGAGGTTCACGGCGTTGGCTCGAAGGGTGCATACTTTGCTGCCACGGCCGCGCTATGTATCTGGTTTGGTGGCCTCTCGTGAGGTGCGTCGGCATCTCAATCAGCTGCGCCTCTGTCGTCGCACGGGATCTGCCACTCGCCGTCTGCTTTCAGTGACGGTGCCGTCCGGTCAGCGCCCCGGGGACCCATCTAAAGGCTCGCCTCAGCCCCAGGTGTTCCCGACGCTGCCTTCCATTTTGCCCCATGGCGACGTGCCGCCGCCACCACTGCCGCCAATCGCTTCCCGTGACCAGTTGTCCTCCGGCATGGAACTCTTGCCCGCTCCGGACCATATGTCGTCTTTGCCCGTCGGGTGCCCTGGCCCGATGGAGGTCAACCCTTCGGCCCCTCGTCTCTCTATGGGCGCATACACCGCATGTTGGCGTGCACCCTGGAGCAGGTTTTCAGGCATTTCCTAGCTCCCCACGGTCCGAATGGCAGGGTGCGGGTGGCACAGCCTCGCCTGTTGTTAGGCTACCCACCTTGTCACATACGTCAACATGGGGTACTCCCCACGGCGGGCGGAAGCCTTATGCCACAACTGTACGCCGATTTGTGGGGGAGGAATGTGGTGACACCGCCAGACACCACACTTGCTAGGTGGTAGCCTTTAAATCGGCCGCGGTCCGGTAGTATACGTCAGACCCGCGTGTCGGCACTATCAATGATTGCAGACCGAGCGCCGCCACAAAGGTCTAGAGAGACTTCCTAGCACTCACCCCAGTTGTACAGCCGACTTTGTAACGATGGTTCACTGACTTCTACGCTTTCATTTGCCGAGACGATAGTTAGCATAGCCTTCAGCTACGTCATTTGCTACGACCTAGCAAGACGCCATGATGAGTTTCTATTGATATTGTAAATCATGTACCGTCAAGAGCGACGCTCGTCATTAATGGATTAAAGTTAAGTATTCCACCAGCTACATCCGTTTTTCTCAATTCTAATTCCTTTGTCATGTTCCAGACCTCACGCCAGCCTGCGTGAGCTAAAACGCGTACATTTCGGCATCCTTTAATAACCCTGTTGGCTCTCCTGCCAACCACAACACATAGTACCTCTCCTGCACAGGCTAACCTCCACTGCATGATCCACATATCTATAAAATGCCGAAAAGGAGTAGCAAGTCAAACCAAAGGATGAAAAGTTGCAGAATAATAGAATTATTATCCATGGAAATGCAGAATGAAAAAAAAAACAACAAAGAAATAGTAGAAGGAATGGTGGTAACATGTCAAGGTCTGTGGACCCATGGTGCCATGCATATACTCAACAGATGGGACCCCCTGGGGGGGAAACCATGCCAGCAGCAGGGTTTACTGGCACCCTGCACCAGCTGTGGGGACTGACGGAACTATCAACATCTGGGATGTGAACCCAAAACCTCAGTATCTGACTGGCAGCATCAGGCATTGTCAGACACCCATTGGCTTGGTGGTTGAGAGGGTCTCAATTCGACCCCCAGTCCATTGGCACTGTGACTTGACCCCTATGCAGTTGGTCATCTCAGAATTATAACTGTGTGAAGGCCACCTCACAGCAGGAGCTTACCCTACAACACAGGATGATTCGATCCCCAGCCTGGGAAGATGGCCAGTATTTGTATGCACCAGGATGACTTTGCTTGAGTGGTTGCTGCAGCTGTTACGTATGCTGGCTGCCATAACTTTGCCGAAGTGTCCCATTTTACAATAAAATCACTCGTCATTGACTAACAGTCATGCTACAGCTCCTAGGTGGGCAGCATTGCATAATGCTGCATCAGCAGGTTATGGTGTTGAGTCTTTGCCTTAGCTTGAGCCATAACAGTTTTCTATCTACCCTAAACTACCACCTTTTCCTCTGCCTCTGTTATCCTCTAAGGTTTTCAAATTTTGCCAATTTCTAGCATTTCCAAGGGAACTTAGCAGTTTTTATTTAAAAGAAACTGAAATGTAATGGTGGAGAGTATTTTGCTTAAATGTTTTGTAAAAAATATACAAGAGGGTTTCCATTTGAAAGCATTGCTGCAGCCTATATGCAATGTAGCGCTACACCAATGCAGGTATATAAACACAGACATATAGGCAAAAGATTAGTATGGCATTTTTCCCTTCCCAATGTGCATTGCAGTAAATGTGGAAGCATGCACTATGGCGATTTTATTGCCAAATGCATCCAAACTGCACCAGTGTGTAGTTACACTTTTGTTGGCTGCCAAAGGAAAAGTACAGATAGATATCCACTGGAGAATTAAGACTTGTGTATGGAGCAGCATTTCTGTCAAAAATCACTATTGTGGAACGGTGAGCCAAGTTCCATGCTGGTCAAGATTCGATACATGAAGCCGGCTGAAGTCTAGGAATGATCAGAAGTTATGCCAACTCAAGTGGGATGCACTCGAGCACCTGTCCTATAGTCCTGCTCTCTCCCCACGCAATTCTCATGCCTTCAGTTCACTCGGTTAAGTTGTGTGTTTAAAGAGCCTATCATCTATTTCTACAGGACTTTTGCAGCAACTAAGCAAAATATCCAAAAATCTAGCTGCTCAAACTCTTATTATTATGAATTTGCAAGGGTCATAGTCATATGAATAGTCTGAAATGATTGTTGACACATTCTATGAGTCATTGCTTTCTTAAGGAATTTAAAAAGAGGTAACATCATGAGACAGGATGTCTATGATATACTGTTGTGCCGTTGGACTCCCTCACTCACTACCAGCCATGAATTGAAGTCGTACTCAATGGCTCCCCACACTTGACATCAGGAGTAACACTGCTAAAGCCTCTAATAATCACTGAAAGAATGGGTCCTCTTTCCATATTGCCACCATAGTTGCTGACAATGATCACCTGGGGTAGTGCAGAACTGTGATTCATCACTGAACACAATATGATGCTAATCAGCAGCAAATCCACACTTCATCATGGTACCACTCTACAAAGCTGTTTGTGTTGGTATGTTAATGGCAGCCAATGCGTGGGATGGTAATTCCCTAGTCTGGCTGCTGTTAGTATTCGATGAATGGTGCAGGGAGTTCATTGCTTGTACTCTGATGGAATGTGGAGTTGTGAAGGAGTTATGATGTACTTTGTGCACAGTCTGGCTATCCTTGAATGTGGTTGTCAGACGTGGGTAAATGAACCTTGACAAGTCTGCCTGCCCTCATATTCCGTTGCAGTTCAATATCTGGCCATAGTTTCATCCCAATGTCACACAATTCTGTATATTGCACGATTTGATCAGGCTGCCAAACAGACTCACAATGAGTCCCATGTCAGGTGCTGATAAAGGTGTCTCACAAGTATACACGGCATCTCCATGTCACATGACTGCTCAGACTCTGATGCTGTTCATGCCCACCCCCTCCAGGTATTTCTGTTTTGTGTATTTCTTTCTGCATCAGATATTCTCATTGTTATCTGTATACTTTGGATCCAGGTAGTCATCATCATCATCATCATCATCATCATCATCATCTTCTTCTTCTTCTTCTTCTTCTTCTTCTTCTTCTTCTTGTTCCCTCAAATTCCCACCAAAGAACCTTCAATATCCCATGTACCTCCTACTCCGTTGGTTGTAACCTTCAGTGAGCAGGATATACAGCAGAACAGCTGTTCCTCTTTAAGGACAATTTTTGTTTCTTTGTGCTACCACAGAGTTTGGATCTATTGCACTAATTAAAAAAAATTATGAGTTGTGTAATATGGACTCAATGAGAAAAGGGGATGGAGTGCCCTCAGCCCTTACTTTTGAGTAAAGGTAAACATTTATTTATTTTTAATATAAATATATTGTTCTGAAGTAGCTCAGTAACCAATAGTTTATTGCTTTCAACTTAATCATTAATACTATTATATTAATTTTAGTAACACAGCATATGAATCTAGTATGTACAAAGTTTGTGAGGCAGTAATGGAAAAATAATCACATTTTCTTTTAAAATCTGTTATTTCTTAATGAACTATTTTGTCATGCCCTGGAAACTTATGGTGATATAACCTGAAGCACATGCTCTCTCTCATTGTTTTGCTGATAATTTATTATAGCTCTCCATTAAGTTTGACATCACTCCGAACCCCCCCCCCCCCCCCTTCCTCCTCTGTCTTTTTCTTTCTTTCTCTCACCCGCGTGCCCGCAAGCACACACGCGTCAGCACACACATGCACTCGCAAGCACGCCCGCGCGCGCGCGCGCGCGCGCGCGCGCGCGCGCGCGCGCGCGCGCGCGCACACACACACACACACACACACACACACACACACACACACACACACACACACACACACACACACACACAGACACAGAGAGAGAGAGAGAGAGAGAGAGAGAGAGAGAGAGAGAGAGAGAGAGAGAGAGAGAGAGAGAGAGAGAGAGAAATATCCAAGCTGACTTCAACATGTTTGAAATATTCAACTCAGGAAAAGTCATCATACTGCTTTCATAATCACCTACAAAGCGCTCTTTTACTACTAACTGCATCTTCTGAGAAATAATGGATTATATGAAATAAAAGCTGCATTAATACGGTAACACTCTTATTTTATGGACTTCTCCTTTCAAACACTCAGTTCTTTGCTACCAAACACTTCAACCAAAGCCCACCTAATCCCAATAATGAACCTTGCACCTTCCCTATCCCACGTAACCACCCCCTGGTCCTCTTCCAGGAAGTCCTCACCAACCAGGCATCACCATTGTTCTTCAGGATCCTCCCAACACAAACCTCTTAACAGAACAGCCATTTGCTTCAACCTGATTTAGTCATCCTCTCTGGAGACAAAGGCACCACCACTGTTGCGATGAATCACAGTGACCATCTGACAGAAGGCTGCTGTCCACTGTGATGACTCAAGTACAAGCTCTGCCATAGTGATCCCATCCCAAGCGTCTAACATAACCTCCAAATTTACACTCAGATCCTTAGGCCCAGTCTGGAATCACTCCCCTGAATCCATCTCCCTACTTACCCCAATGAACCCCTACACAACCACATTTTACAGGCTTCCAAAAATCCATAAACCCAACATGCTGGATTCCCCATTGTAGCTGGTTACTGTGTCGCCACAGAAAAAATAAAATAAATAAATAAATAAATAAAATTTAAAAAAATCTGCTCTTTTCAATCAACACTTCCAACCAACTGCATGTAGCCTACCCTCTTTCACCAAAACTACAAGCCACTTCCTTCAATTGAATTCTACTATCCCCATCCCATTACCACCTAGATCCCTACACGTCACTGTTGATGCCACCTCTCTATACACCAACATCCCTCATGCCAGTGTTTTTGCTGCTGTTGTATACAACCTCTCACAATGTCCTCCAGACTCCAAAACCATTACCTCAAATGCCTTATACCCATTACCTCTTACATCCTCACACACAATTACCTCTCATTTGGGGTAAGTTATATAAACAAATCTATGGCACAGCCATCAGCAGCTTCATGGAACCCACCTATGCCAACCTGTTCACAAAACCTCAATCCCTAGTCTGGTTCAGGTTCACTGATGATATCTTCATGATCTGAATCCATGGCAAAGACACCTATCCTCCTGACTCCACTACCTCAACATCTCTCCACCTCTTAACCTGGTTCTCCTCAGCCTTATCTACCACCTTCCTGGATGTTGACCACCACCTCTCTGATGGCTCCTTCCATACCTTTGTTCACACCAAGCCCACTGCATTTTTGGCAGCTGTCATCCCTCCCACACCACAAATCACTCTTCTTTAGCCTGGTCACCCATGCAGTGTTTCTAAGTACACGTACGGTCACAGAAAGCCCTTTGCAGACAGTCATTACCACCCTACACTGGCCCACAAACAGATTTCCCTGCCTAGTCCTTAAACACTCCTAATTCTTCCACCACCCCCCAAGAACTAGCTGAAATAAGCATCCTCCTCATCACTTCAGACTGGAGCAACTGGACTATGTCCTTCATTGACACTGCAACTATATCACGCCCAGAAATGAGGGACACGCTACCCATGACCCTTCCCATCCCCCCGAAGTGGTATTCCACCACAGAACCAACCTACACAACATCCTGTTCCATCTCTGTTGTACTCCCACTCCCAACCCCTTGCCACACGAGTCATAATCCAATGGAAGACACAGGTGCAAGACCTGCCCAATTCACCCACCCAATGTGTCTTACTCTAGTTCTGTCATAAACTTATTCAATCCCATCAGAGGCAGCCATGTCATATGCCAGTGCTGCACAGTATTTTATGTGGGCATGACCATCATCTAGTTTCCACCAGACCGAATGGCCACTGTAGCCTAGAACAAGTTGACCACCAAGTGGTGGATCACACAGTAGAGCACAACATACGGAGTTTAATGGCTGTTTCACTATCTGTGCCATTTGGATCCTTACCTCCTTTTCAGCACTACACAAATGAGAGTTATCCTTGAAACACATGGTTCACTCCCATAAACCACCTGGTCTCAATCTTCACTAACCCACTAGATGCACACTCTCTACCCAACAGTCTCCCCTCCCAATTCACAGCTCTATATCAGTCACCTTCATTGTGCACCACAGGAATTCACTGGCTCTGATGCCTGTGTGGCACCCTTACACCATGCACCCGCTGTTTCTCCATCCTGCATTCTTATTTCTCACACCAGCTGCCTACCTCAGAGCTGGAAGTTAACTCTCCCTATCCCCTTCCTCCTTTCCTGACTATTTCACCCCCTACTTACCTTGCCCCATACAGCCCCTCACTCCAGTCCACTCTATAGCTGAACAACAATCTTGGTCTTGTGTGTTGAGCTGCCACAATGATGCTGCACAGGTGTGTGTGTGTGTGGGGGGGGGGGGGGGTTACTCTAACTCATTAAGAGATTCGTCTGAAAGCTAACAAAAGTTTCATTTTTTCTTTTGTGAGCCTGTCAATTACTCAACATTTCCTCTTGTTGAGAGGGGTTCTCTTTACTCCTAAATTATTTACATTCAGTCAGACCTTTCCTTACCATATTTAAAACATAAATCTGGTCGAACAGATGTGGAGCTGAACTCCGTTTCTCTTCACTGACAGCCTGGTACCTTCACAACATCAAAATCGCTATCAGCGCATCCCTGGAGCTCATCCAGTGTTGCTAACAGAAATAATACATTTTCTTTAATAAGCTCAAAAGAGAAACCTGCAAAATTGCAATGATTTATTACGTTGGGTTCCACCTAAGCAGCCTTAGATTATCCTTTCTCGACCACAGCCCTTGAATTAGAGCTATTGTTGCTTTCTTGCAGACAATGAAGGCAAACATGGTAATTAAGGTACTGGGGTTATCTTTTTCATTTTTGTTAAAATCTGAATGAGCAAGTTCAGTCGATGGCTTTGGAGTTCTATAATACTGAAATGAATCATTCATAACAATCTTGTATAACTTTATACTGTAACTTTATGTCAACTTTTTGTAAATTCAGCTTCATGGTAAAAGGCAGGCAAATAACTACAAAAGACTTTGTTAAAAAAATTTATTTGGCAATTGGAAACTCTATACAATACATCTCACATTTTTATATAAATACTTAATTAATGCAGTTCTATGGAGGATACAAATAAGAGAACATACATATTTTAACACAGTAACATACTATACTCCTTCCTATTCCAGTTGCTACAATTCTCATATTCTACAATTAACACTTTTACCAACAAACGCACTGCATAGACTCTTTTTCTAAAAATGTGGTAATATTTAGGTATTTTGCATCAATAACTTTATTTCTTTATTATTTGACCAATTTTATTTCTAGATAGTGGCAAATTTGGGTAAATGTGCATAATTCAGTTACCAAGAGACACATATTTTCTGTTTACTCTTGCAGTCTTACTTCAGCAAATGGAAATATATAAACCACACACACAAATTGTTTCTGAAGATATACGGCCTCATTTACCCTTCACTGTGACAACCATTAGGAGACAATTACACATGCATACATGTAAATGCAGAGGTAGCTGCCAACTATCTTACGTTTTTAGCACCTCTGTGACAATATATTACAATGAATGTACTCTAAACTTCCACTTCCCACACAGAAGAGGAAAGTCATTAGCATTGACACTATATGTAATAAGTGACACACAGGTCTTGAGATTCAGCAGGACTTCAGTGCCAACATCCATTGTGTTACACAAATAAATGTATCAAGAAACAGGTGAGTATTCTGGAAGGCAGACAAAAGAATATATATATATATATATATATATATATATATATATATATATATATATATATATATTTGCTAAGTGATCATATTCCACATGCTTGAAATGACACCATAGAAAGAAATGTACCTTTATAGTGTGGAGAAACTAACTTTGATGTTCAATAAAACAGTACACAGCAATTTAGTTTTGATATAATGAGTCGAAAGGACGGCATTCCCAGCACCTCTACATCTTTCCTGGGGTGTGGTTGTTATTTTAAGTACTGGCTGTACTGATGAAGTTTTCTTATTTATTTGTTTTACTACTGGTAGTAAATGGAATAAATAAAATATATTTTGTATATTTGTTCACAATTTGACACACAAAGCCAGTTTGTCAAAGATCATGACAAACATGCTGAGAAGGGACACTGTCTTTGTGAATTACAGCTTTGAACACAATGATGGCTGCACATTCAATAGATACTAATAATGTGTTTCAATACACCATATCAAATAAACAGCAGGCTGGATAATGAGGAATGTAGTAGAATGTTATCAAAAATTCAAGCTCCTAAAATTCAGGTACCCTAAAATTCAAGTGCTACCTCAGTAGAGTTGTACAAATTGAAATGATACAATTTCTGCAGCCCGTTCTCGGCATCTTACACAAATTGGGTGACAACTGCAGTTTACTAAAGTTCAAGTCCACTTCTTAGTACGACAAACCTTCACATCACAACAATGAATAATGTATGGCATATGATCACTGAATAAATGGTCCAATAATGTCCTTAAAAATGAATACCAGTGAACTGTTAGTACAAATCTAAGTAACACAGCTGGAATACTATGTTGACAAGCAGTTGTTCTGATTTAGTGACGAAATACAAAAGTTCATACTCTACTCATGGTAGTTTCTAAAAATACTCCTTTTCTCATTAATTTGAATGTACTAATTAAGTTACATTATTTATTCATGTCATTATTTGCTGTGCATGGAATATATTTTATTAATTTTGTAAGAGAGTCCACAATCTGACCATCTGCTGTGTTCAACATTACACATTTTCCAAAATGATAACCAGTTACGAAGTAAACAATCTGAATAAAATTGAAGACTAATTATTTTGTAATGTTATCTATGTTTCAAAACTACCGTTTACTTCTATGTATACCTGCCTGGTGTATATGGTATAACAATTAGATTTGCAGCATTAGAGGCAATTTCTGTTGTTCCTCTGAAGAACTAAATTAACTTCTGTGCAATTATTTTTCAAATAGAAGACTCTTTAACTGTGCAAAAAGACAACTCAGTGGCCTGTATGCAAGTGCTCCCATGGTGTATGAAGGAAATTAAAATACCTCTTTGGTAAGAACAGAACCACCATCAGCATGTCAATGTTACACCAGTTGGGGACAAGATGTCGTGCCCTCAGAAACTCATATATTCCTAATTATAACCTGTGCAAGTGTATCACAAACAGAACATCACAGTAAATTGAATATTACCGTATGATTAAAAAATGAGTACCTGTTTATCAGTCATCGAAATAAGAACAAGACATTTGACTTAGTTTGCATTTGCTTACATTTGTAGTCTGCTTAATTCTTTTGCTGCTGAGGTTCCCTCCACTAGGAGAAATATTAATTTTGACAGAAAATTAGCTGATGTGGTACATGAAATGAAATGTCAGTTTTCAGACTGCGCTAATCTTGTTCCCATTTCAAAAACTGGGTGCTCTTAGCCACCCACGGTTTATATTGTGTATCTGCATTCAACAATTTAAATGAATGCAAACATAATATTAATTGCAAATTTTAAAAACAATTTCATCACAGATTTATACCTGTTAATAGGACATAAAGAATAATAATACTGCAAAGTCAACATCCAGGTTATCATCTTGGTTGTGTATTGAGGAACCTGAAATAAATATGCATAAATTCTAGAAATAAACAAAAGCACTCACAGAAGAATAAATATGATTTCGTATGGGGTATGAGGGAAGCAGACCCTTGATTGATGAAATTGGATTGTTACATAAGCCTTTTCCAGTTTACTACTTTCATTAACTACCACCTAATTCTACTACATTATAAATTATTACACTGAGTATAAAAATGGTAATGAATAATTGAAGCACTGAGTTGTTATGACAATGTCAGGTAACCATATTATTTTAACTCCTTAAATTATTTAATAGTAATTGCACATGATTAAGTCCACTGAGATAATAAAGACAGCAGATCCCACAGAAGATGCATACAGAATAAAGTACTGGCACCTGAATAAATGTAAAGAAAAATAGCACTATAACCAGGACAATTCCTAACAAATGAAGGTCAGATCATCATCATCATCATCATCATCATCATCATCATCATCTCTAATGTCTTAGCATGTGCAGTGCCCTACCTTTGTGAAGTACATTACGCTTTTATGAGGTAAATGTTAGTCTTTTCCTTGCAGTACCAAATAATAATCTGCACAGCTGAAAGTAAAACTGTATCTTCTGATAAAATCTAGTGTAAATAAGGAAATACACACATCAAAAAAAGTTTTGCATCTCTACAGTTCCAAGAAATCCTGAAGATAGACATTGACTGTGGATATTGTATCACAGACACAGTCCCTTTGACTGTTCTGAGATGTCACTAAACCCATCCAAAGACGTAAACAACCATGCATGAGCAGCGCATATTACACGGAGGGGGTCAAACAGCCGATCAGTTCCAGTCATTCCACCAGGAAGGAGGTACATGGCTCATGTTGCTTGTAGTTCAACCATGCCTAGACAGTCAATACCACAGTTCAATCACATCCACATTCTTACTTTGTGCCAGGAAGGGCTCTCAAGCAGGAAAGTGTCCAGGCCTCAGAGTGAACCAAAGCTATGTTGTTTGGGCATGGAGGAGATACTGAGAGACAGGAACTCTCAATGACATGCCCCACTCTGTCCGCCCAAGGGCTACTACAGCAGCGGATGACCGCTATCTACGGATTATGGCTCGGAGGAACACTGACAGCAACCCCACCATGTAGAATAATGCTTTTCCTGCAGCCACAGGACGTCGTGTTATGACTAACTGCGCAATAAGCTGCATGACGCACAACTTCACTCCTGAGATCCATGGTGATTTACATCTTTGCAACCACGACACCATGCAGCATGGTACAGATGGGCCCAACAACATGCCGAATGGACTGCTCAAGATTGGCATCATGTACCCTTCAATGATGAGTGTCACATATGGCTTCAATCAGACAATCGTCGGAGAAGTGTTTGGAAACAACCCAGTCAGGCTGAACACCTTAGACACACTGTCCAGTGAGTGCAGCAAGGTGGAGGTTCCCTGCTGTTTTCTGGTGGCATTATGTGGGGCTGACGTACCCCACTGATGGTTATGGCAGGCACCGTAATGGCTCTACGATACGCGAATGCCATCCTCCGACCGATAGTATAACCATATTGGCAGCATATTGGTGAGGCATTTGTCTTCATGGATGACAATTCGCACATCGTGCACATCTTGTGAATGACTTCTTTCCGGATAACGACATCGCTCGACTAGAGTGGCCAGCATGTTCTCCAGACATTAACCCTATCGAACATGCCTGGGATACATGGGAAAGGGGTGTTTATGGACAATGTGACCCACCAACCACTATGAGGGATCTACACCTAATCGCTGTTGAGGAGTGGGACAATCTGGACCAACAGTGCCTTGATGGACTTGTGGATAGTATGCCACGACAAATACAGGCATGCATCAATGCAAGAGGTCGTGCTACTGGGTATTAAAGATACCAGCGTGTACAGAAATCTGGACCACCACCTCTGGAGGTCTCCCTGTATGGTGGTACAACATGCAATATGGGGTTTTCATGTGCAATAAAAAGGGTGGAAATGATGATTATGTTGACCTCTATTCCAATTATCTGTACAGGTTCCAGAACTCTCAGAACCAATGTGATGCAAAACTTTTTTTTGATGTGTGTAGTTAACTTTACAGAAGCATAAAATAATAGAATACATTTTGACTGGTTGACTAAACCGAAAGAATGAAAGCTATTCAAGCACCAGTTCAAAGACATTTACACTTATCCAAAAACTTGAAAACACGCTCCACACTTGTTTGTAAATGACACAACTGCTACAGCCCATGACTTGCAAAATGATAGGTGCTTCCCTGGAAGGGACAGCTATGGCTCATCAGGTACATAACTCTTGCTTGTATTCATCAGACCTCTTTCATTCTGTGTGTTGAACTGTAGAAGATTGTGCTTATGCTGCAAAGCAATCTGCTTCTACTTATTTGCTGTCTTTCCAAAAATAAAAAAATGGGTTACACTGTAAGAGATGTTCAAAATCCTAAGAATTGTGAGTGCTATACTTTTTCACTTGAAGTACATAAACAAAAACACTAATGTTTGCACAGTATTGTCTATAATGATAATGCAAATAATCTAATTTCTTTACTATCAGTTTATGCCATAATTTTAAGTTATTTTGTAAGGATTAATTGCTATAACTTAAATATTTTATAAATTTAAACCACCCTAACTTTCATCTTTTTCATAACACCAAACCTTGTTTCTTAACATCTAACTGCAACAATAGATTTACTCAATAACAACCCAAAAGCCATAGGCTTCACATGCTTTTTCAGTTCCACTACACAACTGTAACTGAAAACATTTGAAATGCCCACTCTTACACAAAGGATTACTGAATAACAAAGTTCTAAGTATTCCACATAATTATATTTATAAATTTAAGCAGTTTCTATACATTAAAACGGTTGCTTATCTGGTAAGCAACCTTTTTTGATGACAATTCTTTCACATGAAATCATTATTAACTGATCCTTAAGATGAAAGATATCTCCGAAGTAATGCGTATGTGTCAAGGATAAAGTGTTGAAAATGTATAATGATAAGAAGCCTAGTGACCCAACCCAGCTTTGCACGAGTAGCATTAAGTATCTACAGCTGGTCAACATGTGTGGCATGTAGGTAATTTTGTACACTGAGCACTGATAAAAAGGTCAGAGTACAACATCGGGTGACAATATCATCACTTTCAAAAAATTAAATGATTTAAGCAGCACATGCCACATGCCACTTGATGGTGTACTGCAACATCTAAAGGTGTCATCAGACTGCCCAATCGCATCCCGGTAACAACGCAAACTGTTCATCAAAGGCACTGCACCTTTGTGGCTACTTTCTGTTTGCTGGCAGTTAAGAGCCAGCCGTTTGCTGTAAATCATCACTAGATACTGCTCCTGCCACTGTAGGTAGCACGGTAACTTGCAGCCCCCAATATTGCTACATGATGTCGCTCCAAAAGCCAATTAAATATAGTACATGTAACATTTGTGCCTCGTGAGAGCTTGCAGACTGCAGAGGCAGTCCACTGCAAATATCAAAATCCCTACAATCATTACTGACATTAGCATTTACATAAAGACATAAATGTGGCAGGGGGACTGGAATTCATTCTAGTTCAACCAATTGGAAAGATATATTTAGAAATTATATACATGAACCTTTCTCATGACTTAATGTATCTATTAGTGAAAAATTTCATCAAAATCCTTACAGTTATTCCTGAGATTAGCCTTCATGTATGTATAAGCAGAAAAAGGCTGTGGAGAGTTTAAATTACAACATGTATAGAAGAAGAATGAATGAATGTACATACAGATTTTGGTAATAATAATTTCACATGGCTTAGTGTCCAAATACAAGTCTTTCATGTGGACGTCACTTCAGTAACTTACATCTCCCTTGGCAGTTATCCAACCGGGAAAAGGCTAGCTACAATTTAAAGTGGAATCCAAAACAAGTTTCATTTCTGGCAAATCTCCACATCACTGAGAAGTGATTGCTAGGGTGCAAAATGAAAATAAAATTCCGTCGTCCAACCTGAATTCAAACCTGTGAACCTTTTGGTTTTCAAGCACTTGCTTTACTGTTAGACCACCAGGCTCGATTACGCTTCTGTTCCAGCTCTCTGGAGTTCTGGCAACTTTACTGTGAGATTGCAATGCCTTTGTCGTCACTGTGGTGATGGATTGTGGGTCATCATAGCTCAGCCAGTTTCTATGAAATATTTATAAATATATAAGAACCTCTCTCATTAGTGTGTGTGTGTGTGTGTGTGTGTGTGTGAGAGAGAGAGAGAGAGAGAGAGAGAGAGAGAGAGAGAGAGAGAGAATATGTAAACACAGATTTTTGTACATCTTTTGCATGCATGGACAATAATTGTGGGCACAAAGATAACTGAAAAACAGGTGACTTGACAACAGCAACTTACAAAAGGAAGAGGTTTAATCAGCATTGAGTCATTTCCCTTGCCACATTTCACTACTGAATTCCCAACAAGCAAACTTTTCCCACATTATTCCAAACATTTCCCAGTTTTTGCCTTGATAACAATAGTGGAAGATGCAATCCACAAATTGAAAGGCATGATAAAGTAGTAAAGATGTGAATATGTCAACAAATATTTTAAAAAATTGAATCCTTCACATTTCTGTATTGCTTTGTACCATTTATGTGTCAGATGTAACTAAGTAACAGAACACTGAGAAATTAGACAGGGCACTATTCTCTTGGTCACATTAGCAAAAGTGCAGAGGACACATCTTTCTCAGTAAAGTTAATTTAACAGGACACTGTGAGAAATGCACAGTAGAGAATGACTTTGTCAGGAGGAGGAGACTGTACACTTAATTGAATATTTGTTCTTCATTTGTGCCTACTTGTCCATAAATTTCCTTCAATATCTCTTCTAATTAATGCCTGAATTCCTTGTATCAATGTGGTCAGTTGTCTCTCTTTTCTTCTTTCCTAGTGGTTCCCATTCCGTGAACCCTCAAGTCAATCTTTCCTCTGACATCCTTGTTGTATGTCTATACCATAGGTGAGCTGCACTTCTGACATAAATTTGCCTTCTGATAACTTCATTTATGACTCTTTTCCACGTGAATATCCTGCAGTCATTCTTGAAAAGTCCATCTCAGTTGCTGTCAATCTTTTCATTACTTGGGATTAAACAGTCCATACTTCCAATCCGTGTGTCATTATGATTCTAATACCTATTTTGATGATTTTTTTCCTTTGGTCTCCTTTTAGATCCGAGGACCAAATAACCTACCATTTGACGTTCCCACGCGGAATTAATTTCTATCTTGTTTATCATCTTGTGTGATTTTTATTCCTAGATATTTGTACTCTTCAGTACGTGTAATCATCCCCATTCTTCTTCCAGGGTCAAATCTCTCTTTGTTTGTCCTGTTCCCAGATATTTTGTCTTATTCATGTTGACCTAAAGGCCAATGTTTTACACTCTTCTCTCAATTTCTTCATTGGCTGTTCCATACCCCATTTTCCTAACAAAGTACTGTCTTATAAAGAAAACCATTTATATTTATTTATTTTTATTTTCATTTCTGCATATTTTGAACCACATCTGAATTAGTTTTGTACAATGACATCCCTGTACTTAGATATGTAAGTGAATTTACCTGTGCTATTATTTTGTTGTTTATAACTATTTTTGCTCTTCTTGCGTGTTTCCCTTCTATTGCCATTACTTTAGTTTCATTTACAGATATAAATGTTTGGTAAGTTTGTAAAATGTTATTCAATTTAAATACATTTTCAGTAAATTTCTTCCTCTCCAGGTCCATCTCCTTGGGGTACGCAGAATACCATTCTTCTAGAAACTTATTGATATATACAGGGAAATTCAAAAGTAGCTGTACATATTTCATTGGTGTAATGTATGCATCAAAACAAAAGTAAAATGTTAAAGTTCATCTGAAATTGCTTTATTTCTGAGTTGTTATGCATAACATCATTTGAGGTAGGCATTACACGATGGGCCAGTAAAGGCTTTTGGCATGTCATATTCACCTGCGTATTGACTGACATTGCTTTGTACACCCCTCTACACTGCTCAGTTGATTTGGTTTGGCATAGTAAACAACCAGTTACGCGGACCGCATGTTATTTTACAGTGACCGACTTGCAGAGTGTATTGACAGTTTTTGGAAAATGAATTAGGTGGCTTGCTTCATGATGTCCCATTTACTACACAAACCAACATTATGGTTTATGCACGATGGTGTCCCTGGAGATTTCAGTTGGGAGCCAAGAGAGTACCTCAGGTTTCTTATCCAGTAAGTGGATATGTCGTTTAGGAGCAGCTGTCTGGCCTGCCAGATCTCCAGATCTTAGCCCCCCTGGACTTGTACCTTTGTGGCCATCTCAGGGATCTTTTTTTATGGTGTTGTAGTCAAGAATGTAGTAAAACTACAGCAGTGAATTGAAAATGGCTGGCAACAGTGCAGAACGAGATGAATGGAGTCTGCAAGATTCTGAGAATAGCAAGATGTCAAGCACGTCACTGTCTTCATCTACACAGACATCATTTTGGTCCCTTCATGTTACTGCTTTCAGAGAAGAATTAACTTTGTGTCATTTGTGTTGCACTTGTGATCCCTACTCCACTGCATCTCACAGTAATAAAGCAATTTCAGACAAATCTTTATTTAAGATTTTACTCTAATTTTGATGCAAACATTACACCCACAATGAGTGCGCAGATACCTGTTAATCACTCTGTATACATAGAAAAGGATTGGTGAGAGATGACACCCTTGTTTTAGTTCCTGGTTTACAGTCAATAACTCTTCATTTATACTAATTTTGGTGTTTTAATGATTTAATGGAATTCAACAAATTTGGCGGTACCTTGTAGTCAGCGAATATTTCCCATGTCATCCTACCTACCACATGAAAGGTCTTATCATAGTCTAGGAAGAGCATAAAAAGTAGTTTGTTGAATTCTCCTCTCTTTTCTAACAACTGTTTTGAAACAAATGTTGCATCTACACAGGACCTGCCTTTACAAAAGACACATTGCCCTCTCGTAATATGTTTCTTCTATTGGCTGGAGTTTCCTTTTAATGATAGAGGAATAAGCTTTACAAGCAGCACTTAAAATGGATAGAGCCCTATAATTTCAGCATTCTTTTTTCTCTCTTTCCTTGTATACAGTTATAATTCTTGCTACTTTCCATTCCTATGGCACTAAAATTTTGGGCAATGGCTCTGTGATTGCTTCGTAGCTCTGCTAGCAAATCCTATTCCCACATCAATGAAGGTGAAAACCATATAGCCCCTGGGTAAAGCACTCATTCATTAGGAGTGTAGCAGATGGGAGAGAGTGAAAGTTGAGTTCTTGGCATCCAGTTGTTGGCTTACATCTCAATTGGAGTTTTTGGCTAAGGGAGAAAACCCCAACAGAAAGATCAAGTAGGTCAGGAAACAAAGTGGCAGACCCACCACCTGACTACCCTAGTAAGAGAATGGTGTCCTCTTATGGAAGGAGGAGGAGGGGAGTAACTCTTTGTATTTTTATTCTTGCTGTAGTTTTCATATAGGTTCTGGATTGCTTTAATAATGGTAGGATTAATATTAATTGATTTTAAGCCTTCCACAAACTGCATGATGGATATTACCATAGGCTTTTTCTCTGTCTGCAAAAAGTGAAGGGTCTGATTCCAAATATTTTTCAAGTATTTGTAGCAAACAAAATATATGTTCTTTAGTTGATATTCAATTTCATTCCACTTCTTATACTATTTAAATATACTTCAACTATACAGTTGTATTCACATACCATTATTCAGCAGTAGAAATGAAGCAAAACATCTGTTGAAACTGAAGAGTGACCCTACAAACACTCAAAAGGATGACAGGGGTATTAATAGTTCAAATGGCTCCAAGCACTATATGACTTAACATCTGAGGTCACCAGTCCCCTATAACTTAGAACTACTTAAAACTAACTAACCTAGGGACATCACATAAATCCATGCCCAAGGCAGGATTCAAACCTACGACCGTAGCAGTCACCCGGTTCCAGACTGAAGCGCCTAGAACAGCTCGGCCACACTGGCTGGCTCCACAGGGGTATTAAAGCATTGCTATTCAAGACACCTAAGATGGTAACAATATCACACTATTAAATGACTTTCCCTTTGTCTCCCTCATCCAAATGTGTTTAATCTTGTACTAGTTTAGGTACTGATATTTCACTATTTTTTGTGACTAATGAAACTGAAATAGTTCCTACTGATAATTACAGAAAACCATTCAGATATTCAAATTTTCCCCAACACACACATATATAAATACATATAACATTTGCTTACCTCTAAGCAGAAACCCTCATTGATCCTGGTTTTATCCTGCAGAGAAACACACGGAAGACAAAATATAATGAACAAGTGCTAAATGACTTCTGAACATGGTACACAAAATACATGTAATTTGGAGGACAAGGACCAAAGTGAAAATAATACAATACTTATTATACATTATTATTCAATTTCTACAAGAACGTGGTACATCGAATACAAATTTCTGTACAATTTGGAGTCATGAACTCCCTAAATAATATGTAGCAGTCCTTTGAGAAAACTTCATCCACTATTAAAAATAATTACATAACATCTGGAAATAAATATTGAGTATAATGACTAGAATAATACCACAAGTTCCTTCAACAGGACTACAAGTCAAATACTGCACTTAAACATGTTTACCAGCAAAATAATATCAAAGCAAGCACACAAGTATAAGAGCAAGATTAAGCTTACTAAGAACTCCTCACTACAGAAGAATTCTGGTTGAGGTCAACAATACACTACATAGACAGATTTAAAAGAAAGCAGGTCACGAAATCTGAAAAAAAGAAAAATAATTCCTTTAACATCAAAATACAAGAAAAATAGATGTGCCTGATAAAGCTATCTGTAAATTTTAAAATAAATTTATCAACTACAATAATACGTCACAGGAAGATTAAACTCCATGTTGAGCTTAGGTCATTGCTGTGACAAATGAGCTAACTTTGTACTTTTCCATTAATGGCATGCAATTTTAATCTTACTGAATTCGGCACACAATCTACCTTTGATTTAAGGTTAGTGCAGTTAAGAAGAGTTACAGAAATAAGGGCTTTAGGTTTATTCCAGCATCCTATGCAAATCATAATTGTTAAAGCAACGAACAAGCAATCTACTGGCAAAAGAGAAGAAAAAAATGTAACCACTTGTTTTCATGCAAAACAAGGTAAAATTTGATAACATCTTTGTAACAACAGAAGTGCATGACCTCAAATACTCAGAACCATGCAAAAATTTGTTTAGAACATAAATTGCTCATCCCAAAAACAGCAGTATAAGCCATTTGCATGCAAAACCGCATGTCTTATCATGAAATACTTTTGAAGGATCACCTACTCAAGGGCTTAAGGCAGGAACTTTGGTAAGAGGAAGAAACAAAATATCAGTATAATAGGACAAAAAATACATATATTTTAATGTTGTGATTTGCTGTTATATTCCCCTCTGCTTAATATAATTATGCTATTTGAAGAATGAACTTTCCCACTGACTTAATAGTGCTGCACAGTTATACTGTCTTCAAAGTGCAGGTGTGGGATTTTAGTCAGAACAATAGGGACATCTGACTGAAGATGCTTTTTTAACATCATTTCTGCATCCATGCAGTCCAATATCAAATGCCAATCAAACTGTGTTTTAGATATTATGATATTGCTTTGTCAATGTTATGACCTGCCTTTTGCCATGCATACTATAACACAGGCTTTTACTTTGGTGTGGAAGGTTGTTTCTAGAGAGCACAGTGAACACTGATGATGAAATGATGATTGTGTGACTTAACTTGCAGTTTTTCTCACTGTGGTTTTGCACTATCAACAATCCTTCTCATGCAGAACTTGTATTGCCTAAGAAAATAGACATCAATTGGCTGACAATAGTTTGTTGTGTTCAGGGTGGTTTTGCTCCTATTACATTGGTATCTGTTTCTTCACATTACCAAAGCTCCTCTGTTAGACCTTTAACAGATGATCATTGCAATATGTCTCACAGGAAAACACACCGTTTTGCATACTAGTTTATATTACTGTTTCTGGGATGAATCATTTATATTTTAAGCATATTTTTGTGTGATTTTGAGCATTTGAGGTCATGCATTTCCCTTACAAGAACATTTTCAAACTTAAAAAAAGGACAGTTTTCGCCTGGGACTGTGTAAATGTTATTGCCCAATGTGAATATAGATCACTGTGCTTACATTATTGTGAAATCAAGAGCATCGGCAATATCACAGGAGAAATACATAAACAACTAAGTTTCGTCGAAGTACCGTGAAGCTTCATTACACTAGATGGCAATACCACAAGAGTAGGCAATTAGTATATTTTACAAAACGTAAGCAGATCTGCATAAGCTTCAATAAGAAACATCAACACCTGAAATAAGTGGATTATTGCAGAAAGCACGACAGAGAAACTGCCAGTCAGGTTTCATATGTGGTAGAAATCAGACAGGACACTCCCTATCTCTCTCTCTCTCTCTCTCTCGCTCGTGTGTGTGTGTGTGTGTGTGTGTGTGTGTGTGTGTGTGTGTGTGTGTGTGTGTGAGTGAGTGAGAGAGAGAGTGAGAGAGTGAGACCTGCAGTGTTTGCTAGCAGGTGCAGGAACAAGTAAGACTGACAGCAATGTGTAAACACTGATGAAATGGTAGAGTCTAAAACGTGATGTCTGGAATAAATTTACAGACTGTAGATGAAAACACCAAGTCTACTGTTAACTTATCATGCATAAACTGTTCAACAGTGTTATGTTTCCAGTTGTGAACAATTCCATTTAAGAAAAAAATTGTTTTAGAAGATCCCACTGACAGGTCTTCTGAGATACCTGTAGTAATGAAAATAGTACTGCTGCAATGTGTGTTTCAAGGTGTGCTAGAGATGGGACCTTTTAATCCTGTTTTGGATGAAAGTTCCAAAGAGTAGGCCAACAATTGACAGATGTAACTGCACATTATGGAAAAATCAGTACTACAAATTTAATGCAATAAGCCTCTACTGCAAGTAACCATGTCAGTGAATAGGCTGACAATATGAAATGGTGTAGTGCCATGTTTTAATATGGAAGTAATTACTAAGAAGTGCACTGTGACAGTCGATATGTGGATTAATTCACAGAGTCAGGTGCACTACATCACACTTACAGCACATTACACACACATTGGTCTCTTGTGAACAATATTTTATTCATAACGAAATTACCCATTGTCAAGAAGACTGGAGAGCATATAATGCAAGAAATAGAAGACAAGATGGCCAACTGGAATATATTTTAACATTTATTTTTATTTCCCATGCTATCTTGTCATTTAGTATTTTTAACCTTCCTCAAAACACACACACACACACACACACACACACACACAGTCAGAGTATATGAAATTATTACTCCATTTATTCCATGTTAAACTTTACTCTTTGATCAACATAATACCATTGTAAATGTCAAGCTGCCAAACCAACAAGACAATTTTTGTCAACCAACATGACTACAAAAGACAAATTTAAAGACACTGTCATTTAAATATGTAAGGCATAATTTTCTACTGCAGGTAAATGGATTCTAAATAAGTTTACATTTCTATTTATTGAGGTAATAAAATATATTTTGTACACAAAATCACTTGAGAATGGTATAGAAAGCTAAACTTAGTTGTGACCTAATAAAATTATAATTCAAAAATTGAAAATGCCACTTTCTATGCTTCACACACACACACACACACACACACACACACACACACACACACACAATTCAAAAATTGAAAATGCCACTTTCTATGCTTCACACACACACACACACACACACACACACACACACACACACACACAGAGAGAGAGAGAGAGAGAGAGAGAGAGAGAGAGAGAGAGAGAGTGTACCCACAATAATGTACACAATTATTTTACTGTCAAGTGGAGTCTTGTTAAAACAGTTTCAGAATTTAAAACTACTTGATGTCTTTTTGAGAGAGGCTTAAGGTTCATCTGCACATTCAATCTGTGGACATCACAAATTGGAGAGTTCTGCTCATAGTCACGAACATGAAGAGAGCAATCATGCTGTCATTTTAATGTAACTATTTAAAGCATACAAGAATCATCTACACACCATTATTGGGCTCTATGTGAAGCTACCCACACCCTGAAGGTTGGTTTAAACACCACAGTGCTTTACTACTCTCCTGCTAGGGGTAGTATCCCCTTGCCTTCCTCCCACATTTGAACTGAATGACCCAGTCAATTATAGATGACACTGGAATGCTGCAAAAGTATAGAAACTAGTGGAGGATGACCTCCTTCCCTTTCTTAAACATGTAGTGTAGCTGTTTTCCAAGTGAAAAGAAAAAAGAAGAATAAATTGGATGACCTAATATATTTCCATGTCTTCTGATCATTTGAATGAGAATCATTTACATTTCTTATGTATATTTATTACAAACATATAATTTGCAGTTACTTTTCATAATTAAGTTTTATTATTGTTACTACATCTTGATAACTGGACAGCCTAGTTATTAAAGCTTTCAGATTAACTCCTGGGAATTTATTTCGTTTATCAATCTACTGTAACACCTTTGTTAATGGGCCCTTCAGATCCCAGTATTAATGATTCTCTCTACATATCTACCTATTTATCAATGTTGTTTGGTGGTAAATGAACATTAAAATCAATGTGAGAAATTTTAAGTTTGTCTCTTGGAGCTTTACAATGCTTTACTTTGCATAAGGAATTTGTTTTACTGTTTATCTCCACTTTTTGATGATTATGAATGACTGTTACAAATTCCACTTTCTGGATGTAAACTGTCTTCTTTCCCTGTTCTGAGGCTATGTACTTATGACTTTGTCTTTGATCAAAATCAAGTTCATTACAGATCGATCATTACTCGAGCTGGAGGGACTCTTTACCTGGAAGGCTGAATATTTATCTTAGTCCTCATACTTATGAATATGAAACCACTGCCTGAACCACATTGGTTCACTTCATAGCTCTATAATAGCCTTACCTGAAGCCCAACTAATCAGACCACTGCTCTGCATATCGATTTCTATCTTCAAAGAGTTTTGATTTCACTTATTGCGCAACACACAGTACTGCAATGGTGGCATTCCTCAACATGAATGACACTTAGTACTAGGACCATTCTGGTATGCTCAGTCTTTTTTATCTTCTTTTGTTTAGCATTATGTTTTTATCTGAATTGTCAACCAGTTTTTGAACAATTTTTCTATTTAAGTCTGTCCACTGTTTGATGAAGATTGGAAGTGATGAGGATTTTTAAAGTAATCCTTGAATTTTGTAACAGTTTTTTTCTATAATTTTAATTAACTCTATTCATCAAATAGGGCCCTCTTTGTGGTTGTAGCTTGCAAATTTTAGCTGCCCTTTCCTTTCAGTATACCTTAAGGGTGAATTTGTTACACTGTTAAACTACCACACATACTGACAGATCCAAAGCCACATCATCCTACATTAGACTCAAGCATTCCCTACCCCAAGATAGTTTCCCCCTCTCACTTATTTAGGGTTGCTCGTAATGAGAGAACCATAGAAATTTTTGCTACAATTAGACCTTGAATTATTTAAATTAACAGACAATTTGTAAAGACTGATATATAACCTGGCAAATCTGGAATGTATAGTATTACTAATAATCTATGATTCTTTAGTAACCAGAATTATTTGCACACATCCTGAAGTTTTGAACATGATTTTATTTGTTAATAAACAAGGATATTGTATTCACAAATAATGTCTTCGTTGATAAGGCCCCATCTTTCTGGGGAGGTCTTCACTGGCACTACACCGGCTTGTAACCTACTGACTATTCTCTAAGTATCCCATGTACATTTAGTGCTTTAGGCTGCTCTTCTTGAAGTGGAGGCCAACTTGCAGGTTCTGTGCTGCATTATCACTGTCATAATTGACTTTAATGATTAAGGTACACATTCAACCAATTTGATATAGTTAGAACTGTTGCCTATTAATTTCCAGTGACTAGCTCAGATTTTTCTATGACAGAAAGGCCTGAAACTGAATCCCTTAAGTCACATCAGGCCACACGAGAAGCTGCTTGATAAAATAAGCACTGAAAGTGACATACAAGCTGCTGACATGCTGTCAAATTTAGAGATTTTGCTGCTGGCATGTTGGCCCATGCCGCAACAGTGTGACTGCTAAATAGTTTAGCTGTCTTTTTTTTTTTTTTTTTTTTTTTTTTTGGGTGGGGGCAATGGGGTACTTACATGTTGTTATGTTTGTTGAGAGTGAAAATTGATGCTGAATGTGGACAAAATAAGAAACAATATTAAAGTAACCCAACCATCAACCACCATTTAAATTCTGACAACATGTTGCTGGTGGTTTTTGGGTGTGCCTCAGACCCAGTCAGCCACATGCATGTATCTAGATGACGTCAAAATATGGAACCTACAGTTACCCATACAATTGAAAGAAATATAAATATTATAAAGCCACAGGTTATAGCATATATCTGGGTAAAGCAGCCTACAGAAAATCTTGTCTCTGCAGGCGAAGAAAAGGGGACTCCATTCCTACAATTATCTACAAAAAATTTTAATACATACACTGTATACCAAATTTATTTCATTTATAGGGAAACGAAGTAAGATTGTAGACTAATGTATCTGCCCTCACTATAGAAAACCATGCTAAAAATTGTAATTTTTCCAATATAAAACACCCTGCCTAAAACACAAACCTTCCTAGAACTAAGACAGAAGAGAATTTAAACACCAACAATATAATAGAACAAAAGTCAGTCTTCAGTGGGCCTGTCACAACACCTGAGAATGTACAGGGATGAGGAGGTGGTGACATCAGAGTGTGGAATTCCACATTCCCACTATACACTGCGAAGCAGCAAATGAAGAATCTAGCATGTCAGATTTTTGCCTTGTGGAGAGAAACATGACTAATGACATGCGGCATCAGTTTTACATCACAAGCAGTTTAGGTGGTGCCCTATGGTATGAAGTTCAATGCCTTTTTTAAATAAAAAAAAATTAGAGTACATAGTATGAATATCCCCCCACCCCATGAACCATGGACCTTGCCGTTGGTGGGGAGGCTTGCGTGCCTCAATGATACAGATAGCCGTACCGTAGGTGCAACCACAATGGAGGGGTATCTGTTGAGAGGCCAGACAAACGTGTGGTTCCTGAAGAGGGGCAGCAGCCTTTTCAGTAGTTGTAGGGCAACAGTCTGGATGATTGACTGATCTGGCCTTGTAACACTAACCAAAGAGGCCTTGCTGTTCTGGTACTGCGAACAGCTGAAAGCAAGGGGAAACTACAGCCGTCATTTTTCCCAAGGGCATGCAGCTTTACTGTATGATTAAATGATGATGGCATCCTCTTGGGTAAAATATTCTGGAGGTAAAATAGTCCCCTATTCGGATCTCCGGGCGGGGACTACTCAAGAGGACATCCTTATCAGGAGAAAGAAAACTGGCGTTCTATGGATTGGAGCGTGGAATGTCAGATCCCTTAATCAGGCAGGTAGGTTAGAAAATTTAAAAAGGGAAATGGATAGGTTAAAGTTAGATATAGTGGGAAACAGTGAAGTTTGGTGGCAGGAGGAACAAGACTTTTGGTCAGGTGAATACAGGGTTATAAATATAAAATCAAATAGGGGTAACACAGGAGTAGGTTCAATAATGAATTAAAAAAAATAGGAGTGCGGGTAAGCTACTATAAACAGCATAGTGAACGCCTTATTGTGGCCAAGATAGACACGAAGCCCACGCCTACTACAATAGTACAAGTTTACATGCCAACTAGCTCTGCAGGTGGTGATGATGATGAAATTTATGATGAGATAAAAGAAATTATTCTGGTAGTGAAGGGAGATGAAAATTTAATAGTCATGGGTGACTGGAATTCGACAGTAGGAAAAGGAAGAGAAGGAAATGTAGTAGGTGAATATGGATTGGGGGTAGAAAATGAAAGAGGAAGCTGCTTGGTAGAATTTTGCACAGAGCATAACTTAATCATAGCTAACACTTGGTTCTGGAATCATGAAAGAAGGTTGTATACATGGAAGAACCCTGGAGATACTAAAAGGTTTCAGATAGATTGTATAATGGAAAGACAGAGATTTAGGAACCAGATTTTGAATTGTAAGACATTTCCAGGGGCAGATGTGGACTCTGACTGTAGATTAAAACTAAACTGCAAAAAGGTGGGAATTTAAGGAGATGGAGCCTGGATAAACTAAAAGAACCAGAGGTTGTACAGAGTTTCAGGGAGAGCATAAGGGAACAATTGACAGGAATGGGGGAAAGAAATACAGTAGAAGAAGAATGGGTAGCTTTGAGGGATGAAGTAGTGAAGGCAGCAGAGGATCAAGTAAGTAAAAAGACAAGCGCTAGTAGAAATACTGAAGAGATACTGAATTTAATTGACGAAAGGAGAAAATTCAAAAACGCAGCGAGTGAAGCAAGCAAAAAGCAATACAAACGTCTCAAAAAATGAGAGCGACAGGAAGTGCAAAATGGCTAAGCAGGGATGGCTAGAGGACAAATGTAAGGATGTAGAGGCTTATCTCATGAGGGATAAGATAGATACTGCTTACAGGAAAATTAAACAGACCTTTGGAGAAAAAAGAACCACTTGCATGAATACCAAGAGCTCAGATGGAAACCCAGTTCTAAGCAAAGAAGGGAAAGCAGAAAGGTGGAAGGAGTATATAGAGGGTCTACATAGGGGCGATGTTCTTGAGGACAATATTATGGAAATGGAAGAGGAGGTAGATGAAGATGAAATGAGAGATACAATACTGCGTGAAGAGTTTGACAGAGCACTGAAAGACCTGAGTCGAAACAAGGTCTCCGGAGTAGACAACATTCCATTCGAACTACTGATGGCCTTGGGAGAGCCAGTCCTGACAAAACTCTACCATCTGGTGAGCAAGATGTATGAGACAGGCGAATTCCCTCAGACTTCAAGAATAATATAATAATTTCAATCCCAAAGAAAGTAGGTGTTGACAGATGTGAAAATTACCAAACTATCAGTTTAATAAGTTGCAGCTGCCAAATATTAACTCGAATTCTTTACAGACAAATGGAAAAACTGGTAGAAGCCGACCTCGGGGAAGATCAGTTTGGCTTCTGTAGAAATGTTGGGACACGTGAGGCAATACTGACCCTACGACTTATCTTAGAAGAAAGATTATGGAAAGGCAAACCTACGTTTCTAGCATTTGTAGACTTAGAGAAAGCTTTTGACAATGTTGACTGGAATACTCTCTTTCAAATTCTGAAGGTGGCAGGGGTAAAATACACGGAGCGAAAGGCTATTTACAATTTGTACAGAAACCAGATGGCAGTTATAAGAGTTGAGGGACATGAAAGGGAAGCAGTGGTTGGGAAGGGAGCGAGACAGGGTGGTAGTCTCTCCCCGATGTTATTCAATCTGTATATTGAGCAAGCAGTGAAGGAAATGAAAGTAAAGCTTGGAGTAGGTATTAAAATCCATGGAGAAGAAATAAAAACTTTGAGGTTCGCTGATGTCATTGTAATTCTGTCAGAGACAGCAAAGGACTTGGGAGAGCAGTTGAATGGAATGGACAGTGTCTTGAAAGGAGGGTGTAAGATGAACAACAACAAAAGCAAAATGAGGATAATGGAATGTAGTCGAATTAAGTCGGGTGATGCTAAGAGAATTAGATTAGGAAATGAGACACTTAAAGTAGTAAAGGAGTTTTGCTATTTGGGGAGCAAAATAACTGATGATAGTCGAAGTAGGGAGGATATAAAATGTAGACTGGCAATGGCAAGGAAAGCGTTTCTGAAGAAGAGAAATTTGTTAACATCGAGTATAGATTTAAGTGTCAGGAAGTCGTTTCTGAACGTATTTGTATGGAGTGTAGCCATGTATGGAAGTAAAACATGGATGATAAATAGTTTGGACAAGAAGAGAATAGAAGCTTTCGAAATGTGGTGCTACAGAAGAATGCTGAAGATTAGATGGGTAGATCACATAACTAATGAGGAGGTACTGAATAGAATTGGGGAGGAGTGGAGTTTGTGGCACAACTTGACTAGAAGAAGGGATCGGTTTGTAGGACATGTTCTGAGGCATCAATGGATCACCAATTTAGTATTGGAGGGCAACGTGGAGGGTAAAAATCGTAGAGGGAGACCAAGAGATTAATACACTAAGCAGATTCAGAAGGATGTTAGCTGCAGTAGGTACTGGGAGATAAAGAGGCTTGCACAGGATAGAGTAGCATGGAGAGCTGCATCAAATCAGTCTCAGGATTGAAGACCACAACAACAGCGCAATATGAATATAAAATGGTTCACAGCATCAGCACATTGAGGATATCTTCAAAATGCATCATTTTAGGTGCAATTTGTTATAATAAAATGACAGGAAATACATATCAGTAGTTAAAGACTTCCCATGTTTGATGCTTTTGCTGTTACAACTTGTGTTCCATGAAGGTATACCATTTCTATGGTACAGCTCAATGGTGATTATCAAAAGCACATCTTTTTTTAAAAAAAAAAAATTGTCACAGTTAAATATCAAATAATGAAATTTGGAGAGTCAACTATTACACAGTGTATAACATATAAGGAGGCACAGCTGCCATGTGAAAGCTGTACCATAGTTGATAGTGTCATGAACTTAAAAAAAAAAACGGTAGCAGGTTCACATCTAGCTACCTCCAAATTTTGTTTCACCTTTTGTTTTCTAAAAGTTCTGTGTCATTCTTATTAATTTAATAGAAGTATTATATACAATAGTCAATGCTACTTATTATAAATAATGTATTTGCTGCAGTTATTGTTGTATAGGCTAGCGACTAAAACGTTTGCCCAGTGGCCAGAAATCTTAATGGAACTACTGGTCTATGTCAGAAAGTAATCCCAAGTTGCAAACTGGAAGTATTTGCTATTTTGAAACTGTGTGTAAATTATATATATAGCTATCTCTTTCTTTTGTAGACTGCCTCATTTTTGTGTCTTGCAGGTAAATTTTATGTTATTTTTTTATTTTTATTTTATTTCATTTTTATTTTTTACTTTATTTTTATTTTTTGGGAGGGGGGGAGGTGGGGGGGGTGGTGGTGAGAAAGTCGTCTTCCATTCAAATGAAATTACAAAATGAATCCTGATGTTGAAACCTATGTGAAGTACATTACCTCAGGGTGATCATAGAACATGGATGTGCAAATTGATATTTGACACCATACTCTAACTGTATTTAAATTGAAACCGAAGAGAAGATGGACATTCAATTGAGTTATTTGTTAACTTCTGCTAGTACATATCTCAGATCACTGTACAGCATTATGTAGTGTTCCTCAACCAGCAATTTGATGTTCACGCTATCAACGAGTCCAGAATCTTCCTCACCATTTTTTCCACTCTTCCTAGACAATTGCTAACAGAATGAACAATGTCATTTGAATCAAGTCCATTTTCATTATGAAATTGCGATTTACAAGCCAGATGCAGACAAGAACTGCCATTGGACATTGCTGTGGTCTCAAACCATGACGACGAGCATCCCTGTTAAGATGTAGCAGGTCATTTCACAATGCGCAGTAACCACAACAGACACCACATCTGGTGTGCTACATGATGAGAAACATGTCCCATGTAAGGACAGTGTTAGGTAAGACAGAAAATAAGTTTTGTAATTGCAGTATAGCATAAACTGTTCGTTTAGTATACAAAGTTGGAACTGTCATACAATATTTATTTTGAGCCTAAAAATTAAATCTCTGGGAAAAAGTAATTTGATGTTTACATGGCAGTAGAATTGTCAGTTTAGATGTTATAATTACTTGACATTGTTAGTGTTATGGGAGGCGACCTTTAAGTATAGAGTTGTAGTCTTCGTTTGGAAAACTTTTTATTTGATAAGATCACATGGAGGGATACAATAATTATTTGTACTCCTATTTCTTTTAACCTACTCAACGTACAGCATTAAATGCACTTATGGTACTCGTGCCTTTATATGTAATTGTTTGCTATTGTCCTGAATGTCAGAATTATTTTTTCTTATATAACTTACACCACAACTATGTCGATGTTCTGCTACTTGCATAGCAACTGTCCATGATAAACAATAGTTAAAAATTTTGTAAAAGCATATTTTGTATGAATTTTATAATTTTAAACATACCACCGTATGATCTAGTGTCTGGTATTTTATGTTAAATATAGTCAGATGGATTGCTCTAATGGAATGTCAAATCTTCATCACCTACGCCACCCATTGGTTCTATCTGTGCAGATTTCGTACGTTTATAAACAAAATACGGTAATGTACTCAACACCTATTTTTAAACCAGAGTATATTTTTTATTGTTTTACTCTGTAAAAGTACTGTTTGTTCACTGAACTGTCACCTGTTGGTAGCTTCAGTGAGTCAAAAGTCGGGTACACACTGTATCAGTCAGTCTATCTGATACTGTCAGTTGGATAGCTTCTTCCAATGCTGTCAACAGACAAGATGGCTCCTTATGTTGCCACTAGCACTATGGTGTATATGTTATATCACACAATGAAATGGTGCACAGCGCAAAAAAGAAATCTATTACCGGACCACTGATTTCATCTATTCTTCATATTATGAATATTGGCTTGTAGCCTTCTCTATACTTTCAGATCTGAAGATGGCCATTTAACTGACAAATTAATAATCGTTTCATCCTTCCTTGGGATCTGCTGCAGTTCAGAGATAGTGGAAATTTTAGTCTCCAATTCATCCACCTACAAGGTCAACAAATGTCTACAACACAAATCTGATGCCCACTGAATAGTGTGTGATGTGCACAAAGGACAATCCAGGTGATTTCTCACAGCTACAAGTGATGAATCATTAAATATGATGCACGTAATGTTTCAGATTTCACCCTGAAAATCTTCAAGAGAAGGGCCACAAGAGCGTGGTGTGTGTGCTAGTAGTGTGCAACACATTCTGAAGAGAGGCAGGTTAGGTTACTTCATTCCAAGGGTGGTATAACAGGTAAGCGACAACCATAATTCTGTGAATTCGTTGAAGGGATGGTTACATGTGAATTACGACTTATGGGTGGCACTGTTTAATCTGATAAAGCACGACTGAAACTTATTGGAATTATCAGTCAGCATAACGGTGTGTCCTGAGCTGAAGATAATCCCTATGTTAGTGGTGAAAGAGCTGTGAACTTGGTGGGGGGATATGTGGTGTGGTTTGTATTCTAGGGGACTCAATGCTGCCATGCACTTCCACTTCATTGTGATTTTTCCATGTATAAATGTTGATGAAGATTTTGAAGGAATTGTACCAGGAGTAAAGTACCTAATAGTGGTTTATGATTACATTTTCCCTTCCATTCATACAATGTATGGTTATGTCAGATTTTATTACCGACAAGATGGTGGCCTTCTGCACTGTCATAGGACTGTGCGAACTTGTTTGGATCAAAATGTTCCAGGCCAGCCGATAAGATTTAGGGGAACAATTTAACTTTTCTCCATATTCTTCAGGCCCTACAGCACTTGGTCTTTTTTTCTTTCTAAACGGACACAGTTAAAGAGAAAGAGTACAACAAAGTATAGATTCAAACAGTATGCAAATAATAATAATAATAATAATAATAATAATAATTTTACGCTTTGCTGCAAGCTTAACATCTGTTGTGTTTCATACATGGAAATGTATCGATGTTGGAGGCCAACAGTTTCAATAATTCCAATAACAAACATTTGGACCATACAGTTCAACCAGAAAGTACCCTCATATATATAAAATTAAATATTCTACAGGCTCAAGTTCTGTTGTCTGCAAGGTGCTTACAGTATCAAGCAGTAAAAAAAATTGGTTGAAGAACAAGAATAATTAACAAAATGATTTAAAAGTTTGGTCAGAAATTGTAAGGTGGTTGTTTTTGAGAAGAGCCGAGGCACACAATGGGTGAGCCTTTAAGCAATAAAAACAAAATCAGCAATGGATAGTTGAAAGACACTTCACAACTTGAGAGATAAAATGTTTGAGCAGAAAACTGAGACACTGGAATAAACAAACTTATTTGTTAAACACTTTAAATACTAGAAATGGAAGATGTACTATTTCATGATGTGACCGTTCAAGCAAAAACAACAGTAACAATTAAAAATAGGATGAGAGTGTATCCAATGACTGTTTTGGATTGTTTCACATCTACTATCAATCAAATGGAGACGTTTACATTTAAAATCTGAAATACTTGAAAAGGGGAGGGGGATCTCACTAGACACAAACATGTCACCTATCAAATCACCTGTTGAAAAAGGAAATTAATGTGTTTACAAAAACAGTATGAATATAAGCATTTTTTCTGAGCTAATATGATACTAACTTCTCAACAAGGGAAAGTTACTTGCCTCAGAAGTTTCAGAATGTAAAAAACAAGGTTATTTGTTTAGAAAATGACAGTGGTGGCAGGTCCCATTACGAGAGAGTTGTGGCAGGTCCCATTACGAGAGAGTTGCCGAACACCGAGATGAAACATTAAGGTGTTCTTAATTTTGATATTGTTACCCTCATATTTTATAAGCCTCCTTCCAAAATGGCAACAATTAAATAGATATTCACTTTCAAATGATTTTGAAACAACAATGTGATGTAATTCCTTTTTAATTTTTTTTAATGTGTAACTGTATGCATAAGGTGTGCTAATCTTCTAATGACCCACACACTCTAGCTATAAACAAAGATTCAAGCCAATCCCCTGATACCTCTTCATCATATCCACAAGGCAGACTGGTCTAAAAGAGAACAATATCTCAACAATGAAATACATGAAGTCATAATTAATGCACAGAATTTCTGATTTACGTCAAAAGGCTAAAGAAACATTTATCTGAATGTTAATGATTTCATTATGTGGATGATACTATCACTGAAAACAAACAGGACAAAGAGACTGTTGAGCTGTAAACAAGGCAGAAGGACAATGGGGGGTGTGGGGATGGACCAGAGAGGGATCCTAAAACCTGAACAAGAATTCATATGACAAATGACATCCTAACCTTGACTGCAGGGAATGAATTGGAGGCATCTGATGCAAAAATATTGTCTGGTGATATGCAACAGATATAAAGCTTCAGAGCAAAATAAAATACCCTTCCTTGTATTCTCAAGGCAGACAAGTATGAATTACCATATCTGAGTTGTTCCTTAGAATAACAATGTTAAGGCCATTAAGTTATTTTCCATTTCCTGCAAATATAGAAGCTGTACTAACAGATCTTCTGTTGACAAAACATTATATACAAAAACCAAAAAATGAAGAAGAGATCCAAGAAAGATTTTGGACAACAGGTGAAAAGAACAAGTAAGATATGATTTTAAGTTTAATTAAAAAAAAAAAAAAATAGAACACTTCATGAAACTGGTTTGAACTGTTGTTCTTCAGATATTTATCAACTAAACTGCAATAATAATAGTACTGCAATCTGTAAACCCACATTCCAGAGAGTTTTGCAAACCACTAAGAGTTGTTTAAAAACAATTTCACAAGCATTAAAGGCTGGTGCTCTTACAGTAGATGATAACAGATTAAAACTGTGTGCTGGATCCAGATTCAAACTCGGGACCTTGCCTTTTACAGGCAAGTGTTCTACCATCTGAACAAAAGGTGAAGGCCCCAAGTTCGAGTCTCAATCCAGCACACCGTTTTAATCTGCCAGGAAGTTCCATATCAGAGCACACTCTGCTGCAGAGTGAAAATTTCACTCTGGCAACATCCCCCAGGCTGTGGCTAGTCCATGTCTCCACAATATTCTTTTTTCCCAGAGCACTAGCTCTGCAAGCTCTGCAGGAGAGCTTCTGCAAAGTTTCGAAGATCGGAGTTGAGGTACTGGTGGAATTAAAACTGTGAGGACGGGTTGTGAGTCATGCTTGGGTAGTTCAGACCGTCGAGCACTTGCCCAGGAAAGGCAAAGGGCCAGAGTTCAAGTATCAGTCCGGCACACAGTTTTAATCTGCCAAGAAGTTTCATACTCTTGAGGAGTTTGAAAGACTTCAGATTTCACTGCAGGCACTATTGCAGTACTGCATCAAAATGCAAGGAAAAGATGATTAACATGTATGATTGCACAGTAAACTGTAACATGCTGAAGTAGTATTTTAATTTTTGTTAAGATAGGCCTTGGCTGAAATTTGATCCCAATTAGATGGGGACTCAGAAAAAAGCTTAAATTTTGAATACATTTGCACTAACCAGGATAGACTTAATATTGAAGTCAGTGTGACACTTTCAGAATTATTTTGCAAACCAACTGTTTGGAGACCCATTTTTTCCAGTCTCATTCCTTAACAAACAGAAAAGGAGAAAATGCACAATGCTAAAGCTGAAGACTAAAATGGTGATTTTGAAGACATGACATTCTGGTATTACAGATACAAAAAAGAAAGATATTTTTGCACTAATCAAATTATTGTGAGAAGAAAATACTGAAATGCTAATGACAGTTGTAGAAGAACATTCATCTAGTGAAATGTATACTCAGAATGTGAAACAGAAAAATGATCGTTAATGATCACACAAAAACTACTGCAGATCATTTGAAAGGAAGTCATTCTGGGCTATTCATACATTTATTTATTTATTTATTTAATTAGAAAAATGCATTTATTTCACATTGTGAATTATATTATTACTAATACATTTTTAAAGGCAAATGTTGTGTGTTTCATTCATTGTTCCATACAAAGACTTGAGAAACAACTTTCAAATGACCTATTACTTTCCACATTAAGTATATTTGTTTGATAAAATATAGTTTTTGTTGCAATATGGTCTGAGAACACTACATTTAGTTTTAATGACTGATTAATCATATAAAATGGAAAATTTTGTTTTATTTTTCATGTTACACAACGATTTATGGAAACACAAATTTAGTACTATATTATTACTTCAAATCAGTAAGTCTTACATATTATAATATCATGCAATATATTCTGAAACAACAATATTTTTTTTATATTTGACTAAATTTAGTCCATGTACGAGAGTTTGAAATGAATAAAAAACAATTTAAAATGTTTGGTGTTCGGCATCTCTATTTCAACATATTTCAGTTAAGACATCATTCCAGAGACTGTGTCATTTACCCCATTGTAACACCAGCTTTTTGTAGTCACCTGAATCAATTACTAACTGGAATTAAATTGCCTTTAACACTGGACAAACATTCAACACTAATATACATTTCCACAGGAGACAAACTGATGCAAAAAAAAGAGGCATTCACACAGAACACGACAAACATGAAACAACAAATGAAACATGATCTTTAACAATGGCACTAAAGCTGCTACTGTTCGACAGCACTTCTAATTTTTAAGGCTGGTTGTAGTGTTAATGTGAAGTGGTAAAAGTTATATCAATTCCGCAGTCAAGAGTAGAGAAGACAACATACTGTTGTCATTATGTTTGCTTACATTGCCAGTGCTGTAAGGACTGTAAACCGTAGCAATCGGTAATAGATGCATAATACAGCCATGACTACTCTGTCGGGAAACCTGGATCTACGAGTTCTCAGTTCACTAATGGTTCACACAAGCAATACAATGTTAATTTTAAGTTAATGGTGTTTCATGACGAATAGGTAGGTAGGTTGGTTGGTTGGTTTAAAGGCGGGAGAATGGACAAAACTATGAGGTCATCGGTCCCTTGTTCCTAATAAAACAATGCCACAAGTGTGAGAATAAAACGAACAAAATATATAACACAAAATGGAAAGGAAGGAAAAGCCACAAGATCGAAGGGAAAGCAACGAACACTAAAAGGAACAAAAGAGGACAAGAAAACAACAGAGACATGCTAGAAACAGAAGAGAGTAAAACATGAAAGCAGATTACAGTGGCTGGTTAACCACGAGAATAAAAAGGGAAAGCCAGCCACTCTGCAACACATTAAAACCTTCACCCTAAAGGCACTATGGTGGAGGACACAGAGGGACAAAGGACATATGCTAAAACCTACATAGAAGTATAAATTCTACTCTCACAGATAAAACATAAAACTAAAGCTGCTGTGGAGGCACTGCCGCCCAACACTGAAGGCAGGGTGCTGGGAAAGTTAAAAGTCTGGCACAGAGCGGCTAAAAGTGGGCATGCCAGCAAAAGGTGGACAACTGTCATTTGGGAGCCACAGAGACACTGAGGTGGGTCCTCACAACGGAGTAGGTAACCATGAGTTAGCCAAGTATGGCCAATGTGGAGCCGGGAGAGGACAACTGATTCCCTGCATGAAGACTGCATGGAAGACTTCCACACATTCATAGCCTCCTTAATGACACGCAGTTCGTTGTGCATGCTGTTATGGCATTCTGTCTCCCAAAGCCAGAAAACCCTGCGGTGTAAGACAGAACGAAGGTCAGCTTTCCAGATGCCTATCTCCAGAAGCGGTTTCCGCGTTGCCTGTTTGGCCGGCGTGTTGGCAAGTTCATTGCTGGGGATTCCGATGTGTCCTGGGTCCACACAAACACTACGGAACGGCGGGACTGTTCCAGGGCATAGACGGACTGCTGAATGGACGCTACCAGAGGGTGGCAAGGGTAGCACTGGTCGATAGAAGGCTGCTCAATGAGTCAGTACACAGTAGAAATGCATGGGCAGATGTACTCAAGAGCACGAGATATGGCTGCCAGCTCTGCAGTGAAAACACTGCAGCCAACTGGCAAGGAGTGCTGCTCAATATGTCCTCCATGAACATATGCGAAGCCTACGTGGCTATCAGCCATTGAGCCATGGGTATAAACCACTTCAGAGCCCCAGAACACGTCAAGAATCGAGAGGAAGTGACAGCAGAGAGCAGCGGTGTTAACGGATTCCTTAGTGCCATGCAAAGAGTCCAGACGAAGTTGCGGCAGTGGCATACACCACGGAAGCGTACGTGAACGGACCGCAAGTAGAGGTTGTGAAGAGTTCGGAGAGAAGGGACCGCACACCAACCGCTATTGTTAGCCCCGATCTGGGCCGCTGGTACGGGATTTGGACTGCCTCGGGCGGGAAAAGGAAATGGTAATTCAGATACTCAGGGGAACTATGAATGCGTACTACGTAACTGGCAAGCAGTTGTGCATGTCTGATCTGCAGTGGAGGGACACCAGCCTCCAACAGTACGCTGGTCACCGGACTTGTCCTAAAAGCTTCTGTCGCTAATCGAACCCCACAGTGGTGCACAGGGTCGAGCAAATGCAATGTTGAAGGCGCTGCCAAACCATAAACCACACTCCCATAGTCAATTTGGGATTGGACAACGGCTCTGCAGAGCTGCAGCAGCATACAGCGATCTGCACCCCAACTGGTGTTGCTCAGGCAACAGGGGGGCAATGAGATTGCTGCCTGTACTTCTTCTTAAGCTGACGAAGATGAGGGAGCCAAGTCAAACAAGCAACGACAACCAGTCGTAGGAACTAATATGTCTCCACTACAGTGAATGGATCGTCACTAAGGTAAAGTTCAGGTTCTGGATGAATAGTATGACACCGACAAAAGTACATGACACACAACTTTGCAGCTGAAAATTGGAAGCCGTGGGCTAGAGCCCACGACTGCATCTTGTGGATGGCTCCCTGGAGGTGCCACTCAGCAACAACAGTACTAGAGCAGCAGTAGAAAGGCAGAAGTCATCTGCATATCTGCAGACAGAGAAGGTAAGACGGATGGCCCGACAGCTGCTGCTTGACCATAAATGGCCACTATACAGAGAAACACTCAATACAGAGCCCTGTACGACTCCTTTCTCCTGGATATGGATGGAACTATGGGAGTCACCAACTTGGACATGGAAAGTACGGAGTGACAAAAAGTTTTGGATAAAAATCGGGAATGGTCCCCGGAGACCCCACTCATACAATGTGGCAAGGATATGATGTCGCCAAGTCCTGTCATATGCTTTGTAAGTCAAAAAAGACGACAATCAAGTGCAGCCACCTGGGAAAGGCTGTTCGGATGGCAGACTTGATGGACACAAGATTATCTGTGGTAGAGTGTCCTGGCGGAAGCAGCCCTGACATGGAGCCCGCAAGCCATGTGACACCAGGACCCAATCCAACTGCCGACATACCATATGTCCCAGCAGCTTACATAGAACGTTGGTGAGGCTGATGGGCCGATAGCTATCCACAGCAAGTGGGTTTTTACCGGGTTTGAGCACTGAAATGATGGTGCTCTCCCGTCACTGCGATGGAAAGACGTCATCGCACCAGACCTGGTTGAAGATGACAAGAATATGTCACTTGTAGTCAGATGAAAGATTAACCATCTGGCTGTGGATGCGATCAGGTCGAGGAGATGTGTTGGGGCAATGTGCAAGGGCATTGAGGAGCTCCCACTCTGTAAATGGGGCGTTACAGGATTCACTGCAGCGTGTAGTGAATGAGAGGACGTTCCTTTCCAGCCACCGTTTGGGTGTGCGAAAGGCTAGGGGGTCATTCTCTGATGCTGAGGCTCAAGCAAAGTGCACGGCAATCGTGTTTACATCGGTACATAACTCACCATTTATGGTAACACCGAGGACAGCTGTTGGTGACTGGTACCCAAAAAGACGTTTGATCTTTGCCCAGACTTGGGAAGGTGACATGTGGCACCCAATGGTGGAGACATATCTCTCCCAACACTCTTTCTTCCATTGTTTGTTAAGGTAATGAACACAGGCACGGAGCCGTTTAAAGGCTATGGCGTGCCACTTACAGGGAAGGGTGCCACTTACACCACTGCAGAGCTCACCAACGCTCCTTAATTGCTTCAGCTACTTCTGGCGACCACCAAGGGACTGCCTTACACCTCGGGCACCCTAAAGAGTGAGGGATCACGTTTTCTGTTGCAGAAACAATTGTGCTAGTCATCACATCGATGTTACCATGTGGGGGAGATTCAGCAGTGACAGCAGAGGTGAAAGTTCCCCAGTCTGTTTTGTTCAAATCCCACCTGGGCAGGCGTCTGTGCGCCTGATGCTGGGGCAGTGACAGGAATAATATGGGGAAGTGGTCACTACCACACAGGTCATCATGTGCTCTCTACTGGTTAGATGGGAGAAGTCCTGGGCTGCAAATTGATAAATCAATGGCCGAGTAACTACCATGAGCCACACTGAAATGTGTGGCGGCCCCAGTATTTAAGAGGAAGAGGTCGAATTGCAACAGTAAAGTTTCAGCATCTCTGCCTTGGCTAGTAAGCATGGTAACACACCACAAGGGGGTTATGGGCATTAAAATCTCCCGGAAGTGGATTTCTCTCGCTGCTCCTTGGGTTTTCCTGGCTGGGAGGACTTCAATGTATCAGTCTCCGGGGCTGAGGATGAGTGTGAAGCCCAATGACCAGCTGCTTTTGGGCTCTTCAGCCACTGGCAGGTGTCTTTCCCACTAGAAGAAACCTGGGAAGGGAGTGACCCAAGGTACCCCTATCTAGCAAGAGAAGCCGAAGAAGACTTACGCCTCTCCTGCTTAGAAGTGGGGATGGATGTCCACTATGGTTGGGGGGGGGGGGGGGGAGGGGGGGGGGGGGTCTGTCCAGGGTTTTGTACTCCAAGATTTTCCTTTCTTTCTGGAGAATCCTGCAGTCAGGCGAGCAAGGCAAATGGTGCTCTCCACAGTTGACACAGATGGGAGGCAGGGCACATGGAGTACTGGGGTGTGACGGACATCCGCAATCTCGGCATGTGACACTGGAATTTCAGCGGGAAGACATATGGCTGAACTTCCAGCATTTAAAGCACTGTATTGGGGGAGGGATATAGGGCTTTACATCACAATGGTAGACCATCAACTTGACATTCTGGGGCAATGTATCACCCTCAAAGGCCAAGATGAAGGCACCGGTGGCAACCTAATTATCCTTCGGACCCCGGTGAACACGCTGGACCAAATGTACACTTCGCTGCTCTAAATTGGCGCACAGCTCATCGTCAGAATGCAAAAGGAGGTCTCTGTGAAATATGATACCCTGGACCATATCTAAGTTCTTATGGGGCGTGATGGTTACAGAAACATCCCCAGCTTGTCACAAGTAACACCTGTGACTGGGCAGAGGCTGCTGTTTTGATCAAGTCTGACCAAGATCTCACTTTGGACAAGCCCTCCGCCTCTCCAAACTTGAACTCTAAATGCTCAACAAAAAACTGAGGCTTCATCATCATGAAAGATTCCCCATCAGCTCTCGAACATACAAGGCACCGGGGCGAGTAAGATCTGTTGCCATCCTTAGCCTGTCATTCCTCCAATGGTGTGGTCAGGGAGGGGAACGATTTGGGGTCATATTTCTGTGCACTGAATTGAGCTCGTGATCGCTTAGAGACTGCTGGTGTTTCACCACCAGCAAGAGACGATTTGCTATCCTTCAGTGCGTATCATCCTCCCTGACACCACCCACTCCAACCAGAGGCCCTCTCCACAGGTGCCACCCAGCCACAGCAAAGGCCACCTGGCAGGATGGCCATTGCCAGGAGTCCAGATGCCCCAGGGGGATAGACATCTACCCCTCGCCTTATGTGGGCAGTTAACAGTGCAGGCATCAGCAGAGCGATCCCTGTGTGGTCAGGGGGCTACAACCAATAGGATACATGGCGGCCCCACCACAACGGACTGGCTACCGTGCTGGATATCAGGTGCAAAGAAGTCCATGGTCATCGTCGATGCAGAAATCGACACTGCGTAGTGCATGGTGGAAAACGCACCCAGGAAGTTGTCCTCGCCCAAGAGATGGAGAATGGGTAGGACTGCTATGTGACGACGAGAAAGTGGGCTAAAGATCTCAATGCACGATGGACACGATGCACCTTATAAAGTGCCCTTCCCCAATTGGCTTGCTCTTCGGGAAAATTTGGAAGAATGGAGGTCAAACCCTACAGGTGACCATCACATAAAGGTCGAAACGTGTGAATCTCCTTTTAGTCACCTCGTATGACAGGCAGGAATACCTCAGCCCTATTCTAACCCCCAGACCTGCAGGGGACCATGAAGAAGAGACCACAAATGAATGTGTAGTAGGAACAAAATTTGATGTCACAGAAGTGAATGTTCGTAGATGCACCAGATAAAGACTAAATCAAAGCACATGAGTTCTACATGCCAGACTTTCAGGTGACCACAGCAGAAAAGGTCTCACGAATTTGAGCAGAAAGCTGTTCAGTATGGGCAAAAAAAATGCAATTGAGGCTTCCCATTTTTCTAAAGAAATTATCTGTATGAAGACGCCTGCTGGAGATAATGAGGAATTTTACAACAGCACATGTCACAGATTTCAAAGCAAGTACTGGATGGTGTGTGACAATAATGAACAGTGTGGGGCTTACAGTATGACCTAGAACCATGCTAACTTAGTGACTTCCCATGGCATTTGACAAAAAACTGCTGCTGTATCAGTGTCATATAATCAATCTGAGGAAACAATATGACTATTTGCTACCCCATATGGGCAATACCAATGAGACACTTGTTTACTTTGGCATGCCACAATAGTAGTTATAACGAAGATTAAAAACAGTGATACCATGGACAACAGATTTACATAGTAAGGAGAAAAAAGGAAATCAAAATAAGAATTAATCTGAAGGATTTATTTTTGTTTATTTTGTTTCTTCTTGTATACTCAAAGCATAGACAATCAATAAATGGCATAAGTTTAGAACCAATATAATGCTTCCATTTTAGGCAGGAACTTTACGTCAATAAAAAAGTTCATTAATTCCATAGCAGAAGGCTACACATGCACTCTGGGTAATGCTAAATGAACTAGCAATACTGGCTGTTAGGCAATCTTGCAATTTGCTGACCATAAGACACATTCTGCCTATCTCAAAAAGCAAACATGCTGTCACAACTAACAAATCGTCCTTCTCAGGACCTACTGACCAGAAAACTGACACTAAGTCTGAATTTGTCATATTAATATAGAAAAGCCAGTACCTATGAAAACTATCAAAAATATAAAATATTGACCTAGTTGCTATACAGGAAACTCTTGGTGAAATGGAGGAGCAACAACAAAAAAAGGGAAAAATACTGGGCTATGAAGTGTTAGATGCTACTTGTTACCCATCACAAGGCATAGCAACATATATTAAACAATATAGACAAAACACCTCTCTTGTTTCCACATCTACCAATGACAAAATCTATATGCTGTTGTAAAAGTTGTGAGCATTTCTGTTTCCAACACTTGCAAGCCACCAGCCATATCCTAGTCAGATCAAGTTCTCCACACACGTCTTTATCCTACTATATATATATATATACACGTGGGTGACTAACTATAACAGCCAACACTAGCAAGGGAAATACAGAGACTGCAATCATAATGGGAACATACTATAGTCTGATTTAAAGTAGATGTCACTTGATGTTTGCGCTGCGAAGTTGCGGCGTTGTCACTTCAAGCACTGGCTGGAGGCAGCCGCCTCAGCGCATCGCTACCCCGGCGATAGAAAATCGTTTGAAAGCCTCTATCTTCTACAAAAAGTAAGTAAAAAATTTCAAACCCACATATGGTGTATATCTCTACAATGTCTCTCAATCTGTCAAATATCTATTCTTAATTTTAATTAGGACAAGAGTTACGTTAATTTGTTTGAAACCATTTAAATTCTCGGTTTCGCAAACAGCTTCTAACTTATGTCATTACTGAAAAACTATTGGTGTCACAGCAAAATATTTTTTTTCCATTCATTACCAAAATAATGCACTCAGCAAAGTATCCTTAAAAGTTTTCATAGTGCATCACGTTTCCTGTATATAAATTTCTGAAAACAGCATTTTTAAGCAACCCTATCAGTACTGAACTCGAAACAAGTATGACATTTAAAATCTCTATGTCCTATAAATATTATGTAAATATTTTAAAATTTACGTACAGTATCGGACTCAGTGGTATCTATAAGCAAATCAAATATCTTTTCTTGATTTTAATTAGGGCCATTGTTACATTAACTATCAAAGTGTGAGAAATTTTCGCACCCGGAAAAGTTTTCTTCTTTAGATTGCAAATCTCAAAAACTATTACACACATTGAATAACATCTTGGTGTATATACAAAATGAAATAGAGTTAAAATTCAGTCTAACTTACCATAAGGAGATGACGAGAGCTGGCCAAACAGTATCTCTTAGTCTCACAACAAAAATAAGAATTAATCGAAATAAATTCACAAACACAATATTTAATGGCAGTAAGTACACTACACAAAAATCAGACAATGCGAAAACACCACTTAATTCAGAGTCATAGTCAGTGGAACTATCTGTCTCGCTGCTCATATTGACAGATATAATTAAGTCTTCGACACTTTGTTGTAAGATACCTTCATTGTTCCATGCGTCCTGTATCACTCCTTTTACGTGATGTACTGCTTTCTGCCAGTCTTCCGATGTCACAATTTCAACTGCCTCTTTCAAAAGGCGTTCCACTTCGATTAATGTGAATTTCTTATTTTCTGCAGCAATATGCTGTTTAACCTGAGCGCAAATCAGCTCAACTGCGTTGAAATGGCAATGGTAAGGAGGCAATCTGAGCACTTTATGCCCTTTTTTTTTCCATCTACAATGTAAATCGGGCTCTTTGGCTTGTGTTGCGATACAAGTTCTAATAATTCTGCCCTTGTAAAATTACTGTCGAACTGTACCTTATGTTTCTGTAAGCAGCTGACAAGGTCGTTTTTCCTCGTTGCCTTTGTGGGTGCTTTGTCTTGTATTACTGAATGATAAGGAGCATTATCCATAACAATGATAGAGTTTTTTGTTAAGTTCTGGAGCACACAGTCTTCAAACCATTTCACAAAAGTATTGTGGTTCACCTCTTTGTGGTAGTCGGAGGTCTTATTTGAACTGAATAGCAGCAGACAATTTGGAATGAAACCTTTCGAATTTCCGGCATGTGCTAATGTGCTACAATTATCCTTTTTCCTCTGCCGATCGGAGCTGCCATACTTCCACTGATGGTACCGTCCGTCCAGCCTTCCCCTTTTTTTTTTTTTTTTTTACTGTGTCCTGCATTCACCCACTTTTCATCAAGGCAAACGATGTCATCAAAATTTGTCTCCACTAATTCTCTAAGAAAGCTGCATCGCCAGACTGCAATATCTTGGCGTTCCATTAGTGACACTCTGCCAGAGACAGATTTATAGCGGAATCCTAACATTTTCACGACTCGTAACAAAGACTATTTATTACCCTGAAACAGGTCAGCCGCTGTGAGGGTAGCATGTAGTTTTTTTGAGTGTTGGATACTCCTTCCTCGAATAAAATGCGTGTATTTGATGACTAATGCCATCTTCCTGAAAAGAGTCAAGTTTTGTGACCCTCTTCTCTAGTCGCCTCCTTTTTCCAAGTATATCCAATTTAGATGATTCACTTGAGCCTTCTTCCGTGAATTTCTCTTTGCAGATTCTTATTACTGATCGTTTGCTAACTTCCAGAGCAGCTGCAGTTCGCTCCACCACCTTTTCCAAAGGAACGAGAGGCCCTCCTGCATCTCCCCCCCCCCCCCCCCCCCCCACCTCTCTCTCTCTCTCTCCCTCTCTCCCCCCCCCCCCCTCTCTCTCTCTCTCTCTCTCTCTCTCTCTCTCTCTCTCTCAAAATACTCCCTAAAGGAACACACATATTCACGTGCCTGACTGCATATAACGATGCCATGTCCGCCACTTTTTGGAGGTTTCCGAGGAGTGTGCAGCCTCAGCCTCCCTCTCTTGCGACTGCTTTCATCAGACATCGTAAACATGCGAAGCTACAAGTCACTCAAATCTCTCACCCGCACAATTCCTTAGTTAGCTCAGCAGGGCGAAGTGGCAACGCAGTGGCAGCCGACAGCGCCGACTGCCATTGGTTTATTGGTGGCGGGAGCCCTGAAGCCTGTTGCCTGTCAAGTGACAACTACTTTAAATCAGACTATAGTAAAATGAACGGAAGGTGAACACCTTATGCTTGTGTTCACTGCTAAAGACTGATCTATTTACAAGTCAGCAGCATGGAGGCAGGGAAAGCCCAATCGATGTTTTGTTTCAGCAGACAACAATGGCCAGACCTTAGCAGTCTCACAAAAAGTCCTTGACAATTTCCCCACACACCAAGCACTAACCAGTAAAAATAGTGGTAGGCACACAAATCGCTCTAATCACATTTATTCCTTGTACAAGGTTAAATTTAAAGAGAGCCAAATGGTCTAAGTTCTCTACAGAACTTGACAACTTACATTGGATACCCCCCCATCAGCAAAAACTACAGAATATTTGTCACAGCCAGGACTTCCAAAATGTATACCAAGAGGCTACTGAATGCAATACATCCCTGACTGGTCCCAAAAAAGTGAGGAGTTGTACTGAAGCTTCCACAAAAATGGTGATCATGACATAGGTGATGTACTACACACTCTAAATGCAGTGAGATGGCAAAAGTGAGTGGAAACTGAAGAAAGCTTGAATTTTCTGACACTGAGTAGACAAGCATGGATGTTTTTAAGGAAACTAGGAAGCAGAGACCCCACATGAAGCACTAAGACAACAGTTAATCCAAATGCCATTGCTTGACATTTAGTAGCGGCATCTAGAGCATTGAGAGACAAATTGCTTACAATCAATGCGTAATGAGAACTTCAAACCCTAAAATCAAAAGCCACAGAAACTGAAGAATCCTGTCCCTTCTCTTTTGAAGAAGTCCCCAACAGCGCTTAAACATGTTAAGCCACGAAAAGCTCCAGGGTTTGACAATATCCATACTGACTTCCTAATAAACTGCGACAAATACACAAGCATGGATGGCTCATTTCTTTACAGATTATGCAAACCAGCAATATACCACAAGAATTAAAACTCTCTTATATAATCGCTATATTAAAACCTGGAAGACTAGCTGATAGCCATAAAGGCTAGACTACACTGAGCAGAACTGCACTGCAGCAAAGCAGAGTCACAATGAGGCTCCACTTAGTACACTATATAAATTTCACACCACCATGGGATCATAAGAAGACATCAAACATGCAAATTCCAAATTGGTTTTTTGTACGGACTTCCAAGTTACACAATTACAAAGATGCACAAGGTAAATGGTGTACAAAAGACTTAAATTAGCAACCTATTTAACCAGGAAAGGTAATATAAACAATGGTTGCAAATAAAAATTTGGACAGAATTCTCCACACTGCTAATGGATAAAATAGAAGAAATATGTGTGAGAGGAACATAACCTCATACTGTGCTGTAACAATTTATTCATGTTGATAAACGAGTACAAGGCAACAAGAAGTGAGACTTTTTGGTACTTGATGATAGGACAGATGAAAAAATAAATATTATGAATACGCATATAGCTTGTGATGTACTTTGAATAATGTTTCAGGTGTTTGACAATGGAGTATGAAAATGCACAAGTAGTTCAATCTGAGGACATGCTATCATAAAGAATTTTGCCTGAAGGATACATACAATAAATCACCCACAAAGGAATGAACATAAGAAACTGAAAACTCTCGAGTACAAGGAAAAAAATAATGAAAGTGTGCTGCTTGACATAATCTTGTCGATTAACTATCTAGCCATGATGCTGCAAAGCAGTATGAAATGGAAAGAGCAAATAAGGTCAATAGCAGGGAAGGCGAATGATGAACTTTGTTTTATTCGGGGGATTATTGAAAGTTTAGCTTGTCTATAAAGGAGACTGTGTACAGAACATTAGTGGAACCCATTATTGAGTGATGCATAAATGACTGTGAGCCCCACTGCATTGGATTAAATGTCAGCGGAACTACATTTGTTACCAGTAGGGTCAATCAACACATGAGTTTTGTGTAAATGCTCTGAATTCAAATGGGAATACCTGGAGGAATACAATGCACTTTTTGCAAAACACTATTGAGAAAACTACAAGAATCACTATTTGCAGTGGATTGCAGACTGATTCTTCTGCTGCAAATATACATTTCGAATAAAGAGCACAAATACATGGTAAGAATAATTAGAGCTCATAAGGAGGCATCTAGAAAGTCTCTTTCCCTTGCTCTATTTGCGAGTGGAACAGGAAAGGAAATGACTAGTGATAGTGCAAGATACCCTCCACCGTGCATCCTATGCTGGCTTGCAGAGTATGTATGTTGACGTAGATGTTTGGTTGTTAAACTAGAATGGAAGACGTACAAATCACCCACTTTGGAAATTTGTCTAGTCAGAGTTCCAGATGACAATATAAAAACTATATATAAGATCCAAGAAAATAACTGGGAAAGTTTGGTACGATGCACTTCACTCAACACAGATCACACGGAGTTAACAAGATCAAAATGCTGTAGCCTAAGGGAAGTTAGTGGGGAAAAAAAATGTCCCCATGCAACTCACTTCACACTCAAAAGAGCCCTTACATATTAATTTGAAGTTTTGAACTCTTCACAATGTCAATGGAAGGTAATTAATACAGTTAAGCATTAATGGCATAGAAAATGCATGTTTTTAAAGCACAACTACAACAGAACTGATTTCTGAATAATTATCCACTCTAATAGGTAACATATCATACAACCATCACTATGATTATGAAAATTTATCAGCTAAAAGAATATCATATTAACTGACAATAAATTTACAGTCATAAAATTTTATGGCCAAAATAATTTTTAGGCATTACTAATAAGCATGAAAGACCAGTATTGGCAACAGTAAGTATAAAGGCAATGCAGGCCAGGACACTTCGCCAATGATATTCATACGTTAGCAACAAATCAATTTTGCATTGCCAATAAGAGTTTGGGTAACCAATGAAAAAAAAAAAAGTGCTTTTTGAACTGAAACTGTGAACTTGGAATTCCTTAATATGTAGCACAGTAATATTCAATAACTACTGCCAAAATATGTATTTAACAGCTCTGGCCTTATCCTTGGATTTTACCCACTTTTGCTTTTTATAGTACAAATTCTTTTTCAAGAGATTTCATTCTTATCAAAAAACTTTTAGAAAATATAGTTAAAAAAATACACAACTATATTTTTAGGAGGGACTTACCAGTAAATAGTCTTTGTTGCTTTTTGAACATGTTTCAGAATATTTTCTACAACATCTGTACTTGATGCAGTTCCACCCAAATCTGTAACAATTAGTACAAGTTAGTACATTTAAACAGGTGAAGTAACATGCTGCAAAATATAATAATAATAAAATAATATAAATAATATGTAAATGAAACATTACTAAATGCACCAACAATTTCTGTACCTTCACCACAAAAAATACCAGTTTCTGAAAGAGTTAATTAGCCTTAAATTGGCAAATAATGCCTAGGGAGTACTCTGCACCTACAATAAAAATTTCTTACATTAAAATATAATTTCAGAGAAACGAGAATAATATAGTCTCGAAATTAGACTACAGAAGTTAGTGACTAAAACAGGCTGTAAATTTAACGAGTTTGCCCCAAATCTGAACTTTTTTAACCAAATATTTCTTTTCCAGTTAGAGGAAAGTCACTAAATCATTTGATTTTCCTTCTTGTCATATTTATATTAGTCCTCCATTTGATGGGTCTCTAGAACTCACAACAGCCTCTGGTAAGATTTACACCTGCATACATAAAGCTGCAGAAATTTTAATTCATACTGGTATTTGGAGCCATATATATGGAATGTTGCTCAATTCTTATTGGAAGGTGTGCTCTCTGGAGTGAAACAGAGCCTCTCTGACATGCATCATACCCCTCTTATGGCATCTGAACCTGGAGCTGGTTGAGCATATCTGTTACAATCTCACAATGATTTTAAGTGATTTGTGGCTTCACTTTGATTGATTCCTAATGAGGTTCTGATGATGATGATGACGACATCAACGACCAGCATCAATGATTTCACATCTACTGCTGGATAACGGTCTCCTCTACACTATTCCACCTGATACAGCCTTCAGCTGCACACACACACACACACACACACACACACACACACACACACACACACACACACACACACACACACTTCTTCAGATTTTCTAATACTATGCAGCTAACTTATATTAAGTTGTTTCTAATCTCTCTGAATCCTGCGAACAACTTCCTTGGTCCACATACCATCCAACTGCTTGTAATCATGTCCTACTCACATCCACCACACCAATTGTCATGTGTCACCAATTCTTTCAATACCAAATTCAGCTGCTGTCAAAATTACTCACACTGTGACTAATATTTCGGCATTTAACTGTGGCTGCAGATCATTAACAAATAAATATATTACAGTGACTAAACCTTCATGGCTATTGCTAAATGTCTTGTAAACTACGCAAATGCACACAAGAGGCTTTTGTGGTGCAAAGAGAACAAAATATGACTTCTAGACAATATAGATGATGAGCACCAGAATATGGGAGGGGGGGCGGGGGGTTGGGGGGGGGGGAGGGGGGGTGCGGGGGGCTGGGGGGATGGTCCTGCAAAAGGAGAGGAGTAAAAAGAAGATGGGTGCATTGGTGGAATAGAGGGCTGCGTAGTGTTGGAACGGGAACAGGGAGGGGGTCGGTGGGTAAGGACAATTACTAACGAAGGTTGCGGCCAGAAGTGTTACGGGAACATTGGATATATTGCAGGGTGAGTTCCCACCTGCTTAATTAAGAAAAGCTGGTGTTTGTGAGAAGGATAGGCTGTGAAGCAGTAACTGAAATGAAGGATGTGTTTGGCAGTGTGCTCAGAAATGGAGTGGTCCAGCTGTTTCTTGGCCACAGTCTGTCAGTGGCCAGTCATGCAGATTAGCTTCTAGATAACATGGCTGGTTTCACAGGTAGTACTGCCTTTGATGGAATAGATGGTTATGGTGGGAGAGTGTATGGGGCAGGTCTTGCATCCTGGTCTATTACAGGGATATGAGCAAGTGGTTGGGAGCAGAAGCTGTTTAGGGATGGATGAAGATACTGTGCAGGTTTGGTGGGTTGTAGAGTACCAATGTGGGAGGGATGGGAAGAACAGTGGGTAGAATACTCCTCATTCCAGGACATGACAAGAGGTAGTCAAACCCTGGAGGAAAATGTGATTCAGTTGCTCCAGCCCTAGGTTGCACTGACTCACAATGGGAATGCTCCTCTGTGGCCGGATGGTGGGTCTTTGGGAGGTAGTGTGTGACTGGAGGGATAAGACACAGGAGATACGTTTTCATACAAAGTTCGGAGGGTAATTACGGTCTGTGAAGACCTCAGTGAGACCTTCAGTATATTTCGAGTGGGACCACTTGTCACCAAAGATACAATAGCTATGCATGGTTAGGCTGTATGGAAATGACATCTCAGTGTGGAATGGATAGCAGCTGTCGAAGTGGAGGTATTGCTGATGGTCGATAGGTTTGATATGGACAGAGATACTGACGTAGCCTCATTTGAGGTGGAGGTCAACATGGAGAAAGGTGGCTTGTTGGGTTGAGTACGACCAGGTGAATTGAATGGTGGAGAAGGTGTTGAGATTCTGGAGGAATGTGGATAGGATGTCCTTACCCTTGATCCAGATCACGAAGATGTCATCAATGAATCTGAACCAGGTGAGGGGTTTGGGATTCTGGGTGTTTAGGAAGGATTCCTCTAGATGGCCCATGAAGAGGATGGCATAGAATGGTGGCACACAGGTGTCCATAGCCAGATTTGTTTATAGATAATGTCTCCAAAGGAGAAGTAATTGTGGGTGAGGATATAGTTGGTCTGGTGACTAGGGAGGAATTTGTAGGTTCAGAATCTGTTGGGTGTTGAGAAAGGTAGTGTTCAATGGTGGTAAGACCATGAGGACTACGAATGTTAGTGTAACAGGTGGCGGCATTAATAGTGCTCAGCAAGGCACCATGTGGTAAAGGAACACAAAGAGTGGAGAGTTGATGGAGGAAACAGTTGGTATCTCCCAACACCTTGCCTCATCGCTCACATCCCTGTAACAGACCTAGATGTAAGACATGTCCCATCACCATCTACTCCAGTCAGATCACAAGCATCACCTATCCCTACAAAGACAGGATTACCTGTGAAACCAGTCTTGTGACTAAAATCTAAGCTGCAACCACTGTGCTGCATTTATGTGGGCAAGCTGTCTGTCTGCATGAATTGTCCCATGACAAAACTGTGGATAAGAAACAGTTGGACTCTCCATTGCCGAGTATGCTGCCCAACACGACATTCTTCATTCCAGTGACTCTTCACAGCCTCCTCCTATCCCTACCACACAGTTGCATCTCCCATCATGCGCTGCTGCTCGCATTCTGGCCCCAGCAGCTAGAGATTGTGGTGTGTGTGTGTGTGTGTGTGTGTGTGTGTGTGTGTGTGTGTGTGTGTGTGAGGGGGGGGGGGGGGGGGGGGGTTGGCAGCACACACATTGTCTATTTCTGATGAAGGCCTTGTTGGCTGAAAGCTCACTTTCTGACAGTCTTTTTGTTGTGGCTATCTGCGACTCATTATCTCCACTATATGGTGAGTAGCAACTATCCTTTTCATAATACGGTTAAGTTCCTTCCTGGATTTTCCCTTGTATTGTGGTACATTTATTTATTCAATTTCTGGGTGTTTACAATTTTTGTAAAGACACTCGGGGTAGCTCTTGTACTCCTTTCATGTGTTAGTTTTTATTACAGATGAAGTAAGCCAATATGGCTCTGTTAATGCATTGTCTTTTCTGCATTGTAATTTTACACGATTTTATTGCCTAGCCTTTATCACATCCATAGTCAACTGCAATCACGTATGACACCACTGTTGCCAATGTTCTGCCAACTGATGGCAGACACAATACACCTTCACTTGTTAGTTTTTATTTCAAACTTCATAATTATTTTCTTATTGAACTTTTATTATGTACTACTGTCTATTACTCTTCATACATAAAATTCACTGTCTTTCTTACTGTTATAATGTTAAATGTATTTGACTACTGTATTTTTACGATTTAATTTTTTTGATTATGCTGCCACCATCACTACTATCCTGGCATCTAATGTGAATGTTCGCCTCAAGGTTTCATGTTAAGACTTTTTTTCATTGGTCTGTTGGTCTGCTTAAGACTTACGTATACATCTTGCAACCTTTATATCTATGTGAACCATGTTGCTCCCAGGTATGTTTTTGCCTGAAGTACCTTGTGTGTGCAACAGAGAGTTGTTCTTGTATTTCGCTATTCTGTTTTGTTATTTCCATGTATCTTTACTATTTTTAACATATATTTGAAGATGTCAAAGTCCAAAATGCACCATATTATGGGCAATAAAGTTATTCTATTGTTGAAGGGTGTTTTTTTTTTCTTTTTCTTTTTTAATTAGCAACAAACTGAGCTTTATGTAGTATTACTATTCATTTTCAACATGGTCATCTACATCCTACATGACATTGTCACAATTGTGTTTCTTCAAACTACATTAAAAATTGTGGTAAATTTCTCTGGAATAGCATTTATTGAAAGGTTTAAAAAATGGACAACAATGTCTCTAGCTTTATAACCATATCAATTTTGTAGTAAATGTAACACTACCTATTTAACATACATCCAATGTGATGAAACAGAGGTGGTCTTTCACATACACCAATATTATTGGATACTGAAATTACAGAAATTAATTACATAACTGTATTTATATGCAAGAAAGGAATGTAAATTATACAATAAACAATCACAATGAAATATAAATACCTGGTGTGTGGATACGGTCTTCATTTACAGTTTTATCAATAGCATCTGTGATAATCTTTGCATGATGGACATGACCTAAATGGTCAAGCATGTCTACAGCAGCATTTAACATTGCAATGGGGTTTGCTATGTTCTTTCCAGCAATTGCAGTTCCTGTATTCCTGGTGCCAGGCTCAAAAACTGCATACTGCAAATCACAAAATGTATAAAAAAAACAGTAACAATATGTGAAATTTATGATTCAGTACTTAATTCATGTGTAACATAACTTTATTACAAAAAAATCTCTTTATTATAATTAAGGATACTAAAACTAAAATCTCACTGCCATAAACAGGCACCACCTAACATAGTCTACATAGCCTGTGTTGCAGTAGCAATCACTGTCAAATTTCAGACACTCAAGTTTGGGATTTCGAGAGATTAAGTCTGGCTGTAATTCTCAGAGTTGAGTAATGGCAGTACATAAACAGCTGGTTATATTATCCAGTGACAATGGTAATGTCTCACTATAGCACTATACATAAATCTACCATAGGAAATGGGAATGGTGGCAGTGTAGGGAAAGTCTGTTTCCATTCTAGAAACACCACAAACTTGTTAATTCTGAAATCTAAAATACACAAGTTACAAAGGAACACCACTGTATATGATTCAAACCTAAGATCAATGATGTTAAATGGCACAGTATTTACAGTTGACCCAAAATTCTATTTCTTAATTTGCATAGACTATCTGTTTTAAATGACAGTAAAAAATAAAAGGAAAATAATTGGGTGAAGATATCTTTCCTAATCAACATAAGAGCTTCCAAGATGTTACTGTGGTAACTCTGTAATATGTAATGAAGGACATAAACATCCATCCAGTTGCAAAAATTTTATTCCACTGACTTTGTGTCAATACTAACAAGGGGAGGCCTCAGACATGGCCAACCAATTCGGCTCAGATTTGGCAGGTCACTTGTGTACAACCCAAAATGAAAGAATCTAAGATATTTTGGGTCAACACCCCCACGTTTTTTGAGAAAATCACCCCTAAAGGTTATGACGAGTAATCGACTCAAAATTGGTGGGATCAATAGATAATTGTAAATAGAGCATTTTTCATCATCAGTTATGGGGTCCGAAAACACATACTTCTCCAGAAATCGAGGTAAGAAACTTTTAAAACTGCCTCTTCTGTACCTGCATGGCAAACGCTTTTTGCCAACAGCATTGATAGTGCAACGGCCAAGGTAACTGGCAGGGAATCGGAGAATCCAGGTGCGAATCTCGAAGAAACCTAGCGGATGTTGTTCTTTTCATTTGTATTTTTTAGTATCTCGATTGATAGGGATAGGTGGGGTAATAAGGTAAGTAAATCAATTTCTCAAACTTCTTGGGATAGTAAACAACTAAAATGTTACTTCAGGTCACTTTACAATGGCTCTTCCAGTCACTGTTACGTGTCCTCACTTTTCTTTGAATAACTAGATGGATGGTACTTGTCATATGAACATTCGAAACAAATATACTCACAGCAATAAGAACATCTAATGAACGCAATCTTTTGACACCTACATTGTTCCTTCCGAAGAGTCGGCAGAAAACAAACATGGTTTACATTTAAAAATATGTCTTTCGGGAATTAATTTTGATGTGTACCACACATACGATATCATTGCCTGAAAAATCAGAAAGTTGGTTATGAATTATGCTGTGAATAGTTATTGCATCTGTGTGGTTGTGCAATTCCCGCTGGGTTTCCAGAAGCACACTGCAATTGTGAAGCCTGGAAATAAAGTTTTTAACCTGGCGATAGAAATAAACATCACATGGCTGGCACACAAGTGTGCAGTTTGGTAGTATTACTTTTACTGTGCACGTCGGCTGACCCTCACCATATATAAACATTGTGTCATATATTGTAGTATTAATTTGCCCACTCCAGGAATCCAATATTAGATGAAACTTGTTATCAGAAATATATGGTTTTAAAATATTCTCAAGAAATGTTCTGTAAATAACATTCGTAAGTTTCCCGTACTTGGAGCAGGTAATGTAAACATTTTTCAATGAGTCTGTTAAACGACTGAACTGAGGACCAAATGTAACATTCGTTTCTTGTAAACACAGGAAAACCTCAGGCAACACTTTTCCAGAGGCTGTGATGGCATATTGCAGCGTGTATGAATGTGTTAGTTTGTTTTCACTACCAACTGCGACAAGGGTTCGTTTTTCTCCCTTATGTGACAATATGCGTCGAATGTTCTCCCAAAACTCGCATCCTGTTTGATCGGTGTTGATCACATAATCACGATTAAAACCAGTCATAAGTGATGCTGTTTGTGTGCTGAAAAGAGCCACTACTTTCTGTATATCTTCATATTTTGTACCTCCTTATTAGAGATGTATTTAGTGACATGATGTTGACAAATTTTATACTCCGATTTGAAATTTCTTACCCAAGATAATGATGCAGCAAATATAAAATCCTCGTTGGCCATATATTGAAGTGTTGCACCTGCAGCCCACTCCTGAAGTATTCTTGTTACGACAATGAGATTTGACAAATCGGTTGTACGTCCACTTATTTATCGCCTGGTATTTGTCTTATCTTGCCCCTCCTTTAACAATATCACTTTCCCACAATTTCAAGCCCTTCTTCCTTTTCAGTACTGTTGTTGATCCATTCTTTTGCAGTTTTTGTAAGTTACACTTTGGATGATTCCTGGCTAGCGCTACCACCTTTACTTTTACTTCAAGGGGTATAGCGCCATAGTTCAACCGTTTAGTAACCGGTTTGTAGTACTAATCGGGAACAGATGAAGCACATATTCCCAGTGATGTGGAGATTTCCAAAGTGTTATGACCATTTTGTGATTCATTAGTCGGGATATCTTCCACTGAATCATCTTCTGCTCCTTCTTCATGGTACAGTACTTCAGTATCAAAAAATGTCATTTCGGTCATCATCTCCAAAAATCACTTGACGATAGCCGCTCCTATCAATCTGGAATGCCGAGGAACAGAACTGCCTGCTTCCAGTAGTGTATTGATAATGCATCTGTCTTGCAACACTTTTACAAACCAAAACACAGTGTGTGTAACTTTCTGATTGCCATCGTCTGTGAGAGGCTCTTAACTGTATATTACAGTCCTAGTCAAAGGGTGTACGTCCTCCATTATTCAGATTATGCACCTGGAAGATACGACACAACAAAAAATAACTAGTTACTATGGCATAACAGACAAGCTAATTACTACAAACTACATACAGTACTCGTCATATGTTACTTAAGGAGTAACACTGTATTCATTCACAAAACGTATTTCATTCAGCGCATTAACGATGGAAAAATCAGTACATGTATCCGCGAGGTTCACGGCATCCTAATGACTGAAAACAACTCTTTCCGATTGACTTCTATAAAGCTCGTGCTGGACACCTTCACTCTTCCAGGTTCACAACTATGATATGACGAAAAGGCAACCAAGACAACATAACTCTCCCCGTGTGCATTCTGTCCCATGCCTCGGTGTAAATAAGCGTCGTCCGGTTGGCTATCTGTGATCCCTCATTAGGAATTCACAGCACTCTTACTCGGAGCTGTTTTCATGTGACAAGGCTTAAAAGTTTAATACTTTACTAACTCATGGCATTTGAGAAATTAGTTTGCCTACCTTATCATCATCATTCCTTATTGATTTACTTACTTTATTGACCCTCCTATCCCTATCAATTGAGATATGGAAAAATACAAATGAAAAGAATAACATCCACTAGGTTTCTTCGAGATTCAAACCCGGGTTCTTCTATTCCCAGCCAGTTACCTCGGCTGCTGCGCTATCGGCGAAAAGCGTTTACCATGTGGGTACAGAAGCGGCAGTTGTAAAAGTTTCTTACCTCGATTACTGGAAAAGTTTGTATTTGCAGACCCCATACCTGATGATGAAAAATGCTCTATTTACAATTATCTATCGATCCCTCCAATTTTGAGTTGATTGCTCGTCATAACCTTTAGGGGTGATTTTCTCTAAATTGCAGGGGTGTTGACCCAAAATATCTTAAGAGTCCTTCGTTTTAGGTAGTACACAAGCGACCAGCCAAATCTGAGCTGAATCGGTTGGCTGTGTCTGAGGCCTTCCCCTTGTAAGTGTATGTTCATCAGAAGTTATGGTTACCTACAAAAATATTTTAATCAACATAGGAGAATAACAACCATATCAAAAACTGTAAGTAGCACTAGGAGTATTAAAAATAAAACAGGGATTACTTACATAGGTTCACATTACATGGAGGGATAATAAAACCATATAAGCTGAAGGGCGCAAATTTTGAAAGATCCTTCTGAAGCTCAGATGTTCCATTAAAATGGAATGCATGGCCCTAATAGTAATTTTAACCTTGTCTACATGTTCTCTGATCATGATTTGTCTCTCTTGCATCACCAGGATCGTTACATGATCAATAATAACCTCATTTGCGGACATTAAGAGCCTACCAGAAGATGCTTCACTCTTTGCTGATGAGTGGTCATATTGGAAACAGCTGCACCATTTCTTAATCTGGGTGATGCAGACTGCTTCATCCCCACACATTTGTCAAATCTTACAAATGGTTTCCACTTGAGAATTGCCAAACTTAAAACACTCACTGGATGCAATAACGTTGTTCCCCTTTTTCTGTAATTTTACCCACAATTCAAAATCAGACACCAACAACTTACACATGTTCACTTGACAATGGCTAGCCAGTGACTTCTTGTTTCCGCAGTCATGGGGAGCAGGCGGGGGTGGGGGGTGAGGGGAGAAATCAGGCATGCACACAAACAAGAGAGAGCACATGCCCACATACAACAATTTATATGACTGGATACTTTTTGAATAGCCCTCGTAAAGAGTATTTATTGGGAAGAAAGGGTACTAATGTGATTAAATTGTCCCTTGTGGATTATTTGCTTATTGCAGGCCCCAAATTGAAGTGAGGCGAAATTACTATCCTCCATAGAGGAAAGAAAGGTTATGTAAGAGGCTTTCAAAAATAAATGACTGGAGGCATAATTACAGAAACCAGTACCTGTATGTTAGAAGTATTAACCCTGGCTGTTGAGACACTTGTCCCACTGTGACACAAAGCAGTGAATGGCTTAAGTGTTCATCACTCTTAATCACACCGATTTGCCTAAAACTGAAGAAATATCACCATTCTCCATCTCCATAGTGAATTTTGTGTTATCAGCGTGAAGTCTAGGTTGAGATATCAGCAATTATGAGAATGACAGATTGTTGCTCATCATAAAGATGATTTGTTGAGTTGCAGACAGACACACTGAAAAGTATGTTAATATGTACTACGCTTTTGGCCAAAGCCTTCTTTAAAAAAGAAAGGAAAAAACACTCACATTCACAAAAGCAGGCACATCTCCACACACACAATTGCTACCTCTGGCCACTCTAGCAAGAATGCTTTGATGTTGATGCTACATTTCAACCTTTTGAAGGCAAATGGTCCCTCATAACATCATATTTGCCATTCAGTATTAGACTGAGTGAGGTGATGATCCTCCTAGGGCAAACACATCACTATTTGATGGTGCTGTTACATTTCATTTATGTCCAATGCAGATATATGAACAAATGTGTCAACTCTTAAGAACAGTCACTGGAGATCACATAAGCTATGTTCAGTGCTGGGCGCACAAACGGAATCTAGTTGAAAATTTTCAACGTGCTTTATGAGTTTAACACTGCAACTAAGAAGGGTGCTTTCCTGAACACAAGAAAGCCAGCGAATTTGTATTTACAGTTTTTTTGCAGAGAAAAGGAAAGCAGGGGAGAAAGCTGAACTTTTTTTCCCCTTCTTACAGTGACAACATGCTGTAACTCTTGGCTTTCCATGGCCTCTTACCTGGAAGAATATTTTGAACAAATAGTGGAATTCTTACACAGTGATGACGTGAGTAATTACCACATGCAAGCACTGAATACTTTCATTCACTTTGTTCTCACTAAATAAATTCATCTCACGTTTGTTAAATGTGCCAGTTACTTAATGAACCTGACACTATACTTACCCTACGAAAGACCCTACTTCCTATAAACTCTATTCCATGGTAAACTAGTTTGAAGATGTCTTCACATTTTTGTTGTTTAGGTGATGAAACCGGCAAACCTTGGCACCCACATGGAGAGGAAAATACTTCAAGCAAAGGTACAGGAAATAGTGAAATGTACTAGGTGGCATCTTTGAACTAGGCTGACAACTCTTATGGTCACAGAGCTATGAAAGTCTGTGTTCATAGCCTTAGATTCTTTTTACAACCCCAGGATGATGGTAGTGATCTCTATCAGTGCTGATGTTGGACAAGTCTTTTATGAGTAACAGAAATGGCAGGTCTGGATGGTGTAGATCTTCTGAATGCATACAAATCCCTTCAAAATTTAGTGGAAATGCAACTTTCCATGGCAGCAGGAAATGTCTATATCCAACAAAACATGGCAACCCACAATTCCTTGTTGTTACATGTCCCAGTATAAACTGTAAGTAGGTATACAACTTTGATGTTATGACTATGCTTTCTTTTGAAAAACTTCTAGTGATTTACAAGTATAGAATTTTTTTCTATAACTGATTAGACTCAATAAGTTTAAAGTAAGTACTAGTTTCTTTCCCAACAATGTAAATAAATGCATTTTGCATGCCCAATAAATTTGACAGAATTTGTCAGAATATTTTAATTTTCAACATAACACTGTAAAACAATGTCATACGAAAAAAAAAATAAAGAACAAACTTGAAAAATAAGCCATCAGAAATAAAACCAACACGATAAAAAAATCAAAATTACTTAAAAATAACACATAAATTGGCCAAGAACTATTTTTTTCTGTCTCTAGTTGTTTAAGTATTCTCATGCCTGACCCAAACACCAGACATATCTAAAGGACAATGTGTTTTTTATTTTGGTATGAAAACCTGAACTTTTTAGTTTAAAATCAGTATGAACAATGTAAGGTGAAAACAACTTACATGGTCTCCATAATTCTTTCCTGATAGTAAGCCAGCACCACCAACTATTCCACAGACCACATTTGATACTATGGTACCATACAAATTTGTCATTATCATAACATCAAACTGATGTGGATTAGAAACCAGTTGCATGCAACAGTTGTCAATGATCATATCATTATGTTCTATATTCGGATAATCTTTTGCTACCTGACGGGATGTTTCCAGAAACAGTCCATCTGAAAGTTTCCTGTAAAGCATTAAAAACACAGCTGTCAAAATGACATTACTCTACACAATAATTTAACAATAGCAATTACACTGATCAGCCAGAAAATGATGACCAACGGCCAACTATCAACATAAACCCATCCAGGCAATAGTAACATCACCTGGCAATGAATGACTGCTAATGAGACATACACACAGTGCATGTAGTTTCAGTGAGTCTGCTGTCCGTGTATAGAATTGGGAAAGTGCACCATCCATCTGAGTTTGATTGTGGGCAGATTGTGATGGCCCAGAGGCACAGCACTAACATTTCGGACACTGTACGACTTGTCAGGTGTTCAAAGAGTGCTGTGACAAGTGTCTTCAACACATGGCAAAATCAAGGTGAAACCGCATCAGACATCGTCAGATTGGGTGGCCACCGCTCATTACAGGTGTCAGACGTCTTAGGCTGGGCAGACTGGTGAAACAATACGGACAGTGAAGTGTGGTGGAATTAACATCATCAGACTTTAATGATGGGCAAAGTACACATGTATGTGTAAACTCAGTTCACTGAATACTCCTAATGATGGGCTTCAGCAGCCAATGACCCATGTATGTGCCAATGTTAACACTACATCAGCAACTATGACTGAAATGGGCATGTGACCATCGGTACTGGACATTGGCACAGTGGCAGAGGATTGCAGGGTCTGATGAATCTTGATACCTTCTTCATCCTGTCGAATCCACCATCTTCCAGGGGAAGAGCTCCTCGACATGTGTATTGCAGGACAGAGACAAGCTGGTGGTGGCTCCATTATGCCCTGGGGAACATTCATGTGGACATCCATTGGTCCACTGGAGCTCACGCAAGGCATCATGATGCCCACGGAGTATCATACACTGGTTGCAGACCATATATAAAGCACCATGTCACAAGGCCAGTGTGGTGGAGTGGTTCAAGGAACATAGTGGTGAGTTTAAATTAATGTACTGGTCCTCCAACGAACTAGATCTGAACTTTATCGAACACATCTGAGATGTGAATGAATGTGGCATGACAGCTCATCACCCCCCCCCCCCCCCCCCCCCATGTGCTTGCAGATGTTGAGTCAGCTGCCTCCAGTGACCTATCAAGGTCTCATTGCTTCCACACCACAATGTGTCACCTCTGTTATAAGTGCCAAAGATGGACATACCGGCTATTAGGTAAATGGTCATAATGTTCTGGCTAATGAGTGAATATGTACTGCAACAGGCTGACAACACTAGGTTATTTCCAGAATGAGACGAGGTACTGGCAGAAGTAAAGCTGTGGGTACCGGGCGTGAGTCGTGCTTCGGTAGCTCAGTTGGTAGAGCACTTGTCCGCGAAAGGCAAAGGTCCCGAGTTCGAGTCTCGGTCGAGCACACAGTTTTAATCTGCCAGGAAGTTTCACTAGGTTATTTATTTTCTCTGAACAGAAACACCCTATTTACCAAGAAATTGTAAAACTGTAGAGAAACAGAAGACTGGCCAGTACTTACCTCTATGAGATAGAACTTGAATATATCTGCAGTACTGAAATTTTCGCTCCTGATGGTAAGTTCAGGCCAGCTATTCAATCTCTTTATAGTTTCCACAAATGAATTTTTCTTTTGATACAACACAATTTTCATGCTTATTGACTTTTGAATCGCAATACTTCAAAACGGAAAATTCACAGAACAACACAACTAACACAGTATACAACATGAGTTCAGGATCTACAAACTCTCTTATCCTAAATTCACAGATAATCTTAAAGAAGAACAAGTACTGCTGCAGTAAAATCTGTGCTGTACATTAGACAATAATTCTCCATATTGTAAGGTAACAGGGGATAACATGGCCAAACAGCAGTTTTTCTGGCAATGGAAGTATCTGCTATGAAAAAATGGATGGGATGTGAAAAGCACAAACACAAGTCAATAACTTAATACTCATCTTTCCCTGATAAAGAGAAGGCAGCATTCAGCAGTTTCAGATGGTTTAAATTACTTGGTTACATAACTGCATATAATTACTGTACATGACTTTGCACTTAAGTAAATAATGTAGGGTGTGCTGGTAATGCGAGTCCTTTGATTTGCTGGATACCTGATCATTGAAATAGAAGTCATGTGAAAATGAGCTCATCTACGTAGTTTGTAATTTAAATTTAAAGCACAGCAGCAAAAATATTATGTTCGGCTGGTGTACTTCAATCTACATCTACATCTACTCTACATCTACATCCATACTCCGCAAGCCACCTGACGGTGTGTGGCGGAGGGTACCCTGAGTACCTCTATCGGTTCTCCCTTCTATTCCAGTCTCGTATTGTACGTGGAAAGAAGGATTGTCGGTATGCTTCTGTGTGAGCTCTAATCTCTCTGATTTTATCCTCATGGTCTCTTCGCGAGATATATGTAGGAGGGAGCAATTTACTGCTTGACTCTTCAGTGAAGGTATGTTCTCGAAACTTTAACAAAAGCCCGTACCGAGCTACTGAGCGTCTCTCCTGCAGAGTTTTCCACTGGAGTTTATCTATCATCTCCGTAACACTTTCGTGATTACTAAATGATCCTGTAACGAAGCGCGCTGCTCTCCGTTGGATCTTATCTATCTCTTCTATCAACCATATCTGGTGCGGATCCCACACTGCTGAGCAGTATTCAAGCAGTGGGCGAACAAGCGTACTGTAACCTACTTCCTTTGTTGTCGGATTGCATTTCCTTAGGATTCTTCCAATGAATCTCAGTCTGGCATCTGCTTTACCGACGATCAACTTTATATGATCATTACATTATAAATCACTCCTAATGCGTACTCCCAGATAATTTGTGGAATTAATTGCTTCCAGTTGCTATTTTGTAGCTAAATGATAAGGGACCTATCTTTCTATGTATTCGCATCACATTACACTTGTCTACATTGAGATTCAATTGCCATTCCGTGCACCATGCATCAATTCGCTGCAGATCCTCCTGCATTTCAGTACAATTTTCCTTTGTTACAACCTCTCGATACACTACAGCACCATCCGCAAAAAGCCTCAGTGAACTTCCGATGTTATCCACAAGGTCATTTATATATATTTTGAATAGCAACAGCCCTACGACACTCCTTTGCGGCACACCTGAAATCACTCTTACTTCGGAAGACTTCCCTCCATTGAGAATGACATGCTGCGTTCTGTTATCTAGGAACTCTTAAATCCAATCACACAATTGATCTGATAGTCCGTATGCTCTTACTTTGTTCATTAAATGACTGTGGGGAACTGTGTCAAACGCCTTGCGGAAGTCAAGAAACACGGCATCTACCTGTGAACCCATGTCTAAGGCCCTCTGAGTCTCGTGGACGAATAGCGCGAGCTGGGTTTCACACAACCGTCTTTTTCGAAACCCATGCTGATTCCTACAGAGTAGATTTCTAGTCTCCAGAAAAGACATTATACTCGATCATAATACGTGTTCCAAAATTCTACAACTGATCGACATTAGAGATATAGGTCTATAGTTCTGCACATCTGTTCGACGTCCCTTCTTGAAAACGGGGATGACCTGTGCCCTTTTCCAGTCCTTTGGAACGCTACCCTCTTCTAGAGACCTACGGTACACCGCTGCAAGAAGGGGGGCAAGTTCCTTCGCGTATTCTGTGTAAAATCGAACTGGTATCCCATCAGGACAAGCGGCCTTTCCTCTTTTGAGCGATTGTAATTGTTTCTCTATCCCTCTGTCGTCTATTTCAATATCTACCATTTTGTCAACTGTGCGACAATCTAGAGAAGGAAGCACAGTGCAGTCTTCCTCTGTGAAACAGCTATGGAAGAAGACATTTAGTATTTCGGCCTTTAGTCTGTCATCCTCTGTTTCAGTACCATTTTGGTCACAGAGTGTCTGGACATTTTGTTTTGATCCACCTACCGCTTTGACATAGGACCAAAATTTCTTAGGATTTTCTGCCAAGTCAGTACATAGAACATTACTTTCGAATTCATTGAATGCCTCTCGCATAGCCCTCCTCACACTACATTTTGCTTAGCATAATTTTTGTTTGTCTGCAAGGCTTTGGCTATGTTTATGTTTGCTGTGAAGTTCCTTTTGCTTTCGCAGCAGTTTTCTAACTCGATTGTTGTACCACGGTGGCTCTTTTCCATCTCTTACGATCTTGCTTGGCACATACTCATCTAACGCATATTGTACGATGGTTTTGAACTTTGTCCACTGATCCTCAACACTATCTGTACAAAAGGCAAAACTTTTGTGTTGAGCCGTCAGGTACTCTGAAATCTGCTTTTTGTCACTTTTGCTAAACAGAAAAATCTTCCTAACTTTTTTTAATATTTCTATTTATGGCTGAAATAATCGATGCAGTAACCGCTTTATGATTGCTGATTCCCTGTTCTGCATTAACTGATTCAAATAGTTCGGGTCTATTTGTCACCAGAAGGTCTCATATGTTATCGCCACGAGTCGGTTCTCTGTTTAACTGCTCAAGGTAGTTTTCAGATAAAGCAATTAAAAATATTTCACTGGATTCTTTGTCCCTGCCACCCGTTATGAACGTTTGAGTCTCCCAGTCTATATCCGGCAAATTAAAATCTCCACCCAGAACTATAACATGGTGGGGAAATCTACTCGAAATATTTTCCAAATTATTCAAAACGTTTCATAGTAGAATTAAGTTATAAAGATGTTTAGAACAACTGCAAACTAAGTCATTACTTCATTATGAAGACATAATTCAGTTTCGATCTTTGTAGTGCCAGACAAGTACTTGTATGTCTCATATTTCGTGCAAAGACATCATTAATTGAAGGGAGAGGTGTGAAACTGTACCAAAACATGGAGTTATTTCTAATTGTGTAGATCTGATAGCATGTCATAAATTAGTACCAATTTTTAATTTCCGTGCTTATGAATAAAATTATGTATTAAATGCTGAGTGAAAATAGTGTAATGCAAAATGGACATGAAAGTACTTGTTTTGTGTTTTGATGAGCTTTCGTAGTTCCTTTGCATAGAGTGTGTGTGTGTGTGTGTGTGTGTGTGTGTGTGTGTGTGTGTGTGTGTTTTTAAATAAATAAGTTTCAATCTGAACCTGTATAGTGTACCTCATTTTATGCAAGGTTGTGGTATAGATAACTGTGTATTGAATTCACTGCTGTTCAAAGGCTAGCCAATATATGACTCAGTATTAGGGGTGCAAATGCAACTGATCACTACCAACCCCCTTTGCAGATGAGCCACGTGAAAAAATAGGCAGTGAATGAACCCGAGTACAGTTGCATTATATCAAAGACCTCTTCTTGTCTTTCAAGTTAACAACTACATAACGTCTCAGTCAAAAATGATTCAAATACATTATAGTAATGGAAAGACAAGGTAATTTACAATGGAGAAATACTACTAAAACTAAAATCCATCCTAACAGGCCTTGGAAGGCCCAATGGTACCGACTGGCCTCCATGTCATCCTCAGCCCACAGGCATCACTGGATGCAGATATGGAGGCACATGTGGTCAGCACACCACTCTCCTGGCCGTATGTCAGTTTAAGAGACTGGAGCCGCTACTCCTCAATCAACTACCTCCTCAGTTTGCCTCACAAGGGCTAAGTGCACCACACTTGCAAGAGCACTCAGCAGACTGGATGGTCATCCATCCAAGTGCATAATTTTTGCAATATCACAAAAAAGTCAGTTATGTGCGGATGGATATGTGTGTGTGTGTGTGTGCGCGCGCGCGCGAGTGTACACCTGTCCTTTTTTTCCCCTAAGGGAAGTCTTTCCGCTCCCGGGATTGGAATGACTCCTTACCCTCTCCCTTAAAACCCACATCCTTTCGTCTTTCCCTCTCCTTCCTGAAGAAGCAACCATCGGTTGCGAAAGCTAGCAATTCTGTGTGTGTTTGTGTGTCTTGTTCATGTGCCTGTCTGCCGGCGGTTTTATATATATATATATATATGGCTGCTCTCCAACATCGTAACAGAAAAATCTTTAGCAAAGGAACACTACTTCAAGGATACATTTTGCTGCACTCCTGGAATGCTTCAGAGGGTAAAGGGGTAGGAAGACAACTGTAATCTTAATGGTTCTATTAAGATTTGAAGTTGCTCCTCTACAATATGCACTAAGTAGTCTGCAGTAAATCCACATATTTAGATGCTAATAAATCTATGACATACTTGTGTATTAAATGTTGAATGACTAGTTAAAAAACCTTACAAATATTCAGTGAATAACCAATTAGTGACATAGACAGAGGCAACAGAGTAAATGGACACAATGGCAGTTAAAGCAACGTCTGTTCAGAAATAAGTAAAACTGTCATCACAAAGTAGAGAAAACAACGAAGAGTTGACAATGCAGCAAGGGAATCAAAACAATTGTATGAACTATTGTATTCTTGATGGTTGTAGAATAATTTAATAAATAAAAAGGTTTCCTATATCCATTTAGGGCACCCCGTTCCCAAGGTTTCTTTGCGACAGAGGAAGGAATAAGCTACCAGTTATCTGTATGCACTTTGAATGTACGTTACACGTTTTGTTGACATCTTCGGAAATGCCATTTTAGACTTTGTTATGTAAGTTTAAAATTATGTGTTCTGTATCTTTGGTATATGTTTAAGAATTTTGTAATAACTGTATTATGTATGAGTGTAAATTTGGTTTTCTGTCCTGTAGGTCGATTTGAAAATGGGTCTTAGCCTGAAACTAGTCATCGAATGAAAAATAAAATATTTGTAACTTTGACTGATTTTTCATTCTACGGAATGAATACAGTTTTTTGAATACACCAGTACCAAAGTCTTACAATATGACTTTTGAAATATGAAGAAACATTCATTATTAACCCTCATACTGAATTAATGATAACTAAAAAGGTTGGCTAACAATGGAAAGGGTGAAACAAAGTAATTAGTGAATGAGTCAACCCAAAGATTGCCATCCACAATGTGATTTTACAGGATTACAAAAAGTAGTGTGGATGTAAAAAGACTGTCATTGTTCTTTCGCTTGAGTTTTCTTTCAAAGACAGTAGTCAAAAATTTGTTTCATGTGTTTTGGATAGATGGCTCTTTCTGTTTGACACAGTGGATATCCTGCAACAGCAGTGATACAAGGAAACACTGAAACTGTAAGAAAAGTTATTGTAGATGATATAGTCCACATATAAAATTTGCAGACATCTACAAAAATCCTAAATATTGGATTGAAAGCAGTGCAAAACAATTGAAAACAAAATTTTAGGTTCTACAAAAAAATGTGCACAGTGTATTCCTCATTTACCAACACTACAGCAGATATCCTGGTGGATGGATTGATGTTTGTTTATTTCTCCTAAATACAATACCAGAGTCTTAAGTACTGTAACACCTCACTCAAAAAAAGTTAATGAAGTTCATTTCCTCACTATACATAAAATTAAGCTTAAATTTATGAATCTCATTCCATCCTTATGAAAATAATACTAATAATAATTCTGATCTATACATGCTCCTTCACTAATATTTCCAGATAAAGTTACGAGAATGTATAGGAAGTGAAGCTTCATGCCGTGCATATCAAGAAGAAAACAGTTGGCACCTCTCTGACAGGGAATTATCTGACTTAACAGCACTCATTTAAGATGCAGTGAATGCAATCTTATTATCATATCAGGTACATGTGTCAACATATTTTGATTTTCACAGTTAATTGTCTTGAGCAATGTGTATACCTGAAAGCAGACGTTTTGAAGACTGAACCTCTTTTTCACATTTTCACTATTTAAAAAGTTTAATAATCAATGTTTCCTTATGTCATCATTCACTTTTTCACTATCAACCCATTTCAGCATGTGGTCATTGGTCAAGAGATTCAAAACTGAACATTGCACATACAGTCCACAGTCATTGGAATAATATGAAGGGTAAACTTAACTCTTCAGCAAATGCACAAGGATATTGTGGTGTGTGTTTCCTGTATATTGTAGTTGAAGCAACAATAATACATAACTGACACTCTGCTGTTTTGGCACATAAATGCAAAGGTAACTATGGCAAAGCCACAGAATAAACAAAGTAATTGGAAGTTAAGTCAAATATTTGTAGAACACAGAGCAAATACATGGAAAAAAACGAAGTGATGAAATTATTAATTAAACACTTAAATGTATAAATGTTGTAAAGACAATGATTGACAGATGACAAACCACCAACTCATTTTTAATGCACTGCACCCTTGTGTCTGGTGAGTGAACAGTCATATTGACTCCTCATGTTGGCACTCACATTCTTCAAATACTGATCTTCAATTTCAGAAACAAAAACCGGGTCAAGATGAATTACTGAGTATCTTTTGCTAGTGAGATTACTCATACAAGAAAGGCCTTCATGAAATTACAAGTTTCAGGTCACACAATGACAGTTAATTATAGTAGAATGTTAAAATAGCAAGGGGAATATTATGTAACTGAATCTGTGTGTTTTGTAAGAGCATTATTGATTAAGTGGGCTCATACAGTTTGAATTAACTATTGTTTCAGCAATGCATGAAAAATAGTTTTCAGTCAAATATTAGATGATTGGTTACTTAACTGATGAAAGCTATCTTGAAGGATATATCAATAACAGGATCACCTCAAATGAGTCTTAAGATTAATGACTTACTGGTCCAACAATATAAACTGAAAATAACTTTTTTTTCAAAAACTTCAACAATTAGACATATTCTAAAACAAAGCAGAAGCATATGATTTTACAGTGCTGGTATCGACAGCTTAGTTGACACATCTTAATTTTTTTTTAATTCTGTTAAAATTGTCTAAAAAAACTTCTGGAAAACATGCTAGTTATTGATAAGCCTTTATTCCAAGATTATAAACAACAGGATTTCGCAACATTGTGATCACATGTTCAAGTGAAAAAATATACAAAAACATACAGTGTGGATCAGAAGTAAATTAACAATATAAAAAAAATGTAAGGCACTTAAACCAGATAAAGAGGGTAGGTAGTTTAACATTAGGCCAGTGAAACAGTATGATCTCCCAACGTTCGGATGGCGCAAGACATTAGCATTGTCAGTTAAAATGGATAGTGAGAAATCCAAGAGAAGAATATAACCAAAAATTAGTGGTTGCAGGCCATGCAACTGAACACTGCAAGTCACATTTATAGATCTAAAAAAGGACATAGCATAAGAAACAAAACAAAACTGTGGGGAAACTAACTTACTCTAAAATAAAGGAATGATGGCTCACTGCAAAACCAGTGGAAAACAGCAGTGTGCAGCAGTAAGGTCATACCACCAGATTCAGGTGTGCACACAGCCAAGCACTGAGGAAAACTGATGCTGGGCAATGTGCCATGAGAGGGCAAGTGAGCAGCAGTGGAATGTGTCGATAGAGGGCGCGAAAGTGGTGAGGAAGTTACATTAATATGTTTTTAAAGCAAAGGCTAGGAGCCGTTACATAAATTAGAATGTATAGATAAAAGAAATACAGCATAGGTAATAGAGGATCAGCAGCCTTACATATGTATGAAATGATGAAATTATGACAAATACTTTAAGAATTATTAAGATAAAATTATCTGAAAAATCACTTTGGTCAAACATCAATAATGTCAAAATTACAAAATGAGCTTAAATTAAGGCTAGTTAAATTATTAAGTAGTATTAAATACTCCAGGAGGGATTATAAGAGAGAGATACTGAAAGGGACAAATGAATGTTTCCATAGTATAAAATAATAATTACATGTAAAATGTACAAATACATGAAGAGATAGGCTGATAAAAGGAAACAAAATTGCAAGGACCAGTATGCAATAAAAAAGAAGGCAGAAGCAAGAAAAACAAATAAAATTAAAAAGACCAATAATGAAAGACATTATGGTAGGAGCACTGCTGCAGAGGGCACAGGCAATCAGAATCTGGAAAGATGGCATAATGACTAAGTTCTGACTGTTCAGGGTGTGGTCAGGAAACTTTAAGGAGTGCAAGATAAGGGCTTCCTCCAAAATGTTGAGGATATTGCCTTGGTTACGATGGCATAAAATCTTTAAGCTTGTTGTCAGGTCAGAAGTAGTGTCCAGTATCACGTAAATCGGTGGTAATATTGGTAACAGGAAGTATCTCGTCAATAACTTATTCCAATTAACCTTCCTGTGGCACAAATTTGGCTTATTTGGATATTAAAGATATGCGTAATCATTACCAGTAGATAAAGTTCATAACATCATACACGACAGTCAGTGGTCATCCGACTGACAAAATTCACAAAGTCATTCGACTGCTAGACCTGCTTCAACTATTTTAGGTTTCGTGATAGCTTTATCCTACAAGAACAGGCCTGCTACAGGTTTGCCCTTGTCCTTCGATCTTGTTAACATTTTTATCAATAACTTGGAAAATGATATGTTTCATCAACTTACAAGATTTTCAAACAAAATACTAGCCTGGTATTGCTACACTGATGTCATTCTATTTTTCTCCATTGGATCAAATGAGGACTGTGAGTCCTTCATGATGGAGCTGAAGAACTCTTATGCGAGTATACAGTTTGCTATTCAATATAGCAGTCAGGGTTCACTTTCATCTTTAGACCAGTTAACCACTCTCAGGGACTCTGAGATTAAATATGACTTAACACAAAGCTATCCACCATGGATGTGGAGATCCACCAGACACCCAATCACCATGTCAGTTATATATTAAATTAAAAAAAAAACTGCTTTTAGATTGCTCCTTTAAAGACTACAGACTGTTCCTATTGACGCCTTTTACTGGGAATTGAACATGATTAAGTACATTGCTTACTCTAATGACTACAGATCTGATTTTGTTGTTAATAAGGCCATCCAAAAGAAAATTAACCCTGTTCTTTTCCCTATTCAACAGCAAATAACTGTCACAAGTAAATGAGTCTAACAAAAAGGCAAATTTTCACAGGATGTCCCATTATGGCAGAATCTCCAAAACAATTAAAAGAAAAAACTAAAAGTAAAAGGTATTTCCCCAGTGTCTTGTATTCTGAGAGGTACTGGCCTCCGGTTCTGTAACAATGAGCAGGCCAGTTTCAACATATTTGATTTGGCAGGTATTTATTACATTTCTTGTAACGACTGTTCAGTTACATTGTATGAACAGAACACAGTTTCTGCATTCAATGTAAAAAACATTTAAGCCTCACAAGTTCTCAATCTGCTCTTACCATCCACTTACATAATACTGGACACACTTTCTGACCTGACAACAAACTTAAAGATTTCATGCACTGGTAACAAGGGCAATATCCTCAACATTTTTGAAGAAGTCCACATCTTGCACTCTTTAAAAGAGTTTCCTGAGCATGCCCAGAACAGTCAGTGAGAACTTAGGCACCATCCCATACTTTCAGATTTTGATTATATACGCACTCCCCTAATCGTGTTCCCACCACAATCTCTTTCATTATGGGTTTTTTAACTTTGGTTTACTTGTTTTTTCTTGCTTCCATTTAATTTACTACTGTGTACTGGCCATGCAATTTGGTTTCCTTTATCAGTCTACCTCTTTACATATTTGTACTTTTTATGTGTCATTATTACTCTATATTTTGACATTATTGATCTTCTTCTTCTTCTTCTTCTTCTTCTTCTTCTTGCAGATTATTTACAGGTGGCACTGCTCTCCATCTCCTGTCGCCATTGATGTTCAGCCAAAGTAATTTTTCATATTATTTTATCTTAGTAATTTTTACAGTATTTGTCATAATGTCATCATTTTACATGTAACAGTTCTGTTGCTCTATTACCTATGTTGTATTTCTTTTGTCTATACATTCCAATTTATTTCACAGCTCCCAAACTTTGCTTTATGAACATCCTCTTTCAAGCCCTCTATTGACACATTCGACTACTTCTCATATGTCCTCTTGTGGCGCACTGCCCAGCATCAGTTTTCCCCAGTGGTTGGCTGTGTATACACCTGCATCTGGTGGTATGACCTTTCTGCTGCACACACAGCTATAGTCACTACATGTGACTCCTTGCTGTTTTTCACTGGTTTTGCAGCACTGGTGAGCCATCATTCCATTATTTCAGTGTAAGTTAGTTTCCCCACAGTTTTTTGTGTTTCTTATGCTAATTCCTGTTTTAGGTCTACAAACACGACTTGCTCTGTTCAATTACATGGCCTCCAACCAGTTATTTTCGGTTATATTCTTTCCCTAGCTTACTCACTCCCCATTTTAACTGGCAACACTATTGTCTTGTGCCATTCGAACATTGGGAGACTGTGCTGTTTACTGGCCTAATGTTAAACTAACTATGTGGGTATTTCACTGTGTCTTTTCTTGGTCTAAGTACCTCACATTTTTTGTATTATTAATTTGCTCCTGATCCACATTATATGTTCCTGCAAAATTTTTTCACTTGAAGATACGATTACAATGTGATAAAAACCTGTCATTTATAATCTTGGTATAAAGGGCTATCAACAGCAAATGCTGTTTCCTGAAATTTTTTTAGAAGATTTCAACAGCTCTGTAAAGAATTTTTTTAAAAAAAAGCAGAAGACAGAGCAAAAAGACAACTCTTACTCACATGATATTAGCCTTATGGATTGTAGTAACCTTCTTTCGTCCTTGCTTTTTTGCATATTCAAATGCATATCGCGCCACTCTTTCAGAATTTTCCTGTGTCACTACCTTCATACTTTCAATTACACCCGTAACACTCTGAAAAAATGTGTAAAATTAAGATTGTCTATCAGGTGAGACAGATTATATAAAGAAACTGACATCCTTAATAATATGTCCTTAATAATATGTTCTGAGACTGTGTGTTCCAGTGAGATAGGCAACAATGACAACTCACCTTAACTCTTCATAGTGAAGGCTACATAGAAAATACTGTAACTGGTAGACAACATTGTTATTTAAACATGAAACATTATGTGGTATAAATGAGAAGTGACAATAATAATATCACATTAGTATGCAAAGGTGAATCAGGGATAAAGGAATGTAGCAGATACAATCACTATACCTGGTACACTGGGTGAGCACAAATGACTTGAAATTTTATATTTTAAAATTTTGAGTGTTATAGTTCTCTGTTCTAAAGATGAGAGGATAATACTGTAACCATAAACAGTTATGCTATACTGGTACTGTGTAATTAAGGCAATACTTTCTGTACTAAACTTTTTGACAGAGTAAGTAAGTGTAAAGAAAGTAGATAAGGATCACTAAAATGCGGAACTTGTGACAATTCCCAAGATGAAGATCCTTTTAATGACAATAAGTACTGTGCACACAAAGACATCATGATGCAATCAGGATTATAGGTACACAAAATGAGGAATCTGAATGCACAAATGACGCATGACATAGACTTTGAAACATTGCCATGTACAGACCATTCACAGGGTTATGGAAGAAAGGAAGAGCTACTCCCAACAATACAAGTTATGTGGGTTCCAAGGTGCTCAAGAGAATTTCAATAGTTGGATGATGACCAAGCCCTGTTCACTAAAGTCAACAGATAGACTGTTATGACACGATTAATATTCATTTTCACTTTAATACCACAGAACAGTAAAGGTTGAAAAACAAGTCCAACAGCTGAGAAAAATTCCAGTTAGAAGTTATGTATGCTTTTGGTAACAACTTGCAGAAAGTCTGCGTATCAGAATAACAAATGAAGCTGAGTCATGTTACTCCAGAGCTACACAGTCATATGTACACAGAATGCTGCCATGGTGTCATGAGGTGAACCAAATTATGTTGGAAACCTACAACTTGCACCTAATTAAACAAATTGGAAAACTGTGCATCTGAGGTGACAGGATTCTGGCAAGCGAAACTCATCAAGGCAACATATCGAAAATAGTAGGTCAAAATAAATTATGAGTTCCTACTGTTGTTATTTATGGAAGTCATGAGCAACCACTACAAGCTTTCATTCACAATATGATGGGTAAGGAGGGATGCGAGGTAGGAGTTACTGAGAGCCACAAATGTCAATCCTCATAGCACGAGGTAGGTGCATGTCTACAAAAATAGGTTCATCATCAACCTTTGACACAATTTTTTGCAATCAGATATTGGAGAACTGAATCCGCAACTTTAGATACCACAATCACCAAACAGCAAACAAGCCAGCCAATAATTTGCACACAATCATCACCATTGCCAATTTGGACAACCAAGAGAGAAACGTGTGTCAGGAACACAAGGACTCTAAAGCCAATATGCCTCCAAAATGGACATGTTGTGAATTTCCACTGCTCTTGGCAAGAAGGGTGAACAGAATGATGAATATTACTCTCAAAGATTTCATCCACACCACAATTATTCCATACCAAATGACTGCAACAAATACAGCTGACACATACCGACCAAGGTCATTCCTAAACACGCTGTAGCCATTTCCCTCATCAAACAGAGGTTCCAGCTACCCACCTGGCCGCCACCAAAATCATAAAAACTAAGCTCAACATTTATACACAGAGATGGGGTTCCCACAAATAAGACAACCCAGCAAGCAACACTGAATCAATACTGGGGATCCACTCATCAGTCACCACTCTTTGTGGAGACACCGAGTGTCTGGTAATTTGGAAGAAGGGGATAAGACGCTGTGAGATGACATTCATTTGTCAGAAGCCTTGTTCCTTTCCTGTGGTTGTTATGGACACTGAAGAGAGCACATGGTATTTCTGCATTGAGTAGTGATGCCTCAACAAAAAGATTGAATGCTAGCTGATTGAGATGGACATGTCGGAGCAGGAAATGAGTTCCTTCGTAATACCTGGTAACTTCTATGATTTACATAAAAAGAAAATTCACTCACAAAAAGCGTGAGACAACTATCTGCAGCACTTGCCTTTTGGAGGCAAAACATTAAATACATACACATATAGATGGACACAACACTAGTCTGGCTTACAGAACTATTAGTTCCTTCCTTGACAGCATACTTGGGGGTGATTAAAAAGGAAGGGCATGTCACTCAAACTTGATGATGAGAGGGACCCACCTGTTGCAAGGATGAGGGGAGACAAAGGTGAAAAAGGAGGCATCAGAGAAAGGAGGAGATCAAAGTAGTACATTATTAGTGCGGCACCAGTTACAGTTATGAGATGATGACAGAGTAAGAACTGAAGAAATATTAAGAGTTAGAGCAGTGAGTAATGCCATTTGGGACTAGAAGCAATATGGAAAAATGAAAAAAAAACCTTGTATAGAAAGAGGGGAGGAACAATGACTACCAAAAAAGTAAAAGCAATACACAAATTAAGTGAGACATAACACAAACACAGATGAGAAAAAACATTATGAAGGAACAGTTTACTAGCATGTTGGTTCACCCTTTAACACAATATATTAGTGACTCAATGTGACATGGATTCAACAGGTCCTTGGTTGGTTTCTGGAGGTACATGGCACCAGATTTAATGCACAAGTCACATATTTCCGGTTAATTAGGGACTAGTGATTTGGGATTGTGAAGCTGGTGCCTGATAGTTCCCAAACATATTCCATCAAGTTCACATCAAGTGAATTTGGTGGCCAAGACATCAACACGATTTCACCATCATGGTCCTCAAACCACTGTACTCTGAGTCTGGCTTTGTTACACTGACAGTTGTCCTGTTACAAGGTGCTGTCAGGGAATCCATCTGCCAAGAAATGATGCAGGTGGTCCAAAAAAAAAGTGTTCACAAAGTCTACAGCTCTCATGGTGCCTTCAATTACTCTCACAGGTCCTTTGGAAACCCAGGTGAATATCCCCTATACTGCAATGCTCCCCCACAACAGCTTGTGTCCATAGCGAGTTGCATGTTTTAAGCAGCCATTTACCTGTGTGTTTGCATCTCTGGACCCTACCATTGACTTAATGTAACAATACATGTAATTCATCTAACCAGGCATTTTTCCATTGCCCCACAATCCAATCTTTATGATCCTATTCTCACTGTAATCAGAACTGATGATGCTGATGGCTCAACGCGAAAACATGTAGGACTCATTTGGTGCAGAGCCCCATGTTCAACAACATACACTGCACAGTGTGCTCTGAGAAGCTTGTGCCTGCACCAGCACTGTACTCTGTTGTTAGATATGTCCCAAACTATGGCTCATCCTGCTTTACATAGAGGGCAAGCCTCCGAGTACATGTTCTGTGATAAGGTGTGGATGTCCAACACTTTGTTGCCTATTTGTGGTTTCAGTGCCCTTCAACCATTTTTTCATATATTCTCAAAACTGTAGCATGCAAACAGCTAAACAGATTTGCCATTTCTGAGAGGCATATGGTAATTCTTATTTAGGAACCTTTAAAACAAAATCTCATACTGTGAACAACTATATTTCTCCCTCCCCAAACATCCCTTATTACTGGATGTATATGCGGACAAGAAAAAATTCCTGGATTTCCCTATTAGAAATACACTTTTTTCCAAGTGAAAATACACCATACCCCTTGTGAAAGTGAATTTTTTCCATGTTAAGTGACAATATAGTTTCCCTTGAAGCTGTAAAAGTCATCAATTCTTTGAATAGTGAAGATTTTATATACTGACATAAAACCTCCCAGCACTTTATGTAACAAAAAAAAAAAAAGTTTGGAAAGATCCTTAATGCACATCAACAGTTACACTGCATATTTTTGCATTATGAAAGTATAAACAAGAAGTCCACCAGGAATTCCACCAATTACAGCACGGTACCTTCCGAAGCACTGAAATCTAAATTGCGATGCATTTACGAGGGCCGTTTGGAAAGTCCATGCAAAGTCCAAGAGATGGTACCACCGGCGCGTATCGAGGTCATGTTTAGTTAGTAGCATCTTTGAAAGAACACACACCAAGTTTCAGCAATATTGGTCTATTTCTTTGTGTCTGGCATTCATCCGAATCAAGGAAGTCGAGTGATTGTCAAAAGATGGCTGAAAAAGAATTTCATGTGGTGATTAAACATTACTTTATGAAAGGCAAAACACCTCAGGAGACTAAAGAGAAGCTTGATAAACATTATGGTGACTCTGCACCTTCTATTAGAACAATTTATAAATGGTTTCAAAATTTTCGGAGTGGCCATATTGGCACAAGTGGTGCTGAACATTCTGGATGCCCTGTGCAGGTCACGACTCCAGAAATCATTGATAAAAACCACGATATGGTGATGGATGACAGAAGAATTAAGGTGCGTGAGATTGCTAGTACTGTGGGCATCTCGAATGACTGGGTACATAATATTTTGCATATACATTTTGACATGAGAAAGCTATCTGCAAAACAGGTTCCACGATTGCTCACACTTTACCAAAAATGGATTCGTGTGAAGTGTTGCAAGGATGGTTTGCAGCTGTTCAGGAAGAATCCGCAGGACTAAGTGTCATTTTGCCATTGTAGATGAAACATGGATACATTACTACACTCCTGAGACCAAACAACAATCTAAACAACAGGTTACCAAGGGAGAATCTGCACCAAAAAAGGCAAAGACCATTCCTTTGGCTGGAAAGGTTATGGCGACTGTCTTTTGGGATTCGCAAGGGATAATCCTCCTCCACTATCTGGAAAAGGGTAAAACTATTACAGGTGCATATTATTCATCATTATTGGTTGGACCGTAAAAAAGTCATTTTCCATCACAACAATGCACCAGCACACACCTCAGCAGTTGTGGTCGCAAAATTAATGGAAATAGGATTCCAACTCGTTTCATATCCCCCCTATTTTCCAGACTTGGCTCCCACGGACAACTATTTGTTCCCCAATTTGAAGAAATGGCTAGCGGAGCAAAGATTTTATTCAAACGAGGAGGTGACTGCAGCAACTAATAGCTATTTTGCAGACTTGGACAATTCCTATTATTCGGAAGGGATGAACAAATCAGAACAGCATTGGACGAAGTGTATAAGTATAAACGGAGACTATGTCAAAAAATAAAAAAGGTTTACCCCAAACACACAAGTAGTTTTTATTTTTGCATGGACTTTTCAAATGCCCTCGTATGTCAGCCATCATAGACCATGTCACTTGATCTCACCAGCCAATGACAGCAGGTATTCAGAACATAAGACAAGTGATGTAGTCCGCCAATAGCAATACCACTGTTAAGTAGTGCAAACACTCAGATACGTGAAGTTAATGGTTTAAATTAATATACATGAAGCATAGCTACAAGCTAAGCTTTCACATACAATATTGGCCATCAAAAAAAAATTTTTCTGAGAGTGTGATTAGGCAGGTCCCAAGAACGCAGATTAAATTGGAGCAGCTGAATATTTCTGACAAGCATGATTATGAATTTCACTATTGCGCACTAAACATTTTGTGCGTTACCTGGCTGAATACATGTTCCACCAAGCACTCCAACTTTTCCATAGAAAAGCCAATTATGTTTGCAATTGCTCAAGAACTCACTTTGCACTTAGTTATACTCTTTGCCAACATTATTGCATAATTTGTAATCCATGAGAGAACTAATATAAATATGAAAAATTAGTCTTGAAACCTGGTCTTTCTTGATGTCTGTGCTACCGTTTAAGGTATATCAAACACAAATGTGCCAGTACAATATTAAATAAAGGCATAAATGGCTGGTCTTCTGGGACTGAAATTTTTCTTAGGGGCTGGTCCTCAGAGTTAATTCTTGAATGAGAATCTAATATTCTGCAATTTAAGAAATTCATTGGACAGTCTCACTTTTAACACAACTCATCTTTGGTAAAAGGAAATTTACATTGAAAGTAACACTTCTCAAACCACCAATCACAATATTTTCCCACGACCTGTTACAAATGTAAACAGTTGTGATCTCACACTCAAGACAAGGCTCCACAGTGTTTTGTTGTTATAAATGGTGCATTTTCTTTGCAACTGAAGTTTCATTTTGGTGTTATTCTCTCATTTATGTTTTACTATTGCAATATTGTACTGCGGCAGTGAGCTGAAGTAAAGTTCTTTGTTAGAGTTATCTGTTCTTACCAGTCAAAATTACAAAAATTTAAGTGAAAACTAAAATAAGGAAAAATTCCCAGAAGTAAAAAAAAAAAATCCCAGGTGTTTTCCAGATTCTACATCTACATTTATACTCCGCAAGCCACCCAACGGTGTGTGGCGGAGTGCACTTTACGTGCCACTGTCATTACCTCTCTTTCCTGTTCCAGTCTCGTATGGTTCACGGGAAGAACGACTGTCTGAAAGCCTCCGTGCGCGCTCTAATCTCTCTAATTTTACATTCGTGATCTCGTCAGGAGGTATAAGTAGGGGGAAGCAATATATTCGATACCTCATCCAGAAACGCACCCTCTCGAAACCTGGCGTGCAAGCTACACCGCGATGCAGAGCGCCTCTCTTGCAGAGTTTGCCACTTGAGTTTGTTACAACATCTCCGTAACGCTATCACGGTTACCAAATAACCCTGTGACGAAACGCGCCGCTCTTCTTTGGATCTTCTCTCTCTCTTCCAGCAAACCGATCTGGTGGATGAAAAAATTCCCAGGTATTTTCTGGATTTCCCGGTTGGCCTGGGGTGTACACACACTGTATTAGAATTTAAATCCACTATCAAGTGACAAAAGCTGTGAAATTTTTACAGTCTTGGTATTTTCTAGTATCATTCACAACAAAGCAGAAAATGCTGTCTAATAATATACATACCCACGTCATGAATGGGATATGTGTTTGTGTACCTTGCTTTGCCTTCTTTAAGGCAGTTACTTTAATCCCAAATTCATAATCAAGGACCTTTTAAATATGATCTTATGTGTGTTCTCTGCATGCTAACATAGTCCTGCAACGCAAATCAATGATTGCGACTACCTTCATATACAACATTACAACCCACTTAACATTCACAAAGCACTGATGGAAGTGGGTATATGTAAACAGTATATTTATGGTGAGGCCATGATGCCCCACTGATGCACAAGCATGCTCAAAGTGCCATCATATCAAGATCATTTGTCAAGATAAAGAACCATGATGCTGAAAATCATCTAAAACTGGAGGTCACTATTTTCCTAGGAGTGAAAGCAATACTGCAGCCTAAATATTGTAAAGTATTATGAAGTGTTTACAGTTTCTTGTTCGTGGTGCACAAGTGGAAGGTTTGATTCAGACTCGCCAGTACTGGTCACAAAATATTTGAGATTTTTAACAAATTCTTGAAACTTTTTGTTAAAAAAATATTGGAATGTTTTGCGAAAATTCTGTTTCGTACCAACAGCAGTGCTGAGGAGGCAGTTCAGCTCTGTCTGTGCTCTGCTTTGTACTCATACACTATGTGATCATAAGTATCCGGACACCCCCAAAAACATACTTTTCATATTAGGTGCATTGCACTGCCACCTACTGCCAGGTACTCCATATCAGCGATCTTAGTAGTCATTAGACATGATGAGAGAGGAGAATGGGGTGCTCCGTGGAACTCGCAGACTTTGAATGTGGTCAGATGATTGGGTGTCACTTGTGTCATACGTCTGTACACGAGATTTTCACACTCGTGAACATCTCTAGGTCCACTGTTACCGATGTGATAGTGAAGTGGAAACATGAAGGGACACATACAGGACAAAAGTGCACAGGCTCACCTCATGACTTGACTGACAGACCACCGACAGTTGAAGAGGGTCGTAGTGTGTAATAGGCAGACTTCTATCCAGACCATCACACAGGAATTATAAACTGCATCAGGATTCACTGCAAGCACTATGGCAGTTAGGCAGGTGAGAAAACTTGGATTTCACGGATGAGCGGCTGCTCATAAGCCACACATCATGCCAGTATATGGCAAATGATGCCTTGCTTGGTGTGAGGAGCATAAACACTGGACGACTGAATAGTGGAAAAACGTTCTGTGAAGTGACGAATCATGTTATGCAATGTGGCTACACAATGGCAGGGCATGGATATGGGGATTTCCCGGTGAACGTCATCTGCCAAGGTGTGTAGTGCCAACAGTAAAATTCGGAGGCGGTGGTGTTATGGTGTGGTCATATTTTTCATTGGGGGGGGCTTGTACCCCATGTTTTGTGTGGCACTATCGCAGCACAGACCGACACTGATGTTTTATGCACCTTCTTGCTTCCCACTATTGAAGAGCAATTCGGTGATGGCAATTGCATCTTTCAACACGATCAAGCACCTGTTCATAATGCACAGCCTGTGCCGGAGTGATAACATGACAATAACATCCCTGTAATGGACTGATCTGCACAGAGTCCTAACCTGAATTCTATAGAAAACCTTTGGCATGTTTTGGAATGCCAACTTCATGCCAGGCCTCATTAACCGACATCGATACCTCTCCTCAGTGCAGCACTCTGTGAAGAATGGACTGCCATTCCCCAAGAAACCTTGCAGCACCTGACTGACCGTATGCATGTGAGAGTGGAAGCTGTCATCAAGTCTACAGGTGGGCCAACACCATACCGAATTCCAGCATTACCAATGGAGGGCGCCACAAACTTGTAAGTCATTTTCAGCCAGCTGTCTGGATACTTTTGATCACATAGTGTACAATGAACCTGCTTTCAGTATTTGGTTTTGCTCATACTCAGTATCAGTCCTGTTGGCCAAGTTACAATATCAATGAAAAAGCACATTCATATTCAGTAGATGTAATGAGGTCACAAATCGAAACACACACATCTTTTTAAGTATTCTATAAAATTAGTGGAATGTACCACTATTCATATCTGCAGTAGGATACTACATGTGCATCCTGGATAACGCTACACGAGTCAGCACAACTGGCATTAAACCATCACCGAGATCTCCTCACACTTACACCACATATCACAGCATGATTTGAACCAGTGAATCTTCCACGTGACTAGGAAGCTCAGAGTCTCACTATAAGTTTGTCACTTTAATATGGAGAAAATATGACAACTGAATGTCAAATCTTACAAAACATTTTAAGTGATAATGATATCAGTTCTAGCTTTATCCCTGTTAGGTTTCTTAAATTTTTAATTGACGAAACTCAACTGGACTGGCAAAGTAGTGTTGTTCATATGTACTTTATGGTCATCAGATAATGGGCTAATCTCAAAACACGCCGTGAAGAAAAAAAAACAACCCTCTGAATATTTTTGAGCAAACTAACAGTTTTTTTTAAAATCTATTTCATGATTACTGTGATACTGACTGTATTCATCTTTGAGGATTTTCAATCCAATTTAGATACCACCCTAGTCGTCATACAGGAAGCACATGTTTAATCAGCAGAAAACTTTCTCTCAAGGGGCAAAATATCTGAGATCAAATACTGAAAATGCATCTCTCACGGCCACTTCCACTGACAAATTTCATGAAGCATTTGTGAAGATTGGTGAAATCGCTACCATTAATGCCTACAAATCTCCTGCTTGCAACCGGCTAAAAAATGTGTTAAACACTCGTCCCCATGCTACAGTCTATCTCAGAGAGTTCAACAGTCACCACCATTGCCGGAAGTACAAAGAAAAAGATGAAAATGGTGATGCTTTGATTGACAGGACTGAGGAGAAACCCACACACGTTGTGTTTGACACTGAAGATTGAGGTACGTTCTGATCAGCAGCCTAGCAGCAGGAGTACAGTCCTGACATCTTATCGGTATCCCAGTAATATGATCTTTTCTGCGAGCTAGATGGAATTTCAAAAGAGGTGACGGGGAGGCTTCCTCCACTACCTTTAACAAGTGCACGAGATAAACGTCATGAAATAAGAACTATCAGAGGTTTGCTGAGGCAGTTATCAGTAAAGTTAAAGACGACACTACGGAAGCAATACATCTACGGTTGCACTGTTGAGTGTGAGAACTTTTATAAGGAATTCCCGAAAAGTGGAGACATGACATAGTAGATGAATTACTTCACAATATTGATACTGTGACACACAAAAAGTGGGCAGAGATGTTTAAGGCTTGGATTTTAAAATGTCAAGTACAAAAATTTGGTCCTCACTAAGGATGCTACGGGGAATGTGTATGTGACTTTGTGTCACCAAATCAAGTCACTAGCCTCATCGTCTCAACCTCAAGAGCTCAAGACTGAAAGCATACAATCACAGTTAAAAAAGAGCTAAAGACCATTAATGCAGCCTGCAACACAGAAACCACATACTAGGTCCCCTTCAGCTGTTTCAGCATGCTGCAAACAGCATATCCAGACACACTGGGATGCTGATGGCATTGAAGCAGAGGATGACGCGGGTAAAGCTGAAATAATAAAAACCTTTTTCCAAAGCTGTTTCACAGAGGAAGACCGCACTGCAGTTCCTTCTCCAAATTCTCGTAGAAACGAAAAAATGGCTGACATCGAAATAAGTGACCAAGGAATAGAAAAGCAACTGGAATCACTCAACAGAGGAAAGTCCACTGGACCTGACGGGATACCAATTCGATTCTACACAGAGTACTCGAAAGAACTTGCCCCCCATTCTAACAGCCGTGTACTGCAAGTCTCTGGAGGAATGTAAGGTTCCAAATGATTGAAAAAGAGCACAGGTAGTCCCAGTCTTCAAGAAGGGTCGTCGAGCAGACGCGCCAAACTATAGACCTATATCTTTGTCGTCGATCTGTTGTAGAATTTAGAACATGTTTTTTGCTCGAGTATCATGACGTTTTTGCAAACCCAGAATCTACTCTGTAGGAATCAACATGGATTCCGGAAACAGCGATCATGTGAGACCCAACTCGCTTTATTTGTTCATGAGACCCAGAAAATATTAGATACAGGCTCCCAGGTAGATGCTATTTTCCTTGACTTCCGGAAGGCGTTCAATACAGTTCCGCACTGTCGCCTGATAAACAAAGTAAGAGCCTACGGAATATCAGACCAGTTGAGTGACTGGATTGAAGAGTTTTTAGCAAACAGAACACAGCATGTTGTTATCAATGGAGAGACGTCTACAGACGTTAAAGTAACCTCTGGCGTGCCACAGTGGAGTGTTAGGGAACCATTGCTTTTCACAATATATATAAATGACCTAGTAGATAGTGTCGAAAGTTCCATGCGGCTTTTCGCTGATGATGCTGTAGTATACAGAGAAGTTGCAGCATTAGAAAATTGTAGCGAAATGCAGGAAGATCTGCAGCGGATTGGCACTTGGTGCAGGGAGTGGCAACTGACCCTTAACATAGACAAATGTAATGTATTGTGAATACTTAGAAAGAAGGATCCTTTATTGTATGATTATATGATAGCGGAACAAACACTGGTAGCAGTTACTTCTGTAAAATATCTGGGAGTATGCATGCAGAACGATTTGAAGTGGAATGATCATATAAAATTAATTGTTGGTAAGGCGGGTACCAGGTTGAGATTCATTGGGAGACTCCTTAGAAAATGTAGTCCATCAACAAAGGAGGTGGTTTACAAAACACTCGTTCGACCTATACTTGAGTATTGCTCATCAGTGTGGGGTCCATACCAGATCGAGTTGACGAAGGAGATAGAGAAGATCCAAAGAAGAGCGGCGCGTTTAGTCACAGGGTTGTTTGGTAACTGTGATAGCGTTACGGAGATGTTTAACAAACTCTACAAAAGAGGCGCTCTGCTTCGCGGTGTACCTTGCTCGCCAGGTTTCAAGAGGGTGCGTTTCTGGATGAGGTATCGAATATATTGCTTCCCCCTACTTATACCTCCCAACGAGATCACAAATTTAAAATCAGAGAGATTAGAGCGCGCACGGAGGCTTTCAGACAGTCGTTCTTCCCTCGAACCATACGCGACTGGAACAGGAAAGGGAGGTAATGACAGTGACACGTAAAGTGGCCTCCGCCACACACCGTTGGGTGGCTTGCGGAGTATAGATGTAGATGTAGAAGAAACCACAGCAGCTCTTCAAGAAATCTGGAAAGTTGTGGTAAGTTCCTATGGGACCAAACTCCTGAGGCCATCGGTCGTTAGGCTTACACACTACTTAATCTAACTTACAGTAAGGTCAAACACACACACACACACACACACACACACACACACACACACACACACACACATCCCTGAGGGAGGACTCGAACCTCCGATGGGAGAGCCATGCGAACCGCAGCAAGGTGCATCAGATTGCGCGGCTACCTTGTGCGGCAGCTCTTCAAGAAGCGAAACTGGGAAAAGCCCTTGGTTTCGATGGCATCCATACCTAATTCCTCATATTTTAGTAACTATACAGAAAAGTGGTTTGCCAGATTTTTCCCTGATGTCTTGCACACAAGCAATGCTCTCCACCAACTCAAGAAAGCCAAGATCATCACCATCTTAAAACCAGGAAAAATAAATGATTCCTCACAAAAGTATAGACCAACTGCACTGCTCAACATGATTAACAAGTTTTTGTAAAGATTAAATATCTCTAAGCTGATCCTGTTATAGAGGAATTGGGAAATGCTTTTGCCATTGAAGATTGTAACCCAGTGCACAAAGACAGAAGTCTCTACATTCCACCTTGACAACTTATTAGCCAACAGAGAACTCCGTATTTGTTTTGAGACCAAACTACTATATCACAATAAAAATCCAAAATATTTATGTGTCAGCTTGGATAGATCACTGAGCTTCATGTATCAACTATCAAACACAGCTGCCAAACTCTAACTCTCAAATCTTGCATGTGCTGGCACTTCATGGGGATTCTCAGGCAGTACACTATGGACTTCAGCTTTAGGTCTTGTCCGTCTGGTAGCACAATACTGTTAACGGGTTTGACTCAACAGTTCTCACACTAGTCACATCACTGTCCAACTACAACTGTGCCCCTTTTAATAGACACAACAGAGGCAACCACAATCTACTGGCAACGCACACTAAACAATATAGCTCCTTCCCATCTGAGATGCAAGAAATCACTTATCAGAGAAGGCAAGAAAGGTTGAGCTACCCTCCTCTACAGTAGTGGAAATCTGTAAAGGCAGGGTTCCTATGAAAGTAATTTACAATGTCTGAAGTAACATTTCATGAATTTATTATGCACATAGTAGATACATATTAGACATACAAAATCATTATGGAATTACACAGTTTCTTTCATAACACAAGTAACAAAATAAGGTGTTCGCATTTCTTGGATGGAAATCTGTATAAAGGCACTCACTGACCTGTTGTACTATTGCATTGTTATTACCTTTTCTGACTTCTGTTCTTTCTAATTATCTCTAAAAATCTCTTCGGCATTGATTTTGTTAGTTTGTAGTTCTTGAAGTGAAATTGTTGCTCATTCTTCTCGTATCACTGTTTTCAGCTAAAATGTGGCCTCAAATTGCCTTCCATTGTAACAAACACAACGTGGATGTATTCCCCAAGGTTTTCCACGAGGTTCACATCTGGGCATGAATGCAGGTCACAGCAATTTATTGATATCTTTATCTCCAACCTACTTTTTGGTTGTAGTACAAACATCCACAGACGCATTATCTTGTTGAAACATTAGGCTTTCATCCACTGAGTCCTCATACACTCTAATCACTTCTGTCTCCAACATCTTAGTGTACATGTTAGAATTCACTATTAACTTTTAGCGGAGAATGCTGCCAAAACCGTAACTCTTTCGCCATCAAAATTTCTGCTCATTCTTACCCACTACTCTGTTCTTAGGCCACGCCAATAATATTGAAATCCACCCACCCATCTAAATTAAACTACTACTTATCACTGAATATCACTTTCTCTCATTCTGAAGTCCATGACATATGTTTTTCAGGAAACTCCAACCTAGTCTGTTTATGTTTGGGTGTTAGAGCAAATTTCTACAGTTGTTTCTTGAATGCTAAATATTTGTCAAGTGACCAAATTTGTCATACATGTCTGGCAGTTACAGATCACTGTAAATCAGCAAGTTGAGAAGAGTAACAGTCTGTGGCCCTTGCTATGCCCAAAAGTAGCTGTTTCTATGCATCAAATAATTTTCTACTTTGCCCATACATCCCGTTCTGTCCGTATCATGTATCCAATCTAACAAAATTATCAATCACCATACTTGAATAGTTCCACTTCTTGGTGATTTGACAAACAGAGTTCCAATTCATTGTGTGCACTGATTTTTACTTTTTCCATCACATGACAACTGTTTTCCGTGTGGCATTGTCACAATCATGGTTTATGTACATAACACACCCTGGTATACTACTGACATCAAACGCAATACCATCTGACTGCATTTGTTGGTATACTGGCTCTCATACTATTGCATATACACTGTGCACAAAGTACTCCAACTGACAATGTTAATTTTCCTATAAATACCCATGCCTTTATACAGATTTCTACTACTATACAAATCCGTCATGACATCCCCAACAGTGAGAGAACCACACTGCACTCTAGAGATCCACCCCTAAAGAGTACAAGAATTAGATGAATAGATGTACATGCATTCAGGCTAAATGATTGCTGGATAGAGCAGTGGGGCAAAGAGGCACCTCCTGCTGTCTGTAATATGCCTGGCCTCAGCACACCACACCACTTTGGAGTCAACAAGCCTCGAAAAATCTTGGCTACTCTAAATAGTGTATGAGCAAATTGTCATTCATCTGGCTGTAGTTGTGTTTCTGTATTCAGTGAACAGTGAAACCCTACTTATACACTTTTCAAAAAAGTAGTGTAAAATACAAGAAAATGTAAAATGTGGGAAATAACATATCAAGCTGTAAAAGTTATGTATATGATACCCCTTTGCATTTTCACACTTAATGTGCAGTATATGTACATAATATGCATCAAAATAATTGTCAGAGACTTTTTTATTATCTACTAAAGGTTTATTTCTAATAAAAATCGTTGATGTAACTGAAGCTAATAAACTGTGTAGGAACTAGAAATGTTAGACTCAATTTCACACATCATAACTAATGTTTCTGAAAAGCATGCAGCTGTCATTCATTATTTAAATGATGAAACACTGCACAAGTTACATATTATTTCATGCGTATCATGTTACATTTCAAGATTTTTTTTTCATTGTCAAGTGTTTATATTTACAAAAGTATTTTGTGTGGTGTTTGTGTATGTGTTGTTCTGCATCTCTTGCACTGTAGTCATCTTTTTCAAGTTATCAGTTACGTAGAAAACCACACAAACACAAACTATCATTCACATTGTTTGTTTGTGTAACATCACAAAAAATACATATGTAAATACTGTACTTGGCAATGAGAATATATTCTCAAAATACATTATGGTCAGCATGAAAAAAATATGTAATTGGCATTGTTTAAACCAAAAACATTTGAGCAATGCAAAGTGAGTGAAGGTGTCAATTAGTGTTACAAGCAGCCAAATGACAAATCACGCTGAATACTGTTCAACATCACAACAATCACGAAACTGCACATAGACACCAGAGACAGTTTGTAAATCGTTGTGATTGGTCATATCTTTATTCAAACGAACATAATTACTCCCATCAGGTGCCATGCCAAGTAGAGCTTGGCATTGGCAGGAGATAGGGAACAGACTGCTCCTATTTTCACATGTTTACTGGTTCAAATCCGCTAAGCAGAGCACCTTGGTGTCAAGAAACTTAACCACATAATCTTTGTAAACACTACCTGATGGCCATCATCATGTCAGCATCATTTTACATCAATTTTTTTCTCCACGAACATTTTTTTCATAAAGCGTAAATCACAGGAAGATTATAAATACGTTGATGCAAAGTCAGGTGTAAATTAACATTGTGGACCAAGAAAATTTGATGCAAGTGATAAATAATATTGTAAACGGTGAGAAACCATTAATGCCGGGAATATAAAATTGGGGTTATACTGGATTTTGTGAATGTATATATTTTATGTATTTGACTAGTTTCTTTCTTTATACATGAATTGTACATCTTACATGGATTCTTCTTAATGTCTACAATAGAGACTACTTATATATTATTAATTCGCGTGATGTATGTACTACGCCATAAGCTAAATAATAAATCAGTGCTCATCATAATATAAAAATTTATTTGCATGCATAATATAATAGAATTCTTGAAGAAAAAGGATTGCATCAGAAAATACAGAAAATCATTCAGCAGAGATTAACAAATACAACATCCAAAGTGAAATTTATAGGAAAACTTTCAAAACCATTCAAGATAAAAACTGGGGTTAGACAAGCTGATGTTTTTCAATGTAGTTCTATATAGAGTGATGGAAGAATGGGAAAAGAAACTTTAAGAAAATTGCTGGAAACAAATTTCATTATGGAAAAAACCGCAACCCTACAAATCCCCTTCTCAGGTTTTGCGGATGATCTCACAAAACTGGCAGATTCTTGTGAGATGGCTATAAAACAGATAGAAACTCTAAAAGAATGTGCAGAGAAAGTTGGCCTGCAAATATCATTTGAAAAGACAGTGTTTACAACAGAAAATAAGGAATTTTCAAATTACAAACTCTATCTCTGAAAAATATGCACAACAAGAAAGAATACAAAAAGCTCATTAAGGTTTAGAATTAGTGCAAAACCTCTGTAATAAAAAATGCTTATCTTTAAATGCCAAAATCAGACATTAAAAACAGTAATTAAACCATCAATGTTATATACCAGTAAAAGCTCGGTACTAAACAGGAAAACTGATACAGAAAATCTAAAGAATGAAAAAAGAAAAATAATTAGGAGAATTTTGGGACCAAGATGGACTGAGAATATATATAGACTACAGGAAACGTCCAAAATTGAAGAATATTCCGACACAGAGACAGACATGAGGAAAACACACCTCAAATTCTATGGCCACATAATGAGGCTTCCTGAACACAGACTAACAAAAAGAATACTAAAGTACATAGTTCCCTTACTAATGGAGGAGAATGGATCCAAAATGTTAGAAAAGACTTGGAATCACCAAAATCAGCAAAGAAGAAATAGACATCAGGAACAATTTTAGAATAAAAGTACAAAAATGGGAGGTTAAACCAGAGCCAAAAGCCTGAAGAACCATAACAAAATGGAGCGAAGAAAGAGCTAAATTCTCACAAACAATGAAAAACTAGTGGCAAATCAGAAGAACAAGAAGAACAGAAAATGGACTATCTTTACTTAGCGTCTTCCACTCTGGGAGCTTTGCGACTAATAATAATAATAATAATAATAGAATAAACAGCATACTTTGAGGGCAAGTGCAAAAACATAATAATAGTCGCAAGATTTGGCAGATCTGAGGCAGTAGTTAGTAATTTTACAAACACTGTTCTATTCATTAACAGAAATCAGAAAAATTGTGCTATGAAAATGTAATGTTTTTTCTTGTTAACTATAGGCAAGAAAGTACTTATATTTATTCAGCAAACATCATTAAAAATTTCTGGAAAGAAAGTGAGACCAAATAAGTAGGATATAAACAAAGAATTAAGTGTGAAGCATGAATTCACTTTCAACCACACTAAGTAAAAATACACAAGTAAAATAAAACATGTTCTCACCTCATGCTCCAACATGGCATACTCTCCTTCCGTGTTTTGCCTTACAATTAGGATATCAACTCCCTTCTGCCTTGTGGGAATACCAGGATAAGATTTGCAGTGGAGTACGTTCACATACAGATCCAATTCATTTCGCAAAGCCACATTTCGTGATATTACAGCTCGATTCATACTGCCAGTTTCAATGTTACCTACACATTTAGAGAAATTGTTCTTACCACTAAAATTTGTATCTAAAATGACAATATAAAATATTTAATTTGAAAAATAAATTGCCACTTGTGATGTTACTAACTGGGCAGAGCTACTGACTGGGCAAAAGTTACTGACAGGGCAAGGCTACTGACAAATAAAATGCTGAGAAAAGAAATTGACAAAACAAAGGAAAATGGGAGAAGCAAAGCATGCAGGTCAAGTTATGAGTATTTTTACAATTCAATATAATCAGAAATCATTTCATAGGTGTGTGTAGAAATGATACTGTGAGTATAAAAGATAAAGTTAAATATCACATAACAAACAGCTAGCTGTAGCTGAGGCTACTTGTTTACAATAACATTTCCATCACATATTACATTTTCTTTAATTAATGTGCTTTTAAATAAATGAGCAAAGATCTATTTGACAACTTGTACGTTCATATCACACTCTATTCATATTTCCACTATTTACTATATGAATCATTGATTGCTGATTAAAAAATTCAGTACTGCTTTTTTCAAGATTGTACCCATACTATGATTTAGCTCAAAATTATTTCCTCCTATACCTCTGCCTAGTATGCACACCATAAAAAGATTTTTGGTCATATATTATGGAATAAAAATTAATGTTTGGACACTTTAAAACTGACAACAGCACTATTAAAGTCAATATGCTAAACTGTTTTCAAAACTTTTCTTCATAATAAAAATTATTAATTTTTATTTGCAACACCACTCCACGACATTGAATAAAAACACTTTTACGAGGCATATTGCCAATGAATTCCTATATTTAAAAGTCAATATGATTTCGGCTCCAATAGAATATTTATTTAATTCTACAGAAAACATCTGGTTACGGATAGGCGCAGACACATTTACATAGAAAATGTGCCATTTATTACATTACATGTAAAAATGTGGTAAGCAAGGACACAAACACACAATAAAAGTGTCCATGAACATTTAAAAAAGGGCTGCAAATAATATACTGACATACTAGGAAAGCAAAGAAACTAGGGCCTCAGGTGAAAGAAGCGAATCAGAACCTTGTCAAGTGTGTGAACAATAAAGATGATACAGGAAAGCAAAAATCCATCCAGCAAGAAAACAAGAACAAGATGTGTGTTCTTGTAATACAAAAAAGCAAGATTGAGTCAGAATAGAGAAATAATTGAAAAAGAGGAAATAGTGCAAGAAGGGAAGGCAGTAGTGTAATAGTGTGCCATAGATGGCTGAAACAATCAGATACATAAATAACTAGTCAAAGAGGAGATATGAAACAGAATAATAACATCAGTAAGAGTGATTTTATTTCCTTAAGAGAGGAGTATAATTTTTTACCATTTATGTGGTTAAAAAAAGTTTTCTGCCATCAGCGAATATCAGTGGGCACAGCGAATGAAAGAATGAGCATTATAGAAGTAAACAAGGAACCTTACCATGAAATGAAAAAAAAACAACATCCAAACTAAAGGCAGGCAGTCTGAAAATCCACATTGGTGAAATCAAAATATCCTGATGGGTAACACAATCCGGTATAGCTTCACCTTGTGTATTTTAACAACATAGGCCCCCCCATAGCATGTTGTCCATAATGGTTGAAAAAATGTATTGACCTCTTAGAGACAAAAAATAATCTTGAGCAAATAGGGAGCATCATAATAGATATAGGTATTAGTGACCACGACGTCATCATAGTGACACCGAGTACTGTAACATCCAAAAGCACCAAAATGAATCTATTTAAAAATCAGATAAAAATTCTACTTGATTGCCCTCCTAAGAGATAGTCTTCACACCTTCCAATCTAATTTTGTAAGCATGTATCAGATGTGGTTTGAATAATAATAATAATAATAATAATAATAATAATAACCAGTAGTGATGGCAACTGAAAGAGATATACCAAATTCATAAATGAGAGATGGTACTGATCCTTCAGGCTATACAAGAGAGGTCAGAACATTGTTGTGGAAGCAACAGAAAAAGCATGCTAAATTTAAAAGAACAAAAAATCTCCAAAATTGGTGAAGTTTCACTGAAGCTCAAAACTCAGCGCAGACTTTAATGTAAGATGCTCTTAATAGTTTCCATGTTGAAACTCTTGTCTCAAAACCTGGCATAAAATTGAAAGAGGTTCTCTTCATATAAAAAGTACACCAGCAGCAAGAAACAATCAATACCTTCACTGCACGATAGCAATGGTAACCGCTAAAGCAGAGGTACTGAATGTGGTTTTATAAAATTCCTTCACGAAAGAAGACCTAGTAATTTCCCAAATCCAAATCAAGAACAACTGCCGACATGAATACCTTACAAGTAGATATCCTCTGTGTAGCAATAAAGGCAAGGCCTCTGATCCAGATAGTATACCAGCTAGGTTCCTTTCAGAATATGCTGATAAAATAGCCCCATATTTAGTAGTTGTATAGAACTGCTCACTTAAAAAAATAACTGTACCTACAGACTGTAAAGTTTCCAAGGTCACAAAAATATTCAAGAAAGGAAATATGTACAAGCCACTGAATTACAGCAGAATTTTGGAACCCATACTGTGTTCGAACATCATGAATTACCTCTAACATAAATTATTGACAAATAGCCAATATGGATTCAGAAAATATTGTTCTTGTTAAACACAATTAGCTCTTTATTCACATGAAGTAATGAGTGCCACTGATAGGGAATCTCAAACTGATTTCATATTTTTAGATTTGTCGAAGGCTTTTGATCCTGTTCCTCACAAGCAACTTCAGGCATGTCCTGATCTCCATATATTTTCTGTTTAATGGACAATACTATGAACAAATGGAAGGAGTCACAATGGGCAGCCCACTCTCACCTGTGTTTTTGTATTTGTACAGGGAAAACTTTAAGGAGGAAGCCCTTGGCATCATCCAAATGGAAACTCATTTTTTTTTCTGTTATGTGGATGACACATTTGTCACCTGGTCCCATGGAAAGGAAAAACTCCTTGACTTCCTTACACATCTGAAATCCATACATCCCAACATCAGAGTCACTATGGAGACTGAAGCAGAAAGAAGATTACCATTCCTGGGTGCCATGGTCAAGAAAAGGGCTGATTACACTCTGGGTCATGGTGTGTATCAGAAGAAAACACACAATGACCTGTATTTGCATGCAGACAGCTGCCACCACCATTCAGAGAGGAATGGGGACCTAAAAATAGTAGTACATAGTGCGTACACCATTTCAGATACACAGTTTCTGCTCCAGGAGCTGAAACACCTCAAAACAGTATTCCAAAAAAACTAGACCCTAAATGGCACTTTAGGCATGCTCTCCGCCCCACCTCAACAGTGCAATCTGCGAAAGAAATCGTGGACAAAATGGCAAGTACTGCCTTCATACCCTACATTTGTGCACTATTGGGAAAAATCAGATGTATATTGAAGAAACATCGAATAAAAATTGTTCTTTGCCCACCCAATAAAACATAGCATTATTGGGAAATGTCAAAGATGATTTCGGTTTGCAGAAGGCCGGTGATTACCACATTCCATGTCAATGTGGGAAGACATACACTGGACAGACAGTGTACACCATCTACAATCAATGCCGAGAACACCAGAGGCACTTTTGACTGATGTATCCCAACAAGGGAGCATTCAGAGAACACTGTTTGTCCGAGAATCGTGCGATGGCATACAAACATACAAGGATATTGGTAGAGACTTCCAAGTAATGGGACAGTGTCGTTAGAGGGGTCATAGACATTCACACCAGGAACAATCTTATTAACTGAGACTGAAGCTATAATCTTAGCAAGGTTTGGGAACCAGAACTGAGTTTAGTTAAGACAACTCTCAGTAGGCAAGACAATCGGGCAACCAGGGTGCATAGAGAACTTACATCAACACTATCCCAGACACCAATGCTAGCATCTGCGTGGGCACCGGCATGTGGCCAGGGGTGCAAACCACAGAGGGAGCAGCTCACAGGGGGTTCACTTCGTCAGCACATCTGATGATGGCAACATATACAATCACCAAAATATTGTGCCTGTTGGACACTTATGAACTGGTAGTATATCTGCAGATTGTTCGACCTCTAATCAAATTGCATGCCTACAGAGTATTGACTCAGTTGTGTGATTGGATTCATGATTTCCTGTCAGAAAGGTTACAGTTTGTAGCAACTGATGAAAAGTCATTGAGTAAAATAAGATACCTAGCATTCCCCAGGGAAGTTTTATATGTTCTCTGCTCTTCCTGATTTATATAAATAATCTAGGACACAATCTGAGTAGCCCTCTTAGATTGTTTGGAGATGATGCTGTCATTTACCACCCTGTAAAGCAACCAAGTGATTAAAATCAATTGCAAAATGATTTAGCCAAGCTATCTGTATAGTGTGAAAAGTAGAAATTAATTCTAATTAATGAGAAGTGTGGCGTTACCCACATGCGTACTAAAAGGAGTGTGCTAAATTTCAGTTACATGACAAATCGCACTACTCTAATTCCTGTGAATTCAACCAAATACTTGGGGATTACTGTTATGGATAACTCAAATTGAAATCATCACAGCGATAATGTTGTGGGGAAGGCAAAGCAAAGACTGAGTTTTATTGGCAGTTAGAAGAAGTAAAACATCTACTACAGAAATTACCAACACAGCACTTGTCAATTCTCTGCTGGAGTGGTTCTATGGGATCCACATCAAATAGGACTGACAGATGACATCAAAGAAGTTCAAAGAAAGGTAACTCTTTTGTGTTATAGCACAACAGGAGAGAGACTAAAACAGGTACGGTATATGAATTGGGGTTGCTATCATTAAAACAAAGATCTTTTCATAAAATTTCAATTACTAACTCTCTTCTCCAAATTTGAAAATATTTTTCTGGCACCCGCCTTAACAGGGAGAGATGATCATTGAAAAAAAATCAGAGCGCGCAATCTTTTCGAGAGTGGAACAGTAGAAAAATAGCTTGAAGATGGTTCGATGAACCCTCTATCAGGCACTTAACTGTCAACTGCAGAGCAGTCAATGTAGGTGGTCGTCATGTTGCTGTACAACTCTGCTCCACTCTTTGACAGTGGCCCTCCTGAAAGTATCCAGTGTACGAGGTGGTTTACTGTGACGCCACACTGCAAGTTTTGACCTGTTCCAAGAGTGCTCAGCTGGGTTCATGTCAGCAGATACTGCTGGCCATTCGATTTATTTGATTCATGCCTCCTGGAGGAAGGTGTTCACTAGGTAGACATGATGTGATCATGCACTATTGCCTTGAATGATGACTGCATCATTAAAACATTATCTGTAGGGCCGGACAGTAGGTTGGAGGACTCAGTCCCGATACTGCACAGACCTCTAAATAACCTCAGCAGTGATGAGAGGTGTCTGATATCTGTACATGAAACTGGTTCAAAATATTAATGAGGCATCCCTATGTTGAACCCACAGAACCATGTGCCTCAGACCACAAATTACCTGGTCACTCCACACTAATCTACAACAACCATCAGATATCAGACATATTCTGCACTTGTTGGTGAAGAGAGAATCTGATGTGCCATTCATCTACATCAACAGAAAATTTGCTGTCCACAAATCAGTAGAGATTTAGAAAGCATTAATCACGTGAAACTCAGCTTGTCCTTTTCTCGTGCATATCCAGAGGACTATGGACAAAAGGTAAGAGGCAGAGTCCAGAAAGCATTTGACACGGTGCCCCAATGCAGGCTGTTAACAATGGTCTGAGCATACGGGATTGGTTCTCACATATATGAGAGTGGTTTGAATACTACTTACATATACATTGTCCTAAGCAGTGAGTGTTCACAGAAACAATGGTATCATCAAGAGTGCCCCAGGGAAGTGTAGTAGGACCATTAAGTGTTCTCTATCTACATAAACAATCTGACTTGTAGGGTGAGCAGCAATCTGTGACCGCTGACGATTCTTTAAGTGTATGGGAAACTGTTAACACTGACTGACTGTAGGACGATACAGGATGTCTCACAGATTTACCGTTGGGAGTGATGAATGGCAGCTTGTTCAAAATGTAGAAAAATGCTAGCTAATGGACATGAATAAGGAAAACAATCCTGTATTGTTCAAGTTTAGTATTAGTTGTGTGCACTTTATACAGTCATGTCAACTGAATATTTAGATGTAATGTTGCAAAGCGATGTCAAATGAAGTGAGCAGATAAGTTCAGTAGTAGGAAGGCAAATGGTCGACTTCAGTTTGCCGAGAGAATTCTACGAAAGTGTAGTTCATCTATAAATGAGACCACATATAGAACACCAGTGTGATCCATTCTTGAGTACAGTTCAAATGTTTGGGGATTCTCACCAGACCATTTTAAAGAAAGAAAGAAGCAATTCAGAAGTGTGGCATTACATTTACATTTGACAGTGGCAGATTTAATCAGCATGCAAGTATTATCAAGAGATGCTTCATGAACTCAAACGGAAATTCCTGGAGGAAAGAAATGTTCTTTTTGTAGAATGCTGTTCAGAAAATTTCCAGAACCAGCATCTGCAGTTGACTGCAGTATGATTCTATGACTGCCAACATACTAAGATGTGATATGAAGTAATTCCTTCTGGTGATAAAAATACTAATAACAACCACCCAAAAGTGGAATTACTGCAGATCTTAGGAACAGAGGAGGAAATGACTAGTAGTGGTACTAAGTACTCTCTGTTATGCACACATGGTGACTTGCAGAATATGTATCATTATGAAAGCACTCCAATTTAGCACGTAATCATAACAAAAATTTACCTCTGACAGATTTTTGACCAGAAAAACCCCAAAAAAATAGGGAGCACTGAGTCACAGAAACCCCAGGAACTCTACACAACAGGATTATTTTTAATTTTAATTGTTAATAACCTTCAAGTTCCATGCTTTTAAGAGAAACGAGAAAAATGTTTGTCTAATTTTTTTTTTTTTTTTCATTTTCACAATCTTGATTTTTAAACTAAATTTTACAGTGGTATTTCTTGGAGTCTTTACAGCATCATAAAAAAAAACATAACCAGTACTTAAGAAATTTAAAATTAGTCTGTCTGTATCTACAACACATTTTGCATAAGAATGACTGGACAAGATAAGGGTGAATATCATAGACAAAGAAGATTGGAAAAATCATTTTTCCCAAGTGGAAGCTATTGACGAGTAACAATGTACAGAACCCTATGCCATACATAATATAGTGCCTCATAAAGTATGCATGTGTTAGGAGCCATAAAAAAATGGTATTTACTGTTTCTGAAAATGATGAATTTATTGGTACAATTTTAACTGGGTGCTTTTTGTTATAACTTTTGAGGCTTTGGTGCAGAATTTCTCAGCCAGGATCCACTATTCAATTTTGGGATCTTCTGGACTACTGTTAAAACAATTTTCAGAATTGAGAATTTCACACTCATAAACATTTGCACAATGTTTATGTGGGTACAGCTGTTGATTAGTGTACAGTGTGGTAATAGGCATGGCACTGTGACAAAGCCAGACAAAAAGAATTAAATTTTAAGAAAATGTTACCCGCAGCAGCACGGACACTTAACTTACTGACTCAAGACATCATCATATGTCAATAACATTAACCTGAATCTCTGGGTCTCACTGGATGAACTATATTTGTTGTCTACAATTAAAGTCAGTGATGTGTCAATTACTGAAAACCTATGTTATTCAAAGGTCAGTTAAGATGGTTGCAGAAAGTTTCGACTAGTCAGAGGCGAGGAAAGTTGAAGCTCCAGATCTGTTGCACTTTTGTTATGTTAAAAAAACAAATTTTTATATGGCAATGAAAAGGGTGATGAGCCCTGGAGTGTTTTCTTGAACCTGAGACTACGAGAAAGTCAATGGAAGGGGTTCCCAGATTTTCCAAGAAAGAGGTAACCCATAGGTCTACATATAATAAAAGAAAGATCATATCTTAGTTCATTTGGGATGCACAGGGATTGATTCTTGTGGAATTACTGGATCATGATGGCATAACAAATTTGGGACCATATGTTGTAACTTTAAAGCAGTTTATGCAGGAAGGAACATTTCAATGAAGGATATCACACAATTTTCCTTTGTATGTTCTTCCACCAACCACTACACAGCCAGGTACTTATATCATTCAATTTTTGCCTCCTCCAGACTACTTTCAGAACAAAATTTTCAGAATGGAGAAATAAGTAAAACATGTTAGTGATTTTCTTTGCAGTATAGTTCAGTTTAGAATGAAGTTATCAACATACTGAGTAAATTTAGCTTTTTTTGTAATATAAGGAAGAGACAAAAACACTTCAGTCCAGAACCAAATTTCTTTGACAGGATTTTTAGACTTACAGTTAGATTACAGGAGACCATGTACAGTAATGTATTGGGTGTGCAGTGAATCTTAAGATTACTATTTTTAAATTAAAAAAAAAGGAGGTACGGGAGATACTGAGGTAGCAAGTAACTTTTGAATATGTATTAATTTCTTAGGTTGAGGTCTCACTGTATTTGTGTCTCCTCTTTTACACTATTCGCTTCAATTTATTACTAATGTTTGAAGTATGCTTTTGCAACCCTTTGTGTAGAGAATAAATCACCAAAAGCTTTCAAAAATTTTCTGAAACAATGGGAAGTCAGAAATCAGATTTGAGTGTTTCAAACATGATCAGTAGGTCACTGCCTTACCACCTCTAACATAATCCAATACTAAGATAGCAGAAGACAAGACCCAATTTCAGACAAACTGTCAAACCCTTTTTACTGCTCACAGAAAATGATCAAAAATTATAAAAGCATTCAGACAATTTACCAAAGCTATGTATGTGGGCGTTTCAGTGTCCAAATTATGAAATGGGAATCAGAAATCTGAACTTAAGTAAGACTCTTAAATAAATATAAAAACACACTCAATTTTTGGAGGTAAATATTCTTCTAAATAGGTAACAATTTAAGCAGTCCATTGTATGGCAAAAATGACAGTGGAAACTCCTGACCTGATAGTTATAGAAACTAAATGGTTATTATCCTAGATTTAAATGTTAACCAGCATGATTAATCTGTGAAATACTCAAACATATTTTTTTATTGGTTTGCAATATCTCTAATACTTGAAATTAATAACTGATTACTAAAATGGCTAAGTGCCCAGAATAAATTTTTATCATATTTCAGAAGACAATACATTAAACTCAAGAACGCTTTTAACTACTACTACTACTACTACTACTACTACTACTACTACTACTAATAATAATAATAATAATAATAATAATAATAATAATAACTAAGGAGACTGACACTACATTAAAACCTACTTTATTGTAACTGGAATTCAAGTGGGAGCTTTTCAAGTGAATAGTTTCAAGTGGCACATTTTGTGGCTACTTAAGTTTTACTACTTTACAATATATGTACCTTTTATAGCAACACCATTTCTCCTAATTGAAGTTATTGCGTATTCTAGATCTTCATTACTTTCACTCTTTGGGTTCATTTGCACATCCTCAAAATCGACTGGCACACCACCAACTCTAAAAATGTAAACAACAATTAAAAACAATAAACAACTGTTCACAAAAGCTGACTGTACAGTAATTCTGTTTTACAGTTAATGTGTCCAATCTTCATATGAAAAATGCTAAATATACTGTATTTTATTTGGACTTCAAATATGAGAGTGGTTGTAAAAAAGAAGGGTCACAAAAAGAGAAAAGTCTGAACACTGCAGTAGCTGCATAAACAAAATTCACGGAAAACAGGAATTTTCTTGACATTTATCACTAAAAATTTAAATGTTAATAACAAGCCAAATCAGCCCAAGAAATGTATCTGCACTACATATTAAACCTACTTTCCCACTGGTGAGGACTTCCCAACATCATAACTTCAGTGCTGCTGCATAAGTGACAATCATGTTGTCAATGAACTTTTATTACTGAAATGTTCAGAACCATACTGGTGTCCACTATTGACACTTACAAAAATTTAATTTGAAATATTCCCAAATTTTGTGGGAAAAGTGACATTTTTTATGTTACAATGCTTATGTTATGTTTTAAAAGCACTCAAATTTAATTTTATGCTTATTGTAGTTCACTACTTATAAAAAAAACAGCTGGAATGTTCATAGGCAATGAATTCTAGGAAAATTAAAGGTTGTGCCAAAATGCATTTATTATTACTCTTCATTATTTATTCATATAGTCAATAAACATGACAACAATACTTCCTGAATAATCCTTTGTGAAGTACTAAAGAAAATTGTTTTTACTTCACCGAATTGCAAATTTCACTGGACTTCTGAAGTTAAAAACTTACTTTTACTGTAGTTAATACAAAGTCATATGTGTCATGGGTAGTTAAAACTATCACAGGTAAATTTATGAGGAGAATTTAAATCCAGAGGAGAATTTAAGTCCATTCTTGCACATTATTATCATTCTCCTACAAAGGCTTGGAAAAGTGTAGAGCAAGAGTGGATGAGGTACTGGAGGTAGCAGAATATGCTCATAAATAGAACAGAATGGCCTGCATAGCTTATTGCAAGTGCTGTATAATTAATGAATGTAACAATATGTGCAACACTAAGAACAACTGATCTCTTCCTGAAGTTAGTTAATGGTTTACTCTTTTGGAGTAGAAATGTGAGGTTCACAGAAATGGGGAAGGAGGGGGATTGGGGGTGGGGCAGGACTGCATGCACTTAATATATTCTCATGAAACCATAATTTGAATTCTTTAATTTTCAACTTTATTAAACCCCACAACTCATCAGAGATAATGGAAGCAGCTAAACCATACAGGAAGCCATCACAGCTTGTGTTATGTAACTGCCAATATTTCGGTAGATCACTTGAGTAAAAAATCCTCACTTCTGTTCAATAACACCTGTCTGCAGCAGTTGGAACTTTAGCAAATAACTGGGGTGTAATTTTCATGTGAGCAGTTAAAACGTACACTGGATCTAATACTAATACATATCTTTGAACATTAACAGCAGCAACTCCTACTGAACCAGCTCTCAGCTCCCACAGTGGAAGGAGCAGCGGCAGAAGCAGCAACTACCCATCATTGGTCCAAAAATAAACTGTGCTGTTTATCTCAGCCCTCCCAAAATTTTCACTGTATGTCAAAGCTACGACGACAACATTTTGACGTCTTTTGGGTAACAGATACACAAAGCCAGAAAGCTTTAATTCCCTCATCAGATCCCAATTATTTTGTAAATTATATTCCTAAGTGGGCCATGAGCCAAAAGCACTCCCACCCACATTACTGTTGTCAGTGGTCGATCTTTGCAGCATCCCCAAGAGCATTTTTACTTATCACCTTCTTATAGTTTCTCTTATTTGTGGTGTAGTGCTTGAATAAGCCATGGATAAGGTAGTCCGACAAAGCATATACATCTCAGGAGCCCAATTTATTACATACACTCGGGATCATGTAAGCCTTTGAGTTACCAAAATGAACAGACAGACCTATGTAGGGTCTCAATCAGTATCTTTGTTGGACATATCTGAACAAACAGCACCTTCTTAGTATTATCTTTCACAGCAGTCACCACTGCCACAGTACACAACAACAAAGTTGACCGGATGTACCCTGTTGTACAGAATAGTTTATGGGCTGTTATGCAGTCTTCCAACTTTCTTCAGGTCAAGTATCAATCAGTATCAAGTACAGCATCCTACTACTCTCTAAGTTGCAACTAAGCCTCTGGAAGTCCTAATTGTGTACTGCAATATTCACTGTTCTTGTGTACAGTACATGCCTGCCTAAAAGACAGAACAAAGCTCAGGGCATCCAATAATGCAATAAATCACCACTCACCACTGGAAAGTACAGATAACTCAGCTGAGGACAAACTGAAAACTGGAGACAAAATATGTAGAGGGGAGAAATTTCTCAGCTTGGCACAGTGATAGCACTGAAAATGACAAAATTTCAGTTTTTGTTATGTTGGTTCCTGTCGAATAATAACAGAAGTGCCACTGATCAGTTTTGTTTCCACAACGTGTTGTATAGGGTTCATTCAAATTGACAATCTGTAATACTGTGCTATCATAAAATTATTTGCCATGCAGTTTACTGCAAACAAAAATGTATGCAGATCTGGAGAGGGTTTATAAGGAAGTTCGTACTTCATTATTAACGTCTGAGATGTGGACAATGATATTCAACATGGTTGCACTTTCCTTGAATATGATCTACATTAAGTATATCACAAAACTGCAACCACAGACAAAAACACCAAGGACGTACATAATGCGATATTGTGTCAACAGAAATTATGGTCCAATCTACGTGAAAGGTTTCGTACTGGAAGGATGCGGCATTTGATGAATGCAAAAATGATGTTCTCCACAATACTTTGACCACTTGGATTGGGTTTTTAGTGAAAGCTTAAGACTTTTCCACTTGCTTCCATACATTCACCTTGTCAGCTTAATTAACACATTCGAAGCTGACAGTTCACTCCCAGTGCATGAACTGATGTTTAACAACAAGAATAAGTGTTTTCAATGTGTTAATTTATGATGAAAGAAGGGATGCTAATAAACAGCCTGCAATCATGTTTTAAGTCAGCTGACACAGGAAAATATGCACAAGTCCTACATACAAGGCCTGATGGGATCCCTATCACATTCTATACTGAATTTGTGGTTGAGTTAGCCCCTCTTCTACCTATAATCTATCCTTGATCCCTTGAACAAAAAAATGTGCCAGTTCTTGGAAAAAACCATGGGTCACAACCGTCTGCAAGAAGGGTAGTAGAAGTGATCCACAAAACTACTGCCCCATATCAATTTGTTATAGAATCTTAGAACATATTCTCAGCTTAAACATAATGAGGTATCTCTAACAGACTGAACTCCATGCCAATCAGCATAGATTCTGAAAACATCAGTCAAGGGAACTCAACTTGCACTTTTCTCACATGACATACTGAAGGCTTTGGATTAAGGCAGGCAGGTAGATGAAGTGTTTCATAATTTCCGAAAAGCATTTGACTCTGTACAATTGTATTTACACTTATTGTAAAAGTATGATCATACAGGTATCAATTGATATTTGCAACTGTATCGAGGACTTTTTGGTAGGGAAGACACAGCATGTTATTTTGGATGGAGAGTCATAGTCAGATGTAGAAGTAACTTCAGGTGTGCCGCAAGGAAGTGTGTTGGGGCCCTTGTTGTTTATGTTGTATATTAATGACCTTGTAGACAATATTAATAGCAACCTAAGACTTTTTGCAGATGATGCAGTTATCTATAATGAATAATGTCTGAAAGAAACCACATAAATATTCTGTCAGATCTAGATAAAATTTCAAAGTGGTGCAAAGATTGGTAACTTGCTTTAAACGTTAAAAATTGTAAAACCGTGCACTTCACACAATGAAAAAAACGTAGTATCCCATGACTGTAATATCAATGAGTAGCTGTTGAATTCAGCCAATTCATTCAAATACTTGGGTGTAACACTTTGTGAGGATTTAAAAGATATAAAACACTATGATCACATAGACTCAGTTGTGGGTATAGCACGTGGTCAACTTCGGTTTATTGGTAGAATACTGGGGAAGTGCAATCAGATGCTGAATCAAACATGTTTGGCTGTTAGGAGAGCATCATGAGGTGGTGAACAGTGATGTGTTTAAGCACTGGTTTTTTATTCATTACAGTGTTCCAGGGAGAGCTGAGTGATAATGAAGGATAGCAATTCATGTAACAGGTTCTAGAATATTGTTCAAATGTGTGGGACCTGTACTGAATAGGACTAACAGGGAATATTGAATGTATACAGAGAAGAGCAGCATGAATGGTCACAAGTTAGTTTGATCCATGGGAAAGAGTCACACAAATACTGAAGAAACTGAACTGGCAGACTCTTGAAGATGAACATAAACTATTCCGAGAAAGTCTACTAACAAAGTCTAAAGGACGACTCTAAGAATACACTATACACCCCCCCACCCTATGTATCACTCACATAGGATAACGAGGATAAAATTAGAATAATTACAGTACACACAGAATCATTCAAACAATCATGCTCCATACGTGAATGGAACGAGAAGGAATCCTAATAACTGGCACAATGGGATGTACCACCTGCCATGTACTTCACAGTGGTTTGCAGAATACAGATGTAAATCTAAACAGTGAAGAGAATGTGTGCAATAACATATGGAATGGAAACCTGTGATAAATAAATTAAGTTACAATCACTGTTGTTGTTGTTGTTGTGGTCTTCAGTCCTGAGACTGGTTTGATGCAGCTCTTCATGCTACTCTATCCTGTGCAAGCTTCTTCATCTCCCAGTACCTACTGCAACCTACATCCTTCTGAATCTGCTTAGTGTAGTCATCTCTTTGTCTCCCTCTACGATTTTTACCCTCCACGCTGCCCTCCAATACTAAATTGGTGATCCCTTGGTGCCTCAGAACATGTCCTACCAACCGATCCCTTCTTCTGGTCAAGTTGTGCCACAAACTTCTCTTCTCACCAATCCTATTCAATACTTCCTCATTAGTTATGTGATCTACCCATCTAATCTTCAGCATTCTTCTGTAGCACCACATTTCAAAAGCTTCTATTCTCTTCTTGTCCAAACTATTTATCGTCCATGTTTCACTTCCATACATGGCTACAATCCATACAAATACTTTCAGAAATGACTTCCTGACACTTAAATCTATACTCGATGTTAACAAACTTCTCTTCTTCAGAAACGCTTTCCTTGCCATTGCCAGTCTACATTTTATATCCTCTCCACTTCGACCATCATCAGTTATTTTGCTCCCCAAATAGCAAAACTCCTTTACTACTTCAAGTGTCTCATTTCCTAATCTAATTCCCTCAGCATCACCCGACTTAATTCAACTACATTCCATTATCCTCATTTTGATTTTGTTGATGTTCATCTTATATCCTCCTTTCAAGACACTATCAATTCCATTCAACTGCACTTCAAGATGTAAAGGAAATGAAAATATTGTGATTTAATCGCAGAGGTGCTGAAAAATTGTTCCAGTGACACACCAGAGAAATATCTGGTAAACTTTTTATCTTTGAGAGACATAGGAACAATTTCGCCTTTCGTTTTTTTATTTCTTGTATGAACGACTATTTTTTGTTCTGATGGGCTGGTGGGATGTCGTACTGTCTAATTACTAGTGTGTGTGTGTGTGTGTGTGTGTGTGTGTGTGTGTGTGTGTGTGTGTGTGGTAAAAGAATGAGTTAAAAGACGCAAGATGTGTTTTATATTATTTTCATCGCACAACAAGCCTTATTCCCATGCCTATGGAGTATTTATGTTAAGCAGAGAAGGCGAGTTTTAGATGGAACCGAAGATCTTCAAAACGGCGCTGCTCAACAATAGAGGTACGTGATTGTGCTCTCTACTTTCCTTTCGTGGCCGCTAAAATTACTTCCGATTCGTTTTGCCGAGACATTCAGAACCTGCAATCTTCTTTTTCTTATAAAAATACTAGTCCAATGCAAAAGAAATACTCTTAGATTTAAATAATTGCCATTCTTTTACCCAGGCCACGGGGAATGATATAACGTACGTGCCTCTACTCTGAATGTACGTTCGCAATCTCCGAGTGTGTTACGACAAAATTATTTCACAATGAAAATTTCTCATCAGACCGCAACCACTCGCACGCAAATGTACGTACCCTCTGAATGTATCTAGTCAGTCACGCGCGTTGTTCAAAAGCTTTACTTTTAATGTTCAGTGGATTACATTTCCGAAATTAATTTTTGTTTATGCTGCAAATCGTACTTCATGCGAAGTATTTATTACGTAAGTTTCAGGCTCAATTTAATAAAAAAAAAAGATTCCAAATAATAGAAATAAAGAATAACAATCAAACAAATCAAACCTAAATAAACAGAAAGAGGGAACGTTACAAAGTCCTTTGCTGTCACCGGTGAACCTCAAAGTTTTTATTTCTTCTCCATGGATTTTAATACCTACTCCAAATTTTTCTTTTGTTTCCTTCACTGCTTGCTCAATATACAGATTGAATAACATCGGGGAGAGACTACCACCCTGTCTCACTCCCTTCCCAACCACTGCTTCCCTTTCATGTCCCTCAACTCTTATGACTGCCATCTGGTTTCTGTACAAATTGTAAATAGCCTTTCGCTCCGTGTATTTTACCCCTGCCACCTTCAGAATTTGAAAGAGAGTATTCCAGTCAACATTGTCAAAAGCTTTCTCTAAGTCTACAAATGCTAGAAACGTAGGTTTGCCCTTCCTTAATCTAGCTTCTAAGATAAGTTGTAGGGTCAGTATTGCCTCACGTGTCCCAACATTTCTACGGAATCCAAACTGATCTTCCCTGAGGTCGGCTTCTACCAGTTTTTCCATTCGTCTGTAAAGAATTCGAGTTAGTATTTTGCAGGTGTGACTTATTAAACTGATAGTTCGGTAATTTTCACATCTGTCAACACCTGCTTTCTTTGGGATTGGAATTATTATATTCTTCTTGATGTCTGAGGTTATTTCGCCTGTCTCATACATCTTGCTCACCAGATGGTAGAGTTTTGTCAGGACTGGCTCTCCCAAGGCCATCAGTAGTTCCAATGGAATTTTGTCTACTCCGGAGACCTTGTTTCGACTCAGGTCTTTCAGTGCTCTGTCAAACTCTTCACGCAGTATTGTATCTCCCATTTCATCTTCATCTACATCCTCTTCCATTTCCATAATATTGTCCTCAAGTACATCGCCCTTGTATAGACCCCTCTATATACTCCTTCCACCTTTCTGCTTTCCTTTCTTTGCTTAGAACTGGGTTTCCATCTGAGCTCTTGATGTTAATACAAGTGGTTCTCTTTTCTCCAAAGGTCTCTCTAATTTTACTGTAGGCAGTATCTATCTTACCCCTAGTGAGATAAGCCTCTACATCCTTACATTTGTCCTCTAGCCATCCCTGCTTAGCCATTTTGCACTTCGTGTCGATCTCATTTTTGAGACGTCTGTATTCCTTTTTGTCTGCTTCATTTACTGCATTTTTATATTTTTTGCTTTTATCAATTAAATTCAATATTTCTTCTGTTACTCAAGGATTTCTACTAGCCCTCGTCTTTTTACCTACTTGATCCTCTGCTGCCTTCACTACTTCATCCCTCAAAGCTACCCATTCTTCTCCTACTGTATTTCTTTCCCCCATTCCTGTGAATTGCTCCCTTATGCTCTCCCTGAAACTATGTACAACCTCTGGTTCTTTTAGTTTATCCAGGTCCATCTCCTTAAATTCCCACCTTTTTGCAGTTTCTTCAGTTTTAATCTACAGGTCATAAGCAATAGATTGTGGTCAGAGTCCACATCTGCCCCTGGAAATGTCTTACAATTTAAAACCCGGTTCCTAAATCTCTGTCTTACCATTATATAATCTATCTGAAACCTGTCAGTATTTCCAGGCTTCTTCCATGTATACAGCCTTCTTTTATGATTCTTGAACCAAGTGTTAGCTATGATTAAGTTTTGCTCTGTGCAAAATTCTAAAAGGCGGCTTCCTCTTTCATTTCTTTGCCCCAGTCCATATTCACCTACTACGTTTCCTTCTCTCCCTTTTCCTACTACCGAATTCCAGTCACCCATTACTATTAAATTTTAGTCACCCTTCACTATCACTAAGAAAATATATTTGTAGGATAACTGTCATCAATTTGGACTGCTTCCAGAAGAATGTAGTTCATATCACACTTGTAGCATGTATCCCACATGTCAGAGTAGCAGATATTTTAAATGACAAAATTAACTTCACAACGGACCACCATTCGAGTGACAATTCTGAAATCTTTGGAATTTATATACTGAAGCTATGGCAACAACTACTGCATTCTGCCAGAGATATCTGATAAGGCAGCATCTAGATTAACTTTTCTCAGAAAAATGGCACTATGACAGGAAAGAAAATAATTGTCATCCTATTTAATATCTTTATCAGACCTGGCTCAAGCAATATTGTGTGGGAACGAACATCTAGCTGGCGCTTAGAAGGGCAAGTGGAGACAAAGTGCTGACAGCCAAAAGAAACAATCATTGGTTATCATGCAGGATCATCGCAAAATGGTTTCATTAAATATGCAAAGGTAATATTTACATCCAGCAAAACTGGTAATCAATATGAGGTGGTGTACAGTGATGTGTTTAAACAGTGGTTTTTACTTCATTACAGTGTTCCAGGGAGAGTTGAGTGATAATGAAGGATAAGCACAGTTACAATTCAAAAATGGACATAACCTCTAATTCAAACTACAAGGAGGGAAGATATTACACAGTGGCCGGAAGAGATAAATATTTCTTTTGGACTGCTATGCGAAAGCATGATATGTAGGAGAACGTATGGCATGACAAGCATCTTTATAATGTTTGAAATTGACTGCTTAGTAGCAGAAACTGCATGTAAGGATGCAAAGCTTCCATTTTATCATTGCAAAGCCAAGGTAATAGGAAATATGTTTTGTGCAAATGAAAGGAAATATGGCATCCAGAAATTGCACATTCCAATTAAAGATGTGCAGAATTTACTTGTAGAAGCTATTGATAATGTTACTGTGAAATACTGGATTAAGTTAATAGTCCACATGGAAGAGTCTCAAGAAAATGACTTTCTGAAGGAATGCATCTAGCAAAATTTTGCAGGAACTTTTTTAATAGCTTAAAATGACTCCTTGGACACGGAATATCTGGGTGTAACATTGCACAGCGATATGAGGTGGAACAAGCATGTGAAAACTATGGTACGGAAGGCAAATGGTTGACTTTGACTTATTGCGAGAATTTTAAGAAGAGTGGTTCCCATGTAAAAAAAGGAGACCGAATATAGGATGCTGGTGCAATGTATTCTTGAGTTCTGCTCGAGGATTTGGGATCCATACCAGGTTTGATTGAAGAAAGATATCGAAGAAATTCAGAGAAGGCTGTTAGATTTGTAACTAGGAGGTTTGAACAAACCGCAAGTGTTATAGAGATGCTTCAGCAACTCAAATGGAATCTCTAGAGGGAAGGCGGTGTTCTTTTTGGGAAACACTATTAAGAAAATTTAGAGAACTGGCATTTGAAGCTGACTGCTGAGCAATTCTACTGCCACCAACATACATCATGCATAAGGACCATGACGATAAGATACAAGATATTAGGGCTCATACGGAGGTGTACACACAGTTGTTTTTCCCTCACTCCATTTGCAAGTGTAACAGGAGGGGAAATGACAAGTAGTGGTACAGATACCCTCTCCCACACACCTTACAGTGGTTTGCGGAGTATTGATGCAGATGTAGATGAATAAGAACACAGAAAGGTTAAATAATGGAATTATGGCGGCTGTTTCACTACTGTATGTTTTTAATAACAATTCTTCAGTCATAACAAACTATTTAAAATAAAATGTTGCCTACTTTTGGTTGTAAAATCTTTATTGGCGTATTTAGGTGACCACATATTTCCAAGTGAACATCTTACCACAGTGTTCAATGCTACCTTGTACAAACATCTTCCTTAACCCTTTCCACTCCAATGGCGAGTGGTGCTCTACATTGGAAATCTTGTCTTCCACTCTGATGTCGAGCCTCATTCGACACAATTTTTCATAGGTCTCACATGGTCCATTTTTGATCCTGACTGTACTAAGGCATCAAAGCTGCATAGTACTGCCATTTAGGGAAACCTATGTTGATTCTGTGTCTAACTGTAGCTGTTGTGTTTAGTGAAATGACGATGGAAACCATCCGCCCTTAAATGTTCCAACAAATACCAAACATTACAAACTTTTGTATTGTAATGCTTATCTAAATATATTTGAATGAAGGCACACTTTTTGTCAATAAGTGGCCTTGTTGTTTCCACATAGAGACTCGTGCAATTTTCTGTGGCACTTACATTGTTACTTAAAAATTTTAAACATGTTTTGATAATTAATAAGCAAACCATTAGAGGAAAAAAGTACGCAAGGTCACTAGTAATTTCAGCTAACACTCATGTGATACACGTAAGCAGAGCTGACCTTTTGAAAATTAATGATTTTTTAATTACATAAAAATAACACGTATTTTGTGAGAATATTGACTGAAACTGTTTTTCTTTATGTTATAATCACTTACAATAACAACAATACAAACCATATTTCTAACAAAGGAAAGTTGTCTATTATGAACTCACTTTCCACCTGGACACGTCCTGGTGATTTTTCTGTAACACAGTCACTAAATCTCACACTAAAACTGCTCAATATGTTTAAAATAACAAATTATAGGTGCAAATAAATCACACCAAACCGAACAACAGGGGCATACTATAATCCAAAACCCCATGGTACAGTTGTCGAAAACTTGGCAGGAGGACCGATCAGTAACAGGTCTCAGCAGTTTACAGAAAAGCAACTTTGGATAAAGAACTGAAAATGATGTCACTACCGAGGCTAACCTACTGCACCGATCAGTCTGAATGATATAGAATAGGGCCCCAGACACGGATTTGAGCCGTCGTGGTCCTCCTGAATGTGAATCCAGCGTGCTAACCACTGCGCCACCTCGTTTGGTAAATGAACAGTCACCGCCAAACTGTCGTCCAGAGTAAAGTTGACCACCCTGTGGCAGGAAACACCAATGGACACAAAATGCTTGACTTTGATGGCTGCTTACCAATATGTGCCACCTGTAGCACACCTACTCCTCCTCCCCCCCTCCTTTACCCCAGAATACAATCTTCTCTTCATAAGATCCATCTTCCCCCTATCAACCAACCACTCCATACTGTGTCACATGCAACTTCTCCACCTGCCCCAATTATGTTACCTTACTGCCCCAACCTCCTAGCCATTAGCCACCCTTCCCCTAGACTTCTGCCTCCCTCCCAACAACTTTTTCCACCTCATCTGCTCCCCTGCTCCAACCAACACAACTTGATCAGACTACTGTGGTGGCACACTGTAGACATGTATGTGTATGTGCATTTTGTAGTAGTTAGCACTGGAGGAGAACACTGAAAGCTCAGGAACATTTGAAATCTTTTTCGCATGTCTGTAGAACGATCAACACCTCAACTATACAGTGAATGGTTACATTTATTCCTTTCATTATTTGTAATCCACCCAGAATTTTCTAGTATCATACAAGTGTCAAACATCCTTGTTGACAGTACAGTTTGACAGCAAGGCTTGACATGTTAGATTCTACGCTCACAGGTGCAGGCCTAATGGCTTCAGATTTCTGCTGAATTAGGTCTATGGTGAGACTGTGGATGGAAGAAGCAAAATGTGGAGGGAAGGGTACTATCGACACCTGCCTCTCCAGCCACCAATTTCTCTGCCAGGCTTTCAGACAATGTCCTTCCTTGAGTTAACCAACTACGACAACACACAGAGGTGATACTACACGTAATATGGTGAGATTTTTATTACAAGGATTGTACACTTACAACATCTTTGGTGCTATATTTTACTGCTTTGTAAGTTTGACCATAAAAAGAATTTCACCATTTTTGTGTGTTTGCAGCAACAGAAGTATTGATAAACTTACAACTACTCCATTTAGTGAACAGACATAAAAAGTAAAATTTACCTGAAGACTTGTTTCACGTAATTCATCAACTCTGGGCCTATACCACCACCAGCTAACATTGTCACAGCATGGCGTCCTCCATACTGAGCTATAGGGATGGCATCCTGAGGAGTCCGTGAACAAAAATTGAACAATAGCAGTAATCAAATACAGCACTAGAATAACATTATACACCTACATTCAGAATAGTTTGTGCATTATAGTCTCCATGATGATTTAGCAGGGTGTCCAGCAATTCTAAAAAAAATCCCCTGAGTTTTCCAGAAAGACTTTTGCTTTTTCCAGGGCCGTGTTGCACTTTGTCACTAATCAATTTTGATCAATTTTATGACGGGGGCTATACTCTGAGGAAAAAAGGAAAAAATACCTCAAAATGAACATTGTTCACTTTAACCAAGAAATAAACATACCAGGATCTGAAAATTAAATTAAGTGTAAAATGTAATTTTAATAAAAAAAAATACAGAAAAATTAGAATGAGACTAGGTTTCAAAGATATCTTAGTAAAAAATTGCAGTTTTTACAAAGAGATCTAAGAATAATATTCAAATACTGTTTGAGCAAAATGATTATGGAAGGAATAGCAATAGACTAGACAGATATTTTGTAATGATAGAACTACTGCTTGAAATTAAGAAACCTCTTTCTCAGCATTTTAAATTAGCCCCCCTCCCCCCTTAGCTTTTTTCTATTCACTTTATTCTTTCTCTCATTTTCTTTTGAGGACTTTTCACCATGTGCATTTTGGAAGCTATGTATTAACTGCTTTGTTATAGTTACAGAGATAAAAGCCCTGTTACCTTGACTGCATCAGGAAAAGCACAAAAAGCTGTGAAAGAGGCTTGTCAAATTTTTGACCAGAATAGAGCTGTCAGAGAAATCTTTTCCAAGGCTGGCATTGTCATGGACGAGAATGCAAGCAACCTTGATAAATCTCTTCACATTTTCATTTCCACTCTTGATCACAATGACCATCATTCAGAACTGATTGATGTGAACATGATCCCCATCAAATTCTTTGAGGGTTTCCTTTACTGACACGGTTTCTACTACATTTTGGAACTCATCAGCAATGGCATCAGGCTTGTGACCACCAAAGTGATTTAAGGTAATGTGTCAATGCTATGACCTAAATGTCTTTTCTCATAGGTACCGTTAACTGGCACTTGTGGGTCTAAACTTGGAATGTCCTTCACAACAGAGTATGCCAAGGGTAATTTATCCAAAACTTTGGTTACCACACTCTTCATAAATGTAAGGCACTTATTCCAGAATGCAAAGACATCTTCCTCCCATAGGCCAACAGTTTTTTTTTTTTTTTTTTTTTTTTTTTTTTTACCTGATGTCCACTTTCTGAGGTTGTAACTAATTAATGTTGTCATTCAGATCTATTTTTTAGCTAGTCTGTTTCTATGACCTTTCTGTTTGACAAATTTTCTCCTTATTCTCTGGCCACAGAATGGAGGGAAGTATAGAGAAGTGAAGTTGAGGGGGCACCTGACTGAAATTTAGTCAGAAACTACTCAACCTGGGTGTCCAGTCTCAAAAAAAGGTGAAATGAGCTATCAGCATCTTGTCCCTCAAAGACACACACACTACTTGGTTGCTATGATTCTTAGGATTCCAGTAGTGACCTCAGGTTTCAGTTTTACCTACTTCCGTCCCTATTTACTTTACATGTTTTTAAATAGCCATTAATATTTGCTGAGCCCAGACAAACCATTTTATTTCCCACAATGGTGCAAAACTTCTGCAGTAAAACAGAGGTGCTTGTAATATTTCTGAAATCAGCTTGGTGGAAACAAACATGTTTAATAAATTATATGAAGCTCTCAGAAGCTGAACAAGATTCCAACTATTGTTAATACAACCTGTCCCACGGTATAAAACCATGGGACCCTCTGGATTACCACCTGAATGACTTGCCTTTTCAGATTTACCTTAGATTGGGATGCACCTGTCCAAAATCATCCTAAATCTTTTGCAGCACTTTATCTCAAAAAAACTGAAGTAAGATACCTCCTCAAAACATGGCCCAATGTACTTTTCTAAAGACGCAAAAACAGATCAAACTCTGACACTACCATGTCAGATACAGCAACAACATTCTGTAGTTGTTTAGTGAAAAGTAGCTCTAGTCCAAAACAATGCTATAACTTACTTTTAGCTCTTGAAGCTGCATTTTAGTGGCAATGTTACCGTCTGGGAACATAACTGATAAGAGGTTAACAAGCTTCCAATGTCGTGAGAAGATAGGAGTCTCACAGCAGCCGAAAAACACAAATGGATCTCTGCCTTCATCACAGCATCCCTCTACATGTAATCTAGCATTATCGACCATCAGCCAGAAGTTCCTGCAGTATGTGCTTCATGTGACTACCTCAATAGGACCTGGTTGCTGGGACACACCACAACAGCATGTTGAACTCTAAGCCTGTATCACAGCAGACAAAAATTACATGGATGCCAATTAGGAATACTACTTTTCTTTCCTGAAAGTGGCGATTTTTTGCAACCTGCATTTCTTTCTTTGTTACGAACAACTTCCATCCCATCCCCTCACCTACCATCATAAAATCTTCCTTGTGTGCATGTAATTGAAAGTAGTTCTTATTGACAAAGACCAACAGCAGCATCAGAAATGTTAGCCAGTGACAATATAAATGATGCAAAGAGTTGCTCCCCCCCCCCCTCCCCCCATATGCCCAAGCCAACAACTCCCACAATCCCCAGCCACCCTCTGGCCACCTGCATTTCACTGTTCACATTGTAGGCTTCAGCTCCATGTTAACTAAACCAACAACCACGTGCCAAAGTGCAATGACTGCTTGCTAGTGTTCTAATCACACTATTTTATACTTGCTGCTACAGAGCTGTAATCACACTTATTTGTATACAACGCAATCAGATCAATAGCTGTTGGTACATACAACAGTAATTTTTCAGTATATATCCAAAACAATGTACAGCATGCAAACCTATCATGCCCTAGTATTCCTGGTTAAAAATAAACGGATATGAATAAGTCACAAACTATCCTAAAACATGTGTCTCAGTGACTGCATACTGTTTGCAAACAAGGCAATACTTACATTTGAACATACGTAAATGTAAACTGCACTAATTACTCCACACAGATACTTGCTGGTCACATCATGCCACAAAAGCACAACAACAACAAACTGGGGTAGCAAGGCCAGGTTGCAGCAGCACTCATACAAGCTATTCCATACCAACAACAACAAACTTCCACACAGCTTGTCTGGACTCCACCAGGTTGGGCTGATTGGCTGCTGTATTGGACTGAATGAGGGAAGCGATTGGGAGATGCCAAAACCCAGGTGGAGGTCGGTTGCACAGCATGGATCTGAGGGTGAATGGTGAGAGCAGCATTTCATCAAGCCAAGCAGAAGTAAAGGAAATGTCTCTGCCCAGAATCAAATCAAATACCATGCCTTTTCGAGGGATTTTAGGTAAAACACAAAAATTCCCTTCCCCTATTTTCCTGGATGCTGGACACCCTGTTTATTAGTTTTTGAACACAAATTATCCCAGTTTCCTTTATTTATTTAGTTACTTACAATTTATTTTCAACAAAAATTCTTATCACATTTGTCTGCAGAATCAAAAAAACAAACTGTCTCACATGTAATACAAAGTCTTCAAAATATTTATTTCATGACACCCTGTGTTAATGTATGAGATTGCAGTTCTCATACTTCTGCTTTTAAAACAAGGGGCTGTTACTAAGCAAATTTCTTAACACACAATTCTGTGGTCATTAATACTAAGAGTACGGCTTTTCAAGAAGTGTGTGGTCAAATCCTTGGGAGGAACTGTACATGTAAAATTATCATTAAAAGATTTTCTCAGCTTTACATAGTACATGCACAACTAAAACACTTTCAAGTAAACAAGGCATTATTACGTACTGGTCTAGACTGGGAGAGGCAAAGGAATTTATATTATCAAACTGCAATACTAATTAACAAGTAGTGAATGAATTTTTTTCAATAAAAACAACTTATTTTATTTATATCAATAATACTGTTTTTAATATTATGTTTTTTTTTTACTTGTAATCTCTACAAATAAAGTGCTTTACTTTCTATTCAATGTTCTGCATTTCTCTACCCAATTTAAATTTGCTATGAATACCTTGTAAGACAAATGAAACATGTAAAATACAAGGTGGAATATTGGAGTTAGAATGTAAGGTCACAAAAGCTTATAACCTTGCCACAATAGAATTTAATTTGTCAATGCCTGTCAGAGGCACAGGTTTTAAATGAAAATGGAATGACATTGAAAATGGAATGACATTCCTTGCTGAAGGTGGCTTAATTCGGTACTGCTACAAAGTACTTAACAGAAATTTCAAGTGGTTGGGAGTGGTAGCTTCATGAGAAAGAAGCCCAATGATAGCTACAGGTCCACTTACTTAGCATATTAATGGTATATTGCAGCAGCATTATCAGAAGTACAATTGAACCATTTTATTAGCTATTTATATGCAATGCCAGTGTGACTAGTGATCAGATAATGTTCAACAGCTCATCAAAGGAAGGAAAACTAGAGTTTAATGCCCTGTCAAGAGTGCAGTCATTACAGAAAGCGCACAAAATCTTATTACGAATGGATGAGGAAGGAAATCGACCATGTTCTTTTCAAAGGGACCATCCCAGCACTGGCCTAGAGCAAAACAGAACACACAACCTTAGAATGTCGAGACAGGAAAGTGACCAGAAAAATGGAATTACTGCTTAATTGCAAATAGATCTACATCAGCTCAGGGGTTATAATCACACATTACCAGTGTTGTCAGTGTTAATGTGGCTTCATATAACTTTTAAATTTGAATTCTTCATTTGCGGGGCCACAGTGTCTGCAGCTGCTTTATGGTTACTAAAGGTACTTAAAATACAGGGTGTCAATAAAATCCCTTTACAACTTCAAAATTATATTGCAGTGGCAGTTAGTGTAATATTTTAACAAAATTTCTTTTAATGTAATCACTGTTTAATACAATTTTTATATATACTAACATTTTTCGTTTCAGATACTGTGTTAATGGAAGGAACTGAACCTCTATAAAATGGCCACTCCTCAAGAGAAGGCAAAATGTGTGTCCTGGTTTATTGAGACAAAATCGAATGTTAAGACTCGATGAAACTTCAGAATGAAGGATGGAAGGGGTCCACCATCGCACCCTTCAATCGGTGAATTGCACAAAAAATTTATGGAGAAAGGACATTGTTGGATAAAGAGAAACCATCGATCACATTTTAAACGTCTTCACTCGTTCACCTACGAAGTCCATCCACACTGCTGCCAGACAGTTGCAACTACCACGTTCGACTACACATAAGGTCCTCCACAAGAACTTTTGGTTGTAAGCTTACAAAGTGCAACTATTAGAGACACTTGAGCCAAATGACAAGCCAAAATAGACAGAGTTTGCACTCAATATGCTGGAACACCTTTCGGAGAATGAAGCATTCCTCAAGCAAGTTTGATTCAGTGATGACGCAACTTTTCTTGTTTCTGGGACAGTAATCAGACACAGTGTGAGAATCTGGGGATCTGAACGCCCCATGTGACTAGAGAGCTTCACCGGGATAGTCCAAAAGTGAGTGTGTGGGGTGGAATCATGTGCAACCGAATAACTGGTCCATTTTTCTTCAACGAGTCAACAATTACTGCAGATGCTTACCTCGACCTTCTGACCGAATAAGTAGCACCACAACTGATTGATTTACAACCAAATATACTTTTCCAGCAACATGGTGCACCACCACATTGTTTACTGTGTGTTCATTGGTTCCCCAATGAAACATTTCCAGACAGATGGATTGGGAGGAATGTGCCAAATCCTTGGCCACCGCATTCGCCACATTGCTGACTTGAACAAAGGATTTGTAACGCCATTGCCCCCATTGATGATGCTATGCAACAGCGAACATGGCAAGAAATCGAGTACAGTCTTGTGCTTCGTGTAACTAAAGGCCCCCATACAGAGGTCTATTAAACACTGTCAAAAAAACTTTTATAAGCACTGATTACAATAAAAGGAATGTTGTTAAAATATTTCAACAATTGCCGTTATAATAAAATTTTGAAGTTGTAAAGGGACTTTATGGACACCCTGTATTTCTCTGAATTTCTAAATTTTTGGTAGTTGCAGAGACAGATTTTAAAGACTTAATAAGTTTGGACTGGATGTTATTGATTATACACCTGTTCTAACTGATTTCCTAATCCCCGTACTTTTTTGTTAGTAACCACTCTTGCAATAACAACATTATGGTCAATTACACCAGTCCAATTTTGAAAGTGTCATATCTATTTGATATTAGGACAATTGTAATCATCGCATTCCTTGACCCTAGCTTAATTATACACCTGGCTCATAATTGGAAGAGAAATGCAAATTGTTATCTAGTAAAACAAAAAAAATCCTCATTCTTGTTCTCTAGTTTTCAATACTATCCATCCAGCTGAGGAAATGGAGGGGAAAAAAAGGGAAAGGTGCACCTTATACAACTTAACACTTACCACACGTTTTGCAACTGGCATTTTATGCTGAGCTTCAAAGTCAGTGAGCACTTCTGCCTGTGAACAGTGCAACATCTCTATTGTATACATCATATAGTCAACAAAGGCAGTATCAAGTATAACATACTAGATGCTTGAAATGGTATCATGTTAATAACAATCAATAATTGGATGTACTGTGTTTATGTAATATCCCATACAAAACTTAACTATACACAAAGTAAAATAATAACAAAAACACAAGAAACTATTTGATGCAAAAAAAAGAAAGAAAAGGGGAAAAAAACAACTACACACTGTTGTATGACAAGACCTCGGAATATGCATGTGTGCTGAAGAACTGCCAAACATTTCTAACATACAAATTAATTACATGTACTAAGACATAGTAGAACTGGTACCACATGAAAGAACTCTAACATATTTAGTATGCTGACTAAGGACAATTCCTTAATGGACTCTAAATCTCCGTCTAAATTATGCAGTGCATATTTGGGTTTTTGAGTTATTGGTTTTGGTTCCACTTTTCGGAGTTGTTGTTGGTTGTTTGGTAACAATAATTACAGTTGAGCTATATAGGTCAAGGGAAATGTCTGATTCCTGTGGTTTTGTCAGTGTAGCAGAGTTCTGTGATTTAAAGTTTTTTTGGCTATTATTTGTTTTGGTATGAAGCCACATTTTTTTTTAAATTTTATTGTTGTACATTTAGCTTGTCCCTGCCTTAAACCCACAATTTTCTGAGGTTGTCCCATTAGTTTGATTTTATTTTTGGAGTGAGTCATTATTGTGTAATTTTTTCCTTTTGTTCGCATTTGTTGGTCTGTGTATGTAGTGACGTCACTTCGTATATGCTGGAAGTAGCCATTTCCGCCATATTGACATCATCACGGGTTAAAGCAGATGGGTGGAATAAGACACTTCTGTAATGTATTTATCCGACATCAGCAGATGCCCACATTTTTGCCTCACAGTGTTATCGATTTTTACTGTCAATGACATTGTTCTCAGCATAATGGTTTAACAACAGCAACACTATGATTAAAGCCTGACCATTTGAAATTAGTTTCACTTGTTTTTGGTATGAGAATCTTACAAATGTTCGACATTTCTATTTTGTGTCCTATTTTAAATGTTTCCTGACACCTCAATTGTCCATTCAGTGTTCCCTTCCTTATAAGACTGATCGTAAGTTATCATTTAGTTAACATTAAATAATTTTTTTCCACCTTGGCAGCTGAAATATACACCACTAAGTTGCATGTGCTGCACTCTATAAAGGGCAGCTTATTTATAACATCTATTAATATAGCTATTGCTTTTCTAAATATACCTTCTTTCTTACTAAAAAAAGATATCCAATAATATTAATACCAAACCACACAAATCAATACTTATTAAGTGATATCAACTCTAAAGAACAGTTTTGTTTTTATAAGGAGTTTCTTTCCTATGTGTGTTACCTGCTTAGCTATGAAGGAAAGGCTGTAAGAAGTGTTCCTGCCATTTCATTTCTGATACAGTCCTGTGTGTGTCACTCAAAATAACTAACAGAACACCTAATACTTTCACTTCAGTTACACCATTATTTCATACCATAAATGTTAATTTGTAATGACCTATCAAAGATCACTACTCTTTTTCCTTACTTTGAAATTGTAATTATTATTATTATTTTCTTTTTTATCACACTGAAAAGCTGTTTTCGTACTAATCTGGTAATATTTACAACACACAGGCTGTAAAAGTACGACAACAAGCACTTTAATTCTGCCCCCCCCCCCCACTTAAATAGTTTCAATTTTTTCCTGAATGATCATAGTGGGCCTTGTAGGAGGATTAAGACTCTTCTTTGGACTGTGCTTCAAATCCCACCTTCAAGAATAAGGTAAAATCACTATAATATTTCCCTTTCATTTTTACAAAGGATAGGAACTGCAATATTTTTGTCAACCATATGTTGAGTTCTCCTCCCCTCCAGTCTGAAATTAGCCATGTAAGACCACCCACCACTGCAGCAGCTTCCTGTTACCTGCCGAGTACTTCCCCAAACTTTCTTCTCTTTCCTACATTCCACAAATTGCAACCCGTCAACCATAATTCTGTTGTTTGGTTTTCTGCCTTATGTGAACATTGCTTGATACAGCATAAACAATCACATCATTATGACAGTATATAGCTTTCATTCTACCTCTTTGATCCTCTGTCGAGCCTGGAGGTCTAATGATGCCAGGAGACCAAAATGCTGTGGGGTTGAATCCTGGTTGGACCGTACAATATTTCAGTCTGCCTTTAAACTAGCCTTCACCTCTTGTGATGTGAAGATTCACTAGTAACTACACATGGTTCATATTCTATGCTGAACTGTAGCTCCCATTTCCCCATTAGGACTACTGGGGTACGGTAGGCACATGTTGCACTAGTAACATCCAATTTAAAGCCCTGCACCAAGCGATTAAGCCACACACATTTATTGTTATAATTTGATCTACTCACAGGGAAACAATACTGAGTACTGCTACCACAAACTTTCACCATCAATACTCCAACTACTACCGTATTCACCTTCACTTCTACCATGCAGTGGGTATAATCATCAAAGTGATACTTTTAATTACATCTCTTCTCATTTCTGGCACCATTTCTTGGTTTGCAGTCCTGTTCTGTTGACTTCTTGTACTTCCCGTTCCTAATGCACATGCGTTCCTTTCACTTTCAAACTTCTTGTACCTCCACTATGAAATTTTGTTTTCCGCAACTGAAATTTTTTTCCCGGAAACAATTTTCTTTAAAGCTTGTTCATTTGAAGTCCTCAACTGTTTATAAGTCCCTGTTTATCTATCTGATGAAAGATAAGCAAAATTTCTTGACCCATCCATCAACTGACTTCTCTGTCCGCATTCTGTGCTTTCTACACCCTCATTTCACTGAACTGTACATACTAGAAATAGGAATACTGCTAATTTCATGGGCAAGATAATGTCTGTCACAGCTAGAGAACTTTGTTTCTAAAAAGAAGCTGTATTATTTAAGGTAAATGTGAAATGTTACTTAGCAAAAGTATTTGCACGCCGTACCAGAACATGCATGAAAAACAAATATCTCTGTTATCTAAAAAGATGCTGCTACCAAAAGGAACAAAAAACCTAGCTGAGAATCACGAAGCATACACAGCAGAGAGATATTCTCCACAGACACACAAGTTCAACAATATTATCGAGCCCTTTTCTCTGTCTAAGCTACATACCATTATTTATGGAGACTATACACTCTTCAGCACTTTTCAAAAATACTAACTCTCTCCTATAACGTAAAAAATAATATAGGGGAGTTTAGCCTGCAGTCGTACAATACATCAGGCAGACAGATCTTATATTGCCATCAATCAATGTCAACAGACCCAAACTTGTTTTTCTGTTAACAGTGATGGGTATGAATCCCACAAACATATTGTTCCAACTAGAAGTTTACATTGTGAGTGAAGACGAAAGTGAGCGTACTCAGCATCCCAATGACGTCATCCTAAGAAGTACTAAATAGAACATAGGTATCGCTTACTATCAAAAATGATACACAGGGTTGAACAACAGCTGGCCAAAACCAATTATTAACACACAGACTTCGCATCAATTCTTAGTCTCTGACGATTCGGTTAAAACGTATTAACCTGTCGTCAACTTCAAGTTTGTAAGATACGTTGGCAAAAATACAATACACTATATATGTTATGCATGCTAACGACGAAGTTAGGAATTTATCATGATACATTGAATTTTGGCATACCTTCTTCGTTATAAGATTTCGTACTTGAATGGCGCCACCATTTTTTACCACCATAGGTATCCTCCTCGTAACTGTGGCTGCCATAATTAAGCTGATGTTAATTCGAATAGAACAGCTGTCACCAGCTAAGATTTCAACTTCGTCTGTATAATAATTTAATTTTTAAGCCCTTGGACCGGCGTGTATATCAGCTGGGTAAAGGGCATGAAAGTTATCGATATCCGGTGTTATTAAAAAACAATATCGACAGTTGCTGATCGATACTATTAATCGACTTTGAAGAATTTTATTTTTCTTTGAATGTGTCCTACAATTTAATCGACTTGGAAGGATTTGGTTGTTTTTTGAATGCTTTCTACAGTTTAATTGTATTAAATTCATTGACATAATATAACGGAACCGATGAGGTGAAATGAGCGAAATGCAGCGACATGAAATGATGTCAGTGAAGTACATTTAGGAGCTCAAATGTAGTTTATATGTCGTTGCTAGTGAAAAATTGTACGATACAAGGACATGGAACTGGATTTCCCCCTTACTATTGGCAGTCCTGTTAAACACGGAACTACATCAGGACGCTTCGAGGCCTGCATCGTATATCCAGTGTCAGTAATAACACTACAGAAAGACTTATTCCTACAGTTTTGTGAGAATCACATCACTGAGAGGACATTGGCTTATCCTGCCGTACCAGTTGAATTAATTTTCGATGAACTGAAAATAAATGAAATGCGTCAATGGAGATGAAATACTCGTAACATTGCAGGGTTAGCATTTCTGAAATGAATTCACACATACCGGTATCATATTACATCATTGCGTTCCATTGATTTTATGTGCAATTATTCCTTTAATTTAATTTCAATGCAGTTGTTATACACCCCTATTGCAAAGTAAGCCGCGATTGTTCACCAAACGTGTCCATCCCAAATTATACACTGCCAGAAAAAATGGAACACCCTCAAGAACAATGTCATTTTATCGAGGTGAGGTGACAGGTAATTCTTCGTTGTAGGAGTATACGATAACGAATTCAGTTCAAATGAAACACACATATCACAGTAAAGATGTCCTCTCACTCGCACCAAGACACAGCGTACCCCTCTCCCTCACCACTCCACCACTGATGGCAACGCAGGCGTATATTCACACATGCAAATGATCATAAAGGCGTGTATGACATCCTGCGATAGATTATCCCGAGTATGTTGCAAGTTTTGTTGCAATTCAGCAATGGTTCTTGCAAGCTTTGGAGAACGAGTAAATTCCCGCTTGGATAAATGGAAATGATCGTACCGCGTCAGTGGCCAGGAGTTCCCAGGCGGAAAGGTCGGCCGCCAACTGCAGGTCTTTCTGATGGCAACGTCACGTTGGGCGACTTGCCCCTCGACAATGGGGATGAAATGTTGATGAAGGACAGCACAACACCCAGTCCCTGAGGGGAGAAAAATCTCCCACCCCAGCCGGGAATCGAACACAGGCCCCCGTGCGTGGCATTCCAACGCGCTGACTGTTCAGCTTTTGAATTCCCGCTTAATCAGGTCCCATACGGGTTTAGCTGGCGAGAGATCTAGTGATCTTGCTGGCCAGGGAAGATGTTTTACAAGGGGATCGCAACTACTCTTCATCACCGATTTATGGCAAATTTATGGTACGAGATATATGCAAGGCTTGACCAGAAATGAAAGTGACAGAAATAGGAGCTCCAGATGTCCAAGCGTTTAAAAAATAGTATTTTTGTCGCCGACGGGCAAGGAATGAGCTATTTATGTTAGCGTAGTACCCACGCAGCAGTTAGTGCAGTGGAAAGAATTCAAAACGGCAATCTGCGGGTCGTGAGGTCGAGTCCATCTGCGAAAAGGTATTTGTAGTTTGTTTAATTTTCAGATTCTAAGTTCCTTATACTGCAAATAAACCGAAATAATGCCGAATATGTTGTATTTACTAATATTTTCGTAAACGGCATGGAAAGGAGTCGAGAGTTAGTAAACGAATGAGCTCCGCTGCTGTAGCTACCGTTGTCCCCAAGGGCTGATGACTACATTTTACCTGCACCGGCAACGTAATGTCCGTGTGCAGCTGCCAAGAACTGCTTGAAAGTCGAAATGAAATTAACGGCATACGAAGTACCGGAGGCTTTCATTACAATCCCTTCTTGGCAGATTACTTACAGAGGCCCCGTGGACGCTGTAACTATAATAATGTCTTGCAAATTTATTTGCAATCCCGAATATTTCTTTGCCGTTTATGAAAATATTAATAAATACTATGTAGTGAACGCTATTTCGGTTTATTTGCAGTGTAAGTAACGTAAAAAATTGAAAATAAAAAAGATTCTGCACACAGACTCGACCCGGCGACCATCGGATTACCGTACTGAACTTTTTCGACTGTACTAAACGTCTTAATGCCTTATGCTTCGCCAGATCTGCGCCAAAAATGCAATTTTTTCGTAACGCTTTGTCATCTGGACTCCCAGTTCTGACACTTTCATTTCTGATGATACCATACATTTGGAGGAATTCGGTGATGAGTATGTGGGCTCCCCTTGTTAGACCACAAAAAGCACGTTGCGTCATAGCCGCCGAATGTCGATATGGATCATTCTGTTAAGAAGTATATCACAAGTAGATAGGCTGGCCGGGCTCTGGTTGTGGCGTGCTTTGTGTTGTTGCCAGATCTTCTCCAATCTCCCCTCCCACTTCCATACCAAAGTCAATGAAATTGGAATAAAAAAAAAGTTTAAAGTCCATCTCTAGGTGTAGCATTTTTCCCTTAAAACGAATATTGTATTGACAACACTGAAATTTGCTTGAAAACGGTGAATATAGTACTGAAAGCAATGAAATTAGTACCCACCATTAAGGACAACATGCTACTTACTAGGAACTCTTCAATCCAGTTGAAATCCGATATCATGTTCCATATTTTGCTCATGTCGTGACATCCTGGAACTGTATTTAACCCCGACCAGAAATCATGTACATGAACTTTATATTCCAATACATACTTAACAACATCAACAAAGAGTAGTTTAAGATATGTCCACCACAATTGAGTCTCTCCATAACAAACCATACTGCAGCATAGAAACTGGACAGCTAAACAAGACTTGGACATTTTAAAGTTACTTGATGGAGAACACCTAATGTATGAAGGCACATAATAAGTACCCCATTGCTCCACCAGCGAATGGAATAGGAAAGATACGATTGAGAGTGGTGTGAGATATACTACACAGCGCACTGTATGAAATATTGCAGAGTATACATAGTTGAATTTCCAAGGCTTGTAGCTTAGCAGAAGCAGCATGGAAGTCTTTAGTTTAGAATAATATGATAATTTTACATGTTGAGCAGTATGTTAAACTCCAGTCATTAACCATAATACAGAAAGCGGTCCAATATCCAGGCGATTTTAAGCGATTCCTTACATAAATAACTGTTCTACATTGTACATAGGGCACCCAACACCCCCAGTGGAGTTCCTATGTTACTGAAATTCTGTGATTTAACACGATGTGCATTTGTGAATCACTGAACTCAATGTTTTCGTAAGGAAGATGAACGTACAGGGCGTTTCAAAAATGACCGGTATATTTGAAACGGCAATACAAACTAAACGAGCAGCGATAGAAATACACCGTTTGTTGCAATATGCTTGGGACAACAGTACATTTTCCGGCAGACAAACTTTCGAAATTACAGTAGTTACAATTGTCAACAACAGATGGCGCTGCGGTCTGGGAAACTCTATAGTACGATATTTTCCACATATCCACCATGCGTAGCAATAATATGGCGTAGTTTCTGAATGAAATGACCCGAAACCTTTGACAACGTGTCTGGCGGAATGGCTTCACATGCAGATGAGATGTACTGCTTCAGCTGTTCAATTGTTTCTGGATTATGGCGGTACACCTGGTCTTTCAAGTGTCCCCACAGAAAGAAGTCACAGGGGTTCATGTCTGGCGAATAGGGAGGCCAATCCACGCCGCATCCTGTATGTTTCGGATAGCCCAAAGCAATCACACGATCATCGAAATATTCATTCAGGAAATTAAAGACGTCGTCTGTGCGATGTGGCCGGGCACCATCTTGCATAAACCACGAGGTGTTCGCAGTGTCGTCTAAGGCAGTTTGTACCGCCACAAATTCACAAAGAATGTCCGGATAGCGTGATGCAGTAATCGTTTCGGATATGAAAAATGGGCCAATGATTCCTTTGGAAGAAATGGCGGCCCAGACCAGTACTTTTTGAGGATGCAGGGACGATGGGACTGCAACATGGGGCTTTTCGGTTCCCCATATGAGCCAGTTCTGTTTATTGACGAAGCCGTCCAGGTAAAAATAAGCTTCGTCAGTAAACCAAATGCTGCCCACATGCATATTGCCGTCATCAATCCTGTGCACTACATCGTTAGCGAATGTCTCTCGTGCAGCAATGGTAGCGGCGCTGAGGGGTTGCCGCGTTTGAATTTTGTATGGATAGAGGTGTAAACTCTGGCGCATGAGACGATATGTGGACGTTGGCGTCATTTGGACCGCAGCTGCAACACGGCGAACAGAAACCCGAGGCTGCTGTTGGATCACCTGCTGCACTAGCTGTGCGTTGCCCTCTGTGGTTGCCGTACGCGGTCGCCCTACGTTACCAGCACGTTCATCCGTCACGTTCCCAGTCCGTTGAAATTTTTGAAACAGATCCTTTATTGTATCGCTTTTCGGTCCTTTGGTTACATTAAACCTCCATTGAAAACCTCGTCTTGTTGCAATAACACTGTGTTCTAGGCGGTGGAATTCCAACACCAGAAAAATCCTCTGTTCTAAGGAATAAACCATGTTGTCCAAAGCACACTTGCACGTTGTGAACAGCACACGCTTACAGCAGAAAGACGACGTACAGAATGGCGCACCCACAGACTGCGTTGTCTTCTATATCTTTCACATCACTTGCAGCGCCATCTGTTGTTGAAAATTGTAACTACTGTAATTTCGAAAGTTTGTCCGCCTGAAAATGTACTGTTGTCCCAAGCATATTGCAACAAACGGTGTATTTCTATCGCTGCCCGTTTAGTTTTTATTGCCGTTTCAAATATACCGGTCATTTTTGAAACACCCTGTATGTACTTGACGGATGGGGTTCACGAGAGTGTATCTATGGTACTGTCTGTTGCCTTACTTCACCGACAGATGCATTCCGTTTTCGAAGAGAATAATAAGATGCGGTTCCTCAATAAGTGCTGCAAATAGCACTATATTCTTTGATGATATAAGTTTCAAATCTCTATAAGCCTCGTGGATGGTACTCGTCTCAATTACATAGGGTTTTTCAAACATATTTTGGATTTAACCATTTCATGCGATAAAATCCTAGCTTTTCAAAGTTCGTCGCAAGTTGTGCTTACAAAAAACCGACTGTTATCAATACACCTCTCAGGAACCAATGCGACGAAAGCGAGCTCCTTGATGGCAATAGGCAAATGCAAGTCATCAGCATTTGATGTTCAAACGTAAACAGTATGCTGACTTAGATGATGAACAAGAACAGAACAGACCACTAGATCACCACAATCTCTCTCTCTCTCTCTCTCTCTCTCTCTCTCTCTCTCTCTCTCTCTCTCTGAGAGAGAGAGAGAGAGAGAATGAATGAAAACAATCGACTCATTCGGTTGTTATTTTCCGTATCGGCTGAATTATTCATTCATTCTTTTGAGTGAAACTATACTCCGTTCATCATAAGAATAAACCTGATGTAAAAAAACACAAACGCGATGATTACACAGAAGCCGTAGCACACATAGACTGGTGTTGTTACGCTCTTGGGTGTAGGTCGTACTTATGTATTAGATATATTATTAGTAAGTTACGTTAAATAAAGCTTTAAGATATTCAAATATATTAGCTACCACTTACGTTTTTCTTAATCACGCTTTAGTTATCGCCAGCCTTTGCACTGTTGTGGTCTGATTTTCGAGATGTTAATACGCAGTATGAAGATGGCTGAGGCTGCTTCCTGTACCGTAGTGAACCACGCGTGTGGAACACGGTTAAGAAGTGCCGAGAAATAGGCTGTTTTTAATGTTTGTCATAAATTTACAGAGCTAATCGGCTTTGAAATTTTCCGAGCAACTCTATTAGGTACAGTTGAGACTTCAGTGCACGTTCGTGCATAGCGGCATCGGTAGCGTAATATCTTGATAACTTAATTCAGTACCAGCCAGTCGGCTCTCAACCGTGATAGCGTGCGAAACTATTCCGCACACAGGCCAAGCGCACCGCTCTCGGCGTTGTTTACTTTCGCGCCGCGGTACTCGCGTTATAGAGTCCACTACTACTGTACCTCGTGGCGCATTCTTACCGCCGTGCAACGATCAAAATAACGTTTCAGGCCGAACATCCACGACCAAGAGCGTTTGAAGTTGAACAGTTCACAGCAGAGGATCTGCGTTTGAACCCCGTGGACGTGATCGGAATACATTTTCCATCACAGGAAGTGTTATATACATCAAGATGTCGACGAAGCGCTGTGCGCTGAAGTTGTCCAACGATACGCCGCCGGACTAAAATTTAAACACTCTGATGGACACGTAGGTGCAGTGACAGTGGTCCACGCGTGAATCGGTTTCCGAACTTTGCGTGTGTTTGAGCTACCGTTCGAGGTGCCTCAGGAGGTGGTCATTGCCGCTTTCCAGCCATATGGAAACGTTTTGTGTCACCTCGCGCAGAAGTGGTAAACATTTATGATCTATGCAATGTTAAATGGCGTCCGGCAGATCACGAAGCCCATCCATGTCACTTCAGGATATGCCTGAAGCACCATCAACGCCATCCACTGCACCACAACACGGCGACGAAACCAGCAAGGCGTCACTCCCAGTGCTCGCACCGGAAACATTCACTCTCAGGACCGTGGAGGACGACCCTGTCCGAACCATGGACGTCGAAGTAGATGTCGTGCCGACTGCTGCCTTCACCCAGACGGGTATAGCGTCAGATGATGGGCGACCACATTCTGATCTGGAAGAACACATTAGGAAACAGCGGTCGCCCAGGAAGCGCAAGAAATGCCGACGAACATCGTCAGATGACGCCCTCTTTCAGATGACCTCGCGAGATGACGACCGGATGTCTGATGGTGACCTTCCATATTGCGTCCAGTCACATGGTACGACCACTCCTGACGCTGCTCCTGTCAAGAATCCTCTCTCAGTCCAGAACGCGAAATCAGTATTGGCAGTACATGAGGACGACACATCCCCCGCAGCTACTGCCACAACGCCTGCTTCACCCGCTACGACAGCAAACGACTGTGTCTTTGGCGACAGTATCGTGGACCGATGATGTTGAAGGAGCGGATCAGACCACCAGCATGTCATAGCGAGAGCATCTCACGGAGGCACCCTGCCGGTAATCACGACCACTGCGACTGACCCACTGCGTCATCACCTGCAGGCTGCTTCCATCACGCATTCTGCATTAACTGCAAGCGACTGTACACAGAAATATCGTGCCGCCACAATGAATCTTACCACGACCTGAGCCCTTCACACACTGGCCATGTTCTGAGACATCATCTACCCTGTGAGTGTAGACATTGCACTCCTACAGGAGGTGTTCGTTTCTGACTTCTAAGTACCCACCAGGTACACCATCTACATTTCTCACGCCTCTGACACTGGTAGTGGCGTCGCCATCCTCCCATGTGACGGGCTCCCTGCGGAGGATGTCGCATATCTCCCAACTACACAGGGTATGGCCCTCACCCTATTTAGCGTGCATATCATCAACATCTACGTACCGTATGACTAGACGCCGTCATGACTGACATACATTCTTTGACGAGGATTTGGCGCTCGATGGAGACTTCAACTTGATATAAGGACTCGCTGACCAACTCCCACAGAATTCACCTTGAACAGCTCTCTCGCTGGTCGTCGATCGCCTGCAACTCATTGACACCTGGACAAAGCACCACGGAACCCAACCGGGTTACACATTTTACACCGCTCACTCGTCAAGCCCCATAGACTGTACCTACCTCACCCACCTACTTGCTGATGGCACCCGACATGCAGAAGTCTGGCCCATGTCCTTTTCAGACCGTGAAGTATACATCTGCGACGTACTCTCGCCTGACAGCGTGTGTGGCACAGTCATGGTCTGTGGAAATCCAACGTCGCCAGCCTGACCTTCCCAGACTGTCGCTATATGGTCGAGGAAGCATGGGCACGATAACGCCTATGACTCCACCTTATCTTGTGGGCTCTCCTGCGCAAAGCCAACCATCCCTAAAACTTTGATGAGCTATGGTAAGGAAGCCAAGGTATGGCTTGCTAATGCATTACACTTTTCTTATTCAGTTCTTCGTCACTGTGCGACAATGCCTTTTTCGCCAGCCAGACAGACGGTGGCACACAGAACAAAGGCACAGATTTCCTTGATCATGAGCCGTCACCTCGAAGGCACAGTAGTCAGATCTTCGACCTCTAGTCGTATGCTTCAAGAACATCCATCGATGTACTACCTCCTCCAGGAAAGACAACGAAGATGCAGGGCTCTGATCCATGCCCTCACTGATGCGGAAGGTCACCTGTATGAGAACCAACAAACCATCGGCCACGCTCTCCACAATCATTTCGCCAGATTGTATACAGCTGTACCACATTCCGTGGAACTTATCACAGAGGTCGCACGACTTACTAGGAGCACTCTCGTGCTGGAGGTAGCGCATGAATTCCTAGAAGAACTGACCACAGATGAAGTACTCGATGCTATCAAGGCGGGATCTGATAACAGATCCCCAGGACCCGATGCTATCCTTATCGAATTTTACAAAAGTTTTAATTCTTTGTTGGCTTCCACATGGACGACCATCGTGCAAGAGCTGATGGCCCTGACGACATTGATCCCTAACATCTTTCTCGAGGGCATCGTTATACCCGTTCACAAATTGCACAGACGATTGGGAATCCATGATTATCGACCAATCATGTTGTTGAACAGCGGTATGAAAATATTTACATGGCTGCTGGCATCGCGACTTAAGAAGGTCGCACGATACGTCACCTACAGCGACCAGACTTCCCTAGGAGGCAACAACAATATATGTTCGGTCCTTTAACGTTACAGGGACATGATAGCCTTTGCTCTTCACCAACGTCTTGCTGGTGCCTTGGCATCGCTGAACTTTAGCCAGGCCTTCAACCATGTAGACCACTCCTGTATGGGTTTCCCTGGCGGTTTTAACCACAGTCATTTTGCGCCTTTTGAGCGACGCGACCTCCAGAATCATGTACAATGGCCGCCTTACGCCCCCTATGTCATAGCTCGATATGTCCGGCAAGGCTGCCCCCTTTCCACTATTTTATATACTTTCGTTTTGGAACCCCTGCTCCAGGGACTGCGCCGACGCTTAGAAGGTATGAAGTTGCATGGGCACCGTTTCTGCTGTATGGCCTGCCCGACGACCTCGTTCTTTACCTGTGCAGTGAGGATGAAGTTCGAGCAGCGCTGACTTGGCTGATGACTTACGGCGAAGGGTCGGGCAGCTTCCTCAGCGTGGCTCTGAGCACTATGGGACTTAACTGCTAAGGTTATCAGTCCCCTAGAACTTAGAACTACTTAAACCTAACTAACCTAAGGACGTCACACACATCCATGCCCGAGGCAGGATTCGAACCTGCGACCGACTGTAGCGCCTAGAGCTGCTCGGCCACCCTGGCCGGCTCAGCGTGTCCAAATCGAAGGTCTTACCCATTGGTGAGGGCCTACGAGAGAGAGAAGCGTCGCCCCCCTTAGCGTCGCCACCGTGGTTCGAGGTCTTGGCATTGAATTCAACGCCAATCTCCATCAATCAACGGCTATTAAAGGTAAGTGTTTGCTGCAGACTACGAGCCTTGCAGATCACCAGCTATGAGCCCTTGACATTATCCAAGACCCCCAATATATGAATATCTATCATTCCTCCCGTATACCACAAGCATACCATGTGGTATCCTGACTCGACACTGACTCGACATCTGTTGATGGCATTGGGCTCCTTCGCCAGCTCGTGGATGTTATTCAAAGTGCAGTACGACTCTCTTGCACTCCCATGGGACCATGGTGGTGTGGGACTAATACATGTGCCGACCAGAGTCCCGGCGCTGTACATCAGCTCCCAACTCAGACTATGGCACTGTTGCCGACAAAGCCTCATTGGGTTCCTATTCCAAGACCTTGCGCCAGTGTCATTGTCTGCCCAGCTTTGGTCTCAACCACCCCCTCTCCCTTTTATCACATCTGGCAATTTTTCCTTTACTTTAGTTATGTCTACCAGTCTTTACCCCTTACACGGTTGTTACAGACGAAAACAGTTTACCAAGCGTTACAACAATGCCGCTCACCCAACCCCATCGAAATTAAGTATCCCCAGTATGTGTGGCTGCACATATGGAAAGTGGTCCACACCCACTTTCTTGAATTCGACGTCCAGTCAATGTGGTATATCACAGTGAATGGCAAACAAGTTAACCGATATCGTCTGCATCGCATCCATCAAGCCGACTCGTCACTCTGCAACCGCTGTGGAGTGGACGACACAGACGACCACCGGTTCCACTGTGGTCCTGTGTCCGTTGTCTGGACGCTTGTGCGGCGCATTTTGGCGTTTCTTACACACCAAACACCCGCTCAGATCGACATCCACACACTTTTATTCCTGGAAGGGTCTTTTTACCCCACCACCAGAACTCACTCTGTGACATTGATCTGTGGCCACACAATCCGTTATCTTTTTAATTCTGGCCATAAGTCAGTACTAGGGTATTGGAATTACCTCAGCAAACGACACTGCGTCCTAACACACAACCCACACTATCAGCAGTACTTCTCTAATTTCATAGGGAGCACCTTTAACGATCCACCTCGCAGGTGGAACGCCCAAGCCATGAGAACTGAAAACTGATCTGAACCTTCCCGAACCGAACAGAACCAATAACTGAATCTAATCCCACTCAACGAGAAGATACGTTTGGACTTGCTGGCCGACGCAGTATCAATTACTCAAAGCGCCCATATCTAGCATAGTGTCCCCACCAAGAGATCTAGGGTCCAACTGGCCGAGTACACAGTACTGCCACCAGAAGGTGCTCTCATACCTCCTGTGACATAATCCAGGATGGTGGTTTGGAGGGGGAAAATGACGCAAAAATGACTCAGCTTGTGCTGGGCTACCGGAGAGAGTAAGGAAGGAGTGTACTTTATTTATTTTGGAACAATTTATTTAGGAAGAGAGTATATTTATCACACTGATACAAAACACATGCTTGGGGTCACAATAGACAGTCTGCAGACCTGTAAATTCTCCTAAATAACGCTCTGCAGACACGCAAACAACTCCTAACTTACCGAAATAGTTTCAGTACAGACCTGAAAACTGCTCTTAAATAATGCAGCACAGTGATGTGTAGACACGCTCAGTACTCGTAAACTATCCAAATAGCTCATAGCACAGCCTACAGACCCGCTCGCAAAATAATGTGACAGACACGTGCATACACCACCCGCCGATCCCTATCCATTGGACCGCACATGCTCCCAGAAGACAAGATGCACCAACAGCCACGCGAAGTGATGCGGCCATCACCTGTCAAACCACACACAGGCGCCCGTTCAGTCCCACACACATGAGGTGGCGGCATCCCTTTCATACTCAACACCTGAGAAATTCCTATCGAAATTCGTGTTCACCTAGGCGCTGTTGATGATGCGCCCAGGCGGGAACAAAGACCTATATACAAAGTGCAGGCGCTCCAAGGTGGACTACGTATGCGTGTTCACAACTGCTGGCATGAACCCTCCCTCTACCTGTGGTCCGACGAAGAGCTCATTGCCGAGCGACGCTGCAGAAATCTGTTCCAGAAAAGCACAAGCTGCTTTCTCCCTAGCAATTGTAATGGACCATGCGTGACGTGTGGCTTATACATCACTGCGTTTAGCTACATACCATCGCAAGCATATCTAGCAACATTCTTAATGTTATACTGAAGCCACATGGCTATCTAAAATAATAACCACGTCGAACTCTAGTAAATTGCATAGTGTCCCAGAAATACTTAATGTGAGCTTTTGTAGGAGTTTTTGTGATGTCTCAGCTTGTATGCATGGAAATTCATTCCCTAACAGAACCTGTTTACGAAAATAACATCGAGTTCACTCTTCCCAGCGGTCCTAATATGATACCTTTCCTGCTCTCAAGATATGCAAACATCCTCACCACTATGTAGAGGCTCCTATATCCCAGCACAAAGGACGTCTTGTGAATGAATTTAGCATTATGATTGGCTCTTATCTAATTTACCCGCCGACTTACTGATGCCGCTAGTATCGAAGCAGCATCCACCTTTTCTTTCTTTCTGCAGACGAGACTTTCAGTGGTAAAATTATTTTTCTAAAGTTCATTGACAGTTAAACCCGCAAAGTTGTCTACAAATCATCAAGTACATACTAGACTCACAAGAATTTTGGAAGCCAGGAACATATTTACCAGTCTAACTACAATTAAATATTACGATTGCTGCTACAGTCTGACACCGATTGATGTACAGGTAATGTCTCCTCATGACGGCTATGCTTGTTGAACGACTATCAGTATCTCTAGCAGACATAATTTTCCACGTAAAAAACCTCTCTCATACCCTCGCGGTTAGCGATGTGCTCAATCTATACATCCCTCACGATAGTTTCACTGCAAATTTAAATTCAGCCAAAACCTCTCAGACAAACAGAAGCTAAACGATGTCAAAGTTATTGTAAGGAGGGCTATACGTGAAGCGTTCAGTGAATTCGAAAGTAAAATTCTGTGTACCAACTTGACAGAAAATCCCAGGAAGTTCTGGTCTTACGTCGCATCAGTAAGTGGACCGAAACAACATATGCAGACATTCTGGGATGATAATGGCATTGAAACGCGAAAAACTGAAATACTAAACACCTTTCTCCAAAGCTATTTCACAGAGGCAGACCGCACTGCAGTTCCTTCTCTAAATCCTCGCAAGAACGAAAAAATGGCTGACATCGAAATAGGTGTCCAAGGAATTGAAAATCAACTGAAATCACTCAACAGAGGAAATTCCACTGGACCTGATGTGATACCAATTCGATTCTACACAGAGTACTCGAAATAACTTGCCCCCCTTCTAACAGCCATGTACAGCAAGTCTCTAGAGGAACGTAAGGTTCCAAATGATTGGAAAAGAGCACAGGTAGTTCAAGTTTTCAAGAAGGGTCGTCGAGCAGATGCACAAAACTATAGGCCTATATCTCTGACATTGATCTGTTGTAGAGTTTTAGAACATGTTTTTGCTCACATATCATGTCATTTCTGGAAACCCAGAATCTCCTCTGTAGGAATCAACATGGATTCCAGAAACAGCGATACAGGCTCCAGGTAGATGCCATTTTCCTTGACTTCCAGAAGGCGTTCGATACAGTTCCGCACTGTCGCCTGATAAACAAAGTAAGAGCCTACGGAATATCAGACCAGCTGTGTGGCTGGATTGAAGAGTTTTTAGCAAACAGAACACCGCATGTTGTTATCAATGGAGAGACGTCTACAGATATTGAAGTAACCTCTGGCATGCCACAGAAGAGTGTTATGGGACCATTGCTTTTCAGAATATATATAAATGACCTAGTAGATAGTGTTGGAAATTCCACGCTTATTTTCGTGGATGATGCTGTAGCATACAGAGAAGTTAGAGCATTAGAAAATTGCATCGAAATGCAGGAAGATCTGCAGCGGATGAGCACTTGGTGCATGGAGTGGCAACTGATCCTTATCATAGACAAATGTAATGTATTGCGAAATCCATAGAAAGAAGGATCCTTTATTGTGTGATTATATGATAGTGGAACAAACACTGGTAGCAGTTACTTCTGTAAAATATCTGGGAGTATGCGTACAGAACGATTTTAGTTGGAATGGTCATATAAAATTAATTGTTGGTAAGGCGAGTGCCAGTATGAGATTCATTGGGAGAGTCCTTAGAAAATATAGTCCGTCAACAAAGGAGACAAAGGAGGTGGCTTACAAAACACACGTTAGACCTATACTTGAGTATTCCTCATCAGTGTGGGATCCGTACCAGGTTGGGTTGACAGAGGAGATAGAGAGGATCCAAAGAAGAGCGGCGCGTTTCGTCACAGGGTTATTTGGTGAGCGTGATAGCGTTACAGAGATGTTTAGCAAACTCAAGTGGCAGTCTCTGCAAGAGAGGCGCTCTGCATCGCGGTGTAGCTTGCTCGCCAGGTTTCGAGAGGGTGCTTTTCTGGATGAGGTATCGAATATATTTCTTACCCCTACTTATACCTCCCGAAGAAATCACGAATGTAAAATTAGAGAGATTCGAGCCCACACGGGGGCTTTCTGGCAGTCATTCTCCCATGAACCATACGCGACTGGAACAGGAAAGGGAGGTAATGACAGTGGCACGTAAAGTGCCCTCCGCCACACACCGTTGGGTGGCTTGCAGAGTATAAATGTAGATGTAGATGTATCACATGCAGTCATCTTCTCTTGTCATGCCACAACATAGACCACACTAACTTCACAATACAGTATACACACATTTTACACAACATAAGCCACAATAACTTTACAATGCAATATATACACATTTTACACAAACAATGCACTTATCCTTTATATCTGCACAGCACTCGAAAAAATTATGGTATGCCACACTCACATTGGCTATATGCCACGACTCTCCTCAGTCCTAGGGAAGCACCATCCATCTTTGTTTCTTTCTACAGACGCGACTTTCAGTGGCAAAAAAGCTATTTTACACTGATCGCCATATTGCACCGACAACTATACCTCACAAAGTGCCATACATATCGTCAAATACGGAAAGACGCTTACCCAATTACACTGCTCTCCCACTGAGGACAGGAACTTGAATATTAGAGCGTGAAACTGGCCCATTTCCCACTAGATACAAACGCATTACTGTTTCTGGTCCAGACCTGCATCCCTGCTTGCTTTTTTCTACACCCATCTCCAGACTTTGGGATTACAAGAACAAATATATTTTCGCATGGTTTGCACACAGAAGTATCCAACCTATATCGCTCACGCAACATAATTCCGAATATTTAGACTCGGAATTATTTCTGTACTAACCCAAAACTTTAGCTAGGTGGAGCGTGCTCTAGACCATTGAGTAACTAGAAACAAACAGACGAAAAATGATATTTCCACTCTCCAATACCGATGTTGGCGATGTAACAGATTCGAAATTATTCCTGTAATTTACAAGATCAACTAAGTGTTTCTCATATCTAGAGAACCGGCAAATGTGTCTTCCACATGCTAGATGCACACTCCACAATCGATCTCCTCTCAACTAAATAAAGGCGCGAAATGTGCAGAAGCAGTCAACCGAACAAATTATATGGGCGGGAATAACGATCTAGTGCAAACGCATCTCCATATTCATTCTCAAATTTCCATGCGATCATGAAAGCTATCCAACACATACTAAGTATTAGTTCGCTTTATGGTCGTCTAGAGGACAATACGGTTAATTCATATACATTCGTACACTCCAACAATCATCTCCAGTCTGACAGCTCCTACCGTTAATGGGGAACGTGAATCACCCCAGCACAGCTCACCAGCGCTGCAGGCCGAGCACGTACAGGTAGAATGCTTATACTAAGAAATCGATCACATGTATATTTTATCCCTGTACTTACAATTAAATATTACAATCGCGGTCTCAGCTGAACGGCATTCGACAATGAGTGAAGAATCGGAAAATGCACTCTGTTGATGGCTGTGGCACTGGAAGTGGAAATATCTGTACCACCCTTCCGACCTGGACATAGTCATTTCCTTTACACATGTCGGAACATAACCACATACATTATAAGCCTGATGCTCAAATGCGAACATACCACTCACCCCCTACTACTGCTAGGCATAATACTTTACCAATAAGTGATTCCACACGATGCAAAATAATACTGACCGAAAATCAACGATGGGTGGGCATGCCCCTTAGGTTTTTCTTGCGAGTGCTACCACTGTCTGTTAGAAAGAGAGACGTAATCGGCCAGATGTTAAAAAAAAACCGATCGCAACAACTACTGTATGCCACTGCCACAAGCGGTCTTGGTTCTGCAGTTGCACACAAGTATCCATGTTAAAAGCTATACCTGCTTTACAAATCGAGGTTCGACATTACCTCTGAATGAGGTGGATTTTTCTGGACAAATACCTGACAGTGAACGTAGGAATGTGTATTATCAGACCAACACGTATCTCACGATGCAACCTCGTGATAGAAGTACCTCATTTTGAAAGTGATTCGGCTAAGGGATGTGGTATGTAAGCCGCATTAGCGACTCCCTCACACCGCCCCAGTTAGATAATTCTATAGTATTTGTAGCGCATTCTGTCTCGATATCATATCAGAGGTCTTGCGATATATCCACAAAGCAATAAGCGATGACTGACTGAGAAGGAACACAAACAGCAGTAGTTGATGATGGGGCGTTTGAGGTCGTTAGAAAATGTACACTAGCTTCTCAGATCTCTTCTGTTACGCTATCCGCTAGAAATGATGTCCATGTTTTCGAATCAGGTGTTTCCATTCAAGCACATACCTGCGTGGGATCCTATTGAAAATTCCTTTAATGATTACAGCCACTACTCAATCATATTTCTGGCTCTCCCATATCTCGAAACGAGTCACCTTTCGCGAACCTAGCTGCTACAGTAAAATTCCAAAGTGCGTTTAATCACTCCCTACGCATCTTGCAACTGCTCCCATTTCTACAGCTTTCCGCATGTGATCGTTCCAATTTACGTCGGAACAGAAGAGAAGTCGGAGAAAGACATATCCACCACCTTCTGCAACCCCTGTAGAAACAGAATGACCTGAGTTAGTGCGACAGGACCGTGTTTTGACCATTCGGCGGAAATGCGCGCAATGTGGTACGTCTCCAAACTAGATACAGATACTACAGTCCGAAGCAGATCCGCGTCCATTCTTTACGTAAGAAAAGGGGTTCGCTACGTTTTCCAACTACCTAGTTTCAACTACTTTTCAAGGTCATCCAACCGTTCAACATCCAACATACGAAATACATGCACATAGATCGATGAATGTAGGAAATGTTCTAGGTTTTTTTTTTTTAGGTTAGCGAATTAGACAGGTAAATATCCTCTTACAACATATTTATTAACTTTTGCATATACATTTACACACAGAAAACAACTCTTTCCTTTCCTTATTTTTGTTAGGTGTAGCTTTAATAATATCCAATTTAATTTTTAACTTATAGCTTAAATCCACATCTGAATCATCTATTTCTTTCTCCAACCACTAATCTGACAAATATAGAGAAGGTATATTCTCGAATTCTAATACATATCTAATTTCCTACCTGTAAAATACTTGTTTTATGGCTTTATTTATTAGCTCTGTTCCTCCCTGCAGTTCTTCTAAGAGAGCCGGCCGGGGTGGCCAGCGGTTCTAGGCGCTACAGTCTGGACTCGCGCGACCACTACGGTCGCAGGTTCGAACCCTGCCTCGGGCATGTATGTGTGTGATGTCCTTGGGTTAGTTAGGTTTAAGTAGTTCTAAGTTCTAGGGGACTGATGACCTCAGAAGTTAAGTCCCATAGTGCTCAGTCATCTTCTAAGCGAGAGCATTCGGGGATTAAAATTTTTCCTCGTATCTCCTCGATGACGCTCTTGTTAAAGCGTTCCACGTCTTCCTGTGTGTATGTCGGCAACTCGTCTGCTCCAATTCTTGCAGAACTTCTGTATAGAACTTTACGTTTACGACTTGTGCAAACGAGCGTCCACTAAATGTAGTTATTCCATCAGTTTTAAAATCGGAAAATGGCTGTTCAGTTGCTAGATGGACAACATCCAGCTCGCCACACTTAGATAGAATATAACCATCCTTCTTAGACCTATCCAAATGAGAACAGAACTTAATAAACACGTTTTTCGTGTATCCCTTAATATAGTAAACATTCTCGATTCCACTATTTTCAGCCAGTACCAACACGTGACCAGTTTCCATGCTGTTTACTGTAAATGCCAATATTTTGTATTCGCCCTTCGTAGCCAAATTTTTCCATACGGAATGTTTAAATCTGTACGTAAACTTGGCCTGCACATCGGCAATAGCTTCTTCCTTTCCCAAATGCAGCTTATATTCTTCCTTTATGGCAGTTGTCTTCTCCACATACTCCAGTTTCCTTTTCTTTACTTCGAGGTCCTCCATTTCCAGTTTGCGTTTCCGTACACTTAATACATTAACTGCACTTGAAGGAGTAATTTCTTTAATGGGGAATGGTTTAAGTCTGTTTGATACATTGGTCATTTTTCTTAAGACTTGGGGTATAACATTATCAGTAGGGACCAGTCCCAACCAGTCCCATTTCGGCGATATCTATATCGGACGGTATTGTGGGGAACAGAGTTCTAGACTGAAAAAAATAAGTTTCTCCTGCTTAAAAATAACACTGCTGTGTAATACTAATATTGACTTTGTTGGAGTCTGTATTAAGAATCTCTGCGTAGTTTATAGGCAGATAATTAAAACTGTATGCAGACAGAGCATAACTTATAAGCTTTTCTCGGTCTTGAGAGTCCGACAGACTTACCTGCACACCAGTCGATTTTCGGGTGTTCTTACTACCCAAGAAGACAAATTGCAGAACGTTGTCAAACACCACGCAGCAACTGCTCTGTAAATTATTAGTTAGCCGACACCAAATACACGCAATTGGCACAGAGTAAAGTGGAGCACATTGTAAATACTGCTTGTTAGTGTCTGATACACTTAAATAGCTTTGTACTGGGCCGAACATACGATCCATTCTGTAGTTGTATATAGTAGCCTCCAGCCTGGTAATGCCATGCTCCTTAGTCAAAGAAGACGTAAAAGTTCCCGCTAGTCGCGTATCAGGACACTTTATAAAGTCTATAATATGGTTAGCGATAACTTTATTTACTCCTGGACTTGTGATTTGACATATACATTTGTTATACAAGGTTTTACAAAATGGTACGGCCAAACTTTCATGAAACATTCCTCACACACAAATGAAGAAAAGATGTTATGTGGACATGTGTCCGGAAACGCTTACTTTCCATGTTAGAGCTCATTTTAGTTTCGGCAGTATGTACTGTACTTCCTCGATTCACCGCCAGTTGACCCAATTGAAGGAAGATAATGTTAACTTCGGTGCTTGTGTGAACGTTCTGTGAACCTTTGTGCAGGCATTGTTGGTGATGTCTTGATTGGCCCCATGTTCTTCCACCTACGCTCAATGGAGCACGTTATCATGATTTCATACGGGATACTCTACCTGTGCTGCTAGAACATGTGCCTTTACATGTACGATACAACATGTAGTTCATGCACGATGGAGCTCCTGCACATTTCAGTCGAAGTGTTCTTACGCTTCTCAACAACAGATTCGGTGACTGATGGATTGGTAGAGGAGGACCAATTCCATGGCCTCCACGCTCTCCTGACGTCAACCCTCTTGACTTTCATTTATGGGGGCATTTGAAAGCTCTTGTCTACGCAACCCCGGTACCAAATGTAGAGACTCTTCGTGCTCTTATTGTGGACGGCTCTGATACAGTACACCATTCTCCAAGGCTGCATCAGCGCATGAGGGATTCCATGCGACGGAGGGTGGATCCATGTATCCTCGCTAACGGAGGACATTTTGAATATTTCCTGTAACAAAGTGTTTGAAGTCACGCTGGTACGTTCTGTTGCGGTGTGTTTCCATTCCATGATTAATGTGATTTGAAGAGAAGTAATAAAATGAGCTCTGACATGGAAAGTAAGCGTTTCCGGACACATGTCCAGATAACATATTTTCTTTCTTTGTGTGTGGGGAATGTTTCCTGAAAGTTTGGCCGTACCTTTTTGTAACTCCCTGTATACCTTTACTCTACAATTGGAGCTCATCCACGTTAAACAGTCTATTCCAGCTGTCTTATCGTTGTCCAAAATCACATTACTGCTTCCCTGATGGTCTCCATCCATGCAGAAGTCGTTGGTCTATATTAGGTAGTCGCACATCTCCATTTTATTAAAAATCCCGGCAAAGCCTTGCTTTATGTCTAAATCCTAAAGGTAATAATCGTCTACAAGTAGCTGCTGCAATATTCCAGGTAACTCTTCTATTAGAGCATTCAATTTAACGTCGGCTACTTCCACTTTATATGGTATAGCCACAGGATTTTTATACTTCTTCGAAATGGTTTCCAGTGCTTCATTGGCGATTTTGTCCAATATTCCTGTTGCTGTCACACTTTCGCTTCCATGTAGGAGAAATGGTAGCTTCGACTTGACACCATGTCTTGCAGTGACGAACTTGGAGAATTTACTACATAGATAATACTTAAATGAGCCACACATTTCTTTCTTTAACATTACGGATCGTCCCTTCTCTAACAGCTCCTGACAGTCCCCTTGATCACAGATTTTAAATACCATAATGTCATCGTAAAACGGTTCTGTAATAGGAGTAAGCACATTTAAATTGTTCTTGCTAAGTAGCGTACAATTATGCGTGTAATTTATGTTGCCAATGTCAGAAACAAGATTGTCCAAGTTCTCCAGTAGTAATCATAAACCAACGCGTTCGTCGGTTGGTCTCGTCCTTCTCCCTAATAGTTGAGGTATGTTAAGCACTTTGGAGGAATCCATGTCGATACTTTCAACAACGACAGAACACTGATCGGTTGCGGCTGTCATGCATCCGTGGGAGGGAAGGTGACTGCCCCCCCCCCCCCTCCCCCCGTAAGTACATCGACGCGTTTTAGGACGGTATAGTGAGCGCAATGTCCATGCAGTAGAGTCTGGGGCTGTACATGAATTCGGTTTCGGACGGGGTGGTACAGCCCAGTATTCGCACAGTACGGTATAGCACTGTTGCCGGACACGGTTTCGGAGGGATGGTGCAGCGCAATAGCTGAACGGACTAGTGTATCGTAGTATCCGAGCGTGACAGTGGTGTTGTGCGGTGCGGGATAGGGTCGTACTAGGGGGGGGGGGGGGGAGGGGGGGGGGGAGTTGAAACTAGGTAGTTGAAAGCGTAGCGAACCCCTTTTCTTAAGTATATGAATGGACGCGGATCTGCTTCGGACTGTAGTATCTGTATCTAGTTTGGAGACGTACCACATTGCCCGCATTTCCGCCGAATGGTCAAAACACGGTCCTGTCGCGCTAAGTCACGTTGTTCTGTTTCTGCGGGGGTTGCAGAAGGTGGTGGAGCTGTACAAATGGGAGCAGTTGCAAGATGCGTGAGGGTTGACTAAACCCAATTTGGAATTTTACTGTAGCAGCTAGGTTCGGGAAAGGTGACTTGTTTCGAGATATGGGAGTGCCAGAAATATGATTGAGTAGTGGTTGTAATCATTAAAGGAATTTTCAATAGGATCCAACGCAGGTATGCGCTTCAATGGAAACACCTGATTCGAAAACATGGACATCATTTCTAGTGGATAACGTAGCACTAGAGATCTGAGAAGCTAGTGTACATACGTGAATGCCATCCTCAGACCGATAGTGCAACCATACGGGCAGCATATTGGCGATGGAATCATCTTCATGGACGACAATTCGCGTCCCCATTGTGCACAATTTGTGAATGACTTCCTTCAGGATAACGAGATCGCTCGACTAGACTGGACAACATGTTGTCCAGACATGAAGCCTATCGAACATGCCTGGGATAGATTGAAAAGGGCTGTTTATGGACGACGTGGCCCACCAACCACTCTGAGGGATCTACGCCGAATTGCCATTGAGGAATGGGACAATCCGTACCAACAGTGCCTTGATGAACTTATGGATAGTATGCCTCGACGAATACCGGCATGTATCAATTCAAGAGGACGTGCTGCTGGGTATTAGAGGTACCAATGTGTACAGAAATCAGGACTACCATCTCTGAAGGTCTCGCTGTATGATGATACAACATGCAATGTATGGCTTTCATGAGCAATAAAAAATGCGGATCTGATGTTCATGTTGAGCTCTATTCCAATTTTCTGTACATGTCCCGGGACTCTCGGAACCGAGATGATGCAAAACTTTTTTAATGTGTGTATATTCAGTCACTGACCACGTGCCTCTCCATATCCGCATCTATATACACTTTTCGTCCGAACAGCCCTCGGAAGGCGCAACAATACTGACGGGCTGAACCGGCGCGCCATTTCATTCTCAGCTGATAGGCATCACAAGACACAGATATGGAGGAACATTTTTCAGCTCTCTGCTGTTCCGGCCATTGTCAGTTTTCATATGGGAAACGTTGCTATCAAAAATCTTGAAATTCTACATCTACATCTACATGACTACTCTGCAATTCACATTTAAGTGCTTGGCAGAGGGTTCATCGAACCACAATCATACTATCTCTCTACTATTCCACTCCCGAACAGCGAGCGGGAAAAACGAACACCTAAACCTTTCTGTTCGAGCTCTGATTTCTCTTATTTTATTTTGATGATCATTCCTACCTATGTAGGTTGGGCTCAACAAAATATTTTCGCATTCGGAAGAGAAAGTTGGTGACTGATATTTCGTAAAAAGGTCTCGCCGCGACGAAAAACGTCTATGCTGTAATGACTTCCATCCCAACTCGTGTATCATATCTGCCACACTCTCTCCCCTATAACGCGATAATACAAAACGAGCTGCCCTTTTTTGCACCCTTTCGATGTCCTCCGTCAATCCCACCTGGTAAGGATCCCACACCGCGCAGCAATATTCTAACAGAGGACGAACGAGTGTAGTGTAAGCTGTCTCTTTAGTGGACTTGTTGCATCTTCTAAGTGTCCTGCCAATGAAACGCAACCTTTGGCTCGCCTTCCCGACAATATTATCTATGTGGTCCTTCCAACTGAAGTTGTTCGTAATTTTAACACCCAGGTACTTAGTTGAATTGACAGCCTTGAGAATTGTACTATTTGTCGAGTAATCGAATTCCAACGGATTTCTTTTGGAACTCATGTGGATCATCTCACACTTTTCGTTATTTAGCGTCAACTGCCACCTGACACACCATACAGCAATCTTTTCTAAATCGCTTTGCAGCTGATACTGGTCTTCGGATGACCTTACTAGACGGTAAATTACAGCATCATCTGCGAACAGTCTAAGAGAACTGCTCAGATTGTCACCCAGGTCATTTATATAGATCAGGAACAGTAGAGGTCCCAGGACGCTTCCCTGGGGAACACCTGATATCACTTCAGTTTTACTCGATGATTTGCCGTCTATTACTACGAACTGCGACCTTCCTGACAGGAAATCACGAATCCAGTCGCACAACTGAGACGATACCCCATAGCTCCGCAGCTTGATTAGAAGTCGCTTGTGAGGAACGGTGTCAAAAGCTTTCCGGAAATCTAGAAATACGGAATCAACTTGAGATCCCCTGTCGATAGCGGCAATTACTTCGTGCGAATAAAGAGCTAGCTGCGTTGCACAAGAGCGATGTTTTCTGAAGCCATGCTGATTACGTGTCAATAGATCGTTCCCTTCGAGGTGATTCATAATGTTTGAATACAGTATATGCTCCAAAACCCTACTGCAAACCGACGTCAATGATATAGGTCTGTAGTTAAATGGATTACTCCCACTACCCTTCTTGAACACTGGTGCAACCTGCGCAATTTTCCAATCTGTAGGTACAGATCTATCGGTGAGCGAGCGGTTGTATATGAGTGCTAAGTAGGGAGCTATAGTATCAGCGTAATCTGAAAGGAACCTAATCGGTATACAATATGGACCTGAAGACTTGCCCGTATCAAGCGATTTGAGTTGCTTCGCAACCCCTAAGGTATCTACTTCTAAGAAACTCATGCTAGCAGATGTTCGTGTTTCAAATTCTGGAATATTCCATTCGTCTTCCCTGGTGAAGGAATTTTGGAAAACTGCGTTCAATAACTTCGCTTTAGCGGCACAGTCGTCGATAACAGTACCATCGGCACTGCGCAGCGAAGGTATTGACTGCGTCTTGCCGCTTGTGTACTTTACATACGACCAGAATTTCTTCGGATTTTCTACCAAATTTCGAGACAATGTTTCGTTGTGGAACCTATTAAAGGCATCTCGCATCGAAGTACGTGCCAAATTTCGCGCGTCTGTAAATTTTAGCCCATCTTCGGGATTTCGCGTTCTTCTGAACTTCGCATGCTTTTTCCGTTGCCTCTGCAACAGCGTTCGGACCTTTTTTGTGTACCACGGGGGATCCGTTCCATCTCTTACCAATTTATGAGGTATGAATATCTCAAATGCTGTTGCTACTATATCTTTGAATTTGAGCCACATCTCGTCTACATTCGCATAGTCAGTTCGGAAGGAATGGAAATTGTCTTTTAGGAAGGCTTCTAGTGGCACTTTATCCGCTTTTTTAAATAAAATTATTTTGCGTTTGTTTCTGATGGATTTGGAAGAAATGGTATTGAGCCTAGCTACAATGACCTTGTGATCACTAATCCCTGTATCAGTCATGATGCTCTCTATCAGCTCTGGATTGTTTGTGGCCAAGAGGTCAAGTGTGTTTTCGCAACCATTTACAATTCGCGTGGGTTCGTGGACTAACTGCTCGAAATAATTTTCGGAGAATGCTTTTAGGACAATCTCGGAAGACGTTTTCTGCCTACCACCGGTTTTGAACAAGTATTTTTGCCAACATACCGAGGGTAGGTTGAAGTCCCCACCAACTATAACCGTATGAGTGGGGTATTTATTTGTTACGAGACTCAAACTTTCTCTGAACTGTTCCGCAACTGTATCATCGGAGTCTGGGGGTCGGTAGAAGGAGCCAATTATTAACTTAATTCGGCTGTTAAGTATAACCTCCACCCACACCAATTCGCACGGAGTATCTACTTCGACTTCACTACAAGATAAACCACTACTGACAGACACAAACACTCCACCACCAATTCTGCCTAATCTATCTTTCCTGAACACCGTCTGAGACTTCGTAAAAATTTCTGCAGAACTTATTTCAGGCTTTAGCCAGCTTTCTGTACCTATAACGATATCAGCTTCTGTGCTTTCTATTAGCGCTTGAAGCTCAGGGACTTTTCCAGCGCAACTACAACAATTTACAACTATAATTCCGACTGTTCCTTGATCCAAGCACGTCCTGTAATTGCCAAGCACCCTTTGACATTGCAGCCCATCCCGCACTTTCCCGAGGCCTTCTAACCTAAAAAACCGCCCAGTCCACGCCACACAGCCTCCGCTACCAGTGTAGCCGCCAGCTGATCAATTAACTTTAAATTTTGCACTAAACACCAATAAACAAGGACACAGCCTTTTTAAAAACGAGAATGTGTAGTTTTTTTTGTTAAAATTCAGGGTAAGAAAGGAGACGCCGTGCTTTGCTGTGAAAGTGTAAGGTTTCGTTTTCTTTCTCATAGTCAGTTTTAACTATGAAAGCAGGACATGTAAACGATTAGACAAATTGTTTCTAGCATATATATTGTTGCTCATTATGTATAATTTTTTAAAACAAAGTATATATTACAAGACGCTGTTTTGTTTTCTTCCCCACCATCAGTTTCACAGAAAACAGGGAAGCTGTATTTATGACATATCGGTTTATGGTTAAAACACTACTAAGGAATGGGAATAGTCGGAAACTTTGTAATCACACTCATTCACAGATTAATACTATGCAAAATACTGTCAGTGAAGCTACTGCCCTTACAGGTCTTGCAGCTTGTATACCATTGATTCGAACCGATTTACCCATTCATTTTAAGCTACTTCAATTCCCAATCAAGGCGCAAGGTCAGAGAGAGAGGAGAAGAGGAAATGGACAGAGAGAGGGGAGGAGGAGATGGAGAGAGAGAGGGACGAGAGGAGGAGATGGAGAGAATGAGTGAAAGAGAGAGAGAGAGGGGGGGGAGGGCGAAGGAGGTGCTGTACAGAGAGAGGGGGAGCGGAGGAGGAGATGGACATAGAAGTGGGAAATGATTTTAAGATGAATATCCAATTGGCATTCATTTTTAGCGATTGTGAAACATTGCTGGTTTTGTAAAATAAAGCCCTACGACAGTACAGCTGCTGCTTTTGCCTCCACAGTGGAGGCTGCTCATTGTCTGCCCACTGTGGGTGAAACCGGTGGGCTAAACCTTGGTGTTGACAGTAAACGTGCAGGGTCCATGCGCTGCGATTATTACTGCCAGTGCCTGGATTGACAAACAACTGAGCGTTGAGACACAGACTGGAGTGCTGAACTGTAATGGGTCCAATTTGGTAGCTGCTACGCCTACAGTTTCTGGCAAAACTAATGATGAAGAGTCAGAGGTTGCCAGAAGTAAAGAAATTCGGGTGGGCTTCTCTGGTTGATAGATTTTGTTCTGCATGTGCTGAAAAATAATATTAAAATGTACTCTGTGGGTGCCTCCACTAAACTCTTCATCACATATAATTTGAAGTACGGACAAGTTGTTCTGCTTTACCATTTGATTATGGTTGGAAGAGAGCAAGGCTAAATGTTTCTCTTCTGCATCGATAAAACTTTTAAACAACACTGATGTGAAGTTGTTATTATACAGCCCCTGAGCACTACTCGAAATCGTGTATGTGAGCGCGTCCGCCAGACTATGAAACGGTTGCACTGCCACTCGGCTCGTATTTCACATTGCCAGGATGAGAGAAACTGGAAGGTGGCACTTTACTTGTATGGCAGACGACAGAAACCGCCAAGTGTCTGATTAGTCTCATTATCCGACAGACATGCCTTCAAAACACAGTTACACGGAGAATGCAGAAGGACCTCTGTGAGGATCAAACATGAAGTGCCTGTAACTGATTCTTGCCAGCCTTACACACAGTCCTTGACGAGCAGGACCTCCCAGGTCACATTATGCTGCCAACATGACTTAGACATCATGTGCAGACTGGCAGCGTCATCTTGGCTACGTTCTGATAGCGTGGGATCTAGCACCAAGTTGGGGTGCCCTCCACGTTGTCGTCAGAAACTTCTGTAATCAGTCCCTTGTTTACATCTGATGGCTGTGTACCTGCCTCTGTTGTGTCCTGTCTGTTGTTGTCGTCTGCCTTTGGAACTAGCTCCATATTTACAGTACCGGCCATTAAAATTACTACACCACGAAGATGAGGCGCTACAGACGCGAAATTTAACCGACAGGAAGAATATGCTGTGATATGCAAATGATTAGCTTATCAGAGCATTCACACAAGGTTGGCGCCGGTGGCGACACCTACAATGTGCTGACATGAGGAAAGCTTCCAACCGATTTCTCATACAGAAATAGCAGTTGACCGGCGTTGCCTGGTGAAACGTTGTTGTGATTCCTCGTGCAAGGAGGACAAATGCGTACCATAACGCTTCCGACTTCGATAAAGGTCGGATTGTAGCCTATCGCGATTGTGGTTTATCGTATCGCGACATTGCTGCTCGCGTTGGTCGAGATCCAATGACTGTTAGTAGAATATGGAATCGGTGGGTTCAGGAGGGTAATACGGAACGTCGTGCTGGATCCCAACTGTCACGTATCACTAGCAGTCGAGATGACAGGCATGGCTGTAACGGATCGTGCAGCCACGTCGCGATCCCTGAGTCAACAGATGGGGACGTTTGCAAGACAACAACCATCTGCACGAACTGTTCGAAACGTTTGGGCAGCATGGACTATCAGCTCGGAGACCATGGTTGCGGTTACCCTTGAAGCTGCATCACAGACAGGAACGCCTGCGATGGTGTACTCAACGACGAACCTGGGTGCACGAGTGGCAAAACGTCATTTTTTCGGATGAATCCAGGTTCTGTTAACTGTATCATGATTGTTGAATCCGTGTTTGGCGACATCGGGGTAAACGCACATCGGAAGCGTGTATTCGTCATCGCCATACTGGCGTATCACCCGGTGTGATGGTATGGGGTGCCATTGCTTACACGTCTCGGTCACCTCTTGTTCGCATTGATGGCACTTTGAACAGTGGACGTTACATTTCAGATGTGTTACGACTCGTGGCTCTACCCTTCATTCGATCCCTGCGAAACCCTACATTTCAGCAGGATAATGCACGACCGCGTGTTCCAAGTCCTATACGGGCCTTTCTGGATACAGAAAATGTTCGATTGCTGCCCTGGCCAGCACATTCTCCAGATCTCTCACCAACTGAAAACGTCTGGTCAATGGTGGTCGAGCAACTGGCTCGTCACAATACACCAGTCACTACTCTTGATGAACTGTGGTATGGTGTTGAAGCTGTATGGGCAGCTGTACCTGTACACGCCATCCAAGCTCTGTTTGACTCAATGCCCAGGTGTATCAAGGCCGTTATTACGGCCAGAGGTGGTTGTTCTGGGTACTGATTTCTCAGGATCTATGCACCCAAATTGCTTGAAAATGTAATCACATGTCAGTTCTGGTATAATATATTTGTCCAATGAATATCCGTTTATCATCTGCATTTCGTCTTTATGTAGCAATTTTAATGGGCAGTAGTGTATATTCCGACCGAGGAACAAGTTCCACATTCAACTGTTGCATGTGGACAGTAATGGCCAGGCCAATGCCCACACCTTGCAGGAGAACCAGGCACTGCTGGTGTCTGAGCCAGAATGTGGGTGGATGTTGCAGCATTCCAGAGGACCCCTCTTGTGGAGGTGTGGTTGGGTTTGATTGTGGGTCAGTTGTGTGTCCTGTCAGGCATTGGACAGGTGTTGGTTCCACTGGTACCTGAATAATGCTATTCACGCTGCCTGTTGTGCTATTTGTGGAGCTGGAAGGGCAGGTGGTGCTGGTGCCTGGTAATGTCCAGGTGGAAATGACCGACCCTTTGTGGTGCACAAGGGGTGTGGGGAGGGGGGTTGGGGTTGGACCCCAGATTGCTTCACAGGGCTGCAACCGATTTGAATGGTACACCATCTCGCTGCCTTCTCTAGATATGACATGTAGGTGGCATCCATGATGCCATATAATTTTCACATGAGTGCACTTGTGATGATGTTTGCATGTGCAGGCCTAAACCAGGAACCCGATTTGGTAGCCTGGAGATGTGGAACACATCCATACAGTCTTGGAGACGACGATAGTAGGTGCAGAAGGGTGTGAGGTTGATGGCTATGGAACTCTTCAGTAGAGCTGTGACACTTGACAGTCCAGCCATCGTCCTGCAAGTGCTAAGAAATACATTAGATCTGCTACAGTAATGTCTCTCCCATGGCCTTTGACAATGTTGTTTGAACGTGAACACCATTTTTTCTGCCTCACTGTTCCTTGTTGGGTAACAAGATGCCACTGTGATGTGCGTCATGCCATGATGGGAGCAAATTCTGCGAATACTTAGGATGCAAATTACAGGCTGTAGTTTCAGGGTACGCCTTCTACTTTTAATATTTTAGTCAGCGCTTGGAGAGTGACTTCATGGTTGTGGACCCTTTATTCACTAAATATGGGGTCTATTTAGACAATGGTGCTCTAATGTTTATCTGCGAGAGGATGGGAACAGCGGGTTGGCTTAAGGAGACAGGGCTCGAGATATCTACATCGGAGGACGCGAAATTGCTAGTCAAGATAGCAGTGGAACTCCTCAAGACCGCGAAGATATCAATTTGGGTACAAAAACTTCTGAAGGATGTTCGTCCAGTGACCCAGTTTGAGAAAGTAAGAGATACAGAACCAGAAAGTCTCGAAAGAAGACTGGATGACACTTAACTAGAGGGTTCCAGGGTTGAGTGACAATCTGTACGAAACAGCCTGAGGAATGCTGAGTGAGGGCATTTGTAGTGACCTCAGCTTACCTCCTTACTAGGATGTGAGGAGACTGGTAGATAGTTGCTTGCAGATAAATGAACTGCTGGTTGACTGTGATGCCAATGCCCACAACCTGGTGTGAGGAAGCAGTGATATCAATAGTAGCGCTGAGTGGAGAGCAATTTAGAGATCTTGAATGGAACTAAGGAACCTACCTTCAGGAATAGAAGAAGGTAAGAAGTAACCAACATAACTTTTCAGTAGTTACGTCAAACAATGGTATGTGACGATGAAGACATCGTTATCTGACCATATGTATGTCAAGTATGGCGTTGAAATGAATGTTAAACAGACCCTGTCCTATAGGAATCCTAGGAAAACAGACTGGAACTCATTTAGAAAAGACAAACTCACGCTTATCTGAAGTTAGAACTTCGATAAGAAATGAAGCACATTTGCAGGAAATGGCAGATATAGTTGCGGTATCGAAGGCATCTTAATTGAAGACATCTATTAGGCAATCTTGTATTTTAATAACCGTTTAAATTTTGTGTCGAATTGTTTGTGCTCTCTGTAGATTAGTTCAGACGTTCTTTGCACAACAGTTTTTAGCATGGATAGGGACTGGAACTGCTGTGTTCAGATGCAGGCTGAGTTGGCATCCCTTCGCTCCCAGCTTCAGGCAGTGTTGGCTTCGGTCTCACAGCTTGAGGCTGTTGCCAATGGGCATCACTGTGGGGGTCTGGATGGGGGTTTGTCGGGGACAGCTAGCTCGTCCCACGCATCCCCCGTTCAGACTACGACTGTGGCTGCCCGGGATACTGCCCACATTGAGGCTGATCCCTCACCTGTGGTAGAGTGGGAGGTCGTCTCGAGGTGTAGCAGGGGGCGAAAGACATTCCGAAGGGCTGAAAGGAAGGCCTCTCCAGTTTGTCTGACGAACCGGATTCAGGCTCTGTCTCAGGCTGATACTGATCTTCTGCAGGACGTGGCTGCTTGTCCTGTTACAGAGGTTGCCCCTCGGTCTGCAACATCCGGGCTGCCGCAAAGGGTGGGCTCACTCGTAGTTGGGAGCTCCAACGTCAGGCGCGTAATGGGGCCCCTTAGGGATATGGCAGCAAGAGAGGGGAAGAAAACTAATGTGCACTCCGTGTGCATACCGGGGGGAGTCATTCCAGATGTGGAAAGGGTCCTTTCGGATGCCATGAAGGGCACAGGGTGCACCCATCTGCAGGTGGTCGCTCATGTCGGCACCAATGATGTGTGTCGCTATGGATCGGAGGAAATCCTCTCTGGCTCCCGGCGGCTATCTGATTTGGCGAAGACTGCCAGTCTCGCTAGCGGGATGAAAGCAGAGCTCACCATCTGCAGCATCGTCGACAGGACTGACTGCGGACCTTTGGTACAGAGCCGAGTGGAGGGTCTGAATCAGAGGCTGAGACGGTTCTGCGACCGTGTGGGCGGCAGATTCCTCCACTTGCGCCATAGGGTGGTGGGGTTTCGGGTTCCGCTGGATAGGTCAGGAGTCCACTAAACGCAGCAAGCGGCTACACAGGTAGCAGCGATTGTGTGGCGTGGACTGGGCGGTTTTTTAGGTTAGATGGCCTCGGGCAAGTACAGAAAGGGCAACAGCCTCAAAGGGTGCGCGGCAAAGTCAGGACATGCGGGGACCAAGCAGCAATCGGTACTGTAATTGTAAACTGTCGAAGCTGCATTGGTAAAGTACCGGAACTTCAAGCGCTGATAGAAAGCACCGAAGCTGAAATCGTTATAGGTACAGAAAGCTGGCTGAAGCAGGAGATATATTCTGCCGAAATTTTTACAAAGCCACAGACGGTGTTCAGAAAGGATAGATTGCATGCAACCTGTGGTGGCGTGTTTGTCTCTGTTAGTAGCAGTTTAGTGAAGCAGAAGTGGATAGTTCGTGTGAATTATTATGGGTGGAGATTACACTCAACAACCGAGCTAGGTTAATAGTTGGCTCCTTTTGCCGACCTCCCGACTCAGTAGCATTAGTGGCAGAACAACTGAGAGAAAATTTGGAATACATTTCACATAAATTTTCTGAGCATGTTATAGTCTTAGGTGGAGATTTCAATTTACCAGATATAGAATGGGACACAGATGTTTAGGACAGGTGGTAGGGACAGAGCATCGAGTGACATTATACTGAGTGCACTATCCGAAAATTACATCGAACAATTAACCAGAGAACCGACTCGTGGAGATAACATCTTGGACCTACTGATAACAAACAGAGAATTTTAGAACATGTTTTTTGCTCGCATCATCATGTCGTTTTTGGAAACCCAGAATCTGCTCTGTAGGAATGAACATGGATTCCAGAAACAGCTATCGTGTGACACCCATCTCGCTTTATTTGTTCATGAGACCCAGAAAATATTAGATACAGGCTCCCAGGTAGATGCTATTTTCCTTGACTTCCGGAAGGCGTTCAATACAGTTCCGCACTGTCGCCTGATAAATAAAGTAAGAGCCTACGGAATATCAGACCAGCTGTGTGGCTGGATTGAAGAGTTTTTAGCAAACAGCACATAGCATGTTGTTATCAATGGAGAGACGTCTACAGAAGATAAGGTAACCTCTGGTGTGCCACAGGGGATTGTTATGGGACCATTGCTTTTCACAATATATATATATATATATATATATATATATATATATATATATATATATAAATGACATAGTAGATAGTATCAGAAGTTCCATGCGGATTTTCGCGGATCATGCTGTATTATACAGAGAAGTTGCAGCATTAGAGAATTGTAGCGAAATGCAGGAAGATCTGCAGCGGATAGGCACTTGGTGCAGGGAGTGGCAACTGACCCTTAACATAGATAAATGTAATGTATTGCGAATACATAGAAAGAAGGATCCTTTATTGTATGATTATATGATAGCGGAACAAACACTGATAGCAGTTACTTCTGTAAAATATCATTGTGAGAGTCCTTAGAAAATGTAGTCCATCAACAAAGGAGGTGGCTTACGAAACACTCGTTCGACCTATACTTGAGTATTGCTCATCAGTGTGGGATCCGTACCAGATCGGGTTGACGGAGGAGATAGAGAAGATCCAAGGAAGAGCGGCGCGTTTCGTCACAAGGTTATTCGGTAACCGTGATAGCGTTACGGAGATGTTTAGCAAACTCAAGTGGCAGACTCTGCAAGAGACGCGCTCTGCATCGCGGTGTAGCTTACTCGCCAGGTTTCGAGAGGGTGCTTTTCTGGATGAGGTATCGAATATATTTCTTCCCCCTACTTATACCTCCTGAGGAGATCACGAATGTAAAATTAGAGAGACTCGAGCGAGCACGGAGGCTTTCAGACAGTCGTTCTTCCCGCGAACCATACACGACTGGCACAGAAAAGGGAGGTAATGACAGTGGCACGTAAAGTGCCCTACGCCACAGACCCTTGGGTGGCTTGCGGGATATAAATGTAAATGTAAATGTAGATCTGATGCGTCCGCACACTGCATGGGAGACGACACGTTTAAACCTTCCGCCAACTCGTCGCCGGTGAGCTCGCTTTTACATCGCTTGTTGTCTTCGATGTGTGGCGCCACAGATACAAGGCACTAAGGGACTCCGAATTCACATGAACTCACTGCCTGCGACTCTGATTGGCTCTTGTGTCATTTTAAGCAGTCATACTCGTAGCTTTGGCCCCAAATTGAGTGTATCTTCAGACTTGTATTAACATTAATACAGAAGACTGCAATGAGAAAATACATCTTTGTAGAATGGGCCTTTTAAGTATCACTGCTAGTCAAAGAGAGTATGACTGTATCAGCAATCAAGACAATTTCTTTCTATCAAGAACATTACTCTCCTTACATATAACTCAGCACTTGAGAACAACTCACACCTTTACAAACTTATATATACCTTAATTCATAAGTGTACTTATTGTAAATAAACTTATTAATGTGTTAACTTTTTGTAGATGACTGGTTGTATTTCTAGGCCATCTCAGCTGCGACACATCAGATGTAACGTCTGCTGGCACGACCTCGTGCTGAGAAAACTGTCCAATCACGAAGAATTACACAAACAGTAATGTACCTTGGTGGAACAGCTGGATATGTTGACGATTCACTTCCCTCAATGTGCTCTAGGAGATGATACAGACCAAGATTCCGTTGTGATGAGGTACAGGTTTACAGGTAACCAATGGAAGAACTGCAATCTGCCAAAGAATGTGTCAACTTCAGGAAAACGCAGTGGAGGAAGTTCCAAGCAAAAGATGCAATCCTGTGCTCTGGAAGAGCCTGGGGAAAAGCTCAGGTCTACGTCCAAGGAGCATGTACTGGATACACACCTCTGTTATAAGACCTATGGTAATTTATGGTGCTACAGTATGGTTGAATAAAGAAGAACTGTAGGTAACGGCTAAAGAGCTCATGAAGATGCATAGACTTGACTGTTTAGGCATAACAGGCAGAATCAGTAGCACACCCATTTCTGCGATGGTGGGCATACTCGACATGTACTCATTACCTTTTCATGTTTCAAAGGAGACAGTGGCAGAGGCATACAGGTTAAAAACTGGAAATAGTTAGGATATCCAGAACCCCACAAAAATATAGTATAATGTTTAAAGAGAAGATATGTAATCCTTGGTTTGAACAGTTGGCCATGGTAAGAATGGTCATGGGAACTTCAAGAAACATCTATACATGATGAGAACAGAGAAAGAAGCTCCTAGGTGTAGGTGAGGGGTATGAAACTACACCACATCCAACCTTCCCACAAGGCATTAGAAGATAAAAGATAGAGAATATTTCGACCATTAATTACTAAAGAGATAGTGTCTAACAGAGATCATGTAAAGGGACTCCTATTTGTCTTCAAAGGTACTGGTTTCACTTTACTAGAATGAAAGGGAAAGAAATCATTCAATAAACTTAGTTTAGATGAGTGGAATGGGGCACACCATTTATATTTCAACAAAAATAAAATAAAAACCAAATTTGATGAACAAAAATAAACAAAAGATTATACATTTTAACTGAATTTGAAAACGATCGAAAATCAGTTAATCGTAAATTTTTAACTGAAAGAAAAGTCCCAGACAAAAACGTAAATGTTTTGAGGTTATTTTTTAAAATATGAACATATTTTCAATTATTACTTTTCCTAATAATTTTTTTTCTATATGAATCACAGTTGTGACTCTAAGATTTGTAAAAATTGTGGGGTTGCAACATCAACTGATAATTTTACTTCAGAGAAATATACAAAAGATGGTTAAAGAACAACATGTAAAACTTGTTTAACTGAATATCATAAAAATATATAAAAATTTAAATATGTTTCTGGGTATTACTACAAAGAACATTTAAAACGAATTCCCAAAGAAGAACACTTTAAAATACTATTATCAATTAAAAATGATGAAAACATAGTAAATGATGAGTCTGCTTTAGCTGATGCAAATTCAGAAAAATTATATGAACAGTCAAGAAATTATAGATTTAAATTATTTTTATAAGAACCCAACAACTGAAGACAACTGCTCCAATAACGTAAAAAATGTATTCTAGAATGTATCTAGTCTTTCCTCAAAATCTTCAGTGGCAATATTGGAAATAATTAGATCTAATCATTCTTGTAAAGCTTCTAGTCATTTACATTCTATTATTTTTATATTTCCTAATATTTGTCCCATTTTCATATTTTTGATTGTTTCTTTATCATCGTCTTTATACAATAAACTTACTTTGTTTCCGAAAATAGATTATGTTTTTAAATAAATTATTCTGGGAAACAAGTATCCATTAAAATAAGAAAAAACATCTGTTTTTATTTTGAAAAATGGTTCTTTCTTAGGATGATAAAACGTTTCTAATTCCTGTCAAAGACTGCTATATGGAATATAAATAAATTCTTCGTTTTTAAGACTATTGGTAGTTTTATTAAGTTCCATAAATTTATTTTTGTTGGGACATTCAAGAATATATACAGGAATTTTTCATTTTGTTCACCCAAAACACCTACATATGTAAACTTATTTTATTGTTTACAACAAAATCATAAATTTTATAAACTCCACTTGTTACAAAATCTATTAACTGACGTTTAAAATTTTTTGAAGATATATTATTTTTCAAATATTCTAATTTTCTTTCTTGTATACTTAAATTTTCTAATTATTATTCTCATTTTTAGTAGTCTGTAAATATACCACATTAACTGGTTTAATTTCTTTAATAGGAAAGGTAAGTTTATTAGTGATATTTGTTAATTTTATAGAGACAATTGGAATAATATTATTTGTTTTTATTGATCCTAATTCTTCAACATTTGTATCTTTTGGACTGAGTGAGGTGGCACAGTAGTTAAAATACTGGGGTAGAATCTGGGAGGATGATGGCTCAAACCTGCATATGGCCATCCTGATTTAGGTTTTCTGTGATTTCCCTATTTTGCTTCTGGCAAATGTCAGGAAGGTTCTTTTGAAGGGGTGCGGCCAACTTCCTTCCTGTCTTTCTATAATCAAATGGGAATTGATGACCTTATTGTTTATTCCCTGCACCTCAAAATCAACCAGCCTTATACCTTTTGACATTGTAGGAAATAAACTATTGGTTTTAGGAAAATATGTTTCCCCAGATTTTATGAATCATTCGTTTTACTGAAATTTTGTTTCTTATCTCTTCGAAAATTTTGATACAATTAGTAGCTAATAATTAAAACTAACAGCAGATAAAACATATTTAAACAATATTTATCTTTCTTCTTTATTTTATGTTATAATTTTTATTTATATTCCAGTTAATTATTTTATTTTCGTTCCCCCAACAAACATGTTGTAAAATTTTGTAAATAAGGCACAACTATTTTTTAATGAATCTGTTATTTTTATCCCACATTTTGGATAATGAAACACAATATAAACGAAGTTCCTCTAACTATTTGCTGTTATTTGTTATTAATTCTAAACAATCTGTTAATGGAGCCGAATGCCTGCTTTTTTTTGGGAATCTGGATTAGTAAAACTATAAATTGTTGCTCTTAATCCTATAAATGCATTTTATTTAGCTAATGGAGGAGCTAATATTGCTTTTAATATTCTGTCTGAACAATTTCAAAAGTCTTTTATATGGTTGCCAAGTTGTTTATTAATTACTGGATTTGTCAACAGATAGTAAAATTTATAATAGATTTTTATTTAGAAGTAGAGTTTGTCCAATCTAAGCAGTGTTTTCTAACAGAAATATTGTTGTTAACTATTACATTACATTCTTATTTATATTCACCTTATATTAAAAAATTAAAATTTATTGTTAAATATTCGCAAATTTCTGGTTCGTTGTAAACTCCTTCCAAATCTAGTGTTTTATTTAAATCCCATAAATAGTAACAGTCTTTTGGAAGTTATTTAAAAATTTCTGTTAATTCATTTATAATGTATCTAATTTAGCATCTAAAAATTCTATTTCACAAGGATTAGCAATAGTTTATTTATATTTTTGTATAATAATTTTTGTTTCTTTATAAATAATTTGTTTAATACTATTAAGTATTTGTGCATTAGAAACTAATTAATAAGGAATTTTAATTGTATTCCATGTCTGACCATATTAAATTTAGAGAATCTAGATGTTAACAAACTATTTCAACTGCCACATGCTGAATTTTTTACACGAAATTTATTGCTTTTCATTTCTCTATTGCAATCTCTAAAGTCAGTTTCTTTTTAAAAAACTATTATTTTATCGCAGAAGGTTTCTGGAATTTGTTTAAATTCTTCTAATATCTCTCTCTTATATTGTAATTAATATCTATAATATTTGTAATAAGTTTATTATTATTATTTAAATTTTCTGTAAGAAACCATAAACCAAATCTTTCATTGTTTGTAGTACACATTTTATTTTCGAATTAAATTTGTACAGAAAATTTTTTATTAGATTTGTGAAAAGGTTGTTAGAATTAAAGATTCAAAGTCATTATCAAAAGATATTAAATGTAACTACTTTCCAAAAGTAGTTGAAATTGGGTAGCTGGAAGTATAGTTATATTATGTTCTTACTTATCTGAAAATAGATGTGTTAGTTTGGTAAATGAAAAAATCTGAAAATGATGGTTGTTGATCTACACTCCTGGAAATGGAAAAAAGAACACATTGACACCGGTGTGTCAGACCCACCACAATTGCTCCGTACACTGCGAGAGGGCTGTACAAGCAATGATCACACGCACGGCAAAGCGGACACACCAGGAACCGCGGTGTTGGCTGTCGAATGGCGCTAGCTGCGCAACATTTGTGCACCACTGCCGTCAGTGTCAGCCAGTTTGCCGTGGCATACGGAGCTCCATTGCAGTCTTTAACACTGGTAGCATGCCGCGACAGTGTGGACGTGAGCCGTATGTGCAGTTGACGGACTTTGAGTGAGGGCGTATAGTGGGCATGCGGGAGGCCGGGTGGATGTACCGCCGAATTGCTCAACACATGGGGCGTGAGGTCTCCACAGTACATCGAAGTTGTCGCCAGTGGTCGGCGGAAGGTGCACGTGCCCGTCGACCTGGGACCGGACCGCAGCGACACACGGATGCACGCCTAGACCGTAGGATCCTACGCAGTGCCGTAGGGGACCGCACCGCCACTTCCCAGCAAATTAGGGATACTGCTGCTCCTGGGGTATCGGCGAGGACCATTCACAACCGTCTCCATGAAGCTGGGCTACGGTCCCGCACACCGTTAGGCCGTCTTCCGCTCACGCCCCAACATCGTGCAGCCCGCCTCCAGTGGTGTCGCGACAGGCATGAATGGAGGGACGAATGGAGACGTGTCGTCTTCAGCGATGAGAGTCGCTTCTGCCTTGGTGCCAATGATGGTCGTATGCGTGTTTGGCGCCGTGCAGGTGAGCGCCACAATCAGGACTGCATACGACCGAGGCACACAGGGCCAACACCCGGCATCATGGTGTGGGGAGCCATCTCCTACACTGGCCGTACACCTCTGGTGGGACACTGAATAGTGCACGGTACATCCAAACCGTCATCGAACCCATCGTTCTACCATTCCTAGACCGGCAAGGGAACTTGCTGTTCCAACAGGACAATGCACGTCCGCATGTATCCTGTGCCACCCAACGTGCTCTAGAAGGTGTAAGTCAACTACCCTGGCCAGCAAGATCTCCGGATCTGTCCCCCATTGAGCATGTTTGGGACTGGATGAAGCGTCGTCTCATGCGGTCTGCACGTCCAGCACGAACGCTGGTCCAACTGAGGCGCCAGGTGGAAATGGCATGGCAAGCCGTTCCACAGGACTACATCCAACATCTCTACGATCGTCTCCATGGGAGAATAGCAGCCTGCATTGCTGCGAAAGGTGGATATACACTGTACTAGTGCCGACATTGTGCATGCTCTGTTGCCTGTGTCTATGTGCCTGTGGTTCTGTCAGTGTGATCATGTGATGTATCTGACCCCAGGAATGTGTCAATAAAGTTTCCCCTTCCTGGGACAATGAATTCACGGTGTTCTTATTTCAATTTCCAGGAGTGTATTTAGATTTTCCCTTATGCCAAACACATTTAAAAAAAGAATCAAACGAAATTAATAGAACTTCTTTCCAGAAGAAATAATAAATTTAATAACTAGAAATGGAGTTTATCCTCATGATTTTATCTATAATTACGAAAAATTTGAAGAACGAAACTTCCAACATCAGAAAAATTTTATAGTAAAATATATGAAACTGATATTAGTGAAGATGATTATAAACATTTACAATTATTTGGGAAAAATGTAATATCAAAAATTTTGGAGAATTCCATGATTTATTACTGAACACCAATGTTTTATTATGTTCTAAAATTTTGAATGTTTTAGAAAACGTACATAAACCCTTAAAATTTAGATCTGTCTTGGTATTATATGCACTTGCTTTTTTCTTTTGGTGCTAAATAAACAACCACTTCCATTATTGCTTGATTTGTTGGAAAAGGAATAAGACATGGTATATCCCAGTGTTGGAAAAGATATTTTAAAGAAAATAATAAAAATATGAAAAAATATTAAGTAAAACAGATATCAAATTATTTAGCATATTTAGACGCAAATAATTTATATGTTTATGCTATGACTTAATATTTACCATATGATGGATTAAAATGGGATAAAGCAAAAGTTTTTGAGTGTAAGTAAGTAGATGAAATTGCAGATACTTCTAAAATCAGTTATACTTTACAAATAGATTCAGAATAACCAAAAAACATTACATGAATTACATAAAGATTTACCATTAGCCCTTAAAATAAAATTGTGTTAGGAGCTAATGATAAACTTATTATCTACTTTAGATAATAAATATAATTACATTATTCATTACACATATTTTAAACAGTATCTAGCCCTAGGAATGAAAATAACAAAAATTCATTAAGTTTTAAAATTTAAACAATTAAACAATCTCATTGGTTAAAAAAGTATATAGATTTAAATATATAAAGGAGAATGAAAGCAAAACATGATGTTGAAAAAGATTTCTAGAAACTGATGAATAAGTCTGTATTTGAAGGAAATGATAGAAAATGTGTGAAACAGAGTAATACAAATTCAATAAACAAATATTTAAACAATATTTTTAAAAATGCAATAGCATTTAATAAAAAACAGTTGCTATACGTAGGAATAAATCGAAAATTTTGTTTAATAAACCTATTTATATTGGAATGGCTTTACTTGATTTATCGAAGAAATTTATGTTTAATTTTCACTATAATGTTATGAAACAAGATATAAAATATCAAGATACTGATAGTTATATCTATAATAGAAAAACTAATGATTTTTACAAAGATATTAACTCAATAACTGATTATTTTGATAGAAGTGCTCATCCAAAAAATAATATTTATAAGTTGCCTCAAATTAATAAAGATATACTATTATCTAGTATAGACTGACAGTAAATATCTAATGACTTGACTAGACAGTGAAATCTATTTGAAATATAAACAACATGCTGAAATGTTTGCTTCTAGCTATGGCCTCAAAGCTTCATACCTGACTGGGACTCCTACACACAGCTCGTCATTGCTGACTAGGAATAGAGGGACATGAAATATCTAATTTTTGGCTAGTGTCATTTAGCGAGCGTTAACTTGAAGTTTCATGAAATGTTTTGTACTGGAGTGACCCATCCATGCTAAATTTGGCTTTATCCACAAGTAGCAAAGTGTGAGCATGCTCATACTTGAAATGATGGGACATCAAGTTTTGTGTTGGATGGGGATTCGAGCATAGCGCTTGATTAGGTTACTAACTAAGCAAAGTGAAATGCTAGATTCGAATTTTTTCATAGGTTTTTTAGGCCGTTTTCAGTAGTTGACATATGTGTCAGAAAACTGATGTCACTGAACTGCATTAACTGGGCTTATGCACTACTTAGTCATACTTAAACTAACTTACTCTAAGGACAACACACACACCCATGCCAGAGGGAGGCCTCAAACCTCTGACGGAGGGAACCACGCAAACAGTGTCAAGACGCCCTAGACCGCCCAGCTACACCGTGGGGAAAACATTAACACAACACAAATTGGTGCCTAGCAATTACACAAAAATACACCTACGAAAAATCACTTAAAACATTTCTTTTGTCATGGGTATTGAAACTTAAAGCACTGAATATTTTACTCCACGTGAAACATCTAATAAAAAAACCTTTTAGAATAATTACAAGTGCAGCAATCGTCCTATTCATATGAGATGACAACAACAAATACAAAGTGACTTTGCATCGCAGCCCAAAGATCTCGTTATGCTGCAGATATGTCTATGAAGATGAATCGTTATATACATTATTCAATTACAAAATGTGACAAATAACGTAAAAGAAAGCTAAATCTTATCTCTACTATCGTCATGTAGCATACTAATTTTTTTAATACAGTCATACCATCCTAACAAACAGGAAAAAACATAGTGAAAAGCTTACGACAAGGTCTCAGTTGACCAGGTCACTATGTAAAGACTGAGAATGTAACATTGTATAAATTACAGTATTGTACAAATTATAGTACAGACTAAAACCAAAACGAGGCCTAACATAAAAATGATTCAATAACAATCGCGTACTTGAAGTTAGTGACAGGATAAGATGAGACCTTCTTATTACATATCCTGTCCAAAAGCCTTTGCAGCTCTAATATCTTGCTCGTGATGCAGATGACATTTACAAGATTCATTAGTCTCTTAACGTGCAGTCGAGGTACAAAGAGTGAAGAAGTAGGGAACTGGAATTGCTGAACCCATGGTAATTAGATCAAGAAACCCTGCTTATCTCCAAAGTACGTTGAAATAGTAAAAATCTATCTTGATGACTAACCATTTGAGTCACATCAATACATTATTTATCAAACAATCTCCACACCAATACAGAAATTCCAAGAATAGAACACTACCTCTATTAAAAACTGACAATAGATGCCTTCATGTAAATAACATAATTTACCATATGCCAAACCAATTTTATTCATACTCTGGAATTTAATACGAGTGGACTATTACAACTCACTGTAAAAGCCAAAGTCTGCCAGGAGGATTGTCTTCAGATAGCCTTAATTGATGTGCTAGACACATTGGACCTTCACCTGCAGTTATGGTCTGGGATGCAATTTCATATGACAATAGGAGCACTCTCGTCGTTATCCCATTCTGATAGCAAATTTGTACGTCAATCTGATGATTCGGCCAGTTGTGTTCCTATTCATGAACAGCACTCCCAGGGGTGTTTCCCATCTGGATAATGCTCCTCCGTATACCGATTGTGGACGGGGCCGTAATCAGCTACTTTTGGTTTCCGTTTGGAATTACAAATTTTATTTTAAATCAGTTGTTTACCAATCACGACTATCGAGTGTCGACATGTTCTCTGGGCCTACTGGATCGCCAGGTCTGCCTCCATCGGATGACAACTCCACCGACATCCACAAACAGCATTATCGGTCCATGTATTGACTGACCGAGTGCCACAGGCATGGAACACCATCCTAAAAATTGAGATCCAGCAACTGTAAAACACAATGAATGCACGTTTGCATACTTACATTTAACATTGTGGTGGTTAAACCGGTTATTAATGTATCGGCATTTCACATTTCAAATGGGGTATCTCACGCTACATTTACCTGTGATCTTGTAATGTTAATCATTACCTAGACAAACGTATTCCAGAAATTTCATTACTCTACATTAATTATTTTTTTAGTGTAGAAATCTTTTCCCTTAGGGTAACTCATGGGGCCCACGGTACCAATCCTGGCAGGGGATATTCACCACTTGTGACAATTTTTGTGTGTTTTGTTCTCATAATTCTCCTCACCTTCATCAGATGCGCAAGTCGCTGAAATGGTGCCTAATGAAAGAATTGCAGCTGGTGTTCAGTAACGTCTTACGCTCATTCAGTCATTAATTCATTCAATTACTGTCGTCGTAGCGATCGATCGAATTGTTCTGTATCGACAGAAATGGCCCAGCTCAGTTTATTTCATTTATGTTCGATCGATCTATTTGTTTATTCGTCGGCAGGCAAATGCTTACAGATAGCGAGTCTTATGTAATATTGACTCTAGGTCCAACTGAAAATAATGTCCGTTTCCCACGCTACAACTTGCGCACAGACTGATACACTAGTGATCAAAAGTATCCGGACACCTGGCTGAAAATGACTTACAAAAAAATTGTTCAAATGGCTCTGAGCACTATGCGACTTAAGATCTCAGGTCATCAGTCCGCTAGAACTTAGAACTACTTAAACCTAACTAATCTAAGGACATCATACACATCCATGACCGAGGCAGGATTCGAACCTGCGACCGTAGCAGTCGCGCGGTTCCGGGCTGAAGCGCCTAGAACCGCTCGGCCACCGCGGCCGGCAATGACTTAGAAGTTCGTGGCTCTCTCTATTGGTAATGCTAGAATTCAATATGGTGTTGGCCCACCCTTAGCCTTGATGACAGCTTCCACTCTCGCAGCATACGTTCTATCAGGTGCTGGACGGTTTCTTGGGGAATAGCAGCCCATTCTTTACTGAATGCTGCGCTGAGGAGAGGTATCAATGTCGGTCGGTGAGCCCTGGTGCTAAGTCGGCGTTACAAACCATCCCAAGAGTGTTCTATAGGATTCAGATCAGGACTCTGTGCATCCCAGTCCATTACAGGGATGCTACTGTCGTGTAACCGCTCCGCCACAGGCCGTGCATTATGAACAGCTGTTCGATCGTGTTGAAAGATGCAATCGGCATCCCCGAATTGCTCTTCAACCGTGGTTAGCAATAACGTGCTTAAAATATCAATGTAGGCATGTACTGTGATAGTACCACGCAAAACAACAAGGGGTGCAAGCCCCCTCCACGAAAGACACGACCACACCATAACACCACCGCCTCCGAATGTTACTGTAGGCACTACACACACTGGCAGATGACGTTCACCGGGCATTCGGCATACCCACACCGTGCTATCGGATCGCAACATTGTGTACCGTGATTTCTCACTTCACACAACGTTTTGCCACTGTTCGATCGTCCAATGTTTAGGCTCCTTACACCAAGCGAGGCGTCGTTTGGCATTTACCGGCGTGATGTGTGGCTTATGAGCGGCCGCTCGATCATGAAATCCGTTTTCTCACCTCCTGCCTAACTGTCATAGTACTTTCAGTGGATTCTGATGCAGTCTGAAATTCCTGCGTGATGATCTGGATAGATGTCTGCCTATTACACATTACGACCCTCTTCAACTGTCTGTAGTCTCCGTCAGTCAGCAGACGAGATCGGACTGTACGCTTTTGTGCTGTACGTGTCCCGTCACGTTTCCACTTCACTATCACACAGTAAATAATGGACCTAGGGATGTTTAGGAGTATTGAAATCTCCCGTACAGACGTGTGACACAACTGACACCCAGTCACCTAATCATGTTTGAAGTCCGTGAGTTCCGCGGAGCGCCGTATTCTGCTCTCTCACGATGTCTAATGACTACTGAGTTCGCTGATATGGAGAACCTGGCAGTAGGTGACAGCACAATGCACCTAATATGAAAAATGTATGTTTTGGGGGGTGTCAGGGCACTTCTGATCATACAGTTTACTTCTAACCGACGCCGGATGTCGTTATCTGCGCATGCACGTCGGTGTTAAAAATGATTCTTGCAAGCAACTATTGGGTCTCGCCCCATCTGACCGTGTCTACCGACTGACTTTAAATTTAGTCTGTAAAGTGAAACAAAATAGTCACTTGAAATATTAAACTTAAATTGTGGCCTACAATAGCTTATTTATTGCTTTCATAAACTGATTCCAAAAATTAATGAAATTTCCAACAGATGGGTGCGAGCGAGCGAGCGAAAGAGAGAGAGAGAGAGAGAGAAGAGTTGTCGATGATGAAATCGTCCTTAATTGACTGAGAGCTTAGGATTCCATGTTTTTTTCCCAATATGGTGACTCTTTTGGTTAGTAAAATTTATTTTTTATTTGTTTGCCGTACTATGTAAGGTTTGCCGTGTTGTCAACTACTACAGATAAAAATAAAGGTTTGTATAATATTTGAACTGCGACCATAGCGTACTTCATCAATGATCTACTTCACGATGTGTACCGAACGAGGTGGCGCAGTGGTTAGCACAATGGACGTGTACTCAGGAAGACGACGGTTCAAACCCGCATCCGGCCCTCCTGATTTAGATTTTCCCTGATTGCCCTAAATCACTGCAGGCAAATGCCGGTCTGGTTCCTTTGAAAGGGCACGGCCGACTTCCTTCCCCGTCCTTCCCTAATCCTATGAGACCGACGACTTCTCTGTTTGGTTCCCTCCCCCAAATCAACCAACCAACCACCCATCAAGATGTGTATTATGAATTGTTTGAATGACATCAAATATAATTTCTAAATACATATTATTTTACTTTCTATCTGTAAAGTGTTGAACTCAACCGATTCAGGTGTGTATATCCAAAACAGTCATAGCTGAATTGCTCTTGTTAAGTTTATCTTCTGTCACGGTTTCCTGAAGTGTACAAATGACTAACTTGCGTTAACCAATATCGACACCTTCTAATAATATAATAATCGTCTTAAAATATATATCACAATATAATTTACACTTGGTTGCATCTTATTTACAAATTTAATACTGCAACGGTACATCAGTTTTGTTTACTTATCATTAAGGCAAAACATTTCTTACAAACTATCACGTAGATGAGCATCACGTCACACCATCAGCGCAAGGGACGTATAAACGACTAGTCTGATTTGTGCGGTTCATTTGTAGAATGTATTAACGCTCTGAAACGGATTCCGTATATACTTTTTTAATGCAAAAGTGTGGTACCTGACAAATGAGCCATGCCAGGTCACTTTACTGTTCTCTGTAAAAATGAGAGTGACAATAGCGTCATGAATCCGCTACCCAGTGGCGGATACAGGAACACCTCAAGGACGGGGTGCTAAAGATATCAGGATCTACCTTTGCTTTTACCGTAATAAAAAATTATCAAGTCACATGAACACTTTAAGAAAGTTTTATTAAAACTGATTATACACATACACAATACATTGCCATCTTATGATATAAAAAAGTTACAATTGTTGTTTTCTTCCTTAAATGATGAATTCTGTGCACCTATTCTTCATGGCGAATTGGGTAATTACATTGTCAGTAGGACAATCAACGGAGCTAAGCCGTTAAGTCGCTCCTTCTTCATCGTCGACGTCATCCATGTCTTTGTACGCCACAATGGTGAAAAACTTTTTTCTACTGTAGCAATAGATGCAGGTAGACAAGCAAATATTTTGTACAGCGTGTACAAACTAGGATAGTCAGATCTAGGACAAACAGACAACACTTTCATAACAGAATCACGACCAATAAGGGCGTTTATGATCGTTTGCTTGTATTGAAGAATCTCTTCCATTAGTCTCCTTTTAATCACAAAGAGTGATTCTTCTTCAAAGGACGGTAGTTCGGTTAAGCACTGATTCAATTTATGTGCCAGATCATTACCGTCATGTTTAAGTTATTGTGAGGGCAAAAGTACGTTGAATTTTAAATGATAACTACTTCCTTCAGCAAAACGCTCTCTCATGTCAGTCATAACATGGGCCAGTGTTAGAATAAAAACTGTTCTTTTCCAATATATCACAGAATCATCATTATAATAGCAGTTCCCCCTGTGTCTCTGTCTGCCTGTAAGACTCTCATCTCCACGTCTAACTCCCATAACTGTCTTCGCCTCTTGCAAAATGGCTCTGAGCACTATGGGACTTAACAGCTGAGGTCATCAGTCCCCTAGAACTTAGAACTAACCTGCGACCGTAGCGGTCGTGCGGTTCCAGACTGAAGCGCCTAGAACCGCTCGGCCACTCCAGTCGGTTCTTCGCCTCTTGAATAATACGAGCAAAGTGGCTATTAGCTTTAGCTGTCATGCCGTCATACACCTTAATCGTTGAATCTAATTTTGCTTTTGCCATTGCGACGTCCAAGCTAGGGTCTTGTAAGATTTTGCTGACTGGGTATGTTATACTCATAATGTCACTCAGTGTAAACAGAGTGATAATAAACTCGCAATTAGAGAGAGCTCGAAGGAGAATATTGACTTTGAAAGCCGTTGTTCTTTCCCTCCAACACTGTATTTCTTTACGAATTTCGCAAACTGTTCCGAGATCAGCTGCGAAATGAATAGCAGCATCATGTCGCTCAACCCATCTCGTTTGACAATGTGACTGCAGCGAGTGTTTTAGATGACTCTTCAGTGTTGCGAACCACTTGCTAGACGCTGTAAAGAACGATTCTACTACTTCTTCATTAGTACCAAGTGAGTTTCTCACACTTATAACTTTGCAACTGCGAGAGACAGCGATGTTGAGCTGATGACTTCGACTCGGCGCTACTTGTGTGTTGATAACTTTCTTTTGTACTGTAGCCACAGCTGGAAACTGGTAATCAAGGCAGGCAGGATTCGGTTACGATTGTGGACGGGGCCGTAATCAGCTACTATTGGTTTCCGTTTGGAATTACAAATTTTATTTTAAAACAGTAATTCCAGATTCAGCAATAAATACAGATATCACACGCTATTAATGAAGTAATAAATGACTGTGTAATTAATAGTGCTTTCAGTGCGTTACAGTTTACCAAATGAGCATAAAATACAGACACAGCAAATAACGTTTTAAAAACAAGACAATGTGATCACAATTAGAGTTTTAAGGCAAGTAACCACAGTCACGGCTGAAGGTCTTTAACGCCAAGAACGGCAATTATAAAAAAAAAATTTAACAAACATACAGTAAAACAGCAAATACAACAGCAAATGTTAATTTAAAAGTACAGGCAACTGATGACCAAACAGGTGAGACAAAATGATGGTAATATTGGTAGCACAATCATTTAAACCTGCTGTAACGCCAAGAATGGAAATTATATAAAAGAATTTACAACCATGGAATAAAAAAGCAAATACAATAATAAAACACAAGGGCCAGTCACAGACTGTGCACCAGGAATCGATCTCTGACTAGGTCCCGCAAAAAACACTTTCGCAAGTGATGAGATAGGCAGCCAAGAGTTGCATTCACTTCACAAGATGGTAACTCAGACTAGTGGCAGTCTAACGAATGACTAACGATAATCTTGCTCAGGCTACCTGACGTCCAATAAACCAAATGCAAAGATGTGAAAATACGCCAAAGCCGGAACCGCCGGTCTGGACTCCGCCCACAGAATACTGTGCTTAGAGCGCCCAGAACGAGAAAGGAATCACTACCACCAGAGTAGAAGAATAGCCAACCAACCCAGTATCAAGAAAGCTGTCAAAACTACAGGCCTCACCAGACAGGAGCGGCAAGGCGAGGAAACGTACACTGCCATTATATACACTAACCCCAGGGCAGGTAACTGGGGCGTTAGCGGCCACGAGGCAGGAAAAATACCACTTGTTGAACTTAACAAATAGTAACAAACTGAAAGAAATAAATAGTAATTAGATGTCCAGGGAAGCTAATCAGATCCGCCTTTCCGAAGCACCCCACATACTGCTCTTCGCCTCGGCAACACTACGGGTACGAGCAGCAACGCGAATGCATGTCACTGGAGAATCGCAAGATCTCACAATGGTGGAGGTTTCTTCGACTCGGTGCTACTTGCGCGTTGATAACCTTCTTTTGTATTGTAGCCACAGCTGGAAACTGGTAATCAAGGCAGGCAGGATTCGGTTACGATTGTGGACGGGGCCGTAATCAGCTACTATTGGTTTCCGTTTGGAATTACAGATCTTATTTTAAAACGGTAATGCCAGACTCAGCAATAAATACGGATATCACAATGGTGGAGGTTTCTCTACTTGGACGCAAATGCACTCAACTTAAAGCTACCAGGATCCGGTTTACGACGAGTTCGTGGACCGTGGTGACCACAGGCCTTCGATCCAGCAGTCCGTGTGCGCCACCAGCGGTCCCGGCGTGTTCTCACACTGCGCGGACCTGCCTCCTCCAGAGCCCCCAACCGAGCTGCCCACTGACACGAACCAGAAGAACCACGATGTCGCCCCAAAGATAGTGCCACAGTAATCCCAAAAGTAAGGTCTCCTATTTTTTTATAAGTTCATAAACCTGTTTATTTCTACAATGGTTTACATCAATTTACAGCTTGAACATTTAGCTATTTTCAACATAATCACCATTTCTGTCGGTGCATTTTTGTAGATGCTGTGGTAGGTTTTGTATGCCCATGTCATACCAGCCCGCCGCCATGCTGTTCAGAAAGTTATGAACCTCTTCTTTCACTTCGTTGTAGGAGCTGAATCGCTTTCCAGCCAAATGTTCTTTTAACCTAAGGAACAGGTGATAGTCACTGGGCGCCAAGTCATGACTATAAGGTGGGTAGGTGATTATGTTCCACTGAAACTGCTGCAGGAGAGCAACGGTTTGCCGAGCGAAGTGCGGGCGAGCGTTGCCATGGGGAATGTGTACGCCCTTGCTCAACATTACTCTTCTCCGGTTCTGAATTGCCCGTTTGAGTTTTTTCAGAGTCTCACACTACCTGTCATCTTTAATTGTGGTCTCAGCGATTCAGCTCCGACGATGAGGAGAAAGAAGAGGCTCATAACTTTCTGAACAGCATGGCGGCGAGCTGGTATGACATGTGCATTCAAAAACTGCCACAGCATCTACAAAAATGCATCGACAGAAATGGTGATTATGTCGAAAAATAGCTAGATGTTCAAGCTGTAGACTGATGTAAACCATTGTAGAAATAAACAGGTCTATGTACCTATAAAAAATAGGAGACCTTACTTTTGGGATTACCCTCCTACATATAGATAACCGCCGCTGCTGCCACTAGCGGACACGCAAGGCTTGCGAAACCAAGTGGCACCAGTCAACACGAGTAGAAGACAAACAGCTGTAACCATGTCAACTAAACGATACGGTCTGGCCTCCAACAGAGGACGGAAACCTACAAACAGCACCAGCCGCAGCATGGCTCAACCTCCCCCTCTCAAGAAGAAACCCGCGGGGGGGGGGGGGGGGGGGAGGAGGTGTTGGGAGACCCAACTAGCACGCTAACCAAACTTAATTTGTTTAAGGTGGACCCGGTATTGCTTACCGGTACGGTTGTCCTTAACCAGAAGATTAACTGTGCCTAAAGCAGAAGGCCTTGAAGGGAGCCGAATGAAAGGCCGGCGCATTATCACTAACGATTTATTTAGAGGGTCCAAAAACACAAAATACGTTAGTTAAATGCGCAATGGTGGTGGCAGCAATCATATTACGACTCGGAAGAAGCCAGGTAAACCTCGTAAACGCGTGAAAAATAACTAATACATACCGAGGTAAGGGCCCATAACAAACAAGCTTTCAGTTCTGACATATTAACTGAGCAAGCATCACAACCTATACCCACACATTTCTCCAGTGACACAGAAAGGCTTTCTATTCTCCTTAGAATTGTAGTACTTATTACTTCAGCAGTAACGCTACGCTCTTCACCTTGACTCTCTTGACGTTCATCGTCAATGTTTCCACTACAGCCGTTGTCTTTATGGATGTTAATGAAACCCAAAAATATTTCGTCTAGTTTGCCTTGACCATTGACACATCTTGCAGATAAACTCAGAGGCTACGTCCGTAGCTTCATCGAAAATTATGCTGTAAAAACGAGAATCTTTTATTTCCTCCAGTATTCTCGATAACATCACTATTTCACAGCATGAAATAAGTTCATTACACGTTGTTTTATTTATGTAAATGGCGTTAGCTATTGTGGTCTCAAGATGATGTTTTAGTTGCAAGTCTCCAGCGTCAATTCTAAATCTTATCAGAGCTCTAAAGTTTCCCTCGTTACTCACTATACTTTAACTTTCATTTTCGTTTTCTAGTAGACTCCCATCATCTCTATGCCCCCGCAGAGGGCTATTTTGCTTTCCATGAAATAAGTTTGTTTTTATTATTGATACAAGGCGGTCTCTGTTTTCCCTAATGCTTTCCTCGATCTCTGTTTTCCCTAATGCTTTCCTTCTGTCTCTGGACAACTGATTTATGACCCCAAGTTCGCGGTTGTCTCGTGTCGCCAAATATAATTTTGCATCTGTTGACGCTTCAACGTGGTACCTGAGCCGAGAGTGGGTCTTTAAGGTCACCAACTTTACCAGTAAGTTTGGCAAACTTTGTTAGTGGTTCAGTCACAAGTTGCTTGGCGATAACAGATTTCTCTCTTCCAACTATTTTATTATTCACAGAAACTGAACAGTTAATGAAAACTTGTGAGAACACCAGTCATGGATACTGTTCAAAGTGATTATCGTGCACTTGTCTGCGTTCAACCCGTCCACTCTTGTTGTTCTCGGAATTAAGAAAGATATAACCTTTTTCAGGTTTCCTTGGAGCTGTGAGAGGCTTGTGTTTTATACCATCATTAACGTTCCCTGACGCTAATATATCCAAATAATTGCCGATATCTGTGGGATTAAAAGGAATCAGTTGATGAACTTTGTTCTGAAAGTTTCGATGAGGTGCAGGGCTCTGACTGTACATCTCGTGGTGTTTCTGCGGCTGAATGTTGAACGGAATCTTCAGATGTTTCTACTTTTCTTTTTATTACTACATAACGATCCATTTTATTATATTGTTACGACGTAGATAAATTAGATGCCAATTATTCTCGAGTAAACACTTTATTCGCACTAAAAAATACGTACTAATACACTTAGCGCTAAAACACACTCCGCGTATTTCTGATATCACAAAGCACGACGCTGACAGAAGTACGTGGTAGTAGCCAATAATTGCAGTTGTTCACTTTTTATTACTTCCAAGACATCGCGACGATTGTAGCATTCAAACTGACTACCTGGCAGCGACTCTGCTTCCCTTATATATGTGGCTCGGTTGTTTCGAGAACATTCGCTACCAGAATGTTCCCTTCCAGACTTTTATGGAGTGTGAACAAATACCTACTGCGAAAGCGACAAGCCAATATGCACCTTGCGACGTATAATATAATGGCGAGTTCACAATGATGACATCCCCCGGCAATTTATGTGTGTGGAACTTTTACTGTCGACTCACATCTAACTCCTTTCTAGTGCATTAGACAGAGAACCTATATAGTAACAATGCGTTTTTAGGAATCTTCTCGAAAGTCACTGTTACCGGAGATATACGCATCAATAGTTTCCGACACCTAACTCTTACACTACTGGCCATTAAAATTGCTACACCAAGAAGAAATGCAGATGATAAACGGGTATTGATTGGACACATATATTATACTAGAACTGACATGTGATTACATTTTCAAGCAATTTGGGTGCATAGATCCTGAGAAATCAGTACCAAGAACAACCCCTTCTGGCCGTAATAACGTCCTTGATACGCCTGGGCATTGAGTCAAACAGAACTTGGATGGCGTGTACAGGTACAGCTGCCCATGCAGCTTCAACACGATACCACAGTTCATCAAGAGCAGTGACTGGCGTATTGTGACGAGCCAGTTGCTCGGCCACCATTCACCAGACGTTTTCAATCTGGAGAATGTGCTAGCCAGGGCAGCAGTCGAACATTTTCTGTATCCAGAAAGGACCGTACAGGACCTGCAACATGCGGTCGTACATTATCCTGCTGAAATGTAGGGTTTCGCAGGGATCGAATGAAGGGTAGAGCCACGGGTTGTAACACATCTGAAATGTAACGCCCACTGTTCAAAGTGCCGTCAGTGCAAACAAGAGGTGACCGAGGCGTGTAACCAATGGCACCCCAGACCCTCACGCCGAGTGATACGCCAGTATGGCGATGACGAATACACGCTTCCGATGTGTTTTCACCGCGATGACGTCAAACACGGATGCGACCATAATAATGCTGTAAACAGAACCTGGATTCATCCGTAAAAATGACGTTTTGCCATTTAGCACCCAGGTTCGTTGTTGAGTACACCAATGCAGGCGCTCCTGTCTGCGATGCAACGTCAAGGGTAACCGCAGCCATGGTCTCCGAGCCGATAGTCAATGCTGCTGCAAATCTCGTTGAACTGTTCGCGCAGATGGTTGTTGTCCTGCAAACGCCCCCATCTGTTGATTCAGGGATCGAGACGTGGCTGCACGATCCGTTACAGCCATGCGGATAAGATGCCTGTCATCTCGACTGCTAGTGATACGAGGCTGTTGGGATCCAGCACGGCGATCCGTATTACCCTCCTGATCCCACCGATTCCATATTCTGCTAACAGTCATTGGATGTCGACCAATGGGAGCAGCGGTGTCGCGATACGATAAACCGCAATCGCGATAGGCCACAATCCGACCTTTATCAAAGTCGCAAACGTGATGGTACGCATTTCTCCTCCTTACACGAAGCATCACAACAACGTCTCACCAGCCAACGTCGGTCAACTGCTGTTTGTGTGTGAGAAATCGGTTGGAAACATTCCTCATGTCAGCACGTTGTAGTTTTCGCCACTGGTGCCAACCTTGTGTGAATGCTCTGAAAAGCTTATCATTTGCATATCACAGTATCTTCTTACTGTCGGTTAAATTTCGCGTCTGTAGCACGTCATCTTCGTGGTGTAGAAATTTTAATGGCTAGTAGTGTATTATGAGTTAAGTATGGGAAACTATTGTTACGTTATTAGTAAAAATATTATTATGAGTCTCGTAATGACTATGAATTACTATTATTAACACTTCACAATCAATTGATCACTCTCACTCTTCACTATCTTCACACTTGCTCTTGCAACAACGACGAATTATTCATTCTTCAGTCTTAATATTTCTGCTTCTGAATGTACACTAGCTTCCTATTCGGCGAATAGCTCGTATTTATAACGCTACATATCGAAGGTTCTCTGTACAAGAAAACAGTAGATTATTCGCGACTTTTCTCGAACAAATGCCAGACGTATCGTGATCACTAGAATGACCATGACTTTTCTTGTAGGTATGTGTTAGCTATCTACACTCCTGGAAATTGAAATAAGAACACCGTGAATTCATTGTCCCAGGAAGGGGAAACTTTATTGACACATTCCTGGGGTCAGATGCATCACATGATCACACTGACAGAACCACAGGCACATAGACACAGGCAACAGAGCATGCACAATGTCGGCACTAGTACAGTGTATATCCACCTTTCGCAGCAATGCAGGCTGCTATTCTCCCATGGAGACGATCGTAGAAATGCTGGATGTAGTCCTGTGGAACGGCTTGCCATGCCATTTCCACCTGGCGCCTCAGTTGGACCAGCGTTCGAGCTGGACGTGCAGACCGCGTGAGACGACGCTTCATCCAGTCCCAAACATGCTCAATGGGGGACAGATCCGGAGATCTTGCTGGCCAGGGTAGTTGACTTACACCTTCTAGAGCACGTTGGGTGGCACGGGATACATGCGGACGTGCATTGTCCTGTTGGAACAGCAAGTTCCCTTGCCGGTCTAGGAATGGGAGAACAATGGGTTCGATGACGGTTTGGATGTACCGTGCACTATTCAGTGTCCCCTTGACTATCACCAGAGGTGTACAGCCAGTGTAGGAGATCGCTCCCCACACCATGGTGCCGGGTGTTGGCCCTGTGTGCCTCGGTCGTATGCAGTCCTGATTGTGGCGCTCACCTGCACGGCGCCAAACACGCATACGACCATCATTGGTACCAAGGCAGAAGCGACTCTCATCGCTGAAGACGACACGTCTCCATTCGTCCCTCCATTCACGCCTGTCGCGACACCACTGGAGGCGGGCTGCACGATGTTGGGGCGTGAGCGGAAGACCGCCTAACGGTGTGCGGGACCGTAGCCCAGCTTCATGGAGACGGTTGCGAATGGTCCTCGCTGATACCCCAGGAGCAACAGTGTCCCTAATTTGCTGGGAAGTGGCGGTGCGGTCCCCTACGGCACTGCCTAGGATCCTACGGTCTTGGCGTGCATCCGTGCGTCGCTACGGTCCGGTCCCAGGTCGACGGGCACGTGAACCTTCCGCCGACTACTGGCGACAACATCGATGTACTGTGGAGACCTCACGCCCCACGTATTGAGCAATTCGGCGGTACGTCCACCCGGCCTCCCGCATGCCCACTATACGCCCTCGCTCAAAGTCCGTCAACTGCACATACGGTTCACGTCCACGCTGTCGCGGCATGCTACCAGTGTTAAAGACTGCGATGGAGCTCCGTATGCCACGGCAAACTGGCTGACACTGACGGCGGTGGTGCACAAATGCTGCGCAGCTAGCGCCATTCGACGGCCAACACTGCGGTTCCTGGTGTGTCCGCTGTGCCGTGCGTGTGATCATTGCTTGTACAGCCGTCTCACAGTGTCCGGAGCAAGTATGGTGGGTCTGACACACCGGTGTCAATGTATTCTTTTTCCCATTTCCAGGAGTGTATGTGCCAGACAGAAACGTATAAAATACGATGACGCGGACCAGCGTGCTATGTAGGAAAGTACTACTACTCGATAACTCGATTCAGTCGAGTCGACTGACGGAAGTAACGAATAGCGTGCGGCAGGCTGACTGGCGCGGGTGGCAATGCGGGTGGCCCCACAAGGGCGAAGGGCGAGTGGGGCAGGGGGGCGCGCCCCGCAAGCCCACCATAACATGTATCCGCCACTGACGCAACCACAAATTATTCTTTTCCATATGAAGTTAGAATTTTGTCCTGTGATATAGAGTTAGTGCCACCAACCTATAATATTTCATAGTATCTACAGTTTAAGAATTTGTTAGCGTTTCATTGCACAATTTTTAGACTGATAACAAAAACCCTATATTTTCGATGTTGCTGACATGTTTTATGAGCATTAGGCCGTGGTCCAAGGTATAATTCTCTGCTGAACATTTCGTCTTTGAATGATGGAGGCATCACAGAGGCTTTAAGGACTCTGACAGCAGTTAAAAACTCAGACAAGCTCAGCCAGTTTATCTGTTACATGCAAAGGTTGGTTCGTGACGTCATCAAATGTTGCTTAAGATGGCGGAGTCATCCTGTCGTATGTTATGAATCTTGTTGTGGGGAAGAGTTGGGGCTGTTTATTTTATTTGGCACTAAGGCCCACAAAGTGTCTATTTTCAATCCCTCTTCATTTATGTTGAAATATTTTGTGCTTTCGTACTGCTATGACCTCTCCGTATATTCTAGCGTAGTGATTATTAGATCCTGCTAAAACTACAGTGTCATAGAAACGAATTCGATGGTTTCCGAACCCAGTGCATCATCTGTTACTGATGATTTATCCGTCTTGCACAGGCGACAATTGCTCTTGTTTTCCTAATGGCGGGTGTTAATGCTTGTTTTTTGTAGTTTCTATGAACACTCGGCCGCAAATGCAAGGGGTTGGTTTTATGTACTCCTGTTGTGGCAAGCGGAGGCCGTAGTTCCTTGGCAGCGTTACTGCATCAATACCGTGTTTTCTGAGTGCTTTGATGCCATCCCTGATAGTTTTTACACAGGGAAGGAAAACTTTCCCTTTAGTTGGTTCTTTCATCAGACGTTCTAGAGTTTTTAGGTTGTAGAGCACTATTTGTCTCTTTGTCACAGCAGTCGTTTCTTCTGAAAGCAGTTCTTAAATATCGAGCTTGTCTTCCAAGTACTGTGGTTGAGTGTTTCTTTTAGCCTAGTCCACCAGTTTTTTGATCACTCCTCTTTTCTGCTTGGGATGATGTTTCGAATCTCCGTGAAGGTATCTTTCCATCTGAGTAGGCTTTCCGTAGACTTTATGCTCTAACATACTGTTAGGTTTTTTAATTACCTGTACGTTAAAAATGAAATTTGATCTTTCCCCCTTTTCGTAGTGAGTTTTATATTAGAATTAATATTATTCAGAAGATTTAAAAATTCAGTCAGCTCATTTTTCCATGAGGTCACAGAACGAAAGTATCTGCGTACCGAAATTAAGATGAAGATTTCTTCTTTGCAGTTTGAAGGGTTGTTTTTTCAAAATTTTCCATGTATTCATTCGCTACAACTGTCCTGAGCGCATTTGTTCCGCACAGTCAATCCATCAGTTTGCTCGTAGAATTTGTTGCCCCACTGAAAGTAAGTTGATGTGAGACAATGTTTAGAGATCTAACATGTCCTTTGCGAAAATACTTTCCAAATATGACATCACCTCATTAAGAGGAACATAGTAAACAATGATGCAGCATCAAAACTGAGCAAAATATCACTTGGACTAGGCCTGGAGGATTTTAATTTTTCGATAAATGATCAAGATCTTCAATATAAGTGTCAGTTTTTCTGTAAGTGGATGTAGAAGAGTTTGGACAGTCAATGGCACTAAAAATTGGTCTCAGTGGAATGCCTTGTTTGTGAATTTTTGGCAAACCATACAGTCTTGGTGGTAATGCTTCTTATTTGATGAGAGACCCTTCATGTCAAGAAGATAACTAAAGAGCCCTTTAATAGCTTATTCGTTATGTATACTAAGATGGTATCTGTTCTTGCGGACATGTCCGAAAGAACAGATAACATCTTAGTATATATATAGTTAAGGCTCACCGGCCACTTGACCATCTTCTTCTTCTGTGCGAATGCACAAACAGTGCCCGAACTCTTTTTTTTTAATTCTTTATTTCCAGAAAGAATGTTATTTATACATCTAGCCCACTGCCTTATGTGATTAGTGGGCCAAAATAGTGACACAGAGATATAAGTTGCAGCTAATTCTAAGTCATATTTTAGTAACTAGTTAGCAGGTAAGCTATTAGGAGAAAGCAATGGGCAAAAGTTAATGTGTTAATCTACTACAAGCATGTAACCTTAAAATAGACTAGTCACTAAGTCCTAGAGCGTTACAAATGTGTCAGCTGAATAATATAAACCTACTATAGAGCCTTGCTCATTGAGCTAACCCCAATGAGAGTGCCCCTGACACTGGGCAGGCCAAGATGTTGATCGCTGCAGGTTTCTAAGGATAATGTCTAAAACGAAGTCCTACAACTAACTTATCCTAAGGTCAAGTCTGGTGCGTTTTCCAATTCAGTAAGGCTGCACCCCACTCCCCCAAAATCCTGTGGCGCAGCGGATTCAGACTGAGGAAGTCGGCCTTTTCGCACCCTGGCGGTTTGGGAGTAGGGTATCAAACTCTATTATTGTTTAGATTGGTCTCTTGTTAGTGCTAATATAATTCTCTCAAATAGTCCTTTAAGACTTTCTGTGATACCGCGTTAGCCAGTTCATTAATGGTATGAAAAGTGTCGCGTTGTCTGAGCAGTCTATATGTGTCGTTATGCGGTAGTTGGTCACGTAATACTGAGGCCACATCATTGAAAAGGGGGCACTCGTAGACTACATGGTCAGGAGTACCCTCCGGAACACCACAGTCACACGCAGGTGTCGCCTTTTTCCCGAATCGACATAGGTATGTCGAGTAGGGTCCATGTCCAGTGAGAAAGTGGATTAGTCCCCGGGTTGGATCGAAATATGACATTCCCACCCTTTACCTGACATCTGGTAGGAGATCAAAGGTTCGACGCCCTGTTTCTTCACTTTCCCACGAATGTTGCCACAGCAGATCCCCTTTTTGCCTGATCTCAACTTTATTTTCAGTCCTGCTGCCTAGAATTTCCTCAGTTTTCTCCAAATTCCCCTTCTTTGCCCAGTACCAAGCGGCCTGCTCCCGAATTTTGATATCCAAGGGGCAGAGCCCCATTATAACTAACAGGGCTCCTCCCGGTGTAGTCCTGTATGCCCCCACTGATCTCAAAATCATATTTCTCTGCACTCTCCTCACTGTCATGGCGGGCACTCCCCTCGTGAGCCTGTGTGCCCAGACTCCCGAGCCGTAACCCACTATAGATGTGAGTATGCTATTGTGATAAAGTTTGATGAGATGTGGTGGGAGATGAAATCGTTTGTGTCCAATGGAGATGAGGTTGTTGAATACTTGTAGGGCTCTTTGAGTTACGGTTTCGATGTGCCTACCGAAGGACCACCTTTCATCAATGATGATACCGAGGTAGCGAGTCTCACGTCGCCTGAGAACTGGTGAACCGTCTATCCTGACAGTTGGATTGCGAACTAATTGTCCCTTCAGAAGAAGGTATGTGGACTTGGCCGGTGAAATTTTCATCTTCGTGTTACGGCACCAAAGTTGTAGTATTTCTATTGCTCTTTCAATCTTGGGTTCTATGTCTTCTCGGCTACGGCCGCCGACCAGTAGGAGGAGGTCATCTGCGTAGGCTATCACCTCCAGCACTTCATCACTTTGCTGTAGTTTGTCTAGTAAGGGTTCCATGTGGATGTCCCAAAACAGGGGACCCAGTACGGAGTCCTGGGGACATACGTTAGTGATAGTTTTTCTTACTCTTGTGCTAGTGGATGATAGCCAAACCTTCCGATCCTCGCAATAGCTCCTCAGACACCCATATAGCGGCCCTGGACACTCCTTCTGCCGTAAACAGGAGAAGAGCGAAGGCCACCACAGGTTGTCGAAGGTGCCACTTATGTCCACCATGATGCCAACAACGTACTTGTACGGGGTAGAGCCGCAGACCTCGGCCGCCAGGGGGATTGCATCAGATGCCGATCGCCCAGGCCTAAAGCCGAACTGCCTGCCGCTCATCCCGCACAGCACTCGGTGCGCAGCCAGTCTGTCAGCCAGTAGTCTCTCCAGAACCTTCCCAAGCAGATCAAGGAGGCAGATAGGTCGGTAAGATTTTGTTTCTGCTGGGTCTTTGTCAGCTCCTTTCTTGATAATTACAACATTTGCCCTCTTCCAGATTCGAGGGAATTTTTTCTGCCTAAGGCATTCATTGTACAGCTGAGTTAGAGGGGCGACTATCAGGGGGGCCAGGAATTGCACCACCTCCGCCACAATGCCGTCTGGCCCAGGAGCGTTCCCTCTCTTCAGGGAGTTTATATGGGGAGCTACCTCTTCTTCAGAGAATGGGTAAACTGCCGTATCATTATCATATACGTTGTTGTTGTTCTCACGCAGCTGCCGTTGTTCGTCTGTCTCTCCATCCGCAGTGTCGTCAGGCAGTAGGGACTGGAGAAGGACCTCAGCAGTTTCCTGCCAAGACCCTGTCATCCCGTCCCCATGCCTGACGGTTGAGAGCTCCATCGGAGAGCGGATTTTTTCCCGGACAAGCTTGTAGGGGACTCCCCATGGGTCTAATGCTAGTTGGTTCAGAACAAAATGTTCCCAACTTTTTGATCTTACTTCACGCAGTTGTTTTTTGATATTATCTTTGGCTTCCCGGTAAAGCTGCAGCCATCTTTGTCTTTCTAGCCAGACGACACTGCGCTGGTAGTGCTTCCTGAACCTTCTGACCGACCGGCGCATCTCCTCTAGTTCAGCTGACCACGGTGACGGAGAGGCCGCCATGGCCCTCCTCCTAGTAGGTACGGCGGCTTTGACCGCTCGAGTTATTACTGTCACCAGTTCCTCGGCTCTATTGTCTACGTCAAAGTCCATGTGTCCGTCACCTTCTGATAATGGAGGAATGTCGCATTCCCTAGCAAGTCTTTCCCAGTCAGCTCTTTTGTAATTGTATTGTACTTCACACTCCATGGCCCAGCGGCTCTCCTCGTCTCCAATGCTGAAGGTGATGAGGTTGTGATCACTGGTGGTGGCGTTCTCCACTACTTTCCACTGCTGGATGAGGTGCGCAGCATTAGGCGTAGCCAGGGTCACATCAATGTTTGTGCCTTGGCCACATCCCGCCACATAGGTCGGAGGGTTGCCTGGCTTGTTAGCCATCACCAGCTGCAAGGCCATGATGGCCTCTTCTGCCTTCTCTCCATTAGGGTCCCTGATGCCGCTGTACCATAGGGGGGATTTGGCATTTATATCTGCAGTTACAATTGCTTTCCGCCCCCGCAACGCCGTGATAGCTGTGGTGAGGTGTGCCAAGTGTCTCTCGATGTCATCACCATATTGGAAATACATGTTGATAAGGACAATTGCTCCTGATGGAGACTGGAGCTCCACGACGTTGCAGTGGCTAGTTGTGAACTGTGTTAGGACTGTGGCCCTTATAAGTTTGTTGGTTATTACTATTGCCGATCTTGGGTCTTCCCCTCTGCTGACTACTTGCCAGGTCGCAGCTGTGAAAGCTATCTTCCCATTTAGGGAGTACTTCTCTTGCAGACAGACCACATCTAGTCTCCTCTCCTGCACTTCCTTACGTAACTCCTGCATCACAAGTCTGCTGTTGTGAGTGTTAAGTTGGCCAATGGTGATTTCCGTCATGTAGTTATCTATGGGAAGTATGTATGGATTCTGTCATTAGGCCATGTCTTATTCCAGTCAAATGTGATGCGTCCATTTGCCAGAACTGCTTGTTGGTAAATTTCGTCCAGGTCGAATTTTTCGCCACGTCTTTCAAAAACTTTCTTTAGTAGGTCTCGCAGGGCTCCGAAGTCGGTGGGGAGATTCACTGACTTGAGTTGAATTCTGTCCACAGCCTCCATTACCGAGAAGGTGACTCTCTTACCATATTCATGTCCTACCCGAACCACGTGTCTAAAGGCAGTGGTCAGGGTAGTCGGCTGCTCTAGTCTCGCCAGTTGCATAGTGAATTCGAGGTTAGGATAGACTCTGACTGGGCCGACTGGTGGCAGTCTCACGACAGGATTTGTTGTGGCAGCTGATTCACTTGAGCTGGTTATTTTGTTTTCCTGAACTGGTTCTTTTGTAGTTCTATTCTCCTCTGTTGAGACTGCCACAGTCTCTGGTACAGGATGCCATTCCGTAGGTCTTTAGTCGGCCTTGTTTCCCAACTTGGGGAGGAGGGGAGCATGACTGCAAAAGGCCTAGTTTGAGTCCCTCTATCCGTTGTGGTAGAGTCAGTTTGAGTGCCTATGTCAGTGGTTTTAGTTGTGGCGCCCGTGAGCGACCTCAAGAATAACTTGAAGGCACTTGCCCTCATGGCATCCCTCCTCCTTTTACTCGGGGATTTTCTTTTGGGCATCCTGTTGGCTTTAGCTTGATCAGCCATAGTCTATCCTTGAAATAAGTCTTTGTTCCAGAAGTCTGTAGGTGGGGCAGTTACGTCCTGTGGTACCACAGGGCTGTTTACCCGGTCTCTTACAAGGGATGCAGACTGCTGCAGCCCTACAGTTCTTCCTCACATGACCATCCTCGCCACATTTCGAGCAGGCCGACCCCCTGGTACAGTGTCTCAGAACGTGGTCGAGATCTCCACAATTGTGGCAACGCGGTACAACCAGATAGTCACGTGTATTTATGGCGTGAAAGCCGATGTATAATTTGCCCATTGCTGTTATTTTTCTCCACATTTGAGCGGAGACCTCGGCGACGTGATGCACCACATCACGGTCCAGAGGCCCCGTTTTGAATCTCAGATTGAAATTTCCTTTAAATTCTTCTTCTGACATATCCTCAAAGTTTTGTGCCTTTATAGCTTTTTGCAGTTCCTCATTTGTCATAATCGTTGGTACATCATCTAAGATGACCAACGGGTTTCTTTTCCTTGGTGGCTCGCATTTGACCACCGAGTTTAGTTCGGCATTGTTTAATAATTTTTCTTTGTCCTCTTCCGATGCAACTTCGACGATTACCGAATTTCTACTTGGTTTGACTTTTTTGATTCTGATATTATCTTTTACTGGATTTATGGTGGTTGTGAGCAACTCTTGTATCTTTTTTACACTGGTGTCCTGACCAGGCAGGGTCCTTAGAAAGATCGTTGTGTCTGATCGTTTGGTGACTCTGGCAATGGCATCCTTAGTTGTTTGCGGTTTTGGTGGCGCTTGTGCGATCACTGCCGCCCAGGTCTTCACAGGTTGCTTCCTTAATCTTTCGTTTTCTTTTGTTAATTCTTCGACGCGGCCCTCAAGCTTGGCGTTAGCGATGGCCCACACCGCCAGTTCATTTTTAATTATCGTTAATGCCACCTGACTGATCTTCCCATTTTTAATGTTTTGCTCAAGGAGCAACGTGATCCTCGTGTGTCTTTGCAAGACGTTTTCATCGGTTGCCTGTCCCGACTCGTCCTGAGGAGCGGGTTCAGACATCAAGGAAGCTCGCGATGGCGCACTCGAATCACTCGTCTCTGGTGTCGCCATATTGAACGAGTGATAAATGAGGGGTGGGAGCCCGTCTCTTGCCCCGGACCGGCTCCTCTGGCATGGGGGGGGGGGGGGGGGGGGGACTTCTGCAGCTCGCCCACCGACCTCGCCCCTAGGTCAAGAGCACTCCAGAGCTGCTGGGTTCAGCGCACCGTTTCCAGCGCACTGGTCCCCCTCAGTGACTCCGTCATCGGCGATCTCACGCGACGCACTCCAGCAACTGCATCCCGCACTCCGGAGAGGCGGATGCACCTCTCGCCCTACTTGCCCGAGTTTCCACCTCTCGGCCAGGGACCCACTCCTACTCAGGTGGCGGGCCGGTCCCCCAGACGTTCGGCGGTCTGGACCCATCTAACCTGGCCCAGGCGATGTTATCACCACCTGGGTTTGGCACAACACGCCCCGGTTACCCAGGGGCGCGGCGAAGCACCCTTGCCGACACGCGCCGCGATCCCACGCCGACAAACGAGATCGTGGCATGCAGAGCACCTGTTGGTCTGTGCCCTGCGAAAGGAAGGGACTGATGTTCGGTCCCTCGACACAGCTTCCCCTGTGCCGCGCACCCTTCGCTTTCGCATCGGGTTGGGTCGCAGCTCTTCCTTTTGTCGCAAGGCAGAAGCCAAGCTTAACATCTGGCACCACGGGAAGGCGGAAAGAGCCACTTGGGAAGGAGAGGCTATGAGAGACGCATCACTTTCCCTGTGAGGACGGCCGTGGCACGCCCGACTGGAAGCGATACGCCCCAGTGCGAGCCTCCGTGCCTTACGGCGCGGTCCCGCCGAAACGCGCCGTCAGGCGACCGACCTCACGCCAGACTGCCCGAACTCTTACGGGAATCGGCAACGCGCCGCGAGTATAATGGGCGGGGGAACTACGAATGTAGTGCGGGACGATACGTTGAGAATGTGGGTTTCGCGGGAGGCGTGCCAGAGATAAATCCCTGCAGTCGCGCTATCCTCTGTGTCCTCGGTGGCTCAGATGGATAGAGCGTCTGCCATGTAAGCAGGAGATCACGGGTTCCTGTCCCGGTCGGAGCACACGTTTTTCATCTGTCCCCGTTGACGTATGTCAAGGCCTGAAAGCAGCTAAGGGTGTTCATTTCGTTGTAGGTTATTCGTTATCCTGGTGAGCACGCTCACAATTGGACTGTAGATTAGCTCGATTGGTGGCAGTATATTTACAGGTTCTAAGGGCACTGTTTACCCTCTATTAAAATTTAATCGTATTGAGGTGCAGAACGCTGGGATGAAATTAAAGCTAAAGTAAATTAGGTTATTAGGTCCCGAAAAGGACTCTTCCATTCGACAGCTGTTGTGACATACAGTTATTGAATGTAGTGCTTCTAAATCTAGGTCTGTAGTCGTCTTTTGCTACTTTCGTTTCCTTTTAGTCATCCCTGAAAGATTTCCTAAACATCACGGAAGGACAGTATAAATTTGCAAACGTATTGTAAACACTGACTGAATGGCGTGAAAGCAAAGTACTGCTTCAATTGTGAAGGGCCACAATGATCTGTATCTTATCAGAGATGAACTAAAAATAACTTTTCTTCCTTAGATAGCTTATCGGCTTCTGATCATTGTCATAGTAGGTTTAGCTACGGTTATTGGACTCAATTCGTACTCGTTGTGGCGGTTCTAATGTGTGTTTATCTCGTCCCACGATGAAACACTGTATAAGAGCAATGTTAGTGTAAGAATTTCTTCAAATAGCTGAAAGAAGTTAACTTTTCGACAAGTGACATGCTGTCACATCATGACAGTTATGTGTGTTGCATTGAAGAATTCAATTAACAGCATATACTTCCATAGCCGAAGTAAGTTATGTAAACTTGCGCGACCGTGTATGACTTGGCGGTAGGCAGTTCGAATCTTGCAAGTGAAAAACATTTTCATCGCCAGTATTTATATGGCAAGGAGAGGAGAGGTGATGGCGCCGAACGTTGGTCCATTGCCTTGAACTGACCTCTCTACAGTATCTAATGGTGTGAGGGCATGCGATACTGTCGACGGTAGCAATTTTGTCGGATGGTGACGTTAAGATGAACGTGCCATTGGTGCTATTTCAGAGGAGTAGGCCCTGTGCCGCCACCAGGTTGAGGCATGTTTGGCTTAATCCTCTCGCTCCCTTGTGATGGTAGCCAAGAACACAAACATGACGCCGGCCGGAGTAGCCGAGCGGTTCTAGGCGCTACGGTCGCAGGTTCGAATCCTGCCTCGGGCATGGATATGTGTGCTGTCCTTAGGTTAGATAGGTTTAAGTAGTTCTAAGTTCTAGGGGACTGATGACCTCAGAAGTTAAGTCCCATAGTGTTCAGAGCCATTTACACCATTTTTTGAACTAACATGACATCAAGACAGTCATCTGCATTCCATTCCCAATTATACGGCTGAATTACCCCTCGAGCTGTCTCATCTCACAACGCCATAGGACTTTACTAGCTAGTGACGTTTCTCTTTATCTATGAGGGTTCAATTCCCATTCTGGCCAGCTTCATACAAGCTTTCCGTGGGCTGCCCAAATCACTCTAGGCATATGCCTGGATGAGTTTCTAGAACTGAGCTGAGACCAAAATAATGCCACTCAGTGTGAACATTTAGGCATTTAATTCTCAAGGCTATTCGACTGAGACCTCTTTTTTTTTTTTTTTTTTTTTTTTTTTTTTTTTTTTTTTTTTACTACTGATTAACACCCATTACACGAATTTCGTGAAATTTTCACCGAGGTGCAAGTTTGTTACTGACTGTTCATCTCTACATGTTTCCCCTACAATGAGGATGGGTGGCGGCGAGTAGAGGGACAGAATGGGAGGAGCATCATTTCAATCTAAGGACAGCCATAGGTAACGACGGGCGTTTCTAGAGGTCCAAAACACTTTGTAACATGTCAACGAGTATATTTCTGCTAAATAAGAATCCCAGAGACGGCTTCTACAAGCATCCAGTTTGTTCTGGATACATTGTGTAAGTATTGCGGCGTTGATATGAATGACACAAAAGAAGGGGGAGGGAGGGGGAAGGTAATCATAGTGATCAAAACTGAACTGACAACCGAACGCAATGAATGCAGTAAATGCCCAGTGCAACACGTGCTTCCCGCATTCATTCATCCTTTCTTTCCCTATTCTGTATTACCATATATAGTTCAAAATGTTTCAAATAACTCTGAGCACTATGAGACTTAACATCTGAGGTCATCATTCCCCTAGAGTTCGAACTACTTAAACCTAACTAACCTAAGAACATCACACACATCCATGCCTGAGGCAGGCTTTCGAACCTGCGACCGTAGCAGCAGCGTGGTTCCGGACTGAAGCGCCTAGAACCGCTCGGCCACAGTGGCCGGCAACCATAGATGATATGTACCGTTTTCGTTTGTACTGGAAATGCAGGGCATGTAAGGCACCTATGTGTATTCTGTCGCATCAAGGCAGAACACTGGTATTTTGTAATAATTCACTAATCCGGAATCTTCTAAAGTTGCCCTTCTCCCTGCGCAGATGTAGCACTCAGGTCACGAATCCGTTGTTCTTGAGATGAGCTTGTAAGAAACTAGCGAGTGGCTAGACTCTCAAATCTGCGATATAATCTGCCATGTTCCATTTTTTGGAATTCCAGATGCTTTTTTTTTATTTATTACTCGAATCATGCTGCAGACAAAGCATTAAGCTACAGAAAATGTATTTTGCAAACGTACGTCTACAAAGTCATACTTTTCATAATACATGTTAGAAATACCAATACCTCTTGTGCTTTAAGTAAGTATCTTGGAGAAATTACATTCACAAAATCAAGTTATTCTTCTAGTCTGTTCTTCTCTGCTTTACACACAGGATAGAGATTATTTAATATAATGTCATGCCGCTCGCAACTCAGATTTTGATCGCCCAGCTCCTAACTTGAACAGTGCTTTATCGTCCCTTGACAGACCGCAGTAGGCAACCCGAATCACTTCGCCTGGCGCACACTTTTGGCGGGAGCCGAAGATGCACGAAGTGCTACGTCTGAATATTGTTAGCCAATCGGTTAAAGACAATGGAAACATAATCTGTTATATCATTAAGCATCATTTTACATACGTTAGAAATCGAATTAGATGTGATCTAAGTGACAGAAATAATATACTATTTCAGCTGCTTTCGGACTTGTTTACATACACTCGATCTTCAACGAAGATTACTGATTTTCAACTGTGAACACCTTCTAGCTCGATGCTGCCATACTGTGTGTGTGTTGCCAGGTGGCTCCATCATGAATATCCAGTATGAGTGGTACCCTTAACGTTACATGTAAACTTACGGATTGTTGCCAAATGCAAACACCTTGCAATAGAGAGTTAATAATCCTTCTAAACACGTTACTAAGAGTTTCCTCTATTGCTGTGTGACATTTTGGATTGATTACAATAGTTGTGTTACCTATAAAAGCAAGTAATTCTGTTTCATGTGTAATAAGTGGAAGATTATTAATATACTGGAGAAACAATAGAAGACACAATACTGCACGTCGTGAACTCGATTAATTGTTTAACTCTAATCACAAAAAGTATCTCCTGTCATCAACTTGTCAACTATGAATTACAATAGCTTGTGTTCTCTTTGTTAACTACGACCTTATCCATATATTAGCTATGCCATTAATTCCGTAAAACCGCACTATTGTAATTTAAATGGTGAAATATCTTGGATAATTCACAGAAAATACCGACTAATGTTTTTTTGTTGCTTAAACCCCGTAAATTTAGTTGAGTGAATGAATCGATAGTATTATCAAATTTTTGTGTGATACTGATTCATTAAGCCAATGAGGGCAAAATTAGTTAGTTACCACCCAAATGAACTGTTCATTTCGAGTAAAAAATAAGCAGAAAAATGAATTCTTTTAAAGTAGTCACTTAGTACCTGGAACTTTAACACAGATACAAGTTTTGAAAGTTAACAGAATCAATTTCGACGAGTTCACAACAAATTTAGTTCCGCTCGGCACCTGTATTTCCTAAAGCAGGATTTATCTTATCTAGCTCATGTGGACGGGGTTTAAGAAACCTGTCGGTAGTAGCCTGACGGTCATAGAGCTATGTGCATCGTTTGGCAGTGCAGGACCCCTTGTGCTGCGTTCTGTATGCCACATCAGTCAGCTCTTGCACACTCTCGCACCCGAAATCACGCCCAGCTTAAATGTAGTCCTCCACCGTACATAATAACACTAACGTAAGTAATGTTACGACTAGTGTTCACGGCATCCTAATACACTTAAAACACTACTACAAATGAACCTCTTCGATGGCTGGCAGTTGAAAATCCCCAAGAGTGATTAGTATTAGTTCATTTATGTGATCGAGCCTAAAGTTTCTGAATACCGATGTAATAAATTTGGGATTGTTATGGACCTCAGTTGGAAGACTGGTTTGATACAGCTTTCCATGCTAGTCTATCCTTTGCAAGCCTCTTCATCTCCGTATACCTACTGCAACCTATATCCTTTTAAAACTGCTTACTGTACTCAGCACACTGGACTCGCATTCGGGAGAGTGGCGGTTCAAACCCGCAACCGACCAACCAGATTTAGGTTTTCCGTGATTTCCCTAAATCGCTTTAGGAAAGTGCCGGGATGATTCCAATGAAAGGACCCAGCCGACACGTCTCTAATGATCTCAATGTCGACGGGACGTTCAATCCACTCTTCCTTTTTACTGTAATCAGGCACGGATCCGAGGAGGTGAGGGAGAAGGGAGGGGCTGGGAGAAGGTCGTGGAAGTCATGTTCCTCCACAGAAATATTTTAATAAAAGCATTTATATTCTTACATGCATAAATTTCCAAATTTCTTATCTAACTTTCGGACAGTAAGCTACTTTACAGTTTTTTGCTCACGTTGATTGGCTAGCGTTTTGACCTTCTGCGAAGAACGTTTCAGTCAGTAAAGGATGCCCATTTACAGTTTGACAGTATCCGATGCCGACAACAAATCGACGCGGTTCATGAGTGCTCGCTCATGCAGGGTGTCTAAACCATAGCGAGTTGAGTAAGCCGCGGCAAAATGGGATGGAACTCCATCTACTGACAAGGGGACAGCGCCTACTCGTCATCACCGATTTCTTCTAAAGTTGTGGTATATGCAGGGCTTGGCCAGAAATGAAAGTGACAAACGTGGGAGATGCACACGGGCAAGCGTTTAGAAAAAATAGCATTTTTGGCGCGGGTCGGGAGTGACATTATGAGCCATTATGTTGGAGTGTTTTCAGGCAGCTACTGGCGCTGAGGTAAGAGTATAGAACGGTAACCCGAGGCTCCTGGGGTCGAGTTCTTATACGAGAACGATCATTTTTTATTTTAAATTTTTACGTTACTTACACTGCAAATTAACCGAAATAAGGCTAGTTATATTATGTTTATTAATACTTCCACAAAAGGAAAGGAAAAGGAACAGCTGAGGTTGCAAGTAAATTTCCAAGAAAGGATCATATTGCCAAAATGTATGACATGGGAGAACCTTTTGTGAAAATAAACCAAGTCTGTTTTTTTGTAGAAACTTTAAAACAACTACCTAATTGTAAAAATACGGTGTTTATAACGTCTGCAAGAATTTACTGCCTCCCCTGTTTTTAAGATGAATATCGCCCTAGCACCTATAAATCATCAACTGTAAAATAATAAAAGTGTCTTATTTTATGTAAGAAGTTCTCGTGTATGGCTTACAGTCATTTTCTGGAAATTTATTTGGAATCCCAAATTTCCCTTTGAGTTTCCTTTTTATGTCTTTTATGCAAATGTTAACAAATAAAATATTTTGAGTACTATTTCTGGCTATTTGCTGTGTAGGTAAAGTTAAAACTGAAGATAAAAGAAACGCTACTGTGTAGCGACTAGAACGCACGACACTCTGATTATTGTTGTGTAAATTTCCGCTGCACCAACTGCACCAGGCAACTATGCTAACATAAAATGCTCATGCCTCGCCCAGTCCCCACCAAAAATGATGTTTTTTCCTAATCGCTTGTCCATCTTGAGCTCTCACTCCTGTCGTTTTCATTTCTGACCAAGCCCTGCATATACCACAAACTTGGACGAAATGGGGGATGAACAGTAGGCGCGGTCCCCTCGTAAGAAATAGACTTCAGAAAGACCGACGTCAGGAGTGTAGGCGGAAATGACTCTCAAAACAGCATTCACTTCATTTAGACGTTCGCATAGTCATATTCTGCAGACATGCGTATATAGTCGTAGAACTAAACTCAATTCGTTTGGCATTGATGGCTGGGAGACCCCAAAGGGTGTGTTTAGCCACCTAATCCGAAAGGGTCTTCTTCCTAGGGCACAATGGTCGCTTTCCTAGCGGATATCTGAGAGTTTTGTCCTGTCACAGTAATATGACCACCTGCCAAAAGCCTAAATAACCACCTTTTGCAGGCTGGACCGCTGCTAGACTTGCAGAAAATGGTCACTTAGGTTCTGGAAGGTCTAGTCCAGTGCCGTAGTCAGTTGCGCTAGGTTTCTCAATTGACGATCCATAGCGTGAACATCCCGACTGAGGTGGTCCTACAGATTCTCGATTAGGCTTAAATTCGGTTGGGTTCAGTGGCCAGTGGAGTATGGTAAATTGCCCTGTTGGTAGATCATACCGAGGAAAAACATACTGTATGTACGAATAGATATGATCCCCAGGGATAGATGCATACTTATGTTGATCAATTGTTTCTGCCTTTCAGAATGACGAGATCACCTAGGAAATGCCCTCTGGCCTGGTTCCTTCCGATGATTTTTGCAGGGTGTTTGTTTTTGACGTTTCACACTGTATACGCCAACGGCCATCTATCTGTTCAATAGATCTTAAAACGTGATTCATCTGAAAAGACCATCTGTTGCCACTTAATGGAAGTCCAACTGCGCTACTGGCGTGCGAATACCAGCCTTCGTCGCCAATGAACAGCAATGGGCGCATGAACCAGACACCTGCGGTGGAGACCCATACGCAGCAACGTTCGCTGAACGGTCGTTGGGGAGACACTCTTGGTAGCCAGTTGATTCATCTGGGCGGTCGGTTGCCGAACATTTCCACGTATATCCACCTGCACACATCTCCGCAACTGTCGTTCACTCGTGTCATCTACGGCCCGTCGTGCACAACAGCTGCCTCAGCGACGATTTTGGATAGCCCCATTTTACCATGCACGGTATACTTTACCTATGGTGGCACGGGAACAGTTTACAAACATAGGAAGTGGTCACATTCATTTGACTGGACTGTGTATGTATTTGTTGAGTTTAACTGAGTGTAATGGATGTGTGTACACTGTAACCTTATGCTTGTGGTGTATGTTGATGTTGATGATGATGCTGATGCTGATGAGAGAGATGAGAGGGCGTAAGCCGGAGTGACACATAGCATACGCCTCTCGAATAGTACCAAGGAAACCACTGGGTTTAACATTCCGATTCGACGGTTGGAACCATCAAAAATGTCATATGTCCTCACCTCAAGAGACACTATGGAGAGATTTGGAATTTGCTACAGGATATTGTCGCAAAGTCCGGAGATTAGGAAATTTGTGTCACCCTCTCCGCTTCCCCTGCCGGCCAAATGCTGACAGTGAAAATTGATTCACTACTAGGATTCAGACCGCACAAATCGACAGACGTAAGAGTAATTTCCAGAGTTCCCCAAGAAAGGCTGATAGGATTGTTACTGTTTACAATATATATATATATAAATGATCTAGCAGAAAGCGTCGAATGCTTTGTAAGGCTGTTGGGAGATGATGCGATTGTCTACAACAAAATAGCAAACGTCAGAAGATAGCAACTATTTGCAGAAAGATATACAGAGATTTGATGATTGGTATAGGCTCCGGCAGATGACCCTGAACGTAAATAAATGTAACATATTGCGCATACTTAGGAAAAGGGGGACATCCACTACTGCACCCCTACACTATTGATAACAAACGGCCGGAAACAGTATCTCCTGTAAAATATCTAGGAGTAACTATACAGGTCGACCGTAAGTGGAATCACCACATAAAATAAATAGTGGGAAAAGCAGATGCCATACTCAGATTCATAGGAAGAATCTGAAGGAAATTGAACTCATCCATGAAGGAAGCGGTTTACGAGGCGCTTGTTCGACCGAGTCTTGAGTATAATATATCTGTCTGCGATCACCACCAGCTAGGACTAATAGAAGAGATAGAGAAGTTCCAACGAAGAGCTGCGTGTTTCGTTACGGGATCGCTTAGACGGCACGAGAACGTTACTGAAATGCTTAACAACGTAACAAACCCCATTGGCAGACGTTACAAGAGAGGCGTTGTGCGTCATGGAGAGATTTACTATTGAAATTTCGCGAGAGTACTTTCCAGAAAGAGTCGGACAACATATTTCTCCCCCCCCCCCTCCCACGCCCATGCACAGGGTTCTTGTCATGCGCTATTCGCGAGTGGAACGTGGAACAGGGTTGGAGAGCTCAGTTAGTGGTACAAAATTACCCTCCGCCACACGCTATTAGGTGCCTTTCGGAGTATGATGTGGCTGTAGCTGTAGATTTACTTCCGAGTCGAGTGCCACTCCATGAACGTGATTAGTGACATTGGTTACGGACGTGGATTTAGCGCTAAGTGAAATACAGTTAATGGTGAATACAGGCCTTGATATTACATTGCGTAGATTCGAGTGTTAAAATTGTGAGTTTATTGTTATTATAGTTCTTAAATAAATTGCCCAACACTTGTACTTATCAAGTTTTCGGACAAATGCTTTTCAAATGCTATATTTCTCTAAAAAGGAATTTCTTGGAAGCGATGTAGCTTTTTATAGTTATAATAGTAAGCGTCTGTGGAATGTAAAAAATGACGGTGACTGCAAGTTAGAATTGGAGGGGTGAGAACTGCAACAAACTGCAACCCATGCCCTTCCCAAGATACAAACCCTGAGTCTGCTGCTGACTGCAGTCACGGCTTGGACTCCCGCTACAGTTCTAACGCAGGGACATGAAAGGCAAGTGATGGTTGAGAAAGGCGTTTTAGGCTCTCCTCGTGTTATTCTGTCTATACATTTATCAAGTAGTAAACAAAAGCAAGGAGAAACTTGGAATGGAATTAAAGTTTACGACGAAGAAATTTAAATTTTGATGTTTGTCAATGACGTTGCAATTCTGTCATAGACTGCAAAGAAACAAGAAAATCAGGTGAACGGACGGATAATGTCGTGAAAAGAAAAATGGCTGGTTCAAATGGCTCTGAGCACTATGCGACTTAACATCTGAGGTCATCAGTCCCCTAGAACTTAGAACTACTTAAACCTAACTAACCTAAGGACATCACACACATCCATGCCTGAGGCAGGATTCGAACTTGCGACCGGAACGGTAGCGCGTTTCCAGACTGAAGCGCCTAGAACCGCTCGGCCACTCCGGCCGGAGTCGTGAAAAGAGATCATACGTGAACATCAGCAAAAGTAAAACGAAGATAATGTAGGAAAGCAAAATTAAATCCGGTGATACTGTGAGGACTGAATTTTGAAATGATACACTAAAAGTATGAGACGAATTGTGTGTTTTGAGTAGCAATTAACTGATTGTGACCGAAGTAGAGAGAATATAAAAAGCACAGTGGCAGCACCAAGAAATGCTTCTCTGTAAAACATATATGTGGTGTCTGTTCTTTCGAACATGTCTGAAAGAACACACACATATATGATTAAGACTATGGCGGCCAATAATTTCTTCAATGCAGACATACACCAAACTCGAACTCCTACGGGAATCGACGAGATGTCGCTAGCAAAATGGCTAATGAGCAAGGGTTCTACATCGGTAGTGTGTGGTGAACGCTCAGAATTTAGGACCGACGATAGGCGTGCTAGGGTAGTCCGCGTGGTTGCGATGACCACTGTGTCCGTATGGTGTCATAGTCAGTGCATCTGCTTAGGAATCAGTAGACCTGGGTTCGAAACTTTGTCTGGAACAAATTTTCAACTTGCCCCATTGATATAAATCAATGCCTACTGGTAGATAATGTATTTAATTCATTTGCGTCTTGCTTTAATATAAAAATAAATTTAAGTGTTATGTAGTCTTTTATAAAAGTATATGTTTGGAGTTTAGTATTATATGTAAATAGGATGTTTACGATAAGCAGTACAGAAAAGAAAAAAAAGAGAAGCTTTTGAAATACGGTACTACGGAAGAATGTTGGGGATTATGTGAGTAAATGGCATAACTAATGAAGGTCTACTGAACAGAGTCAGGGAGAAAAGAAAATTGTGGTATAACTTCACAAATTACGAGATAGGTAGAGCATCAGGGCAAAGGCGGCGTGGCTGCTAACGTCTGCTGACACAACCTGAGAATGGCCAGGTCTGCAAGCTGCTCCTCGTTATCAGCCAAGGCTGTATCGCAACTGCTGGCACAAACTGGCAACTGACGAGTGGCCAATCCTCTTCCAACACAGTGGTACCGTGCCACCTCTGGTTATCAGTCAAGGCTACCCGAACATGGACGCCAGAAAAAGAGTGCTCTTTCCGGACAATATGTGAACGTCAACTCAAGTGATGCACGAGTCTCATTTTACCATATTGTAGGGGTGTTAAGCGTAGGTCCCTCTGCGTTTTCAGGGTTATCTGGACCTGTAGAGCATCTTTCAGCGCTAATAAACGTGATTTGGTTCAAATGGCTCTGAGCACTATGGGACTTAACATCTATGGTCATCAGTCCCCTAGAACTTAGAACTACTTAAACCTAACTAACCTAAGGACATCACACAACACCCAGTCATCATGAGGCAGAGATAAACGTGATTTCTTGTTAACATTTATTGGTTCATATTTTCATTTCAGTGTCTTCCCCTCACCATCAGCTGACCCCTTGTGTCAGTGATATGGTGGATTTCCGCTGATTCCTGTTGTCGGCTCTACTTGGCCACTGCTTCAGCAGTCTGGCTGAAGCCTTGTGGGCTGTCTTCTGCCAATATGCAGGCGAAGCTGTAGCTTAAGGGTGAGCCCCACACTGTTTAGAGTGTCCTTGATACCATTCTGGAAGACAATGATGAACTGTGATGACCCATGAGGATGCGCTGTGCTGCCAGAAGTCGTGTAGTCAGATGATTCTGACCCCACCAGACAGGTAGGGCCTGGCATCTGGAAGTGCTTGCAGAAATGATCAGGAACAGAGGCACTGGATAGCCCTCTCACCCTGCACTGGCAATGCGCTGATATTGGAAGACCCTCAGTCTCCCCGTCAACGATGTGGTAGGTGGCAACCAATGCAAAGCTCCACGAGTGGCAGGTCGTGGTTACTTGGATGTTGCCATGTCAGGAACAGACAATAGCGTGTTCATGAGAAGTGCAGGAATATCTAACACATGCTTAACAATCGCTGAATCGAGTGCTAACAGTGTGAACTCTAATGATCCCAAGGACCACCTGAATTCAGAACTGGAGAATGGGTATGTATGGAGACAGGCATGAGGCAAGTGAATGACTGAATGTGGCCTGTTTCTTAACCAGTTGTCAGTGGCCCTCGTTCCACTCCATTTGCTTGACAATTTATTGCAGTCTCTTCACTGCACCGTCAGGTCTCTGAAATTTGTTATGGCGTCTGAGGTAACTCTTGCTGACTCTTATCAAGAGCTAATGACTATGCCTCCATCCCCCTCTCTTAGCTGATACTTCGCTGAATGTACAATTGTTTCCTATGAAGCAATCTGTGCTCATGTAAGCGACTGACTTACAGTGCTGATACTTTCCGTCTGCTGCATAGCTATGTCACCACCTCAGCCTGTGTCACCTATGTATGTGCTAATGTGAACTTAAGAAAAATTTAATTTCACCCCCTTCTCTGCTCTGTAGCGTATAAGTATACAGGGAGAATAACAGAGGACTGCTGAGTGCATGTAACAATCGACTGCTGGAGCTTCCATAATCGTATAGACGATGTTTCCAAAATGATCTCCTATTCTCCAAGAGAAGCACAGACAATGCATGTTAAATATATAGCTGAAGCCTGTAAGTGACAAGGTGGAAAATCGGAAATGAATAAACAAATGCGTTTTGTCAAAAAAAGGAACAGTTTATTTATTGGTAAACCAATTCAGTGGTAGTTGTGCGTTTCATTAGCGTTCATAAATTCATGTTGCCCATATATCATGTTCAACTGCTTGAGGGGAGAGATCCTTGTGTTTCCAGACTCGGAACAGATGCAGTTTTATAAATATCTTGAAACCAGGACACCTTCTCACGAACTATGTTGTAAACTAGGCTGCCTCTATTATCATACGTTCAGTTCGGCGACACCATATCTTCATTTGCCATTCCACCATTGTCCCAACGTTTTGAATGATGAAATTGTTTCAACGATGCCACTGTTTCTCGAGTACTGGTGAACTGTACCGAGCTGAACTGTTTGGGTGAAACAATGATTGTGGAATACCTCGTTAATACTAGTCCATAATTGGAGAATGCTATGAAAACAACATCTTGAAAGGCGATTTGTACACACTCATCGTAAAACCTTTTTGTGTCTGCGATGATATTCGCACTTTAAGGCATCATTGTAAAACACTCCACATGCTGCGTAATACCTCTACGTTTATACTATAAGTTGTACAGTTCCCGTTAGCGACGAGTAGTTTACGAGATGGTCATGTAGTAATAATGTTTAGCCTGGAGGAAAGTTTTGTGATGATTCGAATTCAGTATGTACATCCACAATTCTAGTTTTCCCGGCCTCACATTGCTTTGAAAAGTGTGTCACTAATATGAGTGATAATTTCTTAAACTTCTGTGGGCTGAGTGTACATCCGAAACCATCACCAGTTTCGAAGTAAGGAGGGCAAAACCTTGTGTACGTGTCATACAATAGTTCATATACGTTTTTGTCCCAATCAAGCTGTTATCCTACAAAAAAATGAGAATTTAGGTAAAATCTACCATCTTTTAGTTTATAGTCACCAGATATGCTCAGATCTTTTTTCATATTCCACTTCCTGTCTGTTTGCAGTGCTAGAATAATAAAACGAGGCGTTTCCTGGTCATCAGAAGTCTAAAGTCTAAGTCACTTGGTGGGATAACTGTGGAAGGACATGGCAGCTGAACTCCAGAATTCAGTACACATAAAAATTTCAGATTATGTTAGTAGCACAATCTCATATTGCTCTACACCTTATAGTATGTATGAGTTATTATCATTAGCACTTCAAACTAGTAACAGAGCCTGTTTAGCGTTCATATAACACATTTATCGTCTTCAAAGAAGCCAATTAACATTTTGAGCAGGATACAAACAAAAATATGGGAAGCACTTAATAGAAATTGTTAAACCATTTGATGTTGAATGATAATTCTCATGTCATCATTATTATTAAACGCTGCTGACGAAATACGTTTGTAGGAAAAATATTGCTGTCTGATGATATGCTCGTCATATTTAACTGGAGTTTTAAATTTGAGTGACATCATTGCGAGGTTTCAATCCAATGCATTTAAGAAACTCGTAACTCTCACGAGTTACCACGTACAGACTCCACTGCAAAGTGGTCTTCTGATACTTGTGTGGGCTATATTTATAATTTATACACATAATGCTCCTTCAGATCCGGAATAAAATAATGATTGGATTCTCTTACCGACCTCTCAATTCAGATGATACACTTGCTGAAAGCTTGAAAGAAAACCTGACTTTAAGTTTAAACACACATCAGACTCATTCAATTATAGTTGGTGGTGACTTGAATTTACCCTCGATATGTTGGCGAAAATACATGTTTAAATCCGGAGGTACGCATAAAACATTATCCGAAGGGTTGTCGTAGCGAGATTGAACATCGTAACCCCTAAATCCTCCAAAAATAAACGAAAAATAAACCTATACAAAAAAGCAGATAAAAATTCACTTGACGCCTTCCTGAGAGACAATCTCCAATAGTTCCAATTAGTCGATGTAAGTGGTCCAGATGTGGATTGAATTCAGAGAAGTAGTATCGACAGCAATTGAGAGATTTATACTAAATACATTAACAAACGACGGAGTTGATCCCTCTTGGTATACAAAACGAGTCAGAACACTGTTGCAGGAACAACGAAGAAAGCATGCCAAATTTAAACGAACGCAAAATCGTCAAGATTGTCGATCTTTTACAGAAGCTCGAAATTTAACGCGGAATCAATGCGAGATGCTTATAATGTTTTCCACGACGAAACTTTATCTCGAAACCTGGCAGCAAATCCAAAGAGATTCTGGTCTTATGTAAAGTATGCTAGCGGCAAGACACGGTCAATGCCTTCTCTGCACGAAAGCAATGGAAGTGCTATTGATGACAGTGCTGAGAAAGCAGAGTTACTAAACACAGCCTTTGGAAATTCCTTCACTATAGAAGACGAAGTAAATATCCCAAAATTCGAATCAAGAACAGCTACTAACATGAGTAACTTAGAAGGAGATATCCTTGCAGTAGTGAAGCAACGTCAATCACTCAATAAAAGCAAGACTTCTGGTCCAGACTGTATATCAGTTAGGTTCCTTTCAGAGTATGCTGATGCAATAGCTCCATATTTAACAATAATATACAGCCACCCGCTCGACGAAAGTTAACGTACGCAAAGACTGGAAAGTTGCACAGGCCACATCAGTATTCAAGAAAGGTAGTAGGAGTAATCCCCTAAATAACAGCTCCATATCATTAACGTTGGTATGCAACAGGCTTTTCGAACATATCTTGTGTTCGAACATTATGAATTACCTCGAAGAGAACGGTCTATTGACACGCAGTCAACACGGGTTTAGAAAACATCGTTCCTGTGAAAGACAACTATCTGTTTACACACAAAAAGTGTTGAGTACTGTTGAAAAGGAGGTTCAAATTGATTCCGTATTTGTAGATTTCCAAAAGGTTTTCGACACTGTACCACGCAAGCGGCTTGTAGTGAAATGGCACGCTTATGGAATATCGTCTCAGTTATGTAACTGGATTCGTGATTTCCTGCCAGAGAGGTCACAGTTAGTAGTAATTGACGGAAAGTCATGGAGTAAAACAGACGTGGTTTCTGACATTCCCTAAGGTAGGATTACAAGCTATCTGCTGTTCATTATCTATGTAAACGATTCAGGAGACAATCGGAGCCGCCGTCTTAGGTTGTTTGCAGATGATGCTGTCGTTTATCGTCTCGCAAACTCATCAGAAGATCAAAACAAATTGCAAAAGATTTTTAAAAAGATATCTGAATGGTTCGAAAATTGGCAATTGACCCTAAATAATGAGAAGTGTGAGGTCATCCACTTGAGTGCTAAAAGGAATCTTTTAAACTTCGGTTACACGATAAATCAGTCAAATCTAAAACTGAACAGTAAATTCAACTAAATACCTAGGAACTACAATTAGGAACAGTTTAAATAGGATAGAACACAGAGAAAACTTTGTGGGGAAGGTAAACCAAAGACTGCGTTTTATTGGCAGAATACTTAAAAGATGCGACAGATCTATGAAACAGACTGCCTACAAAACTCTCGTCCGTCCTCTTTTGGAGTAGTACTGCGCGGTCTGGGATCCTCACCAGATAGGCTTAACGCAGTACATCGGGAAAGTTAAACGAAAAGCAGCACTTTCGAATTATCGCGAAATAGGGGCGAGAGAGTCACGGACATGATACAGGATTTGGGATGGACACCATTAAAACAAAGGTGTTTACCGTTACGGTGGAATTTTCTAAAGAAATTTCAAACAAAGATGTTTATCGTTACGGCGGAATTTTATAAAGAAATTTCAATCACCAACTTTCTCTTCCGAATGCGAAAATATTTTGTTGGCGCCGACCTAAATAGGGAGTAACGATGATCATAATAAAATAAGGGAAATCAGAGCTCGCATGGAAAGATATAGGTGTTCGTTTTTTCCGCATGCTGTTCGAGAGTGGAATAATAGAGAATTATTGTGAAGATGATTCGATGAGCCCTCTGCAAGGCACATAAGTGTGATTACCAGACTTTATATATAGATGTAGATTAAGATGAAGACGAACTATAATTTCCTCGCTGTGAAAACCGACTAGATTCGCATTCTGATCTATGATATTCAGCTCGAGTTGCTCTAACGTCTGAAGAATCACTGGGAGCTATGTTGGATTATTGGGAACCTCTTCAGTTTTATAACGTGGACCCACTGTAGGAAAAAACTGTGTATAGACTGGATTAATTTGTCACTAAGGTATAAAGTCGTAACGATATTACACTCAACATGAATCCTACTGGCCAGCAGTATATAAATTTTCTGATTCGACTCTTAAATTTTATCACTATCATCCTGTTTCTTCTGTTATTATTTCTGTTTTAAACGAATTAGTGTCTGAGCGTAACTCAAATCCTTTAACAAATCTTTTTCATACGCATTACAGTAGTCAGTGTTATAGGAGCCAGGAGGTTTTATCATAGTTTCCCCATTCCGTAGACGAAGTTTATTGCTTGCATCAGTAACATCAGCTATGCTAGTGTATGTTTCGAAGCCGATCAGTGCAATACTCCACTGTTCCTTGCTTAGATCCATTGGCGGAAAGTGGTTCACTTTTAATGTAGATGAAAGTTTTCCTAAAGTCAGAGTGTATGACATCGTATCTAGCCCTTAAATGATGTATCAAATGCATACTGCTTGTTTTACGCAATCATAAAAAAATAAGTGATATGAATTGATGTCTTTATAGAGTTGAAAATTGTAAAATACCCCCTGTTGTCAGTGAAGTAACAGCACAATTCTTGTGGTCGCCTCCACACCTTGGATTTCTGCATCGTCTTTGCCAATGTATTCCACGTAAACATTCCGCAAACTCTTGGGATTTTGAGTTTTCTGACGAGTTTACGCAGATCTACATTTGTTAGTGCTCTGTCCATTAGCGACAGCGAAGGCCTCCATTGCCATATTATGTCTTTTAGCCTCCTGTAGTTGCTTCTCTGCGTTTCATGCATTCTTCATTGCTTGAGTTATGGAAGTGGCTCCTTCTACTAACAAACCAATGTCCGACAGCCCCGCAAATGCAGGGATTAGAAATGCAGTTATTCTGCCAGATGTCTTAGGTATTGGCAGAAGCCTAGGCGTTTTATCACATCTTGACTATACATAAAGTTATGATTAGTTCAGTGGTTGCATATGAATGTGAAGCATGGATCTTAACCAGCACTGATGAACAACTCAGAATATTTGAATGAAGAATATTACGGAAAAGTTATGGAAGGATTCGGAACAATGGTGGTACCTAAAAAGTAGGCAGCAAATATGAGTTGGATCGTCTCATACAAGGAGCTGATATTGTAAGGCTAATTCAAAGTAAAATACTGGCCTGGTTGGGGCATATCCTAAGGACGGAGGACACAGGAACTACAAAGGTCTTCCAATGGAAACCGATAGGACGAAGGAGGAGCACATACACGATGGCTGGACGACATGGAAGGAAACGTCAGAGCTCCAAGAAGGAGAATAGAGAAGAAAAGTAAGCGAGAGGGCAGATTGAAGGAAACTGTTAACACACGCAGGATTGGTAAGTTACGTAACACAAAAACTTTAACAGATATTGGAATGAATCTTTAAGCAAATAATTAGTATGCTGTGATCTCTATGGGAGAAAATTTAAAAACTGTGGAATGCATAGTGGGGTGAATAGTTTCTTTTATTTTACGTACTAAATTACGTGTAATTTTTATTTTAGGCACACTGTACTTCCACAATATTTAAAATAAAAGGTCAAAAAAATTTTATTCTTTTAATGATCAACTTCTTTAAACAGTAAACTAGAAATATTTACCAATTTGTTGTTTAATGTATTAAAAAATTTATTTAGAAGTAAAGGTTTGCTTCTATAATTTATGAACGTATGTCATTCTCCAGCTTCAAATATTTAATATATTGTTGAATAATGTGATCCATAGCGTAAGCAAGTGCTATACTTTTATTCATGCAAAATTTTGTTGTTGTAGCTGTAATATTGGTTAAGGTAATGATAATAAGTGTGAAGAAACGTTGATGACGGAAAACTGAAATTAAAGATTTACATGTCATTTTCTTCTCAACAATAGCCTGTCAAAACATTCCAGCTCCATAATCTTGTTGATTCTGAATGTCATTTTCATCGACTTTAGTTTTCTTTATTTTCTTAGTTATTTTGGCCTCTTTTGTCATCCTTTCAGAGGCTTTTTCAGTTTACTCGTAGCATCCCATTTTTCATGTTGTCCCCAAATTTGGTGCTTAGTCTGCTCATGCTTTTTAATCTGTTTGTTACTCCCTCATTAAAACATATTATGGAGAGCGTTACACCACTCAGAAAAGCCGACATGCCTATGAAAACAGTTTCTGGTAAGTGTTCCCAAATGCAACTATTGAAGCTTTACATGTAAAGATCTTTCCAGGAGTTTAGAATTTGAAATATGTCTGTATGTAGGCTTTAGTTCTATCACAGCATTTTCTGGTATGAGATGGGTGTGCATGTGTATGCTTTTGACCATTTGCTTCACACGTATTACACTTACACCGTGAAGTGTTTCCTCTTGGTTAGAGGTTTTACTGTGTATGCTCATCAGTGGATATTCTGTGAAACAGAGTTGCCCAAATTGCTTTTCTCATCTCACTGACACCTTCGCTGTTTCTTCAGATGGCTAGACCATGATATTCTGAAGGGTTTTCTGTTTCTGATTTGGTGAATCTGCCTTGCCCACCAGGAGCTTTGCCGTCAGAGGGTTTTTGTCCTGTCATGTCCTCGCAGGGTTTCCTAAGTCTTGCCCCGTTGTTTTCTGCACATGTCCTATAATTTTTTTTTAATTTCAGTCTCACCATATGGTTTAGCAACCACAACACTATGAGAGTCACCTTTGGCAAGGTTGTAAGTATGTCGCAAACCACGTCTAGCAATTGCCCTACTAAAAATAGAGACTGCCACCTTACTTTACATACCACCACTGAAACCTTCAAAGTTTTTGTCATACTTGTGTTCATTTACTCTATTGGCCCAACTTTGTTATTATTTTGTTAGACATTCAGAGTCCAGCACTTTGTCTGTATCTACAGAGGAAACTGTGACAACTTCATTCACCGATGCATGGCCTCTCTTCGGCTAGAAATCGCCCAATGCAGTAACAGTATCAGTAGAATGACAAATGTCTATAGTTTCTTTCGCTGCCCTCTACATACATGCTTCACTGACCTCTGTTAGAGCAAAATGCAAACGTTTATAATACCTCTCAAATTTGAGAGGTAATGTTGGGGGATCCATCATAGCACAGAATTTCTGGGCTGCTTTTATTCCCGATCCACACGTCATGGCATAAGCGAGGTGAATATTCATTTCACTATATTCCATACATGTTACAGTAGATTTCATTGTGTATTTCGTTACTTTATGCACTTGACATTCTACTACAAATATACTGAATAAGCTGTCCTCTTCTTTACGTCCTCACTAAACGCAAGGGATTTTTTACTATTACGTTATTTACATTTATAACAGACAAAAGCAATTCTGAAAGCTCTCACTTACTAATTAATATGTAACCGTTATTTTTACTATTTACGACACCAACATCTAGTTCATTTTTGATAAGATGTTTCAACCTGTGTTTCGAAGCACTGTCTAGCAAACTTTTAGTCCTTCACTGTGGCGTAACAGTTCCTTCATTTTTACGATTTCCAATAACACACTTTTTTGGTTACCACAAAATTTACGACTGCAATTAAACCTCTTTGTTTTTGGCACTTTATGATGTAAAATGGTTGAAATGTGCAGTTACAACAATGTGTTGAAAACACGACCGAACCCGAAAAATGTAAGTGAACTCAAGTAATACACTTATATCGACAGAAAAATCGATAACAATAAATCCCTGCTCATAGCACAGTCGCTATGTTCTTCAAGGCTATTACACAAACGAGCAGCTATGGAAACAGCGGTACCAAAACTAAACAAAGAGACATTATAGGTAAGTTTTTGTGTTTGACAGTAGTGTGACAACTGAGTATTCACGCGCCGCATCTGCTTCAGAAAAACATTTAAACACGAAAATGATGAGGTACTACACACAATGAATATATTTTCAGAATCAGACCAAATAACAGAATTTTATTAAATAGAAAAGTGTCCAGTTTTTGAGCCCTCCTTTTCAACCGTTCAGCGATACAACTTTCCAAATGGGAGAAAGCTGACTAGTGGTTTATTCCATATCGGTCCATTACCACTTTGAAATGAATACCTATTGTAAAATTCACCTTCATGATCAGTCTGAAGGTTGTCAAAATACCGATTCATTCCTGTCTATAATAACTATTCATACACCTCTGAAACCTGCTTCCTGTCTTTACCTTGACAAAGCCCAAGCGAATTTGGGATGTGTATCTATGACCATGCCCTCCAAGAGCCACTGACCTCGCCGGTGGTGGGCTAGCTTGCGTTCTTCAGCGACAAAGACAGCCTAGCGTATGCGCAACGACAACGAAGGCGTATCTGTTGAGAGGCCAGACAAATGTGTGGCTCCTGAAGACGTTTAGTAGCCTTTTCAGTTGTTTTAGAGGCAGCAGTCTGGATTATTGATTTATCTAGCCTTGTAACATCAACTAAAATGGCTTTGTTTCGCTCGTATGGCGAACAGCTGAAAGCAAGTTTGAACTACAGTTGCAATTTATTCATGCAGTTCTGCAGTGTGATTAAACGATGATGAAATCCTCTTGGGTAAAATATTGTGGCGGTAAAAGAGTCCCGCATTCGGATCTCTGTGTGAGGAATACTCAGGGGCAGTGGGGGTGGGGGGTGGAGAGGGATGCTGTCATCTGGAGAAACAAAACTGGCATTCTGCGTGGAATGTTACATCTACAATTACATAGGTATTCCGCAAGTCACCGTACGGTGCGTGGCGGAGGATACCTTGTACCACTACTAGCCATTTCCGTTGCTGTTCCACTCGCAGATAGAGCGACGGAAAAATGACTGTCTGACTCCGTATGAACCCTAATTTCTCGTATATTTTTTTCGTGATTCTCACTTGCTGTGTATGTTGGAGGCACTAGAATAGTTCTGCAATCAGCCCCAAATGTCGGTTCTCTAAATTTTCTCCACAGCATTCCTCGAAAAGAATGTTGCCTTCTCTCCAGGGATTCCTATTTGAATTCCCGAAGCATTGCTATACCACTAAAATGTTATTGAACCTAGCGGTAACAAACCTAGCAGTCCGCCTACGAACTGAATCGATGTCTTCCTTCAATCCGACCTGGTACGGATCCGAAACACTCGAGCAGTACTCAAGAATAGGTCGTACCTGTGTCCTCTATGCGGTCTTCTTTACAGGTGAATCACTCTTTCCTTAAATTCTCTCAATAAGCCGAATTCAACCATTCGCCTTCCCTACCACAGTTCTCAGATGCTCGTTCCATTTCATATAACTTGGCAACGCTACGCCGAGATATTTAAATGGCTTGACTGAGTCAAGCAGGAAACTGGTAATACTGTATCCGAAAATTACAAGTTTGTTCTTCCTACTCATCCTCATTAACGTAAATTTTACCACATTTAGAACTAGTTGTCAACTAGCACACCAACTATAAAAGTATATACTGTAATAACGAAAAGAAGTGTAAACACCCGCTTAGCCGAACATAAAAGAAACTGTCGCTTAGGACACATTGAAAAATCGACCGTAGCTGAGCATGTTTTTCGAGACGGGAACCACGAAATTAAATTTAATGAGACAAGCGCTCTAGCACGATCATCCCATTATCATGCGCGTATTTATAGAGAAGCAATAGAGATTCACAAACAGCATTATAATTTTAATAGAAAAGAGGAAGTTTTAAAGTTAGACAAAATATGGATGTCGACATTGCGCCAGCAGAATGACAATCGATTACTCTTAATCGAGAATTATGACGCCTTCCAAAGATAGATATACCGTCGGCATCACGTGACGAATGGTGGTGCCCTCTATGCGCTCTATAAAAGCAAGAGTACCTGGAGCCTCAGTGGCAGTATCCGGACGACCTCAGATGCAGATGGAGACGAAACGTTAGGTGGAAATTTTATACATCTCAGCCCGGAAGTTTCAACTTAAGACAACACCGGCCGCGAAAGCCTATATTGTAAGTTCACGAACCTCAGTTTACACACTATACACAACTGCCTCTTGTTGTTAATAAAGTCTAAGTCTGTTATAGTGCTTCCTTCAATGCACCGTTCTGCGTATATATCAATGAAAAAGGAACAAAACGAAAATCATCAGTTTCTGTAATGTCACAAAGCCCGGCGTAGACATTCTAGACATGAAGTGCATCTAATCGGCGATGTCAAGATTTGAGTTCATGAAGAGTATAGGAATGAGCTCAATAAGACATATGCATAGAAGGTTCCAGACTCCACACTTTCCACAGGACCTCATGAATGACGTGCAGAGAGATGGTGATCCAATTAAAAGAGAAAGAAGGGTTAAGCCAGAAAAGTGAAATAAGTGGCATTATTGTCACCATACACTGAATAAACTGACGACATACAAGTGCATGAAATGTGATAAAGTCAGTTGTTTACAGTGCTCCTTGAAAATACGTGAAACATGTGTAGAAAATTGGTAATTTTTTCCTTTATTTGCATACCTATAAAGATATCTGAAAAAAATTGCATGCCAGCTCCAGGAACTATTTCATTTGAAACACTAATATTGAATTTAGTAACTTTTTTATAAGAATAATGAGCTTCATAAATTACTTGCTGATATTCGATGTTGATCGGATACGTATTTATTCCAATCTTATGTTAGTCCATCTCCTTTTTCCCCCTCTCTTTGTCCATCTCCGCCTTCCTCGTCTCTATCTCTCAATCTCTCTCTGTAAACCTTCTCCTCTCGCCTCTGTCCATCTTCTCCTTCACCCTGTGTCCATCTTCTCTTCTCCCTGTATCTCCTCCTCATCCCCTCTAAATCCACATCCTCCTTCTCCCTTCTTTGTCCATCTCCTCTTTCTCCTCACTGCGCCCATTCCTCTTTGCTTTCTCTGTCCATCACCTTCCCTCCGTTTCCTCCTCCCCCCCTCTCTCTCTCTGTCCATTACCTCCTTCCCCTCTCTCTGTTACTCTTTTTCCTTTTTCTGTCCATCTCCTCCTCTTGCCTTGTTGCCCATTGCTCCTCCCCACCTCTCATTCTCTATCTCCTCCTTCCCCTATGTGTTCTCATCTCCTCCTTCCCCCTGCCTGTCTGTCCACCTCCTCCTCCCCCCTCTTACTCCATGTTATAACTTCTGCCTCAGTAGTAGGCTGTTGGTTCTTAATCTCACAGTATGTCTCGTACGTCTCACATTGATTTCTACAGTTATTTCACGCATTGTTGCTTGTCTTTTAGCACCGACAACTCTACGCAAACCCCACTGCTCTTGGTCGTTAAGTGAAGATCGTTGGCCACTACATTGTTGGTGGTGAGAGGTAATGTCTAAAATTTAGTATTCTCGGCACACTCTTGACACTGTGTATTTCGGAATATTGAATTCGCTAACGTTTCTGAAATGGAATGTGCCATGTGACTAGCTACAACTACCATTCAAAGTCTGTTAATTCCCGTCGGGCAGCCATAATCACGTCGGATCCTTTTCACTTGAATCACCTGAATAGAAATGACATCTCCGCCAGTGGACTCCCTTTCATACCTTGTGTATGCGATACTACCTCAGTGTATAGGGTCCAGTTTCTGTAAGTGCGTGTGGGTATATACATGACCAGTTATGACTTAAAGATAAAATAAAGAGAAGTCGTGTGGTACAGTTGACTGGGAACTCCCGAGGAGTAGTTTCAGTTGTTTAGTGTGGAAAGTTTTTCCTTCTTTCGCTCACAATTGCACCTTTCTTTAGCGAAGAATGGAAGTTATATCTCAAGTGCTTTTTATTGGCTCTATACATGATGTAATGTTTTTTCCCCCGCTGCATTTGGACTACTAGAGCCTGTCATCTATTGAGTTTTGTGCAGGCCCTAGTGCTCCACTCAGTGCACTTAGCTAAAGCCAGTGGGCTCCACCGCGCAGTTCTCACGCTACGCAGCTGAGGCCACGGGCCCCGTTGCTCATGCCGCATCTCATGGATGTTCGATCTCGTGGATATATTTCGGTCTCTTTCTGTATAAAAATGGAAGCTGTAATAAAACTATTATACATCGTGTTGAAAATAGGAAATTATAAAAGACAGAACTCATTTCAGAAAAGCGACAAAAGAGGTTAGGAGATTGAGTGTTGGATGTCACTCAACCTGCACTGCCCAGTGAGGTAGTCTCGGAATTTGACCTCGAGCCCAGCATCCCTGTACAGTGTCTCCCAATACTATTTACTACGGTATGTTGATATGATAGGCTGCTCAATTCTAGGTTAGCGTTTTGCAGGTTTACCGTGGCTCCTGGTACAAAAACCAGCCACACTAAGTTGTACATTCAACATCGCCTCTGTGTACTATACTATTGATTTGTGTTGTATATGCTATGTATGGTGTCTCTTCATGTGGTTTATGGTGTATGTACTGTTAATATATCTTAAGCTATGTGTTAAAAATCTGTATTGTTATAGTAACAGGTTGAACGTGGCTTCTGGTACAATAACGGGCCACGTAATGTAGTCTCGTGTAAACTCGAACAGCACTAATGGGGCTGCTGAAATGAACGTCCTCATACTATGGACAGATCACCATCAACATGGCCTGCCGGCCGCGGTGGTCTCGCGGTTCTAAGGCGCGCAGTCCGGAACCGTGCTGCTACGGTCGCAGGTTCGAATCCTGCCTCGGAGATGGATGTGTGTGATGTCCTTAGGTTAGTTAGGTTTAAGTAGTTCTAAGTTCTAGGGGACTTATGACCACAGCAGTTGAGTCGCATAGTGCTCAGAGCCATTTGAACCATCAACATGGCCGCATGCCCTCTCTCGCGGTACACTGAGAAGACTGCGAATAAGGACAACGATCAGCTGTAGAACAGAATGACCACAATGAAAATTTGTACTGGGCCGCAACTCAAACTTGCATTTCCCGCTTATTGCGAGCGGTCGCCTTACCATCCAACGATCCGCGCACGACCCACGGGCAGATCCAAACCTCCACATGTCGTCAACCATACCTCTACGACCCGTACTCGTACATCCGTTATGTATATTCCCTTACAAGTAAGAAGTTGTACAGGAAAGTCGCTTGACCGTTATCGGCAGCTAAATACGATATTGCAGTGCCGGTATATTCTGATTACGATGCAAAGTTCCTTTGGGCATACATGCATGTCCAGAGGAACAAGCGCTGCGGCGACCACAGCCGTTATGAAATACATTCAATGAATTAGCAGTTGCGAACAATGACAACCATCAGCTGTACAATGGAGTGACGACAGTGGTTGTGGTAAGGCGACTGCTCGCAGTAAGCTGGAAATCCGGCTTCGAGTCCCAGCCCGGCACAAATATTCATTGTCGTCATTGCATTCTACAGCTGATGGTTGTCCTTATTCCCAATTGTTAAGTCATTTAATATATTTCATAACGGCTGTAGTCGCAGCAGTGCTATTCCTTTTGACATGCATGCATGTCCAAAGGAACTCTGCATCGTAACCAGAATAATACCGGCACTGCAATATCGTATCTAGCTGCCGATAACGGACAAGCGGCTTTCCTGTACAACTTCAGAATAACATATGCACTGTAATTTCGTATTTATTTGCCGATACTGGGCAAGCGTTTTTATCTATAGATATATTTTCAAGCTTTCTGGAGGAAAAACTCAATAATCTAGTAAGAGACCATTATACTTTTCAAAAGAATTGCTCTGAGAAAAAAAACCTCGCGAAATCAATTTAATAAATTCGTCAAACGTCACCCTGAACTTAACGCCTGTAAAGCGTTACGTTGATGATGTTCTAGACATTTTCCGTGGCTCACAACAAGAAACTGGCCAGTTTCCAAAAGCTTTTAGTAAAATGCATAATAATGTAAAAACAGTCCAGCATCGGCTGGATAATAGTAACTTTTTAGATCTTTCCATTGCCATGAATCAAGAGAGACATCTTTTTGGAATTGATCATAAACCTACGTCTTCCGGCGTCGTTATTCTTTCTTCATTATGTCATTCTGTTCAATGAAAGATGCCTACAAGCTAATGAAGTAGAAAAGGAGCTTAGATTGTGAGCGATATATACCACGCAATAACGACTGTCACAGCATGGTCGTGGATGAAATTTACAGTTTCACTAAGTATAAAAGAAATCAATTGACACAAAACGAAACACTACTTAAAAAGCAATTTGAATCGTTTCCTTTCTATGACCAGGTCTCATAGAGACTCAGAAGTCTTATTAAAAAATCATAATGCACACATCGCATATGAATTTCCATCTTCACTGTTACGTCTTTTCATACATTACGTTAACACATCACAAAGATTATACCAGACGGCGGTATATACAAAGTTTACATCGGAAAACGGGAAGAACTTTAAAACGCGAAGCAAGGAACACACAGAGATAAAAGGAAAACAAGAAAAGAAAAAAAAAAAGACGTAGGATGAAAATCCGCCTTTGCAGCTCATCTCATGCCAGATAGTCACACATTATGCAATACCTAAAACAGCCTCGAAATCCTGCATGCAATGAAGAAGGGGTACCTTATGAACATATACACTGCTGGCCATTAAAATTTCTACACCAAGAAGAAATGCAGATGATAAACGGGTATTCATTGGAGAAATATATTTTCCTAGAACTGACATGTGATTTCATTTTCACGCAATTTGGTTGCATAGATCCTGAGAAATCAGTACCCAGAACAACCACCTCTGGTCGTAATAACGGCCTCGATATGACTTGGCATTGAGTCAAACAGAGCTTGGATGGCGTGTACAGGTACAACTGCCCATGCAGCTTCAACAAGATACCACAGTTCATTAAGAGTAGCGACTGGCGTATTGTGACGAGCCAGTTGCTCGGCCACCATTCACCAGACGTTTTCAATTGGTGAGAGATCTGGAGAATGTGCTGGACAGCGCAGCAGTCGGACATTTTCTGTATCCAGAAAGGCCCATACAGGACCTGCAACATGCGGTCGTGCATTATCCTGCTGAAATGTAGGGTTTCGCAGGGATCGAATGAAGGGTAGAGCCACGGGTCGTAACACATCTGAAATGTAACGTCCACTGTTCAAAGTGCCGTCAATGCGAACAAGAGGTGACCGAGACGTGTAACCAATGGCACGCCATACCATCACGCCGGGTGATACGCCAGTATGGCGATGACGAATACACGCTTCCAATGTGCGTTCATCGCGATGTCGCCAAACACGGATGCGACCATCATGACGCTGTAAACAGAACCTGGATTCTTCCGAAAAAATGACGTTTTACTACTTGTGCACCCAGGTTCGTCGTTGAGTACACCATCGCAGGCGCTCCTGTCTGTGATGGAGCGTCAAGGATAACCGCAGCCATGGTCCCCGAGCTGACAGTCCATGCTGCTGCAAACGTCGTCGAACTGTTCGTGCAGATGGTTGTTGTCCTGCAAACGTCCCCTCTGTTGACTCAGGGATAGAGATGTGGCTGCACGATCCGTTACAGCCATGCGGATAAGATGCCTGTCATATCGACTGCTAGTGATACGAGGCCGTGGTGATCCAGCACGGCGTTCCTTATTACCCTCCTGAACCCACCGATTCCATATTCTGCTAACAGTTCATAGGATCTCGACCAACGCGAGCAGCAATTTCGCGATACTGTAAGCAGCAATCGCGATAGGCTACAATCCGACCTTTATCAAAGTCGGAAACGTGATGGTACGCATTTCTCTTCTTTACACGAGACATCACAACAACGTTTCACCAGGCAACGCCGGTCAACTGCTGTCTGTGTATGAGGAATCGGTTGGAAACGTTCCTCATGTCAGCACGTTGTAGGTGTCGCCACCGGCGCCAACCTTGTGTGAATGCTGTGAAAAGCTAATCATTTGCATATCACAGCATCTTCTTCCTGTCGATTAAATTTCGCGTCTGTGGCATGTCATCTTCGTGGTGCAGCAATTTAAATGTCCAGTAGTGTATGAAGAAATAGAAACTGACGCTCACCAAGGAAAGGACGCAAAGCACACTAAGAAACACTAGTTTGCTGCTCACCTGCCGTCCGATTATTGACAACTACCTACGAAGTTACTCCGCTAGTTCGTAGCTATATCTAGATGTTTTTAAACAAGCTTTTGTAAGCAGTCCACGATTGGTCCAATCTACGCTAGAGCCTTCGACTGTTTCCTGCGTTTTAGTTTTTGCGAAATAGAGGATGTAGCTTTACACTCGTCAAACGAATCAACATCTTGATGTATTTTACATATTTACGCTCAATAATGCCTTATGGGATAATTTTATCGGGTAGCTCACAGCTTAGAAAGTGCACAAAAGCGAGCACTAAAAATAATAGGTGGTGTTCACTCGCGTCCGTCATGTAAGTACATCTTCAAGAGTTAGCCACTGTAACTACGCCGTAACAGTATACACATTCACTAATGAAATTCGTCATAAATAATCCACTACAGTTTGAGAACAACACTGACGTCCGTACCTACAGCACTAGACCAAAAATGTCAGTAATTATCCATTATTAAATCTGTCAGTGGCTCAGAATGAAGTTCAATATGCAGCAACAATAGCTTTCGGTCATTTGCTCAATAATATAAGGTGTCTGACAGGGTGCAAAGCAAGTCTAATCTAAAGTCATTTACCCTGAATAACTTCTTCTATTCCATGGTCTAATTTCTATTTAAAAACTGGTAACCCTTAAAAAAAGAACCCACTAGTTTTTAAGTGTAGTTGCATGAGCAGGTCTAAAAAATTAGTGTGCTCATTAATGTTGACACTAAGAATGTATACATATCCAGTAAAGTGCCTCATTCCACTTTATTTCGATAAAAGAGCCATTCAAATGGTCTATGGAACATGTAACTAAGTAACTGCAACTATTTTTAACTTCTATTAAATGTAAAAGTTATTTGTGCCTTTTACTGATAAAGCATACAATCTGAAATTTCAAACGTGTATGAATGTACCTCTTCTTAAAGTTTACCGCATACCAATAATTTTAAGGTATGGAATTGTATAGTCTTCGTAATCTTAAAATACCCATTTGTCTCACGATATCATTAGGCACATTTAAAATCCACATGACTTTCTACTTTTTTATCTACTGACATTGCTTCTTTACAGCACAATGGAAGGTATAAATCCTTTCTGTACATTCGCTGCACATATCTATGCTTTAATTTTCATGTTCCATTGTTAAAAATTTATATATCCACCTTGTAGTGTATTAACAACGGCAGTTTCAAATCCACTTGAACATGGCCTGATGTAAAGCCTGAATTTGGTCGTGAACTTAATACAGTTCTTATTAGCAACTAGAGCGGCCTTTCACTAACTGAAGATACAGCTGCGGAACCACCCTCCGAACACGGGGAAACTAACAATTCTTGTAGGGTTTGAAGCCGATTGCCGTTGAGAAGGAGTGACCTTCGCCTCCGGTACTTGTTGAGTGGGATGTATAACGACCACTAATTCCATAAAAGCGACTTACATATACACATAACTAAGGTCAGCAGTGGGGGTCATATGACCAACTGGTGCCATTTTTATAACGTCAATTTTGCACCAAAGCGACCTGTGAGACGCTTTCAGGCTGTGAGTGACATTTTGTCCGCTGAGCTTACCACTTCCTTATGTATCGACAATTAACTGCAGATGTTTATTATATGTTAGTGGAATTAGAGGATCAATAAACTAACAGCAAATTGTATGTAACAGGTCTTCAGAAGAGCGGCGAAAAAGCGGACACCAAATAGAATACAAATCAGGACATACGTTTTGTTACAGAGGAATTACGCAGGAAGAAATTTCAGGGGTAGGCTTTATTGTAAACATGAAAACCAAAAACAGTTTTAGAGACTGAAATATTCTCACAGAAACATCAAGACTTGTTTTTAAAGTAAACACATGCTGTCCCCACAATCTAAGAGGAGGTAATGGAAGTAGACAGAGATAAACATAACTGTAAATGGCAGCCCACTAAAAGGCAATAAGTGGTGATTTGAATGCGATATTAAACCAAAATCTTGAGTGCGAAATTTTCGGTACGATACCGGAAATGACAGAGATTATACTGTACTAGACTTTATTGAGAAGTTGAACATGTTTGTCTTTGACAGATTATCTCAGAAAAAACTGACCATGCAAGGACATAAAAAAAGTAAATTAAAATTACCTATTCTGTCAAGCAATAAAGAAATTGTGTGTGGTAGGACGAGTCCTAACCTCTTTCGTATAGAAAATGACCATAGACTCGTAGGATGCAGGGCAAAATTAGATACCAATCGAGAACAAAACAGATTTATCAGACCGGAAGCCACAAAAATAATATATGGGAATTTAGGGCGTAGAAAAATATCCGCTACCAGTCATAATTGTTGTGACTGGTAGCGGATATTTTTCTACACCCTATAAAGGCACAGTCAGAGAGTTCGACAGCATCCACTATGGATAAAATTCATCATATGGGTACTTGTTTAAGAATAAATAGATGTATCTGATTGAATTAGGCAACAAGTTCAGCACCATACAATGGAAACTTTTAGGGAAATTATTTAACAGAGGCATTTATTCAAAAAGGAAAATATTTTGAACTAGAAGACAGGAAAATGAAAGAAACTGTTAATTGAGATTACGTCAGAAATGAAGAGAAGGCGCAAGATTTAGCCACATGTTAAAAGGTACACGAGAGAATTAAACAGATGTGTTTGGAAGCGTCTTCCAGAGGATGTGAGCAGATACAGTGAAAACATAACAAGAAAAAAAGTTGAAAATAATAACACACGGTCCATTCACATTAATGTGACCACTGCCTACGTTCGACGTCAACGTCCAACAACCACTCGCAGACGGCAAGTGGCAGCACCAGCAGTGGAGAGTACATATAGCGTGTCGGAGGGACGCGGAAAACGGTGCAGTCGTTGTCGTAACGCCGAAACGGAGCGATACATCTGACGCCCAAAAGCGCATGATCTTTAGCTTTAGGGACAAGAGTGGATACATTTCCGAAACGGCTAAGTATGTAAACCGTTCGCAGCCACCGTGATTTAAATACACTGTGCGCGGCAAAATGGTGCCATCCAAAATCGGCGCCGATGTATCTGTGGTCCATCGCAACCCATAGAAGACTAGGTAAACAATGGCTGCGGCGGTGTGTATGGGCTAATAGACGTGCAGGTACTGAGCAACTGACCGCCTAGATGAGCCAAAAGGCTACCAACAATGTCTCCTCAATGATCGTGCAGCGTATGGGTCTCCATAGAAGATGTCTTGTTCACGCACCGATGCTGACTGCTGTCCATCGGTGACGAAGGCTGGAATTTACACGCCAATACCACAACTAGTCCTCCAGTGAGTAGCGACAGGTGGCCTTTCCAGATGAATCACGTTTTATTTGCCGTCGGACAGATGGCGCAGCTGTCCACGGCACTGGAGTCAGCATTGCTCCTCATCCCTGTTGATACCTTCCAGACACTCTTCGTTCAAGTCCGCAAAAGGTGGTCATATTAATGTGACTGGACCGTGTAGTATGAAGCAGACTATGCAGAGACTTACGTTGGATCAACACTACATTTTGTCACTTAAAATGGCAGAAGGCACACTGAGTAGCAACTGAGAGTCGATTGTACCAACATTCCAAAATTTATTTAAATATTTATGTAGTTCAGAAACACAGATAATTAATAATGCAAATAAATACACTACCGAAGTAATGTCTGATGAGATATACAAAGTCATTCGACGCATGAAGAAATAAATTGTGCCTGGAAGTGATCGTGGTGCATTAGAGGTGGTTAGGTGGTTATATCTGGAGAACCTCTGTGAAATGAGACAATCCTACAAAAGCGGTGATAAGAAAGGAGACACACAAGGCATAAAAATGTCGGCCCATAACCTACTTTCCGTAATATTCGAGATAGGTACAGGGTGTTTTTCGTACCATGCAAGCGGGAAACAATACTCCAGTATCCATGGGCGGGCCTCAGTCACTGCATAATCCTCCGACCCGTTGCTAGGACATTGTGGCAAAGAAGAAGTGTGGCCTTAGAAATAACTCCGAAAAAATGGTTGCGCAATTTTGTGTATGAGTTTATCAGTAGCATCTACTCACAGACCAGTACACAGACTCCAACTGACACCTTAGAATGTGACGGTAGTGCGTTTACTTACCAATTCAAACACTGCTTCTTGCGTGAGCACTACAACTGGTGAATGCCTGATGGAGGGCTACCACCAGCGTAACGATGTACACCAACTGACGTCTGCAGCCGCTAGCGTCCTCCTGCATTTTAGTTTTAGCGCTGAAGCTGGTATAATACAACTGAAAATGGTTACTGCAGTTAAATTAAAATGTTATTAGAATGTTTTGTTCATAAAATTCCAATGATTTCAGGAAGTGAGTCACACATGTCATACCAAACTAAGACCATTACTCAACAAGAAAGACGCATTGTCAGAAGAGATTACATTTTCTGGGGTTCCTTCAGACATAGTTCTGCTACGGTACGGATAACACGTGCATCACAGTGCGCAATTAAAATGATGCAGGGACTGGTAACGTACTCTAAAGTTCAAGTACGCGGTACAATACGATTCTTGTGGCCAAAATGTCTAAATTGCACACAGTTGACCCATGAAATTCTGGCAGTACATAGACCAAATGCAATGTCGCGTCGAGCCGCAGCTAAATATGTGCCAACAACTTGACCACCGTCGCAAAGACGTAGGCGATGCTGGTCGAAAGTCCACATCTTTCACCATAGAATTCTCATATTTTCTGCAAGTTGAAAGAATGTCTGGATAGAAAGAGATTTACAGCGATGAAGACAGGCACACAGAGGTTCGCGAATGGGTTCGTGACCAAGGACCCAGTTTATATCGTCGAGCAATCGAACGATTGGTAGAACATACCGACCGTTGTTCACAGAGACTTGGTGACTACGTTGAAAACTACTACCGTTCATCTGTGTTACTTTAAAGTGTAGTGCAATATTCAATAAACGTCACTTGGCCTGTCATATGAATATGTAACCCACTTTTTTAAGTCCGCTCTTAAACTGTAAATCATGGAGAGACTTAGAAAATTTCAAAGAATTACGTTCCAAAGTGAGTCAATGAATGTGTTACTATCTCCAACATACGTTCCGTGTATTGCCAAACGGGCTAAAATTAGAGAAATCCACGCTGATATAGCAAGATACCGTCAATCTTTCGTCCTGCATACATTCCTCGAATGGAATAGGAAGGAGGGAAAAGGAAACTGGAGCATTATGTGCCCACTGCCATCCACAGGGAAATGGTTTGAGAAGGCCACATGTATGAGGATTATTCAATGACAATGAGAGACACAGAAAAAGTAAATAAACTGTTTATTATACGAAAGGTAATCGCCATAACTGTTAATATTCCACTGTGAAACAAGACGGTCAATGCCTTCTTGGAAAAATGTTTGTGGTGGCCTACGGAACCATGATTGTAACCAGGCGTGCACCTAATCATCCGAAGCAAATCGATGCCCCCGAATGTCTTTCTTAAGGGCTCCAAAACTATGAAAATCGCCTGGGAAGAGATAGGAACCGTGCGGAGCATTTGCAAGGGCTTCCCAGCTAAACTTCTGCAGCTTACTCGAAACAACCGTGACAACACGTTGGTGGACCTACTTACAGACTTTTTTCTCCATCTGCCTCATTTTAATGTGACTGCCCCTTTTAGCTGTAGATCTCCTTGGGCTCATTTTAAGTATTGGGGGCTGCGATCGGAGATACGATCTTCTGCCGGGGTCTTGTATGTAAAGAAGGGCAAGCTAATAGCTGCGTCGTTATGGAAAGAGGAAACGCTGCATCTCTTTCAGTTTTTTTACGAAGTAGCATAAATCTTACAGATACCTAAGGCTTACAAGAGATCAGTAATCAGGCGAGAAAGTTAGAAGTTTAACACTATTTGTTTATATTATTCGTCAAACACAGGAAGCTTACATGCAACAGGTTACAGATTTTGCTCACATTTTGCACAGCTCTAGTACGTAATTAAATATAATAACTGCTACTCTAGTACAATGCGGTTTTCAAGCGATTTCGAGATATTGACTTCCTATGTTTTACCTACCTGTTTAATACCAATACGAGAGCACCACTCTTCGAGTAGCGGCGCTGCTGAACCTGCGTAAAGTGTAAGACAGAAATCTTCCCGTACTGCGTTCGAGCCTCTTCATTTTGTCTTTTCTTATCTTTCACTAAACACTTATATCACTACAACGAATAATGTATCTACAAGAAGAAAGAAAAGTAATAACGATAATCGTGGTGGTATATTCGAAGTGAGATGTAATCTAATTACAGTAATGAATTGTGATGAAATGAACATTATTTATCGAAACATTCATGCGAGTATTATACGAGGCGTATTCCGAAAGTAAGGTCCGATCGGCCGCGAAATGGAAACCACAGTGAAAATCAAAAGTGTTTTATTTGCAATAGTTAGCCACACCTTCCAGCAACGTCTCTATATAGTCGCCACACTGTCTGAGACATTTGCCGCAGCGTTGTACCAACTTGCCAATACCCTCCTGCTCTTTTCACCGATTCTCTACGCTGATCTGCAGTTTGTTGTCTGTGCCAAAATGTTGACTTCATAGCCAGGCGTTCATATCAGCAGAAATGAAAATCAGAGCGATCAAAGTCTGGGCTGTATGGAGGGGGATCAAACACTTCCCATCGAAAACGCTGCAGGGGCGTCATCATTGCCCCTGAAGAGTGCGGACGAGAACTGTCATGAAGATGGAAATGCATGGCAGTTATGCTGTGTGGGGTGCATCAAATCAGGCGAAATCTCTCACGGGCATCCATACTTGGCGGGAGACACTGTTTTCTAGGCATCTTTACGCGCTCACTGTGCGCTCAGAACTGAAAAGGCAAACGTGACGCGATCAACGGGCATACTAGAGACACAATCCAACACATCTATGCAAAGCTTTATTCGATTTTCACTGTGGTTTCCATTTCGCAACCGTTGTGACTTTACTTTAGGAATATGCCTCGTGTCTGAGTCATGCTGCGCCAGGCTTTTGTTGCTGTATATGCTTTTATAGCGAAGTCAAAAATTTTCTGAAGAATTTGCAGTATGCTTATACATTGTTACAGGACCAGAGAGAATTATCGTGTAGTGAGGATTACATCACACAGCATTAACTCACACTGAACCGTTTCACAGATCCATTATTCGTACCTACAATGATCAGCCAGAACATTATGACCCCCGACTTACTATCCATACAAAACCGTCCTGGCGATAGCAGCGTCACCTGGCAAGGAATGAAGGAATGACTGCTAGTCATACAAACGCACGGCGCATGTAGTATCGATGAACGTGCTGTCCATGTGTAAAATGGGGAAGGCACCCAATCTGTTTGAATTTGACCGAGGGTAGATTGTGAGGCGCCGGAGGCTCAGCACAAGCTTTTCGAAAACTGAACGACTTGTCAGGTGTTGGGGGAGTGCTGTGGTGAGTGTCTTCAATACGTGGCGAGTCAAAAGTAAAACCACGTCTAGACGTCGTGGGGTTGGGCGGCCACCCCTCATTACTGATGTAGGAGAGCATAGGATGGGCAGACTGGTAAAATAGGATAGGCAGCAAACTGTGGTGGAACCAACAGGACTTAAAGCTGGGCAGACTACAAGTGTGTCTGAACACATAGTGCATCGAACACATTCCTAGCGACGGGCCTCTGCAGCCAATGGCCCAGGCCTGAGCCAATGTTAACACCACCACATCTGCAACTACGATTGAAATGAGCACTTGACCATCGGCACTAGACATTGGCACAGTGGCAGAGCGTTGCATGGTCTGATGAATTCCGATACCTTCTTCACCATGACAAGGGGAGGGCGCGAATCCGTCGTCTTCCAGGGGAACAGCTTCTTGACCCCTGTACTGCGGGACGGAGACAAGCTAGCGACGGCTCCATTATGCTCTTCGGAACATTCTCATGGGCATCCATGGGTGTGCGGCTCCTACAAGATATCTTGACGGCCAAGGAGTATCGTACACTGGTTGCAGACCACGTAAACCTCTTCATGACGATCATGTTTCCCGACGACACTGCCACTTTTCAGCAAGATAATGCGCCATGTCACTTGGTCAGTAGTGTGACGGAGTGGTTCGAGGAACACAGTGACGGACGCCAGTTGATGTGCCGGCCCTCCAACTCGCTATATCTGAACCTGATCGAACAGATCTGGGATGTGGTGGTCATAACGTCCTGGCTGATTAGTGTTGTCAAAATACCCATTATTTTCGTCAAAAATTATTTCTCAAGAGCATTTATTTTAAAATGAAGTGTGTTTTCCGCTATCATTAATGAAAATCAAATGTGGGTGGCGAAAGGGGGCATTCATGAAATATCCTTGGTGCATATCTGTGTTAGGTTTTTCATGCTTGTATGATAGATATCACAGCAAATGCTGTCAGCTTATTAATGTAATAACTTCACATTGATAACTTTTAATACGAGCATGAATATACCGAAAAATTAATGTTCATTTCATTGCATATTGTACGTCAACTACACCTTGTAACACTGTCACATCGTGTCTCATGCACACTATACTCTTGATAAATAGAATGTTTTTTCGATGTTTTTGCCTTTTACAACATTGAAATCTGTCAAAAGTCTAAAGTAAATATTTTGTTGATTATCTTTTGGGAAGATTTTTGAAGCAGATATAGATAACAATTTTTCGTACTTGAGACATAAGAGTCAGATTATGATTTCTTTTCTTGCAAAATATAGTAGTTTGAGGAAATATTATGAACAAGATTGTTAACGATTCTACAACTGTATTACCGTAAGTGTTGTGTGACTCTACGTAATGTGGCATTTTTGTGTTCAAAAAAATGGCTCAAATGGCTCTGAGCACTATGGCACTTAACATCTATCGTCATCAGTACCCTAGAACTTAGAACTACTTAAACCTAACAAACCTAAGGACATCACACAACACCCAGTCATCACGAGGCAGAGAGAATCCCTGACCCCGTCGGGAATCGAACCCGGGAACCCGGGCGCGGGAAACGAGAACGCTACCGCACGACCACGAGCTGCGGACGGCATTCATGTGTAGACTTAACAGTGTTGCAACCGCTTTGTTATTCTGTGTTTTTCAATATACATCCAGAGTAGGTTTAAAAGTATATGATCACGAGGTAAACAATCACAGTTTTACATGTTACTGTTTGCATGGTGTTCCATTAATGAATTTCCTTACAGCTCAAATTGGTAATCAGAGTTTTCTTCATTTAAATAATTTATGGCTCCTTTTGAGCAATTTCCACTTAACCTAATGAAAAGGAGATTTTTTAAACTTTTAATAGGAGAGGCATTTAATAATCTTGTGTCTAACGTAACTGCAAGTCCAAATTGGACTGGAGTCCGCTTACTAAACTGTCATAACTTACGAAGAGTGAAGTTGTATTACCTCTTTCATGAACTATACGCTCGCACTCTTCTGTATTCTTGACTGCACTTAACTTTTAAATCACTATTATAACAGAGGGAATTGGGTTGAGAAATTAATTACGAAATCCAATAATTTACGCATATTTAGGTAACTGTTTCACAGTAAATATTTCTTCAATGCTAACGAATTTAGGTACTTCATTTTTCAGTAGACACGGTTAACTTTATTACTGTATTCCCTCGTGATTAAACGATTTCTACAGCAAAATATTTGCGAATTCATGCTGTTATAACACTACGACACAAATGTACCACTATGATTACAATAATAATAATAATAATAATAATAATAATAATAATAAATTGTTGTTGTTATTATATACTATTATATTATTACAGTCTTATTATTTTTGAAGAAGAAACATGATTTGTTGTGGCGACACAACACTTCCCTTCAGAAAAACAGCGTGTTAGTATCGTTCACGAAATATTTGTTACAGTCGAGTTTCTTATTAATTTGTTTGCAAAACAGACTATAGCATCAGACTAAAATGAAATTGCTCTTAGTCGTGAATGACACTACATGAACTATTAGTATGCACAGCAAGGGCAGAGGCAGCTAGAGATGACGGCGTTTCAACGTAAATAACTGATATCTGAGGAAAAAGACAAAAGGAACCTGCAAAGTTACACTACTGGCCATTAAAATTGCTACACCACGAAGATGGCGTGCTACAGACGCGAAATTTAACCGATAGGAAGAAGATGCTGTGATATGCAAATGATCAGCTTTTCAGAGCATACACACAAGGTTGGCGCCGGTGGCGATACCTACAACGTGGTGACATCAGGAAAGCTTCCAACCGATTTCTCACACACAAACAGCAGTTGACCGGCGTTGCCTGGTGAAACGTTATTGCGATGCGTCGTGTAAAGAGGAGAAATGCGTACCATCACGTTTCCGACTTTGATAACGGTCGGATTGTAGTCTATCGCGATTGTGGTTTATCGTATCGCGACATTGCTGCTCGCGTTGGTCGAGATCCAATGACTGTTAGCAGAATATGGAATCTGTGGGTTCAGGAGGGTAATACGGATCGTCGTGCTGGATCCCAACAGCCTCGTATCACTAGCAGTCGAGATGACAGGCATCTTATCCGCATGGCTGTGACGGATCGTGCAGCCACGTCTCGATCCCTGAGTCAACAGATGGGGACATTTGCAGGACAATAACCATCTGCACGAACAGTTCAACGACATTTGCAGCAGCATTGACTATCGGCTAGGAGACCATGGCTGCGGTTACCCTTGACGCTGCATCACAGACATGAGCACCTGCATTGGTGTACTCAACAACGAACCTGAGTGCATGAATGGCAAAACGTTATTTTTTAGGACGAATCCAGGTTCTGTTTACAGCATCATGATGGTCGCATCCGTGTTTGGCGACATCGCGGTGAACACACATTGGAAGCCATACTGGCGCATCACCCAGCCATTGGTTACACGTCTCGGTCACCTCTTGTTCGCATTGACGGCACTTTGAACACTGGACGTTACATTTCAGATGTGTTACGACCCGTGGCTCTACCCTTCATTCGATCCCTGCGAAACCCTACATTTCAGCAGGATAATGCATGACCGCATGTTGCAGTTCCTGTTTGGGCCTTTCTGTATACAGAATATGTTCGACTGCTGCCCTGGCCAGCACATTCTCCAGATCTCTCACCAACTGAAAACTTCTGGTCAATGGTGGCCGAGCAACTGACTCATCACAATACACCTGTCACTACTCTTGATGAACTGTGGTATGGTGTTGAAGCTGCATGGGCAGCTGTACGTGTACACGCCATCCAAGCTCTGTTTGACTCAATGCCCAGTCATATCGAGGCCGTTAGTACGGCCAGAGGTGGTTGTTCTGGGTACTGATTTCTCAGGATCTATGCACCCAAACTGCTTGAAAATGTAATCACATGTCAGTTCTAGTATAACATATTTGTCCAATGAATATCCGTTTATCATCTGCATTTCTTCTTGGTGTAGCAATTTTAATGGCCAGTAGTGTATTTAAGGAATTCTGCAGATGAAGACAACGCCCACAACTGGAACAATGTTTTACATACAAAAAAGAAGATAGAAAAGGCATAGAAAGAAATAAGCTTATCAGCCTCTCGAGCAAAATGTGAGATGCGTTTAACCAAACCAAAGAACAAGTAGGCCGTTGTAGTGGAGGAATGGCATTGTGGACCAGCTGCTAGTTGTCAACCAAATTGTAGGCAATAATCATTCAGTGGCGGCTGGTGGCAGCACTAGCAGTGGAGAAGGATGGGGGGAGGGGGGGGGAGGAGGGTAGGGTCCGGAGCACCGTGCAGTTGTAGTCGTTATATGGAAACGGAGCGTCCAGTAGGGTGGAATCATGGCTTTCAGGTGAAGAGTGGAAACATTTCCGAAATGCTTAACTTTGTAATCTGTTCTTGTGCTGCCATGGTGGAAGTATACCGTGCGTCGTAAAATGGCGCTATCCAAAACCGGCGCCGAGGCAGATGTGGATCACCAAGGGCAATACATGACATGTTTGAAAGACGGCTGCGGAGAGGTGTAAGGGCGAATAGAAGTATAGCTGTTGAGCAGCTGACCGCCCAAAAGATTAAAGAAGCTACCAACAGTGTCTCCCAACGACCGTTTGGCGAACGTTGCTGCGTACGAGCCTCTGCACCTGGCGCGTGGTTGATGCACCCATCCTGACTGCTGTTCATCGGCGACTAAAGCTGGAATTTGCACACCAATACCGCAACTGGACGTCCACTGAGCGACGACTGGTGGCCATTCCAGACGAATCGCGTTTTATGCTCCATTGGCCCGATGGCCATTGGCGTGTAGAGCTTGAAACGTCCGAAACGAAACATCCTGCAACAAATGTTGGAAGGGATAAGACCGAAGGAGGGAACTTTATGGTCTGGAGAATGCTTTTGTAGCATTCCTGGCAGATATCATCATTCCGGAAAGCACGATGGATAAACACAAGTATGTATCTATCTTTGGGGACCATGTCCGCCATTATATGCAGTTTGTTTTGTAAGGTGTCAGGTAAATCCAACACCTTCCATGAAAACCCTGACATAATAAGCAAATCTACTAGTATGTGACATAGCACCGAATAAATCGTGACATTAAATTAACCAAAGTAATACAAGTAACGAGTGAGAAAATGGAATGCCACAGACTAACACAAGAATGCCTAAATGCATGTCGTACCTTCCCACTGTGAGGCAGACGCAGTTCCGAGGGGAGAAACGAGGACAGAAGCCGAGAGCAGAACCGTGTTAAGCTAGAAGGGCCTACGATAAGGGAAGGTCTGGACACCTACGGCGCCAGCTAACAAGTAGGGCCACACATCCCCCACTTTTTCGCGTCTCTGTTACGTCAAGGACCACCCCCCAGCCCATGTTAAAAGCTAGAGCCCTCCAGAAAAACAGTATAGATCTTACGATAACACAAAAAGGGCCACTACCACCCGCAAGTTTTAGCGTGAGACTTTTTCGCGTCTCAGGGACGTCAAGGACCACCCCCCAGCCCATGTTAAAAGATAGAGCCCTCCAGAAGAACAGTATAGATCTTACGATAACGCTAAAAGGACCACACTAGCTGCAGGTTTTAGCGTGAGACTTTTTAGCGTCTGTTACGTTGTAAACCTTAAAAACATTGCCCCACCACGAAAAATATAACGTTTCTCATTGGATAGACAGAATTTTTGTAGGCGGAGCTTAAGGTTAACATTGAGACCCTGATTGATCAGATTAAAACACAGCCAGATAGTTTTTTTTAACCAACTTCGGTGAATTGTGGTAAGGAGGAGTTAGGAGAGTTAGTTCCGAGACGGCGAGCTGGATGGCTGGTGCGCTGGCCGCTGTCGCCCTGACGCTGCCTAAACACCGACAAGGTAATGAACGCACGGGATGCCGCATTTTTGAGCGCATAAGGCTTCACTCAGAACTGCAGAAGACTCATCTGTTACACCCCTTTTTTGTGTAATACTAGTGTCGATCGTTAATTAAAACTCATGGTGTTCACATTTGCCACTTGAAGAACAGATCTGAAACGCGATGATTTTTCTTTTATATAGTTATTGAGAAGCCACATCAGTCACTGTAATTTACGACAAGTTAGATAAGTTATTAAAGATAATTGAGGGTCACTGTAGACCATTTTGATAGTTTTCTCTTTTGTGAAACTTAAATTAAACCTAGATTATAGATGTGATATGGCATAGGTCATCCTTCGATCCATTGTAGAACTTGGAAACCCATTCAGGGAATATTCGTTCACATTTTTGTTGGACGCTGTTGGTTTTTACCATCCTGTATTAAAACACTTCCTTTTATCAATAGTGCAATTTATAAACAATGTTTTGTGAGTAGAATAAAATTTCCAATGGTAAACTTAACTGCTTTTTCGACGTTATTTTACCAGCTAACTAAAAATAGGAAAGCCTTGAACCCTTTCCACTAAATTTAGTTAGTATTAAGATTCTTTTACAGGGAGTGCAGTGGAGCTGACGCTGAGATCATTTAGTATTTGGTTATATCATCACTAGTCTCACTGAACTCTTCTGAATTCTACATGTCATGTGTGGTCTGGCGTCTCCTTACCAGCAACAGGTCCCAGGTTCAAACTAGTTAATTCCCTAAAAAACACGCTCAGAGCGTCGTTGCGCGAAAGTGGTAGGGAGACACGATATAGAACAAACAGACACCACCATGAATGTTTAGAAAATGGCGATCCTGCCAGGATGGTAAAATACCATGGTTGAAGGTCGACCAAATGCCTAAGTAGGTCAGAAAAATATCTTGTTTAAAAATTTTTGTAAAAAAAAAATTAAAAAAAATTCTCAAGTTATACATAGTCGAAAACAGTAGCTGCAGCGATAGATAGTAAGAAAGTATTCAATAACATTCTAGCAGACACAATAGCATAGTTAAGTTATGAATTTTGAAAATTGTTAGAATTAAGTTTTCTCTCCAATGCAAGCGCACAGGTGGCGGATACATCGTTGACAAGTTGGTTCTGACCCAACAAGTAAGTGAATGGATTGTCAGTCTTGGTAGTGTCAAGTCGTGTGAACAAAAAGCTTATGAAACGCGTGAGATCGTATGAGCGCATGCTGACGCGAAGTAGGGCGCGTGAATTGCTTTTAAAACAGAAAATAGGGGATTCGGAAAGATTAACAATGGCAGATCGAGATCTTGACCGAATTGAGGTAGAGACCCAGCATGACAATGGACAGAGAATAGAGGACAGTACAACAGACGGTGCAGTATCGCGAGAAATAGGACAGATAACGCACCATAAAGATTATAATGTACGCCAAGGCACAGAAAACCTAAGTCAGTGTACGACAGAGGAGCAGGAAAGTAGAGAGACAGTCGATGAGGATTCTAACTTGCGTCTTGAATACGTAGAACCCATAGTACAAGTAATCAGAGCTCCCTCACCACAGAGTACAAGGAATGCGAGCAGAAACGTGTCACAGCACAGTTCAATGCAATCGGTTGCGAACCAACACTTGGGCGAAAACACAGAGCGTAGGACGTCGGAAGAAAACGCAATAGGACCCACAAATCTGGCAGAATTGTTACAACAAATTGCGGAAATCATGACAAGGCAAAATAAAGACATAGCGAACCAAATTCAAATTCAGAATGCAGAAACCACGAGACAAATGCGAGATATTAAAGAACAAAACAAAAAAATTCAGTTACACCTAAGTCATACTGAAGACGAGGCAAAAGAATATCGAGAAGTGATAGGAAACTTAATAACAGGTTACAATCAATTGAGAACAGACATTGACAATGTACAAGTGGACGTACAAACATTGCGTAATGACATTCAGGACGAGATCAAAACATTACGTAACAACACCCAGGGAGAAGTCTAGAAATTAAAGAAACAGATAAACGTAATTACTAGACAAGCATCAGGTACAGCGCGTGAAATTGTTGAAAAAAAGTGTGTTACACAAACGTATCACAAAAGCAGCGCTGAAAAGATATGATAACCGCATAGTCAAAATAGAAGCGCAAACGAAGCGACAATTTCAGAAATTGCGAACAGAGTTGTTGCAAACCATTGAAGAGCGTAGAGAACAGGATCGAACAAGCACAGAGTCTGCAACCACATCCGTATCTGTAACAGTACTGGAAAAACAAGCAACTGACGAAGGTATTACGCATTTGCGATTCCAATCACAGGCGGAAAGTAACATACGTGACAATGGAAAGCCAGGTCGCGAAGAGTACAGTGCAATGCATTCAGCTACATGTTCACAACCGATGGAAGAAAATTGTTGCGTACCACTCCAACGATACTACGCAAGGGTAGGCGAAAGTTAAAGTGGACAATATCCAATGGATCTACCACAACAGCGAAGAACGACGGGAGAAATGATCAGAAACAAAAGTGGCGAAGAATCGCCAATTTCATATGGAACTATGACGAAGTACGACAACGATCATTTCCTCACAGTCAGAAAATTTCAACACTTTTTTTTGAGAAGGAAACTCATTACATCCACGAACTTTTATTGATCAATTCCGAGTAGGATTACCAGGATACTGGACGCTAGCACACAAATTAGACTTTAATTGTGCACACATGTCAGGAACAGTCGCAGAAACCATGCAGAATGTTGCAGCGACATGCCGATCGTACGAAGATTTCAGAGAGAAGTTTCTCTCACGATATTGGTCCAGTGAAGCACAGAACAGAGTGAAGTACGAATTATTACAGAACCCATATTTTGAAAATTCAGGAGAGAAGAGTCCGTGAAATTTTTCGAAGTAATGGCAAACAAAAATCAATGCTTAGATGTACCATACAGTGACGGAGAGTTGATTAAATTATGCCCGATGAAGCTACCATTGAAATACCAGCAATCATTAGTAGGTCGCGGAGGCAATGACGTCTAAGCATTTAAAGGTATTCTAAGGGAACTAGAGTTCATATTTTCGGAAGATGACGCAAGAAAAAGACGAAGTGCACGTGAAAACGAAAGCAAAAAGCAGTGGAATCCACATGACACAGTACGAAGAAACAATAACTACGAACCACGTGATATCTTCGCACCAAGAAACGACAATAGATTTCAACAAAGAACCGGTTATGGATTTGGAAGAGAATATGGCAGTAACTATAATTCATCCAGGAACGGCAACAACTATTACAGAGGGAATAACGACAACCGGAACGGGTACTGGAGAACCAGTAGACCGACAAATTATCAACAAAGAAACCACTATCAACAAACTGAACAAGAAAAGCGAATACAGATAGAAGAGATAGAGGTAAGATCACCAAATCCCGATAAACTTTCGAATTGACAGCTAGGAGCCCATGCCAAAGAGAATGACGCACCGACCCAGGACAATTGCAGCACCTTGAACAGAGAAATAAAAGTCTTATCACGAGAAGAGAAGAAGGAAGAAACAAATCCGCAGGGACCAGGTGAAAACCAAGACAAGAAAATAACAATACCGTGTTGGGACGAAATTAATTGGGAGAATACTGACGAGGACGATGAATTACCAGAGGCATGCACAACGAATGTAGGAGGAAAGGACGAAGTAATGAGTATTGCAGAGCTATTTGAGATGGAAACCAGGGAAAGCGAATTCAATGAGGATAATGCGCAGTCGACAGAAGTTGAAAATAAGTTACAAGTGGGCACACAACCCAACGTATATAATGAAGGAAGTTATGAAGCGATAATTAGTGCATTTAGATGCGATTATGTGGAAGTAGCGACGAAGAAGGAGAAGATAGACGAGGATGAGGAAAAAGTAGAGGATGTTAGAAGAAAGCGTAAATGAAGGAAGAAATAGAGAAGAGAAAATAAAAGAGAGAGAAGTAGCAGTCGAAGCTTATCCTACAGAAAGTTCAAATTCACAAGGGAAATTCCTAAAAAGACTCATGTATGATTCAGTGGAGGATTCGTTGATGCAAGAAGAAGAAGAACAGAACCAACCCTTTCAAATTCAACCAATTGTGAAGGCCATGGTAAAGCATATCCCAGTCTATATTGTAATTGATAGCGGAAGTGAACTGACTGCGATCTCAGAAAATTTATTCATGCAGTGTAATGCCAATGAGGAATTGCCAGTTCTGAAACCACGTAGGATTAAAGTAAGAGGTCCTATTAGAAACAATGCAGCGGAAGTTACGAGACAAACAAGGTTAACTCTTTCGTGCCAAGGTCAAAAGATCAAAGCCAACTTCGTGATTATACCTAAACTAACTGTAGATTTGATTATAGGTGCAGATTTTTTAAATGAGAGACGAGCGATAATAGATATGGGGAAAGGTAGCGTAAAATTCGGGAATGTCACACTTCTCTTTGAGCAAAAGCTAAAATCAAAAGAAATACCAGTTATAAACAAACAATTAAGAATGATGCGAGATAAAGAGGATGAAGAATTAGAATGGTATGCACAAAAGAAGAAGAAGTGTCATGATGGTCTCTCCATTGGCAAAAGATTCCGGAATAGTGCCCCTTTCTGATCTCCGGGAGGGGACTGCCAAGGGGGAGGTTACCATGAGAAAAAGATTGAATAATCAACGAAAGGATAACGTTCTACGAGTCGGGGCGTGGAATGTCAGAAGCTTGAACATGGTAGGGAAACTAGAAAATCTAAAAAGGAAAATGAAAAGGTTCAATCTAGATATAGTAGGGGTCAGTGAAGTGAAGTGGAAGGAAGACAAGGATTTCTGGTCAGATGAGTATCAGGTAATATCAACAGCAGCAGAAAATGGTATAACAGGTGCAGGATTCGTTATGAATAGGAAGGTAGGGCAGAGGGTGTGTTACTGTGAACAGTTCAGTGACCGGGTTGTTCTAATCAGAATCGACAGCAGACCAACACCGACAATGGTAGTTCAGGTATACATGCCGACGTCACAAGCTGAAGATGAACAGATAGAGAAAGTGTATGAGGATATTGAAAGGGTAATGCAGTATGTAAAGGGGGACGAAAATCTAATAGTCATGGGCGACTGGAATGCAGTTGTAGGGGAAGGAGTAGAAGTCCATAAAGTCCATAAAGAAATCGACGAAAAATTGCAAGAAGTTCAAGGTATTTCAGAACACAGTAAAAGAGAATTAGAGGGTATTTTACAAGATAAAGCAGAGGTATTTGTACCTAAGGCTGGCAGTATTAAACACTTTCAGTACAAGTTTGAAGATTAATTTTATTACTCATAAATAATCAGCACAATATTTCAAGATTATGTTGCAGATAAGATCGTCAGGAGAGAGAAGAATGAAGAGAGGGGAAGGTGGTAAAATGACAGTAGTTTCAATAATAACAGAAGAGTACCATAGATTAAGGTGAAGGGATAAAGTGTAGATAGTCTAACAGCATGAAATACTAATATGCTATACACCACGACACTACACAAAAATAAAAAACGAATTTGAGGATTCTTGAGTAGACTTTAAGACTCCAAATATCTTAGAATTGTAACATGGAAAGGGCGCCGAAATTTGTAAAGCTTTTTAAGAAGGTGTAAAACAAGTAGATACTAGACATATGTTAGATTATTATAAGTAAAACTTTTGTAAGAACCATTGTAAAAACTCCAGCAAGGAAGAGATGCAACGACCCACAAGTTGCAATGCGAGATGTATCAAGAAAGAAAAGGATGTAATTAGCAAGACACGATTCCTACATAGCAGGAGCATCGAGAGAAGGGAAAGGACAGCGAAACTAACAGAAGGCCCCTGTAGCAAAAGTGGGCAATAAATATGCCCACTAGGTGGAACCTTGCTGGGATGGAACACCGAGCCACACAGTGACAGACCCCTGCTGAGACGTGGCAGGACGGCGTTGGGACGGCGAACGCCGGAAGGGTCTCTGAGCCCCGACACAGCGGAGCGAGCAAAAAACGGCCGGACGAGAAGACCGCTTGGGCAAGCCACCGCTGGCAAAAAATATGCGTAAAAGTCACACTACTGCTATTAAACAGCAAGCTGATGCACGAAACTGAAGAAGAACTTCCACAAAGTAAAAATGACACACCCAAACAATTTATCAAACTGTTAATAGGAGGAGAACTTCAAACCTGCTAGTTATCAATAAATATTTCCATATCCTGCCCAGAGAAGAACCAAGAAGCAAGTAAGAAGCAGAGAAAAAGCAGGAAGAACAGAAGTTGAAGATTCGCAAGATTGAGACCAAGAAAGAAGATGGGTGAAAAATAGACAACATACCTTTCCAAATCCCTATCCTATTGTAAACTAGTCGTCTGCGAAGTATTACAACGAAAAACGACCGCTTTCAGCGACACATAACGATGACTTTCATGCATACAAAGCCAGTAAACAACGAGATTCTGCACTCACAGCTCCATTCCATTATGGGACCTCCACAACAGCAACACACACTTGCAAAGCCAACAAGGAACGAGGAACGAAGCTGTACATCAAATACTTGCCCACATCCATCTCGCTCAAGTCCATCACCTTTGTGCAAAAACATTCGCCAATCTCATGCTTAAACATTCATAGGATTGTGTGAAATCAAATTATGTGATGTAGGAATTGTGCAAAAGAAATGAGTGAAAAACTAAATAAGTTAAGTACACCAGACAAGTAATAAACTACAAAATAACAGTCATTGACTATGGACTTAAGTAAAAAACAGACTATCGATAAAAATAAGTCATTAGTTCTGAAATAGACAGTATAAAAAGAAACTATATACCACTTATTTTCTCCTCGTGAAAATAAAAGAATAACTATATTTTACTTATTTTCTCCTTATAAAAACAAAGAATAAAAAATTATCTTGTTGGATGTTTTCCTTTTTTTTAACATTTGTACCATTTGTTAGGATAATATTTGAATACTTGTGTATGTATATTTCTTTGTCAAAGCAATTCTTGGAAATAATTCTTATTTGTTAGTGTAACAATGTTGAAATGAGTGTCTAGAAACAAAAACATTTTACTTGCACATGATATTTAGAAAACGTGTTACAAATAGATTTTACTCAATTACTACATTATAAAAACAATATTCCTAAGAAAATAGATGTGAAAGACTCCTCACTTTCGATAACAAACTTCTTAAAAAAACAACTTCACACTTACATAAATAAAGAAAATAATTAAAAATTAGTAATAGCATAAAAATATTCTTCTCTTGTCATTTTTAATTATAATGTGGAAGAATATAAAAATATAAATTAGTAATACAAACTAGCATAGAACAGAATAACATGGCTGAACAGTACGCAACAAAATTTAGATAAATTAGAAAATTTTTGACTGACTTAGACAACGATTCCATCATTGCCTAAATTCAGTGCAAAAATTAAGTTCGAAGGGTGGTGATATGTAAGGTGTCAGGTAAATCCAACACCTTCCATGAAAACCCTGACATAATAAGCAAATCTACTAGTATGTCACATAGCTCCGAATAAATCGTGACATTAAATTAACCAAAGTAATACAAGTAACGAGTGAGCAAATGGAATGCCACAGACTAACACAAGAATGCCAAAATGCATGTCGTACCTTCCCACCGTGAGGCAGACGCAGTTCCGAGGGGAGAAACGAGGACAGAAGCCGAGAGCAGAACCGTGTTAAGCTAGAAGGCCCTACGATAAGGGAAGGTCTGGACACCTACGTCGCCAGCTAACCAGTAGGGCCACACAACCCGTACTTTTTCGCGTCTCTGTTACGTCAAGGACCACCCCCCAGCCCATGTTAAAAGCTAGAGCCCTCCAGAAAAACAGTATAGATCTTACGATAACACAAAAAGGGCCACTACCACCCGCAAGTTTTAGCGTGAGACTTTTTCGCGTCTCAGGGACGTCAAGGACCATCCCCCAGCCCATGTTAAAAGATAGAGCCCTCCAGAAGAACAGTATAGATCTTACGATAACGCTAAAAGGACCACACTAGCTGCAGGTTTTAGCGTGAGACTTTTTAGCGTCTGTTACGTTGCAAACCTTAAAAACATTGCCCCACCACGAAAAATATAACGTTTCTCATTGGATAGACAGAATTTTTGTAGGCGGAGCTTAAGGTTAACATTGAGACCCTGATTGATCAGATTAAAACACAGCCAGATAGTTTTTTTTAACCAACTTCGGTGAATTGTGGTAAGGAGAAGTTAGGAGAGTTAGTTCCGAGATGGCGAGCTGGATGGCTGGTGCGCCGGCCGCTGTCGCCCTGACACTGCCTAAACACCGACAAAGTAATGAACGCACGGGATGCCGCATTTTTGAGCGCATAAGGCTTCACTCAGAACTGCAGAACACTCATCTGTTACACCCCTTTTTTGCGTAATACTAGTGTCGATCGTTAATTAAAACTCATGGTGTTCACATTTGCCACTTGAGGAATAGATCTGAAACGCGATGATTTTTCTTTGACATTGTTATTGAGAAGCCACATCAGCCACTGTAATTTACGACAAGTTAGATAAGTTATTAAAGATAATTGAGGGTCACTGTAGACCATTTTGATAGTTTTCTCTTTTGTGAAACTTAAATTAAACCTTGATTATAGATGTGATATGGCATAGATCATCCTTCGATCCATTGTAGAACTTGGAAACCCATTCAGGGAATATTCGTTCACATTTTTGTTGGACGCTGTTGGTTTTTACCATCCTGTATTAAAACACTTCCTTTTATCAATAGTGCAATTTATAAACAATGTTTTGTGAGTAGAATAAAATTTCCAGTGGTAAACTTAACTGCTTTTTCGACGTTATTTTACCAGCTAACTAAAAATAGGAAAGCCTTGAACCCTTTCCACTAAATTTAGTTAGTATTAAGATTCTTTTACAGGGAGTGCAGTGGAGCTGACGCTGAGATCATTTAGTATTTGGTTATATCATCGCTAGTCTCACTGAACTCTTCTCAATTCTACATGTCATGTGTGGTCTGGCGTCTCCTTACCAGCAACAGGTCCCAGGTTCAAACTAGTTAATTCCCTAAAAAACACGCTCAGAGCGTCGTTGCGCGAAAGTGGTAGGGAGACACGATATAGAACAAACAGACACCACCATGAATGTTTAGAGTTTTTCCTCGGCATGGTGGCATCCATCAGCAGGACAATGAAACGTGTACAAAGCTCCCAGTATATCTTGGTTGTTTAACGTACTCTCCTGCCCACCAAACTCCCTGAATTAAAATACAGACGACAATCTATGGGATCACTTCGATCAGATTGTTCACACCATGGATCCTTAACCGAGAGACCAAGCGCAGCTGGCCACGGCATGGAGTAGGCATGGCTCCACATACTCATTCACTCTTTCTGTGTGTAGCTTAATGGTCTGCGCTGTGAAAGGTGATTATTAAGGTTTTTGACAGGTGGTTACATTAATGTTACTGGGGAGTGTAGAACAGGGCAATGAAAATGATTGACCGGTCTGATTAGAATTCATAAAAATGGAGAAAGGTTTTGATTCAGTGCAGAATTTGTTGAAACTACCAACCCTTGAAACATAGTATATTGATTAAATCTACGTTAGTACACTATCTAATCAAAAGTACCTGGAAATTCCTACGTAATGCGGAACTGACCACTATATGTCAATAAAGGCGGACCCACCAGCATAAAAGGAGGTGTCAGTAGAGAAGCACTAACAACAAAATGAATCATTCAGGAGAGCTCAGTGACTTCGAACTGCGTAGCAAATACATCAGGGACATTTGAACCCTTCTGGCCGGCCGCGGTGGCCTTGTGCTTTTCTAGGCCCTTCAGTCCGGAACCGCGTGACTGCTACGGTCGTAGGTTCGAATCCTGCCTCGGGCATGGATGTGTGTGATGTCCTTAGGTTAGTTAGGTTTAAGTAGTTCTAAGTTCTAGGAGACTGATGACCTCAGATGTTGAGTCCCATAGTGCTCAGAGCCATTTGAACTATTTAACCCTTCTGAAGCTGCCCCAGTCAACTGTTGGTGATTGCTTGTGAAGTGGAAACACGAAGGAACAACCATAGCTGAAACACGACCAGACAGACCTCATGTCATGGCGGACAGTCACCGTCGGGCACTGCGGAGAGTGGTCGTAAAAAATCGCATGAAATCAACGGATGGAAGCATTCATGACTTCAAAAGTCTAGCTAGCACAGTGAATACGCGTAGGGAGTTAAAAAGTGTGGGGTACCACGGTCGAGCAGAACCTCACACGTCATATGTTTCTGTAGTCAATGGCAAGGACCCTTGAGACTATGTAGACAGCGGCTGACTGGAAACGAATGATTTGGAGTGATGAATCATGCTATCCCTGTGGCAGTCAGATGGAATCATTCGTGTTTGGCGAATACTTGGTCAGTGTTACTCGTCATCATGTGTAGAACCAACTGTTTAGTATGGAGGATGTGGTGTTAAGGTGTGCAGGTGTTCGTCGCGCTTGGAATATAGCTCCTTTACTGCGCTTAAGAAAACGGTAAATACGGAAATATTTCAACAATTTTACAGCATTACGTAATGTGTGCAATAGAGAAACAGTTCGGAGGTGATGATTATTTGTAACAGTGTCTGTGAGGCAATGGATTGTTAGCGTCAACATTCCTGAAATTGACTATCCTATTCAGAATCCCGATCTGAACCCAATCGAACATCTTTGGGATGAGTCAGAACGTCGTCTTCGCTCCAGATCACTGCATCTACTGTTTTCGGCTCTTGAGGAAGAACTGGCTGCTATTCCTCCACAGACATTGAGACACCTTGTTGAAAGTGTCCCCAGCAGAGTTCAAGCCATCATAAATTAGAAGGTTCGACGCATCCCACGTTAAAGCCCAGTAGTAAGTCTCCGAATCTTTTGATCAGATAGTGCAACTGAAGAATATACTCGTATTTCTTGGTGGTGGTGTGTTGGGGCTTATGGGCGCTCAACATCGAGGTCATCAGCGCCCTGACAAACATTAAAAGAAACGAACGTGGACAGACCTAAGAAAACTAAAGCACACACTCAAAGAAAGCAGGAAAAGAAGGAAAATCTTACATAAGAAAGTAAAACCTAAAGAAAGGGGAAACATAGCAACAAGAATGTCACAGGAAATTGTTATTGCCTGCCCACTAACATAAAATATGGGCTAGCTTGTCACACAGTGAGAAAATTAAAATCCTCTCCCTAAAATCTTTGTAAAAACATTTGGCATGTCACAGAACTTGGCTGGTCAGAAAATAAAACGCAATCCAATAAAACGTGGCGCACAGTGACCTGGACGCCGCAAGCACCACACATTGGAGGGTCCTCTCGCCGGAGCAGGTAGCCATGCGTCATAGGGCTGTGGCCTATTCGAAGCCGAGTGGGGAGAACCTCGTCCCGTCGATGGGGCTGACTATATGGAGCTAATTGTCAGTCACTTCCAGCCACTCATCCTCCCACCGACGCATAACCCGTGAGCTCAACAGCGAGGTGAGTGCGTACAAGGGGATAGCACACTGAGATACTTGTGGGGCGAGACACGCCTCCTTGGCTGCGAGATCTGCCCTTTCATTCCCAGCAATGCCGAAATGCCCCGGAACTCAGCAGAAAGCTACAACCTTCCCCAGTCGCTGTAGTCGGAGGAGGGCATCCTGGATGGTCTGGATAGTTTTGTCTGCCGGATACAAACGTTGCAATAAGTGAAGGGCACTGAGTGAATCGGAACAGACAAGAAATTTAGGACAGGAAGAATGTCTCATGTGCTCCAGTGCCCGCAAGATCGCAGACAATTCTACGTCAATGAGAGCGAAAGTCTGAGGCAGGCGGACCTTGAAGACACGATCTGGATAAACAACTGAGCAACCAACAGAACCCCCTTGTTTCGACCCATCCGTAAAAACAGCTACATAGTCGTGGTGCTCAGATAAAATGGCCGAAAATGCTGCATTAAAAACGGTGGAAGGAGTGCAATCTCTCTTGTACTGCAATAAATCTAAAATCACTCAGGGCCTCTTCAGTAACCAGGGTGGCAGGCGGTTAAAACCCTGGATTTGGGGTTGTACAGACTCCACGCCGAGGGACTCTAGTACACGTTGCACACGGATCCCAAACGGCAACGTAGCCCGGGGACGGCGGGAAAAAAGGCGGTCCAGAGGTGGATGGGCAACAAGATGGTGGGCAGGCGAGCTGGGAGCTGCAAGAAGCTTACAAGCCTGGCGCACCAGCAGGAGCTGCCGCCGGATGGTAAGTGGCGGTTCCCCAGCCTCAGCACAGACGCTGGGTATGGGACTGGTCCGATAAGCACCGTGGCCAGTCGAATCCCAGCATGGTGAACAGCTTCAAGTATCTGCAAATAAGAAGGCCTCGCTGACCCATATACTGTGCACCCATAGTCCAACCGTGAACGCACGAAAGCTCGGTAAAACTGAAGGAGACGCACCCTGTCCGCTCCCCAAGACCTGTGGCTGAGGCACTTGAGGATGTTGAGTGCCTTCAGGGTTCTGGCTTTCACCATAGCATCCAAGAATGGGTGGATCACATCACGCTTGTGATCCATCATGCTGCTGACCTGTCCATACCACAGTCTTGTGGCACTCTTAAGCGACGCCTTGTGCCTTGGTGGACTGAAGAGTGCCGTTCAGCCATCCGGGACAGGCGTGCGGCTCTTCGCCGATTTAAATGCCGTCCAACAGCGGTCAGTCTTACCGCCTTTCGAAGCGCGAGAGCCAGGGCACGCCGTGTCATTAAAGAGAGCAAGAAAAGGTCATGGCAGCCGTTCCTGGACTCCATCAACCAATCGTATTTCTTAACTGCGTGGACGAAGAAGGAATTGGTGTTCGTGAAACATATTTGAATGAGAGTTGCTTTGTCGATGACATGTAGTGTTTGCCCCTGGCGCAGGTAAAATTCAACAAGTAATGGAAGAGTTTGGCACAGCACGTTTGAATGTAGGATTCAAACTCAATCACAATGAGAATAAAGTGGCGTTTATTCAACACAACGAGAAGAAATCAGTACTCTACATTCATATCTATATCTACATGCTTACTCTGCAATTCACAATTAAGTGCCTGGCAGAGGATTCATCCAACCACCTTCAAGCTATTTCTCTACCGTTCACCTTCGAACAGCGCGTGGGAGAAAGGAACACCTAAACTTTTCCGTGCGAGCTCTGATTTCTCTAATTCTATTATGATGATTATTTCTCCCCATGCTTTATTTCTTTATTTTAACAACTGCCATCCTAATTCATGTACCATATCCGTAGCCGTTTCCCCCCTATTTCGCGATAATACAAAACGACCTGTCCTACTTTAATCTTTTTCGATGTCCTTCGTAAATCCTATCTGATGCACATCCCTTACCTCGCAGCAATACTCAGGAAGCGGACGGACAAGCATAGTGTAGGCAGTCTCTTTAGTAGGCCCGTTAAATTTTCTAAGTGTTCTGCCAATAATTCGCAGTCTTTGGTTTGCTTTCCCCACAATATTATCTTTGTGAACGTTCCAATTTCAGTTATCCGTAACTGATATTCTAAAGCACTTAGCTATATTTACAGCCTTTATATTTGTGTAATTTATCATGTAACCGAAATTTAGCGGAATCCTGTTAGTATCCATGTGGATAAATTCGAACTTGTGATTATTTAGAGTCAATTGCCACTAATGAGAAGATAGATCCGCTTCATGAGATTTTGTATTTAGGGCAACTGAAGCCAGTGGCTAGAAGGACAGGTATGGATGTAAACAGAATATTAAAAATGGTCTAGGGTGCTTTTGATAAAGTAAGGAGAGTTTTCAGTACGAAGCTTCCGATATGTCGGCAACGAAAAGCTTACAGTCAGCAAGTATTACCAGTTTTGACTTAATTGTGTGATACGAACTTTTAATGCCGAAGCTATTCAAAAATTATGGTGTTGCTCAGCGTGCAACGGAAAGATGCTCATTGGGAATCCCCGTGTAAGAGAGTAAAATAAATATATCAGTGGACAGACTGGAGTTCAAGACAGAATAATTACTGTAATGGAGAGCAGCAAGACAAGTGGTCAGTAGAATCGTTGTTAGGTGGACCAAGAATTTACCTAATGGAAGGTCGATAGATAACATTAGACAACACGCAAGAGCAACAGGGATGCGTGTAGCACAATACCGCACTGTACGGAGAGTTCTTGAGGACAGCATTATCCTGCAGTGGACGTCGAAGGGCTAGGGTTGAGGATGAGGATGGCAATGGTGAATGACATCCTACGAGTTATGTTATACTGATGGTATTGTTTGAAAGCCAAAGAGTTATTAACGAAGAAGAATTGATAATGTAGCCTGAAGGTTTTTTCCACAACCGAGCGCTGTGCGACCATCGACCTGCGAGCTGTCAGTTCGTATTTATGTGTTATCTATTGTGCTCTGTCTGCCTCCCATAACTCAGTTGTCAACGCATCTGACTGCTATGCAGAGGGCCAAGTTTCAATTCCTGATACTGTCATGGGTTTTCGTTGGTGGGAGGACTGGAAGCCTCTTGTTGTCAATTGCGTCAATTGAAGAGCTACTTGACTGAGAAGTAGCGACTCCCAAGCCAAGAAAGCCGACAAGAACTGGAGACCGGTATTCTCTCCCCTTGCCCCTCCATACCGCTTCCAAATGACCGCTTTAAGAAAAGCTGAAAAAACTGAGCACTGAGCGTGTTCATAAACTGCTCTTTTTCCGTGTTAATCAACTGTACGTTTGTTCCACACTTCAAATCTAGGTTTACTAACTAAACGAGGTAATCTCTTAGACAAATAACTGTACTGTATTTTGGTGCTGAATAGTCACAAATACTGTTACCTACCCCGTACCAAACACAAGTATACTTTTTTAACGTACAGTTCTTGGTATAAGTGTTAAACGTTATCAGTTTCATTTATTATTCGTTTCTCATAAAATCAAACACTCTTTCTGACAGTCAGCATTCATATAGAGCCAACGATCATACAGTTACAAATTTATAACAAATATCAGTCGGTTAACAGTCAAATGTTCACACAGTACTCGGTGATTAAGTTTGTTTGCCAGCATATTACAGTGTCTCTTATTTGGTAAAAAACTTTCAATAGCCAAGATCGCATAGGTTCGTCTTAATTTTTGAGAGCTAGTTTCGACAGATATAACTGTTATCTTCTGATTTGTAACGTAATGCATATACATGGAATATAACTCCTATCAGTAGTAGAACAAAGACAGCACAAACACATTTTGTTAGTCTGGGTTTGCTACATCAGGGGCAAAATATATTCTGGTGGTAACCTATTATCCTCTTTTTGTTGACACGTCACTAACCTATTGTTCTGCTAACTGAATTATGACCCCTTGGGGATAACCTGCCCTTCAGAGACGCCTCCCCCTCCCTCTTCACCTCGCCCTCCTTCTCCTCCCCTCCTCCCCCCCCCCCCCCCCACACACACAAACACCTCTTGGAACTCTAATCACCGATACAAGCACATTTCTAGGCCTTGTTATTCGAACAGCCCCCTTCCAATCTATCAATTTGATTGACTAATTAACTAAACTTATCAATTAATTGACCTCTCCCTCTACAGGAAATCACACAATCCTTCCCATTCTCTCTCCCACCTGGAAATTGGCGGGGAAAAGACTCAGCTGACTGACCATTTCCTGGGAAATTGATTGCAGTGTATGGAATACTGTTTAATCAATTCCTGGTAGACAAGTCAATGTGTGGAATATTGTTTATTTAAACAGTTTACGGGATACAAGACTGTGTTTGGAATATAGTTTATTCATTTATTGAACGAAGTTGTTGACAAGTTGACTACAGTGTATCTAAACAATTTACAGGATACAAGGTGGTGTATGGAATATGGTTTATTTCAAGAATTTGTCAGGTGATCGAGTGCAGTGTGTGGAATATTTAAACAATTGTGGCGCTTTTTCATTCTTATCATGTAAGAAAACATGCAATTACAGTGCCACAAATCGCTTAAACATATTTGAAAAACTTTCTCATGCCTTGCCACCATTACAGGCTGCGCGGAGTTGGGGTGTGCTAGGGGACTGGGAAACGCCAGTGGGATCGCTGCACTACTTCGTTTGTCCGCTGCCCCACAGCTCCATGAAGCACCGTGCTAATACCCAGAACAAAGGACACATTCCGTCGGCTTCCTCTGCCATCTCAAGTCGTCACGTTCTGTTTCTAAATGCCTGAACCAACCTGTAGGATATCAGCACACGTGAGACTCCTTCCTTCCAAAGCAAATTCCTGACTGAGAATCAATCCAGAACTACTGCTTGAGTCAATAAATAATTAATTTACGGTCATATGATTGTGATTAGAGGATATAAGACGGACATGGTAGCCATCTCACACACACTAATTGACGATGTCAAGAAAATAGTAGCAGGCTGACTGGAAATACAATTTATAAACGATTGGAATAAAATATTGTACACAAAGAGAAAGAGAGGGAGAGAGAGAGCTGCAGTTTGCTTGGCAGATGACATAGGAACTGGTATGGAATATTTCATTCCGCCATGGGCTCTAAACTACACCAGCCTTCCTGGCGCATTTTCTTGTGGTACATTTCGCGAACTACTTCAGGAAAAATTCAAGTTGGTGTTAGGCAATATGTGGCATATTGTCAAACACATATATATGTTGAAGTTGTCACAAAACCCTGAAAATGTTGCTTCAAAAGATGTGGTAGAGGAACTATTAATTTGATCGTTAATATAGGCGGTTAAACAATTTGGTTCGCACACACACACGCACATGTAGAGTTTAATAGACACTGCACACTAGTTTGCGCGCATAAGCAATTGTGTTATGTTTTCGACGAGAAATTTCATTAAATAATCCAAATCTGTTATTATTTGACGGTCGACTAGAAACGTTGATGTATAAAATGACAGCTGGAATTTCAGATTTGCACGAGAATTTATACCGTCATTTTTATGGAATTCCGACCAGTACAGGTCTATTCTTTTTAAAGTATCATAGGATTCCTAAGTTTACCCGTTTTGTCAGTTCCTCAGGACGAAGAAGTAATGAGGAAAGAGTCTACCACGTAATGAGATAGTAACAACAACAAATACCTCTGCAAGACAGAGCCCGCTGTGATGTATTGTGAAGTACTAAACACGACACACTTAAACCACCATCGTATCCGTAGTAGTAGTAGCTGTCAAGGCTAGATGTCGGAGATCGCTATCAATCGGGAATTTGACGTCGCGATTGGGTTTTTAAGGCACTATAGAATTCTTAAATTAGTTTTCTCCGCTACATTGGGAAGGCGGAGGAGGAGGAAGGTTCTAATGCATAATTGGCTAGAGACAACATCAAATACCACTACAAGACAGAGTCCAAGGCGATGTACTAAATATGTGGGACGGCGAAGAAGTCGTTGTTTAATGTTGAATGAAAGTTGAACATTGCCACCTTAAATCACGCGAGCCTGGCAACTAATTTGGTGGCCAGTCAGAAAGCGAAGGGAAACTTACTGACCTTAGTTCCCAGTCTGCACGGCCACATTCCTGTACAGCCCAGCTAAACGAAAAATATCCATAGTTCTTCACGGGATTAGGGCTGCTTCAATAAAATTTAAAGTTCCAAACAAGATTTTATTACCTTAAAGGCTCACACAAATTACTCGAAACTTCTGAAAATGCTAAAGACATTAAATATTGTTAATTCAGCCAATCGTTTAATAGTTCAGAGGCGACTTCTACAGCAAGTTCCTCCCGAATAGTTCATTACTCTAACTAACGGTGCTCTATTAAATGTTCGCAATAATGTTAAAAAAAAAAAAAAATTAATGCTCGCCTTAAAAGTGGAGTTAGTCACCACTTGCCACGCGGAATTATACTTCACACGGATGGCACAATAACAGTTTGTTACCGAAGTCTAAACGATCCAGGACGGTGTACAGTCCTCGCGATTTTCAATGTCCGTTTACATTGCTAAGTACGCGCATGTCACAGCCCGCTATGACGTCACCCGAGGCGAGGCGCGATCGGACGTTAAGCTCGCGTGGACTAGGCGTTGGTCTAATGCGGAGTGAGCTTACTACTGCCTCTGCCGCTCTTTTTATATAGCTCCGGCGCGTACCGCCAAGAGAGCATCTGTTCTTTCCGTTCATATGCAGATGCCTGCGGCCTCCAAATGACCGCTATCTCAGGCACATAATCTTAAATATCACATTTAATAATAGCTTTACAAACTTCTCAATTTTTGTATACATACATCTGAGCAGTACAGAAGCACGTAGAAAATCTCAGCCCGCTAAAATTAAAACTTTACTCTCTAGAATTTTTACAATGGAACTAACGGTAGATTGTTACCTCTGAACCATAGTTTTATCAAGACTTGTATCAGCTGTTAATTATGCTACAAGACTAAAACTTGGTGTAGCTTTGTTAATTGTCCTATCTGATCATTGGTCTTAAAGAATTTGTTTTATCATTAAAATTTAAAGTACTTAATCTATAATGCTTATGTACATTTTACTCACAAAAGTAGTTTTTACTAAATTACTAAAAAACTAGAAGAGGTAACTGATTGTGGTATTTCCATTATTATTATTAGGGTGAACTGAAGCATCCTACCAATTTTCAATATTGTAGCTCTATTATTTCGCGCCTCTGATTTTTCCGAAAAACGCGGATTCTGGAGTCAATTTTAGTTTTATGGTTTTTTGAAACCAGCACCACTCATTAATGACTTCTTACTGCACCTTCTCACCAAATTTTGGCTTCCTAGCGTCATTATTTAGTGCCTCCTATTTTTCTTTCAAAACGTGAATTTTACGTAAACTACTAATTTTATAACATTAAGAGCTGTTACCTGAAACATTATTACATAGAACTATACTTTAACAAAGTTTTACACACAAATCTTAATTTTTACTTTTATGTTAAATGTGGTGCAATACTATATGCAGGCGCGTTACGATGACGTGACGCTACTAGCAGTGAACTAGGGTAAGTCCCGTGCACTCGCTCGCCTCTGTATCTTATACATGATACAGCGCTTGCTTTGCTTCATCACCCCCTTTTTAATTTTCGTGAAAATCTATTTTTGAACAAAATTAAATTTCTAAAAGAACAAACAAGCGATGGATTACTTTAGTATACCTCTTTCAACTTAAGTTGCTTCTTCTTAGGAAATTCCTTATTACTACATACACAAAATAACCATACTCATATACACATAGAAAACCTAGTACAGAAGACATTCACAAATTATTTACATACATTTACATGGAAATATAAATTTTTCAATGTTACAAAATAGTTATTTTTTTTCTTTAAAATCAGTCTCTTCCTGAAAAAGAAAATACACACGACTTTTATCACTGCAACGCACTCACATTTTTCTTTTACTATAATACTCGGCACTTTGGTGGGTGTCCTATTGTAACACTCATTTAATTTCACTGATTGACAAAATTGTGGGAGGAAATTGTATTCACTGTGGTTTGCGTCTCTACTTCCAATCTCCCTACCGCTTGTTGTCAGTCATTCATGCAGCCTGCATGTCCCTGAGAAACAGACAATACAGTCTAAGTTTCTGTTTTCAACTTATATCTAAGGTAGGACAAAGTACATTTTATAGTTTATATTCTGGCACTATTTTACTAATTGTGAAGTTGTCAGAAAGACATTTAGCACTAAGTCGTATCTGATACAATAGCTCCTACTTTCTTCTTTCATAAATAATCTTTTAGGTTCCTAAATAGTGAAAATTCTTTTAGCAAATTAATATATTAAGATCTTGCTTCAACTTAGAAAATTGAGTAACCTTTTAGTTTTAATGTACTCTGGCTTAATTATCGTATGGATTAGTTCATCAAAGAAGTCATTTGCTGACCAGCACTTTGCTTTATTGTATGAATTACTAAAGAAATTAGTTATTTTCAGTATACCGATTCCAAATTTCTGCATTTTCCAATATTTGTGTGTTTCTGTTGTCTGTTTAACTATTTATTTGCCTCAAGCAAGATTTAGCGTTTTTCACCATTTCACGAGACGTGAGGGAATTATTCTTTAATCCTACATCATTTACTTCAATTTACTTACTTCACTTCTTCACCTTATTCATTTTCTCCCTTTTCTTCCAGATTCAAAATACTTCATTTCTCCACTTCTTTCTCCCTTTTCCTTTTGTCAGCCTATTGACGTCCTGTTTCTATATATTTGGTGCGATCCTCACACCACTTCCACACATCTCCATTTATTTAATTCTAAAACGCCATTGCTTGCCTCTATGAGCATTACCTTCTTACGCTGTTTTCCTTCAGACAACCTTATTTCTAGCAACATACTACCTTCTGCATAATCTCATGGATTATTCATATTCATACCGTACTTCGTATACTGCAAAGTGTCTCTCTTAGTTGTAGTTTCTAACCCTTTACAATTACATGAAATATTTTAATTTATTTATTTTAGCCATGTTTGCCTCTTATTGGTACTCAGACTTTGGTTTTGCCATTCACTAGGTAGATCCTTACTAAGAATACTTAAAACCTAATAGCATATATACAACATGAAGACATATGTGATTCTTACCTGTTATGATAGACCAGAAGAAGGGAATGAAACTTGAAAAGGAAATAAAGTTTCACCCAGCTGGGACTGCACGGTACGCCAAACCGTGTATCCGCCAAAGAGTGGCAGACTCCCTACAGTAATTAATTACTGTTAATTTTAAATTCCTTTAGATCCACAATATTTCTTAGACCTAGTTCTCTCTTACTCTTTGGATATTCCAAACGATAGGCATTTGCATGAGGTTTACTTACTATTCTAAATGGTCCATGATATACATGCATAAACTTTTTAGTTTCTGCAGAAATTTTCTTTGATTTTTCTTTTGTTTTGACCAGCACTAGCTCACCAATTTTAAAACTAGTGGGGGAAACCCTTGCAACATGTATTGGATAAGGCTTCTTAAAAAATACCTTCCCAGGCTTGATATTCAAATGGCATTCATAACCTTTAACTTCACCAGGTGCGTTTGAGAATACATTACTATGCTTAGTTAACACACTCTTTAACTCTGATCTTTGTTCGTCAGCAATTTGCTTTGTTGATTGTACCTTTTCCTCTATTTCCTTTAGGATGTGTCTCTCTTCAACCTTAACACTTTCCTCATTCTCACTGAAAACCAAATTTTCCTGCAAGTATCCTTTATTCTTTATTACTCTAATAGGCAGTTCCCAAGTTTCATTACTACCGCCTATATGACTTCCTATAAAAGACTCTCTTATCACTTTAGAGTCAGGTAAAGTTAAAATTAAGTTGTTCTGATCAAAATTGATCTTTCCCTGGTACTTTGATAAGAAATCAGTACCAATCAACATATCAACACTTAAGCCTAGCACAATCAAACAAGGATGATCTATTACTACGTCATTTATACCAATGGGTATCAAAGCTTCGTGTTGAACTGGTCTAGAGACTTTTCCAGTAGCACCTATAATCTTTAAGCCACTTACTTTCATAACTGTTAACTTCTCTTTATTGGGTATGGTGTCAAAAAATGTTTGTGATAAAGCACTTGCTTCACTGCCACTGTCAAGCAGACAACGCACAGTGACTCCTGATATGTTTACTTTGATAACAGGGTGAGTTATTTTACATTGAACAGGTTGCTCACACACCTCGTCTAATAAATCTCGTTCTATGTTCTTCCAGCTAAAGTAATTCTGATCAGTTGCAATTACATTTACATTTACATCCTGGGGCTCATCATGCTCTATAATCCTAGCTGCTTTCTCTAATCTGTCCACTAACTTTAAATCGAAGCATCTGACGACTTTTTCTACTTTTGTTTGCTGCACATTAGCCAAACTATCCTCTACCTCTGAGCAACTGCGTCCCTGCGCAATATTGCTGTTCATAAGAATGTCGTCACCTTCAACCATTTGTGGCACGTTTACACAGCTACTAGATTCTTTCACCTCGTTACTATTTCTACCCCCTTCATTCATCATTTCCTCCTCTCTAAAGTTTTGCAGTACTGATTCTACTTCTGCTACTTCTACTTCAGCTTTTAGATTGCCATTTTCATCGAAGATGTAAGCTTTTACTTCATCATTATTCCCCTCAGACTCAAACCCATTATCTATTTCTTCCCCATTATCTACCTTGAGTTCCTGTTCTTCCTTGACCCATTTTTCTAGTGTATCCAAAATACTATCCACTATTTTGTGAGAGTGGCTTAACACATCACTGGTATTATCTGTATTTATTTCGTCATCCATGTTGTCTGTCTGTGTATGTTGGCTGATTGTCTGTGTTTCCGTTACTGGCTGTGTTACTGTTACCGCCTGGTGAGCGCCAGTTTCCTCATAGACGGGATTTAGTTTCCCACACGCGGCCTGTTGTGTTCATCTGTGACACCACTAGATATAGTAGCATCATGACTCCCTTCTTGTCTTACTGGCATAGGATTTACTTCTCCACTTTCGTCATAGTAGTTGTTACGAAAGCGTGGTGAGTATCTACCCCCTCTTCCTCTGCCACGGCTTTGGTTTCGATAGTTTGTTTTGGTGTGCCTAACTTCCATATTTCTAACGTTCACGTTTCCATTATTTTGTACGTGATTGTTAGAAGATTTGTTATTCTGCTGCACCTGCTCCTCAGCAGCAGCTACTCTTTCCACTCTTTCCAGATATTCAATAAATTTGTCTATATTATCTCTAGGGGCGGAAATGATCCTCTTCTGCCAGTACCACGGCAGCTTACCTTCTAAACCCATAATGATCATATCTGGCTTCATCTTTTCTGTCAAATGTGACAGTCTTGAAACCCACTTCCTAGCGAAATCCTTTACTGATTCACGCCCTGGGAAAAACTTCTTACCACTCCAGAATTCCCTTAACACATCATTTTGTTTGTTATGTGACCAGTATTCGTTGAGAAATGCAGACTTAAATTCAGATAAAGTTTTACATTTGATCATTACATCCGCTGACCATCGCAAAGCATCACCTGACAAATGACTTCTTATAAATGAAATTTTTTCTCTTTCTGACCAAGTGTTGGGGAGAACATCCTCAAAGTCATTCCAAAATTCAAGAGGGTGAATGTACTTATCAGGATCAAAGCGCAAAAACTGTCGACACCCTATAAAAGCGGCGTCAACTGAAGTCACATGCTGTACAGTAGAATGACTAGAATTAACAGAGGTTACTCTATTTTCTAGGTTAGCAATGTTAGTATTTAATTCCTCTACTTGTGACTCTACTGCTTCTATCCTGGCAGAACATCTTTGTTCCACTGCACCACGAATTTCGGTACAGGTTTCTTTTACTTTCTCAATGTTTTTCTGACAAGTATCTACTTTAATTTGTACCTCTTTAACTTTGTCAGAGCAAATTTTGGACTCGTTGCTCAATCTTTCGGACAACCTCACTTCCAAAAGTTCATCTGCCTCTTGATAATTTTTTTTAATTTGATCTATTTCACATTTGAAAGTACTATGCATTTTAGTTAACTGTTGCCCTACTTTTACTTGAATGTCATGATGAATAGCATCTATCTTATAATTCAAACTATTCCATTTTGATTGCAGTTCTTCTTTTAGTTCTTTATTACTATCCTCAATTTTATTTTCCAACCCTTTATTACTAACCTCAATTTTATTCTCCAACTCTTTATTACTATTTTCAATTTTAGCCTCAATTTTATTTTGGTTTGATTCGAGTTTGGCAAACAGTATTTGCATCCAATCCGGAGCTTCTACCTTGATACTTTGTATCTCTTGACTTGACTGAGCTGGAGATATATTGAGCTCAGTTTCACTACCTGACAAAGTTAGCAACTCTACTGGCTCCCTTTTGACTTCTATTTCACTTATTGATTGCATCCCTGCACTCTCATTTAAATTAAAGTCATAATTTACTGGTGACAAATTACGTTCTAGTTCAATATTTGAGGGATTAATGGAACCATCCTCATTAAACTCAATTCCTGATCGTGAGGATTCTTGGTCAGAGACCGGTTCCCTTCTGAAATGTACACTACTTTCCATATCTTTTAGTTTGTTAGCAGCAGTTAATAAATATTTTAAAAGTCTTTGACTTAACTTAAATGCTTGATTTCGACGAATGATGTCGTCGCGGTGTACCAGCAATCGTGATGCGACGCGTCGCGACGTATTGAAGGCAGCAGCAGCAGCCGTAGCGTCGAGTACCGCCACAGGAATCGCCTACTGCAATAGCTCCAGGGGGGGGGGGCAGCAAGGCACCGTTGACCGCTCGGCGCAGCCGGCAGCTGTCTCGCAGATCAGCGCAGCTCCGCGATGACGCACCGTCTTCCTTTAGTCTCAGCGCCGTCGGCAGCCGCGATCCAGCATCGTCGCCTTCCTCACCATCGTCACTAACCAACGTACAGCGGTAGACACTTATTGTTTATACACTACACCCGCCTTTACTGGTAACACTGTTCCCACACTAGTTCAATTCAGTGTCCTGTTATTGCCTACCGAGTTCGTTAATTTATACCAATCGCTTTCACACATCGAGCACTTTTATTTGCTTTTAATTCAGTTTTCCCGGCCGATAAGCACCATATGTGGGGCGGCGAAGAAGTCGTCGAATGAGTTGTTTGAATGTTCATTTCATGTAACAGACTATTGCCGATGCAACATATGTGGGACGGCGAAGAAGTCGTTGTTTAATGTTGAATGAAAGTTGAACATTGCCACCTTAAATCACGCGAGCCTGGCAACTAATTTGGTGGCCAGTCAGAAAGCGAAGGGAAACTTACTGACCTTAGTTCCCAGTCTGCACGGCCACATTCCTGTACAGCCCAGCTAAACGAAAAATATCCATAGTTCTTCACGGGATTAGGGCTGCTTCAATAAAATTTAAAGTTCCAAACAAGATTTTATTATCTTAAAGGCTCACACAAATTACTCGAAACTTCTGAAAATGCTAAAGACATTAAATATTGTTAATTCAGCCAATCGTTTAATAGTTCAGAGGCGACTTCTACAGCAAGTTCCTCCCGAATAGTTCATTACTCTAACTAACGGTGCTCTATTAAATGTTCGCAATAATGTTAAAAAAAAAAAAAAAATTAATGCTCGCCTTAAAAGTGGAGTTAGTCACCACTTGCCACGCGGAATTATACTTCACACGGACGGCACAATAACAGTTTGTTACCGAAGTCTAAACGATCCAGGACGGTGTACAGTCCTCGCGATTTTCAATGTCCGTTTACATTGCTAAGTACGCGCATGTCACAGCCCGCTATGACGTCACCCGAGGCGAGGCGCGATCGGACGTTAAGCTCGCGTGGACTAGGCGTTGGTCTAATGCGGAGTGAGCTTACTACTGCCTCTGCCGCTCTTTTTATATAGCTCCGGCGCGTACCGCCAAGAGAGCATCTGTTCTTTCCGTTCATATGCAGATGCCTGCGGCCTCCAAATGACCGCTATCTCAGGCACATAATCTTAAATATCACATTTAATAATAGCTTTACAAACTTCTCAATTTTTGTATACATACATCTGAGCAGTACAGAAGCACGTAGAAAATCTCAGCCCGCTAAAATTAAAACTTTACTCTCTAGAATTTTTACAATGGAACTAACGGTAGATTGTTACCTCTGAACCATAGTTTTATCAAGACTTGTATCAGCTGTTAATTATGCTACAAGACTAAAACTTGGTGTAGCTTTGTTAATTGTCCTATCTGATCATTGGTCTTAAAGAATTTGTTTTATCATTAAAATTTAAAGTACTTAATCTATAATGCTTATGTACATTTTACTCACAAAAGTAGTTTTTACTAAATTACTAAAAAACTAGAAGAGGTAACTGATTGTGGTATTTCCATTATTATTATTAGGGTGAACTGAAGCATCCTACCAATTTTCAATATTGTAGCTCTATTATTTCGCGCCTCTGATTTTTCCGAAAAACGCGGATTCTGGAGTCAATTTTAGTTTTATGGTTTTTTGAAACCAGCACCACTCATTAATGACTTCTTACTGCACCTTCTCACCAAATTTTGGCTTCCTAGCGTCATTATTTAGTGCCTCCTATTTTTCTTTCAAAACGTGAATTTTACGTAAACTACTAATTTTATAACATTAAGATCTGTTACCTGAAACATTATTACATAGAACTATACTTTAACAAAGTTTTACACACAAATCTTAATTTTTACTTTTATGTTAAATGTGGTGCAATACTATATGCAGGCGCGTTACGATGACGTGACGCTACTAGCAGTGAACTAGGGTAAGTCCCGTGCACTCGCTCGCCTCTGTATCTTATACATGATACAGCGCTTGCTTTGCTTCACCCTGCTCATCCAGCACACTGGTCACTTCAGTAGCCCCCGCTACGCAGACAAGAACAGACAGATTAGGGCATTCTTTGTACTTAACCATCCGTCATAGTTTGAGCTAATCCATTACTTCCGATTGGTGACTCCTCGTGACCACCCCTGCAGCAAGCTGCTGCACTGCGAAACAAACACCTGCAGCTTGGGTGCATAGAGCAGTTCTAACCCATTCCTCCCCAACATATACACCCCGGTTTAAAAAATCCACTTTACCCAAGCTGAGATAGCGATGTTGTTCGCCATACATCTCGAATTTCTCAGGCGAAATGTAGAATTCTCCCTTTTATATAAGACATTTTCGAAGACAGAGGAAATTAGGGTACACATGCTTTTGCACATCGCTCAAGTATCGTTAGTTGTTGTGAAAATCCTGTAACAGTATGGCATAGGCTACATTTCCTCTAAGTATTTTCTCATCAGGTAGAAAAAAAAAATCTGTTCTAATGAGCTTAGTATCTGTTACGTCATGCATACAGAACTAGTGTGTTAAATTCATTTTGGGTCATGACAGAGTGCTAAGATTTATCTCTACTGTGGTGACACCGCCAGACACCACACTTGTTAGGTGGTAGCTTTTAAATCGGCCGCGGTCCGGTAGTATACGTCGGACCCGCGTGTCGCCACTATCAGTGATTGCAGATCGAGCGCCGCCACACGGCAGGTCTAGAGAGACTTCCTAGCACTCGCCCCAGTTGTACAGCCGACTTTGCTAGCGATGGTTCACTGACTTCTACGCTCTCATTTGCCGAGACGATAGTTAGCATAGCCCTCAGCTACGTTATTTGCTACGACCTAGCAAGGCGCCAGTATCTGTGCTATTGATATTGTGAATCAGTACCATAAAGAGCGATGTTCTCCATTAATGGATTAAAGTTAAGTATTCCACCAGCTACGTCCGTTTTTCTCAATTCTAATTCCCTTGTCATGTTCCAGACCTCACGCCAGCCTGCGTGAGCTAAAACGCGTGCATTTCGACCTCCTTTAGCAATTCGGTGTTGGTTCTCCTGCCAACCACAACATCTACCACAGAATACCTCCTCACTATCGAACTCCCTTATAGTAACCAAATGCCTCACCGCATACGAAATCTCTTCAGGTAACAGTACAGAGAAATTGTAAATATATAGGTTTATACTACGCATCACTTTGTAAATTCGGTAATACACCTGATTTTATTACGATGGTCGTCTCTACCTGTGTAGGTGGTAGGTGGGAGATTAAAATTTCTTTGAAAGATATCACCACAACGAAAAAAAAAAACACTTGATTACAGCTCCAACTCAAGAATCAAATCCGTGGTACCCTATCCAGCGCTTTTACCCACCAAGTGGCACATCGTTGGTATGATAGGCTAATTAATTAAAATGAGTCACTTTGCATGGCGAGTACTTATTTTTTTCAGCAGCTTTGTCTACGTAATCGGTCCATTTTAAGACGGAATTGAGTGCTATATCTACCACCTTCTGAATCCCACAGAGAAACAGGATGAACTGAGCTAATGTGACACGACCGTGTTCTGACCACTCAGTGGAAATGGAAACAGGTTGTCGTAGCTCGGCCAACTGTATACGATGTGTAAGGCCAGTGTCAAAAGAAGCTTTCTCCTGCGGCAGCAGATAGTAGAAAAAAAGACAATACCTGCAGTTGCGGAACTTCATACAGGTGCAGCAGTCCGAAAGAGATCTGCCTCCCTCAGCCTGCATTCATGTCTATCATTCAAACATTCTCTTTCTCTATCAATGTTGTTTTGTACCACCCAACAGAGAAAAACTACGAACTAAAAAACCTTTCTAAAGTCACGTGCTAGAGAAGTTAATACGTATTACCATACCCCTCTCTTCCAATACATCAGGAACCAAATACCGTCTGTGTGTTGACAATGACCATATGTGGCCCTCCTATAAAATATACAGGTATTTATCCATTGGAGTAGGTAGCCAATGATCGAAGTCGCTTCAACAGACCAGTGCAACATTTCGCTGCCTACCCTTTATGAAGACCATATGGACTATCAGTCACAAGGAGAGGACAATGGAAAGTAAATGGTAAATATGCGATAAATGACCTACAGTAGCATATCCCCCTCTCTAGAATGTATCATCAGTCTACCATTAAATCATACATTGTTGCAAATCCCTCTCAATTGATCACTCCGTATACTTTCTGTCAGCCTTTAAATCGGTAAAATTCGAGGGAAATCTGGCATAAACACGAAAAACTAATGTGAGATACCTAACAATTAAGGAAATACGATAAAATATGTAAAATCACGAAAACCTAATAATTATGGAAATTGACTGAGAATACACAAAATTAGATAAAAATATCATGAAGTATGTACTGTGCAAGACTATAAAGCTGCGTGTTCTGGAGGTGGACAGAAGACTGATGCTGCATACATACACCTTCATAGTGGAGAGAGGGGGCATTCTAGAGACCTGGCGTCAAGGCCAAACGGCAATATTATCCCGCAAATGAGCAATACAACCTAACATCAGACCATGACTTCTGTGTGTAAGAACGGTGGTAAACTTCCATAAGGCTGTTACACCTCCTCTATTAATTGTGGTGTTTTATTTTCTCAAAAGAAGTTCTTGTTTATTGGTATGCGTTTTTGGTTGCCGATAATCATTTTATCAAGACTGTTGTGAACATATCATAATTTTAGAACCGTAATTGGGCTTCAACTTTGTACACAGCAGGAGTCACACACCTCTGGTAACCTACGTAGTTTTTGTGTTACAAGGAATCGATGTTTTCTTTGGTTTGCAAGGTAGTAGTTTTATCATTTTACAGTTTGTCACCATAGTTTATTGTAGAGGTACTTGCAGGGATAACTTATGTCATGCGCTGAAAATATATTTCCTACACTGGAATATTAACAGCGATGTATTCCACGCAATTAGTAGGTTGGTAACCGCACTGCTCTAGCATTATAGAATGTTTAAGTGCAGAACAGTGTGAACTTAGGAGTGCATGTGGTTGTGTTCCACGATGTTTCTCTCTTATTAATACTTTCCTGGTACACACCCTAGACACTAGAACAACACTTCAGAATTGATAGCGCAGCTGATTTGCGTAAAATTTTTCAAATTACGCCCGCCTGAAGTTCCATCATTCATAAACCACACGTTTCTTCTTCATAACCATCACCTCTAAACTCTAATATCTATTATACACTGATAAGGGGTGCTATCCTCATCGGTATGCACTTATCTGGAGACATGGGCCCTGTAAGTAGGATTGTTGCAGATATAGTACCCCACCTACTTCTGATCAACTGAAAATTAAACTGAGGGCAGTGTTGAAGGGAGGGTTGGCCAAAGACAGTGTGTGGAGATCTTTCAATCTCCAACTGCAAACTGCTGTGCAGTGTCAATCTTTTTATTTTGAGTAGTTTTAAACTATGTGTGTGTGTGTGTGTGTGTGTGTGTGTGTGTGTGTGTGTGTGTGTGTGTGTGTGTGTGTGTGTGTGTGTGTGTTTTGTGTGGATGGGAAGGTGGGTGGGTGGGTGACAAAAGCCAATTATTTTACACCCTATATTAATAATCTAATTAATTTTTCCTGTGCCACATTTGTAGAGTTTAGTGAGATCTTCAAGATATGTCTGTGTTTGACAATGAGCTGCACATTGTCTAACATCAGATTTAATAGCTCCTGAAGCAGTTCATGGAGTGTACCACAAGTGCACAAGGAAGGCTGGGGCAGTTTAGAATCTATGGTGGAATGAAATATCCCATGCTAATTACTATGTCATCTGCAAATCAAACTACAGCTTTCTCTATCTGTGTCTTTGCATACAACATTTAGTTCCTATCTTTTTTAAAGTGAATTTCAAGTCAGTCTGCTACTAAGTTTGTCACATAATCAATTTGCGTATGTGAAATAGCTACTGCATCCGCCTTATATCCTCTAATCACGCCCATGTGACCCAAAATTAATTATTTATTGAGCTGAACAGCTTTCTGAATCGATTCACAGTCAGGCATTTGTTATGGAAGGAAAGAGTCTCACATGTGCCAGTATCCGACATGTTGGTTCACACATTTAGATTTGCTGGATAACAATAAGACGATTGATTAACAGTACACTTGCTGAAGAAATGAGAATTTTAGACAGTTTCGTGGTTGGAACCTCAGTGCAAGTTCTAAATTTTTTTAAGTGTGATAACTATCCACTTCCATTTACATGCTTTCCCATTTTGTAACAAATATTTTCGAATTTTCCTGTTTTTATTTCCGTATGTCGGATACACAAACTTAATGTGTTTTCCGAATGTCAAAACAATTTTTTCACCATAGTCTTTTTAATTTATCGGAGCAAGAGGAACCTTTACTTCAAAATTTATTTTGCCTTTGATGTCAGTTTCTATCAGTTGCTATTTTCAAATACAGATGTGCACTGATGCTGATTACCTCCTTTAACTAATATGTGCTATGTGAGAAAAGGAATTTGTTCTCACACACAAGTCCAGTATCCTTGTATATAATTATGTTAACAGAAAGAACCAGGAGTACACTTCACATCTTCTGACAGTGACACTATTCAGTTTTTGTGCATTTTACACTGCTGAAGCGTATTTTAACACTGCACGTCACATCACACATGTGCATTCTCTACAGAAAATCACCATGAGAAATGCAAAATGTCACACTCAGATGATGCTGACACCGATATCACAGGGTATCCAAGGTAGTTTATTGTTATTACAGAAGCTCTGAAACCAATTCCCCAACCTTTTGATGTTAGTGAAGATATATTAAATGAAATCCTAGACAGTTGCAACACAGCAATCGATTTAGTTCAAGGGTCAGAGCACAATATCCTCCTGAAGTTAGTCAAAACTGTGATAGCTGGTTTCGTCAGAAGCAAATTACTTGTTAGGGACTTAAAAGCAACTTTGCATGATGTCAAAAGAATATTATCAGTAAATTGTGTTAGCAAAAGAACTCCGCATTACTATGCATGTAAGATATTTTCAAGCAGGCATGAGAAAAATGAAAGTGGGTTACAGTGGGGCTCTTCTGATGCAGCCAGCTGCCAGTAGAAATTGATGGTGGCCTTTGAACACAGATGGCACACATCAGTATACATCCACGATCATAATTTTCCGCTGGGTTCACCCAGTTCGCTCTATGGCCACCAGCAGAGACTTGTTCACATCTAGGACGAAACCCCAATCCCCCCTCTAATCCCATCGCAGTAAGAATACAGAGTGGACTTTAGGCTTCCTTCCCGACCTGCCTGATATTTTCATAGTGGGCTCTGTCTTCTTATCTCATTTTCCTTTTTTTCTCGAGCCTTTGTTCCTCACCTGTGCATCATCGACATGTTAATTAACGGATTTGGCAAGGTTGATTTAACTGGTGGCTGGATGCCCTTTCTGTCGCCACACTGTTACCCACCGATATTGAGTGCATCTACTCCAACTGTTTGCTTGAACTGTTATTCCTGTGAAAGCGAGCGAAATTTTTCTAAATGTTGGCAAATTATGTAACTGAGTCAGGATGTGGGTACCAGCCCAGTATTCATGTAACTGGATGAGGCAAACCTTCGGCACAGCGAACCCCATCGTTAATCAGCGGATTGGATAGAGGGTCGGCACTAGTAGAATAATTTTGTAGGTTCTAGCTCACTAGATCAATATTAAAATAAATTCTGTATTTTATTAGTAGCTTAACTGATTTTTTAAAAAAATTCTGTATATTTAATTAACTTAACAGACTTTATAACATTAACTAAATACATAATTTTAAAATAACCCAACTAATTATAATAACCAACTGATTTATAACTTAATTATTTAATTTACAACATGATTTAAACATAATAACATGTATTATTTAACAAAAGTAAGTTATTTTCAAAATTTACACTGTGAATGTAAGTAAATAAATAAAATGTGTAAGTTAACAAAATTAGGTTATTTTTAAAAAATCGCATTGTGAACATAAGTAAATTATTAAAATGTATGAGTTAACAAAGCAAATTATTTTAAAAAATCTGATTGTGATCATAAGTAACTTAATTAAAATGTATTAGCTAACAAAGTTAATTATTTTAAAAAATCACTTTGTGAATATAAGTAAATTAAATAATATGTATTAGTTAAGGTAAGTAAAATCATTTAAATTTATTACTTAACAAAACTACATTACTTTAAAAATTTTACATTGTGAACTCTAAATCATGAAATCACTATTTCTATATTTAAGTTTCTTCCCTCCATTGTATTTCGATTTAAATTGTCCTTTTTAACTATTTCAAAAATTAAAATCATCAATTAATTTAGAAAATCTATTTGGTAAAATAACTTAAAAACATTATTGAGTTCTAGAAAAAGTTGTTCCCAATATCTAGTATTTAAATATTCACAGTTTCTAATATTATATAAGGCATTTATCTCTAGATCATTTTCTTTTAAAATATCTTTTGAAATAATTACATTGTTGTGTTTCTTGATTACAGTAGTTTCCATTTATACAGAAATTTTATTATTTTTACAAAAATATATTTGTAGTTTGTATCCAAAATATTTTAATAATTTTGTACTTACAGCTAAATGATTCATTGAAAATTGTTCTTTTTTTATTTTTTATAAATCTTAGAAAAAATATTTCTTATAAATGAAAAACCTAAATGAAATGCAAACTAAACTAAAAGAGACTTATGCACAAATTGAGCTATCTGAAGAACACATTGATTGACCTATTTGTTTAACTAATGAAAGTGACAATCATTTTGTTAAAACAAATTGCAATCATATTTTTCATAAAAATTTATTGATGAATGGGTAAAGGAAAAAGAAAACTGTACAATTTTTACAACTATTTTTAAAGATAAAAATCCACAAAAAATTGAAATAATTGATAATTATACTATATATCTTGCTAAAGATGAAACAGCCATATTTGTGTCTATTGATGATTGACCTTGTTTCATAATATTTTCAATTTCTTCCATATTCTAAATTATAAAAATTTAATTTTTTCACAAATCTAATAAATATATTTATATATAAATGGAACATCTACAAAGAAATGTTACAGTTTTCAAAAGATTAAAGATTTAAATGGTTTTTATACAAATCCTTAACAAAAAGATAGAACATAATATTAAACATAAGAAGTGAACTGTAGAATATATTAAGAATAAGAAAGCTTTAACTTTATGATTTATTATTTATTAAACAAAAATCTTTTGTGATTAATCAATTAATTTATTAAAACTAATTGACTTTAAAACTATATAGTAAAATAATTGATTGTTAAAGTAAATTAGTAAACTAATTCTTTAAAAAAACTAATTGTTAAAAAACTAATTGATTGTTAATCTAAAAAATAAACTGATTCTCTATTTTGATTAGTTATCTAATAAATAATAACTCTTATTCATGTATTAAATAATTATGATTTTGTTAAAAAAATTTACAAATCAAATGAATTATTTGGAATAAATAAAAGAGCAAACTGAAACAAACATTGCTACTCAACTACGACTATTTAAAGTAGATTCTCTTCGCGAATTTTGTAAAGTAAATATATTACGAGAATATTTATATATATGTAAAGATTATTTAATTACATTTATTATTAGAAATCGTCCAATTATTATATGAAATCATACAAATATTGTTAGATTTAATACACCTGAAGAAAGTGAAAATAATACAAATATTGTTACATAAAATACACATGAAGTAAGTGACAATCATACAAATATTGTTAGATGTTATAAATCTGAAGTAACTGATAATTTTTGGAATAAGTTACAAACTATTGTAAATAATTATACCCCTGAAGCAAGTGAAAATAATAGAAATATTGTTAGAAATTATACTTGTAAAGTAAAAGCGAACTTTTCGAAACATTTACCAAATATTGTTAGAAATTAGACATCCGAGGTAAATGGAAATCATACAAATATTATACATCTGAAATAAATGATAACTTTTGGAAAAAGTTACGATGTAAAAATATTGATGATGTTTTTCTAACAACAGAAAATAAACCATTAAAATATGTATGTAAATCTGAAAATAACAGATAAAAATACAATAAGATTACTTTGTTGGAAAATTATTTGAAAACAGATAAAAACTATGAATCTTGAAAATAGTATAGATTTACTTGATCATAATCATTTATTAACTGCAGTAAGAACAAAAAAAATTAAAACTATTAAAGACTATTTGAAAGTACATCATGGTTTAATGATAAATTTTAATTTATGTTGTGCATATAAACTACAAGTATATGAAACAGGTCAAGAATTTGGACAACAAGCACAAAACTATACTATAATGACAATTAAAGAGATATTATAAAAAAATCTAACTTTAAGCACAAGGATCAGGATGGACATTAAATAGAATTACTGGTTTTACTACTAAAATTGAGAAAAATATTCTAGTAAAAGAATCATCTTACATTGATTTACCAGATCAAAATAAAATAAAAAAGCATGTGTTAATGTGAAAAATAATGATGAAAAGTGTTTTCTTTGATCTATTAAATCAGCTTTGTGTCCTATACATTAAAATGCTGACAGAATAACAAAATATCAAGATGTTGGTCTTGATCTTGAAAAAGAAATTTGAATTTCCTGTATTAGTCCATTGTATTCCAATAACAGAGAATATAATTAATGTATCCATTAATAAATTGCAATAAAGAAGAACAATAAAGAAGAATAAAAAGTACATCCACAAACATTATAAAATGTAAAAAGAAATTACATGTAAATCTACTTTATTTCAAGGAAGATAATAATTCCCACTTTTTTACGTAAAAATGTTATCTAGTTAATACAATAAAGATGAAGAACTAAAATTTAATTGTGATTTATTTTTACTATACTTGAAAAGTAAAGATAAATTAGTTAATCATAAACCAAATTAATTAACTAAAAGCCACTAAAAGCTGAAATTCCAAGTGTAGGAAAATGTTTATACTTTAAAAATTATCAGTTTACACAAAAATTTCGTTTTTAATTTATGGTGATTTTGAAATTTTACCTGTAAATATGGACATTTGTGAACCAAATCCAGAAAAACCATAAATGAAAAATCAAAAACATGAACTGAGTGCATTTTATTACCACATGAAATACAAATATGGGTATTAGGAAGATTCTGATGTTTATAGAGGACCAAATTGACATTAAATATTTATTGCTTGTATAAAATAAGAAGTGTAAGATATTGAAAAAAATTATTAGCAAATTGAAAAAATGTAATGACGTTCATTTGAAGAAAAAAATATAATAAATCTAAATTTTGTACATTGTGTAAATATTGTAATACAAAAAGGCATAAAAATGCTTGTGTTATGGGAAATATATTCGTTCATTGTCAAATAACTGTAATTTAAAACTACAGCAACCTGATTTTATAACTATTTATTTACATAAATAGAACTAATATCAAACAATGATAATAGAAAAATATAATTAGTTTTGGTAAACACTCTAAATCCTTGAAATTGAGATTTGAGGCTTCTTCACTGGATTTACTACAACAAATTTAAATCAATTAAAAATATTAAAAAGAACCAGGTTAATCTATGAATGCAATGTTGAAAATAACTGAACCAAAACTTAATTTATTATATGGCTCTGATATGGTGTTGATCGTTTATAAAGGAAGAAGAGGAGGTATTTTACAATGCTGTAAAAGATATGTAAAAGCAAATAATAAATATTTAAAATATATTAATAATAAATAAATAGCAAATTTTATAACATATCTAGATGCAAACAATGTATATAGTAATGCTATTACCAATATTTACCATTTGGTGGATTTCAATGGGATTAACCAAATAATTTTAATTGTACAACAACAAATGAACTATCAAACAACTGTGAAAATGGTTATATATTTAAAGTAGACATAGAATATCCAGAAGAACTACATGCTTTACATAACTACTATTAGCTTGTGATACAAAACTTGTTCCAAGGGAAATGAAAGTAAATTAATAACTACTTCAAATAAAATACAAAAATATGTAATAGATAATAGAAATCTTAAACAATATTTATCTCTTTGAATGCAACTTGCATAAACACATTAAAGTTTAAAATTTAAGCAATCTATTTGGTTAAAAATGAAATTAAACACACCGGTAAAAACTGCAGCTACAATTAATTTTGAAAAAGGTTACTATACAATAATGAATATTTCAGTATTTGGAAAAACATTGAAGGAACAAAGAAGTAGAAAAGAAATAAAATTAGTTTCAAGTAATAAAATATGTGGCAACCTTCTAGAAAAACAAAACTATCAATGTAGAACTATATTTAATGAAAATCATGCTGCCATTCATTTGTATAAAGTTAAAATTACACTTAATCAACCTATTTCTGTTGGATAAAGTATCCTTGATTTATCTAAAGAATTAATGTATGATTTTCACTATAGAGTTATGAAAGCAAACTATGGAGAAAATATTGAATTATTTTATCAAGACACACATAGATAAATTTTCTATATTGAAACTGTATATTTGTATGAAGATATAAAATTAATGATTGATTAGTTTGACACAAGTGATTATCCAACAGATAATATATACAATATTCCTCAAGTAGCCAATAAAATTGTTGGAAAAAAAGATGATTGTAGTGGAATAGTAATTGAAGAATTTTGTGATTTAAGAGGAAATATATATGCTTATAAAGTAGGTGACTATATTGAAAAATGTAAAGCATTTAAAAAAACTGTTGTTAAAAATGGAAATAAGTTTAGAAGATTAAAAAATTCTTTGTTCAACAAATACAAAAATACAAAAAAAATATTTTAATTGAAAGTGAAAAATATGAAATCTATACAATTCAAGTAAACAAAAAAAACTAAGAGTTCATTATAATACAACATATGTATTGGAAAATAAGATAGATACATTAACATACGCTCATTATAAATAACTATTAATATAACAAATGAATAAAATTATCACTTTATAAATTTTAAAAAATATGTATAAAATTTGTTCTATATAAGTGGAAACATTTAAAGAAAGATCAGTAAAACAAAAACGTTTTTGTATACAAAAACAAAAACATTTAATAAAATAAACAATGAAATAATTAAAATGAAAGTTGGTAGAATTAAATTAAAGAAGAATGTGTTTAAATAAAGATGGAAAACTAAAGTAAAAGAATAAGTAATTACATCAAAAGATTTACAAATTCTAAATTTGATTAAATATATCATACTTATTTGAAACATAGCAAACTAATTCTTTTGAAAACTAAATCATTTTTAATCTAAATAGAAAAATATATATTTAAAAAGGTAATAGTTGAAAAGCTAATTGATTGTTAAACTAAATGGTTAAGTAAATAGTAAACTCTTCCTTTTAAGAACTAAGTATTAAAAAACCAGTTGATTGTTAAACTTAATAGTACTTTAATTTTTAAAATAACTAATTGTTTGAAAACTAATTGATTGTATAAGTAAATAGATAACTAAATAGTAAACTCTTTCTTTTAAAAAACTAAATATTTAAAAAAACTAGTTGATTGTTAACCTCAATAGTAAACTAATTTTTTAAATTAACTAATTCTTTGAAAACTAATTGATTGTTAAATTAAATAGTTAACCAATTCTTTATAAATAACGTTGCCTTAATTAATCCTACTGTTGTGTGAATTATCAAAACCTAACCATTTAACTTGAAATTGATTACCTTTCTCTTGTAAAAGTTTTCAATTAAGCATTCATTTGGATATATGTTTTCTGTAGTTCTTGTTCAGAAAAATATATTTTTAAATTTTTTATGTGTAATTGGTTTAGAATAAATAACATCTTCAATTGTAATATTTCTGTTGACCAATTAACTTTAATCCCTTTTCAAAAACACCTTCACATTTATTAATTGAAACTTTATTACCTTTTTGAATTTAGCGTTTTCCTTCGATATAATGATACGCTTTTTTAAATTTTTTCAGTAAAATTCTATTAGTTTCAAATTTATTGTAGAATGGTTTACGTTATTGTAATCATCAAGTAGATTTTTAACTAAATTTAACCATTTATAATTTCTTTGTAAAGCAATTTTTTGCAAATTTTTCTTTAAGTGTTCTCTTAAATCGTTCAACAAGTGCTTTTAATTCTGAAAAAGCTGAATTTTGATTAATGTTACGTTTTTAAAATATTCTTGAAAATCTCCGTTATAGAATTCTTTACCATTATCTGTTTGTAAATTATGTGATCTTGTAAATATTAAAATTTTTGGAGAAGCATCAACTATAGTTTTGGCTTTTTGTCTCTGTAATAGGAACAGCAAATGGAAAATTTGAAAGATCATCAATTATTGATGAAATCTTATCGGGTTATCAGCCGAGTGGTGGCGTCGTCTTGTCGCAACGTTTCGATGAGTTTCGTACCCATCATCTTCTGGCGAAGTCACTTCGCCAGAAGATGATGGGTACGAAACTCATCGAAACGTTGCGACAAGACGACGCCACCACTTGGCTGATAACCCGAGAAGATTTCATCAATGGAATACGCCGAGAAAGACTGCAATCGCATTCATCAATTATTGTTATTAAATATTAAAACCTTTGCTTATTTCCGAATTTCCTTTTAAATTTCCAGAATCCGTTTCAACTAGGTAAGCTTGCCATAAATCATCTATACCTAAAGAAACAATATTTCTTCTTTTAAAATTCTTGATAACTGGATTATGTAATTTATTAACTATATTTTCACCAATATTATTTTAACCTTCACCATCTCCAAATTAATATCAATAAATTTTTTTTAGATTTAAATCTTGTACAAATACCTTCAATTCTTTGTCTTCTATTTTTAGTTTTAATCCTATGTTGATTAAGTGTTTCAGTAAACATTTTAAACATTAAACGATAAAAATGATTGTCTTTAAGATATAAATATGACCTATGATGTTCCATATATATATATTGAAATATTAAATGAAATAAAAATTAATCCAACAACATTATTTCGTCTATATCTTCTATATCTTCACCTTCTTTGTTATGTAAGCCTTCGTTATTAGTGATTTTAATATTTTAAATTTTCTTTCTGGTTGATGCATTATAGTTCTTGTTTATTAACTTAATACTGAACTGTGTAAGAATGTTTGTGTATTCTGGTATTGCAACAAAATTTGATTGTCATTATCAAAATAATGATTGTTAACTACATCTTTCTCATCAATTGGATCAGTTATATTTACAAGTCTTCTATTTTTAAAACAATATTATCTTTAGGTATTTTAAACATAGCATTAAATACTGTTGACATTGTTTAATTCCATTAGTTATCTTGGGATCAATTAATAATTATAACTGTTCAATAAAATTTTCAATTTTTCCTAAATATTTAACTTATTATTTCGGTATATTACCACCAAATGAATCAAAAACAAAATGTTTGTCATTATTTTTATAGTAACAAAGCCAATGAGTCGTAGAATTATCAGCTGTATCCCAATTTACTATTCCACATTCAATTTTTAATATTTTAATTATTTATTCATCAAATGTGTATACATCATGAAAGTTTTCATTTTTAACTGTTCAAGTAGTTTTTCTATATCAAAATCACATTATGCATTAGAATAGTTATCATTTACGTTTTGAAATTATTTTTGTTTTATTTACTCTGTTACCAGCACCATCTGAAGCAGGCTTAACACTGTGTTGAACTTTTTTCCATTTCTAAGTTATGTCTTCCTTATTCTGCTAATTCTTAATCATTTTTTGTTTAATACTGCATTTTCAGTTGCTGCAGATCCTTCACCTAATGAACCAATTGTTGCTAAATATGGTAATGCAGCTACTAATAATGCTAAAAATCCATCTTCATATTGTGTTAATACTTTACCACTTTCTTTTTTGTTAAATATTCATTAATTTCTTAACAGCAGGTTTACCCCTACTTATATGTACTTTTCCACCAGTTTTGTTGTGTTTCTTACGTCTTTGTGGCTCAGTTAAAAGTGATACAATTAAGTTTAAATGTTCATTATTTAACTTTAAGTTAATTGACTTTGGTTTATTTTCAGCATTATGTAGTAAAGTACAATCAATTGTGAAGTTCTTCGTTTTTATAGTTACATATTTAATAAAGATTTTTGTATAGGTAAAAATTTAATAAAGATTTTTATATAGTTAAAAATTTATAAAGATTAATTAATAATTTTTTATACAGTTTAAATTTTTTTAAAGTTCTCTTATATACTTTAAAACTTATAAAATATTTTTCTATAGTTAAGAAATATATAAAGATTTTTAATATAGTTAAAAATGTACAATGATTTTAATATAGTTCAAAATTTTATAAAGAATTTAGTAATCCCAACCATTACATCAACTTTAATTTCACTTACCTAATTTTCTTTTTCAATACATTATTCCTCTAACAGCTGTTGCTTCAACCTTTTCACCAAATGTAGCATCCTTTGCATACATTCTTTCCTTTGCAGCTAACTGAAGTTGTTTATCTACTATTTGTACCTTTTCTAAATCTTAATCATCTCTATAAGCCATATCATGTTTTTTACAAGCTTCGTCTAATGGATTTATACCTTTATCATCATTAACTAACCTTTCTTCTAATTTTGTACCTGGACCACAAAATTTATGACCTGTAAGATGCATTTAAAATAGCCGTTTGTTAATTAAAGTATTTACGAATTCTTTTCCATATTTATTACTTTTCCAAAATGTTTGTGGAAGATTATTTAAAAATCTAATCAAAGACGGAATTCCATTTGGATTGTCAATTATAAAATCACTAAATTTATTTGTAAACATTTTTGCAATACTAACTTTTTTGTAATGATAATTTTTATTTCCAGCTAGTTCTTACCATGAATTACTGGTAATTTATAAATTAATTGTCTAACATCATTCAACCAAACATATTCAGATCTATATATTTTTAAACTAAACCTTCACCTATTATTTGTTTTTCAGGAGAACTAATATCTGTGTCATGTATAGTTTTTCTTGGAAAGGAATCATCAATAATTGTTTTATTAAATATATTTATTATGTCTAGTAGTTCTTATTTTATTTGGATTATTATCAGAATATGATTCTATGAATTTAATAATCTGGATAATTTTAAGTTAAAAGTGTCATTAAAATATCTGTATCTTCATATGTTTTTTACCAATTGTTAATTTATCACCATTGAAATCTGCAGGTAAATTACCAAGATATTTTAAACCAAATACTTTATTTTTACTATGATTAATATACTTCAACATTCTTTTACTAACATTTATCTTTTTAGTTTCCTTTATCTTTTGTATTTCATTTTGACAAATATAATGTATAATCATATTTTTCAGGAATATTGTCAGACAAATATTTTAATGATTTAACTGCTATTAAATCTCCAAAATCTTCTGTACGATGATTATATGGAATCATTTGCTTTTCAGTTTCTCTATTTTCTTCATAATCATTTAAACCTTCAAGACCTTGTATTACTTCTTCAATAGCATCTATAATAGGTTGATCTTCCTTTTTATATTTCCCATATTCTCTTTTGGGTTCCTTTTTCCAAAGCTTAAATTGTTGTTTTAATTCTTCCCTTTCTTTATATTTTGCTTAGCTTTTTTAACATCTTTGTCATCATATTTGCAAACATTTGTTAATGAAGGAAAAACAGTAATTATGTTTATGTTTACATTTAATGTTAAAGTTAATGTTTAACTTTCTGTTAATGTTTATGTTTAATGTTAAAGTTAATGTTAATGTTTATGTTTAATGTTAAAGTTATTGTTAAAGAAAATGTTAAAATAATGTCTAATGTGTTTATTTTAAATGTTTTTGTTTAATGTTTAAGTTGCTAGAAATGTATTTTATTACTAAACTTAACCTCGTTTGGTTTTCTAGACATCTATTTTTAAAATCTTGTCTAAAAATATTTAAAACATTTAAATTCTTTCTAACTTTTTTGGTTATTTTGAATAATATTGAGTTAAATAAAAGAAATCTATACCTTTGTGTCTGCCTCTAGTAAAATAATTTCTAACAATATCTTGAGTTGCTAGAATGAAGTCATCAAATCCATCAAATGAGTTTTCTTCACATTCATAGAATGGAATAATTTCTTCATTTTTTAAATAAAACAGACATTTTGTTTATTGATTTTATCTTAATTTTTTACATTGTTTCGTAAAGTTTTGATATATTGGTTGTTCTAGGCTTTTTGATTAAACATAAAATGTTTAATTTTATTCCTATTGAACCATCCAGTAGCTAAAATATAATTATCAATCATTAATGTTGTTTTTCGACAACCACTTGTTCCAATTCTTGGACATCTTATAGAGTTTGGTAGAAGTTTACCAAGTTTGTTTTTTGATTCATTTTCTGGAATTCCTACTTTAGGTTGACAATTTGTTTTGTTCATTTATTATGTTTCATTTACTAATTTTTTTCTTTTATTATTAATATTTTCATTTATTTATACGTTATCTCTTATGAATAATTATTTCATTTATTACTTTTTTACATTTATTAATAATTTTTCTCTTATAAATAATTATTTCATTTATTAAAAATTTGTCAGTAGTAAATGAGTAGGTTATTTCAACTTAGTGATAAATCTTCTATACTTAGAAAACGATTAACTGTTCCATTACGTGATAATTATGCTAATGTTTCATTAGTTGGTTTTTATTCAACTTTTTTAACATCATTCTTAGAATAAAAAATAATTAACTTTTTTGTAATGGAGAAACAATAGAAATTCCTGTAGGTCAAAATAGTTTGAAGAATTAAAACAATTATACATTTGAAAAATCCAAATATATACGTTAAAGCAGATGAATTTTTAAATTGAATTGTCATTGAAAGTGATGTAAAATTGTATATGGATATAACAGATAGTTTTGGAAGTCCACTTGGTTTTAATAATCAAGTTGCTCAAGCTAATGACAAAGATGTAGTTAAAGGTTTTCCTAAAATAATTCTTTTTCAATTAATCAATATAAATTTTAATCTTGGTGATGGAATGTACGTAAAACATAATGATTATTTTCATAAATAAACTAATATTATTTTTCATTTAAACATAATGCAGAGTTTGGTGGACCGATAAGTGATGAACCAAATTATAATGTAAATATTCATATTTTTAATAGAAATCAATATTTAGAAGTTACTATAACTGATGAAAATGATAATTTGATTCATGTTAATGGTATTTCTGTAGCAGCTACTTTAGAAATATCTTAATAAATGTTTTCCTTAATAAGCAAGTAGCTGCTAAAACAGTCATATATAAAATTGAATGTTATCAGTTTTATTCATTTCCTGTTACTGAAGAAACTAAAAATAATTTAAATGTTTCTAACAAAGATACAGAAATTGCCATAGTATTGGTGACGTCCGGATTCATCTGAATCATGCACAATTGGTGCAGGAATTTTAGTATTATTGGAGATGATGGTATAGATTATCCAACTTAAGATGGAAAACGAAACATAGAATTAGTTGATAATCATGTAACAAAATTCTTTGACTTTGTAACAATAAAATGGGAAAAATATTTTATTTAGAATTAGACACTGTTTTATTTCATCAACTGTTTTACTACATCTAACTTCATGTGTTACTGACAAAATAAGTTTAGAAAGATATATTCATAATACAGGAAAAATAAACAGTAAAAAATGAAATACTTTATCCATCGTCAATGCTGGGTGGATTTTTAAAGATTATAAAGAAATTAATTTTGAAGGAGATTTAACTGTAGTTTTTACACATAGTTTATTTTCTGGAGATGCAATTTTATGTTGGTTTGAGACAAATGATGCTGGTGTTGAAACAAAGGATACACTTGATAAAGAAGGTAAAATTGTTATAGAATCTTTGGAAATGGATGTACCAGTTATTATATATGAAGCAAATTATTGTATTGAACAATGTGAAAGTATTTTTAAAAATTCCTATTTCCTTATATGAAGTTCAAACAGAAGAAGTTGCTGGTTTATCTAGTAAAAACAGTTTTGAACTAGATATAACAAATTACTATAACTCTACAGAATTTGACATGCCATATTTTGCTTTTGTTGTACTTCACACAAATCGTAAAAATAATCAAATAGTTGATTCATCATTATATGATCATGTTAATCTATGGAATATACATGTGAAAAATGGTAGAAATGAAATTTTTCCACAGGAAATGTGGAATATTAATCCACCAAATAAATTTCTAAAAGAATATGATGCATTTCTAGGTTTTAAAAGAATTACTTTACTACAATCAGATATTGATATTAATCCATTTAGTTTTATAACTAATTACCCAGTTTATGTAATCAATAGGACATGTAGAAAAAACGTCATAACTACATAAAAAACAACTATGAAACTTTGTGCAACTTTTAATGTTCAAATTTGAAATGATACACTTGCTGGTGTAATTATGTATGGTAAAAAGAATCTTACATATGCACTACATAGATTACTTACTGAAAAATGTTAATTATTATTATTTACTTCTATATAAATGAATGAAAAACAAGTTATAAAATTTTTAACTTCTTTTTACATTTCTTTCGATGAATTTTCGAAAAGTATAACAGTGAAATTTTTAAATTAATTTACTGTTGTTAAGTAATACATTATAATTTATTTCATTCATTTAACAATGTAAAATTTTTAATATCATTTATTAATTCATTTTATTTATTTTTTATGTTAACAATGTATACTTTTTAATATAATTTATCTTTGTTAACAAATTCATTTTATTTATTTTCTTAAATTAACAATGTAAATATTTAATATAGTTTACTTTTGATAACTTATTTACTATATTTACTTTTGGCATTCACCACAAGCATTTTATTTAATTTACTTATATTCACAATGTAAAATTTAAAGAAATGTTTCTCTCATTAATTTTATTTTCTTTAAATGGACAACACTAAGCCACTGTTAAGACATTGTAGTGACTGTATGATTGAAAGAAATATTGAAGAATTTCATAAAGTTAAATAATGAACAGGTGGACATAGATATGTATGTAAAGAATGGTGCAAAGAACGTCAGAAAATTAAAGTCACTTGTGAATGTGGTAGAAATATAAACAAGAATTATCTCAAAAAAGATTTACAAAAACAAATCACAATAATCTTATGGCTGCTAAACCAGAAATCAAACACTTTTATACATTCACATTGTTTTAAAAAAATTCTTATGTACGCAATGTCAATTTTTTTATTAATTTACTTTTGTTTTAACAAATACATTTCAATTAGTTTACTTATGTTCATAAAGTGATTTTTAAAAATAATGTACTTTGGTCATTAATACATTTTAATTAATTTACTTATGTTCATAATGTGATTTTTTAAAATAATTTACTTTTGTTAACTAACACATTTTATTTATTTACTTACATTCACAGTGTAAATTTATTAAAATAACTTACTTTTGTTAAATAATACATGTTATTTTGTTTAATTGTGTTGTAAATTAAATAATTAAGTTATAAATTAGTTGGTTATTGTAATTAGTAGAGTTACTGTAAAAATTATGTATTTAGTTAATGTTATAAAATCTGTTAAGTTAATTAAATATACTGAATTGTTTAAAATTCAGTAAAGTTACTTACAAAATACAGAATTTATTTTAATATTGTGCTAGTGAGCTAGAACCTACAAAATAATTCTACTGGCGCTCCTTCCCATTCACAAAGCTGCCATTCAACATGTAAGGCTATCAGGATGAGTCCCTAATTGGCTCCATCACCACCTAATAACACTGGCGCTCACAACGCGTGTGTTTGAGTTCTTAAGGAACCAAACTGCAGAGGTCATTGGTCCCTAAACTTACACACTACTTAAACTAACTTATGCTAAGAACAACACACACATCCATGACTGAGGGAAGACTCAAACCTCCAGCAGGAGGGGCTGCACAGTCAGTGACAAGGCGTCTCTAACCGCATGGCCACTCCATGCGGCTGCCCACACCAAAGAGCCAGGACATTATCTGCACCTGTCTGCACCTTTCAAGAAGATGAACCATATTCCCAATAGACGAGGCGCCTCCTTCTGGTTCAGTTGTACTCTTTAACAGAGGCAGGACCTGAACCCGTTCTGAAGGCATAAGGGTAGATTTGTGGGGGGGCGGGGGGGTGACGATTTTCGCCTTCCCACCAGAGGTTCGCAACTTCGCCAGTGTTCGCATTTCACACTCAGGTGAATGTGGAAAAGCCAGATCGAGCATATCGGAAGGGGCTATGACATCAAGGATCCCAGGCGACGCTACGAGTACCACAGGTGCCCCAGATGGCTCAGTGCCACTGCAGCCCAGGCTAGAAGGCTGAAGCCTGTCGATCGTGACCAACGAAACTTCAACTGTTTCCCTACAGTGGCCAATTCCTTCTACTTTCGTACACAACAGGCGCAATAGCTATCCGTATTTAACTCACATTCATTTATAGAACATGATATATAACACTACCAAAAGCATCTACGTCTATATACATACTGCAGGGTAGGGGGTAACCCTTAACCACTTCTTGTAATATACTTTCCCGATATACACGCAAATAGAGGGAGGGAGAAACAGCTGAGTATATGCATCTGTACGATTCCTAATTTCACTTATCTTCGATGGCTTTAACAAAATGGCGAAATTTACGTTGGTGGCTGTAGAATATTTCTGTCAGCTTCAAACGCCGATTCCCAAAATTTTACAAATACTGTTGTGCGAAAAGAACGTCATCTTCCCTCCGGTGATTCCCATTTGAGTTCACGAAACATCTCTGTAATACTCGCTAGCTGATCGAGCATAGGAAAAGAAATCTACTGCTGTACAGCTGCGGAGTCAAATTGCGAGAAACAGTACCTGCCGTAAAATATCTAGGGGTATCCATTCGGAGTGACCATCAAAGAAATGACCATATAAAAAGTAGGAAAAGCAGATGTCAGGCTGTGTTTAATAGGAAGAACTACAAGGAAATGTAATTTATCTAGCAAAGAACTGGATTACAAGGCACTTGTTCTACCGATCCTTACCCAGCAGAAGTGATAGAAGAGATAAGGAAGATTAAAAGAAGGGTGGCGCGTTTCGTCACTGGATCGTTTAGTCTGCACGAGAGCGTTACAGATATGCTCGAGAAACTCCATTCGCAGACCATACGAGATAGGCGTTGTGCATCACGGAGAGTTTTGATTTTGAAATTTCTAGAGAGTACTATCAGGAAAGAGTTTGACAACATATTACTTCCTCTGAGATACGTTTCGCTGGACGACCACAACGAGAAAATTCGAGAAACTAGAGCTGATAGAGAGGCTCACCGACAGACGTTCTTCCCACGTGCCATGCATGAATGGAACAGGGAAGGTGGGATTACTTAACGAACCAGAAGTACCGTCCCCGACACACCGTCAGGTCGCTTGTGGAGTACTGATGTAGAAGATGTAGAATTTACCGGTAACAAATCTAGCAGCCCGCCTCTGAATTGATTCGATGTCTTCCTTCAATTCGACCCGGTGGGGATCACAAAATAGCGACCAGTACTCAAGAATGTGTCTCACTGGTGTTCTATATGCGGTTTGCCTTACAAATCAACCACACTTTCCTAAAATTCTCCCAGCAAACCGAAGTCAACCTTTCGCCTTCTCTTCTACCGTTCTTCCGTGTTCGTTCCATTTCATATCGCTTTTCATCGTTACGCGTATATATATAACTGACGTGACTCTGTCAATCAGTACACTATTAATGCTGTATTCGAACACTACAGGATTGTTTTCCCTACTCATCTGCATTAAGTTAAAGTTTTCTACATTAATAACAAACTGCCATTCACCAACCTAACTAGAAATTTTGTCTAAGTCATCTTTTATCCTCCTACAGTCACTCGACGACGACCTGTTACCATACACCACAGCGTCATCAGCAAAGAACAGCAGATTGCTATACGCAGTCTAAGTATTGCTGCTATGTTGCTTCTGGCTATGTACTTATTTTGTTTAGTAGGCGATGGTGAGGAACTGATCTAAGCCTTTCTGTAAGTCCAGAAACACGGCATAAACTTCAGCTCTGCTGTCTACTACCTTCTGGACCTAATGAATGAACAGAGGAAATTGGATTTCACACCATCGGTTCTTATGGAAATCTTATAGATTCCTACACAGGAATTATTCAGTTCATATAGAACAGGGAAGAATATGATAGAAGCTGTGACTCTTTTTAGTTTTACTCCCCATTTCTTAAAAAAAAGGAAACTGTATGGATAAGTCCCAAATGCTAAGTTACAACCATCTCCTAGATTGGCCTTTTAAGTATGATGCAGGAACAGGTTTCTTTGCAATGGTAGAAAACTTAGTGTCAGCGCGGAACTGAAAGAGGAAATTCACACCTTCTTCAGAAAGGATTCAGTGTCACTGAGTTGCAGCTACGCTGATTTACACGAAAATTCAATCAGGACGACGTTATGAAATGTTCCATTTTAGCCTGAGTGCACCGTCTTACATACTAGACACTAGATTACTTAGAAACGTAAGCGGAAGCATGACATCCAATAAATATGTGTGGAAAAATAGTTTCTCACGCATTTGAAGCGAAGTCTTAATTTGTTAAACGTTCCGTCTACGAAAGTAGTTCTCCACATATCGTGAGGTGGGGGCCACACAGCTCGCTCTTTTCGCAATGTTCTACGAATCACGAATGCATAACAACGGGCAGATTCCACTGGATGAGTCACAATTCCATTGCACTTCTAGGGGTTGTACAGGGCACTTAGTAGATAAAGTTTGAAGCGGATCCGTGAGATCCATATCTTACACTAACGGAAAAAGGTCACAGCACTAAAAAATAATAATTGCAAGATGGCAAATAAATTTAAGCGCGAGAGAAGCCATTGCAAATGTGAAGTGCTGATACAATAATAATCGGTGTAACAGCCATAATGTTGAATGCAAGCATGCAAACGTGCATGTATTGTGTTGTACAGGTGCCGGATGTCAGCTTGTGGGATTGAGTTCCATGCCTGTTGCACTTGGTCGGTCATTAAAGGGTCGATAAATGCTTGTTGTGGATGACGCCTGAGTTGTCGTCCTATGATTTCCTACATGTGCTCGATTGGAGACAAATCTGGTGCTCGAGCAGGCCAAGTCAACATGTCGACACACTGTAGAGCATGTTGGGTATGTGTCTACATCTACATCCACAAAGATACTGCGCAATCCACCTTACGGCGCGTGACGGAGGGTGCCTCGTACCACAGTCATTGCCTTTCCTGTTCCACTAGCAATTAGATCGAGGGAAAAACCGACTGTCAAAATGCCTCCATATGAGCCCTAATTACTTGTATCTTATCTCCATGGTCCTTATTATGTTGAAGGCAACAGAAACATTTTGCAGTCAGCTTCAAGTGTCAGTTCTCTAAATTTTCTCAATAGTGTTCTCGAAAAGAGCATCGCGTTCCCTCCAGGATTCCACATCTGAGTTCCCGAAGCATCTCCCTAACACTTGCGTGCTGCTCGAACCTACCAGTAACAAATCTAGCAGCCCGCCTCTGAATTGCTTCGATATATTCCTCCAGTCTGACCTGATAAGGATCCCGAGCATTCGAGCTTTACTCCAGAATATGTCGTACTAGCGTCTTATATGCGGTCTCCTTTACAGGTGAACCACACCTTCCTTGAATTCTCCCAATAAACCGAAATCGACAATACGCCTTTCATACCACAATCCTCACATGCTCATTCCATTTCATATCGCTTTGCAGCGTTACGCCCAGATATTTAAACGACTTGACAGTTTCAAGCAGGACACTACTATTGCTGTATGCGACCATTACGGATTTGTTTTTCCAGCTCATCTGTATTAACTTACATTTTTCTAAATTGAGTGCTGGCTGCGGCTCATCGCACCGACAAGAAATTTTGTCTAAGTTATCTTGTATCCTACAATAACTCAGCTTCGACACTTTACCGTGCACCACAGCGTCATCAGCAAACAACCTCAGGTTTCTGCCCACCCTGTCCACCAAATCATTTACGTATACAGAGAATAATAGCCGTTCTGTCACTCTGGGGTACTCCTAGCGATACCCTTGTCTGTGATGAACACCCGCCGTCGAGTACAACATACTGGATTCTATAACTTAAGAAATATTCGAACCACTCACATATCTGTAAACTTATTCCATATGCTCGTATCTTCTTTAACAAGCTGCAATGGAGCACCGTGTCAAACGATTTCCGGCAATCTGGAAATATGGAATTTGCCTATTGCCCTTCATTCACAGTTCGTAATATACAATGCGACAAAAGGGTAAGGTGAGGTTCGCACGAGTGATGCTTTCTAAAACCATGCCAGTTCGTAAACATTAGCTTTTATATTTATCATTGGTTCGAGGATACTGGAGCAAACCGATGTTAGGAATATTGGTCTGTAATTTTGAGGGTCCGTTCTTTTGCCCTTCTTATAAACAGGAGACATCTGCGCTTTTTTCCAGTCCCTTGGGACTTTGCGCTGGGCTGTAGATTCCCAATAAACTTCTTCAGTTGTTTCTCTACGTTAGGGAAGTTTATTCGATGCCTTCCACACGGGAGTCTCGATGGTTAAATAACGGCATGTTTGCACGATTATCCTGAGTGAACGATTAATTCTTCAACGTGAAATTTAGAACTTCGGCTTTACTTTTGCTACCTTTACCTGCTACTTCAGACTGATCAAAAAATGACTGGATAGAAGCCTTAGAACCACTTAGCAATTTTACATGGGATCAGAGTTTTCTCTGGTTTTCTGCCAGATCTTTTGCTAAGGTGTGATGGTGATAGTAGTTGTATGCTTTGCGCATAGATCTTTCCACAGATGCACGAATCTCCACTAACTTTTACTTTTCGTCATTTGCGTGTTCTCTTCTGAACCGAGAGTGCAATAGCCTTTCATTTCTCAGCATTTTCAGAATTTCTTTATTAAACTATGGTAGGTCTTTTTCGTCCTTAATCCACTTACTATTCACAAGGTACTCCAGATCACAATTTACAATCTGCTTAATATTTGTCCATAGTTCCTCTACGTCCGTCTTACTGGAACTAATTGATGTCAATTCACTGTCTAAGTGAAATGCTAACAACTGCTTATCTCCTCTTTCTATGCGGATGAGCGTTACCCTGCTGGAAAACACTCCCAGGAATGCTGTTTATGAATGACAGCACAACAGGTTGAATCACCAGACTGGTGTACAATTTTGCAGTGGGATAAGCACGAGGGTGTTGTTGCCATCATGAGGAATCGAAATCCAGAGCACAACTTCAGCAGTACGTCTAGTGTCTCTAGCACGCAGACAGCTTGGGTGGGGGTCCTCTACTGGCCTCCTTCTAACCTACACACGACCATAACTGGCACCGAAGCAGAACCAACTTTCATCAGAAAACACAATAGACCTTCACTCTACTCTCCAATGAGCTCTTGCTTGACACTACCTAAGTCGTAACTGGCGGTGGTTTTGGGCATTGGAATGCACCCAACAGCGCGTCTGGCTCGGTGCTGTCCTTGAAGTAACCGACCTGTAACAGTTCGTTGTGTCACCGTGGTGTCAACTGCTGCTCAGTTTGTTGCTGAAGATGCAGTTCGGTGCGACAGAGCCATAAGCTGAACATGATGGTCTTCCCTCTCGTTAATGCTACGTGGTCGTCTGGAGCCCCGTCTTCTCCCGACTACCGCTGACAAGCAATCATGTACAGTGACTACATTCTTGCTAAGTCTTTCTGCAATATCGCCTTAGGAACACCCATGTCTGTGTCGCGTTAAAGGCATTCTTGACGAATCTCAACTCATGACGTCCAGTCTGAAAGGGGACGTCCATTCTGAAAGGGAATTAACTCTCACGACAGTTTAACGTGCATTTAAAGCAAACCTGATTTGCATCCTCATAGTGGCGCTGCGCGTGCGAAATCTGAATAGACATCATCTTTCAGATGTAGAAACACTTCTAACAACTATCGTTTACGCCGCACAACTTCTTGGTGCTGCGATTTCTTTTCCCCATCGATGTATATACAAGGTTGTCAGAAACACAAAAGCTAGTAAGGGTGTTGCATTGTAGGCTGTGCAGGGAAATAATTGTTAAGAAAAAAATTCAATATGTAGCACCGCTTCCGCGTTAATCAGCATTTGAAGTTAGACAGTCAGGACGCTGCACACAAATTCAAACGGTTCGTCATGTACAACAATTTGTATCAGTTGTTGTCATAGCGTGGATGAGAGAACACGAGCCTGTTCCGCCTTTGGCTCGGGTTCGTTCCGTGCTACGGTCTCATGTCCAATTCTTGTGTCGTTCTCTTATTCAGTTTCAGGAAAACAGAAGACAAAGCGTTTGGCGATGCCGTCGCTGGTGGGCCGCTTGGATTTGAGCACACAACGGCCTGAGTGGCTAATTTCAGTGCTAATTAACTCGGAAACAGCACAATATATCGATTTTTTTATTAATAATTACTTCTCAGCACAACCTACGGTGCAGCATCCTTACAAGCTTTGCAGACTGTTTTTGACCACACTGGCTCTAATAGGTATCAGTGCAAATATTTTTATTGGTGCCTGAGGACAGTGTACTGAGTAACATTATATCAGTATTTAATCCACTTGCAGACTAATAATCATAACTATTGGGAGTATGTTTTTATATTGGTTAGTACCTGTATGTACTTGTGAATGGTGGGACAGTGTGTCACTGTTCTAACATTATTATTGCCTATCCTCATGTTTCTCCCAGCAACAGCTATTCTCTTGTAGATCGGCAGGAGTCTACTTCCCTGTAATTGAGTGACAGATTGTTGTCTTATCGTTATTACTCATCCTTCCCATATAGGGCCATTGGGTAGACTAATAGCGAAAATATCCTCTTCGCTTTCAGCAGATATTCACTTGTTGATCGGCCCCTGCACTTCAGTGACAGTTTGCTGTCCTATTATTGTTTCCCCTATAGGGTTTTTGGCTAGACTGACTAGAGCAACTCTCCAGTGGAAATATCAACTCCACATCTATCAGTTATTGACGAAACTGGATGGAGCTACTGTCTAGTCCTCGATGAATGGCAGCTCAAATTGTTTAAGTAAACAACATACTGCCCTGCACACAAAATGAAGACTTATGTCATCAGTCCTGGCTCAGTGCAGACTGTTGCTCCCTCACAAATGGGGGTGGAGTGGGTAGCGGAGGGGGGGGGGGGGGGAGGGCCAGCAGCGCTCGGGGGTGGTGGCAGCGGCGGCGGTCAGTGGGTCTCGGAACTTCAATGTGAACACACAAAATTTGGTATTCCCACAACAAATTTGAATTTCCCACCATTGTGAATTTCCCACCAAAAATTTCAATTTCCGATCATTTCAAGCGGAGGGGAGGGGGCCGGGAGGGTAACGTATGGTCCTCCCAGTCCAGCAGCTCGACACAGACTGAGTGAATATCCTGCCATTTTTTTCCCAGGCCGCTGCCTTGGACTATGTCACAGGAGGGGAGCGGGCTTGGAATTCATTGACGGTGACCCACGTGCCAGCTGGGGAAAACGCATGACGCCATCAGGGGGTGTAGTAATTAATTGATTAATTATTAATTTGCACAATCAATTTGATATAAAGTGGTGTATAACAATAGGTTAAGAATCTGTCAATCAAAAGATGGTTCAAATGGTTTAAATGGCTTTGAGCACTATGGGACTTAACATCTGAGGTCATCAGTTCCCTAGACTGAGAACTACTTAAACCTAACTAACCTACGGACATCACACACATCCATGCCCGAGGCGGGATTCGAACCTGCTACCCTAGCGGTCGCGCGGTTCCAGACTGTAGCGCCTAGAACCGCTCGGTCACACAGGCAGGCCAAAAGAAAAAAAAAGAGAACAACCTCGCAGAGTGGGTGATACCGCCATTCCATATTGAATAAACTTGGCAATAGTGAAGAGTGGGGTGATGCAAAGTTTGCCTCACTACTACCATCGCTTATCTAACTGCTTCTGACAGTCCACTTGATCACAGATTTTAATAACCATAATGCTATCGCAAAACAGTTCTTTAATGGGAATAAGCACATTTAAATTCTTCTTGTTAAGGAGTGTGCCATTTCCTCTGTAATTTATGCTACCAATATCAGTAGCAAGATTGTCCAATTTCTCCAGTAATAACCACAAACCAAAGGATTCGTCCATGTGGCCGAGCGGTCCTGGAGCCTCAGGGTCGAATCCTGCCTCGGGCATGGATGTGTGTGTCGTCCTTACGTTAGTTAGGTTTAAGTAGTTCTAAGTTATAGGGGACTGATGACCTCAGATGTTAAGTCTCATAGTTCTCAGAGCCATTTTTGATTCGTCCATGTCGACAATTCCAGCTACTACAGAAGGCTTATCAGTTGCGGCTCTCAGGCCTTCCTTTTATTCTCTACAGATTCAAGATGCACACTTCTGCTCATGTGAGCTTCAGGTCATTCATTCTAAATGTGGTTTTATTTGTAATCGATTGTAAACTCGTAGCCCAACTGCGCTATTTTGTGTGCAAGGTGTCCGTGGGAGGGAGGAAGAGTACCGACAATATAGGGCTCTAGCCAGACAGAGTGGTACAGCGCAATATTCATACAGTAAGTATAGCACTGTGCCCACACACGATTTTAGGCAACGTGATACTCTGCAATCGCAGAACAGTGTAGCACTTTACCCTAGCGTGATAGCGGGATTATGCGGCGTCAGATAGGGTGGTCCTCGCGACAGGCAGTCTTTCTCCCTGTCAAACACACCTTGCACACAAAATAGCGCAGTTGCGATAGGAGTTTACAAATTGATTTGCTAGTGAAACCAAATTTAAGGCTTTAAACATGGTGTGCGGAGAAGTCTGGCTGTGACTGGATAATGTAAAACATTTACCATAAACATCACTGGATGTTGGTCACGTGCTGGAGTACTGGTAGAAATCAGTGGAATCGAGAATGTTTACCGTGTTAAAGGGTACACAAAAATTTTCTTATAAACCTCCATTCTCATTTGACCAGGCTTAAAATATAGAAAAGCCGATGAATATCTACATTTAATGGACACTGGTTTGCAAAAGTTGTAAAATTGAAGTTCTGCTCCGAAAGAATGTGTAGGAGAAGGGCTGTTGCCATGTGGAGTGCTCTAACAATAGTGTAACGAAGGAAATAAGAGGTAAAATTAAAATGCCGGAATGCTCTCGTCCAGAAGAACTGAAAGAAAGAAGAGAGCTAGCTGTTACAGCCATAAAGGAGATATTTTACAGGAGCGAAAATAGATATGTATTGGAATTCGAGAACATACTGTCCTTGTACCTGTCAAATTACTGCCTTTGGAAAGAAATGTCAGATTCGGATGTGGACTTAAGTTGTAAGTTAAAAATTAAGCTAGATGTTATTACAACTACACCCAAAACATGAAGAAATCGTTATTTTCTGTGCGTAAATGTATATAGTAAAGATTTTGTACGAGAATATTTGCTTGTCTTATTTGATAAATTGCACAAGATCCTAAGACCTTTCCTATTTACAGTGATTTATGACGATGTATTTTGGATGGGGGAAGTATGTAGTTGGATGACACTGAAAAGAAGTCGGAACTAGGTAGCTGAAAGCGTTGCGGCACCATTTTCTTAACTATAGGAACAATAAAGGATAATCGCTAAATGTATTCTTTTATTGTTCTTTCCTACATCAATCGCACTTAGGTCTGCTCTTAACATGGTAGGTTTGATTACACTGTGATCTTAACACCTCCTGACCTGTGTTGAACAATAGTGATTTTTTTGGTGTCAAAGCATGGAACTAACTAGCGATTCCACCTTTTTGTCAACGTATGTGGTCTTCCATGAGGCTAAAAAACATCATTTCGTCCTCCAGTAGAGTACTATTGTTAAGATCTAAGCTACACAGTTCCATATGATCCAGTGACAAATGCTTTGCGACATGTACACCCCACTAACCTAGTAACGACTAGAGTCTGCATTGGGGTGTACTGCAAGGAGATAAAGAACATCAGACTGCTGCTTACGGCCATGCTTTGGCAGTTGAAGATGCTTGGTCTGTTAATGTACGCAGTATATATTGAATGGAAGGATGCTATCACATATCAGTGCTTTAATAGGGGGAAGTCTGTGCACTATAGAGACATTGTACCATTTCCCATAGTCAGGAGCAGTGTGTAAACTAGGAGAAATTGGTATGGATGCAGTGGGAATATAAAAACTCTATTTAAAGCAGAACTGTTTGACGTTGAAATGCACCATTAGCCTGTGCTGTTGTGGTGGCCCTGCATAGTGACTACCAGATTACGGATTCGGATAAAACCCTAGATTGTTTAATCGGAATTGATATGTGCGAGTATATGAAGTTTGGGAGAAACGTTTACATCTTCCCACTCTAAAAGGAACCTGGTTGTGAACTGTTCCAGTTTGAATCTGTCTAGATGCTAGTGATACAGAAGTATATTTCAAAAATCTGTATGGGGTATATGTGGCGTGGAAGGCTGTAGTTTTAATGGAACATCAGTTAATAGTGGGAGGGAGTCCCAAGCACTGCAACTCTGTACTTAAATAGCACTGATTTACGTTTGGACACTACGCTGCAGTATTTCGTAAATAATTGTTTTTGTTTGATTGATTTTGCATCCAAAACGTTTTGGAGTAAGTATACCTCCTTGTACTAAACTTTCGTTGATCTTAGAATGGTTGAGTAACCGAAATCACAAACAGCACAGCTCCACCTCAATGTTCCCGCTGTCTTGATGGTTCAAATGGCTCTGAGCACTATGGGACTCAACTGATGTGGTCATCAGTCCCCTAGAACTTAGAACTACTTAAACCTACGTAACCTAAGGACAGCACACACATCCATGCCCGAGGCAGGATTCGAACCTGCGACCGTAGCAGTCGCACGGTTCCGGACTGCGCGCCTAGAACCGCGAGACCACCGCGGCCGGCCGCTGTCTTGAGCAAGACAATAACACAGATATACTGTCGCTCCACTACAGCACATACCGCTTCCTGCAGACTACATATTTGGATGACACTTTGATGCTTTCGACATATGCTTTGCGATGACTCTACAGAAATGACGCAGTAACATTGCCTCTGTCCGGAACGGGAATGCCAAGATAGAATGTGTCGTACTTAGCCGTCAACTGTCCCTGGACATATATATGTCAGTTTGTCGCATAGCTTTTCCCGCTCCTTCGTACCACACCATACAGACTCAACTTCCACTGTAACGCTCAGGACATTGTCAGCTGCTGTACTGACATTAACATGCAGCACATTAGCTGGGATGTGTAGTACAACGCTGCATTTGGACGCATTTTTGGACGGGATAGTACAGAGCAATTTCAGCTCAGTAGAGTACAGGGCTGCAGCCAGACAGAGTTACACAGCATAGTATTTACACAGTGGAATATATCAATGTACCTGGAAATGATTTCGGGCGAGGTGGAACAACGCAATAGCTGGACGGATCAGTGTAACGCTTTGTCCAAGCGTGATTGTGAAGCGTCGGATGAGACACTAAGATGGCTGCTATTGCTGGAGGAAACAACCACATTGATTTGGTCTCTCTTGTGCTTGTTGGTTAATTGACTCTCGATATACAATAGTCGGATAAGTGTATAGGTGCCGGGTTTTCTTCTAAATAAACAGCTACACTATGCATTTGCCTACTACCATGTGGATATACTCAGTTCTAGACTGAATACGGTTTCATAGTCGGTTCATCCCCGATGATCGCTTGGGTGAAAATTTACAATGATATGATTAAACCACGGATCCTTCCCTACTCTTCCAGTAGCTCTGAATGGTGAGAGGAGGTGAGAGACTGTTGAACCAATGTAAATGATTCAGTGGATAGTGTGAGTGTTGGAAGCTGTGTGATAATGTCTGAATCGTGTTATGGAGGTATATCCCAATTGAAAAACTGGTGATGTATTTCTCATGAAACATTATACTGTCAACGAAGACTCCAATACCATTATGCCGTCGCATACCTAGCGTAGTGATCACGGGAATACGATAAAGGGGATTCGAACACGTACAGTGACATATTTATAGACAGTCATTCGATATCGATGAACTGCAGATGTATCAGATTTTCTTTTTGCAGTTCTCGTACAGCCAAGATGCAGCAGTATGGCTTCCTTGGTCATTAAAAAACTTATCTGGCGAAGCGATTATAGAAGAGATCAGTATATCTGCAGAGGCATAGAGACGTTCATTTTTACTCGATCACTACGCCTGTGACTGGAAAAGGAAAGAAGAAATTGATGATATTGCTACGACATAGGCCACATCGTGCAGTGGATTGCACAATACGTATTTAGATGTAGGCTTCTGTCTATAGCAGGGTCGCGGCACTGGTAAGCTATAGCGATTTTCAGAGGATTGAGGACTGGTCAGCGTCGGTGCTAAATGTTGGTAAATATAACTACTGCTAAAGTAGCCGAAGAGGTCTGCTACTGTTCTATTACGTCACTGGATACAAATCACTAGAAGCAGCACCATCCGTAAAAAATATCTGAACGCGAGCATCCGCATGCTGGTGAAAGTCTCCCTGAACGTTACTCTCGTCGTCTCGTTGTGATAGCTTTCCACACAGCCAGTGGCAGGTGGAGGGCAAAGACAGCCTTCTAATGCAACAGTGCTGTCGGAACGTGTTGGGATTTAGAGAGAATTGGCAGGAGTCTGTGACTTGGCGGGAGACATCTCTAACTCGTCAAAATCAGATGGATTCAAATGCTATACATCAAAGACAGGGAGATTCGTAAGAATATAGCGGGTAAGCAATACTCTGACGAAAGGGGAGTTGAGAGGTGAGCTCCATTCCGCTTCTTATAAGTGTTGTGGGCAAGCATATTACAGCCTCCACATATGTCTCGCGAAGTGACTTCAAGGAGAAAATTAGAGGCTAATACGAAGGTTTTTTGCTGAGGACAATCAGCAACAGAAGTTCTGTTGAAGTTCTCGATAAATAGAAGACAATATTCTTCCACGAGTTTTGAGTGCCTATAAATGGTTGGATTGACAACTTGATAGGTAAACTACATTTACATCTACATCAATATGCATACTTCGAAAGCTATCGTATGGTGCGCGATGGAGATTACCCTGTACCACTAGTAATAATTTTCTTCCCTATTCCACTCGCAAAAAGAGAGAGAGAAAAAGACTGTCTATATGCCCCCACATAAGCGATAATTTCTCGTATCCTAACCTCGTGGCCCTTCGTGAAATGTTGTTTGCTGCAGCAGAATCCTTCTTAAGTCAGCTTCAAATGTCGGTTCTCTAAATTTTCTCAACGGCCTTCCTCAAAACGAGCATTGCCTTCTCTCCTGGGATTCTCATTTGAGTTACCTACCGAGTGTAATCTGACTGCAAGAAAAAAAATTACTTACCATCAAAAGGGATCACCACAATCAATTTAATTAATTAGTCAATCAGTTTGTTATCAGTGACATGCCACTAGTCGAGTGGAAGCATGGGCGAGTGTGTCACAGTTATGATTCGCGGGTTGGAGCACTAATCAGGCAGTTTTTCACCGCGGTGAGATCTTTTATCGAAATTTCAGTCTCATGTCTACTTAGGGAGAGATGGCTATTGTAATATTACTAAATTTATAAAGTGATACGTAGTAGTAACCTGATACAACTCCTCTGTCCTGGTATTTGGCTACCTTAAGAAATTTCGTACGTGACGTTGCATTTGTCTACTTTAAGGGAGTTAGAAAGTGAAAAGGTATCCGTGTCAGAGGATGAGTATGTTATTAGCACTCTGTCATGAGCCAAAAATGAGTTTAATATTACAGTCCAGTGATGCAGGACATAACAGATATTAAGCCGATAAGAACAGGTATCTTTATCGGATGAAAAATACTTAGAGGAAATATAGACTATGCCATACTGTTGTACAGGATTTTCACACTAGGAATCAACAAGTAAAGATATTTTAGCGGAGTGAAAACGAATGTATGGTCCGATTTCTTCTGTCTTCGAAAATAAGGCACATAAAAGGGAGGAATCTATATTTGATGGGAGATATTCGAGGTATATGGACAATAACATCCCCGTCTCGGATGGGATAAAGCGGGTCTTTAAAACTGTCGAGTCTATGTCTCGGGTGTAACTGCAGTTAAAACTCTATGACCAAGCCACACCTGTTTGTCACGCAGTATTCTAGGAGTTAGGGACCTCGGCCGTGTCCCGCGGCAGGGGTGCTCATGAGGGCTCGGCCAACTGGCCAACTGGAAGCCGCGGCTTAGCCTGTCATGACCAACAGATAGAAAGAAAGGTTTCTGCTCTTCAGCTACACAGTACACTCGGTACATGACGCTGGACTAGACTGGAGGTTACTCATCGGCAGAGACATTACTGGAACGTGGACTGCGTGAGCTATACCTATCGTCAGAGGATTTCACACCAGCTTTGAAATAGGTGACAACAGGTTTTTTCCGGGAGGACTGGTAAATGCCGACAAAAGGATTCCCTGTCTTCCCACCTGCGTTTTGTATGTGGGTGTTCGTGAGGGACGTGAACAATACCCGACACGACTTAACCTTCAGGCCCGGGTTTTCCTGCTGTATAAGCATTCCTATTGGTTTCTGTAAATTTTTTCACCCATAATATAACAATTTCGAGTGCCTTCTGGTAGCAGTAATATTAATTAGGTCAGTCGATCTACATACGTCAAGGTGAGCACATGGACAAGAAAAAAAATTAGGAAGCATTTTCGAACAAGATAACATCCCAAAATAAAGAAAATATACTTCCCTATGTCCTTCTACATCTACAACTCAGCAGAAAAAGCGATTTTTGTGTCAATTTACAAGCATCGGAGGGGAGAGGAGGAGCCTGTCTTCCAAAAACTGATTAAATAAAGAAAATGCAGATCGAATTTTATAAGGAAATAATATGTCTTCTGCAATACAAATTACAGTATTGGATCACGTGACTGATGATCTGTAATTAGTGCATAGGCGGGTGTTTCCCACCAAACATTTGAGTTTCAAGTGGTGTTGTGAACTAGATCACGCACTAAGTGTGCAGGGTAATTATCAGTTCTGTTTCCCGCCAAAATTTAGGATTTACCACCCATATTTAACCCCTTTGAGTCCAGCTGGTCAGCATAGACCAAACTGTTTTTCCTGCTAATTTTTTCCAAGAGTTCTGGTAGAGGGCAGGAAGGGAGGGAAGGGGATGATAGAGAAGGGTGGGGAATACTGGGCCCCCCCACGCCCCCCCCCCCCTCCACCGCATGAGTTGCGGAATATCCGAGGACGAGGGATTATTAACTGATCAGCTTAATTAATTTGATATTACTTAGATTCCAAAATTATTCCCCCCTCCCCCCGTAATCGACGTCATCTCTTGCTTTGAGGTAGGCTGAGAGATGTGCGGCTGTAAGGGAATGTTTAAAAAGGCGATCTCGAACATAGAGGTCTAAAGTTAAAATAAATCCCAACCTGTCATAAAATTCTCAAATCCTGGACATTTTTGCAACCCAGGACATTATCCTGGACAGCACGAAAGAACCAGGACTGTCCGGGCTAATCCCGGGCGTTTGGTAAGCCCAGTCACTGCACGCCCACCAAGTCTGTTCGCTCTCTATACGCAGAGGTGAGGCAGTTTGGATTTTGGACAAAAGTTACCTGTGCGCACTCGAGACGAGTTGCAGCAGAGTGTCGCTGTTCCGTAAATATGACGTGTTGCTTCTGTGTGCACGTGAAAGGTGGTTTTGAGTGGGAGTTAATTCAGTTTTTAGTTGGGATTCTCTATGACGATTAATCTCTACCATTAAGAGCACTGTGGAGTTCCCGCGAATTATATTTCTGCTTCCGTTTTACTTAGATTCAGATGAAGCCGAACTTGTTCTTTGTTTGACCATAATTCATTTCATGCATCGTATGTCCAGTTAACTTTCATCATTATATTCCGTGGAAGTAATAAGCCGGCTTTGACGATTCACTCATTATTGGGAGATGGTGAACATTAAATTCGAATATTCTGTGAGTTTGAATCATTTTGTGTGAGCAGTTGTGTGTCCATGTTGCATTCCGTAGTCAACCCAGTCTTTGCTGAATAATAATGATCGTTAAGTTAGTACAGTTTGTTTGTAAGGAACCGTTGTGTTAGGTTTTTTTGTGTGTTCTACGTTAAATGGAGTTCAGGAGAGGAGGTCGCTCTACCTTCGTGAATAAATGTTTTTCATGCAGCTGTTTAGTTCATTAAACTTCGCCACAGTGTGCAGGCTAGGACGTCTTCCCTCCTTATGGGATATCTCGTCTCATGTAACCTGGGAGAGAGAATTGTTTCGAAATATTTAATGAAGTGTAATTCCTGATCGGTCTACTTGAAGCTCAGTATCTAGATTTTCGTTGCGTGTTTTTTTTGTCATTGTGGTAGAAACTAGGGCTAAAATTTTGTTTAATATTTAGGAAATTTAAGACGATTTGACGCTCAGGGGCAGATAGACAATGATGAACACTGTCATTCCTCGATAGGAAGCTCACGACTACGAAAAGTCCCTGTGAAAGGACGGAAGTGCAACCCACCACAGAACTGCAAAAGGAGGCACCTTCAAAAGTTAAGGTTAATTTTATGCTTACTTGGATTGCTACCTTTTAATATTGTACCCTCGATGCTAATAGAATTTTTTTATATTTTAAGAGAAAAATAGTAATTCTGCGCGTATGTGTAGCTTTTATTACACACATGAGGCATGCTGATTGACAAATCCGCCACAGTGCCACACTAATAGTGAAGTTTATTCAGTACATACATACAGGGTGTTTAAAAAATGACCGGTATATTTGAAACGGCAATACAAACTAAACGAGCAGCGATAGAAAAACACCGTTTGTTGCAATATGCTTGGGACAACAGTACATTTTGAGGCAGACAAACTTTCGAAATTACAGTAGTTACAGTTGTCAACAACAGATGGCGCTGCGGTCTGGGAAACTCTATAGTACGATATTTTCCACATATCCACCATGCGTAGCAATAATATGGCGTAGTCTCTGAATGAAATTACCCGAAACCTTTGACAACGTGTCAGGCGAAATGGCTTCACATGCAGATGAGATGTACTGCTTCAGCTGTTCAATTGTTACTGGATTCTGGCGGTACACCTGGTCTTTCAAGTGTCCCCACAGAAAGAAGTCACAGGGGTTCATGTCTGGCGAATAGGGAGGCCAATCCACGCCGCCTCCTGTATGTTTCGGATAGCCCAAAGCAATGACACGATCTTCGAAATATTCATTCAGGAAATTAAAGACGTCGGCCGTGCGATGTGGCCGGGCACCATCTTGCATAAACCACGAGGCGTTCGCAGTGTCGTCTAAGGCAGTTTGTACCGCCACAAATTCACGAAGAATGTCCAGATAGCGCGATGCAGTAATCGTTTCGGATGTGAAAAATGGGCCAATGATTCCTTTGGAAGAAATGGCGGCCCAGACCAGTACTTTTTGAGGATGCAGGGACGATGGGACTGCAACATGGGGCTTTTCGGTTTCCCATATGCGCCAGTTCTGTTTATTGACGAAGCCGTCCAGGTAAAAATAAGCTTCGTCAGTAAACCAAATGCTGCCCCACATGCATATCGCCGTCATCAATCCTGTGCACTATATCGTTAGCGAATGTCTCTCGTGCAGCAATGGTAGCGGCGCTGAGGGGTTGCCGCGTTTGAATTTTGTATGGATAGAGGTGTAAACTCTGGCGCATGTGACTATACGTGGACGTTGGTGTCATTTGGACCGCAGCTGCAACATGGCGAACGGAAACCTGAGGCCGTTGTTGGATCACCTGCTGCACTAGCTGCGCGTTGCCCTCTGTGGTTGTCGTACGCGGTCGCCCTACCTTTCCAGCTCGTTCATCCGTCACGTTCCCAGTCCGTTGAAATTTTTGAAACAGATCCTTTATTGTATCGCTTTTCGGTCCTTTGGTTACATTAAACCTCCGTTGAAAACTTCGTCTTGTTGCAATAACACTGTGTTCTAGGCGGTGGAATTCCAACACCAGAAAATCCTCTGTTCTAAGGAATAAACCATGTTGTCCACAGCACACTTGCACGTTGTGAACAGCACACGCTTACAGCAGAAAGACGACGTACAGAATGGCGCACCCACAGACTGCGTTGTCTTCTATATCTTTCACATCACTTGCAGCGCCATCTGTTGTTGAAAATTGTAACTACTGTAATTTCGAAAGTTTGTCCGCCTGAAAATGTACTGTTGTCCCAAGCATATTGCAACAAACGGTGTATTTCTATCGCTGCTCGTTTAGTTTTTATTGCCGTTTCAAATATACTGGTCATTTTTGAAACACCTTGTATGTCTGAGTAGAATGCAGAGATGATGTTTGAGGTGAGTTTGATGCTAAGTCATCTATACTTTGCAGTGGGCAAATGTGTATTGGGGATTTTGAAACATTACAGAATGAGTGGCTGGTAATTATAGTCCAGTGAATGAGGTTCTAACTATATAGGACAGGCATTTCAGGACACGTAAATGCCCGATGGAGAAGTCCTGCATGCGTATTCTTCAGTGTGTTGACAAAAATTCAACGAGAACGCCAAAAGCAGGCACTTAAGAGTATGAACCTGAAGCTGCGAGCTCGCTGCCTGGTTTAGAAAACTTTTGGGGGAGTGAAAGATACAGTCATATTCCTCAGTGTGGGAATATGAAAGCACTGCTCTTATTCTGATGGCGGTCTGCTGGGGTTGTAGAAGCTTTATTAAACTGTTTCTGTTGAGAAGCTAGATGTTGTGGAGATTCAAGAAAAAAAAAAGACCACAATTACGCGGAAATACATTGCGACAAAATTCAGACTTTATAACCTGAAGAGAAAAGGCTCAGAAGATATTTGTGAGAGACCATCAAAGCTAATCTACAATCAGATAAAAGGAGGAGATACACAAGAAATAACAATCAGATATGTCGACAGCTTTCGTAAACATATTTACAAAGCTAGGCAGAAAATTCTGCAGAAATTGCAGACAAGTGGTGTTATCAACACGCGAAATGTGGAGAGAAAAATTTCTTGCTAGAAATTAACGCCAAGAAAAAATTGTAATATTTTGTGACTCTGAAAGCCTTAGAATGCTTACTCAGTGTGACACAATATACGTTGATTAAACATTCAAGTGTTGCAAAACGGTTCTTTGTCATCTGTTTACAATACTCGAGGTAGTTTATAGAGATTACATTCCAATAGTTTTTTCTTTATTGAACGACAAGAAAACTCATATTAGTATGTCTTTCAAAGAGTTGTCGATAACTGTAATGATCCAGGCTTGAAATTTTCACGATCAACGTCGTTTTCAGACTTTGAAGACAGCATAATGAGAGCTGGAAGTGAAATTTGGACCGCAGTAAGAATCCAAGAATGTGATTTCATTTTTCAATCCCGAGCTGGTGAGGAAAAATACAAACATTGTGACCTGCACATAACTTTTACGCGAGAAATGAAACTGAAAGGTTTCTATCTTACGTATTTGGTTTGCCGATTTTGGATCCTGATATGGTATGTGACTGTTTTGTGTAGGATTTTATGTCAGCGATCCCTGCATCGAAAAAGCTGCAAATGTTTTGTGATTATTTAGTGCTATAATAGACAGCGAACCATCGATGCTTGTGAAACTTTCCACAGCAAATACAATAGTTCTATTACTGTAGAGAAGGCATTTGCAGATTTCTTATGGTGATGAGGCAAATTCATCTCGACTCTAAAATCGCAATAAATTCGTCAAAAGCCAAGAAAAATGAAATGAACTGTCCAGACGTAAAATTCATGATACAGCAAGTGGCAGATTTCAAACCTGGAAAAATTTCCAGATTTCATTATGTGCAATCGGTTTTCTGCAACATCAAGACAGGAATTACACAGCAAAAAAAAAGAAGAGACTTTGTAAATATATTTCAAAAGACATAAAGATTAAATACGTAAATATTGTTGGGGTGTAAATCAATACGCCTCCTTGTGATGCACCCTTGGTAACGGTAAACGAAGAGGTATTCTCAGCATGCATTTTCTTTAATGCACTTCCAGTATAAATTTGAGGGGTTAATACAGGGTGTATCATAATTATCGAATAAACGCATACAGCTGAAAGTACACGATAATAGAAGCAAAAAAGTTTCAGTAAACAAAGGAAACATACGGTCGAAAATGCGTACCTTAAGAGATACGGGCAATTTTTTATCTTCCATACTGTGAAGCAAATCTCTTCTACTGCAAGCTCTTTTTGCTTCAAGTAGAATGTATTTTCAACTGTATGCGTTTACGCTATTACTTATGATACACCCTATACTTCAGATTGCCCGGCCGGGGTGGCCGAGCGGTTGTAGACTCTACAGTCTGGAACCTGCCTCGGGCATGGATGTGTGTGCTGTCCTTAGGTCAGTTAGGTTTAAGCAGTTCTAAGTTCTAGGCACACCGGGTTGGGTTTCAGTTAGTAGCTTTCGATAACCTCTGTATCAAATATTTACAATAAACAATTTAAACCACTGCCATCCTTAATTAGTTTTACCTCGAGTGGTGGGACTTCAGTTTCATCATCTGTCAAATTCCAATCAATAGTATCCCAACATGCTATTCGCGACTCTTCACCTATGTGTTCCTGCCTCAGGTACTGTTTCCTCCTTCCCTGTGTCATACATGAGTCTATTAATCTGCTTACTGGAAACGTCACATATTTCAGCTGGTCTCGCATTATCCTCTTGGCTCCCCAACTTCACAGGGAGTTAATTTTGACGTTCACCTGGGTTAGGTGGCCTAATCGCAACCTCAGATTTTGGTTCGCTTCTCCTTTGATCACTTGATATTCCCAGATTCCATTGCTCTCTTGCCACCTCGGGAGGGCTCCTCGAGTTCGAATTACATGGCTCAAATCAATTTGGTCTATCATCAATATTCTCCATTTACCGTTTCAGTTATTATCATTATTTCGGTAGAACCGATTATTGTACTCATTGTTATTTCGTGATGAGTTACAATTTTCTCCATTTCGACCACTGTTCCGTCCTGCATCCGGTCTTCCATTACTACATTTGTTCACGTTGTTTCCATTTCCAAACCCCAGCCTATCGATGTTACTCTCTCGTTGGCTTCTAACCCTTCATTTATCATCCTCACTGAATATGAAATCAAGTTCACAGATGATTTCCTCAAAGACCTGTACATTATCTCCTCCTCTTCCTACCAACGACTGTTGATACCGTAACGGGAGTTTCATCGTACATAGACGGATCAATTCTCCATCACTATACTGACTGTCTAGGCACTGATCTTCCTTTAAGATGTTCTCAAAGAATTTTACTGGGAACTTCTCTTTCCGGTTTTCGCATAACGTCTAACGAAGCAGTTCATACTTGATCCTATTCTGCGCCTCGGGTGACCAATACCACGAGAGAACTGAAGTTTAAACTCATCATAGGACTTGCAAGTTTGTGCTATTATTCGCATTGTTTCCGCGATAGCGCCGTCTATATGAGCAAAATTAAATCTTGCTGATGTGATAAGGGCAAATGTTCTGCTAAACCCACTTGAAATTGATTTTTAAACGTTCTTTGATGCAGGGAACTTCCATCCTCTTTATAATGTTGAAACTTTCTCACAGCGAGGAATTGGTCATTGTCGAATTTCTTTGTGACACAATGTGGTGTTTGTTGTAATACACCAATCCTCTCTCCAATCATACCTACATTATTTGGGTCTGTTCGCTGTACCGCCATCGGGTATTGCAGACTTCCACTGTCCTCCAAACATGTATAACTACGTCGCAACGGTACACAGTTTTTTGCCTCAAATTGCGCCAAACGTATCGAATTATCTGTCGTTGGTAATGGTTCGCAACCTTGGCACATACTGCTGACTACAGGACCCGTATACAGTCTCGCCAGTGGCACCTGACTACGGCACGGCATGTACTGTTCCGTACAGTAGCTCGCTGCTACTTGATTCAAGTGTTGTGGTGCTGCATATTGCTCTCATAGATCCTCATCAACGTAAGCAAGTGGCAGATTTCAAACCTGGAAAAATTTCCAGATTTCATTATGTGCAATCGGTTTCCTGCAACATCAAGACAGGAATTACACAGCAAAAAAAAAAAGAAGAGACTTTGTAAATATATTTCAAAAGACATAAAGATTAAATACGTAAATATTGTTGGGGTGTAAATCAATACGCCTCCTTGTGATGCACCCTTGGTAACGGTAAACGAAGAGGTATTCTCAGCATGCATTTTCTTTAATGAAGTTTGTTTTTGAGAACATGACTTTATTCACAACTATTAGCACCTTCCATTTAATTAATACTAGACAAAAATTCGATCTGCATTTGGATTACACTTTTCTGACCCTTGTGCAGAAAGGTCTATAGCATTCTCTTGCTTTCGTTTTCAGACAACTACTATGACATGTCAAAGATCTTAGCAGTAATCCTCACACTTTCCAACCTAAGTTGAAGATCCTCATGGCACACTTATTATATCAAGTAGTTTCTAGGAGAAATTTCAGAAGATTTCTGTGTTTCATTGCTACTGTGCTAGTAAAATCCAGCTGTTTTACGGACTTTTTGCAATCCAATGCAACTTCACGTGTAAAAAGTGAAATCCCAATGTCATATTTAACATATTCATGATAAACGCGAGTAAGTTTTACAGCTTCTGCTATAAGTACATACGCTAGAAAGTTTTGCTTAACTGGAGTATTCATAAAGTTTAGACTGAAGAATGGACCGGTATGAGCGCTGTTTTGTGGACAGAGAAAGCCCGCGCGAGAGCGCTACTGATTCCACCGGCTGGCCAACCCACTCCGGCCACATCTTCCGATGCGCTGAAGGGCCGTCACCAGATGCGAAAGATACGTCTACCTGCCTCATACGGGATAAATGGGTCCCATGCTTTTCCGGACCCTTGCAGGCTCAGCAAGAACGGGTCCCATTTTTTTAACTGCGGGAGGAATGGGTCCTGCGTCCGGAGCAGGTAGCAGCAGATAATCTGGAAAGGCAGCGGCGACTCGCAGCACGTATTCGCTCGAAAGTCGACTGTGGTGGAATTTCCACCGATTCATACTTCCCAACATGTAATGCACATACCACACCATGCAAAACGAAACATATTATTTCCTAAGACTCAATAACAGAGCTTCATGTTAAAAATATGCAGAACATTATGTAGTAGGTTATTAAGAAAATACACTGAGGCAACAAAAGGTCATGGGATACCTCTAATATCATCTCGGACTTCCTTTTGCCCAGCATACTGCTGCAACTTGACGTGGCATGGACTCAACAAGTTGTTGGAAGTCACCTGCAGAAATAATGAGTCATGCTGCCTCTATAGCCGTCCATAATTGCGTCCATAAATGTTCGATGGGATTCATGACGGGCGACACATTCTCGGCGATTTGGGTGACCAGATCATTCCCTCGAGCTGTCCAGAATGTTCTTCAAACCAGTCGCGAACGGTTGTGGCCTGATGACTTGGCACATTGTCATCCATAAAAATTACATCGTTGTTTGCTGCAAATGGCCTGCAAATAGTCGAACATAACCATTTCCAGTCAATGATTGATAAAGATGAACCAGAGGACGTAGTCCATTACTTGTAAGCACAACCCACACCATTATTGTGCCACCACCAGCTTGAACAGTGACGTTGTTGACAACTTGGGTCCATGGCTTTGTGGGGCCTGCGCCACTCTCGAACGCTACCATCAGCTCTTACCAGCAGATATCAGGATGCATCAGGCCAGGTCACGGTTTTCCAGTCGTCTAGTGTCCAACCGATATGATCACGAACTTACGAGAGGCTCTGCAGGCGACGTCGTGCTGTCAGCGAAGGCCCTCGCGTCGGTCATCTGCTGCCACAACCCATTAACACCAAATGTTACCAAACTATTCTAAATAAGTTCTTCGTACGTCCCACATTGATTTCTGAGAGTGTTTCTCTCAATGCTGCTTGCATGTTAGCGCTGACAACGCTAAAAATCGCCGCTGCTCTCCGTCGTAAAGTGAAGGCCATCGGCCAGTGCATCATCCGTGGTGAGAGGTAATGCCTAAGATATCGTATTCTCGGCACATTCTTGACACTGTGGATCTCGGAATACTGAATTCCCCAAGAATTTCCGAAATTAATTGTCCCATATGTCTAGCTCCAACTACCATTCCTCGTTGAAAGTCTGTTAATTCCCGTATTGCGGCCATAATCACGTCACATCCCCCCGGCTGTGGCTAAGCCATGTCTCCGCAGTATCCTTTCTTTCAGGAGTGCTAGTTCTGCAAGGTTCGCAGGAGAGCTTCTGTAAAGTTTGGAAGGTAGGAGACGAGATACTGACAGAAGTAAAGCTGTGAGGACCGGGCGTGAGTCGTGCTTCGGTAGCTCAGATGCTGCCGGCACGGTAGCTCAGCGTGTTCGGTCAGAAGGTTAGGTGCCCTCTGTAATAAAAAAACTGAGTTAATCGATCAACAACGAACTTAAACGGATGTCTTACGACGTCCTTCCCGAGCAGATGCATCGAACAAATCTAACAAAAATGAGATTTTCCGGCATGGTAGCTCAGCGTGTTCGATCTGAGGGTTAGCTGCCCTCTGTAATAAAAAAAAAATGAGTTAATAGATCAACAACGAACTTAAACGGACGTCTTACGACGTCCGCCCCGAGCAGATGCAACGAACAAAATGAGATTGAAAAAAAAAATGGTAGAGCACTCACCCGCGAAAGTTTCGGTCGGGCACACAGTTTTAATCTGCCAGGAAGTTTCACGTCAGAAATATTTTTACATGAATCACCTGAGTACAAATGATACCGCCGCCAATGCACTGCCATTTTATAACTTGTGTACGAGATATTACAGCCATCTATGTGCATATCGCTATCCTATGACATTTGTCACTCAGTGTAAGTCATGTAAGCGAAACATTATGAGGTGTCATTCAGTTTTAATGTATAGTGTTTGATGTCTTTCTCATCAGTGTTTGAGCGCGATTTTTTTAAATTCATGTTGCCAAATTGGATCTAAGGTGTGAAAAATTTTGTAATGATAATGCACGTCACTACGATGGCGTGGTATTGTCGGGAGGCGTTACAGCGGCAGTCAACAGGTGGCACACTGAAAGAAATATTGGGGACAAGGCACTGTATGCGGTGTTTGGGTATTAAAACTAGTGGAGTGGATTCTGAAGAATGAGGAAACTTGTGTTGGAGACTCGTTAGCGCTGTCTCCAGGGCACAATTTGCTTATTCTTGTGTGATAGATTTTTGGCCGGCAAATGGCCGCATAGTGAAAGTTTTGGGACTTTGATGATTTCGCGAGTTTATCGTGACGTATAATCTTTAGGTAGTGTGGCTGTAGAGGCACTGCAAAGTTTTATAGGGAAGTGTGTTAATGTGTTATTGTGTCGTGATCTTCAGTCCAGAGACTTGTTTGATGCTGCTCTCCATGCTACTCTTTCCTGTGCCAGCTTCTTCATTTCCGAGTAACTATTACAACCTACATCCTTTTGAATCTGCTTACTGTATTCATCTCTTAGTCGTCTTGTACGGATTTTGCCCTCTACGCTTCCCTCCAGTACTGAATCGGCGATCACTTGATGCCTCAGAATGTGTCCTATCAACCGATCCCTTCCCCTAGTCAAGTTGTACCACAAATTCCTATTCTCCCAATTCTATTCAGTATCTCCTCACTATTCACGTGATGTACCTATCTAAACTACAGCATTATTCTGTAGCAGCACATTTCAAAGACTTCTATTCTCTTCTTGTCTAAACTATTTATCGTCCATGTTTCACTTCGATACATGGCTATACTCCATACAACTAGTTCCAGAAAAGACGTCCTGACACTTGAATCTATAATCGACGATAACAAATTTCTCTTCTTCAGAAACGTTTTCCTTGCCATAGCCAGTCTACATTTTATATCCTTTCTACTTCAACCAACATCAGTTATTTTGCTCCCCAAATACTACTACTTTAAGTGTCTCATTTCCTAATCTAATTTCCTCAGCTTCATCTACTTCAATTCGACTACATTCCATCATCCTCGTTTTGCTTTTGTTGATGTTCATCTTATATCCTCCTTTCAAGACACTGTCCATTCCGTTCAAGTGCTCTTCCAGGTCCTTTGCTGTCTCTGACAGAGTTACAATGCTATCGGCAAATCTCAAAGTTTTTGTTTCTTCTACATGGATTTTAATTCCCACTCCAAACTTTTCTTTTGTTTCGTTTACTGCTTGCTCAGTATAGAGATTGAATAACATCGAGGATAGGCTACAACCCTGTCTCACTCCCTTCTCGAGCACTGCTTCCCTTTCATGCCCCTCGATTCTTATAACTGCCATCAAGTTTCTGTACAAACTGTAAATAGCCTTTCGCTCCCTGTATTTTACCCCTGCCACCCTCAGAATTTGAAAGACAGTATTGCAGTCAACATTGCGAAAGCTTTCTCTAAGCCTACAATTGCTATAAACAGAGGTTTGCCTTTCCTTAACCTATGTTCAGAGATAAGTCGTAGGGACGGTATTGCCTCGCGTGTTCTCACATTTCTAAGGAATCCAAACTGATCTTCCGCGAGGTTGGCTTCTACCACTTTTTCGAGTCGTCTGTAAAGAATTCGTGTTAATATTTTGCTGCCGTGACTATTAAACTGGTAGTTCGGTAATTTTCACACCTTTCTCTGGGATTGGAATTACTATGTTCTTCTTGAAATCTGAGGGTATTTTGCCTGTCTCATACATCTTGCTCACCAGATGGTAGAGTTTTGTCATGGCTGGCTTTCCCAAGGCTATCAGTAGTTCTAATGGAACGTTGTCTACTCCCAGGGCCTTGTTTTGACTTACGTCTTTCAGTTCTCCGTCAAATTCTTCGCGCAGTATAAAATCTACCATTTAAACTTCAGCTCCGTCCTACTGGCAACGGTCTTGCCGCGGTGGATACGCCGGTTCCCGTCAGATCACCGAATTTAAGCGCTATCGGGTGAGTCCGGCGTTTGGATGGGTGACCATCCTGGTTGCCGTGCGCTTTTGTTATTTTTCAGGGTGCACTCAGCCTTGTGATGGCAATTGAGGAGCTACTCGACCGAATAGAAGCGGCTCCGGTCAAAGAAAACCATCATGACGACCGGGAGAGCGGTGTGCTGACCACACGCCCCTCCTACCCGCATCCTAATCTGAGGATGACACGGCGGTCGGATGGTCCCGATGGGCCACTTGTGGCCTGAAGACGGAGTGCTTTTTTTTTTCTTTAAGTCCTCTTCCATTTCCATAATATTGATCTCAGGTAATACGCATTTAGAATTTGCATAACTGAACAAATATTGCTCGAGATACTTTGAATCTGTTTTGGGAATTAAGCTTGCTGATAAAGTTTTGCGAAATAACTATTGTCACAAGAAATGTGGTGTTTTAGTGAATAAACAACTGAAATTCAGAGGTATTACCTGTACCACGTCCCTTATTTCTTATAAACAGCTTAAGCTACATTCTTTTATTTATGGACTCTTCCGTTACTTTCTGATTATTCAACCTTAAATACATTATTTTATTTAAAGCACAGTTAACAATTCCGCAAAGACGATGCAGACTTGTAATCTTTTAAAATAGGTACAGTTTTGCAGCAGTGTATGATCAGTCTCTAGACTACATCTGATGGGACGAAATCAGGTAAATCCAATCATACATTTAATTTCTCCTTCTAAGATACTTGCATCAAAAGAGATTGGTAGCTAGCAAACACATGGTCTTACTCTACGACTTTTACGCCCATAAGTCCTTCCACTGCTGAACTGACAATTCCTTGATGCCTCAGAATGTGTTCTATTAACGGATCTCTACTCTTAGTGAGGTAGTGCCATAAATTCCTTTCTTCATCAGTTCAATTCAATACTTCCTCGTTTGTTATTCGATCTACCCATCTAATCCTCAACATTATTCTGTAGCACCAAATTTCAGAAATTTCTGTCTTCTTCTCTGAATTGCCTATTGTCCATGTTTCACTTCCATTCAAGGCTACACTCCAGAAAATAACATTCATAAAAGATTTCCTAGCACTATAACTAATGTTAGATGTCAACGAACTTATCTTTTTTTAGAAATGCGTTTCTTGCTATTGCCATTTTATATCCTCTCTACATAGCCTGTCAATATTTATTTTGCAGAACTCATCTACAACTCTTAGTGTCTCATTTCCTAATTCGACTACATTCAATTACCCTTGTTTTACTTTTGCTAATGTGCACCTTATAACCTCTTTTCTGGGTACTATCTATTCCGTCCAGCTGCTCTTGCAAGTCTTTCGCAATCTCTAATACAATTATAATATCATCTGTAAATCTGTAAGTTTAATGTCTTCAATCGGAACTTTGATTCCCTCTCCAGATTTTCCTCTGCTTTGCTGCTTGCTCGGAGAGCAGAATGAATAACACCGGATATAGGCTACAACGCATTATCACTCCATTCTCAAAAACTGCATAAGTTTCATTTCCTTCTACTTGGCGAGAGTGTTGTACCTACATGATAAAGTGACTAGGGACGTTTGTTTCGTTTTTCTTTTTATGAGATTACAGAGACTGAACAATTGCTCAAAAATCGTTGTTACTTCACTACCACTATCAACCACTGCATTAACGACGATATTTATGACTTGAGCTTCAATTATCGAGCGTACTTCAGGAGATAAAACCATTACATCATCTTGCATCAGAACTTTCTCAATCGCGTCATAATCAAGTCGGTTTACCTTCTTAATATCAGAAATCGATCTTTGTGGTGGATGTTCATAGACGGCTTCATCTCCTCTTACATTAACTACTTACCCATTCTTTATTCGAAAAAATTATCCATAATCGCACGTGTACACTTGCACTAGGGCGTCATAATCTCCTGGGGTCTAGAGAGCCTACTATGCAGCAATGCAAGGAGTATTTCTACTATAGCCGGGAACCATCAAGCAATTCCAGTATAAATTTGAGGGGTTAATACAGGGTGTATCATAATTATGGAGTAAACGCATACAGCTGAAAGTACACGATAATAGAAGCAAAAAAGTTTCAGTAAACAAAGGAAACATAGGGGCGAAAATGCGTACCTTAAAAGATACGGGCAATTTTTTATCTTCCATACTGTGAAGCAAATCTCTTCTACTGCAAGCTCTTTTTGCTTCAAGTAGAATGTATTTTCAACTGTATGCGTTTACGCTATTACTTATGATACACCCCATACTTCAGATTGCCCGGCCGGGGTTGCCGAGCGGTTGTAGGCTCTACAGTCTGGAACCTGCCTCGGGCATGGATGTGTGTGCTGTCCTTAGGTCAGTTAGGTTTAAGCAGTTCTAAGTTCTAGGCACACCGGGTTGGGTTTCAGTTAGTAGCTTTCGATAACCTCTGTATCAAATATTTACAATAAACAATTTAAACCACTGCCATCCTTAATTAGTTTTACCTCGAGTGGTGGGACTTCAGTTTCATCATCTGTCAAATTCCAATCAATAGTATCCCAACATGCTATTCGCGACTCTTCACCTATGTGTTCCTGCCTCAGGTACTGTTTCCTCCTTCCCTGTGTCATACATGAGTCTATTAATCTGCTTACTGGAAACGTCACATATTTCAGCTGGTCTCGCATTATCCTCTTGGCTCCCCAACTTCACAGGGAGTTAATTTTGACGTTCACCTGGGTTAGGTGGCCTAATCGCAACCTCAGATTTTGGTTCGCTTCTCCTTTGATCACTTGATATTCCCAGATTCCATTGCTGTCTTTCCACCTCGGGAGGGCTCCTCGAGTTCGAATTACATGGCTCAAATCAATTTGGTCTATCATCAATATTCTCCATTTACCGTTTCAGTTATTATCATTATTTCGGTAGAACCGATTATTGTACTCATTGTTATTTCGTGATGAGTTACAATTTTCTCCATTTCGACCACTGTTCCGTCCTGCATCCGGTCTTCCATTATTACATTTGTTCACGTTGTTTCCATTTCCAAACCCCAGCCTATCGATGTTACTCTCTCGTTGGCTTTAACCCTTCATTTATCATCCTCACTGAATATGAAATCAAGTTCACAGATGATTTCCTCAAAGACCTGTACATTATCTCCTCCTCTTCCTACCAACGACTGTTGATACCGTAACGGGAGTTTCATCGTACATAGACGGATCAATTCTCCATCACTATACTGACTGTCTAGGCACTGATCTTCCTTTAAGATGTTCTCAAAGAATTTTACTGGGAACTTCTCTTTCCGGTTTTCGCATAACGTCTAACGAAGCAGTTCATACTTGATCCTATTCTGCGCCTCGGGTGACCAATACCACGAGAGAACTGAAGTTTAAACTCATCATAGGACTTGCAAGTTTGTGCTATTATTCGCATTGTTTCCGCGATAGCGCCGTCTATATGAGCAAAATTAAATCTTGCTGATGTGATAAGGGCAAATGTTCTGCTAAACCCACTTGAAATTGCTTTTTAAACGTTCTTTGACGCAGGGAACTTCCATCGTCTTTATAATGTTGAAACTTTCTCACAGCTAGGAATTGGTCATTGTCGAATTTCTTTGTGACACAATGTGGTGTTCGTTGTAATACACCAATCCTCTCTGCAATCATACCTACATTATTTGGGTCCGTTCGCTGTACCGCCATCGGTATTGCAGACTTCCACTGTCCTCCAAACATGTATAACTACGTCGCAACGGTACACAGTTTTTTGCCTCAAATTGCGCCAAACGTATCGAATTATCTGTCGTTGGTAATGGTTCGCAACCTTGGCACATACTGCTGACTACAGGACCCGTATACAGTCTCGCCAGTGGCACCTGACTACGGCACGGCATGTACTGTTCCGTACAGTAGCTCGCTGCTACTTGATTCAAGTGTTGTGGTGCTGCATATTGCTCTCATAGATCCTCATCAACGTAAGCCACACTTTGTGCATGACATGTGGGACTCTGTTGCGCTCCACTTAATTCTGTTTCTAGCTGAGGTATCATCTGTCTCTGCGCAACTGATGAATTCGTGTGCTGATTGTGGACGTTTTCTCACTTGGTACATTCGTGCACTCAGACGTACAGTCAAATTCGCTTCTATTAACTTTTGTGCTATCCTTTTCAGTCTCATTACCACCGGCGGGTGATTCCACTGCGGTCTTGACAGTGCAACTGCTCGGATCTACTGTTTATTCGGACATGACAACAGACTCCAAACACTCGCTGTCATGATCACTTCGACCTTCAACACACAGCAACAATTCTGACCTGAGCCGCTGGAATTGTTTCTTGGTTTTCGATTCTATTTTAGATCTAGTCTATCAAATCGCTTTCAAGCGGCTTTCGTCGCTCTTCTCTGTACAGTTGTCTCCTCGGTGAATTATTGTGCTCTGAGTTGTTCTTGTTACAAATGTATCTACCGGTTGGTTAACTTTTATGACACTCTGTTAAGTCTCGTCATTTAACTCCGTCATGTCTTTTGAACCGTACCTATGCCCGTTCGCATTAGTCTGTGACCAACTATTAGCGCTTCAATTATATCTAGTGTTTCTTTCGCGTACTTTCGAATTTGATTTAATTGTTTACCTAGGTTCTGTATGACCCCTTCGGTGTTCTGTATGCCCTTCTCGGTTTGTTGCCCTTGTTTCAGCACGTCCTTTTGCACGTTTTGCATGGTGTGAGTCAGATACTGACACATTGTAAACAGATTATCGAGTACGTTCGTATCTTCCCTGGTAGCCATTTGATGCAATCTTCCTCTATACTGTCTTTCCTGTGTTGTTTCATTAAGTTCGGAACTGAGCACCGTACACTCAGACTCGTTCTTTCACTCCTATATTCTGCCGGTTGGCCCGCATCTCGTGGTCGTGCGGTAGCGTTCTCGCTTCCCACGCCCGGGTTCCCGGGTTCGATTCCCGGCGGGGTCAGGGATTTTCTCTGCCTCATGATGGCTGGGTGTTGTGTGCTGTCCTTAGGTTAGTTAGGTTTAAGTGGTTCTAAGTTCTAGGAGACTGATGACCATAGATGTTAAGTCCCATAGTGCTCAGAGCCATTTGAACCATTTTTTTTGTGCCGGTTGGTTCAGTATGATTACGTGCGGTTCTACGAGTACATACTCTAACGTAGCATCATCTGCATGCACGTCTCCTTTATGCACTGCCTCTTCTTCATGTTTGTTGTCAGCCCCCTGGTGCGATTGTCTTGAAACTGTTTCTGTCTCATCATGTGACACTCTCCGTTATAAAACGTGCTGTTCACGTAAATGATCTTGATATGATTGACGATCTGTTCTATCTACCTCGTCTACTACCTGGCTTTGCCTTGATCTACGTCTATTCGCCATTTCAAATATTTCTAATGATCTCTGCGCTTCACGGCTGACTGCGCGTTAATAGTCGATCAGATCACTTAACTCTCTTCCGAAACAACATACATAGTCATGTATGAATTCTATTACCTCACGAAAATTTCGACGTTTCGAAGCAATGAAGTACTTTCAAATATTGTTGGAACAGAATCCAATACAACCCAAGGACAACGAGACAGTCACAACAACCGGCCTGAGTGGCCGAGAGGTTCTAGGCACTACAGTCTGGAACCGCGCGACCGCTACGGTCGCAGGTTCGAATCCTGCCTCGTGTATGGATGTGTGTGATGTCCTTAGGTTAGTTAGGTTTAAGTAGTTCTAAGTTCTAGGGGACTGATGACCTCAGAAGTTAAGTCCCATAGTGCTCAGAGCCATCTGAACCATTTGAACAGTCACAACACAACACATTACAACACAACACAAATAAATTTCACAGCTTCTCTAATTACTGAGTCTAATATTAAATTTATATTTTTATTGCAATTAAAAACTTAAACTATCTCAACAGTTAAGTAATATATTTACTTTCAATTTCTAGAAAGAAATTTATCTTGGGTCTAGAATAAGTTTCGAGAAACAATATTCATATACATTTAAATGGGACAATGCACTTTGTACGTGTTTATAATTCACACATTATTAAGCAAATAAGAATTCTAGCAAATGATACTGCTGATTCTATAACACTTAAATATGGTAGCAAAAGTTTTACAATTCTGACTTCTAGAACATATTATCCCTTACCTACTAATGATCAGAATAAAGCATCCTGGCAGTATTGCCGTTATCTAACGGGCCAGTGCGTGTTTGGTGTGATCTACGCCACCACCTAGCATGTAAGGAATATCCTGAAAAGGAAAATTAAATCTTAAGCCGATGAACCCACGTCCTGTCAGTTATGAAGATCCCATCCACGCCGACTGTTAGACAACACAAGAATAGCTGCCAGTGGTGTACCTAAAATATGTCAAGGAGTAAGGATATGTGTGGGGGTGGGGGGGGTGAACTCTACTTTAGAACAAATAAAAGTCTATTCCCTGTAAAAAAAATTATTACATGAATTACCATACATATTTGGATGCAGAAAGGGTAATATTAGGGAAGTCCTATAGAAACTTATAAGATCCTGTAGAAAAATAAACACAAGGAACATTACGCTGAAAATCTACTAAAAGTATTTCAATTGACGTTGCTATGTGGCAATATAAACTAAACTACTGTAGCTGGGCAATAATGTCCATCTGCCGGATCACTTCCTCAAATTTAAATCTCAAGATCACACGTGAATTACGTGGCTGATATGGGCACGAGGGAATGCGAATGATTACTCAAATCTAATGCAGCCTTGAAGTGAAAGCACGGTGGTGACTTCAACATGTAACGCCTAAGCACTGCATCATTTACCTTTCGCAGAATCCAGCGATCATGTCAGCGGCGGTCGGCTATTGCATGCATCGCCTCTCGTAACTGTTGATCTGACAAAACTAAGCTGAGCTCTTGCTGAATTTAACAGTCTAAAACAATCCTATGTTTCAGTGAAGCGGAGAACTGTATGTGTCCCTAGCTAAGACAAATAGCTTTGTACACTCGGCAAGGCTGGACGACTTACACAATGTTGCACTCAAAACTTCTCACACGAACGTCAACTATAACAGCTCTTCTTATGTACTCAACCACGGAGATACACGACAAATCCAGGACAAAATTAGGCTGAGACAGAGGTTTTTGAGTCAACGAAGTTTTCACAGAAAAATATCTCTCTCGTCGTCACCGCAGAGCATTAAGTGTTACGTGCAAACACAATACCTGCAGAAAGAGAGGGGGCCCCAATTATCTTTCCGTAGTTGACTATATTGTTGCTAACCTTCCCCACTGTAGCGCAGCTTCGCTTCTTTCCACGACTGTTATCGGCAATGAGAGTGCTTGTTATTGTTCATTATCACTTACTCGACCAATAAGAATCTTTTGACCTTTACACACTTAACAACCGAGAGCGTAGAGTTGTCAATGCTAACAGATAAGCAACACTATGTGAAATAACCGCAGAAACCAATGTGGGACATATAACGAACGCGTCCGTTAGGACATTGTGGTGAAATATGACGTTAATTGGCTATGGGAGGAGACGACCAATGCAAGTGTCTTTGCTAACGGCGTGATATCGCCTGCAGTGCCTTTCCTGGTTGAACCCTACACGACTGAGAAACTGTGACCTGGTCAGATGAATCCCGATTACAGCTGGTAAGAGCTCACGGTGGGATTCGTGGGTGGAACAGATCCCACGAAGCCATTGACTCGCGTTGTTGACAAGGCACTTTGCAAGCTAGTGGTGGCTCCATAATGGTAAATGGAATAGATTGGATCCTCTGGCCAAACTGAACCGATCATTGACTGGAAATTGTTATGACTGTCTACGTGGATACTATTTTTATGGATGATAAGGAGCCATGTCTGTGGTTGGTTTGAAGAATATTCCGAACAACTAGACCGAATGATGTGGTCATCCGGATCGCCCGATATGAATTCTATCGAACATTAATGGGACATAATCGAGATGTCAGATCGTGCACAAAATACTGCAGCAGTAACACTTTCGCAATTATGGACGCTATAGAGACAGCACGGCTCAATATTTCTGCATGGGACTTCTAGCGACTTTTTGAGTCCATGCCACGTAGAGCTGCTGCACTACTGGAAATCGGAGGTCCGACAAGCCATTAGGAGATATCCCATGACTTTTGTCACGTCAATGTAATATTCATTGTCAATAATATCTGACATTGACATTTTTGGTTGCATTTTTATTCCTATGTTTACTGTGTGTGTGTGTGTGTGTGTATGTGTGTGTGTGTGTGTGTGTGTGTGTGTGTGTGTGTGTGTGTGTGTGTACGTGTTGTCTTCTGGTTTATGCCACAGATACCAAGGTTTTAAAATTTTGTTGCACAGCACTCTCTAGTTGTATATGTGCCTTGATAATGGCAGGATGTGCACCGTTGAAGAATCGGCGGTTGTCGAAGACGTCACCCTGCTGCATTCCCGGAAGTTGTTTGAACATTTCAGACGCTGGGAGTTTCAAAGTGATAATTTTAATCATCTACACAAGTTGTACAAATTGCTACTATCACAATAACTGTTCCAACTGGCGTCCAGCAGTTGCTGTATACGCCAGTAATCCTCGCACAAAGTTTTCTCGTAGACATTCGAACAACCGTGGTGTTATTCGGACATTAGCACAGACAGCAGCAGCCTAGCTGCGGTATCAGCGGCATCTTCGTCGACCGCAACCGCTGTGGCACGAGCGGCACACAACTCCGAGAGAGGCCCACTTTCAAATCTCACGTCAGTGCGCCCAGTTGATATTTGTTGTACCGGTAGTCTAGGTGGACAATAAATACAATCAGTAATTTACAAAGAGATGTATACGGGGGATATTTGGCAGGAAAGTCCTACCGGACGCCAAATGGAAACCACAGTGAAAAGCCGATGCGGCTTTGCAGGTATGTTTTGGGCAGTGTCTCTAGTATGCCCGCCGATGTCTGCTCATATGAACTGCACAACATTGTGGCACAGACAACCAGCTGCAGACCAGCGTAGGGTATTAGCGGAAAACACAGGCAATTGTCTTACACTCTGCAACAAAGTTAATGGATAACTTTTTAGAAATCCCGTATTTGCCTCCCATTGCGATGCATAAGTTTGAAATTTGGCTCAAAGGTGCCTACAATCTTCCTCTGTAATCCACCAAAAGCCTGGTGTCCTGTGACGACGTCTTTGGGCGCAGTGATACTTCAAACAGCAAGATGTCGAAACAGGCGAAGGAAAAGTTACAGCTCAGAAATTGATGTGAGCTGTAGGACGGGTTAATGATGTAACATTGACACCAGAATCTATCACAATTCTGCGCATTGTCGCTGTGGACGTGTCACGCGATAAGAAGATCGTCAACGTCAGCCTTACCCACATTTCACCCCTTCCTTTGACGTCTCTGATCTGGAGGTCAGAACAGTGACACCCAGCGTTAAAATAACGTGGTTCCCTTATGGGTGGCAGAGTAAAACATTTCAGACAGACGGTCGCTCAGAATCGCTCGGGAAGTAGTCATGTAGTGGCAAAGGACGCCAATGAAACCACCCATTTCCCTGGTACGCTGGTTCCAGCACATTTCGCAGTCGAAAACGACAGTTCGCAGTGTGATCAGCAACAGGAGGAGATTCTTGATAACCTGTAACATTTCTGACATCCTAGAACGTTTCAGACCTTCTCTAAGGACATCGTAGGGCTGCATCCCCATTGAACTTGGTGGTATGTCGTTGGAGTGCAGTCCGACCGCAGTTTATGCTCTAGAGTACAGGATGGAACCAGTACAGATTGTTGAAAGTCATTCAACGAAATTTGAACATGCTCCGAAGCAACAAATGGTACTTACGCTTTTTCGGGTCTTCTGTCTTCCGCCTTTTGCTGTGGCGTGTTCGCACGGGAGTGTGACATTAACATGTGTCTGAACAAAACGGCAATCGGTCCCTCTGAGACCGTTTCCCCCTCCCCAGTTCAGCAACAACCTCGGTGCCACCCTCGAAACTTTAACAGCACGTTACAAATGTACCTGTTAGAAACTATGACGGCTGCTTTAGCACCGTCCCAAGGGCTGACGAAAGAGTTGCCTAACCCTCAGGCGCTAGAGCACGCACCAGGCTGCTTTGGTGTCAAAATTTCAGAAGATACATTTCTTACGTGTTCAACGAAGGTGCGTGGGTGGCACCGAAGGTGTCGCCTAAATAGGGGGAGGGAGGAGGGGGAGGGTCGTAGACAGAACTTTTGTCACATTATTCATACACATGTTAACGTTGTAAAATGATCATGTTCAATAGTGATGCAAACTCACAAAGTCCGCAGAGAGCAGAGAAGGGTGTCAACAGTATCACAGGTTGTCATGAACACCTTCCTGCTGTTGATAGCACTGTGAACTGTCGTTTTCGACTGCAAAATGTGTGGGAATGGACCCCACAAGGAAAGGGGTGATTTCATTGGTGACCTTTGCCACCCCATGAGGCCTTTTCGGGTCGATTCTGAGCGACGGTGGACCTTAAATGTATTCCTCGGCTACGCATAAGAAAACCGCGTGATTTCAACGCTGGGTGTCACGGTTCTGACCTCCATCGCTGAGATGTCAAACGAAGGCGTGAAATGTGGGTAAGATGGACCATAACGACCTTTGCATCGAGTTACACGTCCGAGGTGGCGTTGGGCAGAGTTATGGTGGAATCTGATGTCAATACGACATCATTAACCAGCATTACAACTCATACGAACTTCTGCGGTGTAGCTTTTTCTTTGCATGTTTCGACATCTTACTGTTGAAACCTCGCCAAGCCCAAGGGTGACGTCGCAGGGCACCACGTTTTGCACCATTACAGAGAAATGTTGTAGGCACCATTGAACCAAATTTCAAAACTATGCATAGCAGTGGGAGGCAAATACGGTGTTTCGAAGAAGTGATTCTTTAATTCTGTGCTAGCAGGTGTGGCCGAGCGGTTCTAAGCGCTACAGTCTGGAACCGCGCGACCGCTACGGTCTTAGGTTCGAATCCTGCCTCGGGCATGGATGTGTGTTATGTCCTTAGGTTGGTTAGGTTTAAGTAGTTCTAAGTTCTAGGGGACTGATGACCTCAGAAGTTAAGTCCCATAGTGCTCAGAGCAATTTGAACCATTTAATTCTGTTGCGCAATGTATAACGAGGCTATTAGAAAGTAGGTAGAACGAATTCTGTTGCGCATTTTGTTACGAGGGCATTGGAAAGTTGGTACAACGCTACGTCAAATGTCTAAGTAAGAGTGACGACTATGTAGAGAAGTAGCTGGAAGGTGTACTACTTGTTGAAAAATAAACGTTTTTGATTTTCGCTGTGATTTCCATTTCGCAATCTATCGAACCTTACTTTCCGAATAATCCTCGTACATAACTTTGAAGAGGTGTAGGCTCTTCTGAGATGCTGAGTAATATACAGTGATGGTAATGTTCTTGATGGAACCAAGTAGTCTTGAATACTGATACACTTTTATAAGTCTCTGAATATTAGCAATGTTTCGTTGTATCGTGCTACAAAAATTTATTGACCTCACTGCAGTCTTCGGTACTAATGTTGGTTAATCTATGATGCACTGAATCTGGGGCGAAGCTCTGCGTGCGGCTGCTTAAAAGGACGCGCTGCCCAAACAAAGGCAAGCGCATGATTTTAGCGCCATGTGGTAGCTCTTGTACAACGCAGCTAGCTCTTTATTCGCACGAAGTAATGGCCGCTATCGACAGGGGATCTCAAGTTGATTTCGTGTTTCTAGATTTCCGGAAAGCTTTTGACACCGTTCCTCACAAGCGACTTTTAATCAAGCTGCGGAGCTATGGGGTATCGTCTCAGTTGTGCGACTGGATTCGTGATTTCCTGTCAGGAAGGTCGCAGTTCGTAGTAATAGACGGCAAATCATCGAGTAAAACTGAAGTGATATCAGGTGTTCCCCAGGGAAGCGTCCTGGGACCTCTACTGTTCCTGATCTATATAAATGACCTGGGTGACAATCTGAGCAGTTCTCTTAGACTGTTCGCAGATGATGCTTTAATTTGCCGTCTAGTAAGGTCATCCGAAGACCAGTATCAGCTGTAAAGCGATTTAGAAAAGATTGCTGTATGGTGTGTCAGGTGGCAGTTGATGCTAAATAACGAAAAGTGTGAGATGATCCACATGAGTTCCAAAAGAAATCCGTTGGAATTCGATTACTCGATAAATAGTACAATTCTCAAGGCTGTCAATTCAACTAAGTACCTGGGTGTTAAAATTACGAACAACTTCAGTTGGAAGGACCACATAGATAATATTGTCGGGAAGGCGAGCCAAAGGTTGCGTTTCATTGGCAGGACACTTAGAAGATGCAACAAGTCCACTAAAGAGACAGCTTACACTACACTCGTTCGTCCTCTGTTAGAATATTGCTGCGCGGTGTGGGATCCTTACCAGGTGGGATTGACGGAGGACATCGAAAGGGTGCAAAAAAGGGCAGCTCGTTTTGTATTATCGCGTTATAGGGGAGAGAGTGTGGCAGATATGATACGCGAGTTGGGATGGAAGTCATTACAGCATAGACGTTTTTCGTCGCGGCGAGACCTTTTTACGAAATTTCAGTCACCAACTTTCTCTTCCGAATGCGAAAATATTTTGTTGAGCCCAACCTACATAGGTAGGAATGATCAGCAAAATAAAATAAGAGAAATCAGAGCTCGAACAGAAAGGTTTAGGTGTTCGTTTTTCCCGCTCGCTGTTCGGGAGTGGAATACTAGAGAGATAGTATGATTGTGGTTCGATGAACCCTCTGCCAAGCACTTAAATGTGAATTGCAGAGTAGTCATGTAGATGTAGATGTAGATGTAGCATGTAAGCGTGGCGCCACACGACAGAAAAGAGCGAGCGATGGAAGAGCGATGCTCGGCCGGCGGCACGCTGGTTAGATATTTAAAAGTTTCATCTCCCACGTAGCTGTGAACGGCGCCCTGAGCGCTGAGTGCTGTCTACGATGATGCCATCAACACCACAGCAGCTAGGGTATCGTATTATCGCTCCAATCGTACAAGGCTAGACTATTGGCGCAGGAACTAGGAGCTGACTCGCAACGTAAATTCTTTAACATATTGCACACCTTCGCAGATGGATTTGGGAAGGCGGGAGTGGTAGTGGTAGCACGAGTACCAGTTACCGTAACATAAAGTGTACTGCATAGTATAGATGTAGATGTAGATGAAGAGATCAACAATCATTCTGAAGCACGAGTGTAAGTTATAATATTCGTAATGACAGAGACGATTACGACGTGCTTCTAACATGAAGAGATTGCTTTTGAATGTAGAAGTGTCCTAAGATCACAAAATACATCTGTTTGCGCAGCAGATATGAAAGAGTTAACAAACTAACTGACATATACTGTAAGGAAGAAAAAAAAAAAGAAAAAAGAAGAAAATAATGCATAACGAAGCAATCATCCGTATGGAACGTGTTAATATGAGACCAATAATTATGCCCCGTTCGGACTCACTCACGTGATAATATTGCTCTCTTTGGTGTTAGTGAAGCATACCGGCACTTTCTTGCACTTTTACGCTTCGTTGTCGGCTCTGTGGTGTAACACTGGCCTGTCTGGGCACACAAAGTCAGGCGCAGTTGGGTCTACGTGCACGCTGTCTCTCTAAAATGTTGATCACTCATTACTGTTTCGCTATGCTATAAGTCCTCCGGATTTTGAGTGATTGAAACCATTCCTTCTGGGCGTCGCAATATTGGCAAACACTAGTGTAGCATAAGTGGTATCCTATCTTAAATGTCTTATTTCCTAATCTAATTCCTTCAATGTTGCCGTATTTCATGCGTTTGCATTCGCTTAACCCTCTTTTACTTTCTTTGATATTCATTTTGCAATCTATTTTCAAGGCTGTTTGTCCGATGCAGAGCACATTCGAGTCAATTTTATCAAAAAATTTCTTTAAATCTACGAATGCTATAAAAATAAGTCTATCTTCTAGCTATGTCGTAGGCTCAATATTTCTTCATGTGTTCCTACATTTCTCTGCACTTCAAACTGATTTTCCATATCTTCTATCCAGTCACTCGTTGACTAGTCTGGTGTGGCAGTAGATGAAAGCAAAAGGAAAGTCGACGTTTTCAATTCCACGTTTAGGAGATAATTTACGCGGGAGAATCATACAAACATACCATCGCTTGACCATCGCACAAACCTCCGTATGGACGACATAGCCATAGGAATTTCTGGTATAGAGGGTCAAACGGAAATAGTTGGAAACAAATACGTCACCAGATCCGGATGGAATCCCAGTCCGGTTTTACAAACAGCACTCTTTCGCATTGGCCCTTACCTATCGTGAATCTCTTTCCCAGTGCAAGGTCTCCAGAGACTGGAGAAAAGCGCAGGTGACACCTGTATACCAGTTGTCTTTCTTATGGATCGTCGAGAACATTTTCTTTGATGTGACTCTGAGCACTATGGGACTTAACATCTCTGATCATTAGTCCCCTAGAACTTAGAACTACTTAAACCTCACTAACCTAAGGACATCACACACATCCATGCCCGAGGCAGGATTCGAACCTGATACCGTAGCAGCTGCGCGGTTCCGGACTGAGCGCCTAGAACCGCGAGACCACCGCGGCCGGCTTTTCTTTGATGTTTTGGCAGATATTTGCAATGTGTTTTTGCAACGTGTAGCTGGAATCAGCCCATACAAATACGGCTCATCAGGTCTTTCACAAGACTTCCAGAGTCGGCGGAAAGCGTCGGTAAGATCCCCATTGATCCGCCTCATTAGCGAAGTGGTCAATACATGTGACCTAGGTTCGACTGCCGGCCGGGTCGGTGATTTTTTCCGCTAGGGGACTGGGTATTGTGTTATCCTCATAATCATTTTATTATCATCGACACACAACTCGGTGGCAGAACTTACCCAGGTGGGGCTCCCGGCCATTAGTGCCATAAGATGATGATTTTTAAATCGGAATTTTACGTCCCCTTTCGACATAGCGGTCTCAAATTACTCCAGTGCTTTATTTGTTTTATTGATATGGGTTAACAGGAACAGTAAAACACGAAGAATAATCATTACTCTAGAAACGATTGAGCAGCGCTTCTGCACGGCTGGTGTGGGCCAGGGCGGTTCTGTCGTTGCTGGAGTACAGGCTATTCTTCGTGTTTTACTGTCCCTGTTAATACATTTTGATAAAACAAATTTCGCACTAGACTAATTTGGGACCGCGGACACCTGAAATTCCACTTTAGAAATCATTTGGTTGACAGTGGGAAATAAACCGACGCTTTCCATCGACGTTGGGCATCGCACGAAAGAAGTGATGAGTAGCATTTGTTTGGGCTGACTCTAACTAAACGTTGCCAAAAATAACTTGCAAATAGCTGCCGAAAAACCAGAGAAAATGGAGGAGGAGGAGAAGGAGAGTGTTTAACGTCCCGTCGAGAACGAGGTCATTAGAGATGGAGCACGAGCTCGGATTATGGAAGGATGGAGAAGAAAATCGGCCTTGCCCTTTTAAAGGAACCATCCAAGCATTTGCCTGAAGCGATTGAGGGAAATCACAGGAAACTTAAATCAGGATGGCCTGACGCGGGTTTGAAGCGTCGTCATCCTGAATGAGAGTCCAGTGTGCTAACCACTGCGCCACCTTGCTCGGAACTACAGAAAATGCGCCTGAAGACTCTCAGGAGAGACACCTTCCATAAGAACGGTAAAAGAACGGACCCGCAAAATTACAGACCAGTATTCTTAACATCGCCTTGCTGGAAAATTCTTGAACATATTCTCATAAATACCGTGATACGGAAAATCTTCTGTCCACGAATCAACATGGGTTTAGAACGCATTACTCTTGCGATAGTCAGCTTGCCCTTTCCTCACATGACATGGTGCGAACTATGGATGAAAGGTAATAGGCAGATTCCATATTTCTAGACTTCTGAAAAGCAGTGGTGCCCCAGTGCAGACTGATAACAAAGACACAAGCATATGGAAAAGGTTCCCAGATATATATGAGTGGCTCGAAGAACCCGGTACGTTGTCCTCGGAGACGACTGTTCATCGTAGATAAGGGTATTGCCAGGATTGCCCCAGAGAAGTGTGACAGGACCGTCATTACTTTCTGTACACATAAATTGTGTGACGGACAGGGTGGGCAGCAACCTGCAGGGCTGTTTGCTGATGGTGCTGTGGTGTATGGGAAGGTGTCGTCGTTGAGTGATCGGAGAAGGACACAAGACAACTTAGACAAAATTTCTAATCTGTGCAATGAGCTGCAGCGAGCTGTCAATGTAGAAAAATGTAAGTTAATGCAGATGAGTAGGAAAAACAAACACTTAATGTTCAAAAACAGCAATAGCAGCGATATGAAGTGGAACGAGCATGTGAAGCTTGTGATAGGGAAGGCGAATGGACGACTTCGGTTTATTGGGAGAATTTTAGGAAAGTGTGGTTCATCAGCAAAGGAGACCGCATATAGGACGCCACAGCGACCTATTCCTAAGTACTATTCGAGTGTTCGTAATACGCGCCAGGTCATACTAAAGGAAGACATCGAAGCAATTCTAAGATGGGCCGCTATTTTTATTACCGGTAGGTTCGAACAACATGGGAGTATGACGGAGACGCTTCGGGAATTCCTATGGGAATCCCTGGAGAGATTTTCGAGGAACACCGATTAGAAAATTTAGAGAACCGCATTTGAAGCTGCCTGCAGAAAGATTGTACCATCACCAACACACATTTCGCATAAGGACTACGAAGATTAGAGAAATTAGGGGTCGTACGAAGGCATATGCACAGTCGTTTTTCCCTTTGCGAGAGGAACATGAAAGAAAATGATTAGTAGCGGTACAGGGTACACTACGTAACGCACAGTACGGCGGCTTGCGGAGTGTGTAAGTATTTGTTGTACGTAGATCTACATCTTCATTTTCGACGAGTTCAGCTTTTACGTCTTTCCATTCTTCGGTAAATATTTCGTGTTAGTATTTTGCAACCATGATTTGTTAAACCGATAGCACTCACACTTGACAGCAGCAGATCGGGTAAAGTAGGTGGATGGGGGGAGGGTGTATTTCGCTTGTCTCATAGGTCATTCTTATTCCTGGCTTGAGTTATTAATATTCATACAGCTACATCTCTTTTTACCAAAAGTTTCTTTGTTTTTACTATAGGCGTTACCTATTTTGCCATACTCACACGCTTCTGAAGGTTTGCATTTTCCCACTAGCCATTCCTGCTTTCCAATTTTTCACTTTCTGTCACTCTCGTTTCTTAGACATACGTGTTTCTCTTCTGTTTCATTTGCGTAGTCCGCAGCTCGTGGTCTTGCGGTAGCGTTCTCGCTTCCCACGCCCGGGTTCGATTCCCGGCGGGGTTAGGGATTTTCTCTGCCTCGTGATGACTGGGTGTTGTGTGTTCTTCATCATTATTTGATCATCATTGACTCGCAACTCTCCGAAGTGGCGTAATCTAAAAAGGATTTGCAATACGGCGGCCGAACTTCCCCGCAATGGGCCTCCCGGTCAACAGTTCCATACGATCATTTCATTTGCCGAAATCTTGTATTTTCTCCTCTCGTTGATTAAATTCAATGTATCGTGTGTTATGCAATGGTTTCTACTGGGTCTTGTCATCTTGCCAATTTTATCATCTGCTGTCATAACTATTTTATTTCTTAAAGCTATTCATTCTCCTCCTCTTTTATTCCTTTTGGCTGTTTCTGTCATTCGTATACTGATGCTCCTTCTGAAACTCTCAACAACGAGTGATCCTTTCAATTTACTCAGGTCCCATCACTTTACTTTCCTACCTTTCTACAACTTCTTCGGTTTTAATTTGTAGTCCATAACCAATAAACCATTATCAGAGACCACATCTGCCTCTGGAAATGTTTTATAGTTTAAAACCTGATTTCGCATTGCTATAATTATGGAATCATTCTGACACCTTCCGATGTCTCCTGGTCTCTTTCACGTATTCAACTTTCTTTCATGATTATCAGCTGTTGGCAACGATTACATTGTGCTTTATGCACAACTAGCGACCCACCCCGTCTTCGCACGGGTAGTGCTAAGTGTCGTGTCTGGCGTAGCGGTAATTTTTTAAGGGCCACTGCGTAAGGTTATGATTAAAAATAAGAGAACAACGTTAGGTAACTGAATAGGATCACTTTCATATAAATTAAACGATTTAAGCAGCACACGCCACCTGCTGGCGTACTACAGCGTCTAAAGTCGTGAGCAGACAGCCCGACCGCAACCTGCTAACAATGTGAGTCTTGTATCAAAGGCCCCGCAGCTGCCCATTTATCGACCGGACGGTTGCGCCTTTGCGCCGCGAGTATCATAAAGACTAATGCAGTTCCTGAGAGTAACCTTGACACACAGACAGAAGAACATGACGGAGGACTGGAATTCATCAAAGTACAGCCAATTCGCACCAAATACACTGAGGAAAATCGCCACACCAGGAAGGAACTGTGTGGCGTAAACGAAAGTTGGTAGATGTGTTTCTACATCTAAAGGATGATATGTATTCACATTTCTCGCCAGTAGCATTAGAATAGTTCCACTAGTGCCAGTATGAAGCTGCAGATCAAGTTTGCTTTAAAAACACTCTGTAAAGGTCGTGGGTGTTAGTTACCTCTGACAGTGGACGTGGTGAGTTGATGTTAGTCAAGAATGCCTTTAAGGTGACAAAGACGCCATTATCAACACCTCACGGTGTTTGAACGCGATTGTGCATTATTGCAGAAAGAATTAGCACGTATGTAGTCACTGTACATGACTGCTGGCAGCGGTGTTCACGAGAATGTGCGGTGGTCGCGAGAATGTACGACAGCAATAAGACAGAACTTCGGACAGCCACGTGGCACTACCGAGAGGGAAGACAGTCGTGTTCGACGTATGGCTCTGGCGCATCGTACTGCATCTGCAGCAGCAACATGTGCAGCAGTTGGCACTGTAGTGACACAACGAACTGTTACAAATGGTTACTTCAAGGACAGCTCCGAGCCACATATCCTGTAGCGTGTATTCCACTGACCCCAAACCACCAGTGCAGCAAAGATAACACGTGAGTGCTATATCGATAGGCGCTGCTGCTGCCGCTGACTGGCAGACAAAGCAGCAACTCAGTGACAACAGAAATTGAAACTAACATAACGAGATGGAAACACGAAAAAAACAGGATGTAAAATAAGAGATGGCACGAGTGCGAGCCACTCACGGCTCACTTATATTGTCCTGGCTGTGCTCTATAAGGGTATACATACCTTACTGTTATATTGTCCCGGCTGTGCTCAATAAGGGTATACTTGTCTAACTGCTCCAAGCCTGCAAACACTGACATGAAACATGAATAAAAATAGAGGAATAAAGGAGAAAACAAAGAAAAGTGTTGGGAGATGTAGCTCGCACTTCTTCGAGTGCATCTCCCATCCACTGGCCCCAATAGGCTAGTACACCGCACTACTCCTAAACAGGATGTCTTGAGGTGTCAGTCACGCCGAATGTCGGCTGTGCTCCAAATGAGGACGAGGAGATCTTAAATCACAATGTGTAACTAATTAGCAAATAGTCAGCGGTAGTATGGCGTTCGCTCATGCGCGGTGTGAACATCCTGAAAATGGTACGAAAAGTCGAGCTTGGAGTGCGCCCTGTCGCTGAAGAGGTATGAAATCGTCACGCCGTTGACCCATATGATAGAGTGGTGCATGGTAAGTGGAAAATGTCTGTTCTTCGGGAGGAGAAAGAATTGCGGCCTGACAGTCGTTGGCAGGGCGGGGAAGTAACATGTCAGTATCTGTTGCATGAGTTGACAGACATCGTGTGTCAACGGATATGTGAGACGATACTCATCAGTATCCTTCCTCTGGCAGCTAGTACATAACGGTGATTCGGCCAGTCCATTAAGGTGAAGTCGCTGGTTTTACTGGTATTTACCATTAATGACATGGTACCAAACAGCTCGTGCATCGGTTGTAAGGAAGGACACATGAATGTTCTTCCACACTCTCGTCTAACGGATATCTAGGCGATAGTTTTCCAACGTATTGTCGGGGTTTCGTTGCTGAAACAACTTCTAAAAGCTTTTCGTTCGTTGTGTGCGCGTGTTCAGAAGGGCATCATCTACGTAGATGAATTGGACAACATAGGTCGATATGTGGGGACATTTTGGGCCAACACGAGCCACATTGACAGGCGAAATATGGAAGGCTGGCATAAGAACCTCCAACAGGCTTCGCGTAGGAGCCGTGATAATCTCGCATCAACACTTTGTCATAGTAGTTAAGTATAAAGCGGATGTCCTGGCTCTAACATGGACGGGACCGCATCCTCCTGCTGAAGTGGGGAGGGTAACGATGTCGTAGTGTCGTAGCGGTCATTAAACATGGTTCCTGCCAATGCGAAGTACCCTAAAGCCTCGTGGAATTATCATCGTAGGACCATTGATAGAGGAAAGATTTAAAGATTTGGGCAACGTGTACCATCTTGGGCGCAACATAGGTGTTGACGTTGCCCATTCGCTGGAGTGGATTCAGACCGTGGTGAAGGTTGTGTTGAATGTCGGTTCATGTCGTCTGAAGCAAACAGTAATAGGCACACGCCACCATACGGTGAGTAAATCCAGTACATGTGATACACAGGTAACGAAAGTTGTCCACTGTGGGCAGTGGCAGTGCCCCTTCGTCTTGAAGACCACGACCAATGTTCAAATCTCTGATTTGTTCACATTGAGGATACTTCTTCCATATTGTCAGATCCATGCACTGGTGTTATGTATTTCAGTAGATGTACGTGCCGGAAGCAGGAGTCTGCGTTGAGTACAGTAAGCAGTCGAAAGTTTGTGGTCTCCGGACCACGGGACGGTTTATGTACCAGAATTAAAATGCTGCCCTCAAAGGCCGTTGGCACGTGGATGATGGAAGTGAACAGCTACTGGAACTTTTCGGCCTGCTGCGGAACGCCCGGCAGAATTCAACCGGAAGGCCATTTCTTCGTCGCGTCTTTGGCGATAGCGTCCGCAACCTCGTCTTTAGCAATTGCCGCCGCTAAGAATGTCGCCTTGTTAGGTTCGACAGTACATGTAACATGTCGGAGAACGTTCTCAGATGCCACATTGTCAGTGGGTCTGTCGTCATAAAATTGTCGATAGTGATCAGCAAAGGTGGAGACAATAGTCACCTGTGTACTGATATGGCTACCGTCTTGCTTGAGGAGGGTGGTAATAAGCTGTTTACAACGATAACGATGGTCAAAAGCGGTATGGAGCATAGATGGTGTTTCCTCGGGCGCGATATCCTGTCTGCGTGATCTCACCAGCATATCCTGTAGCTTATTGCGTGTCAGCGAAAGGAGCTTGGTCTTAATGCGTTGTCGTTCCCTGTGCGTTTCGGGTGATGGAGATTGTTTGACGAGTTCCCGTAGCTCGGTGTAATAATAACTCACGGTATTGCGCTACCACGCCGCCGATTTTTTCTCGCATCCGACCAACTGTCTCGTGATCACTGGTCTTGCGCAGTTTAGCCACATCAGTGTAGAAGGATACCAGGGAAGGCAGCGCTCACAGGAAGTTCCCGTGGCTGTGACGCGCTGTCGACAAATTGGGTCTTGGAGGAGGATGTGTTAAGCTTCCACGTTCCACGACTACGCCAGACTGACTGGTGGAAGTAGGAGGGAGCTGATGAGCGAGCAATGATCGGAAAAGGCGAGTAGCCACATGCGATGTGCGATGTATGCTGATTGCAGACTTATTTGTAAGAAGAGTGTGGTCGAGGGCATCGCCATGGATCTTCTCCCATGCGCCAATAAGTCGGAGTTCTCCCACCACTGTACGTAGGTCTGGGCACGGTGAGTAGCCAAGATATTTGTCTTTCGGATGCAATACGCAATTAAAGTAGCATCCAACTACAGTGTGGTCAACACGAGAAATCAATAGGGGGGGGGGGGGGGGCTTGTTTACAGAGTAAAAAAACAGAACGGTGACGTGATTGGACGTGCCCAGTGGCGTATATAGATTGATGATAATCCGAATACCTCTTGGAGGTAGATCACCACCCCACACCCGGCCTGATCACCAGATCAGATACACCACTAGATTCACTAGACTGCCAAGCCCAACTTCGGCTCAGACCTTGAAGAGATACCTACCATTTAACATGGAATCAGAACCACGTTACGCTTCTCGCGAATGTCCACAGCACTGAGAGGTGAATGCTGCGTTGTTCTCTGGAGTTCGGTAGCTGTACCGCTAAATGGCAATGCCATCTTTTTCACAGCGGCGGCAGATTTTAATTCGTCATAGTTCAGCCAATTTATACAAAACATTTATATATGTATATACACTATCTTCCTCACGAATCAAACTATCTATTAACTAAAACTGGATCAGAAGCGGTATAGTAGTTCCTAAGATTAGGCCGAACGTACAGACAGAAGCGAGCAGCGGACCTCAATTTATGTATATAGAGAAGATTCTACCTATTCCCAGTGTCATTCATGCTCTATATCGAGTAAACTGAACGAAACAAAGAAGAAACTTCAAAATGGAATTAAATCGCAGGGAGAAAACGAATAAAACTTAGGGGTTAGCTGATGAGTATTAAAAAGAGCTTATAAAAGTAATATCAACACACGGAAAAGAGTTGTAGCGTCTAGTAGTCGAATTAAATCGTAGTAAGCTCAGGGAATTAGTTTAGGAAATGAGGCACTAAAAGTAGTAGATGAGTTTTGTTATTTGGGCAGCAAAATAACTGAGCATGTCTCTAGTAGAGAGGATATAAAAGTTAGACTGAGGAAAGCAGAAAATGTATATCTGAAACACAGAAATTTGTTTGACATTGAAATCAAATCTAAAAGTTGGGAAGATAATCATCTGAAGTGTAGCCTCGTACGGACGTAAAGCGTGGACCTCAGATTCTTCATGCAAGAAGGGAATAGAAGCTTTTGAAATGTCGTGCCGGTGTTACAGGAGAATGCTGTAGATTAGACCGGTACATTGAATAAAGAACGAGGAGTTACTGAATTGAACCAGAAAGGAAGGACAACTGTGGCACAACTGGATTAATGGGATGTAAGTTGCAGTAGTTATGCTGAGGTGTAAAAGCTTACACAGGATGGTGTAGTGTATAGCGCTGGAGAGCTGCATTTAACCATACTTCGGTCTGAAGACTACAACACAACACTGGATAACACCCATAATAAGTATCTATATTTTATAGTGGCAAACAGTCATATAACATTAGAAATGAAAATGTTTTTATTGCTTATATTACGCATTCAGGATTTCTGTTCGTAATGTGGAGTCTCATATGCTTAAAATAAAATTTAAAGAAACGCATCCAAGCTTAAAGTACTGTAGCAGTCTGTTTGCTGTAGCAGATGTCTGTTCTTTGTTTAGCAGCAGCTGGGTAGATTCAACAGATCTAGCAAATTCATTACAACGACACTGAAGTCATCGTTTACAACGTTATCTGTATAAATCGTCACAAAACGTGCAACTCTTCATAGATCATGAAGAAGCGGTGTCTGACGTTGAATGGACGCATTCTTTCCTTGTGACTTTGAAATGGTGATACTGAATTTGCAGCATCAGGTGAATCTAACTATTTGTAGACAAACAAAGATAAACATTAGCACTAGTAAACAGATTGCTACAATAGATTCAGTTATCATAAGTTTTTTTATTTATTTTTTACAGCATACAGACGTTAGCCTAGTTCCATTTTTTTAATCAAGTTGTTCCGCGAACCCATTTACTCGCGAACTACATCTCAAAAAAATACGTGTAATAATCTTTGACTACTCCACGGTGTACAGACATCTTTGATTCAACATGCGGGCGAGTGACAGTAATGCCGTTAGATGTTCCTTGTACGGCCACTGAGAAGGTGGTCCCTCCATCGGTCTCCTCGGAATACGAAAAAACATTTTGTTGACACCAACCTACATAGGTAGAAATGATCACTGTACTAAAATAAGAGAAATCACAGCTCGCACGGAAAGATTTAAGTGTTCGTTTTTTCCGCGCGCTGTTAGAGTGAGAAAGTGGTTCTATGAGACCTTACTAGGCACTCAAGTGTGAATTACTGATTAGTTATGTAGATGTAGAAGGGGCTGGTAGTGCAAAAGAAAAACATGTGGTCGGCCGGAGGGGCCGAGCGGTTCTAGGCGCTTTAGTCTGGAACCGCACGACCGCTACGTCGCAGGTTCGAATCCTGCCTCGGGCGTGGACGTGTGTGATGTCCTTAGGTTAGTTGGGTTTAAGTAGTTCTATGTTCTAGGGGACTGATGACCTCAGCTGTTAAGTGCCAAAGTGCTCAGAGCCATTTGAACTATTTTTGAAAAACATATGTGGTTGGGATAGTGTTACTGTAACGACTGAGGTGGAAGGAAGGACGCAGACCCTGATGGCCTCGTGCACATTTTTGCAGCGATGAGACCTAGCTATGCTGTGTGTGCGAAATGCATTGATGCAGTTAATTTTTACTATCTTTCACAGTTGTTACTTAATTCCCGATAATTCTCCAGGGTTTCCATTTATGTAATATTTCGTGCCGATTGTAATTTTAAATGGAATAGGTACTTGTAGATTCTCTGAATGGGGTTGCACGCGGCGACCACATGGGCGTGTGTATCCATTCGATGTTTGCCCATCCCTACCATTATCTGGTCTAACTAACCTGCCTCAAATGGAAATGACAATAAATTCTCGTTTGCAGACGATATTTTGTGAGTATGGCTGGTAGGCTTTACGCCTAGATGTTTCGTGACATTCTTTTGTTTGGTGTAGTCGGTGACCGCATGAATAGTAAGTCTGCTTTTCCTTTGTACACCGCCACACGTGTTTTCTTTGTATATATGATTAGAAACTTGTTGCTGATGCGGTTTTATTTATGTTTTTCTTGTTATTTCTCTCAAGAGACTAAATTTTTGTATCATCAATTGAATTTTGCCCAGTGGACTAATTTATAGTAAACTGCGATAGTTCATATACTGGTTGGTAGGAGCACGATCAGTACCCACACATGTAATTCCATGATTGAATATATTGATGTGCAAAAATTTCTGCTCACAAGTGATTTTCACAGAAACATGGTAACATCTCATCCATCCCCATTACTACCGACCATCAGAAGCCTATGGCAGGTCCTGTATATTCTATTAAATCCACTTGCTTCTTAATCCTCTCCATGCTACAACTTCTGCAACAGCAAAGCTATTTTTTCAGTGTTTTATAGTTAAATTCAGAAAGCTGTGACCACGATCAGCTCAAACCTTTGTATGTGAATCAGGAGTGGAATCCAGTTATCCACCTTTGGAGACAGACAAATGTTTATCATTGCATCAAGGTTTTTGGGCTTCTATATATACATCTACGTGACTGCTCTGCAATTCACGCTTGAGTGCCTAGCAAAAGGTTCATCGAACCACTTTCATATTACTGCTCTATCATGCCACTCAAATCTGTCTGCGCGAGTTCTGATTTCTCCTATTGTATGTTGTTGTTGTTGTGGTCTTCAGTCCTGAAACTGGTTTGATGCAGCTCTCCATGCTACTCTATCCTGTGCAAGCTTCTTCATCTCTCAGTACCTACTGCAACCTACATCCTTCTGAATCTGCTTAGTGTAATCATCTCTTGGTCTCCCTCTACGATTTTTACCCTCCACGCTGCCCTCCAATACTAAATTGGTGATGCCTTGATGCCTCAGAACATGTCCTACCAACCGACCCCTTCTTCTGGTCAAGTTGTGCCACAAACTTCTCTTCACCCCAAACCGATACAATACTTCCTCATTAGTTATGTGATCTACCCATCTAATCTTCAGCATTCTTCTGTAGCACCACATTTCGAAAGCTTCTATTCTCTTCTTGTCCAAACTACTTATCGTCCATGATTCACTACCATACATGGCTACACTCCATACAAATACTTTCAGAAATGACTTCCTGACACTTAAATCTATACTCGATGTTAACAAACTTCTCTTCTTCAGAAACGCTTTCCTTGCCATTGCCAGTCTACATTTTATATCCTCTCTACTTCGACCATTATCAGTTATTTTGCTTCCCAAATAGCAAAACTCCTTTACTACTTTAAGTGTCTCACTTCCTAATCTAATTCCCTCTGCATCACCCGACTTAATTCGACTACATTCCATTATCCTCGTTTTGCTTTTGTTGATGGTCATCTTATATCCTCCTTTCAAGACACTATCCATTCCGTTCAACTGCTCTTCCAAGTCCTTTGCTGTCTCTGACAGAATTACGATGTCATCGGCCAACCTCAAAGTTTTTATTTCTTCTCCATGGGCTTTAATACCTACTCCGAATTTTTCTTTTGTTTCCTTCACTGCTTGCTCAATATACAGATTCAATAACATCAGGGATAGACTACAGCCCTGTCTCACTCCCTTCCCAACCACTGCTTCCCTTTCATGTCCCTCGACTCTTATAACTGCCATCTGGTTTCTGTACAAATTGTAAATAGCCTTTCGCTCCCTGTATTTTACCCCTGCCACCATTAGAATTTGAAAGAGAGTATTCCAGTCAACATTGTCAAAAGCTTTCTCTAAGTCTACAAATGCTAGAAACGTAGGTTTGCCTTTCCTTAATCTAGCTTCTAAGATAAGTCGTAGGGTCAGTATTGCCTCACGTGTTCCAACATTTCTACGGAATCCAAACTGATCTTCCCCGAGGTCGGCTTCTACTAGTTTTTCCATTCGTCTGTAAGAACTCGCGTTAGTATTTTGCAGCTGTGACTTATTAAACTGATAGTTCGGTAATTTTCACATCTGTCAACACCTGCTTTCTTTGGGATTGGAATTATTATATTCTCCTTTAAGTCTGAGGGTATTTCGCCTGTCTCATACATCTTGCTCACCAGATGGTAGAGTTTTGTCAGGACTGGCTCTCCCAAGGCTGTCAGTAGTTCTAATGGAATGTTGTCTACTCCTGGCGCCTTGTTTCGAGTTAGGTCTTACAGTCCTCTGTCAAACTCTTCACGCAATATCGTATCTCCCATTTCATCTTCATCTACATCCTCTTCCAGTTCCATAATATTGTCCTCAAGTACATCACCCTTGTATAAACCCTCTATATACTCCTTCCACCTTTGTGCTTTCCCCTCTTTGCTTAGAACTGGGTTTCCATCTGAGCTCTTGATATTCATACAAGTGGTTCTCTTATCTCCAAACGTCTCTTTAATTTTCCTGTAGGCAGTATCTATCTTACCCCTAGTGAGATAAGTCTCTACATCCTTACATTTGTCCTCTAGCCATCCCTGCTTAGCCATTTTGCACTTCCTGTCGATCTCATTTTTGAGACGTTTGTATTCCTTTTTGCCTGGTTCATTTACTGCATTTTTATATTTTCTCCTTTCATCAATTAAATTCAATGTTTCTTCTGTTACCAAAGGATTTCTACTAGCCCTCGTCTTTTTACCTACTTGATCCTCTGCTGCCTTCACTACTTCATTCCTCAAAGCTACCCATTCTTCTTCTATTGTATTTCTTTCCCCCATTCCTGTCAATTGCTCCCTTATGCTCTCCTTGAAACTCCGTACAACCTCTGGTTCTTTTAATTTATCCAGGTCCCATCTCCTCAAATTCCCACCTTTTTGCAGTTTCTTCAGTTTTAATCTACAGGTCATAACCAATAGATTGTGGTCAGAGTGCACATCTGCCACTGGAAATGTCTTACAATTTAAAACCTGGTTCCTAAATCTCTGTCGTACCATTATATAATCTATCTGAAACCTGTCAATATCTCCAGGCTTCTTCCATGTATACAGCCTTCTTTTATGATTCTTGAACCAAGTGTTAGCTATGATTAAGTTGTTCTCTGTGCAAAATTCTACCAGGCGGCTTCCTCTTTCATTTCCTTGCCCCAGTCCATATTCACCTACTACGTTTCCTTCTCTCCCTTTTCCTACTACCGAATTCCAGTCACCCATGACTATTAAATTTTCGTCACCCTTCACTATTTGAATAATTTCTTTTATTTGATCATACATTTCTTCAATTTCTTCGTCATCTGCAGAGCTAGTTGGCATATAAACTTGTACTACTGTAGTAGGTGTGGGCTTCGTATCTATCTTGGCCACAATAATGGGTTCACTATGTTGTTTGTAGTAGCTTACCCGCATTCCTATTTTCCTATTCATTATTAAACATACTCCTCCATTACCCCTATTTGATTTTGTGTTAATAACCCTGTAGTCACCTGACCAGAAGTGTTGTTCCTCCTGCCACCGAACTTCACTAATTCCCACTATATCTAACTTTAACCTATCCATTTCCCTTTTTAAATTTTCTAACCTACCTGCCCGATTAAGGGATCTGACATTCCACGCTCCGATCCGTAGAACGCCAGTTTTCTTTCTCCTGATAACGACATCCTCTTGAGTAGTCCCCGCCCGGAGATCCGAATGGGGGACTATTTTACCTCCGGAATATTTTACCCAAGAGGATGCCATCATCATTTAATCATACAGTAAAGCTGCATGCCCTCGGGAAAAATTACGGCTGTAGTTTCCCCTTGCTTTCAGCCGTTCGCAGTACCAGCACAGCAAGGCTGTTTTGGTTATTGTTACAAGGCCAGATCAGTGAATCATCCAGACTGTTGCCCCTGCAACTACTGAAAAGGCTGCTGCCCCTCTTCAGGAACCACACGTTTGTCTGGCCTCTCAACAGATACCCCTCCGTTGTGGTTGCACCTACTTTACGGCTATCTGTATCGCTGAGGCACGCAAGCCTCCCCACCAACGGCAAGGTCCATGGTTCATGGGGGGCCTCCTATTGTATTGAAATGAATATTTCTCTCTATGTAGGTGGGTGTCATCAAAACATTCTTGCGTTCGGAGGGGAACGTTGGAGATTGAAATTTCGTGAAAAGACCTCGCCGCAACGAAAAACGACTAAAATAATGACTGCCACTACAAGTCGCGCATTGTATGTGTGATACTCTCCCCTATTTCACGTCTGCAAAAATGGCTTCCCCACTACATTACCTACCTAATCGTTCGAATTTAAGTTATTCGTAATTGTAATTCCTGGTTGTTAACTTGAATTGACTGTCTTTATCTCTGTGTGATTTATCGTGTAATAGAAATTTAACGGTTTCCTTTTAATACTCACGTGGATAACTTCACTCTTTTCATTACTTAGGGTCAATTGCCACTTCTCGGGCCATACAGATATCTTGCCTAAATCATTTTGCAATTTGTTTTTCTCTTCTGATAAATTTACTAGACGGTAAACGACAGCGTCATCTGCAGACAATCTAAGATGGCTGCTCCGATTGTCTGTTACATCACCCACATAGATTAAAAACAGCAGAGGGCCTACAAAACGTCCTTGGTGAACGCCAGATATCACTTCTGTTTTACTCAATGACTTTCCTTAAATTACTGCGAACTGTGGCCTTTCATACAGGAAATCACGTCTCCAGTCGCACAATTGAGTCGATACTCCATAGGCACGCAATTTGTTTTAGGAGCAGCTTGTGAAGAAAGCTATCAAGAGCCTTCTGGAGATCGAGAAATAGGGAATGAATTTGAAATCCACTGTCGGTAGCACTCATTACTTCGTGCAAATAAAGAGCTAGTTGTGTTTCACAAGAAAGATATTTTCTGAAACCGTGCTCACTGTCAACGGATACTTTTCCTCGAGGTAATTCACAATGTTTGGACACACTATATGTGCAAAAATATTACTGCAAACTGACATCAGTGATATGGGTCTGTAATTCATCGGACTACTCCTACTTTCTTGTCTGAGTCTTCGTGTGACTTGTGCAGCTTGTCACTCTTTAGTTATGAGTAGTTGTATATGATTGTTAAGTACGAAATATTATATCAGCATACCATGAAAGAAATCTAATTAGTATACAATTTGGACTGGAGAACCTGTTTTATTAAGTGATTTACACTACTGTGCTTCACCAGATATATTTACTTCTAAGTTACTCATGTTGGCAGCAGTTCTTGGATCTAATTTTGGAATATTTACTTCGTGTTCTTTGACCAAAGAATTTCCGGAAACTATAGTTAGCAACTCCGCTTTAGTGGTACTATCATCGGTAACATTACCATTTTTATCGCTCATGAAGGTATTGATTGTGTATTGTCGCCGGTGTCCTTCACATACGACCAGAATGTCTGGATTTCCTTCCAGATTTCGAAACAGAGTTTCGTTGTGGTAACAATTATAAGCAGGTCGCATTGGAGATCGCCCTAAATTTCGAGCTTCTGTAAAACTTCGCAAAGTTTGGGGATTTTGTATTCTTTTAAATTTTGCATGCTTTTTTCGTTGCTTCTGCAACAGTGTTCTGACCTGTTTTGTGTCCCATGGTGGCACATTCCGTCTTTTATTAATTTATATAGTACAAATCTCTCCATTGTTGTTGATACTATTCTTTGAATTTAATTCACATTAGGTCTACGCTTGCATAGTTAGTTCTGAACGAATGGTGGGCACCTCTTAGGAAGGGGTCAACGAATTTTTTACTGCATTTTTCAATACATGTATTTTGCGTTTGTATTTAGTGGGCTTAGAAGTTATGTGGCCACTAATCCCTGCATCGTCACAACAGTCCCTATTTATTCGAGATTATTTGTTGCTAAGAGGTCGAGTTTGTTTCCGCAACCATTTACATGTATTGTGGACTTCTGAACTAATTATCCAAAATAATTTTAAGAGAAAGCATTAAGTACCGTTGCGAATGATGTTTTATACCTACTACCGACACTGAATATGTACTTCCGCCAACATATCGATGTTAGATTGAAGTCACCAACAAGTGTAATTGTATGAGTTGGGTGACTGTTTGAAATGGGATTCAAGTCTGATTTGAACTATTCAGTAACAGTATCATCTGACTCGGGAGGTCGGCGTGAGTATTGTTCCCTGGTGTGGCTAAATAGTCCGTAGGAAAACAACACGAAAGCATCTCCTTAAGCTGGAAATTTCAGCACGACCTGGAATTACAAAATCACATGTCAGTGATACAAATGCATTTACCAGGAAAACATGGTACTAAAGCCATAAAACCTGGTGTTTAAAGCAATGGAAGAAATTCATTTGGTTAGATAAATCTTGTTTCACATTGTTTCCCACTTCCTAACTAATATCCGTTTCAAGAGAGAATCATGGCGTAGTTCAAGGGCGATTTGGGGAGTCCGATCGTGGTATTCTATGGGCTCCATCGTTACTCAACAACGCCACATTAATGCTAAGGAGTATGTGACCATTTTGGCTTATCGGATTCATCCAATGGTAGTATGTTTGTTCCTCAATGGTGATGCTGTGTTCGAAAGCGACAGGACCCTTATCCACACAGCTCACAACGTCCAGGACTGGTTTTGTGAGCACGAGGATGAATTTTGGTTCAAATGGCTCTGAGCACTATGGGACTTAACATCTGAGGTCATCAGTCCTCTAGAACTTAGAACTACTTAAACCTAACTAACCTGCCGGCCGAAGTGGCCGAGCGGTTCTAGGCGCTACAGTTAGGAACCGCGCGACCGCTACAGCAGTTAAGTTCTATAGTGCTCAGAGCCATTTTTGAACCTAACTAACCTAAGGACATCACACACATACATGCCCGAGGCAGGATTCGAACCTGCGACCGTGGCGGTCGCGCGGTTCCAGACTGAAGCGCCTAGAACCGCTCTGCCACACAGGCCGGCAGGATGAATTTTCGCAACTTCCATGACAGCCACGATCACCAGTATTATTAAATCTTTGTTGTCAACTTTCGAGAGAAGGGTGAGTGATCGCTATCCATCTCAATCATCGTTACCTAAACTTACCACTATTTTGCAGGAAGAATGGTAAAATATTCCCTTGGAAATCATGAAAGAACTCTATTTATGCATTCCGAGACGATTGTAACCTGTTTGGAATACCAACGGGTTTCCTACGCCGTATTCAGGATGGTAGTACTATAGGGATTCACTGGATGTGACCCCCACGCGGGTTCAGGACGGGCGGGCGGCGAGGCGGTGGTGAGGATCTGTGTCACCCCCGTGGCGTCACTGAAAGGTCATTATATTAATATTCGTTTATTGCTGAAAATTTTAGAGGGATTCAATCTCCTCCTCGGCCCGGCGTGGTAGCAGCCGTGCTACGCCGGCCTTGTAGGAACGCGCTGAGAGGCGCCTAGGTGCCTGCCTTGTAATCTGCAGTCGAAAAACCTGATGTCCGCTGTCTGTTAGGCAGATTCCAGCAGGAGGAGTTGCGGTCGGCGCGTCCGCACAGCCTGGCGTGACTGTGGACGTCCGCCGATGCCTCAGTGCCCTCTTTGAGTATAATTTCGCTTAGACTTTCCCAAGTAATCTTCATACCCCTGATGACGGCTGTGATGACGAGAAGACGGAAGTCGCGAAAGCTAGACGGAGGACAACCCAAGAGGCAGTCCCAGAGCACAGCTGTAAGTGTTACACGCACGGCCATGCAGTGGCAGCACCAGGCGCCATGCTTGCTGTGAGGCAGGTCAGTTTTTCATCCACAACATTTGCCCAGCAGCTCGCAGTGTTCCAGTTGCCCCCACTGTGGGTTGGTTGCGGAATCGTAGAAGTACGCTCCAAACTGGCAGCTGCTGGCAACACTTCACAGTATGTCACCAGGTCATCCTGTAACTAATAGAGCTGACTTTCCTTTGGTATCAGTGATGCTGACCTAACGTTGTGTGCTCTGAGTGAAAGAAAAGAAATGTTATATAGTGCTGGATGATGTGATTTCATCCCTCTCCCCCCCCCCCCCCCCCCCCTCCCGAACCGGTGTGCTCCAGATTTTCAAGGCTGTCAGCTTTCTGTGCTGGACTAATGTTTGGTTTCAGAGCGTTGTTGTATGACAGGTGTTCTGGTGTACTCTTTAGGTGTTACTCAACGCTGCCCCGCTAACAGAATACGTCACAACTCCTTTGGAATGACGTCATGGTGCTGAAACAGGTGTTCTTGGCGCTGTCTCTCGCACAGTGTGTGGCAATGTACTCTGCGCTTGTTTATGTTCCGGTGCCCCCTGCCGGCCGGAGTGACCGAGCGGTTCAAGGCGCTACAGTCTGAAACCGCGTGACCGCTGCGGTCGCTGGTTCGAATCTTGCCTCGGGCATGGATGTGTGTGATGCCCTTAGGTTAGTTAGGTTTAAGTAGTTCTAAGTTCTAGGGGACTGATGACCTCAGAAGTTAAGCCCCATAGTGCTCAGAGCCATTTGAACCATTTTGGTGCCCCCTGAGTGTTTGTACTTGTTACGCAACCACTGAGTATTGTGCAGGTGCGCTACAGCTCAAAAAGTTTTATTTTTCACCCAAATACTATTCTGCTATGAAATATTCCTCTATTCTTTATTAAATTCGTCACGAGTTTTTGCATTCAGATTCTCCCTTATCTTCACAATTATTCTGCCCATTATTTGAAACTTTTCCTTCTAAGTAAAGCTAATTCTACAAAGTATGATCCCTTTTATGTAATTCCTTAATCACACCCTTTATTTAATAATGCGTATATGTATGACGGTAGTTATTTACTACGTATTACTTCTTGTGATATTAGTAAATCAGGCAACACGTAATCCATGTACAGGTAATTCTGGGTGCCGTTCAGACTTTCGATAGCAGAAGATGATAAATATGCAAATGGCGACCAGAATGGCTACAGTAACAGTACTGCAGCTGAAATTCTCACATTTGTATTATGGTTACCACGCTCCTCCCGGTACGGCTGGATGTCTTGCAACACCTCTTCTGCGGAAATCTGCCCCTTATTGAGGCTATAAATTTATCTAACGAGTGAAAGATATCTTGGTATAAGGCATCATTCAAAAATATCAGGTTCTGAACTGGTAGTATTTCCAATGATTTGTCAGGCCAAAACAGCAAAGGGCATGCCAATTCAGTCATTGCTGTACCTGTAGTCGTGGCTGGAGGGCGAAAGGTTTCTTAGGATACAATTGTCCCTGATTTCCATCTTAGTACTACCTTACGGCTACCCCTTCTCGTAACAGCTGAGCCCCACTAACAGAATACGTCACAACTCCTTTGGAATTACGTCATGGTGCTGAAACAGGTGTTCTTGGCGCTGTCTCTCGCACAGTGTGAAGTCTGAAGTGAATGTTGAAAAAAATCCAATGTGCACCCATTCTCTGAAAATGTGGATAGGGAGTTAGCAGTTCCATTTGATACTCTGTTGCTTCAGATTTCCCCAGGAACAACTGCACCTCACACGCTTGTGTATCGTTCCAGACCACCGTGGTTGAACAGACTGTGATAGTCTCTTGCTGGCAACCCTGTAGCTCTTCCGGTGACATTAGAGTATATGTTTCCCTGTTTCCCGAGACTATTACCAGTTCGCTGGTTCGTACTCATGCTCACTTTCCTACTGTGCGCTACTTCACCGCTTAAGATTGTACCATCAAACATTGGTACTAGGCATTCATACCTACTACTAGAAAACGTACTGATATTTCAATACTTGCACCATCCGCATTAACTTCGACGACGGACATGTGATAAAACTGCTCCAGGCTGCCTTCAGTTGGTTCCGTTACGCGCTGTAACTCTGTTATAAAGTCCTTTTGTGCTCTCCACAGTCAGGCTAGAAACTACTGCAGCGGCAATAGTGTAGAATTCAGTTGCTCGTGTATGGCATGGCACCTCAGAGAAAGGAATTTCTTGTCACTTCCCCTCCCTCATTCGTAAAACCAGATGCATAAGAAAAGTACTACTGAACAATATAATAATGCCAACTCCTAACTCACTCAATACAAAACAAGGAACAAGCTCCCCACAATACAATAGTGCAAAACTCAATGGTTCAGAAGCAACAAGACTGAAATACACACAGACGCAAATGAAACTAAATACTGTTTATCTACCACTTGATCGTAGTGCCTACGACGGGCTGCGTGTCCTGATCATTCTTAACTACTGTCTTCTTTGCCTTTGTAGACACTTTATTCTGGCCGGTCGGTGTGGCCGTGCGGTTCTAGGCGCTTCAGTCTGGAACCGCGTGACCGCTACGGTCGCAGGTTTGAATCCTGCCTCGGGCATGGATGTGTGTGATGCCCTTAGGTTAGTTACGTTTAAGTACTTCTAAGTTCTAAGGGACTGATGACCACAGACGTTAAGTCCCATAGTGCTCAGAGCCATTTGAGCCACTTTATTCTGTACAACCTGTGATGATGGAATTTGTGGCAAACCTTCTACCATTCCACTGAAGGGTTTGACCAGTCCAACGTGAATAACAACAGATCACTTCGCTGGAAGCTGCACCTACCCATTTATCGGTGATTTCATCTCTATCATTTGATATGGACCCCCATACTTAGTTAAAAATTTCTTTGTTCTGCCTTTCGGTGTATAAGGTTTTGGCGCTAAAACCAACGGGCCTTGTAAATATAGCGGATATTTCCGGTACGCTACTCCGTCTTTTCCTGATATTCTAGTGCCTCCATATTCGTCCGTTTGACCTTCTGCCAAGCCTCTCTTGAGCATTTCGCGAACTTCTTCACCGATTCCTCATTACCACCTAATTTAGTCTTCAGAACCTCGAAAGAAAATGGCATAGTTCTACCATACACCACCTGTACACGTGTGTGCTTTAGAATTTCAAACCGAGACAACGTATTGAAGATGTATGTCCCAATTAACATGCTGACTATTTAGGTAATGACTCAGAGTGTTAGAAACTGTTTGATGAACCCTCTTCGTACGTTCATTCACTTGTGTATGGAAGAAACTAGCGCGACTTTTTCGGATACGAAGCAGACGGCACAACTGCTTCAACGGATCTGACATAAAATTTGTCCCTGATCTGTAATTATAGTATCAAAAACACCAAAAGTTAGTATTCAATTTTTAATCGTCGCATTTGCCCCGTTCTTGCTCGCTGGTCCGGAATCACTGCCATTGCTACGAACCGAGAATAATCGTGCATAATTGTCAGAATATATCTATTTCCAAATGCTGTGCTATTAAATGGTCCAAGGATATATAAACTAAGCTTCGATGCTTCCAGCACTCTTTGCAACGGAATATGTCGGTGGCTAACGTCCGCTCTTTGTGCACAAGACACACAGTCTTTCACATACGGTTCAACACCTTGTTTTCTGGTCCTCCACCAAAATTTCTCAGCTACGGACTTATCTGCTGTTCTACGCCCACCATGAACTGCCAACAGATGGTCGTCTGCCTGTCGTAGTACTTTGTTCCCAAACGATGCGGGAACCATGACACGCTATCCAAATTTCGTTCTTATGCACAGCAAGCTGTCGTGCGTCTGAAACTGTGGCCGCAACCTAAAGGCCCGACAATCTGTGTCTGCCGCTTGTGCTTTCTGCCACTCTGACAAGCTTCTGCCTAGTGCTTGCAGAGCTCCAATCTTCTGCTTAGCGTGTGCACATTTGTGTGCTTTTTTCCTTGTCTGTGCATCACTTCACCCATGTCTCCCCTATCTTTCCCTTGCAAGTGTGCCGGCCGGAGTGGCCGAGCGGTTCTAGGCGCTTCATTCTGGAACCGCGCGACCGCTACGGTCGCAGGTTCGAATCCTGCCTCGGGCATGGATGTGTGTGATGTCCTTAGGCTAGTTAGGTTTAAGTAGTTCTAAGTTCTAGGGGACTGATGACCTCAGATGTTAAGTCGCATAGTGCTCAGAGCCATTGGAACCATTTTGAACCTTGCAAGTGTTTAACTTACTCACATAGTGAAGAACTGCTAAAGGTTCGCTTATGGCAATAGTCGTCACTCGACCTATCAATACAGTCTTCCTCTAGGCACTCAAACAGGCAACCATTAGGCCATTCGGTAGACTAACCTGGTTTATCCCAAAAATTGTCCAAATTTATGGGAACCATAAATTGTCCCTCTATATTTACAACGAGTAATATGCTCCTGAGCATTATACAATGCAACTTACCTAATTTCTCAGTGTAGTCCAATGGTTCTACCATGCACAACAGTTCCCTTGGTAAGTCCATACTAACACAGATCTGTTTTCCAGTACCTGCTGGTATGTTATCTTACAAATTAACCTTTAATGTGCTTGCAAGCAGTTTAGTTGGTAACTAATTCATGACAGACACACCTTGTGAAATTATCTTACTAGAAGCTCTCTCCCCCAATGGAAACGACGTTCCACCGAGCTTGATCATATGTCGTCCAAGAATTGCGCAGTATCCCTCACCAACGTGTGACAATTCCACATGCTTCTTAAAACTTTTAGCCCCAGTGCTAAAGGTGAGCAGTGTTGTTCCCAATGATTTCACATCACTGTTACCCATTCCACGTACTCAACATCGTTGAGACTAAAGTCACTTTCCACCCAGGAGTTCCTTACGAACAACTGACACACGGGCTCTTCTGTGCACCTACTCCTTATAATCCAGTGTGCCAAGCCAGCAGGTCCGCGTCTGCACACGTTCTTGCAGTACCCCATTTTATTGGGAATCCAACCTCATCACACTCAAAACATTGCTGCTGGCGGCATCGCTTTCTCACGTGGCCCAGCTGTCCACATGTGTAACACCTGACTTCAGAGGAGATGACACCACGGTCACTTCTTTTGTGCAATATCGATCTCTTCCAGCTAAGCGTCAATTCTGGTAACCGAAGACAAATCACAAGGATTTTCCATCCTCACTCCTCACGACATATCTGCCGAAATACCCCTTACCAGTACATCCAAGGCCATATTCTCTGCTTACCGCAAGAGGACTCGATCTGCCGCTCCGTTGTGCGTCAACTTGTATGTCAGCGAGTTCACTTTACGAGTTTTGTCAGAGAATGCCTCTCCCGTCTGAATGTTCTCCTGTGTCTATCAAATGAGTTTTTCCCTGAAACGTCTGGCACTATTTTGCTTACGATATCGCTTGAGAAGCCCTTTAGACAGCTGATCAAATACTAAGTGTTTCATGTTAGCATGACATACGTTTTCGCGGCACCCACTAACCTTAACGTAACTGTATGGAGACACGTTTCCTCAGACCAATTGCCTAATTTAGCTGCTGTTGTAGTGTCTAGGCAACCTGCATACTCGGATCGCCAGACAAACTACCAGAGCAGTCGTATTAATGAGTTTTATTACAATAAGAACAAATACAATACTTAACTTGGGCAATTACACTGAGGCGCGCGGGATTATACGAGCTGTCTACGGTGCTGCAGTCATGGACTGTGCGGCTGGTCCCGGCGGAGGTTCGAGTCCTCCCTTGGGCATGGGTGTGTTTGTCATTAGGATACTTTAGGTTAAGTAGTGTGTAAGCTTGGGGACTGATGACCTTAACAGTTAAGTCCCATAAGATTTCACACAGGTTTGAACATTTTTTTAAATTACACTGATGTGGCGCAAGCAAAGGGCGACATACAAAATAAATAATAGACAGTCCCAAGTCTATGCTACATAGAGAGTACAAGCGAGGTGACTAGAGTTGACGCTGCTTTCTAAGTCTCTAATTTTGAAGCTGCTATTGAGTTGGGCCCTCACCAGTCGGTCGCGGCGCTTATGTCCTCTCCACATAGGGGCCGCTGCTGTCGCGTTGTCGTCCTGGAGGGAGGTCCGGTCAGAGTGCGATTGGCTGACTTCTTCTCATAGCCTTCCATTCTCTGTCGTTCCCGACGGGCATGCCGGCGCTTGACTTTATGCCCTAACAGCTGTCATCAACAAAGACCACACATCCTCAGATATCTTTGCAGAAAAAGGCGAATTTAGACTGGCTGCCATAGAATCAATGGACGGAACAGATATGTTCACTAAGGTCTTTATATTCCCTTGCTAGGATTGCGTCCTTCGACTCAAGACTTGTAACGCTTCCATTTACTTCTGCAACTTCTCATTAATCCGGTTTTGTTATACTTTATCCGCGAGTAACGTGACTGACTGACTCTTCAGAACTTCAACGGCTTCACTTAAACTTGTTGCACGCATTTCTGATAGTTGTGTAACATCCGTTCTGAATGATACAAGGGGCGTTCAATAAGTAATTCAACACATCCTTGTCTAAAAGCAGGCTTTTTTTCAGAATTAAAATACACCATATAATTCTCCTCTCTTTTAGCTACAAAATCCCATTTTTCAACATAACCTGCGTTCAGTGTCCGCCCCCAGTAGCTGAGTGGTCAGCGCGACAGAACGTCAATCCTAAGGGCCCGGGTTCGATTCCGGGCCGAGTCGGAGATTTTCTCTGCTGAGGCACTGGGTGTTGTGCTGTCCTAATCATCATCATTTCATCCCCATCGACGCGCAAGTCGCCAAAGTGGCGTGAAATCGAAAGACTTGCACCCAGCGAACGGTCTACCCGACGGGAGGTCTTCTCACACGACATTTACATTTATCTCCGTTCAGTCGTTCAGTGTGATGGCCTTACGTCACCTTACTGGAAGTGCCTGTATACCCGCAAGGTAAGCCGGCCGCGGTGGTCTAGCGGTTCTAGGCGTGCAGTCAGGAACCGCGCGACTACTACTGTCGCAGGTTCGAATCCTGCCTCGGGCATGGCTGTGTGTGATGTCCTTAGGTTAGTTAGGTTTAAGTAGTTCTAAGTTCTAGGGGACTGATGACCAGAGTAGTTAAGTCCCATAGTGCTCAGAGCCATTTGAACCAGCCACCCGCAAGGTAAGCAATCTACTGATCGACGTCGGAGCCAACTTCTTGCTCCATTAATAACCTCCTTATCAACCACAAACTGCTTCCAACGCAGAGCGTTCTTCACTGGGCCAAACAGATGACAGTCGGAAGGTGCGAAATCCGGGCTGTACGGCGGATTAGGAAGAACAGTCCAATGAAGCTTTGTGAGCTCCTTTCGGGTGCGCAGACTTGCGTTGCAAGCGATTCTGTACGGATGGTCCTTCGTTGTTCTATATGGTCCTTCGTTAGGCGGCGAGGGACACAGCGGCACGCACCTTTGACTACCCCAGCTGGTGGACGAGTGTATCAGCACTGCCGACAGAAACGTTCAGTTGAGCAGCGAGGTGTTTCATTGTGATTCGGCGGTCACCTGGAATGAGAGTGTCCACACGCTCCAAAACTGAAGTAGTCGCAGCTGTATGCGGCCGGCCGGCACGCGGGCGATCGGACAGCTTTACACGACCTTGTTGTGATGCTGACAGACACCTCGCAAACGACTCAGCACGCCTTTGTTCATTGCCACATCTCCGTAGACACTCTTCTAGATCCTATGAATATCTGCGACACTGCGGTTTTCCGCCAAAAGAACCTGAATGACAACTCTCTCCTTGGAACGCAGCTTCGTTACAGCCGCCATTCTGAAGGTTACGTATAGCGCAGCCACCTATCGGAACTTATGAATCTGTCGGGCCTGAGGCCGGCCAGAGTGACCGAGCGGTTCTAGGCGCTTCAGTCTGGAACCTCACGACCGCTACGGTCGCGGACTCGAATCCTGCCACGGGCATGGATGCGTGTGGTGTCCTTAAGTGAGTTAAGTTTAAGTAGTTCTAAGTTCTAGAGGGCTGATGACCTCAGATGTTAAGTCCCATAGTGCTCAGAGCCATTTGAACCATTTTTGTCGGGCCTGAAGCGGGAATATTCCAACAGCTCCCACGAGAAATTCCGAATTTTTCCAACCGAAATTTGCCCAGAAAAGAAGTGTTGCATTTCTTACTGAACGCCCCTCGTACTATGGAACAAATGAGAACCTGGTACACTGACATTATAACAATAAGAAAAAGGTTTACACTGATCTTTCCTCCGCATCTTGGCGCTATCGTACTCACTGGACTACTGTACTTCGTGGCCGAACGCCCTACAAATATCACAAGTTACCGGAAATGCCTAGTGCAAGGTAATTCATATCCCGACAAATTACAATACTGGCACCGAGTCGGCCGTAAGTATTCCTGTCTACAGTTATCCAGGAACAGCCGTAAGTTCGTACGAAAACCCTTTCGACGACACATGATGCCAAAACAAAAGGATAAAGAAAACAGGTCAACAAAAATTGGTCACGCACCGCACCGCATAGTGGCAGATGTCGATGATGGCAGCTGATGTGCAAGTGTGCTTCCTCTGTGTGGCGGCAGCCGACATAAGCACTTGTGACTCCAAGTTGTAGGGGCTCAGTGCATGTGCCCCCCTACCCTGATACAGGCGAGACTGTAGTGTGGACCTGTGTCACGCCTAAGGTGCCAATGAGACAGCATTAAACGGACATCCATTTATTACTGAGAATATTACAGTAATTCAGTGTTCTCCTCAATGTGGCCTGGTAGCAGCCATGCTGCGTCCGCGTCGCAGGAACGCACTGAGTGGCGCGTCAGTGCCTGCCTTGGAATCTGCAGTCGAAGCACCTGATATTGCCCGCGGTCAGTCTCGCACCTCGTTCAGGGCGGAACGGCGGTCAGCGCATCCGCTCAGCCTTGCGTGACTCTGGACGTCCGCCGAAGCTTCAGTGCTTTCGTTGAGCGTAGTTTCGCTTAGGCTTGTCACAAGTAATCCGCATATCCCTGGCGACGGTTGTCGTGATGGCGAGAAGGCGGAAATGCCAACAGCAACACGGACAGCCCGAGGGGCGGTCCCAGCGTACAGCCTGTATGGCTGTACACGCATTGCCAATGATTGTCGGCACCAGGCGCCCTGCTTCTAAGTCGAACAGCTTGCAGCTGGACAGATCTTGATCCACGGAAGATCAGCCCGCCACTCATCTTCAGCCCGTCAGCCTCCTGGCCGGCGGGTATGGCAGCTCGGGTTGTTCAAGTTCAAAAAATGGTTCAAATGGCTCTGAGCACTATGGGACTCAACTGCTGTTGTGATTAGTCCCCTAGAACTTAGAACTACTTAAACCTAACTAACCTAGGGACATTACACACATCCATGCCCGAGGCAGGATTCGAACCTGCGACCGTAGCAGTCACACGGCTCCGGACTGCACGCCTAGAACCGCGAGACCACCGCGGCCGGCAGTGTTCAAGTTCCCCCAGCAATTGGATGACTGCGGTCTCGTAGAAGCAGTCTCCAAACTGGCAACACTTCACCGTGCGTCACCAGGTCATCATGCAACTAACGGAGCTGGCCTTTCGTCGGTATCAGTGACGCAGACGGAATGACCACTCTGTGCGCTGAGTGGAAGGAAGGATGTTTCAGACGGTGGTCGATGAAGTGACTCCACCATACTGGTGACCGAATGTGCTCCAGGTTTCCGAGCCTCTCAGTATTATTTTCTGGACTAATGTTTTGTTTCAGAGCTTCAGAGCGGTTTTTTATGCCAAGTTTGCAGCCTGAAAGGTGTTCTGGCGTAGTCTTTAGATGCAGTTAAAAATGGCTCTGAGCACTATGGGACTTAACATCTATGGTCATCACTCCCCTAGAACTTAGAACTACTTAAACCTAACTAACCTAAGGACATGACACAACACCCAGCCATCACGAGGCAGAGAAAATCCCTGACCCCGGCGGGAATCGAAACCGGGCGTGGGAAGCGAGAACGCTACCGCACGACCACGAGATGCGGGCTTAGATGCAGTTACTTCACGCTACTCCCTTAATAGTATATCATTACGTGTTCTATGGAATGATGCCATGGTGTTGAATAAGGTGTCCTAACGCTCTCTCTCTCTCTCTCTTTCTCTCTCAGGCGCGCGCACACACACACACACACACGCACACACACAGTGTATGTCAGTATACTACTTGCTTGTTAGTGTTCCGGCCCCCCGACTGTTTATACCCGTAACGCGACCATTGCATACCATACAAAGCACTACTGATCAAATATTTTATCCACCGCTATATTACTATTTTACTGTGCAAGAATTTGTTGTGATTCCGGAGTTTTCATAGTTTTATCCACCCGCTGCATATTTGCGTCACAGACAAACAAGAGTCAAAATAGCTCATAGTGTCCCACAGTAAGAACATTTCGATCTCCAATGCCAATGAGCAACATTTATTTGAAATCCTAGCTAAACTACTCGAATATGAATCGGAAAACTTTGTTAAACCTCAGTAATATGCTTCACCACTTTTGTAACTGCAGCCTCTTAAGAATCAAATGCTTTAGGCTACCCATTACTCAAGAAACATTAAGAGCAAATTTCTAAAAGTAATTTTACAGCAAAGGATCTGCTGTTTTCACGCTCTAGAGCTTGACAAATAAATGGCCAAATTCGTGAGTCGAAAATCTTCCTTCCAGCACTACAGAAACGCAGTCGTAACTGGCCAATCAGCGGTCACTCCTCCTTATGTGCTTTTTCCTTTCATTACATTTTTTTCCTAGTTAATCCACAATTTAACGAAACTGATTTTACAATAGTATACAGTCGATAGGCACATGCGAGAATCGTATTTTCATCAGTTGTAATCTAATTTTATGTACACATTACTTGCTGATTCGAGGTATGATGCCACGGAAGGTCCGAGCTGTTCAGTACTGAGGAAATGGGATAATATATTTTTTTATTTGGTGGTGTCAATCAGGTGCAAGATTAGACACATTAGGCTGCTATCAATGAGAGTACTTGTTGCCCACAGTTTATCTTTCTGTACTGAGGCTATTCGTGGCTTTTGGCACCATATTTTATGACTAGTTACGATTGATAACAAGGTGTGTGGTTTGAGAATGAGCGTGTCAGCCCGAAACTTGTAACCACTACAGCAAAAATTATATATCAATGCAATTCTGTCGGACGAAATAAGAAAATCATTCAATTTATTCATATACACATAATTTATAGTGTTGCAATGGCTGCAATCTCCTGTACATGCCTACATCATCCATGGCCATTGTATTTGAACACGGAGTCTGTGCTATGGAGGAGGCTAGTAATCACCCCGATGGGAAAATTGCGCTCCTTGCACGTACCACACACTTAAAAAACGATATATCTAACTGTTGCTGGGGTGACTGACGCACGCCCGGTTCCCCTGCTGTCGCTGGAAACGACTAAATACTTGTCTCGCGGTTCTAGGCGCGCAGTCCGGAACCGTGTGACTGCTACGGTCGCAGGTTCGAATCCTGCCTCGGGCATGGATGTGCGTGATGTCCTTAGGTTAGTTAGGTTTAAGTAGTTCTAAGTTCTAGGGGACTGATGACCACAGCAGTTGAGTCCCATAGCGCTCAGAGCCATTTGAACCATTTGACTAAATACTTCTCATTCTGGCACATAATTATGTTTGATACCTCACAAGTGGGCTTCCCGTCTGTACACACAAACATGTATTTATTCTAGCTTCCTTAAATCACTGAAAATGAAAGCAGAGACGTTCCTTTTATGATGACATTATCATCGGCAGCACAATAAGCGAGTTGTGTACCCATAGGCACCCTGTACCATTACGTCAAGCACTGTTGCCGTAGGATACTGTGATACTGGATGCAGATCCAAGACTCGTCAGAAAAGACGACGTAGTTCCATTCCTGTGTAGAGTGTTGTCGCTCGGCGTACCACTGGTGGAGCGCCTCTTTCTGACGCCGCGTCAGGGGAAGCAACAGCACTGGTCGCCATGTTGACAGTGCATGATGCTCAAGACATCATCGTCCTGTCCATGTGGATTTTTGTCTTATTGCAAGCAAACCCATTTCATGACACAAGGGACATGGTGTAGCTGTGCGACCCCACACTGCCAAGTGAACAATATGTTTGTTCTATCGGGTGCTAGTCGCATAGAACATCATTCCCCTGTTCATGTGGATATTTGTCTTATTTGTCTTACTACAAAGAAACACAGTTCTTCACTCAAGGAACATGACGTTGCTGTACGACTCCACATTTTTTTTTTTTTTTTTTTGGTCATCAGTCTACTGACTGGTTTGATGCGGCCCGCCACAAATTTCTTTCCTGTGCTAACCTCTTCATCTCAGAGTAGCACTTGCAACCCACGTCCTCAATTATTTGCTTGACGTATTCCAATCTCTGTCTTCCTCTACAGTTTTTGCCCTCTACAGCTCCCTCTAGTACCATGGAAGTCATTCCCTCATGTCTTAGTAGATGTCCTATCATCCTGTCCCTTCTCCTTATCAGTGTTTTCCACATATTCCTTTCCTCTCCGATTCTGCGTAGAACCTCCTCATTCCTTACCTTATCAGTCCACCTAATTTTCAACATTCGTCTATAGCACCACATCTCAAATGCTTCGATTCTCTTCTGTTCCGGTTTTCCCACAGTCCATGTTTCACTACCATACAATGTTGTACTCCAGACGTACATTCTCAGAAATTTCTTCCTCAAATTAAGGCCGGTATTTGATATCAGTAGACTTCTCTTGGCCAGAAATGCCTTTTTTGCCATAGCGAGTCTGCTTTTGATGTCCTCCTTGCTCCGTCCGTCATTGGTTATTTTACTGCCTAGGTAGCAGAATTCCTTAACTTCATTGACTTCGTGACCATCAATCCTGATGTTAAGTTTCTCGCTGTTTTCATTTCTACTACTTCTCATTACCTTCGTCTTTCTCCGATTCACTCTCAAACCATACTGTGTACTCATTAGACTGTTCATTCCGTTCAGCAGATCATTTAATTCTTCAGCACTTTCACTCAGTATAGCAATGTCATCAGCGAATCGTATCATTGATATCCTGTCACCTTGTATTTTAATTCCACTCCTGAACCTTTCTTTTATTTCCATCATTGCTTCCTCGATGTACAGATTGAAGAGTAGGGACGAAAGGCTAAGCCTTGTCTTACCCCCTTCTTAATATGAGCACTTCGTTCTTGATCGTCCACTCTTATCATTCCCTCTTGGTTGTTGTACATATTGTATATGACCCGTCTCTCCCTATAGCTTACCCCTACTTTTTTCAATATCTCGAACAACTTGCACAATTTTATATTGTCGAACGCTTTTTCCAGGTCGACAAATCCTATGAACGTGTCTTGAGTTTTCTTTAGCCTTGCTTCCATTATTAGCCGTAACGTCAGAATTGCCTCTCTCGTGCCTTTACTTTTCCTAAGGCCAAACTGATCGTCACCTAGCGCATTCTCAATTTTCTTTTCCATTCTTCTGCAGATAATTCTTGTAAGCAGCTTCGATGCATGAGCTGTTAAGCTGATTGTGCGATAATTCTCGCACTTGTCAGCTCTTGCCGTCTTCGGAATTGTGTGGATGATGCTTTTCCGAAAGTCAGATGGTGTGTCGCCAGACTCATATATTCTACACACCAACGTGAATAGTCGTTTTGTTGCCATTTCCCCTAATGATTTTAGAAATTCTGATGGAATGTTATCTATCCCTTCTGCCTTATTTGACCATAAGTCCTCCAAAGCTCTTTTAAATTCCGATTCTAATACTGGATCCCCTATCTCTTCTAAATCGACTCCTGTTTCTTCTTCTATTACATCAGACAAATCTTCACCCTCAAAGAGGCTTTCAATGTATTCTTTCCACCTATCTGCTCTCTCCTCTGCATTTAACAGTGGGATTCCCGTTGCACTCTTAATGTTACCACCGTTGCTTTTAATGTCACCAAAGGTTGTTTTGACTTTCCTGTATGCTGAGTCTGTCCTTCCGACAATCATATCTTTTTCGATGTCTTCACATTTTTCCTGCAGCCATTTCGTCTTAGCTTCCCTGCACTTCCAATTTATTTCATTCCTCAGCGACTTGTGTTTCTGTATTCCTGATTTTCCCGAAACATGTTTGTACTTCCTCCTATCATCAATCAATTGAAGTATTTCTTCTGTTACCCATGGTTTCTTGGCAGCTACCTTCTTTGTACCTATGTTTTCCTTTCCAACTTCTGTGATGGCCCTTTTTAGAGACATCCATTCCTCTACAACTGTGTTGCCTACTGCGCTATTCCTTATTGCTGTATCTATAGCGTTAGCGAACTTCAAACGTATCTCGTCATTCCTTAGAATTTCCGTATCCCACTTCTTAGCGTATTGATTCTTCCTGACTAATGTCTTGAACTTCAGCCTACTCTTCATCAATACTATATTGTGATCTGAGTCTATATCTGCTCCTGGGTACGTCTTACAATCCAGTATCTGATTTCGGAATCTCTGTCTGACCATGATGTAATCTAATTGAAATCTTCCCGTATCTTCCGGCCTTTTCCAAGTATACCTCCTCCTCTTGTGATTCTTGAACAGGGTATTCGCTATTACTAGCTGAAACTTGTTACAGAACTCAATTAGTCTTTCTCCTCTTTCATTCCTTGTCCCAAGCCCATATTCTCCTGTAACCTTTTCTTCTACTCCTTCCCCTACAACTGCATTCCAGTAGCCCATGACTATTAGATTTTCGTCCCCCTTTACATACTTCATTACCCTTTCAATATCCTCATACACTTTCTGTATCTGTTCATCTTCAGCTTGCGACGTCGGCATGAATACCTGAACTATCGTTGTCGGTGTTGGTCTGCTGACGATTCTGATTAGAACAACCCGGTCACTGAACTGTTCACAGTAACAGACCCTCTGCCCTACTTTCCTATTCATAACGAATCCTACACCTGTTATGCCATTTTCTGCTGCTGTTGATATTACCCGATACTCATCTGACCAGAAATCCTTGTCTTCCTTCCACTTCACTTCACTGACCCCTACTATATCTAGATTGAGCCTTTGCATTTCCCTTTTCAGATTTTCTAGTTTCCCTACCACGTTCAAGCTTCTGACATTCCACGCCCCGACTCTTAGAACATTATCCTTTCGTTGATTATTCAATCTTTTTCTCATGGTAACCTCCCCCTTGGCAGTCCCCTCCCGGAGATCCGAATGGGAGACTATTCCGGAATCTTTTGCCAATGGAGAGATCATCATGACACTTCTTCAACTACAGGCCACATGTCCTGTGGATACACGTTACGTGTCTTTAATGCAGTGGTTTCCATTGCCTTCTGCATCCTCATGTCGTTGATCATTGCTGATTCTTCCGCCTTTAGGGGCAATTTCCCACCCCTAGGACAAGAGAGTGCCGTGAATCTATCCACTCCTCCGACCTCTTTGACAAGGCCGTTGGCAGAATGAGGATGACTTCTTATGCCGGAAGTCTTCGCCGGCCAATGCTGATTATTTATCAAAATTTCGGCAGTGGCGGGGATCCAACCCGGGACCGAAGACGTTTTGATTATGAATCAAAGACGCTACCTCTAGACCGCGGGTACAAATCCACATTACTGAGCGAAAAATATTTGTGTCCTCTCGGGTGCTAGTCGCTTAGGACAACACCACCCTCTTCATGGGGACATTTGTCTTACAGGAAACAAACCCATTTCTTGGCTCAAGCAACCTGACATGGCCTTATGACCCAATGTTGCCAAACGAACAATATGTTCAATAATGTGTGAAATCTTATGGGACTTAACTGCTAACATCATAATTCTCTAAGCTTACACACTACTTAACGAAAATTATCCTATGGACAAACACACACACACATGCCCGAGGGAGGACTCGAATCTCCGTCGGGACCAGCCGCACAGTCTATGACTGCAGCGCCTTAGCCCGCTCGGCTAAGAACAATATGTCTGTCCTCTAGATTGCGAGCCGCGTAGGGTCATTGACATCCTACATAGCATTTTGTGGAGTATTGTCCTCCTGCCCTCACCGATTCCATATTCGCATGACAGTCGTGCGATCCCGATAAAGCGAGCCGCAATATCATGGAATGATAAACCGTAGTCTCCATCAGCCACAATCTCGCCGCTATTGAATTCTTTCGTTTCTTTTTCTGGAAACTTTTACAATTAACAGCCAGTTTCGAACAGTATGGAATAAGAATAGGAGTAAGACATAATCAACTTAAGAAACGCTTGGCGAGACACAGAAATTACAAATAAACAAAAAGAGTACGTAAAGCGTCACAGCGATCTAACTTTTGCTATGCTGTCAATGAGATTTATGTTCTGCAGAATTCTGATCGTGCACTGGCATACATGCGACAATTCTTAAATGAAAATGATTCATTTTACAAAGTATCTGTGATAACTACCCCAGAGGTGTAGGGAGCTGAAAACCTCATGTTATAAGATATTTTATTTTAAAAGCTATGAATGGTCGTTGTTGTCAAGAAAAATAAATAATATCAGCCTATGTGATTTCCGGCTTCCGTTCGTAGTTCTGTGTACCAATGTTTCGGAAGTACAATTGGTGTCTAACCACCCTTCGAAAATAAGGTTACTAGAGAAGGATCACAATCTCCGACTGGGAAAGGATAGATGGGGAAATAGTCATGCCCTTTTCAAGAGGAGTCATCCCGTCATTTGCCATAGACTATTTAGGGTAATTACAGAATACCTAAACCTGAATCGAACCACCGTCCGCCTGAATCCGGGTCTGGTGTCTAAATTTTAGTATCTTACAGTGCCGCTAATAACTCGTAGAAAGAACCTTTAGCTGATCACGCATCATAACAACCAGCCGACGTTATCATCTTAGGCTACGCTTTCGGAAATCTCTTCTGGTGCTTCAGACTTAGCTCGCTACAATTTCGGCTGCTTTCTGGTTTTCGGTTGTTTTACTGATCTACTTCGGTCCGATACCTGTTGAGTGGAGTGCCTCCAACTCTGGCACCTCGTGCTACTGTAGTTGGATCGCTTTAGGTTGTGACTTCCGCAGCTTCGCTGCTCTGCTCAAGTCACCATACGAATGTGTTTCTGCCATTACACTGAAAAATTAATAACTGGTCATCTTTTCCCGTCCAACATTCCGGATTATATTCCAGACGTCTTCGCAGGCAACTATTCTGATTAATGACATTGAAAAAGAAAAAAGAAACAGTCATACTTGTTGCAGAAAACAATACATGCACAATATTTTATTGTTCGTTGGTTATGCACTCTTTAAGTGAGTTCATAGATGTCAAGTCTCAATTATATTTACTGATTCCATCACATTTGTAATCTCCCCCCCCCCCCTCTCTCTCTCTCTCTCTCTCTCTCTCTCTCTCTCGACACAAGCGCGCGCGCACACACACACACACACACACACACACACGCGCGCGCGCGCGCGCGCGCCCGACGACCTCCTCTAGGCTTACACTCATTATTACGGTTCTAGATACGCTTGCTATCTTATCTTTAATTGTGAACTTCCTCTAGTCTCCTATGTTTTTACCACTGTGTGGTTTGATAAGATCTTCGACTATAACACAAGTAGATTCATTTTGATGGGTTACACTATATAAGCATTTCAAAATAGTTTTACAGCCGAAAGTCCGCAGTAATGAAACCAAATAAAGGGATATATAAGCAGTTAGTATGGTAGAGTGTTATATCTCGGAGTTATTCTGGGTTGGATGGAAACAGCGTGCAAAGTTGATGTCATTGGCAGCGAACAGCCTTTCCCAACGCTTAAAAGTTCGAACTCGTCTGCAACTAAGAGGTACTTGCTTGACCGGCAGAACCGCCTCCCACGGAAGTAAAAAAAAGAACACAAATAGCGGACGTAACTTGTCCCTCAGTGAAATTCTCTTTCTAGCAACTTCCTTCATGAGTGCACACCAACTTTGAAAGTAGATAATTTAGCATTGGGTATATTGACAGAATACCTCTTTGTTCTTAGCGAATATAAACGAATGGCACTAATTTTGTCTCATGGTAAAGCTACTGACTAAACCGGTTCTCATTCCACTTATTACGGGTTACAAGCGGGAGCAGTATCCTCCGGAATTCCGAGGTCGATGGATGTCGAGCAGGTTGAGTGCACGTGGACCAGAGCTCTCAGTGCTGTTCCAATGTTTGTGTGTTGCTCAACTCTGAGAGGCGTGACATTCAAATTTTAAGAAGAAGGGGAAGAAACTGGAACTGATCATCACAGCGCGCGGAAACCTGCTTCTTGCAGCGTAGGCGGACTGCCAACACGAGAACAGTAAGTCCTCACGTTCGTTACATGGTTAATTAACAATAAATAATGGTTGTTTATCATTGTCTACGGATGTACATATAAAGTACGACGTGATGCGCTGTTGAATGCGTGCTGACAGTGGTCAGTGGTGCGCAGTCAAGATAGAATTTGACAGGAAGCTCCTGTCTGCGCAGCAGATAATGCTATACAAGAACATACACTCGTTTTTTTTAAGTGTCCATCTAAATTAACCACTCCAATCTTCTGCACAACATTTCGATCACTAATTTTGGTGTCCTCGTAACTGGCTGTTTCTCTAGTCCACCTGCACAAACATAGGCCGTAGAACCATTCACAGCTTAGGTTCGATAGAACATAAATACTTGTACCATATGACACTACTGAGGGATGGCTTCACTTTGGCTAGTGCTGACATGGCATATTATGCATATACTTTTATGATCTCTTCTGTACTCAGCCAACAGCCCAGATAAAGCCAAACCATCCTAATGTCTTTTGTGAGACGGCACAATGAACAGCAGCTCATAAAGCTAAGCATACAAAATAAGAACTGTTCCGAACTCTGCTACTAGATTACTTCATGAGGATTCACATGATTAAAACTCACGTAATGATTTGAAATTGAACATTTTATTAGAAGCAGGTCACCAACAAATTTGACTGTGGATACAAGTAACACATAAACAAATAGTGAAGTTTTATACGTGTTTTATCCCAAAAGAATGAAGTGTGCTTCCTACATCCGTGAAGGCACAATGGTTCTCGAATATGAGAATTCATCGTTCTAATATGAAGAGGAAGAAATATGTAATCTATTTTTATTTTTCCCTTTTTTTTACATTTTTAACATCGTTTAATAATTATGGGTCATTGAATATCATCAAAAATATATTTTTTCTTTATTTTTTCATCGAATTTCGAAATATCTTTTTGTAATAAATAAAATTTTACTCATTTTACTTTATAATTCAACTTTTCATCTCAGTATAACCAACCCAGCAACTGGAAGGTTTCGGGAGCCAAGCTGCAGAATGCAGTCTTATCAAATACATAAAACAGGTATTTGATTTCTGGAGAAAAATCCAACAACCAATCAGTTTTAAGAATTACGTTATTGTAAAACCATTATCAGTTTTGACGACTTATTACTACGATGTTTTCATATCTTAAGATAGCATAATAATTTTTTATATGTTTACATATTACAAATATGAGTCTTAAGTAATAAAAGTATTATCGTATGCATATTTGATCCTCGAGATCTCATTTTATGATAAGACCCTTTGTGTACGAGAATATTAAGATGGAGGTTGCAGATGTAGGAGGGCGTTGTGAAAAGTAATGTCTCCGAATTTAAAGCTTTTTAAATAAAACAAACGTTATTAACATTCTACCTATTTATTCTTGATGTCTATATATTTACAGCCCTTTTCTGCTAGAGGGAACCGAATTGTAGCTTGTAACATGGCAGTGTGTGAGGAACAGTGTGTTGTAATCTAGTTCCGAATTCGAAGAGTTCGTTTACACATAGAGCACCGCCCGCTTCAGCATGACAATGCCAGACCACACACGGGCGCTGCGACATCTGCAACAGCCCGCGCCTTGTGTCACTGTCATCGTTAATCCTCCTTACAGTCCCGACTTCGCCATATCCAATCTTCATATTTTTCCAGAATTTAAAGCATATCTCTGAGGACTTCGTTTTGATAGTGACGAAGCGGTGCAAGCAGATGTGAATTTTTGGTTCCATCAACGAGGTCAAACACTCTACTGTGACGGTATCAAAAGACTGGTCTCTGCTTAGAAGAGATGTGTCCGTCGCTAGGGTAGCTATTCTGAGAAATAAATGTGTAGAAATGAAAATTAACGATGTACAAGTTTTAATAGTTTTCACATTAAAAAATTCGGGGCTTTACTTTCCAGCACGCCCTCGCAGTCTTCTAAATATTGTTTGAAAGGATAATTTCGGAAACAGGAAATTTCGATTATTAATAATTGCTTCGCCACTCACTTACAAGGGAATCTCAATGTACGGGTTGTGAAAAGCATATTTCAAACCGCAAATTCATTTCTTTAAAACAGTTCGTGATGTGTAACAGCATGTTCCATGAAAATGCGTAATAGAAGGATTCACTGATACAGAAACAAATAAAATCGTAAACGTAATAACATATTGCAATGCACTCACTGTTTAAAACTTTTTTCTGTTTTGAAATTATCGTCCAATAAACGAAAATTTTCATTGTTGTTCTTCGACAGAACAGTATAAAAAAATAATGTTTACATTCTAGAAAATTGCATGTCATTCGTCATGTTATTTTAAGGGAGCGTTTTACTAAAGTACTTGGCGATAAACCTTTGCAGCAATACGCGACGCAGAAACTCACGTAGCTAGTTTTGTTGATAGTGTCATCCAGACCTAAGGACTAAAATTACTCATTAGAATGTAGTAAAGCAAACAGGAGCGACACGGTTATCAACAGTATCTGACAACATCGTGGGGTGCTGAGCCTTGGAAACGAAATGTATTCTCTGGATATGTGGGGGTGAAGCCTGTTTCAAGACTAGTCTCAAATATGCCTCTGTCTCTGTTTCTGTCTCTCTTTCTCTCTCTCACTCCTTATCTCTCTCTCTCTCTCTCTCTCTCTCTCCCCCCCCCCCTCCCCCCTCTCACTCTCTCTCTCTCTCTCTCTCTCTCTCTCTCTCTCTCCACACACACACACACACACACACACACAGCGGCTCGCCGCCGGGTGCAAGTCTTTTTATGTAACGCTGTTTAATCGACATGCGTGGAGGAGTTGATGAGGACAACACAACATCCAGCCACCGAGCGGATAAAGTCTCCGACCCGGCCGGAAATCGAACCCTAGCCCCTTCGATTGGCATTCAGCCACGGTGACCCCGTAGACACAGAAGTGGATGTCAAATAAGGAAGCTGAGGTAGCCGAAAGGGAACAATCTGTCTATAATAAGGAAGTCAAAGTGGAAAAAAACGTAAACACATCCTGCGGATCGCCACATTCCAACCGGAAGTCTACCGTTAGAAACCTCTGAATATGAGGTCGCTGACTCAGGCCTGTATGGTGGCGCTTCATTCTGAGGTAGCCGGCCGAAATCGTGCCAGAGGTAGAATGTTTCACTGCCAGTTCTTAGCAGACAAGGCAAGGAGAGGTGCTAAGTTCCTCATAATCAAACCTAAACCTCTTCTGTAGTGTATCATGGAGTGACACCATGTGACGGAGATCCATCTCTCGGATGCGGACGTAGAGCTCGACGGCCTAGATACTTCTAGTCGACAGGAGTAGTGTAAGTGCCGAAACTGGGTTTCTACGTCTACGTGCAAACTCCGCATAGCGGATGGCATCATACACCACTACTAATAAATTCCTTCCTATTCTAGGCGTCAGTCTATACGCCTAAGTACGAGCCCTAACTTTTCTTGTCTTCGTAGTCCTTCGTGAAGTGTACGTTAGCGACTGTATAATCATTCTGCAGCCATCCTCAAATGCTCGTTCCTTAAGCTTTCTCAAAAGTATATCGCGAAAGAACGTCGTCTTCCCTCCAGGGATTCCCATTTGAGTTTTCGAAGCATCTCCGTAACATTGATGTGTTGATCGAACCTACCGGTAACAAATCTAGCAGCACGCTTCTGAACTGCTTCTGTGTAGTCCTTTGATCCGACCAGGTTGGGATCCCAAACACTCGAGCAATATTCAAGAAAGGGTCGCACAGGTATTCTATATGCGGTCTCTTCTGTAGACGAGCCATACTTTCCTAAAATTCTCTCAATAAACCGAAGTCAATCATTCGTCTTCCATAGTGCCATCCTTATGAACTCGTACCATTTCATATCGCTTTGCAACGTTACGTCTAGGTATTCAATGTACATGAATCTGTCAAGCATCACACCATTAATAGTGTATACGAACATTACAGAATTCTTTTTCTTGAATATCTGCATTAACTTGCATTTCTGCACAGTTAGAGCAAGCTGCAATTCATCACACCAAATATAAATTCTGGCAATATGTATTCTTCTACAGTCACTTAACGAAGATTCGTCATCATTTACTACAGCATCATCAGCGAACAGTCGCAGATTGATGCTCTTCCTCTCCCTTGTCTCATCGTGAAGAGTGCAAACACTACATTGCAATATACACGTAGAACAGTAACTTCCACTGAACATATTCATTTAAGTCACGCTTCGCTAAAGATGAAAGGACTTTCCAGTAAGGTTGCAAAGTATACCCTTCGGGTTTTAGCAACCAACAAGTCTATACGACTATTTCTGTTAAGCAGAGTTCATCGCCTAGACTTCGACTTTGTAGCGCTCCTAGAATTCTGGGAGTCTACAATGAGTGCAGAACGAGCTTCCTCCTCTGCTTACAGAAGCGCAGATGCCTCAGAAATCAGGGGTCGGACTTTCTCGTCACGATAATAATCACAGTTATTATTTATAAGCAATTACCACACTACGTTTCTCTCAGTCAGAACGCTGGTCTCTAAGAAATGCCGGTTTGCAATCAAGTAGTACTATACCGAGGAATTCTACAGAAAATGAGTTCTTATCGGATATCTAACCACGTTTGCAACTGCACTGAAGATTTCCTTTCAAGTAGGACTCGACGTTTCATGCCGATTGGAGAGCCAACTGCAGACATTGAAGTACCATATGACGTTCCCCAGGGGAGTATATTAGGACTGTGTCTATCAATGTTATGCATTGACTTAGACTGTCACCGTAGCCGAATGGTCGCCGGCAAGGTACCTCAGCGTGCTCGGTCACGGGACTGACCTTAAAATTCATGGCTCACGAGGCGGAGGGTCAATGTGGAGGCTGGCCGTGTGGCTTCGCCCGCTCTGCCTGTGAGCGGACATGTGGCCGCTCCTTCGGCAAGATCCGAGCAGGCACACGAGGGGAGGGGTTTAGTAGTTATTGGGAGCTCCAACGTTAGGCGGGTGATGGAGCCCCTTAGGGAAATAGCGGAAAGGTCGGGGAAGAAGCCCAGTGTTCACTCTGTCTGCTCGCCGGGGGGGGGGGGGGGGGGGGGTCTAATCCGAGATGTGGAGGAGGCCCTGCCGACGGCGAGAGAGAGCACTGGGTGCACCCGAGTGCAAATTGTTGCTCATGTCGGAACCAATGACTCCCGCCGTCTGGGTTCAAAGGTCATCCTCAGTTCGTACAGGCGGTTGGCGGAGTTGGTGAAGGCGGAAAGCCTCGCTCGAGGGGTGGAATCTGACCTAACTATTTGTAGTAACATTCCCAGAACCGATCGCGGTCCTCTGGTTTGGAGCCGAGTAGAAGGCTTAAACTAGAGTCTCAGACGATTCTGCGGAGATCTGGGGTGCAAATTTCTCGACCTCCGCTATCGGGTGGAGAAATGTAGGGTCCCCCTGAATAGGTCAGGCGTGCACTACACGCAGGAAGCGGCTACAAGGGTAGCGGAGTACGTGTGAAGTGCACATGTCGGTTTTTTAGGTTAGAGAATTCCCTCCCTAGGCCCGACAAGACGCCTCCTGAGACGTGGCAAGGTAGGAGTAGACAAAATGCAACAGGGAATAACAATACTAATGTGCTAATAGTAAACTCCAGGGGCGTCTACAGAAAGGTCCCAGAACTGCTCTCATTAATAAACGGTCACAATGCCCACATAGTACTAGGGACAGAAAGTTCGCTGAAACCAGACGTAAATAGTAATGAAATCCTAAACTCAGATTGTAATGTATACCGCAGAGACAGGCTGGACAGTGAAGGGGGAGGCGTGTTTATAGCGATAAGAAGTGCAATAGTAACGAAGGAAATTGACGGAGATCCGAAATGTGAAATAATTTGGGTGAAGGTCACGGTTAAAGCAGGCTCAGACATGGTAATTGGATGTCTCTATAGGCCCCCTGGCTCATCAGCTGTTGTGGCTGAGCACCTGAAGGATAATTTGGAAAATATTTCGAGTAGATTTCCCCACCATGTTAAAGTTCTGGGTGGAGATCTTAATTTGCCGAATATGGACTGGGAGACTCAAACGTTCATAACGGGTGGCAGGGACAAAGAATCCAGTGAATTTTTTAAAAAGTGTTTTATCTGAAAACTAACTTGGACAGTTAAACAGAGAACAGAATCGTGGAGATAACATATTAGACCTTCTGGTGACAAACAGACCCGAACTATTTGAAACAGTTAACGTAGAACAGGGAATCAGCGATCATAAAGCGGTTACTGCATCGATGGTTTCAGCAGTAAATAGAAATATTAAAAAAGGTAGGAAGATTTTTCTGTTTAGCAAAAGTGACAAAAAGCAGATTTCAGAGTACCTGACGGCTCAACACAAAAGTTTTGTCTCAAGTACAGATAGTGTTGAGGACCAGTGGACAAAGTTCAAAACCATCGTACAATATGCGTTAGATGAGTATGTGGCAATCAAGATCGTAAGAGATGAGAAAGAGCCACCATGGTACAACAACCGAGTTAGAAAACTGCTGTGGAAGCAAAGGAAACTTCACAGCAAACATAAACTTAGCCAAAGCCTTGCAGACAAACCAAAATTACACGAAGCGAAATGTAGTTTGAGGAGGGCTATGCGAGAGGTGTTCAATGAACTCGAAAGTAAAGTTCTATGTACTGACTTGGCATAAAATCCTAAGAAATTTTGGTCTTATGTCAGAGCGGTAGGTGGATCAAAACAAAATGTCCAGACACTCTGTGACCAAAATGGTACTGAAACAGAGAATGACAGACTAAAGGACGAAGTACAAAAGGTCTTTTTCCAAAGCTGTTTCACAGAGGAACACTGCACTGTATTTCCTTTTCTAGATTGTCGCACAGATGATAAAATGGTAGATATCGAAATAGAGGGATAGTAAAACAATTTAAATTGACCAAAAGAGGAAAGGCCGCTGGACCTGATGGGATACCAGATCGATTTTACACAGAGTACGTGAAGGAACTTGGCCCTCTTCTTGCAGCGGTGTACCGTAGGTCTCTAGAAGAGCGTAACGTTCCAAAAGATTGGGAAAGGGCACAGGTCATTCCCTTTTTCAAGAAGGAACGTCGAACAGATGTGCAGAACTATAGACCTATATCTCTAACGTCGATCAGTTGTAGAATTTTGGAACACGTATTATGTTCGAGTATAATGACTTTTCTGGAGACTAGAAATCTACTATGTAGGAATCAGCATGGGTTTCGAAAAAGACGGTCGTGTGATACCCAGCTCGCGCTATTCGTCCACGAGACTAAGAGGGCCATAGACACGGGTGCACAGGTAGATGCCCTGTTTCTTGACTTCCGTAAGGCGTTCGATACAGTTCCCCACAGTCGTGTAATGAACAAAGTAAGAGCATATGGATTATCAGACGAATTGTGTGATTGGATTGAAGAGTTCCTAGATAACAGAACGCAGCATGTCATTCTCAATGGAGAGAAGAGTTATTTCAGGTGTGCCGCAGGGGAGTGTCGTAGGTCCGTTGCTATTCACAATATACATAAATGACCTTGTGGATGACATCGGAAGTTCACTGAGGCTTTTGCAGATGATGCTGTGGTATATCGAGAGGTTGTAACAATGGAAAATTGTACTGAAATGCAGGAGGATCTGCAGCGAATTGACGCATGATGCAGGGAATGGCAATTGAATCTCAATGTAGACAAGTGTAGTGTGATGCGAATACATAGAAAGAAAGATCCCTTATCATTTAGCTACAATAAAGCAGGTCAGCAACTAGAGGCAGTTAATGCCATAAATTATCTGGGAGTACGCATTAGGAGTGATTTAAAATGGAATGATCATGTAAAGTTGCTCGTAGGTAAAGCAGATGCCCACTTCTTGAATACTACTCAGCAGTTTGGGATCCGTGCCAGATAGAGTTGATAGGAGAGACAGGGAAGATCCAAAGGAGAGCAGCGCGCTTCGTTACAGTATCATTTCGTAATCGCGAAAGCGTTACGGAGATGACAGATAAAATCCAGTGGAAGACTCTGCATGAGAGACGCTCATTAGCTCGGTACGGGCTTTTGTTGAAGTTTCGTGAACATACCTTCACCGAAGAGTCAAGCAGTATATTGCTCCCTCCTACGTATATCTCGCGAAGAGACCATGAGAATAAAATCAGAGAGATTAGATCCCACGCAGAGGCATACCGACAATCCTTCTTTCCACGAACAGTACGAGACTGGAATAAAAGGGAGAACCGATAGAGGTACTTAAGGTACCCTCCGCCACACACCGTCAGGTGGCTTGCAGAGTATGGATGTAGATGTAGATGTAGATGTAGATGTAGAAAATGAGGAATCTGCGTAAATCTGAATGTGATTGATGCCCTCTGACTGGAACAATATTTATTTGTATATGATTTACTGTGACTGAAAGTGTCTCCCTGAACACTAGTCGACTGCATCTAACTTGATACAATGAAAGTATCAAATATAAACAATGATTACTTAAACACTCAAATTTATTCTCAAAAATGTTTATTAAACAATATATAAATTCTACTATGAAAACCATGACATTTATGTTTCCAAACTCAGGTGTAAGGTTAACAGGATACCAGTGTTACTTTCCCACCAATGAATTTACTACTTACTCACTTGAGAATTTATACTTTCATAAAGTGTAACGGTAATTACGATGTATGTAATCCTACAAATTCCTGACCAGAACAATGATTGGAAGTTGGTTACTATCCCGATGTTCACACATTCAGTACAAGAACGATGAACTTGAGACAGGGGAACATTCTGAATTTCACAAGTGTGAAATCGAATTGAACTACTCTGCCAGTGCTCCGAATTATGCTAGCCATAAATATTATATTGTTCCGCCGAGCTGTACTCTGCACAAGTGCTGGCTCTTTCGTAAAAACGATGCTTTCAGCATCCACTCGCAACTCAAAGATGTTGCGAACTCAACCACGATGCAACGCTAAGTCTATCCGTCATTTATTGCTGCCGTCCCCGAATTCGATCTGGACGCTTCCGCGACCTCCATAACTGAACCGCAAGTTTATGCGGACACTTCCGCTACCAAACCCAAAGTACCTCTCACATGACGCTCACTTACGCCCTCCTAATTCCTTTCAGCCAAACAGTGATAAGTGCCAATTCCAAAATTAACAAGCACTGCCATCCAATCGCGAGGAATCCCTGCAATTAGAGAATCCCACCAAAATAAAGCGCCTCCTTCAGACGCCAACTACAACATGAACATCTCCCCTACTAATAAAAAAACTTTGGCTTCAGGTCTGCGCTCTTTGCGTCACGCACTATTACTCCAGTCGAAACTGAGGACTTCAGAAATAAAAAAGAGTCACTACGTGGCTTAAATTTGTTTCATGTAGCCCTTCTTCCTCCTGCACTTAGTACTACGCATCTCTCCAGCTGGAAGTTAGGCTGTACAGTGTATGTTGACAATAGCCTGCCGCCCCATGTGTTCCACTGACAACTGTTGTTTTGCAAGTGTGTTTCTATGGCATGGAAACGGTGCTTTTCCTAACGCGAGTTTCCATTTAGAATTATGCCTACTTGTACCTGTCAAAGGCTGTCAAAGTGTGCAATGAGATTTTAGAAACACCATGTAGAGATAGATCATACGTCGAATTAAGCACAACTCAATGAAACGTCGCTCTTGCTTCAGAGTGTGTTATTTTGATCAGAACGCCTGGAGAAGTTTCTGCTCATTAACTACAGAAGGCTTATACCGAGAAATAAATGACGGCATTCTTAGCAGCCTGGGATATTCCCAGGAAAAAGTGCTACAGATGAAATCACAGAAGTCAAATAACAAGTGATACTTGTGACCGGAGAAGCAGAATAATGCTTTCAATTGAAAGTACTTGTATGAGATGTGAAAAGATAAGATAAAAGCCGAACGTGCCTTTCGACAGCAGGAAACTCTCTTCCAGGCGAAAGGAAAACCAGTCAGATACAAATAAATCAGTTGCTTCAAATTGGTAAAAGGAGTGTTAGGTCTCTTCACAATAAGCGGCTAGAGGCAAATTCAGAAAAGAACACGAGTCAGGTTGTGACTTCAGTTACAATGTTTTCATTCACAGTCTTTCTTTAATAGGAACGTTATACGCCTCCATCTGTCTCCGTAAGCTCTAAAGGGTCATCCTTTTTATATGACTTCACGATACATCCTGTAAGAGTGACTCAAATACAAGTGAAAGTAGAACGATATTCGTTATTATCGTAATCGTCATCGTCAGCAGTTTGACATCGACTGGTGGATAAATTACTCCTCGAATCTTACCGGACTTTCGACACGCACAAAAGTTCTTCTTGCATGCTTTAAAATGTCTGTCAAATAATAGTGATTGTCATTGATAAAATGATGTGCTGTAGGGCGTATTGCAATGAAGATGTAGCGTGTGACAGTGCTCCACTTGTAAGAATACTGCAGTGCACGACATTACTAGGTAATGTTTTAAATGTTTTAAATTCAGTTGAATTCTTCATGGCTTCCCATACCCTTTTAACAGTTTCGTCCTCTTAGAAAACAAAATGCGCTAATACGCTACTAAACAAAATGTCAGTTTCATACACTATTGTGAATCTGGACGTTGTATTCCAATACAGTCAAATGATAGCAGTAGGTTTTAGATAATTTTAGTCATCTCTTCATTTTAACCCCCCTTAACCATACACAAAGATGAAAATTTCTGAAGATTTTTATTTCCAACTCAGTGGAACAACTCTAACCGAAAGCAGTCAGCTCGTTTTTTTGTCTTTTTATTTAATAGGGTTCGGAACCCGAGGGTCCTTAGACCAAATTACATAACATTTCGTATATCTAGCAACACACGAGAGTAATAAGACAAAACATCTGCCACGGAAGCAATAAAAACCCCACAACATGAGAAAATACAATTGAGTATAGAACACAGATTCACGTTTCGCGTTACAAGCACTAGGTCATTAGTAAAATATAGATAATGGAAGATTTACAAATAGCCTTATGCATAACTATTTAACAACATACATTGAGAAATAAAAGAGGAAAACGCAATTTGCAATGTATATATAATATTAAAATTACAACATTACAATTTACAGTATTGTAAAACATTACTGACAATGATGTGTCACCTGTACATACATAAATATGTGAGAACAATAGTTAGGACATTGTATGCTGGATGTCAATCTCAGTTTTGATTATTGACGCGGTAACAGCACTAGTTGAGGACGTTTATGTTGTGCTCGCTATTGAGGCCATACCTGATGTTTGTAGAGATGCGAAGATGGGGCATGTCACCATGTGGGGCAAGCATACAACATGACTGGTCGTATTACAGATTTATAAAGTAGGTGACTGTTTTCCCAGTTTGGAGAAATACTATCGGAATCGGAACTAAGTCGTCCCACTGGATTTCGTCATAAAGTTGGTATCCATGTACTGGCACATCTTTGTTTATTAAGGGATACGAGGTAGCTAATACACTGTGTACTTTGCTCGCGATGTCGGTTATATATTTCTTAAAGGTAAAATATTTGCCGAGGAGAACTCCAAGATATTTGGCGGTACCAGTCCAAGCAATACCTTCATTGTATAGCAGAAATGGGGTATGTAAAGCATGCCTTTTTCTTATAAACAGTCAGCTCAGTCAAGCTATTGCAAACTTCCCGCGCTTTCTTCCCAACCGAAGGAAGTCGGTGACTCCGACTGCGACGGCGTGAAGTCTCCGACTGTGCAAAATCCTCTTCACGATCAGCACTTACACACACTCATCATCCTGATTCTAGACAGTGGCTGGACCCGCGGCATAAGAAGAGCATTCTTTGAAAATTGCTTGACAAAGCAGCAAAAATTTCTATTCATTTTGAACCCAAAGTATCAGGTCGGATCATCTCACGGATAATCATCTCGGAGCCAGTCTCAGATCTGTGACGGAAACTGTTTCCGTTGTGGTTGCACAAGGTATTGCCAGTGATGTTCTAGGCTGATTATGAAACACCACTTACACATCAAACATGGGCGTGACAGTACACGGATATCAACATAATGAGGAAACCCAGTGGGACGACTTAGTTAGGATTTCGATAACATTTCATCCGTTTATCTAATCTAGAGGGTAACCTAATATGCTGGAAGACGTTTACGGAAATGCGACTGAAAACACTCGTGTACAAACAGACGGTCCAACGAAAACAAGTACAAGACACACGTGCTTTGTCTTTGTGACATCCTGTATCTCAGCTAAATTGCTGTGCTACAGTGTGACACAATACCTGCTCGTTTGTTCTAGCGTAGTCGTTTGAAGAGAGCGATAAGGAACGTGGCACAAGTAAGTTTAGAACCACAGTCGGATCTCCGTGTCTCAAGCACATTCAGAGATGTTATGGGAAATAGAGGATTCTGTGACTTCAAATACTTATTCAGATGACAAAAATTACCCTTACGAAGGTCTTCCTTAATGTTGGAGGAAATTGTGGATTTAGTTCAGGACAGCGTAGCACTTCAAGTCGGAATATCTGATTTGAAGACACAACATACTCTTGTAAACATATAGATGGTCCACACACTCATGCATTTAGTAATTTCTTACTAAGAAACACATTTAAACCATTCAGTAGGGAATGTTATTCCCACTGGAGGAATGTCGCTCCTGCATTAAGCCCCATTCGTATATTTACCTAAGATTTTGTTTTCAAATGTTGGTGTAATTTATCTTTCCATCTCGATTTCCGAAATACGCATTTTTGGAAATCTTAATAAGACACATCTGCTGATTTTATTTCAAGAAAGTATTTGCGAATTTACATGTCAAAGCACAGCTTCATCTTTGGGGCTTCAGTTGACTACCGAAGAACCTTATTATAAGGAATATAAGAAAATCACTGTAGAATACATTTAGACACCGTTAAAACTTGTAGTGAATTTGCGTATCTTACTGGTTTATCTTGCACATGTCTCTGTAATGACGTATCTTCCTGATGTTCCTCATGTATTTACATTAGAGTATGTTCATATGTAATTTTCAAAGCCGACACTACAGATTTGAAAGAAGATCGTGGAATATGTTAGACAACTACAACATAATATTTACATATTCAATGGAAAAATAACAATAATAATGTAGTCTCCCGTCCCCTCCGAGGGCTCGGACAGTGAGCCCTTCGAGAGCATACCAAGACGGGATTTATTCGGGCATAGCTAAGCAGGGGTTCCTGAGCTGTGGGCTGGTAACGCCGCCGATATTCTGTGCTTCAGTGATCACTGTGAGGTATGACGATGTGTGTTGCGGAGAGTGGGAGTTCTGATTTAACTGTCCCGATAGCGAGGATGCCATAAACTTTTATATACAAAACAAAAACAAAAGAAGAAAATTCTGTCTTAAGGTGTGCCGAGCGCCAATGGTATGGATGGTATTGATGGCTGCTGTGGCACAGCAGTCGTTACCGAGCAGCCTCTATGTAATAACACTGATGGTTACAATATCCGCGTTTATACCTTGTTTGCGTCTTCACAATACAATATCCTTCATATATGCTTGCGTGTCTGAAGGAACGGACACTGTCCTAGACGATTAGTGCTTTGGTAAACATTAAGAAACAGATGTCAGCTGTTTGCGACATATGAAAATTTGTGCCGGACTGGGACTCGAACCCAGATTTCCTGCTTCTCGCGAGCAGTCGCCCTAACCACTTCGGCTGTCCCAGCACGCCTCCAGGAGCGATACCAAAATCCATATGTCTGGTAGTTACAACTCTCATGATAGCACTATTCGCGATTACCGCACAGAGACACAAATATTGTATGGTAATTTTGGTCTGTTGAGGTTCAGACACATCATTGATGGCTACAATGTCTGTGTTAATACTGTGTCTGTATCTTCACAGCACTGTCCTTCAGACATGCATTTCTGCCTTATTGTGAGTGGAGTCTCGCGCTCCTGTCGCACATACTTACGCCGATGAAGCTGCAACTGCAGGTATCTGCTACGGAGCGCGGGCCTGTCCGTTGACCAGTGTCAGTTTCTTATTTGACATCCCACTTCACAGTTCTTGCATTTTACAAGCCTTATCTGCCGTAACGATGGCATAAACTATCGCTCATTGTCGTGGAATTTTGTGTAAATTTCTCCAAAAGCCATTATCACAGGTTTCTTTCTCTACTGTTCACTGTTATATATCCTGCACTGTGGTCTTTACGACTACTACTAATTGTCACTGTACATTCGATCCTTGACACTATTCCAGAGATTGCTACTGTCATATATTCACCGTTCATTTCAATTATTCAGTGTTACAGCCTACATCCATCCATATTTATCTCATCAAGGGATGCCGTATATAAGATTCTCCTTGCGTTGGCAAGACGTGTCCTGGCCCCTAGCTGTGACAGAGAAACCTTACAAGTGAAGTTGTCATTGGAGATGTGCAAATCAACGTGGTGCTATAATGGTGATAACTGGAGGAAATCCCTAACTACATGGCTGGCTTGCGGTAAAGAGCACACAGTTTAACTTTTTTAAGGGATGCCATTAAATGATTTCAGTGTTTTCAATTACATCACATTTCACTGTGCCCTAAATACGTTGCACAAGATATGTGTCATCCATATAATTCTGCCATTGTGGGCAGATTACTTTTTAATTACTTTCAACGCACATACGCGACTGCACTATGGACTGGCCCGCGACTATGCAATCGTAAATAATACTTTTAATGATAATTATCGCCAACTGACGAGAGCCGCAGGAAGTTCGACCATCTACCGTGGCCGCCACTCCCAGACTGCTTTTACACTGAAGAGCCAAATAAACTGGTACACCTACCTAATATACTGTAGGACCCTCGCGAGCACGCAGTAATGGTCAAGGGTGCCATTTCATTTCATAAAAGGACCCCATTGATTGCCATCCGCGGCACTATTACAGGACATTCACCGACTATATTCTACGCCCTGTTTTGTCGTCCTTCATGACAAGCCATCCTGGGCTTACACTTTAGCAAGATAAATTCCGTCCGCACATGGCGAGAGTTTCTATCGCTTGTGTTCGTGCTTGCCAAACTATACCTTGGCCAGCAAGGTAGCCGGATATCTCCCCTATTGACAACGTTTGGAGCATTATGGGCAGGACCCTCAAACCATCTCGGGATTTTGGCAATGTAACCCGGAAATTGGAATCTGGCAGCATATCCCTCATGAGAACATCCAACAACTCTATCAATCAATGCAAAACCGAGTTACTGCTAGCGTGAGGGCCAGAGGTGAACTAAGGCTTTACTGACCTGCTGAATTTGTGAAGCTCTTTCTTTTGAATAAATCATCCTGTTTCTCTGAATTATTCTGAAATTGTAATCATTTGTTGGCCTTTACATGTACACCACATCTACTGATTTCCGTCCATACAGATAATTCCTTCGTGGTGAATGGTTGTAATTTTTTTATTTATTTATTTTTTGTTTAGAGTGTATTTGGAGTGGCCTGTTGTAGCTGTCTCAACCTATATATAGGATGCAAATGCTATCCCATACCTCTGGAATTACTGGTTGAGCATTCATGGAAACTTTGACTCGTGTTATTTTTAAATGGTTATGACTTTTTGGGGTGCATAAAATAAGAGGTATATCATCTATATATTATAAGTTCTGTTTTGTTTTTTAACCTCTTAGGATAGCAACATTAATGCTTTGTTCTTTTAGTTCTGTTGTAGGTCCTGAAGGTAGTTTTGTTCAACACAATTAAATAAACTTTCCTACATCATATGATCGCTCTCCAAATGGTCATTTCATTTCAAATTCTACTCAATATCGTTGGAGTTCCAAACTGTTCCATGACTTTTCAAGCACCACCTAAAACTGAAGTAGATCGGTCTATGTGGCTTTCCAGATGTGCCCAATGCAATCGAAGGGTGACCACACAAACACCTTCATGCCGGTGAGCTGCCTCAACAAAGTGACATAATTCTGGGCTGGTAAGGTGGTGCACTGTGTTGATGAAGACAAAGATAGCCTGCAGAGAACTGTAGGTGAACAAAATGACGCACGTTACACAACAGATGATTCCTGTGTCACTCACTGATGAGAGAAATAATCCCTGACACGGCAATATCCCTACCACCTATCTGAAAGGTGGGATGCCTCGCTCCATAAGAAGGGTGGAAACAGAAAACGTTTCAAGTCCAAATCTGACATCTGTATGGAGAATGAAGAAACAGTGTATATCCTTTGGTACAAAACTGATTTCTATAAAAAATTTGAGAAGGTATTTAGATAACATAGGATTATGCTGGTCACCGCATCGCAAATAATCAGACATATTAGAAAATAAATACTATATTAAGGGCGTTTTAAGTGCCATACCAGGTAACTGATTCTAACTGCCAGAGTAAGAAAATTTTAACTTCTTGCAAAGAAGAAAATAGCAAACAGTCATTGCTATTAATGCTGTACACACAAATAAATCCGTTACCGATTTCGAACCGACATGTTCATATTCAAACGCCGTCACGTTTATACCACATTTGCCTCTGTTTACATTAGTTGTTGGCATGTTTTTGCAACAACTAACGTAAACACCAAGAAATATAATATAAATGTTGTCAGTCGTCTGAAGATGAACCTTTCGGTTAGAATCCGGCAACTTAGCTATTTGTGTAAATAAACGGAATTATTAACATTCCTGGGCGCTTTTTTCTACTTTGCAAGATTGAATGTTTTTTTATATACAGCCAAAGTCTCGAAAATGTCAGTTTTTGTTTAGAATGCCATTAATTACAAGGATACTACTTTTTATTTGTGGTAATATAAGTACAAAAATACAGCATTATGTTTTAACATGTAGAACTGTAATCAATAAAAACCACCTCTCATATCTTTTAAACTTTGGGACGTCAGAGGCACAAATACCATGCGCCATCTTCTAACGCTTGACTGAAAGACTTTCTCCACGGCTTGGCACCTGGATCAAGTCTATGAATATGCAGCAGAGTGTCAAGAAGACAATAACAGTGAAAACGCGATTTGTGAAGAAAGTGCGGTGGAATGTTTCAATACTCACTCTTCATGCGGTTTTCGGCGTACTCATTTCCTGTAGGCGTCGTATACCAACAGAAATCGCGACATACGTCGCTACACGACATTTTTCCATTATTTGAGTGTCAAATGGCTGTGTTGTTTTGCGTACTCTAATATCTATGCCTGTGACGCTAGAGATGGGCATGTGGAGCGGAAGGTTGCTCTACACCACAGCGAAGAGGCGTGCCAGGACACTGTGTACCTGCGGCCGTTTTGGTCTCCCACGAACCGCACCGCCGCAGGTCACAGAGCGCTGGTACCCCTGAGGCGGCACTAGGCAGCAAGTGAACAGCGCTACGTCGTCACTGCCGCCCGTTTCTGATTCGCCTATTTCCACTGATGGCAAGCAATTAAGCAAACGCCAGTTAGCGAAAACACCCTGAGGAAGGTCATTTGCAACAGTGGCCGAAACATCGAAGAATTTTACACGCTGACAATGCGGTTACATACTCAGAAGTATTTTATTGACTGAAGGCTTTGTTAGTTTATCTTGTTCAATTCCAGCCTCGTATCGCCGTTGTTCCCTCTCTCAAAAATTTAGTTTAAGAACATCCATAATCTGTATTATTTTACCCCTTACAGATTTACGGCAAATCATATGAATGGTGGTCAATACAAAACAACGAGTTCTGTTGCGTGATTCAAGCAGATACTTGAAAGTGCTATCCACTTTAATCGACACGCAGTTAATGAAATTCTCGTAAACAAAGTATTCTCCACCTATAAAACTCATCACAGACCCTGCTGTTGGACTGCGTTTTCGAAATAAAACACTCCCGAAAAGTGTTTTCGGAATATAATGACAACATTATCAAAATAGCAAAGAGATCATTAGACAATTATCCGAAACGAATTCTAACACCAGAAAACATTGCTCTAATGGAAGATAGCCTGGAGAAGTGTCCTACAAATTTACAACGCCGATTATCTGCGTGAGTGTGTAAGTAGGAATAAAAAATTCGTTCTGTCAGAACATTATAAAAAAGGACCTAAATATTTATTCTATCAATTTTTGTGTTGTGGATTAGCTATGTGCTAAATGTCTTAGACCAGTCTGCGAATGTTCAGTTCTGCCTTTGGATTCTAATATAAGTGGTCCCGGACATTTAAATCCTCATGTGTTCATTTCCTCGGACAGTTCTAATTTAGCCTGTTCTCGTACATGAACTCGAGAGAACGTGCCACCGATCATAAAAAAATCCTAGCTGCATTGAACAGCCGTTGCGTAATGTTAAGAGATGTTTGTTGAGCAATATCCGGCCCAGTTTTATTTAGACCGTCATGTAAATACAAAACAAGTTCTATAGCTAGTGTGGAAATTATTTTGTCACTTGCTGCGTTTTTTTTACTTAATATTCAAAAGCCTATATTATTCTAAAACACACACGCTGTTTGTATCTACTAATTGAATTGAAAGCTGAAGTTGATCGAATATCAGAAGTTATTCATAACTGGGAAATACAATATTCATAATTATTACGTAAATTCAATCAATGGGCAACAAATGATGAAAATTGTTTAAATGGACAAGGATCTAATGTCATAGTAATAACAAGAAAAAAGAAAGTGGGGCACAATGAAAGTCAACTTCTTACCAGACAATAAGAATTTGCCTCCAGGGCTCTAAGAATAATCTTAGTACTGGAAAAAAACGTTTGGGGTAAAACTTGTAGTTAGAGACCAAGGCATGACCATAGTATGAAGGTTCAAGTGGATGTATAGAGGGTGGAGGAAAATATGTAAACACCAAAATACAACACATTATCATGCACAATACAGTGTGGGAAACCAGTTGGCATTCAAAATAGCTTCAAATCTCTCGGAATGGATAAATGCAGATCCTGTATGGTTTTCAAGGGTATCTTATACCATTCTTCCTGCAAAATAATGGCAAGTTGAGGTAACGATGTTGGAGGTGTCTGGCGATCACGCACCATTCTCTCCAAAGTAGACCAAATGGTTTAAATGGCTCTGAGCACTATGGGATTTAACTGCTGAGGTCATCAGTCCCCTAAAACTTAGAACTACTGAAACCTAACTAACCAAAGGACATCACACACATCCATGCCCGAGGCAGTATTTGAACCTGCGACCGTAGTGGTCACGCGGTTCCAGACATTAGCGCCTAGAACCGCTCGGCCACACCGTCCGGCTAAAGTAGACCACAAAGGCTCTCACAAAACCAGTCTTGGCCAATGTGAGGTGTGTGAAGTGGGGCCCTGTCGTCTTGGAACACATCATTATTGGGGAACAAGCATACAACCATGGGAAGGACCTGATTAGCCAAAATTGTCACATAATCTCTGCCAGTAATGTTACCTTGCAGAGTGAGCATGGGGCCCATGGAATACCACGACATGACTGCCCCAAATCAGCACCAACCCCAGCCACGTTTTACTCTTGTGACGTAAGCATAGCCACAATATTCGAAAGAGCGTGAAACAAGATTCTTTCGATGAAATGACTTTCTTTCATTGCTCCATAGGCCAGGTATTTTGGATTCGCCCCAAGCTCTCCATTTATGAGTGTTTTAGAAATTCTAACTCGCCCTGCTATTTCCTGCTTATGGAGCTCCTTTCGTGTTGTTTTGGTGCGGACGGGGTTGTCGGAAGCGACATTCATTTCTGCACTGATTTTTGCAGCTTTCTTCCTCTTATTTTTCGTCTCAATCCTTTACAGTGACCGTCAGTCACGATCACTCAACACGCACTTTCGTCCGCGTAGTAACTTAGAGGATGATGGTCAAAATAAATGTTGCACATTATTTTATTGTCAATACTGGACATAATACGAAATAAAACTGATTTTGTTCTATCAGGTACAGTCATAAGAAAACAAAAATTAAGAAGATAAACACATTTCCACTTTATAAACACAAACAGAAAGACAAAAACAAAACCTTAAAAAGATTCCAATGCAAGCACTACAGTTTCTTCGCTCTGTCATCTTTCGTAACACATTGTTTACGAATCAATTAGCCCTCCTCGTAATTGGAGATACTTTTGAATTCGGTTAGGTGAACTCTTTAGTATAGTGTCCATATAAGGCTATGAGATATTTTACCATTTCTCCACGGCCGCCTCTATGATTCTCTTTATGTCTCTAGTACGACTGCAAACCGCTCGTTTTACCGTGGCACATGCATTCTCAGAGCAGTTGAGATCTGAAGAATATGGAGGCCACTGGTTCTATGCACCACTGGGGAAGTGTTCACAAAATTGTGATGATGAGGGCGTGCATTGTCGTTCAACAGCGTGAATTTCGCTCCAGTGTATCACCAAATGGAGTTACAAGGCGTACAAGGATGTTGTCTCAATAGTTCACACCAGTTATCCTCCCATATACTGGCACAAGTGGTGTCCTGCAGCCATACATGATTTCACTACAAAACATGTCTGAACCACATTGAAGAGGATGGCGGTATACGGCATAGTTAGGGTGTAAACGTTGTCCTCGTTGCCTTCACACACAATATCAGTATTACAGGGTGGAGAATGACATGGGTCTCATTAGAAAAGAGCGTTGTATGCTACTGCCGCCCAGCCCACAAAGAGTGGCTTCGTGTCTATACGACACGAGCCCCTCTGCGAACCCAATTTAGAGGAGGAAAATTGGCAAGGATTCTGGCACGTAATCCCAGTTCATGGCGCCTATTTCGTATCGTTTTTGTTGACACCTGGACTCGTGTAGTTGTCTGGAACTGGCGCCGTAGACTTGCAGCATTGTGTTGAGGGCTTCTGCTTTCTGTTATACGGAGATATCGGTTCAACACATCTGCTCTCTCTCTCTCTCTCTCTCTCTCTCTCTCTCTCTCCCTCTCTCTCTCTGCAGGTCGGGGTGGCCGATTCTAGGCGCTACAGTCTGGACCCGCGCGACAGCTACGGTCGCAGGTTCGAATCCTGCCTCGGGCATGGATGTGTGTGATGTCCTTAGGTTAGTTAGGATTAAGTAGTTCTAAGTTCTATGGGACTGATGACCTCAGAAGTTAAGTCCCATAGTGGTCAGAGGGATTTGAAACGTCTCTCTCTCTCTCTCTCTCTCTGTCCCACTCTCTCTCTCTAGGGGTGGTCCATTGATAGTGACCGGGCCAAATATCTTACGAAATAAGCACCAAACGAAAAAACTACTAAGAACGAAACTTGTCTAGCTTGAAGAGGGAAACCAGTTGGCGCTATGGTTAGCCCGCTAGATGGCGCCGCCATAGGTCTAACGGATATCAACAGCGTTTTTTTTTAAATAGGGACCCCCATTTTTTATTACATATTCGTGTAGCGCGTAAAGGAATATGAATGTTTTAGTTGGACCACTTTTTTCGCTTTGTGATAGATGGCGCTGTAATAGTCACAAACGTAAAAGTACGTGATATCACGTAACATTCCGCCAGTGCGGACAGTATTTGCTTCGTGATACATTACCCGTGTTAAAATGGACCGTTTACCAATTGCGGAAAAGGTCGATATCGTGTTGATGTATGGCTATTGTCATCAAAATGCCCAACGGGCGTGTGCTACATATGCTGCTCGGTATCCTGGATGACATCATCCAAGTGTCCAGACCGTTCGCCGGATAGTTACGTTACATGAGCTGGTCAGCCACATGTGAAATGTCAACCACAACCTGCAACAAATGATGATGCCCAAGTAGGTGTTTTAGCTGCTGTTGCGGCTAAACCACACATCAGTAACAGACAAATTGCGCGAGAATCGGGAATCTAAAAAACGTCGGTGTTGAGAATGCTTCATCAACATCGATTGCACCCGTACTACCGAGCGAGGTGGCGCAGTGGTTAGCACACTGGACTCGCATTCGGGAGGACGACGGTTCAATCCCGTCTCCGGCCATCCTGATTTAGGTTTTCCGTGATTTCCCTAAATCGCTTCAGGCAAATGTCGGGATGTTTCCTTTGAAAGGGCACGGCCGATTTCCTTCCCAATTCTTCCCTAACCCGGTCTTGCGCTCCGTCTCTAATGACCTCGTTGTCAACGGGACGTTAAACACTAACCACCACCACCACCACCACCACCCGTACTATATTTCTATGCACCAGGAATTGTATGGCGACGACTCTGAACGTCGTGTACAGTTCTGCCGCTAGGCACAAGAGAAATTACGGGGCGATGACAGATCTTTTGCACGCGTTCTATTTAGCGACGAAGCGTCATTCACCAACAGCGGTAACGTAAACCGGCATAATATGCACTATTGGGCAACGGAAAATCCACGACGGCTGCGCCAAGTGGAACATCAGCAAGCTTGGCGGGTCAATGTATGGTGCGGCATTATGGCTCTGAGCACTATGAGACTTAACGTCTGTGGTCATCAGTCCACTAGAACTTAGAACTAATTAAACCTAACTAACCAAAGGACATCACACACATCCATGCCCGAGGCAGGATTCGAACCTGCCACCGTAGCGGTCATGCGGTTCCAGACTGAAGCTCCTAGAACCTCACGGCCACACCGGCTGGCGCGGCATTATGGGAGGAAGGATAATTGGCCCCCATTTTATCGGTGGCAATTTAAATGGTGTAATGTATGCTGATTTCCTACGTAATGTTCTACCGATGTTACTACAAGATGTTTCACTGCATGACAGAATGGCGATATACTTCCAACATGATGCATGTCCGGCACATAACTCGCGTGCGGTGAAGCGGTATTGAAACTAGTCCCAGACCGTACAGATATAATTATGACTCCTCGCAACGTAATTCGTCGGGACGTCCATCTGCCTCATTCCCCCCTCCATTAGAGTGGCTATACAGAGCCTCTGATCGTACGTCATTACTGTTTGAACCATCCTGCAGTAGCACAAATCCCGTAATGACACACAGCACAAGTACTGCAAAGTTTACAGCTGACACCGTTTCGATAGATTGCACATACTGTCCCCTCACGGTAGAATCATGGTCTGTTTCCGCTAGAATTACATTACAAAAAAATTAATGTATTGATATCATAACTATTTCTGGATCTCAGCGTTTAATGTTGAAGTTTTGGCGAACTGCAACATTTATCTTGAGCACTGTATTTTACCGCTTTCCCTGTATTCGGTACGGTACGTGTTGAAACACCGGTGAGTTCGGGCCACCTTGGTTACGAAAGCACCAACGATGCGAGCACCAACAATTTTCACAAGTTTGAATCACTTAGCTCCGACGTAATGCATTCGCAACTACACACAACACATTTCTGACCACGACTGACACTTGCAACGTATTGAGGACATTGCACCGATGCCGTTCGTGTTCAAATACAACGGCACAACCAGCGGGCTTGGTTAACATCTACATTTATGTTGAAGGATGCATTTCTCGCGGTGTCTCCATATTTTTGTCCAATCCTCGTGTGTTATAGTAGTTATACAAATATGAAGAAACTTCAACAGAATACACTAGTGTGACGAGCTGCATCAAACCACAACAAATGATGAACTTCATTAAGCAGATGTAAAATTAACTCCGAAATATTTTTAAGGCAACGGCAATTGTAACAAAAACTGTGCAGTATTCAACATATCTATTCTGAAACCAGAAAAAGATGGAAATCGAGTAAATCAGCACATGAAATATTACTCTGTATAGTGGGGCTTGTTAATAAAAAAGTACTCAAAACTTGTCAGCATACACTGGTATAATCAAATGAATGCGAAGTTACACAAGAATAAATGATAAGTTTAATGAGAATGTGAAGTTCATTTAACACACAGATTACGAACTCAGAAATGCATTTAACTTAGAGGTTCTCAAGGTCCGCGATCTGGTGCAAGGTCCGGAGGGCAATGGACGAGACGGTAACGTCGCGTTCAAACAGATAACAACACCAGGACGGTCAGTCAGCACGCACCAGCCGGCGCGTGCTGTGGCCTGGACTGGCGGCGCACGCCTGTAGGTTCGAATCTCACCCACCATAAAGTAGCAGAGCGCCAAAAACATCCAGAGAAAGAAAAGTTCGCCCGCATCTCGTGGTCGTGCGGTAGCGTTCTCGCTTCCCACTCCCGGGTTCCCGGGTTCGATTCCCGGCGGGGTCAGGGATTTTCTCTGCCTCGTGATGGCTGGGTGTTGTGTGATGTCCTTAGGTTAGTTAGGTTTAAGTAGTTCTAAGTTCTCGGGGACTGATGACCATACATGTTAAGTCCCATAGTGCTCAGAGCCATTTGAACCATTTGAAAGAAAAGTTCGGAGTTACTGTGCAAGGCCGGCAAGCCACAGTGGTTAAGAGGAGTTAGTTAGTGAGTATGTCCTCCCCACACACGGATGAGTTCTTTCACTCTACGAGGCATGCTCTGGATGAGACCATCAAGTTTATATGTCGGTATGAGATCCCACTCACCAATGGCAGCTTCAGTGAGATGCTGAAGATTGTCAGTTGGATTCGGACGCTACGCAATGGCCACCTTCAACGGGTCCCACGCAAGTGCAGTTGCATTCATGTCTTGCGACTGTGGTGGCCAATCCATGCAGTTGATGCCACATCTTTGAAGATACCGAGATTACGGTGCAGTCTTGCGTTGTCATCGACTAGGATGAAGTTGCCACCAATTTCACGACTGTAGGGCCTTACCGTTGGTTTATCGACCTCTTGGAGCTATCGGGGTCCAGTAAATTTACTGTAGATAAGAATTAGAGGGGTCTGCCGCCTCGTCATTATTGCCGCCCAGAATATTACACTTCCACCTGCAAACGGATGGACTTCCTAAACGTATCGGTGGTCCTGGTGTCGTCTAGCGCTTCTCCAAACCCTAACACGTCTAGTGTCCGGTCACAAACCAATCCTGGTCTCGTCAGCAAACATGCCATAACTCCATTTTGCAATGGTCCAATACTGATGTGCAAGAGCCCGGGTCCTTCGATTACATCAGTTCCGTTGGTTAAGTGCAAAACTTATCATTGGTCTTTTGAAATGATCACCGTCATGCAGTCTTTTACGCGCTATTTGGTTGAGATACGAAACTCTGTTCCTGGGAGGAATCATTTCCAATATTTCTGGCAGATGATGTTGGGTGCCTGCGAGCCGATAGTTGGAGGAAACTATTGTGCATTGGCGTTGTCATATGAGGAAGACCAATGCGAGATCTATCGTTCCCATTTCCCGTCTCTCTGCACTTTCTCCACACCTTAGATACGCCACTCTGAGTGACATGTAAGACATCGGCAGCATCTTCCTGCGTATAACCTGCTGAAAGTAAAGCCACTATCCTATCTTTATCAAAGTGTTGTATGCTCTACGAGGCATGTTACTGCAATAATTAACATAAACTGAATGAAGCTCTTGTTGACAGAGCACTGCAGCCGAGTCCCCAATCTGAATGAATAGCGCTCGTCTACATCACTCGCTATGCACGCGCAAGCGGAAAGACGCGGCTGGCTGTTCACTCACTCACTATCACCCGGCGCCCACTCAACTGAATGACGGTCAACAGCTGCGTGGCCTTGCCATGCGAGTAAGCAAACAGACTCTACCTACACAACTTTGACACAACGTAGCAGCTCTAGGCCCTCATGGCGACGGCCGGAGTGGCCGTGCGGTTCTAGGCGCTACAATCTGGAACCGAGTGACCGCTACGGTCGCAGGTTCGAATCCTGCCTCGGGTATGGATGTGTGATGTCCTTAGGTTAGTTAGGTTTAAGTAGTTCTAAGTTCTAGGTGACTGTTGACTTCAGCAGTTACGTCGCATAGTGCTCAGAGCCATTTGAACCATTTGAGCCCTAATGGCCTTGGCAAGCATTCGAATGCATTCAGAATTAGAACTTCTTTTTAACTTTCGATTTTCCATGTTTTCTATGGAGGAGGTGCCTGATGTGTACCTACGATCCACCAAGTGTTAACCACTGCATAACGAAAATTAAAGCGATAATAGAAAATTGAATATAATCGAAGGTCTTTGTTTCAGCTGTGAAACTGTACATTCCCGTGAAATAATAGCTGATGAATTAATGCTCGCTTTCAGCTGCTAAAAACACGCTGACATTTAGACATATGTAGATCACTCTCTAACTGGCTGTATCTGTTTAGAGGTGCGAGGAAGTAAAGGGCACACCACCATGCTTAGTAATGCACTGCAGTGTTGAAAGCAGAGAACAGCTCAACTTGGTTTACAGCGTAACAAATGAAACGTAAAAGTGTTTATAGGCGAGCGGCCGCAGCACTTTGGGCTATAACGCACTAGGCAGTCGCAATGTTAATCAGTCAATTTAGTCAGGCGTCTGAAGGTTAGTCGTGACCGATTAGCCAAGCGAGATGACGTGGAATATGTTACGCCTTTGTCGCGCGGGATTAGCCGAGCGGTCTTAGGCGCTGCAGTCATGGACTGTGCGGCTGGTCCCGTCGGAGGTTCGAGTCCTCCCTCGGGCATGGGTGTGTGTGTTTGTCCTTAGGATAATTTAGGTTAATTATTGTGTAAGCTTACGGACTGATGACCTTAGCATTTAAGTCCCCGGGTTCCCGGGTTCGATTCCAGGCGGGGTGAGGGATTTTCTCTGCCTCGTGATGACTGTACGTTGTGTGATGTCCTTAGGTTAGTTAGATTTAAGTAGTTCTAAGTTCTAGGGGACTGATGACCATAGATGTTAAGTCACATAGTGCTCAGAGCCATTTAAGTCCCATAAGATTTCACACACATTTGAACATTTTGTTACGCCTTTTTTTCATAACAAACGTACTTTACTATAAATATAAAAATCATTTTTCCGTCGTTTTACTTGCTTTATGCACTGCGGATTCTAAATTCTCTTACCTAGATGTTGGAGCATACGGAAATATAGTGACTCTGTTTTTATAGAATTAGTTTTGCATGAAAATAGTGTTAGTAACAATTTACAAATATCGGAGAAAACAAGGAAGTACCGATGCCGTGCGTCATTGTCGGAGACGAAGAATGTGGTATATCTGAAAATTTAATGCGTCCTTGTAGAGGACAGAGCTTACGAAACAATAAAAGAACCTGTAAATACCGGCTGTCTCGAACTAGGCGTTTATAGGATACACTCCTAGAGATAAATGGAGAACGGAGAATTTTTCGTCGCTCAAAGGATGTTCAAGATAAATTTGCTATTGCTGTAATTAATGCATGGTGTGTTTCACAAAATAATGTGCCAAAAAAAGAAGTTGCCCAGCGCATTATGCACTTGAAGCACGGGAGGTATTAGACCGAGTTTACAGTGGTCGGTGCTTCGGCTGAGGTGGCTCTAATAATTGGCCCTCTAGGTCACCAGATTTTACGTCGCGGGATTTCCTTCCGTGGGAATACTTAAAAGATAAGGTGTACCAGCAAGTGCCTACCGCCCGTGAAGACATGGTCGACCGCATCAGAAACGCCTGTGTTGACATTCCCGCAGATATACTTGTGTCTTGGGCACGGTCATTTGAAAAGCGGACCACTAAGTGTATTGCAGTTGGCGGTACTACGTTTGAACCTGTATTCCAATTGGTAGAGTAGAGTAGGGTTCGCCTTGAGCCACGGCCACAGTAGTTCCCTATTCGATATGTCGGAGGAATAAAACGTTGCGAATGGGGTTTCATTATAAAATACTGGCCTGTCCTATCCTCGCAGCGTGGAGGTGGGATCCCACGTGCTACTGCATATTTTAGGGCCACTGAGTAGCAAGTCGTAAATTATGGTTGTGTACCCATTTCTATTCCTCAGATTACAAGGTCATCTATGGCGAAACGAAGAAAATACTTCAGAAAAAAAACATATGTAGATTTTTCCCGTAGAATTTCAATCTGCAATAAAAAAACAGGGTTTCTAATTGAAAACTTCAAAGTTATCCCCCTCCATTCCCCATACCTCTTCATTGGAGTTTGGAGAACCATTTTAGCATTAGGTCTCTGCAAATATAACAGTTGAATGCAACCTGTTAAGGGGAGCACTTATTCTCTCATCACATACATTGGATTTTAGAAACAATCCAAACAATTTAATGTAATAAATAGCGTGCATCTACTGCCCTGACGCCCTTGTATAAGCTTGGTGCTCGCCGCATGTACAGAAGCCGAATCGCACCTTAACTGAATGAAACTTTAAGCTCTAACAATTGATCTTTAATGAGTGAAAACGAAAGAAAGAAAACTAAGCGGAAACGCCATCGAAACACTGTGACAATACGGAGGATGTAATTTCCCTAGCATATCCAGACTCGTCTGTCTCCACATTATCTTTCACACAATTTTGTTATATTCTTTATCATTTGGGGAAATGGGTTGAAATAGGAAATAAATTCTCATACGACGTAAGCACATGGATAATGAAATTACGTGCAAAAGGTTGAACAAGCAGCATTGTCTTTGAGTAGAACATGTGAAAGAGTAGCAAACACTTCGGAAGAAAAGCAAAAACAATCCGGACATAACTATCAAGGAGATGTTACACCTTTACCGGTTACACGGAGAAAATGAGGACATCGAAGTTAGAACTAATGAGAAAAGATTCGTTGAAGGGGATGGGTAAACAGTAAACGGGCGAAATCTAGATTACAAAGACACACACGTGTAGCTGGCAGCCATTACGCTTTCAAATTTTACTTTGCAGTTAAGTCTCACTTCCAATTGAAAACTACGTTCACATTACGTCCTCCTAAATGTAATGCGATAAAAAGGCTGAATAAAAGCGTGATGAGTAAAATGTATTTCATGGAATCCCGATATCGTCACACGAAAGATCATTATTAACAGACAAAGCTTGTTCGCAAGATACAGCACTGTAGAGCTAGTAGAAATCCTTGGGTAACAGAAGAGATATTGAACTTAATTGATGAAAGGAGAAAACATAAAAATGCAGTAAATGAATCAGGCGAAAAAGAACACAAAAGTCTCAAAAAATGAGATCGACAGGAAGTGCAAAATGGCTAAGCGGGGATGGCTAGAGGATAAATGTAAGGATACAGAAGCATGTGTCACTAAGGGTAAGATAGATAATGCATGCAGGAAAATAAAAAGGACTTTTGAAGAAAAGAGAACGAATATCAAGAGCTCAGATGGAAGGGAAAGCAGAAAGATGGAAGGAGTATGTAGAGGGTCTATACAAGGGCCTTGTTCTTGAGGGCACTATTATGGAAATGGAAGAGAACGAAAATAAGGATGAAACGGGAGATATGATACTGAGTGAAGAATTTGACACAGCACTAAAAGACCTAAGTCGAAACAAGACCCCGGAAGTAGACAACATTCCATTAGAACTACTGATAGCCTTGGGAGAGCCAGTCATGACAAAACTCTTCCATCTGGTGAGCAAGATTTACGAGAGAGGTGAAATACCCTCAGACATCAAAAAGAATATAATAATTCCAATCCCAAAGAATGCAGGTGTTGACAGGTATGAAAGTTACCGAACTATCAGTTTAATAAATCACGGTTGCAAAATACTAACACGAATTCTTTACAGACGAATGGAAGAAATGGTTCAAATGGCTCTAAGCACTATGGTGAAAGGTCTCTGTTGGATTCCTTTCATGTTAATTTCTTAAATCTGTTGCCATTTACGGCATAAATTCCTGTTCTAAATTTACTGTGTTGTTTCTGACTATCTGGGAGGAGACTGAGTAGTGGAACGTGTTACTTTTACACATAAACATTTGTCACACTACTTCACTTTAAAACACAGTTTATATGTAATTCATGTCACACAGTCTCTTAGGAAACCCTACATCCGCTTTCTTTTATATACTGTATATGATAAGATACTGTCATCCACCTTCTCTTCTGTGTGAGGGGATGAATGAGCAAATGTATTTCTAGTTGCATGCTGGATGGTAGCAGATAAGCCTGTTTGCTAGAGAACAGTAGGACCAACGTCGGAACAGGTAGCTACGCTTTCTAAAAGCAAAGAGGTTTCTATCCATAGTATGGTCCTGTCCGTTCCTTGGCATGTTGGTATAGGAAGCTGCCCCTCTGGTCACTTCCGTTTTATATACGGAAGCACCCTTGGTAGGAGCCCAGGTCAGTCTGTCCGCGGCGAGCGTCTGAAGTGGTAAGATCTCCGGCTAAGCGCGTGTCTGCTAAGTCCGTAGGACAATGGATTTCTTAAGTTCAGCCTAACTGAAAATTTAATCACCTTTATTTCAGGTTTAGATCTAAAATATCTAATGTTATCTTAAATTGCAACGCAGTGTAATTCGAGTGTGAAGTTCTGAATATATTCCGGTGGTTGCTTTGTCACTACTTTCTGAGTAAAGTGGAACCATGTGTTGATCAGTAACTCTAACTAAGATCATCAATCTTAATTGCGAATGTGTGTGAGATTATAACGTCCCGTCTTGACAATATTTTTCAATATAGCAACTTTTCTTTATGTTCATCCCACGTGGGGTGTACTTTGTGAGACCAGTACCACGTGCTTATACAGCTGTTTGACCCATCAGGTTAATAGTAAGACGATAGTAACCAGTTCAAGGTTTTTCTTTTGTAAATTGCTTTTCGATCTAATTTATTTTAATTATCAGAATTATTGTGGAGTTACACTCTTTGTGTAAGCCAAGTTGACCACGTGAAGCATGTGGTGTAATCATCAAAGCAGCCCTCAGCTATTCTTTTCGGGAAGATTTCACAGAGAGTTAGTATGAATTTAGTATAGCAGTGTGTGGTAATTACATGACGGACAGGATTGCGCTACTTCTTTGGGTGAAAATTGAATAGGTTGGTTGTGGTTAATTTCCTCTTGCATATGTTTCAACGTTCTTGGTGTGTTATTTTATGACTGCAGTGTTGTATGTAGTCTCCCAATCTTGGGTCCATATTTGACGTGTTCCGTAAGATTACAATCTCACATTTTCACAATCCTAAATAAGGCACCAGTTTAGATATGAATCAAGTTTAATATGCTGAAATTTCAATGATCAATATTAAAATAAATCCCAAATATAAACTGATTTATTTCTTTTTATTTAAATTCTCTTATATATATATATATAACTGGTGATATATATATATATATATATATATATATATATATATATCACCGGTTGTCGTGTGACTATTAAAAGATTATAATTAATGTTAGTCTGGTTGGGAATTTGGTAAGCTAGACTGGATACCTGGTGAAACAGTTGCGCAGTAATGCAAGGTTAACTAACCCCAGACAGCTCACAGCTTTTATCCCACTTTTGTGCTCATGAATAGCAGCACCGCTTACACCTCAAATAAAAGTAACACGTTCTACTACTCAGTCTCCTCCCAGATAGTCAGAAACGACACAGTAAATTTAGAACAGGAATTTATGCCGTAAATGGCAACAGATTTAAGAAATTAACATGAAAGGAATCCAACAGAGACCTTTCATAATGGGACTTAACATCTGAGGTCATTAGTCCCCTACACTTAGAACTACTTAAACCTAACTAACCTAAGAACATCACACACATCCATACCCGAGGCAGGATTCGAACCTGCGACCGTAGCAGCAGCACGGTTGCGGACTAAAGCGCTTAGAACCGCTCGGCCACGGTTGCCGGCACGAATGGAAGAACTGGTAGAAGCCGACCTCGGGGAAGATCAGTTTGGATTCCGTAGACTTATCTTAGAGGACAGGTTTAGGAAATGCAAATCTACATTTCTAGCATTTGTAAACTTAGAGAAAGCTTTTGACAATGTTGACTGGAATACTCTCTTTCAGCTTCTGAAGGTGGCAGGGGTAAAATACAGGAAGCGAAAGGCTATTTACAATTTCTACAGAGAGTGGATGGCAGTCATAAGAGTCGAGGGCCATGGATGGGAAGCAGTGGTTGAGAAGGGAGTGAGACAGGGTTGTAGCTTATCCCCGATGTTATTCAATCTGTATATTGAGGAAGTAGTAAAGGAAACAAAAGAAAAGTTTGGAGTAGGAATTAAAATCCATGGAGAAGAGGTAACAGCAAAGGACCTGGCAGAGCAGCTGAGCGGCATGGACAGTGCCTTCAAAGGAGGATATAAGATGGACTGTAGTCAAATTAAATCAGACGATGCTGAAGATATTAGATTAGGAAATCAGACACTTTGAAGTAGTAAATGAGTTTTGTTATTTGGGGTGCAAAATAATTGTTGATGGTCGGAATAACATGTAGACTGGCTATGGCAAGGAAAGCGTTTCTGACAAAGAGAAATTTGTTATCATCGAGTACAGATTTAAGTGTCAGGACGTCTTTTTTGAAAGTATTCGTATGGAGTGTAGCCATGTATGGATGTGAAACATGGACGATAAATAGTTTAGAGAAGAAGAAAATAGAAGCTTTCGAAATGTGGTGCTACAGAAGAATGCTGAGGATTATATGGGTAGATCACTTAACTAATGAAGAGGTACTGAATAGAATTGGGAAGAAGAGGAATATGTGGCAAAACTTGACTAGAAGAAGGAATCTGTTGGTAGGACACGTTCTGAGGTGTCAAGGGATCACCAATTTAGCACTGGAGGGAACCGTGGAGGGTAAAAATCGTAGAGGGAGACCAAGAGATGAATACACTATGCAGATTCAGAAGGATGTAAGTCGCTGTAGTTATTCGGAGATGAAGAGGCTTGCACAGGGTAGAGTAGCATCGAGAGCAGCAGCAAACCAGTCTCTGGACTGAAAAACACAACAACAACAAAAATACTCCCAACCGCGAAATACGAGCGCAGTATGACCTCCAGGTGGCAGCACCAGCTGAGCCGACGGATGCACCGTCAATCGCTTTGGCCCCGCGTCTGTCGTGAGAGTTTACGTCTTCGACCATAAATGTAACAGACTGGCCCTGACGTCATTTTTGTGGCTCCGACATCTCTGGGATGAAGTCACGTGAATGTTGGCAAAACATGGTTGTTTCGTGTAGCGCTTATGGCTGTATTCAGCGTTTTGTCGGGGGAAATGGCATTACGTTTCACGTGTAAGTATTTCTATGATAGTGCAGATGCGTTTATTGAAGTCTGCTGAAGTGACTTTCATATGTTTTTTACACTTGAAATAGAGTATCACGTAAATTAAAGTGTTGAAAGTGATGCCTGTAAAGTCAGACCCATATTACATTTTGCAAAGTATCTGTGATAATTCGGTTACAGAAGTAAGTATAACTGTTTCTCGTTCCTACTCATAGGTTCCCTAAGGATGAAAACCGAAGGTAGCTTTGGATACAGGCCCTGAAGGATTTGTATATACAAGTGAGATTACAATAAGTTAAGAGCACGTATAGTCGACACATGAAGAGAATTTTTTTCTACCTTCTAATACTATTAAGTAAATGTAGGCTCCAAAATTATTTTCTGAAACTTCAAAGTCTCACCTTTCATCTAAAATATCATTTTTTTAAACTGATAGTTTAAACTTTTGAAAAAATAGTGGAACTGAACCTTTGAAGTGACCCTAAAATTGATACTCTAAAATGGACCTGCTCCTAAAGTCGACAATTTCGGCACCTATAGTTGACATAATTCCCATATCCCATTTTCTTTTATAAGTGACTAGAGCTCAAAACGCGGCGAATCCAATGTTTAAAGCTTTGACACGAGCCCACTCTTACTGTCTAAAAGAATTTTAACGACGTTTTACTTTAACTGATAGTTTACAGTAATTTCGTCCCGCTGCCCACCAGAGTGGCGTTCGATGTATTTGTTAGATTTTATAAATGGTACTCTGAACAAATCCAGGTCAAATGTAGTACTGGAATAATTTTTCGCAAATAAAAAAGTAATATTTGTTGGAAGCGTTTAGCAGTCAATTGAGAAATGTGGGGAAAATACGATACAAACATAGGATAGCAGACCGCTGATTTGAAATCCCGCTACGTTTTGCCCACAGTCACGTGGTTTATGTTGGAGCCACACCAGCCCTATAGCTTCTGCACAGCAAGGCCAGTCTACTAGCATCTGTGGTCGGGGACAAACTGTGTTCTCAGTGTGTATCAGGGGAGGATGGGAATAGGTGGGGGGTGGACGCGCGAGGTAACGTAGATCGCCACATTGTCAGTTGACTGAAGAGCGAGCTATCTACCCCACTAGCTCAGAAGAAACAACTACAGAGTATTCCAGAATGTCATACCCTTCCGTGGCGCGCCTTATGAAACACTGCGACGCAAGGTGCAGATACAACTTGGTGCGTATATTTTCCACGAAGTGCGTCAACGCTGAACGGAATATAGATACGAATTACTAATAACGCTAACGCGTATGGACGGAATCTATGTATATCTCTGCGCTTTGTTCTACACTGCTACAGGTGAAATGGATTCTACAAGGAGACCGCTTGGAAATCGGATTTCTTAATTTTTTTATTTCTGTGCGAGAAGACCAGAATTCAAACATCAATCGCACAAAGCAGTAGGAGAAAAATCTCAAAAATTAATGAGAAAATCGCTTTTGAAGCTTCTCCTGAACGCTTAAAATACCCTAAAGTAAGATCAATTTTTGGACAGGCAATATGGCGGTGCGGTAGAGTACTTTCACTCCACCTGGGCGTTCCAGGTTCAAGACACACCCATGATAAATTTGAAACAAACATGCGTGCCATAAATGCATTCCCGTGAAGGGTAAATTACATAAAAATGAAAAATTAATTTGTATTACTTTTCTCTAACTGAAACAAACTTTATTATCAATCTTTTACAAAAGATCAATAATTAAGAATTTATATTTGCAATGAAAACTGGATTTTTATGGATGATATCAACTTCGAGATAAGGAGATGTACATTTTTTTTGTAAAAATGACAATTAGATACGTGTTATTTGGGATATATCTGATGAATTTTATATTTAAATTAAAATGAAGGAAAAAAATGAAAGAACAGTAAACGAAAAGACACTTAAACAGCAATGACCCGTCGCGAAGGCTACCGCGTTTTTCCATGTTTGTGCATTATACGCTTCACGAAAATGCTCCTAGAAAATGCACCTTCGTTTAAAAATTTGCATTGCAAGGAATGGAATCCACACCGTCCTTGGGTCAGAAGAAAATTCTATCAAAGAACCACACTGCCTGTTGAAAAAATCGGCACTACTTTAGGGTACTGAAGGCATTCGGAAAAATTCAAAACTTCAAAATCGATTTTCTCGAGAATTTGTGAGAGTTGCATCTTACTGCCTTGTGTACCTGATATTTCAGTTCTGAACTTACACGTACCATCAGTATAAAAAATTACAAAAATCCGACTGCTGTGTGGTCTACTTGTTGATCATCATGCATAACAGCTGTAGAGTTCTTCCGGTAAAGAAGGCTTTCCCCACCACCAGCGCTGCTCGCTTTTCGATTTACGGACAGACTATACCTCCCCAGCATTTCCTGTCCCACTCTTTTATGTGAATGGACAAAATAAATTCTCTGAGCTCATGTTTATATTGTGGACTTTTTTTTAGTTCATCAGTGGGTTCTTAGTTTTAGTTGTTAAGAGAGCTGTTATATAATAAAGTTTAATAGCTGTAGCTGTCAAATGTTTACCAACTGAAGAGTCTGCCCCAAGTGTGGCACGCTGTCAATATATATTAGATGATGTCGATTTCACTGTCTCCGTTGTCATTGGTTGGAATACTTTTCACAGCATGGGGGGTATCGAATGCATCACCCCAACCCGCAGCTCTTCCAATATCTGAAAAGATCCAGAGGCTTGAATTGGTTCCGATCTGCATCAGAAGCAGGTCCCCTAGCTGCAACATGTACTGTACATGTATGACAACTGACTTCACTCCGATCAGCACACTTTAAGTACCAGCAATTCCTAAATGGAAAATATTTATGCAGTATACCGGTAATGTAATAAATGATGAGACAAGTGCAGTAAGTTTCTGGTCACTCATTAATTCACCACCAAGTGACTACAACATGGTTACACGTTTTTACAATACGCTTTCGACGGTAGGCAGCAGCAAGATGCCACATTTACCAGTGCAATCCCTTTCGCGCCAACTCTACATAGATCATTGGCAACAGCACACGTACAAATCAAACAGTTCTCAGCCACTGTTTGTAGGAACGTATTTTACACAAGAGTGCACTTAACAACCGTATATAAGTACTCACTTAATGAACTGAAAATAACTTCATTATGGAATAACTTCAATAAGTTCAGTGAGGTTATTTTGCCTGCTCTAAAAAGAGGACAGGACAGGAAATAATGGGGAGGTATAGTCTGCACGCAAACTGAAAAGCAAGCAGCGTTCGTTGTGGGGAAATCGTTACAAATGTCGTACAATATGCCCAAGAATCAGTTTCCTCTCTGGAAGTGTAGAACATTGTGCAGAGATTAACGTAGGCTCCATCCATATGCGTTTCTTGAGTTAGTAGCTCATATCTGTATTTCATGTAGTGTTAACGTACTCTGTAGAAAATAAATAACCCCTTGTCTCGTCTGTGCACTGTGTCGTCAGTAATTCATAAGGCGAGCTGTTGAAGGATCGGTATAGCTTTGTCAAACACCCTGTAGTTGTTTATTGTGACGTAACATGTTATCACAATTTGTCCCTGAATACGCTTCTACTACACTTATATGTCGTACACACATTTGATATTTGTTTCTAACCGATTTCATTTAGCAATAAACACTAATTTTAAACGATTAAAATAATATAGTTAATAATATTTCATTATTTATTCCCTGAAACGCGGAAACTATTATACCTAGAGGAAAAAATGAATAGAGCCGATTTTTGTAGCAAATTTTGCCGGCCGCGGTGGTCTCGCGGTTAAGGCGCTCAGTCCGGAACCGCGTGACTGCTACGGTCGCAGGTTCGAATCCTGCCTCGGGCATGGATGTGTGTGATGTCCTAAGGTTAGTTAGGTTTAAGTAGTTCTAAGTTCTAGGGGACTGATGACCTCAGATGTTTAGTCCCATAGTGCTCAGAGCCATTTGATTTTGTAGCAAATTTAATGTAGTTTTATTTTTTACTTGTAAACATTTTCGCTAGAATTCGCGGTTTTCGAGTTATTCAAGAGAAGCATAAAAGTGACTTTTAAACGAACCCCCACCATAGTACTTTTAGTGTGTTCGTGGCACTCCCTCCTACCACTGTACAAAAATTTGCGACCTTTTTTGGTCTTTGTTGACTTTCTTTAGTAAATTTCGTCGAGCAAAGCAAGCAATTCGTTCCGAAGGAAGGTGTGTAAGTTCTCCCAATCAATCTAAGTTAAGAGAATGAGTATCAACAACACACTTACCGATGATACCACATCAGGAATTGATGGTCAGTCGCTGTTGATGATATGCCTCACACAGATAGCAGGGGTCCATAGGGGCGGAATAGTGTTCCACAGTACGATCTGAACATCTGTGCAGCAAAGCATTGACTCGTCTGTGAAGCCTCTTTAAGAAAGGTTTAATCTCCACTCACAAAAGATTAGCCGATTGACCTTGTCCTCCACTGAAAGTTTTAGCTGCCTGTGCCAGTGGTACTGGTGCATTTCTGAGTATTTCAAAATGCAATGCGATGCGCCTCGCCGTGTGTGATTTGTAGCTTTCTAGCGAGCGTTCGTGTATTATTGTGTGGATTTGCGTGTACCATGTGCAGTGCAATGACATTGTTTCGATTTCGCATAGGTTTGCTTCATTGTCGTTTTGCTGAGCACAAATCAGCGGTGTCTCAAGTTCATTTTGATACAGCTCGAAACGTACCTGTACAAGACTGCTTCGCTTCAAGTTCAATGCCTGGCAACTTCATTATATACGCCTAAACAAATAGTATTAATTTTATAGAATGTTTTCAAAAAGATACACTATAGCAGCAGAAATCAAACAGAATACTAGTACGGGAGAGCACTGGTAACACTCACCCGTAATCATAAGCATGTCTGTTACTTCTGAAGGCATGTGCATGTTGTGTTCTAGCGTATGGCGTGACGGGAAGAAGACTGATGTGCGTCACTTCATCCATATGAACAAGCAACATAACAAAGTAGCAACTGCGGAAGACAGTATCGATTTGTAGAGGTCTGGCAGCTGACCCTGAACGTAAATAAATGTAGCATATTGCGTGTACATAGGAAAAGGAAGCCGCTACTCCACAACTACACTATTCATGAGAAATTTCTGGAAACAGTACCCTCTTCAACATATTTAAAACTAAATATTCAGGGCGAGCTTAAGCGGAATGATCACAATAAACAAAGAGTGGGAAAAACAGATGTCAAAATGAGACTCACAGGAAAAATCTTAAGGAAAGGTAACTCATCCATGAAGGAAGTGGCTTATAAGGTGATAGTCCACCGGTTATTGAGTATTGTTCATCAATTTGGAACCCTTACGAGGTAGGACTGTTAGAAGAGGTACAGAAGATCCAACGCAGAGCGGCGCGTTTCGTCATGGGATCGTTTAGTTACCGAGGTGATTAACGAACTCCATTGGCTGACGTTACAAGAGAGACGTTGTGCATCACGGACAGGGTTACTATCGAAATTTTGAGAGACCGCTTTCCGGGAAGAGTCGGGCAACATATTCCTTTCTCCCACACATATCTCCCGTACTGACCACGACGAGAGAATTCCAGAAATTAGAGCCATTACAGAGGCTTATTGACAATCACTCTTCGTACACACCATTCGAGAGTGGAATATGGTAGCGGGGATCAGTTAGTGGTACCAGTAATACCCTCCACCTCACACCATTAGGTGGCTTGCGGAATATGATATAGATGTAGATACAGAAGCAAACATCCGTGGTGGATTACAAAGACGTAGGAATTTTCGTGACCAGAAAACGTCACCATCAAATCTCAACTAAAAACTCAAAAGAAGTCATATTTCAACCAACAAGAGCAGCTAATAAACAGTTCTTTATTCGCAACTGGTTTTGATCTTCATCAGGTATCTTTAGCTAATTCCCAACAGGTTATATGGCAACTTAAAACGGTGGCATAAAATAGCGTAAAATCCTTCCTACATCACTGTTGTCAAATAGTAAAATATAAAATTATTCATAAGTACCTCTGGGGTTTTAAACCCGTCTGAGAGAAATCTCCAAGTTCTGCAGTCAAATGACACATATCTGTGGGGCTCTCCGAGATTCGATTTGTAATACGCGCCATAATGTAACTGAACTAAGAGGTAGGCGTGTCGGGACATGTAGACAAATCATCCATTCTGAATCGAATTACACCGAAGAGTCACATTAATGCGATCACCGCCTATGGTCGACGTCAACGTACAATAACCACAGACAGGCGGCAGCTGGCAGCACGAGCAGTGAAGCGTACGTAAAGCATGTCGGGGGGACGCGGAAAAAGGCGCAGTCGTTGTCGTACTACGGGAACAGAGCAATTTATCCGACGTCCAAAAGAGTATGATCATTGGCTTTCGGGCCAACGGCGGAAGCATTTACGATACAGCTAAGTACAACTATGGTACACCACGAGCCACAGATGACAGGGGTGAACGAGGCTGCAGAGATGTGTATAGGTGAGTAGACGTACAACTGTTGAGCAACTGTCCGTCCAGATGAACCGAGGAGCTAGCAACAGTGGTTCCTCAACGACCGTTCAGCGAACGTTGCTGTGTATGGGTCTCAGCAGCATGCACCTGGTTCATGCGCTCATGCTGACTGCAGTTCACAGCCGGCGAACGCTGGAATTTTGCACACAAAATTGGACGTCTACTGAGTAGCGAAGACTGTCTTTTCAGATGAATCATGTTTTATACTTCACCAGACAGATGGACGTTGACCTGTACAGCGTGAAACGTCTGAAAACAATTGTCGGAAGGGGCTCTTTAATCTGGGAGGCACAATGGATCAACGTAAGTATGCACCTATCCTTAGGTACCATGTCCATGCCAATATGAAGTTTGTTTTTCGTCGGTACGATGACATCTACCATCAGGAAAATACAATGTGTCGCACAGCTCGCAGTGAATGTATGTGGTTCAAAAAGCACCAGAATAACTTAACCGAACTCCCGTGACCACCAAGCTCCCTGGACTTAAGCCCAATCGATAATCTACGGGACCACCTCGATTGGGCTGTTCACGCCACCTAGTACGGCTAGCCGCGACACTTCAATGGGTATGGCTCCATATCCATGTCGCTACCTTCCAGAAACTTATTGACTCTTTTCGTGCACGTCTCGCATCGATCCGCGCTGCAAAAGTAGCTTATTCAGACTTTTGATAGGTGGTCACTGTAGAGTGACTGGACAGTGTAGTTCACGCTTCCAGATAAGCAACACAATGAACAGATCTCTAAAGTAGGCTGTTTTCACGCCTTCCCAGATAATTAGTGGCAGCGGCTTAAATGAATTTCACGCAAGTACTGACGTCTGGCGCGTCAAAAAGGTGCCCAAATTGAGCACCCGTGATGCAAAAAGATGGTTCAAATGGCTCTGAGCACTATGGGACTCAACTTCTGAGCTCATCAGTCCCCTAGAACTTAGAACTACTTAAACCTAACTAACCTCAGGGCATCACACACATCCATGCCCAAGGCAGGATTCGAACCTACGACCGTAGCGATCACGCGGTTCCAGACTGAAGCGCCTAGAACCGCACGGCCACACCGGCAACTTGGAGAGCTGCTCTGTTAGTCTGCAGCTCTTGGTCGTGCGGTAGCGGTCTCGCTTCCCGCGCCCGGGTTCCCGTGTTCGATTCCCGGCTGGGTCAGGGATTTTCTCTGCCTCGTGCTGACTGGGTGTTGTGATGTCCTTAGGTTAGTTAGGTTTAAGTAGTTCTGAGTTCGAGGGGACTGATGACCATAAATGTTAAGTCCCATAGTCCTCAGAGCCATTTGAACCATTAGAGCTGCTCTGTTAACTGATACTCGTCTGTTTGCTGTATGCCTTACCTTCTTCGTGTAGGTCGTCTTCTGAAACCCAAAGGTACTTACAAATAACCTAGTCCTCTACACTTTACAGTAGAGTTCCAACATTTCGTGTGAAGACACTCTTCACACTAAAAGTCTGTCTTAGGAGGGCTGATGCGGGAGTATCGCACTGCCGTCCTCTGAAAGGTCGTAGCGTAGACATACACCGTTCCAATGGCATCAAAACGACCATCCGTTTGACAGACCACAGTGAGGAGCAAGAATACCGCCAATCCGTGGGACACTGTGGACTGGTTTACTGTAACACACTGGCGTAAAATTTTGTCACCAGGGTGTTGAAGTGATCACCTCCTCCCTTTTTATCGTCAAAGTATGGTGGTGACAGTGTTTCGCAAGCGAAGATCTCAGCTAGCTACCTCCGTTAAGAGATCCACCTTACAAGTGTGGGCAACAACTGCGTCTACAGAAACAGATGTTCTGACCTATTGTTAGGGAAACATTGCTATCCTGCAGCTAGAATGTGCAAGTGTATCATGATAATTCAGGAATATTCCGGCCTTGTAGCTGAATGAATCAGATCCAATGAGAGAAAAAGCGGCTTTTATTTGAGTTTATATTGTTTTTACTTTTTAGATGATTCAATACTGCAAGTGTTTACAGATGAATGAAGTTAAAACGTATCTCTAAAATTGTACGTACCGAGCGATATGGCCCAGTGGAAGGTACTGCACTCGGCAGCTCGGAGGTTCAGATCCACACTATCAGAAACATTCCTCGAGACAGGACACGGAGGGATCCCTTCCTTACTCCGAGCTTGTGCTTCGTATCTATCGCCCCTAACTGAACAATCTTGTAAATAGTGAGAAAGTTTAGGGTTTAACGTCCTGTCAACGACGAAGTCTTGAGGGGCGGGATAAAAGTTAAGATTGTGGAAGGATGGAAAAGGAATTAGACTGTGCTTTTTCAAAGTAATCATCCCGTCATTCACCATAAGCGTTTCAGAGAAATCGTGGAAAACTTAAATTTGGATTTTAACTGCCATCGTCCTGAGTAAGAGGTCAGAGTCTGGCCAATGCGCCACTGAGACATGTACACAAATTTGCAGCATCAGTCTCTTGTTTCATATCTCATATGCGACAACGTCGAGTGTGTCCCAAGAGCATGGTTGTGATAAACTGCTCGTCCACTGACCCTGAGTTGATCGGTCCACTACTGTGGCCGTGCCGGGTACTGGTCGCACTGAGGTTGATCCCTCACCCCTTGTCGGGGAGGAGATCATTCCAAGATGTGGCCAGTAGAGAAAGACTTTCCGAGGAGCCGATTTGAGGACCTTCCCGGTTCGCCTAACGAACAGGTTTCTGGCGCTGTTTCTGTCTGACGAAGTCCCTGAGCCACGTGAAGTCGCTCTGCTTGTTCCAAAGGAACCCTCTCGGCCCAAAAGGTCTGGGGATTCACAGAGGGTTGGATTACTGGTAGTTGGGAGCTCCAACGCTAGGCGCGTAATGGGACCCCTTAGCGTTATGGCTGAAAAGGAGGGGAAGGAATCCAGTGTGCAGTCAGTGTGCATACAGGGAGGAGTCATTTCAAATTTGGAACGGGTGCTTCCAGATGTCATGAATAGCACAGGGCGCAGCCAAATGCAGGTGGTGGCTATGTTGGTATTAACGATGTGTGTCGCTCTGGATCGGAAGAGATTATCCCTGGTTTCGGGTGGGCAGCAGAAGTAGTAAAGAATGACAGTCTTGCTTGCTAGGTGAAGACGGAGCTCACCATCTGTAACATCGTCGACGGAACCGACAGTGGTCGTTCGGTACAGAGCCGAGTGGAGGGTCTGAATTAATCAGAGGCTCAGACGGTTCTGCGACCGTGTAAGTTGGAGGTTCCTCGACTCGCGCCATAGTATGGCAGGTTTTCGGGTTCTGCTAAGTAGGTCAGGAGTCCACGGCACACAGGAAGTGGGTACACGTGTAACGGAGACTGTGTGGAGGACATTTAGCGGTTTTTTAGGTTAGAGGGTCTCAGGAAAGGGCTTCAGCTTAAAAGGATGCAGGACAAATACAAGAAGGAGGCAGACATAGCAACAATCAATATTACAGTTGTAAACTGTCATAGCTGTGTTGGAAAAGAGACAGAGCTCCAAGCGCTAATGGAAAGTACTGAATCTCAAATCGTTATAGATATAGGAATCTGGCTAAAACCGAGAATAAGTTCAACGGAATTTTTTACAAAACACCTAACCATGTTCGGGAAGGATAAATGGTTCAAATGGCTCTGAGTGCTATGGAACTTAACTGCTGAGGTCATCAGTCCCCTAGAACTTAGAACTACTTAAACCTAACTAACCTAAGGACATCACACACATCCATGCCCGAGGCAGGATTCGAACCTGCGACCGTAGCGGTCGCGCGGTTCCAGACTGTAGCGCCTAGAACCGCTCAGCCATAACGGCCGGCCTCGGGAAGGATAGATTAAATATAGTTGGTGGTGCAGTGTTTGTAAATGTCAGAAGTAGTTTACCTTGTAATGAAATTGAGGTAGATAGTTCTTGTGAGATAGCATGGTTATACTTGACAACCGAAATAATTTAATAATTGGTTCCTTCTACCGACTCCCGTCTCAGATGATACAGTTGCTGAACATTTTAACGAGAATTTGAGTCTCATTTCAAAGAGTTACCCCACTCACACAATTATAGCTGATGATGGCGTCGATTTTCCCACAAAAAATAAACGCAAAATATATCTATTTAAGAAGGCAGATACAAATTCGCTTGACACCTTCTCAAGATACAGTATTCAGACCTTAGAATCGGACTACGTAATCATAGACCAGATATGATTTAAATTCAAAGAAACGGTATCGACCGCAATTGAGAGATTTATACCAAATAAATTAATGAGAGATGGCAGGTACACAAAACAGGTAACACCACTGTTGCTGAACAACGAGAAAAGCATGCTAAATTTAAAAGAATGCAAAATCCCCAAGACTGGCGAAGTTTTACATAAGCGCGAACTTCAATGTGAGATGTTTTTAATAGTTTCCACAAGGAAACTCTGTCCCTAAATTGTCAGAAAACCCAAAGAGATTCTGGTCGAATGTAAAGTACACTAGTGGCAAGACGCGATCGGTACCTTCACTGCGCGATAGCAGTGGTAGTGTTATTGATGACAGTGCCACCAGAGCAGAGTTACTGAATATGGTTTTCCGAAACCTTCACAAAGGAAGACGAAGTAAATATTCCGGAATTCGTATCAAGGACAACTGCCAACATGAGCAACCTGGAAGCAGATATCCTCATACAGCGAAGTATCTTGAAGAAAAGCAAGGCCTCCGGTCCAAATTGTATACCAGTGAGGTTCCTTTCAGTATGTTAATATGCAATAGCTTCATACTCTGCGACCATATGAAACAGCTCACTCATAGAAAGATCCATACCCAAATGATGGAAAGTTGCACAAGCTATACCAATACTCGAGAAAGGAAATATGAGTAATCGGCTGGATTACAGACCTATATCACTAACGTCGATTTGTAGCAGCATTTTGGAATATACACTTTGCTCGAACAATATGAATCACTTCGAAGCAAACGATAGCCAACACAGATTCAGAAAATATCGTTCTTGTGAAACACAACTAGCTCTTTATTCTCGCGAAGTAATGGGTGTTACCGACAGGAGACGTCAAACTGATTCCATTTTTTAGATATCCAGAAGACTTAAAGACACCGTTTCTCACAAGGGATTTCTAATTAAATTGCGTGGCTATGGAATGTCGTCTCAGTTGTGAGACTGCATTCGTTATTTCTTGTCAGGAAGGTCACAGTTCGTAATAACTGACGGAAACCCATCGAATAAAACAGAAATAATAACTGGTGTTCCCAAGGGAAGTATTTTGGGCCCTCTGTTGTTCCCGATATAAAAAAAAAATGTTCAAATGTATGTGAAATCTTATGGGACTTTACTGCTAAGGTCATCAGTCCCTAAGCTTACACACTACTTAACCTAAATTATCCAAAGGACAAACACACACACCCATGACCGAGGGAGGACTCGAACCACCGCCGGGACCAGCCGCATAGTCCATGAGTGGCCGAGCGGTTCTGGGCGCTACTGTCTGGAACGGAGCGATCGCTGCGGTTCCAGGTTCGTGTACTGCCTCGGGCATGGATGTGTGTGATGTCCTTAGGTTACTTAGGTTTAATTAGTTCTAACTTCTAGGGGACTGATGGCCTCAGAAGTTAAGTCGCATAGTGCTCAGAGCCATCTGAGCCATTTTGCAGCGCCCTAGACCGCTCGGCGTTCCCGATATACACAAACGATTTAGGAGACAATCTGAGCAGTCATCTTAGACCGTTTGCAGATGATGCTGTCATTTACAGTCTTGTAAAGTCATCAGGTGTTCAAAACTAATTCCAAAATGATATCTGTATAGTGCAAAAAGTGGCAATTGACTGTAAATACCTATAGTGAAAAGTGTTAAGTCATCCATATGAGTGTTAAAAGTAATCCATTAAATTTCGGTTAGACGATAAATCACATAAATCTAAAGGCCGTAATGTCAACTAAATACTTATAGATTACAATAAAGACTAATTTAAATTTGAATGATCACATTAGTAATGCTGTGGGGCAAGCAAACCAAAGACTGCGATCTATTGGCCGAATACTTAGAATTGTAACAAGTCTACTGAAGATACTGCTTACACTATACTTGTCCGCCCTCTCCTGGAGTATTGATGTTCGGTGTGGGATCCGCATCAGATATAATTGACGGAGGACATCGGAAAAAATCAAAGAAGGACAGCTCATTTTGCATTATCGTGAAATAATGGAGAGAGTGCCACCGATATAATACACGAATTAAAAGAAAGGTGTTTTCCACTGCGGCAGGATCTTCTCATGAAATTTCAGTCACCAACTTTCTGCTCAGAGTGTGAAAATGTTCTAAAAGGTGGTTCGATCAACCCTCTAGTAGGCACTTAATTGTGAATTGCAGAATAGCGATGTAGAAGTAGATCGGTTCTGGAGATAATGGGCACAGCTAAGGGTACAGTTCAAGGCCGCAAAACAAAACACGCGAGAAATAGTTTCGCTGTAAAGCGGGAGTATTGTTCCATTTTCTCACACCTAGGGTGGCTTTTCGATAGACATAAGAAATGAAACAGTATTAAAATTTCAAAGAGCTGCTTGGTCTATATGAAGCAAGTTGTTTGCAAACTCACGAAAAGTTTCAGTCGTGAAACAAGGAATAGAGGATAGGAACACTGTATTTGCTCCGGGCACGGTACACAGCGCCACTTGCCCGTTGACATGGGGCGAATATAGGATGTTTTCTTGCACATGCGCTCCTGGCAGTGGTGTGCTACGGAAAATACCTGCGGCGCATACTGTCAGCATGTTTCGCATTGACTGCCGGTCCCGGCCACTTGAGATCTCCGAAGGTCATTCCTATAAATATAAAACTTTACGTTAATTATTGACCAAATCAGTTCGGGAAATAGATGGAACAAAAATCTCTGTCTGCGAATTTTCCTGTACTTTCTGTAGGTTACGTTTCCGTACATATCGACGTCACCCTGTGTCTCGGTAGGGTTGCAGAAGGTGACTAGACGATGGTGTCAAAGCCCATCATTACGTCTTAGTAAGGATTCAGAGAATAAATGAAAACAGTTTTTAATGCCCAGTCGTGTCAGCTGTTAATACTGATAAGGTAACAGTCTTCCTCATCACTTTATGGGAAATAAATGTACATGGGCTGCTCAGCAACTTACGTTGCATACTGCGTGGAGAATCGTACTGCAACCCTAACGATCAAATGCATTACAGGTGACACAATATTGGCTGGAGACTTAAGACCTTTGCTGGTACTTGATTAGTGTACAAACTCATTGCGTGTGACATTTAGAACCATTTATGTGCTGTGTCCGACTGCTTAGCTGAATGGTTAACGTGTTTGCCTAACATGCACCGGGCCTGATATCGATTCCCGGCCGCGTTGGAGATTTTCTCCGCTCGTGGACTGTGTGTTGTGCTGTCTTCATCAACATCACCGACACGCAAGTCGCCCAGTGTGGCGTCACCTGAAATAAGACTTGCAACTCGGCGGCCGAACTCCCCCGGATGGGACCTCCCGGCCATCAATGTCACAAGATCATTTCATTCTATGCTGCTGTGAGCACAGCTCTGCTGAGTTTTAGTGCTGTCTCCAAAAGCCTTCGGTCCCTGGTAGGCTAGTGTCGGAGGTCTTTAAGGCCACGTGCGGGTTTGTTGACGTCGTTATTCCCGCCGGGAGGAATGATTACTGAGAATAGTGGACTGAGGGAGTTCAGGCAATGACAGCAGGCTGTGGGGAACGCCAAGATATTTCTGCACCTGAACCATGCTATGCTAAATTTGGTTAAAGAAACAGCTGTGTCAACAAATGTTTAATTAGGGACACTAAGTTGTAAAACTTTAAGTTTGAAGGACATGCTTGCGGAGTAGGGGAAGGAGTTATTTAAAATAAAATGTGATGTAGTAGGGTTATCATAAGCGCTGCGAAAGAATGAAGGAAGACCAAATAGAATTTAAATCTAGTTAAGTATTTTATCACGGAGGAACAGAGCAGAGAGGAAGTTCAGGTATAGACTTGATTGCAATCCAGTAAATTAAAAAAATAGTACAGATATTGAAGGAATTTCAGAACGAATTGGAAAACTGACTTTAAAGCTAAACAAGAGGTATTCAATAGCAGTCATTGAAGTCTGTGTAGCAACGATGTCAAATTAAGATTTAGAGGTAGGTGATGTATGACAGAAGCAAACTGATGAAAATAATTCTCACTCTAAGACGATAAGGGAGGATTTCAGTGCGAAAGTAGGACAAAAATTATGGGAAAATTCTTCGGTACCAAAATTCGATTATTATACAAGAAATTACATAGGTGATTCCCTTTTGGAATTTGGAGAGAGGAAGAACATATTCGATCTTAACGTATGCTTCAAGAGAAAAAAATATGAAACAGGCTTGTTAAGGAAAAAATGAAATTTGTACTAATAGCCCATGAGAGAGAGCACAGTGATCCAACATTTGTTAGTATACTGATCAATATATATATATGCGTCCAGAGTACAGATTATATTAAACTACACAGGGATACAATTTAGTAACATGTTTCTAGGAATAAAACTCACCTTCAGGTTACAATGTAAATACGAAATATTTAACAAAAGTACACATAGATATTAAAGCTGTTCTGTATAGATCTAATGAGTTATAGCAATGGAGGTAACTGAACACACCAGAAGAAGACAGCCACTTCATATGAAAGAAGATGAGCACAGCACACATCAAGAATATACAGACTAACTTTAATACCTATGAGTGCTTCTTTCATACATATATTTTAGTATTTCAGTAGGACAGTGAATTTCGGAATGCAACAACCAATCAAAAACTGATGATTTCTCAGCGAGAAATGAATCGATACATTTTGGGAATTTCTGGGAGGAGTAGATCGATCAGGGCACACAGCTGGGCCCAAGACGTTATTACGACTGTAATAAAAATCTGATCAATTGGATCTCGCCACTGTGTTTGTCGAATCGCTGTATCACAATCCAAACCTTGTGACATAACGCATTATTTTGTTGAAAAATGCCACTACCGTCGGGAAGCATGATCATCATGAAAGGGAATACGTGGTCTGCAAGTAGTGTACGGTACTCCTTGGCCCTCATGGTGTGGTATCGATAGCTACGATGCCACGGCGTAAATAAAAGTTCTTAAGTTGGCACTACGACAGACACCGACGACAGCGCCCTCTGGCCGGCGCTGTGGAGCTCGACGAGCGGATTCACCCCATATCATTAAGAACAGACGGCCTGAAAACATCGCTTCAACCTCAGCTTGTTATTGAGACTATGTACTACTTACGACGGGAATACGGTTTTGCACCTACGGGCTGTTCAGTTGTAAAGTTACGTATTTCATTGACTAATAATTAAACGTACTTTCACGTAAAAAGCTGTACCGAGAGTCTCACTGGACCCATAGATGCCCACGTGAATGTTCGCCAGAGCATAGTGTGGCGTGTGAGGGTGCTAGCTGTGAAGTAATTTCGGTATAAGTCAAGTATATCACACGCTAGCCATTGATGTTAAGCACAGTGATGAGACTCAGTTCCTCGCAATTTCTAAGGAGAACAAGCATGAAAGTAATATTTTAGCTTTTGATTTTATTCCTGCTTAATGAACTAAAATAGTCGTTAGCGCAGTAATTCAAAAAGCAATATTAGAATTTCGATCCTCTGTTGACGCCGAGGGCAGTAAAGGTAGACCACAACGTCGGAAAGAGGATGGAAATCGTCCATGCCGTTTTCGAAAGAACCCTGCCTGAATAGATTCCGGAAAATCACGGAAAAACTCAAATCGGGTTACCGATCGGGGATTTCTTCTGCTTTCCTCTTAAATACAAGTTCAGTATCTTAACAATTGCGCTATCTCAGTCGCTGGTAAGCGCAATACTTACTCTGTCTATGTACTGAGTGCTACGATACGACGGGATACGCTTGGAGAGATGTAGCAGTAGAATAAAGGAAGTAAAAGAAGATACTTATTTATTACAACAAATATCACCGGATAGTATCTATACCGGACCATGTTACTGATCTCCGCAGCTTGACTGGATTATTATGTAATGTTACACTACATTCACTTTGTATTCCATAAGGTATTTTTCATTCAGCTTTTCGTTTATTAATGATATTTTAGTGTCTCCGGGTTAGTACCAGAGAGCTCCCAGGCTCACTACAAACAGTGGGCATACTGTCAACTACCAATACCATCTGTACGTATATTTTACTAACCCCATACCAATCAATTTTCCTGTCTCCACTGTGCTAATTTTCTGCTTAGAGCCCAACTGAATCATTTATCTAAACAACTGTAACAATTGTTGAGACATTTCCGCGACTTCGAGCTACAACACCAATTCGTTACTTACCTGGCTGACCGTATTTCTTTGTAGAGAATGTGCCTCTTTTACACCGACCACGCCTCAGACGTCCCCCCCCCCCCCCTTTCCCGTCTACCTCTGTTCACCCTGTCGGTTGGTTGGCAGTCTATTACGATATTGTGAGTGCGCGAGTAGACGGTCCAGCACATAACCTGGCGGCCTGGTACAGGTCGCGACGGGGCGCTATGAACTGAACGTTTGTGCATTTCCTCCTCTAATTTGATGCAGTGCCTCTCCCAGTGTCTTCTTGAAGAGGGTCGCTCTCTCACCACGTTTCCTCCAATATGGTCTACTGCTTCCTGGGTTTTCTAGAGGTATATCACTTTAACTATCCGCAACTCGTGGTATTGCGGTAGCGTTCTCGCTTCCCGCGCACTGGTTCCCGGGTTCTATTCCCGGCGGGGTCAGGGATTTTCCCTGCCTCGAGATGACTGGGTATTCTTGTATTGTCTTCATCATCATCATTCATCCCCATTACGGTCGCAGGAAGGCAATGGTTAACCACCTCCGCCAAGACCTTGCCTAGTCGGCGGTGCGGGCACCCGCATCTTTCCCTACTCTCCTCGGAGTCATCAGTTAACTTGTTAACTCCTCCATGTCCGTTACACAGTCTGATGTGCTTTGTGATTTTAGGACCCTTCTGCATTCGCAAGCAACCTCTTCGTACAAGAAGCACTCAGTCATAGTCTCTGCCATGACTCATATTTTAATTTACACTCGCTCACCAGAAACAATGGCTCATCCATATGTACACTGACATCTACACTACGCTAGCGTGTCGCAGGGTGATTCTGGTTCCGGCAGCCGTTACTGTGACTAAACTGCCCCGTTACTAAACTCGCCGCTCGTCTCTGGATAGTCTCTCTGCCTCGTATTAATCGAACTTGATAAGAGTCCAAGATTGGTGAACTGTACTCAAGACTAGGTCGAAAGAATGCTTTGCAAGACGCTTCCATATGTTGGTAAATTACATTTCCTTGAGGTTCTTTCAAAGGACCCCAGCATAGTATCCAATGATTTATCATCTTTTATCACATAGAAATAAATCTCTTTGACTGTTTAGGCGCACTGTCGCATTTATTCACTTCAAGGTTAGCTGCCAGTCCTTCCATCAATCTTTCATCCTCCGCAGGCCTTCAGGCATTTAGCTAAGTCTTCAGCACCATCCGCGAGAAGCTTCACGAAGTGTTCGACATTATCCACTGGTTATATCCGTTTATTCTCATCCAGGACGTATAAACCATCATCTGCCGTCTGTATACTGTTACCCAAGATCTTAAACACTCTTTTCCTTCCTTTTCCTCGTTCTTTCTTTCCTCTGTTCTCTTTGTATGTTTTAACAGTAGTATCATTACCCAAAATCTTAAACATTCCTTGCCTTCCTTTCCTCTATCTCTTTTATTCCTCTGTACTCTTTGTATATTTTAACGGTATTATCATTACTGTAATATAAGATAGTTGTTATAAAGTAAAATGTATTGATACTATCAGATATTTTCGTTAACAATCACATAAAAGGGAGCATGTCTACACTGTAAATTGCAAGATTTTTGGTTCTGTGCGAGGGAGGTCGAAAAATCCCTAGCTTGACGAACCAAAGAAGAAATGAAACACTTTTTCCGTTAAAGTAGAAATTTTTTCTTCTATGACGCCAAAAGTTGAACAGCAGCTGTATGGTGACCTGTGGAAGATCAGTGAAGACTCAAGAGCCACAGAAGAACTTGCTGGTTCCATGAGGACTTAAACATCAAAAATCTTTTATAGCTGATAAAGTTTATCTTTCGGTCTGCAAATAAAATTATTTCATGATATGGACAACTGCTGATGCTGTGCCATCACATGGCTAAATGACGCGGTCTGATGAAATAAACATCACGATTAGTGGAATAGTCCAAGAAACTGGCGGTTTTTCCCAAGTCGCTACCACTCGCACTGTCTTTCTGAAGTCTACTGCCCACCTGCGAAGCCCATTACGGCTTTTCTACGTACAATGTATGATAATTAGCTCAATTTTAGGAACTTCACTCATTTCATCGTCATCATTCTCATCATCATCAACATCATCATCCTCACCACAATTAACCATTTCATATAAGTTGCTCGACTTCTCCACGCATTATTGTCTTCCTCCCGTACACCTACATATTTTGCACATTTCCTGGGAATTTCTACATTCACGAGCAACCTGGTCTTACAAGGGTCACTCCAACTTCAGATGCACAAAAGTTCCTGTCTCAGAACGACCGTCATTCGTGGATGACGCTCATACTGCATAACAACGCAGTATGTGGACAATGTTCCGTGAAGAAATGTTGGAGGCTTCTGAGTGATGGAAACATTTTAATTTGAATCTTTCTTTAATACTCATATATACTCTTCATGCCCTTCTTCACAGGTATGAAGTATTCCATCCTGTCTGACAAATAGCGAATATACCCTTTTAACTTCCCTTTCACATTACCTCTCATTTTTATATAATTCCTTCTTTTTAGGCAATAGTTTCGTGCTTGATGAATAATTATAATGTCCAGGTGATGTAGCCCCATTTAGTATGATCAGGAAGGATCGTTAAGGAAGCGCTAAAGTCACAAGTTAGTAGCCAAAATGGCATCTGATACTCACTCAGATGCATCTTTTATGGAGGGCAAGACTACCAAAATGTTTTGTTAATATTTCTACGTACACAGAGTATGGGGCAGTGTTGCCCGCCCGGCTAGCCGTGCTGTCTAACGGCCTGCTTTCCAGCGCCCTGCGAGAAGGCCTGCCGGTCCCCGGCACGAATCCGCCCGGCGGTTTAGTGTCGAAGTCCGGTGTGCCGGCCAGCCTGTCGATGGTTTTTAAGGCGTTTCTCCATCTGACTCGGCGAATGCGGGCTGCTTACCCTTATTCCGCCTCAGTTACACTATGTCGACGATTGCTGCGCAAACACTGTCTCCACATAGGCGCCGCGCGGGATTAGCCGAGCGGTCTAAAGCGCTACAGTCATGGACTGTGCGGCTGGTCCCGGCGGAGGTTCGAGTCCTCCCTCGGGCATGGGTGTGTGTGTTTGTCCTTAGGATAATTTAGGTTAAGTAGTGTGTAAGCTTAGGGACTGATGACCTTAGCAGCTGTCCCATAAGATTTCACACACATTCATTCCTTCCACGTAGGCGTACACCATAATTACTCTACCACACAAACAGTGGGGTAACACTCGACTGGAATGAGACGTTCCTGAGAGGGTCCACTGGGGGCTGAACCGCACAATAACCCTGGGTTCTGTGTGGGGCGGCGGTGGGGTAAGTAGACTGCTTAGGCTGTTGTGAGGTTGTGCACCTCTCAGGGCTACGGCGGAGACGAACCCTCTCCGTCGTTTCTACGTTCCGAGTTCAATACATACATACATACATGGGTGAGTGTGCTGTGACCCTTATGGATGCAGAATTAAAAAAGCATGGAGATTGGTGATCTGGGTCTGTCAGGCCCACTGGGTGCTGAAGAGACAGAGTTAGAGGCTTAGATATTTATTGCTTTTGGTTTTACAACTGAATAATCTTCTCCGCGGCAGCAGCAAGGACGGTGGATGTAGCACGCAGGATTGCAGCGCGCTGACATGTCTACATCAGTAGTCTCTCGTGGCCGTCACCGTGATCACAGCAACTAACGCAGCAAGAGCGGCTCAATGTTAGGTAGCCTTACTACTGGTGGCAGGTTTCAGTGTCGCTCGACAGCTAGGCGAAGCATTTTACTAGAGCACGCTAGTGGACATCGGAGGGAGTGCCGCAATATGCTTCGAGCAGCTCTGCATGCGACGGAGGTGGTGGTGCAGAGTTACGTCATGGCCTCTCCACTAGAAGAAGGCCGTGGACGTCAGTGTCCATTCGATGATGCACGTAGGGATAGTTGCAGCAGATACCACGCCTCTCCAGTACCTCTACATCTACGTCCATACTCCGCAAGCCACATGACGGTGTGTGGCGGAGGCTACCTTGAGTACATATATTGGTTCTCCCTTCTATTCCAGTCTCGTATTGTTCGTGGAAAGGAAGATTGTCGGTATACGTCTGTGTGGGCTCTAATCTCTCTGATTTTATCCTCATGGTCTCCTCGCGAGATATACGTAGGAGGGAGCAATATACTACTTGACTCCTCGGTGAAGGTATGTTCTCGAAACTTCAACAGAAGCCCGTACCGAGCTACTGGGCGTCTCTCCTGCAGTCTTCCACTGGAGTTTATCATCTCCGTAATGCTTTCACGATTACTAAATGATCCTGTAACGAAGAGCACAGCTCTCCTTTTGGAACTACCCTATCTCTTTCATCAACCCTATCTGGTACGGATCCCACACCGGTGAGCAGTGCTCAAGCAGTGGACAGACAAGTGTACTGTACCTACTTCCTTTGTTTTCGGACTGCATTTCCTTAGGATTCTTCCAATGAATCTCAGTTTTGCATATGCTTTATCGACGATTAATTTTATATGGTCATTCCATTTTAAATCACTCCTGGAATTAACTGCTTCCAGTTGCTAACCTGCTATATTGTAGCTAAATAATAAAGGATCTTTGTTTCTATGTATTCGCAGTTCATTACACTTGTCTACATTGAGATTCAACTGCCACTCCCTGCACCATGCGTCACTTCGTTGCAGATCCTCCTGCATTTCAGTACAATTTTCCATTGTTACAACCTCTCGATATACTACAGCACCATCCGCAAAAAGCCTCAGTGAACTTCCGATGTTATCCACAAGGTCATTTATATATATTGTGAATAGCAACAGTCCTACGACACTCCTTTGCGGCACACCTGAAATCGCTCTTACTTCGGAACACTTCCCTCCATTGAGAATGACGTGCTGCGTTCTGTTATCTAGGAACTCTTAAATCCAATCACACCGTTGGTCTGATAGTCCATATGCTCTTACTTTGTTCATTAAACGACTGTGGGGAACTGTATCAAACGCCTTGCGGAAGTCAAGAAACACGGCATCTACCTGGGAGCCCGTGACTATGGCCCTCTGAATCTCGTGGACGAATAGCGCGAGCTCGGTTTCATGCGATCGTCTTTTTCGAAACCCATGTTGATTCCTACAGAGTACATTCGTAGTCTCCAGAAAAGTCATTATACTCGAACAAAATACGTGTTCCAAAATTCTGCAACTGATCGACGTTAGAGATATAGGTCTATAGTTATTCACATCTGTTCGCCGTCCCTTCTTGATAATGGAGATGACCTGTGCCCTTTTTGAATCTTTTGAAACGCTACGCTCTTCTAGATACCTATGGTACAACGCTTCAAGAAGGGGGGAAAGTTCCTTCGCTTACTCTGTGTAAAGTCGAACTGGTATCCCATCACGTCCAGCGGCTATTCCTCTTTTGAGTCATTTTAATTGTTTTTCTATCCCTCTGTCATCTATTTCGATATCTACCAATTTGTCATCTGAGCGACAATCTAGAGAAGGAACTACAGGGCAGTCATCCTCTGTGAAACAGCTTTCGAAAAAAAAAAATTAGTATTTCAGCCTTTAGTCTGTCATCCTTTGTTGAGTACCATTTTGGTCACAGAGTGTCTGGACATTTTGTTTTGATCCACCTACCACTCTGACATAAGACCAAAATTTCTTAGGATTTTCTGCCAAGTCAGTACAAAGAACTTTACTTTCGAATTCGTTGAACGCCTCTCGCATAGCCCTCCTCACACTACATTTCGCTTCGCGTAATTTTTGTTTGTCTGCAAGGCTTTGGCTATTTTTATGTTTGCTGTGAAGTTCCCTTTGCTTCCGTAGCAGTTTTATAACTCGGTTGTTGTACCACGGTGGCTCTTTCCCATCCCTTACGATCTTGCTTGGCACATACTCATCCAACGCATATTGTACGATGGTTTTGAACTTTGTACACTGATCCTCAACACTATCTGTACTTGAGATAAAACTTTTGTGTTGAGCCGTCAAGTACTCTGAAATTTGCTTTTTGTCACTTTTGCTAAACAGAAAAATCTTCCTACGTTTTTTAATATTTCTATGCACGGCTGGAATCACCGATGCTGTAACTGCTTTATGATCGCTGATTCCCTGTTCTGCGTCAACTGTTTCAAATAGTTCGGGTCTGTTTGTCACAAGAAGGTCTAATATGCTATCGCCACGAGTCGGTTCTCTGTTTAACAGCTCAAGGTAGTTTTCAGATAAAGCACTTAAAAATATTTCACTCGATTCTTTGTCGCTGCCACCCGTTATAAACGTTTGAGTCTCCCAGTCTATATCTGATAAATTAAAATCTCCACCCAAAACTATAACATGGTCGGGAAATCTACTCGAAATATTTTCCAAATTTTCCTTCAGGTGTTCTGGCACAACAGCTGCTGAGCCAGAGGCCTATAGAAACATCCAATTACCATGTTTGAGCCTGCTTTAACCATGACCTTAAAAAAAAAGACGTGTGAAATCTTAACTGCTAAGGCCATCATTCCCTAAGCTTACACACTACGTAACCTAAATTATCCTAAGGACTAACACACACACGCACACCCATGCCCTAGGGAGGACTCGAAACTCCGCCGGGACCAGCCGCACAGTCCATGACTGCTCGGCTAACCCCCCGCGCGGCTAACCATGATCTTCAACCAAATTATTTCACATTTCGGATCTCCGTCAAGTTTCTTCGATACTATTGCACTTTTTATCACTATAAACACGCCTCCCCCTTCTCTGTCCAGCCTGTCTCTGCGGTATACATTCCAATCTGAGTTTAGAATTTCATTACTGCTTACATCTGGTTTCAGCCAACTTTCCGTCCCTAGTACTATGTGGGCATTGTGGCCGTTTATTAATGAGAGCGATTCTGGGACCTTTTTATAGACGCTCCTGCAGTTTACTATTACCACATTAATATTGTCATTCCCTGCTGCGTTTTGCCTACTGCTACCCTGTCGCGTCTCAGGAGGCGTCTTGTCAGGACTAGGGAGGGAATTCTCTAACCTAAAAAACCCACATGTGCACTCGACACGTACTCCGCTACCCTTGTAGTCGCTTCCAGCGTGTAGTGCACGCCTGACCTATTCAGGGGGACCCTACATTTCTCCACCCGACAGCGGAGGTCGAGAAATTTGCACCCCAGATCTCTGCAGAATCGTCTGAGCCTCTGGTTTAAGCCGTCCACTTGGCTCCATACCAGAGGACCGCGATCGGTTCTGGGAACGACACTGCAAATTGTTAGCTCAGATTCCACCCCGCGAGCGAGGCTTTTCGTCTTCACCAACTCTGCCAACCACCTGTATGAACTGAGGATGACCTCTGAACCCAGACAGCAGGAGTCATTGGCGCAGATATGAGCAACAATTTGCAGTCGGGTGCACCCAGTGCTCTCTATCGCCGCTGGCAGGACCTCCTCCACATCTCGGATGGTACCCCCCAACAAGCAGACAGAGTGAACACTGGCCTTCTTACCCGACGTTTCCGCTATCTCCCTAAGGGGCTCCATCACCCGCCTAACGCTGGAGCTCCCAATCACTAATAAACCCCTACCCCCGTGTATCTGCTCGGACCTTTCTGAAGGAGCGGCCACATGTGCACACACATGCAGAGCGGGTGATGCCACACGGCCAGCCTCCACATTGCCCCTCCGCCTCGTACGACGTGAACCCCGTTGAACCCGCCACTCCCCTTGGGGAGAGGGTTGCCCAACCGCGCCCGGTACCCGCGAAGATGTCTCGACAGCAGGAACCGTGGGTGAAGCATGTAACACCTGGGGTGTACCATGCGACCCATCAGACTCCCCACTGCCGCTACACTCCGAGGCAGCAGCCTGAAGACGGCTGACCGTGGCCATCAGCACGTTCAGCTGTTCGCGAATAGTGGCCAGCTTCTCCTGCGTCCGTACACAGCAGTCACACATCCTATCCATCCTAAGAAATCAACAATTTACTGTAGAGAGTTAAGTAATTAACTTTGAACTAGACTACTAATTCATTAAAGGCGGCTGATAGCCGACTAAACTGTGGTTACTAGACACTTCTTGTTGGAAACAATGAAAAAAAAACACTAACTGTCTCTGGACTGTATTCAAAACAAACACGAAATGTATGAAATACTATTACTAGTACTCGAAAATTAAAGCTTCCTAAAAGAAAAAACACACGGAAAAAGAAGTGACAAGTAAGAAAAACACAGTTAATACTTAAATTTACGTAGCTTGCTGCACAGGAGATGTGTAGCAGACGGCAGTTACGGCGACACTGGCAGTATAGCGACAGATTGACAGTGCGCCAAATAACATCAGTTTGGCCCCCAGTGATCTGGTGGTAGAAGACTCCAACTTTTTACATCAGTGGAAGAGAGGTCGGCAGCTCATAACGCCTAAGTCCAGCAAACGAGGCTGCTGCCATTATGAGGATAGTAGCCATCAGGCGAGTGGCAGTCAGCAACTCTCCGGTCCTGCCTCAGAGCTGGCTCACTGCAACTGGAATACAGATGGGCTTGGGAGTCCGAGTATTTGAAGCTGTCTGTTTGAGGTAATGACGTTATCCGTTGGCAAGGATGATCGAATAGGCCCTAGTTTTCTGGGCTCGATATTGGTCAGCTCTTCAGCTTTGCACTTTGTGTAATGTCAGCTGGCTCAAAGGCGTTCCTTTTGAGTAAGATTAACGTGTTGTTACGGAACCCTGCAGTGCTGTTAGAATGACGTTATTTTCCTTTCAAGGTAGGGTCATATTGCTGAATTGGCGATTCAGACACCTTGCTCGAACGATGTGTGGCAGTGGCCTTGGTTGTGTGCCATGATATTTTCAGTATAAGCTCTCCTGCCTGTTATCATTCCAGTTGTGACACTGTGCAAGCCTCTCTTGGCTTGGGTCGGCACTGATTGGGAAAACACTGTAAAAATTATTACATTCGTCCAGTATATCTTTATTCATCGCAACAATAGTAATCTTAGTGTTAACAAGAAGAATTCAAGCAAGAGTGAACAAATGGTGTAGCAGTCGTTTGAGAAGTGAAGCTAGACACACCCCAATGCTCACTACTGGTTACAAGGTGTTTGCTTTCAGTTGTTGTATTTCGTACATGCCAATGGCCATCTGCCCGATCCAGCATAAAACGTGATAAATCTGAAAAGGTGTCCTGTCTTCAGTCGATGGACATCCAGCTACGGCACTGGCGAGCAAATTCCACCCTTCGTCGGCAATGAACAGCAGCCAGCATACGTCCATGAGCCAGGCGCCTGCTGCAGAGGCTCATACACAGTAAGGTTCGCTGATTGGTCATTTAGGAAACACTTCTGGTATTCCTTTGGTTCATCTGGGCCATCAGTTCCTCAATAATTGCACGTCTATTAGCCCTTACACATCTCCGCAGCCATCGGTCACCCCTGGCATCTGTGGGCCGTGGTGCATAACAGTTGCCTCGGCACCAGCTTTGGATAGCGCCATTTTGCCATATATTACATACTTCAACCATGGCGGCAAGTCAACGGTTTACAAACTTTGCCGTTTCGGAAATGCTTTCACCTTTGGCCTGAAAGCCAATAATCATGCCCCTTTGGGCGTGAGATGAAACACTCCGTTCCCATATTGCGACAATAACAACACTGTTTTTCACGTGCCCCCGACACATTTTATAAGCCACCCACAGCTAGTGCTGCCACCTGCCATCTGTCAGAGGTTATTGCACGCTGGTGTCGAACATAGGCGGTGGTCATATTAATGTTATTGGACCGTGTGTGTTAACTGAAGTCACCTTTTTGCGTCCGTCTTTAGATGAAGGCTAATTTCAGGAACTGCTGTTGGAATTTTGACCCGATTTTCACTAACAGATATACTAATTCACGAGGAAGAAATGTGTATATAATTTACAAATATTTAGTACATATTGCTTGAATTATGATGAATTAAAGATAATTTATGAAAAAGATGCCATTGCTACATAGCGGACAGCTGTCATAACTCGAGAGAACGGCTGGGACTCGAGAGTGCAGCAAGCCTGACCAAATTTGCATCTGATGTGTTGGTCCAATGGCAGTCTGACCGAGCAGAGCGGATGTGCTGTGTGTTTGCGAATGTAGCGCCAGCACGCTCTCTTGTTACTTCCTCCCGCCGACAGAAATGTGGTGAGCAGCGTGACAAGATCACGGTGAATCAGTACAGGTAATCAATACCGAAATTCGCGTTCTTAAAAGACTTGCCTAGGCCAAAAGGGGTTGAAGTCGAGCGCTTTTTAAAGGAGGAGGTCAATATCCCGGCTGTGAACGTCACGGCATCCACTTTTCGATCGTGAGTAGCACAGTGTATGAAAAGCGTACTAATGACTCTACATGTGACAAGGTTCTTCGAGAGATGAATCAAGGACTCCGCTTACGCTACGCAGACAGAATGTTGGCAACGCCGACGTTGACCATGGTGGACTGGGACCGTGAACTATATGCATATTCGAACTACCCATCAAAGTCCTGCGGACAGAAGTCTTGGCGGGTCTCTGACCCTATGGCACGGTACAAGAACACATACTAGAAAAGTGGACTCAATTTAAGATATATTCAATCCTCAGTGGAGTTCGAAAAGTGCACATTGAACTCCAGTGACACGTTCCATCATACTTCCAGATAGGAGGCTGCCTCGGGCATGGATGTGTGTGATGTTCTTATGTTAGTTAGATTTAAGTAGTTCTAGGTTCTAGGGGACTGATGACCTCAGATGTTAAGTCCCATAGTGCTCAGAGCCATTTGAACCATTTAACAATGAAGGTCACATATGTTCCACGTGTCTCCAGCGTTGGAGCACACAACTTCGCCTAGAGGACGTGGTACCACCACCGAAGCCAACAATCCTTCCAGTAAATTACGCAACAACTCTAAAGACGTCTCCAACTGTCCAGACACAACAGACTGACGTTGCTGTACCGGAACAACCCAACTGTCCAGTCAGTCAGCCTGGCCTGTGGCACAACTCTGCACGATGCCATTGATACCACTGAACACAGTAGGCACAGTTGACAGCAGGATGGCAGTCGATTCACTTATTGTAAAAATCAAGGCTTTGTGCCAGCGATGTATGAGTCAGTGCCATCATCCGACACGGAAGGCCACACACGAGAACAGATTTCACCGAAACGCCGAAAGCGACGCCCCATGACTGTACCAGAATACAGCAGCTCACACTCTCCAGAAGAAGAAGAACTGATCCTCCAGGACGCCAACCACGAGGCTGACACAACTGATACCATCTTTGTGGAACGGACGGCAGGACGGGCGATGTCTGTCTGCCAGTCCACTGCAGCGAACAGTGATCAGCAGAAAGGTTCCAGTGCAGTCTGTGAAGCCGCTCGGTCCTTTTCCATCGACCACTATGACCTTATGGAACATGAGTAGACTTCCGCGCCCGTGTCGTGGGCCGAGGACGTCGAAAATTGGCAGTAACCCGATCCAGAGCCCGCTGAGGTGCTGTTCGACCATTCAGTCCGAACAATACTGGAAGGGCCAGAGTCAGTAGGATGTGACGTCATCACAACGTCCGTTTCTCTCCATCATTACCATGGATAACCCTGCACAGCCACCACACCGCCAGGCTAACAACTTGCCCACGATGAATATCAACATGGTTAGCTCTCCTGTCTACATCCAGCTCTTTAGAGAAACAATATGACCCATAGAAGTGGACTTCCCACTCTTGCAAGAAGTGTGAGTGAATGCACTTCCAAACTTTTAAGGTTCATAAATATATGTGACGGCTGATGGTCCCACACTGCATGATGGCATCGAAGCCAACAACTTTGGTCTTGGCGCTCAGCATCCAGTTCATTAATGTTTATGTACTGTCGGCCACCACTACGTTCTGGGCCAGAGACTCAACAGACGCAGCTCCCCTTTTCCTAGGACACTATGAAAATAGCGTCTTCGTTGGCGATTTTAATTGTGTCCTTCAGATCAAGCACTATACCTGCACTACACATCTTGTCCAAAACTGCACGACACATGGAAAAAGGTAAATGGTAATAACTCTGGACCCACAAATCTTACCAGTCATTTTGCGAGTAGACCGGATCACATATATGTGTCGCAAAGTCCTACACAGAAAGTGGTGGCCACCAAACGATGGCCTTTGGCCTTCTCTGATCACAGTGCCTGTATCTGTATGAGGCACCTCCACCCCATGAAGTCTGGCTTAGCAAGAGCTTTCAGAAGATGAATGTAACACACCTTCAAGACCGAACTGCAGTTGGCAAGTCACCACAACGTGGCCAACTGTGAATGTCACTCCTGATACACCTCGACTTTGGAGTGGTGGCTCCTCTGAGTCAAATGGTCAATTTGCAAGACATTTATGCAATTTGGCAAGGGGACAGCTCCATGGCACTAACGGGCCCTGGATCTTTGGTATGCAGCACTCATGGACCACGATGCTCTACCCCCCATCGCCAGACAGACACCAAGAATGTCACCAGGTCAAGGCTCACATACTATTACTGACGAAGCACTGATCAGAACACGCTTTAGTCTGCTCGTGGTGACACGACTGAATGGCCACAGAGGTACCCACCATGAACCACCATCTAGTGGACATGCAGTGACACCATTGACGGTTAATCACACGCCAAGCAACCATAGTGAAAGCCACAGAGGATTGTATTTTTCATCTTCACCAATAAGAACTGTAGATGACGAAGCCACTGTGGAAGCATTACAGAAGGCGGTGACCACTATCGACATGGCAACAGTGACGGCATTAACGGAGGACTTCTGGCCTGAAGAAGTGAGGAGTGCCTTGGATAAAGCCGCAGCCAATAAGTCTCCAGGGCCCGATGGATTACCAGTCGAGTTTTACCTGACCTTCCATGACTTCATGATGCCTCTCTGGGCTACAATGTTCTGTAACTCGTGACCCCAAACAGCAATTTACCACCTACTTTTGTTCAAGGACTTCTTATACTGGTACACAAGCCAACAGGAAGGCAATCGGTCAACAACTATAGGTCACTTACATTATTGAGCACCTATTACAAAATCTTTACTAGACTTTTTGCAAGCTGGGTGAAGACAACAGTACCGATGATCCTCGCTCTGGACCAGATGTCCCAGTTGGGCGACTCCAACACACAAATGGCTACAGACGACTACAGGGACATAATAGTAATTGCCTCGGCGTGACCCTGAGAGGGGCGATCGTCTCTATCGATTTCTATCGGGCCTTTGATAGAGTGCACCATAACTTCCTCCTACAGGTGATGTACCATATGGGATTTTCCCCAAGCTTGATTGAGATCCTGTGACGCCTTTTAGCAGCAGCCAGAGGTCAGGGTCAGGAGAACAATCAGACGATGGGCGTAATGCCCATTAAGATGTCTCTTTGACAAGATTGCTTCTTTGTTACTTACCTTTATGAAATTGCTCTTGAGCCACCCCTCGGGGGACTCAACCACAGGCTAGCTGTCATCACACTGTGGGATGTCATCTTCCAATATAGGACTTACACGGCAGACTGTCGCCGGTTACTACAGATCGTATGCGTGGTGGTGTGTCAGAATAAGCTCTGGGACTTGAACCAGTAGCAATGTGTGGAATACCTGAACCTCTACATGGCGTCAAAATTCAGTAACGTGGAGCAGGTCCTCCCTCTATCAGCAGTGATAAGTCACAGCTTTCAGGTGGCCTTTGGTTATAACCTATCCACAGGACACGTATTTCATGTATGTTACGACATTTTCACCCTTTCCTCACCAGATGGAGGGATGGGATTGGTTAATGTCAGGGAACAGGCAGCTGCCCTCTTTACGTGCAGTATATGGAAATGACCAATCAACATGCCTCCCTCATGGGTCGTCTATTGGAGTTTCTGATACCATTCTGTCACGTTTTCCTGGTGTCAGTAGTCAAGTTAGTGATGTCAGCCATTGAGGACATGCTGCTCTGCACTCGCGAGATGGGTGCACGGGTGGTGGCAGCACCTACGCCGGCCAGCCGCCTCGCCACCAGCCAGTACGCTTACGAGGACCCGACCTGGGGAGGGGGGAAGAAATAGTACCCTTGCCCCAGTGACGATTGCAGAGTCTGAGATGGAATATTTTTCGGATGTCGATGCCGACGTGCAATAGAAGAGTATATCGGGCACTGGTGGACTGATAAGGGGCATTGAGGAGAACACCACCATCGATCTCCCACATGGTTTTCTTCAGTCACTGACACGCAAGACGGTGAGTTTCAATCGCCGCCCATGAAGAAGCAATCGCCGCCACAGAAGCTTGTTTTTTCTAGGGAGCTGGATGTCTCAAATCGGTATCAGCCTCTTCAAGGAACGGGAGCCACGCTGGACGATGCTGCATCATCATTGGCAGCTCAACAGCGAGATCGCGCGGAGTAACAGCACACATCTGATGGACAGCCACTCTGGCACGAGGAGCAGGCCGACGCCCCACCACCGGTTGAGCAATCAATGTCACCTGCAGCACACAGAAAAGTGACATCGATCGTCTTGCAGTTTAAGCAGGAGTACAAGAAGCTCCGCACCTTGCTTAAGGACCATTGCTGCCAACCTCTCACGGTCAAACAAGCTAGCAAGCTAGCGACGACACATAGAAGCTGACCCTGCCACCGAGTGAAGACTACGTCATGCTCATAGACGTGCTTGGCGAACAGGGCATACCGATGTATACTTTCCAAGCTTCCAAGCGGTCCGACTCCCCCTCCCCTACCCCCCACGCTCAAGGTGATCTGTAAGGGTGTCCCAAAAATACTGACCCATGACCATGTCAAGGTATGGGGTTCGTCGCGATGTGGGTCTACTATGATCATATGCTGGGCGCAAACCAAGTCTCTGGCCATTGCATCGTCATCCTGCAGGATACACCCACTCACCAAGAGATCTTCAATGTCACCCAGTTCTACGACCTCAGCATCAGTGTCGAAAAGCTCTGCAAGTTTTGCAGCCCTGTGCAATGCTCCGATGCCAGGGCTTTCGTTACGTCGGCCGTCACTGCACCATACCACCTGTGTGCGATAAATGCAGTGGCGGACACAACAGTCGTGAATGCACTCACAGCAAGGATGAGCTACCCAAGTGCAGCCTGTGTGGCGGCCCACACCCTGCGAATTTCAGATCGTGTTCCAGGCACAAGTAGGAAAGCCGACGGCAACGAGGACTGCCACCCGTCCAGAAGACTGGAACCGCCAACGCCCGCCATCACCGACGCCCACCTCCACACCCTACTGACCAGTGATGGACGCACATGGCCAACTTTTATGGATCGTTGCAGTGTCCGACTTAGTGCAGATGGAACGATGCTGACGCTCTGAAGCAGTCGCTCTCCCCTGCTGCACAGCCAGCTGCGTCGAACCTACTCCCAGCACCGGCAGGACCGACTGTACCGCCCAGATGACACCATCAGCCACCTGTCGCTGCCCCCACTGCACCACAGCATGACTCGCCGGATGTTCCGGCGCTTCTCGCCCAAATTGCCTCATCCTTTACACATGTCAGCAAGAAACTGGCGCAACTCCTAGCCACAGTTGCCGCCACCGTCGAAACGTCGGTCAGCAGAGCCGTCATGGCCTCATGAGACGTTCCTGCAGTTCCCCATCATGGCTAAGGCGCCCAAACTTGATGATTTACGGATTGTAGCCTACAATGCAGAAAATCTCACTCATGATCTTCCAGAATTGTAGCAGTTCCTCGTGGACTACAACATGGACATAAGCATGTGAATGAAACCTTCCTGATGCCCGGCATTTGTAGCAGTGTTCTGAATTACCAGTGCTACAGCCTTTATTCGAAACTCCATTCGCCATCCTGAATTCCAAGCGCCTTCTACTCAGTACATTACATCAATGATGGTCCTGATGTACATACATACAGGGCCCATCACATTCGTCGCAGTTTACCACGGCCCTCAGCGGCTGTTGGACCTTGACAACGCCCGGTCGCTGCTCCATCATCCTGGGAAACTTTTCGCGGCCGGCGACCTCAATTCCAAGCATGCCGCATGGAACTCACTCGTCATCAATGGGAGTGGACGCCGTCTCCTGCAGCTGTGGACGAGGCCAACACCCATGCCTGTAGGCCAGAGGAACCGTTGTGGTACCCTTCCAGAGGTGCACCAGATGTACTCGATATCACTATCACGAAGGGGATACCACAATTTAGGGATGCAGAGGTCATCCATGCTCTTAATTCTAACCATTTGCCTGTACTCTTTTGGCTGAATGTGTTCCCAGCTGCCGGCCGCTGTGGCCGAGCAGTTCTAGGCGCTTCAGTCCAGAGCCGAGCGCCTGATATGGTCGCAGGTTCGAATCCTGCCCCAGGCATGGATGTGTGTGATGTCCTTAGCTCAGTTAGGTTTAAGTAGTTCTAAGTCTAGGGGACTGATGACCTCAGATGTTAAGTCCCATAGTGCTTGGAGCCATTTGAATCTTCCCAGCTGTCTCACTCTTTGGCGCACCAACTGCAACACATTTCAAGATCACATCGATTTTTCTGTCGACGCCCACAGTGCTGATGGTGAACTCGCCCAAGACTCTATGGACCATCTTTACGAGGCAGTCATCGATGCCCTCCACATTGCCACTCTCCCACAGACGCCATCCCACCTGTGGATGCCTGGCTTGCCACAGGAAATCCTTGCTGCCATCAGGATGCGGAATCAGCTGTGTAGAAAGTGGCGTATCACTCAGAATGGAGCCCTCAAGCTTTGGATCAACTAACTCTGCCTTGATATCAGGCTGGTATCGTCGATTACAAAAGCAGGCAGTAGACAGACAAGCTTTGTTCCTTCACTCTGCACCCATTCGGCTGGCAGTTACTCCACTTCTTTACGAACAGAAGGATGAGGATCCCACCACTAACTTCGGGAGGCCGACAACTTACAGCCCTTAAGATCAGGCCAACATGCTAGCTGACACGTTCTAACAGAATTTCCAGCCCCTTCAGGATCACTTAGGCTTCCAGTGTGCAGCCACCATCGAACGCAACGTCACGTTGATACTCCATGATGATGAGGCTTAGGACGATTGCATCCCTCCTGTTTCAGATGACGAAGTCCAAGAAGGGATCAGGTTGCTACCCGCCAACAAGGCCCCAAGGGCTGATGATATCGTTGGGAAGGTCCTCAAGCAACTGTCCTGGTCAGTCATCGTCCATCTTGCAGCCATCTTCTCCTCAGCCATCTACCCCTCCTCCTGGAAGCACTCAATTGTGGTGGCTGTTCCTAAACCAAGGACAAATCAAAGGGATCCGTTGAGTTGTCGCCCAATCAGTCTGCTCCCACATGTTAGCAAACTGTTTGTGTGCCTTCTACTACATCGCCTCCATCATATTCTCGACCTGTGGAACATCCTACCTGCACAACAGTTTGGTTTCAGGAGCGTGCGCTCCTCCATGGCACAAATCCTCAGAGTGGTTGAATATATCACTGCCACCTTCAACTGCCGTGAATTCTGTGGTGGCTACTGGACGTTACTAAAGCATTTTACAGTGCGTGGCAGTCTGGGTTCATCTGGAAGCTGGACACCTTAGGCTTCCAAAAATTGTATGTGAAGCTCATTGCATGCTACCTGCACCAGCAAACGTTCGCAGTTCGGATCGCCGATGCCAGCACCATGTCACGTCAGATCAAAGTAGGAGTTCCACAAGGGTCGGTCCTGGCACCGGTTCTTTATACCATCTATACGTTGGACTTACCTGCAGTGCCATGGGTTCGAAAGAGCCATTTATGCAGACGACAAAATGCTCTATTCTCGTTGTCGATAGTGGGAAGTCCTTGTTCCACGCCTTCAGAGTGTCTGTAATGCGCTGGAAGACTGTGCAGCCAAATGGAGGATCAGTTCCAATCTGGAGACGACGCAGGCTATCATCTTCACCTGGAAGCATACTATGTCCGCTGCCAACTCAACCTCTACAGCACAGAACTCCAGTGGCAAGCCCCTGTACGTTACCTGGGCATTTTCATGGACAAGCAGCTCACTTGGCGACTCCATGTCGAAGACATCCGCAAGAAGATCCACCATCAGCTGAGGGTGCTGTATCCTGTCATCATTAAAGGCTCTGATTTGTCCATAGTCAACCGTCTTCTCATTTGCCTTATGTACCTCCACCCTATCTTTGACTACGCCTGTTAAGTGTGGGGTAGTGCTGCAAAGACTTACATCCAGCGACTGCAATCTTTACAGAATAAGATGCTCAGCCGGGTGTCCCATGTCCATCCGCAATTTCCCCGCCGCTACCTACATGAAGCGGCCGACGAATTGGAGGTGCTCCAGAGACATCAGAAGAGCGCCATAAGGTTTTATACGAGGACACATCTGTCGACGATCCCCATTATACAGAATCTGGGGGCTCCCATGAACAACGAAGGTGCCATCGGCGGGCCATCGCGCTGCTTGACAGATATTGCAGCAGCCTCCCATCCATAAGAAGTCTTCCCCATCAACTATGACGACACTTTAACTCGTTCGCAACATACCCAACTTCCACAAATCAATAAAGAAGAAAACAAATTCCCGCTAACCTCTGAAGCTGAAAACAATGCTGCAAAGTAAATCCTTCATCACCTCGCTTTAACTAGCCTTAAGATATGGCGGATCTAGCTGGTGTCAGTGGTCCATGTCACGACACAGCTCTCCCTTGTATCGACATGTGCTCTCGTTTCTCATCACAACACGTCCACCAAAGGCAAAAGATTCTTATATCACTCTTCTGTGGGCGATTCTGCGTAACATGGTAGAAGCAAAGTACTCAACTGTTTTTTGGCCAAGATATGAAAAACCGTACACCACCACTTTCTGCTCACCACCGAGAGTGCGACATGGTATCGAGTCACCAACAAAAACTACGCGACGATACATTAGCTCCATTCTGTAGGGTTAAACGCCACCTCCTTTGACCTCCTGTCGCTTTTGGACACCGACGAACATCGCTTCACGAGCGTCTCGTCGTCCGGCGTCTGGTGACTGACACAGAAGATCTTAGCTTGTTACCTCCGCTTCGTACCTGACATGATTGAACCCTCCTCTGCCTGGATGACTATTACCTTCCCCCCGAAAAATACCATGCGATTACATGGCTCAAGTGAATGACCATGGACTTTGTCTTCGTCGAAGGGGAGAAAGTGGAACCTGGTTGCTAATGGTACTTGCAAAACGCTCACAATTCCCTCGAACGTACACCGAGGTACCGTACTCTCTTCGCAAATTATTTATACAGTGTTTTACTCAATCCCCCCCTTCCCCCCTCCCCCCTCATAGTTATGGAGTGGCAGTATCAGTCTGATGCTCTATGCAGCATCACATTGAAGGCAGAGAATTGTAAGCAGAGAGAAAGGAAAGAGACTGGCTGACTCATGGAAAGCTGCTTTCACTGAGGCGTTGGCGAAGCAGAATGAGTCTCTTGTAGATATTATTAGACGGCATTGTTGGAGACAGAAATCGCTGATGACAATGGATAATGAATATCCAGTCACACCATTTCTTGAAGAAAGACTCTTTTAGCTGAAGTTGCACAAACAATTTACAAACGTTATTCTTATAAAGTTTCTTTCTGACATTGTGCTTTATAAGATTTTCATTTTTACATATTTGCTTATTATAATCATGGGAAAAGATTATAGAACAGTGCATCCTATTCTTTTGGCAAAATTACTGGGAACAGTTAGTGGCAATACCTGAAGAGGGATAATTCTTTTTAGGGTAGCGGAAAAATGACATTCCCAAGCAGGAGTAGCTTTGATTTTCGTTTCATTCTTTTAAGATAGAACGTAGCTAGATAACTATGTAGTAAGGCTGAAAAAAAGAAAAAGTGGTATCGTCTTTGGGAAGAAAGTGGTAAAGTGTGTGGTCGGAAACCGAGAGATAATGCAATCGAATCCCGGGTGGGTCACTTTTTTCACTTTGCCTTTTAACCTAGAATTCACCTCTCAATAATGTGGAGATTCATCAGAAACGAAACGTGGTTCGGATTCTACGTTGCACTGTACGCCCCCCCCCCCCCCTTTTTCACAGCTGGATAACTGGTTACAGACATGCAAGTCGCCTAAGAGACATCCAGTTGATTACAATCGTTTCAGAACAACTAAAAAGCGTAAAAACATGCAAAACCTGTGGTTTTCTATTATTTTTGCACTAAGCAAAATGTTTTTCGAAATTGTGCTTCAGCGTGGAATGCAGTTTTGCTTCGTTTATATAAAGAAATTTTGAGCAGCGCAGCAGATGACTCAGCTTCTGCGTTCTGCTTTCCTTGAGTCAAACATAGATGTGAGCACATTGTTCTTTGTGTAGTCGGGTGAAAGAAGTTATTTGTTTGGATATTTTCAAATTACGCAAAAGGCTGGTAAACGGATCTCCACTGGCGAGAAAGAGATTTAGGTCTTTTAAAGATCATAAAGACATGGACGTAATCTTCTTGAAGGGAATGCAAAATTTTCATGTGAATGAATACACAAGATTTGGAAATACTTCTAAGATGGTTCAGGGACGCATTTCTAAATATGATGACAATGTCATAGTGCCAATTTCTGTTTCCCTTACATTAGCAATCGCAGTTCGCTTCCTTAATTAACTACAATTCTTCGAACAATCGTCATTTAAGAATGGTAATAAATATGACAAATAACAAAAAGATAACTACCTCATGATCTGGCTAAGATGTGAGACTTACAGTTTGAAATATTCAAATATTTTTACCAGTAGTTTCCCTGCAATCGTTTGATAACAGATGTATAGCGAAAAACATGCAAATCCAAAAGATGTGGTGTTTTGTTTGTTATGCAATGAATAAAACATTTTTCAGAAAACCTACTGTGTTTAGTTTATGTACAGTATGCTCTTTCAGCAGTGCAGCAGATGAGTCAGCTTTCAACTTTCTGCTTTCCTCGAATGAAAACTGTATGTGGACATGACTATTTGCGTGGCACAGCAAAGAAGTCTGCAATAAAGAGTCCATGGCAAAAATTTCTGCAGTGAGTCTCAAGAGTTCATCACAATGGACTCTAAGCTTCACACGGGGAGTGCTGAAACATTAGCTAAACATTTGAATTGTAACACTTGCCACTCGTTTGATATGACACAAACTAGTGTTACCCTCTGGGAGAATTTTGGTGTTTGACCGTATGTTTGTCTGATGGATAAGGGATATCGGACGGTAATTTTGATTATAATGCAATTTATAGAAAACTAAACAGTCTTTACTTTGGGGATAATGAAAGTATAAACGTTCATACGAATGAAACAATAAACGATCGCCAGCCTAATTAGGCATATCAGTCTGAAACATTAGTTCAAGGAAATTGCACATTAGTAGTAGTTGTGACTTTCTTTAAGATTTCCTTTGAGTTGTACACTGGATACACACGAGTACAGGGCGATCGAAGATGTGGGCAGCAGTAGTTACCACTAATACACAAACGAGTTATCATAGAAAGCAAGATTGTACTCCACTCATAATAATAACAGTTACGATCACCATCATTATGTAACTCAGTACTGAGATGTTACTGCAGGAAACAATGAACTAAAGTTGGGCATGAAAAGAGTTCTGACTTAACTGACAAATAAATACCAAAAATAACATTAAATAATACTACAAATACACTTTTTATACTCCCATAGCAATAAATATCCCAACTATCTTTCTGATATGGGAAGAATATAGTGGGGACCCATAAACTGATACTATCTCTCTAGGCAAACTCTGTGATTATCTCAGAAGCAAAGTTCAATTCAATCAACATTAATTCTTAGCCCCACTTGGAATAATTTATGTTTTCATCCTCTAAAGCAAATTACTCAACACTGAGTAACCAAAAAAAAAATCGTTCATGCTAGCAATAAAGACTAAATTACCTTTCAAATAAGTTTAATTTAAGTGCCTTTTTCATCATGTGTGAAGCAGGTATTTTAGACAGTAACATTTATACTCTGTAGCACTGAATTTTTGCACATTTAATACACAGAAACAAATCAGTAGTTAGTTAGAAACAGGATACTCGGTTTTCTGTACACTTAGGAGGGCATCCTGCTTCGGTTCATGATTAGGATAAAGTTAGGATTCAAAACACGGGTTTATAGCACTTGGATTATTATTGAAAATACTCACACAAATTTACTGGTCCATGCTGTAATACATATCTGTGTGCCTCAAGTTGGCAGAGCAGTGGCGAAGTAGTGGTGGCAAGCGACGTGGCGGCTAACTGTACTCATAGCTCTTGATGTCAAATGCTCTTTACAATTTCTTCTTGGCGACGGATTTTTATCGGGTTAGAGTCACTCTGTATTGCCGAGAGTACTATGCAACAGCCATATCCACATCCGAGGCTATTTTACATGCAAACCGGTTTCCAAATGCCTTCCCTGGTGCCCTTGATGTTTACCGTGCAACGGCTAGCGACCGTTTCCACCAAGTAGCCGCCCAGTTCGAGCGCCAAAACCACCTTTTACCTCGCGTCAAGCCAGTTCCGTGGCGGAGGGACTTCCCTACACCTTTTACCTTTCACAATACAAGTTCCCTAAGCATGAACCATCTTCCAATATACAAATTTTTCTTTATGAACATACATATATTATAAAATTTCATTATTTTTAAACATCATTTAGCTTTTAGAATATATATATATATATATATATATATATATATATATATATATATATATATATATATATATATATATATGTATTTTGCAAACTTTAACTTTCCTTTCACAAATCAATGACCTTAACTAACAAAGCCCAAACACTTCATAATCACAGATACATAGTTACATAGAATAAATCTATTTCTAATCAATATTGGTGTTACAGGTTCATGTCTGCTTTTACTTATTTTTTCTTTCATTTGTGCCACTTCAGCCAGCCTCCGATACATATTGAATCCTTCACACACACATATTTTCATTATTTGCATATAATATTGAAAAGTCTCAACTCATTCGGATTGTCTCTTTTGATTCAGTACAATTCAGTTACAACTAAAAGATAATGAGGAGGCAGAATGTAATATAAATAGCTTTGAAGAGTAAATATGACTGCAGTGGATGTAAGTGCTGACCTATTGGTAATGTCTTGTCTTAATCAGCATTTTCACATTGAATCTGGTGTGTGGCTGTGGTTTGCTTTGCTGAGAGTGTTTGACAATCGCATACACAATGGACTCAGGGTATTCGATGTGGTGTCCGAAAGAAAAAAAGTGGTTCAGTATGCAGCACGGCAACAGGCGTTCGTGGAAACAGTGCCGGATCAGGCCGCAGGGAGGAGAAGTGTGTTGGCCGAGTGAAAGTTGCTTCGGTGGGCGGCCCCCTAGCGGACGGTAGGCTTTTGTTTAGCGTCACAGCACGTTTCCACTCTGCCGAGGCTAGCAGTGTTGTGGGGTTAGAGAAAGAACTTGTACCGCTCTGCCGTGTTCTGAATAGTTCGTTGATGAAAGTACGCCATCTATAAGGACCAACACATTTTATAACGATGAGAAAAAAAGTAGGATTGATTTATGCTTGGCGTCATAAACAAGTCACTTCTAGCATAATTTTATGTAAGTTTGACTACAGATTTTCTCGTAGGAAATTTAAGAACTGGAATAATTTTTTTGTTTGCGTGCTTTAATAATCTCTTGCTATTATGATGATTTGGTTTTCATCTGCGTTCATTTTGTTGTACGAGAGGTATTGAGATGTAATGTGGTGGATGTTGCATCGAGTCAATATTTTCTTCTAAAGTAAGGAAATAGTGGTTCAGACTTTTTGAGGTACGTGTTACATTTAACTTCTGTGACTAGCTTGCAGAAAATTTGGAGTAATTGTTAACCGGCTAGCTCAAGTTGCTCTTTAAGAATGTGTTGAAGTAAACTGAAGGTTTGACCGTATATTTCCAGTTCTTCGAGCAAGTCCACATGCGAACAAAATGTGATTGATATCTCCTATTGGAAATTTGTGGTAAGGTCTTGTGGGACCAAACTGCTGAGGTCATCGGCCCCTAAGCTTACGCACTACTTAACCTAACTTAGACTAACTTACGCTAAGGACAACACACACACCCATGCCCGAGGGAGGACTCGAACCTCCGACGGTGATAGCCGCGCGGACCTTGACAAGACGCCTAAGACCGCGCGGCTCTCCTACTGTTACTCCATCATATTCAATGCAAGGTTTATTGCTTCACCCACAGAATATATTTTTTTATGAAATTGCGACGAACAAAGTGTTACGTTATTTTAAAATTTTTTGTTGTTTATTCTCAATTTTATCCATTAATCTTTTTACTGTCCATCTTATAACGACTGATTAAATCCTAGAGGTAGACTTTGTTAAGTCAGTCAATATATTTACTTCATAAAATGGTTCAAATGGCTCTGAGCACTATGGGACTCAACTTCTGAGGTCATTAGTCCCCTAGAACTTAGAACTAGTTAAACCTAACTAACCTAAAGACATTACACACATCCATGCCCGAGGCAGGATTCGAACCAGCGACCGTAGCGGTCTCGCGGCTCCAGACTGCAGCGCCAGAACCACACGGCCACTTCGGCCGTCTATTTACTTCATACAATCAAGCTAAAACAACTGAAATACCCAAGAACGAACACTGACAAAAGAGGTGAAGCAGCCAGAAGAGGAGGAAAAAACCAAATGATACATCTCTCTTCGAGAGGATATGTGATGTTATATCAATGATTACAATATCGAGTCAAATTTATGCAGAATTTGGCAGTATGAGAATACACGTCATAAGATGGTGCACTCCCTGTAACCTCTATGCATGCATTACTCCTATTGGAAAGCATTATACACTGAGGTGACGAAAGTCAAGTGATAGCGATATGCAGATATACAGATAGCATACACAAGGTATAAACGGGCAGCGCATTGGCGGAGCTGTCATTTGTACTTAAGTGATTCATGTCAAATTGTTTCGAACGTAATTATGGCCGCATAATTTTGGGTAACAAGAAAAAATAGTATCAAATAATTCTAATTACAGCCGCGAAGGAAACGCAAGAGCCGAAAATCCAAAAGATGAATATGTTGTCTCCCAGCCAGGCATTCTCCAGCAAGCTTTACAATAAATACGGAAACACCTTAATGAGACTTCGGAAGACAACCTTACACATAGAGCTTAACGAAAATCGTCTAACTCATAATGTAATTCCACACTAAACAAGAAACTCTGTGAATAGCATGTCATCTGCACCAAGTAAAGTGAAAAGGATAAAATTCACATTTACATCGTTTGGTTTGCAGATGACAAGCTATCAGCGCAGGACACCATACAGATGGTCTTGAAAACCCTTATAATGTAAAGTCAAGTTAAGAACAAGAACGAACAAAGACTGTCTGTAGGTCTTATTTTGTTCGACCAGTTACAACCTAAAATATGTTCACTTTTACAACTGTCCAATAAACAAAACTCACTTATGATGACACAGAGGAGCTGAAACATGTTTGGGTACAAAGAAAATATAGTGGTTTGCATAAAAGGGTGGAACTTATGTCGAATAAACAACCAACGTACGTTTCGGACCACACAGACAAGAAAAAAGAGATTACGGCTCGTATGGAAGCAGATAGTCGTTGTTACCTCGCTCTGTTTACGAGTGGAATAGGGAAGAAATAACTAGTAGTGGTACGAGATAACCGCCCACCTTGAACCAAACGGAGGCTTGTGGCGTATGTATGTAGATGTAGACGTACATACCCGCCGATGGTGGGTTTGTATAGGAAGTTGCTCTAACATCTGGCCATGTCTTCTGGGGTGCTTCAGTTTTTTCTCAGGCAGTGTTTTTAACGTACAACCTCTAATCCATAACATTCATAATATTCAAATGCTTGTGCAAGGCAAAGAACTGAAGTCTGTTTATAAATAGATGTTGCTTGTGTTTACATTGTTTTACCGTAGCGGTATGCGAAATAAATATAGTAAAACCACTGAGTGTACAATAAAAAGCCAATCACTACACTCACAACAAAACGTCATTCTTTCCAACAAGAATACTTTCGTCCAAGGATTCGGTGAAGATGGCTGAAGAATGATCGACAATTAAATGTCATGAGGATTATGGAACTTATAAACTTTTTATTCGCCTTAGCTGTGTGAAATCAGGACTTCGAGAGAACTTTCGGCTACATTTTGTCCATAACATGTATTTCCCTGAACTTAGTTTCCATGGCTAATAACCGTCTTACCACTGAGGTCTTGGTCTCACATTATGGAGTCTTTAAGCGTGATGGCGGCAGTTCGAGCGGCGGTCTTCGCTGAGTCGTAGTACATGTTATTACATTTTATATTGGTGTGTCCCTTGATCCACATTAATTTTATCTTCTTCCGAGATCTTCGTTTTCGTTCTTGGATTTCGTAATGCCCATTACCGAGATTAATTTTCTCGCAAAGGGTTGGATCTACATATCTTGGCACGCGCCGGTAAAATGAAAATATTTTTGATTGTTCGGTTCCGTACGTAACGTAAGGCTGCAAGAATATCTGTGGCTCCGGCAGAAGTGAACTCTCACCGGGAAGCTATGTGTGGCAGTTTGCAAAGCCCGGAGCAACGGAACGTGGTACTTGTAGCTGGTGTGCGGCCTTGCGGTAGAATGCAGCCGCGCAGACTGCAGTTCCCCAGGCAAGCGGCCGACGGCCGCCACAACTCCGCCTTCGTCCCTCAACCTGCAGCCCAGAGAGCGCGTCAAGGCTGGACCTGGCTCGTGTCTCGTGGGCGTGCCTTGCTCTCAAGGATTTCTCATTCAGGTTTCTCACGTCCTGGTAAGTTTCCATCTTCTTTGCTGTTTATTCCGAACAGTGGCCTTGCTAAACAGAAGTCTAGACCTCAGCTCGATGTGGTCTGCCCGACACGAGTTGTAGCAGGCAGTGCGGAGTGTGTTTTTCCTAAAACAATGCTATAACTAAACTGCTCCAGATTGTTTTGTAACGCTTGGAATGAACAAAATGTAAATGTTTCGGTGGGTAGCGTTACTATGCAACCATGGACCGAAGACGGGGTTGCTAATGCACGCCAATGTGACTGAACTCGGCCTGGAAATGACTGGTTTGGATCATGGTACTGAAGAAAATTTTCATTGCCAACTAAGATTTGTAAAATCTTAAGTTTGGTCGCTACTTCTTTACGGAGTAGAAGGTTTGACCTAGAAAGTAAACACGATCAACACAGTAGAAGTTTTCGAGATGTCGTTGTACTGCGCAGTACTTATTTCAATTTGTGATGGGTTTCTTGAGCCATACCACCAGCAACTGTGAGATACAAAAACTGACGTGAAGTACACCGCATGCGAAACTCAAACCTATGGCTGTAGTTGTATTCTCATTAGAAGACGAGGGCTATACCACACAGCTAGTGAGGCGCCTGTCAAATGAAAAGCAGAAGAATGTATAGCAAGTCACTCACAAAATGAACGATGCCAAAACGTGTAATTTGAGCGTAAAATGACCTTGAAGTCGACATTTTCTAACACGTCGTCTCTTATAATGTAAGAAATGTTCAGAGTTTTCCACCAAAATTCTAACAAAATATCTCATGTATTTAGGTAGATACTTCAGTTGCAGTGCCTGAAGCAAGTCAACAATCATTTTTGTTATTTAGTACACAACAAACAACTCTGAAGAATATTATCCACAGCTACGCATTTAGGGGTCGAGTTTCCATCATCTTGCTGACTGCGTTCAACCCTTAACAAACACGCACTTAAAAAAGCCCGAAATAGTTTGAAATAATATAAAATAAAGATATATGGACATAAAGCCCTCCTCTTACTTTAAAACCGACAACACCTTGTGGAATTTATGGCACATTTCGTCTCACGTCTTATCATATTTCATCAAACAGTATATGGAAGCTCAAACCGCTGTAAGCTGCAAGCACTCGAGATCGGTAAACCTACCCACACCACAACACGGGAGATGATAACGGAGCATGGTAAAGGTGGTGTGAGTATAGTGCTGAGACATACAGAGAGTGTGCTACTTGGCTTGGCACCATTTGTATAAATTTGATTATTTACATTTACTGTTTAAACGTTTGTGCAGAGTTCCAACTATACTGATAACATTAACCACATTGACGACTTTCTAATATTGATTTTAATAAACCTCAGGTCATAATCAGAGCTTAATCAAAGAGTTTATTTAACGTTATAAACCATTGGCGGACACAACCGACCCATCATAAGCGTGTCCTGAGTGGATAGGCGCGAAGTACTGATCAGCCAGAACATTATGACCACCTACCTAATACCCAGTATGTCAACCTTTGGCACGGATAACAGCGGTGACGCATCATGGCATGGAAGCAATAAGGCCTTGATAAGTCGCTGGAGGGAGTAGGCACCACATCTGCAACCACTCAAGTCATTTAATTCCCGTAAATTTGCCGGCCGCTGTGGTCGAGCGGTTCTAGGAGCTTCAGCCCACAACAACGTGACTGCTACGGTCGCAGGTTTGAATCCTGCCTTGTGTATGGATGTGTGTGATGTCCTTCGGTTAGGCAGGTTTAAGTAATTCTACGTCTAGGGGACTGATGACCTGAGATGTTAAGTCCCATAGTACCATTGGGAAACAACATCGGAATCGAGCATGGCATCGTGTACAGTCTTCCACACCACGCGCCACCGTACATCAGGATATTTTAGTTCGACCACATTAACGGGGCGGTGCTGCAGCATGTGATATAGGCGTCGAGTTGTGGCCATTCGTGGTGTCGTCAGCGCTACACTGGAATAACATTTTTTCTAAGTAGAAACGTCCTATATAAAAGAGGGGCGCTGGAATGTTCTGTAGCGGCACCGGCGCTCTTAGTGAAGCAGGTCGTAGCGCCGGTTACCCTTAACTATATGAAGATGGTATCTGTTCTTTCGGACGTGTCGGAAAGAACAGATACCATCTTCATATAGTTAAGGCTAACCGGCCATTGACCTTCTAGTGCGCAGATGCACAAGCATTGCCCGTACTCTTACGGGACTCATTAAGGTTGTCTGCCACGAGTAATGAGTGTAATGGGCAGGGGCACTACGAATGTAGTGTGTGGACATTAAGATGGGAATGTGGGTCTCACGGGGAGCGTTCAAGTGATAAATCCCTGCAATAGCACTATCCTCTGTGCCCTCGGTGGCTCAGCTGTATGCCCGGTCACCATGATGTAGTGGTTATGATACTAGACTGCTGCATGGAGGGTCATGAGTTCTAAACCCACCTGGACTGTAAAATTTTATTCACGATTCGTGCGTCGGGCGACTAGGTTGTGCTATTAGTTCCGCCTAGAAGCGAGCGCTGCGTGTTTTCCTCGTGTCCGTTTAGTGTCATGTTGGTCTCTGTGTGCGTCGCATCGCTGGTTGTCGGCTAGTGTTTGGTGTTCGTGCAGCCCTTGCTGTCGCGGCGTCGTCTCGCGCCGTGATGTCCACCTTGGTTCCCACGAAAATTCCGCGTACAGGTACTCTCAGCTTCACCTTCGACAAATCCAAGGGTCACGTCCAGCACGGTTCTTTGGAGATACATGACTAATTAGTCAATACAATTAAAGTCACTACTGATCAGGTGCATATTGCGTATTTTGACAGCGAATTATATGTGTTTCTTGTTAAGTTTCTTGACCCGCTCCAGGTTGATAGGATACCTTCTTGTCACGGTTGTCAGGTACCCTTCACGCAACGTGATGCTTCCATTAGTATGGTTCTCTTGGCAAATGCAGAAGTGATATATACGAATGTCCGGGTGTTTAACCTTCCGCCCGAGGTAGACGACTGTTTTCTGAGGCCCGTTTTGCTTCCTTATGGGGAAATAAGTCATCTTAGAAAGGAATGCTGGTCTGCTCAGCATCGCTTACAGGTCTATAGTGGTATTCGGTCGGTGGAAATGGTGGCCAAAAAACATATTCCTTCTCATTTACAGGTATGTGGTAACAGGGTCCATATTACGTACAGTGGCCAAGAAGGAACATGTTATTATTGTAATCAAACCGGTCATTTCTGTACTAATTGTCCGTGGCGTGTGTTGGTATTAAAACCTACATACGAACAGTGTAAAAAATTGACTTTAGCTGATCTTCTCCCGCAGGAATCTCAGACTTAATCGCTCCCTGTTACTGAGGGACGCAGTGATCCGTTGACCGACTACGGCCGTGATTTTCCACCGCTGTCCTTGCGTCGGGATGTTGATGTCGTTAATTCCCATGTGCCCGCCATGATTTTTCACAACAAGCGTCGCCGAACACAGGATGATGCGGCAGATGAACCTTCCCTATTGGCTCGCCCTTCCGATGGGCCTCCAGCAAAGGATCCCCTTTCTCAGTCTGAAATAGTGGATGAGGACGCCACAGGTGCTTTCACACCTGTGCAGGAGATCCCTGACACTTTATCTGGCGTTGTTCCTGTTGTCGAGGCCGCCCCTTCGGAGGCGCCCGTGAAGGAACCTGCTTCCGGTTCCCATGTGTCTTCTCCGGTTCTCTCGGACACTTCTCCTGTCGACTCTGTTTCCCATTTTCTTCTGCGACTTCTGTCGCTCCCTCTGGGTCACAGCCTTCTCCCATGCAACAACTGATTGATTCTCAAGAGCCAGTGGAGCCCGTTGTTATTCACCAACCCTCCCTCCGTCGACCCATGTCTGCGTACGAGAGGGAAGGCATTCAGTTGACGGATTTCGAAGTACCCAACAGTGGAAGGGGGACCGGGTGGACGTTTTGTGATCTCAGTTTACTCCTTCTTTGTGCCCCTTCTGGCACAGGTCGCACTACCGCACGTTAGAATTTCTATAAAGAAGAAATGATTTACCTACTTCGTAAATCCCCGACAAAGACTATCTTAGGTGGGGACTTCAATTGTGTTCTATGGCCGTTGGATCAGTCTCCTAATTTTAATTTCAGTTAAGAACTCGACGACCTGGTGCGCTCCTTGCGCCTGCGTGACGTTTATGTTTCTCGCTATCCTACACTTGTGTAACATACATACTTTACTCCCACGTCTTGCAGTCGCCTCGATCGCTTTCACCTTTCCGATTCCTTGTGTGGGCAACTTCTGTATGTTGATGTGTCATCACCCTGTTTTACTGATCAAAGCGCCTTAGCCGTCACGTTTAATTACGAGCATGACCGATAAAATTGTCTCGTCCTCCCTGGATGCTCAGTATAGCCTACTTGCAAGATACCTCTCTTGGTGTCGTCCTGGAGGACTTGTGGTTTCGTTGTTCTCGTACTATGGACCGGTACTCGTCTATTGTGGCATGTTACACCACAAATCCGTAAGGCTCTCATGCGTTTGGGAGCTGCGAAGGTGGCAGATGATCGACGGACGCAAGAATTTTGCTACTCAGTCTTACGTCAACTGTACGACAGCACTACGCATGCCGCCTTACGGGTTACGGATATACAGCGCATCAAAGCCAAAGTGCTACAGCTCTAACGATTTCAAATGGAGGGACTGCGGACGAGGTCTCAACCACGTTCCCTTTTTCAAGCCGTATTGACGTCACTATACCATCTAGACCGTTTACGGGCGCGCCGGAAACGTGTGTGCCTTGCCTCCCTCACAACCACTGACGGCCACAAGTTCACCTCTCACCGTGACATTTCCGACTTTATTTACACCTATTTTACTGATCTGTACGATTCCCATGTCCCGGCTGAAAACTCTCTCGACGACTTTACATTCTTGCTGCCTAGCGTCGTCACTCCTCAATTACATGACGGCTTTCTGCGTCCGTTTCACAAGGATAACATATATGATGTTGTTACAGGATCTCAGTCTCGCAAGTCGGCTGGATTATACGGTATTCCTAAGGAGTTTTATGTTCAATTTTGGCCAATCATTGGTGACACCTTAACGTCAATGGTAAATGAAGTGATGCGGGGAGTCTCACTTCCTGCTCCTTTTCAGGAAGGTAAACTGGTCCTCCTCCCGAAATCCATGTGTCGCCCTACAATTGATTCCCCCCGTCCTATTACTCTCCTTAACTTGTGCCTGGACGCACGATACTTCTTGGTTTCCAAAAAGCGTTTGATCGTGACAGCCATGTTTTTTTTTTTTAACGAGAGTGCTCACCCTTGTCTGCTTTAATAATGATGCTCGACAGGTCTTAACTCGCCTTTTTACCGGTATCAGTGTCTCGGTGATTGTGAACGGTCAACCTATCACCCGGATATCGATCAGACGGGGTTTACCCCAGGGAAGCCCCTTATCCATGCCCCTATTTGTCTTGTTCTTAGAGCCCTTACTTCGCCGCCTGGCCATGCAATTACGTGGCTGGACTATACTGGGGGAACCTTTTTCGGGTACGTGCATACGCCGATGAAGTCATGGTTTTAGTAAGACATGTCGAGGACATACCGAGGCTTAAGGATACCTTGGAATCATTTTGTCGCCTTGCTGGTGCTCGCATTATGATCGTAAATGCACGTTCCTACCGTTGAGAGGATTCGATAATGTCGTCATTCCTTGGGCGACGGTCGTCAATCTCCATAAGACCTTAGGGATCTTAGTGGATCGCAGTCCGATCAAAATGGCGACACTAAATGGGCGTGAGGTTACGAGGCGTGTTCACGGGGCTATCCTTGAACACGAACGCCGTCCCCTTAGCCACCTTAACAAGGTACGGGTCTTAGGACCTATGTCTTCAGTAAAGTACACTCCTGGAAATGGAAAAAAGAACACATTGACACCGGTGTGTCAGACCCACCATACTTGCTCCGGACACTGCGAGAGGGCTGTACAAGCAATGATCACACGCACGGCACAGCGGACACACCAGGAACCGCGGTGTTGGCCGTCGAATGGCGCTAGCTGCGCAGCATTTGTGCACCGCCGCCGTCAGTGTCAGCCAGTTTGCCGTGGCATACGGAGCTCCATCGCAGTCTTTAACACTGGTAGCATGCCGCGACAGCGTTGACGTGAACCGTATGTGCAGTTGACGGACTTTGAGCGAGGGCGTATAGTGGGCATGCGGGAGGCCAGGTGGACGTACCGCCGAATTGCTCAACACGTGGGGCGTTAGGTCTCCACAGTACATCGATGTTGTCGCCAGTGGTCGGCGGAAGGAGCACGTGCCCGTCGACCTGGGACCGGACCGCAGCGACGCACGGATGCACGCCAAGACCGTAGGATCGTACGCAGTGCCGTAGGGGACCGCACCGCCACTTCCCAGCAAATTAGGGACACTGTTGCTCCTGGGGTATCGGCGAAGACCATTCGCAACCGTGTCCATGAAGCTGGGCTACGGTCCCGCACACCGTTAGGCCGTCTTCCGCTCACGCCCCAACATCGTGCAGCCCGCCTCCAGTGGTGTCGCGACAGGCGTGAATGGAGGGACGAATGGAGACGTGTCGTCTTCAGCGATGAGAGTCGCTTCTGCCTTGGTGCCAATGATGGTCGTATGCGTGTTTGGCGACGTGCAGGTGAACGCCACAATCAGGACTGCATACGACCGAGGCACACAGGGCCAACACCCGGCATCATGGTGTGGGGAGCGATTTCCTACACTGGCCGTACACCTCTGGTGATCGTCGAGGGGACACTGAAAAGTGCACGGTACATCCAAACCGTCATCGAACCCATCATTCTACCATTCCTAGACCGGCAAGGGAACTTGCTGTTCCAACAGGACAGTGCACGTCCGCATGTATCCCGTGCCACCCAACGTGCTCTAGAAGGTGTAAGTCAACTACCCTGGCCAGCATGATCTCCGGATCTGTCCCCCATTGAGCATGTTTGGGACTGGATGAAGCGTCGTCTCACGCGGTCTGCACGTCTAGCACGAATGCTGGTCCAACTGAGGCTCCAGGTGGAAATGGCATGGCAAGCCGTTCCACAGGACTACATCCAGCGTCTCTACGATCGTCTCCATGGGAGAATAGCAGCCTGCATTGCTGCGAAAGGTGGATATACACTGTACTAGTGCCGACATTGTGCATGCTCTGTTGCCTGTGTCTATGTGCCTGTGGTTCTGTCAGTGTGATCATGTGATGTATCTGACCCCAGGAATGTGTCAATAGAGTTTCCCCTTCCTGGGACAATGAATTCACGGTGTTCTTATTTCAATTTCCAGGAGTGTATATTACGTTGCTCAGGTCTTTCCGCTTCCCGCGATGATGGCCCGCAGACTGAAACAGCTGACTGGTCGATTCCTGTGGCGCCGCCATATCTTTCGTGTCCGGTGTGAAGTTGTGGCCAGGCCTCGAAAGCTTGGAGGATTGAGTCTTTCCGATATCAATATGAAGGCATCCATCTTATTTGCCCGCCTCAATGTTTTAACCTGTACGTGGGCTCCACATTCAGTTACCTCTCGTTTACTTTCCCGCCTCCGGCCGGTCTGTCTGACCCCTCCTGTTGATGTTGGACGGATTAATCCTAAATTGCTGCACATTCGTGAACACTTTCTAATTGTCGCTGTCCTAGGTGCTGTTATACTTTCTATGACGCACATTGAAATCAACATGCTATCACCCCGTTGGGGTGCACCATGTCGCCTTTCTTCTGTTGAACTTGCTTCCCCTTCAACGTTTTTGAAAACGATCTGCTCTTATCTTAGTCTTCCTGTATTGCCGATGGAGATCGCTTCAACGTGGTATAACGTTATTCACCTTCTGATACCTACTGGTGATCGTCTTTTTGGTAATGACCTTCGTCCGACTGATCAGTGTGAGGAATGTGATCAGACTGACGCCTTACTTCACAGGCTTGTCGCTTGCGGGCGGGCTCATTGACTCTGGGTCCGCCGTTAATTAGCTTTCCTTACTCGAGAGCCCGAAACCGCTTTCCCAGACGACATTCTCCTACGTCCGGACATATCCTTTTTCCCTCGGACGAAAACGAACACGATTGTCTAGCTCTTGGGCTACTATGATCACTGTGTCGTTGAAGGCGGGAATGACCCAGACCTCCGCGTTTTTCACCATTATCTGACAACTGCGCATTGGAAATGACAGCGGTTGCCACGATACCGAAAGTTTTTTGCGACTATGCTTTTTCTTGTGTTTAACCGTCAGGGCGTTGGTTAAGCTCACCTGTGATTCCTGTTTCTCCCCTGAGCATGAGTCCCCTCCCTTGTAGCTTTGTTTTGCCACTTTTTCCCTTCCACGTGTAGACACATTTAAAAAAACTGACAAGACGAGTGGGACAATGCGTTAGTCTTCCCGTTCAGAATTTAATATTTGTTTTTGCATGAACTAATTTGTTGATTTTCTTTTTTGCAACTGATATTAAATGATGGTTTGACTATGGTTGTCTGATTTTCATGAAAATACCAAGTCAATCTGATAATAAAAAAAGGATGGACAGAGCGTGTGCCATGTATGCAGGAGATCCCGGGTTCGAGTCCTGGTCGAGGAACACATTTCCAAGTTTCCCCGTTGATGCATATCAACGCCGGTCGGCAGCTTAGTGTCTTGATTTAATAATCATTTCATTCTAGAGATACATGTCGGAAAGAACAGATACCATCTTCATATAGTTAAGGCTAACCGGCCACTTACCTTCTTCTGTGCGGATGCACACGCATTGCCCGAACTCTTACGGAACTGGGTAAGATTGTCTGCCGCGGGTAATGAGTGTAACGAGCAGGGCCACTACGAATGTAGTGTGTGGACACTAAATTAGGAATTTGGGTCTCACGGGGAGCGTGCAAGGGATAAAACCCGAAAGTTGCTCAATCCTCTGTGCCCTCGGTGGTTCAGATGCCATGTAAGCAGGAGATCCCAGGTTCGAGTCTCGCTCGGGGCACACATTTTCAACTGTCCTCGTTGATGTGTATCAACACCTGTCGGCAGCTTAGGGTCTTGATTTAGTTATCATTTCATGATACATGTATAGATAATTCATCTATAGGTTCTGATGAGTGAGTTTGTATAAAATATGTGACACATACGACAATATCTTTTGACTGCAATGACTTTGAAGCTTAAATTATTTACACCGCCAAGGGACCGTAGGCATTAGTATTTCACCTGTATTTCAACTTGATAACTCTACCCGTTCCTGAGAGAAAGGGGTTTAACAGTCGGACAGACAGAGAGGCAGATGGAAGCACAACGACGTGCTCGTGTAAGGTTTCCTTCCTTGCTGGCTGAGATACGGAACCCTACAAATGAAGTGTTTTGAAGGTAATAACCTCGAATCCTAGCATTCCACGTAGTCCTAGTTAATATTTTGGTGGAATTAGTTTGAGTTAACAGTCCGCTACAACAGTGTAGAAATATGTTACAGAGTTGGAAACTACACAGCTGACTCAGAAGTCTTGTATTTAGTCGCCAACCGGAAACTCGAACTCTGTGGAACTCCAGCTTCACGTTTTCAATAATCATATTTAGTGAAGACTGGTTTACTGCGGTCTTTCTCGACGGGATAAACCAGTTGACTTACTGGCTTCATAACTTCACTTCAACATAAGTTCGTCAGATTATACTACACAAGTATTTTTCCAATTAGGTGTGTTTCTACAGCTGTGGAAATCATTTGTTCAAACAATTTTTACACCTAAGTTTACGCTAACAGTTCGGGCCGAAAATCAACCGAAGGTTGAGTTTATCCTCAAACTGACAGGAGGACCATCCGACCTGTTAATCATGGGGTTGGTGAGTATTTAGTGTGACTTATAGGTACCTGTCCTGAGTACATGGCTAGTGAATTTTGTTGAGACGGTCGCTAGTTTGCGACAAAATAGAAATGGGAGTTTTATGCGTACCTCTCATGCCTGCAACGTTAGTCGGTTTCGTCAAAGCAAGCGTTGCGCTGCGGTCAAGATTCAACACTACCACGCTGGTGGTACGGGTTCACAATTTTGATTGTATATTTCCTCTTTTTCAATTTCATTACACAGAATACCAATAAATAGTATATGTCACGCAAAATTATTCAAAAACAGTTATTTTTGCAATGGTAACTTCATTAATACATGAATCAGTACAGAAAAAATTTCTTCAAATGTGGGTTTCGTTTGCTACATAATAAATTACATAATCGTGTTGCTCGCTATTTCTAGCATTGTTTTCTGTGCCAGAACAGAACTGTGGATAGTATTTGGCGTAGTAGCAACTGAAACACAAAGTCATAGAATACCTGGCACATTTAATGCAAGCTGCTGCCATGCAAGCACATGGATTATTCAGAAGCGATATTGGAAAACATAACTCTTTTAAATTCAAAACGTTTGTTCTTTTCTTGGCCGATTTCCATGCGAATCACGCGTATTTGATCATTTCCTTGAAATCAGGTGCACAGAACTGATGCAGATTTAAGAGTGCTCAAATGATTCAAATGGCTCTGAGCACTATATAACTTAACATCTGAGATCATCAGTCCCCTAGAACTTAGAACTACTTAAACCTAGGCCGGCCGCGGTGGTCTCGCGGTTCTAGGCGCGCAGTCCGGAACCGTGCGACTGCTACGGTCGCAGGTTCGAATCCTGCCTCGGGCATGGATGTGTGTGATGTCCTTAGGTTAGTTAGGTTTAAGTAGTTCTAAGTTCTAGGGGACTGATGACCACAGCATTTGAGTCCCATAGTGCTCAGAGCCATTTGAACCATTTGAACTTAAACCTAACTAACCTAAGGACATCACACACGTCCATACGCGAGGCAGGACTCGAACCTGCTACCGTAGCGGTAGCGCGGTTCCAGACTGAAGCGCCTAGAATCGCACGGTCACAGCGGACGGCTTAGAGAGTGCATCATACTGTATTTGAGACCACATCTTTGCATGAACACATACAAGGCCGTAGGAACACAGTCCGAATCACTACATGGATCTAAACTACACTACTAAAGTATGCCTCTCCAAAAGCATTCGAAATAGACATAGCGAGATGGCGCAGTGGTTAGCGCACTGGACTCGCATTCGGGAGGACGACGGTTCGATCCCGCGTCCGGCCATCCTGATTTATGTTTTCTGTGCTTTCCCTAAATCGCTGCCATGAAAAGAAATGGCACCCCAGACCATCCCTCCTGGATGGCGGGCGACAGTCAGGTTGGTAACCTGGTATCCCACGGATGTCTTCGGCCTGGTACCCGATTGAGAGGAGTAGAATTACCTTGAGTAATGAGTACGTTTCAAACTCGGCTCCGATAACTGGCTGTCATATGCGGCACCCTTACAGCACAGCGGTATGTCAACGATATTCCATGCTCCGTTTTGATTCCCTTCTTAGCGAGCCATCCTGGGCTTACATTTCAGCAAGATAATGCCGAACTGCCCACGATGAGAGTTTTTACTGCTTGTCTTCGTGCTTGCGTGGCCAGCAAGGTCGCCAGATCTCTTCACGGCTGAGAAGGTTTAGAGCATTACGGGCAGGGCCTTCCAAAGAGCACGGGATTTTGACGATCTGACGCGCCGATTGCACAGAATTTGGCACGAAATCCATCAGGAGGACATCCAACAATTCTGTTAATCAGTGCCAAGCTGAATAACTGCTTGCATAAATGCCAGAGGTGGACTAACGCATTAGCGACTTGGTCGATTTCTTCTGAAATTGTAATCATTTGTTTGCCTGTACATGTACACCAGATCTATGGATTTCCGTCTATTTTGGATAATTCGTTCGCGGTGCGTCGTCTTTTCTTTTCTAGAGTTAATTTTTGCATTACACTGTGAGTAATACTGCCCCAGACTGTGAATTAATGATTGTACTTACTATTGGCCATATAATTTTAATATACAGACGAAATGCAGTATAACGAGAGGAATTCAATGCGCTTGTTAGTGCTGTTTACCATCCAAACACTAGCACACACAGAATGGGATGGCTCTAGAAGATGCTAAGATTTCTTTCACCAAATCCTCCATCCTGCAGTGTGACCAATTTGTGACAGTTGCCAGACACAAAGCTCTGAAGGTGGTCATGTTTATTGTCACCTAACGAATCGAGTCGGTTTTACCAGTGTGGAGGCTACGCGGCGACCTGGAGTTTTTGTGACAGACGGTACTACTTCGAATGGGTTGGGTTGATTTGGCGGAAGAAACCAAACAGCGAGGTCATCGGTCTCATCGGATTAGGGAAAGATGGGGAAGGAAGTTAGCCGTCTCGTGTCAGAGGAACCATTCCGGCATTTACCTGAAGCAAGCACGAAGACAAGCAGTAAAAACTCTCGCCGTGGGCGGTTCGGCATTATTTTGCTGAAATGTAAGCCCAGGATGGCTCGCTAAGAAGGGAATCAAAACGGAGCATGGAGTATCGTTGACATACCGCTGTGCTGTAAGGGTGCCACATTGGACCCGAGTTTGAAACGTACTCATTACTCAAGGTAATTCTACTCCTCTCAGTCGGGTACCAGGCCGAAGACATCCGTGGGATACCAGGATACCAACCTGACAGTCGCCCGCCATCCAGGAGGGATGGTCTGGGGTGCCATTTCTTTTCATAGCAGTACGTCATTGGTTGTCGTTCGCGGCACCTTTACAAAGCAGCGGTACGCTAACGATATTCTAGGCCCAGTTTTGTTGCTTTTCATGAGAAGCCATCTTGTTCTTAAATTTCAGCAACATAATACCCATCCACACTCTGCGAAAGTTTATACTGGCTGTCTTCATGCTTGCAAAATCAAATCTAGGCCAAGGAATCTCTCCCCAGTTGAGAATGTGTGGCGTATTATGGGCAGGGCCCTCCAACCACCTTGGGTTTTTGACGATCTGACGTTCCAATTATACAGAATTTGGCACTATATCCCTGTATCCGACAACGTCCGACCCTGGTAGCTGAGTGGTCAGCGCGACGGAATGTCATGCCTAACGGCCCGGGTCGGAGGTTTTCTCCGCTCAGGGACTGGGTGATGTGTTGTCCTGATCATCATCATTTTATCCCCATCGACACGCAAGTCGCCGAAGTGGCGTCAACTCGAAAGACTTGCACCAGGCGAGCGTTCTAGCCAACGGAAGGACCTAGCTACACGGCATTTCCATTTTATCCAACAATTCTATCAATCAATGTCAGGCCGAATAACTGCTTGTGTAAGGGCCACAGGTGGACCAGTGCGTTATTGACTTGCTGAATTTGTGAATCTCTTTCTCTTGAATAGATCATCCAATTTTTCTGAAATTGTAATAATTTGTCTGTCCGTCCACGTACATAACATCTCCCGTTTTCCGTTTCCGTCCTATTCCTTAATGGTGCGCCCTTCTTTTTTGTCTCGGAGCGTACTTTGGTGACGGAGCTATAGCGTATTGTCTACTGAACGCTTCCATGCTCTATAGTCCACCTCCGACACAGCGGGCGCAGTTCAGTTGCTGGCTACGGCCACTGGGCGCCACCCCGGTTTTCCCCACATGTCACAGCAACTGCTTGCGAGCTACGACATATTCTGCTGCTATTGTTGACTAATATAATTTGATGTAATATGTATTCTACTAGATACTATCAGGACTACTTTTGTTGGAGATTTTGAGTGTGGTGGGGGTGGGGCAGGGTGGCGGTAGTGGGATGAGTGATCACGTAAAAACTGCTAATGCAAGTTTTAGAAAATTTCGACATAAAGGCGTCAACGTTACTCCTGAGACAACTTCTCGCACAGCACATAGCGTGAGTATCTTTGAAGAACACTAGCTATCACCGTAATTAAAATGTACCAGAAAATGCAATTGACTTATAGACTTATCATAATTATCTTAGGATGGGACCTTGTTGTAATGAAATGAATTGGAAATCAAATTGTTTCAGTCACAACTGTGATAAGATTCCAGTGGTAATGACCATTTTCGGCTGCAAGATACGTAGTCACATCTGAACTTGTTGGTTTCAATGCACTCACTCAGATTTGTATCCATGATGGCTGCCACAGCAGAAGACAAAGGGCGTTATCCTTATAAAGAGAAATACTGCAAAACTAATTTTCCCAAATATCGGGAAGAGATATATACTACGTACTTTCAAAGTACGCGATCAGGCGTCATATACAGATAACATTTCAAGACACCCGCCATGGTGTGTAAACATTGTTTTTAGAGGGAGTTCGGCTTGAGCAAAAACACAATATTATCTTTTCTTTTAAATCCCTAAACGTGTTTTGCTGAAGTTACAGCATCATCAATGGGCTTTTATATTCTTAATATTAAAAAGGAAAATTACCGTTTACTATTTGTACACGTATAATTTGAGTTTATAGGACAGTATTTACAAATTTGAAAAGCAGACGAAGTGTTACACACACACACACACACACACACACACACACACACACACACATATATATATATATATATATATATATATATATATTCCTGGAAATTGAAATAAGAACACCGTGAATTCATTGTCCCAGGAAGGGGAAACTTTATTGACACATTCCTGGGGTCAAATACATCACATGATGACAGAACCACAGGCACATAGACACAGGCAACAGAGCATGCACAATGTCGGCACTAGTACAGTGTATATCCACCTTTCGCAGCAATGAAGGCTACTATTCTCCCATGGAGACGATCGTAGATATGCTGGATGTAGTCCTCTGGAACGGCTTGCCATGACATTTCCACCTGGCGCCTCTGTTGGACCAGCGTTCGTGCTGGACGTGCAGACCGCGTGAGACGACGCTTCATCCAGTCCCAAACATGCTCAATGGGGGACAGATCCGGAGATCATGCTGGCCAGGGTAGTTGACTTACACCTTCTAGAGCACGTTGGGTGGCACGGGATACATGCGGACGTGCATTGTCCTGTTGGAACAGCAAGTTCCCTTGCCGGTCTAGGAATGGTAGAACGATGGGTTCGATGACGGTTTGGATGTACCGTGCACTATTCAGTGTCCCACCAGAGGTGTACGGCCAGTGTAGGAGATCGCTCCCCACACCATGATGCCGGGTGTTGGCCCTGTGAGCCTCAGTCGTATGCAGTCCTGCTTGTGGCGCTCACCTGCGCGGCGCCAAACACGCATACGACCATCATTGGCACCAAGGCAGAAGCGACTCTCATCGCTGAAGACGACACGTCTCCATTCGTCCCTCCATTCGCGACACCACTGGAGGCTGGCTGCACGATGTTGGGGCGTGAGCGGAAGACGGCCTAACGGTGTGCGGGACCGTAGCCCAGCTTCATGGACACGGTTGCGAGTGGTCCTCGCCGATACCCCAGGAGCAACAGTGTCCCTAATTTGCTGGGAAGTGGCGGTGCGGTCCCCTACGGCACTGCGTACGATCCTACGGTCTTGGCGTGCATCCGTGCGTCGCTGCGGTCCGGTCCCAGGTCGACGGGCACGTGCACCTTCCGCCGACCACTGGCGACAACATCAATGTACTGTGGAGACCTCACGCCCCACGTGTTGAGCAATTCGGCGTTACGTCCACCTAGCCTCCCGCATGCCCACTATACGCCCTCGCTCAAAGTCCGTCAACTGCACATACGGTTCACATCCACGCTGTCGCGGCATGCTACCAGTGTTAAAGACTGCGACGGAGCTCCGTATGCTACGGCAAACTGGCTGACACTGACGGCGGCGGTGCACAAATGCTGTGCAGCTAGCGCCATTCGACGGCAAACACCACGGTTCCTGGTGTGTCCGCCGTGCCGTGCGTGTGATCATTGCTTGTACAGCCCCCTCGCAGTGGTGCTAGCTGCACAGCATTTGCGCACCGCCGCCGTCAGTGTCAGCCAGTTTGCTGTGGCATACGGAGCTCCATCGCAGTCTTTAACACTGGTAGCATGCCGCGACAGCGTGGACGTGAACCGTATGTGCAGTTGACGGACTTAGAGCGAGGGCGTATAGTGGGCATGCGGGAGGCCAGGTGGACGTACCGCCGAATTGCTCAACACGTGGGGCGTGAGGGCTCCACAGTACTTCGATGTTGTCGCCAGTGGTCGGCGGAAGGTGCACGTGCCCGTCGACCTGGGACCGGTCCGCAGCGACGCACGGATGCACGCCAAGACCGTAGGATCCTACGCAGTGCCATAGGGGACCGCACCGCCACTTCCCAGCAAATTAGGGACACTGTTTCTCCTGGGGTATCGGCGAGGACCATTCGCAACCGTGTCCATGAAGCTGGGCTACGGTCCCGCACACCGTTAGGCCGTCTTCCACTCACGTCCCAACATCGTGTAGCCCGCCTCCAGTGGTGTCGCGACAGGCGTGAATGGAGGGACGAATGGAGACGTGTCGTCTTCAGCGATGAGAGTCGCTTCTGCCTTGGTGCCAATGATGGTCGTATGCGTGTTTGGCGCCGTGCAGGTGAGCGCAACAATCAGGACTGCATACGACCGAGGCACACAGAGCCAACACCCGGCATCATGGTATGGGGAGCGATCTCCTACACTGGCCGTACACCTCTGGTGTTCCTCGAGGGGACACTGAATAGTGCACAGTACGTCCAAACCGTCATCGAACCCATCGTTCTACCATTCCTAGACCGGCAAGGGAACTTGCTGTCCCAACAGGACAATGCACGTCCGCATGTATCCCGTGCCACCCAACGTGCTCTAGAAGGTGTAAGTCAACTACCCTGGCCAGCAAGATCTCCGGATCTGTCCCCCATTGAGCATGTTTGGGACTGGATGAAGCGTCGTCTCACGCGGTCTGCACGTCCAGCACGAACTCTGGTCCAACTGAGGCGCCAGGTGGAAATGTCATGGCGAGCCGTTCCAGAGGACTACATCCAGCATCTCTACGATCGTCTCCATGGGAGAATAGCAGCCTGCATTGCTGCGAAAGGTGGATATACACTGTACTAGTGCCGACATTGTGCACGCTCTGTTGCTTGTGTCTATGTGCATGTGGTTCTGTCAGTGTGATCATGTGACGTATCTGACCCCAGGAATGTGTCAATAAAGTTTCCCCTTCCTGGGACAATGAATTCACGGTGTTCTTATTTCAATTTCCAGGAGTATATATTGTTGTTGTCTTCAGTCCTGAGACTGGTTTGATGCAGTTCTCCATGCTACTCTATCCTGTGCAAGCTGTTTCATCTCCCAGTACCTACTGCAACCTACATCCTTCTGAATCTGCTTAGTGTACTCATCTCTCGGTCTCCCTCTACGATTTTTACCCTCCACGCTGCCCTCCAATGCTAAGTTTGTGATCCCTTGATGCCTCAAAACATGTCCTACCAACCGATCCCTTCTTCTAGTCAAGTTGTGCCACAAACTTCTCTTCTCCCCAATCCTATTCAATACCTCCTCATTAGTTACGTGATCTATCCACCTTATCTTCAGTATTCTTCTGTAGCACCACATTTCGAAAGCTTCTATTCTCTTCTTGTCCAAACTAGTTATCGTCCATGTTTCACTTCCATACATGGCTACACTCCAAACAAATACTTTCAGAAACGACTTCCTGATACATAAATCTATATTCGATGTTAACAAATTTCTCTTCTTCAGAAACGCTTTCCTTGCCATTGCCAGTCTACATTTTATATCCTCTCTACTTCGACCATCATCAGTTATTTTACTTCCTAAATAGCAAAACTCCTTTACTACTTTAAGTGTCTCATTTCCTAATCTAATTCCCTCAGCATCACCCGATTTAATTTGACTACATTCCATTATCCTCGTTTTGCTTTTGTTAATGTTCATCTTATATCCTCCTTTCAAGACACTGTCCATTCCGTTCAACTGCTCTTCCAAGTCCTTTGCCGTCTCTGACAGAATTACAATGTCATCGGCGAACCTCAAAGTTTTTACTTCGTCTCCATGAATTTTAATACCTACTCCAAATTTTTCTTTTGTTTCCTTTACTGCTTGCTCAATATACAGATTGAATAACATCGGGGAGAGGCTACAACCCTGTCTCACTCCTTTCCCAACCACTGCTTCCCTTTCATGCCCCTCGACTCTTATTACTGCCATCTGGTTTCTGTACAAATTGTAAATAGCCTTTCGCTCCCTGTATTTTACCCCTGCCACCTTTAGAATTTGAAAAAGAGTATTCCAGTCAACATTGTCAAAAGCTTTCTCTAAGTCTACACATCCTAGAAACGTAGGTTTGCCTTTTCTTAATCTTTCTTCTAAGATAAGTCGTAAGGTCAGTATTGCCTCACGTGTTCCACCATTTCGACGGAATCCAAACTGATCCTCCCCGAGGTCTGCATCTACCAGTTTTTCCATTCGTCTGTAAAGAATTCGCGTTAGTATTTTGCAGCCGTGGCTTATTAAACTGATAGTTCGGTAATTTTCACATCTGTCAGCACCTGCTTTCTTTGGGATTGGAATTATTATATTCTTCTTGAAGTCTGAGGGTATTTCGCCTGTCTCATACATCTTGCTCACCAGCTGGTAGAGGTTTGTCATGACTGGCTCTCCCAAGGCCGTCAGTAGTTCTGATGGAATGTTGTCTACTCCGGGGGCCTTGTTTCGACTCAGGTCTTTCAGTGCTCTGTCAAACTCTTCACGCAGTATCGTATCTCCCATTTCGTCTTCATCTACATCTTCTTCCATTTCCATAATATTGTCCTCAAGTACATCACCCTTGTATAAACCTTCTATATACTCCTTCCACCTTTCTGCCTTCCCTTCTTTGCTTAGAACTGAGCTGCCATCTGAGCTCTTGATATTCATACACGTGGTTCTCTTCTCTCCAAAGGTCTTTTTAATTTTCCCGTAGGCAGTATCTATCTTACCCCTAGTGAGATAAGCTTCTACATCCTTACATTTGTCCTCTAGCCATCCCTGTTTAGCCATTTTGCACTTCCTGTCGATCTCATTTTTGAGACGTTTGTATTCCTTTTTGCCTGCTTAATTTACTGCATTTTTATATTTTCTCCTTTCATCAATTAAATTCAATATTTCTTCTGTTACCCAAGGATTTCTAGCAGCCCTCGTCTTTTTACCTACTTTATCCTCTGCTGCCTTCACTACTACATCCCTCAGAGCTACCCATTCTTCTTCTACTGTATTTCTTTCCCCTATTCCTGTCAATTGTTCCCTTATGCTCTCTCTGAAACTCTGTACAACCTCTGGTTCTTTCAGTTTATCCAGGTCCCATCTCCTTAATTTCTCACATTTTTGCAGTTTCTTCAGTTTTAATCTACAGGTCATAACCAATAGATTGTGGTCAGAGTCCACATCTGCCCCTGGAAATGTCTTACAACTTAAAACCTGGTTCCTAAATCTCTGTCTTACCATTATATAATCTATCTGATACCTTTTAGTATCTCCAGGGTTCTTCCACGTATACAACCTTCTTTCATGATTCTTAAATTCAAGTGTTAGCTATGATCAAGTTTATATATATATATATATATATATATATATATATATATATATATATATATCACACGCACTGCAATATCGTATTTATCCGCAGACACCGGCCGAGCGACTTTTAAGTAAAAGTCTTGCCTGCATGAGAATATACATAATGAATGTACCGACAACGCCTGACAACATGCGTCAGCGCATTGTCAATGCATGTGGGAACATTACGGAAGGAGAACTATTTGCTGTTGAGAGGAGTGCCGTTACACGTATTGCCAAATGCAATGAGGTTGACGGACATCATTCTGAGCATTTATTGCATTATTGTGGTATTTACAGATAATCACGCTGTAACAGCATGCGTTCTCAGAAATGATAAGTTCACAAAGGTACATGTATCACATTGGAAAAACCGAAGTAAAATGTTCAAACATACCTTCGTTCTGTATTTTAATTTAAAAAACCTCCCTGTTACCAACTGTTCGTCTAAAATTGTGAGCCATATGTTTATGACTATTACAGCGCCATCTATCACAAAGCGAAATAAGTGGTCCAACCAAAACATTCATATTTCTTTACCTACTACACGAATATGTAATAAAAAATGAAGGTTCCTATTTTTTTAAAAAAGCGCAGTTGATATCCGTTTGACCTATGGCAGCGCCATCTAGCGTGCCAACCATAGCGCCATCTGGTATCCCCTTCAAACTTGACAAGTTTCGTTCTTTGTAGATTTTTCGTTTGACGCTTATTTCGTGAGATATTTGGCCCTGTCACGATAAAATTGTTAATGTAGAGGAATGAACTTTCATTTGGAAATTTGTAGTAAGTTACATGGGACCAAATTGCTGAGGTCATTTGTCCCTACGCTTACACACTACTTAACCTAACTTAAACTAACTTACGCTAAAGACAACACACACACAAACACACACACACACACACACACACACACACACACACACACACACACACACACACACACATGCCCAAGGAAGAACTCGAACCTCCGACGGAGGGAGCCGCGCGAACCATGGCAAGGCGCCCGAGACCGTACGGCTACCCCGCACATCCGAATTTCATGAATACTTTGTCTACGTAAAATATTTAAGTGATTAACATTCCAAGATCACAGGTTAATGCAAGCGGGAGATAAGCCATTGCAAATATGAAATGCTGGTACGTTAATAACCGCTGTTAACCGCCAGATTGTTGAATGCAAGCACGCAAACGTGCAATGTGCTGTACAGGTGCCGGATGTCAGTTTTTGGTGTAGAGTTCCATACCTGTTGCAATTGGTCGGTCAATATACGGACGGTTAATGTTATTTGTGCGTGACACTTGAGTTGTCGTGTGACGATGTCCCATATGTGCTCGGTTCGAGACTGATCTGGTGATCGAGCAGGCCAAGGCAACACTCTGTAGAACATGGGTTACAACAGCGGTACGTGGGCGAGCATTATCCTATTGCGAAACACTGAGCTAGGTGGCGCTGTGGACTCGCATTCGGGAGGACGACGGTTTAAACTCGCGTCCGGCCATCCTGAGTTAGGTTTATCGTGATTTCCCTAAATCGCATCATGCAAATGCCGGTATGGTTCTTTTGGAAGGGCACGGCCGACTTCCTTCCCTGATCCGATGGGACCGATGACCTCGCTGTTTGGTCCCTCCCCCAAAACAAGCAAGCAACCAACCAACAAACCAACCTATTGCGGAACACCCTCTGGAATGTTGTTAATTAATGGCAGCACAACAAGTCGAATCACAAGACTGACATGCAAATTGGCAGTCAGGGTGCGTGGGATAACAACGAGAGGGCCCCTGCTGTCATACGGAATCGCACATCAGACTATAATTCCAGACGTAGGTCCAGTGTGTCGAGCACGCAGATAAGTTGGTTGCAGGCCCGCAAATGTACTCCTCCTAACCAGCACACAGCCAGGCCGCACACGACGGTCTTCCCTCTCCGTAGTGCCACGTGGCAGTTAAAAAAAAAAAAAAAAAAGGTTCAAATGGCTCTGAGCACTATGGGACTCAACTGCTGTGGTCATCAGTCCCCTAGAACTTAGAACTACTTAAACCTAACTAACCTAAGGACATCACACACATCCATGCCCGAGGCAGGATTCGAACCTGCGACCGTAGCAGTCGCACGGTTCCGGACTGCGCGCCTAGAACCGCGAGACCACCGCGGCCGGCGCCGTTTAAAAATCGGTCTCCTTGCGACCGTACATTATGGTGACCACCGTTGCCAGCAATCAAGTAAAGTGGCTTTATACCTGCCATGTATTTCTACAATATTGTAGAAGAACTTAAGCTTCTCTTAGCCCTATTACACGACCGTACTCAACCTCAGTGAGGTACTAGCTATGACGTCCTTGGTGCCTTAAAGGTATTTGACTAATATAAACTCACCACGACTAATCTTAAAAGTAACTAACGTTCACGATCTTTAAGAGCGTGTTTAAAGCAAACCTGATTTGCATCGTCATAGAAGCGATACTACCGCCCCTCTTGCGCCATTGGAGCGAAATTTGAGCAGGCATCATCTTTCAGATGTAGAAACACGCCTACTAACTTCAGTTTATGTTTCACAACTCCTTTTTCTCGTTGCGACTTGTATTCCGTGTGTGTATTTTTTTATTTGATTAAAGCAATTATGCCTGGGTTTCAGGAAGGATTCCTTCTTCGTTTGATGCTGAGGTGCTATTCCAATATAGTTGGAGAGCCTCTACAATGCTGCTCGAGTTAAGGGGCAATACCAAATAGACTGAGCAATGAATGGGAATTTGAACTGAGGAAGGAGGTATGTCAGGGTAGTCCCTGAAATTGAACAAAGCCACTGTGCCAGGCTGGCGTAGTGGCTAGTGTACCTGAAAAACAAAAGGTTCAAATGGCTCTGAGCACTATGGGACTTAGTATCTGAGGTCATCAGTCCCTTAGAACTTAGACTACTTAAACCTAATAAACCTAAGGACATCACACACATCCATGCCCGAGGCAGGATTCGAACCTGCGGCCGAAGCGGGCGCACGGCTCCAGACTGAAGCGCCTAGAACCGCTCGGCCAAATGCCGGCGCTAGTGTATCTACCTTCTGAGTGGGAGACAAGGGTTCGAATCCCGGCCTTGATACAAATTTTCATTATTCGCTTCAGTCTGCATATATGTTTACTGAGATGTTGTCAGTTCTGATCTACACTGGTTTCCGTATCGGAAATGGTCGAGTCACTCTGAAAGCCCAGGGCACTGAAGAATAAGCGCAGGCCAGCCCTAAATTAATGTGATTGCTGTTCACCCGCCGGTACTGTGCGAAGCAGTAGCATGAATTTCCAAATGTGATTTATTCTCATTATAGTAACTATGTTAAGAGACTAAACCTTAGACAGGAATATCGATCTCGACCACCATGACAACCTACACTACAAATTAACATCAGGAGAGTTTTTAGGTAGGCTTCCTATTTTTTTCTTGCATAAGCGTACTATAACTGGATATTCTCATTCAGCAGCCGCCTTTCAAATTTTAGACTAACTCAGTTGTCATGCCTAAAGTCGGAGTTAGAATGATATTATGAGGACAAACATATGGTTAGAGTAGAGAGTACTCACTCGATTCTTATGTAAAGATGCTCTCCATCTGTCGTTGTGTATTTCTGCCGACGACTTTCTGAGTGAAATGTGAACTGTGCTGACAGTTGCCTGCAACAGTGAATTTCGCAAAGTGTTGTGCCACCTGACTGCCGGAACTCGATACAGATATGCCCATAACTCTTCGCTCGTGTAGTAGAGAGCTAACTGTTTACCACCACAGTAATCATTAGTTAAATAACCAAGGCCTCATTCTGCGAGTAATCGACACCATGTGTCCACTGAAAGGGATGACAGACTTCTCTTGGACAAGACACATGCCAGTCTCTTCTTCAGTTACTGTGGGTAAATTCAAATATCTCTCAGTGCAGAAACCGTGAAAAGTATAACGAAAGATTTTTAATCTTGCATTTAATTTTACACTTAGACTGCTGATTCAAGGGCCGTTCATTTGTCTACCAAAGGGGATATGGAAGGCGCGTATTTCTCGGGAGGTTATATTCCCACTCATTTCACCAGGCTCAGCTTTCTGTGGTCCTTTGGAGCAAGTCATTCGTTGCGGGATCTCTGAGACAATAAATGGCATTGTCAATGGAAATGCTTCTCATAATATGTTGGAATCAATAATGAAGTCGAGCGTTGAAATGTTATACTCCGTCGTGCGTCATTTTTTGTGAAGGTATCAACAGTAAAGACATTAAACTGAAAATCTCAATGTTTTCAAATATCCATTCTTTCATTTCATACACTGAGGGGACAAAAGGCATGAGACAGGGATAAGCACACATACAGATGGCGGTAGCATGGCGAACACATGACATAAAGTCTCAGTGCATTGGCAGATGTGTCATTTGTACTCAGGCGTTTCGTGATCGACGTGATTTTGGCAACACGATGGGAATTAACACGTTTTGAACGTGGGATGGTAGCTGGAGCTAGACGAATGGGACATTCCATTTTGGAAATCGTTAGGAAATTCAATATTCCGGGGCAAATATCAGGTGTTTCCTCACATCACAGGCAACACAGTGGCTAACATTTTCACTCATGGTCAAGATTAGAGGCGTTTGCATAGAGTTGTCAGTGCTAACAGACGAAGAATATTGCGTGAAATTACGGCAGAAATCAATTTGGGACGTACAACTAACATATCCGTTAGGTCAGCTTGGCGAAATTTGGCATTAATGAGCTATGGCAACAGACGGCCGACACGAGTGCCTTTGCTAACAGCCCGTGATATCGCCTGCCGCGCCTCGCCTGAGCTTGTGACCATATCGATAGTAACCTTGACGACTGGGAAACCGTAGCCTTGTCAGATAAGTCCCGATTTCAGCTGGTAAGAGCTGGTGGTAGGGTTAGAGTGTGGAGCCATGGACTCAAGTTGTCAACGAGGCACTGCTCAAGCTGGAGGTGGATCCATAACGTTGTGGTCTGTCATCCGGTGCAACTGAACCGATGATTGACCGGAAACGGCTATGTTCCGTTGCTCGGAGACCATTTGGAGCCGTTCCTGCAGTTCATGTTCCAAAACAGCTACCGAATTTTATGGATGACTATCTGTCATGTTACCAGACCACAGTTGTTAGCGATTGATTTGAAGAATATTCTGGATAGTTCGAGCGAATGTTTTGGCCACACAGATCTCCCGACATGAACCCATCGGACAGTTATGGAGCGCAATCGAGAGGTTAGTTCGTGCACAAAATCCTGCACCCGCAACACTCTCGTAATTATGGACGGCTATAGAGGCAGCATGGCTCAATATTTCTGCAGAGGACTTCCGATGACTTATTCAGTCCATGCCACGTTGAGTCGCAACACTGCGATGGTCAAAAGGGGGTCCGACACGACCTTTGTCACCTCATTGTAAAGGTTGTAGCTTCTCAAAAAATTATTCACACCTGCTATTTCTCGCTCTACGCATTGGATTTCGGTAGAATTGTTTCATATTAATCCGATATTCTTCTTGTTGTTATCGTCTTCAGTCCAAAGACAGGATTGTTGCAGCTCTCCACGCTAGTCTATCCTGCGCAAGCCTTTTCATCTTGGAATAATTACTGCAGCTTACATCCATTTGAATCTGGTCACTGTATTCATCTCTTACTTTCCTTCTACAATTTTAATCTCCCACACACCCTTCTATTACTAAATTGGCTCTTCCTTGATGCCTCAGTACATGTCCTGTCAACCGATCCCTTCTATCAGTGAGGTTGAGCCACAAATTTCTTTTTACCGCAATACCATTCAGCACTACTCATTAGTTGTTCTAGTACCCATCTAATTTTCAACTTCTCTGTAGCGCGATACTTCAGAAGCTTCTGTTCTCTTCTCGTGTGAACTGCATATTGTGTACGTTTCACTTCTGTACAACGCTACACTCCAAAAAAATACATCCAGAAAAACCTTGTTAACACTTAGATTTATTTTCAGTATTAACAAATTTCTCTTTTTCAGTCACGCTTTTCTTTCCATTTCCGGTGTGAATTTTATATTCTCTCTACTTCGGCCATCGTCAGTTACTTTTCTGGCCAAAATAGCAAGACTCATTGACTGCTTTTAATGTCTCATTTCCCAATCTAATTCCCTCAGTATCTCTTGATTTAATAAAATCTTATTCCATTACCATTACTTTACTTTTGTTGTAGTTCATCTTGCACTCTCTTTTCAAGACTCCGTTCCGTGCAACTGCTCTTCGAAGTTCTTCGCTATCTCTGGCAGAATTACAGTGTCAGAGGGAAACTGTAAAAACTTTTTTCCTTCTGTATGAACTTTCAATCCGTTTATGATGTCTCCTTAGTTTCCATTACTGATTACTCAAGATGCGTCAGTGATAGACTACAATTCTGTCTCACTCGCTTCTCAACTACTGCTTCTTTTTCATGTCCTCCCTTTCTTATAACCGCAGTCTGGTTTCAGTACGGGTTGTCGATAACTTTTCGCTTCTTGTACTTTACCCCTGCTATCTTCAGAATTTCAAAAGCTTTCTCTAGGGCTAAAATTTCTATGAATGTAGGTTTGTCTTTCTTCAGTCTACCTTCTAAGAAAAGTCATAAACTTGATACTTGCTTGCGTGTTACTAAATTTGTCCAGAACCGTAACTGTTTATCGCCAGGGTTCGACTTTCACCAGTATTCTTATGTAAATAGTTCGTGTCAGTATTTTGCAGTCCTGTCTTATTAAGCTGATGGTTCGATAATATTTACACCTGTCAGTACTTACCTTCTTTGCAATCGGAATTACTGCATTCTTCTTGAAGTGTGATGGTACTTTGCTTACCTGATATAGCTTGCGTACAACGTGGAATAATGTTATCTTAAGGGGAAGTTGTACTGGTATGTTTTTTTTTAATTCTATAATGTACATTAAACTTTCCTGAAAATTGTGGTGTATCGTACATTCAAAATAGATAGTTTTTAGAGCTTCAAATAATATTTTTAAATTTAACATACGGCTAAATTTTCACAGTATCACATACACTACCAGAATCGAACCATCATATCTTGGGAATCACACAATGTAGAAAGCTTCAACTGTCCTGCTTTGAAGACACAATTAGTCTTAGAAGTTGATATTACAAGTAAACAAATCCGTCGTTTGTTTGTGGCACTAGTTTGCTTGAAAACGGTTTTCTGTCTACGTTTCCTATGGTGTACTTGTGTATATTATTGTTTTTGCGAGTGTAAAATGACTAAGCATAAACGTGTGTTTAAGAAACGCAAATTTTCAGCCTACAGATATGTTAGATTTGAATTTGCACCTGAAGTTGTAGAAAAACACGCGTGAAAAGAGTGAAGGAAGTGTACACAACCAGAATTTATTCCTGAAGTGATCACACCCCGTAGTGCTTGCTGTAAGTAGAGACAAACTGAATATTCTGGGAACCTAGGTGTATTCACACAAAAATCATTGTCTTCCTTCAGCAGTACGGGAAGCAATGAAACCTATATTTGGCAACTTAAGAGCTACTAGGAACTTATTTGCTTGAATGTGAATGTGAATGAGTTCTTCAGTTGTGTTTTGTGATGCTCATCCTTAAAATGTTTTTGTTAGATAAAGTTAATGATGTCTGATAACTTTAAAACGAGGATACTATGAAAGACTGAAGGTTTTGGAGAAGTTAGAGGTGAGATTAGGACAGAACACATGTAGAGCACTACGAGAACTGGATGCGTTTCGTGTACACCAGAGTTTGCTGCCCAGTAAATGACAACAGAAGCAAGAAAGAAAAAAAGCGGGCAAGCATTGGGCGACTGTGAGACTGAAAAGAACACGGAAGATAGGTTAGAACAGTTCTTGTGTATGAAAGTGTCAGAACTGTAAATTTGTATAAAACTTTGAACATCAATATCTAGAAACTACTTGTTTTGATATAAACGACCCATTATCCCAAAAAATACTGAAGGAGCCAACATGAAATTTCCACAGCCTACCACGAATAAGATTCTACACATATGGGACTAGAATAATAATAATAATAATAATAATAATAATAATAATAATAATAGAATAATAATAATATCCTATGGTGTTTAGTTTTTATGTTCATTTATTTACAAAATTCTACCAGAAAATTAGAGGTTTGTGAAAAATATCAAACACGTTTCATAGTACCATTTTTCAAATAATTATAGTTTAATAAATGTAAAAAAGTACATTAATTAATTATGGAACACTTGAAGTTGCTGTCTTAAAAAATTTCCAAGATAATGAGTCACAAAATTTGATAACTTAACATTGGCAGCATGGGACATACAATCTCCACTTCATGGTCTTACAATAGAATTTTCTCCAGCATCAAACGTGTTTCTTGACTAATACTTTGTCACGAAATATACAGGGTGTACAAAAAGCACATATACAAAATTTTACAGTGTGTAGAGGAGATAAAATACTTTTTATATTTGACAAATATGACACAGGTGTACCGTATCCCACGAGGGGTCCTTGAGACTGAACTTCCCTTAGGCCAACGTTCACAGCTGTTTTGACTCCTTCGCATGCACAATGTTGACACTGGACTCTGATTTGCAACACAGTTACAAATAATGGCTCTGAGCACTATGGGACTCAACTGCTGTGGTCATTAGTCCCCTAGAACTTAAAACTACTTAGACCTAATGACATCACACACATCCATGCCCGAGGCAGGATTCGAACCTGCGACCGTAGCAGTCGCACGGTTCCGGACTGCGCGCCTAGAACCGCGAGACCACCGCGGCCGGCAACAACACAGTTACATCTTATTGCTGGGAAGAGTAAGTTTTCCTTACTGATACCAGTGTCTGCGGCCCTGGATAACATTATTTTTGTTTATGGTTTGATGTCTGTACATTAAAGCTACTGCCGATGTTTATAGGTTCTACTGACCAAACGCTAAGCGAGTTAGCTGAGAACTACATCTTACCGTCAGTGTCAGAGAACATTTAGACAATATTTCCTCCAACTATACTCATTTCTTTTTGTAGAGGAAGACAGGAAGTTTAGTGTACGAGACACCGATAGACACTCCAGAAAAGTTGGCTGCTCGTTTGGCTGAAGCTGCAGTCGGTATTTGTAAAATATTTGGTAGTTGTGAACATGTTAGGCGTGATTAGCACGAAGGTGCCTGTTGTGTATTACTGTAAAAAGATGAGATTTTCAGCAACATCTCTAAAGCAATATCCAGTTTGAACAGTGTCTCTGAGCACCACTAGCGTCAAAACCTTCATGGACACCTACCGCGGAAATATACCACCCATGGCATTCTTGTCACATAAACAGGGTTTCATTTGTGTCGTCTAGATACTCTAGAATATTGTATTCGTAGTGTTTTAAAACCTGTATATTTCAGAAACGAGACGTATCCAAGGATATGTCCCACTATCCAACCGCATGGTGTGTTTGTGTTCACTGATCGAGGAACGCAGACGCAGCCATCGTAATGTAAAAGAACAGATCGCTGGATCTGATCCCAGCGTGCATACAATAACTCTAATAATGTAATGTATCCAGAGATCTGAAGTAACGAGATGAAGTCACCATAGTATCAGCAGGTCTGATGAGTGATCCACTCATATATCTCCCCGAAGATACCAGAAATTTTCCTAGAGGATACTATGATATGCTAACAAAATAAACTAATTATGGTGAAATGATATAGGAGCTATTGTGAACCAGAAGGGTCTGCATAAGTAAAAGGTTTCATTGACATGCCTGTAATTCATTTCCTCCTCCTATGAAATGAAAATTGTTCCACGATGTTTGAGACACTGCACATTTTTCAAGATTCTGCAGATTTCGATATTATGTTATTATATTAGGGTTATACGACTTACCGACGACGAGTTTATTCGTGACGTAGCACAAGCTTGGACTGACTTAGAATGGGAAATAATATCTGCGATACCTGTTTCAAGAAACTCATGACAACCGGCACAGCACTTGGAGAAATTCACTGTTATAGGCAGCAGCCACAACACTTCGTAATTCAGTCAGTACGTGGTCGACAGGCAGGCAAATTTAAATAATTGTCTCCAACAAAGCACTTGTTACATAAAAGTCTAGTAAGTGCAACCTGATTATAGCCTTATGGTTATCCTGATAATTTCCTAGTAAAGACGACTATTTGCCATAACAGCTGAGGGTAACTAGTCGAAAGGCGGTTGTTGAATGAGAATATTATTTGTAGTATGCTTGAGACGGAAGATAATGGTTGTAACCAGTGCTGACCAAACAACTTTACTGCTCTGGACTTGTAGTGTAGGTTGTCATAGTGGTCGACAACGATATTCACGTCTATAGTTCAGTCTCTTAGCCTTGTTATTATGAGAATAAAAAACAGTTGGCAACTAATGTAACTGCTTCGCGAGGTCTCGGCGCGTGAACATCCATCAATTTAATTTAGGGCAGGCCTGTGATTATTCCTCAGTACACGAGGTTCTTGGAGCCACTCGAGCAGTTCGGATACAGAAACTACTGTAGATGAAAACTGACAACAAAACAGGGAATATTTGGGAGCTCTGTTATCTCAGGCTTGCTTCTGAGTGTGCACTGAACGAACCGTCAACATTGTCCTCATCTCAATGAAATATTGTAAATGATTGTCATTTAAGATGTGAAACTGAGTAATTAAAAGTCCCCTTTTGAGCCCTGGATGGTTGTTCGGTGCCTAAGCTACGACTGGTCTCTTCTTTGACGCTCCAGATAATTTACTTTACGCACCATGGTTGCAGCGAGAGAAAATGTACCATTGTAACGTGTTGTTGGCTCAGCGGTAACGCACATCTGTTCTGAGGAGCTTGTTGCATTAGTGTCGGTTCAGATCTCATTGGAAAAATTCTGAGAGTTTTTTTATTTTTTCGTTTCCTTTGTTCAATCTGGTAACGGCCTGAATGAAATTTAGTAACGAAAGCTCTGCATCGTAAGCCATCCCGCAACCTCGTAGGATTACTTCACAAGAAAGCACCTACAAAGACTAAGAGAGATCATTACTGATAATGACATGTGGTTTGTTCGTCATTTAGGGAATCATCACCGTAGACAAATCTTATGGAAGCAATGAACAGACTAACGTTTCACTTTGGTAACTGTAAGTTGAAAAAGTATGAAACACCAGATATGCATGCTTGTTCATATCTTCATTTTTGTGTCTTCATCAGAAGGGATATATTATTCTTGGGCATACATATTTTGATAATTGCGTGATATCGAATAATTTATCAGGACTCTTATACTGTATGGTGCATCTTCCATAACAACACAATAACGACCTTGCAGATGTGGGACATCGATGGTTAGAAAAAAGTATCGTCGTTACCGGTTCAAACACCTTGCTGCTGGAAAAAAAGCCAATATCTAACATTTGATTACGCTTAGTTACGACTCTGTTTAGGTGCTGAGTTCATATCCCCGTACATTACCAAACTTTACGTCATGGCATTTCAATTTTAAACATGCGCACACTTTGTTATTTCTGAAACTACATTAAACATCTTTCGTCGTCAGTTAACAGGAACAGTAGGTGCTTAACAGGATTCGTAATATAATAAGAAATGTTCTTGATTGGTTTTCAAGTTGAGACTTGTTAAGTGATACTAGTGAAGTCTTCGGTTCTTCCCGTCCCTTCATGTCCAGTGAGCAATGATGATCGGTGCTGCGATCGAATCACGGTCTGACACGAAAGCTTTCCTTAGATAGCAGTTGCTCTAAGTGCTGTGTTTGAATCCACATTCAAAAAAAATTTTCACATGTCATTGAAAGTTCAAACATGTACACAAGTTGCTGCTGAAGAGTACCTTCAAATATTTTGTGTCACTTTGAGCTACATTAGAAGGGTGACGTTCGTAGTGCAGTATATCCACATGCCATCATGAATACTGCTAAATTACTAATCACAAGCTGTTGATGTTGAGATTTGCACAAAGCGCTTGCCGCGGTTAATCGCGAACTAGTTAGTTCAAATGGTTCAAATGGCTCTGAGCACTATGGGACTTAACTTCTGAGGTCATCAGTCCCCTAGAACTTAGAATTACTTAAACCTAACTAACCTAAGGACATCACACGCGTCCATGCCCGAGGCAGGATTCGAACCTGCGACCGTAGCGGTCGCGCGGTTCCAGACTGTAGCGCCTAGAAACGCTCGGCCACCCCGACCGGCTGATATGTAACATTTTATGACTATATCACTATAAAACACAAGTATGATGCAATACCTATAGAGACATTCAACAAATAAATCTTACATTAAAATACAGTCAAATGTTAAAACTATGTGAGTGAATAAAACAGGAATGTTCTACAAGTGAGTACTGGCAGAGGCTGGTATTTCATAATGACAAACTGGTGAATTTGGTGAACAGGCCGAATAAAGGGAGGGGAAGAAAGACGTCTATGGTGGGTGTGGGTGTGGAAGAGTTATAAAAAGCTTATTAACTATTGGTGAAAGGAATTATTAAAGTAGCAACCAGATCTGTAAACAAACATAAATTTTTTCAGAGAACAGTTTTCACTCAGCAGCTTTGAGGACATACAAATTCCCCAGAAAATAGTTTCATTGACTAGAGATATTTCGTGCATGTGGCTACTGATACTCAGGGAAGTTTTGGTTGTTAGAATTAAACTATAATTTCTGAGCAGAAGCGCAAGGTTTGTAATATTTTATTTCAGTTCATTGAAGAAAAAACTTTTGTGTGCAGGAGCTGAACGCCTGGTATTTTAAGCCAGTTAGCTAGTGTTGAACTGTAGCTTCTTGTTGGAGACCTTTAATTGTAACGTTTACGCCAGTTAGCAAGTATTGGACTTTAAATTTGAGCTCAAGTGCCGGGCTTGTAATATTTTGTTCCTTTTAACTGACGTACTTTCACATTTGAGCACTATTGTAACATCCCCACTTCACCAAACGGTTACTGTGGAAATTTGATCGTGTTTTGCGTGTGGCCAACAGAAATGGTAAAATTTTGAGTAAGGCTACCGTTTCTGAACGAATCTGACACTGATTCGAGGGAAGATGTGTACAACAAACTATTCGGAAAAATAATTTATTCCACCGCCCTGCTAGTATTACACTTTATGTTCTCTTAGTTGACAATAATAATCGCTCACGTAAAGTACTACAGGAAAAGGGGTATCACAAGAATCGACTAAGGCACAACAACTCAAATGATGGGATTTAAGAGGATTAATGATTATGGTCGCCAACCCAGTAGGGCAATTACTGTTCGATAAGTTACTAATGACCTGGAGAGTAGTTGCTAGGAATAATACTGAAATAATTGCATGGCAGTAGAAGGCGTACACACACATACTGAAAACTACAAGTAAAAAATAATCAATGAATAGTGCAATATATAACTTTAGATAATGTAATGCAGTTAAATGAAATAATTTGGATTGTGCTTTGAAATATACGACACTGAATTTAGTATAACTGAAGCTCACTAGCGTTACGACAAAAGTTACATAACCTCACGCTACTGATTACTCGTTACTAGCAGTTTTTGAGGAAACACGAATTAATTGAACTTAAAAATAATAATTTGTAATCTATTCTTTGTCAATTTTAAGAGTTAATTTGAATGCAAACTAATCACGTGCTCGATTATGAGAATAGCAACACATCACTGATAATGAACTTTGAACCAAGCTAGTACAATCAAGGATAATGGTGTTCAGAAATTTTATGTTTAATTGCTATTTAAATATACACACATCAAAAAAAGTTTTGCATCACCCCGGTTCCAAAAACTCCTGAAGATAGACGTTGACTGTGGATATTGTATCACAGACACAGTCTGTTTGACTGTTCAGAGTTGTCACTAAGCCCGCCCAGAGACGTAAACATCCATGCATGAGCAGCGCCTATTAGACGGAGGGGGTTCGACAGCCCATCAGATCCAGTCATTCCGCCATGAAGGAGGTACACAGCTCGTGTTGTCTGTAGTGAACTGTCGATGACATGCCTCGCTCAGGCCGCCCAAGGGCTGCTACTGCAGATGATGACCGCTATTTACGGATTGTGCATGGCTCGGAGGAACCCTGACAACATAGCCACCATGTTGAATAATGCTTTTCGTGCAGCCACAGGACATCGTGTTACGACTGAAACTGTGCGCAATAGGCCACGTGATGCGCAACTTCACTCCCGACACCAGATATATAAACTTAAGAAAAATATTCAAATCTGAAATTAAAGCTGTAAAAATGAAAGCAAATGAAGAGGGTATTTTAAATTTTAAAAATAAATGTAAAGCTGCCTGTAACATAGTTGTCTAAAGCGAGATAAACATGCGAAAGGAAGAAATCAGTAACCCAATTAATTGTAACACTATCAACGATCACTTCATAAATTTAGTAAATGCCCATGTACCGAAAAAGTGACGATTTACCTGATGCGGAAGCTTTTCTTTAGCAATCACAGAATAAAACAGATAAAAGATATAACTGGAGTAGGATAAATATAAATAGCTCTGTAAACAAGCTGAACAACTCTAGAACAGAAGACTACTATGGATTCAGTAATTTTGTAATAAAGGCTATAATTAAGGAAATTGGAACTTCTTTATCTTGCAAATAAAATCCTTGATGATGGAATTTTCCCTTATTGCCTTAAAGTTACCGTTACACTCCCCATACACAAAAACAGCGACAGAGAAATACCAGATAACTATAGACCAATATCAGCTGTCTCTATACTGGCCAAAATCATAGAGAGCTGCTCACACACACAGATTTACATCTATTTTGAGAGCAATAAACTACTTAATGACAGACAGTTTGGGTTTAGAACTAATCAGCCAACAATGAAAGCTATTGAAAGTCTGATAACTGAAATCCACAGTGCTTTTGAAAGGAAACTGACCACCTGTGCAATACTCATAGACTTAAGCAAAGCATTTGATTCAGTATCACATGAGATAATTGTTAAAAATTAGAATATTATGGTATTGCAGATAAACCACTTAATTTGATTAAATCATACTTAAATAACAGCAAACAGTTAGTGTATGTGAACAATGAAAGATCACAACTAATGAAAATTAAGTAAGGAATTACACAGGGCTCCGTTCTTTGACCCTTCCTCTTTATTATCTATGTTAATGATTCTGAAACTATACAGCCTGTAAAAATGTTTTATAAGCTGATGATATGACCATGGTGTCCACAGGTGAGAGTATGCAAGAGGTGGTAGACAAAAATAATGAACTTTTTGAAAAATGCAGTGTGTGATGTATTGCTAACCAGCTATTTATAAACAACACAAAAACGGAGGAGATTTATTTTAATCTGAAGGTACGGAAAGAAGACAATCACAGTGTCAAACTATTGGGACATAAAATAAACCAAAGGCTGTCATGGGATGACCATGTAAGCTATCTGACAGGCAAACTTGCACGTGAGATATTTCTGCTACATAAACTAAGATATTGTGTCAATAAACGTTTATTGATACTTTGCTACTATGTCTTCTTTCACAGCTACAATATGGGATTCTGTTACGGTGTAATTCAACAGACACAAACTTTGTAGTCAAATGGTAAAAAAAGCTCTAGATGTATACAAGGATTGGATCCAAGCGAAACCTATAAGGAGCACTTCAGCTTATTAAACACAACGACCACCCCAATTCTCTATATGTATAACTGCTTAATATACGTAAAAGAAAATTTACAACTATTTACACAGAGAATGAATTTACATTTGCACAGCACTAGAAACAACTGCATGCTTGATATACCATTTTCTAGGCTGTCATTGACACACAACAGTCACAAACACCTAAGTCTAAAGTTATATAACAAACTGTCACAATCAGTCAAAACCTTCACCCTCTTTAAATCTGAGGAGGTATTTGACACGTGACTTAAAAGTAAAGTATACTACTCAATTGATGAATATCTTGGAAGTAATTTGGAAGGAATGTATAAACAATAAAATAATGTAGGTATGATTAACTAAATGTTTAAAACTGTACAATTAATTCTGGAATTAAATAAACAATGAAATAGTGTAACTATTATTAACTAAATGTGTAAAGCTGTATAATTAATTCCTGAATGTAAACTGTATAATGATTATTACTGAAATCTTCCCGTTAGTACGAAGTTTATGTATTTATATGTATTTGCGCGTATGTAAAATGATGACGTGTGTAAAATGTAAACATCACTAACTACTAAAAATATGTATGTATATATATACATCATGTATAATGTAAAATTAGTAATAACTGTACTTCTATGAATATGTAAAATTTATTTTGTTGAAGCCAATCGCATGGTAAAGATGCTGAACGTCTAATAAATGAACATATGAACATGCAGCGCGGTACAGATGGGCCCAACAACATGCCGAATGGACAGCTCAGGATTGGCATCACGTTCTCTTCACCGATGAGTGTCGCATATCCCTTCAACCAGACAATCGTCGGAGACGTGTTTGGAGGCAACCCTGTCAGGCTGAACGCCTTAGACACACTGTCCAGCGAGTGCAGCAAGCTGGAGGTTCCCTGCTGGTTTGGGGTGGCATTATGTGGGGCCGACGTACGCCGCTGATGGTCATGGAAGGCGCCATAACGGCTGTACGATACGTGAATGCCATCCTCCGACCGATAGTGCAATCATAACGACAGCATATTGTCGAGGCATTCGTCTTCATGGACGACAATTCGCACCTCTATCGTGCACATCTTGTGAATGACTTCCTTCAGGATAACGAGATCGCTCGACTAGAGTGGCCAGCACGTTTCCATACATGAAACCCAACGAACATGCCTGGGATGGATTGAAAAGGGCGGTTTATGGACAACGTGAGCCACCAACCACTCTGACGGATCTACGCCGAATCGCCGTTGAGGAGAGAGACAATATGGGCCAACAGTGCCTTGATGAACTTTGGGGTAGTATGCCGCGACGAATACAGGCATGCATCAATGGAAGAGGACACGCTACTGGGTATATGAGGCACCGTTGTGTACAGAAATCTGGACCACCACCTCTGAAGGTCTCGATGTATGGTGGTACTACATACAAAGTGTGGTTTACATGAGCAATTAAAAGGGCGGAAATGATGTTTATGTTAATCTCTATTCCAATTTTCTGCATAGGTTCCGGAACTCTCGAAACCGAGGTGATGCAAAACTTTTTTGGTGTGTGTTTGCTAGTAATTTACATTTACTTTTATGCTCAAACTCACATTGAACAGTGCCTCTAATTGTTATTCAAGACGAACAATTAACTATATGAGGCGTTTCTAATAATTGCATTTAATCAGTTAAGCAGACTTTTAATTTATTTATTCATTTTTTTTCTTTCACACACGGCACTCGGTTTAGCACACACAGGAAAGGTTTGCACCCTATCTAGGTTACAATGACTTAGCTTAAAGAACGTTATAGGAAAATGTTATTGTTTCACTTATTATTTGAAAATTGATCAAAATCAAGTCACTAGATAACTCCTTACAGTTTCTACACAAGGTGAGTGATTTCGTCGAGATGCTATAGACGGCGTGGTCGACACTGTCCCAACAACTTTAAATTTGGCGAGCGCACTTGCCATAACCACAGCAGAGTCAGGAGCAGGACCTTGATGTAATAGGGGTGATTGATGGCAAACCTTAATGATACAAAAGGAAGAGTTACAAAGAAACGGCAGTACTTTATTGCGGCGACTGCAACAAGGGAATGTATCGTCGTGAGAGGTCGTAGTCGTCTCCCATCTGGTATATATTCCCTGTTCAGATCAGCATTTTAAGCACAGCAGTGCTTAACTACTTAAGTTTTTATCGTCATAATCGTCATCTCTCCCACAGATCGTCCATTATGAAGGCGATCTGTGTTACAGAGTGTACTTTCTCTAATAGGTGTTCTATGATAGATAGACTAGTCATTTGTTCGACCCCTAACGTTCTGAAGAAATTAAGAATGGTTTAGACAGTACTTCCACTTGGTGCCATGAATGGAATCTTCCTTTAAATGTAGTTGAATGCAAGATAATGTCCATACAAAGAGGAAAAACACGATATTATTAAATAAAATATTATTGATCAACTTCTGGAACTTAGGACATCGTGTAAACATTCAGAATTATTGGTATGATGCAATATGAAATCTGAAGAACACATAAAATCGGTAGTAGGGAAGGTGAACGACGTTTGGGTTTGTCGGGGGATTCTGGGAAAGTACTGTAGTCACGCCTTGGGTCAAGATTTTTAGTGGGCGTGGAGGATGATTAGACAAGTGGTGGCTGCTCCCCCCACACCATACAGAGTCCACCTTCAACTAACTATAAGGACTATGCAGAATCGACCGTCTCTACACATTGTGGTGCTGTTCCCACCAAATATTCGACTGCCAAGAGTTTCCATCCAGTTTTTCAGATCACTGAGCGTACTTCTGCCCCGTACACCATCAAAACATACTTAAATACCGCCACCACGGGGTCTGGAAACTAAACATCCAACAGCATCACGACGCTAGTCTCTACAGTACGATTGGCCGTTTGTGGGATCAGAGTTTACAGAAAAAAGTGAAGTACGGCAGCATTCTGATGCGGTGGATTTTTTGGGCGAAACTGTTCATACAACAAACTATCATCGCCTACAGTAGAGAAAAAGTAGAGAGAAAAGAAGTTACACTTCGGAATTCTACATACAATGCCAACGAGACGCACTAAAGATCTCACCTGGGGCACGCACAACTATATTGCTACAAATAAAGATGATCAAAATGAGACTGTTACATCTCAAAAAATCAGAAACACATGGGACGATACTTAGAAGTGTACTGTCGGTCCCTTTTGGCAAAAAAGACATATCGATATATCACTTAGATCACGAGAGAACCAGGCTACGACAAATGAAAATCACCGAGCTACACAACCCAACGGAGAACGCACCGAAACATTGCACTGCATTAACTATGAAATACAGCAGTATTTTACATACCTCTTCCACAGGAAAATCTGTGAAAAGAATGCGACTACTTGGCTCCTGCGCGACGTGACACGAATTCTTACAGACACGGGCAGATTCCAACTCAACGAACATTTCATTGGAGACGACCTTCACGAGGTACTGAAGGCGAGTTCAAGACGAAAGACGCCAGGAACAGGACTGCCAGTGGAATTCTACCTAGAATTCTGGGCCATTTTGAAAGATACCTTTCTAGAAATAACTGACGAAGTTGCAGTGGGACGTATGCACCAGTACAATTACTCGAATGTCGAATTGTCCTAACTCCAAAAAGTCAAAATAAGTACGAAATCGAAAACGTTCAGCCCATCACACCTCTAAACTGCGACTATAAAATCGTAGCACAATGCTTTGCAAGACGTCTCAAGACGGTTATGAATAAAATTATAGTGCAAGCCAAACTTTTGCCGTACCATACAGAACAATATTCGACGTAGTTCTGACACATCGCGATTGCATGGAATGTGAAACAGCCACTTGCACTCTCACAGCAGTAATATCAATAGACTTAAACAAAGCATTCGGCAGGGTCTTGTCACGAATATTTCACGGCAGTCATGAACGATCTAGCATCAGAAGTTAGAGTTCCAGTGTTTAAAGTGCTGACAAATTGCAATTCTCGAGTGATCGTCTACGGAGAAGCAAAAAATGAATTTCCTTTCAAATTTACAGTAAAACAAAAATGTTCGTTGTCTGTGGCACTATACGTCATAACCCTCGACTCATTACTCCGCAAAATTTCTTCATTCTGCTCTGGTTAGTGTATGGGAAACTCAGGCACAGTTTGTACGGCTTACACAATCTAGGAATTTTTATTACAGACGTATAAGTTTTGGACAAGTTAAAGCAACATTTAAATATACGATAGAGAATCGGGTGCAAAAATAAACCATAAGAGTACTGTGTTCATACCCACAGGACAAACACAAAACAATATCAGCGGTTTTGGTTAGTGATAAAAGAGAAACATAAAATCTTCGGATTACATGTCCAAGTCTGCATGCACAAAATGGCAGCTTGTAACTGACGAAAAATACCATATTCTACCAGAGCACTAGATAAAGCAAACTCAACAATAAATCCGTCACTGACAGAAAAGGTGAAATTAATAAATATCTATTTACTATGAGTTACGGCTCAAATTCTAAATCTGCACAAAGAAATAGGTCGAACTTTGACACAGGTGCCTCCTGGCTACTTTAGTTTCAAGAAATTTTTAAGAATGCGTACACGACATACACACTAAAATCAGGACAAGGAGTCTTTGGCCTAATCTATTTAATGTCGAAGTGAGCTGCTCTGTTGATCCAGAGGATATCCAAAATGACATAAAACAAACCAGACAGTCCGACAGTGGTCTTGTTCGACAAGCACCGACCAAAGCACGAAACATCGCCCATGGATCATACAAAGATTCCTTTTAGGCTCGGATACTTGTGATAATACTACAGGAAGAAGAGAAACAAATAGGGAGCGCGCTCAATCCCAGAGAGAAGAATGGAAAGGAAATATATGCATTAAGACAAAAAAATCGACACACCACGAAGGAGTTCTCCGAATGGGACGGGAATCGGTGGACGTGATGTACATGCACAGACAATCAAATTTCAAAACAATTGGACGATTTATTCAAGAGAAAGAGTTACACATATTGAGCAAGTCAATAAGGCGTTGCTCCATCTCTAACAATATTATACAAGCAGCTATTCGGCTTTTTGTTGTCTGACAGACATGTTGGATGTCCTTCGGAGGTATATCGTGCCAAATTCTGTCCAGTTGACGAGTTAGACCAATACGAAGGTCAACAGTAGCAACTCTCGACGTGGGGGGGGGGGGGGAGGGGGGGGGGAAGGGGGTCATTACTCGCATCTTGCTGAAATTTGATCCCAGGATAGCTTTCCACGAAGGACAAAAAAACGGGTCGTGTAATATCATCGACATACCGCTGTGCTGTAAGGGATGAGAACCAAAGGGATCCTGCTACGAAGTGAAGTGGCACTCCAGACCATCACTTCTGGTTGTCAGGTCATATGGCGGACTACAGTTGGGGTGGTATCACACTGGCGTCTCCAGATACGTCAGAACTAGTGTGTGGGAAGTTCACAGACAATGTGTGTCACCGATGACGTCAGCGATGATGTCATGGGTTATTGATGAACCCACACCCACGCCCATCTGAGAAAGGCCAATTGCCCTATGTTTAAAACAGTGAGAATTCAAATTTTGGCAGGAAATTCAAAATTTTGACGCGGAAAGTGGGGCTGTTGTCGTAAGTATGAACTAGCAGGAAATTCAAAATGGAGCGTTGTTATGCTGGCTGACTTGTAATACTGGGACAGACTCTATGACATCACAATGAAAGGCCTGGAACACTGGGATAGGCTCTGTGACGTCAGCATCCAAAATGGCGATGGAAGATGGCAGACCTGGATAAAATATGGCTGGCACAAGATGGCTGATTTGGAATACTGGGAGAGGCTCTATCACATCTCAATCCAAGACTTGGAATACTGGAACAGTTTCTGCGACGTCAGAATACAAGATGGCGATGAAAGTTCTATCTACGGCAGAGCGTCACGTATGGTTCATGCAAACTAACTGCGCTCCATGTCTCTGGGCGGAGAGATGTCGGGACGCGCGCGCTGACAGCTGCCTGCGGGCCAGCTCCCTCAGCCCTGCCAGCCACACACACCTAGATGACAAAGCCACCCGTACTTGCCGTCATGTTACAGATGTTTTTGTGGGTGTACTTAACGTCAGTCACCTCCATGGGATTTGTAAATGGCAGCAGGCATGACACATACAGCAAGTCATTTCTCTCACGTCAGTTTTAAGGTGAAATCAACGAATAATGTATCGAAAATGACACTTATCCAGCATCGTGAGCCTCCACCCTTTAAGAACAACATGGTATTTTCTAGGAACTCATCAATTCTTTCACAATTCCTGCATAAACATTCCATATTTTGCTCATGTTGTAACATTTCGGAATTCAGCATTAAATTTTTGTGTCTTGGTCCACCACTTTCGAGTGTCGCGATTCTGTGTTTAGTGGATTAATAATTTATTGATAGTTTTAAAGGGAAGGAATGCATGTTATTGTTATTCTGTCTCCACAAAAGACATAAGACGTTCGTCAAAACTGAATAGCCGTCTAGCTCTAGCGATAGCGATCTTTGGTTGTGTGAATCAACTCTATCACATTTCGCACAGTACATTTAACATTTATACTCTAACTCCAGTCTAAGAACATGTATAGTTCTGACATATGGTAGTACTATCCATTGAATTATCACGTTAAGGTATTCGTATTTCTACCGCAATCGGAAACCAACACAACTTGGAAGCTGAACGTTCCATACCCATTTATGATTAGCAGTGGAATTTTTCAACCAGTAGTTCTTGTTTTTTCATCTTTGCTGAGAATCAGGTGTATGCACACAAGGTCGTAGTGCAGAAAAACACAATGCGGGAATCCTGATGGTGATTTAACGCCATCCAACATTCCTTAAACATGCATCCATCCAGCGAGTTCCACACACAGCGGTTGTAAACTTTAAGAGGGTGAAATTACTATATTGGACATCACATACAACAAAATTTACTCTACCTGACACAGCCCATTTGTAGGTTACCGATGGTGTGGATAGTAACTGTTTACGAAATTCATATCCGATTGCACTTCAGAAAGTGTGTTATGTACACATCATACCCTATAAAGCTTTGATAAACATATGTGACGAAACAGCGACGTCTTATGAGAGTCTGCCCCCTTGTTATCAATGATATTTCAATGCGAAAACCAGTGGCCAGTGCCGGACCATAGCGCATTTCAGTGCGAAAAACAGTCACCACGCCACAACACATCATGCATTTAACAGCGACCAGAAGTCAGGAACGCTAAATTCGTGTTCCAGCAAATACTTGACAATATAATCGAAGAGTAGTTGTAAGATATGTCGACCATAGACTGAGTCTTCCCGTAGGAATCTATGATGCAGAGTATAAGCGACAGGTGTTCACGACAATTGGCCCCTTAAAGTTACTTGACAGAGGCACATTTTTGTTCTCCCAGCCCTTCACATGCATGTGGAATAGCAGAATGGTTCGGCACATTTTTGTTCTCCCAGCCCTTCACATGCATGTGGAATAGCAGAATGGTTCAAACCATATATATATATATATGTGCATGTCGAGAAAATCAAGAGATGCATATTCATCCACCTGACGATCGACCGTTTCCATCTTCTACACGACATATCAACGTGAAAAACAGTCACTCAACTGTAGCACTCCCTGTACTTAAGACTGACCAGAAGTCAGGGATGCTAACTTTGTGTTGCAAGAAACACTTGACAACATAATCGAAGAGAATTTAAGATATGACTACTGAGTCTCTCCATTGCGAACCATATTGCAGTGCACAAGTCGCACAGGTTAAGCACAACTGAACACTTTATGTTACTTGGCACAGGCACATATTCTTTCTCCATTTGCTACATATGCAGTTGGAATAGCAAAACGGGTTGACCAGCAGTAAGACTGCAAGGCTTGGGATACGTCACACGATCACAGGTGTAAGGTGTCAGACAAATAACACACCTTACACTGAAGACCTGTAACAATTCCAGTTAAATTGAAAATATATGAATTTTATTGATAGGCAAATCGAACAAACAAGCCAACATTTCGTATTTACCACTAACACTCACACTACTAATTGCACGCAAGTAACTTCCCAAAACTGAGCTACAAGACGCAGTTCTGGGGAAAGGAAAATCTTACGACGGCAAGGCCCTTCCCATGTTCGCCTTCCCGGCGGGACATTCAGCCAGACAGTGCGACTCCATGGCCACCGCGCAGGCTGCCGGCAAAAGCCGTCCTTGTCCCTGCTTTTAATGACAATACTTCGAAAAGCCTTTCTGCAGGAACACGGCTGGAGATGGCAGATAAACGTCTGGAGAAACCCGATTCAAAACATTGGTGATTCACTGTAGCTACCTGTGTTACAACCCACATGGGAAAAGCTGTTTCTTCAAATAGTTCAAATGGCTCGGAGCACTATGGGACTTAACTGCTGTGGTCATCAGTCACCTGGAACTTAGAAATACTTAAACCTAACTAACCTAAGGACATCACACACATCCATGCCCTAGGCAGGATTCGAACCTGCGACCGTAGCGGTCGCGCGGTTCCAGACTGTAGCGCCTAGAACCGCTCAGCCACTCCAAACGGCGAGATGCCTTTATCAATAGTGTATCCTGCCAAGTTTGAAGTGCCTGCTGAGGGTTTTTGACTGATTTCATGCGGCAAAAAGCTGTTGGTCCTAGTATTACGAAGCAGAAGTTAAACTCTGCCTGTGGAAGAAACGACACCTGTGATAGGCTACAGAAACTCTAGTAGGTGGAGTTATACAAGTACGAATGCTCTGATTGTCCAGAAAGAAAAAACGTGGCCACCAGCTTTGATATCGGCAAATGCAGACAGACAAGTTCGCTCTTCTCTTGCAGCGAATCGTCGAGTATTTCAGCAAGGCGACTCGAGCTGCATTGGGACGATTACGAGAGTAATTATGTGAACACTTGTTCACAGGCTTGTCTTAACTTTTAAGGAGTTAAACTGCAAAGTCTCTTAGTATGGAGAATTTCACTGAGCAATGACTATAAACGCTTGCGAGCGATTTGAGGGCAACGACGCTATTCCAGCCAAACAGCGCCTACAGTGGCAATTAAATTATCTAGGGAACAACTAGGAGTCTCGGTTTCACCAAGGACGTAGGAAATGCATCAGACGGTTGTTCAACAGTCGAGAGAGTTTTAGAATAGATCCTCAGGTTTACAGTTCGCGCCGACAGCAGCCATTACCGCCACCAACGCTACGCAAGTCAGTGATATTCAACTGACAGTCAAAACTGCGGTCATCACCGTGTCTCCTATTTTTTCATACATTCAACCATGACCTGTAGTTAAATACGTTCACGATTGTCGGACTTAATTGAAGTAGAAACGCGAGATATCCGGTCTAACGAAAAGGACTGACCAGCAACTGGAAGGTGCTTTGCAGTTATATTTACGTACCCTACACAGACCCCATTCAATTTGGATGTTTTCACTGTGCATTTTTAGCTTGATTGATATCTCTGGTTCCAATTGTATTAAATGTTTTTGTATTTTATCGACTTACAGACATGGTCATCAACCATCTTATTATTAAAGAACCTTACAATTGTTAGGAATTTCGCTTCACATTTGTGAACACAAAATATCAATATTTTACCATCCTGTACTTATTACAATTATGATTGATGTATCATAAAATCTTACTTATAGTAAAATGTAAACCATAATAACTAAAATCTAAGATTTTCGTTTTCTGCTAACATATAGTTACGCTTGAACCCGTACATTAATTTCTGTTAACGATAATGTTCTCTTTACAGGGAATGTAGTGGAACTGACATTGAGATCATTGTCTGATTACATCGCTGTCCGTACTGCTGCACTCTTCTGAATTCTGAATGGTGAGCTGTTGTCTTCCTACCTTGCAGGTCGCAGGTTAACACAAATTCCTAAAACACTCACAGAGCGTCCTCGCCCATCTGTGGTAGGAAAATACATCAGAACCAGTCCCACACATGTCAGATGATGGCGACCCTGTCAGGATGGTAAAATACCATGGTAAGGTGGTCGACCATATGTAATCAGTAGGCCACAAACATATCCCCTTAAAAGTTTTTCTTAATAAATATTTTTGTGTGGTATCAACCAATGGTAAATGTCAGTGGATACTGAAAGTCAGTAGGGAGACAAGGATGTGCAAAACACTGTATCCCCATAGTACAGTTGTAACACCATTCTTAGCTTTAAGTTTTTCTTGCAAGCGCACAGGTGACTGACACTGCATTGATAATTTGGTTCTGTCTCAACTGGTAAGTCACGGTCGTACAGTCTTGTTAATGTGTCAAGGAAACTAGGAGCAGTAGAGAAAGGCTGAAATAGGGTGCATCAGTTAAAATTGCAGAGATGGAAATCAAAGAGTTTAGCAATGGCAGATTGAGACCTTGACCGAGTAGAGGTAGACACCCAGCAAAATAATGTACAGGAACACAGGACAGCACAACAGACGACACAACGCCGCGAGAAGTAGAACAGGGGGTTCAGCAGGACGTAAAGACTGAGCAACAAGTTGCCGTAAGCGGCGACCAATATATTGCAGAGGTGCAGGAAGATGGGAAACGGCTTGAATACATAGAACCCAAAGTACATGTAATAAGACCTCCCTCACAACCAAGTACAGGCAATACAAGTCGAAATGTGCCACCGCATGGTTCACTGCAGTGAGTTGCGGACTGACACGAGAATGTAAACGCAGAACGAAGCACGTTGGAAGAAGAGATAGTAGGACTCGTTAATTTGTCGGAAATTCTCCAGCAATGAACGTGCACCATAATGGTACAATACAAAGAGATAGAACCACAGATGCGTGAGCAGAGTGTGGGAACAGCTAAACAACTGCAAGAACAGAAATATGAGCAGAGTGCGGGAACAGCGAAACAGCTGCGTAAATCAAAGAACACTTAGGTCACCTAGAGGAAGAGGCAGAAGAATCTCGAAATTTGATCGAAAACTTAATAATAGGTCACACGCAGTTAAGAACAGATACTGACAATGCTCACGTGATCGTGCAAACATTGCGTGACGACACACAGACCGAATTCAAAATAATACGTGAAATTGCAAAGATAACCAATCAGGTTAATGCAATTACACGCAAAGCAGCGAGCACAGAAAGGCAAATAATTGAAGGTAGTGTGTTGCAAAAACGCATTACGAAAGCGGTTCTCAAGAGGTACGATACTCGCATCGTGAGAATAGAAGCGAAAACGAAGAATCAATTCGAAAAACTCAGAGAAGAACTATTGCGAACTATTCCAGAGCGAAGTGATCAAAATCATACAAGCTCTGAAACCGTAACAACTTCCGAGTCTATAACGCCACCAGAAAGGCAAGACGTTTTACAAGGAATGAAAAAAGATTTTATGCAAATATAATTCCAATCGCAGGCGGAGAAGAAGTTAGGCGATTGCCGGTCACCTGCGCTGTCACACGTACGTTTCGAAACTTACGAAGAGTAGAAGGAACAACGAAGACATCGGGTACCTCAGGCATAATTTTCGGAACAATTCGGACCACATGATGAAGTGACAAGATTAACCAGGCAATACACCAAGCCAATACGTCACAGCGAAATGCAAGGGCGCGAAGGTTATAGCGTAATACATACCGCCAGTCACGCAGAGCCGATTCAAGAACGTCATTGCGTTCCATTACAGCGATATCACGCAAGTCTAGACGAAAGTTACAGTGGGCAGTATCCAATGGATTTACCATAACCTGAGAGATTGACAAGTGAAATGATCAGAACAGAAGCGGCGAGGATTCTCGAATTTCGTGCGGTACCATGACGAGGTACGACAACGATCATTTCCTCACAGTAAGGAAGATTCAGCGTTTCCGTCAATGAAACTCACTGCATCCACGAACCTTCATTGATCAATTCAGAGTAGGACTACCAGACCATTGGACATTAGCATGCAAACTAGACTTTATATGTGTCCATATGTCTGGAACAGTAGCAGAAACGATGCAAAACGTAACAGCTACGTGTCGATCATATGAAGATTTCAGAGATAAGTTTCTCTCACGCTATTGGTGGAGTGAACGGCATAATAGGGTGAAGTATGAACCATTACAAAATCCATACTTCGAGAATTGAGGAGAGAAGAGCCCTGTAAAATTTTTCGAAGCAATGGCAAAGAAAAATCAATGTTTGGAGAATTGATTAAATTGTGTACCATGAAGTTGCCACTAAAATACCAAAAGTTATTGGTAGGGGGCGGAGGCAATGACGTGGAAGACTTCTAAGGAATTTTGAGAAAACTAGAATTCATATTTTCTGAAGATGAGGCAAGAAAGAAGCGAAACCCTCGTGAAAACGCGAATGAAATACTGCGAAATGCGCCGAAGACATCACGAAGGAATGTAAGCTATTACGAACTGCGTGATAACTTCGCGCCGAGAAGTGACAATAGATTCCAACAACGAAACGGTTATGGGTACGGAACAAGAAATGGCAATGGTTATACACCCAGGAATGGCAGTAATTGCTACAGTGGGAATAACGGCAATCGCAACGGGTATTGGAGGACAAACAGGCCGATAAATTTCCAGCAACAAAACCCTTATCGACAAGTCGAACAAAGACAGGAAAGACCGAAAGAAGACCTGCAGATCAGGCCACCAAACCCCGATAAACGTTCAAACTGACGAGAGAGCGCCCAAGCCAAGGAGAACACCACACCTACCCAGGCAAGCTACAGCAGCGTAAAGAGAGAAATAAATAATTTGACACAAGAGGTGAAAGATTAAGGAACACAGCCGCAGGGACCTAAAGAAGGCGAGATACCGCGAACATAAAGTTGGAGACGAAATAGTTGGGAAGATCTCGTAAAAAACGGACCACCAGGGCAAAAAGAGGCAAGCATAACGGATGCCGAGTTCAGAGGTAAAGTAATTAGCATTGCAATGTTATTTAATTCTGAAACTAGGGAGAGTCGATTCCAAGTGGATAACGTACAGTAGAGACAAGTAAATATTTAGTCACGACAGGTAGTAAATAAGGAAACAGGGCAGCAGATAAAGGCAGGAAAATAACACTATCATGCCGGGGAGAAATTATTTGGGAGGATGCAGATGAAGAAAACGAACTACCAAACGCAGGCACAACGGGAGAAGAGAATAGGGACGAACCACTCGGCAACCGCGGCCGGCGAAGTGTCATCAGAAATCTACCAACTCCAGGCAGAAGAAACTGACTAGCACACTCACTTGTAAGCATTGAACCATCCATTTCTCTTATGTTTATTAGTTCGCATGCGGTGGGAAAAAAGGTGGGAATTTGAGGAGATGGGACCTGGATAAAGGAACCAGAGGTTGTACAGAATTTCAGGAAGAGCATAAAGGAACAATTGACAAGAATGGGGGAAAGAAATACAGTAGAAGAAGAATGGATAGCTTTGAGAGATGAAGTGGTGAAGGCAGCACAGGATCAAGTAGGTAAAAAGACGAGGGCTAGTAGAAATCCTTGGGTGACAGAAGAAATACTGCATTTAATTGATGAAAAGAGAAAATATAAAAATGCAGTAAATGAAGCAGGCAAAAAGGAATACAAACGTCTCAAAAATGAGATCGACAGGAAGTGCAAAATGGTTAAGCAGGCATGGCTAGAGGACAAATGTAAGGATGTAGAGGCTTACCTCACTAGGGGTAAGATAGATACTGCCTACAGGAAAATTAAAGAGACCTTAGGAGAAAAGAGAACCACTTGTATGAATATCAAGAGCTCAGATGGAAACCCTGTTCTAAGCAAAGAAGGTAAAGCAGAAAGGTGGAAGGAGTATATAGAGGGACTATACAAGGGCGATGTTCTTGAGGACAATATTATGGAAATGGAAGAGGATGTAGATGAAGATGAAATGGGAGATATGATACTGCGTGAAGAATTTGATAGAGCACTGAAAGACCTAAGTCGAAACAAGGCACCGGGAGTAGACAATATTTCATTAGAACTACTGACGGCCTTGGGAGAGCCAGTCCTGACAAAACTCTACCATCTGGTGAGCAAAATGTATGATACAGGCGAAATACCTTCAGACTTCAAGAAGAATATAATAATTCCAATCCCAAAGAAAGCAGGCGTTGACAGATGTGAAAATACCGAACTCTCAGTTTAATAAGTCACGGCTGCAAAATACTAACGCGAATTCTGTACAGACGAATGGAAAAACTGGTAGAAGCCGACCTCGGGGAAGATCAGTTTGGATTCCGTATAAATGTTGGAGCACGTGAGGCAATACTTACCCTACGACTTATCTTAGAAGCTAGATTAAGAAAAGGCAAACCTACGTTTATAGCATTTGTAGACTTAGAGAAAGCTTTTGACAATGTTGACTGGAATACTCTCTTTCAAACTCTGAAGGCGGCAGGGGTAAAATACAGGGAGCGAAATGCTATTTACAATTTGTACAGAAACCAGATGGCAGTTATAAGAGTCGAGGGACATGAAAGGGAAGCAGTGGTTGGGAAGGGAGTGAGACAGGGTTGTAGACTCTCCCCAATGTTATTCAATCTGTATATTGAGCAAGCAGTAAAGGAAACAAAAGAAGAATTCGGAGTAGGTATTAAAATCCATAGAGAAGAAATAAAAACTTTGAGGTTAGCCGATGACATTGTAATTCTGTCAGAGACAGCAAAGGACTTGGAAGAGCAGTTGAACGGAATGGACAGTGTCTTGAAGGAAGGATATTAGATGAACATCAACTAAAGCAAAACGAGAATAATGGAATGTAGTCGAATTAAGTCAGGTGTTGCTGAGAGAATTAGATTAGGAAATGAGACACTTAGAGTAGTAAAGGAGTTTTGCTATTTGGGGAGCAAAGTAACTGATGATGGTCGAAGTAGAGAGGATATAAAATGTAGACTGGCAATGGCAAGGAAAGCGTTTCTGAAGAAGAGAAATTTGTTAACATCGAGTATAGATTTGATTGTCAGGAAGTCGTTTCTGAAAGTATTTGTATGGAGTGTAGCCCTGTATGGAAGTGAAACATGGACGATAAATAGTTTGCACAAGAAGAGAATAGAAGCCTTTGAATTGTGGTGCTACAGAAAAATGCTGAAGATTAGATGGGTAGATCGCGTGTCTAATGTGGAAGTATTGAATAGGATTTGGGAGAAGAGGAGTTTGTGGCACAACTTGACAAGAAGAAGGGATCGATTGGTAGGACATGTTCTGAGGCATCAAGGGATCACCAATTTAGTATTGGCGGGCGGCGTGGAGAGTAAAAATCGTAGAGGGAGACTAAGAGATGAATACACTAAACAGATTCAGAAGGATGTAGACTGCAGTACGTATTGGGAGATGAAGAAGCTTGCACAGGATAGAACAGCATGGAGAGCTGCATCAAACCAGTCTCAGGACTGAAGACCACAACAACAACATGCGTTGATGTATATATACAGTTTTCATGGCTTTCTTTTATTTTTCTCTCAGTTCAGCAGCTCCGTAACGTAGGCGATGCAGTGCCTAATACATTTAAGTAGAAGGAGCAGATATCAAGCCAGCATGCAGACACACTCACTGATGCAGCTCCAGACACACTGGAGTGTAAATCAAGTAAGCATGGAGAACTATTTCCAGACTTCGAGTTTTCACTAACCCATTAGGGGCATCACTAAATATACACGCACACTAGCTCCCTGATACAACACCTGATGCGCCTGAGTAGGAGACGGAACTGTTTCCAGTCTTCAACTTTCCACTGTATCCAACGTATGCACCAGTCATGGAGCCTCAATGAAGTCGCTACGGAGTGCTATTGTTCAACACTATTTATCAACTGACCGCCAGAAAATGGGAGAGTGTTAATGTTGGCTTAGCACCTGACATAGACTTCAAAACTATAATGGAAATAGAGAATGTCTGGCTGAGTGCAAATGGGCAGTTCAGTGATGTGGAGTGGTATCAACTATGCAGTCGAGGTCGCCAATAACTGAGTAATATCTAGCACAATGGAAAGAAACACGCTAGTGTCCAGTTAGTGGATACCTAGCGCATCAATTTATTCATGTAGTATTTCGTAATTGACTTAAAATCTGACGCATTACGACGAATTCCAGTTTCTCTAAAACAGTATCATTTGAGTAAAATTCATTTTATAGCACTGAAAGTCTTAATAACTAAGTATTTCAACTGCTACTGTTTCAAATAACCTGACAAATAGGGTACTTTCTGGAGGCTGTTTTTTGATGCTGTTATCTTTGGCTTTGGTACTGCTGGAAATGGTACTCTTAGCGTTGCTACTTATCCACTGGAATTGAGCAGTTTGGCGTACATAGTGTCAGTACTATTCGAAATATTACGTTAAGTATACAGTTTTGACAACTAAACAGTTGCTTTGTTAATCGTTCCCGTTGAGTGCGTGAGGTTTTGAGTTACGCAGGGAGCAGGTCGTAAACGGAAGGCCGTCGGTCCTATAGAAATTTAAAGGCCACCTGGGATGGGGGATGGATGAGGGGTCATAAAATTCCGTCCAGCCGATAGCGAAACAGGTAACCTGCCAGTGGAACAGAAACCAAAAAAAGAATGACGTCCTTGGTTCGGCCAAAATAGCGTTCGTAGACAGCCTAATGGGGTCATACGGAAACTTTAATGTTAAACTTTTGAACCCAAATCCATTACAAATTCTGAAGTGTTCATGATATTTGTCAATCACTTCTCAACATGGTCTGTAACCACATTCGGGATCTAAGTGAAAACAGTGGTGGAGTCTCAGTAGAATAATATTAAAGTTGATCATATTTGAAATCCAATCAGCCGCGAGAGAGCCGCCAGGACAGACCGTAACAAGTGCCAACCTCATTAGATATGGAGCTTTTGAGCCAAAGGATGAAGATAGAGTTAGGTGCCGACGGCAACTTCTGCGAATGATTTTACTCTGTCCTTGGCATAGGTGCTTTAGGGAGTTCACATGAAAGCTGAATTTAAAAATGCCTACTCTGTAATAGGTGGCGGTGGTGGTCTAGCAGGTGGAGAACTGGACTCCAGCTTTATATGCCCCAGGTTTAGTCCTAGATAGGAGCAGCGAATTTTCCTTGTTCCATTCTTTCCAGGACGGCCCCAGCCTAGTATCAGATGAGTAAGGGGCTCCTTCCCGAGGGTAAGAGGTGACCGGGGCGATCAGCCCACCAGTCTTCCCCTCCTAGTGGGGCAGCAAAAGGACTACGAAGATAAGATGAGAGAAATTGAGGCTCATACGGAGGCATATAGATAGTCGTTCTTCCCTCACTCTATTTGCGAGTGGAGCAGGAAAGTAAATGACTAGTAGTGGACAAGGTACCCTCAGCCACTCATCTTACAATGGCTTGCGCAGTGTTTATGTAGATGTATATGGACTGCACTCTACCTGCAGCCATGAGCTCGCGCTGCATATTTTACCTTAGCTCCTCTGTAATGTGAGAGTGATGTCTCAATCAAATTAGCTGAGCCAATCATCAAGAGTCGAGTTCCAAGAGGCGGCTCTAATCAGTTGGTATATTTCTCTAAATTGTGCATAAGCTAGAATATTATGGTTTGTGTACTTGTTCAGCAATCAGGAAATCGATAACGACATTCCAGTATTTTCAACAGTCCATAAAAGCACCAGTAAGGCTGTCTTCTTTATGTCCACACCTTTTATTCTTCTCTTTAGGAGCATCACGAATCTGATATTTTTAATTCACAGACTTCAGCGTATCACATCGGTGAAAAGTATTTGCTTCAAATCGTCGTTGCCCCTGAGGCGAGTGTACATTAATCAGAGTAGCGATGATAAATCCATGTGTCGGACAATGGTAGAGTTTTAATCGACATTCTGCCGTGACTTAATTAAAGTATTTGAAGTTCTAATAACTTCTTCCAAATGTGAGTAATCATTAACACCCTCTGTCGTTATTGATATTTCTCTTTTCATCAATTGTACTACCAAATATGATTACTATGTATTGACCAAATCACAATATAGACTTCAGATGATTCTATGTCAGTTTGAGAAGGAGTCAGATACAAAGGAACGCACACAGGATTTTTAAAAATTACTCCAATAAACTTCGAGGAGATGTAGGAGACGTAGAAAGTGTCTTAAGAAACAAAATGTACATAGGAACCCATGTCCGGAAACGTCGTCCAACGACGCCACAGAGTGTCTAAGTAGCAGGCGCCGGCAAATGCCACTAGACCTCCCCTTCGGCAGCGGGCGTGACGCTGTACATTACAGACCGCAGGCAGGTCGACATCTGTGGTTTTTGATATTGGGTAATCGCGACCGATTGCCACGATTGCCAGTACAGAAGATCCAGCTAGCTGCTGCGTACACATAGCTTGTCTCTTATGAATGCGATGCTCTTTTGCCGTGGCAGCTGATGGTATAGGGAAAGTCCCCTATTTTGGGGAGGTTTCTGAATTTGGGATTGTCCTGTGTTTCTGACAGATAGGTGGTGCCATCATGTGATGAACATTGGAACTAAAGGGCAGGCATGTGACTGATCCTGGAAGCCCATGTTTTCGGTAGAGGATCATTGTATTGTGTTATTACAAGCATGAAGCGTTGTTCACTTTCCTGAAGGTTTTGTTCATTGTTAGGAAGATGGAAATATATTGTAAGATACGAGTAAATGTTTAAATAATTGTACATACATTAAATCTATACCGCTTTAGGATTGCAATGATGGCCGTGCGGTTCTAGACGCTGCAGTCCGGAGCCGAGCGACCGCTACGGTCGCAGGTTCGAATCCTGCCTCGGGCATGGATGTGTGTGATGTCCTTAGGTTAGTTAGGTTTGATTGGTTCTAAGTTCTAGGTGACTGATGACCTCAGAAGTTAAGTCGCATAGTACTCAGAGCAATTTGAACCATTTGATTGCAATGACATAAACAGTTTCTTTGTTCACAAACTGTGAAATGCACTAATGGAACACGATTCCTTAGCATGTGCAGGTGCCTCAATTTGGGGAAGTGTGGGAATCGTAATATGTGGCTCCCAAAATTAATTTTAGATAAATCCTATTTATGTCACCTGTAAACATGTTTTCATTTTGTGTGATGAATGGCATACCAAAGAAAATATTTTAATAGAAACTGAGCCGGCCGGAGTGGCCGAGCGGTTCTAGGCGCTACAGTCTGGAACCGCGCCATCGTTACGGTCGTAGGTTCGAATCCTGATTCGGGCATGGATGTGTGGGATGTCCTTTCGTTAGTTTTAAGTAATTCTAAGTTCTAGAGGACTGATGACCTCAGAAGTTAAGTCCCATAGTGCTCAGAGCCAGCTAATAGAAACTGAGTAAGAGTAGCTAACAGTAGTCTACAATTATTTTGAAGATGATACCTAAAAAACGTTGGTACCCCAAACAAATGGATGCTGTCATTTTGCCTATGCGAGGTAAAGAAATGAGAAGCTATAAAGCGTCTCGAATCTTCGGTGTTCCTCAGACCACAATGGAACGCTATGTTGAAGACAACACATGCCCAGATGAATCTGTGAACACAAGAATAGGAAGGAAACTTATTTTTCCTCGAGAAGTGGAAGAGGACTTCAACTACTTCATCCAAATGAAACAGCGTTTCTATGGTTTCTCTAGAAAAGAGGTCCAAAGACTTTCCTATCAACTTACTATAAAAAGTAACATTGAAAACCCATTTTCGAAAGACAAACAGCAAGCTGATATAATATAGTTACGCATCTTTCTAAAAAGGAGTACTGTATTCTCTGTTATGTCTTCCTAAGGACTTTCATTCGCCAGACAGTTATGAGTCCGCGTTAGCTTCAATCAAGAGCAACTCATCCAGATTGTTTAACTGTGACGAAGATGTTATCACAACTGTACAGCATAAGCACACTAAAATAGTTGCGTTGAAGAGGATAAAGCAAATAGCTTCTCTACAGGCTGCTAAAAGCGGCGCACTCGTTACTGTAGAGACTAGCATGAGCCCTTCAGGACACGACATGCACCATCTCATGATCTTCTCACGGCGCGATATGAAGATGGAATTAAGGGGCTGTGTTCCTCTAGGTTCCATTTATGCACTCCACCCTTCAGGGTGGATTAAAACATGTATTTTTATACAATGGATTTCCCAATGCTTGCTCAATGTGAAACCAACGGAAGATGGTCCTGCGGTTCTCATCGTGGATGAATACTTCGGCCATTCCAGAAATAATGACGTGATTAATTTGGCCAGGGATAACCATGTCTCCATTGCGTCTCTATATCCTCAGAACACCCATAAATTGCAGCCATTGGACGTTTCGTTTATGAGGCCACTGATGACATTTTGTGCTCAGGAGACTAAGAGCTGGATCTAAGTGCCATGTTGGTCGTGTACTAACTGTGTACTAAACAAGCGACATTTTTTCGAAAAGCTTACGTACATGCAAGAACAGCAGAAACAGCAGTAAAGGGTTTCTGGAAGGCATGTCTTTCCCATGTAACCGTCAGGATTTCCGACTCCATGAATTTGTTGTTGTAGAAGATCTGGCTGATCCTGCTGAGAACAGTCCGTCTGCGAATGAGAATCCACAAGAAGGAACTTAGTGTGGATCTCAGAAAAATGCCAATCCTGAAACACTGAAATCTGAAGAAAGCGCTGTTCCTGAAACTCGAAGATCCAGATTTGGGATGGCAAATGACATCAGTCATCTTCCAAAAATCAGAAACAATGTATGTCCCAGAAGATGCAGCACTGGTCATGTTCAGCTGATCACAAAGTCTCCTTATGAGCATCAGTTAGTGGACTCAAAACAAAGAGTGACAGCTCCGCCGGCCGGTGTGGCCATGCGGTTCTAAGCGCTTCAGTTTGGAACCGCGTGACCGCTACGGTCGCAGGTTCGAATCCTGCCTCGGGCATGGATGTGTGTGATGTCCTTAGGTTAGTTAGGTTTAAGTAGTTCTAAGTTCTAGGGGACTGATGACCTCAGAATTTAAGTCCCATAGTGCTCAGAGCCATTTGAACCATTTTTGTGACAGCTACAAAGGAATATGGCAATGCACGACATGGCAAGTGCGGAGCATCAAAACAGGCACCTGGACGTGCCAAACTGACTGGCAGCAAACGGAGGAACATTAAATCTCCACCGGCGTCCGAAGCAGACGGTGAAAGCGAAGATAGCAACGACAATGAAGACGTGGAGTGCATCTATTGTGCCGGGCTGTCTTTAGGCGATCATAATGGAGAGAACTGCGTTTGGTGCTGAAAATGCATGGGATGGGCACATACTACATGTGCTACAAGCAAAAAATATGTTTGTGATAAGTGTCGTTAAAGGTGCTATAAGTGCTAAATATCTGATTACATGGCTTATATGCAACGGTCATAGCACCTCCCGAAAGTAGGAACCCAGTTTCAAGAAAAAAGGATAATTGGATTTAACATCTCGTCGACATCGACGTCATTAGAGACGGAGCACAATCTTGGATTGTGTCAAGGACGGGGAAGGAAGTCAGACGTGCCCTTTTAAAAGGAACCATTCTCCAATTTCAAGAAAGACAGTTTTGCAATATTATTTGTTTTGCAGCATATCTAAAGTGAGTGTATTAAGCGAGCGTAAACTGAACATGCATCGTAATTCTAACGTGTTAAATAAAGTATATTTAGTGTTTGTGCTATCATATACGGTTTTTATTTTCTTCTATAACTTACTTAAAAAAGCCTTCCCAAATTAGGCGACTTTCCCCTTTACAGGATGTAACAAACAAAGAACGACAGCTTTTAAATTACACGGGTGAACGTCGGCCTACACAACAGCCATCACGTCAGCTCCGCTGGAGTGCGCCGCAGTTGGCCGCATTACATGAACAGCGGCAGACATTCCAAGACGTCGGCACCTTTATTGAATTCAAAGAACAGAAACCATCAACACAAGAAAAGGGCCGTCAATTAAAAAGTTTAACTATGCAACATGGCATTTCGCACCATGTAGAGCCCGCTTTACCTCAAAGGGTTTCGTTCGTTAACAATGAGTTGCAGTTTAGGATACTCTATTCTTGAAATTATGGCTGCAGCACTCGAAATGTCGTATGGAACAAGTAAAAAAGATCTTGTGAATGAAAGTGGTTTTTACTGTTCGAGCAGTGATGAGTTCTAGAATTTATTCTGAGACTTTTTGGTCTATCGCTTATGGCAATGAAAAATATCCAATTGCACCATGGTTTATTGTCTACATTCAAATGCATGTTCCCATAAAACTGGATGAGTAAATCATCTCACAGATAGTGAGGCGAAAGAAGCGTTTTATCATTGTAAGAGGTACAGAGGCGAGCGAGTGTACTGGGGCTTACCCCAGTTCACTACTACCAGCCACACATCATAACGCGCCTGTGCTCAACATACAAAGGACTGGACCATAATTTACGAGTGAAATTAAACGTTAAATTAACTTTTCCAAACTTCGTCAGTGTACGCTTAAAAGTTTCAGATTGATCAAATGAATAGGCTAGGCAAAATATACGACCTTTATAAAAAGTAACTAAGCTGAAAAATAAAACCACAAAACTAACAACTGTTCAGAATACGCAAATGCATGTCAGAATTAAAAGTTGCAAGTTTCAACTAGATCAGAGCCGCTAAATACTAGACTCAGAAAGCTGAAAATTGGTAGGTTGCCTTAGTTTCATGAAAGAACATGAAATATGTGACACCAATAAGCTACCTTTATTAGTTTTTAAGTTTTTTGCTAGTAACCAAATTTGGAACGTCCTTATTCATGGTAAATTAAGTACCATATTATGTATTTGTAATAGAAAGTTCTGATTACAGCACTCGATTACAGTCATACAATAATACAGCCGTACCAAGTTTCAAGACTGGGTTGTAAATAACAATGGTTACAAGGAATCTTAAAGAGACAGTTCAGAGATCATGTTCTACTGTCGGTTCCGTTCCGAAAATTTTTAGCTAGAAAAGTTTAAATGCAGTCGAGCTAAGATTTTTTCAGTAAATGAAGCAAACTTAACTCTGTTTATATAAAAATTAAGAAGATTGTAAATTGTTAAACGACAGAGCTATTATTTAATACGTGTCCGAGAAAGGGGCTTTTTAGATACTGTTACCTGTGCCTAGGGCCGTTGATAGCAGATATTCCATTTGGCGGTTCGCTGCGCTCCTACTGTATATAAATATAGCCAAAGAGGTACTGGAGGAGATACTTCGCACCGAGATATCAAATTACTCGCGCCAGCCAAACGGCTGGTGCGCTTTGTATCTCGGATGACGTCAGAATTGGGCAGATTTGCATGCATTTTGGTAAAAGTATGAAGTGAACTCGCGAGGGCCGTACATCGTCGTGGATCGCTTAGATTTCACGGAAGTAACAGTTTGTGTATCGCCTGTAATGTTGACCAAACAACGCGTCAAGTGGCGAGATTATTTTCCACTTTTTAGGCGAGAAATTAGTGTTTGGTGATTAGAAGCCGGGGATAGACCATTTTATTCAGAACGTCCTGTAGATATCGTCTCTGAATTGTTAATAGCGCCATTTACAATACGGATATTAATTATAGTACTAAGACTTATATTTTGTGCGTGTAAACTTTCAGAATATATCAATCAGTTAAAACTCAAAACTTTTATTTATAGTCATCGTTCCTAAAAAAAATAGCTCTGAGCACTATGGGACTTAAACATCTGAGGTCATCAGTTACTTAGAACTACTTAAACCTAACTAACCTAAGGACATCACACACATCCATGCCCGAGGCAGGATTCGAACCTGCGACCGTAGCAGGCGCGTGGTTCCGCACTGAAGAGCCTAGAACCGCACGTCCACAGCGGTCGGCCATCGTTCCTCATCCCGCTGAGTAAACAGTAAGTAGGAACATTTTCTTTAAGTGAGCAAAAAGAGTGAAGTGAGGTTGCAGACTGGAAATTATGGTCGGTATGTTCTACATCGCTTCCTGGCTGACCGCAAAAATTATTTTCACGTTCTTCAAGACAGCGAAGGTAGGTGGAAAGCACGCTCAGACAATATATGTCTTGTCATAACGACATAGGGAAGTAACGGATATTTGACTGACCGCCGCGAGGGCTTAGCCGAGCCAGCACGGTAACTCAGTGTGTTCGGTCAGAGGGTTAGTAGCCGACTGTAATAAAATAAATGAGTTAATGGATCAACGACGAACTGAAACGGGTGTCTTGCGACGTCCGCCACGAGCAGCTACAACGAACGAAAACGAAGAAAATGACAGTAAAAAAAAAAAAAGTGGTCTAAGGCGCTGCAGTCATGGTCTGTGCGGCTGGTCCAGGCGGAGGTTGGAGTCCTCACTCGGGCATGGGTGTGTGTGTTTGTCCTTAGGATAATTTAGTTTAAGTAGTTTGTAAGCTTAGGGACTGATGATCTTAGCAGTTAAGTCCCATAAGATTTCACACACATCTGAACTGATAGCCGCCGTGGCACGGTAGGAAGAAGGTAAGACATACGACCTTTTGTAGGACCCTGTCTAGTAACGGACTGTGCAGCTCAAACTAACCTTCGGGCTGATGACAGCTTTACCTATTTATGCCATAAAGAAGTTGCTCTTAGTCAAGTTCTTCTATTTAACTGAAGACCATCTTCACAGTGTTTCTTAAAACAAACTTTATTCGTTGTAGTGTAACTGATATTAGCACTTCAATATTACAATATTCCATAATTAAAGGTCATTCAGTTGTATTTCAGTCAAAGGCAATAAACATCTTTGAATATTTTCATCATCTCAGAGACGTCTCTGCGTGGAATATGTGACATATGATGAATCTAGCGTAGAAAAAAAGACTCAAATTCCAGTTCAACATCTTACTTTCGATATCGTATGTCTTTCGTAAATCACGTTATGAAAATACCGGCGTATCTTATAGACATCTTCCTCATCTCACAAATTTATCTAAATATTTGATTTCTAATAGCGCAGGAGTTATAATTCAGCCAACAAAAAAAATCTTCTTATTTGAAGGTGAACAACTTTGAGTGACAAGTTTTCAATAAAACTCTCCCTAGTGCAAAGCTGGTTGGTGTGTACACTGTACATGCCATATGACATGCACACGCTACGTCAAACTGTTTGACCTGGCGTGTTGTGTGATACACGTAAAGTACGCACCTACTGCCAAGCAGTAGGCTTTGGAAATTATTACAGCAATCGTTTCGGCTAATAAAGACGTACCGGTCACATAATTGTCTCGTTAAATGCAGTTCCAGATGCTATTTCTGACTGAGGACTTGTTTCAAGAACTTTACGAAAACGTTGAAAGTCCATTTAAAACTGTAAGCTGTTACCTAGTTTTCAGTCAATACTTAACTGAAAAGTCTGTGACTGTCCGTTGTGATTAAAGCGTTCCTTGGAGTGCCTAAATAAACGCATTCAATTCAGAATTGTACTATAGACAGTGCCTCTTATCTGTGTGAAGCATTCACAGTCAGTAGGAGTTCATTACGATTAAGAGTTTGTTTGCCTCGCAAAAGCAAGCTGCAGACGATATTCAATTCAGGATTTTTCTGCTTTGTTAAATATCCATGTTTAGTATTATACGCGCAGTCCTGCAAGGGTCTCTGCGAGGTGGAAGGAATCGTATAACGTTGTCCGACACTGACCAGTTGCCGCTCTCTATCAACAAAAAAATGTTCAAATGGCTCTGAGCACTATGGGACTTATCTTCTGAGCTCATCAGTCCCCTAGAACTTAGAACTACTTAAACCTAACGAACCTAAGGACATCAGACACACCCATGCCCGAGGCAGGATTCGAACCTGCGAACGTGGCGGTCACGCGGTTCCTGACTGTAGCGCCTAGAACCGTTCGGCCACCAAGGCCAGCTCTCTGTCAACATCATCTAGGTAGAAAACATGTATTTAACTAGTCTAACACGTCTGTGATTCAGATGACTTCAGTTATTTATAACACTTCAACAATTATTAACTCTGTGTGTCGCTTCTCGTTTCGTAGACACACATTTTTTCTGCTGCCTAAAGTTGACAGCGATAAGAAATCAATTAATTCAAATCGGTGTCATTTATATATGATATTCTGCAACTTCCATCATCCGCCTCGCCAAGAGTCTCACTCAGTTTGTGTGTGTGTGTGTGTGTGTGTGTGTGTGTGTGTGTGTGTGTGTGTAGGTATGCAGTACAAAGTAGCAATATATCGGATGGCTATAATTAAAGTCTCGCTGCTCAAGGAGTTCCTGTGTGGGCTGTAACTATCGTATGGCAGTGAAACTAGATGGATATTCTAATGCGTTAATGCGGAACCGATCTGCGATGGAAAAAATTAGTTCCAAATTTGGATATCATGTGCAAATCTGGCGCTGTAGAGCATCTAGTCTTCTCTGGTGCTCATATTGAACAAACAGTGTAAGCGGCGTTTAGAAATAAAATCAACATTACGCCTTCCTCACCTGTTTGACCATATCTGTCCAGTTCTCGTTGCTAACCCATTGCATATGGAAACAATTCTATCAGTCTTTCTTGCCATCACAGAGCCAGATTTGCACCTGGTGGCAAAAATGGGAACTAATTTTTCTCCGCGTATAACGGTTCCGTTGTAATGCATCAGAATATCTACCATGTTGCGCTACCAAACTATAATTACAGCTCAAACTGTACCTCTACGAGTAACTGCACTTTAATTGTAACTACCCAGTATCACAGCACGCGCCAGCCAACGGCGCCATTTTGCTGATAGTAAGTGCTTGAGTGTCCACGTGGCCCGTTTTGTGTTTCTTTACTGCTGCACGTACGATGACAGCTGTTTTTTGTCATTGCTGTAGTTGTTTATAGTTGACATAAGGGACATATTAATAATAACACACGAATAATCAAGAGTTATACAGTTCAACGTAAGTCTATACGTGGAACAATGTGAGAAGCAAACCGAAGTCCGCTGGTGTAACGTACCACAATGTTGCCAGGTAAGTTGAAGCATGTGGTCGTAAACAGAGACAGAGAATAAAATGCGGCGCAGCAAAATATTCTCTTCCTCTTTCTTCACAGAACGTTTCACTCATAATCCTTTTTCGCTGTTCAGTACTATAATACCGGTTCAGCCATTCTGTTGTAGGTTTACCTTGGCCAACCACTGGTAAACCTAGGATGCAACCTAGCGTAATAGTCTGGTGGTTTAAGCCCTCCACTGGCACTCCCAAAAAATAAGACCTAAATCCTCATTAGACCATTCAGATTTACGCCATCCTTGTTTCCATAAACCGACTTAGTAGTTAGATAAGTGCTGGGGTTATTTGTTTGAAAGGGACAAAAGTTTTACTCGTCCTGTCCGGGTTTGTGCTCCATCTCTAATCACCGCGTCATCGCTAAACCATTCTGCTGCATTCCCACTAGCGACAGGAACGCTCTCGTGAAACACGACCAAGAGTCGTGGGTCTGCCTGGTGACGCTGGCAAGCGAGGGAGCTCACGTCGCAAAACAAAACGTGTCGTTTTAGGTCGTGCGTTTGCTTCTAACGACGCAAGACAACAGGTAGTACAAAAGAGACTTGTGTAATCAATCTGCAAAACAGTGAAGCTATGTAGCGTCTGGAATGCATTGTTAGTGACAAGTTTTGTATGATGCGGGAATCAGAGAATATGTCTGGGAATGATAACAGCTGAGAGAATGTCTGATGCTCTCAAAATTCCTTGACTTGGACCGAAAGAAGCGTTTTCAAAGCAGTCAGCAAAACCAACCAGTGGAACAAAGCACATCTGGAGTGTTTTCTCGAGAAAATATTGCCTTAAAAACTCATAAGTGGAATTAATTACTGCTAACGAAAACAAAATAATAGTTCAATTTTTTTATGAGCAAAGCTGCACAAACAAAAGTTGCCTATTACTTTGTCTAAGTGTATGAATTTTTGAAGCGTTCTGTAGATAGTTCCACGAGTCTTAGGTTTACATTTATTCATTCTATTTTTGGAGCATAAAATAATAATTCCTAACTTTTGAAGGACTCTTCGTTGGCTAAATACCTTAAAGTCTTCTACAAGTACAATTTTTGCATTTGCGCTTGTCCCATATTTGTACATGATTTTCAAATTAGAAGTGAAACGCATTCCAGACAGTAATAGAGTTGATCTTCAGACACTTGTAATAAGTTGCTAAACTCAACAGAGTAATTACTTTTTAACTCCATGCCAACGAAATTATGTATGTCCTAATTCCTTTTATCGTATTTTCTTGCGTGTTTGTTTGGATTCTGGTAACAGTCTCATCCTTAATGCTGCAGCTGTACTAATCACAGCCGAACTCTCTTTCATGGTGGGATTTCAGAGTGCTACCGAATCAAGTTTTCGTTGACACTGCAGTCTGTATGAAATATCCGCGACCCACGGCTTGTGGGTTCATTCAAGCATCTGTTCCCACGCCTGTCCACTGGGATGTTCTCTTTAACAAGTTTACGACCCACAATTCTGATACTGCTGGTCGTCTCTTTGTAGTAATCCGACTAAACTCAGAGCAGTTCGAAGATCCACTTACAGGACTGGAGACATACAACGCTAAATGCGTGCGTTTAACCAGCAAATGGCTCCTTACATAGTTCTTGGAAATGTCAGCAAAGAAAGAATCTCAGGATAAATGTACTAAGGTATAACAAACGCACTGCTAGCCACTGAAATTATAGCATCATGAAGACGGCATGCAACAAACGTCAACTTCGAATACAGTGTTCAGCATGCCTGGATAGGCAAATGATTAGCATTGCAGCGCAGCCTCTCAAAGTACGTAAATTTGACACCATTACGTAGCAGGTTTCTCATTCAGAAACCACATTAGAATGTTGTTTGTGAGAAAATCGTGGTATGCATCGTGTAAGATGGAGAAACGTTTACCGTACGTGCGTCGGGATTCGGCAGAGGCAGGGTCGTGGTACCGCTCGACTACTACGGTCGCAGGTTAGAATCCTACCTCGGGCATGGATGTGTGTGATGTCCTTAGGTTAGTTAGGTTTAAGTAGTTCTAAGTTCTAGGGGACTGATGACCACAGACGTTAAGTCCCATATTGCTCAGAACCATTTGAACCATTTGAACCAGGGTCGTGGTAAATAGTGATTTCGGTTTATCATTCCACATTATTGCTGTTCGCGTTGGTCAGGACTCCACGATTAACATGCGAACATGGAACCTTTGAGTTCAGGGGGGCAATGCTCAGCGTAATGCAATATCTTCACTGCCGCACGCATATAACGCGCGAGAGGATAGGAATATTGTCCGCTCGGTCCTGCAGGACCGTACAGCCACGCCATGTAATTTGGGTCAGGAACCTGGCTCGTTTCCAGCACGTCAAGTATCCACGCGGACGAGCCTCGGTTTTGCGTACAGCATTACGATAGACGTATCCATGTGTGAAGGCTCCGAGTATAGCGAACGTTGCCATATTGCATTCGTCATTGTCGTGCGGATCCAGCAGCTGGCTTGTTAGTATAGTTCGCCACTGGGTACATAAGACGATCAGCTCTGGTTCGTGTAGCCGGTAATTTGAACAGGAGGAGTTACATTTCTGACGTGTTAAGGCCGTTGGCTACGCCCTGACAGAGAAGTCTCCGTGATATTATCTTTCAAGATACCGCAAGACGGCATGTTGTCCGTACTGCCCTACCCTACCACGACACAGTGGGTGTTCGACTATTACCCTGTCAACGCGTTCTTCAGATCAGTTACCCATTGAAAACATTTGGTTATGATTTGCCGAGAGACTGCCACGCCACTATCCGCCAGCCACTACAATTTCTAAATTCTGATACAGAGTTGAAGCAGCATTGAATGACGTACCGTAAATCTCTTTCGTGCTCACTTGGACCTGATGCTCAGCTCAGCTGGTTTAGAGCCGTTATTGCTGCTGGAGCTGGCAGCTTTGTGTCCCATATATTCCCCCAAATCACCTACAAACTTGATCATCTGTTCTTCCTACTGTACTGTATACACAAAAAGAGTGAAATTTCGTTCTTTGCTTGCTGTCTATCCTTGTGTTACGGTTTTAATGACTAGCAATGTAGAGCTTGAGGATTTCTGTCTTGAGGAAATCACAGTTTTTTGCTTTTTATATTCACCCATATACGTTTCGGTGTTGTTACACCATCAGCTGTGGAGTTTTCTTTATTCTGCTGTAAAATAATACGTAAATGTTGGATGACAATACATACTATTTGGTAAGCACACCGAGCAGATTATTTGTTATCACTATAAGACATAATCTCTAACACCGTGTAATATCGTTTGTAGGCTTAGAAACAGGCTCTATTCACTGAAGAACAGAGCGCACATGTAGCTTCAGGTATGCCATACTCAGGTGAAGCCACTCATTTATGATTAGATCTGTAGAGCTACCAAATTACAGGGAAGTTGATTGTTATGTTTCTTCCACTACTCCAAATATTCTCAGTCATTTACTATTAGATTTATATCGGCTGATTCTCCGTACACGAGGTAAGACGGAGTACCTGAGTGTTCGTCAAACCAGGAACGCATCCAAAGAGCCCTGTCCACATGGCTTGCTATCTTCGAAGACGGGAATGTCTATACCATATTTATAATGAAGATGTGGAAGAAAAGACAATATTTGACCACAGAGAATTTTGAAATAAATATCGTTGTTCATGTTCGCGATAAACTAAATTAGTGAGCGTAAGTCACGGTGTAGAAAACAATTCCAAATTATCATAGAGCCACATCCAGCCTGAACTATATTTGCACTCTGCGACTTAAACAGTTCACTGGTCTGTCGGTGGACATGATGCCTTGCATCGACGTACCATGCTACACCCCTCCAGTCAGTTACTGTCCAGTTTCTGTATTACTCGGCCAATGAACACGACCAGCTTTAATGTACCGCTGCGAACTGTTAATTTTTGCTAGGTACCTACTGACACTAACTGTATATGGCGGGCCGCTTGAATTTCCTTGCGCAGCAGGATAATTGGCTCACAATGTGAATTGCAAGCAATTCCCTTCGAAATGATGGACATGAATTCACCGACAGCAGCAATTCCCATTTGTCATTGACATAGTGTGACAGTAGTCTTCCGTTACTGACGATTGGGATCTGCGTTAAGTCCACGATTCTTACGCTGTCTTACATGATTCCGATTGTTACACCATTCCTTGTAGACGCTTTGAACTCTCCACGATGATACACCAATAGCTCAACCAACTTCATTCACAGCATGGTTATGGGCACTTCCAAACGCTGTAGTTGGCTTTTACCATTCCGTCACGTCCCGACGTCGAACTATTCTACGGCCCTGATTCCGCACAACCGACTGGTTCATACACAGCACTTCACCACCGTGATTTATGGTGGAGAGTGTTGTATTCACCATACACGTTTCGCGCCCTACCCCAAGATGGCAGGAAGCGAAACCCCTACTACAGAAAGTAGTTGCTGTATTGAGGTGACATGCTAGAACGCAGCAACTGTCTTGGCACGAGACAAAATTGGACTACAGCAAAAATAATGTTGGTAAAAAAAATTACAACTAACAATCGTTTATTAAAAAGTGTATAACAAGCACTCTGCTTCAGTTTGATGCTGATGAGGGTGTGCGACCGATGATAAAGTTCTGAACACTGGTCTAAATATAGCTTGGTGAACGAAGAATAACTGATGTACACTACAAAATATATTGTACGGACATCCAATACCTTAGTGACAAGGGAATTACACTACTAGTCATTAAAATTGCTACACCAAGAAGAAATGCAGATGACAAACGGGTATTCATTGGACAAATATATTATACTAGAACTGACATGTGATTACATTTTCACTCAATTTGGGTGCATAGATCCTGAGAAATCAGTACGCAGAACAACCACCTCTGGCCGTAATAACGGCCTTGCTACGCCTGGGCATTGCGTCAAACAGAGCTTGGATAGCGTGTACAGGTACAAATGCCCATGCAGCTTCAACACGATACCGCAGTTCATCAAGAGTAGTGGCTGGCATATTGTGACGAGCCAGTTGCTCGGCTACCGTTGACCAGACGTTTTCAGTTGGTGAGAGATCTGGAGAATGTGCTGGCCAGGGCAGCAGTCGAACATTTTCTGTATCCAGAAAGACCCGTATAGGACCTGCAACATGAGGTCGTGCATTATCCTGCTGAAATGTAGGGTTTCGCAGGGATCGAATGAAGGGTACAGCCACGGGTCATAACACATGTGAAATGTAACGTCCACTGTTCAAAGTGCCGTCAATGCGAACAAGAGGTGAGCGAGACGTGTAACCAATGGCACCCCATACCATCACGCCGGGTGATATGACAGTATGGCGATGACGAATACACGCTTCTAATGTGCGTTCACCGCGATGTCGACAAACACGGATGCGACCATGATGCTGTAAACAGAACCTGGATTCATCCGAAAAAATGACATTTTGCCATTCTTGCACCCAGGTTGGTCGTTGAGTACACCATCGCAGTCGCTCCTGTCTGTGATGCAGCGTCAAGGGTAACCGCAGCCATGGTCTCCGAGCTGACAGTCCATGCTGCTGCAAACGTCGTCGAACTGTTCGTGCAGATGGTTGTTGTCTTGCAAACGTCCCCATCTGTTGACTCAGGGATCGAGACGTGGCTACACGATCAGTTACAGCCATGCGGATAAGATGCCTGTCATTTCGACTGCTAGTGATGCGAGGCCGTTGGGATACAGCACGGAGTTCCATATTATCCTCCTGAACCCACCGATTCCATATTCTGCTAACAGTCATTGGATCTCGACCAACGCGAGCAGCAATATCGCGATATGATAAACCGCAATCGCGATAGGCTACAATCCGACCTTTATCAAGGCGTAAACGTGATGGTACGGATTTCTCCTCCTTGCACGAGGCATCACAACAACGTTTCACCAGGCAACGCCTGTCAACTGCTGTTTGTGTATGAGAAATCGGCTGGAAACTTACCTCATCTCAGCACGTTGTAGGTGTCGCCACCGGCGCCAACCTTGTGTGAATGCTCTGAAAAGCTAATCATTTGCATATCACAACATATTCTTCCTGACGGCTAAATTTCGCGTTTTTAGCACGTCATCTTCGTGGTGTAATATTTTTAATGGCCAATAGTGTAATAATAGTTCCAGTCTGGCTCCGTTGGCTGTGACAGTATACACGGGGGTCAGAAACACTATACAAAGCTCTTAAAGGTGTTTCAGGGTAGGTTGTGCTGAGAAATAATTGATCAGGAGAAAATTTGATAGGTTGCGCCGTTTCCGAGTTGATCAGCATTAAGTTTAGCCAATCAGGCTATCGAACGCGCACATCCAAGGGGCACGGCAGCGACGGTGTCGCCAAACGTTGTTTCCTCAAATGAAAAAAAAGAGCGATACACAAATTGGACATTGGACAGTAGTAATGATCGAAACCGAGCCAAACGCTGAATAGTCTGGTGTGCTATCATCTACACTATAAGAACAACTGACATTAATTGTATCTGGCGGGCCGCTTGAAATTGCGCGCTAACTTCATTGCTAATTAAATCTGAACTGGCGCAACGTATCGATTTTTTTTTGTTGACAGTTAGTTCTCAGGATAACCTATCCTGAAACCCCCTATAAGCTTTTCATACTGTTTCTGTCCACCCTGTATAAATCCAGGCTCTATTAATAACGCACTTGGCGACACTTAGCTTATACTGCGACAGGGTGCAATGGCTGCAGCAACTGACGGGAACAGCGACAATTGGCAACTGGTCGGATGAAACTGTGCCTCCGGTTTTATCCGCTGTTGGCGGATGGAGGTTTGCGAAGTATTTATCGGGTGAGAGGTCGAAGCAGGATATAGTCCCTGCTATCAGCACACTCTGTGGTGTCAGAGTATATGGTCCCTGTTATTTGCGCCATCAATGTGACACTTGGTTGTAGCTATGTGGCGCTACACTTTAAATTGGCCCAACACGTGTCGTTCTCTGTTTACAGACTGCTGCAGAAATGTTGCGACAAACTTAGAAGGGTTGTAGAGGGTGTCTTTGAGGAACAAATTGATTATAGGAACTCACACCCAAAAACGTCATACAGCGACGCTGCAGAGTGTAGAATTTATAGGCGCTGGCGCCTGCTACCGGACCACTCCTTTCGCAAAAAAACGTGACTTGTACGCTGATGGACCGTAGGTGGGACGTCTCCAAATGTTGCTTGTTATTTAGTGATCGTGACTGATTTCCACGATCGCCAGTGTAGAAGACGAAGCTGTCTGCTGCGTACAAAGGTCTTGTCTCCTATGAATACAATGCTCTGTTGCCTCGGTGGATGACGGTTTAGACACAGGTTTCCATTTGCAGTTGATTTTTCTCCTCTATACCGAAAAGCATTGGAGATTTTAGAGAGCTCCAGGAGAAAAATGAAGTGCGGATAGAAACCCGTGTCCAAAACGGTAATTCGTCGAGGCAAAGGACTATCGCATTCACAGCAGACAAGGCCTGTCTACGCTGCAGCTAGATTCATCTTCTCCATTGGTCATCGTGACAAACAATCGCGATCACTGAATAACACGTTCCACCTGTGGCCTGTCAGCGCGCAAAGTCACGTTTGCTGCCGAAGGGGTGGCCTAGTCGCAGGCGCTAGCGCCTGTAACTACGATGTTCTGTAGGTACGTTGAATGACTTGTCTGCCCGCCGTTGTGGCCAAGCAGTTCAAGGCGCATCAGTCTGGATCCGCGCTGCTGCTAAGATCGCAGGTTCGAATCCTGCCTGAGGCATGGATGAGTGTGATGTCCTTAGATTAGTTAGGTTTAAGTAGTTCTAAGTCCAGGAGACTGATGACCTCAGATGTTAAGTCCCATAGTGCTCAGAGCCATTATAACTATTTTTTGACTTTTCTGGACACGGGTTCCTATCCTCGATTTGTTCCTCAAGACACGCTCTACAGCCTATATAAGTTTGTGGCAACACTTCTGAGACACCCTGTATGTAGCTGAGTACTGTAACTGATGACAGACAACAGAAGTTGACCATCATAGCATCTAGAGCTTTCTAAAGTTACCAGTTCACTCTTTTAAGGGGATGACTATTGTTTTGTGGAATAAGTTTTTGTTACATTACCATTCAGTAACTGGAGGTATCAAATGCTGATGAAATAAATAAATTATAAAGCAACATAATATAAAGAGAAAGTAAAATTAGCGTTAGGACGAGGTGAGGGGTTTAGAGAGGGGGGTGGAGGCAAATCTGCTTTTAATCGTGGTATCTGTTCTACGTGGTTCATAATGGATTACCTGCCGAAACTGTCAGTAGCAGTAGCCACCTATGGAATAATGTAACCTTTCAGACATTGCTCCATCACAGACACGAGGCACTGAGCGACATTCCTTTAAGCTGGTCTGCTCGATACGTGAAGCACAGATGGGATCGTGTAGCAGGAGAAGACGGAGAAGGAAGCGCGATTCAAGTGCAAGGTCGTCCGGCCGGCGATGGGCGCATTGGTGGTTCTGGCAGAGGCCACGCGTGCACTGGCCAGCCTTGTGCGACTCGAGGCGCCCCGGTTCACTTTCTCCGGCGGCAAGGATAAGCGCTCGGCTGCCGGCTGCCCGTTGATAAGCCCTCAGTGTGCACTGCAGCCCCGCGCCGCCCGCGCCCGCCGGCTCTCAGGTAAGCACGTGGCCGCTCGCCAGCGTGTGCCGCTTCATGTAACGCACAGCTTGCCCAAAATTTATTTTCGCTGTTGGATTTACTTGTCACACCTAACGCCATTTTGCTAGGCCCATCGAATACCGTCTTTTGGAGCAACTATTGTATTACGCGAATGGCGTCAATGAATTAGCCCTTTCGATTTCTTCATCACGATGAGAGATTGTCTGTGCGATTCCCTCACGATTGGCAGTGATCTCGTAAGAAGGAGGAAGGTGATCGAAGAAAAGTTTTTAAAAACCTTAGCCAAGTTGAGAGGCGTGTTTTTACTGTTATTTTTTTATCCAATTTTGATAACAAATGTACACAGTCACAAGCTTGTATAATCTTACATCTCCACGGCTATCGACTACTTCATCCAATGTGTGGTGAATGTCCATTATCGGTCTTTGGTGCATTCGAAGAGGTCTGCTAGCAAATCAGCAACGATATGATGGACTGACTGTAAGGACCACAGTCACAGTCTGCAGGAGCAACCTTCCCCACTTGTGCAGTAGATCCCCACATCGGCTTTGCCTGGTTCGAATCTGGTTCATGATCCCCCACTGACATCTGGGGAGATCGAATTCAAGTATCCACAGGAAAGGATATTAACTAGACGTTTGTTTGCTTCTGCTCTAGAGCTACAGCTATCTTTTTGGCCACAATGTCTCGCAATATTTCTTTTCTGCTATATGGCCTGAGCTGTTCCACTGTAGCGTATTACTTTCCTCTGTAGGGAACAGATTCCTTGAAGGAAAAGCGGCTGTACGGAATCGGCTGTATTAAAACAAGCAAATGTATTAAGAATCTTTTTTTTAAGTGGGATGGTAGTATGTAAACAACATGCCGGCCACCTCCGTAGCTCAGTGATCAGGGTGTCTGGCTGCTGTGCAGAGGACCCAGATTCGATTGCTGGCACTGCCAGGGATTTTTCCACGGTGGCAAGACTGGAAGAAGGTTCAGTCAGCCTCGTGGTGCCAGCTGAGGAGCTACTTGGGTCAGAAGTAGCGGCTTCAGTTTCGCAAAAGCCGACAACGGCCGGGAGAGTGGAGTGCTAACCCCACTGCCCTCCATATTCCGTCCATATCACATCCAATGACGAAATTGTCCGAGCGTGATACGGTTGTCGGTCGGTCCCTATTGACCCACCAAAGCCAGAAGGCAGAACTTGGTTGTTTTGCTTAAGCTATAGAGCAGTACCTCTCACAGCGTTTGGCAGGGTACAGGATAAATACTTTAGAATTAATTATTCCGTGTGGCCCCCTGAATGGAGTTGCATGATACTTCAGAAATGTTCGTTGCGCAGTCGAATGAAGTATTGCTGTCGTCGTAAACGAGGCTAAGTTGCCCCACGTGATGCCGGCAGGTAGCCTCCATTGTTCGATGCCTCTTCCGGCCGGATATCGCTGACTTACTGAGCAGTGGATTCTCGGCACACGGCTTCTCAATGCGCTACGTGCTCGCTAATTAATGCGTCTGCTGGAGAGTGATCCTATCGGCAGATCAACGACGAGCATGTAAGTGAGAGACTTCCAGCACTCATTAGAAGTCCTAACGATTGTTATGTTCAACCTGACATAGAAAGAGATGTGAAATATTTGAGTAACTTAAATCGAAATATAGGTTCTGACTATAATACAGAGGACGAATCATACGACGTTAATCACGGGGGAATAGCAGGCATAATTAGCCAAAACATTTAATATGCAGTTTTCACTCTGATAAACAGTTTTCTCGACAATTCTGAAGTGATCAATATCTTACCAAGATAGAGATCTACCAGAGGAGAAGGTACACATAATTTTCAGCTTTCTGAAAGCACAATTTGTACACAATCCAAGATGGCGACGCGGTTGAAAACATGGATTATAGCCGTTACGCTCAAACTCGGTTCGCATTAACCTTTCGGCAGAGGGAGGCGCTGTTTTCCGTAGAAGGGTCCGTTTGGAGCCTCTTCAGAACGACCAACGAGAAAGCTCCAGGAGCCGCCCACGCTACTCATCTGACGGCCGCTGGACGGACAGCGCTGCCTCTCCAGACAGTTTGACAATGTAGGACTATTTTTCTCCAGTGTAGCAACACTAGTGTGCTGTGCCCGAGGTGATAAAACCAGGAGACGGGGACCATTCAGCAGAAGCTCCTAGTCCTGATCGGTCGGTTACAATTTATCGGAAGATGGGCATGCCGGTCGGAAGCCATTTCAGACACAACACATGTGGCGATAATTACATTGAAGCCAGACGTGTTCAGTAAGCACGTTAATAGGATACAGTTGCACTCCAGGATGGCGGTAAGGTCGACCACACGCTCTCGTTTCCGGACGTGCGGTCGGTCCGCCGACTGCCGTACTATGCACTTATGGTAAGCGTATCTCATGTATGATGATTACTTGTATATCATCCTTCTAAATACTGCGTGCGTTTTTCTCTAAAGGCTGGACTAACTTACCCTTTTATTTACTCCTGTAATTGTAAGTATGTCATTATATTAATTAATTGCTCGTCGAAGCCTGATTTGTGACTGTATTTTATTTCACCGGACTGTATCCGGTCTTACCCGTCATCAACGGTATTTGTATTACACAAAAGACATAAATTTCTTATAGTAAGTTACGTACAGTGAATATTGTAGAGTTTTATGTCTCTGCGATTTTTCAGGTCATTGTAATTCGACTTGCCTTATTTGTAATGTTCTCTAGCGTTCCCCAGTGACAAAATTTCGTAATGTTCATGTAATAATACGTTTATGTGATTTATATATGCATATATGCGATCAGCATATACAACAGTTGTCAATGACAACTGAATATATTTCTTAAAAAATTCCTTATTTTGATCACGTATATGTATAGATAAATCATGTAATAGTTTTATTACATGAACATTAAGAGATATTGTCGTTGGGATACGCTGGAGAACGTTACATATAAGGCAAGTCGAATTACAATGAACTGAAAAATCACACATACATAAAAATCTACGAGTACAACATACGCTGTAACTAACTTCTTATAATAAATATCTGTCTTTTGTGTAATACAGATACAGGTGATGATGGGCAACTCCCGAAACTAGTCTGGTGAAACAAAATACTACCACAAAGCAGCCTTTTTGTCGAACAGTCAGTTAATAAATGACATATTTACTATTTCTACAAGTTTCAGAGCACCAAACGTACAAGACTTCTGTAATTCATGCACCAGTTTTCTGTGATGGAGTGTTTATTTTTTAAATTGTTATTGGAGTAATATAATGATTTTAATTCAATTTGCAGTATCTCATTTACTTCTCAAACCCTTATCCTTCCCACAAATAATCTTAATCACGCCGCAACTAAAACACTTGTTTTCGTTTGAGAGGTCTAATGCTAACGGTCATGCTGCAAGTACACTTTGGATCGATCGTACTTCATTTTTCCCTTAAATAATATCGTCATGAGGAGTGATAGTTTCATCTAAGCTTTCACGAGCCTGGACCTTCTCGAGCATTTACTACATCTGCACAGGCGCTGCACACGACCTCCAATACATCATAACAATCACCATTTGAATATGCAGACTTTTTATTTCTCCAGACTCCTATCTTCTGTACATTCTGGGATATCACTTTTCCTCCGTTTTGTGACATTAGTCAGAAGTAATACGTAGTTACGTCAACGTTAGAAAGTGTAACGGCTCATTCAGACTCCTTCCTACATGACAGTTTGTTGGTGATTTCCTTCCCCCCAACAATTCATTTCATTTCAGCTGAGTGACTGAAAAAAAAACTGCAAGTGGTTTCTATCGGTTGCTAAGCATCACATGTCTTCTTGTGCCAGAAACGTGGTACAAGTCCAGGGATGATCTCAATTACAAACCAGAGCATGTGCTGTCCTGATAAACATTCTAAAAGCAGTTGTCTCTAAATAGTTGTGGGGTGGGTAGGTATCGATTGTTTGATTAAAGTTTAAGATGTTCAGTTTCAACGTTATTAGCACCCAGTGCGTATCAAGGAAGGAAAGTTGGTGGACAAAGAGTTGGTGATCACCATGCCGAAAGATTTATGTGGAGGGATTTATTGCTGTGCAGCTAAAATAGGCATCACAGAATAAGGTGGCCATTACATCACCGTGGGCACGTATATTTATGCAATATCCATTACAAGGTGGTAAATAATATACGCTGGCTCCGTCAAGCTGAGTTTTATCGATAGCAGAGCGTAAATGTGGCATGGAATTCCCGATGACTTAATCATTGGACCAGTTTTGTTGAAAGAATATAACTAGCCATACTTACTCCAATTTACTCAAAGTAAATATGCTAGGAGTCGTAATTCGAAGGCTATTTTTTTTCAGCGAAATTAAAACTGCAGTGAAAATCCTGTGAAGTTTGGCACAGATGTGTTCCATACTGTCTTTAATATGCCCGTATATCTCGTCACGTTGCATTTTTCTGTTCTGAACGCATGTGAGAGCACGTGAGATACCTTTATCAATAGTGTATTCTGCCAGGTGTGAAGTGCTTGCTCAGGGTTTTTGCCTGATTTCAGCAGGCCACATAACGTAACTGTCAAGCGTTTCCTTTTTCATGGCAATTCTCCGCTGCACACTACAGGTGCAACGAAGACATCCCTTCAGCTTTTACGATGGGAAGTGTTTGATCACCCATCATACAGCACAGACTTGGCTCCCTCCGATTTTCATCGCCTCACTCACAAGAACCGCAGATAACGAGCTGTACACCAGTTAGGGAATTGATGATAGTCACAGGTGGTTGCCACCTATGTCGAGGGCATTGGAAAGTTGCCACCACGCTATGACAGATGTCTAAGTCGGGGTGGCGACTATGTAGATGAGTAGTTGTAATGTGTAGCTAATCTTGAAGCCTGCAGCCACACTTATGCAGAAGAATATCTGTTCTTCGTACTCTGCATACTCGGTTATAGGCGTGCATTTGTGTCGATGGAAATCATATTGAGGATTAATCTGACAATAAGTCATTTGCACTGTTTCAATTATTTTTCATTCATACTGTAATTTTTCCTGTTACTTTTAACGTATAGTACATGGGACTTGAAATTAGCTCGAAAATAACACACTGTTCAAAGCTGTTATACAGGAATAAAATGCATAGTTATGTTAGAGAAACTGAAGTGTCTCGTGCATTTGTTTACACAAACCATAACATTTATTGGCTCAAATAATACGTGACATTCGATAATAATTCAGTAATAAATAAAATGCCATTGCTTATTCTAATAACTGCTCTCTAAACTGCATTTTCTCCAAATGAGAGAGCAGCGACTTGCACAACTATGACTTGGAACCCTCCATTTGCTCAGCGTGTGCATGAAACACGTCATGTGGTCCATAATCTCTAAGCAGAAAAATATCTGGAAGTTCTTCACTCCGTAAGGTGTAAACTAGTCCTGAAATAGACAAAGTAGGGCGTTGATTTCAGAGAACCAAGAATTCGCTACAACCTTTCACGTCATTGAGTATTATAAGCCACAGGTTTCATGCGTTTGTCCGTATTATAAAATCGCTTTATGCGTTTAAAGTAAAGTGCACCAAGATGTCCTACATTGATTCACTGACATGGTAAAAACAACTTACCAACGACTTTTCATGTCAAGATTTTCAGTGTCATTGATATTTTGACAAAAACATATTGCAGGATTTCATTAATAGCTGCCATGAGGACGAAGTTTCTGTTAGTTTTGAATTTCATCCGCTCTTCTCTGTCACAAACAAGAACGCAACGCGTCATAGCCGACCGGCTTCAGGCAGAGCTGTAATCAGCGATGTTTAGATCTTCATCAGAGGAGATACAGCGTTCTGTCGCATGTCTTGGAACTTTTATTTACAAAATTACTTGCAAAAAATTTATTGCAAACTTTAATAAACGTACAGCCTTGTACTCTCCTGTCAAAGAGTTTTACAGTGCCAGTAAAAAGCTCATCTTCCTTTAAAAATATTATAGTTGCTTCAGTAACTCCGTACAAAAGGTGATACGAGCGTTCCCAATACTGGAAATTATTTTCCACTTTGCGTGCTATAATTTGCGGGAAATTTTAGTACGAAATATAGATTCGTTTAAAAAATACGAGGGCGTGCTGAAAAGTAATGCCTCCGCATTTTTGTTCTAAAAATCTTAAAGCTTTTTAAGTAAAACGAACATTATTAACATTCTACATCTTTAATCTCCATGTCTACATATTTGCAAACGCCTGCAGCTAGAGAGCTCCGAACTGAAACCTGAAACACGGCATATGTAATGTAACAATGTCAGTGTGTGGGATACAGTGCGTTGTAATCGAGTTTCGATTTCGAAGAGTTCGTTCATACTTCCTTCAGCAGGATAATGCCAGACCACACAAAAGTGCTGCGACATCTGCAACAGTCCGACGCATTGGGTTCCTTGTCACTGTCATCGATAATCCTCCATAAAGTCCCGACTTGGCCCCATCTGATTTTCATCCGTTTCCAAAAGTTAAAGAACACAAACGAGCACTTCACTTTCATAGTGATGAAGGAGTGCAAACAGAGGTGCGGTTGTGACTCCGTCAATAAAGGCAATTAATCTACGCTGACAGTGTCATCAAACTGGTCTCTCGTTGAGAGAAATGTGTTTGTCGAAAATGGTTCAAATGGCTCTGAGCACTATGGGACTTAACTTCTGAGGTCATCAGTCCCCTAGAACTTAGAATTACTTAAACCTAACTAACCTAAGGACATCACACACATCCATGCCCGAGGCTGGATTCGAACCTGCGACCGTAGTGGTCGCGCGGTTCCAGACTGTAGCGCCTAGAACCGCTCGGCCACTACGGCCGGCAATGTTTTTGTCGCCAGGTTGACTATAATAGGAAATAAATATGTAGACAGGAAGAATAAAGATGTTGAATGTTAATACCGTCTGTTTTATTTAAAAACCCTTAAGAGTTTTCACATTAAAAATTCGAAGGCACTACTTTTCAGCACACCCTCGTGTAAAATACTAGAGGCGTCGATGTTGTCTAGCACACCCTGTATAAGTTTCAGTGTTATGGTGACACTTAGCAATTATATTTTCACTCAAATACTTTATGTTTTTGACTAAAATTGAAAGATGTTGTGATGCAGTGCTAGTTGTAGTTTTTAAGTACTATTTATCCTACCTTTTTTCTAATACAAGTAGGAAAAAGATTTTGTTAGTGGATTGCCTTCACATTGCTGAAGTTTGACTTCTGTTCCTCGGGTTTCTAAATACAGTCGCATGCCAGACCATTCTCATCACACCCTTAGTAATAGCTAATTGATTCAAAATTCTCATTCAAAGCAGCTGAAATTAGTTGTGACATGAATTTCAAATGTTCTTCCACGGACTTGTGTATGTATTTCGTGTTCAGATTGGGCCTCGAATGAGGGACTTCTTAGTTGACATGTGACTTTCTCGACCGTTATTATATCGGCACGCATGAAAAAGTCACTCCAACATCGAGTAATTCTAGTACCTACATATCCTGAAATGGCTACACTTCTATCAGGACTCCTGCGACATCCTCTAAACGATCACGTGATCTGTGGCAATAGGTCAAATACTGGTAGAAAGTGCATTACTGACCCCCCTCTGTCACGATATCCTCTAAATCCGGAGCTCTCCCATCCCGCCTATCCATCACTACAGTGCTTAGTGCGAAGATATTATTTTACTCATAATGGCTTGAGAATACTGCCGCTCTTTCCAGAAATACCACGGAAAAATTAAGCTGCAACCAGCCACACGTTCAAAATGGCTCTGAGCACTATGGGACTTAACATCTATGGTCATCAGTCCCCTAGAACTTAGAACTACTTAAACCTAACTAACCTAAGGACATCACACAACACTCAGTCCACCCACATGTTTTGAATTCACTCTGACTACGAAAGGACTTCAAAAAGTAAGTTACACACTATAATGGTAGGCCAAGTAACTTTTGTTAACTTGTGCACTACACTTCAAAGTGACACAGATGCATGACACTATTTGTCAACAATGTCACCGTATTTCTGCAAACCAAGGTCGGAATGTTTTACCATCGTTCAGTTTTTCTGCGGTACATATCAGCTCCTCGGCCATATAGCTATTCCAGAACAGCTTTGTGGACATCTTCATCGTTACAAAATCTTCTTCTCCTCAGATGTTCTTTCAGCGTACCGAAAAGATGGAAATCACATGGTGCAAGATCTGTACTTCCTGATTAGGATCACCCCTTATGTACGGTGTAGGTCATACTGTTGGCATAATTTCAGTACGGGTGGATGCGGCATTACATTTGGCCCATATATGAACATAATTTCATGGTGAGTCTGGGTGTAATTTAGACGTTTTGCCTACTGGGGTTGTACTGTCCCGCGTAATTCAGCTTTTGGAGTACGTTTTCAGTTGCCACGTCATTTCACTCCCACTCCGTGATGCACCTGTTATCCGTACTGCAGCAGAACTGTATCTGTAGGAAATCCAGAGCATGTACTCTCTTCTGACAAAAGGCTACGATTGTTGTGCAATGGTCTTAGCGTATGCTTACGTGTGTAAGTTACTTTTCGAAGTCCCTGTGTAGTTTCCTATGTTTCCTATGAAGCCCTTATGTAGGGCATAGTGCCTAGCTCCATAGCCAGACATCAGCGAAGATTTCTCATAGATATTTCAAATTTTCACCCTACAATGTTAGAGAATATTCTTAATTATGTGGTTTACAAAAGCTTTCATATTATATGCTAGGTCTGTTATTGAGGAAAATTTTTACTTTATACATCAGAACGCAGAGGTCTGGTTCATTGCATGTCAGATATCAATAAAGCAGACACTGGAGGTGAAGTGTCGTACAGTTCATGCTGGATTTGACTGTTTTCTCGTGACAAAGAAATAAGCAAACATTTGGTCATGATACAAATCAGAAGGCGATGGAAACGGAAACCGCCAATGGGATTTTAACACCAATACCGCCCATACTGCCGCATGAAGCAACCTCCAGGGCCCACCATCATGCCCTAAGTACTCGTACGCCCCATCTAAGAATGAGACTAAAACGGCTCAAAAACTACTTCACGGAAATGAAGCAGTATAGTATTTTATAGCTAGCTGTTCACTATGGATGAAAATGAGAGCGCTAGTTTCGAGATACTAGAGGAGATCTCGACGTATTTCTCATAAAGTAGTCCTCGTGGGGTTCTCGAGAATGTAAACACGCTCCTGATATGACGATTCCATGGCTCTCTGAGAGTTAGTGGACGACAACAGGTACGGAATCCTGCGGATTCAGCCTGTAGGTGGACGGAGGTGTGGCCTTCTTTAAACAGCGAATAGCATATGTGATTTCTAGTAGGCCTGCAACGCTAAATAACACACGAGAAAAATTCAGTCATTTCACTGGAACTGTATCATTCGCCTCGAGTGAGACTAAGAGAGATGCACTGAATTCTAAATGCTAATGTGGAAAAAATGAAATGAGCGTATGGCATTGTTGGCCAGCCATCTGGGGGAGCTCAGCAGCTAGGTGCAAGTCTTATTGCTCTCGACGCCACATTGGGCGACTTGCGTGCCGGTGATGAGGATAAAATGATAATGAGGACAACACAACACCCAGTCCACGACTGGAGAAAATCTTCAACCCGGACGGGAATCGAACCTGGGCCGGCTTGCGTGGTAGGCAAGCACGTTACCACCCAGCTAAGAAGGCGTACAATGCTAATGAAAAGTTTCGTATTGAGCAGTTATATATAACCACTCGCTTGTGAAAGATTCTTACCTAACGACTGGAAAGCTGCACTGATCACACTAACATACAATAAAGGCAACAGACGTAATCCGACGCATTACAGACCCGTATCACTGACGCCGATTTCCAGTAGGATTTTGGATGATATACTGTGTTTGAACATTATGAAATACCAGAATGAAATTTTCACTCTGCAGCGGAGTGTGCGCTGATAAGAAACTTCCTGGCAGACTAAAACTGTGTGCCAGACCGAGACTCGAACTTGGGACCTTTGCCTTTCGCGGGTAAGTGCTCTACCAACTGAGCTACCCAAGCACGACTCACGACCCGTTATCACAGCTTTATGCAAGAGAGCTTCTGCAAAGTTTGGAAGGTAGGAGACGAGGTGCTGGCGGAATTAAAGCTGTGAGGACGGGTCGTGAGTCGTGCTTGGGTAGCTCAGTTGGTAGCGCCCTTGCCCGCGAAAGGCAAAGGTCCTGAGTTCGTGTCTGGGTCTGGCACACAGTTTTTATCTGCCAGGAAGTTTCATTATGAAATACCTCCAAGACATCAATCTATTGACACATAGCCAGAACGAATTAAAAAAAAAACTATCGTTTTTGTGAATCACTACTGGTTTTTATTCACAGAGGTAACGAGTGCTATCGACAGGGAATTTGAAATTGATTCCATATTTATAGATTTCTAGAAGGTTTTTGACACCGTTCCTCACAAGTGGCTTCCAATCAAATTGCGTACCCATAGAGTATCGTCGGAGTTGTTGCGGCTGGATCCGTGATTTAATGTCAGAAAGGTCACAGTTCACATAAAATGCCGGAAAGTTATCGAATAACACAGAAGTGATATCCGGCATTCCCCAACATAGTGCAATAAGCCCTCTGATGTTCCTAATCATTGTGAACGATCTAGGAGTCTGGGCAGGTCTCTTAGTTTGCAGACGATGCAATCGTTTACCGTCTAGTAAAGTCATCAGAAGATCAAAACCAATTGCAAAATGATTTACAGAAGATATATGTATGGTCCATTAAGTGGCAATTGACTCGAAACCGTAAGAATTGTGAACAGACCCACATTAGTACTCAAAGTAATCCGTTAAATTTCGGTTTCACTAGAAGACACATAAATTTAAAAGCTGTCAATTCAACTAAATACGTAGGGGTTACAATTACGAACAAGTTAATGGGAAAGATCACATAAAAATGTTGTAGGAAGATAAATCAAAGACTGCGTTTTCTTGGCAGAATACTTAAAAGATGGAACAAATCTACTAAAGAGACTGCCTACATTACGCCTATCCAGCCTCTTCTGGAATGCTGCTGCTCGGTATCCTTACTAGATAGGATTGACAGAAAACATCGCAAAATTTCGAAGGACAGCTTGTCTTAGATTATCGCGAAAAAGGGAAGGCTGTGTCAAGGATGTGATACGCAAGGTAGGATGGCAATCATTTTAACAAATGCATTTTTCGTTCTGGAGAGATTTTTTCACGGAATTTCAATCATAAACATTCCCCTCCGAATTAGAAAATACATTCATGTTCAGAAAAAAAAACAGAACACCTTGAACGATTAGAGATAGGACTTCATATTCACAGAAATGATTAGCGTTTCAGTCACCTCGGTTCAGAATGTGTCCTGTTGCCTAGTAGGCAAAGGGTCCGCCATAGGCCCTGATAATTTGTCCCGTGCGCGATGGCGTCGACGCGTATAAGGCGTATAGCCATTCATGCTGCATTCTCCTGGTTCCAAAGTTCGTCTGTGAAGGTGGACATTGGGACACAGCACAATACCCGGCGTTTCGCCATACCTCACACATTTTCGAGTGGTGACAAGTCTGGTGATCTGGCGGGCCAGGGCAAAAGGCTGACATCCTATGACACCAAGAAGGACGTGTTCGTGCAGCAATAAGTGGTCGAGCATTGTCGTGCTGAAAACTGGAGTCTGAGGTGTTGTGCAGAAAGATATGGTTACAGGTCGCAGGATGTCATTCACATAGGTCACACTGGTTACGTGCCATGGACATGCACCAACTGTGATTTGTGGTTGTACCCAATAGCACCCCAGACCATAAGGCCTTCAGCTGGCGCTGTATGTCTTGCGTGAATGCAGTCACTGAGATGCCGTTCCCCATGTCTGCGGCCATTATTTTCGAACAAACAGAACCTGCATTCGTCCGGAAACACTCTCTGATGCTGTTCCTGTCACCAGTGATGTTGTTCCATACACCGTTGCTGTCTAACATGTTTCTGCACAGCCGGTCGGAGTGGCCGTGCGGTTATAGGCGCTACAGTCTGGAGCCGCGAAACCGCTACAGTCGCAGGTTCGAATGCTGCCTCCGGCATGGATATGTGTGATGTCACTAGGTTAGTTAGGTTTAAGTAGTTCTAAGTTCTGAGGGACTGATGACCTCAGAAGTTGAGTCCCATAGTGCTCAGAGCCATTTGAACCATTTGTTTCTGCACATGCACATGTGCACGATGTATTACACTGTTCCACTGTTGCACCATTGCTGAGGAGGACGCATATCTCTCCTGCAATGCCATTCGGATGAGGTGTCAAAAACAAAAAAATGTGTTCAAATGTGTGTGAAATCTTATGGAACTTAACCGCTAAGGTCATCAGTCCCTAAGCTTACACACTACTCAACCTAAATTATCCTAAAGACAAACACACATCCATCCCCGAGGGAGGGCTCGAACCTCCTCCGGGACCAGCCGCACAGTCCATGACGGCAATGCTCGAGACTGCTCGGCTAATCCGAATGAGGGGTCGATCTTTTCGGCGGGGAAATGGGGGAGGGAAGGGGGGAGTTCTGGGTGGTGCGACGTGATCCATCTCGTCGTGTTCTACGGCCTTCCGTGAACCATTCTGTGCACTCCCATTGCACTGCCGAACACTTCGTCCCACACGAGCTGCAATTTCCAGATGAATGCATTACATTCTCTCATGCCAATAATGCGCCCTCTTTCAGACTCTGGGATCTGAAAGTATCGTTCGCGCATACGACTGCGAAGCATCCTGCGCATCTACTCAAAGTCACACTGATCCATTACCCTTGGTTTATAGCGACAACGAGAGCGCAGGCATATTTTACCAGTAGGTGGTGTTGCACCGCTATATCGATGTTGCCCTTGATCCCGCGGGCCGACATAGTTCAAATGTTAATCATTTCTAGAGAACATACTAATGTACATGTCATGTGAATATGAATGTTCTATCTGCAGTCGTCCAAGGTGTTCTGATTTTTTTATGAACATGAGTGTATTTTGTTGACTCCCATCTACATAGGAAGCAGTGACCATCGTAATAACATAAAAGAAATCACAGCCGGCACGAAAAGATTCAAGTGTTCGTTTTTCTACTGCTATTCGAGAGTGGAAAGGTAGAAAAATAGTCTGAAAATGGTTAAATGAATCCTCCGTTAAGTACTTAACCGCGAATTTCAGAGTAGTCACGCAGATGTAGATATAGATTGCATTTGTAGTGTGTATTGGTGGCACTGGAGGAGAAATCATGGGCTTTAGAATACTTCGCAGATGCTTCAGAAAATAAACAGAGCGATGTCTTATTTGTTCTTGGTATATTAGTTTCTAAAGCCAAAGTATGATGGGTTCAAATGGTTCAAATGGCTCTGAGCACTATGGGACTTAACATCTGTGGTCATCAGTCCCATAGAACTTAGAACTACTTAAACCTAACTAACCTAAGGACATCACACACATCCATGCCCGAGGCAGGACTCGAACCTGCGACCGTAGCAGTCGCGCAGAATATGACGGGCATGATTCGCTGTTTGAAGAACCATAAACTATTTTGGGGGCGTCAGACGTGAACTGGTTTGTCTTCTTTATAGATCTGAACGCCTTCTTCGTTGATATCATTTTGTATGTGCTTTACGGGTAAAACTTTTCGACTGTGACGTCATACTCTATCTGATCAAAAGAGTCGGGACGGCTATTAGCGGATATTAATATGAGGTGTGACCACCCTTCGCCTCTATGGCTGCTTGAAACCGATATAGACTTTTGTTGACTCGGGCGCCGACTGATGCGGTATAGGATTTTCTATTGCCGTTCCAACCATGTTGCTTATATCGTGGCAGCGGAAAAAGCTTTCACAAAACAACAGGACGACCTTTAATTATGTATATTTGTCTACTTTCACACAAAATTTGGGCCAATGGTATTGCCTCTGTGGTAACACCGGTACCCATTAGATCATCGATGTTAAGCACTTCGGGTTGGGATACCACTTGGATGGCGGGTAAAACTTTTCGACTGTGACGTCATACTCTATCTGATCAAAAGTGTCGGGACGGCTATTAGCGGATATTAATATGAGGTGTGCCCACCCCTCGCCTTTATGACTGCTGGAACTCTGCTGTGGACACTTTCAATGAGGTATCTGAAGGTTTGTGGAGAGCGACGTTAGACGCTAGGGTATGGAGCGACGTCTACGTTCCAGCTCATCCCACTCTTGCTGCATTAGGTTGAGGTCTGGACTCTCCTCAAACATTATTGTCCACAGACCGTTGGCTCACAGCTGCTGCTTTATGACAGGGTGCATTCTCACGCTGATACAAACAAGCATCGTCTCCTCTGCTGTACGCAGTACGCAATGCTGTAAGACGTGTTCATATCCTGAATCGCATTAAGGGGACGACAGCCTGACCACAGGCTGATTCATTACTCCAAACCATTTGTTTCCAGTCACCCAATGTCCACCGGCGTTGATCTTCACGTAAACCACCTCAAGCGGCCGGTCGGTGTAGCCGAGCGGTTCTAGGCGCTTCAGTCTGGACGGCGCGACCGCTACGGTAGCAGGTTCGAATCCTGCCTCGGGCATGGATGTGTGTGATGTCCTTAGGTTAGTTAGGTTTAAGTAGTTCTAAGTCTAGGGGACTGATAACCTCAGACGTTAAGTCCCATAGTGCTCAGAGCCATTTGAACCATTTTGAACCACCTCAAGCGTCCCTTAAAATTGACTACAGAAATACATGGCTTGTAAGGAGATTCTCAACATTGCACCCCATTCTTTTGAACTCCCTACACACAATCATTGTGCTGCTGGACTGCTGGTAGCACTTTTGAACTCACTAATGATGCATTGCGCTGATTTCGTGAGATATTTTTTATAAACACCGTCGAAAATGATCGAGAGTCCCTCGCCGTCAGTACATGAGGTGTGCCTGGTGTTGGTTTAGCTATTGGCAGTTCCTTCACGTCCTCACTTCATGATTACAACAACCACAGTCAGCTTCAGAATAGTCGAAATGTCCCTGATGGATTTGTTTCTCAGGTGACACCCAATGCCTAGTCCACGTTCGAAGTCAGTGAGGTCTTCTGACAGATCCATTCTGTCGGGGCCAGTCTCTCGTGTAGATGTAGTAATCAGTTACGTATTACAGGCGGATACTTTCGATCGGTTGGTGTATTTACGGTACCATCCGCCCGTATATGTTGCGGGTTTGGAACTTGTTTAGGAGACGAATCACTGTGTTAACAAGAACGTGTGCCATTGTTTGTTGATGTTGTAGTAGTTATGTTATGTATGTAAATGAAACATTGCATCAGATCAAATAAAATTTTAAGGTGCCATCCATTTTGGAACTGCATCAAACATTCGGGCACTTTGAATTATCGTATATTTCTACTTTCGCTACTTCCTGTGGATAAATTGTCGTGCTGACGTCGAATGGATGTATCAGCAAATTTAAGAATATCATCAATATACAGAAAAGGCTAAAATCCGAAATTGTGGCTTATTGATAAAAGCTTGGCACAGAAAACTTAAAAAATGCCATCGTGTACATCGTGGCATACTAAGCAGTATCGTAAGGAGATTTGTTGTTTTTCCGCGCACGTGCTCTTCGGCAGTTTCTGCTAGGCCGGCAGCTGTAGCCGAGTGGTTCTAGGTGCTTTAGTCCGGAACCGCGCTGCTGCTACATCTACATCTACATCCATACTCCGCAAGTCATCTGACGGTGTGTGGCGGAGGGTACCTTGAGTACCTCTAACGGTTCTCCCTTCTATTCCAGTCTCGTATTGTCCGTGGAAAGAAGGATTGTCGGTATGCCTCTGTGTGGGCTCTAATCTCTGCGATTTTATTCTCATGGTCTCTTCGCTAGAATAGGTCTGATAGTCCATATGCTCTTACTTCGTTCATTAAACGACTGTGGGGAACTCTATCGAGCGCCTTGCAGAAGTCAAGAAACACGGCATCTACCTGGGAACACGTGCCTATGGCCCTCTGAGTCTCGTGGACGAATAGCGCGAGCTGGGTTTCACACGATCGTCTTTTTCGAAACCCATGCTGATTCCTACAGAGTAGATTTCTAGTTTCCAGAAAAGTCATTATACTCTAACATAATACGTGTTCCAAAATTCTACAACTGATCGACGTTACAGATATAGGTCTATAGGTCTGTACATCTGTTCGACGTCCCTTCTTGAAAATGGGGATGACTTGTGCCCTTTTCCAATCCTTTGGAACGCTACCCTCTTCTAGAGACCTACGGTACACCGCTGCAAGAAGGGGGGCAAGTTCCTTCGCGTACTCTGTGTAAAATCGAACTTGTATCCCATTAGGTCCAGCGGTCTTTCCTCTTTTGAGCGATTTTAATTGTTTATCTATCCCTATGTCGTCTATTTCGATATCTACCATTTTGTCCTCTGTGTGACAATCTAGAGAAGGAACTACAGTGCAGTCTTCCTCTGTGAAACAGCTTTGGAAAAAGACATTCAGTATTTTAGCCTTTAGTCTGTCATCCTCTGTTTCAGTACCATTTTGGTCACAGAGTGTATGGACATTTTGTTTTGATCCACCTACCGCTTGACATAAGACCAAAATTTCTTAGGATTTTCTGCCAAGTCAGTACATAGAACTTTACTTTCGAATTCATTGAACGCCTCTCGCATGGCCCTCGTCACATTACATTTTGCTTCGCCTAATTTTTGTTTGTCTGCAAGGCGTTGGCTATGTTTATGTTTGCTGTGAAGTTCCCTTTGCTTCCACAGCAGTTTTATAACTCGGTTGTTGTACCACGGTGGCTCTTTTCCATCCCTTACGATCTTGCTTGGTACATACTCATCCAACGCATATTGTACGATGGTTTTGAACTTTGTCCACTGATCCTCAACACTATCTGTACATAAGACAAAACTTTTGTGTTGAGCCGTCAGGTACTCTGAAATCTGCTTTTTGTCACTTTTGCTAAACAGAAAAATCTTCCTACCTTTTTTAATATTTCTGTTTACGGCTGAAATCATCGATGCAGTAACCGCTTTATGATCGCTGATTCCCTGTTCTGCGTTTCAGATAGTTCGGGTCTGTTTGTCACCAGGTTCGAATCCTACCTCGGGCATGAATTGTTGCGATGCCCTTAGGTTAGTTAGGTTTAAGCAGTTCTAAGTCTAAGGGACTGATGACCTTAGATGTTAAGTCCCATAATGCTTGGAGTCATTTGAACTATTTTTGATTTAGCTAGTTTCGAAGTCTCTACTTCCCCCAGGTATCTGAAAATGGTTTCATAATATAGCTTTTGTTGTCATTTGATTGCTTTTAGTGCAGGATTCTAAGATGTTCCACAAGTTTTCAACGTATGTAAATCAGAAGACTGAAATGTTTTCAATTATTTCGAACTGTTCTAGAGGAACAACATTATAGCGACGTTTCATAATTCTTATTATTACTGCCCTGTTGTAATATAAAATTGTATTCATCTACATCTGTACTTATCAAGTCACCACGAAGTGTATGGTGGAGGGTACTTCACGAATAAGTGTTTCCATTCCAGAATTATTTTTTCCGCATTCACGCTTGTTTTCTTACGGTACATTAACATATCATGCTGTCCATTATTACTTCAATGAAGTGCAACACCCCGATTTGAGTCCAGTTTATTATGCACCCCAAAACACTGACTCACCTCCGTATCTTAAAGTTGGAATTATTTCGCGTATTTGGGCTGTAGCTCTGGATGTGCGAGTTTCAAAATTAAATGTATAGTCCACATCAGCAAATACTTTAATTAAAATCTGAATAACCTACATTCTCACATGATTCCTTACTAATCGTATTTTTACCAGTTATGATTCTGAATGCGAAGTTTAGAACAAACTCAAGTCGTCGAATAATTCATTGGAGAACAAATAAAACATAATTCATTGGACAACGATAAAATTAATTAAATTATGAATACCAATGAAACTGGGTTTAGTTCTATGTCTACATCAACATCTATCTACATCTACGTACGTAGGCCGCAAGCCAGTGTACGGTTCGTTGCGTACCGCTACTAGACACTCCTCTTTCTATTGCAGTCACAAACAGAGCGAGGGAAAACGACTGTCTGTTTGCCTCATTCGAACCTTAATTTCTCTTATCTTATGCTCGTCGTCCATACGCGTGATGTATGTTGGCGACAGTAGGATCATTATACAGTCAGCTTCAGATGACGGTTCTTGGAGTTAGAATTCCTCGAAAAGGGATTCCCATTCAAGTACCCGAAGCATCTCCGTAATATCTCCGTGTTGATCGAACCTACCGTTAGCAAACCTAGCAGCCCACCTCTGAACTGCTTCGATGTCTCCATTTAATCTGCTCTGATCGGCATCTCAAGTACTTTTTAGCATTATTCTGGAATATGTCGCACTAGTTTTCTATATGCGGTCTTCTTTACAGATGAACCACAATTCCCCAAAACTCTCACAATAAATCGAATTCGACCATTCGCCTTCTCCCCTACAATCCTCACATGCTCCATCTATTTCATATCGCTTTGCAACGTTACGCCTAGATATTTAATGGACCTGACTATGTCAAGTGGCACATTACTAATGCTGTATTCGAACATAACGGGATTGTTTTTCCTACTTACATGCATTAACTTACATCTCTATACATTTAGAGCTAGCTGACATTCACTACTCCAATTAGAAATTTTGTCTGAGTCATTTTGTATCCTCCTACAGTCACTCAACGACACACCTTTCAGTACGCCACAGCGCCATCAGAAAACAGTTGCAGACTGTTGCTGCTTCTTATGAAGAAACGTATTTACGTAATAAATTAAGATAGATGTTGCGGCATATCAACCGACAATGCAGCTGTTTAAAGCCGTAAATCGATACGCTTAACTGCAGCGAGCTACTGTTCGTTTTGTCTGCGAAACAACAACGCTCGAGAGCACGACAGACACGTCTAGTTGGGGCGAGGCTTCGAGTCAGACAAACTCCCTCCCGTACTGATCACAGCCAATCTTTCCTACTTTTGTACAATTTACTGTTTTGAAATGCTAACTAACTATATTAATTTCAAATCGTGAGTTTTTGTTGTTCATTTACCGCTGAGAAACATGATCTTGATGACATTTCACATCAAAATGTTCTCAGTCAGGACGCATTCCGGTCAGCATATTAAAATAATGTAATATTACGTGTATACATATTTGTACAGAATGCAACAGAGGAAGAATACACAAATCGTACTTTATAATTCATTTTCACTCGTAAATCTGGATGCTTCTTTTTCTAGAGGTAGTTTCGACGCTCCCAAATTGACACACACCGTAGACCAGGCATAAAGACTTCTGAAATGTGGGGAAATTATACTAATTTTAATACTAACTGGTAGAATTGCGAATTGTAACTACTAGCATTATATGTAATCTGAGTCAATGTCAGTGTAGGGGATTTTAGTGCTCTATAATAAATCCGAACATACTTACACCGTCGCCACAGTTCGATTTGTACAGGAAGATTGTATTTTCGGTGATGCATGTTGCCTTTAAAGAAGCAGAAGTGCGAAATATCTCGCGTCATTCAAATATTTTTCACCTGCATAGTTTCTCAGTGGATCATAGTAACCAACTTTCTGTAGTGTGCAAGCTATGTAGCAGCAATGGCTTCCACTGCAGATGAACATTGGCTAAAAATAAAGCTCAAACGTTCTGGCTTCCATCCAGCTCCGAAAAGGTCATTGTTATGCCTGATCTATTTGTGTGGTACTTGCTTGTTGTCACTCAGGGTCATTTGCGTATGTAGTCCCACTTCTATAGTCATTAATGTGAACAGAACGTTTAAATTTAACTTCTGAAGATTGTGTTAAATGTAATAACAAATTTTACTGGATTCGCCATTTAAGCAGGACTCTCAAAAACAGCTAAGACAAAAATTCAGTAACCGTTGTTAAATGAGAAATTGAAACAGGAATAAAATGAAAAGATAATACACCCACCCGTATTATAACAAGATAACGTCTCACATTCAACTTACATGAATCTCGGTAACATAATACAAACTACACTGCCTCCCTCTACGTCACGCTAATGGGAGTCGGACTATATCTATCAAAAAACGGCGCAAAAGCAACCTCGAATTGCACAGCCGAATAAAAATGGATACATACCAACCAAATAACAACAAATACTGGCATAAAAGTCATTATACCTGAAATTTGATAAAAATTGAGAAGGAAAATTCCTGGCACATAGAGATCTTTTAACAGACAATAGAATACAAACATGCTTATTCGTAATTACAATTTGAGAACGGAAATAATTATAAAATGTAAAATTACAAAGATTAAATAAATAAATGAAAATGCAATAGTTAAAATATGCAGAAAACATCGTTAAAGGCACAATGATAAACACAAAACATGATGGTAAGTTTTTCTGGTGTGGGCCACGGAAGTCGCAATCTAAAGCGACCTATTTTTGTTGTGTAATTGCTTCCAGTCAAAGTCAAAGACCTTGTAAACACAAGTAGACTTCCCGAGGCCGCTGCAGGCGCGCGATATTTTAACCCTCGGCTGGCCTCCATTGTGACGGTAATTGTGTGATAAGTCGAACTAACTATAGGGACACAGATCGAACATTATATATTCATTGGCGCATACATACAGTATTTGATAGTCGTAAGTTCACAGCCTTCACATACCAGTGTACCCGAAGAAAAGTGATGAAGAGGTGTATAGAAAGGAATCAATATTACCTTTCACAGGTACGTGGATATGTTCAGATATTTTATATTACGGACTAACGGTTAGTGCATTTACATTTTCAGAAGGATACGTCACTGACTTTACTTTTTTTAAACAGTAGATGATATTTGACAGTACTGGAGGACCTGAAGCTAAAACCGTTTCATTTTGTGGTGCTGTTATACAGTTCACATGTTGGTGAGAAGATCACACAGTCAGGTATCAGGATATACTTACATGCTGCATACGGCACGAAACGGTGATAATGTAGGTTACCAGATACCGGAGAAATCATGTGATGCTAAATACATTTCATATCAAACATTTTGGAACACTGTAATAAACTGAATTTACTTGTGAAAAAACAGTTATGGCAAACTTATTCTAGAACGTAAAGCAAAACCGGTAAACAAGGACTGATTGCCGTTTGTCCATAAATTAAATTTCTATCTTGTAGCTATATACTCAAGTGAGACATTATGTTTGTGACATAGCTCAAAGAAAGATGTCTTATAACCAAAGCCTAAAATGGGCGCCGAGGTGCCTTTGAAATTGTGCACTGTTTCCAGTAAACCACTTAAAGTACTCGTACTGAGTGAGATTTTGGTCGGTGTTGCCAGTCCTGTATAACGTGAAGATGGGCCTCTTCCACGTCTGGCACAGCGCGAAAAGTGGACACCATAAAGAATGGCGAGGACCGAAACTTGCATTGTCCAGCTTGTTAGGTAAGAGAAGTTTCATGACAGAGTGTACTGTTCTGTTCATCATTAACGGTCAGCACGAAGCATGGACCCTCTAAAAACACACAAGGGAAATCTGCTCCTTGTCATTCCTAGGATTTCATACGGGGAAAAGGCACTTGGAGTCGTGAGGTAGAGTCAAGGGCGGAGAAAAAGTAGGAAATACCTGAATTTCGCAATACAAAGTACAGTGACTAAGTAGTCCGGTAGCGTAGTCAACAGGCTGATGCCCATTGGCAGGATAAGATCGAGTTTCTTTTACAGCAATAACTTTTTTTTTTACTTCGTTTATTTGTTAAATCAATAGAGAACACGAGATTAACTCGACGAACAGTTCGTTATTCTTAATACTTGGCCCTCAAATCGCCACATCATCTATATTCTTTACAACTTGACAACCTGTCAAAGGTCATCCACTAAAATGTAAATTCGTATTACACGATTGTCTGGGAGTCTCAAGAGAGATGTTGAGCCGACTGTTTGCAAGTTCTTTCAGCTGGACGCAACTCTGGCTGTTTGTGCGCCCTTAACTAATCCCAGATTCTACAGGGGGAAGGGACACACAGTGTGGCGTGTAATCCGAACCACGTGTCATTCTAAGCATATGTTTACATCACTGAAATGTTAAGGTTAGCGTAAAGGCAGACTTAAAAAGTCAGGTGTCTGTTCGATATTAGATCCCGCTACCTTCTTTCGGTCTCTAGGCTCGCACGGGGCACCACCAGACCACCAAACCCGACGGCGTTCCACTTAAATGACAATCCGCTTCCTGCGAGGAAGGGAGTCTATGGGACGAGCATAAATCATTTTCTGCCACCTTCTCCAAAGGCAACCAGGGTGACGTTGCAAGAGTATTGCTACTTCTTGGCGTGGGGTCAGTTCCGCATAGCCCTATTCATCTCCACCCACACCTTGCCAGTGGGGCTGAGGTCTATTCCAGAAGGAGTGCTGTCGAGAAAAGAAATTTCTGCGAACCAAATTTGCGTCATAGCTGACATGTGTGTTGGAGACTTACCTGCTGGGAACAGATTAATCCCTAAAGATCCAGTTGTCGCACTAATGGCTCTGAGCACTATGGGACTTAAATTCTCAGGTCATCAGTCCCCTAGAACTTAGAACTACTTAAACCTAACTAACCTAAGGACATCCACACATCCATGCTCGATGCAGGATTCGAACCTGCGACCTTAGCGGTCGCACGTTCCAGACTGTACCGCCTAGAACCACTTGGCCACTCCGGCCGGCCAGTTGTCGCACTGATGACATCATAACATTATGCATAATGTGAGTATACTGGGTAGCATTAAGTCGGCCATCTATCCTGTGAAGCACCCCAAGTCCATAAGAAAACATCCAGTCTCAAAGCCTCAGACATCCAGCCAATGCGAGACAACTCCCGATATATTTGACACCGAATTGGACATCATGCAACCTAAATACTTCTACTGGGCTGTAATTCGTCTTGGAAAATACTGATTCGACGGGAAAATATTACATTCCGACGGTAACGACAGATATCTTTCTATCATATGCTAATCTATAGAGTCGATGCTTATCACGGAGTTTCCCCTTAGCAGCCACATGTCTGCTTTTCGTCTAGCCTTCCTAAGACGACGACGAGCCGTCTTAATCGGATTGAGAAGTGAAGGAGCCCGGGTTCGATTCCAGGCCGGGTCGGAGAATTTATCTGTTCGGGTCATAACTGACATTACTATTGAGATGGTGTGTGGGCACGGCTCGAACGCCAATAAATAAAAAAAAGAGTTTCAATTGTCCTTGGATACTCCATAGAATGTTTCAAATGCATCGTGTTTATAAAAGTATATTGTCGTGATGTGTTTACAAGTTCATTATCCTGGGCGTTAACTTGGCGCACGTTTGCTGGATTCTCCAATATCGTAGTGCCTATTTATAATTGTTATGCAGTGCTCTCAGGAATATCTACCATGCCCCAGCCTGCAACGCCGTCAAATTCCCTTCCCCCACGGGAGCAATGAAGCGGTCACAAATAGCGAGCTGACGTTGAAGCATGGGTTATGAATATAGCGGCTGAATTCAACGAGATTCTACAGTCTGACCTAGAACAGTATAATTTCGTGGGCTATTATAGAATGCATTGTGTGATGACAGAAATGACTCTTCGCGTTAAGCTGTCAGTTATTGCGTCAGAATACTGATGCTACATGCTGAGATAACGTCTAACGTGATAAATTACTCTAGAATGACGTTCCTCTACTGGTAAGGTGACTCTACAAAGAAGTCTCTTGGAATGTGTCCACACAGGGTTTAGGTCACTAGGCATTAGTTTTTGGAACAAAAAAGAGGTCAGCCGCGGGGGATTAGCCGAGCGGTATAAGGCGCTGCAGTCATGGACTGTGCGGCTGGTCCCAGCGGAGGTTCGAGTCCTCCCTCGGGTATGGGTGTGTGTGTTTGTTCTTAGGATAATTTAGGTTAAGTAGTGTGTAAGCTTAGGGACTGATGACCTCAGCAGTTAAGTCCCATAAGATATATAAAAGGTCAACAGTCATCACGTGGAAGAGCCTTACAACTTTCATCTGGAGATTTGGTGCCGCGATTAGAGCGATTGCTTATCGACTAGGGCGATATTGGTTTAAAGGGAGACATTTGATAAAATTGAAGATTAACTTTACTTTGTACAATAATTACAGGATAATATAATAACAATATTAGAAAAGGATAGAACGCTACCCACCGGTTGAGTTGCGCACATGCACAACGAGAAGACAGTTGCACATTGTAGCTTTCGTTCAAAGCCTTCATCGGTAAAGAAAACACACACAAATTCACAAAAGCAATCACAACTCATGCGCCTATGACCGCTAACATCAGCAGCTCCGACCGGAGCGATTATATGTGCTTAGATGTGATAGCTTGAGTAAATGTGTGTGCGTGTGTGTGTTTCCTTTGTTGAAGAAGGCTTTGGACGCAATCTATAATGTGTAACAGTTTATTCGTTGTTCCTGTGTGCAACTCAAAGAGTCGCCTTTACGGTGAGTAGGAAGCTACCTTTTTCCTAATATTGCTGATATTCCAACCTGGATTTTCCATTGTCTGATAGTACAATAATATAGATTAGACTAATGCAAAACACGGTTATAGATAATGAGAAGTTATATACTTTCGTATAATCATTCAGGAAATCTCTTACCATTAACTAATTGCGCACAGAGCAATTTCCATCGATACACCCAAGTTTATTTTCCGGCGACTATTAAGCAAATACAATGGACATACGCTGAAGTGTTTCATATTCATTACGCCTTCTTTTCAAAAAGTTACGATATTGATTTTATCGTATAAGCAACGTCAACGCAGTATGTACGGTGGCAGCTTGCACTAACAGCTGCTAACAACAGATGCGCATTCGATCAGTACGTTGTGACCAGGCAGCGTTAAGTAGCGGACATGCAGCCGTAGTGTGTCAACATTGAAGTGGAACAACATCGCTAAATCATGAGCTAGAGAAATTTTTCAGATATCAGCTGCACTAATCAATATATTAAATTAAATTTTTAAATTAAGTGTTACCACTGTCAATAAAACATGTGTAACAGATGTAACCATACGCGCAGAAAATGTAAATGGAAGAACTGTCGACTCATATCTAACTCAAATTGCCATCTCTTGTTTCTTCCGTTAAATACATTTCAATTTTAATTTAAAATATATCCACAACCTATTATCTTATTTATTATAATTATCTAAGTTAGCAACAAATTCAAACAAATCTGTGTATATGCATTTTTACTTACATAATTTTTATTTTATCCTTTGGTAAAATTTTCAACAAAAAATTTACCAGTAATAAAACTGAATTTGTACGATACGACATGTAAAATCACATAATGTACGACCTGCTATATAATAACAGGCAGCATGTCGTTACTTGAGAAACAAATAAATAAAATATGAGCACTGTATTAAATGCAACGGTGACGCGAAAATTTGTGCTGGCCCGGGACTCGAACCTAGATGCTCCACTTCTCTACAACGGTTGCCTAAACCACCTTTTTTTTGTACAAATTATAATTCTAGAACCCGAATGTTACAATAACAAAGATGGCATAAACAGTTCCATTTGGTACATCGCCTTACGTATCAGATATTTTCAACAGCGCCTTCGAAGGGTAGCTGCAACGGAGGCATTTGCTTCGCTAATGCCTCAAGGAAAACAGCAATCCATGAATTAGCCCGTCTCGTTCTTCTCGCATTGCTGACAAGGCAGGACGTTTAGCCGTAAGTGTGATGCGGTACAGAACATTAACCGCAGCGTACGCTCACTCTGCCTCTGCCTCCCGTGTAGCCCAAATTCCTACATGCCTCACACTACAGGTGAAGTACCCTCCGTCCATTATCCCCTATTTGCTCGCAGCTATTCAGCTGAATCCCGCAAGGGTTCGGACGAGTGGGTGCATCTGCACAGAAGATACCATTCCGCCGCCACCGCAGATATATGTACATATTTATATGAGTCGTGTCCGTTTTTTCGGTCATGTTCATAGGATCCGGCTTGGGAACCGGGCTTTCCTCTGGAGATATGTATTCCAGGTATTTTCTGTTTCTAGCCTGAGTTCATTGTCATTCAGGTGAGAGCTGTTTATCTGTCAAACAATGCGACATAAAACGTTTACTTGTCTGGAACTTTGATTGTGACGTGTTAGGCACTGTGGTCAAAGAAGCTTACAGGCAATGTTTCGAAGTCAATGAGTTGTAGTAAGGTGTAGTTAACCGAGATTCTTGAAACATACATGAATCCTAGAGCATTTGGATGAATCTGTAACCATGTGCCTTGCAAGTTCAAAGTTAAGGCAAAAAGATCGTAGCCGTAAATGAAATTAGGCGTTTGGGCTTCCTCACGTAACACTGAATTAAGATCTCCGTCAATTACGAAACTGTCTTTTTTTCCTACAAAAAAGAAAACAAGGAGCGTCTTTCCCGTCGTTCGGTATTCCCCGTTGTAGCGTAAATGTGAAATAAGTTTGTGTTCTATATTTTTACAGTTACTCCCACCCCGTTCTCAGATATCGCTTTATTTCAGCACGGTATTCGTCCTTTATATATTTTTGCCGTCCCACGTTCACTACCAATATTAAGAAGTATGTCACGTTCGTAATATGGACTATTGTGCTAGCAACTACTTCTCATAGGTAAATATAACCACGTCAGAAGCTGAAAGGCAATCTTTCAAATACTGAACTTTACGTCTCATTATAAGCTGGTGATATTTATGTTGGATATTTTGTTTACGTGCATAACTTATCCAATTTAACCTCCAGTGTATTTTAACCATAACGGGTAATGATCCATGAGCTGTGGTTCCGAAATTTTCATAGGTTTCGGTGCGTCTTTCACCAAGGACATTTCTACATCCTCTTCTTCCAAGTTTTCTGATATTGCGGTTTCGTTGATGTGTTTCCTTCTAAATTATTTTAACTACTAATGGATAACTCTAGAGTTGTGTTTCTGCTTCGAGCTCCTTCTGCTTAGCTGTACTTGTTTCGACACGTATCCACACAGATGGATACACTTTGCCTCTTCCAGTTTTCTTAAGATCCGTGAATTCATTCGATCGTTGAACTAATTTTTAACGATTGTAAAGGGACTTTGTGGTGTGGCTTGATCGGATATTCTTTTGCAATGAGCTTGAATGCTGTTTTGATTTGATCGTTACATGGTCTATTAGAATAACATCTGCTCTGATGTTTACCATTCGTAAAGCGTGATGCACTGATTTCCTGGTTCCCCTGTTTCGCCCGCTTGTTTACTGGTCCTAGAGCCAGCATCAGGCTATGTATGAGCTGGTGATCCGTGTGGTGAACGAGTTTCTGTGGCAGCAGCTGTATCTAGGCTCTGACGAGGGGGCCTGAATTGCAGACATGTAGCTTCTAAGTGTTTAGTAACACTGCAAATCGCTGACGTTCGCTGTTGCCCGTCGCATATAACTAGGATTCTGAATCCTTGTGTATTTATACAGGATGATTCCGTTTAAGGCAAGTGACCTTGGTCCGAAACGACCGAATCGAAAGTTATAAGCGAAAATCGTTATGATACCTCTGACAGTGGAATGCATGTGACTATAACGTTGCTACCAAGATTGTAGGATAGATAACTTTCAGATGTGGTAATATGGACAAAAACAAAAAAGAAATCTAGTAAACATCGGCTCTAAAATGCATATTAGTAGCTAAGATGAACATGTACTCAGACAACTTAAAGTACGCATCTTAAAGCCCATGTTTACTAGATATTTTTCTTGTGTTGGTCAGTACTATCACCTCTTATAACTTGCGACTCTGTCGTTTCCGAAGCAAGGTAGGGACATTAGGTTTAACGTCCCGTCGACATCGAGGTCATTAGAAACGAAGTACAAGCTCAGATGGTGTAGAGGGTGAGGAAGGAAATCGGCTGTGGCCTTTCAAAGGAACCATCCCGGCGTTTGCATGGGGCGATTTAGGGAAATCATGGTCCAGTGCGCTAGTCATTGCGCCATCTCGCTCGGCTTGTAGTTTCCGGATGGAGGTGTCTTACATCACTTTAATACATTTATCCTTCTCCGTCACCCCTGGAAGTTTGCAACATCGTCACAGAATTACTCCGTATACTACGGAACATGTTTCTGTAAGTCTATTCTAACGTTCATCTCTCCATTTTTGACGTTAAAATGTCTATTATCCGTCCGCTTCTCACCATAAACTTGCAGAACTGCACCGTGTTGAGCTAAGGTCTACTTCATACGTTCACTCTCGATTTTACTTGTTCCTCCATTTGTGTGGGTGAAATTCACAATGCCTTCGGTTTTCAGAATCACATCGACACACATTTGATTGTTTGTTTATTTCGCATATATCGCATTTGTGGGGAAATCTAACTGGAACCCTTACGCGATTCTCCCACACCTTTATCGCCTCAAACAACCATTCGTCGATGTCCGAAACCTTTAACGTCGTTTAACGATACTCAAACGAAAACTTCAAAACAGATTTCCTTAACTTGTGTGTGCTGTGTTACTCCCTGTGTTATGCCAAGTGGTGAGCTGCTACTACGACCGCATCTCGTTCCACGGCTGCACAAGGCAAACTCGTTATTCAGCTCGAGTGAAGACCAGGAAAAATCTCCTTGTTAAGGACCTACGTAGTGTATCTACGGCTCGTAAGAGAGTATTCTATTTACAGAAAAGGTTTTGCGTCGTCTTGGACACAGTTAGGAGCATTTTTGCATGATATTTCAAGTAGTAATTCCTCTTCCGCGTGTTCTCAACGTAATCTGAAAGAACGGTATGCTTCATTTCATGCGTGTCCGTGCTGTACCAGACTTCCACTCAAGCTGTGATTTATTTCTGTTACAAGTGTTCGTTTTCACCGCATACTGAGCTCTAAACGTCTCCAGTATATCAACCTTTGTGAGATGTTAAAAATGGTAGTTTTGCTCAACTCTCCTGCTTTTGCTTAGAAGGCGATATCAGCGTTGCATTTTGCTATTGAAAATCGCCAGTTATTCGAAAACGTTAAGAAATCTCTCTTTTGGTGCAGTGTGAAAAATTTCTATGTTACATACTATGTCATTTACTTAGTATTTCTGTGACGCCACATGATTTATTCTTTTCTCAAGCCACGAGGGAAAAATACTGATGGAATTTCACTGATTCAAGTGGTCATAACGCATTTGTGTTTATGTATGGTTATACGTCTCCTCCTTAAATCTTATTCATAGTAACTTGAATTTCTGGCATGAAACTGTGCAGTGTGCTTACTGAGATTGGAGTAAGGCATTTCAGTTAACTCCTTGCGAAACCCTTAACAAGAAAAAAAAGTGTCATATTTTTCAGGCTGCATAACAAGCCTCTCGGGGCTAGCTTGCCATACTTGGATTCCATCGGCTATTCTATCACATTGTTAGATTTACCGTAACAGTGTGGCTATAACGTAATTTGTTAGCGAATCTGGTATATAAAAAAGTTTTGCTATAATTAATACAATCAGATTGTAAAACATTTTTGAATTGAAACTATAGATGAATGTGAAAAACCACATAAGACTAACAGGTAGTATAACAGATCTTCTGATTGTAGTCCTTCCCATACACTTCTTTTTCCGACGATCGGAACAATCCGTTAATGCGCATGATGTTTTGTTGGGCGATGGAACAACTGACTCAAATTTTGCTTTTGACTCTAAATGTCACGTTAGAGAAAGAGGAATAACAACGGTAATCTTCATACGATAATACCGAGCGAGGCGATATGGTGCAGTAGTTACACATTACACTCGCATTCAGGGGGACGAGGGTTCAAGCCCCCGACCGGCCACCCAGATGAAGTTTTCCGTGAATCCACTAAATTACTTAAGGTGAAAGTCAGTATATTTCATTTGATAAAAACACGGCCGATTTTATTCCTCATCCTTCCACGATTCGAGCTTGAACTTCGTCTCTAATGGCCTCGCATCATACAGCACTGTCCGCCCCGATAGCTGAATGGTCGCCGGCACGGTAGCTCAGCGTGGGTACACCAGATCTGGAGGTTGGGGTTCTACAGGACATTGAGACAAACCTTAGAACAAGCTCCAGGCAAGTAAGTGGCCCGCCAGCATGGTTTAAACAAAAGCACGGTTATGTGTGTCCTGCATGACAACCGCCACTATCCCTAACACCTGCAATCCCATGCAGTCCACTTCAAACATCTGTTGTGACGTGGATGCGATGCGGTTCTGTATAATGTTCCGGGGCGACTTCTTGCCGTTGCACGCACACCGTCCACGTGCTCGTAGTACTTTTTTTCCTCCATTTCCAGTCAGGAAATGGAGGAAAATGTTCATCCTGTAATTGTACCGAAATCATAGTTCAGTTATAACACTCGAAGAACATGAAGGGTACGTAATAGTTGAGAAGGGAGTAAGAAAGGGTTGTAGTCTATCACCGATGTTGTTCAGTCTGATATTGAAAAAACAGTGCAGGAAACCGCAAAGAAATTTGGAAAAAGAATTCAAGTTTACGGAGAATTAATACAAACTACGAATTTTGTCGATGGGACTGTCATAGTGTCAGTGATGGTAAAGGTTCTTGACGATCAGCTGGACGGAGTGGTAGTGTCTTGAAAACAGGTTGTAAGATGAACTTCACAATAGTAAAACAATGGTAATGGACTGTAGTCGAATTCAATCACACGATGCTGGCGGAATGAGACTAGGAAATGAGACACTGATAGCGGAAGATATGTTTTGCTATTTTGCCAGCAAAATATCTAACGATGAGTAAACAGGGGTATAAAATGCGGACAAACAGTACCAAGAAAAACTTTATGAAAAAGAGAAGAATTTTAACTTTTAATGCCTTTTTATGCGTTAAGATGCCTTTTTATGAAAGTTTTTAACCAGATTGTAGTGTTGTACGGAGTGAAATGTGGACCATAATTGGTACATGCAAGGAAAAAGTAGAAGATTGTATAACGTAGTATTGCAGAAGAACGCTGAAGATAACGTTGGTAGATCGGATAACTAATGAAGGAGGACTGGATCGCTTTGGGGAAAAATATTGTGAGACAACTTGACTAGAAGTAGTGTTCAGTTGATGGGACAGGCTAAGAAGTATCGTGGAATAGTCTGTTTGACAATGGTAGGAAGTGTGAACGGTGGGATAAAAAGTTGTAGAAGAATATAGAGACTGGTGTACAGTAAGCAGTGTCAAGTGGGTATAGGTTGCAGTTGATTTGTAGTAATGAAGAGGCTGCACAAGACGGACTATCGTGGAGAGCGCCATCAATCTTAAGACTGAAGACAATAATAACAACAACAAAACTAAAGACATCCTGTTAGAAAGTGCTCACGTTCGCACATCTTCATAATCAAAATAACTGCTGGGTTTGATACAGTAACGTGTTACCCAAACCCATACACTGCAATATGATTGCATCCTCCTTGTCATGCTGTCCAAAAAGTGGTAGAGAAGTTTCTTCGACAGTAGCCCTCCTTAAGTTATCCAGCGTGTAAAGAGCGTTTCTGCGACGGTGCACTACGAGTTTCAGCTGCTCCCAAGTATGCACATCCAATTTCCTGAATCCTGGAAGAAGGCTTCCACAAGATGACCGCAGTGTGCTTGTGTATTAGTATCATCAAAGGCGAACCCAATGCCATAATAATGACAATAATGTAGACAATAGTTTGGAGGTCCTTTACTGATACTACAGTCCCCAAGATACCCCCGATACAAGTAAGAACCAACCAGCCACCGTACATGATACTGACCTAAAACGTGACTGACTCACCTCCTTTAAAAAACACGATTATGTACAGATATTGGTACTTTTCTACAACGATCATCAGGCTTCAAACAAATCCTGCACTCGCCGATAAATATAATCCGACGCCTTTGTGCAGGTAATTTTCCATTGTTCTCTTGCCAAAATATTCTGCAGGGATTGTACTGTTGTTTGTAGTCCGCATCTTGGGGAAATATTGATCGTATGGACACGGTTGCGTACTATTTGCCTCGAAACAACCCCGGGTGTCTCTAAAAGACAGTAAGCAGTTGTGTTGCGTTCTCCTCGGACTACCTAAGAGCTATAATTTGTAAGTAGCAATCATCACCAGCTGTTGGTGACAGCGAGGAACCACTATGAGACATATCTTCTTTGTTTTCTGTGTTACGGTAGGAGCTGAATGTTCTAATGTTCGCCATGGTGTACCTCAGTTCGGTGGACATATTTCCGTGCTGATCCTCCTCAAATGTGACTGCGATCAGAGTTTGAAATTGCCCTGCCAGGCGTATTGACAGACTGAATAGCGTATAGAATTAACACTGCCATGGTCACAATTATAAGAGGGTGGATCGAAAAGTAATCCCAACCGCGGCATTAAAAACTTAACAGTGGACGTATAACAGAGGAATTAGTACAGATCATAGTCTGAACTGTCATCTGCACAGCACTACTATTCAACGTAGTTAGCATTTGCCTCATAGTTGAACCCAAGCGTAAAATCCAGTTTGAAAAAATTCATGGTTTTGTTTCTTGACGCTTGATTCTAAAGCTGTGTTACCCTCATCCGTGAAGAACGTGCATGAGGACAATGTAATTTACATCAGTAATGTGCATCATTGGGCGAAATTTTTAAGGAAGAAACGGGCATCAAACACAGGGGTTCTGAAAAGTAATGCCTCCAATTTTTTATATGAAAAATCTTAAGTCTTTTTAAATAAAACAAACGCTATTAAGATTCTACGTATTAACTCCTCAACTATACATATTTGTAACTCCTGCTTCTAGAGGACTCCGAATTGTAACGTTTCATATAGCGGTGTATAGCATAATTACACTGAGGTGACATAAGTCATGAGATAGCGCTATACAGACATACAAATGACAGTAATATCGCGCTGACGAGGTATAAAAAAGCAATGCATTAGCGGAAACTGTAGTTTCTACTCAAGTGACTCGCGTGAAAGACTTTCCGACCTGGTTATGACCGTACGACGTGAATGGACAGACTTTGAAAGCGGAATGGTGGTTGGAGCTAGATGCATCGGATATTCCATTTCGGAAATTGTTACGGAATTCAATATTCCGAGTTGCACAGTGTCAAGACTGTGACGCTAATACCGAATTTCAGGCATTATTCCTCATCACGGAGAAGACAGTGGCCGACGGCTTTCACTTAACGGCCAATAGCAGCGGTCTTCACATAGAGTTGTCAGTGCTAACATGCAAGCAACACTGTGCGAAATAACCGCAGAAATCAATGTGGGACCTGCGACGAAATGTGGTGTTAATGGTCGACGGTAGCAGAAGACCGACGCGAGTGCCTTCGCTAATAGCGCGACATCGCCTGCAGCGCCGCTCCTGGGCTCGTGACTAGAAAACTGTGGCCTGGTCAGATGAGTCACGATATCAGTTGGTAGGGTTCAACTGTGCGCAGACCCTACTAAGCCATGGACTCAGATTGTCAACAGCTCACTGTGCAAGCTGGCACTGGCTCTATAATGCTGTGGGCTGTGTTTACATGGAATGGATTGGGTTCTCCACTGGGTTTGGCTACTTGGAGACTACTTGCAACCATCCGGGGACTTCAAGTTCGCAAACAACTATGGATTTTTTTAGGGATGTTAATGCGCCACGTCACTGGACCACAATTGTTCCCGACTGATTTGAAGAACGTTCTGAACAATTCGAGTCAATGATTTGACCACCCAAATCGCTGGACATGAATCCCATCGAACATTTATGGGATATAATCTAGAGCTGAGTTTGTGGACAAAATCCTACAATGGCAACACTTTCTCAATGATGGACGGCTATAGAGGCAGCCTGGCTCAGTATTTCTGCAGGGGACTCCCAGTGACTTGTTGAATCCATGCCACGTCGAGTTGCTGCACTGCGCCCCGTAAAATGAGATCCGACACAATGTTTGGAGGTATCCCGAGACATTTGTCACCTAAGTGTACGTAGGAGAGTCAGAAACAGCGTACTGCAATCGAGTTTCGAATTCGAAGAGTTCGTCCGCATATGGAGTACTCACTCCTTCAGCTGGTCAATGCCAGACCACACACAAGCGCTGTGACACAATCCGAAACCTCGGATTCTCTGTCATCAATCATCCTCCATACAGTCCTGGCTTGGCCCCATTCGTTTTTCATTTGTGTGCAAAATGTAAAGGACACAAGCGATGACTTCACGTTTATAGTGATGAAGCGCTGCAAGCAGAGATGAAGGTGTGGCTCCGTCAACAAAGTCAAACATTGTACGGTGACGTTATCAGCAAACTGCTCTCTTGTTGGGAGAAATGCATTCTTCGCCAGAGTAGCTATGATGAGAAATAAATTTTAAACTCGAAGACTAAAGATGTAGAATGTTAATAACGTTTGTTTTATTTAAAAAGATTTTAGAGATTTCACATAAAAAATTTGGAGGCATCACTTTCCAGCGCGCCCTCCAAGATACACCGTACATCTACTGGTGACCATGATATGTTACAGAAAACAATCGAGGACGAGCTGATGAAGTGATTCCAGGAAACAAATGTGTTAGAGTCCACGATCAACAGTGAAACCTATGTAACTACACTTAAGAAACTTAAGGAGCAATAATGAGCTCGTTCATGCGTCATATTTCACAATCCAAGCGGTTGCAAAAATGGGACGGTTAGTGGTGTCTCAAGCACCCTACAGCCCTGAATTGTTCCCGTCTGACTTCTACCAGTTTGGACCTATGAAACACAGCCTACGTGGTTAGCGACTCAGAGACTTGAATCAGGTTAAAACGTACGTCAAGAAGCAAAACCCTGGGTTTTCCCAAACTGATTATGTTGCCTCGCTTCAGCGATTACGCAAATATGTGCAAATGCACGGCCACTATATTCATCGGTAGTGTTGCGTAAGAGGACACTTCAAATCACGATTTGTACTAATTCTTCTGCTACATGTTCATTATAACATCGTTTTGTGAAACAGGAGGCATTGCTTTGTGATCTACCCGAGAACAAACTGCGTGCTCTACCGCACAGGGAATGGATGCTTCTATTTGCCTCAACTCCATGTAGCCATTTCGTGTGGTCAAACAGGTGTTGGAAGAGGAGATAGAAGACGAAGAAAGTTAAGAAATGCTGAAATGAACACAGTATTCTACTCTCTGAATGAAACATAAGGAAATTAATAGTTTCTTCTTTTTACGGTAGGGCTGTGCCAAAATACCGACGGTCCGAAAGTATTGACATAATTTAAAGCCATGGTATGAATGGTTAACAACAGTATGCCATAATTTTGGAATCCAGCCTGCTGCTATCAAGCCACGATTCACTACCAAGAGCAGGAGATCTCTTGCAGCTAATTGTTAAATACGATAAGGGAAGTGCTTTTCCGAATTTACGTGTAGCCGCCTAAATGAAGCTGACAGTCGGTGTCCCAAACGACAACTGCGACAGATTTATTAGCAGATAGAAGCTTATACCTTCGTATCACAGAGAATCTATGGGAGAAAGATGGCTCTGTGAACGTCTGCATCTTAGTACTAAAAGGGAAGAGACAAACAGATTAATTTTGATTGCACTATTTAGCATTACGCAGAAGTGAAAGCACGAATAGTATTTTTCTGATTAAATCGGTCATCGGTGAGCAAGAAAATGATTAATGTGTTCTATTAATTTTTTAATTTTGTTTACAGAAATATAACTCATCCATTGTATTTCTTGCGATATTTTGTTTTTTATCCTAAAAAATAGTGATCTAAAGAGCTCTTCCGTTGCAAAAAATGAGATTACCGTTTTTTTATCGATTTGACATTTCATAAAAACAAACCCAGTTTCCTTTCGGTTAGAGTTCTAATTTTTGTTCCAGACTTAATATTACTCTTACTCAAATACTCTTTTTCTTTTATTTACTGATTGAAATACAGCAAAATAGCGATGACGGATAAGAAGAGTAACGGGATGTGGATAAAAAAAACAAAAATAGTGGGAGGTCGACAGCGGAGGCGGGGGGTTGGGGGAGGGGGGGGGGGAGGTTGACGCAAAATTGAATTCTCCCCCAGGTGCCAGTAATATTCCTTAAGCCAAACGCAACATATTAGCTGTAAATATCAAGCAGTATGCGTCAGAATGACTTCAAGTGTAACGACCATGTAAAACTAATTGTAGGAATTGCAGCTGCCAACTGGCATGTAATCATTCTCAAGTGTAAATAAACAAGCTTCATGAAATTTGGTAGGTGTGTAGATGGGTCTAAATAGTGCAATACGTATTTTTTGTTTGCACCCAATTTCTCTTTTAAGGGGCAAGACACACCCCGAAAGGTGATTGGGCATATTACATTTAGAGAGAATGTCTTCGAAGCGATGAGATATAAAAAAAGTTTGTCATATAAAAGTTGATATGTAATTAAGGTTCTTGAAAACTGTGTAATCAACTAGTGTAATAATCTGAAATTTCGCAAAATACCTCACCACCATTAATTAATTTTGAAGATTGAAAACTATTGTTACAAAATAAATGAAACATTTTGTTCATGGCTATAGTTCAGCAGCTGCAGAAAATTTCAACAAATATATAGACCCAAAGTCAGTCATCTTGTCCAGCTGACGACAGACTTTGTATCTCTTTTGAGATAAATTAAAGAAGCTACCAAGCCACACACGTGTATGTGTAATAAAGCTGGTTTCTGAAATACCACTTTTGGAAAAAAGGTTGTACACAATGTGCTGTTGGCTTATTTCCAATATACCTGACTAAAATATCTAAACATTCACTATTATAATTATTTAATTTACTAAACTTGTTTACGTTTTACACTATTATTTTACGTCTTACATTCATTTTTTATTGTTTTTTACTTTACCATTTAACATTCGTATATTTTGTTAATCGTAAATAAAAAGTAACTGCTTGTTATGATAAAAAGTCATTACAACAATGATAAATTGTAAAGAAATTCTTAAAGCATAACGTTTTTTTACACCATGTACATAAAATGAACGAAATTTCTTCACGTAATATACACGATGGAGAACACAATATGGAAGAAAATTAAGCAGGATTTCAAATTGTGCTGGGTGAGGCTCTAAATATCCTGATTTGTATTAGGCGAATTTCAGTACACTGGTAGGCGTTGCCGATGAGTTTTTATTATGCACTAGTGACTGCAGCTTGATTATATTATTTCTCGAATGGAAATTTGGAAAATAATCATTGAACAGAACTACATCTGAAAATCTTCTCACAAAGTTCTTCCAATATCGAACGCCGTATGTGTCCCACGGCTGTACCTGTGCCGTCGGGCCCTATGGGAGCACCAGATAACCAGGTTTCTTGTCCTCGAGCATGATGCAACGTTCAGAACGGTTTTTTCACACTGACCACCCGCCTTTTCATGATTTTAAAATAAACTAATGGCGAGTTTGGATCGGGATTCGAGAATATCTTTTTGAATCCCCAAATGTTCTCATGACAGCATCGAAATCTGGTATACAAACGTCTTGCCAGGTCAAAAGATATTTGAAATTTTTTTTATTTCCCATTGAGGAAGAAAAATCTGTATTATTGTTAGATTCTTATGGTGGTCCTTGTGAAAGAACCGTTTACAGCATTATACTCGAGGACAAAGAATCTGTTCATCTAGTGAATGATCCCAAAGGGCCCGGCGGCACATGTACAGCCGTGAGACGTACACGGCACTCGAAATTGGATGAACTTTGAGAGACGATTTTCAAATCTAGTTCTGATAAATGATCATGATGTCAGTCTTCACTTGAGAAACAATACAATCAAACTGCAGTCACTAGTACATAACCAATTCTCTGCCTCAGCGCTTACCAGTGTACTGGCATATGCCTGATATAAAGTAGGATATTTAGAGTAGTGCACACGACAATTTGAGCTCTTGCTCAATTTTGTTAGATATTGTGTTATCCGTCGTGAAAGTTATGTAAGAGAAATTTCATTCACTTCATTGCCTGGTGTAGAAAAATGTTTTAAGCATTTCTTTACAGATTATAATTATTGTAATGATTTTGTATCATGATAATGGGTTACTTATTATTTTCAATGGAAATGGAAATGTCGTGTGACGAGGGCCTCCCGTCGGGTGGACCGCTCGCCTGGTGCAAGTCTTTCGATTTGACGCCACTTCGGCGACTTGCGCGTCGATGGGGATGAAATGATGATGATGAGGACAACACAACACCCAGTTCCTGAGCGGAGAAAAATCTCCGACCCAGCCAGGAATCGAACCCGGGCCCTTAGGAGTGACAGTCTGTCGCGCTGACCACTCAGCTGCCGAGGGCGGACGTTATTTTCAATTAACAAAATGCATCTATGTGATATGGTAAACTAATTAAAATGGTATTTGAGAATCCAGCTTTATTACGCGTGGCTATTAGTGGCTTTTAAACTTCTTTAATTTATGTTGTAACGAAAGTTTTCATTTTCCAGAATTAATTTATGGTGGTGTAGTATTTTGCAAAATTTCAAATTATTACAAAATTTCATTATACATTTCCAAGAACGTTAATTACCTGTCAACATTTATATGAAAATCATTTTTTATGTATCATCTTTTCGAAGATATTCCCTCTAAACCTCATACGCCAAGTTACCTTTCGGGGTGTGTTTTAACCCTAAAAAGCGAAATTGGGCACAAACAAAAAATACATGTTGCATCATTTAGCCCCCTCTACACACACGCGAAGTTTCATCAAGATCTAATGGTTCAAACGGCTGCGAGCACTATGGGACTTAACTTCTGAGGTCATCAGTCCCCTAGAACTTAGAACTACTTAAACCTAACTAACCTAAGGACATCACACACATCCATGCCTGAGGCAGGATTCGAATCTGCGACCTTAGCGGTCGCGCGGTTCCAGACTGCAGCGCCTAGAACCGCTCGCTCACTTCATCAAGATCGGTTTTTTACACTACGAAATATTGCTCTGTGAGAGTCACTGGATGAATCCTAATGAATTGTTATTCTCACTCAATAAAGTGGCTTACAAAAACTTCATTCTCTTGATTAGTGGGCCAGGTGGCATTAATAGAGGAGATGGTGAAGACCCAAAGAAAAGTGGCTCTTTTAGTCGTGACTTCGCTTAGTAAGTGCAAATTTTCATCAGACATCCTGGCGGACGCTACAAGAGAGGCCTGTGCACCACATAGAGGTTTACTGCTAAAGTTCCAAGAGCGTTCATCACAAGAAGAGTCAACTAATACATTATTCTTTCAACACATACCTTGCAAAATGCGTGCGATTATAAAATCAGAGAAGTTTTAGGTCATAAATCGGCTTTCCAACTGTCATTACTAACGCGCAGCATTCGCGGAAAGAAGGGCGATGACAGCAGAAGTACACTCCATTACACACCATAAGACGGACTACGGTGCCCAGATCTAGATGTTGGTTCCCAACGAGAAAATTAAGCTTGCGAAAGTAATCTATACTTTGGCACAGCAGGTCTCGTTCCAGAGCCTACAGACCACTGGATGTTGAACATTGAGTTATTACAGTGCCTGGTTTCCAGTTCTGCTGCTTACATACGATAATTGACTACACAGACACTATAACTATTAACTGCAATACTCTCATACTCAACTTGTGCTGTTGAATGACACTGTAGCGAATGTTGCGTCTGGACCACCAGAACATCATTTAGCTTTTAAAACATACATTATTTATTTTCTTCCACATCCTCTCAGTGCTGCGTTATTTTTTTATTTTGTTTTCCATGGATTAGCGAAAATTTTATTTTCAACAACAACTGAATGTCTGCCAGTTGCTTTGTTCGTAAAAGAAAGTAAAATTGTTTTCCGAAATGAACACTTGTAAATAACGTTCAGCCATTGTGTTACATGCGGGTATGTACAACAAACTCACAGTTGTAGGGTGCTGGTACAAAGATCGTAAACCAAAAATAGTTTCGTGAATTCGCAAAACGGAGTGTTTCTTCGTCAAACGAATGGAGAGTGCACTTACCACACGAGACTATTTTTATGGAACCTATCGGTCGATCAGAAATGAAGCACTTTGCTCTACTTTTTACCTCGCTTTATTTTTATTTTTGCCCAGCTTATTGTTTTCTTTGAACAGATGAATCGCAATTGAGAAATGACTCCGACATCCAGTACTTTGATAATATCTTTGTGTTAGCGAATTTGCGTTTCCATTTCATCAGTGAAGAGCTTTTTTCTGTTGTAATAACGGTTTTTGCCAAAGTGTTGTTCTGAAGTAGTTTCATTGTATAGTTCACTCTTGTTTACGTTTGAACGCTCTTTGATAGGATCAACTCTTTCTCACTTCCTGTCTTTTCCGAGTGTTTTATCTTTAATCATGCCATTAATGAGTGTTGGTTTACTCATAATCTGTGTGGGTTATCTCCCTGTCTATCTATGGATAAGACGTCTGACAGCTATTGCGTTCATCAGATTCTCTTCTCCTGCGTTGGGACAAGTAATATGTGTGTTCTGCCATTTGGACTTGAGAATTTTCTCTTTTTGCTACTCATCTAGCTAACCGTGGGTTTTCTTGTGTTTTGCCATTTTTGTTAGTTGTGTGTTCATCCCCAAGTCATTTTAGAATGATATTAGACATGTCAGCTTAATAAGACAATAAAACATAATATAAAGTTTACAAAGATGTATGTAATTACTTACAGGTCTAGTTTATCCAGAATCTTATATAGGACTACGTGCGGTCGGCCTAGTTCAGCCGCTAATATTCATTTCTGAACCTGGAGTATAACGTCAAATCAGGAGCTTTTAATGACCATGGTTGCTCAGAGGCCAAGGTGATTACAAGTGAGGGGAACGTCAAGCTCTAATATTTGCATAAAATGGTACGGAAGTCGTCTATTAGAGCGAGCCTCGTAGAATCCAGATGTACTGGTGACCTGAAAGTACCCAGTAACAGAGTATGGGAACAGCGACGGCAGGGCTAGAATCCCGACAGTCAAAGAGCTTCGAAAAGCCGTTGCTGAATGACGAAGACGAAGCAAAAACTATTATCAAGCATTTAGTTTAATATTGATCATTGGAAAAAACGAATACGCTAGGCCAGCTTTGATTGAAGCTACAGTGAACTGTATTTAATATTGAAATATCAGACTAAAAGATAGCCGGGTACTCAAGAGGCGCAATATTTGTATTGATTACGAACAATGTACGTTATGGAATTTGTGGCAGTTCGTGTCCTGTTTACTAAAGCATAAAGTACAGTTTATTTAACTCAGGGAGGAGAAATTATTACGAAGAATGCAAGCTAATTTTTCTTAGGAATTTGTATAATCTCTATGATTAGGAAAAACGGTTAGATCGCGCGCAGTGCCGTAAATTCGACATAGTACGCAGTCTAGATTTTGGCCAGCAACATAAGAGCATAATTTTCATATATCTATCGTTAGACAGACCGCCACTACTATTCGTTCGCATCTCATCACAAATAAGTGCAATCATTGCACTCAGTACACATTCATCTTTTCGTCTGACACCAGGGCAATGATGATTCGGCCTCTCCGTTACATTCCTTGTGCGTTTCCAATTACTTTTTTGAAAAACTTTTTCGGCATCCCTCGATAATGAAAGATATGTTGTCAGGAAGATCACATTTTTCATTAAAGATCTCGGGTATTCAGTTTTCCGGTAACATGCATTGTACTATGAAAGGACGTTGTGGGACCATAGAAATCTTTTATTTTTTTCTATTTTTTACCAACCCGAACTATTCATCAACCTCTACTTACCAACCTGTACTGTATAGTATGTAATATTTAAGAGGCATAATGTAACGACCTCTTTAAGCATGTTGTCTGTACACTGTCTGGTTACATAAATGTGACCACATGTGATAAGCCTGAATAACCATCTTTCGCATTGCAGACCGTTGAGAGACGTGCAAGAAGAGATTGGTTCAAATGGCTCTGAATAATTTGTGACTTAACATCTGAGGCCGTCAGTCCCCTAGGCTGAGAACTACTTAAACCTAACTAACCTAAGGACATCACACACATCCATGCCGGAGGCAGGATTCGATCCTGCGACTGTAGCAGTCGCGCGATTCCGGACTGAAGCGCCTAGAGCCGCTCGGCCACCGCGGCCGGCGCGAGAAGAGTGACAGTTAAGTTCTGAAAAATACCAACAGGAATGTGTAACCATGCCGACTCGAGTGTCGTGGCCACCTGCGCTACGTTCCTCGGTTGAGAATCGACGGCGGGAACAGTCCGATCGATGATTCCACAGGTTGTCGACTGGGTTTAAATCAGAGTAGTTTTGTGGCCGAGGAAATACGATAAAATCATCCCGGTGCTCTTAGAAACACACACATACACTGCGAGCTGTGTGACACGTTGCATTGACGTGCCGATAGATACTATCGTACAAAGGAAAAACTAACTGCGTGCAGGGGTGGACATGGTCTCCAATGACAGATGCGTACTTGTGTTGATCGATTGTGCCTTCCAGAATGACGAGATCACCCGGGGAACGCCACCAAAACGTTCCCCAGACCACAACCTTCCGACGATGGTTGCACAGTGTTTGCTTTTAGACGTTTCACGCTGTTAACACCAATAACCACATATCTGACGGAGCATAAAATGTGATTCACTGGAAAAAGGCCACCTGCCCTCACTCAGTGATCGTCCAGTTTCGGTATTGGTGAGCCAATTCCAGCCTTCGTCGCCGACGAAAAGCAGTCAACATGGTCACATGAACCAGACACCTGTTGCGGAGTCCCTTACGCAACAACGTTCGCTGAGCGGTAGTTGCGAAGACACTGTTGGTACGCTGTCCGTTCACCTGTGTGGCCAGTTGCTCAACTATCTCTGCAATCGTCGTTCTTCCCTGTCATCTATGCCCCACACTTGCTCTTGACCGCGTTTCCCCGACACGCTTTGGATACCCTTCACTGCTAGTGCTGCCACCTGCCTCATGTGAGTTCAACATGGGCGGTGGTCACATTAATGTGAGAGGACTGTGTAGTTATCTCTTCCATTTCCTTGTGCAGTTTGTTGTACGTTTTCATTCGCTGGTAGAAAATGCAGTTTTGAGCATATTGTTTACTACTTCAATGTCACCAACGCGTTGAAGCAACAAGAAAGTCTTCAACTGCAACTTAATATATTCTAATTACATGGGAGTAAATCGGTTTTAAAGGAATGAAGAATGAATAAACGAAAAATTTGTGAGGTTAGAAGATTATTCGCTACTGTTTTCAGAAATAATATTAGTAGTGCCCATATGTGTGACGAGGAAGTGTCATAAGTGCAAAAACCCAAATCAACTCTGCCTTCCACATACCTTGTATTGTATTGTATTGTATGTTAACCGGGGGCCTAGAAATGACGAAGAGGTTCCGTCCCCGTCGCAGCCGCAGTGGTCCACAACCACACGACGACTTGCGCAGTCCACTTCACCCCTCCGCCACCCTACACCGAAACACTCTTTCAGGGTTATTGTTCTGTTCGGCCCCCGGTGGAGCCACCCCCCCTCCCACCCTCCCCCCTCCCCCCTCCCCCCTCCCCTCCTCCCCCCTCCCCCCTCCCCCCCAGGGAATGTCTCACACCAGACCAGTGTAACCCCTATGTTTGCGTGGTAGAGTAATGGTGGTGTAAGCGTACGTGGAGAACTTGTTTGCGCAGCAATCGCCGATATAGTGTAGGTGAGGCGGAATAAGGGGGACCAGCTCGCATTCGCAGAGGCAGATGCAAAACCGTCTAAAAACCATCCACAGACTGGCCGGTTCATCGGACCTCGACACAAGTCCACCGGGCGGATTCGTGCCGGGGACCAGGCGCTCCTTCCGAATCCGGAAATCTGTGCGTTAGAGCGCACGGCTAACCGGGCGGGCTCCACATACCAAATACTGCCTTAAACAATTCTGATCCTTGCAATCTAAGCAATACACTTACAAACAGATGTGTACGCCAAGTAAATGAATGCTTGAATTTTTCAGATGTGTTGTTGCGATCGTAAGGCCAAGTCAGTAGACTGGTTTGGTGCAGCTTTCTCGTTAGTCTGTCTTGTATAAGTCTCTTTAGCTCTGGATAACTACTGCTACCTACATCCTTTTGAACCTGCATACTGTCTTCGAGTACTGGACTCCCTCCACAATTTCTATCCCCCACACTTTCCTCCATTTCCAATTTGACGATTCCTTTATGCCACAGTACTATCAATTGATTCCTTTTTTCAATCTGGTTTTGCCATAAGTTCTTTTTTCCCCTAGAATGAAATTTTGACTCTGCAGCGGAGTGTGCGCTGACATGAAACTTCCTGGCAGATTAAAACTGTGTGCCACACCGAGACTCGAACCCGGGACCTTTGCCTTTCGCGGGAAAGTACTCTACCAACTGAGCAACCCAATCACGACTCACGACCCGTCCTCACAGCTTTAATTCTGCCAGTACCGGGTCTCCTACCTTCCAAACTTCACAGAAGCTATTCTGCTTCTGTGAGAAGATCTTCTGTGAAGTTTGGAAAGTAGGAGACGCCATACTGGCAGAATTGAAGCTGTGATGAGAGGTCGTGAGCATGCTTGGGTAGTTCAGTTGGTAGAGCACTTTCCTGCTAAAGGCAGAGGTCCCGAGATCCATTCTCGGTCTGGCACACAGTTTTAGTTCTTTTTTCCCCTAGTTGGCTTCAGTACTTCTTCATTAGTTACTTGGTCTACTCACTTAATTTTCAACATTCTTCTGTTGCACCCACATTTCGAAAGCTTCTGTTCTCTTTTTGTCTGAACATTTCATTGAACACGTTTCCCTTCAGTGCAAGGCAACACTCTTGACAAGTATGTTCAGCAAAGACTTCCTAAAATTTAAATTTATGTTCGATGTTAATAGGTTTCTCTTTTTCAAAAACTATTTTTTGCTGCTCTTACTTCAGCTATGATCAGTTACTTTGCTGTCCAAATAGAAAACTCATATACTACTTCTAGTGTCTCATTTCCCAGTATAATCTCCTCGGAATCGCCTGAATGAGTTCGATTTCATTCCATTGCCCTTATTTTACTTTTGTTTATGTTCATCTTATAACCTCTTTTCAAGACAGTACACATTTCGCTCAGCTGCTCTTCCAAGTCCCTTGATGAGTTTGAGAGATTAATTTGTCACCAGCAAACCGCGAAGTTTTTATTTCTTCTTCCTGGAGTTTAGTTCCATTCCATTTCTTTAAAAATACGTGTAGTTCGTAAATTATTGCGTACGTTCATGTTCATCATCATCAGTTTTCTGCTATATTAGCAGGTCCTTTGCCTCTCCATTTTCTGCGATCCATTGTTTCCTTCTTAAGGCTGCTGTAAGTTGTACCATTCATCACGTCATCCAGTATCTGAAATCTCTTCCTTCCTCGCGTCCTTTTCCCTTCTACGTAACCTTCTAAAACTGTTTTTATCAGTCCGTCATTGTTTCTTAATATATGCACAATCCAATTTATTTTTCTTCTTTTTATTACTTCTAGTAACTGTCTCTTTTCTCCAACTCTTCTCAGCACGTCTTCATTTCTTACTCTGTCCATCCAACTTATTCTTTCCATCCTCCACCATGTCCACATTTCAAAAGCCTCCAGCCTTTCTTCCTCAAAGTCCATGCTCCAGCGCCATATAGAAGAACAGTCCATACAAGACATTTTATGAGTCCCTTCCTGAGTTCTCTGTCCAGACCACTGCAGAAAGTTCTCCTTTTCTTGTAAAATACCTCTTTTGGCATTGCTATCCTCCTTTTTATTTCTGTGGTGCACTTCCAGTCGGTGTGTGTCCTGCTTCCAACATACTTAAAATTTTGCACATGTTCTAGTATTTCTCAATTCAGCATAATTTTTATTTCTTTATTTCCTCCTAGTGCCAATAATTTTGTTTTCTTTGCGTTAGTTTTCATTCCATAATTTTTTCCGTTATCTTCAATGGTGTGCACCAAATCCTGCAATTCTTTTTCCCCTGTGGCTAGAAGGACCACGTCATCAGCAAACCTCAAACACGCGACTCTACGTCCTCGAATTTCTACGCCTTTGTCATCTAATGAGTATTGGTCAATCATATTTTCCAAGTAGAGTTTGAAAATAGTAGGTGACAGACAGCATCCTTGTCTTACTCCTTTCCCTAGTCCTATCCACTTTGTACTTTCTCCTTTAACTTTAACTGTGGCTTTTTGATTAAGATATAATGAGTTTACAAGTCTTCTGGTTTTCCAGTGCACTCTCTTTCCCCTCATTCTTGCGTACGTTATTACATCATATTAATATCCAGGACATTTTACAACCTACGGTTACTTTAAAATCGTATAGTTCATGTAGCAGTTGATCAGATGGTTCCTAGCTGTAACGAAAATTGACTTATTTATTAATCTGAAAATCTTAGTTATATGGTCAACCTAATCTTTTGATTTTTATCATAACATGATCTATGTTCATTTTGTCTCGACAATGTCACGATAAAACCACAGAAAAATTACAAATTTAAACATACTTACTAACGAAATAATAAAGCATTCCTGTCTGTTTGGATGTGAATTTCATGCGTCACTTTATTCAGAGTTATATGTTTTCTCCTGTTCAAAACGACGCATGACCTAAAAATTGATGTTCTGAAGTAGACAGGAATGCGGCTCTTACTTAGTTGCCAAGGGCGATGCGTGAAACCTTATTTAAGCATACTGAACCCTCGGAAACTAGCTATCTAAGTCAGTAATGTCTCACAAATGATGTTATTTATCCTGGGCATTTTCTAGAAAGAAAGATATATTGATAGGAGGAATGTGAAACCGTATTTAAAAGACCCTACCTAAGGCATCTTTACTTTTAGATATCATTTTCTTCAAAAACATAGAAGGAATGTCTCTACGGCATTTGTTTTCCAGGAACATATCCTTGAATAAGTTTCCTATTTTTCTTATAGAATTTAAAGTGGTTATAATTTTTAACTTGGTTGCCGTCAAAGAGCATGTCACAGATAGAAAAGCTAAGAGATCAATCTTGTACTGACAGAATCGACCACTCAGAAACGTTTTAAAGTGTTTTTAATTTGAAACGATGTTACAAGGTTTCAAATACATAAACTTTCACATCATTTTTCTCCGTAATCATCATTTTATTGCAGCTATTTTTGATATCTCTCAAGAAATCGCCACCTCTTAGTTCAAATAATTTAGCATCTAAGTCTTTAAATTCATTGCGGTATTTGTAATAGTTACAGAAAAGTAAAGAAAATATATTGTACGAACATCCAATTTCTTAGTGACAAAGGATTTCTTAAAGCGTGTGTGAGGCAGGGAGGTACGGCGGTCACAGGGCCTGGGGCCATGACTGTATAATATGTGGTCAAACGCGACCCATCAGCAGCAGTTTTCTATCACGACTAAGTTTATAAGTTAAAAAGAAGAATATGTGAACTCAGAAATCCCGTTCGACCATACTGAAGGCATGTCACATTTTAAATTAGTTCCTCTGCAGCCTCGCGATACTCTTGTTGTCCAAGCCTCCACAAGAGCAGACCATTTTGGCCTCGTAACATCGCTGCCATTGTTGTTTCTCCAAAGGAACAGAGAAACGATGTCGCTAAAAACATAAAAATTAGCCTCGCTTTTAATTCGTAATCGACCATCAAAGTCCATTTTAAAGAGGTTTTGTGCGACACACTGAAACAGCGAGGCAGGATCTATCTGTTTTTTCCTCAGCGTCGCTTCTCAGGTTGTATCTTTAGATGGCTGTCATTTGTGCTCGTGTTGTGTAGTGTATTGCAGTGTAGCGCCTGTGTGGTTATGAGTGAAAATGGAAATGAAAGGAAGAGGACGAGTGAAGGTCGGTGCCAGTACATCAGCTCATTCACTCGAATAGCTGCAATTAATTTTCGAAATCATGCCTGCCATATGTTCGACATATACCTGCACACATAAATTATTTTTCATTCTAAGCCATAAGTTGTATGTCAACGAAAATTCAGGGTACATAAAGTCCAAGTGCAAAGTGGAAAGGCTATGATTCTGAATCTTGGAATCCAAATGTCCATGTGAAGTGGAAATTAGGTCGTGATAGTGAATATTGGAATCCAAATGTACAAAGGAAAAGAAAATTATACTACTTTAAACGATCTCAGAATCAACATATAAATGGGAAGTGGAAAGTAGACCATGATACTGAATCTCGGAAGCCAAAGGTACACGTGAGACAGATTTTATAAGATACATGCGAGCGTGAGTGGATGGTACAAGGTACGAGAAGGAGTGAGTAATCTGATAAGGAAAACGTGGAGGAGACCATTACTTTCCAAGATTTGGATGCATTGGCAGAACTTAAGAGGGACAAAGATACGTGCAATATTTGCGTAGTTGAGAATGAGATGGATGAGAGCCTTCGCGGAATAAATGATGGTCGTGCGACTTAGTCTCCATATTTAGCTAGTTAATCGTTTTAGTCCACTATGGATGGTTGCTAGATAGTTGACTATTGATCAAGTGTTAGTCAAAGATACACTCCTGGAAATGGAAAAAGGAACACATTGACACCGGTGTGTCAGACCCACCATACTTGCTCCGGGCACTGCGAGAGGGCTGTACAAGCAATGATCACACGCACGGCACAGCGGACACACCAGGAACCGCGGTGTTGGCCGTCGAATGGCGCTAGTTGCGCAGCATTTGTGCACCGCCGCCGTCAGTGTCAGCCAGTTTGCCGTGGCATACGGAGCTCCATCGCAGTCTTTAACACTGGTAGCATGCCGCGACAGCGTGGACGTGAACCGTATGTGCAGTTGACGGACTTTGAGCGAGGGCGTATAGTGGGCATGCGGGAGGCCGGGTGGACGTACCGCCGAATTGCTCAACACGTGGGGCGTGAGGTCTCCACAGTACATCGATGTTGTCGCCAGTGGTCGGCGGAAGGTGCACGTGCCCGTCGACCTGGGACCGGACCGCAGCGACGCACGGATGCACGCCAAGACCGTAGGATCCTACGCAGTGGCGTAGAGGACCGCACCGCCACTTCCCAGCAAATTAGGGACACTGTTGCTCCTGGGGTATCGGCGAGGACCATTCGCAACCGTCTCCATGAAGCTGGGCTACGGTCCCGCACACCGTTAGGCCGTCTTCCGCTCACGCCCCAACATCGTGCAGCCCGCCTCCAGTGGTGTCGCGACAAGCGTGAATAGAGGGACGAATGGAGACGTGTCGTCTTCAGCGATGAGAGTCGCTTCTGCCTTGGTGCCAGTGATGGTCGTGTGCGTGTTTGGCGCCGTGCAGGTGAGCGCCACAATCAGGACTGCATACGACCGAGGCACACAGGGCCAACACCCGGCATCATGGTGTGGGGAGCGATCTCCTACACTGGCCGTACACCTCTGGTGATCGTCGAGGGGACACTGAATAATGCACGGTACATTCAAACCGTCATCGAACCCATCGTTCTACCATTCCTAGACCGGCAAGGGAACTTGCTGTTCCAACAGGACAATGCACGTCCGCATGTATCCCGTGCCACCCAACGTGCTCTAGAAGGTGTAAGTCAACTACCCTGGCCAGCAAGATCTCCGGATCTGTCCCCCATTGAGCGTGTTTGGGACTGGATGAAGCGTCGTCTCACGCGGTCTGCACGTCCAGCACGAACGCTGGTCCAACTGAGGCGCCAGGTGGAAATGGCATGGCAAGCCGTTCCACAGGACTACATCCAGCATGTCTACGATCGTCTCCATGGGAGAATAGCAGCCTGCATTGCTGCGAAAGGTGGATATACACTGTACTAGTGCCGACATTGTGCATGCTGTGTTGCCTGTGTCTATGTGCCTGTGGTTCTGTCAGTGTGATCATGTGATGTATCTGACCCCAGGAATGTGTCAATAAAGTTTCCCCTTCCTGGGACAATGAATTCACGGTGTTCTTATTTCAATTTCCAGGAGTGTATTTTAGTGCTGTAGTTAGATAAATTACTAGTTTTGAACTATAGAATAGTGCCTACAGGGACGGAAATCTCGGGTGGTTTTCCTTACAATCGCATGCTGGGTTTCTGAACCATTGATGGAGGGGAAGCACTGGTTATATCGGAAGGTAAAATAACTGAGATGGAGTTGGACGAATCATTGGGACGAACTGAGAGAAAAATGGACACCAAGGAAAGCGCTCTCGTTAGCGTAATGAAATTGGTGCACAGGAGAAGATGGTTAAAATCTTCGGCTGTGTATGGGAGATATAGCAGTGGTGAAAGGACAAATCCGTTGGCAAATCGACTGTTGGCAAAAATAAAATAAAAAAATGCGGCAGTAACTCTTGTATATTGGTATATAATAAACGGTTAGTTAGCTAGGATGCCGTTTGGTGAATCTCATTAATTGAAAGGGAATGCTAATGGAACCTGAACTGGAGATTTTTAGAGACATGCAAATGGACTAAGTAGTCGTTGAGGAGGGCAGTATTTATATGTAGGTTACTCCTACTGTAGGGAGGCGAAGTACATCATGTGATTGCCGACGGTTGCGAGAGATAAATTCATTTCTAGCTGAGACTGCAAAAATTTGAGTCATGGATATTGTTTTATCGTTATTTTACACATTAGCTGTTACCATCCTCGACGACACCAATTTGCTTTGACTAAACTAAACCTGGTGGAGATTTCGTCAATTTGGTTTGATGTAGTGGTCTTGTTACCTCTTTATGATACTCTGTGGAACAGTACATTAAGCCTAGAAATACGCTAGTGAATCACAGTGAGAAACTCACACTATTACGTTTAGTGCAAGAGAGCAGCTCTGTTTCAGCGGTTGACAGCTAGTTCAGTCAAATTGCAAACGACTGTGTTGCTGTTTATACATTATCTGTTTGAACTGAGCGCCCGGCAGTGCGAAGACTATGTACAGAAACGGTACTGGATGAAATGAAAAGAGCGAATCACTCCGACTCAGCTATTTACATTTTCGCACAACATGTGTCACAATCCTCTTGGTCGTCGCTGGTCTGTACAAGTATATTGCACACATCGTCCGATGTATTCAATTAATTTGAATTAGCAAACTCTACGCTGCAATAAACTATCGTGCATCACAGATCCAAGTGCCCAACAACGACAAACATCTTAAATACACAATTGCGAGCACAGCGAAGAAAGATATCATAAGAACTCTTCCGACGCGACAGATTGCGTATAGTCATGATCAACATTGCCACTGGAAACGCATTAACAATCATGTAGTCGTTAAATTTGATCTAGGAATTACGGCTGGTGGACGCGTACGGTTAGCTGACGAGTAAGTTAGAGTTTCTGGCTGGTACGCCCTCTCTGATTTTATCCACTACGATGACAGGACGCGGGACGCGACTGACCCTTCCCATTATCTGTCAAAGAACGGGATGAGAAAACGATGCGGCCGTCATTTGGCGAATGACAACGGACGGGCATTGACACAGTGTGTTCCAGTATAAATTAATGCCATGCAGTCGAGCATGTACTTTGAAGTTTTCATACATTCGTGAATTCTCCGTTCAAAAGTGCTCTATCTGATAGCGGGTATTACAATTCTGATCGGAAAATAAATTATTTTTGGACATGTCAAAAAGGAGGTGAGATGTGTGGCGCTTTTTGAAGCTGTGTATTTCTCTGCCTCGTGATGGCTGGGTGTTTTGCGACGTCCTTAGGTTAGTTAGGTTTAAGTAGTTATAAGTTCTAGGGGACTGATGACCATAGATGTTACGTCCCATAGTGCTTAGAGCCATTTTTTTGAAGCTGTGTGGGACCAAATAAAAAACATATGGTGCTTCTGTATGTGTCTTTACGTGTGTATGACGGTGTATTTTCTATCCTGCTCTGCGTAGGCAGAACCTCGTTTACGATCATTCGCAATGGCACTAACGCAGAGACCGATGGAACGAATAGGCGGTTCCTGAGGTCGATGACAGTGAAATTCACAAAGTGAACAGCTAGCCAAAAACAAAGCCCAGGCCGTCGTAAAAATCGTAAATTTGCACAACCAGCCTAAGGAGGAAACCGAATGAAAATGGCTCTAAGCACTATGGGACTTAACATTGGCCGGCCGGATGGGCCGAGCGGTTCTAGGCGCTACAGTCTGGAACAGGGCGACCGCTACAGTCGCAGGTTCGAATCCTGCCTCCAGCATGGATGTGTGTGATGTCCTAAGGTTAGTTAGGTTTAAGTAGTTCTAAGTTCTAGGCGACTTATGACCTAAGATGTTGAGTCCCATAGTGCTCAGAGCCATTTGAGCTATTTTCCACTTAACATCTGGGGTCATCAATCCCCTGGACATATAACTACGTAAACCTAAATAAACTAAGGACATCACACACATCCATGCCCGAGGCATGCTGCAACCGTAACAGCAGCGCAGTTCCGGACAGAAGCGCCTAGAACCACTCTGCCACAGCGGCCGGCTAAACCGAATGAAAACGTAATATAGGCAGATGCTAATCGATAACGCGCGTCAAAGGCTTCAAAGAACTGTAAGACTGACTAATAAATGTGGTGCCGCTGTATTTACCGGCACTCACGCGTCAGTGGATGAGCCACACGATAAGTCTCCAGCGGCGGCGGCGCCCTCACAGGAGCAGGCTGTCTGCCGCAGTATCAAACCTGAGTATCTCCTTCTTCCACGCAAACTGACCCCTTTCCTTGTGGATATTTCAGAGATGTGTCTTATATGCAATCGTAGAAGTTTAGGTGTCATAATATGTGTTTTATTGTAAAACACGAAAAACCAATCGCAACACTTTCTGATGAAGGACGCAAATTCGTCATGCAGATACTAATTACTGCATCTAGATTCACCCAACCAAAACAACAGACACAATGCATTCATATAATTGATTCGTATCGCTGGGCAACAAATCCACCTTCTTCAGTGCGGATGCACAATTGCAAGCATGGAGGACATGGACAGGGATTGCGAATAGATGGCGCTAGGTGGGAATGTGGGTGCCGATATAGTCCGCGCAGTTGCGATAAACACTGTCCTGGTAGCGCAGTGGTTCACGCAACTGCCTAGTAAGCAGGAGATCCCGGCTTCGAATCCCGGTCCAGCACCCACGTTTCACTCATCGTCACCTATTCAGCATAAAGTCACAATGCACCTGACATCACTAGCCCCTTTCCTTTCCTTTTCTTTCTCCCCCTTCCACCTTCAGGCTACATACTGAGTATGTCGTCCATATCGATGCTTGGGATGGACGGGGAATCCGAATCGCTGTCGGATATTCAAGCAGATAAGACAATGCAGTAAGACGGAGACAGACTCAGAGAGTGGCAGTGGTATTGTCTGTATAGCAGATATTTCCGCTTTCAGCAACTGTGACTCCAGGGTTGCTGGAATTGCATTGTTCTTTAGAACGAAGTAAATACCCGGTTTGGCAGCGGCATCGCCAGCTGATATCTTGTTCAAAAATTCAAATGGCTCCCAGCGCTATGGGACTTAACATCTATGGTCATCAGTCCCCTAGAACTTAGAACTACTTAAAACTAACTAACCTAAGGACATCACACAACACCCAGCCATTGGTATCTTGTTGTTAAAATGTAAATGTCGTATGGTAATGTTGGCAGTGTAATCCCATGGGGGTCCACCGGTCTGTTGGATAGGGTGTTTTTCTTCCACGCACATTGGCCCCTTTCCATGCCGATATGTAGAGCTGTGTCTTATGTGTGATTGTAGAGTTTAAGTGAGTGTTATTGATGTGTGTATAGTATAGTAACATGTTTGTGTTGTACGATGACCATGAGGAAGCGGGAAGGCGAAATCCGGTGACGGCAGGTAACATCACCCCAACAGCCCCAAGAAGGCTGCCGTCTTAAACTCTCCATCCGGCTGACGGACCACCATCAGAGGAGTCACATGCCCTGCCTTATGAGCCATTCTCTAGAGGTTTGGACTTTAATCCAGGACACTGACACAAAGACTGATGATCAGGAACTTTACGCCACCACCTCTCCTTCCCTTGCTGGCCCAATACTGGCAGTAACGATTTCATCTACCACCAGGATTCGAACCGGCCTACCTCCGAGTCGACAACCATCACACGGAGTGCGATAGTATCTTCGGCTACGAAGTAGGGTATCTTCTTGTTTAACCCTCTGCACGCTGAACCTCATATAAAACAGTAGCTTCGGTTTCTGGAGCGCTGCTTCTTTGTGTTTTTGCTTAAGACGATTCTGGGTTAGTGCACTGCTATTCGTATTTGATGTCCTGACAAGCTCCATAAGGAAATGACAGCAGTAAAATGTATTTCGTTATAGTCTGTTGACAGTGACGAGCTCCTGTTGCCTAAAGGCCTTTTTAAAAGCGCGATTAATTAAAAACATTCATCACATTTTCTACATAACTTGTAGAAAGTGAGTGGCCGCTTTTGTTTCAGGAACTTAGGAAATTAACAATTCGATCAGTCAACACAATTAAATACCTATAATAGTAAATAACTGCCCTTGCTACAAAGCCCAATGACATATAAAAGTAGTAATGTCAGATCAAAAGGCAACGATTCGGTGCACTCGATGCAGCTACAACGCTTTCCCTTCCGAACATTGGTGGTGGCAGGCAACCGTCTTATCTGCCTTTCCCTATCTTTCTCTTGTTCTGTTCTAAATTACTAAAATTTTTACTTAACACTCTCCGTATCCTTTAACTAATCTGTAGCTTACATTTAGCTAAATTTTCTTTGTAGCTTTCTGCTATTATTTTGCATTTCTGTGCTGAAAACAAAAGGTGCTATGGAACAGTACATGTTATTGCATACTGGAAACTGTAAAATGTTCGACCTGTTTCAATATACTGGGTAACAAGTCTTTAATTACGCGATAAATAAAGTGAAATGTTACTAATATAAGCTCACGTTACTTGCAGTCGTAACATCCACTCGACTTAACGTCGTTTCCGGTTTCCATACGCTACATCTACATGACTGCTCTGCAATTCACATTTAAGTGCTTGGCAGAGGGTTCATCGAACCACAATCATACTATCTCTCTACTATTCCACTCCCGAACAGCGAGCGGGAAAAACGAACACCTAAACCTTTCTGTTCGAGCTCTGATTTCTCTTATTTTATTTTGATGATCATTCCTACCTATGTAGGTTGGGCTCAACAAAATATTTTCGCATTCGGAAGAGAAAGTTGGTGACTGAAATTTCGTAAAAAGGTCTCGCCGCGACGAAAAACGTCTATGCTTTAATGACTTCCATCCCAACTCGTGTATCATATCTGCCACACTCTTTCCCCTATAACGTGATAATACAAAACGAGCTGCCCTTTTTTGCACCCTTTCGATGTCCTCCGTCAATCCCACCTGGTAAGGATCCCACACCGCGCAGCAATATTCTAACAGAGGACGAACGAGTGTAGTGTAAGCTGTCTCTTTAGTGGACTTGTTGCATCTTCTAAGTGTCCTGCCAATGAAACGCAACCTTTGGCTCGCCTTCCCCACAATATTATCTATGTGGTCCTTCCAACTGAAGTTGTTAGTAATGTTAACACCCAGGTACTTAGTTGAATTGACAGCCTTGAGAATTGTACTGTTCATCGAGTAATAGAATTCCAACAGATTTCTTTTGGAACTCATGTGGATCATCTCACACTTTTCGTTATTTAGCGTCAACTGCCACCTGAAACACCATACAGCAATCTTTTCTAAATCGCTTTGCAACTGATACTGGTCTTCGGATGACCTTACTAGACGGTAAATTACAGCATCATCTGCGAACAGTCTAAGAGAACTGCTCAGATTGTCACCCAGGTCATTTATATAGATCAGGAACAGTAGAGGTCCCAGGACGCTTCCCTGGGGAACACCTGATATCACTTCAGTTTTACTCGATGATTTGCCGTCTATTACTACGAACTGCGACCTTCCTGACAGGAAATCACGAATCCAGTCGCACAACTGAGACGATACCCCATAGCTCCGCAGCTTGATTAGAAGTCGCTTATGAGGAACGGTGTCAAAAGCTTTCCGGAAATCTAGAAATACGGAATCAACTTGAGATCCCCTGTCGATAGCGGCCATTACTTCGTGCGAATATAGAGCTAGCTGCGTTGGACAAGAGCGATGTTTTCTGAAGCCATGCTGATTACGTGGATCACAAAAGCGACGTGACTTCTTTGTGTCAGGCAATGGCACAAAAGTGGCGACGAGGAACTCACGATATTAGTGCTTTACGGGAACAAAGTATAAAAATGTGACAGCTGCATATCGTACTGCAAAAGCAACAACTAGAACAGAAACAACAACAGACAGCATTTCAGATAGATTTGGAGATACTACATAATTATGTAGAAAGCGACATGGGAAAGTGCATAGCTGAGTGGGACAATGTTTCTCCAACAGCATCAACACCACTTGTATCTATGCCAGCATTGTCAGCAATTTCGTTTCCACCGTTTGATGATTCGAAGGAAACTTGTGATACACATCTCCAACGGTTTTTACTGTTTTTCAGCACTAGTAACATTACTGACACTCACGTTCAGTCTGTTTTGTTATAGTTTTTTTAGTAGTCAAATATACGAGCAGGTTCACAAGCTACGACCACTCGAAGAACGTATTGTTTTGTAATGAGATGTCTTGTGTAGTTTGTCGTCCACTTATTTCGAGACGTAGACATATATAGTGGCTGCTATACAAAGTTTCAACCATAAAGAGAACCAGTCGTAAAAATCGTGCATAAGTGACGTACAGGATATTGATCGACAGTGAAATTTTCTATCATCCGAATGTAATGTATACAGCTTATGCCGAATCTGTAATTTGAGATGTGAGTCTAGTCTCCGACCAGTAACTGCGGACTACCATTCTTAGAAAGTTTCAGCACAGTTCAAGCGAGGTTGCTCTCATAACTCAGCCATTTAAAATAAAATCAACGTTAGTTGATTCGGCAACTGCATTTGTGCAGTCTACTTGTGTCGACCACTGTTCATCCAACACGTACTTAGGTGTGGCACAAGTGCGTACTAGACAACATAGTTCTCTAAATTCAACTGATTACAGGCAATTATCCTCTTCAGTATTGCGTGCTGCTACTACGGAATCTACAAATAAAACTATGAGGAATGTAGTTAGAGTTTTCTTCTCAATTATCTCTCAAGGAAAAATATGAGGCTATGTAGATATAAATTTCGATATCAGCAGAGCTAGACTCCATAGTGGTAGTTCACAAAGAGTACCGAAAGAAAAAGAAATCCTACACCAAGTATTTCTGCATTCACAGCGTACGCAATAGCCCACTGAGAAGCACTACATCTTTTGCTTTCAACAAAGGTGGGCAAGTGGCTACAGTCTTCCCCGCGGCGCGTCGACATGCTGCATAGCATCACCCAGGCACCATTAGCTGATACCGTAACTACACTCAAACTGAGGTCCGCCCCCGGTAGCTGAATGGTCTGGGCCCGGGTTCGATTCCCGGCTGGGTTGGGAAATTTTCTCCGCTCAGGGACTGGGTGTTCTGCTGTCATCATCATCATCATCCTTTCGTCCTTATCGACTGCAGGTCGCCGAAGTGGCGTCAAATTGAAAGACCGGCACCCGGCGAACGGTCTGTCGGACGGGGGGCCCCAGCCATACGACTAAAAAAGTCTCAAATTGATAATCTCAATCATCTCACTGATCATAAAAAGGAGGTACGGGTTTCCAAGTGGATACTAGAGTTTCTGTATCCCTAATTAACAATGAAAGGTACTGCGTATTAGCTCACATTCATTGGAGGTAATAGACGCCGTTTCGTAACATACGGTCAGACCAATAACTATTTTAGTAGTGTCTTCACAAGTAGAAACTAAAATTTTCGCTCTAGACCCCTTCATCGGCTTTGGTTTTCAAGTATAAGATCCAGCTGACATCGTATCTAATAGCATTCCATTTAGTAGTTTGAACGTTTTGTGTAAGGAATGCTCTGATACATTTCGATCTAATCTAATAAGGGAATTGTCCAATTCGACAGGTCGAAACCGGCCTTGAAATTTTTTATACGGAAGAATGCACCGAAAAATGATACTGTAAAAACTGTAGCTGCTCAGACACATTGTTTAAATTTGCCAAATTCGAACCTTTCTAGGTGGCCGGCGAAATGTACACCCCTGCCATAGCTGTAGCAGACAATGCAAGGCTCAGCGTGATCGTTATTTGTAAAGCGAATTTCAGTTTCCGTAGATAATTTCTCTGAACACAACAGTTCACAGTTACTATTCTCTCAAATCTGCAACTCATTTAATATCCAGACTGAGATTTTCACTCTGCACCAGACTGTGAATCGTGCTTGGGTAGCTCAGATGGTAGAGCACTTGCCAGCGAAAGGCAAGGGTACTCAGTTCGAGTCACGGTCCGACACAAAGTTTTAATCTGCCACAAAGGTTCATTTCATATCCATAATAATTAGCAGTAGTCTCTGCGGTATCGCTAAGTGTTAACAATGGAGATTACACTGAATTAATTTTACTTGTGATTTCCTGGTATATGCTTAGTTCAACACATGTCTTTGTGCACGTTCCAGTGTTTCACAACAAAGTAGCGTCCAGTTAATGTTTTAAATCTTGGCAAGAGGAAATATAAAGAACATTGTATGCTACCAAAATCAGGAACTTGTCCTGAAGACCTACGTATGTATTATTTTGATTAGTTAATATCTGTGAAATTCATTTGAATGATGTCTATATTTCTTTAAAAATTAAGGAACCATTTGAAGAAACAGGAAATATCTCGTACGATTCCGTGAATTGTGGATCGAATGGCGATTGTTGCGCCAAATAAAGACCGGAACAAAAATAGAAAATCCTTCTAGTGAGAAAGGAAAGGCTATGAAATAAAATCGAAGGGGGGGGGGGGGGGGGAGCGGGATGTTTACACATAAGCAGTGTGCAAAACGGGCTTCGTTTCGTGAAATCGGAAAGTGAATTGTATAAAGGGAAGAAAGATTCACATGAAGTATGAAATATGCGCCAAAATGTTACCGAGGGAAATCTATGATACTGGGCGCTCTGAACTGCATGTGACATGAACGTAACTGATTTTCAGGCTTCTTCGACGTGGTTAACAAATTCATGAAAAAATATGGAAAAGGAAGGCGCAAAATTACGAAGTTAACTTGAAGTAAACGTGAAGAGATGCCGTTAATAGATAAACTAAAGAGAAATTCGTTGCAGACGTGAAGAAGAAGCTTCTTGTTATCCCCTAAAATGATGCGTATTAGCCGGCCGCGGTGGTCTCGCGGTTCTAGGCACGCAGTCCGGAACCGTGCGACTGCTACGGTCGCAGGTTCGAATCCTGCCTCGGGCATGGATGTGTGTGATGTCCTTAGGTTAGTTAGGTTTAAGTAGTTCTAAGTTCTAGGGGACTGATGACCACAGCAGTTTAGTCCCATAGTGCTCAGAGCCATTTGAATGTTGATGCGTATAAAAGCAATCAGTGAGGTTTCGTACAAATCACACTTGATTTCGAGCGAAAAAAAAAAAAAAACAGACTCGCTTGTACAGTTGATGAATGCTTTGACAAATTCGGATACAACAATGTCAGTGATAAGTATCAGTGGATCTTCAGGAATGTCGAAGCAAATTAGGACCAATGATTAAAAATAGAAGACTGTTTATTTGGAGACATCTTATAATCGACATGGCAAAATCAGGAAATAAGGGAAAGAATAACTCATTAGCCCGCATCTCGTGGTCGTGCGGTAGCGTTCTCGCTTCCCGCGCCCGGGTTCCCGGGTTCGATTCCCGGCGGGGTCAGGGATTTTCTCTGCCTCGTGATGGCTGGGTGTTGTGTGTTGTCCTTAGGTTAGTTAGGTTAAAGTAGTTCTAGGGGACTGATGACCTCAGATGTTAAGTCCCATAGTGCTCAGAACCATTTGAGCCAAGAATAACTCATTGCTTTTGTTGGAATTCTGGCATGGGTATATCGACCCCTGCCTTTAGGAGTACGACGAAAAGACAGGTAATATAATTTGGATTCCACCCAGAATTAAGGGTGTGATTCAGCCTCTCTATAAATAAAATTTTACAGTAGATCAGTATTGTATTTTACAGTGTCTGTATAGTTCGATGCTATTTTCCATCGGACCTGCATGCATGTCCCAAGGAACAGACACTGCTGACGATTGACTGCCGTATTAAATTATGAAATGCATTCGCTAATAGTGAATACGGTTGTACAGCAGTGTCGTTCCGGGAAACACAGGTCATGCGAGACACAGCTGGCCCTCTTTGTGCATGATATACAACAGGCTCTAGATACCGGCTCACAGGTTGATGCCATATTTCTCGACTTTTGAAAGGCGTTCGACTCAGTTCCGCACTGTTGCTTGCTACAACAAGTGCGCGCTTACGGTATATCCAAGGACATATGCGGTTGGATAGAAAGTTTTCTAACAGACAGGGAGCAGTATGTCGTCCTGAACGGGGTAACTTCAACAGAAACAAGAGTAACTTCAGGTGTGCCCCAGGGCAGCGTAATAGGTCCTCTGCTTTTTACGATTTACATAAACGGTCTGGTTGATGGTATTGACGGCGGCCTTAGACTGATTGCCGCTGATGCTGTAGTCTACAGGACAGTAGTATCATACGAAAGTTGTGAACAAACCAATGAGGATTTGCAGAGAATAAATGCGTAGTGTAATGACTGGAAGTTATCTCTCAATATTAATAAATGTAACCTATTGCGTATAACAAGGCGAAAATCCCCATTAATGTATGAGTACAAAATAAATGATCAGTCTTTGGAAGCGGTAACGTCCGTCAAGTATCTGGGTGTGACTATTCGAAATGATCTCAAATGGAATGATCAGATTACACAAGTAATGGGTAAGGCGAACTCTAGGTTGCGGTTTATTGGTAGAATCCTGATGCAATGCAGTCCTTCAACAAAGGAAATAGCTTACAATACGTTAGTTCGTCCAGCCTTAGAGTATTGTTCGTCTGTATGGGACCCTTACCAGTTGGGTCTGATTCAAGAGATTGAGAAGGTCCAAAGAAGAGCGGCAAGATTCGTGACTGGTACATTTAGCCATCGCGAGACCATTACAAATCTCGTAGAACGTTTGAAGTGGACACACTTGCAGATAGACGACGCGCTAAACAGAAGGGGCTGCTCCCTAAATTCCGAAATCCAATCTTCACCGAGGATGTAGAGCATATATTATTACCACCAACTTTCAAATCGCGTAATGATCATCATTCAAAGATAAGGGAAATAAGAGCTCGTAATGAGGCGTTCAAACAGTCGTTTTTACCCTCGCGCGATCCGCTAGTGGAACAGAGGGGGGGAAATATGACTTTGGCGCGAATTGTGCCCTCCGCCACACACCGCTTGGAGGCTAGCGGAGTATATATGTAGATGTAGATCTTGCACAGATTTTCATATGTTACTAGTAAATCGTATAGCCGTCGTTCTATCGTATTCACAATTTGCGAAGGCACGCAAGGATGTACGAAGGAACATTGCGCCGAATTATACAGACACTGTAAAGTACAGGCACTAACGCACTGTATTTCATACCAAAGTAAGGCAATGTGATAAGCAAACCAACGTCTCTTCCTGTGCGGGATTCATGCGATTTGTATGCGAGCACTATAAGACTTAGGCACGAGAACATATGGAAGTTTGGGTCTAGTCGTGAGTCGTGCACGGATAGCCAAAGCCGTTACGGCGGCTGCTCGAGTAAAGCGGAAAATCGGGATTCGAATCCCGAAGAAATGATCAAATGTGCGTGAAATCTTAGGGGACTTAACTGCTAAGGTCATCAGTTCCTAAGATTACACACTACTTAACCTAAATTATCCTAAGGACAAACACACACACCCATGCCCGAGGGAGGACTCCAACCTCCACAGGGATCAGCGGCACAGTCCGTGAGTACAGCGCCCTAGACCGCTCGGCTAATTCCGCTCGGCTTCGAATCCCGATCCAGCGCAAATTTTCTTATGGTATTACACATCGTATAGCCGTTGTACAATCGTATTCGTAGTTTGTGAATGCATTCGATAATTTTTTTTTTTTTTTGAACAGCCGGAAGCATTTTTCACAAAATTTGCTAGACGATACAATTTCCGTTAGCTCTATGTAATTTCAGGTTTATCAGCGGAACAGTGTTATTAAACTTCAGTCATTTCTGCATTGACAGTTTGCAATACCACATTTTACGAATTTGATAAAGCATGGCTTGTACGACAAGCGGCACAGTATGCAGAACAACGGCCGGGAGCATTTGTTACTCCATTCCAGTTTCGCCTAAATAATGCGAGTAATTACTGTGAAGTGCCTGGTTGTATTACTTTTTCTTTCATCAGGAGTGCGTAGTGTAAGGAGAATGTTTTCGTTATCCAACAGACACTTCGCATTTGTGTTACGAATAAAAGCAATAAACAACTAACTGTTTCCTTGTTACCAAAAATATGTTATTTAAAACTTATCATAAGCTAGTTATTTGTGTAAGAATCACATCTGCAACAGTTTAGCTGTCGGTATGAGCTGTAAGTTATTCAAAAAATTAATGGTTTGAGACGTATTTAATATGGTTTCAGAGCTCAAATTTCATGTGTGTGCACTAGAAGTTCGCGCTACCCGTCGCTACCTCCTCTTGTCACAGCTACGGCTGCTTATTCGCCGATTCGCATGCCAGGCAGGAAGTGCTGTACAAGCCCCTTTTTAAGAGGTTCATATTGTGGCAAAAATGAATGACCGCAACATTTTTATAAATACTTGCTGTATGCCTTAGCAGCTAAAAATCCTTTCGGTGTATTATTCCTGCGTGAAAAATTTCAGGGTAGGTTTCGGCATGTCGGATTGGACATTCCCTTGTAAGTTGTGCACAAAATTTGAAGTGTAAGTACCATTAAAACATAATGCAACTTTTTATTTTTTATGAGCTATACACAGAATTTAAGTGGAAGTCGATTGTTTAGAGACATCAGGTGCTGTGAAACGAATCGCATTCACAGGTGACGTCCTCGGTGGTAACGAAAAAGCCAAATGTCACTATTCCTCCCACATTCACCTGGTCTTCGATCGTAAATGTGGCAGTAAGCGAAGGCACCATGACAGCCGTGGGGTACGTGAGCTTTACTGCGCACCGCCTGCATCCCTTCGTACTTACTGTCTTCGCAGCGATAACTGACAGCGTCACAGGGCCAGGACCATGCGTCCTTAGTCTGAGGAGCATGATAGTGAACTCACACAGATATTCAAATTCGCCTGATTTGGACCCGATGAGACACATCTGGGACGCAATTGCGTTTACAAACCAGCGGACCGCAATTTGCGGGGACTACGTGACGTGCGTGGACTAAGTTGGGTTCCAGTGGTGGCCCAACACACTGTTAAGCAGGTGGTCATAATGTTTGGCTCATCAGATTACAAAAAGTTCCAAGACGGATTTTATTACTGGCATGTAAGCGACATCAGCGCAGTTTCTGCGGTGCTAGGTTGCAGTAATAATGTAAATAACAGGGGTTCTTTCGACAAGTCAGTCGTGAGCACGCAATATTAATCAGTAGATATGTGGTCGTAGTATGCCAACGTTATTGTGTCACAAATTGCAGTGGAACAACATCTCTAAATAAAGTGTTCAAAACATTCTCCCGACTGTTTTAAAGCAGAGATAAGTGCGTGCTAAGTTTGTTCCACAAACATTGACTTCAGTCTAAAAAGAACGGCACGTGAACGTCTGCTGTGACTTGATCCAAATGCAAAACCCAAAAAATTATTTTGTAGAAAAATCAGCACCAATGACAAGAATTGGTGTCATCAATACGAACCTACGACAAAACGACAAAGTACAGAAATTCACATGAAAGGCCAACGCTTTGGCGACATAACAGATATCCGTGCCAACGTGATGCACGAGTTGACCAACGCCCAAAAAAAGCTTTATTCTGACGATTTTACGATGTTGTAGAAACGTTCTGTGCGTTGTACGGAAGTGGGAAGAGACTATGTAGATCACCTCTCGCCGGAGGTTCGAGTCCTCCCTGTCGGCCGCGGTGGTCTCGCGGTTCTAGGCACGCAGTCCGGAACCGTGCGACTGCTACGGTCGCAGGTTCGAATCCTGCCTCGGGCATGGATGTGTGTGATGTCCTTAGGTTAGTTAGGTTTAAGTAGTTCTAAGTTCTAGGGGACTAATGACCACAGCAGTTGAGTCCCATAGTGCTCAGAGCCATTTGAACCATTTCGAGTCCCCCCTCGGGCATGGGTACGTGTGTTGTTCTTACCATAAGTGACTTTGAGTAGTGTGTAAGTCTAGGGACCAGTGACCTCTGCAGTTTGGTCTCTTAGTAATTCACACACACACACACACACACACACACACACACTATGTAGAACAACTGAAACAGTAGAATTACCATAGTAACGCTTCTATATTTTTTATTAATCCAGTGTCGATCCTCTCTCGACTGACAGGGTACACACAGTGCCGAGATACATCATGACAAGTGAAATTAAGCGTTGTTTTAATGAGAGCGAGGATATATTCAATCATTTTTGATCATTTTAATAATTTATATTAAATATTATTATTGGTGAAGGAAGCAAATTCGTCATGCAGATACTTCGAGGGTCACTCCAAAATAAATGCACACTATTTTTTTAAAAAAATCCATCTTTTATTCTACATGTTTGAAAGTTTTACAGTGTGTAGATACATCCTTTAGGAACAATACTTTAATTTCTCCACATAATTTCCATCCCTCTCAACTACCTTACGCCATCTTGGAACCAGCGCCTGTATACCCGCACGGTAAAATTCTGGACCAACCTGTTGGAGCCATTGTTTGGCAGCGTGCACAAGGGAGTCATCATCTTCAAACCTTGTTCCACGAAGAGAGTCTTTCAGTTTCCCAGGGAGATGATAGTCACATGGAGCCAGGTCAGGACTGTAAGGCGGGTGTTTCAGTGTTGTTCATCCGAGTTTTGTGATCGCTTCCATGGTTTTTTGACTGACATGTGGCCGTGCATTGTCGTGCAACAGCAAAATATCCTGCAATTGCCGATGTGGTCGAACAAGACGCAGTCGAGCTTGAAGTTTCTTCAGTGTCGTCACATATGCATCAGAATTTATGTTGGTTCCACTTGGCATGATATACACAAGGAAGAGTCCTTCGGAATCAAAAAACACCGCAGCCATAACTTTTCCAGCAGAAGGTGTGGTTCTATTTTTTTTTCTTGGGTGAATTTGTATGATGCCACTCCATTGATTGCCTCTTCGTCTCTGGTGAATAATGATGGAGCCGTGTTTCATCACCTGTCACAATCCTCCCAAGAAATTCATCTCCACCATTCTCGTACTGTTCCAAAAGTTCATTGCATACCGTTTTTCTTGTTTTTTTTTGTGAGCCATTGTCAACATCCTGGGAACACACCTGGCACAAACCTTTTTTAACGCCAACACTTTCAGTACTCTGCAAACACTTCCTTCCCCTATCCCAACGTAGCGTGACAATTCGTTCACTGTGATGCGTCTGTCAGCAGTCACCAATTCGTGAACTCTCTGCACATTGTCTGGAGTGTGTGCAGTTCGAGGACTGCCGCTGCGCCGACAATCCTCAATATTGCAGTGCCCACTTTCATCGCGTAACGTGCTTGCCCACCGACTAACTATACTGCGATTGACAGCAGCATCTCCATACACCTTTTTAAACCTCTCGTGGATGTTTACCACTGTCTCGTTTTCACAGCACAGGAATTCTATGACACCACGTTGCTTCTGACGAACGTCAAGTGTAACAGCCATCTTGAAGATATGCTGTGACGGCGCCACTCACGGGAACAGGTTGAACTAAGTTTGAAAACAAGCGGGAAGGATGTGTCTACAGACTGTAAAACTTTCACACATGCATAATGAAAACTGCATTTTTACAAAAATAGTGTGCATTTCTTTTGGATTGACCCTCATAGTTTCTGCATCTAGATTCACCCAAGCAGATACAGCTTTAGAACACACACCTCTTCCCACAGTTCTTTCTCGTAACTGTCATCGGAATACTATTCCAGTGATTTTAAACACAGCCAGGTCTCTTTTATACACCTACAATAAGAAAAAAATACTTCTCATTTTTTACATTTACGTAAACTTCCGCTTCGATTGTTGAATCGCGCCAGATCGGTCCCGGATCGACTGTTTACTCGAATATATACGTCCGTCATTATGTACATATGGCTGTTTAGTTACTGCCCACTCAAAAGACGATCGATGGCTAACTTTTTTTTGTGTTGCGCTACAGGACCTACACATTTCCATAGCGTCCCATTACTTCTTCGGACTGAGTTGTTTGTATTCGTCTCGTGTAAGAGTTAGTTTACGGCTGGTCCGTTGACCCAGAGAACAGCTCTGTGAGTTAATATCCTCTTAGTTACTGTGCCTGAAATAAGATTTTGAACTCCTGTGCGTCCTAAAACTGCTACGTGAATCGCTTACGTACACAGTGTGTAGGAAATTTGTAAGTCTACCTGTGGAATACCCGTAGGAAACTCGGTAGAGTGCAGCTCGAGCGGTATTGGAGCCAGGCTGAGGCACTGATTCATTCGAGGGTATCGGATGTCGGAAGGAAAGCGCGACAAAAGTAAACTGGATTATCTGTGGGCTGCCGGCGGAGCGGCGCGCAGGCGGCAGGCGCAGTGTCGGAGGTACGAGCAGCGTGGTCGGTGGTCGGTGGTCGGCGGTCGGCGGTCGGCGCGCCTAGCCGAGACGCAGGAGGCCAGGGCGGCCCCGCGCAACACCCACTCCCAGGTAACAGCTCCGTTACAGCGTAACAGTTCTTTCCCAGGCACGGCTCTGTTGCCTGGTATGACCCTGCCTTCCTCCGAATACTGAACTGTCTTACCCAGCCAATTATATGGCAACCGACAGCTTAATGTGGACTCCGAACGACGTTCCAACTTGGCCTTTTTCACATCAGAAACAGATGTGAAATAAAACATAAGCGACAGATAAAAATTTTACGAACGACAGGGGATCGAGTCCTAGGCCTTTAGATACATAGGCTGTCACTAAAGCACCTTTTTATGGTTCAGTAACTCAATCGATAAAAATGGAACCTTTATAGGATCGATTGTTGTCCGTCTCTTAAGAAGATGCATTGAGTTGAAATATATGTCACATGCTTAGATCTACGGTACCTTGTCGACGTGAAAGTTTAACCTTTCTAAGCCAATGCAATCAAAAGATACCGCCATTTATGTCACATCTTTTGATACTCGCGAGCTCACTCGTCAAAACCTACAGGGTACTTGCGTTTGACATAGAGACATGAAATTTGGCAAGAAGCAAGGGATTACAGTACAATTAAAAGAAGAAATCCGAAAACTGTTAATCTGCAAATATAACACACGAATTTTTTTTTATCATTTTTTATCCATCTGTCTGTTCGTCCGTCCGTCGGTCTGTCTGTTAATACACATTGTTCTCAGAGACGGGTAGGGGTACCAAATTGAAACTTATGTCACATTCTAAGGCCTACGGTCCCTTGACAGCGTAAAAAATTTAAGCTTCTAAGTTAATGCAGCCATTTATGTCACATATTTTGATACTCGCAGACTCAGTCATCAAAATCTATAGGGTACTTCCCCTTTACCTAGAATCATGAAATTTAACGAGAAGCTAGTTTTCACAGGACAAGTAACGAAAAAAAAAATCGAAAATTATTAGACTGTAAATACAGCACATAAAAAATACCTTCTTACCATTAGAACTCAAATTGCATTCTTCGTCCGTCAGAAGCATAATAGAAAAATATTACCGCGTTGCCGACCGCGGTGGTCTAGTGGGTCAAGCGCTCAGTCCGGAACCGCGGGACTGCCACGGTCGCAGGTTCGAATCCTGCCTCGGGCATGGATGTGTGTTATGTCCTTAGGTTAGTTAAATTTAAGTAGTTCTAAGTTCTAGGGGACTGATGACCACAGATGTTGAGTCCCATAGTGCTCAGAGCCATTTGAATCATATTACCGCGTGAAAATATAAAATCTGAGTTGCAGTCATGTTTTATTAATTAAATAAAAGATATTTTATTGTATCTTCTCTCTCTACAAACATAAACTGGAGTCCCCTGCTCGCCTCTTTTTATGTTTCGGCAGGTTGCTTAAACTACTGCTGAGATTTTGGTTCAGTCTTGGGATTTCCGGGACCGATATCTCACCACTATCGATATCGATAATAGGCAAAAATCGTCGATTTTCTTGCTTCCTGGGATGGATTAACTATCTGTATACATAATTAAATTTGTGCAGAACCCTCAGCACGCTAGTCGTATTCGCACTTGACCATCTTTTATTTTCCATCCTATCTGTTTCTTCACTGTTCTTCTTCTGAGCCATGCTGTTCTAGGCGCTACAGTCGGGACCCAGGCGACCCCTACGGTCGCAGGTTCGAATCCTACCTCGGGCATGGAAGTGTGTGATGTCCTTAGGTTAGTTAGGTTTAAGTAGTTCTCAGTTCTAGGGTACTGACGACCACAGCAGTTAAGTCCCATAGTGCTCAGAGCCATTTGAGCCATTTCTTCTTCTGCATTTCTGTGCGCATGTTACATGACATCTCTCAAATTCCTTCGATGATAACTTTAGTTAGTCTTGTTATCATAGAAGGTGGGTAATCCCTTGACAGAACACTCTGAGCCATTGTGCCGCAAGCATTGAGCCACGGGAAGATGTATCAAATTGGAATAGGTGTAAAATAAGCTTACCGGACAAAATGTTAGACGCCCCCTACAAATACGTACTGGTCGATTTCTGGTGCTGTAGATAGTGTAGTCCTACCACGACACTCACGTGACCTTCCACCGCTGACGCAAGCCGCGACAGTGATGTGATGTGTATGCGCCAGTCAACTGTACTCAATCAGCGCAGTGAAATGCGTTGACGCGGATACGTCATTGAATAGCAGAAAAAATCTCTTGTGTCCGGACGTGCCCATGACCACATGACGGTAGAACAGCGGTCGTAAGAAGAACCTAAACGGCAGGGACAGGAGAGGAGTGCCTCTATTTGTCAGTGACAGTTTCAAATTCGATACGAATTGCTATTGTCAGTCACTAAAAGTCTACCTGAACCAGTTTCCGGGCGAACATTACGAAAGGGATTGCATTCAATGGGCATCTGGAGTCGGCTACCTCGCAAACAGGCCGGGTTGGAGATTTTCTCCGCTCGTGGACTGGGTGTTGTGTTGTCCTCATCATTTCATCCCCATCACCGGCGCGAAAGTCGCCAAATGTGTCGTCGACGGAAATAAGACTAGCACTTCCCCGGATGGGGCCTCCCGGTCGACACTGCCACACAATAATTTCATTTTTTTTGTACCTACGAAACAGCCAACACAACGAACACGAGGCGCTCGTGAAACAATTGCCTTCGATGGAGACTGGTCTGTACGTAGCACAAGAGTGACTGGAATTTCGGCGTCAATCAAATAGCTCTTTTAACTGAACTACAATTGTATCGCGAAGGCTGGCGGTGCGGTGCGAAAGCTTGGCGGACGGAGGACAGAGCTCGTCACGTCACAACCTTCACTTTGTACGCCACATTCTTCATGCGCTAAGGCGAGACTAAATACAGGAATTGTCACAATCCTTACCGTTACACACGTATTCAAAACTGCGTGGCTCTTACCGTACAACGGACCGAGAACGAACAACATCTGTTGCAGCAGACCATACCGACTCGCGTTGGTAGCAGGACTTGAATCTACTTCTAGGTGGGTGGAGACTGACAGAAATGTACAATTACGCAAGATGAGGCGTCTAATATTCTCACGTAAAATAACTTTTGACTCGTAAATGGTATTTGCAATCAATTTCATGTCGAAGAATAGAGACTGGTGGGTCTTGAATCAACTACCAATGAGTTTTCACAACTACACTAATTATAGACATACAGGTAAATACATTTTTATTGTAGAACTAACGTATTTTTGCACCGACATAGCAGATTTTTAATAGCAAATCTAATGATATAACTCTTTACAATGATATAACTCTTTTATTGTTGTTGTTGATGTTGTTGTTGTTGTTGTGGTCTTCATACCGAAGACTGGTTTCAATACTCTAGCCTATCCTTTGAAAGCTTATTCATTTATGAATAACCACTGCAACGTCTACCCATTTGAAACAGCTTGCTACAGTCTTGGTCTCTCTTTACACCTTTTACCCTGCGTTACCAAAGAGACGATTCCCTGATGCTTCATGAATTGTCCTATCAACCAAACTCTTCTTAAAATCAAGTAGTGGTCGTTTCGATGTAGGGGGCAAGTCGTGGGTATGGGTGATGTCTAGAAGTGTTGAGAGAGTCCGTGATCCTCAGTTATGAATAAATATATTCTGAAGGCGTCTTTGTATGAATCAACCGCCAAAACCATGCACAAACATATAATTTTATTCGGTCTTGGACACACTTTATTATTTTTTGTAGTATTTTGTACCGCAAGAAAACAAGGGAGAGGAGACATGATAAATACTGAAACATATGTATCCAAATTCCCTATTACATTGAATCGTAGAGTAGCAATCTGTCTAATTCCAGATCCTCAGTTACGGTAGAAACATTCAACTGACACACACACAAGAAATCTATACACGCAATCGTTTTTTCCAAATTTAGATGCTACCTATGCACGTGGGTGATGAATGTGTACCATTTTGGGCAATTAGTAAAATGTAAATTATTCACAGAATGACTTGAAAGCAACGATAAATCCCTATGTACTCTAAAGCAGCGTCATTCTTCCGTCGAGATTTCGCTTCAAATGTTTCAAATGGCTCTGAGCACTATGGGACTTACCTTCTCAGGCCATCAGTCCCCTAGAACAGAACTACTTAAACCTAACTAACATAAGGGCATCACACACACCCAAGTCCAAGGCAGGATTCGACCGTTCCAGACAGTAGCACCTAGAACCGCTCGGTCACTCCGGCCGGCGATATCGCTTCTCTAGGCTTTGTTACACATGAGCTGATGAGACAACGGATTCCTTACAGTGCTGTCACTAATAACCATGTGGTGCTCCAGATTCAGAATTTAAAAAATCAGTTTACTTTCTGAAATGAGAAAAATATATATAACAGCTCAGGTGAAAGGCCCCATAGTCATTTCCACAATGTGTAACGTTTTCAGCAGCGTCACACGAACTTACATAAAGGAACAAGAAAGAAACTCCAACCAATAGACAATGTAATTTTTATTCATTTTTATTTATTTATTTAACCTGATATGATTAGGACCATTAGGCCCTCTCTTACATCAGATCAGGTTTTCGCACATACAGTAACTTTTTACATCATAGTTATCTAAGAAATAACAGTTTTAATATGACAAATAATATCAAAATGATCTGAGTGTCTGAAGTGGCAATGTGAGCATTTAATACTATGATTTAATAAAGTTAATACTGGCAGTACTTTTAATACTGCAGCACGTGCCACTAATAGTGATGATAAAAATAATAATTTAAAAAATTAAAATAATAATGGCAATGTGAACACAAACGATAGTGGCAGATATAAAAAGAATAATACTCCATCTTGATCGATTTTTGTTGTTTAAGCTTTAAAATTTTACTCGTTTCGGCTTTAAAACATCTTCCGCCACTCTGAAAATGATTTAAGGGCTAAATTAGTAATTTGAGTTCAATGACTTGGTGGTGCTTCTTCTGAGACCACACAGCCTTCGTCCAGCTCATCATTTACACATTCTATTGCTTATTCTTTTTTGCTAATGCAGAATTATTTTAAAAGTAGGTCCAGAAGATGCAATGCTTCTGAGCAGATGTACCAATTCAGTGACTGGAGTTTTCCCAATAAATGACGTAAAAGAGTTAAAGTAGTCAGTGATCATTATGGCATTAGTCACTGTAATACAGGCACTTGATTGCTTTTTTATAGTATAAACATTATACTGGGTGAACATTAATAAAACCAATAAACTGCAAGGGCGGCTTCCTGACTGGAACTTGAGGAAAAAAAGGTCCCATGAATATGTGTCCGGAAATGCATCATTGCTACGATAGATGGCCCTGACGAACGGAAGTTCCTCTGACCACGTGCCGTGTCTATAGCCCATAGATGACGATTATCCAAATTGATGATTCCAGCTCTGGTAAAGGTTGCTTCGTCGGTAAAGAGGACTAATGACAGAAATTCCATAATTATGATGGCCTGGTGCAAAAACCATCGACAAGATCCTTATCGTAGAGGGAAATCCACTGCTGATAACCCTTGCACTAGTTGGAGGTGGTAGGGATAGTATCGGTTGACAAGCAGAATCAGAATACACATAACCATTCATCGGCTTACACCATGTTGGCGCGCCACTTGCCTGTGGCTTGTACTAGGGTTCGCCTCAATATGCTGTAAAACCTAGTCCTCCAAAACTGGTGTGAAAGGACCCATGATCACACAAACGCCCAAAAAGGGCTTGAAATGTTGTGTGATGGGGTTGGTGTGTAAGAGGGTACTTGTTTTGGAATAGCCGTTATGCCTCTCGGCCGTTTCCATCCGCTTGGCCGTATACAAACACCATCTCGGCTTTTTCCCGCCATGAATATTGGACCACCCTGCCGCTTACAGTACGCTGCGCCAACCACATTGCGTGCAACACACAAGGAACAGACGGCAAACTGTCAGAGGAACTTTCCTTCGTCACCGCCATCTGGCGTGGCAACGATGCATTTCCGGAACCATGTTCGTAGGACCTTTTTTCCTTCATTTCCAATCAGGAAGCCGTCCCTGCAATTTGTTGGTGTTATTAACATTCACCCAGTATAATGTTTATACTATAAAAAAGCAACCAGTTCCTTGTATTACAGTAACTAGTGCCATAATGATCATATACTACCTTAATTCTTTTATGTCATTTATTGAGAAAACTCCAGTCACTTAAATGGTACATTCAGAAAGCATTACACCTTCTGGAACTAGCTTTAAAATAATTCTGCATTAGCAAAAAGAATAAGCAATAGAATGTGTAAATGATGAGCTGGACGAAGGCTGTGTTGTCTCAGAAGAAGCACCAAGTCACTGAACTCTAATTTCTAATTTTACAAATCTTTACCAACAATTATTCAAATTATTCATTCGAAAGGGGATTCCTAACTATAAAACACGAAATAAGTTAATTCTATTCTCTCACACAAGTGCCGCAAAAGTAAGTGCAGTTTCATCAAATCACCACGCAGGGAGAATACGCCCAGAGTTCTTTGTTACAACCCTGACACAAACGCGCAATCCTTTGTTCAACTTGTGCTCCCTCATGCTACCTGCTTAAGCTCCAAGACCTGCTACGGTCATGGAGCATGGAGCATCCCAAACCGACTTCCAGTATGCGCAAGAGCTGGAAAATGTTTGCGTGAAATGGAAGTTCTTTCTGCTTACGTTGTAAATTTGACACGGAGGTGACCCGAAATTATCAAAACAGATCCGAATGATAATGCAGATTACGAGAACAAAGTGATTTTTGTACTACAATTAAGTCTGTCTCTCACTGTAGGTACTGTATATTTCAGTATGCTGTAACGTTTGTTGCCGGCCGCGGTGGTCTCGCGGTTCTAGGCGCGCAGTCCGGAACCGTGCGGCTGCTACGGTCGCAGGTTCGAATCTTGCCCCGGGCATGGATGTGTGTGATGTCCTTAGGTTAGTTGGGTTTAGGTAGTTCTAAGTTTTAGAGGACTAATGACCACAGCAGTTGAGTCCCATAGTGCTCAGAGCCATTTGAACCATTTTTTTGTAACGTTTGTTGAGGAATTGTAACAACACACTGTTCAATTTCTTCTGCAGTTTAGCAAGACTGTGAGGGTGTTTTTTGTAAGCAGAATCGTAAGGTAACTCCAAAAGAAAAAATCGAGTAAAGATAACTCAGGAGACAGATATGGTTAAGGCCCTTTCAAAATACCACTTGTCTACAGAAACATTGATCCGAGGCACTCTTAGTGTTGTTGAACGAAACACTGTCCTGCTGAAAACACATTTCTGTAGCTAGTCATTAAGTGCATTGCTTATAAATTGTTGAATTGCGTATACGCAGCGCTCACTGTAGACTGTGCGATGAAATAATGCAAAGAAGGTTCGCCTACATAATATTGCACGAGAAACATCCACTTATTAGTTGCGTAGGAGGATACTCATGCACCTACGTGGGTTCTCCATAGCCCACAGTGGTAATTCTGTGAATCCACATTTCCACCAAGATGGTTTCACGCCTCGTCAGATTAAAACCAATCATCGAGATTTTCCCCGTTTGGTGCTACAGATTTCAATGAAAGCTCAACGTCGACCATTGTCCCTAGGTAACAACTCACTGACAGCAGCAATTCTGTACCTACGTATCTTTAAACACTAGAGCAATACAGTGTTTGGACTACCAACGCAGAAACCTGACTGGTAGTATAGGAGCCACAGAGACTTCGTCGGACTCAAGGAGTCTGCATCTTTAATTTGTGGTGTTAGCACATACGGTTGATAACTTCTGTCTGCATCTCCACATTTCCTGTCTTCTGAACCTTGTTGTGCACCATATTTTTCTGCGAAAACATTTTGAGTCTCTGCGTAATGGACATTTAACATTCTGGATAAAAATGAATAATCTTCAGTGTAATGTGCAGCCATTGTAATGTGTTTAAAAAAAATATCGTACCAGTAACAGGAAAGAAACGTCTTCCTACAAGATTGTATCACTTTTTGATTACAGTGTATATACGCTCACACACATTTGCAAACAAACTATGGATAAATGCTCAAAATTTTGTTAAAAATACATGGGAGGTAACAGAGTTATTTGGCATAGTGCAGGATTAATCACGATAAGAACAAACAGGACATCAAAGGGAATAATGGAATGAACAGTAACTACGGACAATGCCATAATTATACACTAAACGAAAGTGAAAAATGAACACTTCTAAGGAAGTTGCGTTACCTAATTGGTAAAACACCTAAACCAGTTCCGACGCACTTGTCACGGTCTCAGTGTACAACTGCAGTGTTTGGTTGTTGCTAAAGATGGCTACACAAGTGCAATTGTTGACGAAGGCAGTCAAACAACAGGTGTATTAAATGGTTCAAATGGCTCTGAGCACTATGGGACTTAACTGCTGAGGTCACCAGTCCCCCAGAACTTAGAACTACTTAAACCTAACTAACCTAAGGACATTACAAACATCCATGCCCGAGGCAGGATTCGAACCTGCGACCGTAGTGGTCACGTGGTTCCAGACTGAAGCACCCAGAACCGCTCGGCCACTCCGGCCGGCCACAGGTGTATTAACCTAGAATTAAATCCATAAAAGTTGTTAAGCAGTTGCATTAGAGATAGCTAGTGAACTGGGGAGAGAGCGCCCTTGTCACCACGTCGTACGGAATAAATCAGTGTGTGACATTGAGTGCACGATGGACACGGCGCGTGATATCATCGCAATTCATTGCGGCCATTTCGTGGGTACCGGACGTTCTAATTTTCTTATTTATTTGCTGCATCAACTTTATGATCGGATCGTACGTTCTACCAAGCGAGATGGCGCAGTGGCTAGCACACAAGACTTGAATTCGGGGGACGACGGTTCGGACCCGCGTCCGACCATCCTGATTTAGTTTTTCCGTGATTTCCCTAAATCACTACAGGCAAGTGCCGGGATGGTTCCTTTGACAGGGCACGACCGACTTCCTTCCCCATCCTTCCCTATTCCGATGGGTTCGATGACCTCGCTGTTTGGTCCCTTCACCCCAATCAACCAACCAACCAAAGGTACATTCTATTAATAAAATGCAAGTATACTATCTTAGTTTCAATAACGCCATATACAGTCGTAACATACACTTACAAATCGAATACGCAATATACGAGGATACATTCAGAAATAATACCTCCGAATTTTTATGTGAAAACACTTAAATCTTCTTGCATAAAGCAATCGTTATTAACATTGTATACCTTTATTCCGAACTGCAACGTGTAACGTGGCAGTGTGTAAGGTAACTACGTTGTTCGTGAGAAACAGCAATCGAGTGTCGTATTCGAAGAGTTCGCCCATACATGGAAAACCATGTCCTTCAGCATGACAACGCCACACCACACGCGAGAGCTGCGACATCTGCAACAATCCGATGCCTTGGGTTCACAGTCATCGATCATCCTCCATATGGTACATACTTGGCCCCATCCGATTTTCATCTGTTTCAACACTCAAAGAACACCTTACAGGACTTCGCTTTCATAGTGATTAAGAGGTGCAAGCAGTGCAGAAGTTGTGGCTCCGTCAGTAAAGTCAGACATTCCACAGTGACGGTGTCAACAAAGTGGTATCTCGTTGAGAGAAATGTGTTCGCCGACATCGTGCCTATATTGAGAAATAAATAGGTAGACTTGAATAATAAAGATGAAGAATGTTAACGCTTTGATGCATGAGTGGCTGGACTAGCAAAAATGCATGAGAGGGATCTTACAGACAAGTGCCAAATATTGGTCTTAAAAGAAGTATTATCAAATTTGGAAGGGGTTGGTAACATAGGATGAATAAGAAAGTATTTACTATGATACTGTGGCCTTTATCTTAATATAATATCAGATACAGTATTATAAACCACGTTATTTTCCTGCGTTCAACAACTAACTATCAATTTTACTGATCCTCATCATAAGATTTACTCATTAATAATAAAACACTTCACAAATAATTGCCCTATGTTCTTTGCACGTATTCTTTGAGAATTTGCAGCATGACTTGTTTGTGTATGGTGATGTGACGTATGCCAGGAGATCTCTAACATCATCCCATCGATCCTCTCCTGGCAATCCGTAGGAGTTCCTGATGACAACGAATCCATTAACTGAATATGTTCAGCGGGCTTATACTGCCAAGTTCTTTGTAAGTGCCAGTTCTAGGCGCTTCAGTCTGGAACCGCGCGACCGCTACGGTCGCAGGTTCGAATCCTGCCTCGGGCATGGATGTGTGTGATGTCCTTAGGTTAGTTAGGTTTAAGTAGTTCTAAGTTCTAGGGGGCTGATGACCTCAGATGTTAAGTCCCATAGTGCTCAGAGCCATTTGAACCATTTTTTTCTTTGTAAACATGTCTCGAATTTTTAATCACTGATATAACACCACTTACCCTTTCACCCCGTGAAGTTTTACTTCGTTTTCTCCTCTCTTTCTCGATGTTCCATTTAATTTGTCAGGCAGTATAGATTTCATTTGTCACGAAATACTCGAAGAATATTATTGATGAGGTCTGCGTGAAGATCATCGTGGATCGTCATTCATACTGCTTCAACACGAATAGAAAACACCCATTCCGAAGATGTTTCACTTCATAGTTTCTTGTCGCACATAAAACAAACTAAAGTCGTTCTCAAACCGGCGTTTTGTTTGAACACCTCGGCGTTTTGATTCGCCTGGCCCTGATGGACGTTGTATGCGCTTGCCTTCCTTCTGCCTTGGAGCTGAGTTATTCTACGGTTATAGGGGGAAGCGCTGTTTAAAGTGGAGCTCGAATAGCTGTGCGAATTGTTATTTTTTAGAAGTACAAGACACAAGTTGTATCAGAGAGCACTATCGCTCGATTTTTCCCAGCGACAACAAGAACATCGAAGTTAGGTTTGGTAAAAAAAAGAAATGTAATGTCTTTTATCACTCAGTCAGACACTGTGCTAGAAATTTCAGAGCGTTTTGACCGAAGAATAGGAGTTTTAATCAGTATTCTTGATACCAGAGGTCAAATTTGTTCTTGCCGAAGTGAGTCTCTGGCACGCAGCTATACACGTCGTGTCGTCAGATGGCCTTCGACAGTAGACTCGGTGACATGGGTACAGACAGTCGTTGATGCACTGTGACGTCAAACTAACAGCACCGCTTTCTCTTCACAGTTGCATTATCTGCAGCGCAATCTGTTGCGATCGGTGGATGGGTAGCGGGTGCATTTTAGTGAAATATATGAATCTAGTGTAACCTTATTTTTACAAGAATTTCAAACATCTTGCAACATTTTACGTTGTCGAGTGCGTTTACTAGGTCAACAAATACCATGAAAAGACAGCAAAATTGTCTCTCTGGAGGCTTTACCTTTCCTAAAGCCAAACTGGTCTTCATCTAACCGACCTTCGATTTACTTTTCCTTTATTTTGTATACAGGGTGAACCTGAACTCCATCGATAATATGTCAGACACTATCCAGGGACATTTTTTGAGTGTTTTCATATGACGTACCTGCTGTGGTCTCCGGTGGCTCGTTACAGAGTAACTGCATTTCGTTTGGTTTCTTAACCCCCAACCCCCTCCTATATTTGTATCTGTATTGCACTGAAAATACCTGCGGAACGGAGCATATGGCAACGGTAGGCTCTGTGCGTCTCGTTTAAAAACGAACTTGTTCCATCCACTCAAGCTGTTAGTCAATCACAATATTGCTGCATCTCGGAGTGAGAGAACTTAGGTAGTCTTATCGTGAGTTTTTATCGTTATATTTCACGAGAATATGCTAACCACTTAATATTATACGCACAGCTGTCCTGAAAGCATTCGCAACGCTATGTGTTTTCCTTAACCACTACTGAATTTGCTTAGTGTAACGTCACCGGGTGTTTCTCACAACGACCATGGGAGGCCAACTGCAGTAATATCGTGATGGGGTAGTACTTCCTATTGATAACAGTAAGTTAGGTTTGATTTTCACTCTTAACCTAGCATTCTGTACCGATCGGTTCTGTCTCGGGTTTGTTTTTCCGATTGTGTTAGTTAACGTTAACAATGATACAGGCAGTATGGATAGCCTTACTGATGAAATGTTGGACGACACGCGCCTCGTGTAAGGGTTCCCTGAATGTAGTGAATGAGTTACACAACTACAATATACTGAGCTGGTCACACTGTGAACACAAACACTTCACAGTACCTTTGCATCTGTCTAAGGGTTGTTGCACTATAATAAGTTTTCTGCTGTACGTTTTGGTGACTGCATGTTTCAGGCTTTTCACTGTTGTGAAGATTCTTAGCAAAAACTAATAAACCGAATAAATTATAATTACATTACTATTCTGTAACGAGTCACCAGGATCACAAGTCCCTTATACTGAAATACTAGGAAAATATCCGTGAACCACCTCCGAAATTTTGTAGGTGGAGTTCGGGTGCAACCTCGATTAGTCGTATCAGCAACTAATCTGCACGAAGTAGGTTTTCAGGGGGAGAATCACAATACATGCTGAATGTTCCAGAGATTCCAGATATTCTGCCAGTAACATTTACCGAGAAAAATCAATTTGAAAAATCCTGCAAGGAGGAACGATTTTCCAGAGAAGGTAGCAATGTGAACGCACACGTTCAAGAAATACCGGATCTTTATTAAATTCTGGGCTTATTGGATGAAATGCCTCAACGTTCAAACCATTTAGTGATCTCACCAAGTCTGTGAGTCAGTCACGTAGTCCTCCTGGATAAAAAGGGTGAGTGATGGACCATATGGACAGAGGCGATGTTGCAAACGTTACAGATTTCACAGGTCGGCAGTCCGAGATTCACACCGATCAACAAAATTGCTCTTCCAGTACAGGAAGCATACAGGAAGTGCGTCCCCAAGGAATTCTGAACAGATTTTTTTTCAGATTTTTATAGGCGAGTTTTCGGTTTATTGCCTTCACACGTGATTGCTCGTTGAAGACCTGGTATTTGATCCCAGAGCCATCAGGTAGCTGGGATGGAGATGACGGACTTAACGAAGTTCAGTTCAAGTGAATGGAATGCATGTATTTCTGTGCAAACACGATGTCTTTTTAAGTTATGTGTAGCCCTTGAATTAGGTATCTTTAAACTGTACTCCTACTTTGTCCATGTGAAATTTTTTTTGAAAAATTTGCAATGAACCAGTTGCAGAAGAGCGTTTACTGTTTGCAACGTATGCTTTCCAGTGCAATTATCGGATCTTGTTAGCTCTCTGAGGGCACTGAGATAGCTACAAGAAATTTGTATTACTTATTTACTCACATTTAATATCTGCCCCAGCGGTTCCTTCCTTCCAACAGCCCTCCAAAATGATGTTCTACCGGTAAAGCGTATATCTGGAAACCGAGAGGTCGCGGTATAGACCCCGGTCGGCTCACAGAAATTTCAAGTCTGCATTTAATTTATCTTTCACCTCTCAACGATGCGAAGAGTCGCCAGGAACGAAACGTGGTTAGAATTCCACGTTAAACTGTAAGACTCCTCTTCTTGGTTAGGTAATAAGGTAGATTAGATAGCATAAGTCGACAAAGTGGCGTCCAATTGAAAAACTTGACCCCTCCCACTGAGACATTCGCAGTTATTAATATTTGGTCATTGGTGAAGGAGAAGTAACAGTTTTAACATAGACTCGCGGACGAGTCAGAGGTTATCAACACTTATCAGGACTGATTTACAAGTGTACGAATGCTGAGGACGGTTGCGAATCTCCGGATAAAGGTTTTCTTACCTAACTACCAAAACAGAAACAGAATGTCAGTGAACTGCCTGGTTCGTAGACGGTATCATGCCACAGCCTGACCTCCAGGTGTGGTCTCGCGGTTCTAGGCGCTTCAGTCTGGCACCACGCGACCGCTACGGTCGCAGGTTCGAATCTTGCCTCGGGAATGGGTGTGTGAGATGTCCTTGGATTAGTTAGGTTTAAATAGTTCTAAGTTATAGGGGACGGATGACCTCAGCTGTTAAATCCCATAGTGCTCAGAGCCATTTTGAGCCACAGCCTGTGCGTGTGATTATTGGTTTCGTCATCAGTCTTAACGCTGCTGTTAAGTAGTTCTCTTTCCTGCCTGGATCCCATATCGTGAACGACCTGCCTTATTTACCCATATTTAAGGTGTGCTACTGCGATTCTTTCCTTCGACCATGCCTTCAACCAGACATTTCAGCTCTCACGTCGTAATATTTGGCCAACTATATTATATATTTTTTGTTTGTTTGTTTGTTTGGAGGACTTCTTCAATCCTTACCCGAACAATCTGTGTGACAATTAACAGTTCCTTTCAGAGCATGCTGATGCGATAGCTCCATACTTAATAATCATGTACAACTGCTCGCTCAACAGAGATTCGTATCCAAGGACTGGAAAGTTGTACAGGTCACCCCCATATTCAAGAAAGGTAGAAGGAGTAATTCACTAAATTATAGGCCCATATCATGAATGTCGATATGCAGCAGGATTTTGGAACATATATTCAGTTCGAACACCATGAATTACTTCGAATAGAACGGTCTATTGACACACAGTCAACACGGATTCAGAAAACATCGTTCTTGTGAAACACAACTAGCTCTTTACTCACACGGATGGCTCTGAGCACTACGGGACTTAACATCTGAGGTCATCAGTCCCCTAGACTTAGAACTACTTAAACCTAACTTAACCTAAGGACATCACACACATCCATGCCCGAGGCAGGATTCGAACCTGCGACCGTAGCAGCAGCGCGGTTCCGGACAGAAGCGCCTAGAACCGCTCGGTCGCAGCGACTGGCAAAAAGGTCACAGTTCGTAGTAATTAACATAATGTCATCGAGTAAAAAGGAAGTGGTTTCTGGCGTTCTCTAATGTAATGCTATAGGCTTCTACTGTTCCTTATCTATATAAAACGATTTAGGAGACAATGGAGCAGTCCTCTCAGGTTTTTTGTCAGTTGATGATGTCGTTTATCGTCTAGTAATGTCATCAGAAGATCAAAAGAAATTGCAAAACGATTTAGAAGAGGTATCCGTGTTTTGCAAAAATTGGCAACTGATCCTAAATAATGAAAAGTGTGAGGTCATCCACATGAGTGCTAGAAGGAATCCGTTAAACTTCGGTTACACGATAGATCAGTCAAATCTAAAGGCCATAAATTCAGCTAACTACATAGGAATTACAATCACGAACAACTTAAATTGGAAAGATCACATAGAAAATTGTGTGGGGAAGGCAGACCGAAGACTGTGCTTTATTGACACAACACTCAGAGAAAGTAATAGATCTACTAAAGAGATTGGCTGCAATCGCTTGTCCGCCCTCTTTCGGGGTATTATTGTGAAGATGGTTCGATGAAACCTCTGCCAGACAGTTAAGTGTGATTTGCAAAGTATCCACGAAGACGTAGATGTATTAAATGCATTAAGAAAAAATGAACAAGATGTATTTTAGGTTTTTATTTCCGAGATATATTTCGGAGTGAAAGTTTCATCAAAAGGTTTCAAAGATTCTCTTGCGCCTTTTTGTAATGACATGAGTGATTTTATGTTGTTATTTAAACATATGAGAAGTCGTAAAAAACGAATACAGCGCCATAAAATACTTCTACATTGCAAAGCTTTGCTTCACTGGTGATCCGTCGTAAATTTCCTCTGAATTAGAGGAAATATACAGGTGTTTTATAATGTTTTAGTCTGCTTTATCGCGCTTTAGTCTGTTTTTAGTAGCACTTGTTGCTACATAACCACCCTCAGGAAGTCATGAAGAAAAGTCTCAAATGAAACTTGGAAATCCTGTTGATGGTGGTTTTGTTAGCTTATAATTAAAGTTTCACGACTTGAGAGGGTCCTCATGAAAAACGAGTGAGCTTAGGACAATAACACTTTGTCGAAACGTTTGTAAGGGCATGAGGAAGAGAAATAATGAATAAATTATGGAAATAAACACATTTTAATTTTCACGTGAGAGGGTAGCATTTGTTATTCACGTGCATGGCTACGTTCCACGTTACAAAATTTGCTCTCCGTCCTTCTCCCCCCGTCGACGGTCCGAGTCCTCCCTCGGGCATGGGTGTGTGCGTTGTCCATTGCTTAAGTTAGTTTAAGTTAGATTCAGTAGTATGTGGGCTTAGGGACCGATGACCTCAACAGTTTTGTCTCATAAGACCTTACCACAAATTTCTAATTTCCAAAATTTGCTCAACGTGACGACCATCTACATCCACAACAGCCTGGAAGGCACTGAAGACATCATTTCACAGGTCTTCGCAGCACTTTACACGACCGGTACACCATGGAATGTTCAGCTGCCGCGATACAACTCGTGCGCTACTTGAAGATCGCACTTTGCATCCAGCACTTTCAGCCATGCCAACAGTAACGTCTTCAACAATTTGTGGCACAATTACCCATCAAATGGAAAATCGCCAGTCAATTCAAACTTCCGAATCATGATACTTCCTGGCAGATTAAAACTGTGTGCCGGACCGAGACTCGAACTCGGGACCTTTGCCTTTTGCGTACAAGTGCTCTACCATCTGAGCTACCAAAGCACAACTCACGCCCCGTCTTCACAGCTTTACTTCAGCCAGTACCTCGTCTCCTACCTTCCAAACTTTACACAAGCTCTCCCGCGAACCCTGCAGAACTAGCACTCCTCAAAGACAGGGTATTGCAGAGACATGGCTTAGCCACAGCCTGGTGGATGTTTCCAGACTGAGATTTTCACTCTGCAGCGGAGTATGCGGTGATGTGAATCATATTCTTCAATCCCGGTTCGGCAAGACTACATCTCGAAATTCCATTAATCCGTCGATACTCCCAAAGAGCAACAGCGCTATTGCTGTTGTTTTGATGAAACAGCTTTACGAGGAAGGCCCTGCTCACTTCGTCCATACCCATATTGACTGTTTGCAACTGTAATGCACACTGATGCATATGCTTCAATACCGGCGGCTAATGGCAAGTCAAAAACACTACTAACTAAAGCAAATCCTGCAGCGCACAGTCTGAACATCACTCCTATAAAGTTTGGTACCTATTCGGTAAATAGTTTTCCGCCTACACTTATTCAAGTAGCGAAAGTTTAATTTTAACTGCCCTGTACTTATCGGAACTAAAAACATTAAAAATACGCAATGCAAACAGTCGACGAAACTTTGTTCGTAAAATATATTTGTTTTGCCATCGTCATGTGCCACGTGAATCCATTATGGATTCGTTAAAAAGTAATCTAGCTGCTGTCTGCTAACGCAGAGATCTTGTACTGAATTCCTGTTGACCTCGCCAGATGTTTCTGCGGCGGAGTTTCGGGCATGGTGTGCGCAGCCTCGTAAAGCCAAATGCGAAGCGGATCGATAAAAGAAGCAGCGAAAGTGTCAAGCGAGCCGCGGAAGTTGCGTCAGACAGAGAGACTGGCACCTGGAAACTACTTAACCACTTATTAGTGATGTTACAGGGCACAAAGTTTCCGAAATTCCAAAATGAAGTGAACTACATGGTTGCTGACATGTGGATTACTAAAAACCAATAAGTCTCGCATTTGACATTTAACATGTAAACCAGAAAAAGTTTACATGAGGTTGGATTTTTTTTAATTCACAAAGTGGATCAGTAACGTCTGGGAAATCGGCTCTCAATTTTACACAGAAGCTGATTTTTCATGCATCTCACTGTTTATTACGTCGTATTGACTGAACTATATATCATAGAGTTACGTAATTTTTCAAGTACACTCAGTGGTATTTGTAGATACTCACTGCAAAGTGTGTTGCGAACAGAGCTAGTGCTAAAGAAGTAATAAAGTAAAATCTCATGCGAGAAGTTGAAGTTTTCTGCTTGACATTTTAAGCAAGTTTAGTTCTCACGGATGTAAAAGTTCATGACGGCATATCTCCTCAAATATGTGTCGTACAATGATATACAGGGGTGGGACAAAAATATGGAAGTACTGGGAGAAAGGCATGCTTGAACATAAATCAAATGCTAGCCAAGGCTGCAGGGTGTGCTGTTGTATTGGACCACAAATTTCAAACCCACTCCAGAAGGACAAAAATTCCCGTAACAGGTAAACGTGGTAACGAAGCCCTAAATCTGGGCTATGTGACAAAGGGAGAATGTCAATTGGTCGGATAAATCTTGTTTCACACTCTTTCAAACTTTCTGGCAAAGTTTATGTTCCAAGAGAGAAACATGGCGGGGATTCGGTGGTGATCTTGGCAGTCATATCCTGGTATTCCACAGCCCCACGGTCACTCTGAAAGGTCACATTACTACCAGGGATTCTGTGACCGGCCGGCCGGTTCTAGGCGCTACAGTCTAGAACCGAGCGACCGCTACGGTCGCAGGTTCGAGTCCTGCCTTGGGCATGGATGTGTGTGATGTCCTTAGGTTAGTTAGATTTAAGTAGTCCTAAGTTCTAGGGGACTGATGACCTTAGAAGTTAAGTCCCATAGTGCTCAGAACCATTTGAACCTTTTTTTAAAATTATGTGACCATTTTGGGTGATCAGGTTTTATGTTTGCTCCACGATAGTGATGCTGTGTTTCATGACGACAGTGCCCCTGTTCACAAAGATCGCGTCGTCCAATACTGGTTCTGGGAACACGAGGATGAATTGGAACCCACCACAGTCAGCGGATCTCGATATTATTGACACTTTGTGATCTACTTTGGAGAGAATGGTGAGTGATCGCTATCCACCACAATTATCTTTACCTGGCCTTGCCACTATTTTGCAGAAACAATGATATAACATGCCATTGAAATCTATACAAGACCTGTATTTTTCCAATCTGAGACGACTGCAAGGTATTTTAATTCCAACATACTAGGCATGGTAATATGTGGTGTTACATATTTTGGTTCACCCTCCGTCATTTTGCAGTTACGTTCAGTGATATATGTAGATACTGTCTGCAAAGTGTGTTGCGAGCATATTTGGCAGTAAGAAATAATAAATTAGAACTTCATGCCTGATGAAGCTTTACTACATGCACTGCGAAAATGTAGTAAGTGACAAACTTCTCCCTTTCATCATTTTGTGACGCGTTTTAGCGATAAAAAGATTCGCAAAGGTTTGAAATTGTGCGTAAAGGTTGCTGGAAGTCGCTAAGTACTCTCATTCTCAAGTGCTGGATGAGTGTAGTCCGGGTATTTATGCGCCATCAGTTATGCTTGCTCTAGATGAAGATGCAGTTTCTAACTGTAATTCTTGTCTTACTGTGTTAAATTTTTAACATAAGATTTCACCTCTTAATATGCAGATTATTACAGTATTTTAAATTTGGTCAGCAATTACATGCAATATTAAAATTTTTAGTGCCCCTGGAAGCTGTCACATGGACAACTTGTAACTTAGTTCCGAGATAGTGATGTAGTAATATAGATACCACTGGAAAGATTAAAGGGTGCGTCAGGAACGGAGTGCTTGTGAGAGCGAAGTGCGCGGCCCTGAGAATGATAGAAACAGCAAACAAGAAGGAAACGATGGAGTGCGTACCGTGCATCGCAAGTAATCGCCGCGTTGCGTCATCCGCCACACGTGCCACACGTGTATCACGAGAACAAGCCGCGCATTCGCTTCTCCCCACAGCTTCCACTAAACTAAATTCTGTCTAGTCGGGATACGATAGACTCACATAACGGCTAAAGTCGGTTCCATAATCGCCAACGTGTGTTAAAATAACCGCAGCGACCCCAACTCCGATCTTCTCCAGTTGGTCAGGAAGCGCTGGAAGTTAAAGTCGGTGCAACCAGGTGATTGCTTTCTGTTTTCGCCAGAAGTGTTTTTATGCATTTGGATACAAAAAACTTCAGAAATTATCGTATTTGTGGGTGCTTCGGAACGATTAGAAATGTAGATAAGAAGCAAACTGACTAAAATGTACTACTACATTTTGAATACATGGGAATAATAGACCATATTCATAATAGTGAAATATGCATACAACTGACTTTGTGTTTATTAGGATATAAGGTATGTCGTTTTCTAATAGGATGACACTGCTGGAAGGTGTCAGAAAAGTTTAAAGATCGAGACAGTAACAGCGATATGATTAGTTTTGGTGGAGAAGTAAGGAAAACCAAATTATGAACAATGAAATAAATCCTAGGTGAGATTGGCTTTATGGACATTCGGGCGTGATATAAGGCATGTCTCTGTACCCAGCGTTCCGTCCCCACTGCGAGAGACATTCTCAGTGGCTATAAATAAAATTTTCAGAACTAAACTCGTTTAGCTAGACGAAATTTTGCGTTCTCTTTATTGGTAACAGACGTCATCCGATTAAACGATTAGAGCCATCATGTGTGTTATGAAGCCCGTACAGCAGAAGGATTGGTGTTGCTTTATTGAGCGCTGTGGCCCACAAAGTAGTATAATTTGTCCTCATTATTTTATGTTAAAGTTCTTTTTTTATTTCTGTAGCCTCTCTGTATATCTTAGCAGAGTTATGTCTGGAAATTGATAAAAAAACAGTAACACAGAATAGAATTGTGTCGTTTCCTGGTCCTACACCATGAACTGCCACTGCCCATTTATCCTTGTTGCCCAGACGATAAATGTTCTTGTGTTCTTTAAGCCGGGTACTGATACTTCTTCTAGTAGTTACGAAAGTAGGCTGTTTTGAGACGGACATTGCAGGCAGGGAAACTATTTTTGAGGTGACTGGATTTGGAGTGAGGACAGGTGTCCAATATTTTACATTCTTGGATTAGATGTTGACAGTATGCAAGCAAGTTTCATTAGCCATACATGTTCGTTGTATTATAGGTTCAGAATTTCTGGACGTTTTGCATATTCAAATCCTGCAACTCTATTGATTACTTCCGTATTGATCCATTCATTTCATTCCAGTTTACTAATATTGTTACTATTACTACTTCGTGTGGCTCAGTGGCCTGGTGCAAGTCTTTCAATTGGACGCCGCTTCGACGACTTGCGTGTTCGTTATCTGCCTTAGTTATCAAACCGGAGAAAGGGGAACTACAGTTCGACGTGGAATCCAAACCACGCGTCGTTTCTGGCGTGTGCTCACATCGTTGAGAGGTGAAGGCTCGATTAAAGGCAGACAAAATTTCCGTAGATAGACCGGAACTACACTCATGCTCATAAATTAAGGATAATGAGGATACATGGTGAAACAACGCTCTGATGGGCGGTTTGTGGATTTAAATCACCTAGGGGTATGACCATGCGGTGCATTTGATCTGCGGTCGTCGCACGGTTGCGCTGGCAGCGGTCCACATACGCAGAGGTGTGTTGGTGCATGTCAGAGTACGGTACAGCGAGTAAGTGTGCAGACGTTTTCAGACGTGCTAATAGTCAATGTGTGTTGAAATGACTCAAAGAACACATATTGATGACGTTATGAGGGGTAGAATACTAGGGCGACTGGAGGCTGGTCAAACACAGCAGGTCGTAGCTCCGTGTGCCACAAAGTGTAATCTCAAGATTAAGGGAACGATCCAGGAGACAGGAAACGTTCAAAAATGGTTCAAATGGCTCTGAGCACTATGGGACTTAACTTCTGAGGTCATCAGTTCCCTAGAACTTAGAACTACTTACACCTAACTAACCTAAGGACATCACACACATTCATGCCCGGGGCAGGATTCGAACCTACGACCGTAGCGGTCGCGCGGAACCAGACTGTAGCGCCTAGAACCGCTCGTCCACTCCGGCCGGCACAGGAAACGTGTCCAGGCGCTACAGTACGGGACGCCACAGCGTACAACACCACAAGAAGACCGATATCTCACCATCAGTGCCCGCAGATGGCCACGTAGTGCTGCACGTACCCTTGCTCGGGGCCTTACTGCAGCCACTGGAACAGTTGTCTCCAGACACACAGTCTACAGACGACAGAACAGACATGGTTTATTCACCCTGAGACCTGCAACGTGAAAATACCTGACTTCTGGTCACAGGTTAGCCCGTAAAGCCTGGTGTCAAGAACACAGTACATGCTCATTGGAACAGTGGTCCCAGGTTATGTTCACGGCCGAGTCCAGGTATAATCGGAACAGTGATTCTCGCCGGGTTTTCATCTGACGTGCACCAGGAACCATATACCAACCCTTTAATGTCCTTGAAAGGGACCTGTATGGAGGTCGTGGTTTGATGGTGTCGTGTGGGATTAGGATTGGTGCACGTACATCCCTGCATGTCTTTGACAGAGGAACTGTAACAGGTCAGTTGTATCGGGACGTCATTTTGCACCAGGGGTGCAGTTGGTCCCACCTTCCTCCTGATGGATAGTAACTCACGGCCCCACCGAGCTGCCATCGTGAGGGAGTACCTTGAAACAGAAGACATCAGGCGAATGGGGGGGCCTGCATATTCTCCAGACCTAAACCCCATCGAGCACGTCTGGGATATTCTTGGTCGACGTATCGCTGCACGTCTTCAAACCCCTATGACACTTCAGGATCTCCGACAGGCACTGGTGCAAGAATGGGAGGTTATACCCCAGCAGCTACTCGACCACCTGATCCAGAGTATGCCAACCCGTTTTGCGGCCTGTGTACGTGTGCATGGTGATCATATCCCATATTGATGGTGGGGTACGTACGCAGGAAACAGTGGCATTTTGTATCACATGTGTTTCGGGACAGTTTTCTCAATTTATCACCAATACCGTGGACTTGCAGATCTGTGTCGTGTGTGTTCCCTATGTGCCTATGCTATTAGCGTCAGTTTTGTGTAGTGCCACGTCGTGTGGCACCACATTCTGCAATTATCCTTAATTTATGAGCATCAGTGTAGATTTCGCGACCTGTCGGTTACCCGGCACGTGCTTTACCACTAGATCACAAGGTTCGACTCCTTCAGTGGTGTTATTCCTAGATACGTCGCCGCGGTCACTCTGGTTGCAGTGTGCGGAAAATTACTGAAAATAAAAATTCGTCAGGTGTGGATGCGCACTAAGATAGCCAAATGCTTGAAGCAACTACTAGCAAAAAGCAGGATACCCAGGTACGAGTCCTGATCAGACACAAATTTTCAAATCTCGCGACATACTATTCAGACAAATACATCAGGACTGCTAGGCAATGGGTTTGTATACTGCTTTTCAAGCATGTTAGACACTAAGCGATCTCAATGGGACGCTGGCGGGGAAACGCCAAGGCTTTTGTCACGGTACCCAAGGCAGGCTTCCGTCCGCTATGTCCGGATCACTAATAAGTACACAGTCACCCGCCGTTAATTTCTTTCTGGAACGATAACGGCTACGCAAGGACAAACCACATTCTTTACTCGGTATCAGACAGAGGTTTGCACCGGCCTCCTACACTGTACTGCAAGTGTATGTCACCTTACACTATGCACTATGTGGGCGTATGGATTGGTGTCAAATTAATGTAATACCTAAACGAATGCGATAAATATGCACGTGAATAAACATTGCCGCACTCGATTCGTATGGTGCTCTCGTGATACAATAAATACAGGGACGGTAGTGATCGGACGACATGTCTCATATGTAAGACTCTCATACGACCACTCTACGAACACGAGGCCGCTGCCATGGGAGAGCTGCGTAGATCAGTAAGAAACAGATTATACTCAACAAGAGATGGCTTCGACGTAGTACGGCAAAACATTGTATACCGACATGCAGTGAAGACATCTACAGAGTACAGAGACCGGTGTCACTGTGGGCCAGACTGACCAGTTTACTTCGCAAATAGGCCGGACAAGGAAGGCCTAGTAATGAGATCATAGACTTATAGACTGCCGAAGTGTGCGTACAGTAGTACAAAATATAGCCAAAATATGCCTTCACACAGTCCCTGCTGTGGAGCTACTCACAATCAATGAAGAGACTCTACTACGCGTCGATGTAAGGGGGAAATCATTCGTCACGCCCATGAAATCAAACATTGACTAACAGGTACGCAAATGTTCTCACTCTTTCTCCCTCTTCCTCTCTCTCCCTCTCTCTCTGTCTGTCTTATCCGCGCACATATGCAGATGTAAAACAACAGCAACTGATGAGAGAAACGCAACTATTATTCTGGGATAGGTAACGCGTAATACACATATCGCTATGAAGCAGGATAAATGTGCGAATGGTATCAGCTAAATGAATGTTCTCTTAATACTACATTCCAGCGCGTGTAATCCTTTTCATATCTCTCTCTATCTACAATGTTATTGCAGTGGCTTTCAAAATCGGTACAGTTCTAAGAATGATGTTTAAGAAATTTTCAAAGTTGTTCGGCAAGATTCTGTTTGCGGATGAACCAACGTTTACAAACTGTGGCCAAATAAATCTTGGGAATATACAGGGTGTCCCTACTAATACTCGTCAGGCACATTTTCTCTGGCGTTTCCGTAGACAGCTGCAATTCCACTTTTAGCTGGTATGACTGCGGATGCTGTAAATTCAAACAAATACTGCTTATCACGTCTTTCATGTCACGCCCAGTGACGACAGAAAGTGTCGCTTTGTTTCCCAATTCTAGCAAAATCACTTTTAACACCAGAATTTTATATGGGCGTTTGATAGAGTGACGCCAAATTAGTCTAGTGCAGTAGTTGTTTTGTTGATACGTATTAACAGGGACAGTAAAACACGAGGAATAAGCAATAATCCAGCAGTGATCGAGCAGCGCCGCTGCATAGTGCTAGCAGTAAACGGCGACAAAGGTGCTGCTCAGTCGTTGCTGGAGTACTGGTTATTCCTCGTGTTTCACCATTCCTGTTAATACATGACGAGAAAGAAAATATCGCACTAGACTAATCTGGGACCGCCCTATCGAATGTGTACGTAAATTTCCACTTTGAAAATACACTACTGGCCTTTAAAATTGCTACACCGAGAAGAAATGCAGATGATAAACGGATATTAATTGGACAAATATATTGTACTAGAACTGACATGTGATTACATTTTCACGCAGTCTGGGTGCATAGATCCTGAGAAATCATTACCCAGAACAACTACCTCTGGCCGTAATAACGACCTTGATACGCCTGGTCATTGAGTCAAACAGAGCTTGGATGGCGTGTACACGTACAGCTGCCCATGCAGCTTCAACACGATACCACAGTTCATCAAGAGTAGTGACTGGCGCATTGTGACGAGCCAGTTGCTCGACCACCATTGACCAGACGTTTTCAATTGGTGAGAGATCTGGAGAATGTGCTGGCCATGGGAGCAGTCGAACATTTTCTGTATCCAGAAAGGCCCGTACAGCACCTGCAACATTCGGTCGTTCATTATCCTGCTCAAATGTAGGGTTTCGCAGGGATCGAATGAAGGGTAGAGCCACGGGTCGTAACACATGTGAAATGTAACGTCCACTGTTCAAAGTGCCATCAATGTGAACAAGAGGTAACCGAGACGTGTAACCAATGGCACCCCATACCATTACGCCGGGTGATAAGCCAATATGGCGATGACAAATACACGCCTCCAACATGTGTTCACCGCGATGTCGCCAAACACGGGTGCGACCATGATGATGCTGTAAACAGAACCTGGATTCATCCGAAAAAAAAATGACGTTTTGCCATTTGTGCACCCAGGTTCGTCGTTGACTACACCATCACAGGCGCTCCTGTCTGTGATGCAGCGTCAAGAGTAACCACAGCCATGGTCTCCGAGCTGATAGTCCATGCTGTTGCAAACGTCGTCGAACTGTTTGTGCAGATGGTTGTTGTCTTGCAAACGTCCCTATCTGTTGACTTAGGGATCGAGACGTGGCTGCACGATCCGTTACAACCATGCGGATAAGATGCCTGTCATCTCGACTGTTAGTGATGCGAGGGCGTTGGGATCGAGCACGGCGTTCCGTATTACCCTCCTGAACCCACCGATTCCATTTTCTGTTAACAGTCATTGGATCTCGACCAACGCGAGCAGCAACGTCGCGATACGATAAACCGCAATCGCGATAGGCTACAATCCGACCTTTATCAAAGTCGGAAACGTGATGGTACGCATTTCTCCTCCTTACACGAGGCATCACATTAACATTTCATCAGACAACGCTGGTCAACTGCTGTTTGTGTATGAGAAATCGGTTGGAAACTTTCCTCATGTCAGCACGTTGTAGGTGTCGCCACCGGCGTCAACCTTGTGTGAATGTTCTGAAAAGCTAATCATTTGCATATCACAGCATCTTCTTCCTGTCGGTTAAATTTCGCGTCTGTGGACGTCATCTTCGTGGTGTAGCAATTTTAATGGCCAGTAGTGTAATTTTGTTATTAATGGGAAACAAACCGACACTTTCTGTCGACAATGGGCTTCGCATGAAAGACGTGATGAGCAACATTCGTTTGGACTGATTCCAGCGACACGTTGCAAATACGAAACTGCAAGTATCTGTTAAAACACCAAATAAAATGCACGTGATGACTCTTAGGAGAGACACGCAGTATACTATTGGTCAGTTAAAAATCCGCACCGGCTGAGATAACTGGATAAACAGTGACATTGATCTGTCAACTTTTGGTGCAGGCTTTTCATGAATGGAATCTTTGATCCCTATTTTGTTGATGGGTTTCTAAATAGCCATAAATTACTACAGCTGTCAACTAACGCCTTATCGCAATTATTTGAAGACAACCCACTGACGTGAGGGAGTCCATGTGGTACCAACAGACGTTATTAAAAGAAAATTTGGAGATCGTTGAATCACTCTTCCAGGGAACACAAAATGGCCTGAATGCTTAAGATAGTTGATACATCGTGATTTTTATGAGGGTGGTAAATTAAAATAAGAAGGAAACACTGATGATTTACGAAGACATGAAATGCCGCACAACGCGGTCCTAAGCTGCAGTAAGTCTTCATGAATTTCAACGTGCAGTATTGTCCGTTCGGAATTGCTTTATAACATATATCAATACATAAGATCATGATTTTAATCACTTTATATGGCAGCCACAATAGTAAACATATAAACAGTACCTGAGTTACGTGTTTGCCTACTTTGATACAGTTGGCCAAATGTTCGAGGGACTTCCTGATAGCGGACCAGTGGTTTGCATCGTTATTATCTTGTTACTATTTTATCAAATTCCGCCGGCCGGAGTGGCTGAGCGGTTCTATGCGCTACAGTCTGGAACAGCGCGACCGATGCGGTCGCAGGCTCGAATCCTGCCTCGAGCATGGATGTGTGTGTGATGTCCTTAGGCTAGTTAGGTTTAAGTAGTTCTAAGTTCTAGGGGACTGATGATCTCAGTAGTTAAGTTCCATAGTGCTCAGAGCCATTTCAACCATTTTTTTTATCAAATTTCACAGATGTTATCTCGCTGAAGTTGTGTTCCAATGCTCTTTCGAATGGAACGGAAAAAGTATACAGCTCCATTAAAAAAAATAAAAAATAAAAACTATATTGGCGATGTTACAATTCGGCAGCTAAAAATTACATTTGTACGTCATAAAATTTGCCACATTGTCCACAATAATCTCGATAAAGTTACTCGTTGTGCATGTATGTCGTGTGATCTGTCTTAACTGCCGCACTCTTTGTTAAAAATTTTGTAAATACGCTCTATAATACTGTATAACACAACACTCTTCATGATACATCGGCAAAGCTTAGTGTATTGTTTGGGATGGTAAACTGAGCATTTTTCAAGATGTAATCCCTTTCATAAATGCGTACTTTGGGCACTGTGGAGAATCGATGGTTGGCGATGCTGGCGCCAGTGTGTCTTCGTCTGATATCTGGCAGCCAAGTTATTTGTGCACCTACTATCCACTACTGTAAGGTGGATTCACGGACTTTGAGTAACAGCGTTCCCGTACACGCACAGTACGTTGGCACACTCATCTGTTATTGTCATAAACCGCTAGATGTGTTGCGTACTAGTTTAGTGCGAGCATTACGAGATGTAAAATTACACAAGTAACAGTATGACCGATATAACGCTTGCATGTGGCGAAGTAGATGGCAACAGCAGAGCTGATGCAAGATTGTATGCATACTGATTTTCCAACTCCAGATCATTTGATGTATGCGGAAAGTGGGAGAAGAGTAGCTCCATATCGTTGCATGCAGTTCGTGTCGCGTTCGTTTCTCTAGCTCGCGAACTCCAAAGTGTTCAGATCCCCCAAGACAGAGAGATGGAGGTTTGAACAGTGAACTGTATCATGAGGAATAACTGTGAAAATAACATATTGTGTGTGTGTATGTGTGTGAACTAAACTGCAGAGGTCATCGGTCGCTTGACTTACACACTTCTTACACTAACTTACACTATGGTATGGTATAGTATGTTCACCGGGGGCCTAGAAACGACGAAGAGGCACCGTCCCCGATGCAGCTGCAGTGGTCCTCAACCCCACGACGACTACCGCAGTCCACTTCAGCCCTCCGTCACCCCACACCGAACCACTCTTTCATGGTTATTGTGCGTATCCGCCCTCGGTGAACCCCCCCCCCCCCCCATCCTGCCAGGGAATGACTCACACCAGACGAGTGTAACCCCTATGTTTCCGTGGTAATGGCGGTGTACGCGTACTTGGAAAACTTGTTTGCGCAACAATCGCCGACATAATGTAGCTGAGGCCTCAGCTGCTATGTAGACAGGACTTGTCTCCTATGAATGTGAACTCTGTTGCCTTTGTGGATGATGGTTTCAGACACAGGTTTCCATCTGCAGTTTATTTCTCTCCTAAAGCCCTCTAAAATCTCTAATGTTTTTCGGTAAAAAGGGGAAAAATAAACTGCAGATGGAAAGCATTGTCCAAAACCATCATCTATCAAGGGAACAGAGCTTCACATTCATAGGAGACAAGTCCTACCTACACAGCAGCTGAGGCCATCTTCTCCACTGGCGTTCGTGATAGCATGTAGCGCTCACTGAATTACAAACAACATTGCGAAACGTTCCGCCTACGGTCGGTCAACGTTCAGAGGCAAGTTTGCTGCCGAATGGGTGGCCTAGTAGTAGGCGCCAGCGCCTATAACCTCAGTGATCTGTAGCACCGTTGGACGATGTTACCGGGCAAGGGTTCCTATCATCGCTTTGCTCCTCAGAACACCCTCTACGACTCCTCGAAGCTTGTCGCAACAGTCTTGGAACAACCTGTGTAGAACGTAATACTTACTCTGTCAGTCCCTAGAACAGTGTATATGTACTCTGAGATAAACCGTGTCCAATTTGTAGCAGTTATTGATTCATAGACGGAAATACTGTATATTGCGTTTAGTTGAAAATGTTATAAATTGCGTGAAAGATATTATCTAGAGTCCCAATCTCACACTAGTGAGATCAGATTCTTAATTTAAGTTATTAATGCAAACACATTTTACAATTTTGCCAAGTCAGAAACTCATCAAAACGCACAAAATGCCATCTGCTAGTTTCTACAGATGCATGCTCACGTCGGACTGTGGACTGTGATACCCTTTCGAACATCCCCAGACAAGAGGTATAGCGAGCTTGCTGAAGCGTCTTTGCATTACGAAAGTCTGCTGCATGCACCAATTGCTTTAGGCGACCCCACGTATAATAATCCAAAGGACTGAGGCATAGGGAAAGCGCAGGCCATAGAATTAGTCCTCCTCAATCTTCAGTCTGTCACGGTAGGTATAACTAGTGCATCTCGAACTATGTGAATGGAATGCGCTGAAGGTCCATCATGCCTAGACTACAAGTTTCCTCTTATTAACAAGGGGAATATCATATACGATGACTGGACGAGTGATCTGAATAATGTTTTTGTAAGGTACGCTGAGAAAACATACGAGTATATGGGGCTACAGTTTCAGCTCACATAGCGTTAAACCATTACTGGTGTCTTATCTGAATTGTACCAGGACGATTTACATCTGCCAACAAATGATGGTATTCGATTATATACCAAACGGAATTTTAATTATTGGTTATGAAATAAATTTGTACGGTTTTACCTTGAAACTAACGTAAACTTCCATTAACAACTCAAAAACAAAGGATTGTAGGACATGTGTTTGTTTTGACCTTCTTTCTTGTTTCGGTGAGAGTAATGCTCCCACAATATTTGTAAATGTTTTGTGATACATCCCGTGTATGGTTGACTGTGTGATGTTAAAGTTCATACGGTTTATACGATGGAATAGTGGAGTGCTGTTGGCAAGCGGGGTGCACTCAGCCCTTGTGAGGCAAACTGAGGAGCTACTTGATTGAGAAGTAGCGGCTCCGGTCTCGTAACTTACATGCAGGCGGGAGAGCAGTGTGCTGATCTCATGCCCCTCCATATCCGTATCCAGTGGCGCCTGTGGGCTGAGGATGACACGGCGGCCGGTCGGTGCGGTCGGCCTTCATGGTCTGCTCCGACGGAGTTAAGTTTACTTTTTGTATAAAATAGTGCACTGTGTCTCATCGAGTTAGAGCATATGAGACTATTCATAAGTTATCGGTCCGGCGAATGGGAACGTCTAGGTCAGCTTTCGCCTTGGTGCTGTTCGAGTTGATTAGACGATTTGCCGGTCTCTACTCTCAGTCATTGCCATCAGCTACATAAACATGAGCTCAAACTCCACGCAGTCACTTACACTGGTCAGATAAACTTAATATACAGTACAAAATCCTCGCGATGGTAAGTTGGTTGAACAACCCTTTGTTTTCCTCCCCAGCTAATAGTGTGATAAGGCTTTACTTAGCTGCTTTTGTCAGGAGTTGTTAGCATGAAACTGCCTGCAACACCCTCACCATAGCCGTCCGTGTCTAGTATGTGGCATCTACTGAACAGAACTTTTCTCAGATGCAAGTTGATTTCGTTTTCGTAGAAAATTGCCTGTTAGAAACTCTCATCTACTCATTTTGTGATAGAGCCTCAAAGGCTGAAGTCGCAGTGATCCTTCAACGTGCTAGCATGTAAGAGTTCTCGTGGTTACGATCATTTTCTTCTGAAAACGTGGTAACGTAAGACGCATAAGGCCTTCTGCGTTTAGTGAGAAATAACTCTGCTCGTCTATCTTCAGCCACCAAACGCGTCTTGTGCTCCTATAGAACGGCAAGTCACGACTACACGTTTGGCCTATGATTGTGCATCACGTGCCCGGCTGTTATCAATAAAATTGCGTCAACTGTTGCAAGAACGACCTGACGTGATTTCATAACAAATCCGCTCAATACTTAGTTACTGTAAAGAAATTTCTCGCAATTGTGAGGTGTTCTTAAGTGCTTGTCAATAACATCGGCTTCGGTTCTGGACAAAGGCTGCCTCCCAAAGTGGGTCTCGATGCGACGAGATTAATTACACTCTCGTGGAATGCTCTCATCACGATACACTCTTGAAGGTTAATTGCATTTTTCATTTCGTAACTTTAATTCGACCGTTATGTAACATTTTATTTGACTGTCAGAAATCACACTTCTTGGTGTTACTTTAAGGGGAAAAAACTGCGCTTCCGATTCCTTCCTAGTTTTTAAGACAGCTCTTCATCCTCTGCGTTAGCTGATAACAATTTCTGTAAATGAAAAAACACTCCACTGCGATCTGTAAGATTCGTTTTGGAAACAATGCCCTAGGCGATGGCTAAACCATTTCTCCTCCGTATCCTTTCCTTCCAGGACTATTAGTTCATTAAATTATTCAGGAGAGCTTCTGTGAAGTTAAGAAGGTAGGAGAGCAGTACTGTCAAAAGCAGAACAGTGAAAAGCGATAGCTAAAAATGTCTGGAATAAGAAACAAAGGCATTTGCTGAGCTATCATAGAAGAATTAAAGTACACTCCTGGAAATTGAAATAAGAACACCGTGAATTCATTGTCCCAGAAAGGGGAAACTTTATTGACACATTCCTGGGGTCAGATACATCACATGATCACACTGACAGAACCACAGGCACATAGACACAGGCAACAGAGCATGCACAATGTCGGCACTAGTACAGTGTATATCCACCTTTCGCAGCAATGCAGGCTGCTATTCTCCCATGGAGACGATCGTAGAGATGCTGGATGTAGTCCTGTGGAACGGCTTGCCATGCCATTTCCACTTGGCGCCTCAGTTGGACCAGCGTTCGTGCTGGACGTGCAGACCGCGTGAGACGACGCTTCATCCAGTCCCAAACATGCTCAATGGGGGACAGATCCGGAGATCTTGCTGGCCACGCCCCACGTATTGAGCAATTCGGCGGTACGTCCACCCGGCCTCCCGCATGCCCACTATACGCCCTCGCTCAAAGTCCGTCAACTGCACATACGGTTCACGTCCACGCTGTCGCGGCATGCTACCAGTGTTAAAGACTGCGATGGAGCTCCGTATGCCACGGCAAACCGGCTGACACTGACGGCGGCGGTGCACAAATGCTGCGCAGCTAGCGCCATTCGACGGCCAACACCGCGGTTCCTGGTGTGTCCGCTGTGCCGTGCGTGTGATCATTGCTTGTACAGCCCTCTCGCAGTGTCCGGAGCAAGTATGGTGGGTCTGACACACCGGTGTCAATGTGTTCTTTTTTCCATTTCCAGGAGTGTACATTAAACGGATTCTGACGAAATAAAGAGAAAGATAGCTCAGTCGATAAGAGCATTTCCGGCGAAAGGTAAGATTTTGAGTTTGGGTCCACAGCCTGCCCACCATTTTACTCTTTTCTGTACATGTCTGATAATCTGCACTTTTCTCGTTCTGTTGGTCGTGGTTTAATTCTCAAAGCAGTTGTGCTTCGGCGGCAGTTGTCATGGCTGAGACTGAATGTCATCGTCTTAGTTAACCTGTGATAAAATGATCTTTTGTCTTATTTTCGTTATTCAGAATTGTGTTCTGTTGCATCTTAACTGTGAAGTACGATAGCGAGAAACATGCTTGTCGAACTTTAAAAACCAACACAGTTGTAGAAGAATCTAATATCTGTGTTCGTTTCTTGTCCAGGTCTGCAGGACACAAGAACAGAGTGATCCGAAGCAGTTAATTGTTTTAAAGAGCAACATTATCACTCGAAATAACCTTAGTATCGTCTAAATTATAGTAATAATAATTTACAGCAACAGCATTTTTGCGCCGAGTAGATATTGCACATCAGATCTTTTTTTACAACAAATAAAATTTTTTCTTTATTAAGTAACAAATTGGCGAAGAGTTTCAATAAGTAACGCAACACATTTTTTCCTCGGCAAATTTCGCTTGAAAAATTGTGGAATTTGTCGTGGGACATGGTGAATATTCCCGCAGCCTTCGAAATGGCGTCTGCAACGGAGATGCGTTCCAAGCAGAGAACTGTCATTCAGTTTCTTTTGGCGGAAAACCAGAACATCGGCGATATTCGTAGGCACTTGCAGAATGTCACAGGCGGTGCATTATGAACAGCTGCTCGATCGGGTTGAAAGATGCAATCGTCATCCCCGAACTGCTTTTCAACAGTGGGAAGCAAGAACGTGCTTAAAACAGCAATGTAGGCCTGTGTTGTGGTAGTGCCACGCAAAACAACAAGGGGTGCAAGCCCCATCCATGAAAAACACAACCACGCCTTAACACCACAACCTCCGAAGTTTACTGTTGGCACTACACACGCTGGTAGATAACGTTCACCGGGCATTCGCCATACCCACACCCTGCCATCGGATCGCCACTCGACACAACGTTTTTCCTTTGTCCAGTGTTTACTCTCCTTACACCAAGCGAGGCGTCGTTTGTCATTTACCGCCGTGATGTGTGGCTTATGAGCAGCCACTCGACCAAGAAATCCAAGTTTTCTCAGCTCCCACCAAACTGTAATAGTACTTGCAGTGGATCCTGATGCAGTTTGGAATTCCTGTGTGATAATCTGGATAGATGTCTGCTTACACATTACGAGCCTCTTCAACTGTCGGCGGCCTCTGTCAGTCAACAGCCGGGGTCGGCCTGTACGATTTTGTGCCGTACGTGTCCGTTCACGTTTACACTTCACTATCACATCAGAAACAGTGGACCTAGGGATGTTTAGGAGTGTGGGAATCTCGCTTACAGACGTATGACACAAGTGACACCCAACCACCTGACAACGTTCGAAGTCCGTGAGTTCCGCTGAGCGCCCCATTCTGCTCTCTGACGATGTCTAATGACTACTGAGGTGGCTGATATGGAGTACCTGGCAGTAGGTGGCAGAGCAATGCTCGTAATATGAAAAACTTATGTTTTTGGCGGTGTCCAGATACTTTTGATCACATAGTGTAGACACAGTGGAATGGTTATAGAATGAATCCAGTGTGGTAATGTGTGACTTTGTTTATGAAATGCAAAGATAATCTTTGTGTGTGGAGAATCAGTGCAGATTTTTTCTGATACTGGTGACTTTCAATCATAGTCCACTTAGTACGTAGTCAGAGAAAAATGTCGGTATGTAGCATCCGGTACGCTCCCTAATAGCCATTTTCTAACAAGAGTTGTTCGACGAGGCAGTATAATTGTTGCATTATGTCCCTCCGATACGTATGCCCAAAATTTATACAAAAGAATTTTGTGGTACCAAGGCTGTCTTTCTTCTAAATATGACTATGTATGCCGCCCCAGTATCTCGATTACATTTTATGAGGTACAGTATTCACCACTACGGTCCTATCAGCGCATATCTTAACCCTCACGCGACAAAATGTTTTATCTTGCGTAACAATAAAACATATGTCAGTAGGTGCTCTTTGGAAATAATAGTCAACAATACTGCTCAATCTCAATTTACTATGTACTTCTGAGTCCACCATGTGTTATAGCGTGGTAAATATTCATACCAGTGAATCATGGGCATAAAAAATGGCTCTGAGCACTATGGGACTTAACTACTCAGGTCATCAGTCCCCTAGAACTTAGAACTACTGAAACCTAACTAACCTAAGGACATCACACACATCCATGCCTGAGGCAGGATTCGAACCTGCGACCGTAGCAATTAGGTAGAATATTAAATATAAAATATAATAGGCATTTTAAACTTTGGCGCCTAGAGTACTTCGAATAGTCTTAATGATTTTCAGTTCTAGGAGTGCTACAGAAGAATACTGAAGATAAGGTGGATAGATCACGTAACTAATGAGGAGGTATTGAATAGGATTGGGGAGAAGAGAAGTTTGTGGCACAACTTGACTAGAAGAAGGGATCGGTTGGTAGGACATGTTTTGAGGCATCAAGGGATCACAAATTTAGCGTTGGAGGGCAGCGTGGAGGGTAAAAATCGTAGAGGGAGACCGAGAGATAAGTACACTAAGCAGATTCAGAAGGATGTAGGTTGCAGTAGGTACTGGGAGATGAAGCAGCTTGCACAGGATAGAGTAGCATGGAGAGCTGCATCAAACCAGTCTCAGGACTGAAGACAACAACAACAACAACAACAACAACGAGTGCTTATCTCAGTATAACGTACCTTTGCCTGGCTGTCAAAAGGTGGTACGCAATCAGCACTCTCATCTTTGAATGCATTTTTGTAGAGCAGAATTAATATTTTAGGTTTCCGTGTGTTGTCTGCAATTTCATTTCACATTGGTCTATGATAGACTGGATGGAAAAGAATCGAGATAGTGAAGCCAAAAAAGCTATGCTGTGTTAGATGGATAGATTGTCAAGTCTTTTATTATGCCCACTCCTACATGTGCCCTTTACAGCGAATAGGTGATGGGACGTGCACTGACGAAGTTGTAATGGAAAAGGATTGAAAGGATATGATGAAAAGAAAAGGAACGCGATTTATACGAGCTATAAACAGATACTCTCATTGACTTTCGCGTCATGTGTGAAATTTTTGTGCCAAAAAGGTCGTGAATTATTTCCGTGACTTTTCATAATAATAATTATTATTACGTCTGACACAGCGTCCTGGTGCAAGAATTTCAATTTAAAACCACTTCAGCGGCTTTTGTTTCCCTAAAGTACCTCAGAAATCGTATTGGGGAAACGGGATCTACTGCTAAACATAGAGTCCAAAAAACGCGTCGTCCCTGACGAAATTCACGTTATACAGAAGTGAAGGCTACGTTATAAGCAGACTGAAATATTCCGTGAACCAACCTGGGTTCGATCCTGCGATATTATTGTTCTTAAACACGTACTCTACCATTAGCCAACCATGCCCGATGCCTTTGTGGCAAAAATAGACTGTTAACGGAAGAACAAAACTGTTGTCACGGAACTGTTAAGCTCCGTCCAACAATGACGCTCTGCAGGATAACACGGTTAAGACCGACCACCTAAAATATATCAAGAACTAGTAAATTCATCGAAGAGCTTTTTTGCTAAGTTACAGCCGACACTATGGCGAATTTACTGATGTTCGCATGTAATTTTTAACGTTTATAGCTGCCGAATTATGACAGGGATTTTGTTTATTTTTGTAATGGAAAAATGTAATGTTTTCTGTGTAAAACGGCGGTGTATAATTGTTCCATGGGCCAGGCTCAGAGGTTATTTTATTAGCTTTCACATACCTCTGCTTATTCGCTTCCCACACCAAGACGTCCAGCAGCTTGAATCAGACAGGAAATACCAGTAAAAAGCTATGTGTGCATTACGGATCCCTGTGCCGCTCTTATAAAAAACGTAGTGATTCTACGAGTCACTAGGAAATGTTTCTTTTCCAAATAACCATAGTTAATTATTTAGTTTACTGTACATGCGTTATAACGTTCAATAAGTAGCCAAGCAATACATGGCTAACAAGTTTGTTTAATGTTGTGTTCAAATTCAAAGCAGCTCAAAAGAAATTGTTCCCTTGTATTAAAGAACTAAATAAATTTATTCACAAAGTGGGTTTGTACGAGATGTCAGAATCTATATTGGTAACCCAAATTCCTGATAACGCACACCAAGTAGGGTTTCATGGCCCAAAGTTAAAGTTCACACGATGTTTAATAATTTGGACTGCTCGCCTGCATGCGATGTAGAACTTATCTAAGCAGGGAAGGGAACTTTTACCTCAATCACAAGGTCTCTGTGACACGCCACTGGGAATTAACGTTCATTACTGAAAATAGAAAGTTTCATAAGTTAGTAACGAATAAAGTTCCGACACTGTCAGTTCATCTGTCCACGAGCCAACATTACTTCTGATCCTCCCTGCAACACACCATTCTTCGTATATTAAATAACTGTGCTGTAATTCACAAACTAGATGGAAAAACGAGAAACATGTCTTGCTGTTGCCGTGGTGTAACTAATACTCCATGACCTTCCTGCCTGCACAAATCTCTCTGGCACTACAAAGCGTAGGGTGACTATTGCTATTGATTGGAACAAACATAGCCAGTCAGTATGAGCATAGGTTCACTCGGATTGGGAGACTTCCCCTGCTCGTTCTACATGCGTCCTTCAACTAAAATTTATCTTATTTCCGAAAGCGATCTTTTTGAAAAACTACCGAACTATACTTATTAGTATTATTATCTGTCTACGGTGCAAGGGAATTTCTTTTATTCTACGAAATAGAGAAAAGAAGTTTAGCAGTTGAGTTGCAAAAGAATACACGTCTAGTTTCATTCAGTTACCCCTCCTTTACGAAACAATAAATGTAAATTTGTTTACACTAGTAACGTACTTGGTGGACGGAACATAACATTCCAAAAATTTTCATCTTTACTAAAGAACTTCAGCTGAAATACAAAATACACTCTAAGACAAAACAAAAAAAGGACGCACAATGAAGGAATCATCCGAATGGGACGTGTCTGGAGATCCCCGGACAATCCGGAGTAGTGGTGTAAGGTGCCATTTCTTTTCATAGCAGTACCCCTTTGGTGGTCATCCGTGGCACCCTTACAGCACAACGGAACGTCGATGATATTCTACGCCCAGTTTTGTAGCCCTTCGTGGCAAGCCATCCTGGGCGCACATTTCAGTGCGTTAATGTCCCACCGCACATGGCGAGCGTTTCTACTGCCTGTTTTCGTGCTCGCCAAACCCTACCATGGCCATCGAGGTTGCCGCAACGCTTCTCAACTGATGCTTGGTGCATTATAGGGAGGGCGCTCCAACTATTTTGACGATGTAACGAGGCAGTTGGCCAGATTTTGGCGCTATAGCCCTCAGGAGGGCATCCAACAACTCTCCAACCAATGCCGAGCCGAATAACTGCTTGCATAAGGGCCACAGGGGGACCAACGCATTATTGACCTGCTCATTTTTGAACCTTTTTCTCTAGAATAAATAATTCAATTTTTCTGAAATAGTAATCATTTGTTTGCGTCCCATTCGGATAATTCCTTCGTGGTGCGTCTTTGTTTCCTTTTTTCGAAAAATGTTCAAATGTGTGTGAAATCTTATGGGACTTAACTGCTAAGGTCATCAGTCCTTAAGCTTACACACTACTTAACCTAAATTATCCTAAGGACTAACACACACACCCATGCCCGAGGGAGGACTCGACCCTCCGTCGGGACCAGCCGCACAGTCCATGGCTGCAGCGCGCCAGACCGCTCGGCTAATCCCGCGCGGCTTTCCTTTTTTTCATCTTAGCGTGTATATTACAAATCAACAGCCAGTAACGTTATGCAGGGTACTCAGAAACAGTCTGAACAGCTTGTAAGGGTGATGCAGGGTAGGTTATGCTGAGAAATAATTTTTAAGAAAAAAATTCCACATTTCAGAGCTAATTAGCTTTGGAGTTAGCCAATCAGGCCTTTGTGCGCGTAAATCCGAACGGAACGCTAGATAAAATTGGTGTCAGTTTTTTTCAGAGCGAAGACGGTAGCGCACGAGAGTGCGCAGCCTTTGTCTCTGGTTCGGTCCTAACTACTGTCCCATGACGAATTTTTGTATAGCTCTCTTGCTCGGTTTTGGGAAAGGAAGCGGAGCACACGTTTGACGGTAGTGTCTGGCGCGCCGATTGAATTTGCTCACCCAATGGTCTGATTGGCTAACTTCAATGCTAATTAACTCGAAAGAAAGCAACGCATCTAACATTTTTCTTAACAAGTCGGGTGATGCTGAGGGAATTAGATTAGGAAATGAGACACTTAAAGTAGTAAAGGAGTTTTGCTATTTGGGGAGCAAAATAACTGATGATGGTCGAAGTAGAGAGGATATAAAATGTAGACTGGCAATGGCAAGGAAAGCGTTTCTGAAGAAGAGAAATTTGTTAACATCGAGTATAGATTTAAGTGTCAGGAAGTCTTTTCTGAAAGTATTTATATGGAATGTAGCCATGTATGGAAGTGAAACATGGACGATAAATAGTTTGGACAAGAAGAGAATAGAAGCTTTCGAAATGTGGTGCTACAGAATAATGCTGAAGATTAGATGGGTAGATCACATAACTAATGAGGAAGTATTGAATAGGATTGGGGAGAAGAGAAGTTTGTGGTACAACTTGACCAGAAGAAGGGATCGGTTGGTAGGACATGTTCTGAGGCATCAAGGGATCACCAATTTAGCATTGGAGGGCAGCGTGGAGGGTAAAAATCGTAGAGGGAGACCAAGAGATGACTACACTAAGCAGATTCAGAAGGATGTAGGTTGCAGTAGGTACTGGGAGATGAAGAAGCTTGCACAGGATAGAGCAGCATGGAGAGCTGCATCAAACCAGTCTCAGGACTGAAGACCACAAGAACAACAACAACAAGTATTTCTTAACACACACTACCCTGAAACATCCTTACAAGCTTTTCAGACTGTCTCTGACCACCTTGTATACAAACGTTTCTCAAAATATTCTCCCCATCTTGCTAAATCAGCACTTGTTTCGAAACAATAGAAACATTTTTAATATCAATTCACAACCAAATGCAACCCCAAATTCTAAATCATTTATTTTAAGATTGTACTATTTTTCTGTCATTATTATTATTATTATTATTATTATTATTATTTACTTTCGATATTCCATACAACCCAATTTATCTAAGGAAACTTTGGTTACTCCGACATGATACTTCACATCATATCGCCGCACTGTTTACGTGTGTGTACCAATAGTTTCCACTAAAATCCTTGTCACCACGCTACTGTCCATAATTCTTTTCAATACACATTATATTTCTCAATAAAACCGACATTATGATCATTTACACAATCTATCTTCATTACACAAAAATCTTACCAACTTCTTACTTCACAAAACAAAATATTTTCCAAACCAAAACTGGGAAAGTCACAGCATTTTAAGACTCATTCTTTTGCATACGTAACCGCCTTCCTTCCACTCCTCTCCCGGCATGTAGACAGGATTTCTAAAGATAGAAGACAGGATTCAGAATGAATGAAGCGGAAGATTCACAATAAAATGGCTGGCATCGCCTTCCGCTCCTCCTGAACCAACAAGATTCGAGCTCCATTTCCTCATTATCATCCCTTGTAATTAGTTCACTTGTGTAACCCTCTCCGTTCTGGATCTGTGCATCATGGGGAGAGGTTAAGATTTGTTATAAACTAATTATTATTAACTATAATTCTATATTGCAAGAGTTTGGAAATAATAACAGTTATACAGCAAATTAACTAATGGTTTCTTATTAACGACTTTTTTTGCATTAAATTTTTAAAATAATTTTTTATTGTGTACTAACATTTTTTTTCCTTTATTGAAACACAGCATTTTGTTGAAAAAGCTATCTATTTATTATCTACAATAATTTGCAAAGCTACATTTTTGTTACAATTTTTGTGTTGATGTTTTTACATCGCCATTTTTTTCTTCTATATGTACATTGGTTTTAGTCACAAAGCAATTCTTTTTTCTGGCCGCTTATGACCACCAAGTCCTAAGCACAATTGTGTAATCTGACCCCAAAATTATAACTTGACACCAGAAGTAACCATGATTTAAGAGCGTTATCTGCACACGTACTTACCTTGCATATCTATTCCTTTTCATGTCCCTTATATACTCAACAGGACGACACATGTACATTAATAAAATTAAATATCTTAAGTACAACCAAACTCACGAAACTTGGGCATAAAAAGTTATTTCTCACATAACAAGAGAATCACAAAGAACTGTAATGCAGCAACATATCTATAATTATTATATGCACAAAACAAAGATGTATAATAAGCCACTGAAGATCCTTTACAAATCAAAAGAAGGGGAACGCGTATGGCACGAGACAAACAGCCTCTTATTTAGTTCAGTAGAATAGTTCAACAGAAATATGAGAATTTTTTTAACATGAGATTTTTTAAATATATAGTTTCAGCAACAGTCCAGTGGAAATCAAAGAGATTCTCCTGGTTGATTAATTTACAAGAAGGAAGTTTCGAACTCACGTTATTGTCTGTCCTGCAATGATTTCCACGATAACCACTTTTAAAAGCATACCTAGCACTAGCTTCTTATCGAATATTGCACTGATGTCTTCACAAATAGTACTGCGACAGCACTTTAATAACTTTCAACCCAATAACTGTGCAGACTTTAGAACTCGACATTTAGAATAGTACTGTTTTGTTCACTTCTGAAAGGAAACTACTGCTCTCAGTCTTCAGTTGGACTTCTCATTGTCCTTACAAAAGGCGGAAGCGTTACATAAATTAGTGAGCATTCCAGAACCTTCCTAGTACAGCACAGGTATTTTTCTTAGCCTAAAATCAGTCTAATTATTTCCCTTATAACCAAAGGCAAATAATACGTGTTTCTATTCGTCATGAACCACCTTTTGAGTATCGAAAGTGTGATCAGAATGTTCGTACCATCAATTAGTTACTAAATGATATTAGTGTTAACAATATACGTTATCATATATAAACAGTCGCAGAAGATAGTCTTATCCAACCTGCTGGCTAGGTTTATTACACAGCGGTGTTTAAATTTTTTTCTCACTACAGGATGCTTACTTTTTGTAAGAGAAGTTGTTGCTATAAGCAGTGTTAATTTTTTTTCAGTCATCATTGTAGAGGATTATTCAAGTACTGAGCCGCCCCTGCCCCTTCCCAGATTATGAAATACTAGCATGTAATTTATAACATATTTCTGGCGATACAACGTTTACACGTTTTGCCAGTATCTACGAATACAGGGTGTGTCTTACTTTCTTTTCCTCAATTCTTCTAGATATCTCCATTTTCATTCAGGAATGTCCATTTTTTTTCACTGATTCAGTATCCTTAAAGTTCTAGTTGTCTCTATTCAATAAAATCAATAATGGAATTTTGAACATGTAGTCTACTTCTAACTGTTTCGGATCTTGTTTCCATTTTTATTTTTTGTTTTCCATGGTATTCTTGATGAATGTCTCCGGAAATTCGTCTTGGAGATTGTAATTTTTATTTTAGTTGCCATTTTATAGTTCAGACATCGGATCCATTTGTAACTATTCTCCGAACTACTGTTTGAAATGTTTCATTTAACTCTCGATTTCCATGTGTTAGTAATGGATGTCCATTTAATACAGAACCTCAATTTATTCTTAATCTGATTTCATTGTCTTGTTTCCCATCATTTGACATCTTTGCCGCTAGTTATTTACATTATTCAGTAGCTGCTGTTGTTCCCATCCCTCCGTCCAATGTTTACTGTGTTACTAGAGTTCGTTTATAATGAGACAAGGATTATGTTGACGACTCAGTCATGACGACTTTCTATTTCCCGCATTATCAACTGTGAAATAGTTTTACGTATTGTGTTATTCTGATGCAGCTATCTGTTTTAGCGTCAAGTAATTGGGTACCCCCACGCCGAAATGTGCAAGCATCTCGTATCTCAGCATTTTCTACTTCTCAATTCATGTGGATCTCTGACAGCTTTTTCTTGCTTAATTTTACTCCGTTCCTGACAAGCACCGTAAATCAATCGTTCGCTGCTAAGTGACACTAACAACAAAAATTTAACTTTTCAAGTTTGTGGATTCCCGTATACTGTCTTTTCTGACTAATTATAAGTGTTTCTCTACTACATGTTAAATCTTTCATTTAGCGTAATGTATCCTCATTGTCTAATTTGATTTGTCAACAAGATCACCATCCACCGCAATATGTCCGGTGAGTCAGACAGGTAATATCCACCGTTACGTCAATGAATAGTACCGCATGAACTCTTCGTGTTTCTGCTAATGTCGTTTAATCTACATTAGCTTCAACAGTGCACTAAACAGAAACTATCCTCGAAGCACGATAAGTAGCTTGTGGAGTAAACAGTGTATCCCACCCCTTCATAGAAGGATACAGGATCCCAAGCTTTGAGATAAGGAACAAACAGTCGGAAATTAATATTTCGAGCGGTACCATGTCTCGAATGAGGGATGCGGGTATGGTATATGTTTATGAATCGCTCATTTATACATACATATTATTTAAAGTTCTCAGCCGCGTTTTGTATCTGTATGCGAAGACTAAGCTGAGGGAGTACTGTAAGGATCCTGATACGGTTTTTACTAATAGACTGACGACTCACAAGTAAGATTTGTTTATACAGAGTGATATAGCACGACTTTTTAAAAATTTTGGAGATAGTAGACGATGAAATTAAATCTACATCTACATCTACATCCATACTCCGCAAGCCACCTGACGGTGTGTGGCGGAGGGTACCCTGAGTACCTCTAACGGTTCTCTCATCTATTCCAGTATCGTATTGTTCGTGGAAAGAAGGATTGTCGGTATGCTTATGTGTGGGCTCTAATCTCTCTGATTTTATCCTCATGGTCTCTTCGCAAGATATACGTAGGAGGGAGCAATATACTGCTTGACTCTTCGGTGAAGGTATGTTCTCGAAACTTTAACAAAAGCCCGTACCGAGCTACTGAGCGTCTCTCCTGCAGTCTTCCACTGGAGTATATCTATCATCTCCGTAATGCTTTCGCGATTACTAAATGATCCTGTAACGAAGCGCGCTGCTCTCCGTTGGATCTTCTCTATCTCTTCTATCAACCCTATCTGGTACGGATTCCACACTATTGAGCAGTATTCAAGCGGTGGGCGAACAAGCGTACTGTAACCTACTTCCTTTGTTTTTTGATTGCATTTCCTTCGGATTCTTCCAATGAATCTCAGTCTGACATCTGCTTTACCGACAATCAACTTTATATGATTATTCCATTTTAAATCACTCCTAATGCGTACTCTCAGATAATTTATGGAATTAACTGCTTCCAGTTGCTGACCTCCTTTTTTGTAGCTAAATGATAAGGGATCTATCTTTCTATGTATTCGCAGCACATTACACTTGTCTACATTGAGATTCAATTGCCATTCCCTGCACCATGCGTCAATTCGTTGCAGATCCTCCTGCATTTCAGTACAATTTTTCATTGTTTCAACCTCTCGATACACCACAGCATCATCTGCAAAAAGCCTCAGTGAAATTCCGATGTCATCCACCAGATCATTTATGTATATTGTGAATAGCAACGGTCCTATGACACTCCCCTACGGCACACCTGAAATCACTCTTACTTCGGAAGACTTCTCTCCATTGAGAATGACATGCTGCATTCTGTTATCTAGGAACTCTTCAATCCAAGCACACAATTGGTCTGATAGTCCGTATGCTCTTACTTTGTTCATTAAACGACTGTGGGGAACTGTGTCAAACGCCTTGCGGAAGTCAAGAAACACGGCAAATACCTGTGAACCCGTGTCTATGGCCCTCTGAGTCTCGTGGACGAATAGCGCGAGCTGAGTTTCACACGTCCGTCTTTTTCGAAACCCATGCTGATTCCTACAGAGTAGATTTCTAGTTTTGATATAAGGAAACTGTAGTCGGAAAGGTGAAATAAATTTTATAATGCCTTGTTCCACATCATTACCATTTAGCGTGCAAATGATTCATGGAACATTAAATTAGTTAACTACAACACTCTGCACTGTTTATGCATTTTGTAGGCTAAATGAAACATCAGAATACTATAATTTGGGAACGTTTATTGACAGCATAGTAAAAGCAGATACTGTAAACCAAATTTGTGACTTTGCTATAAAGTAAATGGTGAATGTGACGAACATCACCTGCATTACATAATCTGCAACGACGCACCATGTTTTGTATGATTCTCTATAAGATTTCTCGCTCCCCTCTGATGGTACCAAACACTGTAATGATGAGCTCAGAAGACTCAGGTAATGTTCCTACTGGTAGTGACTACACAAGGGTCTTTACATAACACCACAAGAAAAACTCAAGAGCTCAGTGGAGCGCTCAGGCCAAGACACTAGGCATCCTCTTCCAATTACACACATCAAAAAAAGTTTTGCATCACCTCGGTTCCCAGAACTCTGGGAGATAGACGTTGACTGTGGATATGGTGGCACAGACATAGTCCCTTTGACTGTTCAGAGATGTCAGTAAACCTTCCCAAATATGTAAACAACCATGCGTGAGCAGCGCCTATTAGACGGAGTGGGTCCGACAGCCGATCAGTTCCAGTCATTCCATCAGGTAGGAGTTACACGGCTCGTGTTGTCTGTAGTTAACCATACCTAGACGGTCAATACCGCGTTTAGACCGCGTCCATATTGTTACTTTATGCCAGGAAGGGCTCTCAGCAAGGGAAGTGGCCAGGTGTCTCGGGGTGAACAAAAGCGCTGTTGCTCGGACATGGAGGAGATAACAGACAGGAACTGTATATGACATGCCTCGCTCAGACAAACCAAGGGCTGCTACTGCAGTGGATGACCGATACCTACGGATTAAGGCTCGGAGGAACCCTGACAGCAACGCCATCATGTTGAATAATGCTTTTCGTGCAGTCACAGGACGTCGTGTTATGACTCAAACTGTGCGCAATAGGCTACATGATGCACAAATTCACTCCCGACGTCTATGATGAGGTCCACCTTTGCAACCACGGTACACTGCAGTGCGGCCGGCTGCAGTGGACGAGCGGTTCTAGACGCTTCAGTCTGGAACCGCGCGACCACTACTGTCGCAGGTTCGAATCCTGCCTCGGTCATGGATGTGTGTGATGTCCTTAGGTTAGTTAGGTTTAAGTAGTTCTAAGTTCTAACGGACTGATGACCTCAGATGTTAAGTCTCATAGTGCTCAGAGACATTTGAACCATGCAGTGCGGTACTGATGGGCCCAACAACATGCCGAATGGACCGTTCAGGATTGGCATCACGTTCTCTTCACCGATGAGTGTCGCATATGCCTTTAACCAGACAATCGTCGGAGAAGTGTTTGAAGACAACCCGGTCCGACTGAACGCCTTAGACACATTGTCCAGCGAGTGTAGCGTATTGAAGGTTCCCTGCTGGTTTAGGGTGGCATTAAGTGGGGCCGACGTACTCTCTGACTGAAATTGTTGCGAGTGCCCTGACCCGACGACCAATGTGCGCTGGAGCACTACCGTTCTGAAACCACAAACTGCTGTGCAATCACAAGGAAACCCAAGGAAAGTTCAGGCAAGGCACTATCCACAAAGTTCAAATACTGGGCACCATTCGAACGATCTGGTAAGATGTGTGGTCCAATAAGGTTATCTCTAAGAACTCCCGCCTGTGTGCTTACTTAGAATCTCACCCGGTAACTTCTCGTACAGGTAGTGCATGGATTTTCAGCAGCTCAGTGGTGGTTGTAGATACTTTATTTCACATTTCCAGTTATAGGTGTCTTACGTCAAAACGTTCAAAATTTCATTCTTTATAATCTCAAAACTTTCAAAATGTCATTTTGTAACACCCTGTGTAATTTATAATTTGGTGATGAGTGTGTAAGAGCTCCTGTATTTCAAAAAGTAATTACAAACAAACAAAGAAAGATACACAACTAATACCATGCAACTGGCCATTAACTGGTTTTTAAAATTATGTGCGATAAATGGTGTCCTGCACTGTTGACACAGTGACAAAGCCTTTCCTGGAAATTGTCCATAGTTCGTGCAATTGTCGGTGGAATGGCAGCCACTTCCTGGGTGATTGTTTTCTTAAGTACTTGCAGGGTTGTGGGCCGATGTTTAACCACTGTAGACATTAAGTTTTCCCAAAGGAAAAGAATTACAAGTTGATCAATCGGTGGACTTTGGGACCAGGCGATGTGTCCTTGCGGAGAGAGAAGACGTCTAGGAAACAACTCTCTCAAAATTTCTGGAGAATGCTGAGATGTGTGAGCTGTGGTTCCGTCTTGTTCGAATCAAACTTCTAACCCAACAAGCGTGTTTAACTTCGGTCGGAGGAAGGTCTCTATCCTGAGATAGTAGTGATTTGAATTAACCGTTATCTTTACGCCATATTCTGCGAAAAAATACGGCCCCAAACACCAAATTCAGCAACGGCGCATCACATTATCGTTCTACGGATGAGAAATGGTCGCAGGGTTTCCTGCTGCCCAGTAGCGGAAATTTTGTTTGTTTACAGGTCCTGACGAGTGGAAGTGGGCCTCATCAGAAGAAATCACAACAGCGCCAGGGGTAATGCTCTGAAGAATTTCCTTACACACAGCTCTACGAGTTTCAAAATCTCTCTCACTTAATTCTTGGATAACCATCATTTGTTTAGTATGGGTGCATGTGAAGACCTCCGTGCAGGATTCTTCTTACACTCCTATCAGACAATCACAGGGCAGTCGCACGTTTACGTGCTGAACACTCTGGATATTGCTGAACAGAAGCTCTCACAGGCACCACGTTTCCCAGCGTTTTGCTGTCCGAAGTCGGCCAGTAGATTTTCTTTTCAATGGAAAACCTGATGCTCTAATGTCTGACACGCAAAATCGAATAGTTTTTCTATCAGGAACAGAATCATGTCGGTCAAGTTCGAACCAAATACGAAAAGCTCGCCGTGTACTAACCACAGAACCAACATTACAAATCTACTCCTCCACAACAAAAGCACGATGCTCGCCTAGCCAAACCATTGCTCCTGTTGAACATAGCAGGTATACCGTTATCGACTGATATCCCTCCACATCAGTATCCCCACCACACCTCCCACAGAGTCCTCTCCAAATATGGGAAGTCTTTTTGCCGGATCCAGTATATGTGCCATATTTAACTGGCGCTGGGTGTGAAATCATGAGGTAATGATGGGAGATACGAGCTGGTTAGTTCCATAGAGTAGCGAAGCTTGACGAGAATCTACACATACCTATCTATAAATGTTATACCTTAATGTCAACTGCCGCGATCTTCTTCGCGATGTTCTTTGCGATTTTCTTTCTGTGTGTAGAGGCTAATCTCAGGAACTAATGTAGGTATTTTGATACCGTTTTCACTGATAGATAGACTGATTCACAACGAAGGTTTGTGTGTATAATTTACTATCCTACACTAGCGAAGTCGTCCGGCCGTAAATACTTAGTCGTACCTGTGGGAATCCAGGGCGTGTCGCTAGTACCTCTTTTTTTTAAACAACAAACTTCCTGTCGCAACCACGTTGAAGACATTACGTTAAAAAAAACAATAATGTGTCTTTTGTGGCGTGTCCATGTTGGAGTCTTACTCTGTTTACAATTTTTCATTGATTGTTGAAGATGGAGAATTACGCGTTACGGGAACAGGAATGAAGGTAATGCGTGCTGTAACAGGATGTACGGTAGCGCCTCAAAAGTCCAACAAAGGTGTACAGAAACTTTTGCAACAGTCATCGTCCTAACTGGAAGAAATGTATTGTCATGGGCAGAAACTTGTGACAAACTGGATCGTTCAAGCCGTAGAGAACTGGTCTACATCCACGGCAAAGTATTGATTACGCAGTAGAATGTGAGGAGATGGTGTTACAACGTGCGAGACAGGATAAGCAGCGGTCTTTTCTCCCACGAAATGCACAATTTGATTGGGTCCGAGACTTCCTTGCAGACAGAACACAATACGTCATCGAAGATGTACTCGTAAAAGTAATTTCCGGGGTACCCCAGGAAAGTGTGATAGGACCGTCACTGTTTTCTATTTATATAAATGATCTAGTATAAAATGTTGGATGCTCTTTAAGACTGTTCGCAGATGATGCAGTTGTCTCTAAAAAAGTATCGATTTGTAGAATGCTCTGCAGAGGACTGATGAATGGTGCAGGCTCTGGCACTTGATCCTGAACGTAAATAAATGTAACATATTGTGCATACATAGGAAAAGAAAATTACTACTACAAAACCACACTATTGATGATAAACTGCAGGGAACAGTGGAATGACCACATAAAACAAATAGCAGGAAAATCAGATATCACACTGAGACCCATGGGAAGAATCTTAAGAAAATGTAACTCTTCCCCGAAAGGAAGTGGCTTGTAAGGCGCTTGTTCGACCGATTCTTGAGTATTGTTGATCAATATGGAATCCTTACCAGGTAGGACTGATAGACGAGATAGAGAGGATCCAACGAAGAGCAGCGCCTCATGGGGTTGTTTAAACGGCGCGAGAACTTTACCGAGAAGGTCAACAAACTCCATTGGCAGACGTTACAAGAGAGGCGTCTTGCATCACGGATAGGTTTACTATTGCAATTTCGAGAGAGTACTTTCCAGGGAGTGTCGAACAACATTTTAATTCCTCCTACATACATCTCGCCTAATGATCGCGACGATGAGGTTCGACAAATTAGAGCCAGAACAGATTTTTACAATTATTGTTCCCTGGGCCATTCGTGAGTGGAACATGGTTGTGGGCATCAGTTAGTGGTACCAGAATTACACTCTGTCACAAACCATTAGGTCGTTGCGGAGTATGATGTAGATTACAATGCAGTGCGGAAGGTATTAGTGGAGCAGTAGTTACACTCCTATCATTAACAATGTGTGCAAGTGATGGGGCCAAACGTTTTTGAACTGAGAGTTCTTTCTTATCAATGCATTATCTGTTGTTATTGTAACGCATGTACTGAGGCAGGCACGCATCACTTCGAACAGTAGCTATGAGCTTAAGTAGTTACTATGAAGTATAAGTTCAAAATAGTTTTTAGATTACCAGTCGTATGTTTTGTGAAACGATTTGTCTAAAAGCAATAAATAAAGTAGATTAGACAAAATTTAAGGTGCCTTTCAATGATGCTCGAAATCAAGTACATCAAATGAGCTGCTGATTGACAATATGAAGTTCATTGTTTAAACCACAATCTTAATATTTGAAAGAGTACTAGAGGATATTTGTCTGGTAGATTATGTCCATTGCTGTTGAGTGCCCTTGACATATTTCTAGCATCTATGTCTGAAGGTGCACAAATTCTCAAGCGGCACCTCATTTTGCTGTACACGATTTCAAGCATCATTCATAGGCGCGTCAAATGTTTCTCTGAACTATTTTATTTCTTCAATTCAGACGAATTATTTCACAAGATATTGATAGGTTTTTTCCAAAATAAATTATTTTCAAATTGTTTCAGAAATGTAAGAATGAAAAGATAGAATTTTGGCACCTAACTTGTCTTCCTGGTGTCTGCTGCTCTTGAAATGTTCTAATTTTAGTACCTGATTCGCAGGAAACTATTTTAAAAATAAAATTTTGACAGTTAAATATCACACCTATACCACTTTTTACGCAAAATTAAAATTTTAATAATTATCCTGATTATGTTCAAGCAATTAAATCTATTTTTGCGAATTAGACCTCACGCTTGTCAGTGCGATACGCCATTTGCCCTTTTTCCCACTCTTCGTTAGGCTATGAAAAGTCGTACAAAAATTTTCCCTCAGATCACTAAATAAGTGTTTGTTAATTGCACTGATTACTGTCCAGTAATCAAATCTTTTTTTGCAAAACTAGAGCTTACTCTGGTCTATTTGATACCTTATTTGTCCCTTTTCACTCTTTCTACGGCTATGAAAATTCGGACATAACTCCACTGTGTAATTTCCAGGGAATCTTGTTTTCGCTCCGCTCAAACATTTCGCCAAAAGTTAAATATTCATTTTCAGTTGGTAGTTTTCATATCAAAGAACTCCGATTTGGATCATCTTTCAGCTGGGTCATTTAGCATCAAAAGTTTAGAAACGTCATGTATTTGTAGCTGTAGCTGTATTTGGAGCATATGGCTGCACCTGGAGAAAACTCGTACTGTTAGTCACAGGCCTCAACCGTGCTGAGGGCATCTTCGCAAGACGACAAACAATCATCTCCTATGAAGCTAATATATAACAGCATCACACATCGCTTAATGTTTTTTGCTGCTTCTGGGCATACTTATATCTAGCGCCGACATTCCTTGTGCTACACAAGTTGCCACAATTATTTCTAACGTTTGAAATAAATTCTTTCCTTATTTAGGAGAGTGATTTCGTATTTTTATTCATGCAACCCATCCTTTGGATACGAGTCTTAATACTCGACACGTGACTTTGAGGTCTCGCTCTTTTCTGTGATTTTTTCCTTGACTTATGTACACCTGTGCGTGTGTCTAAAATACTGATTTTATGCCAGAATAATGTGACACTACCAGAAATGTATAAATATTTACAAGAGTTTGTGCATCGAGATACCATCAGATTAAAAAATATTACCAGGATACGCCTTGTAAAATATTCTACAGGTAACAGAGCACTTAAGAGTAATCAGTAATTAAGAACTTATACGATATCGTGGTATTCTTTGTTTGCAAGGTCAGCCGTTAATGATAACGTAGTATTGAAGTAGCTTCATCACTTTCGTGCGCCGTACTTTGAACTTCTATAGAAAGCCTTCAATTATTAAGTTCCTGAGGTCATTCTAATGACAGTTCATTGCGTCAGTTCTTAAGAACAGCAGCAGAGCTAGGTCATCCGAGACGAAAAACGAGCCCGCTAACGAATGAGATTTCCTGAACTACTCTATAATACCGATTCTTTTATTCTAAACTGTCGAAGAATGTGGGTCGTCAGGAACCCATTTCTACTTAGACTGAACGGGTAAAAATGCATTGTAAAGGCTTCAGGAGTCTATGGTTGGCTCGTATCGCTTTGCTGTCACCTATACAGGGTTCAGTGCTTGTATGCGGCAGCTAACATCTTCACAGGACCAAGTAACAGTGGCAGTGTGTAGGGTGGCAACATGAGTCCCGGTTTCAATGGTAAAGAGTTGATGGGCGCTTGAGAGTGTGGTGCATGCCTCCGCGTTGCGTTCAAGCAGGAGTGGCTCAGTTATGACATAAGCTGTGTTCACGTGGTCCCAATTATCCGTCATTGTACGCCTCCAGGATCTAATGACAAGTGCATGTTATGTGGGCATTCTTGCAGACCATTTCCATCCATTTTGGTCATTAGAGTACTGTGATGGAACTGCCGTGTTTCAACACAACTGGCATATCACTGCTCTTTGATTTCAAGCAGAAGGATTGTCGGATACTGCTGCGTTTTTCTCGGCGCGCTGTACGAGATTGAAATGATAGAGAATCATTGTGAAGGTGGTTCGATGAACCCTCTGCCAAGCACATACATGTGATTTTCAGAGTATCCATGTAGACGTAGAATTCGCGACTACCACTTAACAGCCTATCTCAAACCAGTCGAGCTTTGACGGGGTGCCGACAATACCCGTGTACGATCGATGGATCCGGCACCAGCTACACTAGAATATTTGTGGGTAGCTCTGCAAGATGCATCGATGAATATCCATCAACAGTGATTTCAGTACCTCGACGAGTCCATGCCTCGATGTGTTATTGCAGTTTTGAAGACTCGTGGAGGAGTGACTCACCTTTAACATCACGTCCTTTGGCCACATTAGGTTCTAACAATAGTGAAATACGGAGTCTTTCGAGTAAGGTTCACTTACCTCCATCCGCACAGCATTCCGAACTATCACATTCTTTGTCAAATATAACGTACGTAAGTCCCCTATACGGCAGTGCATCGTTTCGGCAAAGATAGTGGTTTGATTGGTTGCTTGGTTGATTTGGAAGAGGGGACCAAACAGTGAGGTCATCGATCTCATCGGATTAGGGAAGGATGGGGAAGGAAGTCGGCCGTGCCCTTTCAAAGGAACCATCCCGGCATTTGCCTGAAGCGATTAAAGGAAATTGCGTAAAACCTAAATCAAGATGGCCGGACGCGGGTTTGAACCGTTGTCCTCCCGAATGCGAGTCCAATGTGCTAACCACTGCGCCACCTCGCTTGGTAGAGGGGGAGGGGGGGGGGTTTGAAATTGAAATTCCAAACTTTCTGTCCTAAGTACCAGATCCTGCTTCTTGCTTTTTACACTGTGATTTTATCTGCTTGTAAAGGTGGAGGCGGAGGCCCTTGCTTTATGGAATTATGTACGCTCGTGAGTCACCGAGTTAGAGGCGCTTACCTAGCGCTATTTCGCCCTTACGACGGCGGCAGCGCGGCATTATACGGACTCCGCCGAACAACGTAGCGGGTTGGGGAGCCACTCTAATCCGTGACCGCTAAACCGCCAACCATAGCTAGCAGACGTTGGTCGGGAGTGGGTTCAAGACGCCACAGTTGTGCTTAATAGGCTTTTGGTCATATCACCTGGGGTACACCTTGCTGAATAGTGTCCCACCTGTTCTCAGCATCAGTCCCTCATATTCATTGGGTGTGCTGAAACTATCCAGACGCAGTAAATGTACCCATGCTGATCTGTGTGCTCTGTGAGGTGCGGTGCGACGAGATACTCACGTGGGTGTTCCCTTCTTCACCACATTTCAAGGTATTTCCGAATGGTGTGACTGCTCATTAGTTGTTGTTGAGCATTGAATTCACGAATGATATGCTGCGCTGTGGGCCGTGTATCAACCGATACGATACGCAATAATCGATTGCAACCCCTATCATCAACTCACTGTTGCCCACGAATCGTTAATCTTTATGTATATCTAAACAGTAACGACCATATAACGGTCACTTGAGGTACTCCAGGCATTACCTTCACGTCTGTCGATTTTGGTCCGTTAAGAGCGACGTGTTAAGGTCTGTCTTCAAGCAAGTCCTGAATTCAATTACAAATCAGGTCCGGTTCGAGTATTTTGATCACCGTGTGGAACGCCTTCCGGAAGTCAAGGTGATCTGAATGTCATGGACGAACAAAACGAGCTGATTTTCGCAAGACCTCTGACAACGGAATCCAAGTTGATTTTATTAGATGATATTTTCCCTTTCCAAAATCTGTATAATGCGCGAGCCTAAAGCATGTTCCTCACCTCTACAATACACTGACGTCAGGGAAATAGGGCTATAATTATCTGCGTCTGTGCAACGACCGCCCCTTGGAAACAGCAGTGACACTTATTTCTTCTAGTCGCTACGTATCCTTGATTGCTCCAGCTAACTACGGTAAACTACAGAAGTGGAGCAGGTTCTTTGACGTAATCTTTATAGAATGTCACAGATCTACCGCCTAGTCGTCAAACAGGTCATCATAAATGAAACACTAAATCGGACTGTGCTGGGACGGGACGAAAGTGGCGGAATCTTGCTCAAAATAACCATACCGTCAATCTCATTAGTTGATTTACGGGAACTTCTTGAATATTAGTCCCATGGTTACATAAATAAAAACATATTTTCTTCAGATTTCGTGACACGAGATGAAGAGTCAGTGCATCGTTATGCTCCAGCAATGAAAAATATGTCCACTAGATAGATTAACATGTCTTCCCCGGGCCTTAAAAAACTTATAGCTTACAGTGATAGACACGGAGTCTCATTATTACTTGTCCTTTTATTTTCGATGAAGGAAACATTAATAAGCAGACATGGATTAATTCTGTGCACCATTACGTAAGTTAAGTAGTTTTGAATAGGGACTCCAGCCTTTAATTAACCCACGAGGCAAGATTAAAAGCCGGCCGCGGTGGCCGTGCCGTTCTGGCGCTGCAGTCCGGAACCGCGGGGCTGCTATGGTCGCAGGTTCGAATCCTGCCTCGGGCATGGGTGTGTGTGATGTCCTGAGGTTAGTTAGGTTTAAGTAGTTCTAAGTTCTAGGGGACTTATAACCTAAGTCCCATAGTGCTCAGAGCCATTTGAACCATTTTGAACCAAGATTAAAAATTCACAATTACATTTCTTACTGCCGGCCGCGGTGGTCTCGCGGTTCTAGGCGCGCAGTCCGGAACCGTGCGAGTGCTACGGTCGCAGGTTCGAATCCTGCCTCGGGCATGGATGTGTGTGATGTCCTTAGGTTAGTTAGGTTTAAGTAGTTCTAAGTTCTAGGGGACTGCCGGCCGCGGTGGTCTCGCGGTTCTAGGCGCGCAGTCCGGAGCCGTGCGACTGCTACGGTCGCAGGTTCGAATCCTGCCTCGGGCATGGATGTTTGTGATGTTCTTAGGTTAGTTAGGTTTAAGTAGTTCTAAGTTCTAGGGGACTAATGACCACAGCAGTTGAGTCCCATAGTGCTCAGAGCCATTTGAACCATCTAGGAGACTAATGACCACAGCAGTTGAGTCCCATAGTGCTCAGAGCCATTTGAACCATTTGAAAGTCTCTTACTGGTCACTGGCCTGTTCCAACCTGATTGGATTCTAAGATTTCCAAGATCCTACTATTGGAAGGAGGGGGGGGGGGGGGGGGAGGGCAGCGGAAGGAGCAGAAACGTACAACACTAAGTGTCCTCAGTGCATGTACAAAATTTTAAACTGCCGCTACCACTTCATATTCTACAACACAGTAATCATGGCTCGTCCTCTTAGCAATTGTAGACTCCAGATCCAGTTACCGGTATTCAGAGGATAGGGGTTTTGTCCGATTTTAGCTGATGGTTCAGTCTTTCCATAATCCTTCTAAAGTAGTTAACGTTGGGCCTACTATATTGGCTTATGGGCGAGTGACTTTCTAACGCAGGCAAGTGTTTTCTAGAATCTGTTGCAATAAACTTTTGAAAGGTATTAACAGATACCAGCAATTTTCAGATGGGCATTAATAGTGAGAGCATGAACTGGTGAGTCAAGCTGCTTGCATTTTGAGCATGACTGCAGAAAGACCTGCATTCGTCTTCATGGACGACAATTCGCGCCCGCATCGTGCACATCTTGTGCATGACTTCCTTCAGGATGACGACAGCGCTGTACTAGAGTGGCCAGCATGTTCTCCAGACATGAGCCCTATTGAACATTCCTGGGATGGATTGAAAAATGGATGTTTATGAACGACGTGACGCACCAACCACTCTGAGGTATCTGTGCCGAATCGCCGTTGAGGAGTGGGGCAATCTGGACCAACAGTGCCTTGATGAACTTGTGGATAGTATTCCACGACGAATGCAGGCATACATCAGTACAAGAGGGGGGCTACTGGGTATTAGAGGTACTGGTGTGTACAGCAATCTGGACCACCACGTCTGAAGGTCTCGCTGTATGGTGGTACAACATCCAGTGTGTTGCTTTTATGAGGAATAAAAAGGGCGGAAATTATGTTTATGTTGATCTCTATTCCAATTTTCTGTACAGGTTCCGGAACTCTTGGAACCGAGGTGATGCAAAACTTTTTTTGATGTGTGTACAAGATGTTTACGTTCCTCCTTTTAAAATTTACCGGCTCACTAATGATTTCAGAGCAGTGATTATGGCTCAGCAAGAGGTCAAAATAGAAGGCGTACCCTTTCGTCACTGCTTCAGTCATTGATTTTTAAACGTTATCTCGAAGCAAATCCAATTTCATTAACCTCTGTATAGTTCATTGGTACAATTACTACGCCACTCAATAGTCGTAATTAACACACTTAAAAAACACTCTTTTTAATTTTAAGATGTTGACGTGACGTACAATGGTCACACAAACTCGACACCTTCTTGTGAACTGAATCATTTTCATAAATTCATTTTAAACATCAACTTTACACTAATACACAGAGGGGATTCCGACAATGATGACCCGATGTTCTCGACGTCGCAGACGTCGATGTTCTTGTGATTAGTGACCGGCACTGATAAATTGCTACTTTAGAGGAACACCGATGAATCACCTGACGGAATCTCCTTCGTACGGCACGGAACAGCCAGAAATAAATCAACAATTTAACACATCCCTCATAAGTAAAAATTATCTAATTAAATGATATACTTCTATGGCCTAGCTGATGACGCTCAAGCGGAAAATTAGAAATAAGAAATTTGACGTCGTAACGATCAGAATAGTTCCCATGACGTCACGGGAGGCACACTGAACAACACGGGCCTAAAAGCGTCCCCGAATGCCACTCTGTTTATTTATTTATTTCATCTAACAAGAAAAGAGCCTACACATTTTCTCTTCCTGGCCACCCTTTCTAAACTGACATTACAAAATGTGTAATATAAAATTATAATTGTGATAATAATAACAATAACAATAATAATAATAATAAAGAAATCATATAAGTAACCGCTTTAGTTGTAAAGCCGTATCTCGACTTCATGTGCGGCTGACACCCACCCACAGCCTGGTGTTCAGTGTGCTGCCGCCAACCCCTCACGGTTTTTGTGCACCTGAAGATGATCTTATAATCACCCGAAGCCGGTCGTGATTTTAAACTAATAAAATTATTTACATCTGAAATGATTACTTACCCGATTCTACCATACAGCTCAGTTGTGGGTGTCCTTCTTATTTAATAACATTAATAATAATGACGATGAATGAAGTAACTATTAAAGAACGCATACTATATGATCATTACATAATATAATAATAACAGTGACAATAGATATAGTAAGTAGTCTAAGACAAATTTGTTAAATAATTAGCTGTCTATGGTTTTTTGGACCTATATAAATATCTTCAAACAATATAGAAGTAATCAAACTTCTAAAAGAAGTCCACTGGTCTGGAGAAGAGTAATGGATAATGGAATAGGGAGACTTTGAAAAAGACTCAGGTTACAACGTAGGTTTTATGGCTGAAGCAGGGAAGGCGACGGAGAAAGATTTAGTGTTATGCGTAGACAGAGCCAAAAGGTTGGACATATCACTCCTTGTAGTGCAGTTATGGAAAAGTGATAGGTATGAGTTATGCAAGGATGATGATTAATAGGCAGGCCGGAGTGGCCGTGCGGTTCTAGGCACTACAGTCTGGAGCCGAGCGACCGCTACGGTCGCAGGTTCGAATCCTGCCTCGGGCATGGATGTGTGTGATGTCCTTATGTTAGTTACGTTTAATTAGTTGTAATTTCTAGGCGACTGATGACCTCAGAAGTTAAGTCGCATAGCGCTCAGAGCCATTTGAACCATTTTTTGATGATTGACGTCCCGCCGAAGCCACGCGAGAACCTAACGAGGAACCCAGTGACTAAGAAGCTGTTGAAGAAAACGTAGTGTGCAAAAATCAGTCGTCTATCTTATCAAAAACACCTTTGCTCAGGAAAAACTGACGTAATCAAATATCCGAATATTACACCTATTTATTACGCAAGCAATCGTGGCTTGCTCTAGTCGGAGCCGTTTTGAGCTATATCTCGGTAGTTAAGATTCAAGACTGGACTAGTTTTCTGTTTTATTTTTATGTGCTCTGATTTGGGAAGAATTCCCACACCTCCATGAGGCTACCAACAAAAGGAATATCTCCATCTCCACTCCGAACGCTTTCCGAAAATCCAGCTGATGCTCGCGCTTGTATCAGCCCTAATGCGGTCTGTCACGCTGCCATTGAGCTCGTATTTCAGAAACTGTCTGCCCTGAAATTCAGATTGACCAATTACTGTTCCAACAACCCATTCAACAGAACTCGCTTGTTCAGGGAACATGGTCCGAAACACCACGTCATCCTTACCTAGATTTTTTCTTATTTCCCTAAATCTGTTCAGGTAAACTTCGCAGAAACTCCACGAACAAATGTTTTAATTCGTGTTGCTCTTATGCCTTTAACGAGTCGACGATACTCTTTACTCTAGCCGTTTTCTCCTTGCGCTCGTTCTTAAATCAAAACAGGTAGAATACAACTTGGGAAGCGTCTCAGCTCTCGGCATGAAATCAATGCAAATGTCACTCGTGTTAGCGAGTAACCTGGTTTTCAGTGATTTCGAAGTACTTTACGCCGTCTTTCAAAGTAGTGGATCTGTTTCAAGACTCGCTGCATCACTGGTTTTCGTTCCAAACTACAATCCATGATTTCCTTTTGAAATGTCGTCAACAAGGCGTGTATCTTTACCAACCTTTTTTTATCAGTTCAGGATAACCGCAGCCGCTTACTTATAAACGGCATTTAAAATTCCCCCTTAGATGCAATTTATTTTTTATACAACAGGTTTCGGATCTAACATGTTTCGGACCTACAGGTCTACTTTCAAGTACTACCTAAACAAAATACACAAGTGAAATATAGCAAAATTTTGGTAACTGTGGCTTTCTGTAAGTTTAAAAGACCCGTTGTTAACTGGGATAAGCTTCTTTTGGACTAATTTTTATCTTTCCGATGGCTAACAGCGCCTTTAGCTCTGATATGTCGATTTCTCGAGTGTTTCTCTACAAAACACACTAAGGTTGAATCAATTTCTTGACTATACCTACATACTTTTACGAAATATATCATTTTGTTTGCTGATATTAATTATGGGCTGTTCGCATTTATTTTCATATGCCAGTTCATTTTAATTTATTTCCTATAACTAACTGGCATTTATGATTGGACATACATCAGTTCTGTTGTTGTATTTTAATTTGAACCAAGAAAGTAGATGTTATTTCTAGATAGCTGCATGGTTCAATGAACTTATTTCTGCTAAATTTCGCTTACGTATTTTCTTTCGATGTCACACGAAAATCGACTTGTCGGCCTAAAACCAGTCATGGTACAATAAAAGACGCGCAACTGAGACAGTATTTTACATTCTATTACTATGAACCGTTAACTGTGTAACAGTGATAATGCATTTAACGGCAGCTGTGGCGTGTGTGTATGCAGAATGACGTAACCTCATTATCAAAACGACGTCATTTGTGTGTGGCCTACGTGAGAAATGGACTTGTTTGCGCTGTGTTAATCACTTTACTTGAACGCTGCAGAGTGTAAACGAACTCTGTAAGCAGATTGTTCTCTCTCAAATAACCCAGTCAAACAACGATGTGTGATAGGTCCAGTGAATAACGAAGAACAAAAAACACGAGAAAAGCTGTACCGAAGATATAATGAAGATAGACAAAAATAATTTACAATGGATGCCACGCGTAATAATCTACTTTTGCGGTTGACCAGTACTTCGACGCGCTGTCAGCGATTTAAGCTACATTCGCTGCCAGTCAGTTGAGTTACTCTCTGGTTCTACCAGGTCCGTTCATAGGATTATTTTTCGGGGGGGGGGGGGGGGGGAGGGGAGTCGGCGGGTGGATAGGAAAGCTAATTTAACCCAGTATGAATTTTTATATCTAAACATAAATACAGATTAGATTAAACCTATTAACATATCAGACAGCCGAACAAGAATTGATTTGCTGTTTCCATTCTATGTAAATGGTCCATATACGTGGTAATAGTTCAAATTTCCGTAAAACTGCTAGATAAATACCTGTATTTATTTAATCTGCAGTAGTACGCAGTAAGAAAGCAAATAGCCTGAAAAATTCAATGAAACTCACAGAAGGTTAGGAAGTGAAGTCAAGTCGCCGAGGGGACAGAGCGAAAATGTCAGTTGTGACGTCAGGGTTCAAATTAACATGTCGGTTAATGGACAGGTGTGTCAGTCCATTCACCTCTATTGTTTCATTGTCGAGCGCAAGTAACTTTTCAGTCGACGCAGGTAATTAAAACTTCGCTCTCAACTGCAGGTTGATTCAGAAAGGACAGCAAATATTTGAAGCAGTGTTCCAATGTCTGGGAAGAATTGAAATAAAGAATTGAATTGCAATAATTCAGTGATTAGAGATGCTATGGTAATCATGTTTCTATCCGCAGCGCAGCTGAAGTAAGGATGCAAGGTGTTTTATTTTATGGTGGAAGAAAATTAAACGTCCTTTCCTCAGACGTGATAACTATGATCTGACGGAAGCGAAATGACGACTTGTAGGCTAATTGTTTGAAACATACTGTAAAAGAAGTTTGGATTGAGGGGGAGTTTTATTGTATAGAGCTGTATTTCGTAATCTTGTGTGGAATAGTCCTTCAGTGGCAGCGCGTTAAACATGGAGGTATATCTCAACATCCTAAATGAAAATTGCCACGGGAGTGCAGAAAATTTGGGGATTAGAGCTACATTCAGATGTTTTAAGATAATGATCCGAAGCACGCTCCATACCTTGTAAAAGAACGGCTCCTTTAAATCTATAAAATTGATATTCAGGCACTACCTCAATCACCTGAGCTTAACCCGAAGGGAGAATTTATGGGGCGAATGGGAGAGGTCATGAAAACAAGAATCAGCTCGAAACAAGACGCGAAAAGGAAGCTAAAGGAAGGAAAAGGAACCAATTGGGCCCGAGTACATAGTAAAAGACCAAGGTAACATGCAAGATCATTAACATTTCATGTCCTATCGTCCTCAGCTGTGAATAATATTATGTTGATAATAATCACTTTAACTCCGTGTAATTACAAGTGAATAAAACGAATTTTCTTCACACGCGTTTCGCATTTATTATTTGTAAGGCATCATCAACGACAAATTTGATAGAAACTGCTCTAAACGTATTCTTGGTCCGGTTTTAGAGCTGTTCTTCTGTTTACTGGCTGTTTATTTCCTAGTATTGTGCAGATGAAATTTGGAGTTGTAGTAGGCAGATAAACAGCTCTAAAACCGGAACAAGAACATATGTAGAACAGCACCTAAGAACTTTGCCACTTATGATGCCTGTCAAATAATAATGGGAAAAAGGTGTATAGCATGAAAAATTCGTTTGTCAAAAATGGCTCTAAGCACTATGGGACTTAGCATGTGAGATCACCAGTCCCCTGCACTTAGAACTTCTTAAACCTAACTAACCTAAGGATATCACACACATCCATGCCCGACGCAAGATTCGAACCTGTGACCGTAGCAGCAGCGCGGTTCCGGACTGAAGCGCCTAGAACCGATCGGCCATAACGGCCGGCTCGTTTGTCCAGTTCTAAATAGATGTACCTAAGGCGATAATTATCAATATAACATCTAAGGTCATTTTGATGAACTGATAAAGTAGAAGTGATATTCAGCTGCCACCAATCCGATCTAGTGTAGCGAAAGCGAAGAGAAGACAAGAAAAGTTATGGCTTACACGGAGTCATATAGACAGCCGATTTTCGCCGTTTGCGAATGGAATAGGAATGGAACTAGCAGTGTTAAAAGCTACCCTCCGACATGCTCCGTATTGTGGCTCGCAGAGTATGTCTGTAGAAGTAAACTGAGCTCTAATACTGTTCGTGTTCTCAAAGACAGACGAGTTCTAACCTAATATTAAGGACACTACACTGCTAAACTGTGAAATATTCTTTAAGCCAATATTGTATTATTGCATTACTTAAGGCCAGACGTTGTGGCCGAGCGGTTCTAGGCGCTACAGTCTGGAACTGCGCGACCGCTACGGTCGCAGGCTCGAATCCTGCCTCGGACATCGATGTGTGTGATGTCCTTAGGTTAGTTAGGTTTAAATAGCTTCAACATTTCGCGGCCCTGTCAGCAACTTTGGAAATTTTAATTTTAATAATTATCAACCTCAGTTGCACCGTTTGGCTAGAATTTACCTAGGTTTCAGTAGGGATAGCCCATTCTTCTTCAGAATAACAGTAACTACCGTCTTTCCGTAGTGGACATCGTCAAGTTAAAACTACGGAACCATAAATTAGCGTCAGACTATTAAACTTATCTGGAACTGTCTCGGCCCCCACTTCGCGACCGCGATGCTGCAGCCCGGAATGCTGTACTGGAACTCTGAAGAAGGTCGGGTTATCCCGACTAAAACCTAGGTAAATTCTATGCAAACCGTGCAACTGAGGCTGTTAATTATTAAAATTAATAGTTAGGTTTAAGTAGCTCTAAGTTCTAGGGGACTGATGATGGTTCAAATGGCTCTGAGCACTATGGGACGTAACATCTATGGTCATCAGTCCCCTAGAACTTAGAACTACTTAAACCTAACTAACGTAAGGACATCACACAACACCCAGCCACCACGAAGCAGAGAAAATCTCTGACCCCGCCGGCAATCGAACCCGGGAACCCGGGCGTGGGAAGCGAGGACGCTACCGCACGACCACGAGATGCGGGCGTGACTGATGACCTCAGAAGTTAGGTCCCATAGTGCTCAGAGCCATTTGAATCTTTTGCATTACTTAAGGGTTGGGTTGTTTGGGGGAGGGGACCAGACAGCGATGTCATCGGTCTCATCAGATTATGGAAGGATGGGGAAGGATGTCGGCCGCGCTCTTTCAAAGGAACCATCCCAGCATTTGCCTAGAGCGATTTTAGGGAAATCGCGGAAAACCTAAATCAGGATGGCCGGACGCGGGATTGAACCGTCGTCCTTCCGAATGCGAATCCAGTCTGCTAACCACTGCGCCACCTCGCTCGGTCATTACTTAAGAAATTACATACCATAGTTTACATTTATTAAGAGTATGCAGTTTTGATTTACTGAAATTTCCTATGTTTCTTAAATGTATATGTGAAAATAAAACACATGCTACTAGAAACAGTGAAGTAACTGTATATTTATTTTACCCACTCTGTGTAAAAACAGCAGCTAATAAAGAAATGAAAAATACGCTAAACAAATAAAGGCGAATCCCGAGATGGTTTCTGTGAAAATGACGAGACAGATTTCTTCTGCTTCCCATTCCCGTCCAAGCCGAACTTGTGCTCGGGAAGTAATGACCTTCTTTTCGAGCGTGCATTAATACTTAACGCGCGGCTGGCGCAATATCACGGTGCTTGCGGGAAATGGGAAGTGCGGCGGACGTAATATTACGACACGCCAGCTATGATGCTTTTTCGCAATGTCAAACGTATACTTACGGCTCCCGTAATTGCGTGTCAGGCTGCAGGCTTCGTAGTTACATGGTAGTAGCGGTATCACTGGAAAAATTCGCCGTTTTCGAAACCTTCGTTATCGTCTCTTACTTCGTAGACGTTAGCTGATGTACAAGTTCTCTCTGTGCCTTTTGTGTGCTTTTGTGCTAATTTTGTGTTTAAAATGTGCAGTGAAGAGGAGAAACGTCTGGTGAAAATGATTTAAAAAGTTCCTGAAGAGTCCGCAGATGATAACGAAGTATTTGATGACTGTTCTGATTACATTTTTATCGTATTTTTTTCGCAGGTTGTGATGTTATGAAGGATTTCCCTGCGGGTAAATCAGGAAATCAATCCCAGCATATGATTCCACTGAGTATAATGCTGGATTGTGTGTCTCTCCATGTTTCTGTTTGTATCACACTCTATTCCACTACTAACGCTAAATTATGCTTTGTTCTTGTGTTGTGTATGTTCCTTTTTCAATCAAATAGACTGTAAAACAAATTTAAACAGAAAGACCACATGTTTGTTTACCATGGTATGTATTTCAATTCCAGAACTCCTTTTCAAGTGTCCGCAGCTCGTGACCTAGTGGTTAGTGATGCTGTTTCTAGATCACGGGGTCGCGGGTTCGAGTTTCGGCCGAGTAGTGGATTTTCTCCACTGGGTGTTTGTGTTGTTCCCATCATTTCATCATCATTCAAGACAAGTGGCGTGACTGGATTGTGAAAAGACTAGGAAATTGTACGGGTGTTAATAACCACGCAGTTGAGTGCCCCACAAAACAAATATCATGATACATTTCAGTTTTCTCTGCGATAATTACTATGAAATTGAGATTTCTTCTGTGGATTCAGATTTAGCGCTAGTAACGCCAGAATAAGCATATTTAAAGTAGAAAGTACAATAAACCTATAAATGTTTTGAAAATCCAACTACATATTTGTCCACACGAATTATTACTTCCAAAGTACCACATATTTTGCCCAATTCACAGGTAATGGCAGCTACATACAAGACCAGCACCTTGAGTGTTAACTTTCCAGCTATCCTGTCACTGGAAGAACACCACAGACGTACAAAATAATGCTTCAAAATACAAACAACTTCACCTTTAGTAGACAGGTTATTATCTTATCTAATGCTTAATCGAAATCACGTTCTTGTTACCGAACAGCTGTGGAATAATCGTCTTTGTTAATTTCTATTTGCTGCAAAATTTTGTGATCTGGTGTCCCGGTTCTGTCAATCGCAAAATTCTACAATTTTGTTATTGTGGTGTCACCGGCAGACACCACACTTGCTAGGTGGTAGCCTTTAAATCGGCCGCGGTCCGTTAGTATACGTCGGACCCGCGTGTCGCCACTATCAGTGATTGCAGACCGAGCGCCGCAACATGGCAGGTCTAGAGAGACTTCCTAGCACTCGCCCAGTTGTACAGCCGACTTTGCTAGCGATGATAGTTAGTATAGCCTTCAGCTACGTCATTTGCTACGACCTAGCAAGGCGCCAGTATCCGTACTTTTGATATTGTGAATCATGTACCATAAGAGCGACGTTAATGGATTAAAGTTAAGTATTCCACCAGCTACGTCCGTTTTTCTCAATTCTAATTCCCTTGTCATGTTCCAGACCTCACGCCAGCCTGAGTGAGCTAAAACGCGTTCATCGGCCTCCTTTACTAACACGGTTGGCTCTCCTGCCAACCACAACAGTTATCATTGTTGTTTGAAACATGTATATGCACTGAGTTTATCAGCAATTTTCAAGTTTCTTACAAAAACGTAAACGAGTGGGATAACGTAACAGAATTAAAACTGCATAGAGCGGCTGACTTGAAACAGAATATGCCTTGCATTACACATAACATGTATCAGGTCGTAATAACTTCGCCGAACAATTTGTATTGCATATTACTGTAAACAACTGAAAGATAATATCGAAATAAAATATAAGAGATGGAGAAAACCTGTCCAATCGGATTACTACCTTCCCGTCCCTCCTACCCCGCCAAGCATCCTTTCCCCAATCCGAGCTTGTGTTTCATTTCTAATGACTTCGTCGTCGACGGCACATTAAGCTCCTCCGTTCGTTGAAAATGTTGTGTTGTGATGTGTGTTTCTTTCTAAATACTTCTATTCTTTCTAGGATATTCGTAATCATTTCCTTAACTCAGTGAACATGCACAGGTGACTAATGATGGTTTGATATTAACTAGGGAACGCTTTCCTGATGTTCTGTAAAAAGAGTTCCATTTTAATATTATCGTCATGAACAGTCAAACACCGACGGAAAATTCAGTTTACCTTAATAATGTATTTCTGAAAAATCTTCCTAAGGTTCTCTATAACATGGCACAATATAAGATAGCGCCACCTCCTAGCACAAATACATATTGTCACTTGATGTCATAAAAAAATGTGAATGTCCCATATATTAAATGGAAGACTAGTGATTTTAAGAAAGTGTGAATTTCATTTTTTCATATTTTAAATATCCACTAATTTACACAACCTGTAAAATTTAATACCGATTCAGATAGACTAAAGTACACACATCCCATTTTGTTTAGAATGATACAAAGATTAACATTTTATTTATATTTTATTTCGTACTTCACTGATAATATTATCCTGAAATCTCCCCCAAAGGTGTTTAATGAATTTTCGCCTCAAATTCTGTCACACTTTTCTTTTTGTCGTCAACATATCGATACTAGTGTCATGTCTTTCAATCTGTATCTGACGCCTAATGGAAATAATGTAGATATTCACTTTATAGCGTCTCGTTGTGCCTTTATTGCTTGAACACGTGCTGTTAATTTTAGACTACACTGTCAAGTGCCCAAATACTAATGGCGACCCACTTTCAAGAAACATTAGCAATTTTTTTGAGAAACACGTACGACAGTAATAAGTAAAACAACGCCGCATTTGACGTTAGACGAAATATTCAAGTTCTCGTCAACAAATAGAATACTTTTATTGCAAGTACGTGGGCCTAAGGTAAAATTTACTTAATCTTGAGTTTATCCACGTATTAATTTCTGTTTCAAAAATATCTCTAGCCGGCCGGGATGGCCGTGCGGGTCTAGGCGCTTCAGTCTGGAACCGCGTGACCGCTACGGTCGCAGGTTCGAATCCTGCCTCGGGCATGGATGTGTGTGATGTCCTTAGGTTGGTTAGGTTTAAGTAGTTCTAAGTTCTAGGGGACTGATGACCACAGCAGTTGAGTCCCATAGAGCTCATAGCCATTTGAACCATTTTGAATATCTCTCAAGTTAATATTCTTTTTGCACTGTAGGAGAACGTGGCACTGTGAACATTCAACATATAATTATTAAATGTGATGCGGCCATCTCATGATAAACAAAATGACCAGTTGTAAGACACAAATAAGTGATTTAAAAATATGGATCAATTCATTTTTGGTGGGTGGCTGTTAGAAAACCTAATATAAGATAGTTGTAAATTCTTTACACCTGACGAAACGTGGGCAAAAACAAAGACCAATGGGTTTTTACAGCTTCGTCAATCACGTAGATACGTGGATCGTTTGATAAATATAGCTCTAGTATTTTTTACAGCTTTTAATATACCGTACAGGACCTGAAACATGCGTTCGTGAATTATCCTGCTGAAATGTAGGGTTTCGCAGAGATCGAATGAAGGGTAGTGCCACGAGTCGTAACACATCTTAAATGTAACGTCCACTGTTCAAATTGCCGTCAATACCAACAAGAGGTAACCGAGATGTGTAACCAATGGCACCCCATACCATCACGCCGGGTGATACGCCAGTATGGCGATGACGAATATACGCTTCCAATGTGCGTTCACCGCGATGTCGCCAAACACGGATGCGACCCTCATGATGCTGTAAACAGAACTTGGATTCACCCGAATAAATGACGTTTTGCCATTCGTGCACCCAGGTTCGTCGTTGAGTACACCATCGCAGGCGCTCCTGTCGGTGATGCAGCGTCAAGGGTAACCGCAGTCTTGGTCTCCGAGCTGACAGTCCATGCTGCTGCAAACGTCGTCGAACTGTTCGTGCAAATGGTTGTTGTCTTGCAAACGTCCCCATCTGTTGACTCAGGGATCGAGACGTGGCTGCACGATCCGTTATAGCCATGCGGTTAAGATGCCTGTCATTTCGACTGCTAGTGATACGAGGCCTTTGGGATCCAGCACGGCGTTCCGTATTACCTTCCCGAACCCACCGATTTCATATTCTGCTAACAGTCATTGGATCTCGACCAACGCGATCAGCAATGTCGCGATACGATAAACGGCAATCGCGATAGGCTACAATACGACCTTTATAAAAGTCGGAAACGTGATGGTACGCATTTCTCCTCCTTACAAGAGGCATCACAACAACGTTTCACCAGGCAACGCCGGTCAACTGCTGTTTGTGTATGAGAAATCGGTTGGCAACTTTTCTCATGTCAGCACGTTGTAGGTGTCGCCACCGGCGCCAAGCTTGTGTGAATGATCTGAAAAGCTAATAATTTGCATATCACAGCATCTTCTTCCTGTTGGTTAAGTTTAGCGTCTGTAGCACGTCATCTTCGTGGTGTAGCAATTTTAATGGCCAGTAGTGTATGAACGTGTGAAGACTTGGGTTCAAGGGGAGCAGGGAAGAAACACTAGTCCGTATGAAACAGAAGAAACAGTGTTTCACCGTGAAACGAAAACGAAGTAATGTTCAGTACCGTTTTGTTCCAACCCGTACATAGTAACATCCATGGATCATCCTCTCATGTCGTTACGCGATGAATGGTTTTCTATGAAGAGTCATATCTCCTCATTCCCTGAGCACTACAGAAAGGAAGAAGGATTCAACAACCCGTCTGCCATGAGATTATTAGAGACAGAGCACAAGATGGGATCGGAGTACATCGGCTACATACTTTTAAGAGAAACTATCCCAGCATTTGCCTCAAGAGATTTAGGGAAACCACGGAAAATCTGAACTCAGGTGGTTCTACTGGATTTGACCCGTCGCCGCCCTGAATATGAGTGCAATGTCTTAACCATTGCGCCACTTCATTAGGGTATGCGTTGAGGTCTGAGGCCGCAAAGAGAGGAGATCATAAATTGTACTCTGTCACTTTCCATTCCATCGCTGGACAGAAACAATCACCTCAAAGTTGAGTGACATCGTTGAGAGTCGTCGTCTATAAGAAAGGCGAGAGAACATAACTTAAAATATTTTCTCCACCTATCTGCCCAGCTCTCAAATTCATCAAGTGAGCACAACATTATTCTACGTTTAGTATATTAAGAAGTTTCCAACTTCCATGTCAAGACTGACGTATAGAGAATAATTAGTAATGCGTCTTGGTGAGGCGAACGTTGTACAAGGAATGGTCAGTGCATTAACAGGCCTTTTTAATTGTTTTTATTCAACCCACAGATAATTAATCCTTGGATCCTTCGAAGCGTTACCTTCCTCTACTGACACACTCGTCCCAATGGTGTTTCCACTTCGTTATGTTGTCCCGGATATCTTCCTTTTGCATAGCCCACCTACAGTATATATTTTTTCCACACAACAGAATTATAGCCTTCCCAGCATTGCTTAACACTGGCTAGCTATCTGAGCTCTTAATATTAATACAGTAGCTTCGCTTTTCAGCAGAGGTCTTTAATTTTCATACAGGGGACATGTGTCTTCCCTACAATCACGCATGCTTCTGCAGCTTCAAGCCATTCCTAATTTACGATATTGCAGTGCTTGTGTTGTTCATAAGTAGGACCCACGTCTGGAGGAACATTGCATCGCACTTCTGAACAGCGCAGGCATTGCAATATCATATTTACTCACCGATACCGGGCAAGCGACTTTCAATTAAAATGCCTCCCTTATATGGGAATATACGTAACGGATGTATGAGTGCTAATTAGAGACACATCGTTGACGACATATGGCAGTTTTATTGAGGCTCTGAGTTACGATCAGATAGCCTAATTGGTAAGGCGACCGCTAGCGATAAGCTGGAAATCCGGGTTCGAGCCCCAGTCAGGCACAAATTTTCACTGTCGTCCTTCCATTATACAGCTGCTGGTATTCCTGCTTTGCCAGTTAGCACTTTCTGTCAGTTACATTTTTTAGACGTCTAGTTTCACCTCCACTTTCTTCGTTTGCTTTATTTTTATACTCTCTTTTCGTTAGTTAAATTCAATGTCTCGCGTGTGTTTAAAGGATTTCTACTAAGCCGTACTTTTTGCCTATTTCATCCCCTGTTGTCTTCATTATTTCTTCTCTTGAAGGTACACGTTTGTCTGCTGTTTTATTCCTGTCCATTGTGGTAGTCAATCGTTGTCTAATGCTTCTTTTGAAACTCTAGAATTCTCTGTTTCTTTTATCTTATTACATCTCCTTAATTTTTTAAATTTCTGTAATTGATTTAGTTTTAATCTGCAACTCATAACCAATAAATTACGGTCTGCCCACATCTTCCCCTCAAAACGGTTTGCAGTTTATAATCTAGGTGCGAAATCTCAGTCTTTTCATTATACAATCTGTCCGAAATCTTCCGGTGTCTCCAGATTTTTCCACCTGTATAGCCTTCTTCGATATTTTTAAGCCAAGTTTTAGCAACGATTAAATTAGACTCGGTAAAAAAGTCTAGCAAGAGACTCCCTATTTTATCCAGTTTCCTCCGTCCATGTTCTCCTACTAATTTTTCTTCGTTTCCTTTTTATGCAGTCGAATTCCAGTCCATCAACACAAGTAAATTTTTGTGTTCTTTAATGATCACTTCACACAGTCTTTGAATTTTTTCATCATTTGCGAAGATAGTATGATTATTTACTACTGTGGTTGGCGTTAGGTTGGTGTCTGTCCTGCCTACTATAATACTTCCACTATGCTGTTAATTTCAGCTCAAACGGTTTCATCTTTCCTAAGTCGCTGCTGCATTACCCGTCATTAATTTTGTGTTGTTGACTCTGTACTCACCAGACCCTAACTCCTGTTTCTCCTGCCGCGGCGCTTCCATTGGTTCGCAGAACAAACATAGCGAGGTCATGTCTAATGATACAAGGCCAGATCAGTCATCCAGACTGTTGCCTTTGCAACTGCTGAAAATGCTGTTGCCCACATCAGGAACAATACGTTGTTCTGCTCTGTCCACACAGGAAAGTTTGTTATGGTTGCAGCTACGGTATGGTACGTGGGGGTGGGGTGGAGGGATATAGAAGTACATTAAATATGGGAATTTTTGTGCTGGTCTATCAACTGTTTCGAAATTTTGCTTCGCTCTCGGTCAAGATTGCCGTGAACATCACGTATCGTTTCCCTCGGTGACACACAAACATCACCATATTCATTATATTCATTGTATTTTTTCACCGCACTTTCTTGTCAGAGATACAAACGAGGTTTTATTCTGGCACAAACAGATGCCATAGTTCGATTAAAAATGTTATTATGTGTACGGTGTCGTTCAGTAAATAATATTCCACAATATTTTTTCAGAACTTACTTAATCTTATTAGATAGAATTTTGTGAAAATATATTTTAATATTTTTTGTACATGTAGTGTTTTCTACATAGTCTCCATCACACTTTATGCCTTTACAAAAGCGTTTTGTAACAGTGTGTATTCCCTGTTGTTAAAAGGTCTTATCCTGTGCTGGTAGCCATGTTTTGACTGCATGAATTACGCTCTTATCATCTTCAAATTTTGTTCCGCGTACTAAACCCGTAAGTGGTCCAAATATAGAAAGTCGAGTGTGCCAGCTCTGAGCTACGGGGTGAAAGAGACCATGAAGTCTAACCAAATTTCGCAATGTATTTCTGGGTTCTTAGTCATATGTGTAGGAGTGCATTGTCGTGTTGGAGCAGAACTTTCTTTTTTTTGGGGGGGGTCGGGGGGGGGGGGAAGGTGTCTAACTAGTCTTAAATGATATTTGAGTTAGTTGACAATCGTCACATACACGCCTCAATATTGATGATTGTCTTTTTTAGCATCACAATCACGAGAATGACTATCAGCATCCCAAAAGACTGTCATCATTACTTTGCCAGTAGAGGGAGCTGTCCTGAATCTTGACTTTCCTGTTTTTTTTTTGTGACAGCAGGTGGTGCTGTTCCAGTGATCGACTCTTTATTTCCTGGTGAAAGTGATGCACCACGTTTCATCAGCTGCAATGCTCCGTGAATGAAAGGCCTCTCCGTTGGCTGAAACTGCTACAAAAGTTCACATGAAATGGCTTTTCTTTGAATCTTGTGGTCTGCTGTGAGCACTCCTAAAACCCATCTTGAGTACACCTTTGAATATCCAAGAGTCCCAGTCATTGCACACGTACATCCAATGGTTACTGATAGCTACAGGGCCGATTGTAGAGTTGTGATGCGCCGGTCTGCACGAGCAGTGGCACACGCTTGATTCCCTATGTCGGGAACAGTGGCTGTGACAGGAGTTCCTGAACGTGGCCGACCATAAAGCTCAGTTCTGCACTTCCTAACGCTTTCACTCTCTTTGTGAATCGCTCAAAAATCCTCCTGTCAGACGCGTCATTACCATACAGTGCAAACTATAGTGTATGGATGTTCACTACGGTTTCGTTGGTCGCAACCACAAATTCAGTTGGGAGTTCCCCAGGGAAGTGTGATAGGACCGCTGTTCTTCTCTATATACATAAATGATTTGGCGGCGGGTGGGCAGCAATCTGAGGTTGTTTGCTGATGATACCGTGGTATGCGATAGGGCGTCGAAGTTGAGTGGATGTAGGAAGATACAAGACGACTTCGACAAAAGTTCCAGTTGGTGTGATGACTGGCAGCATCCCCTAAATGTGGTTAATGCGGATGAGTAGGATGATCAAACCTGTAATGTTCGGATACAGTACTGCTAGTGCCCCGCTAGACATAGTCTAGTCGTTCAAATATCTGGGCATAACGTTGAAAAGCTATATAAGATGGAACAAGATGTGAGAACAGTCTTAGGGAAGGCGAATGATAGACTTCGCTTTATTGGAAGAATTTTAGGAAAGAGTGGTTCAACAGTAAAGGAAACCACAGATAGGATTCTGGTGCGACCTATTCTTTAGTACTACTCCAGTGTTTGGGATCCGTACCAGTTCGAACTGAAGGAAGAGGCGGGCTGCCAGATTTGTTACCGGTAGGTTCCGTTCAAACGGCTCTGAGCGCTATGGGACTTAACATCTATGGTCATCAGTCCCCTAGAACTTAGAACTACTTAAACCTAATTAACCTAAGGACATCACACAACACCCAGTCATCACGAGTCAGAGAAAATCCCTGACCCCGCCGGGAATCGAACCCGGGAACCCTGGGGTGGGAAGCGAAAACGCTACCGCACGACCACGAGATGCGGGCCGGTAGGTTCGAAAAACACATAAGTGTTATGGATATGCTTCGGAAACTCAGATGGGAACCCCTGGAAGGAAGACGACGTTCGTTTCGAGAAACTCTATTGAGAAAATTTAGAAAACCGACATTTGAAGCTGACTGCCTAACGATTCTACTGCCACCAACATACGTTGCGCGTAAGGACCACGAAGATAAAATACAGGAAATTAGGGGTCATACGGAGGCATACAGATATTTGTTTTTCTTTCGCTCTATTTGCGAGTAGAACAGGAAAGGAAGTGGTACGGGGTACCCTCCGCCACGCACCTTTCGGTGGCTTGTGGAGTACTGATGTACGTGTAGATGTGGAACATTTTGCTTGTAACGAGTGTCTTGCGTGGACGCCACTTTGATGGTCCAAATGGCTCTAAGCACTAAGGGACTTAACATCTGAGGTCATCAGTTCCCTAGAACTTAGAACTATCTAAACCTAACTAACCTAAGGACATCACACATATCCATGGCGAGACAGGATTTGAACCTGCGATCGTAGCGGTCGCTCGGTTCCAGACTAGCGCCTAGAACCGCTCGGCCACTCCGGCCGGCAAACGGTTCATGACCGCGTCTGTCCATCCTGATTTAGGTTTCCCGCGATTTTTCTAAATCGCTCCAGGTAACTGCCGGGATGATCCCTTAGAAATAAAACAGCCGATTTCCTTCCCCATCCTTTCATTTCAAGCTTATGCTCCTTCTCTAATTACTTCGATGTCGACGAGACGCTAAACCCAACTCCTCCTTCCTTACTCTTCCCCTTTCTTTCCATTCCAAGTCAGACTTTGGTAGAAATCCATATTGCCAGTAGCAGTGAGTATGAAGACGAACTGAAGAGAAACGAGTACGTGTTCTAATTTAATCCCTTCACCAACTGTGATATCATTGACTCTACATGTCTTCAGAAATATATTTTATACACTGAATGAAGACGTATGTTCATTAATAGCCTCCTTCTTTTACAGGCCTTAATTGCTAGTTATCATAGATATTGAACTCCTGATATAAAATTACACTACCTGGCAATAAAAGTTAAGCACCTAGGTGAGGAGATGGAAATGAAATGATTTTACGAAGTTAAAAAAAGTTTTAATAAAATCTTTTAATAGTCAAGATCGCTAGTAATATTAAATGAGCTTCACATGATTGCACAGGCATCATAAGATCTGGAACATAAACAAAAAATTCCACTAAGGTTGAGTAGCAGAAATGGATTACATAAACCGCCATAATACAAGCATAAGGTCAATTAGTTACCGATTATATAACACATGTGTATGCTCATAAAATGAGGGTAAGATGCAACGTCTGCATCACAGTGGACGCTCGTGTAAGAGACGGATCTCAATAAAACAATGGAATAAACTACTGAGATAAAATATTAGGCATTCAAAACCTAAGAAATAAGCAGAGACGTCAATACAAAATAAAACACAAAAATTCAATAATCCAAGCAAAAATATGCAGAGGACAAACCCACGTTATCAGTCTGCAGTGTTGCTTGCAATATGGTTAGACCAGTAATTTGTCAACTAAACCATATTATGTACAGGAATACTAGCATGTCTAATACTACTTGGCCCTTTGAGAATTGTGAAAAGACTAATCGACTGTTCGTGCAATGAAAAGGCATCATGCCGATAGCTGGCGTGCCGGTCACGTAGTTGCAATAAGTAACAACATATATACCGAATAAAATAAAGCAAGTAAACAATGCATACAAGAGTTAACCAAATAATATCTACCTGACACCATAACACAATATAAAAGTTAAGAAAAATATATCCAAAAATATACGCATACAAGGTGAATACGTAAAAAATTATTTTGACCACCGATATGTGATACAATTACATGAAAGGAGTAACACCTCTGTGCTCTCCAAAACAGTGGAAGGATGGGACCTCTCCCCAGGTCCTATGATAGCCATCAGATCCGCGAGTCATCAGCAGTTCATGCTTTCCGGCCACGGCACCATTCGGAACGCACCCGTTTGTGTTGAGGTGTTACGGCAGCAATTCACTGCTTCTGCTGCTGCAGTATTGTGCGGGACAACACAGAATGTTGCAGGGATGCTATTATTTGTTCTCCGATGATAGGCACAGATATGAAGTGATTACGATGTGCTTGATAAACAATACGGCGATTCTCTCTTGTGGTGGTCAGAGGTGGTCGACCAGAATATTGCCGAGTAAGCCTGCCCTCATGTGCACACGCAGTCCAACAGTGGATCGCTGTCACGTCCGAATGCCCCACAAATCCGGAATTTCACGATTAGACCTGCTAGCAAAATGCAGACCAACAGTGACGCCCCTTTCGAAATCATTCGCGTGCTGCTAACGCTCTCAGAGTTGCGGCATCTGCGTGTCCTTCGCAGTGATCACTCAGCACCTGCCGCAGTTCACGCCTCTTGTATACCCAACCACGCCGAGCAACAACACTTACATAAACAAAAGTAATGCTCTCGGGTGGTCGTTTATTCGCCACAGAGGATTGAAACTATAATTATTCACACAGGCACCAATGGTGTGCACCGAGTTGCATTTACATCCGACCACTATTGGCCTCGTCACCACTGTAATGATAGTACTGTAGCTGTCTTCAGTCCAAATACTGGATTGATTTTGCTCTCCATATCTCTTCATCTGCTGAAATCCACATCGACTTAAACCTGGTTACTGTATTCTACGCTTGGTCTCTCTCTATAATTGTTGTCTTCACACTTCATTTCCCTCCACTACCGAGCTGACTTTTCCTTGATGCCTCAGGATGTGTCCTATCAACCGATCCCCTCTTTTCGTCAAGTTGTGTCGTAATTTTTTCCCTCATTCTGTTCAGTGCCTCTAACAACTAAGATAAGTTACTCGAGCTACCCATCTGTATCCTAGAAGGACGTGAACGGAATGCAGTTGTTGAGAAGGGAGTGAGACAGGACTTTAGCTTGTTATACAGTCTATTCAATATGTAAACTGAGCAAGCGGCAAAGCAAACCAAGAAGAAATTGCGATATGGAATTAAAGTCCAGTGAGAAGAAACAGCCGGCCGGAGTGGTCGTGCGGTTCTAGGAGCCGAGCGACCGCTGCGGTCGCAGGTTCGAATCCTGCTCGGGCATGGATGTGTGTGATGTCCTTAGGTTAGTTAGATTTAATTAGTTCTAAGTTCTAGGCGACTGATGACCTCAGAAGTTAAGTCGCATAGTGCTCAGAGCCATTTGAACCATATGAGAAGAAACAAAAATCAAAGTTTTCGGATGACACTGAACTGCAGTATCGTTTTTGTACAAGATACAGATTATATTGTGTTCCACTGATAGTGAATGAATGAATGAAATTTAGTCCATTGAGTTATGAATAGAGTGCTAGACAGTGTAATTTTATCGCAATGTTCAAATCCTAAACCAGACAGATAAAAAAGAACTAAATGACGTTCTTTAAAGCAACACTAATACACAACTATACATATCATGAATGGAACAGTAGATTAACAGAAATTTCAAAAACGCACATGCTTCCTAATGCTGACTTTCACCAACTCACTTGGTTCAATAACTGAAGGTAGAAATGTAAATTAAGCTGTTGTGCAAGGTGACGGTCTCTCTCTTTTTTTTAACTGAATTATTAATAAGTTGTACTTTATGACCCTCCGCCTCCGTAGCTAAGTTGTGAGCGCGGCTGACAGCCATGCTGGGAACCCGGGTTCGATTCCCAGTAGTGCCAGGGATTTCTCCTTGGTGGGAGGGCTGGTACGGGGAACACTCAGCTTCGAGAGCCCAAATGAGGAGCTACTAAATTCACTAGCAGCGGTTCCAAGCTCAAGAAACCCGATATGTTGAGCACATAGCCCTCCATGCCACATCCAGTGACACCATTACACGGCTGTCGGTCGGGGCCGACTGGTCCGTCTAGAGCCAGAAGACGGAACTTTACCTTCACCTGACTTTCTTACTGTATGTCTACAACACCTCAAAGCAATCTATACAAAGAAAGTAAACAAATACTTACTAACGATTTAGAATAGCTTGACCTATACTAGAACAAGTGGAGAGTTTGCTCGAACCCTAACAAAACATAAGGCAGCTCGTTCCGCCTAACCAACAGAACAGCAAATAAATAACCGAATGTAACCTTCTGAAACAAAGAATTACAGCATAGTAGAAAACCCAAATATTTGGTGGTGGTGGTGGTGGTGGTGGTTAGTGTTTAACGTCCCGTCGACAACGAGGTCATTAGAGACGGAGCGCAAGCTCGGGTTAGGGAAGGATTGGGAAGGAAATCGGCCTTTCAAAGGAACCATCCCGGCATTTGCCTGAAACGATATAGGGAAATCACGGAAAACCTAAATCAGGATGGCCGGAGACGGGATTGAACCGTCGTCCTCCCGAATGCGAGTCCAGTGTGCTAACCACTGCGTCACCTCACTCGGTCCCAAATATTTGGGTATGACTCTCGAGAGATACCTGAGATTTAGGCAACACCTGTATCTAACAGGATAAATGTTAATAACAAGAAATAATAAATTAAGAAATTTTGCTGGTGCTAGCTGAGCATCTAGTGTAAACACGGTGAGAACTACAGCGTAAGCACTTGTGTATACTGTCGCCAGTTAGTGTTCTCCTGTTGGACTAGAAGTAGCCATGTCAATAAAATAGGATAGCGACACAATGAGAATCGTCTCAAGAACTTTTAAATCCACATCAATACGACGACTGTCAATACTCACCAATATTCCCCGAACGATTCTCCGACGACTAGGAACAATAACATATGGATATACGAAACACATGAGACCCAGAAAAGTACCAATTCATGAAGCATTAAACAATTTTCCGCGCGCTCAACTAAAATCTAGAGCACCAATACGAGTAAACAATTGTTATCTCCCGCAGAAAACTATAATCTAAGAGAACAACGGGGAAATCAGTGGACGTCCTTCCACGATCGTCAGGAAATAGGTAAAATAGATGTGATCATCCAACCATCGGTGGAGTGGCAACCAATAAAAATATAAAGTTAGCTCAACCGTTTCAGAACTGGTCCGAACGTGACCAAGGCAACACTACCTACGTGAGGAATGATCGATGATGACCAATGTAGCAGCAAAACATCGTAACACAATTTTACACGATTGCCCGAACAGAAAATTCGTAGATACCTGGAAAAACATTGGAAACTCGACGCCCGCAGCAATCAACAGTCTGGAATCTTTGCATATCCGGCTTTGATGAGCAATGGCTATCTCAACCTCTTTTAGCTACTACCACTTCCTCAGCTTTCTTTATTAGGCCTTTACTCTTTCACATTATCTTATCTTGCATCAGTTTAATGTATTTAATTTAATTACCACCTCTTCAGATTTCTACAGTATATTACACTTTTATACTTTAATATTATCTTGTATCAATTTAATGTCTGTAAACTACAATTCTGTAAGCTATACGCTAAATAAATATAACTACAACAAATTAATTTTTTATAGCTGAAACGCGTGACAGCTGAATTTGATAATCAGTTTCGTTTAAGTACTGAACAGCTTCAGATCACAATGGCTGCAGAGAAACTGGTCCTTTGCAGCTGTTGTCTACTGTTTCGTAACATCACTAAACCCACTGGCATTCTAGAAGACACCCGGCACTGTAAAAAGCGCTTGCAGATAACTGGCTTCTCTGCGGTCAACATGATTTACAGATTTGGATGAAACTGGTAATCTGTGTAAAAATGCCCAATAAACAAAAATAAAAGAGACTTCAGGTTAATAATTGTAACATTATTAAAGCAGTCATTAATTTCGTAGTATGGGCACAAATTGGTACTACATAACATTTTAAAGCAATGAGTACCCAATATACCATTTAAAAAGGCTTTCAAAACCAGAAACAATTAGCAAGTGGGCATCTATTTAAGGATGACGATAAACTGAATATTCATAATTAAGCTTTACCAAATCCATATTCAACATTAAACTGATTCTAAATCAGTGGTTCAGATTCCACTGTTCAGACAGCTCAAAAGAAAAAGTGCAGCAGCTTATCAGGACCTTCACCTTGTAGTTGTTTTGAACTGTTAAGACGCTGAATTCTTTCATTGATATTATCAATGCAGGAACGTTACAGACAGGTAATTCTTCTTCCAGTTGATGTAAATAGTGTCCCCTCGCAGCCTCGATGTAGCCGATCCTCTAACTCACGGATACAGGGTGTCGGAAAAGTATTCCGTATTTGGAGAGTTGGTAGTATAGACCAAAATAAGAAAAAAAGTCCAGTTCACATGGGCTCAAAAAGGCATACCTTAAGAGCGATGGGCACTTGTTCATCTTCGCAGCTGCGAAACACGTATCTTCTACTACAAACCCTTTGCTATTACGAACGACCTAGAGAATGCAATAAACAAATAAGAACGCTTTATTCTGTCACTGTGACACAGCACAGTTTCTAATTAGATCTGGTAGGTTGTTTCCATTTGTCAGATTATAACAGATCATGTCTGCTCTTTCTAGTGTGCAATAATAGCTTTCTATAATGCTGATAAGCACAAAAATAAAAGTACAATGTGAAAGCATTTATCAAAACACAGATTGGTTCCATTAAAATTAACGCATGCGCCGCACTTATCCAGAACTGTGAATGCGGTTTACAGTAACAACACTAAAAGATATTTGCAGTATGCTGTGCACATGGACAGTAACAGTGGGATGTGTCCTCATTTGTACACTGCATTCTGTAGGACTTTCGTAACAGCAAAGAGCTCGCAATAAAAGAGATTTTTTTCACAGAAGCGAAGATGAAAAAGTGCTCATAGCTCTTAAGATATTCATTTTAGAGCCTACGTTGGCTGGACATTTTTTTCCTTGTTTTGGTCCACACTACTTCCTCGTAAAATTTGGAATGGTTTCTTTTTAGCACCCTATATACTCGTCCGCAGCTATCAGCGGACTGCTACAATATCAGGCGCCCACTAGCACGCTTTCATTGGCAAATAATGGTTGAGGCTAGCAATGGTGAAATCTGAACCCTTATGCAAAATACAGCAGGCTCCGTTTTATTCGGATTAATGCGGAGTAGAGACTGCACAAATAGTTCAAAATACACATTTTTTACCAGATACTAAAATGCGAAAATAGTTTGTTGACGCCGACCTACATAGGGAGAAACGATCACCATGATAAAATAGGGGAAATCGGAGCTTGCACGGAAAGGTATAGATGTTCTTTCTTTCCGCGGCTATACGAGATTGGAATAATAGAGAATTGTGAAGATGGCTCGATGAACCCTCTGCCAGGCACTTAAATGTGATTTGCACAGGATGCATGTAGATGTATATGCAGAAACTACTATTTACCGTATTTATGAAACATGCTAAATGTCACACTTAAAACTATACTACATTACTTACACGTTACTGGCCGAAAATTGACAATTTATTGACAAAATTACATTTTAAACGCACTTTATGTTTTCAGTCCACTTTCTGAAAATAATCGTAATATTTCCTCATATGCCAACAATAAATATACTTCGTCAAGCAACTAGGTGTCGAAAACCCATATTGAGTAAGTTCTACGCATGTATAAGTACGGTGTTCACGCTTCTGCCAAGTTCTGTGTTCCCCATAGTTTAAAATGGAATGTGTGGCCCGAACAACTGCCTCAAAATGACTCTGAGCACTATGGGACTTAACTTTTGAGGTCATCAGTCCCCTAGAACTTAGAACTACTTAAACCTAACTAACCTAAGGACATCACACACATCCATGCCCGAGGCAGGATTCGAACCTGCGACCGTAGCGGTCGCGCTGTTCCAGACTGTATCCCCTAGAACCGCTCGGCCACTCCGGCCGACCAACTGCCGAAAACTCTTTGTCCTACCAGCGTACAGGTCCTGGGATCAGATGATTATCTATTTCGGTTTGAGTCGGCACGCTAGTTTCTGCAACAGGTTAACGATGACGCTCAGTTTCCTGAAGTTGTTGTGTGTATTGATGAGGCGCGATTTATTCGGGAAGACATGTGCAATTGTCATAACTCGCATGTATGGATGGATGAAAACCCACATATAACAGTTAACATTAAACACGTGGGCCGGTAACGTGCGCTACTACTGGTTTAGTCCCTACAAGTTGCCTCCTCGACTCAGGTGGAAAATGTAGAGACTGTTCTTGCGAGAAAACATGGCCACTTTATTGGAGGAGGTACCCCTACGTATCAGAGGGAGGATGTAGTTCCACGATTATGTAGTCCGGCTCATTTTCCAGATCCACTATGTACAACATTAACCATTCTATAGGCAATCGGTGTACAGGCAGAACCCACATTTTCCATCGCACATGGGACACTCTGCAACATGGATACCGGCTCTTCTCTAAAGTTAATTTTGATCATTTTGAACATTGATCAGAACAATAAAGGACTGAAACACATTTAACATTGGCTTGTGTATTGTGTATTAAACCAGGGACTTAGAAACGACGGAGAGGCTTCGTCCCGCCGTAGCCTTCAGTGGTTTACAACCGAACAATAGCCCGCAGCAGTCCACCCACCCCACTGCCGCCCACAGCGAACCTAGGGTTATTGTGCGTATCGGTCCCCAGTGGACCCCTCCATGGAACGGCTCATACCAGACGAGTGTAACCCCAAATGTTTGCGTGGTAGAGTAATTATGGTGCACGCGTACGTGGAGACAGTGCTTGCGCGATATTGTCTTACTCTCAATCACACCAGCGAGCTCCTGGATACTTCTGCTCCCCTAATATGCATTTCCGTCACCTTTTTACTTAAACCCTTATTTTCCTCGGTGGTGAGTATATGCAACACGAAGTTTTCGGCAATTTATTTTTTCACAACGTATTAGACTGGACCTGGAAAGAAATGTACGATATTGCAGTGCCTGTGTTATTCTGATTGCGATTCATGTCCAAAGGAACTTTGAATCGTATTAAGAATAACACAGGCACTGAAATATCGTATTTCTCTGCCGATACGGCGCAAGCGACTTTCAAGTACAACGTCTGACCTGTCCGGGAATGTATATACATTGTGGATGTGCGATCGCAGGTCGTAGACGCATGGTTGACGATATATGGAAGTTTGAAGGCTCTGAGCACTATGGGACTTAACATCTGAGGCCATCAGTCCCCTAGCACTTACAACTACTTAAACATAACTAACCTAAGGACATCCCTCACATCCATGCCCGAGGCAGGATTCGAACCTGCGACCGTAGCAGTCGCGCAGTTCCGGACTGAAGCGCCTAGAACCGCACGGCCACTCCATCCGGCCATGGAAGTTTGAGTCTGACCGTGAGTCGTGCACGGATAGCCAAATGGTGCCGGCACGGTAGCTAGCTTGTCCTCTGGGGAAAAAAATACAAGTAAATAGATTAGAGATGAACTTGAACGGCAGTCATGGGACATCCACCCGAATAAATACAACGAACAATAGCGAACAAAATGAGATTAAAAAAATGGTAAGGAAACCACTCGCGATAAGCGAGCAATCCGGGTTCGAGGCCCGGTTCGGCACAAATTTGCATTGTCGTCATTCCATTCTACAGCTTATACTGATACTAGTCCTTATTCGCAACTGCGCATTCATTTGATGCAGGAAGAAATAGGTTAACGATACGTTGTTGTTGTTGTTGTTGTTGTTGTTGTTGTCTTCAGTCCTGAGACTGGTTTGATGCAGCTCTCCATGCTACTCTATCCTGTGCAAGCTTCATCTCCCAGTACCTACTGCAACCTACATCCTTCTGAATCTTCTTAGTGTATTCATCTCTTGGTCTCCCTCTACGATTTTATCTTCCACGCTGCCCTCCAATGCTAAATTTGTGATCCCTTGATGCCTCAGAACATGTCCTACCAACTGATCCCTTCTTCTAGTCAAGTTGTGCCACAAACTTCTCTTCTCCCCAATCCAATTCAATACCTCCTCGTTAGTTACGTGATCTACCCACCGTATCTTCAGCATTCTTTTGTAGCACCACATTTCGAAAGCTTCTATTCTCTTCTTGTCTAAACTAGTTATCGTCCATGTTTCACTTCCATACATGGCTATACTCCATACAAATACTTTCAGAAACGACTTCCTGATACAGAAATCTATACTCGATGTTAACAAATTTCTCTTCTTCAGAAACGCTTTCCTTGCCATTGCCAGTCTACATTTTATATCCTCTCTACTTCGACCATCATCAGTTATTTTGCTCCCCAAATAGCAAAACTCCTTTACTACTTTAAGTGTCTCATTTCCTAATCTAATTCCCTCAACATCACCCGATTTAATTTGACTACATTCCATTATCCTCGTTTTGCTTTTGTTGATGTTCATCTTATATCCTCCTTTCAAGACACTGTCCATTCCGTTCAACTGCTCTTCCAAGTCCTTTGCCGTCTCTGACAGAATTACAATGTCATCGGCGAACCTCAAAGTTTTTACTTTTTCCCCATGAATTTTAATACCTACTCTGAATTTTTCTTTTGTTTCCTTTACTGCTTGCTCAATATACAGATTGAATAACATCGGGGAAAGACTACAACCCTGTCTCACTCCTTTCCCAACCACAGCTTCCCTTTCATGCCCCTCGACTCTTATGACTGCCATCTGGTTTCTGTACAAATTGTAAATAATCTTTCGCTCCCTGTATTTTACCCTTTCCACCTTCAGAATTTGAAAGAGGGTATTCCAGTCAACATTGTCAAAAGCTTTCTCTAAGTCTACAAATGCTAGAAACGTAGGTTTGCCTTTTCTTAATCTTTCTTCTAAGATAAGTCGTAAGGTCAGTATTGCCTCACGTGTTCCAACATTTCTACGGAATCCAAACTGATCCACCCCGAAGTCCGCATCTACCAGTTTTTCCATTCGTCTGTGAAGAATTCGCGTTAGTATTTTGCAGCTGTGACTTATTATACTGATAGTTCGGTAATTTTCACATCTGTCAGCACCTGCTTTCTTTGGGATTGGAAATATTATATTCTTCTTGAAGTCTGAGGGTATTTTGCCTATCTCACACATCTTGCTCACCAGCTGGTAGAGTTTTGTCATGACTGGCTCTCCCATGGCCGTCAGTAGATCTAATGGTATGTTGTCTACTCCGGGGTCCTTATATATATATATATATATATATATATATATATATATATATATATATATATATGTGTGTGTGTGTGTGTGCCATAGCATAAGACTTATTTTGAGTATGATTTACAAATCATTGAACTTACTACCTTCGGTGAAGAGTCGCAATTCGATGTCTGGCCTGAATTTAGTTCGTATGCAAACACTGAGCGTAGTAGTTTAACTGATATTAATTAGCAGTGTAATGCCACTGGATACGAAGGGTTAAAGTTTCGAGATAAGTGTTGTAGAACTGTGTGAACCTTGGGCGAGTAAGAGGCCGTTAAGATAACCACGGGACTAATATGCGCAGCAAATTTGTAGCACGCGTTGGGAAAGAACAAAGGCTGCGCTTATGCGGAAGGTTGATGCTGTCACGTTTCCACCTACCTGCAGTCACCTGTAGCTCACCTCCAGCCAGCTAAACATAGCAGACTTTGCAAAGAGGATCTAATCCGCTGGTCGGAACTTTGGACGCTACTGATACAGCTTTACTCTGATATTTGTTGATCGTTTCAATTTTCCTTCCCTCGAATTACGGTTGGAGCAAAATTATGCACATGGTAGGGGATCCTAGACTCAGTAATTTGATGCAAGGCATAAAAGTCGGGATTAAATATTTAGTTTCTCTATTTACATAAATAACTTACTGCTTCTAGCAACAACTTGGGAAGTTCGTAGCAACTGTTCATAGCAATATCCTGCTACACCATACGAGAGCATGTCTGCAAGGTCGTATAACCAGTAACGCTCATCTTCGATAATCAACCATTAACTGCGAGCACTGCTAAACTACATCGTGAACATTTCATAGACTATTGTGTACTTTTTCTTCTAGTTCGCGCTACAAGCATCGATGAGGCAGCCAGTTGTTCGTTTTGAAGCACAAGCTTTTTACAAACACGCAATTCACAGCAATGCTGATTCAAGACGTGGAACCTGCTGAATAAAATTTTACCGGTCATTGCTCCCTTGTCTCTAAATACCCATTGTAGGACGTACTAGAGTCTGCATGATTTTTGCCCTAAGAGCCTGAGATACCCAGCATACTCCTCAAAGGATGGCGTTGCTATCAGCCAAATGTGATTTAAATGTTGCGCAATAGAATACGCCAAATCTGAACTTGGTCTGCGCAGCAGATTTGTTTCCAAAGCGTTTTAAACTAATCGTGTTATTGTTTTTTCGTATTGTTTACCGCCAATCGAAATTCGTACAGAAATGAGGAATTTTTCTGATAGAGTTGCGAAATGTGTAGCTGAACGTAACGTGATCATACTCCTCAGCAAGGCCGTCCAGAAGCTTAAACAAGAGACGAACACATCGAGACAGTGGATAACATGCTATTGGGTGATCAACTACTAAGTGTGTGTAAAATCATTAACGTTATGCGAAAATGCGAAGACAAAGTATGATACGTTTCACATGAACAATTAACAGTGGCTTTTATTAGAAAGTATCTGTGCCGTTATTTAAACTTATTTTATGTAAGAGACGCGAGTTACAGTTCAAAATAAATCTTAGCGTGACAGCAATTGTAGCTGGAATAGAACACAAAAAGAAAATACAACAGAGTTTGGGAGGGGTAATACACAGCGAGATTACAGAGTTAATGCAACCTCTGATAAACACAAAGTTTTAGAAACGCACTTCATTGTCATGTATAAAATCAAAAAGGGCTTTATATACACTGCCTGACAAAACAACTAAAGTACCCACAAGGGAAGGAGGTAACGAAATGAAACTTCACGGTTGGAGAGGGTATGCGATGTTGTTTCAATGATTAAAAAATCGAGTCAGTTTTACAAAGAACTTGGCAGTATGAGATGACTTATCAGTAGGATGCTGCCTTTCCTCTGGCGTGGATGTATACCCTGATTCGATTAGAAAGGTTTTCATAAAGCTGTTGTATTCTCTCCAGAGTTATGATGGGCCGCAAATGTGGTATATGGTCCTTGATATCCTGGATGCACTGGGCACTGTGACGGAGTTCACGTCCGAGATGATCCCACAAATACTCTACCGGCCAAAGATCTGTCAATCTTGCTGGCCGGAGGAGCATATTATCATCATAGAGATAGCTCATAGGGACATGGGCCACGTATGAACGAGCATGGTTCTGTTGGAACATGGCACCACGATACTGTCGTCTGAGATGTAACACATGCAAGATGTCTGTGATGTACCGTTGTCTCGTCAGAGTTCCCTCCATCACTTCTAGGCGTGATCTGAAGTCATACGCAATGACTCCCCACACCATGACGGTAGGATCAGCACCGTCGTGCCTCACCAAAACTTTAACAGAACGACACATCTTCCCAGGTTGCCGTCGCACTCGCTGACGATGATCATCCGGGGGTAGTGCGGAATCGCGAATTATCGCTGAAAACAGTGAAACGCCATTCATCAGCAATCCATGCTTCCCGGTCACGGCACTATTCCAAACACAGCCGACTATGTCATGGTGTTAACGGTGGACTACGCATGGGGCGGCAATTCCGTAATCAGGCTCCTGCTAGGCTCCGATTAATGATGAGGGATGAGACAGAATATGTCAGGGAGGCCATTATTTGTTTTCGGATTACAGGTGCTGACGTGTTACGACGTGCTTGTTGCACAGTACGGCGATCCTCCTTCGTGGTGGTCAGACGTAGTCGACTGGAATCCTCAGGAGGAGGTTTCTTAAAATCACGTGCACATGCAGTCCAACATCGGATCACTGTCACACCCAATTGCCCCATAAACCTTGACATTGGACGATTCCACGAGCTGGTGAAATGGAGACTCATAATGAGTACCCTTCCTAACTGTCAGGTGCTGATAACGCAGTCTCACACGAGTGATCACATAACATCTGACGCTGTTCAAGCCCCTTATACGCCCCGTCCGATCTGGTAAGAACACTGAACACGAACGATATTATGAACTATGGTAGCCGTTGAAGCCATGGTAGTGAATTTGAACTCTAATGAACTTACATACCTGCCAATTTTGTGCACATGTACAAAGTTACATTGAGTTTCGACCATGTCTTCTGGGTCTTATTTCTCATACGTTATCCTAGACCACTGTCTGGCTCCACCGGCCAAGACAATGTGTTCTTGCCTTCCTATAGTGATATCTCCAGAGGAAAAAAGTCACGTAGATCGTGAGAGTTTCAGAGCAGGACGCAAATTAAAATTCGTACAAGACTAGAATAATGTATACTCAGCACACCAATGAATAGCATATATTAACAGTGCATTCACAGAAGCAGTTGATTTTTTAAAATTTAGATTACTAGAGAACTCGATGTGCAGGAAAGGAAATAAACATTAGAGTAGAAGTATCCTCGAGCCCTTTTGCCGTGCGGAACAGAGTTTTCAATTCCTAGGTTTCGATGAATGTGGAGAGGGAAGTTTATAATCAGTGTATATTTTCAGCTTTGATTTACAGCAGTGAAATGTGGACTTTTAATATCAAGATGAATAAAAATTGAGAGAGCAATGGAAAAATGTACATTAGGAGTTTCTATGAGAGGCAGGAAACAAAGAAGTGAATCGGACAACAAACTTTAGTGGAATATTTAATTGTGACAGTTAATGCAACTGGACGTAGAATGTAGCCAGACGAATGATGGTAAGTGGTGGAGAGAAGTTCTTTGCTAAATTTCAGGAGACAACAGAAAAACCAAGACGAATACCAAATGAATGATGGATAGAAGACGCAAGAGTATATACAGTAGTAACATTGATGTACAGTGCAAGGAAACGTCTAGGGAAACCCATTATCCAGCAGCTGGCTGATTATGATGAAGTCACAACCGGAAGGAAAGGAAGTTAAGTGTGGCACATTCCCATTGACGCCCAAGACTACATCGATGTATATAACCCACAAATTACTGTAAGGTGTATGACGGAGACTACTTCGTACAAATCTTGACCACGTTCTGCCCTATTTCATATGCGTATTGAGTGAAGGTAAAATGACTGTCTATAGGTCGCTGTACTCACCCTAACCTCTTATTTTATTCCCATTGAGCCTACCCCAGATATACAGGGTGTAACATAATTAATAGTTAAAACGAGCACAGGTACTACAGTGTTTGGACAAAAATGTGGAAACACCGACTGAACGCATGCTAGAACATAAATACAGATTCTAGCCAAGCCTGCACTCAGTTCTGTTGTATTTGACTACTAACGGACCCGTGCAATGTCCTCAATACGTTGCAAATGTTAGTCATGGTTAGCACAGCGTTCTGTGTTGTTGTGAGTGCATAATGTCAGAGCTACGTGAATTCTAACGTGGTTAAATTGTTGGTACTCATATGGCGACAGCTTCCATAACCAAGGGAGCCAAAGTATTTGATGTTTCAAGAGGCAACGTATCGAATATTTGTACCATATACAGGGAAAGCAGAAAATCACCATCTGCTAAGTTGGCTGGGATTCACGGGGTTAAAGGCACCAGACTACGACGTCATCAGTCCCTACATTCTATATTCGGCAGGCCGAGAAGAGTCCTTAGAGAGCAAGTACGCCGAAGACAATTCCTGATGAATCCTGTAATCGAGGATAAAGAGAAAGAAGAGAGAGAAGCAAGTAGAAGTGAGAGAGGGGTAATAGGGTGAAGATTGGTGTGTTACTCCGCCCAGAAAGCAGCTGGAGTCCGTCCGAGATGTATTATGCCATGGGAGACGCTCCCTCTGGATCCGACCAGTGTTTCATCATTCTCCATTACCACAAGAAAATTAGCAACGGAGACAAGTTGATAAAAGTCTCATGTAAGAGAACAATGCCGACGAGATTGTAAAGTAATGTCAAATCAAAAAGAATAAGAAGGATAAAAAAGATGGGAAGGATAGGAGCCAGGCCAGACGAGATCACCGAGTAAGGGCAGCCTTGGCACGCCCTGGGTCGTAGCAAGCGACAGGGCACCCCTGTAGTCCCTCAAGTGGCCAACGAGGTCAATGTGCTCTACCTCACAGAGAGGGATAAAACGTAGAACCAGACCAGCCGCTTTGGCGTCGTCCACTAGCGCTAAAGGCAGCGTGCCAGCAAGTTTAAGATTTTGTCATAATATTGCTAAATTGAGGAAGTACAAAAGGATGTGAACCACCATCGGACAGGCGCCATACCAACAGTCGGATGGGTGCTCACCTTCTAGGACGTGGCCATGGTTCAGGCAAGTGGGTCCAATGCAAAGCATATTCTACATGGGGAAGTAACACCAACTGGACAACGAAGATTAGTCTTAAAAAGCAATAATACTCCACCTCATTAAGCAGCTGGTCCTCGAGGTAGATTTCTGGTTGTGGCGATAAAAGTGCGTGGAGCTTGTCTTGGAGGCTGAAAACCAGAAGCCATGGGTGAGAGCCAAAGAATGTGCATTTCGTACCGCACCTTGCAGTGAATGTTCAGCAACATCAATAATGAGGGGGCGGAGGGGTGGGAGGCAATAGTAAATGCAATAATGGTCAGCATAATATAGAGGATGATACCGCAGAAGCAATAGCTGCAGCTTGTCCACTTACAGCCACTAGAAAAGGGGAAAATTCAATACAGGGCCCTGTGGGGCCTTATTCTCTTGTCCAAAGCACAAACTTCAACCTGGAGAGTACGGTGTGACAAGACGTTCTGGACAAAACATGGGAGTAGGCCCCAGGGACCCCACTCATGTAGGATAACCAGGATATAATGACGCCATGTGGTGTCATAAATCTTTGGCAAATCGAAAAAGACCGCAATTAATTGTTGTCGCCGGACAAAAGCTGACCACATAGCAGATTCCGGGAAAACCATATCGTCTGCAGTAGAACTGCAAGGTGAAAACCATCCTGGGATGGGGCCAAAAGACCCTGGACCCAAGGTACCTACACAACCGCTGGCTCTCCATCCATTCGAGCGACTTGAGAAGAAAATGATTGATACTAATTGGGGGATTTCTGTCCATCTTAAAGGGGTATTTGCCTGGTTTCAGTACAGGAATGATCTTGCTTTCTCGCCATTGAGATGGGAACTCATTCTCGCTCCAGAGATGTTTGAATGTACGCTGGCAGTCCACTGGTACGACTGTGAGCGTTTGGTTGTGGATGTAGTCTGGCTCTGGTGCCAGTTGAGTCCAAATGTGTAGGGCACTGAGAAATTCGCATTAACTAAATGGAACGTTATATGGCTCCAAATGATGTGTAGTGAACTTGCTGTTCCACTGTTTGAGGACACTATATGCAATTCTCAGGCACAAGAAGCTCGAGTGTAATGCAAAGCAAAATGTTTGGTGACAGCATCTGAATCAATGTAGACATCAATATTTAGGGAGACATCAGGTACACTTGTCGAGGACTTGAGCCCATAGAGGCATCGAACTTTGCCGAAATCTGTGAAAGAGGGGTACGCGGTCTAATGGTAATAACATACCATACCCAGCGTTCTCGTTTCTGTCATGTTATTATTTAGCGGACCCAGAAACAAAGCCATTTGTAGGCTATGAGGTCTTCAATCGATGGATGTCGCTTATGTCGATGGAGAGCCTATCTGCAGTCTCTAATGGCCGCAGTAATTTCTGAAGTCAACAAAGGTACTTTCTTTCGATAGGGGGGGGGGGGGGGTTATCCCAAGGAATAGGGCATCACTAAGCACTAAGTCTGCTGCCTACTGAAAGGCTGCGGTTGTGCTCTGGACAGCTGCATCGATGCCTCAATGTGGCGGAGTGCTAGGGGCGATGACAGGTGAAAAAGGCATCCCAGTCAGCCTTGATGAGAAGCCTTGTAGGTGGACTCCCAGGCACATGATGCCGAGAGAGGGACAGGACGGTCGGAAAATGATCACTATCATACAGGTCGTCACGGACTCTCCAATAGATGGAGGGAAGGAGACCAGAGTTGCAGGTCAATGGCTGAATAAGATCCACATGCCACACTGGGACAATGGTATTTAAGAGAGAAAAATAGAGCTCTGAAAGCAAAGTTTTGATAGCTTTACTGCGGCTAGCCATTGTAGTTTGTTGTAGGCTTGAAGTTACTTAAAATGAGGAATGGCAAGAAAAGCTGAGAAATCAGTGCAGCCAACACGGTCTGAAACATTTCACCATTGGGAAGAAGATACATATTATAGACAGGAAAATCCAGAGAAGTCCCTAAATGAACAGCCACAGCATCCACAGTTGAATCGAGTTGACATTGGTTTGCTGTAGACAGAGTCCAGAATGTAGATGCAAAGTCCACAAAACGTTCTGTCATTGCCAGCTGGAGTCTTAAAATAGCTCCAATAACCATAAAGAGTATGGGTTATCAGGGCTTGGAACCAAGTTTCCTGAAGACAATGCAACAAGCAGGATTAACACATAAGAGACATTGTAGCTCAGCCAGTTGTTGGAAAAAACCGCCACTGTTCCATTAGATTATCATGCTAACGGTATACTGTGGTGGCATGAAGAGGGCAAAGAAGTAGGTCATGCCCGAGGGTCTTCTGCTTCCACTGGTTGTGAGTATATGTAATCAATACACATTGGTTCTAAATCATGCTATGTGGGATGATGTGATGCCACAGGGCCCGCCAGGAGCTCTGCCTGGGATACAGAGTCGAAACATGCATGTTCGGGTGGCATGGGGACCTCCAGAACCGACTCTGTCTTGGAGGTCTTCTTTTTGTCCCTCTTCTCCTTGGATGGTGTTGATGTCTATGAGGGTTCGTCTGCCCCAGTTTCAGGGAACCTCTGGCTCCTTTGGACACTGGTCCCCAGTGTGTGGGAGAGGAGTCAGTGCCCCCAAAGTAGGTGTGGGGGAACAGTAGGAAGTATGCCCCAACCACAAGGGAAGAAGGTGTAGTCAAGTGGCCATGAGTATCCGACGTAGAAGACACGAAGAGTGGAGGTACTGTTGCTAGAGAGGATGACTGTGCTTTAACCCTAGAAAATGTCGTCCTCATATTTACAGGATGCAGACGAGCCAAGTTGGGTACTTACACCTTGGCATAAGCAGCGCGTTTCCAGCTCAAGAAGCAATAGTGCGATCTCTGCAGGGTCAGGTCCCCCTCTGTCCAGGTACTTGACGATACCTCGCCCACTCTCCTCCCTCCTCTCCTCCCCTTGCACCACACACACACACACACACACACACACACACACACACACACACACAACAGGATGGCTACTGTGTGTGTTTTGGGTGTATTGCTTTTGCCAGAAAGGGAGGATAAAAGATATAAAGGCACTAGTGGTGGAATGTATATCACGTTGGATGATCTTCCCTGCATGATCTGCACATCTGTAAAATATGGAGGAGGAATGGTAGTTCAGACCCAACAACGGGACCCATGCGATGAAGGGCGAGAAGTTGTACGAAGTGCCAGAAGACAAACAAACATTTTAAAAAAGTCCAAACATGATCGGCACAGAGAAAATAATCCATCGGAAAGGCAGAGGGGAAAAAAGAATAGCAGAATGATGGACTTGCAGCGCAGAAAGGGAAGTAGCGCTGCAAGGAACGTGGCCCCATGTTGGCCAACCACATACCCACAAAAGATATGTGAGTCCCCTGGGTGGCATCTGCTAAATCGCGGGGGAAAGCGTGCGTCGAGTGACAGACAGTCATTGAAGAGGATTGTAACGTAAAATAAGAGGACGACAGCTGCAAAAGTCGCTGCAGAACTGTATGTCTCACTCGCGAAACCTGTCGGGAACAAAGCAACACAAACGGAGCTCCAAATAGAGGGGACTGCTGAACGAGTTGGAATTTCAAAACCACTCATCAGTGATGCAAATGCCCATACCAGGGAAACGTGCCATCGAAGACATAAAACCTACGCTATAGGGCAAGTAATTTGGTCAGATGAGTCTCATTACACACAGTTTCCAACTTACGGCTCAGTTTACGACCCAAGAGAGAAACAATGCAGGGGTTCAGGGGTTCGGTGGTGATTTGCGCAGGTTTCTCATGGTATTCCATGAGATTCATGGTTACTCTGCAACGCCGCATTACTGCCAAGGATTATGTGGCCATTCTGGATGATCAGGTTCATCCCATGGTAGAGCATCTGTCCCCCAATGGCAATGCTGTGGGAAAAAAAGAGGGAGAGAAAGAAAAAGAAACAGGGCCCTTATTCACAAAGCTCGCATCGTCCAGGACTGGTTTTGCGAGCGTGAGGATGAATTGTCGGATCTCATCTGTCTACCATAATCACCATTTCTTAATGTGACTGAGCCTCTGTGGTCTACTTTAGAGAGAAGGGTGCCTCCACCATCGTTACCTAAACTTGTCACTATGGTTTAAGATTGCTTTTAAAACCATACATGACCTTTATTCATCCATTCCGAGACTACTGGAAGCTGTTTTCAATATCAACGGTTTTCCTTCACCGCATTAGACCTGGTGTGTGTTGTAAGTATGGTGTTTCCATATTTTCCTCCATACCCTGTCCAAGCACAAACGTCGAAGTAAAGATGGCTCCACAAACGAACAATCTGCGATATGACAGCGAATGTGAGGTTGTGAGCCGTCACTAGTCTCAGTGTGAAATATTGTCCTTATTTGTACAGGTGTATTTGAAACGTAAATTTATTAAGTCTGGACCTCTAAATTTACCCTACCTGGGAAACAGTTCCCTTTTCTTCCAAGGATTCCCTTTCAGATCACCACGCATTAAACTTTCGTGAAGGCTATACCGGCCATTACGATCCTAGCAGCCTTTGTCTCAATTCGTTCGTTGTCTCCTGTCATGTCAACCGGATAAGGGCTAAAAACGTGTATTCCACACAAATGAACGACACTTTCCCGGGACACTTGCAATTAATCTTAAATCTTGCATTCGCCTTCCCCAATAAGGATTTTAGGTGATCATCCAAATTTATACTGAAGTTAAATCGCACGCAAAAAAATTAAGGTAGAGTAATGAAATTTCAAGAATACATTTGTCCAGGCAAGATATTTAAGTGATTAACATTGCAAGATCACGGGTTAAAATAAGCGCGAGATTAGCCATTGCAAATGTGAAATGCTAATACATCAACAACCAGTGTAACCGCCAGAATATTGAATGCATGCATGCAAACATGTACGCTTTGCGTTCTACAGGTGCCGGACGTCAGTTTGTGGGAATGGATCAATACAGGTCATGTATGGTTTTCAGAGGAATCTTATACCATTCTTCCTTGCACTTGGTCGTTCAATGGAGGGACCGTTAATGCTGTTTGCTGATGACGTTCGAGTTGTTCCCCGAAGATGTCCGATATGTGCTCTACTGGGGACATATCTGGTGACCGAGCAGGCCAAGGCGACATGTAGACACTCTGTAGGGCTTTTTGGGTTACAACAGTGGTAAGTGGGCGAGCGTTATCCAGTTGGAAAACACACCCTGGAATGTTGTTCATGAATGACAGCACAACAGGTTAAATCACCAAATTGACGAGTAAATTTGCAGTCATGTTACGTGGGATAACCACGAAAGTGCGCCTGATGTCATACGAAACTGCACCTCAGACCAAAACTCTAGTATAGGTCCAGTGTGTCAACCACGCCGACAGGTTGGTTGCAGGCCTTCAAGCGGCCTCCTTCTGACCAACACGCCGTCATTACTGGCACCGAGGCAGAACCAGTTTTCATCAGGAAACACAACAGATCGCCAACCTACCCTGCAATGAGATCTCGCTTGAAACCACTGGCAAATACCGGTGGTTTGGGGTCAGTGGAATTAACTCTACAGGACGTCTGCGCTGGCCAAATTGCTGCTGCGGAGATTCAGTGCGGCGCGCCACAGCCATACGCCGCACACGATGGTTTTCCCTCTCGGTAGTGCCGTCAGGAGCCCGGTCTTCCCGTGACCATACATTCTCCTGACCACGACTGCCACCAATCACGTACAGTGGGTACATTCCTGCCAGACCCTTCTGCAAAATCGCGGAAGGAGCATTCAGCTTCTCGCACCCTATTACGCGATGTCGTTTAAACTCCATGAGGTATTATTGATAATGGCGTCGTTGTCACCTTAAATTTATTCTTGATAAACGTAAACTCACCACGTCCAGTCTCAAAGGTAACTAATGCTCACGACCGTTACAGCGTGTCTTTCAAGCAAACTTGATTTGCATCCCCATAGCGGCGCTGCTAGCGTTACTCTTATGCGACTGGCGCGAAATTTGAATAAACATCCCTTTAAGATGTAGAAATACGCCTACCAACTTTCATGTATATCGCACAACTTCTTAACGTTGCGATTTTTTCCGTCAATGTATATCTCTTCTTAGTACAGTCTCTAAATATAAACAATGCAGCGTGTTCTGTCAAGCACTTATCCACATTTAAAGAGCGCTGCCGTTCATCTTCATCCACAAGCCTACTCCACAAGTCACACTTGAGTGTCAGGCAGAGGGTTGTTCGAACAACTTTCATACTTATAATTGTGTAGGCTTCCACGGCCAGGGTCAGTTAACGTATAATTTTTCCGAGTACGGCATCACGTTATAAGGTAAAAATCTATACTGGAGGAATCAACGTTTAGCCCACGGTTGCAGCGCCTACTTCTCGGTCTACTGGTGTGTTTTAGCTGTGCAGAGTCACTTATATTTTTTTCATTACTGCTCACTGAACGTGACATTTCGTCACAGTTTTAATAGGCCCGCTGCCTGCGTTTAAGCAGGAGTAAACTGGAGCCCTCGCCTCATTCGCCCATGACCACCAATCACGGCACACAATCCAACAAGCAATAGACAACAGCAGTTCTCCATTTCCTCCAACGTAGTACCCTATTACAACAAAGTTCCGGTTGCTTTCGCCACAAGAGGCTAATCATATCAACTACCTTTCACAATTGTAACGATATGTTATGCTCATTAACAGTAATAACAACAACAAAAATGGTTCAAATGGCTCTGAGCACTATGGGACTTAACATCTATGGTCATCAGTCCCCTAGAACTTAGAACTACTTAAACCTAACTAACCTAAGGACATCACACAACACCCAGTCATCACGAGGCAGAGAAAATCCCTGACCCCGCCGGGAATCGAGCCCGGGAACCCGGGCGCGGGAAGCGAGAACGCTACCGCATGACCACGAGCTGCGGACTAATAACAACATATAAGTAACTGTGCGCAGCTAAAACACACCAGAAGATCCAGAAGAAGGCCACTGCAACCGTGGCCGAAATGGTGGTTTGTAAGGCAAAGTTTTTTTTTTTTTTTTTTTTTTTTTTTTCATTGCGCCGCGGTATCATACTCAGAAAACTGTTACGTCAGCTTTCATACTGTTTATCCACCGTTCCACTCTTGAACAGCGTGAGGGAAAAACGAACACTTAACTCTTTCCGTGCGAGCTCTGATGGCTCTTAATTTATTACGATCACCATTTCTCCCCATGTAGGTGCTCGTTAGCAAAATATTTTTGCATTCGGAATAGAAAACTGGAGATTGAAAGTTAATGAGAAAATCTCGCCGCAACGAAATCCGCCTTTGTTTTAATTATTGTGACTTCAACTCGCGTATCATATCCGTGACACTCTCTCCCACATTTCGTGGTAATACAGAACGAACTGCCCTTCTTTGAACTTTTTTGGTGTGCTCCAAGTGGAAATCTCGTCCAAGTCTTTCTGATTTGGATTGAAGAAGTATGGCACAAGCAATTGGTTGTGAGCTCTCCAATCTAATTTTCTCTGCAGTACTTCAGGGAAAGCAACAACAGAAACAAAATCAGCTATAGAGTGCAAAGAAACCTACGAACAGTAGAGCGGGATGTAGGAAGGATTTCAGTGAGAGTGAGAGAGAGAGAGAGAGAGAAAGAAAGAAAGAAAGAAAGAGAGAGAGAGAAAGAAAGAACGAAAGATACGTAGATAGAAAGAGAGATGAGGAAAGAAGATAAAAGTTCTGTCTCTCCTAGACGTTAAGATCATTAAAGACCGATTACTAGTTTACGTAGAAAAGCAAGCGGCTATTGCTATTGGCGCTTGTGAAACCATCCCGGCACCCGTACGAAATGTTTTAGGGAAATCTAAGGCTAGGCGCAAATTGAGACGCGTATAGCGCGTGTGGCGCGACGCAGCGCAGCGCGCGTTTTTGTAACATCGCTGTTCAAATGGGACCGCGCAAATTGCGACGCGAAGTGACTGGGACGCGACACGCGCCTGCGCCAGGGCGCGCGGCGTTGTGGTTGAGGCACAGTTTCTCGCACCGCGCATGCCTCGCTAGCACCGTGGGAAATTTGAGGCGGGGAGTCGAAAAGTAGCCCGGCCATATGCTCACATCGAAACGGCGCATATCAGCAGTGGTAGTATTGCCAATACGATAAATTTTGCCTTACTGTGTACTGAATTTTATTGCCTTTGGGTAGTGTTTCGTTTTTCGTCATTTAAACGCTCCAGCTTTCTTCGTTAGCACGTTATACTTTTCTGTTATTTATATCTGCATACTTTTGTTTTGGTTTTCTTCTGTCAAGAAAAATGTATACTTCAGTAACTGGTGAGCCATTGGCCGCTGGAATTGCACCATATGCCTCCGTGATGTCTCCAGATCGCAAGAAGGGACAGAGGGTAGCGAATAAGGAAGCAAGGGATATTATAAAATCATGTGATTAAGAATCAAGGCAGGAAAGTAAAGCAAAGTTATATTCTCGCTGCCTAGTAAGCTAGCGTATCTGTATGATCTGTTACAAAAATTTATAAAGGGGTAATCTCCACAGGTGTGATCCCTTTCTCTGTGCTTGTGGTAAAAAGCGTCCAAGATGTGAAGTATAGAAGTTTCACTGTGATTACTCTGATATGGGTATAATAATACAATACGACACACTGTACTACATGCATGTGAACAACATATTTCCACTGCAAGCCAGAAACAGTCGAAAAGCAGTCACAAATAACAATGTTTTAATTGGTTCGCTGTGATGGGAAAAAACATTTCAATTGTTGCATGGACATTATCAGCATTAATAAACTAATTATACAACAGGTTACACAAATGAAGAAAATGGTCGGTATTGTTACGAAAGTAGGAATATCCTAAAAGAGTGTTATGATTAGATATATTTAATTTGTTGAAATGTGCTGCTGACAAAGGCAGATCTACTTTCATGACATTGTTTTTCTAACTTCGTCTCACAAGGCACACATGGCTAGCTTGTGCATTCCTGTCGCTCACATTGTCCTTCGCTGCTGACAACACACTGACCATTGTGTTGGGCGACAGATCAATTGTTTATTTTTCTCAATAACAACTATTTTATTCGCCATCACGCATTGTCAGTTTGGCAAGCCCTAGGTGAGTAAACAGTATCTGGCATGTGCCTGTCATTCCGCCTGAAGGAACGCTCGTCATTATTTTAATACTGCTCAGATCAAAAGAAGGAATCAAATCTTTTGGTAAGTTTCCATTCCAGTCGCTCAGTGTTAAAAATGCGATGGGTTGCGGGGATTTCACCAAAATTCTAACAGAATTGCCAATCTGTTTTTGTGTGAGTTGTTAACCTTTTCTCATTCGAAGAAGCATCACCATTTATGAGTAAAGGCCACATTTCTCTTGGTGACTGGTTTAATTGTCCTTCTTTTGTCACAATGTAATTTGCCAAACTCATCTCACAGCAGCTATTGAGACAGAATACCGAAACAGAGGGCCTCATTAAACAAGTAATTGGCAATCTCAGAGCTCAATAGCTTACGAAAAACCTCATAGTATTGGTTTGTAGTAATATAAAAGAAGAAATTTCATGTTTATTTTCATACTAGGAAGCTCTTGTTTCGCTAGGTGACGATAACTCTTAAAAAAATTACAGTCACTGGAGTGAAATAAATAAAAAAAAGAAGTATAAGTAGTGACATATCGCCATAGGTACGAAAGTTCCGTGTGTTTATTAATGTGCAAAACACTCTCCGCCTTGTGTGCTATCATTCGCGAAACTTTCGTTTCGATGTCTCGAGCGGTTTAGGAGATACGAGAGATGTCGCGAGTATTTCATACTCGCGGGCGTGAGATGGGAAGTGAGCGCGCTACATGGGATCCATTTTCTCAAGATCGGAGGCAGATAGAGATCTCCTCCCAAGTCTAAACAAAAATTCAGCATGTTAGCTAAATTTCATACGCAGCAACATACGGTGTAATACGCACCAAACGCAAAATTATAGCGACCCCTAATTTTCGCTGCAAACTTTTTGAGTTTTGCGTAGTGTCTTACTAAAATGTGTACATCACAATAAGAATGGTCATTAGCGAGGTGATGGGCACTTCGTCACGAAGCTGACATATAGCGCTACAAGTAAGGCAAAAATCATATATTTTCAGTGAATAGTTTCTGTCAAATCGTTTGAGAAAGATAACAGGTTGCGCGCGCTTCGGTTCAGTCAGCGCAGAGCGTCGCCAGTCGGCGCGTGCTAAGTATGGTGTTCGCGTCGCGATATGCGCTGCACCCGCGCGACCCGTGTGGCACGTGCGTGTTGCGCTGTAGTGTCGTGTCACGTCACACGTGCTATACGCTTCTCAATTTGCTCCTAGCCTTAGTCAGATTAGCCAACGAGACTCCGAAACGCACCACACAGTTCCCGAGTACGAGTCTATTGTCTTAATCCTTGCACCCCCTCAATCGAAGAGAGAAGAAGAGGGAGGGAGAGGGGAGGGGGAGGGGGAGGGGGAGAGGGAGGGGGAGAGAGAGAGAGAGAGAGAGAGAGAGAGAGAGAGAGAGAGATGGGGGGGGGGGAGGAGGAAGGGGAGGAGGACAATGTTATTTGCCAATCGTAAAGCTGCTACTGGCATACGGTCGCAGGTTCGAATCCTGCCTCGGGCATGGATGTGTGTGATGTCCTTAGGTTAGTTAGGTTTAAGTAGTTCTAAGTTCTAGGGGACTAATGACCACAGCAATTGAGTCCCATAGTGCTCAGAGCCATTTTTTTGCTACTGGCATACTAAGTCACGACATTTTTACCGTAAAGCTGAAAGTAATTGTGAGAACGAAACGCTAGGTAACAGTGAGAACAATCCACATTACAGGTAAAAACAGAGCGTTGATGGCCTCGACAAGTTTTTCACATGCTCGCTGTCTACGAGAACAAAACTAAGAGCTATAAGAGCCTGACTATTTTTGCGATAGGTAAGTTAGAATGCGAATGAGTCACCACCTCAGCTGCCGCTTAATGAATGCCCCGGGCACTAGGGAGTATTCAGATGTGAAGAAGGATTCTTAAATATTTTATTTTATAGTCATAACTGTAGATATTGGTGTGCTTTTCTGTAACATTGTACTATAGGCCGGCTGGTGATTTTCCGATAGAGAATACTGAATACTGAAGTATTTTTCAAGCAGCAGTTGAGGTGATGATCACATTGCTTCAGTGTAAGATGAACTTGCCGAACAGAACATCAAATGATGAAGACTGTATTAACATAATTTGGAAAGAAACGGTGTTGACACAACGCTCAGGAGAATTGGAACTTACTTCGTCAACCGGTTACGGTATGGTTACTACTGAATATTTTCCTGAATAGTTGTGATAAATTTCGAACCATTGCCATAGCTTCATACATGGTTAAGAGCGGACAGCGCAGTTCAGCATTTCGGGAGATGCTTTTCAGTATTCCATAGAATTTGGGTACTTTCTAGACTATCAAGAGAGAAAAACTTCACATCCGTGCGTATGACGTATGAGCGTTGAAACTGCGTTTATGAGCTACCGTCCTTTTTACAAAAAGTCAGAATATGTAGTAATAAAAGAGTTCAAGAAGTAGAAAAGTTAATAGAGTTTATTAATGATTAAAGCAAAATTCACCGTGAGTGTTCTTGACAAAGACCTTACGGTAACTTCTCCACAGTATAACTAACTTAAAGAACTGGGAAATTGCCATCCAAATACTTCAGAAATCCACTTATCTTTGTTCGGGAAAAAAATACACACATACATACACATCAGATGAATTAATAAGGTAGTGTTTAGCATCATTTTACTTCATTCTTTGTGTCCTTTTTTTTAACTGAGTGCCAGATAATAACTTTTCTCCATCAATAGAGCTGACGTTTTTAATGTTGAAACAACTTTCATCAAAAACGTTCTTCATATACGTATTTACGTTCTTATTTCCCCACAATGTAAGCTTTTAATCTGTCCAGGTGTTGTGAAACCTAAATAACTTTTTGTTTTCAGTTATTTGGTATCTATTCACGAAGGAAACTGGTAGGAAAAATATTCAGGCTCTCATGTGACCTCTGCAACTAGTGACGAGAACAGAGATAACAATAGAGTAAATATCAACAAGACAGAAACACAAAATTCAACAGTATAACATGGGTTAGCAAACGTCAAACAGGCCCCAGTTTTTGCTCATGCACAGCCTTCAGCGTACTCAGGATTTTTACAGGGTGGTGCAAATGAAAGTGGCCTAGAGGACAGAGTTCCAGGGTACAAAGAAACACAGCAGAGGAAACGAAATACAGTACTAACCTGACTATAGCAGATGTTGAAAGTGACCACCATTCATCTCTTGGCGCTTTTGGGCCCCGGTCAGCAAGTTGCTGAAGGTGGGTGGAAGTTAGACTGCTTGAATTGCTGCAGTCTCATCCGAAATGTTAGGCTGCATTTCTTGAGGACTATGAGGGTTGTTGCGATACAGCTTAGACTTGAGGGCTCCCCACACACAGTAATCGCACACTGATACATCAGGTGACCTGGGTGGCCAGCTTGGGTCACGACCAGACACCTCTGCTAACATCTCCGTCAAGCGTGTAAATTGTGTAAATATGCTCCAAGGTTCAGCTGGCTGTATGGGCAGTTTGCTTCATCCTGTTGGAAGTAACTGCACGCATTTTACTCCTCCGTTAATGCAGCCACAAATGCTTTCAAAATGTTGGTTACGTAAGGCGCCGAAGTCAGCGTCTGGTGAAAGAAGATGGGATCAATAATGCAGCTTGCAGACACTGCACACCAAACCTTAATCTTCTCAACAGGCAACTGTGTTTCATTGAAGCTATGCGGATTCTCCGCTGTCCATATCCTTTGATTCTGTGAGTGGACATAACCACTCTGGTGAAACCAGAATTCATCAGACATAAAGAACAGATCCATGTCAAAGCCATTCATTGTTATCTCAGTTAACAGCCACTCAAACAACTGTAGGCGCTGAGGAACACCTGCTGGTTTTAATATACACTGAAGTGCCAAAGAAACTGGTATAGGCATGCATATTCAAATACAGAGATATTTAAACAGACAGGATATGGCGCTGCGGTCGGTAACGCCTGTATAAAACAACAAGTGTCTGTCGCAGTTGTTAGATCAGTTACTGCTGCTACAATTGGTTAGAAGGATTTAAGTGAGTTTGAACGTGGCGGTATAAACGGTGCACGAGCTATGGATCACAGCATCTCCGAGGTAGTGATGAACTGGGGCTTTTCCCGTACAACCATTTCACGAGTGTTCCGTGAATATCAGGAATCCGGTAAAACATCAAATCCCGGAAAAAGATCCTGCAAGAACGGGAGCAAAGACGACTGAAGAGAATCGTTCAGCGTGATAAAAGTGCTACCCATCCTCAAATTGCTGCAAATTTCAATGCTGGGGCATCAACAAGTGTCAGCGTATAAACTATTTAACGAAATATCATCGATATGGTCTTTCTGAAGGCCCTCTCGTGTACACTTGATGACTACCTTGCCTGGATCCGTCAACACCGACATTGGACTGTTGATAATTGGAAACATGTTGCCTGGCCGGACGAGTCTCGTTTCAAATTGTATCTAACGGTCTAACGGATGAACGTCTAAGGGTATAGAGACAACCTCATGAATCCATGGACCCTGCATGTCAGCAGGGGACTGTTCAAGCTGGAGGAGGCTCTGTAATGGTGTGGGGTGTGTGTAGTTGGAGATATCGGACCTCTCATACGTATAGATACGACTCTGACAAGTGACACGTACGTAAGCATCGTGCCTGATCACCTGCATCCATTCATCTCCACAGTGCACCCCACACGTTCAGAATTGCTACAGAGTGGCTCCAGGAACACTCTCCTGAGTTTAAACACTTCTGCTGGCCACCAAACTCCCCAGACATGAACATCATTGACCATATCTGGGACGCCTTGCAATGTGCTTATCAGAAGAGATCTCCATCCTCTCGTACTCTTACGGATTTATGGACAGCTCCGCAGGATTCATGGTGTCAGTTCCCTCCAGCACTACTTCAGACATTTGTCGAGTCCATGCCACGTCGTGTTGTGACAATTCTACGTGCTCGCAGGGGCCCTACACGATAGTAGCCACGCGTACCGGTTTCTTTGGCTCTTTAGAGTATGAACAAGAGATGCTCGGTACGGATTCACGTACAGGTCCAGGTGGAATATTCATGATGGACGTGATATGGCGGTCCTTTGCGACAGGAATCGAGTTGATTTGGTAGGATTCTGAAGCATTTTCTGGTGAACTGCAGCCTTCTGGTGTGCGGGCACGTTTCGGAATTTTTCTAACTTGTTCAAAACAGATCCTGTCTGACGCCATTTTCTGACTGCGCGTTGCATGGCACTCTTTGCTGTCACTTTGACGGCACTAAACTTCTCGGCAAACAGCTTCCCACGCCATTTTCATGACTTCGTTGTCACGTAACTTTCCAGAACGAACATCCGCTACTCCATTGTGAGAAGCATCATTCCCTTCGTACTGCTCCACTCACACCGAACAGTCCGCACTACGTTCTGAACAGATATGGATCACGTGGTAGGCGTACACGTGGTGTGCGCGTCACGGGATGTGGTGATATGCATTTATTTATGTCGAATCGTGTCCACTCGTCCGGGCCACTTTTAGTTGCTCCACTCTGCAGAAAGCTACACCTCGCTCAATCAGTTGATCACTGGCATCACTCACCCATTTATGGCTTGGTTTATTGGCTGATTAGCACACGGGAATATGACGAGCACCCATCACAGATATTCAATGACAAGAAAATGCCTCGTGTAAAACAGAACCTGTATAAACAAAGAGTTACCAACTCTCTGGCTGGAGCAACCTCTTTACCAGACTGTACGCCAAAAGTACAATTAGTATGACATTTGACACCAAAGCGGCACTTCCAAATTCTTATTTGATAACAGTTTAAAACAAGCGGCATTCCGATATGTTTGTGTATTTAAATGACAGAGAAAATGAGAAAGTGTGTAGCAAAGCAGTGTATATGGCCAACGGAGGGCAGTATCGGTGAAAAATTAGTCACGCTACTAGATGTGCTGAAAATAATGACAACCGAACAGAGAAAATAAGTTTCATTGGTTTTATTTCAGAGAGACTTTAGAGATTTTAGTTTTTGATGCTGGGATATTGATCGTTGAAGTTATTAGCCACTATGCTTGAGAAATTTTGTTATTATTTACTTGCAACCACTAAAAAGGAACGTAACATTGTTTGATAAGACTTTGTTCACAAACATAGTTTTAGTTACCCGTCAGCTGTGGTGTGCTATGCATTAAATGAGAAATAACTTTAACGTCCTGTATGCATCTGAGATTACAGTATAGCAAATTTTTAGCAGTATATTATCGATTTCCTTCTTGAGCAATAGATAAAAGGCAATTCTATAGTTTGGACATTACTAATACCATATCACAATACAAAATACTTACTTCATACAGAAAGGAATTATTTGTAGTTTTCCACGTGATGGCTTTACGTTTTTCGACTTCCAGTTAACCACCATTCTCCACCATTTCCACCTCTTATGCCGAAAACCCCTAGAGCTGTGGAATCAGCTTCACTTTTGCTTATTGGAACCAACAGTGGAAGAACCTCGAAGGACTCTAGATTATCGGTTGTAATTACGGAAGCTATACTACTTAAATCGGTGTATAGGCTTCAGTATTCATTTAAACTCTCAAAATGTTGTATGGAAGTAAAGTTCGCAAACTATCGCCATAGACCAACTCAACGGTGTTCATGGATCTTATATTATGTAAAATGAAATGAAAAAGGGACGTACAACAGTGCAGTGGGGTTCCCTATGTCCATATACAAGTAATATTCCGCATAATCGGTATTCAACACGATAAAAAAATTTACAACTGAAGTGCATGCATTACACTAGTCGAAAAAAAATTCGATAGAGGCAAAAAATATGACGTTGTGAGCTCATCTACATCTACATCTACATCCGTACTCCGCAAGCCACCTGACGGTGTGTGGCGGAGGGTACCCTGAGTACCTCTATCGGTTCTCCCTTCTATTCCAGTCTCGTATTGTACGTGGAAAGAAGGATTGTCGGTATGCTTCTGTGTGGGCTCTAATCTCTCTGATTTTATCCTCATGGTCTCTTCGCGAGATATACGTAGGAGGGAGCAATATACTGCTTGACTCTTCGGTGAAGGTATGTTCTCGAAACTTTAACAAAAGCCCGTACCGAGCTACTGAGCGTCTCTCCTGCAGAGTCTTCCACTGGAGTTTATCTATCATCTCCGTAACGCTTTCGCAATTACTAAATGATCCTGTAACGAAGCGCGCTGCTCTCCGTTGGATCTTCTCTATCTCTTCTATCAACCCTACCTGGTGCGGATCCCACACTGCTGAGCAGTATTCAAGCATTGGGCGAACAAGCGTACTGTAACCTACTTCCTTTGTTGTCGGATTGCATTTCCTTAGGATTCTTCCAATGAATCTCAGTCTGGCATCTGCTTTACCGACGATCAACTTCATATGATCATCCATTTTAAATCACTCCTAATGCGTACTCCCAGATAATTTATGGAATTAACTGCTTCCAGTTGCTGACCTGCTATTTTGTAGCTAAATGATAAGGGACCTATCTTTCTATGTATTCGCATCACATTACACTTCGCTGCATTGAGATTCAATTGCCATTCCGTGCACCATGCGTCAATTCGCTGCAGATCCTCCTGCATTTCAGTACAATTTTCCATTGTTGCAACCTTTCGATACACCACAGCATCATCTGCAAAAAGCCTCAGTGAACTTCCGATGTCATCCACCAGGTCATTTATGTATATTGTGAATAGCAACGGTCCTATGACACTCCCCTGCGGCACACCTGAAATCACTCTTACTTCGGAAGACTTCTCTCCATTGAGAATGACGTGCTGCGTTCTGTTATCTAGGAACTCCTCAATCCAATCACACAATTGATCTGATAGTCCGTATGCTCTTACTTTGTTCATTAAACGACTGTGGGGAACTGTGTCAAACGCCTTGCGGAAGTCAAGAAACACGGCATCTACCTGTGAACCCGTGTCTAAGGCCCTCTGAGTCTCGTGGACGAATAGCGCGAGCTGGGTTTCACACGATCGTCTTTTTCGAAACCCATGCTGATTCCTACAGAGTAGATTTCTAGTCTCCAGAAAAGACATTATACTCGAACATAATACGTGTTCCAAAATTCTACAACTGATCGACGTTAGAGATATAGGTCTATAGTTCTGCACATCTGTTCGACGTCCCTTCTTGAGAACGGGGATGACCTGTGCCCTTTTCCAATCCTTTGGAACGCTTCGCTCTTCTAGAGACCTACGGTACACCGCTGCAAGAAGGGGGGCAAGTTCCTTCGCGTACTCTGTGTAAAATCGAACTGGTATCCCATCAGGACCAGCGGCCTTTCCTCTTTTGAGCGATTTTAATTGTTTCTCTATCCCTCTGTCGTCTACTTCGATATCTACCATTTTGTCAAGTGTGCGACAATCTAGAGAAGGAAGCACAGTGCAGTCTTCCTCTGTGAAACAGCTTTGGAAGAAGACATTTAGTAATTCGGCCTTTAGTCTGTCATCCTCTGTTTCAGTACCATTTTGGTCACAGAGTGTCTGGACATTTTGTTTTGATCCACCTACCGCTTTGACATAGGACCAAAATTTCTTAGGATTTTCTGCCAAGTCAGTACATAGAACTTTACTTTCGAATTCATTGAAAGCCTCTCGCATAGCCCTCCTCACACTACATTTCGCTTCGCGTAATTTTTGTTTGTCTGCAAGGCTTTGGCTATGTTTATGTTTGCTGTGAAGTTCCCTTTGCTTCCGCAGCAGTTTTCTAACTCGGTTGTTGTACCACGGTGGCTCTTTTCCATCTCTTACGATCTTGCTTGGCACATACTCATCTGACGCATATTGTACCATGGTTTTGAACTTTGTCCACTGATCCTCAACACTATCTGCACTTGAGACAAAACTTTTGTGTTGAGCCGTCAGGTACTCTGTAATCTGCTTTTTGTCACTTTTGCTAAACAGAAAAATCTTCCTACCTTTTTTAATATTTCTATTTACGGCTGAAATCATCGACGCAGTAACCGCTTTATGGTCGCTAATTCCCTGTTCTGCATTAACTGATTCAAATAGTTCGGGTCTGTTTGTCACCAGAAGGTCTAATATATTATCGCCACGAGTCGGTTTTCTGTTTAACTGCTCAAGGTAGTTTTCAGATAAAGCACTTAAAAATATTTCACTGGATTCTTTGTCCCTACCACCCGTTATGAACGTTTGAGTCTCCCAGTCTATATCCGGCAAATTAAAATCTCCACCCAGAACTATAACATGGTGGGGAAATCTACTCGAAATATTTTCCAAATTATTCTTCAGGTGCTGAGCCACAACAGCTGCTGAGCCCGGGGGCCTATAGAGACATCCAATTACCATGTCTGAGCCTGCTTTAACCGTGACCTTCACCCAAATCATTTCACAATTCGAATCTCCGTCAATTTCCTTCGATACTATTGCACTTCTTATCGCTATAAACACGCCTCCCCCTTCACTGTCCAGCCTATCTCTGCGGTATACATTCCAATCAGAGTTTAGGATTTCATTACTGTTTACGTCTGGTTTCAGCCAACTTTCTGTTCCTAGTACTATATGGGCGTTGTGACCGTTTATTAATGAGAGCAGTTCTGGGACCTTTCTATAGACGCTCCTGCAGTTTACTATTAGCACATTAATATTGTTATTCCTTGTTGCATTTTGCCTACTCCTGCCTTGCCGCGTCTCAGGAGGCGTCTTGTCGGGCCTAGGGAGGGAATTCTCTAACCTAAAAAAACCCCATGTGCACTCCACACGTACTCCGCTACCCTCGTAGCCGCTTCCGGCGTGTAGTGCACGCCTGACCTATTCAGGGGGACCCTACACTTCTCCACCCGATAGCGGAGGTCGAGAAATTTGCACCCCAGCTCTCCGCAGAATCGTCTGAGCCTCTGGTTTAAGCCTTCCACTCGGCTCCAAACCAGAGGACCGCGATCGGTTCTCGGAACGATACTACAAATAGTTAGCTCTGATTCCACCCCGCGAGCGAGGCTTTCCACCTTCACCAACTCCACCAACCGCCTGTACGAACTGAGGATGACCTCTGAACCCAGACGGCAAGAGTCATTGGTGCCGACATGAGCAACAATTTGCAGTCGGGTGCACCCAGTGCTCTCTATCGCCGCCGGTAGGGCCTCCTCCACATCTCGGATGAGACCCCCCGGCAAGCAGACAGAGTGAACACTGGCCTTCTTCCCCGACCTTTCCGCTATTTCCCTAAGGGGCTCCATCACCCGCCTAACGTTGGAGCTCCCAATAACTAATAAACCCCTCCCCCCGTGTGCCTGCTCGGACCTTGCTGAAGGAGCAGCCACATGTCCACTCACAGGCAGAGCGGGCGATGCCACACGGCCAGCCTCCACATTGACCCTCCGCCTCGTGCGCCGCGAACGCCGCTGAACCCGCCACTCCCCTTGGGGAGAGGGTGGCCCAACCGCGCCCGGTACCCGCGAAGATGTCTCGACAGCAGGGACAGTGGGTGAAGCATCTAACACCTGGGGTGCACCATGCGACGCACCAGACTCCCCACTGCCGCTACACTCCGAGGCAGCAGCCTGAAGACGGCTGACCGCGGCCATCAACACGCTCAGCTGTTCGCGAAGAGTGGCCAGCTCCTCCTGCGTCCGTACACAGCAGCCACACATCCTAGCCATCCTAAGAAATCAATTTACTATAGAGTGTTAATCAGCTTTTAACTAGACTGCTAATTCACTAAAGGCGGTTGATTATTGACTAAACTGTGATTGCTAACCACTTCTTGTAGAAACAAGGAAAATAGCACTACCTGTCTCTGGACGGTATTGAAAACAAACACTAGCACTACTAGCACTACGGCTGACTAAAGGGACTCTCTGACTGTATTCAAAACAAACACGAGATCTATGGAACACTTAATAGCACTCTACTATTAAAGCTTCCTAAAAGCAAAAACACGCAGAAGAAGAAGTGACAAGTAAGAAAAATACAGATAATACTTAGATTAAGGTAGCTCGCTGCACAGAAGACGTGAAGCAGACGGCGGTAGGATGATTGGCCTCTCTCCAACTGTGCGGGGTGCAAACGATAACTATTTATAAAGTACCGCAGTGGTGTATGTGCAGACAAGACGAAATAATCGACATGGGACACTTGTGGTCTATCAAACCGGGAAACAGCCTCAAACTGGCCTACAAAAGTCACCTAAACTACAGCGCATGCGCGCCGCGTGAGACTGTTACAGGGTATTCGGAAATTTCGGTTACAAACTTCTAGGATTTGTAAAGGAGACTGAGAAGATATATTTTGCACTGGAACCCATGTCCGGAAATGTGCCGTTCCCGTGTTATATGGGACCCATGACCTCGCTGTTTTGTCCTCTCCCCTGAATCAGTCAAATCCGTGTAACAACCATTGAAAACATGTTGATAACGCAACCACTTTAACAAGTAATTTATTAGGAGTGACCCAGTATATCACTTGTTTTACACTTTCACTCATTAATAACCAAAGAAACAAAAAGGAAACGTGATGCAGTGCGACCTCTTCCAATTCAGGTATGTGGCCTCTTCCTGGAATACCAGAGTCATGCCTGCTGACGGTAAATGTGTTCCTTTCTCGAAGATATTGCGTAATTGTGGCGAAAAGGGCATGCGATTGAGTCGGCCGTTGTGGATAACGATCTTGATAAAGGCGACGAGCAGCTCTAGCGTTACCATGAGCTTCACCACACAGAAGGATCATGTCGGTATATTTTGCAAACATGTTCTCAACCAAAGCTGTGAGTACCGGGCGTGAGTCGTGCTTCGGTAGCTCAGATGGTAGAGCACTTGCCCGGGAAAGGTAAAGGTCCCGAGTTCGAATCTCGGTCGGGCACACAGTTTTAATCTGCCAGGAAGTTTCATATCAGCGCACACTCCGCTGCAGAGTGAAAATCTCATTCTGTACTCAACCAAGTTGTTCTAACAATCTCAGGCACGTGAATGAAGCTCGAACCAGGTCAGCGAGGTAGAACAGACGTCAAATGAAATCAGCCGATCCGACGTAACCACTCCTTGCGTTCTCCCCCCCCCTTCCCCCCTCCCCCTCCCCCATGTAGCGCCGGCCGCGGTGGTCTCGCGGTTCTAGGCGCTCAGTCCAGAGCCGCGCGACTGCTACGGTCGCAGGTTCGAATCCTGCCTCGGGCATTGATGTGTGTAATGTCCTTAGGTTAGTTAGGTTTAAGTAGTTCTACGTTCTAGGGGACTAATGACCACAGATGTTAAGTCCCATAGTGCTCAGAGCCATTTGAACCATTTGAACCCATGTAGCGTACATAGCTAGCAAACATGTTCTCAAACGACTATAGCACGGAAACGGTACCTTCCCGAACATGAGATTCTAGTCAAAATATTATGTCCTTACTTCTCTCTGGAAGTACTGGCAGCTTGTAACGGAAATTTCCGAAAATCCTGTATAATCGTCCTCGAATATTTAAAAAACCCTTGTTCTTTCCCTGTAGACAGGATAGCGAAGGAGGGACAACAACAGGTAGAAAGGACTGATTTTGGGGTCATGAAGTTGGAGTTGATTATAGTTACCTTCTCACAGAAAAATGTGGAGTTTGTGGAGGTGAAGAGAATGAGTTACGTGCGGCAGAGGTGCAGTAGAGGCCCGGTTGTGTGTGGTGTGGGGATACGATATGATTTTGCTTGTCAAGCTAACAAGATTTACATTTTCGATTTTCGGAGCAGTTTTGTGAGTTTGTGGAGAAACTGGTAAAGGATGTGTGTTGGCGACGGTAGCGGATGTGGAATGCGATCAGGAGAACACGACTTCCAAAATTTTGTAGGAATGGTAAAATTCAGGAAGAGCGGATATCCAAGCATCTTTGTTAAATCTATGGTTAGTTTCAGATAAACCTGAATGATGGATTCTGGGACTTGCGGCGCCCTCTCACTTTCAAACGTGTCGTAACATGTAATGTTCTGAAACTACCTTATACTAGCTAAAACTTTGTTATGCATTATTTGCAATATAAACTGTTGTCGGAAAAAGTAAGCAAGAACCTAACTGTGAGTAATGCTGTCGGCAACGTTTCTGAGATGCCAAAAATGTGCAGTCATGTTATACTGTTCGAAACCTTAATTCTTTGTACGATATTTCAGTGCCTATATTATCCAAGAGAGAAGGGAGGGGAGATTAGGGTTTAAAGTCCCTTCAAAAAAAAGGTCATTAGGGACGAATCAGAAGCTCGGATTAGGGAGGGATGGGGTAAGGAAATCGGCCGTGCCCTTTCAAAGGAATCATCCAGGCATTTGCCTGAAGCGGTTTAGGGTAATCACGGAAAACCTAAATCAGGATGACCGGACGCAGGTTTGAACCGTCGTCCTCCGGAATACGAGTAATGTGTGCAAACCACTGCTCGACTGCACTTGGTTATTGTTAAGAAGAACCATGCGATTTTCCTTCGGACATGCTTACATCAAAGCAACCGTTCGTGTAAAGCGGAAAATTCGGGTTCGAGTCCCGGTCCGGCACAAATTTTCATTGCCGTCATTCAAAATACAGCTGATGGTTGCTCCTATTTTTTAATAACCTTCGTTATAATACATATTATTTGAATAGTACATTGCTTGCTGACTTTTTCTTTTAACAATTTATTGGCCAATAATGCAAAAAACAGTTTTATCTAGATAAAGTATTTTACGCACATTACATTTTACATGTTAGGAAATGGGTGGGTGTCGCATGTCCCAGAATCCAATCTTTTTGATAATGGGCTTTTGTTTGTTAAGTCGTCAATAACAACGTGTTAATACACCAAGCAGTATAAAATAGATGCACTTTTATGTCACGGGCTCCCGAACTAAAAGTAGACGTACTTGAAATGTATTCGCAGTTACGAATATGGACAACGATCTGCTGTATAATGGAATGTCAACAATGAAAATTTGTGGCGGACCGGGTCTCGAACCCGGATTTCCCGCTTATCCCAGGAGGTCGCCTCACAGTTAGGCTATCCGAGCACGTTTCTCGACCAGACCAAAACTTCTATACGTCGTCAATCACTTGTCTACAACGTGCACATCCATTATGGATATTCCCGTACAGGGGAGACATTTTAGCCGACCGCGGCGGTCAAGCGGTTCTAGGCGTTTCAGTCCGGAACCGCGCGACCACTACGGTCGCAGATTCGAATCCTGCCTCGGGCACGGATGTGTGTAATGTCCTTAGGTTAGTTTGGTTTAAGTAGTTGTAAATTCTAGGGGACTGATGACCTCAGATGCTAAGTCCCATAGTGCTCATAGCCTTTTGAACCATTTTTGGAGACATTTTAATTGAAAGTCGTTTTCCCGGTGTCGGCAGACAGATACGATGTTGCAGTGCCTGTATTGTTCAGAAGTATGATGACATGTTCCTTCGGATATGCATGGATGTCTGAAGAACAGCCACTGCGGTGACTAAAGCCGTCATGAAATATATGAAATCCAGGTCCGCGTCTCGTTTCGGCACGAATCATCATTGTCGTCATTCCATTATACATCTGATGCTTGTCCATATTCGCAACTGCGAATATATGTCATAACGGCTGTAGTCGCTGTAGTGCCTGTAGCTTTGGACATGAATGCATGCATGCCCCCAAGGAACACTGCATCGTACTTCTGAACAACACAGGCGCCGCAATATCGTAAAAGTAGGCGCGCTGCATTACCAGTCGCAAGACGGTGACGGCGACGGCACGTGGCTGAGAATGCGCAAGGCGAGCACTATGTCGCGCGCGGCACCCGAGAAACGTAAACAAAACAGAGTGACGAAATGAATATTCACGCAGTCCTGCTTCGGCTCCGGTAATGGCGGTCGCGTTCCCTGTCTGTCTTCCATTCACCGTCCGATGACACAAACCGGCTGGCCTAACCGCAACAGTTGCTGGGCTGTGACTCCTTACGCGGGTAAAGCTGGCGGGTGTGTGTCTTCCTCTCCGCGACTGGAAAGATCGTGTGTGGAACCGCGCCACCAGCGCGTCGGAGGCAGCGCGCAGCTGTTCCCAAGGTAAGACATGGAACGCACCATCTTCCATTCACTTCATCACGTAAGGCGTTCGTAGCTACCTCCTCTATTAGCTTAAGGCAGTTCAAGCCTTACGAGCAGCTGAGTACAAATGAAAAAGATGTACCTAACGGAGAAGGCTCACAACACTTTATTCAGCAGCTCTATATTTTCGTGAGTTTGAGCTTCTGATGAAAATGAAATTGATATATAAGCGTGTAAAATGGCTCTGCTATCACCACTGATATAAAAGTTGTGTCCTGATTTTTTTCTCCTTAGTTTAGTTCTTTACGAAGTTGCAATTTGTGTCTGAGATTTCTACTGTCAGTTTTCAGACGGCACACGCAGTTCTAATAACTGATTTTTTTTCTTTTGTAGTTATTTGCTTCAACCTATCCGTTCAAACGTAAAAGACGCGCACGCTCGCGCGTTTGTGTGTGTGTGTGTGTGTGTGTGTGTGTGTGTGTGTGTGCGCGCGCGCGTACGTACAGGCTTATCGCTGAGTGTTTCGAATGGAGTCAAGTGAATGCGCGTGAACACTTAGTCATAAACCTGTACCAGATCTGCAATACCTGGGTTTTAATCTTTCAGTGGGAAAGGAAGGGAATGGAAGGAAATTTATATGTGGATAAACAACATGCTGGCTGCTTGCATTTGCTTTGCGCGCCTGTGCTGCACAAGATTCCATTAAAGAAATCGGTATTGCGGTGATAGACTTATTTGTATCGTAGCTCCGCAGCCACGTTCGTTGTTGGCAATATTTGCTTATATATATATATATATATATATAGCACGCCGTTGTGATATGTCTCCCGTTTTTAGAGTGGCTCAACCATTTGTAATTTCGGCATGAAAATACCGAGGTGATATTCATTTCATATTTAACTAAATTTTCTTCATAAATATCTAAAACTCCAAAGTAAATTCAGCAGTGCTGATTACACGAAACCGCTGACGAGTATTTTGCTGCCTATTATATTACGTATATGAACTACAACAAATTCAAGGTGTGATGGCACTACGTAACTCGTATCCACTCTAAATATACGGCTCGATGAACTGGATGTGCTTATGCTTAGCTCAAGATTCAGAAAAGCTGATCAGACAGCAAACTTTGCAGGAAGTTTCCCAATATCAGCGCAAAATTAATGACTGAAATCTTCCTAGCACAATTAAAAATTTATACATATGGAATCGGGCGTTAAATGTGTATCGTAATTTGCTCTTGGAAGCTAGGTTGCACGTATCTTGCATTTTGTGTGTGCTACTGTAATCCTCTTGCTGTCAGTGGCTTTGAAAAGTTTTTGATGAAACAAAACAAACGTAGAAGTCTTGTGTTAATAATAAAATATCTGCGAATATTACCAATGTCTCCGCATCTTATTTAGGACACCGCTGAAATAGTAGATGCATGTCCAGGATGATTAGATATTAGCGTGTGTGATCAAAATATGTGCATTACGAACAGGTTGGTCGTGGTGTTCGTCGACAACGAGCAACACTGGGGAAAGGATTTCTTGTTCGATGCACCTTTAAAAAAAAACTCAGACAAGCTGTCACTTTTAAACATGTTTCCGACCCAAATGTATCGTTTCACCCACAGTTGAAGCGGTAACGAGCAGTCTGTCATAGTTGGTCACTTTGCTGAGATCAAATACAGGCATGCGCTCCCGGGTAAGGTGCCTACGGCTGGAGCGTTCTTGACGCTTATTGTCATATAAACGGAAATCCGTCCAATATTTTACTCGTATTTACATGTCTAACCTTACACTTGTACACGTATATTCCACAAACGAGTAGCGAACGATATTGCCAGTAAGTCAAGTGGAACTGCATGACGAGCAAAGACCATTTTTGATACAATGATATCGACTGAATGAGCGTAATATGATTATTTATTTACGACCGTGTCGAACCAGTACCGGCTAGCCTCGCCGCATCCTAACAGAAGAGAACCATAGTCCTTACAAGCTTAAATTACATAAATTCATAACAGGGTAAAATCATCGTCAAAACCACGCAGCATTTTCGTGTAAGCTTTTCATACTCCATACATATGTACTTTACTGTATTCCGTCAAATATCCGTCGGGAGTGTACTCAAGCACAAACATAAAATATAGGAGAAATAAAGTAATACGCTGGCTGCTTGGATTTGCTTTGTGCGCGCCTATGCTGCACAAGATTCCATTAAAAAATCGTTATATATACTGCACGTCGTTATGTCTCCTGTTTTGTGAGTGGTTCAACCATTTGTAATTTCAGCATGAAAATACCGAGCTAACATTCATTTCATATTTAACTAAATTTTCTTCATAAATATATAAACTCCAAAGTAAATTCAGCAGTACTGATTACACGAAACCTCTGACGAGTATTTCGCTGCCTATTGTGTCCCCCACTAGAGGGACAGAACTAAATCGTATAAACTGATTTTTTGCAATAACTGAATAGCATTCGGTGACGAGCACCCCCGCCGTAACATCTGCTAAAGTAAGAACGTCATCTCTTTAGATAATGCATATAATACGAAGGAAATTAACTGAATATTCGAGTAAGTGGGTCAAGACTCAAAGTAGATAATATTTGGTTGTTGTTGTTGTTGTTGTTGTTGTTGTGGCCTTCAGTCCTGAGACTGGTTTGATGCTGCTCGGTATAAACTAAAAAAAAATACGATCCAATCCGAAAATCTGCAAATTGTAAAATATATTGAACATTTTACTTAAAGTACATGTAGAGCGAGGCAACGGACATAAGTGCATAACGTCAGTATCAACCTTTCTACCCAACATAAAATGGGACTGTATTAACTAGAAACCAAATTTATATGTAAGTAAAAAAAATTAAATGAGACTTATTGCTGAACCGTGGTATTTTTAGTGCGGTTTTATTCTAACTTACAAACATCAAGAAATACTTTTACTGCTTTGGATCCATTTTTACGCGATTTCGGTTTAGGACGACTGTGTGTGTATGCCGGTGAAGATTCGTGTAGTGATCAATACTATTTCGGCAAGATTACAAAGAAATATTAACATTATGCTTCTTCAGGCCCAGTTTCACCAAAATCACATCCCTCCAAAATATTCAAGCAACTAAGCACCAATGCTTTAAAGGTGACACACAAACTGCTGTAATGCCCACGCCGTCAAACTGACGCGAATCATACGTATGATAAGTAACAGCTGTCGGAGCTCACATAAAATGCATCCAGAAAACTATTTTACTTGGATAGTTACGCTATTTGACTAAAAAAAAGTCTGTGAACAGCAGCTACAGCTAGTAAGCAGTATTTTCCTGGCCGACGTGTATTGCAGCGCTGTCGTGATGAACCAACAATCGAGTCGCCATCATTGACGGATGGTTTCAAGAACTTTTCACTATTTGAGGCGTCCACTGCCTTGGATTTTTCTTCCTAATGAAATGTCACCGTCGTATGCCAGTCTGAAAGACTGCTACCACACCAGTCATGACACCACTATTATCGCACTGTGATTAGTACTCTGCCGCTATTAAACAGATATGTGATGTGGTTGTATCCTTTGTATAAACAAGATAAAATTACAATCATATTGCAATTAACTGACAGTTTATCACGAACCACTAGAGGGACAGAACTAAATCATATAAACTGATTTTTTTTTCAATAGTTGAACAGCATTCTGTGACGAGCACCCCCACCTTAACATCGGCTAAAATAAGAACGTCATGTCTCTAGATAATGCATATAAGACGAAGGAAATTAACTGAATATTAGAGTTCATCGACCAATATTTTTATACTACTTTACTAGTCGTGATAACTATAATGTTTTCATAAGGCTACGTGGAATAATAAATAGCAGATTGATAGTTAGTATTTAAAATAACAACGGTCGTACTAGACTTTATTTACATTTTTAGCCACTGAATTACAGACCGTTCAAAATTTTTTTTTAATTCTGGGAACAACTATGTCTCTATTAGATGTTCTTATCTAAGAAACCGCAACAGCATTCACTGATTTCTTTCTACGAACGCGTCGTTTATTCAACAATTACAGCACTATTTTGAACTGTAGGTACTATAGCAATATACTTCGAAAGTTACCCGAAACCTAAGAAATGTGTTCACAATGGGTGGGAGTGTGCTCCACAAGTGTGATAAAAGGAGGACAAGATATTGCAGATGCTAATATCACTGTAGGCCATTTCATAGTTGAAGCTGCAGTTTTTCTTTTTCGTGCTTACAGAAGTTTACTGGCAATATTCGTTCCAAAGGTAACATTTAAGTTTTATGCACAGTCTTTAAAAATATTTGAGTTGTTTATTTATTTTTACCCTGATGTGACAGTGTTCTAATTTGCGATAGTTCCAGAAAGCTTGACATGCATTCACTGCGTCACTTAAAACTACACATACGATTCAGAGCGGATATTGCGTGCAAGTTTTACGTGCAAACCTACGGTAATTTTGAACCTCTAGATTTCGACAACAGTTACTATATAGCGAAAAGAATTTCAGCGGTCTCCAAGATCGTCATCTTAAGAATATGTGGTAAAAATTTCTCTGATTTGCCATGTACAGAAATTGTAGAAGTGACCATCACCACAATTGGTACACTCCGTACCCCAAAAAATCGGGACTTTTCGGGGACTTCCCAGGAATCCCTCATCAGCAAATGGCGTTTTTGTAAGACACTTAAGATGCACCCTAGACCACACCTAACGCAAAAGAATCAACCTATTTCCTCAATTTACCTGAGCTGGAGGAAGTGCGTAATGTTTAAATTTTGATCTGTTATGTAGATAGATACAGTACGCCCGTTCTTACGAGAGTTAAACAAATGTTCACTGGGCCAAGAGCTATCTAAAACGCTTGACACCCTACCTCTGTGATTAATAGAACCCGAAATATGACACAACCTCACGCACCCCCCCCCCACCCCCCCCCCCCACCCCCACCCCCCACACCCACCCTCCCACCCCCTCCCACACCCGGCGAAATATCGCATTTTCGCTCTCGGCTTTTTGGAACATATTGGTACAGTTCACGGTCTTGCAGGGATCTATAAGGTATCATATTTCCAGAATGATCACAGAAGATGCTTTATGAATGAAAGCAAAACATATATGGTGTGATGAAATCTTCTCGGGTTATCAGCCGAGTGGTGGCGTCGTCTTGTCGCAACGTTTCGATGAGTTTCGTACCCATCATCTTCTGGCGAAGTCTTCACTTCGCCAGAAGATGATGGGTACGAAACTCATCGAAACGTTGCGACAAGACGACGCCACCACTCGGCTGATAACCCGAGAAGATTTCATCAATGGAATACGCCGAGAAAGACTGCAATCGCATATATATGGTGTGGCTCAAATGGCTCTGAGCACTATGGGACTTAACTGATGAGGTCATGAGTACCCTAGAACTTAGAACTACTTAAACCTAACTAACCTAAGGACATCACACACACCCATGCCCGAGGCAGGATTCGAACCTGCTACCGTAGCGGTCGCGCGATTCCAGACTGTAGCACCTAGAACCACTCGGCCAGTATATGGTGTAAAATATTCTTTAACTGCAGTAATTTTATGAGGAAAAACTCGAAAATAATTAACTCCCATATTACTTTAGGAATCCTACGTTTTCTCCTGCAGTCATATGTATTGTTGCCATTATTAACTGCCGTCTTTGAGGACGTGAGTTCCCATTCATAGCGACATCATTATTGCTGGAAAATCATGTATCGTAAACTCACTGCGGCCAATACTGACACACTAAGTATTTCTCATTCTTGAATTGCTATAATGCAGTCAACAATGTTTTATAGACTCTTCCCAAATTATTTCACTGACGTAGATTCTACTAGCATGTTGTGTTTAGATTGTTGTACGAACACCTAAATGACTGTTGTTGGGATAAGGGATCATGTCATACCGAATCAACTAGAGTCGAGAGACAAGGGAAGAAGCCTGCAGTAGACGAGATACCTGAACAGTTCTACATAGACTACGATAGAACTGGCTCACCATCAAGTAGCAGTTTACAATAAGTCGCTGAAACAATGAAGCAGTTCGAAGACATTGGAAAAGTCACACATCATTTCGGTTTACGAGAGGGATCATCGGGCATATGCAAATAACGATGGGCCTACATCGCTGACGTCAATCTGAACTGTGGAAGGGCGTTACATGCTAGCTTATAATCACCCTTTTTTGGAGATCAAAAATCGACACAGTAAGAATAATCACGTGTCATGCAAATAGTAGTCTTGTGACACGCAGGTCGTTCCGTTCGTCCTTGATATTTAGAAGGCATTAGGTAACGACGGCCACATTGATGTATTCGTTGGCTTCCTGAAAGGGCTGTGTACAAGCGCCACACTGCCACATAGTGAAAACGTAAGAAATCACGAAATTTCAAATCAGATTTGCGATTTATTTTGGAATTCCTAGCATCTAGAACTCTAGCCGATGTGAAAGTAGTAAAGAGTGTATTTGCAGTGCTAAAGGTCCGTCACTGCTCGCAATACACACAAATGATTTGACGAATAACAACAGAATCTTTAAGGGTCTGTTGTACTTCTATGTAAGGAAATCACAATATCAGGAAATTCTTTCTGAAACGCCACGTGGAGAATATACACTTGGTGCGTAGACTGGCAGTTGACCCTAAACACAAATAAATGTAACGATTGAACATAATTAGCCGAAAAGAAACGTAAGTCTCCGACAAAAGGGTTAACTTGCAGAATTCTCGTTTGACATATTTTCAAGAGTTAATCGTGAGTATGAGGCCCTTAAAATATTGAATCTATGGAGGAGTTAGGGAAAATTTAAAGAATAGTGCTTTTTATCATAGACTGGTTTAGTGCGGGCGAGAAGGTTAGTTAGAGTTCATCGAACTTCAGTGGCACGCTCTACGAGACCTGCATTGTTACGGAGAGGTTTGCTGCTAAAACTCCGAGAACGTGCGTCCCAAGAGCAGTCAAGCAACGTAGTACTTCCTCCCATATATGTACATCTAGATGAATATGAGGATAAAATCACAAAATTTAGTGCTCGTGCCATGTCTCGTCGACAGTCGTTCTTCCCGAACCCCAGTCGTGAACAGAATACAGCACGGAAAAGCAGTAGTGCTACACGAAGCGTTCTCCGTCGCACACCTTAGTGACTTGATGAGAATAAATATATTTATAGATGCTGTGATACGAACAGGCTGCTGAGTCTCATTGATTCCGATGTTTGACTTAATAACAAAGAATTTAATCTTCGATAGTGTCTGCTAATAATTAGTATGGTGGAAACATTCTTCATATTGGTTTCCCTGGCGAAGCATGGTCGGAAATCCCAAATCTTGACGTGCGATGATATATTTTTCTCTAAGAATAAACCTACTGCAGAGGAAGGATACTGTAATTATGTATTATAAGAAGATTAGAATAGGCCTGAGGTATCCCTGCCTGTCGTAAGAGGCGAGTAAAAGGAGTCTCACGCGTTTCGACCTTTAGGTGATGGCCCCTGTGGGGTTTGACCTCCATCTTCCTAAATTTTCCCGAAGAGCGAGCCAATTGGAGAAGGGTGTCTTACATGGTGCATCGTGACCATTGTGCATTGAGATCTTTAGCCCACTTTCTCGTCGTCGCATTTCAGTTCCGCTCATTCTCCACCTCTTGGGTGAGATCACCTTCCTGTGTACATTTTCCACCTTGCACTATGTAGTGTCGCTTTCTGCGCCGACAATGACCTTGGACTTCTTAGTACCTCATATCCAGCACGGTAGCCAGTCCGTTGTTGTGGGGCCCCCATGTACCCTGCTGATTGTAGCCCCCTGACAACACAGGGATCGCTCTGCTGATGCATGCGCTGTTAACTCCCCACGTATGCCATGCAGTAGATGCCCATCTCCCTGTGGCATCGGGAATCCCGGCAATGACCATCCTGCCAGGTGGCTCTTCCTGAGACTGGGTGGCGCCCGTGGGGAGGGCCCCTAGTCGGAGTGGGTAGCATCAGGGCGGATGACATGCCACGAAGAGTAGTACGTAATCTCTTGCTGGTGGTCCGCCGCCAGCAGTCTCTAAGCGGGCAAAGTCTAACTTCTGTGCTAAGAAATATGACGCAAATCGTTCCCCTCCCTGGCCAAAACATGGGAGGAACGCCAGGCTAAGGATAGCAGTGAAGCTTATTCGCGAGAGTTGGAGACTCTTTCACATCCATGAAGCCTCAGTTTTTTGTAGAGCATTTGGAGGACAAGTTTGGGGAGTGGAGGGCTTCTCCAAAATGCGCTCTGGGTCATTCTTGATAAAAATAGCATCCTCTGTCCAGTCACGGGCATTACTTGCTTGTTACAAGTTGCGGGATGTTTCTGTTGCCATCACGCCCCATACGAGCTTAAATACGGTCCAGAGCGTTATATTCCACGGGGACCTTCTTTTGCAGTCTGACGACAAGCTGCGTGCCAGTTTAGAGCGTCGAAGTGTTTATTTCGTCCGGCGTGTCCATCGGGGTCCGAGGGATGTAGCCACTGGTGGCTATATCTCGTGCTCTTGGGCACATCCGTTCATGACCTGGGCTACAAGCCTACAAGCTATTGACCAGTGCTACCCTTGTCATCCTTTGGTATCGACCATCCAGGAGTCCATCTATGCCCTGGAACAATTTTACGTTTTATATGTGACGGTGGGTTGTATCATTCTATATAGGTTTTAGCTGATGTCCTTTGCCCTTCTGTGTTTTCCACTCTAATGCTTTTAGGGTGGACGTTTTATATGTGACGCTTTTCCTTTTTATTCTCGTAGTCGGACCGCCACGGTTACCTGCTCTCTTGTTTTTACCCCTTCTAACTCTTTCTTGCTTCTCTCTGTGGTTTTCTTTTCCTGTTTTGTCCATAGTAGCGTTGGCTGTCCTTCTGTCGTTCTTCTGGTTCTTCCTTTCTCCTGTTATTGTGCTCTAAGTCTTCTTTCTTCTTTCCGTGGTGTAATTATTATACCGGGAAAAAGGGACCGATGGCCACGCAGTTTGGTCCCTCCCCTCCCCTCCCCCCTATCACCTCTTTTAAATCAACCAAACAACCATCCCTTAGCTACACATGTTCACCTTCTTATGAAATAAGTAACTTAGAATGTCAAATGTTTACTTTTCTATAGTAACTGGCTTGAATCGTAAGCCTTCGCGTTATCATCGTACTGGAAATGAAATCCTACGCTAATAATTTAATTATAGTTGTTGGTCATGAAAGAACTTTATATTGACGACTGATTATCCCTTTCCACAACCCACACCTGCCACCCAGATGTATAATGAAATGTGCACTTATAAAACGCAGTGTTGCGACGTAAATGTTTATTTCTAAGCGTTCCAGTACGATCACTCACTGTATAAGGAAGATAGCTGATTTCAGTTTTGACTATGTCGTGGAATTGAGCGAAGAGAACTTAAGGGTGCGTTTTGCACATACGGACTTACAGGTGGCGCTGGACTGCAGTCAAGTTGATGACGTAACTGGAAGTCGTTAGAAAGTATAATGTCGGCACACATCCGTGTACAACAGCGTAAAATATGGTTTACATTAAAGCCTTTGGTTCTTTAGCTATACACCACACAGAAGCGTAACTAGCACTTCGTGGAACGTGTACTGAATACAGAATCAGTCGAGACTCAATGAGTGGACACCGGCGGGGAAAGGCTCAGTTTTCATAACTGGTGCAGAGTTAAATCCCCTTCACTCAGCGATTGTTTGCATGTGCCTGCAAGAAAATTCCGTTTTAAACTATTACCTTGAGTTCAGGAAAAGACTTGTCAAAAACCAGAGATCGAATGGAACACACACTAATCTACTTTCAGATCCGGAAAAATGCTGTCAGTGGCGTTCAAAGTAATCAACTACTTGACTTCTGCAAAGCCAGAAATAGTTTCCCATTGCCACTTTTAAAGCGAAATGTCTTCCAAACAACTAATTCGACTCGGGAATGGCTTGTGGGTACGATAGCGTAGACAATACAGTGCTTCTCCTCCGATGGGATATCGATGTCCTAGGTGAAAGCAGCGTCGGACACATTTCAAGAAAGTTACCTGTACCTCGATGACAATATTCACGGATGTATCTCACTCACATAATGGTCATATTGCGAATACAGTGTTGCAGTTTGCAAGATGTTTTAGCAGCACAGCTAGACTATCCCGAATGAAATCATGATAACGTGCTCCATTGGGCGTAGGTGGAAGAACATGGGGCCCAATCAAGACATCACCAACAATGCCTGCCCAAACGTTCACAGAAAATACGTGTTGATGACATGATTGCACAACTGCGTGCGGATCCTCGTCAGCCCACCCATGTTGATAGGAAGGATGATGGAAATAGCATCACATTTGAGGAAGTGGAGAAAATGGTCAATAGATTGCAGTGCAATAAAGCAGCTAGGGGTGGAAATTAAGTCGGAATTCATCAAATACAGTGGAATGTCAGGTCTTAAATAGCTACACAGGATAACTGAAATGGCCTGGGAGTCGGGACAGGTTCAATCAGACTGGACGAAAGCAGTAATCACACCTATCTTTAAACATGGAAACAGAAAAGATTGTAACAACTACAGAGGTATCTCTTTAATCGGCATTGTGGGTAAAATCTTCTCAGGTATTGTTGAAAGGAAAGTGCGAGTATTAGTTGAGGACCAATTGGATGAAAATCGGTGTGGGTTTAGGCCTCTTAGAGGTTGTCAGGACCAGATCTTTACCTTACGACAAATAATAGAGAAGTGTTATGAGTGGAACAGGGAATTGTATCTATGCTTTATAGATCTAGAAAAGGCATATGACCGGGTTCCTAGGAGGCAGTTATTGTGTGTTCTACGAGATTATGGAATAGGAGGCAAACTTTTGCAAGCAATTAAAGGTCTTTACATGGATAGTCAGGCAGTAGTTAGAGTTGACGGTAAACTGAGTTCATGTTTCAGAGTAGCTTCAGGGGTAAGACATCCAATTTAATCATCAGAAACGAAGTAGTACAGTACATACTGACGAAACTAAAATGAGCTCTAACATGGAAATTAAGCGTTTCCGAACACATGTCCACATAACATCTTTTCTTTATTTGTGTGTGAGGGATGTTTCCTGAAAGTTTCGCCGTACCTTTTTATAACACCCTATATATTATGAAGTGCAAATGAACAGTTACGGCGCACATAGATAACTGTAGCTGTATGAGCTATAACTATTCATCTAGACTTCATAATACGTATATATCTTCAGATGTTTTTTGTATATTTGGAAACACCATTTTGACTATCTGGCACGATGATTTGAAAATCGCTCTCGGGTCAAACCAGTCACTGAGTAAATAAAAACACACAACACACACACACACACACACACACACACACACACACACACACACACACACACACACACAGAGAGAGAGAGAGAGAGAGAGAGAGAGAGAGAGAGAGAGAGAGAGAGAGAGAGAGAGAGAGAGAGAAAGGGGGGGGGGGGGTTAATAGCAATAGCAGTCAATGGAGTTGGAGGGCATTTTGGAGCAAGAGCCGAGGAATTCGTTTTTGTTTTGTTTAGTCAGATACGTAGTCATTGTGCTCAAAAGACTTCAGGGTAAATGCTACAATAGACTCATTCTTCACTATAAAATTTTTGTTCTTACCACATTCTGTAAATGTGTTTTATGCCGAATTATATGCAATCTTGAGGGCAGTGGAAGAGATGAACACTAAATTCTTTATCTCCTCTGATTTTCTAAGTGCCGTAGAGGCTACGTGTGGTATGTATACCGATAATGTAGATATCCTTCAGCGCCTGCGAGTAGAAGCCTCTTTCTGTTGGATACGACGGCAGGAGAATTCTGGGAAGCAAATCTACAGATGTAGCAGACAAGGACGCATTCATGGGAAAAAATATAATGTACAGTCCACGTACATACAGCTGGCTCGCTATGAATTCACAGTGGGAGAAGTGCCAGGGAGTGTAACACAAGAATCTGCGGTCGTTAAAGCTCCTACCGGTCACTGAGGCACTATGAAGCGAATTAGAACGCTGTTCCGTAACACATCGTTGTTGAGTATCGGCGTGAGGACATAGGAGCTGTTCTAACAGGTTTTTTTAAAGAAACCATAGTACGGTCCAGCCGCAGGTCAGTGCCATTATGCATTATGTATCTCGCGTCCGTGCCGTTTATGTCCAGCTTCCCCTCTTGCTTAGCCCGCATCTCGTGGTCGTGCGGTAGCGTTCTCGCTTCCCACGCCCGGGTTCCCGAGTTCGATTACCGGCGGGTCAGGGATTTTCTCTGCCTCGTGATGGCTGGGTGTTGTGTGCTGTCCTTAGGTTAGTTAGGTTTAAGTAGTTCTAAGATCTAGGGGACTGATGACCATAGATGTTAAGTCCCATAGTGCTCAGAGCCATTTGAACCAATCCCCTCTTGCTTAGGCGCCGCGCCCTATTCAAATGCAGTCTGCTTCCTACGGGTACGACGCCAGGGCATTGACCGGTGTCCCGCTGTAACCAGCAGCGGCGAGGCAGGCTCTATTCGCCACATATCCTCCAGGTCGTTCTTCGGACTTGACAGGTAGCCCACCGCATTTAGTTGAAGTGGACGAGTTATGAGCGGCCTAGGAAAGAAATCTGAGAAAATCGTCCCGCTACTTCAAACTGGTGTGTCAGTCTTATCTACTAAGTGTCTTAACCAAACTGAAACTGAAACATTAAGCAGTAACAGTATGCAGCGCTCGACCAGTTAAGGTGTTGTTGCTCGGCACTAGCATTTTAAGTGGCTACTGCAGGCTGTGCATGATCAAGAGGATGACCCCACAGATATCGAAGTTGACATGTAAAGAGGGGAGATGTCTGTTGAAGCTGTGTTTAGCTGAATTTCTCGCTAGCAATCTGCAAATTGTCGACTTCTAAACTTCTGATTACAGATTATTGTGTAGAATCGGCGTAGCTACTCAACTTTGGAATGTGAACTTATTATTCATATTACCAAATGTGATTTTAATTAATCTGTTTGTAAATTGGATTGAATAAAACAGCAATTCACAGAATAATTAGAAAGACTGTTACATAATTTAGGTTTGCCCTTTTACAAAACCGCATCTATTTTGCTTATATGAAGTTTCACCAATTGAAAATTGTACCTAATATACTGTCGCATATGTTAATTTAGGCCCTGAAACAAATTCTTACCGTGCAACGAATAACTTGACTGTGCTCTGGCTGCACTGCAAATTATGAGCTGAAATAAATCACTGCCTGGCAGATAGCTTCTTATTTTTATTTTATTTAAGTTGTTTCAGCAGATTAGTTTTTGGTTCTCTTTCCCAAATAAAAAGTACAAGGCCTGACAACGCAAATTTTACCGAACATGTGTCTTTGGGGATATGCTTTCGTGCGTTTTATAAACTAATATTCGTATACATAGGCCGGGCCGCGTTCACTAAAACAGGAAGATCGTGATAGTGGTTACGAGAAAGCGCTCATTAGACTTGTATTTGGCTGCGAAAGTGATTCGCATTTATGTACGGGAATAGCCTGTAGTCAGTGCAACGCAGAGAGAAAACAAATATCAGAACAGAGTGAATGTTACCATAACTGTGGTACCTCAATATAACAGCACCCATTTCCTCCGTAGCGAAGTGTTCTATTGTGCTGAGCACCTCTGCAAACGAGTGTGCCACGGAGGAAGGAGCAGGGAGCTGGTATAGGCCACAGTCGGGAAACTAACTTTCCTGTCACCTGCCTAAGTGCAGTGTAAAGCCACAGTATTATACAAGCCTGAAAGCTTACAATGTGCAAGCATCATACGAGAAAAACACTATGTGCAACCGGAATGGATGATCAGCATCTGGGTAGGAGACATCAGTCAATGGATCACTTTTTATAACGTGTGTTTGAAGATCATCGCTATAGATCAAAACACCATTCACGCTTGTCTCCAACTCCGCTGTCAGGTGTAGTCTCAACTTCATTCAATTACATTTTGCTTATTAAACACATGTAAGGCAAAACTGGATTGTGTCTTAGTACCACCGATTGGGCTTTCTGCCGTTCGAAGTAACGTAGACTCGCGGGCTTAGCAATTTGGTTATCATATTCTGGAGGGTATGTAGATTTTCTTGAAGCGACATTCTTAAGTGTCGATTACTGTGAATGCCTCTGCCTCTGGCTGCACACCCAGTTCAACGAATATTTTTTAGATATTGTTGATAGTATTGTAATGTTCTAGTAGTTTTAGGAACCTAAGAGGAGTTACGGTGGTGTCTGTGTTACGAAGTACGCGGTGTCTGTACCAGTTATATCTTACGGTTACTAGCATAGTGTCCCGATTATGAAACTAGGGCCATCAGTAATATACAGGGTGGTCCATTGATCGTGACCGGGCCAAATATCTCACGGAATAAGCGTCAAACGAAAAAACTACAAAGAACGAAACTTGTCTAGCTTGCAGGGGGAAATCAGATGGCGCTATGGTTGACCCACTAGATGGCGCTGCCATAGGTCAAACGGATATCAACTCCGTTTTTTAAAATAGGAACCCCCATGTTTTATTACATATTCGAGTAGTGCGTAAAGAAATATGAATGTTTTAGTTGGACCTCTTTTTTCGCCTTGTGATATATGGCGCTGTAATAGTCACAAACATATGGCTCACAATTTTAGACGAACAGTTGGTAACAGGTAGGTTTTTTAAATTAAAATACAGAACGTAGATGCGTTTGAACATTTTATTTCGGTTGTTCCAATGCGATACATGTACCTTTGTGAACTTATCATCTCTGAGAACACATGCTGTTACAGCGTGATTACCTGTAAATACCACATTAATGCAATAAATTCTCAAAATGATGTCCGTCAGCCTCAAAACATTTGGCAATAAGTGTAACGACATTCCTCTCAACAGCGGGTAGTTCGTCTTCCGTCATGTTCGCACGTGCATTGACAGTGCGCTGACGCAAGTTCTCAGGCGTTGTCGGTGGATCACAGTGGCAAATATCCTTCAACTTTCCCCACAGAAAAAAATCCGTGGACGTCAGATCTGGTGAACGTGCGGGCCATTATATGGTGCTTCGACGACCAATCCACCTGTCACGAAATGTGCTATTCAATACCGCTCCAACTAAGCGCGAGCTATGTGCCGGGTATCCATCATGTTGGAAGTACATCGCCATTCTGTCATGCAGTGAAACATCTTGTAGTAACATCGGTAGAACACTACGTAGGAAATCAGCATACATTGCACCATTTAGATTGCCATCGTTAAATGGGGACCAATTATCCTTCCTCCCATAATGCCGCACGATACATTAACCCGCCAAGGTCACTTGTGTTCCAGTTGTCGCAGCAGTCGTGGGTTTTCCGTTGCCCAATAGAGCATATTATGCCAGTTTACTTTACCGCTGTTTGTGAATGAAATAGAAAATCTGTCATCATCCCGTAATTTCTCTTGTGCCCAGTGGCAGGACTGCACACGACGTTCAAAGTCATTGCCATGCAATTCCTGGTGCATAGAAATCTGGTACGGGTGCAATCCATGTTGATGTAACATTCTCAACACCGACGTTTTTGAGATTACCGATTCTCGCGCAATTTGTCTGCTACTGATGTGCGGATTACCCTCGACAGCAGCTCAAACACCTACTAGGGCATCATCATTGGTTGCAGGTCGTGGTTGACGTTTCACATGTGGCTGAACACTTCCTGTTTCCTTAAATAACGTAACTATCCGGCGAACGGTCCGGACACTTGGATGATGTTGTCCAGGATACCGAGCTGCATACATAGCACACGCCCGTTGGGCATTTTGATCACAATAGCCATACATCAACACGATATCGACCTTTTACGCAATTGGTAACCGGTCAATTTTAACACGGCTAATGTATCACGAAGCAAATACCGTCCGCACTGGCGGAATGTTACGTGATACCACGTAGTTATACGTTTGTGACTATGACAGCACCATCTATCACAAAGCGAAAAATGTGGTCCAACTATAACATTCAAATTTCTTTACGTACTACACTAATATGTAATAAAAAATGGGGTTTCCTATTTTAAAAAACGCAGTTGATATCCGTTTGACCTATATATATATAATGTGTGTGTGTGTGTGTGTGTGTGTGTGTGTGTGTGTGTGTGTGTGTGTGTGTGTGTGTGTTGCTTACTCTGTGACAAAAGTAATGGGATAGCGATAAACACATATACACGAATCCAATACTCAGAGACCTCCGGTGTCAAAAGTGTGCCGACAATATCAAATTTCAGGCATTACCTCTCTCCACAGACAACGCAGTGGCCGACGATCTTCACTTAATGACTGAGAGCAGCGGCGTTTGCACAGGGTTGTGACTGCCAACAGGCAAGCAGTTCTCCTGGGCCCGTGACCATATCCGTTGGACCTTAGACGGCTAAAAAGCTTTGGTCTGGTCAGATGAATCCCGACTTCAGTTGGTAAGAGCTGATGGTAGGGTTCGAGTTGAGCGCAGATCCCACGAAACCATGGACCCAAGTTGTCAACAAGGCACTATGCGAGCTAGCATTGGCTCCATAATGGTGTAGGATATGTTTACATAAAATGAACTGGGTCCTCTAGTCCAACTGAACCGATCATTCACTGGAAATAGGTATGTTCCGCTACTCAGAGACCATTTGCAGCCATTTATGGACTTCATGTTCCCAAACTATGATGGACTATTTATGGATGACGATACGTCATGTCATCGTGCCACAACTGTCCGCGAATGGTTTGAAGAACATTCTAGACAATTTGAGCACATGATTTGGCCACTGAGATGGCCCGACATGAATCCCACCGAACATTTGTGGGACATAATCGCGAGGACAGTTCGTGCACAACATTCTGCACAGGCTAAAGTTTTGGAATTATGGACAACTTGTTCAGTCCATTTCACATTGAGTTGCTGCACTACGCCGGGCAAATGGAGGTCCGGCAAGATATTAGGAGGTATCCCACGTCTTTTGTCACCTCAGTGTGTTGCTAACGAACTACCAGTCTCTTTCTCAGACCTTGAATCATTTTTATGTGACTTCCGCAGTTGTAGTAGACAACAGGTAATGAAAAAGCTAGAAGAGTGACTTTTAGTCATTATTTAGCTTTTACGACAGCTCCTCTCTGCGTCAGCCAGGCAACTTGACCTGTTTCCTACGTTTTACTGTTTCCGTGTTGGCGTTACCAGACAGGGACGTTGCAGACAAACTACGGATACACAGTGCCAAAACTGTCCTTGCGGGAATACCCTGACATAGGGTATCGATGTGCACCCAACTCTCTGAAGTTTGTAGCGTGCAACCCTTATAACTACAGTACTGACAAACAACATTCCCGCATATTAACTGGGGACAACAACGAAAAAAGAAATGATTAACTCCACAAATAATTCAACATTGGAAACATCAAGCCCAAAAATGGCTCTGAGCACTATGGGACTTAACATCTGAGGTCATCAGTCCCCCAGAACTTAGAACTACTTAAACCTAACCAACCTAAGGACATCACACACATCCATGCCCGAGGCAGGATTCGAACCTGCGACCGTAGCGGTCAGGCGGTTCCGGACTGAAGCGCCTAGAACCGCACGGCCACACCGGCCGACAGCCCAAAAATGATCGTGGGTATGAATAACATGAATTTTAAACAGCTGGTGCGCACACAGACAAAGAACAAGTCCTTTATTTGTTGGAGCAGCCCGTTCTGCGTCAAGTATCTCTTAGCTCAGAGGAACTGAGCACAAACTATTGTGAACTGGGGGGTGTCCACTTTGATGAAACTCTCTCTACCTCTGAAAACGACTGATGCAGGTGTTCTGGTAGGACGGATGTGTGAGTTCTAGGGCAGCGCGCGCACAAAATGAAAGTAAATTGAATGGTGAGTAGTAAAATACACTCCTGGAAATTGAAATAAGAACACCGTGAATTCATTGTCCCAGGAAGGGGAAACTTTATTGACACATTCCTGGGGTCAGATACATCACATGATCACACTGACAGAACCACAGGCACATAGACACAGGCAACAGAGCATGCACAATGTCGGCACTAGTACAGTGTATATCCACCTTTCGCAGCAATGCAGGCTGCTATTCTCCCATGGAGACAATCGTAGAGATGCTGGATGTAGTCCTGTGGAACGACTTGCCATGCCATTTCCACCTGGCGCCTCAGTTGGACCAGCGTTCGTGCTGGACGTGCAGACCGCGTGAGACGACGCTTCATCCAGTCCCAAACATGCTCAATGGGGGACAGATCCGGAGATCTTGCTGGCCAGGGTAGTTGACTTACACCTTCTAGAGCACGTTGGGTGGCACGGGATACATGAGGACGTGCATTGTCCTGTTGGAACAGCAAGTTCCCTTGCCGGTCTAGGAATGGTAGAAGGATGGGTTCGATGACGGTTTGGATGTACCGTGCACTATTCAGTGTCCCCTCGACGATCACCAGAGGTGTACGGCCAGTGAAGGAGATCGCTCCCCACACCATGATGCCGGGTGTTGGCCCTGTGTGCCTCGGTCGTATGCAGTCCTGATTGTGGCGCTCACCTGCACGGCGCCAAACACGCATACGACCATCATTGGCACCAAGGCAGAAGCGACTCTCATCGCTGAAGACGACACGTCTCCATTCGTCCCTCCATTCACGCCTTCGCGACACCACTGAAGGCGGGCTGCACGATGTTGGGGCGTGAGCGGAAGACGGCCTAACGGTGTGCGGGACCGTAGCCCAGCTTCATGGAGACGGTTGCGAATGGTCCTCGCCGATACCCCAGTAGCAACAGTGTCCCTAATTTGCTGGGAAGTGGCGGTGCGGTCCCCTACGGCACTGCATAGGATCCTACGGTCTTGGCATGCATCTGTGCGTCGCTGCGGTCCGGTCCCAGGTCGACGGGCACGTGAACCTTCCGCCGACCACTGGCGACAACATCGATGTACTGTGGAGACCTCACGCCCCACGTGTTGAGCAATTCGGCGGTACGTCCACCCGGCCTCCCGCATGCCCACTATACGCCCTCGCTCAAAGTCCGTCAACTGCACATACGGTTCACGTCCACGCTGTCGCGGCATGCTACCAGTGTTAAAGACTGCGATGGAGCTCCGTATGCCACGGCAAACTGGCTGACACTGACGGCGGCGGTGCACAAATGCTGCGAAGCTAGCGCCATTCGACGGCCAACACCGCGGTTCCTGGCGTGTCCGCTGTGCCGGGCGTGTGATCATTGCTTGTACAGCCCTCTCGCAGTGTCCGGAGCAAGTATGGTGGGTCTGACACACCGATGTCAATGTGTTCTTTTTTCCATTTCCAGGAGTGTATATTATTCAACTTTGGTAACAATGGTTCAGTTGTAGAATTCAGGTTTAACCTATCTGTCCTGCGTTGATTACAGTTCCATGATCACAAACTTAATAATGTTCTTTGAACTAAAGTCGGAAGAAAACTGATCTCCTGTCTTGATGAACTATTGGAAGAACAGTTGCAAACAAACAGTAGTTAGTTAAATCTCTACGTGATAATTCTATTCACTGTTGTGTTTCTACTAAAGTGTAACCACTGTCTATCTACCGACCGCTGCTTCTATCTCACTTGAAGTCACGACGAACGTTCTGCAGGAACTCCGTAGCATGACCCGGACTGACTTACAACTTGCACTCACAACTTATACTCGTGCACGGTACTTAAGTGCGTTTCTCTGTTCCTGGTAGTGCTACCGCTCCAGCTCCAGTGAGCGTGATTCTCGCCAGCAGGTGATTGGTTTGAATGTCGCGATATTCCTGCTGCGAAAGGCCGTCCACGGTACTTTCAGTACCAAACCTTTTATGGTATCTCAGTACACCACACAAACGCTGTAGGCTCTCGAATTCTCCAATGATAAATATTGAAACAAATGAAATGAAAGTCAACTAAAATCTGTCAACAGAGAGAAAGTGATTGGACCTGATGGATCAGGTGTACGTTATAAACAGTGTTATTCATAACCACCTCTGCGGTTGAGAAGACGACTGAGTGAGAACAAGAAGACGTACAGTGGACAGAGCATCTCTCAAAGTTTCGAATCGTAATGTCTATCATGTTGCTCTAAGGGCAAGCGTGTCAAAAAATATAGACCAAGGCTTCACAGCAAATGGGCTCGGCTAGCAGACTGTGAGTGCAGGCCTGCGAACAACGAGTGCTGTATTCCCTTCATCGTCGCTGAGAATAGGATGCTGTAAACAAGGAATAGGTTATGTAAACGAGCAGATCGATAATGAGGGGGAAATGCTTCAAGAAATCAACACTGAAGAACCAAAGAAGCTGGTACACCTGCCTAATATCGTGTAGGCCGCCTGCGAGGGCGCAGAAGAGTCGCAACACGGCGTGGCATGGACTCGACTAATGTCTGAAGTAGTGCTGCAGGGAACTGACACGATAAATCCTACAGGGCTGTTCATAAATCTGTAAGAGTATATGGGATGGGGATTAATGGATGCATGTGACCAGACAGGATGCTTAAGTACGTATCACTTGTCAGAGTCGTATCTAGACGTATCAGGCGTCCCATATCACACTAACTGCGCACCCCCACACCATGATAGTGTCTCCCCCAGCTTGAACAGTCCACTATAGACATGCAGCGCCAATGGATTCATGAGGTTCTCTCCATACCCATACACGTCCATCCGCTCTACACAATTGGAAATGAGTCTCATCCGCCCGTGCGCCAACTATAACACCACGTTCAAACTCCCTTAAATCTTGATAATATGCCATTTAGCAGCAGTAACCGATCAAACAACTGTGCCAAGCACTTGTCTTATATAGGCCCTGCCGACAGCAGCGCCGTATTCTGCCTGTTTACATATCTCTGTATTTGAATACGACCCCTATGCCAGTTTCTTGGACGCCTCAGTTTATGTTCGTGTGGTATTTTGATGTCCCCGTATCCATGTCAACAAAACGAACAATACATAAGTGATTCCTTACTAACCATTAAATACTTTAGTTCGGAAACCAGATTATTTGTAGATGCGGCGTGATGTTTTGTATCTGACATGTGTAAGAGTTGCCTCTGAGCTTACTTTCGTAGCCTTATAATCAGATTGATACCATTAGTCCGAAACCCGGGCAGGCTGTTTAGACTGAATTAGAAAGTACGAAACATATCAATCGTCTTGCAGTTAAGCTATTTGTTCGTTATTTTCAGCCAGTTTTTCCTTTAATGCTAAAAATTACGTTCTCCAGTGTCGCCCAAGTAAGAGATTCACGAGCAAAAACAAGAAGTACGATAAATGAGACACAACAGCTCCGCTACCCAGACTCCATCAGAAGTAACTCTCTGAGCTGCGGAATAAGACTACCCAGAATCCTACTGTTCAGATAATTCTATATATAGGCCCTTACACTGTACTGACGAGGTTCTAAAAGTGAGGTGTTTTGAGAAAACAAAACGGAAAGGAATTTAAGAAGATAATTTCTCCTTCGCAAAGCCGTACTACTGTATGCCATTCAAATATTATCTTGGAGCAGCGTTACTCTCGCAGTAGTCATAACACGACCCAGTTGTTTGTCATAACTGAACTGTTACTGAGTGGTGTGGAAAAAAACATTTAGCGGTCCAGACTTTCAAAACAATAAATATTTAACTCTGAAATGGTGTTGTCTTTTAAGATCTCGCATGACCTAGGTTAATCTGTGATTTGAAGTAACGCAAATCAGTAATCATGATTCAAAATGGTTCAAATGGCTCTGAGCACTATATGACTTAACATCTATGGTCATCAGTCCCCTAGAACTTAGAACTACTTAAACCTAACTAACCTAAGGATATCACATACATCCATGCCCGAGGCAGGATTCGAACCTGCGCCCGTAGCGGTCACGTGGTTCCAGACTGAAGCGCCTAGAACCGCACGGCCACATCGGCCGGCCAGTAATCATGACTGACGCGTCTACGCAGCCGAGGTAGCTAACGCACGCCTGTTTCTGGGCGCCGGTCGGGATACTGGTGGTGGAAGTCTTTTTAATGGCAAGTATTTCGCCAGCAAGTGGACAACAGGTGATGTCATGAAGTTCTTGATGACTATGTGCCAATGTTCTGGATTAAATAGAGTGCGGCCGTGTGGGCCTAATGATGTGTTCGTCGGTGGTGACTTTAAGCTTTTAACCCCCATTGGTGCTCTTAATAGATTTATTAGATTAGGAGCCTTTGTTCTGCCACTGGGTTTCACCTTCTCTCTCCTCTTTTGTCTCACCACACACACAAATACTCTCGCGCGCACACACGCTCACCCACACTCAGTTATAGTCCCCTTAGTTAAACAGACAAACTTAACAACAACTTACACATTTCGCGAAAGAAGGGCGCCCAGACGCGCAAATGTAGAAGAAAATGTCCATCTCGGTAGATGCGGGATCAGCGTAGTAAATTGCCAACAGTAGGGGCTCGAATTCGATTCCCGGCCGGGTCGGAGATTTTCTCCGCTCGGAGACTTGGTGTTGTGCTGTACTTTCATACGTATAGTCGTTACTAACACGAAAGTGGCCTCAAACACACTGTCGGTATTGTCTTTCCATTACTGAGATGGCTACATGGTCACGTACCGAAAACCATTAAATCGAGAAAAGGAAGAAAAACCTTTTCAGTTATAAAATATTACTTTAGGATTGACATCTATAGAGCCGCGGAGCCGATTACCATTTTATCAACCAAGACTCGCGTAATCGTACCACTCTCTCAGATTCGCAAACTGTTCGATGTACAATGATGGAACTGACATCAGTACCTTCTTGGGAAGCTGCACTATGTTTTCAGTTAAATTTTATTTGCGGTAGGAAATCTTGTAGACAGTATAGCATAGTTTATGAAAATGTATTTCCTGACGACGTTGCCGAATTTTCGACATGGGGGGAAACTTTCCTGTTATCGAATTTAAGTGAACACATTGTTGAATTTAAGCGAACAAATTGTTGAATTTTTAGGTGAACGCTTTATGTGAACGAAATCTTAAGTATACTTCATACTTGCGTTTGCTCCAAACCGACACGGATCTCCAACAATTTGAGTTGCATGCGGCGCATAGAGCTGCGCTCGTGTGTGAAAATACCAATGGTTGCCCATTTAGTTTCATTGTTAGGTTTGTAATTAACTCATCATTACGATTTCGGATCAAACTTTTTACTTATTTGTGACATAAAGTTATTGTGGCTCTAATCGACGCGAGGAAACTTATGTTTAGAAAGAATGATGAACAGTAATGCAAAATACACTACGTTAGTATTGTAACAGTTGTAATACAGACAGTGTGTGGGATTTCTTTTGTGCGATTGGGACTGATTTCCTGAGATGAACTTGTTTTGGACTCAGTTGCTGATAAAATGCTCCTTCTTAACAGTAAAAACGTACAAAAATATATTTTTGCTATGCTCTCACCAAACATTGTTGAATCTGCATGTGCATCGTTTTGTAGGAGCAATGACAAAACTCTACTGACCTTACTCCCGTTGTTTTCACAGGTCTTAAAGTAGCACAGTCACTGACGTGTTCAATGACCTCATCATTTCCTATAACTTTCTTATTAAATCGGTTTACTGAGCAATTGTTTTCTCACGAACGTACATTTCTCGAAGTCTCCAGCCAATCATGTCATACGACAATCCGTTTACTGTTCGTATTCACACCAACATAAGAATAAAGGTACCAATGATTTAAAAAGTCATCTTCAGATTATAAAAATATTTTATGCAACGTAAAAAGGCACTTACTCGAGAAATGATGTTATTCTACTTCAATGCTCGTCCACGGAGAGGACGCAACACAGCGAAATCTTCCCCAGTACGACTAAAACGATGTGCGACGTGTTTTAAGTAATGAGGCCCAAAAGGGATGTCCTCAATAGAGAGCAAAGAAACGGTGACACTCTGAATTCAGTTTTTTTATCACCATATCGTAAGAACTTTGAGCATTACCAACCCTCCCCCCCCCCCCCCCCCCAAGCTTCTCCTTCTCTAGTGACCGATACGAAACCACACAGCCTATTTCACAGCGAGGGACTGGTATGAGAGATCCCAATAGTCATGACCACGATCTGTAGGGTCACGCTAACTAATATATTTAAACATGTACACTATCTGATTAAATGTACGCAGTAACGCGGAACTTAACACTAGACGAAACGAGAGGTGGATCCTACAGTATGAAAGGAGAGAGGGAGTATTGTGTTGTTAGTAGCGAAGCATTAACAGTGGAAGTGGTCCGTGAGGAGGACTCAGTGACTTGGAATGTGGACGAGTCACTGGGTAACAAATTTATCAGGGAATTTCAACACTCCTAAACTTGCCAAAGGCGACTGTCTGTGATGCGACCGTGAAGTGGCACCAAGACTAGGCAGAGATCTCGTGTACTGACGGGCAGAGACCGTCGTGCCTTGTGGAGGCATAAGAAAACTCTATTACAGCGCTGGGTAGTACGTACAATGGATGAACAGTTCTGAAACGATGACTGTTTATAACAGCATGAAAATGCACCCTTTCGTAAAGCAGCATCTTTGATGTAATGGTTTGTGGAGAATATCATTCCTAAAATGGACTGGCCTGCCAGAATCCCGACCTGAACCTAATGGAATATCTTTTTGATGACTTAGAATGTCGACTTCTCTGGAAGTCCCGCCGTCCAACATCGTTTCGGTTCTCGAGGAAGAATTAACTGATATTCCTCCACAGACATTCAGAAACCTCACTGAAAGTTCCTGAGCAGAGTTCGCAGTCGTAAAGCCGAAGGGTGGGCACACCACATTTGATGTCCACTAATAAGTGTCCGGATACTTTTGATAAGATAGTGTACTCTGGTTCAGAAGTAAAGACCATTCGGCTTGTCTGAAATAGTCCAGGTGTGTGTTATAGTCACAAACTATCCCGTCTGCACAAACATGCCAGAATACAGATTGGAAGCACAAAAGATTTAAAGAGAGAAAGCGGCATGGAAAATCTACCAAACTATAAGACAAAATCACCATTACGACTGGCGGCACCAACCATGACACACTGGACCGAAGTTCAGCTCCAGATAACAAATAAACAAAACATAAATAAACTCACACGATCATCAAGAAAAGCATATTAGCAATCTGAATTACAAATGCTCGCATTCTTCGTACATTCTACAGTTAGTGGGGTTTGCTTGTCAAGTATTGAAGCTGATCTTCCACAGCGGGAGTAGCTCTGTGTAAACCACTTCCACGTGACAGCAGTTCACATGGTTCAAATGGCTCTGAGCACTATGGGACTTAACATCTGTGGTCATCAGTCCCCTAGAACTTAGAACTACTTAAACCTAACTAACCTAAGGACATCACACACATCCATGCCCGAGGCAGGATTCGAACGTGCGACCGTAGCAGTCTCGCGGTTCCGGACTGCGCGCCTAGAACCGCTAGACCACCGTGGCCGGCCGTGACAGCAGTCCACTAATTTTTTAATGATTACATTGATCAGCCAAAACGTTAAGAACACTGCCCGCCGCGGCGTTGGATGCCGCCTGGTGTTGTTGCGGGGACGTGACACGGTAACAGAGAGATGTAAGTGGAGCAGACACGGACGGGGGTCACCCTAGCGAAGAAATGGGCTGAAAGTGGGGAAATACAATGAGATAAGCGACTTTGACAAAGGGCAGATTATGATTACTCAGGCTCTGTGAACGTCGTGAGCATTACGGAAAGAGGTAGCAGAGTGAACTATCACTAGTCGCTAAATGGTTGGATGTCCAAGACTCTTCACAGAACGTGGGGTTCGGAGGGTTTTCTGCTCTGTAATGTAGGATAGATGGTCATCTGCGGCATCTCTGCCGAAAGAACACAATACTGTTGCACACACACGTGTTTCGGAACACACCGTTCATCGTACATTGTTGAACATGGAGTTCCGCAGCAGTCCACCCCTACGTGTTCACATGTTGACCCAACGACATCGTCAATTATGATTGCTATGTGCACGGGCCCATCGGCATTCGAACGTCGATCAATGGAAACGTGCCAGCTCTTCGGGTGAATCACACTTTTGCTACACTATGCCGATCTCCACAAATCCCGTCATCGAGATGAACGGCGGCTCGAAACGTGCAGCACGCCACGGACGCAGACTGTTGGTAGCAGTGTTATGCTGCGGGAGACATTCCCCTGCACTTGAGTAGGGCCTATGGTAGTAATCGAAGACACACTGCGTTCCTTCATGATTGATGTCTTCTCCGACGGCGATGTCATCTTTCAGCTGTATAATTGACCGTGTCTCGGAGCCAGAACGGTGCTGCAGAGGTTTGAGGAGCATTATAGTGAACTCACGTTGATGTCTCGGAGACTAAATTCGCCTGATGTAAATCCTATGAACCTATCTGAGTCACTATCGGGCGCCATCACCGCGTACGCATATAAGTGGCCTGTTATTTACGCGATTACTTTACCTGTGCATAGATATCTTATGTCACATACCTCCACAAACCTGCCAACAAACTGCTATATTCCTGATACGCAGAATCAGTGATGTATTTCGTTCCAAAGATGGACAAACTAATTATTACGTAGGTGGTCATAACATTTTGGCTCTACTTTTTCCCTGTACACAAGATATATCACAACTGATCAGTGGTCAATTCACCTTTTCGTACTCCTAGAATCCTTCAGGTTTTGATTTTTAAAGGAATAATCGACTGATAACCTCATTGTTTTCACGCAAATAATCAGCCGATCAGCCGATCAATCGATCCAAGGGCTCGCAATATTTACAGTCATACATTGGTCACGAAACGAGAAGTAGCTACCTGAGCTACGTAATGACATCGTACACATAGAACACGTGGATGGAAAACGGCCTGTCACCAAGATGTAGACAGATACAATAAATACACGACAGGAATTTACGCAAAGGAATGCATATTACAACTCTGAACAGATACTCATTACTTGCGAGCAATATCAGCAGGAAAGAGACATGACAAACAACTTCAGGAAGCACGTCTTCATTTTTACACTGGGCACAGTGCGTGTGCCAGAAATTTTCGTGAGAAATAATTTCCAAAAAATCGAATAATAGCACAAGACCCTTTGCTTTTTTCCTTATGTACAGGGTGACCAGCGACGGAGATCCTGATTTCAAAATTAAATATTTCGAGATACAAGGGTTATAGACGAGTGCAACAAAAGGTTCGTGTATCGCAAAAGCTGTAAAAATTTTATACAGAAGTTAAACGGAAGTTTCGAAATAGTTCGAAAAGTTGTTAACAGATGTCGCTGTTCGTTGTGCAGCTCGTGCAGTGTCAGCGTTCATCTGCAGCTAGTTGCAATCGCAGCACAGTCTTTCGAAACGTCCGCCAATCGCACAATGGAGGTGTCGCAAACGAACAATGAAATTTTCACTCGCACTCTGTACTGTCTTAACAGGAATGGATTCAGATGCCACACAGATCGCCGATTCAAGCTCTTCCAGGGTGGTGCAATGGTTCCGGTAGATATTGTTGAGCCGAGCTGCGGCTCGCATTGGTACTGTTTGTAGGTTTCCGCCCTCTGTTGGAGGCCAGCCCGTATCCTTTAGTTGGCATGGTTGCGGTTGTTTGTTTTCTTCTCGCCTTGACTGGCGCCACTCGTTTCGCAATCGTTTCCTGTCCGCTAGTGGCAGCAGCGGCGTTTATCGATATGTACTAACTGTTAACCTATCTTTGGGACGGCGTCGTTGTTTTTCCGGGTCATGTGAGTGTGCCAGTTCGGTTGGGGACTCAGGAGCCAGGTCCGCACAGTGCGACAACACGCCGGGACCGCTGGTGGCACGCATGGACTGCCAGAAGGAAGGGCTGCGGTCACGAGGGTGCACGACTTTGCCGTAAATCGGATCAAGCAAGCTTTAAGATGAGTGCATTTCAATTCAAGTAGAGAAATCTTCGCCATTGTGACATCTTGCGATTCTCCAGTGACTTGGGTTCGTGTTGCGTAGTGTCGTCGAGGTGATGGGCAGCGAGTGAAGTGCTTGGGGAAAGCGGATCTGATTAGCTTTCCTCGACTTCTTATTACTATTTACTGCGTTCAGCTTGCTACACTTTTTAAGTTCAACCAGCGTTATGTTTCCTGCCTGGTGGCCGCTAACGCCCCAGTTACCTGCCCTGGGGATTAGTGTATGTAACAGCAGTGTACGTTTCCTCGCCTTGCCGCTGGTGTCCAGTAAGGCGTGTTGTTTTCACAGCTTTCTTGATTGCAGGCCGTTCGTGATGCTTCTACTCTGGTGGTAGTGATTCCTTTCTCGTTCCGGGCGCTCTAAGCAAAGTATTCTGGGGGCCTAGTGCAGTCCGCTAGTTCCGGCTTTGGCGTGTTGTTCCATTGTTGCATTTCGTTTATTGGATTATCATTGGTCATTCGATAGACTGCCACTAGCCTGAGTTACCTTCTGAAGTGAATGCAGCTCTTGGCTACCTATCTCGTCGCTAGCGTAAGTGTTTGTTGCCAGACCTTCTCAGACGTAGATTCCTCGAGTACCATCTGTATTAGTTGCTTGTTTTTTAATTAACTTTGCTGTTTTACAGTAGCTTTCAAAATTTTCTTAATATTAGTGCCGTTCCTGGAGTGTAAGGCCTTCAGCTGTGATTTGCTTTAAAATCCTATTTGGTTTCTGTATTTTAGCAGTAAGCCTTAAAACCTTATTTACTGCCATTCCTGGCGTCTGATGCCTCCTGAGGTGTCTATGGCGACTTCCCTTTAATATTTCAATACCTGCAATTTGTAAGTTGCGGCAAGTTTTAAACAACTCTTAATTTCTTGCCATTCCTGGCGTGTAAGGCCTTCTACCCAGATCACAGTGGCTTGGTTTTAGAACATTATCTGTTGTATCTGATGTTAATGGTGATTTGCTAAATTGTAACTCACTGAAAAAATTATTATTTACGCTTGTTTATTCCTTCATTAATAACGTTCGGTATTTTTTAAATTTATTGTTAAGTCTAGAATTACTGATTTAAAATAAATTGTGTGTAACTGTAAAAGGCAAACAATAGTAACTGATTACGGCCCCGTCCACAGCAGTAACCGAATCCTGCCTTCCCTTGACCACCAAGCCTCAATTGTCTTTGAATGTGCCCCACAAGAATTAGTCACAAGGAGTCACATCGACCGAAATGGAGGACAATCCATCCTTGCGACAGTCAATCTGCAATAATCCAACGCAATGACCCGATTTCCGAAGTATTCATTAAGAAAGCGAAACACTTGTTCGGTGCTAAGTGGTCTGGCCATACCTTGCGTGAAACACTCACTGCCTGGTCTGTCCTCCAACAATAGCTGTGTAGCGATAAATTGCTCCAAAGTTGCAACGTAACGTTCGCTGGTGATCGTTTCTTGCATGAAGAAAGGGTAAATAATACCTCTGCTGCATACCGCAGCCCAAAGAGTAGCTTTGGGAGAATTTAGTGGTTTCGCTTCAAATAAACTGATATTTTCGGAACCACAAAACCACCAGTTTTGTTTCACGACTCCATTCAGGTGGAAGTTTGCTTCATCTGTGAACCAGATGCACTTAGCATCAAATTCTTCAATCAATCATTGTGAGAATTTCGTTCGCACGTTTGACCCTCCGTCGCACACCTCTTACTGATATGGCCTGCTGGCTTTGGATATTTTACGAAAACATGCGTAGTCTCTGTCTCAGTATTTTGTGCATGCTGGAATGCTTCAAAAAATTCTCTTCTCCAGTTCTTCGGAAGGATTTCCTCGGATTTTTCTGAATAATTCCTGAAATTGTGGTGATATTTTCAGCAGTAGCTGCAGTTTGCCTGGGGCCACAATCTTCCTTTGCCAGATAATCAGCCACAATGTCTTTCCGTTGGAATTTGGCGAAGAGCTTGCGAATAGTTTTCGTATCACGTCCTTTTGGAAAATTAAATCGTCTTTGAAAACCGCGTCTTGTTGCAGTAGTACTGTGTTCCAACATGTGGCATTCAAGTACGGTGGAACCGATCAGGTCTGAGCTGCAGCGCACCATTTATAGGCATTACGTACTGTGATTACGGAGCCATGTGTTAGCAGCTTTTCGAATTTTTCCGAAACTTCTGTTTAAAATTCTTTCAGAATAAATATACCGTTTTTTGCACTCTTCTATCGATTTTAGTTTTAGAGATATTTAGCTTTGAAATCAGCAACTCCTTTGCTGAACAATATCTAAGAATGGATAAAGGTAACTAGGCTAAGCAAGTACAACATGAATTCTTATAATCACAACAAAAACCAATTTAATTCAAGATAACCTTGAAGTGGACAACGAAATTAAAATGTTCATATTGTCCAACTGCAAAGAGATCAGCAGCAAATAACGCCTACACTGCCATGTCCTAGAACACCAGTTCCTCACAGCAGTTGGCAGGCTAGCGCCAGAACACGAACACAAGCTTCACCTTTAGGTTCCGAAACACCGTCCCCCTCTTTCAGGGGGGAGCAGTCTGGTGTTCCGGCTCAGCGGCTTTGAAAGTATGGAACTGGACTTTCTCTATTAGACGCAGCTTTTACACCCGTGAGTGCTGATGCCTGCCACGGAGCCGCACACCATTCTGCCCGCCAATTAGAGCTCGCGGCTGTCCCTGTCAGTTCCGCGCGCAACGACACCGGACGCACCAGGAGAACACGGAATGTGCCATAACACGATTTCCACTTCGCCCAGTGGAAGATGGATCAAAACAAGCAAACACGTGTCCCGGTTTATCCGTAGGTACTCGATCGTTTCCGAGAAAACGACGGTGAAAATTGTTATGTTACTTGATCTGCTTTTAGCTAGTAAGCAGTACAAATGAAGCAGGGTGGCTAGCGGAATGGCTTCACGCTGTTCGAAACCCGATTATTACTTTAATTTTTGTTTTGCGTTTATCTACTCATGTCTGTAGAAGATAACCACACTAAAGTTTTCCAGTGTATATTGAAATAGCGTTGTCTTTATTCTTCCGTTAATTGTATGTTTGATGAATGACTTTAAGGAATGAGAAAATTATTTAAATATTTTCGGTTAAATTCTCATAATGTATGCTGGATCATAATCAACTGCAAGCGCCAGTTTCTGATAAAGTGATAAGTTACGAGTGGTTTGTTGCGAAATTATTTACAATATGTGAAATCTTTAGCAATTTTAACGATGTTCCTTTCCTGAGTGAGATTCATACGAAGAAGCGTCACTGTGGAAAAACTGCCTTAAGAGCTATACTCGGTGTTCGGAATTTCTATGTTTCTACGATCGGTTTATCCGAGCAAATTCCGAATGCACCAAGTCTTCCTGTAGAATAAAACATAAGAACTAATATAAGAATTGATATAAGAACGAAATATAAGAATGCGAGAATTTAAAATAGGCAAACCCTGAAAATACTATACACACATACAAAATATCCAGACTGAAGCGCCTAGAACCGCTTGGCCACAATTCCGTCTCAGTTTGTGAATAGTTTCTTTGGGCCGACGTTAATGTATGCCTATATGGAGCGAAAACAATGGGTTGCTCTGAACCATCATAGTTTTCATAGGAGAACGCTGCTCAGTTTCCATGTTGAGCTGCACACATACCAACACTAAACGTTCTGAGTTGAATGTAGCCAGACAAGGGTCGGATTGTAGTCAGACTTTAAGGTTAAAAATACAGTCTCGCAAATTAGAACAGCTTTAGAAAAAAAAATTAGCCGCAATAGTACACTTTCCCTGCGAATGACTGCAGCTTTTGAAGTTTCTTGAAGCAGAGAATCTAATTATGGTTTCGACATGCTTTTGAGTTGCACTCTTTTATATGAAATATAAGACCATTCTGCTGTAGTGAGCTGAATAATGTCCATATGTTTGCCGTACGACCTTCACGCGTTGCCCCTCTGTCAACAATATCGTCCAGATGATTTACGACCTTGGGATGAGAAGTTCCGCCTTATGCAAGACACCTTTTTTTCTGTTATGTTTGACCCATCCCAAAAACTTGAAGCAGCCTGTACCAAAAATTAACTATAGAAGAAAACTATCACATCCAAAAAATCAACAGTCCAAGGAAAGACAGTATTCAATGAATACACATCACTGAGCAACAAAACCATCTTCGTCACAATAGAAGAACTATACTAATATCACCCATACCAAAACTTACCAAAACTACTCATGGAAAAATAAAAAATGTTTCTACCTCTCCCTCCCCCCCCCCCCTCTCTCTCTCTCTCTCTCTCTCTCTCTCTCTCTCTCTCTCTCTCTCTCTCTCACTGTCCCAGTACTCAACACACACACACACACACACACACACACACACACACACACACACACACACACACACCACTGACGCCAAATACAATTTAAACTCGCGCGCCTCACCCAGCCAAACACGCTACGAAACAAATGAACACCACACAGCCACAACAACACGTAATGGCAGTGATAGCTCCGCCTATGTTTTGAGAAATCTAAAAAGTGCAGTGCCAAGCGACCATAGGTCACGAAGTAAGTCTATTTACTTCGCCAACAACACAGGAGAACGCATCACAACTTCAAAACTGTAAGTTACACAGAAAAAACGTGATACAGACTTATTTCCGTTCGTAAATGCATAACAAACAGAAAAATAAATTACATTTTGCTGTTTGCAGATGACAAGTTGTATATTGTGTAGCAGAATAGCTACCAAGATAGACAATAACACCATGTAAGGTATGTTAACTAATGCGTACGTCCACTTTTCGCCAATTAAGCTACAAAGATGTTTGACACCACATAATCTTCGTTAACCAGCGATTTTAATCGACGACTAATGCTTTTGCAGATAGCAGAGTCTGCGATTTGCCTTTGAGTGTAATAGACTGTTTGCTACATGAAAAAATTCAGCACTTTGTAGGTTTGAGTGAAGTAGCTCCAACACACGAGTACGTTCGTTCATTGCAGACAGACACACAGGCCCCCATATCTAGACAGAACTGTCCTCCGCAATAGACAACGTTAGTTTAGTAAAAGCGACTGTCGCTTGATTATACACTTGTCAAACTGTGGTTACTTAAGACAGTCGGAGTGGCGGAAGCGAGTCATTGTGCTTCGGCCGAAACTGACAAACTGCGACTGTATGACCAGGGTTAAATTGCACGTCGGTGAGGGTAGTTATCGCGGTGGTGCTTCTTGGGGCAGTTTATGCAAGATTTATTTCGCTTGATTTCCATCTCTGATGCTCTCCGTGTTGAGCCTCTTCAGTGTTGAGACGATTTGCGTTATCTCCTCGTCATCGTCCGGCAAGAATACAAAAGTCAAATCAGCTGCAAATTTTCCATATCATTCACACACATGTTACTGAGACGGAGGCAGGTTTCTTCATACGACAACGGCGTTCTTATTTGAGAATAGGTATACTTCCCCACTTGTTCAAAAATGGCTCTGAGCACTATGGGACTTAACATCTACGGTCATCAGTTTCCTAGAACTACTTAAACCTAACTAACCTAAGGACATCACACAACACCCAGTCATCACGAGTCAGAGAAAATCCCTGACCCCGCCGGGAATCGAACCCGGGAACCCGGGCGTGGGAAGCGAGAACGCTACCGCACGACCACGAGCTGAGGACACTTCCTCACTACTGTATTCAGTATCCGACGGGCAAAACATCTACTGTCGTTTCGTGCAGTTTCATTTAGACAGCCCTGCTCACCTGTGTGATGAGCCTAACTTTTCTCTTCTGTGCATAATTGGTACTATAACAAAAAGTGGGTATTGGACACCCGTTCTGAGGATCCTGTTCAAACTAACTTATATAGCGGGTGGTTAAAGTTAAACTTTCCCCTATGTAACACGTTATAACACTGAAAGTAATTACCGTACTAGTACCAGATTTGGTAGCATTAATATCCAGAGTATAGGGTGCATGACTTCAATGCGACACAACGCCACCGCGCTGTTTCAAGTATGACCACCAGGTGCCGTGATTAGTCATCGTGACTCAGAGTCACACACCTGACCAGTCGCAGTGCACTTGTTGACGTGTCAACATGAGCCTGGACAAAAGGAGCAGGGCATTATTGGTGAAGCTCTATTATCAAAACAACAGTAATACTGCAGCTGCACTCCCAGAATACAGCCGGCTAAAAGGATTAACGAAGGGTCCTCTTTCTCCACCTACTGTGCGGAACATGATGAAGTTCGAATCAACTGGAAAACTGGGCGTCGCTCCGAGAAGAGGCCGAGGACCGGTTGCAACACAGATGGTTGATGAAATCGCTGTTACCATGGCAGACAACGCTGTGCGCAATTCCCGATCATCAGGCAGTGCGCGAGCTGTGTCACGACAGTTCAACATCCCGTGGTCCATTGTACAGGAGGTGCTTCAAACCATTCTCAAAGGGTATCGGTACAAGATTAACATCGTACAGTAGCATACACCACAGGGCGAACAACGACGTGTTGACTTCGCTCTCCATTTTCGATTTTCTCGCAAGGATTGGAGTTGACGAGGGCTGGCCCTGGACCATCCTATGGACAGACGAAACTCATTTTTCTCTGTTGGGTGAAGTGAACATACAGAATTGCCGAGTGTGGGGATCTTCACCTCCAGTCACTGTGCATGACGTTCCTCTGTATGGTGAACGTGTCACCGTATGGTGTGGCTTCACGGCTATGTTCTTCATTGGCCCATTCTCTTTCTTGAACAGGTTGGCGCTCAGTGACCAAAGACGTGCAGTGTGACTGGCCGGCGATACTAAGATATGCTTCGCCAGCAGGTCATACCCGCCCTACAGGAGAGACACATTGAACTCAACAGTTTTCGAGCAAGTTGGGGCTCCATCGCACATCACTCGTGAAGTTCACCTGCTTCTCGGAAACACGTTTGGAAACGATCGAATTATCAGCCGATCGTTTCCAAATGCATGGCTGATCTTACTTCCTGCGTTTTCTGGTTGTGCGGCTACCTGAAGAACTGGGTTTACCAGGGAACATTCAGACATGTGCTGATCTGAAGCGTAGCACATCGAGAGAGGTACCCAACATACCTACAGGCATGCTACGTTCTGCTGTGTAGAGGGCAATCCTGCGCTTTCAGACTCTTCTGGACACTGATGCTAGCCGTATTGAGCCCATTTTGTGACAGTAATGGTACCAGTATGCAATGGTATGATGTACCGTAGCAGCACATTGAAAGTGATTCAGTTGAACTGATTCTGCATTATTTGTCTTCCCCACTATGGTTGATGATGATGATGATGATGATGATGATGTTTGGTTTGTGGAGCGCTCAACTGCGCCCGCCTCTTCCCCATATCCTTGGTGTTAATGCTACCAAGTTTTATCCTGTACTGTAATTACTGTACGAGTAATTAGTTTCCGTGTTACAATGTGTTAAATAGGGATGTTTAATTTAACCACCCAGTAAATACACCAACGGAGAAACATTCCAACGCCAAGGAACTGTGCGAGATAAACGAAAGTTGGTAGCGACGTTTCTGCGTTTGAACGACGTCTATTTAAATTTCGTGACAGTCGCATGAGAGTGGCGCTAGTAGCGACATTATGAGGATAAAAATCAGGTATGCTTTAAATACGCTCTGTAAGTGTCGTGAGCGAGGTTAACTTAGAGGTTGGACGTAGAGTTGGTTAGTCAAGAATGCCTTTAATAAGATGAAGACAAGGTTATCAACAGCTCAGAGTTTGAACGAGGTTGTGTAATAGTGCTACCAGAAATATATGGCAAGGATGCAGTCACTGTTCATGATTGCTGGCAGCGGTTGTCACGAGAAGGTACGGTGGCAAGAAGACTGGGGTCCGGATGGCCATGTGTCAATACCAACAGGAAAGACCATAGTCTTTAGCCTGTGGTTGTGGTGCATTGTACTGCGTCTTCAGTGGCAATTCTAACCGCAATTGACACCACAATGACACAACTAACTGTTAAAAACCGGTTACTTCAAGGACAGCTCCGAAACAGACGTCCTGTAGCTTGCGTTCCACTGACCTCAAACCATCGTCATTTGCTACTTCAGTGGTGTTAAACGAGACCTAATTGGAGGGCAGAGTGGAAGTCTCTTGTATTTCCTGATGAATCCGTTTCTGCCTCGGTGCCATGGATGGCTCTGTGTTGGTTAGAAGGAAGCCAGGTGAGCATCTGCAACCTAGACACACTGGACACACACTTGGAGTTATGTTCTGGGATGCTGTTTCACATGAGAGTAACAGCACTCTTCTGATAATTCCACACACCATGACTGCAAATTTGTATGTCAATCTGATGATTCGATGTGTTGTGCTGCCATTCATGAACAGCATTCACCCTCACACCGTCGTTGTAACCCAGCATGCTGTACAGTGTGTCGTCTGTTAGCTTGGCCTGCTCGATCACCAGATTCGTCTCAAGTAGAGAGCATATGGGATATCATCGGACAACTCCAGCGTCATGCACAACCGTCACTGTATTGACCGACCAAGTGCAACGGGAGAGGAACTCCACAAACTGACATCCGGCATCTGAACAACACAAAGCATTCACGTTTGCATGCTTGCAGTCAACATCCTATCGCTGTTGCATTATTTACATATCAAAAATTCAGATTCTGGATTAACAGTTTCCGAAGTTTTCAGTGTTTACATTCTAAAGTCTATACGGAAACCATTATGGCCATATCGAGTATGGTTTGTCACTGCTGAATAATTGTCTGCTGGATGAATATTTGTAGTTACTGACGACTTTCAAACCACATACACTAACTGTTGTAAAAGCCCGCCCGGTCGGCCCTGCGGTCTAACGGACGGCTTTCCGAGCGGGAAGGAGCGCCTGGTCCCCGGCACGAATCCGCCCGGCGGATTTGTGTCGAGGTCCGGTGAGCCGGCCAGTCTGTGGATGGTTTTTAGGCGGTTTTCCATCTGCCTCGGCAAATGCGGGCTGGTTCCCCTTATTCCGCCTCAGCTTCACTATGTCGGCGATTGCTGCACAAACAAGCTCTCCACCATTACTCTACCACGCAAACATAGGGGTTACACTCGTCTGGTGTGAGACGTTCCCTGGGGGGGGGTCCACCGGGGGCCGAACCGCACAATAACCCTGGGTTCGGTGTGGGGTGGCCGAGGGGTGAAGTGGACTGAGGTAGTCGTCGTGGGGCTGTGGACCACTGCAGCTGCGGCGGGGACGGAGCCTCTCCGTCGTTTCTAGGTCCCCGGTTAACATAAAACTGTTGTAAAAGTGAATAACTGTTTTTACAGTTTTCTGCAAGCTTTCATTTTCCTTTCTCTCTAACCAGAAAGTAAGAGGCATCTCTCTCTCTCTCTCTCTCTCTCTCTCTTATATGTAATAGTATTGTCGCATACAGTAGATGACATAAAGTACATAATGACACTTTCTGCTTGACGTAGAGGCTTAAACATATTCATACTTCATGGAATTATGGGCTGAACAATGTATCTACTGATTCCTGCGTTGTATTCGAGATTGCATTCTATAGCCTATGCAGCAGGTAACTTCGTGACTGGGAACACTCAAATGCCAGGAATCCCCGATCAGGCGCGCTACGTGCTGGCAAACTGGATACAGAAAGACAAGAAGGAAGAAAATGAGGACTCGAAGCGTTAAAAGCACAGAGCTTGTTCATTGAGAGACTTGTTAAAGGCGAACATCACGTCAGGCACAAGAGGCGGAGTAACTAATGTTGCACGGAACAAGAATATTAGCTACCGCACATGTAGAGCAATGTTAGACTGGACGGATATACGAGAGCGGAGCGCAGCCACATCACAAGCGTACAGTACATTAAATGTATTCGCAATTGCGAATATGGGCCACCATAAGCTGTAGAAAGGAATGACAACAATGAAAATTTGTGCCGGACCTGCACTCGAACCCGTATTTCATCCTTATCGCAAGCGGTACTCTTTCTTTCTTTTTGGGATAGTGGGTAGGTGGGGGCTCAGGGGGCAAAGTGGGCAGGGGTCGAAACCCGATGCCTGGCCACAGTGTCCCCCTCACCAACAACGAGCCTGTGGTGCTTAGGGATGTGGGAGACACAGGAATCAACAGAAGTGACAGTCGGTGTTGTTATTTATTTGCATTTTGTTTTTCTAATATTCACTATTATTATGAAATTCTTTGAACATACATCAGCGACAGAGAAAAAAAATATAAGTGCTGGGTAAAGGAAGAGAAAAGAAAAAGAAATAAAATCCGCCCAATCTACGACGCGCACTCCCATCCGCGGAAGTCAGAAGTAGAATCGATCATAGGCGGCTTAAAGAACTCTGACACCGCCGGTGGGAGGGGGGGGGGGGGAGAGGGGAGGTAGGGTAGAGTAGGGGTAGGGGTTGGAGTAGGAGTAGGAGTAGGTACCTCTTATGTAAGAGAGTTGATGGGGAATCTTTCTTGTCAGCGAAACCTCAGTTTTTTGTAGAGCATTTAGCGGGCAAGTTTGGGGAGATGGAAGGCTTGTCCAAAATGTGGTCAGGATCGGTCTTGATCAAAACGGCATCCTCTGCTCAGTCATAGGCATTACTCGACTGTGACAAGTTGGAGGATGTATCTGTTTCCATCACACCCCATAAGAGCTCAAATATGGTCCAGTGTATCATATTTCACAGGGACTTTCTTTTGCAGTCTGACGATAAGCTGCGTGCCAATTTAATGTGGCGAGGTGTCGATTTCGTCCAGTGCTTCCACCAGGGTCCGAGTGATGATCAGGTTGTCACCGGGGCCTTCATTGTGGCCTTCGAGGGTGACACATTATCGAGAAGGTCAACGTGATGGTCTACCGCTGTGACGTAAAGCCATATATCCCTCCCCCGATGCGGTGCTTTAAGTGCTGGAAGGTCGGCCACATGTCTTCCTGCTGTACTTCCAGCATCACCTGTCGGGATTATGGACATCCTTCACATCCCAATACTCCCTGTGCCCCGCCTCCCATCTGTGTAAACTGCGGAGAACATCATTTTCCTTGCTCGCCAGACTGCAGAATGCTCCATAAAGAAAGAAAAATAATGGAATACAAGACCCTGGACAGATTGAACTACAGAGAGACTAAGAGAAGATATGAGGGGCTACATCCTGTGCATATGACGTCAACCTACGCCGCCGCTACAACAACAGTTTTACCATCTTCCCATCTGCTGCGTACAGTTGGCTCTCAGAACCGTCAGACTCCACCTGCCCCATTAATGGTTGGGGGCACTTCCCTCCCTGTTGCTCCTGCACAACCTACTTTAGGAGCAACACCTCCCAAGTATCTGGGCTGTCAGTCCCTACTTCTCAGTCGGAGAAGCGAAAGTCTTCTTCGGCTCCTCTTGGCAGAAAGGGATCCCTTGGGTCACTCACTTCCCAGGTTCCTACCAGTCGCAAAGCTGACACCTGCTTGTGGCTGAAGCAACCACAAGTAGCTGGTTGTAGGACTTCACGATCCACCTCAGTCCCTGCGACTGAATCAGTGGAGCTCTCCCACCCGGACAAAAAAATCTAAGGAGCAGCGAGAGAAACCTAAAAAGAAAAAGATACCCCAAGAACCAAGGCGCTGCAGTGGCACTCACACACCACCACTACCTACAAGCTCTGTGTCTGAGGATGAGGTGGAGATTCTGGTGTCCGCTGAGGACCTAGATCTCGCTGGGCCCTCAGACACAATGGATGTCGATTGCACAGGTACTCACCTGGAGGCAGCTGATGACCCTGAGGCGTAGACTGCCTCATTGAGTGCTTCATGCCTTCCCATTTTCACGATCACGTAATCCTCCAGGGGATTTGCGGCGGTTTTTTCCACCACCTGGATGAGCTATGGCAACTGTTAAGCTCTACACCTGCTTTCTGCATTGCCTTCCAGGAAACCCGTTTTTTCAGCAATGTTAACCCCTACCATCCGAAGCTATAAGGGATATTACAGGAACCGTAGCGACTATAATAGCGTGTCAGGTGTTGTCGTCTATGTCCTGAACTCAGTATATAGTGAACTTGTGCCCTCCGGAATCTGTGGCTGTCAGGATAAGGACGACATAGGAAATAACTGTCTGCAATGTATATCTTCCTCCAGATAGTGCAGTACCCCTTAAAGTATTGGCTGTACCGATTGCTCAACTCCCTAAACCTTTCCTACTTTTGCAAGATTTTAATGCGCATAACCCTTTGTGCGGCAGTAGGGCAATGCTTACTGGCGAAGGTAGGGACGTCGAGAACTTACTGTCACAACTGGACCACTGCCTCTTAAATACACATGTCCCCACACATTTCAGTATGGTACATGGCACATATTCGGCCACTGACCTCTCGCTTTGCAGTCCTGGCCTTCTCCCATCTATCCACTGAAGAGCACATCACTACCTGTGCGGTAGTGACCGCTTCCCCATCTTCCCGTCAGTCCCCCAGCGTCATGCCCACGAACGCCTACTCAGACAAACAAGCCGGACTAGAAAGCCTTCACTTCTGCTGTCACCGCTGAATCTCCCCCACATGATGCCATCAATTTCGTCGTTGAGCAGGTCACTACAACGACCGTTTCTGGGGCGGAAAACGCGATGCCTCGTTATTTATGGTGCCCCCGACGTAAGACAGTCCCTTGGTGGTCGCCGGAATCCGCTGAGGCCATTAAAAAACGTCGGCGATCTCTACAGCGACATCAGTGGCACTCTTCCCCAGAGCACCCAATAACCTTTAAGCGGCTCCATGCCTGCTTTCGCCAGCTTATAAAACGACGGAAGCAGGAATGTTGGGAGAGATACATGTCGTCCATTGGGTTCCATACGTCACCTTCCCAAGTCTGGGCGAAGATCAGCCGTCTTTTTGGAAACCAGACCCCAACAGGTGTCCCTCGCGTTAACATCAATGGCTTGCTCTCTACCGACGCAAACGCGATTGCCGAGCACTTTGCAGAGCACTATGTTCACGCCTCAAACAGCGGATGCAAAGGAAATTCCTCTCCTTCACTACACGCCACAGTGAACCCTATAACCCCCATATACAGAGTGGGAGCTAATCAGCGCCCTTGCACGTTTTCCTGACAAAGCTCCTGGGCTGGATTGGATCCAAAGTCAGATTATTAAGCATCTCTCGTCTGATTACAAGCGCTATCTCCTCGTCATCTTCAGCCAGATATGGTGCGATAGCATCTTTCCATCGCAAAAGCGGGAGAGCACCATCATTCTGGTGCTGAAACTCCCTGTCGCCCCGTACTTTCCGTGTCCAAGTCGGTGCCTCCCATAGTTTCCCCCGTATTCAGAAGAATGGCGTTTTCAGGGCTTCGTATTGAGTGTATCTCTATTTTTAGTGGCTATTAACTGTCCAGCAACAACTGTAGTGCTCCTCCAGTACTGGTGTTGCTCAGCGGCGTCTACAGGGAGCCATTCATAAGGCGCAGTCATGGGCTCTAGCCCATGGCTTCCAGTTTTCAGCTGCAAAGCCGTGTGTCGTGCATTTCTGTCGGCGTCGCACCGTTCATCCAGAACCAGAACTTTATCTTAATGACGATCCACTCACTGTAGTCGAGACATTTCGATTCTTAGCACTGGTTTTCGACGCCCAATTGACTTGACTACCTCACCTTCGTCAGCTTAAGCGGAAGTGCTGCACCTCAATTCCCTCCGCTACCTGAGAAACACCAACTAGGGTGCAGATGGTTCTACGCTGCCGCAGCTCTACAGAGCCCTTATTCAATCCCGCCTTGAATATCGGAGTCTGGTTTACGGTTCGGCGTCCCCCTCAGCGTTGCGTTTACTCGACCCAGTGCACCATTGTGGCGTTCGCCTAGCGAAAGGAGCTTTCAGAACGAGTCCGGTGACCAGTATTCTGGTGGAGTTCGGAGTCTCTCCATTGAAGGTTAGGTGTGCTCAACTACTCGCCAGTTACGTTGCACACTTACGTAGTTATCCCGAACATCCGAATTACTGTCTCTTTTTCCCAACCACTGTGGTTCATCTCCCTCATCGGCGGCCCAGGTCAGATCTACCGATTGCGGTTCGCGTCCGGTCCCTTCTTTCTGAACTGGACATCTTCCCGTTACCACCTCTCCTCTAGGTGTACACCTCCATGGTTCACACCTAGGCCACATGTTCTTCTGGACCTTTCGCATGGCCCTAAATACTCCGTAAACCCTGCGGCTCTCCTTTATTACTTCCTCTCGATTCTCGACATGAACCGCGGGCATGAAGTGGTTTACACCGACGGCTCGATGGCTGATGGTCGCGTAGGCTTAGCGTATGTTAGTGGAGGACATATTGAAAAGCCCTCCTTGCTATATGGGTGCAGTGTTTTCACTGCAGTCAAAACCCACTTGACGTGAATAGTTACCAGCCCATTAGCCTCACCAACTTTTTTTGTAAGCTGTTGGAACGTATGGTGTGTCGGCAGTTGGGTTGGGTCCTGGAGCCCCATGGCCTATTGGCTCCATGTCAGGGCGGTTTCCACCAGGGTCGCTGTACCACTGATAATCTTGGGTCCCTTGAGTCTGCCATCCGAACAGCCTTTTCCAGACCAGCGTTTGGTTGCCGCCTTTTTTGACTTACGTAAAGCATACTACACGACTTGGCGACATCATATCCTTGAACATTGTATGAGTGGGATCTCTGGGCCCACTCCTCATTTTTATCCAAAACTCCCTGTCGCCCCGTACTTTCCGTGTCCAAGTCGGTGCCTCCCATAGTTTCCCCCGTATTCAGGAGAATGGCGTTTTCAGGGCTTCGTATTGAGTGTGTCTCTATTTTTAGTGGCTATTAACTGTCTAGCAACAACTGTAGGGCCGTCGGTCTCACGTTCTCTGTATGCGGATGACTTCTGTATTTCGTAGTGCTCCTCCAGTACTGGTGTTGCTCAGCGGCGTCTACAGGGAGCCATTCATAAGGCGCAGTCATGGGCTCTAGCTCATGGCTTCCAGTTTTCAGCTGCAAAGCCGTGTGTCGTGCATTTCTGTCGGCGTCGCACCGTTCATCCAGAACCAGAACTTTATCTTAATGACGATCCACTCACTGTAGTCGAGACATTTCGATTCTTAGGACTGGTTTTTCGACGCCCAATTGACTTGACTACCTCACCTTCGTCAGCTTAAGCGTAAGTGCTGGCAGCACCTCAATTCCCTCCGCTACCTGAGAAACACCAACTAGGGTGGAGATGGCTCTACGCTGCCGCAGCTCTACAGAGCCCTTATTCAATCCCGCCTTGAATATCGGAGTCTGGTTTACGGTTCGGCGTCCCCCTCAGCGTTGCGTTTACTCGACCCAGTGCACCATTGTGGCGTTCGCCTAGCGAAAGGAGCTTTCAGAACGAGTCCGGTGACCAGTATTCTGGTGGAGTCCGGAGTCTCTCCATTGAAGGTTAGGTGTGCTCAACTGCTCGCCAGTTACGTTGCACACTTACGTAGTTATCCCGAACATCCGAATTACTGTCTCTTTTTCCCAACCACTGTGGTTCATCTCCCTCATCGGCGGCCCAGGTCAGATCTACCGATTGCGGTTCGCGTCCGGTCCCTTCTTTCTGAACTGGACATCTTCCCGTTACCACCTCTCCTCTAGGTGTACACCTCCATGGTTCACACCTAGGCCACATGTTCTTCTGGACCTTTCGCATGGCCCTAAATACCCCGTAAACCCTGCGGCTCTCCTTTATTACTACCTCTCGATTCTCGACATGAACCGCGGGCATGAAGTGGTTTACACCGACGGTTCGATGGCTGATGATCGCGTAGGCTTAGCGTATGTTAGTGGAGGACATATTGAAAAGCCCTCCTTGCTATATGGGTGCAGTGTTTTCACTGCAGAACTGGCTGACGTATCTCGTGCTCTTGATCGCATTGGCTTATCCCCTGGCGAGTCATTTCTAATGTTTAATGGTTCCTTGAGTTGCCTACAAGTTATCGACCAGTGCTACCCTCGTCATCCCTTTGTAGCGACTATCCAGGAGTCCATCTGTGCCCTGGAACGGTCCCGTCGTCCAGTGGTGTTTGTGTGGACCCCAGGACACGTCGGAATCCCAGGCAACGAACTTGTTGACAGCCTGGCCAAACAGGCTACACGGAAACCGCTTCTAGAGATGGGTATCTCCGAAACTGAGCTGCGTTCTGTCTTACGCCACAGGGTTTCTCGGCTTTTGGAGACGGAATGGCATAACAGAACGCACAACAAACTGCATGTCATTGAGGAGACTACGAATGTGTGGAAGTCTTCCATGCGGTCCTCTCACAGGGAATCAGTTGTCCTCTGCCGGCTCCGCATTGGCCACACGTGGCTGACGCATGGTTACGTTCTCCGTCGCGAGGCCCCACCTCTGTGTCGCTGTGACTTACAAATGACGGACGTCCACCTCTTGCTGGACTGCCCCCTTTTCGCCGCTCTGTGGCAGACTTTTAACTTTCCCAGCACCCTATATTCGTTGTTGAGCGACAATGCCTCAACAGCTGCTTTAGTATTACGTTTTATTCGTGAGTGTGGGTTTTATCATTTGATCTAAGTTCTAGCGCATGTCCTTTGTCCCTCTGTGTCCTCCACCGAGTGCTTTTAGGGCGGAGGTTGCAATGTGTTGCTGGCTTCTCCTTTTTATTCTCATGGTCTGCCAGCCATGGTAATCTACTCTCTTGTTTTGATCTCTTCTACATGTTTCTTGCACCTCTCTGTTGTTTTCTTGTCCGATTTTGTCCATTTTGGTGTTTGTAGCCCTTCTGTCATTCATATGGTTTTCTCCTTTTTTCCACCTTTGTTTTGTATGTCTCGATTATTTTACGCCCACCCTTATGGAATTATTTTAATGGGAACGAGGGACCAATGAACTAGCAGTTTGGTCCCTCCTTCCCTCTTTTAAACCAACCAACCAACGTGATTTTTGTAGGAGATAGACTAAACTGATTTTCTGTAAGTCAATATTTATACAATCTAAAATCTCAAATCAAAAATACCTTCTGCCGTCTACATTTCCAAGCGACTAGTTTCGGCGTTTCAGTAGGCCATCTTCAGTAAGAATCCAAACTCATTTACAGTCGAAAGAGGACCAGCATAGTCACAGGTATCCGTAGACTTTTTTTCAGTTGTTAAAAAAGAAGTCTACCGATACTGTATACTGGCCCCTATCTCGATTGTACATGAGTTTGGATTCTTCCTACTCTTCGATCAGGGGGCCTGAAGACGGGACAGTGAAACTCCGAAACTGGTCTGAAAAATAAAACAAAATTGGAAATATAGACGGCTGAAGAAGTTTTTAATTTGACATTTTAAAGTGATTTTCTTTCGTAGCGGGTAGCAGATTTCGACGTGTCGTTAACCCCAAATTTCTTCCCTCCCTCCCTCCCTCCCTCCCTCCCTCACTCACTCACTCACTCACTCACTCACTCACTCACTCACTCACTCACTCACTCACTCACTCACTCACTCCCTCCATCCCTTCCATCTTAGATGTTAAAACGTCAAATGCCAACTGCTTTATATTGGAATACAGTCGCACATTGCCGATCAACTATCAACTATAATTGGAAACCCAAGCTGAATCAGCTTGCTGGTTAGTTGGAGTGGATTCATTGAGAGTGAAGTCACGACATGCACCAGACCTATTAGGCAGAAGGCGTTCCCCGATTACTGTTCGGTTAGAAATTTCGCGTAATAAGGATACGAGCAAAATGTCTGCAATCTATTCTGTTGGAGCAAAAGCTCCAGACGCTCTCTGCATTACCTATAGGGTGGTCATAACTTCAGTTCTTGAGAGTGCTCCCATGAAAAACGAGTGAACGTAGGACAGTGAAACTTTGTGGAAGGATGTGTAAGGGCATGCGGAAAACACCAATAAACCTCATTTATGGATTCTTCCGTTACTTCTTCCACAAGGGACACTAGTTCTTAGTTAACAAAACATTTAAAGCAAAGATACAATGCATTTGCTTAGTGTGTTGTGAATCAAGCTTGTTTCATGAAGTTGAAATTACAATTTACACAATGGACATTGTTAAGCACAATAAATAATTAAACTAGCCGATGTTACATAACAACCACCTAACCGGTAATATTTGTTAACCTAAGAACTACTGTCCCTTGCAGGTGCTAGTTAGTTGTTTCTCAAAATTGGCCCAATAAGACGAAACTACTTTGAAATAAACAAAAATCAGTGTAACAAAAACAGTCTACTTGTTATTCAAACTTAAATTAAAGAAAGACGAATAAACCATTAAAAGAAACACATTTTAATTTCCACATGAGAGGGTAACAATTATTAATTGCGTTCCATGTTGCGAACGTTGCTCAGTGTGACGACCATCTGCACTGGAACAGCACTAGGTACACCCTTTAACAACTGCTCGCAGCACTTTTCGGACGGCGGACCATGGAATGCTCAGCTGTCGTGACCCAGCTGGTGCACTACTTGAAGATGGTGAACTGCATCCAGCATTCTCAGGCACGGCAACAGTAACTTCTTCAACAATCTATGTCGCAATTGGCCGTCGACCTCTCTCAGCAGCGCCGGCCGGGGTGGCCGAGCGGTTCTAGGCACTGCAGTCCGGAACCGCGCGACCGCCACGGTCGCAGGTTCGAATCCTGCCTCGGGCGTGGATGTGTGTGTTGTCCTTAGGTTAGTTAGGTTTAAGAAGTTCTAAGTTCTAGGGGACTGATGACCTCAGATGTTAAGTCCCATAGTGCTCAGAGCCATTTGAGCAATTTGTGTGTGTGTGTGTGTGTGTGTGTGTGTGTGTGTGTGTGTGTGTGTGTGTGATATGACACGACACGATATTAACTGCGCGTGACGGCACGATGGTGGACGTAAGTGCAGAGTAATGTCAGTCTTGAAGCCGCTATAGGGGTTCAGTAGCCACATCTACTCCGGCGACTGGATCAAAGAAACGAAGAAAGTGAGCGGACTGTACATGTGCGCCTATAAAGGTTTACCTGCTGCCTGTTGCGCGAGCGTACACGGTTCAGGTAACTTGACAATTCATCATCTCATTGATTTAGCTATACTGGGTTTAGTTATGACAAGCCAAGACTATCTGAGCGTGTAAAAATACGCTGTGTATACTTTGAAGGTTGACTGATGAAAGAAGAAGCACATTCAAATGTCGATTTGTTGGCAGACTTTTAGGTTGCTCCTAAAGAATGACATGATTATTTACGAATGGTGTATTGTAGTTGATGCTTATTTAGCTAGTTTCACCACTGATGGAGAAGGAAGATTGTGTTGTAACTCCATCCATCTAATCGCATCGAAGGCTATCCACAACCTTATGATATCTTGCAACCGGAAGAAATTTTGAAGACATAAAAAATTTTCTGTAATAACATCACCTAAAACTGTCAGCAATATTACATCTGAAACATGTGGCCAGTTATAAAAACTTCTATGAAAGAATTATCTCAAGGTACACATATCAAAAAAGTTTTGCATCATCTCGGTTTCGAGAGCTTTCTATTGCTCATTAAAATCACACATTGACTGTTGCACCACCATACAGTAAGACCTTCAGATCTGGTGGTCGAGATTGCTGTACACACCGGTACCTCTAATACCCAGTAGCACGTTCTCTTTCATTTATGCATGCCTGTATTCCTTGTGGCATACTATTCACACGTTCATCAAGGCACTGTTGGTCCAGATTGTTCCACTCCGCCGGCCGCGGTGGTCTCGCGGTTCTAGGCGCGCAGTCCGGAACCGTTCGACTGCTACGGTCGCAGGTTCGAGTCCTGCCTCGGGCATGGATGTGTGTGATGTCCGTAGGTTAGTTAGGTTTAAGTAGTTCTAAGTTCTAGGGGACTGATGACCACAGCAGTTGAGTCCCATAGTGCTCAGAGCCATTTGAACCATTTTGTTCCACTCCTCGACGGCCATTCGGCGTAGATACCTCAGAGTGGTTGGTGGGTCATGTCGTTCATAAACAGCCATTATCAATCTATCCCAGCCATGTTCGATACGGTCCACATCTGGAGAACCTGCTCGCCACTCTAGTCGAGCGATGTCGATATCCTGAAGGAAGTCATTCACAAGATGTGCTCGATGGGCGGTGCGAATTGTCATCCTTGAAGACGAATGCCTAGCCAATATGCTGCAGATATGGTTGCACTATCGGTCAGAGGATGGCATTCACGCATCGTACAGTCGTTACGGCGCCTTCCATGCCGCACATAATGCCACCCCTAAACAGCAGGGAACCTCCACCATGTTGCACTAGCTGGACAGTGTGTCTAAGGCGTTCAGCCTCATCGGGTTGCCTACAAACACATCTCCCATGATTGTCTGGTTGAAGGCATATGCGACAATCATAGGTGAAACGAGCGTGATGCCAATCCTGAGCGGTCCATTCGGCATGTTGTTGGGCACATTTCTACCGCGCAGCATGGTGTCGTGGTTGCAAAGATGGATCTCACCATGGACGTCGGGAGTGAAGTTGCGCAACATGCACCCTATTGCGCACGGTTTGAGCCGTAACACGACGTCTTGTAGCTGCACGAAAATCATTATTCAACATGGAGACGTTGCTGTCAAGGTTTCTCCGAGCCATAATCCATAGGTAGCGGTCATCCATTGTAGTAGCCCTTGGCCAGCCAGAGGGAGGAATGTCGACGACAGTTCCTGTCTCTCTGTATCTCCTCCATGTCCGTACAACATCGCTTTGGTTCACTCCGAGACGCCTGGGCACTTCCCTCGTTGGGGGCCCTTCCAGCCACAAAGTAGCAATGCGGACGCTATCAAATGGTTCAAATGGCTCTGAGCACTATGGGACTTAACATCTGAGGTCATCAGTCCCCTAGAACGTAGAACTACACCTAACTAACCTAAGGACATCACACTCATCCACGCCCGAGGCAGGATTCGAACCTGCGACCGTAGCAGTCGCGCGGTTCCAGACTGAAGCGCCTAGAACCGCTCGGCCACAACAGCCGGCGCGGACGCTATCGAACCGCGGTATTGACCGTGTAGGCATGGCTGAACTACAGACAACAAGAGCCGTGTACCTGCTTCCTGGTGGAATGACTGGAACCGATCGGCTGTCGGACCCCTCCGTCTAATTGGTGCTGCTCATGCATGGTCGTTTACATCTTTGGGCGGCTTTATTGACGTGTATGAACAGTCTAAGGGACTGTGTCTGTGATACAGTATCCACAGTCAACGTCTATCTTCCAGAGTTCTGGAAACTAGGGTGATGCAAAACTTTTTTTGATGTGTGTATAATTCTAGTTTTCCCTTTTAGAAGTTTTATTAGTTTCTTAACACTAATTACAATTGACAATCAAAAAAAATGTTACAATCAATAATTACTTTCTGCATCCAGTGTCCTTTGCCACGTATGTAGTTCTCGTATTTTCATTGCAATATTTTTCTTGATTACATCGAAGCAATTTTCAGTATCGTCTGACCACTTAAAACGTTCCCTTCTCGACAGAACAACTTCCCTTCCTAAGGAGGTTTCATCTAACAATGACGACCTTTATCCTGGCATGGTCATCTACACTGAAACATAACTAAGTTTTTGTTCTATCTGAATTTTCATCTTTAACAGATATTTATAATTAGCAACTATCCACAGCGCTGTCAGTTTCATCAGTGACTGTTGTTCCACGTTCCTATAACAGAGTTTCTGTTTGCTTTTTAGTTTCCGCGAAAACGAGAGCTTTCGAAGAAGGTGACAAAACTTTTTGAAAAAATTGAATTTTGTTTTACCGTGGTGCTGTCGATAGGAAGCACATGAAAATTCTTCATTCGAGTGTAAGTGGATCTGAATATTACAGTTACAGAGGCACACTCAGCATAGGTCAGCTAGCAACAGTGGATGAAAATTGTCAATTTATCATGTACTATTTTGGTACAAACGGCAAACTTTCAATGATTATATTCTTCAGGCTGCAAACAGTTTGCAAACATTTCAAACACAGTGTCACAAAAACTTGTATCCGTCAAATTTTTGTGTGTTCGTAGTAGATTTTGACTTTCCTTTAAGAGTCGAAATAACGAATACTCAGTTCAGTTGCGTAGAACGGTGATAAAAGTTTGTCGTGAATCAAGATCAAGATGTTTAGTTGAAAATGTGTTTGTCATCTTGGGAGCAAGATTTAGAATATTTCACTCAAAAATCATTAGGAACAAAAAGTCGTTGCTAAATCAATCTGATTTTAATGCTGTCTTTTTTAATACAGTCACTAAGAGTTTCTCAGTTGCCCTCTGAATGTTTCCATCCCAAAAATTTTGAAGATGAAGCTATTACAATAATAACTGTTACAAGCATTAAAACCCTGGACCGAAAGAGCCCAGAATATACTACTAATACTGCCAAACAAATAAGAAAATACTTACTGAAGTCTAAATGAAAGTATATTTCCGTGGAAAAATAACTTCGTTGACACAACTTATCGTAATTTTTATATGTGTATTGGGCGATCCAAAATACATCTATATATACCGTGGCAAGTAAATGCACGCATTTATTTAAATACATAAATCATGAATACAGAATTACTCTATTTCCTTCCCCAGTATGTGTCCTCATCACTTTGGATATTTGAAGCAGAACTTTGGGAAATGCCTTTATGATTCAAGAAACTCAACAGCTTGAAGTATCCTACTTTCGCTTCATACGGATCAGGTGAACCCCTTCCTGATTCCCAAAAATCAGTTACCTTTTTAAAATTCTATCTCTAATTGCTTGTAATATTGTGTGTTTTGGAAACTATAGTCTGTTGGTTGGTAGAAGGCTCTGTTTCCTTCTGTTTTCGTAAATATGCTGGATAAGTGACTTTTTTATTCTCGAAATATTGAAAATTTTTGTGATTATCCTGGCGCACGCAAGGCTCATTGCAGCAGAGTCCAAATATTTCTCTGTGCGTTCATTGTGCATTCATGACAGCTGAGACCTGCGCAGGTGTATCGAATGACTTGATATAATCGCTCTGATAACTATACTGTATATATGTAGTCTCGTCATACACACATTTCGATTTGACTGCAGACGCTCTTCTACCGAGGTAAACCTGTCTGATATAACTGAGTATGCGTAGGGGCTTTCGAATAAACCGTTGTTTCCAAAATAAACATTGTTTTAAACAATTATCGAAAGGAATCTCCTAAAAATGAAGGAATGGGCCTTGGAGAGCGTGAAATGGCTCCTTAAAACATATGAACGACGATTGTTGCCCTTGAAAGTGATTTATTTCTTGAATAACAAAGATGTCCCACTAAACTTGTATTCAGATATGGGAAGTGATGTGGAGAACAGTGAAAATGACACAAGAAAGATCAAATAACTTCATATAGCGATTTTGTATGTGACTACACTTGCTTCTACCCGTTTGTTTCTACCCATCTTAGCTTGTGATAGTTGCATTGATTTTCGTTATGGCGCCATCTGACACCATCATTAGGCAAAAATGATGTCATCTGAATTGTTTATATTCAGAGCAGACATGAGGTTTTCTTTTTTCATTTGGATACAGATAACCATCAAGCCATACATGGAAAATCTAAACTAATGTATTGCACAAAGTAATTCAGATGTTAAATACGACAAATGTTGGCATGCAACCGCACACGCTGTAATAATCGAATGGGTTCTTGCAATGGCTGAAGACAGCCGATGACCAGCCGTCAGCTTGGCCCGACAGGTAAATTAATACAGAGTTGTAGTAACACTTGGGAGTTGCCGGCTTTATATGCAAAGCAACCAGTCAGCCACGAGACCTCAAAGCGCAGCTGGCACGTGAGGATACCATACGGACGCCTCTAAGTATTCAAACAACGATGCAGACGGCCTTGTGGAAGACGACTTGTGCTGGTGGATCCCCGGACAGTGCATGCTTATCCGTGTGCTACTCTCGTTCGTGCAGTTTACCCCGTTGCGTTTACGTTCGTTGCGTTTAACCCGTGCAAAATCAGACGACCAGTTAATCAAAGGCGAACATCAAACCACTAAGGTTATGTCTAGAAATCCCTTGACCCTAATTACGGCATTCCTATAATGCACCCATTTACATTCGAAGTAAAATATTCTCTTACTACACGTGATATCCGCTATAGCTGCGTGGAGTGGCCGCGCGCTTAAAGGGCGCCATGTCACGGATTGCGCGGCCCCTCACTCCGGAGGTTCAAGTCCTCCCTCGGGCATGGGTGTGTGTGTTGTTCTTAGCATAAGTTAATTAAAATTAGTTCAAAGTAGTGTGTAAGTCTATGGACCGATGACATCAGCAGTTTGGTCCCTTAGGAATTCACATACGTTTCAACATATCTGCTATGTTCACCCCAGCATAAGACGTCATCTTCTAAACCAACCTCTCTTAAAGCAGGTAAGCTGATCCACAACATATATTTTTTTAATCATTGAGGAAGAAAAGGAGGAGATTAGTTTAAATGGCTCTGAGCACTATGGGACAACGTCTGTGGTCATCAGTCCCCCCTAGAACTTAGAACTACATAAACCTAACTAACCTAAAGACATCACACACATCTATACCCGAGGCAGGATTCGAACCTGCGACCGTAGCGGTCATGCGGTTCCAGACTGAAGCGCCTAGAATCGCATGGCCACACCGGCTGGCGATGAGATTAGTGTTTAACGTACTGTCGACAACGAGGTCATCAGAGACGGAGCGCAAGATCGGATTAGGAATGGGTGGAGAAAGAAGGGGGCCGTGTTCTTTCGAAAGTAACATCCCGGCATTTGTCTTAAGCAATCTAGAGACATCACGGAAAACCTAAATCCCCGGGCGCGGTTCTGAACCGTCGTCCTCTCGAATGCAAGTCCAGTGTATTAATCATTGAGTTCTCAGAAAAAGTACTCGGTGCATCAGCTACTCAAGTAACTCCTAATTGAAGCCAGCAAAGCCGACCTCTGTGGCCGAGCGGTTCTAGGCGCTTCAGTCCGGAACCACCCTGCTGCTACTGTCGCAGGTTCGAATCCTGCCTCGGGCATGGATGTGTGTGATGTCCTTAAGTTAGTTAGGTTTAAGTAGTTCTAAGTCTAGGGGACTGATCACCTTAGATGTTAAGTCCCGTAGTGCTTAGAGCCATATCAAGCCAGCTAGGAGTACTACGTCATTGTAAGCAGTAATTAACGCTTGCAACAGGTCAGCAACTTGCGACCATAGAAACAGAACGCCCTGCGACACGCCTCATGACCTGAATCGCCACTTTATCGAACTAAAGCGACCGCGTCTTGTCAGTTTAGCACTATAAAATATTGAAGTACATGACATTCTGTTAATACTTCAACGCATACACATCAGATTTAATGTGATTGTGTCTTACTATTTCCTACATGGGATATAAAAAAATAAGGAAACACCGTGAAAAATGCATCTTGAACGTAAACGCAGATGCTAGCTAAGCCTGCAGGTTGCACTGTAGTATTTGACCACTAACGGCGCCTGGGCTATGTCCTCAAAATGTTGCAAGTGTCAGTCGTGGTCAGAACTGGTACTCTATGTAATTTCGAGTGCACCATGTCGGAGCTAAGTGATTCCGAACTGGGGCAAATTGTTGGTGCTCGTGTGGTGTGTGCTTCCGTAAAGTGTTTGGTGTTTCAAAAGGCACCGTATCGAATATTTACCCCGCATGTAGGAAAAGCGGAATAATATCATCCGCTAACTAACAACGCAGATGAAAGTGTGTTTAGAGCGATCGAGTCAGACGATTATTGAACAGAGTTATGACGAAAAATAAGGGGACGACCACTGCAAAAGTCACTCCAGAACTGAATGTCGTGTTCGCCAACCATGTCAGCACCAAAACATAGCGAACGGAGCTCCAGAAGCTGGGAGTTACAAGTCGAACTGGAATTGCAGAACCACCAATCGGCGATGCAAATGCCTGCAACAGGAAAACAAGGAGCCGACGTATTGAAACATGGATTATGTAGAAATGGAAGGATGTTATTTGGTCGGATGCGTGTTGTTTCGCGGTTTCCAATTTCTGGCTGAATTAACGTCCGAAAAGTGAAACATGGTGGTCGGGGATGGGATTGGACGGGAGCATTGTGTTCAGTGGTGATATGGGCAGCCATATCGTCGTATTTCACACGTCCGATGGTTGCTCTGCTACACGGCATTACTGCAAAGTATTATGTGACTATTTCGGCTGATCTCCATCCCATGGTACAGTGTTTGTTCCCAAATGATAATGCTGTGTTCAATGACGACAGGGCCCCTATTCACACAGCTCGAATCGTCCAGGACTGGTTTTGTGAGCGCGAGGATGAAGTGTCGCGTCTCGCCTGGCCACTGCAATCACTAAAATGAAATGTAAATGTCGTGTGACCAGGGCCTACCGTCGGGTAGAACGTTCGCCGGGTGCAAGTCTTTCGATTTGACACCACTTCGGTGACTTGAGCTTCGATGGGGATGAAATGATGATGATTAGGACAAAACAACACCCAGTCCCTGAACGGAGAAAATCTCCGACCCAGCCGGGAATCGAACCCGGACCCTTAGGATCGACATTCTGAGCCGGCCGCGGTGGTCTCGCGGTTCTAGGCGCGCAGTCCGGATCCGTGCGACTGCTACGGTCGCAGGTTCGAATCCTGCCTCGGGCATGGATGTGTGTGATGTCCTTAGGTTAGTTAGGTTTAAGTAGTTCTAAGTTCTGATGACCACAGCAGTTGAGTCCCATACTGCTCAGAGCCATTTGAACCATTTTTTGATAGACATTCTGTCCCGCTGACCACTTTTTTGTTGTTGATCGTTGTGTTTGTTCGTTGCGGACGTCACATGACATCCGGTTCGTTCGTTTGTTGATCCTTCAACTCAGTTTTTTATTACAGAGGCCAACCAGCTCTCTGGCCGAACACGCTGAACCACTCAGCTACCGGGGGCGGACACCGCAGTGACTGCCCCTGTATTATTAAGGCTTTGTGGACTACTTTGGAGAGAACGGCGCGTCATCGCTATCCACATTCATCATCGTTACCTGAACTTACAAACTATTTTAGAAGAATAATGGTATAGGATTCCCTTGAAAAACCATACATGACTTGTATTTATCAGTTACGAAGCTGTTTGATGCTTACAGTTTTTCCGCTCGGTAATGTTTCCATATTTTTGTCCACCCGCTGATGTCAATAGGAAAAATGGAAAAAAACTGCTCACCAGCCGATCACGATCAGTTGCACGATAGTGCAGTGGAACCAAGCTGGTACAAAACCTGTTCGTATGTTACCCACAACTCTACTACACATTCTTCTAAAATTGAGTACTTTCGACAGATACCAACAGAGAAAAACATGAAAACTTCGTGGCAAGTTAAAACTTTATGCTGGATCTTTGCCTTTTGAGAGCAAGATCTCTACCGACCGATTTCGAAACACTTAAAGTTCCATCATCTTGTGTGAACAGTAATAATGAAAATACTGTGTTACAAGACAATGGGGCGGATCCTCAAGTTTTCTTTAAAAATTATTGCGTAGTTTTCTTGTTAGCGTTTCCGGCCCTGCGGCACGTGAGAACTGTTTTCATGAAATTTATGTAAGTAATGCCACACAATGTGTTTTCTCTTGCCGTCTCTATTGCATCTTATATACTTTATGATTCTGATGACTTTCGGAGTCCGGTCGTGATGTCGAGTTTTGAGATTTTTCTAGGTCCTCTCTTCTCATTCTTTTGGAAAGGAACTTCCGTTCCATGACAGCATTGAGGTGATAATGACATCAGATGGTTAAGTGAGTCTATTTGTAAGTAACGTCCTGTTCTCCCTCTCATTTTAACTTAGTAATTTTAACTGAATAATTTTTAAGACATTTTTTTTAAAAAAAATACTTGAGCATCACCTACCATTGTCTCGTTAAAACAATATATTCATTGTTACAGTTTACACCAGATGATGGAGCTTTAAGTGCTCTGAAAATCAAATGGCTCATAGCACTATGGGACTTAACATCTGAGGTCATCAGTTCCCTAGACTTAGAACTACTTAAACCTAACTAACCTAAGGACATCACACATCTCCATGCCCGAGGCAGGATTCGAACCTGCGACCGTAGCAGTAGCGCGGTTCCGGACTGAAGCGCCTAGAACCATTCGACCACAGCGGTCGGCAAGTGTTCTGAAACCGGTCGTGTATGCAATAACAGATGGTTGACTCACCAACTGTTGTGTGATTTTTTCATTTTACAAAATAGGTTCTTTCTTCAAGGAATTCTCTTTACCGAAATCATGGAAAACTGAATGTAAGAAATACGCTTTACTGGGCGGCTGAGAGTCTACATTTGTTGAGTCGTCTGAACTTCAGGGACAGTGGACTGAGAACTGTTGAAGCGCTGTTTTTGGGCACGTCATGGTTGTTCCTCACTTAACAGAAAATACATCGACGGGTAAAAGAGAGAATTTTTTACCCAAGTGCTACCGGATCTCCTACAGGAAGTACCAAATGAAATACGTAGGCGTACGTGGTACCAACACTATGGGAAACCCACCCACTATTTGCTTGTGGCTAGAAGAGTGCTCGTCCATCGCTCTCCGGGTCGCTGGAAAGGACGAGAGGTGTTATCAGTTGGCCTGCATGTTTGTCCGATTTGACGCCGCTGGGCCTTTTTCTCTGGGGTAAACTCACGTATGAAGTCAAGGCACTGGTTCCGACGATCAAAGAGGATTTAAAACACTGTAGTATTGCAGCATGTACAATGGTATCGAAAGAATCTTTTCAGTCTGTCCTTAAGTCTTTGCACCAGCAACGTCAACTTGTATGAAACAGACTGTGGGCACTTGGAACACATGCTGACAAAAAATGGAATTGTAAGGAAGTGTATATCACCAGACTCTTTCGTCATTTCCTTTTTGTTGCTGTTCGTGGTATAATTTTGCGATGTTAGTGTGTATCTTGACACTAAAATGATGGTACAAAGTTATTACACATCAGTTCTTTGTTTCACAATTCCGCTCAAATTTTTGGCATGGATCTTTGTTTCAAGACTCTCGCAGGAACAAGAGGGGACCCGCTAACGTAGTTAATTGGGATATCATCCTTAGATGCCACGTCTTTTGCCTTCCAACTGGTATGTCGGACCAGTCACATGTAGCCAGGTGCGATTAGTAACACTTTCCATTAAAATTTTCGACACTATTCCGCTTTTTAAGTAGACTCTTAGCCGCTTCAGGATGGAGCGTTCATCAGGCTGACGCCGTATTTATGTGAAACAGCATCAACTTCCACATGAGGCAACAATCAGTTTCATGTTCAAAACAGATAAATCCTAAGTCCTAAACATTTTAATTCCTCCGAAGCTTCAAATCGGATTTTGAAGAGTGAAACAACGTTGAATTTGTGTCTCGTTAAAACTATGATACTAGCAGCATAAATCACACTATATTTCCATTAACAAAACAGTTAATGTCTTATATCTCAGTAATAATACAGCTATAAGAAGAGACTTGTGCCATTTAGTTCGGATTTTGTCGTAATTCAAGTGGTGAAAACAGAATTGTGACATCGCAAACTGTTCCATAAATAACTGAGGTGAGCTACTTAGCTGAATCACCATGCTTACCGTGACTCATCGGTCCGAGCAGCAGTCTCAATCCTGCAAACGCTGTTCTTCAGCTCAAGCTTATCTCTGTGCCCTGTGACTAACGGTGGCCAGAGGCACTCATGTGGAATTCCAGATTCTGTACCCTATAGTAAGGACGTGTTTCCTGTGAGTGATTTGCTTTTACTGTGTCGCGTATGCCAGTTGTCACGAATCGCGTTAGACCACAGCGGGCCCCCTCATCACGTTGTTCCCTACGACAGTTTAACTTGGTGACAGAGGTTGTCCCCGAATCTATGTAGCTAGGAACAGAAATTTCATACTAATACCTGAGAGCTACGAGTGGAAACGTCGACTGGGTCCGCCATATAGGCTCAGCTGTATGTGAAGCAAAAAATGGTTCAAATGTCTCTGAGCACTATGGGACTCAACTGCTGTGGTTATCAGTCCCCTAGAACTTAGAACTACGTAAACCTAACTAACCTAAGGACATCACACATATCCATGCCCGAGGCAGGATTCGAACCTGCGGCTGTAGCAGTTGCACGGTTCCGGACTGCGCGCCTAGAACCGCGAGACCACCGCGGCCGGCTATGTGAAGCAAATGGCAGGTTACGATTCTTCTTTGGCAGGCCCCTTGGAAACGACAGTTAGTTTTCAAAAGAGACCGCATCAGACACACTTCTAGGATCCATGCTCAAATGCTGATCAAATGTTTAGGATCCGTATCAGGCCTGACTGAGACGGAACATGAAGCGTATACAAAGACTCTGCGAATGGTCTTAAACTTGTTTAACTATCGAAAGAATGTAACGTAAATATTGAAAAATCTCAGATGGCAGATACAGAATGAAAGACGCAGTAAACATAGCGAGAACTATCTTAGAAAACGTAAAGACCCTTCTTACAGTGCAGAAACAACGAATATTCTCCAGCATCCTACTTATCGCGCAGAGTAGGCAGACACAGTTAATAAGCAAGTAACAGCTTGAACAAGAGGCATTCTGGCAGGCTTTCTTCCCATGCTCCATTTGATAAAGGAACGGGAAGAAACCCCAATATATGGTACAATAGGCGGTACTCTTTACCACGCACTTCATAGAGATTGGAAGAGTTCAAATATAGAAGTAGATTTGTTACACTATTTGTCCCCCTAGAAAAGTGTCCTTATGCTGTAAAAGAGTTACATTAGAATCATTCGACCCAGTGACATTGGTCATGCAGCATACTACATACTTGTTCTTACGCTCCAGTAGGAAATGCCGTGCATAGATTTGACGCAGAGTAAAACAGACTGATATTGTGAATTTGTGCTTCCTATGCTTTATCCATACTATCATCAGAATTGTGAAGGGTGTATTCTAGTCAACAATATCAAATGCTTTTTCTAAATCTAAAAATGATATAAATTTACGTTTGACTTTTTTCAGCTTATAAGTCGTAGGGTTAATATAACCTTGCGTTCTCCTACATTTTTTCTGGAACGTAATCTGATCTTCCCTGTTGGCTTCTACAATATTTTCATTCTTCTGTAAATAACTCGTGTTAGTCTCTTACAACTAAGACTTGTTAAATTGATGATTCTGTAATACTTACTTGTCAGTGTCTGTCTTATTTGCAACTCGTATTGTTACATCCTCCTTGAAGTCTGAAGGTATTTTCTCTGTCTCGTATATCTTGCTTACTACGCGGGATGGTTTTTTCTTGTTTGGTTCCACAAAGATCTTAATGAGGAATTGCATACATTCCAGCTGCCCTGTATCGTCGTAGATCTCGCGGTGCTCTGTCACATTCTTTTCGCAGTATCATATCTCCTACATCATCTTCTTCCACTTCCTCTACCGGTTCAATAATACTGTCATCAAGTTTCTTTCCTTTATGTAGTTTTTCAGTATATGTCTTCTACCTCTTAGGCATACTATCTTCGATTAGTATATATTTGGTTGCGATCTGAGCTCATGGTAGTCATGCACCTGTTTTTGCCATTCTCCAGAGGTTCCAGCAGTTTTATTTTACGCTCCATCGGTCCTATCATAGTCGTGCCTGTATTTACAGCTTTGTATTTCTCCTGTAGCCATTTCTATTTTGTCATCTTTTTTATTTTCTGTCGATATAATATTTCAAAAGTTTATATACCCTTTGGCAAACCACCGACACAAAATTGATTGGTTGTGATGGATTTTGTCACAAAGTATGTATGCAGTTAGTGGTTTATATAAACTGCGACACCAGCACAGCGCGACAAATAGTTACTTAGTGCTGCGAACACACTCTCTTCTTTTGTGTTCAGAAAATAGTTTGGGCCATCAATAATATATTCTCTTTCACTATTTACAACAGCTTGCCAACGCTGGGGTAACTTTTCGATTCCAGGGCTGTAGAAATCACGTGGTTTTGAGGCTAAGAGATCGTAGAATAATGTTCAGAACTCATTTTCATCCGGAAAAGAAGTTCCTTGAAGATTTTTCGATAGAGAGCGTTAAAAAATGGTTCAAATGGCTCTGAGCACTATGGACTTAACTTCTGTGGTCATCAGTCCCCTAGAACTTAGAACTACTTACACCTAACTAACCTAAGGACATCACACACATTCATGCCCGGGGCAGGATTCGAACCTACGACCGTAGCTGTCGCGCGGAAGCAGACTGTAGCGCCTAGAACCGCTCGGCCACACGGGCCGGCGATAAAAAGCGTAAAAGGTATAAATCTGAGGGCCCAAGATCAAGTGAAAAAGAAGGATGCGGAGTGACTTTCCAATCCAATTCCTATTCCTAACAGAACGAGGGCTGCGTTATCATGGAGTAGCATCACTACACGCAGTCTTCCTGGCCGTTGTTCTTAGACTGCGTCTGCAAGACGTCTCGGTCGTTGACAGTAAATACCAGCAGTGATGGTTAAACCTCGGGGAAGGAATTCATACAACAACACACCGTCGCTGTTCCAGCAGATCTCAACCATTCCTTTCTATGCATTGTGTTAGCATAAAGACAGCATTTCTCCTCGAGAGTAATGATACAGGATAGGAATGGTCGGTGTTGCTCACGAGCCAAGTGATAAAGAGCAAGCAGAGATGCACATGCGGCCACCCATTGATCTTTGTGACTTTTGTCTTGGAGGATACGGTATCCATACACCCGATTTTTGAACGTTCCCAAGTGCATGTAAATGTCTCACGACGATAGAATGATCGCAGTTCATCATAATTGCAATTTCACGGGGACACTTAAGTGGGTCATTATGGAATATAGCGTTTAAACGATCTTCATCAAACCCCGAGGGTCTTCCTGAACGTGGGGAGCCACCAATGTCAAAACGATCCACATTAAAACGAGAAAGCTATTTTCCTGATTTCTGGTTCCATCCGCTGCTGTCGTCCCTCTACTGAACCGAAACAAAATAATATCTGGGAATTGTTCCGATTTCTTCACTTGGCACCCCATTTTCCTAGCGTCCACAACTCCACAGCGAACTACAAATAAGAAATGACAGTTCACAAATAAATCCATTGCAACCGGAATACCAATACGAAGACCGAAAACGTTACAAACTTATGATCCAACCTACTATTATTATTATTATTATTATTATTTCTTTCCTTTCACAGACGTTATGTCTGGTTAAAAATGGAAAGTGACGCGGACCTTGATCAAGCGTGACTTCCTTTCAACTGTACGGTAAATGTTACATTGCATTTAGGAACTTTCGGGTAATTGAACAAGTATCAATAATTACAGATTTCTGTAATTGTATATATATGTTTGGATGTAGCTGTATTGCGTTGCTGTACTGGTGGATACTGTGTGGTATGACTCCTGTAGTTGATGGTATAATCGGTATAACGTCAACTTTATCCTGATGTCACATGTCCTTGACTTCCTCAGCCAGTTGGATGTATTTTTCAATTTTTTCTCCTGTTTTCTTCTGTATATTTGTTGTATTGGGTATGGATATTTCGATTAGTTGTGTTAATTTCTTCTTTTTATTGGTGAGTATGATGTCAGGTTTGTTATGTGGTGTTTTATCTGTTACAATGGTTCTGTTCCAGTATAATTTGTATTCCTCATTCTCCAGTACATTTTGTGGTGCATACTTGTATGTGGGAACGTGTTGTTTTATTAGTTTATTTTGTATGGCAAGTTGTTGATGTATTCCCCCCTGTGGGTTCGGGGGTAAGAATAGGCCCACGGTATTCCTGCCTGTCGTAAGAGGCGACTAAAAGGAGTCTCAAACGTTTTGGCCTTGTGAGATGGTCCCCTAACGGGTTTGACCTCCATCCTTCTAAATTTTCCGAAGAGCGAGCCGACTGGGGAAGGGCGCCTTACAAGGAGCGATGTGTCCATCATGCATTACCATCTTTAGCCAGGTTTGTCGTCATCGCTTAGCAGTCCCGCTCACCTACCATCTCTTGGGCGTGGATTTGTTCTTGGGTGCAGTTTATTGCAGTCTGCTATGCTGTGTCGCTTTGTGCGCCAATGACGATATTGGACTACATCACCTGAAATCCAGCACGGTAGCCAGTCCGTTGTGGTGGGGCCGCCATGTACCCTGTTGGTTGTAGCCCCCTGACTACACAGGGATCGCTCTGCTGATGCCAGCGCCGTTAACTCCCCACGTATGCCAAGGAGTAGATGCCTATCTCCTTGGGGCATTGGGACTCCCGGCAATGGCCATCCTGCCAGGTGGTCGTTGCTGAGGCTGGGTGGCGCCCGTGGGGAGGGCCCTTGGTCGGAGTAGGTGGCATCAGGGCGGATGACCCGCAATGAAGCGTCGTACATCATCTCTTGCTGGCGACCAGCCGCCAGCAGTCTCTAAGCGTTCCAGGGCTCAATACAACGCAACTACATATGACCCCAAATCGTTCCCCTCCCTGGCTACACCATGGGAGGAACGAAAGACTAAGGATGCCAGCGAACCATACTCTCCCCGCTACCTGGTGTGTACGAGAGCTGATGGTGAATCCTTTACATCCATGAAGCCTCAGTTCTTCGTCGAGCACTTAGAGGACAAGTTCGGGGAGGTGGAGGGCTTGTCCAAAATGCGCTCGGGCTCGGTTTTGATCAAATCGGCGTCCTCCGCCCAGTCCCGCCGGTTACTCGATTGTAACAAGCTGGGGGATGTTCCGGTTACAATCACGCCCCATAAGAGTCTTAATATGGTCCAGGGCATAATATTCCATCGGGACCTTCTATTGCAGTCCGATGACGAGCTTCGCGCCAATTTAGAGCGGCGAGGTGTTCACTTCGTCCGGCGCGTACATCGTGGTCCAAGGGATAAGCAGGTTGCCACCGGTGCCTTCATCTTGGCCTTCGAGGGTGATACTTTACCTGAGAAGGTCAAGGTGATGGTCTATCGTTGTGACGTCAAGCCATATATCCCTCCCCCGATGCGGTGCTTTAAGTGCTGGAAGTTCGGGCATATGTCTTCCCGCTGTACTTCCAGCCTCACATGTCGAGATTGTGGACGCCCATCACATCCCAATACTCCATGTGCTCCGCCTCCCATCTGTGTAAACTGCGGAGAGCACCACTCGCCTTGCTCGCCGGACTGCAGGATCTTCCAGAAAGAACGCAAAATCATAGAGTATAAGACCCTGGACCGCCTGACATACACTGAGGCCAGGCAGAAGTTCGAACGCCTCCATCCTGTTCGAATGACTGCCTCTTACGCCGCGGCTACTACTGTTATGGCCCCATTAGCTCTCCCTCAGACTGCCACCTCTCAGAGCCGGAATGCTACACCTGCCCCCTTGATGGTGGGGGGCACTTCACTCCCTGCTGCTCCTGCCCTACCTGCCTCAGGAGCAGCAACCCCCCAACCATCGGGGACATCAGTCCCCACTTCTAAGCTGGGGAAGCCTCAAACTTCCCCTGCTCGAATAGCACGGAAAGGGTCCCTTGGGTCCCTTCCTTCCCAGGTTTCCGCCTCTGGGAAGGGTGACGTCAGCCAATGGAAGAAAAGCAGACCAGCGGCTGATCGCAGGGCTTCCCGCTCCTCCTCCGTCCCGGAGACTGACTCGCTGGAGCCCTCCCAGCCAATGAAACCCAAGGACCAGAGAGACAAGACGAAGAAGAAGACCTCTAAGGCCAAGGAACACGCGGTGGCATCCACCCCACTGCTCCCTACAGGCTCTGCGTCCGAGGATAAGGTAGAGATCCGGGTGTCCGCTGAGGACCTGGATCTCGCCGGACCCTCAGATACCATGGAAGCAGATTGTACTGGTCCTCCATCGGTGGCAGCAGGTGACCCAGTGGCGTGATCTGCCTCCTCGGCCCCTTCACGCCTTTTTCGGACATGGACAAAGCGATACTCCAGTGGAACTGCAGCGCTTTTTTCCACCACCTTGCTGAGCTTCGCCAACTCATCAGCAGTCACCCTTTCCTCTGCATTGCCCTACAGGAAACTTGGTTTCCGGCAATGCGGACCCCTGCCCTACGTGGGTATCGGGGTTATTACAAGAACCGGGCAGCTTATGAGAGGGTATCTGGTGGAGTCTGCGTCTACGTCCTTAACTCTGTCTACAGCGAATGTGTACCTCTTCACACACCTTTAGAGGCTGTCGCTGTAAGGATGTGGACGCCTCAGCCTATTACTGTCTGCAGTTTGTATCTTCCGCCAGATGGTGATGTCTCGCGTCATGTGTTGGCTGCATTGATAGCACAACTGCCTCCTCCTTTTGTGTTACTGGGCGACTTTAACGCCCATAACCACCTGTGGGGTAGCACCGCGATTACTGGCCGGGGTAGAGATGTCGAGACTCTTCTCTCGCAGCTTGACCTCTGCCTCTTAAACACGGGAGAGCCGACACATTTCAGCGTCGTCCATGGCACATTTTCGGCCATCGACCTTTCTATCTGCAGCCCTGGACTTTCACCATCCATCCACTGGAGTGTCCATGACGACTTATGTGGTAGTGACCATTTCCCCATCTTTCTGTCACTACCACAGCGTCACTCTTCTGAACGCCCCTCCAGATGGGCTCTGAATAAGGCTGATTGGGGCTTGTTCTCCTCTCTCGCCACTATCGCACCTCCTTCCCCTGACACCATTGACGCGGTGGTTCAGTCGGTCACCACCGGCATCGTTTCTGCGGCGGCATCTGCGATTCCCTGTTCATCCGGGTCCCCTCGGCGGAGGACTGTGCCTTGGTGGGCGCCCGAGATCGCAGAGGCGATTAGAGATCGCCGGCGGGCTCTTCAACGCCATAAGCGGCACCCGTCCTTGGCGAACCTCATCGTTTTTAAACAGCTCCGTGCCCGTGCCCGACGCCTTATTCGCCAACGGAAGCAGGAGTGGTGGGAACGGTATGTTTCCACCATTGGCGTCCGTACTTCTGCATCGCAGGTTTGGGCTAAGATTAGGCGACTCCATGGCTATCGGCCGCCTGTCTCTGTCCCTGGGCTTTCGCTGAATGGAGTGGTATGTACTGACTCCGACACGATTGCGGACCGGTTAGCAGCGCATTTTGCTCAGTATTCCGCATCTACGAATTACCCACTGGCCTTCCGCTCCCGGAAAGAGCGGTTGGAAAGTTGGAGGCTTCCCTTTCACACGCGCCACGCGGAGTCGTACAATGCTCCTTTCAGCGACTGGGAATTCCAGAGTGCCCTATCTGCTTGCCCTGATACGGCTCCTGGGCCAGACCGCATCCACAGCCAGATGCTGAAACACCTCTCTGTGAATGGCCAGCGACGCCTCCTAGATGTTTTCAACCGCATCTGGGTTGAGGGTGTGTTCCCGTCTCAATGGCGAGAAAGCATCGTCCTCCCCGTGTTGAAACCTGGCAAGAACCCGCTGGAGGTGGACAGCTACCGCCCCATAAGCCTCACCAACGTTCTTTGCAAGTTGTTAGAACGTATGGTGAGCCGGAGGTTGAGTTGGCTCCTCGAGTCTCGAGGCCTTCTGGCTCCGTCTCAGGGTGGGTTCCGTAAAGGCCGCTCTGCCGTCGATAATCTGGTCTCCCTAGAGTCTGCCGTCCGTACAGCCTTTGCACGCCGCCAACATCTGGTTGCCGTCTTCTTCGACATGCGGAAGGCGTACGATACGACTTGGCGATATCACATCCTGGCCACACTTCATGGGTGGGGTCTTAGGGGCCCGCTCCCGATTTTTATTCAGAATTTTCTGTCGTCTCGTTCCTTCCGCGTGCAAGTTGCTGCGTCCCATAGTTCCTCCCGGGTCCAGGAGAACGGGGTCCCACAGGGGTCTGTCCTCAGTGTCTCCCTGTTTTTAATTGCGATCAATGGGCTCGCTGAGGCGGTGGGATCGTCCGTCGCAGCTTCGTTGTATGCAGACGACTTCTGCCTCTACTACAGCTCCGCTGGCTTTGCAGTTGCTGAGCGCCAGCTGCAGGGCGTTATCCGCAAGGCGCAGTCGTGGGCTGTAGCGCACGGCTTCCAGTTTTCGGCCGCTAAGACCTGCGTTATGCATTTCTGCCGGCGTCGCACGGTTCACCCTGAGCCACGCCTTTACCTTGACGGTGAACCTCTTGCTGTGGTAGAGACGCATCGGTTCTTGGGACTGGTATTTGATGCCCGGTTGACTTGGCTGCCTCATATTAGGCAGCTTAAACAAACATGCTGGCGGCATTTAAACGCTCTCCGTTGCCTTAGCCACACCGGATGGGGTGCCAATCGGTCCACCCTTCTCCGGCTGTATCAAGCGCTGATCCAGTCCCGCCTTGATTATGGGTGTGTGGCTTATGGTTCGGCATCGCCATCAGCGTTGCAATTGCTGGATCCCATCCATCACTGCGGGATCCGACTCGCCACAGGAGCATTTCGGACAAGCCCTGTTGACAGCTTACTTGTGGAGGCTGGTGTTCCTCCATTGCGGATCCGGCGCGACCGACTTCTGGCCGCTTATGCTGCCCACGTTTGTAGCTTGCCAGGGCGTCCCAACTACCGTCTCCTGTTCCCGCACTCGATCGTCCATCTTCCAGACAGGCGGCCCCGGTCAGGGTGTACGATCGCGGTTCGCATCCAGGCTCTACTGTGTGGGATTGAGTTTTTTCCTCTCCCGCCTGTTTTCCGGGCCAATCTCCGTCTGTCCCCTTGGTGTGTGCGCCGACCATGCATTCGGCTGGATTTCGCACAGGGTCCGAAAGACTCTGTCCCTCCTCCGGCCCTCCGCCGCCGCTTTGTTTCTCTCCTTGCCGAGTTTCCCGGATCTGCCGTGGCCTATACCAACGGTTCGATGGTCTCTGGTCGCACTGGTTACGCTCTTACTCTAGAGGATCATTGTGAGCAACGGTCGCTGGCACCCGGGAACAGTGTCTACACTGCCGAGTTGGTTACCATCTATCGCGCCCTAGAGTATATCCGCTCCCGCTCCGGTGAGTCCTTTGTCATCTGTAGTGACTCCGAGTGGTTTACGAGCTCTTGACCAGTGCTTTCCTCGTTCCCGTCTGGTGATGGCCATCCACGAGTCGCTCCATGCTCTTGCCCGTTGCGGCCGCTCCGTGGTCTTTGTTTGGACCCCAGGTCATGTCGGCATCCCGGGCAATGAGCGGGTTGACACGCTGGCTAAACAGGCAGTGAGTTCACCGGCTCTGGAACTCGGCCTTATGGAGTGTGATCTCCTGTCGCTTTTGCGCCAGAAAGTGCTTGGTGCCTGGGGTGACGAGTGGCGCACCCTGCCCACGCCCAACAAACTTCGGGCGGTGAAGGAGACGACATGGTGTGTGGCGCTCCTCCATGCGGGCCTCTCGGAAGGACTCTGTCGTCCTCTGCCGGCTGCGCGTTGACCACACGTGGCTGACGCACGGCCATTTGTTGCGCCGGGAGGACCCACCGCTATGTCGCTGCGGAGCAGCTCTGACGGTGGTCCACATTTTGGTGGACTGCCCGCTTTTAACAGGACTTGGGCAGACGTTTGCGCTGCCTGATACCCTCCCTGCCCTTTTATGTGATGACGTTGCTATGGCGGACCTCGTGTTGAGTTTTATTCGGGCAGGGGGTTTTTATCGTATGATTTGAGTGTTTGTCCTTTTATTTCCTGTATTGACTTGGGCCTTTGGCCTGTGGTTTTAAACTGTGGGTTTTAATGTCATTTGGTGGTTGGCTTTTCCTTATTTTCATGGTCGGCCAACCACCTTCACACTCGGTGTGATTTTAGTTCCGTTTGTCTGGTCTTTGTCTGTCTTTCTTGTATTGTGTCGTCCCTTGTCTCAGTTCTCCGTTTCTAATGACTGACAGTTTTTATTTCGTGTGATTTTATCGTGGAACAAGGGACCGATGACCTTAGCAGTCTGGTCCCTTCAATCCCACACCCAACCAACCAGTGTTGATGTATTATTTTTGCTACATTGTCGTGTCTTACGGGATATTCTGTATTTGCTAGTATTGTACATCCGCTTGTGATGTGATCTACTGTTTCTATTTGTTGTTTGCAAAGTCTGCATTTATCTGTTGAGGTATTGGGATCTTCAATAATATGCTTGCTGTAATATCTGGTGTTTATTGTTTGATCCTGTATTGCAATCATAAATCCTTCTGTCTCACTGTATATATTGCCTTTTCTTAGCCATGTGTTGGATGCGTATTGATCGATGTTTGGCTGTGTTAGATGATACGGGTGCTTGCCATGTAGTGTTTTCTTTTTCCAATTTACTTTCTTCGTATCTGTTGATGTTATATGATGTATTTATATGAGTGTTTGCTTTGTGTATTTTGCTAGTTTCTGCTCGTTCTAAAAAGAATTTACGAAAATTGTTTACCTGTCAATAATGTAGGTTTTTTATGTCGATAAATCCCCTTCCTCCTTCCTTTCTGCTTAATGTGAATTTTATGTTGCTGAATGTATGTGATGTATTCTGTACTTGTGGCATTGTGGTCGTGTAAGTGTATTGAGTGCTTCTAGGCCTGTGTTAGTCCATTACACTACTCAATTCTGTGTTCAGTATTTTTGTTAGTCTTTGTCTATATTTTTCTTTTAGCTCTTCTTTAGTATAGTCTATTCCTATTTTTTGTCTGTATCCTAGATATTTATAGGCATATGTTTTTTCCATCCTTTCTAGGCAGTCGATGTGGATATCCAATATGTAATCATCTTGTTTAGTGTGTTTTCCCTTGACTGTGCTATTTTTCTTCCATTTGCCTGTTCCAAAAGCCATATTTATATCATTGCTGAATACTTCTGTTATCTTTAGTTATTGGTTGAGTTGTTGATTTGTTGCTGCCAGTAGTTTTAGATGATCCATGTATAGCAAATGTCTGATTTTGTGTGGGTATGTTCCACTAATATTGTATCCATAATTTGTATTTTTTATAATGTTGGATAGTGGGTTCAGAGCAAGGCTGAACCAGAAAGGACTTAATGGGTCTCCTTGGTATATTCCACACTTAATCTGTATTGGCTGTGATGTGATATTATTTGAATTTGTTTGGATATTAAGTGTGGCTTTCCAATTTTTCGTTACTATATTTAGGAACTGTATCAATTTAGGATCTACTTTATATATTTCCAATATTTGTAGTAACCACGAGTGGGGTACACTATCAAAAGGTTTTTGGTACTCAATGTATGCGTAGAGTAGCTACCTTTGTTTAGTTTTAGCTTGATATGTCACCTCTGCATATATTATCAGCTGCTCTTTACATCCTCGTGCTCCTTTGCAACAGCCTTTTTGTTCTTCATTTATAATTTTGTTCTGCGTTGTATGTGTCATTAATTTCTGTGCAATGACTGAAGTTAATATTTTGTATATTGTTGGTAGGCATGTTATGTGGCGATATTTTGCTGGGTTTGCTGTGTCTGCTTGATCTTTAGGTTTCAGATAAGTTATTCCATGGGTAAGTGTATCGGGGAATGTGTATGGGTCTGCAATCTAACTGTTAAATAATTTAGTTAGATGTGAATGTGTTGAGGTGAACTTCTTTAGCCAGAAATTTGCTATTTTATCTTTTCTAGGGGCTTTCCAGTTGTGCGTAGAATTAATTGCTCGGGTGACTTCATGTTGCAAAATTATCACTTCAGGCATTTGTGGTATCATCTTGTATGTGTCTGTTTCTGCCTGTATCCACCGTGCATGCCTGTTATGTTGTACCGGGCTTGACCATATGTTGCTCCAGAAGTTGTCCATGTCTGTTATGTTTGGTGGATTGTCTATTTTAATGTGTGTGTTATCTATTGTCTGGTAAAATTTCTTTTGGGTTATGTTGAATGTTTGGTTTTGTTTCCTACTACTTTCACTTTTTTTGTATCTTGTAAGTCGTTTGGCCAATGCTTGTAATTTCTGCTTCTTTTCGTCTAATTGCTCTATCGCTTCTTGTTGTGAGATTTTACCTAACCTTTCTCGTTTTTTCTCTGATATTTCATTTCTTATAAATTGTGTTAGCTGTCCGATGTCTTTTCTCAGTTTTTCTTTTCTGATCTGGAGCCTGCATTGCCAGGCTGGTTTTGTGGGTTTCTTCTGTGTGTTGGTTTGTTCTGATCTCTGCCTAGTCTGTATATTTAGTGTAGTGTGTGCTCCTATATAAACCAGTGGTTGTAACTCTTCCATAGTTGAATTTTCATTTATTTTGTTGTGTATGATTGTGTTGATAGTTGTTATTGTTGTTTCGACTTGTGGGTTATGTGGTGACCTATACAAGAATGGTCTAATGTTTGTATTTGTGTCTTTGTATTCTATATATATCGGCTGAAATTTTTCTTCTATTTCTAACATGTGTGTTACTTCGAGTTCTATTTGTGCTTGTTCTGGTGGCTGTCTTAACCTTTCGTTTTCCTCTGATTGTTTAATTGATGCGTGTTGTTCTTTGTTTGTTTGCTCTGGGATGTTTGAGTCCATTACTGCATTTTCTTCTTTTTCTTCTTTTTCTGATTGCACATTGTTTTGTTCCAGTATTTGCTGTACTTGTTCTTTGATGTTTTCTAATTCTGACTGGGGTATCCTGTCATTTTTTATTATTACACGAATCTGATCAGCTAGTCGTCGTTCTGTAAAAAATTTTAATTCTGGGTATGTGGTAATAAATGTTGTGTATACTTGTCTTCTGTATCCAGTTGTGTTGGTTCCTAAGTTTGTTGCTTCGTAATAACAGAACATGAGGTGTCGGTTAACTTCATCTGACCATTTCTTCCTCTGTCTTTGTTTTCCTTCAGGAGTAGTTGCAGGAAGCATATCCTGCAAAACACCTCTATTTGGATTTAAGTCATTTTCCATGTGGCTAGCAGTGTCGTTACCATTGTGGACGGGCATAGGGTTCAAGCGTCGTCCCCGACCGTGACAGCGCTTGTCCGAGGCTTCATTAGTTCTGTCCTGAACCAACTAATCACACTAAAAGTGGGGTTAGCCCTATTAGTAGTTTGTTCTCTTCGTCGCCTTTTACGACTGGCAGAACATACCGGAGGCCTATTCTTTTCCCGGGCCTCGACGGGGTTTAGAGTAATTATTATTATGATTATTTTTTTTATTTAGACTCATCCGGATAGCCGCGCGTGTTAGCACTTACGCGCCGTCTCAGTTACACAATTTCCAAACATTAGGACAGGTTCTAACGCTTCAAAACGGGATAACACCAGACACTGACAGGCGGGAGTACACAAATTCCACCCGGGGAGGGGAGATCGGGGCATGGAGGGGATTTATGACAGGAAGGGGATCCGGAAATTGAAGTGTGTACTCACAGTTCTCGGTATTTCACTTACCATACGATTATTAACAGTGGTATGAAAGATGTGGCTGTGTAAATGAGAGGAATGCTGCGTGTTTCAGTCGTTCCCGACTACTGTCAGGAAAGTCAGTCTTCCTGATAAGTTCTCCTTCCCCTTCTGTCTTGCCGTACTCAATTTGCTTTGATTTTCAGGTTCTGCCAGATCTTCTGTTGTCAGCCAACCTGCAAACGGGCGCACTGCTCCCTGCAGACAACTCTATTCATATAGGGAAAAAGAGCAACTGAAAAGTGCCCTGTGTTGAACATAGCTGGTAACTTTCCATAATTACCTGCTATTTTTAAACTTTTCATATTTCTTTCGTTTCTAAAAATAATCTAATATACTTGGAATCTGATATACCCAAAAATATAAACGCATTCAGGTAAAAATGTCACGACCCCTATGACACTTTCTTTGAATCCTCCCCTGCACACAGTGGTATGATGAAAAACCCATGGACTTGAAAGTGATTTTAGGCCCACGAGGCCATTTTAGCCCGCTCCTATATGGGATCCAGTTGAAAGCGATGATCGCACTTTGAACTCTATTGCGACCAATATCAGTAAGCTGCAGGTGGCTGCTGAGAGCCTTTCGATTAAATGGAGTTCTGCAATTCTAGTTCCTGTAAACACACAAACATCCTCATAATTTTAATTATGTTTATCATGTAGATAAGAATAAATATTATCCGTCCTTAGCAACTGAATTTTCGTTTTCGACCAAACGTGTTTCATCTCTTTCTATTATGTATTATCAGTGGTTCGTAATATAAAAGACCATTTTAATTACACATATTTTGTTATAAGCCGGCGTTTCATGAGAGCACATTTAAGTTGTCTTAGTATTTACGATTATGGAACTCTGATCTGTCACTTACTTTTGTGTCTCATTCTTTTGGTATACCCACTGGCTCCTGTTTAGGCACTAGGTGGACATGGTGTAAGTTTACAATTGACTGTAGGCATCTCACGGGGCATAGCCTTGGTCCACTGTACCTGACTTTGCAGTGAGTCAGTATGTGACATACATTGAGTATTGTCTTTCTGCTATTGGGTCTTCGATCGTTGAGAGTATTTCAATATTTCTTTGTGCTCATTCGTATGAAACACACTTTCTGAAGTATGTGCATGCCTTTTACTGTTTGTTTATGACACCAGATTGGTGTGTCTGTTTTCACACCAACGTGGTAGCGATTTTCTTCTGTTATCTATTCTGCATATAGGGAGTGTGTAGCTTCACTCTTCAATGTCTCTGTGTGTTCTTTGTATCTGATATTAAAATTATATATATTTGGAGTTATGACTATTCTGCTGTAATTCATATACTCCTGGACTGTTTTTTACTTTTCTCTTCAGTCACTGTTTTTAATTTCTTTTGTATTGCGTTATGTGTATTGAGGTATAGGTTAAGTCTACGTTTTTGAAAATGATGATAATTTTTGGCGTGATTTGGTTGTACTATTTTATGGTGTGTCATTTTCTGTTTGTGCTATGGGATGTTTTTTCCATTGTGAGTGTGCACCTGTTACGTGTTAGTATATCTAGACTGATATCTTCTGTTTGTGCTATTTTCCTGTTGTATGCATTCATTGAGACTACTTTGTTGATGATGTTTACTGTGTCTTGAGCTATTCTGCATTGTCTGTATACCATGTGCCCAAAGGCCGCCAGTATTGGAGAAACTGGGTGGCTTGAATCTGTAGATGTTTCTTTTCTGCGGATGCTGAAGTTGAGTCTGTTTTTGGATTCTGTGACTCTGAGGTCTATGTAGAATACTATTTATTTCTTCTGTTTTCGTTTCCATAGAGAATTTAATGTTGTGATGTAAGCTATTTATCTGTGCGTGTAAGCTGTTACCGTGTTCTAGTGATTCATGTATGAGCTGTATGATATTGTTTATACATGGGTGCCAGTATTTTTTTGTTTCTATTATTTTTCGAATTTTTTTCTTTAGTGTGATTCATTACGATACGAGTGTGTGCTCGCCTTTAAGATCCCTTCCTTCATAAATAGAATGAATTTTTAAATTGAAAGTAGTTCAATTCTGTGATTACTTTCACGATTTGCGTCAGTTGTTCTCTGGTGACATTTGGAATTTATGGGTTTCCTGTGTGCTGTGTCCCAAACTGGGATTGAAATGTACCTCTCACACACACCAAAGAATGTCATTCCTCAGTAGCTGTGGTGTTTAATTTTTTGAGTTAATTCTAAGGAGTTTTTTATATTTCTGTTTCTCTCTAGCTTGTCACTTATTGTACTGCTATACAAACTCTGCAGTGTGGTGTGTGGACGTACTCTTCAAACTGACAACTATGTTTATGAGGATATTGTCTTTATGCATTTTGGACTGGATTCAGGTCATTGATCTTGATGGATTTTGTTGTACTTTTGTACTAAGTTCTTTTACGTTTTTATAAGTTTTTGCCGATTTTTAATGTACTTTGTTCCATTTAGAATACAGTACTTGGATAGATTTTAGTTCTTCAACATTACGTGTTTGTAAAAAGTGTTTTCTTGTCGTCCTGTATCCCTGGTTTATCCACGAGTACTAAAGTGTTACTTTTTTGAATTTTACATCTATTGCCCCCTCTCTTTCCTCCAATTTTATTGCTTTAATTGATAGCGCTTCTTTGTTACTCTTTCTTTTATTTCTGTGCTTTTTCCTTCTTGCTGAAACTTTGTTTTGGAATCAGTTTTCTGCTCAGTATTGCACTTACGTCATTGTTTTAGTTTTCCCTATTGTGTTACAATATGTTTTGCTTTTATTATATGTTTCTAATGTTTACATCTATTACTTCGTTGATGTTAATGTTATATTTAAGGCCTTTGTCTAACAATTTTTTCCTGCTTTACTCAGTTATATTACTGAGATTCATTATTCTTGGGTACGTCATACGTGTGTGTGTGTGTGTGTGTGTGTGTGTGTGTGTGTGTGTGTGTGTGTGTCCGCGCGCTCTCTTTTCGGTAGCTTTTTTTATGAGCGCTCTTCATCTTTTTCGTGTTTTCTGCTGTTTTGTAGATATCTTGTTTGCTGTCTGTTTTGCTTCATCTGTCATTTATCACAGGACTGTACGATTGTACAGGTTACTGTGTAGGAGACAACACATACAATTCCATGAAATATCCCTCCAAATTTGAACCATGATGGCAATGATATCATGCATCCGCCGTTGTGATACTGAAAATCAGTAATAAAGCGAACACCCGAAATCCACATGGGTAATCGCGACATTTAAAAATACTGAAGTGTATAAACGGTGTAGATCCTTCGTAGGCTCCCTGAGAAAGCCATGCATAAATGCTCTGAACGGTGGAGGAAACGGGTCTCAGTTTGCAGTGTGCAAGTGTACATTAGCCCCACTACTGCAAGGAGATAACTAGCTGAGCAAAGCCGAAGGCTGGTTTAAGTACTTGATTGGGTGTTATCCTATTGGAGATGTCACGCCCGTATCTTTCTGTGGTCTGAGGACTAGCTCTTCTAGTCATTAATAGGGCCTTTGCTTTTTTGACACACATTAATCGAGTCTTGTTACGCATTGTCTAGCACAGCTTACTTGATACCACACGTTGTTAATTGAGACTTCGCTTTCCAACGGGTCAACAGTTGCAACACATTTTCTGCGGAAGACATTGACCGTTAATGTCTTGTCTAGTATATTGGTCAATGTTTTGCGATCACAGAACCCAAGAATAGAGAGACTGCGATTGAAGTGAGATATTTGCGATACTAGTTCCTTGTACGATTTTGGACTGCACAGAGTACAGTCGGTCGCCAGTCCGCAAGGACACACGCTGTTCCCAACTAGTTGATTATAAATTTGACATTTGTTTAACTCTAGAACAAGGAACGTGATCTGAAAAACGATCTGCTATTCATAAACTACTTCAGTTTCTCAAGCATTGTGTGATACTTCAATACACTTTAGAGGAACTTCGTGAAGGTACAGCCTTTAAGTGAAAGAAAATTAGCCTTCAGAAAACATAATAATGGTGACCTGAAAAAAGTTACCTCAAAATAACGTACACGGCAATGATTGCTTCACTTACGACTATTAAGAACCAAGCACACCTTTCTCAAAAATCTCGTCTTATAAGATTTCTGTAATATATTTCCTAACTTACGAACAAACAAAAAGACCTAGATATAACGGTGCCTCCAACAACACAGCACAAGAAAGAGCATACATGTCTTTAAAAAAATCTGTTTACTTATGTACCAGGTACAGGTTCACACTATAGATTCAGTTCACCTGTCCCATCCCCCAGTTTGCTCACACAGGCAGAGTTGTAACTGGCTCACAATTGCAGTTCGAAGAATAATATAGCTTCTCCCATAGAGGCTCGCGGCATACTAGGCCATGACATTAGTAATTTTTCGTGCTTCTCCTATTGTTTCTTAATCTCACGAGGTAATTTGATCGTCCGTCACATTTTTATGGATCTAATTCTTGAATAGGAGTCTGTGACAACACAGTACATATATTTATTGGTCTTGGAATAACAGTCGTTCACCAGTTTTGTGTATTATCTTTAAAATAAGTATAAACACAAATAGTCGTTTAAATTTATAGTAGTAGTAGTAGTAGTAGTAGTAGTAGTAGTAGCAGCAAATAATGATCATTTTCCAGATAAAAATACAAAAATGTTCACTCCTATCGTGAGTGTTGACTATTACATTATGCGCTTCAACCTGTAGTTCAAAGTAGAACCACGTTGTAGGTATATATATATATATATATATATATATATATATATATATATATATATATATATATATATATATATATATATATATATAAGGTAATGACAAATGTGAACGTCACTTTACACGGAAAAGAGCTTAGGACCAGTCAAGGATCGAACAACGGACCTTTAGATATGAAATTTAATCTTAAAGCCATCAGTCCATACTAGCAGTTGATTGTAGCCTTGTTTTGTGTCGCATCGTGAAGAACATTGTAAGTGTTTACGTCGCTGGTATTTCAGCACCTTTCCCCCCCAGGTAAACTACCTCAGACGTCGTTCCCCTGACCACAATTACGCATACTGTAGATTAACTGGTAGACAGAAGACATCTCCAACATCTAACGGCACGTTACCCACTTAAGTGGCCTTGGTCGCAACTCTGCTAGTGTGACGCAACTCTGCAGAAAGCAGTCGGTTCTATTCCCAAATGTCGAAGACGTTCCCATCATCAGCATTTGATCGGGCAACAAGCCCAGGTGGCAGCGCGCGGACTGCGCGCCAGTGTCTCAGTTAAAATCCAAAAATCTTTGCAGTATATAGTGGCATGTGAGCATGTGACATTTTTGAGATGAATCGTTCGTCGGATGGAGAGCAGAAGTGTCTGCTGTCCAATTGGTACTACGCCAAAGTAGTTGCCTAAGTGTTAGATTTAACTTTCTCTATGATATGTTGCTGTGTAGATAAGAGAACAACCGTAGTTCGGTATTTTAATTTACCGCCAGGTAGCTCGCATTGCGGCACCAGGACCCTCACAATAGTATTTCATCAAATACTAGATGATGACAAGCACTTTTGGGAAGTTCCCCAAGTCAATAAAGACTGCAAAACATAACTACAATTTAATACTCGAGTGCAGCTTATATAATTATCTTTTTACACTTGTGACTGAAAATGCTTAAAAAAATCTAGCATATTTTGTAATCATCTTCTGTATAATTGTTTTAGTAAAAACCTCTACCGTTTTTAGTCTTTTATAACTGTAATTTAAATTCATAAAATTTAAGTCCCCAATAAAACGTTAGTCAATATCTGAAAACACACTGAAATGTTTTGCTATCAAAAGTCTTTTCCCATAACTAAATGCCTAAGAGACTGCATAACTTTTAAAAGGACCAAGTATAATCCTTATCTTTTTTAATAAAACTTTTAAAATGTCTTTCATACCTTTTTTTAGCAGTAACTCCCACTTTTATCCACATTTTAACAATTTTTCCATGATAATTGTTTTCTAAGCTTTCATTATATTTAAATAATTTAGTTGACTATTTATTATTCTTGCTATAGTAAAATTTCGTATTAAGTCATAAAAACTTGCGGTGGTCAATATAAAGAAGATAGTTTGTATATTGCAAAAATACTACTTAATACAAAAGAATAAAAGTAGGGACACTCAAATAGTCGGTAATAGATGACTAAATGAAACTCACTAAGCTTGTGCATTGGACACGTATAACTGCTTATTGATAAATATATACATACTACTTTAAAATTGGGATAATAATAATAATAATAATAATAATAATAATAATAATAATAATATAATGAATTCCTTCGTATAATGAATTCGTTCGTATACGCCTTTATAAAACCTTAGCAATACCTGTGTTGAGCTGATAGCGAAGACTGGACAACGAAGGCAAAACATTCGATAAGGTAACAGCCTGTGAAATGAAACTCTTGAGATGAACAGCTGGTTACATCAAATGAGATCACAGAAGTAACGAAGATGTATGGAGAAACTTAGAATGGAACCCATCGCACACTACATACCTCCAGAATAACCAAAACAACTGGAGAAAACATCTACAACGAATGAGTTTAAAGAAGGCTCCAAAATCCATGCCGCACTACCACTTCAGCGGCGTAAGGTTGTGAGGTCTACCAAATTAAGCTAGAGAGCTTCTCGATGAGACCGTCAACGTACTAAGATGCCCAACACTTAGGAGAACGAAGAAAATTCTCATTTAAAAACATTTTGGAGAAGCGTCGAATTAATAATTCGAAAGTCGATCGAGCTGCGGATTTTTTTTTCCCCACTTACAACTTATATCTCCTCTGGCAATGATTTTCACTCCGAAGGGCTAACTTACTTCGCGATGGGAAGTCCATCTTAAACTGTAGGTCCCTGTATAAATGTTTGGGTTAAGCCAAGTCGAGGAAGGTGACAGAATGCCTCCTCAAAAAGTAATATAGACCTATCTACAAAAGCACTGCAATTTGAAACTAACCTACCGGTCGCAGACAGCTTTACTTAAGCGTGAAATGTATTTTAAGCTACAGTACTAAGCAAGAACCCTGCTATGACCCGTCCTCATCGTACCTAGTTTTAAGGATGTATTGACATGAAATTAAGAAGAGAAAATTCTGAATAAGGTTAACGAAACACTGCTGATCAAACGCAAGCGACGTAATATATGAACTAACGGAGTATATGCTATAGCGACGAAGTTTCTGAAGAAAAAGTGGGTCAGTACGCTTAACTTTCTAACTAGCATAAGTATTTCCTAAAGCTTACGATGTTCTGCCGAGGTTGGATGCTGGGTGTGAAGAATATGAATTGCAGTGGATTCATAAAGCGAATATTTACGTCAACGAATTAGTATTTTATTTTGAGTTGAATTGTGTATGTTGAAGGCAACGTTGAATGTCATACACAACATTTGTTCGTGAGGTATGTGTCAAACGAAGGAAGATTACAATTTAACGCCCCGGCGACAAAGTCATTAGAGTCGGATGAAGCATGTGTAAGGATGCACACAAGCACAGAGAAGTACCAGCAAGGAATGAGAAGGTCATTCGTACATTATACTATATTTCCGTCTGATTTAGCCGCAGCAACGACAACTAATGATTCGCCAAGCGGTAGAATAAATAACACTGTGGTAAAAACTGTAAACAACAAAGTATCAGATAACATTGCAAACAAAGTAATAAACATCCTCAGACATGGAGGAGCGCCATTTACAATTACAATAAAAGTTGTTCACTAACCTAAAGTTTATCAGGTTCTGTGAATGTTAATAAACATCAGTTACTTGTATTTTCAAGTAAGCTCTGAAAGCCCGCTACCGTAGTGGACGTTCTCCTTACAAGAAGTTAAATATTTTTTGGCTACGAATTATTTCGCGGAGGGGACTTCTGCTGAAACTTCTTTGTGCCATATTTGAACAAAATTCCAAGCTTTCGATATCTTACGGCGCTGTTGTTAAAATACACTTCATCAAAAGTCTTCCCTACCCATTCTTTTCACATGATTACCTACTGAATTCCTAAAGCGCCAACAATTGCTTTAATTATATTTACTTAATATTCGCAAGAATAGATAGCCTATCCTTCACATGTAAAAACGTAAAGAGCAGACATTAGTTTCGTAAATTTTGAACCACCGACTCAGAACAGTAAATCTTTTTCTCTGGTCTTTAATGGAATATTCACACATGTAGTATTTCTCCAAAGAAAAGTTATCTTGTGAAAACATATCAGTTGCGAGAAAGAGCTTTTTATCAATAATTTTTGCACAATGTAAATATTTTTCTACGCAACTGACTTAAAGTAAAATTTTATGATGGAACCATAGTCTGGACTGGGTGTTTTAGATTCGCTAAATTACCAACATTGGAAGTTTTGGAGCCTTTCTAGTCCGTGTCGTCCGTCACGAAATCGGTCTCACAATGAGATTCTAAGCACTGCCACTCAACTAAAACTGAAGGAAGGGATGTAATCTCTCAGTAGTATGTAAGTAGGTTTCATACCTGAAATGTCAGCCAGCCAGCAAGTCAGCAGTTGTTTTTATAATACTAGTAAACATGGTTGTATGTATTACTAATTATTTCGTTAGAAATGAGTTGAAAACTGTGTATCATAAAGTACTTTAGCAACACGTTCCTAAGATAATTTCATCTATCAAAATTGTTCGTATTTGTTTCAGCACGAAAACATTGGCGGTGCTGCAGCGGAGAAAAGGTAATTGATAAATTGATTTTCTGAGACATTTCTGTCCTTAGAATCACCTCTTCTGGGGAAATAAGGTTTCGACATCTTTACCGTGTTTGAAGTCTACATTAACATCCATCACCGTGAAGAATACGTTGATTATCTGGTGGAAAGCGGTGGCTAATTGTGCTGAGGAGGGGCAGCAACCTTTTGCTACCCCCGAGCCGCACTGTCAAGAACTGAATTTCTTGTGGGCCACACAGATCTCCTACTTGATATATTAAAGGCGCTGAATAAAGAATGAAATCCAACTACTTTTTTTTTGCTTGCACCATCGCTAGAACTTAGCTTATGATGAAACACGTATGGTAATTTGGCCAAGGAAACATACTGAATGTTGTTATTAAACACAGTTTTGTATAAGAAGAAACACAGAAACAATATAAACAATATATGTAAGCTAGCCGATTCTTGCAAAGACGAAAATAGCAAACAGAGACTGTTAACAATGTTATTTATTTACACAAATAGCGCAGTTACCAGTTTCGAACCGATAGGTTTATCTTCAGGCGGCTGTTCACGTTTAGATTACATTTGTTGTTGTTTACACCAGTTATCACCTATTTTTCCCCCTGTGGCGAAATTTCTTGGGATGGTGGTACCTTCCATGAAAAAACCATGTGAGAAACGGTGCATTTAAGGTTAACTATGTCTAACAACGAATGAAAACAATGTAAACAAATTTGTAAAGTAAGACTGTTTACTGTTAGGCTATGTATGTCGAAATTCCCGCGAAATTATGCTGCGCTATAGACTGGTTGTGTTCGCGAAATAGTAAAAAATACAGAAAGCAGTTTCATATTCATAAGCAATCGTTATTAGGTACAGTCAAATAAACAGTTTCTCACTTTTTTTTCTGTAGGGTACCACCACCCCACTGAACATTCACACTAGGGGAACAAAACTGTCGCAGGCCATGGTGGCCGAGCGGTTCTAGGCGCTACAGTCTAGAACCGTGCGACCATACGGTCGCAGGTTCGAATCCTGCCACGGGCATGGATGTGTGTGACGTCCTTAGGTCAGTTAGGTTTAAGTAGTTCTAAGTTCTAGGGGACTAATGACCTCAGAAGTTAAGTCCCATAGTGCTCAGAGCCATTTGAACCATTTGAACAAAACTGTCGACATCTAATGTAAATAACAACAAATGTAAATAATAACAAATGTAATCTAAACGTGAGCAACCGTCTGAAGGTAATCAGTCATCTCAAAATCGGTAACGGCTCAATTTGTGTGAATAAATAACATTATTAACAGTGGCTGGTTGCTGGTTCTTCTTTGCCAGAATCAATTTGTAGTTTGTACACAGCCCTGGCTCAACACGTCAGTTTTCGAACAACTAGTAATAAACCAATATTTTGGCTTTTATAGCCAAACAGAAAGTATAATTTAAATATAGAAAAAATTATTAATGCAATTTATGAAGAAAAGGGAATGCAGCATAAAGAATTGGAGAAATAGTTTATCCATATCAAGCTGTAGACGTCTTTGTGACTGTATTCCGATCTGGGATTACCTCAGCACGCTGTAGCCAAGAAAGGATTATGTATCTTGAATACGAGCGAAACATGCAAGAAATCTTGATGTCAAAGCACCTTAATCTTCTCAACAAATCATTGGTTCAAATGGCTCTAAGCACAACTGGACTTAACATCTGAGGTTATCAGTTCCCTAGACTTAAAACTACTTAAACATAACTAACCTAAGGACGTCACACACATCCATGCCCGAGGCAGGATTCGAACCTGCTACAGTAGCAGCAGCGCGGTTCCGGACTGAAGCGCCTAGAACCGCTCGACCACAGCGGCCGGCAACAAATCATTGGAAAAATCAGTGTAATCACGAGACAGGTAAATCAAAACTGGAAAATTAGAAGCTCTGATATCTATAAAGAACTAAGTGTCGATCATGAAACAGTTCACAATTTAGATTAGGCTGGATAGTAATACCTCGGTTCCATATGAGCCAATGGTAGATCAAAAGTCCATCTGGAAAATAACTGAAGCAGGACATATTTTCAGAATTTTTGAAATTATACTTTACGGGTGACAGAATTTAGCCACGTACGATAATGACAGATGATTGTGGTCGTCGGAGGATGATGATGATGATCCTTGAACGGAGGTAAAGACAGTACTTATATATAGTAGAACAGTGCTACTATTACGTATGGAGGGATGCTTTGAAGTGTGCTTACTTGTACGAAAAACACAACAATTGACTGTTTAGCGTGATCAAAACAATGATCGTTCTGCGGGCCGTAGGAAATGGTTTCCTAGGCTGTAGTGTGCCGACTGCAGACCACTGGTCTATACGATAGTCAATGCGCGCAAATACTTCTACAAGATGACACAAGTCCATGCTCGCTCCTCATCACCGATTTCGCCCATATTTATGATACAGGCAGGGCCTGGCCAGAAATGGAAGTGACAGAAGTGGGAAATTTAAATGGCCAAGCTTTTGGAAATGATAGGCTTGCGTAGTTTCCAGGCTGAGGTTGGAGTGACGGAAGGATACAGAACGGTAATTTATATTTTTATTCTTAATTTTTACACTACTTAAATGGCAAACATGATCAAAATACTCCACTCGTATACAGTGCAATACGTTATAACCCTTCCTGGAAAATTAATGCCAACAGTCTAAGGATAGCATTGGCTTATTTGTACCTAAGATTCAAAAACGGGAGAATGTGTACACAATAAAACACGGAAATGTCAAAACTTCGACAAAATCTAGGAATCTTGGCATCTGCAGCTAAAGATACATATTCTTGAAAAATAAAAAGCAAAAAGCTGTTATATGCGCCTTTAATAGTGCTACCGATTGCACAACGTTAGAATTGCATCATCAGAAACATCTAAATGAAGAACAATAGAACATGAGGACTTTAAAAATTACAAAAAAATTAGAATATGTAACCTGACAGCGAATGATGGGACGTCCAACGCGCTCAAGTTTTTCATGTAAATGGTCTGAAAATAAGTAACTTGACTATTACTTAAATTTGCTTTTGTAGGCTATGCATCGTATATAACGTATTTTCCTCTCCCGAGAGTCTTACCATTTCTAATTTCTTTTACAATTTCTAAATCTCTTGTGTGCTATTCTTTATGTAGATGTACCTGAAGATGCAACTCTAGCTTTTTAAAACCCGTAGTACTATTAACGGATTATACAACAGCTGTTCGCGGTTCGTTTCTCAAGAATGCATCAAAATACATTCCATTGTACATTACCAGCTATCCTCGCCAATAGTTGGCGAAATAATACGTCACGTATGGATAACTGCAAATTGCGCAATGAGAGCGAACATTTTATGAATATAAACCAAGTTCGTTTTTTCTATAGAAACTTTAAAACAAAAATGTAATTGTAAAAATGCGACCTGCAATATGTCGAGAAAATTACCGATTCCCTTTTTTCTACGATGAATATCACTACAGCACGCGTAAATCAACTGCAAAATAATAAAAGTGTATAATTTCGTATACGAAGTTCCCTTGTACGCCCTGTAATCACTTCCTGGAAATTTATTTCCTATCACATTTTCCTCTGTCATTTATTTTCTTTTCTTTTATGAGAATTTTAATAAATATAGTATACTGAAAATTATTTAGGTTCATTTTCAGTGTAAGTAACGTAAAATTAAAAAAAGTCGTTTCAACATAGACTGGACCCTACGACCCTTGGATTACCGTTCTGTACTCCCTCCGCTGCGCCAGCCTCTGCTTGGAATCTACGCTAACACAAATGCCCGATATCTCCCTTGACCTACGTCATAAACGCTATTTTCTCTAAACGCTTAGCCATCTAAAGATCTCACTTCTGTCACTTTCTTTTCTGCGCAAGCCATGGATATGCCATAAATTTGGACAAAATTGGCGATAAGTAGACACGATCCCCTTGTCAGCAAGAACAATGCAGGTTGTCAATGGGGTACAAATAAACCGTCGTCTTCTAAGTAACCGTAAATTAACGGAAAGGGGGATCACAGGTTGCGTAACGTATAGAAGGTGTCATATTCAAGTTGGATTTCCCACTTGACATAGTCTGAGTCCAGGTTCTGCAATACTCGTTCCTGTTTCCTCCTTCCGCCAGACTGAATACGTAGATGTCCTGCATGAAACGCGAAAAATCCTGGTTGGTCAATTTTTTTTTCAATGGGTGAAGTGAATATAGAGAAGAAAGTTATATATTTGATTAGAGATGTTGCAAAGTATTCTGATTAATTGCCGAAAGTTAAGACAACTAGACTTTTTCAAATATTCCGCTTAAATTGCTGTACACTGTCGCATATAAGGGAATGACCACCGCACGAAAGTAACCTTCAAGGCTCTAGCAGCGAGCGAGGTGGCGCAATTGTAAGACTCTAGACCAATGGTCGTCGAAAGTTTTCGCTCAATAGCCAATACTGATACAGTGTGGCGTCACCTCGGGCCCAATGTGTGTCGATCTTATTATTAATTGGTAGCCTGCGAGGTGCCGGGGCTAGCAGTGTATTTAAGACTAAATTCGTCTAGAATCTTCATATGGAAATGATGCTCTAAGCCCCCCCCCCCTTTTATAACTCCGACTTTTGCTGTTGCACATGGATTAAGAAGATACGCGAACTAAGTGTAATCCACCCTGCAAGTGGAGTAGAGAAGAGTTTGGCGGCTGTAATAATTGCTGTGAAGGTGAAGTTGTCCATAAACTAGCTTGTGACGTTTATGACCAAATGGTATGTGGAGCCAATTCTCTGCAACTAAAATCTTAATAGATACGCCCAGCCAACCCAACATTAATTGCTTCTACAGTAGTGAGAACTCAGACAATGAACATCCAAGACAGAACCACACAAGAAAAGACAGAACCAGGCGCGCTCTACTGAGCTCTGATTATCACAGAGCAAAATTCCCCAATCTGCCGGTGCTGCGGACATACATTACCAAGCTGTCTTCTTAACTGCAAGGACACGATCTGGTGTACCAGAGGCGATGGCTGGTTGCTTCGACGTCCCGTCGTGTTGATGATAATGTCGCGAGTATAGCCCGAAACAAGTTATCCTGGTCTGGTTGTTCCAGACAAAAGACTTCCTATCAATACAAGTGCGCCTTTGAGGGAGACGAAGAAGGCTCGCCACACAATCACTGACGGTACAGTGATTGATTTTAACAAGTGAAGTCACACAGTAACTCCAATACAGTCAACTTTAGACAAAACTGTTCAAGACGGACAACATAGGCCGCTTGTACGCAGAATGCTCAATTGCCAACTGCACTCGGAAAGTTACGTTGAAGTCGAAACATCAGCAACTTCGTCAAACAGTTACAATTAAATGAAAGTATATTAGACAACCAACGGAAGGCAGGCTGTCCAGACCAGCGAGAGCTCAGTCTTATAACCTACCCAGACCGAAAGGCGAGAGCCGCCCCTCTCCAGAGCACCCGTACAAGCCCAACACAGAACATTCCCGCCCCCCCCCCCCCCGCCCCCACGACAGTGGCCATGGTTAAACGTTCCAATCAGCAACTCGAAAACCGGCGGAAAATTCCACTCTATTGCCGACGCACTACTATTCCACCAATGGAGATACTTGGCGCCAATTTCTGCGCCGATTTTGCTGCGTCACAGAACTATTCCATGAGCAAGCCAATGACAGTTATGATTTTGCAGAAAACGCGAATCTGCTCGCCAAGACTGCCTGGGAACACAAGTCATTCCCACGCCTCGCTGGTAGCCCGCCAGAAAGTGTTTTCACTAAGTTTCTGCGAAGTAATGGAATCTCTATCCCAGCTGCTCCGTCAGACCCCTGTGGGCGTGTCCCCCCCCCCCCTCCCCACTCTTATGACAATGTCGGCGTCTGGAAAGCATCCAATTGACTCCCTCGCACCCGTCGGCTTAACCCTTTCAAGATCAGCAGAGCCCGCCTGTCACCGGACCACCCGGGTGACGAGAGGCGCTGAGTGGGAAGTCCGCGTGTGAAGGAATAGCAACTTTTCACCGCATGCAATTAGAGAGGAAAATCGAATTACTCAGAGTAAGATACAAATATGAGAGGGGGCCACCTCTCAAACCTACATAAATTAGTACGTTATGAACTCCAAATAGAGTAGCTATAGTAAGGATGCAGTAAGTTTGATGCCAGCCCCGAAGTAAAAATCGTTAAAAGTCGGCACCATTCGGAACACTTCGTGTCGACTGCTGTGTTTCAGATTGCTGCCACCCTCCGCGGCCCAACAGTTGTGAGACTATAACTGCCTGGCGAAGTGTTGTGTTGTCTATGTGACCAGATGATTAAGTGATTAATAAAACTAACTGTCCTTACATTTAAATGCATTACGTAGTATGAGAATAGATCACAAATATTTACTAAAGATTTCGAATGTTATTTTCTTCCTTCTACTCATTGCATTGTATTACAAAAGCTTTAATTTAATTTCCTATTCATTGTCACAAATACAGGGTGTTTCAAAAATGACCGGTATATTTGAAACGGCAATACAAACTAAACGAGCAGCGATAGAAATACATCGTTTGTTGCAATATGTTTGGTGCAACAGTACATTTTCAGGCAGACAAACTTCCGAAATTACAGTAGTTACATTTGTCAACAACAGATGGCGCTGCGGTCTGGGAAACTCTATAGTACGATATTTTCCACATATCCACCATGCGTAGCAATAATATGGTGTAGTCTCTGAATGAAATTACCCGATGCAGATGAGATGTACTGCTTCAGCTGTTCAATTGTTTCTGGACTCTGGCGGTACACCTGGTCTTTCAAGTGTCCCCACAGAAAGAAGTCACAGGGGTTCATGTCTGGCGAATAGGGAGGCCATTCCACGCCGCCTCCTGTATGTTTCGGATAGCCCAAAGCAATCACACGATCATCGAAATATTCATTCAGGAAATTAAAGACGTCGGCCGTGCGATGTGGCCTGGCACCATCTTGCATAAACCACGAGGTGTTCGCAGTGTCGTCTAAGGCAGTTTGTACCGCCACAAATTCACGAAGAATGTCCAGATAGCGTGATGCAGTAATCGTTTCGGATATGAAAAATGGGCCAATGATTCCTTTGGAAGAAATGGCGGCCCAGACCAGTACTTTTTGAGGATACAGGGACGATGGGACTGCAACATGGGGCTTTTCGGTTCCCCATATGCGCCAGTTCTGTTTACTGATGAAGCCGTCCAGGTAAAAATAAGCTTCGTCAGTAAACCAAATGCTGCCCACATGCATATCGCCGTCATCAATCCTGTGCACTATATCGTTAGCGAATGTCTCTCGTGCAGCAAAGGTAGCGGCGCTGAGGGGTTGCCGCGTTTGAATTTTGTATGGATAGAGGTGTAAACTCTGGCGCATGAGACGATACGTTGACGTTGGCGTCATTTGGACCCCAGCTGCAACACGGCGAACGGAAACCCGAGGCCGCTGTTGGATCACCTGCTGCACTAGCTGCGCGTTGCCCTTTGTGGTTGCCGTACGCGGTCGCCCTACCTTTCCAGCAAGTTCATCCGTCACGTTCCCAGTCCGTTGAAATTTTTCAAACATATCCTTTATTGTGTCGCTTTTCGGTCCTTTGGTTACATTAAACCTCCGTTGAAAACTTCGTCTTGTTGCAACAACACTGTGTTCTAGGCGGTGGAATTCCAACACCAGAAAAATCCTTTGTTCTAAGGAATAAACCATGTTGTCCACAGCACACTTGCACGTTGCGAACAGCACACGCTTACAGCAGAAAGACGACGTACAGAATGGCGCACCCACAGACTGCGTTGTCTTCTATATCTTTCACATCACTTGGAGCACCATCTGTTGTTGAAAATTGTAGCTACTGTAATTTCGAAAGTTTGTCCGCCTGAAAATGTACTGTTGTCCCAAGCATATTGCAACAAACGGTGTATTTCTATCGCTGCTCGTTTAGTTTTTATTGCCGTTTCAAATATACCGGTCATTTTTGAAACACCCTGTATGTACCACAGTGGAAGATGACCGTCTCTCTAATGCTCATTCGCGTATCCACATTGCATTCGTTTGAAGCTGATCGACACGAGTCGCGCACACGCGTAAGTTCTGTTCCGGAAGGGAGGCAGTAAAATATTCACCCTCTCGCATCTTCTAATGCAGCAGTGGTATCACTATAGACCACTCTGCTCCTGAGATAAGCGGCGAACTTTAATTACCTCATGACACAATTCACCAATGTGAATTAAAAAAAAACACATCTTAATATACTACAGTCTTTGTTAGTATCTTTGTGTGTTACTGAGCAGTAAAACTACACCCTTCAGAAACTCTATGAAGTTACCTCATGTTTTCAGATTCGGGTAACAGTTGTACGCATATAGTTACAAAACAAGGCTGAGAACCGAGGGCACCACGAATTCTTAATTCGGGCCGCAATTTGAAGAGCTCTGCACTAGACTCATGCTTGGGAGAATTGCAGTTCAAATATCCGTCCCGCCATCTAGATTTAAGAACACTACGACTGTCCTAAGTCGGTGAAGGCGAATGCCGGGGTGGTCGGTGGTGAAGGACACACCCATTTTCTCCCTGTCTCCTTTCTTCAGGGCTCTGGCTGATGTAAAATAAACTAAACCAGTGGTATCAGGAATTTCCTCTTTCAGACGCGTACTACTACGACCATCATAGCCGTTTATCCACTAGATAAGGAATTACGAAAGATTAAAAGTAAGAAGACAATACCAGAAGAGCACATTTTGACCGATTTACTGATGAAAGTGTCAGGCTGTTCGCCAGTTTTGCCTCCGTAACGTTGACGGTTCGTAAAACGACCAGAGGACGAAGAGTTGCACAAGTTCGTGCATAGTTTGGAACAAAACGCCGGGTAACTGCTGTTTAATAATAGCCCCTCAGTAAGAAGTTTCGAATAATGTGCCTGTTACAATAAAGGAAAAAATTTGTAAGCAGCACTCCAGTCAATGCACGCCAGTGACTAATCTCGTATATACACTCCTGGAAATTGAAATAAGAACACCGTGAATTCATTGTCCCAGAAGGGGAAACTTTGACACATTCCTGGGGTCAGATACATCACATGATCACACTGGCAGAACCACAGGCACATAGACACAGGCAACACAGCATGCACAATGTCGGCACTAGTACAGTGTATATCCACCTTTCGCAGCAATGCAGGCTGCTATTCTCCCATGGAGACGATCGTAGAGATGCTGGATGTAGTCCTGTGGAACGGCTTGCCATGCCATTTCCACCTGGCGCCTCATTTGGACCAGCGTTCGTGCTGGACGTGCAGACCACGTGAGACGACGCTTCATCCAGTCCCAAACATGCTCAATGGGGGACAGATCCGGAGATCTTGCTGGCCAGCGTAGTTGACTTATACCTTCTAGAGCACGTTGGGTGGCACGGGATACATGCGGACGTGCATTGTCCTGTTGGAACAGCAAGTTCCCTTGCCGGTCTAGGAATGGTAGAACGATGGGTTCGATGACGGTTTAGATGTACCGTGCACTATTCAGTGTCCCCTCGACGATCACCAGAGGTGTACGGCCAGTGTAGGAGATCGCTCCCCACACCACGATGCCGGGTGTTGGCCCTGTGTGCCTCGGTCGTATGCAGTCCTGATTGTGGCGCTCACCTGCACGGCGCCAAACACGCATACGACCATCATTGGCACCAAGGCAGAAGCGACTCTCATCGCTGAAGACGACACGTCTCCATTCGTCCCTCCATTCACGCCTGTCGCGACACCACTGGAGGCGGGCTGCACGATGTTGGGGCGTGAGCGGAAGACGGCCTAACGGTGTGCGGGACCGTAGCCCAGCTTCATGGAGACGGTTGCGAATGGTCCTTGCCGATACCCCAGGAGCAACAGTGTCCCTAATTTGCTGGGAAGTGGCGGTGCGGTCCCCTACGGCACTGCGTAGGATCCTACGGTCTTGGCGTGCATCCGTGAGTCGCTGCGGTCCGGTGCCAGGTCTACGGGCACGTGCACCTTCCGCCGACCACTGGCGCCAACATCGATGTACTGTGGAGACCTCACGAGCCACGTGTTAAGCAATTCGGCGGTACGTCCACCCGGCCTCCCGCATGCCCACTATACGCCCTCGCTCAAGGTCCGTCAACTGCACATACGGTTCACGTCCACGCTGTCACGGCATGCTACCAGTGTTAAAGACTGCGATGGAGCTCCGTATGCCACGGCAAACTGGCTGACACTGACGGCGGCGGTGCACAAATGTTGCGCAGCTAGCGCCATTCGACGGCCAACACCGCGGTTCTTGGTGTGTCCGCTGTGCCGTGCGTGTGATCATTGCTTGTACAGCCCTCTCGCAGTGTCCGGAGCAAGTATGGTGGGTCTGACACACCGGTGGCAATGTGTTCTTTTTTCCATTTCCAGGAGTGTATAATCTGAGACTATCTTAATTTCGTTGTAAACACGAGGTGCAACCTACGTAGCCTTCAACAAAGCCAACTTTTATGAAACAACAGAATAATGGTTGCCAGACGAAATGAAATGAAACCACTACTGAGGATACTGATTTTAAAGTATTTCTCATCAAACTGCTCCTACTCCTAACGTGCTAATGTTTTTATTGAAAACATTCCTGGAAGTGGCACTAGTGTGTATGGACACATTCATTGAAGTGCATTTCTGTTCGATAAAATTACTCTCTTCCCAGACTGTAGGGTGATGCAGGGAACTTAAGACAGAATGTGACAGCTGGCTTTAAAAACGCTAGAACGTAAATTAATGCACACTGGTAGGAGAAAGACTTTATTATGTTCGAATACTATATTACTGAAGTACTGCTTTAGTCTGTCACTCCGATTAAATATCTAGACGTAACGTTGTGAAATAGATATGAAATGGAACGAACACACAGGGCAAGTCCTAAGGAAGTCGAATGGTCGACTACGGGTTGTTGGAAGAGGTCTGGGAAGTTTAATGTACCTATAAAAGAGGTGCCGTACAGAAGGCTCGGGCTACCTATTTTTGAGTACTGTTCGTATGTTTGTAATTACTGCCAGATCGGAATAAGGATGAAATCGAAGCATTTCAGAGACGTGCTGCTAGATTCATTATATCTCGATTCTCCCAGTACGATAATGTTACGGATATTCTCATTTGGCTTAGATGGGACTCTAAGAGGTAAAAAGATCTTTCCGCGAAACACGATCGAGGAAGTTTAGAGAACTTCCGACAGGCTTTAGGACGATTCTATTGCATCAAATTTATACCTCAAGTAATGCCCAAATAAGAACCGCTCGTACACAGGCAAAGAAGTAATTTTTCGCTCGTCCTACCTTGGACTAAAAGAGGAATGATTAGCAGTGACGCAAAGTACCCAGCTGCAGCCTCTGTAAAATGACCTATGGAATAGGTACATATGCTGGTGTCATTTATAGACACAAAAAATAGTTACTAATTTCTCGCCGGAATGTGTCGTTAGTTTACTTATAATGTTAGAAATGTACATACAGTCACTTCTTTAAATAAAATAACATTTTCAAAAATCCGTGCCTCACGTTTTTCTTATGAGCTTCGTATTGAGAGTTTGCGTGCAGTGTTCGGTGAGAAATATTCATCTGTAGCTATAACGTGAAACAGGATGACTTCCGCAGTGGTCAGGACATTCGGGAGGAGTGGCCTTCAAATTCCGGCCAACGATCCAGTCTTAAGTTTTTCTCGGGTTCCCTAATTCCTAAATACTGTGACTGTTGCTTTGAAAAGGACATGGCGGATTTCCTTCGAAAATTTATTATAACACAGATTGTATTCCGTCCCTAATGATTTCGTCGTCCAAGGAACAAACATTATCTGAGTACAGACTGTTAGCATGACTCTCCTCTAGGAAGATGCTAGAGGTTGTATTTTATTAATTTTAATTCTGAATTAAACATCCTAAACCAGTTACCAGAGTACTTAAGGTGGTGATGAATGGCATTCTTCTCTGCAAGTGAAGACAACTTGTGCGACAACAGCTAGTTATCTTGTTACCGGCAGGATCTGGGACAGTCCTCCGAACGGCTTCCTGATACTGATTTCCGCTGGTTTTCTCACAACTACTGATCAAAGTTCCCATGATTCTGTACTCAATGGCACATCTATTAGCTTATACCGTTCAGCTTTTACCGTAGCACTTCACTTATGCCCTATCTGCAGGCATCTGCGTTAGTCCATCTCATTAGTAGAATTCTGTCTGCAAACCAGCCTCTGTTCGTGTCTTACAGTGCTTATATCTTGTAACAGAAATAGGGAATCGTTTATAAAATACGTCTTCATGTACTGTGGATCGTAATAATAATAATAATAATAATAATAATAATAATAATAATAATAATAATGATAATGTACTAACGAAGAAGCAGAAAACTCTGTTTTGCAAATATCTTTTGAGAAAACTGCCATCAGATGAAATATGAAATACAGTAAAACCAGGTTAAACACCAGATATGGAAAAATTAATAATATATATATATATAATGTGTGTGTGTGTGTGTGTGTGTGTGTGTGTGTGTGTGTGTCTGTGTGTGTCTTTTCATAAAGACTCGAAAAGAAAAATATACTCTATAATTTAAAAAGTACTGACACAGTGGCGAACGGAATTCGGTTCGTGGCCACAAACGAAGAATGAACAGCACCAAATACACGAAACGTACGTCCCTTATGATTGCCTCTAAACCGAAAACAAGAATAACCTGATGAACTTGAAAAAAGATGTAATGAATACAGGCGTACAACCAGAAGACATACAAAACTGAAACTCTTCAGCAGAGCTATAGTGATACTCGTGACTTTCGGGGTCGAGGCACGGACTGTTGGTAGCAAATGGTAGCATGAACGCCGTGCCAGATATAGTGAATTGATGACAAACATCTGACTTGAAAGGAAAAGAAAAACGTTAAAAGAGAACAACTGTCGTAATGGCTGTAAATCCACCATGACCTATTTTGGCCAATTAACGAAATAATTATATAAATAAGACTCGCAAAATTCGTCCTGGGGCACCTGCTAGCGTGCAGGTTATATTTAAAAACAGCGAACTAAGTACATTCGCTCCACTGTCGCTCTAAGTAGTAGGTGTGGCGTTGGCGTGCAAGTTTTCAGAAGTTGGCATGCGCTCCCGCGACCTGTGGCGTGCGCTACATAGAGATGAGGCCCGCATCACAAGCGCGAGTTAATGGCGCGGCCGCGTCACTGAGGCCCAAATGCGAGCAAGCGAGACAGCGGTCTTCGCTACGGTACTGCTACGCCCAGGCCTATTGTGCTCCACGGACGTGACCAGCGGCCAGCTGACTTGTGTTCACGCAGTCGCTATTGCCGTCGCCTATTACTGTCAGCTTTATGATGATAAAGACAGCGGTGTGCTACTTCAGTACCCTTGACATCAGGCGTAGTATACTGCCCTGACAGACACTGATTGTGGGCGGGAACAGCCGCGGCATTTGAACCGTAAGTTAATTGGAGGTGGTGCATGCCTCTTTGAAAATGTATTACAGAACAAATGTGACTATAAGTTAAGTCAGTAATGTAAATTTCAGCTCTCGATTCTGGGCACATTTTCGAAATTCTCCTGGTACTGTTGAACCTCTGAAAACAGATGGCTCGTAGGAAAAAATGTCGTTATTTAAGGTGTCCTTAACACAGAAACTGTCAAGGCTGGTGGAAAGACCGTTGGTGGCTACATATATGAAGGCGAATCACATTGTACAGAGTGGACCTATTTTCGACAAAAAAAGAGAAAAGCTGGTGTCTGGTCATACACAGATAATGACCACGCACTAGACCGAGCAAGAATCCCCACTCAAAACAAAATAGCCCACAGTCACATATTATAATAATAATATAGTTTCAGAATCTCAAACTATTGCACTAGTACGTAGAGGGTGTGTTCCACAATGAACAGAGGTGTAGACGTTCCTCATGATAATCGGCCTTGCAAGGAGAAGCCAAATCTGCTTTTGATGAACTTCGAACTACTTGTCGCGGTCCACAAGAAAATAACTTCTGTGAAAGGCTTTAGGCCACTACGTTTGATTATCGAACAACTTGAAGTCAAAGATTATCGAGCAGGAGTCGTTTCAGACTGGGTGGAATTGTTAGAACACTCGAAAAAAAGGCAATTATATTTGTACATATCAGACCCACAAACTAACAGTTTCCGGAAAATCGAATAATTTCTAATTTCAGTTCGTTGTAGACATACTTGAGGAAAAAAGTAAAAAATATTTAAGATATCATAATTCGAGACCGCGGCACGGAAGTCGACTTTGTATTGTATTGTACTGTATGGAACCGGGGACCTAGAAACGACGGAGAGGCGCCGTCCCCGCCGCAGTCGCAGTGGTCCGCAACCCCATGACGACTACCGCAGTCCACTTCACCCCTCCGCCGCCCCACACCGAACCCAAGTGTCCCTCCCCCCCTCCCGCCTCCCCCGGGAACGTCTCACACCAGACAAATGTACCCCCAATGTTTGCGTGATAGATTATGGCGTACGCGTACGAAGTGTTGGCGCAGCAATCGCCGACATAGTGTAACTGAGGCGGAATAAGGGGCACCAGCCCGCATTCGCCGAGGCAGGTGGAAAACCGCCTAAAAACCATCCGCAGACTGGCCGGCACACTGTATCTCGACACTAATCCACCAGGCGGATTCGTGCCGGGGACCGGCACGCGTTCGCGCCAGGAAAGCAGTGCGTTAGACCGCCTTTTTTTCTCGTTATAGTTCGTTGCCTTTGGTCTGGAGGGACGTCACAAGACATCCGTTCAAGTTGATCGTTGATTCCTTGACTCAGGTTTTTTTTTATTACAGAGAGCACGCAGCTCTCTGACCGAACACGCTGAGCTACCGTGCCGGTAACCGCTCGGCTAACTGGGCGAGTAAGTCGACTTTAATCTGAATGCAGGAGCTATTCCACACAGCCACCTACTCGATTAACAAGCACTTTCTTCGTCAGTTATCTGCAACGGATCAAAATCACTAATTATTCCATATCTCGAAATCTGTTGTTTCCAAGCCTTAGCTGTACAAATTAAATTTTTCTTTTTTATTGTTCTAACGATTCCACCTGCTGTGTTGTCTGTTTCTGTTCCATTTACTGGATCTCACCATAAAAAGAATGAACACCACACACCGAAGTGCCAAAGAAACTGGTATAGGCATGCGTATTCAAATACAGAGATACGCAAAGAGGCAGAATACGGCGCTGCGGTCGGTACGCCTATAAAAGACAAGTGTCTGACAAAGGTGTTAAATCGCTCACTGCTGCTACAATGGCAGGTTATCAAGATTTAAGCGAGGTTGAACGTGGTGCTATAGTCGGCGCACGAGTGATGGGACACAGCATCTCCGAGGAAGCGATGAAGAGGGCATTTTCTCGTACGACCATTTCACGAGTATAACGTGAATATTAGGAATCCGGTAAGACATCAAATCTCTGACATCGCTGCGGCCGGAAAAAGATCCTGCAGGAACGGGACCAACGATGACTGAAGAGAATCGTTCAACGTGATAGAAGTGCAACACTTTCGCAGATTGCCGCAGATTTCAGTGCTCGGCCACCAACTAGGGTCAGCGTGTGAACCATTCAACGAAACGTCATCGATATGGGCTTTCGGAGTCGAAGGCTCACTCGTACACCCTTGATGACTGCACGATACAAAGCTTCACGCTTCGCCTGGGCCCATCAACACCGATATTTGGCCTGTTTATAACTGTAAAGAAGTTGCTTGGTCGGACGAGTCTCGATTCAGATAGTATCGAGCGGATGGACGTGTACTGTTATGGGGTCAATCTCACGGATCACTGGACACTACATGTCAGCATGGGACTGCTCAAGGTGATGGAGACTCTCTAATAGTCTGGGGCGTGTGTAGTTGGAGTGGTATTGGACCTCTCATACGTGTATACACGAGTCTGTCAGGGGACACGTACGTAAGCAATGCGACACCCCATACGTCCTAAATTGCTACAGAGTAGTTTCAGTAACACTCTTGTGGCCTTAAACATTTCCGCTGGCCATCAAACTGCCCAGACTTGAACATTATTGAGCATGTCTGGGATGCCTTGCAACGTGCTGCTCAGAAGAGATCTCCACCCCCTTGTACTACTAAGGATTTATTGACAGCTCTGCAGGATTCTTGGTGCCAATTCAGACATTAGTCGAGTCCATGCCACGTCGTGTTGCGGCACTTCCGCGTGCTCGGGCGGGCCATACACGACGTTAGGCAGCTGTACAAGTTTCTTTGGTTCTTCAATGTATGATTTCACAATGTACAAGAAACCAACCACCATAATCAGCACCATTCAGACTCAGACAAACCACACATTAAAATACAAACAAGCAAGCTTCAGATTCATGCTGCACAGATTAAACAGAACACCTGTAACCAAACAGTATTACACACACGAGCTAAATACAATAAAACAAAAAGCAACAAATAAACTAAACAATATGTAAATGGACAATGAATGAAAAGGCCACATGAACGCAAGAGCTTGTACAATGACGCAATATAGCAAGAACCTACACTCAAAACAAAATGTCGCACACTCACTACAACAATATTATTGTCCACAGAATAGGTAATATTTTACAGAAATGGGGATTTCAAATATGATACGGGAAAGACTCAGAACAGGAAACACGCACAAATAAATTCAACAGATCAAGCATACATGAACTTAAGTTTCAGACCGTTTACATAGGATAAACATAAAAAACGATATTCACCACACGTCAGAGCTCTCAAAAGTAACAGCTCCCATAGCATATTTGCCGACCACTTAATAGCCCACAATCGCCACCCAACTGAAATAGAAACAGATTTAAAAACAATAAAATGGAGCCACAGTCTGTACTAAAAGCTTACAAAAGAAGAAAACTGCCACATACAGAATGCTTTAGCAGAACAGCAGCAATGTTGACACAGTGTTTTGTTAAGTAAAAAAGTATTCCTTACTAGGGGAGTTCCCTTGAATATGTGTAGTGTTTGTGTATCTCAGCAACAGATAAGAATGTATTTCTGAAAAATAACTCTAAGCAATCGCAAAATACAGTCGCGAAGTATTTTCGCATAAGAAATATGCGTCTTGCATAACTGCAATGCCATGCGGATGAGGTGTCGATATTTTGGGGGTAATTTGGGTGGACTTGACACATCTCGCCAGTCTCTACCGCCTTCCATGAACCATTCTGCACACACCCGTTGCACTGCCGAAATACTTTCTCCCACACGGGTAGCAATTTCCCGGACAGATGCATCACAGTCTCTCATGCTAATAATGTGCCCTCTTTCAAACTCATTGATTTGACGATATCGTTCGCGCACTTCTGCTTATAGCGGCAACGAGAGCCGCATGAACATTTTACTGGTAGCTGGCGTTGCGCCGCAATATCGATGTTGACCTTGAAACCCGCGGGACAAAATTGTTAGAGTGCCAGTCATTTCTGCAGAACATACTAATGTACCTGTCTGAATATGAACGTCCTATTTATAGTCGTTCAAGGTGTTCTGTTTTCTCTGAACGCGAGTGTATTTACGATGTTCAAGATGTAATAAATTACAATCTGTGGCCATGTTGTTCTATCTGTTAGACTTCCTTCTGAACTAGACTTACTACAATACGCCACAGGTGCGGTATCATTTAGAGTCTACATTAAACTGTAGGTCCTTTGAAAGTGGCTAGGTAAATCAGTCCTATGGTCGGAGAAAGGGCGACGTCATATCGCCTGTAAATGGGTTCAAATGGCTCTGAGCACTATGGCACTTAACATCTATGGTCATAAGTCCCCTAGAACTTAGAACTACTTAAACCTAACTAACCTAAGGACAATACACAACACCCAGCCATCACGCCTGTAATGAGAGGATACGTAGTAAATCACCACGGTGTTGAAACTAACCCTTCGACTTGACGGAACCTTTAGCTTTTAACATCATGGCTGTGACTACCGACATACGGTAAGTTTGTCGCTGCGCCGTCGTACCTCAGAGACAGCGAGGGCTTCTCATGCATCCACGGCCAAGGTCACTCAAGCAACTAGAATGGCGGCGTCTTGTGTAAGTGCATTGGTGGACAGAGGTTTTACAGAAATTCATTTCGGTTAAGGTGTATGCTATGAGAAACTCTTGTGAACGGACTGGGATATCTTCTATGGGGAAGACTACAAACAATACTAGTTTTGCCGCATCCCGCTACGGAACAGAATAGCACGTCCGGTGCGAACCTTAAAACCGCAGCAGTTGACGATTGCGCAACTGGGACTTTCCCGCGGCCGTACTGCGTTTCTCCCCAACCGGTCGGCAGCCGGCTTGTGGGGTGAACGCTACGAAGATGGGCGCTTCTCGGAAGCAACTCGCCCCTGTGAGTCCCCGACATTTCTATTATATATGCAGTAGTTGCGCAAAGCGGTCGTACTGCCATTCCCGTGGTTAGTGCGGCAGTCTGAGCACGCCGCAATTTCCACCTACCGGGGCTTCACCGGGACTCTCCTTAAGGAACGTGCTCCGCGGAAATATGAATAGGACGCACGGGGAAAATCCTGAGATAGAGACAAATTAAACCAAAATATACCTCACTGCGCTGTTGCGTGACGCATTTGCCGATATTGCCAGGTACGGATTTTAAATGAAAACCTTCGGAGATGAAGGCAACTAAGTGTAGTGTGGTGTACTGCCTTCCTAACCTGCAGAAAGCCTCTAGCAACGTTAACTGGGATATATATTTCGAAATTCTAAAGTAATTAGAGATAAAATACAGGAATCCTCACATACGTACTCACTGATCCAACTTCTTTTCTTGAACTGACAGATGTACATCTACATCCATACACCAAAGCCGCTGTACAGTGTGATGTTTCAGACTAAATAAGACTTGTCGGTATGGTGGTGGGTTCTTAGCTTTATTTTTGGAGGGAAAGAGATGATAGTATAATATATAAAATATTAGGTAACTTTATTACCACTGGAACAAGATGAAATACTTAACTTTGCAACCGTCCCGTGTGGCCGAGCGGTTCTAGGCGCTTCAGTCTGGAACCGCGCGACCGCGTGAAAGAATGGACCCCCAAAATTACAGACTAATATCCTTAACATAGGTTTGATTCAGAAATGAAGCACATTCTAAGTTCGAATACAATAAACTTCCTTGTGGCAGAAAAGCTTCTGTCCGCAAATCTACTCGGATTTAAAAATCCTCGCTCGAGCTAAACTCGGCTTACCTTTTTCTTGGCCAACGTGAGTGACCGAGCGGTTCTAGGCACTACAGTCTGGAACCGCGCGACCGCTATGGTCGTAGGTTCGAATCCTGCTTCGGGCATGGATGTGTGTGATGTCCTTACGTTACTTAGGTTTAAAAAGTTCTAAGTTATAGGGGACTGATGACCTTAGAAGTTAAGTCCCATAGTGCTCAGAGCCATTTGCCAACTTAACTTGGCAAAAAGCTGTGTCCACAGGAATGTCACGAGAATTTATTACCGTCGCTGAAGATTAATGTATCACTTGATACACAAGAAGTTGCTACTCTCTTCTCAGAGAGGACAGTTGATTATAAAATTTCATACAGATTTCTTTATAACACAACTGTCGTTCTGTTGGCTCAGTAGAGAGACGATGAGGTGTTCTGCGATGATTGCGGCCTGGGCTGGGCGGAACTCCACTCTGACGTAAGTAAGCGAGCTGATGCGGTGCAGTATGGGAACTGTTCTGACCGTGTCTACGCGCCGCCTCTCATTCATCGTTGCTTCTGACAGCGACCACGTTTGCTTGTGGTCCCTCGCCTTGCAACCTCGCTCTTCGGATGACGCCACACGGTGCATGGTGGATGGTACCTCGTACCACTAGTCATACCCTTCACTACTCCACTCGCAAATGGAGAGAGGAAAAAAGACTATCTATGCGCCTGTGTACGGTCACTAGTTTCTCTTGCCTTGCTTTCGTGGCTCTTACACGAAATGTACATAAGCGGCAGTAGACTCAGTCTGCAATCAGTGCCAAATGCCGGTTCTCTGAATTTTTCAGTGGTGTGTCGTGTGGAGGAGGTCGCCTTCCGTCGAGGGATTCCCTTTTGACGCCACGGTGCATTTCTGTAACACCCTCGTGTTGGTCGAACCTACCGGTAACACGCCTCAGAACTGCTTGCCGTCTCCATTTAAATACACTCCTGGAAATTGAAATAAGAACACCGTGAATTCATTGTACCAGGAAGGGGAAACTTTATTGACACATTCCTGGGGTCAGATACATCAAATGATCACACTGACAGAACCACAGGCACATAGACACAGGCAACATAGCATGCACAATGTCGGCACTAGTACAGTGTATATCCACCTTTCGCAGCAATGCAGGCTGCTATTCTCCCATGGAGACGATCGTAGAGATGCTGGATGTAGTCCTGTGGAATGGCTTGCCATGCCATTTCCACCTGGCGCCTCAGTTGGACCAGCGTTCGTGCTGGACGTGCAGACCGCGTGAGACGACGCTTCATCCAGTCCCAAACATGCTCAATGGGGGGCAGATCCGGAGATCTTGCTGGCCAGGGTAGTTGACTTATACCTTCTAGAGCACGTTGGGTGGCACGGGATACATGCGGACGTGCATTGTCCTGTTGGAACAGCAAGTTCCCTTGCCGGTCTAGGAATGGTAGAACGATGGGTTCGATGACGGTTTGGATGTACCGTGCACTATTCAGTGTCCCCTCGACGATCACCAGAGGTGTACGGCCAGTGTAGGAGATCGCTCCCCACACCATGATGCCGGGTGTTGGCCCTGTGTGCCTCGGTCGTATGCAGTCCTGATTGTGGTGCTCACCTGCACGGCGTCAAACACGCATATGACCATCATTGGCACTAAGGCAGAAGCGACTCTCATCGCTGAAGACGACACGTCTCCATTCGTCCCTCCATTCACGCCTGTCGCGACACCACTGGAGGCGGGCTGCACGATGTTGGGGCGTGAGCGGAAGACGGCCTAACGGTGTGCGGGACCGTAGCCCAGCTTCATGGAGACGGTTGCGAATGGTCCTCGCCTATACCCCAGGAGCAACAGTGTCCCTAATTTGCTGGGAAGTGGCGGTGCGGTCCCCTACGGCACTGCGTAGGATCCTACGGTGTTGGCGTGCATCCGTGCGTCGCTGCGGTCCGGTCCCAGGTCGACGGGCACGTGCATCTTCCGCCGACCACTGGCGACAACATCGATGTACTGTGGAGACCTCACGCCCCACGTGTTGAGCAATTCGGTGGTACGTCCACCCGGCCTCCCGCATGCCCACTATACGCCCTCGCTCAAAGTGCATCAGCTGCACATACGGTTCACGTCCACGCTGTCGCGGCATGCTACCAGTGTTAAAGACTGCGATGGAGCTCCGTATGCCACGGCAAACTGGCTGACACTGACGGCGGCGGTGCACAAATGCTGCGCAGCTAGCGCCATTCGACGGCCAACACCGTGGTTCCAGGTGTGTCCGCTGTGCTGTGCGTGTGATCATTGCTTGTACAGCGCTCTCGCAGTGTCCGGAGCAAGTATGGTGGGTCTGACACACCGGTGTCAATGTGTTCTTTTTTCCATTTCCAGGAGTGTAATTCTTCTTATGGGACCACAGCAACTGTAAAAGTCCATTTTGAAAAATGAAGATTGTCAATTAAACAACCGCCCTGCGGTTGTCTTCATTTCTCAAGATGTCTTTCTTTAGCTCGACCTGGTGGGGATGCGTGGTCTCCTTTACTGATGTGCTACACTATCCTAGAATTCTTCCAGTCAACCGCAGTCGACCATTCACCTTCCCTACTACCGAAGTAATGTGCTCGTTCCATTTCGTATCACTTTGCAATGTTACGCCTCGATACTGGATGTGACTTTCAAGCAGCACACCAGTAATAAAATATTCTACCATTATAGGATTGTTTTTCCTACTGATTTCCATAAGCCGGCCGCGGTGGCCGAGTGGTTCTAGGCGCTTCTTTCCAGAGCAGCGCAACTGCTACGGTCACAGGTTCGAATCCTGCCTCGGGCATGAATGTCTGTGATGTCCTTAGGTTGGTTAGTTTTAAGTAGTTCTATGTTCTAGGGGACTGATGACCACAGAAGTTAAGTCTCATAGTGCTCAGAGCCATTTGAACCATTTGATTTACATAGGCTTGCGTTTTTATACATTTAGAGCAAGCTGGCATTCATTACCTCTAATAGAAATTCTGTCTAACGGTAAGTCATTTTGCATCCTCCTACAGTCAGTCAACGACGACAGTTCCTTGTACACCATAGCGTCATCAGCAGACTATTACTGCTCACTCTATCAGTCACATCGTTTATTTTTAGAGAGAATAAGCGTGGTTCTCTCGTGCTTCACTGGGGCTGTCTGTGATGAACACTAGCCCTCCACGACAACGTATGGGGTGCTATTACTTGATACGTCTTTTAGCCACTCACATTTCTTGGAACCTATTCTGTATGCTGGGACCTTCGTTAACCGTCTGCATTGGTACACTGTGTCAAACATTTCCGAAAATCTAGGAATATAGAATCTATCTGTTGTCCTTCGTTCATGATTCATATTGTGCAAGAAAAAGGTTCAAATAGCTCTGAGCTCTATGGGACTTAACTTCTGAGGTCATCAGTCGCCTATAACTTAGAACTATTTAAACCTAAGTAACCTAAGGACATCACACACATCCATACCCGAGGCAGGATTCGAACCTGCGACCGTAGCGGTCGCGCGGTTCCAGACTGTAGTGCCTAGAACCGCTCGGTCACTCACAGCTTAGAATGTGCTTTAATTCTGAATCAAATCGATTTTAAGGAAACTGGTCTGTAATTTTGCGGGTCCATTCTTTTACGTATCTCATATATATGAGGTGCTTGCGTTTTCTTCCACTGCCTTGAGATTTAGCACTGGGAGACAGATTAGCGATAAATGCATGCTAGAGAAGGTGCGAACGCCAAAGACTTCGATCTATACATTGCATGAGGGATTTTCTATTCCGAGCTGATGACTTACAGGAGTGAACAAAAGTTTGGGAACACCACACAAACAGAACACATTATCATGCCTAACGGGATGTAATACTGACGGGTTTTTTTAGTGCGAGATTCAGTTCTGACCGTTACCGCTGTCGTCCCCCTACTTTTCTTCACAGTTCTCTTCAGTGATCGTCTTTCACGATCATTTAATATAAACTTTCGTCTGCGTTGTGACTTAGCGGATGATTTGCTTCCTTGTATGCAGCATAAATCTTCCGTGCGGTGCCTCTTGAAACGCCAAGCACTTCAGCTCCCTTGATTACGGAAGCACCCGCCATACGAACACCAACAAATTTCCCATGTTCGAATTCACTTAGCTCCGACATAGCGTGCTCACAAACACACAGAACAGTGTTATGACCACGACTGACACATGCAACGAATTGAGGACATTATGCAGGTGTCGTTCTTTGTCAAACACAACAGCTCAACCTGCAGGCGTGGCTAGTATCTGCATTCATGTTCAAACACGTATTTCTCGCGGTGCGCCTATATTTTTGTCTAACCTCTGCACGTGTTTCAAATTCATTCAGTTGCTTCTCGACACACATGGAAAGCAGAATAACACTGCATCTATGTCCACCATACGGGGACCCTCTGCGACGGCCAAATGGTTGTATTTCAGTACTATCTTCCTGCGCAAATGAATTCTTAACACTTAAATTTAAAACTTCATCTTCCCTTTTGCAAAAGGGAAGGTGAAATTTTATATCGAGGCCTTAGACTAACTTAGCGGTTCTACGTACGACGAGAAGTTTCTCGGGTCTCGGCAAGATCTTTCTCAACATCTGCATCATTACTCTGCAATTCACAATTAAGTGCCTGGCAGAGGTTTCATCGTACAATCTTTGAGCTACTTCTTTACCGCTACACTCTCGAACAGAGCGCGGAAAGAACGAACACTGAAATCTTTCCATGCGAGCTCTGATTTCTCTTCTTTTATCATGGTGATCTTTATTCCCGAAGTAGGTGGGCGCCAACAAACTATTTTCAAACTCTGACGAGAAATTTGGTGATTTGGTGACTGAAATTTCATGAGTTCCTGCCGCAGCGAAAAACGCCTTTCTTTTAATGAGTGCCACACCAATTGGTGTATCATATCCGTGGCACACTCTCCCTAATTTTTCGATAGTACGGAACGAGTTGCCCTTCTTTGATCTTCTTCAGTTTCCTCCGTCAGTCCTATCTAATGGGGGTCCCACATCGCACAGCAACACTACAGAAGAAGGCGGCCAATGGTAGTTAAAAAGCCTCTTTAGTAGACCTGTTACATTTTGTAAGTGTCCTGGCAATAACTCGCAGTCTTAGGTATGCTTTCCGCACAATGTTATCTATGTGATCGTTCCAATTTAAGTTATTCGTAATTTTACTCGCAAAGTATTTAGTTGAGTTTACAGCCTTTAGATGACTTCACACTTATCATGATTTAGAATCAGTTGCCACTTTTTTCACAGTACAGATATTTTGTGTAAATCATTTTGCAATTCGTTTTGATCACCTGATGACTTTACATGATAATAAATGACAGTATCATCCGCAAACACTCTAAGAGGTCTGCTCAGATTGTCCCCTAAATCGTTTGTGTAAATCAGGAACAATAGAGGGCCTGTAACATTTCCTTGGCGAAAGCCAGATACTACTTATAGAATGAGATTTCACTCTGCAGTGGAGTGTCCGCTGATATGAAACTTCCTGGCAGATTAAAACTGTGTGCCGGACCTTTGCCTTTCGCGGGCAAGTGCTCTAACAACTGAGCTACCCAAGCACGACTCACGCCCCGTCCTCACAGCTTTACTTCTGCCAGTACCTCGTCTCCTACTTTCAAAACTTTACAGAAGCTATCCTGCGAACCTTGCAGAACTAGCACTCCTGAAAGAAAGGATATTGCGGAAACATGGCTTAGCCACAGCCTGGGGGATGTTTCCAGGGTGAGATTTTCACTCTGCAGCGGAGTGTGCGCTGATATGAAACGTCCTGGCAGATTAAAACTGCGTCCATAATCCTCTTACTCGTTAGATACTTCACCATGGCGCGATTTAAGAGAAGATTCAACTTTACCTGTAATTCCTCCATGTTCATAATATTAGAACTAAACGATAACCATTCGTTTTCTGACTAGGATCCTAGCAACTGCTAGTCTGCTCTTTCGAACATAAAAACACTCTTAGAATTCTTGATGGTTTTATTAACTTCAGTAACCATCGTCGCTATGTCATCATAATCGCTAATCCTTCTCTCTCTACGGACATTATCGGTAAGTTGAGACATGTGTGCAGTTACAAGTTTTAAAACGTATCCATTTCGTGTTGTTTGTCGAACTAGCTGCTCAAGTCAGTTTTCGGAAAAAAGTGTTCACAACTACTTCACAAGTCTGACTATCCATACGGCCTGCATTGAATCTTTTTACGTCCGGGTCTATGCTCTATTCTAATTTTTTAGGCTCAGCTAGCTTGGTTCCACTACACTCCGGTGCCTTGTTATATTTAATCTATTATCCAGTCCGTTCAATTGCTCATCGAAGTAAGTAGATGTCTCTGGCAGAAGTAAAACGTCATTGTCAGACCTTAAAGTTATAGTTTTTTCTTCTTGAACCTCAGTCCCCCTCTCAAATTTCCACTTAAATTCCATTACTGATTTCCATTACTTAATGCCCATTACACAGATTAAATAAAATGGGGTACACACTGCCTCACTGGCTTGTCTGCTGTTGTCTCCTTTTCATCGGGATGGAGTCTTGGAACTGCAGTCTTGTTTGTAGATAACATTTTGCTCCCCGTATCCCATCGTGACTGCGAGAATAGAGTTCATATCAATCCATAATTCATCCTGTAACCGTTCATTCTCCATGGTGGAGCTGTATTTCTATAAATTTCAAATAAAATATTATAGTCAGAAAAAATTCCTGACTCGTGAAGAGATGCAACTATTGGCCTACTGAAATCTGGGAAGGGCAGAATATGGCCCAGCTATTATGGAAAAGACTTATATCGAGTGGTAAATAATCGCTCAGTCTAGATCTAATGACCAAAAAGTTATTAGCTGTACTCAGCGGAAAATTCAGAAAAAATATCGATACAATATTGGTCACTTGGCCCTGTTTAAGACAACTACACAACAACCTTTCCTGCAAAGATAACATGTGCTACGCAGACTTTTCACGTAGAAAACACTTAAGGCACTACCTGGAGGAACGGTTTCCTCGGACAGCTTGAAACGGCTGTCAAGGACTCTTCTGTCGCGTTTCGCGTCAGGATAGACACTGACTAGAGTTTCAAGCTCTAGCAGTGGTGTTTCATTGGCTGGCTGTCTGCCTGTACTCTAACAGTCCTTGTCCCAACGGTTGTTTCGGTATTGATTAGGTATAGATTCTTCCGACACATCTGAGCAAAATTTTCCCCTTGAAAGACGTGTTTTCACTGTAACCCTCTTCACTACGGCAATCACTAGTGTAATATCCATAGTATGATGTCCATCAGATCCTTCTCCTAAATCAGTTACGAAGCACGCAACTCACATTAACCTGGATGAATAACTGGGCCTTAGTGATCGGTTTTAGATTAGGACGAAATGCAGGACGACATTCAGGATTTCTACTAGGTGTTACGTACTAATGTAACTCTACATAGCAAGAGAGGAAGAATAGGGCAGTTACTGGTTACGAGATCAGAGGTAAGTTCATGAAGCCGTCACATCGCTTGACTGCTACTCTACCGTGCCAAACCCCATAATCTCCGAATAACTACTGCAACCGACATTCATTTGAAACTTTAGTCTTTGTCGATCCATTATGGACTGTGAGACAACGGCTGGCATGTATTTTTTGATACAATAATTTACCAACAGCCGTATGTATTGTAGAAATTCATAAAATAAATTTCTATAATACAAACGGCTGTTGGTAAAAACACACACACACACACACACACACACACACACACTCTCTCTCTCTCTCTCTCTCTCTCTCTCTCTCTCTCTCTCTCTCTCCCAAACTAAACTGATGATCCCTTGATGTCTCAGAAAGTGGTCTATCAATTGATCCGTTCTTTTAATCAAGTTCTGCCACAAACCTTTTCCTCCTCACTTGTATTAAGTAGTCTACCTCCTAGTTCTTCTGTAGCTCTTAACTCATTTCAAAATTTTGCATTCTCTTCTTAGCTAAACTGCTTATCATTCACTTTTCACTTGCATACAAGGCTCCAGTCCAGACAAATTGTCTCGGAAAAGACTTCCTAGGACTTGAATTTCTCTTCTTCAGAAACGCTTTTCTTTCAACTACCAGTCTACGTTTCTATCCTATCCATTTCGGCCATCATCATTTTATTGCTCAAATAGTAAAAATCATATACTACTTTTCGTGTCTCTTTTCCCAATCCAGTTGCCCCAGAATCACTTGATTTTAATTCGAATACATTCCATTACCTTTGTTTTGCTTTTTCTGATGTTCATCTTACATCCTCCTTTCAAAACATTATCCACTCTGTTCAACTGCTCTCCCAAGTCCTTTGCTCTGTTTGACAGAATAACATCGGCAAGCCTCAAACTCTTTATTTCCTTCTCCAAATTTTTCTTGTGTTTCTGCTACTACTTGCTCAATGTAGAGATTGAATAACACTCAGGGTAGGTAGCAAGCCTCTCTCTCCCTTCTTAACTAAGACTTCTCCTTCATGTCCTTCGACACAATCTGGTTTCTGTACAAGATTCTTTTTCGTCAATGCACGTCCGACCTTTCCGATTTACGTTTTTTGTGATTTCCAGGCAAATGCTGGAATGGTTCCTTTGAATGAGCAAGGCCGATTTCCGTCCTCATTCTTGAAACAATCCTAGTTTGTGCTCCGTCTGTAATGACCTCAATCTTGACTGGACGTTAAAAACTTAATCTCCCTGCCTTCCGCTACCTTCAGAATTTCAAAGAGTGTGTCCCAGTAAACATTCTCAAAAGGTTTCTTAAGTCAAAAAATGCTATAAACATAGGTTTTCCTTTCCTTAACTTAAGCTCACCGTTCAAAAAATTAGTCAGCCATAGAGAATTTATTAGAAGCATTATTTAATACCGTGTAATTCCGCCCCTGGACTTGATAATTGCCTAGGTTCGGTTAGGAACCTAGTCCACAAGATTGTGGAGATACGTCGCATACAAATTACGCAATTCGCTGAGGATTTGACCGCACAGTCCCACCAAATTGAGCTGATGCTGATGTCGCCGTTTTATCCGCTGTTCGAACATGGCCCACAGATTTGCTATAGGATTCAAATCAGGTGAGTTTACATGCCAGTCGAGATGTACCAGGCTGGGGGAGTGTTCAGAAAACCAGTCACATATTCTTCCAGCCCAATGAACTCTACTGTTGTCTTGAAAAACAGGGTTATCAGTAGCACACTCATCATTCAGCTGTAGACTGAAATGCAACACCTGACCATTTAGAATGTTTCAAAAAGCACGCTGGTTCATATTAATGGTCACTGCAGTGAGTGGGCCCAAGCCATGATAAGAAAAACAACCGCAAGACATCACAGATTCACTTCCGGCTTGAATCTGCCCTTGCTTACATTCAGGATGAAATACTTAATTTGGCCTTCGGAGCACTCGATGACGTGCGTCATTTGAATATAGGCAAAGACGTCATTCTTCAGACCACATAACGTCTCTTCAGCATGTTACTGTCCTCGTTCGATGATTTCTAGCCCATTAAAGACGTACGTATTAATTTGCCTGTGTGAGCAGGTGTGAATGGACCTTCAATCACTACCTACAGCAATTCCTGTCGGGCCTGGAAGTGAGTTTGATTCACGAGCCTTAAAACGCGTTTCCGGTCCCTATCGGACAGGATTTTTTCCCGTCCACATTTCTGACGTGTTTCGTGGCCACGTGTGTAACACCACTGCTTGTATACATATTGAAGAGTCCACATATTGACACCAACATCCAACAACTTCTGCCGCGCGGGATTAGCCGAGCAGTCTGAGGCGCTGCAGTCATGGACTGTGCGGCTGATACCGGCGGAGGTTCGAGTCCTCCCTTGTGTGTGTGTGTGTGTGTGTGTGTGTGTGTGTGTGTGTGTGTGTGTCCTGAGGATAATTTAAGTTAAGTAGTGTGTAAGGTTAGGGACTGATGTCTGTAGCAGTTAAGTCCCATAAGATCACACACACACACACACACACACACACACACACACACACACACACACACACACACACACACACACACACACACCAACTACTTCTCACCCCCTTATGACCACTGGCACGGTCAAACATGATCTCCACTTTTTCCACTGTGTCACGTCCTTACATTTACCCGTGTTTACGTACAACGTCTGCTTGAAACATAAATGTCTGACTAATCGTTGCTGCCTTATGCTCACGTAGAGGCAGTGAGCGTGCGTTCGAACGCGTGACTCAATCGCTGCGTCAGCTGTACAGGTTAACGACTCATCAGTGCGTGCCCACTGGGATGAGTAATGTTTTGTCTGGTGAACTTATTCTCAAAGAGAAGTCGTAGTGTCTGTACTGATCCACACCTTCCTACATTAATCCGGAACCCAAACTGGTCTTCACCGATGTCGGCTTCTACCAGCTTTTCCATTCTTCTGTAAATAATTAGTGTTCGTGTTTTTGCAGCCATGACTTACTAAATTGATAGTTCAGTAATATTCACACCTGCCAGAACGTGATTTTTTGGGACCTGGAACTATTTATTACCTTCTTCTTAAAGTCGAAGGGTATTTCGGCCGTCTCTCACATGCTGCTCAACATGTGGTATAGTCTTGTCATGGCTGGCCCTCCCAAAACCATCAGCTTTTGTGAGGGACAATCTTATACTCCAGGGGCATTGTTTCCGCTTAGGTCTCTAATAGTGTTTTATCAAATTCTTCTCACAGTATCATATCTCCCATCTCATCTTCCTCTACGTCCTCCGGTTTCTATAATATTGTCTTCAAGGTCATTTCCCTTGTATAGCATTTATATATATTCCTTCCCCTTTCAGCTTTTCTTTCTTTTCTTAGTACGTACTTATCCATCTCAGCTCTTGATACTCGTATTTATATAGCGGCTTCACTTTTCTCCAAATGCCTGTTTAGCTTATCTGTAAGCGGTATGTATTTCCTCTGGTGATAAGTGTTTCTGTATCATTGTATTTGTCAACTAGCCATTCCTGCTTTGCCGTTTTACACTTTACGTCAATCTAACTTTTTAGACGTCTATATTTCTGTTTGCGTGTTTCATTTACTGTGCTTTTATATTTTCTTCTTTCGTCAGTTACATTCAGTATCTCCCTGTAATATCCAAGTATTTCTACTAGGTCTTGTCTTTCTAGCTATTAGATCCTCTATAGCCTTCACTATTTCGTCTCTCAAAGCTATCCTTCCGTCTTATACTGTATTTATTTTCTCTGTTTCAATGAATCGCCTCATGATCGCTTTGAAACTCTCAACAAGCTAAGGTTCTGTCAGCTATCCAGGTCGCATATCCTACATTTCCTACCTTTTTTTTTAATTCTTCACTTTAAATTACAGTTCATAACCAAAAAATTATGGTCAGAGACCATTTATGTCCGCGGAAATGTCTTACAGTTTAAAATCCGGTTCCGAAATCTCGGTCTTATCATTATATAATCAGTCTTAAATCTTACATCGGCTCCAGATCTCTTCCACGTATGCAAACTTCTTTCGTGATACTTAGACCAAATGAAGGTGATGATTAAATTGACTCTATAAAATTCTACCAACGGACTGGCTCTTTCTTTTCCTCAGTCCATATTCTCCTACTATTTTTGCTTCTCTTCCTTTTCCTACAACCGAGTTCCAGTCCCCATCACAATCAAATTTTCCCCTCTATTAACTATTGGAAGATTACGCCCTATCATGTGACTTATGAGATCCTCAGAGACAATGGATGTAGCCTGTTCAGGAAATAATTCGGTGGCAGCAAGTGACCCTGAGGCGTAGACTGCCTCATTGAGTGTTTCATGCCTTCCCAGTCTCATAATCACGCCATTCTCCAGTGGAATTGCGGCGGTTTTTTCCACCATGTGGTTGAGCTAGGGCAACTGTTAAGCTTTAAACCTGCTTTCTGCATTGCCCTCCAGGAAACCTGGTTCCCGGCAATGCAGACCCCTGCCCTTCGCAGCTACAGGGGATATTACAAGAACCTTAGCAAATATAATAGTGTCAGGTGGAGCTCGCGTTTATCTCCTGAACTCGGTATGTAGTGAACCTGTGCACCTTCATACTCCTCTTGAAGCTGTGGCTGTCAGGATATGGACGACGAAGGAAATAACTGTCTGCAATGTATATCTCCCTCCAGATGGTTCGGTACCCCTGAATGTATTGGCTGCACTGATTGATCAACTCCCTAAATCTTTCCTACTTTTGGGAGATTTTAACCCCAACAACCCCTTGTGGGGTAGCACCATGCTTACTGGCCGTGGCAGAGATTTCGAAAATTTAGTGTTCCGACCCGACCTCTGCATCTTAAATACTAGAGCTGCCACACATTTCAGTGTGGCTCATGGTAGTTACTCGGACATAGATTTATCAATTTGCAGCGCAGGACTTCTCCCATCTATCCACTCGAAGGCACATGACGACCTTTGTGGTAGAAACCACTTCCCCATCTTCCTGTCACTGCCTTGGCGTCATGCCCACGGACGCCTACCCAGATGGTCTTTAAACAAGGTAGACTGTATAGCCTTCATCTTTGCTGTCACCGTTGAATCTCCCCCACATGTTGCCATCGATGTTGTGATTAAGTCACTACAACGATAATTTCTGGGGCGGAAAACGTGAATCGTCATTCTCTAGGGTGCCCCCCGGCGAAAGACAGTTCCTTGATGGTCGCCGGAAGTCGCCGAGGGAATTAAAGAGCGTCGGTGAGTTCTACAGCGACATAAGCGGCACCGTTCCCTAGAGCACCTAATAGCCTTTAAGCGGCTCCGTGCCCGCGTTCACCAGTTTATAAAACGAGGGATGCAGGAGTGTTGGCAGAGATACGTGTCGACCATTGGGTACCGTACGTCACCTTCCCAAGTCTGGACGAAGATCAGCCGTCTCTTTGGGAACCAGGTCCCAATAGGTGCCCCTCGCGTTAACATCAATGGTGTGCTCTCTACCGACGCAAACGCGATTGCCGAGTACTTTGCTGGGCACTGTGCTGGAGGAGCCTCTGGGTCTGAGAACTACCCCCCCCCCCCCACCCCCCACCCAGCCTTTCGCACCCTCAAACGTCGGATGGAAAGGAAAGTCCTCTCTTTCACTGCAAACCACAGTTAACCCCATAACGCCCCATTTACAGAATGGGAGCTAATCAGCGCCCTTGTACATTGTCCCGACACAGCTCCTGGGCTGGATTGGATCCAAAGTCAGATTATTAAGCATCTCTCGTCTGACTACAAGCGATATCTCCTCGTCAGCTTCAACCAGATCTGTTGCGATGGCGTCTTTCCATCGCAATAGCGGCAGAACACAATCATTCCGGTGCTAAAACCTGGTAAAAATCCGCTTGATGTGGATAGCTATCAGCCTCACTAACGTTCTCTGTAAGCTGCTGGAACGTATGGTGTGTCGGCAGTTGGGATGGGTCCTGGAGTCACGTGGCCTACTGGCTCCATGTGAGGGCGGCTTCCGCCAGGATCACTCTACCACTGTTAATCTTGTGTTCCTTGAGTATGCCATCCGAACAGCCTTATCCAGACGCTAACACCTGGTTGCCGTCTTTTATGATTTACGTAAAGCATACGACGCAACCTGGCGACATCACATCCTTGCCACATTATATGAGTGGGGTCTCCGGGGCCCGATTTTTATCCAAACTTCCTGCGGTTTTGTACTTCCTTTGTCCAAAGTTCGTGCCTCCCATAGTTCCTCCCGTATTCAGGAGAATGGCCTTCCGCAGGGCTCCGTGTATTTCTATTTTTTGTGGCCATTAACGATCTAGCAGGAGCTGTAGGGCCGTCGGTCTCCCATTCTCTGTATGCGGATGACTTCTGCATTTCGTATTGCTCCTCCAGTACTGCTGTTGCTGAGTGGCGCCTACAGGGAGCCATTCACAAGGTGGAGTCATGGGCTCAAACCCATTGCTTCCAGTTTTCAGGCATGAAGTCGTGTCTCAAGCAGTTTTGTCAGCGTCGTACTGTTCATCCGGAACCTGAACTTTATCTTAATGACGATCCACTCACTGTAGTGGAGACGTATGGATTCTTACGACTGGTTTTAGAAGCCCAGTTGACTTGGCTACCTCACCTTCGTCAGCTTTAAGCGGGAGTGCTGGCAGCACCTCAATGCTCTCTGCTGCCAGAGCATCACCAACTGGGGAGCAGATCGCTCTACTGCTGCAGCTCTAGAGAGCCCTTGTTCATTCCCGCCTTGACTATGGGAGTCTGGTTTCCGGTTTGGCGGCGCCCTCAGCATTGTGTTTACTCGGCCCAGTGCACCACTGTGGCCTTCGCCTAGTGACGGGAGCTTTTAGGACGAGTCCAGTGACCAGTGTCCCGGTGAGGGCCGGAGTTCCTACGTTGCGGATCCGGCGTGCAGAACTGCTCGCCAGTTGTTTTGCCTACATTCGTAGTTCTCCTGAGCATCCAAATTACCATCTCCTTTTCCCACTCGAAGCGGTTCATCTCCGGCATTGGCGGCCCGGGTCAGGGCTCACGATTGCAGATCGCGTGCAATCCCTTCTCTCCGAACTGGAGTCCTTCCCTTTACCACCTCTACCTGAGGGCCAGTCACGTACACCTCCATGGTGTACACCTCCGCTGAAGCTTCGTCTGGACTGGACCTTTTGCGTGGCCCTAAGGTCTCCATTAACCCCGCTGCACTCCGCTGTCACTTCTTCTCGATTCTTGACATTTTCTGGGGCTCTGAAGTTGTTTACACCGACGGCTCGATGGCTGATGGTAATGTTGGCTTCGCCTATGTCCACAGAGTCCATATTGAACAGCATTCCTTGCCCTCAGGCTGCAGTGTATTCACTGCAGAGCTTGTGGCCGTATCTCGTGCACTTCAGTATATCCGTTCCTGTTCTGGTGCGTCGTTTCTCTTCTGTTCTGATTCCCTGCGCAGCTTACAAGCTATCGACCAGTGATAACCTCGCCATCCTTTGATAGCGAACATCCAGGAGTCCATCTCTGCCCTGGAACGGTCCCGTCGCTCAGTGGTGTTTGTGTGGACCCCCAGGACACGTCGGAATCCCAGGCAGCGAACTTGCTGACAGGCTGGCCAAACAGGATGCGCAGAAACCGCTCTGGAGATGGGCACCTCTGAAACTAACCTGCTTTCTGTCTCTTTCGGCTTTGGAAGACGGAGTGGAGTAACAGTATGCACAACAAACTGCGAGTCATTAAGGAGACTGCGAATGTGTTTAAGTCTTCCCTGCAGTCTTCACGCAGGGAATCAGTTGTCCTCTGCCGGCTCCACATTGGCCATACTTGGCTAACTCATGGTTACCTCCTCCGTCTCGGGGAGCCACCTCAGTGTTGCTGTGGCTCCCAAATGACAGTCGTCCACCTCTTGCTGGACTGCCCACTTTCAGCCGCTCTGTGGCAGACTTTTAACTTTCCCAACACCCTACCTTCTGTGTTGGGCGACAGTATCTCAACGGCAGCTTTAGTTTTACGTTCTACTCATGAGAGTTGGCTTTATCATTTGATCGGAGTTTTGGCGCATGTCCTTTGTCTCTCTGTGCCCTCCACCCTAGGGCTTTTAGCGTAGAGGTTTTAATGTGTTGCAGAGTGGCTGGCTCCTGCTTTTTTATTCTCATGGTCAGCCAGCCATGGTAATCTGCTTCCTTTTTTTGAATCTCTTCTCTTTGTTTCTTGCGTCTCTGTGGTTTACTGGTCCTGTTTTGCCCATTGTAAAGTTTGTTCTCTTTCTGTCGTTCTTCTGGTTCTTCCTTTCTCCTGTTGTTGTGCGGTACGTCGTCTTTGTTTTCTTCTTTCCCTTGGGTAAGTGTTCTACTGGGAACAAGGAACCGATGGCAGGGACAAAGAATCCAGTGAAATATTTTTAAGTGCTTTATCTGAAAACTACCTTGAGCAGTTAAACAGAAAACCGACTCGTGGCGATAACATATTAGACCTTCTGGTGACAAACAGACCCGAACTATTTGAATCAGTTAATGCAGAACAGGGAATCAGCGATCATAAAGCGGTTACTGCATCGATGATTTCAGCCGTAAATAGAAATATTAAAAAAGGTAGGAAGATTTTTCTGTTTAGCAAAAGTGACAAAAAGCAGATTTCAGAGTACTTGATGTCTCAACACAAAAGTTTTGTCTCAAGTACAGATAGTGTTGAGGATCAGTGGACAAAGTTCAAAACCATGGTACAATATGCGTCAGATGAGTATGTGCCAAGCAAGATCGTAAGAGATGGGAAAGAGCCACCGTGGTACAACAACCGAGTTAGAAAACTGCTGCGGAAGCAAAGGGAACTTCACAGCAAACATAAACATATCCAAAGCCTTGCAGACAAACAAAAATTACGCGAAGCGAAATGCAGTGTGAGGAGGGCTATGCGAGAGGCTTTCAATGAATTCGAAAGTAAAGTTCTATGTACTGACTTGGCAGAAAATCCTAAGAAATTTTGGTCCTATGTCAAAGCGGTAGGTGGATCAAAACAAAATGTCCAGACCCTCTGTGACCAAAATGGTACTGAAACAGAGGATGACAGACTAAAGGCTAAAATACTGAATGTCTTTTTCCAAAGCTGTTTCACAGAGGAAGACTGCACTGTAGTTCCTTCTCTAGATTGTCGCACAGTTGACAAAATGGTAGATATCGAAGTAGACGACAGAGGGATAGAGAAACAATTAAAATCGCTCAAAAGAGGAAAGGCCGCTGGTCCTGATGGAATACCAGTTCGATTTTACACAGAGTACGCGAAGGAACTTGCCCCCCTTCTTGCAGCGGTGTACCGTAGATCTCTAGAAGAGCGAAGCGTTCCAAAGGATTGGAAAAGGGCACAGGTCATCCCCGTTTTCAAGAAGGGACGTCGAACAGATGTGCAGAACTATAGACCTATATCTCTAACGTCGATCAGTTGTAGAATTTTGGAACACGTATTATGTTCGAGTATAATGTCTTTTCTGGAGACTAGAAATCTACTCTGTAGGAATCAGCATGGGTTTCGAAAAAGACGGTCGTGTGAAACCCAGCTCGCGCTATTCGTCCACGAGACTCAGGGGGCCTTAGACACGGGTTCACAGGTAGATGCCGTGTTTCTTGACTTCCGCAAGGCGTTTGACACAGTTCCCCACAGTCGTTTAATGAACAAAGTAAGAGCATACGGACTATCACATCAATTGTGTGATTGGATTGAGGAGTTCCTAGATAACAGAACGCAGAATGTCATTCTCAATGGAGAGAAGTCTTCCGAAGTAAGAGTGATTTCAGGTGTGCCGCAGGGGAGTGTCATAGGACCGTTGCTGTTCACAATATACATAAATGACCTGGTGGATGACATCGGAAGTTCACTGAGGCTTTTTGCAGATGATGCTGTGGTGTATCTAGAGGTTGCAACAATGGAAAATTGTACTGAAATGCAGGAGGATCTGCAGCGAATTGACGCATGGTGCACGGAATGGCAATTGAATCTCAATCTAGACAAGTGTAATGTGATGCGAATACATAGAAAGGTAGGTCCCTTATCATTTAGCTACAAAATAGCAGGTCAGCAACTGGAAGCAGTTAATTCCATAAATTATCTGGGAGTACGCATTAGGAGTGATTTAAAATGGAATGATCATATAAAGTTGATCGTCGGTAAAGCAGATGCCAGACTGAGATTCATTGGAAGAATCCTAAGGAAATGCAATCCGACAACAAAGGAAGTAGGTTACAGTACGCTTGTTCGCCCAATGCTTGAATACTGCTCAGCAGTGTGGGATCCGCACCAGGTAGGGTTGATAGAAGAGATAGAGAAGATCCAACTGAGAGCAGCGCGCTTCGTTACAGGAACATTTAGTAATTGCGAAAGCGTTACGGAGATGATAGATAAACTCCAGTGGAAGACTCTGCAGGAGAGACGCTCAGTAGCTCGGTACGGGCTTTTGTTAAAGTTTCGAGAACATACCTTCACCGAAGAGTCAAGCAGTATATTGCTCCCTCCTACGTATATCTCGCGAAGAGACCATGAGGATAAAATCAGAGAGGTTAGAGCCCACACAGAAGCATACCGACAATCCTTCTTTCCACGTACAATACGAGACTGGAATAGAAGGGAGAACCGATAGAGGTAATCAGGGTACCCTCCGCCACACACCGTCAGGTGGCTTGCGGAGTATGGATGTAGATGTAGATGTAGAGGGACGAATGGAGACGTGTCGTCTTCAGCGATGAGAGTCGCTTCTGCCTTTGTGCCAATGATGGTCGTATGCGTGTTTGGCGCCGTGCAGGTTTGCGCCGCAATCAGGAGTGCATACGACCGAGGCACACAGGGTCAACACCCGGCATCATGGTGTGGGGAGCGATTTCCTACACTGGCCGTACACCTCTGGTGATCGTCGAGGGGACACTGAATAGTGCACGGTACATCCAAACCGTCATCGAACCCATCGTTCTACCATTCCTAGACCGGCAAGGGAACTTGCTGTTCCAACAGGACAATGCACGTCCGCATGTATCCCGTGCCACCCAACGTGCTCTAGAAGGTGTAAGTCAAATACCCTGGCCAGCAAGATCTCCGGATCTGTCCCCCATTGAGCATGTTTGGGACTGGATGAAGCGTCGTCTCACGCGGTCTGCACGTCCAGCACGAGCGCTGGTCCAACTGAGGCGCCAGGTGGAAATGGCATGGCAAGCCGTTCCACAGGACTACATCCAGCATCTCTACGATCGTCTCCATGGGACAATAGCAGCCTGCATTGCTGCGAAAGGTGGATATACACTGTACTAGTGCCGACATTGTGCATGCTGTGTTGCCTGTGTCTATGTGCCTGTGGTTCTGTCAGTGTGATCATGTGATGTATCTGACCCCAGGAATGTGTCATTTAATTTTCCCCTTCCTGGGACAATGAATTCACAGTGTTCTTATTTCAATTGCCAGGAGTGTATGTTGTGGTTGCAAAAAAGCGACAAATCGTTTGAATATTTAGGAGTGATATGATGAAGTGCAATGGAATTGGACGAACCTGTGAAATAACTGGGGAAGGCATTTCTAACACTTTATTTTTATTGGAGGGTTCTGGGGGAGTGCAGTTCGTCTGTAAAGGAATGCTCAAGGGAGAAACTAATGCAACAAATTCTAGCGTACTGCGCTAGCTTTATCAACAGATGTCCAACGATTCCGAGACGTGCTGCTAGAATTGCAATATGTCAGGAAATTTAAATTTGAATCTTGACTTGTAGACACCAACAAATACTACATAAAATCCCGCTGCCTAACCCCCCCCCCCCCCCCCCGTCTACACACACACACACACACACACACACACACACACACACACACACACACACACACACACCTCACGTAATCATTATGGGAATAAGTTGCGATAGATTATGATGCTTGCAGAAGAATATAGATATTCATGTTTCCCTTGGTCCTTACAGGAATGGAATAGGAATGAAATTCGCCAATATTTTTACTCCCTCCATAGTATCGCATGGTATGAGGTGATTTCGCACTACTAATGGTTCTCCGTCCACCGAATGACGCCGCCTAGCTGCTATGTGATTCCGTGAGGAATCACTCACTGAATTTCTTTAACTTCCTGTATAAACTGCTGTTGTGGTGGCCTTATATAGCCCACTGACGACTTCTGATTGGCAGGTAATTACATAATGCTGTCGTAGATGGTGTCAACGTATGCGCTGATGGCGCCACGACTTCAAAATTGCGACGAATGTCTGCTTCTTCTCTACATCGTGAGCTCGGTTCCATGCACCGCTGAAATTATATCCTCTGTCACTGTTGAATTCGTTCTCCCATGTTCTTATTTCTTCAGTCTCTTAAATTACATAATCACGATATGTAGGAGCACTGAACAAAACTTTTGTTTCGACAAACAGCATTTTGTGTTTGTTCGTAAGGCTGTGCTCAGCATCTGCAGATTCAAAAAAATGGTTCAAATGGCTCTGAGCACTATGGGACTCAACAGCTGTGGTCATAAGTCCCCTAGAACTTGGAACTACTTAAACCTAACTAACCTAAGGACATCACACACATCCATGCCCGAGGCAGGATTCGAACCTGCGACCGTAGCAGTCACGCGGTTCCGGACTGAGCGCCTAGAACCACCGCAGCCGGCAATCTGCAGATTCTCCAGCTCTCGTTTTTTAATATGCTGTTGATGCTCTGCACAGCGGTCAGATGCGGTACAGGTGGATTGAGCGACGTAATTGCTTCCGCACTTAAAAGGGATCCTGAGGCCGAAACTGTCCTTAACATGGCGTAGCATTTCATTTTCTTAGGAGGTCGAAAAATAGGAACAGGGCGTTGCATCTCATTAATTAGGTCGAAAAATAAGTTTTACACCTCCTCTACCTATTTTGCTGGATGTAGTGCCGTAGAAAGGAAGGAATACAGTTTGTGGCTCATTAGGCGAATGTTCAAAGTTTTCACGCTTCCTCTTATTGGAGAACACTGACTTCATACCAAGTGAAACACAGCCGTTCTTTTGAAACACATACTTGAGATGATTAATTTCGGAATCCAGGTGAATTCGTTTCCTCAGCATGAAGGGAAGTGACAGTGCATTTTTTTCCGACGTCCTTAAAGACGTGACTGACTAATTACGTGCTGCAATGTGAAGTAGTTGGTTTCCTCACTACGGTTTCTTTCTCTTCTTTCCGAGAGGCATTTCTGTCAGTTAAAGTTCCCCGCCTGCTGCTGTTCCAGGTTCTCTCAGTTCTTTAGAGATGCGCTCCGCGGAGATCACTAATGACTAAATATTTCGGTTAACGGTTGTACTCCGTGTTTCCTGTGGGATCATTTCTCTGACTAAGAGTAAGTGGTCACATGGTTACAGGTAACGCAAACATCTATCGTCCATGAAGGTGATTGTTTTATTTAATGATACACATTTCTGTTATGTTGACCTATGCTCATTGCAACATGCTTGTTGAACGGGTCTACAGTCTTTATACCCGTCGCCGTGCGGCATGTTACACACAATCATTGAAGACAACATGGCAGATCATCTCTGCCGTTACGTAACAACGAACTAACAAAGACTTCATATGTTAATAAATATGATGGTTGTTCTTACATGTAATTACAATGAGATTTTAATTCGATCACACTTTCTGTATCAAAGATAGGAAGCTACCGTAGTTGGTAGGGACGTTTCTCTCCTTTTAATAGGCTTAATAAGCGAAATGCCGCGCAATATTGAAGGCAAGGGACTCTTATTCGGGAAGAGCGTCGTTCAAAACCGTATCAAACCATCATGGTTTAGGTTTTCCTTGATTTTCCTACATCATCTGAGACGAATGCGTCGACGTATCCTTTGTGTAAATCACTGCCAATTTTTCCTCATCCTTGTTCAAGTGAAGAAGCGGTGTCACTAATTGACAGTAAAGGAGATCACCTTAGTCATTAAAAGAATCCACATCGAAAAGTCATCACCAGAAATACACCGACAAGCGTTTGAGAGGTGGCAGTATAGACGAAGACAAGAATGTCCTGTGAACGTGGGACCTAATACGCACGCCTTAAAAAGTACGAACACTTGTTAACCTTCGCTACTGTGAAACACTTCTCTCCTGCTGAACAAGTGTTCGTAGCTCTTAAGATACGAAGTTAAGAACCCATTACACTAGATTTTTTTCTGGTTTTCGTCCATACTACCACATCAGAAAGTTTCTCAGTGGAAGATTGGTGTTTGTGTGTTTGTGTGTGTGTCTAGCAGTCATTCTTTGCCAGGCGACGCTGCTATAGCCTGGACGCGTTTATGTCGATAGTAGGTCAATGGTCACAGTGTTTTGGTTGATCATTGTATCTCAGTACATTTATCATAACTGATTGTGAAGAACAGGCAGGTCGAATAGCTGACAGTAACTAGACGTCCGCGATGTCAGCACAGCAGGAGAGAGGCGAGCCAGCAGCTCGCTTTGACACAGTTGCACCCAAGTTCGCTGCCGAACGCTCGACAAGATTCCCCGTTCACGCTTACATACACGACTCAGTACCTCTTCATTTCTTATAGAATCTAACCATCTAACATTCAGCACTATCCAGTATCACCACGTTTAAAAACAATGTATTCTTTTCTTGCTACACCACAGACAAATGTCTTCAGAAAATACTTCCGAACACTCAGATTTCATTCAGTGTCAAAAATGTTCTCTTTTTCTGAAATTCTTTTCTTCCATTATTCAGACTGCATTTAATATATTCAATAATTTTAGTGTCTGATTTCCTAATCGACTTCCCTCAGGTTCACCCGATTTACGCCGAGGGGACAAAAGCTCATGCGATACCTCCTAATATCCTGTTGGACCTCCATTTCCCGTCGTAGTGCTGCTGTTTGACGTGGCATGGACTCAACAAGTCGTTAGAAGACCCCTGCAGAAATGTTGACGCTTGCTGTCTCTGTAGCTGCCCATAATTGCGAAAGTATTGCCTGTGAAGGATTTCGTGCACGAACCGACCTCTCAATAATGTCCCGTACCGGGCAGTCTGGTGGCCGGTCATTCGCTTGAGTTGTCCAAAATGTCCTTCAAACCAGTCACGAGCAATTGTGTCTTAGGGACATGGCGCATTGTCATCCGTAACAATTCCATCGTTGTTTGGAAACATGAAGTCTATGAATGGCTGCAAATGATCTCCACGTAGTCGAATACAACAGTCTACAGTCAATGATCCGTCGAGTTTTAGCAATGGATCCAGTTAATTCCATGTAAACACAAGCCGCACCATTATGGAGTCAGCCGGCCGGGGTGGCCGAGCGGTTCTAGGCGCTACAGTCTGGAAACGCGCGACCGCTACGGTCGCAGGTTCGAATCCTTCCGCGGGCATAGGTGTGAGTGATGTCCTTAGGTTATTTAGGTTTAAGTCGTTCTAAGTTCTAGGGGACTGGTTATCTCAGAAGTTAAGTCCCATAGTGCTCAGAGCCATTTGAACCATTATGGAGTCAACACCATCGTGCACAGTGCCTTGTTGACAACTTGGGTCCATGGCTTTGTGGGGTCTGCGCCACACTCGAGCCGTACCGTCACCTCTTACCAACCAAAATCGGAACTCATCTGACCACTCCACGGTTTTCCAGTCGTCTAGGGTCCAACTGATATGGTCACGGGCCCGATAGAGCCGCTGCAAGTAATGTGCTGTTAGCAAAGGCATTCGCGTCGGTCATGGGCTGCCAATAGCCCTTTAACGTTAAATTTCGCCTCACTGTCCTACCAGATAAGTTCTTCGTCCGTCATGACTTCTGCGGTTATTTACGAGGTGTTGCTTCTCTGTTAGAACAGACAACTCCTCGCAAACGCCGCAGTTCTCGGCCGTTAAGTGACGACGGAAGGCCACTGCATTGTCCGTGGTGAGAGGTAATGCGTGAAAATTGGCATTCTAGGTACACTCTTGACACTGTGCATCTCGGAATATTGTACTCCCTAATGATTTCCGAAATGGAATGTCCCATGTATCTAACTCAGACTATTACAGCGCCTTCCGAGCCTGTTAATGCGCGTTGTGCGGCCATAATCACGTCGGAAAATCTGAGTACAAATAACAGCTCCGCCAATTCACTGCCGTTTTATACCTTGTGTACATCTGTACATGCTCATATCGCTCTCCCACGACTTTTGTGACCTCAGTGTATTTCTACTACATTACATGTCACTCTTTTACTTCTGTTATTATTAACATTTGATCTCCTCTTCAACACTCCATCCATTCTGTTCAACTTTACTTCCAAAGCCCTTTCCTGTCTTTGAAAAAATGCGGTTTCGTCGGAAAACTTCAAAGTTTTCGTTCCTTTTAGTTATTGTTGCAAATTTCTCTATGGTTTAATTTACTGCTTACTCAGTTTTTAAATAGAATAATGTCTGTCTCGCTCTCTTATAACTGCTACCTGGTTTCTGTATAAGTTGTAGATAACCTTTCGCTTCCTGTAGTTTGTCGCTGTTGTCATCAGAATTTCAAGGAATTGTATTCCAGACATCATTGTCAAATGACTTCTCTTTATCTACCGACGCTAAACACGTAAGTTTTCCGTTCTTCAACCCATCTTGTAAGGTAAGTCCTAGTGTCAGTATTGTCTCATATATTCCTATATTTACCTGTAGCCCAAACTGATCTTCCCCACGTTACACCGCAACTAGCTTCTTTCCCTTATTCTTCAATAATTCGTGTTAGTATTTTCAAGCAATGAATAATTACACTGGTGTTTCGGTACTATTCACACCAGTCAGCACTTGCCTTCGTTTCAATCATTATATCCTTCACAAAGTCTGATGGTATTTAGATTGCCTCACATATTGCATACCATGTGGAATACGTACGTAATGGTATATTACCCCAAGAATCTTAGTAATTCTGAAGGAACGTCGTCTACACCTAAATGATCCTTGCCTGTACCACAGATTAGGACCGACTTATTCCAGTGTCCTAAGATACCTGTCGCCCCTGTGGTTTTCCGGTGTCTTGTATGTGCCATCCTTGCACAGTTCCAGGGTGCCACCATCTTTTACACTGATGGTTCTAAGACAATCGATAAAATGGGATACGCTTTCACTTCTTCTACTGGTTTAGAACACCATTTATTGCTGGGATCATGTAGTGTATTCACAGCAGAGCTTCTAGCCATTCACAGAGCACTCCTTTCTGTTTCTCAGGCCTCCCTCCACAGTGTTTTAATGTCTTCAGACTCAATGAGCAGCCTAGAGGCTATCGACCGATGCTACTCAGGTCACCCTTTGGTTCTACTTTAGGCTTGGAGAGGGTCAGGATAGTTAAGGTTGGGACCTTTGGACCTCTTTTTCCAGTCCTCTCTGTCTGGGGCACCATGACCACTCCCCGTGGAAAGACCGTCCCTTTTTTCCAGTTTTTAGATATGGTCTCATTTTTTATGCCTTTTATTGTGTGTGTTTAATCTTCATTATTTTATAATTTGACTCCACTGACTGGATCCGTCCACTTTTAGCGGACCCTCTTTCTTCTGCGACTAACTTCGGAATCGCGGGACCGATGACCTCGCCGTTTGGTCCCATAACCCCAACCCCTCTCCGTTATCAATCAGTCAATCACCTCTAAATGAATTTTTGTACCTTCCATCCCACTGCATGTGTACGTCAAGGTTCTGCCCTCCCTGCACTCCTGGAAGCCGTCTACACTCATGGCACGTCTAAAAACCGTGCTCCAATTTCCTCCACTATGTCAACGACTATAGCTTTCTAGCCCTATAATACACCCTTCAGACATCCCAACGATCCCTTCAGCCTCATCTCAATCAGTTTGGCTGCTGGTGCAGCAATCCAAGATCAACCCTTCCAAGATGCATGCAATAATTATAGGACGAACCATCCGCAGCACACACCCCCATCGCCTGAGCCTAACCATTTACAACGGTCTTTTCCGATTAACCAACACACTAAAACACCTTCTATTAACCATCTACCGTAAGTTAACATGGAAAGAGAGGATTAGTGTGGGTACGAGACCTAGAGTTGCTGGCATCAGCGTCGGCATTCCCTGAATTCTGAGTTCACCGAATCTTGAACGGCACCGTGGCCATCTCACTGTAATATGAAGGCCACCCCCCACTCCGAGCCCTCGCTTCCCCCACGTCCCCGCTCGTCGACGTTGTTGTTAGTGGCGTGCAAGCACAAGTGACCCCCCCTTCCCCCTCCTCCCACTCTTTTCGAGCAAATTTAATTTTTATACTTAGAATATGTGTGCTTCAACATTTTACCATCTGTGCATCTAGCTTGAAGCGCCACCAGCAGAAGAAGCAGCAGCGATCAATTCGACAGAAGAACACTATCAGTAAGTTTTATGTCCATCCGTCTCCATTTGTTATTGTTATTGTTATTGTTATTGTTATTGTTATTGTTATTGTTATTGTTATTGTTATTGTTATTGTTATTGTTATTGTTATTGTTATTGTTATTGTTATTGTTATTGTTATTGTTATTGTTATTGTCTGTTTCGTTACACTTAGGGCTTTGTTATCATGGTTGCAGACGAACCACAGCAGCAACACTTTCTCTCCACAGGATGTCTTCCCATCGTATAGGAGTTGTCGTTGGACTACACCGTAGCACAGCCGTAGTTGGAACTCGAGTCTCGGCTAAATGCTGGTTACGATACTTCGTCACCAGTATATACAACCTGACTGCAAGAGGTGCGAAAGTAGGCCTAACACTGACAGTGACTCATACCTGATGACGGACATTGAAAACTTTCAACGTCTCGGTGCTAGAGTGCAGAATACGCGGTGCAAATGATACTACATGCGTAGTATTACAAAATTCATGAAGACAAAGATGATGACTGAATATAACTCATCACATACTCCTATTAACATTAGCGTCTTAAAGGGTGAGGTGTCAGTTGTTGATGTGCATGGAAAGGCAGTGCTGGATTTAAATTCCGATGGAGCAGTCATATACATTAAACATTCAACTGTGGTGAATTTAAAGTACCTGTATAATGCTTTAACGTTTGCGACAGACCGACTAAGCCCCTGGATCCTCATATTAGAGCTGCATACTGTGACTTTGCCTACTTGCATGTGAATGGTGTGAATATAAATCAATTATAACCATGTATAAATGCCTATGTTCATCCAACACCAAAATATGTATCTGAAAACCTTAAACGCTTGCAAATACTGCAGTGCAACACATCTGTAAATTATTCCATAGATCTTCAACATTAGACGAACACAGTTTTCTCACCTCCCTGTTACATTTGTCCCGTAAGAGCTCAATGGGATTTAAGTCGGGTGACTAACTTGGCCATATCATATTCTTTAGTTCCCCCACATTTCTATTTTCTGTTGATATATACTCTGCACAATTTAGAAGGACGTTTGGTGTTATTATTCTGCTGTAGAACAAACCCACGACCAATAACTCTCTGGCCAGATGTAGCTGTAGTGTTGATCAGTATCCTGTGATATCCTTCCTTCCTTAATTCTCACTAGATCACTTTATCGCCTGCAAAACATTCTCACACTGTGACCGACCCTCCATCATGCTTCACGGCTGACGTCATACACAGACTTTTCACACGTTCTCTGAGGAGTCAAATAACATACGACGACGGCTTCCAAATCCTTCAAACTCCGATTCGTCCGTGAATAACACCTTCGACAATGGTTACACGCACGTTTTTATGATGCAGTGTCCACTGTAATCATTTGGTCTCGTTTATTTGCGTAAAGAAGGTTTTTTGGCGTCCCTTCAAAGCTTGTTCACTAAGAAAGTGTTGCACTGTTGAGACAGAGATTGAAGCTACTGACTGGGTGTTGTGTGATGTCCTTAGGTTAGTTAGGTTTAAGTAGTTCTAAGTTCTAGGGGACTGATGACCATAGATATTAAGTGCCATAGTGCTCAGAGCCATCTGAACCATTGAAGCTACTCGCGTATTATTTACTTCCTCACGAATTTCAGGTGCGGTAAGAGTCCTCCGGCGTTTACTCTGTATACGTATGAGCTGATCTTTCTAGTATGCTGTTAATTGCGTTCTTCCAGATTGCGGAACATATGCTTGAAGTGCTGCAATGTATACACCACTGTATATTGGGCTACACCATCTTTTGCTGCCACTTTCCTATTAGAATAAACCTCCTTACGCAGAACTAAAATTGGAGCAGGTTTCTCAATTTGTCACTTTTTACTATCTCATTAGTAGGTAATACGGTGTGAACCTGATCAGCTATGCAAACACACTGATGGGTGCAGGCGATATACTGCAAACTAACGCAAACTGATTACTACACAGACAGCTGAAGGAATGGGCATATTCAAATGGAACCATCTTAGGTAAAGAGACAACAGTGTTGTTGTGGATACTCATCAGCGCCCCTCTACACGAACAACCCAAAGAATAAACAACAAAGGTGTTTAGTCTTTGCCGGCCGGAGTGGCCGAGCGGTCCTAGGCGCTACAGTCCGGAACCGCTGCGGTCGCAGGTTAAAATCTTGCCTCAGGCATGGATGTGTGTGATGTCCTTAGGTTAGGTAGGTTTAAGTAGTTCTAAGTTCTAGGGGACTGATGAACTCAGCAGTTAAGTTCAAATGGCTCTGAGCACTTTGGGACTTAACTTCATCAGTCCACTAGAACTTAGAACTACTTAAACCTAACTAACCTAAGGACATCACACACACCCATGCCCGAGGCAGAATTCGAACCTGCGACCGTAGCGGTCACGCGGTTCCAGACTGTAGCGCCTAGAACCGCTCGGCCACCCCGGCCAGCAGCAGATGAGTCCCATAGTGCTCAGAGCCATTTGAACCATTGATTTTCTTATTTTTAGCATTCTAGCAGCTACAGCTGAAGAAAAAACCACACGAAATGCAAACACAAACATTATATATATATAAGGTGTTACAAACTTTCAGGAAACATTCCTCACACACAAAGAAAGAAAATATGTTATGTGGACATGTGTCGGGAAACGCTTACTTTCCATGTTAGAGCTCATTTTATTACTTCTTGGAGGGATCCCTGATGCGCTGATGCAGCCCTGGAGAATGGCGTATTGTATCACAGCCGTCCACAATACGAGCACGAAGAATCTCTACATTTGGCACCGGTGTTGCATAGACAAGAGCTTTCAAATGCCCCCATAAATGAAAGTCAAGAAGGTTGAGGTCAGGAGAGAGTGGAGGCCACGGAATTGGTCCGCCTCTACCAATCCATCGGTCACCGAATCAGTTTTTGAGAAGCGCACGAACACTTCGACTGAAATGTGCAGGAGCTCCGCGGTGCGTGAACCACATGTTGTGTCGTACTTGTAAAGGCACATGTTCTAACAGCACAGGTAGAGTATCCCGTATGAAATCATGATAACGTGCTCCATTGAGCGTAGGTGGAAGAACATGGGGCCCAATCAAGATATCACCAACAATGCCTGCCCAAACGTTCACAGAAAATCTGTGTTGATGACGTGCTTGCACAATTGCGTGCGGATTCTAGTCAGCCCACACATGTTGATTGTGAAAATGTACAATTAGATCACGTTGGAATGAAACCTCATCCGTAAAGAGAACATTTGGACTGAAATGAGGATTGACACATTGTTGGATGAACCATTCGCAGAAGTGTACCCATGGAGGCGAATCAGCTGCTGATAGCGCCTGCAGACGCTGTACACGGTACGGAAACAACTGGTTCTCCTGTAGCACTCTCCATACAGTGACGTGGTCAATGTTACCTCGTACAGCAGCAGCTTCTCTGAGGCTGACATTAGGGTTATCGTCAACTGCACGAAGAATTGCCTCGTCCATTGCAGGTGTCCTCGTCGTTCTAGGTCTTCCCCAGTCGCGAGTCATAGGCTGGAATTTTCCTTGCTCCCTAAGACGCCGATCAATTGCTTCGAACGTCTCCCTGTTGGGACACCTTCGTTCTGGAAATTTGTCTCGATACAAACGTACCGAGCCACGGCTATTGCCCCGTGCTAATCCATACATCAAATGGGCATCTTCCAACTCCGCATTTGTAAACATTGCACTGACTGCAAAACCACATTCGTGATTAACACTAACCTGTTGATGCTACATACTAATGTGCTTGATGCTAGTACTGTAGAGCAATGAGATGCATGTCAACACAAGCACTGAAGCCAACATTACCTTCCTTCAATTGGGCCAACTGGCGGTGACTCGAGGAAGTACAGTACATACTGACGAAACTAAAATGAGCTGTAACATGGAAATTGAGCGTTTCCCGACACATGTCCACATAACATCTTTCCTTTGTATATATATATATATATATATATGCGCCCGTAATTTTCACAACCTCCCCCCATTGAACCATGGACCTTGCCGTTGGTGGGGAGGCTTGCGTGCCTCAGCGATACAGACAGCCGTACCGTAGTGCAACCACAACGGAGAGGTACCTGTTGAGAGGCCAGACAAACGTGTGGTTCCTGAAGAGGGGCAGCAGCCTTTTCAGTAGTTGCAGGGGCAACAGTCTGGATGATTGACTGATCTGGCCTTGTAACAATAACCAAAACGGCCTTGCTGTGCTGGTACTGCGAACGGCTGAAGGCAAGGGGAAACTACAGCCGTAATCTTTCCCGAGGGCATGCAGCTTTACTGTATGATTACTTGATGATGGCGTCCTCTTGGGTAAAATATTCCGGAGGTAAAATAGTTCCCCATTCGGACCTCCGGGCGGGGACTACTCAAGAGGATGTCGTTATCAGGAGAAAGAAAACTGGCGTTCTACGGATCGGAGCGTGGAATGTCAGATCCCTTAATTGGGCAGGTAGGTTAGAAAATTTAAAAAGGGAAATGGATAGGTTAAGGTTGGATATAGTGGGAATTAGTGAAGTGCGGTGGCAGGAGGAACAAGACTTTTGGTCGGGTGACTACAGGGTTATAAACACAAAATCAAATAGGGGTAATGCAGGAGTAGGTTTAATAATGAATAGGAAAATAGGAATGCGGGTAAGCTACTACAAACAGCATAGTGAATGCATTATTGTGGCCAAGATAGATACGAAGCCCACACCTACTACAGTAGTACTAGTTTATATGCCAACTAGCTCTGCAGATGACGAAGAAATTGAAGAAATGTATGATCAAATAAAAGAAATTATTCAGATAGTGAAGGGTGACGAAAATTTAATAGTCATGGGTGACTGGAATTCGGTAGTAGGAAAAGGGAGAGAAGGAAACGTAGTAGGTGCATATGGATTGGGGGTAAGAAACGAAAGAGGAAGCCGTCTGGTAGAATTTTGCACAGAGCACAACTTAATCATAGCTAACACTTGGTTCAAGAACCATAAAAGAAGGCTGTATACAAGGAAGAAGCCTGGAGATACTGACAGGTTTCAGATAGATTATATAATGGTAAGACAGAGATTTAGGAACCAGGTTTTAAATTGTAAGACATTTCCAGGGGCAGATGTGGAATCTGACCACAATCTATTGGTTATGACCTGTAGATTAAAGCTAAAGAAACTGCAAAAAGGTGGGAATTTAAGGAGATGGGACCTGGATAAACTAAAAGAACCAGATATTGTACAGAGTTTCAGGGAGAGCATAAGGGAGCAATTGACAGGAATGGGGGAAAGAAATACGGTAGAAGAAGAATGGGTAGCTTTGAGGGATGAAGTAGTGAAGGCAGCAGAGGATCAAATAGGTAAAAAGATGAAGGCTAGTAGAAATCCTTGGGTAACAGAAGAAATATTGAATTTAATTGATAAAAGCAAAAAATATAAAAATGCAGTAAATGAAGCAGGCAAAAAGGAATACAGACATCTCAAAAATGAGATCGACAGGAAGTGCAAAATGGCTAAGCAGAGATGGCTAGAGGACAAATATAAGGATGTAGAGACTTATCTCACTAGGGGTAAGATAGATACTGCCTACAGGAAAATTAAAGAGACCTTTGAAGAAAAGAGAACCACTTGTATGAATATCAAGAGCGCAGATGGAAACCCAGTTCTAAGCAAAGAAGGGAAAGCAGAAAGGTGGAAGGAGTATATAGAAGGTCTATACAAGGGCGATGTACTTGAGGACAATATTATGGAAATGGAAGAGAATGTAGATGAAGATGAAATTGGAGATAAGATACTGCGTGAAGAGTTTGACAGAGCACTGAAAGACCTGAGTCGAAACAAGGCCCCCGGAGTAGACAACATTCCATTGGAACTACTGACGGCCTTGGGAGAGCCAGTCCTGACAAAACTATACCATCTGGTGAGCAAGATGTATGAGACTGGCGAAATAACCTCAGACTTCAAGAAGAATATAATAATTCCAATCCCAAAGAAAGTAGGTGTTGACAGATGTGAAAATTACCGAACTATCAGTTTAATAAGTTATAGCTGCAAAATACTAACGCGAATTCTTTACAGACGAATGGAAAAACTAGTAGAAGCCGACCTCGGGGAAGATCAGTTTGGATTCCGTAGAAATGTTGGAACACGTGAGGCAATACTGTTCCTACGACTTATCTTAGAAGCTAGATTAAGGAAGGGCAAACCTACGTTTCTATCATTTGTAGACTTAGAGAAAGCTTTTGACAATATTGATTGGAATACTCTCTTTCAAATTCTGAAGGTGGCAGGGGTAAAATACATGGAGCGAAAGGCTATTTACAATTTGTACAGAAACCAGATGGCAGTTATAAGAGTCGAGGGACATGAAAGGGAAGCAGTGGTGGGGAAGGGAGTGAGACAGGGTTGCAGTCTCTCTCCGATGTTATTCAATCTGTATATTGAGCAAGCAGTGAAGGAAACAAAAGAAAAATTCGGAGTAGGTATTAAAATCCATGGAGAAGAAATAAAAATGTTGAGGTTTGCCGATGACATAGTGATTCTGTCAGAGACAGCAAAGGACTTGGAAGAGCAGTTGAACGGAATGGATAGTGTCTTGAAAGCAGGATATAAGATGAACATCAACAAAAGCAAAACGAGGATAATGGAATGCAGTCAAATTAAATCGGGTGATGCTGAAAGAATTAGATTAGGAAATGAGACACTTAAAGTAGTAAAGGAGTTTTGCTATTTAGGAAGTAAAATAACTGATGATGGTCGAAGTAGAGAGGATATAAAATGTAGACTGGCAATGGCAAGGAAAGCGTTTCTGAAGAAGAGAAATTTGTTAACATCGAGTATAGATTTAAGTGTCAGGAAGTCATTTCTGAAAGTATTTGTATGGAGTGTAGCCATGTATGGAAGTGAAACATGGACGATAACTAGTTTGGGCAAGAAGAGAATAGAAGCTTTCGAAATGTGGTGCTACAGAAGAATGCTGAAGATTAGATGGGTAGATCAGATAACTAATGAGGAAGTATTGAATAGGATTGGAGAGAAGAGAAGTTTGTGGCACAACTTGACAAGAAGAAGGGATCGGTTGGTAGGACATGTTCTGAGGCACCAAGGGATCACCAATTTAGTATTAGAGGGCAGCTTGGAGGGTAAAAATCGTAGAGGGAGACCAAGAAATGACTACACTAAGCAGATTCAGAAGGATGTAGGTTGCAGTAGGTACTGGGAGATGAAGAAGCTTGCACAAGATAGAGTAGCATGGAGAGCTGCATCAAACCAGTCTCAGGACTGAAGACCACAACAACAACAATTTTCATAAAACGTTTATACCGTATAAATATATTACTGAGTGAGTCTAAATTATGTTCTTTTAACGTAAAGAAATATATTATCTTGTCAATAATCTTAAAATTATGTGCGAGTCACATGATGCTTCTACATGAATTAGTGAATTTACTCATGGCAAGTCTGTTGCCCTATGCATGTAATGACTTACAGAAGTCAAATTAATAATCAAATTAACTCATTTAGTAATACTGAACCTTGAATTGCTGGTGTACTCATGTATCACCACAATCAATAAAAACAGTGAATAGTAGAGGGAGTATGGATGAGAATAGTGGCGTATTTAAGTTTACAAAATAATGCCAAGTTTTATTAAACGTTTAGTAACTACAACTTTCTGGAGAACCAGCTGATAAATCTTACACAAAAATTACAAACGCTGATCAGTTAAAGAACGGCGTTTGATAGGAACAGCATACATTGAGGTGGAATCTATACAAATTCTCCCCTGAATTAATCCCTTTTACAACGCAATCTGACATTTTTGCATGAATCCACTGTGAGGCCCAACTCTGTTAAAATGGAGTCACCTACGATCAACTATGCCACAAACTATGGTTCACCTGAGAACAGGGAGCTGTGAATATCATTTAAAAGCCCTACGCCGGTGCAGCAGTACTTTATCCATTCACCATGATTCACGCGGCAACACACGGCCCGCTGAGGGCGAGTAGTAGCCGCTGCGGCAGCTGTTATGTACTCACGCGTCCATGAAAATATGCAAACTATGCGCTCTAGCGTTCCGATTATCAGAACACGGGAAACTTCACTATCAGAGCCCTGAAATCCCGGCGTATTTCAGTGTGAGATGTACCCGTTCGCCGGTCTGGCCAAAACAATTTGACTCACAGGCGTGCTGGAATTCTCAAACGTCAGACGGCCGAAGCAGAACGAATAAGTTCACCCTCGTGACACACAGTATGTCCGAGATGATGTGGAGTTCCACTGTCTACATCTACATCTACTGCGATACTCCGTAAGCCTCCGTACGGTGCGGGGCGGAGAGTACTCTATATTATTACTTGTCATTTCCGTCCGTATTCCACTCGCAAACAGAGAGAGAGAAAAGTACCTGTATGCTTCCGTATGAGCCCCAACTTCTCGTATCGTACCTTCCTGATCCTTACGTGCTATCGACCGTAGACTTTCTTCGAATGTCTCTCTTAGCGACCAGATACTTCACTGTCACACTTAACTTCGACCTCAATACAGACAATATTTTTGTCAACTTCAACGAACACTCCCCCTCCTATGAACTCTAATCTGTCTTTCCGATATACGTTCCAAGCTCGCTAAATATTTCAGAACTTTGCAGTTCGGGTTTCAGCCAGCTCTCGGTTGTCAGACAGCATGACGACGTCTACGTTACGTGATTAACCCACCTTTCCCCGCACCCCTCTCCTACTCTCACCCCCTCCTCTCACCCTCTCCACCCTCCCTCAACCCTATCTCCCTTCCCTCTCCCACTCGCCTGAAGGGAACCTTGACAAGCGTTGTGTTGCTTGTGACCTAAAATATGACATTCACAATTCTATCGGCTGTAATAGATAAATCGTTTGAGGGGAATGTCGTTCTCTCATTGAGCCCTACTAAAGATTATAATAATTTTCTGTATTTTAAAAAACAATATTTTTCGACATTATCATTGTACAGCTACCTGTTTTAATAATTTTAAGAATATGTCCACTTTTTCCATAAAGTGTGCTTTTATAATAATTCATGAATGTTCTTGGCTGAAGAGCAGAGAAGTACTGCTGCTAGCCTACCCTCTCCCTGATGGGCAAGGGAGTGAAAGGAAAAATTACTTTCACCCAGACTTTGCACGGTTATCTGCACTGCGCATATCGACCAGTTCATCGACTATACAGCACATAAACAGCTCCTTAACCACGCATTAGGCCTTCACATTTTTGTTTGAGACGCGTTGTCCCAGAAATAAGCACAAAATAGCTCGTATCTCGTATCTCTTGGTTCTGCCCAATAGTTTCTGGAGGTTTCCAAGGGTTCCAAGGCAATAGCCAGAATTGGTACAATATTTTGACGCAGCCGTTAAGAGTCACCAGTAGAGTGGTAGGAGCCTCTCACAAACGTTGGCCATTCATATTATGATGCTGTCTTAGGCCAGTAATTATTCATGAGCCGTTGAAAACGACAAATGTAGACCGACTTAGACATTGAAGTATGTTATGAGAGTACCTGAATAAAAGTTTTTTTTTTTTTGTTTAAACGTGATTGCGCCATTCAAGTCTTTTTGGCAGCTGCTGCAGACAATGCGTGAGAGAGTTTTTGTCATACTTACTAGAAAAATTTATCTGTTGACTGATGTTCCCTACCGAGTATTACGTCACATTACGTTGCGGTGGATGTTTTCTTTTTAAGAATACATATTAATTTCGCTTGACACACACTGAAAGGCAGATATTTTAAGAATAAAAGTCCATCAGCTGTTTTGTTTTCGTTTTTTCTTTTTTTTCACGTATGTTTATTTTCGCACGGAGGCTTCTTATAGATAAATAAAAAACCAAAGTACAGACAGTTGGTAGGCCTTATGGATAAAGTAGTTACAGTTAATATTCTAAATACAAAGAATTGCTCCTTTTGAACTCTACTCGTGAAGTGTAGTCAGACCAACGCATTTGCTGCTGCCATTCGTTCGAATGTTGAAGTTCAACCATAGTCGATATACTGTCTTGTAGGTACCCTATAACTGCAGTAACACGTTGTATTTTTGTGGGTGTAAGTCCTTTGACAACATACCGCAGATCGTGATGTGGACTGAGTTACACAGTACTATAAAAAAATTCTCGTGTTACTAAGGCATAATTGTCTTGGCACATTACCGAGCAATTATTTTTCAGTCTACATCTGTCTCTCATGCTGCGAAAAAAATGTGTTATTCTGTCATGTCACGAAAAACGTCATTTAAGAGATGACACAAAAGAAGGAAAAATTATGCTGCTAATTTTTGTGTTCATCAAATGTGTTTCATTAGAGGTGGTCACTTACGATGAAGTACTCACTGGAATCTAAATTCGTTGCTTCCACTATTCCAAAGATTTCGTTGTCACTGCCGCTGCCACTGTGTCGAGCAAATAGGATGAAAATTAGCGCAGCGTAACTTTCTGTACTACAAATCCTAACTACTTACGTGCTTCTCATTTACTATGGGAGAGATTCCTACCGAGTGACGTGGTGCAGTGGTACGGGAGGACGATGGTTCAAATCAACGTCCGGCCATCTGATGTACATTTTCCGTGATTTCCCTAAATCGCTTCAGGCAAATGCCAGGATGGTTCCTTTGAAAGAGCAAGGCCGATTTCCTTCCCCATCCTTCCCTAATCTGAGCTCGTGCTCCGTCTGTAATGACTTCATTGTCGACGTGACGTTAAACACTAATCTCCTCCCCCATAGATATTCAGTAAACTGAACTTGTTACGTTTTATGTTTCCATAAGTACATACTTTTCCGAATGAAAAGCCCGAACGAAATGGCAATCTATTAAAAATATTTTTCTCCAGTATGAAACATTTTGTGATAGAACGAAAATTTAGTGTCATCCATTTCTTCTCATCCAGTGGCATTTGCTTCTCATTTAAACTATCGTTTACTGAATAAGCCACTAAAAATTAATCTATTACGGAATATGATATAAAAGCCAACACTACATATAGGCAGCTATCTGGGTTGCCGACTTATGGTGATTAATAGTAACTCACAATGAACATTAAATAGCACAGGTCCAATGAAGTCTGTGGTATGCAGTTACGGCAGTCCGAAAGATGGGGTTTCTTCTCGTAAAGCCAGAGTTATTGAATTTACTCTCTAACAATAAGTGTTTCAGTACGCTGACCGCCGGCTGCCATGGCGCGAGCGCGCAGAAATCCTGCCTCGGGCATGGATGGGTGTGATGTCCTTAGGTTAGTTAGGTTTAAGTAGTTCTAAGTCTAGGGGACATTTAGTACGCTGACCCCCCCCCCCCCCCCAATAGTATTCGGAGCATCACAGTGATAAAAACATAAAATACCCATCTACGTGTCCATAACGAAATATAAGATCGCACTTGACAGGAATAAAGAGATAAAGTACACACTTGGCTAGAATGTCAGAATGCCATAAATGTCATTCGTCTGGCGTGATAAAAAATTTCTTAACATAGATTTGGTGTCTACGGGTGAGAACTGACCTTCGACCTCTCATACATGACTCCTTTTGAATTAATAGAAGACACCGAACGCGCCATAAAGATAATTCGCCTTTGCTTTGAAAATTGCGTAATTTTATCCACACTGTGAGGCGCAGTTACTGCAAGATAATCTTTCTACAGCTTCCAATATTGCATCATTAACTCCGTAACTGAAGTAGCTACAGGTTCAGATTGCTCGATTATCATGGTACTTCAGTTCGCTTACGTCCGTCACCCGATTCGTGCCCAAAGTGGTGACAAGTGTAGAACAGCCTGAATGCGTAGTTTCTCAAATTGAGAAAAGTATTTGGTAGGTCTTAGCAATATTGCAATATACCACGCGCAAAACAACAAACTTGTAATGACTCCTGTCTCTGGAAATTATATCTACGCATTACAAGAACAGCCGTTGCCTCATACGTCTTACCTGAAGGGGCATCAGGAGCTGCTGAGACCACACATGCAACTAAATGCGAGGGGTCAGAAGCAAAGAGATATGAGTATACCCCTGGTAGTTTTGAAAAAAACTGGAATTAAAGTCCACGGTTTCAGAATTATCTTCAGATTACAAAATATAATTTCACATTTTTTGTGTGTATTAGACATAAAAAATCCTCTGTGCCATTTCTTGCTGGACTGATGGAGTAAATGACATATCACAATGCGTAAAAGTCTGATGCACCAAGCATTTTTATCCATTTGCTTCCAGAATATTGTGAAATAAGTGATTTATGTTTACTGGCCAATGCTTCATTATTGGTTTTCATCAATTATGTTTTCAATAAATTGCTATTTAGAGCTATAACAAAACATTTGCCTCTTGTGACTTACAATAGTGAAACAAAGTAAGAAAGAATACTGTTTAATGTACTAGAAATGTTTCACGCCATCTGAGTCACTTCGATCTTCTCATGCAGTATAAAAAGTTATTTAGCTACCATACAACATACAAAAGCAGTATAACCCTACATGAACGTAACTGATTAAAATACATTTTGTAACTCGTTTTCTTTTTGTTCTCCACGGAGCAGGAAGAGTGGCAGTTCACTTGTACCCCTTTGCCACAGCAATTTTACATGGCTTACCATGGTCTAGATGCACTTACCCCATCTTTCTGCGAAATATCCCTTCTACTCCTTTGCTTCTGACTTTGCAAGCCATTGTACATTTCATGGATGAGGGGACATCGTAACAATATGAACGACTTTGTGTCGTTATAGTCCTGCACAGAGTGAGAAAAAAGTTATTCGATACGCTCGCTGTTTCTTATTTCCCGGCTTCTTACGCGAAATATACGATGGACATAGTAGCATTGTCACATAATCTTCTTCGATTACCGGTTCCTTTAAGATTTCCAACTGTGAGTCTTGATAACTACGTCGCCTTTCTTCCAGAGATTACCATTTCACTTCCCGACCATCTCTGTTACTGTTTCATATGAACATATCGACCTGTTAAGAACCTAGCAACACGTTTCTGAATTGGCTCTATATCTGCTGTCATAATGACTCGAAACGCTAGAGCAATGGTCTAGACTTGGTGCGGTTTGTTTGAAGATGCGCCACACTTTCCTAGAATCCTCTCATCGTAAGCTATTGCAGATCCCGGAATTAATCTTAAAGCACGAATGGTATGTAGTCTCCAATCTGCTAAGAGCACGAACAATATTGACAGCGGCTGACTTAATTAGCACTTAACTACTTTTCGCAACAGCAGTCACGGCTTGGTTTCCTATTCCAGCTGGTACTGTGAGCCTGCTAGTCCTTATGCAATAATACGGGAGTGCTCATTGAAGATTATGATCCTGGCTCGTGCCCTAAATATATCCTCAGATACTGAATATGACCCATTTGCAGAAGTTTCTTACGGAAGAAAATGTAAGTATGTGTTGCGTAGTCCCTGGGCAAAATGCGATGTATATGAATGGAGCAGGTTTTGCGTGAAGTAAAGATGAAGTACCCATACACTGAGGAAAGTTACACTTGGCAGAATCTGTGAACAAAGAAATGGTGTAAGGTAATGAATCCGTGAAGTCCAAATGTATGAAAAACCCAATAATATCCAGGAATAGATCAGATACACAAGCTAGCCGTTATGGCTACTAACAGACACCGTGTCAGAACATTTAACATCACTTCCGAACATCATATCAAAAAGTACGTAAAATACATTAACAAACTGTTTATTAATATACTAGCGAGTGAGATAATCTATTTGTAAATAACTTTAATTTACAGATGGTTAAGTCATACAAAGATACCGATCACACGTGTTGTGAAGCAGTTCAAAACGAGAACAGAAACCGGAATTATGCACGGCATGTTCACATTCAAAACTTAATTCGAAACGAACACGACTGTACCTAAATTTACTACTATCGCGGATTCCGGTCACTCGAATGCAAACCGAACTCTCGCAGCCATTCAACATTATGTGGAAACTACGAGTCGAATGCGTCCATATCAAATACACGAGTCAAGTGTCTGAATACTTCTGCTCCGGCGTGCTGTCCAGGTCGAGGGACAAGACTAGAGGGCTTTTCTTCGAACTGCGTGAGGGAACCAATAGAACTGTGCGCGTCTAGCAGTCTTATTGGCCGACCCCGGTAAGAGCAGTAAGATGACCATGCTGTCTTCTGTTTGGCAAAACATACCTCTCTCGCAGACACAGATGAGACTTACGCATAGTGCGGGTGCGTGGTGTATGAAAGGTACTTGCTACAAAACGGCTGACTTTCAGTGCCTGTGTGGACAGCTGAACGTAAGGCCTTGAAAGTGCTGGTGGACCATCAAAATAAAAACTCGGTGCTACTAGCGAGCGAAAAGCTATGAACAACGTGCACAGTAACCAGGCTGCAGTTGTGAAACATGAAAGATGAGAAAGGCAGCTGATAGTTGCGAAGATATAGAGTACTATAGCTTAATTCAGTAAGCAGTAAAGGAAAGTAAACGCGAAATTTGGAAAGGGAATTAAACTTAAAGGAGAAAAATAAAAACTTTAAGGCCTGCCAGTAAAATTGTAATTTTGTCAGAGAGTATAAAAACCAGCTGAATGGAATGAATAGTTTCTTGAAACGAAGTTAAAAAGATGAGCTTCAACAAAACGAAATCGAGGGTACAAGAGTGCAGTCTCATTAAATCAGGAACTGTTAAATAAATTGTACTGAGAAATCGGTCGCTTAAAGCTGTAGAATAATTTGGCAGCAAAATAATTAACAATGACAGAAATAAAGACGACACACATGCAGACCGGAAGTAGCAAGAAGAGAATTTCTGGGAAAGAAAACATTTTTAATACCGAATATTAATTTAAGTATTAGGAAGTCTTTTCTGAAAGTATCTGTATGGAGTGTAGGCTTGTGTAGATGTGAAACCTGGAGGGGAAACAGTTCAGACAAGAAGTGAATGGAAGACTGTAAAATTTGGTGTTATGGAAGAGTGCTGAAGTGTAGATGGTAGATTAGTTAACTAACGAAGAAAAACTGAATCTAATTGGGACAAAAAGAAATTTATGGCTCAACGCGACTACATGAATGAATCGGTTGACAGGACACATCCAGGGGCATCCACATATTGTGAATTTGGTAATGGAGAAAAGTGTAGGAGATAAAAATTGTTGAGAGAGACCAGGACGTGAATAAAGTAGGTTCAGCTTGACACAGTAGCTGTGCAGTTAAGATACTTGATCATGTTAGATTAGGGTGGCGAGCGGCTTAAAACCAGTGTTCACACTTCACTTCACTTCACATTACAATGACGACGACAAGTCGCTAATATTTCGTCTGGAAAGCCTTCTGATTGCTTCTCGTGTTGGAAATAGTCAAACGGATGGTCATAATCAGGGTCATCCGCCATCCTGTCTGCTTTCTCTCTAGTTCTAGAAGAAGTTGGTTAATAGAAGACAGCCTGAGGCATAAGGAAACAATCAGTTTGTCCCGGGTGGGTAGCGTGGATTATGATAACTGAAAAGGGAGACCAAGTTCTGACTGCATCAAAGAGGTCCAGATGTACGTATTTTAGAATTCAGTAGTTACACAGAGATGAACTGCAACTGCGAACGTGAAACGTTAAAGACAGGTTAACTCACACGTACACAGATATGAAATGCAAACACATCTCTACAACAACACGTTTCCATCGACAATTCAGTGAGTACACCATCACATTGACTTTTAGCTGCAACATCACTCGATTATCCAACAGAATGAGTTTTAGTTATTAGTTACAAACTTCAGTTGTTGCATTTGATTCAGAAACGCGTTTAACGCAAAAGTTCAAAACGAAGGACTTCCAGACATTTGTTTAAGTAGGTTTCTTTCTGGATCAGCATGAGGCCCAAGTATCATCGAAACGGGTCATTTCTCTGGCAGTAGATGTGTTCTCGCACTCCACAGAGAAAAAGTCATGTGTGCGCTTTGACGGAAATCATCAAGAGTGATGCTGCAATTTATGCCTTGCCTACAGACATTGTTAGTAGTGGTTGCCTTCAAAGTATGGTTCATCTGAGTCCATATATACCTGCAACGTTTATTTATCTGCTCAAATATTCTCCATATAGAATGAGATTTTCACTCTGCAGCGGATTGAGCGCTGTTATGAAACTTCCTGGCAGATAATGACTGTGTGCCGGGCCGAGACTTGAACTCGGGACCTTTGCCTTTCGCGGGCAAGTGCTCTACCAACAGCTTGGATAGCTCAGTTGGTAGAGCACTTGCCCCTGAAAGGCAAAGGTCCCGAGTTCGATTCTCAGCCCGACACACAGTTTTAATCTGCCAGGAAGTTTCATTCTCCATACAGTTTTCCACCAGGTTGGGCAGAAGCTTCACTTTCCTGTAGAATACAAGAACAAGTCTGTAGTAAACTCCTCGTACAAGGCCAATAATAATAATAATAATAATAATAATAATAATAACAAACCCCGTGGAAGCCCGGGAAAAGAATAGGCCTCCGGTATGTTCTGCCAGTCGTAAAAGGCGACGAAAAGAACGAACCACTAATAGAGCTAACCCCTCTCTTAGTATGATTAGTTGGTTCAGGATAGAACTAATGAAGCCTCGGACAAGCGCTGTCATGATCGTGGACGACGCTTGAACCCTATGCCCGTCCACAATGGTAACGACACTGCTAGCCACACGGAAAATGATCTAAATCCAAATAGAGGTGTTTTGCAGGATATGCTTCCTGCAACCACCCTACAAGGTTCAAAAATGGTTCAAATGGTTCTGAGCACTATGGGACTCAACTGCTGTGGTCATTAGTCCCCTAGAACTTAGAACTACTTAAACCTAACTAACCTAAGGACATCACACACATCCATGCCCGACGCAGGATTCGAACCTGCGACCATAGTATTCGCACGGTTCCGGACTGCGCGCCTAGAACGGCGAGACCACCGCGGCCGGCCCCTACATGGAAAACAAAGACAGAGGATGAGATGGTCAGATGAAGTTAACCGACGCCTCATGTTCTGTTATTACCAAGCAACAAACTTAGGAACCAACACAACTGGATACAGATACTAGTATACACAACATTTGTTACCAGATACCCAGAATTAAATTTTTTTACAGAACAACGACTACCTGATCAGATTCGTGTAACAATCAAAAATAACAGGATACCCCAGTCAGAATTAGAAAACATCAAACAACAAGTACAACAAATACTAGAACAAAATAATGTACAATCAGAAGAAGAAGAAGAAGAAGAAAATACAGTAATGGACTCAAACCTCCCAGAGCAAACAAACAAAGAACAACACGCATCAATTAAACAATCAGAGGAAAACGAAATCTTAAGACAACAACCAGAACAAACACAAATAGAACACGAAGTGACACACATGTTAGATATAGAAGAAAAGCAGGCCGAAGTGGTCGTGCGGTTCTGGGCGCTACAGTCTGGAACCGATCGACCGCTACGGTCGCAGGTTCGAATCCTGCTTTGGGCATGGATGTGTGTGATGTCCTTAGGTTAGTTAGGTTTAATTAGTTCTAAGTTCTAGTAGTGCTTAGAGCCATTTGAACAAAAATTTCAGCTGACATATATAGAATACAAAGACGCAAATACAGACATTAGACCATTCTTGCATAGACCACCAAATAACCCACAAGTCGAAACAACAATAAAAACTATCAACACAATCATACACAACAAAATAAATGAAAATACAACTATGAAAGAGTTACAACCACTGGTTTATATAGGAGCACTGACTACACTAAATACACACACTAGGCAGAGATCAGAACCAACCAACACACAGAAGAAACTCACAAAACCAGCATGGCAGCACAGGCTCCAGATCAGAAAAGAAAAACTGAGAAAAGACATCGGACAGCTAACACAATTTATAAGAAATGAAATATCAGAGAAAAAACGAAAAAGGTTAGGTAAAATCTCACAACAAGAAGCGATAGAGCAATTAGACGAAAAGCAGCAGAAATTACAAGCATTGGCCAAACGACTTAGAAGATACGAAAAAAGTGAAAATAGAAGGAAACAAAACCAAACATTCAACACAAACCAAAAGAAATTTTACCAGACAGTAGATAACACACACATTAAAGTAGACAATCCACCAAACATAACAGACATGGACAACTTCTGGAGCAACATATGGTCAAACCCGGTACAACATAACAGGCATGCACGGTGGATACAAGCAGAAACAGACACATACAAGATGATACCACAAATGCCTGAAGTGATAATTTTGCAGCATGAAGTCACCCGAGCAATTAATTCTACGCACAACTGGAAAGCCCCTGGAAAAGATAAAATAGCAAATTTCTGGCTAAAGAAGTTCACCTCAACACATTCACATCTAACTAAATTATTTAACAGTTAGATTGCAGACCCATACACATTCCCCGATACACTTACCCATGGAATAACTTATCTGAAACCTAAAGATCAAGCAGACACAGCAAACCCAGCAAACCCAGCAAAATATCGCCACATAACATGCCTACCAACAATCTACAAAATATTAACTTCGTTATTACACAGAAATTAATGACACATACAACATAGAACAAAATTATAAATGAAGAATAAAAAGGCTGTTGCAAAGGAGCACGAGGATGTAAAGAGCAGCTGATAATATATGCAGAGGTGACATATCAAGCTAAAACTAAACAAAGGTCGCTGCACTATGCATACATTGATTACCAAAAAGCTTTTGATAGTGTACCCCACTCATGGTTACTACAAATATTGGAAATATATAAAGTAGATCCTAAATTGATACAGTTCCTAAACATAGTAATGAGAAACTGGAAAACCACACTTAATATCCAAACAAATTCAAATAATATCACATCACAGCCAATACAGATTAAGTGTGGAATATACCAAGGAGACCCATTAAGTCCTTTCTGGTTCAGCCTTGCTCTGAACCCACTATCCAACATGATAAAAAATACAAATTATGGATACAATATTACTGGAACATACCCACACAAAATCACACATTTGCTATACAGGGATGATCTAAAACTATTGGCAGCAACAAACCAACAGCTCAACCAATTACTAAAGATAACAGAAGTATTCAGCAATGATATAAATATGGCTTCTGGAACAGACAAATGTAAGAAAAATAGCATAGTCAAGGGAAAACACAATAAACAAGAAGATTACATATTGGATAACCACAGCGACTGCATAGAAGCGATGGAAAAAACAGATACCTAAAAATATCTAGGATACAGACAAAAAATATGAATAGATTATACAAATATTGAAGAAGAACTAAAAGAAAAATATAGACGAAGACTAACAAAAATACTGAAAACAGAATTGACAGCAAGAAACAAGACAAAAGCTATAAATACCTCGCTATACCAATATTGACCTATTCATTTGTAGTAGTAAAATGGACTAACACAGACCTAGAAGCACTCAATACACTTACACGATCACAATGCCACAAATACAGAATACATCGCATACATTCAGCAACATAAAGATTCACGTTAAGCAGAAAGGAAGGAGGAGGGGGATTTATTGACATGAAAAACCTACATTATGGACAGGTAAACAATTTAAGAAAATTTTTTATAGAACGAGCAGAAACTAGTAAAATAGACAAAGTAATCACTCCAGATATTACAGCAAGCATATTATTAAAGATCCCAATACCACAACAAATAAATGCAGACTTTGCAAACAACAAATAGAAACAGTAGATCACATCACAAGCGGATGTACAATACTAGCAAATACAGAATACCCCAGAAGAAATGACAATGTAGCAAAAATAATACATCAACAACTTGCCATAAAAAATAAACTAATAAAACAACACGTTCCCACGTACAAGTATGCACCACAAAATGTACTGAAGAATGATGAATACAAATTATACTGGAACAGAACCATAATAACAGATAAAACAACACTACATAACAAACCTGACATCATACTCACCAATAAAAAGAAGAAATTAACACAACTAATCGAAATATCCATAACCAATACAACAAATATACAGAAGAAAACAGGAGAAAAAAATTGAAAAATACATGCAAATGGATGACGAAGTCAAGGACATGTGGCATCAGGATAAAGTTGACATTACACCAATTATACTATCGACTACACGAGTCATTCCACACAATATCCACCAGTACATCATCGCAATACAGCTACAGCCAAACATATATGTACAATTACAGAAATCTGTAATTATTGGTACATGTCAATTACCCGAAAGTTCCACTTGCAACAGTTTGCTATAACTTCCAGCTACTTCTTTACAGTCGCCGCTCCGACTTAGATATATGTCGTAGCGTTGTACCAAGTTTCCAATATTCTCGTCATAGACGGGAGCCGCCTCTACTTTCCGCCACTTCTCTACGCTGGTCTGCAGTTCGTCGTCTGTGCCAAAATGTTGTCTTCATGTGAGCAGAGATCAACGTCAGAGCCAGCTAGTCAGGGCTGTATAGTAGATGATCAAATACGTCCTATCGAAAACGCTGCAGGGGCATCCTCATTACCCCTGCAGTTTGCTGACAGGAATTCTCATGAAGAAGGAAATGCATGAGAGGTATGTTATGTGAGGTTGCATTCACTTAGGCGAAACCTCGCCCCGGGAACCCATACTTGACGGGAGGCACTATTGTTCCAGGCGTCTTCACGTACTCATTGTGTACTCAGAGCTGAAAAGAACGACGTGATGCTATAGACAGGCATATTAGAGACACTGCCCAACACATCTGTGCAAAGCGTCATCGGCTTTTCACTGTCGTTTCCATTTCGCGATCTATCGGACCTTACTTGCCTAGTAGACTCAGCGCATCGTTACTTCCAACTTTCTCTGATACACGTACAATGTAGCACCCAGCTCACCCTGGGCGTCAAATCAAAGGCTTTACAAGACTTCTGTAAAATTTTATAACAAGAGCAATATCCTCGATCGCACAGATAAGGCGCTAAAGTTATTTTTGTGATCGATTCAACATGTGTGCCAACTTTTTTTATGGAACTTACAAAGTGGCACCAGCGTTAGAGCTTAAAAGATCTAAACCTGCGTAATACCATGTGTTTATATTACTAACCATACTTCCATATATATATATAATTACCTTCGAAATGTTTATAAATTTATGAACATCAAATCTTAACGTTAAATGTCGGTATGTAAATTTTTTGTAATTCTGCTCACTAACTAATATACTTATTCAATCAAGTAATAAACGTTACTACTTTCGCTGAAAGATAAAAAGTTGAAATTAAACACATCTGATAAAACTATAAATTGTAAGTGTGCTGCATTATTGGCCTGTTAGTAGCTGAATGAATTGTGTTGCAAACAAGTCTTGGTGAGTATCCTGTGTTGCAGCCTTCGGCATATAGTTGTCTCAGTCACATACCTCCACGGAATAGCGCAGTGGTGGGGGAAGTCAGAGCACTCGAGCACAAATCTTTGCCAGGCCTGATATAAGATGTGTAGTGGCCGGCACCGAATATTATGAGTGCAGCTATAAACAATGGTAAGGGTCAGTCGATGAGAAACTTATTGCATGCAAAACATGGTAAGTGATGTGCTACATTCATATTAGTTCATAGTTCCACGATAAACCGATAAGTGGTAACTCTATCTCTAATTCTCGGAAATGGCTACTTTTCATGATGCGTGCATGGAAACAGTGGTAACTGACGGAAACATACTACCCTACCACTATATTACTGCGCTTAGTCTCTCGTGGATTTGTCGGGAACAGCCGGCCTGTGTGGCCGTGCGGTTCTAGGCACTTCCGTATGGAACCGCGTGACCGCTACGGTCGCAGGTTCGAATCCTGCCTCGGGCATGGATGTGTGTGATGTCCTTAGGTTAGTTAGGTTTAAGTAGTTCTAAGTGACTGATGACCTCAGATGTTATGTCCCATAGTGCTCAGAGCCATTTGAACCATTTTCTTTTCGGGAACACGCTGTAACGTTAAGTAAACAAGGAGAGTGGCAGCTAAGGAAAGGGCATCGTACAGTGAACGATTTCCAAACAGTTGTGCATGTACTATCAAGTGGTTCATCGTGTTCTCGTGAAATGAAATGTCACGAGCAAAACCCACGATAAGCCGACCGACGCGCCATCACTCTCAGATGCGACAATATTGTAATCAACTAACACCTGGCAGTAGTAATAACGCATGTGGTGCTGGTGCCAGGAAAATGCTTTTCAGTGACAATTTTTACGATTCTAAGGAAGATATGGAAAACTAAGATTCAGATAAAGCTCCTAAATATGTTCGCAACGCAGATTCTCTTCAAAAGTTGTTGCAAAGCAGGTAAATGTGAATATTTATTTAAACAAGTAAACAATGTTGCGTATTGTTTACGTGGATTTACGTGGCAGGGAGATTGCAGAAATGTTAATGGCCATCCGTAAGATTGTTTTCGTCCTGTAGTAAGACGATATTAAGATTAATTTTATCTTTTGGTGAATGATATATTAGTTTTTGGGGTTGTTATACGTTATTATTGCAAAAATTGTTAATGCGGATCTTCATATAAGGACTGAAACAATTCAGACTCTTTAAATTTGTGTTTTTGAGACGTTTCACAGTGAAGTTTCATTAATTTTCCCAGACTGTAAACAGTGGTACGTCAGTGCTAACTCTCGTTAAATGCACTCAGATTGCAAGTAAAATGTTAAGCACCCACTGAAGAATTTTTAAGAATAGAATTTTTGGTAGAATTTACCATTTTAATAATAAGCCGTTACTGTAAATATATTTTAAAACAAGGAATATCTGAATTAAAAAAATCACATTGTGTGTAGTTCAAATTTCTTATTTATGGGATTTCACCTAAATCTTACTAAGCAGTTTCTCAAAACAGTCAATTTAACGGCTTGCCATTGATTACACCCGAGGGATTCATATGAGTATTACAGCAATAGGCATTACATATCGCCTTTTTAACTAAGTTTCTTGGTGTGGCAAAAATTTGTGAAAAAGGCTTGGTTTGTTTGTTAGGTAAATATTGTCTATCTTTTTAAATGTGGGGATGATTTTTTTAAAATGAAGTTTAGTTACGTGCTAAACTTCTTTGGGGGTATTGGTAGATATTTGATTTAGTTCACAGGTACCACTCCCATAAAGCGATTATATGTGTATGTTATGATCAGAATACCGAACGAATAGGATGCGAGTACTCTAGATTATCTGATGTGCGAATTCCATAATTTTGTTGTTGTTGCATACTGAGGCTTTTTGGTAACTGAAACAACCTCTTTCTGCAATGCCGAGCAGTACCGCTCAGCAGATCTTTTATGCGTACTGGAAATGCATGAGCACGACTCCAGTCAAAGATTAAAAGTTAACGGCCGTTCGTATTAGAGGCTGGCAGCTAAGTGTCGCTCGTTTGACGTGGGCTACTGCCGCCTTATGTGTTCGCGTCACTCGAACGATGCTGCCTGCGCAATCGGACGTTTCCTTAGACAAGAGCTGCTCCAGACTCCGCACGTGCGAGTTTGTCGATATTCACCAACGACGGTGTTCTCAGAGTTGCGGGATGTAAGGTAAATACGTCTTCAGTACAGTTTCCGGCAGATGGTATCCGCCGTTTATCAAGTGCTGTCGCTGCTAGGAAACATATTTGCCTTACAGCACTCGAACGAGAGAATCACTCTGTGAAAGTGAACTCTCTCTCTCTCTCTCTCTCTCCCCTTTTCTCCACCTCCCCCTCCCCTCCCCCTCCCGCCTCCACCTCCAGCTATTTTCACGAGGATATCATCGAGGAAGCGTTGCTGAATAACATAAACTCGTTACGCATTCTCCACACTAACCGAAATGTGTACAACAGGTTACACTAACAAATCCGCATGATAGACAATACCAGCCTCTGTTTCGTAAGCAACGAACTGTCCCCGGAATCACTGCATTTTTTCTTGTAAATAAATAAAACAAAAATTGCAGTACCTCTTATTACGTATACTGCGTGTTGATATCAGTCTCCAGGGACGATGTGGCCAACCTGCACCGCTTCTCGGCGCAGAGGAATTAGCCTCGAATTCCTATAGTAGAAGTTTCCATAGGCAGCAGTGAGGGAAAATGAGGTAGTGTACATGCCCCAACTGACTATCAACCCCCCTATTCTGTACAAGCTTCATGAGAATTTTCTTATTTTTAAAACTTCTGACAAATAAGGTAATGAAATAACAAATGCAATGAATAAAAAAAACAGGAGCTAACACGCATTTTAGAGGTTTTTTTCGCCATAAAAACGACCTACCCTCTTGGACGCCATTATACAGCATCACGAACCGAACTCTTTGAATTCCGCACTCCTGCTGTTTTAAAACGCCTTCTTATCCCCGTATCCTTCGTTCTGATACCCTCTCGAGGAATCGCCTAACCATACAACCTGCATTACAATTCACAAACCCTTCTTACTCATCCTGCTAAAAGCTTTGCCTGTTAAACTCGCGCTCTTTAATGCTTTCATCTGATGCTACCTTGAGTGCAAGCATATTGTCTCCTCGCCACGTAACTGTCAATGGCCTTTGCTTCATTAATCAACTTGAAATTTATCGTCGTAATGTCTGCATGAATCATGTGTGATCTATGAGCTCATAGATCCAAGTATCTCTCAAGAAAGTCACAGCTACGTTATGCATTCATTGTTGAATATTAGGATTTGCCCTCCTTACACGTTTACCTTTAAAGTAAACTGAATGCTCGAATTAGTATTAGGCGTGTTATAGGTGCAAAATTCAAATACCAAAATAAGTGGAAAAAGTGTAACTAAATTAAAGATCAAAATTACATAAATTCGGTATTAGTTGTTGTACAACCTAGAAGCATTGCCCTTAACTAGTAAAGTTTCATCTGCAAAGCTAAGACTACTCATCCGGCTGGTGTGGCCGAGCGGTTCTAGGCGCTATAGTCTGGAATCGCGCGATCGCTACGGTCGCAGTTTCGAATCCTGCCTCGGGCATGGATGTGTGTGATATCCTTAGGTTCGTTAGGGGACTGGTGACCTCAGAAGTTAAGTCACATAGTGCTCAGAGCCATTTGAACCATTTTTCTAAGACTACTCAGTGTTATCGAGTAGCGAATTTAAAGCGGGAAAGGTCTTCTTATAGACGCATCAACATTTTTATCCATCAATCCTTTCTGATATTTGTTCATCCACAACAATACAGTCGTACCAGTATATTCAATATGTGTCGACTGCAGTCGTCTGCACTTTTCAGTTACGCACTTCAAACTAGTACATTACTGTTGGAATAAAACAAGTTTTGGCACCGAGCGGGGTGGCGCAGTGGTTAGCACCCTGGACTCGCATTCGGGAGGACGATGGTTCAATCCCGTCTCCGGCCATCCTGATTTAGGTTTTCCGTGATTTCCCTAAATCGTTTCAGGCAAATGCCGGGATGGTTCCTTTGAAAGGGCACGGCCGATTTCCTTCCCAATCCTTTCCTAACCCGAGCTTGCGCTCCGTCTCTAATGACCTCGTTTTCGACGGGACGTTAAACACTAACAACCACCACCACCACAAGTTTTGGCAAGAGGCACATATTGACTACCTCACAACATACAATATCCACGCACTGTCGGAATTTGTGCGAGGGTGAATAAAAAAATTCAGTAAATGCAAAAGTGCTAAAGCCTAATGGAAAGACCAGGGAAGGTATCCACATTCCACTTGCTGATCCAGAAGCGTTCAAGAGGACTGAAAGCGGAGGACATACAGGGGTTGGACAAAAATATGGAAACACGGCTCTGAAATGCATGCTTGAACATAAATGCAGATGCTAGCCAAGCGTGCAGGTTGCAGTGTTCTGTTTGACCACTAACGGGACCTGTACAATGTCCACAGTACGTTGCAAGTGTCAGTCGTGGTCAGAACTGTGTCTTGTGTACTTGTGAGTGTATTGTGTCGGAGCTACGCGTGAATTCGAATGTGGGCAAATTGTTTGCGCTCGTATCATGGCTGCTTCCGAGACCAAAGAAGTCGAAGTGTTTGGTATTTCAAGAGACATCAAATCAAAGCTTTATACCGCATACAGAGAAAGCGGAGAAAGAGGTTAACAGCTGCAGAACTGCATGCCGCTCTCACGAACGCTGTCAGCACCATAAAAACACGAAGGGAGCTCCATAACATAGGGACTTCAGCGCAGGCTGGAACTCCGAAACCAGTCATCAGTGATCAGAATGCCCGTAACAAGAAAACGTGGTTCCGGGAGACACAAAACATAGTCTATAGAGCAATGGAAGAAAGTTATTTGGTCGGGTCTGTGTTGCTTCAAACCGTGTCAAAGTTTACGTCCCAAGAGTGAAACATGGCGGGAGTTTGGTGAAGATTTGGGCAGCCATATCGTGGTATTCCATTGGTCTTGTGGTTACTCTGCAACGTCGCATTACTGCTTAGGATTATATGACCATTTTGGTTGATCAGCCCCATCCCACGTCAAAATGTCTATTCCCCAGTGGTGGTGGTGGTGGTGGTGGTGGTGGTGGTGGTGGTGGTGGTGGTGACTCTCAAGACGACAAGGCCTCTATTCACACAGCTTGCATCGTCCAGGACTGGTGTTGTGACCATGGGGATGAACTGTCACATCTCTTCTGGCCAATATAGTCACTATATCTCAATATCATTGAGCCTTTGTGGTCTACTTTGGAGAGAAGGGTTCGTTATTGCTATCTACCTTCATCATCGTTACCTAAACTTACCACTATTTTGCAGGAAGAATTTACAAGACCATACAGGACCTGTATTTATCCATTCCGAAAAATGGTTCAAATTGCTCTGAGCACTATGGGACTTAACATCTGTGGCCATCAGTCCCCTAGAACTTAGAACTACTTAAACCTAACTAACCTAAGGACATCACACACATCCATGCCAGAGGCAGGATGCGAACCTGCGACCGTTGTGGTGACGCGGTTCCAGACTGAAGCGCCTATAACCGCACGGTCACACCGGCTGGCTATCTATTCCGATACGACTGTAGGCTGTTCTGAATGCATGGTAATGCATTGCTTTTCTGGTGTTTCCAATGTTTTGACTATCTCCTGAATGTGTCCAGTGTTCTCCAAACCATTGTCACATGTCTGAGGCGATGGTGAGGTGCACTTTTTCTGAATGAGCAGGTCGCTGATTGGGTGCTGGAGGTGAGCAAAAGATCTAATAGAACTGTACTTTCTTGAAACATTCGCTGTTGTGACGGAATGGCATTCGGGTCAGAGCCCTGTTTCGTCCCCTGTACACACCAATCACACGAGAATTCCTTGACCATATTCAGACATGCTCCCTGTTGGCGAGCGAAATGAGTAACCCCGATTGGTTTCTTACGAATTTGTACCACGCCATCGGCGTGAAACAAATTTTACCACGATTCATCAGTCCAGATGGCCTTCTCCCTCACTTTGAGGCCCACTGATGGTGTTCCTGCGTCCATGCTAATATGTTCCTGTGAAGTAAGTTTAGACGTGCGAGGGCTGTTTTATCTGGATTGCACGGCGTCGAGTTGGCGAGTAGTTCGCTGCACTGTGTCCCTTCTATCCGCTCTTTCGATCTACAGTAGTCGACCTCGCCCCTTGTCGTCAATATGGTCTTAAGTCTACCAGGCACGAACAATTCAGCGGGCCAAATGGGCAAAACTCGTCTCGCCTCAACTTGTGTTTGGGGAAATGGAATCGGAATGGCGTGGATCGGTCACTCCGGTTGGATTTTCGACAGATTCATAATCCGCCGTACCGAGCCACCGCTCCGAAGCTCGTTCTTCCCGTGCATGGGAAAGGTGTAGGACGCCGGTCCGTCTGAGTGTCCCCACACACACGAAGTTCTGCCTCGTCACGATGCCACTTCAAAATGGTTCAAATAGCTCTAAGCACTGTGAGACTTAACATCTAAGGTCATCAGTCCCCTAGACTTAGAACTATTTAAACCTAATTAACTGAAGGACAATACACACATCCATGCCCGAGGCAGTATTCGAACCTGCGACCGTAACAGCAGCACGGTTCCGAACTGAAGTTCCTAGAACCGCTCGGTCACAGCAGCCGGCGATGCCACTTCACCTGCTGGATTGCTCGTGTATGGCGGCTTCTGGAGTACGTTCACCGTCATAGATGCCTAAGAAACTCTCAATGCCTGTTAGTAACAATAACATTTAATGTTTATGGGGTGGGGTTTTATTTTTTTCAGGCGGAGAGTCTATAATCATTTATCCTCGTACAGCTCAACAATTAGCAATCGACCACAAGCGGATCCATACCAAGTATAACAAAAAAAGAATAAGTAAATGAGTTAAAATACATTTTGCCAAGTATTTTTCGATTACGCTGCTGAAGTTTCAATTTGAAACCCGTACACATCCTCTATTCTCTCCCTACGTCTTGCATGGCCATTGATTTGCCTCGGGCGAACTGGTGCACGCCTGAATACAATATGGTGCCGTAGGCAACAGCAAACACCTTTCTATGCAGTCACCGACCGTCTTGTATCAGAGTGGGATAAATGTATTAACAGTTATAGCGATTACTTTTAAGTAATAAACAGTCCACAGCTCGTGGACTCGCAGTTGCGTTTTCGCTTCCCGAGCATGAGGTCCCGGGTTCGATTCCCGGCGGGGTCAGCGATTTTCACCTGCCTTAAGATGACTGGGTGTTTGTGTTTTCCTCATCATTTCATCATCATTCATGAAATCGGCGAGTTTGGACTGAGCAAGGTTGGGAACTTGTACAGGCGCTGATAACCGAGCTGTTGAGCGCCCTACAAACCAATCATCATAGTAATAAACTGTTTACTGCTCTATTTCCCATCTGTCTCATTTGCATTTGACAGGTTTACCTCTGCTGCAAAGAAAACATTTTGATGAAATACACTGACGGAAAAACTAGCAACACCAAAAAATAATTGATGTAGCGTAATGAAATTTCGGGAGTACATTTGTCTAGGTAACATATTTAAGTGATTAACATTGCAAGAGTACAGTTTAATGTAAACGAGAGACAAGCTGTTGCAAATGTGAAATGCTGGTGCATTAATAACCGGTGTAAACGCGAGACTGTTGAATGCAAGCACGCAAACGTATATGCGTTGTGTTGTACAGTTTCCGGATGTCAGTTTTTAGGATCAAGTTCCATGCCTGTTGCACTTGCTCTGTGAGTACAATTACGATAAATGCTGGTTATGGATGACGTTGGAGTTGTTGTCCGATGATGTCCGATATATGCTCGACTGGAGACAGATCTGCTGACCGAGCAGATCAAGGCAAAAAGTCGACCCACTGTAGAGTACGTTGGCTTACAACAGCGGTATACGGACGAGTGTTTTCCTGTTGGAAAGCACTCCCTGAAATGCTATTCACGAAAGGCAGCCCAACAGCTTGCTCCTGCTCCTGCTGTAATACGAGATCGCACCCCAGGCCATAACTCCAGTGTATCTAGCACGCATTGCCTCAACTGATCTTCTTCTAACCAATACACGGCCATCATTGGCACGAGGTACAACCAGCTTTCATAAGAGAACTCAGCAGACCTCCACCCTGCCCTCCAGTGAGCTCTCGCTTGACACCACTAAAGTCGCAAATGGCAGTGGTTTGCGATCAGTGGAATACACGCTACAGGGCGCCTGGCTTAGAGCTATCCACGAAGTAACCCATCTGTAACAGCTAGCTGTATCACTGCAGAAACAGTATTATGCGACAGAGCCATACACCGAACACGATGGTCGTCCCTCTCGGCAGTGACACGAGGAGCCCGGTCTTCTTGCGACTGTGTATTCTCCTTACCCTCGGTGTCAGCAATCATGTACACCAATATCACAGAATGAACATCCAGCTTCTCGTAGCCCTATTACACTATCTCGTTCAAACTCAATGGGTGTTTATAATGGCGTTTTTGTCGCCTTAAAAGCGTTTTTGACGAACAGCAACTCAGCGGTGTTCTGAAATTTCCGCCCGATGAAATTTGCGCCCAGAACGGGTCGAGGAATGGTCCACTAATCGCCTCGCCCAGCAGATACAAGAGCTGAGTGACCTTACCTCGAAGTTACCGAGTTCACATTTTCAAGCCATATTATAAAGAACGCTGCGTACTGAGGTCAATGTTAAGAGTGCATCGACAAGTCTGTACAAGAAATCGATAGACGTTGCAAAGCTATATCAGATGCTGTTTCAGATCCTAGTCATATGATTAAAACTTAAGAAACGAAAATTCCCACGATTATACAAAACTCAGTTGACAATTATCATGATAATCCTGAAGACGACACCCGTGCACAAATTTCACAACTGAGAAGATTTTTTCCGAAGCTGTTCCCAACTTTATTTTGGTGCTAAGATTTTTCTTAGCTTTGTGCGTTTCAATAGCGATTGCAAGATAATTCATTTTTTCAAGAGTCAGATTAATTAAGAATTATGTTGGGTGCTCTATGAGCCAAGCATGACTGTCTAATTTAGCAGTTACTCAATAAAAAATGAACTAGTTAATGATATTGATGAGGCAACTTCAGGCGGCCGCGGTGGTCTCGCGGTTCTAGGCGCGCAGTCCGGAACCGTGCGACTGCTACGGTCGCAGGTTCGAATCCTGCCTCGGGCATGGATGTGTGTGATGTCCTTAGGTTAGTTAGGTTTAAGTAGTTCTAAGTTCTAGGGGACTAATGACCACAGCAGTTGAGTCCCATAGTGCTCAGAGCCATTTGAACCATTTTGAGCAACTTCAAATTTTGCAGCCAGATCTTCGGTTACTTGTTCTGCATTCTTAATAATCAGTTAAACTTACATTTTTACATGCGTTTTACCTATTCGTTTTCATACATACAGACTTTGCGAAGCGTGTTTTACGCTCTTGTGTTGATTGACAATTTGAGGGATTGGGGGGGGGGGGGGGGGGGGGGTGACAAAAGTTTGCACCGGCTACCAAACTACGTAGCTACGCCTCTGCATAAACGCGAGTCTGAACCAGAGCAACTTACAGGACATGCAGGTAACAAAATAGGGAATTCTTTATACAATTCTGTGCAAGTTAGAAACTGATCACAGCAGATATCGTTAAGACATTCAATAACATTTAAATATCTCGCGAGTCTTGTCTTTACGCCATTAAAGTATGTGTAGGTGTCTTTTTATAAAATAACTGGCAAGTTCACTCACAGAACAAAGTTTCCCGTCCACTGATAAGTTTAATTTTAGCTCAGTTATCACAACAACCTACCGAAAACAAATTTTACGTTTGGTGTTCTACGTCGCGTCGACTCTTGTTATTTACAGAGATTTAGCTTTCGCTCGGATATGTGGTGACAGGAGGGTGAGCAAGCAACCGTGGTCTCCTTAAGGAGCCATCCCAGAATTTGTCTAGAATGGTCTGAGAAACCAGGGAAAACCAATTTCTTATTTATAAATTGCTATTTATAGTTCGTACATTTTTCTATCTGTATATATCTTCTAATAAATTTAGTCAAGTTTTTGTAGATAGGAGATAGCTTTCAAGCAAGCCCTGATCCACCATCCTTTTCGTTCTCTTCTTCTAGTTTTTCCAACCTTTCACCACCTTTCATGTAGGCTGTTATTCTCTCCATTTCCTTCCATATTCAGCTCTACCCTCATAAACGAGCACGCAAAATGTTCTGCTTCTCTTTCGATATGCCTAATTACGTCACTGATTTTAGGATTTGGTTTAGCAAGCATGTTATTAATTTTGTGGTGCCAACCTTCTACAGTGTTGGTCGTCCGATGGCGCTGTTTATGGAAACTCCAAAGATTGATAGGGTTTTCTTCATTTTCCAACCACGTATCTACAAAGCAGTCAAAAAACTCAGAAAACTTGGGGATATCCAGTGCCCACGAGTGTCTCTCGTGCTACCCATCACATACATCATCAGGCCGTAGAAACGCCAGTGCAGCACACATGCGAAATTGTTATCTCATTTCATTTTCTTTGTATTCATGAGTAAGTCCTAGATCTTGCACTTTCCTCCAGACAGACTTTTTCATGTAGAAATAACATCCATTCTGCTGTCTCTAGTACAACTGCAATCGCAGAAATCTCTACTGATACAAAATCTACGGTAACGTTTGCAGATTTCCATTGTGGAATATTTTTCACCAAATTTCGAAAAAAGCTACAGTATGTCTCTTTTCATTTGTTTGTCAATAATGCAAAGGCAACTGGATTGACGTTTGTCTTATTATCTGTACCTGCAAAAGTCGGAATGAATGGTTTATATTTGAGAAAGCTGTTTGCTACAGCATTAACGTACCATCAATAAAAGGTCTTCTTTACTTCTTAGAGTCTCTCTCCTGCTCTTCCACTAAAAACTATTATCCTTTCTCCTAATTTGTCGTCACTTAACAGAAAACTGCAGCCATTATTCATGGCAAGTGTATCTGCTTTGAGGTCAGTTTGTTCTCTTGTCTGCAGATCTCTCTCATTTCCCAGTGAATTTGCCAGCTAGTGATATAAAGTTCTTTTCGTTGCTTGCTGCTCTGGCATTTCAGTGACAAGATCATACACTCGACCATTCAGGTAACTCTGCTCCTCTGAATATATTTTGGAAATAGAAGTGTCTTCCTCTCGTGCCCTTTTCTTTCCTTGGTTAAGTCTTTCTTTCTTCCAACCGAGCGTCATTCAGGGATCCACACTGATCTTAGAGTGAAAAAAGCACCGTCCGATTCTTGGTTTTAAGCATTCCTCGGTAGTGGTTCACTGGTTTGCTTTCTTTCTTGAACAGCGCCAATCTCGTCTTCTTTCGTTCTCTTTACTATGTAAGAATAACCACCATAGTGGCAACATGGCTTACCGCGAATGGTTGTTGAAACTTCCATATCGGAACTGTTGTTGCTGTTGCGGTCTTCAGCCCAGAGATTGGTTTGATACAGCTCTCCAGGCCACTCCATCCTGTGCAAGCTTCCCCATCTCCAACTAACTACTGCAAACTACATCCTTCTGAATCTGCTTAGTGTATTCATCTCTTGGTCTCCCTCTACGATTTTTACTCTCCACGATGCCCTCCAATACCAAATTGGTTATCCCTTGATGCCTCAGAATACGTCCTACCAACCGATCCCTTCTTATAGTCAAGTTTTGCTACAAATTCCTCGTCTCCCCAATCCTGTTCAGTACCTCCTCACTACTTACATGATCTACCAATCTAGTCGTCAGCATTCTTCAGTAGCATCACACTTCGAAAGCTTATGTTCTCTTCTTGTGTAAACTGTTTATTGTCCCTGTTTCACTTCCATACAAGGCTACACTCCATACAAATACTTCCAGAAAAAGACTTCCTGACACTTAAATCTATATTCTATGTTTCTCCTCATCAGGAATACTTTCCTTGCCGTAGCAGGTCTACATTTTATATTCTCTCTACTTCGACCAACATCAGTTATTTTACTCTCCAAATATCTAAACTCGTTTACTACTTTAGGAGTCTCATTTCCTAATGTAATACCCTCAGTATCCCCTGATTTAATTATACTACTTTCCATTATCCTCGTTTCGCGTTTGTTGGTGTTCATCATATATCGTTGTTTCAAGACACTGTCCATTCCGTTCAGCTGCCCTTCCAGGTCCTTTTCCGTCTCTGACAGAATTACAATGTCGTCGCAAACCTCAAAGGTTTTTGGAGTGTGAAAAATTTCCGCTGCCAGTCACAATAAAAGGTTATTTATTTGTCACATGACCTGTTTCGGGCTTGCGCCCATCATCAGGTGTTTATACATACATGTACATGTTTATATTGCTGGAGATCACTGTATAAATACAAAAAAAATTATCTGCTGGTGACTAAACAGATACAAGTGGGACAATTGTGGGTGGCAAGGTAGCATTTGTCGAAAATATATCTGTACTTACAAATTAAATGGCTCTGAACACTATGGGACTTAACTGCTGTGGTCATCAGTCCCCTAGAACTACTTAAAGCTAACTAAGCTAAAGACATTACACACATCCATGCCATAGGCAGGATTCGAACCTGCAACCGTGAGGGTCGTGCGGTTACAGACTGTAGCTCCTAGAAACGCTCGGCCTGTACTTACATAAAGATGAAGCATCATTATTGTAGTTACACTGTGGTGACAGTTTTTCCATTTACTTGTTAGTTGCACACTTATTCTCATATTCACGTCGACGCTAAACTTTATAAAACTGAAATATGGACACGAAAATGATAATAAGTGTGCAACTAAGAGGAAAACTGTCATCACAGCGTAACTGTAATAATGATGCTTCATCTTTATGTAAGTACAGATATATTTTCGATAAAAGCTGCCTTCCCACTTACAATTGTCCCACTTGTATCTGTTAAGTCACCAGCAAACAATTTTTTTGTATTTATACAGTGATCTCCAAAAATATAAACATGTGCATGAATGTATAAACATCTGAAGACGAGCGCAAGCCCGAGAACGGTCGTCTGAAAAACAAATAACCTTTTATTGTGACTGGCAGCAGAATTTTTTCTGCACCCTATAAAGGAACAGTCACAGAGTCCAACAGCATCCACTATGGATAAAATTCACTCAAAGGTTTTGTTTCTTCTCCATGGATTTTAATTCCTGCTGCAAATTATTCTTTTATTTCCTTTACAGCTTTCTCAATATACAGACTGAATAACATCGGGGATAGGCTACAAGCCTGTCTCACTCCCTCCTCCACCACTGCTTCCCTTTAGTCCCTCTCGACTTTCGCAAGTGCTATCTGGATTCTGTACAAATTGTAAATAGCCTTACGCTCCCTGTATTTTACCCTTGCCACCTTTAGAATTTGAAAGAGAGTATTCCAGTCAACATTGTCATACTTGCTCTAGGCCTACAAATGCTAGAAACGTAGGTTGGCCTTTGCTGAACCTATCTTCTAAGATAAGTCTATGGAATACAAACTGATCTTGCCCGATGTCGGCTTCTGCCAATTTTTCCATTCGTAAGTAAGGAATTCGTGTTAGTGTTTTGCAGCCGTGACTTATCAAACTGATAGTTCGCTAATTTTCACATCTATCAACACCTGCATTCTTTGGGATTGCAATTATTATATTCTTCTTGAAGTCAGAGGGTATTTCGCCTGTCTCATTCATCTTGCTCACCAGATGGTAGAGTTTTGTCAGGACTGGCTCTCCCAAGGCTGTCAGTAGTTCCAATGGAATGTTGTCTACCCCGGGGGCCTTGTTTCGACTCAGGTCTTTCAGTGCTCTGTCAAATTCTTCACGCAGTATCATATCTCCCATTTCATCTTCATCTATTGCCCTCAAGTACATCGACCTCTATATACTCCTTCCATCTTTCTGCTTTCCCTTCTTTGCTTAGGATTGGTTTTCCATCTGAACTCTTGATATTCATACAGGTGGTTCTGTTTTATACAAAGGTCTCTTTAATTTTCCTGTAGGCAGTATCTATCTTACTCCTAGTGATATATGCTTCTACATCCTTACGCTTGTCTTCTAGCCATTCCTGCTTAGCCATTTTGCACTTCCTGTCGATCTAATTTTTCAGACGATTGTATTACATTTCGCCTGCTTCATTTACTGCATTTTTATATTTTATTCCTTCATCCGTTAAATTCAATAGCTCTTCTGTTACCCAAGAATTTCTACTAGGCCTCGTCTTTTTATCTACTTGATACTCGGCTGCTTTCATTATTTCATCTCTCAAAGCTACCCATTCTTCTTCTACTGTTTTCTTTCCCCATTCTTGTCAAATCGTTCCCTAATGCTCTCCCTGAAACTCTCTACAACCTCTGGTTCTTCCAGTTTGTCCTGGTCCCATCTCCTTAAATTCGCACCTTTTTGCAGTTTCTTCAGTTTTAATCTACAGTTAATAACCAATAGATTGTGGTGAGTCCACATCTGCCCCTGGAAATGTCTTGCAATTTAGAAACTGGTTCCTAAATCTGTCTTACCATAATACACTCCTGGAAATGGAAAAAAGAACACATTGACACCGGTGTGTCAGACCCACCATACTTGCTCCGGACACTGCGAGAGGGCTGTACAAGCAATGATCACACGCACGGCACAGCGGACACACCAGGAACCGCGGTGTTGGCCGTCGAATGGCGCTAGCTGCGCAGCATTTGTGCACCGCCGCCGTCAGTGTCAGCCAGTTTGCCGTGGCATACGGAGCTCCATCGCAGTCTTTAACACTGGTAGCATGCCGCGACAGCGTGGACGTGAACCGTATGTGCAGTTGACGGACTTTGAGCGAGGGCGTATAGTGGGCATGCGGGAGGCCGGGTGGACGTACCGCCGAATTGCTCAACACGTGGGGCGTGAGGTCTTCACAGTACATCGATGCTGTCGCCAGTGGTCGGCGGAAGGTGCACGTGCCCGACGACCTGGGACCGGACCGCAGCGACCCACGGATGCACGCCAAGACCGTAGGATCCTACGCAGTGCCGTAGGGGACCGCACCGCCACTTCCCAGCAAATTAGGGACACTGTTGCTCCTGGGGTATCGGCGAGGACCATTCGCAACCGTCTCCATGAAGCTGGGCTACGGTCCCGCACACCGTTAGGCCGTCTTCCGCTCACGCCCCAACATCGTGCAGCCCGCCTCCAGTGGTGTCGCAACAGGCGTGAATGGAGGGCGAATGGAGACGTGTCGTCTTCAGCGATGAGAGTCGCTTCTGCCTTGGTGCCAATGATGGTCGTATGCGTGTTTGGCGCCGTGCAGGTGAGCGCCACAATCAGGACTGCATACGACCGAGGCACACAGGACCAACACCCGGCATCATGGTGTGGGGACGCGATCTCATACACTGGCCGTACACCTCTGGTGATCGTCGAGGGGACACTGAATAGTGCACGGTACATCCAAACCGTCATCGAACCCATCGTTCTACCATTCCTAGACCGGCAAGGGAACTTGCTCTTCCAACAGGACAATGCACGTCCGCATGTATCCCGTGCCACCCAACGTGCTCTAGAAGGTGTAAGTCAACTACCCTGGCCAGCAAGATCTCCGGATCTGTCCCCCATTGAGCATGTTTGGGACTGGATGAAGCGTCGTCTCACGCGGTCTGCACGTCCAACACGAACGCTGGTCCAACTGAGGCGCCAGGTGGAAATGGCATGGCAAGCCGTTCCACAGGACTACATCCAGCATCTCTACGATCGTCTCCATGGGAGAATAGCAGCCTGCATTGCTGCGAAAGGTGGATATACACTGTACTAGTGCCGACATTGTGCATGCTCTGTTGCCTGTGTCTATGTGCCTGTGGTTCTGTCAGTGTGATCATGTGATTTATCTGACCCCAGGAATGTGTCAATAAAGTTTCCCCTTCCTGGGACAATGAATTCACGGTGTTCTTATTTCAATTTCCAGGAGTGTATAACCTATCTGAAACCTCTTTGTCTCCAGGACTCTTCCACCAGCACAACCACCTTCCATGGTTCTTGAACTAAGTGTTAGTTATGATTAAGTTATGCTCTGTGCAAAATTCTACCAGGTGGCTTTCTCTTTTATTCCTACCCCCGTTCCATGTTCATTTACTACTTTTTCCTTCTCTTCCGTTACCTACGATCGAATTCCAGTCCCCCATGGCTATTAAATTTTAGTCTCCCTTAACTATCAGAGTAATTTCTTTTTTTTCATCATACATTAATTCAACCTCTTCGTCATCTGCGGAGCTAGTTAGCATATAAACTTGTACTACTGTGGTAGGCGTGGGCTGCTTCTTGTATATCTTTGTTACAATAATGCGCTCACTATGCTGTTTGCAGTAGCTTATCAGCGCTCCTACTTTTTTAATTCATTATTAAACCTATTCCTTCATTACCTCTATTCGAGTTTGTGTTTATAACCCTGTATTCACCTGACCAGAAGTCTTTGTTCCTCCTGCCACGAACTCCACTAATTCCCACTATATCTAACTTTAATCTATCCATTTCCCTTTTTAAATTTTCTAGCCTTCCTGCGCGATTAAGGGATCTGGAATTCCATCCTCCATCCGTAGAACGCCAGTTTTGTATCTCCTGATAACTATGTTCTCCTGAGTAGAGTTCCCGCCCGGAGATCCGAATAGGGGATTATTTTATCTTAGGAATATTGTACCCAATAGGACGCCATCATCATTTAACCATACAGTAAAGCTGCATGCCCTTGGGAAAAATTACGGCTGTAGTTTCCCGTTGCTTTCAGCCGTTCTCAGTACCAGTGCTGCAAGGCCGTTTTGGTTAATGTTACAAAGCCAGATGGTACTGTTGCCCCTGCAACGACTGAAAAGGCTGCTGCCCCTCTTCGGGAACCACACGTTTGTCTGGCCTCTCAGCAGATACCCCTCCGTTGTGGTTGCACCTACAGTACGGCTATCCGTGTTGCTGAGACACGCAAGCCTCCCCACCAACGGCAAGATCCATGATTCATGGGGAGGGATATCGGAACTATTGTGACAGTAATACACAAGTCGTATGATGTCAAATCTAGGACAGCTAGAGCGTTACCAAGGTAGACAGTCGGTTACTGTGGCAGGAGAGCTCTATCGAGGAGCAGTTCGGTCATGTCTGGGGAGCAGGTATTTTAGAGTAATTACGAGGACCCGGGCGCAGGTAAGCCGAGACACAAAGGGAGCAGATATTGAGCGCAGATTTAAGAGATTTCAGGTTCGGCGCAAATTTCACTGAGCGCAGTTTTCATGGATTCAGCTCACCACGTCCACCCTGAAAGGTAACTAATGCTCTTGATCGTTACAGCGTGTATTTGAAGCAAACCTGATTTGATGCCTCATAGTGGAGCTTCTAGCGCCTCTCTTATGCGACTGGCGCGAAATCTGAAGAGACATCATCTTTCACATGTAGAAATACGTCTACCAACTTCCGTTTATGCCGTGCAACTCCTCCTTGGTGTTGCGATCTTCCTTCTGTCAGTGTACATACCCCATTTTCTATTTAAAATTAGTTGTACCAGTGTCGTAATATTAAACAAAAGTTAACCAATAATAATACTGTACGGTTAAAAAATAAGTTTCTTCCTTTCAGGGTGAGCTCATGTCTTTCTCGTATATTGTCTTTGTCGTTGTGCAGAGACCAGATGATTGCACAGTATTGATGTTGTTATGGAGTTAGGTGCCCCTTTTCGACATAATGGATCGATTTCACCTGCCCTTCGAATTACTGGTCCCGGATCCGCTTCGTAATGCTTAGTCATTTTATTTTAACCCGTATTCGAAGATTAATAGTACTGAATAATATTAGGTAGCTGAATTATGTGCGTAAACAACAACCTATCCTCCCTGACTTCATCAAGACCTATTAATTAATCAGTTTGTTCTGTTCATGTTAAAATCATGGTGATAACCTTTTTCCAGGGAAGATATTGTGCGGTTTTTTCACTTCTTAATTCCGAGGTTTAAAGAGAATCTTTAGATTAGAGCTGATAATTTAAAATCCGCCAACTGTTTTTAATGCTGTTTACGCCCTAGCAGATTGAAAGAACCTCTTTTATTTAATTAAATGTACAGATTCGAATTGGAGCATTGATATAAATTAATAATTTCTTAAATCAAACTAATTTTTCTTAACTGTTTTGTGTTAACTACTAGCTTAGTTTTTCTATTACCACGTTTTTTGTCTGATGATAACTTTAAAGAGGCCCGCTTTAGTTGTACTACCACAATGATTTGAATAAATCATTAGTACAACTGAAGCGGTTCCCTTTGAATTAATGAACCATGATTCTCAGTAGTGGATGTCCTACATAACAAAAACTTGTGTATCTGATAATTAAAATGTCTTACGAAATATCACCCTAACTCTAGATCTAAAACGGGTACACCATCTTCTTCTGGATTTATTTACACTGTCTAACAAAGAAAGAAAAGTGTATATAAGACTCGATCAGATGTCAATGCAATTTCGGACACGTACACACCACTGTGGAGTACGTAAATGAATATAGTTTCATTTATATGTGACAGAATGGCTTCCAGAGTTCATTAGCGGCATTCATTTTTAATGGAGTTACCAGACCTGATATGGTATGTAAGGGGCGTGAGCAGTCATGTGGTGAGTAATGACTGTGAGTGACACGGAGATGCCACTTACTCGTATGAGACAACGTTATCAGCACCTGACAGATTTTGAAAGGAGCCTCATCTTGGTTCTCAGTTTGGTCAGCTGGTCGAATCACGCGCTATCCAGATTTGTGGGCCATTCACATGTGACAATGCTCCAGTGTTGGACTGCATGAGAACGTGAGGGTAGGCATCTAGGTTCTGACCAATCACGCCTGACCACGATAATGGAAAATCGCCGTATCGTGCAGCAAGCCCACCGTAGTCCGTCACAACTACGCTTGACATCCTAGCTCTAGTAATAGACTCCATGTAACATTATGTGTCATCTCGTACCATTGGCCGCAGATCATTAGCAGCTGAACTTGGCATTACCATCACATACGGAGGCTGACGTTAAGACCACAGCACGAACGGCTGCGGGAAGCATGAGATGAGAGTCGCATTGCGTTCAGCGACGTTCCGCAGTTCTGCACTACCTCGCATGATCATCACAGGTATTGTGGTGACCTAGGGAGAGGTCCCGTAATTCCAAAGTTTCGGAGAGGCACTCCAGTGTTGCTCATGTCGTCGTAGTTTGGGGCCCTATCGAGGTATGATTTCAGGTCACGGCTGGTGGTGACTGAGGGTCTCCTGGAGATACCTTGGTACGTTACGGTCATCGTATATCCTGACATATTACCATTTATGTCACGATATCGTATTACGACTTTTTAGCAGGGCAATACTCGTCCGCAAATGGCATGTGTGTGCATGAACTGCCTGCCTGTTGATGAGGCAGTACTGTGGCCAGGAATATCCCCTAGATCCCTCCCCGATACACCATCCTAGTGCAAATATCTGGAAAATCAAGAATCAGTTAAAACAGTTGTGGACCAGCCTACATAAGGAGAGGATACAACGGCGTTATGACACTGTTCCCAACCCAGTCAATCCATTCATCTAGCCCAAGGGGAGTGCTTCATGCTGTTAAGCCCTTTGTAAATCTTACTCGATGTTTAATCACTGAACTAACATCGCAGACCCTCTCATCCCGTGAATTCTCCTCCCCTTCTAGGAGCTACACGTTTGCTGTCACGCAGTGTGTATTTGTAACTGAAAGTACGATATGTGGCTATTGCAGCGACAGTTGGTATTTCATTTAGTGGAAGTGAACATTCCATTTTGAATAAAGAAATTAATATTTGACTTTCAATTAAAAGTTAGACGCTTTTCAATACAACAACTTTCCCCGAGGAAAATCAAACAATAATAGACCATAGATCCAAATCAAATTAAAATTAACATTAGATTTTTTTTAACAGTTAAGCAGTAACAGTCAGTGAGTGCGCAATCGACCGAAGTCGTCTTGCGATCTGACTCGCACAGTTCTTTCCTATAAAGGCTAGTTCAGCATACGTCAGTGATATACGTAGGATGGACATAATTCACTCTCACAAAGCGAGGAATCAATTATTACCCTTTACAGTAATTAACAAAAATAACAAATACAAATTATTTGTTATCATTACCGGGTGTTGCTGAAGCGAGAGAAATATGAGTGCCGTTGTCCACATTTTGTAGTACTGCATTGTGACGACGGTGCAGTTAAAGTTATACAGTCACCCACTATTCTGTCAAGTGTCTCTTTTTTTATTTCATTTATCTCAATTCACTCAAGATTTATTGTTGCAATAATGCATATCCACCACATGAAATGATTATATTTACAGACCAGTTGCACAAGCGGTTCTGAGGTATCAGGAATCGAACCATGCTGAAACACCCATATGTGGCCTCTACGTGCGACACTGCAGGCGGTGACTCTGGCGTCCAATCAATCGTACTAATGGCGAATACTGTCCTGGGATACGTTTTGCCACGCCTTCTCGACATGTTCAGCAGGCCTGTAAGAGTTGTTGATTGACGAGGCCGGACGGTGTGGCCGTGCGGTTCTAGGCGCTTCAGTCTGGAACCGCGTGACCGCCACGGTCGCAGGTTCGAATTCTGCCTCGGGCATGGATGTGTGTGATGTTCTGAAGTTAGTTAGGTTTAAGTAGTTCTAAGTTCTAGGGGACTGATGACCACAGATATTAAGTCCCATAGTGCTGAGAGCCATTTGAACCATTTTGAACGAAGTGATCCCCTGATGGCACCAGTCGAGCTGTCAACGTCGATGCTGTTGCGTAAGTGTACGACGGCCTACAGGCGTGTGTGTATGTAGTCAAAAAAATGGTTCAAATGCCTCTGAGCACTATGCGACTTAACTTCTAAGCTCATCAGTCGCCTAGAACTTAGAACTAACTAAACTTAACTAACCTAAGGACATCACTTACATCCATGTGCGAGGCAGGATTCGAACCTGCGACGGTAGCGGTCGCTCGGTTCCAGACTGTAACGCCCAGAATCGCACGGCCACTCCGGCCGGCCGGCGTGTATGAAGTCCCGCTGCTAGTAACCGGTCCGCAACAGCTCGTGTTGACACGTCTGGTCTCAAAAGCCCTTTCATTTGTGCTGTGGTAGCTGTACGATCTGCCACTGCTGCTCTTACAACACGACGATCCTGGCGGGATTGTGTGCTGCGTGGATATCCAGAATCTCGTCTACGGGTGTGAGAATGTTCACGTAACCTCTGATACCAGCATCGTTGCACAACTGACGCAGCACGTCCAGCTTGTGTGGCAGTTCTCCGATAGGACCATCCCGCCACTCGGAAGGTCACGATTTGACCCCTTTCAAACTCGCTCATTTGGCTGGAGGAAGTAACGGTGCGCCTCCGTGGCATGGTTGCCTCCTTGCTTCACACGTTTGCACCACGCTCAGCTTTCTGGCTGTGAGCTTTACCTATTAAAGGGTAGGCACAGTTGGTACTCTAGTAGCTATGCCACCACGCCCTCTGTTGGAGACGGCCTTGAAACCATTATTAGTTCATCTGCCTTCCTCCTGGTGCCATATGCAGTCATTTTTTCCGGCAGTGTATTTCGTCATCGTACCGAAAATTATCACGAAAACTACGCATTTCTCGGAGATAGAACATATTAAAAGGGAAGCGCTTTCCTGATGTTCTGCGAATACTGTTTGTTTGATCACGAACAGGCTTTGTTTCTTGGGCCATCTTCAGATAACAAGTGATTATTGCAACTACAAATGAAATAACGTTATACTTATCCAGATATTACAGACCCAGAATATACAGGGTGATCAAAAAGTCTGTATAAATTTAAAAACTTAATAAATCACGGAATAATGTAGATAGAGAGGTAAAAATTGACACACATGCTTGGAATGACACGGGGTTTTGAAAGACAACATCCGACGCCAATGCCTCATCATAACTCCGGACATGCTTTACAGTGCTGTTCAAAACATTATTCCTCGACTACAGCTATTGTTGAGGAATGATGGTGGACATATTTAGCATTTCCTGTAAATATCATCATCTTTGCTTTGTATTACTTTGTTATGCTAATTATTGCTATTCTGATCAGATGAAGCGCTATCTGTGGGACATTTTGGCTTTTTTTTTTCACCTTGGATTTTATCTGATACGTGTATTAGGATTTTGCTGTTAAAAAAATTTCGGAAAGGATTATCACATGTGACTAGGGCAAGCGAGGTAGTTAAAAGGGAGGATTATCAATTCGTAAATTTACGATTCAAAGATACTTCGCCTTTCCTTAACGTTAGTTATTTTCTAAACTGAACACGTTTATTCCGATGATGACGAGAATACATTAAAGCAGTACGTTCTTCAAACAGCCGATATTTACTACGGTTTAACGCCAAGATAAATCGAAACATTGGCTTATGATTTTTGCATGGCGATTTCTATTAAATGTTCTAAATCTTGGCAGGATAATGGGTGTGCTGGAGATAACTGCTTCGGATTTATTTTTTTCTTTTTCGACTCCAAGCTGCTTCGTTGCGGAAACCAGAGGCGAACAGTTTGGTACGAGCTTCTAACTTCCGCCTAACTTATGTGTATGTTGAATATTTTCTTACTAATTTGGTAACAGTCTCGTACGATATAATTTTTTACCTCAATAAATTTAGAACAGTAAATCTCAGGAAAATGAATCAGGTCTAAGAAGTGGATTCAGGAATTACGAACCCCAAAACTGAATAACTTTAGTATATGTGTAAATTATAAAACTGCGCTCTAAAGTGCCTACGGAGGTAATTTTCTTGCATATTTACTGAAATTGCCATTTTAATATTTAAATTGATCTTAAATATGTATCAGTTTCTTATCAGTAACACTGTCTGATTTTCCTTCAATAAATATTTTATTTTCTCCCACCTAAATAACCCGTAACAACCAACCCCAATATCTTCTTGGTAAGTGGCTACTACTGCATGATGGATTGGTAGATGTAGGAGGAGGGGGAAGCAGTGGGCGGAGGATATCGTCATAAGTCTTAGTTGTAAGGCGCTGCTGCTTCCTAGCGGTCTGAACTCAAACCACAGTATGATCTCCGTATTCTGAGTCGGTAGGGTGCCCGCAGTCTCGACCTCCTGGCGACAGGTTTCTGGATCTTACGGCGTTTTCGTGTTTTTCTAGCTGTAAGTACACATTTATTAATGTAATTAACTTTCATTATTTACTCTGTATTCAATAATGTCTACACCACAACTATTTTTTTTTATTATTTTAGAACAGTTGCACAATATTATTCAGTGTCAGTGTGCACGTTATATTCAACGTCTATTTTTCCAGCTTGGTTTCTGTCTTAAATGTATGTTCGGCTTTGATGACGAGATTGAATTAAAGCAATATATTCATTAAGTACCCAATATTTGGAAAGGTTTAATGCCAAAAGAAATCAGAACTTCGGCTTACGATCTTTTCGTGACAAATATTCTAAATCTTCATGTGCAGCAGACGAACGCTTCATTGACTTTTTTAGGGCTCCCTACTCTGTTCATTGAGGAAACCGGAGGCGACCCGGTTGGCATGAGCTTCTAGCTTCAGCTGAACTGTTGAATCGTTTCTCGAGGGACACCAGTTGTAACCTCATGAAATTTGGAACATGAGCGAAACTGGCATTACTTCAGCGCAGAGAGCAGATAGAATTGTTGCTGACAGTATATCTACGGAAATATTGTCCCAGTGTTAGAAGCGGGCTCACCGTTTATATGTCCCAAGGCCAAATAACTTTTATACACAGCTGATATAACGTGAATATATACATTTCAGATAGAGAACAAGCTCTACCCAGTGTGAGAAGTGGGTCACAAATTATTTATCCCAAGGCCAAAGAACGTTTATACATGTGAAAATCGGGAGAGTGCTCTCGGAAGTGACTAATGTTTTGAATTTTTCTAATTACTTATTGGAATTACACTTAAAGTCCATTCTGGTCTTAAATATGTATTAGTGCTTTATCAATTACAATTTTTTGCTCCCATCTAAATAACCCGTAACATATTAGGTAAGGAACTACTGTTCCATAATGGATTAGTGGATGTAGGGTTGGGAGGGGGGAGAGGAGGGGGAAGCGGTACCGTCATAAGTCTTAGTTGTAAGGCGCTGCTGCTTCCTAGCGGTCTGAACTCAAACCACAGTATGATCTCCGTATTCTGGGTCGGTAGGGTGCCCGCAGTCTCGACCTCCTGGCGACAGGTTTCTGGATCTTACGGCGTTTTCGTGTTTTTCTAGCTGTAAGTACACATTTATTAATGTAATTAACTTTCATTATTTATTCTGTATTCAATAATGTCTACACCACAACTATTTTTTTATTATTTTAGAACAGTTGCACAATATTATTCAGTGTCAGTGTGCGCGTTATGTTCAACGTCTATTTTTCCAGCCTGGTTTCTGTCTTAAATGTATGTTTGGCTTTGGTTGTCACAATACTCTCGGATGTCGTTGTAACATGTGACTTAGGCAAACGGAGACATTAGAAAGGAGGGATTGATTTCATAAAGCTGCGTCTGATTATTATATCAGTTATGTAACTGTACCAACATACTGTAAGAAAGTTCCCCTAGATGAAATTGACTATGAAAAGTTATTTCAGCGTTCATCGATCTTTAATTATTTTCCAAATAATTTTTATGTATATATATGACGAGACTGAATTGAAGCAATATATTCATAAAACACCCAACGTTTAGTTCGGTTTAATGTCAAAAGAAATCAAAACATTGGTCTACGATCTTTTCGTGGCAAATATTCTAAACCTTTAAAGGATAATAAATGTGCTGGAAATGGTTTCATTGACTTCTTTTAAAAGGGCACACTGCCTCTTTCATTACGGAAACCTCAGGCGATCAACATAACAAGAGATGAATATTTTATCAATAATTTGACAACAGTCCTCACAAAACATAAATTTTAATCTCATAAATTTAATCTCATTGGTGAAACTGGTGTTACTTCAGCCCAGAGAGCTGATATAATTGTTGCGGATAGTACATCTGATGAAAGAATGGACCCAATTTGAGAAGTGGGCTCACGAATCATTTATCCCAAGGCCAAAGAACTTTTATACACGTGAAAACTGGGAGAGTGCTCTCGGAAGAGACTGATGTAGCGCATTTTTCTAATTGCTTATTGGAATGACTACTTCAGAATCAATATTGGTCCTAAATATGTTTTAGTGATATCAGTTCCATTATATGAATTTTCTATTCTTAATAAACTTATAAACAATTTTTTCCCCTGTAAATAACCCGTGACAACCGGCCCCAACGTCTGTAACAACTAAAAAGTAGTCGGGGCAGGTTGTCCACCTAATCTTAGTTTGCTATCTTCAACTGCCGCACCAGGCTAGTCAACAAGGGACTGATTGGAAGCCTTAGGTCCACTTAGCGATTTTACACGGTATTCTCGCAGAACTTTTTATTTCTGAAAACCCAGATGCTTCTTTTGCCTCAAATTTATAGGATAACCAAAGATAAATATTAACTCAAATTTCGCAGAAGGAAAGGTTTCATTCAGAAAAAGGAGTAAAATATGAACAACTCCTTATAGTCCACAAATGGATTTTTAATTTAAATGGTTCAAATGGCCCTGAGGACTATGGGACTTAACTGCTGAGGTCATCAGTCCCCTAGAACTTAGAACTACTTAAACCTAACTAACCTAAAGACATCACACACATCCATGCCCGAGGCAGGATTCGAACCTGCGACCGTAACAGTAATGCGGTTCCGGACTGAAGCGTCTAGAAACTCTCGGCCACCGCGGCCGGCTTTTAATTTAAATCTGGCAACATGTGCAGAAAAATAAAATATTAGTATAGGTGTGGCCTTAGTTACATGAGAAATACTACAGACGAAGATGTTTTTTCTTACTGGATTTAAACCAGTGTCTTAAATAGCAACCAGTAAATTCCGAGCATGTAGCCGTATTCGCAAAGAAAAAAAAAGTGCCAAGGCGAGTGCCAAGTGGAAAAAACCTCTGCGACAGTCCAAACAGATAATAAAGCAGTAGCGACTTTTCTTGTTCTCTGCGACAGATCATGCGAGGGTAATGTTATTGGTACTAATGCCACAGTGTAGGTTAGTCATAAAAGTGTGTCACTGCATCGATGAGAGGTACTGCTCAGGCTGGGCACCGACGACGTCTCTTGGGCCAGCTGCAGCGTCTGCGTACCCGAAACATGCCACGATTTTTATTTATTATTTATTACTTACTTATTTCATTAACAGCACAGAGTAACTCACCGCCTTGAAATGTAAGGAGGGCCGGATGCTTCTAAATCTAACAGCAAAGACGTGTCATTATTACAGTCTTATTGGTATACAGTTGTTAGTGCTTTTTTAGATAATGTAAAGAACATAATATATATATATATGGCATGGTTGCCATACGAGTAGTCGAATGATCATAAATCGATCGTGCAGGGTGAAGTTCGTGCTGGTTTTGTTTGCGCTTAGTATGTGTTCCCTGCTTTTGCCGGTTTTGCAACTGTGTTGGTTCATCTGAGAGTTCCAGTCAGCTTTGTTGAGATGCGGAGGTTCGCCGATATTTGCGTTGATTGTGTTTCTTTATCTTTCCGTAGGTGGCTAAGCGTTTCTGCTAAGGAATATCTTTGAGCGATGATGCTTCTGTCTATGGTTGTGATCGTAGTTCAACAGATTTAGGATGAAGGGGTTGCTAGTGTGCGTTGAATTCCTGTATAGTCGTGTGGCTAGTTTTTTTGTTTTGTTTTTTAACACCTCCGAGAGAGTCTCGAGGCGGTTTTCGTTTTCGTAGTGAAGATCCGCGGTGCATGTGTATCACGGAGCAGCTTGTGATACGTAGCACCTTGTTCTGTATGAGCTGTAGGCGGCGCAGGCATGTTGGTGCTGCTTGCGTCATCAGAGGGTGTGCTAAAATCGTTATGACCACTGTCCACCGCGAAACTGAATGCCGCCTGGTGCAGTTGCGGATACGTGACACTGTACGGGGAGCATATAAGCGGAATGGGGAAACATACATGAAACGATAACGGCCACGAATGGGGAAACCCACTGACATAAGCGACTTTTACAAAAGGCAGACTGTTGTGGCCCCGCGCCATGCAACGAGCATCTCGGAAACGCCGAAACAGGTCAGCTGTTCGCGTCCTACTGCCCTATGGAAAATGATTGAATGACGGTGAAAACACGGGTAGGCGATAAGGTTTTTGACTTCCATGCCTCATCACAGAACGTGGAAAACGAAGGCTTGTCCTCTCTGCAACGCAGAATAGGCCGCGATTTTTGGTAGGTTTAATGACAGAGTACGATGTTGATTCAGGCACAGGTGTTTCGGAAACGTCATTCAGCGAACATCGAGTTCCGATACGACGGTCAGTACGTGTTCCATGTTGACTCAAAGACTTGATCAGCTACAAGTGCAGTGGCCACGGGTTCTACATCTACATACACACTTCGCAAACCACGGAACGGTGCATGGCTGAGGGTACCTTGTACCACTATAGACATTACCTTTCCTATTCCTCTCGCAAACGCACGAAAAAAAAAGACTGTCTGAAAGACTCCACTCAAGCCCTAATTTCTCACAACTTATCTTCACAGTACTTATACGAAATGGATGTTGGGCACAGCAGTATCTTTCAGCAGTCGGCCTTAAATTCCTGTTCTCGAAATCTGCCCAATAGTGCCTTGTGAAAAGAGCATCGTCTTCCATCCAGTGTTCCCCATTTGACTTCACAAAGCATCTCCGTAATACTTGCATGCTGATCGAAACTACCGGTAACACATCTAGCCGCACCCTGTGAAATGCTTCGCTGTCTTTCTTTAATCCTACCTGGTGGGAGAGCCAAACACTTGAACAGAAGTCATCAAGACTGTACCGTGATTCAGTGTAAACTTCTGGCCTGGTCGAATGAATCACGTTTCTTGGTATACGAGGTCGGTAGTCGTGCCTGTCTTACAGGCGAACGGCTGCTCGGAACACTCGCCACACCATGGACGCTGGCCAGTGAGGGCAGTATTAGGCTGTAGGGTGACGGAATGGAGGGAAGAAGGAGACAAGCATTCAGCTGGGCCACCTACATGTCTCCATGCCTTCCTTGACGGTGATGGTTCTTTCCAGCAGGATAAGTTGTCGATCTCACAAGGCCTGGCTCATGCTCCATTGGTTTGAGGTGTTTGATGGCGAACTCAATTTGATGTCCTGACTATCAACTTCACCTGATCTGAAGCCTATAGGACACAGCTGGGGATATATCTGACGCCACCGACTCGTAAATTACGTGAATCGTGTGGCCTGTATGTAGACATCTGGTACCACATACCTCAGAAAAATGCCAGCGACTTGACGAATCGATGGCACGGACAATTGCTGCTCTTTATCGCACCAAGGTTGGACTAACACGCTAATAGGCAGATGGTCATGACGTTATGGGGGATTTGGGTATGTAAGAACCTCCACAGCGGTATCTACACGCTAGAAACGCGCACCTGTGGGTATTGTTGGTATCGATCTCCATGAGTTGACGCTGTGGGTTGACAATCATGGATTCTGGCAATCTATTGACACAGCAAGGCTCATGCGCTCTCTCTCTCTCTCTCTGTCTGTCTCTCTCCTCTCTCTCTCTCTCTCTCTCTCTCTCTCTCTCTCTCTCTCTTACTCTCTCCCACAACCACCACACACCAATCACACCGAACATCACCCCCTCACCACCTTCACTGCAGCTCTAACCCCTCCGAGCCCCTCACTACTGCTCTCACCCCTACACCCCCTCACAACTGCTCTCACCCCTACACCCCCTCACAACTGCTCTCACCCCTACACCCCCTCACAACTGCTCTCACCCCTACACCCCCTCACAACTGCTCTCACCCCTACACCCCCTCACAACTGCTCTCACCCCTACACCCCCTCACAACTGCTCTCACCCCTACACCCCCTCACAACTGCTCTCACCCCTACACCCCCTCACAAATGCTCTCACCCCTACACCCCCTCACAAATGCTCTCACCCCTACACCCCCTCACAAATGCTCTCACCCCTACACCCCCTCACAACTGCTCTCACCCCTACACCCCCTCACAACTGCTCTCACCCCTACACCCCCTCACAACTGCTCTCAACCCTATACCCCCTTCCCTGTTCTCACCCCACACCCCCTTGCCACTGCTCGCAACACTACAGCACCTCACCACCACTCCCATCCCTACACTCCCTCACTGCCACTCGCACCCCTACTCCCACTCATCGCCACTCGCACCCCTACTCCCACTCATCGCCACTCCCACCCCTACACCCCCTCATCGCCACTCCCACCCCTACACCCCCTCATCGCCACTCCCACCCCTACACCCCCTCATCGCCACTCCCACCCCTACACCCCCTCATCACCACTCCCACCCCTACACCCCCTCATCGCCACTCCCACCCCTACACCCCCTCATCGCCACTCCCACCCCTACACCCCTCATCGCCACTCCCACCCGTACACTCCCTCACAACTGCTCTCACCACTAGACCCCCTCACAACTGCTCTCACCCCTACACTCCCTCACAACTGCTCTCACCACTAGACCCCCCTCACAACTGCTCTGACCCCTACACCCCCTACCACTGTTCTCACCCCTACACCCCCTACCACTGTTCTCATACCACACCCCTTCCCAAAGCTCACACCCCTACAGCACCTCACCACCACTCCCATCCCTACTCCCACTCACTGCCACTTGCACCCCCTACTCCCACTCACTGCCACTTGCACCCCTACATCGCCTCATCACCACCCACCCCTACAACCCCTCACTGCCACTTGCACCCCTACTCCCCCTCACTGCCACTTGCACCCCTACTCCCCCTCACTGCCACTTGCACCCCTACTCCCCCTCACTGCCACTTGCACCCCTACACCCCCTCAATGTCACTCACACCCCTACACCCCCTCATCGCCACTCCCACCCATACACTCCCTCACAACTGCTCTCACCACTAGACCACCTCACTACTGCTTTCACCCCTACACGCCATCACGACTGCTCTCACCCCTACACCCCCTCACGACTGCTCTCACCCCTACACCCCCTCACGACTGCTCTCACCCCTACACCCCCTCACGACTGCTCTCACCCCTACACCCCCTCACGACTGCTCTCACCCCTACACCCCCTCACGACTGCTCTCACCCCTACACCCCCTCACGACTGCTCTCACCCCTACACCCCCTCACGACTGCTCTCACCCCTACACTCCCTCACAACTGCTCTCACCCCTACACCCCCTCACAACTGCTCTCACCCCTACACCCCCTCACGACTGCTCTCACCCCTACACCCCCTCACGACTGCTCTCACCCCTACACCCCCTCACGACTGCTCTCACCCCTACACCCACTCACAACTGCTCTCACCCCTATACCCACTCACAACCTCTCACCCCTACACCCTCTCACTACTGCTCTCACCCCTACACCCCCTCACTACTGCTCTCACCCCTACACCCCCAAACAACTGCTCCCACCCCTACACCCCCAAACAACTGCTCCCACCGCTGCACCCCTCACTAGTGCTCCCACCGCTGCACCCCTCACTAGTGCTCCCACCGCTGCACCCCTCACTAGTGCTCCCACCGCTGCACCCCTCACTAGTGCTCCCACCGCTGCACCCCTCACTAGTGCTCCCACCGCTGCACCCCTCACTAGTGCTCCCACCGCTGCACCCCTCACTAGTGCTCCCACCGCTGCACCCCTCACTAGTGCTCCCACCGCTGCACCCCTCACTAGTGCTCCCACCGCTGCACCCCTCACTAGTGCTCCCACCGCTGCACCCCTCACTAGTGCTCCCACCGCTGCACCCCTCACTAGTGCTCCCACCGCTGCACCCCTCACTAGTGCTCCCACCGCTGCACCCCTCACTAGTGCTCCCACCGCTGCACCCCTCACTAGTGCTCTCACCCCTACAACGCCTCACTACTGCTCTCACCCCTACACCACCTCACTACTGCTCTCACCCCTACACCACCTCACTACTGCTCTCACCCCTACACCACCTCACTACTGCTCTCACCCCTACACCCCCTCACTAATGCTCTCACCCCTACACCCCCTCACTAATGCTCTCACCCCTACACCCCCTCACTAATGCTCTCACCCCTACACCCCCTCACTACTGCCCTCACCTCTACACCACCTCACTACTGCTCTCACCCCTACACCACCTCACTAATGCTCTCACCCCTACACCCCCTCACTAATGCTCTCACCCCTACACCCCCTCACTACTGCTCTCACCTTTACACCCCCTCACCACTGCTCTCACCTTTACACCCCCTCACTATTGCTTCCACCTTTACACCTCCTATATCTAAACTAAAATTCAGTCTGCAGCTCACAAAAACAACACGACCATCCAGCAGGGCTTGAGCAGCGACAGACTTAACTGGAATACGATTCTTCTTGTCTCCAGCTGTTGTAGCAAATTCGATGTTCTCGATGGTCTTGTAGACTGTCTGTTTAGAACGGCTGCGGTATCTTCTGCACCCCCTCACTACTGCTAATACTCCTGCACCCCATCACTACTCTTTCACCTCTCCACCACCTCCATTGATCTCACCCATTTACCATCCCTTCCACTCCACTCACACCTCCAACCACCCCAACACTGCTCTCACCCCTCCACCCCTACACCACTGTCCTCACACCTCCATGCCCCACATGGATGCTCTCAACCCCCTAACCCCTTCACAACCCCACTGCACCCCACACACATCACTTGCCAAAACTCCTCACCCCCCACACCTCCCTCATCCCCCTTCCTCACCCACACACCCACACCCCCAATTTACCCCCTCACCACCCAATTTCCGCCCTCACCACCCAATTTCCGCCCTCACCACCCAATTTCCGCCCTCACCACCCTATTTCCGCCCTCACCACCCCATTTCCGCCCTCACCACCCCATTTCCGCCCTCACCACCCCATTTCCGCCCCACACCTCGCCACCCCATTTCCGCCCCACACCTCGCCACCCCATTTCCGCCCCACACCTCGCCACCCCATTTCCCCCCCACACCTCGCCACCCCCATTTCCCCCCTCTTCTCACCACCCAATTTCTCCCCACCCCTCACCACCCCTCACCCCTCGCCATCCCCCACCCCTCGCCATCCCCCACCCCTCGCCATCCCCCACCCCTCGCCATCCCCCACCCCTCACCATCTCCCACCCCTCACCATCTCCCACCCCTCACCATCCCCCACCCCTCAATATATACTTCACCACTACCTGTGTTCACCTTCTCCTTCCCCCTCACTGTCATTCCTTCTCCTCCTCCCACTTCTTCCCTCTCCATGTTATCAAATTTGTCCCAATCTTTCCAAATTGTAATTTACATTAATAGAAAATTTGTTTAAAATCATTCCAGGATTTTAAGATGAGGTTCTTACCCATGGCTTTGCCCACATACGCAAATGTCAAATGCATTTAAAATATTTTATATATTTTAACATATTTGTCTTACATCTGTTCATTTGTACCTCTAGCGAATTTCGCCCTGCATTTTCGTTTGCACGCTGCTCAGTTTTTATGAAATCATATCTTGTGAACTATTTTCTGTACAATAATACATTCCATGGTGTATTTGGTGAACGTATGCTACATTTCTTGCGGAAAGAGTCAGTAGTGAAGGAGTAATAAACTTAAATGTCATGCATGATGCGGCATTTTTTCACGTATCTCAGTATCTAGCGTCATATCTGCTGAACTGTGTGTCGCAGGATGATATATTTTGGTAGCTATGTTCAGCGGAAGTTGTTATACCATCTGCAAAAAGTGTTGTGAGTACTGTTAACAGCAACTACGTAATAAATTTAAACGTCTTGCATCTCACTGTTTATAACATCGTGTCTCCTGAACTGTGTGTCGTACAGTTATTTAATTTTTCTGCTACACGCAGTGGTATATGTGAATACTGTCTGCAAAATGTGTCGCTAATACAGTTAGCAGTAAACAAGGGGTAAATTAAAACGTCATTCTTCATGCAGCAATTTTTACAGCATGAACAGGGAACATCTAGTAGCGATAAACTTTTTCGTTTCTTCTTTTTGTGAGCAGTGTCAGCGAGAAAAAGTTTCGTTGAAATTGTGTGTAAAGTTTGTTGCAAGTCTCTGAGTACTCTCATTCTCAAATGGTGAATGACTAAATTACAGCTTTTCGCGCGGCATCGGCTGCACTGCTTTCACACCCACTCCTTCGATAGATAGCTGTTTTTTACCCCCACAGCGACGATTTCTAGACAGTAAGTCATGTGTGTAGCAAGTTTGGTTGAAATCGGTACATTCGTTTTGGAGGTGGTGTGGAGGTGTAACACACACACACACACACACACACACACACACACACACACACACACACACAGGCGCGCGATCGTTCGTTCATCCAGAGTCAGGTTCTGGACGCACGGTCGATTTCCTTCGCAATCCTTGTCGAATTGGAGGTGGTATTCCGTCTGTAATGACTTCGTCGCCGATGAGATATTAAAACCCTAATCTTTCTTAGAGCGCACCATCCAATGAAACTGAACGCATATATCGTAAAAGGAGAAGGACATATTTTCATAAACTTAAAGAGTGTTACACTTACACTTCGTACCTAATTTTGGATTCGGATCTTCTGGTAATATTCCCTGGTGTCACGCGCATCACGTCATTACATGAATACATTTCGTTGCCAATACAAAATGGAAATGCTCGTATCAACGAGTCGTTTTAAGAGCAGGAATGAAACAACTGGCTGCGTAGCGTAAGTTTACGCGGAAGTGAAAGCGACTGTACGGCGCTAAGAGTGCAGCCCTGCTGCTCTCTGGCGTCATCGGCATCCTGTGAGAATGTCGGTCACCAGCGGCAGCTCACTGCCAAAAACCAAGGTTAACAGACTCCGCAGAGCCGAAGAGATCTCAAGTTGTGTATGGCGAGAACATATTAACGTGCCTGAGGCATCCCAGACAGATGGAATTTTCCATACCAGAACTGGAGACAGTCAGCATTCCTCATTCCGTGTTCACCAAAAGTACACTAACGAAAGTTTTGTTATTTTTGTCATCCACCTCGTCCAGCATACTGGAGATGGGCTCTTAGAGGTAACAACTACATCCGCTATTCAGCCAATGATATAGAAATGAAGATATTTTCTGTTCAGGTTGTACAATTTTCAAATTTATTTCATATTGGTTGATTTCGACTTTTAAGTCGTCATCTAGCAACAGTCAGATAAACTTTATGTAACATGCTGCACTAGATTTAACGCCGGCCGGTGTGGCCATGCGGTTCTAGGCGCTACAGTCTGGAACCACGTGGCCGCTACGGTCGCAGATTCGAATCCTGCCTCGGGCATGGATGTACGTGATTTCCTTATGTTAGTTAGGTTTAAGTAGTTCTAAGTTCTAGGGGACTGATGACCACAGATGTTAAGTCCCATAGGACTCAGAGCCATTTGAACCATTTTTGAACTAGATGTAACATGTAAATAAATCTATCAGCCCACTTAAGGTTCAAATGGTTCAAATGGTTCAAATGGCTCAAATGGCTCAAATGGCTCTGAGCACTATGTGACTTAACTTCTGAGGTCATCAGTCGCCTAGAACTGAAAACTAATTAGACCTAACTAACCTAAGGACATCACACACATCCATGCCCGAGGCAGGATTCGAACCTGCGACCGGAGCGGTCGCTCGGCTCCAGACTGTAGCGCCTAGAACCGCACGGCCCTTCCGGCCTGCCCCACTTAAGGGGGCACGTATAAAGACTAACGTGAATGTTAAGAGTCTACATACTTCCACGCACGAGCATCGAACTTGATTCGCATGTTAAATCTGTTACATGTTACATACAGGTTAGGTTCGAAATTGTTAAGGCTTTCGTAGGCGACTTGTTGACAAATTACCTGTCGGCTTCTGTCTCGAATCCTTCAGCCACATTTGTTTGATGAATTTTTTGACCTTTCGCTGGCATTGTCAAAGCTTCACGTTCCAGTCCGCCACTAGTAATGGAGGGTTTAAGCTTGGACAGTCCCAGCCATTCGTGCTGGCGGAACGTCAGAAAAATCATCAAATGAAAATCGGCCGCAGAACCCGAGACAGAAGCCGACGGGCAATTTCCATGGCAATTAACTGAATGTAACTTGATAATGACTAAAAGTATAAATTGACCAATAGCCAATAAAAGTGAAAATTGCACACCCCTTAACGGAGGACAATGTTTTAAGTTCAAAATATATTGAGATTGTGGAATAATTACAAATCAAATTATCACGGTTTTCTTGTTTCTTGGAATTGCACCCCGTCTTCAGGCCACAAGTCGCCCATCGTGACCATCCGACCGCTGTATCATCCTCAGTTGAGGATGTGGATAGGAGGAGCTTGTGGTTAGCACACACTCTCCCAGTCGTTATGATGGTTTTCTTTGACCGGAGCCGCTACTGTTCGGTCAAGTAGCTCATCAGTTGGCATCACGTGGCTGAATGGACCCCGAAAAATGGCAACAGCGCATGGCGGCATGGATGGTCACCTATCCAAGTGCCGACCAAGCCCGACGGCGCTTAAATTCGTTGATCTGACGGGAACCGGTGTAGCTACTGCGGTAAGGCGTGGGGTTCTTGGAATACACTTAAGTATTTCCTTAGGCTCTTTACAATTCATTCGCTTGGCTACATGCCCTCTCACCTTCATTTGATTTTCATTGCAGTCATCATCACGCCTGTGATTCTAGGTTGTCCACCTATCCTAGAGATTTCCAGCACGCATCTCTTCATTGCTCGTTGAGCAACCCTCATTGTCTGAACGGTTTTCACAGTAGAAGTTAATATCTCTCTGTCTTAACTCAGAATTGTTTATGCCACACGACTATAAGAGATCCTTTCCAGACACTTCGGAAATTTAGATTCAGGAAGCATATTTGGTTCAGTAAAACTGTACATTGCCGTTTTCAAAATACTTTTTATTTCTTTTGCCTCTCACACAGTCGATGTCGGCTGACTGCGCAAAATACGTAACTCATTATATGAAACTTCCTGGCAGATTAAAACTGTGTGCCCGACCGAGACTCGAACTCGGGACCTTTGCCTTTCGCGGGCAAGTGCTCTACCAATTGAGCTACCGAAGCACGACTCACGTCCGGTACTCACAGCTTTACTTCTGCCAGTATCCGTCTCCTACCTTCCAAACTTTACAGAAGCTCTTCTGCGAACCTTGCAGAGCTAGCACTCCTGAAAGAAAGGATACTACGGAGACATGGCTTAGCCACAGCCTGGGGGATGTGCGAACCTTGCAGAAGAGCTTCTGTAAAGTTTGGAAGGTAGGAGACGGATACTGGCAGAAGTAAAGCTGTGAGTACCGGACGTGAGTCGTGCTTCGGTAGCTCAGTTGGTAGAGCACTTGCCCGCGAAAGGCAAAGGTCCCGAGTTCGAGTCTCGGTCGGGCACACAGTTTTAATCTGCCAGGAAGTTTCATATCAACGCACACTCCGCTGCAGAGTGAAAATCTCATTCTGTGAACTCATTATATGTTTGTAAGACTACATTCTGATTGCGCAAAACTTAAGGACGAAAATACGTTTCGCCTGATGCTTCGCTGCCAGGTAAAACACCTTGATGAAACTTAAACAATACATAGACAGCACTGCTACACTATAGTACCGAAGGTAACTGAGAGTAATACGCAATGAGAACGTCAGAAATGACATTTCTATTTAAAGACAATAACTACACAGAAGTCACTGCTGTTCGTGATGGTGCCCTGGACATAACAAAAGGCGGGATTTGGTTTTTTAATAGAGCGCGGAATTACCACGGACGGCAAAGCATGCTGTGCAACGTGCTTCCACGCTAGCCGCGAGTGTGATAAGGAATTGTTGTGGCAGGGCGTTCTGTTCCTTCAGCAGTGCGGCTGACAACTGCTGGATGTCCCTCGGTGCCTGCGTACGTCTCCCAACGCATCCCACACGTGCTCGATGGGATTTAAGTCGGGAAAACCGGCAGGCCAGTCAATTCGCCGAATATCCCCTCGTTCAAAGAGCATCTTCATCTGCTCTGTTCGATGCAGTCACCCATCGTCATCCATGAAAATGAAGTCCGGGCCAAGGGCACCCCTGTAAAGACGCACGTTGAAAAGTACAGCGAAACAACAACATTGACCTGTAAGGGTACCGTGATCAACTGTTTGGAAGTCAGTACGGCCATGCCACATAATGTCTCCCTACACCACAAAATGATTGCCGGCCGCTGTGGCCGAGCGGTTCGAGGCGCTTCAGTCCGGAACCGTGCTACTGCTGCGGTCGCAGCTTCGAATCCTGCCTCGCGCACGGATGTGTGTGACGTCCTTAGGTTAGTTAGGTTTAAGTAGTTCTAAGTCTGGGGGACTGTAAGTCCCATAGTGCTTAGAGCCATTTTGAACCAAAATGATTATGTTCGACAGAACTCCAAGGAGCATCACGTATTTCCACCTCTCGCCACATCACGATACGTCCACCATTCTCAGACAAAATCGTTTTGGTAGTCAAAGTGTTACGATGTAAAAAAGGCATAATCTTGCGTGTGTGTACTGCCCCTTTGAATACGGTACACTCATCGGTCAACGTTATTGTGACACGGTGCTCCTTCCCCGTGTGCGTCTGGAAGGAGAGGATATTCGGCCCGTCGACTTGTCTGCCCGTTCCTCCGACTTAAATCCCACTGACCTCGTGTGGGATACGTTGGGAGAAGCTCTGCAATTCTTCCACATGCACCAAAAACTATCTAGCAGCTGTCAACCGCGCTAGTGGAGAAATGGAACGCCCTACCACAATAACTCCGCACCAGTCTTGTGGCCAGCATGGGAGCACGTTGCACAGCGCTATTCGTCCACGAGACTCAGAGGGCCATAGACACGGGTTCACAGGTAGATGCCTTGTTTCTTGACTTCCGCAACGCGTTTGATACAGTTCCCCACAGTCGTTTAATGAACAAAGTAAGAGCATATTGACTATCAGACCAACTGTGTGACAGGATTGAAGAGTTCCTAGGTAACAGAACGCAGCATGTCATTCTCAATGGAGAGAAATCTTCCGAAGTAAGAGCGATTTCAGGTGTGCCGCAGGGATGTCGTAGGACCGTTGCTACTCACAATATACATAAATGACCTTGTGGATAACATCGGAAGTTCACTCAAGCTTTTTGCGGATGATGTTGTAGTACATCGAGAGGTTGTAACAATGGCAAATTGTACTTAAATGCAGGATGATCTGCAACGAATTGACGCATGGTGCACGGAATGGCAATTGAATCTCAATGTAGACAAGTGTAATGTGCTGCGAATACATAGGAAGAGAAAGATCCTTTATTATTTAGCTACAAAATATCAGGTCAGCCACTTGAAGCAGTTAATTCCATAAATTATGTGGGATTAGGCATTAGGAGTGATTTAAAATGGATTGACCATATAAAATTAATCGTCGGTAAAGCACATGCTACACTGAGATTCATTGGAAGAATCCTAAAGAAATGCAGTCCGAAAACAATGGAAGTAGGTTATAGTACCCTTGTTCGCCCACTGCTTGAATACTGCTCACTGGTGTGGGATCCGTACCAGATAGTGTTGATAGAAGAGACAGAGAAGATCCAACGGAGAGCAGCGCGCTTCGTTACAGGATTATTTAGTAATCGCGAAAGCGTTACGGAGATGATAAACTCCAGTGGAAGACTGCAGGAGAGACGCTCAGTAGCTCGGGGCGGGCTTTTGTTGAAGTTTCGAGAACATACCTGCACCGAGGAGTCAAGCAGTATATTACTCCCTCCTACGCATATCTCGCGAAGAGACCATGAGGATAAAATCAGAGAGATTAGAGCCCACACAGAGGCATACCGACAATCTTTCTTTCCAAGAACAATACGAGACTGGAATAGAAGGGAGAACTGACAGAGATACTCAAGGTACCCTCCGCCAGACACCGACAGGTGAATGCGGAGTATGGATGTAGATGTAGCATGCATTACCGTTCGTGATCATCACCATGCACTTCATCAACCACATGAAGAATCATGTTCCGCGTTTTTTTGTCCTTAGTATCGTCCTAAATCGCGGTGACTTCAATGTAATTATTGTCTTTGAATAATAATATCATCTCCGTTCGTTTCATTACGTATTTCCTTCACCTGCTTTCTGTACTATACTGTAGCAGTTCTTCCTCTGTATGGTCCAAGTTTCATTGAGCTACGTTTCTTCCTCGCGCTGTTCGATATTGGAATAATAGAGAATTATTGTGAAGGTACTCCGATGAACCCTGTGCCAGGTACTTATGTGTGATTTGCGGGGTAACCATGTAGATGTAAACGTAGCGCAAGATCATTGGAAATTTAAAAAATTCAAATATTCGAAGTAAACTTAAAAAATTCAGTATGTTACTTTCGTCCCTAAGTTTTACATACCAATGTATCTTATTTGCGATACGTTCGCTATAAATTGTTTTAGTTTTACGAGTATTGTACTAGATTTTTAAGCCTATTCTGAAACTTACTCTCTTAAGTTTCGCCTCTTGTTGTTGAAATTTATCTGTCTTAATGCCAATAGTGCAGTGTTGTCAGCAAAACAAGAAAAATTTAAGGTGTGGATCGTTTAACTTCGACGTTCAGAAGTCACTACTGTATTCTATCTTCAAGTTGGATTTCGTTGTTTACTGATAGTAGATTCCAAATGGAAGCATGTTATCTGCGGTTAGGAACTCGATTACAACACGCTGTTTCTCACGCACCAACGTTGTTACATTAAACACAGACACGTAACTCGCTGCAGTTCGGAGCCCTTTAGTGGCAGAGGGGTTACAAATAGTCAGCAAAGTGGGAAAGTCGACCGAGTAATTCGCATGATATGTAATACTTCAACCGATATTGAGAACAAAATTAAAAAATTCAGAGGCATTCCTTTTCAACATTCACTCATACTTTCGAAATCGGAGCAAGATATTCGGAAATTACGAACATGGCTTCAACTGGCCACTATCACAAGTGAGCTAGTTCACACATACTGAATTTTTTAAATTTACTTTCGAATATTTGAATTTTTTTAAATTTCCCATGATCTTGCACTACGTTTACATGTACATGGTTACTCCGCAAATCACACATAAGTGCCTGGCAGAGGGTTCATCGAAGTACCTTCACAATAATTCTCTATTATTCGAACAGCGCGAGGAAGAAACGAACACCTATATCTTTCCGTGCAATCTCTTATTTTTCTTCTTTTCATTGAGATGATCGTTTCTACCTATCTAGGTCGACGTCTACAAAATATTTTCGCATTCGAAGGAGGAAGTTGGTGATTCAAATTTTTTGCGAAGATTTTGCGCAACGAAAAACTCCTTTGTTTTAATGATGTAAACCCCAAATCCTGTACCATGTCAGTGTCACTCTCTCCCCTATTTCGCGATAATACAAAACGTGGTGCTGTTCTTTGTACTTTCTCAATGTACTCCGTCAATTATATCTGGTAAGGATTCCAGAGCGCACAGCAGTATTCCAAAAGAGGACGGACAAGCGAAATGTAGGCAGCCTCGTTAGTAGATCTGTTACATTTTCTATGTGTTCAGCCAATAAAACGCAGTTTTTGGTTAGCCTTCCCCACATTTTCTGTGTGTTCTTTCCTATTTAAGTTGTGCGTAATTGTAATCCCTAGGTATTTAGTTGAATTAACGGCATTTAGATTTTACTGATTTATTATGTAACCAAAGTTAAACGGATTCCTTTTAGGGGTCATGTGGATGACTCCACATTTTTCTTTATTTAGGGTCAGTTGCCAATTTCGCGTCATACCGATATCTTTTCTAAATCATTTTGCCGTTTGTTTTGATCTTCTGATGACTTAACTAGACGATAAACGACAGCATCATCTGCAAACACCCTAAGATTGCTGCTCACATTGTCTCCTGAATCATTTATATAGTTAAGGAACAGCAGATGGCCTATAGTACTACCTTTGGGGAATCCGTCAATTACTACGTACTGTGACCTCTCTGATAGGAAATAACGAATCCAGTCTCACAACTGAGGCGACATAAGCACTCAATTTTCCTACAAGTCGCTTGTGTGATAGTGTCAAAATCCTTCTGGAAATCTAGAAATAAGGAATCATTTTGAATTTCCCACCAGCGTCCTCTTGGGTTTTTGTATTTACTGCTCTCTATCCTCTTGGATTTTTGGATTTCCTGCATGAAACGGCAGTGACATGATTAGAGTGCCGACAAGTGATAGACGCTCGAACTGTCTGCTGAATTTGTCATGACTATACTACATAAAAGTACATTTAATATCATTGGTACATGCCATTTAAGTCATCATCATCTTCACATTACAATAGCGTCTGCTTTCTGGAAGTGATCAAATCCCAGCGCAGCAACAGCAGATATTACGAGTTCCTTAGACAGTGATTAAGTCATGAGGAGAGTTAAAGGATTTGTAACAATATCTCCAATAGTGTTAACATGAAGATGGCTATCATAGTAGCTAATGGTCTCCACACATGTTTATAGAGCTTCCCCCCCCCCCCCCCCCCCCCATTAGTTGCACCCGAGGTCGCCAACGCTCGCATGTCTAGTGCCGCTTGAGTCAGGGGTAGGGTATTAAAACCTTAGTATTGGGAAAAAATATTATCTGTTGTATTTTTCCACCAAGGGAGGTAGAGGTGGGGGTCACACTCAAGTATCGTAGATTAAATTCCATCGTACCCGCACTGTGAAATGGATGAGAGGTGATCCGTCCTCCGACAGGTAACGTTAGACGAATATAACGGAAAAGGAAGAGGAGGTAGATGGAAAATAATCAGAAAGATACGATGTTCCGAAAATAATTTTGTAGAAATGAAAGACCTACATCGATACAAAACACCCGGCGTAGACGACACTCCCTCAGAATTATTGAGATCCTTGGGAGAGTTAACCATTAAATACTACTCTACCTGGCATGCAAGGTATGAGGTAGATGCTGACTGATGTGAATATTACAAAACCATCAATTTAATAAGTCATGCTTGCACAATACTGCCACGAATAATTTACATACAAATGGAGAAATGTTAAAACCCGACCCACAATGAAGTTAAGTTGAGGTTCCGGAGAAATGTAGGAACAAGCGAGGCAATCCTATATTTATGACGTTTGTAGATTTACAACAAAATGCCCTTCACATTGTTCACTGGAATACATTATTTGAAACTGAGAAATTAGCAGAGACAAAATACAGGGAACGAAACGTTATCTACAACTTGTACAGAATCCAGACTGCATTTTATGGGAGTCGAAGGACATGAAGGGGAAGCTATGGTTCAGAAGTTGATGAATTAGGTAGGGTTCTTGCCTATCCCAGGTGTTATTCCATCGGTATACCTCGAATCACCTGCGAATGAAACCACAAGAAATTTGAAACGGGAATTAAAGTTCATGGAGAAGAAATTAAAACTTTGGGATTTACCGATGACATTTTAAATATATATAATTGATTGACCATCCATACAGCATAACACAGATGTTTACATACAGGTGTTAAGACTTTTAAAATAGAAAACTGAATGAAAAGTCCAATGGACCGCAAAAGTGTGTTGCCGGAGCGTGTGCGGTGGCTGCTGTCCGGGTATTTACATGCACATATCACGAAGTACTATGCCGGCCGCGGTGACCGAGCGGTTCTTGGCACTTCAGTCCAGAACCGCTAGACTGCTACGGTCGCAGGTTCGAATCCTGCCTCGGGCATGGATGTGTGTGATGTCCTTAGGTTCATTAGGTTTAAGTAGCTCTAAGTTCTTGGGGACTGATGACCACAGCTGTTATGTCCCGTAGTTCTCAGAGCCATTTGAACCATAAAAAGACACGTGTGGAATTGTAAGAGGCAAAGTACCCGAGCATCGATTAACAAGGTCTGAAATTTTATGGTGCAAAATTTTAAATGAAGTAAATGCAGACTTCATATATATACAGAGTGAAACAGGATTCCACTGTAAATGTGTCAGGGGTGGTAATAAGGACAAAACAAAAAACTGCCTAGTAAACATAGGCTCTAAAACGCATACCTTAAGATCTCTGAGTACTTGCCCAGAAGTAACAAAGTTATACAACTGCTCAGTTGTTAAGGCGAGCATTCCAGAGTCCATGTTTACTAGATATTTTTGCCTGTTTTAGTCCATATTACCACCTCTCAAAGTTTGTTGATGGAATTCTGGTTCATGCTGTGGTTCAAAAAGAATGTACGTATCACGAACTACTATGTTTTGAAAACATCGATCGCTGCACCACGGATCGCTTGTTGGAGGAATGAATACATCGTCTAGTTTATATTTATTGCCGCTCGATGTTGGTTGTCTTCTGTTTGCTTCGTTACCGTCGCACATTATAAAATGGCTCCTCTTCAGCAGAGGTCATTGTGCGTTCTCAAGTTTGCGAAGCGTAATTGCTTGATTACAGTGCGAAGACGTTTCAGACCGAGGTACCAAACTGATCCTCCGAATGAATGGAACACTCGAAGATGCTAGCGACAATTTTAATCGCAGGATTCATGTGCAAAGGAAAGAATCTTGGTCTCCCTCGTATTTTCGATAAAAAATTTCGCCCGAATTCAAACCGATTTTCAACAGCATTCTGTCAGAGACGGCAAGGGATTTGGAACACCAATTGAACAGAATGGACTGTAGTTGAATTAAATTAGTCTATGCTGCGGGAATCAGGTTAGGAAATAAGACCCTAAAATTAGATGAGTTGAGTTATTCGTACAGCACAATAACTGATGACAGTAGAAATAGAGATGATGTAAAATCCAGATTGACAAGAGCCAGAAAAATTATGAAAAAAAAAATTGTTAACACTGACTGTAAATTTAAGTGTTGTCTTTTTTGAAAGCATTTATCTGCAGTGTGGCCTTCTATGGACATGTAACGTAGTCGATAAACAAGACAAGAGCAGTAGAAGCTTTTGAAATTTGGTGTTGCAGAAAAATTATGAAGATTAGGTGGGTATCTCGGATAACTGATGAACAGATACCGAATCAATTTGGTAGAAAAAAGAAACTTGTAGCACAATCTGACTATAAAAAAAAGGATCGATTGATGAGACACATTCTGAGGCATCAAGCAATCATTAATTTGATAATGTAGCAAAATGTGGAAGGGGCAGGGGAAGTTATAGAGGGAGCCCAAAGCTTGACTATAGTAAGTAGTTTCAACTGAATGTAGATTATAATAGTTACGTAAAGGAAAAGAGTATTGTTCAGGCCAGACGAATGTGGAGAGTTGCATCATACTAATCTTCGGGATGCAGATGAACAGAACTACATGTTTTTATGCGGCAGTTTTCGTAAATAATTTGTAGATGTATTTATTGTTATTTCTTAAGGTACCTATTACATTATTTTGATCTCGTTCCTTGTCGACTGTCGATAGTGATCTCCGCACTTTTATTTTCAAAGAAATTAATGGCATTTAAATATTACTAATCAACCTATTCAAAACTTTCCTTCACCTAATTTACAAAAGAAAAGTTGTAGCAACAAAAAGTGAAACATTGACAGGAAATGGAACAAAGAACAAAAAAAGTGACTGGTCTCTGTTTTTAGCATATGTTGACGAAGCGAAAATTACTCTGACAGTTTTTCAGCATTTTTAAGACAACTCGACTTCGGATCCGAAGCTAACCTGACAGTTTCTACTGTGCTTATAACCCTACATTCAGTTTGTTCTTATCCTGGGATAGAACCGTTCCCTTCCTTGACGGGGACTACCTGAGAAAATTGCCGCTATTGCGCAGAAGCAGCCAAATTTGCCTTCGTCGTGCGCTGCCTCTTGAACAGCAGTGCCCTGAAGCTGCTGTCTTCCCTCTGCCATCAAGGACTCATAAACCGGACAGTCCAGTAGGACACGGTCGGCATGTGTGATTCGAAAGAGAGAATGCTAAGGCCGTTAAGAGTCGCACTGAAACACGACCTGTCGGGCCGATATGACTGGCCGCGTCTCGCTAGCTAGCCGAACGGAGAACGTGGAATGCATGACGCCTGTTATCTGCAGGATCCGTCACAGGCGCGGAATACCAAGCGAAGGCTGCACACTCAAAACCGCGGCGACCACACGGCGCATGTTGTGGGCTCACTCTAGGAAACCATTTGTTAAACGGTCAGTGACGTGCAATAGAGACGGAAGGGCCAAACGTCGCTCCTAGTAGCCGTGCCACTTGAAGTCCGATACTGACTGAACGAAATAATGTAAACACTCTGGTATCACGCATTACTCAAGATAAAAGACAGCGTGTTTCAAAAAGAAATGTACTTATTAAAAAGCATCTCCCAATATGTTCTTCACCAGCGACACCGACAATATCACATCGATACTCGAATTCCTCCCATCGTCGGATAAACATGTCTCAGACTTATTGAAAAATGAAGTTGTCCTCGTTCAGCCTCGTAAACAAACAGTTTTGTAACATAGCAAGCTACTGCTGACCATTAGCAGTGTTTCATCAAGGAAAAATGGGCCTTTAACAGATGCGTGGGATATCGTACATAACAGATTGACTTTGAGTGAACCTCGTATATGTCTAGTGCGTGTATATGGGTTCTGTAGACTCCAAGCCGCGCGGAGTGGCCGAGCGGTTTGAGGCCCCATGTCACGGATTGTGACGCCCCTCCTGCCGGAGGTTCGAGTCCGCCCTCGGGCATTGTGTGTGTTTTGTTCCTAGCATAAGTTAGTTTAAGCAGTGTGTAAGTCTAGGGACCGATGACCCCAGCAGTTTGGTCCCTTAGGAATTCGCACACATTTGAACATTTTGTAAACTCCAAACTCGAATATTGTGTTTGTTTATCTTTCCATTAAAGTGGAATGTCGCAGCATCGCTGATAACGATGCGTTTTGCGAAAGTGTTTTCCTTGTCAATAGCATTCTGAAGCTTGTCAGAAAATGACATATGTTTGAATTTGTCTTCATGACGCAGAGCCTGTAACAGCTGTAACGAGTGTGCCTTCATAACCAACCAGCATCAAAAAACACGCCAAATTGTTGTAAGCAGTTGTAATCCCAACTGGCACGACGAACAGATTTTTGTTGAAAATCTGTTTGAATTCGGGCGAAATTTTCATTGAAAATACGAGTGAGGCCAGGATTCTTTTCTTTTCATACGCATTCTGCGTTTATAAATTGTCGCTAGCATCTTCGAGTGTTCCATTCATTCGGAGGATCAGTTTGGTACCTCAATCAGAAACGTCTTCGCACTGTAATCAGGAAATTACACTTCGCAAACTTGATAACGCACAATGATCTCTGCTGAAGAGCAATCATTTTATAATGTGTGACGGTATCGAAGCAAACTTAAGACAACCAACATCAAGAGGCAATAAATATAAACTAGACGATGTATTCGTTCCTCCGACAACCGAACCGTGGTGCAGCGATCGATGTTTTCAAAACATAGTAGTTCGTGATACGGACATTCTTTTTGAACTACAGCATGAACCAGAATTCCATCAACAAACTTTGAGAGGTGGTAATATGGACTAAAACAGGCAAAAATATCTAGTAAACATGGACTCTGGAATGCTCGCCTTAACAACTGAGCAGTTGTATAACTTTGTTACTTCTGGGCAAGTACTCAGAGATCTTAAGGTATGCGTTTTAGAGCCTATGTTTACTAGGCAGTTTTTTGTTTTGTCCTTATTACCACCCCTGACACATTTACAGTGGAATCCTGTTTCACTCTGTATATATATGAAGTCTGCATTTACGTCATTTAAAATTTTGCACCATAAAATTTCAGACCTTGTTAATCGATGCTCGGGTACTTTGCCTCTTACAATTCCACACGTGTCTTTTTATGCTATTTTTCCGCTGATGTTAATAAAAATATATAAAATGCTCAATAGTACTCCCCATCAGCCTGTCTGCGAACGTATGTGGACTGAAATTCAAGGGGAGCAGTAATGAAACAATAGGCCAAATGACACAAAAGGAAGCATTACCTTGAAATGAAAATAAAATTGTCTGTTCAAAAGTATACGTCTTTGTACATCGGTGTAATCAGAATCTGCTGGTGGCTAAAGTTTGAATACCATACTTACATGCCAGTCCGAAAAACAGAAACTGTAGCAGCGCGGAATTACCCGAGCGACCTCAGGCGCTGCAGTCAGGGACTGTGCGGCTGGTCCCGGCGGAGGTTCGAGACCTCCCTCGGGCATGGGTGTGTGTATTTATCCTTAGGATAATTTAGGTTAAGTAGTGTGTAAGCTTAGGGACTAATGACCTTAGCAGTTAAGTCCCCTAAGATTTCACACACATTTGAATTTGAACAGGAACTGTTGATGCTCCACAGCTGCAAGAAATACTTCGAAATTTATTTTCTGACTGCGAATTCCTTGACACCAGTTGTATTAGGTATAGATTTACTACCCAATATTAACATATGAAAATTTGTGCGGGACGAGGAGTCGAACCCTGATTTCCCTCTTATCGCGAGCGGCCGCCTTAACAACTTTGGCTATACGTACACGCTCACTGGACCAACCCGAACCTCCATATATCACACTGTCCACATCATTGCATCGTAGTCCATTAAACGACAGTTTGTAGTGGACTATTATACAACGATGTACACAGTGTCATATGGATATTTGGGTGCCGGCCGCGGTGGTCTCGCGGTTCTAGGCGCTCAGTCCGGAACCGCGCGACTGCTACGATCGCAGGTTCGAATCCTGCCTCGGGCATGGATGTGTGTGATGTCCTTAGGTTAGTTAGGTTTAAGTAGTTCTAAGTTCTAGAGGACTGATGACCTCAGATGTTAAGTCCCATAGTGCTCAGAGCCATTTGAGTTTTTTTTTTTTTTGTCGGTCTCGGGAATGTGCACGGATAGAGGAAATGGTTAAGACGACTGCTTGAAGTAAGCGGGAAATCCGGGTTCAAGTCCCTGCCCGGCACAAATTTTCATACGTCACTATTGGCTAGTGAATCTATATCTAATACAGCTGGTGTCGAGGAATTCGTAGTCAGCGAATAAATTTCGAAAACTGAAAATCATGTTGATCCACCGTCGTGCATTGTAAAAGGCTTGGTTCCTCCTTGCGTTGCTGTCCTCAAGGTGGTCCAAATCGTGTTCCTGATGGTTGTACCACTTTTCGCTGGTGCCCTTCAGGGCTGTACAGTAGGCTGTAGCAGTCTATCCCGATACTCCTGAGCCCCCAAATTTCCCTCGATGACAGTGTGAGCCGTCTGACATCTGTATATGGAACAGTTCCGCAACATGATTGGCCTACCTCTCTGCTGAACCCGAGGAGGTGCTTGCTATAAACGTCCATTGACGCTTCCACACTCTACAACGACGATCATCAAGCGTCAGACAAGATCTCCATACCATAATGAAGGCAACCTAACACCATCGGTCCAAAGTCCATCCCAAGTTCTCCCTTGCCTACCCTTTTCAGGACCCACTGTGCTGGCGTGATGGGTGATATGGCTGTACTGTTGTTTTTTGTGCCGAATTGTGACAATGGGTGTGCACTGTCTGAGTCGATATAGCCCTCTTAGTTGTCTGCAAAAAGACAACGTGTAGTAACATCGATGCTGATACGAGGGAACTTCAAAAAGTGAATTACACTTGTCATTCCACGATAAAATTATTGCGCACCATAAGTGATGCATTGTCGAAAGAGCGTAGCTGTTCTGAGTTTCCTGCAGAGACAGTTCCGATGTGGTACGGGTAACAGGTGAATCACAGTGTATGGCTGCAACTCTCTGGCAACGAGTAGCATACTCCAAAGCACGCGCACGGTAGGATTCGTGTGGGAAATGAATCTACATTTCACGGTGAAACTCAAACGTTATATGGCCCAAATGTAGTGTCGCATCTAGGTGTAGTGAAATGATGCCAACAGTTTGACCAAGACCGCACAGACATGAGTGATGCGGACAGGGAAGGAAGGCCGTTGACCACAGACAACAATGTCCAGGCAATCAAATAACGGACTTGCAGCAATCGCAGGTTTTGCAACGATGAGGACGTTCACACAGCAGTTTACGCGTGGCTCCGTAACCAAGGAGCGGGCTTCTGTCGTGCAGGAATTGAACGGTTCCGACCGTTGTTTACAGGAAAATGGTGACTGTGTTGAAAAATGGTGTTATGTAACCGTGTCACGTTGAAGTGCAATGCAGCGTTCTTTAAAGTTACTTGGGCTGCCACAATAATTTTTAACTTTTTAAATTCCCTTCGTATTGGTCACAATTTATAGGTAGCACTCGTCAACTGGGCTTTTTGAGCGCGGGCCGCCATCAAGAGCAGATCGTCACTGAAAGTATCCCTCGATAGCGAGTGAATGCTCGAATGATGTCTCTATACTGAGCTGACAACCCTTGTTGTCGTAAAATGACAATGTGCTCCCGGCCTAAGCTTGAAACAACTATTGGAACATGTTGACTGGAGATACGGAGAGCTCCACAGAAATACAGGTTTACTTTTAACTCCATTGTCGAGGCGGCTGAAAGTACTGATTTCTAGGCGCTTCAGTCCAGAACCACGAGGCAGGTTCAAATCCTGCCTCGGTCACGGATGTACGTGATGTCCTTAGGTTAGTTACATTTGAGTTGTTCTAAGTCTAGGGGACTGATGACCTCAGCTGTTAAGCCCCATAGAGCTTAGAGCCATTTTTTTGACATGCAAGTCTCTCTCCTACTACATTCGTGGATGGTATACAGGACGAAAAACGGTCCACACCCCTCTCCATCACATCGAATTTCTCTTATTTTGCCGTCGAAACCATTACGCGACATGTTTGCGCAGTCGTACAGAGTTGTATATCTGCGGAAGTTGGTTTATCCTTATGAAACAGTTTGATTGTTTGCTATGAAAAAATACAGAAAACAAAAAATTACGGGAACTCTTATTATTTACGAGCAGGAGCCAACTTGGTAATCCGAATGTAACTTTCTAGATAGTTTCTTCTGACAAAATCTGTTCCACCAGTCATATTCCGAAGAACATAACAATGCCAACATAAAACCAGCTGATTACTAGATTTTTCAATTTATCAATGTGGGCATGACTACTTTCTATGTGACACAAAATGACAAATATCTGTAAAGTTTGTGCGTTATTGGAAGTATAATCTGTATCGAAAGAGCATGTCACAATACTCTACAAGTCAGGGCCCAATGCATGGTGCAGAGTACTTTGTACCAATGTTCAATTCTCTCTCATGCCCGTCTGTCAAAAGGAGCCGGCCGCAGTGGTCGAGCGGTTCTAGGTCCTACAGTCTGGAACCGCGCGACCGCTATGGTCGCAGGCTCGAATCCTGCCTCGGGCATGGATGTGTGTAATGTCCTTAGGTTAGTTATGTTTAAGTAGTTCTAAGTTCTAGGAGACTGATGACCTCAGAAATTAAGTCCCATAGTGCTCAGAGCCATTTGAACCATTTTTTTGTCGAAAGGAGCGAGAAGAAAACGATTGTTTGTAAGCCTTTGTATATCCTCAATTCTCTATTATTTTGTCCGCACACGAGATGAGTCCTGGATTCACCTTCCCTGTTATCAACCTGATGTGCTTATTCCATTTCATATCGTTTTGCAACGTTACACCTATGTATTTAATCGATGAGACTGTCTCAAGCGACACGCTACTAATTCTGTGTCTGAACGAAAAACATTTCTCTACATTTAGAGTAAGCTGCCATTTACCGCAGCAACTATAAATTCTGTCTGAGGCATCCTTCTTCCTCAGCCGCGTGGGGTAGCCCCGCGGGTTAGGGAGTCTTGTACGGTTCGCGCGGCTCCCCCCGTCGTCGGAGGTTCGAGTCCTCCCTCCAAAGTTAGCACTTTGGCCCCATAGTAACTTAACACAAATTTCCATGCTTCCTACTACAGTCACTCAACGTAGACACATTCCAGTACACCACAGGGTATCAGCAGACAGCCGTAACTCACCCTGTCCGCCAGACCATTTATGTATATAGGAAATAAGAGCAGTCCTCTGACACTTACATAGGTCACTACTGATCAATGATCTCTGAAGAACACTCCCCGTCGAGGAGAGGGCACTGAGTCTTATTATTTAAAAAATCTTTGAGCCTCTCACATATATGGGAATCTAATCCTTTCGCTCCGATCGTTTACGGACTGCAGTGTGGCACCGTGTCAAACTATTTCCGGAAATCTGGGAATAGAGAATGTCCCCGTCGCCCTCCATCCAAGGTTTGTGGGGTATAATGTGAGAAAAGGGCGAGCTTAATTTCGTACTAGCGATGCTTTCTATATTAGTGCTTATCTGTGGACAGAAGCTTTACTGTCTCAAGGAACAAAAGTCGAGCTCAGAATGTGCTGAAGAACTCTGCAACAAATAGATATTTAAGGATATTGGTCTGCAATTTTTCAGGTACATTCTTTTACCGTTCTTATTTCCGGGACTCAATTGCGTTTCTTCCCAGTCGCTTGGTACTTTGCGCTGGGCGAGAAATTCGCGATAAATGCAAGGTAAGTAAGGAGCCAATGCCGCAACACTCTATGCAAAACCGAATTGGGATTCCATCTGAAACTGGCGACTTATTTGTTTTCAACTCTTTCAGTTGTTCCTCTACGCCAGGAACGCTTATTTCTGTGTCCTCCGTGCGCGGGTCTGTGCAACTCTCAAACGACGATATGTTTGTACGATCTTCCTACGTTAATGATTTCTTAAACGTGAAATCTAAGACTTCCCTTTTGCTTTCTTCTATTGCCACTCCAGACTGGATAGAAGCCTTCGACTTATTTAGTGATTTTACGTATGATTAGAATTTTCTCGAGTTCTCGGCAAGATCTTTTGCTAAGGTATGACAGTGGAAGTTGATGTTTGCTTCGCTATTTTATCTGCTTACGGACGCACGAATTTCTAGTAAATTTTACATGCTGGAGTAGCGCGCTCTTGTTTGAATAGAGCGCACAACAATGTTTCTTCAGAATTTTCCGAATTTGATTATTAAACCACGGTGAGTATTTTCCGTCTTTGATCCACTAATTAGGCACATTCTTATCCAGAGAACGATTTACAATCCATGTAAACATTTCGCATGATTCATCTGCGTCCATCATACTGGAATTAAGTGGTGTCAGTTCATTGTTTTAGTGGAATGCTAACAACTGCCCATCTGCCGTTTCTATCAAAAATGTTTTCCCAATCTTCTTGATGGATTTATTAACTCTAGTAACTATCGCCGCTATGAAATGGTTCAAATGGCTTTGAGCACTATGGGACTTAACATCTTAGGTCATCAGTCCCCTAGAACTTAGAACTACTTAAACCTAAGTAACCTAAGGACATCACACACATCCATGCCCGAGGCAGGATGCGAACCTGCGACCGTAGCAGTCCCGCGGTTCCGGACTGCAGCGCTAGAACCACAAGACCACCGCGGCCGGCTCCGCTATGAAATAACCGCTCTTATCCTACTCTATACTGACACTGTTTGTAGCTAATCGGTCTTAAATATTTTGTACTGCGTACCGGTTGTCTGACTAGTTGTTCAGGGCAGGTTTCGGAAGACGCTTTCAGACGTCGATAGACGCAATATTTTTGCCAACAGCAATTACCAATCCCCTTCCTATGGTGTCTAATCTGTCGTTTAAATATACGTTCCATGCTTCGCTAAATATCTTGGAGCTTTGTACCTACAGTTTCAGCCACCTCCTTGTTCCGAGAATAATCTGAGCGTGACAGCTTTCCTGGAGGGCAGTAAGTTCAGGAACAATGTTACGATACTTCGACAAGTTACTGGTAAAATTTTGATATTCGAAGTGTCGCTAGTTTTTACGCGATCTGATTTTGCTCTCTACATGTCATTCGGTTGGCGTGGAACTCAAACTACCGCCTAGCCTAAAAAAGAAAGCCATGTTCACTTGACAAGTACTCTGTTGCCCTTGCAGGTGCTTCCTTTGTGTAGTGCACTCCTGATCTATCAATGGATGTCCTACAACTCTCCACTCCATAACGCTCGTCCAGAAATCCGCAGCCATGACCGTCATAGACTGGACGGAACCTCTGTCTGATACCCTCCACTCGGTTTCAAACCAAAGGACTCCGGTCGTCTCTGGGTATGATGCTGCAAATTGTGAGCTCTGCGTGCATCCAGCGAGCGATGCCAGCAGTCTTCACCACTTCTGCCAGCCGCCCACAGGAACTGAGGATGGCCTCAGAACCAAATCAACAGGTTTCATTGTTGCCTACCGACATGAGCAACAACTTGCAGACTACTATACCCTCCACTCTCGATAGGCGCAGGCAGAACGTCCTCCACATCTCGGATAAGACCACCACTGGAATTCTTTCCAGCCTTGGACGCCTTTTCCATAAGGGGCTCCATAACGCGCCTAACTTTGTATCTCCCTGTATCAAATAAAGCCTTCCCCACCTGTGCCTGCTCGAATCCCGCTGAAAGAGCGGCCACCCGTCCACTCACTGAGTGAATGGGCGTGGCCAGACGGCTAGCTAGCAGACTGACTCTACGGCTCGGGCGACGCTACCCGCCAATCACCCTGCAGCGGCGCGGATCCACTGCCACCACACCCTCAGGCAGCAGCCTGCAGGCGGCTGACCGCGGTTATAAGCACCTTCAGCTGTTGGCGAACTGCGGCCAGCTCCTCTTGTGTCCGCACATGGTTCAAATGGCTCTGAGCACTATGGGACTTAACTGCTGAGGTCATCAGTCCCCTAGAACTTAGAACTACTTAAACCTAACTAACCTAAGGACATCACACACATCCATGCCCGAGGCAGGATTCAAACCTGCGACCGTTGTGGTCGCGCGGTTCCAGACTGAAGCGCCTAAAACTGCTCGGCTACACCGGCCGGCTCCGTACATACTACTACTAACTTCAGAATTACTCTATGAAAAAAAAGCAAGACAAGCTAAATATATGACACTCTGGGCTGTGGTCAACAGTCACTGCGTCTAGTGGCTAGCGTTGCCACCTCTGGCTCACGGGGTCCCGGATTCGATTCCCGACTGGGTTGGGGATCTTCTCTGCCCGGGGACTGGGTGTTTGTGTTGTCCTCATCACTTAATCATCATACGTGACATTGGCTACATTGGACTGTGAGAAAAACTGAACTGAGAAAAAATTGGGACTTCGTACGGGATCTGATAACCACGCAGTTGAGAGCCCCACAAACCAAACATTATCTCATCAAAGGTCACTGCCCATCCAAAACAAATAAATATCTGATTCGCTACAAGCTGCACGAATGTACACGTTACCTTTACTAAAAAGCGATACTGCACCTCTCAAACACAAAAATTCACGATTAATTTAAGAATTTAACTATGCAAGCACACAAAAGCATTCAAAAAAATTTAAGAACTAAACAATGAATATATATAGAAAAGCTAAACATGTAACTCGCTATCGTCCTGGTGCTTCAGCATCGAAGGCTGACGGCTGTCATGTCTTTTCGAATACGTTATGTCTAGATATTTAATCGTCATGGTTGGGCCAAGCTTCATGCTATTAATATTTTATTTGAACAATACGCAGATGTTTCACATGCCCATTCGCATGAAGTTACATTCGACCACATCTGAATCAAAACGCCATTTATCGCACGAAACAGAAATTCTGTCAATCATCCTGAATCTTCCTAGATTAGAGCTAATACGAAAGTTTACCGACAGTTTTTACCAAGCGCAATTTATGTGAGAGGCACCCACATGCCTTGCTCATACTGTGGCATCAAGCAGTCAGGACTGCAAGATGAGTGGTCTGCCAAGCGAGTGGATTCATTCTTATTTATCGAGTAACATGAGATCTAGTACTCACAATTAAGTTACAAATTATTCTCCTGTTTGAATATTACGCAACGGAAACGGATAATGCACATCTGACTATTAGTAATTTACACAACTTTGACTATTCACTACGCACTGGCAATACCACATTTTCTTTCTTAGTCAACGGCTTTGATCAACACGTGGCCATCGCACTGAATATGAATGGCGCACACATTATAAATTCTGGATATCATGTCAACATACTATTCGAAGGAAAAGGCCACCAATCTTTTTCTTTTCACTATCTTTTTATTTCGATAAATTCTATAACCTAAATACACCATTAAATTTTCTACAACAGTTGCACATAAGAAACTCCGCCCAGTGGGCATGGCTTTACATTGGTGATTCTCTATCTTATGGTCTCGTAATTATCTAACACTACAGTGCACTTTCTGGATAGGATGGTGGATCTCTTGCTATATCTTACACTTCGACTCTCACGCCCATCATCACGAAAATTTCCTCCAGACCGAGCGGTACGAAAAGGAACATGCATAACCCACTGCCTCTGAACCTATCTTGCTACTCTCCCATGCAAACCACACATACTTAAATTACATGAAATACACCACACTGGCAACATGGCATACAACACGAGGAATAGTCACAACGTTATAATTACCACACTTTCAGCTTTCCCACTTTAATTAGTATTCATCCCAGTTTCACACGACACTGTCCCACTTCTTAACTTTTCTTTCCTACTATGAACTCTGGAGGATTTGTGGCGTTGCTCGATAGTCGGCTGACTCACCTTGCTTCACTCTCAGAGTATAGTTTGAATCTAGCGTCACACGGAAACATAACACGCAAAGTAATATTAAGAACATATTCATCACACACGTGAGTCCTCAACTGATACCATGGACGAGTACTTGTGCTTATCCTTTGTGTCATACACAGATTGACACTCACACAGTACTCACCACGTGGAAGTACTCGTCTCTAATTTCAAGTCCTGCACACGCCATTTCTTAAATATTTCCAACTTATAGTACACACGCCAGTAATTCAGCTTAACTTATGTACTCGGAAGTATTTCAACTTATAGCTACACGTGGTTTCATTGTGACCGTTGGTCACTTCCGAATATTGCTACGATCCCCTTAATATTACCTGCCTGACATTTAATTCTCCCTACAAAAGTTCCTGAAATAGAGAAATTATTATTCCAAACTACTCTTAAGTATTCCACATGCATACTATTCTATTCACTCTTTTGTCTTTACGGAGCACACCTAAGACAGGTCTTACCAACACAAGATCCAACATCAGAATGCTGAAACATGGTCGATCTCTCACCTCCGCCAAGGTGGGGGAGCACCATGCTACCGTATTGGTCAGCCACATTTCAGGCGCTCAAAGCACAGGTAAATTTCATGTCTTTGGTTCCAGCAAAAGTGACCAAAGGACCGTCTCAAAGATGATCATATATTGCACATTCACTATCTGCAGTTAGCAGACGACCATACATTCATTCATTTCACAGATCTCACCAAATTGGATGCAGGGATTTATTTTGTGGGAGTGCACATGTAATCAATTAAATAAATAAACTGTCTTTCTTTCCTACACTGGTATCCGGCTTCGCTGTATGAATTGAAATTGAGTTATTATTAGAAAAAATATGTTGTTCTGACAAGAATAACGAAGAATGTTGTACCTATTTTCAATGTCGGGCGGTGCTGTACCCTTTCACATGAACTGAACAGGGAAGGAGGGATCGGATAGCATTACCAGAAGTACCCTCCGCCAGACAGCGAAATGTGGCTGGCAGAGTTTTGATGCAGATGCAGACGGCGACGCAGAATGTGCCTGTTACTCCGCATCCATGGTTCGCAGGCTATCATGTGTGCCTCAAAAGAATACAGAAAGAAAACGGGGGCTATGCGTGACGCTGTTTGTGGTCTGCCAAGCAGCCAGTGAAGGAAAAGTATAAGAGGTTCTGAGGAGTCTCTTAGGACGGTACAATACATTGTCGATACATACCTGTAAGCGAGGCTGTGGCGTCTAAAAGCGAGCAAAAGAAGTGCATCGAGGGGCTCGGGGGAATGGCCTCGGAGACGACTGGACGACTCAATTTAGGCGCATTCAGGGTCCGCGCACGTCCCACCGCGCTGCCGCCTCCTTCTGATCGGCCCGGACAGTCATTCACCCTTCCACGTGGCCTTTGCTTGCTGTAGTCGCCACTTTCCTGCGCCATGGCGCGTCTTGTGAACCTCTAGCCGCTGCACAACGTAATGTTCACGTCCGCCTAAGATGACGCGGATCCAAACATAAGTTATTCTAGGTTCGATGCATGTAGTTTCTGAATAGTGTTCGATTGGACTTTGCTCGGTTTACATAAAGAAGTAGATGTCAAAAAAATCGATCAATATCTAGGTTTTTGTCTATTTTCGACGATACAATTCATGTAATGTGTTCAAAAAGTATCTAAACTATTGTTGGCACAAATCGGTTTATTGATTTATTGGTAATGCATTGTCCCGGTGCTCCCGCCATTGTTCAAAACCCTTCTACAACTCATCTTTCGGAATGGTTCAAATGGTTCTGAGCACTATGCGACTTAACTTCTGAGGTCATTGGTCACCTAGAACTTAGAACTAATTAGACCTAACTAACCTAAGGACATCACACACATCCATGCCAGAGGCAGGATTCGAACCTGCGACCGTAGCGGTCGCTCGGTTCCAGACTGTAGCGCCTAGAACCGCACGGCCACTCCGGCCGGCTCGGAATGTTGACCAGACATGCCGTAGCGTTTTTCTGATGTCTTCTCTTGACTCACGTCGTGTTCCTTTCACGGGTATCTCAGTTTGGGAAATAGGCAAAAGCCGCACGAGGCCTGGCTGACCACAGGAATGTTGTGAATGTCGAGTAAGTTTTGAAAAAAATGGTCAAATGTGTGTGAAATCTTATGGGACTTAACTGCTAAGGTCATCAGTCCCTAAGCGTACACACTAGTTAACCTAAATTGTCCGAAGGACAAACACACACACACCCATGCCCGAGGGAGGACTCGAATCTCCGCCAGGATCAGCCACACAGTCCATGACTGCAGCGCCTGAGACCGCTCGGCTAATCCCGCGCGGCAGTAAGTTTTGAAACAGATGCGCAGAATGTACGGATCAGCTGTCATGATGGGGAGCTTCCAAGGTTTCGCTGCCCACAGATCCGATTGCTTGCGCCGCACAGGATAGTGAAGGCGACGAAAACCTCCTGGTCATATTCCTTTGTGATTATTTGGCCTCCTGGTACGTACTCGTTATGTACCACCCGATGTGAGTCGAAGAAAACGGTCAACATGATTTCGATATTGCTGCGGATCTGCCGTGCTTTTTTCGGCCTCGGGGATATCGGAAGCGCTCTCTGTGACGACTGTGTCTTGCTTCCCGAGTCATACCCTTTAACATGTGTCTCATCGCCCATGATCACGGTGTCCAGAAAGTTGGTGTGCTGTTTGCATTGTCCAGCGTATTCTGTGCGATTTCCATACGGCGTTACTTCTGCTCCACTGTCAGCGGTTTCGGTACGAATTTTGCGGACTCTCCCCTCGTGCACAAATCGTCGGTGAAAATTGAATGTAAAGATCCAATGCTTATCACTATCTCGTTCACAGGTTCTCTTACTGTGATACGATGGTTATCCATTGCCAATGTCCGCACCTGCTCAATGACATTGTCACATGGCCTTGAGGTTCGCTGTCCGCCGATCTGCGGCCATCTTTGAAACGGTTGTACCACTCCTCTACTCGTGAGTTGCTCCTGGTTTCATCGCCTAAAGCCTTTTGAATCTTGCGAATGGTTTCCACCTGTGTATTGCAAAACTCTTGCCGAAATTTGATGCTATATATCTCCTCATTTTTTTACAACTTGCAGTAATTTAGGTGTCCATGCATTCCACATCCTTACTCATTGGCCTGGTCGACTGCCAGCGTTTGATGCCTTTTGATGGCGGAAAAACATTTACGACTGCGCAACTATGATCCCCTCCACATCTCCGAAGAATGTTTTCCGCTACTTATTGGTTTAAGCGGGAAAGGCGGTAGTCTGATAGTTTTTGAAGGCACTTAGTAATTTTGATAGGTGCATATTTGCATAAGCTAGTTGCTACACTGACTAAATCATTTGGAACTGTTAGTCTCCTAGTAATTACCAGGGTCAAAAAATAAGAAAATTAGTTCAAATTTCAGGTAAATAACTAACAGTTCATATTTCTCCCTGTGTGGAATGAATACATGATTGCTTCTTAGTATGTCACACGCCGTACCTCTTCTGTGAGACTTCCACATGCAGAATTGTGCACCTACAACTGGATGCAGAAACACGTTATGTCGCAGACTTGCAAGTATGTGACGGCTTGAACGGATTGCATGATCGACCTTGTTTACGTTCAGTTTGACTGGTTCCGAGAATCGCGGCCTTGAAGAATCTTGGCGCATTCGTTCTTGCGTGAAATGCCTGGAATTCATTTCCAAAATGTCACGTCAGGAATCTAACATCACAACGCTGTGAAACCATTTTTTAAGCTGGACTAAAATAGACTACTTATGTACCGTTTTTCCGACGTCTCCAGTTAATATTACTTCTTTCTTTATTGTGATTTGTAAGCTGTGTTTGTTCACCTGTATTTTCTTAATCATTCTACATGCTAAGATAAACCTATCCGCAACCGAACGTTGGTTCGAACACTGCCGTGAAGTACTTGATGCGGTTTCCTTTTACTTTTGGAGCAACTTTCCCAGTCATCGTGCAGCTCATCGTGGATTCTGAACCGCAATGCAGGTTGGCACTTTTATATCCGTGCGTAATAGCGAGAGGTGAAAGGAGTGATAAGTGACAGAAAAAAAAATCGATAAAGAGCTACAGACGAGTTAAGAGTATATGGGTCAGGCTTCGTGTGACACAAACAAAATACATTCCGGAACGGACAAAGTCTAATCCTACATATTCATCTTACGTGAAGGCGCTGTTTCCATTCCCCGTGGTCGTTCAACTTTTATCCAGTAATGAGGTAGTCTGGACAGGGACTCATTTGGTCGCGTGATGACAGATGGGGAATTGCTTGCGTCATTGAGCAGCGATCTTGGCACGCAAGTGGCAAGCTTTATACCGGATGCTGTGAGCCACGCGAGGTTTAATTTTAGCCTATCCCGAAGAATGTAACTGTTCTATTACCAGGGACTACATGGGACTTGTCGAAGTCTTATTCAGCTTCTTTCGGCAGAAATTAGAGGCGATTTGTTACTGTATGGTATCAAATGTACGAGGACAGTTTGATAAGTGTAGTTTAAAAGCGAGTTACCAATTTTTAAAACTTTTTAGAGTTTTTGGAACTCAAAATAATCTCCAACTATTGCTTTACCTTTGTTCCAGCTAGTTAAGATTTTTTTTTTCATTTCGTTGAAAAATAGTGATTGTCAAACTCTGTGAATTAATCGTTGATAGTACGGATCACTTCCTCATTTTATCCGAATTTCTCCCCGTCTAAGGAAATTTTCAGATTCGTCGATGATTTGGAAGGACACTCATGTCCTATGGCTCTTAAGTATTTTTTACAATGGGATTACATGGAACTTCTTGTTTTGGGTCCTAGTCATTATAAAACATTGTATTCACCGTGGAGATGCATCCACTGATTCTGGCGGTAGTCACACTGAACAATTCCTATGAACCTAAATGTTATGAGGTGTAAGTTCTCTGTAATAGAAACAATAAATACTCATTTCCGACAGTTAGTTGTTACATCACATTTTTCCATTTAGGATGGTCTACATTCTGTACATTTTCGATCCTGACGATTTTTAATACCCTGTACAAATGACTGGCGTTAGACGGAAATTAGGGTTTTCCATTCTGTCATTAGAGACTCCATATGCCCAGGATGAAGTGAGGTTGTCAGTTATGAAGTTAAGGAGAAAGAAACTACCCGAGCCAAATAGAATTATTGCAGAAAAGCTGCACGAACTACTAGACCAAATTCTTTCATATCTAACAACGTTATTTAAACGAATGTCTCTTGCATGGATGGGTGTTCAGAATTTGGAAGATCTTGAATACCATTATAAGACGCACCCAGACACTGAAATGTTGCTGATACAGTAGCTAAGGGACGGCATCCTCGCTTTAACCCACGAGACAAAGTTGCACAGTCATAAATGAACATCACCATTTGGGCATCCGCTGGCAATCAGATAAATTCCATCATTGGAATAGCAACATACACCTATAACAGTCACATTTAAGCTCCTTGCAATGTCTTGTAAATTTAGGGAAGTAAAAGAGATCCCTGGGCAAGAGTTCAAACATATGAAGCTTAGAGAGCAAGACCAAAATGAAATACTTAATTTTCCACGGAAACAGTATCGTTTATTCGCACATGAAGCACCTCCGGCCTGTCCATTCCTTCGGCCAGATCCTCTTCCAGGAACTGTTAGATTTTCTAATGGACGATTTAACACGCAACTGCTGCCGAATAACAACAGAAGCTGGGGTTGCAGACTCTACTTTGAAAGTCACAGATGCCCATCCATAAATACTAGAGCAAATTTTCCGTCGCAAAATCTCTCACAGTAGGAAGATAAAGATCGTTTACGAAACCTGGAACTGCCGATAAAACTCCGCGTTCAACACCTGCCTGTTCCCCTCCTCAAGGATTCACCGATTTCAGAGCAATTCACCAAATTCGTTAAACATTTCATCTGGTCAACATATTCTCAACGTTGGCTACAGAATACAGGGCTAGTTGCTCGCTCTCGGGCAGTCTCATTCGTTTTGTTCTCTCCGCTTATTATTATTATTATTATTATTATAGTATTCAGGACAGTATAATTATTTACAGCCTGTGACAGGTTCACAGGATATACCAGCAGCAGACTCTTCCTTTTCATTTTCGATATGTACTCCGTGTGACTTCTTTTTCTACAGTTCTGTTCGGTGACCGGAAGGTGATGATGCAATTGGTTAAGTTAATCGGAGAAGGCTCATTCTAGTCTTCAGTCTGGGACGTTCTGCTTCACTTCTAGACATGGAATGTCTCGGCTTAATTTCCTGGTTTTTCTTCTCCGATGCCGGCCGCGGTCGTCTCGCGGTTCTAGGCGCGCAGTCCGGAAACGTGCGACTGCTACGGTAGCAGGTTCGAATCCTGCCTCGGGCATGGATGTGTGTGATGTCCTTAGGTTTAGGTAGTTCTAAGTTCTAGGGGACTGATGACCACAGCAGTTGAGTCCCATAGTATTCAGAGCCATTTGAACCATTTTTTTTCTTCTCAGATTCTGTGCTGAGCTTCGTATAACCTCCATCTACAAGATGGTAGGTTTTGTCAGCTGTAATTGATCATAGACATTCTGTTACGATGCCGCCTGTCGTACTGAGAGCAGTTCCACTTTGCCCTTCCAGCATTTTCGTAGCTTGTCTATTTCTCAGGTGAAACGCTAACACTTGCAATTTGTTTGGGTGGAGTTTTAGATGATTAATGTTATAGTAGTCTGTCATATCTTCGAGGTCAATAGCTGTAGCTAATAGCTATCTCTTACTAATGTTGCGTCTCTGCGTAGTCATGACATGATGGACTGCGTGAAAACTGTGTTAACGTACAGCAGCATTTCGACAATAACTTGTACATTATAACATATAAGGCACTATATCTGTAGTGGTGCTTGTGTCGTAGCGCTGAGTTGCAAGTCAAGTGGTCGTAGTTCCATCGCCAGAGAAAGTCTCGACCATAGAAAATAAAGTTGTTCTTTTATTAAAGGCAAAAATTTTGCTTTAAGCAGATTCACTGCCAGGAACTGAACACTATTTAATAGTAATGTAAGAATGCTGAGGCTCGCGACGGTAACATTGAATAAAATGATCTCGGGCTCCAGCTGCGTCAAGTGGTTAAAATGGCACAAGCTTCCGACCAAGTACTCCTTGCCATTGTCTAGTGGATTGAGTGCTGATGGGCTACTGATATGCTCTTATATACTCTAGCTGCTGGATGTGACGTCACTGGTGCTCGCACGGGGCAATGAACTTGCGACGACATACTAGTTGCCTTGCCAAACGTACATCGCAAATGCGTCAGCACCTCAATAGAAATATGTGGTATGTGTTATCGAGAGCGTATTTAAACTCGTAGCCATGAACGCAAGAAACGATGGGCTTGAAATGTAGAGTGCAATTCAGACGCATGAGCATTCATTCTAAAGGGCAGTTCTTAAATGTAAGGAAGTTTAATATTTAACGTCCTTGATTTGAGGAGTAACACTCTGCCGTGGCATTTTAACTGAATCATCATTTGCCTTAAGAGATTTATGAAAACCGTCACGCATCTAAATCTGAAATACTGGACAGCAATTTGAGTTGTCGTTTTCTCGAATACACATCCAGTATCTTAATGCTCCACCTAGCGCAGTGGTAAAGTTTATACGGGACGAAACTAGAAGCTCGGTACTTCTACATTCGCCCAGAACACTCTAAAGTTTCTGAACCTTATACGTTGTCCTCGACGGGGGATGTTCTTCAGAGACAAAGGGTATCGTCAGGAGTGCTCCAGGGAAATGTAATAGAACCCGCTCTGATTCTCTATACACACAAATAATTTGGCAGGCAGGGAGAACATCCATCTGGGGCTGTTTGTTGATGATGCTATGGTGTACCGGCAGATATCGTTGAGTGACTGTAGGATGATACAAGATGACTTAGACAAAATATATAAGTCGTGTGATGAATGACAGATAGCTCTAAATGTAGAAAAATGTAAATTAATGTTCGGATACAGTATTTGTAGTCCACTGCTTCACACAGCCACGTCGTTTAAATATCTGGGGGTAACGTTACTAAGCGATATGAAAAGGAACGAGCATGTAAAGACTGTGCCAGGAAAGGCGAGTGGTCGACTTCGGCTTGTTAGGAGAATTTTTGGAAAGTGTTATACCTATGTAAGGAAGACCACATATACGACACTAGTGAGACCTATTCTAGAGTACTGATCGAGTGTTTGGGATCAGTATCACTTCCGATTAAAGGAACACATCGAAGCACTTCAAAAATGGTTCCAATGGCTCTGAGCACTATGGGACTTAACAACTGAGATTATCAGTCCCCTAGACTTAGAACTACTTAAACCTAACTAACCTAAGGACATCACACACATCCTTCCCCGAGGCAGGAGTCTAACCTGCGACCGTAGCTGCAGCGCGGTTCCAGACTGAAGCAATTCACGGCTGGCCCGGGCGGAGGTTCGAGTCTGACCTTAGCAGTTAAGTCCCATAAGATTTCACTCACATTTTTTGAAGCAATTCAAAGGCGAGCTGTTGGAGTCGTTATAGTTGGGTTCGAACAACGCGTAAGTGTTACGGAGATACTTCGGGAACTCAAATAAGAATGCTGGAGCGAAAGCGACGTTTTTTTCCCGAGGAACACTACTGCAGAACGAGTCTACTGCCTCCAACATACATTTCATGTAAGGACCACGAATATATGAGAAATCAGGTCTCGTACAGATTCGTTTTTTCCTCGTTCAGTTTGCGGGTGGAACAGAAAAGGAAATGATTAGTAGTGATACCGGGTACCCTCCGGCACACACCGTTCGGTGAATTGCGGAGTATGCGTGTACATGGAGATGATGTAAAATGCAAAATACGAGGGCGTGCTGAAAAATAAAGCCCCCGAATTTTTTATTCTGTTCTCAATACCGGTTGAGGTATTACATGTCATGCATATTACTCTGTCGACTTTCCCGCTTCACTGACGCAAGTTGTAACCCTGCCGATAGGGGACTCCGAATTGTGTGTAACGTGGCGGTGGTTAGGTAATTATGTCGGTGCGTGAGAGACCCTCAGAAAGCTGAAAGCGAGAATTCGGGGACTTCGTCCACACATGGAGCGCCCTTTCCGTCAACATGACAAAGACTGACTGCAAACGAGCGCTGAGATATCTGCAACAATCCGAAGAGTCGGGTTCAGTCATCGACTATCCTCCATGGAGTTCCGATTTGGTCCCACCCGATTTTCATCTGTTCGCAAAACCTAAAGAACACCTTCGAAGACTTCTCTTTGACAGTGATGAAGCGGTGAAAGCAGAGGTTAGGTTGAGGTTGTGGCTCCGTCAACAAAGTCAAGCATTCCACAGTGACGGTATCAACAAACTGGTATCTCGTTGAAAGAAATGTGTTCGCCGCCAGTGTGACTACGTCGAGAAATGAATACTCATTTAGAATAATGGAGTAGAATATTAATAAAGTCCGTCCTGTTTTAAAAAGTTTAAGAGTTTTCGCTTAAATTCGGAGGCGTTGCTTTTCAGTACCCCGTCACAAAAGTTAGGCGTCTAACTGGAGGAAGCAAGGAAGTTCTTAGAAAACACCTGTTTTGCTAGCCACTTATGTAGTCTCAAAAACACACATTCTAGCTGACTCGAATGACTCTTGATCTGGAACGAATGAATATTTGTGTGCGCAGTTATGGTCCGTACCATAAACACGTAAGAATAAATTCATAATAAGTGTTTCGTATTTATATATAATTTAATTATCACTCTCTTTAATACGTTAGTTACACAGAGCAGTAAAATGGCTATAGAATACATAAATAACACATATATCGCGTACAAAAAGGGTCTGTGGTAGCTAAAGAAGCACGTACACCTCACACTGCATCGAATTTATTTGCTTTTCGACGCAATCGTCGCTCCCGCATTCTCTCGGAAATGGTCTTCTTAGTCTTTCTGGATTCTTTTCGAATGCTAACTTTCCTCTGACTTGTGTTTTCTAAAATTCTGAGCATATTATTTTGTAATTTTCGATTTAATACCGATTTTCACTTATATGCCGGAAAAGCTTTTCATTGTCCCACTTTGGGCACTAGCAGTTCTCCGCAAGCTCTTTACAGCGACAACAGAGTTAGTGTTCTAGGTAAACGGGTTTCCACGCTATACCAATTTGTAACTTAACTCAAAGCTAATTCATAAGTCATACGCATGCCCCCTAGTTGGTACTATGACGTCACAGGATAAATAAATACTGCACGATAGAACAAGTTCAAACATCATCTACACGTTTTGGGCTCAACTAAGAGACTAATGGTTCAAATGGCTCTGAGCACTATGGGACTCAACTGCTGTGGTCATTAGTCCCCTAGAACTTAGAACTACTTAAACCTAACTAACCTAAGGACATCATACACATCCATGCCCGAGGTAGGATTCGAACCTGTGACCATAGCAGTCGCACGGTTCCGGACTGCGCGCCTAGAACCGCGAGACCACCGCGGCCGGCTAAGAGACTAACGTTGCGTAAATAATGGTTATTAATGATTCAAATCTGACGGTATTTCTTCACACAAGGAAGCTCGACCGACGAGTGAACAGACAAAAAAAAGCCATTCCTCCTGCAGCCATAGAATGAGGGTGATCTTAGCTAGCTGTTTGAAACATGGTATCCTGGTAAGTCGCAAATGGCTTTGCCAATAGTCTTTTAGTCCACGAGTGTTGGAAGGTAGCCAGAAATTCATTGCCACTTTCAGTATATGTGCTAGTTAAGTTCACTGTAAATGTACTTGGTTTTGATGTAGGTTAAGAACGGTACAACAAATTCTAAAGTTTAACTTTTATTTCGTATTTATTTCAGGATGAGTAACTTTGACGAATTACATGTCTTACAATACTCTCCATTTCCTTCGTATTGCGTTGCACCAGAAACGAAATGCAGTAAACCCACAGGTCTCCACACCATGACTACCAACTAATCTTCTTTTTCTTCATGCCATTTAATTATTAGGGTCATCCAAAAAGAATCGAGATGGACGTTGTAAATTGAAAACCGCAGTGGGGATCGTAATGCCATTGCCTGCGAAAGACGGTGTGGTTTCTACAGCGCTGAAGACCCAAACTCGCAGCTAGAGGGCATGGGCACGCACTCGCGTGACAACAGATCCAGCACGTCACTCGTCGATCGACCACTGCAATCACAAGGAGACCCTCCATACTGTAAATCACAGATTTTGATGCGCTTCAAATATGTTGTAGAGGCACTTACCCGGAGTATCTGGCTATCCGGTTTTTTAACGACGGCCCTTGGTCTTTGAGAAAATCGATTTGGAAGTTAATTGCGGGACTTGTATACCCTTAACATTACGTATATTCTGAGCAAGTCACTGTAGCGCAGCGATAAAGGTTCACGGGTACCGTGATCGAATCCTGCTAGTGTACCTTATTTTTTTCAAAGTCGACCGAATTTTTCAATTTTATTTCAAAGAATATCAACACAGTGTAAGGTATGCGAAATTATAAAGGTATATCCAGTTATTAATTTTTTCTGACATACAATATTACAAGGTCTTATTTTTCATTGTCCATATTGCTCGATGTGCCAGAACAATATTGTGGGTGATACTTATCATAGAAACAACTGAAGCTCAAATTTTCGCAGCACCACGCTCATGTCATGAAAGCAACCGTCTTGCGGGCGCACAACTTTTTTCATGACCGATACCGGGAAACACAATTCTTTGGCATTCAAAAAGATTTCTCTTTCATCTGCTAATTTCGATGCGAACCATGCGTATCCAGTCACGTTTTAAAATTAGGTGCACTGAATTGGTGTAGGATTAGCGAATGTAATTTTATCGAATCTTCCCTAGAAGCGATCTCCCTATTGTCTTTCATCAAGTAGGGGGTATTCTGAATAATTTTGGTGAAGCTTTTCACTTGTCGGTAAAAATAAACATCGCACGGCTGGCAATAAGGAGTGCACTTTGGTGGGACCACTTTTAGGGTGCAGGTGCTCGCTTTCCTTTCATCAGTGAATAGATGATCGTATAAAGTTGAATCGTTTTTCCCTCCACACGAATCGATAATGTACAAAAAAAAATTTCTATCCCACGTACGGAAGAGTTACAGAACGCAAAAATTCTTCGTACACCAGTTTCGTCAACTTCCCGGATTTCGTGCAGGACACGACTACATTTCTGTATTTCCCAGTTAATTCGTCTACTCGTTTTTGAATGTTAGGACCAAATTTTCTGAACAGCTCTTGCATACATAAAAAACATATGGGAGCAGGAATCGAACAGGGTACCTCCAGAGCGGTAGCCGTGAACCTTTACCGCTTCGCTACACTGACTAGCTCTGAATATATGTAATGCTACGGGTATACAAATCCCGCAATGAACTTCAAAACCGGATAACAGGTACTCAGGGTAAGTGCCTCTACAACATATTTGAAGCGCATCCAAATCCGTGATTTACAGTATGAAGGGTCCCCTTGTCAGTCTTACTGAAAAGAACGACAAAGTGGTGTAGTGCGTTTCCTAACAGCGGAGGGAGTGCGGGGAACAGAAATCCATCAAAGCATGACACGAATGTCGAAGACACGGATGTCGTTCGTCGATGACGCACGATCTGGAATGTCACACCGCATTCATTGCCCCAGAGGTCGGACTGGGCGTCGGAATTTCAACGGACATGAAGTACTCGCCACACACTTGCGTCACACTACGATGAATTTCCGTTCCCGGCATTCCTTCCGCTGTAACGACACGCACTACACACCTCTGCTTTTCCTCTACTCTCTCTCTCTCTCTCTCTCTCTCTCTCTCTCTCTCTCTCTCTGATTTCAGCATGACTATGACTGAATGCAGTGGACGATCGACGCGTATACCTTCTCGCACTGCCGGCCGTGGTGGTCTCGCGGTTCTAGGCGCGCAGTCCGGAACCGTGCGACTGCTACGGTCGCAGGTTCGAATCCTGCCTCGGGCATGGATGTGTGTGATGTCCTTAGGTTAGTTAGGTTTAAGTAGTTCTAAGTTCTAGGGGACTTATGACCGCAGCAGTTGAGTCCCATAGTGCTCAGAGCCATTTGAACCATTTGAACATTCTCGCACTGCCGTCACGTGGGCGCGCACCCAAGTCACTTTAGCAGCAAGTTGCAGTATCAGCGCTCTTCCAGGGACCATACCTCCATTGGTATTGCAATCAATTAAGCGGTTTTCGTTTTACAGCCTCAGACTCGTTTCTTTTTGAATGACCCTTATATAATAGTCCAGAAGAAGTGCAATGAACGTAGCTGGATCAACGGACTAATGCGCAAGTAAATCACTATTGTGATGCAGGCTCCAAACCTCTCGGTCAGAATAATTAAGAAGTCTGTATCAATAAGAATATTGAGTAATTCAAGAACACACACAGACACATGAACTTACTAAGGTTTCTATTTTGTCTAGCCTACTCTTTCATCCGCAAGAAGCATAAAAATAAACGTTCATGGTCCTGAACTGTACCCTGTTTTCCGGTCCAGTTGTTCCCCGCCACTGGCAGACGCAGTTACATATAGGGATTCATTCTAAATGTTTGTGTGACCTGTGGGGTTCCCAGAGCTCTCATCACATGCCTATATCTGTCACCATAAGTTTTCATCTCCCTGTGTTTCCTCGTCTTCTCTTTCTCTCACGCCTTCTCTTACCTCATCTAGCCATGCAACCTTCGGTCTTCCTCTTCTCCTTCTTCCCGGAGGATGTTACCTAAAGATCTTTTTTGGCCATCTATTATCTGCCAATCACACTGTATGTCCATACCAGTCAAGCTGCCGCTATTTTGTTCTATCTGGAATGCTTTCTTGAGTCTGGGTCGTAACCCTAATAGTTGTATTTCTTACGTGGTCTTTCCAAGATATTTTATAGGATCTTGAAGTCTCTCTCTCTCTCTCTCTCTCTCTCTCTCTCTCTCTCTCTCTCTCTCTCTCTCTCTCTCTGTTTTCAGCATGACTGAATGCAGTGGGCGATCAATATCTACAACTCTTTTTTTTCAGTGAGCTCCGAGCACTCGAATCCATAGATCGTTTTGGTCTCCACAATTCTTCTGCATGTCATCTTTCTTGCTTACGACCTTATCTTAGATCATAACAGAGGGATTAGCTACTGGATTGCTGCTTCCTCATGGGCTATTCGTTTCTTTATTTCCCAGTTACTTGCTCCGTCTTCCGTTAGGATATCACCCAGATATTCAAAATTTTTACATGTTTTGATGTGCTGGCCCTCTACTATTATATTTTGAACACTGTGCAGGTATTCAGTCTTTTGAAAACTTACTTTCAATCCCCACTTACCATAATGTTGGAATAATGTGTAGTGGCAGTCGCCGAGCCGAGAGGACGCACAGCAGAGCAGCAGCAGCACTTGTGTGATAAACCGTAAATTATTTAGTCTCTGTTTTCTGGTCACGTGCTTCTGCAAAGAAGTGAGCTGTACGTGTGTATTTTACTGTGTAGACTAGAGGTAAGAAAATTAATCGTAGTTTTTGTGGTGGCATGAGTCTTGTGAATATACTTGTGTAGAGCGGCTTCCTAGTGTAAATTTTCCGTGTAGAGAAATTCATTTCTGTTTAATAGCTTGCTGTCTCAGAGTACAGTAAATGGAAATGTCTTGTGGCTAGGGCCTCCCGTCGGGTAGACCGCTCGCCTGGTGCAAGTCTTTCGAGTTGACGCCACTTCGGTGACTTGCGTGTCGATGGGGATGAAATGATGATGATACGGACAACACAACACCCAGTCCCTGTGCGGATAAAACCTCCGACCCAGCCGGGAATCGAACCTGGGCCGTTAGGCATGACGGTCCGTCGGGCTGACCACTCAGCTTCCAGGGACGGACTCAGTGAGAAATCTACACACCAACTTTTAGTGTTACTTGATTCTCCTTTGGTACATTTTCAAACTCAGAAGCGCCATTTGATACCTTATATCTGTTTTATACACAGTACGATATAGCTAGGGACTGCGTTTGTTGTGAACGGACACAAGGAGAGTTGGCTGCCGTCCGTAAACAGCTGGAAGCTGCGTTGGCTATCGTGGAAATACTTCTAGCTAATTCTCGAAGGTGTGGTGATGTGAACGGTTCTAGGCGCTTCAGTCTGGAACCGCGCGACCGCTACGGTCGCAGGTTCGAATCCTGCCTCAGTCATGGATGTGTGTGATGTCCTTAGGTTAGTTAGGTTTTAGTTGTTCTAAGTTCTAGGAGACTGATGACCTAAGATGTTCAGTCCCATAGTGCTCAGAGCCAATTGAACCATTTTGGAATCACGAAGCAGGTGAAGCTAAGGAATTCTGCTAACTGGGCAGCAAAATAACCCATGACGAACGGAGTAAGGTAGACACAAAAAGTTGGCTACCACTAGCAAAATGAGTATACCTGGCCAAGAGAATTCTGCTGGTATCAAACATAGGCCTTAATTTAACTAAGTTTCTGAGAATGTACGTTTGGAACACAGCATTGTATGGTAGTGAAACATGGGCTGTGGGAAAACCCGAACAGAAGAGAATCGAAGAATTTCAGGTATGGTGCTCCCGAATAGCGTTGAAAATTAGGTGAACTGATTAGTTAAGAAATGAGTAGGTTCTCCGCAGGATTGACGAGAAAAGGAATATATGGAAAACACTGACTAGAAGGATTTACAACATGATATGACGTTTATAAAGACGTCAGGGATAACTTGCATGATACTAGATGGAGCTAGGATAAATTCATATAGTATTAACCAATGGTACATTTTTATAGTGTACCCCATGCCAGAGGCATGTCTATAATCCAGCACAGCTATGGAAACATATGATTACCATAGATTTCCATGTGCTTTATGGACAAATCATTAAAATTGTAGGGCGACAGAGCATAGTTTATAACCTTTTCACAGTCCTGAATGCCTGGAAGGTGTATTTCTACACGGGTCAACACATTCATGTGTTCTTATTAGCCCAGTGGTGCTACATACATGTTTTATACTCAAAGAACTGTTACAACACTCTCGTGACCGTTTGACTCTATGGGGAGCAGATTCTTGTATATTTTACACTTTTGTACGTACTTCAAGTTTGTGATCTAGTGGCCTGGTATAGGAAACGAGAGAGGTGATGGACAAAATGGGGAGCCGGCCGGACTGGCCGAGTGGTTCTAGGCGCTACAGTCTGGAACCGCGTGACCGCTCCGGTCGCAGGTTTGAATCCTGCCTCGGGCACGGATGTGTGTGATGTCCTTAGGTTAGTTAGGTTTAAGTAGTTCTATGTTCTAGGAGACTGATGACCTCCGATGTTAAGTCCCATAGTGCTTAGAGCCATTTGAATCCCCTGGTGACCCGGACGTCGCTGCCGCTTCTGCTAAGCAACATCTGACCGGTCCGTCCACACTCCAGACTGGGTGGCAGACAGTGGTGGGTTCGTGTGTTACTGGGCGAAAGGCGAAAGGTGGAGCAGGCCGTGCTGCTGGCTCCCTACGCCTAGCAACAGATACGAGGTCCTCCCCAGTGTTGATGATAACTCTGAGCCAGCACGGGATGACTCTCCTGTTGGACCAGCGGTCGATTTCCGTGCCCAGTCCGGGCAAGTACAGAGGTTGGGTATGCTAGTCATTGGGAGCTCCAATGTTAGGCGCATGATGGAACCCCTCAGGGAAGTACCAGGCAAGGTCCATTCCGTATGTTTGCCAGGAGGTCTCATCCGTGATGTGGAGGAGGCCCTGCCGGCTGCTATCGAAAGCACTGGGTGCAACCTGCTGCATGTAGTAGCACATGTTGGCACGAATGACACCTGCTGCTTGGGTACTGAGACCATCCTCGGTGGAGGGCTGATTTGGTGAAGACAACTGGGAACGTACGCGGGGTGCAGGCTAAGCAGTCTTTTTTTTAAGCATCGTACCCGGGATTGATCGCGGACCTCTGATTTGGAGCTGAGTGGAAGGCCTAATCCACAAGCTCAAACGGCTTTGCGACGGTATCGGATGCGAATTTCTCGATCTCCGCTATCGGGTGCAGAATTGTAGGGTTACCCTTAGTAGGTCAGACATGCACTACATGCAGGAAGTGGCTACTAGGATAGAAGGGTACGTGTGGCGTACAAATTGGTTTTTTTTAGGTTAGAGCGCCCCTCCCTTGGGAGCAAAGACAATTTGCCTGTTAAATCAGCCACAACGATCTCACAGAATCATGGACCTCGCAGATCAGAGATTGAAAATATTAATATGATTTTAGTAAATTGCAGGTGCATCCAAGGAAAGGTCCCAGAATTAGTATCGCTTACTGAAGGTTATAATGCACAGATAGGATTCCGTTGTCATTGACGTCTGGCTTCGACCAGCTTTCTGTTCCAAATACTAAGTTCAGCCTGGAATGTTTATCGTAAGGATAGGTTAGTCGCCAATGGTGGTAGCGTCTTTATTGCCGTAAAAAATTCAATAAAACCTAGCGAGGTTATCGCGGATTCCGAATATGAATTAACCTGGGTGAAACTATCAAAGAACGGCCAAAAATGGTGATCGTATATTTTTATAGACCACCTGGCTCAGGATCTGTAGTTTTAGAGCACTTCAGACAGAACTTGCAGAATATCATTAGTAATTTTCCTGATCATGCCATTGTAGTAGGGGGTGACTTCAACTTGCCAGGTATAGATTGGGAGTGTTATACCATCAAAACTGGTGCCAGAGACAGGTAACCTTGGGGCATTGTTCTGGATGTCTTGTCTGAAAATTACCTTGAGCAGATAGTTAGAGAACCAACTCGTGAAGGTAACGTCTTAGATTTCCTGGCAGGAAACAAACCTGAACTTATCGACTCAGTTAACGTAGAGGAAGGTAATCAGTGATCATAAGGTTGTGGCAGCATCTATGACGACGGGTCTTACAAGGAATGTTAAGATACGTAGGAAGATATATTTGCTCAGCAAGACTGACAGGACACAAATTTCAGAGTATCTCAGCAGTCAGCATCAAATATTCGGTGATGCGGACGCAGATGTGGAGAATAAATCGAAAAAATTCAAAGGCATCGTTCAATATGTCCTAGACAAGTATGTTCCGAGTAAGGTTTTAAGGGATGGGAAAGACCCACCATTATTTAATATCCGTGTTAGAAAATCACTAAATAAACAAAGAGCACTTCATCTGAGATTCAAGAGAAGTAAAACCCTAGCTTACAAACAAAAGCTGAACGAAGCGAAAATGAGAGTAAGGAGAGCAATGAAGAAGCGTGCAATGATTTTGAAAGTAAGAAGTTGTCAACCGACCTGAGTAAAACCCATAAGAGATTTTGGTTATATGTAGAATCAGTACGTGGGTCGAAATCAGCTATTCATTCTCTCAGCGGCATCACCGGAACGGAAGCTAACAGATAGAAGGCCGAAATACTAAATTTGGTTTTCTGAAGTTGTTTCAGCACGGAAGATCATAATACTGTCCCTCTTTTAAATCATCGTGCGAACGTCGAAATGGCAGATATTGAGATAACTGACTGCGGAACTGAAAAGCAGCTACACTCTCTTAGTAGTGGAAAGGCTTCAGGACCAGATGAGATACCTATAAGGTTCTATAAAGATAATGCAAAAGAACTTGCTCCCTTTCCAGCAGTAATTTATCGTAGATCGCTTGAGCAACGAAAGGTACCCAACGACTGGAAAAAACGCAGATCATTCCCGATTTTAAGAAAGGCGGTAAGACAGATCCACATAATTATAGATCTATATCGTTGACGTCAATCTGTTGTAGAATTATGAAACATGTTTTATGCTCAATAATTATAATGTTCTTGGAAAAATTACATCTCCTCTATAAAAATCAGCATGGATTCCGCAAACAGAGACCCTCGCTCTGTTCCTCCAACAGATCCACAGCGCAGTGGACAAATGTGCCCAGGCTGATGCCGTGTTCCTTGATTTCAGTGAGGCATTTGACACCGTCCCGCATTGCCGTATAATGAAAAAAATACGAGCTTACGGAGTTTCGGCGCAGACCTGCGATTGGATTCCAGACTTTCTTGCAGATAGAACTCAAGACGTCGCTCTTAACAGAATTACATCTACAGATGTAAGGGTAATATCCGGAGTACCACATGGAAGTATGACAGCACCGTTGATGTTTACAATAAATATAAATGACCAAGTAGAAAGCGTCGGATGCTCTTCAAGGCTATTCGCAGATGATGCAGTTGTTTATACCAAAGTAGCAACGACAGAAGATAGTAAGAATTTGCAGAACGACCTGCAGAGAATTAATGAATCGTGCAGACTCTGGCAGTTGAACCTGAACGTAAATAAATGTAACATATTGCGCATACAAAGGAAAAGAAATCCATTTCTGTACAGCTACACTATTGATGACAAACAGCTGGAGATAGCGCCTGCCGTAAAATTCTATGCGCAACTATCCAGAGCGACCTTAAGTGGAATGACCATATCAAACAGATAGTGGGAAAAGCAGACACCAGACTCAGATTCATCGGAAGAATCTTAAGGAAATGTGGCTTATAAGGCGCTTGTTCGGCCGATTCTTGAGTATTGTTCATCTATTTGGGATCCCTATCAGGTAGGGCTGATAGAGAAGATCCAACGAAGAGCGGCGCGTTTCTTCACGGGGTCGTTTAGCTGGTGAGAGAGCGTTACGGAAATGCTAAACAAACTCCACTGGCAGACGTAAGAAGACAGGTGTTGTGCATCACCGAGAGATTTACTACTGAAATTTCGGGGCAGCACTTTTCAGGAGTAGTCAGATAACATATTACTTCCCCCCACATACATCTCGCATATGGACTACGAGGAGAAAATTCGACAAATTAGAGCCAATACAGAGGCCTACCGACAATTATTCTTCCCACGCACTATTCGCGAATGGAACAGGGTTGGAGGGATCAGATAGTGGTACCGAAAGTACCCTACGTCACACACCATTAGGTGGCTTGCGGAGTATGATGTAGATAAATTTTCTTAGCATAAAGCAGATATCACCCTCTTCACTGGCTACCACTACCTAATTATCCGTGAAGAGCAAGGTCTACAGACTTTGATCCTCTTTCTGTGAATGCCCATTCCTCCACATTTGCCGCTCCACAAGTCCAAAGCTTTCCCGATGGATATTTTAAACAGTGTAGGAGACAAGCAGTATTCCTGTGTTAATTCTCCTGTAATTTTGGGAGGCTATAACACAATTTTATTTCCCACCCTGATTACACACACTGCAGATTTGTATCGTTTGCATATACTTCTGTCTTTTCAAGCTCGCTCCCACTCAGGACTTCAAACAGTTTATTCAGCGGCATTGTGTCATACTCCTTCTCCATCTCTATGAACTATAAACATTCCTACCACCTTCTCTTTGGAACTAGCTGTCTTAAAGTAATAACAGCGTTAAAAGACCTCCTCTTTCGGAATCCTCTTTGCTCTTCAACGTCCGTCAACACCCCCTCTATCCTGCCTCTTAGGGCATGATCATACAATCTGCCAACAGAGCCTGTAATACTGACTCCACGATAATTTCCACACATCTTCCTACTACCTTCCTTATAAGATAAACTTATATATACCAAGTTCCATTTTTTAATTATTTATTTATCCTCAGTCAATCAAGGGTCATCTCCAAATAATACAGGTTTTTCCAAGATAACACAGTGTCAATCAGTAGGCCAAAATATAACGCACGGAATACATAACAAAATTTAAGAGGATGGAACAGGTAGCATAAGGGAATACGACATGTGGGCACTCCTTTTCGAACTAACATTCATGCATTAAACAACTTTGTCAAACATTCCCATAACACAATTAGCCTATACTTCACTAATTCTATTGGTATGTTTCCCAGTCCAGGATATTTTCCATGTCTTTCGCAAATCCTCCAATTTCTGCTGTTGTTATTAGGTCCACATCTCGCACAGATAATTCATTCACGTAAACGAGTTCTGTTTCCGTAAACCCTGTTCTCTTCCGTAAGCTGTGTCTAGAAATGATTTAGTAATTTTGGATTTGGTGCAGTGGAGGAGAGATTGCACTACGGCAATGCAATATTTTCTGACATTTTATGTGAGCACCACTTCACGTATGGGGTCTCGACAGGGCAACTCAGTCGGTTGCTCTGTCGTTTTCCCGTATCTTGCCCTCAAGGGCCGACGACTTTACTGTCTTCGACGCAGAATTATGTGCGATCTTGCTTGTGTACTGGAGCAGATGAGACGTGCTTCCAGTGCTAAATTTCATGTCTATTCCCACTCTCCGAGTGCCGTTCACTTTCTTCAACGTTTGTACCCAGCAGATAAAGCAGTCCAGAATATCCAGGATGCCCTCCTCCAACTACAACGACTAGGGAAGGAGGTATCTTTCTGCTGGGTACCGGGGCACATGGGTATTGTGGGGAACGAAAGGGTGGATTCAGCAGCTGAGGAGGCACGTCGTGCTGTTTCAGTTTGACATCCCCCCGCATGCTATAGCCTCGCTGTTGAGCTCCAGAGTCTCGTGTCGCTGAGAGGATAGTGGCTGGAAGTGACAGACGGTAAGCTCCGTCCAGTAAAGCCCACAATGAGGCCGTGGTGTACTTCCTTCCAGCCACGTCGACGCAACATGGACCTCCTTCCTCGTCTTCGCATAGGCCACAGCCGTATGACGTATGGCTTCTTGCTCCGGAAAGAGGATCATCCGATGTGTGGTGTTTGTGGCGTGCAGATCACTGTGCACTACATTTTATTGGACTGTGATTTATTTTCCCCTCAGCGGGCCGCGGCTAATTCGCCAACGGATCTGAGCTCTATTTTGAGTAACTTTCAAACGAATGTGGTTCGAGTTTTAAAGTTTTGTGAATTATCCAACATTTTTCCCAAGATTTTACGGAGATGGTTTTAATGTGTTAACAGGGTGACTGGCTCGCTGTCAGTAGTTAGCCATTGACATCTGCCTGTGCCTTTCTTTTACCTCCGTTGTTCTTTTACTTGTATTTTAAGCTCATGTATAGCTACTTTTACTCTTTCTCCCTTCTTTAGCTACTCAACTGCTGTGGTCATCAATCCCCTAGAACTTAGAACTACTTAAACCTAACTAACCTAAGGACATCACACACATCCATGCCCGAGGCAGGATTCGAACCTGCGACCGTAGCAGTCGCACGGTTCCGGACTGCGCGCCTAGATCAGGTACCTTTTCCTACATCTCCTTTCCCACATATCAATTTCCTACTAATAATTTCTTTTTTAAACTCCCTGTTTATTTCAACATAATTATTTATCTTCTCCGTGTCTCTGATCCTCGGCCAACTATCACACAATTTCTTGTTCACTTTTATCTTTTTCTCTACATTCTCCGCACATCATTCTGGACTTTGTTTTCTTTCTTCGCTTTGTTGACCCAGCGCTTCACATGCTGCTTCAGGAATGCATCTTTTGATATGCTGTTATTTACTTCATTCTACACCTACAGTGCATATGAATACTCTGATGAGTCGAAACATTATGACCACCTGCTTAATAGACTGGTGGTCCAACTTTGGGACGCAATGAAGCATAGATTCTACTTTGCATGGAGTCGAAAAGTCATTAGTATGTTTCCAGAGGTATGTACACCCGACGATTACGCACAGGTTACGCAGTTCTCGTAAATTGCGGGCCAGAAGAGATAGGTGGCGCGTTGCTGGGCCAGACAGCATCGCAGATGTGTTCCATAGGGTTCCGATCAGGCTAATTTGGCGCTCAACGAATCACCCAATTCCCATTGATGCTCACGACAGCAGTAGGAGAACAACTGAACAGGTTTGCCGTTTCCTAGTTGTTCGTTCATATATACCAGACCGTAACAAAAAGCCGTTTGTAATAGTTCTTTTAGGTCAGTGGGTTTCTACTTTTGCATGCCGTATTATCTCTGGAATGACTCTCCATAAGTCTCTGCAAAGCCATCATGCGCCATTCAGTTTCGCGGTGAGTAGTGATCAAAGGCTTTGGATCATCAGTGTATTGTTTATACTCCGCAAGCCACTCTAAAGTGAATGACGAAGGGTACATCGTAGCAATGTTATCGATGTCCTGACCTTTTCCTATATGCCTCTGTACTTGCCTAAAGTTCTCCTGTCTCAGTGGAACCGATCGTGGTAAATATTTCGATATAATCATCACTGTGGCTTTTGATACTGCACTACCGCAGTGCCCCCCCCCCCCCCCCCCTGCGGTTTCGGGGGTAAGAATAGGCCCGCGGTATTCCTGCCTGTCGTAGGAGGGAGTCTCAAACGTTTCGGCCTTAATGTAGTGGTCCCCCTTGGGGTTTGACCTCCATTTTTCAAAATTCTACAGAAGTACGAGCCTTTTGGGGAAGGACGCCTTACGTGGTGTATCACTGGTCCTCAGTGCACTAAGACCTTGCCACTCAGCATTCTAATGGCGTTGTAACCGCACCCACTATTCCTCAAATTGGGCCTAAACGCCTGATGGGTTGCACAAGTTACGCCCATAGTGCGTCCCCATCTGCACCTACGATCATGATGGACTTTCCATGGCACCCGAAATCCAGCACGGTAGCCAGCCCGTTGTGGTGGGGTCGTCACGTACCCTCTAGGTTGTAGCCCCCTGACAACACAGGGATCGTACTGCCGATACCTGAGCTGTACCCTCCCCACGTCGGCCAAGGAGTAGATGCCCGTTTCCTTGGGGCATCAGGACTCCCGGCAACGGTCATCCTGCCAGGTGGCCCTTGCTGAGGCTGGGTGGCGCCCCTGGGGAGAGACCCTGGTTGGAGTGGGTGGTATCGGGGCGGACGTTTCGCAGATGAAACGTCAACATGTATCAGGTCGATCTGCGGCCGAGTCTTTTAAAAAGAAAGGTACTGTCTCTGGTTCTGGTTCTCCTGCCCTTTCCCCCTTGGCCACTCCCTGGGAGGAAGGACAGGCCCGCTGGCTTGGGGTGAAGTACTTCCCTCGCTATTTACTCTGTTCTCGGACCGATGGGGGGACGTTCGCCACCTCAAAGACCATGTTCTTTGTCCAGCATATCGAGGACATCTTCAGGGAAATCGAGGCTCTCAGTAAAATGCGTTCGGGGTCTGTTCTTATAAAGACCACCTCCGCCACACAGTCGGGACCTCCTGCTGCAATCTGATGAAGAGCTCAGGGCCAACCTGGAGCGCCAAGGCGTGCATTTCGTCCGGCGAGTCCAGCGCGGCCCCAAAGACCGTCGCATCGACACCGGGTCCTTTATTCTCGCCATCGAGGGGGACATTCTCCCGGAGAGGGGTAAAGGTGATGTGCTACCGGTGCGACGTGCGACCTTACGTCCTGCCTCCTATGCGCTGCTTTCGGTGTTTGTGCTTTGGGCACATGTCGTCACAGTGTGAGGCTGAGCCCCTTTGTGGCGATTGTGGACGTCCTCTTCGTGAGGAACATACATGCACCCCACCACCTCGGTGCATCAATTGTCCTGGCCTCCACTCGCCTAGATCTTTAGACTGCCTCGCGTATCAGAAGGAGAAGAAGATTCAGGAAATAAAAACTTTGGACCGTCTCTCTTATTCTGAGGCCAGGAAGAAGTATAACCGCCTCCATCCTGTGACGTTGACGACTTCGTTTGCCTCAGTCGTGTCCACTCCTTCCACAGTATCCTCACCCCTATCCTGCCCCCCCTCCACCTCCTCACCCCATTCGGGGTCTATGCTTCCGCCTCCCAAATCCCTCCCTTCCAAATCCTCCTCCCTCGCGGCCCCTGACTCCTCTGCCCCAGGGGCCACCCTTCCTCCTCCTCCTCCCCCTCCGCCGCCTGAGAAGCGATCCTCTTCTCAGGCGTCCATCGGGGAAACATTCCGGACCCCGGCTTCCGAGATCCGGCGTTCCAAAACGGACCCCGCGCGTGAGGACCTTCTTCGGGTCCAGCCCACCATCCCCATGCCTCATCGGACTTCCAAGAAGGCCTCCAAGAAGACGTCTTTATCCCTCTCTCCACCCTGGCGCGTTTCGTCTGACGCTTCATCCGTGAGTCGCTGCTCCCAGCCGTCCTCAGTTTTGCCGGGACGCTCTGCTGCCAGGCGCTCAACTGGCCTGTCGTCGGCGAATGATGCTGTCCCTCCTACGCAACCCAGGAATGCGGCCGCAGCTGGCGACGACGATGGAACAGGATCCACCTCCCGCCGGTTGTAGCGTTGTTCCCTCGAAACCTGGCCCTCTGCGGCCGTCGAGGTGACCAGCTCTTCACCCGTTTCGTTCCCCCTTTTTTCTGACTAGCGATGGCTTTGTTACATTGGAACATAAGAGGTATTCGATCTAACTGCTCCTCCGCCTGCACTGTCCGCTCGTCCTTGGTCTCCAGGAAACCAAGTTACGCCCAACTGACCATATTGCTTTTACCCACTATACCTCGGAGCGGTCTGACCTCGCCCCTGTGGACGGTATTCCAGCTCATGGTGGGGTCGTGTTGTTCGTTCGGGACGATGTCTATTACCATCCCATCCCATTGACCACCCCACTCCAAGCAATAGCTGTCCGTATTACTCTTTCCGCCTTTACTTTTTCTGTTTGTACTGTCTACACTCCATCGTCGTCCGCAGTTACCCGGGCTGACATGATGCACCTGACTGTTCAGCTTCCTCCGCCGTTTTTATTGTTTGGCGACTTCAATGCCCATCATTCCCTTTGGCTCTCTCCTGCATCCTGTCAGAGAGGCTCCCTCTTGGCGGATGTCTTCAACCATCTCAATCTTGTCTGCCTCAATACTGGCGCCCCGACTTCCCCCTCGGACTCTACTCATACCTACTCCCACTTGGACCTCTCGATCTGTTCTACCACTCTTGCCCGTCGGTTCGAGTGGTATGTCCTTTCTGACACCTATTCGAGCGACCATTTCCCCTGTGTCGTTCGTCTCCTTCACCACACCCCATCCCCACGTCCTTCGAGCTGGAACATACCGAAAGCTGAATGGAGACATTACTCTTCCCTGGCGACCTTTCCGGACCACGATTTTCTCAGTTGTGACAGTCAGGTCGAATACCTCACGGCTGTTATCATCAATGCTGCCGAACGTTCCATTCCTCGTACTACCTCTTCTTCACGTCGCGTTTCCGTCCACTGGTGGAATGAGGCTTGTAGAGACGCTATCCGTGCTCGACGACATGCTTTACGCACCTTTCGCCGCCATCCTACGTTGGCGAATTTTATTGGATACAAACGACTCCGAGCGCAATGCCGTAGAGTCATCAAAGACAGCAAAAAAGCTTGTTGGGCCTCTTTCACCAGCTCCTTTAACAGTTTTACTCCCTCTTCTGTTGTCTGGGGTGGCCTGCCCCGGCTGTCGGACATTAAGGCCCACTCCTCGGTACCTGGCCTAACTTCAGGTAATGAGGTACTTGTTGATCCTGTGGATGTCTCCAACGCCTTCGGCCGCTTTTTCGCGGAGGTTTCAAGCTCCGCCCATTACCACCCTGCCTTCCTTCCCAGGAAAGAGGCAGAAGAGGCTCGGCGACCTTCCTTCCACTCGCTGAATCTGGAAAATTATAATTCCCCCTTTACTATGCGGGAACTCGAACGTGCACTTGCACTGTCCCGGTCCTCTGCTCTGGGGCCAGATGCCATTCACGTTCAGATGCTGACACACCTTTCTCCAGCAGGCAAAAGCTTTCTACTTCGTACCTACAGTCGCGTCTGGACCGAAGGTCAAGTCCCCATGCGTTGGCGTGACGCCGTCGTTGTTCCTATACCCAAACCCGGGAAGGATAGACACCTTCCTTCTAGTTACCGCCCCATTTCTCTTACAAGCTGTGTCTGTAAGATGATGGATCGCATGGTTAACGCTCGGTTAGTTTGGATTCTTGAACCTCGACGGCTACTTACCAATGTTCAATGCGGCTTTCGTCGCCGCCGCTCCGCTGTTGGCCAACTTGTGACCTTGTCGCCATTCATCATGACCAACTTTTTGCGAAAGCGCCAAACGGTAGCCGTGTTCTTCGATTTGGAGAAGGCTTATGATACCTGTTGGAGAGGAGGTATCCTCCGCACTATGCACAGGTGGGGTCTCCGCGGTCGCCTGCCCCTTTTTATTGATTCCTTTTTAACAGATCGAAAGTTTAGGGTACGTGTGGGTTCCGTACTGTCCGACGCCTTCCTCCAGGAGAACGGAGTGCCTCAGGGCTCTGTCTTAAGCGTAGCCCTTTTTGCCATAGCGATCAATCCAATTATGGATTGCATTCCACCTAATGTCTCAGGCTCTCTTTTTGTCGATGACTTCGCGATCTACTGCAGTGCCAAGAGAACATGCCTCCTGGAGCGCTGCCTTCAGCGTTGTCTTGACAGCCTATACTCATGGAGTGTGGCTAATGGCTTCCGGTTCTCTGAAGAGAAGACGGTTTGCGTCAACTTTTGGCGATATAAAGCGTTCCTTCCGCCATCCTTACATCTCGGTCCCGTTGTTCTCCCATTCGTGGAAACAACTAAGTTTCTAGGGCTCACGCTGGACAGGAAACTTTGTTGGTCTCCGCACGTCTCTTATTTGGCTGCCCGTTCTACACATTCCCTTAATGTCCTCAGAGTTCTTAGTGGTTCATCTTGGGGAGCGGATCGCACTGTCCTGCTTCGCTTGTATCGGTCCATAGTCCGATCAACGCTGGATTATGGGAGCCTGGTCTACTCGTCTGCTCGGCCATCCCTCTTACGCCGTCTCAACTCCATCCACCATCATGGATTACGTCTTGCGACCGGAGCATTCTACACTAGTCCCGTCGAGAGTCTTTATGCTGAAGCTGCCGAATTACCATTGACCTTATCGGCGCGACGTACTGCTTTGTCGGTATGCCTGCCGGCTGTTGTCAATGCCCGACCACCCCTCTTATCAGTCCTTCTTCGCCGATTCTCTCCACCGTCAGTATGGGTTGTACGTGTCTGCCCTGCTGCCCCCTGGAGTCCGCTTTCGTCGCCTGCTTCGACAATTGGATTTTGCCCTCCCTACCACCTTCAGAGAGGGTGAGAGCCCGACACCACCTTGGCTCCAGGCTCCGGTTCATATTCATCTCGACCTCAGCTCGCTCCCGAAGGAGGGTACTCCGGCTGCAGTGTACTGCTCACGGTTTGTCGAACTTCGTGCGCGACATGCCAGTCACACCTTTATTTACACTGATGGCTCCAAAACTGACGATGGTGTCGGCTGTGCCTTTGTCGTCGGGGCCGTCACCTTTAAATACCGGCTCCTCGACCAGTGTTCCAGCTTTACGGCCGAGCTTTTTGCTCTCCATCAGGCCGTTCAGTATGCCCGCCGCCAAGGCCATTCATCGTATGTACTATGCTCTGATTCACTCAGTGCTCTTCAGAGCCTTGGAGCTCCAAATCCGGTCCAGCCCTTGGTGCAACGAATCCAGCAGTCCCTCCATTCTTTTGCTGATGATGGCTCTCCTGTCAGCTTTCTGTGGGTTCCAGGCCATGTAGGAGTGCCTGGGAATGAGGCTGCTGATGCTGCAGCCAAGGCTGCAATCCTCCTTCCTCGGCCAGCCTCCCATTGTGTCCCGTCATCTGACATTAGTGGGGTTGTTTGTAAGAGGCTTGTGTCATTGTGGTGAGATACTTGGTCATCACTTCAAGGAAACAAGCTCCGGGCCGTAAAACCGTTGGACAACCTCCTCCCGACCATATCGGTGAGAAGAGGTCCTTCTGACCAGGTTGCGGATTGGGCATTTCCGGTTTAGCCACTGCTACCTGCTCTCCGGTGACCCAGCCCCGCAGTGCCCTTGTGGTCATGCATTGACAGTGCGCCATGTTTTATTGTCGTGTCCCCGTTTTAGTCAATCTCGTGTTGTCCTGTCTCTGCCATCTACTTTACAGTATATTTTAGCTGATGACGCTCGAGCAGCTGCTCGTGTTCTTCGTTTTATTACTTTGACTGGCTTGTCCAAAGACATCTAACTCTTTCACTTATTTTATCTGCATCTTTGTAAGAACTTTCAGGTGTTCCCCCCCCCCCCCCCTTGCGTTTTACTAGATTCTATGTGCTCCTATAATTGTGACTGGGCGCTAATGACCTCAGCAGTTCAGCGCCCTTAAACCCCAAACAAACAAACAAACAAACAAAAAAACACTACCTCAGTGCGGGTGAACCGAAATACATTGATGTACAAAATTTAAGGACAGAAGAAAATTTCACATGGTGTGTCACTGCCAACTAACATAGCTCTATGAAACTTGGACCATACATAGTGTAAGCTTTCTATAAAAAAATTATCCGTATGTGTGAGTACTGAATATTTTGTTTTCCAAAACATTAACGGTGTACTTCAGATATCATGTTCAACTACTGAACAATACTGACTATTGGTGCCTTGTGTTGCGCAAGTGAACAGTGTCGTGAAACAAAACCTTAAACTTAATAAAATACAGAATTTGAGATAGTGAAAATGAAGCTAATTAACTGCGAAAAGAATTGTATGCTCAATGAAAACTATATAACTGAAACTTAGTACCGACATGCATTATGAAAGTTGCAATGTTTGACTTGGACTAACGACAGAAGTGAATTACTGCTCTACTAAGGAAGACATAACTGTATGAAATTACCAACACTGTTCACTGAGAATTAATCTGCTTGCTTAGCGCAACACCTGATAATTCTGACTACGTACTGTTTCCGCCGGCCGCAGTGGCTGTGCGGTTCTAGGCGCTGCAATCCGGAACCGCGCGACCGCTATGGTCGCATGTTCGAATCCTGCCTCGGGCATGGATGTGTGTGTTGTCCTTAGGTCATCAGTCCCCTAGAACTTAGAACTACTTAAACCTAACTAATCTAAGATGTTAAGTCCCATAGTGCTCAGAGCCATTTGAACCAACGTAGTGTTTCCTCATAAGAATGCAAAGTGAGATGTGTCCTGAAATAAAAGCGACTTACCTCTTGCTCACCATGCTATTTTGTGTCTGATTTACTGACGTTCTCGAAACCAGATGCCAGTGAAAAAATAATCTACCCAACTTCTTTTCTTTTCCCCAGAAACAATGTATTGCTGCGTGTGGCGTAAGGTGCAATGCACACACAACAAAATATTCAAAACTTTACTAAAGAGATGAATGCGGGTATTATTTTAAAGAGAATAGTTATTGAAAAATTAAACTCTGATTATTAAGAAAAAAGACTGTTCAACATAAGAAGACTTTAACAACTTTGAAATTCTCTGATTACAAAAATTACAGACATCTCAATCAGTTACGGAATTTGTGACATAATGAAAACATAGATAGAATTAACTCTAATCATAAATATTATTAGTTATCTGAGAGACAAAGAATTCTTTCAGTTAATATTTCTGACAAACAAACATTCATGCGCATGCATAGGTTACCTTTGAAAATTTCTCCAAAATTCTTCTCCGTTAACACAGAGAATGAAATAGCTTTATAAACAAATTTTCATCCCCATAATAAAGTATTCCAGATACTTTCTCCCAGATTCACAAATAACAGATACCGTTTCCTGAAAAACTCAACTATGCCTCAAATAAGAATGCCTCAGCGCTGCACAATTTACTGACTAGCAAGAGAAGCACAGATGACTCTGTGTTTACACAGTCAAGGATCTTATTCACTGCTCGTACAGTGCGATCATTCATCTTTGTCCCAGTACAGTAAAGGCGAATTATTTAGAAGATCAGAAAACAAATGCAAAGTTTACAATAGAAAGAACTGCTAAAGTATAGTAAAGAAGGAAACAGAAAAAATACGCCATGAGACTAACAAAAATGACACTTTTATTCAAAGACAATAATTACATTGTCTCCGCGATTTGTGATGGGCCGCTGGATATTACGAAAGGTGGGACATGGATCTTAATAGGGGGTGTGATCACCATGAACGATAACGCATGCTCTGCCACGAACTCCCATGCTGGTCACAATGTTGGTGAGGAGTTCTTGTTGTACCGCGGTTTACAAGTAGTGGATGATCATTGATACTTGTAGGCTTGCTGCAAATCCCACACGTGCTCGGTGGGATTTAAGTCGCGGGACCTGCAGGCCAGTTGATTTGACGAGTATCCTCTCGTTCCAAGACTTGCTCCATCTGCACACATCGTTGCGGTCGCGCAATGTCATCCATAAAAATGAAGTCGGGAACGAATGCATCCCTGTAAGGACACACCTGAGGAAGGAGTACAGTGTCACAATAGCGTTGACTGACGAGTGTAGCGTTCTCAGAGATTCGAAAATCAGCACGATCGTTCAAAATTAAGCCTCCCCACACCATAACATCTTGACCACCAAAAGATCATGTTCGACAATACTACACGCTGTGTTGCTCGTTGCCACCTTTCGCCATGGCGGAGCATGCATTGTTTTTAAGCATCATCCTTTTGGTGGTGCAGGTATTATGGTGTAGGGAGGCATAATGTTAATGGGCGTACTGACTTACAAATCTTCGAACACGGTAAACTCAGCACTCAACGTTATTGTGACACTGTATTCCTTCTCCATGTGCGTCTTTTCTGCGGTACTTTCGACCCTGACTTCACTTTTTATGGATGACAATGCGCGATCGCAGTGAACGGCGCAAGTGGAGCGGCTCTTGGAACAAGATTATTCGGCGAATGGACTGGCCAGCCTATGACACCGACTTACATCCCATCGACCCGTGTAGGATGGGTTGGGGAGACGTATTTCAGCACATCCACATGCGCCAAAGACCATCCACAGTTGTCAACCGGGCTGGTGGAGGAATAGAACGCCCTACCACAAGAATTCCTTACCAACCTCGTGGTCAGCAAGGGAACACGTTGCAGAGTATGCGTAGCCATCTGTGGTGATAACGGACCCCGTTGAGAACTATGACCTGCCTTTTGTAATGTCCTGAGGACCAGCACAAATCGTGATGATGTTGTGGTCTTCAGTCCTGAGACTGGTTTGCTGCAGCCCTTCATGCTACTCTGTCACGTGAAAGCTTCATCATCTCCCAGTACTTACCGTAACCTACATCCTTCTGAATCTGTTTAGTGTAGTCATCTCTTGGTCTCCCTCTACGATTTTTACCCTCCACGCTGCCCTCCAATGCTAAATTTGTGATCCCTTGATTCCTCAGAACATGTCCTACCAACCGGTCACTTCTTCTTGTCAAATTGTGCCACAAACTCCTCCCCAATTCTATTCAATACCTCCTCATTAGTCACGTGATCTACCCATATAATCTTCAGCATTCTTCTGTAACACCACATTTCGGAAGCTTCTATTCTCTTGTCCAGACTATTTATCTTCCATATTTCACTTCCATACATGGCCACACAAATACTTTCAGAAGAAACTTCCTGACACTTAATTCTATACTTGATGTTAGCAAATTTTTCTTCTTCAGAAACGCTTTCCTTGCCATTGCCAGTCTACATTTTATACCCTCTCTACTTCGACCATCATCAGTTATTTTGCTGCCCAAATAGCAAAACTCCTTTACTACTTTAAGTGTCTCATTTCCTAATCTAATTCCCTCAGCATCACCCGACTTCATTCGACTACATTCCATTATCCTCGTTTTGCTTTTGTTGATGTTCATCTTATATCCTCCTTTCAAGACACTGTCCATTGCATTCAACTTCTCTTCCAAGTTCTTTGCTGTCTCTGACAGAATTACAATGTCATCGGTGAACCTCAAAGTTTTTATTTCTTCTCCATGGATTTTGACACCTACTTCGAATTTTTCTTTTGTTTCCTTTACTGCTTGCTCAATATACAGATGGAATAACATCGGGGATAGGCTACAACCCTGTCTCACTCCCTTCCAAACCACTGCTTCCCTTTCATGCCCCTCTACTCTTATAACTGCCATCTTGTTTCTGTACAATGTAAATAGCCTTTCGCTCCCTGTATTTTACCCCTGCCACCTTCAGAATTTCAAAGAGTATTCCAGTCAACATTGTCAAAAGCTTTCTCTAAGTCTACAAATGCTAGAAACGTAGGTTTGTCTTTCCTCAATCTTTCTTATAAGTCGTAAGGTCAGTATTCCCTCACGTGTTCCAATATTTCTACGGGATCCAAAGTGATCTTCCCCGAGGTCGGCTTCTACCAGTTATTCCATTCGTCTGTAAAGAATTCGAGTTAGCATTTTGCAGCAGTAACTTATTAAACTGATATTTCGGTAATTTTCACATCTATCAACAACTGCATTCTTTGGGATTGGAATTATTATATTCTTCTTAAAGTCTGCGGGTATTTCGCCTATTTTATACATCTTGCTCATCAGATAGTATACTTTTGTCAGGACTGGCTCTCCCAAGCCTGTCAGTACTTCTAATGGAATGAAGTCTACTCCGGGGGCCTTATTTCGACTCAGGTCTTTCAGTGCTCTGTCAAACTCTTCACGCAGTATCGTCTCTCCTATTTCATCTTCATTTTCATCCTCTTCCATTTCCATAATATTGTCATCAAGAACATCGCCCCTGTATAGACCCTCTATATACTCCTTCCAACTTTCTACTTTCCCTTCTTTGCTTAGAACAGGGTTTCCATCTGAGCTCTTGATATTCACACAAGTGGTTCTCTTCTCTCCAAAGATCTCTTTAATTTTCCTATAGGCTGTGTCTATCTTACCCCTAGTGAGATAAGCCTCTACATCCTTGCATTTGTCCTCTAACCATCCCTGCTCAACAATTTGCACTTCTGTCGATCTCATTTTTGAGACGTTTGTATTCCTTTTTCCCTACTTCATTTACTGCATTTTAATATTTTCTCCTTTCATCAATTAAATTCAATATTTCTTCTGTTACCCAAGGATTTCTACTAGCCTCGTCTTTTTACCTACTTGATCCTCTGCTGCCTTCACTATTTCATCCCTCAGAGCTACCCATTCTTCTTCTACTGTATTTCTTTCCCCCATTCCTGTCAATTGTCCCCTTATGCTCTCCCTGAAACTCTGTACAACCTCTGGTTTAGTCAGTTTATCCAGGTCCCATCTCCTTAAATCCCCACTTTTTTGCAGTTTCTTCAGTTTTAATCTTCAGTTCATAACCAATAGATTGTGGTCAGAGTCCACATCTGCCCCTGGAAATGTCTTACAATTTACAACCTGGTTCCTAAATATCTATCTTACCATTATATAATATGTCTGATACGTTCTAGTATTTCCAGGATTCTTCCATGTATACAACCTTCTTTTATGATTCTTGAACCAAGTGTTAGCTATGATTAAGTTTTGCTGTGCACAAAATTCTACCAGACGGCTTCCTCTTTCATTTCTTACCCCCAATCCATATTCACCTACTATGTTTCCTTCTCTCCCTTTTCCTACTATCGAATTCCAGTCACCCATGACTATTAAATTTTCGTCTCCCTTCACTACATGAATAATTGCGTGATGACTTCAGTGTAATAGTTCTCTTTCAATAAAAATTTCGTTTGTGTTCTTCTCATTGCGTATTTCCTTCAGTTGCCTTTTGCACTATACTGCAGCAGATCCTTTTATGTTTTGTCCAAGTTTTAGCGACATGTTTCTCGGCAGTGCCAAGTCACGTGAAAGTTACTTTCGTGCTTAAGTTTTGCACATCAACGTATTTTAGCATACCCACATGTTTCCCTTGTTATGTGTGCATACTATTCCATTCCAATGTGCTTTAATCACCACATTCCAACTTGACATTTCTGCACTTCTTATAAAGAATCATGGAAAAACGTTGGACAACACAGCAACCTTTACAGGGGCCCACTGAAAACTTTCTCCGAATTTTTATTTTAAACTCTTAAAACTTTCCAAATAAAAGAAAGATTATTAATGTTTTACTTCTTTACTCATCTGGCCTACATATTTATTTCGCGACATGGTCACCGAGGCGACGAACACATTTCTCCCAACGAGAGGCCAGTTTGTTGATAACGTTACTATAAAACTTCCTGGCAGATTAAAACTGTGTGCCGGACCGAGACCTGAACTCTGGACCTTTGCATTCCGCGGGCAAGTGCTCTGGAGGCGAGGTACTGGCGGAAGTAAAGCTGTGAGGACGGGGCGTGAGTCGTGCTTGGGTAGCTCAGTTGGTAGAGCACTTGTCCGCGAAAATCAAAGGTCCTGAGTTCGAGTCTCGATCCGGCACACAGTTTTAATCTGCCAGGAAGTTTCATAACAGAGCACACTCCGCTGCAGAGTGAAAATCTCATTCTGGAGACGTTACTATAGAATGTCTGACTTTGTTGACGGGCCGCGCGGGATAAACCGAGCGGTCTAGGCCCCGCAGTCACGGACTGTGCGGCTGGTCCCGGCGAAGGTTCGAGTCCTCCCTCGGGTGTGTGTGTGTGTGTGTGTGTGTGTGTGTGTGTGTGTGTGTGTGTGTGTGTGTGTGTGTGTGTGTGTGTGTGTCCTTAGGATAATTTAGGTTAAGTAGTGAGTAAGCTTAGGGACTGATGACGTTAGCAGTTAAGTCCCGTAAGATTTCGCACACATTTGAACATTTTGCTGACGGAGCCACAAAATGAGCTCTACTTGCACCGCTTCAGCGCTGTCAAAGTGAAGTCCTCGAAGGTGTTTTAGAAACAGATGAACATCGGATGGGGCTAAGTCAGAATTGTGTGGAGAATGACCGATAACAGTGAATCCAAGCGTCTGATTGCGCATACGTCGCAGCGCTCATGTGTGGTCTGCCATAGTAGTGCTGAAGGAGAGCGTGCTCAGTGTACGGACGAACTCCTCATTTGCGAAACTCGAGTAAGGCACGCTATTTCTCACGCACATTGTCACGTTACCTACTTCCATGTTACTCGTTACAATTCAGAGCCGGCTAGTGGCAGAGGGCTGCAAATGTGTAAACATGAAGAATAAAGATGTAGACTGTTAATACTGCTTGTTTTATTTAAAAAGCTTTAAGAGTTTTCCCATAAAAAATTCTGAGGCATTAATTTCCAGCACGTCCTCGTACATCGAGAAATAATGACTTTGGAAGAACTGAGTGAGTTAACATACACTGTTCGCAGCAAATGTTTATGTTTCTGGAAAATAATACCTTATTTGTAACTCTTGCGAGTTTTCTGGTCATAACTTACTCGATATATATCCTTCGGCGAACTGTGCCTTTACAATGTTTGGATTCCTTAACCTCCAAAAGGAAGAGTTGGACACTCTGGTTAGTGCTTCGCAGTGTATTTATTCCCTTTTGTAAATAATCCACTGCAGTTCAAAAGGAACAGAAATGTTCAACTGTGTTTGAATTCCTAAGGGACCAAACTGCTGAGGTCATCTGTCCCTGGACTTACACACTACTTAAACTTACTCAAAGTAACTTATGCTAAGAACAACACACATACTCCCATGCCCGAGGGACGACTCGAACCTCCGGCGAAAGGTGCCGCGCGATCGGTGATTGGCGCCCCAAAACGCATGGCCACACTGCGCGGCTCAAAAGGAACAATGACGTAAATAGTTACAATAGCAGAAAAAAAGACATTCATTACTCTACATTGAGTTTGTCTTTAGCACAAAGGGGGAACAAAATGAAGCATCTAAAATTTTTACTAACTTGCCCATTGATATAAAAGGTCTGATAGACAGCAGAATAAATTTGAAATCAAACTGTAAAAGTAAAAAGTTGCTCCTTGAAAAGTTTTTATTTTGTGTAGAAAAATTTCCGGTATTGTAAGTGTTAAATGTGCTGGGTAGGAATTACTAACTCTCATCAATATATTTTAAAAAATTCTTATAAATACTCAGCATTTAGCCATATTTGAATTAATTTGCGATGTTGAGGTACCCTTTACATAACTAAGAAAGACCGTCTGTTCACAACTGCTTAGTTTAACAACTAAATGACCTTGATGGGTCCGTATTTTAAAACCATTTTTATTCGGTTTTATCCGATCCCTCTGGGATAGTTCTCTTGTCACTCTGATGTCACTAAACAGGTATACTAGCCTACCGAGTGATAAGACGCCAGATTCTGTGAGGATGTGGCTCCGCAGTGACTGCGTACGGCAACAATTACCTGTATACGAACCCTTGTCGCCGCTTCAAGCTGAGTCCGTCTCAAAGGCCGCCTTTGTTGTATCCGACAGCGGCGAATGTCGTGAACATATTTTCCTCCCTTCAACTTAAAAATCAAGTGGATACACAAACGTAGCTAATACTGAGAGAGACTATTGTCAAGCGCGTTATCTCAAAGTTACGTAAGACGTTGTGAGGGCCAAGATTGCCGATTCCGAAGTCGTCAGCGTAGCGGCTCCCACACTGGGCACGCAACGGCCATCAGAGCTGTTTTCGTTTCTGGCTGTACGATAAATCTCTGCGACACATATTGAGACGACCTTAGGAAGTAGTAATCTCTTAACTGCAACATCTTATCACGGACGTCTATCCACTTGAAATGGCGGGTAATCGACGCGTCGTTCGATGAACAGTCTCCCACAACGAGTTAGTTCTCGTATGAACTGTGAGGATCTGTCTACCGTCTCTGAAAATAGGTACACTTGCACAGCTTTGATATTCGGTATTTTCTCACTGTTTTCCTATTTAACAGATAACGCATAAAAGTTCGCTGCTCACGGATTTTTCACACTAACGGTAAACTGAATATTTTGGAATGCCACCGAACGGCAATTACTAGTGTATTGGCTATGGAGTGTCGGAAGTTTTGGGTTTCCCTACATCTGCTCTGCTGCGGAAATGTGACAGACTGCATCGCTGAGAGTCACAAATATGACAGAATAAAAGTTTCAATAAAAACGGTTTAAAAATGCGATAGTTTTGTACTTCTTTGATTCGCTGTTAACTAGTTGCAAAAGAATCCTTGTAAATGGCTTATCTACTCAGCAAAAGACTGAGCTAGCGTGTAACTTAGTATGCAGTGCCGGCTGTACTTAAAAATTTATGAAATGACCATTTCGGATACTGAGCATCAGTTTTCAAGATTCCTACAAGATGAAACCTGTAGTTACTACCATTAGGGTCCAAAGTATATAGTAACTCTACTTAATACGATATTTGATCGAAGGTATCCGAATACCCGTATGTAATTTGGAATTGGCCACTAGATGTCACGAGAGCGAACCTGTCGGTATAAAAGGAGGCGAAGAGTGATGTGTTGCCGGTAGAAAAGTAACAGCACAATGGATCGCTCAGGAGATCCCTGTGATTTCGCATGTGGACTAGTCGTTCGATGTCACATGAGTAACAGATCCATCACGAACATTTCAACCTTCTAAAGCTGCCCACATCGACTGTTGGTAACGAAATTGTGAAGTGGAAACGCGACGGAAGAACCATAACTAAACAAAGACCAGGCAAATCTCTCATGTATTGACGGACAAATGTTCAAATGTGTGGGTGAACTTCTAAAGGACCGTACTGCTGAGGCCATCGGTCCCTAGACTTACACACTGCTTAAACTAACTTATGCTAAGAACAACACAAACACCCATGCCCGCGGGAGGACGCGAACCTCCTGCGGAAGAGTCCGATTGACGGACAGTAACGGTCGGGCATTGCTGAAGGTGGCTCTAAAAATCAGCGGAATTAATCACTCGTGAGATCCAAATGGCCACCAACATTTCAGCTAGCATGATGTCTGTGAGTAGGACTTTAAAATTAATGGGATGCAATGATTGAGCATCTCCTCATGAGCCACACTTTCCTTTAGTCAGTGCTTAGCTACACTTGAGTTAGCGTAAAGAGTGACGTCACTGGACAGTCGATAACTGGAAACTAGTGATACTGAGTGATAAACCGCGCTATATCCCGTGGTCATCCGATGGGCGAATGCCTGGGGAAGTTACCTGTCATCATTTTAGTGCCAAGGTTATGTAACAGTGTTACCTTGTTTTTCATGTTATTGTGCGGACCTCTTATTTCGCGTAAGAAAACTCTAAATGTGGAAGGGTATGAATACATTTTACAACATCGTGTAGTGCGTATAGTATAGGGATATTGAATGTATCAGCGTGACCATTTACCCTGTCATAAAGCAGCATCTGCGTGGCAATGGTTTGTGGGCAATAACATTTCTGAAATGGACTTCAAAATCCGAGCGTCCAACATCACCACCTCCTCTGATTTCGACTGTTACGGAATAAGCAACCGAGGCATCTGGCTGCGGAGCAGAGAACCTGCGTTCGATTTCTAAATTCAGAATTTTTGTTCGTTTGTATTCTTTGACGTTTCGAACTTGGCAGAAGTAAAAGGGCTAGTAAGGCAAGTGAAACAATAAGGAATAATGGCAACCTAGGAAAATAAATTTCTCATATGACTTGGATTAATAAAGATTAAAACAATCCTTTACAATGGCTCTTGCACTCACTTTCTTATATATCCTCAGTTTCCTTCGAGATACAAGATGGACGGTACTTGCCAAATAAACATTCAAAGCAAATATACTCGCGGCATCTAATGAACGCAATCTCCGCGCAACTACATCGTTCCTTCCGAAGATTCAGCGTCAGATTTAGTTTGCACTTAAAAGTATTTACTTTTCGGGAATTAATTTTGATACATATCACGCTTACGACAACATCGGCTGAAAAATCGCTGCTGCAAGTTGATCATGAATTACGCAGTGAATGGTTATTACATCGTCGTAGTTGTGCAGCTCCCGCTGGCTTTGCAGAAGTAGACTGCAATTTTGAAGCCTCGACATAAAGTATTAAACATGGTGATAAAATAAATATCACATTGTTGGTCTATAAGTGGGCAGTTCGGAAGTATTACTTCTACTGTTCACACATGACTGTATTAGTTTGTTCACGTCAGGAATGCAATTGCAGACAAAACTTGTTAACGGCAACGTATAGTATCAAAACGTTCCCAAGGTATGTTTTGTAAATTGCATTTTTCAATTTCCCACGTTAGAAGCAAGTGATGCAACGATTTTGTAACGAGTTGGTTAAACTGTTGACCTCTTCTACACCCCGAGGACACACATTAATAATTAGTTTCTTTTACGCATAGGAAAACTTCAGGCAACAATTTTCCAGATGGAATATTGTGTAGTGTACGATTGGTTATTTTATGTATACTGCAACTGCGACAAGGCTTCGTTTTCTTCCCTTATGCGATAACATGCCTCAAATTCTCATCTTCGTAGCAGTCATACTCCGAACTGCTTTCATATAACTAGGCTTAAAATTTTAGTTCTTTAATAATATAAGTTTTTTGGGAAATTTGTCTACTTTGTTATTTTCTCTTATTGATTTATTTACCATGTGACCCTCCTATGCCAAGTAATTTCGATGCGGAAAAAATACAAATGAAAAATCTGAAGAATGCATCTGGTAATCAAACACAGGTTCTTTTTACCAGCCCCATGCCGTGGTCGCTATGGCAGAGATGCTTTCGTTGAACAGCGTGTAAGGGGTTCACCTCCCTGCTGGAGCAAATGTAATTTCGATGTATTGCTCACGCGCTGCCTGCGACAGAAAATATCTTTGCTGCAATAGAGTCGCAGGTCAGAGCAGTCTCAGCAGTTGTTGCAGTCGCTCACTGCTACAGTACAGTTGTAGTTTGTCGCTGGTACAGCGCAGTTCATAGCCATGTGATGTAAGGTAAATTTTATTATTTTTATTGGCATGCGTGTAGTTAAGTCACTTCTCTGAGATGTTAATATGAACTTGTTTCAATCTTTTTGTGATTTGTCAGCACCAGTTGACACAGCTTTGTAATATTCAATTTTTGATATAATGGATTGCAGATCTTTATCAATAATGTAAAAGATTTTCAGAATATAATTTTTACTTGTCAACAAAAAAAGGAAGGAATAATTTTGCCTTAAGTCATTTCCAGTCCCGATCCAGTCATTTATGTAAATTTAAATATCTCAGAAATTTTCTCAGATCATAGTCATGTGTTCTTTAGTAATCAGACGACCAGATATGCAGCTGTGTCAGTACGTAAAGTCAGTTTTTCTAGTGATTCAGATCTCAGACAAATGTTGTCCAGTATTAGTAGATTAGGCCAGCATTGCACTAAGCTGTACCATTCACGAGCAGATATATAGGCAGCGTTATCCGGCGACACCATCCTGGCAGGATATCGTGAAGTGTAACCTTCCCGTACAAAAATAATAAAAATGATAAATTATCTATATCACGAAAACTGATAAATTTTGACGCAAGCAGCGCTACGCCATGGCCCTGTGAAATCAATCTGAAAAACTGAAAAATTCTTACCTCGCGATGGTGGCGCCGGATAACACTGTCTATATATCTGCTCGTAAATGGCACAGCTTAGTGCAGCGCTGGCCTAATCTACTAATACTGGACAACATTTGTCTGAGATCTGAATCACTAGAAAAACTGACTTTACGTACTGACACAGCTGCACAGCTGGTCGTCTGATTACTAAAGAACACACAAGTATGATCTGAGAAAATTTCTGAAATATTTAGATTTAAATAAATGACTGGATCGGGTCTGGAAATGACTTAAGGCAAAATTATTATTGCCTTTTTTGTTGATTAGCAAAAATTATATTATGAAAATCTTTTACCTTATTGGTAAAGATCTGCAATCCATTATATGAAAAATTGAATATTACAAATCTGGGTCAACTGGTGCTGACGAGTAACAAAATGATTGAAACAAATTCATATTAACATCTCAGACAAGTGACTTAACTACGCGCATGCCAATAAAAATAATAAAATTTACCTTACGATACATAGCTGTGAACTGCAATGTAGCAGCGAGCGACTGCGACTGCCGAGACTGCTCTGACCTGCGACTTCTTCTTCTTCTTCTTCTTCTTCTTCTTCTTGCGTTACGGCCTCTGTAGAACCACGGGTAGCCCCTTCGTGGACTGCATTTTCCTCTTCTTCCAGGTCCTCTTCATTCTTTCTCTTCTTCTCTCCCGCTCTTCTTCAGAGATCTTCAGTTTCCGTTTCTCCTGGTGTCTCCTCTGGAGACATTCTAATCTTTTCCCGTATTCTTCTCTATCATTGATCTCCGGCATATTTGTCGGTGTATATTTGTTCCTCCAGTTTTCCTTTCCGGTGACCTTGATCCCCAATCCTAACCAGTCCTTCCGAAGTTCAACAATCCACTTGGTTCCTGTCTTTCCCCTTGTCCTCCTTGTTGTTTCCCACACTGTCTTCGTCATTCTGTCCATACTCATCCTAACTACATGCCCAGCAAACCTTGTCCTTTTGAGTCTGATTTCCCTGTGACTCTATTACAGCAAAGATATTTTCTGTCTCAGACAGCGCGTAAGCAATACGTCGAAATTACATTTGCTCCACCAAGGTGGTGAACCCCTTACAAGCGTTTACCTTATGAGTACATAAGCGTACCAAGAAAGTTTCTTTGTTCGATTTCTGGGAAAGTATACGTTTGCGGACCCCTTTTATGAAGAATAAATATGCTCCGTTTTCAGTTATCTATCTCATCATATCACTGTTCCTGTGCACTGTATAACTGAGGTGTCTGAGTAGTGATAATACGTGATTTACGTAAAAAGTGAAGATAACGATAACATTAAATCCCCAACACACAAGTGTGTCGACGTGAAACAGGGTGTTTAGAAGTCTTTGCATTAAACTTTCTAGAGTAATAGATCACGTCATAGGGAACAACGTTTTTTGGAGACAAGGTGTTCGCTGACGCTTTCCGGCGACGATACGCGTCTTTTTACTGAATTAGTTACCCCTAGGACGAAGATATTTCACCGAACTAGCGTGGTCTACTTACCACGTGTGCTTAGTTTTCACACTTCCTTACCCTAGTAAACTGAAAGTGATTTTCAACAAGAAAACTTCAAGAATGAGTGTCTCTAAGTAGAGAAACATATGTTAGGAACTTCAATTTTGCATGACTTATTTCGTTTCACTCCGAACAGATAACTGGATAGCAGGCAACACACACTATACACGCGAACCGCAGGGTGTCTACGCCCTACGGTTCTCAGGGGCGTTTCCAATAAAAGAGGGCTAGCATCGCCGGGAAGCTTCAGACGTTCGATGCAAAGGCTTTGAAATAGCCTTTACCGACATGTCAGATATTTTTAGGATCTTGAGATGTGCTGCAACACAATTTTGCCGCATTCTATTTGGTAATGGCCACACAGCTGAACTGAAATAGTGGGTTATTTAATTAAATAATTTTGCACTCAAAAGGGTGACCCAGCTCTTTAAAACTATGAACACCAGGTAGGACGAGTTAATAAGTAATAGAGCAAGTTCTTAAGTAGGCTAGAAAATCAGTAACGTTAACACGAAACCAATATATAATCAACATATCGATAATAAAATAGGACAAATTAACAATGAAGTCATAGAATCGACTGACGAATTTTTGTGTTCAGAGTGATAAAGTGTCTGGGTGGACAGAAAAGAAACCAACAGAAGAGCAAAAATGTACTGGGGTGCATCTGTTAAACTAAAGAGCATTTTCGTAACAAACGTTCTAATGGGTCTGAAACAAAAAGTTTACAATCAATGTGAGTTACTAGTTTTGACTTATGACCACGAAACGCGCACTTCTAATATGCAAACCAAGCAAAAACTGAGTGTTACTCTACGAGAAACGATGAGATGTATTTTGAGAATTTCTAGGAGAAACAGAAAACAAACAGATAGTTTAATTATCAGACTGGAGTGGAAGAAGTTTTATATGACCACAGTGGAGATTGGCAGGACACCTAGCCAGGTCAGCTGTGGTGCATGCATCAAGGATGCGAGAGATGACAGAGACAATCTAATTGAAGGTGCATAAATGACTTTGGATTACATACAGCGGAAATACGTAGAGTGTATAGCAGAAAACCACAGTGTATGGACAAGTCTGGAGGAGGTATTTATCATGTTATGGATGTCAGATGGCTGAGGACATTATGTTGAACGGTGAACTTATTACGGAACTGAAAGAAATATCGGACGTCCTCCACGAAATCGTAGTATGATTTCTAAGGTACTCAAGATACGTAAACAATGAATCAAATAGCATCAGTGGCACTATGAATGTTCATGATGAAACTGTTGTCTACAGGAAACTATAGTCAATCGATGGGATTAAGAAAATGCGGAAAGACACAAGAAGGCAGCTTTATTCCTTAAAAAAAAACTTTGTTAACATTCTGTGTCTTTATTGTTTGCGTTTATGTATTTATTTTTCAACTTAGAAAACCCTGGTGACAAAACCATTTCTCCCAACGAGTGACAAGTTTGTTGATAGCGTCACCTCAGCTCTCACCGCTTCATGACTATCAAAGTGATGTGTTCTTTAAGTTTTAGAAACAGATGAGAATTTGATGGGGCCAAGTCGGTGCAGTATGGTGGATGATCGATTTCAGTAAACGCAGGACGTCGGATTGTCGCAGGTCTCGCAGCGCTCGTGCGTGGTCTGGCATTGAGATTCTGAAGGAAAGGGTCCTCAAAGCGTAGACGATCTCTTCAAATTCGAATCTGGATTACAGCACACTGTTTCTCACGCACCGGCATCGTTACGTTATACATCGCTATGTTAAACACTACAATTCGGAGCCCTCTAGCGGCTGAGGACTGCAAATATGTAGAAACCGAGAATAAAGATGTAGAAAGTTAATAACGTTTCTTTTCTTTGAAAAGCTTTAAGAATGTTCACATAAAAAATTCGGAGGCATTACTTTTCAGCACACCCTTGACGTATTATTGATACAGCCAGAGCAATGCTCATAACAAAGGGACTCGACTCGATAGCATTGGAAAATATCACTGATGAAATCCAGGTTCCTTGCACATACACTCCTGGAAATGGAAAAAAGAACACATTGACACCGGTGTGTCAGACCCACCATACTTGCTCCGGACACTGCGAGAGGGCTGTACAAGCAATGATCACACGCACGGCACAGCGGACGCACCAGGAACCGCGGTGTTGGCCGTCGAATGGCGCTAGCTGCGCAGCATTTGTGTCAGCCAGTTTGCCGTGGCATACGGAGCTCCATCGCATTCTTTAACACTGGTAGCATGCCGCGACAGCGTGGACGTGAACCGTATGAGGTCTCCACAGTACATCGATGTTGTCGCCAGTGGTCGGCGGAAGGTGCACGCGCCCGTCGACCTGGGACCGGACCGCAGCGATGCACGGATGCACGCCAAGACCGTAGGATCCTACGCAGTGCCGTAGGGGACCGCACCGCCACTTCCCAGCAAATTAGGGACACTGTTGCTCCTGGGGTATCGGCGAGGACCATCCCCAACCGTCTCCATGAAGCTGGGCTACGGTCCCGCACACCGTTAGGCCGTCTTCCGCTCACGCCCCAACATCGTGCAGCCCGCCTCCAGTGGTGTCGCGACAGGCGTGAATGGAGGGGCGAATGGAGACGTGTCGTCTTCAGCGATGAGAGTCGCTTCTGCCTTGGTGCCAATGATGGTCGTATGCGTGTTTGGCGCCGTGCAGGTGAGCGCCACAATCAGGACTGCATACGACCGAGGCACACAGGGCCAACACCCGGCATCATGGTGTGGGGAGCGATCTCCTACACTGGCCGTACACCTCTGGTGATCGTCGAGGGGACACTGAATAGTGCACGGTACATCCAAACCGTCATCGAACCCATCGTTCTACCATTCCTAGACCGGCAAGGGAACTTGCTGTTCCAACAGGACAATGCACATCCGCATGTATCCCGTGCCACCCAACGTGCTCTAGAAGGTGTAAGTCAACTACCCTGGCCAGCAAGATCTCCGGATCTGTCCCCCATTGAGCATGTTTGAGACTGGATGAAGCGTCGTCTCACGCGGTCTGCACGTCCAGCACGAACGCTGGTCCAACTGAGGCGCCAGGTGGAAATGGCATGGCAAGCCGTTCCACAGGACTACATCCAGCATCTCTACGATCGTCTCCATGGGAGAATAGCAGCCTGCATTGCTGCGAAAGGTGGATATACACTGTACTAGTGCCGACATTGTGCATGCTCTGTTGCCTGTGTCTATGTGCCTGTGGTTCTGTCAGTGTGATCATGTGATGTATCTGACCCCAGGAATGTGTCAATAAAGTTTCCCCTTCCTGGGACAATGAATTCACGGTGTTCTTATTTCAATTTCCAGGAGTGTATTCCAAATAGCTAGCGACAATATTCGAGGCGACAAGCACGTGAAAGAAGTTACAGGAAAGGTGATTTGTAGTGTCATTTTTGCTTTGAAGTTGCTAAAAAAACGCGTAGTAACAGCAGTTACGACGTACTGCTCCTACGTTTCAAAACCTTACCGAATAGATATGAAAGGAGACATCGACGAATTTGGAGACAGGCTACTAGGATCGTAGCACATCATCACAGCCCATATCAAAGTGTAAGGGAGATGATTAGGTAACATAAACAGCATTCTTCGGAAGAGTATTGACTTCATACCCTATTCGGTAAGCACTGAGAACTAATGTTCGAAGAAGACTGTGTAACAATTCTACATGTACATCATACTCTGCAAGAAATCTAATGGTGTTTTATGGCGCTACAGTCTGGAACCACGCGACTGCTACGGTCGCAGGTTCGAATCCTGCCTCGGGCATGGATGTGTGTGATGTCCTTAGGTTAGTTAGGTTTAAGTAGTTCTAAGTTCTATGGGACTGATAACCTTAGAAGTTAAGTCCCATAGTGCTCAGAGACATTTGAAACATTTTTTGTTTTATGGAGGGTACTTCTGGTACCACTAACTGATGCCCCCTACCCTGTTCCACTCGCAAATGGGGCGTGGGAAGAATGATTGTCTGTAGATCTGTGTATTGGCTCTAATTTCTCGATTTTCTCTTTGTGGTCATGATGTGAGATGTATACGGAAGAAATTAATACATTGGCCGACTCTTCCCGGAAAGTTATGTCTCGAAATTTCAATAATAAATCTCTCAGTGATTCACAACCCATCTTTTCTAATGTCTGTCAGTGGAATTTGTTGAGAAACTCGGTAACTCTCTCGCGGCGACTAAACGATCCCATGACGAAACGTGCCGCTGTTCTTTGGACCTTGTCTGTCCCTTCCATCAATCCTACCTGGTAAGGATCCCATATTGATGGACAATAATCAAGAATCGGTCGGAAAAGTGCTTTATAAGGCACTTCTTGCGTGGATGAGTTACATTTACTTGGGGGTTTGTCCAGTTTTTCTGTATCATCAGGCTAAAAGAAAAGCCAATCGCCGAAATGTTAACTGTAGTGCCAACAAGCAGGTTGTCTCTTTATAGCCACTGAATGTTCGAATAACGTGATATGGTGTACGCAGTTTGGTGGGCAACGTCACATACGAACAACCTTCGCCATAAACTAACAAGGCGCACAGTGAGAGCTCAAAATGACTCTTTGAAGGGTGTTGGCACAGTGAACATCGTACACAAGCCGCATTGTCCATTCACGATTGAAGACGGTTCGTGCTACTGAACTGCAATAGAAATGCATTATTATTTTAACATCTGTGGTTGAAGTAGACACAGATAGCCATTGTCTGTGGTGAAAAGAGTACTGGAGATAAGTTTCTAATATAAAAAAGAATAAAATGTGTATTTCACGTTGAAGGAACGTTAAACGCATCTTATACTTCCCAGGTTGTAAACCACGTAATCAGCAACGCATGTGAATTGAAACAGACAATATACTTCCCAGTTCTACCGAAGAGGAGGCAATTTGTAGCCTCTTCCACAGAACATAAAACTACACGGGAATTAAACCGTAGTCAGCGCAAATTTCCCGAAGGATGGAACCTGCTGTAAAATTTCCTACTACTTCGTTAGTTGTTCACACTGAACAACTGCTTTTAATCGTACTTGCAAAGTCTTACTGAAGAGAAATAAACGCCAGTCCCACGTGAGACTTAAATTGTAGCGTCATTCAGCAACTTGGCGTAGTTGCAGATGAGCGATTCGTTTAGCTACACATGCAAATTTCTTAAAACGCCGTTAACATTTGAATGTTTATTAGTGTATATTAAAATTGATGCTGCAGCTGATCAGAAACCATTGTGGGCTCTGCATACGACTAGTAAACTGAAAAATCAATAAACGTGCAAGAGACAAAAGCATCACTGGTATCTTCTGCACTGCTGTAAGAGACGAAACTTATGGTAGCTAAAAGGAGCTCACATAGCATTATTGGCTGGGATACACCGCCTAGGGTTGCTAATTTTAGACGAATGGCTCCTTTTTATGACCTTCCTCTTCATCAGTTGTTTTAATAAAACAGTAACACATTCTTCGTTGACTTCGTTTGTCGGTTTCTGTTTCCACCCATTTTGTTTGGTTTTTATCAATCGCTTCGGTTTCCGTCGGCGTCCTCCATGTCTGCGCTGATAATTTTGCGATAATTATAATTGTGTGAAGGAAATAAGAATTTGCCATGGAGCTACTAGATGCATTTTACTTTTAGACTGTTTCAGAGCTTTATAGCTCCTTTGTATGTAAACGATTCGTTTTGGGTTGTGGAAATGTTCTACAAGCCCGTACCTCTGTAGCTGACGAGCTCGTAGCTTCCATCATTGCCACGGAATGTCACTCTAAACGCAATTCAAATATGGAGCAGATAACAATACATATAAGAGTGGACTTCAAATAAATTCTGTTGAATGCTGTACTACACTTCAAAGTGTCACAGATACATGACACTTTTGTCAGCACAGTCACCAAGTCTCTATAAACAATAATGGGAACTTTCTACCAATCATTCAATTACTTGACGATGCAATCCACCCGTTGGTCAGGGAACCATTCGGACGGCTCTATCAACGCCCTCATCGCTGTAAGAGCTCATACACCCTCCTCCCCTCCGATGCTCTTTCAGCCTGCCGAAAAGATGGAAAGCGCCTGGTGCAAGATCTCCTTTCCTTCCTTCCTTCCGTCGCGAAAAGAATTACCCGCGTCTGCGCAGCACTGGTAAAATTATTGGCATCATTTCAGCACTGCTGGATGTGACATTATATTTGGTTCACGTAGCTCCAGAATTTCTAGGCGAATCTGTGTACATTTTAGACGATTTTCCCACCTTTATTTCGTGTGTGTAAGCGTAAGCGTGTGCGTGCAAGTGTGAGAGTTTGAGTGGAAATACGAACAAATACCATAATATGATTCATTATAGAAATACCGGATGATCAAAAAGTATAAATTTGAAAACTGAATAAATCACGGAATAGTGTAGATAGAGAGGTACAAATTGACACACATGCTTGGAATGACATGGGGTTTTATTAGAACCAAAAAAATACAAAAGTTCAAAAAACGTCCGACAGATGGCTCATCATCTGATTAGAATAGCAATAATTAGCATAACAAAGTAAGATAAAGCAAAGATGATGTTCTTTACAGGAAATGCTAAATATGTCCACCATCATTCCTCAACAATAGCTGTAGTCGAGGAATAATGTTGTGAACAGCACTGAAAAGCATGTCCGAAGTTATGGTGAGGCATTGGCGTCGGATGTTGTCTTTCAGCATCCCTAGAGATGTCGGTCGATCACGATACACTTGCGACTTCAGGTAACCCCAAAGCCAATAATCGCATCTGGGGACCTGGGAGGCCAAGCATGACGAAAGTGGCGGCTGAGCACACGATCATCACCAAACGACGCGCGCAAGAGATCTTTCACGCGTCTAGCAATATGGGGTGGAGCGCCATCCTGCATAAACATAGTACGTTCCAGCAGGTGTTTACGAGCCAGGCTGGGGATGATTCAAATCTGTAACATATCGGCGTACCTCTCACCCGTCACGGCAGCAGTTACAAAACCAGAATCACGCGCTATCTGTCGGACATTTTGGGAACGTTGTTTCTTTTTTTTTATTTTTATTGCTCCAGTGAACCCCCATGTTATTCCAAGCATGTGTGTCAATTTTTACCTCTCTATCTACATTATTCCGTGGTTTATTAAGTTTTCAAATTTATACTGACTTTTTGATCACCCGGTACTATAAAAGCAAATATAAGTTTCATTCTAGCCCAAGGCTATACCGCAACTATTTTTCTTATAGTTTTGTATGCGCGAATTATTGTTTATCCTAGGGAAAATCCCCTGTGATCCAGCGTTATATGAGTTTTGACGAAAGCATGGAAGCCATCTGATTGTGAATTGCATCAGTTCAAAACCGGTAACGGTACATATTCAGTAAAGTAATCTAGAATCTAAAACCAATCTGTGACTGGTTTCTGTTGTAAACGATCAAGATCTGTGTCACACAAAAGCCACAGTCTCCAGTCTCATCTTTATTTGACAAAACGGAACTTTCCTATTTCTGTGAAATGTCAACTAGGCAGAATACTTGAGTACTCCTCTCAGACCTGGAGCATACTTCAGCAGGAGTATTCGATTTAATGATGGATGTGATTCGACTACCGTCAAATATTTTCTTCTACAGAGAAAACGTTCCGTTTCACAGTGCACCGACGTTACTTAACATATTTTCTGTGCTTCCTGGGTAGATTTTTGTCAGATATATCATAGAATTCAATGAGTGCAGCCTTCGGCCTTTATCTATCTGAGGTGGAAATGCTCGTTTCTCTTGCAAAAACTGATGTAACTTTGCTGTCCCTTCACCCATAATTTTGTTCACCTATACCCACATTGTGACGGACGACAAGTCTCAGTTTGCATCATGAATCGTCCAAAGTTTACTGTATTGAAACCAGAAGATTTCATTTAGTTCTGCAGGTGGGATAGGAGTGTCTGCTTATCTAATTAAGCGATCATAATGACTTTATCTTTTTTGATAATTATGGCGCATCGATTTTCATTATCGTCTTGATGGTATCGTGTTATTGGTACCTCTATGCGTTTTAAAAATACTTGCTCGGTGTATATGTTACTAAGCGAGGTGGCGCGTTGGTTCTCATTGGATTAGCAATAATTTAAATCGATTACGGCCAGGGTGGTCCATTCGGAAAGGACACTGCTAGGTTCCCTCCCTCTTCTTTTTCCAATCAAAATTTGTGCTCTGCCTCTAATGATCTCATCTTTGACAGTACGTTCCCTTATTTTCTCTACATCTTTTGTCACAGGGACACTCTGTAACGGGAAATGTGGCTTTGAATCCACGTAAAGTGATTTGTTACTTGTACTCAGCATAGCCGGATAAGCCTCACGAGTAGGTTCTTACTGCCAGGTTACGTCATTCTCGTACTGAATAGACTGGATCTATCTAGGATAAGGTGCAGTTGTCAAAATACTGAAGAACAGAATACAAGAAAGGCGACAAAATGCAGAAAGGTTGAACAGACCCTCTTAACATATAAAGATCTTTCAATATCAGATGAGCCAACTTGAAATTCAGAAATGAAATAAATAGTAAAATCTTATAGATCTGTAGTTTAGGATAAATTTGGCTGCTCCAGTTCTACTGTTTATGTCAGCCACATATATAAAAAAGTATTATTGAACTTTTTTCTCATTGTAGTAAGAAACAGTAGTAGTAGGAAAATGAAAATAATGAGGATCGTGTATCTGTTGTAAGGTCAAACGCTGCACAATGTTTCTACCTCTAAAGTTGGGGAAAATGTTAATTTTGTGTTACGGTTTATTTTAAAATCAACTTCATGTCGCATCTTCTACCTTTGACACAACCAAAGACCTCGTTTAATTCAAGCGACAATCGTTTGGCCTTGGTGACAGTAACACACTGGGCGTAATTTCGAATAAATCTAATGCCACTATCCATTGCAGGTTGTCAGGTTTAGGTTAATGGCAAATTACAAGATCACTTCTGGAGAAATTCAGAACTATAAGACAGTTACGTTTACAGGGTTGATGAATTGGATGAGGTAAAAATATAAGGTCCTTTGCGACAGATTGCAGCATGAATGTGACACCTTATGAGTTGCGCCGTTGCCCTGGCAATAAAACGGCGATCTTTGGAAATTAAAGTCTTAAGTAACACAAAGGCCCCTGGCATTGTGGCACGTGAAGTTTTCAGGAACGCTTCATATTCTATAGCGATGCCAGACATTCTTCTATAAATCCTGCAGCATTGTATACAGGCCATTTTACAGGGGACTAGCTTCGAGCAGATAGGGTTTTGACGTCGTACTCACTATTTTTGTCTTCTTTGTAAAACTTGACACCGGCAGCTACACGAATGAACAGTAATTGCTGAAGTACAACCGCACTTCCATCGCCCCTCCAGTACAAGTAAAGTGATAGATAGCTGAATCCTAGTTTTACAATAAATACACTGGCGCCCACATCTTCCACAGGACACAGCTTTCCTTAAAGGCGGGACGGTTTGTGCGATTCATTGTCATCACAGGCCACGCAAGCAGTAGGGTAGCTGTTCGTCGGATAGCTCTTGCCACACGAGTATCAGTACAGAGACCAGCATAAATGAGTTCCACATCATAGGCAAAGAAGGGGAAGGGAGGAGGATAGCAAAGGTTTTCATTTTTCAGGGGTAGGGGGTGGGGGAACAGGGCGGTCAGTAATTGAGGGTCTAGTATAGTGGCCAGCTGGGTAGTCCCGAGGTATACAGTTCGGCCTGCAGTTTTTACGACGGACACTCCTTAACTCTAACTTCTTAGACAGCCTGATACACGTCTGTAAGTAGTATTTGCTCTAACAGCGCACAAGCGAGACGTTCTTCGGCATATTTGGATTGGCGGATGCCCGCCTTGATGGACTTCCGTCATTACTGCTGGAGTCATTGTACGTATCTGTAGATGGCAGTAATTCGTTTCTGGTGATTTTGTTACTAAATCTGCACTCAAAAGTACATTGGTGACGTCAGCGATGGAAACAATAGTGCATGGTACGAACTTCGATGAGAGAAAGATAGAATCTTAGGCTTTCTATGTTGTCGAAAAAGTATAATTAAACGAGTGAAGCAATGTATGTAAAGAATTTATGAGCTTTCGAATGAAACAACAATTTTACTGTTACCAGCAACTGTTTGTTTATATCCACAATGCGTTTCGAAGGTTTGAACCCCAATTATCAGATGGATTTACATGTGTTAATACGAGTCGCTTGTGTTACGATTTTGGGGTAACCTCTGGCTCTATCTCTAATGGTCACAGGCTCCTTTCCCTAATGTAATATATCACACTTTGTCACACTTTGGAAACATTGCATAGTAGACCGTTGAACACAGGTAATGCAAACAGTAAATAACATCGTTTACGCAGAATTGTTACCCAAATAGGAGGTGGAGTGTTGAGGCGATTGTCACTTTGGGTGTCGTCTTGAGTATAGAATATACAGACCATTGACCTTCTCAAGCGCTCTCCAACAGTGGAGTACACAATACTCTCACAGATAAAAATTTAGCACTCCAGTTACGGGAACACTCCTGCCTTTCGCAGAATTCTCAGCCACAGCAGTCCATTTTTTTCCGGGAGATATATGGAATAATAGGTGTTTAGAGATCAGCATCGGTTAGAAGGTATAGCAGTACACCCATAAGTAAGAAATTACTGTTTCATAACCAGTCAGTCGTCAAAAAGTATTATAAATCGGCTGACAATATTTTAACTCCTCAAGGTGCAATACACCATACGGGAACGAAAGTTTCATCGTATAACCACAGTAGAATTAATCAAGCTAATGAGCAGTCAGATACAAAAGCGAATATAAGAAGCAAAGTTACACAAGTGAATCGGTTTGAAAAGGCAGTCAGGAAAAGAATTTCCCTGTATCTTTTCAGGTCTAATTTAATGATGACAGTTACTCGCTTTTCAGTATTTTCCGCTTTAGAGCTGCAGTGTTTCTCTCTTTCAACCTGTGTGAAATGTGACACACATCGTAATCTTTAAACATCAAAAAATCGTTAGGAAAGGCAGAACACAATTACGGATTTTTCACTCGTCTTTAAAAACTTCGGGGTCTATGGAATATTATACATGAAACTGGTGTTTTCGTATAAAAAAGCTTTTTCCAGTCTCATATTACACCGACCCAATTAAAATATAGTTTTAGAAACTTCCTATTTTATTTCAAAGCAATATTGCTTATATCTTTTAATGGCTTTCTCGATGCACAGTACCAGTACCAGACTACAAATATTTCTTGGAAATTCTTAACCTACTTTGCACCATTTGTTCACTGGGCCACTATTAAGCATCACCATATATTGTTATTGTTTTATCCTCTTTTCTTCTTCTTCTTCTTCTTCTTCTTCTTCTTCATAGATCTATAAAAGGAGTTGCCTAACATATTTGTAGCATTTCAAAGGCTACTACATCTGTTTCTGAATAAAACAATCTAAATTTTCTCTCGGTTCATAGCCCCTATTCTCCTCACTAACACAATGGGAAGATGTGCTTTACCCAAAGAAATGTAGCATTTCACAGCTGAAGTATTATCAGTTCAAGAAGCTATTCTTCTCTTACTATGTACGGCTTGATAACAGAGCCTAATACGAGGAGAGTTCAAATATGAACCACACTCGCTTATTGTAAAGTTTATTGAATCAAGCAAAACAAAAATACACCCATCTCATTTATCTAAATAGTCTCCTGACTTTGCTGCACACGTTTCCCGTCGAACTGGCAACTCTTTGATGCTATCCTTGAAGAAATAAGAGGAACGTGTGTGCAGCCTGTTTCGCACTAACTTCTCTACCGCTCATCAATCCGGTTTCTCAAAGTTCAGTCGCAGGTTGATGAATGTGAACTGTAAGGAGAACGTTCCAGAGTTGTCGAATGATTTTCCTCCGGTTTCTCGCTCGTTAAAGCTTCAGAGTGTGGCTTTGCATTGTCGTGCAAGAGAATGATCAGTGATGATGGCTTGAGCACTTCCATAGCTTATTCCTACCGCCAAAGCCCATTTCGGGAAGGTTTGTACGTCGATCTTCTACAATAAGGTCCTGTAAGGCACGAGATGCTCTTCTGTGGTCATCTTTGGGGGGTTGGTTTTCCACAACTACCCGTCCTGCAACAAACGTTTCATGTCATTATTATACTTGGGTCTGCGAAAGGGTTTCTGTTTACGGAGACTCTTCAATTTCAGCAGGTTTTACCTTCTTTTGTGAGAAATATAAAGATTGTGCGATTCGCAGCGGACTCTGACACCTCTTGGTCGCACACGGTGGCCTAGCTCGAGCTGTCGGTAACGATAACTGTGGCACCATTATGCTATTCGAGATACCCTACCAACATCCCGTCAAGGTCGCTCCTATTTCAGTCCACTACCACAGTCGCCATTAGCACACTGGACTCGCATTCGGGAGGACGACGGTTCAATCCCGTCTCCGGCCATCCTGATTTAGGTTTTCCGTGATTTCCCTAAATCGTTTCAGGTAAATGCCGGGATGGTTCCTTTGAAAGGGCAAGGCCGGTTTCCTTCCCAATCCTTCCCTAACCCGACCTTGCGCTCCGTCTCTAATGACCTCGTTGTCGACGGGACGTTAAACACTAACCACCACCACCACCACCACCACCACCACCACAGTGGCCAGATTTAAATTCCTGTTTATATTATATACTCCCTCGCAATATTGGATGTTTCATAAAGATTAATCTGATTTCGAAAAACTATTTCTTCTACAGCAATGAAGATAAAAACTTGAGGTAAATTGTAGCTTACGTAAAGGAGTACAAAGTTTTTGTTTCCAAAAGAAAAATCCGATTTTACATGTGTATATGTTCTATATGCACATACAACTATGGGCTGTGTTTTGCAATTACTGGTAACGTACAAAACTACAGGAGAACTGCAATGTGGCCGCATACTGGAGACAGCTAGATAACGGTCAGCGACCCGCGAGCCTAGTGAACGTCTACAATTTCCGCATCACTGCTGTTCTTTGTGAAAAACCAGGCCGGTAACCGGGAAGAACTGCTGCTCGATTCACTGTCGATTACGACCGCTGGTCATTGCCTTCACTCCAGATAATTCGGCGGGAGACACTAACGTCACGCCTTCGCGACCGTCAGCGCATTGAAGCTGTATTTAACCACGGCCATACCATCTCGTCATCGTTGGGCCGGCTGGGCAGTAAGTGACGCCTTGTCTGTGTCCGTCTGCGCCGTCGTAGTAACGCGGCCGCCACCGGGCCGCGAAGGAAGGACCCCTGCGCGTCCGTTCAGCCCGGGCAACCAACACCGCTCCAGCCGCCGCCTGCTCGGGATCGTTCGCTACTGCCAGCGTCGAGTCAGGAGTTTGGAGTCAGACCGTGGGCAGCACCGTGACCTACCGCTACGACGGCCGGTGTCACCCGCTGCCTCAGCCGCCATCGCCGAGTCAGCGCGCCATGCCAGTGCTGCCCTGTGTAAGCAGCTCGCCTCTGCGCCACCGGCCGTGACAACGCGTGCGAATCAGTGCGGAATACTACGTCAGGCAGAAACTGCTCTCGAATATCTGTACTAGCCGGATGGAAGAATTAAATACTTGTTCATAATCGTGGATGAATCAAGTTGAATGATTAAACAAAGGACTGTGTGTACGCCCACTGCTGGTTTGTCTTCAGCTTTCCTACACGTCTCAGCTGTCTCTCAGACTGTTTACAGACCTAGCCACGCCAACATGAAGATCGAATCCATGTTTAGAAGCAAGAACCGCTCATGTTAACTCCAGTTGGCCTGCAATTATCCCAGTCCACAATATTTTGGTGTCCAAAGGGGACGATTCTGCGTGCACATGCCATATACTTACAGGATGGTTCAAATGGCTCTGAGCACTATGGGACTTAACATCTTAGGTCATCAGTCCCCTAGAACTTAGAACTACTTAAACCTAACTAACCTAAGGACATCACACACATCCATGCCCGAGGCAGGATTCGAACCTGCGACCATAGCAGTCCCGCGGTTCCGGACTGCAGCGCTAGAACCGCACGACCACCGCGGCCGGCTATATACTTACAGGGCAAAAGTTTTCATTTACTTTGTACAGTTGTTCAATGTACCCTACACTGCTCGTACGAGAAGCACCCAGATGATAGTCTCAAACTTGTGTGAGCGTGTCTGGAATACCTCTGTTGCTCTGCGGCCTCGCAGTTCACCAAAGTTGTTGGAAGTGGAGCCACGTAAGCGGGGTTTCTCAGTAGTTTTTAAGGCTTAGACTGACCACTGAACGTAAAAGCATTTAGGATGGAGTTAATGACCTCTGGAATAGTAATCCAGCCGCTTAGAAGTGTTCCACGTTTTCTATGAGCAAATTACATCTTGGAGGAACGTTACCAAATGATGCAGCAATTTCATGATAAGTGACAGCAACAGGGGCAGTGTGTAGCAGAAGACAAATGAATCTAATGACAAGGCTGCAGTAATATGTTCACAACAAGGTCTCTGCTTTATCCGCTTCAAATACATTGGGCTCTTGGTTTTTAAAACTGTTTTATTCACCAAGAACAGTGCAGATTATTTTTACACTTATGTTTATTTATTTTTCTTTTCTTCGAGTCATTGCTTTCATCTGCTCTAAATACGCATATGGAAATGGAAACTGCTACTCCATGAACACCTCGACCTAGTATTGCGACACTGATAACCCAGTATTTCCAAGCCTGCGGCATATGTTCAACAAAATTTCATTAACATGTGACCTTATTTTCAGCACAGGAGAGTTTCATTCTTACAGATGAAGAATGTTGTGAGTGAATGCTGGCTATTGCGTGTGTGTAAAATTACTGTAACTTTTCAAGTGGCAATCGCAACACAGCACTCCCACTGCACGTGCGCATGCACGTGCATCTTATCGACATCTTACAGATTTCGAAAAAAGTTAAAATCACTGTCATGAAGAACACGGAAACTTCGTTCTAGGTTGTTATCACTAAAGTGCAGCTAACCACGGCTGTCCAATGTGCGCTGTAATTATCGTGTAGCAGTGAAACTTGGTAGAGCCGCGCGAAGTGGCCGCGCGGTTTGAGGCGCCATGTCACGGATTGCGCAGCCCCTCCCGCCGGAGCTTCGAGTCCTCCCTAGGGCATGGGTGTGTATGTTGTTCTTAGGATAAGTTAGTTTAAGTTCATTTAAGTAGTGTGTAAGTCTAGGGACCGATGACCTCAGCAGTTTGGTCCCTTGGGAATTCACACACACTTGAGCATTTGAAACTTGGTAGATACTCTAATGCGCAAATCTGTAACCGGTTTACACTGGAAAAAATTAGTTCCTATTTTAAACACCAGCTGCAAATCTGACGCTCTGCAAGGAAGACATATAGAAATGTTTCCATATCTAATGGATTAGAACTGTAAATGGGCAAAACACGTTCAACAAGTGAGAAAGGCATAATGTTGAATTTATTAGTAACTGCCGCTTGCACAATTTGTTCAAAATGAGTACTGGAGACGTCGACGAGAAGCTGTACAACGCCAGATTTGCACCCGGTGGCCAAAATTGGAACTATTTTTTTCCAACGTAAATCGGTTCTGTATGAACGCATTAGCATATCTACAAAGTTTCGCTGCTATTCGATAATTACAGCCCACACTGTGCCTCCGTGAGTAGCTGCGCTTTAATTATAACCACCCAATACAATGATGCTACCCAATACCCAAAATTATTTCATTCAAAATGACTGCGGCCGTGGAAGCCTACAAACTTATATCACCCGGTACGAAGTTTTCATGTCCTTCATGACAATGATTTGACCTTGCTCAAAGTTTGTGAGATGTTGATGGGACCCACAGGCACGTCCACGTCCACTGGGACTGATGTTTTGCGATGGCCACATGAAAAGTTACAGTGATGTTACACACACCCAACAGCCATCATGCACTCACATCATACTTCATGGGTAAGAACGACACTTTCCTGTGCTGAAAATAAGCTTGCGCGTTCATGGAATTTTATTGACCATGTGCCACAGGCTTGGAATACTGAGTTATCAGTATGGTAGAATTCGTTCAAGGTGTTCACGGAATAGCAGTTTCCATTTCCTTCCACGTCTTTAGGGTAGATGAAACCAATGACTGGAAGGAAAGGAAAATAAATAAATACAGGTGTAAAAACAAGCTGCAGTGTTCATGGAGAAGTAAACGGAGTTTTACAAACCAAGATCCCAATGTATTGAAGTAGAGTAGAGATCTTGTTGTGAATATCTAACTGCTGCCTCACGACTCTAACACTGTTTGTGCTGCACACCGCCCCTGTAGTTCTCACTTACCTTGAAATCACTGTACCATTTGATCAAGCTCTTTTAAGATGTAATTTGCTAATAGGAAAGGTGGAGCAGTTGTAAGCTGCTGAATTAAAATTCAAGAGGGTCGTAAGTCCATCCTGGAATTTTCACCTTCTGAAGTCAGTCTAAGCATAAAAACTGTTGAGACACTCCGTTTATATGCCTCCACTTCCAACAACTTTGGGTGAACTGTGAGGCCATGGAGCAACAGCAGGACTTCCAGACACGATCATACAAGTTTCGGACTGTCGTCTGGATGTTTCTCGTGCGACCATTGGACGACTGTGAAAGATAAATGCATGCACCTATAGTGTAAACCTAGGTTTAGTGAAGGTCTTTGATCGACTCTTCTGTGTTTGTATCTTCTGTGTTTCAACTGTGACAGTTCTTACGTCTCTAGCCTTCTCATTAATGTATATACTGTGCTGTTAAACGATATCAGTACTGAGTGCACCCTAAATGTCCTGTCCAGAAACTTGCCATAGTGGAATTCACTGTATAGTGGCTGCAATGCCCGGCGTTGCCCTGGAGGTCTAATATCTGCCACACAGACTGATTGGACCTGTGCCTTGTTGATACTCACAGCGAATGCAAGCCGCATAGGAAACTGCAATCACTTTAAATAGAAGGGCATATTTGAATCAATGGGTGTCAACGGAATGCGCCGAATGAATACGTCTTCACCTGGGTGAAAAGATGATTACTTGTGCCATCTGTTGTTACATTTTGCTAGAAGTATCTCATAGCGTTTTTTCAGAATTCGTCTGGTACTGTTTCAACTAGGTTTTCACTGTTTCAAGTTGGGCTGTATTTGAGCACGACACGAAGTGTTCGAACAGTTTGTCACAGTTTGGCAAATCTCGAGTTGTGTTCGATCTTATGATTGGTCCGCGATCTAGTGATTTCTGTTGGTGTTATATCCACGACTGCCCTCGCGGTTGTATGGCACTGTGAATTTTAATAATAAAAATAACTGTGAAACACGGACTAAAATATATTCTAGGATATATGTCATATGTATCGACGGCAACTAATCAGTAAATAAGAGTTAGCAATCCTGATTCTGTTAAATTCTCGACTTTTTTCTCGTCCCTCGATCTAGTGAAGTGTGATGGTACTATCACCAAGATGGGAATTGCCTCTGTAATTTATTCTCGCGACAGGAATTGGTTTACCGTGATACAGATTTAATTTTTCATTAATTTTCTTGATTGTCTCATCTGAATGTAGAAGTTCGAAGTATATCGGCCAAGAAGTTGTAGAGATTTTTGGTAACAAATTTTCCCCTTTATAAACAAATCAAAGAAAGTTTTGTATAACCGAGAGTTGCGGAACCTGTACAGAAAATTGGAATATAGATGAACATAAACATCATTTCCGCCCTTTTTATTGTTCATGAAAACCTCACATTGCATGTTGTACCACCATAAAGCGACACCTTCAGAGGTGGTGGTCCAGATTGCTGTACACATCGGCACCTCTAAGACCCAGTAGTAGCACGTCCTCTTCCATTGATGCATGCCTGTGATAGTCGTGGCATACTATCCACAAGTTCATGAAGGCACTGTTGGTCCAGATTATCACACTCCTCAACGGCGATTCGGCGTAGATCTCTGAGTGGTTTGTGGGTCATGTCGTCCATAAACAGTCCTTTTCAATGTATCCCAGGCAAGTTCGATGGGGTTCATGTCTGGAGAACATGCTGGCCACTCTAGTCGAGCGATGTCGTTATCCTAAAGGAAGTCATTCACAAGATGTGCACGATGGGGGCGCGAATTGTCGTCCATGAAGACGAATGCCTAGCCAACACACTGCAGATATGGTTGCACTATCGTTGGAAGGATAGCATTCCATGACCACCATCGGCGTACGTCGGCCCCACATAATGCCACCCGAAAACACCAGGGAACGTCCACCTTGCTGCACTCGCTGGACAGTGCGTCTAAAGCATTCAGCCTGACCGGATTGTCTCCAAACACGTCTCCAACGATTTTCTGGTTGAAGGCATATGCGACACTCATCGGTGAAGAGAATGTGATGCCAACCCTGAGCGGTCCATTCGGCATGTTGCTGAGCCCATCTGTACCGCGCTACATGGTGTCGTGTTTGCAAAGACGGACCTCGCCATGGACGTTGGGAGTGAAGTTGGCCATCATGCAGTCTATTTCGCACAGTTTGAGTCGTAACACGGCGTCCTCTGGCTGCAAGAAAAGCGTTATTCAACATGGTGGCATTGATGTCTCCGAGCCATAATCCGTAGGTAGCGGTCATCCACTGCAGTAGTAGCTCTTGGGCGGCCTGAGCGAGGCATTCCATGGACAGTTCCTGTCTCTGTGTTCCTCCTCCATGTCCGAAAAACACCGCTTTGCAGAATGAGATTTTCACTCTGCAGTGGAGTGTGCGCTGATATGAAACTTCCTAGCCGGCCGGGGTGGCCGAGCGGTTCTAGGCACTACAGTCTGGAACCGCGCGACCGCTACGGTCGCAGGTTCGAATCATGCCTCGGGCATGGATGTGTGTGATGTTCTTAGGTTAATTAGGTTTAAGTAGTTCTAAGTTCTAGGGGACTGACAGGCATAGATTTTGAGAAACCGTTTTACTCAATTCCAGATAAGCTCCTCTTGAAACAAGCTAGTAATCCAACCTACGTTAATATACTGCGTATTATATAAAGGAAGGAAGATTAAGGCTTAACTTCGCGTAGAGGACCTTCCTTTATATAATACGCAGTATATTAACGTAGGTTGGATTACTAGCTTGTTTCAAGAGGAGTTTATCTGGAATTGAGTAAAACGGTCTCTCAAAATCTGTGCCTGTCAAGCAGAGTCGTAAGTCAAACTACCTATTGCTCCGTTCTATAACTTAGATTACAATTTGCAAATTATCAATAATACTATATCGACTTCTAATGCCTGCTTGTTCCTTTGCTTAATGAAAATTCGGTAATTTCTCTGTACGACTGTTGATAGTTTAAGTCAATATCTTGTACTTCACGGAAGAGAAGTTGTTAGGTCTTTCTTTTTTTTTTTTTTTTTTTTTTGCCGGCCTCCTACGATACGAAGTACAATAATTGCAGCATATTCCACGATTTAAGCAATCTGCCATTCAATGCAGATAATTATTAAACAATTTTCCATGTTCCCATTGCCTCCAGATTTAATTATTTTTACAGATCTGAAGTAGTTTTCAGACAGCATACTGGTGAAAACGACGGCTCAGCGAAAAGCAGCAAGTCCGGCTTAGACACCCAGTCGCACACATACGTAACCACGGACTCACTGCTTACCATGTAGGGGTCCAGGTTTCGGTTTCAGCTCTGCGACCAGATGGTCCTGACTCACGAGCCTATAGCGATGTCCCACCAGCTCCGCTCAGAATTCGCCCAGTTCAGCTGCACCCATCAAGGCGACCTTGCCAGGTCCGAGGAAAGGACCGGACAGTAAGCGGCGATCGGCGCCTGTTTTTAGATCTTCAACTGTGTAATTGCGCTGTAACAAACTTTAATTTGTTCCATCAACTTAGTGGGACTGGGTAAACACTTGTGCTTCGATATAGGCAAAGATGCAGGTCTTGCCCATACTCGCAGAAAACGAACTGTGGAACTGTTTTGACCAGTGGAAACCACCCGACGCTACCCAACTTTTAGAGTAGTGGAGAGTTTTTGGAGCACGTCACATGTTTAAATACGACGGTGTACAGCCGCGCGGGATAGCCGTCTTATTGCCGTTCTCCCTCAGACATTGGTGTGTGTTTGCCGCGCGGGATTAGCCGAGCGGTCTGAGGCGCTGCAGTCATGGACTGTGCGGCTGGTCCCAGCGGAGGTTCAAGTCCTCCCTCGGGCATGGGTGTGTGTGTTTGTCCTTAGGATAATTTAGGTTAAGTAGTGTGTAAGCTTAGGGACTGGTGACCTTCGCAGTTAAGTCCATAACCACAACGGTTTGCAAGAACTTAAGTATGAAATTAGCTTTTAGATGATGCGTCACTGACAAGCTCGAAAAAATTTCGACGATGCGAAGAAAAAACTGCTACATTATAGCACAGAAGGTATATGAAAGAAATATCTACATCTACATCGGTACTCTGCAAATTACTTTTAAGTGACTGGCAGAGGGTTCATCGTACCACCTTCTTAATTATCTATTATTCCAATCTCGTATAGCGCGCGGAAAGAGACCTGATTTCCTTCATTTTATCATGGTGATCATTTTTCCCTTAATAGGTCAGTGTCAACAAAATATTTTCGCATTCAGAGGACAAAGTTGGTGATAGAAATTTCGTGAGAAGATTCCGTCACAACGAAAAACGCCTTTGTTTTAATGGTGTCCACTACAAATCCCGTATCAATTCAGTGACGCTCTCTACCCTATTTCGCGATAAAACAAAACGTGCTGCCCTTGTTGGAACTTATTCGATGTACTCCGTCAATCCTACCTGGTAAGGATCCCACACCGCGCAGCAGTATTCTAAAAGAGGACGGACACGCGTAGTATAGGTAGTATCCTTAGTAGATTTGTTACATTTTCTAAGTGTCCGGCCAATAAAACGCAGTCTTTGGTTAGCCTTCCCCACAACATTTTACTGTGTGTTCCTTCCAATTTAAGTTGTTCGTAATTCCTAGGTATTTAATTCAATTAACGGCCTATAGATTTTACTGATTTATCGTGTAATCCACTCACGTGGATAACCTCACACTTCTCGTTATTTAGGGCCAACTGCCAATTTTTGCACCATACACATATCTTTTCTAAATGGTTTTCCAATTTGTTTTGATCTTCTGATAGCTTTATTAGTCAAAAAATAGTTCAAATGACTCTGAGCACTATGGGACTCAGCTGTTGAAGTCATAAGTCCCCTAGAACTTAGAACTACGTAAACCTAACTAGCCTAAGGACAACAAACACACACACACACACACATATATATATATATATATATATATATATATATATATATATATATATATATATATATATATATATATATATCCATGCCCGAGGCAGGATTCGAACGTGCGACCGTAACGTTCGCGCGGTTCCAGACTGTAGCGCCTAGAACCACTTGGCCACTCCAGCCGGCGGAACAGTAAAGGAACACCAGAAATCACTTCCGTTTCACTAGATGACTTTCCATCAATTACTACGAACTGTGACCTCTCTGTCAGGAAATCACGAATCCAATCACATAACAGACCATGTTCCATATGCACGCAATTTCACTACAAGCCGCTTGTATGGTACAGTGTCAAAAGCCTTCTGGAAATTCAGAAATATGGAATCAATCTGAAATTCCATGCCAATAGCACTCAACACTTCGTGCAAATAAAGAGCTAGTTGTGTTTCACAAGAAAGATGTTTTCTAAATCTGTGTTGGCTGTGTGTCAATCCCTGAAAAGAGGTACATGGCGAAGGAGTACAGGGTAACTATAACATTGACCGGTGTACCGTGTCCAGAGATCTGGATGTCGGTACGTCGATGCCACATGACTCCTTCGCGCAAAATGACACCTGGACCACCACCACGATCATGTTCGACTATTCTCTGGGTCCATTACGTGTTTACACCTCTCACCCTATTACGGTACGTCCAGCATAGTCTGACATGATCGTTTTGGTGGTCCAGGGAAGAGTAATTTTCCTTGGGTGCGCTGGCCTCCAAATCTTTGAACACGGCACAGTCACCGATCAAAAATATTTTATGTCTTAAAAGGTACACATTCGGCCCTGACTTTATTTTATGGATGAAAATGTGCGACCGCATCGAGCTGCGCAGTGGAGGAACTCTTGGACCTAGAGAATATTCGGTGAATGGACTGACTTGCCCGTTCCTCCGACTTAAATCGCATAGAGTACGTGTATGGTGGGTTGGGAAGACGTATTGGCTCTGATCACTATGGGACTTAACATCTGAGGTCAAAAGTCCCCTAGAACTTAGAACTACTTAAATCTAACTAACCTAAGGACATCACACACACCCATGCCCGAGGTAGGATTCGAACCTGCGACCGTAGCGGTCGCGCTGTTCCGGGCTGAAGCGCCTAAGCCTGCCTCTGGCATGGATGTGTGTGATGTCCTTAGGTTAGTTAGGTTTAAGTAGTTGTAAGTTCCAGGGGACTGATGACCACAGATGTTAAGTCCCGTACTGCTCAGAGCCATTTGAACCATTTTTGAAGCGCCTAGAACCGACTGGCCACACCGGCCGGTGGAAGACGTATTGCAGCACGTCCACAGGCAACAGCGACCATTCAGTAGTTGTCGAATGCGCTACCACAGGAACTCCTTACCATCCTTTTGACCAGTGAGAGAGCACGTTACACAGCATGCATTACCGTTCGTGGTCATCACACAGCCTGTTAAGAATCATGTCCCGCATTTAGTAATATCCAGGGGACCATCATCAATCGCGGTGACAGTGTAATTATTCTCTTTCAATAATAGTGTCATTTCTGTTTGTCTCGTTCAAATTGCGTCCTTATGGAATATCGTCTCAGTTATGTGACTGGATTTCCGATTTCCTGTCTGAGAGTTCACAGTTCGCAGTAATTGACGGAAAGTCATTGAGTAACACATAAGTGATTTATGGCGTTCTCCAAGGTATTGTTATAGGCCGTTCGCTGTTCTTTATCTGTATAAACGATTTGGGAGACAATCTGAGCAGCCGTCTTCGGTTGTTTGCAGATGATCCTGACGTTTATTTACTAATAAAGTCATCAGAAGGTCAAAACAAACTGCAAAACGATTTAGAAAAAATATCTGAATGTTGCGAAAAGTAGTGGTTGACGCTAAATAACGAAAAGTGTGAGATCATACACATGAGTGCTAAAAGGAACTCGTTAAACTTCGGTTACACGATAAATCAGTGTAATCTAAAAGCCGTAAATTCAACTAAATACCTGGGTATTACAATTACGAACAACTTAAATTGGAAAGAACACACAGGAAATGTTGTGGGGAAGGCTAACCAACGGCTGCGTTTTATTGGCAGGGCAATTAGAAAATGTAACAGATCTACTAAGGAGGCTGCCTACACTACGCTTGTCCGTCCTCTTTTAGAATACTGCTGCACGATGTGGGATCCTTACCAGATAGACTGACGGAGTACGTCAAAAAAAGTTCAAAGAAAGGCAGCACGTTTTGTATTATCGCGAAATATGGGAAAGAGTGTCACAGAAATGATACAGTATTTGGGCTGGAAATCATTAAAAGAAAGGAGTTTTTCGTTGCGACGGAAACTGGTCACGAAATTCCAATCACCAACTTTCTCCTCCAAATGCGAAAATATTTTGTTGACACCGTCCTACATAGGGAGAAACGGTCACCACGATAAAATAAGGGAAATCAGAGCTCGTACGGAAAGGTATAGGTGTTCGTTCTTTCCGCGCGCCATACGAGATTGGAATAATAGATAATTGTGAAGGTGGTTCGATGAACCCTCTGCCAAGCACTTAAATGTGATTTGCAGAGTATCGATGTAGATGTTGATGTATATGTAGGTGTAGATGTAGTATTACTTTCAGTTACCTTCGGGAGGACGACGGTTCAATCCCGCGTCCGGCCATCCTGATTTAGGTTTTCCGTGATTTCCCTAATTCGCTCCAGGCAAATGCCGGGATGGTTCCTTTCAAAAGGCACGGCCGACTTCCTTACCCGTCCTTTTCTAATCCGATGAGACCGATGACCACGCTGTCTGGTCTCCTTCCCCAAACTAACCAACCAACCAGTTACCTTCTGTATCATACTAAAGCATTTCTCTCTATGTATGCTACAAGTTTCATCGAGCTATGTTGCTTGACAAAGATACATCATGCGACAGATATTTTCGTCCGTAAGTTTTAGACACGAGCGTATTTAGGGAGAATGATAAGAAATTGTACGAAGAGCTAAAATCAAAAGTAAGGCAGTCGAATGGAAGACGTAGATTTGTTAGAATCTTTGTGGGGAGGGTGGAATGTATCTGTAAAGAAAGCGCATACATGACACAAGTGTGACGAGTTGTAGAATGTGATCCAAGGGTTTGTGGTCCTTATCAAGTAAGCATGACGCAATAGAGACGCATTCGCAAGAGCACATACAATAGTTTAAAGTAAATGTTCTGGGAATTTAAATGCAAATCTTTGGAAGAAAGGCGACGTTGTGCTCACGACTACCTGCCAGCTAAATTTACAGAACCGGTACTGGAGGAAGATTGTGTGAAGTTTCTGCTGCCAACATCGAATTTCTTCCGTAGGGATCGTGAGAATAAGATAAAATGGATTAGGTTGCTTACACGCCATGCAGCCATTTTTCCTCGCAAAAAATGCGAAAGGAGTAGGACAGAAGATCGCAACTACTTCTAATTGTGAACACATTTCTCAACGAAATTGCAGCGTCACTCTACTACCTGTTTTGTGATTTCCTACACTGCATTCTTTGGCATATCGCAAGGACATGTGTGTGGTTAACTCCTGGTTCACTGCCACAGTGTGGAGTTTATAAAGGCGAAATACCACGGATAGAGTTCAGTAAACCGTCTAGCCGTATCAGCCACCGTTAACACTTCCTTATTACCTGGTCGTGCGGTAGCGTTTTCGCTTCTCACGCCCGGGTTCCCGGGTTCGATTCCCGGCGGGGTCAGGGATTTTCTCTGCCTCGTGATGACCGGGTGTTGTGTATTGTCCTAAGGTTAGTTAGATTTAAGTAGTTCTAAGTTCTAGGGCACTTATGGCCATAGATGTTAAGTCCCATAGTGCTCAGAGCCATTTGAACCATTTTTAAACCTTATTAGCTTATTATGTAAACTATATCTCTTTTTTTATCAAAATATTGTGAGATCAACCCCTACCGGCATCAGTCAATTGCTTTCCTATAGGAAATAATTCTTCCGTCATTTTCCGATGAAACAGTTCTATATGCAATATTGTACAATACAAACCGCAAACGTACAAATGCGTTCATTCGCCTTTCAGTTAAAAGGGCCATCATCAGACACTGACTATCACCGTCAAAAATGAAAATTTGTTGGAGAAACTTTTAAGTATTTATTGCAGTTTAAGGATGGGTGGCGCAACACACAAAGTAACGGTTCTCTTTAATGATGCAACCGTCACAACGAAGTCTTAATACTGAGAAATGTATAAAATGATATAACTTTAACAACGCTACCTGAAATTTTGCAACAGTAACAACTATGCCGGCCGTTGTGGCCGAGCGGTCAAAGCGCTTCAGTCTAGAACCGCGCGACCGCTACAGTCGCAGGTTCGCATTCTCCCTCGGGCATGGATGTGTGTGATGTCCTTAGGTCAGTTAGGTTTAAGTAGTTCTAAGTTCTAGGGGACTGATTACCTCGGATGTTAAGTCCCATAGTGCTCTGAGCCATTTGAACCATCTGAACAAATGAAATACACCCATGAGCCAAAACATTACGACCACCTGTTGTTCCAGTTTCAAACACAGTACAGCAGAGTTTCTGCGTGTGATGGATTCTACAAGTCCTTGACAGGATTCCAGAAGTTTGTGGCACCAGGTGTTTACGCACAGGTCAAACTACAGGATGGTGATTCACGGGCACGCAGCTGGCGTCCGATATGTGTTTCATTAGGTAGAGATCAGGCACATTTGCTGGCCAAGACTTCAATGTGAGTTCACTATAATGCCCCTCAAACAACTGTAGCACGATTCTGACCTTGAAACACGGAAAGTGATCCCGTTGGAAGATGTCATTGCCGTAGGTGGAAACTTGAAGCATGAAGCAATGAATGTGATCCGCAGTAGTGTCAGGTGGTCCGCAGTAATGATCACATGGTTCACTGCTGGCATGATACATTCGATTACCACCACAGGTCCCAGAAATCCCAGCTCAGTGTACCCCATAGCACAATTCTGCCCTCACTGGTCTACATCTGCTGCGCGGTGCATGTTTCGCGCAGCCATTCTCCTGGATGACGGCGTGTAAGGCCCAGCCATCGACCTGGTGTAACAAGAAATGCGATTCATTCGAGAGGTGACACGTTTTATTGATCCACGGTGAAAACTCAGTGATGGTGTGTCCACTGCAATCATAACTGACGTTCTCGTTGGATCAACACAGGAACATGTATGGGGCGCGTGATGTGGAGCTCCGTGTTCAACAATGGCCTTTGAACGATGTGCTTATATCAGTGGATTTCCGTATGTGCGTTCCGCATCTTTGCTATAATGACTGTCCATTCACGTCTCTTCCGCTTACATTCTTTCCTTATTGCGCCACGTGCCGCAACGCCACCACGAGGCATTCAATCTCGCGGTAGGCGGTCATAATGTTTTATCTCTTCAATGTATAATGCCATGAAATGATATCAGTGAAATCCATTCAGACATTCTGAACCTGCAAGCCGCGTTTATGGTTCGAAGATACCACTCCTTTTTCCTGGCCATTATCCTGTATCTTCACGGAGTCGTCATCTTAATTTTCGGATTTGGCATTGTTAGTGCTAGAGGGTGACTGCAGGCCCTTTCCTATCTCCACCAACTAATGCGGACCTCTAACCCGGCTTGTTACGGTTCAAAGGCACCAATTTACTGAATCTGTCGTAACAAATGGAAAATTTTTGTTAGATTAGAAATAGAATCCAGGTTTCCTGCTTGGGTTACCACGGGGCTGTTCCCCTTATTTCAACTGCAATCCCTATATGATATGACATGAAAATTCTTAAAAAAGCTGTTAATGTGATACTGTTATGGTATTTTAATTGTGATTACATTCCAGTATGTAAAAAGGTCGAAATTCCTTTTAAGCATCTTGAATAAGGCAGGTATTACAAAATATAAAAATGGTGGTACTGTTCCGCATAGTGTGTTTCAGTATCAAAATTACAAGCATTTCTCCAGGTAAACATTATATCCCCCCCACACATATATACACCATGAAGCACATTGCTGGCACTTTATCCAGAGGAGCTGCCTATAAAACTTATTACTGCTTGTGTCATACCTTCCTCAGACCATGAAGCTCTTGGTTTTCTCCTTTTGCATGTACAGAACATCTGAAAATAAACAAGAAAAGTGTTCTCTAGAATTTTGCAGTAAAACATCAATCAAACTAGTAATCTGACAGAGCAGAAATAGTCCCACGTATTCATGTCGAAACAGCCCCATGTGTAAACATTTCGGAAGAGGCGGAAAATCAGAACTTCGTGGAAAAAGCCAACAATATTTCCTGATACAAACATTTCATAGTCTATATTCTTATACAAGTGACAAAAAGAGTTCAAAATTTCACGTTATTGTGAACGGTACACCTCAGTTCAAATGGTTCAGAGCACTATGGGACTTAACTCCTGAGGTCATCAGTCCCCTAAAACTTAGAACTACTTAAACCTAACTAACCTAAGGACATCACACACATGCCCGAGGCAGGATTCGAACTTGCGACCGTAGCGGTCGCGCGGTTCCAGACTGTAGCTCCTAGAACCGCTCGGCCACACCGGCCTGCACACCTCAATTCATTGGGTTGTATTCTTTACCTATGACAATAACCCGTCGCAATAAGCTTACTTCTAGATCATGTTCATCTGTCCTGTCAATAATGTAACAGGAAACACCTTTACAACAACCACTTGTGGCGACACAGAGATACTGGCATACACTGAAGGCAAAACGACCTAGATTCTATGTGGAACTAGCGTACTATGGCAACATTTTTTATTTCCGGCGGATTACTGTAGTTCCGCTCGTGGAGTAGCTCCACTGTACCTATGACCTCTTTTATTCAAGGCCTTCTTGGCATGCCTCCAAGACTGAGTCAAATGCAGGTTCTGGTCTACGATTGTCATTAAGTCAGTAAAAGAAAATCATATTTTACTTGCGGCACGTTCAAAAGATATATCTAATTATAACTTCCTTCACATTGCAATACCTACAGAACAATCTGTCTTTTATGTTTGTTTAATAACACCTCAGAAAGTATAGTGTAACACAATCCTGCCATGTAAATAAGATCCTCATTAAATAAAAATAGCTATGCGAGGTACCAGGGTGTTTCAAAAATGACCGGTATATTGGAAACGGCAATAAAAACTAAACGAGCAGCGATAGAAATACACCGTTTGTTGCAATATGCTTGGGACAACAGTACATTTTCAGGCGGACAAACTTTCGAAATTACAGTAGTTACAATTTTCAACAACAGATGGCGCTGCAAGTGATGTGAAAGATATAGAAGACAACGCAGTGTGTGGGTGCGCCATTCCGTACGTCGTCTTTCTGCTGTAACCGTGTGCTGTTCACAACGTGCAAGTGTGCTGTGGACAACATGGTTTATTCCTTAGAACAGAGGATATTTCTGGCGTTGGAATTCCACCGCCTAGAACACAGTGTTGTTGCAACGAGACGAAGTTTTCAACGGAGGTTTAATGTAACCAAAGGACCGAAAAGCGATACAACAAAGGATCTGTTTGAAAAATTTCAACGGACTGGGAACGTGACGGATGAACGTGCTGGAAAGGTAGGGCGACCGCGTACGGCAACCACAGAGGGCAACGCGCAACTAGTGCAGCAGGTGATCCAACAGCGGCCTCGGGTTTCCGTTCGCCGTGTTGCAGCTGCGGTCCAAATGACGCCAACGTCCACGTATCGTCTCATTCGCCAGAGTTTACACCTCTATCCATACAAAATTCAAACGCGGCAACCCCCTCAGCGCCGCTACCATTGCTGCACGAGAGGCATTCGCTAACGATATAGTGCACAGGATTGATGACGGCAATATGCATGTGGGCAGCATTTGGTTTACTGACGAAGCTTATTTTTACCTGGACGGCTTCGTCAATAAACAGAACTGGCGCATATGGGGTACCGAAAAGCCCCATGTTGCAGTCCCATCGTCCCTGTATCCTCAAAAAGTACTGGTCTGAGCCGCCATTTCTTCCAAAGGAATCATTGGCCCATTTTTCAGATCCGAAACGATTACTGCATCACGCTATCTGGACATTCTTCGTGAATTTGTGGCGGTACAAACTGCCTTAGACGACACTGCGAACACCTCGTGGTTTATGCAAGATGGTGCCCGGCCAGATCGCACGGCCGACGTTTTTAATTTCCTCAATGAATATTTCGATGATCGTGTGATTGCTTTGGGCTATCCGAAACATACAGGAGGTGGCGTGGATTGGCCTCCCTATTCGCCAGACATGAACCCCTGTAACTTCTTTCTGTGGGGACAATTGAAAGACCAGGTGTACCGCCAGAATCCAGAAACAATTGAACAGCTGAAGCAGTACATCTCATCTGCATGTGAATCCATTCCGCCAGACGCGTTGTCAAAGGTTTCGGGTAATTTCATTCAGAGACTACGCCATATTATTGCTACGCATGTTGGATATGTGGAAAATATCGTACTATAGAGTTTCCCAGACCGCAGCGCCGTCTGTTGTTGACAATTGTAACTACTGTAATTTCGAAAGTTTGTCCGCCTGAAAATGTACAGTTGTCCCAAGCATATTGCAACAAACGGTGTATTTCTATCGCTGCTCGTTTAGTTTGTATTGCCGTTTCAAATATACCGGTCATTTTTGAAACACCCTGTACAAGCGCTGCGGTAATGTGCGAGAAGTAAATTATTATGCAGTGGACATTTGAAATACAGTTACAAGGCTGCTTGCTTAAGAATAGCGTCGTCCGACGTACACCGTAAGATTTTATGGCAACTTGCAGTCAAAACATGACTTGGCACTGTTCGTATGGCGCTATGGCGCACTGTATGGCAAGCGAGCTTGCGAGACAGGGAGGTGAGTCAGACCCAGAAGGAATCGGAATGCCGGCTAGAGGGCCGTAAGAAGCTGTCCACCCTGACTGGTTTATAAGAGGTTTCTCATATTCGTGTAGCTAAATGCCGCAACGTTTCCCAAACTTCATCGCGGTAATGCAACACACATTACGATAACATACACAATTCGGCAATTCTCACAACTATCAGCTGGTTCTTTTTTAGGATTGGAGTCATTAGAGTATTATTAAATTCTGAGGGTATTTTGCCTGTCTCCTGTATGTAGCACACCAGGTGAAATAGATTCGTTGTGGAAATTTGTGGTAAGTTCCTATAGGACCAAAGTGCTGAGTTCATTGGTCCCTAGGCTTACACAGAACTTAATCTAACTAAAACTAAAACACACACACACACGTCGAATTCTTCTCAATGTATCATATTTCCTACTCATCTTTTTCTTTTTCTTTCCCCTTTCCATAATATTGTGTTAAAGTTTATTCCCCTTAAGTAGTCTCTCACTACATTCATTTCACCATTCAGGTTTCCCTTGTTTGCTTAATATAGGCTTGCCATCTGAGCTCTGCATCTTGTTGCTTCTCTTTCTGATAAGGTCTCTTTAATTTTCCTGCCAGTGCCACCTGTCAGCCCTCAAATCATGCACGCTTCTACCTCTTTGCATTTCTGGTCTAGCCATACCTGCCTAGCCATTTTGCCCTTTTTGTCAATCTCATTAATGACTCTCAAAAACTGCTGAGTCAGGCTTCAGAAAACTGTCGACTAGGTAGTCAAACCACTAGTTTCTTATGTAGTAAAAAGTGAAAACGTGAATTTAGGGTTGCAAACAGTGCAGCCTAACTGACGACACGATAGTGATTACACATTCCCGTTAACAAAAGCCAAAGATTCACAAATGTTTTAGCACGGAAAGTGTTGAATAGGATAGTTTGGAAATAGTGTGATAACATATGAAGTTGTTATAATGCCTGAATTGAGATTGGCAGTCCTCAGCCCTAAAGGTGGCTATAAGCGTCAGTGTTTTTATGAGGTTTAAGTTGTTTATCTCATTAACATACTGGATATTTATTAGTTGTTTATCACAAATCCCTTATTTTCGGTGTCTCATGGTCGTTGCTGCCACCATAGAGCAGGTGATTGTGCCAGCCTTTTTTCCAAGAACAGCTCCGATGGATGATACAGTTATTCTATCGCAGTCAGGGGTACGGAAAGGGGCAAGGTGAAGCCCGGTGACTGCAAACATTTTTCTTCCGGAAACCAACAAAGGTCGTATAAACCTAACATTGCCATCAATTACGTATTTGTCCTGCCTATGTACAAAAATTGTGGATGAAAGCAAAGGATTCGGTTTGAGCCCTGATTCTACATCTACATATATACTGGGCCCGTGACGGAGGGTACCTTACACCACTACTAGACACTTTCTTGACTGTTTCATTCGCAAATAGAGCGAGAGGAAAACGACTGTCTATATGCCCCGGACGAGCCATAATTTCTCTTCTCTTTGTGGTCCTTGCGTTAATTGTACGTTGGCCACAGTAGAATCGTTCTGTAGTCAGCTTCAGATGCCAGTTATCTAAACTTTCTCAATAGCGTTTCGCGAAAAGAACGTCGTCTTCCCTCCAGCGAAGCACCTTAGTAGTGCTCGAGCGTTGATCGGATCTTCAGGTAACAAATTCAGCAGCATACCTCTGAACTGCTTCATTGTCTTAGTTCAATGCGACCTTGTGCGGATCCCCAACACTAGCGGTACTCAAGAATGAGTCGCAATAGTGTTCTATACGCGGTTTCCTTTATAGATGAGCTGCATTGTCCCAAAAGTCTCCCAATCAACGGACTTCGATCATTTGCCTTCCCTACAAACGCTCGTAAGTGCTCTTTCCATTTCATAACGCATCGCTCCGTTACACCTCGATATTTAGTCGATTTAATCGATATGCCTGTGTCAAGCAGAACACTAATAATGCTGTTTTTGAACATTACGAGATTGTTTTCTCCATTTATCTGCATCAACTTCAATTTCTATACATTTAGAGCAAGCACATCGCATTTATACCAACAAGAAATATTGTCTTTGTCATCTTGTATCCTGCAATCACTCAACGACGACACCTTTCTGTAAACTACAGCATCACTAGACAGCCTATGTTATAGACTGACAAATCATTATAAATGCATTATTCATAATATGAATGTTCAAATAGTGTCCGCCTTGTTGGATGCATTGATGTAAGCGCCTCTCGGTATTAACATGGACACCTCTTAACATTTCTGCAGATACAGAAGCGCAAGCATGACATATTCGTTATTTTGACTCATCTAGACTTTGCTGTTCCATTTCGATAACCCGTCTTTGATACAACCCTATACGGAAAAATCCAAGAGCGTTAAATCAGAGCCGGTCGCGGCGGCCATGCGGTTCTGGCGCTGCAGTACGGAACCGTGGGGCTGCTACGGTCACAGGTTCGAATCCTGCCTCGGGCATGGGTGTGTGTGACGTCCTTAGGTTACTTAGGTTTAAGTAGTTCTAATTTCTAGGGGACTTATGACCTCAGATGTTGAGTCCCATAGTGCTCAGAGCCATTTGAATCGTTAAATCAGACGTTCTCGCTGGCCATCGAGTGCAACCACCACGACCTTCCACCGTTCGAGGTACACATGGTTCAGATATTCACTAACCCCTCTACAATAATTGTGTGGTACATGCCTAACAGGTAATTGAAGTGGGATGTCATATAGATGACCAAGATTCAGTTGACGAGCTAGTCTGGGGGCCAAATACACTAGTCCAATGATGTAGTCTCGTAGAATACCACACCATACGTAAACATCCCCGAACGTATGCATGTGATGCTGTCGTAACCAGTGAGGATTTTCAGGAGCCCAATAATGTAGATTGTGTCTGTTGACAGTGGCGTCATTGACGAAATGGTATTCGTCTCCCTATAAAATCTGCATGATGAAATCCAGATTTACGGCTACTTTATTTCAAAGACGTCTGCTGAACGATGCATGATTTTGATTGCCATAAAGAACAATGAATATCATAAATGTTTCTTTAAACCTACGCTATAGACTTAAATGGATGTCATTTCAGTTCCTCCATTTTCATACTACTTCTCTACCATTCCATGGCGCGTGGGGAAAAGAAAACACCTAAATCTTCGAGCTCTGATTTATTTTATTATGATGATCATTTCTCCCTGCATAGGTGGGTGTCAACAAAACATTTTCGCATTCGGAAGAGAAAGTTGGCGATTGAAATTTCGTAAATAGATCTCGCCGAAAAGAAAACCGCCTTTGTTTCAGTGACTGCACCCAACTCGCGTATCATATCAGTGACACTCTCACTCCTATTGCGCGATAACACGAAACAAGTTGCCCTTCTTTGCACTTTTTCGATGTCCTCCGTCAATCCTACCTGGTAAGAATCCCACACCGCGCAGCAATATTCCAGCAGAGGATGGACAAGTGTAATGTAGGCTGTCTCTTTAGTGGGTTTGTCGCATCTTCCAAGTGTTTTGCCAACAAAGCGCAGTCTTTGTTTCGCCTTCCCTACAATATTATCTATGTGGTCTTTCCAATTTAAGTTGCTCATAATTGTAATTCCTAGGTATTCAGTCGAATTGACAGCCCTTAGATTTGTGCGATTTATCGTATACCCAAAATTTATCGGATTTCTTTTAGTACCCATGTGGATGACCTCGTATTTTCCTCTGTTTAGTGCCAATTGCCACTTTTCGTACCATACAGAAATTCTGTCTAGATCATTTTGTAATTGGAATTGCTCGTCTGATTATTTTACTATATGGTAAATTAAAGAGTCATCTGCCATCATTCTAAGGGGGCTGCTCAGGTTATCACCTAGATCATTCATGTAAATCAGGAACAGCAGAGGGCCTATGACACTACCTTGCGAAACGCCAGTTATCACTTCTGTTCTACTCGATTATTTACCGTCTATCACTACGAACTGTGACCTCTTTGAGAGCAAGTCACGAATCCAGTCACACAACTGTTACGATACTCCAAATGCACGCAATTTGATTAATAGTCGCTTGTGAGGAACGGTATCAAAAGCCTTCTGGAAATCTAGGAACATGGAATCGATCTGAGATCCCTTGTCGACAGCACTCATTACTTCATGGGAATAAAGAACTAGCTGTGTTGCACAAAAACAATATTTTCTGAATCCGTGTTGGTTATGTATCAATAAGTCATTTTCTTCAAGGTGATTCATAATGTTCGAGTACAGTATATGCTCCAAAACCCTACTGCATATTTCCCGCGTCCGGCCATCCTGATTTAGGTTTTCCGTGATTCCCCTAAATCGCTTCAGGTAAATGCCGGGATGGTTCCTTAGAAAGGGCACTGCCGATTTCCTTCCCCATGCTTCCCTAATCCGAGCTTGTGCTCCGTCTCTAATGACCTCGTTGTCGACGAGACGTTAAACAGTAATCTCCTCCTCCTCCTCCTCCTCCTCCTCCTACTACTACTACTGCAAATTGAGGTAGAGCGGAACCAGGAGGAGAACGCACGCAGATGGCGGCACAGGTCGGTGGAGGTTCGCTTGTACGTGCATTCCCGTTTGGACAGCAGTGACGAGGTAACCCTTCTTGCACTAACGTATACAGGAAACATAAAACTACAGAGTAATGCTAGCGTGGGCCTCCTGGTATATAAGAATAAGATACCCTTGTCTCTGATGAACACTTGCCATAGAAGACAACAAACCAACTCATCATTAACGTTTTGCAGCTTTGAACACAGACTCTGGATGTTTTGCACATTAAATATATACATCTATACTTCGGAAGCCACTGTGCAGTGGAACAGGGAATGTATTTCGTACCTGTACTATATATTTCGTAACCTGTTACATTCGTGTATCGTGTTAGGGAACAATGACTATCTGCATGCGTCTATGCGCTCCCTGTTTTTATAACTTACTCTGTTGATCCCTACACGAAATATACGATGGTGATAGCAGAACTGTCACACAGTCTCCTTCGTACACAGGATCTCTGAGCGTACCCAACAGGGTCTCGCGAAAACTAAGTTGTCTATGGATTCGCGTTTAAGGTACCCGAGCCTTTCTGTTACACACGGTCCAGTCAGATAATGTGACTAGCACCTATTCCGACGTCAACACACAATAACCACTCACAGACGGCCGGCGGCAGAACTAGCGTTGGGCGTGTAGGGTGCAAGCAGAAAACAGTACAGACGTTGCCGTAACGAGCAAAATGAGGCATTTATTTGACATCCAAAAGGGAATGATCATTGGTTTTCGGGCCAAGGATAGAAGCATTTCCGAAACGGCTAAGTCTGTAAACTGTTCGCGTACGACTGTGGTCGAAGTATACCGTGCATGACAAAATGGCGCTATCGACAATTGGCGCTGAGGCAACTGTCGTGTACCACGGGCCGTAGCCAACAGGGGTTAACGACGGCTCCGAAGTGTGTACGGACGAAGAGACGTGCCGCTGTTTAGCAGCTGACTGCCCAGACGAACCAAGACGCTACCAACGGCGTCTCCTCAACGACCGTTCAGCGAACTTCGCTGCGTACGCTCCTCCACAACGGGCGCGTGGTTCAGCTCCCTATCTGACAGCTGTTCATCCCCGCTGAAGGCTGTAATTTGCACGTCAATGCCGCAACAGGACGTCCATTGAGTGACAACAGGTGGCGTTTACACATTAATCAGTTGTACGCTCCATTAGAGAGAAAGCTCTCTGTAACAATCGTCGGAAGGATCCAGACCGGACCGGCCTGGGTGGCCGAGCGGTTTTAGGCGCTACAGTCTGGAACCGCGCGACCGCTACGGTCGCAGGTTCGAATTCTGCCTCGGTCATGGATGTGTGTGATGTCAAAATGGCTCTGAGCACTATGGGACGTAACTTCTTAGGTCATCAGTCCCCTAGAACTTAGAACTACGTAAACCTAACTAACCTAAGGACATCACACACACCCATGCCCGAGGCTGGATTCGAACCTGCGACCGTAGCGGGTGCATGGTTCCAGACTGTAGCGCCTAGAACCGCTCGGCCACTTAGGCAGGCTGTGTGATGTCCTTAGGTTAGTTAGGTTTCAGTAGTTCTAAGTTCTAGGGGACTGATGACCTCAGAAGTTGAGTCCCATAGTGCTCAGAGCCATTTGAACCATTTTTTGATCCAGGCCGGAAGAGGGAGCTTTATGATCTGGGGAATGTTTTAGTGACATTACCTGGGTAATCTGGTCCTCTGGAAGGCACAATGGATCAACAAAAGTATGCATCTGTCCTTGGGACCATGTAAACTTCTACATGCAGTATGTTTTTCGTCGGCACGACGGCATCTACCAACAGGACAATGGCAATTGTCACACAGGTCGCAGTGTACGTGTGTGTCCGAAGAGCACTAGGGTGAGTTTACCGAACTCTCGTGGCCACCAAACTCCAATCAAGAATCTGTGGGACCTCTTCGATCAGGCTGTTCGCGCCATAGATCCTCAAGCGAGAAACCTATGGCAACTAGCCACGGCAGTAGGGTCGCCATCGCTCCACATCCTAGGTCGTTATTCAGGCTTTTGACAGGTGTTCATATTAATTTTAGTGCACATCACATTTGGATATATCCATCAACTGCAGTCCTAGCAGCGCGCCTCTGAATTTGTTCGACCTCTTTTGCCATGTCTACTACTTTATAAGGGCCTCTCACTCATAGATGCACACTACACTTTCACTTTCACAGAACCCTTTCAAAAACATGTCTTTCATTCGCCTTCTCTAATACTGATTTTGTGTGGTCCTCCCGCTTCACATCGCTTCTCAGTGTCACTCTTGGTTACTTAAAGCATGAACTTTTCTACTCGAGGAAAGCAAAGAAAACCGCACTTTCCGCCTGATCTTCACTATTTTTAATGAGGTCGACCGGAATTATTTGCTATTTTGAGTATCCCAATTTTATGCAGGTGTTGAAAACTGACAACTACCGTCAGGCCTTCTTTACAGATTAGCCCCGGTCAGATTCCGTGAGTAGTAAACTTCGTCGATTATGAAAATGCATTATCGCGTGGTCTACTATGGAGGATTATATCACTGAAACAGAATATTTCTTTTTTACAACTCGGGCCGACGTTCTTTCTTGCTATCTTTGCTACCACTTGTAAAATATTTATCTTTGAACATACCAAGAAATTTTTATAGAAATCGTCAGGCAGTACCGTAGGTGTTTTCATGTAAACGTCATTCGAGTACATAGCAAGGAAGTTACAACTGAAAAAAATTCTTGCTACCCCACTAAAAGTCAGGTGTGCACCCTTGCTGCAGTATTACTGGTGCAGACTTGGTTAGACTGGCCTGACAAGTGGATCGCGCCTCCTCCTCATCGCCGATTTTGTCCAAATGTACGGTATATGCAGGGCAGAGCCGTAATTAAGTGACAGAAGCGGGAACTATAGATGGCCTAGAGTTTAGAAAAAACAGAATTTTTGGCGCGAGTAGGGCGAGGCACGAGTCCTTTATGTCAGCATAGTTTCCAGGCAGCGGTGGTGGAGCAGAATTAGTAAAGAACGGTAATTCGAGGGGCTTGTGGTCGAGTCACTACGAAAATTTTTTATTTTTTTATTTTCAATTTTGGAGTTAATTACTCTCTAAATAAACCTAAATGATGCTCAATATATTGCATTTATTAATATTTTCATGTAAAGAGTGAAAAGGAAATGCAAAGGAAAATTTGTGACTGTAAATAAATTCCCAAGAAGAATTATACATACAGCGTCCACGAGGACTCTGCGAATAACTTTCTAAGAAGGGACTTCGTATTCCGTTAGTTTCATTTTGACCTTCGAGTAGCTCTCTGCAGCTGCACGAGAACAGTAGATTCCCAGTGCAGGTAAAACCGGCCCATCGGCCGCTGGGGACAACGCTAGCAACGAATACGGAGCTCATTCGCTTGCTAGCTCTCGACCGAGTCACGTGAATTTTTCGAGGATATTGTAAGAACGCAGTGTCAATATTGTTTTTTTCTATAGAAACTTTAAAACAACCATGCAATTTTAAAAATGTTGCGTTTATAATGTATGCAAGGTGCCGATAAAATTCTCCTATTTTTACGACGAATATCACTGCAGCATGCATCAACTGTAAAATAATAAAAGTATCTGATTTTTACAGACGAAGTTCTCGTGAATTTCTTCCTGGAAATTTATTTGCAATCCCCAATTTTCCTTCGCCTTTCTTTTTCATGCCTTTTATGAAAATGTTAATAAGTACAATGTATTATGAATTACTTTGGCATATTTTTATGTAAGTAACGTAAAATTAAAAAAAATGTTTCCTCGTAGGGACTCCACCCCATCACTCTTGCTGTACTAAATGGTTCTGAGCACTATGGGACTCAACTGCTGTGGTCATTAGTCCCCTAGAACTTAGAACTACTTAAACCTAACTAACCTAAGGACATCACACACATCCATGCCCGATGCAGGATTCGAACCTGCGACCGTAGCAGTCGCACGGTTGCGGACTGCGCGCCTAGAACTGCGAGACCACTGCGGCCGGCTCTCGCTGTACTCTTTTGTACTCTTCCCACTGCGCCAACCGCTGCCTGGAAACAACGCTAAAATAAATAACTCATACCTCCCCCTACCAGTGCCAAAAATCCTACTTTTTTTCTAAACTCTAAGCATTCTGGAGATGTCACTTATGTTACTTGCATTTCTGGCCAGGCCCTGCATATAGAATAAATTGGGGTGAAATTGTGGCTACTAGTAGGAGCAATCCCCTTGGGAGTTTACTTTTATTGCACTGTATGCTTCGTCAGCATGGAAATATACACCTATCATAATCGTATATCCTGGGCTGAGGCTGCCTGCGTTTCCCTAGCGCTCTTACATTGGATGTATCCAAGACAGCACAACACTTGGGTTTTGGATCCGGTTTCTTCTCATTATGTGTCATTCTCTTTGAAATTGTGTTTTCCTTGCATTCACGCCCTATATTTGTTAATTTGTTTGTACTATGTCTTTGTATATAAAGAAATTTTACAGTCGGGTAATCTTAAATTTGTGTGTGTGTGTTTTTGTGTGTTTGTGTTTGTTTGTTTGTTTTCCGCTCAAGCAGTCTTTACTCACGTACAAACGCAATTACTCATTTTTAAAAATAACGTTATTTTTAATCGTAATTCTCCACATTCATCCTCGCAACGTCACCGAGGTTGCCTCATTTTGTCACCATTATTTTTTTTTTTAAAAAAAAAGTTGTCCGTGCGCCGAGCTACGACCGTACCATACAGACCACATACTCAGAAAGCATGAGATATCGACAATTTCTTTAGGTAATTTAGAACGGATGATTGATTTATTGGGCCTGTTCCCCTACCTGCAGAAATTTTCCACCGACGACAAGCACACCACATAATACAGATAAAACTAAAAGTTAAACCAAAACGCCCCATATTTCTCATGAAAACATGCTAACAGCGTCTCTCGGAATTCTCACAACGTCAGGTAGGGACGTGACACCGCACGCAAACCCTCGCAATGATATTTGTCCTCGGCCTCTGGAGATATGAAACGGAGCGAGTACGGGTGTAATTGTCGGGTTGCATACTTCACAAATCAAGGCGCCGCTGTTAAATCAGTGCTACTACCGGGCTTCCTGCGCTCCCACTCTAGTTTCGCGAGTATGACGAATTTGAGAACTGTGGCGCTGCGGTCGCTTCATACTCTAGACTCGGTGTCTTTTGCTGAAGTATGAAGGATCTTAAGGCTAGTTGTGACTTACTCTAAGGTTGGAAGACGAGTACACCACCCTGCTGCTGCAAAGTAACACTGACAAGGCGAAACGACCCATTGTCGCGGTCAGATGGCCTTCAACGAAGCTGGGTTTAGTGAGACTGTGGAGGGGGTAAGACGAAAATTAATTGATGCAAAACAGGTAATTGCAAATGAGTTCCATTAGAGGAGGAGTGATATCTAGGATAAGTTTCGCGCTAAAGCCCACGTATCAGGCGAAATATACACAACTTTCGTCAATGCAAACAAAATGTTTGTGTACTTGGTTACTCGATCTCCACCACCAGAAGATAACTGACCTGCGTCAAACGAAAACTAGGCACAGAGTAGCGTCACCTCCACATTGCCGCGACAAAAAAGTGTGCCATTTCTGTATTCATGTGGTCACGGCAATCTGCATTTATGGGCTAACAACGAGTTGCGTAGTTTATCATTCATTTCTGTAATTTATTTTAATAATTAATCTCCATTTACAGTTTGCATTTCATACTCGCGTCACGTTTTCTGATACTGTCGTTAGAGCCGGCAATGCCTCTAAAGTATGTTTATGTCAACGTAACTGTTAGACGTTCTCTGAATAGATATCAAATATTAAAATATAGTTCCGTGTTCGAAAAACAGAACAATATTCACTGCTAACCCATCAGTTTTTATATTCGTTTATGACTTGCTCCTGTCACTAAGGCAAAAATTCAAATGGCTCTGAGCACTATGGGAGTTAACATCTGAAGTCATCAGTCCCCTAGACCTAGAACTACTTAAACCTAACTAACCTAAGGACATTACCACATCCATGACCGAGGCAGGATTCGAACCTGCGACCGTAGGAGCAGCGCGGTTCCGGACTGAAGCGCATAGTACCGCTCGGCCACAGCGGCCGGCTTCACTTAGGCAGGTCAGGCATTTTGTGGCATTTGAACTTGCACTTGAGAATGGCAATAATGACGAACTCATGGTTACGTGAAATAAATAAAGAGTAATTTACGGTTTAAGGTCGGAAATTTTTTCAAAACGGTTGCGTATTTGACTGGAACTTTGCAAGTCCGTGGTTATGTGTAGATCTCCTGTACTCGTTCCTTTTTCTGACCTAGTCACGACAACGGACTCAGGTGATGAGCCGGCAGCGTCGGAGACTTGAAGTGTCGAACCTACGAACACACGGAGACAGCGAGTTCGGAGATTGCGTCACATCACTTCTTGGCGAGAGTAAAGCGAGTGTAAGGAGTTCATTTCTGATCTCTGTCGCGCGCCGCGCTATCAAATTCGCCTTTTCCTTAGTCAGTTAAGCTCCGTCTGCAGTCGATCAAATTTCTCTACATAACAGGTGTATCTTAAGCACACAGCACCGTGTCGTTCACGTGAATTGCACGGCCACAATAATCAGGTTGCCCTATGCACACGAAAGTCTGCAAAACGTGCAATACAGAATAACTGGAATGAAGCTCCCAAAATAATCATCACACTTCTTCTAGAACATGATTTCTGACTTTGAGAAACCAGTACGTTGGGCAGCCACCACGTTCTAGAAACATGGCTTCTAAACGTTGCAGCAACCGGTTTTCACATTATCTAACTAAAAGAATGCAGTGTGTCACATAAAGAAACCCAGACAACGTACACAGCAAAGCAGCACTTACAGAGTAGGAAAACAAACACACACACACACACACACACACACACACACACACACACACACACACACACACACAGAGAGAGAGAGAGAGAGAGAGAGAGAGAGAGAGAGAGAGAGATGCACGCACACGTGCGGTCTAGAATACCTAAGCGAAATGCATGGCGTCATGTTCTACCAATGATCTACTGTCCGTGCGACAGCAATATGGCAGACAACCGGGCGTGCAATGTGACGTAATCTGCGGTAGAACAGTACGCGCAGTTCTAAAAACATTCCCATTCGTCCATCTGCGTCAACTCTGTGATGTAAATGTATTAAGTCATCGTAACTTATCTATGCAGTGATGCTTCCAGAATAATAAAGGTAGACTTCTTCGTTTTAAGGGCTGTGGTTCTCTCCGCCATACACCATACGGTGTTTGCGGGAAATGTATGTAGACGCAGCTGCTGGATATTTAGTTCTGATACTGTGCATACAAGTGGTCAAAGTAGTCTAGCGAGTAGAGCGCTAGACTAGGGCTCTGGCGGTCCCGGGTTCAGTCGCGGGTAGGAGTGGGATTTTCCCTACTTCAAAGGACGGACCCAGGTCGACTCAACAGGACCGGGGACCCGGTCATGGAGTTGAGCCCCAGGCCTGTCCACACACCTGCTGAAAGGCATTTGTCACCACACACACACTACGTCACCTGTATTACTAACCCTGTTGCCCGTTGCCTGTCAAACGGCTGACAGAGGCAACAAAAATCTGATTTTCAGTATTTCGCATTGTTATTGTCCGAATTCAGAATGTAGTCTTAATCCGCTCATTAAGAGGTATAATCTAACGTTAAATTATACACTCCTGGAAATGGAAAAAAGAACACATTGACACCGGTGTGTCAGATCCACCATACTTGCTCCGGACACTGCGAGAGGGCTGTACAAGCAATGATCACACGCACGGCACAGCGGACACACCAGGAACCGCGGTGTTGGCCGTCGAATGGCGCTAGCTGCGCAGCATTTGTGCACCGCCGCCGTCAGTGTCAGCCAGTTTGCGGTGGCATACGAGCTCCATCGCAGTCTTTAACACTGGTAGCATGCCGCGACAGCGTGGACGTGAACCGTATGTGCAGTTGACGGACTTTGAGCGAGGGCGTATAGTGGGCATGCGGGAGGCCGGGTGGACTTACCGCCGAATTGCTCAACACGTGGGGCGTGAGGTCTCCACAGTACATCGATGTTGTCGCCAGTGGTCGGCGGAAGGTGCACGTGCCCGTCGACCTGGGACCGGACCGCAGCGACGCACGGATGCACGCCAAGACCGTAGGATCCTACGCAGTGCCGTAGGGGACCGCACCGCCACTTCCCAGCAAATTAGGGACACTGTTGCTCCTGGGGTATCGGCGAGGACCATTGGCAACCGTCTCCATGAAGCTGGGCTACGATCCCGCACACCGTTAGGCCGTCTTCCGCTCACGCCCCAACATCGTGCAGTCCGCCTCCAGTGTCCAGTGGTGTCGCGACAGGCGTGAATGGAGGGACGAATGGAGACGTGTCGTCTTCAGCGATGAGAGTCGCTTCTGCCTTGGTGCCAATGATAGTCGTATGCGTGTTTGGCGCCGTGCAGGTGAGCGCCACAATCAGGGCTGCATACGACCGAGGCACACAGGGCCAACACCCGGCATCATGGTGTGGGGAGCGATCTCCTACACTGGCCGTACACCTCTGGTGATCGTCGAGGGGACACTGAATAGTGCACGGTACATCCAAACCGTCATCGAACCCATCGTTCTATCATTCCTAGACCGGCAAGGGAACCTGCTGTTCCAACAGGACAGTGCACGTCCGCATGTATCCCGTGCCACCCAACGTGCTCTAGAAGGTGTAAGTCAACTACCCTGGCCAGCAAGATCTCCGGATCTGTCCCCCATTGAGCATGTTTGGGACTGGATGAAGCGTCGTCTCACGCGGTCTGCACGTCCAGCAAGAACGCTGGTCCAACTGAGGCGCCATGTGGAAATGGCATGGCAAGCCGTTCCACAGGACTACATCCAGCATCTCTACGATCGTCTCCATGGGAGAATAGCAGCCTGCATTGCTGCGAAAGGTGGATATACACTGCACTAGTGCCGACATTGTGCATGCTCTGTTGCCTGTGTCTATGTGATTGTGGTTCTGTCAGTGTGATCATGTGATGTATCTGACCCCAGGAATGTGTCAATAAAGTTTCCCCTTCCTTGGTGACTCCAAACAAACTTTACATACAATTTCAAGCTTTATCGAAACTTTTTCTCCTGATAACCCCCCCCCCCCCCCCACCACACACACACACACACACACACACAAAACGAAGGAAAAACGGTTATTTCTTAACTCATTTTCGCTATTCACGCAGTCAAATCTCAGCATCAGGCATGACATTTTAATTTATTGCCTCTTTACTACCAACTCTGTTCGCATTGCAGTTCGCAGACAGAATTATGTCATTGTATGACACACATTTCGGGAGATATGACATAATAAACATTTGGAGGCGAGAAAAACTAGCTTTCGTTTAAAACGGATCTCAGATTAACCAGTTTTATTCGCCCAGTGTTTCATAATGAGAGCCCTTAACGATTTTCAACAAACTTCAAGCGTAATTTCAAACCTTTCCTCAAATGTTTCTCACTCACTCGCTTAAAGACAAATATGTAAAAAACGAATTCATTTGCAATGATATGTTTCAAGCTGTTTTATACATGGAAGTTCGATTTTTGAAGAATCAGGGGATTTACTGGTATTCAGTTAGAACCGTGACGTTGTAGAGGGCGGGGTGGGGAGAAGGAGAATTTCTCTTCAGTTTCTCCCATAAAGTGAGGATATGGTGTCTGTACATACGTTACACAAGAATTTGCCTTTTTGGCACAGATATTACAAATACATAACGACAAACGAAATCAGTGCCAAACGTAACAATTCTTGTAAGAGCAAGGAACACATCGACCCTTTCGTAAGCAGATACAATGCCGCCACTTACTATTTCAAAGTGAATAACACACGACGTGTATGGTAACAAAACAGCATTTTAGTAGTTCCATACACAGTTGTTACTGCCGGCCGGAGTGGCCGTGCGGTTCTAGGCGCTACAGTCTGGAGCCGAGCGACCGCTACGGTCGCAAGTTCGAATCCTGCCTCGGGCATGGATGGGTGTGACGTCCTTAGGTTAGTTAGGTTTAAGTAGCTCTAAGTTCTAGGGGACTGATGACCTCAGCAGTTAAGTCCCATAGCGCTCAGAGCCACAGTTGTTACTGTGAGGAAAGTATTCCTTTCAATTAGTGTCCAATATGTACCGCCCTTTTATGCATACACTGGGCGAATACGAACAACGAAACACGACACAACAAAGGTTTCGATGGAGTCTACTAGTAAGGCAATATTTTTACGGACAGCTTTCATCGATGTCAGTGACAGCCGCAGGGCGAGGGATAGGACAGTATTTCCGCATCCCGCTTGCGTTTTACTGACAAGACGCATGCTGTATCCGCACCCATTAATCAGTTCAGGTGACGTTTTCCCCATGCATCGTCTCATATTTTGGAGGACGACTGTTCAAATCCCCATCCGGCCATCCATATATAGGTTTAGCGTGGTTTCTCTAAACTGCAAATGTTTTCACGGTTCCTTTAAAAAGGAAACGGCTTATTTATTTCCCCCAATCTGGGCTTGTCGCGACAAGGAGTTTAAACACGAATCTTCCTTCCTTTGTTCCAACTCATTAGCTACGATCGATATCCTGTTCCGACTACACATATACTTTGTATTTCTGGAACGATAATAAATAAATTAGCTACATCTGCTTCTTTTTCTCATACCGGCTGAGCCGAGTCCCTGCATGCATCTGGGCTACGAATAGTTAACGAACGAGTTTTCTTGCACTTGGTCGAAGGAAACTCTTCGGCTGCTCTTGCAGACTGTCCCATTCGGAGTCACATTATGTTGATATTAGGGTGTTTATTCACACTCACAACAGGTAGAGTAATAACTCTGCTGATATACTTATTAATTTATTTAGTCCTACGGTACATTCAACCATCGCTGCATTTCTATCTTTGAAAAGCAAATATGCTCTTCACGCACTAACGAAATGATTTCTCGTGAAAAACACCACACTATAAAAAAAGGTAGGAAATTACCTTGACAGTATTTAGACGTCAACCATTCCTACATCCTTGCTCTAAACATAATCACTCTGCATTGAGACAAGCATTTCATTTATGTGTGAATATGAATTGAAATACATCACACATCAGCCTGCTTAAATATAGGGTGACTAATTAAACCTTCGCTACTTGAGCCAGTGTAGACGGAAAACCATTTACCGTTTGGGCACTCAACTTAATTGGAATGATGTTCAGACTGCACGCAGCAATATTTGTGTTGTTGGTACTGTTAGCGTCGAGAATTACCGTTAGGCACCGCTACTATTGCGGCGACGTAGGGTTGGAACACAAGCATCAGTGTGTATTACAGGTGCACCCAGGCGCAGTCTGGATAAGGTAAGCATACTTTTGCTCGTAAAGCTGTTTTATCAAAATAACAGCAACAGTACTGCTGCTCTTCGCGAGCATCGACGCAGTAAAGGAACATGGCGAGGTACTCTTTCCGCATCGTGGTTGAACAACATGATTCGCAAGTTCGAATTAAATGGCGATTTGGGAATTGCTCCTGAGAGAGACCGAATGCGAATTGCATCCTAAATTGTTGAAGTTACTGTTGCCATGGCTGAGAATGCTGGTCGCAACGTGCGGTCTTTAAACAGCAGCCCCGGATCTACGATATTTCCGAACCGGGGCAAAAACTTAATGGTGGCGCCCCCGCCCTCCCTCTTCTTCCACTCGAGCGTTTAAGCTACGACATAAAAAATCTATTTTCAAAAATATGTTCATTTTGTAGCATACACCTATATGGAGAGGCTGATATACACACTACTGGCCATTAAAATTGCTACACCACGAAGATGACGTGCTACAGACGTGAAATTAGACCGACAGGAAGATGATGCTGTGATTTGAAATGATAAGCTATTCAGAACATTCACACAAGGTTGGCGCCGGTGGCGACACCTACAACGTGCTGACATGTGGAAAGTTTCCAACAGATTTCTCATACACATACAGCAGTTGACCGGCGTTGCCTGGTGAAGCGTTGTTGTGATGCCTCGTTCGAGGAGGAGAAATGCGTACCATCACGTTTCCGACTTTGATAAAGGTCGGATTTTAGCCTATCGCGATTGCGGTTTATCGTATCGCGACATTGCTGCTCGCCGGTCGAGATCCAGTGACTGTTAGCAGAACATGGAATCGGTGGGTTCAGGAGGGTAATACGGAACGCCGTGCTGGATCCCAACGGCCTCGTATCACTAACAGTCCAAATTACAGGCGCCTTATCCGCATGGCTGTAACGGATCATGCAGCCACGTATCGATCCCTGAGTCAACACATGGGGAAGTTTGCAAGATATCAACCATCTGCACGAACAGTTCGACGACGTTTGCAGCAGCATGGACTATCAGCTCAGAGACCATGGCTGTGGTTACCCTTGACGCTGCATAACTAACAGGAGCGCCAGTCATGGTGTACTCAACGACGAACCTGGGTGCACGAATGACAAAACTTCATTTTTTCGGATGAATCCAGGTTCTGTTTACAGCATCATGATGGTCCCATCCGTGTTTGGCGACATCGCGGTGAACGTACATTGGAAGCGTGTATTCGCCATCGCTATACTGGCGTATCACCCGGCGTGATGGTATGGGGTGCCATTGGTTACACTTCTTGGTCACCTGTTGTTCGCATTGACGGCACTTCGAACAGTGGACGTTACATTTCAGATGTGTTACTACCCGTGGCTCTACCCTTCATTCGATCCCTGCGAAAAACTACATTTCACCAGGATAATGCACGACCGCATGTTGCAGGTCCTGTACGGGCCTTTCTGGATTCAGAAAATGTTCGACTGCGGCGAGAGGTGGTTGTTCTGGGTACTGATTTCTCTGGCTTTATGCACCCAAATTGCGTTAAAATGTAATCACATTTCAGTTCTAGTATAATATATTTTATCCAATGAATACCCGTTCATCATCTGCATTTCTTCTTGGTGTAGCAATTTTAATGGCCAGTAGTGTATGTGCAGTACACAGTGCTGTAAAATGTGATCACAACCTTCCTCATTCAGCGTTTTCTTAAGCATAAAAAGGGAACTGCACTCTAACCATTAAAAACAACCCCATGCCGTAACACCAGTTCTTCTGTACTTTACTGTCGGAACTACACGTCAATGGCAGGTAGCGTTCTCCAAACCCAAATCCTTCCATCGGATTCCCACAGGGTATAGTGTGATTCGTCACTCCAAATCACTCGTTTCCTGTCCGGTGACGTGGTCTTTATACCACCTCAAGCGTCGCTTAGCATCGGCTACAGAAATGTGTGGGTTTAGGAACTGCTCGACCACTGTATCCCATTCTTTATAATTCCCTACGCACAGTCGTTGTGCTAGTTGGTCTGCTGGTAGCTCTTTGGAAGTCACGAGTGATTCCTTCCGCTGATTTAATGTGATTTCTTTATAACCACCCCCCGCAGTGCTCGAAGGTTCCTGTCTGCCACTACATGTAGCCTGCTCGGTCTTGTTAAGCTGTGGTCGTCCCCTCGCTTTTCCACTTCAGTCACATCGACAACAGCCGGCTATGGAAGCTTGAAGTGTTCCTGATGGATTAGTGGCTCAGGTAACACCCGCGTTCGAAGTCACTGCGCTCCTTTAAGGGACCCATTCTACTATTACTGCTTGTCTACTATCAACGCAATAGTCCCTGACTGCTTTCATACAGGTGGCTTCGCCTCTTGCGATACTAGTGGTCAATTCCGCATTACATAATAGTGTCCGGACACTTTTTATCAGATAAGATATGCTGGTCACCGCATCTAATCATATCTTACGAAGATATTTATTGTGCGTTACTTGTCAAGAACACTTTATTTGCTTGGAAGTACCATTGAGCTTCGAAAAGTATGTCCTTGTCTGTGATTCTTCAAAATTGTCCTGTTGTAATTCATGAGGAAATTGTCCAGGGGTGAATGGTCGGGTTTCAGTGTCCACCGGGCACAATATTTCGGCAAGCGTCCACCTTGCCATCATAAGCTGTCCTGTCGAGCACACCTAATGACAGAAACGTGGGCACTTTCGGTAATGTTGTTAGCTTTGGTCGCTGACTTTCGGCCGTTCATTACCTCGACCCGACCTTGTCTACTGTTAACTACCTCTTATTTTTTAATAATAAAAAAGTGGTATATGAAACTGCATAGTAAACAAATCTCGCCGTCTGAAGATGCGGTTACATACTACCCTTCCGTTTCTGAATGAACTGCAGTTCATACTAAAACAGACAGGATTCTCCATTTGTATCACGTTACACAGTCCATTACAACTGTGAAAAACCTACATTTAAGCCGCTGTAATTTTTTGTCCTATCCTCGTCCATGCCGGCCGCTGTGGCCCAGCGGTTCTAGGCCCTTCAGTCCGTAACCGCGCTGCTGCTACGATCGCATGTTCGAATCCTGCCTCGGGCATGGATGTGTGTGACGTCCTTAGGTTAGTTAGGTTTAAGTAGTTCTAAGTTCTAGGGGATTGATGACCTCAGATGTGAAGTCCCATAGTGCTTAGGGCCATTTGAACCATCTTCCTTCATATTTTCCGTGTGTTACTACGGTAAACAGCTGCCAAAAACATGTTTGAAATTTTTCTGGTTTTATTTTTAAGGCTCATGACTTTTTGTGTACTACGTGTGTTAAATAAGCACGTTTCTTCAAAATATCAATCTCTGCTACGAGAAATAACTGACATCAACTATAATTAAAACCCGTTACCTGCTTCAGGCGTTCATCATTAATATGTTTTACTTTCTCTAGAAATTTCCCAATAAAGATATTACGTACAACATTCGGTGAATCACCAATAACTTACACTGCAAATTTTGCGAACACAAAAGTGCTAGTGATGTGCTGTTATCACAGAAGGGATTGGTAGTCATGGGATCGTATTGTTAGCCAATAAACAGATTGTAATAACTATTTTTGTGCAAACATACATCTTTCTAAATGGAACAAAACCTATTGACATTAACAAACTAAAAGTTATGTAAATTAGTATGTCAGTGGTGTTTGTTGCACGATTCACATGCAAGTCGTTTACGAGACATCGTATTTTGAAAAGATTCCACACCAACGCTTGGTTGTGCTAATTTTAATTTTAGTAATTAAAAGCCTCAGTTGCACCGTTTACCTAGATTTTACCGAGGTTTCAGTCGGGATAACCCAACCTTCTTCAGAATAACCGTATCTACCGTTTGTCCATAGTAGACATGGTCGGGCTAAAACTACAAATCCATGAATTATCGTCAGACTATCAAACGAAGCGAAGTCGAGAACAGCGTCTGGAGGCACTCGCGGATGAAAGACGCGAACGGAGAGGTACAGACCGCGCGCGGTCTATACCCCCGCCGGCAGCGACAAGGACTGCGGGAGCTGCTCGACAGTCGTTTCTCCCGCCTCTCTCATTCCTTGCTGAGCCCAGCGCCGATAAGAGCTCCCGCGCGCTGTCTGTACCTCTCCGTTCGCGTCTTTCCTCCGCGAATGCCTCCAGACGCTGTTCTCGACTTCGCTTCGTTTTATAGCCTGACGATAATTTATGGATTTGTAGTTTTAGCTTGACGATGTCTACTATGGACAAACGGTAGATACGGTTATTCTGAAGGTTAGCTATCCCGACTGAAACCTAGGTAAAAAATCTAGGTAAACGGTGCAACTGAGGCCGTTAATCATTAAAATTAAAATAAGTATTTACACAGTTGTTGACAGAGCCGCGAAATCTTGAAGATATTTAGCTTGGTTGTGCCACTGCATTTGCATAGTTGCCAGGGACGATGTTGTTATGTTTGCTTACAGTGTGCTTCCGTGTTCATTGAGTGCACGGTGACTTGCTAGTCTGTCAGTGTGTGACAGTCCAAGTAGTAGGTCGTGAATGGACGATGCGATTTACCAATGCAGAAAACGCCGATATGGTCATTGTGTATGGTGAGTGTAGGAAGAGTGGAATTTGTTCTTGTACGTTGTATGCGGCAAGATATCCCAATAGACGTCAACCATCTAGGCAGTTACTTATCAACCTCTTCAACCAGTTACGTAGAGTGGTAGTGTAACACACAGATAAAGTAACAGAAGGAAGCAAGTGACGACAGAAGAGGGGGGGAAATTGATGCTTTGGCTGCTGTCGCAGTTGATCCGCACGTCAGCTCCCGCACAATCGTATGAGGAAGTGACATGAGTCATACATTTCACGCGAGTGTCTTACGCATTCTCAAAATGGCTCTGAGCACTTAATATCTGAGGTCATCAGACCCCTAGAACTTAGAACTATTTAAACCTAACGAATCTTAGGAAATCACTCACATCCATGCCCGAGGCAGGATTCGAACCTGCGACCGTAGCAGTCGCGCGGTTCCGGACTGAAGCACCTAGAACCGCTCGGCCATCGCGGCCGGCTACGCATTCTCCATCGACATAGGTTCCATCCCATTTACATATCTCTCCATCAAGTGCTGCATGGAAACGATTATGAGAGTCGTGTTAACTTCTGTGCATGGACATCAAGACAGAATACTACTGATCTTGTTTAGAGATGAAGCCACATTTACCAATCGCGCCCAGGCAAACCGCCAAAACATGCACTATTGGTCTATTGACAATCCCCGTTGACTTTGTCAGTTGTAACGTCAGTGTGCATGGACCGGTTTCTCCCACGGATTTGACGTCTGGAGAATTTCAGAATTTTCTGCGGGGAAATTTGAAAGAGGCTATCTACAAGGACATACCATCTACAACCGATGATAAGCAAGGACGTATTACTGTAGCCTGCTCGACATCTCCGCTGAAATACTAGCACATGTGTAGCAGTCGTTCCATACCAAACTGGAAGCGTGTATTGCCTCTGCCGGTGGTCATTTTTAAAACAACCTGTGATGATGATCAGTAGCCTCATTACTGGTCAGAATCCACATAATTAGTGTATCCGCTTGTTTTGTTCTTTAATGTGTCCTACGACAGGTACTGTACAAGTGTTGTTGTGGGAACTTTTCAAAATACGATATCTCGTAAACGCCTCGCTCTAGAATTCTGCAACAAACACCAGTGACATTCTAATTTGCCCTGCTTTGTTTGATAATGTTAATAGGCATTGTTCCATTTAAAAAAGTTATGTTCGCACAAAAAATGCACTTTCTAAACATTGTGTCAATCTGTTGATTGGCTAACAATACATGCACCTGACGATCAACCCATTCTGTGAAAATCGCACATCAGTAGCAATTTCCGCAGTGTTTGCGGCGCAGGTTTTAGTTGGCACTGTGTTATATTAGCCTCGATGAACTCTTTCAGTGATGTTAACTGATACTTTCGATTGGTCAGTTGTATACAGAATGACACAACTCCATTGATATAAATCTGTGGTCCTGTTTCAAGATGATACGAGAAACCTTCTGAACACAATTTCTAGTGTCATATCTCGATCTAAGCTGCTGAATATCTTTTTAGGATCTTTAACTACTGCCCGCAGCTCGTGGTCGTGCGGTAGCGTTCTCGCTTCCCACCTCCGGGTTCCCGGGTTCGATTCCCGGCGGGGTCAGGGATTTTCTCTGCCTCGCGATGGCTGGGTGCTGTGTGATGTCCTTAGGTTAGTTAGGTTTAAGTAGTTGTAAGTTCTAGGGGACTAATGACCATAGATGTTAAGTCCCATAGTGCTCAGAGCCAGAGCCTCTTTAACTACTATATGATTAGAAACTAAATCCTCTCTTCAATTTCTCGTTGTAATCCAAGATAATAGGGAAAGTAATCTTGCAAAGACTCGTAGAAAATATTGACCTCCTCCTGACAGCAGCAAAAGCTGGCATTAGGGCAAGGTCTAGTCTACATTTCAAATAAAGAGCTGTTTCAGCATGTCCAGATCACTTGTTCGATTTTCAAAGTCCTTAGAGCAGTTTACGATGCCATGAATCTTCTGTGGTTTTTTAGATTCTTGCTATAGAAAGACAATTTCTTAGTCTACAACAATAGAAATGTCCTTCAGAATCAAAGATTCTGTTTGTAATTCCGAGGTCAGAGAAGCAGATGGAAGACGAAGAAAAAGGTTTACTCTAAGGAAGTGTATTAACGCCAAATTTGTTTGACACCTAAATAATCAACCTCTATGAATACGAACTGGAAGGTTCGTGAATGTTTACGCTCAGTCTATGGCCACCCAACATAAGAAATGCGAGATTGCAGAGAAGTTGTTAACTGTCCAAAGGACCCTCATAAGTATTATAAAAGGAACTAGCTCAATCCATAGACACTGAAAATACAAACAAAAGGAAAGTTTTTTCCTTCGCACACAACGAACAAGATTGGAATACTGCGTAACCTCGTAACGCACTAATCCTCCTCTTTTAAACAGTATTGAATGAACGCCAAGCTGGAAGTGGCTGCCAGTACTCATAGTGACAGAAACATCCTGGAGAAAACAGCTAGGAATTCTGAGGACTTCGTCACTGGTATTTTGCTACTCCACAGATGATATTGCTGTCGCTGTATGTTAAAGGTCGCAACTTACCGAAGCAATGGACGTAACTAACATACACACATCCCGCATTATTAAATGCTATGTATGACCCACCTCTCTGTAGAAATTATACTATCTTTCATGAATTTTTGATCCTGACTTTCGACTAGAAGTCGTAACTAGAAATAAGAAGAAAGGAAGTGTTTTAGATCCCGTCGACACCAAGATCGTTTAGAAGCCAATTACAAGCTCCTATTGGAGAAAGATGGAGAAGAGAATCAGTTTTCCTTTTTCAACAGAAATCTCCTTCATTCGTTTAGGGAAATTAAATAAAACGTAAATCTACATGGTCATACCGGAATCTGAACAGATGTCCTCCCATAGACGAGGCCATGTCGCTCCTCCTTCCAGCCACCCCGAATGGCACTCTGCCCCATGACACATGGGTTCAATCTTCAAAGGCAGGACCACTAGTTTGCGGTGATTGTGACATACTCATTAGTAATACACATATTACGTGTCCTTTACACTACGATAAGAGGGCAGAAGCCAGGTTATTGAATTCAGTTTCATGAATGCTCACATGATTGCTTTTAGGTTAGAGGGTAAGCTAAGAAAAATCCTTAACTCATTCGAGGCTGCAATACACAAAATTCACGAATTACAAAAAAACAATGGACAGTCGTTGACAATTAGCAATTAAGTAACTATTAGAGTAGTAGATCTATGCCGCTACGACCTTAATGGTGGGTATTGTTCTCTTTCACAACCAAACCGGCAAGGTGCCCTAGCCTAATTTAATGACCATTCTGGGACCATGATTTCTTTTATTTAGGATGTTATTAATGGACAATAACTATCATTGTAATTGTAATTAACGGCCCAAACTGCCACTATAATGACCCTAATTTATAAATAATATGGTGGACGATTAGCGTCCTAGCATTCGTGTTTATCCAGGTGTTATCATAAAGATGGTAATTTAAGAGCCAAAAATGGCGCTTCACCTCCCCCGCTGGAACAGAGTGCTCCTACTGGTCCTTCCCCCACTACTGCTCCTCCCAGTGTCGCCAGCATCTTAAGTCCCTTCCTAGCAACAGAAGCAGCAGTAAATTCATTCATGTTCCAAGGGGCATTGCATCTTTCTTCTTAACAACACAGGTACTGTAATATGGTATCTATTCACCGATATCAGGCAGCAGCTTGCAATTAAAATGTCCTCCCCTGTATGGGAATTACATAATGCGTGTACGAGAACAGGTTCTGACGCAGGAATGACGGCATATGGAAGTTTCGGCCTGGCCGTGAGTCGCGCAGGAATAGCCAAAAAGGTTAAAGCGGCGACTCACATAAAGCGGGAAATGCGGAGTATACATTCCATGTATTTGCTGTCGTCGTCTTTATGTGCCCGCGTAAGCAATGGTCTTTTGCGAGGCGATCAACTTCAAATGTTGATTGCATGCAGTTTCCGTCGCAGTGTTCTCTCGCTAACAGTTTGGTCTCATAGGCTCTTACCACAAACTCTTACCACAATTCGACAGTGCGTGAGCGAAGGAGTGACTAATTTTTCGTCCGGTGAGCTTAAAATGTAAGCTAGTGTGTCTCTTGTCATATGTCAAAGTACCACCAGAATACTTAGAATAAAATGTAGGAAATCTACTGAAGAGAAACCACATGCACTATGCTCCACATTGTATGTATTTTGTCACTCACTACCCCCATTGGTGTCCTATATGTGTTCCCTACTGCTACAAAACAATCTAGTTATAGCTCTACCGTTGCATGTGTGTTTTCATATTGAAAATCTTTAATAGGAAGTGGTTTAAAACAGTTCTACACACTATGGTTTCATTTGCTAAGACCTATGAAATAATATTGCCTTTATCATAATTAGGTAATATCTACAAGACTTGTAGAATAGCACTGCTTAATCGTAAGTCAGTAATACCTATATTTTTGAGTTGTTGTGGTTATAAATACGTTTCTCCTGCCTTAATCAAACATTTCCGTATGACTAGCATAGACAACCCTCCACACGGTTATTCCATTACATAGTTATAAATCACAGCTGAAAACCATGACCTTTTTGGCTGAGGAAGATGTAAGCGCTTGTACCAGAACGCATATCATGTTGCATTATAAATTGTCTACCTATAATTTCGTTCACTCCTAGGCCTGTGCTTAGAGATATACAGTTTTCGTTTTCAATAACATTCTCTCTCTCTCTCTCTCTCTCTCTCTCTCTCTCTCTCTCTCTCTCTCTCACACACACACACACACACACACACACACACACACACACACACACTTGGATTAATTGTTTACAATTGGATTATATCTGAAAGCAAATCTTGAATATGTGACCTGTCTCTTCCTCTGATTTATTGAGAAAGAAGTATGTCAGCAGATTTCTCTGCTCTGATTGGTCAAAAAAATATGATGGGGCTATACTATCGATCGGATCCGACCTCACCACAGATTTTGTAGCTCTCCTCTTCAAAAGCAAGTCTCTCTGTAGCATATTAGATGTCTCGAATGTTGCAGAGGTATACCCATAAAAGCGTATTTCTGGTGGATCGAACTGTTTTTTGTAAGATACTTGTAACCTGTACAGAATAGAGATACATCTGCATTCATCTCCTGAATCAGCATCAGTGTGCAGTTCCACGTGTGTGTTCTACATAGGGTTGCCTCATACTAATATATGATACGAGACTGGCACCCTTCGATGGTTGGTCCTTTACAATTGAGCACCGTCTTAACCAATTAAGTGAAGCTGGATTCTAATATACCGGTGTCAGTTGAATGCGTGTGTGTGTGTGTGTGTGTGTGTGTGTGTGTGTGTGAGAGAGAGAGAGAGAGAGAGAGAGAGAGAGAGAGAGAGAGAGAGAGAGAGAGATTCTTATAAAGGGTAAAGATTTTGTTAATAATATTTATCAGAACAGAGATGCGATAATTACTGCAAAGGATGCAGCAAATATTAAACCTTCACCAAATCTCCTGAAAGTAGAATCAGAACACTGTCACAGCGAGAGCTTACGAGAATACTCGCCTGTGTAAAATACGCGTCCTGAAAGAAATGGGAGTGCCGTTCTCCCCTGTAGACAAATTGCTGATTGCGTTAAATGTGGACGTTCCCTTCCTTCATGTGCTATGTTAGAGCGACCTGTTTCAGTTAAAGTAAGAGGAATAGTCCTTGCAATTACAATGACATTTATTGCCAATTAATTAAGTTCTAAAAGTGAGCAGTTTGTTTACATAAAGATCAGTAAATTAGGCTGTGGCAACTGGCCTTTTCGTTCACCTAAGAGAACACTGCCAGCTATTGGGGTCGTACCAGCATAGGTCCAATAATTATTAATACCATATTTTACTCTGAGAGTTACATGAAAATTCAGATTTCTGTGGTTTCAGATGCTGTAAGAAAAACAAGTCGATACCTGATACCAAAAAACTGTCATTGTATTTTAGTATTTTAACCCTAAAACACTAAAGGTGGAACCAGTTACATTGCCACGAAATCATCATAAAGTTAACTACTCCACCTTTTATTCAAAGTCAGTCTTAATTTATAGGTTATGCATTAGTTAATTACCATTACTAGATCTCCAATGGTATGTTGCATACCAAATTAAGAGCAAAATTTCCTGCTCCATACCCTACCCTAATCGTAAATTTTACGATGGTTTAGTTATGGAGCGTTAAATATCAGCTGCTACAAACACATACATCTTGAATTAATTAAATTGTTGCCGGCCGCGGTGGTCTCGCGGTTCTAGGCGCTCAGTCGGGAACCGCGCGACTGCTACGGTCGCAGGTTCGAATCCTGCCTCGGGCATGGATGTGTGTGATGTCCTTAGGTTAGTTTGGTTTAATTAGTTCTAAGTTCTAGGCGACTGATGACCACAGATGTTAAGTCGCATAGTGCTCAGAGCCATTTGAACCATTTGAACCAATTAAATTGTTTGTGCTAAATTTCTTTTGTGATGGGGGAGATGGAACTCAAGTATAATAAAGTCTTAGAGAAAACTGTGATAGAAAATAATACCTACACCAACAGCACTTGTCTGGAAAAGCAAACATATTTCATTCGATCCTTATAAAAATCAGCAATAGGTAAGTCTTCAAAATTCATGTTTAATAGTCTCACTCTAGTCGCGTGCACAAAATACGGGTATATTCCACTGACATTAATTTCAGGAAGTATGGCATTCGCTGAAAATGAAGTCTCAAACAGCTCTCAATCTCAATGGTACAACTTCTATCACATAACTACATCGATCTGAAAACAGATTACGGCGTATTACAGAGTAGTTATATACGTATTTTAAATTGCAATTTCTGTTGTTGTCGTGGGATGGATAATGCATGAGCTGTAAGTTAATGGCTCTTTCAATGAAGAAATACTTTGCCAAGAAGGCTTTTAAGAAAGTGTTTATTGCTCTCGGTGGGTTTGAGAAAACCATGGTTGAGGCTCAATTTTTGTCTTACAGTGTCATCTAACACTTCGCTGTGCTGACGACTAGGTGGGCGAAATACTATAGTTGTATTTTAAATTACAGTGAGATGAATGTGGTGGAGGGCTTAAAATTTCGTGTTCCGTCTTATTTACAGTGCTTAAAGTGTTACTTAGAAGATATTAATGTTTTCAGAGTGGTTTTCTGAGCTGCGGAAGAGATCAGCCGGCTACTCTTTCCTAATTTGCTGTTTCAGTAATATATTTCGATATTACTATTAAATTTTGAGTGCTTGTTCGAGAGTTGGTATGTCTTAAAGTAATGAATGTTTAATGGAAAAATCGTTTACGTTTAGTCATCCGCAGAATTACTTGTTAGTGTGCTAACAATCAAGCTTTTGAGCTCCTTAAGGTAACAAATCAACCAATCAAGAGAGAGAACTCATTTGTAGCTCATAACTGGGAAAAAGGCAGTTGCTTTACGATAAAGCAGCCTGAAATACACTCCTGGAAATTGAAATAAGAACACCGTGAATTCATTGCCCAAGGAAGGGGAAACTTTATTGACACATTCCTGGGGTCAGATACATCACATGATCACACTGACAGAACCACAGGCACATAGACACAGGCAACAGAGCATGCACAATGTCGCCACTAGTACAGTGAATATCCACCTTTCGCAGCAATGCAGGCTGCTATTCTCCCATGGAGACGATCGTAGAGATGCTGGATGTCGTCCTGTGGAACGGCTTGCCATGCCATTTCCACCTGGCGCCTCAGTTGGACCAGCGTTCGTGCTGGACGTGAAGACCGCGTGAGACGACGCTTCATCCAGTCCCAAACATGCTCAATGGGGGACAGATCCGGAGATCTTGCTGGCCAGGGTAGTTGACTTACACCTTCTAGAGCACGGTGGGTGGCACGGGATACATGCGGACGTGCATTGTCCTGTTGGAACAGCAAGTTCCCTTGCCGGTCTAGGAATGGTAGAACGATGGGTTCGATGACGGTTTGGATGTACCGTGCACTATTCAGTGTCCCCTCGACGATCACCAGAGGTGTACGGCCAGTGTAGGAGGAGATCGCTCCCCACATCATGATGCCGGGTGTTGGCCCTGTGTGCCTCGGTCGTATGCAGTCCTGATTGTGGTGCTCACCTGCACGGCGCCAAACACGCATACGAAAATCATTGGCACCAAGGCAGAAGCGACTCTCATCGCTGAAGACGACACGTCTCCATTCGTCCCTCCATTCACGCCTGTCGCGACACCACTGGAGGCGGGCTGCACGATGTTGGGGCGTGAACGGAAGACGGCCTAACGGTGTGCGGGACCGTAGCCCAGCTTCATGGAGACGGTTGCGAATGGTCCTCGCCGATACCCCAGGAGCAACAGTGTCCCTAATTTGCTGGGAAGTGGCGATGCGGTCCCCTACGGCACTGCGTAGGATCCTACGGTCTTGGCGTGCATCCGTGCGTCGCTGCGGTCCGGTCCCAGGTCGACGGGCACGTGCACCTTCCGCCGACCACTGGCGACAACATCGATGTACTGTGGAGACCTCACGCTCCACGTGTTGAGCAATTCGGCGGTACGTCCACCCCGCCTCCCGCATGCCCACTATACGCCCTCGCTCAAAGTCCGTCAACTGCACATACGGTTCACGTCCACACTGTCGCGGCATGCTACCAGTGTTAAAGACTGCGATGGAGCTCCGTATGCCACGGCAAACTAGCTGACACTGACGGCGGCGGTGCACAAATGCTGCACAGCTAGCGCCATTCGACGGCCAACACCGCGGTTCCTGGTGTGTCCGCTGTGCCCTGCGTGTGATCATTGCTTGTACAGCCATCTCGCAGTGTCCGGAGCAAGTATGGTGGGTCTGACACACCGGTGTCAATGTGTTCTTTTTTCCATTTCCAGGAGTGTAGTTAATTATATGTGACGAGATTAAAATACCGCCAGGCTTTCTCCTGTCGGAGCAGGTCTGTCGCTCTCGCGAGTGGGCATAACTATTGCCGTCCCCACACAGTTGGTGTGTCTGAATGTGAAACATGCCAAACATGGTTTCCGGCGTGGTTGGTGTAAGCGGAAACGAGTTGCTGCATCTCACGCAACGTGCTCCAAGGTGTTATTTGCGATTGCAGAGCTCTCCAGTGACAGTTGTCGACTACATTTGACACACAAACCACACTATTTGTTTACGAAAATAATTACCCGTAAAATATCTACGTTTGCTCCCTCTTCTATATGCTAACTCTGCTGTTTTCCCTTTGTACTGAACTGTGAGGGAATCAGCATATCGGCCGCGGTGGTCTCGCGGTTCTAGGCGCGCAGTCCGGAGCCGTGCGACTGCTACGGTCGCAGGTTCGAATCCTGCCTCGGGCATGGATGTGTGTGATGTCCTTAGAACCGCACGGCCGGCGCCAAGCATGCAGCGCTGCTGAGTCGCTATTGGAATGTTGTTTATTCTTCGTGTTTTACGTCCCTGTTAATACATATCGATATAACGAATATTGGAATAGACTAATTTGGGAGCGCTCTATCGAATGGGAACGTAAGATTGCTATAGAAAAATAATTTTGTTTGTAATGGGAAACAAGCCGACGCTTTTCTTCGACACTGGGCGTCACATGAAAGACATGGCGGGCAGTAGTCGTCTGGGCTGATTCCAGCTACAAAATACGAAACCGAAATTGCAAATATATGCCAAAAGAAAGTGCTCATGACGATTCTTCTGAGAGAGACCGAGTGCTTGAACATAACACCGAATACGCAAAACATGTTTCTTTTCACACATTGGGTTGTCGCACCTGATGAAGGTCGCACCTGATGTAGGTTACGAGCTACGCTACCGAAATATCGTGCAAGTACGACGCTGATATCCGGCAGAACACCCGCCAATGAAGAATTACTTGTTTCTGTTCATATTTTTTAGAAATCATGAAGAATAAAAGAAGTATCTGTAGAAATTAGCACATCAACCTGCAATCTTTCATGTCACAGTTCACGTCTGTATCCAACGCGTTATTGTCTGACCAGGTTGTTAAATCCATATCTTACTATATCCCAGAGGCTATAACCACAGATATGTTATCACATGACATTTAATTAAAACAAATCGTAAAAAAACTACGCGTTTTTGATAGTCCTCGACTGCTTGGTGTCTTGAAACAGCATACTTTAATCATAGGCAAGTTGTAATAAGAAGAGCACCAAATACGAAAAGCCTTAAACAACTCGTGTGCGTTCATATTTCAACTTATTTGGGGCAGGCATTTGGGACAGTATTATTTCTTCTTCCAATATTTCAGCTGATAACCTTCCTCCCATCATCAAGGTGAGTAGCTGGCTGTGGAACAGACGAACGTTATCTCTGACACACGTGCGTTTATTCCACAGTGTTGTGTTAAGTGGTTTAAATTCCGCCGTTACTCAACTCACAATCGGCTGTAAGGTTATCAGCCGATGTATAAAAATACAATTAATTTGGCGAGAGAGAAAGGTATGAGGATAGTATCGTACTCGGCAGCTCCTTTCGATTCGTGAAGTTTTCTTTACACACACATCATGACGTGACGATAGGTACTGCTTTCAATCTTCTGTAACATGAACTCTAGATGATTAATCTTGAAAATTCTCTTCCTGTTAATGATAGTCACCCCTTGTCTATCGTAGTAAATCAGTGCCGATGACGATGCGGCGGTCGTTTTCTTGAGGATTATTTCCGTACATTTGAAGATTTACTACAGTGGTTCATGACGCGAATAGAGGGGAACAGATGTACTTGAAGCTCGTAGAAATGAAATACTTTTCCTTGGCGAATCCACCTTTTTGTCGTTAGACACACAGAGAACAAACACATGCCGTACACCACGGCGGACGAGCACAGAAAGCTATGATAAAAGCATTAAAACAAGAGAGATGTTGTAAAAAATCTGAAGGAAGATAGTTTTTAATTTTTCCCCCAACCTCTTCGATTACACTAATCCGGCGTAATACGAATTAATATATCTTTGGCGCATTCAACTGACTCCTGTATGAATTAATACATCTCGTTTGTCTACGCAGTTAAACCTGATAGGTACCTACACACCGAAATATCGGAAGAAGGCATAATACTATCACGGATGCACTCTCGTAGAATGATAGAGTATTTTATCTGCCTGGACACCTACAATAAGTACAACGCACATGTCGTTTCTCTCCATTTCAGAATATCAAATCGTAACAAAAACGACGTGATTTAGAGAAATCCTCAATGAGCCAGTGCTCTGAAACAGCATATGTTCACAACACGTAATTTGTAATGTAAATCCATCAAATACGTGCTCCAGATGCAAACAACGTAATCCAATATGGTGTCTCCTAAGTTCTGCTTCTGATTTACACAGAGGACTTGCAACGCAGTGGCCACGTGCATCTCCACGAAGAAAAACTCTGTCGTATATGAGTCTCTCTATCACGCATGGGGTGCTCCGTAAAGTAAAATTCCACGTTGTGACGTCACAGAACTCTCCAGCTCCACGTTAGCGTACAACTAAATGACGCCACGAGAATGATTACTGGGGTTATGAAACCAACACCTACAGAATGGCTGTCAGTACTTAGCCACACTCGACGTTGCAACTACGCCGCATAAATGTTTGCACGAATAGCTGCAAAGAGGTCATGGACAATAAAAATCTACTAATCCATCAAGACGTCGATATGCAAACCATAACCTACTCCGCTCTAAAAGAATCACCAACACAATAACAGCAGGATCACTGTGAAAAATGACGTCAGCATTACTAATAAATGCGCTCAAGAATCGTCTGACCAAAAATATATTATGCCGTGTACCACCCAAAAACCATCGGGATTTACTTGCCACATAACACATGGTCAATGCTTAACAGAATTAGAAACAAACACGGCACATGTGCATAGTTTTTACACAAATGGGGTAAGCAATTATCCCAACTTTCTGATTGCGGAGAACCAAAGATCATCAGACACATCACAGAAGAATGCCCCACCGGATCATACGATACTTCCTACTGGCGACTCCAAAGATGCTAGCTTACATAACCGCTCTAGATGTTTTACATAATATTTTATATTGTAAATGTTATACTCTTCGCTCTTTTAATTTTTTACTGTGTCAAAAAGACATACGATAAATAAATAAAAAAGATGCTTTACTACGCTGAAGAGAGATGCAGGACGAATTCATGGATGGCAATAATAATGGTGGCAAACACTACCCAGCCCTTAGCTCTTGCAAGATTTTTCCATCTTTGCGAACCAATTTCCCTTGGTTCTTTTATTCAAAGAAGTAGACAAAGACTGAACAGCCTTTCTGATATCTTAGTTTGGCCATGACGTTCGCAGTTGCTGGTACTTAAAGTACATTAAATTTGTTTTTGCAAATACTAGAAATATGTATTTATTCCATTGGAGACGTTTCGTGTTATTCATTCAGAAGACTGGTCTGGAATCAAACGTATTTACTGTTTTAGATTTGGTCCTGAATCCAAAAACAGTTGGTTTGATAAGCCACTGAAGCGTGATTTCCACTTACTGCATTTCCGTGTAATTTCTGCTTGCTTCTGGAAATTTCTGCATGCAAATTTTCGTGATATTCTAGCGCTTTCCACGTGCGTTTTCGGTCTCATTGCCCTTTGCGATCTCGATCTTTTCAGGTGACCATAGAAAGAAATCACCCTTTCTCGAATGTCGTCCGTAATTTTCATGACATGCGAGTGTATTTTATGGTTGTATCCCCCTTATTTACTCACCAATTTCTTTGAGGTCAAGATCTTTTCCAGATTCTTACTTTCTTTACATTCTGGTTGTTGAAACAGATCTTTGCTACACATTGTGAGAGACTCTGCTGCATGTAGAACTTCTGATCAAGTGGTGGAGCTTGGCTCTGATGGAAACTGATCAGTTGTTATAACATCTTTGGTCAAATAGTATGCTATTTCCATATTCTTGTTATTTACCTTGAAAGTTCCTTTCTCAGATATGTTGTGCTTTATCCACTATCATAAATATTCAGTTTTTTTTTAATGTTTGCCTTATTTCCCCCCAATTAGTCAGTAATTTGTTTAGCACTGACTTAATGTTTGTTTTGAATTATGTTTTGTGGAACGAGATTTCGGGCTCGCCTTCGATGCTTCCATCTGAAGTTGATTTATCTGTTTAGCACCGTATCGCCGGCCGGAGTGGCCGAGCGGTTCTAGGCGCTACAGTCTGGAGCCGCGTGACCGCTACGGTTGCAGGTTCGAATCCTGCCTCGGGCATGGATGTGTGTGATGTCCTTAGGTTAGTTAGGTTTAAGTAGTTCTAAGTTCTAGGGGACTGATGTTCACAGCAGTTAAGTCCCATAGTGCTCAGAGCCATTTGAACCATTTTTTTAGCAGCCGTATCAAAAGAATCCCAAAAGACCCGCGAGGTATCTCCGAAATGTAAAGAGTTAATCCCCAGGTTCTTGTTATTACAGTCTAATGCGACTCCGTTCTGAAGACATTGTCCACTCGTGAATAACTTTCTCTCTGTCGCAGTAGCGGACCACAGGTGAGTTTTTCTCCTTGTTTCAACCTTTTCCTGATTTCTGAAGTGTCCGAAATTTCTCCCTTACATTTCTGTTTGGAGATTCCGTTATACAGGGTGTGTTGAATCATTCATTCACTGCCCTTCTTTTATTCCCCAACCTATAACCTGCCAGGATATAGGTTAAGGAATCACTGTGAAATGAATTACAAACATGCTCAACGACTTCGAAGTTCACCTGAATTTCGTTATTGCTAGATTTAGACATGAAAAAATTGATTTAATGTCATGTTTTATTATTATTATTATTATTATTATTATTATTAGTAGTAGTAGTAGTAGTAGTAGTAGTATATTGATACAGAAATGTATGCACAGAAATGTAATATCACAGATTATCTACAATGGTTTTCAAGCTAGAGATCCGCTTTCAAAGAGGTATCCGAAGCTACCGTACGAGGTGATGCAGTAATTAGCGCACTGACCTCGCATTCGGAAGGACGATGGTTCAAATTCCGCCCTGCCAACCAGACTCATGTTTCCCGTGGTTCCCCTAATTCGCTCGAGGCTAATGTCGGGATGGTTCCTTTAAAAATGGCACGGTCTATATCTTCCCCAGCGTTAGGCATTCAGAGCTTGTGCTCCGTCTCTAATGACAGCGCTATCGACGGGTGTTTAAGCTTCAATCACCCTTCCTTTCTCCCACCCTTTCTTTCTTTCTTTCTTTCTTTCTTTCTTTCTTTCTTTCTTCATTCATTCCTTCCTTCCTTCCTTCGTAACACTTTCCAAAGCTAAATGGGCCCTTCCTGAATGTCCTGTATCTGCTCCTTCCTGAGCTGGCATCTATGTCAAGAAATAGCTTTCTATGAACGACACACACAATATCTAACGCATTTGAAAACATGAAAGCAGTAACACATGATGATGATGATGATGATGATGATGATGCATCGTCTCATTGTAACATAGTGGATAAAGATTAAATTTTATGACGGCAACACACATGTGCGTATATGTCGAAATAATTTGAACATACTCAGTAAAGAAGAAAAAGGACACTGCTTGTATTATTAAGAAGTCATTAGTTTTCCATCGTTTTTCAATATAGAATTTTCATCTTTCAGAATGGCAAACTTCACCAAACTCGATTATCTCGGGGAAAGTAGAAGATACTGCACTGTGGAAACATTTTTGTAGCAACACAGGAGCTCCTGTGCAATAACATGAAGAAATGTTCTGAGCAATGACAATAATGTGTAAACTTAAAAGTAGCAAATCTGAAGGCGATTATCACTAACTGATTATACACTAAGGTCTTGGGATACCTCCTAATATCGTTTTGGAGCCGGCCGCTGTAACCAAGCTGTTCTAGGAGCTACAGTCCGGAACCGCGCTGCTGCTACGGTCGCAGGTTCGAATCCTGCTTTGAGCATGGGTGTGTGTGATGTCCTTCGGTTAGTTAGGTTTAAGTAGTTCTAAGTTCTAGGGGACTGATGACCTCAGATGTTACGTCCCATAGTGCTAAGAGCCATTTGAACCATCGTTTAGGACCTCCCTTAGCCCGGCGTAGTGCAGCAACTCGACGTGGCATTGACTCAGCAAGGCTTTGGGAGTCCCCTGCGGAAATATTGAGCCATACCGCTACTATAGTCCTCCATAATTGCAAAAGTGTTGCCGGTGCACGATTTATGCACGAACTATTCGATGGGATTCATGTCGGGCGATCTGTGTGGCCAAAGTTTTCTCTCGAGCTGTCCAGAATGTTCTCCAAACCAGTCGTGATCAACTGTGGCCCGGTGACATGACACATTGTCATCCATAGAAATTCCATCACTGTTACGGACCACAAATTCCGTGAATGGCTGAAAATCGTCTTCAAGTAGCTGAAAATAACAATTTCCAGACAACGATCACTTCAGTTGGACCGGATGACCCAGTCCTTTCTATGTGAAAAAAGCCAATACCATTATGGAGCCACCACCACCTTGCACAATGCCTTGTTCAACAACTTGGGTCCATGGCTTCGTGCGGTCTGTGTAACACTCGAAACCTACCATCAGCTCTTACCAACTGAAATCGGGACTCATCTTACTAGGCCACGGTTTTCCAGTCGTCTAGGGTGCAACTGATATGGTTAAGGGCCCAGGAGAGGCGCTGCAGGCGATGACGTGTTGTTAGCAAAGACACTCGCGTCGGTCGTCTGCTGCCATAGCCCATTAACGACAAATTTCGCCTCACTGTCCTAATGGATACGTTCGTCGTACGTTCCACATTTATTTCTGTGGTTACTTCACGCAGTGTCGCTTGTCGGTTAGCACTGACAACTCTTCGCAAACGCCGCTGCTCTCGGTTGTTGTGTGAAGACCGCCGTCCACTGTGTTGTCCGTGGTGAGAGGTAAGGCCTCAGATTTGGTATTCTCGGCACACTTTTGACGCTGTGAATCTCGGAATATTGAATTTGTTAACTCTTTCCGAAATAGAATATCCCATGTGTCTAGCCCGCATTCAAAATCTGTTAATTTCAGTCATGCAACCATTTTAACTTCGGAAACCTTTTCACATGAATCGGCTTAGCACAAATGAAGCTCTGCCAATGCACTGCCCTTTTATAGCTCGTGTACGTGATACTACCGCCATCTGTTTATGGACATATAGCTATCCCATGACTTTTGGCACCTTAGTGTATTTGTTAAGTACACAACTTATTAGCGCAAGTCTCGATTATTTTGTGTCGATACTCTTATACGATATTTTCTGGAGGAACGAGTCTGAAGTAGACCCTCGTACACTGTCCCAAAGGTTTTAGATTTTGCATCTACAGTACATTCCGCAGGTAAGATTACGGTGTGTGTTGAAGGGTACCACTTTACCTCCTTTCCCTTTTCCATATTCCATTCGCGAATGCTGCGAAGGATGCGTGTTCGTCGGTATATCTCCTCACAAGCTCAAATTTGTATGATTTTGTGCCACTGGAGTTAGTTTAGCATCTCTGGAACCAACTAAACGGTCTCATTAAACACGTCGGTCTTAGATTGATCTTATCGCTATTTTTCCATTCATCCAACTTGGCAAGGCTCTCAGACTGATGAGTGAGACTCAAGAATCGGTCGAACGAGTGTTTTGTTGGAAACGTCTTTCATGGATGAGTTATAATTCCATAAGCTTCTTCCAGTGAACCTCAGCCTGGCATCTGCTTTTAGTACAACTAATTTTGTGTGATCATTCTATTTCGGGTCACTGCAGACGGCTACTCTTTTGTATTTTACTGTTGTTACTGTTCCCAGTGATTTATTGTCAATAGCGTAAACGAACAGTAACGTATCTCTTTGCCTGTTTATGTGCAGTTCGTTACATTTATATAACCCCTGTACATCTTCCTGCGTGCCACTACGATTATCCACAACTGCAACCTTCGTGTAGACAATGGAATCGTCCGCAAATACCCTCGAGACGCTTCCCACGTTATCCACTACATGGTTAATATACACTGTAAACGGTAATAGCCCTATACTGCACTACGTTGGGATCCTCTTGAAGTTACCTTTCCATCTTTTGGTTTTGTTCAATTAAGACGACGTGTTGGGCTCCAACAGTGTAACAAAAATAAGTGGCCAAACTTTCGGGGAACATTCCTAGTACCTAGAGGAAGAAAATAGGTTATGTGGCCATTGGCCCGGAAATGCTGTATTTCCATGTTAGAGCTGTTTCTACAACTCTTAAACACACTAGTCGGAAAAAACGCACACGGAAAGAACGTGTCAGCACAGTGTCAAGCACTTTCCTAAATGAAATGTTTAAAATACCTTCCGTTAACAAGGATACGAGCATCAACTCGCCATCACATTGAATCCCTAGGGCACTGATGTATCCCAGGAGAATTACGTATTATTTCATAGCCTTCCATAGTACGAGCACTAAGAGTCTGTACATGTTAGACCGGGGTTCAGTACACAAGAGCTTTCAAATATCTCCACAAATAAAAGTCTATTGAGTTTAGGCCCGGAGAGCGTGGAGGCCAAGGAATAGGTCTACCTCTTCCTAGCCGTCTGTCAGGGAATCTGTTATTTAGGAGCCTACGAATTTTGACACTGAAATGAGGAAGCACAGCATCATGCATGAAGTATGTGCTTTGTCGCATTTGTAAAGAAATATGTTCAAGCAGAACAGGTAGAGTCTTCCACAAGAGCATGGTAAGTGTGAAAGAACGTGAGACCCTAAAAAACACTTACCAACAACACTGGCCCAAACGTTGACAGAAAATCTTTTAGATGACATGATTCCACAATTTTGTGATGAGTCTCGACAGCCTATAATAAGGAATAAGAGTGGACCCAAAATTCAAGCTTGTGGGACACTCTTTGGGATTTCTCCATTGCCGCTAAATTTTTTTCTCATTTCAACATTGTTTGAATTATTTAACACAAATTTTTCATTCTGTTTGTTAAGTATCATTCCAACCAGTTGCGTTCACGGTGATCAATGCGAGTATGATGAGAATCAGGGAGTGAGCTCTAGCAATAGAATGAAGTATTTACGGGTCCATGTCCATACAATACATCTTATTCCAATATGTGTGAGGAATGTTTCCTGAAAGTTTGGCCATACTTTTTTTGTTACACCCTATATATGCACGGAAGCACTCTATCATGTCACAAATTTGGTGTGATATTCGCTTAGCTCATATTCACCAAACTACACTGAACAGTAATTGAGAGCACTAAGGACACAGTTAAAGATGACGCACTGATACGCCACCACTGATTGGTCGCTAGGGACGCGATCATCCTCGTTACGGTATTATAGAAGAGAAGCATTACTTGCTGGAGATATTTAAAAGAATGGGCTGTTACGATTCCCAAAGCCTGCTTTTGGAAGATGATTGATAGTACAACCACTACGCGATAGTGCACTGCCTGCTAGTCGGTCGTCACACTTGCCACTTACTTACATCATGAGAAAATTACATGGATGTAACCTTATTCCCCCACCTGTTTGTAGTTCACAGTAGTCAGAGAAGAGTATTCGATAATGTTACTTTCTAGTGCACAACTGAGCTAGTGTATTACACAAATAGATATTACATTCACTCCTTTCTCAGATTATAAGTACTTGAGCAAAATAATGATGTTTTTTTCTTCAGTATTTACTATTTCCTTAATAAACTTCACCTAGGCCATTTTGGTGGACCCATAATTGCACTGTAAAGTAGGTAGTGTTCAATAAAAATTTGAATAAAATGTTTATATATTAATTTGTGTAAGTGCCTTGTATTGTACTTAGTACTGAAATAGCTACTTGTAATCCTGTATACAGATATTCTTAGCTCACTATTCTATAAGTATTTAACCCGTGTTCTTGTTTACAGGGGTAACAGAAGCGCCTTCGACGGCTGCCCCCTGTCAGAACATCTATCAGGTGAGTCACTTATAGCTTCATACAGAACGTTTTGTTAACGTTCAGAGCAACAGATGATGTTTTGGAAAAAAGTTCAGAATTTCTGGTCATCTTAACGTAAAATGTAACTATATATTCTGTGTCAACGATCACTGATTTCTAGTTCAGGTTATAGTACTTGCAGAATTTACTAGTTTTCAATACTTTATTCTACACCCATATTTGCTACTGGCACGACCGTTAATTCGCCAGTTTCAGTAGATTTACATGCGATAAATGTATATTTCCGTGAGATGAGACTTCTGACATAGCTCTCGTCACCTAAAATTATGAGTCCACAATAAAAAAATTCCGTTAATTCGCCAGTTTCAGTAGATTTCCATGCGATAAATGTAAATTTCCGTGAGATGAGACTTCTGACATAGCTCTCGTCACCTAAAATCATGAGTCCACAATAAAAAAATTCCAAGGCATCGGACATAAACTGCCACTTAACAGTGGTGATGAGCTCTAGAATAGAGCATTATAACCCAGTAAACAATAAGAGGTTGTAGATTGTTTGCAAAGTCCACAGTTCTATTTAGACAGTTGTCTTAAGATCTCAGAAGAACTTCAGTCTACGAGAATTTTTATATTCAAACAACACTTTTGAAGAATCATCAGCGAACTGAAACTTTATTACCATAAAGTTTCAGTTCGCTGATGATTCTTCAAAAGTGTTGTTTGAATATAAAAATTCTCGTAGACTGAAGTTCTTCTGAGATCTTAAGACAACTGTCTAAATAGAACTGTGGACTTTGCAAACAATCTACAACCTCTTATTGTTTACTGGGTTATAATGCTCTATTCTAGAGCTCATCACCACTGTTAAGTGGCAGTTTATGTCCAAACTGTCACGCAACCTATTTCACAATGGAATATGTACGTTTCAATAGTCAATATAGTAGATTCTTTAATGTTACGTGAAACTTGCAAACAATATTCATTACTGCCTATGATTGCACAGCTAATTACTTCCTCTTCTCATTTCTACTTATTACAGTGACGAGGACCTGTTATTTTATGCAGCCTTGGTTGCTTCTTTTAGCTGTCTCACAACATAGAATTTAATTTAGACAGACCAGCGCGTGAAAAAACTTGTTCGGTGGTGAAAGCAGCTCCCAAGAAGGTATAGGACAGGGATGCTGCCCATTACATTTACGGCTTCACGAAACCTGACAACGACCGGGAGAGTGGTGCGCTGAACACATGCCCCTCCATAGCCGCATCCGGTGACATCTATCGACTGAGTAAGACTCGGCAGTCGTTCGGTACCGTTGGGCGTTCCGAGGGCTGTTCAGATGGAGTTTATTTTAGTTTTTCTATATGGTAATAAAGTTTCAGTTCGCTGATGATTCTTCAAAAGTGTTGTTTGAATATAAAAATTCTCGTAGACTGAAGTTCTTCTGAGATCTTAAGACAACTGTCTAAATAGAACTGTGGACTTTGCAAACAATCTACAACCTCTTATTGTTTACTGGGTTATAATGCTCTATTCTAGAGCTCATCACCACTGTTAAGTGGCAGTTTATGTCCAAACTGTCACGCAACCTATTTCACAATGGAATATGTACGTTTCAATAGTCAATATAGTAGATTCTTTAATGTTACGTGAAACTTGCAAACAATATTCATTACTGCCTATGATTGCACAGCTAATTACTTCCTCTTCTCATTTCTACTTATTACAGTGACGAGGACCTGTTATTTTATGCAGCCTTGGTTGCTTCTTTTAGCTGTCTCACAACATAGAATTTAATTTAGACAGACCAGCGCGTGAAAAAACTTGTTCGGTGGTGAAAGCAGCTCCCAAGAAGGTATAGGACAGGGATGCTGCTGTGTCTCATCTCTGCACAGCGAACTTACAGGAGGAGAGTTCATGTGCCATAGAAACTGCATTGTGTGAGATGCCATAAACTTTATGGCATAAAGAATCCTCCTAGGAGAGATAAAGGCTTGAAAGCCAGGCAAAACAATCGAAAGAGTAGACGGTGGGGTCGGGCGTACTCCATCGTCACCCCATGAAGGAATGGTCTTTTGAATCTGAGTAACAGGAACTGTGGGCGCCTCACAGTAATTATATTGGTAGAAGGCGCATTTTCCCATATATATCTATGTGCAAGCCTTTTGGTTGGCCAGGGTTGGAAAACTCTCATGCAGTGGGAGAGATCTTCTGGCTTCCTTCCTGTGCCACATCATTATTGGTTAACTATGACAAAATCCGTGAGTATGGCTTTGTTAAATCTGGCAATGAAATTATCATTGGTCGGAACTCGCAAGGTCTGCTGTAATTTGCCAGCGAGATTCCTATCCTGGAAAAATTAGCTAAGTTTCGGAGAGTAAAGTCAGTAAACACTTGCTGCAGGGAGACCAAAGAAAGCACTTGCTTGAGGGAGATCGATGAGTCGTTACAGGGAACTGCCGAGAGAGATGTCTCCGACTTAGAGCAGAGAACAGAGGTCGAGATGGACTCAGAATTTCCAGCCATGCCGCCGTTTTCCAGACACTCACTCTTTAATAGTGGTAACCATGAACCACCACTGCAGTCACAAAGTCGAGGGCTGAAATGCTAGTTGATTTACGTCAGGGTTTAATCGCGCTGTTTTAACGTCCGCAGCAAGCTACTTGCTAACATCACGCACTTTGGAATTCGTACTTGATTTGGTGGGGTTTTTTCTTTGTCACTAACCATTTTCGCAGTCATTGGCCATATGAGATATAATTTCAAGTTATGCTTTCATGTTTCCACCCCCTCCCCCCCAACCCCACCCCACCCCTGTGCCACGGCTATAGTTCATAATTACAAAAATTTATTCCCTTGGTAATTGATTACATGTTTGATTCAGTGATTAAATCATTTGTGTGATAAACTAAATTTTTATAGTGACAGCTGGTTTCCTCTTGCAGTTAGATGAGCTCCTTAATTATATTATCCTTATGAGGAGTGGCACCCATATTTTCGTGTTTAAGAGGACCAACCCTACTAATTTTTGTTCCATAAGACATTATCCATTGCGTGACATTGTTAAATTTGCATGATCTTATAGGGACCTTCCCTTCCCTGTAGGTCACAAGGGATCGGACTTAGAGCATTCTAGATTTATGTTAAAGAGCTCAACCGACACATCACATCATCAGCACCATAACCATTTTGTATCAGGAAGCAGTCAATATATGTTAATAAGGACTGAATTTACTAGTGTAGTTAACCATATTATCTAAAGCTCTCAATAAGCAAATTCCCATTCTGTATTACATTCTGCCGAAAACACGATACGAATTTCCTCCACAACCCCAAAACTTAGGAAGATTAGATTATTTTTATTCGTTATGGACTTCTATTGAAGAATAAAAATTTTGATAATGGTTTAATTGCCACAAGTAGTCACTTACGTTTTTGATGTTGTTTACTTACAATACTTTCAAGACAGAAGCCACACACCTTACGACTACACGAACATACGTTTTTATATATGTCTTTTCACAGCTAGTGCTAACTGCTATCTCACTACAAAAATACAGGGAGTAATCATTAGGATTTCTGTACGAAAAAACAACTATGAAAGACAAATACAGTAAGGAGCACTTACGTGTCGCTGTTTGGTTAGGTTTATATGACGGAATACTGCAACAGAAAACTTAGCCCCTTAAATCTTCACGAAATAGTTAACAGATACAATGTAGATAGCTTTCCATACTACAAGCGTGCTTGATACTTGGAGTCTTCTTAGCCATTGAGACATGGATATATTTTAGTACCATACTATTTACCATAGGTGTAATCATCAGAACAGTATTTGTTATTTGAGATACGCATGCCCGTGTGGAGTACATTGCAAAGTAAAGACACAGACATTTTAACAGCCAATGATTTATCTGTGCCTCAACGGGCTAAAATTACGATAAAATATTTCTCTACTCCTGTGAGAGAACCATGAAATGTGCGAGCGTCAGAGTTGTGGACTCAGTGACATATGGAGTTTCGGATCGGTCCTGGAGACGTGCGCGGATAAATTAAGGCAATTGCTCGCGATCAGCAGGAAATCTGGGTTCCAGTCTCGGTTTGGCACAAATTATCATCTATCACAAACCGCTGACATCAGTCCGGAATGCAAACTGCGAATCAATATCGTACTATTTACCACAGCTGTAATCGTCAGAACAGTGTCAGTTCCTCCATACACACATTCATGCATGTATATTTGAAGAATAATGAAATGTGAAGATACAAACACTGTATAAGTACACATTGTAACTGTTGTGCGCGACTTCATACACAACGGTAAGGAGAGGTAAGCTACAGGGTTGTGCGGCAACTGCCGGCCGGGGTGGCCGAGCGGTTCTAGGCGCTACAGTCTAGAACAGGACGACCGCTACGGTCGTAGGTTCGAATCCTGCCTCGGGCATGGATGTGTGTGATGTCCTTAGGTTAGTTAGATTTAAGTAGTTTTACGTTCTAGGGGACTGATGACCTCAGATGTTAAGTCCCATAGTCCTCAGAAGCATTTGAACTGGTCGGCCGCTGCCGTGCTCCTGTCGTGAGCATCAATGAAAAGTGGTTTTTTGGACGATGAAATAACAAGTTGGCAATAAGTTGTTGGACGTCCACCCCTCAACACAGAACTTGGAGGTCAGAGGATTACTCGCTCTGTAAAGTAGGCTAGGCTGGGATTCGTAGCAACCACCAGTTGGTCTTGTGGCGGGTGACGAAGATTCTGGAGTGAGCGAACAGTGCACTGACTGCCTTGCAGAAATTACTATAAACATATGACTTAGGAGTGGTGTTCTGACAGTGTCGTGTGCGTTTGGCCTATGAAGACACGATTTTTTGAGCGCACTGGTCAGTGTACATTGTGAACATAGGGCTGCACAACAGTCCACCCCCTACGTGTTCCCATGTGACCCACCGCCATCGTCTGTTATGATGGGCCGCTCGCGGTGGTCTCGCGGTTCTAGGCGCGCAGTCCGGAACCGTGCGACTGCTACGGTCGCAGGTTCGAATCCTGCCTCGGGCATGGATGTGTTTGATGTCCTTAGGTTAGTTAGGTTTAAGTAGTTCTAAGTTCTAGGGGACTAATGACCACAGCAGTTGAGTCCCATAGTGCTCAGAGCCATTTGAACCATTTTTGTTATGATGGAGTACGGGATCGTCGAGTTGAATCTTGAGTGAATGGAAACGAGTCTCCTGGTCAGATGGATCACATTTCTTGTTACACCTGGTCGGTTATCTTGTCGACATACACCATCATTCAGACGAACGGCTGCTCGAAACATGCATGGCATCAAGGACGCAGGCCGATGGTCGGTGTGGTAGTAATTGAAGACGCCATTACTCTGGGATTTTCCAGCAGGTTAACTGTCGGTTTAACATGGCCACAATCGTGCTATAGTTGTTTGGAGCATGATAGTGACCTCACGTTGATATCTTGACCACCAAATTCAACGGATCTCAACCCGGTGGAACAAACTGTGGTCATATCGGGCGCCAGCTTAGCGTCCACTTACGACCAGTCAATAATTCACAGGAACTGCGTGACCTATGCCTGGCGCCACATACCTCTGGAAACCTACCAAAATGGCGGTCACAGTGTTTCGGGTCATCAGTGCATGATCTGGAATGTTACATTCGTGTCAACACGAAAGAAACTGTGTTTCTGAATGCAGAGGATACAGTATCAGAAGAATCAACTCGCCAACAAGGTATTGGTCCCGGGAATTCCAAAACTTTCGATAATGTTTTAATTTTATGTTTTAAGTCGGATGAAAAATGAAGCAAGAAATATTTTTTTTCGTATGATATAACTAACTCGACTTATGCTGTGAAACCTTGATTCTCGCCAAATTTCATGATTCTAGGTCAACGAGAAGTACCCTACATGTTTTAATGAGTGAGATTACGAGTGTCGAAATATCTGACATAAATGGCCGTATCTTTTGCTTCCACTGACTTAGAACCTTAACTTTCTTACAGCACCATGGAACCACAGACGTAAGTTTCAGCATGATACGTCGATCCGTTCCTGAGAATAAGCCAGACGGACAGACACACAGTCGAATAACAAATGACAACTTTTGTATGATACAATTAGAAACTGACACTTAAGGTTTCTCTCTTTACTTGTACTGTGAAGCCTTTCTTCTTGCCAAGTGCCATTATTCTAGGCCGATGGGAAGTGAACTCTAGGTTTTGATGCGTAACATTCAGAATTTCAAATATGTGACATTAACGGCAGTATCTTTTGATTGCGTTGAGTTAGACGCATCACTTTTTTACAGTGCCAGGGGACTGTAGACTTTATCATGTGACATAAATTTCGACGTGATACGTCTACCCGTTCCTGAGAAAAAGAGTTATTAGCAGTCGGACATAAAGATAGACGGACAAAGTGTTCTTATAAGAGTTCCATTTTTACCGGCTGAGGTAGGAAATATAAAAATGGATTGCTTAAAAACAGTTTCACCACTATTAGTTTGACGTATTGTTCCCAGAGAAGATGAAACAATTACTCCAATTCATGGGATGGTTACATACCAAAGTTGTAATAAAATCGACATCGTTAATTTTAAGAAAACTGTAATTGGTGTGGGACAACTATTTGGAGAAAGAAGTTATATTTTTTTTTAGAAAGATAAAAACTGGAAAGCACCATTTCGGCGAAGAAGAGCCACAAAACGTCTGTGTAAACGTGAAAGAAAGGCGTAAGACACAATGATCGTCACCTATTAATGTATTGTCTTAGTTTGTAAACGCATTGGTCTTTAATCTTAGACACTGAGTGAATGCTTTATACATCACATCCAATCGTTGAACTCGTGTCATTGCATATTTTTGGCGTGTTAGCCCCGATTTTAGTTCTCTTTAACTTTTTTCTATAATTATGGGCTGCCAGACAGTCCATAATAAGAGAGAATGCTGAAAAGTACTGCAGCCGACTTTTTTCATTCTGTTCTCAATATCGGTTGAGGTACTACATATCATACATCTTACTCGGTCGATTTTCCCGCTTTACTGCGCAAGCTTTAACCCTCCGCCGCTAGCGGGCTCCAAATTATTGTGTGTACCATGACGGTGTGTAACTTAACTAAGTCTGTACGTGAGAAACAGAGTGCGTCGAGTTTACATGGAGCACCATCTTCTTCAACTTGACAATGCCAGACCACACACGAGCGCTGCGATGTTTGCAACAATCTGACGCCTTGGGTCATCGATCATCCTCCACACAGTCCCGACTTCGTCCCATTCGATTTTCATCTGTTTCCGAAACTTACAGAACACGTAGCAGGGCTTCACTCTGATAGCGACGAAGTGGTACAAGCAGAGGTGAGGATGTGTGTACGTCAACAATGTCAAACATTCTCCAGTGACGATACCAACAAACTGATATCTCGTTGGGAGTAATGTGTTCGTCGCCATGATGACTGTTCTGAGAAACAAATAAGTAGACATGAAGAATAAAGTCATACAGTGTTAATTAAGATTGGTTTATTGATAAAGCTTTAAAAGCTTTCACATATATTCAGAGGCATTACTTTTCCTACTTAAATTTATGTAGTCCTTTAACGCACTTCACACAGCAGACCACTGACGGCGTCCTTACATGTTTGTGCATGCTGGGCCCGGTGAAAACATATTTAGAAGAATTTCTTGTACATGGTGTTTCAGCTCGCAGCATTATGAACTGTACTTGAACAAAACTTCGTTAAATTACTAATTGTCGATAGGGAGCAAAGACAATTAAACAATACTCACTGACGAGTCACTGTTTAACATCGAGCCCGAGAAGCAATCCATTCACGTCGGAGAAAGAAAATCTCTACTTTTCTACTTCCAGTACCGAGAGAATAACTGTCTGGACAGGAATCAGTGTTGAGGACTTTATCATCCCATGCGACGCTAAGGTACTGAGACGAAGTAATTTCATTCTGCAGTACGTTAGTGCCAGTGGCGAATTTTTTGCCCACCACTATCCCAGAGCTGTATTAATACTTAAATTGGAACTATAATTTTGTAGGGAAAGCAAACCAAAGTCTGCGATTTATTGGCAGAACACTTAGAGAATCAACAGGTCTGTTAAGAGACAGCTTACACTACGCTTGTCATCCTTCTGGAGTATTGTTGTGGATCTGCATTAGATAGGATAGACAGAAGACTTCGAATAGTTTCAAACAGGGGCAGCTAGTTTTGTTCTATCGCAAAGTAAGGGAGAGAGTGCCAGGTGTATGATACACGAATTCGCGTGGCTGTCATTAAAACAAAGTTGTTTTCCACTGCGGCAGGACCTTCTCATGAAATTTCAATCATCAACTTTCTCCTCAGTGTGTGAAAATATTTTGTTGGCGCCCATCTACATATGGGAAATGATCATCATAATAAAATAAAAGAAATCAGAGCCCGCACGAAAAGATTTAAATATTCGTTTTCCCGCCCGCTGTTCGAGAGTGGAACGGTAGAGAAGCAGCTTAAAACTGATTCGCCGCCAGGCACTTAACTGTGAATTGAAAAGTAATCATGTCGATGTAATACATGTAGATGTCCTTTCCAAGCTAGAGGCGCACTATTAGTCGAAAACTCGAGCATAATCGTATTAAATACGTTCCACACGATTCCAAATCAGTGTTCGTCGCCAACAATGACCATAAATCGTATTAAAAGTTAGTAATTATAGTACTACAGTCTTTTCGGCTATTTGTCATATATTTTCCTTGTACAGAAATTATTATCTGACAGATACAAATTACATCACACAGAAAAGTATGTATGATATCAGAATTAGCTGTTTTTTCTAAGGATACATGATGTGACTACTCTAGTACAGCAGTATGCCTAGTTTGAGTGCGACTTCTTTAGATTACTCTGCCCAGCCCATGACAGATGAACATTGCTTCGCTGAAGACTGCAGTGCTTGGACTTCAAGAATTCCATCTTCAAAACCAAATCCGGAGACATATTTTTGCAAATAGTAGTTAGACTATTCCAAATCGTATGACAACAGATTTAACATGTATGATTCCTGAACAGACCTTCCAATGAGACAAGTTTCGTTTATGTATGGAAAAATGATAGCATTACATTGCACATAAGTCACATTTTTTTTTCTGAGAATGTTCACTGATGTCCAAAACACTACAGATTACTGAGATCAACTCCAATTGAGAATGAGAACAAAGTTTGGGCGAAGTAACTCAACTTCTTACGCTCATAAGTTTCTGTTGGTTGCCTGCATCGGCGCTCGCCATTGCTGAATAATGCAGAGAATGTTATGCAGTAACTGCATGCAAAGTCTTCTCACAAATGCTGTAGTTGTTGAAGACGATTCTACTTCACCGAGCCGAGTCACGTGTTCTCGCTGCGCGTGGCACTTACACGATTAACGCCATGTCGGTATGAACTCATTAACAGTAAACTACGTTGAACATCTCAGTACAAAGACTACATGTGGAAGAATTTTAAACATCGCAACGAAAAGAATACACTTTTTTGTTGTGATTAGGTCCAAGGACTATGGTTCATAAATCATTTATTAAAGTTAAAGTTTATTAATGAGAAAACGTTACGCCGTCAGAATTTTTTTTTTCCCGAATTGTAACCTATAGCTTGTCAAGACCTAATGTTGCTATCAGTTTCTATAGTTCCGAACTGTGGAGAAAAATTTTGTTATTATGAGACTTAAAGGCCGTTAACATTCATTTGAGCAAATTGCAACTCTGTAGAGGCACAAAACTCAAAGCCCGAAATTTGTAGCTCACTCTGACTAGAGTTTAACGGGTATAAAACTTATGTGAACGCAAAAATATTCATGGTACCTAATCCGAATTCTATAACGCCATCAATGGGTTCAATAACACTGTGCAACAGTGAAAAAGCAAGTTGCATGAATGTTGATAATTCTGTAACTTTTGTCTCTGAAATGTGCAGCTTCCCTGAAAACTGCGGCAAAATTTCGGTCGCACATGTCGTTTCATCAGGAAATTCCAGTCCTGTTGAAGAGGTATGCAGAGAAGGTGATACCAACTGCTTTTACAGACTACTACTGACTACTACAGACTATTGACTACGAAGTCTCTCACGACGAAGTCCTTGCATAAAAAGGTTCTCGGTTTACTTGCCGCGTCAAATTTGGGTCAAATCCCAAGCTTTCGATGACTACCTCCTTCATCTTCGTCAGGGGTGAAACTGACTGTCGTGGACCGGTGAGGCTTCCGCTTTTATAAGCAGTGGACGGCTTTTCATTGGCAGGATGACGTCACGGTGAAAACGGCTCGTACCGAGGTGGCGGCCTCTAAATCCATAGATTCTGTTTACGCGCTTTATCCAGCGTTGCTTGCAGCGCCATCCACCGCAACAAGCGGAGAACTGCGAGGAATGTACAGGGTGTTTCAAAAATGGCCGGTATATTGGAAACGGCAATAAAAACTAAACGAGCAGCGATAGAAATACACCGTTTGTTGCAATATGCTTGGGCAACAGTACATTTTCAGGCGGACAAACTTTCGAAATTACAGTAGTTACAATTTTCAACAACAGATGGCGCTGCAAGTGATGTGAAATATATAGAAGACAACGCAGTCTGTGGGTGCGCCATTCTGTACGTCGTCTTTCTGCTGTAAGCGTGTGCTGTTCACAACGTGCAAGTGTGCTGTGGACAACATGGTTTATTCCTTAGAACAGAGGATATTTCTGGTGTTGGAATTCCACCGGCCAGAACACAGTGTTGTTGCAACAAGACGAAGTTTTCAACGGAGGTTTAATGTAACCAAAGGACCGAAAAGCGATACAATAAAGGATCTGTTTGAAAAATTTCAACGGACTTGGAACGTGACGGATGAACTTGCTGGAAAGGTAGGGCGACCGCGTACGGCAACCACAAAGGGCAACGCGCAGCTAGTGCAGCAGGTGATCCAACAGCGGCCTCGGGTTTCCGTTCGCCGTGTTGCAGCTGGGGTCCAAATGACGCCAACGTCCACGTATCGTCTCATGCGCCAGAATTTACACCTCTATCCATGATGATGATGATGATGAGTCCCATACTCCGTTTACCGAGCGTAGGGGAGCGACGCGGGAGACCCGCGCCGCCATACTAGGCAAGGTCCTAGTGGAGGTGGTTTGCCATTGCCTTCCTCCGACCGTAATGGGGATGATTGATGATGATGATGAAGACGACACAAACACCCAGTCATCACGAGGCAGGTGAAAAATCCCTGACCCCGCCGGGAATCGAACCCGGGACCCCGTGCTCGGGAAGCGAGAACGCTACCGCGAGACCACGAGCTGCGGACTCCATACAAAATTCAAACGCGGCAACCCCTCAGCGCCGCTGCCATTGCTGCACGAGAGGCATTAGCTAACGATATAGTGCACAGGAGTGATGACGGCGATATGCATGTGGGCAGCATTTGGTATACTGATGAAGCTTATTTTTACCTGGACCGCTTCGTCAATAAACAGAACTGGCGCATATGGGGTACCGAAAAGCCCCATGTTGCAGTCCCATCGTCCCTGCATCCTCAAAAAGTACTGGTCTGGGCCGCCATTTCTTCCAAAGGAATCATTGGCCCATTTTTCAGATCCGAAACGATTACTGCATCACGCTATCTGGACATTCTTCGTGAATTTGTGGTGGTACAAACTGCCTTAAACGACACTGGGAACACCTCGTGGTTTATGCAAGATGGTGCCCGGCCAGATCGCACGGCCGACGTCTTTAATTTCCTGAATGAATATTTAGATGATCGTGTGATTGCTTTGGGCTATCCGAAACATACAGGAGGCGGCGTGGATTGGCCTCCCTATTCGCCAGACATGAACCCCTGTGACTTCTTTCTGTGGGAACACTTGAAAGACGAGGTGTACCGCCATAATCCAGAAACAATTGAACAGCTGAAGCAGTACATCTCATCTGCATGTGAATCCATTCCGCCAGACACGTTGTCAAAGGTTTCGGGTAATTTCATTCAGAGACAACGCCATATTATTGCTACGCATGGTGGATATGTGGAAAATATCGTACTATAGAGTTCCCCAGACCGCAGCGCCATCTGTTGTTGACAATTGTAACTACTGTAATTTCGAAAGTTTGTCCGCCTGAAAATGTACTGTTGTCCCAAGCAAATTGCAACAAACGGTGTATTTCTATCGCTGCTCGTTTAGTTTGTATTGCCGTTTCAAATATACCGGTCATTTTTGAAACACCCTGTAAGACGTCTCCCTTTGCGCTCTTTCTTTATCAACTGCACGCTTCCATGCATTGCTGAGTGCATAACCGGAGTCTCTGTTGAAATTATTTTCACACAGTCTAATTTCAACTGCTTCCCTCATGACACAGTCCCAATAGTTTTAAGCGTGAGCAAGAAGACTTGTTTCATCGAATAAAATCTTATGTTTATTTAACAAACTGTCCTCAGCCACCGCTGATTTTTCTAGATACCTGTACTTCAGGTGAAGCTGATGTTCCACACAGCGATCGGCAACAGTTCTTATACGCTGGCCCACATAATTTTTGCCACACTCGCAAGGAATGCTGTAAATTCCCGATACTCTCAGGCCAAGATTATCTTTCACGGGTCGCAACATTTCCTTAATCTTCCTGGGTGGCCAGAAGACTGGTCTGATTCCCTGCTGGCTCAGGACTCTGCCGATCTTGCTGGTCGTTGCACCGCAGAATGGTAGCCTCGCGATGTGATCGTCCTCTTTATCTGTTCGAATAGCGTCCTTCCTAGGTATCTTCGCCAGAGTAGATCTGATATCACGATCGGAATGTCCATGTTTTCTTAATACCACCGTCAGATGATTAATCTCGGAGCCGAGATGATCCTTGTCCGAAATAGTCCTTGCTCTGTGTACCAAGGTATTCAGCATAGCTCTCTTCTGAGCTGGGTGGTGAAAACTACGCGCGTTTAGATATAAACCTGTATGCGTCGATATTCTGTACACAGAATGTCCGAGACGTCCATCTGATTTTCGCTCCACCAGCACATCTAAGAAGGGTAACTTGCCATCCTTCTCCACCTCCACTATAAATCTTACAGACTTCTACTTGCTAGGGATCTTAAAATTTAACTTATAAGCTTTAAGTGAAGCGAAAACGTGCAGCCGATTTATAGTTTGACCATTTTTGTTCTTCGGAATGTCCGGTCAGAAAACTTGAAGATACGTGTTCATAAAACTGAATACTGTGCGTGCTCTAGCGGCACCTTGTTCATTATAAAGTAACGATTGTTTGTATCTGTTTGATAAAGTCTATAAGAAACAGCAAAAAAATGAATAAAAAACAGTTCTTCAGTTTCTTTTAGTTCATTTTCGTAATTTTGTGAGTTGATGTTCATTAAATTTGATCAGTGCAAATATTCGATGTTATTAGAGTGATTCTTTACCTCAGGTATTAATAACGAATTTTCTATACCAAAGAGTACACTGTAAAAGGTCACTCCCACCCCAATCATTTCCGGAACGTTCAAAGCTGTTCGCAGCCCGCTCATGATTACATGAGTCCATCGGATTCCAAACAGTAGATTCAGTACTTTTGCTACACGTCATCGACACCTTCTACAAACAGGTTTTCTTCGATCTGAGCGTCTTTGTGCTAGAAAGAAAAATGTAAGAAGTTTGAGGATTTCCAAATAGAGAGGTTTAGTAATGCACGCTCTACCAGTACGAATATAGTGGAGTACGTTACTTATATACTGTGTGGGTGTTGCAGAGGTACAACCTGAACGTCTGCCACTTTCAGGAGGCGTAAGCATAGGACCAACCGGTTTTGGATTTGAGCAGTCGTTTGTTAACGGCTACTCTAATAATGATGCCTTTATTTTTAACCGCTACTCTAATAGTGCCGCCTTCTACATATATATTTGCTATCGAGGTCTACTTTCCTTGTGCGTCTTACTTTAACTCTGAAAACAGTTACGACTTTGATTGTGAAAACCCATATGCGACTGCCATTAAATCACACGAATCAGGATTTTTCCTTGAACATTTGGCCTTGAGTGGTTTGTAAGTTTGTAATCATATCTTAGGATATGTATTTGCTCCAGAAAGCCTAACTGGAGCAGCTCGCAATCAGTAGTACATCGAACAGTTAAGAAACTGACTGGCTCAGTACCGCTTACTGTGCGCAGCAACTGCTAATTGGATGGAGCACGGCCAGCTTCCTTCACGCTGTCTTGCCTTCTTCCACTGACGGATTTTGACGAGTGTTTTCCACATTTTCAGAGCTAAGCAGGTTGCTCGAGTAAGTGGTGCCTGTCATGAAGTGAAACAGAATCCTGCCAGAGTTTACTACAAAGGACTCAAGCATGTAATAAGGCTGAGGGCAGACTGTAAGGACATCTGTTGCAAATTTATTCGAATACGACTCGAATAATGTAATGAATTTACATACGTTGTTCATCCCCCAACATTACTGAAGTATCGCGCACATAACTCAACCGAAGGGTTGAGAATAATATGCTCTCTGACAAAAACTATCTGTGTATGTAACTTGTCATTTCTCAAAGTTGTCTGTGCAATCTGAAGCATTCTGTATACAGTATGCCACAAAAATTAGGTTCGAAATTATACAGATACTAGCGACCCGACCCGTCTTAGCACGGGTAGCATTAAGTAGCTGCGGCCAGACGGCAATAAATTATGCACACAAACCTCCCTCGTGAATCCCAAATAAAGTTTTTTGAGATCTGGGTCCAAGGGGCGGCAATGAGGAGTATTTCAAACGGTACGAGGTGTTACTTTCAAGCACGTGCTTCATACATATTATTCCCACATGTTACGCATCACAGCACTACCAACGGCAACCTGTCTTCTATGTGGAAGCACAATTCACATTCATCTGTGCGGTGTGTAGATAGTGTTTACTAGTAGTTAAAGTTCATTATTGGATGTAGAAGATACAGCATTACACATGATTGACACTTGCAGGAATACTCTTAATGTATGGTGAAGCAGAATGTAGTTATTACCTGGAAAGCCGAAAGATTGCGCATGGGAAAGCTTCGCGATTGGCATTCTCCTAACTGGAAAAACTTTATCATCATGGATAGAGACCCTGGAAAAACTGTATTGTTCAAGCCACTGAGAGATAGCGAATACTGCATTGGGCACTCGAAACATGGAGATATGTCCTAGGCTAATGAGACCTGGTGCAACTTGATAGACTTGGACGGCAGGATAAGTTGTTGTTGCCGTATTCAGTCCAAATACTAATTGGGTGTGACTCTCCAGGCTAGTCCTGTGCAAGTGAAGTGTGGATTCCATGTACGGCGCGTTGTCGCTGTCATCGGGACGAAAGGAAGTGCTACAGGCGATTACATAAATATCCCTAACTTAATAGCGCAGTAATCTATTATCACACGGTAGCGCACAATCTGCCAGACTGTAGACCATTTTGCACCTGTCCCATTGGCTTAACATCAGAAGTTGCTGCCTGCTTAGCACTTCAGATCCACCTAAGCTGCAATACACACTTAATGAAGTAATCGTACAACAGAGTTTTCAAAACAATAAATGTTGCACCGTGTAAAATATTAATTCAGGGAAGTAAGATCACTGATACACTTGATAATTTTCTCGTCCGTTTATCGAGACTAGTGTGATATTGGTGATTTACGAATTCGCTTGAAGGTTACAGCTGTAGCTGCAGTGGCATAGCTTCTGGCTAGGATTTCTAAGCAGGACGACCCAGCAGATGAACCACAGTGTCTCATAATGTCTGTTTACTCCACACTCTGAGCTTTATCCTTGTATAACAAAGAGCCAGATGGAACGTCCTATCGTGAACATATATGAATTTATTGGTTTCCATGCTGCATCACAGAAAAAGTGTGGACCACTAGTGTGGTTAAGCGCAGATTTAGGAAAAACAAACACGCAGTGCCTTCGTAGAAAAGCATTTGGGAACATGAAATATAACAAAAAGACGTATTTTTTTACTACGTTTATATCTTATTATCTTTGCACACGTTATGTTTGCAACATACAAGTCTAATAACATTAAACAGTTTTACGGAGCTTTTGTAAAATTATATACACAGTTATCGCGAAATCCACCGACGTAATTTCGAAGCTTGTTCGGGGATGCTTCGTGAGTATTACGATATATTGGAACCAGAGTCTCCGGTGCCTCGTTGCTGAGTAATAATGTAATTATGATCTATTCGATTTGTTACCAGAATGATCACTCTCTCTCTGAAAATACTTTCGCAACTGTTTAACGGATATTTTCAGTGCAATACAGATAGAAACATAAAACAGATGTAACAAATCAAATAGCCCGCATCTCGTGGTCGTGAGGTAGTGTTCTCGCTTCCCACGCCCGGGTTCCCGGGTTCGATTCCCGGCGGGGTCAGGGATTTTCTCTGCCTCGTGATGGCTGGGTGTTGTGTGATGTCCTTAGGTTAGTTAGGTTTAAGTAGTTCTAAGTTCTAGGGGACTTATGACCATAGATGTTAAGTCCCATAGTGCTAAGAGCCTTTTTTTTTTTTTTTTAAACAAATCAAATGAAACGCAGTCACTCTGTGGCAAGCTACCGGACACCGCGGTTCCATTATACCAAAATACTCAGAAAATGTCCATAAATAACCTCGGATTCAGCATGTATACTGTATACTCAGGGAGTGTTAGATCTTTAGGTTAGCATTTTACAGACCTTACAGCATTCTAAACTGAGTATTATGAGATACGGAAGCAGTACTCGGAAATTAGTACTTCTGACGGTACGAGGTCTTTAATGAGCAATGCGTGTGAGGCACTTTGTTTTAAACTGCTAGTGTCTCGCAAGAAACAAGTGGCAACACCTGGAAACTGTTCTGAGGAGCAATGGGTATTCCAGAAATTATATTAGAAGTGTAACAGAGGCAAACACTCGGCGAAGTAAGGAACCAGAAAAAGATATGTCGGATACGGCCTTTCTGCCATACATTCCCAGAGTGACGGACAGAATCGGCCGTATATTGCGCAAACATGGCGTAAAGACGATTTCAAACCGACAAGGAAGATCAAAGAGTGTCTTAGATCGGCGAAGGAGAAAAGAGACCCACTTGCAATGTCGGGAATATACCGTATACCATGCACATGCAGAAAAGTTAATGTCGGAATGACTGGACGATCAATTAACACCAGGATCAAAGAGCACAAGCGACATTGCAGGTTGAGACAGGTGGAGAAATCGGCCGTGGCAGAGCACGCACTGAATGAGACCGACCACGTAATAAAATTCGCCGACACGGTAGTTCTGGCTGTAGAGAAGCACTATCACACGCGCTTGTTCAGAGAAGCTGTAGAAATACAAAAGTACGCGAACAGTTTGAACAAGATAGAGGAAAGCCGTAAGGTAAACGGATCCTGGCTTCCCGTACTGCAGCGAACGACCGTCGCAGGTAGCAAGAGGAGAACCGCACCGGAAATGACCGCGGAGAAGCCCTCGGACGTTGGCGCGGCAGGTACATATAGTCTGCGGCCGCGAGCTCGGCTCCAGTTCACCACCAGCAATGGAGGGTGAAACTTTGACAATGCCAGCCACTTGTGCTGGCGAAACGTCAGTAAAATCATTAGATGAACGTCGGCCGAAGAACCCGAGACAGAAGCCAATAGGCAGTTTGTCATATATAATCTCTCTTGCGAAATGTCTCCAACTGAACAACACTGAACTTGTGATAGTAACGAAATGTTATCAAAAAATACTAACGATGTAACAAAAGCATTTAAACATTTGAATCAGACGTAAAATGTTTCATGCTGTAAATGCCGAACAATGTTTTTCTTTCTCGAGGAACAGGTAACGTGGCGCCCTATTTGCATAAGACCGACGTGACAAAATACACTTCGATGAGATAGTGACCACATGTGACTGCCGTGGTGTGACGGGTGAAACTGCACTATCCAGTTTTGTCATTCTTCTGCTTAGAGGGCAGGGTGAGCCCTGTAATCAGCTGTCAGCGACATTACCACATTACTTATCACTCTGAGGAGAAAGTCATACAACTCTCATACTGTAACAATGAAACAGTTAAACAAGGAGAATGTTAAAACTCTTAAAATTAATAAATAATTTGGATATAAAATTCTTCCTTTTTTGTTTCAGGAATCAATAATGTAGATCTGAAATCTGAATCTTTACTTCGTGTCTACAGAAAAATGGTTCAAATGGCTCTGAGGACTACGCGTCTTAACTTCTGAGGTCATCAGTCGCCTATAACTTAGAACTAATTAAACCTAACTAACCTAAGGACATCACACATCCATGCCCGAGGCAGGATTCGAACCTGCGACCGTAGCGGTCGCTCGGTTCCAGACTGTAGCGCCTAGAACCGCACGGCCACACCGGCCGGCTTCGTGTCTATAAGGACAGTCTGAGTTCCAGACGCGTACTGCCTACGACGCGGATAAATTTGCTGCTCCAGTAGAGACTACGCTAATACATCAAAGTAATAGACAGCTTTGAGAAGTTCTAATTCTGAAAAATAGCTGCCATTCCTACTTTCGTTCGCTTTTAAGTCTTGACGAAGCTTCACTAATCACGTGTCCATCCATTTCATTATCATCATTACTAAAAATATAGGTAAAACGACATGAAAGTCTATTGCAACAAAACTAAAAATCATGCACACTAATAGTTACTAAAATGCTCTTCTTACTGGTGTTATTTTCGTTGTAGTTTTATGTCTCACACAATAAAATTCACGTATATTCAACGGTAAGAACAACAAACTACGCTGCTCACATTACTAGGGAACACAGGATGGCCAAAATGAAACTGGCACACCAAACACCAACGGTTGTTCAGGTACTAGATGTGCTTTCCTGATCCAAAACGCTATTTCTTCTGTGAAGGCATGTATCCTGCCAGGCCGAAACAGGCTTCATCTTAGATAAATAAACAAATAAATAAATAAATAAATTGAGCATCCATACTTTCCGATTCCACTTCATCAAAACTCACTATCAGAAGTGAATATGCACAGTTTGGCTATAACTGACGTATAACGGAACATGTCTGATAATATAGATGCAGGCCTTTTTGATAATTTATTGATGGCTCTGAGCACTATGGGACTGAACTGCTGTGGTCATTAGTCCCCTAGAACTTAGAACTACTTAAACCTAACTAACCTGAGGACATCACACACATCCATGCCCGAGGCAGGATTCGAACCTGCGACCGTAGCAGTCGCACGGTTCCGGACTGCGCGCCTAGAACCGCGAGACCACCGCGGCCGGCTGATAATTTATTGAACCAATGGTTTTTTCCGCAATCTAACTTTCGCTTGATCTGTGTTATCTGTTTAGATTCTTCTCAGGTAGTTTCCTAATCATCCCTACGCTGTTTGCTAACGCTTTGCTAAATGCCGAAAATACCTCTCGGGCTCGTTTACTGTGCTCACGTTGTTTTCTCGTCTTATTTTCGATCATGAAATATATCCTTACGGTGTGATAATTTCCTGTAGAATCGAGTTACTTAGTGACAGTAGGCAAGCATTTCACTGCAAGCATATTCTTGTGAGACATCGTAACGCAAAAATATTATCCCTTGCGGTGAAATACTTACACAGGTTTCCAGAATGATATTTTCACTCTGCAGCGGAGTGTGCGCTGATATGAAACTTCGTGGCATATTAAAACTGTGTGCCCGACCGAGACTCGAACTTGGGACCTTTGCCTTTCGCGTTCAAGTGCTCTACCTTTTGAGCTACCGAAGCACGACTCACGCCCGGTCCTCACACCCAAACGGTAAACACTAAGATTACGGTTTAACGTCACCTTTGAGGTGAGTCACAAACTATGCCGTGGGTTGCGAAAGGATGGGTAACGAAAGTGGTTGTGTTGTTTTTCAAAGGTAGCATTCCGGCATTTGTCTGACATAATTTAGGGAAACCAGGAGAGCTTCTATAAAGTTTGGAAGGTAGGAGACGAGATACTGGCAGAAGTAAAGCTGTGAGGACCGGGCGTGAGTCGTGTTTCGGTAGCTCAGAAGGTAGAGCATTTGCCCGCGAAAGGCAAAGGTCCCGAGTTCGAGTCTCGGTCAGGCACACAGTTTTAATCTGCCAGGAAGTTTCACTTACACAGGTGTTTTGAACTCATAAAGGAACTAAATCATACGTGTGTTAATTCAAAGACGAACTTTGAAGACGAACACTACAAATTAAACATAATTAGTAAGTAAGCAACTTGACGGTGTGAACTTGGATTCCTTTGAGTCGGACTGTGATAACCCTTCTCAAGGGGCAACAATGTCAACCTTAATGATACCACACATAGAAAAAAGTGTCAGAAATTGCTAATGTGGAAACTTAACAACAAAACATTACTAAGCTGAAGTACATAAATTTGAATATTTATTTTATGTACGTTTTTGAGACAACTGAGACATGGCATTAACGTAATATCATTCGTTTGGTATAGAGGTATCTTTTGTTTCTCGGTAAGTACAGTTGTTAATGAGATACAAACTATCGCTGATACGGCGATTTCCGTTAAAAAGAACCCTTAATGCCCAGGGATACGCCTGCAAAGCGGAAGATCTCCAGAGCCTGGCAACTTAACATCACAGAGCGAACCGTCCTACAGAAGTACCGAGTTAGGTTGGTCACAAAGAGTATTTCAAATTCGGTCAGCCACCGTGTTTCTTGGGATGGGAATCTGTATACAGGACCCAAAGAGGACAGTCTTCTTCACTTTTCGGCAGGGCTTCGAGGCGAGAACGCGCGCTTCTGCAATCTGTATTGCCTGCCACCTTTGCATTCAGTTATCCGAGAAATGTCAGCCGGATTAGTTCTGGTATTCACATTTGATTATTTAAGAAATCATTGACAAACACTTTCAGTGATTATTTATTATTATTATTATTATTATTATTATTATTATTATTATTATTTATCGATCTTTTTTAATCGTATGTTCTTTTAACTTTTGCCACTGAAAGCCTGATATGATTTTGCAGTCCTTTTTAACATGTCTCCGCTAGTGAGACCCGCGAAACGGTTTCAGTTCAATAATTGATAGGACACAGTTCAATGCTTATTCACATTAAAGCACAGTTTTCTAAAACATCGGGTTTGAAGCTGATGTCGTGCACACCACTGACCCATCAATCTGACTCTACTGCACACGCGAAGCTTGTCGTAGTTCATCGATGCCTAAAAGCAGAGCGCACAGATCACAACTTATTCAGTGCCAATCACTGTCTACGCACAGTTCACGTCGATATGTTGCACATATTAATGTAAATATTTTGTCCGTGTCTTTACACACGAAAAGCAACACACCATGCACGCCGCTACGTTAACAATCAGCGTCTCCTATTCGTCAGCTCCCTGCCACACGACTGTCCAGTTTCGATAGTCGAAAACAAGCTCTCTTATACCAAAGATTGGCCTTATCTACTAAATATAACGAATAAAATAAAATGATAAAGGATAAAATATTTACATAGGCTCCCTAGACCTATACCTTGCAATCTCTAAAGCAAACTGAAAAGACAGGCGCACTCAAATAATCCTCACACACTGGAAGCGCTGCAGCAAAACGCTGCTAAACGTGCCTCACAGTTTGATAAATCGAGTATAGCGCAGCATCTATGTCAACGGTGGTTTTCTCGAGGATGTTCTGTGATATTCATTACAGGGTCAATCTTGTATCGATCTTACTGTAAATATTTTCGGGCCACTTTTATTTTCCTCACCTCGTATGATAAATATTAGTCTGGTTCAAATGGCTCTGAGCACTATGGGACTTAACTACTGTGGTCATCAGTCCCCTAGAACTTAGAACTACTTAAACCTAACTAACCTAAGGACATCACACACATCCATGCCCGAGGCAGGATTCGAACCTGCGACCGTAGCAATCGCGCGGTTCCGGACTGCGCGCCTAGAACCGCGAGACCACCGCGACCGGCTATTAGTCTGGCTTTTGTAATCATCGCAACACAAAAGTTCTGCTCACTATATGGAAATTAGCTATGACCACTGTAAGCTCGCATGATAAATAGTAGTTTATTACAAACAAAGTCTCTGTTGTTATACACTGCATCATAAAGTGAACCGCACAGAAGACGTGGTCAGGTGTCATCGCAACTTCGTATACGTACACACTATCGGCGTGTATCTAAATGGCTAGAGCTGCAATTCTCTGTGATACGTAAAACGGCAAGAGAGCGCGTTAGTGTCTTATATTGTTAGCAGGTGTAGTGGGGTGCGTATAAGTGGTGGGAACTGCGTCATATGTTGGACGATCATTGTGTGGGACTCGGAGATCCCACGTACTCGCGTGAGACAGCTTGTTTGTCAGCACATGACAGAGTTCGAAAAATGAGTATCGTTATGATTATGGGCTCCCATTTAGCCAGCTGGTCGAATCGTGCAGCATCCAGATTTGTTGGGCATCCGGGTGCGATAGTGGCCCGCTGCAGGGCTGCATGGGAACGTGACGGTAGGCATTCTGATCTTCAGGATTCCGGTCGACCACATCTTACCACCACAATGAAGTATCGCCCGCACATCGTGACACTCTCACATCTACGCCTGCCATCTGAGAACGAGTAATGGACTCCATGCAACATATTGTGTCACTTTGCACCATTGTTTAAAGACAAGCAGCAGCCGGATCAGAGAATTACCGTTCCATGCGTAGGCTGCCGTTAACACAACAACACAGCCGGCTGCATCCCGAGCGGTGTCGTGACCTAGAAGCATGGGCAGCCGATGAGTGGTACCGCATTGCGTTCAGCGATCAATCGTAGTACTGAGCTTCTCCGGATGTCCATATTCGGCGAGTACGTCGGCGACATGGGAAGAAGCACAGCGGTGATAAAGGACTTCAGGTCAGGGCTGGCAGTGATTGACGGAACTCTGACGACACAATGGTACGTCGCAAACATACTGGGTCCTCTCATGCAACAATATTGTAGTTGTATTTTTCAACAGGACAATCCACGTCCACATATGGCACGTGTCTCTACGAACTGTCTGCATGATGTTGAGGTACTCCTGTGCTCAGCGGGATCCCTAGATCTGTCCCCGGCGGTACATGTGTGGGACCAGCTTGGACGTCAACTCCAGAATATCGAATACCAGTTACTACAGTTGCGGACCAGCTTGCCGATGGAGAAAATAAAACTGCTTTATGATACCCTTACCAACCACATCCGTGAATACGTCCAGAGGGGTGCAACGTCGTACTGATAAGCCGGCTCATACTTCCAAGTTATTTGTAAATTAGACTCGATTTTGTAATCACTAAAACAACATCAAATACTCTCTCAACCTTTGAATTTTCTTATTGTTTCCTCCTTCCCTTCTGTGTTCTATACTTTCGTCCTGGCAATGTAGACGCAGGAACTGTTTTCTTTGGAAAGTAAAAATATAATGAAGTAAATATGCAGCTATCAATAGGAAATAAACAGCAGCTATTGATTTTAACTTAGTAAGCACCATTTTTTCTTGAAATAAGCGGCTTTCCTTGAAGTTTCCTGGGTGCCCTTTATTTCACCCAATGACAAATAATATTAAGCAGTACAATGATACATTATTATTATTAATATAGTGTACAGATTCAGTTTTTATGCTTTACTTCTCGTTTGTTAATGTACACCCACAATTGTCCAACTTTCCTCAAGTTACTCCTCCTCATTGGGATCTGCGGAAAGTGATGAATGAATGATTCTCTGTTTCCTTGATCTGATATCTATGAGATCATTACCGTGGTATTCAGCTACTGAACATTACCTGCTGAATAAAGGCGTCATCTAGACTTGGCCATGCATTACATTCTCCATCTCTACTCATACACATTGCTCCTTACTTGTTGCTGTCAGCTGACCACCTCCGACTACGCCGTCGGCTCGATTTTCTCTTATCTCACGGCACCCAGTAGAGACTTTCCTTTAGTACTTGTACATTTAACATCCTTTAACCTGGCAACATGACCCACCCACATCCGTTTTATTGTGCTTATAGAAATAAACACATCTTCCTCTCTAGTCCACTGCCTGCTACATTTGCTTGTTGTTCTGTGTTTCTCAATAATTCACAGCATGTCCTATGAGCTACCCTCAGTTTTCGAATTTCTTCCGGATCAAAAGTACATGTTTCACTGCCCTAGGTCAAAACTAGTAACGCATACTGACTGGAAGCTTCCATTTTCAGACACATCAGAAACTTAGTTTTGAAAATCCTTTTTATCATAAGCTCTCCGGGTCATTTAGTGTTTGTTTCTTTTGATGTGCATCCAGTCACAGTATTGAGCACTTGTCATTTATAAATTCTGTTAGTAAGTTTTTTTGGTTTGGAGAATCGCCAAATAAATGCTTGTGTCCTTAATCATTTTCTTGGCCTCCGTGTAAACAACACATTGAAAATAATATTTTTGTAAAGAATAACGCGATATTTTATTTAAATAATTTAGTTATAACAGTGAAAACGGCCGTGACAAGATTCCGGAAAGAAACAAGTTTTCTGCAGCGTCTGTTTATCCGTTCTATTTTATTTTTGTTTTGGGTACAACGTCGTTGTGGTTTTGTGCCCACTCTCAAGCAAAATGTTTAACCCGTTAACTACAGGGCGTTTATAAATGAATATAGGGGTTTTAACGCTTTATAATATTTATTACATTAAACTTACAGTTATAAATGATATGTCAAATGAAAGAGCAGCTCAAACTGTTCTACCAAGGACCTTATAAATGTTCAATGTGAGCACAATTAGTCACACGGCACACATCAAGTCTATAGCAGAGTTCTTCCGAAACGCAAGGGGCCCAATGACAGTGCTTGCTTTGCATGGTCTCCACGTTCACCCGACCTAACGCCATGCGATTTTTTCCTTTGGGGCTTCATCAAGAATCGTGTGTACTTGCCTCTGCTACCAGCAGACCTCCCTGAATTAAGAAACCGGATTGAAGTAGCTGTTGCTACAATCACTGAAGACATACTTATCAACGCTTGGGAAGAACTTGGCTATAGACTTGATGTGTGCCTTGTGACAAATGGTGATCACATTGAACGTTTATAAGGCTCTTTTCAAAACAGTTTGAGTTGCTCTTTCATTTGACATGTCATTTGAAGGGCTTATTTCGATAGTGGTTTAAGTCCATTTTTGTTCATTGAGATACCAGAAATATTCAAGTATATATACTTAAATATTTCTGGTATCTCAACTACAGATTTTTCAGAGCTCTTTTAACTTTAGGACTCTGTATCTCAGAATGAACAAAAATGGACTTGTACCACTATTTAAATAAGCCCTTCATTTATAACTGTAAGTTTAATGGAATAAATATTATAAAGCTTTAAAACCCCGTATTCATTTATAAACACCCTGTATTATGTTTTAGCTTACGGTCATGTAATCTCATGGGCAAAGCGTGGTTAGCCGCACTAGAGGTGCATCCATGACATCCTTTTCTGTACAAGCAGCAGCACCCACCAAAGCCATTTTTAGTGCGAGGGAGCGTTTAACTGTGTACCACGAGGTGTCACTGTAACTCAAAACGTATGTAGTTGACGAATTAAATATTTTCCTTCAGAATGGCTACACAGCCGAAACGTCGTAGCAGACAAAATACAAATAAAATGGAAATGAAAAGCAGCCGATGCTTGAAACAGATTTATTTAATGAAATTTTGTTGAAAGATTGGGGGCGAGTACCTATTATTATCAGCTAAGGCTTAAGAATAAATATTTCATTTGCCACAACTTTCAATTATGAAAATAAATTTTCGTCTTCATTGGCATGGAATAAAAAGCTAGGAACCCAATGAATTTGGAACATAGCTTACTATGTGTACTGACCAGTATGCAACCGAGTACAAAAATGATGATTACTAATAGACAGCACAAAGTGTTTCTGACCCTTCATTTCTTGGTTTAATAAAAAAAATTACAAAAATGCTTTCCATTTGTCTGAACGTTAAGCAAACATTATTTATCACTTCGAAACAAAAACTTCCTGTTTTTGTTCCAAAGTTTAATAATGTAATGAACTTTGTCGAAGGTATAGGCCAATATCTCATCTCGATCTGGGGTAATAGTCTCAGAAAGCTCACTGACCTATTTCATAATCAGTCCACGTTTTTTGGAAGAGGATACTTCCACTGAAAAACATAATATACTTCCATTCGGGATGAGCTGTCCTAGGCGCTTCAGTCTGGAACAGCACGACCGCTACGGTCGCAGGTTCGAATCCTGCCTAGGGCATGGATGTGTGTGATGTCCTTAGGTTAGTTAGGTTCTAGGGGACTGATGACCTCAGATGTTAAGTCCCATGGTGCTCACATCGATTTGAACTTCCAGTCGGCGAAGAACTGTCTGTGACAGGTGGCTGCACAGTAGCTAGCCCTCAGCTGAGACGCGCAGATGATTGCCGTTAATATTGACTGAAAACAGTAGTTTCCTAGAACTACAGCAACAAAAAGATGTTGCTATAGAAACGTAAACAAAATTGTGTTATGTGCTTGGAGGGTACACAAAGCAGTTGTGCAAACCTCAATTTAATAGTCATGGATCTTCCCTGACTGAAAGGATTATTTCTTTCTTCATTTTTCATCCGACTTAAAACATAAAATTAAAACATTATCGAAAGTTTTGGAATTCCCGGGACCAATACCTTGTTGGCCAGTTGATTCTTATGATACTGTATCCTCTACATTCAGAAACACAGTTTCTTTCGTGTTGACACTAACGTAACATTCCAGATCATGCACTGATGACCCGAAACACTATGACCCCCATTTTGGTAGGTTTACATCTTCAGGTCTGACGCTTAGGTAGAGCTAGAGGTCGTCGGCATAGAAATGATGTTTACAGGAGGACAAAACCGACGAAATATCGTTGACATATAAAGAAAACAAGAGTGGTCCTAAGACTGATCCTTGTGGCACTCCTGAAGAAACATGTTTCCAGGAAGATTTTCATTTGCGCAGACAACACATTGCTGTCTGTCTTTTAAGTAGCTTTCAAACCATAATCCAGTAGCTTCGGTAAAATAACTTGGTGACTGACAGAGTGCAGTGGGGTTGTGCCCGCGGTGTGGGGGAGAGGGGGCGGACTTGCAACTAGCTACACTTTAAGGGGGCTCTGTATGTAGCTGCCAAACAGTAAACATGAGGTGCACCAGGAAAAAATAAAATTTGTTGGCAGCTGACCTCTAATACTAGATCCGCTGAAACGTATTTCGTATAGTTATTTTAATCGAAGCATCGTTTCTGTGGTACGCTTTCCAATGAAAAACCATGCACATGCTTGCATACTTCGAAGCTTATCATTTCGCAATCAATAACAACTGTGTTTTGTTGTACTCTCCAGCGATGTGATCGAATAGCTACATTGCTGCTTGCAACAGTCATACCAATAGTGGTTTGAGTGTCGCTACTATCGCAGAATGTTGGGAGCTGAATTGCGACATTTAGTGCATTCTCTTCGTTTCCTCTAGTCAAATTTATGTTCCTGCCTCGCCCAGTGTGTTGCTATTGGATGAATAAGTGCTATGGCTCACAGTTTGATACAGTTCTTTCGATTTGACTCGTTTCAGCGACTTGCGTGTCAGTTTAATTTCTTAATTATTCAAGCAACTTCTCATGTAGAGTTGGGTTGTTTTGGGGGAGAGGACCAGACAGCGAGGTCACCGGTCTGATCGATTTAGGGAAGCGCGGGAAAGGTAGTGGGCCGTGCACTTTCAACGAAGCCATCCCGGCATTTGCCTGGAGCGATTTAGGGAAATCACGGAAAACCTAAATCAGGATGGCCGGACACTTGGTTGAACCATCGTCGTCCCGAATGCGAGTCCAGTGTGCTAGCCACTGCGCCACCTCATTCGGTCTTCTCACGTAGACTCATGAGCCCGAGTGAACGCCATTCCAGATATTTCCACTTTGCAAAAATTTGAAGCTTTCACCGGGTTTCGAACCCTGAAATTCCGTGTGGCAAGTCAGCAGCACCAACCACTAGAACAGGGAAACACCCAGTATCTTCCGACCTTACAATTACCTTGTCATTCACTTTACATGGCTTAAATATCCTTCAGTGCTATCCCCACACTGTCAATACACGTTTATGTCGTATAGGTTCAAATGCAGTATTTTTCATTATAATGACGTGCTAGCTACAAAACTGGAACACCAAAAGTAGTCTTCCTTGCAATGTGAGTGTCTCAAGGAAGTGTGTGTTCACATTTTTCGCAGCATTTAGTTGTAACGCTCACTCAGTCGTCACATAACTGGTTTTTAGATAGTAAGAAATGCCAGGGAAAATACGCATAGGCTCAAGGTGACATGGCGTTGCTGATAACGTGGTTAAACGCTTCCTGGTGACAGTCTATACAAAAATACATTTTCGGAATTACGTCAGTTTTTACTTGTGCCGGTGCGTTAAGGGTGCTTCTATTCAATACTAGTTAGGAGAAATGCACTGATGCAAAACTGTATTTAACTGCATATTTTATTGGTTCTCGTCATTCAGTTCATTACTTCGATGATTTTCTGAGTATTATTAAAGAGTTTTTTTTGTAATTGTTCTGCTTCAGAAGAGAGGAGGCATTTACGATACTAAAATGTCTAGACTTAACAGCCTGTTCTCCCAATGCGGAAGATATTCAGCAAAAATATCGCCAGGATCCGCATAGGTCAAAAAGTATATTTTAGGCGAGTAAAGGATCAAGTTGGCTTTAGAAGGGGATATAGCAAAATGGGCCACTTCTAAGCCTGAACAAAACTGTAGAATGGAGCAATGTGAATGAATTACCACTTTGTCGAGAATTTGTAAATTTTAGAGAAACTCTACTTCGACAGATCTGTACCGACAACTGCTAATGTGCTCCCTGCTGAGAAAACCACAAATTTTGATATTAATCACTATTCAAAGTACTAAAAATCGTGAAAAAGACCATATATGTCTTTCCAAACCTTAGTTTTTACAAATGTCAATATCAAATGTCTTAAAAATAGAATAACAGAGATCACACATTAGAAATATTACGTCACTACCAATATGAGAAATGAAAATAATATTTCTTTTGATTTACCACGTTTCTCGGCGTAAATACGTTTTCTGGACATTGTCGGCCAAGCAGTCTTGAGGTACTTTAGATTCCTGATTGATGCAGAAAGTTATTGGGTTAGTTTCTGTTGATTTTTTAACATTAGTAATAAAAGACGCAGGTGTTCATAGTTATCACATTTTCTCCATACTTTCCCAATTATTGTCTTTTAAATGAAAGATTACAGGCACAGCGAAACATGTGCATGATACAAAACCAACTTTCACATCTCTCTTCCCTTCAACCACATACAACAAATTGTCAAACCTAGAAAGAATAAAGATTGCATATGCAGTAAAGAAATTCTTCAATATTACATGAGAATTACTTATCGTTTATCTTTATTTTGAAGTTGTTTTAAAAGGTTATAATTAACAGTTTTAACGTCGATGACTTCAAATGGAAATAAAATTTAAACAGCAGTTTTTTTAAATATCAAATTTCGAAATAAATCAATGTTGTTGTTGTTGTCTTCAGTCCAGAGACTGGTTTGATGCAGCTCTCCATGCTACTCTATCCTGTGCAAGCTTTTTCATCTCCCAGTACCTACTGCAACCTACAGCCTTCTAAATCTGTTTAGTGTGCCGTCCAATACTAAATTGGTGATCCCTTGATACCTCAGAATATGCCCTACCAACCGATCCCTTCTTCTAGTAAAGTTGTCCCACAAATTTCTCCTCTATCCAGTTCTGTTCAATACCTCCTCATTAGTTATGTCACCTACCCATCTAATCTTCAGCATTCATCCGTAGCACCACATTTTGAAAGCTTCTATTCTCTTCTAGTCCAAACTATTTATCGTCCACGTTTTACTTCCATACATGGGTACACTCCATACAAATACTTTCAGAAAAGACTCCCTGACACTTAAATCCATACTCGATGTTAACAAATTTCTCTTCTTCACAAACGCTTTCCTTGTCATTGCCAGTCTACATTTTATATCCTCTCTACTTCGACCATCATCTGTTATTTTGCTTCCCAAATAGCAAAACTCATTTACTACTTTAAGCGTCCCATTTCCTAATCTAATTTCCTCAGCATCACCCGATTTAATTCAACTACATTCCATTATCCTCGTTTTGCTTTTGTTGATGTTCATCTTATATCCTCCTTCCAAGACACTGTCCATTCCGTTCAGCTGCTCTTCCAGCTTCTTTGCTGTCTCTGACAGAATTACAGTGTCATCGCGAACCTCAAAGTTTTTAGTTCTTCTCCATTGATTTTAATTCCTACTCTGAATTTTCTTTTGTCTCCTTTACTGCTTGCTCAATGTACAGATTGAATAACATCGGGGATAGGCTACAACCCTGTCTCACTCCCTTCCCAATCACTGCTTTCCTTTCATACCCCTCGACTCTTATAACTGTCATCTGCTTTATGTACAAACTGTAAATAGCCTTCGGCTCCCTGTATTTTGCCCCTGCCACCTTCAGAATTAAAAAGAGAATTGTCAAAAGCATTTCTCTGAGTCTACAAATGCTAGAAATGTAGGTTTGCTTTTCCATAATCTATTTTCTAATATACGTTGTAGGGTCAGTATTGCTTCACGTGTTCCATCATTTATACGGAATCCAAAATGATCTTCCCCGAGGTCGGCTTCTACTAGTCTTTCCATGCGTCTGCAAAGAATTAGTGTTAGTATTTTACAGCTGTGGCTTATTAAACAGATTGTTCGGTAATTTTCACATCTGTCAAAACCTGCTTTCTTTGGGATTGGAATTATTATATTCTTCTTGAAGTCTGAGTGTATTTCGCCTGTCTCATACATCTTGCTCACATGATTGTAGAGTTTTGTTAGGCCTTGCTCTCCCAAAGCTGTCAGTAGTTCTAATGGAATGTTGTCTACTCCCGGGTTCTTGTTTCGACTTATGTCTTTCAGTGTTCTGTCATACTCTTCACACAGTATCACATCTCCCATTTCATCTTCATCTACATTCTCTTCAATTTCCATAATATTGTCCTCAAGAACATCGCCCTTGTATAGGCCCTCTATATACTCCTTCCACCTTTCTGCTTTCCCTTCTTTGCTTAGAACTGGGTTTCCATCTGAGCTCTTGATATTCGCCGACCGGAGTCGCCGAGCGGTTCTAGGCGCTACAGTCTGGATCAGCGCGACCGCAACGGTCGCAGGTTCGAATCCTGCCTCGGGCATGGATGTGTGTGATGTCCTTAGGTTAGTTAGGTTTAAGTAGTTCTAAGTTCTAGGGGACTGATGACCTTAGATGTAAAGTCCCATAGTGCTCATAGCCATTTCATTTCTTGATATTCATACAAGTGGTTCTCTTTTCTCCAAAGGTCTTTTTAATTTTCCTGTAGGCAGTATCTATCTCACCCCTAGTGAGATAAGCCTCTACATCCTTACATTTCTCCTCTATCCATCCCTGCCTGTCGATCTAATTTTTCAGACTTTTGTATTCCTTTTTGCCTGCTTCATTTACTGCATTTTTTGTATTTTTCCTTTCATCAATTAAATTCAATATCTCTTCTCTTACCCAAGGATTTCTATTAGCCCTCGTCTTTTTATCTACTTGATCCTCTGCTGCCATCACTATTTCATCTCTCAAAGCTACCCATTCTTCCACTACTGTATTTCTTTCCCCCATTCTTGTCAATCGTTCCCTAATGCTCTCCCTGAAACACTCTACAACCTCTGGTTCTTTCAGTTTATCCAGATCCCATCTGCTAAAATTCCCACCTTTTTGCAGTTTCTTCAGTTTTAATCTACAGTTCATAGGCAGTAGATTACGGTCAGAGTCCACATCTGCCCCTGGAAATGTCTTACAATTTGAAACCTGGTTCCTGAATCTCTGTCATACCATTACATAATCTAACTGAGACCTTCCCTCGCGGTTCTAGGCGCTCAGTCCGGAACCGCGCGACTGCTACGGTCTCAGGTTCGAATCCTGCCTCGGGCATGGACGTGTGTAATGTCCTGAGGTTAGTTAGGTTTAATTAGTTCTAAGTTCTAGGCGACTGATGACCACAGATGTTAAGTCGCATAGTGCTCAGAGCCATTTGAACCATTTTTTTTTAGACCTTCCAGTATCTCCAAGCTTCTTCCACGTATACGACGTTCTTTCATGATCCTTGAACCAAGTGTTAGCTATGATTAAGTTATGCTCTGTGCAAAATTCTACCAGGCGGCTTCCTCTTTCATTCCTTACTCCCATTCCATATTCACCTATTACGTTTCCTTCTCTTCCTTTTCGTAGTATTGAGTTCCAGTCACCCATGACTATTAGATTTTCGTCTCCCTTCAATATCTGAATAATTTATTTTATCTCCTCATACATTTCATCAATCTCTTCGTCATCTGCGGAGCTACTTGGCATATAAACTTGTACTACTGTGGTAGACGTGGGCTTCGTATCTATCTTGGCCACAATAATGCGTTCACTATGATGTTTGTAGTAGCTTACCAGCATTCCTATTTTCCTATTCATTATTAAACTTCCTCCTGCATTACCCCTATTTGATTTTGTATTTATAACCCTGTATTCACTTGACCAGAAATCTTGTTCCCCCTGCCACCAAACTTCACTAATTCCCACTATATCTAACTTTAACCTATCCATTTCCCCTTTTAAATTTTCTAACCTACCTGCCCGATTAAGGGATCTGACATTCCACGCTCCGGTCCGTAGAACGCCTGTTTCCTTTCTCCTGATAACAACGCCCCCCTGAGTATTCCCCGCCCGGAGATCCGAATGGGAGACGATTTTACCTCCGGAATATTTTACCCAAGAGGACGCCATCATCATTTAACTATACAGTAAAGCTGAATGCCCCCGGGAAATATTACGACTGTAGTTTCCCCTTGCTTTCAGCCGTTCGCAGTACCAGCACAGAAAGCCCGTTTTGGTTAGTGTTACAAGGCCAGATCAGTCAATCATCCAGACTGTTGCCCCTGCAACTATTGAAAAAGCTGCTGCCCCTCTTCAGCAACCTACGTTTGTCTGGCTTCTCAACCCTCCGTTGTGGTTGCACCTACGGTATGGCTATCTGTATCGCTGAAGCACGCAGGCCTCCTAACCAACGGCAAGGTCCATGGTTCATGGCGGGGAGGGGGAGGGGGGGAATAAGTCAATATATAAAAAATATATTAATTTTTCTGGAAATAATTATAATTAATGTTACTTATATCACATCCATCATTTAATACATATGTCGTATATAAGTGTACAAAACTATACGAAATGTGAAATTAAAATTTTTGATCTTGTCTGTATATTATAAGGAAGTGTATCAAATAGCTCATTTTCTTAGCTGTATCAGCAAATTCTATACATAGGAAAAGATGTGTTATTGATCAGTTCCGCTACAAGCCGTTAAGAAAGTTATTGATTCAACTTATTTTAGTATACTGAAGAATACTACAGCTTCCATTAGACCTCATCAGGACTGTGTGAAATACAGAATTGGTAAGGAGTCAGACAAGGAGATTCCGTATCACCAAAATTATTCTTAACAATCAAACCGAAGTTTTCGGATCCGTAAACTGATAAAACGAGGAATACGTGTTAATATAATGTAACTAAGCTACCTTTGTTATATAGATAATACTATACTGTTGGCCTCTAGCACAGATAACTTTTCGTAACAAGCAGAAGAACGAAATAGAGCAAGTTTTAAAAGTAGGCCTGAAAATCAGTTAAAATAAGACTAAAATAATGTACAAGCCACACGTCGAAACCGAACTCTTTTTACACTCTTTCTCGTCAACACTGTCGCACTTCAACTGGCGAGGCGAGAGCGGGAATGGTTCCCTTGAAATGGACACGACCACCATTGCCCTGTCAAATCTTCGTCCCATCCGAACCCGTGATATGACTCTACTGACCTTTCTGAGCCGAGGAAAATGGGGGAACTGTACGCTTTCTGCATTCCTTTTTCTTTACCATGTGGCAAGGGCCTCATCGACCACTCACATGCTCCAGGAGCCTCTTCCATTTATTTGGTCGAGTACACAGTTCGTCCATTCGGAGATGATGTTCATCCTAGCTGTGTCGTGCAGGATGTTACCTCGCCACCTAATTCTGGATCTTCCAGTTCCTCTCATTCCATCTATTGTCCTGCAGAATGCTATTCTAGGTGGTCTATTGTTCGTCATTCTTGCTATGTGACCAATTCATCTCAGCATTCTTGCCTATAACACTTCGACGATGTTGCAATGTTTGTACAGCTTCCGTAGTTCATTTTTTCTTGTTCTCTATTCCATGGTATCTTCGTCAATTACAAGCCCAAAACTTTTCCTTAGTATTTTCCACTCGAATATTGCCAGTTTTTCTTCATCTTTCTTTCTAAATATTATTGTTTCACATTCTTATGATGTTATCGGTATAATAGTTAATTTATATAAGGGCATTTTGAAGTTAGTGCTAAGTGACCTTTCCCTTAAGATATTGATACAACTAAAAAGTGTTTTGTTAGCTGCTGCTAGATGGGCACCGACACACATTAACAGAAGTTTTGCATCATCCTGATACGCCGTGAAAGTGTGTTGCTATTGTGACTGTTCCTGTACCGATCGGAAGGTCACGCATGAAGTTGTTTGTAAACACACACACAGCGGTCATAGACGCTATCTACGGATAGAACGCCGCACTGTAATGGACTGCAACATCTCAGTTGAAAATAAAGCACCAGTAGGGACGCCTTAGAGACGTCTATGGAACAATAGAGTGAACATTCTTCATGCCCCGAAGGACAATCGTGAGCAATGCTCAGGTGCGTTTAATCACGCTGTGCGCGGAAGGCTTATCAATCAGGGAAGCTGCTCCTGGTGCACCGTAGTCAAACTGATGTGGTGCGGACATGGAATCTGTTCCAATTGAGGACTTATATCTCCCAGGTTATCTACGTTCGGCAGGTGCACAGGTTGATCGATATCTACGACTTTTGAGTCAAAGGAACCGTGGACTGAGTGCTCCAGAACTGAATTCGGCGTTCGAAAATGTTACAGGATGACCTGTTAGGAGACGACTGCATGATGCTAACCTCGATTCCGGACGTCCGTGGCGAGCACAACATCGTACATCTCAACACCATAAACTCCGTTACAGATGAACAAGAAATCGTGTAGAATGGACGCCCCAGGATAGCGTATTGTGTTGTTTACGGTCGAAACTCGGAACTGTTTGTACCCTGATAATCGCATGCAACGTTTTTGCACACAACCCTATAATATCGAAAATCTCCTACAGTGTGTTCCACAGGTGCAACAACGTCGTGGTGGAGTGGTGATCTGAGGTGGAGTTACACGAAGAGCCACATTGCCCCTCTTGTGGTTGTTGAGGGCGTCTGATTGCTCTACGTTACAGGGGCGAGAGACAGGAGTAGCGTCATATCACCAACGTTTTGGTGGCTATTTCATCTTGATGGGTAACAGCTCACGAGTTCAACATGCTGTTCTATTGGACCTGTTCCTCGAGCGTGCTAGGATCATCACAATGGAGTGGTCTGATTGTTCTCCGGATATGAATACAGGCGAAAAAGTGAGAGATTGATTGAAAAGTCCTGTTTTTGTACGTATTCTGTGCGACTTAAACTGAATCGCCATTGAACAGTGGGACAATTTGGACCAGAGCTGGCTTGATGATTTCATCGATGGTATGCCATGACGAATCGAGGCCTGAGAGCAAGGGGGCGGCCGGCCGTTGTGGCCGAGCGGTTCTAGGAGCTTCAGTCTGGAACCACACTGCTGCTACGGTCGCAGGTTCGAATCCTGCCTGGGGCATGGATGTGTGTGATGTCCTTAGGTTAGTTAGGTTTAAGTAGTTGTAAGTCTAGGGGACTGATGACCTCAGAAGTTAAGTCCCATAGTGCTCAGAGCCATTTTAACTAACCCCAAAGGGCAGACAGTGCTGCCGAAGTATACGTAGGGTGTATGTGGACATAGATTCCGAGTTGGGTAGACATCACTGATGTCGAGACCAGAGCACCGCAGGTTATCAGCCAGTTCCCATGAAATTACCTGCCGTGCGTTTCTGCTGTTGTTTTACACTCATTACCTTAAACATATGACTAGCTACTAAGTATGAAAACAAGTGTGGGAGTATACGCCACGTGGTCTGCCCATGCGATCTCGAAGGCTTCTGTATCCCATAGCGATGTAGTGATCCTGGATTGTACGTCTGCTTACTGGTTATGGTCAAACAGTGATTTGGCGAGTGGTTTACTCCCATGTAACAGGGGTACTTGCTGTTAAAAAACTTCAGCGGTCGATGACTATCGCTGTTAGCAAGACATAATCACCCATGTCAGTTACTATGGTGGCGATTATTTTCCTCGAATCGAGAGGCTTGCAGTACGCGCCTGACGCGGTCACTGCTGAATAGCCCAGTGCTTGCGTTATCTTTGATGCTGAGTGTCCCACGATCAAATGCGCAGATCTCTCTCTCTCTCTCTCTCTCTCTCTCTCTCTCTCTCTCTCTCTCTCTCTCTCTCTCTGTGTGTGTGTGTGTGTGTGTGTGTGTGTGTGTGTGTGTGTGTGTGTGTGTGTGTGTGTGTGTGTGTTTTTTGTTTGTCGACGCGCGTGCATAGCAACTATATCAGTTGCTCCACTGCTCATGGCTGTACAGTTAGTATTTATGTTGGATGAAAAGATTATCGACATCTCCATACTTTTCAGTGCTATCTTTCTTCTCTTGGACATAACGCAGTTCTACGGAAGTCTTTGTTTCCTCTCGTCTCTAAGTGGAATTTGGGGACAAAAGAGTACTGAAGAAGCTATTTTCCGACGATCAGGTTCGTGGAGAGGTATGTCCGAAGCGAGGTTTATAATACAGCAATGTAGGGAAAGAAACATTTAATGGACGTCCAAGATAATTACATCCTTCTAAGCCGGAAACGTGTGAACAGTGAATAAAATGATAAGAGTAGAATATTGGAAGTTAATTTCATGTTCATTACTGAACATGAAATTATGCTACCGCGGAACGGCGGAAGAAGCAATTCAAATGCTAAGCCCCCCCCCCCCCCCCCAATCGTTTCATAATACGTCGTCGGAAACTACTTATCTCAGTAACAGCAACGGAGGACAGATTGTGGCTTAATGATAATCGGTACTTTAGATTAAGATTTTGCCTCGTGCATTTCCATAACGTAGAAGTAATGTGTTCAATAACAAGATAAACTGCAGATTCAAGGGTGTTTCTAATAAAGCACTAGCATAGCGTTGTTTGTTTCCACGCACATATTCTCACACTGCCGATTTTCATTTCTTTCTTTTTATACACTCAGTAATTTAAATTACAATCTCTTGTGTAAATTATTTTCCTCGGTAATCGCATTGCACTTGTGCACCAGTGAGACCACTCTCATTAGATAACATACCTTACGTATTTATAAATACGAAGCTATGTAAATGCCAATGCCTGTAGATACGAATTCTGAGACGCTAAAATTATGTACAGGCGCTCAGAGTACTATCATCCGAAATTTTTCACCGTTCGTTTCTCTAGATATTATTAGTCCCAGATCGTTTGTTTCTGGTGGCAGACAGAAACTGCAAGCTGGGTACAATTGAACCACGATGGCTCAACTGAAAGAGCACTGCACACAAATGATTAGAGTCCTGATTCGGCACAGAAATGTTCAACACTGCGAAAACTAAGCTATACAGTAAAATTCTGATAGTGCGTAATCTTGAGTAGTTTAAACTCAATCTCTATAACTGGTTGTCATGTAAACTTTTGAAAGGACTAACAGTGGTCTATGATATAAAAAACGAAATAAAATATTGAGCATTTGAATTAGACATACTTTTTAGCTTGGTTTTATTGAATCATACTGCCAATAGCGTTGTAGAAATATAAAATCATGTTTACAGAGAAGTCACAGTATAAAGAATTTTAACAGTTACTTATTTTCCGGTCTCCACATAGGCACAGTAAGTGCACTACTGGACGAAAACGTGAAGCAAACAGAAAACATGGTCGGATATCAATGTAACTTCGTACACGTACGGACCAGCAGCGGACTTGTAAATGGGATACAGTAGCAACTCTGTCTGACGAGTAGAACGACATTACCGTGCATTAATGTTGTTTGTGTGTTTTGTTGTTAGCAGGGCTGGTTGCGGATATAAGGGGTGTGAGCAACGTGAGATGTTTGAGTGATCACTGTGAAGAACACGGAGATGCCGTGTATTCGTGTGAGAAAACGTTATCAACACCTGACAGAGTTTAAAAAAGGCCTCAATGTGGGTCTCCGTTTCGCCGGCTGGTTGAATCGTGCAGTATTCAGATTCGGCTATGACAGTTGCCCGACGTTGGACAGCATTGGGGTGTGAGCGCAGTCTCCCTTGTTGTCGAGTTTCCGGTTAACCACCTCTGACCACCACTAGCTAGGATCGCCATAATACTCACCAAGCTCGCTGCACCCGCTTCCCTTCTGGGTCTGAATCCGAAAAGATTACAGGACTCCCTGTGGTGTCACCGCCAGACACCGCACTTGCTAGGTGGTAGCCTTTAAATCGGCCGCGGTCCGGTAGTATACGTCGGACCCGCGTGTCGCCACTATCAGTGATTGCAGACCGAGCGCCGCCACACGGCAGGTCTTGTCTAGAGAGACTCCCTAGCACTCGCCCCAGTTGTACAGCCGACTTTGCTAGCGATGGTTCACTGACTACAGACGCTATCATTTGCAGAGACGACAGTTTAGCATAGCCTTCAGCTACGTCATTTGCTACGACCTAGCAAGGCGCCATATTCAGTTACTATGTCTTCTGAACAGATAATATTGTGACTCGTGTATCGTCAAGAGCAACGTTCATCATTAATGAATTAAAGTTAAATATCAAACTAATTACGTCCTCTTTTTGAATTCTCATTCCTTGTCATGTTCCAGACCTCACGTCAGTATAGTTCTTCCCTCCTCACGCCAGCCTGCGTGAGCTAAAACTCGTGCATTTCGGCCTCCTCTAGTAACACGGTGTTGGCTCTTCTGCCAACACAACACTCCCCGCAATATTCTGTGTCGTTCTACACCATTGGTAGGAGACTACCAACACTCGAACGAGCGAATTACCGCCCCATGCATAGGCTGCCATTCACACAACACAAACGGCTAATTTAGGAGTGTTGCCGTCACCAGGAAGTATGCTGTTCCGATGAAAAGAGTCGCAAGTGTTCAGCGACGAATCGCAGTACTGGATTATCCCAGACGACCATCGTCGACGAGTATGGCAGCAATTTGGCGAGAGGTGCCATTCTTCCAATGTTGTGGAGAAACACAATGATGTTACTCACAGGGTAGGGAGCCATCGGATGTGACTACAAGTAACGGCTGGAAGTGATTGAGCGATCTCAGACGGCACAACGGTAGGTCACAGGTGTCGTACACCGGTGAGAGACGATGGTAGACGCTTCTGGAACTACTTTTCAAACCAGGAAAACATCCCAAACGCTAAAATACTACCAAAACTTACAGGAACAGTGTCCCAGCGTGGTTTGCGATGCAGTCGTATCGTGCCGTTTATGCGTATTATAATTTCCTGTAACATGTCATCCCAGGCCACCTTTTTCTATGCTTCGACTGTCAAAATGTTGCGCAGTGCTAAGACGCTCGAGTCGCACTGATGAAGGGTCTTCCATTGCCGTCCAACCGTCCAGAGTAAGATTTTCCGCGGTTTCTCTAAATAACTTAAGTCCCAAGATGTTTCCCTTGTAACTGGACAGAGCCCACTTCCTCCTCCATCCTTCCTTATACTGATCTTCTGCTCCTTCTCTATTGACCTCATCATCGACGGGAAGTTCAGACGTTATTTTCCTACTTTCCCATACTGTGTCCAGCGGCAGATTTCCTGCAGCAGAGTTTCTGTCTGTTCCTGTGAAGTGCAGCGACTTCAGGTGCATATGTTGGCTGGTGACTTCTGTGCTCCAGATGGTTCTGTTTGTTACTACTGCTCACCCCCCCTCTCTCACCTCCACCCACTCTTCCCACCCCCTCTCCCTTCCCCCTGTCTCTCTTACCTCCTCTCCCTCTTACCTCCTCACCTCCTCTCTCTCTCTCTCTCTCTCTCTCTCTCTCTCTCTCTCTCTCTCTCTCTCTCAACCCTAAATAGTAACAATATTTTATTTAATTACTTAAGAGTGTAAGTCACACTGCTCTCCGGCAACTCTGATTTAATTTGTTAATTTGCTGTTCTGATGTCAAACACTTCCAGAACGTTGACTCTTCAGCAGCTTGTTACTGAAACCCAAGGAGAATACCTCAACGCCATGAGTGAGCAAGGTGGCGCAGAGGTAAAGATACTGGACCAGCCATATTGATTTACAGTCGTGTTCCCAGGGCACTTGATACGAATTTATAAGTGTTTCCATAAAAAGCCTCAACCCATCACGGTCCAGTTCGAACTGAAACTACGTTTGACTTGCATATCAACAGGTTTTAACCTCTATACCAAAGACGTTCCACAGACGTTACTGTCCTTTTTTGCAAAACTGAGTGTTTACAATGGGAAAGTAATCTGATTATCTCTAAATGTTCTTATAAATCTAGCAGAGCACCTGGTTACCGTGTGTCTTATTATAATACCGGTTAAGATGGCTAACGTATGACTCTTTCTTTTCCTCCTGTGTCCTTCATTCAAAAAAATGAGTTAAGATTTCTTCTAACCTTGAAACTTCTGCTACAAGAACGAAGAAATGTCGAGTACATGTGATGGACTCACGATTTTTTTTGGAAGAGTTCTGCCATGTGGTTCTGAGGACACATACAGTAACGAAACAACATCAATCTGTGGAAAATGAGGAAACATGTATATGCATCACATCACCACCCTGCAATTCATACGTAAGTTCCTGACAGAAGATTCTTCGAACCACTTTCAGACTGTTTCTCTTTCCTTCCACTCTCTTACAGAGTGTGGGAAAAACAATCAATCGTTTCTTTCTGTAAGAGCTGAGATTTGTCTTGATTTTTTACGATGATCATTTCTCCCTATTTAGAATAGCGACAGTAAAATATTTTCACATTCAGAGGAGTAAGTTGGCAGTTGAAATTTCGTGAAAAAATGTCACCGCAGCGAAAAACAACCAGTTTTAATGACTGCCACGCCAACTCGCTTATCATATCCGTTGTACCACCTCCCCTATTTTGCGATAGTACATAACGGAATGCCCTTATTTGGACTTTCGATGTCCTCCGTCAACCCTATCTGGTAGGATCCCATACAGCACAGCAGAACACTAGCAAAGAGATAACAAGCGTAGTGTAGGCAGTCTCTTTAGTAGATCTGTTGCATCTTCTAAGTGTTCTGCCAATAAAACGTAATTTTCGCTTTGCCTTCTCCACAATGTTATCTATGTGACCGTTACAGTTTACATTACTCGTCATTGTAATTCTTAGGAATTTAGTTGCACTGACAGCCTTTAAATATGCGTGATTTATCGAGTAACCGGAATTTAACGGATTTCTTTTCATAATCATATGAATGACTTGACAATTTTCCTTATTCAAAGACAACTGCCACTTTTCGCACTATAGAAGATATCGTATATAAGTCATTTTGCAGTCGGTTTTTACCATCCGATGAATTTAGTAGACGGTAAACGACAGCATCATCTACAAACAATCTAAGAGGGCTGCTCAGATTGTCTCCTAAATCGTTTAACACTTCCTTGAAGGACGCCAGATATCACTTCTGTCCGGCCGATGTGGCCGAGCGGTTCTAGGCGCTTCAGCGCGAATCCTGCCTAGGGCATGGATGTGTGCGATGTCCTTAGGTTATTTAGGTTTAAGTAGTTCTAAGATTACCTCAGAAGTTAAGTCGCATAGTGCTCAGAGCCATTTGAACCTCTAAAATGTGATTTCAGTGCCTTAACGTACTTTTCGTTCATTTTATTGCATAATTCAAGAACTGTTGCCTATCATTTTAAAAAGAGGATTTATCTTTTCAGTTTTCATCTTACAATAACCAACATTGTTCCATGTTATGGATTTATATTTAAAAAAAAAAAAAAAAAGAATTTTATCGCTTCTGTTCATGCGTGAAGCCTATTCTCAGGAACTACTATAGGGGACAGAAGTTCCTGTGCAGTGACATGCAGAAAATTTCTGAACAAATAGCAAATCCGAAGGCGATCATCACTGACTGAATATACACTCAAGTGGCCCAAGTCATGGGATACCTTCAAATATCGTGTCGGACCTCCTTTTGCCCGGCGTAGTGGCAGCAACTCGACGTGGCATTGACTCAATAAGTCGTTGGAAGTCTCCTGCAGAAATATTGAGTCATGCCGCCTCTGCAACCCTCATTAATTGCAAAAGTTTTGCCGGCGCAAGATTTTGTGCACGAACTGATCTTTCGATTATGTCTCATAATGTTCGATGGGATTCATGTTGGACGATCTGGCTGGCCAAATCATTCGCTCGAATTGTCCAGAATGTTCTTCAAGCCAGTCGTAAACAATTGCGGACCGGTAACATAGCGAATTGTCGTCCATAAAAAGTCCATCGCTGTTTAGGAACATGAAATCCATGAATGGCTGGAATGGTCTCCAAGTAGCCGAACATAACCAGTTCCAGTCAATGATCGGTCCAGTTGGACCAGAGAACACACTACACCATTTTGGAGACACCATCAGCTTGCACAGTACCTTGTTCACACTGTCCTTTTATACATTGTCTAGGCGACAATACCGCCATCTGCACATTGATAAGCCAAAACATTGTGACTACCTGCTTAATAGTTTGTTTGTCCGTCTTTGGAACGATATACATAATTAATTATGCGTATCGGGGATCCGACAGTTTGTTGGTAGGTTTGTGGAGGTATGTGACATTAGATGTCTACGTACAAGTCGTATAATTCACGTAAATAACAGGCTGCTGATTTGCGTAAGCGATTATGGCGCCCGATAGCGAACCAGATGAGTTACATAGGATTTACATCAGACGAATCTGGTCGCAGAGACATCAATTTGAGTTCACTATACTGCTGGAGGATGACATCGCCGTCGGGGAAGATATCAAGCACGATGGGATGCAGGTGGGCCGCACCTGTTACCGTGTCTTCAGTTACTACCACAGGCATCATGCAAGCACATGAGGATGTCTCCCATAGCATAATAGTGCTCCCACAAGGCTGTGTCCGTGGCGCGCTATACGTTTCGAGCCGCCGTTCACCTCGATGGCCGCGCGGAAAGGCCGCGCGATTTGAGGCGGCATGTCATGGATTGCGCGGCCCCTCCCACCTGAGGCTCGAGTGCTCCCTATGGCGCCCACGTGCCCGCGCGCCCTTTGTGTGTGTGTGTGTGTGTGTGTGTGTGTGTGTGTGTGTGTGTGTGTGTGTGTGTGTGTTGGTGCGTTAGGAGTTCACACATTTGACCATTTGAACATTCACCTCGATGGCGGCGTTGACGACCATCGTCCTAGTGCAGCAAAAAATATGATTTACCCGAAGAGCCGACACGATTCCAGCAATAAATGCTTGAATCCCTATGGCCCCGTTCGCACTGCAATCGTAACTGACGATTTTGATGGGTCAAAATGTGAACATGTAGGGGGGAGGGGGGGGGGGGGGGGTAGTCTGCTGCGGAGCACCGGGTTCACCAATATACGATGAACGGTGTGCTCCAAAACATTTGTGCGTGCACCAGAATTGTGATCTTTCGACAGGGGTGCCACAGATCACCACTTTACAGAGCAGAGAAGCCTCCGGACCCCGCGTTCTGTGAAGAGACGTGGACGTCTAACCATTTAGCGCCTATAGGTAATTTCACCGACCTTCTACCCCTTTCCCTAGATGCTCACCACAGTAACACGTGAACATTTCAAGATACTCGTTCACAGGCGCTGCGCAATAATAATTTGCCCTGTGTCGAAGTCGCTTATTTTCAATGGATTTCCCTATTTGGAGCACATATCTTCTCTAGTGATCCCCCGTCCATGTCTGCTCCGCTTACATACTATCGTCACCGCGTCACTTGGCCGTAACGACACCAGGCGGCAGCCAACGTTTCACCATCCCATAACTTTTGCCACTTTAGTGTACTTTATAAGTTGTCCAGCGGGAGACAATGTTACCAGTGTGAAGCTCGCGGGGTCGCTAGTGCAAATTAAACTAATTAAGGTAACAAAATTCAACTAAATAGAAAATTTATCAAATTTAAAATTTGGAAATTACTTAAAGGTTTTAACTGAGAACATTTCCAGAGAACAGGAAAAAGATATAGTATCGGAGTAACTTCTATAGTCTCACCACTAATGCAACCAGAAACTGAGACCTTGGAACAGTACATCAAGCTGTATCACCTGGTTGGCAGCCTCTTATTCTAATTTAGCGGTTCTTCATGGTGCTGGTGACTTCTAAGTTGGCCAGGATTGGCATTCGCCCTTCAAACAGCTCGCAGTGCTAGTAATCGACGTGCTTTTCCTGTATTGTAGTTAACTACTGTTAGTCGGTTTGTCGTGTATTTTGTTCATTCTGTGTTGTTGGTCTGTACTATGTACATTTTGGCATGGCTAAGTGATTATGATAACCTCCAGAATACACTGAAGAGCCAAAGAAACTGGTACATCTGCTTAATATCGTGTAGGACCCCCGCGAGCACGCTGAAGTGCCGCAACACGACGTGGCATGGACTCGACTGATGTCTGAAGGAGTGCTCGAGGGAATTGACACCACAATCCTGCAGGGCTGTCCATAAATTCGTAAGAGTAATAGGGGGTGACGATCTCATCTGAACACCACGTTGCAAGGCATCCCAGATATGCTCAATGATGTTCATGCTGGGCAGTTTGGTGGCCAGCGGAAGCGTTTAAACTCAGAAGAGTGTTCCCGGAACCACTCTGTAGCAATTCTCGACGTGTGGGGTGTCGCATTGTCGGGTGCACAATGGACCTGAATGGATGCAGGTGATCAGGCAGGATGCTTACTGATGTGTCACCTGTCAGAGTCGCATCTAGACGTATCAGGAGTCCCATATCACTCCAACTGCACACGTCCCACACCATTATAGAGCCTCCACCAGCTTGAACAGTCCCTGTTGATATGCAGGGTCCGTGGACTCATGAGGTTGTCTCCATACCTGTACACATCCATCTGCTCGATTCAATCTGAAACCAGACTCGCCCGACCAGGCAACATGTTTTCAGTTATCAACAGTTAAATGTCGGTGTTGTCGGTCCCAGGCGAAGAGTAAAGCTTTGTGTCGTGCACTCATCAAGGGTACACGAGTGGGCCTTCGGCTCCGAAAGCCCATATCGACGATGTTTCGTTGAATGGTTCGCAAGCTGACACTTGTTGATGGCTCAGTATTGAAATTTGAAGCAGTTTGCGGAAGGGTTCCACTTCTGTCACGCTGGACGATTCTCTTCATTCGTCGCTGGTCCGTTCTTCCACGATCTTTTCCCGTCCGCAGCGATGTCGGAGATCTGATGTTTTATCAGATTGTTGATATTCACGGTACACTAGTGAAACGGACGTACGGGAAAATCCCCACATTATCGCTGCCTCGGAGATACTGTGTGCCATCGCTCGTGCGCAGACTGTAACACCACGTTCAAACTCATTTAAATCTTGATAACCTGCCATTGTAGCAACAGTAACCGATCTGTCAACTGCGTCACACATTTGTTGGCGTATATAAGTGTTGTCGACCGCAGCCCCGTATTCTGCCTGTTTACGTATCTCTGTATTGGAATATGCGTGCCCATACCAGTTTCTTTGGTGCTTCAGTGTGTATACCAGATGGTTATAATTAAAGAGCACCTACTCACAGAGGTCCAGCAGCAGAGAAACTTGTTGCATATTCTAATGCGTTAATGCGGAACCGAATAATGCTAGAAAAAAAATTACTTCCAGTTTTGGCCACCAGGTTTAAATCTGGTCCTGTGAATGCGAGAAAGACGTATAGAAATGTTTCCATATGTGATGGATTTGTAACGGGACGTTCGTAAAGGGGTCAAACAAATGACAAAGGCATAATGTGGATTTTATTAGTAACCGTCGCTTACACAAGTTATTCAGTACGAGCACCGGAGACGCGACGAATGCTGTACAGCGCCAGACTTGCACCTAGTGGCCAAAATTGGAACTAATTTTTTTCCAGTACCAATTGTTTCGTGTTAAAAAATTATCATATCTACCAAGTTTGACTGCTATTCGATAATTACAGCCTACATTGGGCCTCCGTGAGTAGTTGCACTTTAATTATAACCACCCGATAATTAAATTTCATATTTTAACGTGATCTATTAGCAACTATAACCAGTCCCTATCTGTTCTCCGAACATATGGTGAATAAGTTGGTGTGTTTGAGTATTTGTATTCTCGTTTATTCATAAGTTTACATGTTGTATTCGGAGTCACAGTATGCAATGACAACATCATTTTAAGTTCTCATTTGTGTTGTTGTTTACGGACGTGCTTGTCTGTACTCTTTGTGTAAGATAATTTGTCAGTAAGCGTGCTGAGGTCAGTCCACATATTTTCGTCTGTTATACTTTAATGAATAACGCCGTGTATCATATGATTACCTACACCACAGAGCAGTGTGTACAGGGTTTCTTAATGCTCCACCATTGCACCACCTCGCTCAATGAAAATAATGACTAACGTATCCTTTTGCGAAGCCTCTGAAATGAGAGAATGAGGTTCCCTTGTGTTGTGCAAAAAGGGTGGGCGCCTAAGGCCACTCGGCCAGTACTTGCCAGAAGTGTCTTTGGCGAACCGTGGGCTGTCGAGCTTGGAGCTAGGCCTCTACTACCGTAAGCTATGACAATCCTTCAATGAATAGCGTTTGGCGCGACTGTGGAACGATCTGTGTTTCAGGGAACGTACACCTTCTCGTAACCACTCACGACCGATGGCCATGTCATAGTGATAAGAAACTGCACTTGCATTCGAGAGGACGGTGATCCAGATGCCCGTCCGACCTTTCAGACTTTTATTTCCAAGGTTTCCATAAATAGGTTAACCCTTTGGGTCCAAACAGTACGAAAAAACATAATTTAAAATTTTTTCACATAATTAACCTTTATTATCATAGTAAGCAACGAATACAACATTAAATTGTTAAAAGATAAACAATCGATTGTTTTAAGGTGGTGGTTTCACTTTGTATTCACTTTGACATACTTTTCAACCACCCATCATTTAGTCTGATATATTTGAAAGAAAATTTACATTTTCTTGGACAAAATTACTAATTTCGAAACTTCCGTGAACCCATAACGCCTAAAACAAATTGTTGTCCTAAAGAACGAGCAAAAATGGGCCAATACTGCCGAAATTACAGCACTAAAAAAGTCTGTGTCTGAATACGAGAAAAAGGCACGAGAGTTGGAAGTGAAACTATCTGCCGCAACAGACGAGCTAGAACAGTACCAAAGGCGAAATAGTCTACGACTGTTTGGAGTAGCAGAAAATAAAGAAGAAGACACGGACAACCTGCTTATACAGGTTGCGCGTGAAAAATTAGGCGTTGAAGTGACCAAGGCAGACATTGACAGGAGCCACCGGGTGGGACGAAAACTACCAGGTGCTACCAAACCTCGTCCAATAATAATTAAATTTGTGTCGTACCGAAAAAGGGCTGAGATCTTTACCCAGAAGAAGAAGTTAGCAAGGACAGGGCTTACAATAAGGGAATATCTGACACACGAGCGGCTAAAGATTTTAAACAGTGCCATATCCAATTTCGGTCTTCAGAATGTGTGGACTCAGGATGGCAGAGTAATCATTAAGACTGCAGCTGGAAAGAAGACAGTCACAAACATAACAGAACTAAATAGTATTAAGTGAACCTACTCGAGCCAAAAGTCAAACTTAACACCATTTGCAAATTGTAACAGTCCTATACTCAGATATAGTCTTGTAATTGTATTAACTTTTTAATTATTTGTACCTTCAACTAATTGTTTTTGTAACTGTATTAACTTTTTACTATTTTTTTGTGTCTGTAGCTGCAACCATTGCTTAATTTTAGTTACTGCTAATACTTTTTTCATTTTCTCAGTTTATTCTCTTCCATTCTGTAATAGTTCTATTGCAATTATTAGTCTCTCCTTTAGTTCATTAGTCAACCATCTCTTCGGTTTAAATTGTTCATAACAAAAATCACTATCAGTATCACTTTAGCAAATTTAAATCTAATTGTAGCTTCCTACGATAATCACTACCAGTATCACTCTAGTAAATTTCAATTTAATTCTAGCTTCCTACGATAATCTATTAAATATTAAGCTTACTTCTCTCTGCTGGCTGCATCGGCCTCTTAAATCACTCCCCATTCCCTTATTTCCACCCTAAGCTGTTTCAAATACGCTAATTACATTTCTCCTCTTACGACATAGGATACTCAGAGACACACAGCCGTCACCATTTTGGTCATATTCTCCTTGCACCTAATACCACTAATCCATTTTCTATACTCCCGCAACCTCAGGAAATCTCTTGCAGTCGCCTTTCTTTCGGCACTCGCGGAGTCACAAACAGGGCGCGCAAAATCTCGGACACCCCTGTATTATGTCACTTGGCGGAAACACCGGCCAGTGCCCCTCGCGGCAGGTAGTGCCTAACAAAGGGACAAACCAGTCTGCCACCCTACTCCAGGCTGCTCAGCGGAACGCGTCCGAGCTTTTAGCAGCTCACTGCAACATTCAGTCTTTACCTGCGCATTACGAAGAACTTAGCCTCCTCTTCAACCAACTAAACTACCACGTAATCCTCTTATCCGAAACGTGGTTGAAACCACACATATCCTCTGCATCTATTCATCTCCCAGGGTACACATTTCTTAGGGCAGACAGATCAAAAAAGCGAGGTGGCGGGGTCGGCGCGTATATACGAACAGATCTCAAAGCGAAAGTCTTATGTACGTCAAATCCTGCTGAAGAAAAGGAGGCTGAATTCATGTTCATTGAAATAAATATACAAAGTCGGAAATTCTTGACTGGCGTCGTGTGCAAGCCGCCAAAAATAAGCTCAATGAGTTCCTTCCAGTCGGAATTACATTCACTTCAGTGTCAATACGAACATGTCATCGTAATGGGTGACTTGAACATAGACCTGCTAAGAGACACTCCCTCCGCAATAAACCTAAGAAGATTGTTTAGTTGCAATAGCATGAACATTCTTCCATTACAACCTACACACCATACGGCGCACAGTCATACTCTTATAGACGTGATCGCAACGAAACAGACTGACAAAGTAAGAGATGTTGGTCAATCATCGGCCCCTGGCCTCTCAGCACATGATGTAATATTCCTGGCCTACTCTGTGCAGCCCCCAAGGATCAAATCGCGTTACATAACTTGTAGGAACATGAAACGTATTGACCTTGACGCTCTAACAGCCGATTGCCCAGAAATCTCATGGCATCAAATAATCAGAGAACCTACAATCGACGGCAAAATTAATGAACTTGGTGATAAACTCACTGCCCTCTATGACAAACATGCACCTGTGCGCACAATCCGTGTAAGAAAATCTCCTGCTCCATAGCTGACAGCTGAATTACGTCAAATGATGACTAATAGGGATGCTGCCCACAGGCGTTTCAAGGCAGATCCGAAACCCGAGCGTTTCGAAGAATATAGAAAGCTACGGAACAGAGTGAAATAATGCATTCGCAATGCCAAAATCAGGCACGCTCGCTCCCTTGTATGCAGCGATCTGACACCCACGACTCTATGGAAGAATCTCCGTAGCTTGGGGGTCGGAAAGGCAAAATCGGAAACTACTTTTCATGTGTCAGCTAACGAATTAAATGAATTCTTCTCTGCACCTCTGAATACCGGCACGGCTGATAATTACCGTCCACAAGAATCCCCAAACAGGATAACTAACAACGATATCTTCCATCTAAAATATGTAACAACAAATACGCCAAGAAAAGCAATAATGAGAATCTCTTCTGATGCAATAGGCAACGACAGTATCTGTATAACCATGATTAAGAATGTTGCCAATATCTTAGTACCTGTCTTAACTGAGATATTTAATTTTTCCCTCGTGAACGGAATATACCCCACTGCATGGAAAAGAAGCATAATTCGACCCATCCCTAAGATCGAAAACCCGCAACTGCCTAGTGATTACCGACCAATTAGCATACTGCCTGCTGTTTCCAAAGCACTTGAATATATTGTTCATGACCAAATCACTGAACACTTGCATGAATTCAGTCTATATGACAAATTTCAATCCGGTTTCCGTAAACATCACAGCACAAACACTGCTCTAATTAAAGTAACTGATTACCTGAAATATGCCATCGACAATCGAAAGGCAACAATATTAACGCTACTGGACAAAGCTTTTGACACTGTAAACTTTGAGATATTACTCAGAAAAATGTAACAGCTTAATTTCTCTGATAGTGCAATGAGATGGTTTGAAAGCTACTTAAAAGACAGACAGCAATGTGTTGTATGCGCAAATGAAAAATCTTCCTGGAAACATGTTTCTTTGGGAGTGCCACAAGGATCAGTATTAGGACCACTTTTGTTTTCATTATATGTCAACAATATTTCGTCGGTTTTGTCCTCCTGTAAACATCATTTCTATGCCGACGACCTCCAGCTCTACCTAAGCGTCAGACCTGAAGATGTAAACACTGCAATCGCTCTGATGCATGATGATCTGTCTTCAGTAGTGACATGGGCAAAAAACCTGGGGCTTAAATTAAATGCAAAAAAAGACGCAAGTAATCTTAATAGCCCATCAGAAATTAATAAGTTCAGATTTCCGCGAACAGCTACCTCCTATTCTGCTCGACGGTACTCCAATACCATATCAGAAAACAGTGAAGAACTTGGGTGTAACTTTGGACGAGCATCTCAATTGGGCGGAGAATACAGTCGCAGTGTGCCGAAAGACGTCTGCTTGTCTCTATGCCCTCAAAAAGTTTCGGAACATATTTCCACAGGACTTGAAACGCCAGCTCGTGCAAGCACTCGTTCTACCGAACCTCCACTATTGTGATGTGATTCAACAAGGCATAAGTAGTGAAAACAAAAGACGGCTAGAGCTAACCATGAATGCCTATGTGCGTTACACCTGCAACATTCGCCGATATGATCATGTTAGTGCTTCATACTCCGAGCTAGGGTGGCTGCGGCCTGACAAACTGCGTGACTACCACACTCTATGTCTACTTCAACGAATCCTCGTCGCGCAAGCACCCCAGTACCTAGCTTCAGAGATTAAAAACCTGTCATGCCATCATAATCGAAACACGAGGTCATTCTTATCTGGTATCCTAACTGTGCCCACTCACAAAACAAAAACTTTTGCGAATTCCTTCTCAGTTGCCGCTGTCCGCTTCTGGAACAAACTGCCCCTTACCTTGAGGAAAATTCAATCTCCTGTTGCTTTTAAGAAGAAGTTGAAGCATTTCCTACTATCATCCTCATAAAATTCTCCACAAAATTAATGTGCAAGGCCAATCCTCTCATCTGTCAAATAGCAAAGCTAGCGTCTCCTATCTTGCTCCTGAGATGCCTTCCTCTTCATCTATCTCTATTAGCCATGCAGTCTTCTTTTCCTTTATATTTCGTTAATTATGTTTCATTATGTCTCTCTATTCTTCTCCTCCCTTCACCATGAGTCTCCCTCATACTCCCTGCTGCCAGCACTCCTATCTAAAATCTTTCTCTTCAATAATGTATTTTTCCAGGTGTACCTTTCTAACTGTTTATCTCACTTTTTGTATTAGATGTAGTTTAACATGCCTACTAAAACATATGAATGTAAAATAAGTAGAATGCCTGGTTAGATGTAAGAGAGGGCCTGATGGCCCTAATCTTGCCAGGTTAAATAAATAAATAAAATTTAAGGAAATTTATCACATCTACATACTGTCCTAGTGATTTCATTTCGATAATACTGATGAAAACAGTTGTACGAACTCAAATACACGTTAAAATAGCTTAATATATTTATCTTCACTGTCAATGGTCTCCTAAATACGGTCACTATTTTTAAAAAAATAGCCTCTCAAAATCTTTTACAGTCACGTAGGACAATCTCCTCGCCGACTGTTGCTTTGAACGCTAAAAGTGATAGGCACAATGCACTAAATTCGTAGATTAACCACAGAGGACCACTAGAAGTCTTTGTCTTGTGATAGCGTCGGTGGTTTCAAGCGAAAGGCACTGGTACTTAACAAACAATAAGAAAATTCTGGTTTCAGGCAGAAATCACTGGGGCTCAGAGGATTGAAATGAATATCTGTACGATTCCTTCGAAAGAACGAATGGCCAAATTCCTTCTCATCCCGAGTTTACGCTCCTTCTCTGATGGGCGTGTTGTCGAAGAGATTTACGATAATTTTCCTACTTTTTAACCACACGTGGATGCCATAGTTCTCTTACAAACAGCAGTCTCACGGTGAGCTAAATAATGACGGGTTTGAAAGAACATTTAAGTGAAACAGTTCTTAGCTGGGAACCCTCATTTTATATGCAGTATTCAATTGTGTTAGTGGGCTCGTATATTTCCATCTCTGCGTAAGTCGACTCTTAATTCACTAGATGCTAGAGGAACGTCTATGGATCAAACATTACCAAATAAAAGCAGTTCTAGCGCTTAGAAGGGTCTATTGTGCATTGTTTGCGCCCGAAAGTTCAAGGCTGTACGTGCAGTGCACCTGAGCGAGTTGGCACACGGAAGAACACATTAGACTCTTACATAGGCCTCGCCGTTCTCGCTCTATGCACTGTAGTGGAAGATTCATCATGAAGGGCCAACAGAGACCAGCCACCTTCACCCAACCAGAATAAAAACAATTAGACGACATATAAGTACACTTACCTCTTTCCTCTCATAATTAATTGCAAATTTTTATCCAACCACTCGGACACTATGTGAGAATGACTATTCTTCTGAATTTATCTGTAAATTAATGTAAAATTTTCTTTCTGGGTTGTCATTTGGAGGGAGGAGACGAAAAAATTGATCTTGTAGACGCTTTGCAGAATCCCTCTGGCTTGGTGGAGAGATCCGAATCACTGGGTAGGGTGCGTAATAAGAACATAAATATTGATGAACATTTTACTTACGGAATATGGATAAAAATAACGCAAGTATGATGATAAAATGTGGAAAATATGGAGACATACGGACAAATGGTAAAAATAAGTAAAAATATGGATACAAAAATAGGAATACAATATATCTGTATTTAAACAGAGGAATAATAGAAATTAGAGGAATAAACACTGAATCTATAGGAGATGAATGTCACCACACATCCACTTCGAAAAAAAAAACCTCACACAAAAGGTTTAACTGGAATTTTTGGCAGTACTCCAAATATAACCACTAGATACTTGGGAGAAATGGCACCACATACATACGTTTTGATAGCGGAAACATAGAACATTCTGGGGACATGGTATCAAGACGAAATTGCCATAGTTCCCTACACGTTGGCCATACTGTATCAGCAATAGTCTTGCAGGAAAAAATAGCAAGGAAGCGCAGAAAACCATTTAGAGGAAATACAAAAACGCTTGTGGTTATGTCATAAGCCAACATCAAATGCATGTCCTAGTGGATCAAGTGCCTGGAGACGAATATCACCTTATATATGAGTATGTAATGCAGGACTTTGCTGGAATTTTGTCCTAAAAATCCTGATGCGAAATGGGAAAGAGACTTTGTATAGCATTAGAGATTCTACACTCCTGGAAACTGAAATAAGAACACCGTGAATTCATTGTCCCAGGAAGGGGAAACTTTATTGACACATTCCTGGGGTCAGATACATCTCATGATCACACTGACAGAACCACAGGCACATAGACACAGGCAACAGAGCATGCACAATGTCGGCACTAGTACAGTATATATCCTCCTTTCGCAGCAATGCAGGCTGCTATTCTCCCATGGAGACGATCGTAGAGATGCTGGATGTAGTCCTGTGGAACGGCTTGCCATGCCATTTCCACCTGGCGCCTCAGTTGGACCAGCGTTCGTGCTGGACATGCAGACCGCGTGACACGACGCTTCATCCAGTCCCAAACATGCTCAATGGGGGACGGATCCGGAGATCTTGCTGGCCAGGGTAGTTGACTTACACCTTCTAGAGCACGTTGGGTGGCACGGGATACATGCGGACTTGCATTGTCCTGTTGGAACAGCAAGTTCCCTTGCCGGTCTAGGAATGGTAGAACGATGGGTTCGATGACGGTTTGGATGTACCGTGCACTATTCAGTGTCCCCTCGACGATTACCAGAGGTGTACGGCCAGTGTAGGAGATCGCTCCCCACACCATGATGCCGGGTGTTGGCCCTGTGTGCCTCGGTCGTATGCAGTCCTGATTGTGGCGCTCACCTGCACGGCGCCAAACACGCATACGACCATCATTGGCACCAAGGCAGAAGCGACTCTCATCGCTGAAGACGACACGTCTCCATTCGTCCCTCCATTCACGCCTGTCACGACACCACTGGAGGCGGGCTGCACGATGTTGGGGCGTGAGCGGAAGACGGCCTAACGGTGTGCGGGACCGTAGCCCAGCTTCATGGAGACGGTTGCGAATGGTCCTCGCCGATACCCCAGGAGCAACAGTGTCCCTAATTTGCTGGGAAGTGGCGGTGCGGTCCCCTACGGCACTGTGTAGGATCCTACGGTCTTGGCGTGCATCCGTGCGTCGCTGTGGTCCGGTCCCAGGTCGACGGGCACGTGCACCTTCCGCCGACCACTGGCGACAACCTCGCCGTTGAGAGCCCATTATATCCTGTGTGCGTCTCGCAGTTCTCCCTCCGTACGTAGTTCCTGTTGCTTACTGCGACCGTCAAGCGGGCAGTACTGCACTACATGTTGTTCACTGACATACATCAGGACGTCACACTACGACCTTTAAATTAACTTCGGCTTATCGACGTTAATAGCAGGTACTTTTTGTTTATTTATTTCGCTTACGAATGCTCTCAGTATGCGTTTCCTGCAGCTGGTTGTCTCTTTGTAACCATTGATAATGCCCACTTATGTTCACCGAGGGCAAAGTGAATCTGCGAGTGAATTTCTTAGTGAGAAAGGTAACCGTCAAGCGCAGTCCACCACAGAAGTAACACGGAGATACGAGGAACTTCCCTAGTGAGTATGCTTCACAGTTCTGCTGTAGGTGCCAAGTATCCAGTAACGGACTTGAGAATATGACAGAGAAGCTGCGAGAGAATTTATTGGGAAATGGTTTGAGAAGTTTTCTTCAAAATAAAAGTGATATCGGAAGGCTACTGATAATTTAAACGTTTTGGCAATAAACTACATAGACAACTTTGATGTTTTTCATACAGTTCTCCTGATGAAGCTGAGCAACAGTTGCCATCAAGAGGCATACTGTTTTGTTAACTAGGTGTGGAGTCAGTCGTTACTCACCAAAAACGATGTTGGAGAACATGAATTTGTGAGAGATATTGACTGTAAGAAGAGACAGCAGCACTGCGAATGAGATAGTAGCAGTAATAGAGAGCAAGAGACAGACAGTGATGGTGAAAGCGGACAGTAGTAGTAGTAGTAGTTGGCAGAACGAAGGAGGCTATGGCTGTGACAGAGACACACAAAGAGATAATGACAACGAGTTGAGCTGAATGAGTGAATGAGAAATGGGCAAGCGGGAGTGGATTAGTATGAGCGACTTACAGCCAAGGACCACTGGGTGAGAGTGAGTTACAGTTAGGGGTTAGGAGAACTTGTGGGAGTGGGAGTCATGTTAAAAGGAAAACTAATATATTCGCATGCCAAAATGTTCGGGAAAATTTTTGAAGGTGCTCGGGAAGGTAACTGATATCCTATCCCGCGTCCGGCCATCCTGATTTAGGTTTTCCGTGATTTCCCTAAATCGATCCAGGCAAATGCCGGCATGGTTCCTTTGAAAGGGCACGGCCGACTTCCTTCCCCGTCGTTCCCTAATCCGATGAGACCGATGACCTCGCTGTCTGGTCTCCTTCCCCTAAACAACCAACCAACTGATATCCTACTTCTCAGAGTCTTTTAAACAGAAGCGTGTTCGCCTTTTTTGCACTCCAACAGCAGCATTTTTTCGCTGTTACATTACGGAGGGAGAGTTATAGCCACTTACGTCGTACATAGCAGGGTCGTAATACGCGATTCGTGGCGTCAACTCATGTTCAACCCGCTCGCTTTGTGTATTCTGCACTCTCACTTCGTGTTCATACGTCGGATTCAGCAGGAAACGTTTCCATCTGAATATATTTCACTCATTAAAGACGGAGAATGATTTAACGGTTAAAAATTTACACGTTTCAGTCCCTTTCAGCTTATGAAGGGCTTGTACAATCCATGTAACAAAGAATTTCGATACAGTATTGCATTCGAAATAAGGAAGACTAACATGCTGTGAAGCACGTATCCTCAATTCCAAGAACTGTCATCGAGTTGAAGCATGTGATTATAAGTCTGTACAGCTGCCGTCGACCTATTGAGGCATTTTGTCGTTAGATATTGCATAAAACACTTCAAATCATCAAGTAACGATACTTAAGCGAGGTGAAAACGAGTGTATGCTTGCGTCCAAGTCCTGATTTCTCATGTCTTCGGGGTCACGAGTTGTGATTCGTTCTGTTGCCTCTTGCAACTGTACCTTCTGTAAAATTTTGCATTGATATTTCACGAAAGGAACGTCCTCACATCTCTCAATTGCTCGGACACCTTTCATTTGTCCGGTTGTATCGTTAGAAAGTCCATCGTGCTCTATTTACATTGTAGTATATAAAGAAACCATTAGCTGGATAATCACCTTTTTGTCATTTCCTGAGAACGTTTATTGCAAAACATAAGTAGCCATTATATTACTGCACTCCATTCAGATTTTTTCAGGGTTATAGCTATTGTATAGAGTAGTCGGAAACAATCTGGAAAACGTGTGTCACAGGATAGGTTGTGCTGAGAAATAAATGTGCAGAAGAAAATTCGATAAATGAAATCCAGACCATTAGCTGCTTACAGGCGTTGATAAATATCAACGGTGACAGTTGAACATGTTTGCCCCGACCGAGACTCGAACCCTGGATCTCTTGCTTACATGGTAGACGCTCTATCCGACTGAGCCATCGAGAACACAGAGGAAGCGACTGCAGGGACTTCTCTGACACGCTCGCGAGACCCACATTTCCATCCTACTGCCCACACACTACATTTGTAGTACCCCTGCCCACTATACTCATTAATCGGACATGTCCGAAAGAACAGATACCATACCCATATAGATAAGGCTTACCGGCCAAGGATCTTCTTGAGTGCGGATGCGCTCACGTTGCTGAAATTCTTACGGGAATCAGTAGACTGACTGCCGCGAGTGATGAGAATAGTGGGTAGGGGCACTACGAATGTAGTGTGTGGACAGTAAGTAAGAAATGTGGGTCTCACAAGGAGCGTGCCACAGATAAGTGCCTGCAGTCGCACTATCCTCTTTGTCCTCGATGACTCAGTCGGATAGAGCGTGTGCCATGTAAGCAGGAGATCCCGGGTTCGAGTCTCGGTTGGGGCACACATTTTCAACTGTCACCGTTGATGTTTATCAACGCCTGTAAGCAGCTAATGGTCTGGATTTCATTCTAATTTAATTCTTCGAGAGCTGCAAGATCACGAATGGTATCTGTTCTTTTTGACAGTCAAATAATTGACTGTGACGTCAGACGTATTCTTCGTTTGGTTCCTGTTGCGAACGAGAGAGAAACGCAAATACTGGACATTGGACGGTATTAAGGATCGAACCAGAGCCAAAGACTGAGTAGTCCTGTGCAGTATCATGTACGCTATGAGAAAAACTGACACAAACCGTGTCTGACAGGCTGTTTGAATTTGCGCGTGCAACGGCCTGATTGGCTAAATTCTTTACTAATTAGCTCTGAAACGGTGCAACGTATCGAGTTTCTTTCTTAAAAAATGTTTCGCAAGACAGCCTGCCCTGCAACACGCTTATAAGTTTTTCAGACTGTTTCTGACTACCGTGTATACTCCTAGGTAACTATAAAGATCAGTAGCATATCATAACAGCTTCACACACACACACACACACACACACACAAAAACTTTATGGCCACTGCCCATCGCGACGCTGGCTGCCGCCTGGTGGCGTAACGGGCACGTGATGCGGTAACAAAAGTATGTAAAAGGATCAGACACGGACGGGGTATCACCCTAGCAACGATATGGGCTTTAAACGTGGAAATCCATTTAAGATAAGTGACTTTGACAAAGTACAGATTATTATTACGCAGAGCCTCGAAAACGGCGATGCTGGTCGAATGTTTACGCGCTACCGTCGTGAGCGTCTATGGAAAGGGGTAGACGGACAGTGAAGTTACCACTCGGCGTTGAATGGTTGGACGTCCACGACTATTCACAGAATGTGGGGTTCGGTGGCTTGTCTTCTCTGTAAAGTAGGATACATGGCACCTCTGCCGAATGAGCACAGTTCTGGTGCACGCACAAGTGTTCCGGTGTACATCGTTCATCGTACATTATCGAACGTGAAGCTCCGTAGTAGACCACCCCTACATGTTCACATGTTGGCGCAACGACATCGTCAATTATCATTTCTGTGGAAACGGGACCATCGGGATTCGACGGTAGACCAATGGAAACGTGTCGGCTCTTTGGATGAATCACATTTTTAGTACAATAGGTCGATGGTCGTCCCTTCAAACGGCACCATCGAGATGAACGGCGACTTGAAATGTACAGCGTGCCACGGACAGAGACTGGTGGTAGCACTGATATGTTATGGGAGACATTCTCCTGTGCTTGCATGGGACCTGTGGTAATAGTCGAAGACACGCTGAAAGCTCCAAACCACCTGCATCCCTTCATGCTTGATACCTGCCCCGACGGCGATGTCGTCTTTCAGCATTATGACTGTGCGTCTCTCGTTCAAAAAAATGGCTCTGAGCACTATGGGACTCAACTGCTGTGGTCATTAGTCCCCTAGAACTTAGAACTACTTAAACCTAACTAACCTAAGGACATCACACACATCCATACCCGAGGCAGGATTCGAACCTGCGACCGTAGCAGTCGCACGGTTCCGGACTGCTTGCCTAGAACCGCGAGACCACCGCGGCCGTCGCGTCTCTCGTGCTACAGTGGTTTGAGGAGCAGTATAGTGAACTCACATCAATGTGTCTGCGACCACTTTTGCCTGATATAAATCCTTTGGAACTCGTGTGGGTCGCTATCGGGCGCCATCCCCGCGTACGCAAATCGGCGGCCGGTTATTTGGGCGAATTACATGACCTGTACGTAGACATCTAACGCCACATACCTCCACAAACCTGCCAACAAAATGTAGGATACATGATACACAGAATCAGTGATGTATTTCGTTCCAAAGACGAACAAACAAGCTATTAAGCAGGTCGTCATAAGGTTTTGCGTCATAAACTCTTTGCTGCTTCAGCAAGCGTCGACTCTATAGGAATGATGTTCAAATTGTGTGCTGCAGGACTTGAGTTGTTAGTACTGTTATTGAGTTGCCGTTGTGCACTGGTGTTTGTACAGCGTTGTAGTGTTCAGACAGAAGCATCAGTGTGCATTACAGTTACAGACAGTCAACATGCAGCACAACGTGCCAGAGCTTTACTCCTAAAGCTGTTTTATCGAAACACCAACACTAGTGCTGCTGCTCTTCGCGAGTGTCGACACATTAAACGAACATGGAGAGATCCTCTTTCTGCACCGCTATTGAAGAACATGTTTCGAAAATTCAAATCAACTGGCGATTTGGGAATTGCTCCGGGAGAGGTCGACGGCCAATCGTGCACCAAGTAGTTGAAGAGGTTACTGTTGCCATGGCTGAGAATACCGGATGCAGTGATCAATCTTCAAGCAGAGCACGAGCAGTGTCAAAAAAAAATGGTTCAAATGACTCTGAGCACTATGGGACTTAACATCTATGGTCATCAGTTCCCTAGAACTTAGAACTACTTAAACCTAACTAACCTGAGGACATCACACAACACCCAGCCATCACGAGGCAGAGAAAATACCTGACCCCGCCGGGAATCGAACCCGGGAACCCGGGCGTGGGAAGCGAGAACGCTACCGCACGACCACGAGATGCGGACGAGCTGTGTGGATACAGCTGAAAATTCCATGGTCCACCTTTCGAAAAGTTCTGCGAACAATTGTGAAATGGTATTTCTAACTCTGTTCCAGACTGTCTTGGATGCGAATGGTCATCACGCTGAGCAACGTTTGTAACTTTGAATGTAAATATGTTGCGTAATTAATAAGTGTTATCCTCTCATGTGGAAATTAAAATGTCTTTCTTTCAATGATTTATTCGTATTCCTCTCTTGGTGCCCCTACAGATGTTTACACAAAGTTTCATTTTCCGACGATCACTCTGTTTTCATGGTTCACTCTCAAGAAGCGAGAGCTTAATTATTACACCCTGTACATTCAAGTGGTCAGGGCTACTGTTGGGCTTCACTACATGCGTAACATCCTGGATATTGGTGGTCGACGGTGAGCGTGCGGCTGCCTGGCTGGGTTGCACTGCTGTCTTCAGCATCTGTTTATGTGCGGGCACTATTGCAGACCGTGGGTAGGTTCTGGATTACTTTGCTCATCATCCAGTTGGCGGATGGGGGTTCACACTGTCGCTGGTGATAGTTACATTCATCTCCCATCAATTGGTGCTGGAGTTTGTCCACAGCATTAGTGACAGTTGCCATGTGGAAACGTTATCCACATCAAACTTTTCGACCATTACTCTCGTAAAATGACGTCCCTTTTTTCATCATATATATGAGATGCTAAGCAAAATACCTGATAATTTCATTGTACCGGTCAAACCGGTTCAAATGGCTCTGAGCACTATGGGACTTAACAGGTCAAACCGGTAGCAGTATGACATGCCACTGCTAGACGTCTCGAGGTACACATCTTAGCTACTGCGACACAAAGCTGCATCATCATTGGCGCTTGCAGTTGTTGGTGGTTGTGGTGCGCGTCAAGACGTGTTTCAGTGCTTCTGCGAATTGTGAAATGGATAACATGAAGCAGCAACAGATTTGCATCAAATTCTACATCTACATCCATACTCCGCAAGCCGCCTGACGGTGTGTTTCAAGTTGAAGAAAACTGCAGCCGAAACCCACAGAATGCTGACAGAGGCGATTAGTGGGACTGCACTGAGGCAAGCAAAAACATTTGAGTGGTTGATGCGCTTCAAGGAAGGCAGAGAATGTATGGGAGATGATATACATTATGGTCGATTGTCAACATGTGCAACACCGGAAATTATCGTGAAAGTGCGTGACGTGATTCACAAAGACCTAAGGCAGACAGTTTACGATGTTTGTAACAGACTAGGGCTGCCGTACAGTTAATGTCAACGGATTCTAGCTGATGAACTGAACATTAGACGAATTGCAGCCAAGTTTGTCCCTCGCTTTCTCAACATCGACCAACTAAACCTTAGGATTCAAACGTGCACTGAGCTGTAAAAAAGAGTTCGAGTGTGTAAAAAATTACTGTCTATCGTCATAACGGGGATTAATCCTGGATCTACTGTTAAGACCCTGAAAAGAAGCAGCCATATTTACCAAGGCCGAAAAAAGCACTACAAGTTGGCAGCAACCTGAAGCCATTGCTGATGATTTTCTTCGACATACAGGGAATAGTGCATAAGGAGTTGTTCCACCTGGTCAAACTGTCAACGGGCAGTTTTACAGCGAGGTTTTGAGCAGACTGGGTGGAAAATGTTCGGCCCAAATGGCCAGAGTTGTGGAAAAAGAAAGACTGGTTGGTCCATCATGACAACGCACCCGGGCACAGCTCGCTCATTGTGAAGGGATTCCTGGCCAAAAACAACATGGCAACGGTTCCCCACCCTCCATAATCGTCAGGTCTGGTCCCGTGCAACTTCGCCCCTTTACAGAAGAGGGAAAACGCGTTGAAATGGCAACGTTTTGATTCGACTGAAGACACCCAAGTGGACTCATAACAGATCCTGAGCACCCTTCACCCTGCAGACTTCCAGGAGCGCTTCCAAAATTGAGAACAATGCTGGGATCTTTGCATAGAGGACAGTGGGACGTAGTTATAGTTCTCTGATTCTCGCAGTGAAATTCTCGAATACTTTGGGTAGAACCTAGTATTTGTGATGTTTCTGAGAGTTATTATTCGACTAAATAAGTGTAAATATGCTTCATTCTCAAATGCTTTTGATGTATGCATGATGCAAACACAGGGTGTTTCTGTTAGAGCGTGCAAAAAATGTAACAGAACATACAGAACGCTCCACCGAACAATTTGAGGTAGGGAACCTGGGGTCGGAGAAGACAGCTTAAGGGGATGTGGAAGTAAAATCTTCTACCGCTTTGTCTAGCATTACTGTTTTCCAGCTTATTTACAACTGACATGCGTTTACACGTACTGTGCTGTTTATTTACATGTACATTCTTTATGTCCTGCAAGGAAACAAGGTGGATGAGCCGGGTTACCAGGAAGTTATGATGCAGTTTTTTTTTTTTTTTTTTTTTTTTTTTTTGATCAGTTGTCCATGAGGTGGCGCTATTGTATCGTATTTACATTGTCTCGTGACATAACGTGCTATGATTAAACGAGAGGCCCATTCATGACTGATAGCTGTTCAGAGACGTAAAATACAATACGATGAAGCACTACCGGTACAGTTTCGCAGAACTCACTGACATGGACCTCGTATATGGGGAAGTACGTTGCAATACTCTCGCTGCTGGAAGGCTGTACAGTCAACGATTCCATACAGATATCATCCGTCAAGACGAGTGTTCATATCTCTCGATCGACGAATGCGGGAGACTGGTTCACTGCAAAGAAAAAACGAGGGACCTGGCAACACAAGGACCATTCGCACACTCGATTTTGAAGAGGAGGTGCTGGAACGTGTTGTGACGGACCCCACTACAAGTACTCGCCGTGTTGCACGTGAAACGGGCGCTGCACGTACTAGCGTGTGGCGAGTACTCCAACAACAACAAATATACCAATATCACACACGAGTCCGTGTTGTGCTTGTGACTGACTTTGCACCAAGCGTCGCATGGTCGCTCCATCAATGGATTGATCGACCAGATTTTCTCCAAATCGTGCTGTTTACTGACGACGCCTCATTTGATCGTGACAGCATTACGAACAGCGGGAATAGCCATGTGTGGGGTGAAGAAAATCCTCACGGCATAGTAGAGTCACACCATCAAGTACGCTTTGCTGTGACTATCTGGGCCGGTGTTGTAGGTGACAATCTCATTGGGCATATCTTCTGAATGGCCACCTGTACTTGAGGTTCGTGCAGAGAGTTCTAAACTGTGTTCTTAAAAGGACGTACCCTTGGCTGTTCGTGAGAGGGTGTGGATACAACATGACGGTGCACCGCCTTACTTCAGTGTGGATGTCTGCAATGATCTCAGTGCTGTGTTTCCTGGTCGTTAGATAGGAAGGGGAGGTCCCTTTCCGTTGACTGCGAGGTCATCTGAGCTGAATCCCCTTGATTATTTCATATGGGAATACGTTAAGTCACTTTTGTATGAGACCCCCGTGGATATGGAGATGGAATTAGTTTCCAGAATTCTAGCGGCCTGTGATGTGATTCGAAACGCACCAGGGTTATTTGTCAAGGTGCGTCATAATCTTGTTAACAGATATCATGCTTGCAGTGACGTTGATGTGCGTCAGTTTCGGGACATTTTGCAAGATACAGTACAAATGGTGGGTTCATTGTGTCAATGATGGGATTTGCAGTTAACTGTAACTAATGTAAATAAAAAAGTACACAGTACTGTGGTTTTATTCCTATTATCCCCTTAAGCTGACTTCTCCGGCGCCAAGTTCCCTACCTCAAATTGTTTGCTGGAGCATCCTCTATGTCCTCTTAAATTTTTGCGCTCTTTACGGAAACACCCTGTATTAAGGTTCGTGTGGTGAAGAGTCTACACCAGAGGGTTATGACCAAGGCTTATAGGTGCCATCCGTCCCACACTTTTGTGCGGTGAATTTTACAAATGTTAAATCTGAACCTTCCCTTTTTTGTTTTTTGCTCTTGAGACACTTGCGCAATTTCTCACCATATAACGAGTGTATGTATCGCGGTTTTAAATTTACCACTCGCTAATCAATATAAAAAACGCCGGCAGCTGTAAGTTCATCTCCAGTTTTTTTATAGGCTACAAGGTTTGGCGATATAATACGCCATCATCAGTCACTAAACAACAAATATACAGCAAAATTAACAACAAGAATTACGTATAATGAGGATACTATCAGCAGATACATGAAATCGTATTTATCAATAACATATGAGTAGGTCTGGAATACGAGGCCACAAGCTATGTTTGTTATGTTGTTGTTGTTTGGTGTGGTCTTCAGGCCTGAGACTGGTTTGATGCAGCTCTCCATGCTATTCTATCCTGTGCAAGCTTCTTCATCTCCCAGTACCTACTGCAACCTACATCCTTCTGAATCTGCTTAATGTAGTCATCTCTTGGTCTCCCTCTACGATTTTTACCCTCCACGCTGCCCTCCAGTACTAAATTGGTGATCGCTTGATGCCTCAGAACATGTCCTACCAACCGATCCCTTCTTCTGGTCAAGTTGTGCCACAAACTTCTCTTCTCCCCAATCCTATTCAATACTTCCTCATTAATTATGTGATCTACCCATCTAATCTTCATCATTCTTCTGTAGCACCACATTTCAAAAGCTTCTATTCTCTTCTTGTCCAAACTATTTATCGTCCATGTTTCACTTCCATACATGGCTACACTCCATACAAATACTTTCAGAAATGACTTCCTGACACTTAAATCTATACTCGATGTTAACAAATTTCTCTTCTTCAGAAACGCTTTCCTTGCCATTGCCAGTCTACATTTTATATCCGTTATGTAGATACAAAAAATGACAAGCCTCCAAAAGTTGTTACACTGTTAATAAAGTTTATGTTCTAATTATGCCACCAAAAGATTAAAACAACAAAAAATGAGTAAACTGAAAGATGGAAGACTAGGCTCACTGCTAGTAAATCCTAAACTTACGTAGGTAAAATTTCGAAAATGGAAACATATCACAACAAGTACGCAATTCGATCTGGTTACTCGTTATCAAAAAACAAAGTAGAAATGTCTTAATCATGTGTTATTAGAAGTGACAATCCTCATAGTGATGTGCTGTCAAGTCAGTAGGATACAATAGGAGTAAGGTACGTTACATTCAGAAATAAACAGAGGGCTTTAATTAGACCTATAATTACCACAGTATATTGTGCACTGCACTCACATGAAGTAAGGAGATGGAAATAAGTATCTGAGTGGTGTCTGTTCTCTCCGACATGTCCGACAGGACAGACACCAATCAGACACACACAGTTCTGAAAAAGAGGGGGACAGCTTCTTGACATTTGTATCAGTGCCAATGCTCAAATATCCTCCGAACTCCTACAGATGTCAGGATTTTGCGAGTAGAGAGATAAATAGACGAGGGAGGTTGCACTGCAGTGTGAGATAAGTTGAAAAATTTGAGTCGGTCAGGGACCGTGCCTGGATGGCCGAAGCAGTCAGGGCAGCCACTTCAGGTCCGAAAGAACAAACTTCACATATATATAATTAAGGTGAGGATGGCGAATGGTCTCTTCAGGGCAGAGGCACACTAGGCTCGAGCTCACGATTATCGGAGAAACCCGGCGAGTAATAAATATAATGGTCAAAGGGCACTACATTCGTAGCCTGTGGGTAAGTTGAGAATTTGGATCTGACGGGAGGCTTGTTACGGTAGTCTTTGCAGTTGCAATGGCCACTGTGTCAGGATGGCGCAGTGGCCAGCGAATCTGCCTGTTAATCAGGAGACCCGAGTTCGAATCACAGTTTCGAATCCCAGTCCGGCATCAAATTTTCAGCTTTCCACATTGATTTCAATCAATGTCCGCTCGCAGCCAATGTCTGCAATTTCTTTGGCTCTTTAGGAGATTTGAATGGTGTGTTGCAGAACTACAATATGACGATTTAAAGGTTTAAAATCTTTGGGGTACCGATATAATCCTAAGTGGAATCCTTACTAATCCTCAAACTATTGCGTATTGCGCGAATCCAGCCCATATTCGGAGATAGTGTATACTGTATTTAACGCTTACAGTCTTGGCTTATTTGCCGCTAGCTGCTTTCTTGTAGCTAGCAGCACAGAAAGTACACGATCACTGTCTTCTCAGATTTCACAGAAATGTACCTTTGTCTACCTTCTTTATCATTTTTATAATCATTGTTAACAACGCTGATGCTGCGTCTGACCAATCGCTGATCTCTGCTCTTTAAGCTAAGTACAGTAGGAAGATTGTACCTGTTTGTTTCCAGAAAATTTATAATGCTTCCTTCTCGAGTAGGTTGTTCAGCTAGGTACTTAAGATAATTTTCAGATTAACACACTTAAGATGATTTGGCAAGACTCCCTATCTCTGCCCCCGCAGAAAACGCATAATTACCTACGCGGCAGTTAACTATTTGAATTCATCAAAGGTTACTGTAACTTGTTACAGGAAACGTACTACCACTGACCCGTGCATTGAGGGTCAAAATTTCGATATTATTTGTGATACCTCTTGATCGGTACTAGTATGGTTAATCACCATCAGTAGTGTTACTGATTCCTGTGTCCAGACTATTTTTTCACTTTCTCAATCAAACAAATTATCATATTTGGTGATCAATAGTGTGAGTACGTACAGCAAACCAAAATCTGAGAGTCAAGTTGTATAGAATAGACGTGGAGCCTTGAAAAATTCCTCTCTGCGATTTACTCTCAACAGAACAGTATATTTCAAATCATATTCCAGAACAAACAAGAACCAAACAAAATGTCGCCACACGTAATAACCCTCTATAACAACGATGGGGCGCTCACCTTTCCACATTGTGAACCGCTGCTCTGTTATTGTATGTTGTTGTCATGGTCTTCATTTCGTAGACTGATTTGATGTAACTCTCTACTGTAGTCCCATACCTCCATAACTATTGCTACCTACATCCACTTGAACCTACTTGTTGTCGAGCTTTGATCTTCCTCTTCGATTTCCCTCCATTCTCTCCATTACGAAATTAACTACATCTTGTTGCCTAAGGGTCCTAATCATAGGTTCCTTGCTTTAGACAAGCTGTGCCATAAATATCTGCCGGAAGGAGTGGCCGAGCGGTTCTAGGCGCTACAGTCTGGAACCGCGCGACCGCTACGGTCGCAGGTTCGAATCCTGCCTCGGGCATGGATGTGTGTGATGTCCGTAGGTTAGTTAGGTTTAAGTAGTTCTAAGTTCTAGGGGTCAGAAGTTGAGTCCCATAGTGATCAGAGGCATCTGAACCATTTGAACCATAAATATCTATTCTCCCAGATTCGATTCAACACCTTTTCACTTCTTACTGATTTACGAATCTCATCTTCAGCATTTTCCTGCAGCACCTGCAGCTTCTGTTTTCTCGGAGACACTGTAAGCCATATTGACTCTCGTTTATCCATGATTTCATTACTTACGGGGGCATAATATCACCCATCCGAACATTCGTCCATCATCTAGTGCCTTACTAGCTGAAGTCTATGCCTTAACCTGTATGATGTAATTCAGAATTCATTCAGACTGCCTATGAAGTTAATTTGTTTCTTCAGATAAGTTGTCATGATCACTGACTGCTCGAAATTGACCTCTAATGTGTACATGTCATTACCATTTTTATCCTTTTTTACAATAATAGCATATCCTCAGTGCTATTAAACGTCTATGTCAACCATTTAGCGACAACCTGGGAAGAAGATAATGCACCTCAGCGGATGAAAATTAAAAGCCAGAGATTATCCACGCATATGATAAAGCTAAAACCAAGGAAGAAAGGAACCAAGGCAAACAACGACATACAAGATGTATCACCTGAGAGCCTGTTGAAATTAAAGAGTTTCAGTTTCTGTAACTAAAGTAATGTCCTTCTTAGGAATAGATCGAAGATTGCCATGAGAAGTATAATATTGGAAGAACTGTTATATTTCCAGTAGCCTAGGAGTCACGTGATTAGTTTGGGGGCCAGAGATATAATTAATTAGATGGTTCAAATGGCTCTGAGCACTATGGGACTTAACATCTATGGTCATCAGTCCCCTAGAACTTAGAATTACTTAAACTAACTAACCTAAGGACAGCACACAACACCCAGCCATCACGAGGCAGAGAAAATCCCTGACCCCGCCGGGAATCGAACCCGGCAACCCGGGCGTGGGAAGCGAGAACGCTACCGCACGACCACGAGATGCGGGCAGTTAATTAGACTACCGCCTTCTGAGTATAGAATCGAAAAATAGTTGAAAGAAGTCTGTAAGCGAAAGCAAAAGAAATGTTGCGACTTTTACAGTTAAATATTTTGAAATAAAAGTTTTTTTTGACTATCTCTCTGCGTCGTCTTAGGCTATTCTGTCAACCGTACCTGTGCGCTTTTCTTAAATGAAATGGTAAATTTTTCCTAATGTATGAATCAGATTAAACAATTTTAAGTTCGATGCAGGTGCAGTAATCTAAATAAGGTTCCCCAACTCCCATTTCTAAAATTCAGTAATAAAAGGTTATTCTGCTTTGCTATACACCGAATGAATACTAGTGGTTAATCTCTTCAATGAAGTTAGGCGGATTTAAATAGCTACAGCCCCTAATATAGCGAACAAAAAACTCACTATTTAATTAAAATAACCGGTAACACAACTTGTGCTCACAGCTCAAAATGTTCTAAGTTCGGATCGACACTAAACACAAAAAATTCTTGTCCGATAGTCACGTGATGGAATGATTCAAAGTGTCGATCAACGCTGAAATACACAGAATTCCCACTAAACAGACTGAGTGAAGTGTTCTACTCGGTACAAGACCGCTTTAAATCGGGACTGACTTAAAACGAGAAAAGCGCAAGTTGCAACGAACTATAGACGGAATAAATCGGAGTACTGACTACTGCAGATTTTTCTGTCCCCACTGCAATTACGTGCGGAATATTTCTAAAAATTTCTGTCTCATAAAAGCGTACGGCCCGATTAGCGTCCAGGCTAACATAGAGCTTTTTTTCAACTCCAAACAAGTGAGCATGAGCAAGACAGTTGCCGCCATTGTACAAGTTCGGTTCACCCTATCACAGGAATAACTGCCATCTACATCACTCAACATCTCTAGTCACTTACCAGCCTTATTTACAACGTTTTATTCAATAATTCAATTTGCGGGCTTTCGAGATGGGCCATAGTCATCGTGATTTCGGCAGCTAGATGGCTACTTTTAACTCATTTCCCGATTACCATTGCATTGTAATTATAAATGCAATAAATTCGTGTCGTGCGTCGTTTGAAACGATGAAACCTGCTTGAAGTATTCGTAAAAGGTGGGTTATGAGATACTAAAAGTAACAGACAGTTTTACTGAACCATACTTTTATTCCGAAAACAGGATTGTACATGCTGCTGTTAACACATAATTTGAATTAGTGTGCTATATTTTGAAACACACAGGCGTACAAAGAGCTACACAATGCTTTTGACACAACAAGGATGTTTCTTTTGGGCACGTTTTTCCCTTCTGGCTCTTTCTTACAGGCCAAAGTACTATGGACGCGCACGCACGCACGCACGCACGCACGCACGCACGCACACGCACGCACGCACACGCACGCACGCACACGCACGCACGCACGCACACACGCACACACGCACACACGCACGCACACGCACACGCACACACGCACGCACACGCACACACGCACACACGCACATACAAGGCGCTTTATTCCATTACAATTCAGACACTAAGCGATAGCTCAGTGTAAAGACCCTTCCTTGAGCTGTATACATGGTTACCGATAGAAGGAAGGAAGCGCAATGGCAGTTACGAAATTTCGCGTAGTGTACAGGCAAGATTCGGGCGCCGTCCGCCTAGTTAACTGTCGTTGCACGAGTCCTACCTGGTTTCCGTCTCGAAATTGTTGAAACTAGATGTGTCATCAGAAGCGCGCAAAAAATCTTAATAGAACGACATATTACACTTAATTATACGCTAAGTAAATCACCCTCTAATCGAAGTTGAATAAATACATAATTTAATTGCAATGATCAATTTCAGTCTTTGCTTTCTGTGCCTTGAATGAATAATTATGCACACACATGTCTGGCATCTCTTTCATTCAGGAAATAACCTGCTCTTTTTCACTACTACAATCAGAATGCACGAACCTCTAACAACATTTCTATTATGAGTAAAACTACATAAAATATTGAATCAATAATTAAGCTGACTGTAATTAAGTGTTCAGTTAAGTTGCCTCAACTGGTTGGTTCCACATACAGTCAAACACGTTTATATACAACAATCGATGGGCCCATCTGTTTTGTGGATATAAAATTGTAATTTTTATTAATAATTTACAGAAAATCCGTTAGAGAAACCAATTTGGCTATGTGTGTAATCACACACATCACTTTCATTGTGCATCTATATGTCCACTGAATTGTCTACCTCTCTCCCTCCCCCCCCCCCCCCCCCCCCTCCCCACCCGTTTAAGATGGTGCATCGTTCTGTATTGTGGGCATTGTGGTTTGCGCTGGACATTTGAAAATACTTCGTGTGATATAGTTATCTGTGAGCGCTGCTGGGAGGATATGACGTCATGCCGGAACAGCACGGTGAGTTCGACATTTGCGCCTGATCCCAGTCTCGCCGCCCGCATCTCGTGGTCGTGCGGTAGCGTTGTCGCTTCTCACGCCCGGGTTCCCGGGTTCGATTCCCGGCGGGGTCAGGGATTTTCTCTGCCTCGTGATGGCTGGGTGTTGTGTGATGTCCTTAGGTAGGTTAGGTTTAAGTAGTTCTAAGTTCTAGGGGACTGGTGACCATAGATGTTAAGTCGCATAGTGCTCAGAGCCATTTGAACCATTTTGAACCCAGTCTCGCCACGCGGGTCCACAGCGCCCGCCCTGCGTCCCGTCAGTGCTGTGCCAAGTGGTCTCTGTGCTACTGCATTCGTAAACTGCGTGATGCGCATAACCAAAATCAGCCATCTCCGCTCTCTCCCACAACTTTGTCACAAAGTTCATGCGTGGGACCCTAAGTGAAAAATGAAGCTTCTCAGATCTCACTGTATTGATAAAAATAAATTGCAAGATATGTTGTTAATGAGACAGAAAACAATACGGAACAAAATTCAGTAGCTTTTTGCTGCTGCATAGTCTTACTTTCAAGCAGCTGCCCATACTTAATACCACTAAGTCGACAACAAAGGACATACACTCCCCGTATCCCTAACGGTCTTCTTATCGTGGCGAATTAGTGCACGATGTGTCCCAGCACTGTGGCAGGTTTCATCAATTCAGTAGCGGTAGACGAGCTGCTAACTGTGCACTTCTTCGTGAGCTCTGCCCAAAAGTCGTGCTACAAACTTTTGTACTTACACGTTTACCACACATGTTCAGTTGGTGACGGTAGCAATCAAATTATGACTCATTTGAGGCTTCTCTCAACTGCTTTCGTTCCTTCCACTGTTGAAAGACGTTCTGCCCGTCGTTTTCTGTGAGGAATCACAAAAAGCACGTCGTTTTTCCCTTACAGCGGAATAGTGAACATGTCTACAGCAAACTTCTTTTCCATAGCCACTGAATGATGGGACTTGCCACAGGGTAGTGACATAGTAAAAAGTAAGGTCGTGTGGTACTGTTGGCTGGCAGATCCTGAAGGACAGTGTAGCCACCTAATTAGACAGCTTTTTATATCGTAGCATAATGGTATCTTTCCTTCACGAAGTGTGAGATTTGTGTGTTCTAGTGTGTCTGGAAAGAACAGATCCCGAAAAAATATATAGTGGGCGGCCGCTGTGGCCAAGCGGTTATAGGCGCTTCAGTCCGGAATCACGCGTCTGCTACGGTCGCAGGTTCGAATCCTGCCTCGGGAATGGATGTGTGTGATGTCATTAGGTTGGTTAGGATTCAGTAGCTCTAAGTTCTAGGGGACTGATGGCCTCAGATGTTAAGTCCCATAGTGCTTAGAGCCATTTGAACCATTTTGAATATATATATATATATAGTGTGTGTGTGTGTGTGTGTGTGTGTGTGTGTGTGTGTGTGTGTGTGTGTGTGTGTGTGTGTGTTGTATGGGGGTGGTGGAAGTAAAAGGGTGAAACCCAATGTTGACACACAGCCTGCTCCCCTCGAACAGCACCAAGCGGTCCATTGACGGACGAATCACCATCTACAGTGTTAAATGTCTTCACATTGTGGAGATTTTGGAATTTAATCCAACATATTGGCTGCAAAGGCCGTTGATCATGAACTTTACGCCACCAAATTTCCTCTCCTTTGCTGTAAAGGCAAAGTAAAAGCAGCCAACAGGATGTGGCGTACCCAGACGGTTATCAATTCAAGGACTGGCCATGCCCGACGTTGCTCAATTCAGTGATCTGACGAGAACCTGTGTATTCAACGAGGCAAAGTCGTAGGCAGGACATAGTTAAAGATCAAGCGACAATAGCGCACTAACATGCCAACGACAAATGCAAGGTGGCCAACACAACGCTGACCAAGAAAATGTTTAAAAATATGACACGAAATAAATTACTCAAGCTAAATGATCCCCTCTTTATAGAAGACGCTGAAAATGGCCACCGTTGACGTGAATACAGCGCTATTCAATAACTACACAGGAAAACAGAAACACTTTTTCATTACTTTTTGTTGACGTTGTTTGGACGTTTAATCCATATGTGATGGATATTTTTTCCCAGCATTTAAGCCAGCCTCTGTGGCCGAGCAGTTCTAGGTGCTTCAGTCTGGAACCGCGCTGCTGCTACGGTCGCAGGCTCGAATCCTGCCTCGGGCATGGATGTTTGTGATGTCTTTAGGTTAGTTGGGTTTAAGTAGTTCTAAGTTTATGGGACTGATGATCTTAGATATTAAGTCCCATAGTGCTTAGTGCCATTTGAACCATTTTTTCATCACTTACCACTTTGTCACAATAGGACTTTGCCAACTAGAAAATTAGAAAAATACATATATTAGGCTCAAAAGTAATTTAACTTTTTAGTATGAGCAAATGTTCTGTTCAGTACAGGGTGTTCGGAAATTCCCGTTACAAGCTTCTAGTACTTGTAGAGGGGAGTAAGTACGTGTTATTTTGAATAGGAATCAATGTCCAGCTCAGATGGGTAAGACGTCTATATTGCTGAGGGAAGAGAAAAGTCTCAGAGTTGCGTGTCCCGGTATGCAATAGGGTAGACAGAATGATGTGTACTACGTCAGACGGGATCGTCTGCGGGGTTTAATTTACGAGACTCCTGAAGAGACAGAGGAAGATCTACTGGTACGAGTTCTGGCCGCTACACTAGAAATTGAAGACACAATAGGTGAGGTGGACAGTGTGTACCAGAACATGCTTCGTAGGTACAACGTCTGTAACAACGATGGTGGTCGCCACAGCGAGCCGCAGTCGTAATGCCTTACGCCTAATTCAATTCCTCAAGCAGAAGTGGATGAGTTAAACATCTGAGTTGAAACCGTCATAGAAAGGAAAGGGTAAGTATCCAGACATGGGTTCCTGTTCTAAATATTATGTGCTCACTTCACTCTACAAGTTCTAGAAGTTTGTAATGGGAATTTCGGTACTCTCTGTATATGCACGAAAACGCTTTATCGAATTGGAATAGTAAGGTGTCCACTGGCTAGTAGTTTCTCATATTCTCCCTTTTTCTTAAGCTATATAATATAGGGTGATTTTGCTAAATGGGAATAAACTGTAGGAAACAATAAGTCAGAGTATAAGGAGCAAAAAAGATCATATGGACATACGGCCGGAAATGCAGTCCAAGGGAGAGACACCCACTTGAAGATGGTGATAACAGATCTTTGACAGTGCAGATTTGAATGGGTGAAAGCACACGTGAGAACTCACCATGCTAGTGGGAAGGTTCCGCTTGTACCAGTGTTTAAAAAAAATGGTTCAAATGGCTCTGAGCACTGTGGGACTTAACATCTGAGGTCATCAGTCCCCTAGAACTTAGAAATACTTAAACCTAACTTAAGGACATCACACACATCCATGCCCGAGGCAGGATTCGAACCTGCGACCGTAGCAGTCACACGATCCCGGTCTGAAGCGCCTCGAACCGCTCGGCCACCACGGCCGGTCTAGTATTTTAACTCCACACTCAAGAAGGCAGAGGTCATGATGGCCGAGCGGTTCTAGGCGCTTCAGTCCGGAACCATGCTGTTGCTACGGTCGCAGGTTCGAATCCTGCCTTGCGCATGGATCTGTGTTAGTTAGGTTTAAATAGTTCTAAGTCTAGGGGACTGACGACCTCAGATGTTAAGTTCCATAGTGCTTAGAGCCATTTTTTTTTCAAGAGGGCAGTGAGCCGGAGCATCACGTAGTAGTACATTTCGGATCACAAAAGATACGTCTTACAGCAGGGGAGGCAGGTTTACTCGCAGGGAGTACATATGGGGTGACAATTACTGAAATGTATTAAATAAACGTAAATTAGTTACCAACTACGGCGTTGACACGCTTTATTAAACATGTAAAGATCACTGCAGATATTCGGATTTAGGTTACGACATGTTCGATACGTGCTATCTTTGGCGATGATGTGGCGCAGACGAACAGCAAAATTCTGCACGACCAGCTGAAGTGTCGGAACATCGATGTTGTCGATGAACTCCTGAACGTCTGTTTTCAGCTCGGCAATGGATTTAAGATTATTGCTGCACACCTAGTTTTTAATACAGCCCCACAAAAAGGAGTCGCTTGCGTTCAGATCTGGAGAATATGGCGGCCAATCGAGGCCCATGCCAGTAACCTCTGGGTACCCAAGAGCCAGAATGCGGTTCCCAAAGTGCTCGTCTAGGATATCAAACACTCTCCTGCTTCGATGTGATCGAACCCCGTCTTGCATCAACCACATGTTGTCGAAATCAGGGTTACTTTGGATAATGGGGATGAAATCATCTTCCAAAAACTTCACGTACCGTTCGGTAGTTACCATGCCATCAAGGAATGTCGCACCGATTATTCTGTGACTGGACATTGCAGACCACACAGTCACCCGTTGAGGGATGAAGAGACTTTTCAATTGCAACATGCGGATTCTCAGCCCCCCAAGTGTGAAAATGTTGCTTGTTGATAAACCCATCGAAATTAAAGTGGCCAACAGCAACAAACCAAGTGCGCGTGTGCATACTAATTCCTATCTCATGCCTGGCGGTCAACCGTGCAGACTGAACGTCCTACCGAAAACCGTTCAGAAGTTCTGACGATTTTATTTCATATAGTTCAATAATTGTCACCCAGTATATCCCTCGCCTGTGCGGCATTGTGGAAGAACCAGTCACGCTCCACGAGGCGGTCGTCAAAAATTCTCGCCTACACATTGAGGATGAGCTGGTGCCTATTGTTGCCAGAGTGATAGGAGGAACGAAATTAGTGTTCAACGTCCCGTCAGCAACGAGGTCATTAGAGACGGGGCACAAGCTCGGATTAGGGAAAAATGTGGAAGGAAATCGGTCGTGTACTTTCAGAAGAACCATCCCGGCACCTGCCTTAAGCGATTTAGGGAAATAACAGGGAACCTAAGTCTGGATGGCCGGAAGCGGATTTGAACCGTAATCCATCCGAATGCGAGTACAGTGTGTTAACCACTGCGCTACCTCGCTCGGTCGTTCGCTCCGGCCGTATCATGAGCACACTCTGTAGTCCGCAGATCTGTGTTATGGAGGTTGACGATTCTGTCCCTCGTGAAGGTAGCCTCGTCTGTGAATAGGCTGGATGACAGAAATCTCAATAGCATGATGGCCCGTGCGATGAACCAGCGACAAAATAGTCGCCGCAGAGGCAAGTTAGCACATAACAATAAGAGTTGCACGTATTGTGATACGGATAGTGGCAGTTGTGGAGGATATCCCACACGGTGCCTGGCTTACCTCACGATGGCGGGCCACCTGCTGATGTTGAACCGGAACCACTATCAACGATCCTTTCTGTCCACTTTCAAGTAGATGTAACTTCCTTCGAATGCATTTTGTCCGAATGACCTTTTTGCTTGTCTTCTCAGGGACCTTTTCCTGGAGTTTGTTCCCATTTATCGTCATCACATTACATGACTTTTCTAATGAATTACCTGTTGTACGTCTCGGTGAAGTAACCAACAGTAGTCTATCATCATACTGGTATTCCATCGGCTCTGAAATCACCTGTCCATCACTTTGAAATCTTGATGAAAGGCTTCACCTTGTTCCTCACGGATGTTACTCAAATTTTTAAGGATAGAATCCAGGCAATTGTTCAAAATGTGAATCTTGAGGCTCACCAAACGGCCTAATTTGAAATATGTTGCCTACAACACAAATATAATGTGCGTACATTTTGTTGCCTAAGAACTTCCTTGAATGACACACAGCCTATATTGTCACACTCGGTCAATTTTGACTCCAAGTTGGAAACGAACATCGTTCTTTTTGAATGAGAGGTCAAACCTCTAGCACAGATAATTTAAATATTCTCCATCTTCGGGGAAAGCTTTCGAAAACTGTTTCATTGGCTGGTTCAAATGGCTCTGAGCTAAATGGCTAAAATTTTGTTCAGTTATAACAATAAGAGCCGAATAAACTCTCATTTGGTCATCAGTAATCTGTAATATGTCGTCTTATTGAATGTAAACCCAGTTTACGGAACTGCCAGCTGTCGGATTCAAAAATCCCACCTATAGCGTGTCTTGCACAAATAGCGGGCGCCTAACTGTGATTGGTCGACGCCCAGAATTTAATGACAACTAAACTGCAGAGGTCATCAGTCCCCTAGAACTTAGAACTACTTAAACCTAACTAACCTAAGGACATCGCACACATCCATGCCCGAGGCAGGATTCGAACCTGCGACCGTAGCGGTCGCGCGGTTCCAGACTAAAGCTCCTAGAACCGCTCGGCCACACCGGCCGGCAAAACTGTTTCATTAAATCCATCTTAATGACTGAAGGTGGTAACAGATTTCTCTTCGCAACCTCGAGACTCTTGACTCAAAAGAAATAGAGCCAACAACTTGTCATAATAATTATGTTAAATACCAGTCAGTGAAGCCACTACTGCCAACATATCAGCATCGTATTGTTATTGGTGAAAATATTATAAACCTTATATGTTCCCACTTCATTGGGTTAGTTGTTTTTTCTCTGTACCTAACAGTCTGCCCACAAATACATCACATAATTTATTACCTAATGTTTTCCACATGGTCGTAACTCTGCTGGGAGTAGACTACACCTGTCAGTATGGACTTCCTGTTTTGTGGCTACGCTTGTGCACACTTCCACACCTGAAATGAATTTCATGGGAAATTAAACATTAATGGTTTGCTTGTTCCAAGTTACTTAGAGGTATTACCCAACCTAAAATCATACTACTCTAATAGTTATAATTATTAGTCGGAAAATGAAGTAAATTATAAAATAATATCGTTGATTACACAATCGTCAGTCATCAACAGAAAGATCTGCGCTTATACCAGTAACATCCTATATGTGACTAAATTCGATAAAAACTCATTTTTTTAACCTTGAGTGTAAATTATGAAAAATGGTGAGCGATTTTGTCAGTGTTGTCATCATCTCAAATTTCAGCACTCTAAGAACAACAAAAATGTCAGTTCGCCTGTGTTATCAAACTGTCTAGCAGCTCTGCCAAACGAATGGCAGCAATACCATTTTCTGTATAGTGCTGTAGCTGTTTCGGTGTAGGATTATTTGAGTACGCAGCTGCCCAACACGCAAAATCACTTGGAGAGCTAAGGCAACAGACCGCCTTCGGTCGTTGTCCCCTCTTCACCAAACACAACAAGAACTTATTCCAAGGTTGCATGAGCGGCCTATGCTGTAGCTCCATCTTGCTGAGATATCCATACAGTCCCTCCTCGTATATCACTCGAACCACGGATGGATTCAATACATATCAGGTTCCATCATCTTGAGACAGAAGGTTTACAGGTAGAGAGCTTAAAACTCTAAATTTCAATTCCTCGTGGAAATTGGACCACAGTAATTACCTCAATCTGTTTCGCTGAGAGTAATGAAGGAGGTGCACGAAAATCATTTTAAGGGACACTGACAAGATTAAGAGAATCTGTTGGAACATAAAACAAACGATACTTCACCAGGTAGGATTAATAGATAAAATACAAAAAAATCGCAACCACAACTTCCGGTCGCCACGTGCTCGCAGAGCGCCAGCGCGCCTTATCAGCCGACCGGAAATGAATTTTCCAGCAACACGGGCCTAGTATACTGGGGCCCGTGTTGCCCGGCAGCCTCGTCCAGCGGCTAAGTCCCGTTCAAGGTCACCCGCCTAGCATGCAACCAAGAGAGGCACAGCCACCAAAACAAAAAGTGAATAGTTTTTTAAATAAAAAAAGGAGGGAGATAAGGAATAGAGGTAATGAAAAGAGGGAAGACACTTTATTGTCTATAATAAATCATACAATCACCATTGATCTTTATTTTACAATTGCCATTGCCGACTTTAGCCCATACAAACAGGTACTCGTCAGCATTCAACTTCTTCTTCCTTCTTGTAGTCAAAACAAATGGCATGCTTGGAACAACAGTACCACATGGCTGTTTAGCCAAGATTCCTGTAGTCTCAGCAATACTCCATGTCTTCCAAGCCAAAATGTTAGCATCTGGAAATGCTTCAAGGCCACCATAATCTGCTTGATTGCCCCATACAACGGCAAGTGTGAGCTAAGTACTACCTACAAACAATGCTTGTACATCACAGGTAAAGTTCAGATGGAGCCCACGAAAAACATTTGGACCTCCAATCAATTGCTGTTTATTAAACTGGCCAGCCAAGTCAATATCAATCGCTTTCAAACTGCGATACACGGGTACGCTGCTCCGCCAGCGACGACGCCATGCACGTAGCTGAGGCATTGCTGTGGCACGTTAACACAAGTGAAGAGCAGGGTATTTCGTCACAGGTTCGTTTAGTAAGCGCGAGAGCGTCACTGAGATTGTGAAGAAAATGACTCGGTAGCGTAACGAAATTAAGCCATAACATGCTGAGTTATTTAGTCATTCCATGAACTGAGCCATAAGTGAAGGAAACGGTTCCAGAGATATACTTTGTGTAATTTTGACCGTGAATTTCGATTATCTAAACTCAAAAGAACCTGGTTGACTTCCAAACTTAACGAAAGTAGTCACGTTGGAGTTTGCAACAAACACATAAAGAAACTGAAAATAAATTCGTAAGTTGCTAAATGGCTAAAATTTTGTTCAGTTATAACAGTAAGAGCTCTCATTTGGTCATCAGTAAGTTGTAATATGTCGTCTTATTGAATGCAAACCCAGTTTACAGAACTGACAGCTGTCGGATTCAAAAATCCCACCTATAGCGTGTCACAACTTAAGCGGAACGCCACATAACACAACAAAATACTTTAATGCGTATGATAAAACACTGCACTATTTCATAAAAGCACATCCCTCCAAAAGATACATAGAACCACACCCAATAGTAGCTACAATAACAATAAAGGAGAAAGATAAAAGGTAGCAAATGTTAATGAGTACAGTTAATGACTGAACCGACAACGTTAGCACAAACTGCAAACACACTTCACTGAAATCAGATTTGATTTTAAGGATAGCAAATAGTACGCAAAGTTCTTTACAAAAGTAAAAGAAAATATAATAGAAATAATGCTTTGTGATTTAAGCGTTTTGCGTTGCAGCTAACATTTATAGCCGATGCGCTCTGACGTCATTGGCAGCTTGCTGGTGCCAGCGGCGTAATTAATGCGGCTTTATCAGTCATGAAATTGCCATAGAAACATCCTCTTGCTTACCAAATGATTCTCCTGGCAATAATATTATCATTCGTATTAGACGTAGTAGTTGTGTTCATCCAAAGTCGAATGTACTCGTCAGTGACGTATCTTACATTCACGGCTCCTTTATCAACGTGCCGTACACAGTTTCAAAGCATTATAAGACCAACTTTGGCTCACTCCATCGCGAAGTCGCAGTCTTTCTACTTTTTGCAGGAGTGCCACGATCGCGAATTCGCCGTCCTGGCGAAAAGCAATACCACACATAACAACGTTTAAAACACTATACGGCGAAAGTTAATGGTTTAACGCGCGCGACAGCTCGTTAGATTGCGCTCAGGGTAATAACTTTATAGTGCGTTAGTTTATGCGGCTCAGTTATATGCAAACCGTTCATTTCTCAAGACTACAATCATCGTCCATTCGCGAAAGCATTGTCACTGCAGTTCATAGCACTCAGTGAAGCTCACAGTATTCACAGTCAAATATTTCGTTTCATAATGTCCACACCGAAATTTAGCTTATACAGTGACCGAAAAAGTAAGCACGCGCCCGTAAATTTTCATGTGCTTTTGTCTAGCGCGATTACACAACACCGGCGCGTGCGTCACGACGCTGCACATTCACTCAGTGTCACTCTTCGACTGCCGACTATCGATATCGCTCTCGCACCACACTTCATACAACAGTGCTGCCTATTACATTTGGTTTCGCACAGCGTATTTCACAAAAGCATTACAGAGAAGATCAAACGTACATTGACACTTTTGCGTACTCACGCGGTAAGTGCCATCACCCGATTTCCTAGTAAATTCGCTCAATGGAAGAGGAGTCAAAAAAAGTGCATACGTGTCTCGGCTTATCCGTAGATACTCGACAGTTTTTGAAAAAAACAACGGTCGAAGTTTTTGAGGTACTTTATATGGCTTTTACAGCGCGATATCTTCAGACGGAATGATGGTAGTGTGGTAAGTGTGGCGGCTTCTCAATTTTGCGCTCCGTGTTCGAAACACAATTATTCTTTTTATTTATTTTATTTCTATTGTTTACATTTATCTACCTAAGTCCGTTGAAAGTTACTACACGAATGTTTGTTATCAAGTTAGGGAATACAAGAGCGTTATGTTAATTGTAAAATTACAACTGGATTTCACAATAATTATCTCATATTTATTATATAATATCTGCGTGTGTGGTATGTTCAGGGGTTACGATCTTCTTAAATTCCCATTTTCTAATGCATTCTCGTACCAATTAATTCTTATATTTTACTCACATGTTTATTCTTGAGGAAGAATTGGTGCATTCCCTTCGACGATACCAAGTGGCTACAACGCTAACCACTTTTCTTTTTCCTTCTATACTTCTTCCGCTTCAGCCACTGGCCCCTAACACACATGCTACCCCCAAAACCTATCTTACCTACATTCAAAAACAATATCTAATGCCACTGCCACTTTCACCCTTAAGGCTAAACAGGACGGATTTTTGCTACCACTGCAGTCTCCGCCTACGAACGAAAACGACTCACCTTCGATCGCCCACCATTTCGTCTGAGGACATTGCGCGGTAAAAGGGATAGAAAGTACCTCGAAAACTTTGACTGCTGTTTTTTTTGTGTTCTTTTCAAAACCGGTCGAGTATTTACGGATAAGCGGAGACACGCGTTTGCTTATTTTGACCCATCTTCCACAGAACGAAGTTTATGGGAAATTGGGTTATGGCATTTGCAATGTTCTTGTTAGTTAAGAGATTCATGCAGCAATATTAACAAAGCAAAGAGCAGTTACATTTCATACTATAGAACAAAACAACAAATATTTTAAAACATCTAAGATATGTGCACAGAGTGAATGAAGCAGAAGAAAAGAAAGAGGAAAAAGAAAAATAGTTTTCTCTCATAATCAGAAATATCTTCACAAGATGCTCATCGAACTCCAGTGGCACAAGTTACAAATGAGGCGTTGTGTATAACGGGGAAGTTTACCGTAAAAATCCCAAGAACCAATATTCATAGAAGAGTCTGAGATGGTACAAAAACATTTAGGAGCAGTGGATTTAAGACACCTACTAAGAGAGTGTAGCTCTCACTTTCGTCATGACGATGGGGACGCGCAGTGGCATGAACTCCACGAGTTACTGAAAGTCCTGGGAAAGCGTTCTGGTACATAATCGCCAAACCACCGCCCATAACTTAGGGAAATTGGTCGGAGCTGAAATGAAAACGCGTTCATCTCGCATAGCGAGGTTCAAATGGCTCTGAGCACTATGGGACTTAACATCTATGGTCATCAGTCCCCTAGAACTTAGAACTACTTAAACCTAACCAACCTAAGGACATCACACAACACCCAGCCATCACGAGGCAGAGAAAATGCCTGACCCCGCCGGGAATCGAACCCGGGAACCCGGGCGTGGGAAGCGAGAACGCTACCGCACGACCACGAGATGCGGGCACGCATAGCGAGGAAGTGGCATGGCTTCTTCCCAGTCTTTGTTATATAGTACCGACTGCCAAGTGACTAGCTGCACTATGGCTCGTCTATCCACCGTGATATCCACGTAGATAGATGGCGACTCCTCGCCACTACACGTTGTTTCGTGTTGAGGCGGCGAGCAGCTCTCTTGACACTTTGGCATATGATAGCCTGAGCACATGCTTAAAATGATGGAGGTCCCATGCATCGTTGTTCCATAGTGTGACCAAGGTGAATTTCTCTTGTATGTCGCATCCAGACATCCCGATCACATGATGCGCCGTTGTCACAGGGGCGCAGTTTCATCATCGCTGAAGCTATCACTAATTCAATTACTCAGGCGACTATACATCAATTTCCCAGCCCTCTGCTCTCTCTCTCTCTCTCTCTCTCTCTCTCTCTCTCTCTCTCTCTCTCTCTCTCTCTCTCTCTCTCTCTCTCTCTCTCTCTATGTATGTATGTGAATGTGTGTGTGTGGGGGGGGGGGGGGCGGTGGCAAGATAGTACAGTTCTCGATAGCTATGCGCAAGCACGCCTATCTACAGTTGCCGTGAATCGGTTGTATCCATCCTAACTGATGCGAGTTGTAATGGATGGCTCTCTGAAGGCCAAGTTTGGTATCAGTAGCCACTTGGACGAGGGCTTGGGAACTTTGGTGAGAAAAACGTTCCCACGCATGTACAATTAAACGGTGGGATTCTGGGGGTCATTCAGTTCCGTGAAACGCTTTGTTTCTGTTTTGACAAGTGTCTAAGAGAGATGCTGACAATATAGCTCCACATTTGGTCACATGATGTACTAACTGCTTGCAAGCGCACACACACACACACACACACACACACACACACACACACACACACACACACACACACAAAAACGTGTAACTCATTCTGAAAGACACTAAAAGGGTTTGGGAACTTTGGAGAGAAAAGCTTTCCCACGCACGTACAATTAAACGGGGGGATTCTGGGGGCCATTCAGTTCCGTGAACTGCATATTTCCGACCTTGAACTCTGTCCTTACGCTGCGACGAGTTTGATCAAAACGATCAGTCTCAGTGTCAGTGAAACAGTAGAGTACGACCAACTCACTCTTTGCATATCATAGAAATACGTATTGTACGTGGTCCTGTCTTAAAGTGAAATCACTGAAAATTCTGTGGATTGGCCAACCTAGACCATAATCTTATAGAAAGGAAGTTTTAGTGTCTTTCAGAGTGACTGAGTTACACGGTTTCAGGTTAGTAGTCAACTCCATATGTCTATGGTATTTAAATTTCTTCTGTAGCGGCATCTGCACTTAATTCTGAAGAACAGACATATTCAATGATTCTTAACCACTTCTTTAGAGAGTTGTTTTATGTTTATTTTAAGTTTTTTTAATTTCTGCTATTCATGTACACTCGTCCTTAAGAATTTTAGGACGGACTGCGATGTCGGGTACCCAGAAATATCTACACAATTCAATACAGATTATATGAACGTTTTCGCCCAGCTATTTCTGCGACTTCAACGTTTATGGGAAGGTTATCATGATTTATTTATTGCGTATGACTGGTTAAAGGTGTAACTAATAATGCAAAATACTTCAAGGCTTGTTAGAATGCTTTCCTCAAGGTAGTGTTATAGGCCCTCCATTGTTCGTTATATAGATAAACGATTTAGAAAACAATCTGGGTAGCTGTCTTAGAGTGTTTGCAGGTGATACTGTTGTTTATGGTCTAGTAAAGTCATGAGAAGATCAAAACAAATTCCAAAACGTTTTAGAAAAATTATCTGTATGGTGCGAAAATTAGCAGTTGACGCTAAAAAATGAGAATGTGAAGTCATCCCCATGAGTGCTAAAAGGAATCCGTTAAATTCGGTCAGACGATAAATCAGTAAAATCTAAAGGCCGTAAATTCAACTAAATATCTAGGAATTACAATTACGGACAACTTTAATTGGAAAGAACACACAGAAAATGTTGTGGGGAAGGCAAACCAATTGCTGCATTTTATGACAGATCATTCAGAAAATGTAACAGATCTGATAAAGAGACTGACTTCACTACGCTTGCCCGTCCTCTTTTGAAGTACGGCTGCGCGATGTGGGTTCGTCACCAGATATAATTAACGGAGTATATAGAGAAAGTTCAGAGAAGGGCAGCACGTTTTGTGTTATCAAGAAATAGCGGAGAGAGTGTCACGGACATGATACAGGATTTGGGGTGGCCATCATTAAAGCAAAGGCGTTTTTCGTTGCGGCGGTATATTCTCACAATTTCAATCACTATCTTTCTTCTCCGAATGCGGAAATATTTTGTTGACGCCCACCTACCTAGGGAAAAATAATCATTATAATAAAATAAGGGAAATCAGAGCTCGCACACTAAGATATAGGTGTTCGTTTTTTTCCCGCGCTGTTCGAGAGTGAAATAACGGGGAATTATTGTGAATGTGGTTCGACGAACCCTCTGCCAGGCACTAAAGTGTGATTTCCAGAATATGGGCTCTGAGCACTATGGGACTTAACATCTGATGTCATCAGTCCCCTAGAACTTAGAACTACTTCAACCTAATTAACCTAAGGACATCACACACATCCATGCCCGAGGCAGGATTCGAACCTGCGACCGTATCGGTCGCGCGGTTCTGGACTGAAGTGCCTAGAACCGTTCGGCCACAACGGCCAGCCACTTCCAGAACAGACATGTAGATGTAGATGTAGAAGCTTGTAACATGTTTGTATATTCATATTGTATCACAAGTAAAGGAAGAAATGAGGCTCGCTAACTTTATCTTATTAGACCTCTTATGGTACTCTAATCGCGTCTTTTGTGGGTAAACAGGTGAAGTGACAGAGTTGTAACCTAGTTCAAGGTCAGTTGTATGGCTGGTGCTAATATTATTTTTTCCAGCATTTGGTTTTAACTTTACATCAGGCAGTGCTACTTATTGCGCCATGGTTCAGTTTAATAAGTAGCCTGCTATGTGCTCTGCAATTACTGGAAAAGACGACTCCTCGGACGGAAGGCGGCGAGCACACACCAGCTACGGTACGCCCACACCTAGTAAAACACTGTATCATTCAAATCAAATTTTGGGCAAAGACTGGCCTTTTTTTATTGCTACTGTGCTCAATGTCAAAGAAGACAACCGGCGTCAATCGATGCCTGCAGTAGATTTGTAGTGATACTTCAGTAGACATTAGCACTGGTCTTCATTATGACATGTTCATTCGAGAGGCACCGCACGGGGTAGCCGCGAAGTCTCGGGCGTCTTGCACGGCTCTCCTCGTCGGATGTTCCAGTCCTCCCTCGGATGTGGGTGTGTGGGTCGTCCTTAGCGTAAGTTAGTTTAAGTTACGTTAAATAGTGTGTAAGCTTAGGGACCGATGACCTCAGCAGTTTGGTCCCATAAGACATTACCGCAAACTTCTAATTTTCATTCGAGAGGCCATTTCATAGGAAACTGCATATTGTTGTTGTTGTTGTTGCTGTTGTTGTTTTGGTCATCAGTCAGAAGACTAGTTTAGTGCAGGTCTACGCGTTAGTCCATCCTCTACAAATTGCTTCATCTCTGCAACCTTTTTATGCATTTGAACCTTCTAACTGTGCTCAAGGCTAGGTCTGGCACTACAGTTTTTACTCCTCACACCCACCTCCGTTGTCGAACTGACGACTCCTTGTTGCCTCAGGATGTGTCCTATCAACAGATAATATCGTATAGTCAGATTGTGACATAAATTTCTTATTTCCTCAGATCGGGTCAGTATCTCCTGATTAGTTATTCTATCTGCCCATCTAATCTCAAGCATTCTTTTGTAGTACCATATTTAAAAAGCTTTTATTCCCTTCTTGTATGAAATGTTCACCGTCGTCGTTTCACGTTAGTGCAGGGCTACAAACCAAACAACTTCCTTTCCGAAAAACTTTCTAGAATTTATATTTGGACTTAACAAACTTTTTGTTTCTCTTGCTGTTGCCAGTCCGTATTTTATACCCCCTTCTACTTAAGATATAAACAGTTTTTTTCTGCCCAAATAGAAAAAAATCATCTACTACTTGTAGTGTCTCATTTCCTAATATAACTCCCTCAGCATCACCTGATTTATTTCGACTACATTCCATGACCTTTATTTTACTTTTTTGATATTCATATCGCAATATCTTTTCAGTACCCTATCCAATCCGTTCAACTGATCATAAATTCTTAACCATTTCTGACAGACGTATACCATCGAAAAACCTTAGTTTTTTTCCTCCTTGAACTTTAATTCGATTTCTAGATTCCTCCTTGTTTTCGTTTAGTGCTTGCTCAATGTACAGATTAAATAAAATCGGGACAAGCTACAATCTTGTATCGCTCCCTTCTCAGCCACTACTTCTCCTTCATTCCGTGGACCCTCATGACTGCATCTGGTTTCTGTACAGGTTGTATGGAACCTTTCACTCCCTGTATTTCATCCCTGCTATTTTCAAAATTTCAAGAGCTATTATAGCCAACATTGTCAAAAGCTTCATCTAAATCTACAAATTCTATAACTGTAGGTTTTTCTTTTGTTCAATCTGTCTTTTAAGATTAGTCGTAGATTAGTATTGCCTCCCATGTTCTTACATTTCTCGACAACCCGAAATGATCCACCCCGAGATAGGCAACTACCAGTTTTTCCACTATTCTTAAATAATTTGTGTAATTGTTTTCTAATTATTAGTAATTCAACTTATAGTTAGATAATATTCATACTTTTCAGCACCTACCTTCTTCAGAGCTGGAATTATTACATTTTTGTTGAAGTCTGAAGGCGTTTCACATGTATGGTATATTATGCACAGTTCGTGGTAAAGTTTTGCCATGAGTGACTGTCCCAAGAATCTTACTGATCCTGAGGTAATATCGTCTAAGTAGGGGCTTTGTTTCCACTAAGGTATGTCAGTGCTCTGTCGAATTCTTCTCGCCGTTTCGTGTCTCCCAACTCATGTTCATTTACTTCCTCTTCCTTTGTCTAGAATATTATAACAGGTAATATTGCATACTTTTAGCTTTCTTTCCTTTCCTTAACACTGCCTTGCTATCCAAGTTCTTGATGTTCATACAGTTACTTTTCTTTTCCGTAAAGGCCTCCTTAGTTTTCCTATAGATGGCATCTCTCTTTCCCTTAGTCATTCGTCCTTCTACAGCATTGATTCCGTCCTCTAGCCATACCTGATTAGTCATTTTGTTCTTTCTGACAATCCCATTTTTTAGACATCTGTATCCCCCTCTTACCTGTTAATTTGTTAATTTAACATCGTACACCACACACCATCGGTAAGTATGTAAATTCTCTGTGATATTTAGAAGGTTACCAGAGTGCATAAGTGTTGTTGGTGTTTAGTGTTGTTGCCAGGCCAGGTGGGGAACTCAAGGGACGTGAACAGCGTCAGATTTTGAGTGTGAAGGACACGGAGACGACGAGCACTGATGTGTGAGCGCGTTATAAGCACCTTACAGAATTGAAAAGTGGCCTCATTGCGGGTCTCCATTTGGATGGGTGGTTCAATCGTGCAAATCCAAATTTATGGGGCATGTGTTGGTGACAGTGGCCCTACGTTGGACTGCATGGGGACATGAGCGCAGACATACTCGACGTCCAAGTTCCGGTCGCCCACGTCCGACCACCACAACGGAGAGTCGCCGCATTGTGGACCAAACACATCGTGACTCCTTCGCGTGAGCTCTGCCAACAGAGAACAAGTAATGGTCTCCCTGCAACTTTGTCATCCCACACCATTGGTCGGAGACTAGCGCCAGCCCAAGTAGGACATTACCCTCCTAGGCGTAGGTCGACGTTAACTCTCTGTGTGATGTAGAGAAACTCCCGCGGCCAGAAATGTCTCTAATCTGTCCCCGATAGAACCCATGCGGGACCAGCTCGGACGTCAAATCCGTCCCAGCGCTAGAGTCTGAGATATCAGGGTCCATTTACAATGGCTGTGAGCCAGCTTGTTTTAGGAGAGGATACAAGGGCTTAATGACAAGCGGCCCAAACGAATTCGAGCGTGAATCCAGGCCAAAGGGAGTGCAAAGTCATACTGATAAGTGGCCTTGTAGTGTCAAGTTCTTCGTAAATTTGACTCGATATTGTAATCAGTGGTATAACATCACATACTCTCTCTATCCCTGAATTTTCATTTCGTTTCCTCCTCCCCTTCTAGGCGCTTCACTTTTCTTGTCATGCAGTGTATTTCTACTGGATCTTCTCCTTTTACGTATTTGATCCTCTGTTGCCCTCACTATTTCATCTGCGTGTGTCTCCTTGTTCTACGCGAGAACTACAGTGGTGGCAGCAGAATTGTGGCTCAGTCTTCCTCGAATACCTGTTCTGTAAGTTTACTCATCAATTTTCCCCTGTTACAACGCCACCCCTCTTCCAAATGTTTCAACGCACCGAGTTTCACGCATCCTATACTGACTTCAGAAGCAAGAACAATAGCCTGGAACTGTTCCCATTACCAAATTGTATGTGATTTCTTTTAGATATACACTGTACTTTCCTAGAACCTTTTCACCAAGTTTAACTCTAGCACTGTGCGGCTGGTCCCGGCGGAGGTTCGAGTCCTCCCACGGACATGGGTGTGTGTGTTTGTCCTTACGATAATTTAGGTTAAGTAGTGTCTAAGCTTAGGGACAGTTAAGTCCCATAAGATTTCACACACACGTTTAACTCTAGCATTCACCTTCCTGAAGACAGAATTTACGTGTTAGTGCCTTGCCCTATCACTTCTTAACATTATTCGTCAACATTCATACGGCGTGACTGGCTTCGTTTCATACCATTATACTATAGTAGGTTTTGCGGTCTTTTAGCAATTTACTTGATAAATATTTATCTAGACACTTGTTTCCCTGTCCTTCGGCTTTCGTAAAGTTGTTGTATGTTTGTAGTAAATGTTCTTACGTCATCTGTTACGCAGGTTGTTAGTGATTATCACTTCGACAAAATGCAGAAGTTCTCTTGGTTTGCCGGCCGATGTGGCCGAGAGGTTCTAGGCGCTTCAATCTGGAACCGCGCGACCGCTACGGTCGCAGGTTCGAATCCTTCCTCGGGCATGGATGTGTGTGATGCCCTTAGGTTAGTTAGGTTTAAGTAGTTCTAAGTTCTACGGGACTGATGACCTCCGATGTTAAGTCCCATAGCGTTCAGAGCCATTTGAACCATTTTCTCTTGGTTTTTGGAGTACCTTTTAGTCTTTGGTGATTATCATCCTCGTAATAACAATACATTCGCTAATTCCTCTGTCACTGACGCCAGTCTCGAAATGATCAGGCTTTTTATAACCAGGACCCAAAAATCTTTCTTACTGGTGTGGACTGTCGAAATAAGTGATTTTCAATGTATGCAGTATTACTTCGCAAGACTGTTCTCACCGCCGATGAAGTATGTGTAGTTTTCTCAATCGATACTACGCAGGTCAACACATATTATTACCCTAAGTTCGGCGTATTTCGGAGCTGTCGAGTGTAGGCTACGCTTGAATGTTTCTACGTCCGTTGTGTGTGACTCTGGTGGTCTGTAGAAATATATAATGCCGGTGTTACAAGAAAGAACTTGCTGTGCTATCATGCATCGAAGTTGGTAAGACCAGTTTCGAGAAGTAAAACTTTGGATGGGATTTATACTCACTAGAGTTGCGCGAGATTTCTCAAGGTCACTGGTGTAAATGCTGTCTCTGAATCCCTACTTTCCCAGTCCTACGATTACGCTAGAGAACCCTATTCTAATGCTAGAAACATCATTATTCCATGCCAGAAACATCCTTACTACATTTAGTTTCTCATAGATTTTACGCAGTCCAAAAAAGAGAAGCACATTTTTAACGTTGTCACACTGGCACAGGTTTGTTTGCGGAGTGTGCTGAAAGTGCTCCACGGTGCAAAGAAAGGAATAGCAGAATCACGAGTAAAAGAGGCGAGTGGCGGTGCAGTCGGGGCCAGCCGACATTATTATTTTACGACGAACAGTAAAACACAAACGGAGCGCGCTTGTGCAGCACGTTTGCTCAGCAGCCATCATTCTGACGATTTCATAAGCGTCGGAATGACAAAGGCTGCGTGCTCCTTTGTTCAGTCACAAACAATGATCGCATGGTTTATATGGGTTTTACATTGAACTGACAAAACTGCGAATGGACTTCAAAAGGTAAGCTACACATTATTACGGCAGTCCAAGTAACTTTTAATGAACGCTTCACTTCACTTCAAAGTGACACAAATATACGATACTATTTTACGACAGTCGCCAAGAGCCTGTAAATAATTATCGGAACGTTCTACTAATCGTTCAGTTCATTGACGGTAGAAGCCTGCTCATGTGGTAACTGAATCTTTCAAGGAAAGCTGTGTGAATGTCATCGTTGTAAAATATATTTTCCCAGATATCCGCCCTTTATTGCCTAGAAATTATTGTCTCTGGTTGATGTCGAAGGCGCTCCTTCCCGGTCAGCATCGCACATGGCTGGGAGGCCTCGGTCAAATTGTTGGCACTATTTCACTACGAATGGACACGACATTGTATTTGGTCCATATACCGCATCAATTTCACGGTGAATCTGTGTGCAATTTATAAGTTTTTCCCCACAAGAATCCTACTGTGCCATGTATTTCAGTTTCGGAGTACATGTCCAGTTGCCATATCATTTCACTCGCACACTATGATCCACCTGTTATCCGTACTGCCGCAGCAGAACTGACTCTACAGAAAACCCAGAAAATGTACTCTCTTCTGAAAATGTGACATGCATTAAGACATCTGTAACGCATTCACAGGAATCCCTACGTCATACGAAATGAGTATACAAAATGTCAAGTAGCGAGCAAAGAGACTGTGCCATTCCCGGCACTCAGTACATACGTTGCAGATTGTTCTTCCCTGTCCTCCATGTTCTAAGGGAACAAATGCCTGACACATTGCATCAGCTTCATGGAGACGAGTATCACCTTCTGGGTGTGAATATAACGCTAGACTTTGCTGTGATTTTTAACAGAATGGAGATGTATAACTAACAGATAGCAAACCTCGACATCTGTGTGTAACAGGACGATTCCATGGAAGCAGTAACGTCATTGTAAACAATGATGGAATGTTAAGTCTTCCATTGCTACTCCCTATTATACATTTTGAGTATAAAACATGAATGTAGCACCACTGGGCTAATAAGAACACATGAAGGTGTTGACCCGTGTAGAAATACACCTTCCAGGCATTCAGGACTGTGAAAAGGTTATAAACTATGCTCTGTCGCCCTACAGTTTTAATGATTTGTTCGTAAAGTACATGGAAATCTATGTTAATCATCTGTTTCCATAGCTGTGCTGCATTATAGACATGCCTCTGGCATGGGGTACACTATAAAAATGTACCATTGGTTAATACTATATGAATTTATCCTAGCTCCCTCTAGTATCATGCAGGTTATCCCTGACGTCTTTATAAACGTCATATCATGTTGTAAATCCTTCTAGTCAGTGTTTTCCATATATTCCTTTCCTCGTCGATCCTGCGGAGAACCTACTCATTTCTTAACTAATCAGTTTACCTAATTTTCAACGCTATTCGGGAGCACCATACCTGAAATTCTTCGATTCTCTTCTGTTCGGGTTTTCCCACAGCCCATGTTTCACTACCATACAATGCTGTGTTCCAAACGCACATTCTCAGAAACTTCGTGAAATTAAGGCCTATGTTTGATACCAGCAGAATTCTCTTGGCCAGGTATGCTCTTTTTGCTAGTGGTAGCCAACTTTTTGTGTCTACCTTACTCCGTTCGTCATGGGTTATTTTGCTGCCCAGTTAGCAGAATTCCTTAGCTTCACCTGCTTCGTGATTCCAAAATGGTTCAATTGGCTCTGGACACTATGGGACTTAACATCTTAGGTCATCAATCTCCTAGAACTTAGAACAACTAAAACCTAACTAACCTAAGGACATCACACACATCCATGCTCGAGGCAGGATTCGAACCTGCGACCGTAGCGGTCATGCGGTTCAAGACTGTAGGGCCTAGAACCGCTCGGTCGCCCAGGCCGGCCACGGTTAAGAAAAACATAATTTTATGCCCAGCAGCGCACTATTGTCAGGACATTTAAGCCTGTGCTACACACCTCTGTATCTTCCGCTAACTAGGGTTTAGAAATGTGAGAATGACACACCAATGCGAATCCAATTAAAGCATATCAGAAAGAGTTAATGTGCACACCCCACTAACCTAGTAAAGACTTGAGACATAATAATAATTCCAGCATCAAGTGTTTCATCGGTAATGAATGTAATGGGCTGTGAGAATGCAAAAATGAGCGTCATAAACTCGAGGTGCTATATGAGTTATCGAGGAGGGGTGTTGTGCTGTAAAAATTGTAGTGGATATAATGAATTTTCAGGTGCTATCTGTCTCAGTGCACATTGCCAGGCATCTAGCGCTATTTCATGTTCTAAATTGTAATTAAATTGAAACACAGTACATCAATTTTCTGTAGCGAGACTCATAATACGGAAACATGTCAACTCTCAATTTGACCACAATGTTTGCCTCACAATATTATACAGAACTGTTACAACACTCTCGTGACCGTTTGACTCTATGGGGAGCAGATTCTTGTATATTTTACACTTTTGTACGTACTTTAAGTTTGTGATCTAGTGGCCTGGTATCGGAAATGAGAGGGGTGATGGACAAAATGGGGAGCCGGCCGGAGTGGCCGAGCGGTTCTAGGCGCTACAGTCTGGAACCGCGTGACCGCTACGGTCGCAGGTTCGAATCCTGCCTCGGGCAGGGATGTGTTTGATGTCCTTAGGTTAGTTAGGTTTAAGTAGTTCGAAGTTCTAGGGGACTGATGACCTCAGCTGCTAAGTCCCATAGTGCTCAGAGCCATTTGAATCATTTGAACAAAATGTGTAAGCTGAATATTACCTAACATCAGACTAATGCAATGAGTGTACTATGGTACTATCAGGGAAGCACCAGCGTGATTATGCACGCCAGTCTGTTCGAATCTGTGAGACCTTGTTTAAGAGCATTTAACACTGACATCATGATTCCTTACAGCCTACGCTATATAGCCTATACGTGGAAGAGGCCTGGAGACACTGGAAGGTTTCAGGTAGATTATATAATGGTAAGACAGAGATTTAGGAACCAGTTTTAAATTGTGAGACATTTCCAAGGGCAGATGTGGACTCTGACCACAATCTGTTGGTCATGAACTGTAGATTAAAACTGAAGAAACTGCAAAAAGGTAAGAATTTAAGGAGACAGGACCTGGATAATCTGAAAGAACCACAGATTGTAGAGTGTTTCGGAGAGAGCATTAGGGAACGATTGACAAATACAGGGGAAAGAAATACAGTAGAAGAAGAATGAGTAGCTTTGAGAGATGAAGTAGTGAAGGCAGCAGAGGATCAAGTCAGTGAATAGACGAGGGCTATTAGAAATCCTTGGCTAACAGAAGAGATATTGTATTTTATTGATTACAGGAGAAAATATAAAAATGCAGTAAATGAAGCAGGCAAAAATGAATAGAAACGTCTCAAAAATGAGATCGACAGTAAGTGCAAAATGGCTAAGCAGGGATGGCTAGAGGACAAACTCCCTACAGCTCATAGTGGTACTAGGCTATCAGAGTAATATTAAGCAATGCTATGTAGTGTAAGTGCGTGATTGCGTGCGTGCGTGTGTGCAGATAGGAGATGTGGATCACATGAAAGTACATTGGCAGTTCCACTGCAGATAAATGTAAAAGATAGTTTTACTTTTGGGGCAACCTAGGACTATTATTGTATTTGTTTATGCTCCTCCATATTGCAGTTTTTATGTTCCTAGAGTAAAAAATCCATTTTTGGGTCATAAATCATGAAACTGGGTATTTTGAATTTCGTGCCATTTTGAACTTGGGACAAGTTTCAAAATGTATGAAATGTATTCGTATTTGCCAATCCTGCCAACCATCAACTGTGTAATGGAATGACGACAGTGAAAATTTGCGCTGGACAACGCTCTAACCCAGATTTCCCGCTTATCGCGAGCGGTCACCTTACTATTAGGCTATCCGAGCACGTTTCACGGCCGAACCTAAACTCCCATATGTGTCTTCAACCTGCGCTCGTACATCCGTTATGTATACTGTATTCCCGTGCAAGGGAGACAATTTAATTGAAAGTCACTTGTCCAGTATTGGCAAATAAATACGGTATTGCAGTGCCTGTGTTGCAGCAATGTGCGATGCAATGTTTCTTTAAACGTGCATGCATGTCTGAAAGAAACGTGCTCGGCTAGCCTATTAGCTGGCAATAAGCGGAAACCCGGGTTCGAGTCCCAGTTTGGCACTAATTTTCACTGTCGTCATTCCATTATACAACTGATAGTCGCCCATATTCGCAACTGCACACACACATTTCATGTATTTGACAACGGCTGTAGTCGCCGCACTGCCTATTCCTCCGGACATGCATACATGTCCGAAGGAACACTGCATCGTGTTTCTGAGCAACACACTGCAATTTCGCAAGCTTCAAAAGGCAGGTCTGCTACATATAAATGTATAAAGGACGTCAGCTGTATGCTTATACGTGCAGATACGTGATGTGATTGAATACATGAAGTTCTTGTTTCATTACATACAAAAACATGGGTGCCCTCTTCCGTTATCTCAAAGGGAAGGAGGGCGGGGGGGGGGGGGGGGGCACTTTCGCTAAGATGAATGTTGCATATGGTGAATAGAGTATGAATGCCGGATGGTTAGTAGGTCTGGACGCAGTTGGAGAGGTGTGGGAGCACACGACTGCATCATGACCGACTATTCGCCTTGTTTGATAATGACACCATAATTCTACAGTCTTGGTCGCCATCTCGGATCTGGTACCGAGCAAAGTGGTGCAGTGGTTAGCACAGTGGACTCGCATTCGAGACCGCGTCCGGCCATCCTGAATTACGTATTCCGTTATTTACCTAAATCGCTTCAGGCAAGTGCCGGGATAGTTCCTTTCAAAGGGCACGGTCGACTTCATTCCCTAATCCGATGGGACCATGGACCTCATTTTTGGTCCCCTCCCCCAAATCAACCAACCAACCAACCAACCAACCATTGGGTCTCCCACGTTTGACAATGACGTCATTGGGGAAGTACAGTTCGCAACATACGTACTGAGTGCGCCAGGAGTGGCTCACACTCTTTACTGTGGCGTTACATCGGTGGGTAGTTCCGAAAATAAGTTTCGAGAGTCTGTAATGTGAATGATGATGTTAAGCTTCAAATGGCTCTGAGCACTATGGGACTTAACTTCTGAGGTCATCAGTCCCCTAGAACTTAGAACTACTTAAACCTAACTAACCTAAGGACATCACACACATCCACGCCCGAGGCACAATTCCAACCTGCGATGGTAACGGTCCCTCGATTCCAGACTATAGAGCTAGAACCGCTCGGCCACCCTGGCTGGCTGATGTTAAGGAAATAGAGCTATAACAACAGCAGACACATCACTTTTCCTAACTTGTCCCCATAATTTCCGTGATCATTGGAGACAGTTACCATATCCATTAAAAAGTTTTATGGCACAATGATTTCAGTCGTCCGGTGGCATTAAACATATAACTGACTGAAAAGTTTAGTGATTTATGGTATACATCTTTTTTGCAGTTTCACAGGTTTCACAATGGGTGTACATTTTATTAATCTTCCGTTGACAGAATTTGATCACAAATAATAGCTTTTCCTCTTTTCAAGTTCATATAGGCCGTGATAGGAACTTCATATACTAGTAAATCTTACGAACATACGAGGTTAAAGATCTTTTTGTCTGTCGACATTCCACCCACATATATGAATGACAGTTCTCCAAAATGGTCGGCAGTGTTAATTGAAGAAACTGTTGCATTAAATGCAAGTATGTTGTCGTCCTCGATTTTTAAAACGTCAGTGTCAGTTAAATTGTGTGGACCATTCAAGGGTATAACGTCAATGAGGATATCGTTCTGTATCGGGCATGATTCTAACTTAAGAAAACTCGCTATAAAAATTCAAAGCAGGCACCAGTGGAATTCACCAGCTCTCTCAAACGACCAGGGATGAGATCTGTAGCTGTACGCAAGAGCTCATTTGAAACGCCTCGTATAACTTTCCGTATTCCCATCTCTAGTTCCTGTAGTGTTCACAGTGTTGTTTGCTATTACTTCCCTTACACTCAACCCCCCAAAATGTCTCATGACAGGCCTCTAATGGGGGTTTCATCGTCTCAACTGACGTCTCGTCCGACCATCCGCATACGGGATGTGGGTTGAGTGCCATCTAGCAAAAAGCAAGTACATTAATGTTTTCCAGATTTCCTGATCATATATGTCGGGCCAGACATACTTATTGAAGAACTGAATTACGGAGCAATCACTCTCCACCACACGCTCACTTTTCGATGAATTTGTCCCCTCTCTTTAGGATCTTGTTCAGACAATTAGTGGCAAGTGTATCCACTTACAAAACCGGCAACATTGCAAATATCCTTACCTTCCAACAATCCTTGCAGCCCTCGTACCAAGGCAACACAAATGTACCAAATTCCATTCTGCGAAGGCAGTCTTCAGTGTACTACCCTGTAAATAATGAGATTCCCAATGGCTGACCTTTCAGTACTTATGGTGCGTTGTATGTACTGCGTGTCTAGTGAGGTTGTGCTCGAGCGTAGCTTGATGAATGATCATCTATACAAACATTAATTGCAAGTCTCACAGAATACTGCAATTTTCACTCTCCCCAGAACTAGAAATCTTTGGGTCATCATGGTTGTGTGAAAAAAGGGGAAAAAGCAAGACTTGGGAATCTTACTTCGTAGCCTACTTATTATTATTTTTTTAATTGCACTGATAATAAACGAAACATAGTACTCTTTAATGTTCTGTTTATTTCCAAGAACATGGTATTTACGTGACGCGTTTACTTTTCTTTTCTAGAACAGGTCCCGCTATCTAGGTACTTTTCTCATTACAAAACGTAACTATACTTTAAAAAAGTATTTAAAGGCCGAATAATATGAGTATTTTAAAAGTACACACTGGAACATCCAACGTAAAGATACACGTTAAGATGTTCACATTGTCTAATATTGGTCGTCGTTCTCCTACGCAACATACAGATTACAGGTTTACTTCGAAAAACAGTTTTAGGTACAGATTTATACGGTTTAGTTTCCTCTTGCACTCTACTCTGTATTGCTAAACAGTGGTCTCAAGACACGACTTCGACGAACAGCGTGTTCTTTACATGCAAAAACGTATTGTTTTTCCGATATATTTCAATTAATTTATTTATATCGCAAATTTACTTCCTTAGGAACCGGTAGAGTATCATGTCCTTCCTTCTCGTGCCCTATTTTTGTTCCATGTTTCAAAGTTATAGCTGCCCTACGATTTTGAGGAAAAGTCGTTGTCCTCCGTGTCTGAAATCAGAACACATCTTACCGGGCTTGTGTATGGAATTCTTTGCACTAAAAAAATAAATAAATGAACCACATGCGCACGCCATATGTACTACGCTACCATAGCAGCTACTTCCTGCATCTAGCGCACGGGAATCCTTCAGTTCTTCACCCGATGGTGAGGGTCGAGAAATCCGCATCCAAGATTGTAACAGAATCGTCTGAGCCTTTGGTTCAAGCTTTCCACTCGGCTTCAAAACAAAGGACGGCGATCGATTCTGGTAACCACCCTACGAAGCGCTAGCTCTGTTTCTTCCCCGAGGACAAGGCTAGCTGTCTTTACCAAATCAGTCAATCGTAGAAACCGCGGGTGGCCTCTGAAACTGAGCGGCAGACGTTGTTAGTGCCACCATGAGCCACGATTTGTAGGCGCGAGCATCCCTTGCGTTCAGTCGCTGCTGGCAGAACCTCCTCCGCATCTCGGACATGCTCTCCCTCACTTCCCCCCCCCCCCCCCCCAAGCAAACAAACTAAACAGAATTGACCGACCCGCTACTTCCCTACGGTACTCAAACACCCACCTATTTAGAATCGTTCAGATCTTTCAGGAAGATCGACCCGAGTCGCAACAGACGAGACGTCACCTGCTAGCTCAGATGTACTTCTGGCACAGGGCAATACCTCAAACTTGTGGGTCAGCAATGCGGCTATTACCCAGTCGCGCCGTTCGCCTTCAACTCAGAAATTAGCGAATCCGCCATTGTTCGTCATTCACGGCCAAGTAAAAGTTGACCTGCGGGAACATGCGAATCGGAAGGCGCTGCAACGTCAGGGGTCGCAGACGACACTGTAGGCTCCAGAGGCGCCAAAGCATGCATCTCCGATGCCCCATTGCCTCCATAGCCTACAGCAGCAGCTTGTGGCCTGTCGACCGTGGCCAAAACAGCTTCCAGCTGTTTACCGAGAGTGGTCAGTTCTCTCTGCATCCGTACACTACAGGCCCAGATCCTACCCATATTTAATCCATTTTCCTCTATAGCATAAATAATACAACACTATCACAAAGAGTCACTGAGTGCAACCTAAGTTCTACTGCTACGCTACCTCTCCTTTGTTTTTACTACATTCCATAGTCATCTCACACAATGCAGATGCACCAAAATTTACGTATAAACTTAGAATAAGTTAGTATGCATCATTCAGCACAGTAAAACGCATGAATACAATTCACTTCTCAGTAGAAGCTCGTTAGACAAAAACTAAACTAAATTCTGTGTTTAAACAGAAACCGCCACTATTGCAGCTGTTGCCCCTGGGGTGTACGCTCGTCCACGTCTGCGACAATACTGCCGTATTCAAGTAATTGTTTACATACTTGTACCGTGTGAGAGGACAGCTTGCTCCCAGCAAAATGCAGTATGTTGCATATAGCGATGCTTGGCTAACAACACTTAGGGGAATTACAAAAGTGAAAGTGCACGTAGCAAGCGTCGATAAGCCTGAGTCACTTGGCTTTACCCCGCTGCGACTTCTCAGAACTGCAGACAACGTTATCCGATATCATCTGTGGTCTCCTAGTCGTGGCCGGTGTCCATTTTTTCGTATCTAGGAACGCAACATTAGTCGTCGTTCTTCTTCGCACGGCAGTGACGTAGTAGAGGTGGTATTAAATTTTCTTTCTTCCACACTAATGGCCATCAAAATTGCAGCACCGGAAAGGATAGCAAATAACGAAATTTTCCTTATGTTACGTATTCAGTATAGCTGGAAGACTATGTGATTAAATTTGTGTATGATTTAGGAGTATGCAGGGTGCGATATTTAATGTACATAGCTTCCACTTCTGGAAGCAGTAGTGGCTCTAATCCGATCAGTCATCGAGTGAAACAGAGCTTCGATGACGGTTAGGGGTACGTCATTCCATCCTGCTTCAATTGTACACCAGAAAACATCAATCGATGTAGTCAGCGAATGGTGGCGTGCCAGTCTCCCGGTAAACAATGACCAAATGTATGCCGTACGTGGCAGATCTGGAAAACGTGCTGGGAAAGACAACAATCAAACCTCCTCTGTGTCTTTTTTTGTTTAACTAAGGCATTTGACTGTGTTGTTCACAAAATATTGCTCCAGAAGTTGGACCATTATGGAATACGGGGAGTAGCTCACAACTGGTTCATCTCTTACTCGAACAACAAACAGCAAAAGGTCATTCACAGTGTTGAGAATGGCTGTGATGTGATGGGTCTGAGTGGGACATTCTTGACTCATGTTCCTTATTTATGTAAATGATATGTCCTCTAGTATTACAGGTAATTCTAAAATATTTCTGTTTGCTGATGACACTAGCTTGGTACTAAAGGATGTTGTGTGGAACACTGGCACTGTTTCAAATAGTGCATTCGTCATCACCGATTTCGTCCAAATTTATGTACAGGACTTGGCCAGAAATAAAAGTAACACAAGTGGGAGCTCTAGTGGGACAAGCGTTTAGCAAAAAATAGCATTTCTTTACGCGGGCCAGAGGAGGCGTCAGCCATTTATGTTAGCGCTGTTCCCAAGCAGCGGTTGGCGCAGCAGGAAAATTGCAGGATAGTAATCGGAGGTCGTGAGATGGAGTGCCTATGCGGATTTATTTTTATTATTTGTTAATGCTAAATCAGCTCATCCTCACGCACGAACGTATACTCCGATAAAACTTCCACCACTTTATCGTGTATTTTACTTCCAGTTTGAACGTATTCGTCGGGTATCACCGCGGAACGTTCTGATGTGATCAGATCGTTTTCGGCCAAATGATGTAAGCTCTATTCGAGCGACGGTTTCAGTCGTTGTTCCGAGATTTGCTGTGTGCATGCTATCATCATGTGGCTGCTGTTCTCTTTTCACAGACATTTCCCTCGACTCGATACTTTCCCAAGTATTGTCACTGTGTTCTCGCAGTATTTCCAAAAAGTTCACATTACTCATAAAGAGCAAGCAAGCGAATGAACTCCGTAGCCGATGCGCCCCAACGGCCAATGCGCTTATTTTACCTGTAACGAGAACCTATTGTCAGCATGCAACTGCCGAGGGCTTCTCGAAGGTCAAAATGAATCTAACGGAATACCAAATCCTGCATACTTTAATTACAGCCCCTTCTTAAAAAAGTTATTAGCAGAGTCATCGTAGACGCTACAAGTGCAATCCCAATTTCTCTTTGCTTCCCGTTTCATGCTTCTCATAAAATATTAACAAATACAATACACCGAGAATCATTTCGGTTTCTTTGAGGTCTAAATGACATAAAAATTAAAAAAAAGGTTTCCCCATAGGGAGTTGAGCTAACAACCTCGGATTGACATTCTGTACTCTTTCCTCTGCGCCAGCTGCTGCCTAGACACTATTGTGATAACATAGATTCATGCCTCGCCCGACACCAAAAATACCATTTTTTAAGTAATTGGCCATCTGGAGCTCCCTCTTCGGTCACTCTTTCATTTATGGCCAAGTGCTGCATTTACTACAAATCTGGACGATATCGATTACGCGCTGACCGCTCGTAAGGTAAGTAGTAGAGTCAATAATGCATCCCGAGTTTCTACATTTCTCTCGGATCCTCTCTCATGTCGACTTTTATCAGTCCTTCCGCCATTATAGAACGTCCATAGCGACAGTACTACATTATCGGTTAGGTTTTCTAAGTGGAGCGTGTCTGTAGTCCACTTTTCTCCATAATTGTGAGATTTATACACCAGTCATCCACATTACAGCGGTAGTAACACATCAAGCGAGTCATATTATCTACTCGGAGAGCTGCTATTGTAGTGTGGTCAGCGTTTACGTGTAATCTGCTAGAAGTTATTTGCTGACGCAAGAGATAGCTGATTTCACTTCCGCGTTAACCATCAGTTATTCTTTGGTGAACGTGTAAATCAATAAAACAGGTGTGCGCACGCATGTGCGGAGCTTTGCGTCACGACAGTCTACAGTCACGACGAGGGAGTTCCCCGGTCGCAGACGCCAAGTCTTTGCCGCGTAAGAGGTGGATGCAGGAAGAGCGGTACTGCTGCCTACTGACCGCATTGGCGACTACGCATGGGCAGCCGGGGTGCCCCTGTATGTTTGATCCGCCGCACACGACCCATTTATCCGAGTACTCCTCGAGGAAGGGAGGCACATTCAAATTATAGCCCGTTGTAGACACGTTCAGATGCAGGTATACTTTTCTACGTCTGAAGAGAGCCATTAATGTGCCATCTAGTGGCACGCATTCAAGGAGTTCAATGAGTTCGGACGTTGGTTGAGCATTAGTACTGAAACTTTTTCAACAAACAGCCGTCATGCCCACAGAGTTATATATTTTAGTGGTATCTGTTCTGTCGGACATACCCTGTGCGGCTGGAAGTCATTACTTCCTTCCTATGTCTTTCCCATTTCATTCCTTACAATTTTTTTCAACCCAGCTATTAATGTATATGTCCCAACTGATTCATCGGGAGTCGTGTCTTTTCTGCCTCTTTTATCCGATGAAAAAGTATCAGTGACGATGAACAACCAACGTCCGAACTCTTAGGGGAATCAGAAATCTGCGAGTAGGGGGCCGAGTCGGTTAAGGCAATCGTTCTAGAGAAGCGGAGCACCCGGGTTCTAGCCCCGTCCCGGCACAAATTTTCAACTCTATCCGTTGCATTGCTTCAGTTCCCTGTGCGGATGGAAGTCATTATTCCCTTGCTATCTCTCTACCATCCCGTTTCCCCTCCTTTCTGTTCATGTAACCTCAATTATTCACTTACAAATATGACATTATGATGTATACATTTGTGTCGTTCTTAGTCAGAGCTCAGAATGGACGGTAATCCAACCTCGAAACAACTTATGGTAATTTACAGAAAAGGTATTCTCTTTGTCACATTTACGCCAATTTCCAATATAATGTCTCTCTCGGAAATCTATCGCGGCGTTTTTGATCAGGTAGTCCCAGCTTCAGCGTTTGCATTTAGGGAGACCACAGAGATAGAAAATACGGATGATGCTACAGGGCTGTTAACCCAATTGAAGTCCAGTGCCTTATCCACTATTCCCTCCTTGTTCAGTGAAACAGACGAGGACGCCAACATTATGTTATGCCGCATCCAAAATAAAACGTGTTGACAATGATTCCCGTGTCATTCGTAACGAACCGAACCAATTTTAGTGAAAGTTAACATTATTATCTCGAAACTGGCTCAAGTTCCGTTTTGTTTAAAGTGTTTAAGTTTTCCGCAAGTCTCAAAGTCATGGAAGGAGATACTGGTGACATTTTATTATGCATGTCTACAAGTAAAATCAATTTTCTGCAGACTAATCGTCGTCGAAACAGAAAAAGTACTTAGACAAACATCATAGCTGATCAGTGCTTCCAGTTTAATTTGAAGTAATCTGAATGTTTATACTGTGATTTTTCACTTTAGGAAGCAACAAGATATGTTACGAAATGCACTTGTTAAACACTGTACTTGCATTCTAAGGAACGTGTTTAATTTTCCGTGAGGTCAAAGAGATTTACTTTCTCCGCGGTTTTCTCCTATTGGAGCCTCTTCCCTTATCAACCTCTTCGCAAGCGAGTGCTTCTCCTGCAATGACATCGACGGCGCCAAACATCCTTAATCTCCTTCTTACGCCTTTCTACGTCAGTTCACAGATTTACCCCGCACTTCCAATGGATTGTCAGACTTTATGAACGAACTCGCTGTATAAATTTAGCTACGACATTAAAGCTACGAAACTTCATTAAGTTTGGTATGTTTAGCATTTGATACTTACCTTTATGTGCTGATGCACAACGCTCGAGCTAAGAATATTGACGGCTCGTTCGTGGCGAGGTGTGAACTCCGCCACCGTCTGACAAATGCGACGCTACCTTCGCAGACAAATCTTCCCAGGCACGCCTCCTCCTACAAATGAAGGCTCTTGGCTCGAGCATCGAGACAACTTATGATTCTTCAAATTGTAACGTATCTTTAACAAGCAGGTAGAGACGGGACGTCGGAGCAATTCGATGAGTAATTGTACGTGCGTAAATGATGGCGAGATAGGGCATATCGCCACTCTCGCACGGTTTGGAATATCTTCTGGAATTCCGCTGGGGCTCGCTCATATCTCAGTCTATCTCTAAAGCGTTAAGGGTATGACGGATATGAGTACTTATAGTTGGGGCCACAATAACGTGCTGATAATGGCAACCATGCAGGAGAGGACAACATTTCTCTGTAAAGTGTATGAACATTAGAAGACAAGGTCGCCACGGAGTTACACACAGAATAAGAGCATGCTGAAATTTAAACAGTTGATTAAGTTGCATTTGCCGGCCGGGGTGGGCGAGCGGTTCTAGGCGCTACAGTCTGGAACTGCACGACCGCTACCGTCGCAGGTTCGAATCCTGCCTCGGGCATGGATGTTTGTGATGTCCTTGGGTTAGTTAGGTTTAAGTAGTTCTAAGTTCTAGGGGACTGATGACCTCAGAAGTTAAGTCCCACAGTGCTCAGAGCCATTTACACCATTTAAGTTGTATTTAACATATGCTTTAAGCCATTATTTTCACGTAAAAGTATGTGAACCACTCCCGTGGAACATTGCAGCTATGTGGAGGTCCCGGATTCAATTCCCGGTACTGCCAGGGATTTTCATTCGGTGGTAGGACTGGAACGGGGTCCACTCAGCCTCGAAATGCCGACTGAGGAACTGCTTGAATGAGAAGTAGCCGCTCCAAGGTCTGCAGAACAGCAAAAGCCGCTAAGGGCCGGGAGAGCAGTGCGCTGACTCCACGCCACTGGCTGAGGATGACATGGGAACGGTCGTGATTGGTCCGTCAGGGGCTAGAACGGCGCAACTTTGCTTTTACACACACATTTGAAATAAATTATGCGTTTTCTATACAGTGTTCCAAGATTCAAATGCCACTGATACCAACTCACAACTCGTGAAAAATTATCATCAAAAGTTTAAAAGTCACTCTATAAGCCAACCACTAATTCTTCTGACGGTCTTTCTCCATAGATCGTGGATACTCGTCCAAAATTGGCCAGTCAGCTAGCACTATTCCTCCACCTGGTGTGTACTTACGTTTATTTCAGAAACAAAACTATAGCGTAAATAAATTGAGACTATGAGAGTATACAGGCCATCAAGAGATACGAGAATGGTATTTTCATCCATCATTATCTGCTTTCGTATAGGTAAGCACAGTGGACCAAAAGTTGGTCACCCCAAGGAGACATCAAGCTAACATGACCTAACCCCGCGTGTAGGCTTCATAATGGTCTCAATTCGCAAGGAAGAGAACCGACAAGTATCTTGGGGTATGCTACATCCAGTTCATTGATGGTCAGATCCATTAGAGCTACCAAATTGCCGCAATGTTGACTGCGACGTTTCAACGTTCAAAATAGCCCCAGGCATTTTCAATGGTGTTAAGATGGGGTCATTTAGTCGAGGTGCAATAGGGTGCCTGTTGTCATCTGGGAAAATGGGTATGTCCAAAGCATACTCCTCATGAAGATGTAGAATGAAGCACAGCACTTAGTCACCGAGAATGCTAAAGTAAACATTTTAGTCATTCTCACAGTAACTTGAAAGAGTGGACCCAAGTCATATTACGAAAAACACCCGCAAAACATGAAAGAAGCACCTCTGGCTTATAATATACCCTCCAAAACCTGCAGGATAAACGCCTGAGTGGCCTCAACGCCTTGCCCATCTGAGAAGAGGCTAAATCGCTAGCGCATTACACGACTCCAGTCGGCTGGTGTCATGTTTCTGTATCGATTGGCCCATTGAAGACCTGCAGCTTTGTGTCTATTTGAGCAGCGGTATTTTGAGAGGTACTCTACTCCAAATGTCCACTGCACGCAGTTCCCTCCGAAATGGGAAACTGGTTGAGATAAACCTGCTTTCACTGCCAGCACATATTCTTGTCAGGTCTGAAGCAGATTGCCATTGAGAGTGCGTGATGCTCTTCTCCAGTCCCTGTCGTTTGGGATATTGTTACGAGCACTGCTCTCACGCCATGTTACGTCGCTGCGAGTGGTACACCATTCCTTGTAGACATGTTGGATAGTCCACGTCGGTACACCAACATTCTGGGCAACTTCATTCACATTGTGATGATGGGCCCTTCCAAACGCGATCGCTCCTTTCTGTCATTATGTCACGTCTCCACGTCGACCCATCTTACTGCGAAGATTCCATAAAAGTGACTGGCACCACTTCACGACCACGACTTGAGCAGTAGAGGATGACATGACAAAATGGTTCAAATGGCTCTGAGCACTATCTGAGGTCATCAGTCCCCTAAACTTACAACTACTTAAACCTAACTAACCTAAGGACATCACACACATCCATGCCCGAGGCAGGACTCGAACCTGCGACCGTAGCGGTCGCGCGGTTCCAGACTGAAGCGCCTAGAACCGCTCGGCCACACAGGTCGGCGATGACATGACACGCCATTTTCAGAGCTCCAAAGCGGCAAATGTACTCTTGTAAGGTGCCTGGTAATATTTTATCCAGTGAGCTTATTAACAGAGCTCAAATTCCGACAGTCTCCTATCCAGACGCAGATCATCCGTGGCAGTTGTACTTGATCAAAGCTCCTGTGCGAGCGAGAGGAAAGATAGGCGCCACCCTGATGGGCAGGGATAGCTTGTTTCACCTATTACATGCAAATAATGTAAGGAGCACTGCCTCTGAAGGGGCGTACTGTTACGTTAATTCGCAAGTTTAGGTTACAAGTGGTTCTGTCAGGCGGTAGCGTCGAATATATAGGGGGTAACGAGCACAAATGCAGATATTTCTATTGGTGACTGAGGATGTTGTACTAAACAACATTACATCAGTATTTTTGTCACCTGTAGACTAATGATTATAGCTATTACAAGTCATATATTTTTAGGTTGCTTAGTACCTTCAAGTACATGTGGCATAAGCAAGCCATTTTCCCTGGGCAGCAGGTCAGGTGTTGAAGTGTGGACACCTGGGCGCAAAACGTTCAGTATACACTGGCAGGGGTAATCCATTTAGTGGGCAATTACGACCATGCAGAAAACATAAAGTTGTAAATCATGTGACGTATTTGTGGAAAGACTGTTCGATGCTGAAAAAAACGACCAAAACACTGATGTGTGTACATATTTAGATACCACATATACATTTTATATGCTCATGTCCCTTACACCGTGTAGTACCATTTTTATCTATGCTAGAGTCTGAAACAATGAAGAGGCCCATGAACAAGAAATAGCGCAGATTCTGCAGCACTGGGACTCGAGTTGTTGTTCTGTTGCTGACGCCTTTGTCCTGCAGTTTTCGCAGGGTCAGCGTGGTTACAACGGATTTGGCAAGGTTAATTTAAAGGGGTGGCCAGATGCCCTTTCTGCCGCCACCCCATACCTACCGGGACAGAATCAGTGTACCCCAGCTGTCTGCATCCATAAGAGAACGTGTTTCAAATGTCTGCGAGGCGTGTAACTGAGGTGGAACGTGGGGACCAGCCCGGCATTCACCTAGTGGAATGTGGAAAACCGCCTAAAAGACACATCCAGGCTGGCTGGCACACTGGCCTTGGTCGTTAACCCGCCAGGCGGATTCGATCCGAGGCCGGCGCACCTACCCGAGTCCAGGAAGCAGAACATTAGCGCCCTCGGCTAACCTGGCGTGTCAGGGACACGAGTTTTTATAGGAAATTTATTGTTTCGTAGACGAGCGTGGTCTTTCAGGGGAACAGCGCGTGATTTCATGACGGCAGCTGTGCTATTTAGATAGCTGTTACGCAGTCGCGACTTCAAAGTGTCGAGCGTAGCGTTTCATCTCAAGTGAGTGCTGTATTCGGTAGCAGTTTCGTATTACATCTGGCAGCTAATAGCTAATAGCTATCTGAAAGAGGTGCTTGTCGAAGAAACAGAGTTCACAGCGCTTATTTGAGTGAAAATAGGTGATACCCTTCGTGAAGAAAATCTTCGAACTCTCGTCCCCAGACTTCTCATCTGCTGACATTGCCGACGATTGTACAAGTAGGTAGTTGGATATTCGTCAGAGACTGTTACCGCTGTAATTTCCTAGTTCAGCTGTATCCTGAGATTGATCTGAGAGCAGTCGGATTGGTATAGGGTGGTGACAAGTACTGTGAATTATAGCTTCTGATTGTGTATCGCAGATTAGAGCGCGCCTATCGACTCTCATAAAAAAGATATTTCACTAATATGTAGTGTAGAGAGATGATCTGTCTCCGCCGATAAACAGTTCATTCAGCGAATGTTGTGCAATTACGTCGCACACTGGAACAGTGTGTGCTGCACGTGATTGCGTCAAGGACGCGCTTCTGCAAATGGAGAAGTGAATTTCTGTTACAAAAGCAGTGACTGAAAACATCGTAAAGATTTGAATTTATCTTTTTGAATCTTGCATGATTTTTACCTTCCGTGAAAGACATGGAGGGAAAGCAGCTTAGGATTCAACTTCCCATCGACGACGAGATCATTAGAGACAGGTGGAAAACGTGGATCTGTGGGTTCAGAAGCAGCAGTAAGCCATTTCATTATTCGAGATGCTTGCGGTCGTCCCCATCTTGTGGCTGTGGTGGAAGGGATTAAGATGAATCACGCATTTCTTTCAAATGTGTTCACCGAGCTTTCCGCGGTATCTCGGTATACCTCACTGAAGTGTCGGAAACCTCCATTCAGTGGCTAGAATGTCCGGGTATGGCGTTTAATTCAGCTTTTCTTTTTTTTCTCTCTTGTCTACTTGGTCAACTCAACATCAGTGTTGTAACGGATGCTACGACGTATAAGGAACTTAGATTCTTTCCGAATTCTTGGAAGCATTTCGTGCTTGCGCGTGAATCTGCTGTCCGCCTAGATTATTTTCACTAAATAATTCTTTACAGCAGTGTAACGGAAACTTTGTTAATACTACACATTTCCCTTTGCCGCCTAAGTCTATAGCACAGTTTGTCGTTTCAGAAGATTGTGTGAGTAAATATCGATCTCAAGTAGTTCGCTGTAGCGAAAACTTAGTACTAATAAAATTGATTCGAGCTCAAGAACATAAACTGCGCTGGAAACGAAGGTAAAAGAGCACTTCTCCCGTGTAAAAATATGTCCTCAGCGGGATATACTTTTCCCTAGTCTCAACTTCTGACACAATCGTTTATGCTGATTTTCATGAAAACAGCCACAGCTTTAACGAAAACAATTTCGCTTCTCCATAAAACCAGTTCAGCATAAAATATGATGACGGATACCAGTGGAACTGAAATAATTTAGCCACACTTTATCCATATCATGTAGAGGAACTCGGACCACAACAGGATTGTTCTGTTTCTAGCCTGGATAGTGCTGCACCCTACAGTAAAGACGTACAGCTACGTCTCTGAATGGAAGGGAAAATGTTACGCCCATTTTGACTTGGCTTCGAAAGTGACTTGTAGGTGAACGCTTGTCCTTCACGTTTCCAGTTGCGTTTTTACAACTTTCATTGAATTTAAACGCGACATAAGCCGTTAATTCTTAATTGTACGTCCTTAAATTTCGTGCTATCTTAAAGTGCACGTCACTAGCTATATGTTAGTTACATAATACGTTGAAATCCGTCAGTTGTTATGCTCCATATAAGTTTTTAACCCGAAATATGCTCTTGAGCCGGAACCCGACGGGGCATAATGGTATAATGCCCCGTTCTGCCCCTTCATTGTTTGACGCAAGTGTCAGTAGATTTCAAACTACAGATTTAGTTTTATTTTCTTGCTTCCCCAGATGATGTGAACTTGCGTTAGAAGGAAATTAAATTAATTGAAATGGCATTTTCAGTCCTTTTATCTTCTGGAGATGGAGACTTAAAAGCATCTAAGGAGTTTAACGTAACCGAATCAGTGTTGAAAGATACCTTCGTAAAGCTAAGGATAATCCCAATTACAGATTGTCAAATCAGATGTGAAATTTAAAATTGTGTTCACTGCAGAAGACAATGACGAGCTGGTAGCGTATTAGAAGTCAGTGGAGAGCAGACTTTTTAGTCCAACGCTGAAATATCTCATTGCTAGATCATTAGCATATCAGATAGCAGAAAGAAATGGCTTACTACACAAATCTGATAAAATTGTGTAGCTGGGCAGGACTGGATTATAGAATTTATTACTAGGCATCCAGTGGTATCTATTCGCAAGCCAGAAAGTAGATCTTATCAACGAGTTATAGAATTCAATGAAGAAACAGTAACAGTAACTTTGTACTAAGCATTAAAAATAGTTGTACAGTTTTGAAAAAGAGAGTAAAATATTTTCTTATTAATAATGATTATTTTGAATATTTCATATTCCTTAGTCTAAATTGTTCATAAAACTATTTCATTTTTTGGTTTTAAGATGATATTCCTAATGGTTACAACGTCTGTGCAGTAATTTAAAAAAAAAAAAACCCTTATTCTTTTCTGCCACGTGGATGGGGCAGAACGAGAAATATACAAGCATTTCTTTGACAAAATGTAAAAAATACATAACTTGACAGTTTCAAGTAATTTTCAAGGAAGGTACGTTAGGTTATACTACAAAGTGTTCTTTTAATATCCTCCTTTATTTTACAAAAATCCCTGCGGGTATTTCAGAACGCTCGACATACTTAAAGAGACAAGAGGACAAAAATTGAGGACATTGTTTTCTTTCGGACCACATTCTTTTTAACGCTTCATTCATAAATTTTGTGCTTGAGACGCACATATGATTCTGAATATGAACATCAACATTTCTTCAGAACTTATATTTTCTTAATGGTGCGTTGGAATAAATTTACGACTGGTGCTCAGTTTTCTTTGGAGTCTCATTACATTTTTTAAATACCTTCCCGCCGATGACCATCTGCTGAAATCGACCGCGGTCTGATTTGTTTTGACATATACATGTGCTTCGGGCAGCCAGCTCAGCTGAAGTTGCAATTGGAGTAAAGTGGATCAGACTCTTGAAATTCTCGCAAAAAAAAAGAAATTAAAGGAGTAAAATGAGACGATCGCACTTGCGACGCGCCGGGTCCTGCTCAGCCTACCCAGTGTTCCACGAACCTCCAGACTGCATATTTGTAGACAGTGTCCACTCTGCTCCAGAGTAAAAATATCTGCCGGATCGGAACACGGATCGGGGACCTCGCTTTCAATACCTTCACTGCGCGATAGCGATGGAAATGTTACCGATGATGGCGCCACTGCAGCGGAGTTACTAAATACAGTTTTCCGTAATTCCTTCACGAAAGAAGGCGAAGTAAATATTCCAGAATTCGAAACCAGAAGAGCTGTTAGCATGAGTGACATAAAAGTAGAAATCTTAGGTGTTGCGAAACAACTCAAATCGCTAAAGAAAGGCAAGTCTTCCGGTCCAGATGGTATACCAATCAGGTTCCTTTCAGAGTATGCAGACACAGTAGTGCCTTTCTTAGCAATCTTATACAACCGCTCACTTAACGAAAGGTCTGTTCCTAAAGACTGGAAAGTATCACAGGTCACACCAATATTCAAGAAAGTAAATAGGAGTAACCCGTTGGATTACAGGCCCATATCACTGTCCTCAATTTGCAGTAGGATTTTGGAGCATATACTGTACTCGAACATTGTGAATCACATTGAAGAAAATGACTTATTGATACATAACCAACACGGATTCAGAAAATATCGTTCTTGTGCAACATAGCTAGCTCTTTATTCCTATGAAGTAATGAGTGCTGTCAACAAGGGATCTCAGATCGATTCCATATTTCTAGATTTCCAGAAGGCTTTTCATACCTTTCCTCACAACCGACTATTAATAAAATTGCGTGCATATGGAGTATCGTCTCAGATGTGTGACTGGATTCGTGATTTCTTCTCAGAGAGGTCACTGTTCGTAGTGGTAGATGGTAAATCATGGAGTAGAGTAGAAGTGATATCTAGCGTTCCGCAAGATAGTGTCATAGGCCCTCTGCTGTTCCTGATTTACATAAATGATCTAGGTGATAATCTGAGCAACCTCCTTAGATTGTTTGCAGATGACGCTATAATTTACCGGCTAGTAGAATAATCAGACGAGCAATTCCAATTACAAAATGATCTAGAGAGAATCTCTGTATGGTGCGAAAAGTGGCAATTGGCACCAAACAAAAAAGTGCGAGGTCATTCACATGGGTACTAAAAGAAATCCGATAAATTCTGGGTATATGATAAATAGCACTAAAATCTAAGGGCTGTCAATTCTACTAAATACCTAGGAATTACAATTACGAACAACTTTAATTAGAAAGACCACATTAGATAATATTGTGAGGAAGGTGAAACAAAGACTGCGTTTCGTTGGGAGAACACTTAGAATATGCGACAAACCCACTAAAGAGTCAGCCTACATTGTACATGTCCGTCCTCTGCTGGAATATTTCTGCACGGTGTTGGATGCTTACCAGTTAGGACATCGAAAAAGTGCGAAGAAGGGCAGCTTGTTTGGTGTTATCGCGCAATAGGGGTGAGAGTGTCACTGATATGATGCGCGAATTGGGGTGGCTATCATTGAAACAAAGGCTGTTTTCATTGCGGCGAGATCTATTTACGAAATTTCTATCACCAACTTTCTCTCCCGAATGTGAAAATATTTTGTTGATACCCACCTACGTAGGGAGAAATGATCATCATATTAAAATAAAAGAAATCAGAGCTCGAACGGAAAGATTTAGGTGTTACTTTTTATCACGCGCCATTCGAAAGTGGAATGGTACAGTAGTAGTATGAAAATGGTTTGAAGAATCCTCTCCCAGGCACTTACGTGTGAAGGCAGAGTAACCATGTAGATGTAGATGTAGAGTCACCATTTACCTGTGCTCGAGCACTGAAATGTTCTGAGACTCCATAACCCTGAAACTTCACAAAACAGTACTGTGAGTGCTGCGTGTACTCCAGTTAACCGTGTCTGCAAAATTGCAGTTCGTAGAACATGATTACACATCATTGCAGACTAAATGTTAACAGAAAACCTATGCTGATCTCTCTTTCAGCAATAACACTTTGGTTCTCACAGTTCAGGATGTGACTCGTCAGAATGGTACATAACAAGTAGGCCTTAACATGTATGTATGGAAGCTAGGAAAAACCTAAAGTAATCTGTGACAATAGGATATGCCTAAGTGCGCGTAGTGGTTCAAGGTTCGTTACGAAACCTCTATACCGCGGCATTTTCAGAATTCCATACTCATGCATCGCATCGTCTAACGCCAATATGCTCTGGACGCTGACTGTTTCTTGAAGGCCTATAGTTAAGTGGAGCAAAGATTCCTCCTCTTAGAGAACGAGTGCTTAAATTTTGGACGATAGTTTCTACCATTCCCCCTCCCCGCCGGCCGCGGTGGTCTAGCGGTTCTAGGCGCTCAGTCCGGAACCGCGCGACTGCTACGGTTGCAGGTTCGAATCCTGCCTCGGGCATTGATGTGTGTGATGTCCTTAGGTTATTTAGGTTTAAGTAGTTCTAAGTTCTAGGGGACTGATGACCACTGATGTTAGGTCCCATAGTGCTCAGAGCTATTTGAACCATTTTGACCATTCCCTCTCCCCCTTCCTCCTAGCGTAACACATAATCGTGCAATTGAGCTCAAACAATCTATAATCTACGCTGGATCCAGAACCTCATATAAAAAGAAGCGTAAATGTGGTAGGGCATATTGAAAGCTTAGATGCAGAACAACTATGATTCTACTACAGTGCATTGCGCACTATGACTCGTGCACCTTGTTAATGCGCATAACTCTGACAGTTTAGAAGAATATATTGGACTCAATCAATCATTAAGCGGTCACACAAGATGCGAGGCTACGCTTTATAAATAGAGAGTTGTGGACAACCCAAGTTGTGACTGTGGGACACCTGAGCAGACCCTGGACCATACCATAAAAGTGTGCTCTATAATAAAATATGGTGGGTCATCTGAGGACTTCATAGGAGCTACACCTTATTCTATGAATTGGATACTGATCTGGACTTAGATATGTAGTCAGCTACTAGTCTCTCATGTTACATATCTTAATTCTGTGTTTTTGTTGTGACTCAGTTATGTGTCCTTAATGTTGTCTTATATGCGTTGCACATTAGTATTTTTGTTTCTTATTTTGTTTATATGTGCTTCTGCCTGTGCTATAAATAAATAAATAAATAAAATTCATTAGTATCCGAGAGCCCTTTGCAGCCATGATAAGGCCCTTGCGCAGCTCTAATGACGTTTCTCCCTACGTTTGTCAGTGGAATACCGAATCTCACACATGTTGGTTGTGGAACATCTAGCAGCAAGGACATGTAGCGGAAGTAACGCGTTAAGGGTTATCGGCGGAGGGAACACCATGGGTAGTGCCTGAAACCCGTGCTATATTGGGCTCCGCGTTATTACATTTACCCAGTATCGATCCTGGGCTCAGCTCTCCATACGGATGTCGCGAAGATATCGCCTTCAGTTATTTGCCCGTGGACAGTGGTTGGCACTTGTGTTACTGCTGAGCGGTTCTAGGCGCTACAGTCTGGATCCGAGCTCCCGCTACGGTCGCAGTTTTGAATCCTGCCTCGGGCATGGATGTGTGTGATGTCCTTAGGTTAGTTAGGTTTAATTAGTTCCAAGTTCTACGGGACTGATGACCTCCGAAGTTAAGTCGCATAGTGTTCAGAGCCATTTGCACCATTTTGTGACTGCTGGCTAAATGTGCTCCTGTTAGAATGATCCGTCCTCGTCGGTTGACATTTTTTCTTGACGAGGTTGCAAGATGTGTGGAACTGGGAATGGGTGCTCCTAGATATGACTACCGACGGACGCATTAAACGGATATAGTTTCTGACTGGGAGCTGTTTAGTCATTGAGAAGAATTCGTGGTGAGCCAAAATCCACTGAAAATTAAAATAGAAGAAATCTCAAAGTAATTATATGAGAGCTAATGCAAAAGCCAATATCGCGTATGCGACACGACCTGAGCCCTGACAAAAAATGTTTATTTAAAACAGATTAAAACCGCGGGTAGTGTGATAATCGCCGTATTTTACTATGCATAGTCCTAGTGCTTGCATCCGACCTTTCAACTGGCGTACTCTGTCAGTCAGTTATAGGGGCTCCAACAATTTAAAGCACTCTTCGAACCACTAAGCAGCTTATCATATTCACGTACCCAAATCATTACCAGAGTTGAAAGAATCAATAAGTATCTTAAAAAATCCTAGAGCTGAGTGGGGATCGAAGCCGCAGACATTTGGGATGTAGATGATGGATTCCTGTAGATTTGCAAAGCAACTATATTCCGCAGTCACCTGGCAGTGTTGTCACTCCACACGTCAAACGAAGCAAAACCACCCTCACGATTCATTAGAGGAAACAAATTACCTATACACTAACTTCTGAATTCCGGTGCTTACTTTCCATAGACATCTAGCAGAGTACTTTGTCACTTAAATATGTATCTAACCCAAACAATCAGAATTATTGACGCCTTGACAAAGATAAATATTGAGGATAAAATCTTGAGTACTCGTCGTCCATCGTAAGTAGTGCGATAATTTGCTCTGTCGTATCTTTCTCAGCTTTTTCTGTCTCCTCCTTTCTTCAAGCGCCAGGCCGTTGAAGCTTGTCAACATCTGAGTGACAGTTTCCTGTGGCAGTTAATAAAATGTTCCGGCCTATTATGCCATAGTCGAATGGATTTCACATTAATGTGAAATCCATTCGAGCACAATTAATATCCCGGGACGTTTTATGAATTGTGACATTTCCAACCGTGAAAGTTTACATTTTGCAACTCTCCCGTGGGTCAAACAAATCCGTTTATGGAAATTAGACGTATTCGTCATCAGGGAGTGTTCGCGATCGTTACTTACACAAAACTGTCCAAATTAAGTCTCCAGACCGCTTTTCCGTCCTGCGCTACAGGGACTGAATAAGTAATACGGAAACCCTGATTTAAAAATATCACTGTTTGAGATTATCTTTCTTGTAACACAGTTATATTGTCTTTCTGTTTCTCCTCGTGTAGCACTGTCTCTGGAAAAGCTTCGAAGAGCAAGTGCAACGTCTCTGATCGTCCTGTAGTGTTATGCTGGTCTGCCGTGATGTCATCTCCCAAACGTGGAGGGTCAGTGACCTCAGGGCTAAATGAGAACAGCGGTAGCTGGTAATTTCTGTAAAGGTAGCTTTGTACCAGGCTCATCCAGTTCCCAGTAGGGGACTGAGTATTTTAAAATAATAATTCCCGCAGTAACAAGGCATTAATGTCAATAACTGGTTTTGTCTGAATATAGATAAACAGACAGGTTTTCCCTAGTCTTAAAAATTGTCCAGTTTCTTGCGAGAAATTGTAGAAACTCTCAATTACTATCACTGACGGAGGCGCGATGTCCAAACATTCGTTTTGGCCATGCTGATAAATGGTTTCCGTAGCTCCCTTAATCGCTTGAGGCGAATGCCGGTATGGTTCCCTGAAAAAGGCTAAGGTCAACTGCCTTGCCACAACCATCATCGATCTGAGGTGTCAAACCTTCTCTAATGATTATGTCTGTAAACACTACGTTTCTCCTTGCTGCAATACTGGTATTAAAGTTTCTGGGTGCCTTTTATATGAAGGGCAAGAAGACATAATTTTTAAATAAATAAAATGGTACTTACAGTATGTAAAAAATTAGAACGTGAACTATTTTTAGTGTATCTTTCATGAATGTAAAAACAGAACTGTTTACTATTCCAGGGTATCCACTAAAGCTCTCTTTCGTATAAAATATGAAACGCGTCTGAGAAATGAAATACTAATATTGCAGTAAGGAAAAGGGTCTCGTTTATGAACCAATATTTACATAGTTGCTGCGAAAAATATTCACACCGAGAAATTTGTCTGACTACGCTGTTGATGGGACGTTGAACTGTAACAGTCTCTCCTTCATATTACCAGATTATTTTTTCCAGCCTCTGTATTTAAGAACTTCACAACGCAGTACTTACTTTCAAAACTTGCATGTAAGCGATAATGACGGGGAATAGAAGCAAGTGAAAATCAGCTTGATTCTTTCGATGGAGGAATGTGCGTAAGAATTTGCTCATCTTCCGGAAACAATTAATACTAGGTTGTTGGCACAAAGACGAGTGCAGGTTACTTAAAAAACACACACAAGTCATTCCAACACATGTGGACAAACGCAAGACGGTTGTATAGAAATACCAAAGGAAAGAAGGAAGGAAGGAAGGAAGGAAGGAAGGTTAGGATTTACCGACCCATCGACGACGACTTCATTAGAGACTGAACGCCAGTTCGGATGGGGTAGGAAATCGGCTGTCTTTTTTCACAGGAACCTTCCCAGAGTTTGCCTTAACCACGGAAAACCTAAATCTGGATGGATTTGATTTGCGGCTTCTTTACAACAGCGCCACTTCTACAGAGAGCTGCCAAGAGTACTTTTTTAAACGTACCATTCGCGAATGGAAACGGGAAAAAAGAATGAACGCTTTGTGTCCTCTGCCACACACCTTACGGTGATCTGCGGAGTTAAGATATGGATGTAAAATTCCCTCCGTATCACCAAAACACACAGATTCCAACTGTTCCGCTGCGTGCAGTAGGTATGTAACGGAGGTACGTTTTATCGGATCCGAAGTCTGTTTCGGTCGTTGGCAATTGTTTTATCGAAGTCGGAGACGTAGATGGTATTTTATTATTCTGAATAACAACAACACTCTGTAAAATTTTCAGTTTGTCTATATAAATCATAAAAATGGATGCACGTATGTGTGTATGTATGTTTCCCATCTCCTCCTAAGCCACTGGACTGATTTCAATCAAACTTCGTACACACATCATTTACTACCTCGAAAGGATCACTGAGGGGGTAAAAACTACCCATTTATTAAAGGTGTGAGGGTGAGAAAACAGTGTGGCCCATGCTATTTCAGTTCTTAAATCAGTTGCATGACACCCTTTTCAGATGGTTTAGACCAATGATTTTCACATGATATATTTCTGTGAACTGAAATTCCTTGGAAGTTGGGCTAAGACGATTTATGGATTACTGACGTAAACGGATAATTATTACTATATGAAAATGACTTTTTTATTGTTATTATGAGGCCTATGTGTCCAATAATAAAGAGCACTACAGAAAATTATATTTGGCGGAAGAGGGGACAGATAGTAAGAAACTATGATTGTGCCCCTTTTTTTGTGTTGTCCTCATCATCGTTCGAGACGTGGCGAGACTGGAAATGGAAAGTATGGGAACTTATATGGGTGCTGATGACCACGATGTTGAACGCCCCCACAAACCATCACCCCTTTTCCCCCTTCCCCCTCTTCCCATCCAACACCGAACCCTAAGTTCTCACTTTTTTCCACCTTTAGACGAAGCTCCCTTGCATCCCTAGTTACTTGGTATTGGTAAAATGATTGGTCATCTGTCAAAGATTAATGGCATTGGCGAAGAAGCTGTGTACATGGTTCATTCCAAGCACCTGAGCTCTAAAAGAATTCTCTAGCCTCTAGAGGAATGCTTCCCAATCTTTCTTAGACCATTACCTTTGGGGGCAACCCCCCCCCCCTAAGCGAATGCTATCCCCCCCCCCCTCCCCGCCCCCAAACACACACACACACACACACACACACACACACACCAGATTTAGCACGCAACGAAACTGGTAGAATGAAAGACTTTGTTTTAAAATGATGAGAGATGAATGATAGTTTGTGTGTGTGTCTAGAGGGAGGGGGGGAGGGGATTGTTAGTATGAATGACGAAGGAATTCGTGGTGCATTACAAGTGTTACCCACAACTCCTTCTCACATAAGAAAGATAACTACTCACAGTGACGGTAGATGTTTTTTACAAAGCATGCTTCCCCTACACTACTCCTCTCCGTTGTGGCCCTTGCATCACCTGCACACTGCAACCTCACTAAACATTAACCAAGTTAAAATGTATGCACTATATTTACTGTTCGTAAATAACTTCATTGCTGCACTGATTACTTCTGAACTGGCAGAAACTGGAAGACTTAGGGCTGCTGATGCTTTGTGTCTGGACAAAGCCACTAACAGTAATAATAATAATAATAATAATAATAATAATAATAATATACTGTGTACAGGCACTGTCGTAGCCCTTATGTAGTTTCTGCTTTGTCGTAATTTCAATTAATTCACTTATCTGTTTCGAAGGGAGTAATGGAGCAATTTGTGGACTACTATAGGCACTATCTACAACTTGCAGAAGACATTTTCTTGAGATATTCAGCATTTGTTACGTAGATGTCTTACTTGGGACAAACCGCACCATATGTGTGTAGTGAGTGGTCTATGTGAGGAACCTGTAACCTCCACCGCATTAATGCTATTAATTGAAAAAAGTAATTATCAATTACTTATATAATAAGTATTAGAGTCTCAGAAAAGTGTAATAATAACGGTGGCCTTTTGAAAATTATTTTGTTTCATGGTTGAAACAGAATAGAATCGCTTACTGTCCCCCCCCCCCCCCCCTCCCAGAAAATGTCATTTTACTTGCAAGGGGGGTAATTACCTCCACTGTTCTAGAGGACAACGACGCCCTCCAGTGCTCAGGCGGCTAAACCGAACACCTGCTGCCTATCTGCCAGCAAAGGGTACGAAAAACAGGTGACGCTGGGGTGCTTCCCGGCGGACGAGATTTCGCATGTTGCGCTGCGGCGCTGCGCGACGACCTTGAGGCCTGGGTTTGTGCGCATGCGCGGTGGGGAGCCGGCGCGCGATATGAGTGCCTGGCGCGAGCCGAGGCGCTCAGTTCGGCGTCGCGCTCACAGCTACTCAGTCGATGATCAACTCTGACTCGCGCATTCCTGCAGCTGTCAGGTAGGCGACCTCGCAAATCTCTGACGCAGGATTCATTTCAACTGCGGAACAGCATCATTGCTTCAGGACTGCTGTCATTTCTATTGTGTCTGTGTCGCATCTTTTTTTTTACCTGATCTTCCGGTTGGTGTATACGAAGTCCGTCGTGGCGCTCTTAAGTTCTTACAGTATCTTCGTCAGCAATGCTGGGTAGTTCATTGAGACTCAACCTCGTTGTCAACTTACGAAATCAGTTACTGTGTGTTCAGTGATGTTTGAAATTGGGTGTTTGGGTAAGACACCGCTTTGGTAAAGGGTTCCAATCTCTTCCAGGTAGCGGAGATGCATGGAATTATATCCCATGCTATCGGGAAAATTAAGCTACTATGTCAAAAAGTCGTGGACGTATACTGCATATTTATTCACTGGAGGGGAAAGAGTAGAGAGAGAATGGAATGCAGACTGGAAACCAATGTTTCTGTTGGCTATTGTTTTAGAAACTGACTTGGACTATGGTAGGGCGTTATCAGTAATCTTCGATAACTAGTTTGGTCAACATTCACATCCTGTGAGAGAGAGAGACACTTCTAACTTTTCAAATGTTGCGTTCATGTTTCGCAATTAACTTTGTTGTAAAAGAAAAATTTTATATTCGCTCAGAGTTCTGTTCATCTTTGAGGTTACCAATGTGTGCCTGTTGCGCTACTTTGTGTCCTAAGCAGTTTCGAAATACGAATGCGTAACTGTGATTTTGTGGTATTCTGATATTAGTAAAGCGTAACACTGACATGTTTAGCCTCTATTTTCGTGTGTATTGGTTCAGTTTGTAACATGTACGTAAAATGTCTGCAAAACCACACAGAGTGAAAATTGTAGACTTTGAGCTGGGGAGACAATCGAGTGCCCTGTTGTGATGCAAATCTTTTGATAAAAATAAGCTGAAATGATACATCAGTACCGGAGCGTCCTGCGTTTCGTAATCGAGTTAACAGATTCAAAAGTAAAACCTGTTTAACCCTCTTTCTACCACTGGGACGTATAGACGTATGTGTCCCACGACAGGCTATCGCAAAACTAGCAGGAATTTCGTGCATGCTATTGCTATGTATCAATGTCCATTGGTAGCGGGAAGCCTGCTAATCGTTTGCAGAACTCTTCTATACTGCACGTAGACTGCGCTCTCTCCAGGTTCCATTGTTAACCCTCTGCTCCGTATTATAGCATTGTATTAGCTGACGCCTGCTGATAGGCAACCCAATGAACAGATTTGCAAAGCGGACTGCTATCGCGCCTACCGGGACAATTTGTGTCAATGCATTAGACGCACCTGTTGACGTTTACCGCGTCACAAACGGGGCTCATATTGAGCACTTGTAATGTGAGTTACAAACTTGGGGAGAGGCTCTGTCCACTGACATGTGTCTGTTTCCTGTATGTCTTTTAGTTTCTCCACTGTCTTTTGAAACCCCAGATGTACTTACGATTAAACCTGTATATCCCAACCCTCCCAGCGTTTGAAAACGAAAGAAAGGAAACATTTTTTCATGTTGTTATGTCTGACTGCTATATTAATTAAGATAAATATACTTTTTGCTTAGAAAAAAACTAGCTATCGAAGGGTTGAGTTAACTACTCTGCATAATATCTCCTACATATCTACGTCTACGTACGTACTCCGCAAACCACCATATGGTGCATGGTGGAGGGTACCCTGTACCACCACTAATCATTTTCTTTCCTGTTCAAATGGTTCAAATGGCTCTAAGCACTATGGGACTTAACATCTGAGGTCATCAGTCCCCTAGACTTAGAACTACTTAAACCTAACTGATCTAAGAGCATCACACACATCCATGACCGAGGCAGGATTCGAACCTGCGACCGTAGCAGCAGCGCGGTTCCGGACTGAAGCACCTAGAACCGCTCGGCCACAGCGGCCGACCTTTCCTGTTCCATTCGCAAATAGAGTCTGGGAAAAACGATTGTCTGTATGGCTCCGTGTTGTTGTTGTGGTCTTCAGTCCTGAGACTGGTTTGATGCAGCTTTCCATGCTACTCTATCCTGTACAAGCTTCTTTATCTCCCAGTCCCCCTACAGCCTACATCCTTCTGAATCTGCTTAGTGTATTCATCTCTCGGTCTCCCTCTACGATTTTTATTCTCCACGCTGCCCTCCAGTACCAAATTACTGATCCCTTGATGCCTCAGAACATGTGCTACCAATCGATCCCTTCTTCGTATGCACCAGTAATTCTCGTATCTTATCTCCGTAGTCACCTTCAAATGCAGGTTCTCTAAATTTTCTTAATAGCGTTCCTCGAAAAGAAAATCGCCTTCCCCCCAGAGATTCCCGTTTGAGTTCCCGAAGCATCTCCGTAATACTTGCATGGTGTTCGAGCCCACCAGTAACAAACCTAGCAACCCGCCTCTGAATTGCTTCAGTGTCTTCCTTTAATCCGACTTGGTGTAGATCCCAAACACTCCGCAGTACTCCAGAATTGGTCGCACTAGCGTCCTATACGCGGTCTTCTTTACAGACGAACCACGCTTTCCTAAAATTCTCCCAATAAACTGAACTCGGCCATTCGCATTCCCTAACGCAATTCTCACATGTTCGTTCCATTTCATATCGCTTTGCAACGTTACACCTAGAGATTTAAACGACGTGGCTATGTCCAGTAGTACTCTGCTAATGCTGTGTCCGTACATCACCGGTTTGCTTTTCCTACTCATCCGCATTAACCTACATTTCTCTACATTTAGAAGCAACTAGAAATTTTGTCTAAGTCACCCTGTATCTTCCTACATTCACTCCACTTAGATACCTTCCCGCACACCACAGCATCATCAGCATACCGACGCAGATTACTGCCAACCTGTCCACCAGGTCACTTACGCATGTAGAAAATAATAGCCCTCCTATCACACGTCCCTGGCGCACTGCTGACGATATCCTTGTCCCTTGTGTTTCATAAACACTCGCCGTCGAGGACAACATACTGGGTTCTACTACTTAGGAAATCTACGAGCGACTCACCTATCGGAGATCCTATTCCATTTGGCCGACCCTTTGTTAACAGTTTGCAGTAGCGCACCGTGTCAAATGCTTTTCAGAATCTAGAAATATGAAATCTGCCTGTTGCCCTTCACCTGTAGTTCGTAGTTTATCATGTGAGAAAATTAAAAGCCGACTATCGGACGAGCGTTGTTTTCTAGACTCGTGCTGATTCGTGGACAGAAGCTTTTCGGTGTCCAGGAAATTTATTATATTCGAACTAAGAATATGTTCAAGAACTCTGTAGCAAACCGATGTTAAGGATATAAGTCTGTAATTTTGCGGGCCCGTTCTTTTCCCCTTGTTTTATTCACGAGTCACCTGCCCACAGAGAAAAAGTTGACTCGATGCAACAGACCGTAACAGATAACAGAGAAATTAAAATTTATATCTTCGTCCGTGGGATAAATCTGCCGGGTAACCGAACAAGGAACCAGGCGTTAATCCCCCAGAGACACTACCTTTTTTCTTCTTCGGTACTTTTCGTTCTCTATCCCTAAAGGTAGAGTTCTGACGCATAGTAGTGTCACGGTCTTGCCAGCCAAATACGCGACTATCTAGTCTCCAAGTTTTAGGAGCGTATTTCCAATTACAACATTTGCCTTAAAATCTCTCAAAAAACTTGGTGAGAACTCGAGAACTTATTTTTGTACAGAGTACAGCCGACACTTGTAATTTACCTATGTCGCAAGCGAAGCACTCGAAGCAACGTGTCAGAACTACTGAGACGTTATCAATCAAAAAAACATCTGAATGATTAAGCTCCAGGGAGAACAAAAGGAAATAGAGCGAAAACGGCTGCTGTAAAAGCGAGTTACACTTCTTTCAGCCTGCATCGAGGCGCGGAGACCTAAGAAGAATATGGCGTTTTAACTGGTTCATTTCTAGCCATCTTAATGCGGAGCACCGTGGCGTGCGTTTCCCAGGCAGGCGATCGTTTACGCTGCACACAGGATCAATTTTCATTAATTTAACGCTGCACATTTCCCATGCATTACGATACCTATCCATGTATCCTAAAGACGTCTATCTACCTACATACCATTACGTTGTCGTTTCTGCCTTTTCTCGGCTCTTGGAATTCTACAATGAACTTCCTCTATCCATCTACCATCCATCGCCAGGGTACATCAGCTTCCCACCCACCTTCATTTCATCCTCGTTGCGGTCATAATTACGTCTTTCTCTCCAGTCTGCTTCCTGGTTCATTTATTTGTTTTCCTATCTCTCCATCGCTCGGTGAGAAACTCAATTATGTAACGATATTCGCATTAAAAGTACATCTCTCTGTAAATCATCGTTTCAGACACGTTGGGATCCCGATTTTGAAAATTCTGTTTAGTTTACCAAAAGCTTTCCTGTTAATTTTTACTCTTCTGCGTATTTCATTTGTTGTCTCGTCCATTCAGTCGTTGTTTTCAGCTGCACTAAATAAAAAAATTCAGTAACTGCTTCTGTGACGTCATTATTAATTTGTAGTATTTGCTTTTCGATGCGTTAGTTATATATTTTAGGTTTATCGTGATAGCTTTTCAACCCTACATCATGGTTCCTTTATTAAATTCTTCCATGCGTTGTTAAAGTTCATGTGCGCTAGAGGCAAATAACTGACACATTAAGTTTTGGAAGTTCACTCGTATAAATTCTTCTTCTTCTTCTTCTTCTTCTCCTCCTCCTCCTCTTCTTTGGCAGTAGGCCTATACCTTTCGTCCACCTTGAGAATGAGCCTACAAACTGAACCTACAATACTTGGTCCGTCCTTTAAACCGCAGATTCCCTTCACGTATGCTCTTTAACGCCGATACACGTCTCTCGCGGTAGGAGAATGTCAAAATTCTAGCGTACGCTTCATTCTTTTGGGACTTGTTGTTGAAAGAAGCAGCTAAAATTAACAGGCATAGCCGTTTCAACCAGTACAAGATATGGAATACAGCGCTTTCTTTAATATGTGTACGCTTTGTTGTCGACTAAAGTCTCTGGATCTTACGTGCAAGTAACGTAGCAAGTACTATAGCTCCAGTCTGCCGACTTACCCTGACGATGGCCGACAAGTATACGGCCAAAATATAAGAAGAAGAAAAAGAAATTTATGCGACTGCACTCTCGAGATTTAATGGGTCAGTAAAATGCCACCAGAAAAAGAAAGACTGTTTACATGTGTTTCATTAACACATTCCTACTACTTTTTCACAGTTTAAGGACATGAAACATTTCTTTCGGGCTGCTGAGAGTAATTTCTACGGTATGAATCACCCTTCACTAAATCCTCTTTTAGTTACGGAATTCCCATTACGGTGACGAAGTCGAATGGAAGCTGTAGCATGGTTCAAATGGCTCTGAGCACTATGGGACTTAACATCTATGGTCATCATTCCCCTAGAACTTAGAACTACTTAAACCTAACTAACCTAAGGACAGCACACAACACCCAGTCATCACGAGGCAGAGAAAATCCCTGACCCCGCCGGGAATCGAACCCGGGAACCCGGGCGTGGGAAGCGAGAACGCTACCGCACGGCCACGAGATGTGGGCTGTAGCATGGACATGGACATTATTCAGTACTTCAGTAATCTAAAACAGTGCTTTGTTGCTCAAGGAGTCAGTAAAATGACGTCCGTAGCCCCATAAAGTCTCATTTGTGGCGATTTGCGCGATACACGTTATGAAGATAGCCGTATACTACTGATATACACAACTTGAAGCTTTGGCGTACGTCTGGACACTTGTAACGCAAAAATATTTTGCAAAGACCTCAAAATTGTGCATAGGTAATAGGATACAAGAGAGAGCGACTAGTAATCTACAAATTGGGGTAACTTCCTACAGAACGTAGTGTTTCCCGTTCCACCAGAGTGATCAGAATGTAGAAACGTTTAGGGGCACGTTTCAGCCAGTTTGTACGTTCTGCACTCTTCAGGAAACCTTAGTAGAAACAGATTTTGAAAGCTAACCTGTTAGTATCTTGAGATAAAATTCGCTTGCCTTTGGAGCAGCATAGTCTGTACATGACAAGTTGCAACATTGCTTCTGATCGGAAATCCAACCCAGTATAGGACTTTTGTGGGCGGTACTCTTCCGATTCCAGGCACGCGAGGACTCTGGTAGATCGGCCTAAACATTTAATTTTGGACTGTCTCTAGTCCGTTCCTTACGTGCGGCATAGAGGCTCCGTCTAACTGAAGCGACTTTATTTTACCCGTTACTCTGTGCGCTACCCTAATTCCGTGCGGCACGTGATAATACTAATCCCGAATCCGCGCAGGCTCATAACTAAAAGCCGTAATCCCTACATCCTCGCAGTAATGGGGAAGGTAACAAGATTTACATTATATCACAAATCTCATTCCTGGTAATGTTAAAAAAAAGTTGAATTGATACCTTTTAGGACAAATTAAACGTATTTGTAAACAATGATATTGTTTGCAGCATTGTGGATTTCACAGGGCGGGGTACACATCGATACAAACTAAAGCATGTTTTCTCATTTCATTATTTTGAATTTGGCAGACCATAAAAATATCTTGACTACATAACATATCGTTAAACAAAATCAATTTCTAATGCATGATTCACCCACAGAAATACCACAACATTCTTCTTTCCACACCCCGCCACCCCGTTTTCTGTTCTTCATATTTTAACTTTATACTTTTGTAGTTGCTATTTACGTCTGTACAATTGAGTGGTACACCCAGAGCACGAAACTAGCTGCAGGCCAAGTTAACATGCTGTGATACATTGTTATGACGTCTTACATACGCTGTCTAATAAAAGTATCCGGACACCTATTAGTGGTCATTACTATGAGATGTGTCCACCTTTCTGCTTTATGACATCTTGAACTCTGCTGGGGAATCTTTCAGGAAGGTGCCTGAATGTTTTTTGCAGACATGCAACCCATTTTTCCTCAAGAGTCCATACCAGAAAATGTTTCTCTTGGACGCTTTGGTCTGGTGTGAAGTCGACGTTCTATTGTGTTAAGGTCGAGTCTGTGGATGGGCCAGAAATGTTACCGTCCACAAATCATTGCCTCACAAATGCTGCTTCACGACAGGGTGTACAGTCATGCTGATAGAAACGATCATCGTCTTCGAGCTTTCCTCAATCGTACGCAATACTGTAAAATGTGTTCATATCCTTCTGCATTTAACGGTTTTTTTAGTGCAATAAGAGGCCACCCCCTAACCACGAGAAACACTCCCATACCGCAACATCATCTCTTCCATACTTCACTTTTGCCACTACATTTTATGGCAGGTAACGTTCCCCAGACATTCGGTAAACCAAAACCCTTCCATCAGATTGCCACAGGCTATAGTGTGACTCTGTCCAGTGCGCCGATCTTTAACCACCTCAAGCGTCGCTTAGAATCGACTACAGAAATGTTTGGCTTATGATGAGCTGTTCGACCATTGTACCCCATTGTTTTTAACTCACTGCGGACAGTTATTGTGCTAACTGAACTGTTGGTAGCACTTCAGAACTCACGACTGATTCCTTCCACTGATTTCATGAGATTTTCAGTACACGACATCTGCCTGCTGTTGGTTTTGTTGTGGTTGCCATTACGCTTTTCTCCTTCACGACTACATCACCAACTTTCGACTCTGGCTGCTTTATAATGGCCGAAATGCCAGTGATGGATTTGTTACACTGTGACATCCCGTGACTAGTCCACGTCTGAAATTACCGAGCTCTCCGGACTGACACATTCTGTTGTTACTGCATCTCTACTGACGACGTACTGGCGGGCCTGCCTCCCGCAACATCAGTGGTCAATTCCGCATTGGATGGGGATGTTTGGATACTTTTTATCAGATGATGTATGTGTCCACAGTCTCCAAATGAAAAACTTTACATATTAAAGGGAAATCAGCCCCTCCCATCGCGGAATGACCTCAACGAGACGGCCGCGGTGGCCGAGCGGTTCTAAGCGCTTCAGTCCGGAACCGCGCGACTGCTACGGTCGCAGGTTCGAATCCTGCCTCGGGCATGACTGTGTGTGATGTCCTTAGGTTGGTCAGGTTTAAGTACTTCTAAGTTCTAGGGGACTGATGACCTCAGATGTTAAGTCCCATAGTGCTCAGAGCCATTTGAACCATTTGAACCTCAACGAGGACATCGAAGAAATTAGAGCTCATTCAGAGGCTCACCAACAGTAGTTCGTTCTACGCACCAATCGCGAATGGAACAGAAAAGGGGGAAAATAATAACGATCCCACAAGTACTCTACGCTACGCACCATAAGTTGGCTTCCGGAGTGTAGGGTAGCTGTAGACTCCTGGTTTCTGTAGTTGGCAGATTAGTTATCTCCTGTAACCATAATACTTACGGCATGCGAAGAACATGTCATCCATATCTCCAACAGTCCTCACAGAAATCGCGTTGACGATTTTTCACAATACCAATTCGGAACAAACGAGCTGGTAGATTGCTGTGGCTGAAACTAGAACTTCTTAGGCTTCAAACAAGAGGTCTGGTAGCCTTTGGACCAGTGAAATAATGATTTAGAGGAATTTTCGACTGGGTAGTCGCATACTAGGCGTCTTTGATATGACTACTAAGTTCTCGATATTTGCTTATCACATGTGATACAACGTTGTATTGTGGAATGTTGCATGTCGATGAATTTCTGTAGTTGATGTGCCAAATGATCCATCTGGTCGTCACTACAGATAATAAATCGAAGTGCTCCGCCTCATTTCTTTGTCTGTGTATGACAGCTAATCTCAGAAACTGCTGTAGGGGGTTGATCATAGTTTTCCACTACTAGACAGAGTGATTCACGAGGAAGGTTTGTGTATATAATTTACAAACGCTACACCAGACAAGTCGTCAGACCGTAGACAGTGCTAGCAACAGCACCTTGGGTGTGTAGAAAGCTTTGGTGTTGTCCGTGTGAAGCCAGGGCGGGTCGATAACTAAAACTATACCTGTATCAGCTGGTATCCAGGAAAGATCCGACATAATTTCTCTACAAACATTTCCGTTATTTCGTGGAACGTGCCCGCTATATAACAATTAATATTATTACTCCATTTTGGAGTTTCTGTTGACTATAATACACTCTTTGAATCAGTTTAACAGATTCACATATCCTTTAAATATGCCAGCTGTCTTTCGTATGAGTCATCGGGAGCATTTTCCCTGGTGTTGCGGCGGATATTTACAATATAGTTTTTGCAACGTGTAGGTGGTGTCAGCCCAAACAAGTGCTGCTCACCGCGTCTTCTAACGACGCCCGTTTCAAACAAAATAATTTTGAAATTGGAATTTTACGTTTCTGTTCGACAGAGCGCTAGCTGATTAGTCTAGCGCGATATTCGTTTTGCCGATATGTATTAACAGGAATAGTAAAATCCGAAGACTAATCAGTACTCCAGCAGCGACTGAGGAGCACGCTTCTGCATGGCGCTAGCAGCCAGGGCGGTGCTTTCGATGCAGGAGTATTCGTTATTCCTCGTGTTTTACTGTCCCTTTTAATACATATCGGTAAGACGAATATCGCGCTAGACTATTTTGAGAGAGATCTGTAGAATGAGCACGTAAAATTTCACTTTAAAAATCATGTTGTTTTTAACAGGAAACAAACTGAAGCTTTCCACCGACGCTTGGCATTGCATGAAAGATGTGATGAGTAGTATTTGTTTGTTTTTGACTCCAGCTACATGCTGAAAAAGCAAAATTGCAAACATTTGCTAAAATACCAGAGAAAATGCCCCTGATGAGTCTTAGGAGAGACACCCTCTATGTACACTTATTAAGCACGCAATGACAGTCTCTGCGAAGTAAAAATTTGCGACTCTTTGTTAATGTGGGACAAAATACTACGCAACCAACGACGTCTCTAATGGTTTTTTTTTAGATCCACCTCCATAAATTTCTAGAACGTTATGGAGATATTTGGTTGGTTCAATACGTTACTTAATAATTCCATTTCGAATATAGTCCAGGTGAAGGTGCAACAAAGTACTCCGTTGCTGAACTGGTAAGTACATTGGAGTTCAAAGGAATTCCAATAGGCCAAGTGTCTTTTTTACATTAATGGATTTTTCTGCCATTAAAAGTTGTGGGTACGCTTAACGTCTATACGTACTTGTACAGGCAGCTGAGCGTATGGAACGTAATTTTTGCAATATTTCAGAGACCTTGTGTTCTTTTTCTTTAAGTGTCCTGAGAAGGAATTTCTTAGCTAAATACTTTTTTCGTATCACTGAGACATTTCCAATGCGGCGTTTAGCAAGGTGTTTGCACACGCCTTGTTAGTAGCTCGTCAGCAACCCTCAGTATATTTTTCAGATAATACACCGCTGACATTGTTCTGCTCTCTTTTTGTACGTTCTTCAGAGATACTATTGAATATTTCCTATTTTACGTATGCTGAGCAAATAATAAAAATTATAATGATAAAATATCACCCATTGGGATCTTTAGCTGCTCATCCAATTCACTCATTTGTGTCATTAATAACATCCTGTAACAGGAGTTCCACAGAGTGTTCGGAAATTCCTGTTACAAACTTTTAGGACTTGTAGAGGGGAGTGAGTACATAATATTTGGAACAGGAACCCATGTCTGGAAACGTACCGTTTCCATTCTGCGACGGTTTCAGTTCAGATGTTTAACTCATTCACTTCTGCCTGAGGAATTAAATTAGGAGTGACGCAGTACAATTATTACGTAACATTTCGATAGGAATCATAACGAAACATCAATTTGTGACTTAAGCGCATTCCACATGGCTTTCCATTGTGCCTGTGGTAGTAATCGAAGGCACCATAACGGCTATGAACTACGTAAACATTATTGTGCACCACCTGCCATCCCTTCATGCTTGATATCTTCCCCGACTGGGATGGCATCTTTCAGCAGGATAACTGTCCGTGTCGCAGTTCCAAGTATCGGGCTAGTTAAATTCTTGGCCACCGAATTCGACCCGAGTTCCGCACCCACAAACAACAGGCCAGTAATTTGCGGGAACTGCGTAACGTGTAAGTATACATCCGGTGCCACATACCACCGGAAACCTTCCAAGGACTTGTCCAACCCGTCCCACACAGAATTGCTGCTGTACTGCATTCTGAAAGTGTACCAACTCGCCATTAAACTCGTGGCCATAATGTTTTAGCTCTTCAGAATATTTTTAAGAGTTTTATATGTAGATAAAACTTCAGGCCGCTTATCACGAAAATTATGTACTGAATACTAACTTTGGAATAAGTATTTCACCGCTGGTTCCCAGAGCGATGCTGAATTAGGTGGTAGATAGCTTAATTAATATCATTTGAATCAAAATTATATGTTGAAAAGCATAATAATAATATGACCTAGTTGACAGTTATACGTAAACAACAAGATAAGAATTATCTTCAGTGAAATAGGAGTGCAAATTATTAATAAAGGTAAACAATTTCCGACATGAGCCCGAGACCTTTGTGAATAGACCTGCCTAGATCGATTGATATATGTCTTTATTTATAACGCTGCTTCAGTAGCTGATGCACCGATTAGGCTTAAGTTTTTTAATACTGAGTTTGGACCTTCTAAGTTTTGATCAGGCAATGTCAGTAGCCGAAACGGTGTTGTAAATAAAGACGCATGTTAAGTAATGTAGGTGGTTTTATTCACAAAAAAAGGACTGTAAATATCTCAGTACTCATGCAATGTAGTAGCAAACCTTTCTCAGCTTTCCAGCACCAGTACTCTCTCTGTGAGTAAAACTCGGAAGCAATGGCGGTAGGTTCCCATCGTTGAAGCACAGGCAGTCCAGGAAGAGTAATCGGTCATCCTGAATTTAACATTTGCATCGTTATGTGGCCGAACGCCATTCCTATAGTCAAAATTCTGTTTTGGACTCACGAACACAATAACCGAATCATTTCTGTACATCGGCCCCTCTAGAAAATACGGAGGCGCGTCAAATTAAAATATTGTATTTACTCCGTCATAAGCAGTCCTCTGTTTTCATGATTTGGAAAATAATATTTTTATTTTCGCTTTGTGACCAGGCGCCATTACTGTTGAAGCAGTCGTTAGTTAACCTAAGGGAGAGGAGTCCTTACGTCATCCATCTGTCAAACGTGTTATGTAGTAACGATTTGTGCGTTGCATTTTCTGAGGTGGAAAATGGGGACCAGCCCAGTAACTGCCCACACGAGCGTGGAAAACAGTGAATAAAACCACACTCAGGCTGGCCGATGTACCAGACCATCGGACATTAATCCGCCGAGAGGGTTCTATTCGTGTCTGGCAACCTAGCGTGTTGAGCATTTACGTACGAGCTAGTCATTCAAGCGAAAAATTGTTAATATTTTTGCAAATATTATTTGTTATGCCCACACGGTAAAAAGATGTATATATTTCATAATGATACCCACCACTCTCAAAGAATTCCTGTACAAAAAATTCAACTGGGAGTTTGTATACCATCTTGTGCTCACCCGGCTTAGCGGTTCATCGGGACGGAACATGTTCCCACCCAATGCTGCTTCCTTTGAGTGGTCAAAATACACAAAAAACGTTCTGAGGAGTTTGGAGGAGGGGACCGGGAACAGGGACGTGGAAGGTCCTCAAACTCCAGATCTGTGAATGTCGAACCAATACAGCTCTTGCAACAGTTGGGTTTCGAAAAAAAAAAAGCCCTCCCTGACGACAGAAATCAAATTTGATGCAGAGTTAATATCATTTCCAAGAGGTCTTAATGTGTTGCTCTAGTTATAGTAGTCTCTCGTGACATCTAGAGCTCAAAGATGACGAATTTTTCGTCGCAAGAGGGAGTCAATAGAAACTTCCCTACTGGCCCTGGACGATGAAAAAAGACGCTTTTCCTTATTATCTGTTCATGTTGGCAGTATTTGAGTGACTCTTCTTGCAAGGAATGCATCACCACGTTCAAGGGCCCGCGGAAGTTACTCATACCCACAACACTTCGCTATTTCAGTTCAAAGTCAGCTGACAGGTCAGTCCATATTGTAGATGCATTGCGAAATCGGAGCTTACTATGCATAATGTGGTGAGTTGATGCATGACTAATGTCCATAGTTCCTGCAGTGTCACCCAATGTCACAATGGTTTTCCGTCACGATGATTTCAACAGCAACAAATTCTTCTCGACTCGCATCGCTATGTGCTTGACCCGTGCGAGGGGTATCGGCCATGTATGTCACATAATTTGCAAACTTCCGATTCACTTCAACTCAAACACTCATCACCGTATTAGACCTCAATTCTGCTATGATTTTAAATCAATTTCACACCTTCACTATTTAGAAACCGAAAAACAGAAGAGTTTCTCTCTTTTTTTCCTAAAAAGTAGCTAATGGCGACAGGCATGTTTGCACTGTTCGTGTACGTCGATGCTGTGCACCTGCACGATGTACGACCTAGCGGGCACCTAGCAGTCTTACGAATATTCTTGCCAACACACAGGCTGCTGAATACATTTCTGGCTTGTTTACTATACATTTACAGGTTTCATTTGACTCACCATTATATATTTCTACAGTCTGTATGTTATCCATGTCTTAGTTTAAAAAAAAAAAAAAGTGAGCAAGTGATACTTTAAAGAAAATTGGTCATTTTTTTGTGAAACGATAATTAAATGGACACCCTAGCTGCAAACCGGCGTTTATGTACTGCATTAGGGACATGTTGAAAATGTGCGCCCCGACCGGGACTCGAACCCGGGATCTCCTGCTTACATGGCAGACACTCTATCCATCTGAGCCACCGAGGGCACAGAGGATAGCGAGATTGCAGGGACTTATCCCTTGCACGCTCCCCATGAGACCCACATTCCCAACATGTCCACACCACTACATTCGTAGTGCGCCTGAGAGATGTTTGCCCATCATACTCATTACTCGTGGCAGATTAATATACCAGGTCCCGTACGAGTTCGGGCATAGTGTGAGCGTTTGCACAAGAAGGTCAATGGCCGGGAAGCCATATTTTAACTATACATGACGATAGTATCTGTTCCCGAAAGTGGTGGTGGTGGTGGTGGTGGTTAGTGTTTAACGTCCCGTCGACAACGAGGTCATTAGAGACGGAGCGCAAGCTCGGGTTAAGGAAGGATTGGGAAGGAAGTCGGCCGTGCCCTTTCAAAGGAACCATCCCGGCATTTGCCTGAAACGATTTACGGAAATCACGGAAAACCTAAATGAGGATGGCCGAAAACCTAAATGAGGATGGCCGGAGACGGGATTGAACCGTCGTCCTCCCGAATGCGAGTCCAGTGTGCTAACCACTGCGCCACCTCGCTCGGTTTCCCGAAAGAGTATGATGGGCAAACATCTCTCAGGCGCACTACGAATGTAGTGGTGTGGACATGTTGGGAATATGGGTCTCACGGGGAGCGTGCAAGGGATAAGTTGAGGAGGGCCGTGGTCCCGTGGTTAGCGAGAGCAGCTACGGAACGAGAGGTCCTAGGTTCAAGTCTTCCCTCGAGTGAAAAGTTTAAGCCGGCACGGTAGCTCAGCGTGCTCGGTCAGAGGATTAGCTGCCCTCTGTAATAAAAAAAAAAAAAAACTGAGTGAATGCATCAATAACGAACTTCAACGAGCGTTAGGGAACGTCCGCCACGAACAATTGCAACGAACTATAACGAACAAAATAAGATTTAAAAAAAAAGTACATCAACGCCGGTTTGCAGCTAGGGTGACCATTTAATTATAGTTTCATTTTTAGCAAAGCTGCATGGTCATCTACGTAACTGTTGTTTCGGGAACAGATACTATCGTCATGTATAATTTTTTTGTGAATTGTGGCTTTGTACTCTGATTTCTGATATATTCCTTGTTTTACCTAGCCATTTTTGAACTCTTACCTTCAGATAGAGTAGCATGGCGAGATGCAGCAAACCAGTCTCTGGACTGAAGACCACAACAATAACAACAAAAACATCTTCAGGAGCCGCCACTTCCCATTTCCCTCCCACAGAGACCATAATTTTTGCTTGCATGTTAAAACTTAAAGTATCGTCATGGTATTTTGTAGTTAAGAAGGCATTTACTGAGTGAAAGTATCGTGCGTATACAGAAGGCGTCGACTGCACGCAATTCCCAGCAGTGCCACTATGTACCCGAAGTGGTGTAAATTCAAGCACGACGCATAAACATGCCAGAGTCTGCCAGCTGGGAACTCTGAAAGAACTCGAGCAGCTCATGGCTGTAGACGCCCCAAAATTTTGGCGTTGTGTCAGATACTTCCACAGGAGTTAAATGTCTTCAGGCCCTCTCTTAACCGTTTTCTTGTGAACTGAAAACATGTGATAAGCATTAAACACAAGTAATGTTCTAACAGGCCTAAGAAATTGTTTTCAAACGTACTATACAACTAAACCGCCATTGATCCTGTCAGCTACACCAGTTTACTTGGATTACGCCTTAGTTACGGAGATGAAACATAAAGATCCATCGATATGAGACAGTAGTCGGATTTTCATCATCTGGTTACTGTCCGGAAGTCATAGATCCTAGAACAAATGCCAGACATAGTTCAGAATTGTAAATTAGTACCATCAATGATCGTGGAAGGGGTTTTTGTGGCGCAAGCAGCCACGGGATGTGCTGTGGTGCTCAGAGAGATTCTCTTTCCTGTCATGCCTAGCATCCGTTACAAATTCTTGGAATTCCATATTGTAAACAGCGCCAACTTCGCTGTGACATTTACTTACTTTATTAGGTATAACGCTTAAGCAGCGTACCTTGGCTTCCGTGCCTTCCAGTGCTCGGGTAACAGTTGACGTTATGTTTACGACCTAGTGGCGTACGGTTTTTGTGTGTTATATACCGGGTGATCAAAAAGTCAGTATAAATTTGAAAACTGAATAAATCATAGAATAGTGTAGATACAGAGGTACTAATTGACACACATGCATGGAATGACATGGGGTTTTATTAGAACCAAAAATATACAAACTTTCCAAAAATGTCCGACAGATGGCTCTTCATCTGATCAGAATAGCAATAATTAGAATAACAAAGTAAGACAAAGCAAAGATGATGTTCTTCACAGGAAATGCTCAATATGTCCACCATCATTCCTCAACAATAGCTGTAGTCGAAGAATAATGTTGTGAACAGCACTGTAAAGCATGTCCGGAGTTATGGTGAGGCATTGGCGTCGCTTGTTGTCTTTCAGCATCCCTAGAGATGTCGATCGATCACGGTAAACTTGTGACTTCAGGTAACCCCAAAGCCAATAATCGCACGGACTGCAGTCCGGGGACCTGGGAGGCCAAGCATGACGAAAGTGGCGGCGGAGCACGCGATCATCACCAAACGACGCGCGCAAGAGATCTTTCACGCGTCTAGCAATACTTTTTCTTTGTTCTAATAAAACCACATGTCATTCCAAGCATGTGTGTCAATTTTTACCCCTCTATCTACATTATTCCGTGGTTTATTAAGTTTTCAAATTTATACTGAATTTTTGATCACCCGGTGTATTCAGAAACAATAACAGAATTCGCGCGTACAAAGTGCTTCTCACGAGCCACAGAGTCAAGTGTGTGCCGTGAGTTTTTCGATTCGGGAAAAGCTTGGGTCAACTGTAGTAGACAATAACCTTTTGATGACACAATATTGTAACACCGGATGCACGAGCCACAATGATTAGCCAACTGATTGCTGGACGAAACTGTGCGCAGTCGTGGCTACCGGAAGCAGCAGCGCGCTACGGCCAGCACTTGCGACTCTACTTGCCGCACGTCACAGTTCAGAATGTGTGCCGTTGCACGCTTGAAGCACGAAGGAAGGTCGGAAACACGTTGGTACATACCGATGGCGGGGTGCGATTGCGTCAGAAACAACGCGAGACAACGCATCCCGTTTGAAAACAGGCTTTTGTTGGAGATATTATCGTGTGGAGGCTGTTCATAAGTCACGATATACCATAGTCTGCCAACGAACGAGGCAAGAACCTACCGTCCGACTGTTTATAACCGGTTTCTCACCTGCTGCAACCTAGAGGCGTCCTGATCCTTCTATAAGACAATACACCAAAACACCACCACTTCGATGGATTCCTGGAACAGTGACACTAGGGTGCCACTCGGGTCAAAGAGCCACCCTACCATTCAGTGCAGCCCGGAAGGCATGCAGCGAAAGCAGAGCCCCTAAGGCCCACCTTCGACCTATAAACGCGATGTGTGTAGCGGCTATGCGTTCATCGATCATAATGGTTTCCTGTCGCATTCGATGTTGCTTGGATCCCAAGTCAGGACGCGTCGCCTCCGTCATCATGGCAATGCGATGTTCACCAGAATAGGCTACTAGGTAGACGTCTTGCTGAGTTGGCCACGGGTGTTCATCGTATGTGTTCTTTGTCCTGAATGGCGCTATAAATGACCATTAGTTTCCATTTGATGATAGTTTAAAAATCACATTTATAAAATCCATTGCTGCAGACAGACGAGCCAGCATGACGGTAATTCCTCCTCCTTGCTTTACAGCTATCTCCTATTCTCACCTAGCTGTCTCCAGTCAGCGTAATCACAAATATTATCGATATTCTTATCAAAATATATTCCATCGTTTTCTATAGCGTTATGATTTTGGATGTTTATTGCCCAATATAAACGTTTTGTGGCTTTCGTGGTCCCTTCTCGGCGGCTGACAGTGGTTTTTCTGACATTTTCCCAGCAAAGATTCACCCCACTAGTACTGGTGGCCACGAGCAATGGAGAGTGAATCTTTGGCAATGCCAGCCATTCGCGCTAGTGAAGCGTCACAAAAGTACTAAATGATCCTCGGTCCTGATTCCCTAGACGAGTGCCAATAGGCAATACGTTTACTGCCGAAGCACAGGAGTGCGGTTGTAGTGATTGCTGACTAACGCGGACGATCTTTAGCAGTCAAAAACAGTATCGTGTCTTCCGACCAATATCTAACGGCCTATTTCATACAATGATTTCAGCACCTTAGCGTGAAAGCGATAAGTGTTTTACGACTTCCCACGCATTTTCATTTAACAAAAGTTGCTCCTGTACGAACAAATATCACATTAGGAAGCATCCATCTCCAGCGAGTCTTTTAGCCTTACGACACTAGTAGGAGCCTTTTTGTAAGAGGAAAAACCTTCCCCCCCCCCCCCCCCCTCTCTCTCTCTCTCTCTCTCTCTCTCTCTCTCTCTCTCTCTCTCTCTCTCTCTCTCTCTCTCTCTCTCTCTCACACACACACACACACACACACACACATATATATATATATATATATATATATATATATATCTCAAGATTGTAACTCAAGCAACAGCCAGAAAAGGGTACAACCATAGTACACTGAAATATCCCATGCGCAGTCCATGCAACCTTTTTGAAAACATTATAAATCAAGGAAATGCATTTGTAGTACTAGAAATTAGAAACCCACAAGCCAAACAAAAGAGTGGTATAATAATCTTGGGGCTGAAGCTCTTTTTTCCATGTTTGCTTTAACAATACATATGTTTTTGGATAGGGTCCGCCTTTAGCAAACCAAAATTTTGTTTTTTAACCCAAACATGTTTCACTGCAGTTGCAGAATCTTCAGTGGGCTTTTATTTTATGGCTTTTTACCACATGGTGTGGCTTTTTTTATGTATTGTGTTTCTACAGTGACTGTTTTGTTTCACAGTTTGTCATCTGCAACCACTTACACGTTTTCTTTTTCCCCATCTTCATCACTGTCAAACATTTTATATTGAGCTGTCACTGTCACTGAAACAGTGACATGTGGTAAAAAGCCATAAAATAAAAGCCCACTGAAGATGCTGCAACTGCAGTAAAACATGTTTGGGTTAAAAAACAAAATTGTGTTTTGCTAAAGGCGGACCCTATCCAGAAACATATGTATTGTGGTATTATAATTTTGAAACGTGCGTAGTGGATTCCATTGTTAAACGTATGGCTGTTGTGTACGAAATGACAAATGATATACTCTCTTAATTAGAGCCATGTTGCATTTATCCTACCCACGACTACACTCCTGGAAATTGAAATAAGAACACCGTGAATTCATTGTCCCAGGAAGGGGAAACTTTATTGACACATTCCTGGGGTCAGATACATCACATGATCACACTGACAGAACCACAGGCACATAGACACAGGCAACAGAGCATGCACAATGTCGGCACTAGTACAGTGTATATCCACCTTTCGCAGCAATGCAGGCTGCTATTCTCCCATGAAGACGATCGTAGAGATGCTGTAGTCCTGTGGAACGGCTTGCCATGCCATTTCCACCTGGCGCCTCAGTTGGACCAGCGTTCGTGCTGGACGTGCAGACCGCTTGATACGACGCTTCATCCAGTCCCAAACATGCTCAATGGGGGACAGATCCGGAGATCTTGCTGGCCGGGGTAGTTGACTTACACCTTCTAGAGCACGTTGGGTGGCACGGGATACATGCGGAGGTGCATTGTCCTGTTGGAACAGCAAGTTCCCTTGCCGGTCTAGGAATGATAGAACGATGGGTTCGACGACGGTTTGGATGTACCGTGCACTATTCAGTGTCCCCTCGACGATCACCAGAGGTGTACGCCAGTGTAGGAGATCTCTCCCCACACCATGATGCCGGGTGTTGGCCCTGTGTGCCTCAGTCGTATGCAGTCCTGATTGTGGCGCTCACCTGCACGGCGCCAAACACGCATACGACCATCATTGGCACCAAGGCAGAAGCGACTCTCATCGCTGAAGACGACACGTCTCCATTCGCCCCTCCATTCACGCCTGTCGCGACACCACTGGAGGAGGGCTGCACGATGTTGGGGCGTGAGCGGAAGACGGCCTAACGGTGTGCGGGACCGTAGCCCAGCTTCATGGAGACGGTTGCGAATGGTCCTCGCCGATACCCCAGGAGCAACAGTGTCCCTAATTTGCTGGGAAGTGGCGGTGCGGTCCCCTACGGCACTGCGTAGGATCCTACGGTCTTGGCGTGCATCCGTGCGTCGCTGCGGTCCGGTCCCAGGTCGACGGGCACGTGCACCTTCCGCCGACCACTGGCGACAACATCGATGTACTGTGGAGACCTCACGCCCCACGTGTTGAGTAATTCGGCGGTACGTCCACCCGGCCTCCCGCATGCCCACTGTACGCCCTCGCTCAAAGTCCGTCAACTGCACATACGGTTCACGTCCACGCTGTCGCGGCATGCTACCAGTGTTAAAGACTGCGATGGAGCTCCGTATGCCACGGCAAACTGGCTGACACTGACGGCGGCGGTGCACAAATGCTGCGCAGCTAGTGCCATTCGACGGCCAACACCGCGGTTCCTGGTGTGTCCGCTGTGCCGTGCGTGTGATCATTGCTTGTACAGCCCTCTCTCAGTGTCCGGAGCAAGTATGGTGGGTCTGACACACCGGTGTCAATGTGTTCTTTTTTCCATTTCCAGGAGTGTATTTTCGAGGACTCACTGACAAAATTCCAGTTTTCAACATATGTCTCGTGACGAGTAATATGGCTTCAATAACACTTTTACAGACACGCCGCAGTAACTGCGAAACACCCTGTATAATACGCAAGCCACTTTGCAGTGCATAGTGGAGTTTGCGTCGTACCAGTATTATAGGTTGTCCTTCGTATGCCATTTGCTTACTGAGTGCCGGAAAAGCGACAGTGTGCCTCTGTGATCTCCTTTGTCTGATCCTCTTCATTCCTATGTGAGATATACGACGGCGCCAACAGTCTCCCTCGTGAGATCTGCGTCGTCTCTCTTCCGAGGATTGCCATTTCCGTTCCCTGAGCATTTCTGTTACCCTACCGTACGGGCTATACTCGACACGACACGTTAAATCTTAGCAGCTCGTTTCAGAATTTGTTCGGTATCTCTACCCGATAAGGACTCCCAACACTAATAATACTGTAAAAATGGTCGCACTAGAATCTTTCATGCAATTTCTTATACAGTAGCACTGCACTTTCTCAGCACCATTCGAACAAATACGTCCTCCATTCACCGTCTATAATATTGATTATACATGATCGTCATATTTCATGTCGCCTCTTAGTATTACCCCTAAATACTTACACGATGTGACATCATCAAAATGTTCACAACCGATCTTGCAATCAGATACTATCGGGTTGTTCTCTTTGTTATAGACATCATTTTGCATTTATCCACATTTAAAGAGAGCTGCCATTAACTGCATAAAGTTCAGTTTTTGTCATAGTCTATCTGATGGGCTTACGGTCGCGTAACGACGATATTTCCCTGTAGAAAATAGGATCGTCAGCGAAGCAGTCGACAGTCGTTTTTCCCTCTCTCTACCTGCGAGTGATACAGGAAAGGAAATGACTAGTCGTGCTACAGGTACCCTCCACCGCGCACCGTACGGTGTCCTGCGGAATATGAATGTAGATGTACGTCCTGTCTGATAAACCGTTTATGTATAAAATTATTCCGTTAGGCGATGTTACAAACTTTCAGGAATGATGGAGAAGGGTAAATGTATTAATTTGAGGCAAGGGGCTCTCAAGCTTCGCCTTAGGCTCTGGCAGCTCTCAGATTAAGGGTCCCAACTTCCGAAAACCTGGTCATGACGTACAGAATTCCCGCTGAATACTCCCCAATGTTTTCAGATAATTTTCTCTATTGATGGACTAGTAACGACGCACGTAACTTGATGTCAGAGAGACCGAAAATCCTAAGTCTACGGTAGAGTAGACTGCATAAGTTCCAGGAGCTGCTACATTTTACAACAGCTGTTCAAAGTGGCGTTCCGCAGCGATAATGCAGGCATGACATTGTCGCACGAAGTCTGTCGCACCCGTTCTAATATCCCCGTCGTCGTTCGAGCAGTGTGACAGGCAGCGAGAATTCTTGACGGCAGATCCTCTTCAGTTTCGGCAGGCGTCTCGTACACAAGACTTTCCACATGGCATCCCAAGAAAAAATCAAGTGAGGTGAGATCAGGTGAACGTGCTGGTCGCGAAACGGGGGAACTCCTCTGCCTACCCACTTTCCAGGGAATGCCTGATGCAGGTGATCACGAACCCTCAGTCCAATGTGAGGTGGGACTCGGATGGTGTAAGTACTCTTCGGTATTGCCTACCCTACAATCTTAGCAACAAGAGCATTAGTACATGTATTCCACAGTCACAGGTTCACAACGATTTTCGCTTTTAACTTTCCACTCGGTCATTTCCGAATCATGGAAGCACCCTGCATGTTGAGAACATCAAAAAAGACGTATTACACTATCTTGTGGCCACCCGATGTTTCTTTGGTTTCTGTAGAAAATGCGTCATCCAATATAACGTACCAGATTATCTTAGTGAAAGCATATTGTCGAAAGCCTCTGGGAAATCTAGGAAGACGAAATCTACTCCTTCACCTGTATTTATTGTTTGCTAGCTGTTGTGTATGGATGAAGCAAGCTTTATTTTGTACGTATGGTTTTTTCCTGGATCTTATGATTCATGACAGAAGTTTGTTCCACTCCAGGAACGTGATAACTTTCAGCTTAGAATATACTCCAAAACCCTGCATCAAACGGAACTCATCGACACTGGTCTGCACTTCTCTGTATCCGATGCTTTACCATTTTTGTAGAATGGACGGACCTGCGTTCTCTTCCAGGCACGCAAGACTACTGGCTGTGCAATTGTGTTTCGATAGGTATGAAATAGGAAGAAAAACTACTGCCGCAACATATCCGATGTAAAACCCAACCGGAATTGTTATTTTTAAGTAGTCTTAATTTTATTTCAACTAATAGCAATCTCTCTCATTTGTGAGGCGTAGTGAACAGCCCACTTGTCCTAATCGGGTAGCCCACACATTTGAAATTTCTCTTAGAAGTTTTGAGTGATAGAAAGTCGTTTTAGAGACAGGTTTGCTACTACGCACATAGTTCAAGAACTTTTCTAATGAGTGTGCTTCGAAGTTGCTTACCCTCGTGCAACATTTATGGAAATCATGTAAAGTAATATTCCTCTCTGTGGAGAAAACGAATGGCCTACGTCGTAAAAGTGTGTTTCAAGTGTCTAGTGACATCATGACTGCAACATTTGAGCACGACGACGTACCTGAGTGGCAGGGCTGGCGTTCAGCACTTGACGGCGGCGGTGAAGTGTATCGGCGAGACTGATAACTGAAGAATAATGAGTCTTGCGTCGCCTCATCAGGGAACACACCAAGTGCTTCTTCACGAAGTACGATTCTAAAGTTCATTTCGCACTGAATTGCGAGTAGTACTCTCCTCACCCGACATGTAATTATGCGCCATTTTGAATTACCTGGGATGTTTAACAAAACGTAACTTAAGTTTTTACTTTAAACAAATTGCAAAATTTTGTTTCGTGACGTTTGGTGTGAAAGATGAAGCAAAATTCCATTAATTAATTTTATATGACTGAAGAAAACTATAAAAAGCTGGAGACGTCAATTATTTAACCTGAGTAAACATCATTGCAATTTGTTCGACTTTAAAGGGCTGTAAGAGAAGCTTCTGAGAAATTAAAATAGTTACGAACAGCTAAATCGATGTCGGAGTTATACTACTAGTATTTTTACAATAGATATTGCATTTCACTATCTTCACGACCTACTCCCATTCCAAAAACACACCTCACCTGGAAACACTTGAGAAAACATAGGAAACCTTCAAAAACTATGATCCTTCTTGGAAATTTGCGAAGAAAATTGAAATCTTGCAGTGAAGTTTGTGAAACGTTGTCGCAAAGCGTTTCCTCGTTGTCTTGAAATATGAGGTCATCTACCGGTGATAATGTTCAAAAACTCGACACAGTAATATGGCCCCATAAAGATAAAAAGTCGGAATCGAGTAAAACATTGCTTTCAGTGTCAATGTGCTTTCGTTTTCTACCGTCACGCTATCTTCTAGTGTTCTGCACTGGCAATTTTTCATGATTTCATGGACACTGGTTCGAGAGAACGACGATTCAAATCCTAGTCTGACCATACAGATTAAGGTTTTTGATGATTACGTTAATTCGCTTAAGACAAAAACGGCGATTATTTCGTTGGAAAGGCACAGCCGATTTCCTCTAATGATCTGAGTGTGGACTCAGTCTCTAATCACTTCCTCGTTTACGGGACGATAAAACTTAAATTACTTCATTTTTATCCATGATGGCTTAAAAATAGGGCGAAGTTTTTTTTTCAGGAATGGCACTCAATACTTATTCAATGAATGATTTATTTCACAGTGAGTAGTTTCGGGCCTAGGCCAATCGTCAGACAGCAATGAGGATTTGTCGTACAGCCTTCATGTACTTGTCCCATAATATAATAGACGTAACCAAAAAATCCTCGCTGCCGTCTGACGATGAACCTCACATGTGGCTGCCTGGGATAATGACCGGTTGGCAATTACCCTTTGGGGAAGTGCTAAGTTCGAGGGCTCCCTTGATGTTATTCAAGAGACGTCGCCACCGGCTTCCTCCTCTCATTGTCATCAAAAACACAAGCATCACGCTAAAATCTACACATTCAGCACAGTTGCCTAGTCTGGATATATACCCGTTCTCCGGCGATCTCCCAGCCAACAATGCCATACGACTTTATCTTCCGCGAGTTTTACGCTGTTCTGCTCCATTTTGCTCGTTATCTCGGCCGTAACTTTACCTGAAACACTACCTCGTGTCCACTAATTGACAATTCTACTGACGTAGTTTCCTTTTTCTTTGCATGTGTCTCACTATCCAGCGCAAGTATTTCAAACGAACGAAATGTCTGCGGCCTTGTGTGGCTGTGTAGTGCTGGTAATGTAACCTGGACAGGAAAGAGGAAGGTCTAAATTGCTGCTGACACACAGCCAACTGCTCTACAATAACATTAAAGGGGTTATAGAGCTTGAAGCCATCATCTAGCGGACAAGTCGTCATCAACAGTCTCCACACCTTCACTACATGAGACGCTGCGAAGATGTTCGGAAAGTAACCCAGGTCATCGGCGTAGTTACTGGTTGTCGAAATTGTGCATCTCCACATTGCCTATCATCGGCTCCCCCTGTAGTACAAATGGTGCCAATGAAAATATCATCCCCTGACTAGATTGTAACTGACTAAAAACTGCGGAGTGTACAGAACTGACTGTTTTCAATTCCCTCGCTCCACCTGAACCAACTTCAAGAGGATACGCTGCGATAGGCGAAGAAATCCCTCTGCCCTTTATTGCGAAACCTGTCTTGCTGGTTTGATGGAAGAGCTAAATTTAGTACCTTCAGAGGCACTGACTTGACTGGAAGAACTGGTCATTCGCCTGTCGGGGAACAATGGAGAGCTCCAAGCCCTCCATCTACGCTGTATTTAATTTACACGTTGTAAATATATTTTTGTGTGCAATATTTGTTACAAACGATTCTTATTGTACTATAATACAGTAAAAAATTATTTTATAATGACACTGCACGAACTTCCCACAGCTGAAGCTGCTATGGAGATAGCGACGTAACTGAAAGAACAGTATGTTCTGCAGTCTCCTTCGTGTAAAAACACGAGACCCCGATCAAACACTGCACTCGCACCACTGATTTCAGGAGGACTGTGCAGTCTCCAGTGTGTAACGGTGAAGATACCCACAAATTTAATACCCTCCTCGGACCATAATCGTGCTGTTTCCTCATCTTACTTTGATAGAAGACGTGGCAGTTTGAACACAACAGCTGTTTCAACTCACTACAAATTTATCTCTGTGATACAATTTAGCCCATTATGTGAATCTATGTTTGTGCTCCGCAAACCACCGTAAAGAATTAAAGAAAGTTTTAACTGTACATTGCTGTACCATATTCCCATGTTACGTTTATAGGGACAAAGACTAAATGTCAGCACAGCAATCTCTTGGATTTATATAGAAAACTCTGTGCCATTTACCAGATCCATTAAAAGATTCACTTCATCTTTCCATGTTACATCCACTTTACGTATTTAAACAGATACAGTTATTCTAGTTAATTATGGCTGGTGTTACTCTCGACAGGAAGGACTTTGCCCTGCATATGCGCATTACATTAAATTTGCCATGTAAGTCATAAAACCGTACGCTGATTATACGTAAATTTCTTGAATGCCACAGCACTTCTCACGACATGTCAGCTCTCTATAAAGGATATCTACATACATACATACATACCGTGCAGTGATTTCGTTTTCGAACAATACTTCCATAATTAGAGATCGTTTGTTTCAGTCGAAAAAGTCGTTCGCTCTATGCTTCTACGGTAAATCAGCCTGATTCTGAGCAATAACACTGGCAATTTGTCTGAAAATAGAGGCAGAACAAATACGTAGAATTCCCAAGTAATCGAACTGCTTAACGTTCCGCGTAATATAGTGGTATCAGAAGAGGCAGGAATGATAATCTTGGCTGATACACTGCTTTAATCTGTATATGAGATCGTTGGGTAGCAAGCGTGAGAAACCGAATGTGCTCTCTTGAACGTGTTTCTATAGGCGCTGGTCCGACTCGGGTATAGAAAATAGCTCATATTAGAACAAGAAAAAGGGATGGAATATGTGACACTGCATGGGCTGCTAAGCGTCTTGAATAAAGTATATGACACGAATTCTACCTAAAGAGAAATGCACTTAATCTGAGCTGGACTGGAAATTTCTGAAGAGGTCAGCTACATGTCCAACCAAGCTCCATTTTAATTACAGTCATAAATACGTCTTCCGCTCAGTTTTATCATCTTCGACACTCAGTCACAACACATACGATTTTTATGTCTATGATTGTATGTCCTCTCATTCCCTGCCTGTAGCAGTTTGTACTGCCGAAGTGTACACTACATCGCTTACCTTCGTTGTCTTGTTCGCGGAAGCGAAATAAAATATGATGCGTAGTGTGGAACCTTTACTGCGTAGGAACGCTAATAGAGTTCACAGTAACTATCGTATGGATAACATTGTATCGTTTATTTGAAATCATAATTTGTACTCTTCCCAAATTTTCACAGTTGAACAAGCAGCAGTAACAGTTTTGTTTGTTCTACCATTACTGCAATGTGCGTGCAGTCGTACACAACTAACAAGGAATGCAGTTATTCACTTGAGATGGGTAGATAAAGATACAGAGACAATGTTTCCATTCAAAAGAGACCAGTGTATGTACTATTGCTTAATTCATATGGTTCAAATGGCTCTGAGCACTGTGGGACTTAACATCTGAGGTCATCAATCCCCTAGAACTTAGAACTACTTAATGCTAACTAACCTAAGAACATCACACAATCCATGCCCGAGGCAGGATTCGAACCTGCGACCTGAGACTGGGAATTCCCACGGACCACCCAACCCGGCAACTGGTTTGCACTATTGACATGGCCGTACTGTGTGAATAAATTCGCACACTTGTGGCAACTTGCTGATAAAAATGCTTCTATAAACAAATATTATTTACCAAAATTATCGTCATGGATAATTTTTGAACAAAACTGTGCCCTCTGTAACGTGCACTCCTCTATTTATGAAGTACACCGCGCAACACGATCAAAGGGTCAACTTTTTCGAAACACCTTAATTGACTTCCATTACGCACAAGTTTGAAATTTGGTCCAAATGTGCTGACCACCTTCCTTGGTAACAGTGCAAAAGCGTGGAGCTCTGCGATGTCACTCTCAGGCCCGGCGACACTTCGAGCAGCGAGGTGTCGAAACATGCGAAAAAGGCCAGAGCTCAAAAGTTCATATGAAGTGTAAGATGGATTGATGATGTCACATTGGCACCAGATTTTACCACAATTGTCCCCAACGCCACCGCGGACATGTCAAACGACGGGAAGAGCGCCGCACATCCTTTCACTCACATTTCACCCCTTATTTTGACTTCTCTCCGATGGAGAGCCAGAATCGAGACGCCCATTAACGAAATCACGCGATTTTCTTATGGGGGATAGAAGGAAACATTTCATATACACCGCCGCTCAGAATTGACACGAAAATGCTACAAAAACAGCTTGGGGCGTTGATTCCCATACATCTCGCGGTAGAAAATGAAAGTTCACAGTGTGATGAGCAGCAGGACGACACTCTTTACAACTTTTGACATTGCTGACACCGCCCCCCCCCCCCCCCCCCCCAGGGACGCTTCAATCATTCTCTAAGAACATCGTGGGCATGCAACCACACCGAACGTGATCGCGCCCATTTGGAGTGTAGCGTGACAGCAATGTTTGCTCTGGTGTACAACGTACAACCACTAGACACTGTTCAGAAACATTCGACGAAATTTGAATTGAGGTGGACTGTCATTAGTGGCTAGTTTTTGATTATATCTGATTCATTGCTGGGAGTATTAAGTTTGCCAGTCTACATGTAGCACATATAGCGAGAAAAATTTGTATCCTCTGTTGCTAACCACCACATTCACAGGATCCAGCGTTGATTTAGAAGTACATCTACATGATTACTCTGCTATTCACAATGAAATGCCTGGAAGATATTTCAGTGAACCACCTTCAAGCTGTTTCTCTACCGTTCCACGCTCTAACGGCACACGGGAAAAACGAGCACTTAAATTTTTCTGTGCGAGCCCTGATTTCTCTTATTTTATCGTGTTGATCATTTCTCCCTATGTAGGAGGGTGCCAACAGAATGTTTTCGCAATCTCAGGAGAAAACTGGTGATTGAAATTTCATGAGACGCTCCCGTTGCAACGAAAAACACACATTTGTTTAAATGATTGCCACTCCAATTCACGTATCATGTCTGTGGCACTATCTCCCCTATTTGGCGATAATACAAAACGAGCTGCCCTTCTTTGTACCTTTTCGACTTCATCCGTCAGTCCCTCCTGATGCAGATCCCACACAGCACAGCAACACTCCAGAATAGGGAGGACAAGCGTGGTGTAAGCAGTCTCTTTAGTAGACCTGTTGCACGTTCTAAGTGTTCTGCCAATGAATCGCAGTCTTTGGTTGCTCTATCCATAACCCATCATCAGATCATAAACGGATTATAAAAGTAAACTTAACTCGGATGGAGCCGTAGGCTCAGAGGACCGAATGATGCCGACCGGCCGCCGTATCATCCTTAGCGTGTGGTGTCACACATCTCTCCCGACCGTTGTTGGATTTCCAGGTCTTCGAGCGCCACTTCTCATTCAGCAACTCGTCAGTTGCCGTCACGTGACTGAGTAAGCCCGTTCCAGTCCTCTCACCGAGCAAAAATCATTCGCAGTGCCGGGAATTGAACCCGATTCCTCCACATGGCAGTCACACGTGCTGACCACTCAGCTACGGATTACGGAGGCTATAATTCTTTTTGCATTCACTCATGGAACCAGCAGTTCGAAGGAATGTTCGTCTATATTGATCCGTACTATGGCCCTTAACTACTTTCACTGAGCAAGGTAGAGCAGTGGTTAGCACACTGGACTCACGTTCGGGAGGACGACAGTTCAGATCCCCGACCAGCCATGTAGATTTAGGTTTTCCGTGATTTCCTACGTCGCTTGAGGCGAATGCCGGGCTGGTTCATTTGAAAGGCCATAGCCGGTTTCCTTCCCCAGCTTTCCCTAATACCCCACCCTTCCCTAATAGGAACCTGTGATCTATCTGTAGTGATCTCGTTGCCGACACGACGTTTGTTTGTTTGTTTGTTTGGTTGGTTGGTTGGTTGGTTGGTTGTGTGTGTGTATGTGTGTGTGTGTGTGTGTGTGTGTGTGTGTTTAACTGCTTGCGATATGTGGTGTTCAGCTTCACATTGGAATTTTGCTCTAAAAAGTAGAGTATGAAAAGCGAATTCGCATGATTAACATGTGAAAATTATTTTTAATTACGCACTTTCCGGTTATGAACGTCATCGTCAGCTGGTTAGTGTCATTTATTCTACAACCTGTGCATTAGAATCTAGTGTGGTTATGGCAGGGCCAATTAAAATTGCGAAGTGTGACTGAGTGAAAAGCTCACTGTGAGCGCATTGGTTTTATCGTCGAAAGTACGTATGTATCAGTCATTAACAGAAAGACGTGCTGAGACACACATTTACTCACTTCAGACCTTAACTGCCACAACAGTTCCACGCGAATATTATGTTGCCATTAAGCCAAACCGTTTGGATAAAGTTGAGTGGTGGTATAATTTAAAACAAAAAGGCAGACAAATTGAAAATGACCAAGACAGATATAGATTTACACATACAGGACTATTCGGAAAGTAAGGAACGAATGGTCGCGAAATGGAAACCACAGTGAAAATCCGATGAGGCTTTTCACAGATGTGTTGAGCAGTGTGTCTTAGTATGAGCGTAGATAGCGTCACGTCTCTCTTCTCAGTTCCTTGAGCACAATGAGAGCGTAAAGATGCCTAGAAAATAGTGTCTCCCGCCAAGTGTGGATGCCTACCGAGAGATTTCGCCTGATTTCATGAAATCCCGTATAACGTAACTGTCATGTAGTTCCTTCTTCATGACATTTCTCTGCCGCACATTGCAGGAGCAATGAGAACACTCCTACAGCGTTTTCGTTGGGAAATGTTTGATCATCTATCCTACAGCCTGGAATTGGTTCCCTCTGATTTTCATCTCTGCTCAAATGAACCGTTGACTATCGAGACAACAGGCTGCTTTCTATGGCGAGGGTACTGGAAAGCTGGTACAACGTTGCTACAGATGTTTAAGTCGGAGCGATGACTATGTAGAGAAGTAGCTGGAAGGTGTAGTAGCAAACTGCTACAAATAAACGGTTTTTATATTCACTGTGGTTTCCCTTTCGTGACCGATCGTTCCTTACTTTCCGAATATCCCTCATGATAGTTCCCGTTACTGGGTAAGCACATGTGAACTCTGTGTACAAAGGTTCTAGCTGACCATTTTATGAAATGACGCAACGTGTGTGTGTGTGCGTGTGTGTGTGTGATTTGACAACGATAATTGCTGCTCGAGGGGAGTTACATGTTCACTTAGTGTATTTGCAGCTTAGAATGTGAGTATTCCTGCCGCCTTAGAATAACTGTGAGGGTAATTTCTGTTTTAGCACTGGCGCTGGAAAAGCTAAGGCGATCCGACGTCTAGCTTTGGACGCCAAGAGACGTCGAGGGACTTCGTTCACTCCAACTCTCCCCCTACGTCTTCCAGATCTACTCGGCCTGCAGCCCAAGTGAGTACGTATCTACCATAACTATCAACTGTCCACCTATCTGTATTGCCGGAGACAGTCCCTGTCCACGGGCTAGGAAATTTCATACACACAATTTTACTCATGTATCAGCTGTAATGTAATCTGGTATTGATGAGAATATTCACTTTGATTTATACCTGGCAAATGGAGCAATAGGGGTACTTTTTCTGATATCTGTACTGGTTCATCGCTGATATAAACGATACATTTCTGGGAGAGCAGACTCTTCTCTGTGATTCCCTGTAAACCAGACGCAAACTGGGTAAGCACATGTGAAATCACAACATTCTTCACGACGTAAAGACTGAATTCTCGCGATCATTTTGCTCCAAATTTTATTTTTACGGGTGAGACTAGAATGCTATTAGTTTAAACTGCTTTCATGGCGTATTGCCTGTTGCCTCTGTATCAACATGCTCTAACTCAGAAACGAGGGAACGATGTGGCCCCACATTTACGGTCTGTAAATGTAGAAGGTAAACTGTTTCCATGCCGTACTAGCGTGAAATGCCGAGATGCTCACAAGTCAGGATGTTTCAGATCTGAAATGTGACTAATACTTAAAATGAGTCTTCGGGAAGTTCAATGGAAGAATTAGATTAGTTGAAAGGATTCTGGTGAAGTGGAGAGCACATCTAAAGAAAATTGTTTACAAGCAGCTAGTGCGGTCTCTTCCACAGAGCTGCTCCATCATTTCAAGGACTATGAATGAATGACCGACTCAGGATGAATTCAGAAAGGTCACCTATCCCATCATAAAAAAAATGGTTCAAATGGCTCTGAGCACTATGGGACTTAACAGCTGTGGTCACCAGTCCCCTAGAACTAAGAACTACTTAAACCTAACTAACCTAAGGACATCACACACATCCATGCCCGAGGCAGGATTCGAACCTGCGACCGTAGCAGTCGCGCGGTTCCGGACTGCGCGCCTAGAACCGCGAGACCACCGCGGCCGGCCCATCATAAAAGGTCACCTATCCCTTACTAAGGTATAACAGGGATGCTCAGCGAACTTAAAACGGGAATTTTTAGAAGAAAGATGACGTTGTTCTCGCATAGCCCTGTTGGGTATATTTTGAGTACCAGCATTCGAAGAACACTTGGAAAATATTCTGTCGCTTCCATCGAGCATTTCGCGTAGAGACCTTGAAAATAAGTAAAGCAGATAATGGGGTAAATGTACCGTTTTTATCCGTCTCTTCATACCCGATTGGAACAGGCTACAAGTTAGTTTAATTCGTTCATTAAGTTACACACACATTTCTTTGGTCACTAGCACAGTACATGATAACGAAGTAAAATGAAGAAATTTATACGACGTTAACTTCTTAAAATACGGTTGCGTGCTGACTGCAGGGGATTTCAAAGAATTTTATACAACAAAAAATAATAATTGGTTTCATAACAATAGTATGTAATTCTTTCCCAGTGAATAAACTACAGGTTACTGAATAGTAATACAAATGTTAACCCAAAAGGAACTTTTTTTTATTCTCGTTTCAAATTTTGTGTTTCTATTCATCAGGCATTTTATGTCATTGGATAAGTGATCAATGACTGCAATAGCGGCATTACTCATACCTTTCTGAGGTAAAGTCAGTTTTAAGGAGGAGTAATAGTTATTTCTTCTTTTTATGGTATAATTATGGGCGTTATCATTGCTTTTGGAATCTAATGAATTAATTGCAACCATGAATTGTGATGCCCCTTTAAACAGTTGTGTATAAGTTGATTGCAGATAAACACCAGATAATGTTCTTATGACTATCATCTGGCAATTAAAGTTACTGTTCTTATGTCTGAGTTATCCCAGAGTACAATTCCATATGATGATATTTATTAAAAATCAACATAATGTGTTAACTTACTGCTTTATTTCACTGCAAAACTTGCAGTGACACGAATTGCACACGTGGCTGAACAGGGTTGTTTACAAAGGTCAAAATGATTTTTTTTCTTTTTTTTCAGTTTGAATTCTCATAAGTATGCACACCCAAGAATGCAAATGTTCTTCCTCACTAACTGTTGCAGTGCTTTAAATTTGTCATTAATATTCTCATTATTGGTGTGCCTATTTCAAAATGTTGTAATTGAGACGATCTCTAGGACGACGACGTCACTGAAATCATAATCAGTCAAGAATTTTTACATATTACACTATCACGTCATATATTCTGAAAACGCAGTGTTCTGTATATATCTGACTGACATTTAGTCCAGATACGAGAGTTTGATATTAACAAAAGTATATTTAAAATGTTTGCTGCTCTGTAGTTCGATCTCAATATGTTTGTCGTTCCAGAGAGCGATTATACGTCACAGGGATTCAACAAGTCCTTGAAAGGTAGCCGCAATACAGCCTCCACACGCCTGCGTCAGTAGTGCGGTGCATGTTTCGAGCAGCCGGTCGCCAGGTGACGGAATATCCGAACACGACCATTGACCTTGTGTAACAAGTATTGTATTGTTTTGTATGGATCTGGGGACCTAGAAACGACAGAGAGGCTTTGCCCTCGCCGTAGCCCTCAGTGATTCACAACCCCACAACAGGCTACAGCAGTCCACCGCCACCCCACACCGAACCCAGTGTTTTTGTGCAGTTTGGCCCCCAGTGGAGCTCCTCAGCGCCCCCCCCCCCCCCCCCACCTCCCCCCCGGTGCCACGCCACATCGAATGTTCAAATGTGTGTGAATTCCTAAGGTAACAAACTGCTGAAGTCATCGGTCCCTAGATTCACACACTACTTAAACGAACTTAAACTAAGAACAACACAAAGACCCATGCCCGGGGGAGGACTCGAACCTCCGGCGGGAGGGGCCTCACAATCCTTGACATGGCGCCTCTAAGCGCGTGGCCACTCCTGCCACATCGGAATCAGTCTTGACTAACAGCCAGTTTCCTCCCTTATTATCGGTTTCTTCATCTCAACACAGTTGTATCTTAAGAAGGATCTGTAGAGAATCGAATTGGTCGTAACCGTGTTGAAGGGGCAAGCCTAGCGTTTTCCAGGAGCCATAAAAAGCAAAGACGACCAGAGACTTAATCACATCTTCTCAAAGACGTGACTAAACTATATTGTACTGGTCCTCTTTCTGTATCGATCACAGTAATTCCTGTATTCCCTGGCGTTATTAGGAACGACGCCTTATTCAATAGTGTAGCTTATAGTAAAATATTTGAAGACCAAGAAGTTCCCTGTGGGACGTAGGTAATCGGCACAACAGGAGGAGGAGGAGGAGATTACTGTTTAACGTCCCGTCGACAACGAGGTCATTAGAGACGGAGCACAAGCTCGGATTAGGGAAGGATGGGGAAGGAAATCGGTCGTGTACTTTCCCGGCATTTGCCTGAAGCGATTTAGGGAAATCACGGAAAACCTAAATCACGATGACTGGTCGCAGGATTGAACCGTCGTCCTCCCGAATGCGAGTCCAGTGTGCTAACCACTGCGCCATCTCGCTATGTAACACAACAGGTAATAGTCGGGCGAAAGAACTTATCTCTCTGACTTCCGAAAAAAAACGACGCCATCAAAAGCGGTAAGCGTTATCATTAGCAGGTCATAGAGCGTGATAGCCATATCTCCTGGGATCATATAAGAGCGACTCTTGTGATTTCGTTGAAGGGGACAATTGCAGGTGGTCAACAACAGGCAGGCACGTGCTGAAGGAATCTCTTAGCACCTACGTCTTTCACAATCAGCTATTTTCCCCGTCTACACTTCGAAATGAATTCCTCTGCATGGATACATGATCTACTGCAGAAAACACAAAAGAACAGCTTCGCTTTTGTTTCATAGGAAAGCCAGTGTGGTCTCTTATACATAACTTCTCCAGTATTTGAAGTATTATGAATGAACAACTACTAGCATCATAAAAGGTCACTTATCCTATAATAAACTGTAACAGGAATGCTCAGTGCACTTCAAATGGGAAATTTTGGAAGGAAAATGACGTTCTCGCACATCCCTGTTGGGTATATTTTGAGTACCAGCATTCGAAGAACACACCAAAATAATTATGTCGCTTCCATCAAGCATTTCGCGTAAGGACATCAAAAATAAGCAATTTTCAATTCGATACAGTTGTGCACTGTCGCCTTAAAAAAAAATACGACCTTACGAAATATAACAGCAGCACGCTATCTGATCATAAGTATCCGGACACTTAGTAGTGGACATCAATATGGGGTGTGTCCACCTATCGCCTTTATGGCCGCTTGAACTCTGCTGTGGACACTTTCAGTGAGATATCTGTGCGGGAATGGCAAATTATTCTTCCTAAAGAGCCGAAACGAGAAAAGGTAGTGGGATGCTGGCGCCTAGAGCGGAGTCGATGTTCTGACTCGTCTAAAAGGTATTCAGTTGGGTTTAGGTCGGGACTCCGATCAGGGTAGTCCATTTCAGGAAAGTTATTTTCCGCAGACCACTGCCTCGTGAATGCCGGTGTAGGACTGGGTGATTTGTCATGCTGATACAATGAATAATCGTCTCCGAACTGTTCCTCTACCGAACGCGCAGTGCTGTAAAATGTGTTCTTATCCTTCCATATCTACGGGTTTTAAACGCAATAAGGGGATCACACCCCAACCAAAAATTCACCCCCTCCCTCCAAACGGTGACACCGGCTCATTCGTACTACTACGCACGATGGCACGTAACTTTCTCCAGGCACTGGCCAAACCCAAATCCTTCCATCAGATTGCCACGTGGCAAAGCGTGGATAGTCATTCCATATCAATCGTTTCCAGTCATCCACTGCCCAGTGGTGTCTCTCTTTGCACCAACTCAAGCACCTTTTAGAACTAACTACAGAAATTCGTAGCTAATGAGGAGCTGATCGACCACTGTACCACATTCGTTTTAACTCACTACACACAGTCAATGTGTTAGGAGGACTACTAGTGGCACTTTGGAACTCATGAGTGATTACTTCTACTTATTTAATACAATTTTTTTTTTTTTTTTTTTACGGTAAACCTCTGCAATGTTCGGCTTTCCCTGTCCGTCAGTAGGCGAGGTTTGCTTAGCTTGATTTAGCTGCTTTGGCTCCTTCGCGTTTCTACTTCACAATCACATCACCAAGAGTCGACTTTGGCAGCTTTAGCATTGTTGAAATGTCCTTGATGAATCTGTTACCTATGTGACATCCAATGACCAGTCCGCGTTGGAAGTCACTGAGCTCTGCTATTATTGCTTTTCTACTGACTCTTCTGGAAATCCTGTCTCTTTTTATACTGGCGAGACTCCCTTCCATAACATCTAGTGGTCAATTCTGCGTTATCTAGGGGCGTCTGGACACTTCTGATCAGACAGTTATATAACTGAACTTAAGACTTCCTAGATAACATCTTTCCTTATTTTATAGGAAGGTGGGGAGCGTGAAGACGGTGAGAGAGATGGCCTGAACTGAAGGTAGCGTCCGGTGTAGTGTCAAAGGCATGTCATACAGTTTTCTGAGATCTCACATCGTTAAAAACTTGTTACAAAATGCAGGAATACTCAGAGAGTATCAGTATCTGATACAAAGCCTGACAGCTAAGTCTTAAAGTAAATAGTTTGACTACACGATCGACGATCACTCACTGTCGTAGGGTATGTAGGAGAATATGTCCGGAGCAATTTACGGTGAAACCAACAAATGTAGCGGTGATGAAGGCGAATTATTGGCAGAATCCTAAAGAAAGCTAAGTTAGTGAGTGGAGTAACAAGTTTCTCGTCACGATACCAAGCTCCATCCAAGTACACACGCAGTCAACCTTCACTATAACTTGCAGCACTCCGATGCTCGAAAGGCAAATATGTCGCCAGATGTCACGGCAGAAACAGTTTGAATTTATGCAGCTAGAAAAGATTGTAGCTTCGAGTTCCAGTCATCACATTAACCATTTCCATCAGTTCCTGAATTACTTCTTCAGTATTGTCCTTTACACGGAATGAATAATCCCACGCAAAGAAATTAATGATATACTCATCGCCTGTTCATTGCAAACTTCACATATTTCACGGGAAGATTCTTTTGCCCTAGTGTACAAAAACATATGATTCACTGAAATTAAGTTTTTATAATGTAGAAGCCAACCACAAAAATATCATTTAATGCACGTATATTTTCTTACCAATTAAAACATGTCGCTATGCTTTCGTCAAGAGACCATTACATTTATATGTCACATTACTGTACTAAGCTTAACCTAAGTACTGTGACGTTAGTGATGTAGGGTCCTCTGAGATGTAGCTGATGTTTCACTTCTCTTACTCGCGGAGAGTTTGTTTTCTAATGAATGAACGATAAGGAATCATTGTCTGTTGCAAAATTAAGTATGTGAAATTTGTACGAGGTTATCGTGATTTTCGTACTGTTTCGTCGCTGCTCTCTCATCCGCCGTTGTTGCTCGACATATTGACTGCACACTTCACAGATTCGCTTCACATTGTAATTCGTCATGTTGGTACTGGCAGCGTAAAAGCTTAATTTTCAGTGAACAGTCAGTCACCCCATCCCTAAATTTGGCAGCAGAAATGACAAATCACTGTGAAGAAGCCACATTTGGCTTCCGTCACGTGTTCAGCTTTTTAAACATCTTTCATCATTCGTACTTTACAAGATAAATTTATTTTATAACATTAATAACCCATAAACACTGCGACTGGTTGCAGTTCATGATTACAACTGTCATCTGAGGTAGGAGTTAGGACAATTCCTCCCCATCCTCGTCAAACTGGAGGTGGTACTACATCGCAAATGGTTTCGACATTGACGCGGCGTTACACTATAATCAGCCTTCCCCTTTCAACACTTAAGCAGTTTGTTTAGTGAAGTACCGTTGGAAATTTCCAAGAAGTTGGTCTATTCCAGGCGTGAAAGGCCGCCTCCAGCGACCTCGTGGTCGACGACTCTTAGCAACAGTTACCGCCCGCCGGCCCCAGGCTTACAAGGGAACCGCGCATACTCGTATGGTGTATGCAGGGCTTGGCCAGAAATCAAAGTGATAGAAGTGGAACCTCGATATGGTGTGGGTCGGGCTAGCCATGAACCATTTATGTTGGCGTTGTTTCCAAACATCTATTGATGCAACGGAAAGAACACAGGACGTAAATTCGATGGCCTTGGGGCCGAGTCTCTACGTGAGAACTTTTTTTTTTATTACTTTCAGTGTTTAAGTCATTTACAGCGAAAATAAACCGAAATAATGCTCAATAAGTATTTATTAATATTTTCATAACTGGCATGAAAATAAAGGCAAAGGAAAATGTGGGATTGTAAGTAAATTTCCAGAAGGGGATCGTAAGATGTCACGAGAACTTCGTATATAAAATTAGATACTTGTATTATTTTACAGTTGATGATTTACATGTGCTGTGGTGTATTCATAGCAAAAACAGGAGAAGCAGCAATTTTATCATAGCAAAAACAGGAGATGCGGCCATTTTATCAACACCCTGCGTACGTCATAAACGCTGCATTTTTGAAATTATATGGTTGTTTCAAAGTTTCTGTAGGAAAACAGTATTTTCACTGAGTTTTCACATTATCCTCAAAAAAGTCATGTTACTCGGCCGAGAGCTATCAAGCGAACGAGCTCCGTATTCATTGGTACCGTTGTTCCCAACTATTGCTGCCGAGAGCTGCTCGAAGACCAAAATGAAACTAACGGAATACGAAGTCCTGTACAAACTGATTACAGTCCATTCTTGGAAAGTTATGAGCAGAATCCTCGTGGACAGCTGCTACGTGCAATACATTCTTGGAAATTTGCCCTTCCTTTTCCTGCTATTTAATTAAATAATTAATAAATGCAGTATACTGAACATTATCTCGGTTTATTTGCAGAGTAAATAACATAAAAATTGAAAATAAAGTCTCCGCATAGGGACTCGACCCGACGTCCCTCTGATTACCGTCCTGTACTCTTTCCGCTGCGTGGAAACTACCCTAACATAAAACCGCTATTTTTCCTGAACGCTTGGCGATCTGGAGTTCCCACTTTCGTCACTTTCATTTCTGGCCAAGCCCTGCATACACCACAAATTAGTATGAAATCGGTGATGAATAGGCGCTGTGCCCTTGTTACCCAGCACAACTGCGTCCAAGTACACTGTCATTCGTAATTACCCACTTCGCGATCTACTGCGATCACGCTATAACTTTTATAGTAAGACTTGATCCAACAATCTTAGCAAATGGCGTAGTTATTAAATCTAGGAATTAACTGTGAGAGAATACTCTCGCACATACTGTTTCAGTATTGCGAGTGGAAGGAAAGATGCTAAAGAAAGGACGCTTGTCCAGGCAAACGAGAGACGTCTGCAAAGCAGTCGGTAACGGTGCGGATGGACTGACCGATGTAACTGCTTCCGCACTCACACAGGATATTGTAAATCCCAGGAATCCTGAGGCCGAGACTGTCCTTAACGGGACGTATATCTGTTTTATCTTCTAAGAAGGTTGTAAAATATAACTGATACTTCGTCTTCCCAGGACTCATGGATAATGTGGTATCAGGTCAGTGTTCTCCAAGAAAAGTAAACGAGGAAATGTCGAACACTCACCTGATGAGCTACCGACTGCATTCCTTCCATTTTGCGGCACTACATCCGGCAAAATAGGCAGAGGCTTGGGAAGAAAGTATCAGACGTATTTTCGGCCCTCCTGAGGAGGTAAAGCAGATACTACGCCCTGTTAAGGACAGTCTCGGCCTCAGGATTCCTGGGATTTAATACATCCCATGTGCGGAAGCAATTACATCGGTCAGTCAATCCACGCCGTTTCCGACCGAAGTGCAGAACGCCAACAGCATATTAAAAATCTAAATCTGGATAAATCTGCAGTTGCTGAGCACAGACTGACAAACATAAAACACTGTTTGAAGAAAACAAAAGTTTTGTCCCAGGCTTCCACATACTCGGACTCTATAATTAAAGAGGCTGTAGAAATAGGAATAAGTGAGAAAACCTTCAACCGTGACGGCGGATATAATCTTAGCGGTGCATGAAAGCGAGCTCTTGATGCAGAGAATAGCCAGAGATAATCGCTATGTGTACACTACGGCGGGAGTGGTGGCGCCACCAGCGCAGACGTTGACGACATCTGCGACTGCATGAAGTAACTACCGACCAATAAGAAGCCCTCTTTCGAAAGGCCACCACAGCAACGATTCTGACAAACAGTTACTCCTAACGAAGACGATGGTGGAAATCGTAGGAAGCTTGAGGTTTTGCCCTGTATTGACGCGGCAATTTTATAAAACTGCACTGTCGCGAAAGACTTCGTTCTCACTGCTTTGTTATGTCTCGCGTTTCTTTTTCCGGCAGTGTTAATTATACATTAACAGTGATACACAGCGGTGGGGACAGATTTAGCGACGAAGAGTAGATGACAACCTCATCACAGTATTATTGTATCTGTACATAGACGCCTACAAGAATCTGGATCCTTCCTTGTTACGGTTATTGCATATTACACTCATATTCACTGACAAGCACAAAATATACATAAAAGAAGGCACTGAACACACACACACACACACACACACACACACATAAAAAAAAGTTTTTCATCACCCCGGTTTCCAGAAATCCTGAAGACAGACGTTGACTGCGGATATTGTATTACAGACACAGTCCCTTTGTTATTAAACCAGCCCAAAGATGTAAACAACTATGCACGAGCAGCGCGTATTAGACTGAAGGAGTCCGACAGCCGATCAGCTCCAGTCATTCCACCAGGAAGCAGGTACACAGCTTATGATGTCTGTAGTTTCACCATACGCAGACGGCCAATACAACGGTTCGATCGCGTCCACGTTGTTACTTTGTGCCAGGAAGGGCTCTCAACAAGGGAAGCGTCCAGGCGTCTAGTATGTTGTTCGGACATGGAGGAGATACAGAGAGACAGGAACTGTCGATAACATGCCTCGCTCAGGCCGCACAAGGGCTACTGCTGCAGCGGATGTCCGCTACCTACGGCTTATGGCTTGGAGGAACCCTAACAGCAACGCCACCATGTTGAATAATGCTTTTCGTGCAGCCACAGGACTTCGTGTTACGACTCAAATTGTGCGCAATAGGCTGCGTGATGCGCAACTTCACTCCCGACGTTCATGGTGAGGTCCATGTTTGCAACTACGACACCATGCAGCGCGGTACAGATGGGCCCAACAACATGCCGAATGGACCGCTCAGGACTGGCATCACGTTCCCTTAACCGATGAGCGTCGCATATGCCTTGAACCAGACAACTGTCGGAGATGTGTTTGGAGGCAACCCGGTCAGGCTGAACGCCTTAGACACACTGTCCAGCGAGTGTAGCAATGTGGAGGTACCCTGGTGTTTTTGGGTGGCATTATGTGGGGCCGACAAACGCCACTGGTGGTCATGGAAGGCTCCGTAACGGCTGTGCGATACGTGAATGCCATCCTTCGACCGGTAGTGCAACCAAATGGGCAGCATATTGGCGAGGCATTCGTCTTCATGGACGACAATTCGTGCCCCCATCGTGCACATCTTGTGAATGACTTCCTTCAGGATAATGACATCACTCAACTAGAGGAGCCAGCATGTTCTCTAGACAAGAACCCTATCGAACATGCCTGGGATAGATTGAAAAGAACTGTTTATGGACGACATGACCCACCAGCCACTCTGAGGGCTCTACACCGAATCACCGTTGAGGGGTGGGAAAATCTGGAACAACAGTGCCCTGTTGAACTTGTGGATAGTACGCCAAGACGAATATAGGCATGCATCAATGCAAGACTACTACTGGGTATTAGAGGTACCGGTGTGTACAGCAATCTGGACCACCACCTCTGAAGGTACAACATGCAATGTTTGGTCTTCAGGAGCAAGAAAAAGGGCGGAAATGATGTTTATATTGATCTCCATTCCAATTTTCTGCACAGGTTCCGGAACTCTCGGAACCGAGATGATGCAAAACTTTTTTTGATGTGTGTATATACGCTCACCCATGTATCACGTGACAGTAACAGTGCCCCAGAATTTTTAATGATTTTTTAAAAAGAATAATACCTGCGAGTGGTCTCTGTAAATAGACTCGCCTTTGATTTCGGAAAAACACAGTACATTCAGGTCTGTACAATAAACAGAAAACAACATTTAAAGTAACACATGAACAGGAATCAGTAAATAGGGAGGAGTGATCCCAATTTTGGTAAAAATTTGAACTGGGAGAGATGTATTACTGAGCTTCCCAAACAGCTGAGTTCAGTAACTTTTGCTCATCGCATAAGAGCTTGTCTTGAGAACAAACCAATCAATACGAAACTTCGTGGCAGATTAAACTGTGATCCGGACCTGGGAGGTTGGCCTTTGGCGGCCAAGTACTCAATCGACTGAGCTACCCAAGCACTATTCACTACGTTCTGTCACTACTTCACTTCAGCCAGTATCTCATCTCCGGTGGAGACAAATCAATATTTTAACATGTTTTACAAGTTTGTATTCATTGATATCTCATGGTACATTTTTTACTTAAGAATAAAATGCTGATAACACAAAACTGAGTAGTGAGAATAATGTGTTCACTGACATACTGCAAGCGCCTCTTGAAGGAGGAAGGCATTGTAACTGCACCTTCCCGTACGTTAATGAAATTCATTGTAAACAAACATTCGCAATTTGAGGATAAATTCAGGATGAAAAAGTGCGCTTTGTTACAAATTAGTAAACTTGTTAGTGGCTACTAAACCTGTTTGTGGCTCCAAACGTGGTCAGTGTGTTGCCACAAAGATTGTAGACATTTTATGTTAGTGGCAAATTAACAAAATGGTTGCAAAGTAAGTTTTAAATCAAATACGAAATCACTTCTTCTTGACAACTCCTCCTATTCTATATAATAATAAACGAAACGCTGATAGCTGGTGTAACATAGTAGATCCAGAGGGAGGATACTTCAACCTTTGCCGAAACGTGGGTGATAGGTGTTTTACAACATGACGCGGCCCTACACACAGAAAACTTTTACGTTCAGCAGATACTGGTGTCTAATTTATACTTAAATTTCCATTTCATTTGTAACATGAGTGGTGACAAATACGATTTGCTCATTTACAGAGTAATAATGGATTATGACTCATTCTGTTTGTAAGCATAATTACTAAAGTAATACAGTCACGGAAGAAACAGTGACAGCAAGGCATAAAATTAGGGAATAATCACCTTTGTTCTGTGAAAATACCTTGTCATGTTTATGACGGCTTTTCTTGAAGTTGCATTTCTTTAAGCTTTTCCGGCGTACTGAAGGTTATATGAGGTTTCGGGACTGCAACCGGATCAAGTTGGCATCTTGCCACCATATTTCGTCTGGCAACTGTCCAGTCTTCTTCAGGTGAATGTCCGCCACTGGAGACTGCAAGTTCCCGGTGTCGGCATTATAGCAAAAATTGGAGCGGAGACGCGTCTGCATTGGCGGCCGCCGTAGGAGCGCCCTCTATCGGAAACCGTGCCCTGTGCAAATACTGTCCCATTTGTGGCGCGCAGGGGCATACGTTAAGGTGAAACTACATGTCCGCCCTCTGTGGAACGCGCGCTTGCGGTACTAAAAACAAACGTCAGATGCCGCCAGACGTGTCATTATGGATAAAACGTATTCTCTCAGAAGAAATTAATGAGACTACTGGGTCTCAGCCTTGTGCAGTTGGAAGCCGCCGTCACGATTTGTGAAATCTTATATTAGACGTGTTTCCACTGATTATTTAATTACTAAATCCGACAAGGATTTCGCCGCCGCCAAGATTTTTGTGGCAGAATAATCCATAGATTATCTTGTGGTAATACAATGCTCAGCTACGGTCCACTTACAGCGCTGCAAAAGGCGAGTGTGGCGCTACTGTTCAATGCGCCTTTCATGAACTGTGCGTGTCGTCTGACCTACGTAAACTTTGCCACAGTGACGTGGAATTTTGGAAATTCCGACCTTCCGCAGTCCCAAATCGCCCTGTACCGAACCGAGAAGAGCACCAATATTCGCCGCTGACCGTAATTATGAAAACAGCTTTACAAAGGAACTAGAACATCTACATTCGGTGTTCAAAGATGGCGGTTACTCTCCACATCAGATTAGTACAGCGCTAAGGCGGAAGAAACGTGACCACCTATAACCTGGAGAAGACAAGGAGCTGTTCGAGTCCAGGGCGTTCCTTCCATACGTCCGCAGGTAGGTAGGATCCTAAGGAAACATCAAGTTAAAATAATCTTCCGCCCACCGGCGAAGATTGGTGCTCTTGTACCTACACCCAGTCATTATGCTAGCTGGACTGCTGGTAGCACTTTAAAACTCCTTCTACTTATTTCAAGCAGCTCTTTTTCCCACCATCCTCTGCAATGTCCTACGCCCCCTATCCGCCAGTACGTGAGGTCGGCTTGGTCTCAGTTTAGCTGCTGTCGTTCCTCGCGTTTCCACTTCACAATCACATCACCGACAGTCGAATTTAGCAGTTTTAAGAGTGTTAAAATGTCCCTGATGAATTTGTTGCCCAGGTGACATCCAGTGAATAGTCCCCAATCGATCATTCGAAGTCACTGAGCTCCCCTGCTGTTGCTGACAGAACAGTACTCCCCGCCTCCTTTTACTATACTGGCGGGTCCGCCTCTCGTGATATCTAGTGCTCAACTCAACGTAGCGTAGCTGTGTCCGGATACTTACATCAGGTAGTGTATTACGTCACAGACTTCGACCGACACTGATCCCAACGGCTACTTTAAAATGATTAACCAGTCGAAACACGTATGACCACCGATATATTCCCCGAATTTGAAATCAGCAAACTTTGTTGTTAGAAAGTGTGCTCGCCGTTGGTCTCTGCTGGCCAACTTGAACATGAGTATTAAATCATTTCTGTCTTCTAATCAATCTTCCAGTAGAAAACTACACCTGGGTGAAGCATACATAGTATTAAATAGCCTTTCGAAAACTATGAAAGCGAACGTATCGAAAACTGCTGGTTCTTATTACGGCAGAACCGAGCGAATTTGCACATGGATTCAAGACACTAAGAGGCCCGAAACTCAGTTACCGAGTAAGGTGGAGCACTGATTAAAATACTGGACTCGCGTTTAAGAGGAGAGAAACATATGTTCTCGTCCGTACCTGAATGGTAGGATGGTTAATTCGAAAAGGGCATGACTGATTTCCTGCGCTACCCCTGTATTATTCCAGACTAGACGCTAGACTCTGATTTATCTTCATCAGACCAAGCATCATATGTCTTTTAGACTATACTATAGTGTATTTGCAATTTGAGAAAGCGTGCCAATTCCTCGAACAGGCTGCGTGCATTCAGCTGAAATGAAGGCGGCCAGATGTAAGACTGCGGACATGAATATGCTCTGCGGATACACCTCGTCTGGCCGCCGCAACAGGGCCAGCTCTGCTTCGCAGTATCCAACTTATCACTCTGTCAGAGAACATATACTCAGTCCAGTTATCCCGTGATCTGCTTGCATTTGTCTTGCTAAAATGCAGTTTCTGTACTCACACTTTCACCACGAACAGCGGCTGTAAAAAGGTTGTGATTAGTAGAACCCCGTCAATATCAGAGTCATTAGAGGTCTAGGTATCAGGTCAGGTTTGAGACAAATGGAAAGACATTTTAAAAGACCCTTCGTATCGAGGTCACTAGAGACTGAGAACTGGCTCGGATTTGGAAAGAACAGTGGAAGGAATTGTGCCCACCGTGACTTTTTCGAAAAAACTCTCCTTAGTCCTGCTTGGATTGTATAAAAGGAAAGTTTATATTTGTGATCAGTTCATCGTTCTGTACAAAATAAAATAAAAATACAAAACTTTAAAAAAATGTTGCGATTTACTACACTTTTAGAATATATTCAGAGTGAGTACTGTTTACAGTAGAAAGTAACTGAAATACGTGCAGTACTCACAAAATCCAATGTAAACACCAAAAAAGATGAAAACAATGCCACCGAATGTGCAAGTATAGGTCATTGCTGAACGTAGTCCCAGTGCTACGTCGAGAAAAATACTTTGCTGTATTTTCGTGATGAAACAAACAATAACTTATTCCATAGTGCAGGGTGTATTAGCATATTAGAGCATGTTATAAACACGTTTTAGTCCAAAATTACTAAAAACAAACAGAAGTTTGCTTTATTTCTCGAAGACATGTTGACACTGCAGTGAATAGCGTTCTTAAAACACATATGCCACCTTCTGAGAACACAAAGAATCGAGAACAAGTGTTGCACTAAAATTACATGGTGTAAGGTATGTGCTACAGTCAAGCACAACGAGTTTAGTTTATTGACTGAGCTAGAAAAAAGGCACGTTGGAATGTAGGAAATATGCTGCATATGGGCTGAGGAGGCTACCTAAGATACTCTAGTTCAACATTCTCTCGGTTTTCTTGCTGCTTTGGCTTTAAATGATGGCGCATGTTCTCGATGACTTTTTGCATCGTCAGGGGATAACTTCCTGATGCAGTGCTTGTATTTTATATAGCAGTCGGTGACGTTATTCTGATGGCAAGAAATCGACAGATGCTTCCAGATATTGAGGCGTTGGCTTCAAATAAGGAATGCTAGCAGAGCCATGTAAACAACTCTGTGTATTTCTTTGTATTCTCTCACGTTATACAACTGCTTTGAGATGGGTAGTGGCTAAACCCTTAGTGAATCATTGAAACGGTCTCTCGTTGTTGAGAGAGTATACAGGAATATGTCCAGTCGTTTACTTTCCACCGAGAGTCGTGTCTCTGCTAGCATTTCGACAACCTTGGGATTGGAGGAGGAGATTAGTGTTTAACGTCCCGTCGACATCGAGGTGACTAGAGGCGGACCACAAGCTCGGATTACGGAAAGATGGAGAAGGAAAACGGCCGTGCCCTTTCGAAGGAACCATCCCGGCATTTACCTTAAGTGATTCGGGGAAATCACGGAAAACCTAAATCAAGATCGCCGTGCGCGGGTTTGAAGCGTCGTCCTCCCGAATGCGAGTCCAGTGCACTAACCACCGCTCTACCCCGCTCGGTAGGCATTGGGCTTGCATGACGTCACTACGATGTAATACAATCCATATAAAATATCAGCACATCATCAGTAATAAGTCATCTCCTCAGAATGACGAGGGAGAAAGTCGTCGAAAGCTTGAGATGCTATTTAAATCCTACACAGTGAGAAAACAGAATGCGGTTCATACAAGCATCCTCGTATTCGCCTTGTATTATTTACAAAGGGACCTCAAAACGTAAGTTACAAACGTCGTCCCACGCTAAAACCACGGCGGAAGATCATTGTCAGAAGAGACTATAAGTTCTGGGTTTCCTGCAGAGACGGTTCTACTGTAGTATGAAAAATAGGTGCATCACAGTACAGGCGCGGCAACTGGAAACGTATTCAAAAGTTGAAATACCTGGGACAGTACGATTTTTGTAGGCACAAAGTCTAAACAGCGCACAGCTTCACCTTGGCATTCTAGCGTTATATGGACCAAATGCAATGTCGTGTCCAACCTTAACGAAATGGTGCCAACAACTCGACCGAGACCGCACAGACGATGGAGGTGACAGTCGGCAAGGAGGACATTTGACATCGACCAGAGATGACAATGCCCATACATTTGAGAAACTGATTCGCAGCAATCGCAGATTTTCCAACGATGGTGACACTCACACAGCGGTTGTGGAATGGCTCCGCGACGAGGAACTCAACGATTGGTAGAACGTTCCGACTGTTTTTCACAGAGACGTCGTGACTGTGTTGAAAAATAGTGTCATTTGTCTCTGTCACTTTGAAGTATATTGCAGCATTCAGTGAAAGGTACTTGCCCTGCCATAATAATGAGTAGCTTACTCTCTGAAATCTCCTCGCAGTATACGCATGAAATCTTCAGTCTGGATGACTGGACGGGGATTTGAACTCATCTAATCGGAAATGCGTGGCCAGTATGTTACGATTACGACACTTCCCCCGATCTCGTGAAATGGGAGTCAGGTGTGACTGCAATGAAGGACCTATCACTGTATTTGACTAATGTGACTATGAGAAATTAATGTACCAACAATTACGGGCACTACTGCGAACCCTGTATGTAAGCCTATAGCCTAGTTCAGTACGTGAGATACCCTCGGAAATCTCCACTTGAGGATGACAAAGCAAATTTTCTAACCGAATCGAGGTGTTTGTCTTCGCTGACATTAATCAAAACGCAGCTATTTTTAGTTAGATGCTCTAAACCTGATTCTTATAGTCACTTTTCCCTGAAACTATTTATTTTCTGCATTGCAACATGTTACCTGTAATTTAAATACAGGCTGTATTCATTCTTAACAATGCATTGTATCATGTTATCTGTAATTTAAATACAGGCTGTATTCATTCTTAACAGATCAAGTAATATACATCATTAGATCCTACCGAATAACTACTTCTACTGTTAATAAAAACTACACTTCCTAACAAATCTGTTTGCCGCAATTAAGAAAACATCACTTCTTGTCTGCCGCATTCCACAATGCACGCCATTGCTCCCCGGTTCGCCGGATCCTTGGGCGCTGCGGGGGGCGTTGTGGTTGCATCTGCCTCTTCCGTTGTCTGTCGCAGCGAGCCTCGTCGCTACCGCAGAGGAAGAGCAGCCACACGTCCCGCGATACCCCGGTCTAGTGCCTTGGTTGGTGTGACACGGCCAACGACTGCCTGTTCCCTCTGGTGTTGTTGTTACGATCGCTGCGCATGCAGTTTAGCTATTCGTCAGCTGCAGCTGTTGACCTCAGCTGTCTTCGGTGCGTTGCTTTTCGATCCTCTGACGCAACCTCCCGTAGTGCAGTAGACGGGGGTCGATTGGTAAGGTAACGTGCTTCCTCGAAATAGCGTCGGCAGTGTTGTGCAAGACCTGCCATTCTGTCCCGCAACGCAGTATCTTGTTGACACCGATTCCCACGTGCCGATGTGCCAGTTCAGTTGGTATCTTCCAGTATCAGCAACATCGGTATACAGCGGACATTCCCATATGATATGTTCTGGCGTGCCTTTTCCACGACGTGCACATTCGGAAGTTTATCTTCGACCAATCGGTGGCAGTAAGTGGCGTAAGGCCAGAGACCCGTCAAGAATTACGTCAACCCTCTTCAGGGATACAAGTGCTTCATTACTTCTCTTTGTTTTATATTTGAAAGAAAACCGTAGATGCACGTCGCTATTTGGGCGTCATCCTATCGTTTCTGTCATAGGTGGAGCTTCTAACTGTGAATTTTCTGCTTGCTTGTGGCCCGTATTTATTAAGTTCGGCACTTCATGATACTGTTCTTTCCTCAGCCAACACGTAGTCGCTTTTTCCGTACCTGGAGATCGAGTGGACATATTCCAAGCATTACCTGCAACGCCTCACGTGACACTACCAAAACCTCCCATCGACCAAATAGAATTCCACGTTGCACCCTTTTAACCGTCTGTAGTCTGTGCGCCGATCATTCGCACACTGCACCGTGGTAGCATTTCGGATAGCATTATGTTACGTTCGTATTGCTTGCATTGGTAGAGTATTATCGTAACTGGCTAAACCAGTAGTTTTGTTCGTAATATTGCTCGTTTCTTCAATAACAGCACTATAATTTCGTCGCTTGTCCAAGAAGACACTCTTTATCGGCCTGTGGCTTAATTTCAAAAACGGGTCTCTTAAAAAGTTCCCTTTTAGCAACACGGCCGTGGTCTTTTTAGGCGAAATACACAGTTTGACTCTTTGGCCCCACTGATGGAATTGTAGTATTATGTTATATTCATCTTCCAGATTGCTTCGAGAGCTTTCCTTGACAAGGATCGTCAGATCGCCGACATATGCCACTACTTCTGCGACCACCTCGTTATCCTGCAGCTTTCCTAATACTGGATCGACGATCAGATCAGATCCCAGGAAACAAGGCAAACAAAGTCTCCTGGGCTCGACAGTGTTGCTTCTGTTTTCACAATGGTTCTTAAAACAGTTTACAACGCTCGTGGGCAGCTCCAGTCCCTCAAGGAGCCGAAAAGTTCTGGCCTCTGTTAGTGATCTAAAGCACCGGCGATATCCACCATTATCTAAGTCTACATCTACATGGATACTCTGCAAATCACATTTAAGTGCCTGGTAGTGGGTTCATAGAATCACCCTCACAATTCTCTATTATTCCAATCTCGTATAGCGCGCGGGAAGAATGAACACCTATATCTTTCCGTACAAGCTCTGATTTCCCTTGTTTTATCTTGGTGGTCGTTCCTCCCTATGTAAGTCGGTGTCAACAAAATATTTACGCATTCGGAGGAGAAAGTTGGTGATGGAATTTCGTGAGAAGATTCTGTCGCAACGAAAAACTCCTTTCTTTTAATGATGTCCATCCCAAATCCTGTATGATTTCTGTCACACTCTCCCATATTTCGCAATAATACAAAACCTGCTGCCTTTCTTTGAACTTTTTCTATGTACTCAGTCAGTCCTATCTGGTAAAGATCCCACACCACGCAACAGTATTCTAAAAGTGGATGGATGAGCGCAGTCTAGGCAGTCTCCTTAGTAGGTCTGTTTCATTTTCTAAGTGTCCTGCCAATAAAACGCATCTTTGGTTAGCCTTCCCCACAACATTTTCTGTGTGTTCCTTCCAATTTAAATTGTTCGTAATTGTAATACCTAGGTATTTAGTTGAATTTACGGCTTTTAGATTAGACTGATTTATCATGTGATTATGGCTACAACATACTTACGCGGACCATTTTTTGCAAGTCTTATCGCCTCATTTGCAGTGTCTTCTTTTGTCTTCCCAATTCTGAAACCTCATTGTTGGAAGTTCATTCCATGTAGTCTTTTCTCCTGTCGTATACAGCATAGCAGTTTCTCTAGCACTTCCCCTAAAGTATCGAGAAGGCAAATGGTTCAAATGACTCTGAGCACTATGGGACTTAACTTCTGAGATCATCAGTCCCCTAGAGCTTAGAACTACTTAAACCTAACTAACCTAAGGACATCACAAACATCCACTTTGTTAAATCACGCGCATTAGCGTTGTGTGACCAAAACACTGATAGGTGTTTTCACTTGTTTCGAAAACCAATCTGTTTTGATTGGCCCTTTCTGAGACTTTGGATACTAAATTTAAATTTTGAGTTGCACAAAGGGAGAAATAGGCGACATTTTGAAGGGAAAAAGGTTTTAAATGGATAGACAACACTGTTTTAAAGTACACTATTCAACAAACACGAAAAAATACGAGAAACAACATAGGACGTAGCCCCGTGTACAGTGTGAACCTACACATAGTGTTTTATAACACGTTTTATAACACTAGCTAGTGTTTAATTAATTAGAGTGTCAATGCTAAATGGCATATTCGGTGGTTTTGTGAGTAGTTTCATGTGAGTAACATCTACATGCAGAGAATAGCACAAAAAAGGTTTTAGTACCTACGGCGAATAAAAGTTACGTTAGTTTCGTCCGTCTTACAGAACAATCATAATGTTTCGGATGACAGGCTACACAGACTGTGTGCTAAAAACGACAAAAAACTATTGATTAATGTAAAAAGTAGAACAACGAAAACTCTATGGCTTAATTTTCCATCGTAATTATTTGAAAAATATTTTAGGTGGTACAGAGATACTAAAGCATGTCTGGATAAAGAAGCTGAAGAAAAATTATGATTTGCATTAGAAGCAGAAACCCACTGTCATTCAATTGTTAATTAATTAATACTGAAGCTTTGGAATGCATAAGATAAACAGAAAGATGAAAGTATCTAGAGTTTTTGCTGAATCGCATTTCGCTCTACCAAGAGAAAGGTTACACAAACTAACAGCAGGATGAAGCTGGGCAACCTAAAGCAAACACGCTGACTACGCTTGGGCTTAATCAATGTATCAACAAACATTAATGACAAATCAGTTTTAACCAGTTATGATAGAAATCGTTCACTCTCTCTCTCTCTCTCTCTCTCTCTCTCTCTCTCCTCTCTCTCTCTCTCCTCTCTCTCTCTCTCTCTCTCTCTCTCTCTTTCTCTCTGCGAAATGCGTAACGTTCGAAGTTATGAATTTTAAGTTATAGTGCAGGAGGTACCACAATAAACTCGCAAGATGGCTTTCATTTCTTCCACGGATTAGCGTACCTCATTAAATTATACGGAACTGAACTGATATTGATAAATTTAGTTGACGAAAGGGGGAAAATATAAAAATGAAACGCAAAATGGCTAGGCAGGTTTGAATAGAGGACAAATGCAAGATGGTAGAAATATGCACGAGTAGGGGAAAGATAGATAGAATACAAAAATTACAGAGATCTTTGGAGGAAAGAGAAGAACCTGCATGAATATCAAGAGCTCAGATGACAAGCCAGTGCTAAATAAAGATATGAAAGTAAAAAGGAGGAAGGAATATATGAGGGTATTTAAGGTAAATGTATTATAGAAAGAGGAGAAGAAGAAGAAGCAGATGAAGATGATATGTGAGAAGAATTTGGCAGATCACCGACAGACCTAAGTAGAAACAAAGTTTTTGGAGTAGACTATATTTCCTCAGTCTCACTGATGTTTCTAGGAGAGTCAACCATCACAAAACTACTCCATCTGGTGTGTAGGATATATGAAGCATGTGAGATGCCCACTGACTTCAATAAAAAATGTAATAATTCCAGTACCAAGAACTCAGGTGCTAACTGATGAGAGTATTGTCAAACCATAAGATTATTAACTCGTGTTTTCAAAATACTAACAGTAATTATTCTCAGAAGAATTGAAAGACTGTGAGAAGCCAACATTGCGGCAGTTCAGTTTGGGAGAAATGTAGAAACACGTAAGGCAACGAGCTTAGAAAACATTTGTAAGAACAATGGACGCTACCTGTGTTGTGTGCGACAAGTTGCGAATTTTGGTTGGACGGAAGGTGTGCTCGGATAGCCGAACGGTTAAGGTGACCGCTCGCGAAAGCGGGAAATCCGGGTTCGAGTCCCGGTCAGGAACAAATTTTCATTTGTCGATATTGAATTTATCTCAATGGTAGACTGCAGCTTATGTCTCAGTTTCTCTTAAGTCGTGTGTATACAGGGCCGCCGAATCAGAAATGATAACTGTTCAGCCGGCCGGGGTCGCCGAGCGGTTCTAGGCGCTACAGTCTGGAACCGCACGACCGCTACGGTAGCAGGCTCGAATCCTGCCTCGGGCATGGATGTATGTGATGACCTTAGGTTAGTTAGGTTTAAGTAGTTCTAAGTTCTAGGGGACTGATGACCTCAGAAGTTAAGTGCCATAGTGCTCAGAGCCATTTCAACAATAACTGTTCTTTCGGACTTGGCCGAAAGGGCAGACACAACACATACAAAGAAATTTACGGCACAATTTCACTATCAGAATATTTTATTGATAGGACACATCCTGAGGCGTAAAGGGATCGTACATTTGGTTAAAGAGAGAAGTTTGAAGGGTGTGTGTGTGGGGGGGGGGGGGGGATGAATATTGCAGAGGGAGACTAAAGTAAGAGTGCAGTAAGCAGATTTAAATACATGTAGGCTGCTGTCGTTAGACAGAGAACATGGTTCAAATGGCTCTGAGCACAATGGGACTTAACATCGGAGGCCATTAGTCCCCTAGACTTAGAACTAATTAAACCTAACTAACATAAGGACATCACACACATCCATGCCCAAGGCAGGATTCGAACCTGCGACCGTAGCAGCAGCGCGGTTCTGGACTGAAGCGCCTAGAAACGCTCGGCCACAACGACCGGCTTTGCAAAGAGTAGAGCCGCGTGTAGAGCAACATCAGACCATTCTTCTGAATGCAAACAGCAACGAAAACGTTGATAAGCTGAGTTAAATTACGTAGAAGACCATTTCTCTCTTTGTCTGTTTAGTGTTAACGGAGAGCACATTTGTAGCAGCACGAAGCTAAAAAATAATACCTAGCTGGTGACGTAAAAATTTTGATCCTTGAGACTTCTTTTTCTATTGGTTGATTCAGTAATATTGATATCGAGGAAGAAGTTTGCCGTGCCTTCTTCAGCTTTTCTGTTTTTCCGCGTTTTTCCACACCAGTTTGTTTTGATATTTTTAAATTGCATGTAGTCAGATACAATAATGGGAAATTTCCTTAATAATCTAATCTATTTGTGTAAAGTGTAAACATCTCAATGAATTTCTGTAGGCCCTCAGTGCGGGAGCGCTTGCGTCACGTACACAAAAAGCTTCCTGTAACGCAGGGTCCGCGACAGCTGCGGTCAGCCTCGCCTCTCTGGAAATATACAGGTCACAGCTAGCAAGACACCAATGAAATGGCTTACGTTTCTCGTCTTCCGCATCGACTGCAACGCAAACGGCCGCAGACATTCTGAGACGATATAGGCAGCCCACAGACATTAGCGATTTTGACAAAGAGCATACTGTTATGGCCAGCGTCCGGGAACGAGCATCTCGGAAACAGCGGAACCGGTCAGCTGTTCGTGTGCTGTTGTGAGCTTCTAAACAAAACTGTCGAAGGACGGTGAAACCGCGAGTAGGCGATTAGGTATTGGACGTCCACGCCTCATCATAGAACGTGGAGATGACCTGGTATGTAAATCAGGATAGGCGGCAATCTGTGTAACATCTGACGACAGACTACAACGCTAGTGCATGCACAAGTGTTTCGGAGCACACCGTTCAGTGCACACTGTTGAACATGGAGCTCTGCTGCAGACAACCCCTTCTTGTTCCAATCCTGATCCAACGGCGTAGGGACTTACGTTCGCATTGGGGCAGGTAGGGTAGAGATTTAACTGTGAATTAATAGAAACGCTGCTACATCAAACTGATCGTCGTGTTGGATACACAGTCATCTAGGCGAACAACTGCTCGCAATATGAACCGCGACACGGACGTGCGGGCAGTACTATGCAATGGGGGACGTTCACATGACCTTTCATTGGAGCTGTAGTAGTAACCGAAGGCACCATGACAGCTGCGTCCCTTCATGCTTGGATTGGCATCTCCAGTAAGATAACTGTCCGTGTCACAGGGCCAGAATCGTGATACAATAGTCTGAGGAGCAGGATAGTCGACTCACGGTAATGTCGTGGTCACAAAATTTGGCTGATCTGAACCCAATGGAACACATCTGGGACCTTAACTGGCGTCAGCTCCGCGTTCTCGAACTACTCGTCCGTAATTTACGGGAACTGCGTGACTTGTGGGTAGGCATCTGGTGTTACACACCTCCCAAAACCTACTGCTTGGTTATAATTTAAGTACAGCTGCTCACAGAGGTCCAGAGTGGGTTGTAATTATCGTATGGCAGCGAAACTTTGTAGATATTTTAATGCGTTAATGCGGAGACGATTTACGCCGTAAAAAATTAGTTACAATTTTGGCCACCAGGTGCAAATCTGGCGCTCTACAGCATCTCGTCGACGTTCCTGGTGCTCATATTGAACAAGCTCTGTAAGCAGCCGTTAATAATATCAACATTATGCCTTTCTCACTTGTCTGATCTTTTCTGTACACGGTCCGTTCCTAATCCATTACATATGGAAACATTTGTATTCTTCCTTTTTTACAGTGCCAGATTTGGTCAAAATTTGGAATTGATTTTTTCCTGCGGTAGTCGGTTCCGCATTAACGCAATAGAATATCTACCAACTTTGGTTCCATACAATAATTACAGCCCATGCTGTACCTCTGTGAACAACTGCAGTTTAATTATAACTACACGGTACGAACAATTTACCGAATCCATGCGACGGAGAATCACAACTGTATTGCTTTCCAAAGATTGACCAACACGCTATTAAGCAAATGGTTATAACGTTTTGGCTCATCAGTGCATATCGTTGACAATATCTTAATTGCAAATGATAGCATTACTAATATTAAATAATTTTTAATTTTTGTCTTGCTATAGAAATGAACAGCTCTTTTCAATCCGTACTTATATCGTTATGCTGCTTCATTTTGCCACTTATACAGTCCGCGTTCAGAACAATCAAAATTAAATTTCTTTACACCTTAGTCTACCGATAACATCAAACACATGGCCTTTTTAGAAAGTTCAGTCGTTCCACATGTAGCTTATGTGTGAATTTTTTAAATGTACGTCCAAAAAATCGAGCACCATCGTGTGCATCGAATAATCCTCAGGCGTGTTCCCTATAGAAGGCTTCATTGAGCTTTAATTTGGGTATCTACATCAGCAAAACATTCACAGCTCCTCTTGTCATCTCCGCTGAGAAATTCAAAAGTACACAATACGTTTCTCAAACACAAATTGTAGCCAGAACGATGTAATTTTAACAGTAAAGAGAAATTAGTGAGAGAATCGCAAAAGAGCTAAAGTGTGTTGAATAGATAGTGGCACTGATTGACTTTCTCGATCGCCAACGCCATGTTCGCAGAAATAGTAGGTGCACTTCTATCTAACTGTACTTAGTGTGTAAACAATGGTTTCCCCATTTGTGTGTGTGTGTGTGTGTGTGTGTGTGTGTGTGTGTGTGTGTGTGGAATGCTGCGGTGAGCAATTTCTAGAGTAGCTACACAAATATTCTTTTATAAACAAAACATCATCTTCCTGCCTCAGTGCTGAGATTTATGAGCTAAGGTGTGTTCCAAATCATTGAATTAGGGGTATCTTCAGTAGAGTTCTGAAATGGTTCTGTTTAAATCTGAAATTTAGCAAATACTCTTGTTATACTCAATTAGTATTCAGGAGACTCTTCTAAAAGGTCATAAACCATGGTGAAAATGACTTGAAAGTAGTGTTGATTTTTCCATATTAAGACGACAGTCCATTGTGAAATTCTCCCCCAAGGCACCACAGTGAACCAGCCGACGACTGTCAGATGCTAAAAGAATGCTTGAGACAATAAAAAAGAAGCTACCTTGCCTGTATTATGGCTACTCATAAGGTATCCCCCTTTCCTGCTTCCCAAACTTTCAGGACTTACTGTTAGAAGAGCTAACACGGAAACCATCGAACACACAAAACAGTTATTATTTCTTCTGTCTTAAGCGTACTGTAATTTAACAGAGCTTTGAAAGAAACGTAGCTGTTATAGAGGCTGTCAGGCATTTCCAAGCAAAACAACATGATGCGGCGTTTATTTTAATAAACACTCTGAAGTAACTGCAGCTTCCCCTCGGATGAATGGTCAAATGATTCAGACCAGTGTGTATTAGAAGCACCTAGGCGGAGAACAAATTAGAAACCGCAAGTTGGATAGGAATCCTAATTACTTCGAGTTCGACACCTCAGCCTCTGCTCATACGGTTTAAAGGAAGAGATATATCTGCTCATGATAGGACAGTTTCTTCATCATCATCATCATCATCATCATTATCTTTCAACCCTATCCGTGACCCAAGGGAGAAAACTTGCAGAACACTATTCTCTTCAGCCAAATTCCAGCAGTCTGGGAGTTTGGCGAAGGGGCTCCCAACTGGGGATATTTGAAGGAAAAGAAAAAAAATCACACTTTCGGCGGTCGCCTGATAAACGAGCGAAACTTCCCGCAAAACCTTGTCCGAAACCGGGAGATTGGGACTACTTTTAATTTATTTCTGGGATAAAATTGTCTATTGTCCAAGAAAAATATTAAAAATGTGACTCTGTGGAGAATGTTGCTGGATTGTCTGGTCGCGGTGGTGGTGGTGGTGGTGGTTAGTGTTTAACGTCCCGTCGACAACGAGGTCATTAGAGACGGAGCGCAAGCTCGGGGTAGGGAAGGATTGGGAAGGAAATCGGCCGTGCCCTTTCAAAGGAATCATCCCGACATTTGCCTGAAACGATTTAGGGAAATCACGAAAAAACCTAAATCAGGATGGCCGGAGACGGGAATGAACCGTCGTCCTCCCGAATGCGAGTCCAGTGTGCTAACCACTGCGCCACCTCGCTCGGTCTGTCTGGTCGCAATCAATGTATCATTACCGACAGAGCTGGCGAATGAATGAGGCAATGGAAAGACATTCGGGAGAACGGCAGTTCAAACACCCCTCTGGTCAGAATGAGATTTTCACTCTGCAGCGGAGTGTGCGCTGATATGAAACTTCCTGGCAGATTAAAACTGTGTGCCCGACCGAGACTCGAACTCGGGACCTTTGCCCCCTCTGGTCATCCAGATTTAGTTTTTCCGTGGTTTCACGAAATAGCTTAACGGAGGTGCTGAATGTTGTCTTGTCAACGACATTGTTTTATCCAGTTCGAGTACGTGTTCTTTCTCTAATGGCCTCGTCGTCAGTGGGCGTTAAATCGCTATCTTCTTATGCAGTAGATTTTCGTAGTCTTCCTCGTCTGGTCAGTAGTTCTCTCTCTCTCTCTCTCTCTCTCTCTCTCTCTCTCTCTCTCTCTCCCCCCCCCCCCCCCCCTCTCTCTCTCTCTCTCTCTCTCTCTCTCTCTCTCTCTCTCTCTCAAGGTTATATGATGGCGAAATGCTCGTTCTATGACGGAAAGTTCAGGAAGCAACAAACGAGGAGAAGAAATACTTTCTTCTACCCCTTTACTATTTAGAAAGAAGTGTATCATTTTCTCACCTGCGAACTGTGAATTCCGCTGAGGATTAGTTTCCGTGCTGTTTGTAGGAAATGGACTGTCGTGAGTTCCGTACGTGACAAACCACTCACTGAGCAGCAGCTATTGCTCAACGTAAACATGTTAACCTCGTTAGTCAATAGGTAAAGTCCGAAAAATGGAAGAAGATCTGAAACTTAAAGTTCAGCCGACGACTAGATCATTGGAGGCGGAGCTTAATTTCTGGCTGGAAGGAAATCGGCCGCGTCCTTTATGAGAGTCCAGTTTCTTACGCACAGCACCAACCTCATTCAGTGACAGTGTATGTAGGTAACGGTGGACGAAGGGCAATTTTCTCGTGTTAAAGTACTCAAGTAGATAAATCATCTCGAAAAGACTACTGACGATTTGTTTCACACAAACCGACAATGCTTTCTATGAGTAATGAGCCATACGGAACTTCAACAGTCTATTAGTAATCAAAACGGACGAAGTAAATTTCAGATACTCAACACTTCACCATTTATTTAGATGGTCAATACTCCTCAATGATTTCGAATCCGCAGATCATCTGAAGTGGCGATACACGCATTTAATGTCGAACAGTCAAATGATTATAAAGCAGTTGAATAAACACCGAAATAGCTCAACGTTAAATGTACTGATGTATCGCCACTGTGGAGTGAAGAATGTTTTTAACTGGTCCAGCACTGTTGTGTCTCGGTGGGTAAGTGGAAGGCTACATGTCCTGGGCTTAATCCTCAGTCAGTCTGAAGCTTCTGCTCTTGTTTATTGCTGCCTTCATCTCTGAAATGATTTGTTAATCTGATTTGTTTTTAAATCGTCCCGTGGTTCGGAGTCCACGTAAACTGTAGATTGTCCTGCAACTGGACGAGTCAGTTCAGATGTCGGAGAAAGGGAAGGGCATACCACCTCCAATAGGATCATACAGGAAAAGGAACCTTGCTGTTCAAACTGTCCTTTGGGTTGGAATAACTTTAGTAGCATATCAAAGTAGAGAGTAAAACTCTGAATCGGTTTGGTTTATTTTGGCTATTTTAAAAGAAAACTTTGCTGTTGACAATAAGCATTAGGTTGGCAAGACAAGGCAGAAGAGTTTTTCGTTGCGTTTGTCAGATTAGATAAGGGGCGTCTCTTCCAATTGTCGTTAGGCGAATTCTCTCTGGTGTTTAGGCAGAAATCTGCAGTTTCGTTTTTGTACTCTTAGATGGAATCGGCCCAAATAAATGCTGCTCACCGCATGTTTCATTCGACGCCCAGTGTCTGCAGAAAATGAGGATTTGTTTCCCAATGAAAACAAAATTACTTTAAAAGCGTAATTTTACTTGTCCTTTCGATAGAACGGTCCCATATTAGTTTAGTGCACTATTCTGTTTGGCGTAATGTATTAACAGGGACAGTAAAACGCGAAGAATAAGCCGCACTACAGCAGCGACTGAGTAGCGCTCCTGCACGTCGGTAGCAGAGAACGCAGGGCAAGACGGCACAGAATACGGGTCAATTTCGGGAAGTACTGCTGCTGGAGCGCCGTTTATTCTTCGTGTTTTTTAGTCCCTGTTAATGTATACTGATAAAACGAATATCGCAGTAGACTAAATTCGAACCATTTTATCGAATGAGCACTGCGCTTTTAAGAATCAGTTCCTTTGTAATGGATAAGAAACGAAGGCTTTCCGTTGACATTGGACGGTGCATGAAAGACGTGATTAGCAGTATTTGTTTGGAATGACTCCAGTTATACATTACAAAAATGAAACTGAAAATATGTGGTTAAGCAACAGAGAAAAAGCGCCTGATGACTATTAGAACAGACACCCTGTATATCCGGTCCGCAGCTCGTGCTCTAGTGACTAGCGTTGCTGCTTCTGGATCACGGGGTCCAGGGTTCGATTCCCGGTCGGGTTGAGGATTTTCTCTGCCCGGGCACTGGGTGTTTGTGTTGTTCTCATCGCATCATCATTCGTGACAGTGGCTAGATTGGATAGCGAAAAAATTTGGACTGTGTAAAAACTGGGACTTCGTATGGGAGCTGATCACCGCACAGTTGAGTGCCCTAAAAACCAAACATCACCACCACCTTGTATATCCTAAACAACTGTACCACTGTTCCCAATTTTTCGCGTTGAATAGGTATAATGCTGCAGCAAGGACCAACGATCAACGCATTTGAATGAGTGTACATGCCACTTACAGCCAGGGGCCGATCTGGAAGCGGGGATTAAACCAGGGTACCTGCCCCGGACGGAAATTTCAGGGGGCGCAAAATTCATATTCTTGAGGAGGAAAAAAACATTGTTTCACAAAGCACCTAGCATCCAGTGCACGTTAGTTTATCGATTATTCATATGATTTTGAAAAGCACACCAGTTTGTTTATGAACATTTGTGAACAGATTCTCAGTTGATTTCTGAACGAATCATAGGTTGATTTTTCAATGCATGCATTGTGTACGTGATGTCTCTTCCAGGGGAATACCCATCGCATCTAGGAATAAAAAAAATTCACGCAGGCAGAAGGGGACGGGTCTATACGAGCTGAGCCGAATGAACCCGAACGGGTAAATGCCAGTCGCTGTTCGTTTATATGGTTGATTAAGTGTTCGAATAATCAGTGTTGTTATAATTAAGAGGGTTGGAACTTTAATAATGACAACTATTTATTTACAGCTCTTACAATATAGACACGTGTTTCAAAGTTGTACTCACCTTCAAAGTAGTCACCAGCATTGTGTATAACCCGTTGCCAGCGATGTGGAAGTCGTAGGATACTCTTAGCAGTGCCAGTTGTATTGACAGTTCGAGCGACGCGGTCTATTGCCCGACGAATTTGTAGCAGTTCTGAAGCGAATGCCGGCCGCGGTGGCCAAGCGGTTAAAGGCGCTACAGTCTGGAACCGCGCGGCCGCTACGGTCGCAGGTTCGAATCCTGCCTCGGGCATGGATGTGTGTAATGTCCTTAGGTTACTTAGGTTTAAGTAGTTCTACGTTCTAGGGGACTGATGACCTTAGAAGTTAAGTCCCATAGTGCTCAGAGCCATTTGAACCATTTTTTTTGAAGCGAATGCCGTGAAGTGTTTCCTTCAGTTTAGAAATCGAGTTGAACTCATGATGGCGTAAGTGAGGGGAGTGCAGCAGGTGGTATAGCACTTGGCAGCCCCATCAGTCAAACAAATCAGTAACAGCTTTCACTGTACGTGCTTGAGCATTGTCCTGCAAAATGATGGACAGCTCCTGCAGAAAGTGTCATCACTTCTGTCTCTAAGCTGGTCGTAAGTTGTGTTCCAAAAATGAACAGCATAGAGACAGAAGTGGTGACACTTTGTGCAGGTCCTGACCATCATTTTGCAGGACAATGCTCAAGCACGTACAGTGCAAGCTGTTACTGATTTGTTTGACTGATGACGCTGCTAAGTGCTGTACCACCTACTGCACTCCCCTGACTAAAGCCCTCGTGAGTTCAGCTCCATTTTTAAACTGAAGTAAAACTTTCAAACACGTATCTATTTTTTACAAGCTGTAAATAATTAGTTGCCACTATTAAAGTTCCAACCCTCGTATTAGCGAAATCCATAGATTCAGACTACCATAGCGGAAACGACGAAAAGGAATAAGAGGTAAGAAAGATAACATACACTCCTGGAAATGGAAAAAAGAACACATTGACACCGGTGTGTCAGACCCACCATACTTGCTCCGGACACTGCGAGAGGGCTGTACAAGCAATGATCACACGCACGGCACAGCGGACACACCAGGAACCGCGGTGTTGGCCGTCGAATGGCGCTAGCTGCGCAGCATTTGTGCACCGCCGCCGTCAGTGTCAGCCAGTTTGCCGTGGCATGCGGAGCTCCATCGCAGTCTTTAACACTGGTAGCATGCCGCGACAGCGTGGACGTGAACCGTATGTGCAGTTGACGGACTTTGAGCGAGGGCGTATAGTGGGCATGCGGGAGGCCGGGTGGACGTACCGCCGAATTGCTCAACACGTGGGGCGTGAGGTCTCCACAGTACATCGATGTTGTCGCCAGTGGTCGGCGGAAGGTGCACGTGCCCGTCGACCTGGGACCGGACCGCAGCGACGCACGGATGCACGCCAAGACCGTAGGATCCTACGCAGTGCTGTAGGGGACCGCACCGCCACTTCCCAGCAAATTAGGGACACTGTTGCTCCTGGGGTATCGGCGAGGACCATTCGCAACCGTCTCCATGAAGCTGGGCTACGGTCCCGCACACCATTAGGCCGTCTTCCGCTCACGCCCCAACATCGTGCAGCCCGCCTCCAGTGGTGTCGCGACAGGCGTGAATGGAGGGACGAATGGAGACGTGTCGTCTTCAGCGATGAGAGTCGCTTCTGCCTTGGTGCCAATGATGGTCGTATGCGTGTTTGGCGCCGTGCAGGTGAGTGCCACAATCAGGACTGCATACGACCGAGGCACACAGGGCCAACACCCGGCATCATGGTGTGGGGAGCGATCTCCTACACTGGCAAGATCTCCGGATGTGTCCCCCATTGAGCATGTTTGGGACTGGATGAAGCGTCGTCTCACGCGGTCTGCACGTCCAGCACGAACGCTGGTCCAACTGAGGCGCCAGGTGGAAATGGCATGGCAAGCCGTTCCACGGGACTACATCCAGCATCTCTACGATCCTCTCCATGGGAGAATAGCAGCCTGCATTGCTGCGAAAGGTGGATATACACTGTACTAGTGCCGATATTGTGCATGCTCCGTTGCCTGTGTCTATGTGCCTGTGCTTATGTCAGTGTGATCATGTGATGTATCTGACCCCAGGAATGTGTCAATAAAGTTTCCCCTTCCTGGGACAATGAATTCACGGTGTTCTTATTTCAATTTCCAGGAGTGTATAATCTTCTCGACGTATCGAAGAAAATTTTTACAGAAAATTTTTACCACAAGGCTACACTACTAAGGGCCAGTTTTACAGTCCCCGGTTAGCAGCCGCTTAAGTTCTATTCTAGGAATAGCGCGGAAAACGCGTTGTACGAACACGTAATAACGCCTAGCCGGAGATTGAAAGCGGGATAACTGAACCAGCGATTTTGGCACGGTTAGTGAAATTAACCGGAAAATAAATTTTGACAATAGCAGCAATAGTTACAGAATCAGTGATGACAAGATTGTTTGTTAGAACGATGAAGGAGAAGAAACTGGAACATCACACGAATTATATGAATCATCTTCTCGCTCTCATGCTTGAGAAACTGGAGCTTATGAATGACATATGAAACTGTTTCTTAACGTACAACTTTTTGCTTGTAGTAGGCCAAATAGGCATTTCATATTGGTACCCGCACATCGTGAATTATATTCTGTCTGTTTTTTATGTAAATGAGGTACATAAAATGACCAAAACAGTCTCGCTTGTATGGCGTGTGTTAAAACTGCTACAATATTAGAAAGGCCTATTTCGTTATCTGGCAGACAGCGACAAAATAGACGTAATCAAATCGAGAAACCACACCAGTATTGGTTCAAATGGCTCTGAGCACTATGGGACTTAACACTGGACTCGCATTCGGGAGGACAACGGTTCAATCCCGCGTCCGGCCATCTTGATTTAGTTTTTCCGTGATTTCCCTAAATCACTCCAGTCAAATGCCGAGATGGTTCCTCTGAAAGGGCACGGCCGACTTCCTTCCCCATCCTTCCCTAATCCGATGAGACCGATGACCACGCTGTCTGGTCTCCTTCCCCAAAACCAACCAACCACTATGGGACTTAACATCTGAGGTCATCAATCCCCTAGAACTTACAGCTACTTAAACCTTACTAACCTAAGGACATCACACATCCATGCCCGAGGCAGGATTAGAACCTGCGACCGTAGCAGTCGCGCGGTTCCGGACTGAAGCGCCTAGAACCGCATGGCCACCGAGGCCGGCCCCACCAGTACTGAGAACTTTTCGTATCAGCAGCTTTTTCAGTATTAGAGGACTACGTTTTTGATTTTTCATGTAGAAAAACGTTGACGAACTTTGATGAGATAATAGATTCTTTCGCAGGAAGAAAAGCACGCCGTGTAAAAACTGTAGCAAGATTTGCAAGAAAACAATGCTGGGACCTAAGGATTGAATAAATGTGTACTGTCTTGCTTAGCTCTTCTCTTTACTGGTTTTGCGTGCCTATATATAATTTTATGTCATACAAAAGAGAAAGTTATTAGCTAGTGGGCAATAAAGAGTGCAAATTTTCTGAAGAGTTCTTATTTTCCCGGTCAGAGTATTAATTGTGAGGTTTTTTTTTTTTTTATCGGGAGGGAAGGATCTCAAACAGACTGACTTGGGGCAGGAGAGGCATCACAGGACATTTTAATTTCCACTGTCCTGAATAGAGATTTGACAGGTTCCATTACAAAATATACAAGTTTGAATTCCAGATAGCGAAATACAGTGACGTACGATAGAAGAATGCTGTGTGAAGTGGCGTGGCACTGCACTTTGGCACACTTAAGATCAAATTACATGTCTTACATTTCCTCGAACATGCTTGTTTTATATATCAAACTCATCAGAAAGATGTGCGATACTAAATGAGCACATCTTCGAAAAACAGATTTTTTTTTTCAATTTTGGCGTCCTATCTCAAACGCTCAAAAGAGGGAGGGAGGGGTGGTGGCACTACTATCAAGTTTTTGCCCCTGTTCGGAAATATCGTAAATCGGGTCTGCCTCCAGCACAGCGACGTGTTTTTGCACTGTCCTTGGTAATCGCTGTAATGTCGGCTCATACCGTTACACGAAGCACGCATTAATTTAGCACGAGGTCTCAACAATTTTCCCCACTTTTTGTGATGAAGCTATAAAGAGATTTCTGAAACAAATTACGCCAGATGTGATTATATTCTCACAGCGTGTCAACCGCACCCTAGTAAGTCCCATAATCCCTGTCTAATGGACAGTACTTTTAAGTATTGTCATCAGCGTAACGTGCTAGAGGACTTGGTCTGCAGCAAGAGAAATTAACAGAACTCGAATGCCTCTCCCAGTCTAGTGCTAGCAGACTGCAGTCTCCCCTCATTACAATAGCCTGATAGGAAACATCTTCACGCTATTTGCAAGGTCTCTCTGAAGCGTTCTGTCACTACAGCTCCTGACGTATATTTTCTACAAAAGTGTCCGATTGGTCCAGTTATCATGTTTGGCCCAACTTTGATGCTTAACTTCACCCACATGCACGTTCGGAATCCGTAATAAACTCACTATGTATTATTGAATTCTTTACTGGGACAAATACGCCCCCGCTACTGGCGTCTAACCTATGATTGCGATGTATATTCCAATCTGTATTTAGGATGCCGTTGCTATTCACTCCCGTTTTCAATCAGATTTGTTCTTAATACTATCTCGGCATTATTAACTTTAATACCGGTACCTGATACTAATTCTGGGACATTTCCATGGATCTCCTGTAGTTTTCCAATATCATATTGAGCTTTCTCGTTTCCGATCTGCGAGAACGAACTTTCTGTGAGAATACTGTGGCTGATTTATCTCCAATTTCGGTAGGCAGTTCATCACTAATCCAAAGGGTGGTGCCTACAGCCTACGGAAAAAAGCCATATGCACGCCGTTGTTCGTGTCGAAATGCACGATTTGCAGCTAGCTGATTCGGTAGCCGCCTCCACATCTGGGGCGAGAACTCCCGGCAAACACACTGAGAGCATACTGTCATCCTTTCTCAACCTGGCTGCTATTTCCCTGAGGAGGCTCCATTAGCCGCCTAACACTAGAGCTCCCTATGACTAGCATACCGACCCTCTGCACTTGTACAGACTGGACAGGAAAATCGGCCACTGGACGAGGTATCCGATGCTGGCTCAACTGTACTAGGTAGCTGTTTATAACGCGCAAGGCGGCAGCCGTGCGACCAGTTTTCACTTCCGCCCTCTATTCAGAGACACGCGAACCCTCCACTGTCCACCATTCTTCCTAGAGTGAAGACAGATCGACCAGAAGTTGCGTGTCGGAAGACACAGTGACAACGGTGTTTCCTGAGGACTCCTAAGATACCAAATGTGTCGGAGCTTTCGCCACTAGTGTCCCAACGTCGTTGCAGCTTTGAGCAGAAACCTCACACCTATCCACCGTAGCCAGGACGGCTTTCAGCTGTTTCCGGAAGGCGTCCAGTTTTCCCTCTGTCCGCACACAAGCACAATCCCTATCCGTTTCGTACTGTGAATAAAAAAAGAAGGCTGCACCAGAACTCAAAAATACAATCAAAGCATTCAGCGTTAATTGACAGAGAACAAACAGATCTGAGCAAGCAACCTGACTGTCGTGCTAATGACTGTGGTGCACATCAAATTATAAACGAGAACGATGAAAAATCTAGCACTAAAATCTACTTCACAAAGTTTTGACTGTGCAGTAAGGTCGCAAAATCAGCAAGCTCTTAAAACAAAAATAAATTACATTAGTGAAAACATATATATAAACAGTTACTTTTCACTGGAAAGCCAGTTCACATGAAAGCTAATGCACGAAAAACTAGAAACCTGAGAAACACACACAATGACAGCAATGATTTCAGCTACATAAATAACTTTCGTCGTACGCTGCAAACATCTTTCACGGTTGTTAAGTGTCCCTCGCTGAGGACGAAGTCATGGGATACAGAGGACACGCCCAGATTTGCTATGTAAAAGAATCTAGTGTACACCGCGTAACTTAATTGAATGGGAGAAAAGTAAAGCTCGATTTCCACTCTGCAGTTATAGCCTGATCAGAATAATCGCGTGGTTGACAGCAGTTAACACGAGAGCTACCATGGCAATAACCAACCAGAGTACGAACTTGACTACGTCTGCTGTTGTCCGGTAACTTAACCGTTGAAATTTGTTTTGGTTGTGTACTTTGTTTCTTTGTGCCAGTTTATTATTTTGCACAACAGAATGTTTGAATTAGCAGCGTCAGTGAGCAGGAGAGTGATCAGGCCATTACAGTGCTACAACATCGTCCCCTTCGGTGCCCAACTGTCAGTACTTTGATATTGTGATCTGAATGCAGAACGACGCTACTCGCTTTTACTGGGTCACTTTTTGGCAGAAGTTTTCCTCTTCGATGACAGCTGAGTCCGACCGCCTGCTCTGGGGAATGTTAATAAGTGCCACAAACACCCCCATTTAACTTCGGCTCGATATCAGGCTGTGCCAGATAAGCAAGTGGCGGTAATTACAAGCTGCACTTGTTTCCGAATATCTCCTCGTTGTTTGGAGATAAGAATTTCTTTTGAAATGAGTGCTGTGTTTTTTCAAGGCTCTCGCTCTCGAGTGCGTTCACCGCCTGGCTCAAGGGAGTCATGTGAGCCGCTAGTGTTTGCCCCTCCCCCCTCAAGTTGCGCCGATAGTAGAATACAAAGGGTTGCGCAATCTCGAGCTCCAGGCGGACAAGGCATGATTGGCTCCTGTGCACTTCAACTCTGTCCTCACAGGTACTGCATTCAAGGGCCTACGCTGTTTATATCAGTTCGCTCAGTTATCAGCAAGACATGTCGCAATTGAACAAAAGAAGTGTAGCCAGCATTCTATTAGGACATAATTATTTTTCTTGCGGGAGAAAAAAAAAAAAAATCGGGCCGCGGAGACAACTGTTCATATTGTAATGGTTCTAGCCAAATCGCCCGTATATATAAAAGACGAGAGAGCAGACTGTACATATGTAATTAACGTTAGGCGGCTACACTGTAATGTGTTCGGAGGGGCAGAGAAAAAGAGAGCGTTGCGCGCGAAGTGACAAATTTATTAATAATTTGAAATAAAGACATCATAATCACTACAAAAAGCCACTTTTTAAGTTTTAAATAATATACGAGTATATTTAGAGATTTTTTTCAGACTGAAGTTAATAAATAATTCAGTGTGGAAAATCAATTCAGAGGAGGCTGATTGTGGTTCAAATGGATCTGAGTACTATGGGACTTAACTTCTGAGGTCACCAGTCCCCTAGAACTTAGAACAACTTAAACCTAACCAACCTAAGGACATCACAAATATCCATGCCCGAGGCAGGATTCGAACCTGCGACCGTAGCGGTCGCGCGCCTCCAGACTGTAACGCCTAGAACCGCTCGGCCACTCCGGCCGGCACTGATTGTGGCTGAAATAGAACTATTTCATGTCGCAGTAGCCACCTCTCTAAGGCTTTATCGTTTGGCGCCTATACTATAGAATGGCTCCAACCGTACAGTGGCGATGCATATAAGTTTTGTCTCAAATTTTATTGACGTCTACTGTGGCTCTTAGGGTGATGTAGCAAACGCACGAGGATATGTCCTTTCGCTGTGTATACCACTGGGTGAATGAATTTAACGGAGGCAGAGTTTGCAGTACAATTTTTAAAAGAATAAGTGAGGAAATTTTGTCAGTTTTAAGTGAGTTCGTTTTCGCGGCAACCGATTTCTTCCACAGTTCATTTCATCCAAACAAATACACAGTTTTATTTTTCCTTTCTGCGCCAGACGCGGATTCTGCTCTTGAAGCTGTAGGAGACCCCTTTCATAAATATTTATTCGTTAACAATATAGTGCAGCAACGTACAAAATTTCTTAATATCCGTAGCTTCTGGCAGACGAATTACTGACTCGTGACATCATAGCATCATAGTCAGAATTTAAGAAACCATTGACACACAACTGTCAAGTATTTTAACATTTAGCGGGAAAATCTTGCTTCGTTCGGTATTTAAAGAGATATAGAAAGACAAATAAATAAGAAAGATATTACAAATAGTTGCATTAATAGCAAGTATAGCTGCTTGATTGAAATTTTCATTTGAAGATTGATTGTTCAGAAACGTATTTTATTTGAATTAACTATGTTTGCTTATCATTACAACATGTTACTTTTAAAACTGAAATACTGAGTTTTTCATGGAAATAAAATTAGTCTTTTGTTGTTTTTAAAAATTACCTTTGTTTATAGCAATGTTAATAATATAGTTGATTATACTATTTTTTTCAGTTCTTTACGTTTCTTAAAATCTCTTCAGTTCATTAAATCATAAACTGTATAATAAAACTTCGCATAGTTAATCAGTACACCTTAAATGCTGCGTTATTGACTTTTAATTCGAAAATGATTATCAGATGTTATTTTGCGAGTTTATCACAAAAATTCCACTGACAGTGCCCGCCCCCACAGGTTCAGCCATGCGTTCTATGGTTACTAAAAACGCTCCGGCCCAATCAAATTAATTAAGTAAGAGGAGGGAAGCTGCAGTGACATTGAAAGTTTGAGTCGATGCAGGAGTCGTGTTCGCATAACGTAATGGACAAGGCGAAGCCGCGCGGCAGGGTGGATTCGTGGTTCCGAGTCTCGGACTGAGTCTCAACTGTTGTCTGGCGGCCTGGACCGCACCGTACACAGATGACACGCATCGCCGGCCGTCGCTTCCTTACCGGACTGCTCTGTCTGGCCCTATATCTACCCCCTCTCCCCTTCTATTGTTGTTTCGATTAAGTATACAGGGACAGATTGACAGCGATTTCAATGAACGCTCGAATTTCTGTGCTTCACTGTGGTGCCACTTTACCCGTTTTTATTTATCTATTTATTTACTTTTTATTGCAACTCCAGCCATTTACGATATCCACATAGGCCTTTTTTTTAGTGATCAGAGGCGTGCATATGACAGCAACAACAATTAAAAAAATAGGTTAACTTTGAGGATATGTGATTAGTTTCAAAATAACACAAATCAAGCATACAGTGAAGGAATTAGAGGCACTGCATTTTTGTAGGGTGGGCTCGCTGATAAGTCACAAAATACGAATTCATTGACATATAAAGCAGTCATGTAGCGCACGACGTCGAAGACACATTTTTGCCCTATAACTTTTGTGACCTTGGGGACAGACACAAAGCGCGCTGCGTCACAGTAGACGGGCAGGAGTGGTGAATCCGTAAAAGCGCAGCGCACAGGCTGGCGGGCCGGCGGGCCGGCTTGCTAGCCTGCCAGCCAGCGGCTGGGGCCAACGCCGACTCGAAGGAAGGCCTCGGCGCTTGTTCGTGACGTCACGTCAGCTAGGCACGGCGAACGCCAGGTCTGTTGCAGGCATACTCATAATGGTGGTGTCTCCCTCCCTGACACAGGAAAATGTGAAACAATTGGCGGCAGTTGACCAACACACATTGTCCTGAGAGACTTCTGCAATCAAATAATTGTGCAATTCATTACACTTCTTAACAAATAGTGTACTCCTGAACTTAAATTTCCACCTGTTTTAAGGATTGACATACTAAAACAACTTCATGGTCCAGCAGCAACAAAATTCGTGCTTCTTTACCTTATTTGTAAACCTGAGGAAGTTACGTTTGCACTGGGTTGCTTTCACAAGAAACTGTGAACATATTGGTGCTCTTCTTTAGGTATCTTGGTTGACTATGGGGTGAGGAACACTGAATGTTAATGAAATATCTTGCCATTGTACACGTTGGGGGAGGGGGTGGGGGACAGAAGAAGAGGCAAAAGAGAGATACTTGTTTTATCAAATAAAATTTTTTTATCTTATAAAGTTTCTCCTTTCAGTTGCAAGAGGGGAATATTTATCTTTTCTAATGTGCATGTTTAAAAAAAGTTTAAGCTTAGCAGTATTTTCCATGTATGAAGCTAATTTTGTTTCCTGTTTAGAATTCCTTTCGTTGAAAACGACTGTAATCTAATGACTGGCAACAGTTTGACATTTACACATGTAAATTAGTTCACATTTCCAGTGACGATGTCAAACGAAAATAAATAAATAAATAAAAGAAAAGAGTTCATTGTAAGGGGGTTGGAGAAAGTTTCGATAACAAAATGGATCAAGTAAATACAGTTACTTGAATGTAAAATTTCCGAAGCTTGCAATGGGGCAAAGCGTCTTCTCATATTGATCTACGTTTGTTTCGACAGGATTCAGTAATAGAGAACTATGATCTTCATTTGTAGCTTTACGATAGTAAGAAAATCTTCCATCTAAATAAAACTGCAGAATCCCAAACAATACCAAACATTTTGTCCAAAAATAAGAGATTTATAGCGATAAGCACGACCAGGCGTCTCTGCCTGCAACAGACCTGGCGTTCGCCGTGCCTAGCTGACGTGACGTCACCAACAAGCGCCGAGGCCTTCCTTTGAGTCTGTGTAGCTGTGGCGCGGCGGGCTGAGCTCAGTTATACAGGGTGATTCAACAACAACAAAAAGTTTCAAAACTGACATGGTACATTGGGCATACAGCAAAGATCAGTAATCACATAGGAACCAGGGGTCGCAAACGCCACGAGAGGGCGCTACGGTCACGAGAACGCGCTTCTATAGAAACACGGGCGGAGCGCCGCAGAGCGTCGTCGTTCACGCTGTGGAAGCTTTGACAGTAACATAACTAGCTACACCTACCGCGAAATGGATGAAATGCTTTTAATTTAGGTATGGCACGGCCAACTGCAATGGACGAGAACCCGTGCGACTGTATCCTGTATAATATCCTGACAGAAAAGTGCTGTGCCATACATATTAGCTACTTTGCATCGCCGATTGTACGAAACCGGCTCGTTCGGTGTGCACAAAGGAGATGATGGTCGCCAATGAACAGCACAGGCAGTAGCAGCAGAAGAAATCGTTTTCGAAAGGGTGCAGCGTATGCCTTCAACACGTACACGATATGTGTACCACGCCACTGAGATCTCCCAATACTCCGTCTGGCGCACTGTACACGACGAAGGACTGCATCCGTTTCATTCCCAATGGGTAAAGGCATTGCAACTGTGGAACTAAAACAAGTGCACAGGATTTGGGTGGCGGTTTCTGCAGGAAACCGCTGCAGACCGGTTCAAAATGGCTCTGAGCACTATGGGACTTAACATCGGTGGTCATCAGTCCCCTAGAACTTAGAACTACTTAAACCTAACCAACCTAAGGACAACACACAACACCCAGCCATCACGAGGCAGAGAAAATCCCTGAGCCCGCCGGTAATCGAACCCGGGTACCCGGGCGTGGGAAGCGAGAACGCTACCCCACGACCAATAGCGCTGCAGACCGGAGCTCCCCAGCGATTGTCCTCTTCACTGATGAGACCGTGTTCTCACTTGAGGATGTGATGAACGTTCACAACCTGTATACGTGGGCGAATGTGAACCCATTTGCTACATGTATGCATGCCTCACAAAGCAATTTATCCTTAATGTGGGGGCTGGCATCGTCGGACACTGTTTAATTGGGCTGCGCATTTTCCCAGACTGACATGATGGTTGCACATATCTCGTATTCCTGTGAGGTTCTGTCAGGCATGCCAAATGGTGTTGCCATGCTCGTTCATCGCCGCATTCAATTTCAGTACACTGGAGCCTTTGTGTGTGTGTGTGTGTGTGTGTGTGTGTGTGTGTGTGTGTGTGTTGTCCACAGCGTAAGTTATTTTAAGTTAGATTAAGTGGTGTGTAGGCTTAGGGTTCGATGACTTAATGACTTAAGTAGTTTGGTCCCATAAGACCTTACCACAATTTTTTTTTTTTTTTTTTTTTTGCGAGTCACATGGTCTCAATGATCATCCAATCTGTCCCCAGTCAATTTTTTCCTGTTGTGGGTATCTGAAAGGTCTTGTGTATGAAACAACTGTTACATCGCACGGAGGACCTAGTGGCAGAATTGTTGCGGTGGCAGGATGTCTTCGAGATACACCAGGTATCTTTGAGTGGGTGCACTATTCGATGCAGTATTGATGTGGGGCATGTATCGACGCATCTGGACAAACTTTTGAGCATCTCCTGTAGCGTGAGTCCATTTGTAGCATGTGATTAAGTAACTGCAACACTATTTAGTAGCCCTGGATGTCTTTTGCAACCCCCAGTTCCTATGTGATAACTGATCCTTGTTGTATGCCCGACGTACCACTTAAGTTTGTAAATGTTGTTTAGAATCACCCTGTATAGCAAGGCAGGCTAGATAAAATTCGGGAAATAACAGCTCACGCAGAGACGTACAAGCAATCATTCCTTCCACAGTCCATTCCTTAATCTTACACTGTTTACTGAATGATCTGTTAAAGGACTCAGATGTGAAATTAAGTAATTTTAATCACTGTCATTAATTATAAAATAGTTGCAGTTGTCTGAGACATTTGCTATTGATAATAAATAGAGGGATTAGGTGCACCAGCTGCAGGAATTTAAATACAAAACATTAAAATCATTACATTTTCAAAAATACATTCTTATGGAGCACAGCAAGTTGATTTCAGTTACGCTTTACAAAACAAAATTTTTGTTGTGGTCTTCAGTTCGAATTCTGGTTTCAGCATCTCTCTTAGGAAACCTTCTCTTCTCAGCATAAATACTGTGATCAACATCCATTTGAACCACCTTACAGTTGTCAAGCTCTGATCTCCCGCTACAATTTTTACTTCCCACAGTTCCTTCTAATACCAAATTAATGAATCCTTGTTGCTTAAGGTTGTGCCCTGTCAACTGGTTCCTTCTATTAATCAGTTTGTGGTACAATAACACCCCCCCCCCCCCCCCCACCCCAAATCAATTCAGTACTTCTTTGTTAATTATCTGATCTATAAATTTTGTGTAGCACCACATTTAAAAAGCTTCTATACTCATCTTGGCTAACCTGTTTATCATTCACATGTCACGTCCAAACAAGTTTACACTCCAGACAAATACCTTCAGAAAAGACTTCCTGACACTTAAGTTTATATCGCAGTTGTAGCGATGACTTAAAATCTTTAGAACAGGCTCTAACTTTTTATTAAGGAATGAGTTAAGGAAGGAGTAGGCCCAAGTTTGCACATATAATAAATTTTATTATAATGTAGTTCCTCAGCACATGTTCACATTCCTTGGTACTCAAAAAAATATACTGTACAATTTAATTCAACCACTTGTATGAATATCAAGAGCTCAGATGGAAACCCATTTCTAAGCAAAGAGGGGAAAGCAGAAAGGTGGAGGGAGTATATAGAGGGTCTATTCAAGGGTGATGTACTTGAGGAAAATATTATGGAAATGGAAGAGGATGTAGATGAAGATGAAATGGGAGATACGATACTGCGGAAAGTGTTTGACAGAGCACTGAAAGACCTGAGTCGAAACAAGGCTCCCGGAGTAGACAACATTCCATTGGAACTACTGAAGGCCTTGGGAGAGCCAGTCCTGACAAAACTCTACCATCTGGTGATCAAGATGTGCAAAATAGGCGAAATACCCGCAGACTTCAAGAAGAATATAATAATTCCAATCCCAAAGAAAGCAGGTGTTGACAGATGTGAAAATTACTGAACTATCAGTTTAATAAGTCACAGCTGCAAAAATACTAAGGCAAATTATTTACAGACAAATGGAAAAACTGGTAGAAGCCGAACTCAGGGGAAGATCAGTTCGGATTCCATAGAAATGTTGTGAGGCAATACTGACCTTACGCCTTATCTTAGAAGGAAGATTAAGGAAAGGCAAACCTACGTTTCTAGCATTTGTAGACTTAGAGAAAGCTTTTGACAATGTTGACTGGAATACTCTCTTTCAAATTCTAAAGGTGGCAGGGGTAAAATACAGAGAGCAAAAGGCTATTTACAATTTGTACAGAAACCAGATGGCAGTTATAAGAGTTGAGGGACATGAAAGGGAAGCAGTGGTTGGGAAGGGAGTGAGACAGGGTTGTAGCCTCTCCCCGATGTTATTCAATCTGTATATTGAGCAAGCAGTGATGAAAACAAAATAAAAGTTCAGAGTAGGTACTAAAATCCATGGAGAAGAAATAAAAACTTTGTGATTCACCGATGACATTGTAATTCTGTCAGAGACAGCAAAGGACTTGGAAGAGCAGTTAAATGGAATGGGTAGTGTCTTGAAAGGAGGATATAAGATGTACATCAACAAAATCAAAATGAGAATAATGGAATGTAGTTGAATTAAGTCAGGTGATGCTGAGGGAATTAGATTAGGAAATGAGACACTTAAAGTAGTAAAGGAGTTTTGCTATTTGGGGAGCAAAATAACTGATGATGGTCGAAGTGGAGAGGATATAAAATGTAGACTGGCAATGGCAAGGAAAGCGTTTCTGAAGAAGAGAAATTTGTTAACTTCGAGTATAGATGTAAGTGTCATGAAGTCATTTTTGAAAATTCTTGTATGGAGTGTAGCCATGTATGGAAGTGAAACATGGACAATAAATAGTTTGGACAAGAAGAGAATAGAAGCTTTCGAAATGTGGTGCTACAGAAGAATGCTGAAGATTAGATGGGTAGATCACATAACTAATGAGGAGGTATTGAATAGGATTGGGGAGAAGAGAAGTTTGTGGCACAACTTGACTAGAAGAAGGTATCGGTTGGTTGGACATGTCCTGAGGCATCAATGGATCACAAATTTAGCATTTGATGGCAGTGTGGAGAGTAAAAATCGTAGAGGGAGACCAAGAGATGAATACACTAAGCAGATTCAGAAGGATGTAGGTTGCAGTAGGTACTGGGAGACGAAGGATCTTGCACAGGATAGATTAGCATGGAGAGCTGCATCAAACCAGTCTCAGGACTGAAGACCACAACAACAACAACAACAACAACAACAACAACAGCAACACTCTTTATCCTTATCCTTTAGCAAACAAATTTTGAAATAAATACGATCACTATCAAATTTTCTTTAAACCATTTCAGTAACACCAAAAAATCTAAGCAAAGGCTTTTGAAGTGAACTCAGAAATAAACTCACCTCACAACCAGGCTAAAGTTTACCTTTCCCTCAAATAAAATATACTAAAAAAACTCAACGTTAAAAATACACAAACATAATTGCATTAAAGAAATATTTACCCAATTAACAAAATTATTGAACGTTCAACATTATCTTAGTAAACCTTGAACAAAGCAAAATTTCTGCAAGCTTAATTACCACACATTTAAGCATAAGCTACTCAGACAATTATAGCTCAATAAGAGTACTAAATTACAGGAAGAAAATACAATTTAGAATTTTACAATTCTGCTCTGAACACATGCCCTTCTTGCTCTCCGAACGGACCCACACAACCTGCGTACTCCTCCAGGCCAAGGTACATAAACATTGAAACCAGAACAAGAAAACCTTCTAAAACACACAGAAATCTGCTATTAGAAACATTTCTACCCACAGCCTTATATATACACTGCAGTCTTTAACATGCAAATAAAAAACAATAAAATAGTGGCCATACAATGAAAAAAACAACCCAGCAACTTAATTATGAGTAAAAAAACCTTAACAATTACACATCTCGCTTTAACTAATGAAAAGAACATTCACTGATACACACATATGAAAACCAAAATGCCTCTTTCGCAACCAATTAGCATGTCCCAGCTTAGTTGAATATTAATTAATGACAAGTAATGAGCAGCACCAGTATCGTAATCTGAATCTGAATCTGAACTGAGAAAGTTTTTATACGACGAACGAGCCTGTGCAATTCTTTAAGTTTTGCGATAACCACAGTTGTCGTTGGAATGATGCTCACTAGAAAGATTATCGGTAAGACTGGAACTCCAGAAAATGGAAATGGAGCCCCATAACAATTGTCTGAGGGCCGGAGAGCATATCAACGTCTGGTGTTAACACTAAGGCAGTCCAGCCGTCACTCACCTCTCTCGAACACTGTGCTCCAGCTGCAGTGCACGACAGTTGTGCCTCCTGGTGGCTCAGTTTCGTCAGCCCCACTGCTTGCCTCCGACATGCGCTATATACCCAGCCAGCATGAGACAAAATCAATACTGGCTAGCTTACATAGTCTTTGAACCAGAGGAGATAGATTCTTTTACCTCTATGTGAACACATCAACAGGTTGACAAATCCTCTTTTTAGAAATGCTTTTCTTGCTGTAACTGATGTGTGTGTTATATCTTTTCCATGTCAGCCATTAACAGTCTTTTCCTTACCCAAATAGCAAAAATCATGTGCTAATTTTACTCTCTAATTTTCATATCTAATTCCCTCAGCATTCCCTGATTTAATTTGACTGCATTACCATTACCCTTGTTTTGCTTTTACTTATACTAATATTATAACTTCTTTTCATGACACTGTCCATTCCATTCAACTGATCTTCCAAGTCCTTTGCTGTCTCCAACATAATTACAAAGTCATCAGCAAATCTATTTTTTTTTTCTTTCACAATTTTAATTCCCTCGCCAGTTTTCTCCTTGGTTTCCTTTATTGCTTGCTCAGTGCTCAGATTGAATTGAATAACATTTTTATATTTTCTCCTTTCAGACATTAAATTCCATATCTTTTGTGTTATCCAAGGATATCTGTTGGGCTTTGTCCCTTGATTTATTTGACCCTCTGCTTCCTTCACTGTCTCATCACTCATAGCTGCCCACTCATCTTCTGTTGTATTCCTTTCTCCTGTTACAGTTAGTCATTGCCTAATGCTCCCTTTGAAACTCTCAACAAGTAGTGGTTCTTTCAATTTATCCAGGTCCCATCTCCTTAATTTCCCCACTTTTTGCAGTTACTTCAGTTTTAATTGGCAATCCATTACCAATAAATTATGACCAAAGTCTACATCTGGCCCTAGAACTGTTTTGCAGTTAAAATCTGGTTTCTAAATCTCTGTCTTATCTATCACGAACATACTGGTGTCTCCAGGTTTCCCCCACATATACAAACTTCTTTCATGATTCTTATATCAAGTTTTAGGCAATGATCAAACTGTGCTCTGTGCATCATTCTACCAGGTGGCATTTCCTTTCATTCTTTCTCCCATAGACCACATTCTTCTACCATTTTTCTTTCTCTTACGTCTTCTGATGTTGGATTCCAGTCCCCCATCACAACTAAATTTTCCACTCCATTAATAATCTCAATACAGTGATGTAGCAACTCTTTTCTTTTTGGGAGGGGGGGGGGAGAGGAGGAGGGGAGGCAAGTAAACCTATTCACTGATGCTGACTGATGTATATTAAAGCTATGTATTTCAGCAAAGCTATTAAGCAAATATGTATATCAAAGGTGTGTGAAGGGCTTAATCAGACAGTGCTATGTTGTTCTACAAAGAGAAACACTTCATTAATACCAAGAGTCACAATATGTGACCAGTTATATAGATCCTGCTTTTTGAAAACAATTCTGTTTCTTCAATTTTGAAAAATTCATCACATAGCAGGGAAGACATTAGTTGTACTTTCCTCTGAAACCACTTACAAACAGTAGTTCAGATATATTGTAGCCTGCAAAAACAATGAGCCACTGGTAAACCTGTTGTTGTTATTACTATTTCAGAAACACTTTACAGCACAGCTTAATGGGTAAAAGTTATAATTTATTTGAAGGAGAAGGAGGAATTTATGGTCTTTTTTCCCTCCAAAAATTTTGCACACAATTTCTAAATGCAGCTTTCATTTCCACAATCTGGACAACAAATTAATTCATGACAGCCATGAGATTAACTTTTTAGCCCTGTCTTGATGAACATAAGAGGTGAGGTAGATGGCTAAGTCTCAACTGTGCCATTTTTGGTCCGAGACAAGTTTTAAGTTGTCACAAGGCTCTGGATGTCTTCTCAGAGAATGCTGACGACACTTCAGCCTTCTTAATCAGAATGACCAAGTGAATAACTTGCTGAAACACTTCTTTAACCCTAACACATTCAACAGTATATTGTCTTTCAACAGTGGATACATTACATGGTTCTACTCTATTTGTAATGTTTTGCGGCATTTCAAGTTGTCCGTGAAGCCTGTAGAGAGTAAAGTCAGGTGTGTGTACTCAAGACAACTTAGTCAAACTTTGTGTAGATGGAGGATTTATTTTTGGAGGACATAAAAAGTCACCCTTCAATACGGGGTGGACACTTCATTCCTCTTGTTTGAACCTTCGACCGGTCTCCTTCAGAAAATCATGAATTTCTAATATTTCTCTTAAATCTTAATTCATAAGACAATTCCCCAGGAATAAATAATGTTTCAGTTTTATTTGGATGTGAAATATTTGGATCTTTCACATTGAGATTCTTAGAATCATGTTTGGATTTCTCTAACAGTGCATCAAATGCTCATGCAATCATATTATTAGCAAGGGCTGCTTTTAGAACATCTACAGAATGTCACTTCACCTACATTATAATTTAGGTTCTGTAGACATCTAGTTAGTTCTTCACATAGCCCAAACACTTCCATAGTGACTGATGTATAAAACATAATCTCAAATTTTTTGAGCCACTTCACATAGTCCCACAGAAATGTCTGCCTTTCAACTCTAATTCAGCTCTGTGCATTGAATATTTCAGTCACTGTTTCCTGGATCAGGTCATAGTTTTCCCTAAAATGTTTCAAAGATTTTATGCTTACAAATCATCGTTATACTTGCAGATCATCATTCATTTCAGCCTTTGAAATTTCAGATCTGTCTTTGTCTTATCGACACCAGATGACCCCACATCATATCCATACATGTTTTCCTTTTTGTGTATCCTAGAATTATATTTGCAATTTCTTTCACAGTTACCAAGACAACACAATCAATCACAGTTTATGAAACTTGTTGTAGTGTGACATCCAGTGATTTCTGCAGTGGATGTAATGCCTCTCTGGCTGGTCTTCAAGGGCTTCATTCACACACTTGTTCTGCCCACACATTAGCTGCACCATTGATAAAATGGGAACATAGAAACTCAGTTACTCTTGAGAGTCTTGCAAGAAAGCACTTGTCGCCAGCATTAGCACCCTGAAGTCTGGCACATTGTGCAAAATGCAGAAAAAGTTCTTTTATTTTGGGCATTTCAGGGTAATGCGCCTGGCCAGCTACTTCCTTCATTGAAGCTGCAATAATTTCATAAAATGAAGAATTTCTTATTTGTTGCACAATGTTCCATGTGAGTTATAATTCCCAGTACTTCATTGTGTGTTGCAGCACTTCAAGCAGATTTTCAGTTCTACTATACTGTTTGTTTCCTCATCAAGAAGTATTATGAGATTTACAGTGATGGTTCCATGACCTTTCAATGCATTTCCTGTTTCATTTAGGAACCTGAGTGAACTGGTAATTACTAACTGATAATTTCTAACTTTCTCGTGATCAGCCAGAGATGTTGTCCAATTTGCCAATCATAGCTGTGCTATTTTCACATTGCTGAATAATTACAACAGGCTCTGGAAGAAAAAGACTCTTCTTCTGTATTTTGAACTTCTCTGTACCTTTCTCCGGTTAAAGAAATCTACTTTGAGAAAAGCCAGGTTTGGTTTTACTGGGGCTTAGTTATTTCCTTGAGATAAATCAAACATTGGCAGGCTGAGTGCTTCAGTGCACCGATCATGTGAACCTCGACTCTTACATAACTACCAGACAATGGATGGTAACAAAGAATGGAGTGATTGTATGCACTGGTATCAGAACTGCAGATTTTGAGACATAGTATGAAAGAACTTTTGCACTATTTCATGCAAATCTGTTATATCCATACTTTTAAAATCCTCTGACAAGTGTTAAAATAATATTTTAAGAAGTCTAAATTTTAAAAACGCTCTCTGGAAGGTCAAATCGAGAACTGTATATGTTATCTCCACCTGCTACTGAGATCACATGTTCATAGTTAGTTTAACTGCAACTTACTGCATATACTTAAACCAATTGTTATAGTTTTTAGCATCCAAAATCTTAAATGTGAAAAAGCAGCAGCTGATATCACAATAAACTTGCATTAACTTTGTTGCAGAAATGGTGGCTTACCCAGACCTGCCCGAAGTGGTGCCCGGGGAGCATGTGTTGGTAGATGTGGATAAGCTCAGTGGCCAAAAGAGTCCTCTTGAAAAGATGCCCTCACTGAATGCCAGCAAGAAAGTGCCGCCAGATGATAAGTCACCCACCACCCCAGGTGGCTTCTCACTGGCCAGCACTGCCAGCATTGCCACCATCACCACAGTGGCCACTGTTGATGAGACTCCACAGGAGAAACAGGAGCGCTGGTACCACACCATCCTGCAGGTCTCTGTGCCCTTCTTCCTGGCAGGTGCTGGCACCATCGGCTCGGGGCTGCTGCTCGGCACTGTTGAGGTGTGTTGAACTTACTCTTTCCTAACTTGAGTTTCCATTGTTTGTAGTTAACAAGTTTCTTGATGTATACCCTAATAGCTGACTTTTTATGATCCAGAGCTGGACGGGGTGGCCGAGTGGTTCTAGGCGCTACAGTCTGGAACTGCGTGACCGCTACCGTCGCAGGTTCGAATCCTGCCTCGGACATGGATGTGTGTGATGTCCTTAGGTTAGTTAGGTTTAAGCAGTTCTAAGTTCTAGGGGACTGATGAACTCAGTAGCTAAGTCCCATAGTGCTCAGAGCCATTTGAACCATTTTATGATCCAGAGCAAATGGAAAGCACATTGGCCTCTCATTTGGGAGACTGACAGTTAAAATACTCCTCCAGACACACAGATACAGTTTTCCCATGGTTTCCCTAAACTGTTTAGAGTAAATGCTAGGTGGTTCTTTTGAAAATTAGATTGCCAGTTTCCTTCCCCCACCTCTCCTCAATTCAAGTTAGTGCTCTGTTACTTATGACCTCACTGTCAATGAGAAATTGAATCCTGAGTTTTCTTCCTTTTATGGTTTACACACTGTACCTAGACCAAATTAACAATGTGATTGTCCACTAGTTATTTACAGGCAGTTACCATAGCAAACACCAATTGAAGATACTTTGTCATGCTTTCTGTTCTGTCCACCTTTGTCACAGTGCTGCGCCACCTTCAGTGTCAGTAAGTGTTGTCAGTTGTTGGTAATAATTGTGCCTTGTAACATAACTATCGTGATCCAGCTACATGTGGTGTGTTTATTTTGCACAAAAGAATGTCCACAGCTAGCATTCCAAGTGTTCAATAAAACAAGGATTTCCTGCAAAGGGACTCAATATTATATAATAAGAGGGAGCATGTAAACATATAAAGTATGTAACATGACAGTTGTCACTATTGTAATAGTATAGTCATCACATTTAATGGTGAACTGTCAACCACCTCTCTTCCTTACTCAAATGTGGTCTAATATCAGTCACTGTATTATTATACTCTGGGTTTAAGGTAAAATATTTTTTATCATGGTTTCTCCTCTGTGTGAGAGCTAACAGATGTGTTTTTTCATAAGTCCATCAAAAAGTAGAATGACATCTGCTAAAGTCATTAATCATTGAGTATCTGAATAAGTTAACAAGATATTATCAAAGTAACTAATGATTCTTTTCATTGTGAATCTAGTACCATGGTCTGCTTTGACTGCCTGACAGAAACACGTACACTGAGGTTATGTAAGTCATATATCATCTCCTAATATTGTGTGGGACATCCTTTTGCCCCCATAGAGCAGCAACTCAATGTGGCATGGACTCAACAAGTAGTGGAAAGTCTGCAGAAATATGAGTCATACTACCTCTATAGCTGTCCATAACTATGAAAGGGCTGCTGGGCCAGGATTTTGTACATGAACTGACCTCTCAATTATGTTCCCATAAATTTTTGGTAGGATTCATGTTGGGTGGTCTGGGTGGCCGAATCATTCACTCATTGTCACCCAGTGGCATGGCGCATTGTCCATGAATGCTGAAAATGGTCTCCAAGTAGCCAAACATAAATATTTCCAGTCAATGATTGGTTCAGCTGGACCAGAGGACCCAGTCCATTCATGTAAACACAGCCCACACACTCTGGAGCCACCATCAGCTTGCACAGTGCCTTGTTGATGGTTGGGTCCAAGGCTTTGTGGGGCCTGCACTACACTGGAACCCCATCATCAGCCCTTACCAACTGAAATTGGGACTAATCTTACCAGATCACAGTTTTCCAGTCTTCTAGGGTCCAACCAATATGGTCACAAGCCTGGGGGAGGCAATGCAGGTGATGTCGTGCTGTTAGCAAAGGAACTTGCATCAGTCATCTGCTGCCATGGCCCATTAACACAAAATTTTGGTTCACTGTCCCAATGGAAATGTTCATCATACATCCCACATGGATTTCTGCAGTATCTCATAGTGTCTCTTGTCTGTTAGTACTGGTAATTCATGCAAATGCCACTGGTTTTGTTCATTAAGTGAAAGCCATCAGCCACTGCATTGCCCATGGTGATAAATAATGCCTGAAATTTGATATTCTTGGTAGTCTCTTGACACTGTGGATCTCAGATTACTGAATTCGCTAACAATTTCTGAAAAGGACTGTCGCATGCATCCAGCGCCAACAACTATTCTGCATTCAAGTTCTGTTAATTCCCATCATGTGGCCATAATCACATTGGAAATCTTTTCACATGAATCACCTGCATATAAATGAAAGCTCCGCCAATGCACTGCCCTTTTATACCTTGTATACACGATACTATTGCCATCTGTATATGAGCATATCGCTATCATATGACTTTTGCCGCATCAGTATATGTTACTTAAGGTCTACTATGCATTACAAACTGACTGTATCCTCATGGTAACAGCAATAAACAAAGAACTAGACTGGGAGAGAGGAGACCACACCAGTCCCATAAATCACTGCAAGTAAAAATAGAAAGTAGGGGGAGGGGCAGACACTGAGAAAAAGTTTACTATGTTTGGATGTCATAAGAACGTGTCTCAGACTCCTTGCCCCTGGAAGTCATCAGCTTTTTCTGTAATAGAAAGTAGTGAAATTTTGCCATCCCTTGCCTTTCATTGCTGCCACTTGACAAGGTTTATTCATGCACTAGAGCTAGATGGCACCACACAGAGATACTGCTTTAATGGCCAACAGCCACAATAATGAAATTACTAATTAACTGATAGCCCACGAAATTTTCTAGCATTGCAACTTCCATACATGCCACAGAATCATTGGCTCTTAAGGCATATCCAGAACTAATTTCACTTCTAATGATTTATCTCGCTTAATATGATTGTGCTGAGTTGCATCTTCTAGAAAGTCTGTAATCCAATCACAAATATGGTCTAATACGCTGTGAGCTGTAGTTTGTTAATTAGCTGACAATCTGGTACGGTATCAAATGCCTTCTGGAAGTCAAAAAATACTTCATCAACATTGATGCTACTATCTACTGCTGTCTAGATATCATATACAGTGAACCAATTTCCATAAAATCACTGTTTGCAGAATAAATGTTGAATCGTATGTAGGAGATTAGCCAGGCTCCAAAAAGATCATAATACACAAACATAACAGTTGTTCCATAATACAAAAGACTGGAATCACTGAAGTAGGCCTGTGATTTGTACACATATGTCTTATGATTAAAAAAAAGGAACTGTCATGGGCTTCTCCCCATAACTCAGAGTGCTTTGTTATTCCAGCAATCTAACATAAACTGTTGGTAGACTGGGAGCAGATTCTTCATCCAGTTTATATAGAATTGCAGTCAAACAGGAGTGCAAAGAAATTTTATTTTATTTCCTGTTACATGTTGACTATCTCGATATCTGTAATTCTGGCATTTGAGTAACAATTAAAAGGGGGAACTGGTGTATGATCATCCTCAGTGAAGCAGTTTAAGAACACAAACTCATCCCTTTCTCATTCTCCATTTCAATGTCAGTACATTCATTCATTGACCAGAGAAACAACTTTTATTAAAGTAGTAAGCATTTTTCACGGGGTAACAATGTAACTGCTATTGTGCTATAGATGACACATACACTCCTCATAAGCATTTTGAGTTAATGTTGTGAATTTCACACACTAATGCCACAGTGAAAGAAACAAGCTGTGCTGTTTTATTTATTATTTATTTATTTGTTTGTGAAGGACATCTGCTGTAACTTTAGTACAGATCATAGATCTGATGAGATGATGCAATGTTCACGAAATGAACTGTTACTTTCAAAATTCACTATTATTTTCTTTTGCTTGTGCAATGTAAAAACACTTTTTTTTTACAGAAATGGGCTGTGTTTGTGGAAATATCTTCACTGATGATCCTGGTGCCTTCCCTGACTGGACTTAAAGGAAATTTGGATATGTGTCTCGCATCTCGATTGTCTACCCAAGCAAACTTAGGGCTCATGGATAGCAGGAGGGAGACATTTCTCATGGTGACAGGAAATATAGCTCTTGTACAGGTATATATAACTAGCTCATGTAATTCTCAAAAGTGAAGATAATTTTGAGATTTCTCTATTTTATTTACACAAGATGTTACAAAAAGTCAGTATTTAAGCACTAAATATGGATTATAGTTCTTGTTCCAAAATGGTTACAATTTTTAAGCAGTCATCTCATTTAAGGTTTGGTGGGTGTTGTTGTTGTTGGTGGTGGTGGTGGTGGTGGTGGTGGTGCAGGGCAGGGACTAGCAGAGATGGAGCCAAGATAGCAGGATCAAAGAATGTGTTCAATGGACAGCTCCCATCTATGCATTGGCAGTGGCCATTCAGTCAGGTGGAAATCTGGTTGGTGCTCATGATCACATTAAATGCTACACCTAAATTACAGAGGAGTTGGTATACATGATGGCTTTTACAGGTGACCCCACTGAGCAAGGTGGTGCAGTGGCTAGCACACTGGACTCGCTTTCAGGATGACAGTTCAAACCCGCATCCGGCCATCCTGATTTAGGTTTTCTGTGGTTTCCCTAAATCACTGCAGACAAATGCCAGGATGGTTCCTTTGAAAGGGCATGGCCAATTTTCTTCCCCATCCTCCCCTAATCAGAGGGCTGCAAAATGAGGCTAGCTACATTCAGCAGAAAACTGCACCACACAGTGGTAATAACTGTAACATGTGGGTTGAAGCTACAGTAACAAGAGAAATCTATAGGAGGACTTTGAGCAGAATCAGCACCCAGAACTGCAATGAGATTGCAGCCACACAGCAGATGCTGATCATTGAACTGTACAATTGGCCCCTGGGTCATCAGACCACAAGTGCCGAAATCAGGTCACAAGCCATAGACATTGGCTGCAGCTGGCCATTGCTCCTACTTGATCAGCATCCCTCAGCAGCAGCAAACTTCTGTGGCACCATCCCAGGTGTCAGTGCCCTGGGCTAGCCTTCAAGAAGCAGCTCCAGCTGGACTGACTTCCGTGTCATTGACAATTATGCCAGACTCTGGTCATTGCCCTGTTCCAGATGGCTTGCTGTGTCCCACAAACACATCCCTTCCACAAATTCAGTGCCAGGAACTGGCATTTAAACACTGGCCCAGTCAAGTACATCACATTCAGGCACAGCAGGGCCACACCTAGCTTCTGTTGTGGGTCATATGGGAATCCTCGCTGTGAACTCTGCTGCCATTTGTCCATGAAGGAGGGACCTCTGCCTGTCTGCCCAGCCCAGGCAGACAACACCATACCATCCGCCCCCTCTGCTCCTCACTTTCAGACCAGAATTCAACTCCGAGCACCACCATCACCATGCCTCTGCAATGACCCAATCTTCTCCATTAGAGAAGATCTGGTGGCCACCTGTGACTGCAGAGCAGCCGCATCCTGCCAACTCAGCTTGCCTTGGATACTGGAGATGCCAGTCAGCACTCTCTGCCAAGCAGCGTGTGCATGCCGTCCACATACGTTTATGTGTGCAGCTATGACGCTGGAATATTACGAGGGAACTCTGGCCCATGCCAGAGAAAGGAGCACAATCAGAAGAGTGTCTGAGCTGTATGAATTGGTAAAGAACTAATAGAGAGTTCTTGTATCATTACTACGACCCACCTCTGCTGCTGTCCACATTCCCACCTTCGACAGAGAACCCAGACTGCACTCAGACAGCCTACACCTCTTGCCTTTATAGTAACAAAAACAACAGAAAGTCTCTTATTATGGGCAAAATGACTAAGCATAATGTTTCAATGAAGTAAATGCACATCAGAGCAATATAAATACACTATGTGATCAAATGTATCCAGACACCCCAAACACATACATTTTTTATATTGGGTGCATTGTACTGCCATCTACTGCCAGGTACTCCATATCGGCGACCTCAGTAATCATTAGACATTGTGAGAGAGCAGAATGGGGCGCTCCATGGACTTCGAACATGGTCAAGTGGTTGGGTGACACCTGTGTCATACATCTGTACATGAGATTTCCACACTCCTAAACATCCCTAGATCCACAGCATCCAATGTGATAGTGATGTGGAAATGTGAAGGGACACGTATAGCACAAAAGTGTACAGGCCGACCTCGTCTGTTGACTGACAGAGACTCTAGACAGTTGAAGAGTGTCACAATGCGTAATAGGTGGAGCTCTATCCAGACCATCACACAGGAATTCCAAACTGCATCAGGATCCACTGCAAGTACTATGACAGTTATGCAGGAGGTGAGAAAACTTGGATTTCATTGTTGAACGGCTGCTCATAAGCCACACATCATGCCGGTAAATGCCAAACAAGGCCTCACTTTGTGTAAGGAGTGTAAAAATTGGACGATTGAACAGTAGAAAAACGTTGTGTGGACTGGCGAATCATGGTACACAATGTGGCAATCCAGTGTCAGGGTGTGGGTATGGTGAATGCCCAGGGAACATCATCTGCCAGCGTGTGTAGCGCCAACAGTAAAATTTGGAGGCAGTGATGTTATCGAGTTTCTCATGGAAGGGGCTTGCACCCCTTGCTGTTTTGTGTGGAACTAACACAGCACAGGCCTACATTGATGTTTTAAGCACCTTCTTGCCTCCCACTGTTGAAGAGCAATTTGGGGATGATGGGGTTGGGTTAGGTTGTTTGGGGGAGGAGACCAAACAGTGAGGTCATCGGTCTCATCGGATTAGGGAAGGATGGGAAAGGAAGTCTGCCATGCCCTTTCAAAAGAACCATCCCAGTATTTGCCTGAAGCGATTTAGGGAAATAACGGAAAACCTTAATTAGGATGGCCAGACTCAGTATTGAACTGTCGTCCTCCCAAATGTGAGTCCAGTGTGCTGGGGATGGTGGAGTGGTTACACGGCAATAATATTCCTCTAATGGACTGACCTGCACAGAGTCCTGACCTGAATCCTATATAAAACCTTTGGGGTGTTTTGGAATGCTGACTTCATGCCAGGCCTCATCGACTGACATTGATACCTCTTGTCAATGTAGCACTCCATGAAGAGTGGGCTGCCATTCCCCAAGAAACCTTCCAGCACTTGATTGAACATATGCCTGCAGGAGTGGAAGCTGTCATCAAGGCTAAGGGTGGACCAACACCATATTGAATTCCAGCATTACCGATGGAGGGTGCCATGAACTTGTAAGTTGTTTTCATCCATGTGTCTGGATACTTTTGATTACATAGTGTATGTCTGAATTTTGAGGCAAGGGGATTTCCTTTCACTGGAGTTAGACAGCACAACCATTGTGCCAGGGCCATGTTGGACAGTGAGATGACTGGGCATCACCAGCAGCAGCCATGTATTCAAGACTGGGCAATGCCTGTCACTGCCAGCACTGAGTCCCTCAAAAAACTTAGTGCCACAGCACTGCCAACCTGCCATCCATACCTGCTGCTCCTACCAACAAGTTCTGCATGGGACTTAGTGCCTGAGCACCAGCTTCATCTGATTCCTGCCAGTGGGCAGCAGGTCAATCCCATACACAGCAGTCCCCACATGCTGCCACAGTGTACACATGTGAGGCTGAGGGGGCCACTCTAGGTTCCATCCCCGACAGAGAAGTAGCGTGCTAATGGTATCGTGGCTGTGGCCTACAGAGGGCACCATCCATCCACAGGCCTGCCATCAGCAACACAGGGTTCTCATGGAGTATCCTCTCACTAGGGCAGAATCTGCTGCCTGTATATCAGTGTCACCCAGAGGGAGTCATCTTTTGCCTCACCGAGTCACAAGAAAACATGTATTGATTGAGTCATGACAAAGCATGTACCAATTTTGAATAATGTATTCTTTACTATCAGCAGTAGGTACTGGGAGATGAAGAAGCTTGCACAGGATAGAGTAGCATGGAGAGCTGCATCAAACCAGTCTCAGGACTGAAGACCACAACAACAACAACAACAACAACTATCAGCAGTGTTTCCACTGGTCCCTTCAGCCCATCAGCACCACCATTCACCCCACCCAGTGCAATTGCACTCTGCAGAGTGGTGTCAGGGGATCTGACATCACCACAATCAATAGTGAAGGGTGTGCACCCCTGGCAGCATGACGTCCTAGCCGCAGCCTAAAACATTGATATATGGGGTATTCTTTTGTGGTGACAGTTATGGTGTCAAAGCTTAGGGGCCATGACAATAGTAGGTTTACTTTGGTAAAACTGAAGGAACCAGTATGGGGGGTAACTGTAGAGATGAGTGGTTAGAACATGAGCATTGTATATTGTGCAGTTTGCTTGGGCATTTGCCACTTGTTCTGAGTCTGTAGCAGCTGTTTGCTTTACATTTAACTGCTCTGGGTGCATGGCTAGACAGTGTAGTGTGTCCAGGTGGCTTATGATTAGGCAAAAGAAGTAGGTTGGTAGTACAGGTGGCCATAGTGTGTTTATCTGTGTTATTGTTGGATTATTATTTCTGCGTTTTTTTATTTATTTTATATTATTAATTCTGAGTCAAGAAAATGAGTAACTGTGAGGCAATGGCAAAAATCAGACACACAAGGTGTTCCCAGTGAGAAGGCTATACAGTCACTGGTGAATCAGGTAGCTCAATGAAGAGCAGATAAATTGGTTTCAGATAACAAACTAGCCAAGAAAAATGAGGAGACGTGTTTGTCAAAGTCACAGACATTAGGAGTGGCTCCAGATGTTGGTACCCTGGCTTCTTCCTTTTCTGGTAGGTCATCTGAGGATGTATTAGCATTTGCAGAGGATCTCAGGTCATTGGCTGTCATATGAGGTCAGTCAGATAACAAATTATTACAGATAGCAAGATTACTTTTAACAGAAGAAGAGACGTCATCTATGTTGTGCACAGAGGCACTGTAAAGCCAGAGACTTTACTCAACTTAGATGGGGATTAGAACAAAGATACAGAAAACAGAACAGTACATGGTTTTTCCATGAAGAGTTGAGTGTGATTTCCAACAGGTATGATGAAGCAGTAGAAGATTTTGTGGATAAATTAGAAAACTTAATGGTGATACTTATGAGTTAACACTGAGTGAGGAGGTAAATGAATTGTGGCTACAGAAGCCAAGTAATGTATGCCTGATGCTTTTCTGAGAGGTTTAGTGCCAGAGATGTCTAGGAGGTTGTGCGCAGTGGTTAGATTAGCATTGGAGAATGAAGAACCTGATCTGTTAACAGATGTGAAGGATCAAATTAATTTTTTAAATTGTGGACATATAAGGCTTGGGCAGAGGCAATGCTACCAGCCATGGAGCCGTAATAATGATGCTGTGGACTCCAGATAATTTAATAAGGGTAATGGTAGAGTGAGTCTGGGGAGCGGGGGGGTGGGGGGGGGGGGGGTGGATGTACTTGTTAAACCTCGGAGAGAACCCCAGAGCCGCTGGATCAGGAGAATTGCTGTACTGGAGGTGTGGGCTGTAAGAGGGCACAGGATGCTGCTAGGACTGCAATTCATGAAAATGGGGTGGTGGGATTATTATGGGTTTGTGAGGATACACTGTGAGAAATCGGTTGCAGATTAGGTTTGGGAAGGGCTGGGGACACTTTCTGTGAAGGCCTTAGTAAGACCTTCAGCACACTGGGTAAGGGACTTGCCAGACTAGTGGAGTGTGTCTTGACCATGGGTCCATATTATGAAGATACTGTCACTAAACTTGAACCAGGCAAAGGTTTTAGGATTTTGGATTGCTACGAAGGCTTTCTCTAGATGGCCTGTAAACAAGTTGGCATAGGAGGGTGCCATGCAAGTGGCCAAGGCCATATTGCAGATTTATTTGTATATCTTTCCCTGAAAGAACAACTAGTAGTTATGTGTAAGGGTATAATTAGCTGTACAAGGAGTGAATTAGATGATAGGTTTGGAGTCACACCCACCCAGCACATGCCCCTCTAGTTCCATCATGGGATTAGCCCAGTGTATCAGAGGGCAGTCACCTCTGAAAAGCATCAAGTTATATACCAACTCTTCTGTTATTTCTGCATAGCATTTTTGTAGGCTTGACCACCAATCAGCTGTCCATCTGAATGATTGGCCATTGCCAAATGGTGGCCAAGAGCAAAGTTGACCAGCCCATGGGAGAACACACAGCTGAGCACAACATGCACAATTTCAGTGGCTGCTTGTGCATTCAAAATTTTGTGCATTGTTACCTTACTACTTTAATTATTTATAAATAGTGACTTGTAGATATGATTCCAAAAATCATGTTGGTGGCATGTTCCGGAACAGAAAAAATGTACTGAAAAAATATGGCCAACCTTATACCCAATATAGAGGAAAAAAAAATGTTTCATGGTCATTCAGCTGCATACATTTCCAATACTCTTTCCAATGACACTGACGAAAGTATTGTCAAAGGTATGTACACCTATGCAGACCCAAGGAACCAATCCTAAATAAACATCTGTCTTTCAAAAGATACTTGCAGAGATGTACGTGATAGAAACACAATTGCTCCCTTCTGCTCATACACATGAGCGTACTGGTAAGTCTTTCATCAGTTACATCTGACTCCAGCACACCACAGCTTGGTACAGTGGTTAAATATTGGACTCATATTCAGGAGGAATGGAAGTCAAATGTCTGTCTAGCCATCTTGATTGCTTAAGTCTTATCTGGTGGTCAGTTTCTTCAAAAAACTCACAATATATTTTTTACCTCATCCTCCCTCTATTCAACAATATTGAGTGTTCCATCTCTAATGGCCTCAGTGTTAACAGGACTGTAAAATTTAATCTTCCATTCTTTTTTCTTTCAAAACCACAACTGTGCCCTCCTTCCTCAAATAACTGCTTACATATGCATAAGTACAAGTGATCTCTCTGTCTAGAAGTCTAATTGAAATAATCTTTGCTTTATTGCCTGGGATGATCATGTCTAAGAGCTTCATGCTATTGTCATGGTGCTAATGTGAAATTTCTATGGTGTTGGTTTGATGACCTTGGAACCCACTTAACACATAATTTCATTGACAACAATTGCTTTATGACAGTTATGCGCAGTATCGGTCTGCAGAAAACAGCTACCAAGCCATACTTACTCCTTCATGTCTTCATTGTATGGCTGACATTGAATTTTATCAGTGCTACATTTTATAAATTTAAGAACATTTATCACCAGTCTACCCTTGCAGTAAGTATGAGAACAAAATAGAACCACCATTTGTAATTACTGGGAGAGAGTAGAAAGTGCAGTATGATAGCTATAGCTCAGACCTCACCGCACACACATTTGCTTTTCACATCACATGGCCTTACATCTTTTGTCAATGTAGTCAGCTTAATTTTATCGACAGTTCTTGACTTTTCATAAATGCCTGTGTGAATCATATACTGTATTTCTGCACTGTATTTATTATTTTTTAATCTTTTGTCAGATGGTCTCTTATTTTACATTTTTTTAAATCTTAGATCTTGTTGTTTGTTTTCTGATTGAACTGCAAGCTATGCCTTAACATTTACCCTACAATTTCTACATTTAACAGGTTCAGGCAATTGTTGCTGCTATAGTAGTAGCAATATTTGCTGTCTCTGTGAATGCAATCATGGAAGGGGCATTTCAGTACACGCATGCTCTCCTACTTGCTTCCTCATCTCTTGCTACAGCTACAACATCATGCTTCGTTTTAGGTATGTAAGTATATCTCTTATGTTGCGTGGCTCCTCCAAGTACAGCATATCTTTTAATAGCCCTTCAGAGGCTATGTCTTAAAATTTCCTGTCTCCTTATTTTCCCTGTATTTTACTTTAACTGAAAGCGAGACTGAAAGATTGCAAAAATAAATCAACCAACATATTTGTCTAAGCAAATGCAATGTGGTATTTGGAATAACTGCTCTTCATGTTTATTTGAAATCTTTTTTAAATTAATTTTCATTTCAGATTTTGTACTGAGTGCTGTCATACTGATATCTCATAAGCGGAAAATGAATCCAGATAATCTAGCTACTCCTTTAGCTGCAAGTATAGGGGATATTGTTTCCCTTACACTTCTTGCCAACTTTGCATCAATTTTTTATGAAGTACATGGTAAGTAACTTTTTGCAAATTTTCTTTTTCAGCATTGACTAAGATTCTGATGTGATCTGTGCAGGTTAGCCTAACAAAACTAACAAAATACATACAGAAGATGGGCAAGTTATAATGTCACTGGACTCTACAAGTTGGTAATATATTTGATTGTATGCACTTAGCTTCACTAAGGTACAAAAAAAGAAATTGAAACTCAAGAGTGTGAGTACCCAGTTGATATACTTGAAATCTTAACCACTGGACCCACTGTAGTGAGACATAACAGGATTGTATATAGGGCAGAGACAAACTTCTGAATGACTTTCAGAATCAACACAGCAGACCTGAGAGAGGTTAGGCATAAATTTTGAAATGTCAGTAATAGAAGTGAAGAAACTCATCAGTGAAAATTATCTGCAACTAAGTATAGAGTTTTTGTTGTTAATAACTGATTAAATAAAATAACGACTGCCAATGTCACATGTCAGTTACGTGGTAAATACAGACAATATAAAATATTTATAATTTACTTTCCAGGAAAGTCATGTTATCTGTTATTGGTAGTGGATTTTTTCTTCCACACAGAAAAGCCACATGGTTCCTGGACAGAAACATATACAGATCTATTGTTAAATTAATTTTAAAAGATCAAAAATTAAGCAGCAGAAATTGGAACAAGAATTTAAATCCCATGTAGCACAGTTGGAAATTAAATGCAATATGCCAGTTTTTCACTTCATGTTTGACACCTAGAAGAACTAATATTACTTGGATCTCATGTGAAAATGATGCTGTCAACAATCTAGATTTATTATTAAAATAGTATTATCTGTAGATACATGGTGCAGTAACTAAATTAGTGAGAAGAGACTGTGGGACTTCTGCTGGTGGATTCTATATCAGAATGCTCAATTCTCAACTTTCTGTGGTAAAACCCAGAGTGTAGCTGTGCCCTCAGTTGTGATGTAAGACATCTTTTGACTTGACGCTTTTAGAAAAAAAAAGATTAAAATGGATAAAATGCAAGAAAAGAGATGAAAAGCAATCTGAGATAAAATCACACTAACTCTTCCCCAGTCTCACTGTCCCAATTGCACGACTTAACAATTAGGTGATTATGATGCCATAATACATATCTGCACTATACAATATGAACTCATCTCTCAAATACAATGAGGCTCAGTTCTGCTTCACAGTAGATGTGACAACATTATGGCTAGAAATCAAAGATGACCATATCCAATGTCACATGTGATAAAATTGATGATGATGTAGTAATTCAAAGATACCACTCTCTGCCTTTGCCTCATTCAAAGAGGGGAGGGGAGGGTCAGGAGAGGAAGGAAAGGGCTGAGTGGGGAAGGGATGGGTCTGGACTGTCTCTTATGCAGACTTTGTGACTCCTGCCAGGAGTGGAAAGAATAATTATTTATACCAAAGGAAATCTTCATTGTAGCTTTCATGCATCGTGTAATAACAATAATAATACATTCAGAATTGAATACCATGAGGAACTCTTGTAATTAAGGTAATTGCTTGTTAGTAGTATCATAAAGCAGTATGTTGCTGCTTGCATTGTGTTTTCACTTGTAGGAAAATGTTTGAGTTCTGTTCAAATTATTCACATGACATAACATATCCTACTTGTTTATTCATAACCGATTGATAGCATAATGTTAAAATGGTTGTATAGGAGACTTGACGTGTCCAGTTAGTACTGCTAGCAACAATACCTGCTGCCCTCCATGTGGAACGGTACAGCTTCCTCACTGTGACATTCTGCAGTGCTTGTGCAGTGTGTATCAGCATACCTCCCAAAAAGGAGGTTTACTCAGGCAAAAGTGAGACAAAATTGCTTAAATTCACTGTAGCATCAGCTCACCTGACATGAAACAGCATATTAGGATGGTTTTCTTGTAGGCTAGAGTATTATGCTAGATGTTATCCTACATATGTCGCTGATGGTGATGGATTGAGGGGGGGGTGCTGTGTTGTACCAGTTAAACAGCCCATAATTCCAGATGCTTTATTATGGCACCCCCATCATAGCTCAATACAGGAAGTGGCAGCTTGGCGGTGGCATTCAGTGGCTTTCTGCATGTTGTTGTCTCCGATACTGAAGAGTGCAGCACCGGCTGGGCAGTGGTCCGTGATGCGACCCTGTGATGCGATCTTTCAGTGGTGGCTCCAGCTCTGGGTGGCCTCAGATAGCTGTGACATGCCATACAGAAGGTGGCAGGCCGGTGATGATGGCTGGTGAACTGCTTCCCAGGACCGGTGCTGACCCATTGTGGCAGCAGCTCCAGGTCCCGTGGTCTCAGGGCAGACTGCACTGATGTAGAGTCAAACTGTGGTCCACAAACATCATTCCAGACAGCAGCCAAGCAGCACAGCTCTGTGGCAACAGAGCTGCAATAACGGAAGTGACTTTATATAAAATGGATAGGTATCTGTATACTTATGAGCTCTTGTTGTTTGAGCTTTGTAATGCCTTGCAGCCCGTATACTAAAAGATTCAGCAGAAACTCATGTGTAAAGTCATATGACATCTACAACTTGGTTTCCACACCCTGCCAGGCTGGCTTGCCTCACAATGTGAAGGTTGTGTTTTATTTGGTAAAACATAACACTCGCACTTGCTTGCAGCTGATACTGTTGCAGTTCAATTCCAACTTTGTGTATTTATGACCAAATATGGTGAGTTTGCTACACTGAGTTATGTCCACAAAGTCCACCTTTCATTCTATGGCAGTTGATTACAGTAAGGACTTTGAGGTCTGCTGCCTGTACCACTACTCTAGTATTCCATTCATTTTACTCGGGAGGCATTCCTTATTGCCAGTAGGCTCTTCATAGGCATGTCGTGGTTCCTGTGGTGGAAGGGCTTGGACATTATGAGAAACTGGGGCATTCCTTTGGACAATGTGAAGTGACAGATAGGGGAGCAATATCAAGATTAACCTTATGCGGTCGCGCGGCTTCTCGTAATGTTAATAGTCGCTCGGGGTGTTGCTAACACCCCAAATGAAAGTGGCTATAATGACATTGTTGTGCAGCATATCACTGATATGAATATGTTTATCTAGAATGTTATCTCCTGGTACATTACCATTTTATTTAATATTACTTTAGTATTAAATTGGGTTATTTAAAACACATGCAGTAATTCCCATTTTCTTATAATATTTTGTTTAATTATTTATTTCTGTTATTCTTCATACTGTATTACAGGTATAAGACATTATACAAATAATTAAATATTTGTTCAGCCAACTCATACAAACATTATATGGTATCAGTCAGTATCACTGGCTGCAAGGGGTCCGTTATCGTAACACTTTACACACATAACTTTCAAACATTGAGCAGAGTGCAATTGAACTTTTATATCTTTACTATGAGAACAAACTGTGCAGCGGCTGGGCTTAAGTATTCTTTGTTCAGAAAGTGGTGCATTGTTGATGTCTTCAATTCCCGCCATTTTTGCGGCTTTCTGTCTAACTTGTTTAGGCAGGGAGTGAGTGGCTGCTCTCTTCCGCACTATGGGATTTACTAATGACCTTCTGACATCACTTATAAACATTCTTGAGGAAATCCTGCCATTGTTATTATTTGCATATATGATGAGGGCATTAATGCTAGCAATGTCAATCATTCAGAAAAATAGGGAAAGTAGCCAGCATCTAGTTTTTCTTGAGGTTAAATAAGTAGCGCACATTTCATCTATTGTGTCCACGCCTGTTTTCTGGATTATTTTCCTCCACAGTATTAGTGTCAGTGGCACCATCATGATGCAAAGATGAAAGGAGAATAACGTTTTTGCCCTTCTTTGGCAATGGTGATATCCTTTCTGAATCCAAAAGGCTGCTTCTAAGTTCACAACCTCTCATGCAAACAAAGTGTGGAGGGAGCTCCCTCTTATTCTTCCTAAGAGTTCCTACTACTGTAAGTTTCTTTTTCAGAAGCTCTTCAGCCAATGGTATGGAACAAAACCAGTTGTCTAGAGGCACATTTGTCCTGTACCTTTGATAGGCTGTATAAGTCTATTTGCTATCTCCTTAGGTGAGTTTGACAGTGCAAAGGAAGCCCCTGGCTGTTTCCCAACATAGATTTCCATCCTCAAAGTATATCAAGTTCTTGCATCACATAAGGTGCAAATTTTCAAACCATATTTCGCAGGCTTGCTAGGTATGTACTGTCGGAAACTGCATTTGCCTCTAAATGCAACCAGTTGTTCATCCACTGTCATATATTCAGACACAGTATAATTACTGACACAGTCTGACATGAATAATTCAAAAACTTCACAGAACGCAGCTAGGCAATCAAGTTCTATACACTGTGGTCTGTCTCGAATATCATCGAATCTGAAATAACGCAATAAGAAACGATAGTGCCGTAAACTCACTGCTGCGTGGATTATTGCAATTCCAAAACCATTTGTGTCCTATAAGCCTTTCCAGTTTTTGTGTCCTGCCCTGTAATGCCCAGCCAATATCAACAGACCCAGAAGAGATTTGAGTTCTTCCTCATTTGTTGGTTTGGCATCACAGTCTCTTGTGAAATATGATGCAATGCGTTGTATGTAAATATTTGCACATGGTGTAATTGTTCTAATTATTACGTCATTTATGAATATCAAAAAAAGTCCACAGCAGTTTTCACAGATTTTGTGATGGCTTTTACACCAGGGAGATGAATAATGAGGTCTACACTTCTAGTTCTTACATTTTGACTAGGACAATTTTTCATCCGTTTTGTAACCTTATCCTTTCTAATAAAAAAAAAATCATGCTTCCTTTCATTATCCGCTGCACTTACTTGCAGTTACAAGTTCCAGGTTGTCTTCATCCTCCGTTTCCGTATCACTGTGATGAGAGCGAACTTCACAACTGTCTGTTTCCTTCTCTTCCTCTTCTCCTCCTTCAAAAGTTTCATCTAAGACCTCTTCCAGAAGCTTCTGCACTCTTTCTTGTTCTATTCTGTAACAATCCAAAGCTGTTTTAAGTGCAAAGAGTGCCAAAATACAAGCAGCTGCTACGGAACACAACTGTATGCTTTCTCGCAGTACTGCAACATAAAGAGTCACACGGGGTGCCGACAACACCCCAAGGCACAATTGTTGCGTGCTTTCTTGGAACTTAGCTTCCATTGTAGATTCTATTATTACTCAAAGCTTTCATATTATGTCCTAGAAAGGTACCAAAGAACGTGATGTTATACTCCTATCCATTATGTAATAATCCATCAATAAGAATGACTGGGGTGTTCTCAACACCCGGCGCAACCGCTTAAGGGTTAAGGTGAATGCAATAGTTGTGTGTGAACTGGGCTTTTCTCTGTTGAATACAGACCCATGATAATGATATGAGGAGCATACTGTAGCAGAAGCAATTTTTAAATGCAGTGCATTTCACAAGCTCCCTTGTTTTCTCAAAGGTGAACATGGTTTGTCATAGGTTCAGGAAGGATGGTATATGAAACCAATGAGCAGCTATCTAGGAGAAGTCCATGATAATCATCAGCACTCTTGCTTAACATTTAATATGGACAATGTCTGTCCTATAGTTGAATATGATATTCTCTGCATTACACTTTCTAGTTTTCTTGCTGTGTCAAAGCTGAATAAAACCTCAAGCTTTCAGTGATAATCTCCATCATCTTTGTAAGAGGCAGCTTGGTGCTCATGCAGCAAAAACACCAATAATGTTTTAAACCAGGATGTCAGGGTGAGAAACTTTGTTCACAATATTGCCTAGCAAATGAGTAATTAGTTCAGGAAATGGTGGTTTTGTATATGTTTCCATGCCCCAGGGTTCTATTTCCACCTGAAATTATCCACAACTCAACTCACACTGTTCTCTGTCTGTGGTGGCCTGAGCTGCATGTCTTCCCAAGGACTTTGAATCCTTCACAAGATAGGTGGGCACTCTTTACATTACCCAGTATACACATATAGTCACATGTATATTAACATTATGAGCTGTCCTGTGTGACAACTATATCATTTGTGGGCAATCTGTTTCCAGAACACATATGCAGGTGTGGTTTGCAAAAAAAGAATAAGGTTTCTCTTCTTGACTGGTCTTCTCCTCCCCCAGACTTCAACGCCATAATAATATATGTGCAGAGAGAGAGGCCAATGAATGGAAATTAATTTTTTTTTTTTTCCATGTGGATCCACGGCCTCTAAGTGTTTAATAAAAAAATGGTCCATAGTAGGCTTTAATGTAAATGGTCTTTATTGAAATCATGCGGTTAGCTAATTTGACAACTTGTCATTTCCATGAAAAGTTGTCAGAATTAGCATGAAAAGTTGCCAAAATTATCTAACTGCATGATTTAAATATAGACTGTTTACATTACAGCCTGCTACAGGGAATTTTCCTTTTCCCAAATGGGAGATAGCCTGAAACTGTGTCAAGAACCCAAGGCAAATTTTGGAACATCACCTTGACAATCTGAGATAAAGTGCTAGAAAACAGTCAATTTATTGCCTACCTCATATACTCTCTTCCTCACAGGATGCAGATGGTCATTGAAGTTCAAGGCTTTTGGACAAGATGTTGAGCAATGAAATGCCCTGAATATCTTACATAAAAAGCATGATCTCTTCTCTCTTTAAGTTTTTATCTTCAAGAGGTGAAACAAATTAATGTAGTAAGACAACAACAAAAATGGGGCTTTAGTGGGATTTGGGTTGAACGCTATGGTTGCATAGACTCATTGCAGCTGGCTGATTAACTTATTGAGATTTGAAAACATTATACTTCCTTCTGCAACTTCCACATATTTCTTTCTATTGTTCTCATATTGACTCTGTCTCATCATATGAAGTGACTTTTTGACTTTCCCACCTTTGCAACCCTAGGAATCGGGCAGCACAGGTTTCCTCGTGTGTTTGTAGAGCATGTGACATACATTTCCAGTGCCAGGAAGACACAACTCCTTCAGTTGCATTGATTGTTTACTTTTATTATGAGCACTTTGTATTATGTAAGGTAATCTACTCCTGCATGACATGACAGTCATGATAAGTATTTGTAGCTTCCAAAGTATTTTTGTGAGTGGCTGTTCACAGAACTAGTTATTTGGGCTGAACAGGAGATTTCTGGGGAACAACAGAAGAAACAACTTACATATTTAAAGCTGATCACAATGCTAAAGTTGGTTTGAATAGTTTAATGCTTCACCATGATACAACTTGGCATTTTTCACATTGATAAATCATTGTCAAAGTGCTAAATAGCAGAAAAAATTTCTTCGACTGACTATGGATTGAACACCGAATGTTTCAATTTGTAATTCTTGCACTTCCCATTGTTTAAAATAATGAAGGTTGTATTTTCAATAACAGCATTAAGCCAATGAGGCCCTGAAGCACACTTACATTTTTAAATACTACTACTACTACTACTAATAATAATAATAATAATAATAATAATAATAATAATTCACTGGGTTTATGCTATTTTCTCTTGTGTAGTAATTGAAATTTAGAATTTATATTTGTACCAGACATGTTTCACTAATATTGTCAAAAAAAAACATCAGTGCTAATTGTACTGTAATACTGTTGAGAATACATTTTGAAAATAAATAATGAAATATATATTAGACATGTAATATATTTGGTGTAAATATCTAGTAATTTCAAATATCAGTTTCATAAGAGAGATTGCAATTTCAGAGAATTACCAAACACAAAACTGAGGTTAAAAACGATTAATCTGCAAACAAAAGACAATGAGGACTACTGTAAAAGTTGATAGTTATCAGAATGACAAAGATGCTTTTATTGTAAGGATAAATTTCTGCTCTATAGTTTACAAATTACTATGAAAATTCTGGTGAAAGAAAATGAATACACATGCAAAAGTTACGAATTACCTGGTAATTTATCATACTTCACTTGCAATTGAACTACTACTTCCTATTGTATTCAAAATTGTGATTATCTCCTCATTGGACCCGAACACTGAAATTTGTGTAACCAAATAACAACAATATAGCACAAGATAGATTGCTACTTACCATTAAGGTAACATGCTATGTTGCAGACAGGCACAATTAACAAACTTACACATAAGCTTTCAGCCACAGCCTTCATCAGGAAAAGAGAGAGAGAAGAGAAAGATGCCATTCATTCACACAAGCAAGTACACCTCATGCACACATGACTGCCAGCTCCAGCAGTTTTCTGCCCAAGCTACCAGAGTTGGCAGCCATGTGTGCATGAGGCGTGCTTGCTTGTGTGAATGAATGGTGTTTGTTTCTCTTTTTATGATGAATGTTGTGGCCAAAAGCTTATGTGTAAGTGTGTTTTAATTATGCCTGTCTGCAACTCAGTATGTCACTTTTAAGGTAAGTAGCAATCTATCGTTTCCTATATTGTTAACATAAAATAAAGACTATATTATGATTCGCCATAAGTTAACTTAGTTTCAACTACTAATCAGTCATTTCTTTCTTTGTGTGTCCATTTTCAGATGTCAGTCCCTGGGTATCTGCTACTGTAGTTGCATTTTACTTATTGTTGCTGCCAGTATGGATATACGTTGTATACCGTAACAAGTACACAAAGCCAGTTCTGTATTCTGGATGGGTTCCAGTACTTGGTGCTCTTCTCATCAGTGGGTAAGTTCCAAGTATGAGGGGACTACAGTAGCTGTAATACCACAAAGGCAGATTATAAAATGTTTCATTGAAATAATCATTATTCATCATCATCATGAACAATAACAATAGCTGTTGCTCACTTGTACATGAATATAAATGAATAAATAACTGTCACACTATCTGAATATGATCAACCAGTAACAGTTTCTCTCTTATGTTGTCATGGTAACATTCATACAATTTAGACAACAGTACAGATGGCACTCTCAAATTGTTATTTTCAAACTGAAATTACAGAACAGAGACATAGTGATGTTCATCCTTCAATGACAAGTTGTCAAACTCTTGTTGTAAGAATTGCTCATAATGGTTTTCCTATATGTAATAAGCAAGATTTTATTTCGTTACACATGGGGCTGTGGGAGTAATGAATAAGTAATAAGCAAAGGTATAGTTTGGTATAATTTTGTTAATATTTAGATTTATACAGTGTTGAGAATAATGACTAAATATTCCCTTCACTATCTTTCAGGTTTGGTGGTATTGTCATGAATTCTGTCTACCAAATGTTCAATGGTTTTGTTGTGTTTCAACCAATAATTAATGGAATTGGTGGCAACCTTGTGTCTGTACAAGCTAGTCGCATCTCCACCATGCTACATAAGACTTCACTCAAAGGAATTATTCCACCACATACTAAATTATGGGTTTGGCCATGGTCAGCTCTTTTCAAAGGATGTAAGTTATTACTTTAAAAAAATATCTTATCCACATTTGAGCAATTGAATGGAGAATACAGTTACAACAGACATTACCCAGCACATAATGTGGTCTAGGTGCTTGCATTAACAAAAACAGGAACTCAGTAAAATTTCTCAATACATCAATTTTTGTCTGTAAATGCTAATAATCATAGAATTTTCCACCTTTATTTCAGTATATGACAACAAAAACTGTCAGACTATATATTTCAGTCTGTAGTGACAATCTGCAGCACCGTTTTAAGCATATCCTACTATAATAAAGCCAGAGAGGCATCATCAAAAGACAGAAACAAAATTAGCTAGGCATCATCAAACAGAACTAATAATATGATGCTAACTAGGCCAGAGTGCTTGCACAGCACTAGTAGTGCCATTCACATTATGACTCTGCTGACACTGTGGCTTACTTTGAATCATATTATTAGTTCTGTTTAATTATGCCTTGCTAATTCTGTTTACATCTCTTGATAGTGCCTCTCTGCCTTTATTATGTTAAAATATGTTTCAAACAGATCTGAAGATGCTCACAACAGACTGAAACAATAGCCTCATAACTACCTTTTTTGTGATCATAGACTGGAATCAAAGATACAAATTCTACACTTTGTGGATAACTGTTGTTATTCTTAACTATTTTGCAGCATGTTAATAATTATGCTGTTGTTGTTGTTGTCTTCAGTACTGAGACTGGTTTGCTGCAGCTATCTATGCTACTCTATCCTGTGCAAGCTTCTTCATCTCCCAGTACCTACTGTAACCTACATCCTTCTGAATCTGCTAAGTGTATTCATCTCTTGGTCTCCCTCTATGATTTTTACCCTCCATGCTGCCCTCCAATACTAAATTGGTGATCCCTTGATGCCTCAGAACATTTGCTACCAACCGATCCCTTCTTCTGGTCAAGTTGTGCCACAAACTTCTCTTCTCCCCAATCCTATTCAATACTTCCTCATTAGTTATGTGATCTACCCATCTAATTTTCAGCATTCTTCTGTAGCACCACATTTTGGAAGCTTCTATTCTCTTCTTGTCCAAACTATTTATCGTCCATGTTTCACTTCCAAACATGGCTACACTCCATACAAATATTTTCAAAAATGACTTCCTGACACTTAAATCTATACTCGATGTTAACAAATATCTCTTCTTCAGAAACACTTTCCTTGCTATTGCCAGTCTACATTTTATATCCTCTCTACTTCGACCATCATCAGTTATTTTGCTCCCCAAATGGCAAAACTCCTTTACTACTTTAAGTGTCTCATTTCCTAATCTAATTATCTCAGCATCACCCGACTTAATTCAACTACATTCCATTATCCTCATTTTGCTTTTGTTAATGTTCATCTTATACCCTCCTTTCAAAACACTATCCATTCCGTTCAGCTGCTCTTCCAAGTCCTTTGCTGTCTCTGGCAGAATTACAACCTCAAAGTTTTTATTTCTTCTCCATGGATTTTAATACCTACTCCAAATTTTTCTTTTGTTTCCTTCACTGCTTGCTCAATATACGGGTTGACTAACATTGGGGATAGGCTACAACCCTGTCTCACTCCCTTCCCAACCACTGCTTCCCTATCATGTCCCTCAACTCTTATCACAGCCATCTGGTTTCTGTACAAATTGTAAATAGCCTTTCTCTCCCTGTATTTTACCCCTGCCACCTTCAGAATTTGAAAGAGAGTATTCCAGTCAACATTGTCAAAAGCTTTCTCTCCCTAAGTGTACAAATGCTAGAAACATAGGTTTGCCTTTCCTTAATCTTTCTTCTAAGATAAGTCGTAGGGTCAGTATTGCCTCACGTGTTCCAACATTTCTATAGAATCCAAACTGATCTTCCCCGAGGTTGGCTTCTACTAGTTTTTCCATTTGTCTGTAAAGAATTCATGTTAGTATTTTGCAGCTGTGACTTATTAAACTGATAGTTCGGTAATTTTCACATCTGTCAACACCTGCTTTCTTTGGGATTGGAATTATTATATTCTTCTTGATGTCTGAGGTTATTTCGCCTGTCTCATACATCTTGCTCACCAGATGGTAGAGTTTTGTCAGGACTGGCTCTCCCAAGGCCATCAGTAGTTCCAATGGAATGTTGTCTACTCCGGGGGCCTTGTTTCGACTCAGGTCTTTCAGTGCTCTGTCAAACACTTTCCGCAGTATCGTATCTCCCATTTCATCTTCATCTACATCCTCTTCCATTTCCATAATATTTTCCTCAAGTACATCGCCCCTGTATAGACCCTCTATATACTCCTTCCACCTTTCTGCTTTCCCTTCTTTGCTTAGAACTGGTTTTCCACCTGAGCTCTTCATGTTCATACAAGTGGTTCTCTTATCTCCAAAGGTCTCTTTAATTTTCCTGTAGGCAGTATCTATCTTACCCCTAGTGAGATAAGCATCTACATCCTTACATTTGTCGTCTAGCCATCCCTGCTTAGCCATTTTGCACTTCCTGTCGATCTCATTTTTGAGACGTTTGTATTCCTTTTTGCCTGCTTCATTTACTGCATTTTTATATTTTCTCCTTTCATCAATTAAATTCAATATTTCTTCTGTAACCCAAGGATTTCTACTAGCCCTCGTCTTTTTACCTACTTGATCCTCTGCTGCCTTCACTACTTCATCCCTCAAAGCTACCCTTTCTTCTTCTACTGTATTTCTTTCCCCCATTCCTTTCAATTGTTCCCTTATGCTCTCCCTGAAACTTAGTATAACCTCTGGTTCTTTCAGGTTATCCAGGTCCCATCTCCTTAAATTCCCACCTTTTTGCAGTTTCTTCAGTTTTAATCTGTAGGTCATAACCAATAGATTGTGGTCAGAGTCCACATCTGCCCCTGGAAATGTCTTACAATTTAAAACCTGGTTCCTAAATCTCTGTCTTACCATTATATAATCTATCTGAAACCTGTCAGTATCTCCAGGCTTCTTCCATGTATACAGCCTTCTTTTATGATTCTTGAACCAAGTGTTAGCTATGATTAAGTTGTGCTCTGTGCAAAATTGTACCAGGCGGCTTCCTCTTTCATTTCTTAGCCCCAATCCATATTCAGCTACTATGTTTTCTTCTCTCGCTTTTCCTACTACCGAATTGAAGTCACCCATGACTATTAAATTCACCCTTCACTATCTTAATAATTTCTTTTATTTCATCATACATTTCTTCACCATCTGCAGAGCTAGTTGGCATATAAACTTGTACTGCTGTGGTGGATGTGGGCTTCGTATCTATCTTGGCCACAATAATGCGTTCACTATGCTGTTTGTAGTAGCTTACCCGATATTTTCCTATTCATTATTAAACATACTCCTGCATTACCCCTATTTGATTTTGTGTTTATAACCCTGTAGTCACCTGACCAGAAGTCTTGTTCCTCCTGCCACCGAACTTCACTAATTCCCACTATATCTAACTTTTACCTGTCCACTTCCCTTTTTAAATTTTCTAGCCTACCTGCCCAATTAAGGGATCTGACATTCCACGCTCCGATCCGTAGAACGCCAGTTTTCTTTTTCCTGATAACGAAGTCCTCTTGAGTAGCCCCCGCCCGGAGATCCGAATTGGGGACTATTTTTCCTCCGGAATATTTTACCCAGGAGGACACCATCATCATTTAATCATACAGTAAAGCTGCATGCCCTCGGGAAAAATTACGGCCGTAGTTTCCCGTTGCTTTCAGCCGTTCGCAGTACCAGCACAGCAAGGCCGTTTTGGTATTGTTACAAGGCCAGATCAGTCAATCATCCAGACTCTTGCCCTTGCAACTACTGAAAAGGCTGCTGCCCCTCTTCAGGAACCACACGTTTGTCTGGCCTCTCAACAGATACCCCTCTGCTGTGGTTGCACCTACGGTACGGCTATCTGTATCACTGAGGCACGCAAGCCTCCCCACCAATGGCAAGGTCCATGGTTCATGTTGCTATCAACACAAAAAACATGCATGAGTGGAAAAAGTTGTATTGAGGAAAGCATCTGGAACTGGGCAAAGAGTTGCATGTTATTTATGATTTATTAATAAAGACTAGTTCAGTGAAGGAATAAAAGGGTTACATGTAGTTAAATATGCTACAGTAACATATGTCATGATCAGAGTGCATGCCAGCTAGCATACTAGGAAATTATTGATGAATGCATTAATTATGCAGTAAGCATATTTGCTCATTTAACATATTTCTTGTCTGTTTGTCTTTACAAGTATAAATCCCTAATGTCTTGAAGAAAGCTCATTCAACCAAGTTTTTACTCTTGCACAAGATACTGCAGTTCTTGGTAACGTTATCAGAAGAGTGGATGATGGATTATTTTCACTCTCCTATAGATATATTTTTTTGAATGTTTTCACAATTTCTGACCACATGAACTCAATTTAATAGATCCCCCCCCCCCTTCCCAACCCACCCCAACTACAACCCTGGGTGTCCTTAATACAGAATCAATGTTTCCTTATTGACTGAATGTTTTATGATCTCATACACTGCTGTGCAAGAAGAGGCAAGTGAAGGTATCTTTATGGGACCAAATGTGGGACAAACTGCTGGTGACAATGAGAAAATACTACATCGGAATGTGGGGTGTCTGTTCTTATGGACATGTCCGTAAGAACAGACATCACACATTCATACAATTGATACACCTAACTGTACAATGGATCCACCTTCTTCAGTGCAGATACACAAATACGTCCGACCTCCTGTGGGACTCTCAGAGTAGCAAACATGAAGGAAATGGATAGGGGCTGCGAATGGGTGGTGCACAGTGGGAGTGTGAATTGGCCGTCAGGCATGCCGAGATAGTCTGTGCACTTGTGATAATGCTGTGTTCTGGATGATGCAGTGGTTAACACACCTGCCTAGTATGCAGGAGATCCTGCATTCAAATGCAAGTCCAGTACACATTTTCACTCATCAGCGCTGATCGCACATAATGTCCTGATGCAGCTGACAGCAATGATCCCCACCTTGAATTAACCTACAACTACTACATATGTCAGGACTTCCAAGCATAATGTATAGAAGGCTTCTATGAAAGAAAGTTTTACTTAGTAAGTAATATTTATTTTGTGCACATGTTTATGTGAAGATGCAGGGTGCATTGAAGGAAGGATTTACTAAGATAAATGCAGAAGTCAGACATTAGAATATTAATAATGAATGCAATAACAAACAAATTGAATACTACCAAACTGTGAGCACATGTATGGGCACAATTAATGAATTATTGTAAAGAAACAAACAAAAGGCAATAATTATGACTAAAACAAATTGAAGAGGAGGAAAGGGGGAAAATAGATGTTACAGATGGTTCAAAAAACATTAAGAGAAATAAATATGAAAATACTGAAGAGGAATAAAGAAGACAGATGGACTACATAAATTGTAAAGCAGCTGAATAAAAGTAAGACCTGAGCTTGCCAAAAACAGTGTCTGGAAAGCCACTCAGTAGAAAACTACACTTGGGTCTATAAGTTAAGGAATCTTTCAGATCTGAGAAGCAATGTAAGACATGCCAATGATACATACTCCAAAATGGGCCCTCACAACGTTCTGACACATGATATAGTGATATTGGTATCTGGCACTTACTGTGTGTGGCAACCCTCTGATAGTGACATACAGTATGTTAGCACAGGGGGTGCTGACCACTGGAGGTCAGCAACAGTCCGTCATGCCAGTGTTACGTCAGCAGAACTTTTACCTTGAGCATCCCATATGTGCTCACATAGACAGAAGTCCAGAGAGCAAGATGGTTACTTAAGATGATTGACACCCTCTTGTTTCTGGTACTCATCCAACAAGCATTATCATACATCAGGTAAGTCATATACCTGTAATAAAGTGCACATACCATTCCAGAATGCCACCTCTGTAGACTGTAGCTGCCATATTCTCCTAGAAAACACATGCACTGATGTATGTGCTATTAACATGATCCCACCACAGGTGAGAACATCAGCACCATCACATTAGACTCTATCCACAGTACATGTCTCACAGACATGTTACACCAACAAACAGCTGGAATCACCATCCATTCTAAACTGTGGCTAATCTATGAACAGGACAGTGCCACAGTTCTTGTTTACATTCACAGTGGGTAAAATACCACATTCTCCAAGCTACATGGTGTGTCTGTGTTAGGAAAATGTGGATTACATGCCACCAGCCATACAGAGGAACATGTGGAAGCCGATGACACATCGTCTGGTGGGAGATGACTGTGAGACCAAGAGCTAGCCATGCAGTCTCTAGCCTGGACAGATGCTACGCCAGTAGGATGCTTTCAACCCTGGAAGCAAGAAAAAGACCCTGGCACTGCATATTACCAAATGTTTGATCTTACCCATAGTACAGCAGAAGGCTTTATACCTCCTGAAATAATACCCTCACCCAGCCATAAAATAATGCTACAAGAAACATGCATCTACCAGAATGGTATGATGGCCCATACAGTGCTCACATCATGGGCAGAAATTCAGCTTCAGGGCTCAGGTACTTCACAGCTCAGACTAGTAGTGGGATGCCACAGATCTCACCAGGCATTGCAAATTGGTCATGTAACAGTTTAATTACTTAGTGACAGAGAGGTACTGTAAATGCACACATGATTAGCCACCTGACGAGTGTATGCCCTCACAACTTAAGACACTGATAATCTCCATAAATAACTTGGTTTCCCAACAGTAACTGCTTTGAACTGAATAGATGATGTTTCATTAAGGAAATTGGGCTGAGATATGAAATGTAGCATTTGCAATTAAATTGAATTAGTCATGCATAGCTAAACCATCCTGCTACCACATGACTCGTACTCTGGGCAAAACACACACAACATAGTCAAAACTTTTTTTTGCAAGATTTCATGATACTTTCAGCTGCCATTCTCTTGATTTCATGTATGACTGTGTCTGTCCCGATAGCTGAATGGTCAGTGTGATGGATTACCGTCCTAAGGGGCCTAGGTTCGATTCCCGGCTGGGTCGGGGATTTTCTCCACTCAGGGACTGGGTGTTGTGTTGTGTTCATCATCATTTCATCCCCACCCTGCACCAAGGCAGCCAGACCTGCCCCCTAAGGAGCCTCCCGGCCAATGATGCCAAACACTCTTTCTTCATGTACGATTGTACAATTTCGGACTTTGGCCATTTTCAAGTATTTGATGGGTGATTTTCTAGTTGTAAATCATGTCATGTAAGTCATTGCTCCTATGACTCTGTTATGCTCATAAAATAAAACCTAGTTGTTTTGTGCCATATTAGGAGCACATTACATTTGAGCAACAACTGCATTTTAGTGACACACACTTGCACTTATTCTACTGAGATTTTGAATGTTTTTGAGCTTTTGGATAATATCTCCAAAACAACAGCTTTTTCTTATCAATTAAATTCTCATTGGGTATGATATCACAGAATGCAAGCCATATTGCTAAAGTATTGCTAACTATATGTAACTTGGAAGATGAAAATGCTGAGAAATAGTTACACATCCACACTTTAAGTTGTGCCAAGCCCTCTATCTTCTGATCTTAGCTTTATTTTTTACCATGTACTCTTAGTTACTTTCCATTAATGCTAATACTGCCTTCTATCCCACAAACTGTTGATAATTACGGATTATTTTTGCAGGTGCTTCATATGACTGGTTATACATTTTGCTTGTATTCAGTTTACTTTCAAGTGCTCTTTCTCTTTCAGCTGCCAAGGGTTTGAGAAATTGCATTGTGCTGATTTTAAACCAAAGTTGTAGCTTTTATGAGATTGGATTTATAGGCCTTGAATTTCATTTTGACATTTTGTAAACACTGTTTACTCACATTGGCATAGCAAATTATTTTCTTACCTGTCTGCAGATCTTATTGTGTGTAACGCATTTTTACATACATTTCAGTTGAAGTAGGACTAATGCCATTATGAACTACACATGGAACATTTAAGTAAATTTCCTTTGTTTATGTGATATGACCTCCATGAAATTGGTAAATCAAACAAATAGAGCACTATTAATGATGATGTAAATAAAATAGAAAGAAACTTCCACATGGGAAAAATATATTAAAAACAAAGATTCCAAGACTTACCAAGCGGGAAAGCGCCGGCAGACAGGCACAATGAACAAAACACACACACAGAATTACTAGCTTTCGCAACCGATGGTTGCTTCTTCAGGAAGGAGAGGAAAAGACGAAAGGATGTGTCTGCTTGTGTCTGTGTATGTGCGTGTGTGTGTGTGTGTGTGTGTGTGTGTGTGTGTGTGTGTGCGAGTGTACACCTGTCCTTTTTTTCCCCCTAAGGGAAGTCTTTCCGCTCCCGGGATTGGAATGACTCCTTACCCTCTCCCTTAAAACCCACATCCTTTCATCTTTCCCTCTCCTTCCTGAAGAAGCAACCATCGGTTGCAAAAGCTAGTAATTCTGTGTGTGTGTTTGTGTGTTTTGTTCATTGTGCCTGTCTGCCGGCACCTTCCCGCTTGGTAAGTCTTGGAATCTTTGTTTTTAATATATAAATAGAGCACTATAGTAGATATATTTCATTTGTAATTATACTTATTTCTCCATAATATAGCCCAAGCAATGATGAATGACTTATAGTTTATTATATTCCTTGTATCTTTTCCTCAGTGCCACACGCTGCCACTGCAAGGCTGTTGATACTTCTGGCTGTCATAGGACAATCAATTTTTGTATTTATAGCTGATTACTTCCATGCTGGTGAAACCACCATTGACTACAGATTTGCTCTCACTTACATATTTGCCAGTCTGTTACAAGTAAGTACTTTATGATATCAACACCTCCTCCTACACTAGAACTGTTTATTTGAATGATGATACCAAACATTTCTTTGTTTTATCAACTAGTAGACAGCTCTATCACTGTGTATAACTTAGATTTATATCTGCAGTGTAAGGAAAAGATAGATTGCTACTTACACGTAAAGATTACATATTAAGTTGCAGGCACGTACTATTAAATGACACACATTCTTTCACACAAGCAAGCACACCTCATGCACATGACCTCTATCTCCAGCAGACTGGACCAGCATTCTGGACCAAGCTAACAGAGATGATGATCACGTGTGCTTGGTTATGTGAAGCAATCTGTCTTTTCCTTACATTGTTGATATTACAACCTGAAACTTCCGTTGTTAGATTAGCATCTACAAATTATGCTGTTTTTACTGTAGACTTACTCTTTCTACATCAGCTTTTTTTTTATTGTGCCTGGTAGCAACTCATCCAAGAAAATAGTCATAATGAAAGGTGGATAATTCAAATATACTGCTTACCAGCATTAGTTTAATCTGACAATTGTCTACAACTGTCCTAAATTCTAGTACATGAAAAGAAGAAAGGTCAGAGCTTCACATCTATAAATTATGTATCCATTGGAGAGGAAGTACAAGCTTGGACTTGACAAGTATGGGAAAGTAAACTAGCTGTGTCCTTTTTAAGAGAACTATTTGACATTTGCCTCAAGTGATTTAGGGAAATAAGGAGAAACCTAAATCTGGGTGGCTCAGTGAGACTGGACTCATTTTCTTCCAAAAGTGAGGCAATAGCCTTAACTATTGAGGTACCTCACTCAGTATGAAGAAGAGTTCTGGACATAGAGGCACTCAGAAAAATGATTTGTTTCTCTGGAGAAACCATCCACACATTAACTAACACAAGTTTCAACAACAAAATGACCACCCTGAGGCACTGTGGTTTGCGTTGCTAACTGCTGATTTGATGGTCCTGAGTTCCATCCAATGGCTACCTCTGATTTTCTCAGATGAGGGAAGGTCTGAAACTGAGTTTCTCAGCCTTGTGCAGCCATATGATAAAAGCAGTCAGTTGAGTTAACATTCTAACTGCCAAAGAAGAATGAAACTGAAAAACTTACAACAGGTGCAAAGCCATGAGAATTATTTGTAACAATATATACACCTACATGTGCTACCACTGAGATGTCTTAAAAATAGCGCTTCAGTAATAGCAAACTGCTTTGGAATATTGACATTTTATGCAATACTCCTTTGCACATAAATGCTGCTCTAAGAACAGAAAACATTTTATTTTCAAAGTCCACAAGTGAATAATTATTACTGTAATGCTGTATAGTTACTTTTGGAAGATGAATAAATTTGTTAGTTCTCAAGGTGTTGCAATATAAATTATTGAAATCTGTTCCATTGTAGCAACTTTCAGTTATACCTCTTGCAATTAGCCTCCATTTCCTTTTACAATCATTGCTAACACTTAACAATGTATAACTACAAACTGTGTCCAAAAAAAACTAATAAACTTACACTGTGAAGGTTGTGGAATATTTTAAGATGGCTGTACATTTCATAAAGGCTCCAACAAGATTTTGCCTCATTCATCCATAGCTGAGAATAGTGATAATTATTTATCATAAATCAGAGAAACTGTGATTAAGAAGGACTGACACATTGAGAAATTTTACGTCTTCAGTGCAAAACATGATTTTCATCAGGTCTGAAGTAGAAAAAAGTTTATGAATGAGAAGTAGAACTGCATAGTATAACAGCTTTTTTGAGCTTTAGAATAGTAATGCCCCTCTACAACTACCACCATACTCTTAACCTGTTGAGAAACAGAAGTTTCTCATAAGAGTTCTGTTTCGCACTTCACTAAATGAAACAGCCATTTACATGAAAGCAATCACTAAATTTGCAGATAATGATACAGATTTGAGCCAAAAAGGTGAATGAATTAAGTATTTGTTTGTAGAGATGTAAAGAATCACAACTATTATAGTCTGACACTGCTGATGATATAACTTCTAATGCCCTTGGAACAGGAAATACATTTTTTAGAGTAAATAGTATTTTTGTCTAACATAAAGTCCTTTTCATGATTTATAAAGAATTTCTGTATTTTTCAGGTCATGCTGCTGTTATATTTGGCTCACTTGTTTGTGCATATTATGTGGAGATGGAAAAGTGACCCAGATAATTCTGCTATACCATTTCTGACTGCCATTGGTGATCTCACAGGATCATCATTCCTGGCATTGGCATTTGTTTTCTTGCAGGCTGTACATGTAACATATAATGGTTAAAGGTTGTACTTATTAGAGAAAGAAAATTTTCTAGATGCTATGGCCATATTAATGGATAACACTACATTTGACATCTGTATCCAAAGTACTTTGAATATAGTTGTTAAAATAATGATGTTCCTCCACATGTGATGTACACTCACAATTCAATATTACTGCTGCTACATGAAAAATCGTAGGCAAATTTAAAAACAGCATGCTTGTCCTCTGAACAATTTAGCACATAGTTGCTAATGTAGGTATGAAGTACAAAATGCTTGAGATGAGGTGCAATTAGCATTTTGAGAGAAGTAGCATCAATATTAATAATAGTATCTCTCTACATACAGTTGCAAAGTAAACTGAATCATTTGTAGCTAGCATTAATCGTTTGTAGATAATACTGAACTGAGTATTTAACATAAGAGGTACTCGACTAAAATTGTGAAGACATTGCATAGGGTAAGCCAAATATCATACTTGATTCCATAAAGAATGTAACAGTGTATCCAGCTATGTCTGACAACATAAACAACAAAGAACAGTATTATGTAAGGACTGAATTATTTAACATTTTTTATGTTTACATCCTTCTCTTTAATTGAGAAAGCGTGACATATAATCCAAATGCAATTTTTCTGAAATGTGCAGATAATAGTGCTTTGCCAAATATTTTTGCAATGCTTGAATAATGCACTGATATCAGTGTAATTAACAACAAACATTTTAAAAATTGTGACTACAAATTGTTATTTACTTGGTGCATAATACCAAAGCTGTTGAGATTCACGCACAGTTCTGCATAACAAAAAATGTTATTGAGTTGTATAGAGTAAGAGAAGGCTGTGTGTCTAAATGTCATCATTTTGCATCAAATGTCTATTTCCTCCTAAATAATGTGCCATAAAGTATTTAATAAAGTAAGTAATTATGTAATGCATTTTAGAATTTGAGATACTCATTGGCCACAAAGTTATGACAATCATTATTGTTACCATCAACAAAATAATACTATTAACAATAACTTTTTATGTACTTCAGCTACAATGCTGAGTCACTGACTGTGATAATTGTACCTGTGGAAGTGCAATTCATGTATCTTCATTATCGTCCAAATAAATGACTGCCACATGTAAATAAGACAGAAAAATTACTGAGCCTAGATGAACATTAAACTACATCTCTCTTAAGAATGTCAGTTGCAACTTACATCAAATTCTCTGAAATATTTCATTTAGCTATCAATGATTTTTTGGTTCATCTGATGTAAGATTTTTTCTGTAACTTTGCCTCCTCAGTATTACATTTACGTGGTAATCCACACACAAGCAAAATAATATAATTCATAGAGAACAACTACATTAAATCCTGTGTCTTGCAGGATTCTTTTTCAATGATTAGCACTGTGAAACAAAGTAAGTATTATGATGCTTGCAGAGAGGTCCTAAAAACCACAGTTGTACAAAACAGCATTTTATTTACAGTAAGGAAAGAACTATTCATAGCAAAATATGGAAAGAAGAGGAGAATGAAAGATGGCTGTAATGACTGAATACATGCAGCAAAACAGCTAATTTTAGGTACAATTCATATACTGACTGTTATAAATAAAAAGGGGGAGATCAACATTTTGCCATCATGTTGAACACATTACAGAAATGGATAATTCCTCTGATTAGGTATTTATGTTCAGGCATTAACTATTAGTTTTCAAGGCACAGTTAACACACATTAACTATCGATACTATAGATTTCTATATTCCAGTGACATTTATTTATAAGAATGTCCCAGTCTGTTGTAATGAATTCAGACCAAACAGTAGGACAAAAGAATTGGACACACAATAATCTGACCATGCTTTCTGTAATCTTAAATAACAATTGCTATGCATAGTGGCCGGGGGGGAAAAAAAAAAAAAAAAAAAAAAAAAAAAAAAAAAAAAAAAAAAAAAAAAAAACGAGAGGACCCACAAGTTTATAGTGTAACACACTAAATACAGTGTCAGATTGCTGCTGATTTTAGTTAACACACAAATGTGAAGGCACATGTCATATTACCATATGCTTACAATTTTTGCTAGTAATCAGATTAATACGATACAAGTTTTATAACTTGGCGTTGTTTGAGTTCCTAACAAATTCTACTGGGAAAAAGTTTTTAGGCTGACTGGCTCACTCTTTATCTGTTAGTAATGAAGCAGAGATATATTATAATTAGGTGTCATTGTGTTACTGTAGTTTTGTCTTAAGAAAAGATTTTGCATGAAAATTACCTTAGCCCTTTTAAATATTGGATGCTTGTATGTGGTACTGGGAATAAATGCAAGTACAAATAATGGTTCAATGAAGAAATTTACTGTGCAGAAAAAGCTTTCATAACTTTTAAAGACATTCATTTATGATATTTTACAAAACACTCCATTAATCCAGCTCTTTAAACCCCTAATTGCACAGTTCTTCATCTTTTTATGAGGCACGTATGTATGCATGAAACACAATATATTGTATTAAATTGTTTATAACAATGAGTTGTTAAACATAAATTATACTCAAAGTATCACTAATACAGAAAGCTTAATCTCACTTTTCACTATGAAATATTGTTACTACAGGAAATATTCTTCTTATATGGCAGTTCACTGTGGTTAAAGAACTAGGGAAAACACTTGAAAACAATTTAATATTGTTGACATTAGGATAACATTTTAATAAAATTTGTGAGTGATGGAGTATTAAGGAATTGCACTGACAGCACCACAACTAACAGTCCAGAAACAGACGAAAGTTATCTGTCTATACTGACATCACTTCAGTTTAAATAGTTTGATCAAATGGTGACACCTCTCTTTCATGATTTGGACTACAATTAAACTTAAAGAGAAGCATAAACACACAAAATTATGACAGTGGGTTCATTCTGTAAACTGACTGTCAAGTTATTTTCATTCTGTGCAATGTGGTACACTTAAAGTATGCTAACTTGGCCACCTCCTAAGTAAATTGTGGAAAGATGAATTTCAGTTACATGGTTAACTAGTAGTGATAACTGGGTACGACCTCAAAAATCTGCGTAAAACATTTGGTACACATGCTCAGCAGAAGCTCACAAGAAATTAGATAAAGTAAGAGTTCAATTCCATATAATGTCTGTATCAGCCTGTACTGTATGTGGCCAGCAGAGCTAACTTTCTTGATAACTTTCAGTGATGCACTGCATTTACCAACATAATGCAGTACCTAAAAGCACTTGTTTGCATGCCATTCACTAATATAAGTTGTCATCTCTGCAAACTCTACAAACTTACCAAGATCTTAACATTCTTCACACAAAATTTTTTTGTTGTAAAATCAGTGCTCTACATTATAAAATGTATTCTACGTGAAGTTACTTCTGGCCATTAACGAAATCTTTTATGAACAAATGAATGGCAGATTCTCTCTTATATTGAAACCTCCTTGTAGATCAAAACTGTGTGCTGGACTGGAACTCGAATACAGAACCTTGCCTTTTGCGGGAAAATGCTCTTACTAGTGTCATCTGACTCATAACCCACCCTCCTCCTGAGTTACCTGTCTCACCACCCACCCTCATAGTTTTATTTCTGCATACCTTGTAGGAGAAGCTCTCAAGAAAGGCCAGTGCTGCAGTCGAAGTCAACCCAAGTTGTAATAGCCATTGTTGGATGATATGACAACACCTTTGATCTGAATTACTAGAAATGTATGTGGATAATAAAACTGTGATTTTATTTTCCCAGGAAGAAGTGAGGTTGGCAATAATAAAGTTGAAGAAGAAGGCATCTTGGCCAGATAGAATTAGGATAGAAGTGTTGCACCGGCTAGTAGGCTTAAGTTGGCTCTTATCTAACTGTGTGATTAAATGAATGTCTTTTGCTGGGATGGATGCTCAGAATATGGAAAATCTCAAATATCATTATAGCAAAATGGGAGAAAAGAAAAAGATCCAAGGAAAAAGGAAATCATACGGTCTGATTTGTTTGGAAAATGCTGTTCTGAAAGTACAGCAAAAGCTTCCCTGTCACCACCTGAGGGATCAAAGACAGGTAAGGCAAGCGGCTCTTGCAGTACTCTTTCAGAAAAGGGAAATCCACTGAGGATGTAATAAATAGTCTGATGCATATTGTGAAGACTTCAGACTATAGGTACATTATGGGTGTAATTACTGTTATAGAAGGGGCATTTGATAACTTAGAGTAGCCTGTCCTGTTGAAAAGGCTTAAGCAGATGGACTGTCCCAGGTGTCTGTGTAACAGCCTACCAGATGAAACTGGAATGCCCAAGAAAGGAAGTTGTGAAAAACATCACCAAAGGCTGCTCACAGGCTTCTGTGGTTCAGAGATCTGGGATTCCATTACTGAATCTGCTACAGAATATGACAAACGCTACAGGTTGCATCACCTATGCGACAGTCTGCTAATTATATTATCAGCCAACACATGGGCTACATTAGAGGAAATTAGTAGGGAAGTTCTTGAAATATTTAGTAACTGTTGTGTAGAAAATCAATTTATGATAGCAGCACACAAAATAGTTTGTTTGCTACTAAAAGAAACATTATCGTGATTGACAAACCCCACAATTAGGATAAATGACCAACTTGTGAAAAGAAAGGAAGCTTATAGGTACCTAACTATTAACATTGAGGAAAACTGAAACGTTCACATTCACTTATAAATTGTTTGCCAGTGAAGCATTAATATTCTGTACAAAATAGCAACAACTGGCTGAAGTAGCTTTCAGCTGCCTCCAAATGCAATAACAACCTACTACACTCCTGGAAATTGAAATAAGAACACCGTGAATTCATTGTCCCAGGAAGGGGAAACTTTATTGACACATTCCTGGGGTCAGATACATCACATGATCACACTGACAGAACCACAGGCACATAGACACAGGCAACAGAGCATGCACAATGTCAGCACTAGTACAGTGTATATCCACCTTTGCAGCAATGCAGGCTGCTATTCTCCCATGGAGACGATCGTAGAGATGCTGGATGTAGTCCTGTGGAACGGCTTGCCATGCCATTTCCACCTGGCGCCTCAGTTGGACCAGCGTTCGTGCTGGACGTGCAGACCGCGTGAGACGACGCTTCATCCAGTCCCAAACATGCTCAACGGGGGACAGATCCGGAGATTTTGCTGGCCAGGGTAGTTGACTTACACCTTCTAGAGCACGTTGGGTGGCACGGGATACATGCGGAGGTGCATTGTCCTGTTGGAACAGCAAGTTCCCTTGCCGGTCTAGGAATGGTAGAACGATGGGTTCGATGACGGTTTGGATGTACCGTGCACTATTCAGTGTCCCCTCGACGATCACCAGAGGTGTACGGCCAGTGTAGGAGATCGCTCCCCACACCATGATGCCGGGTGTTGGCCCTGTGTGCCTCGGTCGTATGCAGTCCTGATTGTGGCGCTCACCGGCACGGCGCCAAACACGCATACGACCATCATTTTCACCAAGGCAGAAGCAACTCTCATCGCTGAATACGACACATCTCCATTCGTCCCTCCATTCACGCCTGTCGCGACACCACTGGAGGCGGGCTGCACGATGTTGGGGCATGAGCAGAAGACGGCCTAACGGTGTGTGGGACCGTAGCCCAGCTTCATGGAGACGCTTGCGAATGGTCCTCGCCGATACCCCAGGAGCAACAGTGTCCCTAATATGCTGGGAAGTAGCGGTGCGGTCCCCTACGGCACTGCGTAGGATCCTACGGTCTTGGCGTGCATCCGTGCGTCGCTGCGGTCCGGTCCCAGGTCGACGGGCAAGTGCACCTTCCGCCAACCACTGGCGACAACATCGATGTACTGTAGAGACCTCACGCCCCACGTGTTGAGCAATTTGGAGGTACGTCCACCCGGCCTCCCGCATGCCCACTATACGCCCTCGCTCAAAGTCCATCAGCTGCACATACGGTTCACGTCCACGCTGTCGCGGCATGCTACCAGTGTTAAAGACTGCGATGGAGCTCTGTATGTCACGGCAAACTGGCTGACACTGACGGCGGCGGTGCACAAATGCTGTGCAGCTAGCGCCATTCGACGGCCAACACCGCGGTTCCTGGTGTGTCCCCTGTGCCGTGCGTGTGATCATTGCTTGTACAGCCCTCTCGCAGTGTCCGGAACAAATATGGTGGGTCTGACACACCGGTGTCAATGTGTTCTTTTTTCCATTTCCAGGAGTGTACAATTGCTATTGTGGGCTATGGGTTGAATGTATAAGCTCAAATAGTGAGAAAGGTAAAGACAGCACAGGCTCTTTGGCGACCACAGAGAGATGTACTTCTGCATGTGACTTGCACATATAGAATACTACCAACTGAAGTCTGAAGTGTTGCTGGTGATACTAGATCTTGTACTGCTGGACCTAGCAGTAATGAAGAGAGGTGCATAATAGTTTAATTAGTAACATGTTCCATGGACCATTTTGCACGATAGATCATAATGATGTGGAATGAGTCATTATACACTCACATCACAAATTAATTTATACATACGATTACACATAGGATACACTGATGTGAGTTAGTAATTCCTGCCAACCACCTTTTACTCATTACAATAACAGAAATTCTTCTATGGAATAGAAGGAGTTGTAAAGGAGAAACTTTCTCAGTTTGTAATAAAATTTTATTTTGCTTTTTGTCAGACATTTTGTATCACTGGGCAAATCATCAAAAATTATTTTTGCAGCACTGTGCACCCCCCTTTTTGGGCTAAGGACAACCCTAATGTGGAGTAATGAATATCTTTTTCCTTCTGGTATTGTAATTTCGTGCCTTATTGTTCCTCTTGAACTATAGTGTACTATTTATAACAAAATTCATGGGGGAATAAATCAACTGTGAAGCAGTGGTTGGAATGCCCAACGCCTTAAACACATTTCTACAAGATGATCATGGGTGAGCATCACATATATTCCACAGCATGATTTGTGTAATGGAGACTTTCTTTCTTAAAAGATGAGTTACCCCAGAACATTATTCCATATAACATTACTGAATAAAAATTTGCAGAATATATCAACTTACTGATTTGTCTCTCCCCAAGATTTGCAATGACTTTAAGCACAAAAGTGGCTGAACTAAGCTGTTTTAGAAGTCCCAAATGCTTTTCTTCCAATTTAAATTCTCATCAATTTTAAAATTTTCATTCTATTTATTATTTCTTCACCATGTGTTACACTTACGTATCATTGGTTATACATGTAGTGTAGAACTCAATATGTTGGGTCTTTTTAAAATTGAAAGTGAGACCATTTGCATAAAACCAGTCAATGATACTTTCAAGAACTTTGTTTAGCATTTCTTCTGTTTCTTTATGCTACTTGTTGTATACTAGATGGAAGATCATTATCATATATGAGGTATAGTAGTGGACCTAAGATCGAACCTTGTGGAAAACCCATACATTGAATTGAATTGAATTGAATTTTATTTGATCCTGTAAGATTACATTGTGTACAGTAAATGTACGTGTAATATAGGACATGTCAAAGTGTTAACATTTCTTATCACTTATTTTTCTACACCTTTAGCTTACATTTTTACATTACTGATAATGAGTAACAAGGAGTTTTGGGCAGACTTCTTAGTAGTCTGATACCAAAGTACTGGGCTCATTTTTCTAGCATTGCCAGTCAGTGGGGTATGCTCCGTACTTCATTCTTCTTTCTTGTATTGTGGGTGTGTACACTAGCATTTGTAATCCAGCCCTCACTACCTTTTGTGATGTACATTATTGTTTTGTATATATACAACGATGAAAAAGTTAAGATATTTAAATTCTTGAACCAGTTTCTGCATGTTTCAGAGGTCTTTCTTCTTAAAATGGTCCTAATTGCTTTTTTTTCTGTAATGTGAACACTTGTTTTGTCTCTTGTTTGTTTGAGTTTCCCCACACAGTCACTCCATACTGTAAGTATGATTCGAAAAGTCCATGATACACTGTACACAGAAGGTTCTTGTCTGAATACTGTGATAGCTGCATCATTAAGAATATGACAGAGCTCAGTTTCTTACAGACATTATTAATATGTTTTTTCTATTTCAGTTCATTATCCACAAGAATACCTAAGAATCTAGTAGATTCTACTTCTTCCAGCCTTGTTCCATAAACCTCTAAATCCATGTCTACAGCCTTTTCCTTGTTTTTAAACACTGCATACATAGTCTTTTTTAGATTTATAACCAGTTCATTTTCCAACAGCCATTGAGCTGTGACATTTGCAGATATGTATGCTCGTCTCTCAAGCTGTTCCATATTTTGGTCACTATTTAGTATTGTCATGGCATCAGCATACAATATTTTCTTTTCTTCCTCCTCAACACCTATATCATTAACAAATACATTAAATAACAATGGCCCCATTACCGAACCCTGCAGCACTCCATATTTGATGGATTTGGTTTCTGATTGGTACGAGTTTCCTAATGATACATACTGCTTGCGGTTGCACAAGTATGATTTTATCCATTTACCTGGTTGCCCACGAATGCCATAGTTGCTTAATTTTTGTATCAGCATTTTATGGTCAATGGTGTCAAATGCCTATGAAAGATCGAGAAACATTGCAGAGACAACCTTTTTCTCATCCAAGGACTATAAAATGTATTCTGTTAGACTGACAATTGCTGATTCTGTAGATTTACCCTTTCTGAAACCATTCTTCAAAATTTTTGAGAAGTTGATGTATTCCAGAATAGTATCTCACCTTAGCTACAATAGTGTCCTTAGCAAATCACAGTTTTGGTTTCAGAAAGTTTCTCTTTTGAGAGTGCCACTTACATTTTCACTCACCAGATTTTACAAGCATTAAATAATAAAATAGTGCTGGTTGGTATTTTCTGCGGCATCTCTAAAGCATTTGACTATGTGAAATATAGCATTCTTCTAGATAAATTAACATTTTATGCAGTACATGATTTCTCCCCAGTCAGAATTAGGTCTCTGGCTTATATTGCTTGAATTACTAAGTACAACTTTGTGTTCTTTTGGTTAGATATGACATTATCCATTGATTGGCTATACCATCAATTGCATAAAATGTTAATTTATCTAGAAGAATGCTATATTTCACATAGTCAAATGCTTTAGAGATGCCGCAGAAAATACCAACTGGCACTATTTTATTATTTAATGCTTGTAAAATCTGGTGAGTGAAAATGTAAGTGGCACTCTCAAAAGAGAGACTTTCTGAAACCAAAACTGTGATTTGCTGAGGATACTATTGTAGCTAAGGTGAGATACTATTCTGGAATACATCAACTTCTCAAAAATTTTGAAGAATGATGTCAGCAGTGAAACAGGTTGATTATTACTGACATCTCTGGGATCACCTTTCTTAAAGAGGTGTTTAACAATGGCATATTTTAGTCTTCCTGGAAAAATGCCTTGAGTTAGTGATGTATTATATATCTCAGGCAAGACTGGGCTTAATACATGGGAACAAATTTTTAGTACTCTATTGGAAACACCATTGAAACCAGATGAGCTTTTATTTTTGAGAGAATATATACTTTTCTTAATTTCAGAAGGAGAAATTGGTGATACATCCATATGATTGAATTTCTTGGAAGTTACATTTTCAACGAACTGCAGTGATTTTGGTCTTGAACTGCTTGTCCCTAAACTTTTTACTATATTTAAGAAATGATTATTGAATGCATTTGCTACCTGTAACTTATCATTTATAGCCCTTCCATTCAGTTCAGTACTGTTGTGTTGTTCTGTGGCTAGTTATCCTGTCTCTCGCTTCACGACATTCCATATTACCTTAAATCTGTTGTCAGAACTACTGATTTCTGACATCATGTGTGCATTTTTTATTTTTTTTTACATTTTAATAACCATTCTTAGTAACAGAGTATTTTTGTAGTGTACAGCTACTGTTGGATCCCTACTTGTTCTTGCCAAAAGATACATTTTCGTTTTCCTTTCACAAGATACTCTAGTAATCCACAGTTTTTTACCTGGCTATTTATTGTCCTTTCTAACTAACATGTGTGGAACACTATTTTCAAATAATGATATGAATTTATCATGGGATAGATTAAATTTTATTTTAGTATTTGGTTAATTATAAATGACATTCCATGTCCCCTGTAAACTATTCTTAAAAATATTTGCCCTGTATTCATTAATTATTCTAAATGATTTTCACTGAGAAGTATCCATACTATATGATTCTATGTTGCTTATCCTAAGTAATTGTGCATCGTGATCAGAGAGAGCATTTGTTACTGGGTAAACCAATATTTTATTACTTCGAGCTTCATCGAAGAAGACATTACCAATAAGATAAGCTCAAGTATTGTGATATGAATTGGACAGTGCTGAAATGGTTTAACTCATACCTAACTGGAAGAGCGCAGAAAGTTGAAATAAACAGTTCACATAATATGCAAAAAAACTGGTGATTTCTCAAACTGGGGAACAATCAAGAATGGGGTGCCGCAAGGTTCGGTCTTGGGTCCTCTGCTGTTCTTAATATTCCCGTGCTCGGGTTCCCAGGTTCCCGGGTTCGATTCTGGCGGGGTCAGGGATTTTCTCTGCCTCGTGATGACTGGGTGTTGTGTGATCTCCTTAGGTTAGTTAGGTTTAAGTAGTTCTAAGTTCTAGGGGACTGATGACCACAGATGTTAAGTCCCATAGTGCTGAGAGCCATTTGAACCATTTTGTTCTTAATATGTATTAATGACTTGCCATTCTATATTCACGAAGATGCAAAGCTGGTACTTTTTGCCGATGATACAAGTACAGCTATCACACCTGACAGACAAGAATTAACTGGTGAAATTGTAAACGATGTTTTTCAAAAAATCATTAAGTGGTTATATGCAAATGGGCTCTCATTAAACTTTGACAAAACACAATATATACATTTCCACACAGTAAATGGAATGACCCCATTAATAAATATAGACTTCGATCAGAAATCGGTAGCTAAGCTAGAATATTCAAAATTTCTAAGTGTATGCATTGATGAGGGGTTGAACTGGAAAAAACACACTGAGGATCTGCTGAAACGTTTGAGTTCAGCTACTTATGCTGTTAGCGTCATTGCAAATTTTGGCGATATACATCTGAGTAAATTAGCTTACCATGCCTGTTTTCATTCTCTGCTTTCGTATGGCATCATATTCTGAGGTAACTCATCATTGAGTAAAAGAGTGTTCATTGCACAAAAGCGTGTAATCAGAATAATTGCTGGAGCTCATCCAAGATCATCCTGTAGACACATATTTAAAGAGCTAGAAATCTTCACTGTAGCCTCACTATATATATATATATATATATATATATATATATATATATATATATATATATATATATATATATATTCACTTATGAAATTTGTTATTAACAATCCAAACGAATTCAAAAGTAATAGCAGTGTACATGGCTACAACACTAGGAAAAAGGATGATCTTCACTACTTAAGGTTAAATCTAACTTTGGCTCAGAAGGGGGTAAATTATGCTGCCACAAAAGTCTTTGGTCACTTACCTAATAGCATCAAAAGTCTGACAGATAGCCATATAGCATTTAAAAGGAAATTAAAAGAATTTCTTAATGGCAACTCCTTCTACTCATTAGATGAATTTTTGGATATACTAAGTGCGTAATTTCCCAACCTCCAAAAAAAAAAAAAAAAAAAAAATAAATAAATAAATAAAAAAAGTTAATGTGTGTGGTGTAATATTTTGTCTAATGTAACATCTTGTACAGACACCTTTTATTAACCTGACACGTTCCACATCATTACGAAGTGTCGTATACATGACCTATGGAACAAGTACTAATCTAACCTGATCTAAAGGTCGTACTGTCTTTATCCACCCGTGTTGGAAAGTTAATTGCTAAGACCAAATTATAGGATCCAAATAAGGTTTCCATATCATTTTTCCTATCATAATTCTTTAGAAAATCTACACTGAAAGCACCACAGACTATTAACTGCTTGCTGCTGTCAGACAAATACCACAGTAAGGAATCCAGATACCTCATAAATAGTTAAAATTTCCCAGTGCGGATCTATATACACTTACAATTAAGAGTGAACTATTTTTCAGCATTAATTCACAAACAGGCAGTTCTATATACTGATCACTAGAAATCTACTTATCTAAATGTTTTTGAACATGTGTTCTGTCTTATTGTATGTAACAATTCCTCCTTTTCCTGTGTTATTTCTGCATGAGTAAGCTGCAATAGTGAAATCTTTTATCTGTAGCTTATCTAACCCTGTCACTCAAGAAGGGCAAATATGACAAGGTAAACTAGATACTGAGCACAAGAGCCACATCATATAAGTGAATAAAGTGATGCATTGATAGAGAATGGCAAGAAATGTGGGACAGGGCACAAACAGGGAGAACAACTTACCCATTTCTTCCTAACATGAAAAAAAAGATTTTAAAAAAGTCATCATTCCTTCTGACCACGGTAGCTTTATGTTACCTATTCTCGACATGGACTGCATCCTAGCTAATTCCTGAGAATATGACAACACACCACAGATACTTGTGAATGTGGAGCAGTTGACACCCTGGGCCAATTGTCTGGGAGTGTGCTATTTTACAAGATGTTACAGACCAGGACAGGAACATCTTTGGCAACGCATCAGTTGATAACACTGTAAGGAATGAGGAGTTTCATCTTAAGCTGAACTTGTTGACAATGAAAATATCAGTTTACAAACTGAAAGCATACATGGCGAAGAGAGAACCAAGACAAGGCCAAACATTATGACAACAGACACACCATGGCAGAACATCTACACACAGCCTTCAAGAAGCAGTCAGATGAGCCACAGGGATGACAGGGAAGAATTCCTGAGACCCTGACAGCAATTTCACAATCTCTTCATCTGGGGTGGCACAGCAGCACAGCTCCTGTGAATCCTGAGTTGTGGCTCAGCATGCCATGCACTAAATATCCAGACAAATGAGGATATCCAGTTTTGTTCTAGTACAAGTAGAGCAGTGTAGTATAGTGTAGTGTATTTTACAGTACTGTGTAGTCTACAGTTATCACAGTGACTACCATGAGGTTGCTGGGAGCCACAGCAGAACCTTACATCGTGTGCCTGTTGGCAGCCACAACACAGCCTCCTGCTTCACATTGTGGCTTGGTCTGACAGTGTAACATCCATTACTAGGCATGTGACAATCGACATACTAAGTTACAAAATTTAGGATAGAGCAATTTTATTTATTTGTTTAACCTGATCTGACTAGTGCCATCAGAACCCCTCTTACATTGGACTAGGGTTTCACATGTTCAGTTCCTTTTTTTACATAACACAGTAGTTACCTAAGAAATAACAATTTTAATATGACAAATAGTAAAATTTTCAAAAGAATTAGGGGAACATGTGTATCATTGTCCGGTATGTTAAATCTATTTTGATACAGGCGGTACCTGTGGTCTTATTGGATGACTTGAGATATTCACATATTCACTTTCAATGTAGACAACAATTAAAATAATTCACCATCTATTGCCTGTGTTATGCATTACAGTGTCAGATGACCCCTCAGAAGGAAGTGAGTACCAGTGCGCTAGTGTTTTCTAATGGGGTACACAGATGGCAGTCATCATTTGAATACATTTTATTCAACTAAGCGTGTGCAACGTGACATCATAATGCAGCACAAGTTGCAAAGGCAGTCTGTTTGATCCATAAAGGATGGATTTTGCATTTTGTTGCTGCACATGCCAATGCCTCTACATGTGTCATCTGTGAGTTGTAGACACACCAGAGGGAGACAGGTCAGTACACAAGGCAAGTTAGACAATGTCACCAATGCATAAAATCAAGTGAAGACCGATATCTGTCCATCTCTGCATTGCGGCTTTGAACAGATACCGCCAGAGCACTGCAAGACAAACTCAGATGGGCCACTGGAGCCACTGTGTCCTTTCAGGCTAAATGACAGGTTATGAGAAAGGACCTTACGATCCAGGGGTCCTGTTCAAGTAACCCTCTTGACCCATCATCTTCAGCTTGTCTTCAGTTCATTCCCATGTCAACTGGCAACTTCATCACTGGCGAAAACTGCTATTCCCAGACAAGTCCAGATATCCTCTGATGCAAGGTGATAGCTGTGTTCAAGTGCAGAGATTTGTGGTGAGCAGTACCGTGTTGTGGGGAGACATCAGTGTTTAGAGCCATAGAGCTCTTGTCATTGCTCGTGGTTGCCTTAATGCCAGGCAGTACATCAAACAGATCCTGCTGGACCATGTGGTGGCTGCTGCATGCAGTGGTGGCCCTGAATTTCTTCTAATGGTTGGACCTATGTGATGGGTGTCATTAGAGATGTCTTGTGAAGAGTGGACACTGAAGTCATGGAATGGCCAGTGGTCAGTTCTGACCTAAGCCCCATCGTGCATAAACGGGACAGGCTTGACAGATGTGTTCATGGTTGCTCTGTTCCACCACTGACTCTCCACAAACTCATTGAAGAATGGGAACAGTTATTGCAGGGTGACCTCCATAGACTTATATGGAGTGTGCCGCCTAGGTGTTGGCAGGCAATGATCAGTGATCACAGAAGGCACACACGTTACTGAAGCTCTTAGAATATAATGAAAAACACCCAGGATGACAAGATAAATAACTGTTTCCACTTTGTTTCAACACCTGTCAGACATTTTAGTTCTTTTTATGTAAACGATCGAGGATGTAATGATGTTTTGTTGGTTATTTATTTCACGAAAGATAAAGGTGCAATTTGGTAACATAACCAGTCCTCAATTATTGCTCACTGGAACATGACAGACACCCAGAGTCATTAAACTTCCTGACAGATTAAAACTGTGTGCCGAACCGAGACTCGAACTTGGGACCTATGCCTTTCGCGGGCAAGCACTCTACCGACTGAGCTATCCAAGCACGACTCACGCCCCATCCTCACAGCTTTAATTCCGCCAGTACCTCATCTCCTACCTTCCAAACTTCACAGAAGCTCTCCTGCGAACCTTGCAGAACTAGCACTCTTGGAAGAAAGGATATTGCGGAGACATGGCTTAGCCACAGCCTGGGGTATGTTTCTAGAATGAAACTTTCACTCTACAGCAGAGTGTGCACTGGTATGAAACTTCCTGGCAGATTCAAACTGTGTGCCGGACCGAGACTCGAACTTGGGACCTATGCCTTTTGCTGGCAAGCACTCTACTGACTGAGCTATCCAAGCACGACTCACACCCCATCCTCACAGATCCCGAGTTCGAGTCTTGGTCCGGAACACAGTTTTAATCTGCCAGGAAGTTTCATATCAGCGTGCACTTCGCTGTAGAGTGAAAATTTCACCCAGAGTCATGTTCCCCTAATTTTTCTGAGCTCTGTATTACAATGTCTCTACAATGACAATATGAGTAAATAATATTGACTATGAACTAAATAAAGTTAAAACTGGCAATGCTACTTCTATTGATGCTGTTACTAATATTTATTATAATAATAACAACAACATCAATAATAATAATAATAATAATAATAATAATGACAATAACTGTGGCATTAATAACAATAATGATCGTGGCAGATTTAAGAATTTATAGGTGTACAAAATAGACTTTCCTGATATAGAGAGTTCTGGACAAAGAAAATTTAAAGGGACTGCACCAGCTAAGTACAATGGGAAATGAGGAAGATCTGGTTGGAAAGAAGGATGCACAGGGGTAACAAGTGTTTACAGGGACAATGGGAATCATTATTGTTGCTTTAGTAGCTATGTCATTAACTTTTTTCTAGAGATATTACTCAGTAAAGTAATGTGGGAGGTTGGTTAGTTTGTGGGACTGAAGGGACCAGACTTGTAATGTGGGAGGTTATGCTACAGTTGGTGTAGCACAAGTGCACAACTTCTTCACTCTTGAAGGCCAGACATACCAACAATTAAAGGGGACAGCCATGGGTACCAGGATGGGCCCCTCGTATGCCAACCTATTTATGGGTCACTTAGAAGCAGCCTTCTTGGTTACCCAGGCCTGCCAACCCAAAGTTTGGTACAGATTTATTGATGACATCTTCATGATCTGGACTCACAGTGAAGAACAACTCCAGAATTTCCTCTCCAACCTCAACTCCTTTGGTTCCATCAGATTCACCTGGTCCTACTCCAAATCCCATGCCACTTTCCTTGACGTTGATCTCCATCTGTCCAATGGCCAGCTACACACATATGTCCACATCATACCCACTAACAAGCAACAGTAATCAATTATGACAGCTGCCACCCATTCCATATCAAATGGTCCCTTCCATACAGCCTAGGCCTTCATGGCAAATGAATCTGTTCCAGTCCTGAATCCCTGAACCATTACACCAACAACCTGAAAACAGCTTTCACATCCTGCAACTACCCTCCTGACCTGGTACAGAAGCAAATAACCAGAGCCACTTCCTCATCCCCTCAAACCCAGAACCCCAAAAGTGCTCCACTTGTGACAGGATACTTCCCAGGACTGGACCAGAGTCTGAATGTGGCTCTCCAGCTCTTCCTCAAATCCTGCCCCGAAATGAGATCCATCCTTCATGAAATCCTCCCCACTCCACCAAGAGTGTCTTTCCGACATCCACCTAACCTTTGTAACCTCTTGGTTCATCCCTATGAAATCCCCCAAACCACCTTCCCTACCCTTTGGCTCCTACCCTTGTAAGCACCCCCAGTGTAAAACCTGTCCCATGCACCCTCCCACCACCACCTACTCCAGTCCTGTAACGCGGGAGGTGTACACGATCAAAGGCAGAGCCACGTGTGAAAGCACCCACGTGATTTACCAACTGACCTGCCTACACTGTGACGCATTCTATGTGGGAATGACCAGCAACAAACTGTCCATTCGCATGAATGGACACAAGCAGACAGTGTTTGTTGGTAATGAGGATCACCCTGTGGCTAAACATGCCTTGGTGCACGGCCAGCACATCTTGACACAGTGTTACACCGTCTGGGTTATCTGGATACTTCCCACTAACACCAACCTATCCGAACTCTGGAGATGGGAACTTGCCCTTCAATTTATCCTCTCTTCCCATTATCCACCAGGCCTCAATCTCCACTAATTTCCAGTTGCCGCCACACATACCTCACCTGTCATTCAACAACTTCTTCGCCTCTGCACTTCCGCCTCGACTGACATCTCTGCCCAAACTCTTTGCTTTTAAATATGTCTGCTTGTGTCTGTATATGTGTGTGTGTGTGTGTGTGTGTGTGTGTGTGTGTGTGTTTGCACACGCGTGCATGTGAGTGTGTGCGTGCGCGTGTGAGAGTGTGCGTGCGCGCGCACGAATGTATACCCGTCTTTGTTTCCCCCTGAGGTAAGTCTTTCTGCTCCCAGGATTGGAATGACTCCTTACCCTCTCCCTTAAAACCCACATTCTTTCATCTTTCCCTCTCCTTCGCTCTTTCCTGACAAAGCAACCGTTGGTTGCGAAAGCTTGAATTTTGTGTGTATGTTTGTGTTTGTTTGTATGTCTATCAATCTGCCAGCGCTTTTGTTTGGTAAGTCACATCATCTTTGTTTTTAGATATGTTAAAATTGTGTTATATTCATACACACATTCATGTGCAGCATTCATTATATTCTTGCATTTAGATAAGACTTAAAAGAAAATAGCAAATAAATATATAAATAATCCCTGTTAATATGTAACACTGAACCAAATATCACATTAGACTAATTTGAGATCACTATCAAATGGGTAAATAGAAGTCTACTTTAAGAAAACATTTTGCTTATAATAAGAGGGAAATTGATATTTTCTGTTGACAGTATGCATCCCATGAAATAGGTGATGAGGAGTATTTGTTTGAGCTTACTCTCTTTAAACATTATAAAAGGAATATTCAAAAACCTGCCAGAAGACTACAGATAACATGTCTGGCAACTATTACAAGAGAGACCTGGTGTATATATACAGAGTTTTTCTCTGCAACTTATAATTTATTTATTTATTTTATTTATTTATTTATTTACAGTTTCTTTGCATGGAACCATCGTAATGATGGCTTTTGCAAACATCATACTTAATACTATGGTTATATTTATACTTATAAAATACACTATATACTGTAGCTGTTGCTTCTTATGTCTGTTTTTTTACATTTATCACATTACAACTGATATGCTAATGCCTCATGTTACAATCACTATCTTAAAATTCATAGAAAGAATATAAACATTTTTCTATTAGAAAAGATTTTAATTTTGTTTTAAAAACATTTCCCGTGGACATTCTTAGAGAGTTTGGTATCTTGTTATACCAAATCAAACCACTGATATAAGGACTTCTATCAGTCATTTTTAACGTTGTTCTGCTACGGAAATAGTTACACTTTGTTCTACTGCTGTGATTGTTTACATCACTGCCCTTGATAGCTTTTGTTGGTTGATTTATAAAAAATACAACTATTTTGAAGATGTACAGAGTATATATTGTCAGATATTCATGCTGCACAAATGCTTTACGACATGAGTCTCTATGTCCGATCCCATGTATAAGTCTTATTGCTCTTTTCTGTAGTAGTAGTATTCTTTTTAAATGTATATCAGGTGCACAGCCCCATAGTTCAATTCCATAATTGAGAAAGGGGTAAAGTGTTCCATAATATACTAATTTCAGTGCTTGGCTAGGAACTATCTTTGCGAGCTGGCTGAGGAGATATATGGCACTACTGACTTTTCCGCATACAAAATTAATGTGGTATGTCCACCACAAATTTTCATCAACATATATACCCAGGTATTTACAGTTACCATTTTCTGTTGCAGAGATATTACACACACTATTCATAATGTTGATGAGAACTGCCTCTTTTAAATGTCAGTAGTTGAGATTTGGTGACATTCACCTTGAGTCCCTGATTATTGAAGTATTTTGTTACTTCTGTTACACAACTAGTAGCAAGAGATTCTAGCTCTTTAGATTCGCTCCCATAGAATAAGATTGATGTGTCATCTGCATACCTTACAATATGGGAGTCAATGGGTTGTGCAATGTCGTTAATACAGGGTGTTACAAAAAGGTACGGCCAAACTTTCAGGAAACATTCCTCACACACAAAGAAAGAAAATATGTTATGTGGATATGTGTCCGGAAATGCTTACTTTCCATGTTAGAGCTCATTTTATTACTTCTCTTCAAATTACATTAATCATGGAATGGAAACACACAGCAACAGAACCTACCAGCATGACTTCAAACACTTTGTTACAGGAAATGTTCAAAATGTCCTCCGTTAGCGAGGATACATGCATCCACCCTCTGTCACATGGAATCCCTGATGTCCTGATGCAGCCCTGGAGAATGGAGTATTGTATCACAGCCGTCCACAATACAAGCACGAAGAATCTCTACATTTGGTACCAGGGTTGCGTAGACAAGAGCTTTCAAATGCCCCCATAAATGAAAGTCAAGAGGGTTGAGGTCAGGAGAACATAGGGAGGCCATGGAATTGGTCCGCCTCTACCAATCCATCAGTCACCGAATCTGTTGTTGAGAAGCACATGAACACTTCGACTGAAATGTGCAGGAGCTCCATCATGAATGAACCAAATGTTGTGTCGTACTTGTAAAGGCACATGTTCTAGCAGCACAGGTAGAGTATCCCATATGAAATCATGATAACATGATCCATTGAGCGTAGGTGAAAGAACGTGGGGCCCAATCAAGACATCACCAACAATGCCTGCCCAAACATTCACAGAAAATCTGTGTTAGTGACGTGATTGCACAATTGCATGCAGATTCTCGTCAGCCCACACATGTTGATTGTGAAAATTTACAATTTGATCATGTTGGAATGAAGCCTCATCGGGAAAGAGAACATTTGCACTGAAATGAGGATTGACACATTGTTGGATGAACCATTCGCAGAAGTGTACCCGTGGAGGCCAATCAGCTGCTGATAGTGCCTGCACATGCTGTACATGGTATGGAAACAACTGGTTCTCCCGTAGCACTCTCCATATAGTGACGTGGTCAACGTTACCTTGTACAGCAGCAACTTCTCTGACACTGACATTAGGGTTATCATCAACTGCACGAAGAATTGCCTTGCCCATTGCAGGTCTCCTCGTCATTCTAGGTCTTCCCCAGTCACAAGTCATAGGCTGGAATATTCCATGCTCCCTAAGACACTGATCAGTTGCTTCGAACGTCTTCCTGTCGGGATATCTTTATTCTGGAAATCTCTCTCGATACAAACTTACCGTGCCATGGCTATTGCCCCGTGCTAACCCATACATCAATTGGGCATCTGCCAACTCCGCATTTGTAAACATTGCACTGACTGCAAAACCACTTTCGTGATGAACACTAACCTGTTGATGCTACATACTAATGTGCTTGATGCTAGTACTGTAGAGCAATGAGACGCATGTCAACACAACTGAAGCCAACATTACCTTCCTTCAATTGGGCCATCTGGTGGTGAATCAATGAAGTACAGTACATACTGATGAAACTAAAATTAGCTCTAACATGGAAATTAAGCGTTTCCGGACACATGTCCACTTAACATCTTTTCTTTATTTGTGTGTGAGGAATATTTCTTGAAAGTTTGGCTGTACCTTTTTGTAATACCCTGTATATATGAGGAAGAGAAAGGGTCCAAGGATTGAGCCCTGTGGTACACCTTGTAATACAGGTTCGCTGGTGGACTGGGCGTTCATGATTTTATTATCTAGTTTGTATGACAATTTAGTGCTTTGCTTATGATTCAACAGGTACGTGATTAGAGGATTCATGGCTTTATCCCCAATACTATAAGATTTTAGATTTTTAAGAAGTACCCTACGGTTTACCATATCAAATGCTCTTGTCAGGTCCAAAAATATACCTGAATTCTGCACCTTCTGGTCCAACAGACAGTAAACTTCATGGATGAACTGTGTAACTGCTGTGGTTGTACTTAGCTCTTTTCAGAAGCCATGCTGCAAATCTACAAGCAGTTTATGTTTTGTGAAAAAGGCACTTAGCTGAGAAAGGATAATGCTTTCGAATATCTTACTAAAAGTGGGAATTAAAGATATTGGTCTATAGTTGGAGATTTCTTCCTTACTTCCCTTTTTATACACTGGTTTCACCAAACTCATTTTTAGAACCGTTGGATACATGTTTTCTCTAATGCTGCAATGAATCAGGTGAGTAAGAGGTTTAGAAATTTCTTTTAAGCATGCTTTAGCAATAGCACTGGATATTCCATCCCATCCAGATGAATTTTTTTCTTTAGCATGTATATTGTCCTGCAAACCTCCTGCTCATTCACTTCAACAAATTCAAATTCGGCACACTGGGTGAGATGGCACCGGATCTCTATCTGTGAATCTGTAATAGGCATTGATTGTTCACCAGAAATGTAGTAGTTATTAGAAATATTACATACAGTATCTGGGTTTTTTTATAATGTTACCATCATGTCTTATGCTGAGTGGTTCCATGTTCATCTTGTTGGGACCTTTTCGGTATTTGTCAATCAGCTTCCAAGATGCTTTGCTTATGTTGTCAGACTGTTCTATTGTTTTGCTGTTAATCTGCTTCCTTAGATTGACAATTTCTGTTTTAAAAGTTTGCTTGGTCCTATTGTATTTTTCCTTGAAAACCTGCATAGTAGTAGCTTTATAAAGCTGGTTTAGATCATGTACTTGCTGCCTGAGCCTAATCAGATTTGTTGGGAGTTTTAGCCTAGGATTACTTCCATTTTGACAGTGTTTAACTACATTCTGGATTTCTCTGACTGGACAACTAGATTCATAATGATGCAGTAGGGTTGAGTAGAATTCCTTCCATTTCTCATCCAACCCTTTTACCTGGTACACAGAATCCCATTTCTCATTCGCTAGTTTGTCTTTAGGAGCATTAATATTTGAGGTATTCAGCATTCGTTTCTGTAGCACAATTTTTGTTATTTTAGGCACATCTGAATTTTTGTATTCTATCACCTGACAGAAGTGGTCAGAATAAAGAAAATCTAAGTTACTGCAATTTACCTTATCTATAACATCTTTGTTGATTATAGCATAAACTATTCTAGTGGAACATGTGTCCGTCACTCTGGTGTCAGAGTTCACTATATTTACAAGGTTGTATGAGGTCAGTACATCACTGAGTTTCAAGTTTACTATACTATTTGAGTTTGCATCTATATTAAAGTCACCTAATATAGTAAGGTCATTAGAACCAGCCTGACCAGCAACACTACAGAGTTTATCCATAAACAGCATTACATCAGCATTTGGTGGCCTATACACTCCAATCACTTTATGCTTTGGTAACCTAAGATCATTACTGTGGAGTACAATACCTGTCATTTCAATTGATCCTTCTTTGGTGTAGTGTTCAAGAAAGGAAATTTTTTTAGCTTCTATACCATTATTAACATAAATTGCCATACCACCTCCTTTATGGTTTTGCCTACAGCTGAAAGGAATATTTATTTATGTAGTGTAATGTTTCTTAAATTTAGCTTTCTGTAGGGTCACAGTTTATTTAGTTATTTATGAAAGTGTTAATGCAATGACTTACATTTTTAAAAATACTATATTTTTCTTTTATGTAGCAAATAAATTTAAATCAGATTTCTATTAAATTTTGTTAGATATCCAGAAATGTTCGAAGCTTCAGGGGTGTATGTAAAGTATACATCACTGGCTGCGTTCAGATGATGATCTGATGATGGAATGGTCATTTAAGTGAGGTGTTTTAAGCAACCTACAGACAGGATGTAAAGTTACAAGCTACTTTGATGAAATGCTTGAATTTATTTGGGGTTCTGAGTTCAGTGACAAACAGTGTTCTCTAGATATCTCAACACAAAGAAATCTACAAGTGTTAAATCAGATGACTGTTCCGATCATTTCTGACGATTACAGCATCCCAATCACCTTTCAGGAAATATGTTGTTCAGTTCTTTATCATAATCATGCACAGAATGTAACCATCATGGTTCATTCACCCACAGACTCTAAAGTCTAGACTGACATTCTCAAGGAGAGCACCTACATTTGTGATGGCAGATGTGGAATGATGATTTCATGCCCAAGGATTCCACACCACATATTAATGGAACATCACCTTTGATGACTGACATACAGTACCCACACAGCATTTTTCTTTGGCCCAGTAATTCATATTATGACTGTTCACTGAACCATCATTTGTAAATGTGGCTTAATTACAGAATGTAACCATTTGTTTGGCATCCAGAGTGAAATTATCTATGGCTCAGTTGCAGAAAGTAGCTCTCTGACTGAAATAATTCCCATAAAACTCGTATGCCAGTGACAGGTGGCATGAGTGAAACTTGTGACTGTGTACTATTTGCCACACACAGCTAACGTTGATACCAATAACTGCCATAATATCTCATAAGCTAGCACAAGGATCATGGTGCATTACAGCTCAAATAAATACGTTTATATCCTCACTTCTTGGTGGCCTTCATACACTCCAAGACAAAAAACATGACACACAATGAAGGAGTTATGCAAATTGGTCACCAAATGGCATTCATACAGGTATAGTTGTTAAATGCAAATTCGTAAACTTTGGTGGCCAATGGATGAATGTGTGGTGCTGCAGCTGGCAAGTTTAGTAAACAGATGACATGTCAATACCAGGACATAAAGTCTTTGTGAATTTCATTCTGTGCACTCAGCTGGACAGTAACTATGCCTCACAGATAGGTGCATGAAAAATATATACACATATGGCAGCAATTGAGAGAGGACATTTCATTGGGTTTAAAGAAGTTGGTTGAGTAATCAATGAATCGCTCAACATTTGAATAGGAGTGATGCCACTATTCAACAATGTTAATAAGAAGGAGTGAACCATGGTTGAACACAGTGTCAAGAAGAAAGCAGTCAACCTAGAGATATGACAGAACGTGAGAACCGAGCAATCATCAGAGAGGCACACACAGCCTTGGATTCATCATTAGCATTGATCTGAAGTGCAACTGGGGCACCACTGATGACAAGGGTCATTAATAGGCAGCTCACAGGAAGGAAGCTGCGCTCACAGAAACCCTGCACTGACTACTATTGACCTCTGTACACCAACAAGCTGTTTGCACTGGTTTTGGGACATTCAGGCTGGAATCTCATTGACTGGAGTAGAATTGGCCTCAGTGATGAGTCATACTTTGAACTGGGCCCTGATGACAAACAAAGACGTATCTGTAAAAGCCCCAGACAGTGGAGGGATATCAACCTGACTGTAGCCCGCTATATGGCCTGAAAACCAGGAGTGATGATATGGGGTGCCATTTATTTTCATAGCAGGACCCCTTTGGTTGTCATCCATGGCACATTTACAGTACAGTGGTACCTTGATGATATTCTATGTCCTGTTCTGTTGCCCTTCATGGCAAGCCATGCAGGGTTCACATTTCAGCAAGATAGTGCCTGTCCCACATGGTGAGAATTTCTACTACTTGTCTTAGTGCTTGTCAGACCCTACTTTGACCAGAAAGGTCACTGGATCTCCCAGTTGAGAACATTTGGAGCATTATGGACAGGGTCCTCCAACCTGCTCAGGATTTTGACAGTCTAATTTGTCAATTGGACAGAATTTGGCACAATATCCCTCAGGAGGACATCCAACAATTTTATAAATCAATGTCAAATCGAATAACTGCTTGTAAAAGAGCCAGTGGTGGACCAATGCATTATTGACTTGCTTAGTTTGTGAAAATCTCTCTCTTGACTAAATCATCCAATTATTCTGAAATCATAATCATCTGTTTGTCTGTACATGTACATCACATATACCAATTTCTGTCCCATTCAGATAATTTCTTCACAGTGAGTCTTCTTCTTTTTTGTTTTCTTAGACTGTGTACTACTGCCAAACTACTTGTTTTTAGAAGCTGTTATTCAGCACATAAAAATATAATGGCTAACGGAGCTCTTCGACTATGATACCTCACACCTGGACTTCTGGCATCATGTTGACATTTCCCAAGCATCAGTAACATGTCACTGAACTTGCTGGGTGAGTATGCCATGTCAGTATGCACAGCGGATCGAACCCCATTTGTTTGTACATTCCAACCTGCTTTGTATATGACAGTGTAAGGATACATTCTACACTATAATCAAGAAGACTTCAAACAGCACATTGTGTCACTCTGTGACACCAGCAGTTTTACATTTTGTCCACAGGCCATTTAGAAGTTGCAAATAGCTGTGCATCCAGGAAAAGGGGGCTCGTTTAACATCTCACTTGAATTAACATTTTGCCACCAGAACACAGTCAGTTATGTACAGTATGTTGCATCCACCCCTAAAATTTCGAATGTTTCTAGCTACCTAACTAAACCTGATAGAAATCACTTTTTACACAATTGATTTAACTGCATCAGTTACACAAAATTTAAAAAAAGTGTTACATTTAAAAAAAGATTTACATTGTTGTTGTGACACTCTGGAATATAACTAAATGAACTATGTTCAAAACTCCACAGAAAGGTCAACCTATGAAACGTTACTGTATCTAAATAAATATTTCTTTCACTTATTATTTTGCAAGTTACAGAGAAAATTGCCTTATCTGAAACACCTTGTACATGTGCTGTCAAATTTTTGAGTTTCAACACCAAATTTCTTGTAGATATATGATGAAGCTGCTTCTGTTAACAGAAAAATGAGCTGAGTTAATTACCTTCCCTTTCAGGACAAACAAAATTTCTCAGTTAAATGATTTTAGTTACCAGTTTGTCACACCATGGGAAAAGCATTCAGCACTGTTCTTGAATCATACAAATCATCATCAGGAAAGCTGTCGGTTTCATAATTCCTGTGTTTATTAGCAGACATGGTCCTAGTGGAGGTAGTATGTTCCTGCCTATCTCAAACCAGTGAGTGGACTGATCTAGCTCATTATCAGGAGACCTACAGTTTAATGTGGAATCTCAACAAAGATGCAAATTGCTATTCACCACATACACACAGAATGCTGTGACAGTCTTGTCACATTAGTGTGACCACTGTCTATGTTCAACGTCGCTCATCACAGATGGCTGGTGACAACACTATCGGTGGTGGGTGTACAAAGAGTATTGGGGAACACAGAAAACTGTGGAGTTTTTGCTGTAATGTGGAAATGGAATAATTTACCTGATGTCCAAAAGAGCTCGATCGTTGGCTTTTGGGCCCAGGGTGGAAGCATTTCCGATACGGCTAAGTTTGTAAATTGTTCACATGCCACCGTGGCTAAAGTATGCCATGCGTGGCAAAATGGCACTATCCAAAACCTGTGTGTATGCAATAGTGGGACAACACAGACCATATATGACAGGGCTGAAGGTGGCTGTGGAGATGTGTACAGGTGAACAGATGTCCAACTACTGAGCAACTGGCCACCCAGATAACACAAGGGGATACTAACAGTGTTCCCCATTCTTCAAGGAGTGCTGCATTGAGGAGAGGTATTGAAGTTGGTCGGTGAGGCCTGACATGAAAATGGCATTCCAAAACATCCCAAAGGTGTTCTGTAGGCTTCAGGTCAGGACTCTGTGCAGGCTAGTCCATTACAGGGTGGTATTCATGCAACCACTCTGCCACAGGCCGTGCATTATGAACATGTGCTCGATCGTGTTGAAAGATTCAATCGCCATCCCCAAATTGTTCTTCAACAGTGGGAACCAAGGTGTTTAAAACATCAATGTAGGCCTGTGCTATGAAAGTGCCATGCAAAACAACATAGGGTGTGAGCCCCCTCCATGAAAAACATGACCACACCATAAAATCACCACCTAAGACTTTTACTGTTGTACACGCTGGCAGATGACGTTACAACCTCTACAATGTTTTCTGGAGTGCTTTATATACTTCCCACCGCTAGTGCTACTCTTTGCTGTCTGTGATTGGTTACTGCACATTGGTGTTGTGCCAGTGGTCACTTTAATGTGACTTGACCATGTGCTTTCAGTGTTGCATCTACTTGAAAGTTTTGTCGTACATATACTGGTTTGATCCAGCATGAGAATCTCTTGGAAATCTATTATTTGACTATTCAATGCAAAATACCAAAGATGCATTTAAATTAGGGGAGAGGTGTGTGTGTGTGTGTGTGTGTGTGTGTGTGTGTGTGTGTGTGTGTGTGACACTCTGTCATTTGACATAGATATGGAAGAAATTAAATTAGGATATTTGTTGACAATCGTAGTTCCAGGGAGAGGGAGACATATCATGGAAGGCTGTGTCATCGTAGAGAAATTTAACCTGCATTACAGTGACTGAAATGCAAATTTTGGTATATAATGGCACCCAATGAAGATTAGATATGAATAAAGATATTTTTGGTGAGTTTATTTGTAACTAACCAGAATGGAATTAAGTACACTCCTGGAAATGGAAAAAAGAACACATTGACACCGGTGTGTCAGACCCACCATATTTGTTCCGGACACTGCGAGAGGGCTGTACAAGCAATGATCACACGCACGGCACAGGGGACACACCAGGAACCGCGGTGTTGGCCGTCGAATGGCGCTAGCTGCACAGCATTTGTGCACCGCCGCCGTCAGTGTCAGCCAGTTTGCCGTGACATACAGAGCTCCATCGCAGTCTTTAACACTGGTAGCATGCCGCGACAGCGTGGACGTGAACCGTATGTGCAGCTGATGGACTTTGAGCGAGGGCGTATAGTGGGCATGCGGGAGGCCGGGTGGACGTACCTCCAAATTGCTCAACACGTGGGGCGTGAGGTCTCTACAGTACATCGATGTTGTCGCCAGTGGTTGGCGGAAGGTGCACTTGCCCGTCGACCTGGGACCGGACCGCAGCGACGCACGGATGCACGCCAAGACCGTAGGATCCTACGCAGTGCCGTAGGGGACCGCACCGCTACTTCCCAGCATATTAGGGACACTGTTGCTCCTGGGGTATCGGCGAGGACCATTCGCAAGCGTCTCCATGAAGCTGGGCTACGGTCCCACACACCGTTAGGCCGTCTTCTGCTCATGCCCCAACATCGTGCAGCCCGCCTCCAGTGGTGTCGCGACAGGCGTGAATGGAGGGACGAATGGAGATGTGTCGTATTCAGCGATGAGAGTTGCTTCTGCCTTGGTGAAAATGATGGTCGTATGCGTGTTTGGCGCCGTGCCGGTGAGCGCCACAATCAGGACTGCATACGACCGAGGCACACAGGGCCAACACCCGGCATCATGGTGTGGGGAGCGATCTCCTACACTGGCCGTACACCTCTGGTGATCGTCGAGGGGACACTGAATAGTGCACGGTACATCCAAACCGTCATCGAACCCATCGTTCTACCATTCCTAGACCGGCAAGGGAACTTGCTGTTCCAACAGGACAATGCACCTCCGCATGTATCCCGTGCCACCCAACGTGCTCTAGAAGGTGTAAGTCAACTACCCTGGCCAGCAAGATCTCCGGATCTGTCCCCCGTTGAGCATGTTTGGGACTGGATGAAGCGTCGTCTCACGCGGTCTGCACGTCCAGCACGAACGCTGGTCCAACTGAGGCGCCAGGTGGAAATGGCATGGCAAGCCGTTCCACAGGACTACATCCAGCATCTCTACGATCGTCTCCATGAGAGAATAGCAGCCTGCATTGCTGCAAAGGTGGATATACACTGTACTAGTGCTGACATTGTGCATGCTCTGTTGCCTGTGTCTATGTGCCTGTGGTTCTGTCAGTGTGATCATGTGATGTATCTGACCCCAGGAATGTGTCAATAAAGTTTCCCCTTCCTGGGACAATGAATTCACGGTGTTCTTATTTCAATTTCCAGGAGTGTAGTATAATTATCTGCATGTCAGATATAATGTATGTTAGCAAAAAATAGAGTGAAATATGATGTAAATCCATGCCAAAATATATGGGTCATTTGTTCAGTGTGGATTTCTAACGTAGTTTTCAACCTTTGATGTGGAAAATGAATGCACATATCTTGAGAAATTCTTTTCTGGTGAAGCATGCCCTATGAGACTTAAATTAGTATACTTCTTAGTCACAGATATTTAGTCCATTGAAACATTAGGATTTGACTTACTATCCAATGCTGCCATGGGCTGAGTCACAGTGATGTAGCAGAAATAGCAAAGTGAGGTTTTGCCTTATATTTGCAATGGCTAGTATATGTGCAAGCTGTTAGGTCTGCAGTATCATTCAATGCACTTTGAAAAAATTATTTTTGAATGTGATCATTTAAATTATGTGAATAGGAAAGATTTGCCCAGATCAGTGAGAACCTCAGAAGTTACATGTTAATGTCACTGAGGGTTGAGGCAAAAGGGTTTACTTCAGTTGCTGATGATTGCCTGATATTGTTCTGCTGTGGAAAAGACTGGAATGGGGTCCGGCCAGACAATTAATTTAATAGAATATGATAGTTCTAGTGCACAGTAATAGCTACTACAAGGAAGTCATGAGTCTATTAATTTACATCAGAAAACAGATTGCAATGTTGTACCAAAATAATTTTTTTCTTATAAATCAACTTCGAGTTTTCATGTAAACATTGTTTTCATTTTAAACATGTGTTCTTGTGTAAATTATGTACTGTATCACCTAAGGAGCTCTACTTCAAATAATTTAGAATAAGGGGAGTTAAAATGTATGATATTTTAAGGGAAGGGCAATAAACTACATTCAATAAAAACAATACATTGCATTTGTCCCAGAATGCCATATAAAGTGGGATTGGTTGTATGTTAGTAATTTGAAGAAATATAAAGTCAAAGCAGATGTTTTACAAATGCCACAATATACAGTGTTCATTATTACTGACATTATCTTAAGATGCCTTGAGGATCTCAGTAATTTGTCCATTTTTCTCAAGGCTACAGTGACACAGATTTCTGCCCAATTTTAAAATGTTATTAATTCTTAAATATGTGGACAAATTGAGGGCACATCCTAAAAATCCAATTTTTGCACCACTTGCTTCTGACATTGAGGGTGTCCGGCTTCCTGGAAAACAGGGAAAATCCAGGGATTTTTTTTCTGGAAAACTCAGAGGAAACTCAGGGAATTTTTGTGTTTTGCCTAAAAACATATGGTATCTCTTTTATATTGGGCAGAGGCATTTGCTTGTCTTCTGCTTGACTTGATGCAGTACTGTGCTCACTGTTCACCTGCAACTCGGTGCTGTGAAACCGCCCTCCACTGGGGGGGTTTGGTCTCCCCCCACCGCCCTCAACCCCTCCCTTGCTTAGTCTGATGCAATGACCACCCCATCCTGGCTGAGTGCAGACAAGCTGTGGAGGTTTGTTGTTGTTGATGACATGGAATGGCTTCCCCGTGTGTTGCTGCAGCCTGGCCCCACTATACTGTTTTTTTGTTGTTGTGATTTTGTGTGTTTGTGACACAATTTGACCAGCAAGGATCTGTGATGTACTCAGTGTGGTTTATATTTACATTTGTTCAGGTGCAATGCCTTGTTTGTTGACACGATATTATCATAAAGACATGTGCTTTTAATGGAGTTTATGACCTTGTCAAATCCGTGTATTTTGAAACAAGGATACAAGGGCGTGATAGGTTGGCGTACAATACATTTTTTGGATACATACCGAAAAATTACTGTTGTACATGCCAACAGGTATCAATATTTCATTGCATTGTGTACAAATAAGATTGATTATAGATCTTTAGTGGTAGGCATACTATAATGTGATTAGGACGCTAACAAGCAGTCATTGGGCTTTGGCATATCGTCGTTGGTTTAGTTAACATTGAGCTAAAGCCTGCAGTGCAGCATGGGTGGTCTGAGGGTGTGTCAGGACTGTGGAAGTAGATGCCTGGGGCATAGGAATGAGCTGACTCTTTGCATCATTTCTGACATCAGTGGCCAACATTTTCGATGCTCCTGTGGAATGTGGCCGACATAAACTACTTTCAATTACACAGATGCGAGGAAAATTTTACTGTCTTACTTTGGACCCACTCAGGGAGAGATGTAGACGCGGAGGTGGGGTGGAAGTTGCTCATAACAAAGAAAAAATCACAGATCACAAAATTTTTTAGTGCCTTCCTGAACTCTTTGCCATATCTCACTACATTGTTTAGGTGTAATCCTGTCTAATGTGTATGTTACCTCAGGACTTACTCGATGAACTGGAAATATATGTTCAACCTTTGCTGGACTGAGGATCCAGAATTTTGTTGGATCACAGAGGATGATTGAGAAATTCAGTGTCTGGTTCATGGTCTCTAAAACCAACTTGTTGCTCAGCAATATACACTCCTGGAAATTGAAATAAGAACACCGTGAATTCATTGTCCCAGCAAGGGGAAACTTTATTGACACATTCCTGGGGTCAGATACATCACATGATCACACTGACAGAACCACAGGCACATAGACACAGGCAACAGAGCATGCACAATGTCGGCACTAGTACAGTGTATATCCACCTTTCACAGTAATGCAGGCTGCTATTCTCCCATGGAGACGATCGTAGAGGTGCTGGATGTAGTCCTGTGGAACGACTTGCCATGCCATTTCCATCTAGCGCCTCAGTTGGACCAGTGTTCGTGCTGGACGTGCAGACCGCGTGAGACGACGCTTCATCCAGTCCCAAACATGCTCAATGGGGGACAGATCCGGAGATCTTGCTGGCCAGGGTAGTTGACTTACACCTTCTAGAGCATGTTGGGTGGCACGGCATACATGCGGACGTGCATTGTCCTGTTGGAACAGCAAGTTCCCTTTCCGGTCTAGCAATGGTAGAACGATGGGTTCGATGACGGTTTGGATGTACCGTGCACTATTCAGTGTCCCCTCGACGATCACCAGAGGTGTACGGCCAGTGTAGGAGATCGCTCCCCACTCCATGATGCCGGGTGTTGGCCCTGTGTGCCTCGGTCGTATGCAGTCCAGATTATGGCGCTCACCTGCACGGAGCCAAACACGCATACGACCATCATTGGCACCAAGGCAGAAGCGACTCTCATCGCTGAAGACGACACGTCTCCATTCGTCCCTCCATTCACGCCCGTCGCGACACCACTGGAGGCGGGCTGCACGATGTTGGGGCGTGAGCGGAAGACGGCCTAACAGTGTGTGGGACCGTAGCCCAGCTTCATGGAGACGGTTGCGAATGGTCCTCGCCGATACCCCAGGAGCAACAGTGTCCCTAATTTGCTGGGAAGTGGCGGTGCGGTCCCCTATGGCACTGTGTAGGATCCTACGGTCTTGGCGTGCATCCGTGCGTCGCTGCGGTCCGGTCCCAGGTCTACGGGCACGTGCACCTTCCGTCGACCATTGGCGACAACATCGATGTACTGTGGAGACCTCACACCCCACGTGTTGAGCAATTCGGCGGTACGTCCACCCGGCCTCTCGCATGCCCACTATACGCCCTCGCTCAAAGTCCGTCAACTGCACATACGGTTCACGTCCACGCTGTCGCGGCATGCTACCAGTGTTAAAGACTGCGATGGAGCTCCGTATGACACGGCAAACTGGCTGACACTGACGGCGGCGGTGCACAAATGCTGCGCAGCTAGCGCCATTCGACGGCCAACACCGCGGTTCCTGGTATGTCCGCTGTGCCGTGCGTGTGATCATTGCTTGTACAGCCCTCTCGCAGTGTCTGGAGCAAGTATGGTGGGTCCGACACACCGGTGTCAATGTGTTCTTTTTTCCATTTCCAGGAGTGTATAACAAGCAGACCTTGTCCAGTCATGCAGGAGAAAAAAAGCATGCTTGGCCCTAGGCCACAAATAGCAATGGATTAACAGCTATTGCATCAGATGTAGCCTGTGCGGTGCCGCCTGCCATCACTGATCGTCAACTCTGACTGTGAAAAGGACAGTGCTGATGGTGCCCTCGCTCTAAGCTTGTTGATACCAGTGCCTACCAATTCTAATTGTATATTACAGCACTAAGGATGCTCACTAAGTGACCGAAAATCGATTTTGCGGATAATAAAACAAAAAAATACGACCATTGTTGTTCCTCCTTCCAATTATGACCTCAATTCGGCAAGTGCACTGGAAAATATAACTATCTGTTTCAGTGAAGGAAAGAAGTGTTTCTAATTAATCTCCATATATTTTAGTTGCCTGTACTGCATGCAAGGAGTGCATCATTCAGTTGTGATGTGTCCCAGCAACCTGGTGTTACCTCAAGGCAGTTGCATCAAGCAGCTACTGTAGGAACATCTGGCCAATGGACGACAATGCTGGATTATGTGCAGAGGGATGCCATGATGAAAGCAGAGATCCATTTGTGTCTGTTGGCTGCTGTGAGACACCAGTCTTCTCAAGACAGTGGCAGCTTACCAGATGTGTCCCAGATCGTAACATGCAGCATCAAAAGCAAATTATGGCATTGTGTTAAGACTGGAACCATTTTTTTAGACAACTCCAGGAAATTGCTGCTGCTTATGATATGGTTGTGGCCAATTTTGATCTTTTGTACATTATGGAATAGTGTGTTGGGCCAGTTTTCGAGCAGATACCTCACTTCACTATGTTTGAGAAAAAGCACTGCAGAAGATGTAGTTGAAGAATTTGAGACAGGTGCATCAAGTCTGAAGTAACTCTAAGGCAAATTGTTCATGTGTCCATGGGTGGTCCTGATGTTAATAAAGCTTTCCTAAGTGAGCTGAAAAGTCAACACAAAGTCAAGGGTAATCCAGAGCGTCCCATGCTTTTTGACTTTAAGACTTGTGGCTTACATATAGTGCATGGTTACTTTAAGACATGTTGTGCTAGCATTGGTTTCATGTTCAGTTTCTGAGAGCTTTGTAATCTATTTAAAACCATTCCCTCCCACCAAGCTGATTTCAATGATACTACAAGCACCTTTGTTTGCCCACAGAAGTTTTGCACAGTTTGGTGGGTGGAAAATAAAATGGTGACAGTCTGGGATCAGCAAATATTAACGACTGTTTAAAATATGTAAAGGAAGTAGAAAGAGTAAAGAAGGAACAGAAGTAGGTAAAACCAAAACCTAAGGTCACTACCAAAATTGCTAAGAGTCTTTGAGGGGCAATTTGCTGATAGTTCATCTCACCTTTCTTGAGACCGTGCCTTCTTGTCGTTGAGTTGTTTCTGATTAAATTTCAGTCAGATGCTCCCTTTCCAGCCGATAATCTGAGAAAATTTGTTCAACCAGAAGTTTGTAGAAACAGACTAGCTTAAAAAAAGAAAAAGCTGAATGAGAAGAAAATCAGTTGCAGCCTTAGAAATTGGACATTAGGTAAGGACCAAAAAAGCTTTGGGTCAATGTGACATATCGGTGATATCTTGGCATACCGAAATGAGTGCCTTACATTTATGAAGGGTATGGTTTCCAAAATTCTGGATAAATAATCCCTGGCTTATTTCTTTACAAAGGGCCATTACATGTTCAGTCCCATAAGTGGCAATTAACGTTGACCATGAGAAGAGACAGTCACGGATAGCATAACACATCTCACTATTTCAAATTATTTTGGTGGTCATGAGGCTCACGTAGTTTCTCTTGAGTTGTGAAGTCTAGCACACATCAGGTCAGTAAAGGAAACCCTCAAAGAATTTGATGGAGACCGTGGTTGCATTAATTGGTTCTGGATGATGGTCATTGGGGTCAAGAGAGGACATGAAAATGTGAAGAGATTTATTAAGATTGCTTGCAGTCTCTTATAGGGCTTTAACAGCCTCGGAAGAGGTTTCCCTGACACCTCCATTCTGGTCAAAAATTTGACTGTAGCCTTCCTCATAGCTGTTCACGATCCAGTCAAGGTTGTTGGCGTGTTGATCTATAAATATCACGAACTATTTAATACACAGCTTCCAAAATGTGCATGGCAGGTACAGTGAAACAGGGGGAGAGAAAAGGACAGCTGAGTAGTCCTCAAAAGGAAATAAAAGGGAGAACAAAGGGATTAGAGAAAAGCTAAGAGTGCTACGAACTATAAAAACAAAACTCATGTATATGTATGTATGTGTATGTAAACATATGTATATTGCTGTGGAACTGGTGGATAATTACAAAATTTTAAAACAGAGATACAGAAGTGAATGGTAGGTATACCCCTGTTGTAGAATATCAGATTAAAGGAGAAAAATGGAAATTTACCTCAATGAAAACCATAATACAGGACTGTAACATGCCTTGCTTGGATGAAGCATAGTAATGAGTCTCTAAACATGTCAGTGTGACCCACAGAATGCTCAAGTCAGGGTAATGCAGTTAAGACACGCCACCACGAATGTAAAGATATCAAGGTGCTGTCTTCACTAAGTTCCAGTGGAATGTGATGAATTTTCTGACAAACTGCCTATTGGCTTCTGTCTCGGGTTCTTCGGCCGATGTTCATCTAATGATTTTTCTGACGTTTCGCCAGCACGAGTGGCTGGCATTGTCAAAGCTTCACCCTCCATTGCCAGTGGTGAACTGGAGCCGAGCTCGCGGATGCAGACTATATGTACCTGGTGCGCCAACATCCGAGGGCTTCTCCGCGGTCATTTCCGGTGCGGTTCTCCTCTTGCTACCTGCGACGGTCATTCGCTGCAGTACGGGAAGCCAGGATCCGTTTACCTTAAGGCTTTCCTCTTTCTTGTTCAAACTGTTCACGTGTTTTTGTATTTCTACAGCTTCTCTGAACAAGCGCGTGTGATAGTGCTTCTCTACAGCCAGAACTTCCGTGTCGGCGAATTTTATTACGTGGTCGGTCTCATTCAGTGCGTGCTCTGCCATGGCCGATTTCTCCACCTGCCCCAACCTGAAATGTCGCTTATGCTCTTTGATCCTGGTGTTAATGGATCTGACATGCACAAGTTATTTTTAACAATGATAACTGCAAAATTATGACACTTTTTTTTATATAGACTGATGTATTCTTTCCATGGCAATTGAAATAGCCTTCAAAAATGACTTCAAAGACAAAATGTGTGGAACTTGATCAAACAATAACAACATAACTGTGCTGCAAACCACTGTTGCAACATCAGGAGAAGGCATTCCACAAGCATCTGCCCTACTATACCAATTTAAGCTAACTTGGATATAGTGTGTGTGTTTACCTCTCAGTACTGTAACAGTGGTATGACAACTTGCTCCTTTTCAAGCTATTCTTGAGGTATGTCTACATGATATCTCTTTCGTCATGCACAATCGCAAAAGCACAGAAATGAAAGGCATGCACAAAAAATTGAGGAAATAATGCATGGGCATTCTCATGTTGCCCCATTGCATACAGTTTGCTATGAATCCCCTTCTTTGCTTGGGAGCTTGTGTTTAGTGGGACGAAAAGGCAACAAATAATAATAATAATTACAAATAAATAAAAAGTAAATAAATGCAAAAGTGACTGTAGGTAAAGAAGTTGTGAAGTCTGCGAATTTCAGGAGGTGGTCATAGCTAGATTCCAAATTTTCTGCTTGGAAAATTGCAGCAATAAATAATCATTAACTAGTAACTTATTTGAATTAGTTACTCCACATTTCAAAACAAAGCATTTCAGTGTTTATTCCTGAAACTGAGAAAAACATACAGGAGGTTTGAAGTTGTGAAGGTTAATTAACTTTCAAAGCACCATATGTATTTTATTTGTTTACACAACTTTAATCATGCAAGACGATATGTAGATAACATCCTTGGACTCCACAAATTTGGGGATTTCATAGACACAAGATATTGTTTTTTCCAATTTTTTTTTTTCCATCATCAATGTGCTTCATTTCTATTTCTGGTAGTCTGTTGAGAAGCTATACATATCCCATCACTACTTCTGTTCAGATTTCAGGCTACTCGCCTGTTGTGCTTTCAAGTCACCATAGCATGAATATTCATCCACAGTTTTCATACACATTTGCCATAAAGTTCTAGCCTTTTCTTCTCTCTTTTCCTACTTCAAAACATATGGTATCTTATTCTTTACAGTTGTGTGACCAAAGACACTTCATCAACGCTAAGGGCAAAATGTCTCAAATTTTTATTCAAATAATTTTCCTTCAGAAGTGGCATTCCATAATGCTTTTCTTTGCAAGCATCTATAAACTTAAATGTGCTTCCTTTGGAGTTGATAGACATTACTGCACATAAATCACTTCACAACATATCCTCAACATACGACACAATAAAACACAGATGCCCCGAGCCTCCAGCCATCTGCTAAAAAGTACACAGATTTCTACCGAAGGTGAGTAGCAATGTACTTTACACATGGCCTTCATTTCCATGAAATTACACTTGCACAAAATTGAAGACAAAAAATGCACTGTGTGTATGCACCTGTACCTTCACAATTATATGACACCAAAAGTGTATGTCATTTTCATTGATAGCAAAAATCACAAAACCATTAAAGCATTGTTGTAGATGTATGCTGTAAGGCATCCTGATGGTATCAAGCTATCACTATCTGTCTTTAAAAACATTATTGAAAATGAACAGTAAAATGTGACAAAATGTAACAAATGTTGACAGAAATGCAAACAAACATAACACAAAATTTGTCACTGCAAGGCAGTTCAAATGTGCGAGCAGGCTCATCCAAATGAGCATTACATGAATAAAACATTCTCCAACATTTCACACTGTGGCAGTGACAATCAGTTGCATTTCTCCAAATGATGTCCATCTGAAAAAAGCACGATGGTCTGCAAGCTCACCATGCTTAACACAACTAGATTTTTAAGTGCAGGGAAAATAAAAAGAAGAAGGATATAAGAAAACACCACTGAGTTCCGAAAACATGGAATGACATACAACACAGGCCTGTGCTATGATAACTTCACTGTCTGTTCACAATTACTTTATAGCCCATATTGATGATGAAGAGAAACATTTTATACGATAGTCATAATAATAAACACACAAACTGTGCCCAAGTTAGGCATTTGCTTACATCTTAGACTGTAGGACAGACACTTAACGGTCCTTGTCTCCTGACAGGACACTGCTTTGCAGTACAGCTATATTGCTATTTGATCACATTATGTCACTTAAGCCCTCTGTGAAAGCTCTTTCCTACGCAACAAAAAGTATATAGTTTCACTAAAAAACAAGAAGTCTGTCATCATTTGGCAGATATACACATTACAAATATATTTGTGCACATCAGAAAATTTGTCCCACTGTCCACTACAAGTAAGTGTACACTATGCCTCACTAGGTTATTTACTCATTCTGAATATATTTCGGGTGGCCTGCCTCAGTTGCTTAACCCTCGTGGGCGGTTTTTTTTTTTTTTTTTTTTTTAGCAGCAGCAGCTTAGTGAAGATAAATTTTTGCTACCCTATTAAAATCATGAGCCACTCACTATATCTATTCTTTGATAATTTTATTTGTGTGATTTAGGACCAAAAACTATGGTGGTACATATGTCACCATGGCACCTTTATAAGGTATTAAAACTGTGGTGATAATGGATTTCCCACTACCCTTTTGTGAGCTGTTATGTGCTGCTTTACACACACACACACACACACACACACACACACACACACACACACACACACACACACACAATGAACAGTTGTTTTCTGTTTTTATTTTGTTCTCTTTTACTTTATTTAAAAAATATTTGTTACCACTATTAAAGTTTACTTACCACATTGTGAAAACAGTCCTTGAAACTTTGTCACACAAAGACATGAGCTGATACAGGTCACAATAATGTGTATTGCAGAAGTGAAGCAATGTGTTCCGACAACAGTAATGATCCCATGACAAACAGAAACTGATTGTTGTAGCAGTTTTCATACACCTGGTGCAGTGTACTACCGCAAGATGTCAGGCATATACAGAGGTGGTAAGACATATTTACAAAAGCTTCAGGATACCCGAAGTTGGTGTTAACTATGCTTCCTAAGGACCACAAATGACAGATTAATTTTGTAGTAAGTTTACTTCCCAAGTCCCAACCAGCAACTACTATGGTGGTAGCCATACTTCCCAATAACCATTCAAACACCATTGTTTGGTGGGATATATGATTCCCACATGTCTGGAGGCTATATTTCATAACAAACAAACTACAGCTGGTGCAGTGGACTGCCACTAGATGCCAGGAGTGTACAGAAGTGGTAACACACATTCCCTTAAACACTGTACAGACATACATTTAGTGGGAAGGACATCCCCCAAAGCTCGTGTAAGGGGTAACTATAGGTGTTGTCAATGACACGTGTGCTAATACCTTACCAGCATGTCTTATTTTACACAAGAAAGAAAAAAAGAGCACTACTTTTTAGTATTCCACTCTCACATATATATTTTTATACAAGATAATGTTTTCATATTAGTGATTTCTGAGCAAATTACTACCTTTATTTCAGCTCCAGGAAAAACAGTATATTATTCTCCTTTTCTGTTATTCATAAAACTGATGATGATGTGTGATGGTCCTCTGCATCTATATAAGATAGAGGGGTTTCATTTATTTGCACTGATATTTTTTCACTTGACAAAGTGTCAGCATCCTCATGATTAAATATTTAGTGCTTTGTGCAAAGCTTGCAGGATAGAGCTTCATTAAGAAGTATGAAAAGCTGATGTAGCAATCCAAGAGCTATACTATTATTGCACATAAGTTGCTGCAAACAGGCTCTACCTATATTATGATAAACTTGACATATATTTTACATGCGCATGCACGCATGTATATTGTGTGTCTGCATAAGCATACTTCGTTAAACAGGTCATGGCATCTACACAACTGAGCTGATTTTAGTTCAAGATTTAAACCTGTAGTAACATTCGAATTGTGGTCAAGTGAGTAGTAACTTCCTTGATGCTCAGTTTGTTGTTCAATTCCATTTTAATTATCTTCAGCAAATGCGGCAGTCGCAGGGGTTCACCATAGTGCATTTCATGAATAATATCAATAATGTTTCTTTTACAAATTATGTAGTAGGGTTCCAAATAAAACAGATAATGAAATATTCTAAAAAAGTTATTATTCTGGCCATTCACAACTGCTCAGTACAAACTGAATGATGTTTAAAAAAATATTGAAGGCAAAGAACTGTAATATGTAAAGCATAACTGAATGACATACATAACCAATAAGGTTCTTTAAACCATTTACTTAAATAATTCTTTGTGAAATCAATGTTTAGGTTGTTCAATTACTGCAAATGTTTAAAAAATCAAATATCTGCACACCAAATCCACACAGACTTCTAAGTAACTCTCTCCACAATCAAATTTGTAATATGAATGCATTGTGGATGTGTGTCTTTACAAACAACAACAATATCATAAACTTTCTTGTCTGATCACATTTAACAAGTATGAATTATATTCACCTGCAACTCAGTGCAGATCCATTTAAATTTTGGATTTGTACTAAGCTTCACATATTCCTTTAAAAGTTTTTTTTTTTTTAAATTACATGACATCAAAATAGGCTGAATCTATAATTTCTCTTAAGTCTACAAGAACTATGCTGTAAGGCCTTCAGTTTCACAATTTTCATCCAGTTTATTAATGAGTACTCATTTTCATCATAAGGAACAAATGTAACAATACAGGTGCTAATATACTTATTATTAAAAATTGTTCTGTCACAGCCAAGTATTTTAGTACACCTACAATACAGCAAAATGAGATTAAATCAATGTGATAAAGCTTAATTTTACACTAATAAGTTAAGACATGCTAAGAGAAATGGAAACAAGGGGGGTGGGGGGTGCGGGGCAGGGAGAAAGAAGACAATTGAAATGATTTACACAGTAAGACAAGTTTATCTTGCAAAAACACTTTTAAAAAATTATTTCCTTTCAACAACTGGCAGCTCCTGCTTGATATACAATACAAACAAAATTGTTATGATTCACACAATGTCATTAAAGCTCTAGTAATACTGTCTTCATAACTGAGCTTCAGTATGCATAATTAAATGACTTTGCATACAGCTAGTACTGGGCATGATAAATACGTGATAAGAATAGTACAATTCTCCACCTGCAAATTAAGAGGAATGATAACTAACATCAAAAAAGAACTCCGTATCACAAGGTAAAAACATCAGCCCAACTTCCTGCACACCAAAAGTATCTGATGCATTCTGATTAATGCAAGATGATAAATTATATCAATGTAGTTTGAAATTATGCAGAAATTTTCAGAAAAATAATATCCCCTAACAATTTTAAGAAAGACTAGTGTAGTTAATGTTTAAAAGGAAGTACAAATCAACAATATCATAACGTTAACATTATTTCAAATTTAAATTACATCTAACAGTGTACAATCACATTCAAAATATGTGATAGGTAAGACGAGATGGGAAAAAAAAGGTGTAATGCAGCTGATGTTCAGATACTTCGTAAATAGGAGTTACCTACAACATAGACTAGAGAATAAATGCTATAATTCAAGTGTTTCTTCCTTTCAAGTGTGTCTTTGGCTCATCTCCTGTTTATAATTTTTAACTATATTTCAATAGAAATTCACATAATTTAACTGTCATAGGAGGACAAACAGAACTCCATGATACACATGACAATGTAATAACCTTTTCAGCAGGAATATGGTCTACATTGAGTTAGCACACTATAGCAGTAATAGCTTAAATGTTACATTAAGGCAATGACTACACTATTCCATTTTCAGATCGTTAAAGAACTTCTTATTAAGATAAATTTGACACTGTTTTTTGTGACTTGCTGTTTGTCTTCAGGAGAAAATATAACTTGAAAAAATATATTTAACCACTTTATTATAGCAGGTGCATCAGTCATCTTCAAATGGAAGGCACATCATCCATAAAAACCACCATAACACACATGCACCTCTTGCTAAACTGTGATCTATAAGCTGCAGCACAGTGTATGTGTGTGTTTTTTCTCCAGGTAACATAACAGATGCAACTCCCTCTCAGAGTGTGAAAAATTTATATTCTGAAAACACAACAGGAATGATCCAAAAAATTGTTCACATATGAAGTTACTGGAAGCAACCTTTCTCAGTGAATTTTGTTTTTCCACACAATCTATTGGTAGGTAAAATTTTTAATCTGTGGCACAGAAGTATACATTTTGTATCTGTCATTGTTTCCTGTAGAATAAAACTGGACAAACAGCAGTTATCAAGTCCATAATGGTAGCAAACATTGAGTAATGCAAGGTAACTTATTGCAAGTGGATGATAAATCAGTGTGGAAATCAGTCTCTCAAATCAAAAGCAAGTGCCAATACCTTTCATAGTGAAAAACCAGATCTAAAATCACTTTTGAATGTTTATGCTAAAGTGGTCGCCTGAACTCTTATTATTGAACATACACACAAATTTATATTTATACATTACAATTTGAACAGCAAAATGTTATTCAGCTGTAGCTACAAATTCTACAGTTTATGTATAGATATTCAACTATTATGAGCCTAGCATCAAAAATCACTGCTCACTCACATATAAATATATATCACACTAAAATTTGCAACTGCACAAGCACATATAAAATTCATGCCAGCATGCTGAATAACACTGCTTAACAGAATTATCAAAGCTGACATTAAAGCACTGGTAAAGTATCATCACAACACATTTATAGCAAGATGGTTATGACAAGATTTCTCTCATACCATATAATACTTAGAAAAACAGAAAATATATTATAAAAATGCATTTAGTTTCCAGCTATTTAAAAACAACAACTGTTTCTAAGTTCTGAGCAATTTACCAACAAAAAGGGAGGCTAACTTTTTCAAGTTTTTAAACATATGACCTTGCTTGACAAAAAAATTCCATAAAGTATTTAAGACAGTATTCAGTGATTTTCAGTTTCTTGAAACAAAAGAAACTTCTATTTAATTAGCTTATTACAGGTCCAGAAACGTGTGACTGATATCCAAAGATTGCAAAAACTGTGTTAGTCAAAACCTAAAATCCCTCTGATCGATGGTAGGGAAAAGGGGGGAAGGTGTCCCATTGTTTCTTCAAAGCCAGGTTCCCATTCTTTTCATGCATTCATGGATCAAAGTGATAGTATGCATTATCATCCATCACATAAAAATGGTACAAATAAGGGGACACATGAACTGGGGTAAGTGAATAAGGTTCTGTGTGGACCAGGAACTAACCTCTGAAAACAGAGTTCTTTGTGCAACTATCTAAAGGCAAAATTAAAATACTATAGTACATAAATATCTCTCTCTCTCTCTCTCTCTCTCTCTCTCTCTCTCACACACACACACACACACACACACACACACACACACACACACACACACACACACACACACACTAGAGAACACATCTTTCAAATCTTCCAAGCCAATAATGAAAGCCTAGCATACCAAATACTTTCATTTCAAGAACAAATAGTCCAGTCTTATAGAAGTGCTGAATTACTTTTAATTTGGAAATGGGGGCAATTCAAAATGAGTTAAAATGTCCAAGACTAGTGCAAGATTTCACCAACAAAAAACAAACAAAAAAATTTGCCACAAGAACTAATTTCTCACCGTTTTTACATTATGTTTGTTATATTTTACGATAGCTTACTTTATGCTGATAACTAATATCTATAAATCCTAAAGGGAGGTTCAAATCGTGGTAGAGATGAAACACATCTCAAGCAAAGATGACTTAAAAGAACAGTAGAGACAAGGAAGAAGTGCTGAAACTATAGTCAGATACAACTAATACAAGTCATGCATCACAAGGCCCTGCATGTACCTACAAAACAGTGAGAATGTAGTGCCTGAGAAAAAACTATGACTAGCTGGCTGCTACCACTTACTACTCAACTCAGTGAAAGAAACTTCAGTCACAAAGTTATTTTAATCGAAATATTGTCTACATTGTCTGTTTATGACACTGACAATGTCTCAGCCAACTGCCACACACGCAATTTGGAAAACTTTCACTTAATATAATTTCACCTCATTTATTTCCTGAAGCCATTCCCAGAAATAAATATCACATGCATGAAAACTTCAGACTTGCTATCAAGAAGACCTACACTATCAAAACGAAAGAAATACCTGAATATCATTACAATAAGCAATGTTCAAGCTCTAATATTTGTCAATTCCTGGAAATAAATGCACGTTGTAACTCTTATGATGATGTCTTTCCTCGCAATACTTGGTTGACTTTCACAACTCCACTTTAACTAAACACTTCTGTCTCCAGCCATGCACACCCTATTACCTTAACCCATTTAGCCTGCATCATTCTGTCTAAAAGTTCTCCCTGTTTTTGCTGCCACAAGTATCTCCTCATATTATTATTTATATACATACATGTCACGCCAGTGTTTTGTCCATGTAGTTGCTACACAACAATGATTTTCTGAACTAGTTCTTCCTGCAAAAGGATAACTACAATCAATAATGATTCAGTCTGCAGTTTCTCCTCAATCATGTATACGTCCCTCACACAACCAGATTTAATGTGTTTTAATTTTTAATTCCAGCTTCAGCACAAGTGCAACAATTGCATTGAAATATCTTCCACAACCTTGTTTTTTACTTATCATCATCATCAATATTATTTGTAAATGAGACTTGCAAACTTAAATTTTTGGATTTTGTATTTGTAATGACTGATCCATATTCATTTGTGCAACAGAATTTCCCTTGCATAGTACAGCTTGCAATTTTTGCTCAGGATCTTGAGGAAGAAGACCGCCTAAATGTGAATCAATTCTCTCTAGCAGGAGGGAGGATCAGAATACAATAATTCTTTCACCAGCCTTCTAACTACTTAATAATTCTACATAATTTAATGACATGTATCAAACCACTACAACTATTTCCAGAAACTGTGTACAGCAAAGCTACATTCAATGACCTTCTGCAATAGCAGAGAGAGAGAGAGAGAGGTGGTGGTGGTGGGGGTGGGGGGGGGGGGGATAGGGGAAATTTAGGGCACAATGGCATATATATGCAAAAAACATAAAACACTGTTAGATATAAGAGTCACATGCTGATACCTGTATTTAGACTTCGCCTTGCATCTGAATGACTTATATCAGAAGATTCATAATCATGTTTACCGAACAATTAGTAACTGGGGAAATCCATAAATGGCAAAGAGATTATCTATTCTAATTGACTCGACTGCTAGCTGAAACTGTAAAGAGATACAGCTATTCAATATTTATGCCAAACTGGGACCCTGCCTTTGTGGGACTGCTCTTCCCATCAAGCCATTTGAGGATGCCTCATGGACTGACCATAAGTGAACTTGGCACACAACAATATAAAAGTTTAGCCTCTTTTTTTTAAAACCAAGTTTATACAACAGGAACATGAACCTTGTGACACAGAGTTCTGAGCTAATATTATTATGGTATAGTGTAAATGTGATGGTTAAACAGCATCACTGAGAGGAAATTTGTTAGAAACACAGATGGTTTACTAATGACCAGTAATATTTTGTTCCTGAACAACTTCTATACTGTGACACTGGACACTGCACATTACTTTTACTACACAATAGCTTTTTTCCCCTTTCAAAACAGAGGTTGTAGCTGCTTCTTCCAACAATGTAACACGAAAATTGTTATACTGTCATGTTTCAAAGTCAGAAACTCCATACAAAAAATATCTTGCAGAGAGCAGAATCTATTTCCAAGCAAGAATGTAGGTTACCTTTTTTTAATCTTCATCTGACAAAGACTCATTGTTAATTATTTTTGGTGTGTTTGCCAAATCATTCATGGATTCTAATATTTACACCAATGTTAATATGACTAATTATTATAGAAAGGTCAAACCTTAACAGTCTAAGGTAATCATTCTAGCATCTTAGAAAATTTGTATGTTGACTGCCTGCATACAGCACCAAGACTTTCAGTTACCTGGAAGTCCAATGACTTACAAGAAAGTGAAGTAATGGATGGACTATGGAAAAAAGGGCAAAGAAAATGTAACCAACTAACAAACACCTCAAAATGTATAAGTGATTTGCTGTGATTGTTTTGGGGAAACAAACCACACTGACAATCTGCTGCAGACACTATGCTTCACTGCAGTAAAATTTCCATTGAGACTACTTATAGTTTTGCTTTGAAGTGTTCTACGAAACATGAATCTGAAGATCACATACTACTCAGTTCTTAACTGACATTTACATCCCAAAGAAACACTATATTATAATGTTAAATTTACCTAATTAACACACTGAGTTATGACACATATTTAATCTTAAAACTTATAACTACTTGAGATGGTAGATGGCAGTGCTCACCTGAAGAACAGAATAATGGATGTGGCCCGCCACATTCAGTACCCAGTCTTAACGTTTGACTGCACTTCTGAATTCACAAAAAGATTAAGGTCTACAAGTAAATGAATGTATAAAACCACCAAACACAACAATCACTGAATGCACCAGTTTGGCTGATATGTTCAGGCTTTTAAAATAAAGAGATTGTATGTCAATAGTTATTGTACACGATACTCATACCATAGATACAACTTATTTCATATAATGACAATTACTACTTCTGATTCAGTATTTTTAAAATTCTGCACCCCTCTTAGATTCTACTGTAAATCATAAAATCCCACATTGGCCATAGTAAGTGTGATTTGGCAAATTTCACTAGCTCAACAAGTAGAATATACAGAGAATAAATAAATACTGTGCAAAGATTTTCAATTTAGCATGAAACCAGTTAACAGATGAAGAAGACCGCATGTAAGTAGATGGACAATTACTTTTTAAAACAATATGACACAAAAAGGTTTGGCTCCATTTGTCACAACCACACAGCTTTCTGTAATCAAATATTATTCGGGAACCATTCGGCTTCACAACACAAACAGTAAATTCCTTTACTTCAGTCAACAATCATTCTATATAAATACATTTAAAATAGTCACAAGAGAAGACTGTGATATGCAAACATCATATATTTCTTAAAATTAATATTCAGGGGCAGAATATGATATTCCATACAGAAACTGGTAAATCCAATAAATGTTACGAAACTTCCTACAGTCACTTTTAGATGAGTCAAGTTCTTGAACAACATTATTGTCATCAGACTCCAGCTTTTTCTTCACAATAAAATTTTAAAAAAAGAAAACCAAAAAAGAACCATTTCAAGATCCGAAATACACTGTATGGAACACATTTCCAGAAAGACAAATAAGATACGATAAAATTTTAGCTACAGAAAAATAAATATATGAAAAATATACAAGCCTGGAGACCAAGTTAAAAAAAAAAGATTGTGAATATGGAAAATTTTAAAAATGGATAACATTAACAGAGTGCTGACAGTTAATGTACAACTTGCTGGAATTCCATAGTTAACGCTAATGCTCCAAAATGTCACACATTTCTGGCCAAAATTAAATAAAAGTAACACATCTGAGTACTCATAACAACAAAAGCACCCCACGTTTAGTTCTTACTGTAACTTAATCATTGATATCATTATCTTGATCACCAACAAGATACAGAAATTCAAATGCAATAGCAAGAAGACTGATGCCCAGTAGATCACCTAATGCTGTCAAATAAGGAATGGCAGAATTGTCTGGGTCAATTTTTCGTTTCCACATCCAGTGAATCATGATGTGTGCAATATATAACAATACTGCAACCTGAAAGAAAATTACATGAACAACTTTATAAATTCAATCAATTATATGGTACAGTTTACATATTGATAATTTTAACACAGTTTGGAGCCACAGTCAATTGGTAATTTCTAAATGAAAGTTATGCTGTTTGACTATGTAGATTGTTTATTCTAGTGTACAATCATGATTTCAGCCTCTGGTCATTATTAAGTACCACAGTGTTGGACATGATCAGATTTCTATTAAAAAAGTCATCGTCGAAAAATATTAAATTTGGTTATATAACGCGCATGTAACAACATAAAAAAGAGTGCATATTCACAAAGTGTCTGGCAGAAATAAAACAATCGTGTAACATACCCTGAATAACAATGCCATAAGTTCACCAAAAAACGGTGTAACAACTATTTTTGGTGACCAATTTATGGCACACTTATTCATTGTGTCACAATTTGTTTTATTACTGCCACATGCATCATGAATATGTTAACATTTTTCGACTGTAAGACATGCATTATATAATCAAGTTTAATATACTTCAACAGCGAATTCATTTATGGAAGTCTGATGATGCTCAAAATTGTGGTACTTTTAAATAGTCAAAGGCCAAATGAATGATTATACAGTAGAACAAACAATACAGTCAAATGGCAGAACTTTCATTTGAAAAGTTTACATATTGATTTCTTGGTTCACTTAAAAAAATGTTCCAATAAAATCAACAGTTACTAACAGTATCAGAATGTGCTTTTACTGTGGATTCAAATAGCAGTTTGTATTTTCTCTAAGGCATAACTTCACAAGTGGCACTCACACTTTAAGCATACAAAGTTGTAAAATTCCATTCTTCTACTTAAAGCATAAGATGTGTGACAAAGTGGGTGTTTCTCAAGTGTCAAAGTTGCCTGGGCTAAATGTTTGGCACTTGTATTCTTTTAGATATGAGAAAAGTTAGAAAAGTTTGTTTCTCAACAATGATGTCTACAAGGTTCTACAACAAGATGAGTGAGTGGCGGACGCAAGCTGGTCGTAGTGTAGTGCCATAATTGACACTAATATCCCAAAACTGTAATTTTAAGTTCACAACAATAGACTTGCTTTCAAACATCAAATGAAAATCTGGGCAAGATAACAATGCAATACCATCATTATTTCTAACTCCAGCCTATTTCTATAATCATAAGAATGCAATACAATTGCAAGTAGAATTACAAACAGCAACATGACACAGATAACATCAACCCAAACTGGCTTCAATTAATTTTTTGAAAGTGACCTCTATTGGCACAGGCCCCAGAAACCATGGAACACAGTGAATGGTGAGAGGGAGGGGGGAAGAGGGAGTGAGGGGGAGGGGGGGGGTAAAGAGAGGGGGAGGGGGGAAAGAGAGGGGGAGGGGGGAAAGAGAGGGGGAGGGGGGAAAGAGAGAGGGAGGGGGGAAAGAGAGAGGGAGGGGGGGAAAGAGAGAGGGAGGGGGGGAAAGAGAGAGGGAGGGGGGGAAAGAGAGAGGGAGGGGGGGAAAGAGAGAGGGAGGGGGGGAAAGAGAGAGGGAGGGGGGGAAAGAGAGAGGGAGGGGGGGAAAGAGAGAGGGAGGGGGGGAAAGAGAGAGGGAGGGGGGGAAAGAGAGAGGGAGGGGGGGAAAGAGAGAGGGAGGGGGGGAAAGAGAGAGGGAGGGGGGGAAAGAGAGAGGGAGGGGGGGAAAGAGAGAGGGAGGGGGGAAAGAGAGAGGGAGGGGGGGAAAGAGAGAGGGAGGGGGGAAAGAGAGAGGGAGGGGGGGAAAGAGAGAGGGAGGGGGGGAAAGAGAGAGGGAGGGGGGAAAGAGAGAGGGAGGGGGGGAAAGAGAGAGGGAGGGGGGGAAGAGAGAGGGAGGGGGGGGGGAAGAGAGAGGGAGGGGGGGAAGAGAGAGGGAGGGGGGGAAGAGAGAGGGAGGGGGGGAAGAGAGAGGGAGGGGGGGAAGAGAGAGGGAGGGGGGGAAGAGAGAGGGAGGGGGGGAAGAGAGAGGGAGGGGGGGAAGAGAGAGGGAGGGGGGGAAGAGAGAGGGAGGGGGGGAAGAGAGAGGGAGGGGGGGAAGAGAGAGGGAGGGGGGGAAGAGAGAGGGAGGGGGGGAAGAGAGAGGGAGGGGGGGAAGAGAGAGGGAGGGGGGGAAGAGAGAGGGAGGGGGGGAAGAGAGAGGGAGGGGGGGAAGAGAGAGGGAGGGGGGGAAGAGAGAGGGAGGGGGGGAAGAGAGAGGGAGGGGGGGAAGAGAGAGGGAGGGGGGGAAGAGAGAGGGAGGGGGGGAAGAGAGAGGGAGGGGGGGAAGAGAGAGGGAGGGGGGGAAGAGAGAGGGAGGGGGGGAAGAGAGAGGGAGGGGGGGAAGAGAGAGGGAGGGGGGGGAAGAGAGAGGGAGGGGGGGAAGAGAGAGGGAGGGGGGGGAAGAGAGAGGGAGGGGGGGGAAGAGAGAGGGAGGGGGGGGAAGAGAGAGGGAGGGGGGGAAGAGAGAGGGAGGGGGGGAAGAGAGAGGGAGGGGGGGAAGAGAGAGGGAGGGGGGGAAGAGAGAGGGAGGGGGGGAAGAGAGAGGGAGGGGGGGAAGAGAGAGGGAGGGGGGGAAGAGAGAGGGAGGGGGGGAAGAGAGAGGGAGGGGGGGAAGAGAGAGGGAGGGGGGGAAGAGAGAGGGAGGGGGGGAAGAGAGAGGGAGGGGGGAAGAGAGAGGGAGGGGGGGAAGAGAGAGGGAGGGGGGGAAGAGAGAGGGAGGGGGGGAAGAGAGAGGGAGGGGGGAAGAGAGAGGGAGGGGGGGAAGAGAGAGGGAGGGGGGGAAGAGAGAGGGAGGGGGGGAAGAGAGAGGGAGGGGGGGAAGAGAGAGGGAGGGGGGGAAGAGAGAGGGAGGGGGGAAGAGAGAGGGAGGGGGGAAGAGAGAGGGAGGGTGCACAAACCATTGTAATATTCTTGCTGAATACTGTTAATGAGGGCAGGAATTAATTACTCCACTTGAAACTGTTCTTGAATGCATAAGGATCCTTGTTCTGCTGTAGACTGAGGGTACTGGATAATATTGTCAAAAATACTGTAAGTAGTTCAGCAGTGTGGGCAACTGTTCAAAATCTGGAGTGTGTTCTTTTTGAGGTGTGGCGACAAGTCTTTCAGGAACTTCTCAATCATATCACTACGCCCATGCCTGAAAAGGTATGATGCAGTGTAGTCATTTTGACCACACATTTCATTGTTAGGTAGTAATAATTCTTGCTCCATCTCATTCTGATCTGTTTCTCTAATACCATAAATGCAGTTTAATGCCTTGACTGTGTCTGTTGTGTGCAGATGCAGGAGGAGTTGGCCGAAGTCCAAACACAGCTGGAAGCTTTGTTGGCCACAGTCAACAAGCTCCAGAGTGCCACCTTGAGGTGCGGTGGGGATGGGGTGCCTGGGGCAGGCTCTGCTGTACTAGATGTGCAGGGGGATGTCACAGCTCTCCGTCACTGAGCCGACCTCAGGTGCGACTGATCCGGCTGGCCCACTCTCACCTCAGTGTGGGTGGCAGACTGCGTCGAGGTCTCGAGCCTCAAAACGATGGCTGCATGGGGTAAGCAGGCTCCTGCCAAATCCCATGCACTTTGCTAATAGATTTAGTGGGCTATCTGATGCTTGGGGGGGGGGGGGGGGGAGTAGGCTGAGACGGATCAGACTGCACCTTCTGCCAGGATAGTGGCTGCTCCTTCAGCAAGGTCCGGACAGGCACATGGGGGGTAGCGGTTTGTTAGTTGCTGGGAGCTCAAATGTTAAGCGGATCATGCAGCCCCTCAGGAACATAGTGGCTAGGGCGGGGAAGAAGTCCAATGTTCACTCGGTGTGCTTGCGGGGGGGGGGGGGGGGGGCCTTGTCCAGGATGTGGTAGAGACTCTTCCGGCAGCTATCGAGCATGCGGTGTGCAGCCAGCTGCAGACTGTTGCGCATGTTGACACCAACGATGCCTGTGTGTCGGGGTTCCGAGGAAATCCTTGGGTCCTTCCTACAGATGGCTAAATTGATGAAGGTGGCCTCCACCTCTCAAGGAGTGGAAGCCAAACTGACAATCTGCACCATTATACCCAGGGTGGACCAGGGTCCTCTGGTTTGGAGTCGAGTGGAGAATCTAAACCAGAGGCTATGTCAACTGTGAAGAAAATGGTTGTAGATTCCTCGACCTACGCTATGGAGTGGAAGGTTGTAGGACACCCCTTGGTAGATCAGGGGTGCATTACACACAAGAAGCAGCTAGATGGGTAGCACAGTACTTGTGGCACGCACTTTTTTTTTTTTAGATTAAGTTCCTCCCCATGAGAAACAAACTGCTGGCCCGAAAAATTACCAGTTCATGACACTGATGTTATTCTAGGAGCGCTCTCAACATACAACCTTGAACAGTTGGTTACAATACCAACTTGAGATGTGAACATATTGGATATCTTGGCGACAAACAGACCTGATCTTTTTGAGGAAGTTAATCTAGAATAATATATTTGCGACCATAATGTCGTTGTGGCTTCTATGTCGGTGGAAAAGGAGTTTTCTTGTTTGAGAAAGCAAATAAAAGTGTCATTAATGAATATCTTCATAGTCAGCTCCAAGCATTCACTGCGGTACACATAGATATTGAGCATCTTTGGTTGGAATTTAAAGGTATTGTCCACCATGTGCTAGAGAAGTATGTGAATAGCAAAAGTATAGGGGAGGGAAAGGATTCACCTTGGTACACCAAACATATCAGGAAGTTGCTGAGAAAGAAGAGAATTTTGCACAGTGAGAATTTTGCACAGTCATTTTAAACATAAGTCACTGTCCCGCTGACAAACAGAAATTATGCGAAATGAAAGCAGCTTTCAGAAGGACAATGAGAGACTCTTAATGAATTTGAAAACAATATTTTACCTGCAGATTCTAAAAGTAATCCCAAAAAATTTTGGTTTGAACGTAAAAATCTATGAACGCTACAAATAATTCAATACCTTCTCTTACTGACAGTACGGGTAATGTAACTGATGATGATAAACAGAAGGCAGAAATTCTAAACCTAGCTTTCAAAAACTCTTTTACAATAGAGGACTGCAGCACCATTCCCCCTTTCAATTATTGAACAAACGAAAGAATGGCTGACAGTGTTTAGTGCATCTGGGATTGTAAAACAGTTAAGATCCTTAGATGCCAGAAAGGCATCTGGTCCAGACGGTATCCCCGTCAGATTTTATGTTGACTATGCTGCAAATATAGCACCATTCTTATCAGTCATCTATCAGAGATCATTGGAACGGTGGAAAGTTCCATGGGACTGGAAGAACGCCCAGATCATAGCAATCTATGAAAAGAGTAGAAAATCAGATGCACATAATTACCAGCCAATTTCACTGACATCGATTTGTTGTAGAATCATGGAACATATTTTGTGTTCAGACATAATGACCTTTCTAGGCTCTGAGAAGCTCATCTGCAGAAACCAGCATGGTTTTAGGAAACAGCAGTCAAGCGAGACACAGCTGGCCCTCTTTGTGCATGATATACAACAGGCTCTAGATACCGACTCCCAGGTTTATGCCATATTTCTCAACTTTCGAAAGATGTTAGACTCAGTTCCACACTGTCGCTTGCTACAAAAGGTGTGCATTTCCGGTCTATGCAATGACATATTCAGTTGGATAGAAAGTTTTCTAACAAACAGGGAGCAGTATGTCATCCTGAACGGGTTAACTTCAACAGAAACTAGATTAACTTCAGGTGTGCCCCAGGGCAGCATAATAAGTCCTCTGCTTTTTACAATTTACATTAACGATCTGCTTCATGGTTTTGACAGCAGCCTTAGACTGTTTGTCGATGATGCTGTAGTCTACAGGAAAGTAGTATCACACGAATGTTGTGAACAAATCAATAAGGATTTGCAGAAAATAAATGTGTGGTGTAATGACTGGCAGTTATCTCTCAATATTAGTAAGTGTAATGTATTGCGCATAACAAGGCGAAAATCCCCATTACTGTATGAGTACAAAATAAATCATCAGCCTTTGGAAGCGGTAACATCAGTCAGTATCTGGGTGTGACTATTCGAAATGATCTCAAATGGAATGATCAGATTACACAAGTAACAGGTAAGGCGAACTCTAGATTGCGGTTTATTGGTAGAATCATGAAGCGATGCAGTCCTTCAACAAAGAAATAGCTTACAATATGTTAGTTCGTACAGTCTTAGAGATAGACGACGCGCTAAACCGAAGGGGCTTCTCACTAAATTTCGAACTCCAATCTTCGCCAAGGATGTAGTACATATATTATTACCACCAACTTTCAAATCACATAATGATCATCACTCAAAGATAAGGGAAATAAGAGCTGAGTACTGAGGCAATCAGACAGTCATTTTTCCCTCGTGCGATCTGCAAGTAGAACAGAGAGAGGTGGGGGGGGGGGGGGGGGGGGAATATGACTTTGGCACGAATTCTGCCCTCCGCCACACACCGCTTGGTGGCTAGCACAGCATATATGTAGATGTAGACTTAACAACTATCAGGCACTATACTATACTGCGTGTAAAATAATATTTCATGTGTGGGACCAAAGTGAATCATAGGCTCATATCGACATAATGTGTCTTAACATCTTTGAAGTTGTGAACAATGGAAAAGGCAAAATAAATGGAAAGATTTTTGTTCAGGTTTCGTCAAAGAATACTGTAGGGATAAGAACAGATACTCTGTCACTGCCACATTACTTTCACGTGCATTATTCTTGGCTGTGGACTTTTGCCACCCTTGGAAATTCCTTCATTACTGACATCCATCACCATTCCCTGCCATGCTGTGACACTGTGCAATAACCTTAACTATATGAGAAGACATTACAGGAACACATTTTGAACTGTCGTAACTGGAATGTAATATCAGTGGACTTTCATGGTGACGCCATGTCTGTAAGTGGACACACAACGCACTTAACAATGATGATAGTGTGAACTGAAGCATGACAGAGAGAAAATCTACAAAGTACTACTTTGCATTGAAATTAGTAAAAAAAACTGAAGCCTGAATAGTAATCTAACTTAACAAAAAAAAACCTCACAATTATATGACAAATTCTTATGCTGAAGTTATAATTCATTGTATTTACAATCATTCAATGAGGAACACCTGGAGTCCAAGTACCCACTGACAAATCTGAATTTTTCTCAAGTTCCACAAAGGAACAGCTCTCATGCAACAAACACTAATATAATCCAATGCAAACCCTTCACCTTTCCTTACATGGTCACACCCACTTCTTTCTGAAGCATAATCTCCAAGCGATTTGTGACAAAATGACTCCATTATGTTTCTTTCTTTTAATGAACGGTTCAGTTCTCCCCACAGTCTTTCGGAATTTTGCAAATCTTTCAGAATTCTGAGACTTCCAAATTTCTCAGTAAATTCAAATTACCTGAGAATTCCCAATTTTCCATGACAGGTCACTACCCTGCATAAACACAGGTCAAGATCTGTGACCACTTGTTACATTATACTGTCTTTGTCAAATGTTCTAACGCCATCAAAATGGTTATTGGGCATTTAAATCACTCAGAAGGAGTAAAGGCACAGGCAACTAATGGATCAAGTTAACTCTCTGTTGATGTGTCATCTCCCTTTTAGGAGGGAGATAGACATCAAGAGAGTAAAGTCAATAACAGTCCATACGCATACACCAACAGCCTTTAATGTTGTATTGAGTGGTATCTGAGCAGAAAACATGTCGACAAGTATCAATGCACAGAAACAATCTGATGCTCTTTCTAGACCAACTCAATTTTTGTAATATTCACAGTGGCTATATAGGGTATGAGTATTAATGAACTGACTTACGAAATTTCCACTTTTACAAACTATTTTCATAGGTCCCATTGCAACTCTCATAAGAACAATATTATTTAAATTTGCTTGTAACAAATACCTGCTTTTGATGAAAGTCCTAACATGGAGTTGGTGGCTTCCTTTTCACTTACACAAACTTTGTGCCAATAAGTGTCTCTCTGTAAATGACAATCAATACTTACATATGTCTTAGGTCACCCCCCTCCCTCTCCTCCCCTCCAAGCAACTTTCAACACACTTAGAGCAAATGAAATAAAATTGAGTTCACTGATTAATCAGTATTATTGAGTCAAACCCATTCTACATCAAAGTCAGGGGAGCTGATATCATATTAGATTGAACTTCCCAAACACGTCAAATAATTCTATTGTGCTGTGACTTTCCAAGCTTTTGTGACAGATCTGTTGCAAATGCTCTTCTTAGGTTTGCTGTTTGATAAGATTATGCAAGCCCCACAATATTTCATCGAGGGGCAGTGGGGGGGGGGGGGGGGGGGATTTTTCAATGTCTTCAACTGGTGGTGGTTGCTGTCATCACTGCTGCAAGACACAGCTAGAGATAATTCGGTGTCACTGTAGAAATTTATTGGGTTAGTAGGAGGAACTACACATGTGCAGAGAGGCTCCAACTGTTAACACCAATTGGTGCATGCGTAACACCTGCTCCTGGACCAATCAATTTCAATGCTGCCACATATCACCAGTTGTGCCTTGCAGCAGTGACAAAAGCAACCATCACTGCCTGAAGACAGTGAACAGTTATTTTAATAAAATATTGTGGGACTTGCACAATGTTATCTGGTGGCAGTTCTGACAAGTGTACTTAACCCTGTTGTGTTGTACAGACGTGTGTCAATTTGCATGCAAAGAGTGTCTCTTAGTATAGCCTGTAAAAGAAGAAAAGTAATGGTTCAGTAGAAGCTGATGGTTATCCATGGTGTCTAAGACAACAGTAGCATTAAACTTAACAACATTGGTAAGAAATTTACAATTTGGTACAATCTTCTTCGTAGGAAACAATGAAAAATAAAGAAGCCCTCCTGAACACTGAAGCACAAGTTTTTGTTACAGCTTGTAAAGGATGAACATATACACATTAACTTGAAGACATAGAAATGATGTCTTTTAAAATAGTTTCAAGGAATGAGAGCAGGTAACATTCCAATAATCAGATATGTACTGCACAGAAAAGTTCAGGAAACAACTAAAGATCAGTCTCTAAGATTTCAATGCATCAAATGGCAAACTGGATTGTTTATAAAAATGTTATAATCTCTTCTACCAATATTCAAGTGACGACAAGTTGTTGAGATGGAAAGTGTCTACTATTAAAGATGTCAGGTGATGGGAATAAAGAGAAATACTTTGCCACAATTGATTCACGATTATAAGCCAAGCAACACACACACACACACACACACACACACACACACACACACACACACAGACAGACAGACAGACAGACAGACAGACAGAGAGAGAGAGAGAGAGAGAGAGAGAGAGAGAGAGAGAGAGAGACTTCAGGCACTGCTGTCCATCAATAGTGGTGGGAGGGGAAAGTAGTCACTATTAATAAATGGGAGATTTAAAATTCCTTGTTGTTTTATGACTGCAGACACACTGCCGTGCACTTTTGACTTCAGTAGTAATGTACAAATGGTGGCAGGAATTTCCCTGAAGTTTCTAAGGTCTTTAGATGTGAAAAATTGATGCAACAAGAAGAAAGAAAGTTGTTATTGTCAATAGATGTCATGTGTATCTGAGGATAACATCATTTATTCCAAACACTGATGATGTTTTTCTCGAGACAAAATACAGAGTAGTAGTTGTACAGAAATCTTCATTCGTTCCTCAAAAGAAATAATGAAACAATATTTGACAGCCTACACATGTTTGTTGCTATCTGAAATCTTTTATGCAAAAGGCTCCAATGAACTGTTTTCTAGAAGCTAGTTAATATACAGCATCAGTAACCACTGAAAAAGATGTGTCTTTAGACAAAGATAGAAGGCTATTGGGGATCTTCAGGACTATTTCTTGTGATAATGTTATCTGAATTCCACATCCCAGGTGGAAGTACCTAAACTACATGATGCTATAGAGAATGAACAAACTAAGTAAGTCATCGTGAAGACAATGAAGAAGAAGAAGTCACTCCTGGCACCAAGTTTTGCTGCACCTGTGCAGGGACTTTACACTGGAAAGAAATATTTCTCTTCTTCTGGAATAGACAATTCAGTTCTAAGCAGCTGGAGCAACAACTCCTGTCAGGATGCTATGCTGGGAGTACTGGGTGATGAAGGGACTACATCCACATATGCCCCTGATCTTCCAACAACTTCCATGAATCAGCTAGAAACTAGCACACCCACTCATTACCCAATAACATTGTGGATTGGAGGAACTTAACCATCTTTTTCATCGCGACTTCAGCTACTCTACACCATGCCGGAAACCAGGAACACCCTAGCCACAATACTTCCCACTCCTTCCGAAGCAGTATTTTGTTGTCCACCAGATCAAGAGGGGGGGGGATTGGCAGTCCATCGCTATGCCACACTACAAACCAATTGCCACATGGGTCTTACCCCTGCAGAAGACTCATGTACAAGAAATGTCCTGTGTATCCACACAGCATCTCCCCTCCCCTCCTCTCCTCTCCCCCATCACAGGCAGGGCCATGTGAGGAAACATTCATATAATATCGTGTGCCATCTCTACCAGAATTTCTACAGAGAATTTTATGTGGGTATGATAATCAAACAGCTGCCCACAGCAATGGCCACCACTAAACTCTGGCCACCTGCACAATTGGCCAGTCAACAAAAGAACACACTGTTGAGAACATGCTCTATTTCAATACCTGCTTCACAACCCATAACATCCCCCTCTCTCCCTGCTCAATTATGTAGATAAAGGTTTGTCGTTGCAACACACCCTTTGACCCTGTAATACTTGTGGCCTCAGCACCTGCTAGCCCCTGCTCGATGACTAAGCTCATTTATCTCGCATTCATACCCTCACGTCTGCAGCCGCCCTCTTCCTTTGTCCTATTTTGACATCTCAATCTAATTCTCCACATCAGCTACCCTTGCCCAGACAAAACAAGTTCATCTCACCAGCATGACATAATATCTCACCCTCCCAGCTACCAGTCACCTATCCCCAACCCTCTAAACAAATACCAGCCTATTTCTCCCCTAGTCCACTCCACGTGAAACAACCTCACATTAATATCCAACTCCAGTGCTGGCACAATGCATTCAGGTGGATCAATAAAGCCATTCCATTATGCATATTTATTATTTACTTTCAACTGCCGTATTTATTTACATTCAAAAGATGTATTTCAAAATCATATTTTTGCATTAGTCTCATTATCTTCAGAAGTTCTATCCTTTTTAAAACGTTACCCTGTAGTCTGCGCACTGTGGTGTAAGTAAAAATCCATCAAATAGTCAGTACAGTTGGTCATGGCAATACTGCAGCATTTCAGTAGTTCCTGTTAGGTTAGCACAGTTCACAAGCTAGATTCAGTCTAACACACTGTGCAGTACATGGGTCAATAAGTTGCAGTTTTGGAGTTTAATAAGTTTTCAGTTCATCAAAATTCAACAGCCCTGTTCTCAAATCTGAAATACTCCAAAAATGGAAAATACAAATTATACAAATGAAAACTGTGAGCAAAGAAATTTGTTCTTAATCAATGGTCCACAGTTCTTTGTACTATAAGTATCAACCAATAAGCCACAAATAAAATATGACTACCAATCTGGAAGTCACTATCAATGACATCTGACAGGGAAAGGTGAACCATCGCACATAGGTAAAAATGTTTTCTTCAATGAAAGAACCCAGCCACTGCCAAATATTGAAGAACAGAAGGGAACTGGTTCCAAAAACATGTTTAGGTCAGAACACTACAAACCAGTGTTAATGAAAAAAAGATGGAAAGAAATAATATGAAAAGGAGACAAAGCATTTAAAATCTAATGCTACAGGTTACAGCTGATGGAAGAAGCCACCGAAAAATATTGACAACCAAAGGACTTGTGCTTGTGGGATGACCCACAATATTAACTGACATGGTTGCATCAAACCTGCTGTGGTGCAGACCCAGAACTCCTAAGCACCATCTGATGTTGTTAACAATGCTGTTAACTATCACGTACTTGGCGACTGGGGAACCACCTTAGCATATCTGAAAATTGATATGGTGTAAAATTTGATACAAACTGTTGGACCAGGTTTGAACTGACCCTTACTCATCTGCTTACTGTGTGGGTTTAACTATGAGTAAATGTACCATTATAACAAATACTACTTCAGCAGTTAGGAAAAAGTTTTGAGAACAGAAATTTTCATTCATAATTTCTATGCCACATTCTTATGTCTTCTTTCAGTTAAGAGCCCATAAGGGGCACAAAAAATTGAAAACAATGTACTGGTAAATGTATTGTGCTAATAATTAATCGAAACAACTTCTTAGCATGGTGAGGGAAAAGTAAATCACTTGAGAATATCTTTTTAAAGAACATTGCAAACATAGTTACATAAATTATATGAATATATCTTGATTACCTGAACAAAAGCTGCACAGAGGTACACAAAAACAAACAGTGGTGTAAGGGAAGTATGACCACCTTTCATATAATTAATGGTGTAAATAAAAATTAGATGGCCAGGAACTACCATCAACATAAGGACTCTCGTAGTTCGAGCATGGGGACCTGCAACATAAAATATTAATCTACAATGTATCAAAACTAAACTCCAACAAAAATAAAAACTATATGTACAAGAGGCATATTCAGAGTACTTCACAGAGTAAATGTCAGACATGCATGGAGGCAAAGAGCAGCGAAACACAAGAATGAAAATTTTAACAAAAGAAAAAAAAAAATAAAAAACCAAGAAAAACAAATACATGAGGATGTGCCTAGTTCAAAATTTACTACATGGAGGAGAAGGATAGGGAGGAGTGGGGTGAGGGCAAGGGGTGTGGGCAAGGGGTGTGGGCAAGGGGTGTGGGCAAGGGGTGTGGGCAAGGGGTGTGGGCAAGGGGTGTGGGCAAGGGGTGTGGGGGTGGGGTGTGGGGGTGGGGTGTGGGCAAGGGGTGTGGGGGTGGGGTGTGGGGGTGGTGAGGGCAAGGGGTGTGGGGGTGGTGAGGGCAAGGGGTGTGGGGGTGGTGAGGGCAAGGGGTGTGGGGGTGGTGAGGGCAAGGGGTGTGGGGGTGGTGAGGGCAAGGGGTGTGGGGGGGGTGAGGGCAAGGGGTGTGGGGGGGGTGAGGGCAAGGGGTGTGGGGGGGGTGAGGGCAAGGGGTGTGGGGGGGGTGAGGGCAAGGGGTGTGGGGGGGGTGAGGGCAAGGGGTGTGGGGGGGGGTGAGGGCAAGGGGTGTGGGGGGGGTGAGGGCAAGGGGTGTGGGGGGGGGGTGAGGGCAAGGGGTGTGGGGGGTGAGGGCAAGGGGTGTGGGGGGTGAGGGCAAGGGGTGTGGGGGGGTGAGGGCAAGGGGTGTGGGGGGTGAGGGCAAGGGGTGTGGGGGGTGAGGGCAAGTGAATAGTAACCTGTTTATTGTACCGTGCAGACTATTGTTTACTTACTCCAAGTTTCTTTTTTGTGCACATTTTTAGTGCATTAGCTTTGTGTTAGCCAACTTTAGAAGCAGTGTAAACTAGAAGTAGCATGGCAGCAGAACTTACAATGCACAAAATGACTCCTTGGGTTAGTGTTACATTATGTATGATGTAGATGAAACTGATTAAAGATGGATAGGGTTTGTGCCTGTTGTATACAGATGAAGTGGGAATTTGTCACTGTCCGTAAACAGATGGAATGTGTGTTTGCCACAGTTCACATGCTTCAGGCTGCCACCCTTAGTTGCAGTGCTGTTGGGGCATCTGAGATGAATGCTTTGACACCTATGGAGGCTACATCACCACCTGGGCTCCCTGATGCTGCTGCACCTTCCGATTTGCTCGTCCCAACCAGTCATGACTTCCCTGATGGTTATTGGCAAACAACGGTGGGGTCGTGAATCAATGGATGGAAAGAGAAAGAGGGTACAAGCTGCACCGATGTTCCCTTATGCCTAAGAAACACATTTGAAGTATTGCCCACTGCTGACAGTATGCCTGAGCCAGCATGGGATGCATCACCTGTTGGGACTGTGGCCAATCTTCCTGGGAGATCCTAATTAGCCAATAAGATGACATTGCTTGTCATTGGCAGCTTCAATGTTAGATGGATGACTGAGCCACTGAAGGAAACAGTGGGCAGGTCAGGAAAGAAAGCTAGTGTCCACTTTGTTTTCATGCAGTGGGAGTCTCATCTGAGATGTGAAGGTGGCCTTGCTGGCTGTGACTGAGTGCACACGGCTGCAAATCTTAGCTCATATTGGCATGAATAATGCCTACCACTTGGGTTCAGAGGCCATTCTCTATTCCCTACTGGCAAGAGGCTGATTTGGTGAAGATAGCTAGCCTCACTTGTGGGGTAGGTGAAGAGTAACATTTTGTAGCATCAATCACAGAACCAATAGCAGTCCTCTGATTTGGGGCAAACTGGAAAGCTTAAACCTGAGGATCAGACAATTGTGTGATGATCTTGGTTTCAGATTTCTCAACCTCTTCTATCAGGTAGGGAATTGTAGGACTATTTATTAATAGATCAGGCATGAATACATGCAGAATGTGGGTACTAAGCTACTGTAGTACACATGGGATGCACATGAGGGTTTTCAGGATAGATAAATTCCTCCGCAGGCCCAAAAAGATGTATTCCAATTCCAGACAAGGTAGCATTCATCATAAAAGATCGGAGAAATAAAATGTTAATGCAGTAATAGTAAACTATAGAAGCATCTACAGAAACGTCCCAGAACTAGCCTGACTTATAAACAGTAACAATGAACACACAGTACTAGGCACAGAAAGCTGGCTCAAACCAGATGTTAACAGGAACGAAATTCTGTTATGTGTATTGCATAGGTTGGTTGAACACTGGTGGTGGAGGCATGCTTATATAATTAAAATTATGATAATATCTAGTGAGATTAGCACAGATTCTGAAATAATTTGGATTAAGCCTGGGAGACTGACATGATTAGAGTGGGTGATAGGGAATTGGGTGAAATTGTTCTAAGTGCCACATCCAAAAATTACCTTGCACCATTAATCACAGAACTGACTCTTGAAACAAGCATCTTAGACCTGCCGATAACAAACAGATCCTAACATTTTGACAGTCAGCTTACAACAGAGAATCTTTGATCAAAAAAATACTACACCATCACTGAATATGGCCATAAATAGTAACACAAAGAAAGCCAGGAAAATCTCTGTTTAGCAAGAGCAACAAGAAACAGATTTCAGATTACCCGACAGGTCAACATGAAAATTTCACCCCAAGCATTGACAATATCAAGCATCAATGGACAAAGTTCAGGAGCACTGTACAATATACTTTAGACAGGTATGTGCTGTGTAAAGTTATGAGAGATGGATAGGACCCAGGGTAGTTTGAGAATCATGTCAGAAAGCTGCTACAGATACAAAGTGAGCTTCACTGCAAATTCAGAAGTAAAAGCCTCACACACAAACAAAAACCAAAGAAGGTAGATGACAGAAATGGCCAACATATTAAAGGTCTGTTTTCAAAATAATTTTACGGAAGAAGATTGCAAAATAGTTCCTCCTATAATCGTTGCACAAACAACAAAATGACACATCAAAATAAGTGACCATGGGATAGAAAGGCACTGTATATCGTTCAACAGAGGAAAGGCCAAATGTGTTAAGCCCACCTATCTAGGAGTACGTGTATGGAGTGATATGAAGTGAAATGACCACATAAAACTAATAGTGGTAATGCAGATGCCAGATGGATATATGTAGTCTACCAACAATGGAGGTAGCTCACAAAACATTTGTTTGACCAATTCTTTCAGTCTGGGACCCCTACTGTATAGGATTGATAGAGGAAATAGACAAGATCCAAAGAAGAGCAGCATGACTGGTTACAGGTCCATTTAGTACATGAGAAAGAATCACAGAGATGATCAGTCAACCACAGTTGCAACTCAACAAGAGAGGCATTTTGCATCATGGCGCTGTTTACTGTTAAAGTTCTGAGAGTGTATGTTCCTGGAAGAGTTAACCAATATCTTGTGAAAAGACCACGAAGATAAAATCAGAAAGAGTCAAACCTGCATTGAGGCTTACCAGCAACGGTTCTTCCTGTGAACTACTTGTGACTGGAACAGGAAAAGGGGGGACATGACACAGGTACACTAAGTACCCTTTACCACACAATGTGAGGTAGCTTATAGAGTACTAAAAATGAGTGTGTTTGATGAGAAGCATCTGTTAAGGTACCCACTTTCATTAGAATATCATGTTTTGCCAGTAACGAGCAAGTAAATGCAAATCTAACCAAATAATAATAATAATAATAATAATAATAATAATAATAATAAAAGACTAACAATATTCAACACACACACACTATTTTTATTATAAATGCTTTACATAACTTATGGGGATATTGTTCAGTACTTAATGTTTTTATTAATTAAAACTGTAATTTAAATTGTTAAATTTCTGAAAAACTGAATGTGTCTGCAGAAAAGGAGGGGTGGGGGGTGGAGATTTAATACATGAATGATGTGTAACTTTATTATTAATAAATTTCAGGGACTATTCATATGGTTCAATTAAGCTATCTCACTAGTTACATCTTTGTTAACTGTGAGCAAACACTAACTTAAAGATTACTGACATATCAAATTAATCAGCACAAAAGCACATTTCTCATTGTATAATTAAATTTTAACTAGCATTAATGATATGGAAATTATAAATAAGTACTGGTGCAAATTCTGAGCCTAATGACGTGCAATACGGAAATACCAGTCTGAGGTTATGAAAGCACCTGCCAGAGGTTGCGAGAGAGTCTCTTCAGTTTGAATCACAGTAAATGCTTGGCCTGCAGCTCTCTGAATGACGTACCGACTGCTTGTTTTGGTTCGAAATTTCAAAGTTTTTTTTGTGTGGGTGCACTCAATACACGTAAAATTTTTAGCCATCTGTCGTGATCTGAACTCATTTTATTTTGCAATTTTTGGAAGTTTGCCAATTTTTAAGTGCATCCACTGACAACTTCTAATATTTTCAGAGGTGTATGCTGATTCAGACATTGAGGTCTTCATGTCTTAACCACTTTACCTGTCAATTGCTGAATAGTGATTTTTTTTAATACCAGCTCATGTAACTTACAAATTTTGCAGAGCTTCCTACATTATATGGGCCTCACAAACAAATCCATAGATTAACTCCTTTTTTAGCACAGTTTGTGGTTATAGTCAACTGTGTTGGGTTTGTATCCAACGCAAGCTCACAGTCATGCACCAGTAACTCATTTATGTGATGTTAATTTACATAAACTTTCAATTTTATCACACACAGTAAGTCATGGATACAGTAATTTACAATAGCTTTTGTCCTGTCACTAAGCTAGAATTTTGCTGTTATCCACTTACAGGAAATCGGCCACAATTAACAACTGAACTGTCAGTCACAAATTTTATCTCCCCCAAGACAACGAACAGCCAGGAACAATAATTATCATATTTTTTTACTCAGTCAGCAACTGATGTATGGTATACAAATTTAAATGATTGGGATTGTTGTTTCTTTTATAGGACAAAACTTACAGGCAATATGCATGCAAAAACATGATGATTAATACTGTCAGAGCTGTGCCATTTCCTACTGCGTATTTTCAGGTGTTTTCTTCATTTTATTAATAGTGTAATATAAATTTTAGCTGATCAGTTATTGGTCTGGAATGATCATTTTCACACTTCGTGAAGTAACATCTGTGACTTGTTTAGTGTAACATCTATGGTTGTTATAATGTGTAGACTATTTTTGCTCTCATATTCTAAAAGTTAATTTTTGCTAGCAGCAGCTCAGTTACAATCTATGTACATTCATTGTATCTGTAGTAAAGGAGAAGTGTAAAAATATATATCAGAATGTGATTACATTTGTTTTTACAACCTGAAACCTGGAAACTTTATTTCTTTGATACATGACAATCACAGTTAAAAATATCTGTACAGTGGATCCTCGCTTAATAAGCACCTCCAATACCACACAATTTGCATAATGAGCAAAGCAAATTGTAAAAAAATGTCACTCTTAATGAGCGATTTTTCATATAACGAGTGACAACGATCTAGTGTGATGCCACCAGCTGTTTGCGGAGGAAATGTTCAACAATATTAACACCTTTCATTGTCGGCAGCGGCAGATGAACAATTTCTTTAGTATTACAAACCCTGGGTTTAACGCTCACTCTGCTAGCAGCTTGTGAACACACATTTTTCTAAACGTATGTTCACTAAGTGTTTTTTTGTATAAATTTTAATAACCTTCACAGAAATGTCCCCGAAGATAAAGCTGCAAGAAAATAACCATAGAAGAAAGCAAATGAACTTAGAAATGAAAGGTAAAATCATTAAAACCGTGAACGTGGTATGAGTGTTGCTGATTTAGCATGCACATACAATCTGTCTACATCAGCTATTTGAACTACCCTCAAGAACAAAGACAAGATTAAGGAGAAAGAGGCTTCAAAGGGAGTAACAAGAGTATCTAAACAACGGTTTTGTATTCAGAATGATGTCGAAAGGTTACTCCTTACTCGATAAATGAAAAGCAATTGCAAGGCAACACTATTAACGAGAGCATCATCTGTGAGAAGGTGAGAATGATTTTCGCTGATCCCGTTAAGAAGACACCAGGATCATCAATGGCTGATTAAGTGTTTAAGGGAAGCTGTGGGTGGTTAATGAAGTTTAAGAGAAGAACCAGCATCCACAGCATTGTGAGTCATGGCAACACAGCTAGCTCCAGTACAAAGGTAACAGAGAGCTTCATCAGCATTTCAAGATATTATTGGATTCTGAGGGTTATCTGCCACAACAGGTTTTTAATTGTGACAAGACGGGTCTACGCTCGAAAAAGTTGCCAAAGCATATCTTTATAACAGCAGAGGACAATGCACTGCCCAGTCACAAGCCAATGAAAGACCATCTCTCACTGCTACTCTGTGCCAGTTCTAGTGGTGATTTGAAATTGAACTACTGCTTGTTTACCATTCAGAAACTCCACGAGTCTTCAAGAAGTGTAAATTCCACAATAGCAGGTTAAATGTGATGTGGAGGTCCAACAACAAGGCTTGGGTCACACGTTATCTTTTTTGACATTCGATCAATGAAATGTTTGGTCCTTTGGTGAAAAAATATTTGTCCAAGATGAATCTGCTACTCCATGTCTTGCTTGTTATGGACAATGCTGCTGTCCATTCTCCAGGCCTACAAGACCACCTCCTTGAAGAATTTACAATTTCTGAATCCCATCATCACGCCGTTTCTCCAGCCTTTGGACCAACAGATTATTTCTAACTTTAAACTGCTCTACACTAGAGCATTGCTTTGAGTTGACCATAGCTACCAATCTCACTCTCAGAGAGTTTTGAAAATATCACTTCAACATCGTTGCCTGTGTCAAAACGATTGAAAAGGCAGAGGAAGGAGTTGCCAAGAGCACTCTCACTTTAGCTTGGAAGAAACTTTGGCCAGAGTGTGTTGTCGACTGTGACTCTGAGGCATTTGAGTCGGTACCTTTGGAACATGTAGTCAATGGGATTGAGTCTTTGGCTGAGAGCATGGCACTAGAAGTGGATAACAATTATATTTATGAGCTTGTGGAAGATCACAGCCAAGAAATGACCACTGAAGGGCTTATGGAGTTGCACTGAGTTTCACAACAGGATGTTCTGGAGAGTTGTTGGGAGGAGGAGGAGGAGGAGGAGGAGGAGGAGGATGATGATGATGTGGTTGTAACAGCAAAGCAGCAATCTTCTAGTGTGAATACGAGACATGCTGAAAGCATGGGAATTGGTTGCATCGTACACTTAAAATCATCACCCAAATGAAACAGTGGCTACATGCACTATAAAATTTATTTGATGATAATGCTGTGTCGCATTTTTCGCCAAGTGTTGGCAGAAACATATGACAATAGATAGCTAAAAAGGAATTAGTTATGTATCATGAATAACAAAATACATAATTCTATCTGCATAATTTTCTTTGAATAAATGGCATGAGCAAGTAAAAACTTAGTACATTTCCTGCATGGTGTGCATTATCGTATTTTACATTAATTTAGATGTGATAAATTGTTTCACTTAACAATTGTTTCAAACTATGAGTGAGATTCTCGAACGAATTATGCTCACTATGTGAGGTTCCACTGTATAGGCAGAAATGAAGATTTATCAATACCTAGGAATTCTGCCAACCAACTGTAACTGCAAACATCGGAGGTAAGAATTTTGTTACATTTCCTTTTCTTTAAGTAGCACTGTTAGAAGTAGAAAGTCACCCTGTCATAATCTTCTGATTAGTTTCCCTGAATTCTCACACGTCCTGGTCTCCAACCTTTGTAGGTGGAGAAAGATGTTCTGGATGTTCCATACTATTTTATCTGCAGTACATACTGAAGAGCACTCGAGTCTGAATGGATTAGATATTTTTCAGGATAAAAATGACAGTTTGCGCTCACCCTTAAGATCATGTCAGACTTCTGATCAAATGGCAAATTTATTTTGGGAACAGATCTTGGGGACTTACTCAAAGCACAATATAGATTAATGAAGAAAAATCCACTACTTACACTCTTCTGTGAATACTGCCATATTTTTTCCCCATTTTTTCTTTTTATTTTCATAAAATATAAAGTTAAAAACATACACAGGTGTATAAACTCTCCAGTAGTTTGGAGGGGAGGGGATTCTGGGTGTCTTCAGTAACCAGGGCATTCAGATTGTCAATGGTGGATGAGTATCTTCCGAACATGCAATGAGAGTAGGTGAGTTTCCAGACCTGGAGTCAGCTTACCAATCATTCCAAGATCTTTCGTACACAGTTTGTTAGGGCAATACTCCCTTAATTGTTGGGGAATATTTGGTTTTTCACCAGTTTGAAGCTCAAGAACCAAATCTGCTTCCCTCAATGATTTGTGAAATTATTCTGCCTCTCATATTTGAATAAAAGTGATAGGAAGGTTACCAATAATTTATTTTTAAGGTTCCGTAAATTGTACTGGAAATGGTCATGACCTAGAACAGTATAACAAGCATCAGTCAGAGCTATATTAAAGTCCCATCTACAGGAGGAGTAGTTATATAGGATTCCATCCTCATTCATTTACCACCAACTTGTGCATTCACATGTAATGTAATCCACTGTGCTTTCCGGTGTGATGCAGTGTAATTGCTGCATGCAATACTGGTGGTTTGGCATACAAGTACAGGACCACATCCATAAACCCTAAATGAGGACACACATTAGCCAGCACTAACCAGAATGTCTATACACAGTTTGATGTGGCATCATTGTTTCACTCATGAAAACATACCAGCCATTAGCATCATGTGCAGCTAATTAGGTGCAGTAGCTAGCTAGTGTACTACACGACACTCCGGTCTACATCTACATCTACACTCTGCAAGCCACCTGACGGTGTATGGCAGACGGTACATTGAGTACCTCTATCTGTTCTCCCTTCTATTCCAGTTGTATGTATTGTTCACGGAAAGAAAGATTGCCGCTATGCCTCTGTGTGGGCTCTAATCTCTCCGATTTTATCCTTGTGGTCTCTTCGTAAGATATATGTAGAAGGGAGCAATATACTGCTTGACTCCTCAGTGAAGGTATGTTCTCGAAACTTCAACAAAAGCCAGAATCGAGCTACTGAGGGTCTCTCCTGCAGAGTCTTCCACTGGAGTTTATCTATCATCTCCATAATGCTTTCACGATTACTAAATGATCCTGTAACGAAGTGCGCTGCTCTCTGTTTGATCTTCTCTCTCTCTTCTATCAACCCTATCTGGTACGGATCCCACACCAGTAAGCAGTATTAAAGCAGTGGGCGAACAATTTTACTGTAACCTACTTCCTTTGTTTTCGACTGCATTTCCTTAGGATTCTTCCAATGAATCAGTCTGGCATCTGCTTTACCGACGATCAACTTTATATGATCATTGCAGACATACAGACAGGTCCCATTTGGCAGTTAACCTGTGTAGCAGTGAGTATTTGCTAACTTAGCAAGAATGAATAGTGTAGGCACAATTTTTTTGAATATCACAGAATTTACACTTGTACTACAAAAAAGAAGGTCTAAGCAGGAGTCGAACCCTCACCTCTTACACACACATCTTACAAAGCTGAAACGCTAACCACTTGACCACCATAAATTCTAGCATACGGCACCTACGCACAGGTACATCAGTTACATAACAGATGCGCAAAACTTCTCTTGCGATTTTCTCAGAACTGCCACAGCAGTGCACCTCACTACTTGCACACTATGTTGTTTTAATGGCCTACTGAAAGGTGTACAGAGTTTGAAGTAAATCAGTCATCCCAATGTCATGGTCTCCCCTTGTTTGATAGTCTCAACTCAAGAGCGAAATTAAAGTACAATTAGAATATTCTTTACTAGGTGACAGCGCATCCATTGTAATAATGAAACTCTTAGCAATAACAATGTCATGCTGTACCTGCAATGAATTCGAAATCTGAAAGCAGGGCCATTAATGAAATACAACACTGAGCACTGAAAGCACATTTATTAGGAACACTAATGTACATCCTGAACAGAACTGAACTCCTGGACAAAGAGTGCTACTATTTATACAAACACTTAATATTCCAAAATCTTCAAATATTACATCTTAAGACATTTTAGAACCTTCCAGAAATGATAAATATGAATAACAAATAATTGTTGATGCTTGAATTTTAACTGGTGACCCTTAGCACACCAGTCAGATATGCTAACCAAGACACCACACTGTATGCAGCACAACTCACGACACTGGTCCATCTACTGGATAAACAATGACCCACTGTTTCAGAAGCTCTAATTAGAGCACCCTACACCTATACCTTGTCAACAGTCCTGCCACAGTGTCAGTATGAAGTTTAGTCTTGGCATTATCATACAATACTAGAACTGGAGATGATGATAGCATCTTATTAGGGACAAGCCAAGATGATCTTACATTTCATTCCAGGAAAATCTGGCATCTCCCTCCAGCAGTTTTTGCAAGGGATGTGCCTCATTACATAAGTCCTTAACAAATGACTGGGACCACAAGCACATGGAAAGAAAATTTCTCACATTATGATTGTCAAGGAGTTGGAATGTCTGTCTGGTCTTATTTTCTCTGGGTTGGGATAGACTCCATTGTTGTTAACTAGGTGCCCCAACATTTTCATTTCTTGGATGATAAAGCAGCACTTTTTCACATTCAGTTGAAGAGCTACAGTTTTAAATACACTTCAACATGTTTGTCAATGAGCTTAGGTGTTCTTCAAAAAAACGATGTCATCCAGAAAGCAAAGACATGTCGTCCATGTACGTTCCTTTTAGTGGAGCAGCACTAAAGAGCAGAGCACAGCAGCGTGTTGGGCAGCTGCTGCAGTGCTGCTTTGCACTCAAGTATACTGGGGCAGGAAGAGGCGCAGCAGCGTGCAGGCTTGTCCTACTGCGTGGATGGCAAACGTGCAAGCTAACTGATCCACAGTCTTTCTCAAACTATTTTAAAGAAGCTACCTGGTAAAAAGTTTGGTTCTTGTGCATCTCATATTTATTTCTCAGCTTCATAAAGAACTGCTTATCATTTTGTTAATCACTGTAGTTATTGCAATATTTCAAAATTAAATAACTTGCAACAAGAAAGTCAAATAGTTTTCATGTAAAATAGAGGTTGCTATGAATTTGTGTTTGGTGTATGTTAGATCACATCTTTCTTTACACCAAATGTAGTTTACATACAGGGTGTCCCACTCAAACCTCCCCGATTTCAAAGACCTGGGGAAAAAACCACAGTAGATATGACAATGAAAAATGCACCACATTGCAAAGCATCTCAAAGAATTTATTTATTTATCATCAATACACCTCTACATGTGAACCATTTGTAGCACGAAGAATATAGAGTCTATAAGCAATTTCTTGCCAAGTTCTTTGTAACATTTCCTCTGTTATTGTTGCAATCGCATTAGTGATACAATATCGCAATGTAGGAATATCGCTCACTTTGTTCACATACCCGCAGTCCTTCACGAATCCCCACATGATGAAATCAAGCAGCGTAATGTCGGGTGAACGTGGTGGCCAGGCAATAGGTCCTCCACATCCGATCCAATGACTGGGATATTTCCTATCCAGGAACTTGCAAACAGTCTGGTTACCAATGCGGCGGAACGCCATCTTGTTGAAAAATGATGTTGAATTGCAAGTATTGTATTTGACGGTACACAAACTGCTCCAACATGTCCAGATACACTGACCCATTCTCTGTTTGTTCCACAAAGAACAACAGCCCAACCACCCTGTTGTGCATTAGCCCACACGAGACATTTAGTTTAGGGCTATCACAAACCTGTTCAATGACAACATGCGGATTTTGCAAGCCCCAAATCCAAACATTATGCCTATTAAACCTTCCTGATACATGATAGGTTGCCTCATCTGTGATTAAACATCCTTCCAGGAACCTGGCATCCATATCAATATGCTGCAGCATATCGGCAGCAATTTGTTGTCGGCGTGGTTTCTCGTTTGGCGTCAGATGTTGCATAATGTGCACTTTGTAAGCACACATATGAAGACGCTGGTGAACTAAATGATGCAATGTTGATCGAGGTACATCAAATTGCCTACATGCTTGACGAATTTACTTATGTGGGCTTCTGAGAAACGTTTGTCTGATGCCCTCAACTGTCTCTTCTGAAACACTATAACATGCATCACCGGAATGTTTCTGAACACTTCCTGTGGTCACAAACTTCCTATACCTTTCCTGAACTGTATTCACGTCAGGTGGATTACATTCAAACACACGACAATTTCTTTGCACAGTTATCGGCACTTTTGTTTCCGCAAACTACAATACTGCTTGCGTGCGCTGCTGTGGAGTCGCCATTTTCACTTCATGCGACCATGCTGCAGTCTGGCAACGATACTTGGCACTTCTGACAAGGGGAATATAAATTCTTTGAGATGCTCTACAATGTGGTGCATTTCTCATTGTCGTATCTACTGTGGTTTTTTCTCTCCTGGGTCCTTGATATCAGGGAGGTTTGAGTGTGGCACCCTATATTGTACTATTCTTTAAACTTGAGTTGGGATCTATAACTCATTCCATTCTCGAGAAAAAGGACAGTATATATTGCACTGTGTTTCGCTCACATGCCCAGATGATACAGTGAGAACGAAATATTTGTAACACCCTTGTATCTCGTTAATTATTTGGGCAAATAATAGCGCACAAAGATGGGAGTATGTTGCCATATGGTTACTGTGCGAAACCACAGTATACAAGTTATTACAGTTTTTTTCAATGGAATAATTGATTTTTAAGGGTCATCAACAGCTGGTGAAACGAGAATTGTTACAGGTGCCTGGAAACCAGAAGCAGTTTTCGAGAATGGCTGTAACATTCTCGGTAGGATTCACAACCACTGCAAGAATTGTGGCCACAAAAGTGTTGTGGGATTGATTCTACCCATGTCACATGAGTGCGTCTTTGGAAGACGACTTTCCAAATACAGAAAATGATTTAAGGATCTTTCCAAATGCAGTTGGTGATGTTGGCAGAAAACACATTTGTCTAAAATGCAAAGAAAATTCTGGTACATTGTCTTATAAACATTTTCACTCAATCGTACTACAAGCAGTTGCACATACTCATGGTTAATTCATTATAATCAATGTTGGAGAATATAGAAAGTGAATGTGATAGATTTAATTATTCTACTGTATCTCACCCTGATGCAAGAAGGGGAGTTTAATATACCAGCAGACTGTCCACTACCAAGGACATCAATTGTATTGTCTTTAGTATTCACTGGTGATGATGCATAGCCACTTTATCCTATCATACGGACAATAGGTTTTAGATCCAGGGAAAGAATATTTCAACAAACACCCTCCCAGACCATGGCAATTAACTGATGCGGTTTTGGAATAATAAGCACTAAGTGGAGCACATTTTGTAAGCCAACAGAAACTTCACCACAATTTGCTGGCAATACTGAGAAATGCACATTTTTTCCTTAACACTGGCACTGACCTAGAAGGATCCCTGAATGGCGATGAGCAACACACAGACATCTGGTGTTCTATGCAGCGCACTTTTCTGAAAAGACGAAACTTAACAGAGCTTCAAATGAAGCTGTCCAATGGAGGCAATTTTGAAAACTTTTCCTCAAATGATAAAACCTGATTTTCGCGTGTTATCAGTTATACAACTTCAACTTTATTACCACCTCTTGTTTTAAAACAATGAAAGAAATAAGATGTGAAGGAAATATATTCTGTACTTTTCAAGAAGACATTTGTGCCATTTGACTTACATAACTTAAAAATCGTCAGACTTGTTACTCCAGAAATACATATCACGTTATATATATAAACCAGTTGTCTTGTAAGTAAGTGTAAGTAAGTAAGTAAGTAAGTATGAGAACATATCTGTGATACATAAAAGGGCTGGAAACTTACACGTCTGGCCAATATAGTGAAGCTGTGATGTAAATTAGACATCCAAAACATGGGTGTAAGCTTCATTTAATCTGTATTGATGTTTAGATATAGTGAAATGAAGTTTACACCTGTGTTTTGAACATGTAATTTACATCAGGGCTTTACTACACTTGCCAGACATGCGAATTTACAGTCCTTTTCTTTTTCACTGGTATGTCCAGAGGTACTCAAGAGATAACTTGTTTACACATTACAAACTGATATGGATTTTTCAACTATAACAAGTTGGATCATTTTAGACACTGACACTTGAAAATGGCCAAGGCCAAAATCTAAATAGTGAAATAAACACATTATATACAGTCAAATGGCAGATACATCTTTTCAAAAATTTTACATGCCTGTGGCTCCAGAAAAAGAAAAAAAGGTCATCTGTTCTGCACTTGTCTGTAATTCTGCTGCCACTTTATCAGCTAACTTGTCCAAATGAATCAGTTGTGATGATAGTTGTTTCTCCGGTCCCATAAAGGGCAAAATGGCACTATGTAAAAACAGCTGCTACCAAGGCTTTTTCTGACGCAATTTTCCCAACAGTACAACAAAAGAGAGAAGTGCTAGCAAACAGTACTGACTGCTACCCATTGCAAGTGCTACCTGCAGCTGGAATCTGCCAAACACTACGGTCGCTGCTCTCAGAAACAAACATATTTGATTTGCTCAGCACCGCTTTGCTTCCAGCCATTCTGCTTGCAAGGCCATTACAATTACACACACTGACAAACCTGGTGCTCCTTCAGTTGCTTCATCTGCTCACTGCATTGCACTTCTCTGGTCGTGCTGTGCAGCTGCACTATAACAGCAGCCTAAGGTGTCTAAGCACATTGTGCATCACATATTCAAAGGTAGAAAGGTGGCTGCAATATTACGCAGTTCAAGCGACATAACTTTGAACTCGTAGAGGCTGTCAAGAGTTATGAAGGCAGTCTTTTCCTGACCAACTTCGTCAATACTGTGATTTGCCAGTAGCCTGTCTGCCTGTCCACGATTGAGAAACACTATGCTCCTTTCAAGTAATCTTGGGTGTCAACAATGAGTGGCAGTTTGTAGACACTTTTCTTCATTGGTGTGTAGTCACTGGAAATTGATGCAGAAAACACCATGTGCCATCCTCCTCCTCCACAAGGGCCATAGGAGAGGACCGAGTACTTTTTGACGGCTCAATGATGTCATCCTGCAGTATCTCCTCCATTCCTCCTGAATTATGCACCTTCAGCAAGCAACTTCCTATACAAACACTGTTCAATGGGTTGTGATAGTGTTTTACCACTAGCCACTTGGTCTGTCTTTTCTCCACTCTGGATCTGAAAGCACCCCAAAATTGTTGAACAACAGCTAACAGTCAGCAACCCTGTTTCTCAGTTAAGCCAGACTGTATTGGGAGTATGAGCACTGTCTGTAGCTGTAGTGGACCACGATTCTTCATTGATATCACTAACCAGCTCATCCTGGACTGGGCCAGCTGTTCCCATGCACATACCTTGAGGGATGAATTGTGGCTGTTCATGACAATTAGTGATCCACATTCTTCTTTACCATTTGTAATGCTTATGATCAATGAGATGATGTCAATGAGATGATGTCAATGAGATTTTCTGACATCTAGGTAACTGTTGTCCACACAGTATTTTCATCTCCTGTAGCCTCACCTCCAAAGATTATTGCATTGCATAGTTTTCCCAAATTTGGTGGCTAGGCGATTGGAAATGGCTAAGGCATATAGGGGAACATCATCTTCCAGAGTACCGCGGCAGGCTTTCTTTCCACAGGTCAACTATAACAGTCTGCAGTTGACCAGCATGAAGAGAACTGGAGTGGTGGTTTACATCTAGTGGGATAGTAGTTGAACAGTCATCTTTCTATGCAGTAGTGTACATGTCCACAGCGAAAACATACTGGCATGTTGTCCTTTGTCCTCCAAATGTCGGTTTTTGGACCTATTCTTCAACATTTTTCTACCATCTCCTGACATACGGGGTACACATTCATGACTAATATCTCTGTTGTATTTGGTATGACATTTCTGGCTGCCATATGTTGTTGTATCTCTTCTTTCACTACCTGGCGTATGAAAGAGGTGATGGCATGGTGATCTCCCACTCCCACAGTGGCACAGGGACCACATTCAGCAAATGATTACATCTTTTTCACACAACTATGTTTCTGTTGTTTCTTCAATGTGCTGGCGCAACTTTATGAAACCTTCTGTTGAGCACCCCTTACCAGAAGAGCTAGTACGTGTGTGCTGTGACTCCTTTCAGAAGGAGTCAGAGTCTTTTGGCTTCTGTCAGATTTGGATTAACGATGTAGCATAGGGCCAATACATTATGCACGTATGACTGTTGTCTCCACATGGTGTCAGGCCCTGTTTATCAATTGTTGTTCTGCTAAGCAGACTAGGTGCTGATTGTTCTAAAACGTTTTCTTCAGTTAGGCTTGCAATTTGTTCCAGACAATGAGCTTATCTTTGTTGTTCTCATATCACTGTTGGATTGTGCCGCCCAAGTACACTGTTGACAGACATATCATTTAATCATTTCATCCCACACATTATATTTGTTGACTCCATCAAATTCTTTCAGGCATTTACTTGGGTCCTGACCAGCATGTCTGGAGAACACTGATGGACACCTAATAGGCAGCTGACTTGCTGCTGCTGCCTTGGAATCATTTAATTTCCTGAATAAAAAGATGTTGAAAATTATGTACTGCTTGTATTTCGGTTCCAGTCTATGATGGTGATGGCTTTTATGTTGCCTAATGGGAACCACACCGGGTCATCATCAATGAAGTCTAACACTTAGTACTGAAAATATGATTGTTACCAGCACCAATGTACATGCAGAGGAGAACTGAATTCATGGACGGAGAGTGCTGCTGTTCATAAGTAAATGAAATATTCCAGAATATACAAACACCGAATACTTCAGAATAAACAAATAAAAGAAATTTTATGAACATTCCAGATATGATAAATAGTAAACAACAAATAGTTATTGGTGGATGGGTTTGATCTGGTAACCTGAAGCTTGAAAGACACCAACACTAAATACTGTGCTTCACTGGATGCACCACAGCTCGCAGCAATATTGCTACATACACATTTGCACTTGGTCAGGGGCAAAAATGACAGCACACAAATGGCAAACTAGTGATATCATGAGTATTCATCCTCTCTCTCTGAGCACAATCTTACATTCAGCTGCCTTATTATCTGCTCACTACTGTAGTAGTTGGCGTCAGGCCTTTGTTACGAACACAGTATAACATCTGAGATCTACTCACTACAGACCACTGAAAGACTAGTGCAGTTCCATCTTGAAATGATCTGTGACCATCCTGTTTCCTTTCATCCAACAGTATACAGTCCACAGATCTCTATACATGTCACTTGCAGCTACTATAACAATTTTCATTTATAAAGATACTATGCAAGAACAGTGAGTCTTCAAAATTTCCAAATTCTCCATGTCATTTTCTGGTTTTTCTGAGCTCATATTTCGCTTAGTCCTTAACAAATTTTAATCAGTTTTATGACAAACCCTACAATTTTTTTCGATGTACAGGAATATGATGGAGGCTATACTCGAAATTAAAAAGCCTTTAAAATAAATGTGGTTTATTTTAACCAAGAAATGAACATGCCAGCATCTGGCAACCGAATTAAGTCTCAAAAGTAAAATGAACTAAAAGTTACAGGAAAATTAGAATGAGATTAGGTTGCAAAGGAAGCAAAACATCATTAATAAAACATTTCTGTGAGAAACAAAGAGCTGCTGGAAGTGCACACTGACAAAAACTGTGGTATCGACAACATCTATGTTAACTGCACTGGCAACTTGCTAGTAGTTACCTGAGAGATGGCACTTCATTGTGCCACTGTTGTGAGCTCGCTATCCATCACCTGTTCTCAGTTACACACAAGAGGACGCTAAGATGACATGATCTCTATTAGTCAAGATGGGCATTTTCTCAATGAGAGACAAAATGTAAATAGCACAGAGTGTATCTTGAAGCTTTAGAAGTTTTATGTACGATCCGTCACCACCTGCATTGACAGATCATCACTCTGCCGTTGATGCACGGGTGTTTGTGTGCGTCAGCTCAGGAAGGCATATGGACCACACTTGCTGTGTTGGGGCCCGCTGCTTGATGCCAACTGCTTTATAATCCCAACCAGCCATGGCCAGTGCAAGGTAAGTCGCATGCAAAATGTATTCTGCTGCTTCTGGTGACTCAGTGGAAAAAAATGTAAGCAAACCAGCTTTGCAGCTGAATGTGGAGAGGCCGTGCATCACAGTGTATTTGACATCAAACAAGCAAGCACATTTAGTCGGAATAGCTATCCTGAAAGGGACGGTGACAACTGACCTAATTCAAACTATAAGACTTAAAGGAAAACAGCAACAATTAGAGAAGCAGTGAATATACAAAAGTGGCAGAAAGATTTGATATTTACTGAAAACAAATTTTCAGTGCAAAAGATGACACACACAATAAAAAGTGAATTAAAAGTGGAATTAAAGGAGAAAATATTGCAATGGGCAACAGAGCAGATGTTATGAATTGGGAGGTTGGAACAACTACAAAAGAAAAAGACAATTATACAGAAAATTCACAGAAAACATGCAAGTGTGGTGCCAATAATGTCACTTTGTAAAGGTGCAACCAAAACAGCTACTGCAGCTAAAATCACAGCACCACAAACAATGCAACAAAACACTTTGTTCATAAAGTCAAGAACAAATGAAGAGGCAAGGATAGTGCAACAAAAACTAAAGACCTTAATAAACCCAACCAAAGAGAAAATTTGTAGAAGAAAGATCAAGCAAACCAATAATGTAGTCATCCCAGAAACAGCTATACAAAGTGACATGGGAAAGATAATGAACAACAAAAAGGTGCACAAGAGTGTGATTTGTGAACAGCCTAAGAAAGAGAGACCTTAATGATACACAATATACATGCAGAAACTTTATCATAAACTGATCAAGGAAAACTTCAAATGTGACTTTATAGTACGATTCAGGACAGGACCAATGTAAAGGAAAGTGCTCATCAAGTTACTGACGTGACCCCTGAGATTAGAACAGCTCTCATGAAATGACAAGAAGTATGTCTTGGAATTCGTTCTCTGTATGACTGTCTTGCAGTGAAGCAAATCACCACGGAGGAGGAGGAGGAGGAGGAGGAGGAGGACGGGCACTGAAAGAGTGATGAATTTCTGGCAAAAAGTGAGCAGGAAGTACCACAAAAATAGCATGCAACACAAACTGAAGTAGAACATCATGCACCTATGAAAAAGAAGGAAAGAAGTTTTTGGTGAAAATTATGAACTACGTGGTATAACAGAGAAGCAAGATCACAAGCGGATTTAGGAGTGACGTATGATACAGGTGATCAGGATCAAACTGGGCAGTTGTGCTTAAGAGTACGGACATCACACAACTTGAGAACAACACTGTGCTACATACAGAAGGAAAAGAAAATTTGCCAATGCAGGATATGAATCTGCTACAAAATCAGCATGAGACCCAGAGCCAGTTCATAAAGGAAACAAATATGTACAACATAGAAGTGTGAACAATAAAACACAGACTGGAAGCGATCCATAACAGATTTATGAAAGCATCGAGAACATGATGCAACTCGCTAGGCTGGAAGAGCTGATGATGCTTACTACAGTATTCAACATCTGGTAAGGAATATGCATCCAGAAGGGGGTATATTACTTTTCCTGTACCTGATTTCAGAGAGATTCCATCTCAAAATGAACAATTTGCAACAGAATTGAAAAAAAACTGGAGAAGTTACTAAAATAGGTTTCTGCCAGAGGAAATGAATCATTACCCTTGGATATGTTGTACAGGCACGTTGTGATGATGCATGGCTATATAGCATAGGATTACAGATGAGAAGGTAAGGTTGTCAAATACGTACCCATCATCCCTTATAGAGATAAAAATAAGACGATTTAATGCCATGAGAGGGGTCGGTCAGCATATTGCATGAGGCTAGAATAGTAGCAGAAGAGTTGTAGTTAGATGTATTGTGCATCCAAGGACTGTATACTAAGGGATGAAAACCACCCAAAATGTCAATAACTGCCCAGATAGTCACCCAAGGATAACATCTTGTGGCAGCAGTAATAGTATTTAACAAGACCATAGCAGTAACAACAACATCACAGTACTATTTAGAACACACAACCTGTGTGGAAATGTTAATCAGAAGGGAGAATTGCATCCTGGTTCCTACATATTTTCAATTTAGAGATGACACCAATGAGTATCTGCTGAGACCAAAGGATATTAATTACCTAGGATGAATTAATCCTCTTGATTACTCCACTAATGCAAATGCAGATTCAGTAGTGTGGCATAGCTGCCTGATTGATAGCCATGGAAAATAGCTGTAAGAAGCCATTATGTAACAATGTACAGGTACTGAAGGCACCTCACAATTTGCCTACCTATGAAGTGAGGGTTGGAGGAATGTCAAATATAAACATTACTTTAGCAAATAAGGCCGCAGTGTGCCAGATTAAAACGCTGGGAGGCTGAGAGTGGAATTATGTTGAGTGATCACAATATCGTACACTCTCCCATCACTCAAAGGAAAATCCAAGACGTCACAGGATGTGTGTGCACAATACCCAAATATAAAATCAAGGGGGCTAACTGGGAAGAGTTAAGAAGGGTGTTTCACTGTCCAAGAAGTCTATTTCTGGGTGATAATGTAGATGTTAAAGCGCAAAAATTGACAGTGGCTACCCACATAGCAAAGGAGGCACTGATACCTGTCAGGAGAGGTAATTCTAGAGGAGTACCTTGTATGTGGATTGAGGCACTACAGAAATTCAGATGTCAAGTAAGAAAGCCACGAAGGGATACCGAACCCATGAAGGAGTCTCAAAGTTGCATAGAAACAGGTATGTTAAACAATGTTTTAGGGACGAATTGTGGGGAACAAAATTAGAATGATGGAAGCAATTTGTGGAGGCTAACTATGAAATTGATCCCTGGTGTGTACCACATAAAACAGTCTGCAAAGAAATACGTTCACCAACTGTCTTATCCATGCTCAAAAGGAATGGTATTTGAAAAATTATGCAAGAGGTTACAAGATCAGACTGCTACGTGGGATGAGTCGCTAACCAGTATGGCTTTAGAAGAGGCAAGTCAACATAAGAGGTAGTTAGTAGGGCAATTTTGCTAGTGACAGATATTCATTCTAGGTACAATGATACGGCTGGCACTTTTGGTAACCTATGGTGTCCGACTTTCTTTGGTTGCCTTATGGAGTTGGAGCGTCCAGAAGCACTGTACAGTTGCCTGAAATTATTGCCATGAGAGATATGCTTCTTTCACAGTCCCAGAAAAAGAAAATAACAAAGACTATTATGAAAGAATGTCCGAGGTATGTCATCCACAGTTTTGACATGTAGCACTGGAGCCTATACTACACAAGTCACAAGACAGCGGTACCGTCAACAGATGGGCAGCATTTACAGGTAATGTGCTATTTTTTTAAAGTGGTGAATCCATAAGGATTATAGGAGACAAACTTAATACAGTGCTCCACAAACTCTAGGGGTGATGCTGAAGTATTAAACTGTCACAAGCACCTCACAAAACAATGTACCTCCTGCTGAGAGAACTTGGCTAGAAACTGTGAAATAAAAATAAATGACAATGATTAGGAAAAGCAAAGTAATGAGATATCTAGGGATATTTCTAGACAAATGTCATAACTTTTTGCATCATATAGATGAAGCAGGCAGAAAAGATAGAAATGTGATGAATAAAATTATAACCACTGCAAATAGGCAATTCCAGCTTCCTTTTAAAACAATCACAGCATATGACCAATCTATATTAGCATCTTCCATAGAATATGGTACAAGTGTTTGGGCTCATTGGTTTTAGTTTGTGCAGCCAGTCTCAGTGACAAAAGTTCAATGAGGAATACTACTAAGATTAATGGGCACCTACTGCAACATCCTGAATGATGCTTTGTTAGTAATTCTAGGAATATGCGCACTGGACTTGGTAATTACGAAATGGAAATACAAAAGACGCTTGGAACTGAAGTCAATACGAAAACGCTAATAAAAGATCGCATGTTACAAATGTGGCAAAACTAATAAGACATTGCAGGTACAGACAGGAGAATATACTAATTTCTCCCTAACATCAGGGAGAGACTAAAAATGAGATTTCTTGACCAGTCAAGTGGATTGATACATAACGTGATTGGTCATGGACCATATGCTACATACCTATATCACATCAAAAGACACCTGAATGACTGTTGCACCTGCAGCAACGTAGGCACTCCAGAACACACACTGCAGGACTGTGCACTCCATGAAGATGAAGATGGTAATGTTGTCAGGCATTAAGGATGTTGTATCCCAAAGCAGCACTAAGGAGCAAGTTGACCTGGCACACCTTGGACAATACTGCAATTGCAATATCCAGGAAGGCCAAGGAAGACATAACAAGCCACGCCAACATGCAGCCATCACAGCTAGACAACATACCGTATTTACTTGAATCTAAGCCGCACTTTTTTTCCGGTTTTTGTATTCCAAAAAACCACATGCGGCTTAGAATCGAGTGCAAAGTAAGGTTGCTTCTTCAGGAAAGAGGGAAGGAGAGGGAAACACGAAAGGATGTGGATTTTAAGGGAGAGGGTAAGGAGTCATTCCAATCCCGGGAGCGGAAAGACTTACCTTAGGGGGAAAAAAGGAGAGGTGTACATGGACACAGGCAGACAGTGTTTGTTGGTAATGAGGATCACCCTGTGACTAAACATGCCTTGGTGCATGGCCAGCACATCTTGGCACAGTGTTACACCGTCCGAGTTATCTGGATACTTCGCACTAACACCAACCTGCCAGAACTCCGGAGATGGGAACTTGCCCTTCAGTATATCCTCTCTTCTCGATATCCGCCAGGCCTCAACCTCCGCTAATTTCAAGTTGCCGCCACTCATACCTCACCTGTCTTTCAACAACTTCTTTGCCTCTGTACTTCCGCCTCGACTGACATCTCTGCCCGAACTCTTTGCCTTTACAAATGTCTCTCTCTTTCTGTGTGTGTGTGTGTGTGTGTGTGTGTGTGTGTGTGTGTGTGTGTGTGTGTGTGTGTGTGTGTGTGTGTGTGTGTGTGTACACCTCTCCTTTTTTTCCCCCTAAGGTAAGTCTTTCCGCTCCTGGGATTGGAATGACTCCTTACCCTCTCCCTTAAAACCCACATCCCTTCGTCTTTCCCTCTTTCCTAAAGAAGCAATCGTTTGTTGCGAAAGCTAGAATTGTGTGTGTATGTTTGTGTGTATATCGACCTGCCACCGCTTTTGTTTGGTAAGTCACATCATCTTTGTTTTTAGATATATTTTTCCCACCTGGAATGTTTCCGTAGACTAGCTTTTTTCTCTGCCCAGAGTTTCCGTATTTTTCATCTCCGAATGTAGCAGCATTTCAATGTACTACGAAAATCAGACTGGCAAGACTGTTGGGATGTTGTCAATATTGCCAACTATACGCTCTGAATTTTTTGCTACCTGTGAGAAGAGATGGTTGCTAACTTTTATGAATTGTGAATCGCATGCAGTATTTTCTTCACCATAAGAATAATATGAATATAAACATTTTGCCATGTATTCTTTCGTGTTTGCTGCTATCTCATTTAAATCCCGTCTGCCTAATAAATTACGAAACTAGAGTGAGACAACAGCAAACGCAGAAGAATATACATATCATACCATGTTTATATTAGTATTATTCTTATGCCTAACAGTGATAGAGTCAGAAATGAAGCACGGCAATTGACTAGATTTTTAAATCTAAGATGACTAATTTCTGTGCAGAATGTAATGTAGTAAAGAGGTGTCTGCAAAGATTTTCAAATGGAGAAAAATCTTCACTACACTCTCATTCCGAACAGCTATCATACGCAATCTATTATTTGGTTCTTGTTGATCATTATCAAAGAAAGCAGCAGTGTAAGTACAACAAATATCAGTCTCTTGCCATTGTTTCGGTAAGAGGCGATTCCTCTCCCTTTTTTTAAATTGTAAGCGGCGGTAGCGTGCACAAAAGCAAGATATGCCGCGAGTGCCAACAGGCCGTAAACACTCATCAGAATGCAACAAACAATGCACGACACAGTACAGTAATGCATTTTTCAGCTGAGAGTGACGTAAACACATATAACAAAGAGAACAGCACATAGCAGATCAAAGAAAAATAAGCAATAAATTCAAACCAGACGAAGCACGTGGAAAAGGAAGGGTACCCGTATAAATACGGACGGAGCACCTGACACATAGCAATGGCTACCTGGTAAAGCTTAACTGCTAAGCTTACGACTCGAACCAAACTACTGTAGCTGTATCGTCATTCATTTGACCTAAATTGTGTCTCTCATTACAATGGACCAACTTTGTTTCGATTTGGAGGTGCGGCCTAAAACTTTTCTCTCCCCTTGAATTTAGAGTCTCAAATTTCAGATGCGGCTTAGATTTGAGTAAATACGGTAGTCTGTAGATGGATAGAAGGCAATGACACAGTTTCTCACGAATTTACATTGCCTTGGTGCAAGTGATCATGGAAGCGTGGACTGTAAGACATAACACTGATTGGTCAAATTGATTGTCATAGTGGAAATGCTGCTGGCGTGCTGCTTATGCCCGAAGAATCTATCAGGCAATGGCTGCTGACAGGAGCATTATGAGGGCAGATCCAGCAGTGGAAACAACCATCCATAAGATCAGTTATTATTATCCATGAAAATGTGATTCATATGGTCTATTTTACCTGTTCAGATAGTAGACTGTAATTGTGAAGAATAAATAAATAAATAAATAAATTACATGATCTCACTGTCTGCAACTCTGGCTGGTACACCTTTTTAAACCACCCGAATTCAGAGCTCATCTCAGATACCATGCATCTGTAGACGTACCAAAATTAGAGTAGAAGACTGCAGTGAGGACAATTTATCAATGTAGCATGATGTTACAAAGCATTACTAATATTGGTTCTATCAAAAACATTAATTACTATTTTTGCATATAACTCGGCACCAAAGAACAACCCGTGGCATTAAAAATTAAGTATAAATTAATTATTAAGTGTACATAGTATAAATGAAGTTATTAATGTGTCATTCTTTTTGTAGATGTCTGTGTTTATTCAACAACTCCACTACCAACACAACAAAAACTAAGAGCCTTATCAACTTCAGCCTGAGCAGCCAGCCTCAAAAAAGGTGAGCTGAGCTCTAACTAACTTGTTCAAATACTCGTGCACTACTTGGTAGTGACTCCCAGGAATTCCAAAAGTGACATTTGGTTTTATCTCCTCCTGTTCCTTCTTTACCCTTTTTACTTTCTTCACATACTTTCTGGCACCCATTAATATTTGTCAAGCTCTGACTGCCACCATTTTATTTTTCAAACAGGAGACAGAGAAAATCTTCTGTGGAAAAACAGAGGTACCTGCAACACTGTTTAAATCAGCTCAACGGGAGGGGAAGTTTTAACTGTATTATATAAAGCTCTTAGAAACTGAACAATGACCCACTAAGTGCTTGTACAACCTGTCTTACAAGCATCATGCACTGTGTGTAAACCATGTTTCCTAAAATCCAAAAGCACAGGATTCTCAGTATTATCCTTGACTTTAAGCTTACTTTCTATTTTTCTTGGGAATGTGTTATTACCATCCATGGACACCTGAAAAATTGCCTTTTCACATTTACCTTAAATTGGGATGCATCTCGTTTGAATCTTTCAGCTAAATCTTTTGCAGTACTTTTTCCCACACCTGCTCACAACTTGTCCCAATGCTCTCTGCTAGAAACATAAAAACAGAGCCATTTGCTGGTTTTAGGTAACATTATTCAAACTCTCATCAAATCCAAGCACAGTCACATCACAAGCAGCAACAGTATCCTGAAGTTGGGTCAAAAATGGTCCCAGTCTGATGATTGTGTTACAGTTTGCAAGAGGACTTCAAAAAGCAAGTTACACAGTATTATGGCAGGCCACATAACTCACTGAATGCTGCACTACACTTCAAAGAGACAGATACATGACACTACTTTTCAGTGTAGCTACAAATCTCTGAAAACAATGGTTGGGAAGTTCTACCACTCATTCAATACCTCGAGAACAGAAATTCTCTTTTGTCATGTAGCCATTTTAGAACTGCTACGGGAACATCCTCCACAATGGAAAATCTCCTTCCCCGAGATGTTTTCATGCATTCTGCCAAAAAGATGGAAACCGCAGTTTACTTGGTAACTATTTTCCAGATCAGCATCAGCATCACCATCGCCTGTGCATTCTTGTCCGAAATGTTGGCACCATTACACTACAGCTGGATGCTACATTGCATTTGGTCAATACATGAACAGAATTTCATGGTGACTCAGTGTCCAACCAGTTTACTTCAACTTTGGAGTACACTTCCAGCTGTTGTACAATTTCGCTCACACACTATGGTGCAAGTGTTACCCATGCTACTACACCAGAACTGCGTTAGCAGGAAACACAGTACTCTCATCTGACAATGTATCACTCTTGCTGTGCAATAGTCTTATCATGGAATAACATGCATAACTTATTTTCTGAAGTCTCTACATGTTTTTGAGTTTCGAAGCTGCATTTTGGAGGCATTGTCACTGTCTGGGAGCATATTTGGCAAGATATTAACAAGGTTGCCAATGTTATGAGACGACTGGTGTTTCACAGCAGTGCACAGACAAAAACAGATCTCTGTCTACATCACAGCATCCCCCTGGTATAATCAAATTGTCGGCCATCATTGAGAAGTTCATGCAATAGGTGCACGATGTGATGACCTCAAGGTAAAACCTGGGGTTGTCCAGACATACAGCTGCATGATGCACTCCCTGCCTGCACTGCAACAAGCTAAAAATATGCAGATACTAATTGGAAATACTATTTTTCTTCAGTGAAATTGGTAACTATTTTCCAGAGCACTTAGTAAGTTGAGGGCAACACCAGGATTTTCCTTTTGATTACCGGAATTTACAATCCAGTGGCACTGCGGGGGCTATGTCTTTTGCAGAACCATTTGAGCCGTGGCTGTTTGCAGTAATTGGCATGAATATGGGCACTGTCACCGCCCTAGCAGCCTCAAATCCAGTGTGTGTCTTTTCCCTTGCATGACTGTACAAGCCTGCAAGTCCATACTGCTGAGAGAGTAGTTCATTTTACAGAATGTGTACCAGGCACTGAATTTTTCAGATGTGCACTCTGTGACCTACCAAAAGACTGGATCCTCAGTTAGATGAGGGTGAAATGAACACTTCCAGTTCTATGTCTGGACCCCAAGTTAACACGTTTTAGAGAGGATCATGTCTAAACAAAACAGCAGAATGTGTCCAAGAGTTCACAAAGACAGAAAGCCTCTAAGAATCTCATGACCTGCCATTTTCTTTCCTATGAGCCAACTCCACCCCACACCCTCATCTCCAACCCTCCTTGACTGAGTAAGGCAATAAAATATCGTGTGCACGTAATTGAAATTACTTAACATCAACTACAATGCACAGCAGCATCAGAAATATTAGCCAGTGAGGTGAGAAACAACACAAACAGCCGCCCCTACTGCCCAAACCCCCTACTCTACAGTCCTTACTTGCCCTCTGACCACATGTGTCACACTGCCTCTGTTACAGGTCTTAAAACAACAAACCAATGAACATCAAAATCCCAAGGCATGCTTGTTAGTGTTCTAATGACACTATTTTACGACCACCACTTAAGTTCTACAATGAGTCTTATACACAACAGCAACCAGATCAATAGCTCCTGGCATGCTATAATACTAATTTTTTGGTATACATCCGAAACAATGTACTGTACATAAACATTACACTTGCTAGTATCCCTGCTTCAAAACAAATGCTCCGAAAAGGCATTCAATTGCCCCTAAAAGGGCATACCTTTGTCATCACACAGTCAGTAAACAAAGCAATACTTCATTTGAACAGATGCAAATGTAAACCATGTAAAATACTCTCCACAGTTCCTTGTTAGTCAAATTGCATCACACACACATAAAACCATGCCACAACAACAAAACAGGGAAGCACAGTGAGGCTGCAGTGACAGGCATGCAAGCCATTCCATGTCAACAACGAAGTTCCATACAGCTTGGCTCTGATCAGCTGGCCACGGTCTGGCTGGTCATTGCATTGGACTGAGTGAGGGAGAGTGTAGGGGATGCCACAACACTGGCAGCGGGTAGTTGCACAGCACCAAGCTCAGAATGAATGGCAAGTGTTGTGCTGCTGCATTGAACCAAGCAGAAAGCAAGCAAATGCCTCTGCTCAAAAGCAAACAGGGTGTTGTGCCTTTTCCAAGGTTTTTAGGCAAAATGCAGAAATTCATAGAGATTTCTCAGTTTCTAAGGAAGCTAGGCACCCTGAAGACATACATCATAACTATACAACATCTGAGTTGAGTGCCTACAAGATCCATTATGGGAAAAAAAAACAAAAACAAAAAAACATATAGCTGCTTTACCCATTAATTTATACAAATTTGTTCCCTTTTATCTAAATCTTTGCAACCTTACAAAACTGAGGGTAAAAAACATTATATAAACAAGAAGATACTGGAAGCTGTTAAAATGAACAGCAGGAGACTATTCAGATTCTTAGAGGAAAAAAGGAAACAACAGAATGAGTAAATGAATGCTAATGGTGCTCCAACACAGGAGACACTCAGTTTAGCAACCAGAAATGAAACACACAGTGCCCAACCTCCGCCCCACACAACCAACAAACATTTGCACAATATCTTGAGACTTATCTTACCTCTTCCAAAGAAAATTATTAATGGTGATAGCATTATGTTATCAGTATCTTCATCTAATGTGCCAAGTTCAGCATCACGGTGAAGGGCTGTTGATATTCGACTGGCTTGCACAGCCACAAGATTTCCACCTACACCATTTATAACTGGTTGGAAGACTGCAATTCCTTCAAAGCGTGAGACCATTACATCCAATATTAGGCCACCAGCACTGAAACAAGACAAGCCCAATTGAAGATTGCAACTCCACACAAGCACCATCCCACCCCACAAAATGAAGTTTCACTTCACTATATATTAAAATAATTGCATTCACAGGATATTTTTACAGATAAACAACAGCTTACTTTATATAAGAAAGCTCCATCAATATTTATCTCTAAGGCAAAGGGACATTTAGCTCCATGCTTGCTTCCTCTTAAAATAACGATATAAAGCAAATTAAGTGTGCGATGTGAGCCCTAACTCCAACAAAATTTTGGAAGTTGGATATTTTTTCAGTATTTCGGTAAACTGAACCCATGGTATTTTGTGGCTCAATACAGAGTAACTGCATTTCATTTCATTTCTTACCCCCATGTATCTTTGTATTTGTACTGCACTCAAAGTATCTATCCAGCAGTGAAATATTGACAGTAAGTGTATTGTGTCTTATTTGGAAAGGAACTTGTTTCATATATTCATGGTACTAACTCTTGACAATGGTAATGTGTGCTTTACTCTTTGCCTTCAAGCTTGCATTCAGTACTGCCAATTCTGTCTTGTGTTTTTTTTCTTCCAGTGTCAGTTGTTTGTTAAAGTGATACATAGCAGTGTGGATAGGTTTACCGGTGATAAGTTGGTCAATATACAAGCTGCGTAAGGGGTCACCAAATGCAATGGAGGAATGGCACAATGACCCTATTCTGAGTTGTCACAGTGATGGCAACCAAATCACAGTACTTTGTCACCTGAGGATTGTTGCACTACTCAGTGTTTTGTGTTGTATGTTGTATGTTTTATGTTTTGGTGACAGTGTATTACAGGCTTTTTCACTGTTTCAAGGTATTTTCACAGGAACAGGTAATTGTGGTAGCAAACTGAATAAATTTTACTCTGTAATGGACCACTAGAGACCATAAGTCCCTTATATTAAAATACTCAGAACATACTCCATAACAACCTCCAAAATTTTGTCAGAGTTCAGATTCACCCTGTTTAAAAGCTGTGCCCAGTAATATTTTTCCTTGAGTATTTTAAAATACAATATACTCCAGAAAATTTAAGTAAACAAAATTAAAAATTCTGAACTGAACATAATACAGATTTCAGTACCATTCTACTGAATCTGTAATCCATCAGTTCACTGAGAACATAGCACAGACAAAAACTCATGAAGCAGAATTTTCTGTCATCTGTCCAATGTATTTGATGTGGCAAATTGCATCACTGTTTTGGGTAAATCAAAATGTTTTAACACTAAAGGTACAATTAATAATCAATTAACCTCTTGTTTGTGTAAGTGTGTATAAAGAATCATGTTCAGCAATTCCATCACATTGCATAAGGAATCATCATCAGACTACAATTAATTATTATTGAGATACTCCTGGATATGAAACAGTGTTACATTACCATATACATAACCTATCATCTTACACTGATAAATATGAAACTGTGCCCTGAGCTAATGAGGCATGAATCATAATCAAGTCTCCTGGTGGTACACAGATGAGATTGTACAATCTTCACTAAAATAACCAATTTGGAGGACACGGTTATTTACGAAGCATGACATATCTGTCAACAGCAAAAGCTAACTGATGGAAATGCAATAACTAAAACAAAATGTTGAAAATAAGTCACAATAGTGCATTTTAAGGGCAGTTCAGGAAACCAAAAAAACTTTTAGCGAGATCCTAATAGAGATATTTGATCATTATTGCCCTCAATTATGTTAAATAAAGTGTGCATATTGTGTTGATTGATGAGTTTGGGAAGTACAGTGTCACTTCAGCTAAGACTGATTGTGCAATTAAAAGAAGGGAGAGAGTGAAGTCTGTTAATGGCACATAGCTTATTCCCATTAAAAATACTTTAATTGTTTACCCTTTACTGAACATGAGTTTTCAGTTGTTTTTTATCTCATAAGGGGAATAAAAAAATCTCAATTTGAAAAATGAAGTATTACAACATGCTACAATTATTAAAACATTCTTTCATTCTTTCAGGAATAAGATAATAAGAAAATACAAGAGTTTCATCTGATAATGTTTATATATGGTTATTTGTGATTCCTCTGGTGAGAGTTATTTTTCTATCTCACCTTTGTTTTTATTTAAATGTCATGGTTTTTGAAGAGGCCACTTTATTACATTAATTTCAAATCACACACTTTTGCCAACACTTTCTCCCATCAACAATGTATTAAGCACAAATTTAGACTACAGTGAACCCCCACTTTTACACTTTTCAAGAGACTAGAAAAAGTGTGTAAAATGCGGGAAAATGTACAATGTGGCACATGATGTTTCGAAAGTTACATGTAGGATCTCCCCTTGCACTTTCACACTTTTCGTAAGATATATATATATACATAATAGGCATCAAAATACTCATCATGGACTTATATAATATATACTAATAGTTTATCATCTCATAAAAACCTTCGATGTAACTGGAAACTGTCTGCCAAATAGAAACGTTTGACTTAATTTAATAAATCACAATAGATGTTTTTAGAAAGCCTGCAGAAATCATTCATTGTGTAACTAATAAAATATTGCATCAATTACGAATTTTTTTTCAAGCTGAGCATGACATGTTTCACGAATTTGTTCTTGTTGTCAGGTGCAAATATTTACACGATTATTTTGTGTGGTTTGTGCATGTGTTGTTCTGCGTCTCTTGTGCTGTAATCGTCTTTTTGTGGTAATCAGGTACTGTGCCTCTTCAGTTATGTAGAAACCCACACACAAGCAAACTATCACTCACAGATTAGATTAATATTTGTTCCATAGATCATGAATACGACACTTCGTAATAATGTGGAACGTGTCAGTTAATAAAAGATGTCTGTACAAGATATTACATTACACAAAATATTGCATGACACTAATGTTTAAGCCCCCCCCCCCCCCCCCCCCTTAATTTATATCTAAAAATTCAGCCAATGAGTAGAAGGAGTTGTGATCTAGAAATTCTTTTAACTTATTTTTAAATGTTAGTTGGCTATCTTTTTGTGACATCACAAAAAATACTTAAGTAAATATATGCACTTGACAATGAGAATAAATTTTCAGAACACATGTTGCTAAGCATGAAAAAATACATAACTGGTGCTGTATCCAAGCCAAAAACACTTGCTGCAAAGAGAGCAAATGTGTCAACTAGTGCTTCAAGTAGCCAAACAAAAACACACCGTGACCGTTGCCCAGAAATTAATGCACCTCATTTTTCTTCAAAAATTCTTTATTGAACATAATGAGAATTACAAAAGAATGGTGTTTTATCTACACACTGTTTTACCACGTAATCTCCATCCTGTTCTACGGCCTTCCTCCAGTGAAAATAAAGGCGTGTATGCCCTGTCGGTATCAGTCCTTGTCCTGGTGGCAGAGCCAATGCTTCACTGAGTGAATCATCTACATTCGAAGCATTGTTTTCGGCTAAGAAATAAAATGCAGTGCATTACTTTCTTGGCAACCCTCGTAAATATGGTTCGAATAATGCAAATCACGACGATCAAAACAATCACAAAGGTGTGCAGATGCAGTGGTGACAGTTAGGAAATGGTTGGGATTGGTCCCGATACCAAACTCTAACCAACCTAGTTATGCCCATCAGCTACTATGCCGAGTAGTGTTTGGCAGCGACAGGAGATAAGACCCAAATTGTCCAGACCTTTACTCGTTTACCAGCTCAGATTTGTTGTGTAGAGCACCCTGGTGTCAATAAATTTGGCCATGTAATAATTGTTAACACTATTTGACGACCAACACCATGCATTGTATTTTAACATTAGTTATGTCAATTGTTTTCTCTATGAACATTTGTTCATTAAGTGTAAATCATGAGAAAGTCATAAGTATGTTAATGCAGAACTGGGGGTTAATTAAAATTGTGAGCATAGAAAATTTGACCGGAATGATAAAGAATGTCAAACAGCGGGGAAACTTAATTCCAGGAATGTAAAACATGGGTTACACTGTAGTTGTTCTCAATGTGAGCCATTATAGCATTATCCATACTCGAGAGTCACCACTCTCAAACTTACTGCACCACACAATTTTATGCTTCTATGGGAGAATAAGGGCATTAAGGTGCACCTCTTCGCAGGAAGTAATTTTTTTTTACACCCTCAAAATTGTATCACCAGAAACAAACATGAATCATCACTTTACAGGAATTTACTTGACCAGATGGCCACATATAACTTACCATACACATACAAATAGAAACGAGGTTAACTCAAACTACTTATGGAACTCACTGCACTGTAGACTTCAAGCATAAAAATTAACGGAGGTGTAAAACAGTTTAAGAAAAATGTGCATCATCAAAGCCAGTAATGACTAAGAGAACAGCACATTAGTACTGAAGAAAAAATTAGCTTTTCTAGCCTTCAAATTAAACATTTCTAACACAAAAAGGACACAAAATAGTGTTGCTTCCATCATATTTTAGTCTGTAGGCTCTCATAACTGACGTCAATGCAAAATAAATTTCAGGTGATTAGAGCGAATCAATTTCTTCTTCTACTTCTGCAACAACAAAGTGTTTTGAACCCTCTGTTGGATTTTCTTTTCGAGTCTTCTGATGTCCACAGCTGGCTGAACACTGCTGAAAAGCAGTGTCACATTCATATATAAAAGATGTGTTACCCCATTCTTTTTCTTTACACTAGGGATTATTGGGTAAAAATATCTCAGGCTTTCATTTGTTTATTGTGTCATTAGTTAAGTACTTGCAGCATGGAGTACAAGGAGGAGTAAAGTAGTTATTATTACAAGTCAGAAACAAAAATACTATTATTACATTGCTGCTGATGTGAATTCCTGGCATGCCTATACCACCCAAAGAGCACTGCAAACCACAGTAATTCAATAGCTTCTAGCCATCCTATCTGTTAAAGTTAGGCTCATTCATATAAGGCTTTACATCTTTCTGGAATTTCCTTTTGTTAACACCAATTTTTTTGGCTAACACATGTTAAAGTCTACATCCTGACCAAAGCCATCCCTGTTCTCCACTACCACAGGTTTCATACTTTGTTTCTATAGAAAGAAACTTCCACATGGGAAAAATATATTAAAAAAAAGATTCCAAGACTTACCAAGCGGGAAAGCGCCGGCAGGTGTGTGCGAGTGTACACCTGTCCTTTTTTTCCCCTAAGGGAAGTCTTTCCGCTCCCGGGATTGGAATGACTCCTTACCCTCTCCCTTAAAACCCACATCCTTTCGCCTTTCCCTCTCCTTCCTGAAGAAGCAACCATCGGCTGCGAAAGCTAGTAATTCTGTGTGTGTGTGTTTGTGTGTTTTGTTAATGTGCCTGTCTGCCGGCGCTTTCCCGCTTGGTAAGTCTTGGAATCTTTGTTTTTAATATATATATATATATATATATATATATATATATATATATATATATATATATATATATATATATATATATAATGTGGAAAACGTAAAGGGATAAAGAAAAATGTAAACCTCTACACAGAAGAACACATTTCATAAAAAAGTCTATAACTTTTGCTTGTTTTTCTTTGGTGCAGCAACAGTGTACACTGTACCCTCAAAACGGGATAACTCTGTCATTATTTCGTCAAAAACATTGTGGCACATCACAAATAGTTTAATTATTTCTATCGCATTTACTGCATTATTAAACGTTATGGAGGAATGCTGACGCTCTTCTGTATCATTCTCATTATCAGTTTCTTCCTTGTCCAGGTCCAAGATGCACACTGAACTATCAGCGATAATCATGGGTCCTGTAGTAACAATGTTTTTTCATCGATGTTCACATAATCCTTAAATGAGATCTGCTCTTCAAGTCGAGTCCATTCTTCATCATTAGGTGAAATATCGTCAGTATGATCATTTCCACCACGATCATTGACGTCATCTCAAATCTGGTTTTTTGGAAACAGTTCTGAATGGTATCATCTAAAATGCTGTGCCATGAAGCTGCAATGTAGTGCACTGTCTATCAGAAGAAACAAATTCATTAATAATTTCTCAAAGTTTTCTTTGGCTCGAGTAGCACAACATGAAATAAATGCCAAGTGAAAATCTTATCTGTAAAATGTTGATTTTCATTTCTTCCTTTTTTCGATGTTTACACGCCTGATGGTATGCTGCATGAGCATTTTGTGATAATGCAACTTGATATTATGTATCATTCCAACGACAAATGGCTGGAGCTCCCTCATGCTATTCGCAGGAAAGAATTCCATGATCACATTTCTCAAATAAGAAGTAAAGTGAGGATATGTTGCACACCTGCCTACGAACAATAAAATCTTCCAGCCTGCTGCACCCATTTTCACATCAGCACTTCGAAGCCAGTTTTCGAAAACTGGTCCTAATCCACGATTTCTTGTTACCACAGTATTCTGTGGGAAACGTGACAATGTTCTTAAAACAACGGGGCTTGACAAATTTCCTGATTGTAAGTAGGGGGAGCTTTTCACTACCATCATTGTTACCACACAACAGCACTGTTACACATTGTTTACTCTGTTTTCCTCCGTGATAGTTCTCACCTTTAAATGCCACTATACGGTCAGGCATTACATTGTGAAACAAGCCCGTCTCATCCACATTGAAATTTTTTTAGGAGCATATTGGGATGTCAGTTCTTTCAAAGGGGCTTCCTTCCAATCTCGCACTGTCTCGCAATCAACACTTTTGCTTTTGCCACATACATCGACAGCTGATGCCACGTCTTACCATAAATTTGTGCAGCCAAACTTATAAGCACTGAAATTTTCCACACTGAGTTGAATTGCAAATTCATTTGCTTTTTCACAAAGCATTGGGCCTGTTTTATGTTGCCTGAACCACTGCAACAACCAATCTTCCACGTCTTCGTATTTCCCGTCCTGAATGCATGTCCGCTTACTAATAGAAATTCCAAACACACATGCACTATCTTCTATTTCTTTTGCCTTTGCACCTACAGAATTTAAAGTAGACACAGAAATTTCTAATTCCTTGGCAATATCCACTCGCTTTCTATTACTGTTTTCCTTCACAACTCTCAAAATCCGTATCTTTTCAGTGATAGTAATGCTTTTCTTTTTTCTTACCCTCATGTCACCAGTTCTCAAAATAATTAGAAACACAGTAATACTGTACTATAGCCTATACAGTATCAGGTGTGATGTCTTTCGGGATTCTCAAGTGACATGCAACAATTCTTGTCCAGTTGTGCCCTAGTTCAGCAGAAGTCGTGTAATCCGGAAAAACAAATGAGTGTTACACCTACTACCAATCTTCCCTATTGCTATCACCACTGCCGTAATAGTAAGCTTCATACAATATACTGTACTTTCCAATACTGTACAGTCTCTGTATAACATTTTGTTTTTGTGACAACTCTATTATTTCAGTTTATACTGTTGTTCCATATCTGTCAATCTATAAAACAACCTCAAGTCTGTCACATTAAAAATTCAGTGTTGGTTGGATTCAGATGCTTGCAACGAAGCAATTTTCTAGTTAGTGACCATGGTGCTGTATTAATAGATAGAGCTTAGGCCGTTATTATACTATCAATTTTCTTTGACATGGCGCCAAAGGGGATATTACACTGTCGTCAAGAATTTTGTCAAAGTTCCTTCATAAATGGCAGATGATGACTAAATACTATTCTCTGCAGCTCAATTTTACTTATGGCATTGGCAGTGTAGTGTGCTGACGTTGGCAACACCATCTTCATATAATGCAAATATTTTGTAATGAAATGTTCATTTTACGAGTATAACTAATTTACTGAGTGGACAAAGGTACATACAAGAATCTGTCAACCATAGAGCAAGAAGAGATTTTATTATTTACTTTGTGGAGAAATGAATTCCCAGCAATGAAGGGTCATTGTCAACATCAACACACCACGCCACCAATGCCATAAGTAAAATTATCCCTGATCTGCATTTTCAAACACTGCAATTGCATTGTCACTGCACTTGCAAGAGAAGCAGAAGAAAAGGAAACATACTTGGGTGAAGCCATGGGCTTCACGGCGAGATGCAAAAGTAGTAGTAGTAGTAGTAGTAGTAGTTCTTGTTGTTGTTATCTTCAGTCTAGAGACTGATTTGATGGAGCTCTCCATGCTACTCTATCCTGTGCAAGCTGCTTCATCTCCCAGTACCTATGCAACCTACATCCTTCTGAATCTGCTTAGTGTACTCATATATTGGTCTACCTCTATGATTTTTATCCTCCACGTTGCACTCCAATACTAAATTCTTCTAGTCAAGATGTGCTACAAATTTCTCTTCTCCCTAATTCTATTCAATACCTCCTCATTAGTTATGTGATCTACCCATCTAATCTTCAGCATTCTTCTGTAGCACCACATTTCGAAAGCTTCTATTCTCTTCTTGCCCAAACTATTTATCATCCATGTTTCACTTCCATACATGGCTACACTCCATACAAATACTTTCAGAAATGACTTTCTGACACTTAAATCTATGCTCGATGTTAAATTTCTCTTCTACTGAAATGCTTTCCATGCCATTGCCAGTCTACATTTTATACCCTATCTACTTCGACCATCATCAGTTAATTTGCTCCCCAAATAGCAAAACTCCTTTACTACTTTAAGAGTCTCATTTCCTAATCTAATTCCCTCAGCATCACCCGACTTAATTCGACTACATTCCATTATCCTCGTTTTGCTTTTGTCAATGTTCGTCTTATATCCTCCTTTCACGGCACCGCCTATTCCGTTCAACTGCTCTTTCACGTCCTTTGCTGTCTGACAGAATTACAATGCCATCGGCAAACCTTTAAGTTCTTATTTCTTCCCCATGGATTTTAATTCATACTCTGAATTTTTCTTTTTTTTTTCCTTTACTGCTTGCTCAATATAAGGGTTGAATAACATTGGGGATAGGCTACAACCCTGTCTCACTCCCTTCCCAACCACTGCTTCCCTTTCATGTCCCTCAACTATTGTAACAGCCATCTGGTTTTTGCACAAATTGTAAATAGCCTTTCGCTCCCTCTATTTGACCCCTGCCACCTTCAGAATTTGAAAGAGAGTATTCCAGTCAACATTGTCAAAAGCTTTCTCTGAGTAACAAATGTATTCTCTCACATGTTCCAATATTTCTACGGAATCCAAACTGATCTTCCCAGAGGTCGGCTTCTAGCAATTTTTCCATTTGTCTGTAAAGAATTTGTGTTAGTATTTTACAGCAGTGATTTATTAAACTGATAGTTCGGTAATTTTCATATCTGTAAACATCTACTTTCTTTGGGATTGGAATTATTATATTCTTCTTGAAGTCTGAGGGAATTTCGCCTATTTTGTACATCTTGCTCACCAGATGGTAGAGTTTTGTCAGGACTGGCTCTCCCAAGGCTGTGAGTAGTTCTAATGGGATGTTGTCTACTCACAGGTCCTCGTTTCGACTTAGGTCTTTCAGTGCTCTGTCAAACTCTTCACGCAGTATCATATCTCCCATTTCATCATCTACATCCTCTTCCATTCCCATAATATTGTCCTCAAGTGCATCACCCTTGTATAGACCCTCTATATACTGCTTCCACCTTCCTGCTTTCCCTTCCTTGCTTCGAAACAGGTTTCCATCTGAGCTCTTGATATTCATACAAGCGGTTCTCTTTTCTCCAAAGGTCTCTAATTTTCCTGAAGGCAGTATCTATCTGACCTCTAGTGAGATATGCCTTTACATCCTTACATGCTGAAGATATACAACAAAATTTGCTACGGGAGCTGCAAGTCGAGGACGTGAAGCTGCGTGAAAACCGCTTTGGGAATGGACAAGAATACATTCAATATGTGCTCAAGAAAGTGGCTCCTCATATTATGAAGCTGAACACTCTCCTCATAAAGGCTACATCTGCAAAAGATAGACTTACTTTAATACTGTGATTTCTAGCTACTCTAGTTTACAGTACAGGTATAGCACTCTAATGCTGCACTGCACATTGATGAAAATAATACTAGAAATGTTTGAAGCTATTTATAACGCACTGAAGGAGAAGTACGTGAACGCAAATAAATTTAATACGTACTGTAGTCATGAAAAATTTTTATTTCCAGAGAAGTTTTAGAATTTCTCCTTTATGTGATCAGGGGTATATCCTGGCTGTACTTCACAGCTAATAGCATCTGCAGTTTTTTTATAGCTCACACTTTTTCTTCTGTTTTTGTTTTAGAGATGTCATAAGCTACACAGTGCTTCATCTACTTCAAATATTTCTATCAATTTTCTTATATATGCAACATACCATGTAAATTTGGGATTCGTGTTGATAAAAATTGTGTGTCAGACAGCTGCAGCGATGCTAGTGCTCCAAGCGGTTGGTTTCTCCATGCAATAAACATAAGATGAAAGCTTCCTTTGATCAAATCTAAGGCAAGGTGCTAGATTTGATCAAAGAAAATTTGACCAATAACTAACTTTGACAAAGTTCCTTATTACACTATCAAATTTCATTATAGTCTAATATTGGCCTTACCAATCAACTTCCCAGCAACCCACTCTGAAACACTGCATCATAACTTGTGCACACTGTAGATATTTCGCCGGTACATGGGGTGGGGGAGGGGTGGGGGGCAGGCTATCAGTGGGAAAAATGTATAAGTGAAAGAAGTATAAATGAAGTTTTACTGTATTTATGTTTTGGCATATTACAGTAACATTCCCTTCTTTCAACTGCTTGTTACTGAAATCGACATAGGTGACCTACCAATGAAAGGCTAAGGATTTTTTTAACCAATAATTCCCTTTCTTCAAATAAAAGCACAGGAGAGCAACCCTCACAGATGTGAACATGACACTGACTATGGCATGTGTTCTAACAATTACGGACAAAAATATGATGATCCTAGTTTATTATTATTATTATTATTATTATTATTATTATTATTATTAGTAGTAGTAGTAGTAGTAGTAGTAGTAGTAGTAGAAGAAGAAGAAGAAAACTGAAATGGCCCACAAACTCTGAAGATTTTATTTTCATGAGTATTTCTCCATGTTGCAGTCTAAATTTCTTTTATGAATGCGTTTTCCATTCTAACATTTACAAACTAGCCTGGAACAATTTATGAATGAATAAACGAATGCAGCTCTTAAAAAACTAAAGAGCCATTTGTCACATTAAGCTCCAGTTAAGTTTCGATAAAATAGTAATATTGAATCTTACCTGCTAATAAGCATTGCCACCAACACTGGTGTCCATCCACAGTAAAGAACTTCTCGTGTGTGCTTATTCTGCTTTGAAATCCAAACCCACAAAGGAGTCACGAGAACAAAACCAGAAATGATAAGTGGGGCCAGCCAGTCAGTTTTCCCTGGAATGAATTACAATACTTTCAGAAACAGAAAACTGAGTTTTGGAAATAAAATTTCATTCTAATTGAAAGTTGACAATAGAGGTTTTTTTATTTAATAAAATGTTACAACTGTTTACATCTGTTCATACTCGAGATAACAATGGATTTTTGAGGCAATGAGCTGAACCTTTTGATAGTGCAACTGGGTGACAGCAAGGCAAATAAATCCATAGTTGCTCCAAATTAAACAAAATTTATTAATTCACTGTAGATAGAAGCAACAGTTGCTGTAACTACCAATTTGGTGTGTGCACCGTTTCATAGCTTGCACATGAAGTTTGTGCTTGGTGCAACCACTACAGGCCACTTTGCTGCAACCCCTGTTGGAACTAATAAATATATAGGCTGTCGCTCAAGGCGCCGCTGGCCACTTGTGGGTTGCTAATTGAATTGTACCTTGTCTTTTGTGTGTGTGTGTGTGTGTGTGTGTGTGTTTTGTCTGAGCAATAAATTACAATGGTCTTGAAGTTAGAACAAAAGTAAAATAATTTATGATTATAAAATGGCATGGACAAAAGCATAAAATGTCTTGTAATCAACACAGTTGCAAGATTACACTGGAATGAACACCTGTCTAACTACAGAAAAAAAATTTAATCTCGTTTTCTTTGGCCTACGTATTTTTAACCCACACCATCTACAATATGGAATATGAATAAGCTGTTTCATATACAGAGTGAATCAGGAGGAAAAGTCCATGCTTTGAGAGGTGATAGTATTGGTGATTCTGAACCTACAACTTCATAAAGACATATGCCCTATTCTGAAATGTTTCCAGGATAAGAACACATTTAATGTACATTGTTATTTATTTTCTCTATTATTCAGTACATTGATATTGTTTACAACGTGACACAGTAGAGTAGAAGAATTTGTGATGAACAGTTTGATACAGTACACTTTTAGTCTATCTAGTGAGGAAACTACCTCAAATTGGCCTACAAAAACTACCCAAGCTACAGCAAATGCATGTCATGTAAGATTTTCAATATTATCTCACTCTCTTCACACAAACTATTAGCGCTAAAGAAAAAATGAATAGGGGCTTTGTTGTAGGAAATGTAATGTAGTTGAATTTTATGCTGTGACAGGTTTTTGCTAGTGGTTCCAGTTTTCAAGTAAGTCAAGAAAACCACACAAAACTGACATTAAATGTGGTCTAGCTCTGAAAACATTTGGAATAGGGCATATGTCTGTATGAAGTTATTTATTCAGATTCACCAGTACTATCACCCCTCATGGCATGGATCTTTTCTCCTGTCTCACCTCATGTTCCTATTCAGTAGTACACTATGGAATACATGACCAGGAAAGCTGAAAGTCTAAATATTCCAGACATATTCTCACTCTAAAACAAGGAATTCTAAATTTTAAGAAAAGCTGATACACACAGCAATCAGGGTAATCAGAAAGACAAAAATTTCTTTCTTCCAATTATTTTTATGTTGACATGTGTTGTACATGCAAAGCCACATACAGGCACCTTCAGAACAGTTCAGCCTGATATGACCATGGAAGAGCAACCAGCAGCACTCATCAAAAGAATAAACTGAACTAGAGCACCAACAAAACTCAAGACTGGAAGATAAGAAGGTATAACTTCCACCACTGATACAAGTCCTTAGCAAGTAAATCATTTTCTCTCTGAATTTAAGAAACTTTGCCTTGTGAATAAATTTTTCAGTCTGGTTATATCATTAGTTGTAATAAGTGCTGACGGGTAATGTGACACACTAAATAGGAGTACAAGTGAATGCTGATGCCACCTCTTATCAGTCAGGCATGATGGTTAAGTTTGTCTGGCTAACAGCCTCTAGGAGGCACAGCTCATCTATGTTTTAATTCTGTGAGCATGAGTGATTTCATAGTTTGTTATTGTATGTTGATCATGGTGAGTGTACTGGGGTGAGGTGGAGGTGCAGTGTGGGGTGAGGGATGGAGAGAAGTGGGAGGCAGGGAGGTGGTTGGGGGAAAGCATCTAGCAGCTCACAGTAGTTGGGAGCTGTCCGTGGGCTAGCTAGGGGTTTAGGTAGAGGGGACACATGGCAGACGTCCGAGCACTATTTCATTTCACAAGCTAGGGCGCGAGATGGCAGCGCACATCAAGCTGACAAGTACTGCGCGAGGGTAATGAGAAAGGGGAGGGGTGTGTGTGTGTGTGTGTGTGTGTGTGTGTGTGTGTGTGTGTGTGTGTGTGTGTGTGTGTGTGTGTGTGTCAAGCTCTGTACCTTCCGTGCATGTATTTGGCAACGAAGCAGTGCTTCCATCTTTAGGTGAGTCGTCTCCTTTATTCCTAAATAATTTGGTGTCCTCAACCAGAAATTTCCTTACACTAACAATTAGATATCTTACAGGCTACCACTAAGCATTCAATGGAGGTGGATATAAAAATCTGTGTGTTTACAGGAATGGATATGGCTTAAACTCTGATGTGGAGATCTATGGCTATGGTGTGGGGTGAAATTCTATGTTCATTTAAATAATTTTGTTTTTCTCTCTCTCTCAAAAAAGTGTGGTATGACTTAATAAATGTCTTAGTTGTGCGTGAGACTTAACAGTTATTTAACAGAAACGTACAAATATTTTCTATGTTCCTTTAAATGAAATATGTGTTTATGTAGAACTTCTGAAGGAGAGAAGACAAGTACTGTGTTCACACAAGTCTGGTAGAAGGCAGGAGCTGTGTCATCAACTAGTAATACTTTGCCTTTATGTCACTATAGGTCAAAAGATGTAAGTGCTGAGACAGTAAATTTCGTTTTTAAACGACAGTTTATTTTACAACAAAGTAGCTTCAAGTATTTTGGGGAAAAAAGCCCTTTACATTGTTATGAAATGAACAATATTATAAACATTTACAATGAATTCAGTTTTAGCAGTTTCTATAGCTGTATCAGATGGTTGATGATCAAATTAGGTTAGCCCTAAAATGACTAGTACTACGAACACTTGATTCACAGAGCATTTTCCTTTTTCATGATGTCTGCTGCTGTTGATTGAAACTTTGTACAATTCTACTCCAACAGCTATAAACTGTGGAATAAGAAGTTAAAAACAGTGTTATGCATATGAAAATTTAAGAGTAGTGTAATCTTTTAGTGGAAAAATATAAAAAAAAAAGTCATAGTTTCAAAAATAAGATCACAAGTAACTAATTCATAGAAGGTTAGAGGCTAGTTACCATTGTTACGCCTCTGCACAGACTGATTTCTTGCTTACTTATTTCCATAAACAATTACTATTTTATTAGCCTATTCAGTCTTCTTTACAAATTTTGGTTCTTTTACAACTGCAGTCTTTACCTTTAAGTGCCCAAGAGAGGCCAATATACAGTACTTTATAGACAGTAAAATGAAGTTCATTGTCATTATGAGTGTACGACTGAGTGGTGCTACTGTTCATCTAAACTTATAGTGACAGGAATTTAGTTGTAATAAAAGTATTCCACATTTACATACACACAGGCAAGATAGTACTACAAGTTGCAGACTAAAGATGACACTAGTGGTGAAGACTCACTACCTACTGCAATTTGTATGCTGTGTGTGAGGAAATTAAACAGAGTGCAGTGTCCCTATTTTAGATGTGAGCTTCAGGAGTACACCACCACCACCACCACCACCACCAATTTAAATATTTTCCTTTACTGTCAACATGGTTTAAGTCAATATACATTCACTTGGAAATAACCTGAAGATATTTAGCACAATTAGTATTTACTACAAGTGGTGGAAGTTCTCAGGGGAGTGACAAATATTTGAGAAAGAACAGGAATTAAAACTTTCCAGGTTTGTATGGCTTGTGGCACAATAATACGTCAACAATTAGAAAATCATGCTCAGTTCATACCTACCCTGAAATACACAAGCACATCAGTAATTGCGTTTTCCACAGTTTGTCACATTTCACAAGTAACTGTTCCATTTATCTTTTTTGTTCAATTTTTTGCATTTTCAATCACTAATTTTCCTAGTTTCATAGTTTTAATAGATTGGAACCATATTTAAAAACTGCACAAAGAAAATATTAGTACCTATAGCATCATAGAGGACAGTTGATATCCATGAGAGAAGAGCAAGTGATGTAACGTCACCAAGACTTGCTGCAATTGGAGTAGCTACATTATCGGGATTGATGCTACAATGCCGTGAGAAAACTATCACTGCAGCAGTTGTAAGACCTAAAAAAGAACAAATAGCTTATTAATGCAAATTGAGCACAAAGAAATTTAACATAATTATCAACGCAAAACAGTACTTATGTATCAGAATGATGACAGTAAAAGATGTGCATCATGTCAAAGATTCCCCAATTTTTATCCACGCAAATAGTATTGCTCCACTAAGTACAGATTTTGGTTTGATTAGAGGTTTTCATGATCAATTACAAAGAAAAAGAAAAGTTACTTCACACAAATGAAATCCACAAACAAACAACAAATATTAATATTTACATACCTGTCACTAGAAAAGTTCCTGAAGCCATATAATAATGTTAATTACAACTAAATACAGACAAGAAAATAACTAGAGAGTTAGTTTTACCTAAAACAAAGCTGGCAAGTGAAGCAGTCACTAAACTGCTGGCACACATAAGAAGTGCATGGTCAAGCCGCACACTCCTGCTCTTGAAACCTCCCATCACTATTGCCACAACTGAAGCAAGGAATCCAACCACATTTGCCTGACACTGTGTGAAAGAAGATACACAAAAAAATCAGACTATCGCTACAATAAAATATGCCAACATTGAAAAAAAAATGAAAACATGCCTTGGATAATTTACAAACTGTTAGTAACTTTACAATTACTAAAGCCATAACTTCCTGATAATCTACATAGTCATATTTACTTGAGAAATGAACACACCAACTGTAAAACAATATTGATACTCAGATATTTAGGCAACAGTTACATGTCCCAATATACAAACTATCACAAGTAATACTTCACTATGAGTACAAGCAATGAAAATTCTGAGTAGAATACAAATGAAGGTAAGAATGGAGATTATGACTTCCACTACATAAAGTAACAAGTTTGTTTCCACATTTGCATTTTTCGAAGTACACAGACCAGAGACCACAGTCTAAGCAGCCAAAGACACTGTGTGTGTGTGTGTGTGTGTGTGTGTGTGTGTGTGTGGAGCTATTTCCGATGAAGGTCTTGTTGGTCAAGAGCACACTTTCTGACAGTCTCTCTGTTGTGCCTATCTGCAACTCAGCATCTCTGTCATAGGTGAGTAGCAACTATCCTTTTCATAATATTGTGGCATTTTATCTTGGATTTTCTATTGACTTTTTAAAAAAGTTTGCATATCCTGGTGAACTGATCATTTACTGAGTATTTCATCATTCACAAAACCCTTTAGTGGTAGATTATGGTGACAATGTTCAGGAGCACCACATTTGTGTGCATTTAAGTGAACACTTTTTAGCGGAGTTCAATGAGAAACGCAACACTATTTTTTCTGAAAGCAGGTTTGTTTTATTCAGGATTCCAATACACCACATTATTCCCTACTCTTAGTTACAAAACCATGTTTTTCAACAAAATTTCTTTTCAATGTGATGACCTCATGCCACCTTATTGGGAGGGGCTGTATGCCCACATGGTACCACTCTCCTGGTCGACATTGGAGCCAATGTCTTGTTGTAACAATAACCTCTCCATCACCCACGTAATGCTTCCCATGGAGTGCATGCTTCATTGGACCAAACAGATGGAAGTCAGAAGATGCGAGATTCAAGCTGTAGGGTGGATGAGGAAGAACAGTCCAACGAAGGTTTGTGAGTTCCTCTCGGGTGTGCAGACTTGTGTGAGGCCTTGCATTGTTGTGGAGAAGTTCATTTGCACAATACACTTCAGAGTTGGTTGTTGCACCATAAGGGAGGACATAATACAGCATAACCCTTTTGTGTCCCGGAAGACTGGTCCCACGACTAATGGCTGATGGTGCAGCTTTGAACTTTTTCTTCAGAGGAGAGAGGTGTGGTGCCACTCCACGGACTGCTGTTTTGTTTCAGATTCAATGTGATGAACCCATACTCCACTGCCTGTGATGATTTTTGACATAAAATTGTCACATCAGCCTCATAATGCGAAAGCAATTCTGCATAGATGGTCCTTCATTGCTCTGTATGGTGTACAGCGAGGCAGTGAAGAATCCAGTGGGCACACACCTCTGAGTATCACAACTGGTGGACAAGTGTGTCAGCACTACCAACAAAGACATCCATTCTAGCAGCAGGGTGTCTTGATTGTGATCCGTCAATCACCTCAAATGTGCATGTCTGCATGTTCCATCAATGCAAGTGTCACAGCTGTGTCGGCCTTGTTGCAATAACAGATGTCTCTCCCAACTCACCATGCTGTTGTTCACTGCCACATCTCCACAGACATTCTGCAAGTGCCTATGAATATCTGTTCTGGTTTTCCGCCAAAAGAATCTCAATGACAGCTCTGTGCTTGGAACACACCTCTGTTACAAATGATATTTTGAATACTACTTATAGTGCCGCCAACTATTGGAATTTCATGAAACAAAAGGGGCTGAAGCGGGAATATTCCATGATGTCCCACAACAAATTCCGCAGTTTTTCAACCGTAATTGGCTGAGGAAAAAAAAAGTGTTGCAATCCGTACTGAATATCCCTTGTACCTTCATACGTTTGTTTTTTCTAAAATTGTTGATCTGCCTGCCAGTCCAATGAAATCAACTGATGGAAGATATGATACTTCACTTTTACTCCTGGGCATGCTTCCTTCCAACAGTCTGGCAGTTCTAGGGGACTGATGACCTCAGATGTTAAGTCCCATAGTGCTCAGAGCCATTTGAACCATTTGAATAATCATTTACGAAATTTATGCTTACTTTGGAACATTTCTCAATGAACCAATAGTAACAGCTGCTACACTGATCATCCTTTATCACTTCCTTTTATTAACCACAATGAGTTTCCTTAACACTGCAAGTACTGGCTGAGAAGAAATTACATTGATTGTCACAAAAGCTTCAGTGCTCAAGCTTACTCTCTCACTATAGGCTGTCTGTAGTACATTAGAATGAAAATTGTCACTAACACGTGTCACATACACATCATGTCTACAATGAAGATGTGAGGGGGTTAAGATATTAGCCTTAGTATCCAAGAGAAGTTATGTTCAAACCTGTAATAGTCATTTCTAACAGTTTTCTTTGATCTTAATCATCTGTTGTGAACACCGGGTTAGTTCCATTTACAAAGTCATATATATTTAACCAATTCCTCTGTCTTCCAGAAACTTACCTTGTCCCACTAAAGAAGTCCTTTGCCTCTAATGACCGAGCTGCCGTCAAGGCACTGAACTAGAAACTTCTTCCCTACAACGGAGGTTAAATAAAACAGACCCAAACAATGCCATGAATAACACATGTATACTCACTTTTGAAATCTCAATCACTAGCTGATACTATTGATCTAACTGCACAGCTGGATATGGAGATTAAAATGGGGCATTCATTACAAACAAGAAGCAAATATGCACTTTCTGTGTTAGTGCACTGCTGACAGAAAGATAATTAAGACGTGAAAAGTGAACTGAAGTTTCTTGTTACAGTAGTAGCTCAAGCATGATACTTTCAATACATCCTCTGGCAATAGCATCCTCTTGGAAACCACCTTAAAGTCACCAGCTTAGTGGTACCTGAAGTTCAGTGGGAAATTATTTTATAAATATCCACTTAGAATCCTCATTCTTGACACTGAGATAAGTCTGAACTGCAGGCCTCCTTGAATGTCTTTTATAGCTTTGTCAGGTGATGCCTGATATAAAACACTAAAAATCAAGAGTGACTCACTCTGACATTCAGAACTGTTCCATAAGTTTTTTTTTGAATATTCAAGAATACCAGAAAACACACTAGTCATGTAATTTATTTGACAAATGTGCATATGATCAGGTGTCAATGTCACAAACCTCTGACAATGCAGACATCCTAGTAGGATAAGGAATGTTGTACATTTTAATTACAGTATACCTGAAGCTGACACCGCCCCTCAATAATTTTCAGAAATACTGCAGTGCAGTGTCTGAGACACTGTAGTAATCAACAGCTGCATTTGATTAAGAATGAACTCACAAATAGCAATTTATGTTTCTGTATCAGCTGTAGAATAATTCAGACCTAATCAAAATTTATGATGGAGCAGGACTCGCACCCAAATTTCCTGTTTGGCACGTGTGGTCACTGTAACAACATCAACTATCTGAGCATGCTTCTAGGAGTGGCCCAAATCTTCATTTGTCCTGGTGTTTACACTCTAAGAGTCTACAGGTGATGTAGAAGCAAAACAGCAACTTGCAAATTTATTCTTAACTTAATTTGGCTGTTGGTCATCAACGCAGAGTCTCTGACATCGGACTATGGTATTTCATGCCATTGCAACAAAATGGTGAGAGAAAACTGTCTCCTCACGTGGGTGAATCATGGTAATGCAGTGCGAGCACAAGTACACAGCAGGGGAAATGGAGATTTGTGCCACTCCTGGAAGCATGCTCGGATACCAGAAGTGATTAAAGTGACAGCTTGCAACAAATGGGAAATACAGGTTCGAGTTCCAGTCTGGCACAAATTTTCATTTGTACAGAAATATTCTACAGCTGATGCAGAACCATGATTGCAATTTGTGAGTAAATTATCAATTTCCAGAAGCCTCTATTTTTCCATAAATCCTATGTGAGCAACACAAATTCACAATAATTCATTACTTTTATATTCGAAACCAAAAGCTGTATGGATGGCCAATGTACCACCTCACTTAGGTCTTCAACAGCAAAAATTTAATTTTGCAGACAGAAGCTGATACATTGAGATTCTGTTCCAAATGTTCCTGAGCAGTCATGCTTGTTAGGTATTATCCATACTGGTGTTTCACAAACCTGTATCAATGTAAGATTTCCAACAATCATGCTCCACTGTTGCTTAGGTGTATCCATGTGACCTAGATTAGCTTGTGTTGATAAGCGAGACGCAAGGGTCATCTCCAGATTTCCTTTGAGACCCAACAGTGCAGGTACAAGTATAACAACTTCTGTCACTGCTTCAAACACTGTCCAGTGCTGAAAGAGTAAAAAACTAGTTTATAATTCCTAACCTATATTTATAATTAGACTATAGACTGAATTCTAGATGTGAACTACCAACTGCAAAGGTATCATTTTGTTACTTGACGTCTAACAAAAGTCAACTATTCATTAATATCGTGTCTGAAGTAGCTAATTTTGCACGTCATCTAAACCACAAAGCATTTCCATTGTATTATTCCTAAACATCACAATTAGTTTCATTCATCTTCACATTATGAAATAATGTTATATGTCTTACATATCAGTGCCTTATTTTTTTTTTTTAAATAAAATTCAAGGCCTTTTAGTAGCCAAAACACACTTAAGTATCCCATTTGATTTCAGAGAGAGAGCCACAAATCCCAGTTCGATATAATCTGTATGATAGTAAAGAAAATAATAATAATGCCAGACCAAACTAACTTTTCAGTAGATTAAAGGAATAAAATATTGACTTTTCATAGACATGTGAACCAACTCAGTTATTCAACTGGTGAAGTAATTCATACTGCATTATGAGCCTCTTTCCCTTGGACTGTGAAATATTCAATATATTTTTTTTCTGATCTTCAGGAAGACAATTCTCTACAACAGTTCAACAATAACGAATCATCTGGGGGCATGCTTTAAGCAGCTGGTAGAGGTGCTTTTGTGGGCTGTTAGCTTCAATACTTCATATCGGAGGGGTGTTACCAGACAGAGAAACAGTTGGCATCCAGCACTGAAGTGGCAAGTTGCGCCCTAACTCTTACACTTGCATTTACAACCTCAGCCGGCCAACACAAGCCACTGCATCCAAATATTTTTGGTCACACAAGCTGACCATAGCAGCAGAGGTTTTATCCTAATTAAGACAGTTATCGTAAGGGCCCACAGAAAATCTAGTGCACACATCTTCCGCATGTGTGGTTTCAGTGATCTGGCCATAATCAAATGTAGCAAGATCTTGTGTCACTATACTACACATGGTGTGTACAAAGTATCATTACAATACAATGCCATTCATTATTATTACTATTATTATTATTTTAGTGTGCTCAATGACACAGTTATAAGCATCATTGCTGAATATGAATGTATACATCAAGTTACATGAATAAAACAGGTCTTCACAAATAACTTACTGCAAGTATGTTCTATACATGCATTATCAACTTCTTGGAGAATGCTTGAGAGTGCCAGTGATTAGAACAAGGAAGGTCACCCCTCTGGACCAGAGAAAGATAACCCTTCCAGCTCCCGTTTGCAAAAAACTGGCAGAACATTGGACAACTGAGCAAAAGAAAGTAAAGAAGTTTTTTTACTTCATCCTCCTGTGTCAATATTCACATCTCCACATACTATTATGTTAGTTTTGGGGGCTGAAACACTTTCCAGGACTTCTGTTATTTTGTGGAAGAAAGTATCCACATTATCACAGGGTGTTCGGTACAAAAACAGAATAATTAACTTCTTATGGATGTTTAGCTTTGTTAGTTCAATGGCTGCCAATTCAAAATGTTTAGCTACACTTACTGTCTATGTATAAGGTGAAGATATCACTAAAGTGGTTGATACACTTTTGACATAGTGTAGTTTGTTGTCCTGATTTATCTTTAAGAAAATGAAAAGCCTAGTCGTCCTACCTCTGACAAAAGGTATTTGATCATGTGTGGCCCCGCAAACATTTGATGTATTCTAAATCCACCATCCTACCTTCCCCGGTCCTATTACAGTGCAGACCATGCCATACTGTACCCCCATCTCTCTTTGTTCCCACTGAAGTGTGTGCCTGGTCAGCAGTCATCAGCACTACCTACAGCTCTGCACTGACTCACCATACAGCACAGGGAAGGTGAAGTTGATCATGATGCTGGAACAATTCAGCCACACTCACACTGAAGCTACCAGGAAGGGAAGCTATCTAACACAGGTCACCACCTATACTGTATATTGTGTCCCTATCCAAGCTATTCCCTATCCTACCCACTATCACTAACTGGTCATCATTTGTAAAATTCTTACACCAAGGCCCTAACCCTCAGTCACATGATTCAGCCCAGGACTTGGCCTGATACGCCTCCCTTAACTTTTCCTGCAACTGAGTGCTTACACCTCTGCCATGACTATCACCTAGCAGCAGTAACCTCTTCTTCCTAACATTGGTGGTGTTCCTAGTCACAGTCTGCTGCACATTTCCTACTTCTGTACCATCTTGAGGCTCCTCTCCCCTCAACTCTGGCAGCTGGAATGTGTTACTGGTAGATTTAATGAAACTGTCAGACCACATCCTCCGCCTGCTATCCTTAATACCAATTGCCATTTTCCAACTACTACCCTCATCAATGCCTTCCTTCATCCACACTAGCTCTCTCCAAACTTGATCCAACTCTGCCCAAAGTGGACAAATATTCCTTTCCTGCTTCTCTTTTAAACTACTGCTGCTGTGTATTTTGCAGTTCCAAGGGAGGGCCTCAGTGACCTCCTTACAGTTCTCTCCACTACATTCCTTCCACTGAAACAACATGCTACTCCTTAGGAAGATCCAATCTGCCTGTTTGACATTTACTCCTCCACATACCTGCCATGACATCTGCTTAGCCAGTAACTTGGAAAGTTTGTGTGGTTTTAGAGGCCTAAACATCTGTCATATTTTCAATATGTCTGTGTGTTACTTGTCATGAAGAGTTGCTTTACGTAAAATGTGACCACAGCAGAAAAATGAGGATTGGCAAACTTAATTGAATCAAACAAGAATAGGAAGGATGGTGAGTAAAGTTATCTCAAGTTTTTATCTTCCCAAAACTTCAATTTTAAATATATGCCAAAAAAAATTGAACACTTAAATGTAAAATTTCAGAACAGCACATGGACATTAGAGACTCAAGAATTTAGTCATACAAGTCTGACTCTAAGAAGTTGTTAAGACTGGTTTCAGCAGCACCATCCTACCCCAGAAACCTAAGAGCTAATATCAATAAGCACTGGTGTTGTCAGAAATGAGAAGATAAACTACCACTTGTCCACAGGCATTGGGGTGCAAAGTCTCAAGCACAATGCTATTATTTTCAGGCAGTGCAACTGAAACAGTGATAAAAGTGCAGCATCTTGATGCCGTGAACAGCACTAAACAAGTCCAATACAAAGTTTCAGTTATCACCACCACCATTCTTTTTTCCAACTGTCATTGGAAACAGCCAAATGAAGAGTTAAAAGAATTCCTAGCCTTTACACTGTACTACTACCGTTCGTCCATTTTTTATGTAAGTGGGATGAAGGAAGGTTCTAACTCATTTGAACCTTAACAACAAAAAGTAAAATTAGACAATACTAAATATATAATTCATAGTGGTCTTTTGCTGAACAGGGTCACATGGCATCATGAACAGACCTTTGCAGAAATTGTTCACTGGTTGGTTGGTTGGTATGATGAGAAAGGGACCAAACTACAGCATCATCAGTCCCTTTTTTTGCATTCAAACAGGTTGCAGAGTAAAACAATTACCCAAGAGAGTCTGGGAAGTAAAAAAGGCAGAAAACTAACTAGGAAACACACTGAAAGATATAACAAGAGGGGCAAGACAAAAGGGGAGAACATGCATTAAAAGGAAAAAAAGCAGGAGAAGGTATTAAAAGAATATAGCAAATGGCCTGGAGCGGCTGATTGCAAGAAGAAATAAAGGATGAGCCAGCCACTCTGCAACACACTAAAATCTCCAGTCTATACAACAAGGCTAGAGGAACACAGACAGAGAAAAGACCAACACCTTGGCAAACAAATAGCAAAGAAAGTGAGGAAAGGGTGAAATGGAGGAAGAGTGGAGGCCTGGGAGAGAGGGCCAGACACCCACCCCTAGATTGTGTGGTAAGCCCTTTTCCCACAAATAAAACATAGAACTATATCAACCATTGACACAGTGTCTCCCAAAACCATTGGCAGTGTGGTGGGAAGGTTAAAAGTCTGCCGCAGAGTGGTTAAAATTGGGCAGTCTAATAAGATGTGGGCGTCAGTCAAGTGGGAACCAAAGTGACACTGGGGTGGGCCCTCACGACAGAGGTGGTGACCATGAGTCAGCAAAGTTTGGCCAATGCAAAGCCGGCAAAGGACAACAGAGTCCCTGCAAGTGGCTGGCATGATTGACCAACACGAATTCATTGTCTCCTTGATAGCACATAGTGTATTTGGTGTCCTGAGAGAGTGCCATTCAGTATCCCAGATCCTGAAAACTTTACGGCCTAAGACCGACTGGAGATCAGTCTCCAATGAGCCGATCTCCAGAGTTGGTTGACTGGTAGCCTGTTTTGCCAGCCTATCAGCAAGTTCATTGCCCAGGACGCCAACATGTCCTGGCATCCAAATGAAGGACACTTAATGTCCAATGTTTCTGATGGCATAAAGACACTCCTGGATGTCATTATTAAGGAATGGAGAAGGAAGCACTGGTCGAGAGCTTGTAGGTTGCTTAACGAGTCACTACAGATGGCGAAGGACTCATCTGCGCAGGAGCGGATATGCTCAAGAGCTTGAGAGATGGCTACCTACTCTGCACTGAAAACACTGCAGCCATCTGACAAGGAGCACTGTTTATTACATCCAACGTGAGCAAACATGAAGCCAACGTAATCACTGAACATAGAGCCATCGGTGTAGACTATTTCTGAGCCCTGGAACTTGCCGATAATAGAGAAAAATTGCTAGCAGTGGGCCTCAGAGGGTACTGAGCTTTTTGGGCCTTGTGATAGGCCCTAATGAAGCTGTGGTCAAGGCATGGACCATGGAGATGTACCTGAGTTGAACCGCAAGAAATGTGGTACAGGGAAACTGCCAAGTTGAGTAAGAAGCGTCTGGACATGGACTGCAATTGGAATTCCCGATCTGGGTCGCCGTTGGGGGAGATGATCACCGTGTTAGGGAAAAGGAGAGAGTAGTTTGGATGGTGAGGCGAACTATGAAAGTGTGCGGTATGAGTCACAAGCAGTTGTCACCTGATTTGCTATGGTGGAACGCCAGCTTCCACGAGGAGGCTATTCACTGGGTTCACTTGGAAAGCTCCCGCCACAAATTAAACTCCACAGTGGTGTATAGGGTCCATCACCCGCAATGCTGAGGGTAAAGCTGAACCACACATCAGGCTCCTATAGGCACGACAGGACTGCACAAGGGCTTAATACAGCTGCAGCAGTGTAAGACTATCAGCAGCCAAGTTGGTGTGTCTCAGGCATCGTATAATATTAAGATGCTGCCAGCACTCTTCCTTACACTGATGAAGATGGGGAAGCCAAGCTAAGTGGGCATCGAAGACCAGTCCCAAAAAGCAGTAAGTCTAAACTACATTAAGTAGTTGGTTATTGAGGTAAAGTTCCAGATGTGGGTGGACAGTACGACGACGACAGAAGTGCATGACGCAAGTCTTGGCGGATGAAACCAAAGCCGTGAGTGAGGGCCCATGACTGCGCCTTTCATATGGCTCCCTGCAGTTGACCTTCAGCCACATCAATGGAAGAGGAGCAGAAGGAAATTACATAAATTATCAGCATATAAGAAGAGGAATACTGAGGACCCCAGTTCTGCTGCAAGGCCATTAATGGCAACTAAAAAGAGTGGGACGCTCAGTACAGAGCCCTGTAGGACCCCATTCTCTTGGATGTGGAGCAAACTATGTGAAGCACTGACTCAAGCTCTAAAAATGCAGAGCGTTGGGAGCAGGCCTCGGAGACCCCACTTGTACAGAGTTGCAAGGATGTGATGTCACCACATGGTACCATAGGCTTTCATCACATCAAAAAAAGACAGTAATAAGGTGTTGACACTGGGAAAAGGCCATTCAGATGGCGGACTCCAGGCAAATCAAGTTGTCAGTCATGGAGTGACCTTGGCAGAAACCACCCTGGGATGGTGCCAGAAGACCCCGAGACTCAAGGAACCAACACAACCACCAGTTCACCATACATTTGAGCAGCTTGCACAGAACACACTTGAGGCTGACAGGATGACAGCAATCTACGTCTAGTGGTTTTTTACCAGGTTTTATCACTGGAACGACGATACTTTCTCACTATTGCAATGGGAATTCGCCATCACTGCAGTTGCGGTTGAAGACAGCATGGAGGTGGCACTGAATCTGCTGGAAGATGTTTAATCATTTGGGAATGGATGCGGTCTGGCCCCGAGGACATGTCAGCACGATTGGCAAGGGCACTGTGAAATTGCCGCTTACTGAAGGGAGCAGTATACGGCACAGGGTGGCATGGAGCAATAGGTAGGTGGTGTTGTTCCACCTGCTGTTTTAGGAGACGAAAGGCAGAGCAGTAATTCTGAGATGCAGACGAGCGAGCATAATGCTTGGCGAGATGCTCAGTGATTACTTCTGGATCGACATATACAACTGCATGTGTGCAAAGTCCATGTATACCTGCGGGAGGGGTCTGATATCCGTAAAGGAGTCTGACCTTGGTCCAAACCCAGGAAAGAGAGGTTTGCGTTCCAATGGTGGAGACGCAATGTTCCCAACACTCCTGCTTCTGTAGTTTGATAAGTTGATGGACCCAGACACGGAGCTGTTTGAGGGCAATAAGGCACTCTAGGGATGGGTGGTACTTGTGATGTTGGAGGACCCACCTACAGTCTCAAATGGCTGCAGAGATTTCCGGTGACCATTAAGGCACTGACTTCCGCCTGGGGTAACCTGAGGAACAAGGGATGCCGATTCCTCTGCAGTAACAACGTTAGTAGTGATGGTCTGGAGCACCTCACCAATGTTGCCATACAATGGAGATTCAACAGTGTTAGTGGAAGTGAAAGCGCCCCTGTCAGCCTTGGTAAGAGCCCATGTGGACAAATGTCCAGGTGAGTGATGCCAGGGCAGGGACAGGAAGAGTGGAAAGTGGTCACAACCACACAAGTCATTGTGAGCTCTCCAGTGGATAGACGGGAGAAGACCAGGAGTGAAAACTGAGGGATCAATGGTCAAGTATATGCCATGTGCCACACTGAAATGGGTGGGGGCACCTGTACTTAAGAGGTAAAGGTCAAGTAGAGTCAGTAGATCCTTGACATCTTTACCGCAGCCAATAATCTTTGAACCACCCCACAAAGGGTTATGGACATTAAAATCACCCAGAAGTAGAAAAGGTGAGGGGAGTTGGTAAATTAGTGCAGCCAAAACATTGTGCTGAATTTCACAATCTGGTGGAAGGTAGATGTTACAGATGGTAATTTCCTGTGTTGTCCTCACCCGACAGCCATAGCTTCTAACTGTGTTTGAAGGGGCACAGGTTCTCTACACACCAAGGTACGGATATAGATACAGATTCCACCTGACATTCTGTTACAGTCAGTACGGTTTTTGTAGTACCCCCAATAGCCATGAAGGGCAGGGATCCAAATTGCAGGAAACTGGGTTTCCTGAAGGGCAAGGCAAAAAGCAGGTGAAACGCTTAAAAACTGTTGTAGCTCAGCCAGGTAGAAGAAAAAACCACCACAGTTCCACTGGAAGAGTACACTAACAGTCTGGGAAGGCACGAAGGGACCAAGGAGGCAGTTTATGCATCAGGGTCACCTGTCGCCACTGACTGGGTGCTAGTATCCAGGACCATTGGGTCTGAAGTGTTGGCAATATCTACATCTTCAAGGGATACTAGAATCTCCACCTTGTCCTCTGACATGGAACTGTTAGAGTGGCGGAGTGGGGACACCAGTCATGTCAGTCATGTTTCTTAACCCATTTCTTCTTCATCGGTTTGTCCCATTGCTGCTCTTTAGGGACATGTTGGGAGGGCTTCCCTGAAATAGCAACAGAGGCAGAGGAAGAGCATGGAGCCCTTCCACCTGCAGCATGTGCCTCCTTCAGCCACTGGCTACTGTCCACTTTGGCAGTTGAGATCTCTGAAGGGAGAGTCCCAAGGGACCCCTTCCGCACTGAGGAGCCAGAGGATGATGATGATGATGATGATGCTTTTCCAGCTGGAGTGTGGGGACTGATGTCCCCAGCAGTTTCTAGAAGTGTTGGCCCCCAAAGTAAAAGCGTTGGGAGCAACAGAAGAAGTAGTGCACCCAAGCACTAAGGGGGAGGGGGGGAGGGAGGGAGGGAGGGAGGGAGGGAGGGAGGGAGGGAGGGAGGGAGGGAGGGAGGGAATGGAATCAGGTGGTAGGGCCCACTGTACGAGGTTTACATGAGGAGAGTGCTGTCGCCAATGAGGAAGACAGCAACATTGCGGCAGTGTAAGACGAGAGTAATCAAATGAGGTGCAACCTTTCATATTTCAGTTTAGCCTATCTGTGAGTCATCCTGTATTGGGTCTTGTACTCCATAATTTTCACCACCTTTTGAAATACTGTGCAGTCCGGAGAGAAGATGGAGTGGTGCTCTTTAGTTGACAAAGGTGGGAGGAGGGCCACATGGAGTATTTGGATGCAATGCACGTCTGCAATATTGACATGTGGCACTGGAGTACCACCGGGAAGACATGCCCAAATTTCCAGAACTTAAAAGGACGACATTGAGGGAGGGACGTATGGTTTTACGTCACAATGGTATACCATCACCTTGACCTTTTCAGGTAAAGAATCGCCCTCAAAGGCCAAGATGGAGGCGTTGGTAGCAATCCTGTTGTCTTTAGGTCCCCTACAGACGCACCAGAGGATGAGAGCATCCCTATGATTCAAATCAGCTCATAGCTCATTGCCTGACTGCAACAGGGGATCATGATGAAAAGTAATACCCTTGACAATGTTGAGGCTTTTATGGTGAGTGACCAAAACAGGAATATCACCCAGCTTGACACATGCAAATAACACTGGCTCTGTAGCAGAAAGAAGTCCCCATCAGTTCTGCTGCACACTAAATAACGAGGCAATTATGGCTCTCTTTGTTCTGTAGCCCTACATTCCTCACATGGCGTAGTTAGGGAGGGGAACAACTTGGGGTCATGTCACAGCATTGTACTCAACCTTCCCTTTATTAGAGACTGCTGGGGCCATTTGTTCCCCAGCAAAAGATGACTTGGTTTGCTTCATCACAGGTCATTGCCCTGATGCTACCCATTCTCATCAGGGGCTCTCCCCACAGGTGCCACCCAGCCACAGCAAAGCCTACCTGGCATGATGGCCATTGCTGGGAGTCCTGATGCCCCAAGACGATGGGTATCTACTCCTTGGCTTAGGTGGAGAGTTTGCAGCTCAGGCATCAGCAGTGTGGTCTCTCCTGTGTTGTCAACGGGCTACAACCTAAAGCTTACATGATGGCCCCACCATGATGGACTGCCTACCAAGCTGGATACTGGGTGCATGGAAATCCAATATCGTGTGTGTGTGTGTGTGTGTGTGTGTGTGTGTGTGTGTGTGGGAGGGGGGGGTGCAAAGGAGGACAGCAGACAATTGATGGAGATTATGCACCCTAGGTGTCCTCACCCAAATAGCTGGAATAGCTGGAAACAGGGAAAGGAAACGTACTTCAAATCCTATATTATCCATATCTTGCAGTTGACGAAATTGTAGTGGATCACATATTAGTTTTGCATGACGTGAGGGGATGTGACACCACATCTTTATTGTTTTATTATGTGACAAGCAGCAGCAACACAGCAGCATTCAAAGATAGGTTTGTAGTAGGTTTATCAATGGCTAGGCTACAATCACAGACATGAGTATTAGGGATGAACAATATCCAACAGCAGTGTTGTGTCAATCACCACTTTGCAGAATCTTTCACCAGCTGCAATTTTAAAACAGGTCCCGTGTGAGTGCAAGAAAGGCTGCTGAGTAGGTATTCAAAACTTTGCTTCAGCTGCAAGAGATCCTACAAAAATGTAGAAGAACATGCTTTGGTCAATGAAGATGAGTATGATATTCTTGACCTTAGCTGAAATGTTTATGACCTTGATGAGGAACCAGCATGTGACCAACCACTGGTCCTTTCACAAGTATGTCTAACTATATATAGTAATCAATCATTATTTCAAGTACAACTTCAGCCATACTGAACTATGCTATTTCTTGTAGTATGTAATAGTTTCTTTGTTATCACCAGATAGTAAAAGAAATAGGATGGTATCAATTAGACTGGATCATCTGGAATAAAGAGACTCAGACTGTGACATCAGAACTGCGCATAATGAATTTCAATTGCCCATAAATTTAACTGTTCTCACTTCCACATAATTTTTTACACAAAATACTTTTATGATAAAATAGCACCAATTTCAACACCACTAGAACAACGAAAGAGGTTCAAAATACCTTTAAACTTCATTTTGCATAAAAAAAATTACATTTTTAACATTTTCCCACTAAACTTCTTGACTGTTCCTCATTTATTCCACTTTGACAATAGTGTGCTACTGAATTTTCTCAATTTCATGTATACATAGAGCAGCAGAAGGGGTCAATTGACCCTTGGCATAAATAGTTTTTAGAGTATCACTGTTCTCAGAATTACAAAGGTACCAGCTTCAGTCCCACAGTCATTGCCTTGAATGATGATTAGTGCAAAGCCAGAAAAGTTTTGCCACTGTATACTTTTCAGTCAGATTTCATGTGTTCATAATGTTACTCACCTCATCAGTTACGTAGTGTATTTTTGTCAATGACAGGTATATTCAATGTCACGTCAGTGTGGTCATACTAATGAAGATATTTTGCATATCCTGGAGGATTCATATATTGAATCAGAAAGTGCCTTATCAGATTCAGATGGTGATTGTCTGCCAGAATCACCAAGATGCAAATAGCGAGAAAGGAGGAGTTACAGTGAGATGTCTCTCCATCTCAATTCTTTCCACAACAATCTCAAGAGTCAACTACCACAACTGAAAATGGCAGCTAGAGCTGGAACAAAATAGAAGATGGCTAACATGCCATCACCTGGAAGACTGGCTGCTCTTAACATTCTGAAGGAGAGAAGACGGCCCACTATATATGCCTGCAACCGAGTTGTTGACTCCAACATGAATGTTTTCCAACTTCTTTTTGATGAATCAGTGGTGTGTACCATAAAAAGCCACACACACACACACACACACAGAATCAAGTAATCGGAATGAAATAAATACACCACTTGGACTGGACAGTTGGAGGAACTTGATGCAATTATTGGCATCATGTATGAGAAGCACTTTTTGTGCTAAAGATGCTGAATTGGATGACCTTTCACCTTGTTCTTGAGAACCTAATTTCATCAGGGATAAAATGAGAAGAGAGACATTCCGTGTACTTATTAGATTCCTCTGTTTCAATGAGAAGTCATCCTAAGCTCAGTGCATGTCTAGTGACTAGTTCACTCTCAACTGCGAACTATGGAACAAGTTCATGCAAACCTGCCTCTGCTGTTACTGTCCTGGTGAAAAAGAGACAGTTAATGAGCAGTTACTTTTTATGTAAAGCAAAGTACAGTGTCACAAAGTTTATGCCAAACAAACCTGACAAATATGGACTACAGTTCTGGATAGCTGCAGACAAGGCATCTAAGGAAATTTGCAATGCCTTCCCGTACCTCGATAGCGAGTAGGAATACCGACTAAACAGCCAGCCATTTGGACAGTGTGTAGCCCTTCACCTCATGGAAAGTGGCATCCCTTCAGCTTGCCAAGAAACTAACTAAAGTTGGTAGTACTAGGATGGACAGAATGTATGTGCACACTGTTTTAGGATGCAGGAGCAGCTGGCCACAATTTTCGAACAGCTGAAGAAGATTTTGGTTGTGGTCAGTTGATTACAGGCTGCTTGCTCAGGGTATAAAGGTGACAGAGAACCTAGCATGTTGCACAGTGCACCTCAGATGTTGCATGTTTTGCTCAAGAGCTCTGCTAACGAGGCAGCTTACAGCATACACGACACAGGAGAATCGCCTCATCTCAGCGTGAGTGGCAGACTGTAACTCACTCGTGCTGCTCAAGGTGAAGAGTCAATGTGGAGACTGGCCATCTGGTCTCGCTGATTCAGCATGTGAGTGGACAAGTGGTTGCACCTCCATTAGGATCTGAGTAGGCACATGGAGCAGAAGTTTGCTAGTCAGGAGCTCCAATGTTTGGCATGTTATGGAGCCTCTTGGGAGGGACTAGCATCCAGGGTTCTTTTTATATACAAAAAATGTAAATAAACACATAAATAAAAAATTACAAAAATTAGTAGAAAAATGCAGTAAAAAGATCAATATGTGAAGCATTTAACAATCTCCGCTGTCTTACCTTAGCAAAAGATCTTGCCAAGAACCTGAGAAAACTCCGGTCTTATATAAAATTGCTACATTATGTGATCAAAAGTGTCCGAACACCTGGCTGAAAAGGACTTTCAAGTTTGTGGCGCCCTCCATCAGTAATGTTGAAATTCAATATGGTGTTAGCCCACCCTTAGCCTTGATGACAGATTCCACTCTCGCAGGCATACGGTCAATCAGGTGCTGGAAGGTTTCTTGGGGAATGGCAGCCCATTCTTCACAGAGTGCCGCACTGAGGAGAGGTATTGATTTCAGTCGGTGAGGCCTGGCACTAAGTCAGCATTCCAAAACATGCCAAAGGGGTCCTATAGGATTCAGGTCAGGACTCTGTGCAGGCCAGTCCATTATAGGGCAGTTACTGTTGTGTAACCACTCCGCCTCAGGCTGCGCATTATGAACAGGTGCTCGATCGTGTTGAAAGGTGCAATTGCCACCCCCGAACAGCTCTTCAACAGTGGGAGGCAAGAAGGTACTTAAAACATCAATGTAGGCCTGTGCTGCAATAGTGCCATGCAAAACAACAAGGGGTGCAAGCCCCCTCCATGAAAAACACGACCACACCTGAACACTGCCGCCTCCAAATTTTACTGTTGACACTACACATGATAGCAGATGACATTCACCGGACATTTGTCGTACCCACACCCTGGCATCAGATGCCACATTGTGTTCCATGATTTGTCACTCCACACAACATTTTTCCACTGTTCAATCGTCCAAAGTTTACGCTCCTTACACCAAGGGAGGCGGCATGTGGCATTTAGTGGCGCGATGTGTTGCTTATGAGCAGCCGCTCGACCATGACATTCAAGTTTTCTCACCTCCTGCCTAACTGTCATAGTACTTGCAGTGGATCCTGATGCAATTTGGAATTCCTGTGTGATTGTCTGGATAGATGTCTGCCTATTACACATAACGACCATCTTCAACCGTCGGCGGTCTGTCAGTCGACAGATGAGGTCGGCCTGTACACTTTTGTTTTGTACGTGTCCCTTCACATTTCCACTTCACTATCACATCGGAAACAGTAGACCAAGGGATGTTTAGGAGTGTGGAAATCTTGCGTACAGACGTATGACAAGTGACACCCAATCACCCGACCACGGTTGAAGTGGGTGAGTTCCGCAGAGCGCCTCATTCTACTCTCTCACGATGTCTAATGACTGCTGAGGTCGCTGATATGGAGTACCTGGTACTAGGTGGCACCACAATGCAGCTAAATAAAAACGTATGTTTCTGGAGGTATCTGGATACTTTTGATCACACAGTGTAAGTGGGTCAAAGGCTTCTATCCAGTCACTCATTGACCAGTCTGGTGTGGCTATAGAATACAGCAAAATGAAAGCAGAATTTTTGAATTTCATGTGTAAGGAATTATTCATGAAGAAGGATCGTACAAACATATCTTCATTTGACCGTCACACAGACTTGCATATGATTGACACAGTAATAGGCATCCCCTGCATAGTGTAGCAACCGAAAGATTTGAAAACAATTACATCATCAGGTACAGATGGAATCCCAACTCAGTTTTACAGAGAGTATTCTATGGTATGGCCCCATTACTTAGCTTACATTTAACATGAATCTCTCACCCAGCACAAGGTCCCAAGTGATTACAAAAACCTATAAGTCACCACCGCTTGTGTGAAACACATCTTGTGCTTCTCTTGCACAATACGCTAAAATTCATAGATGGAGGGCAACAGGCAGATTCCATATTCCTGGATTTCCACAAAGCATTTGGCACAGTGCCCCACTGCAGACTGTTAAAGAAGGTCTGAGAATGCAAATATATGAGTAAGACCCCAGTATGTTGTCCTAGACTGCAAGTGTTCATCGAAGACAAGGATCTTGTCAACAAGGCTCAAGGGAGGTGAGGTAAGATCACTTATTCTCTACACACCTACACAAATGATTTTATGAGCAGGGTGAGCAGCAATCTGCAGTTGTTTGCTATTAATGCTATGACATACGGGTAGGTGTAGTCACTGAGTGACTGTAGGGGGATGCAAGAGGACTTAGACAAAGTTTCTAGTTAGCATGGTGAATGGCAGCTAAGTCTAAATGTAGAATACAAGTTAATGCAGATGAGCAGGTTTTTTTTTTTTTTTTGGTAATGTTAGAATTCAGCACATTAGTATGATGCTTGACACAAGCACATCGATTAAATATGTAGGGCTAAAGTTGCAAAGCAATATGAAATGGAAAGAGCAAGTGAGGACAGTAGAAGGGAAGACAAATGGTAGACTTCAGTTTATTGCAAGAATTTTAGTAAAGTGTAGCTCATCTAGAAAGGAGATAGCATATAGAACACTAGTGTGATCTATTCTCAAGTACTGATATGTTGTTTTGATCGCCACTAGATCGGATTAAAGGAAGACTTCGAAGCAATTCAGAGGAATGCTGCTAGGTTTGTTACCACTTTGTGCAATCAACTAACAAGTATTACACAGATGCTTCATGAACTCAAATGGAAATTCCTGGAGGGAAGACGATGTTATCACAAAACACTATTGAGAAAATTTCGAGAAGTGGCCTATGAAGCTGCAGAACAATTCTACTGCTGCCATCATACATTTAGCATAAGGAACATGAAGATAACAGAAATTAGGGCTCTTATGGAGGCATATAAATAGTCCTTTTTCTATCACTATTTGGGAGTGGAACAGGGAAGGAAATTAATAGTTGTGGTGCAAGGTACCCTCTGCCATGCACCATACAGTGGCTTGCAAAGTATGTACATGTATGTGAGTGGAGAAAAGAAGAACAAACCAGAAACGGCTACCTTCCATAATGTTACAAAGTGTCGTACAGACATAGCTGATCAAATGATTTCTTGCAGTATTTGACTGATGCATGTCTTTTACAATATCCTAGACATGACAGCAATAAATTTGTTATCATCTACAATCAAATAATAAAAAATATATGGAAGATGAAAGCATTCATTCTTCAGCTGGTAAATGAACTCACGCGTGGAGGAGGACAGGACCACAAAAGTTAATGGAGCAAAGAAGCGGCTAAAAAGACTGCACAAATCAAAAAAGCAAATTAAGTTTCATACTGGAATGTGTAAAGGAAGTGAGATCATCATCTGAGAGAAATGCAAAAATAAATAAATGAAGGCCGTCTGTGCAAAATGTGTATGGAAAGTATAAATAATCTGTTGAAACTGATTTCAGTGTCTAGAAACAAGTTAAATAAATGACAAAATGATAGAAATTTTAAAAACAGGTCAAATTTTTAGGTAGGAAACAATAATCTAAACACGTTAGAACATCAAGTTAAGGCTTTGACTGAAATGAGTACATGATGTACAAACAAATGGAAAAAAACAGATCTTACTTTAATCACATCATGAATTAAATTGCAGATTTTTTTAACACAAAATCCTTTAGGGGTCAAACAACCACTTCCCCATGTTCTAGTGGTTTAACATTTTCCACTGTTCTAGAGAAATATTTTTCTGCCAGACTTAAGAATAACATCATAATTAACAAATTACCTTTGACAGAAACCCGCAATCTCTACACACAAAAGGTGTAGTGTAGCTAACTAAGGCGTATTCAATGAAGTTCCTAACCATAAATTAGATTTGACTACTGAAGTGTGTGCATTTATCTGTGAGTGAATGTGCATGACTGGAAAGCTACAGACCAAAAACACACATTTTAACTTTGCATTTACACTTGAACTATTCACCTGAAGAAGTCATAGGGAAGCAATGTTTTAAAGAAATGTAATGTTCTTTAGCCTTGTTCTGGGCAGATTTCCCCAAAAAGTGCATATTTTCAGGACACGAGTAGAAGCTAAACATGTCCAAAAACATGATTTATCACTTTCTTTTGTGCTTTTTTCTTTCTTTAATGTTCCTTCACTTTTCTGTAGCAAACCACAATAGTTCAAGAAAAAAGGGGCGAGAGGGAAAGAACCCTCCAAAAAACATTTCAGCAACAATGATAAAGGTCTGGGGAAAAAAAAGGCCAGAAACTGCCTGTTTGAGTGGTATGAACATTTATAGGAGACTAAGCTACAGTTAAAATTATAACAAGCAAAAAATTATATTAAGTAAAGATGAAGGTCCACACGAAACATTTCGGAATTTGCTGTTGTATGTGAAAGTTCGCACTTCTCGATTACTTGCAATACTGCCTTTGAATCAACTGAAAACATAATATCTCATTAAGTCTCCTGCCTAATGAGAAGGTGAGGTCCGTCACCAAGTTTTTGAACACACAAACTGTAATGTTGCTGAACATTCAGTGTTAACTCTGTGTAGTTTATTGATTGTATGTAATGAAGCACATGGTGTATGAATATTTTTTTTATACATAATCAAAATGTACATGGTGAATGCACAAATCGGTCATCCTGCATCAATAATGGCACTGTGGAAAACCTTTCTTTACAATTACGAACCCTGAAAGCATTTCATACAAATAGTCTGAACCAAGCTGCACAAAACAGTCATGAAACACCTGTTTAGAAAATTATTTTCCAAGTGGGTTCTAAGAAATCCAACAATATTTCTTCTGAAGCTGCTATTCTCCCCAAGACCCTCTGTCACTTGTATAACACTAGACGTAACATACAGATGCACTAAATATACCTTCACACACAGTTGCAACAGAAGAGGTAAACTGCACTCGCTCAGTTGCTCTATCAGCTTTCAATAATACGTCATATCTGTTCTTAATGTATATGGTTTCAACATTGTCCAATTGGTACTTTTAAATACTTAGTCTTCTATATCATTAATAAAGAAATTTTCCACCTGGAAGTTTGAATAACAAATTCAGCAACCTGTTCCCACATGGTTCTAATGAATGTCAGATAAAGCTATGCATTTTAAGAAACTTACTAAACATTTCAAATGGGAATGGTTTTGGGCACTTTTTTATATTGGGGCAAGCAATATGAATGAATGTGTAAGTACATAAATTTTTGTATCATAAATGTATCTCAGTTTATGACAATTAAAAAGAGAGAAAAAGACTTGAGAACACAAAAACAATACAATCAAGTAACCAAGTTTAAATGCTACATTTCTGCAGATAATGACAGAAAAAGTGACTCAGTAAAATCTCTTTTTGGATGGATGCTTCTCATGTATATTGCTGTATGGACACATACAAGTGGAAATGTTTACATGAAAAAGTGAATAAAGTCCATGAAATGTCATACAGATGATTGAAACAATATGAAAACTAAGTGTGCACACATACATGTTCACAAACCCCCACCACTGCACAGTTCCCACAAGCGCGCACGTGTGTGTGTGTGTGTGTGTGTGTGTGTGTGTGTGTGTGTGTGTGTGTGAGAGAGAGAGAGAGAGAGAGAGAGAGAGAGAGAGAGAGAGAGAGAGAGAGAGAGAGAGAGAGAGATTTTTAAGTGCAGAATGTCAAATCAAAACACCTTTCAGCCGTCAAAATTTCCAAATTTTCCTTTTATTGAGCAACCTGTTTCAGCGATACATTACACCATCTTCAGGCCCCCTGACTGACATGTAGAAGATTCCCACCTCTGGTCCAGTCAGAACAGGGGCCAGCATTCAATGACTGGTGTCAACAGATTTTTGACACAGCAATCACTTCGCATGCTGACTGTTAGACAAATATATCACCTAAACTAGTTGCTCAATGAAATAACAATTTGGAAATTTAGATAGCTGAAGAGGTATTTTGATTTGACATTCTGTGCTGAACAGCCAAAGTTCCACAACCACCTGTATAAAGAGGGGAATACAGAGACCATTGTGAAGCGTGTTTGTCTTAACCATCATTCATGCAATAACAATGTTTAACTATACTTCTGGTATGGTGTCTATAACAGTTTCACATCTTGGCATTCAATTTTCAATAAAATGTATAAGTTTCTTATCACCATTTCCAAAGCATAATTTTAGACATTACCTGCACAGCATCTAGCACCAATCCTGCCCCGACCATGCCTAGACCTGCTATAAGAAATGGGATGAATACTTGAATAGCAATTGATAGATATGTTTCAGACTGAGGAGGTTCTGCAGGTGGTGCCAGCATGCTGGCTTCAACAACAACATCTGGCAGCTGGCCATTTTCAGGCTCATCAACAGTAGTTAACTCAGCAGAGTCCACAGGCAGGACACCACTACCTGCCAGGTTCAGCATGGTCAGGCGGGGGTGGTTGTACTTTAGCGCCTCGCTGGAGGGCACATGCCCAAAACACACCCTGTTAAAAATAACATACATTACAACAGAGAGGAAATTACAAAAGGTACCTTAAATTGAAATGTTACAAGAATGGATGACATATGACAGCTGATGTGATAAGTTCCAATTGTTCTTTTAATAACAGATACTTGACAAAGGCCATCCAAACTTTTAAAATACAATTACATGTTAACAAAAAATACAGCGGCAACTATATGTACTAATCTTCATGTATTACTCTATATCCCCAACTCCATCTATCAACCCTGTTTCTTTTCAAGGCACAATCTGGATCTTCCAAACAAAGTGGTATTTCACCTCTGCTTGAAACTTCAGTGGCCACAGAACAGGAAGCATGGCAGATGATATACTGACATTTTTAATTGTGAAAAAAACACAACTTGTAAAATATTACTTATTAAGCGTAAAAACAGACGTGATGATAACTGGAATTTCTGGCCACATTGCTGCCCCATCTATTATTTTAGATCTTATGAAATGAGTCTGAATTGTATGTACTGAAGCTTTGGTCAGGGAGCGAGAATTTTCACCTGTTCACCAATGTCAAATGCTACATCTGTGTAGAACATTTGTAGGTTTCTTGTTACAAGCATATTTCATCTGGTTCACAGCTTTTATAACAATAACAATTATTATACAGCAGATATTAGACATTAGTTTAACAAATTATAGCTGTCACAGACCTAAATTTATTACATTTAAAACGTCACATCTCATACTCCATAAACGTGTGTTAAAAGAAAAGTTACTGACATACAAAGCCTACCAGATATGCGCGAAAGAATAACTTTACAGACCTCAATGTACAGTAAAATTCACTTTGCTACTCCACTGGCTTATTTAACAGCTGAAAAAATAGAAGTAAAACAATAGTTTCTGAGGATTTTAATACTGATTTTCTTGAATTCATTTGGTAAGAATTTACTGCAACTGATTAAATTATAATTTAACTAAATTTGTATTAGGATATATGATTATCAGAAAGAGTAATCCACAATATCTTTATAGAAAGGAGCAATGAACAATACTGTACCATGTTACAAAACCCACACACAGTGGCCTCTGAGACAATGACTTGAAGGTCCTCATGTTAAATGTTAATGCTAATCGGTATACAAACTCTTATTAAATCTGTCTTCAGAATAGTAGTTAGTAAGTCTAAGATGGATTATTTTAGGAAATTTCTCACAGAGGTAAACTAGAGTGATATACATAGTGATCTTGACACGAATGGAAAATACGGCACTTTAGTAACAAAGTCCATATTTTATCTGAAATCTGTTTTCCACCAAAAGTAAATAAGATTAGATGAAAGTCTGAAGGAGAAAAGCAATGGACTGCTGAAGAACAAAGGTATCTCACAAGACAAAAAGGAAACTGTTTGTCAGAAACAGCTGTGATGTTTATGGCATAGCTCATTATAAAGCATATTGCAAAATACTGAACAGCAAATATATTATTCGTAGTCAAAAACATGCCTTTGACCATATCTTAATGTACATAAAACAAAAATCATGAAAGATGAGAATGAACATAATTCATCAGACAAACTATAGGGCACTGGTATATTCTGATGTGTCAAAGGCATTCGACTGTATAAATCACAATATCCTTTAAAGTAAATACGAATATTGTGGTGTAACAGGAAATGACAAAATGGTTTAGAACTTATGTACCCAGTAGGTAATAAAGGGTGTCAGCAGGAAAGAATATTGTATCAAGCTATCAGTATACGTCCAACTGGAAGCTCACATCCTCCGATTCTGTTCATATTATTATCTAATTATGAATGACTTATCCAGTAATATGTATATGGCACAGTAGGCAATTAAATAGGAATATTCGACACTGGTCATTGGCTTTGACCAGTGACATAGGAAACATGCTACAAACCTAGTAAACAACAGGGCAGCAATTTTTTTTCAAATGGGCTGTACTACAAATCAATCTGCCACAACAGCAAGGTTTTTTTTTCATATTCACTGGCTTTGCCAACTAACAATAAAAATGAAAATACACACCAAGATGTAGCACCGCAACAGCTGTTAACATTGTGCCACTGGTCAAAGCTGTCTACTAGTATCTAATATTTCTCATGACCCCAGTAGGCTACGCGAATTAACAAGATTGGATTGGATTGATGGGGTTAAAAAGACCAAACTATGATGTCATCAGTCCCTCCATCCTATATGCGCCAAGCCAGAAATAGTCCATAAAGATGAAGGACACAGAAGACAAATTCTGATGAACCAAATTGTACCCAGTAATCAATAAGACCAAGAGATATATGCAAGTAGAAGTGAAAGAGGGGTAAGAGATTGAAGGTAGGCGAGTTGCTCCACCCAGACAGAAGCTGGAGGCCCCAAGAACAAGTTATACAATGGGAGAGGCACCCTCCGCACCCGACACTGTTTCCTTCCCCTCCAATACCACAATAAAATTAGCTATGCAGACAAGTTGATAAAATTTCAGGAAAGAGAGAGAGACGATGACGACGAGACAGTAAACCAATGACAGATGTAAAACAAGAATTTAAAAAGTTGGAAGGGCAGAAGACAGACTTGACCACTGAGCAAGGGTAGGCATGGGAGACCCGGGTCATCACAGACAATGGGGCTCTCCTCCAATCTCTCAAGTGACACTGTCTCACAAAGAGTAGTAGAAACCAGATTCACATGTACAACATTAAACCACATCAGCAGCTTTGGCATTGTCCGCTAGCACCACAGGCAGCATGTTTGCAAGTTTAAGGTTTCGTTACAATGTGAGCAAACTAGGGCAGCCCAGTAGGATGGGGGCCACTGTTAGACAGGGACAATATCAAAATGGATCCTGATCCTATGACGTGGCCATGGATCAGCCAAGTGTGGCTAATGTGAATCAGACAAACGTAGATTCCTTGCGACAAATACAAAGGGAGGACTGTCACTCCTTCATAGCTTGTTTGTTCAGAGAAACCAGGGCACACCAATCTGTGTTCCAAGCCTGCAACAACTGATGGCATAGTCAACTGGATGTCCAGCTCCTGTACCCTCACCTCCAGTCGGCATCCTGGTAGCCCACTTTGCCAACCAGTCAGCAGGTTTTTCCCCTGGGATCCCAACATGACCTGGGGTCCAGTCAAAGATGACCACCCATCCAGTTTAAAGATAAAAAATTAGGCCCTGGATAGTCACAACCAATGGCTATCACAGGTAGCACTCACTGGTAGCTAGAAGACTATTCAGAGTAACTGCTGATTGAGAACATCTCACTGGGACAAGAACGAATGTGACCGAGAGCTTGAGTGTGCTACCTATTCTGCACTGAATATACTGCATATGTTCGGCAGGTAGCGTAGTTCACTACATCTTGCATGCGTGCAGGCAAAAACTGGTTTGTCTGTCAAACATTGAGCCGTCAGTGTATACCACTTACAAACCCATAAATGCATCAAAGATGGCCTGGAACAGGCGCCAAAAAATCATGAGCTGAACAGTCTTTAGCCTCAACAGATAGGTTGAGACAAATTCAATAATGGGGGTACACACACACAATTGCTTCCTGACAAGCAAGGTGACTCTCCCTACCAGTAAAAAGGACATGATAGTTCGGATGCTCAAGGGAGAAGTGAATGTGTGTCAAATAGTTGAGCAGCAGTTGTTGGTGCCTGATCTGTGATGGAGGGACCTAAGCCTCCACGAGTAGGTTGTTCACATGTCTGGTCCGAAAGGCACCTGTCACATGTCTGACCTCGCTATGGTGAATCGCATCCAGCACCCACAATGCTTCAAGGGGATGCCGAGACTCCCAATATCAAGACGAGACAGGATCAGGGCTTTTAAAGCCACAAAAGGATAGAGTGGTTGGTCTGCACCCCAGCTGGTGTTGCTGAGGTTGCAGAGTATTAAGTTGTCACCAGCATGTTCCCTTAAGTTGGCAAAGATGGGGAAGCCACATCAACTGGGCATAAAAAATTGCTCTGAGCAGTATGAGATTTAACATCTGAGGTCATCAGTCCTCTAGAACTTAGAACAACTTAAACCTAACTAACCTAAGGACATCACAAACATCCATGGCCAAGGCAGATTCGAACCTGCGACCGTAGCAGTCGCGCGGTTCTGGACTGAAGCGGCTAGAACCACTCGGCCACAGCGGCTGGCCACCCGGGCATAAAAGATAAGTCCCAAAAACTGATACGACTCCAACGCATTGAGAAACTGATTGTCGAGGTAGCGTTCTGGTTGTGGATGGACAGTATGATGATGACATAAGTGCACGACATGTCTTGGCAACTGAAAACCGGAAGCCATAGGTGAGAGCAACCTGCATTCAACATTCAACAGCACCCCATGTGGAGGAGCAACAGTAAATGCAAAATTCATCAGCATACAGGGAGGGTGACACTGTAGACCCCACAGCTGCTAGCTAGGAGCTAGTAGAAAAAATATTGGGAGGGAACCTGGAGACCCAGTCACATAACAAGTTGAAGTCAGTGATAACGTACTGGCGCTGGGTGAAAACTATCTGGATAGCAGGCTCCAAGCAGACCAAATTGCAGTAAAACTGCCTTAGCAAAAACTGCCCTAGGATGAAGCCAAAAGAACCCAAGCCTCAAGCTACCAATTCAGCTACTGGCACACCATACATTCAATCAACTTGCAGAGAACATCAGTGAGACTAATTAGACAATTGCTGTCCCACTCAATACAGTGTTGACCTGGTTTCAGTACTGAATGGTCACACTGCCTCTCGATTGAGATGAAAACTCACCCTCACTCCAGATACAGCTGAAAATGGCAATGATGTCCTCTGGCATTCCACCAGTAGGTGTCTGAGCATTTGGCTGTGGATGTAGTCTGACCCTGGTGCCATGTCAGTACAAAGGGTTCAGGTACTGAAGAATTCTGACTCACTGAAAGGAACATTATATGGCTGCAGGTGACTTGTATTGAAAGGTAAGTAAATTTGCTTCAACTGCTGTTTGAGGACATGAAATGTAGGCTGATAACACAGTCCATCAACATTTAACAACAACCATCCCATAATTACATACTCCAGAGACAAAACTTTCAACCAGATTGACTATCAGCAAGACAATAATGACTGGTCAATCTGAAAAGAAATATTAAAACAAGTTGTTACTTTTACACTACAGCTCAGATACCAAAAACCACACACACAAGAATGAAGGTCCTCTGACACCTGCCAGCAGTTACAATGTGTCATACACAAATTAGCACATCCTGCTCTGGTAGCAGCCCACATTCCATAAAGCAACTCTTAGCAGGTTTATAACTACTGACTTAAGTGAGTAAATGATTATATTAGTTCATTCTTCAGAGTTTATTTTCCATCACAACAGATTATGAAATTCCCAACAGGCATTTGTTGCTGCGGAACTGGATAAATAATTGCTCGACTTCAAAGGAGTCCCTGCATACAGCAGAATAAAAGTGTCCTTCCTTCACAAGTGGATCAGGGAGCTCTGTGTTCTAAACAGCTTTCTACAACAAGTGTATATGAAGAAGAGACTGATGAAATGATATGGAACTCTAGAACAATTCATTAAAGATCTTGAGTTTAAATAAGTGAATTATTGGGGCAAATCCTCAGAAATGAAATAAGTGGCCAGGAAAGCTCTAGAGTTAGCCAGCTGCCATATACCATCAAAATAAACAGAACTCATATTAGCCACTACTAAACACAGCTTTCATAACAAACATTGGCACATAATATTATTTATGTCACTAAATCTTCAAATTCGCACTTCTTATACTTAAGATGTATATTAAAATGAGGCTAGGGATGTCTTGCAAATAGAGCATCTATTAAACTCCACTGAAGTGAGAGCTAGAATCATATATAGTTGTACACACAATTCTTTCGGGCTTAATAGAGCATTGGGGGGACTATTCAAATCTTCACTGTCAACATTCATTTATCTGAATTCTTTTGTTGTGCATCCTCTCTTCTGTGTGCAATACATTTCAGGTGTATATCACCAAACGCCTGCAGTGAACTGTGGCTTTCATATAGACTGAATAATACCACAGTTTTACATCCCTTGTGCAGTAGGTCTGTCTGCAGATTTTTAAGTATCTATTTTCACTATTAGTCTTCTGTACACTGTGTGGCCACATTTTAGGCGAAGCATATTGCACCCATTATAATGAAACTAACATTACAGTCGCTGAGTAATTCTAGCAGTGCATAAATTAAACGGAATACATTGGAATTAGGATACAGAAAAAATATTTGCTTTGCCGTACTGTTGTGAAGCTTGAGGCAAGTACGTCATATGAAAGTTTCCTTCGTCACGTAAACCTTTTAAAACATGAACTACAGAAATGTGATTCATGACTATTTCCTTCCTGCTTGATACGACACTCCGCAATATAGGCGTTTATTGAAGTATCAGGTAAATTAATTCACACTATTGATTGCAAGTTAACATTATTTTAGAATGGAAATAATTCATGTTAGGAGGTACAACCACACTCGTTACCATACTGCACCCATGCAGCGTATATTACGACCATTGTGCAAATCATTAACAATACGGCTGATGCTCAGGTTTATGTTGAGGTAGTTATCTATGAAAAGGTATTGCTGGAAAGACATCTTCATGTATTCTGTTTGGGTATTCGTGGGACAAACAACGGTCGGTTTATTACAGAATCAGGAAAGCGTACTACAATAACCAGCACATGTATTGGCGTGCAATAACACAAATTAAGCTTTGCTGAGAAGCTTCATACCTCAACTATAAGCGATGCCAATGACCAGCATATGGCACGCTCTTACACACCGGTGATCACATTTCATACACCTTACAAGAAACCGGCACCCCACACCATCTACCACCGGACCAACTTGCGCCAAAGATAGCCACTTCTGCAGAACTATCCTCTCTCAGCTTTCTATCTGACCAAGGATGTTCCTCCCACATAACTACGCTTAAAACTCTTCTTTAGCTTGTGCCTTTGTCCCACAGTTTTCGCAGGGTCGGCATCGTTACTGTCGGAGTTGCCATGGTTAATTGAAGGGGTGGCCGGATGCCCTTCCTGCCGCCACATAACTACGCATAAAACTATAGACAACTGTGTCTATAGCTTATATTGTGACGTATCACATCCGTACAGAAGCTTCAATTTCGGTACTGAAACGAGATATTCCCAGCCACAAAAACTGTTTTGAGAGATTTTATTTTTTCATTTTCACTATTCTTTAACGGCCAGTATCCATGTAGTGACTTTTTTTGTGCAGATTTTTGCGCAAATAACTGAGCATGCAATAACTCATCGCAGAGTTTCATTCTACAGGAGGCCTGCCATTGATCTGGGGGGAAATTTCAGCGGTAAGCCGTTATACTCTTAGTTCAAACTTCAGGACATCAAGTCGTAATGTAGGAAATTCTACTGTGACTTGTGTTTGCAACTTGAAAAAAGTGCAAACGAGATGCCAGAGGTAGAAGAAAACGATCTAAATTGTGAAGACAGTGGCTCCATAAACGGCGGCAGTTTTCACATAATAATTTACTTCATGAGTTACTGAGTGAACCCGACGAGTGGTGAAATTATTTGTGAATGTACATGGAGACGTAAAAATCTATTCACGCTCACACCTCACATAAAGTCCTTGTAAACGATCAAATAATAAGTCATATTTAATTAGTTTACCAAATTATTTGGCAGTGTGTGATTTGGCGTACGTGAGAGAAATTTTGATAGACGATTGATTTGTCAAGATGTCCGATGTTGTTTGTATTGCCGTTTCCTCGTGTATGTTAGGCGAGCAAAGAATTTTTTATTTCAGTTTATCTCACTCTCTTGTGAGCTTCTACATACTGTGGAAACATCAGTAAAAAGAGTATATGGATAACACTAAAGGCCACTGGCAAAATGGTGCAAGTGTTGCGTCTTCCACAGCCAAATATTACGGAGTAAGACGTTAAGATCACTCCACTCCATAATTTCCGTGGTGTCAATGGTACAGCAACTGTAATAGATCCTTATCTACAGAAAAAAAACAGTGTTGGTTACACAAGATAGTTTGTTTAATCTTCACATATGACGCATCATCAGACAATCTGAGGAAATTACAAGCCGATATCAGTACAAATTGCTATTAAAGATAATAATAAATGAATAAACTAAAAACAACAAAAGGCAGACAAACATCGAGCATTTTAGCAAATTTACCCAAATCTCCAACTCTGTTTTTCAGATCTGTATGTATCTTGTATCTGCACAAATTTCTGGCCCGCATACTACAATCTTTCTCATGTGTGCCGACAGATAGTTGCCTGGTTACTAGCCTTTAGCGTGATGTACCAGAATAACACAGTATACAAAAGGTAAGAGTCAGCCAGGACTCGAAACCGGAAGTCTTGTCTTCCGTGACCAGCCACCCTAACCATTAGGCTCCCAGAATATCAGAATATGCCTCCAGGCCTTGACCCAAACTTTCATAGCTACTTGTTCTCCTCCGATTACTATCAGACGAACGATTACTTGTTAAAATTAGGAAATCCAGGTTCTTGACAGTGTCTGGCACAAATTTTCGTCAGTTAAAACATTAATCAGGCTGCAGTTCAGCATTTATGAGAAATATTTCACTAATATCATTTCTTTTGTTGTACATAACTATCGGAGTAATTATTAAAAAAGCTGCAGATAGGGATCCACCAGACCCAAAATAGTACCGAACAATTTGCTTGTATAATACATTGGGTAAGGTCCATGAGGAGCTCACAGGGAACGCCATGGCTTTAGTCAGCACCAATCTGGCTTTAGACCAGAAAAATCTATTGATGATGCATTGCTGGCATCTTTGATAATCTTTGCTGGTCAGCAATGTTTTTACGATTTTGAGAACTACAGGTACTCGGAACCCTGTACAATAGTCTTCAAGACTATTGTAGGAACAGAGTGACTGAGTGGCAAAAGGGCAAACGCAAGGTTGTAAAAAGAATTACCAAAGGATGTCCACAAGGCTGTATCTGCAGGCCCAGCTACTGAGATATCACAACTGAACTGCTCTTGAATTTAATCGAGGGAGATGAACGTTCAGACAGGATCGTTCTGTATGCTGATGCCCTGTTAGTTGTGATATCAGCCAAGACAAGATGAACATTGGAAAACAAGGGCAGCGGTATTCTACACACAATATAACAAAGGTGCAACAAAAACAAATTATCCATAGCAGCACAAAAAACAGCATACATAATGCTTAAAGGATCACTATAAAGACACCCAGCTAAGTAGTAACTAGATATCTTGAGGTACACATTGATGAACGACATAACTTCGACGAACACATGCGGCTAATCACAAACAAAGCCAAATGTATACTTCAAAATCTAGCAACATTAAATTCGACATGATACAGACTACCACTTACACACATAAGAATGTACCACTGTGCGCTTTTCGAGTCGGTATTGACTTTTGCAGCTAGTATATGGGCACACGGACTCGCTCTCATCATGAACAGGTTCATCGTTAGGCAGTTCAGAGCAATGTGCTATTTAGACTATCTTGGGCGTTCGGCGCCACATCAGTCGATTCACTGTATATACAGCCCTTACCTAACGTACTTGCAGCTCATGTCGCTCTTAAAAAGCAATCGTTGCACATGTGGGGAAATTAGTTTCACAGAACACTTCCTTTTGAAATGCGTTAAATGCAGACAATTATGTAATAACATAGTACTCATAATGGAAACAACACTATACGAAACATTCAGGAACATAGATACATGGACATAGTTGAATACAATCGCCAACAACATCTCAAAGGCGGAAAATGACATACAAGCAGACGCAGAAGACAAAGACCTCTGACATAGATGGCTCGAGTAGCTCTAGCAATGATGATGAAATGAGTGACAGTGACAACACTGACATAAAATAGACACACAAAACACATAAAACATACACAACTACTCACATGAACTTTAATCAAAGATTGTAATTTGTATCTTATTATGAATGAATTAATTAAAACTAGAAGTAATCAGAATAGTCCATGGATAGATATCGTTCTAGAATCCACATTTAATCTGTACCCAACGTTGTTAAGAAGTTACATAAATGAACACATCATTGTAAATGTAATAATATGAATGTAACATAGATATAATATAAAGTAAGCAAGCAAAATCAAACAGTGTGAACACACAACAGAAACAGATCAAGCATATTACCCAATTACACAAAATTAATGGGTCCACTACTCAAAAAAGTCTAGTTTTATTCTACAAAACTTTTTCTACAAGATTAATAATATGTTAGTGGCAGATTGTTATTTCTCGTACAGCTGTATAGGAACAGTATATCTTAATTTGACTGCATTGAAGCAGAATATTGTTCTAATGTCATGCAGAATTTGTTTACTGCCTATCCTAGTAGTAGTTATGGTTATGTAGCCTAACAAACATCAACTTGCACAGTGCACAGCATTCTAACAAACAACACCGACATACACTGGAGAGCCAAAGAAACTGGTACAGCTGCCTAATAATGTGCAGGGCCCCTGCGAGCATGCAGAAGTGCCAAAACGCGATGTGGTATGGACTCAACTAATGTTTGAAGTAGTGCTGGAGGGAATTGACACTACGAATCCTGCAGGGCTGTCCATAAATTCTTAAGAGTACGAGGGAGTCGAGATTTCTTCTGAACAGTACATTGCAAGGCATCCAGATATGCTCAATAACGTTCATATCTGGCAACCTTGAGACCAGCGGAAGTTTTTAAACTCAAAAGAGTGTTCATGGAGCCACCCTGTAGGAATCCTGCATGTGTGGGGTGTCGCATTGTGCTGCTGGAATTGCCCAATTCCACTGGGATGTACAATGGACATGAATGGATGCAGGTGATCTGACAGGACGATTACATATGTGTCACGTGTCAGAGTCGTATCTAGAAGTATCAGGGATCCCATATCACTCCAACTGCACACACCCCACACCATTACAGAACCCCCACCAGCTTCGACACTCCCTTGCTGACATGCACAGTCCATGGATTCATGAGATTGTCTCCATACTTGTAGACGTCCACTGCTTGATAAAATTTGAATCGAGATTCGTCCAACCAGGCAACATGTTTTCAGTCATCAACAGTCCAAAGCTGGTGTTGATGGGTCCAGACAAGGCACAAAGCTTTGTGTCATGCAGTCATCAACGGTACATGAGTGGGCCTTTGAGTACATGAATGGGCGTTTGGCTCCAAAAGTTCATATCGATGATGTTTCGTTGAATGGTTTGCACTCTGAGACTTGTTGGCCCAGCATTGAAATCTGCAGCAATTTGTGGAAGGGTTGCACTTCTGTAACACTGAACGATTCTCTTCAATCGTCGTTGGTCCCATTCTTCCAGGATCTTCTTCTGGCCACAGTGATGTCAGAGATTTGATGCTTTACCCGATTCCTGATATTCACGGTACACTCGTGAAATGTTCACATGGGAAAATCCCCACTTCATACTAACTCAGAGAAGCTGTGTGCCATTGCTCGTGCACCGACTATAACACCACATCCAAACTCACTTAAATCTTGATAACCAGCCATTGTAGCAGCAGTAACCGATCTAACAATTGTGCCAGACATTTGTTGTCTTATGTTTGTGGGGTCCTGCCCAGCCCTCGCTTATAGGCTGCCTTAAGGATGCTGCGTTCTCGGATAGCTATACAACAATTCAAGCAAAATCACCTTAATAGTTTTTATTACAAATAAGCAGATTGTCAATATTTAACTTTGAATTCACAACAGTGTCGCAAGTGAAGGGCGACATGCAAACAGTCAATGTCTTTTGCTGCATACAAGGTCCATGCAAGCACTCGATATGGATCACACGTCACTGCTATCGAAGTGCTCTCTGCTGGGCTCGGTCTAGTCTTGTGCTACTAATGTCCATCTAGTACTGTGTGAGTACTGTGCCGATCTGTGAGTCCCGGGGCTGGTACTGTGTGCTCCGAGGTTGGCAGCAGTGGCGCTTATATTCACTTAGTCTAGAAGCCGCTCCTATCGTGGTGACGTTCTAGTCAACATGCTATTGGATGACGTCGTCTCACAGCCTTCTCTTCTTTTGCGTTCTTTGTCTTCATGCCAACGCTTGTGAATATGCCGGAACATTCCTCCCCGCCCCCATCCCCCCAAAGCGACGGACCGTCGTCGTGTAGGCAGTGCGACCACAGAGGGGGATGCAGGAGCGTGGGCTCATCGCTGGACCAGAAGCTGTGGCAGCAGGGAACAGCAGGCTTCTGGTCGTACCTCGCCATCCGGCCTTCGCTCTGGTGGAAACGTCCTCTAGGAAACGACCAGAAGGGTGTGCGTGCAACTCCTGCTGCCATGAACCAGATGAAGAAGGCGGCGACTGCTGCAGTATGGGCGGATCCAGCTCCATGGGTAGGACGAGAGGAGGCGAAGGCTCCGTCTCCATGTGGTCGACCCTCGGTGTCGTAAGGACACCCTCTGGCGGCTGCTGTGACCGCACTGTCTTCTGATCCCGCGAATCTGGGGGAAGAGACATTGCAAGATAATCGTGGACATGACAGGGGCGAAGTTGATTTTGATGGCGTTGCAAGCCATTTGGACCTGGAATATGATATATGCAAACCCCAAGTCGACGAACTATCTCATCTCGCGCCCACCGTCTGCTACCGCTAAAAACCTTATAAAAGACAATATCATGCGGCGCGAAGCGATACTTGCCGCCTTCCTTTGGCGCCGAATGCTGGGGAGGGTGGAGCAGGTGGACGGATGTCCGATGGCGGCGGCCGTGAAGCAATTCCGCGGGCGAAGGTCCATCTCGTGGGTGCGAACGATATGAGGCGAGAAACAGTTACAATGCTTGATCCCTGGTGGGTGCAGAGTTAATTTTGGCCACCTGCTGCTGAAGGTCCTGACAAAACGTTCTACTTCGCCGCTTGACTGTGAAGGGAATGGTACAGTAGTTAGATGCTGTATGCAATTGCGTTCACAGAATGTTTCAAATTCATTTGACGTGAACTGAAGCCGTTGTCTGACACTATTGCTTCAGGTAAACTTTCGAGGCAAAAAATCGATGACAACAACTGAATTGTGCTACGAGACGTTCTCGAGTTCATTGACACAGCAAAAGGAAACTTGCTATTCGAGTCAACCACAATCAACCAGCGAGTGTTCCAAAAAGGTCCCGCAAAGTCTTTGTGCACACTTTGCCATGACGATTGCGACTTAGGACAAGCAAAGAATTTTTGTGGCGGAATGGACTGACTTTCCGTTCATGCGTGACGCTGTCATCATGAGTTCCATGTGGGCGTCCATACCCTGCCAAGTACAGTGTGGACGCGCTAGGTGTTTCTTGTGAACAATCCCTCAGTGTCCTTGGTGAAGTAACTGTAACACTTCTTTGTGCAAAGCATTCGGAATCAACACACGTGACTGTCCACTGTCATTTTGAACAAGAATCGCACCTTTATGTTCAGCGAGGCTATGCCGACGGGCAAAGTATCGGCGCACTACAGAGTTCTTTACGCTGTGTTAGGAACGAGGTCAAGATGTGCGAATGTGTGTTAGCAAAACGTTCAAATCTGAATCAGATTCCGTGGCCTGTACAATTTTCTTATAGTTCAATGGAAAAGACTGAAGCAATTCAGAATCCTGAACATCGATGTGACGACAAGATGCAGCAGAAACGCCAAAGTCTGTATCTGGCCCAATCGTAAGACATGTAAGTGCATCTGCATTACAATGTTGAGCTGTCGGACGGTACACAATCTCGTACTGGTACTGAGATAAAAAAAAACATCTTTGCAATTTTTGGACAGTTCGTACAGGAATTAGTTTTGTCGGATGAAACAAGGACTGCAAAGGCTTGTGATCCATTACTAAGCAGAATTTTCCGCCATACAAATAGTGGTGAAATTTGGTGACACCATACACAATAGCCAAAGCTTCTTTTCCAATTTGTGGATAATTACACTGAGCTTTGAACAACACTTTTGATGCGAAAGCGATAGGCCTGTCTTTATCACCAATTCTGTGCGAAAGCACTCCACCGATTCCGTAAGAGGAAGCGTCAACTTGGAATACAACTGGCTTCTCAGGATCAAAGTGAGCTAATCATCGATCACTGAGCAATGCATCTTTCAGTTTTTGAAAAGTTACTTGGCACTCATCTGTCCAAACAAAGGGGACATTCTTGTGACGCAAGCGATGCAATGGAGCTGCGATTTGTGCCGCATTCGGTATGAACAGAGCACAATAGTTCATTTTCCCTAAAACTGACTGCAATTCTGTCATATTGCGAGGAATTGGCAAGTCTCGTATGGCTAACAAATGAGATTGAAGACGATGTACACCTTGACTGTCTATGACATGACTAAGATACTGCAACTCAGGTTAAAAAAAAAAAAAAAAAAAAAAAAAAAAAACACTTTTCCAGTCTACACTTTAGTCCTGCATCACATAACACACTAAACAAAGCACGTAAAATTGCACTATGTTCTTCAGGTATACGACATGCTACTACAAAATCGTCCAAATAGTTTGAACAATTTGGCACTTGTACAGTCAGCTGTTTCAAATACCGTTGGAAAATGGAGGGTGGGGAAGCACTGCCGAAAGGCAAACGTAAATATTTAAACAAGCTCAAATGAGTTTTCCTACACACAATTTTTGAGATTCTTCATTGAGTGGGATTTGAAGATTTGCGTCGAGCAAACCAATTTTTGAAAAGTAGCGTCCGGCGCCTAATTTGTCCATGAGATCGTCTGGGCGTGGCAATGGATAAATATCAATGACAGGTTGTGGGTTGACTGCGACCTGAAGGTTTAGGGAGCAAAACCAGTGGACTTGCCCACTGACTAGCTGATATGGGCGCAATAACTCCGCTATCTTGCAATTCTTTAAGTTTAGCAGTGACTTTGTCCTGTGATGCAATGGGAACAGTTCTGGTCTGGCAAAATTTCGACTGAGCATTGTCTTTCACCGGAATACGTGCAACAAAACTGTTAACCTTGCGTAAACCTTCAGAAAAGAGTTCCGAGAATTCTTTTAGCTACACTCTCTTTTGCCTTGAATGCAGACACTGACAATACATTGTCCTGAATGTTAAAGCCAAACAAATGAAATGTATCAAGACCAAATATGTTCTCACAATCACGTGATTGTAGCACTATAAAAGTCACTGTTAGTGTATGCGAGCGATACATGGCAGGCAAAGCACATGTGCCGCTCGGGATTAGCCGAGCGGCCTTGGGCGCTGCAGTCGTGGACGTTGTATATTTTTGCATTGTCAAGGAACAAAGGATGCGCATGTTTAAAAGTGAAATACCATCATGTAATTCTGGTGACAAGGATGCGAACCCAGCACCCACGTAAAACCAGAATGTAGATATCACAGTTTGTCACCAGTAGTAAGGTTGGAACCATAGATGACGACTGAAGTTGTATTGCCTAACCGGGATTCGAACCCGGCGCCTACCGCCGTCGTTGCCTAGCCAGGAACATACAAGAAATGTCCAATGTTGGTCCACCATTAGCGAGATGTGCGCACGTTTAACTAGAAATAAGGCGACGGAAACGTCTATGCTGACTGAGAGTCGAATGCCACACACATGGTTATGAAGACACGTTAATAATCAAATTCTTATTCACTAGTAGCTAGGAGTAGTATGTTTAGTTGCAAACCTTAAGGCCTTTCTCATCCCTATTAACGTGTTGCCTAATATCTGTGATATCATGGTGTTAATTTACAAGTGGATTGACTGCCGTAAAGAGCAATGTTCTCTAGTAGTCGTGTATCATTGAGATGTAAACGAAGTGCCTCAGCAGAAAGTAATTTCCGTCGTGTTTCAGAGACACTGAGTACATGTTATAAGTGCACAAAACGTGTATTATATACTACGTATACTGTACACTATTATTTGGAGAAACTGCCTACTTTTACATTCCGCTTAGTAGTCGAGGTTGAATACATGTTTTCTTAAGGCTACATCTAATGCAGAGCGCTTACGAGAAAGAATAGTTTCCTACGTCATGCTTTTGCTAGCTAGATGAAATATTTTGTGGTAGCTATGTTTAAAATGAATGTATTTTTGAAAGTATTGTTCGTCAAATATTTGAATGAATCATCAACTGCAGGTGTACCTGCACATGTTATAGTATAATAGCTGTAGCTGCGCTAGTTTACCTACGGACTTGGGTAGGTTAGGTGTAGCTTTTGATCCTTGAATGGCTGATCGTGGCCTTGCGGCCCGGGTCTGTATTAGCCGCGGCTCACGAGCTACGGGCCAGCCAGGCTGGCCGAGGAGAGACGCAAGTGAGCGAGCTGGCGGGGCATTGGTGGGCCAACAGCCCGGGACGAGCCAGCACGGCTGCGCCGCATGCCTCTGCCTCTGCCGCTCCGTTTGACGTAAATATGTGTACCTCCTCTCCTGGCATCAGTATAAGAGCGGCAAGCAGAAATACTCATCAGGCTGTGTGCCGTAATGGCTCACTGGGGAGGTCTATTCGAGATAGAGTCGTCGCTCTCATTGAAGGAGGACGTTCCATCAGAGAAGCTGGCAGACGGTATGGCGTACCACATACCACTGCAACGATATGGTGGAGGATCTGCCTTGAAGGAGGCACCGCCAACAGGGCTCCTGGCTCAGGCAGGAAGAGAGTGAGGTCACAGCAGGAAGACAGGGACCTAGTGTCTAGGAGTAAAGAAAATCCCTTTCTGAACGTGAAGCAGTTGCTTTGGGAGACCAACTTCCCCGGCTCCAGTGACACGATTCGTCGAAGGCTGCGGGACGCTGGACTGCATGCACGACGATCCGCCGTGAAACATGAGCTCAGCGAAGACAACGTTTTATACCGCCTAGCATTTGCGGAGCTCCATCTGAGGGTGTCGTGGGACAACGTCATTTTCACTGATGCGAAGGTGTTTTCCACTAGTAACGACGGTCCACGAATCGTTTACAGGCCGCAAGGGACTCGACATCGACGTGAATATGTAACCACAACGAGAAGAAGTGGCCGGCTATCTGTTACCTGCTGGGGCTGGATTTCTGCGAGAGGGACGGGCATTCTTCACAGGATAGAAGGAACTCTGGACAGCGAGCATTATACCCACATATTGGAACATGTGATGCTTCCGTCAGTGCGAATGCTGTACGCAGAAGGGGACGTCACATTGCAAGAAGACCATTCTCCCATTGTCTGCATTTGTTCAGGAGCGGCTCTCCACGATTCGCGTCAACATCATGGACTGGCCGCCACAGGCGGAAAACATGTGGGCTTAGGTCGCCAGAACATTAACAGAGAACTGGCCACGAAACCAACGAACTACTGCGGACGCTCTTTGGGACTGCGTCCTGGAAGCCTGGGAGGAAGTTGCTTCTTCAGGCTGTTACGTCCGACGGCTTATACATTCTATGCCAATACGCATGATAGAAGTACAAAATAATGAAGGATTCTGGATAAAATATTCGAGTCCTTAAAATGTTTTGTTATGTCTTCTTTTTCGTCATTTTTCCTCATTGGGAGCTAGTGGAAGATAGCTTGGCAACAGAAAAGATACAATATGGGTTAGTTTTCCTTTGAGTTTCCTTTTTAATTCAAGTGGGTTTCTTTTCAATATACAGTTTGTTGAATATTCTATTTTGATTTCATTTATAACATGCCTAGATACTTACAAACTAATCAGCGTAGATGGACTCTGTCATAGTATCCTCCACATAATACGCAATACCCAAACGATTTAATATTATGTTTACTCGTTGTTAATATCTCCTCTATTCTCCCTCACACACTCTCTCTCTGACACTATCGCCGCAAGTGCCCCTCTATTCCATTCCCCCAAAACTTTATAAACAAATCTAGCGGTTTCCATTGACGCCACATTTTCTCTTTTAATTGCTGCGTCTTTACTCTATATCATTCCTCTCGACACCTATGAAACCGTATTCTTTGATCTCCCCTTTCCTATAACCCATTCTTCGTTATGAAAACAGTCCTTCCTTATCTCTCGCTCCTAAGATAAAACGAACTGTGGCACACATCTAAGTAGCAATACTTTGCAAGCATTTCACGCTTATATTTTGCACTTCTGCACTTCTATCCATTCCCAGATTCCGCCCTCCTTCCTGTTACCCGTCATTTGACATCTGCATCTACATCTAAATGAATACTCTGCTATTCATAATTATGTGCTTGGCAGGGGGTTCTGTGGTCTGGTGGATTAATCTTGTATTGATGTGTAAAACGTGTAGGTTCACATCTCACGTCAGGCGTAGATTTGTAACACACACAAGTAACTCTCCTGCACCCCTAGTAACGCCAAGTGCAGAACGCCAGTAAGTTCTGTAGTTCAATATCCGCAGTAAAGATAACGTCCATTCGCTGCCGACTGGGGCAGAGCGGCATTCGGTTGAGCTGTTACAGATGGAGAAACCCCGGAAGGCAGAGACTCTGTCACCAGCAAGCCGTCGTAAACTAGAAAACGTATTTCATTTAATGAACCAATGGCCATGTAAGTTCACAAGGCTCTTACTTTATTTGAAGCTGAGACGTTGAAAATTGTGGTGGTGGACTGGGATTCGAATTTGATTTCACTGTGTTCCCCAAGATTGCAAACTCTTCTAGGCCTCTTCGAAAGGCACCTATCTGGTTTCGAATCCTGATCAGTACAAAATATTCATTATTTCATTTCAAGCCCTAGCATATGCACTCCGAACTACTAGTGAAAAATAGTTGCATTTTCAACGTCTGTTCGTGCGTTGTCAGCTGTAACGTGTTCGTTTCAACTCACAGCCACATGATGAGCTATTTATCACAACATTACAAGATCAAACGTTTCCTTACATCTTTTCAAGTTCAAACATTCTTCTCCATCGTACTGGCGAAAACGGATTTGGGTTTCACGTTGTGTTCGTTGTGATCACCAACGACGTTATGTTGTGGATTCAACTTCTAGCCAGCAGAGTATTTTCCATTACATCATTGAAAGTACAAACATGCCACTCCTAGCTATTATTGGAAAAGAATTTGATAGTTAAAGTGTCTCATGACAATGTGTGCGGGGTTTGAATTCCGTCCAGCACAGAACTTTCCGTCGCCTGATGTCTAGCTAAACATGCGCACATCTCGCTACTGGTGAACCAACAACAGCTATTTATCGTCTGTTCCTGGCTAGAAAACGACGGCGCCAGATGCTGGGTTCGAATCCTAGTCAGGCAAAAACAATTCTATCGTCATTTAATGTTCCAACATCTCGCTATTGGTGAAAACATTTGATATTCAAATTCTGATTATACGTACTTCGTTAACAATCCGATTAGGTGCTGGGTTCGCATCCCTGTCACAAGCTTTACATGATGGCATTTCAATTTTAAACATGAGCATACTTCGTTCCTTGTGAATGACACCATATTAAACGTCGTTGGGGGTAGTTCCCAGGAAGGTAACTGTTATGACAGGGTTCCCAGTTCAGTACAAACATTTTCGTCATTTATTTTCAGGATCTGAATTGATAACTGATACTGGTGCAAACGTCTATACTTCACGTCTGTTTATGCCTAGTGATCGGGTCTCAATAAGGCACAAACAAAGCTTAGCTTAGTTAGGAATGGCTATAGGTGGTGGGTTTGAATCCAGGTCCAGAACGATGACGTTTGTCATGTCATTTGAAGTTCAAATTTGTGTATACGTAGCTGTTGATGTATTATGAGAACAATGATATTACTGGTGATTCGCTGTTAATGTTGAGATTTCCGTAGAATGCTTGTTGCCGTTAATCGCGTTTTTTTTACTGGTTCGTCCAATATCAAGTTTCCAGAGCCACTCGCCGTTGAGCGACGTTCAGCATATGGATGGAAAACCTTTTCGAGAGCGGAAAACTTTTTTCCAATTGCCGTACAGCTTTGTAATTCCATATATTGTCTCAAGTATTTAATTTTGACTAAGGAATACTGTACGACATATGTAAAATAATCCGTTTTCTCAGAACTTTTGGAATGTCACTTGTTGTAATTAAGGTTGGTTTATGAGTGTTATGGGGTGTCTCATCGCTAAGAACATGTTTCCTAATGTGTTTTGTATGACGATATTAGCTGACGCTTAGAATGACTGCCATAAAGACCTTTGGTCTCTAGTAGTCTCTTGCGGTTCTCATTGTGTGTAGTCAAACGACTGTACCCCACGGGGTTTTGGTGTTAAGAGGACCTGTAACACAGCCACGTTATGTTGGTTGTATTCGGCAGTGACCCACTTTTTGTTGTTGTCAAGTGTACATGTCCTTTCCTACCAGAAGCATAAAACTAGAGTTTCTCGGGAGGGGTAGTCTTGGCGTTTGTGCCATGAGTAACACCTAGAGAAAGAGTTAATTCTGTTTACTTGTGTAGCAGCCTGTGTAGCGAACTGCTTACATGATGTAGAAGGCTGTGCACTCGGCGTGGCGAGCTGCTGCCGCCTCCGAATGAGCCGATCGCAACTGAGGGATTCAACACGACAAATAGCTGTCCGCTCAAATGTGTGGACCGACAAGGAACCGGGATCGTGCTTATCCAGTATTTGCCCTACCTACTGAAATAAAGGATCGGACAGTTGCAAAATTTGTTCTCTGAGTTTGACATCAGGCACATTGTAAGCGATTGCATCACGCAACATAGCATCTGAATTTAAAGCACCGCAAGCACATTTGAATTTGCATTTCCTTGTCATACCCCGCAAATCTGTTACCCACCCGCAATAAGTTTGTTCTGACCGTTTTCTGCAATTAAAGAATTGATACCTAGCAGCTATCACATTCACCTCTTGGTCATAATAGTTAGTTAGTAACGCTATCACTTGATCGTAAGCAAGTTCACTCGGAGTGGCGTTAGGGAAATGTTTGGTGATGAGGCGGTTCAAAATGGTTCAAATGGCTCTAAGCAGCATGGGACTTAACATCTGAGGTCATCAGTCCCCTAGAACGTAGAACTACTTAAACCTAAGGACATTACACACATCCATGCCCGAGGCAGGATACGCACCTGCGACCTGCGACCTGAAACGCCTCGAAACGCTCGGCCGCACCAGCCCGCGGTGATAAGGCGGAACACTGCATTTGATGCCATGGATAATAGATACGCAAGTTTCATAGTACCTGGTACGTTGTGAGCTAGGAGATGCGCCTCAAACTGTGTCAACCATTCGACCCATTCCTCTTCTTGCTCACTAAACTGTCGAAATAGTGCTATAGCAGTTGTTGTAGGCGGTGCTTGTTTCGTCGGGCAAACAGCAGTGGCCAGTAGCTGCTGCAGTGAGGTGAGTTACATGGAGATCTGTTGCGTCTGGACCTGAAACATCTGCATTAGCTGTGTAGCATCTAACGCTTGCGGCTGTGGCACCTGAGTAGGGGGCGGGGTAGGTGGCGTGGGCACGTTTAAGTGACAAATGCAACGAACAGACAAAGCAAGCAAGTAAAATAAAAGCAAAGAAAATTGCTGCAATGCCCACCCGAAAACACCGATTAGTAAAAACGACAAGAAACTGTTAAAGCAAGCCGACCGGTGTGGCCGAGCGGTTCTAGCCGCTACAGTCTGGAGCCGCGCGACTGTACGGTCGCAGGTTCGATTCCTGCCTCGGGCATGGATGTGTGTGATGTCCTTAGGGTAGTTAGGTTTAAGTAGTTCTAAGTTCTAGGGGACTGATGACCTTAGAAGTTAAGTCCCATAGTGCTCAGAGCCATTTTTTTGCTAAAACAAATAAGCGCCCCTACAAAGAAAAGACAAGAGAGAGTTAGGTGCCAGCAAACAAAAAATTATATGGCCCTCAGGCGCAGATTTTGTTGGTAAGTCCTCATCCCCAAACGTGGAGTCCTGCGCACTCTTCGCTTATAGGGTGCCTAAAGGATGCTGCGTTCTCGGATAGCTATACAATAATTCAAACAAAATCACATTAATAGTTTTTGTTACAAATAAGCAGACTGACAATATTTAACTTAGAATTTACAACGGTGTTGCAAGCGATGGACAACATGCAAACAGTCAATGTGTTTTGCTGTATACAACGTCCATGTAAGCAACTGATATGGATCACACGTCACTGCTATTGTAGTGCTCTCTGCTAGGCCGGATCTAGTCTTGTGCTACTAATGTCTGTCTAGTACTGTGCGAATATTGTGCCAATCTGTGAGTCCCAGTCTGCTACTGCGCGCTCTGAGGCTGTTCTTTTTTTTTTTTCTTTCTTTATTGTTATTTTAAAACCTGTACAACAGGCAGGCTGTCAGCAGCATTCTACGCTGATCTTCAGCCATAGAATAGACAATGAGAAAACAACAGAAAGAATACACATAAGTTACATAACGGTGGGTAATAAAACAGTAGACACATAAATACAAACATGGAGCCGTTCACACTCGACGATAATCCACACTACAAATTGTTGACACGACGCACAAACACTGAAGATGTCGATGGCACAGGTGAACGATGGAGTGACGGTGAACACTGAACACTAAACACTAAACACGACGGCACACAGAGGCACTAATGGCGACGATCTCCAGCGTGCGAATGTCCACGTAGCGTGTGCGAGTCCGGGGACCTGCCAAAGGGGAAGAAGGGTGAGGGGGGGAGATGGGAGAACAAAGATGCCAAAGGCTGAGGAGATGGGAGGAGGAGTAGAGGGACAGGAGAGGGGAAGCCCGGGGGAGGAGTGGGGAGAAATGGAGGAGGGAGTGAAGGGGGAGAGAAGGGAGGGAGGGTGATCAAAAGAACAAACACAGGAAGAGGGAGGGAGGATCAAAGTTGGTAGGAGGGGTAGATGGAGGGGAGGAGGGCATCATCAGGGAGGGAGAGCTGGGGGAAGCCGCCTTGGGAGAGGGTAAGGAGGGTGGAGTGATGGAGAGCAGGTGGGACATGGGAATACAGGCGCGGCAGCGGGTGGGGGTGGGAGAGGATGGGGGAGACAAGCGGGTGAGGAGGATCGAGTTTTCGGGAGGTGTAGAGGATCCGTATCCTTTCAAGGACAAGGAGGAGGTGGGGGGAATGGAATGAGGTCGTACAGGACCCGCGTGGGGGAGGGGAGATGGATGCGATAGGTGAGGTGGAGAGCATGGCGTTCAAGAATCTGAAGGGATTTGTAAAAGGCAGGGGAGGGTGGGCGGAGATCAAGGCAAGATGGGCGTAGCAGAGGATAAGGCGGATGAGGGATTTATAGGTGTGGAGGATGGTGGAGGGGTCCAGACCCCACGTACGGCCGGAAAGGAGCTTGAGGAGACGGAGTCAGGAGTGTGCCTTGACTTGGATTGTCCGGAGATGGGGGCTCCAGGAGAGGCGACGGTCGAGGATGACGCCAAGGGTGGAGGTGAGGGCGATAGGACGGCCATAGATGGTTAGATAGAAATCAAGGAGGCGGAAGGAAGGGGTGGTTTTGCCTACAATGATCGCCTGGGTTTTGGAGGGATTGACCTTGAGCAACCACTGGTTTGCACCAAACAGTGAACTCCGAGGCTGGCAGGAACGGCGCTTATATTCACTTCATCTAGGTGCCCTCCTATCGTGGTGACAGCCTAGTCAGCGTACTATTGGCTGACGTCGTCTCACAGCCTTCTCTTCTCTTGCATTCGTTGTCTTCGTACTGGCGCTTGTGGGTATGCCAGAACAATATTGGCACTGCTGACCGCAGCGCCGTATTCTGTCTGTTTGCATATCTCTGTATTTGAATACACATGCCCATACCAGTTTCTTTGGTGTTTCAGTGTAGATTAGATCCACATGGACTAAACAAACTGAGTTTCCTCAAAGAGGGATGTTCATGTGGATAATATTAAAATGAAGTGGACGCTGGACTTGAAGTTCAGTACCAAGGCCCCTTTCTTGGTGTTGTTGTTGAAGGGATATCTATGTCTACCCTTTCCTGTCTTCTTTTTATTTATTTATTTATTGTTCCGTGGGACCACATTAAGGAGAAGTCTCCATGGTCATGGAACGAGTCAATACATGAAATTATAACACGATTGTAGAAACATATAAAATGAAATATAAGAAACATATTCAGTTGTAGATTGTAGAAACAGATAAAATGAAATATAAGAAACATGTTCGGGCGACAAGTCGTTAGTTTAAATAAAGAAAATCAAGAATGTAACACTGGAAATTGCTTAATTTTTTAGCTCTTCCAGGAGCTCCTCGACAGCTCTTTTATTCTCTTCTTAAACTATACCATACATTTGTGATTCCCAGCTTCCAAATTCATGTATTTTTCTTTAAAAAACAAGTGTAAATGCTGTAAGTAAATAAAAGATAACACTAAAGTGCAGACAAAATAAATCCATGAAGTCCCACCTCTATGTGGTGCTGCATGGGCAACGGTGACCATGGCCTCAACAGTGTGGCACAATTTTGCTGCATTGTGGTGGCCGTGGGTACTGGTTAAGAGGTCACTGTCGAACACTGCAGCCTACATAAAGTAATAAAATGGCAGGCCCCAGTAGTCATAGCGCAGCTTGAAAAAAATTCAGCTTGTACCTTCACTGATTTTACCAACATTGATATAGCGAATATCATGTCAGTTAAATTAGTTCAGTCGTTAACTATAGTGTTTTTAAAATAAGTTGTGACTTTTCACAGTTCAGTACAGAGCGAATGGAGGAAGTGTAGGTGTCAGCGTGTGCTGAGTGCACCAGCAGGTAACGATAATGCCAGAACTCGTCGCAGAACGGGGCAGGCTCGCTGAACTGCACGAACAGCAAGGTGCAAAAGCTAGCTGAAGTGCAATCTTTCTCAAATGACTTTAAAGAAGGTACTTAGTTAAAAACTCTTCTTCTCATACATCTTGTAGCTTCGTTTCTCAGTTTCATAATGGATTGCCTGTAATTTCGTTAATGGTTATAGTTATTCTAATATTTCAATATTAGGTAAACTATGGCAAGAAATTCTTAAAGTTTGGAGTCAAAAATAGGAGTTGCTAAGAATTTGCGTTTAGTGCGTATTGGGACATATGTTGCTGTATGTGAAATGCAGATAACATATCAAATTATCCATTAAACGTGCAAGGATATTGCTATGTGTCTCCAATACAGAGAAAATGGAATGTATGTAGAGTATTCCATCATGAACGCGTGTGCCAGCAAAAAAGCCAGAACGAAATATTCATAAATCCATTTTGAGGTATCGATATTCAAGCAACACCAGAGTTTTTCAATGAACTAACGTAATTTTTAAGGGCCATCAGCAGCTGATGAAACGAGAACTACAAAAGGTTTTGCAGCAATATAAGTGAAGAAGTTACATGATTATTTTCATACTGAGAATGGGCTTTTCCATAAACTACCGACTTGTCTTACCCTCAGTTGCTAGTTTAGCAATACACTGTTTCAGGATTCTGTCGCAATTTCACTGTATTAGAAAGTTAGTGAGATGAATATTTGTAAACTCTACTGCGTTCTGGCAAAAGAAGCGGGATATTGGAATATATACTGTGTTCAAACACTACGAATTACATCGGAACAAACCATTGATTGACAGCACATATCCTGGAAATGTCGTTCTTATGAAACACAACTGGTTCTTTATTGTCCCAAAGTAATTAGTGCTATCGACAGGGGATGACAAATTGAGTCCATATTTTTAGGTTTTCAGAAGGCTTTTTGGACACCATTCCTCTTGAGAGACTTCTAATCATATTGCATGTCTATGGAGTATTACGTCTGTTGTGTAACTGGATTCGTTAGTTCCTGTCCTTGAGGCCACAGTTCGAAGTAACTGGTGGAAAGCCATCGAGTGAAATAGAAGTAATATCTGGCGTCCCCCAAGGAAGTGTTACAGCCCCTCTGCTGTTCCTGATCTAGATAACGACATAGGAGACATCCTGAGCAGCCTGTTAGATACTTTGCATATGATGCTGTCATTTACCGTCTTGTAAAGTCATCGACTGATCAAAACCATTTGCAAAATGATTTAGGCAAGATATTTTTATGGCGATAAAAGTGGCAATTGACTGTAAATAGTGAAAAATGTGAAATCATCCACATGAATAGTAAAAAAAAATCTCTAAATTTCGGTTGCACGATAAATCACTAAATATTTAGTAATTACAATTACAAATAACTTACATCGGAATGATCGCATAGGTAATGTAGTGGGAAAAGCAAACCAAAGACTGCGATTTATTGACAGAACATTTAGAAAATACAGCAGATCTACTAAAGAGACTGCTTTCAGCATACTTGTCTGCCTTCTTCTGGATTATTGCTGTGCAGTGTGGTATCCACATCTGATGAGAGTGATAGAGGCCATCGAAAAGGTTCAAAGAATGGCAGCTCGGTTTGTATTACCGCGAAATAGGGGAGAGAGTGCCACGGATATGATACTTGAATTGAGTGGAAATCATTTTAAAAAAAGGCATTTTTCATTGTGGCAGGATCGTGTCAAGCAATTACAATCAACAACTTTCTCCTCCTAGTGCGAAAACATTCTTTTGGTACCTACCTACATAGGGAGAAATTAGGAATCACTTCAGTGTCCGTTTTTCCCGTATGCCATTCAAAAGTGGAACGGTAAAGAAGTAACTTAAAAATGGTTCGATGCACATTCTGCCAGGCACTTAGTTGTGAATTGCAGAGTAATCATGCAGATACAGATGTTGATGTAGATTTTTAAGAAGGCAACAAGAGAGGTTACACATTACTCAAAACTCGTCACAGCCCTTCATGAATCCATGTCTCCTCAACTACCTTCTTGGCATGACTGACAGCTCAAAATCAGTCCTGTGGTTTAACATATGCGATGGCTTGTTTTGTCAGCATTTCAGTTTCAGAGAACGTAAACTGCTTGTTGACTTTTGCCACATTGCTTTTCACCTATGCCCATATATTCTTTATCGGATTGATATGTGTCTGTGTCTGATAGAGAGGAAGCTCGATTAAACTATGCCCTTTAGCATCGGTCAGTACATCGACCTCGTAGTGCAGAGTTCAGCACCGCAGGTTCCATAACTCCGCCTTATACGCGCTGAATTCAACTTTATCGAATGGAACATTTTTTGTATCCAGAGTAAAACATTTTCTTGTCTCCATTGCATTGTTGGAGCTTTATCCATCACAAGAAAGTGATATGGCACATTATCTATTACTGTTGTCGAATGTCGAGGAATATTTTGCAGCAGAACATTATCTTCACAGTCGCTGAATATATTCTTGGATGATCAGTTTTACTGCGAATCTCGTGTTCAGGGCATGCTGCACTGTTACCATTAATACAACATCAACACAAAACATTTGTTCACAGATCCTAATTACTGCAGAATATTTCAGCGCCAGAAAATACCACATTACAACGAGTACTGAGGAACCTAGATGCTACTAACGAGCGACATCATGTGGTACTATTTACCCATGGCCTGGCAACAGGGGCGCTTTACCAACCAAACCACTGGCAGCATGGTAGGGAAAGCCACCTTTCCATTGGTGTTACCTGGGCAACGGCATCCCGTCCCCTCTGGTAAGCCAAACGGCAAAAGTCGCAATTAATTTTAAACGCACTATAACTCATTAGTTACTGGAATGATGTAGATAAATAGCAGGCAGATGTGCTGTTCCTGTATGAATAAAATGTAAAGAAAAACATTCGCAAGTTGAATTTGGATGACTATACGCTAGAGATATGTATCTGTAGCTGATGTGGAAGATGGAGTTGACATGTATGTTGAAAACAGTCACAAATTCAAGTCTATTAAAATATTTTGTTATCAATTCAGACCGTGGAAGTATGGGAATTTCACCTTGCTGCTACAACATTACATTTATTAAGCCATGTCAATAATTACTGATTAAGTGAAGATCTTGATAATAAGCTTTTAATTTTCCTACGTTATCTACCAATCAGACATAAGTAAATTGTAACCTGTAAGTAATTTTAATCTTCTCAAAAGTAAAAGAATACCTGTATGCCACTGAATACTCTCGACGCACTATGATCTATAAAAGTTGAAGGAAATAGAAAAGAGAATCCTATGAAAAACCATGTGTGTGATCCAGACTGAGGCTGGCTGGAAACTTTGAAGCAACAAAGAAGTCTGCCAGAATGTGGAGAGCATCTCGATGACTATGAGGAAAAGGAGGCTACTATTTTTTACACACCTGTACAGAATGCCCAAAATAAACTATTGAAAGAGATTTTGATTATCTCTAGAACTAGAAGCCACGATGTGGGTTAAAGAAACTCAGAGAGACCTAGAGAAGTCATACTCTGGAAACCCTTACGTTACAACAGGACATGTTTCGAATCAGAATACAAAGTTTTGGAGGGCTGCAATTTGAAAAAAAAAAGAACTACAAAGACCAGAAGAACATGGATGGAAGAACAAAAGCCACAGCGGAGAGACTATATGAAGAAGTATTGGAAACACAGAAAACTCGGCACAAAGAAGACAAAATGGAGTTGTGGCATGATCCTAAGTAGTTAATTCATCAATAAATAATATTTCATTTTATTACATTCGTATAATGTGAACTCTCTCCATAGTAAAGAAACCAGCTGTAGCTCTGTAGGAAATTTTACCATCGATCAGAAAAATAGTACATTTGTAGTCAATATATTTGTATGTAAATTTACAGTCAATTTTATAAAAAGTGAATAACCTCTCAGAACATGAGGATCAAATAGCCATAATACATAATATCCTCAATGACAATGAATTGTTTGCATAGAAAATACAGTGATTATTGTCTGACAACAGGCTGTTTCAAAGCTATATCACAAGAATCTGAATTCTAAATTTAAAGTTTTTACGGATAAATTTGTTGCCATAACTGATAACTCTTATCCTATAATGGAACCTAAAAGTGTGGCAGTCATAAATAAAACATCATATTAGACATGTACTCAGAAAATATAGAAATCTCCATATAATCTTTGAAACTGAAAGGCCATTTAAATATAATTCAGTTCCTGTTGTTTAAGAAATCAGCAAGCAGATGTCAAACATTTGTTTACTGTAGTACTGCAAAACAGGTACACCCATGTCAAAATAAAATAATAAGTGAATGCCAGTAGTAATGCAGTGTATGATCTTACGTGAAGGTCACTGACAAGCTAAGGAGTTCTGGTATCAGGCTACACATGAGAGTGGGTATTGTATTACAGCTGAGGCAATTGGGTGAGGTTTATTCAAGGTCACTCCTCTCCCCTCCCCCAGGCTTGCCCACACATCTGACAAGGTCCTCCGTTTCAGGCTACATAATTGCACTATTTACATTCAAATACTTCTCTCTCCCCCCCTCCCCCCTGGCCTGCCCACATACTTGGGAGGTACTGCCAGTTCTAGATACAAATTACCTTGGGTATCAGTTTATGTATCTTGCCTACATACCCTCACTTCTTTCTTGACTAACAGGAGGGCTTAAAGAAGGTGGGAAACTTGTGGGCCAATAGGAATCAAGCTTCACTCTCCCCCATTTTACAATAATCATCCATTTTTGCATGGGTCCCCCTCATTTCACAGTGAAAGAATGAAGTGCCAGCAGCGACCAGCCAATACCAGCAGGCTGAATAAGATGAATAAGACCATTCATTATTATTATCAATACTTACATATTTATTTACACTTATAGTTTGTTATTTTTTCCAGTAGCACAGCACACCCCTGATCAGATACCAGCAGAATTGTTGGACAAGGACACACACATACTATTGTCTGTGCTGCCGAGCATCAGCAGCAGCAGGTCGCCAGCAATCTTCCACATTTATCAGACCTGTCAGCCCCACAGCCTCATGGGCAGCAGTTGCCTCCAGAACTACCACAGCTCACCAAGCCACAGGCAAGCCACTCAGGAGTACTGCTGTTCATGAACGCTTATAACATGATAGATAGTGGATCTACATGCATTAATGTAAGCCTATTACCATATTGTGATACTGACGTCATAACAGAAGTAGGAAACGCACAAGGTATTGGCGCTAAAGTTCAATATTCAGGGTATGAGTGGCAATATCTTTGTAGCATTATGGAATATAGAGATAGGAAACTGACTGATGTATATGATCCATCTCACACTGTGATTGTCACTTTTTTGGCCATAAGGTGTCTGTAATAGATATCTATGTTGAGTCAATGCTAGAATTAACTTCTTGGGGCACAAAAATAATCCTAAAACATCCAAGTGCTATCAAATTACTGACCTGTATTGTGCATTATCAGTTGCCATGGGTAGAGCCATTGGTGCAAATATGTAAGAGGAGCATACTATGAATACAGCGTAAATATGGATCAAGTGGAGCTATATATCAGTGCAAGTACTTGTCCAATACCAAAGTGTGTAAGTACTGAACTTGTGAAGTTCGTAGAAGTTGGGTTCACGGACAATATCACTATGTATGTTTCCACGCCTGTTGGACTCAGTGCAATATAGTTTGAATTTAAGGCTTATAGAAGACAAAATTTTGTGAAATACTATGCTACAACACAATGATTGTAATTAAACCAAAATATATTCCCCACAAATATTGTTGGTATTTCACCATGTCCAGTCCAGCTACCTACATTTTTTCAAAAAAAAAAAAAAAAATCTGCTACTTACTGGGTGTCAGCACTGCCAGCACTGCTGCTGTTCCTTCCACTGCTGCCGCCTCCAGCACTGGGTGTGAGCTTCTCGAGCACATATGAAGCAGTGTTAGAGATACAGCTGAACATGGAGAGCCATGGACCCAATAAGATACCCAAGTATGCATAGCTTCACAACAGCACCACACACACACACACACACACACACACACACACACACACACACACAAACTAGCAGTGCTTCTACATTCAGATAACTCCTTTAAAGAATGAACAAAGAGAGCTGTAGCCACTGTGGTTTAGTGAGTAGTGTATTTGATTCCTAAACATTACTGTAATCCAACCTACTTGCTAAGCTGCAGTGTCTACACATTTTATTATTAAAAGAAGTGCGAACAAAAAAGCATTTATTTTCCTTTTTACTGCCAATACAGAGCAATTTAATAGGAGGAAGTCCTTCAATCTGGCATTGTATATTCATATCATAAGGTTTATAGCAGAACTCATACTGCGAAAGGAGTACATCATTTTTAGGCAATACAGGCAGAAGGTAAATCTGTATGAAATATCGCTTAATTTAGGTATAAGTGTGTAGTAAACAAATAATAGTCTACAGCCTACAAACTCCAACATCTTTCAGTAAGTGTCCTATAATAGTCGGAGAAGCGCTTCAGAAATATTTCTTGATTTCAGCCACTTGAACATGTACGAGGGTCGTTCAATAAGGAATGCCCCACATTCTTTTTCTCAGAAAATATTTATTGTTAAGTGTCAGAATTTAGTGACAATATATATCAGCATGTCTTATATATGTCATATTTTTCTACGTAGCCTCCATCATGTTCTATGGCGTACGCCAACGTTGTGGAAGAGCATGTATTCCCTGCTGATAAGCGGCCCAGAGAAGTAGAAGACCGAGGGTGCCAGGTCTGGACTGTGGGGTGGATGAAGCAATGATGTGACAGGACGTCCCGAGCGTTTACACCTCCAGGTTTTGCAATTTACTATCTTGCTGTTTGATTGACTCGCCTTGTATTTCCATTAAGTGCCTGCCCCGATAGCTGAACGGTAGCGCCGGCACGGTAGCTCAGCGTGTTCGGTCAGAGAGCTGGTTAGCCTTTGTAATGAAAAAAACTGAGTGGAATGTTCAACAAACGAACTTGACCGGATGTCGTGTGGCGTCCGCAACGACCAAACACAACGGTCAACAACGAAGAAAATAAAAAAAAGGAACGGACTGCCGTCCTAAGGGGCCTGGGTTCCATTCCCGGCTGCGTCGGGGATTTTCGCCGCTCAGGGTCTGGGTGTTGTGTTGTCTTCATCATCATCATTTCATCCCCATCCGGTGCGCAGGTCGCCCAATGTGGCGTCGAATGTAATAAGACCTGCATCGAGGCGACTAGACCTGCCCCGTAAGGGGCCTCCTGGCCAATGACGCCAAACGTTCATTTCCATTTTTTCCACTAAGTAAGTTATCGTTCTGAAGCGATTCAGGTGTTTACACGAAACACAGCCCATAAAGGGAAAGGGTAGAATAATATTTTCTGCTCTAAAAAACTGTCGTTGTAGGAACATAGCAACTGTCTGTAAGATCTTACTCCTGCACCTCCAGCTCCTCTCTGTTGTCGGTCCGGACGTATCCGATGGTGTGTAAGATGTACGAGACACGTGGAATACCCTCATACTCCAAGAAGACTGTAATACTTCCAAGAACACACAAATTGGATACTGGCAGGTGTGAATATTACTGTACTATCAGTTTAATAAATGATGGTTTCAAAATACTAACACTAATTGTTTCAGAAGAATGGTAAAACTGATAGAAAACAATCTCGGGGAAGATCAGTTTGGGTTCCAGAGAAAGGTAGAAACACACGATGCAATACTGACCCTGTGACATACCTTAGAAGGTAGGTTAAAGAAAATTCAACCTACGTTTATGGTATTTGTAGACGTAGACAAAGCTGCTGACAATGCTGACTGGAAATACACTCTTTAAAATTCTGGAGGTGGCAGTGTTGAATTACAGGGAGCGAAAGGTTACTTAAAACTTGAACAGGAAACAGACTACGGTTAATAGTCCAAGGACGTGAAAGGGAAGCCGTAGTTGAGAAGAGAATGAGACAGAGTTGTAGCCTATCCCCGATGTCATTCAATCTGTAAATCGAGCAAACAGTAGAGGAAACGAAGGAAAAATTGGGAGAAGGAATCATAGTTCAGGGAGAAGAAATAAAAATTTTGAGGTTGGCCGACGATAAGGTAATTCTGTTGGAGACAGCAAAGGAATTGGAAGAATGGTTGAACGGAATGGACAGAGTCTTAAAAGAAGGAGATAAAATGAAAATAAAAACTGCAAAACAAGGGTAATGGAATGTAGTCGACTTAAATCAGGCGACGTTGAGGGAATTAGGTTAGGAAATCAGACAGTAAAAGTAGTAGATGAGTTTTGGTACTGAGGCAGTAAAATAACTGACGAAAGCCCAAGTAGAGAGGATATAAAATGCAAACAGGCAATGGCAAGAAAAGTGTTTATGAAGAAGAAAAGTTTGTTAATATCGAATATAAATTTCTGTGTTGGGAAATCTTTTCCGAAGGTGTTTGTCTGGAGAGGGGTCTTGTAAGGAAGTGAAACGTGTACGATAAGCAGTTCAGAGACGAAGAGAATAGAAGCTTTTGAAATGTAGTGCTACAGAAGAATGTTGAAGATTAGGTGGGCACATCGCGTAACTGATGGGGAGATGCAGAATCGTGAGAAGAAAAGACGTTTGTGGCAATACTTGACTAAAAGAAGGGATCATTTGATGAGACACATTCTGAATCATCAAGAAATCAATTTAGTACTGAAGCGAAGTTTGGAAGTTAAAAACTTTAGAGGGAGACCGAGAGATGGATACAGAAAGAAGGTTCAAGTGGATGTAGGTTGCAGTGATTATTCGGAGATGAAGAGACTTGCACAAGATAGAGTAGCGTGGAGAGCGGCATCAGTCCCGTCTTCGGACTGAAGAAAAGAACAACAAGGGTCGATTAGAGGGGAGAGGTGTCACCAAGTAGCGACGAGGATATTCCACAAGTGGGCAGCAATGTGGAGGTTCGATAGGGGGCAGAGCATCGTCATGGGCCCGCGGCAGCAGCGGTTGCCAAAATACGCGGCTCCGATAGTGTAGGCGTAGGCAAACCCTTCGGTTCTGGCCACTTTAAATAAGTAAATAAGTACACACCGTGGCTAGAAGTGAAGTGAAGTGATCGTATGGCGTTACTGGCTGGGAGACCCCGACAGGGTTTGTTAGACGCCACTTCGGCGACTTGTGCGTCTTTGTGATTAAGTTGAGATGATATGATATGATTGGAACAGCACAAACAGCCAGTACACGAATGAAGAAAATCTCTGCCTTCCTGACTGGGAGTCGAACCCGGAACATAGAGATCTAGAGGAAGTGCCACTAAACACTTTTTTTGTCTTTTTTCTTTCGATCCGTTTCTTCATCAGTTGTTCTGTTCGGATATCGAAAGATGTGTGGGGGGAGATCTGGCATCCATACAGGCAGCCAATCGGATAACAACCTTTGAATAGGCCAAGGAGCCTAGAGGAGGAGAGGGGGGGAGAGGTGAGGGGAGGGAATGGAGTGGGGAAGGGGGATGAATCACTGATAAATGTGGGAGAGATCTGGCAACATTTTAGAGTGGGCTGAAACTCCCAAAACCACAACACTAATGTAGATAGTGTTACTCCTATCTACGGCATTAGATTGTGATGATATTCTAATCATTTACAAATCTAAGCATTTTTATATTATATTTAATTTCACCAGTTGTTGATGCTGCATAAACTACATTAAATATTTGGAATAAAAGCTTTAATTAAGTTATGTACAACTTTTACCTATGTGGAAACACAGCCTGCATTAGATTCCAGGTTACATGTGTCAAGACTGTAAGTAGTAATAAATAAATAAATAATGTCCAAACATGGAGTACAGTTCATGGCATTTTGATTCTTATTGGAAGCCATCTTCATGATGTTGCAACTTTAATGGCGAGTAGTGTAATATGAGTTATTTATTTCTAGCTCAGATTCTGGGCACGCTCTTGGTATAGTTGCTAACATATTAGGGTTCACAAATCTGAGCAACATGCAGGCGTCCATCACGATGGGTGATACACCCCTACCATTGACAGACAGTACAAGCTTCAACTCTTGCTTTCGGAACTCGCGTCAGGTTGCAGCTTTATGTAGTAGATCCTCACTTTCCTTTCTATGCACTTTTCTTGCATGAAACCTGTATCATCAGAGGCGGATTCCTCGATACTGGTAGCAGTCATATATGAGCATTGATAATCCTTAAATTACAGTTGTGATATGTCATAAACACCGGTTTGGAGTGAACTAGTGGATGAACTTAGGGTAATATTTCATTCCTCCACGCTTAACTACACCAGTGCACGTTGTGTTTCTGAGAAACATGACACCCACGTGTTTAGTATATATTCCACGTGATCTTTGTAAACAAATGTGGTTTCAACATGATAGAGCTCCAGCTCCCTTTCCCCATTTTACTCGGAACATCTGGGTCAGATGTTCCCTCAAAGGTAAATAGGGAAAATTGGTTCTGTTTAGTGATTATATCGCTCGCCTGATATGATCCCATTTTTTGTTTTTTTGTTTGGAGAAGTTGTGAAAAGAACATCTTGTGAACTAGACTGTTGAAGTGGATTTCCTGGAAAGAATTCTTGCTACCTTTGATATTGCTGGAACAACTTTGGAGTTGTTCAAATCGATATAACAGAACTTTATGCCACTATATTATGCGTGCATGCAAGCTAGAGGACACCACTTTGAACAACTGTTGGCCATATATACCCAATAAGATTATTACAGAAATGTGTCTACTTGGATTTTTGGTATCGTCAACAGAAAGACAATAAATTTGAATTTTTCTCATTTTTGGTTATAGCTTTCAACTCAGTTGTTTCTGAACCAGGGTTCCCTACTCAAATTTATACGTCTTCCCCATTATCTTTGAAAGTTTAGTTCATCGTCACAGAGTCAGTCAGTTACACCTACGTACATTGTTGTAACAGTCTGACGTTCGAAAATATTCCAAATTTCAAATAAATACGTGAGAAAACAATTGAACACCAGTAGTAGCTATAACAAGTAAGCGGATCGTCGAATTAGCTACAGTTTTCTTTTAAAAGCATTATTATACGTGTATTCTCATGAAAAGAAACCTTCTAATGAGATAAATACGTTCCAAAACGCTGATATTACCTATACAAAAAAACAGAAAGCAATACAAACTGCGACTTATATTGTAAAATAACTGAAAGGCCTGTGATTAGTAGCAATCTTTCTTTCCAGTCTGCAGTGAAAACATACGCGAAAAATGTTGTGTTGTTGCAAGTGACACGTAATCGTATTCTGTGACAAAAGACAGCAGCTATTTAATGTAACGTAACGTCAAGTGTTTTGAGCTGTTGTTTCGAAATATAGTTCTGGGAAATTTTGGTAGGAAACACAGAATAAGACAGAGGATATTGCAAGGGCTAGGTTCGCAACGAGTGTCACAGCATATAGCTACATGATCAACCGTGAAATGCAATTATTATTTTTCTTCACGGTTATGCTACTTGGCCTTTAAAGTGAACTGTTACATTGGAACAGGCCTAGGATGTCCGACATGCATTTTGTGATGGGGTATAACGTAAAGCTAATTTTGGTATGCGATTTTCATCCACTCTCGTCACATGTTTGAAACACTTGTTACTATAATCTTTGATTCTGGTTCTTATAGAACAGATATTTACTTCTTCTCTGGTATCCTCATTTATTATAAGGCCTCTTTTGAAGCAGAAATGGAAATCATGTAGGTAAATAAATTACAAGAAAAGGCCTTTATGCAGCCATTTTTTCATCATATTGAATCTACCAGACTGCCTTGATGCAAAGTTTTCGGTATCTCATGTAGAGCGTGTTGGGTTTTCATGATTGATGATTTCAGAATCCATAATTTTCGGAATGGAGGAGGTCATTCTTTTCGAGATACGTCATTATGTTTCAGTTCCGAAAATATTCTAAGATTCTGCAACAAATCGATGTCAAGGATGTTAGTCGGTAGTTCCGTGGATAACCCTTTCCTGTAGAGGAGTGTGACATGTGCTTTATTTCAACAAACTAATGGACACGGTCTTTTGTTCGAGGGAGTTCCGACAGATTATAGTTGGAATGATCTTGGATCGGCAAGTTTTCTGAAGGAGATGAAAGCAGTTATATCCATAGTTTGGACATACTGTTCAGTTGCTTCTATTGCTTCTTGAAGTGCACCAATAGAAACTTTGTCATCTACCACAACACAAGAACTCTGAAGTTCATGTGTGCCAAAAACAAGAGGCATAAGTTTTGAAGCGCCTCAAATGAGACCATCCATTGATATTTTGCGAACTTCGTCTTCCATCAGTTTCATATTAATTTCATCGTCCCGTGGTTTCACACCTAATGTCTGACTTTCAATTAACGCTGTTTTTTTATTTCTTTGCTGCATACCATGTTCTTTTATTTCCTTAGCTTCTTCACTTTCTTCCTCAGAATCCGATCGAAAAAGATCGACTCCTTCGCCTTCGTCGTCCACTGGTTTTTTCTGCATTACAGCTGGTGCTACAGCAGTTGGATGGCTTGGCTTATTTAAACTTCTTTCCAGCACTTTAACACGGGAGTCCAGTTGTTTAATGAGAGCCTGCAGATCTTTCACAAGGCTATAGAGTTCAGTGTTGCTCGTCTCCAAGAAACTCAGTCTGTGAAAAAGTTCGTTGCCAGGACAGCTACAACATCCATACATTCCAAAGAATTTTTTTAAGTTGTCGAGTCTTTGCTGATTCTCCTGTCATAGAGCTTTTTAAGTGAATATTAGCAGATCTCTTTGTGTCATTTAAAATTCTTCTTTTTTGTGATTTCTTACCCAACTTCTTTGTTTTCTCCTTTATTTCTGTTTTCCCGAATCTTTTCTCTTCTTTTTCTGATGTGAAACGAATATATTGCTAATACATTCAACAGGAATCCCTCCAGTTTGCTAGTGCAAACTTTGCGAGGTTTCTTGTCAGATAGGACCTTGCTGTTGACTATATTTCCTTCTTTATTACGCTCGTTTTCAGCAGGCTTGACATTTTGCACTGAATTGGAGACAACGTCCTCAACCTTAGGCATGGATTCCATTACTTGTATCCAATTACTTAAATGCAGCTTAGACAGTTTCTCAACACACTGTCGCTCTGCTTCATCGTGTTTGAATTTTTCAAACGAGATTTTCTCGTGCACTAATGGCGGTGTCATCTCTAAAGAATGTTAGGAATTTGGGATTGATAGAATCATCTCTTTAAAGATTTTTAGATAGACGGAAGCTGTATTGACCAATGGAAGAGTTAGAGATTCCTAATAAATTGATCGCCTTAGTAAAATCTACTATGGAAAATACCTAGAGTTAAATGATGGTTCAGAATATTTTATCAAGTGCTGTGACCACAAGAAATAGGGTTAAGCAGGGAGATTCCTTATGCTGCCTGCTGTTTAATATAGCCTTGGTAAACGTTATAAGAGATTCGGGCATCAATACATGGGGGACTATTCTGTACCAATTAGCTCAAGTAGTAGCGTACGCAGAGGGTATTGATGTAACTACAACAACGCCAAGGGCAATGAATCTTAAAAGAACTGCTAGAAAGATGAACATACAGATAAATGAAAGAGAGGCTAAGTAGATGCCTGTAATAAGAAAGATTATCCTAATGAACCAATATCCATAGGAATTGGATCATCGTACTTTGATATCGTCCGTAGTTTCACTTACCTTAGATCAGAAATAATCTGTAAAATCAATGTCAGCTCTGAAATCCAAAAACAGTGGAGTGCCTGCCAACATGTCCTAAGAAAACATCCGAAATCGAAACTGCTGTACAGGAAAACTGAAGTTATGCCTGTCTGGTCTAGATCGGCCCATGCATACAAGATCAACATAAGCCTTAATGAAACCTGTAGGCTAGTCAAAGAATGCATGAAACCCACTCCACTGGACAAGTGCTCCCAAGCTTCAGGTTTCAGCAATCCCAAGTCTCCTAGGGTGGCTCATGAACGTAACGAGCTGTTCAGACAAATATTTGATGAGCGTCATCCTCTATACAGTAGCCTACATGGATTAAAAATACTAAAATCAAGTTACCGGTTCCTCAGTTATATTTTATTTAACTTTCTCTCGTCTACCCTATTTCGGAACATCCACCAAGTGGTTTTGAATTGAACTACAAGTCATGGATGGAAAATTCTAAACTGTATTAGAAATGGAGTAACCCCAGCAAAAGTAAATCTGATAAATGGGGCCTATTATAACCTGATGACAATAAATGCGACTGTGTAGGAAAGCGAAACGTGGACCGTCTTCTAACATGCCGACCGAGCGAGATGGCGCAGTGGTTAGCACACTGGACTCGCATTCGGGAGGACGACGGTTCAATCCCGTCTCCAGCCATCCTGATTTAGGTTTTCCGTGATTTCCGTAAATCGTTTCAGGCAAATGCTGGGATGGTTCCTTTGAAAGGGTACGGCCGATTTCCTTCCAATCCTTCCCTAACCCGAGCTTGCGCTCCGTCTCTAATGACCTCGTTGTCGACGGGACGTTAAACACTAACCACCACCACCACCACTAACATGCCGAAATTGTCCTACACGGAGCTCCATAGACGATCTCTGGCTAAGCAAACTGGAAGCTTTTCAAGTAGCCCAGTATTGGGCCGAAAAGTTGACAGCTCCTGACAAGAAGAAGTAAGAAAAATTAAACTCAGTATGAAGTGTTAGTGAGGCTTGCGCTAACATAAGTTTTGAAAACTTGATGTATCTCTAAATGTAGAAAAATGTAAGTTAATAGGGATGAGTAGGAAAAACAAACCCGTAATGCTCGGATACAGCTTTAGTAGTGTCCTGACTGACACAGTCACTTCGTTTAAATATCTGGGGGTAACGTTGCAAAGCGATATGAAATGGAAGGAGCATGTGAAAATTGTGGCAGGAAAAGCGAATGGTTGACTTCGGTTTATTTGGAGAATTGTAGAACAGTGTAGTTCATCTGTAAAGGAGATCGCATACAGGACTATAGTGTGAGCTGTTCTTGAGTACTGCTCGAGTGCTTAGGATCCATACCAGATCAGATTAAATGAAGACATCGAAGCAATTCAGCGGCGGGCTGCTAGATTTGTTACCCGTAGGTTCGAAAAACACGCAAGTGTTACGGACAGGCTCCACGAACTGAAATGGGAATCCTTGGAGGAAATGCGACATTATTTTCGAGCAGCAATAATGAAAAAAAAAATAGAGAAGCGGAACTTGAAGCTCATTGCAGATCAATTGTTCTGCCTCCAACATACATTGCGTGTAAAGACCACGAATATAAGATACGACAAATTACGACTCATAAGAAGGCATATAGACAGTCGTTTTCACCTCGCTTTATTTGCGAGTGGAAGTAGTGGTACGGGGTATCCTCCACCACGCGCCGTACTGTGGATTGCGGTGTATCTATATACATGTAGACGTAGATTCTAAATTAATTCGATGAAAAGCAACTTGGCATATTTGGAGAAAAAGTCCTGGGAAGAATTCTTGGCCTAATGGAGGAAAATGGTCTTTCGAGGAAGAGTCTCAACTATGAATTATGCAGGGTGGTCCATTGATCGTGACCGGGCCAAATATCTCACGAAATAAGCGTCAAACGAAAAAACTACAAAGAACGAAACTTGTCTAACTTGAAGGGGGAAACCAGATGCCGCTATGGTTGGCCCGCTAGATGGCGCTGCCATAGGTCAAACGGTTATCAACTGCTTTTGTTTTAAATAGGAACCCCTCGTTTTTATAAAATATTCGTGTAGTACGTAAAGAAATACGAATGTTTTAGTTGGACCACTTTTTTCGCTTTGTGAGAGATGGCTCTGTAATAGTCACAAACATATGGCTCACAATTTTAGACGAACAGTTGGTAACAGGTAGGTTTTTTTTAATTAAAATAAGGAACGTAGGTACGTTTGAACATTTTATTTCGCTAGTTCCAATGTAATACATATACTTTTGTGAACTTACCATTTCTGAGAACGCAGGCCGTTACAGCGTGATTACCTGTAAATACCACATTAATGCAATAAATGTTCAAAATGATGTCCCTAAACCTAAATGCATTTGGCAATACGTGTAACGACATTCCTCTCAACAGCGAGTAGTTCGCTTTCCGTAATGTTCGCACATGCATTGACAATGCGCTGACGCATGTTGTCAGGTGTTGTCGGTGGATCACGATAGCAAATATCCTTCAACTTTCCCCACAGAAAGAAATCCGGGGACGTCAGATCCGCTGAACGTGCGGGCCATGGAATGGTGCTTCGACGACCAATCCACCTGTCATGAAATATGCTATTCAATACCGCTTCAACCGCACGCGAGCTATATGCCGGACATCCATCATGTTGGAAGTACATCGCCATCTGTCATGCAGTGAAACATCTGGTAGTAACATCGGTAGAACATTACGTAGGAAATCAGCATACATTGCACCATTTAGATCACCATCGATAAAATGGGGGCCAATTATCCTTCCTACCATAATGCCGCACCATACATTAACCCGCCAAGGTCGCTGATGTTTCACTTGTCGCAGCCATAGTGGATTTTCTGTTGCCCAATAGTACATATTATGCCGGTTTACGTTACCGCTGTTGGTGAATGACGCTTCGTCGCTAAATAGAACGCGTGCAAAAACTCTGTCATCGTCCCGTAATTTCTCTTGTGCCTAGTGGCAGAACTGTACACGACGTTCAAAGTCGTCGCCATGCAATTCCTGGAGCATAGAAATATGGTGCGGGTTTAATCGATGTTGATGTAGCATTTTCAACACCGGCGATTTTGGGATTCCCGAACTCGCGCAATTTGCCTGTTACTGATGTGCGGATTAGCCGCGACGGCAGCTAGAACACCTACTTGGGCATCATCAATTGTTGCAGGTCGTGGTTGACGTTTCACATATGGCTGAACGCTTCCTGTTTCCTTAAATAACGTATCTATCCGGCGAACGGTCCGGACACTTGGATGATGTCGTCCAGGATACCGAGCAGCATATGTAGCACACTCCAGCTGGGCATTTTGATCACAATAGCCATACATCAACACGATATCGACCTTTTCCGCAATTGGTAAACGGTCCATTTTAACACGGGTAATGTATCGCGAAGCAAATACCGTACGCACTGGCGGAATGTTACGTGATACCACGTACTTATACGTTTGTGACTATTACAGCGCCATCTATCACAAAGCGAAAAAAGTGGTCCAACTACAACATTCATATTTCTTTACGTACTACACGAATATGTAATAAAAATGGGGGCTCCTATTTTAAAAAATGCTGTTGATATACGTTTGACCTATGGCAGCGTCATCTAGCGGGCCAACCATAGCGCCATCTGGTTTCCCCCTTCAAGCTAGAATTTTGTTCTTTGTAGTTTTTTCGTTTGATGCTTATTTCGTGAGATATTTGGCCCGGTCACGATCAATGGACCACCCTGTATAATCTATAAAATGAATCAGACATTGTCAGTCGCATTAAGACTAAAAGGTTGGAATGGGCAGGATATGTACTGAACCTAATGACATAATAATGAAGATATTCATCTCCGTGCCTGAAGGAAACGGGATGGCTGGAAGACCAAACTAAGCTGGGAGGAACATGTCAGAGAGGACGTATGGAAATCGAAGTTCAGAATTAGAGGAGGTAGGCACTAAAGGGGAAAGAATGCAATAATCTTCTATAAAAGGCCAAGGCTCGCAAAAGGCTGTCCTACCACTGATGATGATGATTATGATATGGTGATGAAAATAATGAGGTATCCACAGTGTTCCAAGTCTTTCAGCATTGTTCTCAGGCACTGAAACTTTGCAAATGAATCACGAACACCACTTGGTGATGGAGGAGAGTTTGGGAAATGTCTCATTTCCTTTTCAAAGTTAATTAAATTTTGGCAATTCGTCTCATCGGATTGTGTCTATTCCCATATATATGAGGAAACTTTTGGACTAAATGGATAGTTAAAAGAAATATAAGCAGCTGTCGCCATTCGCTATTATCAAATACAAATACTACAACGGCTGACAAGAAAAGTGAAGCACCCAGAACACATGTATGGATGTCAGTGTACACCTACAAACCATCGGCGGGTATGCGAATGATTAGAGCTGAAATTCTCTATGACACTTACGCCACCAGAGTTCACTAGTGTCGTTCATGTTTAGTGTTGTCACCAAGCCTGGTTGGGCATAAAAGGGGCGTGAACAGCGTTAGATGTTGAGTGATCACTGTGAAGGGCACAGAGATACCGTGTACTCAAGTGACAAAGCGTTAGTGTTATCACCACCTGACTGTGGATTTCCATTTGGACGGCTGGTTGAATCGTGCAATATCAAGATTTGTGGCCCTGATGTTGGGATACTGCAGGGGAACGTGATGGCTGGCATACTCATCGTCAAGATTCCGACCGATCACTTCTGAACAGCACAGGGGAATTCTGCCGAATTGTGCAGCAAGTATATCGTAAACCCTTCATATCTACGTCTTCCATCTGGGAACAAATAATGCATTCGCTGTGTCGTCTCCCCCTATTGGTCGGAGACTAGCAGCTGCCGAACTAAGTAATTACAGTCCCATGCGTAGGCTGCTGTGAAACCACACTGCAAAGTGCTGCGTTTGCAGCGGTCCCGAGACTGCGAAGCACGGACAGCTGAAAAATGTGTTCAGCAGTGAATCGCGGTTCTGCCCTACCACCGATCACCATTGTCGGCTAGCATGTCAGAGACCTGGGGAGAGCTCTCATTCTTCCAATGTTTGGAGAGACACAGCTGTGTTACTTCTGGCATCATTGTGTGGGCTAGTCATCGTGTATGACATCAAGTCACGCCAGGCAGTATTTGAGGGAACTCTGACGCCACAACGGTACGTCATGAGCATTCTGCATCCTCATCTGTCACCTCTCAGGTGACAGTGTCATGCTGCCATTTTTCAAATGTTCAAATGTGTGTGAAATCTTATGGGACTTAACTGCTAAGGTCATTAGTCCCTAAGCTTACACACTACTTAACCTAAATTATCCTAACGACAAACACACACACCCATGCCCGAGGGAGGACCTGAACCTCTGCCGGGACCAGCCGCACAGTCTATGACTGCAGCGCCTGCCATTTTTCAACTGGACAATGTTCGTCTACCCAAGACACGCTTCTCTAAGAACAGTGTGCGTGATTTTGTGGGATTCGTATAACCAGCATGATATCTAAATATGTCCCCAATAGAAAATGAGTTGGACCAGCTCGGACGTCAACTCCGTCCCAATGTAATTATCCAAGATATCAAGGACCAGTTACAACAGTTGTGGGCCAGCTTACCTCTGGAGAGGATGGCTTCATGACACCTTTCTCAAGTCATTAAGTGCACACATCCATGTCAGAGGAGATGCAACGTCATACTGCCAAGTTCTTTGTAAATTGACTCGATTTTGTTATCACTGAAATACCATCACATATCGTCTCAAACAGTGAAATTTTACTTCACCTCCTCCTCCCCTTCTAAATGATTTATTTTTCGTCAAGCAGTGTATAACAAATTCCCTGCACTGATTCTGAAACAGAAATGATATGCCACACACTGCCTTAAAACATGTAGAGTTTAACAGTGCCATTTACTGTAATGTATACATAATCATAAGGCATTTATTTCTTTTTAGTTGCACGTCAAGTTCCGCAGGATCAAATTGAGGAGCAAATCTCCAAGGTCATGGGTCGTGTCAGTACTTGAAATTACAACATAAAAGTAATAACAGATAAAAAATGTTTATGAACCCAAAAATCAGTCCATAAGTTTATGTAAACGCAATCAACAATACAGTAAGAATCAGCTTAATTTTTCAAGGAACTCCTCGACAGAATAGAAGGAGTGACCCATGAGGAAACTCTTCAGTTTCGATTTGAAAGCGGGTGGATTACTGCTAAGATTTTTGAATTCGAGTGATATCTTATTGAAAATGGATGCAGCAGCATACTGCACACCTTTTTGCACAAGAGTTAAGGAAGTCCGATCCATATGCATGTTTGATTTCTGCCGAGTATTAACAGGGTGAAAGCTGCTTATTCTTGGGAATAAGCTAATATTGTTAACAAGAAATGACAGTAAGGAATATATAAACTGAGAGGCCAATGTCAGAATACCCACACTCGTGAGCAGGGGTCGACAAGAGGTTCGTGAACTTACACCACTTATTGCCCGAAATGCCCGTTTCTGAGCCAAAAGCATTCTTTTAGAAGAGTTACCCCAAAATATAATACCATACAACAAAAGCGAATAAAAATAAGCAAAGTAGAGTAATTTTGCGTGTTGAACGATCACTCACTTATGATACCGATCGAGTAGTAAAAATGGCAGTATTAAGTCTTTGAACTAGATCCTGAGCATGGGCTTTCCACGAGAGTTTACTATCTACCTGAACACCTAGAAGTTTGAACTGTTCAATTTCACTAATCATATGCCCATCCTGTGAAATTAAAACGTTAGGTTTTGTTGAATTGTGTGTTAGAAACTGTAAAAATTGTATCTTACTGTGATATAGCGTGAATTTATTTTCTACAAGCCAAGAGCTTAGGTCATGTATTGCTCTATTTGAAACCGAGCCAATGTTGCACACAACATCCTTTACTACCAAGCTAGAGTCATCAGCAAACAGAAATATTTTAGAGAGACCTGTAATACTAGAGGGCATATCATTTATTTAAATAAGGAACAGGAGTGGCCCCAACACTGATCCCTGGGGCACTCTCGACTTGACAGTACCCCACTCAGACCACATATCACAGCCGTTATCAACATTGTGAATAATGACCTTTTGCTGCCTGTTGCTAAAGTAATAGGTGAACCAGTTGTGACCTACTCCCTGTATTCTGTAATGATCCAACTTCTGGAGCAGTGTTTTGTGATCAACACTATCAAATGACTTAGTTAAATAAAAAAATGCCAAGCGTTCGAAACCTTTTGCTTACCCCATCCAGTACTTCACAGAGAAAAGAGAATATAGGATTTTTAGTTGTTAAACTACTTCTAAAGCTGAACTGTACATTTGGTAGCAAATCGTATGACATAAAATGATCAATTATCCATACATACACAGCGTTTTCAATAACATTTGAAAACACTGATGGCATAGAAATAGGTCTGAAATTATCTGCATTATCCCGTTCTCCATTTTTATAAAGCGGCTTTACTACTGAGTACTTTAATCGTTCAGGAAACTGACCATTCTTAAAGAAAAAATTACAAATATGGCTAACATGTGCAGCACAGTACTTTAATATTCTGCTAGACACTCCATCATAGCCATGAGAGTCCTTAGTCTTCAGTGATTTAATTATTGACTCAATATTCCTCTTGTCTGTATCACAGAGGAATTTTTCAGACATCAATATCGAAAAGGCATTTGCCAAGAAAGTTGTATGATTTCCTGTAGAATCTAAATTTTTATTTAATTCACCAGCAATGCTAAGAAAATTATTTTTTAACACTGTACATATATCTGATCTATAAGTAACAGAAACATTTTTACTTTGAACTGACTTTATATCATCAACCTTGTGCTGCTGGCCAGACACTTCCTTGACAACTTACCATATGGTTTTAATTTTATCCTGTGAATTATCTGTTCTATTTGCATACTACATACTCTTTGCCTTCCTAATAACATTTTTAAGCACCTTACCATACTGTTTGTAATGGCCTACGGTAGCTTGATTGTGACTACTTCTAACATTTTGATATAATTCCCACTTTGTTCTACAAGATATCCTTATCCCACTAGTCAGGCACCCAGGTTCCCCATTACTGCTAGTACCCCGTTGAAAATGTTCTAATGGAAAGCAACTCTCAAAGGGCATGAGAAATGTGTTAAGGAAAGCATTGTATTTGTCATCTATGTTATCGGAACTATAAACATCCTGCCACTCTTGTTCCTCGACAATGTTTAAAAAACTCTCTATTGCTGTTGGACTAATTTTCCTACATAGTTAGTAATTAAATATGAGATTGGTTTGAGTACAAAAGCCTTTTAGTGTTAAAATTTGTGCATTGTGGTCTGATAGGCCATTCACGCTTTTACTAACAGAATGCCCATTTAGTAATGAAGTATGAATAAAAAAATTGTCTACGGCTGTGCTACTGTTCTCCTGCACCCTAGCTGGAAAAAACACAATCTGCATCAGATCATATGAATTTAGGAGACCTACCAACATCCTTTTTCTTGCACCATTATATACAGAATTAATATTGAAGTCGCCACATATAACTAAGTTCTGCTACTTCCTACAAAGTGAATCAAGAACCCTCTCTAGATTGAGCAGAAATTCTCTGAAGTCAGAGTTAGGGGACCTATAAACAACAATAATTACAAGTTTAGCTTCACTAAATTCAACTGCCCCTGTACAACATTCAAATATCTGTTCAATGCAGTGTTGTGATACAGCTATGGACTCAAATTGAATACTGTTTTTTACTCCCCCTTCCCGCAAGGAACTCCTTCAGAAACAGCCAGATAATCTGTATCCTGGTAAAGGCAGCCTCTGAATTGTCAAATTATTTAAGTGGTGCTCTGATATACCAATAATGTCGGAGTCAACATCTATAGGTAAGTCACTAACTTTATCTCTCATACCTCTTATATTTTGATTTAATATGCTAATTCCTTCTCTACTTGGAAACATTACATTCTCGGAAGGTAAGCCCTTAGTTAGAGGGACTACCTTTAAGCAGGTATACCTATCAGCTGACTTCAATTTAAAAAAGGGGCAGCTCGTGGTAGACTCAACTGGCACCACTACAACGTTACCCATGTTCTCTGCCATCAGCGCCCTCTCCAGCCCCATGTTAACGCGCCTAACAGCCGGATTAAGGTGAGGCTGATCATGACGCTGAAACAGTTGCACGAAATGCACATTAGTGCCACCAGTTTGAGTAGCTATCTTTACCAGGTCACCACCTACATCATATTCCCCGCCCCTATCAAGACTATTCCCTACTCCACCCACTATCACTACCTGATCTTCCTTGGTAAAATTCCTACATAACTCCCCTACGCTGTCAGTCACTTGAGCCAACCCTGCACTAGGCTTCACAATGCTGGTGACCTGGTACTCACTCCCCAACACTTCCTGCAACTGCTGGCCCACACCTCTACCATGAGAATTACCTAGCAGCAGAACCTTCTTCTTTCTGTTCGACTTTGCAACTAACCTAGGCCTCCTTATTGCTTAGGACTGCTGCATGTTCCCTACATCTACAGCTACACGAGGCTCCTCTCCACTCAACTCTGACAGTTGGTCAAATCTATTGCATATACGCAAAGTACAAATGTCTGAATACCTCCTCTTCCTAGCTGCCTTCTTGCCAACTGCCAGTTCCCATTCCCCACCACCCTTCACCCTCCTCAACCTATCTAGTTCCTCTTTTGCGCGTTGTAACTGCACCTGAAGGGCACAGATCTTAGGCTCCTGCTCCTCTTTCAACTTATTTCCACTACAGATTCTGCATTTCCAGGAAAGAATCTCACTAAAATGACCACTTGCTCCCCCACTGAATCCCCCCCTTCCCCCAATGAAAAACTTTTAACAAATTACACACCGTAACCCACAACTCACAAACCTACGACAGAGTCCACAGTTCTCACTCATGTAAAAATTTTATAGTTACTGAGAAAATTATACGTCTACGTTGCCAAAGTTCAGTTACATCAGTAGAATGATTTATAGAACAAACAATAATGGTCTCGAAATTCTCTGCCTACTGAGAAAGCAACTACTTGTATTAATACCATTACACCACAGCTAATACCAATACCAACAAAACTTCACAAAATTATTAGCTAAAAGCAAAAAATTCAAACGGCCACTGGAACACTAAGCGAAGTTAAAACACTGAATGAAAATGTTACTGAAATTTTTCACTGCAGACAATAAGAAACGTCAGTTGAAAAATAAAGCACGAACTTTACTAAACGATTTCAATGCAGAAGAAACTCGAAACAAAACCGCGAGCGAATGTTTCCAGAAGTTTATTAAATCGTTATTTCGCCACAAACGGCACTAAACACCGCTGAAAACTATTTAATAACTGTATAACAGTGGACAAATAAGTTCGGCAGTACTTGGCTTTATAACCGCTACAGCTGCAGTGCTGTTGCAAAATACAAATTCTCGTACACCCTATATTTTCGACGTGTCTCTCACGAGCCGCAGTTTTCCAAACATTGCCAAACTTTAGTTTGCGAAACCAGTCACACAAAGGGAAGTAAGAGGATGGGGTATGAGGGCAAGCATGCGTAATCTTATGGAGTTCACAGTCGAAGGAAACTCACGTTCTGTGATCTTTCTTCCTTGATGTGAAGATCTGATGCCAGAGATCCGAAGACAAACGTCTTGGAGAGAGGAACCACCGAGCAGACCGCCTGCGAAACAGTAAATGAGTTTAATTTCACTGTACTAGCCACTAAAGTACTTTTCTCCCCATTTCCCTGACCGAAATTGAAGGTAAACACTAAATCAACAGAAAATGGGGTAGACTTTACCAAGTTCACTCTTTGAAGTTTCGGAGAGTGAATGCCACCAATTGAAATTTTTTTCGAATATGAGAATGAGAAACGAGAAATTATTGCTCCAATCTTGCTACATAAACTGACGAAATTCTGTGTAAAATTTGGCGCAAGTAACGTTTTCGCCTAGACCAATTTTAATACCCTGCACGTCCCTGAGCCAAGTTCTCAAATCGTGCCAGTTTTTACAATCAGTAAAACCAATAGTAAAAGTTTCTCCATTTATCGTGCCTGTACCTATGTAACTAAGTATCAGCAACATTTTCAGATTGTAATCAAATTCGTAGTTCGATAAATTCGATTAGCATCCTATATCTTTTACCCTTATATCAATTTGGGGGGAAACATAGCGAGTATAAGAAAACGAGTTTTTCACTCTCCAGCGGAGTGTGTGCTGATATGAAACTTCCTGAGACATAACAACTGTAAGCTGAATCAACCTTCGCTCAAGAATAACTGAGGTTACTAACTGGAAGTAAGCAGTACAGATGCGAATGTCATTGGCAGATGCCTTATCTCCATTTTGCCATTAATCCAGTGGTCTGTAGCATATGTGTCACCTGATAATACTTCCGTAGAGGTTGCAGAGAATCAGATATGTCTGAAGAATTTACCCGCATTTTCTTCCAGCTATCAATATAGGACATAAAACATACTAGGACTTTTACGTCTCATCTTAGGACATTGCACTAAATATCAGAAATCAAAAACGTCCACTTCGTCAATATTATCCGCAACCAGAAAACGTACTGGCTGGCGTGAACTGCTGCGAGCAGTTTAGAATGTGTTGTTGCGTCACTGTCTATGTATGACAAAACAGCACTATGGATGCTATATACACTCCTGGAAATTGAAATAAGAACACCGTGAATTCATTGTCCCAGGAAGGGGAAACTTTATTGACACATTCCTGGGGTCAGATACATCACATGATTACACTGACAGAACCACAGGCACATAGACTCAGGCAACAGAGCATGCACAATGTCGGCACTAGTACAGTGTATATCCACCTTTCGCAGCAACTCAGGCTACTATTATCCCATGGAGACGATCGTAGAGATGCTGGATGTAGTCCTGTGGAACGGCTTGCCTTGCCATTTCCACCTGGCGCCTCAGTTGGACCAGCGTTCGTGCTGGACGTGCACACCGCGTGAGACGACGCTTTATCCAGTCCCAAACATGCACAATGGGGGACAGATCCGGAGATCTTGCTGGCCATGGTAGTTCACTTACACCTTCTAGAGCACGTTGGGTGGCACGGGATACATGCGGACGTGCATTGTCCTGTTGGAACAGCAAGTTCCCTTGCCGGTCTAGGAATGGTAGAACGATGGGTTCGATGACGGTTTGGATGTACCGTGCACTATTCAGTGTCCGCTCGACGATCACCAGAGGTGTACGGCCAGTGTAGGAGATCGCTCCCCACACCATGATGCCGGGTGTTTGCCCTGTGTGTCTTGGTCGTATGCAGTCCTGATTGTGGCGCTCACCTGCACGGCGCCAAACACGCATACGACCATCATTGGCACCAAGGCAGAAGCGACTCTCATCGCTGAAGACGACACGTCTCCATTCGTCTCCATTCACGCCTGTCGCGACACCACTGGAGGCGGGCTGCACGATGTTGGGGCGTGAGCGGAAGACGGCCTAACGGTGTGCGGGACCGTAGCCCAGCTTCATGGAGACGGTAGCGAATGGTCCTCGCCGATACCCCAGGAGCAACAGTGTCCCTAATTTGCTGGGAAGTGGCGGTGCGGTCCCCTACGGCACTGCGTAGGATCCTACGGTCTTAGCGTGCATCCGTGCGTCGCTGCGGTCCGGTCCCAGGTCGACGGGCACGTGCACCTTCCGCCGACCACTGGCGACAACATCGATGTACTGTGGAGACCTCACGCCCCACGTGTTGAGCAATTCGGCGGTACGTCCACCTGGCCTCCCGCATGCCCACTATACGCCCTCGCTCAAAGTCCGTCAACTGCACATACGGTTCACATCCACGCTGTCGCGGCATGCTACCAGTGTTAAAGACTGCGATGGAGTTCCGTATGCCACGGCAAACTGGCTGACACTGACGGCGGCGGTGCACAAATGCTGTGCAGCTAGCGCCTTTCGACGGCCAACACCACGGTTCCTGGTGTGTCCGCTGTGCCGTGCGTGTGATCATTGCTTGTACAGCCCTCTCGCAGTGTCCGGAGCAAGTATGGTGGGTCTGACACACCGGTGTCAATGTGTTCTTTTTTCCATTTCCAGGAGTGTAGTTGCCCTTTTTGCGAGGGATACGACGAGCAGAAGCATCGGTAGACGTCGGCTGCAACTGAGTTCTTCCTATGGGTTTCTTTCGTCTAGTTGTCAACTTCAGTTGGAAAACAACATAGAATAGTAATATTTAGTTACTTGTAGCGACAAGATTTCAGTTTCGACTCAACAGAAACATAAAAAATCGTTACCTTCGTGTGTTACCTCTTCTTTCAAAGAAAGATTGACATATGTTTGTTTTATCTTCTGTTTGCCTTGTGAGAGTAGTATTTTGTGAGGGGCAACAATGTCTTACACCGTCTTGCAGCAAACTCCGAGCGGAGTGCCAAGTGAACAGGATACACATGTCACTGCGTCCGTGTGAGAGCAATCTATTATTTTTGGTTTTCCTAACGGCTGCCTTGCTGTAGTGAGAACATTAAAGACCCCAACTCCGAGTCCTTCCCCAGCTACCTACTCAAAATTGGCAGTAATGTTGCCCTGAGAATGGACTGGATATCGTAGTGTAACACACAGGCAGCTGTTATTTCTAGAAAACCTGTGACTATAAATAGTAGTCTACAACAATATAGGTGATAATTTAATGTTAATTGATATTAGAGTAATGAAGAGATATGCTCCAACATGTCAGAAGATATAGTTTTACAATATTCGTCTTTGCTTTGGTTTTCCCCTGTATAATTGCAGTACACCGTTACTAAAACTTGAAATACAGCTTGTGTTGACTGATCTTATTGTATGTACAACGTTGTCAACAGCTTCTCACTGAACTATGTGTTCTGACAGGGCAAAGAACCATGAGACAGTTCGGCCATTAATAAACTATGCAGCATGAAAAAAAGTTCTAAGAAAGAACGAATTGTAATCAAATTAGTACTTTCACAAAGCAACAGTTCGAGGTACGTGGTGGAATCTCTGTTACAAGACTTCCTGAAAGTTTTCGGTTCGTCACCGCATTGGTCTCTACGTTTTCTACTAATGGAAACACATTCGTATGAATTCTGTAGCCAGATTAATGGGTAAAATGTGGATTTGTATGGTACGAACATTCAGCAGGTTACAGTAGGCGAATCTGACGAGGTCGCAGAATGGCAACTGGGAAAGTGTGGTAGGACCGTTACCATTGTGTAGTCACAAGTCGTGGAGGATCATAAGCTGAGTATTATGAATGAAAACGCGAACGACACTGGTGTAATATTCTACAATATTTATTATTTTGTTTTAAAACCGGGAATCAGCTGCGGCGCCATAATCGAGTACAAAGAAATTAGTGTGTCTGTGAAATTTTTGTAGGAAAAAGAATGTTTTAAACTTGTGCATCTACACAGTGTTTCACTTTGTTTCCAGAGATGACAGTTGTTAATGGTTTACTTAGGTCTAAGATGAGAAGAATTATTTCAGTGAAAATACGATGAAAAACTATTAAACTTAGATAATAGACATTTTAAATAACAAACTATATAATAAATTATAACAACTATTCTGAAAATAAAATAAAAAGAACAATAAACTTTGGTGACATGTTCTAAGTGTCTGACTGAACAAAACAATCATGTCTCTAACAGGTCCAATATTACAGACAGGTAATAGACACAAGTGAGATTAAGCAAGCAAGTGAAGCAGCTATGATTATAGAAATTAGCTGAAATAAAGGAAGAATGGGGTATGTGAGTAGGAGTGGGTACTTACAAGAAAGTCTGACTGGGAGTATAAGTAGTATCTGTAGTTAGAAGTGGCTAGTGAGGGAACTGTGTGATCATTCAATACTAAATTTGGTCAAATGGACATAAGTTTTTAATTTCCATTATTTAAAGGTACTCCATCTTCTTCCCTTAATAGACATGATGCAGGACTTCATGTTGTAGCTTGTACCTATGGCCTTCTTTAAGCATGTGGTCTACAAAAGTACAGTCTCCTTTTCTAGGTTTCCAACTTCTATGATGTTCCTTTAAGTGGGTACATATTATCCTGTCAAACTGACCTATATAGAATTTGCTATAGAAACAAGTGATTTTGTATGCTTCACTCTTTTCCAAAACTAAAAAGCTGTCTTTAACTTTGAGCAAAAAGTGACCAATAATGATGTTTTAAAGTTATATAGGAACACTGTTTTTTTCTTTTTTGGGACATAGATGACAGAAGGAAAAGACACCACTGTGTCCAAGCGCAGCCGCAGGTGTATATATATACAGCTTATTCGTGAGATATTTGGTCCGGTCACGATCAATGGACCACCAAATAAGCGTCAAACGAAGAAAACTACAAAGAACGAAAGTTGTCTAACTTGAAGGGGGAAACCAGATGCTGCTATGGTTGGCTCGCTAGATGGTGCTGCCATAGGTCAAACGGATATAAACTGCATTTGTTCTAAATAGGAACCCCCATTTTTATTTCATATTCGTGAAGTACATGAAGTAATATGAACGTTTTAGTTGCACCACTTTTTTCGCTTTGTGACAGATGACGCTGTAATAGTCACAAACATATGGCTCACAATTTTAGACGAACTGTTGGTAACGGGTAGGTTTTTTAAATTAAAATATAGAACATAGGTACGTTTGAACATTTTATTTCGCTAGTTCCAATGTGATGCATGTATCTTTGTGAACTTATCATTTCTGAGAACGCATTCTGTTACAGCGTGATTACCTGTAAATACCACATTAATGCAATAAATGTTCAAAATGATGTCCCTAAACCTAAATGCATTTGGCAATACGTGTAACGACATTCCTTTCAACAGCGAGTAGTTCGCCTTCCGTAAGATTCGCTCATCCATTGACAATGCGCTGACGCATGTTGTCAGGCGTTGTCTGTGGATCATGATAGCAAATATCCTTCAACTTTCCCCACAGAAAGAAATCCGAGGACGTCAGATCCAGAGAACGTGCGGGCCACGGTATGGTGCTTCCACAACCAATCCACCTGTCATGAAATATGCTATTCAATACCGCTTCAACCACACACGAGCTATATGCCGGACATCCATCATGTTGGCAGTACATCGCCATCTGTCATGCGGTGAAACATCTTGTAGTAACATCGGTAGAACATTATGTAGGAAATCAGCATACATTGCACCATTTATTTTGCCATCGATAAAATGATGGCCAATTATCCTTCCTACCATAATGCCCAATAGTGCATATTATGCCGGTTTACATTACCGCTGTTGGTGGATGACACTTCGTCGCTAAATAGAACGGGTGCAAAAACTCTGGATTCTACACTTTTTTTCGTGTGAAGGTTATTTTTCGAGTTATTCTGGTTTGTCAACTTAAAATTTACACTCTGTATATTGAGTGATAGCTTAAAAAACGCCCCCCCCCAATTGGGTTGGAAGTCATCTGACCTGCTGGTGCCACAGAACGCAGCCTGACTGGATTCAGAAGCAACGTTGTGCAGCATTACTTGCTGAAATTATAAATTATAACTTGTGTGGGCCCAGGGTCCAGTTCTGAGGATTTGGGGGCGGGGGGTGGTGGAGAAAGGATAGTTTACTACTGGTTCCTCCCCCACCTTTTCATTCTCCATTTTTAAGGACACTCATGACTGAAATTTAAATACATTTCGTGACAGATCAAAATTTTTGTTTTTTACCTTATAAGATATTCATATGGACTAGGTGGTCTAGCACGTAGAGCACTAGACTCTGGTCCTGAAAGTTCTGTATTCAATCAGAGGTAGGAGCAGCGAATTTTACTCATTCTAGTCTCTCCAGGAGGCCCAGGGGCATCCACCCTACCAATAAACTGAATGATGGGGCCTTTCCCCTTGGGGAACTGGCAGCCATTGATTTGCTCGACACCCTCCCCTCCTAGTGCTGCAACAAACGAAAGGCTACACCTTACCTGGAGTCAGGCCAGAAGCACATTCACAGGCTGAGTGTCTTAGACTTTACATTTCAGATTTTCCTGCATTAAAAAACGAACTCATATATTCCCAGACGCCATTTTAAAGTCCTTATGGCCCTTTCATTGCCTCGAAAGTCGTTGAAGTGGCGTCAGCTAAAAAGGACTTGCAATACGGCGGCCGAACTTCCCCGCATGGGGCCTCCTAGCCAACAATGCCACACGATCACTTCATTTCATTTCACATGGCCCTTTAAAGGGCGTCTACATCAGAACCACTCCAGATTCGCTAAAAAACTTTCTCATGGCCTGTGTTTCTCAAATACTCAATTTAAAATATACAATGCGGGTTTGATCCAGAGATGTTATTGTACTTCCACAGTTGCAAAATTTCTCACACATGTCAGTCACAGTATATCTTATACCTAATATGGCAGTCGAAATATTGTGTAAATTAAGAGCGCAGTTTTAATAATAACCAGTGCATTTTCATAAATTGAAGTTAAAATCGATAAATATAAACTCAAATTGGGCATATTTATATCTTCATGAAATTTTTAAGCGCATTTTCTTATTTTCGATATCAAAATGTCAAGCAGAATGATACTGATAAATCGAAAAATCGGTAGAAAATAGCCAAACTTGTTCACTAAATGTAACAGTTCGGTCTAAAAATACATAATATCCCAAAATGAACACAAAATAATAATGTTATAGCCTAAAATGGTGGCTGCAAGTCATAAAATAGCATTCGTGAAATGAAAAGATCAAATAAATCATGATTACCAAAATATCATAAAAATAGCAGTAGCACAAAACAAAAATTACATAAAATAATACAACACTAACTAATGCAATATCATGCACTTTATTTCCATTTCTCACTCCTATTAGCCTTTTATGTATTTTATAAACTGGTTGATTCTTCATCCTTTTGGGGTTACTTTTATCGTTTTAACATATCTATTAGGTAACCTAATTTTATATTTATTACATAAACTACAATTTACTTTTTTACTACAGTTCCTCTCAACTAACTCAATGTAAGAGACCTGATACTATTATCGATTTCTAATCCAGGTAATTTTGCTATCTCATGTGAGTTTTTTATACCATTAACACTTTATTTATAAACAAAACATGCAAGAAATGTTAAAAACGTAGCAAAAAAGCTGATGGATTTCATAAACAAAAACAAACAAAATATAATCAGTGACCATGGTGCAAATATTTATTTCAAAATATAGAGATAAATATTATAAAAATAACAGAAATTATATTTTAAAAAGACAAAAAATTAATAATGAAAATATAAAAATACTGTTCTGCAAAACATACCTTATGATGAATGTTTCAAATATATATGCAAAATCACCAACAAACAAAATTTTGTAAGAATACCAAAGTTGTATCAACAGCAATACAAAATAGCAATTCAAATATCTTGAAAATATTAATAGGTCATTTAGAATAAACTGATTGTAGATATTATAATCTTATTCAAGTATGATAATGATAATGAGTATAATATATAAATAAAGATAAAATACCTTTGAATATTATAATATTATTGAAATATTAACTATATAGATACTATTAGCGTAATACAGCAACAATAAATAATAATGAACATAGTCTTTAAGATATATCATAAGTACACAAATTCTGTCAAACATACAGGATATGAAGTTAAGTCGTAGAATAACATTACTCCCAGTAAATGACATCATAAAGGACTAACTTAAATACAAAGAATGTTACTGAAATAGGAAATATAACTAAGTCATCCAAGCTAGTAATTTACTACAAATTAAATGAAAATGACTTTCTTAAAAAAGTACTTAGTCATCATTGAAATGAAGAGCTAACATATAAAGTATTATCGGTTACTAATACAGGTATAAATGACATATTTGAAGCAGATATACTTAAGCAAAAAATAATTTCTCAACTCAAATGATGTGTATAAATTCCTAGGCATGGATCAACAATTAACATGAACAATGTAGTTGGAAAGGTATTTGTAAATAGACTACAAATATTTAATATTGAAAATAATAAAAAATATTCTTAAAAAGTTTCCCGCTTTTCAACGTAAAGTTAAATTAATAAAAAATACGGAATATTATCAGAGAGTAATATTCCTAATGGATTATATGAGGAGATATTAAAAGATAGATGTAAACTAAGCAATGCACGAATAAATCCAATTAAATGAAAATGAAATGATCAGTCTTATACTATGAAATTTCAAGAGCATGAAGTTTCATGATTTTGTTATCATAAAAAATATGGTAATGGTGATTACGAACCACCAGTCATTTATAGATGCACTGATGCACATAAATATTTATACAATTAATACAGATCAAGTTGGAACCATGACTGAAAAATGTAACACAACAGTACCAATTAATAAATATAGCCAAAGACAACAGAAATCAAACGATCCAGTTAAAGTGTGTCATACTTGTGAAGGTAAACTAAAAAATTCCCTCCTACAATGATGAGATTAAAAAATGATTTAGAACATAAAGATAATTTCTTAATGGCTGATTAAATCCAGTATTGTTAGCTCAATTTCCAGTTACCAAATTTTGTACCTATCTATTGTCACTATTCATCTGGTTATGGTAGATATTTATTTATAATGGAGCTACGATATCATAGTAACAAGATTGATATGTTTCTAAGTAATGAAGAGAAGCCTGTGAATGTAGTACACAAACAAGAAACTTAAAAATGAGTGTTTTTCATACTGTTAGATCCATGTCAACACCATTAGACGAATTAGCATCAAATTTATCAAAAGAGCAATTGATTGATGTTAGAAACCCTTTACCAAAGTTCAAGTGGAACTGGTTATTTATAAAGGCATCTACCAATATGATAACATAGATAGGTTTTACAGACTGAATGAAAATAAATAACCATATAAAAATGATTTTTACAGCAGGCTATATGATACTACAAATGATGTAAATTTTGAGCATGGTAAATTAATACAGAATAAATTCATTATAAATAAAGTCATGGTGAATATCATGGTTTGTATCTTAAAACTTATACACTGTTATTGCCAGATATATTAGAACATTTCAGAGGTATAAGAATAAAATTGTATGCATTAGACCCTACAGGGTATTATTGGATTATCATGGAATGTAATAAAATAATATCATAAACATTTAATAAATAAAGCAGTTAATTAGTCATTTGTGTTTTACAAATGACTAATTAACTGCTTTATTTATTTATTTATTTATTTATTTATTATTTATTTAATAAATAAAGCAGTTCATTAGTCATTTGTGTTTTACAAATGACTAATTAACTGCTTTATTTATTAAATGTTTATGATATTATTTTAATGTTGGAAATTGGAATAAGAGGTGACACATCACAATGTAGTGAAAGACACTTTAAAGGAAATAACAAACATTTCAAAGATTATGATCCCCACAACAAATTGATATTATCTTATGTATGTTGCAGTAGATATCATATGGACATGGAATGTTACAAATGTTATCGTATGATAACTTCGAATTTGTAAATTATAAGACTTTCAACAAATATATAGCATCAAAAATATTTAAATTAAGTGATGTACAGTATATTTTGAATACACTAAAAAATCTACATTATTTACAAATACATTGACAACTAGCACCTAGAAATAAATTATTACCAAATACAAACGAAACAAAATCATTAACTACATTAAATAAAATGTATTAATATGTGACACATTACCAAAACAATGTATAAAATTAGTCTTAAAGTTAACTGAAACACACAGAATATTAAAATTCAATATAATTATTTAAAGAAATAGCTAAAATTATACAATTAATTTGAAAAAGACTTTCGTAAACTAATAAATAATGATATAGTTGGAAAAAGTACACAATAGAGTTATTGTAATATCAAAATCAGATGAAGAAAAATGTGATCTACTGATAGCAAAGCAAATTATAAAAAACAACAATATTATTTGAAAATTTAGTAGCTATATACATATATGAACAAAACTGAAGTTAAATTCAGTAACCTGTTATATTGGAATGATTATATTAGATGTATCAAATGAATAAATATATAATTTCCATTATGATATTAATAGGTCAATGTATGATACTTTTATTGTACTGAGTTATCAAGATACTGGTACCAATATGTACAGCATAAAATGTGAATATATAAATGCAAATGTGAAGAATGCTTTTGAACCTGGAAGAGCCGTCAAACGGAATGAACAGTCTCTTGAAAGGAGGCTATAAGATGAACATCAACAAAAGCAAAACGAGAATAATGGAATGTAGTCGTATTTAATCAGGTGATCCTGACAGAAATAGATTAGGAAATGAGACACTTAAAGTAATAAAATGAGTTTTGCTATTTGAGATGCAAAATAAATGAGGAGAAATTTGTTAACATCAAGTATGGATTTAAGTGCCAAGAAGTCTTCTCTGAAAGTATTTGCATGGAGTGTAGCCATGCATGGAAGTGAAACATAGATGCTAAATAATTTAGAGAATGAAGAGAATAGAAGCTTTTCGAAATGTGATGCTACAGAAGAATGGAGAAGATTAGATGGTTAGATCACATAACTTGTGAGGAGCTAGTGAATAGAATTTGTGGCACAACTTGACTAGAAGAAGTGCTCGGTTCGTAGGACACATTCTGAAGCAAGGGATCACCAATTTAGTATCAGAGGGAAGTGTGGAGGGTAGAAATCGTAGAGTGAGATGAAGAGATGAATACAGTAAGTAGATACAGTAGGATATAGGTTGCAGTAGTTACTTGGAGATGAAGAAGCTTGCACAGGATAGAGTAGCAATGTAGAGAAGCATCGAACCAGTCGCTGGTATGAAGACCTCAACAACAAAAACAACAAGAACAACAAATAAATTACTATTACTGTATCAATACAATAATGCTGTTCTTATTGTCCTAATTATTTTAAGTTGTGCCATGACCTAATCATTTAAATTATACTTTATCACTTTATTGTCTTAGAATTCTTTGTAAAACTTCTACATCTGTATAATTAGTCTTTTGTATTTCATGTTTTTAAAAATTTCCCTTGATTTCCTTATTATTCATACAGTATGAATGATATCATATATTTCAGATAATTCAGCTGAGCAAGTAGCTGTATATCTTTTTGTCAACTAGACCTTTAAATTTCTTGATTCTAACTTTATTACCAATGCTACATTTTTAAATAACAGGAGACATAATTCACTGGTTTGTTGGTTAGTTTTGGGAAGGAGAGCAAACAGTGAGGTCATCAGCCCTATCAGAGTAGGAAAGGATGGGGAAGGAAACAGCTGTGCACTTTCAAAGGAATCATCCCAGGATTTGCCTGAGGTGATTTAGGGAAATCACAGAAAACCAAAATCAGGTTGCCCAGATGCAGGTTTGAACCATCATCCTCCTGGATGATTGATTAATAAATTTTTCAAATCTATTTATTTAAATTACATCATTTGTTTAATTTTTATAGTTTGACATACTGTGTTACAATAATCATTGAGTAATTTTGAAATTATACCTATTCATATATAATTAATTTTTGTCCAAATTTTTCCACAATTTTTCTTCCAACAATGGATGCATTTATTTCATTTTACGATACATAATGATTAATATAGTATTTTCAATTAATTGTTTAATATCGACACTATAAAATTACCTTCCCATTATCAGTCTGTAAAATTTTTGGTGCTCCAAATTTAAAAATATTATCAAATGCCTGAATATATTTTTACCTTAGTTTTCTTTAACTGGAATAGCAGCTGAATAGATAGAGAATACATAAATAATAGTTAGCAAATATTTATATTCTTTATTCACTTTTGAAATTACTTTTCATTTTCCCAAATCCATTTCAACTACCTCAGCTTCCCATTTAACATCACAAATTCCTTCTGTTCTATATCTATATTATTGTTAACAACCGTTTGTTAATTACATGTATCAGTATATTTTTTACATTTAATTTCCCAAATATGACTATCTATATACTTACATAAAATATATAAAAATATTGTGAATATAAATTTCTTCATCTGTTGCAAATTTATCAGCAGGTGATGAAATTATTTTACGAAATACAACTAACTTGACATTGTAGAGTAGTGACTATCTTTCAACCTTTCAGATAGAAAATTTGAATTATTTACTATAATTGATTGATTACAATTATTTATTTCCTATATCTTACGTCTTGATGTAATATTAAAACAATTTAAAGATATATTTCTGTTTATTTTTTCCAATAACAATGATTCTTTTAAACTTAAATCCATATTCAATATTATTTTTTGTCCATTTACAGCAATAAAAGTAAATTCAGTTGTTCATTTATCATACATCTTTACCCCTAGTGCAATGCACCTATCTGAATCATAATTAAAAGCTGGATTCATGTTTTGTATATTTTGCTTATTAAGATCTAAAGCAGATTTAAAAATGAAATTATGGTTATTGAATTGCCACATAGCGAAATAGTTACTGAATTTGGTTAGAATACATGTAGAGCCATTTTGATAGCAACAGAATTTTATTCTTTTTCAACATTTCTTTTGTTAACTACATCTTTTGCATCAATAAGAACATATACATATAATAAACTTTTACTATTAAAATCAATATAACATTTGGTTATTATAAAAATATCGGTTATTCAATACAAAACTGTTTAAGTATTTTCTACTTTATTTTTAATGTTAATACTAACATTAATTTTAAACTTATTATGTATAAATTTTATTAGCTATTTCATGTTTTCGGTTTTATTCTAAAGCTGATCCAAATTTCTTGTATCTAATAATGCACCATCTGTTATTACTAGCTAGTTTACTCCAAAATATATGTATTTAATATAAATAACATTTTATTAAATGAATTTTTCATTGAAAATAATTTTGACACAAATAAACATATTTGACCACAAGTACACTGAAGGCTCAAAGAAACTAGTATAGGCATGCATATTCAAATACAGAGATATATAAACAGGTGCTGCGGTCAGCACTGCCTATGTAAGACAAGTGTCTGGTGCAGTTGTTATATTGATTACTGCTGCTACAATGAGAGGTTGTCAAGATTTAAGTGAGTTTGAATGTTGTGTTATAGTTGGCACATGAGCAATGGGACACAGCATCTCTGAGGTAGTGATGAAGTAGGGGTTTTTCCGTACAACTATTACACTAGTGTACTGTCAATATCAGATATCTCGTAAAATATCAGATCTCTAAGATTGCTGTGACTGGAAAAAGATTCTGCAAGGACAGGACCAACAATGAGTGAAGAGAATAGTTCAATGTGATAGAAGTGCAACCTTTCTGCAAATTTCTGCAGTTTACAGAGCTGAGCCATCAACAAGTGTCAGTGTGCATACCATTCAACAAAATCAGCATCATCAATATGGAATTTTGGACCCAAAGGACCCTTATGTACAGTTGATGGGTGCACCACATAAAGCTTTATGTGTTGAATAGGATCATTTACACCAACATTGGACTGTTAATGACTGGAAACATGTTTTCTGGTCAGATGAGTTTCGTGTATGGAGACAACCTCCTGAATCCATAGACCCTGAGGTCAGCAGAGGAGTGTTCAAGCTGGTGGAGTCTCTGTAATGGTGTGGGGTATATGCAGTTGGAGTGATATGGGGCCCCTGATATGTCTAGATATGACTCTGACAGGTGACTTGTACATACTCATCCTGTCTGATCATCTGATTTTAAACACTTCCACTGGTTGGAGGTGTCATGTCAGGTTTTGTGTGGCCCTTCCCACCAGAGGTTCGAATCCTCGCTTGGGCATGGGAGTGTTTGTTTTCCTTATTTTAAGTAGTGTGTAAGTCTAGTGACCAATGACCTCAGTAGTTTAGTCCCTTAGGAATTCACACACATTTGAACATTTTGAATGTGCAGTACTGCCTAACTGTATTTTGTAACAAATTTTTATGAAATTTGATGAATTTAATGTATGGTAGAAAGATCAAATTTTATTTATCTTCTAATCATTAATTTATTTCGTAAGTGTCATCAAGTGAACTGTATGAAGTTTAATAAGTAATACAGACAATTTAGATGTGGAAATATTAGTTTGGAGGTCCAGCCTGCTTGCAAAAATTGTTTTGTGCTTGAAATCTTGCATATTTTGCGAAATAATACAGTTTTCTTTTCCTGTGAACTTCGAACTTTAGAAATCTATATTGACACTTGCAGGTAGCTTGCACGTATTTTGATAAATCATTCTGTCAAAGATTTTATTGTCTAGATATCAACTCTGTCGTTTTGCGCTATTGTCATTCGTCATGTGTCATCTGTGGCTTGGTCTTTGGTTATGTTTTGTTATATGTAAATATAGGAGAAGTTCTTGTTTATAACAAAAATATAGATTTTAATAAAAACTAATCAAAACAACTTCTTCTTTCGTTTCTCAAATCGTCTTTGTCTGTCGATTGCTTGTGTTGTGTGGTTCTGCATCGTGTATGTTTATTAAATGTCGGTGTTATTTAGTTGCTGATTATAGGAAATATGGTTTCAGTGAGGTTCTGGGTTGTCTTTGCTTTTGGTAAATATTGTATCTTTCATTGATAGTTCTTTTTGTAGTTAACCTCCACATAATCTACTTCAAATGAAAATCAGCATGTATGATACAATAAACCGCGAATGTTGCCATCTGTTGGTAATAATAAGCCACAGGAGCATAAGGTAGCAGTTAACGTCATTTGGCATTTTGAAGTTCTATGGAATAGTAGTTGAAGTAAAACTCATCTTCAGCAACTGCATTTTTCTAATTTGTCAATTACACTCCAACGAATGTTAGCTTGGTTATGGTTAGTTTTATACTTGTTCTCATATTTCATTGTAAGTCTGTTTAGCATGTCATTTTTCAGCCACATATGTTTAGGGAAGGAATTAGCATTTGGCACATACTTTAGAGTTCAAAATCATGTTTTAGGCACCAATTTCACAGGTATATATTTGTGTTTGGTGTGTGTGTGGGGGGGGGGGGGGAGGGAGGTGGGTGGGTTTCTGCTGTATATTTTGTGTATGGCCATACTCCAGGTTGTGCCCTTTATGTAATTTTTTGGTAACAAAATTCAGGTCATTGGGATACTCTTGTGCACAGTGCCCACACCAGTGGCCTCTGGATACCCTAGAGCCAGAATGTGGTCCCAAAGTGCTCCTCCAGGACGTCAAACACTCTCCTGCTTCAATGGAGTCGAACTCCATCTTGCATGAACCACATATTTTCGAAATCAGTGTCACGTTGTCTAACAGGGATGAAATCATCTACCAAAACCTTCGTGTTACTGTCCCATCAAGGTATATCACACCGATTATTCTTTGATTGGACATTGCACACCACGCAGTCACCCATTGAGGGTGAAGTAGCGTCTTGATCGTGTAATGCGGATTCTCAGTCCCCCAAATGCGCCAATTTTGCTTATTGACAAACCCATCCAAATGAAAGTGGGCGTTGTCGCTAAACCAACGCTGTGCTCTATGGCCAAACATGCAGTTTCAACGTCCTAACATAAACTGTTCAGAAGTTATGATGATTTTATTCCATATAGTTCAATAGCTGTCACCCTGTACTTTAATTTGCAAGCTCCAGACTTTCGTGAATAAGTGGCAGAAATAATATTCAAATAGATGTAACTAATTATTATAATTCAATGGAATTTTTATGCATTGTTATATATTTTTAACATCTCAAACTGATGAAAATATAATTGAACTGAATTGTTCATCATTATTTGATCATGTGAATTTGCAGAATATTTACCCAAAAATGGACGAAACGAAAAATTAGCACAAGAGGCATGCTACATTTTACCACCTAATACATTTCTGAAAGTGTATGATTCTGTTAATCCATATAATTTTACAATTAAATATCCTATACATATTATTAATACATGCCATAGAAAAAAATGATGTCTCCACAAAAAAACTACTAAAAAGTTGTATGCTAACTGCAGTGATAATGTTCTTGATAACAGATATTTATATGTAATTATGTATGTTACATATGACTCACAGTGCAAAATACTAAATGACAATTTTTAACTAAGTAAAATAACAAAAACAGAAGTAAATAATAATCGATGTTTTCTGAGATGGAATAGCTGTATTGTATTCATACTTTTATATCATAGATGTATTTTTAAACTAAATAAAAGTAATAAAATTCATCTTTTCATTTTTTCTGCTAATTATTACTATATTATAGTTAATTTTTTATATTGTTGAATAAGTCTTTTAAGATCGGTTACATAAACATTTTTACTGTTCAAAGCTCATTAACATTTGACATAGAAGTTAAGCAGAAAATTTAATAAGAACGGTTTTTTAATTTCTTTCTATATTAAAATGATAATGATTATTACTGATTGTCATATTGTTGAATAGATCTTTTAATGTGGGTTATGGAAAGTAAGAAAATATTTTTTTCTGTAGCTCTGTGAGATAAGCAACCCCATTTAATTGTGTGTGTTGTGGGTAGCATGTTTTCAGGGAAAATAGTTCCATCCAAAAATGAAATAAAAATTCAATTATCTTTAAAAAATAGAAAAGTTAAAAAAGTTTGAAGTTATATAGGTTGAGCTGGTGTGGTGTCATCTATAAATAGCGGTGTGAATTAATATATTTTAGCGCCATCTGGTAGCTACTCTAGTAATTATACTTTTATTTTCGGTTTTCTCATAATTTACACTATTAATGACATTTATATATATTCTGTTTTGAGATGAACTGTTAGAATAATATGCTAATATAAATTTTGTTTTATTGGTTTTGAAAATATACAAATTATTCTTAAATCTTCTCACATCTACTTTGTATCTTGTTGATTAAGTACATACACAATGTCCAAGATTTTGTAACTCAGCCAAGTGCTGTATAATATTCTGACTTAAGGGAGCTGCCATTTCTGGAGGTCTTAAAGTTTATATACACAGAGAGCTACCATTAGGTTAAAATATTACCATTTTCCCTTTTGCCTGATTTATTACCATTGTGAATGGGTTATGTACCTGTCATAAGGTGTTGTGCTTTGTTTCATCTGAATTAGAGGAGTACCCGTCAAAGATAGTCTCTGTGTGTGCTGATACACATCAAGTCAGCCACCTATCACTCTGTGATGAGTGACAGTGTACAATGGGGTTGTCTGGCACTTTTTAAAATTGAAAAACTACATATATATATATATATATATATATATATATATATATATATATATATATATATATATATACACAAAATAAAGTGACCCATATAAGTCAGCAAAAGTATCTGAATTAGGAATGAATAAAAAGTAACATGCCACTCAGTTTTAGTTAGTTGACAGCAACTATGGTAAGAGCAATGAATTGTGCTTTAGATGACAAGTATAAAATTAGCGTACCAGATAGCTATGTTCAAAAGCGGATAAAAGCGTCTTAAAATTATGAGTGATCAGTATAACATATAAAGCATTATTAGAAATAAAGATGCATGTTATTGCATTCTGTTAACTATTACTATGTTATTTTATATTAGTATTATTGTGTAAATATTTTGTACTAGTATTACTGGTATTTTTATGATAATTTAGTGATCACTATGTATGCATACTTTTCTCCCATTCGCATTATTTCCTCACTTCTGGAATCATGATATAAAATGGGTAATATGTGTTCATTTTTGGGGTGTTATGTATTTTTATATTGAAAGGCTACATTTTATGCATAATTTTGGGCATTTCGAAACGATTTGCAATTTATAAATATTTTTGTAACTAGCAACTTTTGAATGAAATTAAGATAATGAGGCCAACTGCACAAACATTACTGACTGCAGGTCAATTTTGGCATTAGTTAAGGACCTGAACTCTGTTCCAGATTCCGTTCTACTATATAACACTAAACTTGGATCCACTTAACTATGTTCAGTGCTGATATAAATCAGCTCAAAACAAACTTCACAGAATCATGGTTATACAGCTATCCCACATATATTATGCATATATCACAGATACTTGGGAGACAGCAAGTATATATTATCTAAGGTTTTGTGTTATAAGGATGCATGACAGTATGGAGAGAAAGGTGCGATCTTCAAACTTCTCTCCCAAGTCAAACAAATTGATTTCCATAAATCGTATAGGGTTGGTATAATGACAAAATAGAAGGCAAAGAACTGATGAGGTTACTATGACCAACAAAAGAAAGGCATGTGGAGAAATAACTGCTCACTTTATTCACAGAACATAGGGGCACATTGTGACTGGAAATATTTGAACATGTGTCTGATAGTATTTAAAAAAGGGCCAAGAACAGTGGCGCTGACGTAGGGGGGGGGGCAAAGTGCTTTGTGCCTCCCCCCCCATAGTTAAAAGTAGGGGCCTCGCCCCCCACCCCCATATCCAAACATGCATTTCTCACTGCTCTCTCCCCCTTCCTCACCCTTTTTTGGGAAATTTGTTAAAACTTGCACATACATTTTTGCATAATAGTATGTAATGATTATGCAGGAAAAAATACCGATTTTACGAGCTATTGCGTATTCCTTTCTGCTACTCCTCCAACCTCTGCATATGACGAACTATCGCGACAGGGTTTGTCCCCTGCATCTGTACTACTCGCACACCTTTACTGTATGGAGGTATTCGGGGAACGAAAGCTCACCATGAGCTCGCAGCGCTTTGGTTGCTAGGACGAGCAACACTTCCTACTACAGCAGCCACCTGGCAGCTTGTAAAAGAAACTAACGAGCAATAGTGACACCGAATTTGATGGCGGTCGCTAGAAGGACTTGGTAACGTTAAAGACTCTTCATTCATTTTTGTAAATTCTATTGGCAATCGCTAGGTACAACACCACACAAATCAGCACCGGCTCCAGGGATTTTGCCGCCCCACGCAAACAAGTCAAGCGCCCCCCCTCCCCTTTTTCGACATAGTCAACTTTTCCCATAATATGTTTCATACATGACGCCTTACTTTCATATCACACTCATTCGTCTCTTTGTTGTGAATATGTGTTTAAGATCAAAGCAGAAGTCAGTGATACGTTTACAGTGCAATACATTTTAAGCCATTTTTGTTGGAGGAAACGTTTCTTTCGTAAATCGGAGCTCACTGTTTCTGTACTATAGATAATTTTCAATAAGACCCTTGATTTTATGAAGGATTTGTATTTCCAATTTATTCTCACATTTCTTCATTTACACAAGATGGATTTGCCGCCCCCAAAAATCTGCTGCCCTTGGCGATGGCACGGTTCTCTCCTCCCCTCCCCTCCCCCCCCCCCCCCCCCCTCCGTAGAGCCGGCCCTGACAATAACCAACACTATTGTTACATAGCTACTTCTTGTTAGGCGCACAGTACCGTTATGTAGGGCGCAGATAATGTTGGCAGCGAACGTAAATATTCCGGAGCTGGGCATCGCCAGTGGTCAGTTAGTCTTACTGTGACTCGGTTCAGTTGTTAACCTTTCTTCCCTTACTGTCCAGTTTAAAATGTACAAGTTTATAAGTAGGAAGAAATGTTACACTGTGGAAGTATTAGCGATGGTGAAGCTAGACCGAGTGTTAGTGGCGCTGTGTGTGACAACAAAGACACAGATAGTGACGGAACTGTGGCGGAGACAAAAAACACTGTTCCTGGAAAAAAACGCTGTTATCAGCCCTCTTGGAAACAGCAATTTACAGGGATCGATTACAATAAGGTAAAAGATGTTATTTTTTGCGAAATTTGCAGACAAATGTTTGCAGAAAATCTTTTTCAGTTTTCTCACAAAATGGAAAAAAACTTTCGTGGGAACTGGTTTTACGAACTGGAAGAAAGGGATAGAAAAGTTGAAATCGCATGAAACATCGGTCTGCCACAGAGAAGCTGTACTGAAATTCAAATCCTTAAAATCGAATGCCAATGTATGTAGCCAGAATTCGAAAGAAAAACTGACACAAATGAAAGAAAACCGAGCTTGTTTACTAAAAATCGTATCTTCCCTTCGTTATTGGGCAGTGCAGAGGCTTGCAATACGTGAGCATACTGATGAAACAAGTAACTTCGACAATTTACTACGCCTTCGATGTGAAGATAACCAGCTACTTTTAATATGGCTACAGCGTGAAACTTACAAATGGACATTGCATGATGTGCAAAACGAAATTTTGGCCATTTTAAGTCATAAATTCCTTAGAAAATTAATGGAGGATATCAAGAGTGCAGAGTATTTTGCAATAATAGTAGACGAAACAACAGACATAGCCACCTAAGAGCAATTTAGTATCTGCATAAGATTTGTTGATGCTTCGCTAGAGATAGAAGAATATTTTTTAGGGCTATACTCAATAAAAAGTACTACAGTTAAAGCTCTGTGTGATATTATTATCGACATTTTAACACGATTTGATTTGCCTACATCTAATTGTAGGGGCCAGTGCTTTGACGGTTACAGTACGCTTGTTCGCCCACTGCTTGAATATTGCTCAACAGTGTGGGATCCGTACCACATAGGGTTGATAGAAGAGACAGAGAAGATCCAACGGAGAGCAGCGCGCTTTGTTACAGGATCATTTAGTAATCGTGAAAGCGTTACGGAGATGATAGATAAACTCCAGTGGAAGACTCTGCAGGAGAGACGCTCAGTAGCTCGGTACGGGCTTTTGTTAAAGTTTCGACAACATACCTTCACCGAAGAGTCAAGCAGTATATTGCTCCCTCCTACGTATATCTCGCGAAGAGACCATGAGGATAAAATCAGAGAGATTAGAGCCCACACAGAATCATACCGACACTCCTTCTTTCCACGAACAGTAAGAGACTGGAATAGAAGGGAGAACCGATAGAGGTACTCAGGGTACCCTCCGCCACACACCGTCAGGTGGCTTGCGGAGTATGGATGTAGATGTAGATGTAGACGGTTCAGCTAACATGGCCGGATTATATAACGGTGTCGAGGCAAAGTTTATGGAAATGGAGAAGAGAGCTATGCTTGTGCAGTGCCTTGCACACTGTTTAAATCTAACACTACAAGACACTGTGAAAGCAGTTCCAGAATGTCGAAATGCATTGAATGTTATGAATGACTTATTATATTTTGTGAGAGATTCACCTACAAGATTAAATCTTTTTGCTCACCTGAAGGCAGATGCCTCTACAAATTTGAAACCACTCTGTCCTACAAGGTGGGCTGTAAGATACTTGGCAATGTCTTCAGTTTTGTCCAACTATACAGAACTTCAGGAATTTTATCTAAATGTTTCAAGAAATGACAATTCAGGCACTGGGGCCAAAGCAAACGGCTTTTTGATTTATATGCAGACATATGGTTTCTTTTTCATGTTATCAATTTTGGTAAAACTGTTTGGTCACATTGATACCGTAAACATAGCACTACAGAGGAAATCCCTACACTCAGAAGAGGCCAATAAGATGATTTCCACTCTTGTAACTTCTATTAAATTTATGAGAAACAATTTTGAATCATTCTGGGGTGAAGTAACTTCAAAATGTCAAGATATGGATGTTGATACCCCAAAATTACCCCATAGAAGAAAAGTCCCTCCATCAATTCATCTGTAGAAACATTCACTGAAGTATGCGACAAATATAGAAGTCTGTATTATGAAACAATGTATACATCCATCCTCTTCTTGAACTCACGGTTCAAAACTCAATCATTCATGTTTGTAAATTAAACTGAACAATTTCTTTTTGGTGATAACAAACATTCATTCGATATTTTACTTTTATACGAATCAGATATAGACAAAGAACGCTTGCTTCTCCAGCGAAGCATGTTTCATGAGATTATCCAAAGTAGTGATTCTGCGAATATTAGTTTGTTGGATGACATAGTGAAATACCTAAAACAGGAAAACCACCTGTTTAACCTACTGCCTGAACTATTGAAATTCATACGTGTAGTGCTGACGATTCTGGTAACGTTCTGCACCGATGAGCGATCGTTTCTTGTCTGCGGAGGGTGAAAATGTATCTTCGTTCTATAATGAGGCAGGATGGTCTTAATGCCATCGCCCTTCTCAACGCCCATAGAGATGAATCGATAAAACTCGACCTCGATGCCATATGTGACGAGTTCATATGCAGGAATGATCTGAGGAGGAGTACATTTGCCATCAAAAATTAAGGTATGTTTCTTTAACTTTATTTATGTATATGTTTTGTACCACTACTGACCTATATTCCGACTGAAATTACATTGTGATTGACGTTTCAGCGAGTCGATGGGTAGGGCTTAGTCGCCAGCCGATCGTAGTTTGCATGATTTTCAGCTGTTTGCATTTTTCATTATCCTCACAATCTTTTTTTGTTTCTTGAAAGTTGTTATGCTGTAAGGGGAATTTCCCAAGAATATGATGTCATAACTCAAATGGGAAAGTATGTGTGCGTAATACACCTCTCTTCTTCAGCACTTGTGTTGTTCCATATAATTCTCATTGCATAGGTCATTTTAGATGGCTTAGAATTTAAGAATGTGGTGTGGGAATTCCATTTCAGATCGTCTTGTAAGTAAACAAAGCAATTTTGTTGCAATGATACTTAATTTTTTTGTTTTCCAAAGAAATATTTGGTTTTAATGGATTTTTAATTTTGTGTTTGTGGAATTGTATAGTGGCTGTATTTTTTTCTTTTTTTAAGGATTAATCAGTGGCTTATTCCTCATACCACTCTGAAATCTTTTCATTTGTGACTTCAGCATACAGCTTAAGAGCCTTTCTATTTCCACCTTCAATCAACACACTGGTGTCATCTGCAATTAGGACTGGTTTGGAGTGTCGAACATGTAGATGGAAACGCAAAGTTATCTGTCAAATGTAGTACCTAATAAAACGATTCTTGCCTCCCCCAAAATATTTTCAAGTTGGCGCCTCTCGCCAAGAACGTATTCATGGATGACAGGGTATAGCTTTAAGACGCATTTTACAATTATTACATTTCATCCTCATCCAGTTACATATGCTCTATAACTGGAGTAAAAACGTTCTGTAGGTGTAGGTGTCTCATTGACCTGCTGGAATTGCCCAAGTCTGTCGGAATGCAGAATGGATATGAATGGACGCAGGTGATCACACTGAATGAGTACGTACAAGTCACCTGTCAGAGTGGTATCTAGACATATCAGCGTTCCCATATCACTACAACTGCACACGCCCCACACCATTACAGAGACGCCACCAACTTGAACAGCCCATGGATACAGGAGGTTGTCTCCATACATGTACACATCCATCTGCCCGATAAAATTTGGAACGAGACTCGTTCGACCAGGCAACATGTTTCCAGTCATCAACAGCCCAATGTCGGTGTTGATGGGCCCAGGTGAGGCATCAAGCTTTGTGTCATGCAGTGATCAAGGGTACATGAGGGGCCTTCAGCTCCAAAAGCCCATATCGATTATGTTTTGTTGAATGGTTCGCACTCTGACACTTGTTGATGGCCCAGCATTGAAATCTGTGGCAATTTGCAGGAGGGTGGCACTTCTCTCACATTGAACCGTTCTCTTAACTCGTCGTTGGTCCCGTTCTTGCAGGATCTTTTTCTGGCCGCAGCGATGTCGAGATTTGATGTGTTACTGGATTCCTGATGATGAAGGTACACTCGTGAAATGATTGTACGGGAAAATGCCCACTTCATCGCTACCTCGGAGATGCTGTGTCCCATCGCTAGAGCGCCGGCTATAACATCACGTTCAGACTTATTTAAATCTTGATAACCTGTCACTGTAGCAGCAATAAGCGATCTAACAACTGCGCCAGACACTTGTTGTCTTGTATAGGCGTTGTCGACCGCAGCGCTGTATTCTTCCTGTTTACATACCTCTATATTTGAATATGCATGCCTATACCAATTTCTTTGGAGCTTCAGTCTACTTGTCAGTGGGAATTAGCGAAGTAAATGATGTTTTTCCTATGTCTAAACCGTAACTCTAAAACCGAAAGTTCGAAATCCCTACCATGCATTGCAAGCGCAGTGGACCTTCAGATTAAATATTTCCACCCAACTTATCTATATTACTTGTTAAGGTATATACATTTCTCTTAATGACACTACCGGAATAAACTATAGATTAGTAGACGACCATAATTCGATCTTTGTACCACATATTAAATTCACAAAATACACAAAAACCGATTGTAAGACATGCATAGGAATTATGGCAGATATATCTTACAGTTTCTAGTGCACTTGTAGACCAGAATTAGCAAAGTAAACAATGCTATTCTGACGTCAAAAACTCATCTGATATAAGATCAATCAACCCTATGCTAGTGTGTTAACTCCATCTTGCAGTTGAAAACGTTATCATTCTTTCATTTCATCTGCTTTATGTTATAATGATGTTGCCTCATTGAAGTAAGCATTACAGAGAAGGAGGGGGGTTAGTCATCGTCACCATGTATTTACAATTTCAAACAGACCTCTGCAGCCGAATGGCTAGCATAAGTGCCCTTGTGTTGGAATCACCCAGGCTCGATTTATGGCACCTCCTCAGATTTCTCTGAGGTAGGTCTTCAACGGGGTTTCCACACAGCCTCTTGTAGCCAAATGACGAGAATGTAGTAGTGACCCCGAAGTCAATGTGTTTACCTTATCCAGAAGTTATAATGGAAACGACATACTGCTTTGACTGAAAAACGTATTGCACAGTTGTTTGTACATCACACATTGCCTTTAATCACCAAAGATTAACCTATAAGCCGGTCGGAGTGGCCGTGCGGTTTTAGGCACTACAGTCTGGGACCACTAGACAGCTACAGTCGCAGGTTCGAATCGTGCCTCGGGCATGGATGTATGTGATGTCCGTAGGTTAGTTAGATTTAAGTAGTTCTAAGTTCTAGGGGACTGATGACCTCAGAAGTTGAGTCCCACAGTGCTCAGAGCCATTTGAACCATTTTTTGGTTAACCTATAGCAGAAGAAAATTTTCTATGAGCATTATGCATCAAGATTGGTCTTGAGAACATAAATTATTGCTCGTAGACCGACAAATTCTGTAATGAGTTGACCATTCAGTTCGGTTTTCGTTAATCCAACCTTCTTTTTATTCAACAGTGGGATATGGTATCTGTTACTTACAGGCATATCTGAAGTCTCAAACGACGTATAGACATCAGAGCTGATATCCTCGTAAATATTTGTAGTTTTAATGTGAAAAACTGTTTCTGTTCCTGTGTTACATGGCTTTATATGATTTGCTGGAAACCTGTTAGCATGTACCAGTAAAACACTGATTCTCTTAAGAATCGAACTATCGTGTTAAAACAGGTTCAGACATATGTATGTTTTACAAATCAGTTAATGTGTTAAAGATTTGACTTTAAGATGTAAGCGAGATAGAGTTTAGGAATAATTTGAAATTATGTTTGAAGTCTGTTGGAAGTTGCTAAATGTCTCCATTATGCAACAATAGATGAGTATATTCTCGGTAATTTTCCATTCATTTTAAGCAAGTCATATCTTCTGACCTATGTGTCGTACAGACACATTCAGCGTTATATGTGGATACTGCCAGCAAACTTAGTTATGAATAGAGTATGTAGTAAAGGAGTAATAAATTAAAACATTGTGCCTAATTCTGAAGTTTGACAGCATGAAGAATGAAAATGTAATATGTGGTAAACTTTTTCTTTCATCATTTTGTGGAGGATGTCAGCGAGGAAAACTTTTGTAAGGGTTATAATTAAGTGTAAAGTTTGTTGTAGCTCACTAACTGCTCTCATCCCAAATGTTGAAAGAATACAGCCTGGGTAATTACACGCCTTCAGTTACCCTGCCTCTTATTGTGTTGATCTTTTAAAGTAAGAGTATACCTCTTCATGGTTATGTTATGAAATAATTTTAATTTTTAAATTCGGTCAGTCATTGTGTGAAATATTGAAAATAATTTTTTTGCCCTGGAAGCTGTGAATAGGAAACTTTCAATAGGTACTGGATTGCCGGCCACTGGGGCCGAGCGGTTCTAGGCGCTTCAGTCCAGAACCGCGCTGCTGCTGCTGTTGCAGGTATGAATCCTGCCTTGGGCATGGATGTGTGTGACGTCGTTAGGTTACTTAGGTTTAAGTAGTTCTAAGTCTTGGTGACTGATGAACTCAGATGTTAAATCCCATAGTTCTTAGAGCCATTTGATCCATTTTGAGGTACTGTGTTCTAGGGTAGCGTTTTATTAATATAGATCCATAATGAAGGTCTGTCAGGAAGTGTCAGGTTCTGGGTGATGTCAATTAATGGAGTGTGACAGCTACTAGGAGATGTGACAGCTGCTATGGATGTCAGGTACTGGGGAAAACTATATTCCATTTATTTCCTCCATAATATATTACACCCTTTTTCCCTCATTAAAGTAAGAATTATAGAGAAACAGTGGAAATTTAAAGAGGTAATTTGGGTAGGGAAAGATGGTCAACTTACTGTGGGGAGAATGTGGTCAGTGGAGAAAGGTGGTCAGTTTACAGGGTTGAGAATGATGGTCACTTAACATAGTGAGAAGTGTGGTCACTTTACAGGGTGGAGAATGACGATAATTTGAGAATGATGGTAATTTACATGGTGACCAATGTCATCCTGCATACTTTTGGATGGGATAGGAATAGTAAGTTTACAGGAGTGGCTACAGTTACCCTACATACTTAAAATTGTTAATAAACAACTCTGTGATGTAAAGTAGGGTTTCCTTTGAGATAATATGTTCTGGGGAATCTCCTCCCCCAAACACTTCCTGATTTACAGTAGATAAGCAATTCCTCATCACTTGGTGACTCTGCTGGCCTATTGTTCCTGTTCTATTGTTGCCCGTTTCCCATTTACTGTTTGCCGGTTTTCCATTTATTGTTCACAGTTTTATAACAGAATAAACGTGTGAGACAGAGTTAAACCATTCCCTATTAAAGAAATTACTCCTTTAAGTTCATCTGAGTATTATTTATACACGAAAGGAAACAGAAAATGGAAGAGATCAAAGCCAAAAAACCGAAACTGGAGTACATGATGCAAAGATTGCCTTAAGATAAGAATACATACTGTTGTTGGAAAAAGAAGACACCATTTCTGATAGCAAGTTGCTTTAAACGAAGTGAATGGAAAAATCTGGATACAATTGGGAAATACAAGATACCAACATTTATTATAAATAGCGATGGAAAGTGAACACATGTTGCAGCGTTCATAGAAATAAATGGACCCAAAAACTTTTACTAAATTAAGAGATACTTTAAAAACCTGTTTATAAACATCGATTCCCACTTGCATCTGTTGAAGAAGGATGGTTACATTGTATTTAAATATGTTGGGCATTTAATTGTGCATCTAGCAGAGCTGTTTGCTGAGTTTAAAACTAATGGAATAACTGCATTAACAACTATATATTTGCTAAAACTGGAACTTTACATCTCTGTACAGAAATTCCGCAAGAATGTGGAGGAGAAGAGCTGGTAACATACACTCAAGAAGACGTGGAATTCTTGAACAACATTGGAACACGAGAAGTAAAAGACAACATTAAAATTGTCAAATGAATTCACCTAGAAGAATTGCAAGGAGGTATGGAGCAAAATATGACTGTAGATTAAAATTATAAGTTAAAAATTAAGATTATTTTATTAAAACTATGCTACACTTAGGGATGCAGCTGCAGTCTGTGAGTAAACGCATATGCTAAAATAATAAAATTTCTCTAAAAGACTATTTGTTTTCTTCTTAGTTACTCTGTACGCCTCTTTAGCGGAATAGTGAATGTGACAGACGCTCCTGTGGGAGACCTGGGTTCGATTCACATTACTGCTAGGGATTTTCCTTTGATGGGAGTGCTGGACCCATGTACTCACCCTTATGAAACCAGTTAAGGGGCTACGTGATTGAGAGGTGGCAGTTACGTGGTCTAAACGCCGACGATGGCCGGAAGTGTGTTGTGCTGACCCCAGGCCCGTCCATACTGCATCTGCTAATGAATGACTGGAAAAGGCATGGTAGTCAGTCGACTATAACATCGTCATCAGGGTCTGGTGGTGGAGCTTCCTTTTTTCTTTATTCGTTAGCCAGAAAGTTTTTTAAAAAACCGCCTCTTTACGATAATTTGCATGTGTCTTTTGGATGACAGAAGTCGGTATTTGTGTGATTTTAAAAAGTAGTTGAAACTAGGTAGCTGAAAGTATAATGACCCACGTTTCTTGGCTCTATGGGCCAGATACTTGGTGATCAAACTAAGACGTGGTAAGAAGATGAGGAATAAAACTCCACATTTGCAGAGGTTTTAATTGACAGCAAACAGCATTTGCAGTTTGATCATACTGAAATGCATTCCAAGGTGTATGGATGAATGGTGAAGAGCTTTTTGTGAAAGCAAGATAATGAGAATGTTTATATTGCTAATTCTCATCGACAAACGCACTTTAAACTCTTAGTGAGAGCAGTAATTCACATGTGTGTTTGGAAACCAGTTTTTTTTTGTATGTTGATGAATGTAATGCGTGGTGTAAAGATCGAAGTAGGGTCGTCTACTAACTTATATTTAACTTTCATGGCATCCATAAGCAAGTTACAAGTATTTTACGAAGAGGTAAAGTGGTAAACAATATTGTAATAATTAATTTAAACATCGCAATTTCTGCGTTTGTTGTATATTTTTTTTCAGGCACTTTAAATATTAAATTAAAATTGACAAGCATCGCAGAACTATTTAAGTGTGGAAAATAATTAATTTAAGGCTCCATTCTGCCTTACAGCAAGACCAAAGTACAAACTCTGCTATCAGTTGGTGATGACAAGCAACAGAAAAATAAAGCAGCAGTTAATTTTCTTATTTGTTATGTTATGGAATATTATTTAAAGTTAAAATTTTCTTTTACAACTACATATTTCTAATGCAGTGCATAAAAATGTTGGTTGTAACTATTTGTGTAGAGTCTACGTTATAATTGTTCTCATATTCCATAGTGAATGCTGTATAGTTTCCAATGAAATTTAGAGAAGTAAGATGAAATTTATTGATGAAAAGGTCCAGTATTTGACGTAAACAGTTTTTTGTAGTGACAAATTAAAATATAGTTGGCTATATTTCTTTTAACATGGTGCCATCGTATGCAGTTCAATTGGAGGTTACATATTTTTTAAGGTTGATGTGCGTGTGTGTGTGTGTGTGTGTGTGTGTGTGTGTGTGTGTGTGTGTGTGTGTGTGTGTGTGTGCTTCTTGCTGACATATTTTAGATGCAGGTATATTTCAAGTCACAAGCTTTATTAAATTCTTTGTTCATGTCATTCCAATCCTTTTGTGTATGGTGCAAAATTCAGGTAATTTGAATATTTTTGAGCCCTGCCAAGCTTGTGGCCCTGGGGCTACATTGTGAGCAGCTGTTTCACTTCAATTCAATTTAAAGGACTGAGATGTGATTAGTTGAGAGGGGACAGGAGTGGAAGGAGATGAGAGAGGTTTAGGATTACAAACTATACATGGCCCATTTCCACCATCTTGGATATTTTGTTTACTGAAACTAAGTTTTTTAATTTTTGGAATGTTTAAAATTTTCTGCAATCTTGAATTATTGAATTTCCCGTCTACGCACCTAGCACTTTTGAACTTCTTGCTACCTCCCACTTTGTTGAGACCATGTATTCAAAGTCATTGACCCTGCGCGTAGGTCACCCAAACGCACACTTGCACTTATCGAGGTCATTTAAGTGCAAACTGGCCTACATAATACTGGCAGAAGATAATGGCACGGCATAAGCTACTATTTATTCCTCTTCCCAACTCCAGTGGTAACAATTATAATTTTTGTCTAAAAGTTATATTTGGTGGTTTGTATACAAAGTGTTAAAGGTATATAAATACAGGCGTTGTGATCAACGGTGCGTTAATATCTACCCACTTTGATGTGTTACTTGTTTTTTCTTTGCATCTAAGAGTTTTCCCACATGCATGGCACATAATTACTACCTGAAGTATTCTGCACGGTTGTAATTGCGCCACTAAACGGAATACGCCTGTCAGTAAAGCTTCATCGTTTTGCGTCCACACATTCACACTTCAACACCTGACCTACTGCCTATGGGAAAATAAGCATTAACGACTTGCTCTTGCCACACATGCTAGGAGGGACTAACCAACCTAAAAATCCCAGCCTTGGTACAAGTTTTCATTAATCGCTTCAGTCTGCATATATATCACAGATGTTTGTGACTTGAAAAGGTATCTTGAACCATTTCGTTTCATTTGAATAGAGCACCTGTTCCTGTGTTTCAGGCAGAATCCTTCGTTTCGTTTGATGCTGAGGTGTTATTCCAATGTTGTTGGAGAGCCTCTGCAATGTCGTTAGAGTGTAGGGGGAATACCAAGGTGGGCTGAGGCGTGAATGAGAGCTTCGATTGAGAAGGGAGGCGTGCTAGGGTAGCCTGTTCAGTTTTGAAGTGCCAATGACCCAGGGTGGCCTAGTGGTTAGCGCATCTGCCTAGTTAGCAGGAGAGTTAGGTTTTAATCTCGGCCTTGGTACGAAATTTCATTCTTCGCTTGTCTGCAAATATAAACATCACTAATGGCAATAAACAGACACGATCACTGTAGTACAGAGGGCAGGTAAAACAACTCGGAATATTTAGATATTCAATCAACTAGATAGATGTAGTAGTGTCATATCTCAAGGAGGAACTTGAAACATTTAGCTCTGAGCAGATGCATGTAGAATGGCTCTGAGCACTATGGGACTTAACATCTGTGGTCATCAGTCCCCTAGAACTTAGAACTACTTAAGCCTAACTAACCTAAGGACATCACACACATCCAAGCCCGAGGCAGGATTCAAACCTGCGACCGTAACAGTCACGCGGTTCCGGACTGAGCGCCTTAACCGCGAGACCACCGCGGCCGGCAGATGCATGTAGAGAAACAGTTGTTCAAGTTTAGAAGAATAGTTGACCATGCACTGGATACTGTACCTAGTAGAACGGTTCGTTACAGAGGGTGGCCTCCGTGGTATATGACAACTATAAAAACTTCTAAAGAAATAGCGACTTGTTCATAATAGGTATTAAAGGAAGTATAGAACTGTGTGTAGTCATATGCCGTACGAAACGCGTTTAGGCTGTTAAGAGGGAAATCAGTGAATGCTTCAGTGACAATCGTAACACAATCTTATCGAAAAATGCTTACAAAACCTAAAGAAATTCTGGTCATTGATCAGCAGCACAAAAGTTAGTGTCCAGACACTCATCAATGACACAGGAACTGAAATTGAGGAGAGTAAAGCCAGACCAGAAATACTCGGCACGGGTTTCAGATGTTCTGTTACTACGAAAGATACAGAGGTACAGCCCTAATTTTCATCTCACACCACTGCTGTTATGAGTGACATAGATAACAGTGTAAGTGACGTTGCAAAGAGACGAAAATTGTTAGAACTAAAGAAAGCTCCAGTGCCCGATGGGACCCCTCTCAGATTCTATACAGAGTTTGCAACTGAGTCAGCTTTCATTTAATCACAAATTACAGCGACCCATTGAACATAAAACTATGGCCAGCAGCTGGAAGTAAGCACAGGTCATATCTGTCCACAAGAAGGGCAGGAGAAGTGATCATCAGAACTACCGTCCAGTCTCATTCACGTACATCCTAGAACATATTCTGATCTCAGTCATAATGAAGTATCTCTAACAGGATGACCTCCTGTCTGGCACCAAGTATAGATTAAGAAAACGTGGATCGTGAGAAACCCAACGTATGATTTTCTCTCATGACATCCTGAAAGCCATGGACTAAGGCAAACAGGCGACTGCAGTACTTGACTGCCAAAAAGCATTTGACTCGGTAGATGTCAACGTCAACTAACAAAAATATGATTATATGAGTTACCAAACAAAATTTGTGACTGGGTTGAGGTATTCCGTGGAAGCGAGAACGCAACGGATTAGGTTGGATGGAGAGTTTTCGACAGAAGTAGAAGTAATTGCAGGTGTGGCTCAGGGAAGTGTTTCAGGACTCGTGTTGTTAATGTTATACGTATACGCTCATCAAAAAAAAAATTTGCATCACCCCAGTTTCCAGAACTCCTGAAGATAGAGGTTGATTGTGGATATTGTACGACAGACACAGTCCCTTTCAGTGTTCAGAGATGTTGCTAAACCCGCCCAAAGATGTGAACAACCATGCATGAGCAGCGCCTATTAGACTGAGGGGGTCCGACAGCCGTTCAGTTCCAGTCAATCCACCAGGAACGAGGTACACGGCTCGCGTTGTCTGTAGTTCAGCCATGCCTAGATGGTCAATACCGCGGTTAGATCGCGTCCGCATTGTTACTTTGTGCCAGGAGGGGCTCTCAGTAAGGGAAGTGTCCAGGCGTCTCGGAGTGAACCAAAACGATGATGTTCGGACATGGAGGAGGCTGAACGCATTAGACACACTGTCCAATGGAGGTTCCCTGATGTTTTGGGATGGCGTTATGTGGGGCCGACGTACGCCGCTGGTGGTCATGGAAGGTGCTGTAAAGGCTGTACGACACGTGAGTGCCATCCTCCGACCAATAGTGCATCCATATCGGCAGCATATTGGTGAGGCATTCGTCTTCACGGACGACAATTCGCGCCCGCATCGTGCACATCTTGTGAATTACTTCCTTCAGCATAACGACATCCCTCGACTAGAGTGGCCAGCATGTTCTCCAGACACGAACCCTATCGAACATGCATGGGATAGATTGAAAACGGCTATTTATGGTCGACGTAGCCCACCAACCACTCTGAGGGATCTACGCCGAATCGCCGTTGAGGAGTGGGACAATCTGGACGAACAGTGCCTTGATGAACTTGTGGATAGTATGACACGACGAATACATGCATGCATCAATGCAAGAGAACGTGCTACTGGGTATTAGAGATATCGGTGTGTACAGCAATCTGGACCATCACCTCTGAAGATCTTACTGTATGGTGTTTTTTATATGAGCAATAAAAGGGCGGAAATGATGTTTATGTTAATCTCTATTTCAGTTTTCTGTACAGTTTCTGGAACTCTCGGAACCGAGGTGATGCAAAACTTTTTTTGAAGTGTGTGTTAATGAGCTGAAAGACACTATTAACAGTAATATCAGACTTTTTGCAGATGATGCTGTTATCTATAATGAAATAATATCTGAAAAAACTGCACATATATCCAGTCAAATCTTGATTAGATTTCAAAGTGGTGCAAAGATTGACAAAATTTCACAAAGTAAAATTGAGTACTTAAGAAAACGGAAAAATGTAATATCATATGTCTACAATGTCAGTGAGTCACAGTTGGAATCAGTCAGCTCATACAGATATCAGCGTGTAACAATTTCAAGAGATATTAAATTTAATGATCACACAGGCTCAGTCGGAGGTGAAAAAGCTGGCAAACTTCCATTCCATGGCAGGGTCCTGACATTATGCACTCAATATACAAAGGAGGTTGTGTAGAAACATATTACGATACTGTTCGTGTGTGAGGACTCTACACTAAACAGAACTGATAGGTGGATATTGAATGTATACAAAGAATGAGCACAGGTCTAGTTGACACCAGGGAAGGCATCGCATAAATGTTGACAAACCTACACTGGCAGACATTTAAAGACTGACAGCAATGATCCCAATAAAGCCTACTTACAGAAATTCGAGAACCAGTCCTAGAAGAGAATCTGGAGATACTCTTCAGCTCCCTACATATCGCTCCGGTAAGAATCGAGAAGACAAGGTCAGACCAGTTACTGCACGCAAAGAGGCACTGGACCACTCATCATTCCCGTGCTCCATACGTTATTTGAAGAACTAGAAACCCTAAAAATGTAAAAATGTATAAATCCTTTACACACTCAGTGGTGGAGGACATGTGTTCCGAAGCAACAGTTCATAAACGGAAAAATGAAACTTGAATTCCGTATTTTGGATTTGTTTCATGGAACAATAAACATTAGCGCTGTCCCTCCTCTTAACAGTCAAAATATTTAATCGCTCGATAACGAACTGAAAGGAAACACGAATATGGTTTAACGTGCCATCGACATCGACATCGTTAGAGACGGGGAGGAAAATTGCATCCGTCCTTTCAAGGGAACCATCTGGGCTTTCACCCGAAGCGATTTAGGGGTGTCATGGAAAATCTAAATTTGGATGGCTGGACGCGGAGATGAACCGTCATCCTCCTGCATGCGAGTCCATCGTGCTGATCATTGCGCCACCTCGCCGCTGGCTGGGCCACTCGACAATGTGAATGTTACTAATTTTTTCGATGCCCATTGAATTCTATATTCTACTCAATAGAGCCATACGCTGCTCTAGCAGCAAGTTTTCGAAGGGCACCGGACTGGAAAAGTACGTATTATCATGCTCAGAAGTATCCGAACGATCTGAAATGCGTTTCACCTGATTTGCCTGTAGCCAACAAAACGTAACCCTCTTGCAGGTCCTCTAATCACTTTCCAGTACAGTGGTTTGACTATGTAAAATGATTACCATATATGACCATTAGAGAACGCTACTCTGCATGGCAATAGCTCCAGATGTAAATGAATACCACGATACTACTTAATATCAGGATACACCTTGTTAGAGATGAGACAGTCTTTAATGCTTGTAAACTCAAATTTATTACTATAAGAGACATTTCTAAAATGTTACCACTCTCTTTAGCATCTGAGACAACAAATTCCCGTAACGCAATCACATAAATTATTCCATAATCCTTTCCCGATACTAATATTTTTGCGAATAAGAGGTTTTTTCAAGAACATCTGGACTCCCACAGCTCGATGATAATTCGAAGCATTCTTATTCTAGAAACAGTTTCCCAACCACCTACCAACCGTAGTTTGCACAAGGCGGTTAATGACCTACGAAGTTAGAAAAACCACGATTACCAGCATCAGGATCTCTATGCAGACTTCACCATCAACAACTTATCACTAGTAATTTCGCTTTATTCATGATGGCACGTGGATCTACGAGCAGTTCGAAAGTCACCTATCGCCCTTGTTATGTAACACTAAGTGACATTAAAAATGTAGCTATGTAAACTCTTCAGTTTTAAAAGACGTGACGAGCTGTTTTGTTCTGGATATGGAGTCAAACCCAGTGTCTATAGACAATGCAACATAAGCGAAGCTTTCGTGCCTTGCCTACATTCGGACACAGGATTGATTTTAATTGTTTAGTAAAACAGGCGTATTATACCTAATTTGTAGACAGTATCAGTTAGAAAATCTGAAGTTGAAACTACGTGGCGAAAATCTTTGTACTGGACCGGGACTCGTACCCAGCAACTATTTCCCCTGTTAACAAACAACGTAAGATGTTAAATATGGTTTCATTCACAAGTAACAAACTTTAGATGAAGTGACCTAATGAAATGATGATTAAATCAAGACCCTACGCTGTTGACAGGCATTGATATACAGCAACGTGGACAGTTGAAAATGTGTGCCCCGATCGGGTCTCGAACCTAGGATCTCCTGCTTAGATGGCAGATGGTCTATCCATCTGAGCCACTGAAGGGACACAGAGGATAATGCGACTGCAGAGATTTATCCCTTGCACGCTCCCCGTGAGACCGTCATTTCCAACTTAATGTCCACAGACTACATCTGTAGTGCCTCTGCCCATTACACTGATTACCCGCGACAGACAATCTTACCGAATCCCGTAAGAGTTCGAGCAATACGTATGCATCCGCACAGAAGAAGAAGGCCAATGGCCGGTTAGCCTTAACTATATCAAGATGGTATCTGTTCTTTCGGAAATGTCACGTGACGTCCGCCACGACGAAACACAATGAACAAACTGCAAAAAACAAAGACGGATATAACGTCTGCCATATAAGCAGAAGATCCCGGATTCGAGTCCCGGTCGGGGCACACATTTTCAACTGTCCCCGTTGCTGTATATCATTGCCTGTCGACAGCGTAGGGTCTTGATTTAATTATTATTTCATTCTAGAGCGGTGCATGGTTACCGGTGGTATCTGTTCTTTCGGACATGTCCGAAAGAACAGATAGAATCTTCATAAAGTGTCCTAATGTTTTATTTTGGACGGATATTCGAAACCAGCCCCTAATAGGATTGTTAACTACGGACAATCATATGTTAGGTATCGAATATTTTCAGCAGTAGGGATATATCTGAACCTGAAATGAAGAAATGAATGAATAACTTTTGCCTTCTCGGGGTTCTAAACCGGCCTCTATCGCCGTTGCTTTGTAGCGAAACAGGATGTTAAATATGGGTTTCTTTCGCCAGTAGCGAGAAGTGTGCATGTTTGAACTAGAAAAAACATGACTTAGAGTTCAGTGTTTAGTGGAAATCGAACCCCGCACAACAGGCCGAAGTGGCCGAGCGGTTCTAGGCGCTACAGTCTGGAACCGCGCGAAAGCTACGGTCGCAGGTTCGAATCCTGCCTCGGGCATGGATGTGTGTGATGTCCTTAGGTTAGTTAGGTTTACGAAGTTCAAAGTTCTAGGGGACTGATGACCTCAGATGTTAAGTCCCATAGTGCTCAGAGCCATTTGAACCATTTTTTTGAACCCCGCACGTGTTGTCGTTGAGCAGACACGAAGAGACCTTGACAATGGAATTCTTTTTCGCCAGCAGCAAGAACTGGCATGTATGAACTTGAACTGATATCACGAGAAGTTCTATGTCTTATTAGGAGCTGAAACCGTCCCATATCATTACTGTTGGCAACGAATCAAGAGACATTAATATTCAAAATCGTTTTTCATAGCAGTTTGGTGTGTTCATGCTACAGCATGAAAGGACATGATGAAAATCTTTGTGCTGGACCAGGATTCGAACTCAGACGCACACCTTACGTGGAGACATTAAGGTGTCTCTAATATTGAGCCGCCAAAGTATTTGTGGAACTGTATCGTCACGAAGAGATCAGATCCTGCGAAAGGGAAGATTCGAGTTCGAATTCCTGTCCCGAACCAATACACTCAACATCTCACGTTCAAATAAATGAGAGAATAAGTGACCAGTGACTTTATATGGCGTTTGGTTCATTAACTAATGTTACAAGTGCAAGAAAGGTTAGTGGTGACCGAATTTCTACGTGCTAACACTTACGTCTTTGTCGTGGCCCAACCTAACCTCTAGTCGGCACCGACGAGATATCATGTTAATGTCAATTTTGAACAACGATGCAATCTTACGTTATGCCGGCCGAGGTGGCCGAGCGGTGCTAGGCGCTACAGTCTGGAACCGCGCGACCGCTACAGTCGCAGGTTCGAATCCTGCCTCGGGCATGAATATGTGTGATGTCCTTAGGTTAGTTAGGTTTAAGTAGTTCTAAGTTCTAGGGGACTGATGACCTTAGAAGTTAAGCCCCATAGTGCTCAGAGCCTTTTTGTTTTGTTTTTTTGAATCTTACATTGTTGACGTGGTGTTGCCAGAAGTGATTAGGATATTGTTATGCCTATTATAAACCATCAGCTAAGTGGGAGTCTAACCCAGATCCTACGTATACAAACGTACCACCAGTCCGCCAACCCACCATGCGATCTGCTAATGACTTTGTTGTAAAACGGGTGCGCTACAGTGGATGAGAATTCTGACTCCGTGACTCTCTGGAGTGGACTTGAGTTTGTAGTAAATAAAAAAATGGTTCAAATGGCTCTGTGCACTATGGGACTTAACATCTGCGGTCATCAGTCCCCTAGAACTTAGAATTACTTAAACCTAACTAACCTAAGGACATCACACACATCCATGCCCGAGGCAAGATTCGAACCTGCGACCGTAGCGGTCGCGTGGTTGCAGACTGTAGCGCCTAGAACCGCTCTGCCACCCAGGCCGGCAATGGTGCAAAACCAGTGGCTTATGTGGTGTGAGTGCTATCGAAGAAATCACATCATGGCCCTAGTCCTGTCACTTAAGAGATAAAATGCTGATCTTCTGCACGGCTTGAACCTATAACAAACGCAGCCACCGTTTTACAGCACAATGATGTTTCCACAGACTTAGTGACCAACTGCAGCAGTCCGTCCTTCCACATTGTCGTAGTGAAGAAGACAGATAATTCGCAATGAAAAAGATGAAAGTAGTTATTTTTTCTGTGTTAAATGATCCTAATAGACTAAAAACATGCCTTGGATAGTTATATGAAACATTGTAAGTGAAATTCGCTCACATTATTTAACTGGAATACAAAGAAAGTCACTCCAGGCAAATGCCGGGATGGTTCCTCTGAAAGGGCACGGCCGACTTCTTTCCCTAATCCGATGAGACCGATGACCACGCTGTCTGGTCTCCTTCCCCAAACAACCAACCAACAAAGAAAGTATCAGATGAATTTAGCAGAATAATTCTGTCACCCAAGGAAGTAACTCGACTATCACAGGGTCGCCAGACATATTATACAATGTTCCCAAGTCCCAATCATTTTCGCAGCAGGAAGGAATACGCTTCCACAGCCATGTGTTTCTTGAGCGGCCCTGCAATCCAGGAGGGAAGGTCGCACTTTAAAAGAAGCTGACACAGCTACCATATACCTCAAATATAAAAGGTGTAAGCAGATGTGTATAATTCAAGCGGAAGAGAGTAAATTAAGATCAGGAAAAGATTAATTTCTTGGCCCTCCCCATCATAGCTGACATTATTTTATTTTTGTTTTAGTCTCTAGATTATCAGAATATTACCATGAGAATCATCGAGCATTAATTGTTAGAATAGACTGCAACGATAAGTGTAAATGAGAAAATAACTAATCATTCTAATGAAGGGCTCAATGACAGCAAGTCGCTAATTTAAAAAAAAAAAAAGATTTCAAAAGTTAGGCTGGAGTGGCGTTTACACACAACGACCCACAGCGGCTTCTCGGGATACTAATCCGGCGATGTAGATGGGAAGACACTGCTGGAATGTGGAGTAACTATCCAGCTGCTCATTCATTAGGTCAATTAACCAGTATTCTTTAACAGCGCTACCAGATTCTAACTCAAATTTAATTGAACGTATTACTCAACAAATTGTGAAGCATTTTTTTTTATCTCGCACACAGCATATCCCCATCACCGTCTAGTTAATTGCAGCAATGTGCCGTTTTGTACACCTGTCTATACACGATTTAATTTCTTCGTAGCAAACAGTCACCATATTTTGGAAGTGATAAACAAGAGCAACAGACTATCACACCATCATACACCTCATACACCACCACTGTTCCGCCTATCCCCAACCTCTATAGTGAGTTTGGCCCGCATCTCGTGGTCGTGCGGTAGCGTTCTCGCTTCCCGGGTTCCCGGGTTCGATTCCCGGCGGGGTCATGGATTTTCTCTGCCTCGTGATGGCTGGGAGTTGTGTGCTGTCCTTAGGTTAGTTAGGTTTAAGTAGTTCTAAGTTCTAGGGGACTGATGACCATAGATGTTAAGTCCCATAGTGCTCAGAGCTATTTGAACCATTTTATAGTGAGTTTCTCATAAATAATGATCTTACACCCAGAAAAATAACTTAAGATCCTGTTGTCTTTCCGCCCTTGAAATAAACTTAGCAATTCCGTATGGATCTCAAATGTTTGTCTTATGAAACTGATATACTACCGAAAAAAATAAACACGTCCTATGTCCTTGTGTGCGTTAGGACCTCTATTCTCCCCTCGATGAGGCGATTCAGCGAACTCAAATATAACTCTGAATTTGTTAATAATCTGCGCATTTTCGCCAATCAGCGCCTAAGATAAAGTTTTATTGGCATCCATGGGCCTTCACTCCTAAAAGCAATACACTTCAAAGCTCAAGTACCTCTTGCACTGCGAATATGAGAACAGTTCACCTGACATCACAGGAAACCCTCACATCAATTAGAGAACGGGTGCCAAAATTGCTATCGTATAATTAATGGCTGTATACAAATGGATGGACTCGGCTCGAGTACCCTTGGCTTCTAGCTGGATAACTTCACTGAAGATCTCGCAGCTCGTTCCGTTGTTAAGAGAAATCAGTTTTCATCTACGAATAATGAACGGATCAGGAAGAATTTCTTCTCCACAAACTCGTTTCTGTAGGACTGCAGACGAACTTTTACAAAGTAACACGGTACTACCAAAGAAGTCCACTATTGTTACTCACCAAATAATCTGCATCATGGTCTCCAAGCGACTGTTTTATCACACGGGTAATTATTAGTCGGTAACTATGGGGTTTTGACCCAAAAGCAGTAAATACTCATTATTTCAACCTTTTCATACTTCGTTACAAATGCATCAGAATCACAGTGCCATGAAACATTTTCTGTCAATTTCAGTTAATTCAATGGAGGCAACAGATGAAACAACAGAAAACCATTCTAGGCTAATCAGGACCTCGCATTCGTGGCTTTCTGGTAGTTTTAGCGCATTTACTCATTATACGTATAGTTGCGTAGCATGGTCCGACGTGAATTGTTTTGTTGTCACAGTAATAATGAATAATGAGCATATGGCACTGGTGGCCCTCGAAGGCGGTTTGGCCGCCGCTCCACAAGTTCTTTAACGCCACTACGGGGACTTGCGAGTGAAAGAAGATGAAATGATGATGAATGACACACAACACCCAGTCATCTCGACTGGCAGAGAAAATTCCTGACCCCGCCGGGAATCGAACCCCCGTGCGTGGGAAGCGAGAACGCTACCGCAAGACCACGAGCCGCGGACGTTGTCACAGTAATAAATTACCAAAAATGGTTGTAGAGTTGTACCAAAGTATCGGCCCCTGCGATCAGCTTTTCTGACTGGTTGCTGCCCTTTTACTCTGAAAATTAAATAAAGAACAAAGATATAATTAAATAAGGGACTGAACAAGAGAATTTTAATAAGAGTAATAGGATGACATCCGCAGCCTGATCTGAATAGCGGAATTGCAGAGAATAGTATCGAATAACCAAAGCGTGGGACAGTGTTGGCTGAGAAACTTAAGCCATTGGGTCGCGAGAGAAGCTACGACTTCTGGAAAGTTCGAAGGCTGATGGATGGGTACAAAAGTGTCCTAAATGAAAATACTGCGAAGTTTGTAGCAGCAGACACCTCTTCTTTCTGGTTGGATGGACGAGTTCAGAACGATATAAAATGTAGAGGCAGAGTAGCACCTGATAATGTTACAGGTTGTAATACACTGCGGAAGAAAATTAGTACACCTGGAAATACGATGTCGATTTTCATCTAACGACGGCATATGCCGCCTGGGGGATAACAGACGTACTGAGAATGGTGTCATCGTCGTCCGTTAACAGATAGCGTAGTCGCATAGCTACTAGAGCGCCATCTGTGTCTACCCTTTAATAGAGAATGCTCACAGCCAGAAGGCTCAGTGTGGTGCAAACGAGTGAAGCAAGCAGGCAACCATGCCACGGAAGCGGACTCGTGCTTCATACAGCCAAATGAGAAAGTTTGAAAGGGGTCAAATTGTGGCCTTCTGAGTGGCGGGACGGTCCTTTCGCGGAGTGGCTACATAATTTGGGCGTGCTGCGTCAGTTGTGCATCAGTGGTCACGTGAACATTCTCATACTCGTAGACGAGGTTCTCGACGTCCGCGCAGTGGCAGATCGTACAGATAACACAACACACATGAGAGGGCTTGTCTGTCCAGACATGTCAATACGAACTTTTGTGAACCTGTTATTAGCTGCAGGACTACGGGCACGCACACCTCCAGCCCGTCTTCCACTCACGTCACAGCATCAACGTGCACGACTCGACTGGTGCCATCAGAGAACCACTTGGAAGATGGAATGGCGCGGCATGGTCTTTAACGATGAATGCAGATACCGCGTGCACGCAAGTGACGTTCGTTTGGGCGTACGGCACTGTGTGAGAGCGCTGCCTCGTAGATTGCTTTCGTACAAGACACCACGGTCTGGGTGCGACAAGCTTGGACGTGTGTGATGTCCTTAGGTTAGTTAGGTTTAAGTAGTTCCAAGTTCTAGGAGGCTGATGACCTCAGAAGTTAAGTCCCATAGTGCTCAGAGCCATTTGAACCATTTTTGATGTGTGTGTTCCAAAAGGATAGTGCTCGTCCACATATTGGCGATGTAACTCAACGTGCTCTGCAAGACATGCAATAACTTCCCTGGCCAGTAAGATCTTCGAACTTGCCTCCAATCGAGCACGTGCGTGATATGGTGGGATGAGAAGTGACTCGTGCGACTCGTAAACCAACAGCTCTCATAGAACTACGTGAACATGTCGCGCACGTGTGGAATAACGTATCCGAAGATAGTATTCGCCATCTGTGCGATCGACTGGGATGCCAGAGTCAGCACATGTATTGCCGCCAATGGAAGATACACCACGTACTAGTATGGGTGTTTCAGCATGGGTCCATACCTTGTACCTCAAAACAGCTTGTGCTATTGATCTGTAAATGTAATAATTTCGTGTACTCCATATTGCACTGTTGCAACAATAAATCCTGAATGAATTGGAAACCTCTAAAATGCTGTACTAAATTTTTTTTCCAGTGGTGTAATTAGGAGAGAGACCAACTTCTGGTAGATATCGTTCTGCAAAGGTCTCACTTTGTGCTATAGATGAAAGTATTTTAATCTCAAAAAGAGTAACAGTTCTGAAAGGCGGCGGTGTGACGTCATTGTTGCCCTGGTGGGGCAGCAGTGAGGGTGCGGTACTGTTCGAAAAGAGCGCGGCTGGAGTCTGGAGTGGGGAGACCTGTTGACAGGCGATTTCACAGTTATGGCCAAATACGCTTTGTCTTTGAACATTTTACATAAATAATGTATTTGTAAGTCAAGTCGCATAGGAAGTGATTTTTTTGTGTTTATAAGTATTTTTGATTGGTGTAAAACTCGCAGACTTAGATACTGTCAAACAATGTGCAAAGCCTATGCCATTCCGACGCCGTTACTATAATGCAGGTAGGTAAGTTGGTTGTCTTTACTGTCCCGATGTGTACTGCTTCAGAGTTGTGAATTTACCGTCGCTAATGAGCATTTGGTTGTGACAGGGAGAGATTTCATTTCTTTTGTGTTCGTAGAGAAAGTGCCAGCATTTCGTAAACTATCCTGACTGTGTGTCAGCAAGACCCGCTTGGCACGTGCAGTTTTCAAGCAGAGCAGGATTATGGGACGTTATTTATGTGCGCTCTGGTGCGAGTAATTTTATCCCGCGTACCGGTAGTGCCGGGCTGAGCGGCAATAGTTGCGTTGTACAGCGCACTGTGAATTCTGATCGAAGCAGCTGGAAAACTTTGTGCTCGTTTTGTAACGAATTTACACCTATGAAACTGGACGTCATTGGGCCCCGACAATATATTAAACTGTTACCGGAATAGTCTGTGATTTATTTCCGGGCGGAACAACGTCGCCCAGAGTATTATTTTCGTAGTACTCGTATATTCGTTCTCAGAATGCATATGCTGTTGTGCAACGTGTTGTAACCTGTCCTGTAGGTAAGCCAGGTAAATCTCACAGGTGTGGATGGTGCCGTTGGACTTCAAAGTTGCTGAACCAAGAAAGCTAGGCTAGCTAAGCCCTTGGTCAACGCACCCAGTTAGACTACAGAATCATGTTACAGATAGTTTACCTGTTGTACGTAGATGTTTAAAGTTTGAACCGTCGTTATTGTCTCTCATAGCATGCTGATGTATTTTATTTGTGATGACACGGAAAGGTAACAAGTCTAACTCACGTAAAACACGAGAGGGCAGACCGAATATGTTACAATCTTTCCAATTCATCATTCAAAAAATAGTGGAAAATAGTGATATAAACTTTTCTAAGAAAAAATAAGTAACAATAAAAATAATAAAGTTGTAGTAATAATTAAAGAAGTTGAGCGCCTTCCATAATTAAGCTGACGATAATCAAAGTTGCCCATTCAGTCTATACAAGACCTGCAGAATGAACTCAGAGATCTTCTTAAGACTACGTTGCTGAATTTCATTCTGGTTCTTTTTAGTTGTATTAGAGAAGGGGGAAAACAAATGACCTCAGCTATACTGGGCCCAGTGGCAACAGCTGAATTCGCATCAGCAAACGAGCGCGATATCACAGGGTTAGCGAGGTGCCGACACCAGCAACGTTCTCTCACTGCTGCTGTTGTAGCAGCTAAGGCAAAAGAATAACAGATTGTTTGGAAAGTGAAAGTGAGAAAAGTTACTGTAATTTACGAGTAAAATGATCTTACTGCAGCCAAAAATTAAATTTTACCATTGTCACTTATTACGTAACAAATGTTCAGAATATTTCATCAGAATTACAAAAAAATACCCAATGAATTTGGAAGGATAATTCAGCTCCAGTCTCGAAAGTAAGTCGACGATGACAGACTTGCCGGATAACTTTGTGATGTTTCCAAGTTTCCACTCTTCCAACAGCAGGAACATAATTTTGTAAGGATCTCAAAACCTCTGTCTAGCTATGCTACCCAAATCTTGCTGGACATCTGGGCTACCGGACGCCAATTTGACGGCAGGCTTCAATCAACGCATTTACAGCCTTCATCACTGAGTTTTACATCGATTCTACCTGATAATTATTATTATCTGAATATGTATAATATCATAGAAACATTGTAAATGTAAGTAAAATATCCTGTGATTTGTGTAATAGTGTTATTGAATGTTTTATGTGTAATGAAGATATAACTGCGTCATAATAACTGTCAAAAATGAAAGCTCTTATGTAAAATTTTTGGAATGACCCATTTCTATTGTTAAGATTTTGATGCCATATATCTAAGATTGTAAATCTTTTATGATAGCTAGCATCCCCGCTTTGAGCAGTTTTATGCTAAGAAAATAGTTTTTTGTGGTAGAGCCAATGTTTCGCAAGTGTACTGCACACAGAAAGGAATGTGAAACATTGCACTGTATTATTGCAGACGTTCATAGAGTACGGGCTAATAGTAAAAAGTGGACATCGACGTGTCAGATGCTGCAGACGCGTTGAGACTCAAAAATTCTCCTCTGCTACATTGCTTCAGGAAACAAAGTTCCTCAAATAAGCATAAGCGGACATAATTTTAATGCGCCAAACTGCACGATCTTTTTGCTTTTTGAGACAGTAGAATCATCAAATGAAAGTTGTGTCATTTTAGAAAAGGAAGATAAACTGTAATCCGCCAGGTGGTTAAATGTATTTGTGCTCTGAGGAAATGTAAGTGATTTGGAAACACAGATTTGGAATCTGTGATATATAACATGTCCTGAGTCATTGTTTTGTGACGGCGCTACCCCACGTGGCAATGATCGTGAATCAAAGTGCAACACCTATCATATGTATAACTACTGGTCAATAAAATTCAGAACAGTGAAAGAAATCATGAATTGACTATTCATTCAAATAACTACTGCACAGTAGAATTCAGAACACTGAAAGAAATACTGCAATGAGCTGATTATTGAACTAATCGTAACGCATAGAACCTGAATAGCAACTTTTATTTCAGTTGATAGCAGAGGATACGATATGTTCTGGAAATACGTCTGTATGTATTTCATGTACTTTAGCACAACAATGAATTCTGTTGTTATTTTAATCGAATTTATAGCACAGCAATTAAAATTTACGTTCTTTATGGCAGATTATTCAAGCTGATGCTAACTTCAAGAGACGTACTTTGAATTTCACCTTGTGTGGTATTTTGCGAACTGTGGTAAAAGACTCCAGTGTAAGCAATATTTAATTGTGTCTTGCATTAAGCAAAATTATTACAAAAGTGTCTAAATAATTCATTATTTAAATGATAAACCGTGCTTGTGAGGTAAAGTTTGTCTCTGCGCACGCTGTGTTGAGAAGTGTAATTCACAGTAATTACTTATTTCAAATTAAGATCTATCAGTATGCATCACTGTTAAACAATTCTAGAAGTTTGGCGACTCTGATGGGCAGAATCTGGATAGTCTCTGTACACTGTGGCGGCGGGAACACATTCATAGGGAGACTTTGTCGACATATCGCCATCGTCAGGTGCGCTGACGAACTGAGCTCCTGAGGGCGGGCGGCCGATTTAAATCTCCTCCCCCCGCGGGCCGCTCTCTTCGCCGTCCGCACCCGCGCGCCGGCGGTCGCGAAGACGTGGGCGTCGGAATCTGTCGTAGCGTCGATGTGCTTGCTACGTCCGCCTTGGTCGCCAGTTCGTACTTCTTGCTGAGAGTCTTCTTAATTACATTCAATACCGGGTCCCAAGTCTTGCTGAGATTATAACCGCAATCTCGGTTGAGAAGATCTTCCCTGGTGCGAATTTCGATAGCCTCCCTTATAACGCTGTCCCAATATTTAGAGGTCTGAGCCGGGAACTTCGTACGCTCATAATCCATCTCGTGTTTCTCGGACAAACAGTGCTCTGCTACCGCCGACTTATTTGGATATTTCAGTCGGGTGTGCCTTTGATGCTAGATGACGACTCCTATAGGAAGATCAACGCTGACCCCACGAAGAAGGTGGAGAACAAGACCAGGGCTCTATTCAAGGACGCGGATCTACCAGAGGGGGACTCCAAGAAATTGTCACCTCAAGGACCTGTACCATCAAGCCTTTATGGACTCCCTAAGGTCCACAAAGAGGGTGTACCTACGCACCGATTGTCAGCAACATTAGGGCACCTACTTACTTGCTGGCAAAATATCTGGCTGAATTACTTAGCCCCTATGTAGGTAAATGCCCTTACCATATCCGTAATTCCGTGGATTTCGTGAAACGCCTCGACAACTTCAGACCGAAGGACACTGATATCCTAGTGAGCTTCGACGTCGTTTCACTATTCACCAGGGCGCCTCTACGAGAGTCAATCGAGCTTATTGGGCAGAAATTTGACGAGAAAGCCACCGAACTCTTTAAGCATGTCTTGACCTCAGCGTATTTTCTGTTTAATGGGGAATACTATGAGCAAACGGATGGAGTCGCAATGGGCAGCCCACTCTCGCCGATGGTCGCCAATTTGTACATGCAGTACTTCGAGGAGGAAGCCTTGGCGTCATCCAATTGGAAACCTACTTGTTTCTTCCGTTATGTCGATGACACGTTCGTCATCTGACCCCGTGGTAGGGACAAGCTCCTGGATTTCCTTACACACCAAAACTCCATACATCCAAACATCAAATTCACTATGGAGACCGAAGCTGAAGGAAGATTACCATTCCTGGACGTCATGGTCAAGAGAAGAGCTGATGGTACCCTGAGCCACGGTGTGTACAGGATGGAAACGCACAGTGACCTTCACCTGCATGCTGACGGCTGCCACCACCTTTCTCAGAAGAATGGGCTACTAAACTACTCTAGTACACAGGGCGCGCAGCATCTCAGACGCAGGGAATCTGCCCCAGGAATTGGAACACCTCAAAACCGTGTTCCGAAAAAACGGGTACTCGGATGGCAGATTAGACGTGCTCTCCGTCCCACCACTACAGCACAACCTGTGGAGACAGATGAAGTCACGGAAGAAGAGGTAGCCACTGCCTTTATTCCGCACATTGGCGCACTATCGGGAAAATCAGCCGTATATTAAAGAAACACCGAGTTAAAACCTTCTTTTGCCCGCCCAATAAAACACGGACATTACTGAGAAGTGTGAAAGATTACTTCGGTTTGAGGAAGGCCGGCATATACCAAATTCCCTGTGAGTGTGGGAAGACATATATCGAACAAACAGTACGCACCATCGGAGATCATTGCCAAGAACATCAAAGGCACACCCGCCTGAAAATACGCAAATAAGTCGGCGGTAGCAGAGCACTGTTTGTCCGAGAAACACGAGATGGATTACGAGCGTACCAAGATCCTGGCTGAGACCTCTAACTATTGGGACAGCATTATAAGGGAGGCACCAGGGAAGATCTTATCAACCGAGGTTGCGGCTACAATCTCAGCAAGGCTTGGGACCCGGCATTGAATGTAATTAAGAAGACTCTCACCAAGAGGTACGAGCTGGCGACCAGGGTGGACGTAGCAAGCACGTCGACGCCACGACAGATTCCTACGCCCACGTCTTCGCGACCGCCGGCGCGCGGGCGCGGACGGCGAAGAGAGCCGCCCGCAGGGGGAGGGGATTTAAATCGGCCGCCTGCCCTCAGGAGCTCAGTTCTTCAGCGCACCTGCCGATGGCGACATGTCTGATCGCCGAAATATTGTGCCCGTTGGACACTATAAACCGGCAGTATACTCGTGGACTGTTTGAGAAACGGATAGCAGTTATACCAGTCAGTCCCATCACCTCGCTCTAAGTTACAGAAAACATGCCCGATGCATGCACCTCTGCTCACAGTAAGTCACGAGATACAAAGATTATCATGAATGCAAGAACAACAACACAGCAAATTCAAAGCGGTTAGAAATGTTGCCTGGACTGATTGGTACCATTATAGGTTGTTACACGCCGTTGGCAGGGTTCGAGTAAGTCGGAAACCACACGAGGTGAAGTATGCTGTTTGCGAACAGAGCACCATGCCTGAACGTCGCAGACCATCAGATTACTCCAAATACAGAATCGAGGAGTACGATAGCATTAGATTTTCATACAGGGAGTACGAAGTCACGTCGGACGACATGGAATGCAAATTGCAACAACAGGCACTTGCTAAAAATATACTGCGAGTTGACATCAGTGGTGATCAATTACGGCCTCAGGAAGGAAAAGTGATTTATGTCCTTTAGAAGGAATCACGAGCGAAGAATGTAACATATCGGACAGATAGATGACTTAGCTCCTTCTTTACGTATAGAAAAATGGAGAGTGGTTGCAGGTACGACGTTCCGTAACAATCGAGGAACTTTGACAGCGAACTCGTGAATGCCTCATCTACGCTGTTCGGTATGCTCCATTCATTTCTCGTGAAGGGTGAATGATGACAAGTTTTTCTCGCTATCGTAGGGTTTTATATGAGTAATGCGTGTGTTCTCCTTACGTGCCATTCAGCGAACGGAAGAAGAAATCGAGAAGACTTCGCCAGAGGCTGAAAGAGCGGATCGAAGCGGCTGTGAGCATGGTTGGGCGGTAGACTGGGGCCAAGGTACTGGCCGTCAAAACGGCCGTCTAAATTCGCCGCCAGAGGTCACGTGCGGTCCTCCACTTCTGGCAGCAAGCCAGCAGCTTTGCAACGTAAACGGGGTACAGGTCACGACGGACTTCGTGACGAGGAACGCTCCCTATCAAGTCGTCATCATCTCTGGCTGCATCTGCACTCTGCTGATGACAACGAGAGAGACTCTGCACAGTTCGATTGCTTTCTGACCTGTACTATCTCCGTCCACAAATTCCCTGTGATGGCTAGGTGTATTGTTTAAGTGGTCCGTTAAATGATGTCCGGAGACACATTATTAAACAATTGCTATTATGTAGTTTGTTAATAGCGACAAGCAAAAAACAAGTCATTACCAAACACAAAAAACTGAGCAGAAAAGTCGGAAATCCCATAATCGTGCAAAAATTAAAGCTTTGCGTGAGACTTTAAATTACAAAAAAAAAAAAAAAAAAAAAAAAAACTGCCAGGAAAAATTAAATTAAATTTGAATTAAATTCTATTGTGTGGCCGTGGTGGTCTAGCGGGTAAGAGCATGAGCTTTCAGCCCTGGAAATGGCGCGTTCAACACTGGATGGGGGGCAAAGATCTTTCCTCGTTCCAGTCCGTGCAGAACGGCTCCAGTTCAACTCAGCCTGCTATAAAATGAATGGTGGGGCGATGAGCCCACCACCCGGCTAGTGTGGTCGCAAAGAAAGGATGCACCCTACATGGAGTCAGGCTAATTGCCTAGTCATAGGCTTGCACCACAGACACACATTTAAACGTACATTCACACGTGTGGACGGTGTTTCCCTTGTGATGACATGTATTTTCAGGAATGGGCATATGTATCATCTTGAGATAAGGAACCCTGGTTCGAAAATCATAGTTTTCAGGATAGGAAACAGTTTAAATTTTAATAATTCCAAGAAACGAGTATCTGTTTTCTTTTTTGTTGTTACTGCTAACGAGGAGAACACGACAAGTGCCATAACCAAATTTCCCAGAAGATTTGCTCGGTGGAAGAAGAGTCAAAATACATCAAGACGTGTCTCGGTTTGTCCATAGATACTCGACAGTTTCTGAGAAAACGGCGGTCAAAGTTTTCAAGGTAAAGCGAGTACATAGTTCAACTAAAGTGGTGGCACAGTGGATAGCGTCGCGGCCTCTGACTTTCGCGCACTGTGTTCGAAACCCGGCTGTTGTTATCATTTTTTTCATTTATCTAACCATGTACGTAGAAGGTTACTACACGAATGTTTCTTATCAAGTTAGGGGGTAAAAGGCCATTATATTAATTATAAAATTGAACTTGATTTCACATTGGCATATATTTATTATATAACATATATGTGTTGTATTTTCAGGGGTTTGTTTTTAAATTCTCATATTTTTTTATTTCACTCTGTATCAATTCTTACATTAATTCTCACATTTTAGTCTTATGTTTATTCTTCAAGAAGGTTTGGTGTACTCCCTTGCTTGATAACTATTGTAGAAACATTCGAAACATAGAAATTCCGAACACCACAAGCATTGCACAAAGTCAGGTTTTCCAGAGTGACATTTCTTCGTATGAATGTCAAGCGGGAAAGAAACTCCAATAAAGATTTTACGCGTTGGCAATAATTTCGCGGCAAAACACACACATAACACACCACTATTCTGAAAACAGGTGCTTGGAACTGATTACCTCAACAGTTTCACCGAAGATAATTTCATATCATTTTGTCATTCATTTATTATTTTAATTCATTCACCAGACATACAATTAGTAGACGATTAACGACAACGTTATTTCAATGTACACTGGAAAATGTTCGTACAGTAATTTTCTACGGACATGGTCAGCTGTCAGCGCATCTGCTTAGTAAACAGGAGACCCGAGTTCGAATCCCGTTCTGGCACAAATTTTCAACTTTCCTCATTGATTTAAGTCAGTGCACACTAGCAGCTTATTTATGTTACTCATTTCTTTGTGTCTTAGTACCAAAAAAATTCGTCCCTTGCATATTTTCGTCAGAAAAAGGACGTAAAAGGAAGGCAATCTGACGACGTAGTAATCACACGTACTATAAGTATGTTCTTCAATATTGTGTAACCGTGTTGCACAGTTGTGCAGGATGTAGGGTTCTACGGTACAATAATCGAGTTCGCGACTTCGATTCCGGGTGCAGGTGTACCTCTTACATTTTAATCTGCCTAATAATCGAGGGTTGAATAACACCTAGGCGGTTTTTTGTTCTACTGATTTTTATTTGTATGAACTAGTTTTCGGTTTGTTAGGCCATCTTCATATAACTCCTGGCTATTGTTTACAAGGAGCTTGTGTTCTTATGAACCAAACTTTCTGAACTAAGATTCAACGCACTTCCATACGATCCTTAGTTGTGGTATTGTGTTTGGAATTGTCAAACGGGTCTTTTGGCTTTTTGTTCTGTAGAACTGTTCTTTAACAAAATAAATCATATTTTATGGTTTGTCAGTACCATGTATGACAACAATTAGAATTATTTAGTATGCACATTATTACAAAATTAAAATATTTTGGTATATGTTGTGAATAGTTGCAGTGGACACTAATTTTTGGTTGTACAACAACGATGTTTTCTTTGGGGGTTACATTTTGTTATTAGAAAAATTGTGCATTAATGAATACCAAATATGACATTGTTACAATTGAGTTACAGTTAGGAAAGTAAACACATAAGGGATACTACATTATATTGTGGTGTGAATTTGTTTATTATTGAGACACTTTGTGGTTAGTAGCAGGTTTAATGTATTGCGTAAAGTTTAAGAGTGGTGATGTGCCCAGTTGCAACTGGTCATTTAGAACCAGCTGGGGATTTAGGGCAAAGTGTTTGTTAATTTCAAGTGCTTCTAGTAGGCTGAGTTTTCTGCCTTTGCTGGCTATATGTAGCACTTCTGTGTGTGTTAGATATTTGTGTCCTCCTTTGAGTACATGCTTAGGAAAGGTGGAAACTGATTTATTTAATCTCCAGCTGCGTTCATGTTCAGTCAGTCTTGTTAATATGGCCCGGCCCGTTTGAACAATGTACAGTTTATTGCTGTCAGTGCAGGTTATTTTGTAGACCCCATTATTGCTTAGTTTATCTGTTTTGTCCTTGCTGTTGAATAGGAGATTAGCTGTAGTGCCTCTTACATAAAATGTTGTTTTATAGTTTTGGGATTTTGGTGTCTTGGCTAGTTCGTCTGATAGCTTACCTATATATCGAATAGTACACCAGTTTGGTTTTTGGTGTGGTTGTTATTGCAGAGGGCATAAATGTAGAGAAAGATTTTCCTTCTTTGTTTCTTGTGCAGGATTTTGTCTACTAAGTCAGGATTATAGCCATTGTTATATGCAATATATTTAATGGTGTCTCCCTCTGTTTGGAAATTTTGTTTTGACATTGGTATGGATGTGAGGCGATGGACCATGGAACGGAAGGATGCATGTTTGTGTGTTATTGGGTGTTGTGAACATGAGGGTATTAATGTGTCTGTTGTTGTGGCGGGAGAAAACCCATGTGATTTATTATGTTAAAGTTTTACAGAACAAAAAGTCAAAAGATACGTTTGATAATTCCAAAGACAATATCACAAATAAAGATCGTATGTAAGTGTGTTGCATCTTAGTCCAGGATGTTTGGTTCCTAAGAACACAAGCTCTATGTTAACAATAGCCAGTAGTTATCAGAAGATGGCCTAATAAGCCGAAAACTAGTTCATACAAATAAAAATCAGTAGATCAAAAAACTGCCCAAGTGTTCTTCAACCCTCAAAATGGAAATGTTCTATCAAGAATCGACGGAAGAATCCATAAATAAGATGCCTAATAATCTGTAGCATACAGTGTTTCCGAAACGATATACATCCTCCAGCTACAGTTTTTTAATGACGAACGTATCAATTATATGACAGACATGTCACAAATGCACTGTCCAGTCACATTAATGTGACCACCCGTCAAAGGGCTGAATAACCATTTTTTTCAGCGCGGACTACTGCGAGACGGCCAGGAAGAGAGTGACGTTCTGGAATGTACTGACAGGTACGTGGAGCTATGCCGAGTCCATTGCGCTGGTTGCGCCAAGTTTCTCGGCTGAGGAGCCATGGCGCGAACAGGCCAGTCGAGGTGGTCCCACAGATCCTCAACTAGGGTTCAGTCCCGCGAGTTCGGTGCCATGGAGAGTACGGTGGGCTCATCTTGGTACTCTTCAAACTATGCACATACACTGCGAGCTGTGTGACACGTTGCGTTGTCCTGCTGGTAATGCCATCGTACCGAGAAAAACAAACTGCATGTATGGTCGCCGAAGATAGATCCATACTTGCGTTGATCCATTGTGCCTTACTGAACGACGAGATCACCCAGGGAACGCCCTCCGGTCTGGACCCGTCCGACGATTGTTGTAGGGTATTTGCTTTCAGACGTTTCACGCCGTCTGCGGTTCAAAATGGTTCAAATGGCTCTAAGCACTATGGGACTTAGCATCTGAGGTCATCAGTCCCCTAGACTTAGAACTACTTAAACCTAACTAACCTAAGGACACCACACAGATCCATGCCCGAAGCAGGATTCGAACCTGTGACTGGAGCGCCTAGAACCGCTCGGCCACAGCGGTCGGCGCCGTATGCGGCAACGGCAGTCTTTCCGAGGGAGCATAAAACGTGATTAATCTGAAAACACACCTTTCACTACTCAGTGGAGGTCGAGCTGTGGTACTGGAGTGCAAATTCCAGCCTCTGTCGGCGATGAATTGCAGCCAGCATGGATGCACGAACCAGGCGCCAGCTGCGGAGGCCCATTTGCAGCAACGTTCGTGCGACGGTCGTTGAGGAGACACTGTTGGTTGCCTCTTGGTTCATCTGGGCGTTCACTTGCTCAACACCTGGACGCCTATTAGCACGTAAACCTCTCCACAGCCGTCGTTCACCTCTCTCATCAACGGCCCGTCCTGCGCTAGTTGCATCGTCGCCGGTTTTGGATACCACCACTTTACCATGTACGGTATACTTTAAGCACGGTGGCAAGCGAACAGTTAACAAACTTAGCCGTTCCGGACATGCTTTCACCATTGACTCGGAAGCCAACGCTCATGTCCTTTTGGACGTCAGATAAATTGCTCCGTTTCCGCATTACGACAACGACTGCACTGTTTTTCGCATCCCCCGACGAGCTTCATACATTCTCCACCGCTAGTGCTGCCAACTGCCGACTGCGAGTAGTTATTGCACGTTGACGCCGAACATAGGCGGTGACTGGACCGTGCATTCATGAAGAGTAATTATTTGTAACAACACAGGAATAAGGATAAATGGTAAAAGACTCACCAACCTGAGATTTGCTGACGATATAGTGGTCGTAGCTAACAGTAATATGGAAATGCAGTCCTCTATAAAAGACTTAACAGATCGTTTTCAGGAAGTTGGACTTATAATAAATCACTCTTAAACTAAGGTTATTCATATTAAGTGGGCAGCTGCAGGACAAGTAACACTGGACGGCAACATCCTAAACAATGTTACAGAATACGTTTATCTTGGGCAATTAATTGACATAAAAGGGGATTTTAAACCTGAAATTTTTCGCCGAATTTAGCTGGGTTGGAGAGCTTACCGAAGGAATGCAACAGTTTTGAAATCTAACATGCCAGTCTACTTAAAGAAGACCGTTTTTGATCAGTGTGTCCTACCGGTTTTAACGTACGGGTGTGAAACTTGGACTTTAAATGAATTTTTCAAAAGGAAACTTAGAACTGCTTAGAGAGCTATGGAAAGGTCAATGCTAGGACTCACTGAGAAAGATCGACAGAAAAGTGAAGACATTCGAGCAATAACAGGAGTAAAAGATATTATAGAACGGGTGAAAACTCTAAAATGTCAGTGGGCAGGACATACTGCACGAACGAAGGATGGAAGATGGACAGAATCCGTTTTAGAGTGGAGTCCCAGAGGAAAACGAAGACCACCAGGAAGGCCACCTGTTCGCTGGGATAAGGAACTCAGGAAAGTTGCGGGCTTCAACTGGCAGAAGACTGCAGCGGACAGAGATGCATGGAAGAACCTCATAAAAATGTATTTAATAACTTAAAGAGGCTACGTCTTGTATAGATTGAATTAACTGAACAATAAATAAATAAATAAATAATCAGTTAAAATAAGTTAATTGTTGTAGGACAGCCTGCCGTTGTGGCCGAGCGGTTCTAGGCGCTTCAGTCAGGAACCGCGTGACAGCTACGGTCGCAGGTTCGAATCCTGCCTCGGGCACGGATGTGTGTGATGTCCTTAGGTTAGTTAGGTTTACGTATTTCTAAGTTCTAGGGGACTGATGACCTCAGACGTTAAGTCCCATAGTGCTTAGAGACATTTGAACCATTTTTGTTTTGTTTTTTGTTATAGGATAGAAGTAACTACAAACTATAAATGTGAAGATGTTAAACATACAGACTACATGCAGTAAGAGTGCCTAGTTTCAGTATTTCAGATACTGTACGAGTCACAAAATGTACCATGCTATTTGCACAAAACATACATAGTCTTCAGACTAGATGCTCAAACAGACCTCCTCGAACCTCCAGACATTTAGCAGTTCATGCTTCTCTGAACTCTTCAGAGAGGAGCTGTATCCACAGTTACAAGGGCAGCATGAAAGCGTGCTACCAGTTCCTCCACAGTCATCCGTAAAATATAACAAACGTAACGGAGTTTGGTAATTAACTGTGAAACGATTTATTATATACACTGGTGACATAATGTCTTAAAGAAATGTAATGGGTGTGAGAGTGGTAAGCATGATAGTTGGTAAATAGAAGTAATGGCAGAAGGGTACACTGGAAACAGCGTCCGAAGGTAGTGCGAATAGTGCGACACAGTGCTATGCGATTTGTATGGCTGCAGGAGAACTAACTAAGGTTTTGTACAATGAGGTAACAAAAGTCATGGAATAGCGATATGCACATATTCAGATGACGGTAGTATCGTGTACACGAGGTATAAATGGGCAGTGCAATGGCGGAGCTGTCATGTTTACTCACGTGAGTCATCTGCAAAGGTTTCCGACGCGATTATGGCTGCACGACGAGAATTAACAGCTTTTGAAAGTGAAATGGTCGTTGGAGCTAGACGTATGGTATATTCCTTTTCGGAAATCGCTAGGGAATCCGATATTATGAGATATACAGTGTCAAACACCAAATGTCAGGCGTTATCTCTCATCCTGGACAACGCAGTCGTCGACGGCCTCTACTTAACGACCGACAGCAGCGGTGTTTGCGTAGAGTTGTCAGTGCTAACAGACAAGCAACACTGCGTGAAGTAATAGCAGAAATGAATGTGGGACGTACGAGAAATGTACCAGCTAGGACAGTGCGGCGAAATTTGGCGTTAATAGGCTTTGGCAGCACGACATCGCATGCAGCGCTTTTCCCGGGCACGTGGCCATATTGGTTGGACCCGAGATGGTTGGACCATAGACGACTGGAAAACCGTGGCCTGGTCAGATGAGTCTCGATTTCAGATATGGTAGGGTTCGAGTGTAACGCAGAACCCAGAAAGCCATGGACACAAGTTCTCAACAAGTTACTCTACAAGCTTGTGGTGGCTCCATAACGGTATGGGTTGTGCTTACATGGAATGGACTGTTTCCTCTGGTCCAACTGAACCGATCACTGATTGGAAATATTATATTCGGCTTGTTGGAAATCATTTGCACCATTCGTGGGCTTCATATTCCCAAACAGCGATGGGACTTTTATGGGTGATAATTGTTTGCTCTTGGTTTGAAGAACATTTGGACAATTCGAGGGAATGATTTGGGCACCCAGATCACCCGACGTGAATCAAATCGAACATTTATGGGACACAATCGAGAGGTCAGTTCGTCCACGAAATCCTTCGCCGACAACATGCCCGCAATTATGGATGGCTAAAGACGCAGCATGGCTCAGTGTTTGTGCAGGAAACTTCCAACGACTTGTTGAGTCCATGCCATGTCTCTTTTGCTGCACTATGCTGTGAATCTGCTGTAATTGCAGAACAGCGACTGAGAAACTACACTTCTAGCCATTAAAATTGCTACACCACGAAGATGACGTGCTACAGACGCGAAATTTAACCGACAGGAAGAAGATGCTGTGATATGCAAATGATTAGCTTTTCAGAGCTCACACACAAGGTTGGCGCCGGTGGCGACACCTACAACGTGCTGACATGAGGAAAGTTTCCAACCGATTTCTCATACACAAACAGCAGTTGACCTGCGTTGCCTGGTGAAACGTTGTTGTGATGGCTCGTGTAAGGAGGAGAAATGCGTACCATCACATTTCCGACTTTGATATAGGTCGGATTGTAGCCTATCGCGATTGCGGTTTATCGTATCGCGACATTGCTGCTCACGCTGGTCGAGATCCAACGACTGTCAGCAGAATATGGAATCGGTGGGATCAGGAGGGTAATACGGAACGCCGTGCTGGATCCCAACGGCCTTGTATCACTAGCAGTCGATACGACAGGCATCTTATCCGCATGGCTGTAACGGATCATGCAGCCAACGCCTCAATCCCTGAGTCAACAGATGGGGACGTTTGCAAGAAAACAACCATCTGCACGAACAGTTCGACAACGTTTGCAGCAGTATGGACTACCAGCTCGGAGATCATGGCTGCGGTTACCCTTGACGCTGCATCACAGACAGGAGCGCCTGCGATGGTGTACTCAACGACGAACCTGCGTGCACGAATGGCAAAACGTCATTTTTTCGGATGAATTCAGGTTCTGTTTACAGCATCATGATGGTCGCATCCGTGTTTGGCGACATCGCGGTGAACGCACATTGGAAGCGTGTATTCGTCATCGCCATACTGGCATATCACCCGGCGTGATGGTATGGGGTGCCATTGGTTACACGTCTTGGTCACCTCTTGTTCGCACTGACGGCACTTTGAACAGTGGACGTTACATTTCAGATGTGTTACGACCCGTGGCTCTACCCTTCATTCTATCCCTGCGAAACCCTACATTTCAGCAGGATAATGCACGACCGCATTTTGCAAGTCCTGTACGGGCCTTTCTGGATACAGAAAATGTTAGACTGCTGCCCTGGCCAGCATATTCTCCAGATCTCTCACCAATTGAAAACGTCTGGTCAATGATGAGCGAGCAACTGGCTCGTCACAATATGCCAGACACTACACTTGATGAACTGTGGTATCGTGTTGAAGCTGCATGGGCAGCTGTACCTGTACACGCCATCCAATCTCTGTTTGACTCAATGCCCAGGCGTATCAATGCCGTTATTACGGCCAGAGGTGGTTGTTCTGGGTACTGATTCCTCAGGATCTATGCACCCAAATTGCGTAAAAATGTAATCATATGTGAGTTCCAGTATAATATATTTGTCCAATGAATACTCATTTATCATCTGCATTTCTTCTTGGTGTAGCAATTTTCATGGCCAGTAGTGTATATACCACACCACGCAGCCTAATATTAGGAAATAATTGGAGTGTCGTAACGCAAAACTCTGCCAGCTGCGATAACTGCGCAACGGAGTTACGCAGTATTGAAGGTATACACTTATTGTACATGTAGGCAGTTCTAAGACACAGGTGGAGGAACTTCCACGCTCCACAATCACATAAAATTACGCCACGAAAATTATTATAACGATGGGACCAAAAAATAAGGTTGCCTTTAAGTATGAAAGGGAAAGCACGCAAAAGAAAATTTTTGAAGATAATTTTATGGAAACTTTTCTAAAATCTCTAACAAGAACGGTGGTATCCTTCGTATGAGACGTCAGGCGCGTTTCCTCTGGCGTTTCGGCAGGTACCTGCAATTTTATTTTTGCAATGTGTAGTTGGTCCAAAAAAAATTTATGCTCATCACACTTTTCTTGTGACGTCCGAGTTCGATGAAAAATGCCGGTTCTCAAAGTGGGATTTTACGTGTCCATTCGAGAGAGCAGTCCAAAATTAGTCTAGTGCGACATTCGTTTTATCAAAAGAGGAACATTAAAACACAAAGAATAACCAGGACTCCAGTAGCGACTGCGCAGTCAGCAGGGGGCAAGGCGCAGTTCAAAACGATAGCGTGAAAGAAGAATGAAGGGAGGAAGGAAAGAAGAATATTTAAGTCCCGTCGACTGCGCTGTCATTAGAGATGGAGCACAGGTTTAGATAAAGAAAGAATAGGCAACGAAATCGGCCATGCCCTTTTCAAAGGAACTAACAGTGTTTGCGTGGAGCGGCTAGGGAAACCACAGAAAATCTAAATCTTCGATGGCGAAAGACGTGAACCGTTGCCCTCCGGAATGAGGGTAAGAGCACAAACCACTGCGCCACCTCGCTCGGTGTGAAAGAAGAAGGACGTTAAATGTAAGTCGTCATATCGAAAGCTGAACCATGTGTGCGAGGACCGGCCGACTTCTTGTGTGCCGAGAGTTCGAGACTTGCTTTCAGCTGTTCCCTCCGAAAATTTACGAGGACGCATAGGTACTGGATCAATTATCCCTTTAAAAAATCTACACAGGTCCGAAAAAATACCGTAAAGATCTTTTGATGAGTTTTAACAGTTCCATTGCTGTAAACGTCTCTCTCTATCATTTCGGGTCACAAAAACTCTGGGAATCCACCAATAGATTTTATTTTGACACGTGTAGTCGTTACGAAACAAAATAATTCAATGAAGGAAAGAAAGAAGATCATGGTTTGACGTTCCGTCGATGATGGAGCCACTAGACACGGAGCACAAACACTGTTTGGAGAAGGACGAGGAAGGAAATCAGCTGTGCTCTTATAAAGGAATGGGCCTGGAATTGGACTTAAGCGATTTAGGCAACTGGTTGCAGTGCCTCTCCTGGCCTCGTTGGATCCTACACGACTGGAAAACCGTGACCTTGTTAGACGAATCCCGATTTCAGTTTGCAAGAGCTGATGGTAGGTTTCGAGCGTAGCACAGATCCAAGTTGTTAACAAGGCACTGTGCAAGCTGGTGGTGCTCCATGAAGATATGGGTTGTGTTTACATGGACTGGACTGGACCTCTGGTGGAAATGGTTATGTTCAGCTATTTGGAGACCATTTTTAGCCACTCATGGACTTGATATTCGTAAACAACGACGGATGACACTGCGCCGCGTCACTGGGCCACAGTTGTTCGCAATTGGTTTGAGGAAGATTCTGGACACTTCGAGCGAATGATTTGGCCACCGTGGTCTCCCGGCAGGAATCCCACAGAATATTTATGGGACAAAATCAGGAGGTCAGTTGGTGCACAAAATCCTCCACCGGCAACTCTTTCGCAATTATGGACGCCTTTGGAAGTACATGACTCAATATTTCTGAAGGGGACTTCCAACGAGTTGTTGAGTACATACCACGTCGAGTTGCTGCACTACGCAAGGCTGAAGGAGGTCCGACTCTATATTAGGCGGTATCCAATGACTTTTGTCAGCTCAGTGTAAAATCCCTTGTATTTCTGGTCAGGTGTACGTAGGAACTACAAAAAGAAGCACTAACACACACGTTAAGAAACACAAGAGCAATTGTCGCCTGAGAAAGATGAATAAATCGGCAGATCATGCACTGTGACCGGGGAACCATCAAATTAGTTTATCTGAGACTGTGATTTTAGTAAGATCTAATCATTACTACGCTACGATGTACAAAGAGATACAGAAATTCAGAATTCAATAGAAAAGCAGAACGAATGAAATTAGACAAGCTGAGAGCCTTAATTCTAACCAAAACAAAAAAGTCAACACTTCCCCAGGGCAAGGTGCACAGCATACGTCGTCACGACTCCGCGATCTTAGGCAGGGAGGTCTGATGACGTTATGAACCACCAGTTGCGAAGATACATATAAACAGTTCAGCTTGCAGTGCCTATTTGAGACTGTAAATGGTTTCTGAGTCGTTAAGGTTTTGATGATTGCTCCAGAATTGGAAAAGGAAACCTCAGGTAGAGAATTATGCCTTGGACCACGGCGTTATGCCCATAAAACAAATATCAGCGGTAACGCAAATGCCGGCTGAGAAAGTCTACATTCTATGATTATATCACCAGACTGTTTTGCCGCATCGGTAGATCTTCCTTCTAATCAGCTGGACGAAAAAACGTGGCTGCCTTAGCCACACTGTTCTTCACTGTTTTCAAAATCAAGCTGCTTTTACACAGCTTTATGACATTTCCTTCAAAGTACACTCCTGGAAATGGAAAAAAGAACACATTGACACCGGTGTGTCAGACCCACCATACTTGCTCCGGAGACTGCGAGAGGGCTGTACAAGCAATGATCACACGCACGGCACAGCGGACACACCAGGAACCGCGGTGTTGGCCGTCGAATGGCGCTAGCTGTGCAGCATTTGTGCACCGCCGCCGTCAGTGTCAGCCAGTTTGCCGTGGCATACGGAGCTCCATCGCAGTCTTTAACACTAGTAGCATGCCGCGACAGCGTGAACGTGAACCGTATGTGCAGTTGACGGACTTTGAGCGAGGGCGTATAGTGGGCATGCGGGAGGCCGGGTGGACGTACCGCCGAATTGCTCAACACGTGGGGCGTGAGGTCTCCACAGTACATCGATGTTGTCGCCAGTGGTTGGCGGAAGGTGCACGTGCCCGTCGACCTGGGACCAGACCGCAGCGACGCACGGATGCACGCCAAGACCGGAGGATCCTACGCAGTGCCGTAGGGGACCGCACCGCCACTTCCCAGCAAATTAGGGACACTGTTGCTCCTGGGGTATCGGCGAGGACCATTCGCTACCGTCTCCATGAAGCTGGGCTACGGTCCCGCACACCGTTAGGCCGTCTTCCGCTCACGCCCCAACATCGTGCAGCCCGCCTCCAGTGGTGTCGCGACAGGCGTGAATGGAGGGACGAATGGAGACGTGTCGTCTTCAGCGATGAGAGTCGCTTCTGCCTTGGTGCCAATGATGGTCGTATGCGTGTTCAGGACTGCATACGACCGAGGCACACAGGGCCAACACCCGGCATCATGGTGTGGGGAGCGATCTCCTACACTGGCCGTACACCTCTGGTGATCGTCGAGGGGACACTGAATAGTGCACGGTACATCCAAACCGTCATCGAACCCATCGTTCTACCATTCCTAGACCGGCAAGGGAACTTGCTGTTCCAACAGGACAATGCACGTCCGCATGTATCCCGTGCCACCCAACGTGCTCTAGAAGGTGTAAGTCAACTACTCTGGCCAGCAAGATCTCCGGATATGTCCCCCATTGAGCATGTTTGGGACTGGATGAAGCGTCGTCTCACGCGGTCTGCACGTCCAGCACGAACGCTGGTCCAACTGAGGCGCCAGGTGGAAATGGCATGGCAAGCCGTTCCACAGGAGTACATCCAGCATCTCTACGATCGTCTCCATGGGAGAATAGCAGCCTGCATTGCTGCGAAAGGTGGATATACACTGTACTAGTGCCGACATTGTGCATGCTCTGTTGCCTGTGTCTATGTGCCTGTGGTTCTGTCAGTGTGATCATGTGATGTATCTGACCCGAGGAATGTGTCAATAAAGTTTCCCCTTCCAGGGACAATGAATTCACGGTGTTCTTATTTCAATTTCCAGGAGTGTATTTAGCTCAATCTTATTGCCGCGCGGGATTAGCCGAGCGGTCTCTGGCGCTGCAGTCATGGACTGTGCGGCTGGTCCCGGCGGAGGTTCGAGTCCTCCCTCGGGCATGGGTGTGTGTGTTTGTCCTTAGGATAATTTAGGTTAAGTAGTGTATAAGCTTAGGGACTGACGACTTTAGCAGTAAAGTCCCATTAAGATTTCACACACATTTGATTGTTTTGAATCTTATTGATAATCCTTGCTGGAAACTCACGGGGCCTGAAATTGGTTACGAATGTCTGTGTTCGATATATCTGTGACGTTCGACGCTTTGATCATATTTCACCATCATAGACACAGTTATCCTCACTGCGTGAAGACAAGTGCAGAGATTCACATGCCTTGTTTCTCCTCTACTGTCTTATCAATGAACAATGAACACTATACCTCATATTTCTCCTTGATCTTAACGCCCATTTCTGAACAACATGGCGGAAACACCGTCCCCATTAGAGCAAAATCCTTTCTGTCACACCATCGTTCAGTCTCTTTCTCGAAGTCCTTTGCAGTAGCAGGAACCGGACTCTGGAATAGCCTTCCGCATTATATTAGAGAGCTGAATAACATCTCCAGCTTCAGAAGACATAGTATATACACTGAAGCAGCTGTAATGATTATCATTGTCCGTGTACGCATTCGTTAGCCCTGTACACCCTTCTTTCCAGCTAGAGCTTCCTCATTTTCCAGTATTCTCAGCTGGTGCAGTCTCCTTAAATTTCCTTTCCCCACTACTCGCTATATCGGAAAACATCTATTTTGCACACCATTATCTTTATTATTATTATTATTATTATTATTAGTGGAAGCAGCACCGGTCGAATAATTATTGCTAGTATTAACTTTATTAGTTCAGTATTATTTACTCGCAGTGTCTCCACGGACATTCAAATCATTTTAATACTATTTGCCTTATTATATTTGTTATTTCTTAGGTAACTATGACGCAAAAAGGTCCTGTATGTGTGACTATTGTGAATGAGTCTATTGCTCAAAAAAAAAAAAAATGGCTCAAATGGCTCTGAGCACTATGGGACTCAACTGCTGTGGTCATTAGTCCCCTAAAACTTAGAACTACTTAAACCTAACTAACCTAAGGACATCACACACATCCATGCCCGAGGCAGGATTCGAACCTGTGACCGTAGCAGTCGCACGGTTCCGGACTGCGCGCCTAGAACCGCGAGACCACCGCGGCCGGCTATTGCTCAAATTTCTTGTCACTAACGGCAACTTCTTCGAAGGTGACTCAGTAAGAAATAAAATCTACTTATTTAAACATGTAGTAGATATTCTGCAGTGTTTGAAAATAATAGCAGCTCTATTCAGGTGTAGCCTAGAACGACGGATAATTCTCCCACTGCCCTGCTTTTGACACCTCGCTCAGTTAGACTCCGTATTAACTGTTGATAAAAGTATTTCGGGCAGGTAATACAGTCATCCACTCATTAGTCATCCACGCGACACGGATACAAAGTCTGAATTCGCACGAGCGTGATGTTTGTGGAACGTCAGCTGCACGGTAAATGGACTCACGTTATTGCATATGGGGAAGATAAAGCAATCTACACAGGGCAGAATGTCTGCTGCTGCGGAATCTCGCCGCTTGGCAACCGCGTCTCCCGTAGTGGTACGGAAATGACGCCACAGACAGCCCACCAGGATGACGGCTCACCAGCTCTCTTTCTGCCATTTATTCTGCTTTGACATTCACCGCTCCAGCCTTGCGTCTGTGTGCCGCGCGGGGTAGCAGACCGGTCTTCACCGTCGGAGGTTCGAGTCGTCCCTCGGGCATGGGCATGTGTGTCGTCCTTAACATAAGTTAGTTTAAGTTCGATTAAGTAGTGCATAAGCTTAGGAACCGATGATCTCAGCAGTTTGGTCCCATAAAACCTTACCACAAATTTCCGGAAAATTCCTTGCGTCTGCCTGCAACGAGTAACACTTACGGGGAGAAAGAAAGACTCTTTGACAATGGTACGCATTGCTCAAATTTTGAAGTTATATTCTCTAGGTATTATTCTAGAAGTGCCATCATCCTGTTTTTAAAAATATTTATCCGTTATTGAGAAACACCCCAAAAACATGGTTTTTAGTTACCAAAACAGAGCCGCGGATTCCAAGACGGCTACGCACAGCAAATGGCTGTAATTTTTAAGATGTATTCCCGAATCTACATCCCGAACAATCTCGAAAATTTACTGATATCGTTGTCCGTTTCCGAGGTACAGAGGGTAACTTGTAAAATCCGGTGTGAGACGAAGACGTAGTTAATAAAGTGTCGTAGTACGGAGAAATATGCTTTACAGTGGCTCCATTATCATTAAAGGGTTCTGAGCATGCTGCAGTACTGCAGTACAAGCAAAATATTTTGCGCGTAAAATACTGTTTGAGGTGTAAAACTATATTTGCATTGTTTCAATTTGACATACGTAAACTGTCAATATTTCACTGACGCATAACGTTCTTTTCATTTGACTGACATGCCGTTCTGTAGCAGGAAAAAGAAGGAAACCAGCATAAAAATTATTAAAAATAAATTTTTCATATTTATGTATTTTACGCAGAAAGGAAATGCTCATAGGATATTCTCATTTGTTTAAATATTTGCGTCAGGTGGGAAACAAATGCAGGACACAGACATGGTTCGGGAGCGTTCTACCACAGAGCCCTATTACTCATCACAAAATTTCCCTAAATTTACCGAATTAAAGATCCTCGAAAAACTTCAATGTTTCTCTATTATTTTTGAGAGCTGTATTAAACTGTTTTGGGGGACTGATATTTTAGTTCTAAACTTTATGTACCATAAGCATAAATAAACACAAAAATCCGACTGCCGTGTGGCCTCCTTGTGAGCCGACGCTCACTGTTATAATCTTAAAAAATACCTATGATGAATCTGCAACTGTCTGGAGCTATTAAGAATTCGTGAACTGACACTGCAGTGAAGCATGCATTCTCGAACATTCACTGAAACCGCTGCCAAACTCTTCTGAATAATAAGTAGTAGTACTGAGAATAAATATCGGACTTTGCAGACGGTCAGGGAACGTTACGCAACAGAAGTGAGGGGCTGCCCCTGAGAGTAATCAACGCGCCGGGCTGGGGAAGCGACGGACGGTTGCTGCGGATCGGGCTGTGCTGCGCTGCGCTGCGCAGTCCCACGGGCCAGCCCGAATGGCCTGTGTACCGCGCAGGCCACGCTGAAACCAGCACCTCACACATCTCAAAGGACATTTAATCGGTTAGCTTACCACCAGTAAACCCCCGGTCCTGTAAAGAATCGAACTCTCAAGTACCGTAAACCGGGTATACTTTGACCGATTTTGAGATACAAATGCGATTATCACGCCTTTTTTAACTTCTGTGATATTTATATTATTGAATATTGGGTGTTGTATGATTAACTTACATACTAATCAGTACAATTCATTTTCTAAAATGCAGAGGAAGAAATGGAAAAAAAATTGGGTGGTTAAAGTCAACACGGATTTGGGGAAACATTGACTGGCCTGTACCTCCACCTCAACTGTCAGCTACAATTCCATTTGTGGCCAGCATTTCAAAAATACGGTGAAGCTTTGACCACTCAGAAATAAATACATTGACCTAAAGTTGTCTTAAGTGCTTTATTAAGTCAAAAAATTGTTCAAATGGCTCTGAGCACTATGGGACTTAACGTCTGAGGTCATCAGTCCCCTAGAACTTAGAACTACTTAAACCTAACTAACCTAAGGACATCACACACATCCATGCCCAAGACAGGATTCGAACCTGCGACCATAGCGGTCGCGCGGTTCCAGACTGTAGCGCCTAGAACTGCTCGGCCACTCCGGCCGGCATTATTAAGTCACACGTAAGAAAAAACCTAGTGCGGTACATAAATCAAACAGTGTGATCCATCATCAAAATTATAAATGTAATGAACGGTACTAAGATGGAGTATCACACCATAGATCCAAATTTAGCTGAGCATAATACCTTCAATTTAATCCACCTTAGACCTAAATCCTTGTTTAAAAATATCCATTGCACTTAAAATTAAGGTTATCTGTTTTTTCATTTATCGAGGAAATATCTGGCGCTTGTAGCCAAACAAATCACTGTCTGAATTACAACAGCTTGCAGTTGCAGAAGTATATGACTGACGTTTGTTTTTCTTAGTTGTAGACGCATTAACAATTGCAAATGAGCCTTCTTCTATATACAGATGGTTAATGTATGTGTTCCTTAGTTCCTCACTGCCATTGGCATCAGCACTGTTGTATATCTGTAATCCTGAGGTGACAATGGCCAGTGGTCAAAGTAATTCCGAAACGGAGAAATCATGGACATGACCTCATTAATCGTGATGTAGTGGTAGATATACAGAGTATTTCCGTTAGGGCGTGAAAATATATAACAGGGCATAGAGAATGCTCCACTGAAAAATTTGAGGTAGGGAATCTGTGGTCGGAGTAGCCAGGTTAATGAGGTAAACTTGTCTACTGGTTTGTCTAGTATTGATGTTTTCCAGCTTATTTACAAGCAACATGGAAATTTGGGACCAAACTACTGAGGTAATCGGTCCTTAGGCTTACACACTACTTAATCTAACTTTAAAATAACTTACGCTAAGAACAACACACACATCCATGCCCAAGGGAGGACTCGAAACTCCGGCGGGGGGAGCCGCTCGAACCGTGGCAAGGCGCCCAAGACCACGCGGCTACCCTGAGCTAACTTGCGTACAGGTTTACACGTACTGTGGTGTTTATTTACATGTACACTCTTTAATGCCTGGAAGGAAACGAGATGGACGCGTCTGAATACTAGGAAGTCATGATGCTGGTTTTCTTTACTTTACTTGAGGTTCGTGCGAAGAGTTCTGCTGAGTTATTGGAGAATGTACTCTTCGCTGCTAGTAAGAGGACGTGGATAAAACATGACGGTGCACCGCCTTACTTAGTGTGGATGTCCGCAGCCATCTCAGTACTGTATTTTCTGGTCGCTGGATTGGAAGGGAACTTCCTATTCCACGGTCTGCGAGGTCACCTGACTTAAATCACCTTGATTGTTTCCTAAGGGGATATCTAAGGCCACTTGTGTATGAGACCCCAGTGGATACGTAGATGGAATTAGATGCCAGAATTGTAGCCACCTGCAATGTAACTCGAAATACACCATGGGTATTTGTCAGTGTGCGTCAGAATCTTGTTCGCCAATGTCATGCTTGCACTGAAGTTGATGGCCACAGTTTCAGCATTTTTGTTGGATATAGTACAAATTGTACGTTCAATGTGTTGCTGATGGTATTTGCAGTTAGTTGTAAGTAATGTAAATAAAAAAGTGCACAGCCATGTGATTTTATTCCTATTATCTCCTTAAGCTGGCTTCTCCGACCACAGGTTCCCAACCTCAAATGGTTCAGTGGAGCATTTTCTATGTCCTGTTAAATTTTTGCATGTTTTTGCTGGAACATCCTGTATACACTTGAACAAAAAATTAATCAATGGTCTGTTTCAAGACCTAATTGAGTATCATACAATATATAGTTGAAAACAGTTTGCAGTTAAATGATGTCGGTAGATTTTGCACAGCCTGATTTTAACACATTTTTTGTATACAATTATAAGTCGCAACAGGTCCACTAATTGTTGCGCAAGAAAATCGATACTATATGGCGCCCTTTGGTTCAAATGGCTCTGAGCACGATGGGACTCAACTGCTGTGGTCATTAGTCCCCTAGAACTTAGAACTACTTAAACCTAACTAACCTAAGGACATCACACACATACATGCCCGAGGCAGGATTCGAACCTGCGACCGTAGCAGTCGCACGGTTCCGGACTGCGCGCCTAGAACCGCGAGACCACCGCGGCCGGCATGGCGCCCTTTAGCGGATATTAAATGGAACTATACTATCAAACACTACATACTAAACACCCAACTGAGAAACTTCCTGGCAGATTAAAACTGTGTGCCTGACCGAGACTCGAACTCGGGACCTTTGCCTTTCGCGTTCAAGGCAAAGGTCCCGAGTTCGAGTCTCGGTCGGGCACACAGTTTTAATCTGCCAGGAAGTTTCATATCAGGGCACACTCCGCTGCAGAGTGAAAATATCATTCTGGAAACATCCCTAGGCTGTGGCTAAGCCATGTCTCCGCAGTATCCTTTCTTTCAGGAGTGCTAGTTCTGCAAGGTTCGCAGGAGAGCTTCTGTAAAGTTTGGAAGGTAGGAGACGAGATACTGGCAGAAGTAAAGCTGTGAGTACCGGGCGTGAGTCGTGCTTCGGTAGCTCAGATGGTAGAGCACTTGCCCGCGAAAGGCAAAGGTCCCGAGTTCGAGTCTCGGTCGGACACACAGTTTAATCTGCCAGGAAGTTTCATATCAGCGCACACTCCGCTGCAGAGTGAAAATATCATTCTGGAATCACCCAACTGAGAGTCAGCAGGTAGCTGTACAACTTTGATGTATGAGTGGTCAAAGTAAATACGGTGATGAAAGTATACCTGGTTTACGATACAAGAGATTTTCAAACGTCTGATTACCTCACAAATGAATTAATGTGTTGAAATTATGATTAAAATTTGTTGGAAGTCACTAAGTGCTCTCATTATGAAACACTTGGTGACTGACGTCTGTGTAATTTTCCCTCTATTTTAAGCAAAAGCTACTTTCTCACGCATCTCAATGTTTATGACATCGCATCTCCCGAAATACATGCCGTACAATGATGTAATTTTGCAGGTAAATTCAGGGGTGTATTTGGATAATGTATGCAAACTGCGCTGCAAATAGAATGAGTAGAAAAGAGTAATAAATTAAAATGCCATGCCTGATGCTGAAGTTTGACTGCGTGAACCTCGAAGCGATAAACCTTTTCCATTAACCATTTGGGGGGAGGGGGGGGGGGGGTGACAGCAAGAAAAAGTTTGGTAAGTGTTTGAAATTACGTGTAAAGTTTGCTCGAAGTCACAAAGTGCTCTCATTTTTAAATACTGGATGAGTCGAGTCCGGGTATCTGCGCGTCCTCACCTACGCTGCCTCAAGACAAACCCACAGTTTCTACCTTTAATACTTGTCTTAATGTATTAAATTTTTAACATAAGAAGATACCTCTTAAATCGGTCAAGAATATTTCGAGATATTTGTTAACAACTTTTCTCCTTTATGTGTGTTTAAATTTATGTAACACATATATGAAAAAAATGTAGATTATTCCTCCAGAACGATTATTAGGGTATAGTGCAGAAATTTGAAGAAAATAGATTAGAAATTTTCGATATTTTTGCTGAAAACGGTAAACAACGACTTGTCGTTATATAGTAGTATAGATGTCCATAAAATATTTGTATTGGAAAACGAGTTCACTTTAGCGGAAGCTCAGAAAGGAAGATTACACTGATGTCCTGTCCACGGAGAGGTCATTAGAGAAACAACACGAGCTAAAGTTGTGGGGAGAAACTGGCGCATCCTTTTCAAAAGGGACAATCCTGGTTTCTGCCTTAAGACATTTAGGAAAGTCACAGAAAACCGAAATCTAGATGACCGGACGGAAATGGAACCCCTGTCCAGCGAAATGCGGGTTGAGCGCTTTACCAATGCACCAGCTCGCGCTCGGTGTGTGGTAAAATCGTATTGGCGTTCAGAGACTGTATTCCGCGAAGACACGGCACCCGTGGTAATTACCTATTCACACCATCTGCATAACGGAATGATCTTATCTGCACAACGGAACGACCTTTTATTTGGTGACAACAAAGATCCGTGGTCTGGATCAGTAAACGATAATGAAACTTTCCTGGCAGATTAAATCTGTGTGCCCCACCCAGACTCGAACTCGGGACCTTTGCCTTTCGCGGGCAAGTGCTCTACCATCTGAGCTACCGAAGCACGACTCACGCCCGGTACTCACAGCATTACTTCTGCCAGTTTCTCGTCTCCTACCTTCCAAACTTTACAGAAGCTCTCCTGCGAACCTTGCAGAACTAGCACTCCTGAAAGAAAGGATACTGCGGAGACATGGCTTAGCCACAGCCTGGAGGATGTTTCCAGAATCAAATGTCCGCGACAGGCAAAGGTCCCGAGTTCGAGTCTCGGTCGGGCACACAGTTTTAATCCACGAGGAAAGTTTCATATCAGCGCACACTTCGCTGCAGAGTGAAAATCTCATTCTGGAGCAATCGATAATGTTGTGCCGTGCGATCACACAGCGAGGTCGCCGCATGTAAGAGGCAGCCACCGCCTCCTCTAGCACCGCGTACTAACGCTCCAGTGGCAGCAGCGCGGCATACTTCAAAGTGCCGGTAGTGGGGGCGCTACAAGAGATGCAGCAGTCATACCCCTGGAGTCGACGGCGCTAATCAGGATGCAGCCCCGCGTGATTAAGTAGCGTCGTTGCGGCCCGGAAGGGGAGTCGTCTGGTGGGCCTCCTGGAATACGGAGCAGGTCTCCTCCCAGTCGCGACGCTGTTACTGTGATAGTGTTTACGGGAGATGAACTTTGGCTACGGATCTGGACACGAATGATTACGCTGAGTTATGTTGCACCTTGCTTTCAGAATAAATCTTCTGAGTTGTAATTAATTCCGACTTTCCATTTGGTAGTTTGTGCCTGGGACACAACAGATAATACCGGGTGATCAGAAAGTCAGTGTAAATTTGAAAACTGAATAAACCACGGAATAATGTAGATAGAGAGGTACAAATTGACACACATGCTTGGAATGACATGGGGTTTTATTAGAACCAAAAAATTACAAACGTTCAAAAAATGTCCGACAGATGGCGCTTCGTCTGATCAGAATAGCAATAATTAGCATAACAAAGTAAGACAAAGGAAAGATGATGTTCTTTACACGAAATGCTCAATATGTCCACCATCATTCCTCAACAAAAGCTGTAGTCGAGGAATAATGTTGTGAACAGCACTGTAAAGCATGTCCGGAGTTATGGTGAGGCTTTGGCGTCCGACGTTGTCTTTCAGCATCCCTAGAGATGTCAGTCGATCACGATACACTTGCGACTTCAGGTAATCCCAAAGCCAATAATTCCACGAACTGAGGTCTTGGGGACCTGGGAGACCAAGCATGACGAAAGTGGCGGCTGAGCACACTATCATCACCAAACGACCCGCGCAAAATATCTTTGACGCGTCTAGCAATAATTTTTTTTTAAATAAAACCCCATGTCATTCCAAGCATGTGTGTCAATTTTTACCTCTCTATCTACATTATTCCGTGGTTTATTAAGTTTTCAAATTTATACTGACTTTTTGATCATCCGGTATGTAAAATAAAAATTAAATAAGACAAAACTTTTCCTTTTTACCAGTGACAGCTAGAAACGAAACTTACTCCTAGACAACAAATTTTAACTTTTTTGTTCTTTTTTACAAAGGCTAAAATAGTTCATTTATATGGGTCTGAGTACAGTAAAAAATCTAGATTAGCTCAGGTTTGGAAGTTATTCAAACTTTTATGTTCTTCACATGTTGTAATGGGCCGTAGCCTAACAAGCGCAGCGCTGCCAAACTCACATTTACTTACTAAACACTTGACAGTGGTTTCGGGCTTTATTAGATGCACTAATCGCAAATATGGAGTTCCTGTTTTTAGAATGGCTCTAGTTTTCTAGATACAGGATGTCGAATTTTAGTATTTTTACTGACATACTGATACATGTATTTTTTATATTCTATTCAAAGTTTTTAACAATTACATGAATATCTAAATGGATTTGTACAATTTAAGGGGTGTTGTTGTTGTGGTCTTCAGTCCTGAGACTGGTTTGATGCAGCTCTCTATGCTACTCTATCCTGTGCAAGTTTCTTCATCTCCCAGTACTTACTACAACCTACACCTTTCTGAATCTGCTTAGTGTATTCATCTCTTGGTCTCCCTCTACGATTTTTACCCTCCACGCTGCCCTCCAATGCTAAATTTGTGATTCCTTGATGCCTCAGAACACGTTCTACCAACCAGTCCCTTCGTTTTGTCAAGTTGTGCCACAAAGTCCTCTTCTCCCCTATTCTATTCAATACCTCCTCATTGGTTATGTCATCTACCAATCTAATCTTAAGCATTCTTCTGTAGCACCACATTTCGAAAGCTTCTATTCTCTTCTTGTCCAAACTATTTATCGTCCATGTTTCACTTCCATACATGGCTACACTCCATACAAATACTTTCAGAAATGACTTCCTGATACTTAAATCTATACTCGATGTTAACAAATTTCTCTTCTTCAGAAACACTTTCCTTGACATTGCCAGTCTACATTTTATATCCTCTCTACTTCGACCATCGTCAGTTATTTTACTCCCCAAATAGCAAAACTCCTTTACTACTTTAAGTGTCTCATTTCCTAATCTAATTCCCTCAGCATCACCCGATTTAATTTGACTACATTCCATTATCCTCGTTTTGCTTTTGTTGATGTTCATCTTATATCCTCTTTTCAAGGCACTGTCCATTCCGTTCAACTGCTCTTCCACGTCCTTTGCTGTCTCTGACAGAATTACAATGTCATCGGCGAACCTCAAAGTTTTTATTTCTTCTCCATGAATTTTAATACCTACTCCGAATCTTTCTTTTGTTTCCTTTACTGCTTGCTCAATATACGGGTTGAATAACATCGGGGAGAGGCTACAACCCTGTCTCACTCCCTTCCCAACCACTGCTTCCCTTTCATGCCCCTCTACTCTTATAACTGCCATCTGGTTTCTGTACAAATTGTAAATAGCCTTTCGCTCCTTGTATTTTACCCCTGACACCTTAAGAATTTGAAAGAGAGTATTCCAGTCAACATTGTCAAAATCTTTCTCTAAGTCTACAAATGCTAGAAACGTAGGTTTGCATTTTCTTAATCTTTCTTCTAAGATAAGTCGTAAGGTTAGTATTGCCTCACGTGTTCCAACATTACTACGGAAGCCAAACTGATCTTCCCCGAGGTCCGCATCTACCAGTTTTTCCATTCGTTTGTAAAGAATTCGCGTTAGTATTTTGCAGCTGTCACTTATTAGACTGATAGTTCGGTAATTTTCACATCTGTCAACACCTGCTTTCTTTGGGATTGGAATTATTACATTCTTCTTGAAGTCTGAGGGTATTTCGCCTGTCTCATACATCTTGCTCACCAGATGGTAGAGTTTTGTCATGACTGGCTCTCCCAAGGCTGTCAGTAGTTCTAAAGGAATGTTGTCCACTCCCGGGGCCTTGTTTCGACTCAGGTCTTTCAGTGCTCTGTCAAACTCTTCACGCAGTATCTTATCTCCCATTTCGTCTTCATCTACATCCTCTTCCATTTCCATAATATTGTCCTCAAGTACATCGCCCTAGTGTAAACCGTCTATATACTCCTTCCACCTTTCTGCCTTCCCTTCTTTGCTTAGAACTGGGTTTCCATCTGAGCTCTTGATATTCATACAAGTGGTTCTCTTCTCTCCAAAGGTCTCTTTAATTTTCCTGTAAGCAGTATCTATCTTACCCCTCGTGAGATAAGCCTCTACATCCTTACATTTGTCTTCTAGAAATCCATGCTTAACCATTTTGCACTTCCTGTCGACCTCATTTTTGAGACGTTTGTATTCCTTTTTGCCTGCTTCATTTACTGCATTTTTATATTTTCTCCTTTCATCAATTAAATTCAATATTTCTTCTGTTTATCGTCTGCTGCCTTCACTACTTCATCCCTCAAAGCTACCCATTCTTCTTCTACTGCATTCCTTTCCCCCATTCCTGTCAATTGTTCCCTTATGCTCTCCCTTAAACTCTCTACAACCTCTGGTTTAGTCAGTTTATCCAGGTCCCATCTCCTTAAATTAGCACCTTTTTGTAGTTTCTTCAGATTCAATCTACAGTTCATAACCAATAGATTGTGGTCAGAGTCAACATCTGCCCCTGGAAATCTCTTACAATTTAAGACCTGGTTCCTAAATCTCTGTCTTACCATTATATAATCTATCTGATACCTTTTAGTATCTCCAGGATTCTTCCATGTATACAACCTTCTTTTATGATTCTTGAACCAAGTGTTAGCTATGATTAAGTTATGCTCTGTGCAAAATTCTACCAGACGGCTTCCTCTTTCATTTCTTCCCCCCAATTCCATATTCACCTACTATGTTTCCTTCTCTCCCTTTTCCTACTGACGAATTCCAGTCACTCATGACTATTAAATTTTCGTCTCCCTTCACTACCTGAATAATTTCTTTTATCTCATCATACATTTCATCTATTTCTTCATCATCGCCAGAGCTAGTTGGCATATAAACTTGTACTACTGTAGCAGGCGTGGGCTTCGTGTCTATCTTGGCCACAATAATGCGTTCACTATGCTGTTTGTAGTAGCTTACACGCACTTCTATTTTTTTATTCATTATTAAACCTACTCCTGCATTACCCCTATTTGATTTTGTGTTTATAACCCTGTAGTCACCTGACCAGAAGTCTTGTTCCTCCTGCCACCGAACTTCACTGATTCCCAAGATATCTAACTTTAACCTATCCATTTCCCTTTTTAAATTTTCTAACCTACCTGCCCGATTAAGTGATCTGACATTCCACGCTCCGATCCGTAGAATGCCAGTTTTCTTTCTCCTGATAACCACATCCTCTTGAGTAGTCCCCTCCCGGAGATCCGAATGGGGGACTATTTTACCTCCGGAATAATTTACCCAAGAGGATGCCATCATCATTTAATCATACAGTAAAGCTGCATGCCCTCGGAAAAAATTACGGCTGTAGTTTCCCCCTGCTTTCAGCCGTTCGCAGTACCAAAAGAGCAAGGCCGTTTTGGTTAGTGTTACTACTGAAAAGGCTGCTGCCCCTCTTCAGGAACCACACGTTTGTCTGGCCTCTCAACAGATACCCCTCCGTTGTGGTTGTACCTACTGTACGGCCATCTGTATCGCTGAGGCACGCAAGCCTCCCCACCAACGGCAAGGTCCATGGTTCAGGGGGGGGGGGGGGATTTAAGGGGTACTGAATGTATATATCACATCATTTTTGTCAAATAAGCTCTGGTTTTGTAGATATTTGGTAGTCTATGTCACTGAAACACACAAGCAATGAAAAATCATAAACTTTAACATATTCACAAACCATATGGAAAAATAAATCAAAGTGGTTTAGACTAAGTACACGAAAAGCTACAGTCAATTTATTCCAATAAAGATGCTCTATTAACAGCAACCTTGCCTACAACACGCTCTTTCTGTTCACTTGCCGCTTATGGGGAAGATGTGAGACTTTCTGCAAAATCCAGGAAAAATCTGCCAACACTGAAGCGCTGAATCTTCCTTGGTACCGATGTTCCACTATAGAGATTTGTTAGTGAAGACTCTCACCAAGTTCCTCACTAAACGATTCGCAATAGTCAGGAAAAACGTCGATATGCGGGTGAATGAAGTGTATTCTGAGTGGTAAGTTGCATTTCAGTTTTCATAAGCACATATAAGGTCATTCGCAAGTTCAACGAAATTTTCAGCCTTCCTATTGCCCAAGATCAAAGACGTAGCTTTCCGAAGGCGTTGACACGCGTCTAGCTCATCGGGACTTAGAATGTGCACGAAATGCTGGGCTCCAATGACCTTACGTATTTGTGGATCAATGAATACTCCATTGTTCATCTTCTCAGCACTCCGTTCACGCAATTTTCCACGCAAGTATTGAAACGCTCGTTCGTCACTCTTATTCAAGACAATATCAAAGACTTTCTCAACCCCAGTTTCACACTTAGTGGTGGCAACAGGACTTCACTGGCTCCCTTGAGATATTTTTCTAGTCAGGCAATAAAACATTCGTCGTGACCAGTCCAACCGCTTGTGATGTGAATCTTTAGCACGACTGTCCCACTCACAAATATAGCAACAGTACTTAGTGTACATATCTTGTAGGACCATAAGTATAGCGATGAATTTTAAATCAGCACATGTGAGCCACTAATACTTGTCATAGCCGATGCTGTGTAAAATATCTCTCATCCTTATGTAACTCTCCTTTGTTACGGCTGCATGTGCGACTGGGATGGAAGGAAGTACGTTGCCATTATGTAATAGCACGGCTTTCAAAGTAGTTGCCGAGCCACCTATGAAAAGTCCCCACTCGTCCTTTTTGCATAAGATATGGAGTTCTTGCATCAAACGTTCAGCATCCTTATACACTATGTGATCAAAAGTATCCGGACACCGCAAAAACATAAGTTTTTCATATCAGGTGGATTATGCTGCCACCTAGTGCCAGGTACTTCACATCAGCGACCTCAGTACACAATGTGGCATCCGATGGCAGCGTGTGGGTATGGTTCAAAGCACTGTGGGACTTAATATCTATGGTCATCAGTCCCCTAAAACTTAGAACTACTTAAACCTAACTAACATCACACAACACCCAGTCATCACGAGGCAGAGAAAATCCCTGACCCCGACGGGAATCGAACCCGGGAACCCGGGCGTGGGAAGCGAGAACGCTACCGCACGACCACGAGCTGCGGACCGTGTGGGTATGGCGAACGCCCGGTGAACGTCACCTGCCAGCGTGTGTAGTGCCAACAGTAAAATTCGGAGGCGGTGGAGTTATGGTGTGGTCTTGTTTTTCGTGGAGGGAGCTTGCATCCCTTGTTGTTTTGTGCGGCACTATCACAACACAGACCTACAGTGATGTTTTAAGCACCTTCTTGCTTCCCACTGTTGAAGAGAAATTCTGGGATGGCGATTGCATCTTTCAACACGATCGAGTACCTGTTCATAACGCACAGCCTGTGGCGGAGTGGTTACACGATAATAACATCCCTGTCATGGACTGCCCTGCACAGAGTCTTGACTTGAAAACTACAGAAGACCTTTGGGATGTTTTGGAAGCCGACTTCGTGCCAGGCCCCACCGACTGACATCGATACCTCTCCTCAGTGCAGCACTCCGTGAAGAATGGGCTGCCATTCCCCAAGAAACCTTCCAGCATATGGTTGAACGTATGCCTGCTAGAGTTGAAGCTGTCATCAAGGCTAAGGATGGGCCAACACCATATTGAATTCCAGCATTACCAATGGAGCGCGCCCCGAACTTGTAAGTCATTTTCATTCAGGTGTCCGGATACTTTTGATCACACAGTGTATGGTGCGTTTCACTAGATGACGTTGGTGTAAGGATGGGATCAGTAGATGACGAAGGATGGCATATATCCGACTGTCCTTCATCTCCACTGTCACTAGAAACGTCCATTGTTGTGGCTACTGGAGGATCTGCAACTGGAAGACCCACTCTATGGGGAATTGTTCGCATCACACTTGTTCTATTAGAATACTGTATAGTGCTCTTCTTTTTCTTGTTAAATATTTTATTGAGCGGAGGCATCATGCAGAATTAACGATCTGTTGCATGATTGATTGGTTTGCGTCAAATGGCTAGCACTCCAAAACGTTTGCGAACTTTTTTCCTTTCATCCATGAATACAGAGTTGATGATCATGTACAACAAACATGAGGAGCCCATGCTTCTGATTGGTCCCCTGCACAGCACCCGAAATAGAGGAAATCAGCTTTATTCACTGCCTGTGACAAGGTTCGCTTCTTTTGTTTAAAAATTTTGTCTTTACACATTAAACAAAAATTCTCGGGGTTATTAACACTTCTGTGGGGCATAACGGCAGTTTTAATTCCACACAGTAGCTCAGAGACTCATTAAAAGTCACAGCAGACAATGGAGCACGGCCATCAGTCTCAGACTGTGTTAACCAGAACCAAACACTGATGTAACATCAAGCGGAGCACGTGTTCACAGATCAATAAATCTTAAGATGTGGTACAGGTCGTCGCCTCACATTACGATGTGCGTATCTTGTAACTGCGAGAAACACAGCATTAGCGTGTGATTTCAGTAGCATTCCCGATATACGAGGGTTGGAAATTAAATAGTGGCAACTATTTAGTCACAACCGATACAAAAGAGTTACATGTTTGGACCTGTTACTGTCCATCAATGTAGTCACCAGCGTTGTGTAGAAACCGTTGCCAACGATGTGGAAGGCGTAGTATACCGTTAGCAGAGCCTGTTCTATTGATGGTGCGAATGGTGCTGTCTACTGCCTATCGAATCTCTGGAACAGTTCTGAAGCGAATGCCACGAAGTGGTTCCTTCATCTTCGGAATCAAATCAAAGTCACAAGGACTTAAGTGCGGGGAGTATGATGGATGATACAGTACTTCCTAGTCCCATCGACTGAAGAGAGCAATCACAGCTTGCACTGTATGCGCCCGCGCATTATCGTGCAAAATGATGAGTGGATTGCAAGAAAGTGTCGCCGCTTCTTTAGCAAGGCTGGTCGCAGGTCCAAAAACGAACAGTAATACTGTACACTAACGGTCTTCCGTGGAGGAACGTAATGCGTCGCCAGTATGGGAGGGCACCAGCAGCAAAAACAAGAATAACGAGATTCAAAAACTATAGAGAGACAGGCAGTATCAAAGCCCTTCCTCGAAGTGGACTCTTCCCCTGTGTCTCAAGCTCGTGTTGACAGGGTGCAAGCTGCATTTCAGCGCAGCCCCCAGAACTTAATTCATCGTTCATGACGCGAATTGCAGGAAGCAAGATTAGCTGTCCTTAAAGTGTTCCGTAAGTGATTACGCCTCTTTGTGTACAAAGTGCAAACGGTCCAAACATTGTAACCAAACCACCGTCCTCTGCGATATGTAATGGCGTGTTCGACGCCGGCCTCCATGAGCGCTGACAATGACTACCTGAAAAAGTGCATGTTTTCAGATGAAGCAACATTCCACATTTCTGGACATGTTAGTCGCCACAACATCTGGATATGAGGCTCTGAAAACCCACCGAACACACGTGAACACATCCGTTACAGACGGAAGCTTAATGATTAGTGTGGCCTAATACACGAAGGGTGATTGGCACATTCTTCTTAATGGAGAAAACCATATCTGGAAAGGTTTACCTGGAAATGCATTAACAATTCCTTATACCATAGATCGCAGAGCTTCAGCCGTCTATCATCTTCCAGCATTGTCGTGCATCCCTTCATTGGAGTTTGAACGTACAGGGTGTGCTGTATGACACATTTCCTGAGAAGCAGATGGATTGTGATGGTTCCATATCATCTTTTCTGGGCTTGCGACAAGGACTGTATATACACAACACCAGTGAATGACCCCTTCGTTACACGAATCGGTGAAACAATAAGAACTGTGGATGGTGCAATGATGAACCTTATAAGAGCTTAAATCGAATATTGCCTCGATGCTCTACATCTACATCACACTCCTCAAGCCACCTTGTGGGTTGTGGCGGAAGGCACTTCTCTTACAACTGGTTGATGCCCCCTTCCTTGTTTCACTTGCGAATGGCGAGTGGGGAGAAGGATTGTCGGTGAGCCTCTCTATTAGCTTTAATTTCTAGAATTTTGTCATAGTGATCATTTAGTGAGATCTACGAGGTAGGAAGTAATATTTTGTCGGACTCTTCCCGGTAAGCGCTCTCTCGAAAGATCAATAGCAAAACTCATCATGATGCAAGACTTCTATCTTTTAACGTCTGCCACTGGACTTTGTTGAACATCTCTGTAATGCTCTCGCACTGACTAAAGGAAGCCGTGACGAAACGTGCCGCTCTTCTTATGATCTTCAGTATCTCTTCTACCAGATATACCTGGTAAGGTTTCCAGATCTATGAGCGACACACTGAATTGGACACCGTACCTAATGGCGAAAGTGTAAGGCCTGCGATTAACTTACTTGTGAAATAAAAGTAAAAGAATAACCAATATAAAATTAAAGGGTTCCGAAATGTACAAATTTGCTCGTTTATGAAGCAAATTTTGCTGGTCGGTAATATTCAATAGGATACTACTCCACCTCGTGCAATGTAATAAGCTTTTATCCTTCTTGATATCCTGTCTAAATGGTGGTCAAGACGCTGGTCAAACCTTCCCACTAGGACTCTTCTACTGTGGAGCTCCTGAGGTCATGGAAAATGTGAGGAGGGTTCCTGCGAAGGCACACTGTGTCAGCTGGTTTCGAGTTAACCGGGTTCATATCAGCAGACTCCTGAGAGCTTTTCATTTCATTTGATTCCAGAGAAACGCAGTGGGTGCGTTATCGTGTAAGAAAGATGAGTTCGTCACCGAACTGTTGACTGTAATGCTGACAATAGATCGGTAAATCCTGTCCCGATATTGCACAGGCCTCAAATTATCAGCGATGGATGTGAGAAATGTCCAACATGCGTACATGACTGACTCGCTTATTTGTTGAATCAGTGGGACTGCATGACGACCATCAGCTGTCAGATAAATCCTGGAGTCGTCGGTAAAGAGAACCCGACGGTATTGATCCAGGTTTACTGTTCTTCGTGATGGACACTTAAAGGCCAAACCGATTGTGTAGAAACGATTTGCATACGGTTCGGGTCGACATAGTCTTCCTTAATTCTGCGGTTTTCTTCTCAGGAAACTACACAACTACGAGGTATATCTTGGACTTTTGTGTCTCACGATGACGTTTGATAGTTCGTATGACGGCGCTGTGGTGTACGGCTTATTTCACATCAACCCGGCAGCCGACAAGCCGGTATTTTTGCCGGGCCGACACGGGACCTACCGCCTTTTCACACGTAGCCGGCAGCCGCAAGACATACCGTGCCGCCCTTTCGTGCCTTGTGCATATTCAGTTGGCCTCGGCAACAAATGGAGCACAACCAGCTATTGGTGTGGTATCTCTTGATTAGACGTTTGAAAAACAGTAGAAGAAGAAGAGTGCATTGGGTCCATCCACTCAGTATGAGAAGAGACGAAGTGGGTGCATTCTTTGTTCTTTTTGAGAAATTAAGGGGAGATGAAAATAAGTTTTTTAATTATTTTCGGATGAGTTTACGAACTTTAGACGATATACATGCACGAATGAAGAGTATCATTCAACGCGTTAATACATCATTCCGAGAATGTATACAGCCTATACATATGTTGGCAATTAGAGTCAGCCGCGCGGGGTAGCCGCACGGTCTGGGGCGCCTTGTCACGGTTCAAGGTGCCTTGTCACGGTCCGTGCTACTCCCCTCGGAGGTTCGAATCCTCCCTCGGGCATGGTATGTGTGTGTTGTCCATAGCGTATGTTAGTTTAAGTTAGATTAAGTAGTGTGTAGGCTTGGGTACCGATGACCTCAGCAGTTTGGTCCCATAAGACCTTACCACAAATTTCCAAATTCCAATAACAGTTATGTGAGTGGGAAAGAAAACAGTAGCTAAAATTCAAGAACAAGTTATTATCCTAAAGGATGTATAGTTTTGCTATGATCTTAAAAAATTAAAACATTGGTTAAATATTTCCACAATCAGTAAAGTAGTCAGATGTGTGTACCAAGCTATTTGGTCTCTGAATGATGAATGTATGCCTCTACCCACCATAGATTACTTTGAAAACATTGCTGGAAAATCTGAGCAAAGAACAAATTTTCATCACTGTGTTGGAGCTGTAGATTGAAAGTACATTCGTATCGTCCATCCATGATCCATGTAACTCATTGTACTACAGTTACAAAGGATTTTCATCTATACTGTTGACGGCTGTGGCTAACTCTGACCATAGATTTATCAATGTAGATATCGGCAGTTATAGTAAAGAGAGTGGCTCTACTATATTTAAAGAATGTTCTTTTTGGAAATCACTGATGGAAATAACTGTTAATTCCTGAAGACATGTGCCTTCAGACTACAGTAAGTCCAAAGGTGCCTTATTTTTTTTATTGGTACTGAACCGTTTGGACTGCATCAACACCTTCTACGACCATACTCTGGGCACCAATTAACAGTTGCTAAAAGAGTGTTCAATTACCGCCTGTCAAGAGCCCAGAGGTAGGTAGAATGTTCATTTGGAATAATGATTAATAAATGGAGGATATTCCACAGGGCTATAAGTTTAAAATCCGATTTAGCTCTTGACACTGTTAAGGCATGTGTTGTTTTGCACAATTTTGTTCTTAAAAACGAAGGCTACAGCTCCGAGGGTACTCTGTCCATAACTGGACTTGAAAGTATAACAAGAAGTGAACGTGCACGTGGGGGAATTTCTGCCAATAATTGACGAAAAATCATGACGGACTATTTTATGACACCTGAAGGATCTGTGACATGGAAATTACCTAAAATTTAATGTGCCACTAATTGAAAAAAAATGTTGTGGATGAAGGATCTGTGAAATGGCAATTATCTAAAATTTAATGTACCACTGATTATAAAAAATGTTGTGGATTTAACATAAAAAATAAAGATATGTACTTACGATAGTTGTCTCTATCCTTGTCACAGATCCGTTGAAAACCTTCGTTCAGTTCTTTGCAGACTTCGATCCATGCATCCCTGGTCTGTATTCTGTCCTTATAACTACTCAAAGTCTTGTCCCATAAAACTGGTCGATCCTGCACTAATATCAGAATTTCGACATCGATTTCCGCTATGGCACACTAAAAATCTTCAGAACAGGCTGAACCACCAGAACGAAGCAAAACGCAACTGATCGGCAGACGACAGTAGATGTGAAGCCCTGTGTTGCTTGCCCCGCTACACGCGCCGGGTGTTCCCCACGACAGCCGGCACGGGGCCGACACAGTGGGGGCCGCCGGCATCCCACGGCATCGGCCCGGCTGTCGGCTGTCGGCCACGTCGTCTGTCGGGTAGTTGTGAAACGTCCCGTAAGCTTTTCACCCCCACAACCGGGCAGCCGGTGCTGGCTGCCGGCTGCCGGGTAGATGTGAAACAAGCCTACGCCGAGTCAGTGATCAACTTCCCAGGCTTACCGTGAAATGAGAGTGGGGCCAGAGCCTAAAGTTGAAAAGAACATTCGAGGTACGTTGACAGGCTGAACGGTGTACACAAGCTGCCTTGTTCCGCTTATAACTGGAGATAGCGTACTTTTTTCAACTATACGTTTACTTTTAATTTTATTACAGACGTAGCTGAACTTAACGATTTATCGTCGCGAAAAAAACATCGAGATAAGAAACGTCGTGAAAAAAATTTTGAGCAGTTTTTGTTAATTAGTTACATATTCCAAAGATCATTTGAACGATTCTTTTGTCCAAATTATGTGGAACGACTCAATGGACACGATAGTATACATGATTAGTGTCAACATTAACGAACACATTTATTTTTTGGCCTCCTGCAACTAAGCTTAAAGGCAAGGTGTGTTTTTTTTTCTTTTTTGCAGCTTACCAGTTTTTAAATATAAATTCGTTCCTGGAATAGGAGTTGTTGTCGAAAAATAATTTCAGGTTAGATATAAATCTTGCTTTACTACCTGTTAGACACTTCATGTTATTGGGAAAATGATCAATTTTTTTGTTGCTGCATATTCAACTCCTCTCTGCGCCAATGATATAGTTAATAATAGACAGTAATTCAGACTTACAAAGAAATTGTTTCCTGCGCAAAAACGAGCAGCAATAATAATGCGTCGTGTGTGTCACCATGTAGGTAACTCTTCAAGCATTTGGGTATTTTAACTTTACCATAATGGTACATATATTTACTACTGAAACTGATCATAAATAATCCATCACAATTTCAGAAGGATAGCGATGTCCACATTTACAACACTAGAGGAAAAATGACATAAAGGTCGTGAAATGCAATGGCATCCCACACCGTGATTCTTGGTTGTTGAGCCGTATGGCGGGAGACAGTCAGGTTGGTATCCCACCACTGTTCAGGGCGTCACTACACACGCCTTCGCTGGTCACTGAAGCTCAGTTCGAGGCACGACTTATCACTGGAGACATTGCTGCTCCAGTCAATGAGATTACAAGCCTGATTTATCCTAAAAGGGTCCGTCGGCTTTCGTTGGTGATATGTGAAAGAATTTTAATTTTGATAATCAACAGCCTCAGTTTCACCGTTATAAAAGAACTGCCATACTAGTATTCGCAATTTTTAACCCTGTATCTAAATACTTGTCGCCTGTATCGGAAACTTAGACAGGTAAGAACTAAAATATCTTCAACATTTTGCTGCCCTGTCAGCAACTGTATACATATTAATTTTGGTAATCAACAGCCTCAGTTTGCAACAGTGCAACTGACGCTGTTGATTACCAAAATTAATATTTATACAGTTGCTGACAGGGCCACAAAATGTTGAAGATATTTAAATATGTGAAAGAGATGAATGTGCTTATGATATATTAAGATTATCGAAGGCTGCAAAATGATGTGACAGGTCATTGTGTAAGGTCGCAGTGTGGAAGGTTATAATCACTTGGGTTCATGGGTGTGACCCTACTGTCGCGTTTTTATTAGGTCACTTTATTGTCTGTCTCTTCGATAAAAAATTTTCAGTTTATTTTAACCTAGCCTTCCAATACACTGGAGACTGTATGAAAGTTCGATATTAATTCTCTTTCTCATCATTGTGTCCGGTAGAAATGGGTGTGGGCATTAAAAAATTTGATAATGCCTGGCATGTAGGCTGCCCTGCATGACCGGCATGTCACGTGGAATGCGTTTCAGGTGTATACACATGGACAGACAGGGCTGATTAGAGAGGAGGAGATGGACAGATAGATGTGGAAGGAGGAGATGAACAGAGAGATAGGGGGAGGAGGAGATGAACAGAGAGAGAAGAGGAAGAGATGATGGGTAGAGAGAGGAGGAAGGAAAGGATGGACAAAGAGAGGCAGAGGATGATATGTGTAATGTATGTGACATACATGTACAAGCATAAAGCCATTGGTGTAAAGCAAGTATTCAAATAAAAATCTTATGAAGAGTCATAGAAAATTAATTTTGATTGCTTCTTAATATTATTTTTAGGAAATAACAATTAAGTAGATTGACATATTGTTAATATAGATTTATTTGTTATGTCATGATTTATAATTTTTGAGGCATAGTCGCCATAGGAACTCAGTAAGATAAATAGTTCTCGCAGCATTGTTATCGTGTGGAGTACACCTTACCACAGCGGCATTTAATTTTGAATAAATTTAGGGAGAAGCTTGCGTCATGAACATTCTACAGTATTTATTTTTCATTTATTAATTTCACAGCCATAAACCAGTGACCAGTTTAAATTCAGCGCTCTTCACCCTTATATTCCGCCAAATACACCAACGCACTGCAACTATAACAAAAATTAAAAAGAAAAAGGAAAAACAACTCTTCGATTAGCATCGAACCAGAAACCTATAGAGGATCAATCTGACGCTCTATATACTGTAATAGCTTACCATTGCTAATGTGCATCCTGTTGTACTGGATGGTTGGTAAACTGAACTGGTCCTCTTATTGACGATGAAATTTCTGCACGAAGGCCCAACGTTGCGAATGGCTCTAACGTGAGATAACTGGCAACTTCTGACATTACCAAACAACCTACTCTATGACCCTATCTCCTATATGAGGAGAGACCTTAATGCACCTAAGCGTAATGCACCCAGGAACATTGTCGAACATGATCGGTTTGGTGGTCCACGTGTTATGATGTGGGGAGGCACAATGTTTTATGGGCTTACAAACCTGCAAATCTTTGAACACAGTAATCTCTCCGGTCAAGGTTACTGCGGCACTGTACTCTTTCCCCCACGTGCGTCTTTTCAGGGGTGCATTCAGACCTGACTTCATTTACATAGACGACAATGCACGACTGCATGGAACAGGTCTGATGGAAGAGCTCTTGGCACGAAAGGTTGTTCGACAAATGTACTGGCCTGCCTGTTCCACTGACTTAAATCGACCGAGCGCATATGGGATGCGTTGGGAAGACGTTTTGCAGCACATCCATGTTTACCAACGACCATCCAGCAGTTTTCAGCTGCAATGGTGAAGTAATGGAAAGCCCTACCACAGGAACTCCTTACAAACTTATGGCCTGCATGGGAGTACGTTGCAGAGCGCGCATTGCCATCAGTGCTTGATCACACACTTTATTAAGGACCAGGTCCCGCCTTTTGTAATGACCAGGAGACCGTCACGAAGCGCGATGACTTTAGTGTAATTACTGTCTTTGAATGAAAGTGTCATTTATATTCATCTAATTGTGTATTTTTTCAGTTATCTTCTGTAGTACAGTGCAGTAGTTCTTTCTGTGTACGGTCCCCAAGTTTCATCGACCTGTGTTACTTGGCTGTGACACGTCATGCGAAATTTGCTTTCGTCGTTACGTTTGGGACACCAGTGTATTTAATCAAGCTGCACACGTGTTATGTTGCTTAAGCCCTCGACGAAGGTTCTTTCTGTTGCAACAGAATAACTATATCTTTTCATTAAAAACATCATAGTTCGAGAGCTAAAAGCTTTAATAATTACGTGAATACGTCATAAAACTCGCCATATTGTCTGCTATCGCCTGGATAAATTTAACCTTTCTTGATATATTTGAGGTAACCTATCTTAGCTACCTCAAACTGTATATCTCGTCAATTTATGTAGGTATCAGTAATTCTGTTTAGCCCGAAGGGAACCATGCACGGAACAGCATTAGCGTGAAAATATAACTGTAACCAGAGAAGAGCTTGACAATGAATTTGTATCCACGCCATTGTGTCCTAAGCCATATCAGCGCCCTGGGGGATGTTTACCATTGCCACAGTAACGCTGCCGCCCAAAAGTCATCCACTACTGTTGTAAAAAGATAAATTTCGCTTGCGTAACTTGGAACTGCCAATAAAACAGTGCATCCAGTCTCCATCCTGCAGTCTTTCCTCCATGGTGGCCCACAAGTTACCCCCAGATTTCGAGAGTTCAGAGCATCCTCAAAAATCTGTCAAGCATTTAGGCTTCTTCTCCAGTCGCCACTGTAGCTATACCTATTGTATCGGACCCCCTGCACCAAATACAGTACCACACTCGTAATCAAATTTGGCAAACTAACGACAAGAAAATTTCCTTTGACGTCAGGAAACTACATCATCCCTGCAGTGGAGAGAATTCCCTTAGCGCCACACGATGAAGTCCTTAAAACCTTGACAGTTAAAGTGAGCTTGGCGCGGCTTTTTTGCTCACCTACCTCGACCAGTTACGTAACAGGGTTTTGTTTTCGTTTCTGTGGCGACGCCCAAGTGTTTCCGGAGTCGTTGCAACTGTGGCTCTCAGGCAGTACTGGCGGCAGCCTGTTGCACCACGTGCACGAACGCTGATTAACTTCGCTGCCAAGTATCAAGGATCTTCTTTCCCTGTACGGAATTCAGCTGCTACCACACATTGTACCCCAGTTCCTTTACATCTATTACAAGGGAACATTCACAATTGTCAATAAACAATCTTGATGAAACTTGGCAGGTTCGTAGATGGGCAAAATAATGCAATATTTTTTTTATTTGTGCCTAATTCCACTTTTAAGGTGTAAACCACACCCTGAAAGGTAATTTGGCATAATGGGTTTGGAGGGAACATCTTCGAAACGATGATATATAAAAAATGTTACTCATATAAAAGTTGATATGTAATTAACTTTATTGAAAAATACATAATGTCATTTCGAAGTTTTGGAAATTACCCCACTACAATTATTTAATTTTGAAAAATGAATCCTTTTGTTATAACATAAATTAAAGAAGCTTTCATGTTTCATACATCCATGTGTAATAAAGCTGGTTTCTGAAATACCATTTTTGCAAAATAAGCTGTACACAATGTGCTGCCATTGTCATAAAAGTACAGTGAAAAATAATGTTAGTACATTGCATCAGAATATCAGGGGATTAAAAACAATGTAGACAAATTCTTGTCTGTGTAGGAGATTTAGAACCTGAGAGTGGAGTAGATGTACTACGCAGCATGTCATTCTCAATGGAGAGAAATCTTCCGAAGTAAGAGTGATTTCAGGTGTGCCGCAGGGGAGTGTCGTAGCACCGTTGCTATTCACAGTATACATAAATGACCTTGTGGATAACATCGGAAGTTCACTGAGGCTTTTTACGGATGATGCTGTAGTATATCGAGAGGTTGTAACAATGGAAAATTGTACTGAAATGCAGGAGGATCTGCAACGAATTGACGCATGCTGCAGGGAATGGCAATTGAATCTCAATGTAGACAAGTGTAATGTGCTGCGAATACATAGAAAGAAAGATCCTTTATCATTTAGCTACAATATAGCAGGTCAGAAACTGGAAGCAGTTAATTCCATAAATTATCTGGGAGTAGGCATTAGGAGTGATTTAAAATGGAATGATCATATAAAATTAATCGTCGGTATCATTGGAAGAATACAAAGGAAATGCAATCCGAAAACAAAGGAAGTAGGTTACAATGCACTTGTTCACCTACTGCTTGAATACTGCTCACCGGTGTGAGATCCGTACCAGACAGGTTTTATAGAAGAGAGAGAGAAGATCCAACGGAGAGCAGCGTCCTTTGTTACAGGATCATTTAGTAATCGAGAAAGCGTTACGGAGATGATAGATAAACTCCAGTGGAAGACTCTGCAAGAGAGACGCTCAGTACCTCGGTACGGGCCATTATTGAAGTTTCGAGAACATACCTTTACCGATGAGTCAAGCACTATATCGCTACCTCGTACGTATATCTCGCGAAGAGACCATGAGGATAAAATCAGAGAGATTAGAGCCCACACAGAGGCATACCGACAATCTTTCTTTCCACGAACAATACGAGACTGGTATAGAGGGGAGAACCGATAGAGGTACTCAAAGTACCCTCCGCCACACACCGTTTGGTGGCTTGCGGAGTACGGATGTAGATGTAGACGTCTGAACATCATATAGCCACAGATATGGGAAAGGTAAATGTAGATTGATATAAGCTTTCTGCACAAGTGAGTAGAGACACTATGGATAGAGGAGAAATTGCCATTTATGTTAAAATGTATGATAATGTGAAAAATTTAGAAACTAAAAAAAGATTTGTGACGAGCATGTGCCTGTGAGCTTGAACTAAATAATGGTGCTTTTATAATTGTAGCTGTGTATAGATTCCTATTAGGAGATTTTCAGCTATTTCGTGAGAATTTGGATTCTTTGTAATGCTATCTGGGAAAACAGGAGGAAAATTATTGTTCATGGGGGTTTCAATGTAGGTTTTCTGAAAGAGACTGATAGAAAGAATGACCTATAAGTATCACTTGGTTCTTTCAGTTAACATCATTTATTGATTTCCCTAATTCTGTAGTCCAGGAAAGCAGCACACTGATAGATAACGTTTTTATAGGCCAAGATAAATTTAATCAAATAAAAACTTTTCCTGTTAGAATGGTCGTTCTGATCTTGATGCACAGCCTTGTCCTTAGGTTCGATGCTCTATATGGTTCTTTCACATTCACGGGCCCAACAACCTAACAATAATGCAGATTTTTCTCACTCACTGGGAAAGAAACACCTTTCAAATATCTTTTGACCTGGTCAGACGTTTGTTTAATAGATTTACATGTTGTCACAAGGACATTTGGGGCTTCAAAAGAGATTATCGAATACTCGGTCCAAACTCACCATTATTTCTTTTTAAAACTATGAAAAGGTGGGTGTCAGTGTGAAAAAAAAACTGTTTTTATCATCATACCCTAAGACAAGGAACTTGTTCATCCGGTGATCCCAAAACCCTGGAAGGCGCAGGTACATTCATGAGGTGTATATAGTCTTCGACGTTAATAGAACACCTTTGTGAGAAGATTTTCAGATTCAGCTCTGTTAAGTGATTGTGGTGTCAATCTCCACTAGAGAAACAATATAACGAAGCTGCAGTCACTAGTACATAACCAATTCTATTCGCCAAAGCTTACCAATGCACTGGACTATGTCTCATAAAAATCAGAATATTTTGAGGGTCACTCACAAAAATTTGAAACCAGCTGAATTTTGTTTCATATTGTGTTCTCTCTCGAGTATAATATGAGAACAATTTTCGTTCATTTTATGTGCATGGTGTAAGAAAACATGTTATAAGCATTTATTTACAGATTATCATTACAATATTGATTTTGAATCATAATAATAAATTAGTTTTTATTTTCAATTTACAAAACACATGTATGTGAAACTGTAAACTAAAAAACAACAAAAACAATAATGAATGCAAAACATAAAATAAGAATTTAAAGTATAAAACATATATAAGTAAGATAAATAACTAGACTAATAATTAATGTTTAGATATTTTAATTATGTTCAAAATACTCTGACAGCACACTGTTTACACATTATTTTCCAAAAATGGTATTTCCGAAACCTACTTTATTACGCATGAATGTATCTAGCTTTAAAGCATCTTCAACTTCTGTTGTGACAAAAGTCTTCATTTTTCAAAATTAGTCGATAGTGGTGGCGTACTTTGAGAAATTTTAAATTATTACAAAATTCGGTTATGCAGTTTTCAAGAAAGTTAATTACATATCAATTTTTATATGAGAAACATTTTTTTTATATTTCATTGTTTCGAAGATATTCACTCCAAACCTAATATGCCAAATTACTTTTACCGGTGTGTTTCACTTCTTAAAAGTGAAATTTTGTACGACACTTGGGAATGTTCCCTTGTTAGCGAATTTACAAATGTCCACTGACTCTTACGCCCATCTGACCGACTACGGAGTCTGCCACACCGTAAATAAAGGATATAAAAATAATATCTCTCCTTTAACACCCTAACATCCGACACTAATTCATACTGACATAGAAAATATGCATTACAATTTTAGGGAATTGTAAGGAAATCGTAGGTGTAGGACGCGGCAAGGAACCCAGTAAGAGCAGCTGCATTTGGTAGGGAAAAGTAAAATTCCACCCAATAATGTGCAGGTGCGGTTTCAGAACTTATGAAGAGTGCCTGGAAGTGTGAGTCAAAGGCCGATTCACACAAGACGTCACGTCACGTCACGTCACGTCGAAACATCCCACAATGTAATTCAAATGACGGTATTTACAGGAAGCGTGGACAAGACGGGACGACCCGGAATACCGACATCAAGGACGTTTTCACGTTGCTGGGAGATTCGCATCGTCTGCTAACGTCTTATGTTAACCTATTATTGTGTGGCTTACTCGTGTTACAAATTACATATTTTAATATATTTTGAATGTTTATTTCCATTCGAATAAAAGTCTCATCCAACCGGGACTCGAAGCCGGGCTTCAAGCATTTCTCGAGAAGTCGTCTTAACTAGGCGGCTATCTGAGCACACCTGCTGGCACGACGCAAAAACTTTGGTTGCATACTGATGTTTCTTACTATTACTTCTGAACACTGAACATCTTCTCCCACAGGCTGTGTGGGAGTACCATTACTGGTAGTATGGGTCGAATTGTTTGGCTTCATGTTCTACCCACTATCATTTTCAAAACTGTGTGTGTTCCCTGATACATTTATATGATTTCTTGCCTCTCCTAGTATTTCCTAACTTGCATCTCATCATTGCTACCCTGAGCTTTTAAATGATTTTCGCGTTTAAAGTCCTTGCCATAACTTAAAACTTGTAATACTAACTGAATGTAAACTACCCCTTTCATTCACAGTGTGAGCTTCGTTTCATAAAACCTTATCAGTTTACCAAAATCACTCTTCACCATTTTTACTCTTGTATTGTTTAATTTGCTTACCATTTGGTCAGTGCCTTCAACTCCCTTACACACATAAATTCATCAAGCGCTTTTGTTTATGGATTATTTTAGTCTTATTACAATTGATCTTCATGCATGCTTTGAAACTTGCTCCTTTAAGTACCTCCATTCTTTGGTGAAGTTAACCTCACAAGAGTCAAGCAGTCTACATATTTCTCAAAATAGATGTCTGAGGACATTCTCTTAAGACTCTTCAGAATTGCTTTGAAAACAAGAAATCTCCTCCCTTTTCCAACTGTGAGTTTCTCCCCATTCTGATGAAGCCTATTTGTAGAACTGATGTGTATACATCATCCAGTACACTGAGACAAAGGGCTGTTCATATTGTTCTTGTTAAAAGTGAAACAAAACCATTATCAAAATCTATCAGTCGTGGGCAATAATTCTATAAGTTTCCTCTCAAGCCGCAGACTGCTGCTGTTGTAGTTGGAGCTCTGCTGCCAGAGTTCGAGAAAAAGTCAAGTTTATCGTGAGTTGAACATAGAGAGAATGCCAATAACGGTAACCAGAAAATAGAAGTCCACAGCAGGTTTCTATTCAAATGGCAACTAGCCGAGAGCCGAAAGAGCTGATGCAGTGTGGTTAAAGAGCGACTTGTGGCCGCTGGGCACAGTGCCCCATCGCTCACGCCTTAGGTGGCACCTGTCAAACGCAAGCTGTAATACCTTCGAGCCGCTATCGATATCGCCCGTTGGAGGGGATATTGCTTACACACTTTGTTTAAAAGTATCTGGACACCTATTAGTGGACAATTAATATGGGGTGTGTCCACTATTCGCCTTTATGACGGTTGAACTCTGCTCAGGACACCTTCAGTGGGACTGTGCAGGAATGGCAGCCCATTCTTCCTCAGGTGGCGAAAACAGGGAAGACTTAGGGTCTGGAGCGATGCAGACGTTGTAACTTATTCCAGAGGAGTTAGGTTAGTTTCAGATCGGGACACTGGGATGGGTTGATATTGTCTACAAATCATTGCCTCACAGATACTGCATCATGATAGGATTCATTGTCATGCTGATACAAAGTCATCGTCTCCGAACAGTTCCTCTACTGTATGCGGTACTAAATGCTGTAAATTGTGTTTACATACTTCGGCTTTTCTTAGCGTAATAAGGGACCACACCCTAAGTACCAAGAAAACCCCATACCCTAACACTACCTCTTCCGTTGCCACTACACATGACGACAGGCAACGTTCTCCAGGCATTCTCCAAACCCAAATCCTTCCTTCCGATAACCACGGAGTATTGAGTGATTCATCACTCCAAACCACTCTTTTCCAGTAATCCAATGTCCAGTGGAGTCGTTCTTTACATCACCTCAAGCGCCATTCAGCGTTAACTATGGAAATGCGTGGCTTATGAGAAACTGCTCGATCATTGTATCACATCCTGTTTAACTCTCTACTCTCAGTTATTGTGCTAGCTGGACTGCTGGCAGCGCTTCGGAACTGAAGAGCGATTCCTTCCGCTGATTTCATGCAATTTTTTACACTCACCCTCCGAAATGTTCGACGGTCCGTGTCCATTAGTACATGATGTGTGCCTCGTCTTGATTTAACTTTAGTTGTTCCGTCCTGTTTCCACTTCACATTCACATCACCGGCCATCGACTTTGGCGGCTTTAGAACGCTTGAAATGTCCGCAATTGATTTTTCTCCAGGTGACATACAGTGAATAGTCCACATTCGAAGTAACTGAGACATCTTGACCTACCGATTTTGAATTTAGTGCTTCTCTGCTGACAATACAGTACTCCCCGCCTCTCTTCCACTTGTGGGTTAGCCTCTCGTGACATCTAGTGTTCAGTTTCGAATTACATAGGAATGTCATCGTGAAGAGCCACTCTTCAGTCAAGGCGATTCACTTCGAGCGGCCAGTGTTGTCATTCCTCTGCTCATGCTAATCTTTGTGCCCTGTCCCATACGGTGGGCAGAGGAAGGTGTATTGCTGGTGGCATCTACCCGCCATATTGAAGAGCTGGTTTGGTTGTTTGACTCCTCGTTGACCTTTACTGTCTAGCATTGTTTTGGAGAGTGATTTGTTGCACTGTCGACTGTCTATCAGGTGGTGGAATCCACAATGTTCGATGACGATCCCTTACATCACTACGTTGTTTCCTATGGCGCTTTAATGGCTTCAGCGGTTATCCTCGAATTGAAGAACTCACACCTAGCAGGAGCTCTACATACATACAGCTACAACGGCTCTTCAGAGTACTAATGGAGATCTGATGCATAATGGCGCATGAATTCTCATACCGTGACGCGTTGAACCAGGCCTCCTCTGAAGAAATGAAAACTGAACGTCCCAAATTAATGACTCCTCTTCACTTAGAAATATGACACTGATACCAGTTATGCATCGAAATTACCGTTTCCAACATTTTCTGTGATGAGCAGGTCTTCTGTTCATTAAGAAGAGTCAGTTCCACGTCAGTGTAACAAATACTTTTCAGGCCGGTTTTATGTTACCCACCCTGTAGAATGAGCAGATAACATACCGATATCACGAGGTATACGTAATTTACAACCTGCTGATAACAGCAATCTCTGGCGATACCACACAGTGCATTCTGGAGTGTAATAGATCTAACGTAAATTTAGTGGTTGATCCTTAGTGAGTAACAATGAGTTTCTACTATACCGTGGTATTTTCATATCGTGTGTCCGATAAATAATTGATATAAGATGTTCAAACTAAGCTAGGAGGAATAGGGGACATAAAATTTTGTTGCGATGACAATATTAATAACCGTCAGGCAGAAACGGAACTAGGTACCGCAGTGGTTAAAGCACTGGACTTGCATTCGAGGCCGGCCGTGTTGGCCGAGCGGTTCTAGGCGCTACAGTCTGGAACCGCGCGACCGCTACGGTCGCAGGTTAGAATCCTGCCTCGGGCATGGATGTGTGTGATGTCCTTAGGTTAGTTAGGTTTAAGTAGTTCTAAGTTCTAGGGGACTGATGACCTCAGAATTTAAGTCCCATAGTGCTCAGAGCCATTTGAACCATTTTTGCATTCGAGACAAACCAATTTTGTATCCCCATTAGATCATCCTGTTCAAAACACCATCACAGATGAATGAGTCCTCATCCAAGAACAATATAAAATGTATTAAGTCCGGCACTATAGCACTGCGGTCGGTAATCAATTGGCAGAAGTGCATGTGGGGCTCAAAATCCGTTAGTCGCAGTGCTTACACACGTTATTTATGATAGGAGTGTAACACCTGGCCGGCCGCTGTGACTGAGCGGTTCTAGGCGCTTCAGTCTGGAACCACGCTACTGCTACGGTCGCAGGTTTGAATCCTGCCTCGGGCATGGATGTGTGTATTGTCTTTAGGTTAGTTAGGTTTAAGTAGTTCTAAGTCTAGGGGACTGATGACCTCAGATGTTAAGTCCCATAGTGCTCAGAGCCACTTGATTTGTAACACCTGTTCCACCAGTACTCTTCACACTGTATCCTTTCAAGTGTTCATTACATGTATAAGTTGATGGATATTTATTACTGGGTAGTCTGCCACATGATCCAACACAGTCTCCCCAAAGTCTCGTGTTCAGCCATGTCTTTGATGAGAATCTTAGCTAGCAATCTGTGGTGTGAATGACCGCGTCTCTCGTAAGTTGGTATCAACGGAGATAAACTTTTCATGTTAGTATGACATCTGTTGGGAAAGCGTTCTCTGTACATTTTTGCTGCTTTACGGTCACTATATTCTGCCACACCATACGTTAAATGCGTCTGTCAACTCTCATGGCGAGTAGCTTTCCGTGTTTGACTACGGGTTATGCACTGTACACAGTAACACAATTCACCATGAACGCATCACAAGTTGTCTAACACCATGAACAACTCACACCAGGGATAGTGGTGTGTGTACGACACAGCTTAATGTGCCAGTGTGATGCATGCAGTCGTCACAAGACACACGTGCTTTGAGCTACGTTGTGAAAAGTATTATAGGGGTTCATTCCCAAACTCCTATAGTTATCAGGAGAGAGCTGTGCAGGATGCGGTGGTGAGGACCTAATTATACCCGAGAGCGCCAAGAAAACATAACTGACAATAACATATTTATTATGCAGTAATGCAGGCTTGTCTTCCAAAGTGTCGCGCCGCAGCCGGGCCAGTGAAGCTGCCCCGTCGGCGATGGAAAACCAACTTGTGTTCATCTTACAGTACCTATATCTACATCTACAGCTACATTTACACTCCGCAAGCCACCCAACGGTGTGTGGCGCAGGGCACTTTACGTGCCACTGTCATTACCTTCCTTTCCTGTTCCAGTCGCGTATGGTTCGCGGGAAGAACGACTGTCTGAAAGCCTCCGTGAGCGCTCTAATCTCTCTAATTTTACATTCGTGATCTCCTCGGGAAGTACAAATAGGAGGAAGCAATATATTCGATACCTCATCCAGAAACGCACCCTCTCGAAACCTGGACAGCAAGCTACACCGCGATGCAGAGCGCCTCTCTTGCAGTCTGCCACTTGAGTTTGTTAAACATCTCCGTAACGCTATCACGGTTACCAAATAACCCTGTGACGAAACGCGCCGCTCTTCTTTGGATCTTCTCTATCTCCTCCGTCAACCCGATCTGGTACGGATCGCACACTGATGAGCAATACTCAAGTATAGGTCGAACGAGTGTTTCGTAAGCCACCTCCTTTGTTGATGGACTACATTTTCTAAGGACTCTCCCAATGAATCTCAACCTGGTACCCGCCTTACCAACAATTAATTTTATATGATCGTTCCATTTCAAATCGTTCCGCACGCATACTCCCAGATATTTAACAGAAGTAACTGCTACCAGTGTTTGTTCCATTATCATATAATAATACAATAAAGGATCCCTCTTTCTATGTATTCGCAATACATTACATTTGTCTATGTTAAGGGTCAGTTGCCACTCCCTGCACCAAGTGCCTATCCGTTGCAGATCTTGCTGCATTTCGCTACAATTTTCTAATGCTGCAGCGTCTCTGTATACTACAGCATCATCCGAGAAAAGCCGCATGGAACTTCCAACACTATCTACTAGGTCATATATATATATAGCACAGTGAAGCGTCAAGCCGGCCGTTGTGGCCGAGCGGTTCTAGGCGCTTCAGTCCGGAACCGCGCGACTGCTACGGTCGCAGGTTCGAATCCTGCCTCGGGCATGGGTGTGTGTGATGTCCTTAGGTTAGTTAGGTTTAAGTACTTCTAAGTCTAGGGGACTGATGACCTCAGATGTTAAGTCCCATAGTGCTTAGAGCAATCTGAATCTGAAGCGTCAAGTGGCGGCTGCTGCAGCACGGGCGAATTTCGACCGCGGAATCTGGCGTCCTCCAGGTCTTCGTAACGATCCCCAAAGTGCTCTCAGGAGTCTCGGCCTAGGTCCACCTAAAGTATTCAGTGGCTCGCAGGGGGCGGCTCTTAGCCCCTGTTTAGGGAAAATCGGCCAGCAGTATTGTTGTCTGCCACAGGAATGGGATTAGCTGAGTGGCGCCCATCTACTCAAACGTGGATGGTGGACAGCATCCACGTCACGCAGCGTATGCCTCCATCAATATTGTCCCGGAAGTTGACAGTACAGGTGGCAACAGCAGCATCCTTCCAGCCAGACTCGTGGTTACACAGACGATGGATGACAGCTAGCGGTGCAGAGACTCGAACTCCACAGCCTACCCTCGCACTGGATAGCTGCAACTGGCACAAGGGCTGAGGCTACACACTGAGCAGTCCGCAATCAGCACTCAGCAGTCAGACCTTTCTTAAGAAGGGTGGGGTATTGCTGGTGGTGCTTCCCGTGTAATCTGCGGCTGTAGGGATGGCTGACTTCAGACTTCCGTAACTTGGCCTTTCAGAGGCTCTTTTCTGCTGGCTGGACACCTGAGTACTTGAAGTTGCCTTATACCTAGGCTTTCTTATGAAACTCTGTTTTGTTCCTAGTATGACGGTATCCCTTGGCTTCCATGTTGTCATTATGGATCGCTCGCAGACCTAGGCTCACAGTCGTTCCCCTGTGTAGCGACAGCTTCCATGTTTGCCCCAACACACTCAACATTACTTCTTAGCTGGCAATTTACTAGTCATTGACACAGGCGGTTCAGCTTCCGAGAGTTGCCAAGGTAGAACTTGGACGAATTTATAGTGCCCACTGTGGATACTATCCTCGGGCGTAACAGTATGTCCGTTTGGTAGTCAGGGTTATACGCTGTTTATCACCCACTCCCTGTTCCAGTGTACAACAGTTACGCGCGATCTTTGCAAGAGTGCGGCAGAACTGCACTCGTCATTGCAGTACATGCATTGAGACTGGCGGTCGTCGCTTTGAACAGTTACTATGAGCAACTTTGTTGTCATGTGATGTACGCTGTGTATGTCCATAACAGAATAAATATACATTTCTGACCATTGGTTCCCCATCTCAATGTAATCGGTTGTGAACCCACTAACACCTGTTTCAATTTTACTCAAAAGAGAGGGACTCCTTGTATAAAATTACATTGCACTCTGAAATGCAATGTTGAGTTAGAAGTATATGTACCATGTTATAGTCTCATAACCATGTCATAAGATTAAACAATTTTAAACATGAGAAATATAACCAAAAAAATTAATTATTTTTTAAAAGAATCCATTTAAATGTGTCCCAGGTCTCCCCTACAGCATGAAGCATCTAAAACAGGCCACCCTAAATAAATGTACAACAAGTATGAGGCAGCTAAGATAGGCAACCCAAATATATCCAGAATGAATAAATATATTGAGATGCGGTTTTCACTAAGTTATGGCGAATTTTATTATGTTCGCAAGCACTTTTAATGATTAATAGTCGTCGAATTAAGACACTGATTTTCATTTGTACTGAAACTGTATACCTTTTTCTGTGTCATTTGAAACAAGCTTCTAGAGAACTTCAACGACGTAACATGTACGGGACTTGATCAAATCCCTTAGGAGAAGAGATTCTACCAACGTCTACCCAATTATACCCAATGTAAGCAAACACCGTAACTCAGGTATGGTTTGCCGGCCGCGGTGGTCTAGCGGTTCTAGGCGCGCAGTCCGGAACCGCACGACTGCTACGGTCGCAGGTTCGAATCCTGCCTCGGGCATGCATGTGTGTGATGTCCTTAGGTTAGTTAGGTTTCAGTACTTCTAAGTTCTAGGGGACTGATGACCACAGATGTTAAGTCCCATAGTGCTCAGAGCCATTTGAACCATTTGAACCATCAGGTACGGTTTGTGTGTTTATTATCCTGGATATCATACCAATTGGTCAAAATATTAACCATGGGAATTTCTAAACCCTATAAAGTGAGTCTGGAGAAACAATACTGCACGCTAAACTTTGACAGGAGTTAACAGCAGCACAGGCCCATGTTATAAGACATTTCACGTCCTCGGAAGTCGTCTGTGTTTCCTAATAGACCTCTCATTTTGATTTTCGCCACTGATTGGAAGTGTTAAGTTTTTTGAGTGTGCAGACCATTTTGAGTTTCCTGAACGACAGATCCCAAGCTCTCCATATGTTCTTGTAAGAGGGTCCGTTGTTACATGTGCGGAATGGGAAAGACGTTCGTCATGTTAGTACCACACCAACTGTCTTATGTCCAGTGGGATGTCTTCCACTAAATGCGGCAGCGACGGATCTTAGGAACTCGAGATACTTGAGTATATTTAGATTCCTGTCAACAGAGACCAACGATGCGGGTCTTGAAAAACGTGCACCAAGCATTGATAGGCCAATAGCACTGATTTTATCAACTTCTTTGGGCCATCGTGGATTTACAGCTGACGATTAGTGCATATCGGAAGACTGACTTGCCTATTGTTTGTAAACGATGCTTCTTCCTTCAACAAAATTTTGAATACAAATGTCTCATTACTTAGCGCTTTTCGTAGATAACATTTGGAGAACTGTAGCCAATTCTGGAAGTCAATTCTACGAAGATGTAGATGCAGCGAAATGTGAAGAGGATGAAATGCGATGGAATATAGTGCTCGCAGAACACTCGTTTTGTTGAACTCTCTTGTACTTCCGAGATACCTCTTAAGGTATTTCCATTGTGTGTTAATGCTGCTAAAATTTCATTAGTTGCTCTTCGTTTTCCTAGGCATATTTTATTCTCCACACTTCCATTATCTAGAAATTTTTTTATAATGTTTGGAGAGACAAATCGTGAGTGCTTTGCACGATGTGAATACTCTTCAGCATAAAGCCGCTCCACTGCTCTAATAGTTTGGCGACATTCACCATAAACGATATTAAGTTTTTCGGCTGCCGTATACATTGTTAACGTCTCAATAGCTTTACGAGCAAGTTGTCTGGTTGCCACAACAGCAGAACACAGACTAATGGGCCTCAAGAATGCAGGTAAACGTAAGAACCATGCCTGAGTTACGTGTTTGCTTACATTTGACACGATGAACAATTCATAAATACCTGTCATCATTCAGTAACTAATACGACCGGCACTTTGGCAGTACCAATGCGAAACACTAAATCTTTCTACATCTCCTTCTCCATTTCAGCCATGTGACTCCAGAACAACTATCCAGTAAATTGAATACTATCAAAACGGCAATGCATTCAACTTGTGGAGGTGGGTAACTACTGGCACCCACCTTGCAGACACCACTGTGGGATGTCGGTAGCGAGGTGTGGGCGGATTGACGCCTAGCGGTGCCACAGAAACAGTCTGCAGATTCTCAATGCTCTTTGTTACACACATCAAAAAAGTTTTGCATCACCCCGGTTTCCAGAACTCCCGAAGATAGACGTTGACTGTGGATATTGTATCACAGACACAGCCCCTTTGACTGTTCAGAGGTGTCACTAAACCCTCCCAAAGATGTAAATAACCATGCATGAGCAGCGCCTATTAGACGGAGGGGGTCCGACGGCGGATCAGTTCCAGTCATTCCACCAGGAAGAAGGTACACGGATCGTGTTGTCTGTAGTTCAACCACGCTTAGACGGTCAATACCGCGGTTCGATCGTGTCCGCATTGTTACTTTGTGCCAGGAAGGGATCTCAACAAGGGAAGTGTCCAGGCGTCTCGGAATGAACCAAAGCGATGTTGTTCGGACATGGAAGAGATAAAGAGAGACAGGAACTGTCGATGGCATGCCTCGCTCAGGCTGCCCAAGGGCTACTACTGCAGCGGATATCCGCTACCTACGGATTACGGCTCGGAGGAACCCTGACATCAACGACACCATGTTGAATATTGCTTTTCGTGAAGACACAGGACGTCGTGTTACGACTCAAACTGTGCGCAATAGGCTGCATGATCCGCAACTTAACTTCCGACGCCCATGGCGAGGTACATCTTTGCAACTACGGCACCATGCAGCGCGGTGCAGATGGGCCCTACAACACGCCGAATGGACCGCTCAGTTTCTCTTCACCAGTGAGTGTCGCATATGCCTTCAACCAGACAATCTTCGGAGACGTGTTTGGAGGCAACGCGGTCAGGCTGAACGCCTTAGACACACTGTCCAGTGAGTGCAGCAAGGTGGAAGTTCCTTACCGTTTTGTGGTGGCATTATGTGGGGCCGACGTACTCCGCTGAATGCCATTCTCCGACCGATAGTGCAACCATATCGGTAGTACATTGGAAAGGCATTCGTCTTCATGGACGACAATTCGCGCCCCCATCGTGCACATCTTGTGAATGACTTCCTTCAGGATAACAACATCGCTCGACTAGAGTGGCCAGCATCTTCTCCAGATATGAACCCTATCGAAGATGCCTGGGATAGACTGAAAAAGGACTATTTATGGATGACATGACCCATCAGCCACTTTGAGGGATCTACGCCTAATCGCCGTTGAGGAGTGGGACAATCTGGACGGACAGTGCCTTGATGAACTTGTGGATAGTATGCCACGACGAATACAGGTATGCATCAATGCAAGAGGACGTGCTACTCGATATTAGAGGTACCGAAGTGTACTGCAATCTGGACCACTACCTTTGAAGGTCTCGCTGTATGGTGGTACAACATGCAATGTGTGGTTTTCATGAGCAATAAAAAGTGCGGAAATGATGTTTATGTTGATCTCTATTCCAATTTTCTGTATAGGTTCCAGGACTCTTGGAACCGAGGTGATGCAAAACTTTTTTTGATGTGTGTATTTCGTCTTGCCGCAGCCCAGTGCTGGATGGCGGCTACTCGATCGAGAAATTCTGCTGCTTTGTGTATTGTTGAAACAGCTTCTGGGCTGTCTGGCCCGGCATAGAGGCCGTCCTAGATCAGTATTTCGTATGGTGGCCAGGCGACACAGCAACCATGGTGGTAGAGCTGTGATGCTGAGAGAAGTGATTATAGTACAAATATAAAGGTTGGTTATAATTAATCTTCACCTATTTAACACGTTAGAACACGGAAAGTAATCACTGTACAAGTACTAAACATGGTAGCAATAATGTCAAGGACACGGGGAAGGGAAATAATGCAGAATCAATTCAACTGAAATACTTTTAATGTGCTGCTACGGTACATCATACCATTACATACCGGTACCTTCACTGTTACTAAAGACGCTCAATATGGCTCCCACCAGTGTCCAGAAGAGTCTAAAAGCGCAGGATTGCATTGTGCACAGCAGAACTAAGCATGCCCGTAGGTATGCTGGCTACCTCTCTTGATATGCTGCGCATCAGATCAGCACATGTGCTTATGTTCCCCTGGTAAATTCTGTCCTTCAGGTAGCCCCACAACCAGAAATCACAGGGATTGAGATCAGGTGATCGTGCCAGCCAAGCATTTGGAAACGATCGGCTGATAATTCGAACGTTTCCAAATGTGTTTCGGAGAAGCAGGTGAACTTCACGAGCGATGTGCGGTGGGACCCCATCTTACATGAAAACTATTGAGTTCAATGCGTCTCTCTCCTGCAGGGCGATTATGACATGCTGGCGAAGCATATCGCAGTAACGCTGGCCCGTCACACTGCACGTCTTTGGTCCTCGAGCGCCAATCTGTAGCCGTGAAACCAAATCATACGGTGACACGTTCACCATACAGAGGGATTTCATGCACCTGACAAATAAGAATTAACTGATGAAATTGTCAATAATGTCTTTCAGAAAATTACTAAGTGGTTCCTTGTAAACGGACTCTCACTGAATTTTGATAAGACACAGTACATACAGTTCCGTACAGTAATTGGTATGATGCCATTAATAAATACAGACCTTAATCAGAAGCATATAGCTAAGGTAGAATATTCAAAATTTTTAGGTGTGTCCATTGACGAGAGATTAAATTGGAAGAAACACACTGATGATCTGCTGAAACGTTTGAGTTCAGCTACTTATGCAATAAGGGTTATTGCAAATTTGGAGCCGGCCGCGGTGGCAGAGCGGTTCTAGGCGCTTCAGTCCGGAACCGCGAGACTGCTGCGGTCGCAGGTTCGAATCCTGCCTCGGGCAGGGATGTGTGTGATGTCCTTAGGTTAGTTAGGTTTAAGTAGTTCTAAGTTATAGGGGACTGATGACCTCAGATGTTAAGTCCCATAGTGCTCAGATCCATTTGAACCATTTTTTTTGCAAATTTTGGTGATAAATATCTTAGTAAATTAGCTTACTACGCCTATTTTCACTCATTGCTTGCATAAGGCATCATACTTTGGGGTAATTCATCACTGAGGAATAAAGTATTTATTGCACAAAAGCGTGTAATCAGAATAATAGCTCCACCCAAGCTCATCCTGTAGATATTTATTTAAGGACCTAGGCATATTCATAGTAGCTTCTCAGTATATATACTCTCTTCTGAGATTTGTTATTAACAACCAAATCCAATTCAAAAGTAATAGCAGTGTGCATAACTACAATACTAGGAGAAAGGATGATCTTCACTATTCAGGATTAAATCTAACTTTGGCACAGAAAGGGGTGAATTATACTGCCACTAAAGTCTTTGGTCACTTACCAAATAGTATCAAAAGTCTGACAGATAACCAACAAGTATTTAAGAAGAAATTAAAAGAATTTCTGAATGACAACTCCTTCTACTCCATAGAGGAATTTTTAGATATAAATTAAGAAAAAGAGAAAAAAAACCATCAGAAAATTATAAAAAATTAAAGAAACAAAAAATAAAAAAGTTGTTATATTAACTTAATTATGTTGTTAAATTAACTTAATTATGTCATGTATTGGAAAATTTGACTCGTTCTACATCATTACGAAATATCGTATTCATGATCGATGGAACTAGTATTAGTCTAATCTAATCTGACTGGAGGTGAAGATCACCACACTCGGCAGTTCTGTGTGTTTACTTCATCCGTCAGAGAAAATGACCTTCGTCTGTCCACAGGATGGTCCAGGACCAGCCCTCGTCAACTTCAATCCTTGCGAGAGAGTGGAGAGCGAAGTCAACACGTCGTTGTGCTCCCTGTGGTGCAAGTTGCTGTACGATATGGATTTTGTACGGACACGATTTGAGAATGGTTCAGAGCACCTTCCATACAGTGGACCACGGGGTGTTCAACTGTCATGACACAGAACGTGCACTGCCTAACTATCGGGAATTACGCGCAGCGTTATATGCCATAACAACAGCGATTTCGTAAACCACCTGTGGTGCGAGATTCGACCTTCTTCACCACGCCCCGCACAGCGGGTGGAGAAAGAGGACCATTCCGTAATGCTTTGAGACGGCGATATTCTCGAAGCGCAGTTGCAGCATTACTGTTGTTTTGATATCAGAGCTTCATCAGTAATACCTCGCTCCTTTTGCCCTAGCTCATGTTGACACGTCAACGAGTGCACTGCGTCTGGTCAGGTGTGTGAGACCATGAATCACGATGACTGATCGCGGCACCTAGTGGCCATAGTTGGAACTGGACGATGGCGCTGTGACACATGGGAATCATATACCCCATACTCTGTTCATTAATGCTACATAGTCTGGTACCCGTAGGGTAATTAGTTTCCGTGTTATATAGTGTTAAATACGGAAAGTTTAATTATAACCATGCGGTATACTCTTTCAGGCTGCGCATGTTTGGCCTGTGCTACGCCTTTTGGAACGTGCATTAAAAATTTCGGCGGCCGCCGGTGTGTAAAAGTTTGTGACACCTTGCTGCTCCAGTACAGTTGCATTAATTGTTTCCACACAGTGCCAGGCTGTCCCGCCTCGCAACAGTGCGACAGCTAAGCCACATTTCACAAAGCGCAGTATCCGCGCTTGCCTGCAGCTGGTGCTGCTGCAATCCCATTTTAACTTCAGGCTTTTATTACCAAATATGGCTGGTGCGCTACAAAGAGGATATTAAGGCTTTACCTGTTATCATTGTGTAGCTACCTTTTCGAGATATCCCTGCCGTTCTTCCTGTCCGACAGTGTAACACTCAATCTCTCAACATATTGACAGCTCTACTCAACCCTAAATACCGGGTGATCAAGAGGTCAGTATAAATTTGAAAACTGAATAAATCACGGAATAATGTGGATAGAGGGGTACAAATTGACACACATGCTTGGAATGACATGTGGTTTTATTAGAACCAAAAAAATACAAACGTTCAAAAAATGTCCGACAGATGGCGCTTCATCTGATCAGAATAGCAATACTTAGCATAACAAAGATAGACCAAGGAAAAATGATGTTCTTTACAGGAAATGCTCAATATGACCACCATCATTCCACAACAATATCTGTAGTCGAGGAATAATGTTGTGAACAGCACTGTAAAGCATGTCCGGAGTTATGGTGAGGCAATGGCGTCGGATGTTGTCTTTCAGCATCCCTAGAGATGTCGGTCAATCACGACACACTTATGACTTCAGGTAATCCCAAAGCCAATAATCGCACGGTCTGGGGTCTGGGGACCTGGGAGGCCAAGCATGACGAAAGTGGCGGCTGAGCACACGATCATCACCAAACGACGCGCGCAAGATATCTTTGACGCGTCTAGCAATCCTTTTTTTGTTCTAATAAAACCCCATGTCATTCCAAGCTTGTGTGTCAATTTTTACCTCTCTATGTACATTATTCCGTAGTTTATTAAGTTTTCAAATTTATACTGACTTCTTGATCACCCGGTATTTCTGTTTCTTTTCTTCTATCTCATTTTCTAACTTTACCCTATGTTTTTTTGCTCTTTGTCGAACTAGTCAACGTCTTTTCCAGATCTGAATCATACTGTGATGAACCTATATATTTTTATTAGTAGACGATTCTACTTTTGGACAGAGGTTATGAGGAAATTATGAATGATAGTGATTTTACTGCAATACTACTTATTCATTACTTTCAACTGAGCAAGGTGGCTCCGTGCTAAGGCATTAGATTCGTTTTTGGGAAGACTCGTGTTCAAATCCTCCTTCAGTCACCCAGACTGTGGCTTTCTTGTTGGTATAAATCGCTTAAATTGAATGCTGGGATGCTTCCTTTGAAATGACACTGCAGTTTCCTTCCCCATGCTTCCATAATTTGAGCTTGTGATCTGTCTCTAGTGATTAAGTCGTCGACGAAATATTAAACCCTATTTTTCCTTCCTATTATTATTTATGATGAAATTAATGCATAAATAAATGAATGTATTCTCCTCACATCGTAATCGGTAGTGTAGATAAATGTCGTTCGGGAGCTATGAGACAAAGTAGATTTAGTGAAGTCATGATCACATGTGACTTCAGTAAACTATATATTGTTTCCATTAAGCAATGAAAATTAGCTGATTGAATGAATTTGACTACTAGTAGAAAATTCAATGCGTCCTTCATACCTTTTCGACAATTTCTAATATTGTCGACGTAAAATCGACGCAGGATTTTTTTAATAAGCTAAAATCCTTCTTGCAGTACAAGGCTACTGAAGCATTTTTTATTGTTTAAACTGATGCGCTGCAGAAAATGTTTTGAAGGCAATACAGACTTTTGTAAGGTGATGGACCTAAAAAGCCTTTCTAATATTTCGCTTCATTATTGTAGTGAAGGAAATTTTAAGCCCATTACACTATATATAAAATTACACTTGAGTGCGGCATAAACATATTTGACAAAAATGGTTAGGAGCACCACCAGAAAGAATTTAAGGAGATTAGTCATAAACGATTGTTAGCAGGACCACGGTTATTCAACTGAGTTTGCAAATTACATTAATTCATAAGGAAAGGAAATAACAATTTTCCCCGCCTTGCCACGGTTCGCGCGGCTCCCACCGTCGGAGGTTCGAGTCCTCCCTCGGGCATGGGTGTGTGTGTTGTCCATAGCATAGATTAGTTAAAGTTAGATAAAGTAGTGTGGAAGTTTAGGGACCGATGACCTAAGCAGTTTGGTCTCATAGGAACTTATCAAAAATTTCCTTTCCAATAATTTTCCCATTTTTAATAACAAAATACTCAGGGTCGTTACCAGGATGTTTAAATTGTGGCTGCTATGAGACAAAGTAACTAGCAGGCAGACTTAGATGAGAGAGAGGTGTCATGCATTTTTATCGCTCGCTGATCAGGCGCGAAGAAAGGAGCGCAGGAGTAGCACGTGATCGGCGGGCGAGGAGAGGCTGTCCTACATTGGTGGCCCGGCGAAAGGTGCTCAACAACAAAGTGTCATGTCTCACCCCTCGGCAGTTCTCCCCTTTCCGGTCTCGACGAAAAGGTCCTTCTTTCCTGTTCTATCATAAATGTCTCCGAAAAAGCAATCTTTGTGGGTCCCCCTGAACTATGTCCCTGGGCGTGGCCATACATTCGGATTGGCTGGCTCACATTCTTCTTTTGCTCAAACATATTACCGTTCACTATCAGCGTTAAACATTTCTGTACCGCCCACAATTACCAAATTCCCACAGTAATAAGGGAGGATTACACACGGACCTTATTGTGGGTAGAATTCCTTCACCGGGCAAGCTCCACGTCGCCAGTTAAGAACAGATATTATGTGTCCAATTCATATGTCACCTCCATCTTCTCCTCTACAATGTCGTTCCACTTCAGTGCGATCCTTCCCACATTTCCTCTCGGCAAGAGAGCACACGCAGACGCTAAAAAGGCTTTTTATAGCAAGCATTCTTTCCCTCAGCCTTTCCCTCACCCGTATACATTTGTATTTCACTGCCGGTGGAGACATGTAATGTCTCGTCCACCCCTTGATCTGATACCGTGTCCCTTCTACTCAACGGCACAGAAAAATAGTCTGGCGAAGATAGCGTGTATGTCCCGGCAGGGGGCGGGAGGAGAGGCAGGGGTCGCGTCTCTCTGCGGACCGTCGGTCGGTTGCCTGCCCGCCTTCCACAGAGTACCTGGGGCCATTGATGCTAGGCAGCTAACGTCAGGTCCATTACATACTCATAGCTCCCGTCTTAAACGAAGAAAATTTTTGACAGCACCAAAATTTGTTGCATTAAAGTCACAGTGATCCACAAATAAAATCCCACATTGACTTATATTCAAATAGTTTCACTCCATGTTTGTCTCAAAGCGATCATCTGCACTTTATACAGCCTTCCTACATAAAAGTCCATCAATTTGGAAACACTGACATTCTGAGAATAAGAACAAAACCTTACATATTCGAGTACTACACTACTGGCCATTAAAATTGCTACACCACGAAGATGACGTGCTACAGACGCGAAATTTAACAGACAGAAAGAAGATTCTTTGATACGCAAATGATTAGCTTTTCATAGCATTCACACAAGGTTGACGCCGGTGGCGACACCTACAACGTGCTGACATGAGGAACGTTTTCAACCGATTTCTTATACACAAACAGCAGTTGACCCGCGTTGCCTGGTGAAACGTTGTTGTGATGCCTCGTGTAAGGAGGAGAAATGCGTACCATCACGTTTCCGACTTTGATAAGGGTCGAATTGTAGCCTATCGCGATTGCGGTTTATCGTATCGCGACATTACTGCTCGCGTTGGTCGAGATTCAATGACTGTTAGCAGAATATCGAATCGGTGGGTTCAGGAGGGCAATACGGAACGCCGTGATGGATCACAACAGCCTCGTATCACTAGCAGTCGAGATGACAGGCATCTTATCCGAATGGCTGTAACGGACCGTGAAGCCACGTCTCGATCCCTGAGGCAACAGATGGGGACGTCTGCAAGAAAACAACCATCTGCACGAACAGTTCGACGACGTTTGCAGCAGTATGGACTATCAGCTCGGAGACCATGGTTGCGGTTACCCTTGACGCTGCATCACAGACAGGAGCGCCTGCGATGGTGTACTCAACGACGAACCTGGTTGAACGAATAGCAAAACGTCATTTTTTAGGATGAATCCAGGTTCTGTTTACAGCATCATGACGGTCGCAACCGTGTTTGGCGACATCGTGGCGAACGCACATTGCAAGCGTGTATTCGTCATCGCCATACTGGCCATCACCCGGCGTGATGGTATGGTATGTAAGTTATTGGTTACACGTCTCGGTCACCTCTTGTTCGCATTAACGGCACTTTGAACAGTGGACGTTACATTTCAGATGTGTAACGACCCGTGGCTCTACCTTTCATTCGATCCCAGAGAAACCGTAAATTTCAAGAGAATAATGCACGGCCGCATGTTGGAGGTCCTGTACGGGCCTTTCTGGATACAGAAAATGTTAGACTGCTGCCCCGGCCAGCACATTCGCCAGATCTCTCACCAATTGAAAACCTTTGGTCAATGGTGGTCGAGCAACTGGCTCGTCACAATACGCCAGTTACTACTCTTGATGAACTGTGGTATCGTGTTGAAGCTGCATAGGCAGCTGTACCTGTACACGCCAACCAAGCTCTGTTTGACTCAATGCCCAGGCGTATCAAGGCCGTTATTACGGCCAGAGGTGTTTGTTCTGGATACTGATTTCTCAGGATCTATGCACCCAAATTGCGTGCCCGTAGGGGCCAGGTCTGGAGAGTAAGGAGGATGAGGCAGCACAGTGATTTCGTTTCTTCTGCAACAGTCACGCACCAACAGGGATGAATGTGCGGGTGAGTTATCGTGATGCAAGAGCCATGCATTGTCTCGCTACTGTTCAGGCCATTTACTTCTCATATTTCCTCGCAGGCGTCTACGAAAATTATCAACTTGGCTTTGACATTTGACCTGACCTGTCGATATATTTTCGCCCTTGGAGAGCCTTTCCCTTCGCATTGTGAAGAGTGAACCTTGGTCTCAACATCATAACTATAGACCCACGTCTCAACACCAATTACGATTATCTTAAGAAACATCTAGTTCTCATTTGCGCGATCCAAAAGCTGTTCACAGATTGCGAGGCGGAAGGTCTTTCTGGTCTTGACTCATGAGCCGTGGGACGAACTTGGCAGCAACACGATGCATTCCAAGATGCTGTGTCAGGATTTCATGACATGATGCAGCTGAAATGTTACATTTTTCTGCAATCTCTCACACATTCAGTCATCGATTTGCACGCACAATTTCTTTGACGTTCCGGACCTGTGAGTCGTCGGTAGACTTCGAAGGGCGTCCTGAATAAGAATCATCTTTTACTTCCGTTCGGCCATTTTTAAACCGCGTGAACCATTCGTAAAACCAAGTACGGCTTAAGCATTCATTGCCGTAGGCTTCCTGCATCATTTCGTGTGTCTCTGTAAAGGTTTTCTTGAATTTCACGCAAAATTTAATGCTGGCGCGTTGCTCTTGTAACTGTGGTATCTCGAAATTCTCAAACTGTGCGACACGTTTTACTCAATACGGCACTGAACACTAACAGACATACAACAATGAATCTTCCGGCAGTTACACATTAAACAAACGCGCATGCAGGGATGCCAACCGCATTTCGCTCCAACACACCATTGGCGCGAAATTACGAATGTTCCAGAATTTTTTGAATGGACCTCGTATACTGCCTGACAAAAAAATGTGTCACCCAGAACGGGAGGTAGAAATGACTGATACTTCACGGGTTGAGCACGTATGTGATTTTATTTCAGTGATTACAAAATAGCGTCAAATTTAGAAAGAACTTGGCTGTATGAGCCCAACTGCCAATGTGACGTTGCATCCCCTCTGGCCTCGATGGACGTACTTATTCGGTTGGGAAGGGTGTCGGAAAGCCGTTGTATCGTCTACTAAGGTAAGCTGACCAACAACCTTTATATCTGGTCTTTGATATCCTGAATATTGGCAATGGGACGAAGTTGACGTTAGAGTTGGTCCCACACATGTTTTATCGGGTACAGATCTGGGTATCTTGCTGGCGACGAGCGTATCTCGAGATCACGAAGACAGTTCATAGAGGCACCTCCCATGTGTGGGCAAGCATTGTCCTGTTGAAAACGTTACCACGTATGAGCGCACACACATACACACACACACACACTATGATGCCAGAAGTAACACCGCTGTGTCTCTCTAAAGCACTGGAAGAAAGTAATCTCTCCCCAGGTCGCCTCCATACTCGCCGATGTTGGTCGTCTGGGAAAGTGCAGAACCGCGATGCATCCATAACTGCCGTTCATCAGCAGTCCGTGCTTCCCTGTCACAGTACCACTGCAAACACAGCCGTTTGTATTTTCATATTAACGGCTGCGTACACATTGGACGGTAATTCCCTAATCCAGCTGCTGTTAAGATCCGACCAATGCTGCGTCATTACAGAGAATTTTGCAGGGAGTCCATTACTTGTTCTCGGAATGGCAGGTGCAAATGTGAACGCGTTACGATGTCCTTGATGCACAGTACTGAGGTCCTCCCTTCATGTGGTCAGACGTGGTCACCCGGAAACACTGCGTCGAGTATGCTTGCCCTCGCGTCCCCTTGTAATCCAACGTTGAACTTCTGTCAGATCCTAATGTTCCACATATCTGAATATTACACGGTTCAATCAGCCGGCCAAATGCAGACCCACAAGGAGGTCTCTTTCGAGCTCTATCAGGTGCTCTGGTACGCTGTCTTAAACGTGTGCGCTCCGTCTCCGTTTCCTGGACGGTGGTTGCTCAGCCTGTGCTCACGCCCCTTATACTGTATACCCTACCAGAACTGATAACAACGTTAACAGCGAAAAGCGTTAAAGCACTGTGTTGGCCGTTCTACTTCTCACAAAGAATTGAAACTCTATCATTTACCCTCTCGCCGATGTTGTGTAAATGTTCAAAAATGTGTGTGAATTCATAAAGGGTCAAACTGCAAGGGCATCGGTTCCTAGACTTACAAGGTACTTAAATTAACTTATGCTAAGAACAACACACACCCATGCCCGAGGGAGTACTCGAACCTCCGGCGGGAGCGTCCGCTTAAGCCTTGGTTCAAATGGCTCTGAGCACTATGCGACTTAACTTCTGAGGTCATCAGTCGCCTAGAACTTAGAACTAATTAAACCTAACCAACCGAAGGATATCACACACATCCATGCCCGAGGCAGGATTCGAACCTGCGACCGTAGCGGTCGCTCGGTTCCTAAGTCTTGGCATGGCGCCTCGAACCGTGAGGCCACTCACCGCGGCGCTGTTTACATGTACGAAGTTACATTGACGTATTGAGATCAGACCATATTTCATGGTTCCTCCCCATTTTGTTTTATTAGGCAGTGTACTATCACGTGTGAGCTCCTGGCTTGTCGGTTTTCCAACTCGAGTGAAAGAATCTTGGGAGTAGTGTAGAAGGAACAAAGACCATACGGAGCGTCCAGTCAATGCTCCAACCTCAGCTTCTAAATCAAGTTCGTCTAAATAGAAAACAACATGGATCGTAGAAATACTTCTGCAGCTACTATTTTAAAATAAACAAACAGTAGAAAGGTTTGAAAGAACCAGAGTTTTCTTAAAGTTTAAAAGGATGCATTAGGCAAAGATTGACTGAAGCAGAGGAATGGAATACAGTAGACGAAGAACGAGTAGCTTTGAGAGATGAAACGTCGAAGATAGCAAACGAGAAAATAAACAAAAAGACAAGCTATCCTTGGATAACACACGAGATATTAAAACTAATTGAAAAAAATAGAAGATATAAAAATGGAAGAAATTAGGCTGGAGAAAGGAAATACAGAAACCTAAACATATAGATAGAGAGAAAGTGCATAATGGCAAAGGAAGAATGGATAGAGTAGAAATGCGTAGGAAGAGAAGAACGCGTGGCAATGCTAAAGGTAATGCTGCCTACAGGAAAGTTAAGCAGATCTTTGGACAAAAGAGAAGCAACTACTGCATGACTATCAAGAGCTGAGACGGAAAGTACGTAAAAAACAAAGAAGTGGAAGCTGAAAGGTGGGATTAATATACAGAAACTATGCAATGGAAGTGAAATTGAAGGCAATGTTATGGAAAGGGGAGAGGAAGTGAACGGAGCCGAGATGGAAAATAAGATACTACGAGAATTATTCTGTAGAGCACTGTAAGACCTACGTCGAAACAGGGTGCCTGGCGTAAACAAAGTTCCTTCAGAGATATTGAGACCTGTTCCACCTGTGTGCAAAACGTATGAAAGAGGCAAAATATTTTCAGACTTCAAGAAAAATATAACTCTAGTTCCAAATAGAGCTTGTGCTGGTAGGTGTGAATATTACAGAGCCATCATTTTATTACATAATTCTTACAAAATGTTGATGCAAGTTTTTTTATAGAAGAATGGAATAAAGCTGGTAGAAGACGACCTCGGGAAGACAAATTTGGGTTCCTGAGAAATGTAGTCACAAGCGAGATAATACTGACTCTACAACTTATCTTAGAAGGTAGACTGAAGAAAGGCAAAGCTACGTTTGTAGTTTTAGAGAAAGCTTTTCTCAGTGTTGACTGGAATACACTTTTTAAAATTATGTAGCGAGCAGGGACAATATACAGGAAGCGCAAAGATATGTACGAATTGTACAGACATTAGATTGGTGACACAAACTTCGAAGGACATGAAATAGAAGCAGTGGTTGAGAAACAAGTGAGATTAGCTAACGCCGTTGTTCTTTAGTCAGTAGAAAACAGCAAAGGAAACCATTCCAATTTTTAAACACAGTCCACTCACCGTCAGCGTTATTGTGGCGCTGTACACCTTCCCAATGAGCGTAGTCGCAGGGGTGTGTTCGGCCTAACTCCATTTTTATGAATAATAAAGCACGAATGCATCGAACAATGCAGGTGGAGGAGATGTTGGAACGAGCGGATATTCGGCAGATGGACAGGCCGGCCTGCCCGTTCCTCGATCATGTATGGGAAAGAAAGTTAGTTTAGTAAGTACGACATCCATGCATAGAACATACTCACAGAATATGTTTTAAGAAGTTTATTCAAAATTAAAAAAAGTTTTGGTGATGCTGGTGTTTTTCGACATATTTATGTATGTTAGGGAATGGCGTTAGAGATCTGTAATTCAACAGTATTTCAATTGCACTAACATTGCCACATAAAAATATTTTTAGTTTTAGGAAGTTATTCCAGAATTTATTAAATATTGTATAACCTATTTAGATTAAATACCATCAGAACAGTTATTTTGATAGGATGTAGGACAGAGTACAGAGATTCGTAGTGATTTGTTGTTTTGGGCAATGTCAATTTACTACTGCAGTCGAAATGAAGTCCTCACACTGTGGTCACAAAAGTCATGGGACACCTCCTAATATCGTGTTGGACCTCCTTTTTCCCAGAGCAGTGCAGCAACTCGACGTGGCATGAACTCAAAAAGTCCCCTGCAGAAATATTGTACCATGCAGCCTCAACAGCCGTGCATAATTGCGAATGTGTTGCCAGTGCAGTTTTAGTGCGTGAACTGACCTCTCGATTACTTCCCATAAATGTTCGATGGGATTCATGTCGGACAATCTGGGTGCCCAAACCATTCGCTCGAAATTTCCAGGATGTTCTTCAAATCAATCGCGAACAATTGTGACCCGGTGACATGACATCGTCGTTCGAGAATATGAAGTCTATAAACGGTTGCAAATGGCCTCCAAGGGCCCGAATATAAACTTTTGCAGTCAATGATCGGTTCAGTTGGACCAGAGGACCAAGTCCATTTCATGTAAATACAGCCCACACTATTATGGAGCCACCACAAGTTAGCACAGTGCCCTGTTTACAATTTGGGTCCATGGCTTCGTGGGGTCTGCGCCACATTTGTACCCTATCATCAGATCTTACCAAGTGAAATCGGGACTCATCTGGCCAGACTAGGGTTTTCCAGTTGTCTGGGGTCCAGCCGATATGGCCCAGGAGTAGCACTGCAGACGATGCCGTGCTGTCAGCAAAGGCACTCGCACCAGTTATCTGCTGTCATAGCCCATTAACGCCAAAATTTGCCGCACTGTCCTAACGAATACGTTCGATGTACGTCCCATATTGATTCCTGCTGTTATTTCACGCAGTGTTACTTGTCTGTTAACACTGACAACTCAACGCAAACGCTGCTACTCTCGGTCGTTAAGTGAAAGCCGTCGACCACTGCGTTCTCCGTGGTGAGAGGCAAGCTTGGAATTTGTGATTCTTGGCACACTTTTAACACTGAGGATCTCGGAATATTGAATTCTCTAACGATTTCCGAGACAGACTGTCCCATGCATCTAGTTCTCACTACCATTCCCCCTCAAAGCCATAATCAAGTCAGAAACCTTTTCACACGAATCACCTGAGTACGAATGACATCTCCGCCAAGGCGTTGCCGTTTTATACATTGCGTACGCGATACTACCGCCATCTATATATGTGCATATCGCTATCCCATGACTTTTGTCACCTCCTTGTAAAGTGTTCTACCGAGTATGTTTTTCTTCCATGTTGTCAGTTGCTATCCCACTAATAAATCTATTTCATAGCTACAACGGAGGAATTGTTTTTCGTGCAAAACACCTGAAGAAACTTGCAGGCAGGCTGAAAGTGGAAGTCGCTGTTATTTCCAGGTAACAAAACTATTCGTCTGAGTTGCCTCTATAGAACGGATGGAGTGCTCACATCGAAACTACAACCTACGACGACAGATTCACTCGCATCCCCGCAAACTGACTACTCCAGTCGTGCTTGAGCAGCAGTCGTGCGCGTAACTACTCTCTCCTCACTGCTAACGAGTCTAAACACCAGGACTCGAGCATTTCAGATTACATTATGAATTTCTTAACTTTTTAAAAGCCTTACCAACTCCTGACTCGTACGATGTTGAAAAGAATATGTTGGGAGCACCTCCCCTCTACCCCCATCCCCCTACCCCCACCAATACACACTCCTGGAAATTGAAATAAGAACACCGAGAATTCATTGTCCCCGGAAGGGGAAACTTTATTGACACATTCCTGGGGTAAGATACATCACATGATCACACTGACAGAACCACAGGCACATAGACACAGGCAACAGAGCATGCACAATGTCGGCACTAGTACAGTGTATATCCACCTTTCGCAGCAATGCAGGCTACTATTCTCCCATGGAGACGATCGTAGAGATGCTGGATGTAGTCCTGTGGAACGGCTTGCCATGTCATTTCCACCTGGCGCCTCAGTTGGACCAGCGATCGTGCTGGACGTGCAGACCGCGTGAGACGACGCTTCATCCAGTCCCAAACATGCTCAATGGGGGACAGATCCGGAGAACTTGCTGGCCAGGGTAGTTGACTTACACCTTCTAGAGCACGTTGGGTGGCACGGGATACATTCGGACGTGCATTGTCCTGTTGGAACAGCAAGTTCCCTTGCCGGTCTAGGAATGGTAGAACGATGGGTTCGATGACGGTTTGGATGTACCGTGCACTATTCAGTGTCCCCTCTACGATCACCAGAGGTGTACGGCCAGTGTAGGAGATCGCTCCCCACACCATGATGCCGGGTGTTGGCCCTGTGTGCCTCGGTCGTATGCAGTCCTGATTGTGGCGCTCACCTGCACGGCGCCAAACACGCATACGACCATCATTGGTACCAAGGCAGAAGCGATTCTCATCGCTGAAGACGACACGTCTCCATTCGTCCCTCCATTCACGCCTGTCGCGACACCACTGGAGGCGGGCTGCACGATGTTGGGGCGTGAGCGGAAGACGGCCTAACGGTGTGCGGGACCGTAGCCCAGCTTCATGGAGACGGTTGCGAATGGTCCTCGCCGATACCCCAGGAGCAACAGTGTCCCTAATTTGCTGGGAAGTGGCGGTGCGGTCCCCTACGGCACTGCGTAGGATCCTACGGTCTTGGGGTGCATCCGTGCGTCGGTGCGGTCCGGTCCCAGGTCGGCGGGCACGTGCACCTTCCGCCGACCACTGGCGACAACATCGATGTACTGTGGAGACCTCACGCCCCACGTGTTGAGCAATTCGGCGGTACGTCCACCCGGCCTCCCGCATGCCCACTATACGCCCTCGCTCAAAGTCCGTCAACTGCACATACGGTTCACGTCCACGCTGTCGCGGCATGCAACCAGTGTTAAAGACTGCGATGGAGCTCTGTATTCCACGGCGAACTGGCTGACACTGACGGCGGCGGTGCACAAACGCTGTGCAGCTAGCGCCATTCGACGGCCAACACCGCGGTTCCTGGTGTGTCCGCTGTGCCGTGCGTGTGATCATTGCTTGTACAGCCCTCTCGCAGTGTCCGGAGCAAGTATGGTGGGTCTGACACACCGGTGTCAATGTGTTCTTTTTTCCATTTCCAGGAGTATATAATGTTTAGGTGATAACCCTGGAATCGCAGCATGTTATGGTGACCTGTCTAGTGTCTACCGGAATGATATCCCTGTAGATCAAAGTGTCGTCCTGGAAACCCATAACTTACAACACAACAATGCAGCAAACTGCCCAACACGCATTTCCATTTCAGCAGGCACCGACCCAAAGACAGCGACTGCGACAGTGGTATCAGGTGCAGTGCAAGGACTTCCCGGAGACCGGAAGCAATCAGAAATGGAAACAACCAAAACAGCCATAGCTCACTCATCTGGAGATGTTGTCACACTATCGTGCAGAAGTTCATTAATCCATCCAACTCCAAAAAGCTACAAAAGCAAAAGGAAGGAAGGGTTTAAAGTCCTATCGACAACGAGGTCATTACATGAAGAGTAGAAGCTCTGATTAGCGAGCGAGGAGGCGCAGTGGTCAGCACACTCGACTCGCATTCTGGAGGACGACGGTTCAAATCCACATCCGGCCATCCAGCTTTAGATTCTTCGTGAGTTCGCTAAATCGCTCCAGGCAAATGTCGGACAGGTTCCTTTGCCAGGGCAAGGCCGATTTTCTTCCCTGTCTTTGATACAGTCCGAACTTGTGCCCCGTCTCTAGTGACCTCGTTGTCGACGGGACGTTAAACCATAATCTCCTTTCCTTTAATCAACCTCGGACTGTGTTAAGCTGGCGTAGGAAATCGACCGTGCCCTTTCAAAAGAACAATCCGAAATTTGCCTGGAGCGATTTAGATAACTGACTGAAAACGAATTCACGATTGTCGGAGGTGGATTTGAATCGTCGTCTTCCCGAATGTCAGTCCAGTGTGATAACTGCTGCGCCACCTCATTGGTAGCTACAAGAGCAATAGCGCCAACAGGCAGAAGCGTATCAACAACACTTTTGCTAATTCTATCCAATGACTTTAGGCAGATTTTTATTTAAAGAAAGTTTTAACGAGTAAAGAGCTCCTCTCCCGGCCGTGAAGGCGCAAGGTATGGCTGCCGACCGCCGCATGATCCGCTGCCATGCGCCATCATACCGATGGGGTATTAAGTGGCATGTGGTCAACACATCGCTCTCCCGGCCGTTATACAGACTTTCCAGACCGTGGAGCCGGTACTTCTGGACCATGTAGCTCCTCAGTTGGCATCATGAGGCTGAGTGCACCCCGTACCAGTCCTCCCATCAAGGAAATATCCTTGGGAGAACCGGGAATTGAACCCAGATCTTCCGCATGGTAGCCATCTATGCTGACCACTCAGCTACGGCAGCGAACATATAAGGAAAGTGGCGCCTGAAAAATAAAATTGCTGATATCAAGACGGCAGACAGGAATAGTAAACGAGTTGAACTCAGGTCCGCCAAAGCGGCTAATTTACTTGTATCATCATCAGTACTGAGAGAGAAAAATTTGGAATGTTATGTACCTACACAAATGATACTTAAGCAACGAATTGTACGCAACATCGATACGGATATCCACCAGTCAGAGTTATATCTGTTTCTGGTTCTATCACATAAGGCCGCAGTGTCGGAGTAAACCACATTGTCAGATGTGGTGGTGAACATGGTCTAACACAGTGTATGTGAACGTCTGCTCCTACGCGCCTGTCCTGCTCCGACGGACAGATGACCACCGACCCCTTACATTCTAAACTACAGCCAAGCATACGACTGCCACCTGTTTTGATCGTCAAGTGTCGCCAACTATGTTCCATTGTATTCAGAGCTGATGCCTGCCAAATTCCCGCCAACCGATGTGATTAGATCGAGAACGGTCGCAGATCTACCATCAAATCTCATCTGAACGGGGAGTCACTAATGATAACACCTTCTTCTGCTACGTATTGACATCTCTGCACCGAGACACAGACTTTCCCAAGCAAACTGATTCATAGACAATTCAGTATTCCAAATGAGGCAGATATGATATGCCAATAAATGGTCCCATCGCATCGGTCGGGCAAAATCACTACCTGCCTGTAACTTTTACAGAAACCATTGCGTATCAACAGAAATTTAAAGGAACTGACAAAATTTGTAAGATTGATTTAAACGTGGTTGAGGGAGTACATCAAGAAACTTCCCGCGCCATCGTCCTGATCAGTGTGAGAGTCGTTATTATGGATATAACTGGAATATAACATGAAACATTAGGAGACTTAGACACAAATGGAACGAATTGATGGATTTTATGAGCTTATTGCATGCCAGTAAAACAATCATTTCTGGAACCTGCTTAACTGAAAATGTGCACCAGGAGGACAACAGCTTCATTACTCTTAGGAAGGACAGAGATGACAGATACTGGGCAGCTGCGGTTGTAGGAAGAAAAAATAAAACGTAATCTGCACTCCTCATTTCCTCAGAATGTTTTGTCTCTCGACATTGTGGACTTGCAAGACATTTAGAGTGTTATGGAGCTATACAGTCCTCATCACGCTCAAGATTTCTCAGCCAAACGGACACATATATTCAACCAGCTACAGGAGAGCTGCGTTCTTGGAGGAGATTTCAACGTATACAGTCGCATATAGGACGACCAGCTAAATGATTTCGGCGGTAAATAACCAGCAATCTTTATAACTCAATTAGATTTAGTTTCACTAAACATTTAACAGCCAACCACATAGCCACACCGTCGCAATATCTAGCCAGATATTACACTAATATCATCACCATTATCTTTAAAATGTCGTTGGGAACTGCTCACAGACACTCTAGGTAGTGACAATCATCGTTATAAAATCTCTGTGCTGGCCCATATATGCATCGACAAGGATTCACATGGGATCAACTGTAAGCTTATTAAGTGCCATGGATATGGTTCTGGCGTAACCACAAGCGCCGGAACGAAGAGGAAGAACGCAAGACTAGAGAAGGCGGTGAGGCGACGTCGGCCAAGAACGCGCTTACCAGGACGTCACCACGATAGGAGCGGCATCCAGCCGAAGTGGATATAAGCCACGCTCCTGCCAGCCTCGGCCGGACATTAATGGACACGATTTGCAGAATATTAGCACGGCCTAGCAGAGAGTGCTGTGAATCAGATTGTCGTGATCCATATCCATTGCTTGTTTGAACATTGTGTATAGCAAGGACTCGGATTTATGTTGCATGTCACACATCGCTTGCGACGCCATTGTACATTCAAGTTAAGTGTTGTCAACCTGCTTTGTAGAAATAAAACTGCTAATGTTATTTGCTTGAATTGTACAGCATGTACGCAGCATCCTTTAGGCACCCTATAAGAGACGAGTGGGCAAGACCCCACATTTGGCGACAAGGACTCAACAGATATGAAACAACATAAAATTAGATTTTTAATGCTTATACACCCATCTGTGCCCTCCAAAGTCGACAAGCGTACTTTATGGATGCAATTTGGAGTACTGACCTAAATAAACTACCCATGAAAATGTCTCCTAAAGACAGATATCGCAACCGGAAACCATGGTGGACTTGGGGACAGTTCTCATGCTACTGCGAAAAGACCGCTTGCAAACAAGGCATTTAAAATGAATCCCATATAGAAGAGTTTTCTAGATATGAGGAAGTAATCGACTCAGGCTAAAAACATAACACGCGACGCAGAGAATAAAGGTTGGATTAAACGTTGCTCCGGACTTGGACCGAACTATGGAGAAGGGTTAAATTTTCTGAAGAATCAACTCTCGATAATAATGTCGTCTAGGCAAATAACGGCTACACTGAGTCATTCATGGGGCACCAGCCTATGTGGCACCCAGTAGCTTTGGCTCTAGTCCTTCCAGCAGTTTTATGCACCCGGCTACACAACTAGACAAACCTTTTAGTATAAAAGAGTTGCAGCACTCTTCGAGAAAGACGAGACGCAGACTCAGATAAAAATCGTACTTTGTATTTGAAATTTCTCTAAGATATAAAGAACACTCTTTACGAGATTATCAACGGTTTACATCGGAACAATGGAGTTTAATGAAAATGATAACAGTCCCCAAACTAGGAAAAGACAGTGTCAATTCACTCTTTGTGTTCAGCATCTTTAATCTCGTGTACCTGCAACATTATGGTTCAAATGGCTCTGAGCACTATGGGACTTGACTGCTGTGGACATCAGTCCCCTAGAACTTAGAACTACTTAAACCTAACTAACCTAAGCATATCACACACACCCATGCCCGAGGCAGGATTCGAACCTGCGACCGTAGCGGTCGCACGGCTCCAGACTGTAGCGCCTAGAACCGCTCGACCACTCCGGCCGGCTGCAAGATTATGGACAAGATCATCAAGAACAGATTACGATAGTTTATACAATATAACAAAATACTCTATAATATGGTGTGGGGTTTCCGGAAAATGTCAGTTGGACATGTTAACCAAACGCCATTTTACAGACGTGCAACTGAACTTCTTTAATCTGTTGACGTTCTCAGTCTTTCTAAGTGTAAGGGGTGCATAAGGGAACTTTGACATTTTTTTTCTTTATCAATAAATCTTCTCCAGTTGTGCATCACAAATCGTTTATTTGGATAAAATCGTACATAGGACACTGGTTTCAGGATGTAAGTCCCATATCCAGGTGCTTGATTGTGTGTTGGAAAATCGTACCAGTCATGTAAAAAATCCAGCTAATTTATCAAGTAGCGTTTCAGATCCCGTACGGGAGAGGCATGAAAGCATTATTTGAGTCAACCATAACCACACCGCATAAACGGGGCCATGCAAGTGCCTAGCCCTCCACATGTCGTGGACAACAAACTTCTAGCGCTTGTAGAGGCAAGTGAATACATAATATTTTGAATAGGAACCCGTGTCCGGAAACGTATCGTTTCAGTTATACGACAGTTTAAATTCAGATGTGTAACGCGTCCACGTCTGCTGAAGGAAAGATAAAAGTATCAAAGTTGCCTGTCGTGGTTTGCAATAGGATAGAGAGGATGACACGCTTCACGTCAGACTGTCGTCTGATGTCACTTAACGTCTGCCTTGCTGCGAGTCCTGTTACTGCCTGAGCATCTTAGATGCGGTAAACATGGTTCGGTACACGTTTTCGGAACACTTAAAAGTTGTCCTTGTGTATGGCGAAGCTCGAGGTAACGGAAGACCTGCTAGTCGGCTATGCCACGAACGCTTTCTCCAACATGGCACGTCACAGCACAAACTTTTTGCCGAAGTTACGTAGCGGCTCCGAGAAACAGGTGCCTTTACCGCGAGGAGGCAGAACTGTGGTGTTCCACGGCAACGCCGCACGCCCTAATTTGAAGATATACTGAATCGCGTTGAGGAGAACCCCTCAACGACTACTCGAACAATTACACGTGCAATGGGCAATAGTCACAGTATAGTCTGCGACGTTCTGCTTGAACAACGATTACATCAGTACCAATTACAAAGGGTACACGCTATAGATCCAGCCAAATTTCCACAGCGCGTTGCCTACTGCACGTGGATCCTGCACTGCTGCATCGACACAACCCTGTTTTCACGTCGAGTGCTGTTCACAGATAAATGTAAGTTCACTAGGGACTGTGTCCTGCCGGCCGGAGTGACCGAGCGGTTCTAGGCGCTACAGTCTGGAACCGAGCGACCGCTACGGTCTCAGGTTAGAATCTTGCCTCGGGCATGGATGTGTGTGATGTCCTTATGTTAGTTAGGTTTAATTAGTTCTAAGTTCTAGGTGACTGATGACCTCAGAAGTTAAGTCCCATAGTGCTCAGAGCCATTTGAACCAATTAGACTGTGTTCTAAGTTCGCGAAAGAGCCATATCTGGGCAGACGAAAACCCTTGTGCCACTTATGTTTAAGGATTTTACCACCGGATTGGTATTACAGTGTGGGTAAGTATTCTGAACGGTCATGTGAGTGGGCCATGTCTCCTTCCACTCACGCTGACTTGCAAACTTGATGTTCCTATAAAATGTTCAAATGGCTCTGAGCACTATGGGACTTAACTTCTGAGGTCATCAGTCCCCTATAACTTAGAACTACGTAAACCTAACTTAACCTAAGGACAACACACACATCCATGCCCGAGGCATGATTCTAACCTGCGACCGTAGCGGTCGCGCGGTTCCAGACTGGAGCGCCTATAAAATGTATTGGACACATTCTTGGAAGCTGTGCCACTGAATGTCCGCCAGGAAATGTGGTTTCAGCATGTGGTGACTTCACTTCACACGTGCGGTTCGGAAACATCTCAACAGACGATATGGTGGAAGATGGTAGGCCGAGTTGGTCCAACCGCGTGGCCGCCGCGATATCCGGATTTAACTCATATGGACTATTTATTGTGGGGTCGCATGCAAATTTTAATTTACGAGACTCCTGTAGAGACAGAGGATGACCTGCTGGTACTATTTCTGGCCACCACAATATAAAATGAAGAGACACCAGGTGGGACAGATAGTGTGTAGTAGAACATGCTCCGTAGGTACCAATGTCTGTATCGTTGGTGGTCGCCACAGCGAGCCTCTGTTGCAATGCTTCAGTAGTGTTCTGTACATTCAGTATGCTGGGTTCTTCTTTTATTTTGGTATAATGTGAACACACAAGATTAAAGTGTTAGTATAAACAATGTGCTTAAGTGATAAATGAATCTTTCGTTACGTTTCCTTTGGAATTGTTTCCTAATAACTGTACTGCGTGACGTCTAATTCACTTTCTCAAGCAAAAGTTAAACATCTGAACTGAAACCGTCTTAGAACGGAAACGGTAAGTCTCAGGACATGGTTCCCATTCATAGTATTATGTACTCACTTCCCTCTACAAGTTCTAGAAGTTTATAACGGGAATTTTCGAACAGCCTGTATGATTCCGTTTACCCAGTGTGGTAATGGTTAACTCTAAGAACGTTTTCATGCCTCACCCGCACGGGATCTCGCACGGTAGTTGTTAACTTGCTGTTTTCTTTTTTTTTACATGACTTGTATGATTTTCACGTACAATGAAGGATTGTCAATTACAATTCGAGCGGATTTATTCAACATGAAGAAATAAAGCAACAGTCGTGTAAGTCCCAGAAGGTATATAATGTTGATTTGTTAGAATACGACGAAACCTGTGTAATCTGAGTATATCACCAAAAATATCCAATTGGTGCTAGCATTTACTACATCACAGGATCTTAAGGTGAAGCACGACGGACGACAACTGATTTCCAGAACCGTTTATAAAGGTTTATCACAAGGGAATCTCGTAAGACCGCCACTTTTTAACATATCCACCAAGGAGGTTTGTAAACGATTACGTTATTTGTCACGTTTCTGCAGAATGTGGACGACTTTCAGATATATACCAAGAACAAGGACCAGAACAGTGTCTTGAACTACCTGCAATGGGGTGTCACTCCCTTAAAATATCAGACTGATTGCTTCGGAGTTCTGTACATGGTGTGCAACTGCTACCAGATAGTCATGTGAACCTCCGCTGTTGGATCGAAGTGGAGGCATGGCGGAATTACTGAAAGAACTATCGTTTTTGACCTTGTTTTTGACCTTGCCCAAAATCACATTGTGAATTAAATCACCCGATGTGTTGGTGTATCGACGCGGATTGTCCAACAAGGAAACACGTACCACTCGCAACTATGCCAAACTGCGTAAACACCCTGGTCGTGCAAAGGTCCTAAGCAATAGGGATTGGAAACGAATGTTACGCCTTATCAGTGACAACTGTTTTCAAAACTGACAGGAACTCTTGTTATCAGTGAATGCAGGACCATCTCAACTGGTTTCCGAGCGAATGTTGTGAAGGGAACTACATGTAATGGGCATCTTGAATTGAGTACCTCGCTGAAGGCCATTGCTCACAGTGGCACATCATTTTTCGCAGCATGATTTGGCACAAAGCCGCAAGTGTAGAGCAGCAGTATGGAAAGAAGAAAGGAAGGAGGATTAGGGCTTAACGCCTGGTCGGACAGCAGTAGACTGGAGGTGTGTTGTCTGGTAAGGCGTCCATTCCACCGACGGCCCAATGAGGCGTTTAGCCTGAAGTGGAGAGTGTAATACCGGCTAAATGCAGTTCTGTGACGTTTTGGGGGCGTTATTCGCACCATGACAGGGGGCAAGTCATTCTCGTTACGATGAACATAGATCAGAACGTGTATTTCAACTTTCTTGGTGACTAGGTGTTGACCCTTCTTCTACACCTTCATGATGAATATGCTGTTGGCACCCCCGTCGACATTGTGACAGTAGCTGAGTTTACAGGTCTGTATGAATACGTTCCTGGTTTGTCGAAAACTTAGGCCCCGTACTGTACTTCGACTGGCCCGCTAAGTAATGCGATCTTAAACCCTTTAAAATACCTAGGATTAATTAGAACAACAGATGAAACGTACCAATCAACATCATCTCCCTCACTCCCCCTCCCCCCCTCCATATTTGGTGGCCTTACGGAATGTCAGTGACAACTGGTTTCAAAATCGACACGAACTGTTGCTGTCAGTGAATTCAGGACCACCTCAACCGGTTTGCGATCGAATTTTGCGACGGGAACTGCATGAAATAGGCATTTTGAATCGGGCATTTGGCAAAAGGCCATTGCTCAATGAATTATTTCGGCTGAGTATGATATACCTGAAGAATTGTTAGTTCTATAAATAGTTCTACTGGTGTAACTGAACTTAGATAACGTAGACGTTTAGGTTTTTTAAGTAACTGTAGAACTTTACTATGAGTGAGAAGTGTGGGCTCTGTCGTAGGTTTGTGACTAGTGGGTTACGGTGTCGGATTTGTTCAAAGTATTTTCATTGGGAGGGAATGCAGTGAGGAAGCCAGTGAGCATTCTAGCGAGATCCCCTCCTGGGAATGCAGAATCTGTAGAAAAATGAGTTGATAGAGGAGCAGGAGCGTAAGATCTGTGCCCTTCAGGTGCAGTTACAATACGCAAAGGAGGAACTAGGTAGGTTAAGGAGGGTGAGGGCTGTTGGAGAATGGGAACTGGTAACTGGCAAGAAGACAGCTAGGAGGAGGAGGTATTCAGACAGTTGTACTTTGCGTATATGCAATAGATTTGACCAACTGTCAGAGTTGAGTGGAGAGGAGCCTCCTGTAGCTGTAGGTGTAGGAAACATGCAGCTGTCCTCAGCAGTTAGCAGGCCTAAGTTAGTTGCAAAGCCTAACAGAAAGAAGAAGTTTCTGCTGATAGGTAGTTCGCACGGTACATGTGTGGGCCAGCAGTTGCAGGAAGTGTTGGGGAGTGAGTACAAGGTCACCAGCATTGTGAAGCCTAGTGTAGGGTTGGCTCAGATGACTGACAGCATAGAGGAGTTATGTAGGGATTTTACGAAGGAAGATCAGGTAATGATAGTGGGTGGAGCAGGGAATAGTCTTGATAGGGACGGGGAATGTGATGTAGGTAATGACCTGGTAAAGATAGCTACTCAAACTGGCGGCACTAATGTGCATTTCGTGCAACTGTTTCAGCGTCATGATCGGCCTCATCTTAATGCGGCTGTTAGTTGCGTCAACATAGGGCTGGAGAAAGCACATTGCAGTGGTGCCAGTTGAGTCTACCACTAGATCGAGTTTCACTAGGCATGGCCTACACCTCAATAGGTATGGAAAGGGGAGGCTGACAAAGCTTATGGGTAACAGTGTAGTGGGTGGTGGTGGGATCACTCATGGAAAAATTCCTCTAGTAGTTGGTGTTAGAGCTGCACCTTTTTTGGACTGAAGTCAGCTGATAGGTACACCTGCTTAAAGGAAGTCTTTCTAATTAAGGAATCAGCTTCAGAGGAAGTCATGTTTCCAAGTAGAGAAACAATTAGGATATTTCGTCAAAATATAAGTGATATTAGAGATAAAGTTAGTGAACTGCTTATAGATGTTGACTCTGAAACTAAATAATTTAATAATTCAGAGGATTCCTTTACCAGGATCCAGGTCAGCTGGTTGTTTTTCAAGAAGTTTCTTGCGGAGTGGAGGAGTGGCCATGTACGTAAAAAAACAGTATGCCATTCACGGCACTGCACTGAACAGATATTTGAATGTTGTGCAGGGGCAGTTGAATTTAGTGACACTAAGCTTCTAATTGTTGTTGTTTATAAGTCTCCTAACTCTGACTTCAGAACATTTCTGCTCAAGCTACAGAGAACTCTTGGTTCACTTTATAGGAAGTACCAGAAATTAGTTATATGTGGTGACTTCACTATTAATATCGTATATGATTGTACAAGAAAAAGGATGTTGGTAGATCTCCTAAATTCATATAATCTGATGCAGACTGTGTTTTTTCCAACTAGGGTTCAGGGGAACAGTAGCACAGCCATAGACAATATTTTTATTCACTCTTCATTAGCCTACTAGATGGGCATTCTGTTAGTAAAAGGGTGAATTGCCTTTCAGACCATGATGCACAAATTTTAACACTAAAAGGCTTCCGTACTCAAACAGGTGTCACATATAATTACAAACTATGTAGGAAAGTTAATACAAAGACAATAGAGAGTTTTTTAAACCTCGTCAAAGAGCAAGAGTGGCAGGATGTTTATAGTGCCGATGACATAGGTGACAAATATAATGCTTCCCTTAACTCATTTCTCATGTTCTTTGAGAGTTGCTTTCCATTAGAACGTTCTCTATGGGGTACTACCAGTAAAAGGCAGACTGAGTGGATGACTCGTGGGATAAGGATATCACGTAGAACAAAGCGGGAATTATACCAAAATGCTGGAAGTAGCCACAATCAAGCTACAGTAACCCATTACAAACAGTATTGTAAGGTGCCTAAAAATGTTATTAGGAAAGCAAAGAGTATGTGGTACGCAAATAGCATAACTAATTTACAGAATAAAATTAAAATCATATAGTCAGTTGTAAAGGAAGTGTCTGGTCAGTAGCACAAGGTCGACAATATAAAGTCAGTTTGCAGTAAAAATATTTCTGTTAATGATAAATGAGATATATGTACAGTATTTAACAATCATTTTCTGAGCATTGCTGGTGAATTTAGTTTCTACAGGGAATCATATAGCTCACTTGGCAAATGCCTTTCCGAGATTGATGTCTGAAATACTCCTCTGTGATACAGACAAGTGGGAGATTGAGTCAATAAGTGAATCACTGAAGACTAAGAACTCTCATGCATATGATGGAGTGCCAGCACAAGATTAAAGTACTGTGCTGCACATGTTAGCCCTGTATTTAGCCATATTTGTAATTTTTCATTTAGGAATGGTCCGTTTCCTGAACGATTGAAGTACTCAGTAGTAAAGCCGCTTTATATAAAGGTAAAAAGGGATGATGTAGACAATTTTAGGCCTATTTCTATGCCATCAGTGTTTGCTAAAATTATTGAAAAGGCTCTGTATGTAAAGTTGATCATTTTATATCACACAATTTGCTTTCAAATGTACAGTTCGGCTTTAGAACTCGTTTAACAACTGAAAATGCTATAGTCCCTTTTCTCTGTGAGGTACTGGATGGGCTAAACGAAAGGTTTGGAACACTAGGCATAATTTTTGACTTAACTAAGGCGTTTGATTGTGTTGATCACAAAATATTGCTCCAGAAGTTGGACCATGACGCAATACGGCGAGTAGCTCACAATTGGTTCACCTCTTACTTTAGCAACAGACAGCAAAGGGTCATTACTCACAGTGCTGAGAATAGCTGTGATGTGGGGTCTGAGTGGGGTACAGTCAAGTGGGGGGTGCCCCAGGGATCAGTGTTGGGGCCACACCTGTTCCTTATTTATATAAACGATATGCCCTCTAGTATTAAGGGTAACTCTGAAATATTTCTTTTTGTTGATTACACTAGCTTGGTAGTAAAGAATGTTGTGTGTAACATTGGCTCTGTTTCAAATAGTGCAGTACATGAACTAAATTCGTGGGTTGTAAAAAACAAACTAACGCTAAATCACAGTAAAACCCAGTTTTTACAGTTTTTAACACACGATTCAATAAAACCTGACGTTTTAAGTTCACAGAATGGGCATATGATTAATGAAACTGGCAGTTCCAATTCTAGGTGTTCAGACAGATAGTAAACTGTCGTGGAAAGCCCACATTCAGGGTCTTGTTCAAAGACTTAATGCTGCCATTTTTACTACTCGAACGCTATCTGAAGTAAGTGACCGTTCGACACGAAAATTAGTCTGCTTTGCTTTTTTTCATTCACTTATGTCGTATGGTATTGTATTTTGGGGTAACTCTTCCCATTCTAAGAGGATATTTTTGGCTTAGAAACGAGCGGTTCGGGCAATAAGTGGTGTAAGATCGTGAACCTCTTGTCGACCCCCGTTCATTACTCTGGGTATTTTGACAGTGGCCTCTCAAAATATTATATATATATATATATATATATATATATATATATATATATATATATATATCCTTAGCTCTTGTGCAGAAAGGTGTGTAATATACTGCTGCATCCATTTTCAATAAGCTACCATAAGAATTCAAAATTCTTGGCAGTAATCCACAAGCTTTCAAATCGAAACTGACGAGTTCCTTGAAAAATTAAGCTAATTCTTACGTTGTATTGTTGATTGCGTTTATTTAAACTTGTGGCTTGACTGTTTTTGGGTTCATAAACATTTTATTTTTGTCTCTTATTACTCTCACGTTCTAATTTTTTGTACTGGCATGTTCCATAGCCTTGGAGATTTGCTCCTCAATTTGGTCCTACGGAGCTTAACGTATAAATAAATAAATAAATTATCAAGCAATAAAACAGTCGACATCGCAGTAATCTTTTATTATTGCGATCTTGACTGGTTTATTAACTGATGATTTATAACAAATCACTGTCCAACCTCGAAATCATGATATCAAAGAAGAAAAACCTGAAGAAGTTTGTGGACTCTCTGCCTCGCCGAACAGAGACCACTATCAAGAGAGTGAAACAGGACTGTAGCCTCTCTCCGATGTTATTTAGTCTATGCATCGAGCAAGCAGTGAATGAAACTAAGGGGAAATGTGTAAACGAAAATAAAGCTCAGGGTGCTGCAATAAAAATTTTGAAATTTACTGATGACGTAATTATGTCAGCGTTGGCGAAGGATTTGGAAAATCACTGGAATGCAATATATAGTGCCTTGAAAAGTTGTTAGACGATTATCAAGAACAAAAGTAAAGCAAGTGTAACGGAATGTAGCCGAATTAAATCAGGTGATGCTGAGGCGGAAATGAGACACTAAAATATATGAGTTTTACAATACGGGCAGAAAAATAACTGATGTGGGAAAAAATAGATGGGACACAAAATGCAGGCCAGCAACAGCAAGAAAAGAATTTCTGAAAAAGAGAAATTTTCTAACATTGAACATAATTTTAAGTATTAGGAAGTTTTTCCTGAAGACAGCCTGGAGAAGTCGCGCACCTTCCTCCTCCCCTCTCACTCCACTCCTATCTTCAACCATTCACTGCTAAGTTTTAAAAATGAAAGAACCAATCAAAAAATCCAAGATGGCAGAACCAATCCAATTGTGACAGTGGGTGATGAAAAACGCTTTCCCCCTCTCATCCCCTCCTTATCTCCAATCAATCACTGCAAACATTTAAAACTGAAAGGTCCGAAAAAATTGAAAATGCCGGAAATATTCCAATTTTTCGTTTGTAACTAACCCATATGTATTCACTAAACATGTTACGGAGCGCCAGTGGACGTCCTCTGGTTACGTGAGTTGTTGATTTCATTTCGTGTAAACGTGGCTTCATCAGTAAATAGAATTAATTAAAGCAAATGTCGATTTTCATTTAACGAATGACAGAATTCCAGTTGTGTGACATTGTCACCGACGTGAAGATTGTAGGTACGCTTATGGGTACAAGTTTTTCACATGTAACGTTTGTCGTACACGTGTTAGTGGGACACTGATACGTACTGAATGAAGTCGCCATGTGCTGACAGTAGGACCATTTCAACCATGTGTTGCTGTTCCTGCACAGGTTGTTGGACTACACTTTCAAAAGAAAAATGGTAACTCGGAAGAAAAATGGTTTAAATGGCTCTGAGCACTATGCGACTTAACTTCTGAGGTCCTCAGTCGCCTAGAGCTTAGAAGTAATTAACACTAACTAACCTAAGGACATCACACACATCCATGCCCGAGGCAGGATTCGAACCTGCAACCGTAGCGGTCGCTCGGCTCCAGACTGTAGCGCCTAGAACCGCACGGCCGGCAACTCCGGCCGGCTAACTCGGAAGAATACCTGTCTCACACAGTGTGCTGAAAACTCTTAGAAACATTCTACGATCAGTAATTAGACGTGTCGGAATGAGCGCCGTTATTCTTCGGCAGAAGTAGGAGCATTACCTTCTCAGAATCTGCTCACACTATACCTGCATATCCTTCATTAGTGTAGGGGGTGTGGCACTTTTGCCAGTGCATGTACAAACACAGTTGCTTCTCTCAGATAAACTCTCAGTTCCTCGCACTACTTCACTCTCAACACACCATGGGCAGATATGGGTTCAACGGGCTAGTTTAACGGCATGAATACACCCCAAGCAAAGAGATTGAAAGCAACGATGTCAGTAAGGCTAGAATAATACGTCAGTACCTCTACCCCAAAAACAAATGTACATTGTGTTTTTTATCTCGGAAACCATTCGGAATAGGGCATATGCTCATATGAAGTAGCTTGTTTCAAATGAGCATATCAGTATACCATAGACACAGGGACCAGTGGTCAAGGCCGGACGCGGTGGTCTCGCGGTTCTAGGCGCGCAGTCTGGAACCGCCCGACTGCTACGGTCGCAGGTTCGATTCCTGCCTCGGGCATGGATGTGTGTGACGTCCTTAGGTTAGTTAGGTTTAAGTAGTTCTAAGTTCTAGGGGACTGATGAGCACAGTAGTTAAGTCCCATAGTGCTCAGAGCCATTTGAACCATGTTTTGAACCAGCGGTCCTGATTACAACACGGCGACGATAGTTACTAAACTTAATAAATCCCAGTATTTAAGCTAAAAAAGCAGATTATCGACTGTTAGCATCCCACTTAGGCAATGAATAGACATCATTTAGCTCCAGTATGAAGGACGTAGAGGAATTATGGTCACGGTTTAGACTGATTGTAAGTCGCGCTCTGGAGACGTATATGCCAAGTAAGTGGATTAAGGATGGTTTAATCATCAAGTTCGAAAAATGTTGATGAAACAGAGACAGTTGCACTCTCGGTTCAAAAAAGAACGCGCGAATGTTGACAGCCAAAAGTTTGTAGAAATTCGTACATCCGTAAAAAGATAGATGCGCGAAAAATACAGCTACCACTGTCACACCTTAGCGAAAGAGCTTACTGAGAGCTGGAGAAAATTGTGGTCATACATAAAATCGCTAAGCGGGTCGAAGGTTTCTATCCAGTCACTCGTCGACCAGTCTAGAGTGGCAACAGAAGACCGCAAAAGGAAAGATGAAGTTTTGAATTTTACGTTTAAGAAATCATTCACGTTGAAGGATCGTACAGACTCCCGTACTGAGGACACAGAAATTGGCATCCGTGACGTAGACAGACAACTGAAAGAGTTGAAAACAAATAAGTTGCCAGGTCCAGATGGAATCCCAATTTCGTTTTACAGAGAGTGAACTGTGGAATTTGGTCCATTTGGGCGTAATTTACATTTACCTTCAGGGAAGATTAGCAAACTTCTGCCTTGAATCCTATCTTGCCGCAAGAAGAACATTTAGTCCAACATAATAACACTGTCGGGGCGTGTGTGGGTGATAAAACAATTGCTACATGAGGGTAACCGCTGTAGACGACGTACTTTGATCGAGGCCTTGCCGACTGTAGACAAAGCGGATTGTAGTACAAACCATGGCTAAGATTCGAGTCGGCCGGTCCGCAAACAACTGCAAATGGTCGTGTGATATTGCCCAACCATTTCGGTGCACTTGCCTTAAATTTCCTTTTCCCAGAACTAGTATATCGGACCATCTACATAAAGGTGTACAAAATACATAAATAAAAGTGAATAAAACACATGTGAATGTTTTGGTCCATAGAAAAATTCCTCACCGTCACTTGCTCAGTCTTACGTTGGTCGAGGCGCAATGTGAGTATAGCCCAGGTAAACAATATAAAACAATTTTATTGGGAAGTACATAAACCAACATACTCCTCTTTTGGAAAAAAATTAATCACTACAAGTTTGTGATAGTCCGTGACTAGTGCCGCATTTATAGACCTCCGAAGATGAAACAGTCAAAGTTAATGTTCACTCGAAAGTAGAACAAAATAACTTAATGATGGTGGACGGCCGATACGAAGTTCCTGGTGAAGTTAAAGGCAGGTGCTGGTGGCTCCGTCGTTCCGTGGTGGCTGGTGTGATACGGCGTCGTATTTTGCGAAGATTCCGATCGAGGCTCCGATTGAGGAATTGCGGCTGCAGTCGGAGAGTGGCCCTGAGCTTCATGGAAGATGCCTCAGAGCGTCTCTGCACCGCCATAAATACCCAACTCGCCTAGACACTAGAGGAACTGTTTGTGATCACGTGGCCCGCAGAAGTAAACGGGTCTGAGTGGCCAGTGACCTCTGGCAGCGCCCACACTGCCACCTGCTGGCCTAGACGCGTGCGTGGTTGGGCTACGTACTCTGCCTTCGATGTTAAGCCACTGTGTATATCACTGCTGTGACAAGGGTTGCCGGTCTGTAAGGCGTACACCCCGTACACAGTGGAAATAATTAGAGCCAATACTTCAGAAGATACTTGAAATGGAATGAACTAGTGAAGTCAGTACTAAGGAAGGCGAATGGAAGGCACAGATTTATTGGAATACTGGCGGGAATGAGCAATGGATCTGTAAAGAAAATCACATACAAGGCACTAAAGCATTTTGTACCAACATTTTTGGACATTCTCAAGTGGGTACGGTAACACATCGACTGAATTGAAAGACATACTGCTAGAATTTTAAGAGATCTGTATAACTTGTTGGAAAGTAAACAGAGATGCTCAGCGAATTAGGGTGGGAATCTAGAAGAAAGGCTACGTTCTTCTCACGAAAACTTGTTAGCAATCTTAAAGAACCATTATTGGAGGAGAGCTGTATGATAATCCATGCAGACCTGCGACGGAATGGTCTCTCAAAAATGCCACAGTTAAGTGTTCTCCACGAGTCTTCAAGTAACAGTTAGGGCTTCGTCGGCAAAGGACTTGCAGTTGTAATGATTATACCTTCAACAATAAGAAAAATGGTAGTTTCTTTCAATACCATCATGGTTGCTTAAATAGCCCGTTGCGAAAGATTATAAACATGTTAATTCATTGTTGAAGGTTTACACGGTATCCCAGACTTCAAGATCAAACTGATCCACACGTAGAGGATACGAAATTGCATTTCTCTCTGCGTATCGAAAGTTGTGGGAACGCAGCCTGGTAACGGTTTCGATAACAGCCAATATATCGATAGATGAATATCCTCTCATTTTCATGGCACAAATTTAACGAGACCTGCTGGGCATGGAAATTTAAAGCGCCGATGGGCGGGCCAGCATCGACTCGGACACCAAAAGGCAGTACATGCAGAAAGAGAGCAAACACTGTTAACAGCTTGTGCCATCACACAACCAAAGGAGACTAAATACAGGTTTCCACATGCAACAAAAGTGAGGCCCCTTGACCGTCACTCGAGTGGCATCAGCAAGGTTGCGAATGAAAATATTCAAATTCCTGTGAAGTTATAGTCGCCTTAACACTGTGACACCACTTTTGTTTCCCCACCACCGTTTATTGCCATTCGACTGCCTCCTGGCTGAATTTAAAAGCACCATCACAGTATTTGGGTTTTACGCGTTAGTAATTTTGTCATGTGTGTGTTTCACTGTACCAATATATGTCTAAACAATGGTACAACTACACAGTTTATTGAACGGTATGAATAGCAACATCGTTTGTGAAGACAAAAACCTAAGATGTCAATCATTATTTGAAATTGTGGATGATATATGGTTAACGTATTTCAAACGCTAGAACAAGAAACATTCACAATGCCTTTATCAGCAACACAACAAAGTGCTAAAATCTTATAAGAATGCAGATCTCTTAATTCCCAAAAAAAACTGATTTCTTAAAATTATGTAGCAGCTGTAGAGTTGGAAATAAAGTAGATATTAGCACTCTCAAAAAATTTATTACTCTCTTTTATGTATATTTAGGAAACGATTTCTGCATTATGTTTAAAATACAAGTGAAACTTATAAAAGTTTGTTGAAAATCATTTTATTACTGTACTAAAGCCAATACAAAAAAACTGATCATTTTATGCTGTGTGGTAAGTGCACGGCTGTCATAAAAACAAAATGATGTCAAGTATGATTTCATTGCGTATAATGAGTAATAAGTAAACCTGACAACATAATGTACGGGTTTCCATTTTAATATTATGTGACCTGAAATATGAGAGAATGATATGTATTTTAAAAGGAACACAATATTAACTTTCTGCATTCATGGTTGTTGGTAGTAAAAGGTTTTATGACTGTTGTTAGCAACAAATAATGGTTAATTTATGTGGTGAATGTATATTATGTTTCTGTTATATGATGCATGCCTAAGATACGTGTCTGAGTAACCAATTATCAATGAGTAATTAGTGAAAGGTGGTTTTTAGTTTCACAGCAACTCATTTAATTCTACAAATGATGAAAATTAATGCAATACTATTAGTATATTCAGATTCTGCTCTTAAAACTTGCCAAGTGCAGATGAGAAAGGGAGTAACAAAGTTTACGGTGGTGGTATAATTTCAGCTCAATAAAAGAAATCACCAAATATATTGCAGTGTTATTTTGCGGACTTCCATGATTTATAACTACAAAATTTTGAATAGAATAATTTTAAAATTCCGTCACATTTAACTGATATCGGGTGCAAGTGAGAAAACATCAGATTTTAAATGTGTGTTCAGGGCATTGTAAATAGCATCAAACACATTACACAAGAACTCCGAAATTACACTTTTGAGACTGTGGTATAAATATTGGAAAGCTGACAGTTAATCTATAGATGTCAAATATAAAGCGTCACTTCAAGTTTCACTCGAGCCAGGACTACACCTGTAATAGAGTTCAAGGTAGAGCGCTAAAAGTACTCGAAATAGACTTTTGTTATTCGAAATTACATTCACGAGTGGGTCTACGTTTATGAGTACTACTACGTTCTTTATAAGTTTCTTTGATGCCATTGTATCACTTCTGCGTAAAATTCACTTCGAGATGGAACATTTATGGCTTCTCTTCTTCTTACTAGATTCTTAGTTCGTTATAACGCCATTCTGAATGGAAAGACCAATTCCCGCACGAAAAATCTCATCTGACACCACACCGAAAAAGAGTGCAATTGAATTTTGACAGGACCATGTAGAAGCAGCAGCACATGCAACATTGCCATATCAGTCGTCATTCCACTTACTATGGCATCACTTTTGTTGCGTATGGAAACCCGCCTACACGTCTGAAGCCACTAATAGTGCAAATTAACCTACAATAGGTGAAAAAGTAGCACTAACTCTACCAGGCTGCTGTTTATCCAAGGAGGTATCAGAATTCGAAGTAGAATTTAAGCAGAAATCTCCATCTCTGTTTGTGAGGTCACTTGCTTCTTTAATTTCTTAATAACACTATCCCAGTGAGCAGAACAGCACGCCAGAATCTGTGTGTTGCTACATTCCATAGTATGACCGGTACGAAAACTGAGTTCTCCAAGCGGAGATGTGCCCATCTGCTGTAAGCGCGTGTAACGCTTATGCTCTAAGCAGCGGTCCTCCACGGTCCTAATGGTCTCCCAAAACTGCAGCAGATACGGTGGACACCAGTCTTCTGGCAACAAAGATCATTCTTTAAACACCACCGTAAGCTAAAAATGCTCTGCACTTGCCACGTCATTATTCTCATCTTTCACTCGATTCCCATTTGTTCGATAGCGCAACAAGCATCTGATATCACTCACTAAACCTCAGAAAGGACTAACACAGTTGAGTAACTTTCAACGTCTGATATCATGTGGGTCCTATGAATTACATCGTGATAACAGCATGCAAACGTGACTGATTTAACATAGGGTGCCAGATGTTATATTGATATCTGCGGCGCCAAAGTCTGTAAAATATGCACGGATCTAGGCAAACGCATTCGACCTATTCTACGACCACCACAGAAGGTGCCTCACGGATCCTGATATTGGAATTTCTAACATTCGTTACGAGTACAGAACTGCTATATTGGCCAGTGCCAGGACAATGTACACACACTGATGTCACATCAAAGAATTAGAGATATTAGCGATTGCTGAAGACTGCCTCATAAAAAACCATATAAGTATGTTAAATTAAACAAGATATCTGTTCCCAGGCACCTGCGTACTGGAATTCAGACAGACATTTATATCAGAAGTTGCAACATAACCTTATCGGAGTCACCAGCTGTGCCCTTAGTGGTGCATGGAACCGCCCTCTCGTTGCTACGATGGTACAAGGAATAACGCGAAAGCTTTTCTTTCCAACGGCGTCGGTGGTTCTACTAACGTCACTCCATGGCAGGAATCACCATAATCTCAAAGCATATGCAAATTTCTTTACTTCTGCATGGCATTACCACGATGTAATTCAGCCAACTATTAGGTATTAACTACCATTCGAGTTTCGGTTATGATAGTCAGCTTGTAACTAAAACAATGAAAAATTTATTCTACTACCAATAGTGGAATCGACTGCCTCCGAGATGAGCATCGTGGCAAAAATGTAGGTTATCAAGCTCGGTAAGGGAGGTGAGTTTTAATACAGATCGCCTACACTGCTGATTTGACGTGGATCGCGACGAAAATCAACATAAACGCGCACAACACCACGCCACACAACTTTGTAACTTGTAGAACTAAGCAGCAATACAGGCTGCTCTGATTCACGTAAGCCCTCGACTACAGTATTCGGCTGGCAGGAGTTCGTTTTCTGGCTCTGACAAACGCGTAACCCCTTCTGCAAGGATTTTCGCGGGGGCTGGGGTACCATACAACGTCGACAAGAAAATCTGATCAGCTCTTAGGTTTAATTTTGATGATAGCGCCTGCAAAACAACTGCGGCCGAAGGAACTGTAATAAACTAAGTGTAGTTAGTTGACATAAAAGTTTCCAGAGGAATGGCGTCAGACTGTAAAATAACTGTTGATGAATAAAACAAACATTTTCGTATCACTGGCTCTAGACACTTGTCTTATAATATGACGCAGACAATATACAGAAAACTCAACTAAAATTGTCACCGTCTGCCTTCGTAGCGGAGTAGTAAGCATGGCTGTGTGCTTGATTCCTGGTAGTGTCAAGGATTTTTCCTTGGTGGGTGGACTGAAATAGTGTGCAGTCAGCCTCGTGATGTCAGTTGAGGAGCTACTTGATCGAGTAATAGCGGCACCAGATTTGCTAACCCAACAAAGACCGGGTGCAGTGTGTTGACCCCTCCCCTGCATATTGCATCCACATGACGCCATTGGCTGATGGATGACAGGAAGGTAGGTCGGGCCCGATTGTCATCATAACAGTTTTTTCTTGTCTTTTTCTTAAATCTGTCCGTAGAACCCTATGCATGAATATAATTATAGTTTGTTTAGGGTAGTTTCTTTTTTTTGCATACGAAGTGGCCTGTTTATTGACAACTCATCTACATGTACAACTGGTCATGATGTTGAAATTGTAGGTTAAAAAGTAAGATGTACTTTTTCTGTAAAAACATAATTACATACTGGCCTGTTACATACCTAGATTTCTGTTTTTTCGAAAAATTGAAGGCGCTAAATATTAAACTCAGGAAGATGAAAACTCGTATGTAGCCTTGGTTTCATATAAAAACATTAACTATGTGACCCCCATTGAATTACCTCTATTAGTTTCCAAGTTTGTACACCACAGCACTGAAGATGATCACTATGTGATAGAAAATCGATTTTTCTATCAATAAACCGTCAATATTACGGCCAAAGTTGACCTTCCTTTTAATTTAAGAAAGCATTGATGCTCAAATCGTTATAGGCACTGAAAGCTGTCTAAAGCCGGATATAAGCTCAGCCGAAATTTTTGCGAAGAACCTAACGGTGTTCCGAAAAGATAGGCTATACACGGTTGGAGGTGGCCTGTTTGTTGCTGTTAGAAGTAGTTAAACTTGTCGCGAAATTCAAGTAGATACTCCCTGTGAGTTAGTATGGGCAGAGGTCATTGTTAGCAACCGGAATAAAATAATAATTGGATCCTTTTACCGACCTCCCAGTTTAGGTGATACAATTACTGAAAGGTTCAAAGACAACTTGAGTTTGATTTAAAACACGTACCGGACTCATACGATAATAGTTGGTGGTGACTTTAATTTACCCTGAATATGTTGGCGAAAATACATGTTTAATTCCGGAGGTACGCATAAAATATCATTCGAAATTGTGCTAAACGCATTCTCTGAAAATTATCATGAGCCCACACATAGCAACAAATAATCCTGAGTTAATAAACAGCATCAAAAGCGATATAGGAATTAGTGAACACAGGTTTGTCATAGCGTGACTGAATATTGTAATCCCCAAATCCGCGAAAAATGATCGGAAAATATAGCTATTCAAAAAAGCAAATAAAAATTCACTTGACGCCTTCCTGAGAGACAATCGTCGCTCATTCCAAATTAATAATATAAGTGTACACCAGATGTGGCTTAAATTAAAAGAAATAGTATCGTCAGCAATTGAGAGGTTTATACCAAATAAAGTAACAAACGACGGAGCTGATCCTCCTTGGTACACAAAACGGATTAGAACACTGTTGCAAAAACAACGAAACAAACATGTCAAATCTAAACAGACGCAAAACACCCGAGATTGGCGATCCTTTACAGAAGCTCGAAACTTAGCACGCAGTTCAATGCGAGACGCGTATAACAGTTTCCACAACGAAACTTTGTCTCGAAACCTGGCAGAAAACCGAAAGAGATTCTGGTAGTATGTAAAGTATATTAGCGGCAAGAAAAAATCAATGCCTTCTCTGCGCGATAACAATGGAGATACTACCGAAGACAGTGTTGCCAAAGCAGATTCACTAAAAACAGCCTTCCGAAATGCATTCACAAAAGAAGACGAAGTAAATATTCCAGAATTCGAATCGGGAACAGTTGCCAACATGAGTAACGTAGAAGTAAATATCCTCGGGGTAGTGAAGCAACTCAAATCACTTAATAAAAGCAAGTCTTCTGGTCCAGACTGTATACCAATTAGGTTTCTTTCGGAGTATGCTGATGCATTAGCTCCATACTTAACAATCATATACAACCGTTCACTCGACGAAAGATCCGTACGCAAAGACTGGAAAGTTGCTTAGTTCACACCAATATTCAAGAAAGATAGTAGGAGTAATCCACTAAATTTCAGGCCCATATCGTTAACGTCGATATGCAGCAGGATTTTAGAACATATATTGTATTCGAACATTATGAATTACCTCGAAGGAAATGGTCTATTGACACACAGTCAACATGGGTTTAGAAAATATCGTTCCTGTGAAACACAACTAGCTCTTTATTCACATGAAGTGCTGAGTGCGATTGACAAGGGATTTCAGATCGATTCCGTATTCCTGGATTTCCGGAAGGCTTCTGACACTGTACCACACCAGCGGCTCGTAGTAAAATTGCGTGCTTATGGAATATCGTCTCAGTTATGTGACTGGATTTGCGATTTCCTGTCAGAGAGGTCACAGTTCGTAGTAATTGACGGAAAGTCATAGAGTAAAACAGAAGCGATTTCATGCGTTTCCCAAGGTAGTGTGCGGCCGACCGGAGTGGTCGAGCGGTTCTAGGCGCTATAGTCTGGAATCACGAGACCGCTACGATCGCAGGTTCGAATCCTGCCTCGGGCATGGATGTGTGTGATGTCCTTACGTTAGTTAGGTTTAAGTAGTTCTAAGTTCTAGGGGACTGATGACCTCAGCAGTTAAGTCCCATAGTGCTCAGAGCCATTTGAACCATTTTTTGAACCCAAGGTAGTGTTATAGGCCCTTTGCTGTTCCTTATCTATATAAACAATTTGGGAGACAATCTGAGCAGCCGTCTTCGGCTGTCTGCGGATGACGCTGTCGTTTATCAACTAGTAAATTCATCAGAAGATCAAAACAAATTGCAAAAAGACTTAGAAAGAATATCTGAATGGTACGAAAGTGGCGGTTGACCCTAAATAACGAAAAGTGTGAGGTCATGAGTGCTAAAAGGAACTCGTTAAACTTCGGTTACACGATAAATCAGTTTAATCTAAAAGCCGTAAATCCAAATAAATACGAAGGTATTACAATTACGAACAACTTAAATTGGAAAGAACACATAGAAAATGTTGTGGGAAAGGCTAACCAATGGCTGCGTTTTATTGGCAGGACACTTAGAAAATGTAACAGACCTACTAAGGAGGCAGCCTACACTACGCTTTTCCGTCCTCTTTTACACTACTGGCCATTAAAATTGCTACACCAAGAAGAAATGCAGATGATAAACGGGTATTCATTGGACAAATATATTATACCTGAACTGACATGTGATTACATTCTCACGCAATTTAGGTGCATACATCCTGATAAATCATTACCCAGAACAACCAACTCTGGCCGTAATAAAGGCCTTGATACGCCTGGGCATTGCGTCAAACAGAGCTTGAATGGCGTGTACAGATACAGCTGCCCATGCATCTTCAACACGATACCACAGTTCATCAACAGTAGTGACTGGCGTATTGTGACGAGCCAGTTGCTCGGCCACCATTGACCAGACGTTTTAAATTGGTGAGAGATCTGGAGAATGTGCTGGCCAGGGCAGCAGTCGAACATTTTCTGTATCCAGAAAGGCCCGTACAGGACCTGCAACATGCGGTCGTGCATTATCCTGCTGAAATGAAGTGTTTCGCAGGGATCGAATGAAGGGTACAGCCACGGGTCGTAACACATCTGAAATGTAACGTCCACTGTTCAAAGTGCCGTGACTGCGAACAAGAGGTGACCGAGACGGGTAACCAATGGCACCCAATACCATCACGCGGGGTAATACGCCAGTATGGCGATGACGAATACACGCTTCCAATATGCGTTCACCGAAATGTCGTCAAACACGGATACAACCGTCATGATGCTGTAAACAGAACCTAGATTCATCCGAAAAAAATGTCGTTTTGCCATTCGTGCACACAGGTTAGTCGTTGAGTACACCATCGCAGGCGCTCCTGTCTGTGATGCAACGTCAAGTGCAATCGCAGCCATGGTCTCCGAGCTGATAGTCCATGCTGCTGCAAACGTCGTCGAACTGTTCGTGCAGATAGTTGTTGCCTTGCAATTGTCCCCATCTGTTGACTCAGGGATCGAGATGAGGCTGTACGATCCGTTACAGCCATGCGGATAAGATGCCTGTCATGTCGACTTCTAGTATTACGAGGCCGTTCGGATCCAGCACGACTTTCCGTATTACCCTCTGGAACCCACCGATTCCATATTCTGCTAACAGTCGTTGGATCTCGACCAACGCGAGCAGCAATGTCGCGATACGATAAACCGCAATAGCGATAGGCTACACTCCGACCTTTATCAAAGTGGGAAACGTGATGGTACGCATTTCTCCTCCTTGCACGAGGCATCACAACAACGTTTCACCAGGCAACGCCGGTCAACTGCTGTTTGTGTATGAGAAATTGGTTGGAAACTTTCTTCATGTCTGCACGTTGAAGGTGTCATCACAGGTGCCAACCTTGTGTGAATGCTCTGAAAAGCTAATCATTTTCATATCACAGCATCTTCTTCCTGTCGGTTTAATTTCGCGTCTGTAGCATGTCATCTTCGTGGTCTAGCAATTTTAATGGCCAGTAGTGTAGAATACTGCTGCGCGGTGTGGGATCCTTACCAGGTAGGACTCATGGAGTACATCGAAAAAGTTCAAAGAAAGGCAGCACGTTTTGTATTATCGCGAAATATTGGAGAGAGTGTCACAGAAATGGTACAGGATTTGGGCTGGAAATCATTAAAAGAAAGGCATTTTTCGTTACGACGGAGTCTTCTCACGAAATTACAATCACCAACTTTCTCGTCCGAATGCGAAAATATTTTGTTCACATCGACCTACATTGGGCGGAACGATCACGACGATAAAATAAGGGAAATCAGAGCTCTTTGCGAAAGATATAGGTGTTCATTCTTTCCGGGTGCTATACGAGATTGGAATATTGGAGAATTGTGAAGGTGGTTCGATGAACCCTCTGCCAGGCACTTGAATGTGATTTGCAGACTCTCCCTGTAGATGTAGATGTAGTATCACGGTACCGTCGTACGAGAGGTAACACATGAGGATGCGGAATATTCGTTACGTACTGCTGTGCCATTATACTGTATTTCCCTCAGTCGCTACCAGCCGTGAGGTGAAGACATATCCGATGGCTCCCCACAGCATGACGTCACAAATAACATCACTGTGGCACTCCGCTGTGCTACACCTGCCGACAGTGGCCATCCAGGATAGTGCAGGATCGTGATTCATACGACATCATTCTTTAGCAACCATGCAACCATTTTTGTTGTGGTGTTAACGGCAGTCTATATATGGGACAGTAATTCCCTAGTAAAGCTGCTGTCAGTCTCCGATCAGTGGTGCAGGATGACAGAATGTTGCTGGCAGTCTATTACTTGTTCTCGGATGGCAGGCGGCAGGCGCAGATGTGAAGGGGTTACTATGCGCTTAGTGTACAATACGGCCATCTTAGTGTACAATACGTCGACCGATACGTTGACAAGTATGGATGCCTTCGCGTTCCCTTGCAGTCTGGCATCGTGCCAATGTCACATCCGGATGTCCCACAAATCTGGATATTGCACCCTTCGACCAGTCAGCCAAATGGAAATAAGGAATGAGGCCCCTTCTTAACCTCCTTTAGATGCTGATAATGCTGTATCACACGTGTACGCGGCGACATTGTCTCTTTTACAGTGATCGATCAACGTCTTAAAGCTGTTTGCGCGCTTTGCCGGGCGGTGTGGCCGTGCGGTTCTAGGCGCTTCAGTCTGGAACCGCGTGACCGCTACGGTCGCAGGTTGGAATCCTGCCTCGGGCATGGATGTGTGTGATGTCCTTAGGTTAGTTAGGTTTAAGGAGTTCTAAGTTCTAGGGGACTGATGACCACAGATGTTAAGTCCCATAGTGCTCAGAGCCATTTGAAGCATTTTTGCGCGCTTTATATACCCTTGCAGGTCTGGCAACAACAATAAACACAAACAACACTAATGTTCCCTGGTGTATGTGCAACCTGTCACAGAGAACTACAACTCTAATCATTTAGATACCAGCCGACGGTATATACGTGTATAAAGTTACGTTGACATCCTACATTGTCCCTGGGTGTTTTTTTTTTTTTGTCATACAGTGTACATTAAGATATTACAATATACAACAAAGAAATTACATGATGATAAGAGACATCAATGCAGTATTATCTAATAGATTACTGGTTAAACGTAGAGTTTCTTATTATACGAAGTGATTTCGTAATGATGTTACAAACTTTCAGGGGTGATGAACCCTTGTTCAGAAGAAGAGATGTGTTTCACACTAGCAGAGATGAATAAGTGTTCATAGCCCTTAAAGTATGCATTTTAGAGTCCATGTTTACTGTGCAATTCTTTCTTGTTTTGGTACATATTACCTCCTCAAAAAATATGGAAACCAAAGAGCTTGCAGTAGAAGAGACGTCTTTCACAGTTTCGAAGATGAAAAGATACTCATCGCTCTTATGGTATGCATTTTAGAACCAATATTTACTGGACTTTTTTTCTTGTTTTCGTTTGTACTATCACTGCTGAATGTTGCCTACCCTGTAGTTTTAACAATAACAGTACTGCTACGTCTATTCCACTGCCAGAGGTATCAGAAAGATTTTCGCTTACAACTTTCGACTCGATCGTTTCCGGAGCAGATACCTTTCCTCACACTGGTACATATACCCTTCTCCATCATCCCTGAAAGTCTGTACCATCGTTATGGTATCACCCTGTTTAATACTGACAGTGGGATAAATATAGTGATTGTCACAACATGTTATTGACAGTAGGGTGCTATTTACTACACAACATCTGTTACGTTTGGTTAGGTTAGGTTAGATTAGGTTATGTTCCATTAGCTATTGTCGCACTGTACAGAAGTCGCTAGAAAGAAGATTCCGTTTGGTAGTCCAGTAGCAGCTCTGGGTAGCTCATCTGATGCTTTCAAGCCCTGGAAGTATTTTCCATATAGGTCCTGAATACAGTATTTCGACGTGTACGAATTATTTGTGGTTGGTATCTAAACTCCGAGGAAAGATGGTGACTTTTTACTGCAATTTGTGGCATGTATGATGTTGCTTCAGTCCCGTGCTTACAAATCTCCTGGTTTTTCCTTTTTTATTTTTATGTCTGACGTAATACGATTCAAAATCTCAGCAAATGATATTATACACTTCGCTTTCATTCAAGTAGGAATATATGTCCTTGCAGTTAAACCACTTCGTGTCTACTCTCTCTGTGTAGTAGACCACGGAGTAATTTTTTTGCTGTTACGATATTTACTATTCACGTTGACATCAGAAGACGTGAATAACATGTTTGAAACAGTAACATTAAAAACTAGGATATTTAATAACAACTTACGCTGTGTAAAATTAAATAAAATTTTGATGAACATAGATAAAAAGTGTATAATCACTTATAATTACTTACAGGACCCCCAGTCATTTCAGTTAAAATGATAAGTTAATGTATAATCCTAGTGCAGTGTGCTACCCGTGACTTCTACGATGCACCGCGAGGTCTGCCTACCTGAAGAGTTAAGTCGCTCAGCAGAGAAACCATATGAAGCGTGATCTGTTTAGCTATAATTGACCATTGGTCTAGGTGCAGAAACCAATGAAGCGATGGCACTGTTAAGATGTCCATTCTGTTTGCACAGTAGGCCTATCTTTCTTCCTACGATAACCGACTATGACAACGACTTATCCTCTAAACAAGAAAAGTGTATAAGGTCCTGATCAAATTTGGACGTCGCAGCGAGCAACTTACTTGAGATTTGCAGGCGCATTTCCTCAATCCTCTGAGGTAATTCTTAGCCGGATTCCAGATTAAAAATTGAGTATTCTTATCGAAACAAGGAAGTGAATTCGGATTTAGCTTTGTTTAGGAGCAATTACAGCATTTTCGTTAAACAATACATTGACACTAAAAAAATTCATATCAGGATAATAGAAGCGAGATTAGAGCCCATGCTTTCCAATTTCGTATTATCTTTAATAAACACTGAGCCATTCACTCTGGTACACGATTAACAAATAACTTCGAGCTGTTCCACCACTTCTTTAAGATAGTGCAGAGTTAGATTAACACTGGTTAGTGGATTTACCTCCGGTAGTGTAGCGGGTATTAGGTGTGGGAAGAGTGAAGAAAGATTACGGTTTAACGTCCTATTGACTATGAGGTCATTAGACACGGAGCACAAGACTGGAAGAGGAGAGAATTAGCTGTACCTTTTCAGAGGAATCTAAATCTGGACGGCTACTACGAAGTTAGCATTTTAACCACTGCTCTACCTTGCTAGATGACTAACAAAAAGAGTAAATGAAGGTCAAATCATATAAACTATAAAAGGGAACTTTTATAACAAGTGAAAAAACCGCTTATAAAACAGGCATGTAGAGCTTCATCTACATCATTACTTTGCAATCACACTTAAGTATTTGGCAGAGGGCTCATTGAACGACCTTCACACTATTTCTCTATCGTTCCGCTCTCTAACAGCAGATGGAAAGAATGAAAACCTAAATGTCTGTGTACGAGCTCTGATTTCTCTTATTTTATTACGATGATCGTTTCTCCCTTTGTAGGCTGACAACAATAAAATACTTTCACATGCAAAGGAGAAATTATCTAACGAAACTTCTTGAAAATATTTCGCCGCAGTGCATACTTCCTTTGTTTCAATGATAGCCATCCATAGTGCCTTATCATATCCATGACACTTTTTCCCCTACGTCGCTCTGATACAAAATGAGCTGCCTTTCTCTGGACTTTTTCGTTGTCCTCCGTCAATTGTATCCGTTAAGGATCCCATACCGTACACAATTCTCTAGCAGAGGACGAACAACTGTAGTATGGGCAGTCTCTTTAGTACGCCTGTTGCATCTTCTACGTGTCCTGCTAATAAAACTCAGTCTTTGGTTTGCCTTCCACACAACCGTATGTGATCGCTCCGATTTAAGTTTTTCATATGTGTAGTTCCTGTGTATTTAGTTGAATTGACAGTCTTTAAAATTGTGAGATTAATAGTGTAAACCAAATTTAACGGATTTCTTTTCGTACTCATGTGGGTGACTTTACACGTTTCCTTATTCAGAGTCAATTGCCACTTTTCATACCATACAGATATCGTGCATAAGTGATTTTGCAGTTGGTTTTGATCTTCTGATGAATTTGTAAGACGGTAAATGACAGCATCATTTGCAAACAGTCTAAGAGGGATGCTCAGGTTGTCTCCTAAATCGTTTATATACTGTAGATTATGAACAGCAGAGGGCCTACAACATTTCCTCAGGGAAAGCCAAATATCACTTCTGTTATACTCGACGTTTCTCCGCCCATTACTACGTACTGTGACATATGACAGGAAATCACTAACCCAGTCGCACAAATGAAGCGATACTGCATAGGCACACAATTTGATTAGAAGTCTCTTCTAAGAAACAGTGTCAAAAGCCTTCTGGATATCTAGAAGTATGGAGTCAATTTGAAATCTTATGTCAATAGCACTCATTATTTATTGAGAATAAAGAGCTAGTTGTATTTCACAAGAACGACTGTGTGTCAACAGATCGTTTCCCTCTAGGTAATTCATAATGTTCCAAAACAGAGTGTATGTTCCAAAATCCTACTGCAAATCGACGCCAGTGATTTGGGTCAGTAATTCAGCGGATTACTTCTATTTTCTTTCTTGGGTATTGGCGTGATTCGTGCCACTTTCTAGTCTTTAAGTACGGATCTTTTTCGAGCGATCTATATGATTGCTAAGTACAGGGCTGTTGTATTGGCATACTATGAAAGGAACCTAATTGGAATGCTATCTAGACAGGAAAACTTGCCTTTATTAAGTACTTTAAGCTGTTTCGCTGCACTGAAGATATCTGCTTCCAAGTCACTCGTGCTGGCAGCTGTTCATGATTCGAATTCTGTAATATTTAATTCGACTTCTTTGCCGAATTAAATTTCGGAAAATTTATTTCATAACTCCGCTTTTGTGACGCTGTGATCGGTAATATTAGTAGTGGTATATCGCAGTGAAGGTATTGATTGTGTTTTGTTGCTCTTGTACTTTATATATGACCAGTATCTCTATGGATTTTCTGTCAGATTTCTAGGCTGTGTTTCGTTGTGGAACGTATTAAAAGCATCTCGCATTGAATTCCGCGCTAAGTTTCCATCTTCAGTAAGTCATCGCCTACTTTGGAGATTTTGTGTTCTTTTAAAGTTGGCATACCTTTTCTTTACTTCTGTAACAGTGTTCTGATCTGTCTTGTGTACCACGTGGAATCAGTAGCAACTTTTATTTATTTATTTGGTATATATTTCTCAATTGCCTCAAATACTATTCCTTTGCATTGAAGCCTTACCTAGCCTACACTTACACAGTTAGTTAGGAAGGAGTGGAAACCGTCTCTTTGCAAGACATCAAGCTGATTTTTATCTGTTTTTTTATTTTTTAAAGAGGTGTTATACGTTTACTTTTGGTAGATTTGGGTGATGTGGTGGTTAGTCTCGATACAACGACCTTGTGGTCACTAATCCCTGTTTCGCTGACATGTCGAACAATAATGAATACAATAAAAATGCAACTGGTGACATACTATGTCCTGTATGCCAAAACACTGCACGTCCAACCGTTCAAATTATAATAATACACACTGCCTTGTTAGGCGATACACAGCCTGATAATATCAACGAAAATGTATTTGTATATACAATGCCAATAGCCAAGAACACTGACAAAACAAGGATTACTTTAGGCTATGTGTATTCTTATACAAGGGCAGCCACTGTTCGAGCCTCAGCTAAGCGTCAGATGACTGTTTCATTACTATATTAGACGTCATCTAAAACCAGTGACATCAGGCGAGTAACTTTATGCCGGTTGCTGCTGATGTTTCATTCCTGTCACTGATGGTGTGTGGCTGGAAGTCCTTATGATTTTCCCGACGTGGTAGACTTTCACACAAAAGCTTTAATATTCTAATTTCGGTTACAGCATTGTCCTGATTCGCTTCACAGTACGCTCCGTCGCCACATTCGAGGCAAATATGAACAAAGGTGTAACGGAAATAGTTTGTATTTTGGAAACACTTCAGTTGCACACTGAACCGTACATTTCTCTTTTATGTAAATCACCGAATTTTTTTTCTAATCGCTAAAGATATATTTAACGCATGCAAAAAATTACGTGGAGATTAATTGCCTATGTACTAGAATTACAATATAATCTTACACACAGCAATAAAAATTGTGGATAAGCTATAATACGAATTAGAAAATTTGACTTGCGATTTAAATCACACCTTATACATAAATTACATTCTGAAACTTTGGAAACAGTAACTATTGTTTTATACTTTGAGTTGTGCCATTCAATATCAGCTATAAACGTATGTCGCAGTATGGGAGACTGTAGCACAAAAAAGGGGCATTACTTGGGAATTATCCGAATGGGTCGGAAATCGGTGCATGTGATGTACAAGTACAGAATAATTGGATTATTATTATAAAACATTCTCGGACTTCTTGCAGCGTCAGTTCAGGGTGAAACCTCGATTTTTCGACGACCTCCTTAATCGTCTTCGTCAGTAGCAACTGATTGTCAAAATTACTGCTGTGGTGGCCTTATGTAGCCCAAAGACGGCTTCTGATTGGTCAGTAGTTACGTCATGCTGTCACAGATGATGTCAACGTGTGCGCTGGTAGCGCCATCACTCCCGCCGTAGCGAAAATATTGCGACGAAAATCTCTGGCTCTTCTGTGCATCGAGAGCTCGCTTTCATACACCGCTAAGTTTATATCCGCCGTCACGGTTGGATGCTTTCTCACACATTTTTATTTCTACAGCTTCTTTGATTATAGAATCCCAGTATGTGGAAGCCTGGGACAAAACTTTTGTTTCTTCAAACAGTATTTTATGTTTGTTTTTAAAGCTGTGCTCAGCAATTGCAGGTTTCTCCAGTTCTCGATTTTTAATATGCCACACGGGGTAGGAGCTCTCGAGCACTTTCAGGAACATATGAACATCCATACATCCAGTTCACCGTCGAGACAGAGAAAAAGGGAAGACTGTCGTTTTCAGATGTTCTGGTACAACGAAAGACGGATGGACGCCTCGGCTAGTCAGCACACCGCAAGCCGACGCACACTGATTTATGTTCTGGCGCGCAGAGATTTTACCATCCAGTGCAGAAGAGGGCAGCTTTAAACACGCTGGTACACAGAGAATAAACCGTTTCAGACGAGGACCACTTCCATTCTGAAATTAACTAGCTGAAGTATGTGTTCCGAAAAAACGGGTTTGGATCACGTGAAATCGGTCAGTGTTCTCCAAGAAACGCAAACGTGAAACTGTTGAATATTCAGCTGATGAGCCACCGACGGCATTTCTTTCCTTTTGCGACGCTACATCCAGCAAAACAGGGAGAATACTGACGAGGTATCAGATTTATTTTCCGACCTTCTAGGAAGATAAAACAGATACTACACCCTGTTAAGGAGAGTCTCGGGCTTAGGGCTCCTGGGATTTACAACATCCCATGTGAGTGCGGAAGCAACTTCATTGGGCAGTCCATATGCACCGTTTTCGACCGCTGTGCAGAACATCAACGGCATATTAAAAACCGAGAACTGGAGAAATTTGCAGTTTGTGAGCACAGCCTTACAAATAAACATGAAATACTGTTTGAAGAAACAAAAGTTTTGTTCTAAGCTTCTAAATACTGGCACTCTATAATTAAAGCGGCTGTAGAAATAAGAATGTGCAAGAAAATATTCAACCGTGACTGTGGCCATAATGTTAGCGGTGTATGGAGGTGAGCTCTCAATACAGAAAAGATCTACAACGGGAGCGGTGGCGCCACCAGCGCAGACGTTGACTTCATCTGCGACAGCATGACGAAACTACCGACCAATCATCAGTCGTCAAGCCGTCTTTGGGATATAAGGTCACCAAAGCAGCAGTTTTGACAGTCATTTGCTCCTGTCAAAGGCGATGATGGAAGTCGTCGAAAGCTCAAGGTTTTACCATGAACAGACGCTGCGAGAAGTCCGAGAATGTTTTATACAACAGTGCCGTAGTGAAATTGGATTATTCATTCAAGAAAAAGTGATTCGCAAACTGAGGAAGTCAGTAATGCGTTGGTCCACCTCTGGCCCTTAGGCAAGAAGTTATACGACTTGGAATTGATTTAGGTAGTTGCTGTATATCCTCCCGATGGATATCGTGTCAAATTCTGTCCAATTGGCGAGTTATATCATCAAAATCCCGAGCTGGATGGAAGACCCTTCCCATAATGCTCCAAACGCTCTCAATTGGAGAGAGATCCGGCGACCTTGCTGGCCGAGGCAGGATTTGACAAGCAAGAAGACAAGCAGCAGAAACCCTCATTGTGAGCTGGTGAGCACTACCTCGCTGCAATGTAAGCCCAGAACGGCCTGCCATTAAGGGCAACAAAACGGAGTAGACACTTACTATAAAAAGAAATGACGTCCCAGACATTCACTCTTAGCTGTCGGGCTGTTTGGCAGCGATAGTCAAGTTGGTACCCCACCGCTGTCCGGGGCATCTCCAGATACGTCTTCTCTGGTCGTCGGGGCTCAGTTCAACTCGAGATTCTCAATGAAGACAAGCAATGAGATTCTAGGATGCGGACTCTCCAGACAGCTGTGGGATACCAGCCTGGTTTTCGCCTGCCACACCGCCCGACATTCGTCGACGATATTCTAAGCCCCGTTTTGCTGCCCTTCATAGCAAGCCATCCTGGGCTTACATTTCAGCAAGATAATACCCACCTGCTCACAACGAGGGTTTTTACTGCTCGTCTTCGTGCTTGCTAAACCCTACCTGGGCCAACAAAGTCACCGGATCTCTCCCCAATTGAGAAAGTTTGGAGCATTATAGTCGGTGCCCTCTAACCAGCTTGGGATTTTGACGGTCTAAGGCGCCAGTCGGACAGAATTTGGTACGACATACCTCACGGGGACATCCAACAACATCAATCACTGCTAAGCCGAATAACTGCTAGTATGAGGGTTACAGGTGGACTATTGACTTGCGCGGTTTGTGAAGCTCTTTCTCTAGAATAAATCATCGTGTTTTTCTGCTATTATACTCATTTATTTGTCTGTAAATGCACATCACATCTACTGGCTTCCGTCCCATTCGGATAATTCCTTCGTGGTGCGTCGTTTTTTTGTTTTGTTTTTTTCTCTAACTGTATTTGAGTGTCAGAATGCATAAACCTCAGGTTCATCCTTTACATCCATTCTCCTTCCTATGTTCCTCTCTAAGAAGAACTTAAAAATAGGCATGTAGCAACAATAGCGAGAAATGACAAGGCACGTGACGCCCATGTCACCACTAAAAAAACGCAGTCTTAAGTTTGCAACACACAATAATTCTTCATCCTTCATCCAGCAGGCAGCAAATACGCCAGGAATACCAAAAGCGAAACTTCGTCAACAGTCCGTATGATGTAACGTCGCTGCCGACACTTAATTTAAGGTTCCTATAGTGCAGTAATACGTATTCGAAATGACGAATAGTGTAGAGTAAGGCTTGGTTTGTGACTAGTATCGACACTGGATCTTCTTCACATACCGTATACTGCGAAAAACTTGGGAGCGCTGGCAAAAGAAAGAAGTCTAGTTCATGGCTAGTCTCCGAGTCGATACGGAAATAAAAATATTTCATTTAAGTAGGAACTTTGTTGGCTAGAAAACGAAAAGTAGTCCAGCCTACACGTGAAGGGCCATGGTGAAGAAACATTAAGTGTGGGAAAAATACTAGAGGGATACATCAATGACCTTTGAAACGTTCCCGTGTGTGGCCCTGGAAACAATACTGACAGCTATTAGCTGCGGCGCTCAGTTCATAATCTGCGCACCATCTGTCTTGAAGATGACGCGAGAGTTCAGTACATGCTGACACTTCGATAACAGACTTGTCTTTTATCAGCTCCATGACCTCGGCTGAAAGCGACCTGAACGCTAAAGAGAAACCTCTTAACTTCGTCGTCTCGCGAGCAGTTCCTTACCGACGTTTGAGAGGAGAAACGAAGATTGTGAGCGATGAGTAGTGACTCTTGGCGCTCGAAGATAGAGAAAATTTTCTTTATGCCCTAGAAATGTGCATGCAGAAGAAACACAAAACGTTTAAGAGCCTTTGTTAAATACGCTAATAAACTAGTTGATTGTTGGCTGTAGCTAAACCAAATTGTAACTGTCAGACCACTGACGATTTTCGTGAATAAAACAAGATGCATGTAACTTGTTTATCAAGTAATATAGGTTATATACCAACTTTAGAGACTATAAGCGTTTAGTATTATTTTAATGCATCTTCAGGTGGTTATTGTGACAAAATGGGTTTCCTTATAAATGTACTTGCCAACTTCTTAAACAGTTCTTATGATTTAAATTATTACTGTTAAGCAATACTAAATTATTATTATTACTCAAGATTTTTTTCCTACTTCATCCTAATGTTCTTCTACACATATGTTTTCGATTTCAGGATACTGTACTTCGCTGCCACGGAATTTTTTTCGTTTTCATGTTGTGTAGATTCAATTACACCTCGTGTAGTTTGATGTTGTGGGCGGCAATATTCTTAAGTTTTGTTATGTCGGTTGTGAAAGCGTCTGCCACATCCCCCACCTTCTCTCTCTCTCTTTGTGTGTGTGTGTGGGAGGGGGGTGGGGGGGGAGGTGGGGGAAGGGGGATCTTTAAGTGGAAATACGTCCCACTTTGCTTTGGTACTGTGATGAGTGAAAATGAGTGGGTGTGTTTTGCCTTTTTTATGTGGTACTGTTTTTGCAATAGCTGCAGAGGTTGTAAATTATATGTACACGAGATGCAGATTGATCTACACAACATGGAAATGAAAATATATTCAATGTCAGTGGTATGCAGTGTACTAAAATGGAACACGCATGTGTAGAAGAACGTTAGGAATGAGGTAGAAACAAAAGATTGTGAGTAACAATATTATTTTAACCCTAGATTACTAAACCCTTGTAAAATTTACGATTACAGTTGGTACCATTTGGCAGATTCGCAGTTCCCGCTAATCTGGTATCGTCAGTACAGGATGTAAGACAGAGCATTTTTACTTACTTTTGTACATGACACACCACTGGAAACCTTGTAATTGACTAATGCATAAACTATAAATTATGAATTACTTTGAATAAAACTGGAGCAATAAAATTTACGATGCCTGGGTAACATCGTGACAGCATGTCTACCTAAGATGACACAGCGATCATTTTACTGTTAACTCCCATCTCACCCCCTCAGATTTAGTGGTAAAATGGCCCATTGGATAGCCCATCAAAAACTGAACACAGATCAAGCATGGAAACAGGAAGTTGCACTGAACTGTGAAAAAATGAAGCAAAATAGAACCAGGGAACTGTCCAAAATTAACATGTGCTACAAACATCGAGCTGTTTTGAATGATGGTGGTGTCTTGGCCATGTGGTCACGATGTTGGAAAGCAAAGTGGAAGATCTGGTTTGTTAAATATCCCTCACGCTCTATTTTTTTTTCACAAAATTATGAACTGTCCGTCCGGTCATTGACACGTCTGTTCGCTATATTCATATTTGTGCCTGTATCGTAGTGTAACGTCCGTTTGCAACAGCGTCCTGCAATAAAGGCACCTCCACCACTACCACACGTTATGCCTCTTGCGTCTCGTTTTCGAAGTTTTGCTCATGAATTTCTTCGTTGTAAAGTAGTTCACACATGTTTGTTTGTCGTTTTCATTTCTGTGACATGTCTATGAGGCATCTCGCCTGCTCTCACTTTTCATCGTATTTGCTTGTGACGGTAATATATTTTTACCGCGTGTCTCATATTCTATAACAAGTGTATAATATGACAACTGCCAAGACTACAGAAGGAGAACAGACATATCAATGACCGGACGGACAGTTCATAAATATGTGAAAAAATGAGGCACCAGGGAGGTTCGAACACGAATCTTCCGCTTTGTAGTACAACACTGACCATACAGCCACGACGCGGTGTTTTTTGCATGGGGAAATTTCCTTGTAAGTATTATGGATTCGTTTCTTTGGAACAATATGTAAGTTTATTTTATATTCCACTGTATATAATTTTTTGTTTCTTTTTTATGCACATGTGACTTCCATGTACTGGTTGTAATATATCATATTTTTAAGTGGTGTTACTACTCCTGAGGAAGACGGGTTTATATCTGTCGAAACCTAGGTAAAGGTTTGAATAAACATTTGACGTGCAACTTGTTGGTCGTTTGATTCCCATTGTATCCATAATTCTACAGTTGCTGACTGCTGACGTTCAAGACGTTATGGACTGTGACTGTGTTACAAATAAGCCGTCCAGAGATTGTTCTAAAGAGAGTTGAGTCTGTGGCTGCTGGCGGAGACACGTTCTCAGGATAAAAGCTTTGCTACGTCTGCCAGTGCGTCGTGCCAGTCGACGTGTTAATCAAAGGAAGGAATTTCATCTCTGCCACCTCCACATGTATTTCGTCCTTTCTAGTCATTGTACATGTTCCACTACCGTGAAAAATCACTAGGGTAGTCATAACTGTATAAATTTGAGTACGGTGTTGCTCTCATTTGCCTTTCAGAATGCATTTAATTGTTTCGCACATAGCTTGGAATCTATTCAGTTTTATGTCTTTATCGTTGTCATAGTTATAACTGTAACTAAACTAAATAGCTAAAATGAGAAACTTGCAAGGCTGGCTTATTTCCAATAGTTATTATTTTCGTCTACATGGGTATATTCCTGTGAATGCCATTACTTTTGTTTTATTTTCTGAGGTCTGTAAATGTATCCGCAGCAGACATGCTTCTCTTTCTTAAACAATTAAAAGGCAATCAACAGCTAAATTAGGTATCCTATCTGCAATCTACTGTTGTCGACAACCTTAAGTCATTCAGATCAACAGTTTTTGGACTTTTGTAAAGCATTGTCCAGATGTCTGTTAAAAGTGCAGTAATGGATGGCTTCATGTCTGTCTTCATGATTCATTATTTGAATTTGGCAGCTCACTTACTATTTTGGTATTTTATTATAATACCCTAATGTTTAGAATGTGATTCGGGTATCCAAGTTCTTAACGGAACCGCCAGAGGAGTCAGTTCATACAGTCGATCCCGTTTGCGAACTCTACAAATGCCACGTCAGTAATACTGCATTCTCGTCGCTTTCAGTTGGATCTTAGAAACGACACACTGTAACACATGAGGATGCTGTATAATTTATTTTTACTATTCCATACCTCAGTCGGTAAATTCCCTTATAGTGTCACTCTGTTGTCCGGCTGCCTCTCCGTCTGTTAAGAGTCCCTTTTCTCAGGAAAGGATAGGGGTATCGACTTGAAATTTATGTCAAATACTGAGGTCTACGCTCCCCTGACGGTGCAAACCATTGAAGCTTTTAAAACAATATAGTCAAAAGATACGGCAAATTACACCACATATTTCATGACTCGCGAACGCTCTCACGAAAACCCATAGATGAATTTGTATACATAATTAAGTTCCTGAGAGCGCGAGTGTACTTGCACTTGTCCGGTTTTTAATTGTGGAGCCGATTTCGGTCAGAGATCCTTTTAGAAGTACTACATTTTGATATTTGTTCCGTGACACATATTACACGCTAGTAAGAAATGAGGAACAAATCAAAAAACGGCAATTTTTAATTTGTAATTGAAAAATACGTGGGAAGTGCCACAACGCGCACGAAAAATGTCACGTCTCTATCTCGCAATTTGTTCACTTCACGGAAGCTGTTTCAGTTCTGTTGTAGGCTTGTTCATGATACGCCACGGCTAGAACAGTGTCTCTTCAGCGTTGCCACTGGCATGTGTGCGTGGGACATTAAAGAAGAGCGGCATGCTCTGAGTCATGACACTTTTCATGTTTAACATAAGTTGAATGTAATTTTTAATATAACAGTCATTACAATCTCTGTGTTTATACAATGCCTGTATCTTACATTATAATCTCCTTCACACATGCATATATGTCTGAAGGAACAGAAAGTGTTTTGACGAAGAAGAATCCCTTTTCTCGGCGAAAACCCCATTTATGATTCCATTATTTCGTAAATTGTGCTCCTTATATTGTACCTAATTGACGTTCCTTATTAAACTGTATTAATTTTCATAAATTATAATGTTGCATTTTTTTTTGTAACAAAATAATTTCAGCTTGTTTTCTTTTAATTTTTTATTCTAACTTAAGTACTGATTTTTCCCGACAGAGGTTTGAATGTCATACATATTACAGCAAAAAATATTACTTGGGGTGGAAAAGTGGTCAAATCATTACATGAGGAGTCATAACAAAAGCAAAAACGTTTTTAGAATAGCAAGAAAAGTGACACAACTTAGAGAACTAATTAATAATTACCTGATAACGGCTTATTTTCGACGAGAACAGAACTATATATCCATATTACTCTTGTATAGAATATAAAAGGGTTTACTGCCAAAAATACTTACTTGAGATTTAAGGGAAGCTTATACTATTTCAGAATAAGTGTTATAGAATTCTGTAAGTCGACATTTTTTAAGTGTTGCAATTTTAAGTTGTGTCACTGTTCTTGCCGGAGTGCTATATACAGTACACTGCTATTAGCAAAATTTTGTACTAGAAACGGTCTCTGAACGAAACAGGTCGTACAACTGAAAATAAATTACACAGCAGCTTCATGTGTTACAATATCTCATTTCTAAGATTTCTCAAAGCTGTGGAACACAATCAACAAAAGCTGTTTCAGTTGGATGCTTAACAGCGAAAAACGTTATTTATACTGTCCTGCTTGTCATTAAGTTTATTTCACAGCCGGCCGCGGTGGTCTCGCGGTTAAGGCGTTCAGTCCGGAACCGCGCGAATGCTACAGTCGCAGGTTCGAATCCTGCCTCGGGCATGGATGTGTGTGATGTCCTTAGGTTAGTTAGGTTTAAGTAGTTCTAAGTTCTAGGGGACTGATGACCAAAGATGTTAAGTCCCATAGTGCTCAGAGCCATTTGAACCATTTTTATTTCACACATTTTCTTTGTCCTGTCTTTTAATATACAGTGATGAAGAGAAAGATTGTAATAATTGTATAGTAGACAGTAACTAAATCACTAATATATTCTAATCGGCATTCGTACAACATATGACAAAACCCTACGCTTGTCGTTCTGACGCCCTAGCTTTCTGAATTCTTCCTACGTCGAGATGGCCATACACAAAATGATTACGTTATAAAATGTTCGTGGAGCCACGTCGTTAAAGCAACCAGCGTCGGACACAAAATGATCAGGCAAGGTCCAGCAGTGAAAGGAGCGGAAGAGTGTCGCAATCTTGGAAACACCACACTTCCTGCTGGCCACACGACGGCCATTGAGCGAGCGTTTGCTACCAGCCTTTGAAAAGATAACTAACTGTGTTTCCCAGGAAACGCATAAACCAGGAAAGGGACATTAACGTTTCACGTCCCGTCGATAACGAGGGCATTAGAAGCACAGCACATGTTCAAATACGTACCTGGCTCGCAAGACTTGTTCAGCGTTAGCGCGCCGCACGTGTTCCTGGACGGCGAGTGTTCGCCAGAGACAAAGATAACGTCAGCGGTTCGACAGAGAAGTACTAAAGGAACGCTGCAGCTCTCCATACAAACTATCTGTTGCATAGCAGTCTGAGAGTGTTCGCTGATGACACTGTTGTGTGTGAGAAAAGTTGTCGAGAAGTGACTGTAGGGGAATTCAGGACTGAATTGGACAGAACTTCTATTTGACGCGACAAATGACAGCTTCATTGAAATGTAAATAAATTTAAGTTAATGTGGCTGATTAGCAGAAACATTCCAGTAATGATATTGGGCGTATTGAGCATCACAACTGATAGATACTAAGATTAATGGTTAATGAAAACCACCACAGCTATTCTAATACATACTTACTGTGAGTATTTATTGTAAGACTGTTGGCAGTGTGAGTTACTTAATTTATTCGTTAAGATACTGTACATTTTAACCTAATTTCTTGTTTTGTTTAGCTGCAGGCAAACTGATGATGTTATAAAGAACGAAAACGGCCGTGACACAATAAATATGTATAAATACGGCCGTTGTTTCCATTGATCATAAATATTATTTCAGCAATGTTCTGATGCAGTACTAATGGTATGCTGGTTGACTCAGTCACGTCGATTAGCGATCTAGGTGAAACGTTGAGAAATAATGTGAAACTGACCGAGCACGCAAGGTCAGTTACAGGGAAGGCGAATGGGCGACAGCTGTTTATAGGGAGAGTTTGAGAAAGAGTAGCTCACCTGAAAATCATACTTGTGAGACCAAATCTTGAGTACTGCTCGAATGTTTGGGACTCTCACCATGACAAATTAAAAAAAAATCGCAGCTATTTCGGAGCGTGCTATCAGAAGGCAAAAAACGTGCAGATTTAACGTGCCGTAGACGACGAGATCGTTAGAGACAAAACCGAAGTTCGGATTGCCGTAGGATGTGTTAGGAAATCCGTCGTGTCCTGTCCAAAGAAACCACCCCGTCGGCCGTTTCGATTAGTAAGGGAGTGCTACGCAGATCATCCGTGCGTTTAGAAGGGCTTCCTTGGAGGTGAAACGCTATTGAGGAAGTTTAGAAAACGAGCTTTTTTGACAGACTTCAGAACCACACTATGGGATCAAAAGTATTTGGACACACATTAGTGGAGATTAATGTGTACACCTCTCACCCTATTTGATGATTTAAAATCTGCTGGAGACGCATTCAGTGAGGCGTCTGAGTGTGGAGGAATGGCAGCACATTCATCCTCAACGGACGAAACCAGGAAAGATAATGAGGTTGAACGCTGGAGTCTGGAGCGAGGTGGACGTTTTAACTCATCACAAAGGTGTTGCACTCAGTTGAGGTTGGGACTCTGGGTCGGCCAGTCCTTTTTCAGCAATATTAGTGTCTAAAAACTATTGACTCACAGATGCTGCTTATGACAGGATGCATTTTCATGCTGATAGAATCAATCGTCATCTCTGAACCGTTCTTCTACTGCATGCAGTAAACAATACTGTAAAAAGTATCCATACGCTTCCGCATTTAGAGTTCCCTTAAGAGCAATAAGGGGACTACAGCCTTACCACGATAAACAACTTCATGCCGTAACACCAAAACACCACCTCCTCCGTACTTCACTGTCGGCCTGTCGGCACTACACACGATGGCAGGCTACGTTCCCAGGCACTCACCAAACCCAAACCCGTCCATGTGATTTCCACAAGATATAAAGTGATTCATCACTCAAATGACTCGTTTCCAGTCATCCTCTGCCCAATGTCGTCGCTCCTTTCACTGCATCAAGCGTCGCTTAGCACTGACTACATAAATGAGGACCTGATCGACCACTCTACCCTATTATTTTTAGCTCCTTAAAGTCACTACACTAGTTGGACTACTGTTAGCACTTTGGAACTCACGAGTAATTCTTTCCGCAGTTTTCATGGGATTTTCTACAACCACTCTTCACAATGCCCGACAGTCCCAGACCGTCAGTATATGAGGTTTCCCTTGTCTTTGTTCAGCTGTGGTTGTTCCTTCGTGTTTCCATATCACAGTCACATCACAAACAGTCGACTTGGGCAGCTTTATAAGGGTTGAAATGTCCCTGCAGGATTTGCTACCCATGTAGATCCTCTGACCGACCCCTTCTGCTGTTACGGCTTTTCTACTGACGACACATTATTCCCTGCCTCCTTTTAAACCGGTGGGCCCGCTTCTGATGACATCTAGTGGTCAAAAATTGTTGGAATGGCTCTGAGCACTATGGGATTTAACATCTGAGGTCATCAGTCCCCTAGACCTAGAACTACTTAAACCTAACTAACCTAAGGACATCACACACATCCATGCCCGAGGCAGGATTCGACCGCAGCAGCAGCGCGGTTCCTGACTGAAGCGCCTAGAACCGCTCGGTCGCAACGGCCGGAATCTAGTAGCCAATTATGCCTTACGTAGGGGTGGCCGGGAACTTGTGATCAGATGGTGTATTCTGCTACCACAAGCGAACACCTTGCGTAAGGACAGCGAAGACAAAATAAGAGAAATTAGTGCTTATGTGGAGACATATAGACAGTCGTTGTTCCCTAGCATAATGTGTGAAAGGACCAGGAAAGGGAATGAGTAGCAATGGAACAAAGTAGCTTCCGTCGTGCACTGTGCAGTGGCTTGCGGAACAGCTATGCAGATGTCGAGCAGACTAGGGTTGGGAAGCGCAGTGTAAACTGCCCTGGTATTCATCTTAAGCAACGTAGGAAAACCACGGAAAACGTAAATGCGAGTGCAGTGCTTTATCCAGTGCGCTACCTATCTGGACAGTAAGGAAACTCAGCACAGACCTATTAAGATCTAGCGCACGCAGCTCTGAAAAAACGCCTTGTCCGTGCAGAGGTGGTTATCAAAACGGAATGCCACGAACAATACGAGACTGGAATAGAAGGGAGAACCGATAGAGGTACTCAGGGTACCCTCCGCCACACACCGTCAGGTGGCTTGCGGAATATGGATGTAGATGTAGATGAATGCACAACATTTTAAGTATTGAATCGCGTTTACAGGAGGCAGGATCTTTTACGGCACGTATCACCGAAGGAAGTCGCGATACATGTAATATTATTTAAGAAAGAGTTTGTACTACGTACGTGAGAAGAATATCCGTAGACAACAAATTTTCCAACAAGCTACAGAGCTCGTATTTTTTTTTTATTTTTATGTATATAATTTTTGGTATCCCCGAAGGACAAAAAAGGCAACACTACCACAAGTAACAGCTTTGAAAACTCTTGTCTGCGAACTGTAAAAGGTCCACGAACTTCTGCATATGAAAATTAGTTCCTAAAAAATCATTTAACTGTCGAACTTAATTCCTCATCCGGTGGCTGTTTTAGAATGCAGAACCGTCACACATCATCGACAACTAACTGTTACGCAACAGCACAAAAGGTTCAAGTACCATATGCACTAAAAATATGGCATCCCATTACTGATAGGAGTTTAACTAGTCTCGAATCCTAGAGCGTCATTTTTCATATGCTGTTCAATAACTTTCTACAGCGGTGGTTTCCAGAATTATTGTAAGACGTCGAATTAACATACAGTGTTGACCAAAACATTGAAGTACTCAGGAAGGGGGGAGCAAACAAAATGAAATTTCACGGGTTTAGACGGTATGTGGTCTTATTTCAATGATTAAATTATCGAGTCAAATTTATATGGAACGTGGAAATTTGAGCCTACTTATCAGTACTACTTTCGGGCCCTTCTGGTCTTGATGCATCCACTGATTCAACTCTGAAGTGTGTCACAAGTTCCATTGTATACCCTCCTCACGCAAACTGGCCCACTACTGTTGTAAATGGTACTTGATATCCTCGATATTGGTGCTGAGACAGAGTGGATGTCCAGGCTGGTTCAAGATACAGTCTAACACAAAACAAGGCACACCACGAAGGACTTTTCCAAATGGCACGGCAATCGGTAGATGCGATGCATATGTACAGATAAGCATATAGTTACAATTTTAGAAAAATCGGATGATTTATTCAAGAGAAAGATCTTGACAAATTGAGTAAAGTCAGTTACATGTTGGGCCACCTCTGGCCCTTATGCAAACAGTTATTTGGCTTGGCATTAATTGACAGAGTTGTTGGATGACCTCCAGAGGGATATTGTGCCAAATTAAGTCCAACTGACGCGTTAGTTCGTCAAATCCCTAGCTGGTTGGACGGCCCACCCCGTAATGCTCAAAAGGTTCTCTGCTGGGGAGAGATCCGGTGACAGGCTGGCTGAGGTAGGGTTTGGCAAGCATGAAGACAAGTAGTAGAAACTCTCACCGTGTGTGGGCGGGCCTTATCTTCCTGAAATGTAAGCCCAGGACGGCTTGCCATGAAGGGCAACAAAACAGGGCGTCGAATATCGTTGACGAACCGCTGTGTTATAAGGGTGCCGCCCATGACAAACAAACGAATCCTGCTATGAAATGAAAACAAATGCTATTTGTTGATTGAATAATCCAATTTTTATGAAATTGTAATAATTTGTTTATCTGTACGTGTACATCACATCTATCGATTTTCGTCCCCTGCGAATAATTCCTTTGGTGTGCGTCTCTCTTTTTTTTCTTGGAGTATGTGTCCCATCGGAACAGATCTGGGACTGTTACTGACCCCGAAAATACTTCGACATTACGCAGGAAGTTTATACAGACACGTGCCATGAGTGGGCGACCATTGGTCTCTTAAAAAATGGCACCACGATATTATCGAATGAGATGGTTGGTTGGTTTGTGGTGGTTGAAGGGACCAGACTACAAAGGCCATCGGTCCTTTATTCCACGACCCTGAAAGATCCACAAGGAAGAAAAACAAGCAAAAGAGTCGACAAGGGACAACACAGAACAAGAAAGACATAGAAAAAGACCAGAAAGGGGAATTAAAAGCACACAGAGTGTTACAGTGATTGGACGACCATGGAAACAAAAGAAGGAAAAGCCAACAACCAAGAGACATACTAAAAACCCCAATCTAAAACCGTAGGCCAAAGGCCAGACTCAACACAAAAATGACAAACCCTTAGATCGAGCGATAAAAGCCCCGTGCTCGAATAAAACTCAAAACTAAGCCTGCAATTGCAGCGCTATCCGTTAAAAGGGGAGGGAGCGTAAGAGGCAGCACAAACGTCTGCCTGAGCGCAGTTAAAAGCGGACAGGACAACAAAATGTGGACCTCTGTCAACGCTGATCCACGTCGACATAGAGGTGGGTTCTCGCTACGCAATAAATGACCGTGCGTCAGCCCGGTGTGGTCAATGTGTAGCCGGCAGAGAACAACTGAGTCCTTGCGAGAAGCTCGCAAGGAGGAGCGCCACACACCTGTAGTCTCTTTGATGACCCGAAGTTTGTTGTGGGAATGCCGGGTGCACCATTCATCATCCCAAGTACCAAGGACTTTATGCCACAATACTGACTGGAGATCACATTCTGGAAGGCCAATCTCCACGGCCGATGCACTGATAGCCTGTTTGGCCAGCGTGTCAACACGTTCATTACCCGGGATGCCGACATGACCCGGGGTCTACACCAAAACCACGAAGCGGCCGCAGTGGGCAAGAGTATGGATGGACTCCTGGATAACCATCACAAGCAAGAGCGAGAAAAACACTGGTCGATAGCTCGTAAACCGCTCAGGGAGTCACTACGGATAACGAAGGACTCACCTGAGCAGGTGCGGATATACTCTAGGGTGCGAGAGACGGCTACAACCTCTGCAGTGAAAACACTGCAGCCATCCACCATTGAGCGTTGTTCAGATTGTTCCCCAAGAGTAAAAGTATAACCAACTCAACCAGCAACCATCGAACCGTCGGTATAGACTACTGCAGAGCCGGGAAACGCGTCAAGGATGGAAAGAAAGCGTCGGCGGAGTGCTTCAGAAGAGACTGAGTGTTTCAGGCCTTGTGCTAAGTCCAGCTGAAGGCATGGACGGGGCACACACCACAGGAAAGAGGTGGGATAGGGGAAAACTCAAGCCCAGAGAGAAGGGACCGGACGCAAACCACAATCGGGCACCCTGACCGGGGTCACCATTCAGGAAGATGGACGACCGAGTTGGGGAACAGGAGATGCTAATTTGGATGCCTGGGCAAGCTACAAACATGTGCAGCATAAGCGGCCAGTAGTCGTTGGCACCGGATCCGCAATGGAGGGACACCAGCCTCACCAAGTATGCTGTTTACAGGGCTGGTGCGGAAAGCTCCAGTTGCGAGTCGGATCCCGCAGTGAAGTATGGGGTCAAGCAACTGCAATGCAGAAGGTGATGCCGAACCATAAGCCAGGCTCCCATAATAGAGACGGGACTGAATCAACGCCTGATACAGTCGTAGAAGGATAGACTGATCGGCACCCCAGCTGGTGTGTCTCAAGCAACGAAGAGTGTTAAGATGCAGCCAGCACGTTTGTTTAAGCTGCCGAATATGAGGGAGCCAAGTCAACCAGGTATCAAAAAGCAAGCCCAAAAACCGATGCGTCTCCACCACTTCAAGAGGTTCGCCATCAAGATAAAGCCACAGGTCAGGACGAACAGCGCGATGCCGGCAAAAATGCATGACGCAAGTCTTGGCGGCAGAGAACTGGAAGGCGAGCGTGACGGCCCAAGACTGCGCCCTGCAGATAGCGCCCTGTAGTTGCCATTCAGAAACCGCAATGCCAGTGGAGCTATAGCACAGGCAAAAGTCATCAGCATACAAAGAAGCCGATACAGACGTTACCACAGCTGCAGCTAGCCCATTGATAGCAACTAAAAAGAGGCAGACACTCAAGACAAAGCCTTGTGGGACACCATTTTCCTTGACTGGGGAGGAACTATGGGAGGAACCACTTGCACATGAAAGGAAAGAAGCGACAGAAAATTTTGAACAAAAATCGGGAGCGGCCCCCTAAGACCCACACCAATGAAGCGTGGTGAGGATGTGATGTCACCAGGTTGTATCATATGCCTTCTGTATGTCAAAAAAGACGGCAACCAGGTACTGACAGCGGACAAAGTCCGTACGGATGGCAGACTCCAGGCAGACCAGATTATCGGTGGCAGAGCGACTCTTATGGAACCCACCCTGAGACAGAGCCAGAAGGCTCCGAGACTCAAATAGCCAACTCAGCCTCTGGCTCACCATATGTTCGAGCAACTTGCACAGAAAGTTGGTGAGACTATTGGGGCGGTAGCTGTCCATCTCCAATGGATTCTTGCCACGCTTCAACACTGGTATGATAATGCTTTCCCGCCATGGAGACGGGAACTCACCCTCAACCCAGATACACTTGAAAAGCTCTAGGTGATGTCGCTGGCAGTTCACCAAAAGATGTTTGAGCCTCTGATAGTAGATGCGATCTGGTCCAGGAACCTATCAGGGCAAGCCGCCAGGGCACTTTGAAATTCCCACTCACTGAATGGATCATTGTACGATTTGGGGTGGCATGCATGGAATGGAAGGCTCTGACATTCCAATCGCTCTTTCAGGGAGCGGAAGGCCAGCAGGTAATTTTTAGAAGCAGAACTCTGAGCATAATGCTCTGCTAAGAGTTCTGCAATCGTGTCTGATTCAGTACAGACTGTTCCATTCAGGGAAAGCCCAGGTATGCTGATGGGGGGTCTGATATCCATAGAGTCGAATAATCTTGACCCAAACCTGCGATGGAGAGCTACAGATGCTAATGGTGGAGATATTCCTTTCCCAGCACTCCTGCTTCCATCGGTGAATAAGGAGTCAGACTGGGCATGGGGCCGCTTAAAGGTAAGGAGGTGTTCCCGTGATGGGTGCCGCTTGTGACGTTTTAAGGCCCGCCTGCGAACTCTAATCACCTTAGTGATCTCCGGTGACCACCAAGGCCGAGTCCTCCGCCGAGAGGACCAGAAAGAACAGGGAATTGCAGATTCCGCTGCAGAAACGATGCCGGTGGTTATCGTGTGAACTACCACATCAACAGTGTCATGAGAAAGAGGCTCAATAGTGGCAATGGAGGTGAACGAGTCCCAGTCAGCCTTATTCAAAGCCCATATGGGAAGGCGCCTAGAAGAGTGACGCTGTGGCAGTGACAGAAAGATCGGAAAGTGGTCACTACCGCACAATTCGCCATGCGTACTCCATTGGACAAATGTTACAACGCCATGGCTGCAGACTGAAAGGTCGGTGGTGCAGTACGTGCCATGTGCCACTCTCAAAGTGTGGAGGCACCATTATTTAAGAAAGAAAGGTTGAGCTGAGCCAACACTTGCTCAACGACAGTGCCTCGGCCTGTTGCCACCAATCCAACCCACAAAGGGTTATGGGCGTTAAATTCGCCCAGTAACAGAAAAGGTGGCGGCAGTTGGGCAATCAGTGCAGCCAATACATGCTGTGGGACGTCGCCATCTGGTGGTAGATAGATAATGCAGACAGGAACAGCCTGTGACGTCCACACCCTAACAGCGACAGCCTCTAAAGGTGTTTGAAGAGGAACACACTCGCTCTACAGACAGTTAAGGACGTAGACGCAGACTCCACCAGATACCCTCTCATAAGCTGCCTGATTCTTATAATAACCCCGATACCCACAGAGGGCGGGGGTTCGCAACGCCAGAGCAATGCAGAAGAAAGGGTAAAGTCTGATAAGTGGTCGGAGCTCAGCAAGGTAGTGGAAAAAATCGCTGCAATTCCACTGAAGAATGACATCGACCACAGCCGAAAAAGACGTGAAGGAACCGATGAGGCAGATTACGCCGCCGGGTTATCTACCGCCACCGAAGGAGAGCCTGAATCAAGAACCATTGTGTCTGAGATAGAGACGAGATTGATGTCTTGGGGGGACGTCAAAATCAGCAAATCGTCCTCAGACGCAGAACTGGTAAGGACAGATGGCACAGAGGCAGCCTGGGCCTCTTCCTTCTTACCCAGCTTTTCTTCTTCTTCTTCTCCTCCTCCTCCCACCACTGCTCCTTATGAGCAACCAGGGAGGGAGTCACAGAAGGAGGGTCAGGGACAGACGAAGAGCGGGAAACTCTTCGATCTGCCGCTCGTGGCTCCTTGAGCCACTGACTGACGTCAACTGTCACACTGGAGGATGCCTGAGAAGGTAGACGTCCAAGGTACCCTTTCTGCATGAAAGAAGCTGGAGGAGGCTGGTGTACCTCCGGTGGGGTGTGGGGTCCGATAGCTCCATCAGTTTGGGGGGTTGGTCTCCCAAGGGAGGTACCATGGGAGTGCCAGAAGGAGCATTGTACCCCACCACGGACACAGGGGAAGAGTCGGGGTGGCCCTGAGGGCCCACTGGAGATTTAACAATCGCAGGGACAGCCGTCGCCAATGAGGGCAACGAAGTCGAAGTCGCAGTCGCAGCATATGATGCAGTCATTGGAACAGGATGAAGGCGTTCGTATTTCCTCTATGCATCTTGATAGGTGAGCCTCTCCAGGGATTTGATATCCATTTTTCGCCGCTCCTTATGAAGAACAGGGCTGTCAAGTGAGCATAGGGAGTGGTGCTTCCCACAGTTGACACAAGTGGGAGTAGGAACATACAGAGCTCCCAGGTGCAGAGAACGACCACAATCTCTGCAGGTGGCGCTGGAGGTACATCGAAATGACATGTGGCCAAACCTCCAGCACTTGAATTACCGCATAGGAGGAGGGACGTAAGGTTTCACGTCGCAATGTGTAAACCACCACCTTGGCCTTTCCAGATAACGAGTCACCCTCAGAAGCCAAGATGAAGGCACTGGTAGCAACCCTGTTATCTTTGGGTTCTCTATGCACACGCTGGACGAAATGGACATCCCGTTGCTCCAAGTTGGCGCATAGCTCTTCATCCGAATGCAAAAGGAGGTCACTATGGAAAATAATACCCTGGACCATGTTAAGGCTTTGATGGGGCGTAATTGAGACAGGGATGTCACCCAGCTTGTCACAAGCGAGCAGCGCCTGCGACTGGGCTGGGGAGGCCGCCTGGATCAAAATCGACCTGCTATGCATTTTGGACAACTCCGCCACTTCCCCAAACCTATCTTCAAGATGGTCAACAAAAAACAGGGGCTTCGTTGCCTGAAAGGTCTCTTCATCAGTCCTGCTGCAAACGAGGTAGTGAGGCGAATTCGGCTCTCGAGGCCTGGTCGCCTGATGATCCTGCCAAAGTGTAGCCAGGGAGGGAAACGATCGAGAATCATAGGTCGTAGCGTCGAAATCATTCCTGACACGCTTTTAGACTGCTGGAGCCGAGCGACCGCCAGCTTGATTAGATTTAACCCGTTTCATTGCGGGTCATCCGCCCTGATGCCACCCACTCCAACCAGTGGCTCTCCCCATGGGCGCCACCCAGCCTCAGCAAGGGCCACCTGGTGGGTTGGCCATTGCTGGGAGTCCTGGTGGTCCAGAAGGATGGGCACCGACTCCTTGGCATACGTGGGGAGGTCTCAGCTCTGGCATCAGCAGTGGTCAGGGGGCTACTACCAAGTAGGTACATGACAACCCCACCACGATGAACTGGCTACTGCACTGGATTTTGGGTGCCAAAATGGTCCAGAATTGTCATGGGCACGAAGGATGGTATGGAGCAGGAGACGAGAAGTAGGCAACCCCTAAGACGTTGGGTGCAAAGCCTGCTACACGACAATAAGTAGCATGCAAGATCTTGATGCATGGTGGACAAACAAAAAACACCATGTAAGGCGTCCTTCCCCAAATGGCACGCACTAGCAACAGAAATTTGGAAAATATGGTGGTCCATGGCGAGAAGAGACCAACACGTAAAGGCCAAAAGTATGAGATTCCTTTTAGTCGCCTCTTACAACAGGCAGGAATACCGCGGACTGGTTCTAACCTACAGACCCGCAGGGGGGATATCGCATGAGAGGTATCACATGAGGACGCTGGATGTCTGAGAAGTACTGTTGTGTCATTAGAGTTCTCTCAGTTACTAACAGCTTTGACCGGAGGTCATACTCGATGGCTCCCCAACGTCATGATGCCAGGAGTAAAATCGCTGTGTATCACTAAAATATTGGAAGAATCGAACTCTTCCCATATCGCCGCCACACTCCCCAACGATGATCATCTGGGGTACTGTAGAATCGTGATCATCGTTGAACACAGTGCTACGCCATTCATCAACAGTCCATACTTCAAGGTTACGGCACCACTTCAAATGAAACTGTTAGTGTTGTTGTGTTAAGGGCAGTATTCGCATGCGACGTTAATTTCTTATTCGGATGCTGTTATTCTCGGACCAATGGTGCACGATGATACAGAATGTTGCAGGGAGTCCATTACTTTTCTCGGATGGCAGGCGCAAATGTAAAATATTACGATATATTTGGTGCGCAACACGGCGATCCTCGCTTGTGGTGGTCAGACGTTGTCGACTGGCACCTAGATGACCAGTATGCCTTCCCTCATGTACACATGCACCCAACATCGGACAGCTGTCACAGCCGAATGCACTACAAATCTGGATATTGCACGATTCGCTTGCCTATAGTGTGTACTTGTAAAAATATTACAATAACGTCTGAACATCTCAGACAGTGTGAGAATGAAAATATGGTTTATGCTACATGTTTCCGACTTTAATTTTGGAAGGCAAGTTAGGCTACCACTACATTTACACCGTCCGACAGATATTTCAGAGACCGATTTCATTCTTGGCGTAAAATGGACGACTGCGCATCAACTACGGTGGCAGGTTGAACCAACAACCGTAAACAACAGATGAGCACTCGACCAGTAAGTTGTGAGCAGGCAGTTTGAAGAAACTGACGTGCGACCGCAGTGTGTCAGCGTTGTTGTGTCGCAAATCGGTATATATTAACATCCTTAAATCAGGTATTCTAGACATTCTTCAGAATGTTTTGAAGAAGAGAAAAGTGTCTGTAATGTTTGTTGTTCACACCCTGACTCCTGAATAAAATCAACGACGCAACTTGATTGAAATGCGAAACGTAGACAGTTGTTTCTGGAAAAAATAGTTTGTGGTTACGAGACTTGGTGTTATCAATGCGAACCTAACACAAAATGACAAAATGAAGGATCAAAGTTTTGACGACATAACAGACATCCAAATCAATGTGATGCGTGAGTTGAACAACATCCCAAACAAATCTTTTCTGCCAGTTTCACACGGTTGTATGAATGTTCTGTGCTCTGTATTTAAGTGGGAGAGACTATGTAGAACATCTGAAGCATTAATACCACCATCTTGACATTTCTCTATTTTTTTTTTATCAATCCAGTCTCGAACCAGTTCTAATAGCGGGGTATCCCCACAAGCGACCTTGCTGTGTGTGGTGTAGGCTACTTCGTGTCGCACCTCCATTTCCCTCCTTTCCTGTCCCAGTCACTAATGCACTGAGGTAACAAAAGTTATGGTATACCTCCTAATATCGCGTCAGACCTCCTTTTGCCCGATGTTGTGCACCAACTCGACGTGGCATGAACACAACAAGTCGTTGGAAGTAGGAGTACCCTGCACAAACAATGAGCCATTCTGACTCTATAACCGTATATAACTGTGAAAGTGTTGCCGGAGCAGGATTTTGTGCACAAACTGCCTCTCGATTAGGTCACTTAAATGTTCGATGAGATTTATGTTGGGCGATTTGTGCGTCAAAATCATTAGCTCAAATTTTCGATGGTGGTGAGCCACAGTCATGCAATATTTTTTTGAAGGAATGTGCTGCCATTTGACTGTGTATTACAGTGTACTATCTAAATTTCGGGGGTTGTACCATTATCGAATGCAATGCTAAAAGTTCTTAGACCATTAATATGTCATATCTGTTAAAGCTTTCCAAACCTTTGGACTGCCTTAACAGATATGACGTGTTAATGGTCTAAGAACTTTTAGCATTGTACTCTGTAACGGCGTAAAGGCCGAAATCTGTATATTGCAGAAGATAAATACAGAAATACACAGTTAAATGTATTCTTTAAAAAAGTTCGCTCGAATCGTTCAAAATCTTATTGAAACGAATCGCAAACAGCTGTCGCCCGGTGACGTGGCGCATTTTCATCCATAAAAATTCCATCGTTGTTTGGGAACATTAAGTCCACGAATGGCTGCAAATAGTCTCCAGGTAGCCGAACATAATCATTTCCAGTCAATGATCGATTCAATTGTCCCAGAGGACCCAGTCCATTCCATGTAAACACAGTCCACACCATTATGGAGCCACCACCAGGTTGCACAGTGCCTTGTTGACAACCTAAGTCCATGGCTTCGCGGGATCTGTGCCACACTCGAACTGTACCATCAGCTCTTACCAATTGAAATTGGGACTCATCTGACCAGGCCATAGTTTTCCAGTCATCTGCGGTCCAACCGATATGCTTACCAGCTCAGGAGAGCCATTGAGTGCGATATCGTGCTGTTAGCAAAGGCACTCGCGTCGATTGTCTGCTGCGATAGCTCATTAACGCCTAATTTCGCGGCACTATCCTAACGGATACGTAAGTCGTACGTCTTCCATTGATTTTCGCGGTTATTTCACGCAGTGTTGCTTGTCTGTTAGCAGTGACCACTCTATGCAAACGCCGCTGCTGTCGGTCGTTAACTGGCGGCCCTCGGCCACTACTCGTCCGTGGTGAGAGGTAGTGCCTGAAATTTGTTATTCTTGGCATACTTCTGACGCTGTGTATCTCGAAATATTGAATTCTCTAACGATTTCCAAAATGGAATGTTCCACGCATGTAGTTCCAACCACCATTCCGCGTTCAGAGTCTGTTAATTCCCGTCATTGGGCCATAACTGCTTCGGAAACATTTTCACATGAATCAACTCCGTCAATACATTGCCCACTATCCCATGACTTTTGTCATCTCAGTGTAGTGCGCAGGAAGAACGGTTGTCGATAAGATTCATCATGATCTCGAATTCCTCTAACTGTCTCGTCATGGTTATTTCGCGAGATGATTGTGAGAGGAGCTTATATGTTTCCTGAACTTAGAGTTTTAATAATTTAACCTGTCCGTGATGGCTGCGTCTGGAGTCTGATGTACATCTTGGGTATGTTTTTGTCCTTACTGAACAAACCGGCAACGCAACATGCAGCTCTGCTTTGCATCTTTTCTATATTAATCTTGCCTGGCAAGAGTTTCGACGTGTTTAAAGATCAGTCATAACAAGGATTCGGTAAGGTACTCCTTTCATGAGTGTATTAAATTTCAACATCATTCTTCCAGTGGAAATCAGTCGGTCATCAACTTTATCGACAATTAGTGTAACGCTGTTCAGCTTATTTACGTAGGGGTCGCTCTGGAAGCAAATTCCGAGGAGTTGACGGTTATTACTGTCCCTACTTATTGATCTCAATTCGCGTAATCGTACAATAATGGGCTCTTCGACCTATTTAGGTACAATACGTCAGATTTCCCCCCCATGAACCATGGACCTTGCTGTTGGTGGGGAGGCTTGCGTGCCTCAGCGATACAGATGGCCGTACCGTAGGTGCAACCACAACGGAGGGGTATCTGTTGAGAGGCCAGACAAACGTGTGGTTCCTGAAGAGGGGCAGCAGCCTTTTCAGTAGTTGCAGGGGCAACAGTCTGGATGATTGACTGATCTGGCCTTGCAACATTAACCAAAACGGCGTTGCTGTGCTGGTACTGCGAACGGCTGAAAGCAAGGGGAAACTACAGCCGTAATTTTTCCCGAGGACATGCAGCTTTACTGTATGATTAAATGATGATGGCATCCTCTTGGGTAAAATATTCCGGAGGTAAAATAGTCCCCCATTCGGATCTCCGGGCGGGGACTACTCAGGAGGATGTCGTTATCAGGAGAAAGAAAACTGGCGTTCTACGGATCGGAGCGTGGAATGTCAGATCCCTTAATCGGGCAGGTAGGTTAGAAAATTTAAAAAGGGAAATGGATAGGTTAAAGTTAGATATAGTGGGAATTAGTGAAGTTCGGTGGCAGGAGGAACAAGACTTCTGGTCAGGTGATTACAGGGTTATAAATACAAAATCAAATAGGGGTAATGCAGGAGTAGGTTTAATAATGAATAGGAAAATAGGAATGCGGGTAAGCTACTACAAACAGCATAGTGAACGCATTATTGTGGCCAAGATAGATACGAAGCCCACACCTACTACAGTAGTACAAGTTTATATGTCAACTAGCTCTGCAGATGACGAAGAAATTGAAGAAATGTACGATGAAATAAAAGAAATTATTCAGATAGTGAAGGGAGACGAAAATTTAATAGTAATGGGTGACTGGAATTCGAGTGTAGGAAAAGGGAGAGAAGGAAACATAGTAGGTGAATATGGATTGGGGCTAAGAAATGAAAGAGGAAGCCGCCTAGTAGAATTTTGTACAGAGCACAACTTAGTCATAGGTAACACTTGGTTTAAGAATCATGAAAGAAGGTTGTATACGAGGAAGAACCCTGGAGATACTAAAAGGTATCAGATAGATTATATAATGGTAAGACAGAGATTTAGGAACCAGGTTTTAAGTTGTAAGACATTTCCAGGGGCAGATGTGGACTCTGACCACAATCTATTGGTTATGACCTGTAGATTAAAACTGAAGAAACTGCAAAAATGTGGGAAATTAAGGAGATGGGACCTGGATAAACTGAAAGAACCAGAGGTTGTACAGAGTTTCAGGGAGAGCATAAGGGAACAATTGACAGGAATAGGGGAAAGAAATACAGTAGAAGAAGAATGGGTAGCTCTGAGGGATGAAGTAGTGAAGGCAGCAGAGGATAAAGTAGGTAAAAAGACGAGGACTACTAGGAATCCTTGGGTAACAGAAGAAATATTGAATTTAATTGATGAAAGGAGAAAATATAAAAATGCAGTAAATGAAGCAGGCAAAAAGGAATACAAACGTCTCAAAAATGAGATCGACAGGAAGTGCAAAATGGCTAAACAGGGATGGCTAGAGGACAAATGTAAGGATGTAGAAGCTTATCTCACTAGGGGTAAGATAGATACTGCCTACAGGAAAATTAAAGAGACCTTTGGAGAGAAGAGAACCACGTGTATGAATATCAAGAGCTCAGATGGCAACCCAGTTCTAAGCAAAGAAGGGAAGGCAGAAAGGTGGAAGGAGTATATAGAAGGTTTATACAAGGGTGATGTACTTGAGAACAATATTATGGAAATGGAAGAGGATGTAGATGAAGACGAAATGGGTGATACGATACTGCGTGAAGAGTATGACAGAGCACTGAAAGACCTGAGTCGAAACAAGGCCCCCGGAGTAGACAACATTCCATTAGAGCTACTGACGGCCTTGGGAGAGCCAGTCATGACAAAACTCTACCAGCTGGTGAGCAAGATGTATGAGACAGGCGAAATACCCTCAGACTTCAAGAAGAATATAATAATTCCAATCCCAAAGAAAGCAGGTGCTGACAGATGTGAAAACTACCGAACTATCAGTTTAATAAGTCACAGCTGCAAAATACTAACGCGAATTCTTTACAGACGAATGGAAAAACTGGTAGATGCGGACCTCGGGGAGGATCAGTTTGGATTCCGTCGAAATGTTGGAACACGTGAGGCAATACTGACCTTACGACTTATCTTAGAAGAAAGATTAAGAAAAGGCAAACCTACGTTTCTAGCATTTGTAGACTTAGAGAAAGCTTTTGACAATGTTGACTGGAATACTCTTTTTCAAATTCTAAAGGTGGCAGGGGTAAAATACAGGGAGCGAAAGGCTATTTACAATTTGTACAGAAACCAAATGGCAGTCATAAGAGTCGAGGGGCATGAAAGGGAAGCAGTGGTTGGGAAAGGAGTGAGACAGGGTTGTAACCTCTCCGCGATGTTATTCAATCTGTATATTGAGCAAGCAGTAAAGGAAACAAAAGAAAATTTGGAGTAGGTATTAAAATTCATGGAGACGAAGTAAAAACTTTGAGGTTCGCCGATGACATTGTAATTCTGTCAGAGACGGCAAAGGACTTGGAAGAGCAGTTGAACGGAATGGACAGTGTCTTGAAAGGAGGATATAAGATGAACATCAACAAAAGCAAAACGAGGATAATGGAATGTAGTCCAATTAAATCGGGTGATGTTGAGGGAATTAGATTAGGAAATGAGACACTTAAAGTAGTAAAGGAGTTTTGCTATTTAGGAAGTAAAATAACTGATGATGGTCGAAGTAGAGAGGATATAAAATGTAGACTGGCAATGGCAAGGAAAGCATTTCTGAAGAAGAGAAATTTGTTAACATCGAATATAGATTTAAGTGTCAGGAAGTCATTTCTGAAAATATTTGTTTGGAGTGTAGCCATGTATGGAAGTGAAACATGGACGATAACTAGTTTGGACAAGAAGAGAATAGAAGCTTTCGAAATGTGGTGCTACAGAAGAATACTGAAGATAAGGTGGATATATCACGTAACTAATGAGGAGGTATTGAATAGGATTGGGGAGAAGAGAAGTTTGTGGCACAACTTGACTAGAAGAAGGGATCGGTTGGTAGGACATGTTTTGAGGCAGCAAGGGATCACAAATTTAGCATTGGAGGGCAGTGTGGAGGGTAAAAATCGTAGAGGGAGACCGAGAGATGAGTACACTAAGCAGATTCAGAAGGATGTAGGTTGCAGTAGGTACTGGGAGATGAAGAAGCGAGCACAGAATAGACTAGCATGGAGAGCTGCATCAAACCAGTCTCAGGACTGAAGACCACAACAACAACGTCAGATTTCGTGTTACGCGATCTTGTTTTTTTTTTCCCAAACTGCCATATAAATTAATTAAAAAAGAGTAAAATAAAATCCGAATAAATCAATCCCCATCGGCTGTTGTCATCAGACACCCTGCTGCGTCGTCAGACACCGGGCTCCCGCGTCACGTTCGGGTTGGTAGGCTGCGTGGACACTGACCGCTTCTGAGTATGTATGTAACGAGTTTTTAATAAAATAATTCGACCGTGTTCAAATACTGACCACCAGCTCGCCCTAAGACCCTCACACCTACTCGCCATCATTCTGACCAGTCAAATACCGCACAGTCGAAGACCCACTTTTATTCTGCGTTGCCTTCTGATTCGCGCGGGCAGCGACCCGTCAATGCGGAATCAGCGGTGACGGAAATATGTGTACCGCGCTGGAGGGTGAACGATCGCTTTACTTCACTCGTTCCCTTACACCACCCTCCCGATTAAAATTGAGCTACCTGGTGGCTCATTAACAATCCTCTGCCAAATAACTTCTAATAACCTTAGGCTTCACGGTACGACACCAGTGGTTGTAAATGTAATGTGCCAGTGATGACTTATACTTAACTACTTACATTGTTATTTCCTATGTTAAATTGCAAGCATAGCTAAATGAGAAGCCACTGTGAAAACGCGTTGGACTCCACTGCAGGAGAGAGGACGCGTTGTAAGGCCATAAAAACAGCATTGAATCAAACATTACCCCCATTCACATAATCGATGCTCGTCCCTGTTCCACAGGAGACGCCAGGCAGGTATACGGTCAGGACGGACTGTTTTCTGAAAGAAAGCCACCGTGGTGTGGAGCCTTTGCGGAGTCTCTGAAGCCAAACAGTATGGATTATATCTTCATGATGTACAGGACAACCCAGTCCGTTTTTCGATAGCTGTGTGGTCACAGGGTGCATGCCGTTTAATGGCAAAGTCCAGGAAGAAACGCCACCGTGCAGAGCAACTGCATGTAGTCAAAATTGTCCGAAAATCGCAGGCTTTTACAGATAACATAAAATGGAACGAGAACAGAAAGTTTGAGGCTCCTTTGAAGATCGTGAGACGCCAGCTCCGTGGCCAGGTGCCGACAAACTGAATGTTTAAGGAAGTGTAAAAACGGCCGACATCGGTTCACATAAATAATTTAGAAGTGGGAATAAGGACTGAGACTCTACTTATAGAGGTTCTACCGTATTAGCCAGTGCACAAAAATGGATAGAGGGAGGGAGTGAGACAGACACATTCTGGAGCACCAAGATTAACAAGTTTTTTAACTGGTTAGCCAGAGGAAAAGTGAGTAAGAAAAAGAGACCAGCGTCTTGTATGATAACTTCTTATTGACCAGCACTACACGATTTAGTTTTCAGGCAATCCCTTTAATCACAATCCAGATCCCTATGCAGATTTCCCAAGGCATTGTCACATTGATTTAATTTATTGCTAAACCATTTCTTATGAATTATATTACATACGTCTAATAAACTAACTTCATGAAAATCTTTGTTTGATTTCGTAGTCAGATGAATCACTTTATCATTGTTCTGATGGGTGACGGTTTATTTATGTCAGATGTACAGGGCCAAATTAAGATATTTAATTAAAGATACCAATTAAGGTACTCCATCCACAAATCATTTAAGGCAACATAACCTTACACCTGCATCAACTTGCAAACTTCTGCAGAGGTTCCTGTATTTAGATCACTGTTTTTTTGACGTTATACACATGCAGCAGTGTATAAAATGATTCAAATAGCTCTGAGCACTATGAGACTTAACTTCTGAGGTCATCAGTCCCCTAGAACTTAGAACTACTTAAACCTAACTAACCTAAGGACATCACACACATCCATGGCCGAGGCAGGATTCGAACCTGCGACCATACATCAGTGTATAGCAATACATGTATCATCAGCGAACTGCCCCAGGGGCTGCTGATGTTAAGCACCACATTAGCTTGTCGATTCTCGTCAGGATAATTTTATCTGCGAACTCCTCATACACGAATTTTTTTTCAGTTAAAACTTAATTTTTGGATAAGTACTGGAGTTTGTTACCTCAACTCGGCAATAAGTTGGAAATGGTGTGAAATAAGACACATGCGACTAAATGACTTTATGTTAATGCTCCATAGTTCACTCTTAGGCTTCAGCATCACTTTTTCCTGTTACGGGCAGCTGCATCACTGATGAGTGTGGTTTTGGAATTCGAGCTGTCCCTGCAGTGCCCTGCTTACGGAGCTCCCTTCGTGTTCTTTTGGTGCTGACAGGGTTCGCGAGTGCGGTATTGAATTCTGCAGTGAATTTTGCAGCTGCCGTCTTCTTACTTTTCGCCAAAATCCTCTTCAATCATCGTCTGTCAGCATCACTAAACACACACTTTTGTGTGCGTTATGACTTGGCGGATGCTTTCCCTATATGCAGCATGAATCGTCGATACGGTACCACTTGAAACACCAAACACTTCGGCTACCATAGTTCTAGATGCACCCACCATACGAGCACCAACAGTTGGCCCACTTTCGGATTCACTTATTTCCAACATAACATCACAAAACACCGTTCTGACAATGTTTTGAGGGCATTTCTGTTCGTGTTCAAATACCACAGCGCAAACTGCAGCGCTGGCTAGCATCTGCATTTATGTTCTAGCAAGCATTTGTCGCCGTGTTTCCGTATTTTTGTCAAACCCTTGTAACTGTATCAAAAACTTAAGTGAATACATCGACGGAATACATAGTGTATTCACAAAAACAGCACCTGTAAATCCAGATATTTGCGAGATATTTGTCACAACAATAAAAATAATTTGATGACACCCGTAGTGACTACTTGGGCTGCCTAGTAACCAGACGAACTTATCTTCACAATAGGCGCAGCAGCGGAGCTTTTACTCACGACATCCGTAACTATAGCCGAGTTTCTTCTCACATGACATTCGTCCGGCCTGAAATCTCTCTGGCTGGATCAGGATGGTCTTCAGTGATGAGTTCCGCATCGAACTGATCCCCGATGACCAGCGAAAGCGTGTATGGAGACGCTCACGGGATACCAACCTGGCCGTCGTCCGCCATAAGGCCCGTCACCTGGGAGTGAGGGTCTGGGGTGCCACTTCTTGTCATGGCAGGACCCCTTCGGTTGTCATCTGCGGCACACTTACAGCACAACGATACGACGACGATATTCTACGCCCGGTTTTGCTGCCCTCCATGGCAAGCCAACCTGGACTTGCATTTCAGCAAGATAATGCCCCCCCGCGCACGAAGAGAGTTTCTACGGCCTTCGTATTTGTCAAACCCAACCTTGGGCAGCAAAGTTGCCGGATTTCTGCCCAATTCAGAACGTTTGGAGAATTATGGACAGGGCACTCCAACCAACTCAGGATTTTGACGAGCTAAAGCGCCAATTTGACAGAATTTAGCACGATAGCCCTCAGGAGGACATCCAACAACTCTGTCAATTAATGTCAAGCCGAATAACTGCTTGCGTAAGGGCCAGAGGTGGACCAATGCAGAACTGACTTGCTGAATTTGCGAAGCTCTTGCTGTTGAATGAATCATCCCGCTGACTCTGCAGATTGATGGCAGGACCAGTTCAACGATTCCACACCAGTGGATTTCCTGTCTCACTATCACAACGCTTGCATGGTATATACAGATGGGTCAAAGTCTAGTAACGGCGCTGGTAATGCCTATTCGGTACGATGAAGCAAACGACAAGGCATATAGAAGCTGGAGCCACAGAGCAGTTGCCATTTTTGAAGCACTGATATTCACACAGACGACCACAGCAGACACAATAGGGAATTTTGAAGCTAGAACTTTGACAACTGGTATTTGGTTTCTCGGTTTGAAATAAAAAATAAAAATACGTGTTTCAGCATTTTTGGAATTTCAACAACCAAGGGGGTATAATAGCGCGTAAAAGGTTTTTTCAAATAAACCATTTTCAAAGAACTACTAAAACATTTTTCAAGCTTCATCTATGAAAACTGGTATTTGACTTCTTGGTTGGAACTAGAGCAATATGTGTTTCAGTGTTTTTGAAAATTCGATCCGTAACGGAGTAAAATGGGGGTGACAATTTTTAAGATGACATTTTTAAAGCTAAATATATGAAAATTAGTATTGCACTTCGTGGTTAGAAATAAAAGAGTGTGTCAGGGAGTGAAAGTTTCAATGGAAATACCACTACAAGAACTCAAAAGAAGCATTAACAAGAAATCCTGACTCCAGCTACCAGAATCGCTTTTTAATCACCAGTGCATTCGTTAAAGACCGTTCTTCTATGGCCTTAATTAGCATGAATAGTTTAGAAGTTGTTGACATAAAAATTCAATTAAAGAAGAAAATCTGTGCAGAGCATACAATCTACGAGAGCGAAGCAGTGGGCGCTGAGTTAGTGGTACAATAAGATACAAACATCGAGGAGCTTCACGGCGGTTACAGCACAACCGAAATTTAATCATTGGAAGTTCAACAAACACCTCTATCGCGTCAACCTAGGCGCTAACCCTCAATATATTTTCGAAGAGGAAGAAGATCCAGATCATATATACCTGCAATGTCCTCGGAACGCGTACAACATGTGATCAAAAGTATCCAGACACCTGGCTGAAAATGACTTACAAGTTAGTGGCGCCCTCCATCGGTAATGCTGGAATTCAATATGGTGTTGGCCCACACTTAGCCCTGGTGACAGCTTCCACTCTATCAGGCATACGTTCAATCAGGTGCTGCAAGATTTCTTGGGAAAACGCAGCTCATTCTTCACGGAGTGGTGAACTGAGGACTCTGTGCAGGCCAGTCCATTACAGGGATGTTATTGTCGTATAACCACTCCGCCACAGGCCGTGCATTATGAACAGGTGCTCGATCGTGTTGAAAGATGCAATCGCCATCCCCGAATTGCTCTTCAACAGTGGGAAGCAAAAAGGTGCTCGAAACATCCATGTAGGCCTGTCCTGTGATAGTGCCACGCAAAACAACAAGGGCTGCAAGCCCCCTCCATGAAAAACACGACCACACCATAACACCACCGCCTCCGAAATTTTACTGTTGGCACTACACACGCTAGCACATGACGTTCACCGGGCATTCGCCATGCCCACATTCTGCTATTGGATCGCCACATTGTGTACCGTGATTCGTCACTCCACAAAATCTTTCTACACTGTTCAGTCATCCACTGTTTACGCTCAGTACAGTACATGTAGTATTGCATCCAAATAATCCTGTTAGCTATTCAAGTCGTAAATTGTAGTATAGGTGATTAAAAACACTTGCTGGTTGGGCTCAATTCTGAGATACCACCATCCATTCAGTTCTTTGACGGTCACGTTAGTGATAGTTTCCGTCACTTTGGTCCTGTAACGACTTGGGTTCATATATTAAGATAATAGACTTTTCAGTATCCATTATACCAAAAGGCATGTTGTACGACAAACATTCTAAAACCCTAACCGAGCAACGTGGCGCAGTGGTTAGCACACCGGATTCTCGTTCGGGAGGGCGACGGTACAAATAGGCATCCGTCCATCCAGATTTAGATTTTTCGAGATTTCCCTAAAACGATTATGGCAAACACCAGGATTCTTCCTCTGAAAGGCACGGCTGATTTCCTTTCCCATCCTTTCGGGCTACGTCTCTACTGACCTCGTTGTCGACGGGAAGTTAAACCCTAATCTTCCTACGCTCCTTCTTTCTAAAATCCCATCAGAATGGGGTCTGGTCGCCGGTCCATGTATACGCAAGTAGTCGTACGACTGATTTGTTTGCGGATTGCAGTGTGAGCGCTGTATTTGTGTTCGAATTGTTGACGCGATGCAGTGCGACTTGCAGGTTGACCATAATTAAAGTTCCAGTTTCAAAATCCTGTAGAAAGAGACCCACTGCTCAGAATGACGTCAGATTTCAACAGCAGGGAGGAATGTCATAGACCAAAAAATAAATAAAAGTGCAGTGTGACAGACGGAGGAAAGCAGTTGATTGGTAAAAGCATTGCAGAAGGGGCCTAGCGGTGGTATGCAAACAGTATTGTACGTGGAAATGCCGGGAATTTGTACATACCTGCGAGCACGGCGCTGTCCACACAAAATCACCCATGTTCAGAAGTTACTTCCTTCTGACCTGCCAGCAAGGCAAACGGAATTTCTTGTTCGCGTGGAAGTAGACAGTGAATGGCCATCGAACATTCTGTGGACAGACGAAGTCCATTTCCATCTCCAAGGACATGTCAGAACTGGCCACGTAAAATGCACACGCACGTCAATCAGCGCCACTTCATTCTGCAAAGTTGGTTGTGTGGTGTGGGTTGACGGCATCGCTTATCGCAGGGCTGTATTTTTCGAGGACATGAGTACTGCGGGTCCCGTTACCTGTACCGTCACTGGTCAACGCTGTGAGAGTCTTTTGCGCAGAAACGTCATTACAGCCCAACAACAGCGTGAAGTACGATCATTTTTATGCCAGATGGTGCTCCTCCCCACATTTCACAGACGGTTACCGTAGAGGCATTTCGGAAATTCTAGAATTATCAGAGGCTATTTCCCTACAGCCTGACTGTCCAGACCACCTGATCTTAATCCGTGTTACCTGGAAAATGTGGTACTCAGTGCTCCAATTATGAACGTAGCTAAACTGAAGGAGAGTATTTTGCAACACATTCTGAACGTGACACTCTGATCTGCTGTGGAACACGCTGTGTCTCGATTTCGGCTTGCATCAGATAATGGTGCACAGCATATTGAACATGTCTTGAGCCAGTCCCACGACAGTTAGAAACCATGTCATTTTGCTTTCTTTGATGTTTTTGGCCCCAGGATAATTAAAAACCGACGTCATTTTGCTTTTTATGCGGCTTTCGGCCTCATGAAAACTGAAAATCGATTTTTCACATCCGGTGTGGTACGACCATGGTGGACGGACTTACCTATCCAACAGTGCCACAGCTCGCAGATTCAGCAGTACGGCTGGTATCATGTGCAACTCAAACAATAGCCGTCGTTTTGACATTCATCTGTCATTTTCAGCCGACATAATGTACCTTAATACGCTTACAACGCCACCAATTCGTTAAATTTTATTTAATTTTTTCCCATGGCTTTTAAGCATCCGTCGATAATATTCTGTTGACATTTGAGGTCACTCTGGGCAAAGGTTCTCTTTCTACAGCGTTTTAAAACTGGAACTTTAATTACGGACACCCTGTACTCATAAAATATACTCTGAGCTCAGAAAAGGGTTGTCAGATTGTTATGTAATATCAGTTCGCAAACTTCGCGTAGGCCGTTGTTCAGGAATTCGTACATACGTTTCATCATGAGGTTTGTTGTTGACAGTATTGACTCATTTAGAACAAACTGAACGTTCATTGAGTTTGAGAAAACCGATATACACTTGGATAACATTTCCTTAAGCACTGTACAGAAAGGTGTACATTCACTACTCAGCAGGCTGAAAGAAAATTGTACACTAGAAATTTGTGTTAAGTTCCTATGGGACCAAACTGCTACGGTAATCGCTCCCTAGGCTTACACACTACTTAAACTAACTTACGCTAAGGACAACACACACACACCCATGCCCGAGGGAGGACTCGAACCTCCGACAGGGGTAGCTGCGCGAACCGTGGCAAGGCGCCCTGGACCGCACGGCTACCCCGCGCGGCTGTACACTGTTACATTTGAATAACCACTGTGGAGTGCATATCAGAGAGTGCTTAGCATGGCATCATATACTAGGATTTCTTCGCATTCCATCTGCATATGGAGCGTGGGAAACCTCTACTTAAATGCCCAGGTAGGTGCTGTCGTTAGCCTAATTTATGGTCCTTATCGGGGCGATGTGTAGGGAACTGAATAATATTCCTAGATTATTCTCTTAATTCAGGTTCTTTAAATTTTATAAGTAGGCTTTCGTGGGACGGTTAGCGTCTATCTTCAAGAGATTGCCAGTTCAGATTTTCCCGTGAGACACCACCTTCAGTCAATCAAATCAGTGACTATATTCGTCGTGTCCTTTGTATAGATTCAATATCCCCTTTTAGTCCTGTTTGATACAAGTCTCATACATTTAAGCAATATTCTAAGATGGAATGCACAAGTGATTTGTAAGAAGTCTCCTCAGTGGAATGACTGCTTTTCGCAGAATTCTCCCAATCACTGCCTTACCTAGGCCTGGCCCTATGTGATCGTTCCATTGCATACCGCTACGAATTGTTAAATCCAGGTATTTGTATGAGCTGACTGATTCTAATTTTGAATCACTGTTACTGATGTCATAGGATACTACATTTCTCCATTTAGAGACGTGCACAATTTTACGTTTCTGGACGTTTAAAGCAGGTCGCCAATCTTTGCTCCACTTTGACATATTATCAAGATCTGACTGAATATTTGAGCAGGTTTTTCAGATATTATTTCATCATATACAGAAGGAAAAAAATCGGAACACAAAAAACAGTTAAAGCAGAGTAAGAAAATTTCATTAATACATTTGTCTGTGTAACATATTTAAGTCATTAATTCTGCAAGATCACATATTAATGTAAGGGTGAGATAAGCCATTGAAAATAAGAAATGCTGATACATTAACAACCGTTCTAACCGCCAGAATGTTGAATGCAAGCATGCAAACGTGCATACACTGTGTTTTACAGATGTCGGTTTGTAGGATGGAGTGCAATGGCTGTTGCAGTTGGACCGTCAATATAGGGACGATTAATACTGGTTGTGGATGACGCTGGAGTTTTCGTCCGATGATGTTCGATAGGACAAAGGACGAATAAGGCAAGTAGAAGGATTTATTTGTTCAGCAAACTACGTAAAGAGTCATCTCAATAAGGTACTCGAAACATTTAGCGCTCGAGAGCAGCATGTAGAAAAACTGTGACTCATGTCTAATGTTTAGAAGAATAGCTGGTCATGCACTTGATGGATATGCTCCTTGTAGAACAGTTTATTATAGGAGGAACCCTCCACAGCATGCAGTCACTCTCAAGAAACTTCTAAAGAAACAGAGACTACTGCACAACGGAGATGCTGACCAAACGCTTTTGGCAGTCAAGAGAACAATGTGTGAAACTGTGAAGGCTGCCTTATCACAATGTTATCGAAGGATCGCGCACAAAACCCAAGGAATTCCAGTCATGTGTGATACAAAAGTTAGCGTCCAGACACTCATGGACGACACAGGAATTGAAATTGAAGGTAGTAAGGCAAAATTATGAACGCTGAACTTCACTTTCAAATCTTCCTTTACAAATAAATGTCTAGGTGTATTACCCCAGTTTAGTTATCGCACCACTGCCCAGAAGACTGGTGCTGAGGATCAGCTGAAATACACTATCAGACTCTATACCGAATTTGCGCCCGAGTTAGTCCATCTTTTAGCCATAATCTACCGTAGATCCCACGAATGAAAAACTGTGCCCAGTAGTTGGAAAAAAACTTGCCTACAAGAAGAATAGCAGAAGTGATCCACAAAATTACCGTTCAAAGTCACTGACACCCATTTGTTGTAGAATATTAGAACATATTCAGTGCTCAACGTAATGAAATATTTCGAACAGAATGACTTCCTACATGCTGAACAGCACTGATTCTAAATATAAGATCATGTGAAACCCAACTTGCAGTTTCCTCACATGACATTCTGAAAGCTAAGGAAGTCAGCAAGATTCGTAATTCTCGGTTTCTGAAATATATTTAACTCAGTGTCGCATCCACGTTTATTATCAAAAATCAGATCGTGTGGGATATCGAATGAAATTTGTGGCTGGATTCAGGATTGTTTGGTAGGGAGGACGCAGCGTATTATTTCGGATAGAGTCATTGACAGAGATAGAAGTAACTTTGAGTGTGCCTCAGGAAAGTGTGTTGTATATTAATGACCTTGCAGCCTTCTCGCAGATACTGTGCATGCCGCAGGACTCTTTTGCCATCATAAACGCAACACAGTGTGATGAAATGTTCCTGCTGGGCACAATCTCACAGCCGGCCGCGGTGGTCTCGCGGTTCTAGGCGCGCAGTCCGGAACCGTGCGACTGCTACGGTTGCAGGTTCGAATCCTGCCTCGGGCATGGATGTGTGTGATGTCCTTAGGTTAGTTAGGTTTAAGTAGTTCTAAGTTCTAGGGGACTAATGACCACAGCAGTTGAGTCCCATAGTGCTCAGAGCCATTTGAACCACAATGTCACACTATCTATTTTCATTTCGAACTCACATCCCGTAACGCGACGACTGGTGTATATGACCAGATATATGTCGTAATATTTCCACGGTGAACTATCATTTTGACATCTGACATTTTGATGTCTTTCACCCTTACATTTGACAATGCTATAAAGCCGAAATCGCGATAGTGTGAAATGAATGAATATTAAACCATACAGTCAAATGTCGGAAATTTCATTAAAAATGGAAACCAGACAAGTGTGAGTAGGACTCGCGCTCTGGGTGTTTCGTAAACATAACTATGTATACAGATATATAATTTCATGTGGCTGAGTGGCCTGGTGCAACTCTTTCTAGCGGACGCCACTTCGGCGGCTTGGGTGTCCCTAAACCACTCCAGATATCCAACCGGGGAAAGGGAACCTACAGCTTAGTGTGGAATCCGCACCACGTTTTGTTTTTGGCGATTCCTCACACCGTTGAGAGGTTAGGTGACTTCACATGTGCAACATTTATCATTCACTTTTGGAGCATTTCCTGATGTTTGCGACCCCTTGTACCTTAGATTAAATTACTTGCAGCCGGCAGGTGTGGTCAAGCGGTTCTAGGCGCTACAGTCTGAAACCGCGCGACCGCTACGATCTCAGATTCGAATCCTGTCTTGGGCATGGATGTGTGTGATGTCCTTAGGTTAGTTAGGTTTAAGTAGTTCTAAGTTCTAGGGGACTGATGACCTCAGATGTTAAATCCCGTAGTGCTTAGAGCCATTTGAACCACTTTTTTTAAAAATAATTACTTGTCTTAGAGTCATCTACATCGCTTAGGAGGTTTTTAAACGTTAGTAAGAATTACCCTGTATATGATTGTTCTATAGGTTTAGATGAGTGGGTTTGCGAGTATCAAAATATCTTATATATAAGGCCATGTCTTTTGTCTGCATTGGCTTTGAAGCTTAAATTATTTACACCGCCAGGGGACCGGAGACCTTAGTATTTGATATAGATTGCAACTTGGTATCATTACCCATTCCTGAGAAATGGGGTTCTTTATAGACGGTCGTTTCTTTTGATTACATTGATTTAGAAGCTTAATTATTTTACACTGCCAAGGAACCGAAGTCCTTAGTATCTGATATAAATTTCAGTTTGATACCTCTACCCGTTCCTGAGAAACGGGGTCTTAACAACAGGACAGACAGACAGGGACAACAAATGAGAAAAAAAATTCATTCAGTATAATTAAAAATTAACAATTTGCGGGTGTTTTCCTTTACTTGTACTGTGAAATATTGTATCTTGCCAAATTAGGTCAACGGGAAGTATCCTATAGGTTTTGACGAGTGAGATTGTAAATTTGAAAATATGTCACATAAACGGTCATATCTTTTCATTGCTTGAAACTTAAATTATTTACACTACTAATGAACCCGTAAACCTTAGTACCTTACATAAATATTAACTTGCTACCTGCGACTGTTCCTGAGGAAAAGCAGTCTAAAGACGGACAGACAAAAAAACGGACAACAAATAGCAAAAAAATATTTTTTGTGTCATATGATTCCAAATTAACAATTTTCGGATTTTTCCCTTTGACGTAAAACGCAACGTGAAAACGAACCCTACAGGGTTTTATTTCTAACACTTTCGTATCAGGTTTGTCGATCTGTTACGATATTAGCAGTGCGTCTCTAAATTAATTCGATGTATGCTGTCATAAAACTACTTGACAAAGCCTCAAAATGCTGTAAAAGTGCTCTAGAAAGTTTCGTAGAAGTGTCTTTATGCATTTTCTTTTACAGATGTATCGCAGTTTCCCAGAATCCTCTCTACATATTTAAGTCGTCCAATCGACTTGCTTACTACTGACCGTTACGTCATCGTCCCATTTCACACCGCAACGTAGTAGAACCCCTAGATACTTAAACAACGTGACGGGTTCATTTACTTTACTAACTGATCTTGTAATTGGATACTACTGGATTACTTGTGTTTCTTGTGGACATTGCCATGTGTTTTTCTACATTTAAAGAAAATTGTCATTGAGACACAGGGTGTAAATTAGAGACCCTACTCCTATATAACCTTTGGTTGAACATTCACAATTCATTTCGACGTACAGGTTTCTTTTTGTTAACCATACTTTGCGCCAATGATTTGTTTGTGAACATACTCAATGCGATCCTATAGCCATTACACAGGGTGTTCTGAAATCCCGTTATAAATTTCTAGGATGTCTAGAGAGGACGGAGTAGATAATATTTTGAATTTGAACCCATTTCCGGAGAAGACATGTTGGTAACGCGACCACTTTTACAAGTAATTTATGAGGCGTGACACAGTATATAATTTGTTCTACAACCACTCGTTAATAACCAAAGAAACAAAAAGGAAACTTAACCAGTTTTCACAAACACTGTTGTTTACAGTACGGCCTCTTCCTTGTGGTGTGCGGCGTCTCCTTGGAGCACCACTGTTCACATGCGTGACACCTGGTGACGGTAAAGGCACCCTTTCTCGTAGCCGTTGCGTAATTGTGGCGAAAAAGATACGCGATGGAGTCGGACGTTGCGGATGAAGGCGACGAGCAGCTCTTCCGTTACCGTGAGCTTCACCATACAGAAGGATCATGTCGGTGTATTCTGCAAATGTGTACTCAACCATGTGGCTCCGCCACCCACAGACTCGCAAATGAAGCTCGAACCATGTCAGAGAGGTAGGGTAGAAGGCCAACTGACGTCAGACGTTCCGACGTAACCAACCCTCCTGTTGCATACCTACATAGCAAATATGTTTTCAAACGGCTGTGCCACGGAAACAGTAGGACTCTGGACATGGGTTCAAGATATTGTCTACTCCGTCCCCTGTACAAGTCCTAAAAGTCTGTAACGGGAATTACCGGACACCTTGTAGATAGGCAATGTAATACATCACCGTACGACTTTCTAGAATCTACTATCACAGAATAGCCTGTAAATAAAGTGAGCTGTTTTTTAACAAGAGATGTGTTTCCTGAATCTGTGCTTTTTTTTCTTCAGGACAGCTTCTTTTCATACTAGAATATCATAAGGCTCAAACTTATAATATGCCCTAGGATCCTGCAACAGATGAACGTCAGCGATATTGGTCTATAGTTTTGTGCATTCATTCTGTTACCTTTTCTTGTAAGGAAGGATGACCCATAATCTTTTCCCACCAGGCGAAACTTTGTGCAACGCGGGAGATTCTCGATAAATATGAGCTGGTAAAGAGGATAATATCGCAACGTATTCAATTTTAAATCTAACACGAACTTTATCAAGACCTAGTGTCTTTTTTTCATTTGCAGTAGCATACACAAACAGGCTGCGACTTTTGGGACACCGGGATACCTCTGTGCAAGTAAGATTTCAGCACAAGCTTCCAAAGGAAATTATAATAATGGTGACAGAGCTTACGGCGATCTTCGAAACTCTTAGGTACTGCCATACGTTAGCAGAGAACAACATTTTCATTTTTTCGGACTCTAACACTCTCCTTAAATATTTTCATCGACAGCCCATGAGATAACAGCATACGTAAACCGACTGGAAACGAGTGGCTGCAGGGTAATAATGTATTGGATTATAGCGCATATCAACGTATTGGGCAATGAAATCGCTGATACTCCGGCTAAGAAAGCGGTGAACTCATATATAGAAGACTAAACAAATGTTCCAGCAGAGGATATTTACTGGTTTACAGGAAGAGGATTCGGAATGAGTGGGACAAAGAATGTCGAGATTCCCAGACAACTAAAGGAGAATAGTATACGCAAATAACCCAGGCATTGGTACCATAGTCTGATGTGTTCACGCAAAATTTTCAGTTGCCATAGCGCGACTGAAGTTCAAGCGCTGTCGGTTTGCACAACATCTACACCGCATAAGCATAGTGCCATCTCCACTTTGTGACTGCGACGAAGTGGAAGACAAAAATCACATATTTTGGGTTGCATTAACTAGCGGGACCTCAAATCAAAGTTGCTAAGGAATGTTGTGAGTAAGAAATACCAGTCATCAACATATACGACAATATTATTGGTAACCAAAGACCTCGCAGAGTATAAAGAACTTTATTCCCTTCTAACAGAAACAAAAATAGCGATATGAACTGTATTATGTTAAAATCATTTGTGTTTTGTTGTTTCATTCCATACCAATTGTTTGTAATTATGAGTTTATTACGTCTATGGTTGTATTGGGAATACTCAAAGGTTAATAAAAAGAAAAAAACAGCCTACATGATGTATCCGCGGACTCTAACGACACACACGGCGACGTGGGAGTAGCCGAATCCATAGAATTCGAACGCCATTAAGAGATACTACCCCTTTTCGGTTGTTATCGACTTTATATAGCAGAAAACATCATTTTAATGTGTCATGTGTCAACAAATAAGATGATTTCAGAATCTGTTACACATAATATTACAGCAATTGTTAACTCAGAATGTTATTTAGACGTTCACAGAGTCAGACACACTAAACACACTGCTTTACTGCTAACGGGAGCAGTGACCACAGATCAGTCGATACGGAAGCTGTCATTCGATTTCTATCGATTGAGCTACTCCTGTCAGCCACGTCGTCGAGAGTCTTCTAGTAGTGCGCATATAGAGGAGACGTACGTTTTCAAAATGCCACTACGATGACGCAAATGTAGCCTCTAGAAGGGTAGTAAACGAGGGATAACAGTGGAAGAATGAAGAGCATGGGCAGGGCAGACTAACCTTCGCAGCATGTGGACGGTGGCGGACGGCAGCGACAGAGGAACTGGCAGCTATGACGGCGCCCTCTCGCGATAATGCGCTGGAAGGTCAGTGCCGACTGCTGACCACTCAAGAACGCCACCATCCTGTCTGCTTTCTGCTAACACTACCACGGAACTACACGAGCCAGCTCATTTGTGACTAGCAGCATTTATTATCGCATTTAATTTCTGTGATAAAAACTACATCTATGTTCTATACAAGCCACAGTTGTGGGAGAGCATTCCTTTCTAACATTATTAATCTCCTCCCACAACCAGCCCCACACTCGCCCCAGAGAAGTTTATATAACGGCTATATTCTGAAGAAAACGATTACACTTTAGACAATTCCCTTCTATTGTTACTGTTGTAAACATACGGTAAGGGATACTACAAGGACAATTTTGAGATGAGAGACCAATGATCTGAATGAATATTTCTAGTTGTACGGGTTGTTGTTGAGTAATGTCTGAGAGAATGGCAGCTTAACTCTGAAATAAATAAATAAATACACACTCCTTTGTGATGTCTCCATGATGGAGGTTACCATACTCACAGTTCATGGTTGTCGAAGACGCAGCATTGTTCGTTACTAGAACTTGCGCGCATATAATTAATGTACGGCGTAGTAACACGCAGCGCTCGGAAAGCTGGACAAATTTACAGGGAAAAGTTTTCGAACGGGCGTGACTCTAAGTGAAAATTTATCGCCGTAGATGAATATTTCGAACAACTGTGACATTCAAGTCGCAGAGAGCTGCCAAGGTTGTCGCACAGTAGGATTTAAGGACATCGTGTTGGGTCTTGTGGACAAGATTCATCAATGGTTCAAATGGCTCTGAGCACTATGGGACTTAACATCTGTGGTCATCAGTCTCCTAGAACTTAGAAATACTTAAACCTAACTAACCTAAGGACATCACACACATCCATGCCCGAGGCAGGATTCGAACCTGCGACCGTAGCGGTCACGCGGTTCCAGACTGAAGCACCTAGAACCGCACGGCCACACCGGCCGGCGATTCATCAATAATTTCCCGTCAACTTGCCTATGAAATGTAAAAATTTGAAGATATAGGATGTTTCAAATCAAGATATGGATTTTAAGGTCTTGGTAGCATTTATTACAATCAACTTTCAATTGTAAACAATACATCAAATGAAAGAGCAACTGAAATAGTTTCTGTCACAAGTGTTCAATATGAGAATCATTCGTAACACATCAAGTCGATAGGCTTTTTCTTCCTTAACCTTGATCAGTGTGTCTGGAGTAATTGTTGCAACAAAGCTGTTTCTAAAGTCGGGTAGATCAGCTGGTAGGTCGGCTGGTTGATTTTGGGGGAGAGAACCGAACAGCGAGGTCATCGGTCTCATCGGAATAGGGAAGGAAGCCGGCCGTGCCCATTCAAAGGCACCATCTCGGAACTTGCCTGAAGCGATTTAGCGAAATGACCGGACGTGGGTTTTGAAGCGTCGTCCTCCCGAATGCGAGTCCAGTGTGCTAACCACTGCGCCACCTCGCTCGGTCAGTCGGTAGGCGGGGCACACAATCATGATCTTTTATGAAGTCCCAAGGGTAAAACTCGCGTGGCGTCAGATCGTATGTGAACGTGGAAGTCTTGCAAAACAAGCTCTATGATTGGGTCTCATGCCAGTGGTCGGGTACAACGTTGTTTAGCCAAGCACGTACTGAGTTGTGCCAGTGAGGCGTCGGCAACAAGATAAGAAACATCAGTTACAGCTGCTTCATCGGAAAAGAAAGGCCCATAAACTGTCCGTTGAGATATGGCACAAAAACATTCTATTTAGGGTAGACTCGTTGCAAATGTACCGTCTCTTGGAGATTCGCTGACCACCAGATACTCGTTCAACATGTTCTTTGGTCACAATCAAAAGTGTTTGAGTGCTCTTTCAATTGATGTATTATTTATAATTGTTAGTTAAATGTAATAAATGCAACAAAGCCATGAATCCGGTATATTCATTTTGAAACACTCGGTACAGTGTGGAAAAGCTGCAATTACAAACGAATCACGAACAATGCGTGCAAGCAACTGAGCAAATGATTTTCATACCAGAGTTCATTTCTGGGAATGGATTATGCTGTAATACATCGAGGGCTTGAACAAAAATTTAGAAACACCGCAAGAAATGCTCGCTTGAAAACAAATGAAGATGCTAGTCCAGCCTGCAGGTTTCCCTCTTGTATTTGACCACGAACGGCACTCGTGCAATGTCCACAACGCGTTGCATGTGTCAGTCGTGGTCAGAACAGGGTTCTCTGTAGTTATGAATGCATTCTGTCGGAGCTAAGTGAATTCGAACACGGGCAAATTGTTTGTGGTCTTATGATGGGTGCTTCCGTAACTAAGGTAGCCAAAGCGTTTGACGTGTCAAGAGGCACCGTACCGGTGATGTATACAGCACATAAAGAAAGAGAAAAAAATCATCCGCCAAGTCACAACGCGGGCGATAGTGTATGTTGAGTGATTGTGACAAACGGTCATCGAAGAAGACTGTGACAGAAATAAGATGACGAAATCTGCAAAAGTCCTTACAGAACCGAACATCGCATTCGCGAACGCTGTCAGCACCAAAACAACAGGGAGGTAGCTTCATAAGCAGGGAATTGTAGGGCGAGCTGCAATTTCAAAGCGGATCATCAATGATGTAACTGCCAGTAAGAAGGAAGTGTGGCGCAGAAGCCGTAAAACGTGGACAATGGAGCAATGAAAGATAGTCAGTTGGTCCGATGAGTCTTGTGTTACACTGTTTCCAACTTCTGGCCGAGTTTACGTCCTAAGAGTGAAACACGGTGAGGGCTCGGTAACGATTTGGGCAGCCATATCGAAGTATTCCTAGGGCTCCATGGTTACTATTCAAGGTCATATTACTACCAAGGATTATGTGACCATTTCGGCTGATCGGATACAACACATAGTACAATGTTTATTCGCCAATTATGATGCTGTGCTCCGAGACGACAAGGTTCGTGTTCACACACCATGCACCGTCTGGTACTGGTTTTATGAGCACGAGAATGAATTGTCGCATCTCCCATGGTCACCAGTCAGCAGATCTAATATAATGAGCCTTTGTTGTCTACTTTGGATTGGAGGATATGTGATTGTCATCCATCTCCATCATCGTCACCTGAACTTGTCAATATTTTGCAGGGTTAATTGTGAAAGAATATCTTCGAAACTGCATAGGACCTGTATTTGTCCATTTCTAGATGACTGGAAGTTGTTTTGAAAAAATGGTTCAAATGGGTCTGAGCACTATGGGACTTAACTGCTGAGGTCATCAGTCCCCTAGACTTAGAAATACTTAAACCCAACTAACCTAAGGACAGCACAAACGTCCATGCACGAAGCAGGATCCGAACCTGCGATCGTAGGAGCAGCGCGGTTCCGGACTGAAGCGCCTAGAACCGCCCGGCCACAACGGACGGCAGTTGTTTTGAATGCCACTGGGTTTCCTATACCGTACTGGGTCTGGTAAGGTGTCGTGTTTTCGGTGTTTCCATATTTTTGTCCAATCGCTGTACCTCGAGAATGGTGGCTGATACTTTGAACATTTGCTACTAGCTTCAATGTCCCAAAAGACAGCAGAGGGGGTAGTAGTTGGATGAATATTCTCATCGATAGGTGCCCACAAACTGCCGAAAATTGAGGACCTCATACCACTCCTCATTCCTCCCCTCCTTCCCTCCCTCCCTCCCTCTAACCACCTACAGGGGGACACAGGGTTTTTCATATGTCCAGCAGCTCCACCGAGCACCTCGTGGTTCTTCTGCTGCCAACAGCCATCCCCTCGTGGTCGCTGGCCGCACTCGGCCTTCCGCCCTTTGCTGCCTTTCTGCGGTCCCACTGCCACCCCTCCATGGTCACTGATCTCACTAGGCCTGCTGCTGCCCTCCGCGGTCGCCCGCAACTCCTGGCCTGGCTTGAGGCTGCGGCCCCTAGCCAACACACAAGGGAAATTTCGCAGGACTGCCACGCCCCTAGTCAGATCGCAACTCTGCCTGGCGACCACCCTCTGTAGACATGCCCTCCACGCCCCCAGCAGCCCGCCGTTCTGCGACTCAGAACAACTGCATGTGACGTCAAGACAACTCTTTCTTGCAATCTGTTATACGTATTTCTCAGAAATACTGGACGCCTCTGGAACAACAGTGGACTTCTGGAGAATGCTCCAGATGACTTTTCGAAGTCGGCTTCTTGGGGAACAGGAAGTCTTCCGCCTAAAGCGACCGCAGCCTCACCCTGTGGTGTCTTCAGTACAATGCGTCCCGGTGAGCACGTTGCTGGGTGGTCAGCGTTATCAACACCAATAAAAGCTACACATACAATAGAGCACAACACTGGCATCTCTCAAAACAAAACTGTGATAAGTGAGGCTTATCCCGACCACAGGTTTTTTGTTTAAAGGGACAGCCGCAACCTCAGGGAATTCGGCCACCACGCCGTTCCGAGCACTGGACTGTAAAATTTGTATTTAACATCAATGTGACACCTATAATAAAGCAGCTATTAGAAAAGGAAAAAAGAATCGTAATTATAATAATGTCCTCTTTCTCCTCCTCTGAGGAGAGGTATCGATGTCGGTCGGCGAGGCCTGGCGCGAAGTGGGCGTTCCAAAATATCCTCCAACTGCAGGATACAATTCACATCTCATTATTTTGCGACATCCAGTGAAGTCCACTGCCTCCGGTCACAAATGATCACGTGAGTATTCCAAACATATCAGATACGTGTAATAACGTTAAGGAATACAGTCTTTCACGATATTAGCTCACATGTCGGAAAATAACACAATAATTTTACGTTCGACAACAACAAGCTATAATTCAAGAGGACGTAGCTGTTTTGTACAGTATGGCAGGTCTCGTTTCACCATTTGAATGCTATATCGTACAGAAGTTTGCGAAACAAATCTTGAGAGTCTGTCTTGTAATAGAACCTCCAACACTATGTGATCAAAAGTATCCGGACACCTGGCTGAAAATGACTTACAAGCTCGTGGCGTCTCCATTGGTAATGCTGGAATTCAATACGGTGTTGGCCCACACTTAGCCCTGTTGACAGCTTCCACTCTTACAGGGATGTGTTCAATCAGGTGCTGGAAGGTTTCTTTGGAATGGCAGCCCATTCTTCACGGAGTGCTGCACTGAGGAGAGGTATCGATGTCGGTCGGTGAGGCCTGGCACGAAGTCGGTGTTCCAAAACATCCCAAAGGTCTGTTATAGTTTTGAAGTCAAGACAATGTGCAGGCCAGTCCCTTACAGGGCTGTTACTGTCCTGGAACCACTCCTCCACAGGCTGCGCATTATGAACAGGTGCTCGATTGTGTTGAAAGATGCAATTGCCATCCCCGAATTGCTCTTCAATAGTGGGAAGCATGGAGGTGCTTAAAACATCAAGTGCCACGCAAAACAACAAGGGGTGCAAGTCCCTTTCATCAAAAACACGACCACACCATAACACCACCGCCTCCGAATTTTACAGTTGGCACTGCATACGCTGGCAGATGACGTTCACCGAGAATTCGCCTACCCACGCCCTGCCATCGGATGCCACATTGTGTACCGAGATTCGTCACTCCACACAACGTTTTTCCACTGTACAATCGTCCAATGTTTACACTCCTTACACCAAGCGAGGCGTCGTTTAGTATTCACCGGAGTGATGTGTGGCTTATGAGCAGCCGCTCGACCATGAAATCTAAGTTTTCTCACCTCCCGCCTGTCATATTACTTGCAGTGGATCCCGGTGGAGTTTGGAACTGCACAATACACGTAATACGAAAAAGGTATGTTTCTTAGTTTTGAGGGAACTATCTGTGTTTAACTAGTTATAGTACTCCTTGCAGTAGTACCTCCTATAAGACCTGACCACATCTCTCTCTTCCGATATATCGAAAAACAACTATTGTCTGCATGGTGTCACTGAACATATTACATATATCGTATCGCTCCTCTGGAGCTGGAGGCCAGTCTCGAAGTCCTCTGCACAGATCTGCACAAAATTGTGTCGTCTGTAATGGAGGAAGCTCCATATCCGCATACATTGACGCCTATGAACAGAGGATGAGACGGCGGCTGATCAGTACCACTGGGCCTTCATGGCCTGTTCAGGAGGAGTTTAGTCTTTATTTTTTGTACTGGAGGAAGACTATATACAGCAAACTATTAGTCATACGAGAGGGGCTCCTGTATTGTTCTTCATAAGCAGTGTAAAAAAAATACTTTTATTCCCCTTACAGTTTTCGCAGTATTTCACGTCAAATGCATACATTCCATTACTACAGGACATAGTCATTTTCTTTGCACATGTCAGAACACCCGCATACTTTATAAGCCTGCTGCTCAAGGCGAACATATTACGCATCCCCTACTGCTACAAAGTGTAATACTTCACCAATAACTGAATGCTGGCGTTACAAAACAGTTTAGTCCCTTAGGAATTCATCCACATTTGAACATTTGATACAAAATAATACCAAGCGAAAATCAGCAATGGGTGGACATGTCTCATAATATTTTTCCTTCTGCATGGTACCACTGTGTTTTAGAAAAAGAGGCGTAATCGTCTTACAAGTCGCCAGATGTTAAAAACACCATCGCAACGGCCATGTTACTGTCACACGCGGTCTTTGTTCTACAGGTGCTGGCTGACAAGCATCGCTAACAATATCCATGTTAAAACTTATACAAGCCTTATAAATCGAGGTATGGCATTACCTCCGAATGAAGTGGTTTTTCCACACAAATACCTCGACATTGAATATAGACGGTGATCACCAGAGTGTATGAACAGGCCAATCGTGCTGTTACACTTCGCCAACGGTATAAGCTCGTAATAAAATCATCGGATTTAGAAAATGATTCGGCTTAGGAACGTGGTATGAAGCCTGTATTTGCAACTCAGTCATGCCACCACTAAATATTTCTCTAGTATTTGTAACGCATTCTGTCTCGATGCCACGTCAGAGGTTCCGCAATATAACCACTGGGCTCTAGGCGATGGTTAATTGAGAATGATCACTACAATAGATGGTGTGCTGATTGAGGTCATAAGAAATGTACACTGGCTTTTCAGGTCTCTAGTCTTAGACTTTCCAGTAAAAATGCTGACTGAGATTTGGAATCAAGCCTTTCCATTCAACGACATACATGTGTTGAATCCTATGGAGAAGTCTTTTTAATGATTACGGCCACTTGTGAATCATATTCATGGCACTCTTATATCTCGAAACGAGTTACCCTTTCCGAAATTATCTGTTACAGTAAATTTACAACGTGGTTTGAGATAGTCTCTATGCATTTTGTAACTGCTCCTCACTGCACCGCCATCCCTGCAGCTTTGCACATCTGATCGTCACACCTGAAGTCGGAACTGAGCTGAAGTTGGAGAGAGCTATTATCTATCACATTCTGCAATCCGTGTAGAAGCAGAGTGAGCTGAGTCAATGCTATAGGAGTGTGTTTTGACCACTCAGTGGAAATGGGAACATGTTGTTGTAGTTCCACCAACTATGTAGGTTGTGTAAGGTCAGCACCAAACGAAGCTTGCTCCTGCAACATGAGGCAGTATAAAAAAACAGTACGAACAGTTATGGTGGTGTTTCTTACCGGGAAAATTAGAAAGACTCAACACCATACAGGTACTGCAATCCAAAGCAGATCTGCCTCCCTCAGGTTCCATTCAAGTCTATCACCCATACATTCTATCATCGTTATTCTGTACCATTCAACAGAGAAAAATTACGAACTATAAAAGCTCCTCTAACTTCATCCAATAGATTTTTACCGAATCTCGCTCTTCTGATATATCGAAAACAAATACAGTCTGTGTGCTGGCATCGAGCATATGCGGTGGTCCTATTAAATATACAGGTATTGATCCCTTGGAGCATTGGAGCAGGCCGCCAATGATCGATGTCGCTTGCACAGACCAGTGTAAAGTTTCATCACCTGTACTGTACAAGGACCATCTCCCACAGATTATAAGTCGCAAGAGAGGATCCCTGTTTTGTTGTTCAATACACCTCTTTTTCTGCTGTAACACCCTTTGTGTACTGCCATGCATATTGTTTTTTCTGCCACGATTTCGAGGTCTGTATCAGGTTCTAAACTGACGTCAACATGTTTTGATCCATTGGCTCTCACAGAAAACTAGACATCGCACAGTGTAAATCTAGTTGTTGCTGCTGCTTCCACAACACACACACACACGCACACACACACACACACACACACACACACACACACACACACACACACACACAGGGTAATTGAAATAAATGATAGTCACAACATAAGGAAACTGGAAGAGTTTTAAGGCGTTGCGGAGCGTTTCCAAACTGCAGTCTGAAGGTGATTGGCGAGCTCTACATTTAAACTCATCATTCACAGTGATGGGATAACTGATGGTGCTGTCTTCCATGTGATTCATTCCTCATATTGATGGCATGTACGCGATCACTGTTTTGGTGCTACTCATGCTCAAAATGTTTTGCCCCTCCACCAAGACTCTTCCTCTATCTCAAACAAGCAGTGTCAGTTGGTCATTATGTGGCAATCAACAGCAAACCAGTGGTCGTATGGGACGGAAAAGACACTATAAGCATCACAGCTAATAGTGTGATCATTTTTAGAAATTTTACCGTAATTTCAACACTGACCAATGACGCAGCAGCATGCTTCCCAGTTTCTGTATCATCGCTAAACAGCCCCTCCACTACTTTGCGAGTACCACTGCAAATGTAAATAGATGACTGTGTAGTACGTTTATTCATTGTTAATTCTCGAACATATGGACTAAAGTGTACCAGATAACGACCTATATACCTCTAGCACTTCGATCATAGTGCGTAATTTATGATCTTTCTCTTTGTGGATGGGAGTCACAGGATATTTTCGCATTCTTAGGATAAAGTTAGAGATCGAAAGATATCTGTAATCTGCTGCTGACCAGAAGTAGACAACTACATTCCACATTTCGTGAAGAAACAGTGTGAACCGAGGCTGTAACTGCTGTCCCACACCCATCCAAGAGCACAAGATTTCTTCAGATGTATGAATGACAAGGAGGTTAGCACCCCTTATCGGTGTATAGCAGATATGAAACTGCTGTGATGATATAACAGATGGTTAAGAACAAGAAACGGTTGGTTTTTATGCATGATGGAGCTCCAGGCAGAAGGAGCTTGCAGCATTTTACCTAAATCAACAGCGCTACCAATTCTAAAGTATTGTTCTAGTGTCTGGGGTCATTACCAAGAAATTATTGGTAAGAGGGAACATAAACACATGCACTCATAAGGCTACAAGGTTCTGCACTTAAAACATGCTGTAATGTTAGATCGTTGCGCTTTCCGATCTATTAGTTGTATGGAATGCAACGCTGTTACTATGCCAATGTTAGAAATATATTTCCATCGCTTTTCATACAATCTCCTTGCAGATTTCTCTACGATAAACTATAGTGACAAACTATAAAATGAGAAACTACTTGATTGAAAATGGTTCATATGGCTCTGAGAACTATGGGACTTAACTTCTGAGGTCATCAGTCCCCTAGAACTTAGAACTAAATAAACCTAACTAACCTAAGGACATCACACACATCCATGCCCGAGGCAGGGTTCGAACCTGCGACCGTAGCGGTCACACTTCATTAAAACATCGATTCCTTGTGATACATGTACAATATAGCTTTACAGAGGTGTATAGCCCCCACTGTTTACATCCGATCACGGTTTAGAAATTATACTATGCTCGCATCAGTCCTATGTAAAATGATCGTTAGTAACGGAGAATGTCTCTTACAAAGAAAGAGACAAACGCATAGCAGCGGTGTTTGACATGTGAAATTACACGTCATATCGCCACTAACTCCGTAAACAGGACATCTGTCAAGCAGATGTATTCATGGGGATAGTAGTATCTCACAAACACCCATCGATAATTTAGAATCACCGTAGTTACAAAACTGAAGACTCAATTGCATGCCAAAGATGTGGCAGGGGAATGGAGTACCTCGCATAAATCTTCGTTCGTCTAGAGGAATTTGCCGAAACAGAATGGAAGTCCTCTGATGACCGAGAGGTTTGGTGTTAACGATCGCAAGTAGATAGTGCTCTAAGTCACACACAGAACACGCAGTTGTACCCGAGCCGAACACAGGTTATGTCACACAACTGATGCACATCGACAGAACAACAGGAAAAACAATGGCCAAATGACCTGCAGCAACATGTCCCTCCCTCTCTAGAATGCATTATCAGTCTACCATTAAATCCTACATCGTTACAACTCCATCTCAACCAACCACTCCATCCACTCTCTGTCATCCTTTAACGCCTATGGAAGTAAGTTTAGAGGCAAATTGTTCCATTTTTTTCAGGAAACCATCAAAGACAGCAGCCAACTCGCGTGTATTACTATTACCTCAATAGACATACAGTAGAATATTGCCTCAATGAAAAATAAAAAACTGTTTCCCCGGTTCCTGGTGCTTCCATCTCATCATTTTCTTGTATTCCTCGTGCTGTCGTAAACGCGTTCCCATGTACAAGAATTGTTTTGCACCAACCAGAAGACATGCAAGTGTTCCCTCAATTTCTCAATTTCCCTGCATTTCGGCGCATTTTCCCTCAATTTATATGTAATTTCCGTCATTTCTCGTAATTTTGTCTATTTTATGTCTCTTCTATCCATGCAATCATGGACTTCTCGGTCCGTGTTCTAAAAATTGCTTGTAAATGTAGTACAGCTGCCAACACCTAGCGCAAATGCACAATTTTTCTGGTCAGGCGGCATAGTATAGCACTGTACTCGAATGAATCCAGTCAACTCCAACCACACATACTGTAGTTGCACCATGTTTGCTCTGTTTTCTGTATTTCTGTGTCTGTACATGCATCGTGGATGGCTCCCAGGTCCAACAGTGGACCCGAGTTAGCGTTCGAGTGTGGATCCGCCGGGCGCTATATCAGGAGATACTTTAGGATATGGATCCACAATATGCCACATCTGGAATAGGATTTGATTTACGACCATTGGTTCCTTATATTCAAGTGCTCAGTTTAAGAGCTTCTACTACCATTCTGACCCTAAATGCTTAGGATTCCCTGTACAACCATAGTGGATTAACATATTCTCCAAACCATGTGTGAAGAAGGCTTTCGAGACTATTTAGATGCTTAACGTATCTTTCCTGTTCTTATGGGAATGAAATACCAGAAGACTGATTACTCTTATCGGATTTCAATCCGGAGAGTAAATATAAGTACTTTGAGTTAGAGATGACATTCGGCCGACGTCGCTAAGACGAAGAGTAGCGTCAAATGGTTCAAATGGCTCTGAGCACTATCGGAATTAACTTCTAAGGTCATCAGTCCCCTAGAGCTTAGAACTACTTAAACCTAACTAACTTAAGGACATCACACACACCCATGCCTGACGCAGGATTCGAACCTGCGACCGTAGCGGTCGCGCGGTTCCAGACTGTAGCGCCTAGAACCGCTCGGCAGAGTACCTTCCGCTGGGAATTTTTGATAACGTTGCGAGCTGCACGAGAGCTGGGTTATTACCTATGTCGGCAGGGGGCACCCGAGAAACATTTAGCTGGACTGGCATTCAGAAGGTTTCTCGTAATGTGACACCAACGGCCTGGTCAGCAGTTTTGCAAAATTCAGATGCACTAACTAGAAAGTAGTTCTTAGCTTTAGCGGGTGCAGAATTAATGAGAATGTCTGTGAGCGGCAAACAAGCCAAGGCGCAGGTTGGCTAAGAGGCCTAAATGTATGACGAAGTTGGAGAGTTTGTCGGAATTTGTGAAATCTGGAAGACGATCGCGAATTCTCGTTGAGTGAAGACGGCAGATGCCGTGGAACCAGTAGGAGGGTTGCTATCGGCAGATTCGTGTTCAGTGTACGGTCTATCATTTTAGTCCTGCTGTGCATGATTCTACAGCGAAAACTTTGGTATGCGGATAGTTATCTGGCTGTTGCAACTTTTAAGGTAATGTATACAGTGATTTTTCCCTTACAACAACGGCTCTTATTATTTTGTGGCAGCCTAGAGGTAAACCGGAAAATATAAGCTGTAGGGCGCTCTTGTTTAGGAAATGTAATTAGAGGGGTTTGTTATGGTGGTAATAAGCTGCATTCTTTTCCCGGAAGCTGAAGTGCTTGATCTTCATGTGATCCCCTGGCCTTCATACCTTTGAAATCTGATGCACAGACCTATTTAATACTGAGATTGCCGAAACCGTTGTGAGGAGCCTTATGGATCTTAAAAACTTACTGTTGACGATGTTTATTTGCAGATTCGTATACAGAACTTAGAATTTAACTGATTGCAAGAGGAATGGTACAGAGCAGTGATGGGATCTTGCAGAATTGTCACCTTTTAACCTCATCGATGAGCGAGGTCGTACAGTGATTACTATATTGGACTGACATTTGGAAAGACGACGGTTCAAATCCACTTCCGACCATCGATATTTAGATTTTTGATGATTTCCCTGAACCACTCTAGGCAAAAGCCGTGATGGTTCCTATGAATCTGCACGGCAATTTCCTTTCCAACCTTGAAACATTCCGAACTTTTGCTGCATCTCTAATGACTTCGATGTCGACCGGACCTTAAATGCTAATCTTCCTTTTTTAACCCTATCGTGCGGGTTATAGCAGAGCTGGCGCTCCTTTAAAAGATTATTTCCAGATTGTAGCGTTGCAGAGAGTTGGCACGAGTCTTCTGATTGACAGCTGCTGCACCGACGCTGATGCAATTACGTCAAATACCACATCGCGTGTGTCTCTTAGACTTGGAGTGCGTGCCGCGGACGTGCTTTCGCGCTGCTACCAAAGAGGAGAAGAGGACTGTTACGAAATGGCCCGTCACGTTTAGTCTCAGCAGGAAGATTCGTAGAGCTCTACTGCAAAACCAGGGAAGTCTGTTACCTGCCCTTCAGTGTTCTGTTTCAATTTGTAAGTCATCGTACTTCTATAATGAGGATATGGAGAAGCGCGGTATACAAGTTTGAACCACACGAGATAGTAAGTTACATCTTTGGTAAGAAAGCAACAGCCTCACAGACTCCTGCCAATGGAGAGCAGTGTGGCTTTTGCCTTGCATGGTGTTGCAGTCATGACGTTCCATTTTATGTTGTTTTGCACGGCTATGCCACTTTATTTAACTGGTGTCACCGACTGTCGCAAATGTTTATGGCCGATATCGCAATGAAACGATACATCTCCTTCGTATCTAATGAGATGAATAACGTTATATCACTACATATTCAGCACCATACCGTAGCCGCTGCACAAGTAGCAATTTTATGTGTGTCCTTCTGAAAGTTACCATATTTCTTATCGCAATCTGTTCTCTTCCAACAGCGGTATCATACGCTTACAATCTTACAAAGTGTGCAAGATTAAATATGCCTCAAAGAGAAAGAGATGAGAGTTGTATATAAGTGTGCGTCTGTATTGTGTATTAGTGTGCAACTGTTTCTACTTTCTCAACCATTTCCTCATGCTATAAAATGTGTAATTCAGACTGAAAAATCCAGTGGCAACAGACGAGGAATTTATTACTGACGTCTTCTCGCATTTCGCTGGAAAAACGACGCGTCTTAGAAAAGTAAGGGCCCTTTGCTCATATTTAGATCTTGACAGCTCGGAGCAAAGCTGCACGAATGCAGCACCCACTGATTGTCTATATCTACTTTTAGATATTACTCCGCAAGTCACCTAACAGTGTATGGAGAAGGCTACTTCTGGTACCACTAACTGATCCATCCCTCCCTCTTCCATTCCCGAATGGCTCGTGAGAAGAATTATCGCCCATTCACGCTCTTGCGCCTACTAAACGATCCCTTGAGGAAACGTGACGCTTTTCGTTGGATCTTCTGTATCTCTTCTATCAGTCCTGCCTGGCAAGGACCTCATATTAATGAACAAACACAAGAATCGATCGAACAAGCACCTTATAAGTCCTTCTTGGCTGAATTACATTTCCTTAAGATTCTTCCTCAGTCTGGGGCCTGCTTTACCTACTACTTGTTTTATGTGGATTCCACTCAGGGGCGGTGGCAAGGGTGATAAAATGACTTCAGAAATCAGCAAATATATTACTCCAACAGGTTCAATAATTTTTTTATAATTATGAAGCAATCCCCCCCCATGAACCATGGACCTTGCCGTTGGTGGGGAGGCTTGCGTGCCTCAGCGATACAGATGGCCGTACCGTAGGTGCAACCACAACGGAGGGGTATCTGTTGAGAGGCCAGACAAACGTGTGGTTCCTGAAGAGGGGCAGCAGTCTTTTCAGTAGTTGCAGGGGCAACAGTCTGGATGATTGACTGATCTGGCCTTGCAACATTAACCAAAACGGCGTTGCTGTGCTGGTACTGCGAACGGCTGAAAGCAAGGGGAAACTACAGCCGTAATTTTTCCCGAGGACATGCAGCTTTACTGTATGATTAAATGATGATGGCATCCTCTTGGGTAAAATATTCCGGAGGTAAAATAGTCCCCCATTCGGATCTCCGGGCGGGGACTACTCAGGAGGATGTCGTTATCAGCAGAAAGAAAACTGGCGTTCTACGGATCGGAGCGTGGAATGTCAGATCCCTTAATCGGGCAGGTAGGTTAGAAAATTTAAAAAGGGAAATGGATAGGTTAAAGTTAGATATAGTGGGAATTAGTGAAGTTCGGTGGCAGGAGGAACAAGACTTCTGGTCAGGTGATTACAGGGTTATAAACACAAAATCAAATAGGGGTAATGCAGGAGTAGGTTTAATAATGAATAGGAAAATAGGAATGCGGGTAAGCTACTACAAACAGCATAGTGAACGCATTATTGTGGCCAAGATAGATACGAAGCCCACACCTACTACAGTAGTACAAGTTTATATGCCAACTAGCTCTGCAGATGACGAAGAAATTGAAGAAATGTACGATGAAATAAAAGAAATTATTCAGATAGTGAAGGGAGACGAAAATTTAATAGTAATGGGTGACTGGAATTCGAGTGTAGGAAAAGGGAGAGAAGGAAACATAGTAGGTGAATATGGATTTGGGCTAAGAAATGAAAGAGGAAGCCGCCTAGTAGAATTTTGTACAGAGCACAACTTAGTCATAGGTAACACTTGGTTTAAGAATCATGAAAGAAGGTTGTATACGTGGAAGAACCCTGGAGATACTAAAAGGTATCAGATAGATTATATAATGGTAAGACAGAGATTTAGGAACCAGGTTTTAAGTTGTAAGACATTTCCAGGGGCAGATGTGGACTCTGACCACAATCTATTGGTTATGACCTGTAGATTAAAACTGAAGAAACTGCAAAAATGTGGGAAATTAAGGAGATGGGACCTGGATAAACTGAAAGAACCAGAGGTTGTACAGAGTTTCAGGGAGAGCATAAGGCAACAATTGACAGGAATAGGGGAAAGAAATACAGTAGAAGAAGAATGGGTAGCTCTGAGGGATGAAGTAGTGAAGGCAGCAGAGGATAAAGTAGGTAAAAAGACGAGGGATGCTAGAAATCCTTGGGTAACAGAAGAAATATTGAATTTAATTGATGAAAGGAGAAAATATAAAAATGCAGTAAATGAAGCAGGCAAAAAGGAATACAAACGTCTCAAAAATGAGATCGAGAGGAAGTGCAAAATGGCTAAACAGGGATGGCTAGAGGATAAATGTAAGGATGTAGAGGCTTATCTCACTAGGGGTAAGATAGATACTGCCTACAGGAAAATTAAAGAGACCTTTGGAGAGAAGAGAACCACGTGTATGAATATCAAGAGCTCAGATGGCAACCCAGTTCTAAGCAAAGAAGGGAAGGCAGAAAGGTGGAAGGAGTATATAGAAGGTTTATACAAGGGTGATGTACTTGACGACAATATTATGGAAATGGAAGAGGACGTAGATGAAGACGAAATGGGTGATACGATATTGCGTGAAGAGTTTGACAGAGCACTGAAAGACCTGAGTCGGAACAAGGCCCCCGGAGTAGACAACATTCCATTAGAACTACTGACGGCCTTGGGAGAGCCAGTCATGACAAAACTCTACCAGCTGGTGAGCAAGATGTATGAGACAGGCGAAATACTCTCAGACTTCAAGAAGAATATAATAATTCCAATCCCAAAGAAAGCAGGTGCTGACAGATGTGAAAATTACCGAACTATCAGTTTAATAAGTCACAGCTGCAAAATACTAACGCGAATTCTTTACAGACGAATGGAAAAACTGATAGATGCGGACCTCGGGGAGGATCAGTTTGGATTCCGTCGAAATGTTGGAACACGTGAGGCAATACTGACCTTACGACTTATCTTAGAAGAAAGATTAAGAAGAGGCAAACCTACGTTTCTAGCATTTGTAGACTTAGAGAAAGCTTTTGACAATGTTGACTGGAATACTCTTTTTCAAATTCTAAAGGTGGCAGGGGTAAAATACAGGGAGCGAAAGGCTATTTACAATTTGTACAGAAACCAGATGGCAGTCATAAGAGTCGAGGGGCATGAAAGGGAAGCAGTGGTTGGGAAAGGATTGAGACAGGGTTGTAGCCTCTCCCCGATGTTATTCAATCTGTATATTGAGCAAGCAGTAAAGGAAACAAAAGAAAAATTTGGAGTAGGTATTAAAATTCATGGAGACGAAGTAAAAACTTTGAGGTTCGCCGATGACATTGTAATTCTGTCAGAGACGGCAAAGGACTTGGAAGAGCAGTTGAACGGAATGGACAGTGTCTTGAAAGGAGGATATAAGATGAACATCAACAAAAGCAAAACGAGGATAATGGAATGTAGTCCAATTAAATCGGGTGATGCTGAGGGAATTAGATTAGGAAATGAGACACTTAAAGTAGTAAAGGAGTTTTGCTATTTAGGAAGTAAAATAACTGATGATGGTCGAAGTAGAGAGGATATAAAATGTAGACTGGCAATGGCAAGGAAAGCGTTTCTGAAGAAGAGAAATTTGTTAACATCGAATATAGATTTAAGTGTCAGGAAGTCATTTCTGAAAATATTTGTTTGGAGTGTAGCCATGTATGGAAGTGAAACATGGACGATAACTAGTTTGGACAAGAAGAGAATAGAAGCTTTCGAAATGTGGTGCTACAGAAGAATACTGAAGATAAGGTGGATAGATCACGCAACTAATGAGGAGGTATTGAATAGGATTGGGGAGAAGAGAAGTTTGTGGCACAACTAGAAGAAGGGATCGGTTGGTAGGACATGTTTTGAGGCATCAAGGGATCACAAATTTAGCGTTGGAGGGCAGTGTGGAGGGTAAAAATCGTAGAGGGAGACCGAGAGATGAGTACACTAAGCAGATTCAAAAGGATGTAGGTTGCAGTAGGTACTGGGAGATGAAGAAGCTTGCACAGGATAGAGTAGCATGGAGAGCTGCATCAAACGATGCAGGACTGAAGACCACAACAACAACAACATGAAGCAATATAGGTTGCAATGTATTTCAAACACATTTTAACAAAAGAATAAGAGCGGCAGATAGCTTACTATCTAAATCAATAAATATCATTTAACTTAAAATGGGCGTCTTATTATTTATAAATGCACATTTTTTTTTACTTTGTTTTGGAGGTAACAAGGCCAAGAAATGCCGCGAGGAAGCTGTGGGCCAAGAAATGGCTAATGCAAAATAAATAAATAAATAAAATATAAAAGAAAATTCACCCACGCTCTCTTACATAAAGAGATGGGAGCCCAAGATGTTCATAATTATCTAAGAACAGATTAAATACCCTTCGCAGCTACGGAACATTATGAAAGCATTCTTAACGAAAAAGAATACTGTCATGAAGGAGGCTGTAAGGTGCTAGGACAGGCCGTTAGCTACATTAAGGCTTCTAACAACTGGCATAAGTTAAAGGACCCCAAATTCAGTGCAATTGTATCGCCACAATGATTACCTAAAATGATTCCTGGAACCTGCACCCCTGGTTGATAGTTGCCTTGGGAAATGTATCATGGTAAAGCAAAATAAAGAAAACAATATGTTCATGTACACTTTATTAACTTATTTTTGTACGTAGCATAAAAGATATCCTCCCTAATCTTAACAAGCTCATTTCAAATTAGAAGAGGAAATACTACAAATGATGGTGACGCACATGATCTAATAAATACAGCAACGGGTATACAAGAAATGAAGCATTTTATAGAGGTGTAAGAAACGTCCTAGACTTCATAGCAGATGGAGTGGCGCTAGGACAGACTTCTTAGCACTTCTAACAGCGAAGCAAATACATTTCGTGAAGAAAAGTCGTTCGATTGTTTATATGTCAGTTTTCGTTTTTATTTGCTATGCGAATTGGAAATGAAATCTACACTCACTGTATTTCGGCTTTTCCGATTCCAATAACTCTAAATCCCAATCCGAGCTTTTAGATATTATTTCAGAAAAGTATCGGAAATATAACCTAAAAACCGAAATAATGGAGGGGAACGGACTTTTATTCAAAAAATATGTGTCTTTTACAGTCTTCGTACGACACATGAAACCATTATGGTTTCACTAAAAAATGAAACAAGTGGTTCATTTCTTGCATCTCTGTTGCTACACTCCTCGGTCCCACAAACATATCCATCTTTTAATTTCTCCGTCATCATAGTTTCATCTGCCTCGCTCTGTCATGTTAGCCATATGTGTACAGTGTTTAATCACACACGCAGTGACAAAAGACGAACTTATGTCGGCCAGTTGGTACGACAGCGCTACACACGGTAAAATTTGTTGGAATAAAATGATAATGCTGGTCGACATGACACCCTTAATGTGCACAAGTCGGATGTAGGAGCCTGCTATCTAGTGACAGAATGGGTGAAGCTACGATTGTAACTGACGGTTTATCCACCGGGGAGAAACAAGAGCCTTTCTGTTCTTCCGTGGATCCGTGCATTTGCACTGGAGGTAGTGTATTACTCGAGCACGATGTTATTGCACTGGGCCTCCCATGGCCGTAATCGGAAATACGCGGTGACGTTACAGGAAACAAAGTGCAGTGGTGACTAAGGAAAATGCATGTACTTGTGAATGATTTCAAGAGAGTTGTTCATATACTATCAAGTTTTTCTGCGTGTGCTCGTGAAATATCACGATAAAAACTCACGATGAGCTGACCGAAGCGTGTTCACTCCCAGGTGCAATAATATTGTAGTTTACTAGTATACGCCCATGCGCAGAACGCAACATTTCGAGCAGGCTTTCAGTCGTTTTCACCTGTGGTCAGCAGACGAGATATACTTGAGCCCTTGAAGGACTCTTTTGGCTACTTCGCGAGGTTGAAAAAAATGGTTCAAATGGCTCTGAGCACTATGGAACTTAACATCTAAGGTCATCAGTCCCCTAGAACTTAGAACTACTTAAACCTAACTAACCTAAGGACATCACACATGTCCATGCCCGAAGCAGGATTCGAACCGGCGACCGTAGCAGTCGCGCAGTTCCGGACTGAAGCGCCTAGGACCGCTCGTCCACATTGGCCGACACTTTGCGAGGTGTTCTACACACTTTCCAGTGAGTAATTTTCTATAAATATAGTAACAAAACAAACTAAAAGTATCTTTTTGTATTGACGGTGACAAAAACTGCATATCTAATGATAGCTCCTTATAGCAGAAATAGAATGGAACAAATAAAGTACACTGAGGTGACAAGTTCACGGGATAGCAATATGCATATACACAGATGGAGGCAGTATCGCGTACACAAGGCTTAAAAGGGCGGTGCTATGACGGAGCTGTGATTTGTATTCAAGTGATTCGTGTGAGAAGGCTTCCGACGTGATTATGGCCGCACTATGGTGACCAAAAGACTTTGAAATCATTATAGTAGTTGGAGCTAGACGCGTGAGACATTCCATTTCGGAAATCGTTAGGGAATTCAATATTCCGAGATCTACAGTGTCATGAGTGTGCTGAGAATATCAAATTTCGACATTACCTCTCCTCACGAACAACGCAGTGGCCGACGGCCTTCGCTTAACAACCGAAAGCAGCGCCTTTTACCTAGAGTTGTCATTGTTAACAGACTAGCAACACTGCATGAAATCACCACAGAAATCAATGTGGGACGTACGACGAACATACCCGTAAGGATAGTGCGGCGAAATCTGGCGTTAGTACGCTATGGCAGCAGACGGTGCCTGCAGCGCAAACAGCAAGGAAAGGTATCTACATGATCCTCTAAATACGCTGAACCATAATAAGCTATATCAATAAATGTTTAATTCTGAGTTTATATTTTTTACGTTAAATTGCATGCAATTTTACTTTCGATATATGTACGTATCGCATTAATTGGTGAAAGTGCCGCATGTGTTTGATGTGATTGCATCTTTTGTGCTTTTTCAGCATGCCAGGAAGAACAATGTTGAGAGAATAGCCACAAAACGCATAGCAGTTGCGCTGGCCGTGACCAATGATGATTGTAAAAGCCGTTTTGCATCTTTGCGGTCGCACTATTGCGCCGTACTGAAAGAAATAAGAGACACTGAGGGGAGTGGCCCAGGCATGATAAAAGTGGATAAAATGACTAGATGAAATAGCTTCCCCCATTATCGTGTCACTTACGCGAGTCCCATCCTGTACAAAAAAAAAAAAAGGACACACTCATTCTGACGAAGTTCCCATTAACAGAGAGTATCTGTCCCTGCCTTCAGCCCATCTTCCCAGTGAGTTTCGAACGCAAGTTCTATTCCTGGCATTACGTCATCGTTCATCCCTTTCCATAAGAATTACGGTTGCCGCTGTCACGGTAAGTGCTGCTTATAGCTATTTGTATCCCCTATGTCCAAAATGCTGTGAAACGTAAACGTGATTAATCATTTTCTTGTACAAACATGACATAAGCAGACAGTCCCAGACTTGTACACTTGGAACGCTGGTGCAGATTGGTATACGACAGGTATGTCATGTAATATGGGCTTAAGGCTTCGACCGGTGCCGACAAGAAGGAAAGCAAGGCGCATATACGTTTGGGTGGTTCCAGCATGCTGTTAGAACCGCAAATGATTCAGCGCTTCTCGTCTCCTCTTCCGTCTGAGCAGCACGCTGGATACAAGTAGTAATTGTGACGCATGCTATATGGAAGCTCTTGACCAGCACACAGCGATGTAAATCGTGAGATGCATATGGTCGTGGACATTGCAGCTGCTTTTATACAAATGACCTTCATAAAATTGTTCGTTTCAGATAGATTCGTCACTATTTCGCGTTACTATAGATGTGGAAATTTCTTATGCTAAACGTACGTCTGTCTTCACTCTCTTATTTACATTATAAAACGTGGTGGTCCGAACCTATTACAATGATGGGCTTCTGTAGCCTCAAGCGATTTACAGGAAGTTCATTCAATTTTAAACGTTTTATCTACTGGGGACGTTAATTTTGTGACGTGGCTCTAAGGTACTGCACTGAAGGGAATTACTGATAATCCATTTCGAATGTGTATTCACATCCATTAGGGATGAAATGTAAATTAAAATTCTCTGTCAAATATTTGGCATTTCAGTTTAATTTGTCTGTAGACATTCATTGTCATAGATCATTTTTTTCTGATTTACCAATTCTGCCACGTGCAACCGCATCCATGCTGGTACGTGTATCAAAACTTGGTCCCACAGGACAACGTATACATTATACATATACATCACTTTGCTTAAAGATTACATTGCACACGCATGTTCCGTCAGAGTTTATTCTTTATAAGTGATTTTTAATAGTTAAGTTAAATACAGATGCAGCACTTCGAGATCATTCGATTGTGGAGACGACAGATCTACAATTGATAACTTTCATCAAAAGGAATTGCGTTCTCAGCTTATTACACGATGATAGATTACTGTTAGGAAGATACTATCATGCTCAAAAGTTTACGAATGACTTGAATTGCGTTCAGCCTTATTTGCATGCTGCCCACAAAACGTAGCTGTCTTGCTGATTCTCTAATCACTTTTTGAAACAGTAGTTCGATCATAGAAATGGTTATCACAAGAGACCACTAGGGAATAACGGTCTGTATAACGAAAACTCCTAATGTAAACAAATACCGCGATACTTCAAAGTCTGCAGATTGTGGTCGTGCGGTAGCGTTCTCGCTTCCGGCGCGAGGGTTCCAGGGTTCGGTTCCTGGCGGGGTCAGGGATTTTCTCTTCCTCGTGATGACTGGGTGTTGTGTGATGACCTTAGGTTAGTTAAGTTTAAGTAGTTCTAGGTTCTAGGGGACTGATGACCATAGATGTTACGTCCCATAGTGCTCAGATTCATTTGAAGCTTTTTTTTTTATACTTCAAACATCAGGAAAACCTTACTACAGATGAGATATTCCTTGTCGCTTGTAAATTCGAATTTATTAGAGTAAGTGGCGTTCCAATTCCGTGACCCTACCACATAAATCATTCCGTAATGCTAACTCAAAACCAAATTCATTTGCGAGTAACAGATATTTCAAGAATTTCTGAATAAAAATTATATGATAATTCTAAGTATTCATGCTCTCTAAATGGTGTTCCAAACACCTATTAACCGTCGTTCTCTTGGCGAGTGGTTTTGTATAAGCTTGTAAATGAACCAAGCAGTCAGAAAATTCAGGATTAACGGCGTCAAGCGGTCAATCATCACCATCACTCTATTCATGGTGGTACGTGGACCTATGTGCAGTTCTGTAGTCACCTATCGCCCTTCTTATCTAAACATTAACACTTTCGTTATGCCTGAAAAGCTAGTTGCGCATTTGTCTGAACTTTAAATGACATGGCGAACTGTTTTTTTCTGTATGTGGATTAAACCCATCAGCTACAGGCAATGTTCAGTAAGCAAAGTTTGCTTGCCGGACGGGACCGAGACTCGGCCACAGAACTGTTTTTCATTTGTGGCTAGGCATAAAGAGATATGATATTCCTCATTTTTAACCATTATAAGTTAGCAAATATGAACTTGATATTACACGACGAAAGTTTTTGTACTGGACTGGGACTCCTATGCAGCCACTATTTCCCCTGTTAACTAACAACAAAAAATATTAAATAAGGTTTCATTCACAATTAAAAAACTTGAAAAGACGTAACGTAAAATTTTGTGCTGGATGGTGATTTGGACGCAGCATCTAATCTGTTAACTAAGCACAATCGGATATCAGGTATGGAATTTTCTCAGTAGCAGCGAGATGTTCGAAACCGAAATGAATAAAATGAATAAATTTTGCCTTCCCAGGATTCGAGACTTGAACGGTATAAATTTCTTTCACTAGAAGCGAAACGTGCGGGTGTTTGAACTAGAGGTAACGTGACTAAGAGTTCATTTGTGATTTGGTATCGACTTTTAATACACACATAAAGATGTTAGCTATTGAATTTTCCTTCAACATTAGCTATGAGTGGCACGTTTGAACTTAAAATGATTTGACGAAAAGTTCTGTCTCACTGGGAACATAACCCGCCACATATATTTACAGCTGTCAACGAACGGAGAGACGTTAAATATCAGAATTATTTTCCATCAGCACTTAGGTGTGCTCGTCCTAGAGCTTGACAAGACATGATGAAAACTTTTGTGCCGGACCAGGATTCTAACCCAGACACAAACATTACGTGGAGATCTTGAAGGGTTTGAAATCTTGAGAAAAGAACGAATTGATGGAACTGTATGTCACAAAGGGATCAAATTCCGCGAATGAGAAGATCCGGGTTCGATCCCTCTCCAGAACCAATATATTCAATATCTGTAGCTCAAATAAAAGATGAAGTAAGTGCCCGCTGACCCTACACATCGTTTGGTTCATTAACTAAAATAAAATTCGTAGCATATATGCCGGCACATCCGCGTCTTTCGTTGCTCAACTTTGCCTTTAGTCGGTAGCGAAGGGACATCATGTTTAACGTGAATTTGAAACCATGGTGCAATCGTACGTTATTCACTTGGAGCAACCAGAGATGAATAGGGTTTGTTTGTGCCTCTTAAAAACCATCGCCCTATGTGGGTTCCTAACCCTGACATTCACCAGATTAGCATACTATAAATGTGGTAAGCTCATGATTTTGTTGTAACGCAGGTGCGCCACACTGGATGAGAATTCTTTCCCACTGGAGTGGATTACGGCCTGTTCAGTTCATTCATTTCCTTGTTCGGTAGAATCGCCATTAACCAGCTACCTCGGCTATCCAATGCGTACATTCAACTTGATTTTATAATCATTAAAATAAAATCACTTAACAAATGAAAGAAGTGGAGGAAGCTCGAACATTTGTGCTGTGTATGGACTGAGTGCTATTGAAGAAATAACGCCAGAACAGAGTTTCTTCGCTTCATGTAGGATCGTTCTGACGTGTATTTTTAGCCAGATTCAGAAAGCCTAACCGCTTTAACCCTGTAACGCAAAAGAAAAAGCACTGGTCTCTCGTGAAGCTGGAACCTAGAACCAGCGCAACCCACAGCAATATGTGTGGGTACGAATGGGACAGTGTAGATGGGCAGACAGTGTTGGAATGTGAGGGGCCTATCCAGATGCTGTAGATTTATTATGTTAAACTACCCCGATTCATAAACAGTATTCATTAACAACAGGAGTATTCCTCGAGCTTGCTCAAAAATGTCGTGAATCACATCAACACTTTTGTATCCCACGCACAGTATATTTGTATCCTACACACAGCACAGCACATCTGATGGTAGTTAACATCGAGCACGTCTGTTTTCTCTGCTTTACTCAGAAGCTAATAATAACGGTTTACTTATTATTCATAATTTATTTGTGCATTTAGAGCATAGCGCATCATTACAGCATCATGTAAAAGGAATACATACATAGTTTTTTATCCCAAAAGCTACCTAGATAGTTTTATTCACAAAACATACTGTCGTGTCGCGTGATTTCAAACTTAAACGAGAACTAATGTTAAAATTGAAATCATATGAAATGATACTGGGTATTAAGAATTTCTTACATGATTTCCCGGTCTGCATCTACATCTACATCTACATACCTACTCCGCAAGCCTCCGTACGGTGCATGGTGCAGGGTACGTTGTACCACTATTAGTCATTTCCCTTCCTGTTACACTCGAAATCAGAGCGATTAAGAAATGACATACACACACTTCTGTATGAGACCTAATTTCTCTCATCTTATGTCCGTGGTCCTTAGCCGAAATGTACTTTGGCGGCAGTAGAATCCTCCTGCAATCAGCTTCAAATACAGACTCTTTAAATTTTCTGAATAACGTTCCTCGAAGGGAACGTCGTCTTCCCTTCAGGGATTCTCTTTTGAGCTCCAGAAGCATCTCTGTAATATTTGCTTGCTGATCCAAGCAACTGGTAACAAATCTAGCAGCAAGCTTCTGAATTACTTAAATGTCTTCCTTTAATCCGACCTGGTGGGGATCGCAAAAACGCGAGCAGTACTCAAGAATGGATCTCAGTAGTGTTCTACACTCCTGGAAATGGAAAAAAGAACACATTGACACGGGTGTGTCAGACCCACCATACTTGCTCCGGACACTGCGAGAGGACTGTACAAGCAACGATCACACGCACTGCACAGCGGACACACCAGGAACCGCGGTGTTGGCTGTCGAATGGCGCTAGCTGCGCAGCATTTGTGCACCGCCGCCGTCAGTGTCAGCCAGTTTGCCGTGGCATACGGAGCTCCATCGCAGTCTTTAACACTGGTAGCATGCCGCGACAGCGTGGACGTGAACCATATGTGCAGTTGACGGACTTTGAGCGAGGGCGTATAGTGGGCATGCGGGAGGCCGGGTGGACGTACCGCCGAATTGCTCAACACGTGGGGCGTGAGGTCTCCACAGTACATCGACGTTGTCGCCAGTGGTCGGCGGAAGGTGCACGTGCCCGTCGACCTGGGACCGGACCGCAGCGACGCACGGATGCACGCCAAGACTGTAGGATCCTACGCAGTGCCGTAGGGGACCGCACCGCCACTTCCCAGCAAATTAGGGACACTGTTGCTCCTGGGGTATCGGCGAGGACCATTCGCAACCGTCTCCATGAAGCTGGGCTACGGTCCCGCACACTGTTAGGCCGTCTTCCGCTCACGCCCCAACATCGTGCAGCCCGCCTCCAGTGGTGTCGCGACAGGCGTGAATGGAGGGACGAATGGAGACGTGTCGTCTTCAGCGATGAGAGTCGCTTCTGCCTTGGTGCCAATGATGGTCGTATGCGTGTTTGGCGCCGTGCAGGTGAGCGCCACAATCAGGACTGCATACGACCGAGGCACACAGGGCCAACACCCGGCATCATGGTGTGGGGAGCGATCTCCTACACTGGCCGTACACCTCTGGTGATCGTCGAGGGGACACTGAACAGTGCACGGTACATCCAAACCGTCATCGAACCCATCGTTCTACCATTCCTAGACCGGCAAGGGAACTTGCTGTTCCAACAGGACAATGCACGTCCGCATGTATCCCGTGCCACCCAACGTGCTATAGAAGGTGTAAGTCAACTACCCTGGCCAGCAAGATCTCCGGATCTGTCCCCCATTGAGCATGTTTGGGACTGGATGAAGCGTCGTCTCACGCGGTCTGCACGTCCAGCACGAACGCTGGTCCAACTGAGGCGCCAGGTGGAAATGGCATGGCAAGCCGTTCCACAGGACTACATCCAGCATCTCTACGATCGTCTCAATGGGAGAATAGCAGCCTGCATTGCTGCGAAACGTGGATATACACTGTACTAGTGCCGACATTGTGCATGCTCTGTTGCCTGTGTCTATGTGCGTTTGGTTCTGTCAGTGTGATCATGTGATGTATCTGACCCCAGGAATGTGTCAATAAAGTTTCCCCTTCCAGGGACAATGAATTCACGGTGTTCTTATTTTAATTTCCAGGAATGTATATGCGGTCTGCTTTACTGATGAACCACACTTTTCCAATAAATCGAAGTCGACGTTTCGCCTTCCCCACAACAATCCTCACACGCTCGTACCATTTCATATCGCTTTGCAACGTTAGCCTAAATATTTAATCGGCCTGACTGTGTCAAGCAGCACTCTACTAACGCTGTGTTCGAACATTATGGGATTTTTCCTCTGCATTAACTTACGTTGTTCTACCTTTGCAGCTAGCTCCCACTCATCACATTGACTAGAAATTTTGTTTAAATCATCTTGTATCTTCCTTCAGTCACTTACCGACGACACCGTCCCGATCACAACAGCCTCATCAGCAAACAGCCGCACATTGCTGCTAATCCTGTCCGACACAGCATTCCCCCACGATACCCTTGTCTGTGATTAACATTTGCCGTCGAGTACAATGTATCGTGTCCTACTGCTTAAGAAGTCTTCGAGCCACTCGAATATCAGATAACCTATTCCGCATGCTCGTACGTTGGTGTGACACCGCATCAAACGCTTTCCAGAAATCTAGGAATGTCGAATGTGCCAGTTGCCCTTCATCTATAGTTCGGAGGATATCATGTGAGGAAATACAAAGCTGAGTTTTGCAAGAGCGATGTTTTCTAAAACCGTGCTGAGTTGCGAACAGAAGTTCTCCTGCGTCAAGGAACTTTATTATACTGCAACTGAACATTAGTTCAAGGATTCTGGAGGAAACCAATGTTATCGATATCAGTCTGTAACTCTGCGGGTCAGTTCTTTTACCCTTCTTTTGTACAAAAGTGCGACAGTAACCGTTACAAGCAATGACGACACCTTAAATATAGAACTAATATTGATGTGTGCACAAGTAGCGCAACCGATCGAGAAGTAGAACCAAACAAAAATTAACAACACTTTTATGCTCCGTAACAAGGGGACATGGGATAGTACTTACATCAAATTATATCGTCTTTTAGTAACTATGACAGTAATTGAATAATTATAAAGTATAGTTGCAAAATATTTAGGCAAAAGAGATATCTGGAACTTCTGGAACGACAGTTTTGATCTCTCAGAACGATCGTAAATTATTAGTAATGTTATTACAAGAGATGCATTGTCCTTCATAGACGTTCAAGATGTAAGGAAACGAAACTGGTGGTTATCGTGTGTCTAGCATTAAAACAATTACAAGGGAACTATTTTAAGTTAGCTACAATTAGATACAGTATAAGAGAACATACACCATGGGTTACACAGTGTTGTATCATCATTAGGCTGATAACGCCATATGACTTATTATACAACTGATAGTGAAGTATTTACATATAATACAACATAGTCCGTAATTGTGATTATACAAAGTGATCATAACTGCAGAATAAAAGCCGTTACCACAAATAACGTGTTTTCATTGAACGTGTAAAAGAAATGAAAATAGCTGAACTTGGTAGTTTCTTGTGCGTTGTTAACAAAATAAAAGCGAGCTGTGCTTAGTCTGCTACAAGTCTGTGCAACAAAGGAACAGATGCCAACGCTTAAACAAGGTTGCATTGACGTAGATGGCTATAAACAGTGAGTAACCAGTTACACAAATGACGAAATTGAATAAACCGTAAATGTGCTCACACATAGTGACTGTGTGCAATGAATAAAAGCGATTATAGGAACACGTGTTGTCACTGAACATGTGGAATACTAAAATAATTAAACTGGATAGTTTCAATTGTGTATCGACAATTAAAATCTAGCTGTATTTAATTTGATACTATTATGTAAAAGTACAGAGCTGATAAAGGATAAAATCCACGAGATAATAAACTGAAACAGCTGAAAAACAGATACAAACAAAAATATTCTCACGTTTATTTGCTTTACATTTCACTTTTTTCGCCACATGTCAAGAAGGGAAACATGTTTTAATTTCCTGTTCAAAATTGTTTTTTCTGTACAATCTTTTGGCGCCATACAGTACTTCCAACAAGTTGGGCGAATTTGTGTGTGCTGCAAATTGCATAACACAGTTTATGCATACAGTGGGTTCTTCAGGCGTATTAATTTTGCCAGGGACATCATTTTGCTCCTTCTTCCTCCTCTGTTTCTTTTTCATCATCCTCTGTGTTGCGGACAGAAAGTCATCACTTCGAATTTAATCATCTTCACTACATGAAATGTTTCGCATTTTCATTAGTTCAGCAATTGCTGCTGCACTTTCTTGAACTTCGATGGCAACAGAAGAGTGTTGTTCTTGACCCCCAAACCCCGCTTTGCTGAAACATTTGGTGACAGTTTTGATTTTTATTTCCTTTGCTTCCAAGCCAATTCAATTTACTGCATCCAAAACAGAAACTGACCGTGCAAGAGCAAACGCACTTTCGGCTTCTTTAACACTAATAAGAGATTGCATCAGCAATCGCCTATAATGACACTTGAATGTGTAAATAACCCCATGGTCCTTGGGTTGTGTGACGCTGATTGAACCTGGAGGGAACCAAGTCAATGTCACGTTTGATAACGTTACTTTCAGGTGGCAGGCTGCATTGTTCAGAAAAAGGCGAATTTGGTGACTTCTTTTGTCCATTTTGGCATGGAAAGAGCCCAGCCGTTCTTCCATAAGACCACTCGCCATCCACGCCTTTTTATTGCTTCGCCATGTGACGAAGCTACTGACGTCTGTGTTTTTGAAACAGCGCCGTTTTGCCACCTTTTCAATCACCAGTGGCTTCTCCGTTTCATCTAACATGTTTCCATACAGCAGTGCAGTGGGTCTTTCCTTGGACATTTTTCCGCCCTTGCACTTTTCAGCTCGAATTGCTAGCGATTTCGAAGGCAGCGTGCGATAAAACAGTCCCGTTTCATCGGCAAATAATTTCCAAAATCCAAACGGTTCTTCAGATTTTGTCGATCGACGTGTCTTTAGAAAGCCATTAGTGTAAACCTAAATTGGTATAAATTACAGACATGTAACTTGAATAGTACATGAGTTATTGGAGATCAAAGTGGCCAATTACTATCGATCGCGTCAGGCCATAAGTGCTCCACAGTTACACGAAAAACGGTAGCAGGATGCTTATAAATATATTTATTCATCTATGTATTTGTTTATATCCGATTTGTACTATTCATGAAGAAATTAGTTAAATATTTACTGTGTTATAGAAGGCACAGAGACATTAGGCTACTGGTCTATGTTTTGTTCTATTCCTTTGATATATGTGTATTTAATTTGTTTATATATCTAATAATGTGTGTTAGAACGTGTTTATGGTCCAGCCGTAGGAATATTTATTTAATTTCAAGTTATTTAAATGTAAATCCAGTATTTCGAATGTGCTTAAATATGTTGTTGAGTGTACGTTCGCTTGGAGACATCGAGAGAGCGCTCTTGCCAATCACAGCGCTCGTTACTAAGGGAGGCGACTACCGAAGTGAATGGAAGGGAGAGTTCGGGGCGGTACGAGACGAGGAGGTACGGGAGGCGACCGCGCGACGGACGCACAGTCGCGAGAGAGACTTGGACAGTGGAGCGGTTTGCGCGTGGTCGCAAGAGGTAGAAATACTTCCGAGAGTCGACTTGTGAACTTGTGAGATTTCCGTGGTTTCTACAGTGAAGACGCAGTACGCGTTTAGAAGTGAATATCTCGCGAGCTCTGTTGTTGGTCATAACTAATTACGTGCAGTAGGAATCTATTGTTTCCCTGTTATTCAACTTATATTTTATTTAATCGCTGGACCAATGGCTCCAATAAGTGTTTTGCAGAAATATACCGCATTCTCAAAAGTACTTCTATTATCGTACTATCATTTAAAGTCGTTAAGATAGTACCTGCAGATTTTATTTAATTGCAATCTTTTATTTATAAATTTATATGTTACTTTCATAATTCGCAATTGCCGAGTGATAGAAACCTTCGACCATTCGATTCATGTGTGTCTTTTTATCGTATACTGTAGACTCAGCAGTATTTGGCCTGTAATGCAGCAACTACATATCCCAAGACGACGAAACCAGACAAAACTTTTAAGATTGCAACGTTGAGTCTGAGGGTGCATAGTTATTTGAAAGCCCGCACGCTGTGGCCTCTATGTGTTCCACTGACGAGAGAGTCTCTTGGCTATGAACAAGGGCTTTGTTGAGGAACACAGCTGTGCCCCCACCATTGTGGTCGAGGCAGTCAGAGCGATAACACATCATGCTGCGAAGACGGAAATCGTCCATCAGGTTTGAGGTCTGTTTCTGTAACCAATAAAACATCCACAAGATGAGCAAGGAGAAAGGTTTTCGACTCCGTCTTAAACCATTTAATGCTATTAGCATTAAAAATGGAGGTGACAGGATCCTGAGGTTGCTGGTTGTGTTTTGGTGGTCGATTCGCCATTACAACAATATTTGACTAAGCCTTTCTACTAGGGTGATGACCTTGGAGAGCCCGTTCTCCGACTGACGGATTTTGTGTGCACCAAAGGGTCCTCAAAATGATTCCGAAGTAGTTCCCCCTTGACCTCCCGTGCCATAACTTTTGGTGGTAAGTCCTTGATGACGATTTTGGCGCGCATCTCGTGGTCGTGCGGTAGCGTTCTCGCTTCCCACGCCCGGGTTCCCGGGTTCGATTCCCGGCGGGTCAGGGATTTTCTCTGCCTCGTGATGGCTGGGTGTTGTGTGATGTCCTTAGGTTAGTTATGTTTAAGTAGTTCTAAGTTCTAGGGGACTGATGACCATAGATGTTAAGTCCCATAGTGCTCAGAGCCATTTGAAACATTTTTTGACGATTTTGGTTCGGCAGTTTCCCGACGTCTGGTGGGTAAAGTAACGCATCGCTCTTGATTTCACAAATTCGAGGACGGTAAGATAGTCGTCCCTACTGTCGATCAGGTATTTCACATGATCTTTTTGGTAATTGGCCAGGGGTGAGCCACTGGAGCTCAGTGCTCAGTTTTTTTTATAATTAGTGACATACACCACAATAGGGAGTATCTTCTCTTTTTTTCAGAGGACTTGACAGTGTCTCTTGAGACGGAGGGTCGGGAGCAGGAGCCATTTCCTCATCCACAGGACCATCCGGTGCTGCGCCCCTGGGAAGGATGTCACCACGGCCGGCGTGGGCGGAAGAGCGACGGCCAGAGTACTTTCCGATTAGGTCAGGGTGCCCAGAAGACTCACCATGTTGGCAGGACATCGTAGGAAGAGTTGCACTAATAGGTACAGCCGGGTGGTGCTCAGACACAGCCGAGGCGGTCGCCGCCTCACTACGAGGAAGATCAATTACTAAGCGGTCAGGTGAGGAGTCGGACGACGATGACACTAAAGAACGGTCCCTGACACGGGACGGTGGACAGTCGTCACGGTGATCGGTTTCAGTACCGGTGGTATCCACCGCCGATTTGTGGCGGTTGGCGCCATTCAAACGATCCTTCGCCCACTGCGATGTGGGCGGAACGGCAGGCGCGATTGTAAGCCGGAGTAAGCGGCGTCTCCGACGCGACTCACCACGAGAGGCTTCAGTGGAAGTGTCCGAGAGCCGCGAAGGTTGCTCCGCGGAGTCCTCCATGGTAGACTTGGGTCCGTCTGACGTAGCCAGGGGCCCAGCACAAGAGGACTACGCACACCAAAAACTTCCCAGCTAATCTGGGGCAAAAGCTACGAAAGACCAACGCCGAAATGTCTGGTAAACAACGCTGATAAGTACAACGATACGACACGGAAACGCACTCATGCAAGAACACACTTTTAGGGATCCAACCTGTAGCACGTCAGATCAGTAAATTTCATTCGAAGCTGTATACCATTCACTATGTAATATTGGAATGAGTATATAACATACTCTCTATAAATAATTAAAAACCAACATTTGCTATAAAGTGTAATTAATAAATCAGTAATGCTTAGTTGTCAAACATGAGTTTACCTTCGTGTAAACCTTGAAAAACGTGCAATCATGTCAGCCGCTGTTTTACATCACAGCTCCTCACTGTCACCAACAGACTGCTGCACTGTAGGAAACGTGCACTGTCCATTCTTTGTACCACGAATTTCTTACAGTCACCAACTGATGGCTGCTCTGTAGAAAATGTGCAAGATTTTCTTACCATCACCAATAGATTTGTGCTCTGGTAAAAACAATAACATTCCATGTAAAATGCTTGATTTATGACACAACAGGGTCTTTAATTGTTTTCCACATCCATGATGCCTCTCAAATGCCGCAATGCTCTTTTAAACCATTCTCCACATTCATGATGCTTCTCAAATGCTACAATATTCTTCCCAACCATTCTCTACATGCTGTCAAGTATCACAATATTCTGATGTAAAGAAAGTGTGAGGATTATGACAAGTATCGTAATATTAATTTCCACATACACACACAGTCATCAAATTAGAAAGTAAAACTCTAAAGTAAGTACTCCAATGCTACTTCCATTCCTCGTAACAGTTGACATTTTAGAAGGCAGGCCTAAAGAATCGATCTAAAACTAACCTGGCGCAATCGGATTGATAGTCTCAATGTAATTAATTAGGCCTAATCTCGTTTTAAATGACAATACACCTTCAAATTAAATATTTACATATTTATGTTATTCACAAGCCTCATTTTAGAAGGGACTAAGTTAATGCATCATGTTTTACACCAGAAAAATATAATCGACGATATTGATTGACAGCTATTACTGTTATTACAAACTAACGATACTGGCAATGCTTTGCTGACTGAAGAAAAATCGAAGCAACAAAAACTAATTAACGTAGAGTAGCGAAATTTCTGGAATAAATTTCTCTAGGTAACATATTTAAGTGAATAACATTGCACAATCACAGGTTAATGCAAGTGTGGGTATGCAGTTCCAAATGTGAAATACTTGGTACATTAATAACTGGAGTAACTGCCAGTGTGTTGAATGCAAGCACGCAAACGGACATGCTTTGTGTTTTACAGGTGCCGGGTGTCAGTTTTTGGGCTGGAGTTCCATGCCTGTTGCACATGGTCGGTCATTACAGGGATGGTTAATGCTGATCGCGGATGACGCTGAAGTTGTCGTCCGATGGTGGCCCATATGTGCTCGCTTGGAGACAGGTTTAGTGATAGAGCAGGCCAATGCAACATGTCGACACTCCATAGAGCATGTTGGGTTACTGCAGTGGTATGTGAGCTAGCGTTGTCCTGTTGGAAAACACTCCCTGAAACACTGGTCATGAATGCAGCGCAACAGCTCGATTCCTGTTAAGCGCACAACGCTTTTCTAGAGCCTGTCTGTTTTTATAAATTATCGTTGTATGACATAGTTTAGAAGTTTCAATACCTACCAGTTTTGAACGCTTATATAACCATTAACGTGCTGTTTTTCTATCGATAAGATGGGCACTTTTAATAGTTTTTAAGAAATTTACGCCGGGTTAAACACATTTTAGGAGATCACACAGCTTTCCCATCAGCCTAGCCATCGTTCTGGGAGTCTACTTATCCGTGGATGCGCGGCGCGCTCCACATGAATCTTCCCTCCGTGTCGCTATAAGGTGCTTACGCAGTCCTGTCTTTACACGCCGTCTGTTGTTACACATCCCGTGCGAGCGCTGGCGATGGTACGTGCGGCCTCTTGCCATCTGGCTCTGCAATGCGTCGCTTTCGGCCGATTTATCTGTTTAAGTACAGCATGATTTTCAGTCTTGTGCCATTTCATATCAGTTTCGAGCTGTTTCTTAAAACAGTTTCATATTGGATTTTTTTGGGGAATTACCCATAATTCAAGGGTGAATAATGTGGATCTTCACGAGTATGTATTTCAACCCTTTTTAGGTAAATGAGGGACCGGTGCTGATTAATTTTAAACAATCCCTTAGATGATCATATTCGGCCGATTTTTTACCACGTTTTTGGTATATGGGGATCTGTTAGCTCACCAGGTAGTGGTGACTAGAATTTTGTAGTATATTACCTACCAGCTAGTTTGTTAGTACGAAGTTCACATTTTAGCTTTTGTCCTTTCTGGGGAATGGGGATTACTGGAGAGCATCACGGGTGCATCCTATGTAGAATTTATGCCATTTTGTAATTGACGTCCGCTACATAATGAAGAACTGCTAACTATGAATGCTGGGTCATCCCATTCTCTTTCTCAGTTGTATCCATCCCGTATGTATGTTCAGCCCGCAAAACTGTTCATTTTTTCATTTTTTATGTTTTTTTTTTCTTGTCTGTTACTTTGTACAGATTGCTCCTATGATGCAAATATAACGCTGTGAAATCGGTCGTTCTTACAAAGTACTTATAGCAGAAGCGGTTTTATCTTCAAGATGATATTTTTTCTTAGCAAGAGCGTCATCATATCTGAGTAGTCAACATCAAATTTCCAGTGCTGAAGACGAATATATGCAACACAAACCGAAAACATTCAAAAGCATGGCCAATATGCTTTGACAAGTACGTTCCTAGCAAAAACTTAAGGGATGGGAAAGACATACCACGGTTTAATAGTCGTGTTAGAAAACTGCTACGTAAAAAAAGAAAGGTTTATCGCAGATTCAAGAGAAGTGAAAGCCTAGCTGACAAACAAAAACTGAAAGAAACGAAAATGAGCATAAGGAAAACAATGAGACAAACGTTCAACGACTTCGAAAAAAAAATTGTGAACCAGTTTGACTAAAAACTCTAAGAGGTTTTGGTCTTACGTAAAATCAGTAAGCGGATCGAAATCATCTATTCAGTCAGTCAGTAACGATACAGGCACCGCAGCGGAAGATACTGGAGGGAAGGCCTTCCGAAGATGTTTCATCGCGGAAGATCGTAATACGGTCACGTCGAAATGACAGATATTGAGATAACTGACTGCGGAATAGGAAATCAACTATGATCAATTAGTAGTGAAAAGGTATCAGGACCAGGTGAGATAGCTGTAAGATTCTACAAAGATTATGCGAAAGAACTTAATCCCCTCCGAGCAGCAGTTTATCGTAGTTCGCTGGAGCAACGAAGGGAACCCAGCGACTGGGAAAAAAACACAGCTCATTCCTGCTTTCAGGAAGGGTCGTAGGACAGATGCTCATAATTGCAGGCCTATGTCGCTGAGGTGAATCTGTTATAGAATTATGGTACATGTTTTATGCTCAAGAATTATGACGTTTTTGTAGAACGAAAGCCTCCTCTGCAAAAATCAACATGGATTCCGCAAACAGAGGTCTTCCAAAGCACACCTCGCTCTGTTCCTCCGTTAGATTCATAGCGCTGTTAAGCATCGGCGCTAAGGTAGATGCCGTTTTCCTTGACTTCAGGGAGGCGTTTGACGCCGTCCTACACTGCCGTTCAGTGAAAACAATACGAGCTCACTGAGTATTGGACCAGATTTGCTATTGTATTCAAGACTTCCCTGCAGATAGAGCTCAACACTTCGCTCTTAATGAAACAAAATCGACAAATGTAAAGGTACTTTCCGGAGTACCCAAGGAAGTGTGATACGACCGTTATAATATATATAAAAGATCTAGTGGAAAGCATCGGAAGCTCTTTAAGAGTGTTCGCAGATGATGTAGTTACCTAATAAAGTAGAAACGCCAGAAGACAGCATCTATGACTAACAGAGAATTAATGAATGGTAGGGGCTCTGGTAGTTGACAATGAACTTAAATAAATGTAACATATTGCGCACACATAGGAACATAAATTCGCTACTGTACAACTACATTATTGATGATTAATTACTGGGAACGGTAATTACTGGGAACGGTATCTACTGTAAGATATCTAGGAGTGACTATTCAGAGCGACCTCCAGTGGAATGACCACATAAAACAAATAGTGGGAAAAGCAGATGCTAGACAGTGCTTTATAGCAAGTATCTTACGAAAATGTAACTCATCCACGAGGGAAGTGGCTTCCAACGCGTTTGTTCGACCGATTCTTAAGTACTGTTCATCAGTCTGAGATCCTCACCAGGTATGATTGATAGAAGAGATAGAGAAAATCCAACGAAGAGCGGCGTATATTGTCACGGAATCACTTAATCCACACGAGAGCGTTACAGAGATGCTCAGAAAACTTTAAGGGCAGATGCTACAAGAGAGCCGTTGAGCGTTACTGAGAGATTTTTTATTGAAATTTCGAGTGAATACTTTCTGGGAAGAGTCGGACGACGTATTACTCCCTCCCACATACGTTTCGCAAAATAACCACGTGTTAGTGCGGAGGCTTATCGAAATTCATTCTTCCCACTCGCCATTCGCGAGTAGAACTGGGAAGTGGGGATCAGTTAGTGGTACCAGAAGTACCCTCCACCACACACCGTCAGGTGGCTTGCGGAGTATTTATGTAGATGTAGACGCGGAGGAAGGAAGAAAGTGTTTACTTTTAGGAAGGAAGAAGGATTTTTTTTATTACAATGCAGAATGATGTTTTATGTTTCTACACACTCATGAGACGATCAAAGACAGTAACAGAGAGATAGGTGTAATCTCCAGACACGATGAAAGAGTTTATATTTCGAAAAAAAAAATATTTGTCAGTTATTGCATTATGTGTAAGGTACCGCGCTTGCAAGCCCTATGGAGCTTAAAACTACATATTTCTGCTTGCAAAGTGTGTGCGTAACTTGTTAAAAAAAAAAAAAAAAAAAAAAAAAACGAGCAGCTTGCATGCTATTGAAATATACGAGAGCTCTACGAAAGCTCGAGAAAAAATATTAAATTGTATAATAAGTAAGATTTCGCACATTTCACATGAACAATGGGTCATCATATTAAATATTTCTGCACCTAAATTGCCTGTATTACTTAAATAAATTATAGATTAGTAGACAGCAATAGTTTGATCACATTAAATTTATCTAGATATGTAAAAACTGATTGCAGATGGGCACTTAGCCTCTTTTCCATCCCATCTTATGCGGGAGGTGAAATGTTGAAATGCCCCACACTTCAATCACAATTTATGCCTATGAGTGTATATAAGGATTAGCTTTGACAGTTAGCGTTATGCTAACAGAAGTTTCTTTGTGAGAAGGCATTTGGAAAAAGAAGTGCTCCACAAGCACTTGGTAGGTAAGAGGAAACACTATACCAGACATCTTGTTTGATGCTTTATTGTGTATTCAACGACATTAAAGGATTATTTTGTAGCATCATCACCCTTTCAGAACGAAGACAGCATTCGTTGACCTGCAAGGATTTAAAGGAGATGTAATTAGTTTTGTTCTAAAACAATCTACTGATATTGTCTTAGGTGGCAAGTAAGTTATTACCGAGGTTTTTTCCACGACAGCACAGGATATAGCACACAGCAACCTGCCAGAGAAAATGCAGAAGGCGAACTCCTGGTTGTCACAGTATCACCATCATCAGCAGTTAGGAATAGCTGGAGTGCAGCTGCTTTCTGTGACAAAGCACAATGTGCAGGTGTGTAGATGTGCAGACCACATTATGGTAATGGTCGAGAATGAGAAAGTAAAATGTTATCATCTCCGCTAGGTGTGTATTCTGACAAAATAATTAATATGCAATCTCATGAATGTCCATTATTCAAAAACCCAAATAAATATCTGAATAGCTCAGTTATGTTGTTTGGCGAGCCATTTTCTCGTGGGGCCCCCACTCCCTGCACCTTCCCCCCTCCCGACGGACCTACCACAGATGGATCCGTCTTCAGACGTTACCCCAGACATAACGCGGGTGGACCCACCCCGTAGAATATCCCGAACCCACCTCAGACAATGGGGCCCCTGCGAGGAACCGACACACAAAATAGCGTACTTGAGCTATGTTGAAATAAGCAGGCCCCCACCGTGGACGTATTGCAAGGCGAGCGTTACCAGCATGCAACAACCTTTCACAAATCACGAATGACAAGTCATTCCTCTCTCTCTCTCTCTCTCTCTCTCTCTCTATTCGTTTAGTCGGTTCCGACTCTTCGTGACCCCATGAACCAAATTACGCCACTTTTTCCTGTCTTGCACTTTCTCCCGTAGACCTTCCAGGTTGGAACACATTGCTTCTGTGATGCCATCGATCCATCTCATCCTCTGACGTCCTCTTCTTCCAGTTCCTTCAATCTTCCCCAGCATTAATGTTTTTTCCAGCGAGGCATGCCTTTGCATTGTGTGTCCAAAGTAGGTCAGCTTTTGTTTTAACATTAGACCTTCCAGGGAGAAATCTGGTTTTATTTCCTCCAATATTGATGTGTTGATTCTCTTTGCAGTCCATGGAACTCTAAGAAGTTTCCTCACCACAATTCGAAGGAGTCAATTCTTCACCGTTCAGCCTTTCCAAAGGTCCAGGTCTCACATCCATACATCACAACTGGAAAGACCATAGCCCTCACAATACGGATCTTTGTAGCTAGTGTTATATCTCTGGACCTTATAACCTTGTCAAGGTTTGACATCACCTTTCTACCGAGCAACAAATCATGTGTACACAGTCTCTCAACAAACTCAAAAATTCAAATGGCTCTGAGAACTATGGGACTTAACATCGATGGTCATCAGTCCTCTAGAACTTAGAACTACTTAAACCTAACAAACCTAAGGACATCACACAACACCCAGCCATCACGAGGCAGAGAAAATCCCTGACCCCGCCGGGAATCGAACCCGGTCTCAACAAACCCGTTCCGTACCACATCAACAGAAGTCGTCAAATGATTTGCGGAAATAGAGTTGCCCAGGAAGCTGACTGGATCGCAGTCTGTAACTCTTATCCCTTTTTTTGTCTTGTTTGGTAGGTCTTGTTCTCTACCTTTCCTTGAGTAGTCTCTGCTCTGTGGTAACTCGTCAGCTACACAGCAATACTACTCACCGGAAGGAAATGTAAAAATACAAAGGACAGGTAACTGTAACATTATATGTTTGTAAACATTGGCAGAAATCCATTACAAGCGAATGACACTGACAGGCTAATTTTTATTTGCTTTTCGGGCGCAAAGAGAGTGTAATTACACATCAAGAACAGTCCTCTGGTAGTCCTGCATAGCATGTACCTTCAAAAGTAAGCTTTAACTACATTTCATTGTTATCGTAAAACTACCTGTTATTGACAAGACCCAAAGGAACTGCTTTGTTTAGTCGTCCATGCTGACCATAACAAAACCAATTAATTCTATTCATCTATACTGTCATTTCATTAATGTTGTTTAATCGCATTTTTCTGTTGAAATAATAATAAACATCCTTTGTGTTTCGTGGAAGACTTCAGGTGTTCAAATCAAGACAGAGTATCATCTTCAGGCAGTCACCGTTAGAGATTCAAGAATTAGGTGGTCAACTTCGGCTGCCGTTCAGCCTTACCAGAGACCTCTAGACTTTCGTCGCTCTTTCAGACACTGTTGCAGAAATAAGCAGAATAAGTAAAATGCTTTCCAGTTTCTAGTGATTTGAACTGGTTCACTTTTATTCTCAAACAGCTAACAGCTACTGAATTTCCAGCTGTGCTTACTAGACCAAAAATGTATTTATGGATAGTGTCCTAACTTGATAAAAAGTGTCTAATTGGTGAATAACAGATGCGATTTCAGAGGGTTCGCTTATACACTACTGGTCATTAAATTTGCTACACCACGGAGATGATGTGCTGCAGACGCGAAATTTACCCGACGGGAAGAAGATGCTGTGATATGCAAATGATTTGCTTTTCAGAGCATTCACACAAGGTTGGCGCCGGTGGCGACACCTACAACGTGCTGGCATCAGGAGAGTTTGCAACCGATTTCTGAGACACAAACAGCAGTCGACCGGCGTCGCCTGGTGAAACGTTGTTGTGATGCCTCGTGTAAGGAGGAGAAATGCGAACCATCACGTTTCCGACTTTGATAATGGTCGGATTGTAGTCTACCGCCATTGCGTTTTATCGTATAGCGATATTGCTGCTCGCGTTGGTCGAGATCCAACGACTGTTAGCAGAATATGGAATCGGTGGGTTCAGGAGGGTAATACGGAACGCCGTGCTGGATCCCAACGGCCTCGTATCACTAGCAGTCGAGATGACAGGCATCTTATCCGCATGGCTGTAACAGATCGTGCAGCCTCATCTCGATCCCTGACTCAACAGATTGGGACGTCTCCAAGACAACCATCTGCACGAACAGTTCGACGACGTTTGCAGCAGCATGGGCTATCTGCTCGGAGACAATGGCTGCGGCTACCCTTGACGCTGCATCACAGACAGGAGCGCCTGCGATAGTGTACTCAACGACGAACCTGGGTGCACGAATGGCAAAACGTCATTTTTTTCGGATGAATCCAGGTTCTGTTTACAGCATCGTGATGGTCGCATCCGTGTTTGGCGACATCGCGGTGAACACACATTGGAAGCGTGTATTCGTCATCGCCATACTGGCGTATCACCCGGCGTGATGGTATGGGGTGCCATTGGTTACACGTCTCGGTCACCTCTTGTTCGCATTGACGGCACTTTGAACAGTGGACGTTACATTTCAGATGTGTTACGACCCGTGGCTCTACCCTTCATTCGATCCCTGCGAAACCCTACATTTCAGCAGGATAATGCACGACCGCATATTGCAGGTCCTGTACGGGCCTTTCTGGATACAGAAAATGTTAGACTGCTGCCCTGGCCAGCACATTCTCCAGATCTCTCACCAATTGAAAACGTCTGGTCAATGGTGGCCGAGTAACTGGCTCGTCACAATACGCCAGGCACTACTCTTGATGAACTGTGGTATCGTGTTGAAGCTGCATGGGCATCTGTACCTGTACTCGCCATCCAAGCTCTGTTTGACTCAATGCCCAGGAGTATCAACGCCATTATTACGGCCAGAGGTGGTTGTTGTGGGTACCGATTCCTCAGAATCTATGCACCTAAATTGTGTGAAAATGTAATCACATGTCAGTTCTAGTATAATATATTCGTCCAATGAATACCCGCTTATCATCTGTATTTCTTCTTGGTGTAGCAATTTTAATGACCAGTAGTGTATGATAAAACTGTTTACACAGTCAAATACCAAGTTCAACACGAATTAACTAAAAATGCGATACCTGTAGGAATTTTCTGTTACCTGTAAGAGACATTTGACTGTTTACTCCACATCTTTGTGTCAGAAAATTTGTGATTTTAAAAAAATTCACACTATAGAGAACAAATGGCTCACATCGTACAATGGTATGCAAAATTTAACGACGAAAATAACTTCCACATGATGTGTCATTGCCAAGTAACATAGCGCGATGAAACTTGGACCACACATAGAAATAGCTACCACAGTATAGTACAGAAAGTAACTCAAATAAATACCCAGTGACACGAAGAGAAATGACACTTTCGTTCAAAGACAATAATTCACTGAAGTCATCATGATTTATGATGGTCCCTTGGAAAATAAAAGATTAGGGACACAGCCCTAACTGGGTGTGCTATTACCACGGACGGAGCATTTAATATAAATCTCATTATTGTTCAGCCTCAGTCGCACATTTTTAATTAGATTACACGTTTCGATCACTCAGAATAATTTTCAGGTCTAAAAAACGTAAATCTAAATATGTACCATCTAATATTTCACAGTAAATAGAAAAAAGAAATTGTACGTAGTCTACAATTTGCCTTAGTAGTTGTGTCAGCAACCTATCTTGTCTACTCGGAGTACTGTATTTAGAAATTGTGGTCAGTGTTTTAAAAACGTATACATTAGAAGTAAGAGAGAGGAGTGGAGGGAAATGGGAAATAGAGTAAGGGTGACTGGGGGAGGGAAAAGAAGCATGGGCGGTTGGTGGCGATGTAATGAGTTTCATTAAAGGGGTCTTGCTAAAATTATGCAAGGTGTAATCATAAAAAAATTCTCGTTGAAAAAGAGGGGAGAGAGGGGTAGTGACAGGGATCCTATGGGCTTAACGAGGGAGAGTTCTACAGTGCAATTGCAAAAAGTCGATTATGTAATACATCTTCTTTAAAATATCTGATAGTAGATTACAAAAATTGAAATAAAGTATCTAAAACTGAGTTAGTGTCTTAATATAATAGGGGTGTGAAACTTTGAAAGTATAAAACCATCAGATCTTACTCTGAAAATATAAAAAATTAAATTCCTTAATTTTTCTTAAATTAGTAAAAGTATAGACCTAAAGCAATGGCTGTAAAAATAGTGAAAGACATGAAGATTATAAAACTGCAGAAGTGGAATTACGTAGAGGAACCAGAATTGCATTAAGTGTCTCTCCTCTACCTTGTTTCATTGCTCTCAATCCCCCTCACTTTATTTTATAATTTTACTATTGTCTGCCATTTATGTTTTACTTACTCACTGTTCTGCACTATTAGTACTTTGACGAGGATTTTTACACATTATACATTACATAATTTTATCAAGCCACTCTTGTGAAACTCATGACATCCCCCCCCCCTCCTTGCTTCCTTTCCTGTCCTCCAATCACCCTCACTCAATTTCCCATTTCCCCTCCACTCTCTCTCCTACCTCCAACACACATCTACCTAAACATAGACCCACCGCTGGGAAACACAGTATTCTGATATGAGGTTCTCAATAGAAGAGACAAGTTGCTGATGCAAATACTTAGGTAAATTCTCCACTTATGGACAATTCCTTTTTTTCTAAGTATTATAAAATATCAGATGATACATATTTAGTTCACTGGGACTGAACAATTAACGAGAATTATCTAATTATCTTAAATATCAATACAGTTGCTGAGTCTAAAGAGACGAATATGTTTACTGTAGCGATAATCTATGAGCGCGCGCGCGCGCGCGCGCGAGAGAGAGAGAGAGAGAGAGAGAGAGAGAGAGAGAGGTATGAATGAGAGAGTTTTTGATGATGAGGCAGATGTGGAAATTTTTGTATGTAATTCTTTTATGTTGTGTGCACTCATAAACTGTATCAACTTGCCCCAAAACTGTTTCTACTTGCTCCTGAAATTGTACAACTTGCCCAAAATCTGTATTAATTAAACGCCAAAATTCTGTTACCTTACTCCAAAATTATATCAACTTGGCCTCCAAAGTGTATCAATTTATCCTGAAACTGTACTAACTTGCCCCCTCAAACTGTATCAACTTGCCTCAATATTGTAGCAAATTATCCCTTGAAACTATCAACTTGCTTTTTGAAAATGTATCAACTTGCCTGACAACAGTAACAACTTGCCCCACAATTGTAACAATTTGCCCTAGAACTGTAGCAACTTGCCCCACAGCTGTAACAACTTGCCCCACAATAGTAACAGCTTGCCACAACTTTCATCCGCAACTTACCCTTAAGCTGTGACAACTTGGCCCCAAAAATTGTAACAGTTGACATCCAAAATTGTATCAAATTGCCCTCCAAAAATATAAAAACTTGACCCTTATAGTGTATCATTGATTGTGTTTATCATGAGGACACATATGCCTTCCAGATCGTGTTTCTTGTAATTGTGGAAGAGAAATCTGATGCATATGTTGACAAGAGAGGATTTATCATTCTTTTGCCTGTTGTAACATTCCTGAAAACTGGTGGGAACTTGTTGAGTAGATGTTTCAAAAGAAATAAGAAACTTTGAGGAATTGCTCCATAAACTCCTAGCTGAGTCAGCTAATTTTCTCCAAATACTTCCGAGTAGTTCTGAGTCTTGCTATTGAATGTGTAAGTAATGAGGGATGGAAGTATTTGGAACTATTTGGCTAGCTCAGCAAGGAGGTGGGGGAGGGAAATCTTTATTAGACTTTCTTGTCCCCTTTGAAATGCCTACTCAAAATGTTCCTACCAGTTTCCAAGCATGTTCAGACAGACAAAAACGTGATGCATCCTGTCTTTTCAACATTGTATCATCTTTCTCTTCCACTTTTCTAAGAAACATCGTCTTGAAGGCTTCTGTACCCTCAAGATAAGCAAATCAGTGATAGAGTTTTGTGGGGTAAGTTGATACAATATATGTGTGTACACAACATGAAAAAATACGTACAGTATTTCTATACCTACTTCATCACTTCATCTCTCTGACTTACACACTTCAGTAAATTACCTCTCTCTCTCTCTCTCTCTCTCTCTCTCTCGCTATCTAACTGTCTGTAATGCTTATTTCAGTGAGGTACCAAAATTATATTATTGAAGAAATGAAGGAGATACCGTCCCCCTCCGCCCCCTTCGTGCTCCTGTAGCTGACTAGCCCAGTAACAACGCCTACACACTCCCGTTAGCTGAGACCCATCGTTCACTCTGTGAGCCTTGTCCTTACAATGTTAGCTTAAGGTGAGACCAAGCCTCGCCTTGGTAAGTCTCAACTTGCTGACTAAACGCTTTCGTTGATTAGGTCAAGTCACAAGTAACTGGAACAAGTATCTACTTGCTTAGTGAACGTCATGATTATACTCACTGACATGTCCACATGCACATTGCTGCAATTTCAAAGCTTGTCATATTTCATCAAGTCAAAGGAAATGGACACGCGGGTTAACGACTTTCACCCTGTAAACTGACCATCATTGTCCCCATCTAATAGTATTTATTGTAATGGTAGACACCTTGTCAATTGACCATCGTTGCCTCACCGAACACTATCCAAATGTAATGGTACTCTCCCACAATTTTGCTGTTAAATGACAATGAGAGTTGTTGGGGCAAATCGCAATTACTTGGAACTGGTTAGAACTATCAGAGCTACTCGTAAATATTCTGAACTTGCTGAGTGATGTAAGGGAGGCTGTACTAAAATGTGTATGTATGCTTACGTGGGGTAACTGCTGCCATCCTGTAAATTGGCCATCATTGCCCACACCTTGTAAAATGGTTAGTGTCAGCTATCACCGCCTTGACTGCTTAGCTGTATCAGCACAAGATGACAAACGTTTTGTACCGTGAGATAAAATTAATATCCTAGCATGGAGTCACTGTAATGTTTTGGTAACTCTGAAAGCATAGCAGTCCTAATTTCTTATCTATATGAATGTGTATTACTATTGTTGAATATTGTATTTCACTGAAGTGTCATGTAATTTTCAATGGGTAACAGCAGAAGGTGATAGATGTTTTGAACTGCAAAATGAAGTTGATACCCCAGCATGAGTCACTAAAAGTAATAGGCTGCTTTTGATATCAGTTTTAGAGGGACAAGTTTTAGACGAATTAATGTATGGACTTAACATTGTTTACTTTCGTAATTGTCATTGACAAGTGCACTTTAAGCTGCATGTCGGATCAGCAGTAGTGTTAATGTATGTTTTGCTATGGTCTAGAACCAATTTACATGTATTTAGATGAATTTAATGAGTGATACAAAAATCTGACTATAATTGTCAACTAACATATAATGTGTTTTGTGCTCAAAATCTTCCATATTTTGACAAGTGACTTTATTTTGCTGCAAAGCTCGAATTTTCGTTCATTAACAGAAATCTATAATTATACTTCCGAATTATGATAAGTTTCTTGTGTGTGTGTGTTGGTATGTGTATATGTTTTTACTTGAAACTGTTACTTATAGCGATAAATAATTTTATTTCGTTGGCAAGGATTATATTTTCGAGATTTCACCTTCGATCGCTGTCTTGTTGCACCATTCTGTTCAATATTTATCATTTCTGTCTTCATGCACCACCATCTTTGATAATGTTGTGATGAATATAAAAAAGCAGAAGTCGTTCTAGTTCATTACGAAAATGTGCAGCTCACGTGTTGCATCATAATAAAGATCTCGTCAAAACACCTTCTCCCTTCCTTCCTAAAACCATGTTTAGGTAGCTAGTTTGACTTTCGGCAATATTTGTGTGAGTGTGTTTGTGAGTGTGTGTGTGTGTGTGTGTGTGTGTGTGTGTGTGTGTGTGTGTGGTGTTGATTATTTTAGATGTCGAAATACTTCACATAAATACTTGGATAAATACTTTTGAACACGGGGCAAAAAAGATCAGATCATTCGGATACTTTTAAGCACAGCCAAGATGGCGCTTCTGGGGCTATAATATGAATGGCTGTTACATTGTAATAGAAACTAAAATACTATGCTTGATTGATTGTTTCGGGTTTTGGCTGCCATCATTCCAAGAAATGATTTGTGGCTCCTTGGAATGTGAATGACATCATAGATAAGGGAAATGTGACTTGTGACTTATGAGTATTCACGCATCTAAATGCACCTTCATTTAATACATATCAAGCATAAACGACCCAAGTATCATAATCAGTCTCAAACGAAATACAGCGATGGAGAAAATTAACTTACTGGTTTTCTTGAAATGTACTGTCTTGATAATAAGAAACAGCATATTCAATTCCATACACCAAAGAGTACAATACGAATGATAATGGCGAGAGTTAATAAGAAATTAAGAATTTTCAAAACGTTTGTTTGCACATATTGCTGGGAGTTTAAGTTGAAAAACAAAACATATTTTAGAGCGTTATAAATAATTCAGTTCAGACACTTTGGCACTCAGTATCATTGCAAAGATGTGGAGGTGGAGAGAAACAAATCAGGAAGTTAACGTATTTTCGACATTTTCATTCAGTAAAGTCATACAGAATAATAATCTGTAAATTTATTCGATGAACATCCTTGAGTTATATTGTGAAAGTAGCATCTACCGAAGATCTAACACCTATTGGATCCAAAATAGAGTTCATGGCTATATAATCTCAAGCCATAACTTTTCACTCCGGACTGCCATGTATTCGAAATATTTTCGATTGAAGGGCATGAGCTTCCATTGTAATGAATTGCAAAGAAATTCACGTTTTAACGATAAATATAGAAGACTTCATCGAAACCAATAGCACCTACATATATTCTTCAACACCTCAACTTCGAATTTTGTAACACTGCCTCTGTCTGACCGAGATCTCTACCAAACAGAGACGGACTGAACAACATTTCAGTTTCTTTCCTTGGGAATGCTTGCTTTCCCCTTTAGGATTCGATGGACAAGTTAAGGCCTAGGGCCGTGGGAACCATGTCTCGTAAGCGTCTTAGGAACTCGTGTTTGAAGTTGGGACACTGCGACTGTGGGGAGCACGGTAAAATAATTTGTACCAAAAGTGCTACTATACTATCTTTCCTAAAAAATTTACCTCATGGCAGTGACTTTCATTTTTTCGGATTATTAAAGAAGAACCTGGATGGTAGTTGCTTCATCACACAATACACGCCACCCGGCCATGGTTCCACTGGCATCCAGCAGATATTTTTTTATCTGTATGCACCAATCATGAACATATGAGCAAGTACGTCTCTTTTTTAGATACTGACCACTATCAGTGCATCAGTACAACTGTCTGTATATTAAAATGTGTTCATGAGCGATCTTGTTAGAGTACCTTCAGATTCACCTTCGAGTGTAGTAACTCGGAAGCGAAGCAAATAGACTCTTTATAACACAAACATACATTTTGCTTTGGCATCTGTTAGTGACGTAGGTTCGTCTTATATAGCGGAGGACTATAGCTGCTTGCACGAAGCAACTTTGTAGGAAGAACAAAGCGTGAATCCAGTTTACAATAAGTGATTCTTGGGCATTGTTATTGTGAAACACTCTCCCGCTTACCACATCCTGTCATGATTAAACGAAGAAACACCTCGTAATTAAACCAGCATGGATGGGGAAATGTTACTTGCTGCATTTCGTGTCATTTTCTCCCTTCTCCAGTATCCCTTGTGATTTGCCTTCTTCATTATCGTTGGATGAAGGCTGATAAACGAGGCTAATCACCTTAATGAGGGGCTATTTGTTGCAGCATGTAACGTATATGAATAATTAACCATATGCTCCATTATGATCCGCCATCCAGAACCACATTCTTTAATTTGGAAAATAGTTGGGCTACTTCTGTCTTGGGTCTGTCTGTTTTGAGACTCAGTATTGTAGCTTGATTATCGGTCGTAACGGGCGAAATCGGAAACCAAGGTGCAGGTGTTCTCTACTACCGTGGAAAATAACATTCCGTCAGACTTTTCGAAGGAAAAATCAGAGTTTAGTTAGTTAAGTCCTGCTGAAAAGGAAGCTCAGGCGCCGAAGAGGATTTTCTTAGCACACAGCAACCATCTACTTCTAGCATTTTCAGTAAAAATCTGTATTTATGCATATAAATCAAAGTCCCCCTCCGCATTTTGTGAAGACTAATGTCAGGAACTACTGTAGGGATTCTGATACGGTTTTAATTAATGGATAGACTGACTCAAGAGGAAGGTTTGTGTATATAAACCAGTGCAGTCGGCCTGCCGTAGATACTTTGTGCTACCCATGCAAAGCCAGGACATGTCGCTAGTTATGGCTGTACCTGCGAGTAGGCAATTTATGGTGGTATCTCTTTCCGAAACAGTTTGTCATTTTACAGGCATTTCCAGCAACTTTTAATAGATATTAGAACAGAAACGTGTTGAGAGTCATTTATGGGCAAGTCCCAAGAACATCTCATTGTAACAAACGCCACACTCCAACTTTTGACCTACTAGGAGAAGATCACGTTGTCTGTCTGCTCGCAGATTTTTCCACAATGCAGGTATGTTTTCAGCATAGGTTTCATAATTTTCAGGTGTGATTTTGTTAACTATACAGTGTTTTTGACTATTATAGGTACTAAACGAAAGTGGGGAGTAGAGGACGATGAAAGTAGCAAATAATCCTAATAAACATAGATGCGGAAACCACTAGTTTCCCCGATACGACGTATTACGACTGAGTACATAAACATCTTATAACAAAGTCCCCGAGGATCTAAGCTATTGTATGTACTTGGGGACAGACACATTACAAGTGCTCCATATGGCCACCATATATGTGAAGGAAGGCTTCAGTACGTCTCCTCATCGATGCCCTTACGCGTTCAAAGATCCCCGGATGCATTGACAACGATCCCGGGCCTCATCGACACTATCAGAATTTAGAAAAGCTTTTAAATATCTCCACACAAAGAATCCAACGGGTTCAAGTCGGGAATCTTGGGATGCCATGGCACAGACGAGCCACTTTTTGTCGAAGATTCGTGCTCCGTATTCCCGAACAGCTATATGAAAGTATTCCTGTGCGCCATCATGCATGCATCTAACACGCATTCTTTCACCATAAGAAACGTCTTCCAAACAGACGTAAATAGTGTTGTAACATTGGCATAACTGCATGTGTGCTCACGTTTTGTCGGGGAACTGTTGGTTTCCTGACCTACGTTTATTAGGATTATTTTCTTGATTCATTGTACTCTACGTGTCCCTTTACCTATAATAATCAAGCACCCTATATCACATCATTACGAAATACCATCATTTTGAGTGATTATTAGTCATCACGTGACTTGCTGCTCTTGTATTTGCCGTGTTTGCAGTTAAAGTTATTGGATATAAAGTTCGCCTCTTGTGGAAAACACTGTTTTTTAGTGCTGCCCAATAATTTTCACTTAAAATATATTCACTTTTCATATCTTAAAAAATAGGTGCTGAAACATGCGTGGCTCACACGGAAAAACAGTGTTTCGGATAGAAGACGGACCTTATATCCAATAATAGTGAATATTACTATGATCACATAAAGCTGGTCGTCACATTTTTGTAAAATGTTCAAATGTGTGTGAAATCTTATGGGACTGAACTGCTAAGGACATCAGTCCCTAAGCTTACACACTACTTAACCTAAATTATTGTAAGGACAAACACACACACCCATGCCCGAGGGGCACATTCCATGACTGCAGCGCCTTAGACCGCTCGGCTAATCCCTCGCGGCCATATTTTTGTAGTTCCTATTCGTTGATTAATTGTCTATTTTTCCCTTAAGGAGGACCTGTGCCATGCCCAATAGAGATAAACATTCATCGAAAGATGTTCGTTGGACTCATTGCTAAATGCCAACAAATCACGGTTTTTTCATAAGAATCTCGATTGCATGAAAGGTGAGTCATAAACTAAACTCTATAAAGGAACTCTTTAGAAGAGATTTGAGACACATCTGTGATGTGTGCCTGACATGTATGAAGGTTGGAACTTCTATTTACTTACATTTTATATAAAACAGATTTTTTAAAAGTTTTACTGTCTTCCAGAGTAGTCACCAGCAATGTGTGTAACCCGTTGCTAGCGATGTGGAAGTCGTAGGATACCCTTAGCAGGGCCAGTTGTGTTGATAGTTCCATTGGCGCGATCTATTGCCCAGTGAATCTGTGTAAGAGTTCTGGAGCGAATGCCATGAAGTGCTTCCTGCAATTTAGGAATCAAGCTGAAGTCACAAGGGTTTAAGTCCGGGGAGTATAGAGGGTGGCACAGCACTTTCCAGCAGCATCTATCGAACAGATCAGTCACAACTTGAGCAATATGCGCTCGAGTATTGTCCTGCAAATGGCGGGCGGGCCGGTGCGAAAGGTGTCGCCGCATGAACAGCTTAGAGAAAAAAGCGTCGGCACTTTCTGCAGGTCTCGTCCGTCGTTTTGCAAGACAATGATCGGGGGCATATCGTGCAAGTTGTGACTGATTTGTTCGATCGGTGGGGCTGGGAAGTGCTACAACCACCCACAGCACATCCCGGATTGAAATTCTTGTGAATTCAACTTGGTACCTAAATTGAAGGAACCACTTCATAGCATTCGCTTCAGGACTGTCTCAGAGATTCGTCAGGTACTAGACTGCTCCACTGGAGCTGTCAACACAACTGGCGCTGCCAAGGGCGTTCTACGACTTCCACGTCGCTGGCAACAGGTTATACACAAAGCTGTTAGCCTCTCTGAACGACAGTGAAACTTTGAAGCAAGTATACGTTGTGAATAAATAGTTGCCACTATGAAGGATCCAATCATCGTAAACGTCTACCACGTGAACTCTTAAGCAGTTACTCTTAACTGTATTCTCATGTTCTCTGTGATAAAGTCGAATGGAATTATTTCGTTTTAATTTGTGAAAATGAGTAATTTCTCGATTAGCAGAATCTCGAGATGCATTCAGTTAAGTCAGAAGGGAGGAAGTTTTACGAGCTTATAAGTGTGCGACTGCTTTTCGACAGTCAACTATGTTCTTTAAAAAATGAAATAACAGTTTAACTTCCAACCGACGATGAAGTCATTAGTGATAGAGAAGAAGCGCAGACTGGGGACAGGTGGGAAAGGAAATCGACCAAGGGAACCAGTATTTGCCTTTGCATTTGCCTAATCCTGGACCACTGGATGGAGACTTGAATCGCCATCCTTCCAGAGGGGCATCCAACGAGTTACCACAGAGCCATCTCACTCGCACTCTATGACAGTCTGTTTCTGCCACAAGTCTGAATTCGTTCGAACAGAGACATTGGACTAGCACTTTCTTACACAAGTGTTTTCGGGGTGTTTGGCAAATGAAGTGTAGTCTCTGCACAAGTCACCGAACGGTAGCACACTCGTTAACACGCTGGACTCGTATTCGGGATGGTGGTGGTTCAAATACCAATTCGGCCATCTAGATTTACGTTTTCCGTGCTTCCTCATAGGCCTTAACTCTAATTCTGGGATAATTACTTTGATAAGAATATGGCAGATGTCCCTCCGCATCCTTCCCTAACAGGAGCTCGTGCCTCCTTTCGAATGACCTCGACATTGAAGGAGCGCTAAACGTTACTTTCACACCCTCCCTTCTGCCCAGTCTTACGTAAGACAGCATACAGAAAAGTATGGAGTTGCGGATGGAAATAATGCAAGTATAGGTGAGCTCATGGGGGACCTGCTTTGGAGGATGGAATTGCAAATTGGACATGCTAGCTACGCATACACCATTTCAGCCCCAGTCTCATTTTTTAAGGTACGTTTATAAGGTCCATCAAAACTGCATATTGGTCACAACATAACCCGACAATGTTGTCCGGCAACAATGCAGCTGCACGAATTGCAGGGACATCTACTACAATATTTCGGACCACTATTACCCGGCAATGTTTGTGTCAATACGCTACCGGGCTAGAACAGTGTAGACAGGACGTCACTATCGCCACAAAATGGGCGAACGTAAGCTAGTTAATGTGAGTGCGGTTCTACTGGTTTTACGTCACACAAGCAACAAAGTTAGAACGAACAAGACAAATCGAGATTTGTTAATGTGTTCCTTTTTAAGCAAGTGGAACGCCTAAGAAAATTTAATTTTTATATTTTCCCTGAATGTAACCAGATGTCGAAACACGATTTCTAATCTCTCGTACAAGCAATTGGTCCAAGAACTGGTGAAACCGATATAAATACGAGAGTAAATAACAGGTACAACTCGACTGGCGATCACCCTTCTGGTTTTAGCTACTGATGATTCGTAAAGAAGTCTATTGCACCTCTTTAAAGTGAACTACTCATCAATAAGTCTCCTGGTATCAGAAGTATGCAATGCTTTGGTAGAAGGACTGAGGGATATCATTATTGTAAATTTGAAATAACGACACAATTTTTATTTATATTATCTTTTTTTTCACAAGCACACGGAAACACATGTGACAAAGTTTGCAACAAGATCAAGCGTGAATCCGATATTATCGGCAACCGCTTGCCAACTGTCCCTTTTCAGAACGCAACCTTTATAAAGGAACAATCTGAGAAACGTGTAAAGGGTGTTGCAGGAAAGGCTGTGCTGAGAAATAAACCGAAATGACATAATTTTTTAACTGCAAACACGGCCAATACAAGCACCTGCAGATCAAAAAGACGAAAAACAGCTTGTGCTCACGTAGCCTAAATTTATCACTTCCGAAAAAGACACATCTTAACTGGCAATGAACTTTTGAACAAGCTGTAACACACTGAGCTAAGGATGTCTGTGCATTATCGCAATTTAGCACGTGCTCGTGCTTGACTTTGCGCGTGCAACGACCTGATATACTAACATCGACGCCAATTAAACCGGAAACGGCGCAACGTATCGAATTTTTTTCTTAACAGTGATTTCTCAGCATTATCTATCCTGCAACATCCTTATATTCTTTTCAAACTGTTTCTCACCACCCTGTATACACTGCTCTCGACGTCGGATAGTTACGTAGTTGAGTCGCATTTAAGAAATTAATAGTTCTCACGTTTGCCGACTTCTCCTTTGCTGTACACAACAGACAATTAACAACTAACAAAATAGGTGGCTATAAGTAGGCACACAAAATTTCGAACGAAACGTTATAGTTTTCGCAGCCCGCATCTCGTGGTCGTGCGGTAGCGTTCTCGCTTCCCGCGTCCGGGTGCCCGGGTTCGATTCCCGGCGGGGTCAGGGATTTTCTCTGCCTCGTGATGGCTGGGTGTTGTGTGTTGTCCTTAGGTTAGTTAGGTTTAAGTAGTTTTAAGTTCTAGGGGACTGATGACCATAGATGTTAAGTCCCTTAGTGCTCAGAGCCATTTGAACCATTGTTTTCGCTCATACTCGTCACTGCAGCACTGCGGGTGAGAGAAGTAGGAAACGAAAGTGAGAACAACAAGGAACTATTTACAGACACGGACAAAGACAGATACTGCCTTGCAACACAAAATATTCTCTACGCTTAGCGGACAACAATGGCAAGCCCTCACCAATACGTCATCAGCTAAGTGCAACAGCCTGCAATATCAGCAATACTGCTAGGCCACACCGCAAAATTGCCGTGTATCGCAGCAATGTCGACAGTAGCGCTATAGCGACCAAACAGTGCCGTAAAATAGAGCCCGTGTAAACGCACCTTCACATGTCAGACGTCACGCAAGACATCATCTGGTGGATCGCATAAACACATCTGCATTTAACTTCTAGATTATCCTTACGCTGTCACAGAACTGAACAACCAAGTTGAAAATTGTTACAGTGTAAGGAAACAGTTCAAGGTCGAAAAACAGCCACGCGCTAATGATAAAAAGATAAATAAACTTCGTGAACTGACCCACAGGCCATCGCGATGCTAACCGACCGCTATGTCGTCTCCTGCAATATGGACTGGCATTGAGTCTGAACTCGGTTCTCCCTGTCATTGTGCCGGCCTCTGTGGCCGAGTGGTTCTAGGTGCTTCTGTCCGGAACCGCGCTGCTGCTACGGTCGCAGGTTCGAACCCTGCCTCGGACATGGATGAGTGTGATGTCCTTAGGTTAGTTAGGTTTAAGTAGTTCTAAGTCTAGGGGACTGATGACCTCAGCGGTCGCGCGGTTCCAGACTGTAGCGCCTAGAACCGCTCGGCCAATCCGGTCGGCACTGCATCAAATGGTTCGTTAATTATGCTAGAACACTTGTTTCATTTTGTAATATTATGTTTGTTCTTATTACCCACATTGCACTTTCTAGCATTCGCTTTGAGGCAAATGTTTCGAGAAGAAGGAAATTACACATAGAAAAAGACATAAAAAGTTCGACTGCCTTTCAAAAGTGTATTTACGTTAGAACTATTAGTGGAATACAAGGCTGTTCTTCAGTAAAATATATATAGAAATGTTACAATGTGCTCAGAATATGAGAGATTTATTAGAGCAGAAACCCATTATTTTTGGTAATTAAAAATGTAAATATTCAAATCCATCGTTAAATAGCAGCATGTTGAGCAATACAAGTATGAATGATACTAACGCTAACCGACAAGAACTATTACACTGTAAAGTGTGGCCAAGGTAGAAGAAAATGTTCGTGAGGTCGGCATAGCATCTCTTGATATGACTGACGCAGCCACTGTTAAAAATTCCGCACACCTTCACTACCCACAGCGAACGGGACAATGTAAGCTTAACATCCAGCACTGTGTGTCGATCACCGGTCCAGCCATCCATGTATACGATTCCCGTAGTTTCCTTGACTCATTAGGGGAATTTCGGGTCATTTTTACCACAGTTGATCTATTACATTGGCCAACAACCATTTTGCATCTGGTTTGTGATCTATCAGTTCCATTTAGTTTTGGTTGTGGAATCAAAATGTACTCTTAGACATGAGGTACAATCTAAGGTTATCCAAATATTTATAACCATGTACCATTTTTACTACATTTTCAGTCAATTTTGTCATTTTATTTCTTTGTACAGGGTGATTCCGTGTTGATGCGACAAATTTTCTTGGATGATGGAGAAGGGTAAATCTATCAGTTTGAGGTAAGGGACCCTAGTCAGTAAACAACCTATTCGAAAGGAATAAGCAAAAATATGCTCAAGTTTCACCTTAGCCTCGCGCAGCGCTCAAACTAAGGGCCCCAACTAGAGAACACTGCTCATGACGCACAGAATTCTAGCTGAATACTCCCCGATAGCCTCAGATAATTTCCCCTGTAGGACTAGTAATGACACACGTACCTTGATGTCAAAGAGGCCGAAAATCCTAGGTCTACGGTAAAGTAATAATAAATTCCATTTACCTGCACAAGTTTCAAAAGCCGCTACATATACAACAGTTGTTCACAATGGAGTCCCGGAGCGTCAAAGCAGGCACGGCATCGTCGCACGAAGTTCTATCGTACCCGTTCTAATATCCCCGACGTTGTTTGAACAGTGTCGCAGGAGCGAGGATTCTTACCAGGATATCCTCTTCAGCCTAGAAAGGTGTTTCGTACACAAGACTTTCCACATGACCCCACAAGAAGAAATCCGTGGGGTGAGACCAGCTGAATGTGCTGGACACGAAACAGGTACTTCTCTCCCTATCCACTTTTCAGGAAATGATTGACTGATATGTTCACCAATCTTCAGTCCAAAGTGAGGTGGAGCTCCATCATGTTGGAACCACAAACTTTAACGAATAACACGTGGCATATGTTCCAGGAATCTAGGTAGCATATCTCTGATAAACAGAAAATTTTGTACTGTGGATGTCCTGTGCTGTAGAATTGTATCATGATGAAGTGAATTCAGCATCTCAGAATTAGGTAAATTCATCCACTTGCAAACCAGATGTTGAAAAATGTTTCAAATACACTGCCTGACAAAACAATGTAGTATCCAGAAGTGGAGGTGGAAACGCAGTGAAACTGCAGGGGATGAGAGGGTATGTGATGTTATTTCAGATATTGTAAGTACAAGTCCAATTATCAGTATGACGTTGCAACCAAGCCCGGCGCAGATGCATGTACTGGTTCGGTTGGGAAGAGTGTCATAAAGCTGCTGTATCCTCTTCAGAGGCAATCTGGTCCACAACTGTTGTGATTGGTCCTTAATAGCATTACTAAAGGCAATGGCATGGAACTGACATCTGAGCTGATTCCACGCACGTTCTATCAAGGACAGATCTAGGGGTCTCGCTGGCCTTGGGACTACCTCAGCATCAAGCAGACAGTTCATAAAGACAAGTTCCATGTGCGGACAAGCATTGGCCTGTTGAAAAATGGCACCAAAATACTGTCGCATAAGAGATAACACATGAGAACACAGGATATCCGTGACGTACCGTTGTAGCATCTGAGTTCCTATAATCATTACCAGCCATTACCTGAAGTCATACCCGAATGCTCCCCACACCATGGCGTCAGGAGTGACACTGCTGTGCATCATGAAAACATAGAAATGAGGGTATCTCACCCGAGGTCGCCACCAAACCCATCGACGATGCTCATCAAGGATAATGCAGAAGCGCGTTTCATCACTGAACACACTGTGACACCATTCATAAGGGGTCCATACGTCCCAACAATATCGCCACTCCAGACACAGGCAGTTGTCTTGCCATTTTAACAGCAGCCTATGCATGGGGCATTAATTCCCTAGTATGACTGCTGCTAGTCTCTGACCAATGGTGTGGGATAACACGGAATGTAACATAGAGTTCATTACTTGTTCTCGAAAGGGAAGCACAGATATGTAGGGCTACTATATGGTTTGTGGACAACCCTTCCTTGAGATGGTCAGACTTGGTGGACTGGAACCTTGATGACGAGTATACCTGCCCTCACGTTTCCATGCAGTCCAACAGTGGGCCACTGTCACATCCAAAAGCCTCACAAATCTGGATATTGCACAATTCGATCAGGCAACGAAATGGATGCCCACAACCAGGCTCCTTTCATTCCATCAGGTGCTGATAATACTATCTCTCATCATCATGCGGCACCTCAATCTGACACTGTCCACGCCCTTTATACACACTACCAGACCTGGTTGCAACCATATACACAAGAAATACTAATGCACTCTTGTGGCAATTCTACCTGTCACAGAGAATTGCAGTGGGTAGACTGGGAGAAAACAGGTGTGCACTGCATTGTTGTCAGATTTGCTATAACAACATGAATGATGTCATTGATGACGTCATTTACTGTTACAGATTTCTGACAGAGGCCAATTGCCTAATGCACAAAATGGCGGGAGGTTCAAATTTTGTCAGGTAATTCAAAAATAGACGAAGTGTGCTAGTGAGTTTGATGTCACTTTGGATGTAGGGCTTTTGTCCTAGGTATACATTGGCAGGAAATTCAAAAATACCAGATGACGCATTTTCATCATGGATTTCAAGTCTACTGAGCACAGATGGGGGCCCAACATACATTGCTGTCAGATTTCCTCCCCGAGACAAAGGAAGTTTGTTTCCCCTACAGGTCTAAGCATGTGTTCTTGGAACAAAGAGGCCACCCCTTTTCTCCTATACCCGTTTTACGATAAAATATGTTTCCCACGCAGGTCCAATACTGTCAGACAAAGGATGTCAGTCTGCTGACCTACTTAATATGTTTTCCCAAGCCACTACTCGCTCAGAGATGGCCACATATAAAATTCATGCATACTGCTTCCCCTACATGCAGTTCCTCTAAGCTGACTCTTTTCAGTTGCACTATGTTTATATCTTTAACACTGCACCGAAGGGACTGGCGCTCTGTGGTCAATGTCACCTCAACCCGTGAGCCTCTGCACTGCTCTGCAGTAGGTCAGGCTGTGAGTCACCACCTCTGTAGCGTCAGCCACTGTAGCTGTACTGGCCCAGGTAGCCACCACTACCAGATAGACATCACTGCTGCTGCATTGCCATCGCCAGCTTGGGGGTGAAAAAGTGGTCCATGCAGCCACAGCTGTCACCATCAAGGACTCTTGTGTAACTCCACCCAGGACAATTATGCTACTCGTGAGCTAGCATATAGCATCATTCTGTTTTCCAGATCACATATGAGTGTTGGGCTAATGCAGCACAGCGTGTCATGTCACAGCAATGGTTGGCTTCCCTCTATCTTCTTTGGGAATGCTGTGCACTCAGTCAAGCTGCAGCTATAAGCAGCTATCCTGGTACGTTCTGGAAATGCTTGAGGAAGCTGTCAGGGTTTTCTCCAGTTATTTATAACTGCCATACAGTAAGAATAGCTGTTATTCATAATCGAAACAACAGATTTAATAGCCAGACTGCTATTTATAACTGGCAAACTTTTCCATGACGTAGGAAACCACTCCAACGTATTACTCATCCATATGTGCTATTCGAGCAATAACCAGTCTGTTTTATACAGCAGAAAACCTGAAAAACCATTTAAAGTGCTTTCTCCTCCCTATTTTTCACTATACAGGAATTTCTCGTCTGCCTTTGGAGCACCTCATGAAAATTTCACTATTCACGAATCTGAAGAAATATTCCTCATGATGACCAGCTTTTGGCAGCGTCAGAGCAAGACAGTTCATCAAATAATAATAACTGAACATTCAGCGGTACTACATATATGTATAGTTGTAGTGTACTCTGGATCTATGGTTCAGCTCGTTTTATTTTCCAGTTTTCAGGTGATGCTGTGGCGTATCCTCTAACGAAAACATCGCAGCAGAAGAACACGTCCACCTTCAACACGTATTTCACCCTAAATTCAAGTGAGAGTACAAGGTTTAATGTCTGAAATGAATCCAATCCAGCAGTGATTTTTAAAAACCCACGTTATTGCGGTAGAAAGTAATATTAACCCCTACAGAGTGGTGTAAGCTGAGTGACAACTCAATAGCTTTTGCAGGCATGTTCTCTCGAAATACTCAAATAACACCTACAGTGGTACTAGGTGATCACTAGGTCAGTGCAGTCAACTTCTCACAAACAGTCAAAAATTTTAACAAAACGGAATCGACTCACATGCAGGAACAGACATTCAAGAATTTAATGTACAACAGTTTTGCCTTGCAGCAAACACACGACCAAAGAATGAACTTAGGCCTTACGTTGACAGCTTCTATAAAACGTTGTGGATCAATTTACAGGAACTTTCGTGGGAAACCCCTAATCATATGGAAGAAGATGTAACTCAAAATTTAATGCGTGTTACATGTGAACTATGTATGAGATTACAACATTTGAGGTAAGCATAGAGCTGCAATCTTATTAGTGTATGTAATGTACCCATCAATCTGTAGAAATAAATGTATGTCTATGACACCTGTATTCTTCTTTTTTCCTATGCTAATGTAGTCACATAGTATTCAACATGTGATGATGTCATCGATGACATTATGTGCTATTGCCAGATTTGTGATATTACCCAACTTCCCTATGTGTAAAACGTAGATAAATTGAAGTTTTGTCGGAAAATAAAAAAAGGCAGGAAATATAAATTTTGGTGGGAAATTCAGAATTAGTGCTTTTGTGCTTGTGAGTTTTCTCCCACCCCTAACATGCTACTGTGGAAGTAGTGCTGTTGTCCTAAGCAAAAATTAGTAGGAAAGTAAAAAATCCAACATGATGCACTGTAATGCTGGTGGAAGTTGGTCACTTGTGCTGAGTATACAATTCAAGTAGGCTGACACGGAACACTGGTGCAGCTCTACTATGTCGCAATCCAAGAAGGATGTCCTAGAATATGAGGACAAACAGTACTGTTGTCATATTTTCCCGCCTGAGACAAAGAATTTTGTTTCTCCTACAGGTCCAATACTGTGGCTCTGTAAGAAAATAAAAGGTCGCCTTCGTACCGCTGTACAAGTTCTAGGGAGAAATGTGTTAATTTTCCCTACAGGACGAGGCCTGTCTGTTAGACAATGAATGCTGACCTACTTAACACGTCTTTCCTCAATATATTATTCACTCAGACGTACAGGGACCTGTAGTTATGTTTGTCACACCTCTGATAGAGCAGCTTAAGCATTTATCACTCTAAGTTTGGACTTTACTTGTCCTAAGTTTAAGGCTACCTGTACTATGCTTAAACAACTGCTGGGAAAAGGATAGTAACAATTGTGTCTTTATTCAAACAAATACCACGACATGGAGAATCCCCTTCGCACACCCACAAAGTTCATGATCACATGACTGGTTGACACGTCCACCACTCCCCTGTCTGTGGTAGAGTGCTAAGAGCTGAGTCACTGCACACCACCGCCACCACCAGAAAGTTATATGCTGTTGTGGTGACACTGCACAGACTCTAACATCACAGACCACAGGACCCAAATTAAAGTGATGGGAAACATGAAAACTGTAGAGAACACACTTGTAGTTTATTCTATATCGAAACATGACAGGGATGAAAAACTAATGCAAGTTGAAAATAAACTGAAACCCACGCATACATTCTGCATGGAAATTGAAAATCAAGAGGCCTTCGTCCTTCTGATGGCAGACACATGTGTGCGGTCTCTAAAAAAAATGAAAAGAAGAGAAAAAAAGTTAAGGTTCTACACTTGCAAATTTCGCCACAAAAATTTATTTGATGGAAGGGTGAGAACTGAGGTGGAAGTTATGAAGATGGTCTGCCACTCCAGTACTGTCAGAAACTAATCATTCTTATATCAACAGCTATGTAAACATTAGCATTTGATCATGAAACAGGTTTATACTTATTTTCAAGTCGAATGACAACCATCAAAACAATGTGACAAATACAGAGAACGAAATATGAGAGTAGTTTTAGCCTGAACCATTCTTATGCAGAACTTTTCAACACAAAGAAATTTTGCTATAACCAGCGATAGAGTGCGGCCCCATCTAGCAACTGAATGTTGAACACAGTGGCCTAGAATACTACCTCAAGTTAATAATAGCGCTCCCATATTTATTCGCATTTTGTAGCTGTGATGAATCTGCTTGGTGTATTCATCTCTTGGTCTCCCTCTATGATTTTTACTCTCCACGCTGCCCTCCAATACTAAATTGGTGATCCCTTGATGACTCAGAACATGTCCTACCAACCGATCCCTTCTTCTAGTCAAGTTGTACCACAAACGTCTCTTCACCCCAATCCTATTCAACACCTCCTCATTAGTTACGCGATCTACCCATCTCATCTTCAGCACTCTTCTGTAGCACCACATTTCGAAAGCTTCTATTCTCTTCTTGTCTAAACTATTTATCGTCCATGTTTCACTTCCATACATGGCTACACTCCATACAAATACGTTCAGAAACGTCTTCCTGACACTTAAATCTATACTCGATGTTAACAAATTTCTGTTCTTCAGAAACGCTTTCCTTGCCATTGCCAGTCTTCATTTTATATCCTCTCTACTTCGACCATCATCAGTTATTTTGCTCCCCAAATAGCAAAACTCCTTTACTACTCTAAGTGTCTCATTTCCTTATCTAATTCCCTCAGCATCACACGACTTAATTCGACTACATTCCATTATCCTCATTTTGCTTTTGTTAATGTTCACCTTACACCCTCCTTTCAAGACACTTTCCATTCCATTGAACTGCTCTTCCAAGTCCTTTGCTGTCTCTGACAGAATTACAATGTCATCGGCGAACCTCAAAGTTTTATTTTTTCTCCATGGATTTTAATACCTACTCCAAACTTTTCTTTCATTTCCTTTACAGCTTGCTCAATATACAGATTGAATAACATTGGGGAGAGGCTACAACCATGTCTCACTCCCTTCCCAACCAATGCTTCCCTTTCATGCCCCTCAACTCTTATAACTGCCATTTGGTTTCTATACAAATTGTAAATAGACTTTTGCTGCCTATATTTTACCGCTACCACCTTCAGAATTTGAAAGAGGGTATTCCAGTCAACATTGTCAAAAGCTTTCTCTAAGTCTACAAATGCTAGAAACGTAGGATTGCCTTTCCTTAATCTAGCTTCTAAGATAAGTCGTAGGGTCAGTATTGCCTCACGTGTTCCAATATTTCTACGGAATCCAAACTGATCTTCCCCCAGGTCGGCTTCTACTAGTTTTTCCATTCGTCTGTAAAGAATTCACGTTAGTATTTTGCAGCCGTGACTTATTTAACTGATAGTTCGGTAATTTTCACATCTGTCAACGCCTGCTTTCTTTGGGATTGGAATTATTATATTCTTCTTGAAGACTGAGGGTTTTTCGCCTGTCTCATACATCTTGCTCACCAGATGGTAGTGTTTTGTCAGGACTGGCTTTCCCAAGGACGTCAGTAGTTCTAATGGAATGTTGTCTACTCCCGCGGCCTTGTTTCGACTCAGGTCTTTCAGTGCTCTGTCAAACAGACTGTTGCCCCTGCAACTACTGAAAAGGCTGATGCCCCTCTTCAGGAACCACACGTTTGTCTGGCCTCTCAACAGATACCCCTCCATTTTGGTTGCACCTACGGTACGGCTATCTGTATCGCTGAGGCACGCAAGCCTCCCCACCAACGGCAAGGTCCATGGTTCATTGGGGGGGGGGGGGGGGGGGGTCATTACTTATGCTAATGTATACGTCTCTAAAGACACCCTGACATACCACTTCAGGTTTGGTAATTGTGGTAAGTTTACACTGTTCTTATAAAATGATTGTCAGCAATGGTAGATGTATTTGGTGAAACAACAAGATTTTATGAGAGTAACAGTTCCTGTCAAGTGGATAATAGGAAACGGAAAGTATTTTAAGTGGTTTTTCATATTTACAGTTATATACAGCAGACTGGTTACTGTCTGAGTAACACATCTGGATGAGTAATATGTTGGAATGGTTTTCCATGTTGTGGAAAAGTTTGCCAGCTTTGAATAACAGACTGTTACTATACATATTGTCTTGATTATGAGTAAAAATTGTTCTTACTGTATGTCAGTTACAAAGGACTGGGAAAAACTCTGACAGTTTCACCACATGTCTCCAGAACCTAAGTAGGACGTTTTTATTGGTCGTGGCTTGAACAAGTATGGAGCAGGCATGAGGCAATTTGGTTGGGGGGGGGGGGGCAGGGAGGGGATAGCATTACTGTGACGTCACACGCTGTGCTGTGCTACCCCATCAGTGTGCATATATAAGCCAGTGAACAGAGCAGTGTTGCATGCTATCCGGAAGGTGACGTAGCATCCCGTGTGGAGTTGTGCAACATTTCTAGCCAGTGACAGCAACAGCTGCACGACAGAAATGCTTTGGCAGCAGTAGCCGTGTCTGTATGGACTACTTATTCACCCCTGAGCTTGGTTGCAACAGTAGTGGCTGGCTGTCCTGTATCAGTTACAGCGGGTGATGCTACAGAGACAGCGACTCGCAACCCAGCCTTGTGCATAGTGGCGTGGTGGTTCACAGGCCGACAGTGGGTGCCACAGTGTGATGGTGACCACAGACGGCCAGTCCACCTGGTGTGGTGTTAAAGATATAAACACAGCAAAAGTGGAACGATCCAGCTTAGAGCAACTGAGTTAGCAGAAGCAGTATGCATGTATTCTACGGGTAACCATAAAAATAATCCTACATCTCTGAGTGAATAGTGGCTTGTCAAAAACGTGTTAAATAGGTCAGCAGACTGGCATCCTTCGTCTAAGAAACAGTATTGGGCATGTGAAGGAAACAAACACCTTTTATCCTAGAACTGGTGCAGAGGAAGGAGGTGACCTTACCCTTTATTCCAGGAATACAGGCTTAGACCTCTAGGGGAAATAAACATCCTTTGTCTCAGAGAGAAAATCTGATAACAATGCAGGTTGGGCCAGCATCCCTGGTTACCCATACTAAATTCCATGATGACAATGCGCCGTCTTGCATGTTTGAATTTTCTGCCAATTTATACTTAAAATAACTTCCACGGTGAAATCATAGATGTGGGAGAAAACCCACCAGTGCAGTTGGGCTATGTTTGAATTTCCCGCCATTTTACACATACAGCAACTAGAATTTGTCAAAAATCTGGCAACAGCATATGATGTTATTGACGATGTCATTGGAAATCTGGCAACAATGCAGAGCACGCCCATTCTGCTCCAGTCCACCTACTAATTGAAACTCTCATCATTTACACACCCACCGAAGGTTTATAAGTGTATCACTTTACATTGACTTCTGGCAATGCCTTATGTGCTTCATTTTTTTGTCAGACTGTTTTGTCGACTATTCTGAGAAATGCTCCTCTTTCAACGACGAAGCTGAGAAGTTACATCAAGTGGTAATGGCGCAGGAAAATAAAAAAGCTCCTCATGTTTAGGAACATGGGAATTATAGTTCACTTAGAAGTAAGTCGACGTGGAAGAAATCATGCTGAACTTACGAATTGTTTCGTCATTGAAATGGGGATTAATCCAAAGACCTGCGGGCCAGCTTTTTTCTTTACTTTTCATTCTATTTCCCTACATTGAGGCAGGCTGTCAGTAGCTATAGTGCCTTTTTTCAGACTATATGCTATTTAAGGAATAGAATAATGGTTAAAACATTGTACATTGTGAAGACAATTTTTGTAAATTATATTTATTAATCGTGTAATAGCTGCGTCTGAGTAAAGTAGCTGTAGTCAGTGTCAATGTGTGGATGGAAAACCAGAACGGAGAAAGATACTGAGGTACAGTGGTCCACTTACCGTTCCCGAAGGCACAATGCAGGCAGTCTCTTTAGTAGACTTGTATCTAAATGTTCTACCAATAAGCGCAGTCTTTGAATCGCCCTCCCCACGGCATTTGTCTGTGTGATGGTTGAAATTTAAACTGCTCATAATTGCTATCCCTAGCCATTTCGTTGAATTGACAACCTTTAAATTTGTATGATTAATCGTGTAACCGAATTTTACCGAAGTTTTTAGTACTCGTGTGGAGGGACTCACAGTTTTTATTGTTCAGAGTGAATGACTACTCTCCGTACCACACATTTTCTAATTTGTATTGACCTTCTGACGACTTTATTAGACGGCGACTGACAGCACCACCCACAAGCAATCTAAGAGGGCTACTCCCATTGTCTCCTAATTTGTTGATATACTTTAGGAACAGCAGAAGGCCAACCACACTTCCTTGGAGAACGCCTGTTTCACACGATGACTTCCCGTCAGTCACTACGAACTGTGACCTTTCTCGCAGGAAATCATAAGTCCAGTCACACAACTGAGACGGTGCTCAATAGATACGCAATTTCATTAGAAGCCCGTGTACTGCAAATGATGGTTTCCATTTTGCTGTTTTCCGAGCCTGTTATGAAGACCACAGTGCTAGTCTTCCCTTAAAACATACTTTCTTTTTTTACCGAAAGCAGAACAGATGTGACGGCGTCATGCAGAGCAAAGTACCGCAAGCGAAATGGGACCGCTTTGTGCTGTGTCAGAGTTAATCAAGTGCTGCAGGCTATTAGCGTAAAACAGATTTGCTTACAGAGGACTACCCGCGAGGTGCATAATTAACACGTGTTTACAGAGCCCAGATTGGAGAATTAAAGTGGGCGTGCTCTGACACCCGACAAGCTGCTGCGGGACGCTCTAGCTGCGGCAGACGACAACAGCAGTTACCGCATTCTGCCATCTCAACCGAACATACTACACGAATGAAAATGAATTATCACTATTACGATGTAGAAAGGAGTCTGGTTAGCTTGTGGTTTTACTATCAGGTCTGTGACCCTCCAGGAGAACCTGTTTTCAGAAAAGAAACGCGTAACGTTAATTACAAAACAGCTATGCTTCAATTCGATTTGTCGTTGATTCCTAACAAGTTACACTTCCGCAAATCTGTATTGTATAGCTTTGTGTTATCGATTGTTTCTCTGGAGTTTCAGAGTAAGAATACCATAAGAAAAAAATTAACCTTCGTAGTTTCATGTTGGAAAAAATAAACTGGCGTTCAAAATATTTTGGTTTCTGTCCCTGCGTTTCGTTAGTTTTCTGTAAAATAATGTTCACTTCCTTCTCACTGAAGTTTTCTATACTAGGTAGCAACCCTAGCCATTGTATGCAATACCTAAAATTCTGTTTCTCGTCGTGAAGAATAGGATATGTTGTCCTAATTATACCAATATAATAATATAAGATGTACGTTGCAGTCTGAAGAAGAGCTCAGACCAGTGCATCTACATCTGCAATCTGCAAATCACTACGAAGTATGTGCCAGAGTGCACTTTTTATTTCAAAATTTTTGGAAAGTAAGATCGAAAAGGTTACATAAGAGACGTATAACGGAAAAGGCACCTTTTTGGATTGCGAAGAGAAGTATCAGAACTGGTTTTGGTTATAAATCAAAACTGTTCACTGGCAAAGTTTTTGGCTGTGTCAATTGGACGACATTCCTCGAAGTACTAAAGGAAAATGAAGTAGGCTGGACACAGCGAAGATTTATTTTCAACCTGGAACAAAAACTAAAGATACCACTGATTGTTGTCTACATCAATAGTATTAAAATTGGAAGATAAGTGGGACAAGGTTGTTGCATGTTAAATGTATATTTGACACTACAATAGTCAAGCCATAGTCACAGTACACAAAATTTTTCCAAAAAAAAGGGTTACAGTACCGGTTTCAACGAACTACGTCGTCATTTTCAAATGTGAACCATCATTTGGAGAGTATATAATGGGAATTCACCAACTGATGTTTTACGTTTGAAAATGACGACGTAGTTCGTAGAAACCAGTAATGTAACCCCTTAATTTAAAGGAAAATTTTATATACTGTGACTATGGGTTCACTATTTCAGTGTCAAATAAGCATTTAACTTATATTATAATCAGACTCCCTTACGACAATTATGTCGGAATATAGAAAGTTGTTGCATTTCTCCTAAGCTATTCAACTTATATGCAGAACACTTGATGAAAGAAGCGTTGCCATAAAGGGGCCACTGAAAGTTAGAGGGCGAGTTACAAGTAAGCTGAAATATGCAGGTGATGGAGCTGAAATACACAAAGTGAAGAAAAATTTACACTAGACGATAGAGAGAGTAATTGACGCTGGGGGAGAAAATAGCATGGTAACCAGTATAGAAAGATGAAGGTCGTGAAAATATCTCCAATTACTCGTAAATGTAAAAATGAAAATAAACAATCAATAAGAGATTAAGCATCAGGAAGCTTCAGAGCAACTGATGCTTATTGTAATATTCGATCCAGATTTTCCATGGCCAAAGAAACAATCACAAAAAAACTGTTTATCAGACATGCGTGTAAAGTTGCAAAGAAATGTAGGGAAAAAGTACATTTTTTCGCTTTTTCCTTATTCCGACTGATCCTTTCACTATGGCATACAGAGCGCATGTGAGGAGTCAGATTGATGGTTAGTAAGACCAGGGTAGAAGTTAAGGGAAAATCCTTACTTTCAGGTAATACATCATTATAATTGGGTTATAAAAGTGATGTCATTAACTACACTAATTACACAATAAATTATGACAGCTCATTAATAGATGTGAAGAAGCCAAGTGGCTGACTTGTTACGAGCAATGGACCTCTTGTCTCAGAGAGGACATTGACATGCAAGCTTGAAGATGGGGAGGAAAACTCCCTCAGGACATTGACTCGTTACTTGGAAGATAAGGAGGACAACTACCTGTGGACAGTACCTTTGTCCTTAACCTTCGACCATGCTCATAAGGAGAACAACGGGCCCTTTGTTCTCGTATGCTCACAGGTCCACAGGTCCACTAGCCACAACTTCTACTTAAATATAATAGTTAATTACATATGTTGTCAGAGATGTATTTTATATTGTATTCGTGTAGTGAACGCACTTTCTTTTGCTGTCAAGTGTGCCATTAGGCAAAAGATGTGGGAAGGGGATCTGAGAACACAGAGTAGACACTCTGTTGTTGGTGATCACGACGGCAACAGTTTTGTGTAAGGTGAGGCTACACAATGTACTTTAATAAATGTGTTTTATACAAGTCGAACTTTTATTCAACCTATCACGACAAACATTCAAATACTTATCAGTCAGAATGTTAAACACTGTTCAAGAACTTCATAATATCGGATTTGTCTGACGAACTTACAGGCAAATGAAGAATAGTGATTTAGCTAATAAGTGATGCCAGAACAGTATGTCGATGACAATAAATTCTAGAGGGTCCTTTAACGTCTAAACAACTTAGAAAGTGACATCATAGAACATAGGAGTCCATGGTAGGTTTGTTGAGGGTACACCACCAGCAAAACCACGTTGTGGCGCCGAGCAGCAGCAGTCCGCGCCAGCCGCTGTGAAACCCAACGAGCGGCAACAGTCTGTGCCAGGAAGTGGGAAATCCTGGAAACGGCAGTGTGTCACGCGGTGCAGTAACAGAGGCAGCAGAGCAGAGCATATGCATCGTGGGAAGTACAGTTTAACGCAAATCTTCCTAATCTTATAGCATAGTATGTAGAGTTTCCATCAGGGAACGTCATTACATCTCAGTAAAGAGAACGGCTGGTAAAGCAAGTTAGAGAGAAAGGAGCTCCCAAAAGGAAGTAAGGAAGGCACTTAACTGCGACTCAACCATCAAAGTAAAAATAATATACCAATTGTTTTAGTTTGCTTAATTAAGTATGTTGTCACATAAAACTAACATTTAAAGACTCTTGCCAACTCAAATAAATTTCAATGACAGGTGAGTTATATAGACTGTCAGATGACTCATATTTTTCCAGTACGTTTGCATTTATATATCTGTAACTTACTCTTTAGCCTTCAAAAACAAATTATAACAGATTATAACAGAAATAACTATTCCATCCTAAACAAACATATATTTCGAAGAAGTTTCTACTTAAAAAATAAAAGAAGTCTTAAGAGGACCAGAGACTCCCATCCTAAATTGTTTCTTCACAGAAAGAGTTTCCTGTCAACAATTTCGCTTTAAATTTGCATAGAAGCACTTTCACCACACTCACTTAACTTGTTCTTCAGTTCTCAGATGTACTGTCATAACTATCTGTTGTGTTTCTGCACAGCAACATCACAAATCTTCTGTGATCTCCAGTGCTCTGGCTCAGAATGGCTTCAATTTTTTGCACTTTCAAACGAACCCAGATTAGCATCCAGTTTACTACTGACTCATTCATCACAATCATCTACCATATTCACTGAAACGTAAAACTGAAAACAAGCTGCCAAGTTTAGTCGAACTATTGTAACAAAAAAAAAGGGTGACAATACAGACAGTGCATAAGCAAGTACTCTCACAAAACTAAACATCCAGTTGAATGCTTTAGTTCAGGACGTGATCTCCAGAATGATGCAAGTGGTGATGTATCTAATTTATCCTGATTGTATCCTCACCAACATAGTGAACATTATAAGTTACTCAAGCACTTGCAAATAAATGCATTGTGGCCATTAATAAATCCAAAACTATTCAGGTGATAAAATGGTACCTCCACACAACGTAAGACGACGTATTCTTCATCGAAACAAATAATTTTTACATCCACATGGTACATACGAATAGCAATACCATAGAATAAAAAATAGCTGCCTCCCTTAAAACTTTGAGAGCAATAATGCTACCCCCAAAAAATTCGACAGTAAACATTCCCAAAAGCAGCTGAACAATATCAATATAATACTGAAAATCAGGCAAACACATACATAAAGAATGCAACAGTGTTAATCATAATAGATACACACTCCATCCACACTCAGGCACTTAAGGGGAGTTGGAATGCCCTATCCCGACAATGTTAAGTTTAGTGACTTAGCTTCCCTGTATTTCAGGAACCACTGTAGCCACTGACACGAAACTTTTACAGGACATTAAACTGTATGTTCTGAGTCTACTGAACTACAATAATAGCATTTCAGCCACTTCTTTCTGAATTGCAAATTTTTAATTACACAGTTAAAATTTTGTGTACTTTTTGTACGTTATCCTAAATAATTTTAATTATACCTATCATTATGTTCTTCTTTTAGTTCAGTAGACTCAGGATATGTATGTTATTACTCCCTGAAAATTTGAATACTCTACTCGAGGTGGTTTCTGAGATTTAGGGAAAAATGCAACAGAAAACGTAAATTTTCAGGAACTGTTGTTACTGTTTTCAATCTTGTAAGTTTCAATGTATTCCCTCTTAACACTACTGAAAATGAGATGGCAGATATGACGGCGGGCAAAGGAAGCTGGAGGGGGCTCTGAGAGCAAGGAGCGGACAGTTTGTTGTTGGTGGACTTGTGGGCAACATATTTGTATGGTGTGAGACTAGCTAATGTGTTTTGTACATATTGAACATTTTTTCAACCTATCACGACAAATAGTGAAATATTTTACAGCTATTATTTTTAAAAACTGTACAAAAACTTCATGTATGTCTCACATTTTCGTTCTCAGTGTCGTAAATGAGATGTTGACTACTTACATATTCTGCAAGTTATATCCTGTTACTCACGCTAGCAAAAAATATTTCCTTAACTTCTGTAACATTCTTTGTAATACCCACAATCACTGATGCTATCACAGACTTATAACCACTGATTCATTTCTTGATGTTAACTGATTTGGGTCTCTTAGTTACTAGGAGGTCTACAATATTGCCCTCACATGTCGGTTATTTAACTATCTGCTCAACTTAATTTTCAGACAGGACATTCGGAACACTCCCACATGAATCTGTTTCTCTGATACCAGACGTAATTGCATAACTATCCCGTTCTATAGCTGGCAAGTTGAAGTCTCCCCCCTACTGCGATAGCAACATCGAAGAACTCTGTCGCTGCAGTTTATGACAAAGGTGGTCTCTAAAAGCACCCAATTACCATGGTTTCTTTGATGCTTATTTTTACCCAGAATATAACACATTCGGAATATGTAGTAACCTAACTAGGCACTATAGAGTTCTTTAGGTCAATAAATACGCTACCACTACTGTCACCTAGCCTACCCTAAACACCAACCTGCTTTAAAACTTCACTGCAGCTCTCTTCTGGTTCATCCAATAGGCTTTTCCTAGTACTATGTTGGTATTATTACCTTTAATAAGAGAGATAATTCTGGGACCTTAACATTGTTACTCCTATTGTTTATTAACAACGCATTATATTTTCTTTTTCTGATCTGCAAGACCAAAATTCGTCCATTGAGAGTAATGTCTGCCTATTTTCTTCGCACTTACCAGTACTGTAATTTAATGGTTATCGCCATTATCAAGAATCTTATATAATTTAAAATTACTCGATAATTATTTTCTTATTCAAAAATATTACTGTTCACTTCCATATATGACGTCCAAGAAATACTTGAGTGTCTGGAATTAACAGAAAACTACTTCATAAAGAGGATGACAAGCAAGATATACGAACTATAGACCAGTCTAAATATTATTCATCTTTTCTTAAATTATTATGCATGTAAGGCTATGTAACTTTTTGAAAAAAATAAAAAGCTTTGAAATACTCGAAATGGTTTCAGAAAAATCAAACCTCGTGAAAAAGCAATGTTTGTATTTCTTCGTCTTATAGAACATGAGAAATTGAACTGTCGGCTGTTTTGAGACATAAAGAAAGCCTTTCTTCTCATCAACCACTATCTGATGCTTAATAGGTTACGATATCGTGTGATTTCCTGAAACTGGCTTACGTGGTATCCGTCTGACAGCCAACCGATTGTAGAAATATGTCATGTATATAGAAATTACTGTTCAGGACTGTTAATAGTTACGAAGTATACCAAGATTTTGTGTTAGGCCCTCTGCTACTTTTTATTTTTATGAATGATCAGCCACAGTAGTAGACAGCTGCAGCGTCAATGTTTTACACAGATGACACTAGCTTTCTTTCTTTTAAGGATGTAACGAAACTGATTTATAGTAACATGACTTTGGGAGAACAAAAGGAGAAAGAAATGATTAAAAGACAATTGCATGGTTGTAAATGAAAAGAAAAAATATGCATTAGTTTTAGAAATACAGGAACAAAAGCAGTACAATGCTAGAATTAGGGCGCTTTAACACTGAAAACACACCTTACACTAAGTTTCTATAAATGAAAATTTAAGATGCGAAAACATATTGAGCTGTTGACCAAAAGACAGAGTAAATAATGTACGTTTTGAAAACGCTTATCGACTACTGTACCTCTGGAATCATATAATGTGCATACCACACAACTGTGCATGCCCTTTGGTGGCGTGGTGTAGCGTTTTGGAAAATGTAGGGTTTGCAAAACAATAATCTGAGCTTCAAAAATAAACAATAAGGATAATTAAATAGATAGCCAGTCAAGAATCATGTAGGAAGATTTCAAAAATTTTGAACTGTGTACTTTTGTGTGGTGAGGGAGGGAGGCGGCAGGAGGATGGGGGACTCACGTGCGTCTACCACTTGAAATCACATAGGCACGCTGGTTTGTTGGTTGATTTGGGGGATGGGACCTAACAGCGAGGTCATTGAAAGGATTTCGACTGTGTCCTTTCGAAGGAACCATCCCGACATTTGCCTGAAGTGACTTAGGGAAACAACGGAAATCCTAAATCAGGATGGCTGGTCACGGGTTTGAACCGTCGTCCTCCCGAATGCGAGTCCAGTGTCGCTACCTTACTCAGTCATAGGGACGTTTCAGCACTGAACAGTTACATTCACACTTTGACACGAGACGTAACAATTACTTTCACAGAAAAGTACATAACAAGTCTATATATCGAAAAGATATGTTACATCTACCTAAAATAATATTCAGTACATCCCATGCAGAAAAAAGAATATAAAAGTATCATTTTACTGGACAAAAAAGCCTAGATAACGTTATTTTATGTAACTGTGATAGTCGGTTTCGGCCGAATTAAGCCATCTTCAGCTCTAAAACTAAAGTACAGGGCGACGGTTTCCGACAGCGGTGTCAGCTGGTGCAAACCATTCTATCTAAATGGCAGGAGGGGAGTTGCTACTAATGGTATCAGTTTGTGTGATTTTTTGTAGCTAAAGTACAGAGGTACAGATGCTACTAGTGGCTTCAGTTGGTGCAAGTTAATAACTAAAGTACAGCAGGAAGGCTGCTACCACCAGCGTCAGCTGGTGCACACCCTTGTAACTGAAGTATAGAAAGTGAGTTGCTACCATCGACGTCAGCTTGTTCTTGTTATTGTAACTAAAGGACAAGAGGACAGTTGTTACTACCTATGTCAGCTGAAACACGCCATAACTGAAGTACGGTAGGATGGTGCTGTAGCATGTTATTGTAACTACAGGCTAGGGAACAGTTGCTAAAACTGGCGTCAGTTGGCATGTAGCAGTGTTACTAAAGTGCGGGTGGACGTTTCCGACCACCGGCACGATGGTGATTTGATTCGATTTTCGTAAAACAGACGCACTGTCCATCTGTAAACACTTGCCGCCGCAATTGATCACTCTCAGCCTTCTATGTATCTAGCCGATAACCCCTATTGTTTTCCTACAAGTTACGAAAGCTTCTTGCTAACGACAGCACCAGGAAGAGCTGGAATCTGGACGTCCCAGCGTGCAAAACTGCTTCCACATCTACATCTACACCTACTTTAGTAGGACACATGTGTCCATCGATCACCAGAAGGTTAAACCTCGGAAGTGATAATAAGCTACTGGTCGGAGAAGGAGCGCTGCGTGTGCTTTGTTTGGCAACGTATTCGGCCGGCGGCCAGCGGACGGCGCAAGGATGGCGAGGGTGACTTCCAAGCATTGCGCGCGCGCTTACAGATTGAGGAAGCTGGCGATCAACGACTTCACAACGATCCGCTATCCGCACGTACGCGCAGATCAAACGGAGATGTGGAGACCTGCACTCACGCCGCCCGCTACACAGCGCCTGCTTTACTTACTAGCACTCAAGAAACGTGTTGAAGTCACCGACAGCTGTTAGGATGAACCACTTTATTTTGCTGTGAGTTTCAGGTGCAAACAAGCATTCTCAGGTACAGAAAGTATCGTCACAGTATCACGAGTCATAGTACCACAATGTGTAAATAATCATGATGTCAGAAATGATCCTTCTCTATAGAAGTAGTTACTATAAGGTCAAAGCTCTTTCAGATTACTTTTTATCCTCAATAAGAGCTTTGTTAGAACGTGAAAGTGTAGTGCTGTGCCATTTTGTGGTAGATTTGAATGAAATGCTCTCCAAATAATGGTTTTGACTGCATTTTTTCGTCCGCAGCTCGTGGCCGTGCGGCAGAGTTCTCGCTTCCCGCGCCCGGGTTCCCGGGTTCGATTCCCGGCGGGGTCAGGGATTTTCTATGCCTCGTGATGACTGGGTGTTGTGTGATGTCCGTAGGTTAGTTAGGTTTAAGTAGTTCTAGGGGGACTGATGACCATAGATGTTAAGTCCCATAGTGCTCAGAGCAATTTGAAGCATTTTTTTTATCTAGATTTTCGACGAAAATTGTCACTTGCCAATGATAGGAATGTTTTATTAGGTTTTGTCTTTTATAATAGAATATGCAGTCTGTCATATCAGATATCTGATCGAGGAGACAAAATTACAAAAATAAAACTCCAATTTTGATTTACGCTAATGATACAGCACTTTTAGGAGCCAATAAAAGAGAAATTATATCTCTCAAAGAACAGTTAATCTACGACTTCAGAGAAGGTGCTTTGTAACTGAGTGTCAACGAAACAAGACATTACAAAGACAATGATTATTTGAAAGTTGACATTGAAGCATTTGAACAAGCACAAATTGGTAGCGAAATAAAGAGACTTCTCTTGGGATCTGTTGGTATTTTTTAGTATGACTTTCTTTAAATACTTAACGGTTATTGAGCATCGTTTATCGAAAATTGTTATCACCTCTTAACTGAATTTTCTAACTATTAAAACGGTTTTAAATCTAACCTTAGGCGATGCACTACCAAGACACTCCAAACAGTTCATGTTGATTTCAGACGGTTAAGCAGAAACACGTTCCCTAACACTTGCCGCTAGAAAACTGTGTCCTGCTCTCTTATGGCCAGGGAGATGGGTCGTTGGCAGCACAGTCGAGTCTCTCTCTCTCTTTAACTTCTACGTTATTCGTTAGCCAGTCCTGGTGGCTCTTACATTGCGTTAAACATTCGGTTTCCAAAGTGCCAGTGCTCGGCAGCAGCCTATTCCCTTGGAGGATACCTAACTACGTGTTCTGACTCCAATTTTTCATATTATATGTGGCGGGAGGTGTATTTCGAGAAAGCCCAGTCTTCTGTGTTCTGTTGACATAAGTTTTTTTGCGGACCTCGCTAAAACGACATTTCTCCTCCTTCCACATTCAGGTTGTAAAAGCAAACTCTAATGGCGGTCCTACATTGCGCGAGGTTGTATCCATATTGCGAATTCAGAGACCGGAGCCCAGCGCCAGCTGCTTAAAGAAAGGCCTGTTGACCGAGTGTCAGTGACCTGTGTAGCTGTTGGCTAGTGCCTTTCGAGAATTCTCCAGGGTATAGGCTCCCCTGTCTGGCTAATGTGACCCATCGCGCGCCGGTGTACTTGCAACTCAATTTAATATGCTTCCAGAGTGCCCTCCCATGTAAATAAAACATGTAGTGCAGTAAAAAATGTAAACTATGTTAATTAAGTAATGCCAATCACTTGTACTGATGCACATATCGTTATTTCATCAGTAGGGATTAATTATTCCAATGTGATACATTATTTAACTCTGGTTCATATGAGTTACGGAACCGTTTTGGAAGAAACGATCCTGTAACAACCACATGTAACTGTGATTTGCCAGAAGGCGAACTGTTACTAATATTTCATGTAAAGCAGAGCACAGAACTTACGAATACATGTCACTGTCTTGCCAGGAGTTTTCCACAAAGCTCTACAAGTGAAGTAACTTCAATGTGAAGCTACACTAGACCATTCTCATCATAACACTGAATGAAGCACGTTTATCTAACAAAGTTATTCAAAACTATTCCAAAGTAAACGCAAGGAAGGCTTCACCTGTTGCTCAACATTCAAATAGAAAAGTTCAACTGCTGTGGGTGAGAAAGGAAACTGGGGGCCTATATCTTAAAAACGTTGTCACCTGGCAACACATTATACAAAGCAGACCTTGAACCAGACAGTCTTATTAAACAAAGTAGCGTACTTAGTGTAATTACAGTGAAACTGCAATCCCACACAGAAAGTAAAATTGGGATGACAGAATGTCATCATCATTCCATCTAGCAATAAATTTGCATTTTTTAAGAAAATACCATTCATACACAAACATCTGAAGAACAGAAAACAACCAGAAAGCTAAACAAAATTAAAGACACAAATATACCTGACACAGACACAAGTCTCTAATTTGACAATACACCAATATACACTCCTAAAAATTGAAATAAGAACACCGTGAATTCATTGTCCCAGGAAGGGGAAACTTTATTGACACATTCCAGGGGTCAGATACATCACATGATCACACTGACAGAACCACAGGCACATAGACACAGGCAACAGAGCATGCACAATGTCGACACTAGTACAGTGTATATCCACCTTTCGCAGCAATGCAAGCTGCTATTCTCCCATGGAGACGATTGTAGAGATGCTGGATGTAGTCCTGTGGAACGGCTTGCCATGCCATTTCCACCTGGCGCCTCCGTTGGCCCAGCGTTCGTGCTGGACGTGCAGACCGCGTGAGACGACGCTTCATCCAGTCCCAAACATGCTCAATGGGGGACAGATCCGGAGATATTGTTGGCCAGGGTAGTTGACTTACACCTTCTAGAGCACGTTGGGTGGCACGGGATACATGCGGACGAGCATTGTCCTGTTGGAACAGCAAGTTCCCTTGCCGGTCTAGGAATGGTAGAACGATGGGTTCGATGACGGTTTGGATGTACCGGGCACTATTCAGTGTCCCCTCGACGATCACCAGAGGTGTACGGCCAGTGTAGGAGATCGCTCCCCACACCATGATGCCGGTTGTTGGCCCTGTGTGCCTCGGTCGTATGCAGTCCTGATTGTGGCGCTCACCTGCGCGGCGCCAAACACGCATACGACCATCATTGGCACCAAGGCAGAAGCGACTCTCATCGCTGAAGACGACACGTCTCCATTCGTCCCTCCATTCACGCCTGTCGCGACACCACTGGAGGCGGGCTGCACGATGTTGGGGCGTGAGCGGAAGACGGCCTAACGGTGTGCGGGACCGTAGCCCAGCTTCATGGAGACGGTTGCGAATGGTCCTCGCCGATACCCCAGGAGCAACAGTGTCCCTAATTTGCTGGGAAGTGGCGGTGCGGTCCCCTACGGCACTGCGTAGGATCCTACGGTCTTGGCGTGCATCCGTGCGTCGCTGCGGTCCGGTCCCAGGTCGACGGGCACGTGCACCTTCCGCCGACCACTGGTGACAACATCGATGTACTGTGGAGACCTCACGCCCCACGTGTTGAGCAATTCGGCGGTACGTCCACCCGGCCTCCCGCATGCCCACTATACGCCCTCGCTCAAAGTCCGTCAACTGCACATACGGTTCACGTCCACGCTGTCGCGGCATGCTACCAGTGTTAAAGACTGCGATGGAGCTCCGTATGCCACGGCAAACTGGCTGACACTGACGGCGGCGGTGCACAAATGCTGCGCAGCTAGCGCCATTCGACGGCCAACACCGCGGTTCCTGGTGTGTCCGCTGTGCCGTGCGTGTGATCATTGCTTGTACAGCCCTCTCGCAGTGTCCGGAGCAAGTATGGTGGGTCTGACACACCGGTGTCAATGTGTTCTTTTTTCCATTTCCAGGAGTGTATATTCAGATACCAACGAGATAATAAACAAAACTTAAAAACAGTTATGAGAACAAAAAAATATACCAGAAACACTGTTGTTGAATGTACCAACTATCTAAAGTAATGACAGAGCAAATTTATACTTCAGTTTTAATGATATATATTTCTTATCATCGGAAGAACTTCCATGGGGTTAGTGACCTCCTGGCTAATATATTCCCAAACCACATTTCAAACACAATCGTTGGCATGACAATAGCAAAACCAGACTGTTATGAAATAATACATTAATAATACTATGTCGATAAGAAATACCGTAGTAATAACACAAAAAGGTGCGAGCATACACATGTAACACGCATGCTAACACTTCTTGTCTCAATAAATGTTTTTCCAGTGTTACAATTTAGGCTTAATACCCCGATGGAGATGATATCTGAATGTAGCCGTGTTGCAGATGGCATGCTCGATTTATTATAGGTCTGCGGATGAAATGGATATACATTCACAGAAAAACGAAATCCAATATAAAGGTAAGATATAATCACCAACGTGATATAAACACTAGAAGTAATCCGGTGATCATATAATCCAACGTCACCAACGTTTACATTTTCAGAGGAATTGAGTAAGGGCTCATTGTGGATCCCACAACTGTAGTTATGGGATCCACAAAATGTGTTTATTTATTTCACCATCCACAAACTGTGTTTATTTATTTCGCCATCAAATTTGTTGTAAATTATGTATCTCTTATTCAAATTAGTTCATTTCACGGAGTAAGTATTGTAAATAAGACCTATCTACGTTATGAAATAGTAGAGGTTTTGCAGCCGCAAAGAATTCCATTATTCAGGAGCACCTATTTTAAATAAATTGCTAGTAACCATGAAAAATTTAGCTGCAGATAAAATACAGTTCGAAAAAGCTTGAAAACTGTATTGGTGGATAATTCCTTTTACATCATAGCGTCACTCCGACCGGCAGTCACGCTTTTCATCTTGTTTTATTTTCTCCATCTCCTCATTACTCGTATTCTATAACTTTCCCACGTTTCCCTATCTATCCCTCTCACATTCTTCCTAATACCCATTACTGTAAATTACATGTTATTCTACTTTTCACGAAAGTGTAACCAGGGCTTCTTTTCTGCAGCAGCCATTTTTGTACACACCCCGTCCGCCATCACTGTTTTTAAATTTTTGTAGCTATTGCTGTTTTTATTCTTTTCGCGAATACTACGAGGGCGATTCGGAAAGTAAGGTCAGATAGGTCGCGAAATGGAAACGACAGTAGAAGTCCGATGAGAGTTTGCACAGATGTGTTGGGTAGTGTCTCTAGTATGCCTGTCGATTGCACCACAGCGCTTTTTTCAGTTCTGAGCACACAATTAGCACTTAAAGTCGCCTAGAATAATGATGTCTCCAGTCACGTATGGGTGCCGACTACAAGGTTACGCCTGATTTCATGCAATCCCACATAACGTACCTGTCATGCATTTCCTTTTTCATGAAAATTCACGGCCGCACGCCGCACGGGCAATAAGGACGCCCCAGCAGCCTTTTCGATGGGAAGTGTTTGATCACCTACAATACATCCTGGATTTAGATCCCTCTGATGTTCATCTCTACTCACATGAATCGCTGGCTATGAAAACAATATTTTTATACAGACAAGGAAATGCAGACCAGTATAGAGAAGTGGTGGAAAGCACAGGCGGCTGCCTTCTATGACGAGGGTATTGGAAAGTTGGTACAACAGTATGACAAATACCTAAGTCGGAGCGGAGCGGCGACTATGTAAAGAAGTAGCTGAAAGGTGTAGCAAACTGTTGATAATAAAACATTCTTCATTTTAACTGTGGTATCCACTTCGCAGCGGATCGTACATTTCTTCCCGAATGGCCCTCGCCCTTCTAAATGAAGCACCTATTGTAACGCATAACATTAGCAATGCTGGTCATTCTCTCAACTCACCTTTCATGAATGAAACAGGAAAGGGGGAAACGATAGTGGTTCTCGAAGTGCCCTACGCCGTCCATTATGGAGTAAATTGAGGTGTGTAAATCTAGAATGAACTTACTCTAAAGCATGAATAGTACCTTGTTAGAAGTAAGAGAGTATCTTCTGGTTCAGTTTTGCTTGGATAAATTAATGCATAAATAATAAACTTTGAAAAGACCCACGATATGCAGTTCAGAACCAGTAAGAGATTTCCTTCCAGCATGTGTATAACATATGAAGACATGCAGATCGAAGAGCTTGACAGTGTTAAATTTCTGGGATTACAACTCGATAATAAACTCAGTTGAGAAGGGCATACCACAAAACTGCTGAAGCTCCTAAACAAGTCTGTATTTGCAGTAAGAATGATGTCAGGTGCAGAAGATATAAATATAAAAAACTTGCATACTTTGCTTACTTTCTTTCTATTACGTCATACGGGATCATATTTTGGGGTAGCTCGTGAAATCGAGCAAAATATTCTATCGTACAAGTGTATATAATAAGACATATTTGTGGTGTAAATTCAATAACATCATGTAGAAAACTGTTCAAAGAGCTTTGTATTCTAACCACTGCTTCTCAGTATATTTATTCCATAATGAAATTTGTTGCAAGTAATATATCTCTATTTCAAGCCAATAGCTCAATAGATAGTATCAATAGTAGAAATAAGAACAATCTACATAAAGACCTAAAATCACTTACCTTGGTCCAGAAAGGGGGCCAATATTCAGGAACACACTTTCCAATAAATTGCCAGCAACTATAAAAAAAATTGGTTTCAGGTAAAGCACAGTTGAAGCAGAGTTTGAAAGACTTTTTGATAGGCAACTCCTTCTACTCTATAGATGAATATCTTAACAGGGAATGTTAGACAAGCTTAAGCAAAAATGTCTGTTAGATTTCAGTTTTGGCAGCACTTGGTCACAACAGTCAAATCAGGAATTTTGAGTATGACAGATTTATTAAAAGTGCATAACTATGTTTCATTCTGACAGAGTATTGAGTCTGTAAATACTAACAGTTCCAGTTAACTATAATGTTCTCACCTGTTTTGACAATCTCCTAACAAATGATCAGGGTGAGTATTATATCTTAGAAGCTAGATTAAGAAAAGGCAAACCTACGTTTCTAGCATTTGTAGACTTAGACAAAGCTTTTGACAATGTTGATTGGAATACTCTCTTTCAAATTCTGAAGGTGGCAGGAGTAAAATACATGGAGCGAAAGGCTATTTACAATTTGTACAGAAACCAGATGGCAGTTATAAGAGTCGAGCGACATGAAAGGGAAGCAGTGGTTCGGAAGGGAGTGAGATAGGGTTGTAGCCTCTCCCCGATGTTATTCAATCGGTATATTGAGCAAGCAGTAAAGGAAACAAAAGAAAAAATCACAGTAGGAATTAAAATCCATGAAGAAGAAATAAAAACTTTAATGTTCGCCGATGACATTGTAATTCTGTCAGAGACAGCAAAAGGACTTGTAAGAGCAGTTGAACGGAATAGAAAGTGTCTTGAAAGGAGGATATAAGATGAACATCAACAAAAGCAAAACGAGGATAATGGAATGTAGTCGAGTTAACTCGGGTGATGCTGAGGGAATTAGATTAGGAAATGAGACACTTAAAGTAGTAAAGGAGTTTTGCTATTTCGGGAGCAAAATAACTGATGATGGTCGAAATAGAGAGGACATAAAATGTAGAGTGGCAATGGCAAGGAAAGCGTTTCTGAAGAACAGAAATTTGTTAACATCGAGTATAGATTTAAGTGTCAGGAAGTCTTTTCTGAATGTATTTGTATGGTGTGTAGCCATGTATGGAAGTGAAACATGGACGATAAATAGTTTGGACAAAAAGAGAATAGAAGCTTTCGCAATGTGTTGCTACAGAAGAATGCTGACAATTAGATGGGTAGATCACGTAACTAATGAGGAGGTATTGAATAGAATTGGGGATAAGAGGAGTTCGTGGCATAACTTGACTAGAAGAAGGGATCGGTTGGTAGGACATGTTCTGAGGCATCAAGGGATCACCAGTTTAGTATTGGAGGGCAGCGTGGAGGGTAAAAATCGTAGAGGGAGACCAAGAGATGAATACACTAAGCAGATTCAGAAGGATGTAGGTTGCAGTATGTACTGGGAGGTGAAGCAGCTTGCACAGGATAGACTAGCATGGAGAGCTGCATCAAATCATTCTCAGGACTGAAGACCACAACAACAACAACAACAATGTTTTATGTTCTCTATGTTATATGTAGAACCGTGGTCTAGGGGTAGCGTCCTTCATCATCTTTTTTTTATCTCATTTTGTTCTCTTTCGTTCGTTGTATCTGTTTGGGGCGGACTTTGTAAGACACCCGTTTTGGTTCGTTGGTGATCGATGAACTCAGTTTTTTTTTTTTTTTTTTTTTTTTTTTTTACAGAGGGCAGCTAACCCTCTGACCGAGCACGATGAGTTACCGTGCCGGCATTGCCTAAATTTTGATAAATTATCAGCATTGGCGGCCCAAGACTTCCGGCATAAGAAGTCAGCCTCATTCTGCCAACGGCCTTGTCAAAGAGGAGCGGATAGAGGTTCAGGGCACTCTCTTGTCCTAGGGGTGGGAAATTGCCCCTAAAGGCGGAAGAATCAGCAATGATCAACGACATGAGGATGCAGAAGGCAATGGAAACCACTGCATTAAAGACACGTAACGTGTATCCACAGGACATGTGGTCTGTAGTTGAAGAAGTGTCATGATGATCTCTCCATTGGCAAAAGATTCCAGAATAGTCCCCCATTCGGATCTCCGGGAGGGGACTGCCAAGGGGGAGGTTACCATGAGAAAAAGATTGAATAATCAACGAAAGGATAATGTTCTTCGAGTCGGGGCGTGGAATGTCAGAAGCTTGAACGTGGTAGGGAAACTAGAAAACCTGAAAAGGGAAATGCAAAGACTCAATCTAGATATAGTAGTGGTCAGTGATGTGAAGTGGAAGGAAGACAAGGATTTCTGGTCCGATGAGAAACGGGTAATATCAACAGCAGCAGAAAATGGTATAACAGGTGTAGGATTCGTTATGAATAGGAAGGTAGGGCAGAGGGTGTGTTACTGTGAACAGTTCAGTGACCGGGTTGTTCTAATCAGAATCGACAGCAGACCAACACCGACAACAATAGTTCAGGTATACATGCCGACGACGCAAGCTGAAGATGAACAGATAGAGAAAGTGTATGAGGATATTGAAAGGGTAATGCAGTATGTAAAGGGGGACGAAAATCTAATAGTCATGGGCGACTGGAATGCAGTTGTAGGGGAAGGAGTAGAAGGAAAGGTTACAGGAGAATATGGGCTTGGGACAAGTAATGAAAGAGGAGAAAGACTAATTGAGTTCTGTAACAAGTTTCAGCTATTAATAGCGAATACCCTGTTCAAGAATCACAAGAAGAGGAGGTATGCTTGGAAAAGGCCGGGAGATACGGGAAGATTTCAATTAGATTACATCTTGGTCAGACAGAGATTCCGAAATCAGATACTGGATTATAAGCCGTACCCAGGAGCAGATATAGACTCTGATCACAATATAGTAGTGATGAAGAGTAGGCATAAGTTCAAGACATTAGTCAGGAAGAATCAATACGCAATGAAGTGGGATACGGAGGTTCTAAGGAATGACGAGATACGTTTGAAGTTCTCTAACACTATAGATACAGCAATAAGGAATAGCGCAGTAGGCAGCACAGTTGAAGAGGAATGGACATCTCTAAAAAGGGCCATCACAGAAGCTGGGAAGGAAAACATAGGTACAAAGAAGGTAGCTGCAAAGAAACCATGGGCAACAGAAGAAATACTTCAGTTGATTGATGAAAGGAGGAAGTACAAACATGTTCCGGGAAAATCAGGAATACAGAAATACAAGTCGCTGAGGAATGAAATAAATAGGAAGTGCAGGGAAGCTAAGACGAAATGGCTGCAGGAAAAATGTGAAGACATCGAAAAAGATATGATTGTCAGAAGGACAGACTGAGCATACAGGAAAGTCAAAACAACCTTTGGTGACATTAAAAGCAACGGTGGTAACATTAAGAGTGCAAAGGGAATTCCACTGTTAAATGCAGAGGAGAGAGCAGATAGGTGGAAAGAATACATTGAAAGCCTCTATAAGGGTGAAGATTTGTCTGATGTGATAGAAGAAGAAACAGAAGTCGGTTTAGAAGAGATAGGGGATCCAGTATTAGAATCGGAATTTAAAAGAGCTTTGGAGGACTTACGGTCAAATAAGGCAGAAGGGATAGATAACATTCCATCAGAATTTCTAAAATCATTAGGGGAAGTGGCAACAAAACGACTATTCACGTTGGTGTGTAGAATATATGAGTCTGGCGACATACCATCTGACTTTCGGAAAAGCATCATCCACACAATTCCGAAGACGGCAAGAACTGACAAGTGCGAGAATTATCGCACAATCAGCTTAACAGCTCATGCATCGAAGCTGTTTACAAGAATAATATACAGAAGAATGGAAAAGAAAATTGAGAATGGGCTAGGTGACGATCAGTTTGGCTTTAGGAAAAGTAAAGGCACGAGAGAGGCAATTCTGACGTTACGGCTAATAATGGAAGCAAGGCTAAAGAAAAATCAAGACACGTTCGTAGGATTTGTCGACCTGGAAAAAGCGTTCGACAATAAAAAATGGTGCAATCTGTTCGAGATTCTGAAAAAAGTAGGGGTAAGCTATAGGGAGAGACGGATCATATACAATATGTATAACAACCAAGAGGGAATAATAAGAGTGGACGATCAAGAACGAAGTGCTCGTATTAAGAAGGGAGTAAGACAAGGCTGTAGCCTTTCGCCGCTACTCTTCAATCTGTACATCGAGGAAGCAATGATGGAAATAAAAGAAAGGTTCAGGAGTGGAATTAAAATACAAGGTGAAAGGATATCAATGATACGATTCGCTGATGACAATGCTATCCTGAGTGAAAGTGAAGAAGAATTAAATGATCTGCTGAACGGAATGAACAGTCTAATGAGTACACAGTATGGTTTGAGAGTAAATCGGAGAAAGACGAAGGTAATGAGAAGTAGTAGAAATGAGAACAGCGAGAAACTTAACATCAGGATTGATGGTCACGAAGTCAACGAAGTTAAAGAATTCTGCTACCTAGGCATTAAAATAACCAATGACGGACGGAGCAAGAAGGACATCAAAAGCAGACTCGCTATGGCAAAAAAGGCATTTCTGGCCAAGAGAAGTCTACTAATATCAAATACCGGCCTTAATTTGAGGAAGAAATTTCTGAGGATGTACGTCTGGAGTACAGCATTGTATGGTAGTGAAACATGGACTGTGGGAAAACCGGAACAGAAGGGAATCGAAGCATTTGAGATGTGGTGCTATAGACGAATGTTGAAAATTAGGTGGACTGATAATCGGAGAGGAAAGGAATATGTGGAAAACACTGATAAGGAGAAGGGACAGGATGATAGGACATCTGCTAAGACATGAGGGAATGACTTCCATGGTACTAGAGGGAGCTGTAGAGGGCAAAAACTGTAGAGGAAGACAGAGATTGGAATACGTCAAGCAAATAATTGAGGACGTAGGTTGCAAGTGCTACTCTGAGATTAAGAGGTTAGCACAGGAAAGGAATTCGTGGCGGGCCGCATCAAACCAGTCAGTAGAAAGATGACCAAAAAAAAAAAGTTATACTCTCTGCCTTGTCCCACACCCATAACAATCGTATCATTTTAGGGTCTATGGAACGAAAACTGAATCTAATCTAATCTCAACAATAAAATTAGCAGCCGAGACTTTAGCCACTATTAGAATTCCATGTGTCGACGGCAGTCACTTATTACGAGAAAGCTGCTCTATTCCATTGTGTTTATGCACAACCAAGAGTTATTGCTACGTCAAACTTCAAGTTCTTTTAAATTCTTTTTACACAGCTCTACACTAACAGCCAGTGAAATTTGTAGCCGCCATCTTGAAAGCCGTATTTGGACTAAAGATTTTCGTTTTGTTAAAACATGATCAAGTAATCTATCACTGATCTGACATGCTTCTCAAAACACACTGCCTGACAAAAGACTTGAGGCACCCAGAAGGAGAGGAGGAAGAGAACTGAAACTTCACAGGTAGAGAGGGTATGTAATGTTACTTCGGTGATTACAAAGTTGAGTCAAATTTAGATAGAACTTGGCAGCGTGGGCCCACTTGTCAGTATGATAACCCCTATGACCTGGATGCATGCACCGAAATGTGACATGAAGCGTTTGTATGATCTTTGATATTCATAATACTGCCCGTGGGACGGAGTTGATTTTCGAGCTGGTACCACACATGTTCTTTCGGGGAGAGATCGGGGCATCTTTCTGGCCACGGCAGTATCTCAACATCAAGTAAACAGTTCACTGAAAAACGTGCCACATGTGGACGAGCATTGACCTGTTAAAAAACTGCACGACCATACAGTCGCATGACAGGTAACACATTGGTATGTCTGTTACGTATCACTGTCCTGTCAGATTTCTCTGGCTCAAACATTATCAGTCGTGACCTGAAGTCATACGCAATGGCTCCCCACGTCACGATGCCAGAGCAAAATCGCTGTGCTTCTCCAAAACATTGGGGGACTGGGATCTCTCCCCACATCGCCGTCATTGATGCCAAAGGTGGTCATCCGGGATAATGCAGAACCAAGATTCATTGCTAAAGACAATGTGACTGTATTAATCAGTAGTGCATGCTTTCTGGGCACGATACGACTCCCAACGCAGTCGTCTGTGTTGTGTTGTGGTGTATACATTGAGCGGTAATTCCCTAGTCCGGCTGTGCTAGTCTCCAACCAATGATGTGGGATGACACAGAATGTTGTGGGGCGTTCATTTCTTGTTACCAGATGGCAGGCGCAGATATGAAGGGCTTACGATGTGCTTGGTGCGTAATACGGCGATCCTCCCTTCAGGTGGTCAGACATGGTGGACAGGAACCTTGATGACGCGTAAGCCTGCCTTCACGTTCCCACGTCGTCCACCATCGGGCTGTTGTCACATCCAAATGCCCCACAAATCTGAATATTGCACTATTGAATCAGCCGACGAAATGGAGACTCATAGTGAGCCCCATCCAAACTGTCAGGTGCTGATAACGTTGTCTCATACGAGTTCGTAGAACCTCCACGTCCTTCACAGTCATCACTCGAATTTTGGCTCTATTCACGCTCCTTATATGCTCTACCAGTCCTGGTATCAATATTAGACACGAACAACACTAATGCGCTCTTGTGATCGTTTTAGCTCTCACAGAGAATACCAGTTCTAATCATTTACATGCCTGCCGATAATGTACACATCTACGTAGGTACTTGACATCCGACCACATGCTTTGGGTACTCCACATTTTTTATCAGGCGGTGTAGTGAGTTCGTTCTTTTCACAAAACATTTCCATTTAGGGATAGAAAGGTTTTTAATAACTATTATTTTAGTTTAGTGAGAGATCAGACAGTTACCCGTAGGAATTTACGCCTTTGTGAGCTCAAGTTAAAAATCTGTTGTACTGTGTTTTATCGAAGTCGCATAAATTTGCTGAATAACTTGTGATAATGCATTAAGGATGTTAATAACGGAAAAAATATCAGCGAGTTATCTTCCAGATTTAACTTTGAAGTTATTATTCTGTCACTGATCCAACAGTATCCTAAGACCCTTGGATTTAATCTCTTATGTAATATTATATCTACTTCAGACGCAGCTCTTTTATTCTTTTCCACCCCAGAGAAGAGGAAGACATAGTCTCCGATCTCTTGTGAAGCTTTTTCTTTCTCCTTTGTGTCTGAGGCCTCCAATATAGCTACATTCCTTTGCTCCGTTTCATTTACTATATCTGGTAGTTTAGGATTGATGCTCCGATTTTCCAAGTCGCAATTGTCTTTGTTTGTTGTAAGCTTATCTGTTGTCGATCACCAATGTTGACATCGGATGCAATAAAATTATAGAAAAGGTAAATACGTTTAGCTATCTCGGGACAGAGATATCAGTACACCAAACCTAAATCACATGTGGTTCAAAATAAACGGAAACACATTGCTATAAATGATTGTATAAGTTATATAATTAGGTATCTTGGTACAAATATAGGGAAAAGAGATAACACTAAGACTATAGAACGTGACTGCTAAGCCTACTCTTATGTGTGGTAGTGAAAACTAGATCCTAAGAAAAGAAATTAACAGAGCATTGAAACAGCCGAGATGAAGTTTCTTAGGTCATTTCTTGGACTAACGCTAAGAGACAGAGTGCGGATTGAAGATATTGGAAAATTAGACGTAAAATCAATAATAACGGAAGAAATTAAGCACTGCAAAAAAATAGTATGACCACATCATAAGAATGCCACCTTAGCGCCTGCCATGGCAAGCATTACATTTCAACCAAACTGGAAAACGGTGTTCAGGACAACCAATGAAGAGCTGGAGACAGTTTGTTAATTTCCTTTGTTCCTTGGCTGTTCTATCAATCTTAGTCATGCAAACGAGAATGGCTATATTAGAATAATGTCACTGCAGTATACTCGTGAACGACTGAGTTACAGATAGCTGCCGCGTTAGAGAGAATGGAATAGTTTGTCTTGACATGCGACATGGATAATGGCAGACATTGTAATGACCGTCGGGGCAATTCGCGCTCTATCAGTGCATTTGATCGCAGCTAGGTCTTGGATGGCCTAAGTGTGGGTCACTACATCTCAGAGATTGTGCTCCTCATCTATCACCGTATAAAGAGTATTCCATGAATTCGGAGACAAAGCCGCAAAACGCCAGAGGCAACTGCCGTGGGCAACAAAGTGCTGATCCCAGGACTGACCGCATTGTAACAGAGGATAGATGGCGCACACTACAGCTAGATATTCGTCAGTTCAGTACAACAGCAGCTGATGAACAGACGTACCATGCGAAATCTCCTCGCTGTGGACAACGGAAGTTTTCCTTTCTTTTCTCGTCCGCGTCTCGAAATAATCAACTTTTAGTAGTTATTCAGCCAAATACAAAGCTAGTTTACTGGCACGTTTATTTTCATCCCATAGTTCTTCAAGGAGCTATATGTACCGAGAAGCGGGCCACTCCAAAATATCCTTCATGTCGTGGACCTGACCATGTTCATAGCCTTTGTCTTCCTCATCTAAGAGACCCGATCTTTCAAGATAGGCACCACACCTACTCGTAGCCGACTGAGCATTTTCAAAGACTCCCATGGAAGAGAGTACGCTTAGTTGTGTCTCTGCTACATACTTGACTTCCTTTCGGGAAAACTCTGACAGAGTTTCACATGTCATTCATGAGCTTCCCTCCGCGTTGTGTTGGCAGAAATGCCTGCTGATCTACACAGAATGTGCCCCTTACGCAACTAGCTATTACGTCTCAAGTTTCTTTATAGGTGACGTCAACTTCTTTCGCGTGCGCAGATCTATTGCAGACTCGAAAGGCATATTTATTTGTCTGCGAAGAAACACAAGCCACTGGGTGTTAGTTTGAGAGTAGGAGGATCTGCATCCCATTTTGCTATACAGTAATCTGCCCCTTACGCAACTAGCTATTACGTCTCAAGTTTCTTTATAGGTGACGTCAACTTCTTTCGCGTGCGCAGATCTATTGCAGACTCGAAAGGCATATTTATTTGTCTGCGAAGAAACACAAGCCACTGGGTGTTAGTTTGAGAGTAGGAGGATCTGCATCCCATTTTGCTATACAGTAATCTTCTCAGAACACTACTTTTTTCTGCAACTTTCTTAGCTGTATGCTCACACAGGTTCTTCTAAGTGAGAGACCTGTCTAAGATAACGGCCGCATACCTGTATATATACACTTTAGTACCTAGGCGTAGCATGACGCAGTAAGTTTTTGTCATAGCCATCTGGTGTGCAAATGGAAAGTACGTGCTCCAGTCTTTGGGGATTTGGTCTCGTCGTATTCATTATCCTTGTAATGTGCTGACAGTCAGGGCTTTTATGAGCTTACCTTCAACCCTTTCTTTTTTAACAAAAAAGGTTCGATCTTTTACCACGAGAACAAGATCATCTGCTTATAAAAAATGTTTCTCATCCTGTGAAAACAGCTGATCTATTGTATTCAGATTACACAGTGTTGATGTTAAATCACTACTTAGTAGCAAACCGTTTTTCTGGTTTCTCCATTTGCTTCCTTTTCACTTTCATCGAACCAAGCGTAAAGTTATAGATATTACGAGACCACCAGTGTTTCTCTGGACACGAACAGTGATTAGCATGGTCATAAGAACAGTCCCATTGGACGCTAAGGGAACTGAAAAATTTCGCCTGGGCTTATCTCTTGCAGTACATTTTGGTACACACTGATGAGAGGATTTATTTAGGGTGAAATTCATGTAAGATACTGCGTCCCGCTTGCTAACAGGGCAGTCGTGAGGCCGGCGGTATAGTTATTCTCGTATGGAGGATGTGTATGGAATGAGTTGGGCTCACTAATCCATCTGCCATCCTCTCTCAACAGCGAATGATGAAGAAGCCTATAGTCCCATCACGATCACCCGTTTGTTTTAATGCAGCACCCCAGAGGCCACCTATAATTTCAAAACACAAGGCACGACTCCATCGTTCGAAAACCTTGTAATAATGATTTGAGCAATACTCCGTAGACACGAGGTAGCGAGTCCGGCATCCCAGGTCTCCTAATCTCAATCATATTTAACACATCTGGGAACACCATTAATGTTTGCTTCTTGGAAACGGTCCTACCTATCTTTGTGAATTGTGGATGATGTTTCCCTAAATGGCTCCTCAACACTTTCGGTGCCTTGTGGAACCAAAATCTGTACGTGTCGTTGCTTCATCAGGGCGAAAAGGGCTGCTTCACACTAGTAGATGGCGATCTTTAATTTAGTTGTTCGTGAGTGTATTGTGGGCTTATCGAAAGGCACCATGGAGCAAAAGTGAATATAATATAATCTCTCAACACTGCGAAACAATTAAGCGCTCCTCGGTCGTTGCAGCCTTGTTGGCTCGATAATCCAAGGAACAAACAAGCAAACACCCCTGCACTTTGCGAGACCTCGTAAAATGAACCGCAACTTCTGAAAATAAAAAAGTGCTTAGGCAACGAGTACGGTGATAGAGTTGTGCGGTTCACCGCTACACCGCCTGCAGTATTGCATTTCCTTCCCAATGGCATTCCTGCGCTTGCCACACGAACACGTCTAGCTGCTGCATTTTGATCTGCAGCGACTCACTTGAGAATTATGCTGTCTCCAGTTTTCGTTGCATATGTCTGGCTGTTTCCAGTTTGATGCTTTTTCCATTAGATCTTGTTAACTGGATTTGTCTGCAGTTTCTATACAGCAAACGTACCAAGAAGATACATGATTACGAGTACTACAGGAGTGAACTACACACAGTTCCATATTCAGTCTAGAAAGAAAATCGTCCAAAAAACTAGAAGCAACGCGTAGAAATGTTTTGAGTAGTGAAAGGAACAAAGACGGACCTTCTTGGATTCAAATGGGTCCCACTTTGAGACGCGTCTGCACAGACAAAATATATTTGGTAATTACAGAAACTGACAGGATCAGTTTCATTTCTTTTGTGTCACATCAAGAACAGATTTTCGGTAGAGCACAAGAACACTGGTCGCCCATTGCCACTTAGTGGTCCGATTTTGGTGAAACTTCTCACAATTCAAGATCGGAAAGCAGATGCAACCTGAGCTCCTCTATCCACTACTTCCTGGATCTCATGACTGAAGAGATAAGGTAGGGTTACATACGATCGGTGCTCGAGGAAGCCATGTTATTCCTACATAGAAGTTTTTCAGTCTCCATAAAAGAGCTCAAATACGAGTGCAATACATCGAGTGCGGCATATGTCAATTACTTACTGTGCATTTCTGTCCATGGTCAAATTTTAGCTAAGTAATTAAGTAATATCCCCTACATTGAAAAAAGCGAAACCTCTGCGCAGTGAAATTTTTTGACAAAGTATTGGCACAAATGTTTTTTTTATTTTTATAAACAAGTGACAATGTGAGCATAGACGTCATTTGCGCAGTCACTGTAAACGTGTAAGGGTTGCCTTATGAACAGAAGATTGTCTACTGAAGAGCGCGTATTAGCTTTACAGATGTGTGGAATTTTGATCTAAATTATGAAGGTGTAAGACGATCCTTCGCTAAAAAGTTCCTGCATATACAACCACCACGCAGGCAAGCTATCTACAAATGAAGTCGAAGGTTCGAGGTGACAGGTTCTGTAGCTGACTTACCACTCAGTGGCCGCTCAAAATTAATACTACTGAAGAAAATCTGCAGCTCGTTGAGCAGGCATTAGTTCAGTCACCGAAGAAATCTGCAAGACTGTGACAAATTTCAGCTAAGTAAATGTACTTTCCGACAGAACTTTAAAGAAAAAGTTAAAAACATTACATCTGAAGCCTTATAAGCGTACGTTACTACACGCTCTACACGATAATGATCTTGATTGAAAAAGTGAATTCTGTGAGTAGTTTGTGATCCGCTGTGAAAATAATGTAAACTTTTACAAAACAAACATGTGATCTGATGAAGCAATTTTTAAGTTAAACAGAAGAGTTAACAAACACAAATGCTTGTAATGGTCTTCTGAAAATAAGCGATTTGTTACTGAGAAGGAATTAAATGTTCCTGGAGCTAAGTTTTGGGCTGGCATATGCACCAAAGGAGTGACAGGCGCTTATTTTTTCGATGGGACTGTACCTGTGGAAAGGTATCTTGAAAAGTTAAGAGTAGTTACTACTGAATTGGACAGTACGTCTGTAGGTATACGAAACAACTTTATTTTCTAACGAGACGGAGCTCCAACGCACTACTGATTACACTTCCGTGCAATTTTGGTGACAACGCGTGCACGTCCGAAGGAGCATTGCATCGAACTATAAAGACACTGTCAAATACAGACGCTGCACGAATTTACAGCAATTTCACTAGGACAAATTACTTTGCATAAATCACTGTACTGTACTTTCGGGTAACTGACTTTTGCCGCATCCTGCACAATGTGTAACAAAAACTTCTGAAACAAATTGCATGACGATGAAACAAACTTCAGACGCAAGACGCACAATTCCGTTATATCACTATTTATTGTCTGTGTTGCACAGCGTTGAGCTCTTTCTTTAAAACATTTACCCAGATTTCGACAGTCATTATCGCGACAGACTGTACAAGTAACATGGATTGTTTCACATAATATAGCATTTCTAGAGGCTGGCTTCCAGCCTCGAGATAATTCTATCAGATCCATATTAAGCGTGAACTGAAGTTTCGTACATTAGGCTTTTTAAATGAACTCAGAAGGTGAAGTCCACATCTAGCGACCGAGAATCTCGAGGATCACAACGACCAATATTATCCTGCGCTTTTATAATCTGTGCAACAAGATTTAACATCCAAAGAAATGTGTGACAGTGTCCACTTAGTTGAAACCAAATGATTTATTATCAGTATAGCTTCAAGGATTGTAGAAGATGCCGAAGAAACTTTTGTAGAGTCTACTTCTAGTTTTAAGAAACTATAACGGAGATAAGCAATTGGCGAGGGATGCCGAGAATCAAAAAACTTCGTGGGTCGAGCTCATAGTTGACATACAATGTGCCACCCTCCCCCCCCCCCCTTCCCATACACACACACACACACACACACACACACACACACACACACACACACAGAAACGCGCACGCGGGATCAAGTCCCCATCCTGCCAATGATAATTCCATGGTTCCCTTAAAAAGGTAAGGGCAATGTCGCAATGTGTCCTTTGCAAGTAGACCGCTGATTTCCTTTCCCATCCCTTGCCAATCAGAGTATGTGCTCCCTCTGTAATGGTCCTGTAGTCGACAGAGTGTGAAACCGCAATCTTCCTTTTCTCACATGCATTCGGGGCAACTTTTTTACTGTCGTTTTTAAGTGTACAATGGCGGAAAAACTGCCAGTTTAAACCACACACTCGCAAACTAGTTCGCTTCGTTGTAATTAGAGCCACTTTTGAAGTATTTACTTCACGATTACTTCAAGTGGATGTTGTATTAAAATGATATTAGTGAAGCACATCATCTTGATCACACAAAAATTATTATTGGTTACATGTTTCTATCCAGGTAAGGATTATATTTCTGCACTGACCGTCTTTCCAGTCAGAAGTGATCCTTACCTGGATAAAAACTGGTAACAGTTACTTTTTTGCGATCTAGAGGGTATACTCGTTTAGAAAAAAGTCAGAGTCACAGTGATCCCACACAATATGTTGCTATTCAAGATTCTTATACGAGGGCGTGCTGATACTTAATGTCTCCGAACCTTTTATGTGAAAACTCTTAAATAATTTTAAATAAAGGAACGGTATTAACAATTGAAATCTTTACTCTTCATATGTATTTCTCAACATAGTCGCCCTGGTGACGAACACATTTCTTCCAACGAGAGACCATTATGTTGACAACGTTAGTGTAGTAAGTCTGTTTATGGAGCTATAACCTCACTCTGTCTACACCGCTTAGTCACTATCAAAGTGAAGTCTTCGAAAGTGTTCTCTGAGTTTGGAAACAGACGAAAATCTGATGGGGCCAAGAGGGGGCTGTATAGAGGATGATCGATAACAGTGAAACCAAGAGTCGGTTTGCTGCAGGTGTCGCAGCGCTCGTGTGTGGTTTGTCATTGTCATGCTGAGGAAGAGGGTGCTCCATGTGTGCACGAACTTTTCGAATTGGAAACTCGATTAGAGCACGCCGTTTCCCACGCACCGACAGTTACGTTACACACGCCATGTTCCACGCTAAAAAGAGAGCCCTCTAGCAGCAGAGGTTTGAAAATACGTAGGCATGAAGAATATAGACTTATAATGTTAATAACGTTTGTTTTGTTTTAAAAGTTTTGACAGTTTTCACATGAAAAAAATCCGGAGGCATTATTGTTCAGCATGCCCCCGTAGAAAGTACACTCCTGGAAATGGAAAAAAGAACACATTGACACCGGTGTGTCAGACCCACCATACTTGCTCCGGACACTGCGAGAGGGCTGTACAAGCAATGATCACACGCACGGCACAGTGGACACACCAGGAACCGCGGTGTTGGCCGTCGAATGGCGCTAGCTGCGCAGCATTTGTGCACCGCCGCCGTCGGTGTCAGCCAGTTTGCCGTGGCATACGGAGCTCCATCGCAGTCTTTAACACTGGTAGCATGCCGCGACAGCGTGGACGTGAACCGTATGTGCAGTTGACGGACTTTGAGCGAGGGCGTATAGTGGGCATGCGGGAGGCCGGGTGGACGTACCGCCGAATTGCTCAACACGTGCGGCGTGAGGTCTCCACAGTACATCGATGTTGTCGCCAGTGGTCGGCGGAAGGTGCACGTGCCCGTCGACCTGGGACCGGACCGCAGCGACGCACGGATGCACGCCAAGACCGTAGGATCCTACGCAGTGCCGTAGGGGACCGCGCCGCCACTTCCCAGCAAATTAGGGACACTGTTGCTCCTGTGGTATCGGTGAGGACCATTCGCAACCGTCTCCATGAAGCTGGGCTACGGTCCCGCACACCGTTAGGCCGTCTTCCGCTCACGCCCCAACATTGTGCAGCCCTCCTCCAGTGGTGACGCGACAGGCGTGAATGGAGGGACGAATGGAGACGTGTCGTCTTCAGCGATGAGAGTCGCTTCTGCCTTGGTGCCAATGATGGTCGTATGCGTGTTTGGCGCCGCGCAGGTGAGCGCCACAATCAGGACTGCATACGACCGAGGCACACAGGGCCAACAACCGGCATCATGGTGTGGGGAGCGATCTCCTACACTGGCCGTACACCTCTGGTGATCGTCGAGGGGACACTGAATAGTGGACGGTACATCCAAACCGTCATCGAACCCATCGTTCTACCATTCCTAGACCGGCAAGGGAAATTGCTGTTCCAACAGGACAATGCACGTCCGCATGTATCCCGTGCCACCCAACGTGCTCTAGAAGGTGTAAGTCAACTACCCTGGCCAGCAAGTTCTCCGGATCTGTCCCCCATTGAGCATGTTTGGGACTGGATGAAGCGTCGTCTCACGCGGTCTGCACGTCCAGCACGAACGCTGGTCCAACTGAGGCGCCAGGTGGAAATGGCATGGCAAGCCGTTCCACAGGACTACATCCAGCATCTCTACGATCGTCTCCATGGGAGAATAGCAACCTGCATTGCTGCGAAAGGTGGATATACACTGTACTAGTGCCGACATTGTGCATGCTCTGTTGCCTGTGTCTATGTGCCTGTGGTTCTGTCAGTGTGATCATGTGATGTATCTGACCCCAGGAATGTGTCAATAACGTTTCCCCTTCCTGGGACAATGAATTCACGGTGTTCTTATTTCAATTTCCAGGAGTGTATTATGCCTACGTACTCACGATTAACAGAATTAGACATTGCTGCCATGTAGAAGAAAGCACAATATACCACATATTCTGAATGCCGTTATATTTCTATAGTCACTTTAAATAAAATAACAACTACGCTAATACAACAAAAATTGTTATTAGTGTCACTATTACTACTGCCAATAGCACCACCATCAGTATTATTACTTCTGCTTCAACGAATTTCTATCGCCACGTTATTGCCTCTGCTATTATTATGACTGTAACAGGAAAACACATTTTATCTGTGTAACAGTTTTTGAATCGGACATTGCTCGCAACCACTCAGAGTTCGTGGATTCGCTGCAGCCCCCGTGGGGTCTGCAGTGGACATTGTGAAGAAATCAGAAATGTTCGTCCAATTCAGCTTAGGCGGCAGTATTTGTCTGCACAGCTTCCTCCTGTGCTGCCTGGTTGCAACGGACACTCCACTGGCCGTGAGCCGCGTTGCCAGGTTAAATAATTATCGTTGTCGCATGTCGAGCCGCATCAGCCCGGCCACTCGGTTTACTTGGCTGCACAAACCCGTACTTGAAACAGCGCTGCTGTTGCAGTAGTGCGTGGGAAGAGTGTTGGTTCAAACGATGATGTGCTTCCCAAGTCGTTTTAGACAGTGTAATGGCAGAATCGTCGAGAATCTGCCAATCTGGCTCATGTTGCTGAACCTCCGTAAGATATAGTCAACTGTTGCCACCAAGCAGTAGCCACGTCCGCCTACAGACGTCATTCGCAGACTGTGAGCTGTGGAGTGATTTCTTCTCAGCAGGTACATCAGCTTGTTTCTTTCCTTCTGATTTGGTTCATATGCACTGTGGACCCTCAGAAAGTGGGTCAGCCCTCTTGACAGGATTTGGCGTCATAATCCCGGCCTTTGTCCGATGTTTGGGAAGAAGTTTTACGTCCGTCTTCCGTTTTCGGCAACGCCCCAACGTTCTTATCAAAGAAAAAGTTCGCGGTTTCTTACTATTTGCGGACTGTGGCCTACACTCCAATGATGTACTGAAATTGGTAGCAGTCGCTATTCTTCAACCAGAACATATCACAAATCACTTTACGTGACTCCACAATACGATGTCAAGAGCTCATCACAGTATGAGGAATAATACTCTCTTACTCTGTTTATTGCTTTTGCTAACATTACCGCTAGCAGACCGTGCTCTCAGACATGTGTATAACCCAATGGCAGTCAAAATTATGTCGGTATACAATTTTTAGAGTTTGCATAGGCAACTCCAAATTGCGTCTGGCTGAGCTTATAATTTTTGGTATCACTTCTCTGCTTTCTTACCCAAGTATTCTCCATGAGCGCTGCACTTGAATTTCTCGTGCAGAATGACACCTGAATACACTGCCAAAAAAAGTGAAGCATCCACAACACATAGAAAGATGTCAATGTAACTTAGTAAACGTATACGCCATCGCTGGGTACGCAAATAATTAAATATGCAGTTCTCTGTGACAGGTAGAATGGCTGCAAGAGTGCATTAGTGACGTTCGTGTTTATCGTTGTTACCTGCGCTGGTAGTGTATATAAGGGGCGTGAACAGTGTCAGATGTTGCGTGATCACTGTGAAGGACACACAGATGCTGCGTACGTCTTTGACAGCATTAGCAACATCTGACAGAGTTTGAAGGAGGCCGATTTCCGCGTCTCCATTTGGCCCGCTGGTCGAATCATGCAACATCTGGATTTGTGGGGCATTAGGATGTGACAGTGGCCCGATGTCGACCTGAATGAGAACTTGAGAGCTGGCAAACTCTTCGTCAAGATCCCAGTTGACCGTACCTGGCTAGTACAAAGGCGTATCGCTGGATTCTGCACCACGCGTACCATACATAATCCCTTCACATCTGCGGCTGCTGTCGGAGAACAGGTAATGAACTCCCTGCAACACACTATGGTAATGGACTCCCAGCAGCAGGTGGGCTAGGGGATTAATGCCCCGTGCGTAGGCTGCAGTTCTCACCGTAACACTAACGGCTGCATTTTCAATGATGCTGTGACGGGAAGCGTGGACTGCTAATGGATGGCGTCGCATTGTGTTCAGCTATGAATTACGGTTCTGTACAGCCCCGGATGACAGTCGTTGGCTAGTACTGCGGTGATTCAGGGACAGGTCCCATTCTTCCAATGCTTTGGAGAGGCACGATAGTTTTAATCCTGTTGTCGTGGTGTCGGGAGCCATCGGGTATGACTTCACGTAACGGCTGGTGGGTGATGAGGGAACTCTGACGGCATAACGGTACACCATGAGCGTCCTACGGCCTCGTGTGTTTCCTTTCACTCCACCGTATTGTGGTGCAATTTTTTCAACAGGAGAATGCTCGTCCACACGTGGCACCTGTCTCTATGAACTGTCTGCGTGATGCTGAGGTACTCTCGTGAGCAGCAAGATCCTCATATCTGTCTCCGATAAAACATGTGTGGGACACTCGGACGTCAGCTCCATCCCAGTGTTAGTATCCAGAATATCGAGAACGAGTTACAACAGTTGTGGGACACTTGCCTCTGAAGAGGATACAACGGCTTTATGACGTCCTTCCCAACCGAATAAGTGCATGTATTCAGCTCAGATGGGATACAGCGTCTTACTGATAAGTAGAGCCGCACTGACAAGTTCTATATAAATTTGACTTGATCTTGTAATCACTGAAATAACGCCATGGTTCCTCTCGACCCGTGAAGTTTCATTTCGTTCCTCCTCCTGTTGCTGGTGCTTCATTGTTTTGGTCAGGTAATGTAGCTGGATACAATTTTCTTTTTTATAAGTACGTTGTTAAGTCGTATTTGTGACTCTTTTAAGGGGTGCCCCTTTATATATATTAAAGGGCCAGCCCTTAAAATAGTCACAAATACAATATATATATATATATATATATATATATATATAATTTTTTTTCTTTTTTGAGGTGCTACTGATAACTTTACTCCTTGGCTCCAGTCGCGCACCTCTTGAGAAACTACATTACAACGAGTTTCCAGACTGCATCTCGAGGTATCCTTCACAAGGAATCATCGGTATATGCCACCTTACCCATGAGTGACTGATTTTCTTGCACCTTCCCTCGGACTGGGTCCAGCATCACACTCAAGAACACGGGGCCACAGGTTGAATGTTTCTTTGCATGACGACGCTAATGTTTCATTTGCACGGTTCACATCTTGGTACTTCTTGCATTATTTTACTAGTCAGGATTTTTTCTGATTTGTTATGGAGGGAACATATGCGTAAACTACTTTGAAGCTGAACTTCCTCTATTTCAGATAAGGCGTGCTTTTACCATTTTTCTGCTGCTATGAAAAAGCAAACGACCAGTAAAATAAAGAACTGACTGCATTCATTAATCTAAGAGAGAAACAGTGTGTACTTCAGATTAAGGACTATTTATAGGTCATTTTCTTCTACTCCAACGAATAAATTGATAACAGCAATTCACAAAACCAGTGCACTACATTATAATTGATATTTGTAATTTTATAATATTTATTACATAAGAAAATGCACTTCACCTACGCATCTAAACTTATATCACAAGACCTAGGTTAGTGTGACGATCTTTCGAAGATGCTGTTATGCATTCTTGTTTGCTAGGAAACAAAGAATCTACAACTATCAAACAAATTAAGCGATAATTCCAAACATGGAGAAATCTTACAGTATACAATAACCCCCCCCCCCCCCTCCTCGTCACACACACACACACACACACACACAAACACACACACACACACACACACATACACAAACACAAACACAACACACACACACACACACACACACACACACACACACACACACACACACACACACACACAAACACACACACACAACCCATGTGCTGTTCATTTACACTATGTGTTCAAAAGTATCTCGACACCCGGCTGAAAATGACTTACAAGTTCGTGGCGTCCTCCATCGGTAATGCTGGAATTCAATATGGTGTTGGCCCACCCTTTGCCTTGACAGCTTCCACTCTCGCAGGCATACGTTCAGTCAGGTGGTGGAAAGTTTCTTGGGGAATAGCAGCCCATTCTTCACGTAGTGCTGCATTGAGGAGAGGTATCGATGTCGGTCGATGAGGCCTGGCACGAATTCGGCATTCCAAAACATCCCAAATGTGTTCTACAGGGTTCAGGTCAGGACTCTGTGCAGGCCAATCCATTACAGGGATGTTATTGTCGTGTAACCACTCCGCCACAGGCCATGCATCATGAACAGGTGCTCGATCGTGTTGAAAGATGCAATCGCCATCCCCGAATTGCTCTGCATCAGTGGGAAGCAAGAAGGTGTTTAAAACATCAATGTAGGCCTGTGCTGTGATAGTGACATGCAAAACAACAAGGGGTAGAAGCCACCCTCCATAAAAAAACAAGACCACACCGTAACACCACCGCCTCCGAATTTTACTGTTGGCACTACACACGCTGGCAGATGACGTTCATCGGGCATTCGTCATACCCACACCTTGCCATCGGATCGCCACATTGTGTGCCGTGATTCGTCTCTCCACACAACGTTTTTCCACTGTTCAGTCGTCCAATGTTTACGCTCCGTGCACCAAGCGAGGAGTCGTTTGGCATTTAGCGGCGTGATTTGTGGCTTATGAGCAGCCTCTCGACCATGAATCCAAGTTTTCTCACTTCCAGCCTAACTGTCATAGTACTCTCAGTGGATCCTGATGCAGTTTGGAATTCCTGCGTGACCGTCTAGAGAGATGTCTGCTTATTACACATTACGACCCTCTTCAACTGTCGGCGGTCTCTCTGAGTCAACGGAGGAGGTCGGCCTGTACGCTTTTGTGCTGTAAGTGTCCCTTCACGTTTCCACTTCACTGTCACATCGGAAACAGTGAATCTAGGGATGTTTAGGAGTGTGGAAATCTCAGGCACAGACATATGACACAAGTGACACCCAATCACCTGGCTATGTTCGAAGTCCGTGAGTTCCGCAGAGCGCCCCATTCTGCTCTCTCACGATATCTAATGACTACTGAGGTCGCTGCTGATATGGAGCATGTGGCAGTAGGTGGCAGCACAGTGCACTTAATATGAAAAACGTATGTTTTGGTGGTGTTCGGATACTTTTGATCACGTATACCAAAAAGGTCATCCTTATATTTTTGCCAAAAGTACTGAAAAATCCTTGACTTCCCATTGGTCAGAAAACAGCCAGTGAGTGTAGTGAAAAGCACTGTATTTTTTACTCATAATCAGAGTTAGATGTTACAGCACCAGTTTCTCGTACTATCGTTTAATTTCCTTATACTACATTTCTGAGACGAAACTATATTATTTTGCTTTGTAGTACACCTAAGAGCGCAAATAATACCTTTGAAATTGAGTACTATAAAAAATTGTCTTTGAATTGCAAACGTCCTATGTGAAATAAAAAGTATGATACTCAGGCGAATGTGTGTTTTCTTCTGTATTATTCACAATGTCTTCACCAAGATCTTACAAGTCAGTTATAATGATTATGCTATTTCGTAAATTTATAGCATTTTACTGTATTGCACTTAAACACAGTGGAACTTTGACCTATTTCTACTTCCCTGTGACTTTCATGTAACGTAATCTCCTCATTTACTGATTGTACGAATTATTTTTTAACTTCATGCAGCTTTCTACGGCTCTTCATTTTCTGTTTTTATTTTAAGCAAAAATTACTGTTTTTAATCAAAAAAACGTTCATGACAAGAAGTCATTCAACAATTTTGAGCCACGCGGTATTGTAGAATTGAATTCGTCACGCAAGTGTAGAGCATTTCACATTCCACGAACACTGAACTACCTCTGTATTTCAGTACAATATTCCGCAGACTGTGAAAGGTCACTATACGAGCCGTTTCATAATGTTTTGCTAAAATTTAAGATGCTGGTAAGGAATAAATTACATTGGCTGCACGTGTTTATTGCATCTTACATGCATTCCCGATCTGATCTGAGTTTCGGATCGTAATTCTCAATCAGTTACCCATCTTGACTTTTCCGAGTTACGCGTTAGGCCGGTGGAGCAAGCCTTTTGTCGACTATATGAAGTGCGTGTTGTGTACATATTTCGATCATCTTATTCTCAATAGATACCGTTTAGTTGTGGTAACATTGCTCCAGTGGTTCACGGGCGTTGCATGGGATAACGTTCTGAAAGCTGCACATTATTTCAATAAAACAGCTGTTCGTCATGTTCAGATGCTTACTGACGTGTTGCTGCAGCGACTCGCCAATGTATGTGCTGGCTCGCTAGAAAAGCGCAGGCGCCACGGGGTGGAGCCATAACGTGATTGTAGACGAATCATGGGGGATGTCGACATCCAAGCCCTCTGCCGGAGAAACGTGCCTCTGTCTTCACATGCGTGACACAGAAAAGCGAGGCCGCAAGTCGCAACCCATCTCGTGGGTGAGCTGAATGTTGGCGCCTAGTTGAAACGTCCTAACTTCGATGCCCCGTTTGTGTTGCGTCGTTGGATTCGTTCCTCTGCGTACGGCGATTTCTTAATACCGCTAATGGTGATTCCCATGCCTTGTTATCCCGTGCCTCTGTTAATCAGGTCATTAGTTATATGCATTTCAACTTCTTTAATGATGAGCCCCAGTACGTGCAGAAGGTTCAATGGATCTTTGTTTCTCCGTAGTTCATGCTATGACCCGTGTCAAGGCAGCGTTCAGCAATAGCAGACTTATCTGGCTGACCTAATCTTGTGTGATGTTTATGTTCATCGCACCTATCTTTAATAGTGCGACATGTCTGGGCAGTATGATTTCCCACTCTGGAAAGAGATTTTATATATTCATGGTCTCCTTAGGCCCAGATTGTCTTTAATACAAGTAGAATCCAGCATCGCTTGCACCTGCGTTCTGGAGGAAGAGGCACTTTATTTTATGTTTCTGGAATAGCCTACCGATCATAAAGGACACGCCGCCAACATAAGAGAAGATGACGAGTAGCTGTCTCGTCGGAATATTGTGCAGCCTTCACAACATTATCTGACGGAAAGCCCGCAAACCACTGATGAAGTTATTACGTAGAGAAAGTCTCAGACCGTAGCAGTATTGTTTTACAAAATATATGATGCATGTTGTTATTGTCTCCTGCGCTCCAGCAAGATGTTTAAGAATGCGACATCTCACAAAAAAGTCATTGTCTTTGTGAATACAATTAATTAATGGTGACCATAGTGACTATAAGTTGATACTTGGACTGTTACAGAATAATTACTTGGGTTGCACTGGCATCAATCACTTTCTATGTTTTGTCTTATAATTTGACATACTGCGACGCATTTAGGGAGTGTTTACAAATTTATTTTATGTTTTAATCTGATAAATAAAACCAATGTGAAATAACTAATAGTAGTGCAAGTCAAATAACCGTGGTTAGAGTTGTCTGCAAACACAACATTTAAACGTATATAGTGCGCAATAGAGTATGTAGATAAGTGACAAATCGAAAATAAATTAATTAACAGGAATAAATAAACATCTGGATTTTTGAGGTTTGTACCCATATTGTAAAAATATGATTAAAAAGAATACCTTGGAACAAAACATTGTGTCTCCTGTGGATTGGCAGACGCATTTTCTCTGGTGTTTCAGCAGATAGTTGTAATTTCGTAGCTGGAGTCATCCAAACAAATATTGCTTATCACGCCTTTCGCCCTCCCTCTACGGAAAACAATGGTATGTTTCCTATCATAAACAAAGTTATTTTTAATTCGGAAATTTACGTGCCCATTCGATACAGCAGTCTCAAACTATTCTAGTGTGACATTAGTTATATCAATTGGTATTAACTAGAGTAATAAAACACGAGCAATAACGAGTACTCAAACAGCGACTGAGCTGCGCTGCTACATGGCGGCGGGCAGTTCGCGCGGGCCACAGTGGTGCTGTCGCTGTTTGGTTACTGGTTATTATTCGTGTTTTACTGTCCCTGTTGATACAAGTCGATAAAACGAATATCACACTAGATTAATTTGGGACCGCTCTATCGTATGGGCACGTAAAATTCCGATTTAAAAATCATCGTGTTTGTAACGGGAAACAAACCGACGTCGCATGAGAGACGTGATGAGAAGTATTTATTTGGGCTGACTTCAGCTACACTTCGCAAAAACTAGACTGCAAGTAGCTGCCGAAACAGCGGAGAAAATACGCCTGACGGCTGTTAGGAGAGACTCTCTGTATATGTATACCCAACTTGTTGCATCACAGTTGTTGGATCCTCAGTGGGAATTTATTTATTTAAGTTTTAGACTTACTTTTGTTATTTCTGTGACACTCTTTCCTTTTCAGCGGAATACCTTTAAAAATACAGTTGCCACTGTTGTTCTAACGGATCTCCAAAATACAAAAGTTTCAATAATACGTATCAGTAGGCCTAAAACTCATCTCGAAGGCTGACGGAAGGTTCAATATATCAACAATGGCAACTTCATTTATTATAGAACTTCAGCTGAAATAGAAAATTGCTTCTAATACAGACCTGTGTCTGAATGGAAGGTCAGTTACATAAAAAAGTAATTAAAAAAGTAAATTACTAAACATCCGCTGAATATGACATGACCGGTGAAAAATGTTTGCGTAAGCATAAACATATTACTGTGTTTTGCTAGAAGGCTCAGATAAATAATGCCTACGAACATCTTCCCATCGGATATGAGATTCCTTGTACATATCAACTGCTCACGTAGCTGCTCGTGCAGAAATTGGGAGAACGGTAAGATTCTCCACGATATTGGTGAGACCACGACGGTGAGATGTGGAGCGCGCAGAGCAGAGACGGCCCGAGACATCCCCGAGCGCTTAAGCGACTGCCTCTGTGCCGGTTAGAGCGAATAGTCGCTGTCTTTAAAGCAGTGGCGGCGCTCATTGTCAATGAAACCCGTCGCGGACTGGGAGCGGGTCACAAAGGAACCGGCTCTCACGCAGATGCGAGTCGTAGCCACCAAACTCCTGTACATTCCTGCTCTTATTAAACACCCACTCGCTTTCGGTTTTTCAAATTGTAAATTACATTAGGGATAACTTCAGGAAAAAGAGACAACATATTGTGCCTTAGTACCTCTGGAATATTTACGCCGTTATGGGGTGTATTGGTCACTGGTAAATAAAAATTACTTGATCTCAGAGTAGAGATAAATATAAGGGGCGATCAAAAAGTATCCGTCTGAAAGCGTTCCTCCAGCGCATATGCAACGAGCGCGACTCCGAAGAGGGTATATAAGTACCGACGTGTAGGTAAGGGAGTAGTGTGCCATTCTTGTCTTTCCGACGCGCATGTGGTAAATGCGACAATGTGAACTAGGGCGACTTTATTACTAAATGCTTCCAAACAGGACGTGTGTGCTGTAACTCTTGTGTTGCCTGCCGAAGGACAAACACCGGTAAACAGCCACAGGAGGATGAGTAATCTGCATAGGGTAGCAAGTCTGTCGAAAACCACCATTGTGGAATGGTGAGCCAAAGAGTGCTGCTGTTTCATGATATGGGCGACATTTGAGTACTCGCTCTATAAGTCGTGCTCTCTCCTCATGCGACTCGATCCCTCAAAAGAGCGTCTCGAAGGGTCGACGATTCCTGTCGGATGAGAATGTGCAACAGGCAGTGACGGGCTTCTTCGCGCAGCAGGACATGGATACACGATCTTTTACCAAATGCGTATCTTTAACCTGGTGCGTCAGAAGGATGATTGTCTCAATTCTCACAGCGATTTGGCCTAACTGGCATACCGATTCTAGACTGTATGCCCTTCGAACGGAAACTTTGTGATCGCCTCTTATAGTGTCGTACAAAGGAGAAAAATTTCGTCATGCAGCTACAAAATACAATGATGAGCCAAATAATTACGACCCCTGCCCACCGCGAACCTGTGTGCCGCGTGGCAGCTTTGCCGGCACGTGACACGGTAAGGAAAACTTAAGCCGAGCAGAGACGAATGGAGAATCATTCCAGGGACGATGGGGGCCGCGAATGCAGAAATCCACTGATATGAGTGAGTTTGACAAAGAGCTGACTGTTATGGCTTGGTAGCTGTGAACCGGAAATTGCGAAACTAGTCGGCTGTTCTACATCTACATCTACATTTATACTCCGCAAGCCACCCAACGGTGTGTGGCGGAGGGCACTTTACGTGCCACTGTCATTACCTCCCTTTTCTGTTCCAGTCGCGTATGGTTCGCGGGAAGAACGACTGTCTGAAAGCCTCCGTGCGCACTCGAATCTCTCTAATTTTGCATTCGTAATCTCCTCGGTAGGTATAAATAGGGGGAAGCAACATATTCGATACCTCATCCAGAAACGCACCCTCTCGAAACCTGGCGAGCAAGCTACATCGCGATGCACAGCGCCTCTTTTGCCGAGTCTGCCACTTGAGTTCGCTAAACATCTCCGTAACGCTATCACGGCTACCAAATAACCCTGTGACGAAACCCGCCGCTCTTCTTTGGATCTTCTCTATCTCCTCTGTCAACCCGATCTGGTACGGATCTCACACTGATGAGCAATACTCAAGTATAGGTCGAACGAGTGTTTTGTAAGCCACCTAGTTTGTTGATGGACTACATTTTCGAAGGACTCTCCCAATGAATCTCAACGTGGTATCCGCCTTACCAACAATTAATTTTATGTGATCATTCCACTTCAAATCGTTCCACACGCATACTCCCAGATACTTTACAGAAGTAACTCCTACCAGTGTTTGTTCCGCTATCATATAATCATACAATAAAGGATCCTTCTTTCTATGTATTCGCAATACATTGCATTTGTCTATGTTAAGGGTCAGTTGACACTCCCTGCACCAAGTGCCTATCCGCTGCAGATCTTCCTGCAATTCGCTACAATTTTATAATGCTGCAACTTCTCTGTATACTACAGCATCATCCGCGAAAAGCCGCATGGACCTTCCGACACTATCTACTAGGTCATTTATATATATTGTGAAAACCAATGGTCCCATAACATTCCTCTGTGGCACGCCAGAGGTTACTTTAACGTCGGTAGACGTCTCTCCATTGATAACAACATGCTGTGTTCTGTTTGCTAAAAACTTCTCAATCCAGCCACACAGCTGGTCTGATATTCCGTAGGCTTTTACTTTGTTTATCAGGCGACAGTGCGGAACCTTATCGAAAGCCTTCCGGAAGTCAAGGAAAATAGCATCTACCTGGGAGCCTGTATCTAATATTTTCTGGGTCTCATGAACAAATAAAGCGAGTTGGGTCTCACACGATCGCTGTTTCCGGAATCCATGTTGATTCTTACAGAGTAGATTCTGGGTTTCCAAAAACGACATGGTCCTCGAGCAAAAAACATGTTCTAAAATTCTACAACCGATCGACGTCAGAGATATAGGTCTACAGTTTTGCGCATCTGCTAGACGACCCTTCTTGAAGACTGGGACTACCTGTCCTCAATCATTTGGAACCTTCCGTTCCTCTAGAGACTTGCGATAGACGGCTGTTAGAAGGGGGGCAAGTTCTTTCGCGTGCTCTGTGTAGAAACGAATTGGTATCCCATCTGGTCCAGTGGACTTTCCTCTGATGAGTGATTCCAGTGGCTTTTCTATTCCTTGGACACTTATTTCGATGTCAGCCATTTTTACGTTTGTGCGAGGATTTAGAGAAGGAACTGAAGTGCGGTCTTCCTCTGTGAAACAGCTTTGGAAAAAGGTGTTTAGTATTTCAGCTTTACGCGTGTCATCCTTTGTTTCAATGCCATCATCATCCCGGAGTGTCTGGATATGCTGTTTCGAGCCACTTACTGATTTAACGTAAGACCAGAACTTCCTAGGATTTTCTGTCGAGTCGGTACATAGAATTTTACTTTCGAATTCACTGAACGCTTCACGCATAACCCTCCTTACGCTAACTTTGACATCGTTTAGGTTCTGTTTGTCTCAGAGGTTTTTGCTGCGTTTAAACTTGGAGTGAAGCTCTCTTTGCTTTCGCAGAGTTTCCTAACTTTGTTGTTGAACCACGGTGGGCTTTTCCCGTCCCTCACAGTTTTACTCGGCACGTACCTGTATAAAACATATTTTACAATTACCTTGAACTTTTTCCATAAACACTCAACATTGGCAGTGTCAGAACAGAAATTTTCGTTTTGATCTGTTGGGTAGTCTGAATTCTGCCTTCTATTATTCTTTCTAAGCAGATAAACATTCCTCCCTTTCTTTATATTCCTATTAACTTCCATATTCAGGAATGCTGCAACGGCCTTATGATCACTGATTCCCTATTCTGCACATACAGAGTCGAAAATTTCGGGTCTGTATGTTATCAGTAGGTCCAAGATGTTATCTCCACGAGTCGGTTCTCTGTTTAATTGCTCGAGATAATTTTCGGATAGTGCACTCAGTATAATGTCACTCGATGCTCCGTCCCTACCACCCATCCTAAGCATCTGAGTGTCCCAGTCTATATCTGGTAAATTGAAATCTCCACCTAAGACTATAATATGCTGAGAAAATCTATGCGCAATGTATTCCAAATTTTCTCTCAGTTGTTCTGCCACTAATGCTGCTGAGTCGGGAGGTCGGTAAAAGGAGCCAATTATTAACCTAGCTCGGTTGTTGAGTGTAACCCATAATATTTCACAGGAACTATCCACTTCTACTTCACCACATGATAAACTACTACTAACAGCGACAAACACGCCACCACCGGTTGCATGCAATCTACCCTTTCTAAACACCGTCTGTGCCTTTGAAAAAATTTCGGCTAAATTTATCTCTGGCTTCAGCCAGCTTTCTGTACCTATAACAATTTCAGCTTCGGTGCTTTCTATCAGCGCTTGAAGTTCCGGTACTTTACCAATACAGCTTCGACAGTTTACAATTACAATACCGATTGCTGCTTGGTCCCCGCATGTCCTGACTTAGCCCCGCACCCTTTGAGGCTGTTGCCCTTTATGTACTTGCCCGAGGCCATCTAACCTAAAAAACCGCCCAGTCCACGCCACACAACCCCTGCTACCCGTGTAGTCGCTTGCTGCGTGTAGTGGACTCTTGACCTATCCAGCGGAACCCGAAACCCCACCACCCTATGGCGCAAGTCGAGGAATCTGCAGCCCACACGGTCGCAGAACCGTCTCAGCCTCTGATTCAGACCCTCCACTCGGCTCTGTACCAAAGGTCCGCAGTCAGTCCTGTCGACGATGTTGCAGATGGTGAGCTCTGTTTTCATGCCGCTAGCGAGACTGGCAGTCTTCACCAAATCGGATAGCCGCCGGAAGCCAGAGAGGATTTCCTCCGATCCATAGCGACACACATCACTGGTGCCGACATGAGCGATAACCTGCAGATGGGTGCACCCTGTACCCTTCATGGCATCAGGAAGGACCCTCTCCACATCTGGAATGACTCCCCCCGGTATGCACACGGAGTGCACATTGGTTTGGTTGGTTGGTTGTTTTGGGGAAGGAGACCAGAGAGCGAGGTCATCGGTCACATCAGATTAGGGAAGGATGAGGAAGGAAGTCGGCCGTGCCCTTTGAAAGGAACCATCCCGGCATTTGCCTGGAGCGATTTAGGGAAATCACGGAAAACCTAAATCACGATGGCCAGACGCGGGATTGAACCGTCGTCCTCCCGAATGCGAGTCCAGTGTCTAAGCACATTGGTTTTCCTCCCCTCTCTTGCTGCCATATCCCTAAGGGGCCCCATTACGCGCTTGACGTTGGAGCTCCCAACTACCAGTAAGCCCACCCTCTGCGACTGCCCGGATCTTGCAGACTGAGGGGCAACCTCTGGAACAGGACAAGCAGCCATCTCCGGCCGAACATCAGTATCAGCCTGAAACCGGTTCGTCAGAAAAACTGGAGATTCCTTCCGTTCAGCCCTCCGGAATGTCTTTCGCCCCCTGCCACACCTCGAGACGACCTCCCACTCTACCACAAGTGAGGAATCAGCCTCAATGTGGGCAGTATCCCGTGCAGCCTCAGTCGTAGTCCGATCGGGGGATGCGTGGGACGAGCTGGCCGTCCCCGACAAACCCCCATCCGGACCCCCACAGTGATGCCCATTGGCAACAGCCTCAAGCTGTGTGACCGAAGCCAACACTGCCTGAAGCTGGGAGCGAAGGGATGCCAACTCAGCCTGCATCCGAATACAGCAGTTGCAGTCCCTATCCATGCTAAAAACTGTTGTGCAAAGAAAGTTTGAATTAATCTACGGAGAGCACAAACAAATCGACACAAAATTTAAAATATAAGATTGCCTAGTAAATGCAGTAATGCTGCTACTTGTCACTGCTGACACACTGCTTGGCGGCGGAAGGAGACTACGCGATTTTACACTATTCAGGCACTAAAACGCGATGCTATAACTCTCAAATACTATAATACGCCCGAAATTTATGAATTAAACAATGCAAGTACCTAAAACACGCAAATAAATTAAGAATTAAATTATGTAACAAGTGAATGAGCTAGGAATATACGACTTCCTGCTGGCAGCTGCTTATCCAACGGCTGCTGTCGTCAGTAACTGTAGGAACATCCACGCCTTACACACAACGTGTAGATCGGAGAGTTTGCCGCTCTGTAAATCAGGAGAGGGAGTGATTGTGGCATATCTGATAACAGAGAACAATGCTGCTGCTGGGACAAGTGTTTCAGAGCACACTGTTCAGCGGGCATTATGGCGATCCCTACCTACTGCCATGCTGATCCTACGACATCGTCAGTTACCATTGCAGTAGGCGCTGGATCATCGAGACTGGACCTTAGATCAATGGTAGATCTGATCGGTAGAATTACGTGACGCGCCAGGTTAGCCGAGAGCACTAATGCGCTGCTTCCTGGACTCGGGTAGGCGCGCTGGCCCCGGATCGAATCCGCCTGGCGGTTTAACGACGGAGGCCGGTGTGCCGGCCAGCCGGGATGTGGTTCTTAGGCCGTTTTCCACATCCTAATAGGTGAATACCGGGCTGGTCCGCAAGTCCCGCCTCAGTTACACGGCTCGCAGACATCTGAACACCTTCGCACTATTCCGTGGATTAAACTAGCCACAGACAGTTGGGGTGCATTAATTCCGTCCCAGGGGGTACGGGGTGGCGGCAGGAAGGGCATCCGGCCACCCCTTCCATTACCTTGCCATATCTGATTAACCATGCCGACCCTACGTCATGGCGGCAAAAAGGCACAAGCAAATGAAAGAAAAGAAATCGGTAGAATTACGTCTCTTGTTGCACCAGGTCGCTGGTCGTATCTTATAGGCCGCTGTCCAGGCCAACGACTGCTCGAAACATGCGCCTCGTCACGGACGCAGTGCAGTGGTAGTAGTATTATACTATGGGGAACATCCAGCTGTGCTTCCATGGGATCTGTGGTAGTAATCGAAGGCATTATGGCAGCCGTGGAATAGGTAAAAATACTGCAGACCACCCACAGCCTTCATGCGTGATGTCTTTCCTGACAGCGATGGCATCTTCAGCAGGAAGTTCGTGTCGAGAGGCCAGAATCGTGTTGATACTAACTCACGTTGATGTACCGAGCATCGGATTCACCCGATGGCACACGTCTGGGGCGCCATCAGGAGCCAGCTGCACGCCCAAACACCACCGGTCCATAATTTAGGGGAATTGCGTGACCTGTGCTTAGACATCTGGCGCCACATACCTCTGGACACCGGTCAACGACCTACCGAATCCATGGCACGTAGAAACGCTGCTTTAATTTGTTCTACAGATGGACAAACGCGCTATTAAGCAGGTGCTCTAATCTTTTGTGTATTTTGCTGACCGGTTTCTGAGCATTACAGTTCCATTTTCAATGAAAAAAAAATCAAATGGGGCTGTCTAGGTAGCATACAAACGCCAGTTCATTGTATCCTAGCATCACAGTTACCAAACAAGAGTACAGGCATGAAAGAGTTACACGAAAACAATATAATAAGACTATAGACTGGTGACTAATTCCAAAATGTCTCTTACTATACACGGTGAATCACTTAAAACTTGGCCGGCCGAAGTGGCCTGAGCGGTTCTAGGCGCTACAGTCTGGAACTGCGCAACTGCTACAGTGGCAGGTTCGAATCCTGCCTCCGGCATGGATGTGTGTGACGTCCTTAGGTTAGTTAGGTTTAAGTAGTTCTAAGTTCTAGGGGACTGATGACCTCAGAAGTTAAGTCCCATAGTGTTCAGACCCATTTGAGCCAACCTAAAACTTCAATCGCAAATATACAGGAAATGGAAAGTGCTATTGGTGTGCTATTTTCACAGAATGGATTGGTAGTTAGGGGGTCGTACTGCTATCCAATAAACAGGTTGTGATTATATTTGGAAAGTGTATTTTTGTGCAAACGTACACTTTCTGAATGGAACAATGGCTGTTGACATTAACAGACTAATAGTATGGTAAATTAGTGCGTCAGTGGTGTCTGTTGCAAGAGTCTAGTGGGAGTCGTTTACCAGGTGTCGTATTTTGAGGAGTTCCCAGGCCGACACTTTTTTGTGCTATTAAACCTTTGCAGTTGCTAGGTACGACGTTGTTATTTTTGACTAAAGTGTGCTTGTCTGGTCCTTAAGTGCACTAATACTAGCTAGTCATTTAGTGTGTGACAGTCCAAGATGTAGGTCGTGGGAGGACGATGGGATCTATCAGCGCAGGATAAGCCGACGTACTCATGGTGTATGGAGAGTGTAGGAAGAACACAATTCGTCCGTGTACGGTGTATGCGGCAAGATATCCCAACAGAAGTCAACCATTCAGGCAATTATTTATTAACCTATTTAACCAGTTACGTGAAACTGATAATTTAATACCTAGAAAGCGCAACAGAAGGCAACAAGTGACGACAGAAGAGGGGGAAATTAATGTTCCTGCTGCTGTTTCAGTTGATCTGCCCGTCAGCTCCCTCACAATCGCACGAGGAAGTGACATGAGTCAGCCAAGTGTCTTACGCCGCCTCTCCATCCACATAGGTTCCATCTCAATTGCGTCTCTCTCCAACAAGAGCTGCATGGAAACGATTATGAGAATGCAGAGGACCGGCGCGTTCCTCGGATTTGACGCCAGTAAGTTTTTTTCAAAGGGGGAAGATGAAAGACGCTGTCTACAAGGACATACCAACTATAGGCGATGGTATGAAGCGACGAATTACTGCAGGCTGCTCGGAAATCTCCGCTGAAATGCTAGTACGTGTGCAGCAGACATTCCAGACTGGAAGCCCGTGTTGCCGCTGTCGGTGGTCATTTAAAAACAACCTGTGATGGTCAGTTGTCTCGTTACTGGTCAGAATCCCCATAACAAGCGTATGCACTTGTGTTGTTTTTGGTGTGTGCTACTACAAGTATTGTACAAGTGTCGGTGTGAGAACTCTTCAACCTACGCTCGTAAAGGACTCGCACCAGAATCCTGCAACAAACGCCACTGATATTCCAATTTACCCTAATTTTAGTCTGTTAATGTCAATAGGCATTATTTGCACAAAAATGTATGTTTGCACAAAAAATACACTTCCTAAGTATTATTACAATCTGTTGACTGGCTAACAATACGAGCACCTGACTACTAATCTATTCTGTGGAAACTGCACATCAATAGAACTTTCCATTCCGGCAGTATTTGCGGTGAAAGTTTTGGGTCATTCACCCTGTGGATCAACATGTGCCACTTTTCAAAAGAGCACGCATGGCTTTAGATGATGGTCGATGGGACAATGTTTTGACCTGGCAGTAATCCGTATACAGAACTCACATTCGGCGAGAAAGGAATTCAAATCCCTGTCTAGACAGCCTGATTATACGTTTTGCGTGTCCCTCAAATCGCTGAAGACGACTTTCATGACGGTTTTTTAGTACTGTGATCGATTTCTTTCCGCTTCCTCGTCGAGTTCAAACTTATGCCCCGCCCCTAATAACGTCAACGTCAACGCGACGTTCATCCCTAATCATTCATTCCTTCTACTACTCTTACGTGCACTGTCCTTGAATACGGAATCGGTTTTTGAGAATCAAATGGGTAGATGTGCAAGACAAACGAAATGAATGAAATGATCGCATGGCATTGTTGGCCGGGAGGCCCCAAGCGGGGAAGTTCGGCCGCCGTATCGCAAGTCCTTTTTAGTTGACGCCACTTGGGCGACTTGCGAGTCAATGATAATGAAATGATGATGAACACACAACACCCAGTCACCACGAGGCAGAGAAAAATCCCTGACCCCGCAGGGAATCGAACCCGGGACCCGGTGCGCCGGAAGCGAGAACGCTACCGCAAAACCACGAGCAAGACTGTGCAATACATATTGATGCTCTTTAAGGCGGCCTTAAGAATAATAACTAAACGCACAAGTTACAGACTGACTCGCTCTAAGGACTAATTTAAGTGCACCATATGGGCACATTCATCATATTGTAACGTACATGCACTAATACAATGGCAATCACTTCACAAAAGTTCTGTTCAGTATAATATATCAGGAGTTCGAAGGGATCTGCGTATAGAAAGATAACAGTAAACTAAAAATTCAAAATAACGTTTCCTAATTAAGAACAAAATAACACAATTCCCAAAGGATATTTGTGATATATTCAAAATATAGCTTTCCAGAAGAGTCATTAAAGCTTTTCAGAAGAGTCATTAAAGTGTTCCTCTCAAATAATAGCCATTGGGCAGTTAAAGACGAGCAGGGTGATTTAGAATATAATACGCCAAAAAATATAATAGGGTATACAAGTAAATAACAACTTCGTTTCTGATTACGATAATAGATTGCCGTACATGCATCTAGCTATAAACTATTATTTCCCACGTTTGTGAAGGATATTATAAGTCCACTTCCATTTCCCCGAAGTAACTATCATATTCATTGTAAAAGGGAGTTGTAACATTTATTTCCCTCTTCCAGTATTACATGTGAATCTGTATACAAACTACGTTGTATGTGCAGTGCTGTACTGACATCAAATTGTGTGACATGCGTACTATACAATAATTATCCACCAGAGCAGCATACTTTTTATATTTTGTTTACCACTACCGGTTTCGAGCACACTAACAGATGATTTAAATATCCTTCAAATGTTGGGGAGTATCTGGAGTCTATTTTGTATAGTGCACTGTGGAATTTGACGCAATGCAAATCAAAATATAGAAAAGCAGCTCTGGTGAATTATTAGTACAATAGTATGCATTTCATGCAACAGTCTGAGGAATAGCATACACAAGAAATATTCACTTAAATTGTGTATTATGTACATATGCTTGACATCACTCAAGTATGGGGCGTGCGATAGTAATCTGAAATACATAAGTAAAAACTTCAGCAGCCAAGATCGCTAGTTATAATTTTGTTTTTTATGACCGCGTTAGGCAAATCTCAGCTGCCATCATTGTACCTGTACAGCATATAGATCGAACGTTACACGCATAACAAGTCAGAGATAATAAGCCGCGGTATTGGTTCAAATGGTTCTGAGCACTGTGGGACTTAACATCTATGGTCATCAGTCCCCTAGAACTACTTAAACCTAACTAATCTAGGGACATCACACAACACCCAGTCATCATGAGGCAGAGAAAATCTCTGACCCCGCCGGGAATCGAACCCGGGAAACCGGGCGTAGGAAGCGAGAACGCTACCGCATGACCACGAGATGCGGACAAGGCGCGGTATTCATTTCCACAAAACTGACACACACAACATACATTATGCAAATACATCGCCTTTCATATAGTCAATATATCGTCTCAAGTCGTAACATTTCACTCCAGGAACATGTCAATAATAAAACAAGACGTATGTGAAATATCACGCATATTGCACCGACTGCACAAGCTCATATTCACACAACAGACGAAAGGAGACTGAGGATCACCAGTCACAGCAAAGATGTTACGAACTACCAGCAGGAGGCACTGTAATAGTAAACATACAGATATACGATAGTATCATGTAAAGCATAAGGAAAGCGTTGCATATATCCATTTTGTGTTACTATGTTTCACACCTTTTTATATCTGACCTGATTATGAGTGTAATTTTCGATCCACGCTCTTTACAGATCCGATGATGGCAACTTAGATTTGCCGAAAGTAGTCATCAGAACCAAAATTACTGTCAGTGATCTTGGCTGTTGAAGTTTCTTAATTCTATGTTTCATGTGTTTTAACGCTATTCTCATAGCGCTGCTAAATAACATTATGTTTTATTTGTGTAATAAGTTGTTATTTTCATTTTCACCCATTTCTCAGAATGAATCATACGTCAGTTGGCTAATATGTCGTGATAGATAATTAAATAAAAATACAACCATTGGTTTGGAACAAAGGTTGACTTTGGCCTGAAAAGCGAAAATAATATACGTTTTCTCGTACAACGCCAACATTGCAAGCTGGACGACTTCAGGTAGCAGAGACGAATCCAACACTGGCTGTACAGTGCACGGTATCCGATACTGGAATTACTTTCATGAGTTGTCATTCTGTCAAAGTAACTATAGGCAGATACTCCGCCATCCTTTACTTACTGTCATATAGCCGATATGGTGCGACTTGTAGTTGTTTCCTGATCAATGAAATCGTTTGACTTTAATTAATTTTTTATGGCGAAATTTATACAGATTGTAGAAGGTATTAAACTGTGAATTTTTCGACAAGGAACCATTGATGGGAAATGAAAATTTCAGGTGTTACAAGGTATTGGAATTAACAGGGTAATCCGTGTGAGGCACGCAAAAATGCTTATCTTTCATAATGCTTATGTTTCATTGTAATTAAAAGTCTGATGCCTGGTTCTATGATGATGACACCTTGAAAAATAACATAGCAGCGTCTGTGAGGCGTTCGCAGTGGCTTTTCTCACTGTCTACAGTTCGTGAATGTTTGTCATGATAAGAAACTGCACACAGGTATTTAATGTGTGGTACAGCTGGGCGTAGAACGTACACGTTCTGTTGTATTATGTGGAAGTAGAGTCATCAATCAGTACCCGTCAACTGCTGTATGAAATGCATTCTTGGAAGAACACAGTTTGGTAAGTACTCATGGGGCAGCATTCAGACTCCTATCATAAACCACAATGGCGTAAACGATTTTAAACCTTTATTTTAGTTGTGTGAACAGACTGTGTTGTAATGCAAGCAGTGAGACTACCGAGCGCCACAGTTACTGCGAGGTAATCCTGTTTCTCTAGGATGTACTTTTTATGACAATAAAAAATTAAGCATTCATACCCGGCGATTAATCCTCTATCCAAAAGTACTGAATTTAATACAGCTTTGACCCTACATGATTGGGGCAACCTGGACACTTTCATTGCTGTTTAATGAGCCAAGTAAAAGTAATGATTACATTTAAAGAAGCTGGAAATTAAACTAGGAGAACGCACATATTAGCTTCTGTGAACAGGGGCATCTATGGTAATTACTTTTGATCAGGACTCGCTATCAGACTGGATATAGAGATGGTGGCATACAGTTTGTGACAAGAGTTAGGCAACATTGCTAAAGGTTGAGGCTATCCGCGTCAGTTATTTCGCACCTGATTTGAAACAATCCGCTAGGAAGATGCCTCCCCATTACCCATTGAAAGGCCCAATTGGCGAATATTTTTCACGAATTTATGACTTGCACGGCCGGAGTAAGGAAGTTTCTCGTTAGCGTCGCTCTATTCGGCCTACTTGAGTGTTGGTCGGTAACTGCCGGGACAGATGAAAGCACGCTGCGACATGTCCCCACGGTCTCTGGCACCACATCTACATCTACATCGACATCTGCATTTGCACTCTGCAAGCAGCCTAACGGTGTGTTCCCCCGTTCCGTGATCTATTCGTGAATGGTGCGCGTTAACAAAGATTGTTGTTACGCTGTATTTTCTCTAATTTTCTCGCTGTGTGGTCATTTCGCGAGTCGTATGTGTGAGGAAGTAATATGTTGCCCGACTCTTCCTGTAACAAACTCCCTAGAAATTTCAACAGTATATCTCTCCATGATGTGCAATGCCTTTCATGTAGCGTCTGCCAGTGGAATTCGTTGAGCGTTTCCGTAATACTCACTCGCAGACCAAACGATCCTGTGGCGAAATGTGCCGCTCTTTTTTGGATTTTCTCTATCTCTTCTGTCAGTCTAACCTGGTAACGATCCCAGACCGGTGAGCGTATTGACTAAATGGTCGAGCAAGTGCTACGTAAGCCACTTCTTTCGTGGATGAATTTCATTTACTAAGGATTCTCCTCTCATGAAAAGTAGCAGAAATGTGAGTAGCGTGAAACTTAACATCAGAAATGGGGATTACGAAGTAGACGAAGTTAAGGAATTTTGCTACCAGGGCAGCAAAACAACTCATCGTGGACGGAGCACTGGGGGCATTCCCTGGCAGAAAGTGCATTCCTGTCCAAGAGAAGACTGCTAGTATCAAATACAGGCCTTAATTTGAGGAAGAAATTTCTGAAACTCTACATTTGGAGCACAGTATGGTAGCGAAACACAGACAGTGGGAAAACCGGAACAGAGTAGAATTGCAGCATTTGAGATGTGGTGCTACAGAAGAATGTTGAAAATTAGCTGGACTGATAAGAAAAGGAATGAGGAGATTCTGCGCAGAATCGGTGAGGAAAGGATATACGGAAAACAGTGACAAGAAGAAGGGACAGGATGATAGGACATCACTTGAGACATCAAGGAATAACTTCTATCGTACAGAGGTAGCTGTAGAAGGTGAAAAATGTAGAGAAGGTCTGAGACTGGAATACATCCAGCAAATAATTGAGGACGTAGGCTGCAATTGCTACTCGGAGATCAAAAGATTGGCACAGGAGACGAATTCGTGGCGGACCGCATCAAACCAGTTAGGAGACTGACTTCTCAATATAAAAAAAAATAATCAGCCTGGTATCTGTTTTTCCTACAATTCCTTTCGTGCCGTTATTCGACTCTAGATTGTTCCAGATACTACTGCTGGCTATTTTACGGTAGTTACTGTTTCCAGTAATTTGCCGCCAATGTTGTAATCCTGTGAAAGTCTTTCAGCACTTCGCCACAGACTTCTGGTGCTACAATCTTCCTGCATACAACATAAATAGCCTCATGGAGCCTACAACTTTGTCCACTAGATCATTAATATATACTGTTAACGGTAAAACGAAAAATGCCCTGTTACATTCCTTTGGGGTACTCCTGAAATTACCGTTATATTTGTCGATTTTGTTCCGTTAAGAACGACGTGTTAATTTGTATCTGCGAGATAAATGAAACGAAGTCTACATTACATGTACTCCGATACCCGCGTTGCCGCTTATTTTGTATAGCGTACGCCTAACATATTGAGGGAGGCTATACAATTCTTCACTCTGTAGCGGAGGTCGAGAAATTCGAATCCATGGTCATCTCTTAATCGTCTGAGCCTCCTGTTTAGACCTTCCACTCGGCTCCAAACCTGAAGACTGTCATTTACTTTGGGTACGATGCTGCATATAGTGAGCCATGCTTGCATCCGAAGTGCACCGATTCAGCCAGCAGTCTATAGCGACCGAGGGAAACTGAAATAATATCTCTCGTTCCCCAGGGAAGTGTTACAGGCCTCTGCTGTTCCTGATCTACATAAACGGCTTAGGAGATGTGATGTTGCCATTTACCGTCTTTAAAAGTCATCAGATGATGAAAACGAATTGCAAAATGGTTTAGACAAGATATCTGTAGGGTGGAAAAAGTGGCAATCGACTCTAACTAATGAAAAGTGTGAAGTTATCCACATAAATACTAAAAGAAATCCGTTAAATTTCGATTACACGATAAATCACAAAAATCTAAATATTGTAAACTCAGCTAAATATCTAGGAATTACAATTAGGAATAACTTAAATTAGAACGATCACATAGATAATGTTGTCGGAACAGCAAACCGAAGACAGCGATTTATTGGCAGAACATTAGAAAATGTAACAGGTCTATTAAAGATACTGCTTACACTACGGTTGTCCGTCTTCTTCTAAGAGTTTTGGTGTGGTGTGTAGGATCCTCATTAGATAGGATTGACGAAAGCAACGAAAACCTCAAAGGAGGGCATCTCGTTTTGCATTATCGTGAAATAGGGGAGACAGACACTGGTATGATACACGAATTGGGGTGGCAGTCTTTAAAAGAAAGACGTTTCTCGTGGCAGGACCTGCTCATGAAATTTCAGTCATCAACTTTCTCCCCAGAATGTGAAAATATTTTGTTGGCGCCCACCTACATAGGGAGAAATGAACATCATAACAAAAGAAGAGAAACCAGAGCTCACACGAAAAGATTTAAATGTTCGTTTTTTCCGCGCGCCCTTCGAGAGTGAAACGGTGGAGAAGTAGACTGAAGGTGATACGATGAACCCTCTGCCAGTCACTTAATTGTGAATTTCAGAGTAATCATGCAGTGTAGAATCCAGGCCGTAAGCGTTATTCGTGAAAACATGAGCCACGATTTTCATCCGGTTGCACCCAGTCCATCAATAGCCGAAGGCAGAGCATCCTCAACGTCTCCGATGAGAACCCCCGACAAACCTAGTGACTTTACACTGACATTCTTTCCCGACTTGCCTGATATTTGCCTGAGGAGCAACGTTGAAGTTATAAATGACCAATATACCGACCCCCTGTGCATGCCCGGGCTTGGCAGGAAAATCAACCACTGGCCCAACATACGAGGCATCCAGTGCTGGCTCATATGTATTATCAACACTGGACAGCAGCTCGTACTTTTTGCTAAGGTGCTGAGTGGCCAGTTCTCACATCAGACCTCTGGCCAGAGATAAGCGTACCCACCACTGTCCACCACTTACCCTCGAGTGAGGACAAACTGTTCAGATGATTCGCACAAGAATACACAGTGAAATCGGACTCCAACGGCACCAGTGATGTCTCAGCGTTTGTCCTTGGTGCCCCAAAGTCGCTGCATCTCGGAGCAGTACCTTGATACCTGTCAATCGTGACCGATGCAGCCCTTAGCAGTTACCGGACAGTGATCAGTTCATCTTGTGTCCGCACACGAGCACAATTCCTATCCATTTTCTGCTACACAAAAACTACATAAAATCACGAAAAATTAGCTAGCCAAAGCAGTCAAGAAGAAACATACAGACTGCAATATCAGATATAAACATTCGAATGTAACGCTACTATAATTCAAGTGCATACAAAAATAAACCAGATAAATAACAACCGGCACTAAAATCTGCCTTGCAAGATTATTTTAGTCTATAGTAACGGTCGTAAAATACGCAGAATTTTACAACGAAATAAAAAATACCAATGAAGACATAAAAAAGCAGCTGCTATTCCGTTCTGCTCAGGAGCCTGTAAGAAAATTACTATACTAAATGACGTATATGAACGAAGTATTACTGATAATGTTGCTGAGGTTCTGTCTGCTCTGCGACTGGAGCACAAAGAGGAAAGGCTTCGCAGTTCCACATGACTCCCGGATACAGCGAGAAGAAACTAAACGGATTATGTGTCACCTCCGTAGCCAAACCCAAACACGTATTCATGGCGGCAGTATTCTGACGAAGACATTTTTCTCTGTTGCCTAATCGGCGAAGACATTTTTCCCTGTTGCCTAATCGACGCGCTATAGGACGCTATAAAGTACGCACACTTGAAACTTTGTGCCACACCAGAACTCGAACCTGCAACGTTTCATTTCGTGAGGATCGCTGTTAAAAACAGAGCTAGCCAGGCAAGACTCACAATACATCCTCATAGCTGCAATTCTGCCTGTAACTCTCTCATACTTTCCCAACTTCACAGGCGGCCGCGGTGGTCTCGCGGTTCTAGGCGCGCAGTCCGGAACCGTGCGACTGCTACGGTCGCAGGTTCGAATCCTGCCTCGGGCATGGATGTGTGTGATGTACTTAGGTTAGTTAGGTTTAAGTAGTTCTAAGTTCTAGGGGACTAATGACCACAGTAGTTGAGTCCCATAGTGCTCAGAGCCATTTGAACCATCCCAACTTCACAGAAGCTGTCCTGTGCACCTAGGTGCACTAGCACTCCTGGGAGAAAGGATTCTGCTGAGAAATGGCTTAGCTACAGACTAGGGGCTGTTTCCAGAATGAAATGTGCACCTCCTTAACCTAGACTGTGAAACATCTGATCTCACAGCTAAACATATAGCGTGGAAAGAAAACACAACGAGACAGGTTTACGGAATGAACGTGCAGTTAATGTACAGCCAAATCAACTAATGTTCATCGTTTCGACGGGCACCCATCACGTTAAATTCCCGTCACCTTCGCAAGATAGATCTCTGATATTCCTGAACATTAGAAGAACATTTAAATGGCCTACTCTTTCTGTGTGACCAGAAAATCACTTTCTGGGAGAGAGTAAGCAAAGAAGAACACCAGTGTCCCACTAATATCGCGTCGGAAAATGTGACGACTTACAGAAGCATCAGAGACTCTATACCTTCACTGCGTCTAATGTTAGTTACTGTACATAGCTATACTTACGGAGCGAAACAAACGCCAGTCAGTCTCTAGCGTCGCGCCACAAACATGATCAGTCGCCACATACATGGCGCACATAACAGGAACCTTATTATGTTTTCGTCATAAGACATTCAAATATTACAGTCCATCCGCCGATAGTGATGTCTGCCGCCACAGAGGACGCTGACACCAGGGACTACTTGCTATATCCGCCAAATAGTTCGCAGAATTATCATTCTTCCGCTGTCCGTGGACAAAAGCGGCCGCTCTCCTTCACTCGGCCAGTTTGAAGCGTCCCCTTAGAAAAATTAATGAATTACTGTGCTGATAAACCTCTCACATTATTTGATTTTGAAACAGCTGAGCAAAACTGAACGTACTCAGACATTACTCTCTTTACTTATTCTGATGAACACTAACCTGACACACAATATTTTTAGCGCAACGCAATCTGACTTTCAATAATCCCTACAAGAGAATGGCCCTGACTAAATTAACCTATACGTTTCACAAATCACTTACCTCACAAAAATCTTCGTTACTCGAACTACTGCAATACAGCGAGCGCCACTACTGCCAGCTAAATAAAAGATTCAAACTACTGAAGGCACTAACTACTGATAGGCATAGTTAGCAAATGAAAGATTTTGATAGAGAACAAACAATGTATTTACCTTAATAGTGTTCAAAAGTCATAAAATATATAGCAGTTCATGACATCCATTCTTACAAATGTACTGTTTCTGATGGACACACGTCCAGATCATCCGCTCTCAAAAATCCGCCATCTCACTTCCCCACATCCACCACGGCTCACCTCCAGCTGCGCAACGCTACGCGCTGTTAACATCCAGCTGCCCAACACCACGATGGCGAGTATTACAACAATGCAAACTAGCCACAGACTGCACACAGCACAGCCAGTGATTTTCATACAGAGCGCTACGTGGCGTTACCAATAAGAAAACCTAAACAGCCTACTTACAAGTTCACCGATCAGCAGTTGCCGCAGCTCACCAGCTGTCGAACATTTATCTACATTTGCCGCAGAACTATCGACGAGTCATCGTAGGTCAGTCAACGCAGAGTGTCAAAGAGTTTATCTTTATTCGAGCCTGAACCATCAGCTGTAGAATGGAATGACGACAGCAAAAAATTGTGCCGGACTGAGACTCGAACCCGAAGCCTATTGCCAGTGGTCGTCTTACCATTTGGCTATCCATGCACAATCCAAGCCCACACACAAACTTCCATAGGGCGTCAACCATGAGACTACATGCATGTCCAAAGGAACTTTGGACTGTAATTCGGAACAGCAGACGCACTGCAATATCCTATTTACTGTGCTGGATTGCACCAGAACTTTTAAGTCAGTCCCACGCCTTATCATCAAACTAAAGGTGCATATTTGTGTACATATTAATTTTTATAAATAATTGTTATTTGTTACTTATGATGTTGACAAAGTTATTTGTGTTTTAGTTTACTATCACCCTGTGACGAGTTTAGCTGCAAGCGTGCGAGCACGTCTTCTCAATTCAGCAACTACTTTTTTGTGGTAGCGGGTTCGCTTCCTGCTACCTTCTACGTTGGGCGTCAACACTATTTAGTGAGTTGAACATATAATTATGTGCATATTTCCACAGAGAGGTTCCCAGACAACCCGTGGACTGTCTGTCAGATGATGGTGCCATATGTATGCCTTTCTTGATCTTTACTTTGTTGACACTATCGTATAACCAACAGATTATGCTCAAATTTCATTTCAGAACAAATTAGTACACACACGAAGGAAGTAGCTTACAAAACGGTTGTTCCACCGATTCATGAGAATTGCTCCCCAGTCTGGGACCCTAAGCAGGTAGGACTAACACAGGTGGTAGAGAACATCTAAAGAAAAGCGACTCGTCCACGTCAAAGGTGGCTTAGATTGCACAAGAATGTGCGGGGATGTTCATCACAGTCCAGTGACAGACTCTAGAAGAGAGGCGTTGTGCATCACGGAGAGCTTTACTGGTAAAATTCTGAGAGCATTCCTCGCAAGAACTTCTTGGAAATGATCGTGACCGGAAAATCAGATTAATTCCAGCTCATACAGAATCTTACCGACAGCTGTTCTTGCCGCATACCAGCCGCAACTAGAACAGGAAAGATGGTAAATCACAGGATTACCACAAGCACTCACCGTTTGCGGAGAGCAGATCTAGAGATACTATTTTCTACATTTTTCTTCTTTTCAGTAATGTGAAAGAATGTGTGTTTTGTCGCGAGCTTCTATGATGTATTGTCGACTATTACACGACGGCCGTTCAATAAAGAATCATCATACTTTTTGTAAGGTCATAATACGACGCGCTAGAATTTATTATTATGGTATTCTATTAGCTTGTTAGCTTAATGCGTAACAAACAAGCCATATTAATTTCGTTGTTGGTGTACCTGGTTCCCGCCTTGTGAGAGGTGGAGAAGCTGAGGCATGTTTCGTACCGCTTACCGCAACAATGGAGGCGACGCGCAGTGAACAAAATTCTGGTTTCGTCTCAACAAATCTTCTTAGGGGGGCTATGAAGAGTCTGTTCTTCTTTATAAAACATCTCTAGGGTAGTTTATATTGTTTACGGAGGAGCGAAAATCAATTTCAAAAGAAGGTGGACCCAGCTCTCCAGCTGCTGCTCTTATGGAAGAAAGAACGGACGAATAAACTTACAAACATTTTTCTGAAATATTGAAAATTTTTTCGTGTGCCGCGCATAAATTGGTGACAGAAAGATTACGCATGGGACGTGTTTACCGGTCGTGGGTTCTAAGACCACTGATTCCCGAACAAAAGGGTATTCGCGTGCAGCTCTGTATGCAATTGAAATTGATGTTAGAGGAAGGTCCAGAGTTTCTTTCAGAGTTAATCACTGTTGGTGAAACTTGGCTACATCATTTTGATCCTAAGAGCAGACAGCAAAGGTTCAGTGTGGAAACCTCTTTCATCAACTAACCTCGAGAAAGCAGGAAAGTTATAGTCATCTCATTTTTTTATATTCGTGGATTGATTTATCATCTTGTTGTACCTACATGCCCGTACAAATCTGGACAATACTACAGGGATGTCATCAAAAATTTGCAAGTCCTTATCAGGCGCACAAGACTAAATATCCTTAAAACAGTCCGGCTTGCCCCACCAGGATATTGCACCGCCGCACATTGCACAAATTATTACTGAATATCTTGCAAAAATCAATGTGAAGTGCACGCCTCATCCTGCCTACAATCTAGATTTAACCCCGTGTTACTTTTTTCTGTTTCCTAACCCGAAGAAACACCCACGTGGGAGGCATCTTTCATCATCAGAAGCAGCAGTGAAGGTTGTGGAGGCGATTTTGAAGGACCTTTCAGAAAATGTTTTCCAGCATATCTTTACAGACCGCCAGAAAAACTGGGACAAATGCATTGCATCCAAAGGGGACTGTTTTGAAAAGGATGGTCAAAATTATGAGGCTAGATATGTTGTCAAGAAAAGTTATGATCATTCTTTATTAAAAAGCTCTCGTACGTTCTGTACGAGCGTAGACAGTTTTTTATTATGTGTAACAAGATGCTGGCTGTATGGGATCCATACCCAAATTCGACACAGAACAATGAAACATCTGAAGCGTAGTCATCTAACAGACCTGCTCTGTTACTTCTCTTGTGAGCTGGCATAACAAAGAGTAGGTTAAGGGTACAAGATTAAATTACTAATTGACGTAGAGCGATCATGCTGACAGGAAAACAATTTTGTAATCAGAACCGTCGAGAGAGCGCGCTCAGTAGTTAAGAGCAACTTGTAGTTAGAGGGAGGCAGAGTCATTCCCTCGTTTGGCAATACCATGACTGGTTCCTCTAATTCGTCTCAGGCAAACGCTGGCTAGCAATGCCACACTAGTCCTTCTCCCCCTGGTCCAGCTAAGCTATAGCTGTCTTAATGACTTTCTATTACATCCAATTACAAAAATATGTCATTCGACTCAGGGCATGCGTCCTTAATGAAAGTCACATACAATTCGTTCCCCTGAAAGCACCGTATGGAAGAGACATTCACTAGCAACCACAAGTACCTGACAATACCTGGCAAAGCTATCTCTTGCGTCAACATTCTTGTCTATCAGGACCAGTCGTCTTTTCTTTATCCTTCAGCAGAGTTTGAAGTGCTATATCAACCTTTATGTTCGCTATCATGTGTAGGAGAAATTAACACTTAATTTCGTGAAGATTAATCACTCCCTATCTACCTCTGTCTCTCTCTCACACACACACTCTCTCTCTCTCTCTCTCTCTCTCTCTCACACACACACACACACACACACACACACACACACACACACACACACACAAAATTCCTCAAAAATGAAGTACTTTGCTATCGTCAAAGTAATGGATGAGAGTTTAATCTTTCATCAGATCGTGCTCGCTTTATTGGCCGTGCACGGTCAGTAGTGATACTGTGTTTGACTATATAATCGTTTTCAAAATTTCAGTTCCTAAATCAACGCTGATCTCAAGCTGAAAATTAGTTTGACCACCACAGTGCATCGTCAGACATTTATCTTCTCTGTCCTTGTAGTCAGTTATAGAGAGACCAACAGTTTAATGTGGTTCGAACCACAATGAAGCACACGAACAGTGAACATTCGCACACGTGAAACAAGCGATAAATGACAGAAAAAATGTCTACAACTGACTGAAAATTGATTTCAGATCCTTTGGATACGTAATCTAACTCTATAGAGGTTTTTAAAATTTCGGCTGTAACAAAAATGGATTAGTGATCGAAAGTGTGTACAGTATCACTACTGTGTTATTAACAACGCGAAGAACGTGTACTGAAAAACTTCCTCAGTTTGCAGTACGCTTAGGATGGAAAGAAGCAAAATAATACCTGTTGTAACCAAAAAATCGAGACGGACGAAAAGTTTTGCCATTACGCTATCTGAGCACACCTCCGAGCCTCGTTCAAAGTTTCATTGTCCTTTGTGTCTCCATTTTATTATTTTTGAACAATTTATAAGCGCGTTTCATTGAAATCAGTCCACGTTACCGCATTTCATTCAGTTCAGCCTGATTGCTTCCATCCGTTTCATGTCAAAAAATTCAGTTCAGTCGGTGTGTATCTCTTGAGGCAGGTCAAGCAGCGATCCTTCAACACACCCGTTCTTTTGGTGCTCCCGTTCTGGTTTGTAGAACCACCTATTTTTGGTCGTAAGACTAGGTTGGCAGGAAACATCTGCGACACCGAAACTTTGAGTCAAACATGAGGTCGTGCAAGATAGCCTAATGGCTGACGCAGCTTCTCGCTAAAAGCAACAAATTTAGGTTATAGTCCCGGTCCGGTATATATTGTATTACTCGCGACACAATCATTGTTTAGCATTCCTGACCGTTTTTTGTTGCTATAACTCCAATGATTCATCCACAACATCCATTCGTTTCAACACCCGCATACGTAGCCAAGGTCACTAAAGCACGCCAATGTCGATACGCTCAACTCGGAGGTACAGCATTTGGAATTCTGGTGATGAATGAAAGTTTCACTGCCAGTATTTGGCCGACAAGGTGAGGAAAGGTAACATTTTTGATCACTGGCCTTTGAACCAGTGTCTCTTATTACATTCCAAATCTCTTCGTAGTGTCTCGTGAAGTGAGAGCACGTAATATTGTTGATGATGATCCGTCTGTCGGATGGGAAGGTTACGCTCAGCGGTCACCTCTGTGCTATTCGAGACGGGTAGGCTATGTAGCAGCATCGGGTTTCACCCTCTCTCTTCTCTCATCATCATTATACAACACAAACATAACACTACAGTAAACTCGCACCCATTACAATCATCAACACTGCACAAATACATATTCGACACAACTCTCATATTTCCGCAAGGGAAGATGCCCATGTCCGATTAGGCAGACGAACCCACCTCTTGCGCTTGCGCAGGAAATAAAGCCGTACGCCTTTTAATTTTAATTTCATTTCAACGAATTTAATTCAGTTAATTGTTATAACAGATGCTGCGGAAATGGATACCTAAAGAAGCGGGTAAAGGAAAAATATTATGCTACAGTTCTGCAAATCTTCTCAGCGTTGACAGTAAGCATCCCTTTGCAGTACAAATGTTTGCAAAAGAAAAACAAGCTACAGTAAACGGAAACAAGTCGACAAATTAGCTCACCTCAAACAGCTGAGTTTCTTCTGGGACGCACTCTCGGGTCTTCTGTAAGACGACGTTATCAGTTTTCAAACAAGCGACACTGAGGAATATCCGAGAGAGCTAGAGAATAATTGGTTCAGAGGTGAAACACGAGACAGCAACACAAGATGCAGCACTTGCACAGCACGTTTGGCGTGTTTTTGGATCACCGCGGTTCGGAACTTCACACCTGGGCAGGCACTACGGGAACGCCTCGGTGACACGCCGAGGTCCCCCTGCGGTCCTGTGGCCGAGCGTGGGAAAGGAGCGCGCCCTGGCAGACAGCGCGACCGGACTTACCGGGCGGTAGGGGCGCGGGGGCGGAGCGGGGGCGGCGTACCTGCGAGCCGTCATCGCGGCCGGCCGTCCATCCTGCGGCTGCGGGGGCGGCGGCGGCGGCGGCGGCGGCGGCGGCTGACGTCTGAGCGGCTGGGACGCCGGCGCGCGACTGCCGGCCGCTCGCCTAGGCTCGCCTCGCCTACATCGCCGCGCATTAACCAATTCCATTTTGCGCCGGCCGCCATCCTACCGCACGTAATTGCGCTTTGCAGGCGAAGCCGGCGTTGTGTGCCCGCTGGCCGTGAATTGCCGTTCTAATCCAGCCGAAGGTTAGGCCACGCCGTCGACAGACGGGACGAAGTCGCTTGACGATTCCGAGGAAATGCGGAAACATTCCGTTGGACATAGATGTAATGAACTGCAGCATACTAGACAATAACATTAATCGAACTTTTACGTCGGTGTTCGACACAATATGACAATATTAAATAGGAAACATTTTCCTGGTGTCCTGCTAAAATTATATTTATTTGGACACGAATCGGCTTTCGGCTTCCACGGCCATCGTCAGGTAACGACTGAGTATCGCAACCATAGATAAAATGACGTGTGACTAATTACTCATACATATACGGAACATAAATACACTGAGGTGACAGAAGTCATCGGATACCTCTTAATATCGCGTCGGACCTGCTTTTGCCTGGCGTAGTGCAATAACTCGAAGCGACATGGATTCAAAAATGGTTCAAATGGCTCTGAGCACTATGGGACTTAACATCTGAGGTCAACAGTCCCCTAGACTTAGAACTAGTTAAACCTAACTAACCTAAGGACATCACACACATCCACGCCCGAGGCAGGATTCGAACCTGCGACCGAAGTGGTCGCGAGGTTCCAGACTGAAGCGCCTAGAACCGCTCGGCCACAGCGGCCAACTGACATGAATTCAACAAGCCTTTGAAAGTCCCCTGCAAAAATATTCAGTCGTGCTACCTCTATAACCGTCCGTAATTGCGAAAATGTTGCAGGTGCAGGATTTTGTGCACTAACTGACCTCTCGATTATGTACCCTCAAACCAATCGAGAACACCCCTGGTCCAGAAACATGGCGCATCGTCATCCATAAAAATTCCATCGTCGTTTGGGAACATGGAGTCCAAACATAAACATTTTCAGTCAATGGTCGGTTCAGCTGGACCAGAGAACCCACTCCATTCCGCGCAAACACACTATTATGAAGCCAAAACCACAGTGCCTCGTTGACAACTTGGGTCCATGGCTTCGTGGGGTCTCTGCCACACTCGAACGCTGCTATCAGCTCTTACTAACTGTAATAGGGACTCATATGACCAGGCCACGATTTGCCAGTGGTCTAGTATCTAACCGACATGGTCACGAGCCCAGGAGAGGCGCTGCTGCTATAGTTCATTAACGCCACATTTCGTCGAATTGTACTAACGGGTTCATTCGTCTTACGTCCCACATTGATTTATGCGGCTATTTTACGCTGTGTTGATTGTCTGTTAGCACTGACAACACTCGGTCGTTAAGTGAAGTCCGTTTCAGATTTGGTACTGTCGACACAGTCTTGATGCCGTATACGTAGGAATATTGACTTCCCTAACAATTTCCGAAATGGAATGCTCCATGCGTCTATCTCCAACTACCATTCCGCGTTCAAAGTGTGTTCATTCCTGTCTTGTAGCCATAATCATGTCGGGAACTTTTCACGTGAATCAGCTATGTACAGTCTGCCTCCATAGTTGAGTAATCGTGAGCATGTTAGGGTAGCTCAGCGTGTTCGGTCAGAGGGCTGGCTGCCCTCTATAATAAAAAAATACTGAGTGAAATATTCATTGATCCGCGAGAACAAGTGTCATATGACATCTGCCCCGAGAAATTGCATTAAAAAAGCGCTACAGTATGCCATGTAAGGGGTCCAGGTTCGATTCCCGACTGAATCGAAGATGTATCTCCGCTCGGAGACTTGGTATTATGTTGTCTTCATCATCATTTCATCCTCATCGACATGCAAGTCGCCGAAGTGGCGTGAACTCAAAAGTTTTGCACTAGGTGACTGGTCTACCTGGCGGAAGGCCCTCGCCACACGACATGTCATTTCACCTAAGTACAAATCACAGTTCCGTCAATGCCCTGCCCTTTTATACCTTGTGTAAGCGAACTACGGCCATCTGTGTATCATCCCATGACTTTCGTCGCTTCAGTGTAATAAGATGAGAGACAGAGTGTTGACAAAGAAAAGTAAAAAAAAAAATGCTTTCACAAGTTGGCAACACTCAACCTACACAGAAAACAAATGAATTAACGTAAAGACTGTGTTGAGTGCCGAACCCGTCGAATTACAGTACTATTTATTTTGTGAAGTTTTTATAAAAGTGAGGTGAAGTGGAAAAAAACCAACCCAGTGTAGGAAGAAGTACTTTCAAAAAAAGACGAAAAATTGCCAAAATTTAATACGCAACCAATTTCCATTCGATCTTAACCTGCTCTAACAACGAAGTAAAAAGCCATGGTTTCCAGAACATGTAAAAAAAAAAGAGACAAAAACACCATCACTATGTTGTACGCCAGTCTTATACGGAAATTGTCTTTTTAATCTATAAATGCCACATTCATACATATATAACGTATACTCTTTAATTACTTGCCGTAAGTTTAAGAAGGAAAAACCAATAATAATTGAAAGTATTACGATTGTCTGCCACACAGAAATTCTTACGCTAAATTAAAAATAAAATTCAAGTTTTGTGTGAATGTCGTTGCTGAATTAACAGTTGTAATCTAAGACTGGCACAAGGGCAGCTGGTATAGAGTAACTTGCAGAGCGCTAGCTTGTACGACTGGGAGACGGAACCAGCCATGGATCGAATCCACGCAGCCGATTAACGAGCGTGTGCTGCTACACCGGCCAGACTGAGTGCAGTTTTAGGAGGTTTCCCACGATCGTTTGGGCGAATGCTGGGCTGGTCCCCAAATTCCGCCCAAAGAATACGATTTGCAAACAGTTAAAATACGACAACGCACAGAACAAAGTTTACACGAATCACAAATAGGTGTCGCATACGACCTCCGTCCTCCGCAGCTGTGGCGTCAGGAAGGGCATCCGGATCCAAAGTTAAAGGAAGTATGCCATAACATTGAAAAAGTGGACTCCGTACTATATGGGATAAACGCTAGGGAAAAGGAAAAGAAAGAATCTAATTTTTGCGAAACTGAAACTTAATTTAACAGATAACCTCGCAAATAGTTAATCTCGCAACTATAGACCTGCATTTTAGTACTACTTTGAGCAGTGAGTGCACCATGATCAAAGATTTGGTGGTCACACCTTAACACCTAGCCCACCAAGACGAGCCTGTTCGACAATATTCCTGAGTGCATTACGTACCATCACGCGGCGGTAGGTGGGGTAGATAAGAATGATGGACTGCGTCAAAAGTTGAGTGATCATTGTGAAGAACACATACTAGTTTGTCACTGCTATCGGCACATAACAGTTTTTGAAAGAGGCGTCATTGAGAAATATCCTATGATCATCTGGTCGAATCATGCAATATCCATATTTGTGAGGCATTCGGATGTAACAGTGGCCCGATTTTCGACCGCATTGGAACGTAAGGCCAGACAAACTCGTCGTCAAAGTACCAATCGACAACATGTGACCACCATAAGGGAGTATCGCCGTATTTTGCATCGAGCACAATGTAAGCCCTTCACTTACGCGCCTGTCGTTCGAGAACAAGTGTTGGAATTCCCTACAAATTTCTGTGTCGTCCTGCACTATTGGTCAGAGACGAGGAGCAACCGGACTAGGGAATTATCGCCCTATGCGTGGGCTGTCGATAACACCATAACATAAAGGGCTGCATTTGGAGTGGTGCCATGACTGGAAGAAATAGGCTGCTGATGAAGTACGTCGCATTGTGTTTATCGATGAACTGTGGTTCTGCGCTACCATACAAGAACATAGTTGGCGAGAATGGCGGCAACATGGGCAGATGTCCCATTCTTTCAATGTCGTGGAGAGGCTCATGGTGTCATGGTGTGGTGAGCCACTAGGTGGTAATGATTGACAAAACTCTGGCGGCGCAACGATATGCCACGGACATCCTGCTTCCTCATGTGTTTCCTCTCATGTGACATTATCATGATGCCACTTTTCAACAGGATAATACTCGTCCATACACCGCACATGTCTCTATGAACTGTCTGCGTGATGTTGAGGTACTCACTTGATCAGCAAAATCCCCAGATCTCTTCCCTGTAGAACATTTCCGTTACAGTGCCAGTGTGCAGGATAGCAAAGACCAGTTACAACAGTAGTTGGGCAGCTTGCCACAGGAGAGGAAACAATGTCTTTATGACGCCTTTCCCAACCGAATCAGTGCATGTATCCGGGCCGGAGGAGATGTTGCATCCTCATACTGATAAGTTGGCTGAGACTGCTTTGAAATAACATCACATATTCGCTCATCCCGTTAAGCTGCATTTCATTTCCTCCTCCTTTCTAGGTTCTTTACTTTCTTTGTCAGGCAGTGTATTTTCCTGTTCCCTCGTTTTCTTTCGCTGCAGTACAAGTTTATTACTGTATGACTGCATTTCTGTGGCAAGGTTTATAAGTAAGATCGGCCATGACCACTAATAAAGTGGCAGACTCTATCGTATACATCGCGTTGGGGCTATGACGATAAGCTAACTGAGGTATAAAATCAGTTTTCCCTCGTCCCATTCTCAAATGGGAGAGGACAGAAAGAGGCTAATATCGATACAAAGTACGACTCACCATGCGTTTTACAGGGGTATGGGAAACATATACGGTGCGTTTCGATGTATAATTCCTCACAGTGTCTCCATCACTTGACCTTCAACAGCTGGTCTCTGCATTAAATACATTTATCTTACTATACACCATTTTTTGATCAGTTTTCTTTCTTGTCTTCACAAGACTCTCGGTGCCATTGTTTTTCTCTACTTCTTCATTTTCCTATAACAGAGTCATGTCAACGTCAAAAGCTATGCAGTCTTCAGTGGTGATATGCTTTATTTTGAATCTAATTTGCACACTTTCAGTAGCCATGGTTTTCTTCAGGTGTCTCCACTATTACACCATTTCACCCAGCAACAAGTTGAAGAGAATCGATGACAATACAGCTCATTGGCAAACTTCTGTCTAATGTTACTTATAATCCGTCTTCATTGCAATTTTTTTTTATTCATATGACCGGTTTCGGTTCATCCAGAACCATCTTCAGATATGATATTTCCGTTGCAGGAGTAACCCGTCCAAATACAGCAACTTTCACATGCTGCGTCACATGCATGGCCACATAAAATGTGACGCAGCATGTGAAAGTTGCTGTATTTGGACGGGTTACTTAAATGTGAATTGCAAAGTAGTCATGTAGATGTAGATGTTACTCCTGCAACGAAAATATCAGATCTGAAGATGGTTCTGGATGAACCGAAACCGGTCATATGAATAAAAAATTTTGCAATCTAGACGGATTATAAGTAACATTATACAGTCACTGTTTGCTGCTATCCCATCAGACATTATGTCTGTTTTTGCAAACTTCTGTCTTTATTTCAAAGCTTCCCGATACTGAACGTAGGTACCTGACCCTATCAGTTGTCCCTTCCAATGTGTCTCTCTCTAATTCATGTGTTTGTCAGTTCCTCTGGCACGAATGACATTCATTAACGTATTCCCATCCACAGAATCGTAAATTTAAGTAATGTCCACAGGTCACTGTCTTTTTCTTACCTTTCCTGTGGTGTTATTATAATATCTTTTCGAGTAAAAAAAGTGCTCTCCACGGTTCCTTCGTTTTCAGAAAGCAGCATGAGAGTCCACAATTACTGACTTGAGCAGTTCTCAACAACATTCTCGAGAGTTTCTTTTATCCTATGTTTAGTAGTGAAATACCTGTGTAGTTATCCAGTAGCTTTCTGTCACCTTGTACCTTATACCGTGTAGTTGCAGGAGAGCCAGAAAACGCGTGTCGGAGCAGGGTGAGTGTCCGGAGGCGCTTTGATGCTCGCCACGTCCGCGCGCGGGCGGCCGCAGCCACCGTGACCGCCGCTACTAACCGTCATCAAGTCATTAGTCATTACGTGAGAAGTGACAACAGCCCTGGCGCGGCAGCGCTCACTGAATTGCACAATCGCCTGCGTGACCTTGAACCGCAATTTGCGGGACAACTTAGTTTTAACAGCCTCACTCTGTAGGCGAAAAATTGATTGGGATCCAAATGCCCGCCATTTCCTCTCGGCGGATACCACGTACTGCACGGGAAAGAGCCACCATATAAATTTATAGTGCCACTTATCTCACTCTGGCAATGACCTCTCCGTCGACCGACCGCGAGGTAGAGTCGGTTCCAACTGAGTTATTCGAGAGCCAAAATAAAACTTGGCTTTTGGAGAAGTTGTGGCCTCGAGTGAAACATGCTCACTGATCTTACCTAGACGTCCTAATGCCTAATTCCGAGTTACACAATTTGTATTCATATCAGCTTTTATTACTAGATACTCAAGGAGTTTAGGACCTGACTGTCAAACGTTTTGGAGTAACAGACCACACGCTGTGGATCAGTTTTTGTTAAGGAAACAAACCTTTACAGTAAAAATTAATCAGAAGCTAAGGGATCCAATGTTGAATGGAGCACACTATTTCGAATTCTGAAGTTATTAGGGATAAAATACAGGCATCGAAAGTTATCTATCACTTGTAGAGAAACCAGACTGTAGTTCCAAGAGTCGTGGGACATGAAAGGGAGCCATTAGTTGACTAGGAAGTGAGACACGGCTGCAATCTACATCCCGTGTTATACAACCTGTAGGGAGAGAGTAAATGAAACTGGAGAGAAATTTAGTAAAGGAAACGAAGTTCACGGAGAAGAAATAAAAACTTCAAAGTCTGCCATTGACATTGTAATCCTGTCAGACACAGCTAAGTCTTGGAGGAATAACTAAACGGAATTAATGGTTTCTTGAAAGAAGGTTATGAGATAAACATTGGCCGGCCGGAGTGGCCGCGAGGTTCTAGGCGCTACAGTCTGGAACCGAGAGACCGCTACGGTCGCAGGTCGAATCCTGCCTCGGGTATGGATGTGCGTGGTGTCCTTAGGTTAGTTAGGTTTAATTCGTTCTAAGTTCTAGGCGACTGATGAACTCAGAAGTTAAGTCGTATAGTACTCAGAGCCATTTGAACCATTAGATAAACATCAATAAAATCAAAACACAGGGAAGTACATCTCGAAACAAAACGCTAAAAGTTGAATACGAATTTTGTTACTTTTGAAGAGTGCCAAATAGGAGGCACAAAGTTAGAACAGGTGGACGGTTTCAAGTACTTAGGATGGATATTCTCACAGAATGGCAACATAGTGAAAGAACTGGAAGCGAGGTGTATCAAAGCTAACGCAGTGAGCGCTCAGCTACGATCTACTCTCTTCTGCAAGAAGAAAGTCAGTACCAAGACTAAGTTACCTGCGCACCGTTCAATCTTTCTACCAACTTTGTTGTGTGGGAGCGAAAGCTGGGTGGACTGGTTGGTTGGTTGGTTTGGGGGATTAAAGGGACCAGACGGTCATCGCTGGGTGAATTCAGGTTACCTTATCAACAAGGTTGCGGTTACGGATATGAAAGTAGCTAGGATGATTGCAGGTACTAATAGTTGGGAACAATCGCAGGAGCGACTCCACAATGAGGAAATCAAAGAAAAACTGGGAATGAACTCTATAGATGTAGCAGTCAGGGCGAACAGGCTTAGATGGTGGGGTCATGGGTTCAGGAGTAGAGGACAGGAGGAGTCGGGGTAGACCAAGGAGAAGGTACCTGGATTCGGTTAAGAATGATTTTGAAGTAACAGGCTTAACATCAGAAGAGTCACCAACGTTAGCTCTGAATAGGGGATCATGGAGGAATTTTATAAGGGCGACTATGATCCAGACTGAACGCTGAAAGGCATAATCAGTCTTAAATGATGATGATGATGATGATGATGATTGAAGCAAAGTACCTGAAGACGCAGAAATAAAGAGGATATAAAATAGAGACTCCCAATAGCAAGAACAATTTTGGTGAAAAAGAAAATTTTTTAACATCAAACATTAATTTAAGTGTTAGGAAGTCTTTTCTGAAACTGTTTGTTTAGAATGTAGCTCTGTTTGGAAGTATAGTGTGGACTATAAATATTATAGACGAAAAGAGCGTAGAAGCTTTTGAAAAAATGGCTCTGAGCACTATGGGACTCAACTGCTGTGGTCATTAGTCCCCTAGAACTTAGAACTACTTAAACCTAACTAACCTAAGGACACCACACACATCCATGCCCGAAGCAGGATTCGAACCTGCGACCGTAGCAGTCGCACGGTTCCGGACTGCGCGCCTAGAACCGCGAGACCACCGCAAGCTTTTGAAATGCGGTGCTACAGAAGACTGCTGAAGATTAGTTGAGCAGAGCGAGTAACTCATGAAGAGATTCTGAATAGAACTGCGAAACATAAAGCTTTATGTCACAACTTCACTATAAGAAAGGATAGTTCGATACGGCGTCAAGGAAAGTAGGGTACTTCACAGCACGAGCACCATTTACAAGGTCACGATGTAACCTGATATCATGGCCACGCCTCAAAGGCGACTACGAGTGGTAAACTCAAGGTCATGATGTAAACTGATATCTGTCACGTGTCAAGATAACCCCCTCCCCTCGCCACGCATGCCTCTACGGCAGCAGAATGAAGTTAGCCTATCTACAATGTCACATCTAAGAGCAAAATCAACGCCACATTCCCTACGTTCACCTAGCCCAACAGAATGACTTAAAAACGGCGGTCTTAGCGAAAGTATTAACTTAATTTGTAATCCAAGTTTACATAAAACACTTTCACAGTACGGTGTGCGACCAAAACTTGCGGGAAATCCAAAAGGGGTGCGTTGTCCCATTGGCTGAATTACTATAATTTAATGACATAACGGCATTTTATGTATGCATTCCAACGAATGACCTCCTCCCATTGCTATTTACAATTATGGGTTGATTTGTTACAGTTTAGACAGATTTCCCTCCCACCCGCAACTCCCCCCATTATTCCAAATACAAGCTTTTCAAGGACGTCAACCAAAGACACACATAAATACGAGGCTTTTAATATTGAAAGAATAGGCACCATACCTATGTAACGTTTGCACCTAACGGCATATCGACATTTCAGTACAGGTGCACAATAATGTCCGAACTATGGAGAGAATTCAGTAGAGCTACGATCGAGGGGGATTGATGGACAGGGGATGCTAGTCTGTTGTGTGCGGCGTATGGAGATTCAGGGCGGACTGGGGACGTGATCGGATGGCCGAAGGTATTAAGACGACCGCTGGCGTAAAGCAGCAAATCCGGATTCGACTCCCCGTACAGCACGAGTTTTCATACGTCGCCACTGAGTTATTTCAGTGCTGATATTTCTTTCGTCAAGTATAAATATATGGCTGCTGATCAACACAGTGGTGTCTGCTTTTTGGACACGCATGTCTGAAGGAACAGACACCGTACCTAAGCAACTCTATTTTAGATCGGTCTGGACAGGTAATCGAATGTCTCCGGCAGCTTATTGCCAATACTGTTACTGTTACGTGTTTTTAGCGTTAGAGCAATAAGGACTCTGACGTATTCCTGGGTATTTTACTGCAGTTACCGTTTTCGGCAGCTTACTGCTAATAGAGTAGCGGGATTTCAACACTTTTATGTGTGTGTATCGTTAAAGCAGTTATGACTTTGACAGACAGGTGAAGGCAGTACCTAGCACACATCGAAAAACTTATGAACCAATCAATCAAGTAACCTGATTTCATCAGTAGCGTCAATATGTGTTCTAAATTTAAGAGTCAAAACCGGAAGTAATGTCATGATCACATGACCGACTTATACGCATGAAGGATCTAGTGTTTGCACCAGCATTACATTCTTAAGCGGTTCCTCATATAAAATTTAATGAACGACTAGCTGCAATACAAAGAAAGATGCCCACAGTACACGAGCACGGTCTGTATCCCTTTGATCGGCAGAGTGTATAACATCTGCACGAAGGAGATACTGCCGCCCGGCAAGAATTCTGTCAATGGATCACTGACAGTGATCGATTAATTCCACTATTCTGTTCACTGATGAGTCAACATTTACGCGCAGCGGAATCAACAACACGCGCAACTCTCCTGTATGGGCAAATGAAAATGTGCATGCTACTGTGGAAACGAATTTCCAACGACGTTTCTCAGTCAACGTGTGGTGCGGTATTATTGATGACCAACTCATCGGTCCAGTTGTTTTAGATAACCGTCTTACTGGGACTCGGTACCTTGAGTTTCTTCAAAATGTGTTACCAGAATACGTGGAGGATATCCCTTTAGCAACACGAGTTCGTATGTACTTTTAGCATGACGGATCTCCTACACATTGCGTACGGCCAGTGACACAGTATCTCAACAGAACGTATCCTGGTCGTTGGATCGGTCGCCGTGAAGTCATTGCTTGGCCACCGAGGTCACCCGGTCTTACCCCATTGGGTTACTAATTTAGGGGGTGGCTGAAGAGCGACGTGTACAGGCGCAGAGTGGACTCACGAGAGGAACTTCTCGCTCGTGTTTTTCATGCTTGTGCCCGGGTAAAGGAATGGAAAACTTGAGCTCCGATCAGCGACACAACACCTGTCTACAACAGTAGCAACATGCATTGAAACTGACGGTGGACAATTTGAACATCTTCTGTGAGGAAACGTACACAATTAAACAAACCATAACATAACAGTATCTTAATTGACCGTCACGTGCACCTTTCCCGTTCCTAGTTGTTTTCATTGGTTTACCTGGAGACTGTTTAGAAAAGGGCATATGTTTGTTAGGCGTTTTTTGTTCAGAATCAGCCGTCAGGGCATGAACCTTTCCTCCTGACTCACCCTATATATAGATTAGAGTCATTTATAGCATTTGACACTTTGGGTACGTAAGTGCGGTACAGGTTCATCTGTGGGATTCGAGCAACCTACCTTAACTGGGACATCATCTTCGTCTGACGGATTCTAACGTCAAGAGGGAATGTAAATCGATTTTTTCAATTTTTCACCGAAATCGATGAAATTTTATGATGAAATAGTTTTTGTTTGTATCTAGAGCGAATTTCACGGGATAGATGATTTCTACAGAGATCGTGTTGCAGATAAACGTAACTTATTGCATATTAGTAGGCAAAGAAACCCACTACGGTTCACACTCTTGGTGATAAATCACTCAATATTTGCTGCTGTAATTTTGCTATTCGTGTTGCAGATGCTCACGGAGCACTTTCTCCTCTTATACCCACACACCCCCATCAGCGGATTTCTCGTGATCTTTTCAGTAGTAGTGTCACATTTTCCTTGCATTTCGTTTAATGGAATCACTCCACTTTAGATTGCTAACGATGGTTACTTCTAAATATTTTGGATTCCAAATACATCTAATTCACGGCTTGCAAGTATTGGAAAAGAATTCCAAATCATCCACAATCCAAAAAAGAGTATCAGACAACTCACACTTCACTAATGTAACATCAATTTAAAAAAAACTCGCCCTGGTGTGGAAGGATGGTGGCAGTTCCGTGGTTCGCTGCCATCCAACGCAGAAGTTCGGTGCTGTCGTGAAACCTGGAAGAAGGCTCATCCGCTGTATAAGCTGGAAGTACACCGATGCGGACTTAAACCGGGAGCTGGTCTGGTGAAGCTGACTGCCCAGACACGCGTCGGCTGCTGGCTGGCCCGTAGCGTGATGGAGACTTGCATGAACCCATTTTCTTGGAAGGTGGTGCAAGACTGAACATAACTGTGGCGGTATTTATAACGATAAAGACACACTTGTTGTGCCAATACATTTCTTCCAGGCACGTTCAACTCAACACCTCTGAGTCCCCATGGTGTGGAAATACTCTGCTAGCCAGCTGGAAGTTGCAATGCCTCTCTGCAATGTCGGCACGATTGGGTGGCTTGGCCTGGCCACGTTGTGTTGTACAAACAGCCGCGCTTGAGACCTTACATATCGGGACCTCTGCGCCTGCCAGCTTGCCTGAGACACGGCTGCAATCGAGCTGCTTTCAGTTCAGTAATGCCTAAAATTTAGCAACGTCGTTACATACCTCCCCTCTTTGGGAAGACCCATGAGCCGTGACACGTGACCAGTGTGCAATAGAAGACTTCACATATAAATTCACAACATAAATTATTTACAGTTTTCATCTTACATTAAGCAACAAAGCTCAGGAGGCCGGACACATCCCCTCTACAATTCTCAGCCCATCAGCTCGTTCATCCGTCCTTACGTTACCGCATAAAACCTATGTCCTAGTTTGAGCTATATCTTAAACATTAACCCCTCCAAAGCATTAAACAACTGTTTACATGAACATCGCGCCCTTATGTCGTCTTGTTTTGTGGGCAACAATGCTCGCATCAGCACCACTCAAGGTTCCTTGTCTTTCGAATCACAATTAATTATATACCACAATACAACATTTTGCATCACTCATACCTTCTCATGTACGAACTGTTAACCAGTCTAGTGGTAACTGATGCACTGAAAGATCACACTGTCGATAAACCCTCTGCCTAAGGAAGACGAAGGCTGTGCAAAACAGAGTCAACACTAGCACGATGCTTTTGGTTGTGACACTTATGGTCTTGATCATGTGCTGGTACTCATCCCGATACTGCTGTACATATGAAACCATTTCTCTAATTAAACACGTCCCTCTCGTGCGTCTATTAGACAGTTTAAGGACAGTATTAGATTAGTATCCAACGTTTGGTTCAGGTACGTCAGATTTCTTACAGGAAGGATCGCTAGTGGCTCCTCTGGTCGGTACAACTGTGGTTGCGTAATGTTCAACTTGGTTTTCCCTGTATCAGAGGTTGGCAGGTGAAAGGTATGCCCTCCTATGTCACATTCCATCCCGTTAATAATTATCCCACTCCAATGCCGTTACAAACGTTTAGCTCCCGCGAGCTTACCTTGCTCGTAGCAGTTTGCTGCTGCGACTTCGATACTGTTCACGGAATAAACCTAGTGCGAACCTGCTTTCTGAAAATAGGCTCTCGGCTACAGGAAGTCAGGTATACACTCCTGACCTTCTGCTTTACACAAGTTAAACTGCATCTCGCACGTGCTGGTACCACCTGGGTTGGACACATTGTAACCCTCTCGCTTTGACAATGCTACTGCTCGGTTAGAGCCATCACTGCCTTACTACCACCATCCTCTGCAATCAGCAGTATCTCCTATGTCTAATCCGTCGCTTCCACTGTCGTACCATGTGTGGCACTTCTTCCACTATCTGCTAAATTTGCCCTCGCAGTATCTCACATGACTGGTGCAACTTACCATACTCCTTATTTACTTGAGCACATCTTTTCCGTCTATCTCCCTCCATAATTCCATAAACATATCTTCCAAACATCTCACCTCATTACGCATTTCCCAAACGTTCAGGGCAAGCTTCAGTGTCCAATGATGTCTTATGAGTACTGCATACTCTTGCATCGTGAAAAGTACTACGGCTTCCAATTGAAGTACCCACAGCGCCCCCATTCCATTCCTGCTTAAGAGGTGCAACGCTGCCAAGATAATGACTTCTCTCATTTTTACTTCGAACGCTAGCAACCTGGTAACATGGGAACTATCATCACTCCCCTCCCCCCTTTCAGTGTTTTACCATCTTGTGGAGATACAAAAACTCATCCCAAAATACCTAGCTTCCACACAAATGAGCACAGAAATATAACACTACGTATAACATGAACGAAACTGTTATGCAGATCACTTACACTTCTAAATAACTCATACATTTTAACACAAACATAAGCTACTCTCTCCTACTACGTTGGTCTTAATCCACATGGAATCTCATGCATAGGTCGTGCAAGTTTTCCACGCTTCATATCCTTCCTACTACCCACAGCTTTACCCTCATTGGATGATGATAATCGCGTAACGCACCTGGAGCTCCCTGAAACGGCTTCAGACACCCAGCATAAAAAATACTTCTACGATCGGTAACTGAAGCTTGACATTTACTGGCGATGTTGTTTCAACAACCGGATGAAGCCTCTGATAACGAGCTATAAATTTCTTGGTATTATCTTTCGAAATGTACGAATTCGATAACATTACCCACTGACCGACTTTATCCTGTGCTAATTTGTCCACACAATTTCCCAATTGCTCTTGGCGTTCCAGGGCTCTGATGTTTACTCCCTGAAGACGCTTCCAAATATTCCTCCCTGTTTCAGCAAAATACTTGATGGAACCCCTGTCCATGCCAACTCTTGGCCTTACATTGTCAAACAGCAATGGCATATGCCTACGTAAACTACCTCGTTTGGTGTTAATCCCGTTGCAGACTGAACTTCTGAATTATACGCACTTACAACGAATTATAAATATACGTCCCAATCATTATGATGTCCATTCACATAATGACTCAGCATCCTTCTGACTGTGCAAAGCCTGTGTGGCCGAGCGGTTCTAGTCGCTTCAGTCTGGAAGCGCGTGACCGCTACACTCGCAGGTTCGAATCCTGCCTCGGGCATGGATGTGTGTGATGTCCTTAGGTTAGTTAAGTTTAAATAATTCTAAGTTCTAGGGGACTGATGACCACAGATGTTAAGTCTCATAGTGCTAAGAGCCATTTTGACTGTGCGAAGTATCCTTTCCACCTTACCACTAACCTGAGGGTGCAGTGGATTGTCCTTCAGTTTCTAACATTTAGCAAACTACGCAGCTGTTTTAACAAATCTGATATAAAGTTTTTCCCCTGACCAGTGATCATAGTTTGTGGCACTCCAGATTTGAATTCCTTGATGTTGTACTACTATTGCTGCATGGTGGTTAGGTATTGCAACCATTTTCACATATCTACAAAAACGATCAGTGATAGCTAACACAAATCGTTTCCCAGCTGGAGTCCTATTGAATGGCATGAGGATATCCAGCCCAATCATTTTAAATGGTTCCGTTGCTTCTGGTAACTTCTGCAAAGGTGTTAACTTCTGTCTCATATCTGCCATTGTGTGCATTCTACACAACCTCGTATGTATCAGTCCACATCCTCTTTCCTAGATTTCCACCAGTAGCATTTCGCTACTCACCTATTCACTGACCTACAACTCACACATCCTCAGAATACGTGCTCATTCACTTCTTTCAACACTTCTTCTTTTAGCCTGCTGGCACATGACTCCAACCTCGTTGTCTTAGACAATAACCCATCGCACACAGTGAATTGTGAATAACAACACACACTGTTTACAAAAAAGAAGTGCCTCTGTCATTAAGAAATGGTTCAAATGGCACTGTGGGACTTAACTTCTGAGGTCATCAGTCCCCTAGGACTTAGAACTACTTAAACCTAACTAACCTAGGGACATCACACACATCCTTGCCCGAGGCACGATTCGAACCTGCAACCGCAGCAGTCGTGTGGCTCCAGACTGTAGCACCTAGAACCGCTCGGGCACTTCAGCCGGCTGTCATTAAGATGTATGATGTAATGTTCCTTTGGACCTGCATCTTCAATAAAAATCATAGATGATATTATGACAGATGTTGATCTTCCTTCTGTCCTGGACATATATATTTGATGAAATTGTGGAGACCAATGTCCTGGATTGAGAAACTATGTTCATCCACCTTTAATATAGCAGTCATGCATAAACCTATATTATCTTGGTTGGACTCTTCATTAACAATCTATACGTAGTTGCGATTCAAATAATTGAAACTTTAGGCATACAATTTACAACCTTTCCTCTGCCACGATTGTCTTGAAATTGTACTTCTACGCCAGTCAACTTGCATGTGTTCTTATTAAGCCAACATACAAATTACAAAATGACAGGGGTGATAATATGTGTTTTATACTATTAAAAGGAGACAATCCAGATTCGATAATATCCACATTTTTGACGGTATTGTGGAGGAAAATATCCTGGATTGAGAAAAAAATGTGTTTCTCCAGCTGTAATAATATGCACTTATATGTAATACTTCTGTCATCTAAGACAATAGTTATCTACACGAATATGTTGCAATATTTCAAGGGGGAAATCCATTAAAACACCCATTTTAACACTGAGCAGTTCCACTTTGTAGCAAGAATGCAGTTTTTGTTTAAATAATGCACTGTAATGATTGTTATGCCATGAAACGCGACCCCCTGCGGTCCTGGAAGTTAGAATAGGCTCGAGATATTCGTGCCTGTCATAAGAGGCGACTAAATGGAGTCTCACACCTTTTGGCCCTTATGTGATGATGCCCTGTAGGGTTTGGCCTCAATTTTTCAAAATTTTCCCGAAGAGCGAGCCAATTGGGGAAAGGCGCCTTACATGGTGCATTGTGTCCTTCGTTCATTGAGATCTTTTGCCCAGTTTCTCGTCGTCGCATTGCAGTCCCACTCATCCTCCATCTCTTGGGCAAGGACACCTTCGTGGATGCGTTTTCCTCCACCCACTATTCAGTGACGCTCTCTGTGCCGACGATGACCATAGAATTCTTTGCAGCTCATATCCAGCATGGTAACCAGTCCATTGTGGTGTGGCCACCATGTACCCTGTTGGTTGTAGCCCCTTGACTACACAGGGATCTCTGTGCTGATACCTGCGCAGTTAACTCCCCATGTATGCCAAGGAGTAGATGCCTGTCACCCTAGGGCATCAGGACTCCCAGCAATGGCCATCCTGCCAGGTGGCCTTTTTTGCGGCTGTGTGGCGCCCGTGGGGAGGGCCCCTGGTTGGAGTGGGTGGCATCAGGGAGGATGACGCTCGATGAAGTGTACCACATCATCACTTGCTTGTAATAAACGCCAGCAGTCTCTAAGCATTCCAAGTCTCAGTACAATGCCAGGAAGTGTAATCCTAAATCGTTCCCCTCCCTGGACACACCATGGGAGGAATGATAGGCTAAAGGTGGCAGTGAACCTTATTCACCCCGGTACCTTGTATGTACGAGAGCTGATGGAGACTCTTTTGTCTCGATGAAGCCTCAGTTCTTTGTATGGCATTTAGAGGACATCTTTGGGGAGTTGGAGGGCTTGTCCAAAATGTGGTCAGGGTCAGTCTTGATAAAAACGGCATTCTCTGCCCAGTCACGGGCATTACTCGCTTGTGACAAGCTGGAAGATGTTTCCATTACCATCACGCCTCATAAGAGCTTAAATATGGTCCAGGGTATTATGTTCCACAAGGACCTTCTTTTGCAGTCTGATGACGAGCTGCAAGCCAACTCAGAGCGACAAGGACTTCATTTCATCCGGAGCGTCCACTGGGGTCCAAGGGATAATCAGGTTGCCACCAGTGCCTTCATCTTGGCCTTCGAGGGTGACACATTACCCGAGAAGGTCAAGGCGATGGTCTATGGCAGTGATGTCAAGCCATATATCCCTCCTCCAATGCGTTGCTTTATGTGCTGGAAGTTCGTCCATATGTCTTCCTGTTGTACTTCCACCATCACATATCGAGATTGTGGACGTCCATCCCATCCAAATATTCCATGCGCCCCACATCTCATCTGTGTCAACTGCAGAGAGTATCATTCCCCTTGCTCACCAGACTGCAGGATTTTACAGTCAGAAAGGAAAGTTATGGAATACAAGACCCTGGACCGACTGACCTACACTGAGGCCAAGAGGAAATTTGAGCGCCTACACCCTGTCACTATTACCTCCTCATACACCGCCACTACGAGAACAGTTATAGCCCCATCAGTTCTGCGAGTTCCATTCGGCTCTCAGAGCCAGAAGACTACACCTGCCCCCCGCTGATGGTTGGGGGCACTTCCCTCCCTGTTGCTTCCACACCATCTACCTTGGGAGCACTGTCCCCCAAACCAGTGGGGACACCAGTCCCCACTTTTCAGCAGGAGAAGCGTAAGTCTTCTTTGGCTCCTCTCGCTAGGAAGGGGTCCCTTGGGTCACTTCCTTCCAGGTTTCTGCTAGTGGGAAATATGACACCCACCAGTAACTGAAGTGCTAAAAAGCAGCTGATCATATTCAGTCCCGGAGACTGAATCAGTGAAACCCTCCCAGGCAGAGAACCCAACTATCAGTGAGAGAAATCCAAAAAGAAGACCCCCAAGACCAAGGGGATTGCGCTCGCACCCACACCACCACTGCCTACAAGCTCTGCGTCTGAGGATGAGGTGAAGATTCTGGTATCCACTGAAGACCTAGGTCTGGCCAGAACCCCAGACACATTGGATATAAAATTGGATATAAAATTTTCAGGAAACAAATCGGCGACAGCAGGTGACCCTAAGGTGTACACTACCTATTGAGTGTTTCACGGCTACCCAGTCTCACAATCACGTCATCTTCCAGTAGAATTGCGGCGGTTTTTTCCACCACCATACTGAGCTACAGCAACTGTTGAGCTTTACACCTCCTTTCTGCATTACCCTCCAGGAAACCTGGTTCCTGGCAATGCGGACCCCTGCCCTTCGCGACTACAGGGGATATTACAAGAACCGTAGCGAATATAGTAGTGTCAGGTGGAGTTTGTGTTTATGTCCTGAACTCGGTATGTAGTGAACCTGTGCCCCTTCAAACTCCTCTTGAAGCTGTGGCTGTCAGGATATGGATGACGCAGAAAATAACTGTCTGCAACGTATATCTCCCTCCAGATGGTGCGGTACCCCTGAACATATTGGTTGCACTGATGCCTTTCACATTGCCCTGACACAGCTCCTGGGCTCTATCAAATCCACAGTCAGATCTCTCATCTGACTACAAGCAATATCTCCTCGTCATCTCCAAGTGGATCTGGTATGATGGAGTCTTTCCATCGCAATGGCGGGAGAGCATCATCATTCCAATGCCAAAACCCGGTAAAAATCCTCTTGATGTGAATTGCTATCGGCCCATCAGTCTCACCAACATTCTCTGTAAGCTGCTGAAATGTATGGTGTGTCGGCCATTGGGTTGGGTTCTGGAGTCACGTGGCCTACTGGCTCCATATATGGGCAGCTTCCGCCTGGGTCGCTCTACCACTGATAATCTTGTCCCTAGAGTCTGCTATCTGAACAGCCTTTTCCAGACGTCAATGCCTGATTGCTGTCGTTTTTTACTTATGTTAAACATACGACACGACCTTGTGACAACATATCCTTGCCACATTGTATCAGTGGGGTCTCCGGGGCCCACTCCCGATTTTTATCCAAAACTTCCTGTCGCCCCGTCCTTTCCATGTCCAAGTTGGTGCATTCCATAGTTCCCCCTGCATTCAGGCGAATTCCCTTCCGCAGGACTCCGTATTGAGTATACCTCTCTTTTTAGTGACCATTAACTGCCTGTCAGCAGCTGTAGGGCTGTCGGTCTTCCCTTCTCTGTATGCAGATGACTTCTGCATTTCGTATTGCTCCTCCAGTAATGGTGTTGCTGAGCGACGCCAACAGGGAGCCATTCACAAGGTGCAGTCATGGGCTCTAGCCCACGGCTTCAAGTTTTCAGCCCCGAAGTCGTGTGTCATGCACTTCTGTCGGCGTCGTACTGTTCATCCGGAACCTGAACTTTATCTTAATGATGATCCACTCAATGTAGTGGAGATGTATCAATCCTTAGGACTGTTTTTAGACGCCCAATTAACTTGGCTACCTCACTTTCGTCAGCTTAAGCGGGAGTGTTGGCAGCACCTCAATGCTCTCCGCTGCCTGAGCAGCACAAACTGGGGTGAAGATTGCTCTACGCTGCCACAGCTCTACAGAGCCCTTGTTCAAACCCGCCTGACTATGGAAGTCCGGTTTACGGTTCGGCGGCGCCCTCAGCGTTGCATTTACTCGATACAGTGCACCACTGTGGCGTTCGCCTAGCGCTGGGAGCTTTTAGAAAGAGTCCGGTAGAGGCTGGAGTCCCTCCATTGAAGGTTAGGCGTGCACAATTGTTCGCCAGTTACATTGCACACTTTTGTAGTTCTCCTGCGCATCCGAATTACCATCTCCTTTTCCCACCTACGGCGGTTCGTCTCCCGCATCGGTGGCCCAGGTCAGGGCTCACAATTGTGGTTCGCGTGCGATCCCTTCTCTCCATACTGGAGCCCTCCCCTTTACCACCTCTACATGAGGTCTATTTACCTACATCTCTGTGGTGTACACCTTGGCTGAAGTTTCGTCTGAACCTTTTGCATGGCACTAAGGACTCCATTAACCCCTCCGCTCTGTGTTGTCGCTTCCTCTCGAGTCTTGACGTGTTCTGGAGTTCTGAAGTTGTTTACACCAACGGCTCCATGGCTGATTGTAATGTTGGCTTCGCTTATGTCCACAGAGGTCATCGTGAACAACAGCATTCCTTGCCCACTGGCGGCAGTGTATTCACACCAGAGCTTGCGGCTACATCTCTTGCACTTCAGTACATCCGTTCCTGTTCTGGTGAGTCGTTTCTCCTTCTCTGTTCTGACTCCCTGAGCAGCTTACAAGCTATCGACCAGTGCTACCCTCACGATCCTTTGGTAGCGAACATCCAGGAGTCCATCTCTGCCCTGGAACGGTCCAGTCGTTCAGTGGTGTTTGTGTGGGCCCCAGAACATGTATGAATCCCAGGCAACGAACTTGCTGACAGGCTGACGACCAAACAGGCTCCTGGAGTTGGGCATCTCTGAAACTGACCTGAGTTCTGTCTTACGCCACAAGGTTATTTGGCTTTGGGAGACTGGGTGTCTTAACAGTATGTACAACAAACTGCGTCTCATTAAGGAGACTGCGAATATGTGGAAGTCTTCCATGCAGGCTTCTTGCAGGGAATCTGTTGTCCTTTGTTGGCTCTGCATTGTCCATATGTGGCTCACACATTGTTACCTTCTCCATCGCGAGAACCCACCTCAGTGTCGCTATGGCTCCCAAATGTCAGTCGACTACCTCTCTCTGAACTGCCCACTTTTAGCCGCTCTGTAGCAGACTTTTAACTTTCCCATCACCCTACCTTCGATGTTGGGCGACAATGCCTCAACAGGAGCTTTAGTTTTACGTTTTATTTGTGATGGCGGGTTTTATATTTGATCTGAGTTTTAGTGCATGTCCTTTGTCCCTCTGTATCATCCACCCTATGGCTTTTAGGGTGGAGGTTTTAATGTGTTGCAGACTGGCTAGCTTCTCCTTTTTAATTCTCATGGTCAGCCATCTATAGTAATCTGCTTTCTTGTTTTTAATCTTTTCTCCCTGTTTCTTGCGTCTCTCTGTGGGTTTCTTGTCCTGTTTTGTCCATTGTAGTGTTTGTTGTCCTTCTGCCATTATTCTGGTTCTTCCTTTTACCTGTTATTGTGCCGTATGACTTCTTTGTTATCTTTTTTCCCTTGGGTTAATTGTTCTACTGGGAACAAGGGACCGATGACCTCACAGTTTGGTCAATTTCCCCCGCTTTTAAAGCAACCAACCAACCAGTCTTGGATCCCGAACAGGCACTTGCTGGCTTTTAGACAGCTTCACCATTCTGATGTGGGTGGCGAGTGCCTGATTGCTGTGGCTTTGACGAGTCAGTGGCGCAGCCTGATCCATCACACAGAAACATGGTTAGATGGGTGCAGTTATGAGCGCTGTGGTATGATGAGATTTGTGTAGACTTCAGAGGAGACATCCCTATGTTGTTTTGGATGTCTCTGAGGAATTGAGTTCAGAATCTAATATATATCTCTAATGCAATGTAAGCTGTGCAGAATATCATGAACAACAGCTTATCTCCTATGACCCTCATGTCCATAGTACGATTTGAACTAATGCCTATAGTAAACAGCATAAAATCCGTTATTTTTATGCAAGTATGCCAATGTGCACTCACTCTCCTCCAAAATAAATTTTATGTCAAAGTGAGTCTACTGTACATGTGTCAAAATCAATCATTTTTGTATCAAAATCAACGAATTATATTTGGAAATGATTCAATTATATATTGAAATCAATGCATTTTGTATCGAAATCGTTGAATTTTAAGTTAAAATCAGTCAACTTTATGTCGAAAGCAGTGAATTTTCCACCACTGGTACTGCCTGAGAGAACAACAGCAAAAATTCTAAAAATCGTGATAACTGAGTAAAACTTAGGCTAATGCTGAGCAATAGTATTAGTTGCTAATTTGAGTCATGGAGATGACTGTAGACAAAATATGTGCTATCATTACAAAATAGTTGGTTAGGGGGATTGTAACTTACTTTTGTATGAATTCATTTGAACCTATTACCATGAGTCATGATTTTGTAATGGAGGTGACCTATTGATTACTTTATAAAATAGCACCTTATCAGTTGAGCTATACCTTCTGCACATCTTTCTCTCCCTTGTGGCTGTATTTTATCTCTCCAGCAGTGGGTAGTGACCTAAGAGGACTGCCACTGCAATGCAGTTATCAGCATCAAGTTTCACTGTTCGCTCATCAACATTATTTGCCATATTTTTTCATATTTCCCATTTTTTTCCACATTCTATGTGTAAATGTACGAGATTATTTCTACTCTTACTGCTTACCCTACCAGGTTTCTTCAGCATGCAATAGTGATTTGTATTCCCCCAACAAGCCAGAGATTCTACAAAGTATATGCAAGATCACTCCTCCTTCTTCTTCTTCCAAATCCTGACAGATGGTGGCTAAATGTAGGCATGAACGTGCGTTTGAAAGTTACTTTTGTACGTATTCCTTGAACAACTCGGCTTCTAGCTAAAAGGTATCACAGAACAACATTTAACTACATTAATTTTCCTGTAAAAAGGTCCTGTTCATATTTTCTGTAGGACTAATGGTTCGCATAGCGAGTGAGAGAATATGAAAATCTCATATGTGGTTTTTGAAGGCCAGATTCAACATCACAGGATGAATAGAACGACATCGATAGGGATCACCCTTTATTGGTAAGCGTAGTGTATACAGTCTATTTAGCAGATTTGCTACATCTTCTAACTGTTGCAGTAATAAAACGTGGTACTATAATGACAATACTCATTAATTTAGACAATGGACATGGGACATATATGTAGCACTACTGTAGCAATAAGAACACATGTTGACTGTTGGCTGGTTATTGAGAAGTTGACTAGTGTAGACGTACAACTTCCAAATATTAAAGACTGAGAAAAGTTTATAAAGTATGCTTTCTTCACCTATAGTTTTAATTATTTACCTCTAAACCGGGGTTTAAGCTATAAAATATAGTAATGTCTAAAAAATGCACAAATCAAAATTTACATTTGTGTAAAATATGAAATATTATTGCAAAATTCTGCTAGAAGCAAATTTCATAAATTATAGTATTCATAAGATAGTTAAAAACTAATTTTGCGTATATTGAATAGAAGCTAACAGTAAACTGCTAAATGAAATTTCATTTTCTTGAATTTACATTTACACATACACATCCAAAATATATCATATCATATCTACACTACAGTAAACTGATTTGCGTAGTTTGCATTTCATTGTATCATATCACATTAGAATATGTCTGTTTTTATGCATACTCCACACATTGAGTACCTTTTCAAATTCAGAATCGTTGCAAGATGACCACTCACTGATCAGAAGTTTACTAACTCTCTCCACAGAAAGACGATTTCGGATTTCTGTTTTTATGTTGTTCATGCAATTAAACCCTTGCTCACAGTCAACTGTGTATTCTGTAATTAAATCTATAAGAGGGAATTGTTTACTCGATTTATTAACATAAATTAACTCTAACATCTCTCTAAAATTCATTTCAGTGTATTGACTGTTCAACACCTTCTTAAACAACGTGCATTCCAGCAACAGATCATTTCAGTTTATAGATATGGCAGAATTAATTAGTACATATATTTCTGTGATTTGCTTATTGCCATACTCGTCACCCTTTCTGTAGTTTTAAAGATATAATATATTAAATATTCCTATCTTGTCTCACTCCCCTCTCTCCCATTTAAATTTATAAGGAAGTATATAAGAATTTAATATTTCTATGCTGCTATGGAACTTGTATTATGTTTCCATGAAACTCGAATTCAACTTCTTGAAATTCTGGAGGTACGTTATAGAGAAAAGGACAATAATTTGGACCAGGAATTAATTATGGTCCTCAAGCCCTTGAATGCATGCATTCATGCAAATTTGCATGTACTTTAGATCTAAATTTCACTTCTGAAAAGTCAAACACAATTTCTTAACAAGAAACAAGAAATCTTTCATAAAAGATAATATTGACAAAAATGTTTGAAACTTTATATTTTTAGTAGGCCAGCAGCTTTTATGTTTCTCCAACATAGAAACCAAGGAATTCCAATGCACATATTGTGAATTCACCGCTTCTCCCAGTGAGAGTCAGTGAATGGCAAAAGGTTTAAAAATATTTTTCTTGGTTCTTTAAGTAATTCTTGCATACCTTTCAACGCTTTGGAATTCTTTGGCTACTGTTCAAAGTAGTAACAAATTCTGTTAAGAATATCCTGAAACTTTACAAGCTCCAAACAGTATTTCAGCGCTTGACTAACTGTCAGAGCTAACCAATGGGCTACAAAATGTACAGATAATATATTCGTGTAGTTGTTTTTAAAAATGGTTCCCATCCAAGATCGAGCTCCGATCATAACAGATGCACCATCAATAGCAATTGAGGAGCATTTGCTCTTATCAGTGCCATGCCTAACCAAAATCCGTACAGAAATTGTATATACCGTATAACTCACATAGTATTTCTTGTTAGTGGACACTGTGCTAAGTAGTGCATGTATATTTTCCCCTTCTACACTATTTTTACATATATAATTAGAGTTTCTGTTTGCTTAATGTCTGACTATTTTCGGTGAAATATCATCAATAATTATTTTACACATTGCGTCCTCCATATCATGAATACTATCAAAATTTTCATAAAGTGCATTTGCCAGTGACAGCTAATTTGGTCAAACAAAGACATTCTAAGACTATCTACAGTTATTTTAATACAGCATACTTTCTTGTAGCTATATTGTTCTTCATTATGATGTAGATGACATTCATAGCAGCTACCACACCTTACTTAGCGTGTTTACAGCTGCAGCCGAGGATCTGTCAAAATTTGGCGCCTCTAATGACTCCCGAACTGAATTCTTATAGTCTCCCGAGATTTCACTACTGCTTAACCCATTAGCTTTGACAACACGATATCCTGAATATAAAAGAAAAGTAATGAACACTTAGTGGTCATAAATTTATTTGTATCTAGCTTAGACGTGAGAACTAGAAGTACAATGTACATGTAATATATGGAAGTCAGATTGCTTATTAATGTGAGAATAATTGAGAACTCTATTAACGAACTAATTAGGCTGACATTTATAGTTTGAACTAGGAGCATGTTTTTTCCATCAGAATCTAATTTGACTTACATATAAAGAATGATTTTATAATCAGTATTTGCGTTGTTGTCTAAATTTAAAAGAAACTGTTTCCAATTGGTAAGTTCTCGTATTTGTTGTGAATGTTAATTAATACTACAGCATACCTAATGACGACACCAAACGATTTTTCTTTTCCGTGTTCTCGCACAACCTACACACAAATAATGGAATTTCTCCAGAATAATTTACTTTGCACCACTTATATAACACTTTCCACGTTTCCCCTAACTGTTTATTCCGTAGACCTAAACCTATTTTAGTATCAGGTTTTGTTTGTTTTGTATATCCATTTTAGTATCACTAGAACCAGGACTTTCTTCCCTTTTATTCCTTGAAACAAATTTAGCCACCATTTCTTAAAAATGAGCAAAAATGCACTGTGTGCATTTGACAAACATATGTGAACCACACAGACCCGATGAGTAATGAGATTCGCTAGCTGGGCGGGAAAGCAGTATACCATTTGTTTGAGTGACGTACTGGCACAGCCTGTTGAAAGCTGAAAGATTGTGTTTATAGCATCTGTTATTGGGTCTGTGGCAGAGTGTTGTCTCACTCTGGGAGGGAAGGCAGAATTTCGTTTGTTTCTGTGACAGATTGTTTAGGTTTGTTTGTGTTTACACTTTGTAGCCTTATTGGGATCCCCCTGCCCCAGTGCCAGCTTTTGCATGGATAAAAAAAAAGTATTAAACGTGCCGCCTGTCTCCTCTTGGAGTGGGAATGAAAGATGAGATTTAAAAAAATCTTTTTATCCTGTGGCAGAAAGTTGTCGCATTTTTGCAGATGCTGTTTTAAAGTTCGTCACATTCTTCGGCCACAGGTAGCAAAACGCGACAAAAGTGACAATGACTTAAACCCTGTTGTAAACTCTGTGGAAATTCATATATATGTTATGCATTTGATCCCTTATACTTATACTTCATAACCAAATCGCATTTCAAAACCGGGAGGATGGATCTAGGGTGTGTATATGCTGTACAAGACTGTAGTTTTAATTGAACATTTGTTAATTTCAGGAGGTAGTATCACACAGAAACACTCGACTAAAAAAAGGGATACTGACAGGAGTAGTGTAAACAAGGTCTTGGTGGTAATGTATGTTACACATCTGATTCCATTGCTCTGCTGGAGTACCAGCTATTCGTAGTAAGCAAATTTCATTTTAAAATCATGAGGATGGAAGTTGGTGGTTAATACACTGTAGAAGGCGGTGACAGATGTATGCCACAGAGAATACCCTAGTCTATTAATAACGGTTAACAATACTAAGAAAATGTTATAAGCTACGTTTTGTCTGCCTAAAGTTTTAATTATATGTTTATAAACTAGGAGGAGATTGTTAACTCAGATGTTACAAGTATTATACAGAAGTTGTGCTATGTATTTCCATATTGTCTAGCAGATTCACAATGTGTCTCCTGCTATATGCTTCTATTGTAGTATAAAGTGGTAAGCATCCATTTGCTTGCCAAAGTACTAGGATCTTAGTTGTATGCACAAGAAAATAGGGATAAAAGCATGTGCTAAGTCCTCTTCTTTCGAGTCGTTTTATTATTGATGTTCAGTTAGTGGGGTGGGATTTATCAGATGCACCCTATTTGGTTTCTGAATGCTGTGGTATTCTTTTAGAATACTTGAAAGTTGTGTGTCTCACGTATTTGAAATCGTAAAAAATTTTGAAGTAACCATCTAAAGCTGTGTAAAGTGAAATGATTCCATAAAACGAAATGCAAGGAATAGTGATATACAAGTATCACATATACTGCTACTGATAAATCACGAGAAGTCCATTGATAGATGAATGTGGCAGTACGAGAAGAGCAGGGTGCTCTGCACGCGTTCACAACATGAGTTGCAAGGTCCCAGCAGTAAATATCCATTTATTTTGTACTATAGATGATACTACATTATATATAGCTGTAAGGATGTGTTCTCATAACAACACCCAGTATAATCTCGAATCGTATAGAAGTAAAATCATGCGTTAATCCCACCTTAGTCTTTGTGCACAATAGGCTATTTTCCTAAGTTAAAAATATAGTTCATATTGTTGTTATTCTGATTTATTGTAAAATTGAATTAGCATTTACAGTCACATTTCTCACAAAATATCTGTTATTTTTAATCTAATTAAAGCTAAAAAATCATTAAATATCGAGATCTGATCTCGCACTCAAAAACACTCTGTTAGTGGCTGATGTTCTCATGAGAAGTAGAACAAACTTCGTTTCTGTCCATTTTGTAAGTGCAGGTTGCCTACATCTGGGGCAGCTATGCACTCAGGGGGAAACCATTTGTTCTCCTTTCATTGACAGGTACTTAACCTATTGTTCTCCTTTGATTGACAGGTATTTAACCTATTGTTCTCCTTTGATTGACAGGTACATAACCTATTGTTCTGCTAAAAGGATCCCTCCTTTTGATTGACAGGTACTTAACCTACTGTTCTGCTAAAGTTTCTGCTATGCAAAAGAAAGGCGGATGGTGCTTCCACACCAGCGACATCAGTAATTCGGAGGGTAAATTCGATAAGAGCCAATCATAATCCCCCATTCTTTCAGAAGACATCCTTTGTGCTGGGATGTAGGAGTCTCTACATAGCAGTGAGAACGTTTGTGTATTTAGAAAGCAGGAAGGGTAAGACGTGATGGTTTGGGTGCCACGTTAAGACCATCGGGAGGAATGCATTCGGCGTTATTCCTCGCTATTTTCGTAAACAGCTTCTGTTAGGATAAGAATTTCCATGAGAACAAGATGAGGCATCATAAAAGCTCCTACAAAAGCGACCATTAACTATTTATGGGACACTATACAATTTCCGAGAGGTCGACTTGGCTCTTATTTTACATAGCCATGTGATGTCAGTATAACATTGAGAACCTTTTAGATGGCGAGTCGCCACATGGACATTTCGTGGCGTGGCATCAGTCACGCAGGGCAGGTAAGCAGTGCTGGATGCAACTCGTATGTCCTGTCGGGATCGCTAGGGAGAAAGGAGCCTGTGCTATTCTGGAACAGGTTTCTATAGTGCAATCTGTGACGTAAGTATCCACAGGTATAACGTCAGCAACGGTAAACACACATGCTGCCCAGAGGCGTTTCGCGTATGGGATCGGTCTGAGCATGCCTTGCAGTTCTGTGGTGAGATGGACAGGGGTGTGTCCTGCAACTCACATGATCGCCGCTGCGGAATCGGCCAGCTGCGAGCAGCCTGATTGCTGCAGGCCTAATTCGCTAGCCTGAGGGAGGACGGCCCATGGACGCCAGAGGGATGCTGTGGCGGCCGCTGCCGGGGTAGGGCTGGGGCCAGGGGCGGCGGCGTCGGCAGCGGCGACAACGGCGTCGGTCGTCGAGTGGTGGGGTGTGTTTTTTATAAGCGATCTTTTGTTTAAACTGTATTACATCGATTTCACCGACCAATAGGATGCTACGAATTAAACAAAACTACCCCATACATGTGAAAAATATCGATTTAATCAATTTGCATATTTTTTATATCAACAAGGTGTTAGCAGTACAATAGTTAAGGGAGGGTGTGCATGAGTGGGTGACATGGAGCAGAACAGCAGGTTAAGTGCAGAACACTAGGTCAATTTGCATAATTTTTATGTAAAACGCAGTGTAATAGTTTTAGTTTAAAGGGGTGGGTGACAAAGAAGAATGCACCAGAAATCGCGCTCAAAAGCATATGAAATTCGAAAAGTGTCACAGAAAATGGTGAGAAGACATAACTAATTACTTAATTTGGTATCAAAGGCGATACAATGCATTAAGGAAATGGGGGTGACATGGAAAACCACTTAACAGAACAATAGATTAGGTGCTGACAAAGGCCCTAACATTAGGTTAAGACACCCAGAATACAGTGGGAACATTAGGTTATGCAACATGTTTGCCCCGTGTAATTGCTTCTTACAAGATCTACATGTTTCCAAACAGCAGAAATGATGAGCAAGAGGAATCCAACCCCACAAACTGAATTTTTGTATAAATAAAGAATATACCCTTGAATTTCCTGTTATGGGATCCTTCCTCTCCACCAATTTCCATCTCTTCCATACACTGCCTTAAATCCTATAAATTGTTTAAATAAACAATATTCCACACAAAGTCTAAATTGTTTAAACTATGTTCCATACACTACAATCGAATTCCCTCCAAATGATCGATTAACTGAGTGTTTTCCCCACCAATTTCTGGGTGGGGGTGCGGGAGGCGACAGGGGTTTACCAGAGGGGAAGAGGTTAATTAATTGATCAATTTAATTAAGTAGTCAATCAAATTGATAAGAGTGAGAGGGGCTATTCCAATAACTCAGACCTGAAAGTGTAATTGTAGCAGTGAGGGGCGAGGAAGGATGGGGGAGAGGGACGGGAACAATTGGTTAAGTGCCTGTTAATCAAAAGGAAGGATCCTTGTAGCAGAAGAATAGGTTAAAGACCTGTCATTCAAAAGGAAGGATCCCTTTAGCAGAACAATAGGTTTAGTGCCTGTCAATCAAAAGTAAGGATCTCTTTAGCAGAACAATAGGTTTAGTGCTTGTCAATCAAAAGTAAGGATCCTTTTAGCAGAACAATAGGTTATGTGCCTGTCAATCAAAGGAGAACAATAGGTTAAGTACCTGTCAATGAAAGGAGAACAATGGGTTTGCCCCTGAGTGCATAGCTGCCCCAGATGTAGGCAACTTGCACTAACAAAATGGACTGAAACGCAGTTTTTATACTAATCTGGTGACGTCATAGGCTAGAAGTAAGAAGAAGCTATACTTGTGTTATTGGAGCATTAGCTGGAGTTACGAGATTTTAACATACCTCTACTGCAAGCTATTTAGTTGTTTAGAGACGGAAAACGCAATTAGAGCTTTTAAGTAACAACAAAAAGAAATTTTGTGAACGCTGATACTGGAAGCGTTGCAGAAGTTGATGCATTCATCTTCGACCCATTAAGAGCGGCTGTGCAACGACGGACATGCTTTTCCCTGCTACCTGTAACATTATTAAACTCGCTCAAAACCAAGGAATTGTAGAACTTTTGCAAATGTGTCTGTATATTATAACCAGATTGTCGACTGTCAGTCACGAGCTGCGATCCAAAACACATTTTTTAATGAATTATAGAATGCAGCAATCAGTCGTCCTTTTTAGATTTTATTACGCAAATACAGATTTCGGCTAGTGGCTAGCCATTCTCAATGCACTATTTTCTATACTCGATGCATGTAAGTCAAAGTACTGTGACTGACGCCCGAGCCGGCCGCGGTGGTCTCGCGGTTCTAGGCGCGCAGTCCGGAACCGTGCGACTGCTACGTTCGCAGGTTCGAATCCTGCCTCGGGCATGGATGTGTGTGATGTCCTTAGGTTAGTTAGGTTTAAGTAGTTCTAAGTTCTAGGGGACTGATGACCACAGCAGTTGTGTCCCATAGTGCTCAGAGCCATTTGAAGCATTTGAACTGACGCCCGAACAACAGGGACTTAAACGCATCGAGGATAGAAAATAGTGCATTGAGAATGGCTAGCCACAAGCCGAAATCTGGATTTGCGTAATAAAATCTAAAATGGACGACTGATTGCTGCACTCTATAATTTATAAGTCACATAACAGTCGCTGAGTGCACCCACTTTCCGAATGGAAGGTAACCTGACAAAAAAAATTATTCTTTGCAAAACTTAGGGCTGGTTTTCTGTGTAAATGGCACTCAGCAGAGCCACTGCCAATGAGAGGCGTCCTGTGGCGCAACGGATTACACATTCGTCTGCCGTTGAAGAGATAACATGTTTGAATCCTGGCAGGCTTATAAATTTTTAAAACTGTTACACGAAATACAAAAATAGCGTTAGTAAGAACTGATTGTAACAGTTGTTTCAATTGTGGGATGTATTAGATACACTTTCACGTTAGTCTGAAAAACTGACAACAGAGAATAAATGCATTTACTTTGCGATCAAACAATTCATTTTTTTTGGAAAGCATTGCTGGTAGTGAGGATATCACCGTACGCCCACAGTGCAACGAGGTGTAGGACGATGAGGTTATACGGGGAGCTATAATGTGTGTACAACACGCAGGTGACACGAAAGTAAGGGCTCTCATGTTTGTGAGTGTAAACTAACGTTAGCGTCTGAAGCAGACTCTTGCTAACTAGTGTATATCGGGGAGGTCGGAGGAATATTTTATTTTATACCTCAAACTTTTTGAGAAAATGCTGTTTAAATCGTATGTCAGTGCATACTACATTATACCAGCAAAACTAAACCCTTAGGTTCAATTTTACATGTGGCCTGCTGGTCCTTCATTATTTTCGTCATGATATACAGAACGAAACTGCTAGAGACTTTGTATTTTTCCCATACAAGAAAATGCATTTCAAAACTAACCCTTCATACATATCAGTAGTACTTTTCTTGTGCCAATTTTGCTATGCCTCAGTTTTGCTATGCCTCAGTTTTGCGATGCCTTAGTTCACAGGGCATCACTTCACTTTGACGACCACTTTTTCGATCATCATTGTCGTACATGACCAAATATTGTCGTTCATAGTGAACAGTTTCAAAAATTGTGAAAATTCGTCCTGTTTGAGCTATTTTACGCAAGTTGAATATCGATCCATAGCCGAATAATGTAGAATCCAGATAGTATCACAGAGGGTTATCTAAACAGTTTAAAACTGTTTCGTGATCTATGTTTAGCTCTTTATAGGCATCGTGGCCGCTAATGTACTGGTGATGTTCAACAATCATCACGATTTCATTGGCTTTTCCAATACTTTGTTGAAAAGACTGAGGTGCACCTTACAAGTTAAAATTTCCAGGCATGAAACGCTTTCTGTCGCTTTTTTAAAAATATTTCAAAATTATTTGCTTTCATTCTATGTTTTCAGTCACATTCGAGATACATAAACTTCTATTGGATACAATGTTTTGGGGCAACGGCACTTTGTAATAACACAGGCTGGGCAAAATGGTACAGGATCAGAAATTATTTTGTACACCTTAATATGTGCTATCCATCTTACATCATCTGGCCCAGGTGAAGATAATGTAAGCTGGGTTGCCTGTATTAAGGTGGGGAAATACACTGCCAGAAAAAAAATTGTACACCGTTTTAGCAGTTTCCAATACACTCAAGATTTATTTTTACAACAGTGCATATGGAGTACATGACATGATTACGTTTACAGATCAATAGTAGAAGCGGTTCTGAGGAACCAGTTATCGACCCATGCACGTTAGGACGTGATGTAGCCTCCACAGGTAGCAATGCAGGTTCTGGCTCTAACACCTAGTCGACTGTACAGATAGTGAATACTGTCCTGGAATATGTTATGCCATGCCTGCTCGGCCTCTTCATGTAGTTGTATAAGAGTTGTTAGCTGACGAGTCGTACAAGTCACTTCTCCTCTTATCATATTCTACACGCGCTTTATTGGAGACAAGTCTGAAGATCGTGCTGGCTAGGGAAGTTGGTGCACATTTTGCAGAGCACGTTGAGTTCCACAGGCAATGTGTGGGCGAGCACTGTCCTCTTGGAACAACACATCACCTTCCTGTTGCAAGGATGGCAAAATAACTTGTCTAACAACATTCTGCAAGTACCGAGCGCTGGTTGGCGTCCCCTTCAGGAACACCAAAGGTGAACAGGAGTTGTAGCCTATCGCACCCGAGACCATAAGGCATGGGGTGGGGTCAATGCACTCAATGAGAAAGTGCTCACCAGGTCTACATCGTACGCGCAAACGACCACCATTTGCATGCAGGCAGAATCTGCTTCCATCACCGAAGACCATGACGGGCCATTCCATTTTCCAAGTGATCCTCTGACAGCACTAGTCGAGCAGTGCACATTGATACTGTGTAGTGAATGGAAGAAGGGCTAGAAGTGTGCGTGGCTGTAGTCCCACTACTAATCCGTTTCGCAACAGTTCGTGTTGACACGTCTGGGCTCACAAAGCCAAACTGCGCTGTGGTTGCTGTACGATCTGTCACTGCCACTGCTGCCCTTACGGTTTGACAATCCTTGTGGGCGTCTGTCCTGCATAGACTCTCAGAACCTCATCTTAGGGTGTGAGGATGTTCACGTGACCTCTGTTATCAACATCGTTGCACAACTTACGGAGAACGTCCAACTTGCGTGGCAATTCTCCGAAAGGACCATCCCACCACTCGAAAGGCCACAATTTGACTCCTTTCAAACTCGCTCAGTTGGCTGTAGGAAGCACGAATGCATCTCCATGGCATGGTTTCCTGTTTGCTTCACACATTTGCACCACACTGAGCCTTCTGGTTGTGAGCATTCTCTATTAAATGGTAGACGCAGATGGCATTCTGGTAGCTATGGTACTAAGCTATCTGTTGGCGAACGATACTGAAACCATTATCAGTACATCTACTATCTCCCAGGTGGCATATGCCGTCATCGGTTGGAAATCGACATTGTCTTTCCAGGTGTATTAATTTTTTCCGGCTTTGTATTTCCTGGGTTTGTTTTACTTCGTCCACACTGTATTTTTCCAACACTTCATATTGCATACTTTTAAGAATATAATATTGCAATAATACTAAAACTGTTAGTTCAACGACGCATTTGGGGAGCTTCTGTGAAGTTTGATAAATGGGAGAGAGTTACTGCTACCAGTAAATCTGTGTTGGAACAGCTCAATCGGTAAGTGCATTGCTAGCTAAGGCAAGTTCCAGCCCGACACAGAGTTTTAATCTGCTTGGAAGTTTCGAAACAGCACACTCTCCAATATTCAATGAAAGATTTACTCTAAATAGTCAATTATGCATGTAAATTCTCTCTCCTACAGAGCTTTAAAGCCTAATAATATTGTTGTTAATTTTTTCATAGTAAATCAAATTGTACTCTAGAAATATTCAGTATGTTAATTTCACTAAAATACTACATTTGAGCTAGTTTTGACCAATGTTACTAGCTAAGTAAAAATTTACTGCATGACGACTTAGTCTTTATCCAACATCTTTAAACTACAAAAGTTTCACGTATGATGCAGTGCTGGCTGCGACCGCCATATGATACTCCAGTCCATTGCTCTGACAGTGTGGCAACCTGAAATGCTCTTTTTTCTGATGAAGCACAGTCAACATGCAGAACAATCGTCTTTGGAGTACTGAAGATTGTCATCTGTTACATCAAAAGCATCTGCATGACGTGAAAACAGCAGTGTGATGTGCAATTAATGCAACACGAATTATTGGACTAGGTTTTACACCAAACCTCAACTTCAAGTGATATCTGAACAATATAATGCAAACTTCAGCTCTCTTCAGGCAGCTGCCTCAGGGCATAGCAGTCTCGGAGTAACTGGTGTGTCGAATGGGACACCTCACGTGTAACTGGTTTCGCCCATGGGCTCTAGTGTCGAGGCACATTGCAATGTACCCAGAACAGATGAACCACTCTCACCACAGGATGAGTGGTTGATGGTAACGTGTTCGCATCACTCAAGGGGGGAGAGGGGGGCGGTCGATTTGGAAGCTCGCCAATCCCACGTGACTGCACAGGTGTCTGCTCCTTCAGCAGTGTCTAAGTAGGCACAGGGGGTGGGGATGGGGTGGGTATGTGGGTTTTGCTAGTTATAGGGAGCACCAGGGTTAGGTGTATTATGGAGTCCCTTAAAGAAATAGCATCCAGGGCCAGAAAGAAATCCAATGTGCACTCAGTATGTCTGCCGAGGTGGCCTCATCCAAAATGTGGAAGAGACCCCTCCTGCAGCTACTGAGTGAGCAAGGTGCAGTCACCTACAAGTTGTGGCTCATGTTGGCACCAATAACGTCTGTCACTTGGCTTGTAAGGCCATCCTCAGTCCATATGGGTGGCTGGTGGAAGTGGTGAAGAATGCTGGCTTCGGGCGTCCTTTGGTTTGGAGCCGAGTGGAGGGCCTCAAAAAAAGGCTCTATCAATTACAGAAAACAGGGAGTAGCTCACAATTGGTTCCCCTCTTACTTTAACAATAGACAGCAAAATGTCATTATTCACAGTGTTGAGAATGGCTGTGCTGTGGGGTCTGAGTGGGGTATGGTCAAATGAGGAGTGCCCCAAGGATCAGTGTTGGGTCCACTTCTGTTCCTTATTTATATAAGTGATATGTCCTCTAGTATTCTGTTTGTTGATGACACTAGCTTGGTACTAAAGGATGTTATGTGCAATACTGGCTCAGTTTCAAATATTGCAGTTCATGACATAAGTTCATGGCTTGTAGAAAATAAACTAATGCTAAATCACAGTAAGACTCAATTCTGACACACAATTCAACAAAACCCAATGTTTTAATCTCACAGACTGGTCATATGATTAGTGAAACTCAACAGTTCAAATTTCTTGGTGTTCAGATAGATAGTAAACTGTCATGGAAAGCCCACATTCAGGCTCTTGTTCAAATACTTGACGCTGTCATTTTTATTATTCGATTGGCATCTGAAGTGAGTGATCGTTCGACACGAAAATTAGATTACTTTGTTTATTTTCATTCGCTTATGTCGTATGGTATTATATTTTGGGGTAACTCCTCCCATTCTAAAAGGATATTTTTAGCCCAGAAACGGGAGGTTCGTGCAATAAGTGGTGCAAGTTCAGGAACCACTTGTCGACCCCTGTTCACAAGCATGGGTATTTTGACATTGGCCCCTCAGTATATATATTCCTAACTGTCATTTCTTGTTACCAATATTAGCTTATTCCCGAGAATAAGCAAATTTCACTCAGTTAATACTAGGCAGAAATCAAGCCTGCTTTTGGATCGGACTTCCTTAACTCTTGAGCAGAAAGATGTGCAGTATACTGCTGCATCCATTTTCAATAAGCTACCACAAGAATTCAAAAATCTTAGCAGTAATCCACACGCTTTCAAATCGAAACTGAAGAGTTTCCCCATGGGTCACTACGTCTATTCTGGCGAGCATTCGCTTGAACAATTAAACTGATTCTTGTTTCATTGTTGTTTTCTGTTGCAATTACATGTACTGACACGTTCCATGACCTTGGAGATTTCGTCCTAAGAAACTTGAAGTGTAAATAAGTAAATACATAAAAGACCGAAACCAGATCACTCACAATGTAAAGACACTTCCATAGACAAAATTTTAACAGTAAATTGTCAAAGCATTCGTAACAAAGTTTCTGAAATTACTGTCCTCCAGGAATGAAGGAGCTGGCTGAAAGTCAGCTTTGAAATATTTAGCGAGAGAGGGAATGTATATCAGAAACACAGCTTAGACGCCACTGCAGAAGGCGTGTTCATTGCTGTAGACAGAAGTATCATGTTCAAATGTTCAAATGTGTGTGAACTACTAAGGGACCAAATTACTGAGATCATCAGTCCCTAGACTTATGCTAAGAACAACACACACACCCATGCCCGAGGGAGGATTCGAACCTCTGGCGGGAGGGGCTGCTCAGTACGTGACATGGCGCCTCAAACCGCGCGGCCTCTCAACGTGGCAAGTATTATGTCTATCGAGGTCGAAATTGAGTGTGACTGTCAAGTTGGTGCATGTAACAGGTCAAGGTCAACACAAGTGAATTCTCGGATTTTTTAGCCACCTGATTCCACCATGGTAGTATTAGAATCATTCGAAGAAAGGCTACGCTCAGTAGAGCTTAAATAACTAGATCATGTAATATTAATTGTACACGACTTTAATCTACCTAGTATAGAATGGAATGTCAATGGATTCATTGTTGGTGGTATGAACAGGCAGTCTTTTAAAGTCCTTTGTACACGTTTTCTGCCAGTTCGGCAGCCCATATGGAATGGGAATATTTTAGAACTCGCAGCTACAAACAGGCAAACCATATCGACCATATCAGTATAAAATCATAGATTAGTGATCATGATGTCATTATAGTGACGATGGTTACTAAAGTTAATAAAACCATCAACAAGGTGAGGAGAATATTTTTGCTAGAAAGAGCAGAGAAACAGTTACTAGCAACCTTCATTGAAAATAAATAGGCATAATTTAGTTCCAGTATGAGTGACGTAGAAGAACTGTGGGCATATTTTAAACGAATTGTAAATCGCGCCTTGGAGAATAAGTGCCGAGTAAGTAGATTAAATACGGAAAAGACCCAGCCTGGTTTAATAACAAAATTCGGAAACTGCTGAGGAAGCAGAGACGGTTGCGCTCTCGGTTAGGAAAGAACGCTCACATGACGACAGGAAAAAGTTAATAGAAATTCGCGATCTGTAGAAAAATCGATATGGGAAGCATGAAACTACCTCCATCATTCCTTATCAAAAGATCATCCTAAGAACCGGATCAAGTTCTCATCCTATGTAAAATTGATAAGCGTGTTGAATGCTTCTATCCATTCACTCATTCAGTTTGCTGTACCAATAGAAGATAGCAAAAGGAAAGCTGAGGCTTCATCTCGACACTATGAAAGCATTCACGCAGGATTATCGTACGAACACACTGTCCTTTGATCCCTAATGAAGGACATAGTGATAAGCATCCCTGGCGTAGAGAACAACTGCAAAATTTGAAAATAAATAACTCGGCGGTTCGAATGATATTCCAAGTCGTTTCTACAGAGACACTCTACAGCATTGGTTCCTTACTTAGCTCTTATTTGTGGTAAATCTCTCGCCCAGCGCAAAGTCCCATGTGACTCCTGTAAATAATATGGGCAAAATAATGGAGCCGCTAAATTACAAACCAATATCTTTGACATCGGTTTGTTGTAGAATTCTTGAACATGTTCTCAGTTCAAATGTAACAAATTTCCTTTTGATGGAGAGATTCTGTCCACAGATCAGCATGGGAAAGCATCGCTCGTGCGAATGTTAGCCTACTCTTTCTCACATGATATCCTACAAACTATGACTGATGGGCAACAGGCCGCTTCCATATTCCTAGATTTCCCGAAAGCGTTGGACACGGAGCCCCACTGCATGCTGTTAACGAAAGTACGAGCATGCAGAATAGGTTCCCAGGTATGTGAGTGGCTCGAAGACTTCTTAAGAAATAGAGCCCAGTACATTACCCTAGATGGCGAGTGTTCACCAGAGACTACGGAATCGCCAGGAGTGCCCAAGGGAATTGTGATAAGACCACCCATATTCTCTATAAGCATAAATGATCTGACGGACAGGCAGCAACCTGGCTGTTTACTGACATTACTGTGGTGTACGGGAAGATGTAATTGTTGAGTGGCTGTAAGAGGATAGAGATGACTTAGACAAAATTTCTAGTTGGTATGATGAATAGCAGCTTGCTTTGAATAAATAAAAATGTAAGTTAATGCAGATGAGAGGCAAAAACAATCCTGTGATGCTCGAATACAGCATCAGTAACATACTACTTGACTCAGCCATGTCAGTTAAATATCTAGGCACAACGTTTTAGAGAGATATGAAATGGAACGAGTACATAAGGACAGGAGCACAGAAGGGAAATGATAGACTTTGGTTCACTGTTAGGAACGTGTAGCCTATCTACAAAGTATATGGTGTGTAGGTAACTTCTGCGATCCATTTATGAATATTGCTCAAGTGTTTGGGATCATCACCAGGTCGGATTGAAGGACGACATCATAGCATTTCAGAGACATGCTGCTGGATTTGTCATCAATGGATTCAAATAGCACATGCGAATTATGGAGACGCTTCACAAACACAAATGGGAATCCCTGAAGGTAAGACAACGTTTTTCTCACGAAACTCTACTGATAACATGTAGGGAACTAGCATTTGAAGTTCGCTCCAGAACGATTTTACTGCTACCAACATACATTTCGCTTAAGGATCACGAAGATACGATAAAAGAAATCAGGTCTTTTACAGAGGAATATAAGTAGTCGTGTTTCTGTCACTCTGTTTGAAAGTGCAACGAGAAAGAAAATGATTAGTAACAGTACAAAATACACTCCGCCATACACGATACGGTAGCGTACAGAGTATGTAAGTAGGTGTAAATTTACCCTAAGCTTTTTATAGAGAACTAATAACCAAAGCAGACTATGATTATTTTATACAGGACAGTGCAAGAGCACACATCACCATTCTGTGTGTGACAGTCTTGTAAGGTGTTATGTTTCCTGCCAAAAACACCTCACAATATTGGCAAAGATACTTTGGAATCCTGTGATCTTGCACTGTCCAGCATAAAATAACCACAGATATTTTCTTTAGTTTATAGTTTTTTGAAAAAACGTTGAAGTATTTACGGTATATACCTATCAGATCAGATGATATTGTTTGGTGGGTAAAAAACCATTCTCAAAACTCATATTACATCAACTGCACACACCACTCTTATTTCATATTTTGTAGAGACTCTTGCAGTAACCAATGACTATTTTCAGAACTTTTACATCAGTAATTCTGTGAGTTCACTTACTATGAAACAAAAATAGCATTTCAATATCAACTTCTCAATCATGCACTGGCTACGGTAGCCATTTACAGTACTATTGTCAACCACCATGACCTGAATCAGTCAGCCTGTTTAGTCTGTTAATTTGTTAATTTCAGTTACATATAAACACACACACAAGTAAATGATATATGGGGCGACTGCCACATTTTTAATCATAATAGGGTAAAATATATTATTTTTAACCGTTTACGGTAAGTGCGGCAACTCCAAATTCATCTAGTATCAGAAAAATTTCAACCACATCTCATCAACAGACCTGACTGAAAAAATCACTTAAATTATAAATTTTCTGTTATAATTTAGAACAAATGAAAAGTACTAATGTATGAGATGAAGTTAAATTTGGCAAAAATATTTTTATCAGAAGAAATAATAAATCAAAAGAGAAACAAGTTGAATGTAATGTTTGCAACAATGATTTCAAACCATTTTTAACTATAGCACATTTGTGAACTTTAAAACATACACATGGTACTGATTTTATTAAAAGGCTTTATGGAGAAGAAGAATGTGATAAGCATGGGAAGTTTTTGATTATAAGGAACAATTAGAAAATACTGAAAAAACAAACTCAATCTAATTATGGCTTTTAAAAATTTGTGGATGATCATATAAATAATGCTCATTTATTACATCATATTTATGGTTGTTATAATTTATCAAAATATGGAGAGAGTATAATTTTTAAATGGTTGTAACTTAATAACCATAAAATCTAAGTATTTTAAAAATCATCAAACAATATTCTATGCTGAGCATCATCAGTTAAATGTTGCATAAGCTACAATATCATTACAGTGTTTATCATTAAAAATAGCTCATAATTTCACAGTACTTTTCTGTGATGCAACATTATTTCTTTGAGCTACGTTTGTAACATATGTATGCATAAGCTACAATATCATTACAGTGTTTATCATTAAAAATAGCTCATAATTTCACAGTAGTTTTCTGTGATGCAACATTATTTCTTTGAGCTACATTTATAACATATGTATGCAATTTGTAATAATATCATATGGATTTATATCAGTACCTCATTTTACTTGTGTTACCCATTTAAAATTACGAAAGAAGACATAAACATTTAAAAAAGTTCTTTGGTGGGCCTAAATTCAACATATCTTTACAGAAAATTTCATTCTTTCTATTTTGCAAAAAATATTTGTAATTTAACTTATCAAATAAACAAGAATCAACCAACTGATTATTTTACGATTTTTTTTAAATACAAAAATAAAATAAGACATATCTAACTCTGATGAATTACAGTGATTTGTTACATGTAACTCAACATTATTTTTCTACTTTTCCTGAAATTTGTACAGTTCCTAATTCATAGATATGAGTAGTTTAGGATTTTTTAATCTTTCTTGTTCTAAATCAGGTTGATATTCAGATTCATATTTAACAATAGGAGTTCGAATTTTAATTTATTTTGCAATAGTTTTACCTTGTTTTGGAAGAATATGTTTTATTCTGACTCCAGAACTATTTAAATCAGCCCATTTCAATACAAAATAAACAACACTTTAAAAATTATAGTTAGAACTCCTTCAAACAGTACTTCTTTACAACCTTTAAAAAAACCTAATATTTCTAAAGTGAAAAAACTTCATATATTATAATTTCTTATCCTAAATATATGTCCTTCCATATAAAGTTTATCAGAAAGAGATGAAGTTAAGTTAAAATAACTGATGAAAAAGAACAACAATGCTCTATTCTTTTTATAATTACAAAATCAAATAATTCTGTAACAAAGTTATCAACTAATTATTTGTTCAATTTTCCACCATTCCAAGGGCAATCGAAATAATCAGGTTGGATGATTTTAAAATTTATTTATAACCGAGCAATGAACTACATTTATATTGATTTCAGTATATTTATTAGGAGTATTTAAATTACTTTTGCATTTCTCATTCGCTGGAAGAGAATAAAACTGATAGCTGTCAATCCTGTTCATTTATAAAGAGGGAAATTTTAAAGATCACAAATTTTTTATTTACTTCTATGAGTTTAAACTTTTTAACATATTTATAAATTAACTGTTATATCAGTACCATTAATATCAATAAAATTCTTGTATTTGTCAGTAATATTTATTTCTAAATCCTGAATTCTAATATCATGTATTGGAACAAATAAAAATACTTTTGTTCATGAATTACAGAAACACCAAATTATAAATAATGTTTAAAAGAAGGAATAATATTAGTTTCTTAATTGAAAATATTTGTTTTTCCCACTAACATTTCATCAGCAAAATTAAAATTTATGTTTATTAATTTGAATGGATTAAATTTTGGAAAACTGTTAGCAATAGTTTCCTGTTAGCTATAATAATGTAGTTATAAAATCCTAAAACTACTCAAATACTAACTTCTATCTCTGTATATATTTCAACTTCAGTCACAATAACAACTTAATCTAAAATTTCATCTTCTGTAATATATATAGATATATATATTTGGTTCGAGGTTATGTTTGGTGTTAAGATGTTGTATAAGATCCAGGTACTGTGACATTTTATAAACATCTCCAATAGCAACAGATAATCGTTTTTTTTAGAACTGAGAAATCATGTTTTAATCGAAATAAGTGTCTCATTTAAAATCAATAAAAAGTATTAAATAGTAATAAAAATATATTTAATGCAAAATGATTGGGAAACAAAAATTAGAATTCCAGAAAATAAATCAAAACATTGATGTGCTATACATTTAACAGATACTTAATCATTTATGTGTTTAATGTTTACATCAACCAAAAATCAAGAATTTCTCAAATTGTGCAAAAAAAGTTAGAAAATGTAGATGAAGTCTTCCTCTTTATTACTTTTATTGATAACAATGATAAAATATTACCATCAGATGAATAATAGGATATTCAGTTCTTTTATATGATGATTTTACTCTTGGAAAACCAAATATAGATAAAGAATATTTCACTAGGCGTAGACATTCCTGGAAAGACTGTTTTAATTTCATCTACATGAATGTGATTACTTTGCTATTCACAATAAAGTGCCTGGCGGAGCATTCAATTAACCACCTTAAAGTTGTCTCTGTAACGTTCCACTCTGGAACGGCATGCAGGAAAAACAGACGCTTAAATATTTCTGTGCAAGCACGGATTTCTCTCATTTTATCATGATGATCATTTCTCCCTATGTAGGTGGGTGCTAACAGAATGTTTTCGCAATTGAAGGAGAAAACTGGTGATTGAAATTTCATGATAAGATCCTGTCGCAATGAAAAACGTCTTTGTTTTGATGATTGCCATTCCAATTCATGTGTGTGACACTATCTCCCGTATTTCGCGACAGTACAAAACGAGCTGCCTTCTTTGTACTTTTTCGATACTATCCATCAGCCCTACCTGATGCTCATCCCACACCGCACAGCAATACTCCAGAATAGGGCAGACAAGCGTGGTGTAATCAGTCTCTTTAGTAGATCTGTTGCACCTTTTAAGTTTTCTGTCAATGAATTGCTGTCTTTGGTTTGCTCTACCCACAATATTGTCTATATGATCGTTCCAATTTAGGTTATTTGCAATTGAAATCTCTAAGTATTTAGTTGAATTTACAGCCTTCCAATTTGGTTGACTTATCGTGTAATCGAAATTTAGCTGATTTCTTTTAGTAGTCATGTGAATAACTTCACACTTTTCCTTAATCAGGGTTAACTGCCACTTTTCACACCATACACATAACCTCATCTAAAGCATTTTGCAATTCGTTTTGATCATCTGATGACTTTACAAGATGGTAAATGACATCATCATCTGCAAACAATCTAAGATGGTTACTCAGACTGTTTCGTATGTCATTAAAATAGATCAGGAAGAATAGAGGGCCTATAACACTTCCTTGGTAAATATCTTCAAAAATACCATAACAGTCAGTTAGAGATACTCCAAATTTTGAAAATATTTTTAGACTAAACTGACAAAAGTTTCAATCATATAAACCACAGTTTTTTTGCTGGTCAGATAAATTTTGGTGATTTTTAAAGGAATGTGTAGTAATTGTTAGAATAATGATAAATTTTTGATTTTTTACGATATGGTAAGAGAAATTAATGATGCTAAATACAGAAATAAAACTGAAGACAAAAAAATTAAAACATCAAAAACATAATTATATAAAAAACATGGAAACATAATATAATAAAAGCGTAAAAATTAAAAACACAACAAACATGAAATAAAAACAAATATAGGAAAACATAAACATGAATAAATAACCATCAGGTTACCTTCCATTTGGAAAGTGGGTGCACTCAACGACTACTATGTAATTTATAAATGATAGAGCACAGCAATCAGTCATCCTTTTCTCCGGGTTTACTTACGAAAATCCAGATTTTGGCTCGTGCCTAGCCATTATCAATGCACTATTGATAGAGATGAAAACAACAGTGAAGTAACACGCATTGACATTAAAATATAGTGCATTGATAATGGTTAGGTACTAGCTGAAATCTGGATTTGCATAATAAAACTGGAAAAAAGGACGACTGATAGCTGCACTCTAGAATTTGAATTAAAAAAATAAATTATCATTGTTTTTATCTTCGTTAAACATTAGCAAAATATGACCCTGAAGTTGTTAAAAAAGCTAAACAAAATAGAAAAATAAAGAAAGAGTTAAAAATAATTTAAGAAATGGAGGAACCAATCTAGAACACATTATGAAAAATATCAGAAGAAGATCAACCTGCTATTGGTGCAATGGAAAACATTAAAGATGGAATTCATGCATTAGATGACAATGTATTAAAAGCTACAGAAGAAAATAGAGAAGCAGAGAAATAAATTGTTTCTTATAATCCTCATTAATATAGGATGATATATCTGACCATATACCACCAGTTAAATAAAATGATTATACATTAAGGTAATCAGAGATACAAAACACATGCAATAAATTTGAAGCGACTAAAAACAGAAAAGAACAAAATTTTAAAAGATTAACATAAATGAAAGAATGCTTGAACATATCAACCATAGAGCAGACCAAGTTTTTAAGTTAAGACATGTCAGTCCATTTAAATGTAATGGGGAATTATCGATAAAATTTGAGAGAGAGGAATTAACAGCAGAAGGACATGTATGGGTGCAACTGTTTTATGGTGAAATTGTATGTCCTATGCAGCCAATATTAAATTAACGAATTTTGTAACCTATTATTTGGAATCTTTGGAAGACACCAATTTCCAATTTTCCATATTTATTGAATGCACCTTTCTAGATACACTGAACTAGAATCATTACTAAAATGGTACTGTGGGGCACGTTATCTTTTTCTTCAAAACCTCAATTTTAGACAGAATTTTGAAAATAAATGAACATATAAACAAAACAACTCAGGATATTTTAATTGTACTAGGTTCATGTATGTTGAATCTCACACTTGGCATGCTGGCATGCATGTCTCTACCATCAATACTTTTTTAGAAAATGGGTCATTTATTGCAAAAGTATAGTTTAGAGATATTGAGGTTTATAACTTTTTTATTACAAGTTCCTACACAGACTTACATTTCTGAGTCTTTTATACACTAGAATTTCCCTGGCCCATTGTCTGTGTCTTTCTCAGTATCACAACAGCCCAGAGCTAGCCTCCTCCTTTTCTTTCTTGCTTCCTTTTCATTTGCTGAGAAGCTAACTCTGCTTCACATACACAAAGCTCATCCAGTTCCTGCAGTCCTATAGCTGTGTTCTGTCCAAATCTTATCCCTAACTTCTCCAGAACCTTAAGTCTTTCATAGTTCCCACCATTAAAGGCTATAACAGAATCACAACTGCAAACATTAGAGTCATAATCGCCAACAAATACATTTTTAGGCACAAAGCACCACACAACATTGTTGAAGGACTCATTCACATTCTGGTTCTTCCCATGTAAACACTTCTTTATTAGCTCAGGATTTGCCAAATCTCTGTAAATATGTTTTATTGCCTCCATTACTGCCAAAGGAAGAGAATGTATATGTCTAAATTCATGCAGTGTGGTAGAAAATTCAACTTGCCTATATTTACACCATGTGTCAGGTGGAGGTGGACTCAAAGAAAGTCATGGCTTTTCATCAGTTGATATTCGATGAAAGAAAGTGCTCAACACAGCTATTTTCATCTTCTATAAAGTGTCACAGTTATCTCTAATGGTCTTCCGATATTCCTGTAATTCATCAATTACTTTGTCCATTAGTCTTCCAGCACATTTTATTGTCTTGCCATCAGACAGTTTTGTGTTACCCAGCTTGGTTTCTAGGTTACACAGATGTGTTCCCATCTTTTTCTTGACATGACCTACATACTTTAGTTTATGTATAGGAACATCATATGGCTTACTGTTTTCTAATGCAATGAAAGCCTTGCTGTCTCCATCACCTACGTAATTCACATATCTGACACCTCTCTCCTTCTGCAAATGCTGGAAAACGTTAACTGCTCCTTTTACCGCCATTCCTCCACTTGGGACATCATAATTTTTATACACTGCTGCTTATGAAGTAATCTGTTCTTCTGGTTCCCTGTAAAACCTTGGAAGTACTAATTGAGAACTTCAAAAAACAAAACTTATGCAGTGCCAGGATCCATCCACAGCAATACTGATATCTGTGTCACCCTCATTTTGTTCAGTAGCTTCTGATGTAGTAGCATTTACAGAGTCCCCAATTGCTGTTACATATTTCATAAACCAAGAACGTGTTTTTGGCAAATTCAACACACTGCAGAGAACATTATCATCCTTTCTACCTTTACCAATGCATCTAAGGCCATAGAAAAATTCTCCCATTGGTCTCGTACAATTCATTACATGTACACTTTCATGAAGTATGAAATGCTTTACCGTTTTTGCACTTCTGATATTTAATAATTAATTTAGATGCAACACCTATTCTAGCTCCAATATCCTCATAAAGTTTAACTTCATCACCATGAAGACAGCAAGAGACAGTTTCAGAAAGAACTCGTACAAGGACTTGTCCATATTATTATTTTTCCACAGTCACCCATTTCTAAGGTTACTTCCCTTTTCAATGCGCTAGGGGGCGTGCTCACTTCAGAAACATTATTGTGGTTTCCTTCAAGTACTTCAGAAGAAAAAGCAGGTCTCACATATGTTTTACCCACAATTTTGGGTTTCTTGAAGTTACTTGTACGTTTAGTCATTTTATTTACGTTTAAAAAGCAACAGAAGTTAGCTTACAACAAAAATAGCCAATAATCACACTACTTTCAACAAAAAATAGTATCAGAAACAAATGACTGATTTATTTATTCGGAATGCCAACTTCTGAGACGTAGCAGTAGGCATAAAACAAAACATACTCACAGCCTTCTAGACTGTGTAGTTCCCAAGATTTGACTGTGCCAGTATATGCTTAGATGCGAAATATGAGTCACATGTCAACATTCAAAATATTATTTGAAGGTCTCACAACTGTCTGGTTTTAATGTATTAAATACAAAAATGTTCAAGGAAGTCCAAAGTAAATTATGGAGTAGAAAACAGAAAATGTCAAATTTCCACAAATTACATATGCAATGTCCCTATAATAAGCCTTTTAACAGATTACTATGGATGGTATAGGTACTAATACTATTAGTACTGATTAATGAGATCATAGAGATATATTATTTCATTCAGTGAAACAACTTTAAAAAAATAAAATCTGGTTGATGTATTAAGTATAATAATTTGAGAAAGGACAGAGTATGTCTGTTCCCAAAAATTATCAGCAGATTTAGTTGTGTAGATGAGAAACTAGGTAAAGTTTTAATAAATACAAAAAAATTGTGTATAGTTCGATACTAGATAGTATTCATGGAGAAGAATTAGATGCAAATAAAAATTTTCATTATGAAAAGTTGGTATAACAAACATTATTTTATTATTAATAATACAAAGGGTATACCCTATTTCATAAGATTTTTGATTAATTTACTTCAAACTTTATGAAATCAGAAAAATATGGTAATGATTTAGTAAATACCATAATTCACATATTACTTTTGAAATGTATCATCTTCATTATAATAATTCTGGTCTAGGAACAAAATTAGAATAAAGGTCACTTAGAGGTGTTTAAGGAATAAATAAATTAAACAAAGCTTCAAAGAAACATGATATTATTATATTGATAACAAAGAATTAGACATAAGATTTGAAGCAGTAAAAGAACTTGCAAAATATAGCAAAAAAAAAAGAATATATTCTGAAGATTAAACATTACGAAAAAAAATTAGCAGTTACTGTAGTAAGAGGAATTCTGCTTGGTAGGTCCTCCATGGAAATGTTTGGGATGATAATAGTTTTAAAAAAAGATTATTTACAATAAGATAATTTAATAATTTTTTAAAATACAATAGCAGTATAAATTATCAATTAAGAAATTTTATAAATGAGTAAATATTACATTATTTAATCAAAATTAATTTTCATAAAACTATATACAATTTTTATCCTCATAAAATTTTAATCTCTAAAAATGAATGATATTCTTTGCTGCTGAGTGGTAAAACTAAACCTGAAGCTATTAAAATTAAATTAAACAACGAAAATAAATGGTAGTACAAAATTGGCGGAAATTGACTAATAACAGTAGGTACTCCTCTTGTGAAAATATTATTGAACATTTACCAAAAATGAACATGAAGGTGAATGTCTTACTTTATCATTGGCTGCATTACCATATTCAGCTGTTGCTGTTTTACTATATGGTGTATCAGCTGATGCAGCTAATGCAATAAAGGTAATATAAAAGTGCAAAACAAAAAACACCCTAATTAGCATTAAAGAAAAAGGTAGTGAAGTAAAAAAAATTACGACCAAAACAATTTCCAAAAAATAATTACTAAATATTCGAAACCTTTATCAAATATTGATACAGCAAATCATTCTTAGTAATTAAAAATCAATCATCTTAGAGGCAATTTTATGGCTGATGAAATAACTAATAAATAAAACATTTCAGTATGGTATAGTTAATTTAGAGAATTCACAAATGCTGGTAATCATTGAAACTCTCATTATGAAACAAAATATATACAAAAATTGTGTTCTATTCACTTTGTGAGAATATGCCGAGAGAATTATTTAGCTATTTGGGGAAAATTATTTATATTGTAATGCTGAAGAATACAAAATTTTGATGACTTTTTTACATCAGTCGCATAGACAGATTACCAGAGAAAACAAGTGATAAACTTTATGTTTACTTTTATCACTGTCAATGAGCAGAAAACACGTAATTTTGAGTATGTATTTACGTTTAAAAAGTTATTGATATTGGTAAAAATATTCAAAAACATTAATCACTTAATGATTTTGATATTTCGTTAAGTGTGTTTGATAAATTTATGAAATAACTAACGTTAACGAAACAACAAAAATAGTGTAACTAAGATTACAAGTATCCAATAAAACTGTTCCAGTAGATGTAAGAAATAGTTTTCTTTGGTGAAATTTAATGTTATATGGATGGATAACCCTAATCATTCGAAGCTTCTCCCAGCAGACAATCATATCTGGCATTAGAAATGTAAAAAGTTGGTTAGTACACATCATCCACCTAGAACAACTAGAAAAGAATGTAAGACAAAAAAACTGAAGTTACTTGTACAGATTGTGAAACTAAAAAATGTCACTTAAAAAAAAATTGTCACTTCTGGGACGCTGCCTAATAATATTTGTGAAGAAATAATGAGTCACATAAAAGTGAAAAATTTTAAAAGACAAAGTATAATTTCATTTTTATAGATGGTTTATACCAAGCATATCCAGTTGAAATAGATTATGGAAACTGGAAATGTATCTCAAAAACAAATAAAAGATAATAACTATAGTTAATGTTGCTTCAAAATTTGCTTGGGCATCTGAGTTAAGGACAAAACCAGTAAAAATATTTATAACACTTTTGAAAAAAAATTTAAATTAAGATACACAGGAAATTTCAAGCAGATAATGGCACAGAGTTTTATTATAAAGATTTTCAAACACTTATTAAAAAAAATTAAATTAATCATTATTAACTTTTTCAGAATTTAAGGCTTCAGTTGTTCACAGCTTCAATAGAACATTAAAAGAAGAAATGTGGAAGAGTTGGTTCTTCAAGGTAATTATAAATGAATTGCATGCAGTCTGAGGTATGTTTCTGCTGATATTGATCTAGTTAAAAAACTGGTTGATGGATATAAAAATACAGAAGATTTGATAATAAAAATGAAAACAATAGAAGTAAATGAAAAAACTGTAAAAAAGTTTTTGCTGTATATAATAATAGAAATATAACGTACCTGACAGTTAGATTCAGGAAATTAAAAGGAGTTTTTGAAAAATTTTACACAGCAAATTGCTCAACAGGTATTTTTGAAATTAGATCTAAATTTATAGCATCTTAAATTACATTGAAATTAAAGCATATGAAAGGAAATTTTTATGGATAAAAACTACAAAATTCCAAATTTCCAGAGATGTATACTGCACAAACATTTTTAAAAATCAAATATGATTAGGTTTTTGGTAAATGGCTTGGTCTGAAGAATACTTACAATAGTTTGATAGCAAAAATAAAGTTATAATTTATAAATATTTAAAATTGTATTTTCAAAGTGAATAATATCAAAATAAGTTTTAGAAAGTAAATAATATTAAAATTAAACATTAAATTAACAAAGGTGTCGATTTACTTTATCATATGAAACTTCTGCCATGTAACTATTTTATTAAAATAATTGTTATGGTAATTGTCTCTTAATTTATCTGTAATACTTTGATATAATTTTTTTGAATTGGGTAGTAACCAAGTCATTTCTTGTTTCATTTAATTGTTTTTCTTTGTATTCCAACTACATAATAAGTATGTCAATGTTTTCATGATATAATCTACAAATAACAAATTTTGGCCTAAATCATGATAATTTACTGGAGGAATTGTGTGTGTTTAAATTCTATATATTTCGACATTCTGTTTCGTTTATTATCTCTAAAGCAGTATTAAAAATGTCTTAAATTTTCTACTCGTTTCTCCTCTAGTTTCATTATTTCTTTAATAATTTTATTTATTTATTTTAATTTGTTTTATACAAAAAAATTTGTATTCTAACTGTATTTCTGTATGAATTTATAATTTGTTTTGTAATTTTATATTCATAATGTTCTTATATATGGGGAAACATTGTTGCTAACAAACAATTGTAATTTTTGTAGCTTCTTCCTTTACAGACGATAAAATTCAAGAATATGAACCAGATTCATTAATAAGTACAGTATTTTTTCATTACCTTTAAATTTCCATAAATAATCTTATCATATTCATCAACATTTTTGTAATTACTTTTTTATATTTTTATATTCTAATATTTCAAAAATACTTTTGCATTAAACTGAGAATTCTTATTATAATCAATTACAATTAGTACTTCTTTATTAATAAATATACGTTTATGTAGTTTAAAAACTCGATTTTTCTTTTTATATTATAATTCCTTAGATTTTTCTTTCTTATTTATTCACCAATTTTTTTCTAAACAAATGGAAACTAAATACGTAAAAATTGTGGGTTTGTGAAATCAATTGATTATTTCACTTCACAAGAACATATAAAAGATGGTTATAGGACAATATATAGACCTCATTTGTATGAGTATCATAAAACACTATATAATAAAAATTAAATGTTTTGTGCACATGAAAAATATTTTTCTAAATAGTATTACAAAGAATATTTAAAACGAATTATGACTAAATAACACTCAAAAACATTATAATCAATTATTTATCACAAAAGTAAATTCTAAAAAGCAAGAAAATATCTATTCACGAAATTTAAGAATTAAGGATAAATGTTTATGTAAATGTAAAATACACAAATACACTATAAGAAAATAACAATATTAATGTGAATTCTTAATTCTTATTAATTATGTTATTATGAAAAATATATTCTAAAATATAAAAAGGAAGAAAATTAAAAATCTCATTTTTCCGTTTTTATTTCGCTATCAAAACTGTATTCAATAACATAAATTAGAACATTTAAAATAATCCTTAATTTCAATTTTTTATTTTGTTATTAGATCTTAAACTGAAATTCTAACAGTGACAGCTTATTAATTTAAAACGTCCATATGGTAATGTTTCTATTTTATTTTCTAAAACAAATCTCTTATTATTGTGTTGACCTGAAGTTTTATTTTAAACTATAGAGAATAAATCACATATTTAAGGCTTTCACTACATTCATAGTTTTCATTGTTCTTTATTGTTAAATAAATAGCTTTTATAATCTTTTAAACTTATTTTATTTTTAACTACACATTTCTTTATTCGTTTTGGTTTTCTTCTTTATCATATCACCTTCATTACAAACATACAATCTTGCTCTTGAAATGCAGAGTTATTCTATTAGTTCTCCAATACACTTATTTCGTGTTTTTCTAAACTGTTTTATTTATTTGAGGGATACTGTAAATATTATCTTCTGAATAGTCAGTTCTATTAAATTAATCAATTATTGATTTAATATCTTCATAAAAATCTTTTATATAATGTATATAACTGCCAGTATCTTGATAACAAACTTCAGTATTTTCACCATTTTTTAGTTTCCTAACACTATAGTCAAAATTATACATTAGTCATTTCGATAAAGCAAGTTTACACATTGCAATTTAAATAGGTTATTAAATAAAATTTTAGTTCTATTCATATGGATAGCAACTAAATTTCCATTAAGTACTCATATTTTTCTTTCTTTAAAGCTAGTTTTGATACTAATTTGACCACAGATATCTGCATCTCAGACTACTTTTATATCATCTCAAATCTTATTTGTTTCATCCTTTTCCCCACATAGTGAATGTTTACCAACTTTTAGAAATCTTTTCAAAATAATATTTTGCTTTAGTCTCCATTTCTGTATTTAAATCTGTACACTTTTTTAACCATTCAGACTGTTTCAATCTTATAACTTAAATTTTTCGTTATTTTCACATCTAGAGATAAATATTCTTTTATATATCTATAGTGAACAACAATATTATATTTATCATCTAAAGTAGTTGATACTTTTGTTTCTTTAGTTCCCAGCACCATTTTATTTATGGGAGGGAGAGTTACAGCTTTATGTAGATCATGTTAATTTTTTGGGTAGTCTAAATCTACTTCAAAAAATATAATCCATCTTAGAAGTTTCTTAGATTTCACTTATCTTTTTCTTAGAATCAAACGAATACAGTTCAACCTATTCGAAATCTCCATGAGGTAAATATTGATTCATAGCTTAACCATCTCAATTATTTGCATCTAAATATATTTTAAAACTTATAGTTTTATCATAATGTTTCATATATTAATTATTCACCTTAAGATATCTTTTTATAACACTTGTGATATACCACCTGTTACATCATTTGCAACCAATACAATAATATCGTAGTCATCTAATAATTCCATGGTCCTCCTGTCCTTTTTAACATCGAATCAAAAGCTCAACCTGAAGGAGTAAAGTTCCAAGAATGGTCTAAATCATAGCCTTTTATACAAATTTTTCTTAAATTTACATACTCATCAGCTAAAAATAAAACATCACATACTATGTACATATTCTCCTAAACTTTTTATATCAGATTTTTCCCAAAGTAATTTAACATGTTTATAATCTTCTCTAATATCACATTCATTTGTTTTATCACAAAATTCTTATTTTTGTGGAAATTCTTTTTCTTAATATTTTTCCCAAGTATCTATATAATCATAATAATAAACTTCTTTTCCCATAGTAAGTTTATTAAATCTCCTGGGGAATTTTTTAAAATATTTTTCATTTGTTCCTGTTCTAAATTTGAAGGAAGTTTAACAAAAGTAACATCTCTTTTGTCTTACTTGGTATTAAATCTGTTTACTAATTCTAACCAAGTTCTTTTACAAATAAGTGAGAATCATAGGCAGATACATTATGTAAATAAATTGGTTACAAAACTAGAATATGTTAAGTTTTGATTACCGGTATTACAAAATGAATTCATAAATTTTCATGGCGGCTGCTGCTGCTTCTTTCAGAATAAATTCTTCCTATTTACTCAACGTCTTTTTTCATACATCGAATAAATTTTTATGATTATTTGGTCCTCTGTATTCACCCTGATTCTTACAAGGTCATTTATATACGTAATATAATAACAAATACCATGTGGTTCGTGTTTTTGATATTTTATAGTGTAATTCGATTTGATTTATTTGTTCATTACTAAGGTTAAATATATCTTTTAATTTGTCAGCATAGGAACCGCAAATAATATCATTTGCTGATAATTTGGGATATTTCTTAATTTTAATAAGAAGCTTTAAAAATCTGCATAAATAATAAAAGGAACTTTTTCTGTATATTGATAAATTTTATGTATTAACCTTTTTCTGGTAGTTCCACATGTAATAACTTCTGAATTGAACACTTTTGTGAGTGATCATCTAATCTTTCTTTAATGCTAAAATTTAAGAAACATAGATCACAAATCAATTTTGATTCTTTATGATTTGATATATGAGTTGAAATAACTCAAGATAAATCTTTTAACCAACAGTAGTGTGTTTTTCCTTCTTTAAAATATAGTAAATTAATATGATTTTTTCTTTTTCTGATTTGGTTATTTTTAATGGTTATACATAATATTTTTCCATCAGGGGAATAAACATTAATACCCATATCAATTACAGACACTATTTTTGAAATATAATCAATTGAAAGCAGAAACTAAATGCGAGATTTTTTCTTCAAGCTCTATAATAATTTACTTATAATTACTTGTTCTATCTCGATCTTTACTTTTCTGTTTCCTTGCTGGATTTAATGCTGAAGCTACAGATCGCAGAACACATTTTAATCATTTTTTTACATTAATACAAGCTTTTTTCTATTAATTTATTCTGGTAGTTCAGAATTAGATGAATGTCTTAATGGATCATATCTGTTAATTGCTAACTGTATTCCAATAATTCTGTTTAGTGTTCGTCTTGATCCATGTGTTTGAAAATTAGACCTTTGTGTTAAAATATTTTGTTTCCCTTTCTTAAATTTTTGGCTGTGTCAGTTCTCTAGTAATCGTAAAATTTTGAGTTTTATGCCCATATCACATAACTTTATTATTTGTCCAAATTGTGCACTTATAACAAAATGAAAAATTTATTTTGGAGCCATTATTTAATTTTAAGTTATCGTTCACTACCTTCACACTTTTGCTTTCATTGCATTTAAGGAATGATTAGGCTCAACTGATCTTGTATTATTTTCGAAATTCATAGTAATATCTTTTCAAATGCTTTACTAATTAAATAATTGTTAACTGTTTTTCTGTTTTCCCAAAATACATATTAGTGGAAACGAAATTTTTTCAATTGTTTATTTTTCACATTTTTAAAAGATTCATCATTAGTTTAAATTTTAAAATAATGTAATTGTTTAAAACTTTTTCTTTTGATTCTTCAACCAATGATAGTACTGTGTATACTTATAAAATTAATCAGATTATTTTTTCTTAATTTATTATATCCTCTTAAATTATTTCTTTTGCAATAGTCATGAAGTTCATGGTAGATGCGTCAATTAAACACAGTGTAGTTTGTTAACTACTCAGTCATTTATAAGGAAACAACTTAATAGGTTTAAAAAAAATAAGAAGTTTAATAGATTAAAATAAAGCCAAAATAAAAAATTATTATATTGTATAGAAATGAGAAAAAGAATATGTAGATTGTGACTATTTGAATACTAGATTTTGGGAGCTAATTTATAAGATAAAAATTTATTACATTTTTGAAAACAAAAAAACGAATTTAATTATTGTTGCATTTATATTTTTAAAGTTTGCATTTTTAAAATTTTTATTACAATATATTTCTTTGTTTTTATGTGCAATATTTTATTATTCAGTTCAAAATTTTTAATTAACTGACATTCAATCATTTTCACATTTGGTTCAAATTTTTTTCTGATTTTCAATTACTTTTGTATGCAGTTAAATTTAAAATTAAACTGATTTTTTCAATCAGGTTTGTTGATGGTATTCGTTTGAATTTTTCCTTCTAGTAGGAGATGATTTTTGTGGCTGTCCCTCTTTTCATAAATGCTTAAAAATCGTTTTTTGGACCTGTCATCTAGTCCAAACGATAAGCTATACAAAGGTTGTGCCATGGAATGATTGCAGCCTGCCTACACGAGTATTGATGCTCACGCAACAATGGAGACAGCGCTTTCATCATATGTGGAATATCCGTTATTCAGATGGAATGCTGTCCAAACCACAACATATTCATGATTTCAGAATATGTCCTGTGGACACTAACAGTGTGCCGAACACTACTGTAATGACTTGATACCCGGAGACCTAACTGACAGTCTATGCGAGGGATACATTCACCTGAGAGCAATTCATTCATCTGAACATCTTGATATGTTCCCTGTAAAGAGAAATTGTTGACCAACTGCACCTCTGAAAAGTCAGACACGTGGATGCATTACCAGAAGGGATGATGGGTATATCTGCATACTCCAACAAATACACTCCTGGAAATTGAAATAAGAACATCGTGAATTCATTGTCCCAGGAAGGGGAAACTTAATTGACAGATTCCTGGGGTCAGATACATCACATGATCACACTGACAGAGCCACAGGCACATAGACACAGGCAACAGAGCATGCACAATGTCGGCACTAGTACAGTGTATACCCACCTTTCGCAGCAATGCAGGCTGCTATTCTCCCATGGAGACGATCGTAGAGATGCTGGATGTAGTCCTGTGGAACGGCTTGCCATGCCATTTCCACCTGGCGCCTCAGTTGGACCAGCGTTCGTGCTGGACATGCAGACCGCGTGAGACGACGCTTCATACAGTCCCAAACATGCTCAATGGGGAACAGATCCGGAGATCTTGCTGGCCAAGGTAGTTGACTTACACCTTCTAGAGCACGTTGGGTGGCACAGGATACATGCGCACGTGCATTGTCCTGTTGGAACAGCAAGTTCCCTTGCCCGTCTAGGAATGGTAGAACGATGGGTTCGATGACGGTTTGGATGTACCGTGCGCTATTCAGTGTCCCCTCGACGATCACCAGAGGTGTACAGCCAGTGTAGGAGATCGCTCCCCACACCATGATGCCGGGTGTTGGCCCTGTGTGCCTCGGTCGTATGCAGTCCTGATTGTGGCGCTCACCTGCACGTCGCCAAACACGCATACGACCATCATTGGCACCAAGGCAGAAGCGACTCTCATCGCTGAAGACGACACGTCTCCATTCGTCGCTCCATTCACGCCTGTCGCGACACCACTGGAGGCGGGCGGCACGATTTTGGGGCGTGAGCGGAAGACGGCCTAACGGTGTGCGGGACCATAGCCCAGCTTCATGGAGACGGTTGCGAATGGTCCTCGCCGATACCCCAGGAGCAACAGTGTCCCTAATTTGCTGGGAAGTGGCGGTGCGGTCCCCTACGGCACTGCGTAGGATCCTACGGTCTTGGCGTGCATCCGTGCGTCGCTGCGGTCCGGTCCCAGGTCGAAGGGCACGTGCACCTTCCGCCGACCACTGGCGACAACATCGATGTACTGTGGAGACCTCACGCCCTACATGATGAGCAATTCGGCGGTACGTCCACCCGGCCTCCCGCATGCCCACTATACGCCCTCGCTCAAAGTCCGTCAACTGCACATACGGTTCACGTCCACGCTGTCGCGGCATGCTACCAGTGTTAAAGACTGCGATGGAGCTCCGTATGCCACGGCAAACTGGCTGACACTGACGGCGGCGGTGCACAAATGCTGCGCAGCTAGCGCCATTCGAGGGCCAACACCGCGGTTCCTGGTGTGTCCGCTGTGCCGTGCGTGTGATCATTGCTTGTACAGCCCTCTCGCAGTGTCCGGAGCAAGTATGGTGGGTCTGACACATCGGTGTCAATGTGTTCTTTTTTCCATTTCCAGGAATGTATACGCCATGATCTTGGATCCCATCATTATAAGATTAATCTCTTTCTGAAATGTTCCTGTGATTGTATATCACCACCATACAGTGGAAATTCCCCGTAATTTACCAATCATTTTTGTATAAACTTTCGAGTACCCTCAAAAAATCTACTTTTAAAACAGGCTTAAGTTTATTATGAATCTTCTATATGGAAAATGTCGATATAATTATATATACAGTTTTTATTCATTTTAATTTTTCGCTAATTATTCAACATTTGCACGATTCGTAAAGAAGCATAGCTTGCTGCTGATGTCTTCAGTCTGAATGCTGGTTTGCTAAAGCTCTCCACGCTACTCTGTCCTCAGCAAACCTCTCGATTTCAGCATAACTGCTGCAGTCTCCGTTTGAACCAACTTTCTACAGTCAAGCCTTTATCTCCCTCTACATTTTCCCCTTCACACTATTTTCAATACCAAACTGACTGTTCAATGCCGTCTCAGGATGTGTCTTCTTAACTAATCCCTCCTTTTAGTCATACATTTTTTCCTTTGCTTGTTCAATTCTCTGGTTTCCTGACCCAGCGATTCTGAAAACCCACTGTAGGACATGGAACTCGATTTCAGCCACTAGACAGTACTGCTACATTTGCGATCGCTAGCATCCCTGTACTGCAGTGCTGGACTCACTGTGTTGTTGTACAGTGCCGTGTCATGCCCATCTTGCTGGCCAGTAACTAATCACAGTCATGCTAACTGGGCCATGGCTCTACTTTCCGTTGTGTCTCACAGCTCTCTCATACCTTTCACATGAAGAACCATAGTGTCTTGGCTTCAGATTTCGCTACATCTCTGGTTATTGCTGTAAGTATTGCTCACTTGATCTTGTTTATGTGCCATATTGTCTTTGCTGCCAGTTTTCCTCTTGTTGTTGTGTCTCCCTGTACACATTAGACGATCCGTTGTTGATGAATGCTGACCTGTCTGTCCAGCCTCTGGGGATTTTCTTTCGTCCTACCTGGTCTTCTGTCGAATCGCGGTCACAGTAATTCGTTATGAAACAAAAGGTTAGCTATGTACCACATTGGAACATTTTTCTTGATGAAACACCAAATGTATGCTCACCTATGTTCCACAGAATTAGCGTCGCACTCCCATATATTGGTAGCGTTGAGTGACAGTTCATTTCCCCTCCACGGTACATTCAAAATCACTAATACCTACAAAAAGTCACACAGCTGATTACACTATTCTTTTGTCAATAGTCACTCAGTCACAAACGTTTTCTCATTGTCTAGATTCTCCATCAGTGATGAAGCTGACAGGGTTCCCTTCCAGGAGCTCGACGACTTTTATGTTGCTTTCGCACCAATATTCGAACATGCCCTGAGGTTCACCACATATTTCCAAGGTCATATCTCCTTGCGTCCAGATGCCACGCCCCGTTTCTTCCAGGCCAGACCCATTTCAGTCTCCTTAAAGATGGCCCTTATTCAGGAACTCAGTCGCCTACATAAGCCTTGGGTGACTGAACCTGTCAAAAATCACGGGCCACCCTGCCTAGAAGTGGCCAAGCATACGAATGGCTGCTTCCTGATACGTCAAGACTTTAAATCATAAGTCAACGCCCCAGGACAAGTGGAAACCTACGATATACCATGTCCAGAAGACCACCTCAAAAAGTTTCCCAGAGAAGAGTACTTTTCCTAAGACAGACCTTGCCGATGCATATTTGCAGTTACCACTGGATAAGGAGATCAAAGCATTTTGGTTATTAACAATCCCTTCGGCTTAAACAAGTGCTTGCATTTTCGGATCTATTCCACTCTACTACTATTCCAGATATACCAGGAACAGTTAACCACCAGTAAGCCCTCAGTTCTTTAAATAATAAAACTCCTATATACACAACAGTTGAAAACATCTGATTACTTTACAAATGAGTTAATGTATTAAATATTTGAAGTTAAGCATTTAAGTTAGAAAAAGTTTAGGAAAGATTTGAAATTATGTTTAAAGTTTCTTGGAAGTTGCTAAGTGCTCTCATAATCAAACATTGGATGAGTACATAAGAACAACTTGTGCTCTGTTTTAAGCAAAAATCAGCTTTTCGCGAATCTCAGTGTTTATGGCGTCATATATCATGATCTACTGGTATGTATTGTACAATGAGATAATGTTGCCCATACACTCAGGTGACAAAAATCAATGAATGCGATATGCACATACGCATATGGCGGTAGTATAGCATACACAAGGTATAAAAGGGCAGGGCAGCGGCGGAGCTGTCATCTGTACTCAGGTGATTCATGTGAAAAGGCTTCTGAAGTGATTATGGCCGCACAATGAGCATTAACAGACTGTGAATGCGGAATGGTGGTTGGAGCTACACGCATGAGACATTCCATTTCGGAAATTGTTAGGGAGTTCAATATTCCGAGGTCCACAGTGCCAAGATTGTGCCAAGAATACCAAATACCTCTCAACCACCAACAATGCATTGGCCAACAGTCTTCACTTAACGATCGAGAGCAGCAGAGTTTGCATAGAGCTGTCAGTGCTAACAGAAAAGCAACTCTGTGTGAAATAACTACAGAAATCGATGTGGGATTTATGATGGACTTCTCTGTTACGACTGTGTGGCGAAATTTGTCGTTAACGAGCTATCGTAGCAGCCGACTGATGCGAGTGCCTTTGTTAACAGCACGACATTCCACGTAGCGCTTCTCCGTGTCTCGTGACCATACAAATTAGATCCTAGACAACTGGAAAACTGTGGTCTGGTCAGATAAGTCCTCATTTCAGTTGATAAGAGCTGATGGTAGGGTCTGAGTGTGGTGCAGACCCCACAACGCTATGCACCCAAGTTGTCAATACAGCACTATGCAAGTCGGTGTTTGCTCCAAAATGGTGTGGAGTGTATAAATGGAACTGAACTGATCACTGACTGGAAACCGTTACGTTTAGTTCCTTGGGGACCATCTGCAGCTATTAATGATATTCATGTTCCCAAATAACGATGGAATTTTTATGAATGACAGTGGGCCATGACACTGGGCCACAACTGTTTGTAGTTGGTTTGAAAACAGTTGGAGTGAATGATTTGGCCACCCAGACCACTCGATATGAATCCTATCAAACATGTATGGAACATAATTGAAGGGTTAGTTCATGCACAAAATCCTGCACTGGCAACACTTTCACAATTATGGCTGGCTATGGAGGCAGCATGACTCATTATTTCTGCAGGTGACTTCCAACAATGTCAAGTTGCTGCACTACACCAAGCAACAGATGGTCTGACATGGTACTAGAAGGTATCCCATGACTTGTCACCTCCGTGTATGTTTATACTGTCTGAAAAATTTGTTGCACATAGCATTAATAGTAAAAAAACTAATAAACTCAAACGTCGTGTTATTCTTTTATTTTGGGGGGGGGCGGGGGCATCGGTGAGAAAAAGTTTTGTGAATGTTTGAAATTGTGAGTTAAGTTTATTGGAAGTCGCTAAATACTCTCACTCTCAAAATAATAATGGATGAATATACACTGGTATCCAGAATTAAAGCAACATACCGCTGTTTTGCTACATTGTGTCTAATTCACGATATTGACGTCGTTGTGGTTGTTGTCGTCGTCTTCAATCCTGAGACTGATTTGATGCAGCTCTCCACACTACTCTATCCTGTGCAAGCTTCTTCATCTCCCAGTACTTACTGCAACCTACGTCCTTCTGAAACTGCTTAGTGTATTCCATCTCTCGGTCTCCCTCTACGATTGTTACCCTCCACGCTGCCCTCCAATGCTAAATTGGTTATCCCTTGATGCCGCAGAACATGTCCTACCAACTGGTCCCTTCTTCTTGTCAAGCTGTGCCACAAATTCCTCTTCTCCCCAATTCTATTCAATACCTCCTCATCAGTTATGTGATCTACCCATCTAATCTTCAGCATTCTTCTGTAGCACCACATTTCGAAAACTTCTATTCTCTTCTTGTCCAAACTATTTATTGTCCATGTTTCACTTCAATACCAGGCTACACTCCATACAAATACTTTCAGAAACGACTTCCTGACATTTAAATCTATACTTGATGTTAACAAATTTCTTCAGAAATGCTTTCCTTGCCATTACCAGCCTACATTTTATATCCTCTCTACTTCAACCATCATCAGTTATTTTGCTCCCCAAATAGCAAAACTCCTTTACTACTTTAAGCGTTTCATTTCCTAATCTAATTCCATCCACATCACCCGACTTAATTTAACGAACGGGGTAGTGTTAGTTGGGTAGTCCCACATCCACAGTCACTGTATAGTGTGTCACAAACAGTGAAGTATCTCACAGAGAAGACGCCTACCAGCCTCTGTGGTGGAGGGCCACAGGAAAAATGAAAGCAGGACAGTCGCAAACTGATGTAGCCAGATGGCTTAATGTGAATCGTTCTGTTATTTCTTGGGTGTGGCGACAGTTTACAGAGACTGAAACATTGCTGCAAAGACCAGAGCAGGATCGACCTTGTGTGACATCAGACTGAGACGGACATTATTTGGCTGTTAGAGAGCACAATGATAGCACCTTAGCACTGGCATCTGACCTTGCAGCATCTACTTGACATGTTGCATTAAGGCAAAAGGTGTACAGAAGGCTTCAGCAGAGTGAACTTTATTGTTAGAGACCTGCTATATGTGTGCCTCTAACAGACAGGAAGTTTAGAGTGGAGTCGTCAACCCGCCACCTGGACGGTCGAACAATGTGTCAGTGTTCTTTTCACAGGTAAGTCCACATTTTTTCTGGAGAGTGACCCTTGATGGATTTGCATCTGGAGGGAATGTGGAACATGATTTCAGGACCAAACATTGTGGATAGAGACCAATACAGAGGAAGATCCCTAATGGTGTGCGCAGGGATTGTGTTAAGCACTCGAAGACCTCTTCATGAAATTGTACAGGTGAATCGGAAAGGTTTAACTGCTGTCAGGTATCATGACGAAATCTTGGGACCTCATGTGTGGTCGTTGCAAGGTGCTGTGGGCCAAGACTTCGTACTGATGAGTGATAATGTTTGACCTCATAGAGCACAGGTGGTTGATGTTTTCTTGAAAACAGAAGATATTGCATGTTTGGCTTGGCCTGCTCACGCTCGCAATTTGAATCCCATAGAGCATATTTTGGATGCAATAGGGAGACAGCTTGCATCACATCAGCATCCACCAACCACTCTCCAAGAATTCCAAGCAACTCTGCAGGAAGAATGGGCATTATTGCCTCAAGATGAGATTGATGACATCATTCACAGCATGCCCTATCGATGTCAGGCCTGCATTGCTGTCAGAGGTGGTCACACCTTATACTGAGTACATTAATCAGTTGTCAGAATGCATGCGCAAATATGTTGAAGTTGGAAAAAAATGAAGTACATTTTTGTCTACCCTTATGCATGTTGCAGTTATTTTATGTTCTGTATTCTTCACATTGTTTCCACTTTATCCTCAACTGTTTATACTGTTCGTGGGAAAAATTGCAGCCTTCCAAAATTTTCCTTTGTTGCTTTAATTTTGGACACTAGCATAGTCTGGATATTTGTGCACTGACAATTGTGCTGCCTCAAGACATATGCACAGTTTCTATCTGTAATACTTGTCTTCTGTGGTACACCAGTAACATAAGATTGTAATTTTTAATGAGAAGATTATGAGAGTGTTTTAATTTGTTTAATTCACTCAATAATTATATGAAATAATGACAATAAGTTGGATAGCCATCCTATACATTCAAAATAAATTTACAACAGGTGGTCAAAAAGTGTTTCCTTGACTTCATTATCTTTTCAATAATGACCATCTTTAGCATGGCAGTGCAGTTTCCTCTCATGCACCACATAACTGACTTGAAAAGTCAGCTCATCTCTGATGAGTAATGTACACAGCACTCTTGACATAACTTAAAAGTAAAAGAGTCTATTGGTGTTAAAAAGGGGTCCTTCACCAGAGATGAGAGGGAGGGAGCTAAGGAGGCAGAAAAAACATGCCATAGAGGTACCAGCTTTTTCATCATGGTATCCTTATCTGTCTTGCCAACATGCAACTGTTCCATCATGGGTGATATAGATACTTCCATTTCTTTTAATGAAAAGGTTCCTTTTAATTATGTGTACGAAGCTAGTTGTGTCTGGAAAGGTAATTATTAAGTGACTATCTTAATTTAACTTCTGTATTAAACTGGAATGATGATCCACCTGACAATTACAGTGACTGACAGGAGGTGACATGTATTTGTTATGCCTGAGCTACAATCAGAGCAGCAGTCACACAAATCAGAGGCGTGTTGGACAGTGTCTCTAGTATGCCTGTCGATCATATCATATCGCAGTACAACTGGTCTTGCCCACCAACTGCAATACTCGCACATAAACACTGAAACATATTAAGGTTCCATCACAGTGGAAGCATACCAAGTGGTGCCGTGTCCACCTGTGTGGCACTTTGAAACCAGTAGTAAGCCGCTCCAGCTAAGCACACTAGCACAAGTAGAGATCCAATAAGATGATTACCAGCCATTCCAGCACAAAATGCATTCAGAAAGTAAGGTTCGATAGGTCGCAAAGTGGAAACAACAGTGAAAACCCGATGAAGCTTTGCACAGATGTGTTGGGCAGTGCCTCTAGTATGCCTGTTGCTCACATCGTGTCGCCCTTTCCAGTTCTGATCACACAGTGAGCATGTAAACATGCCTAGAACAATAGTCTCTCCTGCAAAGTATGGGATCCCCCTGTGAGATTTTGCCTGATTTTATACAACCCCACATAATGTACCTGTCATGCATTTCCTTCTACATGACAATTCTCAGACACACACTGCGAGGGCAATGAGGATGCCCCTGCAGCAATTTTGGTAGGAAGTGTCTGATCACCCGCCATACAACCTGGACTTGGCTCTCTCCAATGTTCCACCTCTGCTCACATGAATTGCTGGCCACAAAGGCAACATTTTGGCACAGACAATGAACTGCAGACCAGTGTAGAGAAGTGGCAGGAAGCACAGGCAGCTGCGTTCTATGGCAAGGGTATTATAAAGTTGGTACAACACTATAACAAACGCGTAAGCAGCCGGAAGGTGTAGCAAACTATTGCAAATAAAACATTTTTTATTTTTTACTGTGGTTTCCATTTCATGACTGATAGGATCTTACTTTCTGAATAGTCCCTGTAACATTCTCATAGTCCCAGGTGTCAATATTCTGCTTCGTAGAAAAAATAAGCCTGCATGGAGTCAGCTGTATTTGGTGATAAAGTTATGAGTGTGCACAGGAGTATGTAATATAAGACAGTCAACTTTTTGGTGACAAAACTACTGTATAAAATACATAAGAGTTGCAAAATCAGTTGGCTTTAGAGCTTGCAACTCTTAAGGTGGCACACTTGTAGGACCTACCACATGTTAACATTACTCAAGTTCACAGCTTGAGTACTAGTTGAAGGTGCATTGCTAAACCTCTAATAAATAGTGTAGTGTAAATCCGCTGTCCTCACATCAGACCTTTCACTATTGATATGCTCAGAGTGAAGATGCCCTGTGTCTTAAAGCTGCCAGTAAATTTTAGAAATGGTACAGTGTTGTGGCTGTCTCCTGTTATGAAAATGATGCTCAAACATGAGTGTGTCTCTCTCTCTTGCACTATCCTTGCCTCATGTAACAGACTCACACCATTGCACTTAAACAATTCACATTTCATGCTGGACCCAGAACCTCCCTTGTAAATAACAACTGGTAAGGCACACTGAATGCTTCAGAAGCAGAACTACGAATGCATTTAAATAATGCACTGAAATGAAATTAAATGTTGGTGGAGATGAAATTTCCAGTTACAAAAATTGACAATGGCTGGAAGAGCGGTATTCTGACCGCACGCCCCTCCATATCTGCATCCAATGGTGCCTGTGGGGTGAGGGTGACATGGCAGACAATCGGTACCCTTGGGCCTTCATGATCTGAATTTAGTTTTAGATGGGGATGAAATGAATGAAGTTGCAATGACTTTAAATGGCATCACAGAAAACTGTTCAAGAAAGGTGAATCTGCAGTGTATTGAATAGTTTGTGTGTATACCTATGGCACCTAAGTCAGGTCTCTGACATCATTTCCTTAGTGCTACAATTTCCACATTTCCCGTGACAGAACCTCTGGTAACAGTGTTCAAATTCATAGGTGGAAACAGCAGTAAAAGTGACTGTTTGAATCAAACCTGAAGGCTTGCTCAGACAGCCTAATGATTAAGGCAACTGCTCACATAAAGCAGTAAACACAGGTATGAGTCCCACCATGATGGAAATTCTCCTTTGTCACATACACCTTATGTGTGCACACTCCTTATAAACAAAAGGGTCAAAGAAGATAATTTCTTAACAAAAAATGTGCTTTGCATTTAAACTGTCATCACCCAGTGTGCCAGTAAAGTCCTAGAACACCTGGTATAAAACTTTAGTGCAACTTGGGGGTGCCCGGAATAAATGTAACTGGTATACTCTCCCTGTAATAATGACAAATGTTTGAGACAAGGACAGTGTGATTCTCTGGAGGCCCAGTGATGGTCACTTCAAAGCTATGGAGCTACACCAGCACTCCCATTACTCTAGTACTGATATCAGCAGCCACGAGGGTTTGTGATCACACAACTCCATTATCAGGACATCTTGAGGCCACTGCATTGCTTCCTCCTGTTGGATATATTTACCAACAATGACCAACTGCAAAAATATCCAGTCCAACCCCGAAAAAGTAGAAAGCCTTCGATAGTGAGGTACCACTGAAGCAGTATTGTCACACATGCTGAAGGTTACCACAGGTCAAAAGGATATTGTAACATCACTTATGATCCATTTATTTTCCTCGAATGGTTTATTTGCTGATACACTGTAATCAATTACTTATATTCACAGTAAAATAAACTCTTCAAAATGTCAAGTCAGTTTTGACTATTGGGTGCGTGAATGAAATTATATCCTCATGGAAGGTTTGGGGAAGGTGCTGCGTAATCCATTAACAATGAAATTAATAAGCAACACTATCTTCAGGACAATAAAACAATGTTTCTGATCTTATTTTAAATTTTTATATTTTTGTAAAAGATGCAGCTGAAGGGCCTGTAGTATGATGTTAAGCCTCATCTCCTACTTTGCTGAATGGATCCACAACACGTTTCTGTATGAAGTGATGCCAACTACCTTTCACCAACTGGTTACAAAGACATAGAATTATATCTGTGAAGGATTTCAGTATCTTATGCATTTCTTCATCACGAGAAAGTGAAGGAAAGAAGAAATAAAGGAAATTTACGGTTTCACATCCTGTTAAATGACAATATTATTAGAGATAGAACACCAAGCTTGGAAAGGACAAGGATTGGGAAGGAATTCTGCCAGGTCCTTTTCAAAGGCATAGTCCCAGCTTTCACCTGAATTGATTGAAAGAAATGATGGAAAATGTAGACCACAACTGCCAGATGAGGGATTGGAACACAGTTCTCCCAACTGCGAGTTCAGTTCCTTGACTGCTGCACTACCTCCTTCAGTATCATGACAATGAGCTGATACTGTTTGAAGCTTTCTTGTTGTGGATTCAGTTGATGTTGCGTTTTCTGAACTTGACATCAAATGCATGTTCATAAGGACTACAGTTCAAACTCCATCTAATACTCCAGCTTTATGGTCTTCGTAAATCATTTAAGACAATTGAGGGCTCGTCTCCTGTGGAAAGGACACGGGTGATGTGTTTACCCAGTCTAAGCTTGTAGTAATGGAGCTGTGTGGATACTCTTTACATAAACAAAATTGCCACTTGGCCCAACCCCCTTAAACTTTTCCATGGTGAAGGCAGCTCTGCTGTGGCTGTAAAATGCTCAAACTTGTGCTGACAAATCGTATTCCAGCCACTATGAGATACTTATCATCCAATTTTAAAAAAACTATCACATGAAAAAAATTTAATTTTTGCTCATCTTCCAGATCACAGATCATAATTACTGTGCTGCATAAAAAGAAGTAAAACATTGCGTGAAATTTTAAAGAGTTTGCAGAGGTACAAACACATGAAAACTGTGTATGGTTGATTTTAACTCTTACATCGCAGTGTATGAAATGTAGATAAGATATCAAAATTTTGTTTAAAATTTAGAGTAGAACCATACCTCAATTCATTCTTGAGTTACTGATTATTTATTCAGCATTACACGGAAGTAACTCATCCACAGCAGTGAGCAGTCAACAGCTAAGGGTGCATATAAATGTCAGTAAAACTGTAGAATAACCCAAGCAGTGTGCATATATATACATACACAGCACCTGGGGAACGGTGGAACAGTACATGTATTCACAGCCACAGCAGCAAAAGGGTTAATGACCCTTACATAAACAAACTGGGCCCTGGCCTGAGGCCCTTATATATGGCCACCAATGCTTGTAGCTTAGTGTAAGCAAATCACTCACTTGTCTGTGGCTCTTATGTAAACAAAATGATCATCTGATACATTTAACCTAATCTAATTTATGACCCATAACTATCGTCTTACCATAATTTGTGAGGAAAATGGCTGCTTTCACTTCATGCACTCTGGTAGTGCGATCCTACTGGTGCAATTTGAGCTCCTGCTCACCACTCTTTGCAGTATTTTAGTCCTGAGAAGGGCTTTGCATTGTTGCTCTGCACATAACCCTATAAACATCATGAGGCATTGGCAGCTGTTGAAGCAAATTCAAGAGATATTTGCAGCTTGCAGCACAGTATCATGCCCAGTGAAGTTTTCTGCAAGCGCAACTACTTATGCTGCTATTTACAGTTTTGTGGCAATTTATTGCTGCTTTACTAATGTTCTCCCACTTTTCTGGACTGCAATCCTAAGGCACACAAAAATACAAGACGTTAAATAGTTTCCACAGTGTGATGTTTTAACATGCACACTGATATTTCATGTTGAACTATTGGCACAATGAAACAAATGCACTCTTTCCACTTAGCACACCCCTTTCACTGTTGGAAACTCATTCTTGCATTATGAGTGGGTTAAAAAAAGTCACTATCAGGTCACCTAAGAGGGATGTATTTTCATCCTGGACCTTTAAGGAGTATATAAATCTTGGACAGACATATTTGGACAGTACTTGGTGTTATCAACACAGGAGAAAAATCATTGTTAGGTGGTCATGGAGCTAGATTTTGTAAGCATAAAGATACATTTAAAGCTGTATTTAAAGTTAACGTACCTGCCCATGGTGTGCTTACAAACATTGTAACACACCTCACATCCACCACAATCCTTGTGTCATAATGTATATAAGGGCTTGCTTTGACAGCTAGAAGTTTCTGAGGATTGACATTTAGAAGACACACACTTTGTAGATACTCTGGCTGGGCGAGAAATCTGGATCACAGCTGGATGGTAAAGACAGCAACCAATACATGATGGAAGGGTGTCCAGTAAGAACGTAAGTATTCTCATACAAAATCTTTATTAATATGTACATACATTTAAATATAGAATCAAAGATAAACAAAAATGATGTGACTTACCAAACGAAAGTGCTGGCAGGTCGATAGACACACAAACAAACACAAACATACACACAAAATTCAAGCTTTCACAACCAACGGTTGCTTCGTCAGGAAAGAGGGAAGAAAAGGGGAAGATGAAAGGATGTGGGTTTTAAGGGAGAGGGTAAAGAGTCATTCCAATCCCGGGAGCAGAAAGGCTTACCTTACACACTAATGCAAAGTGGTCACATGCTGCCAAACATTCACAAAAATTATGAATGCAAGGGTCTTAACTAAATTAGGGAATATACAAAAAATGTGTTTATAAACCCATCTGCCCAGATGGATCTGCTTACAAAAAGACAGTTATACTGTTACAGGATGTGGAGGACTGGGCAATGTACAACTTGTTACCCCACTGGTCTTAATTAAGATGCACCATAAACTGCTGCTGTTTTCCCCAAATACTGTCATTCCATGTGAGATAAATACATTATTTTTAAAATTCTATATAGTTTACATTGCATTATAGATACACAGTCACAAATCCTAAGGTAGAATTAGCAAAAATGCTGTATAATTCAGTACATCCTAAAGATATAGCTGTTTTTCATTTAAGTGATATATTACATATTCAAATACTACTGTTCCCTATGTCCCATTCAAAAGTCATTATTACATAACTTGATTACAATAAACTGTATTTCTTCAGCTAGTTAAAACAGCTATTTGAATGTGTAACTATGTGTTGCGAGGAAAAAGCAGTGTAGAAAAACAGTTCCGAAATGACTGTTGCAATGGGTAAAAAAGTTTTAATACTAACTTTGTTTCATCAATATATTTGTGGCTCCAAATGTTGTCTCCTTGTTTGGGGGATGATGATGATGCTGATGATAATGCCTAAGCTTTCTGTACATTGCAAAAAGAGTGTTCTTGCCAACTTCCACAGATTTCAAAATAAACACTGTTCTCAAACTAACAAGACTGTCAAACATTTCAGACCTTCTTACTTTTGGTGCATATCACAATGATATGTTAGGAAATTTCAAAATCAAATATTTTAAAGTACGTAATATATGCCAATTATGGACAAATGAAACAAATGGAATTTATAGGATACTTAACTTCTTTGAAGTCAAAGATAAAAGTAGTGTTCTAAAGTATTACAGAAATAAATTGGGTAACAAACAGATTTAAATACGTATTTCCATACAATAAATCGATCACATGGGCTCGTCTTTAGAACATCAGACCTGCAATTTTAGATAAATGATTACGCCATGGACTTAACATTTACTCCAAAAACGTTGACCACCATTAAAGAATTATGATTTTAGCTACAAAATATAGAATTGTCATACAATATCACCATTTGTCTATGCAGGTAATATTCCATACCAGTAATTAACATCATTTTATTCCCTACAGACTCTATAATTAAAACCTGCTGTATCATCTGTTAACAAGTACTTTTCAATGTGGTAATAGCATTCCAGAGGCAACTTGCACACTTCACTAAGCTTGTAATGACTCAATGCTGTGTCAGGCTGTATTGCTTTCAGTACCTACACATAGTAGTTATAATTCACCTCCAACACTGATGCTGCACCACAAATAAGTACAGACATGGAATTCTTATAAATTACACACAGCTGTGGCTAGAAGGTAGTAGCTAAGGGACTGACAGGAACACCAGATGGCAGGTGCAGGCAATGTCAATATTCTTCAAATGATTCTACAAGGCAGGTTTACGACACCACTCGCAGGTGGGAATGCATGGCCCGGGTGGCACTAAGTATGAAGTAATGAGGGCACCACAGGGCACTGACGTGATGTGAAGAACATATACATAACAGTTACAGCAGCATGTAGTGACCTGTGGTAGGGACCGAAGTGGGCTGAGTAAAGCTGACTTAACTATTAAAGAGCATTCCACTTATCTCCTCCAGAGGAACTATGTCAGAAATGAGGGTTGGGGGGAGGGGGGAGGAGGGGGGAAGACATGTAAATAAGCCAGCCAGAGGCTCAAAGCAGGAAGTCGTGTTGACATTCTGTCCACATCTAGAACTGTAGAGAATGGCAATTGTTTAAGTTGCAGACCAACCACGATGACCTTTTGGTGATGTATAATGGTGGTCAACTGGCCCGCTGAAGCTACCTCCAACCTCTGCTGCATGAACGCATAATAGCTGTGGAGGGGCACCCCACACCTTGCAGCTGAACCAGTGTGAGGAAGAAGGGGACTGCTGGCCTCTGCTCTCTGGGTGACATCGTCTAGCGGACTGCACACTTCCGTCCACAGGGGCAGGGCCAGGGTGCGAATTCATAGCCTCCCAGGTGAAGAACTGTCTGTGGTCATTGAACAGACTGCCCTGGAAGAATGGTCAGAGCTGCTAAGGCTCACTGCAACGGCAGTTCGCTCTTTCTCTTTGGCATTCTAAATAGGGTCCAAGAGTCGTGCTTGACAGAGCAGTCAGCCATGTTCCGGGCTATCGGCTGCAGTAACATATGTGGCTGACACTTAACCATTGTGTGAATAGGAGCGCTGCATCAGCAAGGCTGGGCGACCGGCACTGACAGATTCTGACGTTGGCATTGACGCTGACCCACGCACACCCAATGTGCAGCACCACCACAGAGTTCAGCAAAGGGCCGCAGTGTACCTTCAATATAATTAAGCCAATGACACACTTGCCTGTGTTTCTCTGCAAGCCACTGCTCACAAACACACAAACACCGTTCAACGTCTCTTGGTTTCAGCTCACACGGGACCCAAGTTCCTTCTTTCTGAATCGTGCCCATAGCCTCGAGACATTTTGAAATGCCTTGCTGTGTCACTTCCACAAATCGTGGCAATTCGTCTTGAGTTTGATGTGAGTCTTCACTCGGCAATGTCTCCAGTTCTGCATCTTCAAAAAACACTCTCTCTTCCACCACTATGCTGGTCTACGACATTAAAATAACCGTTCTTGAAGCATTGAAACCACTCATGTCACGTTTCACTAATAGCATCTTTAATGTACATACTTGAGAGCATTCGATGAGACTCAGCTGCTGTTTTCTTCATATTGTAACAAAACAGTAACACCTTCCACAAATGACAGGAATTAGGCTCGTAAACTGACATTTTCAATCAAGAACAACTCTATGATGCAGACACAAATCAACTGATGTTTGAATGAGGTTATGTTGACCGAGGTCCAAGCTAACTGCCTGATGTCTGAGATCTGTTTCTTTCAGCCGCTGCTTACCATTGTCGCCACCTATTGGCAAACGACAGAAGCAAAGTTGTACACCTTGTAGAAAAAAAGCACTATACAGTGGAAGCACCCAGAATTTGTGGCATGAGCTGCAGTCACTAGATATATATGAGGGGAAATGACACCCCATATGTGTATTTTAATAGGGGAGACATGATATGACAAAATGAACATTTCACCTACGTGGGGGCAATAATGCAGCAGTAAGAGCCATACTAGAAAAAATTCGTGAGTACATATACCTTTAAGTTACGATTTATAACTGTGAAATAAATTATTGGTCTTTGAACCTGTGGAGTACTATGTAATGTATTAAATGCTAGCTATACAGAAGTGTTATACTGAAGCAGGAGGAGCATATTTCTTTTTCTCAATCAACAACATGGTTCTTAACAATAATGTTAAATATAGTGATATTACCGAACTGATAGGTTCCAACAAAGGACTCCAAGAAAAAGAATCAATATATTGAACAGACTTAAACTATTCCCTACTAAATATTTTGATTATAAAACGTAAGTGGCAGTGCTGTTGTAATTTAACTGCTCAACAGCAGTCGAGAAACACATGTGGCACATATTGTCACTGCTAGGATAATGAGTGTCAGTATGCATAACATGGTATGTGAAATGTATGGTGTCCCTTTAGCAGACTTACCCCATCTTTTAAGTGTTCTGGTAATAAAGTATGGTACTACTTCAACTTATAGTGCGCGCACACACACACACACACACACACACACACACACACACACACACACACACACACACACACACACACACACACACTAGTTCACATTGTACGTCAGAAATTTGAAGACACATGTATGTTAACATTCCGTATAATCTACATTGTTTACATTGCATTAGAGATACTCAGTCACAACTACTACTGTAGAGCTAGCAGAAAATGCAGTATAATTACATACTGCCAGAGGACATAGCTGTTTTTTTGTTAAAGTGAGACATTGACATTCTATAATGACGCATGTAATATATAGATATAACTCTTAATACGATATTAACAATTCTTCTTCAAAAAAAATTGGCCAGCAGTATACAATTAAGTGTCACCCATTAACAAGCATGCTTTGTGATGTTAAAATAGCACACTCAAGGCAACTTGTATAGCCTGCTAAGCTGAATCAGGGTGTATGACACACAAAATATTTGATTCCGTTAACACCCATAACACAGAAATTAAAATTTGTCACGTACACTCATGTCACTTTACAGTGATTTTTTTGACATCAGTATCGACACGAACCAACTGGAATTTTTAGGAAAAGATGGGGAGCTTTAATATACATGTGTGTTCTTCAATAGAGGGAAGACAATGAAGCGTTCTACATTGCAGATCAAATTACATAGTGCATGGGGCAAATAAACTATGTACAAGATAAGATCAGAAAGTAACGCACAATTTTAATACCAAAAAGTTTAATAGGTAACAGAACAAAAAAAACCCACAATCAAACTTACATCTTTTGCCTACTTTTCTACATAGTCAACAAGGTTCCTAACACATTACTCCCACCATGGTACCAGTTTCAATATGTCCTGTTCATAGAAGTCTGTTTGGCTTGAGTATAGTCATCTGCAGCCTGCTGATATCACTTCCATGTCTATCGCGAAGTGTTGGCCAACCAGACAGACTGACAGTGAAAGATCTGGTCTGTACAGTGGATGTTGAAGCCCTTTCCATGCAAATTTGGCAGTTTTCTCACGAACAGGAGCAGCAAGATGGGGATGAGCACAGTCATGAAGAAGTTTGACACCATGTTGTGCTGTTTGTCTTGAAGGGCATGATGCAACTTAAAGTTTTAATGTAAGCTACAGCATTCACAGTGGTCCCGTGTTCAGCAAAGTCCACCAGTCACACTGTGCATAACCCAGAACACAGTCAAAAGCAGTTTCCTAGCAGACTGAGTCACTTTGACGTTTTTTTCATTCTGGGGAACCAACATGACCCCATTTGATAGAGGCCTGCTTGATTTTGGCTGTGTAGTGATATCCCCATGACTCATCACCAGCAATGATTCTCTTGAGAAACTCATGCCCTTCTGTGGCATAACATGTTAAGTGGTCCACGCCGCTTGTCTTTTGCTGCCACTTGTGGTTGTCTGTCAGGTTCTTACGCACTCAGCAAACACGAACTTTGAAAATTTGTAATGTGTCATGAACAATATTCTACACCACACCATGAAAATTGTTGAACAGCTGTGATAAGATTTGCAGTTGCACACACTGGTCATCCAAAATTGCTATGTCAATGGCTGTGGGGTTGAAGCTGTTACAGGCTGCTCAGAGTGTGGTGGATCACTAATGTTCATACGGCCTTCTTGGAAGAACACACACCACCAGGAGACATTGCTATGGTCTATAGAATTGCCCATACACACCACACATGTCCCTGTGAATTTCATTTGGTTTATGCCCTTTGACCCAAAAATATCGAACTGCGCTTTGCTACTCTTCACAAGCTGATGACAGTAACATGACGCCATGTTTGTTTCATGGTTCAGGTTCCTCTCACTACAGCTGTACATGAAAATAAAATAGCCTCTACAGTGTAAACTACATCATGAAATTTCAACATTCCAGCTGCAACACCACAGAAGAAAAAATTATTGTGTGTTTCTGATCCTCCCTCATGAACATATGCTGTCACATAAGATTATGCTGCAATAAAGAAGGGGGATGAAATTGTGTAAAGTAGTGTAAGTATGGATTAGGTGGAGTTATGCTTCTCTAAGAAGCCATCAAAACACATTTCCAGTAAGTGAACGATTCCTATGCTAGTAAAGACACATGGTTCAGTGCACACTGTCAGACATGGAGATGCAACTCCACAGTAAACTACCATTTGTTTTTCCACGCTGATCCAACAACATCGTGAATTAAGATTGCAGTGTGCACAGGGTCATCAAGACTGTACCACGGATCAATGGAAATGAGTCACCTGAATCACAGTTCTTGTCACCCAGGGTCAATGGCCATGTTGAGATACACCATCATCCACACAAACGGCTGCTTTAAGTATGCACTGCACCACGCCACACCACACGCACAGGAAAGACGAGATGGTATTATGCTATGGAGGACATTAGACTAGGCTTCAATCAGACTTTTAGTAATATAAGACACAGTGACAGCTGTGCACTATGTGAATAATACTGTAGACTACCTTAATCTCTTCACGCAAATGTCTTCCAGGAGGATGACTGTCCATGTCAGAAGACCAGTATCATGTTCAGTTATTTTAAGAGCATGATAGTAAACTCATGTTGATGTATTGGGCATCAGATTCAATTGATATGAACCAATGGCACATATCCGAGACATAATCAGGAGCCATATCCACTCCAAAAAACCACCAACCCATTAATCTAGGGAGATTGTGTGATCTACACATAGACATTCGGTGTTGCATGTTCCAGAAACTAGTGAAGGACTTGTCAAATCCCCTTCATGCAGAACCGCTGTACTGCATTGTGTTCCAAAAGAGGGTCAGTATGCTATTAAGCAGGTTGTGACGTGTTTGCTCAACAGTGTTTCTTATTAACGCCTGTCAATTTCTTCTCTAAAGTGCCGTGGAATATTACCTAATTCTTAAAACAACACTGCAAGTGCATTCAGTTTTATTCAATGGACTATTCTTACCTAACAGTGCCTATCTTTCAATCAACTCGTGCATATGCGAGACACTTAATGATCTAACCAGAATATCGAGTAACTATCATCAGGTGACTTGTCTGGCTTAGCGGTAGTAAATAACACACACAAATATTTCTTCTATCTTAGTGAAAATCTTATAAACCCTGTAGTGGTTCTTGAGATTAGCCTTCAAATACAGATGGAAAGATGGTGCAAGGGACTTCAATTCTTCATAGTTCATCCAATTTTCTTGATATACCTGTCAAAAAAAGTGAAGCACACAGAAGTTATGGTCGAATGTCAATGTGACTTTATACACATGGATACCATCGCGCGCGCGCGCACACGCGCACACACGCACACGCGCACACACGCACACGCGCACACACGCACACACCTGAGCTCCCATGTCATAGCCTTAGAACACAAATAAGTAAGAAAGAGAGCTAAAACAAGGACTTTGCTAAAACAGCCAGTAACTTAGATGGCAAACATACACTGGAATGTAAGCAGTTAAAAAAGGAGCATTGGGTGAGGAAATGCTGAACTGTCAAAGGTTGATGACAATGAGCAAAGAGTGATGGGAAATCGCCAATTAACACATGGCGATGCCCAATAAGTAACATAGCTAAAATGATCTCCTCGTAATGTGAGGGGCATGAGGTGGTCATCCAAGTCATTGGGAGGGGTTCAATTCTTCGGTGCTTGTTCCCATGAAGAGAAGACCAGTGGTGTTGCCAAAGTGACACCATCTGCCAAAAGATGCAAACACGGAGATAATCCCAAGGAATGAAAGCGCTAGCAACTGCAGCCTTGGTAGAGGCAGCAGGAGCCTCATTTCCCATCAGACCAAGTAACCAGGAACCCACATGGCTCCTTCAACAGCGAGAAAGTAGAACCTTTCCTGGACCAATTGCACTAAGGAATGCACTGTGTACACCATGCAGAGGCTCTGAAAAGGACAGAGAATCTGAGGATATGTCCACAGGCATTCTGCGTAGCCTGATACAGGGTGAAGAGCTCTGCTGTAAAAATCTAGCAGTGTTCTGGAAACTGATATCAGAAATGGTAAGTGCCAATGATGAAGGCACACCCCACACCACAGTTGGTCTTAGAGCCATCAGTGTACACCAAGGTGTTATTGCTAAGTTGTGTGCGAATGTAGAGAAACTTACAGTGATATGTCAAATCCAGAGTAAGGTCCTTGGGAAGCAAATTAATTCCAACCTGAACTTGGGCCACTGCACGAAGCCAAGATGGTGAAAGGCTCACACCCATTGCCAAAGTGGCAGGTATTGTGAAGTTAACATGGCGCAGCAATAGCCAAAAGCAAACTCCAGGAGGTAACAGAGAAAACACACACCCGATACTGGAGATCAAAGGAGTCATCAAAGAAGAGGCATACGATGGGTGCTCAGGCATGGCAGTCAAACGGCATGCGTTATCTGCTGAGAAGAAAAATCACACTGGGACGACAGCAGTAGTTTGGCAGCTTCTGCATACAGACTCTCAACCGGGCTAGTGTAAAAGGCGCCAGTGGCCAAATGGATGCCACGATGGAGTGTATTGAGACAGCATAAGATGGATGGACGTACAGATGCATAAGCGAACCACCCATGGTCTAGTTTCCAACAGACAAGGGACAAGTACAAATGAATGAGGGTGGTCCAATCTGCTTCCCAGGAAGTACTGTTGTGGGCATGTAGGACACTGAGGGACCGCATACAGCGGGCGGTCAAGTAAGACACATGGGAGGACCAAGAAAGTTTCCTACCAAACATGAGCACCACAAATTTTGTAGTCTGAATGAATGGAAGACCAACAGGCCCAAGATCTGAAGACAGTTGCAGGAACCAATTGCGCCACCAGAAGTTCCTACACACGGTTTTGTCAGTGGAAAAGCAAACACCATTGTCAATGCTCCATAAGTAAAGATGCCACTCAAGGTGAGAAGCAGTGGAGAACTGCAATAGACGGTATCATCATCAACGAAAAGGGAGCCAGCAAAGAGGACAACCCTGAGGCACACTGTTTTCCTGGATGAAGGTGTTCGACAAGGCAGAACCCATATGTACCTTGAAAACTCAGTGTATTAAAAATGCCTGAAACTGGGCATGTGGCCTTGGAAGCCCCACATGTAGAGGGTTATGGAAGATACCAGTCCTCCAGTGGTGTCATAGGCTTTTTCCAAATCGAAAAACACAGCCACATTCTGCTATTTCCACGGAAAACAATTCACAAAGTGACAAGATGGTCAACTGAAGATCCGCGTGCTCGAAATCCACATTGTGCAGTTATTAGTAAATTGTGAGACTCGAGCCACCATAGCAGCCAGGCATGAATCACACATTCCATCACCTTACAAACACCTGGTGAGAGAAATGGGGTGGTAGTTATAAGGTGTTTGTCCTTACCACGCTTGGGAATGGTTATGACAGTTGCTTCATGCCAGCATCTTGGAACATGACTCCTGCCCAGATGTGATTGTACGTATGAAAGAAAAAGTACTTGCCCACAACAGAAAGATTCTGGAACATCTGAATGTTAACATTATCTGGCCCTGGGGCAGAGGATCAGGATGAAATGACAGCATGATCTAGTTCCCTCAGAGAAAAGGCGGCATTGTAGCACTCATGATTCTGAGAAGAGAAGGGTATTGCCTGAGATGCCTCCGCCTGTTTGTGATTGAGGAAGACAGGGTGATAATGGTTGGAGTTCGAAATCTCCAAAAACTAGAGGCCCAACGTGTTGGAGATAGCAATAGGGTCCACTATAACATCATCTGCTATGGTCAGGCCAGAAATTGGGGAATGGAACTTGGTCCCAGAGAGCTGTCGGAGGTTGGCCCACACAGTTGAAGAGGGAGTGGAATTGTTAAAAGAACTAGTAAATTAACCCAGCTAGGTTTTTTGCTACCCTTAAGACTGCAACGACACTGTGAACGCAACTTTTTATAATGAAGGCAATTTGTCATCATACGAAGATGGTTAAAAATGCAGAGAGCAAGTCTCCACATGCAAACTGCATTGCAGCACATCTCAGTCCACCAAGGGGCCGCAACACGGTATGGTAAAGACAAAGTGTGAGAAATGGAATGTTCTTGCAGCGGTAAGAAAAATGTTTGTAAATTATTCTATCTAGTCATCACAAATGGGGAAATGTTCATCAAAGGTGGCCAGGGATGAGTAAAGTCTCCAGTCAGCCTTGGAAAGCTGCCATTTGGGTGTGCACATAGTTGAGGTAAGAGTCAGAAAACTGATAGTACACAGGAAATGGTGGCTCGAGTATGCCAGAGAGAAAAGACCACTCAAGACGACTGGCATGCTCGGCAGTGCAGAGGGAGAGGTCCAAATGAGAATTTCCTTGAAGCCGGGTAGCCAGGGAGATAGTTTGACTATGAACATCATCCCGGATGAGCAGAATGACTCATGAGGTGGAATGCCATCCGCACGGGGGGAAAGTCAAAGAAGACAGGAAAGAAATGTGAGAGGTCAAAGTGTTTGTGTGGACACAATTTTGTTTCCCAGAGGCAAAGAACACATGGATGCTACAATTCCAAAAGCAGCCGTAATTCCTCTTTGTTGGATCCAAGGCTGCAACTTTTCCATTAGAAGAGAGTCCTGGCGAGTGAAGAAATGAAGGGGTGTCACCTCGGCGGTTCCAAAGTGTCAGCCTTCGAAGATTCACTGCTACAGGGAACAGAGGCTAGAGGCTTCTGCTCCACTAGATCTACAGAAGAGTTAGCATTCTCCCTCTGTCAGTTTGCAGAGTCCAGGGCAGGAAAACAGTTGGCAGTGCACACTGGTAACACAGAGGTTGGGCAGGTGAGGGTAGCACATGGTGACGTCGTCGAACAGGGTCTCAGAGTTGTTGAAGGAGAAGACTGTTTGACTGTTTAATTTCCTGGAGGCTTTGCGCGTGGCAGATGACGATTCAGATGTTTTTTGGTTGGAGGGACATAAAAAGTCACTGCAGGAGTATTCCCTCTGTCCTTTCCAGCCTGTCAATTGGGTAACAGGTGACTTTGCCCCTGAAAGGAAAGCTTGGTGGCTTGTTGCACAGCTGGAGCAGGGGGATTTTACAACTGCAGTGCTGAGTTTGATGTCTCATATATGCATGGCCATGTCCTTCGTGGAATGAGGTGTAACTAGAACAGTTCTGTAAGCGCCAGACGGTAAAATGCAGGATATCTGAATACCACACAACTGGCAAGCAGCAGGGCAAGGCACTAGTTTTCTTCACTCAGATCAGCTGGACAAGCCGCTAATCGAGATACAGGAGACAATCTTGGGAGGAGGCTGCATGGTCATCATTGCAATTGATACAGCAAGAGAAAAGGCAGACAGTCGCCCTTGTGAGCATCCCTAGCACAGGTTACACCTTTGGACTGGTGTCGACAGGACATTTGAGTGTGGTTGCGACAATGACACTGGTAGCAGCACATTGGGTTCAGATCGTACGGTCGGACTATGAGAACTTCATAGCCTGCTTTAATCTATGATGGAAGTACTACTCCATTACACATGAGAAAAAGAGTGTGTGTGGGCACTAAGGATGTGTCAACCTTTTTAACCACTCAATGGACTGCGAGGACGCTCTGATCAGTGAGGTATGTTGGGATTTCTGCATCTGTCAGCCTAGTGTAAAGAACATCACGTGAAGAATTCAGCATTCAATGGGCCTCAGCACGAACAGTGTAACTGTGGAGGAGCGAAGCAGCAAGCAGTTTTTGTGCTTGATAATCACAATTAGTCTCCAAAAGCAATGTGCCATTACATAAAAGAGAGCAGGATTTCACATGGCTGCCAACTGAATCAAAATGTTTCTGAATAATAAACAGATTTACTGTAGCAAAAAGACTGACCATCTTCACTACCACAAACCGTGCGGCAGCTGGGAGGCCCTTGGGATCATTAGCCTCATTCTATTTACATTTGGTACATGTTGACGGTGAAAGAGATGACTGGCTCATTGTAAGAAAGTTCCCCATGATTGCCGGCATGTCTGATGGCACGCTCCTTCCAACTGCCGCCCCCCCCCCCCCCCCCCCCAATACAGAGAGGAGCGCACCTGCCTCAAGTGATTTTTCACACCTCAGGACACAACTCCCGACACCTAACAGGGGATCAATTGGCAGTTGGGATGGTAACAGCTCAGGCAATCACCCCTACCTCTCCCTGGGCCTGGCCTGTTCCAGAGGGTACATACGAACCTGGCCTGTCAATCCGGAGCTGGGAATTACACGTTATTCAGTCACCCATTACACATCAAACATGTGGGCCAGACATCATAAGTGCACAGGGAGGAAGAAGAAATAAAGAGAGACCTCAAATGGCAAAGTGGAGAAACGGTAGGTGATGGAAGAAGAAGAAGACAGAAAAAACAGGTGAGGGCCTGTTCCAATGGCAGCCTACCAAAACTTCAGAATGTATTCTACATCTACATTTATACTCCGCAAGCCACCCAACAGTGTGTGGTGGAAGGCACTTTACGTGCCACTGTCATTACCTCCCTTTCCTACTACAGTCACGTATGGTTCGCAGGAAGAACCACTGCCAGAAAGCCTCCGTATGCGCTCGAATCTCTCTAATTTTACATTCGTGATCTCTTCGGAAGGTATAAGTAGGGGGAAGCAATATATTCGATACCTCATCCAGAAACGCACCTTCTCGAAACCTGAACAGCAAGCTACACTGCGATGCAGAGTGCCTCTCTTGCAGAGTCTGCCACTTGAGTTTGCTAAAACATCTCCGTAACGCTATCACGCTTACCAAATAACCCTATGACGAAACGTGCCGCTCTTCTTTGGATCTTCTCTGTCAACCCGATCTGGTATGGATCCCACACTGATGAGCAATACTCAAGTATAGGTCGAACGATTGTTTTGTAAGCCACCTCCTTTGTTGATGGACTACATTTTCTAAGGACTCTCTCAATGAATCTCAACCTGGCACCCACCTTACCAACAATTAATTTTATATGATCATTCCACTTCAAATCGTTCCACATGCATACTCCCTGATATTTTACAGAAGTAACTGCTACTAGTGTTTGTTCCGCTATCATATAATCATACAATAAAGGATCCTCCTTTCTATGTATTCGCAATACATTACATTTGTCTATGTTAAGGGTCAGTTGCCACTCCCTGCACCAAGTGCCTATCCGCTGCAGATCTTCCTGCATTTCGCTACAATTTTCTAATGCTGCAACTTCTCTGTATACTACAGCATCATCCGTGATAAGCCACATGGAACTTCCGACACTGTCTACTAGGTCATATATATATTGTGAAAAGCAATGGTCCCATAACACTCCCCTGTGGCACACCAGAGGTTACTTTAACCTCTCTCCATTGATGACAACATGCTGTGTTCTGTTCACTAAAAGCTCTTCAATCCAGCCACACAGATGGTCTGATATTCCGTAGGCTCTTACTTTGTTTACCAGGCGACTTGCAGTACACAGCTGTTAGAAGTGGGGCAAGTTCTTTTGCGTACTCTGTAGAATCGAACTGATATCCTCTGTTGAATGATTTCAGTTGGTTTTCTATTCCTTGGACACTTATTTTGATGTCATCCATTTTTTGTTTGTACGAGGATTTAGAGAAGGAGCTGCAGTGCAGTCTTCCTCTGTGAAACAGCTTTGGAAAAGGGTGTGTAGTATTTCAGCTTTACGCGTATCATCCTCTGCTTCAATGCCATCCTGATCCCGGAGTGTCTGGATATGCTGTTTCGAGCCACTTACTGATTTAACGTAAGACCAGAACTTCCTAGGATTTTCTGTCAAGTCGGTACATAGAATTTTACTTTCGAATTCACTGAGCGCTTCACGCATAGCCATCCCTATGCTAACTTTGACATCATTTAGCTTCTGTTTATCTGAGAGGTTTTGGCTGCATTTAAACTTGGAATGAAGCTCTCTTTGCTTTCGCAGTAGTTTCCAAACTTTGTTTTTGAACCACAGTGGGTTTTAGCCGACCCTCACAGTTTTACTCAGGACATGACTGTCTAAAACGCATTTTATGACTGCCTTGAACTTTTTCCATAAACACTCAACATTGTCAGTGTCGGAACAAAAATTTTCGATTTGATCTGTTAATTAGTCTGAAATCTGCCTTCTATTCCTCTTGCTAAACAGATAAACCTTCCTCCTTTTTTTTATATTCCTATTTACTTCCATATTCAGGGATGCTGCAATGGCGTTATGATCACCGATTCCCTGTTCTGCGCTTACTGAGTCGAAAAGTTCAGGTCTGTTTGTTATCAGTAGGTCCAGGGTGTTATCTCCACGAGTCAGTTCTCTGTTTTGGATAGTGCAGGCAGTATAATGTCACTCGATGCTCTGTTCCTACCACCCATCCTAAACATCTGAGTGTCCCAGTCTATATCTGGTAAATTGAAATGTCCACCTAAGACTATAACATGCTGAGAAAATTTATGTGAAATGTATTCAAATTTTTCTCTGTTGTTCTGCCACTAATGCTGCTGAGTCGGGAGGTCGGTAAAAGGAGCCAATTATTAACCTAGCTCGGTTGTTGAGTGTAACCTCCACCCATTATAATTCACATGAACTATCCACTTCTACTTCACTACAGGATAAACTACTACTAACAGCGACAAACACGCCACCACCGGTTGCATGCAATCTACCCTTTCTAAACATCGTCGGTGCCTTTGTAAAAATTTCAGCAGAATTTATCTCTGGCTTCAGCCAGCTTTCCGTACCTATGATTTCAGCTTCGGTGCTTTCTATCAGCGCTTGACATTCCGGTACTTTACTGACGCAGCTTCGACAGTTTACAATTACAATACCGATTTCTGCTTAGGCCCCGCATGTCCTGACTTTGCCCCGCACTCTTTGAGGCTGTTGCCCTTTCTGTACTTGCCCGAGGACATCTAACATAAAAAATTGGCCACTCCACGCCACAGAACCTGTGCTACCTGTGTAATCACCTGCTGTGTGTAATGGACTCCTGACCTATCCAGCGGAACCCGAACCCCTACCAGCCTATGGCGCAAGTCGAGGAATCTGCAGCCCACACAGTCGCAGAACTGTATCGGCCTCTGAATCAGACCCTCCACTTGGCTCTGTACCAAAGATCCGCAGTCAGTCCTGTCGAAAATGCTGCAGATGGTGAGCTCTGCTTTCATCCCGCTGGTGAGACTGGCAGTCTTCACCAAATCAGATAGCCGCCAGAAGCCAGAGAGGATTTCCTCCGATCCATAGCGACACACATCATTGGTTCAAATGGTTGAAATGGCTCTGAGCACTATGGGACTTAACATCTGTGGTCATCAGTCCCCTAGAACTTAGAACTACTTAACCCTAACTAACCTAAGTACATCACACACATCCATGCCCGAGGCAGGATTCGAACCTGCGACCGTAGCAGTCGCGCGGTTCCGGACTGAGCGCCTTAACCGTGAGACCACTGCGGCCGACACACACATCGTTGGTGCCAACATGAGCGACCACCTGCAGATGGGTGCACCCAGTACCCTTCATGGCATCCGGAAGGACCCTTTCCACATCTGGAATGACTCCCCCTGGTATGCACACCGAGTGCACATTGGTTTTCTTCCCCTCTCTTGCTGCCATATCCCTAAGGAGCCCCATTATGTGCCTGACAGATCTCCCAACTACCAGTAAGCCCACACTCTGCGACCACCCGGATCTTGCAGACTGAGGGGCGACCTCTGGAACAGGACAAGCAGCCATGTCCAGCCGAAGATCAGTATCAGCCGGAGACAGAGCCTGAAACTGGTTCATCAGACAAACTGGAGAGGCCTTCCATTCAGCCCTCCGGAACGTCTTTCGCCCCCTGCCACACCTCGAGACGACCTCCCACTCTACCACGGGTGAGGGGTCAGCCTCAATGTGGGCAGTATCCTGGGCAGTCACAGTCGCAGTACGATCGGAGGATGCGTGGGATGATCTGGCCATCCCTGACAAACCCCCATCCGGACCCCCACAGTGATGCCCATTGGCAACAGCCTCAAGCTGTGTAACCGAAGCCAACACTGCCTGAAGCTTGAAGCAAAGGGATGCCAACTCAGCCCGCATCCGAACACAGCAGTCGCAGTCCCTATCCATGCTAAATACTGTTGTGCAAAGAATGTCTGAACTAATCTACAGAGAGCACAAACAATTCAACACAAAATTTAAACGGTTATTGAAATACAAGATTGCCTAGTAAATGCAGTGATGCTGCTACTTGCGCACTGCTGACACTGCTCGGGAGCAGAAGGAGACTACGCGATTTTACACTATTCAGGTACTAAAACGCGATGCTACAACTCGCAAATATTATAATACGCCCGAAATATATGAATTATACAATGCAAGTACCCAAAAAACACGCAAAGAAATTAAGAATTAAACTATGTAACAAATAAGTGAGCTAAGAGTATACGACTTGCTGCTGGCAGCTGCTTATCCATCAGTGGCAGGGAGCACACTGGTATTCCTGAGAATATGTAAGATGTGTTCCCCAAAGGAGGGGAGAAAGAGCAGGAAGAGGATAAACATGCAGCACAGAAAGGGAAGAGCTGCTGCAAAGGCTGGGGGGCCAATGGTAGCCAAGCATGAACTCACTAAAGAGTGGTTAGCCCCTGGGGGGCAGCAATTCTATGCGACAGGCAGAATGGCCACCACAGTGCATTAATGTTGTATGTGTTTAATGGTGTTACTAGACCTGGTACAATGTATAAGAGGAGTGAATGCCATCAGATTTAAGTGATCATTGTGGACAACACGGAGATGCCACACACCCACCTGAGACACAGTTAACACCTGATAAGAGTTTTGAAAGGGCCTCACTGTGCGTCTCCCTTTGGCTGGCAGGCTGAAACGTGCAATATCGAGAGAAGTGGCACATGCGGATGTGACAGTGGTCCAGTTTTGAACAACTGCTCAGGAACGTAAGGGCGGGCATACTCATTGTCAAGGTTCTGGTTAACCATCACAAGGGAGGATCGCTGTATTGTGCATCAAGCACATCATAATTACTCCAAATCTGCTCCTTCCATCAGGGAACAAGTAATGGCCTCCTTGCAATATTCTAAGTCATCCTACCCCAATGGTCAGAGACCAGTAGCAGCCAGACTAAAGAAACACTGTCCCCCACATAGGCTGCTGTTAACATCACTAACAGGTGACTTTGGAGTTGTGCCATGACCAAGAAGCATGGACTGCTGATGAATGACACTGCACTGTCTTGGACGACCATTGTCAATGAATATGGTGGCAACTTATTGAGAGGTCCCATTTTTCTATTGCTTTGCAGATGCCATGCAATGTTTCTCCTGGCATCGTGGTAATCCCTGATAGAATGTATGAAACCAACCCTAACATGAAATTCATCCTGGTGTTTGTATCAAGGACCAGATAGAACAATTGTGGGTCAGCTTGCCTCAGGAGAGGCTAAAATGGGTTTATGATACCCTTCCCAACCAAAACTGTACATGCATCCAAGCCAGATGTGGGTACAATGTCATACTCATAAATGGGCTCACACTGCCAAGTTCTTTTTATATTTTACTCAAACACTCACTCTCTCTCTCTCTCTCTCTCCCCCCCCCCCCCCCCCCCCCAAGATCACTGATGAGATGTTGTCATGTATCATTTACTTGAATTTTCCAATTTTCCGTAACGGAGTTTTATATTGTCTAAGACAGCACCACAATATCTCCGAGGCAGTACCGCTAACAAAACCACCGAATACAAATAACTGGCTCTTACACAGACTTGGCAAGTCTTGAGAGAAACATAGAACTGCAACTACCAGTCAGTCATTCGTCTCAAGCCCCACCGTGTTGGTGCCATGAGCCTGAAGCCCAACCGTGTTGGTGCCATGAGCCTGAAGCCCAACCGTGTTGGTGCCATGAGCCTGAAGCCCAACCGTGTTGGTGCCATGAGCCTGAAGCCCAACCGTGTTGGTGCCATGAGCCTGAAGCCCAACCGTGTTGGTGCCATGAGCCTGAAGCCCAACCGTGTTGGTGCCATGAGCCTGAAGCCCAACCGTGTTGGTGCCATGAGCCTGAAGCCCAACCGTGTTGGTGCCATGAGCCTGAAGCCCAACCGTGTTGGTGCCATGAGCCTGAAGCCCAACCGTGTTGGTGCCATGAGCCTGAAGCCCAACCGTGTTGGTGCCATGAGCCTGAAGCCCAACCGTGTTGGTGCCATGAGCCTGAAGCCCAACCGTGTTGGTGCCATGAGCCTGAAGCCCAACCGTGTTGGTGCCATGAGCCTGAAGCCCAACCGTGTTGGTGCCATGAGCCTGAAGCCCAACCGTGTTGGTGCCATGAGCCTGAAGCCCAACCGTGTTGGTGCCATGAGCCTGAAGCCCAACCGTGTTGGTGCCATGAGCCTGAAGCCCAACCGTGTTGGTGCCATGAGCCTGAAGCCCAACCGTGTTGGTGCCATGAGCCTGAAGCCCAACCGTGTTGGTGCCATGAGCCTGAAGCCCAACCGTGTTGGTGCCATGAGCCTGAAGCCCAACCGTGTTGGTGCCATGAGCCTGAAGCCCAACCGTGTTGGTGCCATGAGCCTGAAGCCCAACCGTGTTGGTGCCATGAGCCTGAAGCCCAACCGTGTTGGTGCCATGTGTTCTTCAACAACTTCATAGATTCCACTGTGAATAATTTGAGATACATTTTTAGGGAATGGCTCTTCGAACATTTTGCTCCGAGCAAGATTACAAACCATACCAACAAATGAAACCCAAAATGATAAATATTATTGTATGGTTTTGTCAACCATTCTTTTTTTTTTCAACAACCACCTAAGGTATATAAATGTATCCCATCTGGTCCTGCTGTTTTCCTGTCTTTCATTGCCCTTACTGCTGATCTCATTCTGCTACAATACCTAGTCCTGTTCCTCCAGCAACTTAAAGTGGTCCTGACCTATCATCATGAAAAAGTTCTTCCTCATATTTTTTTATGACCATGGATTCTTCTGTTTTTGTTGACTATCATCATATGCAAGTACATGAGGGTCTTGTATGGAAGTTTGGTGTCTTATCTTTTACTTTCTTATAAACACTGAAATTGTCATATCTACTTCGTAAAGTTTCAGTATTTGAGTATTTTTGTTCCAGTTTTTATTTTGCTTCTCTGATCTCCTTCATGACTTTATGCAGTCTTATACATTCGCCTAGGTTTCTTTTGCCGCTGCTTCTTTGACCCTTTTAGCTGTGATATTTTGTCAGTCATCCACAGCATCGTTTTACTTGTTTCAGGTTATAAAATTTTCTTTTTTAATTGCTTTGACTCTCTCACATAAATTATTAATCATTTCCTCTACTTTTGTATCAGACAGTGCTCAGATTTTTTTGTTCAGTTTGAGTTTCACCTTACATTTTTACCAATGATTCTTTCAATTTCCTTATATCGTATTTTACTGTCACTTTATTTTTTAATCTTTTTAATTTTACCCTGAAAAATTTGACAAAAGGATTGTGGTTTGAGGGTACATCAATTCAATGATGTTTTAACCAATATAAAACTATTATTTTGCTTATTCTGATATAGTCAGCCTGACTTCAGATTATGCAATCAGGGCTATATTCTACTGAATTCCAGGTGCACAGACTTCTTGGTGGGACTTTGAAACATGGTAAGTATTACATGTACCCGTTCAATAGCAAAAGTACTTGGGTGCTTTTGGGCAAGGGAAAGAAATGAACATTGTAACAGCCTATGTCGTTATCCAGTTATCCTACTTTGGCAATGAAATATCTCAGCCTTATCGAAATTGTCTTGTTTTGTTGATTTATGTATGACATCTGAAACAGGAAAGCTCCACTGTCCTGGCCTCAGATGGGCCAATAGGGACTAACTGACCACTATGTCATTCCCAGCCAATGGCATCATTTGGATGCAGTATGGCCAGGTGTGGGATCAGCACACCTCTCTTCCTAACACTGTCAGTTTTGCCGACCTTGAAGCTGTTACTTCTCATTCAAGTAGCTCCTCAGTTGGTATCATGAGGCTAAGTGGACCCTGCATCAGTCCTCCTGACAATGGAAAATCCCAGGCTGTGCCAGGAATTGAACTTCGTTCCCCACATTGCAGTCAGCCACACTGACCACTCAGCTACTTACATCTGATATACCAGTACAGAATTATTCTCTTTCTTCATTATTATGCTGAGTAGTACAATATTTATCTGTGCTCACTTAGTATTGGAGAGGATATAATAATATCAAATAAATGCCGTCACAAAATTAGTAACCCATTGTACCAGCGATTTATCCACTAACATACCTAATACATGTTATCACCCTTTTTATTTCTTTGATGGCACTGTATTTTTCTGCTTTTTGCCGTTGTCTGTGCATTTCGTGTACACATCCTTGTGTCTATATCATGAAGTTTCTGTTTCCCTGGTACATGACTCAAAACATTCCTACCCAGAGATCAGAATGGAGGACTGTATCTGTAACACTTTGCTTTGAGCCCACTCATAACCATGATAGTACACTAGGATGGCTCTTATTTTTCAGATTATATGTTTCCTTTGTGTTACACATTTTTCAGGTATTTTTATGTGACAAATTTACATAAATATATAACTTAAATTTTTCAATTACATTTTATGCAAGTCTGTTCTTCATGGCTATCTTTGCACACTCAGAATATGTCTGTCTCAAATAACTTTTGATCGATTCCACACACAAATACTTGCTTTCCTTTCAACTGTTGACTGACCAGCAACTGGCTCTTCTTCAATAGTAAGGGTCTTCAAACCATTGTCATGTGCTATTTCCTGAAGTTCTCTCTTCACTTATGAACCCGTGACAATCTTCATGCATATTTCTGCAGTTGCCATCATGGTTGACGCGGAAATTCTAATTCTGATCTGCAGTTTCTCAGCTCCTATGTTGGAGTTTATACTGTTCACAATAATTCATCCCACCCAGGCAGTGTAACACACTGATATCCAGTTAATTTACAGAGCCACAAACTGTAGAATAAAACCATTAATGTTTTTGTGACAGATGTCCATTTTATCTCATGGACGTAATATCTATGGAAGTAATATCTGAGGAAGTGTTCTGTCTGCCACAAAGAAGCTGAAGATATTGTTCTTGATGTGACTGTTACCTTTCCTCTAAATAAAAAGACTACTGGGGTGGTCCAGACTGAGCTGTATAAATTGATGGCTGGTTTTGTTTTGCCTTCTCCATAGCTACTATTGGGCCACTGACCCAATGTCACCTGACCAATACGATTTATCAATAGAGCATGTTTTAATTTAAGGAAATTGAAGTACATAATCTATCCATATTAGGTAATGATTCAATTTATCAGACCAAGGTAATACAACTCAAAGTTGGTGGTACACTTTTTTCTGGATTTTTCATTTTGAAGCATCCAGGGGCACATTTTCCCCTTATCCTACTGAGTCCAAATTACACACATTCCAGCGTAACATCAAGCGCCAGCACGTTGGCCTGGAACATTACAGCAGAGAGGACTGCGAGACGATGTCAGCCAATAGTACACTGACTACGACAACACCGCAATAGGAGCGGCCCCTATATGAAGATAATATAAGCACCGCTCTGCCTAGCTGTGCCCGCACTAGAAGACAAGCCGTCATCCAAACACTTTAGCCATGACTTATGAACTGTTGTTTTTAGCTTGCACTGAAATTGTATATGCCAAAGGACATTGATCATTAGCATGTCACCAATTGATTGCAACACCTCTTTGTGAAAACAAAGTTAAGTATTGTCAATTTAGCTTCCTGTAACAAACTCCATTAATACGATTTGCTTGAATTCTTGTCTAACTATCCGAGAAAACAGCTTCCTAGGCACCCTATATTAGACAAGTGGGCAGGATATGACGACATATCTCACTTTTACATGGGATACAACCACGCTGGTGTGGTAACCCAAAGAAAAATTTCTCAACAGGTGTCATGAGAGCCACTCTTGTGTATACACGTACCGTTTTATGGTTAAAGCAGAAGTCCTTGTGGAGTTTGCATATTTCTTCATTCAACTTTGTGTGGCAAGTTAAGACTAACTAATGGTAACTGGTCACTGCACATACAAAATATTTAGCTGCTTCACATGACTGACTATACTCAGAGAGATGATTGCTTGTGAAGCCAGTAAAAAATATTTGCAATACACAATAATAGTTCAGGCACAAGAAAATGTACTTTTGATAAATTTTGTTAAGTCACCACAGATGATGACCATCTCAGCCACAGAAGATACATAGTAATAACATTTGAAATCAGTCATTCTAACATGAATATGTAGAGAGAATTGTTGTGATATATTTGGTGTAATCTGTTATGAGTAGAATTTATAAAAGTTAGTGATGAATTAAGAGACTACTTTTGTTTTTGCAGATTTTTATGAACCATCACGTCCATGTATCTGTTGCTTAGTCCATTCTTTCCTCCAGTCTTAGTTTTCTGTTCATACATTTACTTGAAGTAAAACAATGTGTCTTCTCCAGTAAGGACAAAACATACAGAGAAATGTTCTGTATTTTAGTGTGTCATTGCTGTCAGCCACATTGTGGTTATTCTGACTCAACTGATTAAAAATATTGTGACTGAGGTTATGTTAACCTGCATATGTAAATTTTAGAGTTTCATAAATTTAGGTAGCAAAACTTATAACTTTATATAAACATGATGAGCACTTAAGATTAATTGGGAAAAAAAATTACACAGAAAAGAACCTCTTCACCACGGCAAGGGATTTCTCAAACAAATTTTACCCTTTTTTAAAAAAAAATAAAGTGGTCTTAATTGCATAAAATATTTATTAAAATGGTAACTGGTTTTGATCAGTTATGATAACAATGAAAGTTAGAAACTAAGACGTATAAAGAAAAGAAATTAATGAAAAGATGTATACCATCACTCATTGAGCAGAAGCAGTGGGCATAGCACGAACTATATGAGCAAAGGCACAAACTTTGACTGCTGAATGGCGTAAATAAGCTTTGGATCAAATATGAAAAACTCCGCCCATTGCCTGCTGCACGACATTGATAGTAGGAACCAAAATAATTACAAATCTGACTATAAAAAACAGAAATAATACATTAAATTACATCAGCATTATTAATTGCTGTGAGCAGCATTTAATCTGTAAAACGATAAAAGTAAATATAAAAACCAACAACAATCAGTTTATGGGAATGGTAGCTGCTCTCTCTGGCCAGTACGTCAAAGTACGAAACAAACCAGATTTACAATTCTAATATTGGACACTTTTACCTTGTGTCTTACCTCAGATGGCTCCCTCTGATGTCATGCAGCACAGGTGTTCGGCAGAGCGTCTCCTATTTAATCCACAGCATATTCACAGTATTCAGAAGTTGACGTTTGTGCCTTTGCACATAATGTTGGTGCTCCGCCTGCTGCCTCTGCTCACTACCCGAGGATATACATCTTTACATTAACTTTGTTTTACTTTACAGGTCTTATAATTTTAACTTTCATTGCTTCTGTATCCTTCTAAGTTGTAACATTATCTGGTTATCAACTACTGGTTGAACAATGATCATAATTTATTGAAACCAGTTACTATTTTAATAAATATTTTATGAAATCAAGGTTTTTTTTTGTTAAATTTTACATACATCGCTGCTTTTGCACTAGTGTTTTCCATAATTGTCCTCAAAACATATTAAAGATCCAAGACTATTCCTGACTTCCATAAGCAGACTTCTAAAGAGCAGACATCCGATTTCAGAATATTTTATCCAGCGAGAGCCTGGAAGCCAGAATAGTAGCTTGTTATACGGTCCTCTCAATGTATCGCCACGTCCATCAACACTACTCAAATTGCGGAACATCTGGATTCTGACACATGGAAATTCATTCTAGTGAGTGCCATACACTGACTTCCCTTGTTGCAATATTTTATAGTTTGTCTGACAGTTTGAATCACAGTAAATTTTACACATCACTTTATATTAGTAAGTGGTATTATTCAATTTTTTAATTAATTTGCATAAGCTTCCTGGATAAGAAATTCATCAATTTTAACAGAGGATGAGAAATACCGTAACTTAAAAAGAGTGTGAAGTGGTATGCACCATCAATATAATAAAAAATGTTTGGAAGATAATCAGGTACTCAGAAAACTGTGACATTAAGATGCAAGAACTAGTGTATCCTGTAGCAATGCAGTGAGAATTTCTTGTTTTCAATTCCAAGTTCAAAACATTATTCCATCAATGCAACGATGAAGGAAAGTATGGAACAGAGCTTAACTGTAAGTACTATATGGCCACCATTACATTGGAGAAAAAACCTACCTAGTCTGTGTAACTAAGTCTGACAAAGGTGAAAGTAGTAATAATGGCGTGTTGTTGCCAAGATCAATGACAGTTTGAACTTCTTAAAAATATAATACATATGTCTACAGCAACCAATTAACTTAGTTTGCAACCCCTAAAACATGGGTGTCTGCTGTATTCATGTTGTTCATTTGATTAGGATGAGAATATGCTGTTGCTTATGTATTCATAAAATTCTCTCATGCTTCTAGCTATTTCAAGTTGTAGAAGCACTCAACCGAAAGCTCATGGGAATGACCACACCTTTAGAAATAATTCATGAAGGTAAATCAATCAATGAAACAAAACATTTTATATTCTTAGGTGTTAATAAGAGCCTGAACTGGAAGTCACACATTATCTGAAACATCTAAGCTCTATAACTTTGGCATTACAGAGAATGTCAGATTTTGGAGGAAAAATATAAAAAAACTTTACTGACTTTCCCTATTTTCATTGACTAATGTCTTATAGCTTCATATTCTAGGGTTATATGTCACTGACAAAAAAGTAGTTTCTCACACAAAAACTGGAAATTAGGATAATGTGTGGTATCCACTCAAGAACTTCCTGTATGTAGCGCTTTAAAACAATTGGGCACACTGACAACAGCATCGCAGTATATTTACTCCCTTATGAAGTTTGTTGTCAATAACAGTTTGATTACAACAGTAGCATTTGTAATTATAATACCAGAAGGAGAAATGATTTATACAATCCACCTCTCATCCTTAGTGTGGGACAGATGAGAGAGGCATTCAGCCATAAAAATCACAGCCAACCTACCCAATTATGTAAAGAACTTAATAAGACTAACTTCAAACACAGCCAACTGAAATCATATCTGCTTTAGACATAAAAAAAAAAGAGTTATGAAACCGTGTAGACTGTCCGTATGTTGCCATATTTTCCTCTGAGAATGTGTATCTTAACTGTAAAACCGACTCATTTCACATCAGCGTGAGAGGTCACAATTACAGTTCCTGCAACATGCACGTAACTGATCAACTAACCAACCACCTGACATTCATACTTCTACGAAAGCACGCATCTGTATACTTTGCTTAAGAACTTTAAAATTTTTACAGTTAGTGAATAGATAAGCAAGAATAAAACTTTTAGGAACAAAAAATAAGAAATTTAAAAATCAACCAAAATAAGAGAGGTGCAGTATGTACAAATCTAAGAAAGAATGTTTTGTATTTTATGATTCCACAGTAGTTCAATAAGTCTTTAATACGACTTGCTCAAATAAGGTGAGCACTTAAACATAACATCAACCCAGAACTTTCTTTAAAATGTTATTCTTAGAACTTACCAGAAGCTGTTGACAGTATCATAATGACATTAAAAATATTAAACACACATTTTAATAATGTAGTATGAATGCAAGGGTAGGATGACCTCCCTTGTCTGTAGGTCCACAATTTTTTGTCGTCTTTGTTTAGTTTAAAAATATATAGTCACACAATCTTTGGCATTGTTCACACTTATCTGAACCAACGAAAGGAAAGAAACAAACTGAAAATGTCATAAAAAATGTGTGAAAGTACAGTTCATGTACTTAACCTGCTATTTCTATCTCCTGCACATTTATTTTTATTACTTGTCTGCATAGATGTGGTCCAGCATGTGCCTTAAAAGAAACAACTGTCTCTTACACTTCTCTTTATTATTACAAATATCTATTTTACGTTCAATATTTCTTTATAAATATTACAAGTAAAATTTATTCAGTATTCTTGTTTAAAGCATTGAGTTTCCAAATTTACAATATGGTATGGAACACATCATTTTACCGGTCATGATTTTACCACAGCTTTTAATTCATCCACAACGGAATGTTAACTGTAGTGCAAACAATGAAACAAAGGTCCTCTGACTAATCACCAACATCACTATCGTGATCACCAATAATGTACAGAAATTGGAATGCAATTGCTAGAAGTCCAGTGCCTAAAAAATCACCAATGGCAGTTAAGTACGGAATGGCAGAATTGTCTGGATCAATTGCTTTCTTCCACATCCAGTGTACCATCACATGACAGATATACAGCAGCAGTAATACCTGAAAACACAATCTAATATTAATTCCTGAAATTTAAATTTATTTATGTTAATTCAGATCCTTTCAAGGTATCTGAACAGAAATTTATACCACAGCATACATATGTGACGTGAGATGGGGGAGCCAGGAGTGCTAACATCCGAGATATATATAGTTTCAGAGTTGTATTAGCAAATGCTCGTGATTTTTTTCCATGCTGCTGCTTGCAATGCTAAGCTCCAAGAAGTTTGTGAGACTACTAGCAGTTCCTTTATTTGACTCACAGATGGCAGAGACACAATTTCAAAATGGAACTCTGTTGGACTTGGTTGTTTTGAATTGTACTCATTATCTTTGGAGATGTGTTAGCACATTTTGTTCTATGAAGAACCAAAGTGACAGTGATAGAGTGGGATCTCCCAGCCCTTCTCTTGCAAGTCAAGTCACATTACAGTTTTAGTTTTTACACACACACACACACACACACACACACACACACACACACACACACACACACACACACGGGGGTACTTCCCAAACTTTTTTTCTTTTTTTTTTTTTGTTAATTCTAAAATTATAAGTCCAGATTTGATATGGGAATTTCATCTCTACCATGCACAGCAGTCTCATTTTCCCCATTACAAGAGACACAGGTGGTTTCCTGCCTTCTCATCTAGAATATCCCTGATGAAATGTGAGCTGGTTAAAATTACCTGGCAGCCAACCTGCTTGCATCCTCCAGAAATAAATATAAATGAATTAAGAGCTGGAAAAAGCAAGTTATATGTAGTATCTCAGAAAATGTTAAATACTTCACTGATGAAATTTCGTCTTCTGCTGTTGCTGTGTATTTTCTCACTTTATGCAGGCTGACATTTATTGCACTTTTTTTTCATTTTAGTCAATACTGGGTTTCACCTGGTAATCTCATACACATTCAATCCATTTCTTTGGTTTTCCTCTTTCCCTGGTGAAATTTCTTCGCTCACAGACATTTGGTGCTGAAAATATCCCAACAAAATGACACTTGTTCACTGATTCCCATAAGTTAATTTCAAAAGCAGTGTTTCTGCATAACAGCAATAAATTCCCATTGGTACCTGTGGATGCACACTGCTAGTATGAAAGAAACCTATGAAAACTACAATTTATATAGAAAAAGCTTAAATATGCAATGTATGACTGGAATAATTGTGATTTGTAGGTAATTGCAGTTATTATTGGTCTGGAGATTTGTTACACAAAGTACTGTTTTTTCCCCACAGAGAGTAAGGACAGAAAAACCTGTAACATTAGAAAAGAATGCCCTGTAAGTCATTTATTGCTGGAGAAAAAAAGTGAAACATGACAATGTGTAATCCTAAAAATTTGTATCTACCTCCATCACAAATGAAACTAGGATTTATGAAGATTTTTTCAAAGCCATGGGAAACACACTTGGTTTCACATACTGAAGACATCAGTTCTCTCAAAATAGTGAAGCAAAAATTAGAGAAGGAATATTTTGTTGTCCACAAATATGATCACTAATTCGTGATGAAAAGTCTGAGGAACTATTGAGTCCACTGGAGAAAGCAGCTTGACAAATATTTAAAAAAACTCAGTTTTTTTGGGAAATCAAAAGGTAAATTCATGTGGTATTGTCAATGATCCTACAACATTTTATTTAAAGTCGGGTTGTAATATGTCCCGAAGGGTCTATTTCTGCAATTGCACCTACATTTCTTCCTGAAAAATTTTGGCACAGTGAGCAATGAGCATGGGTAATACTTTCATCAGGAGATTTCAGCTAAAGAAGAGAGGTGTCAGGGCAAATGGAATCTTAGTATGCTGACCAATTACTGTTGGACCATCAAGAGGGGACGCTCTACATGCAGAATATAGCAAGAAGCCTATTTCTCATTTTCTATTTGAGTTATTGTGTTTGAATACTGTATAGTTAAGAACATTAGTGTTTGAAATTATGAACGGCTGTCTTTTGGAAACCTGGTGTGATGTGGAAAATTCAATGGCATATTCGAATTCAGGAGAAAAGATACTAGCAGAATCACATCTCTGTCATTCCGAATATAATTATCTGGTACTGGTAATAATTCTTTCTAAACCTATACTCCACCAGACTACTATTATTTCATTTTCATACTCTTGGATGAGCCATGCATACATTGGTGCACTAATATATTCTCTCAGATCTCCAAATTTCTGGATGTGGCACTTAACCACATGCTTTCTCTGTATCTATAGAGACCATATGCAGTTCAGTTCATGGGTTCCCTCCCAATAATGTTCCATGAGAATTAAAGATCATTACTTCTGTTTCCTTGTTTGGTATAAATCTCTCCTGATGTTTTATGTTTGAGAAGTTTCTTCCATTATCTTTTCCCAGACTTTCATGGTGGGTGCTATCAGTTTAATTTCTCTATTGTTAGTGCAGTCTTGCATGTCATCTTTCTCTTTGAAGATATACACAACCGTACTGTTGCTTCATCCACTGTCTTAAAGTTTCCTCTTGCCACACCTAGACACTTTCAAGCTTCTACTGGGATTCAACTTGACAAGACATCTGTCCAGTTTTACTTTTATTTGAAGCTGTTATTAATTCTTTCCATGATAAATCCCATGTCACACTCTGAGAGGAATCACCCACTTCTAAGACTGCTTAAGTTTTCCCCCCCTCCAGTCAGAAGCTTTTCAGGGTTATCTTTCTGTCATTCCTTAATCTTAACCTCATCTTGGACTAAAAATCCCACTTTGTACTTTGCTTGTGTAACTTGGGTGTTTGGCTGATTTGACTATGGCCTTTTGTATTTGAAAAAGATTAATATTTCTCTCTTGTGCTCCAAATTTCGTCACACCCCTCTTGGCATTTTGCTTTGAAAGTCTCTCACACTTCCAACGCTCCATTCTTCAAGATAGCCTGGTTTGATGCCTTGATGTTAGAAAGGCACTGCAGCCAGAAGTGTCATTGAAAAAAAAAAGTTTGTGACAAAAAAAAAAAATTAAGCATTTCTGTTAATTCCTTAAAGATGCTATATTCTTTACGTCCAGTAATATGCAATAAAATGTGATATTTTCTTTAGTATTGCTGACATACAGAAGTTCATTGTGTAACAATTCTATCAGTTCTTATAATTGATTACTGCTGATATAAAAAAATGAAAATTATAGCAACTGACCTGAAGTAATGCAGCTAACAAATAAACTGCTACAAAAATAGGTGTTATTGATGTATGACCAGCCTGCAAGTAACTTATAGTACATGTGAAAATAAGATGGCCTGGTACAACCATCATAAGAAGAACACGAGCAGTTCTTGCATGACCACCTGCAACAAGATGTACATGCGATCAGAAACACACTCCATTTACATATCAATGCTTTCCACCCCCAAAAGCATCACTATTTACCTCGGCTGCAAAGTGCTTCCAAAGGATTAAGGCAGATGGTTCTGGCATGCTGAGGTAACTTTCCCAGACGACTAGAGCGATGAAGAGATGTAGAAATACGACTGGCTTGCACAGCAACCAGATTTCCTCCTACACCATTTATAACTGGCTGAAACACAGCTATTCCTTTGAAGTTGGCTACAGTGAAATCTAAGATAAGGCCCCCGACACTGGAATGGTACAGAACAAATTGTTACTCAATAACAAACATCCTTTGGTCCATATACAAATAAATACAGTCTGCTAATTCACAAAGAAGCAAAAAAAAAAAAGGCAGTGCAAATTTTACCTGCTTATAAGCATTGCAGATATCACTGGTGTCCATCCTGTGTATAACACTTCTTTTGTGAAAGTATTTCTTGATGCAATGACAATCCATACTGGAGTGAGTACTAAGAAAACCCCAATTATAGTTGGTGCCAGCCAAGGTTGTGTGTCTATGGATTAAATTAACACTTTTTAGTGTCATACAGTAATAAATATTGTTATATGCACATTTATTTTCTAAATACCAGACAATTATGTATGTCCCAAAGCAGAATATACAACAACAAAACATTGTGGTTATCCAGTATGAAGTATTCACTGTATTGCAGAGTGTGTTGTTATGAAATCCCTTAACGATTAAAACTGTGAGCCCGAAAGAGCCTTGAATGCATTCACTGACAGCTTAGTCAATAGGAGCTTTGACCTTGTATGGCAAGGGTCTGGATCCAAGCCTGGGTCCACTGTACAATTCTAACCAGTCAAGCAGTTTCAATTTATTTTCATTTTTCACTCATAGAATTTAGAGAGAGCATTTACACATTTATTCCAGTGATTGAAAGTTACCATCTATTAAAAACTCCTTGTTATACCTAAATGAAACGGTGTCAACATTTTATGGGCAAGAGTAATTAAAAGTGAAGCACCACAGGGACACATTAATTTCAATTAATTTTATTCAATTTAATATGGGAGTTTCATTTTTCCTTCAGTTTTAAGGTGCAGGCTCAATAAATTAATGCAAATGCACACAGTGGAGGAAAAACTATTGTAAAAATGGCCAATTTGCAATTATTTCAGCCATGAAGAATTACTATAAAATAATCAATAACATTTATTCTAGAGGAGTCTCTCACACCCTTCAGTTTCGATAGGATGCTACCAACTCTACAACATATACGGAGAGGAAGGACCGTGAAAATGTCTGAAAACATCTTTGGAGCTGTTCAAGAACACCGTGTCACCAATAAGTATTTTAGACCTCCTTAATGTTGAAGAAACACGCCATTACGTGATTCTTGCACAATAAACCATGTGATATGGCCACTTCCATCATGGTCAGGCTACAGAGTGATCAGAAATGTTGCTAATAATGCCATCCATTTAGAGTAATGCACAACTGAAATCTGTGTGTTAATGAATGTCTGACATGCTCAAAACAAATGCAGGTGTTTCACAAATAATGGCTGCAGCTTCAGCCAAACACACAACCAGCTCTTCTCTAGTGTATCAGTGCCTTCTGCACCAAATACTTCATATCCACCTACGAAAGGAAATCTGTAAGACAACATTCTCATCAACACCTTTTACAGAACTATTCACTACATGGCAGTTTGAACACTACCTTTGAACAACTAGCATTAAAATCCTCATGAACCGCTATTAGGAGGGAAGCTGTGCACCGACGACATTTTTTTTTTCATTTAAAAATGTCTATCCATTTACCTCCTTCAAACACTTAAAATTTTTTTTATATGCCATCCCTTAAACAAGGAAAGCAAATTTCTTGGGATCCCTACGTATGAGGAGAAACACGCACTCATGCAACAGAGAGAAAACAGCTATCTGGCTAAAGAAAAGAAAATAATCATAAGAAATTTCCACATTCAGCATGCACACGTAAGTTTTGTCTATGCATCGTGAACTGCCATTTATTTATGGACTTGCAACTTTCTAGTACCTGACCATACACCAACAAGAACAACAAAAGAAGATTACTACATTATTATGAAAAAAGGGTGCAATAATTCTATAAAGTTCAGTGCTGTAAAATACTGCAGGAAATTGCCTTGTGTGTGCTGAAAACACTCGAAGTGGTACAGGAAGCACAAGAAAGGATTACAATGGGATGGGATAAAAAGAGATCTTACTTTTTCCAGGTTTCAAAGTACAAGATGCAGTCTGAGACCTGAAGTTCCCAAATGTTGTGTGTGTGTGTGTGTGTGTGTGTGTGTGTGTGTGAGTGTGTGTGTGTGTGTGTTTCTTGAGCTTACAGGTGCTCAACGGAGAGGTTATCAGCGCCATTACACACATTAAAAGAAACAAATGTGAATAAAATTGTGAACATTGTTGTCACACAGAGAGGGAAACCTATAAAATGATACTCTTACACCCACTCCCACCTTACTCATGTTGACCCACACAATCACTATTTCATATGCCTTAAGAAAATGGAGAAAAGGCGAAAGTTGCTGTATCTGGTGTTAAAACAGAAGTAAAATGACAGGGGATCTAAAAAGGAAGGCACAGGGAAATGTAACTGGTCAACCACTTATAAGAAAACACCCGTGGGGCAGTCACCCCGTAAACAAATTAAGAACATCTCCCTAAAATTTGAATAAACACATTGGACAAATCACAAAAGCCTAAAATTCTCACCACACTCATTTGAATATTACTTAAAATAAATGGCAGATCTGTCGGCAAATCTGCTGCAGCCCTCTGTTCTGAAAACAATGTACAATATAATAACCTATGGCACACAGTGATCTGTGTGTCGTTAGTACCACACATTGGGAGGGTCCTCTCACCGTAGCAAGAAGCAAGAAGCCATATGTCGTAGGGCTGTGGCCTATGCAAAGACAAGTAAGGAGAACCTCATCCTGTCTGTATTGCTGGAAGGAGGTACAGCACGTCCGAGTTGTGGGCTTTACTAGACACTTCCAGCCACTCATCTTTCTATCAACACATGACTAACTTAATTACAGCAGCATACTTTGGGCATCAGGGAGGGGGGGAGGGGGAGGGGGAGGATTCTCTCCGCAACTGACATTTCATGCTGGTTGCCCACATAGGATGTTTGTATAAAGCTGAGCACAGCTTTCATGACTTGGGTTGTTTATACAACAATAAGACACATTCTAAACATGTCATTTAAAGTACTCCATTGGATGTACTGAATACAGCTTTAGATCACTACAGCAGACCATGATTTTAACTTCTCAGGAAGTGAATCCTTGTCAAAAGTGAGGATGAATGGTCCAGAGTGAAACCAGGCTTTGACATGCAAAAACGCATTTCATTAATGTTCTGCCTAATTCTGCATATATCCGCAGCATTAAACTGCTGAGGAAAATTAAACCTTCCACAATATTTAAGATCTTATGGGGTGTATTGGTGACAGGTCTGTCACCAAGTTTTCTGCAAGCGAATAATGCTTCAGACTTGGTCTGAGTTGCTCTTTTAAGACATAACCATTTCATAGTTTACTGAGGAAAGAGAGGTCTACAAATACATGTTCACTATCATCAACAAATAACAATGATTAGTTGTTAGACAGGGTGCTATGTCAGACTGGATACAAACCAGGAACTGAGGAGAGTACATTTCTATAGTTCATTTGATTTTGCTTTCCTATGAAGGCATGGACCTGGAGGGTAAGTTCTTTGGGTCATAACTATCTGTGTTGAAACAATAAAGTCCACCTGGAGAGATTGCCATAAGCTCATGGCCCCTTATTGGTAACTTGGGTCTTTTCACTGTGTGAGATATTCACAATGACGCCACCTAATCGGATTGAGGACTCTCCTGATGAGTGCCAACAGCCAAAGCAATAGCCACCTTGACTGATGGCCATTCTTTGGAGTCCAATTGCCAGCATGCCAGCAAAAGAAGACACTTACTTATAAGCATACACATGAAGGTAACAGCTTGGGCATTAATGGTGTGCCCCAATGTAGTAAGGCTGGATATAACCATTTAGTATCTGATTCCTCCCCCCTCCCCCTCCCCCCCCCCCCATTCACCGCTCCACATGCCACATGGACTGGCTACCATACTGAGTAATGGGTATTTTGTGCACTTCCCTGTATGGCCTGGACATGCAGTGGTGGAGGGAGATGAGGGTCAAACCTGGATCTAACAATCAAGCACAATGAGCACAAGTTCTGAGTCCAACAGTGTTGGAGGGAATCTGGCACCTTGAGGTCACCAGACAACAAAAGGAATTAGTACCGCAATGGCTCAGGGCTCCATGCTTGTCATCCACACACTCAAGAAGAGTTCTGAGGCCCCAGGTTTCTCTTGTTCTTCACTTTTAAATGTGTGTATCCTGTCAGTACTGGAACTTTTCCACCTGAAGATATGTATTGGCCAACCATTCTTATATGCAATTTTACAGTTTTCAGAGAGAGAGAGAGAGAGAGAGAGAGAGAGAGAGAGAGAGAGAGAGAGAGAGAGAGAGAGAGAGGGGGGGGGGGGGGGGAGTAGAACCGACACTGATGATGAATTAAAGCACAAACACTTTTAAGTGAAGTTTTTGTGACTTACCAATGGAATTGTACAGCCACATAGATATGCCCGACAGCAAGGCAAGTGTTGTCAGATCTCCTAAACTAGCAGCAATAGGAGTTGCAATATTATCTGGATTGATATTGCACTGTCGAGAGCTCAGAATAACAGCAATCATTACCAGTCCTGCGAAAGGAAAGATGATATAAGCCACAATTAAATCACAGGGTAATCAATTTACATACTCACATGAACTTACCCAAAGCAAAACTTGCTAAAGATGCTGTTACAACACTGCTTGCACAAAGTAGTAGTCCATGAGCAACATCAAATTTCCCTTCAGGAACCCATCCCATCACCATTGCTACTACGGATGCTAGGAACCCAACAACAGTAGCCTGGCACTGTAAAGATGTCTCCCATTATATCAGTAATTTTCACTCGAAAAAACAAATAAAATAACTAAACCAGCATATATTTACAAGCATAAAATAAACTACAACCTCAGACTACTTTCCAAGCTTTTTACTAGCTATTTATAGGTTTAAGTACACCAACTAAGGTCAACGTAAAATTTAACAGCTATTTTCTACAGTATATACAGTCATTGTTTGTGGCAGCATTATTATTTTTTTATTAAGCATTTCTAATCTATGAAAGCTCTTTGTAAATAAACCCAAATAATGTAAGTAAAAAGCTGTGGGAGTGCATATAGGCATTATCTGCTGCATGTTATCATACTGTATTAATTGGTACCAGCACTATTATGGAGTTCCTTTAATGCAACATTTATTTATTGCATCATATTTAGGGATATGATGTGTTACAGTAAAACCATAAGTACAACTTCCACAGAGAGAAGTCACAAATGGTACAGTTTTCACTAACAGATAAATTGATTCATAAGGAAGGTTTGTATACACATTGCTCAACAAAACTTAAGGATGAGCTAGGTAAAGTAATGTAGCACGAATGAAAGTGCTGGAGCACGTGGCCAGACGTCTCCCAGTTGTGCGCAGAAAGTTGGATGTCGCATGACATGAGGTCTGTGTGACTATTTTCACAGCATGGTTTCATGTGCATCGGGAGCATTCCGAACAACTGAAACTGCTGTCTGAAAGAGGCAATGTTCACTATGGTTAACAATAGCAACACATGACTGTTACATTGTGCAAAAGGCAATTACAGGACCCACATCAAACAGCACATGCAATTGCAACCACATTTAACAGGTCTAAAGGCAGGCAATCTCATGCTCCACGGGGTCATAGCAGTGGTCTCACTGCCCAACAACCAGTATGTTGTGTTCTGTTGACACCCACACATCGGTGGCACCATTTGCACTGATGAGTGGAGTTGTGTACTCTTCTTGGGTAAGAGGAGAATCAGCATGAATAGTCATTCTAGATATACCCTCCTATGGCAAGAGGTGGGAACATTTAATGCATCCATGAACGGTGTTGAACGTGATTGTTTTGGTGGTCCAGGTCTTAGGGTGTGGCAATCCATAACATTGCATGGATGTACTGATCATAAAATGTTTTAACACAGTACACTCACCAATCAACATTATTGTGACACCGTACTCTTTCCCCATATGATTCTTTTCAGGGTTGAATTTAGCTCAGACTTCATTCTTCTCTCTCTGTAATGAGAGGATATTCGGCAAATGGACTGACTGGCTGGCTGGCTGGCCAGCTCATACCATTCTTTAGAGCTTTCAGTACTTGAATGTTGTATCAACACGGTACTGCAAATAATAGCAGCTGTTATAAGGAGAGGCCAGACCCTGTGACACACCAATTTTGAAAAGGTTTGTGTGTGAGACCTGCAATTTAATAGTTATGAGGAAATCTAAGAATTTGTGATTTTGATCCACTGCCGATATATTTGAGGAGAGCCCTCGTTAACTGAGGTGGTGACCAAATGGTCGAATGAAAGCATTTAGATGACAGTAAATTTCTGTGATCATGTGTTCGTGTTCAAACCACACTTCTTTCAATACTGTTTTTCTCTATAGTGTGCTGAAGGGTGCCAAAATCTGCAGATATCAGGGTCTAGCATCTCCTTGTTAGATGTTACATCACTTGATTGCAACCATTAAATGTCTTTGTAGTTTTGAAGTTTATTGTGAATGAGAAGAAAGCATGAATTTTGTATGGGAGATGCTCTAGTCCTCGATACACTTGGAACACTAAGTCATTTGAGGTCAGGGTAAAAAAATAAATAAATAAATATCAGGAAGGCTGTTTCAAGCAACCTTAGCTTCATTCACAAAGAGATTCCATATGCCAAAATAAGTAAACCTAGCCATGTGATGAAATATGTAAATTTTTGATGGTGCCACAGTGTAAATTCTCACTAATCAAAATTATTTATGATGGAGACAAATACAAGAGCATCACAGCACATTTCAGGAGCTTTTTCAGTGAGAGACTGTTAGTGCTCTCATGTGGAAGTTATCTTTTTCTTGAACTGAATGGTGAACCAATTATCTTATTTATCCAATTATAAGAATATGTTTTTTTTCTCTGAATGCATCATTCAAAAAATCCAAGGTTATCCTACGTTCACCAATTAAATTATTGGTACTGAGGTCAACATTTTTAAGTTATGTAATATATTAATATAGGGGTCTTACATTATAATGAATCTTTGACAATAAGGTAATGTGCAGATTTATTTTGAAGAACTCAGAAGGTTCAGAGGGGAACAGTGAAACCAGCTCAGCTGAGAACTATGATGAATGTCTGAAGGCGAGTGGAAAGCAGGTAATAAGTTTCATTGTGCTACCAACTCTGGGAATGTATGCTACATACCTTGGATTTTTATGAACATCTGCCACACTGAAACTGCAGTTTGCCTAAATCCATTTGTAGTCAGAATTGAACTGACTTTAAAACTGCACAAATACTCAACAACAACACAAGTTTCTGCATAAGGTGGCAGAAATCTAGATGGGGTCAGTGGCGTACTTACAGTTTCATGTAGCAACGTTGTCAACACATACCAAGAGGTATTATAGAAATGACAGAGGGTATGTGCCAGCTCTTGGTTCTATGCTCCCAATGAGAAAGCAGCACGCTGAGAAAATGTATGAAAGGAAAAGACTATAGAATATTGTCACATTATCATGTCGGTATACAGGGAGAAGAAAAATTTGCACACTGACTTGGTAGCGTGAATCCTCGCATACTTGCAGGGCGAAAATGTCTGTCACAAAATTTCGTCCTGTGCATATTTTTGTCATTAAATGGATTTTAAAGATTGGAAAACTAGCAACACTGAATGGCAACAACCTCTTGTCAGCATACAGGAGGAGTGCTGTGCAGTGTTTTGGGTTAGCATGCAGGAAGTTGAGGGTTCAATCCTGGGTCAAGGCGTATTTGGTTTTATTTGCCAGTTTCTGCCACATGATACTGTAGTATACACCTTTTTCTTAAGCCACATGTATCTGAAATTTACATAGTACATGTTTGGAAATTATTTGCAAAGCAAGTTGCTAGCCCTACTGGTAATGTATGGCCATAATGAAATGTAATGGACCTGAATGAGGCAAGAATAATAGTTGGTAGTAATTGATGGCACCACTGGGGGAGGCTACACAGAAACAGGTTTCAAATTTTGTAAATGCAGTGGTGTGAAACACTTAGGGTCCATGACATGCAAAAGGATTCTTTAAAAGCTGACCTGTGAAAATGTTTGTACTTCCATTTCTGTGTTCATAGTATGCAAGAGAAAATGTGTTGCAGAAGACATTATTAAGCTCTGTATGATGATTTAACTATAGATACTGTACCATGCAGATGACATTCAGCAAATAAAAACAAATATGCCTCGACTCAGAGTTGAAGCCTTGACCTACTGTATGTTAACCCAAGATGCTATCCACTGCACCAACTGCACAGCACCCCTCCCATATGTTGATAGAGGTAGTTAATGTACACGAGCTGTGTTCTCAAATTTCACTGTAATCACAACCTGAAAAACTGCTGCATACTGAGAAGAAACAGCCAAGTATTTGTGACAACCAAGAAAGCTGATCATTTCACTCGCAGAAACTTAAGCCCTGTAATTAGTTCCCACCCTAACCTCCACCTCTGAGGCTTTTCAGTATGTACAGGAGAAAAACAATGAGGCTTCCTGATTACTCAAGAAATATCTGGATGCAGGTGTTAGAGATGACGAATTTCTCAAACTGCATCCCTCACAGGTTAGTTCACAAGGACAATGAAGAGGGCAAGACTTAAGTTATGGTGCAGAACAGCAATAAATAAGAAACTTCCCATGGTGTATAATGAGGAACTACTTGCCTATTAACATCACATAATGAATCTAAGGAAATGGCAAATCCATTTGCTACACCATGTGGACTACGCTGATGAGATGCCTGTTTATTTTGATATGGCATCAAATGTTACTGTCTATGTGAAGAGCCCTTTAAGTGTTCCTAGAAGAAGTTCTGCCAATGAAAATGCCTTAATGGTGAATGCACTAGCTGATGGGAGGAAGATACATCCATACGTGATTCTTCACAGGAACAGGATCCTGCAAGAAAAACTGCATCTAGGACTTGTCCATACTTTTTCTTGGCATCTACAGACAACAATGATCTGATTCTAGACTGCTTTAAGATTGTTTGGAACAGAATACAAGGCTCTTTGTTAAGCAGAACAAAAATGTTGGTGGTGATTTCTTTCAGGCAACACCTCATCCAGAAAGCTATGGATCTTCTGGCAAAGAACAACACAGACCTGATAATAATTCAGGTGACATGACCTGACAACTCCATGTAATGGAAGTAATTGTGGAAATATCTTAAGGCTCACATGTGACAGCTTTACAGTGAGCAGTGTCTTCAAAGATACTACACCCTCACTCCAGGGGAGAAGTAAAAGAAACCCTCCATATTCATGTTAGGTCAATGGATCATTACTGCCTGGGGTACAATGTCATGTGATTGAGGTATGGTTGGTTGGGTGTGGGATTGAAGGGACCAGACTGCTAAGGTCATCGGTCCCTTGTTCCACGATAAAATCACACGAAATAAAAACTGTCAGTCATTAGAAACGGAGAACTGAGACAAGGGACGACACAATACAAGAAAGACAGACAAAGACCAGACAAACGGAACTAAAATCACACCGAGTGTGAAGGTGGTTGGCCGACCATGAAAATAAGGAAAAGCAAACCACCAAATGACATTAAAACCCACAGTTTAAAACCACAGGCCAAAGGCCCAAGTCAATACAGGAAATAAAAGGACAAACACTCAAATCATGCGATAAAAACCCCCTGCCCGAATAAAACTCAACACGAGGTCCGCCATAGCAACGTCATCACATAAAAGGGCAGGGAGGGTATCAGGCAGCGCAAACGTCTGCCTGAGTCCTGTTAAAAGCGGGCAGTCCACCAAAATGTGGACCACCGTCAGAGCTGCCCCGCAGCGACATAGCGGTGGGTCCTCCCGGCGCAACAAATGGCCGTGCGTCAGCCACGTGTGGCCAACGCGCAGCCGGCAGAGGACGACAGAGTCCTTCCGAGAGGCCCGCATGGAGGAGCGCCACACACCGGTCGTCTCCTTCACCGCCCGAAGTTTGTTGGGCGTGGGCAGGGTGCGCCACTCGTCACCTCAGGCACCAAGCACTTTCTGGCGCAAAAGCGACAGGAGATCACACTCCATAAGGCCGAGTTCCAGAGCCGGTGAACTCACTGCCTGTTTAGCCAGCGTGTCAACCCGCTCATTGCCCGGGATGCCAACATGACCTGGGGTCCAAACAAAGACCACGGAGCGGCCGCAACGGGCAAGAGCATGGAGCGACTCGTGGATGGCCATCACCAGACGGGAACGAGGAAAGCACTGGTCAAGAGCTCGTAAACCACTCGGAGTCACTACAGATGACAAAGGACTCACCGGAGCGGGAGCGGATATACTCTAGGGCGCGATAGATGGCAACCAACTCGGCAGTGTATACACTGTTCCCGGGTGCCAGCGACCGTTGCTCACAATGATCCTCTAGAGTAAGAGCATAACCAGTGCGACCAGAGATCATCGAACCGTCGGTATAGGCCACGGCAGATCCGGGAAACTCGGCAAGGAGAGAAACAAAGCGGCGGCGGAGGGCCAGAGGAGGGACCGAGTCTTTCGGATCCTGTGCCAAATCCAGCCGAATGCATGGTCGGCGCACACACCAAGTGGGCAGACGGAGATTGGCCCGGAAAACAGGCGGGAGAGGAAAAAACTCAATCCCACACAGTAGAGCCCAGATGCGAACCGCGATCGTACACCCTGACCGGGGCCGCCTGTCTGGAAGATGGACGATCGAGTGCGGGAACAGGAGACGGTAGTTGGGATGCCCTGGCAAGCTACAAACGTGGGCAGCATAAGCGGCCAGAAGTCGGTCGCGCTGGATCCGCAATGGAGGAACACCAGCCTCCACAAGTAAGCTGTCAACAGGGCTTGTCCGAAATGCTCATGTGACGAGTCGGATCCCCCAGTGATGGATGGGATCCAGCAATTGCAACGCTGATGGCGATGCCGAACCATAAGCCACACACCCATAATCAAGGCGAGACTGGATCAGCGCTTGATACAGCCGGAAAAGGGTGGACCGATCGGCACCCCATCCGGTGTGGCTAAGGCAACGGAGAGCGTTTAAATGCCGCCAGCATGTTTGTTTAAGCTGCCTAATATGAGGCAGCCAAGTCAACCGGGCATCAAATACCAGTCCCAAGAAACGATGCGTCTCTACCACAGCAAGAGGTTCACCGTCAAGGTAAAGGCGTGGCTCAGGGTGAACCGTGCGACGCCGGCAGAAATGCATAACGCAGGTCTTAGCGGCCGAAAACTGGAAGCCGTGCGCTACAGCCCACGACTGCGCCTTGCGGATAGCGCCCTGCAGCTGGCGCTCAGCAACTGCAATGCCAGCGGAGCTGTAGTAGAGGCAGAAGTCGTCTGCTTACAACGAAGCTGCGACGGACGATCCCACCGCCTCAGCGAGCCCATTGATCGCAATTAAAAACAGGGAGACACTGAGGACAGACCCCTGTGGGACCCCGTTCTCCTGGACCCGGGAGGAACTATGGGACGCAGCAACTTGCACGCGGAAGGAACGAGACGACAGAAAATTCTGAATAAAAATCGGGAGCGGGCCCCTAAGACCCCACCCATGAAGTGTGGCCAGGATGTGATATCGCCAAGTCGTATCGTACGCCTTCCGCATGTCGAAGAAGACGGCAACCAGATGTTGGCGGCGTGCAAAGGCTGTACGGACGGCAGACTCTAGGGAGACCAGATTATCGACGGCAGAGCGGCCTTTACGGAACCCACACCGAGACGGAGCCAGAAGGCCTCGAGACTCGAGGAGCCAACTCAACCTCCGGCTCACCATACGTTCTAGCAACTTGCAAAGAACGTTGGTGAGGCTTATGGGGTGGTAGCTGTCCACCTCCAGCGGGTTCTTGCCAGGTTTCAACACGGGGAGGACGATGCTTTCTCGCCATTGAGACGGGAACACACCCTCAACCCACATGCGGTTGAAAACATCTAGGACGCGTCGCTGGCAATTCACAGAGAGGTGTTTCAGCATCTGGCTGTGGATGCGGTCTGGCCCAGGAGCCGTATCAGGGCAAGCAGATAGTGCACTCTGGAATTCCCAGTCGCTGAAAGGAGCATTGTATGACTCCGCGTGGCGCGTGTGAAAGGAAAGCCTCCAACTTTCCAACCGCTCTTTCCGCGAGCGGAAGGCCAGTGGGTAATTCGTAGATGCGGAACACTGACCAAAATGCGCTGCTAACCGGTCCGCAATCGTGTCGGAGTCAGGACACACCACTCCATTCAGCGAAAGCCCAGGGATAGAGACAGGCGGCCGATAGCCATGGATTCGCCTAATCTTAGCCCAAACCTGCGATGCAGAGGTACGGACGCCAATGGTGGAAACATACCATTCCCAGCACTCCTGCTTCCGTTGGCGAATAAGGCGTCGGGCACGGGCACGGAGCTGTTTAAAAACGATGAGGTTCTCCAAGGACGGGTGCCGCTTATGGCGTTGAAGAGCCCGCCGGCGATCTCTAATCGCCTCTGCGATCTCGGGCGCCCACCAAGGCACAGTCCTCCGCCGAGGGGACCCGGATGAACAGGGAATCGCAGATGCCGCCGCAGAAACGATGCCAGTGGTGACCGACTGAACCACCGCATCAATGGTGTCACGGGAAGGAGGTGCGATAGTGGCGAGAGACGAGAACAAGCCCCAATCAGCCTTATTCAGAGCCCATCTGGAGGGGCGTTCAGAAGAGTGACGCTGTGGTAGTGACAGAAAGATGGGGAAATGGTCACTACCACATAAGTCGTCATGGACACTCCAGTGGATGGATGGTGAAAGTCCGGGGCTGCAGATAGAAAGGTCGATGGCCGAAAATGTGCCATGGACTACGCTGAAATGTGTCGGCTCTCCCGTGTTTAAGAGGCAGAGGTCAAGCTGCGAGAGAAGAGTCTCGACATCTCTACCCCGGCCAGTAATCGCGGCGCTACCCCACAGGGGGTTATGGGCGTTAAAGTCGCCCAGTAACACAAAAGGAGGAGGCAGTTGTGCTATCAATGCAGCCAACACATGACGCGAGACATCACCATCTAGCGGAAGATACAAACTGCAGACAGTAATAGGCTGAGGCGTCCACATCCTTACAGCGACAGCCTCTAAAGGTGTGTGAAGAGGTACACATTCGCTGTAGACAGAGTTAAGGATGTAGACGCAGACTCCACCAGATGCCGTCTCATAAGCTGCCCGGTTCTTGTAATAACCCCGATACCCACGTAGGGCAGGGGTCCGCATTGCCGGAAACCAAGTTTCCTGTAGGGCAATGCAGAGGAAAGGGCGACTGCTGATGAGTTGGCGAAGCTCAGCAAGGTGGTGGAAAAAAGCGCTGCAGTTCCACTGGAGTATCGCTTTGTCCATGTCCGAAAAAGGCGTGAAGGGGCAGAGGAGGCAGATCACGCCACTGGGTCACCTGCTGCCACCGATGGAGGACCAGTACAATCTGCTTCCATGGTGTCTGAGGGTCCGGCGAGATCCAGGTCCTCAGCGGACGCCCGGATCTCCACCTTATCCTCGGACGCAGAGCCTGTATGGAGCAGTGGGGTGGATGCCACCGCGTGGTCCTTGGCCTTAGAGGTCTTCTTCTTCGTCTTGTCTCTCTGGTCCTTGGGTTTCATTGGCTGGGAGGGCTCCAGCAAGTCAGTCTCCGGGACGGAGGAGGAGAGGGAAGCCCTGCGACCAGCCGCTGGTCTGCTTTTCTTCCATTGGCTGACGTCACCCTTCCCAGAGGCGGAAACCTGGGAAGGAAGGGACCCAAGGGACCCTTTCCGTGCTAGTCGAGCCAGGGAAGTTTGAGGCTTCCCCAGCTTAGAAGTGGGGACTGATGTCCCCGATGGTTGGGGGGTTGCTGCTCCTGAGGCAGGTAGTGCAGGAGCAGCAGGGAGTGAAGTGCCCCCCACCATCAAGGGGGCAGGTGTAGCATTCCGGCTCTGAGAGGTGGCAGTCTGAGGGAGAGCTAATGGGGCCATAACAGTAGTAGCCGCGGCGTAAGAGGCAGTCATTCGAACAGGATGGAGGCGTTCGAACTTCTGCCTGGCCTCAGTGTATGTCAGGCGGTCCAGGGTCTTATACTCCATGATTTTGCGCTCTTTCTGGAAGATCCTGCAGTCCGGCGAGCAAGGCGAGTGGTGCTCTCCGCAGTTTACACAGATGGGAGGCGGAGCACATGGAGTATTGGGATGTGATGGGCGTCCACAATCTCGACATGTGAGGCTGGAAGTACAGCGGGAAGACATATGCCCGAACTTCCAGCACTTAAAGCACCGCATCGGGGGAGGGATATATGGCTTGACGTCACAACGATAGACCATCACCTTGACCTTCTCAGGTAAAGTATCACCCTCGAAGGCCAAGATGAAGGCACCGGTGGCAACCTGCTTATCCCTTGGACCACGATGTACGCGCCGGACGAAGTGAACACCTCGCCGCTCTAAATTGGCGCGAAGCTCGTCATCGGACTGCAATAGAAGGTCCCGATGGAATATTATGCCCTGGACCATATTAAGACTCTTATGGGGCGTGATTGTAACCGGAACATCCCCCAGCTTTTAACAATCGAGTAACCAGCGGGACTGGGCGGAGGACACCGATTTGATCAAAACCGAGCCCAAGCGCATTTTGGACAAGCCCTCCACCTCCCCGAACTTGTCCTCTTAGTGCTCAACGAAGAACTGAGGCTTCATGGATGTAAAGGATTCACCATCAGCTCTCGTACACACCAGGTAGCGGGGCGAGTATGGTTCGCTGGCATCCTTAGTCTTTCGTTCCTCCCATGGTGGAGCCAGGGAGGGGAACGATTTGGGGTCATATGTAGTTGCGTTGTATTGAGCCCTGGAACGCTTAGAGACTGCTGGCGGCTGGCCGCCAGCAAGAGATGATGTACCACGCTTCATTGCGGGTCATCCGCCCTTATGCCACCTACTCCGACCAAGGGCCCTCCCCACGGGCGCCACCCAGCCTCACCAACGACCACCTGGCAGGATGGCCATTGCCGGGAGTCCCAATGCCCCAAGGAGATAGGCATCTACTCCTTGGCATACGTGGGGAGTTAACGGCGCTGGCATCAGCAGAGCGATCCCTGTGTAGTCAGGGGGCTACAACCAAGAGGGTACATGGCGGCCCCACCACAACGGACTGGCTACCGTGCTGGATTTCAGGTGATGTAGTCCAATATCGTCATTGGCGCATAAAGCGACACCGCATAGCAGACTGCAATAAACTGCACCCAAGAACAAATTCACGCCCAAGAGATGGCAGGTGAGCAGGACTGCTAAGCGATGACGACAAACCTGGCTAGAGATGGTAATGCATGATGGACACATCGCTCCTTGTAAGGCGCCCTTCCCCAATCGGCTCGCTCTTCGGAAAATTTAGAAGGATAGAGGTCAAACCCGGTAGGGGACCATCTCACAAGGCCAAAACGTTTGAGACTCCTTTTAGTCGCCTCTTACGACAGGCAGGAATACTGTGGGCCTATTCTTACCCCCGAACCCACAGGGGGTGATTCAGGTATGAAAGTATTCAAAAAGTGCTGCATATCCAAACCAGCTTCTACCTTTATCTTACAAGTTTTGCTACTGTTCTATTCAGCAGCCAACACACACACACACACACACACACACACACACACACACACACACACACACACACACACATATATATATGACATACTTCAAACGAAGTAAGAGGTTGATCAACATATTTCCTGGACACACAGAAATTTCAGACATTGGCTGTGAGTGGGCACTGATTTAAATCAATGTCCCCCCACAGCCACTGTCTGTAATTCTTTTGTATCTTAATTCATATCGGGTGCTGGATCAAAACACCATCTGTTCTTCTGGACATGTCCAAAAGTACATACATCACATGTGTATTTCCTAGACATGGGCCACACTGCAAAACTATGCACATGAATGGAGAAAAACCAATGACCAGCTGTAGGACAAACAGACAAAACATAACACACTAGAATAAATTGCGTGAATTTCCTCTAGTGGCAGATACAGTATGAACCCAGACGCAGCCTCAAAATGCCAAAAATTTCTAAAACATAATTTGAGCAAAGACTGACAAATGTTTATGTTCAATGCTTATTAATTGCACAAAAATTACTATTACAATGAAAAGGTAGAGTTCAGAAATGTGGGGGGGGGGGGATTCTGCCCTCCAAATTGCTGTGCCCAATAACAGAAAATGAAGGAAGGAGGACACTACATGATTTGAGCTTAATTTGAAGAAAGTGTATTCAGAAGTACAATCTGCAACAATAAAATATAATTTGTATGTTGCATAGTCATTGGAGAAAGTGGGATATGACAGTACACTGCTAGTGTGCAGTGGAAGTTGTGATAGATAATAGTCCATAGTGACAGTGATCCAAATTATGCAGACGTGTTATCTCACGGGGAAAATGGATATGGAGCAGGATATTGTTAATATTAGTAATAATGCGGTTTCATTGTTTACAGCCACAATATTTGATCAGGCGAATATCTGCAACTGAGGAAGTTACTGCTCAACTTCTACATTAACACAGAATTTTTGTTCTCGCACCACATACACCATATGCCTAAACATGTGGATATAACATGATCATAAAGCTGGGTTGTAAATAATATGTTACAGTGTCCAGTGGTGGCACGTTGTCACACACAATTAGAAAATGATAAATGTGGTGACTGCATCATTTTATCTGATTGGCAGCTTTCACATTAGCCAACAGCTTCCATTTATTATATTCCTGCCATAAATTAAAATCAGTCAGTAATATGAATTTTGAATCTCAAAATATAGTGGCTTCGACTTCCCTGTAGAACACAAGACAAAAATTCTAAAAAATTCAACTCGTAGTAGTTATACTAGTCACCTGTCACTTTCTCTTGAGGACACTTTTTTTGCGAACATGTTAACGATAATATGCTTCTTAAAAAAACACACACACACACACACACACACACACACAGTGAAAGTGCCAGATAATGCTTTTTGCAGTTACCGTCTAAAGGCAAAATTATTAATGTATGTATCTTGCATCTTATAAATCTAAAATTTGACAAAGAAATGTTATTATTATTATTATTGATCTTTCCAGCTTTTCCTCAGTCTTCCTAATCATTCATCACTAATACTGGTATTCTGTAGTCTTCCATTCTTCTGATGTGGTCCTTCCAGTTGTTCCTGTATTCTTTAATCTGCTCAATGAAGCTGTTTACTCACATAACTTCCCTTATATCAGCATTCCCCCTAGTGCTGGGTAGTACTTATCCAGTTTCACTTCTTAGGAATCTCATCTCCGATGCCTGTATTCTTTGTTCATTTCTTTTTGTTGGAGTCCACCACACAACACTTCCATATGTTGTGGGTGGTACAGACATCATATTGCAGAACTTTGGTAGAGTTTCCTTTCTTACTCCATTTCTGAGGGTTCTGTAGATAGTTCCATTAATGTAATTAACTCTTTCTACTTTATTTTATATGTCAATTTCTGTAATGAATGAGATAGAATTTCCTAAGAAGTTATTCAATAATTAATTAAAATTAATTTCAGCCCATCTGAAACTTATGACTGTAATTTATATAATAAGATTCCACTTTAGATGGCAGTGGGCTTCTGATGGATGTGGAACAAGAACAAAAATTCTGTGTTAACAGATAAATTGAGCAGTAAACATAAAATAAGTATTGGAGTGCCCTTTATTTTTTGATAAGGGGATGAAGAAACTGCCTATTTAGTGGGAAAAATCCATTTCTGTTGAAGGGAACTATGTAAAAATAACTTTTTTAGTAATCCTCACCACCAATAAACATGTGGTGGGGAAAAAAAATTAGTATTAAAGTAGAATTGCACTCATATTATGATTTAATTACTGAAGTAATATAGCTCATCTATCCACAGGGCAAATGAATTGTAAACCACATCATAAGGCACAACATGAGCCTAGAGAGAAATTTCCTCCTCCAGGTTACTAGAAAAAGCAGTTTCTACAAATACATAACACAACATTGTGTGACAAAATCAATTGTATTGTCCAATGCACTGCAGTTAACTATGGTTCCAACAATGTGTGCTAAAAGGTTCACCTCCTGCCTTTCATACCCAGCATTAGAACATGTTGTTGTTGTGGTCTTCAGTCCTGAGACTGGTTTTATGCAGCTCTCCATGCTACTCTATCCTGTGCAAGCTGCTTCATCTCCCAGTACCTACTGCAACCTACATCCTTCCATATGTTTAGTGTATTCATCTCTTTGTCTCCCTCCACGATTTTTACCCTACACGCTGCCCTACAATACTAAACTGGTGATCCCTTGATGCCTCAGAACATGTCCTACCTACCGATCCCTTCTTCTGGTCAAGTTGTGCCGCAAACTTCTCTTCTCCCCAATCCTATTCAATACTTCCTCATTAGTTATGTGATCTACCCATCTAATCTTCAGCATTCTTCTGTAGCACCACATTTCAAAAGCTTCTATTCTCTTCTTGTCCACACTATTTATCATCCATGTTTCACTTCCATACATAGCTACACTCCATACAAATACTTTCAGAAATGACTTCCTGACACTTAAATCTATACTCGATGTTAACAAATTTCTCTTCCTCAGAAGCGCTTTCCTTGCCATTGCCAGTCTACATTTTATATCCTCTCTACTTCGACCATCATCAGTTATTTTGCTCCCCTAATAGCAAAACCCCTTTACTACTTTAAGTGTCTCATTTCCTAATCTAATTCCCTCAGCATCACCCGACTTAATTCGACTATATTCCATTATCCTCGTTTTGCTTTTGTTGATGTTCATCTTATATCCTCTTTTCAAGACACTGTCCATTCCGTTCAACTGCTCTTCCAAGTCCTTTGCTGTCTCTGACAGAATTACGATGTCATCGGCGAACCTCAAAGTTTTTATTTCTTCTCCATGGATTTTAATACCTACTCCGAATTGTTCTTTTTTGTTTCCTTTACTGCTTGCTCAATATACAAATTGAACAACAACGGGGAGAGGCTACAATCCTGTTTCACTCCTTTCCCAACCACTGCTTCTCTTTCATGCCCCCTCGACTCTTATGACTGCCATCTGGTTTCTGTACAAATTGCAAATAGCCTTTCGCTCCCTGTATTTTACCCCTGCCACCTTTCGAATTTGAAAGAGTATTCCAGTCAACATTGTCAGAAGCTTTCTCCGAGTCTACAAATGCTAGGAACGTAGGTTTGCCTTCCTTTACCTAGCTTCTAAGATAAGTCGTAGGGTCAGTATTGCCTCACGTGTTCCAATATTTCTACAGAATCCAAACTGATCTTCCCCGAGGTCGGCTTCTACTAATTTTTCCATTCGACTGTAAAGAATTCATGGTAGTATTTTGCAGCTGTAACTTATTAAACTGATAGTTCGGTAATTTTCGTATCTGTAAAAAACCTGCTTTCTTTGGGATTGGAATTATTATATTCTTCTTGAAGTCTGAGGGTATTTCTCCTGTCTCATATATCTTGTTCACCAGATGGTAGAGTTTTGTCAGGACTGGCTCTCCCAAGGTCGTCAGTAGTTCCAATGGAATGTTGTCTACTCCGGGGGCCTTGTTTCGGCTCAGGTCTTTCAGTGCTCTGTCAAACTCTTCACGCAGTATCGTATCTCCCATTTCATCTTCATCCACATTCTCTTCCATTTCCATAATATTGTCGTCAAGTGCATCGCCCTTGTATAGACCCTCTATATACTCCTTCCACCTTTCTGCTTTCCCTTCTTTGCTTAGAAATGGGTTTCCATCTGAGCTCTTGATATTCACACAAGTGCCTCTTTTCTCCAAAGCATTAGAACATACTGAAAGAATTCATATGAAGTGGTCTCGTGATGGTTGCTTGACCATTTTTAAATATTTTAATTTTTTTATACGTAAATTCCCTGTATTTGAGAAATTCAAAACAGTTTTTTTTTTTTTTTTACAATAATCCATTTTTGCACCTTTACTGGATGGCAGCCATTTTTATTTGTAGGCATGCGACAATTTTTCAGTCTGTAGACATTATTGAAAATTTTAATATCTCTGCACTGGGTTAAGTTAAATCATTGCAATTGACATGATTGCTTTCAGAAAATGTCCTCTACAACATTGTCTATTACACAAACTACCCTAATTTAAAAAATAACCGGCCAAAATGACCTCCAAAGTTTGGTATCCAAATTTTCAAAAATCCATATTTTAGGCCCAAAAATAACAAACAAGGAGTGATTTATGAGAGAGTATTTTTTCCTATAGTTACATATCATACACTACTAGCCTCATATAGAACACTTACATATGTTTCCTTAATTTTTTAATCAATTTTTGTAATTTGAAAATTTTCATTTTTTGTAAAGTTTGGAGTTAGTTATCTCAGGTGGGACTGAATATACAAATATGATTTTTACACAGTTTGTACACCTACATGATAGCAACATACTGCAAAAATGTCAACACTGATATCCGACTGTGAACAAAGATATGAATTTTTGAAAATGAGGAAATAATTTACATTACTCAACAACTGATCTTATGGCTGTTGCCTGTTTAACTTGTTTATTGCTTCTTTGTAATAAAATTTAATTGTGACATATATTTAGTTAACACTATCACTTAATACTGATTTGGTTTATTTATTTTTAATAATGCAATATTAAACAATAGGAGCTTTCGCTTTTGTTCTATGGTAATAAAAATGCCCATTTATATTTAGGTTTATTGTCAATAAAGAAGTAAATTATTGCTGGGTGTGGCATTTCTGTAGCCAGTCTACTCTGAAACCTCTGTTAGAGTGGATGTACATACTTCGAGAGTGTAGAATGTGTTATGTGCTTTGTTCTGTGTGTAATTTTTAATTACTTTTGAGAGATTAACTGGAATGCAATAACATGGATGAACAGTGCTCTGTTGGACAGACAGCAAGTGAAGTGTGTCACAAAACACTTTACGGTTCAGTTTCAAAAATCTTGAAAAATGTCAATGACTTTGATGAAGTTAGACAAACTTTGTTTAAATTTCGAATGGTCCTTCTGTAACATCAGTGTGTGAGTATCATGAGAAGAAATATATTCTAAAGTACAACCACATTTTTGGAAGAAAGTGCTGTGATCCCTTAAAGTTCATAAAAAAAGCCTATTATTAAAGGTTTGAGGGAAATAAAACTTGAACATTTGTCCTTGTTATGTGAGAGTGAAACAGGTTCCCAAGTGAAACCTAATGTGATTCCTGGAAATTCCCTGTGCCCAAATTGTTACTCAAAAATATTTGTTGTGAATCCAGAACCAGAATCACGTAACCTTGTTAATGACATTTATATTCCTAATGAGGAAGCTGTTGGCATATTGGATTTTATTTGTACTAAGTTACACATATCTCCTGCTTAAAAAAAGTACAAGAAAAAGAAAAGCAGCTATGGAAAATAAGGTACAACAAATTTCAGACAAAGTTTGAAAAGACTTGGAATCATGCTTTAATAATATAGATACCAACATTATTTCTAAAGAAGAAGAATATCTATACCATCATCATCTGAAGCTGAATATTTGAGCTTAATAGAGAAATTAAAAATTAAATGTTCAGTGACATCTAAAGAGAAAAACTTTAAAATTTTAAGTTCACTCCCTGACTCATGGTCAAGAGAAAAAATAATTCATGAAATCAACACTTCTCATCGTTTGGTTAAACTAACCCAAAAATTAGTGAAAGGGCAAGGCATTCTTCCAGGAAAGAAGAAAGGAGTAGGTATTAGTGAAGAAACAATTAAAAAGATACAGCAGTTTTTTTAAAAATGATGAAAACAGTAGAATATGCCCAGGTTGCAAAGATAGAAAAAGAGTTGTTATAAATGGAGTTAAAGTGAAAAAGCAGAAATAACTGGTGCTGTCAAATTTAAACAAAGCTTTCAAAAAATTTTCATCCTGAATGCAAAATTGGAAGGTCAAAATTTTGTGACCTCCACCCTAAGTGGTGTATTTTGGCAGGATCCTCAGCGACACACTCCATGTGTGTTTGTTTATATCATCAAAATGTCAAACTGATGATTGCGGGTACAAAACTCTGTTATCTTAACTACACAGAGTTACAAGATTTAATGGTCTGTGACATTAACAGTTATGACTGCATGACGAGTTTGTGTAATAAATGCCCTGGTAAGGAAACCATTATTGAATTGTTTCACGAATATGATGCAGAAATGAAGGACAGTATTACTTTCAAACAGTGGGTCACAACTGACAGGGCAGAAATGATAACAGTTGTTAAATCTCAGGAAGCGTACTTGGAATCTTTAATTGATAACTTATAAAAACTCAAAAGTCACCACTATGATTCTGAAATGATTTTGCAGAAAATTTTACATTTGTGATTCAGGATGCAATGCAAGGGTACCATTGGGTCAATGACCAGGCAATACTGCATCCATTTATTCGCTACTTTAAAAATGAAGGACATGAAGTTTGCAGTTCTTCAATTTGCATTGTAAGTGACTACTTGGAGCACAACACTTTGGCTGCACGTGTTTCAGAAGTATGTAATAAATTACATAATAGACCATTTTCCCAAGGTTGAGAAGCTGATAAGCTTTTCAGATAGAGGTGGTAGTCAGTATAAGAACAAAAAGAATTTTTCAAATCTGTGCAATTACAAAGTAGACTTTGGGTTGGAGGCTAAATGGCACTTTTTTGCATTTTGCCATGGTAAAAATGCATGTGATGGAGTAGGTGGTACAACAAAACGTAATGTAAGTAAAGCCAGCCATCAAAGGTCAACCACAGACCAAATTCTCACAGTACAGAACATGTATGTCTTTTGCAAGAATAATATTAAAGGCATTACCCATTTTCTGATCAAGAAAAAAGAACTGGCTCTGCATATGAAAACAACACTTCAAACCAGATTTGAAAACTGTATAGCAATAGAAGGAACAAAGCATTTCCACAAATTCCTTGGCACTGCAGAAAACTTAATTTGATGCTATGTAACATCAGAAACTGAAATTTATGAGGATCATTGTGTCAGTAAAATTACATCTCTGTCTTTAACGTTGAACGACACAGTGGCATGTGTGTATGATGGACAGTGGTGGCTTGCAGAGGTTGAACGAATAAGTTTGGAAAGCGACGTTTTTGTGCATGTTTACCACCCTGCTGTACCAAGAACATCATTCGAGAAATCTACTAGTGACGAAGTTTGGATACCAATGAAAAATGTTTTACGGAAACTTTCAGTGCTTGAACTTACCACAACAACTGTGAGGTCTTATTCTATATCACAGAAGCTTTCTGAAGAAATAAGTGTTCTTAACATTCACCACCAGGTTTAGGAACAGTCGCATCTCGAAGGATGTTAATTGAAAATATTTATTTTACGTATGTCAAAATAATATACATGTTAATTTCAGTGATGTGTCCACTTTTTGTATATAATCCATACTTCAATAATATTTGATTATATCCCACCAATATCACACATGAATAGGCATCGGATGTAAAATCAGTTTTAGAGTAATGTGACTCCTCATTTCCAAAAATTCATAGCGTCAGATATCAATGTTAAAATTTTTACAGTATGTTGCTATCATACAGGTGTACAAACTCTGCAAAAATCCTATTTTTATATTCAGTCCCACCTAAGATAACTAACCCCAAACTTTACAAAAAATGAAAATTTTCAAATTTCATAAATTCCTAAAAAATTAAGGAAACATTTGTAAGTGTTCTTGCTCTTTACGAGGCTAGTAGTGTATGATATCTAACTATAGGAAAAAATACTCTCTCATAAATCACTCCTTGTTTGTTATTTTTGGGCCTAAAAAGTGGATTTTTGAAAATTTTGATACCAAACTTTGGAGGTCATTTTGACTGGTTATTTTTGAATTTACGGTATTTTGTGTGATTGACAGTGTTGTAGAGAACACTTTTCTAAAAACAATCGTGTCAATTGCAATGTTGTAACTTAATCCAGTGCAGAGATATTCGTATTTTTGCTAACATCTCTAAACAAACATCGTCGCGCACTTACAAACGAAAATGGCCGCCATTTAGTAAAGGTGAAAGGTAAAATTTTTTAAAAAACTGTTTCGAACTTCTCAATTATAGGGTAATCACATATAAAAAATTAAAATATTAAAAATTGGTAAAGCAACCAAATTAATTTTTATTGGACCACTTCTTTTGGATAGACCCAAATGATACCAACAAACAATACAATGAGGGTGTGTGTGTGTGTGTGTGTGTGTGTGTGTGTGTGTGTGTGTGTGTGTGTGTGTGTGTGAAGAACAGTATAAGGAATTTGAAACACTGATAACAGTCTGATAACTGTGCATAATCACACAAATGGAAAGAGTAATTATCTCTACAGGGGACTCACCCTATCATAGCACTGGCCATGCAGGTGGAGATGTTCGCATGTTTGTATGAAGCTGAGGGCTGTATCAGAAGTAGTGTAGCTACTGGCAGGAACTCCCAAGCTGGACAGATCTCAGCAAACAAACCTGACACAGCACTGCCTGCAGTGCCCCCATCTATTCCCACATCCATTTCCACACAAACCCCAGGTACCCAACACAAAGCGTGACAGTATGGGCTGACAAGTGCATGGCACATGGGAAGATGTGACATGAAGACAGCATCAGGGATACTGGACAACCTCCTTGAGCAATTAACCTTACATGGGTGTGGGACACCATCTGATATATCCCCAATTCTCCTGGGATCAGAATGAAGAACAATAGAAACAGCTCAAAATTGATGGACTTTTATGACACTTCAAATATACTAACATAAGGCTTGGAAATAATGAAAGCCATTTCAGCAACTGGATTGCATGATACAGTCCAAAAAATTAAAAACTTGACAAATTGGACTACATCACGATCAAATTCTTGTCTGTGGCTCTGAGGAAGAAACTTCTCAGAGTGAAAAAAAAGGAAGGCAAAGAATGACTTCCTTAACATAAATGGAGGGAATGAAAATGTCTTGACCTATTACCTCCAAGAAAGACTGTCTTTCAGCAAAAGGGGTAAAAAGACTCCAGTCACCTCCGACATAGGGCTCAAGAGAACAGAGGGAGTAGTCTGTTACTCCCACTTCTCAGGATAATTAGATACAGAAGAAGTAGAGGCAGGAAACGGGGAAACATAAGTCTGCCAACAGGGACATCTACTGGTCAGAATCACCTCACAGCAGAAGGAGCTAGTTCAGATGGCTCTCTTGGGGTTAGAGACACAACACTGCATTTGTCCTACACACTGGCAGGCACATCCACACGGGACACTACGAATACCTGTTAAGTATCCGTGGGTCTTTTGCAGACAAAGACCATCTTTCATCTTAGGTGGAGATTGGAAAATGGTTTTGATGCTATGTTTCCTATGCAGCTTCACAATCTTGGCTACATACACCACACGCGGTTAGAGAAGGATCACACCACTTTTCACAAAACTGCAGTTTGAAGTAATGCACCAGGCATGCCAAAGAATCTTGAAGCAAAGAGTAGAACTGTCTGAACATGCAACACCCACCACCTACTTCAAACACAATGGGAGTTTTATGAAACAAGAGATGGAGCAGTTACACGATCTCTCCTTTCCCCTAGGAATATCATTTTTTGAATGGAACACATTGAGGAGGTAGAACTTCAAACTGCCTGGCTAAAACCTACGCACTACTGCTCTTACAACAATGACCAGTATGGTGTCAGACCATGGTATAGAGGTGCTTGACAAGTTTTTGGATCACTTCAACAGCATCCATCCGAACACTACCTTCACAATAGAACCAGAAGAGAATGGATGTCCTGAAAGATGAAGATACACTAGGCCATGAAGGTTACGGGAAGAAGATCCATGCAGACCTATGCCTACATGTATCAAACTTCCATTATTTGGCTCTCTTTTTAAGTGCTAACAATCCTGGTCAATGGGCACAAGCCATGGAAAACGAAGCTAAACTGTCTTGAGAACGTGATTTTTCAAAATAAACAGAGTGAAGGCCAGCTTAGAAGTGTGTTCAAGGAAATAAAAGATGCAGCAATCTAGGAAGAAGAGTAAGGAGATACGAAATTTACTTTTCTTCCCTATATAGGGACACATTTGGCCAAGATTGTCATGTTGCTTGGAAAATATAACATCAGAATCAACTTCAAACCACAGCAGAGGACAAATGATTTTCTTGGCTCTGTAAAGGACTCACTTGAAACTTTACGTATCAGGGATATATAGCACCTCGTGTGAATGTGGCAGCCAGTACATTGGGCAAATGCAACACTGCATCTGTATAACACTGTGAGGAAAGATCAGCAGCACCAAAGTACAGCCTAAATGAAAGACAGATTTGAACAATGTAAAATCTGGGATAGAATAACATTTCATATTGTTTGACATACACTTGATTTAGAGAAAATAAATTTGCTACGCTGAGTCAATGGCTAATGAGAAAACATAATAAAGGAATGTGTGGAAATAAGACTCTACATGAATCTTGCCAATAGAAGGAACGTTATCAAATAAGATCGGCGTGGAATTCCATGTTAGTGACTATAAGACAAGAGTGGACCTATCAGTGGACAGCACACTACGTTGATAAAGAGAGCTCAAGCAGAGATTTGAGCACAGCTTCTAGCCCAAACCCAGCACAGCTTTCCCAACCCCACTGTATCCAGATACTGTTCCCTGCCAGCCAACTGCTCAAGACCTTATTGTCCACAGCTGTTCTTTGCATATAAAAATAGAGACATGGGTAAAATGTTGACACTTCACCAAAAACATGATGAGAATAATCATCACCGCGGTGTCCCAGTATCTCAACACTGCTATCCAGCTGGAAACCAGAGAGCTTTTTCATCAGTAATATATGCCAGGAAAGTCTAAATTCATAAAATGTAAGAGATGTGAGAAGATGATACTTCAAATATATGCTATCAATATATGCTATGTGAAGTCATTCACACACTATCGCTAAAGCAACAACAATAACCACCACCACAGCTGCCATCAAAATTGCAAATATTACAAGAATCAGCTTCTACTAATAAAGTTCTACGTATAATTTCCTATCTAATTAAAATTAATCTAATCTAAATAGAAGTTGCAATGGGGTATTTTCTTTACACTCGAGGCACGCGACAGTAGACTGAACTGTGGGTAGAACAAAATAAATAATGTTGCTATAATGGTAAGTTACCTCCTAAACACTGAAGGCGAATATTGTCTGATTTTCCTATAAGGCTTACTATTTGGCACCATATATAGGTGACATTTATATTTAATATAGCTACAGCTGCATTGAGCCACATCCCCCCCCCCCCCTTTCCCGGTTCTTAAAATGGTTCTGATATTACAAGCACAATTTTCAAACTCATTAACATATAGAAATGTTGCGCGCGCGCGCGCACACACACACACACACACACACACACACACACACACACACACACACACACACACACACACACACACACACACACAAAGTGCAGAATTCTATTTCGTTCCATTATCCCTACTTTCAATATCAATCGACCATTGCTAGCACAGGTACTGAACTTATAGGTCCCAACCCTAAAAATGTGCCCAATACGTAGTCTGCATAACGAATTTTTCTTTGTAGTTGGAAAGTGAAACACTGTAAAAATCTTACTTTCCTTTCACAAATTCCCAGTGCTTACAGTTAATCTGCCAGTCTTTATCTAGTGAGATGCTGAGGTGATTACCCTCTCTAAACACTCTAAACATTAGCAATTCTGAAATTTTGGTGGAAAAAAGCAATCTGTTCATTATAGCCATCTTTTCTTCCCATTCTTTTTTGTTTATAGCATTGCTACCACCAAATATTTTCTGCTAACCACATTTATCTCCTGTATACGTACTGTTCACATAACTTCCAACTCTTCAAAACCCACATTAGTTTCCAAATTGGTGTCATTTACAGGATATCAATGTAGGATTTCTGCTTGAAACAAACTCTATAATTCTGTTTATCATGAGTGAATCTACTATAATTTTCAGACCTTCCTGGTGAACAGCAGCCCCATGTTTCACTCTGAGGTCAGTTTAATCTTGCCATTCAGCATCAGTGTAGTTTGTATAGTTATCATTTGCATAATAACTGATTGACAAACTACTATAGATTTCATGTACTGGTATCTACACAAAAGAATCATTTGAGAATACATTCTTTACATTACAGAACTTTGTACACCTACTTTTATACTTGTTATTTTCACTCTTCCCCACCTTCTGACCTGTATTCTTGGCTTCAGTTACTATAATACTTACAATACTGTAATCCTGAAGGTCTACAAACATCATAGACACCTTCAAGTATAAACCAATAATGTTGGCTTCTCTGCCATTAATATATGTAAATGTGACAAGCACTATACTTTGTGATGATTAGAGAGCATTTTCTTGAAAGACGGAAGGAAGCAACAGTGACAACACTACTGACACAAACCTTGAACAGGACAACAATTTTCTAAAACTACAAATCTTTCAGTTACAGATTCATTGTTTTATTGTAATGTTTATCCAACATTGTGTCAAGAACATCATATTTAAAAGTTGTATACAACAGAGGAATAAAAAATCCAATCAATGTTATGCACATCATGTTTGCCTATTTCGGAGCAGTTAGCCTGTGGATCCTTGCCTAAAATGATCATTCCCTAAATGCTGGTTTTACTATATGAATAAATATAAGGGTCTGCAGAAAGTCATGCTGTAAATCCAGTCTCAGTTAAACAATTAAAAAACTTTTAACTACATTCTAAATAGTTGTTAGACATTTCAAGATTTAAGCCACAACACCTCTCCAGAAACAAAAGAAGTTTGACTTCAATGCGTTCTTCACTGGTGCTTGTTGAAAACAAGTACTTTACAGCATCTACTTCAATTGTTTATGCATGCACCTATTACTGGCACAAAAATCTTGCTAAAAGCAAACCACAAAGTGCAATGTGTGACTTTGTGATATATATGTCAAAATTAAAATTTTAATGATACCTGAGTAAGGGCCATGTTTCCAACAATTAGGCTCCATTGTTTCTGGCGGCTGTCCATATTCCCTAGGTTTGCATGAGTAGAAAGTCTTGATGCTAGGGTCATTTCCAGATTTCCTTTCAATCCTAGAAGTGCCGGAACGAGGATAAATACTTCAGAGACAACTTTAAACACAACCCAATGCTGAAATAACAGAATGAGACATATAATTCACAAATTAATTTACATTCCAAATATACATTACAAACAGAACACTTAAATCAGTAGCAGCACGAATTAACAATTTTAGTCTTGGTTGACTGCATCCCAATAACAAATGTTACGCGACTTCTTCAGCTCTACGAACATGACGCTACACTGAACCAGACGATACATAGTTCCATAAGGCAAATTATTCTGTTATACACTCACCACTTCTTTAGCATTGCCTTCATCATCCCTTTCTCTGTTACTATTCACACCCACCACCGTCACCTCCCCCCCCCCCCCCCCCAACTAAACTTTTCTAACTGCTCCCGTCCTTCCTCCTCTACAACTTATGACAATCTTTTGTCTAAAGCCAACATTACACTCACAAAACACTACTGAGAAAATTTAGAGAACTAGCATTTGCTGCTGACTGCAGAATGATTATACTGCCTCCAAGTTACATTTCACATATGGACCACGCAGCCAAGATATTAGAAATTGGGGATCGTACGAAGGTACACAGACAGTAATTTTTCCCTTGCTCCATTTGTGAGTGAAGCATGACAGGGAAAGATTAGCAATGGTACAAGCTAGCCTCCAACACACATCACATTGTGTCTTGCACAGTATGTATGTGGATGCAAATATTTATATCCGTTACCTATTATTTTACAGAGTTTGGACTACTCAGTATTTCAGTTTATTAAATGTTTCTCGTCACTTACAGTGTACAGTTTTCAGTGATTTGTGCCCATGAAAATACAGTCACTTTACTAACATTGTTAGTGCTTCCTTTACTACCACTTAGATTGGAATATTATCCCACCTTTCATAGTCTTGCTTTGTGCCCTCGAGTAACTAAAATGTCCCCACTGATTGTAGAATCTGGCAGACATTTTCTTTTTCTTCCTCTTCAAGAAATCAGTGGAAAATAATACATCTCATTTTAGAGTTGAAAATTAGTGATGGTCTTCATTATTTTAGGCTTTAAGATTTATAAAAGGTTAGAGAGCAACACAGTTTCAGAAGCGGCACATGTTGCAGCCCGAGTTCAACTACACATCTCGCATACTACTGGTATTTAGAGCAGCAATGTCTACATGCCATATAATGGAGTTCCTCTAGTCCTTTTTACTCCTTCCATCAGAGTACCGTCTAAGTGAAAAGTCGCAGCCTAGAAATCACACTGTGATTAGAGCATGTTTACAAGATTTCATCGAATTTGGTGACCCATTGCAAAAGCGAAAACCCAAATGTGATTTCTGCAGACCAGAAAGAATTTTCTGGTGCAAACTGACAGCAACTCCACAGAATTTTTTTTCCAATTTATCAAATTCAAGTACAGAATATGGATGGACCTTTCCTCATGATTTGCTTCAGCCAATTCCTTGGTATTATGCAGTATTAAGTTTGTTGCTTTGCCTAATATTGAAACTATACCCAAGAAATGCTATGATCTGTATCATGAAGCAGCCGATCTTTCTTACAAAGAAGCTGGCATTTAAGTTACTGAAATCAATTCTTAATACATGTAATATTTTTATCATTAAGAGGGGGCAGAGAAGAAGGGGGGAAGGGGTGATGTGAGGGGAGAGGGGGATGAAAAGCATAGTATCTGGATAGATGTAACATTACACCTTCTTTGGAAATGTTCATTAGATTTACAATTTGGAAAATAAAAACATTCAACATTTAGTTCAACATATAGTTCTACAATACTAGAACAAACCTTTAAAAATCCACTCATTTACATCATTTCTTAAATTTCACAGAAGGTGATGAAAGGATGCCAACTGATAAATCATTCTGATATATTAGACACTTTTGTATTCAAGATTAGTAACTGTTCAGCTTAATGAAAGAGCAAGTTGCATATTTACTTTTCAAAATTTTGCACAGAGGTAAAATTATACCAAGTTTTGGTATTTCAAAACAAAATTTTCAAAATTTGTTATAAATTTAAAATTCAAGACCATGCCCATCTTTAAAAGAAACTATCATGGTCTTACACTATATGTATAAAAATCAGTATTTCCATTGTTTTCAACGGTCTATGGAAGGTGAAGCTATTTTTCCTGCAGAGAAATGCTGCCATCATTAATTCTATGATAAGTTTCACCAACACATCATAGTCTGCAAAAGTATGAGAAGAATAATACCTGGACTTCATCAAGTACAAGCCCAGCAAGCACCATTCCAAGACCTGATATAACAAACGGAATGAACACTTGCACCGCTATGGCCCAAACACTTTCATCAGTGTCTGCATGCTCTGCATGCGACAGAGTCTTCAGCTGACTGATGTCGAGCAACTGGTGTGCCTCTTCTTCCACGTCAGGAAGATTATCTTCATTGAGATCTGCGCCCGTCATTTTTCGCGCTCCTCGCCGACGCCGGCTAACCTGTGAGGACCGGCCTCGGCTACCGGCAGATCTGCGGGTCATGATGACTGAATTCTATATTACCCTGGAAAAGGAGCACACAAAATTAATTAATTACATGCAGCTGACTGACTAACAGACCAATAATTTTTACAGAAGAAATTTACAGCAAACCTGATGCAATGAAATTATTTACTATTTATGTATTTATTCATCAAAGAATCATCTCACAATGATGGAGGATTCGTCAAGACTCAGTACGTCATGGTCTTACTGGTAAGGAGCTAATGATAAACATTCTTCCCTTACAAACATGCAACATCTTGTGGGAAGCAAGCAGCAGTCTGGAGAGGGTGGGGAAGGGAAAGGAAAGTAGTGTACACGTGTGGAGAGAGACAAATATTGATGTCTCTCCCCCCCTGTACACTACTACCTCCTTTACCTCCAGATTGTTGCTTGCATCCCCCGTTATATTGCATCCTGGCCCAAGATGCTGGAGTTGGTGGTGTGTTGCACGAGATGTGCTTGCCTTTTTCTGCACGCACACGTGGAAAAACCAGTGGGGCGAGTTTAGTACACATGTATTTCCATTTAAAAAAACTACTTTTTTCAATCCAGAAATAATGCCTCAGTGATATATGCGTGACCTAGATTCAAGACCTTACCAAAAATACACCAGTGAAACTTTGAATAAAGCTCTTAATCAAATGAAGGAAAGGAAAATCAGCTTTTGTGAGGCATCTGAAAGGCGAGTTGCTGACAAAACCTCTGTAGCTATGTTCTGCAGTATACAGAAATGTAAATTAACTTCTTGATTTAAGAGTACAGTATTTATGTAATTTTAAAATTGGTACTACGTATGTTTTCTTTCTTTGTCCTCAGATTCCAAATTGCACTGACTACTTTAATACTGGAATAAAGAAGATCAAGCAAACAGCAGAAGTACTAGTGAACTACAGAACATGTTTCACATCAGAGGAGGAAAAAATGTTTTCATGGTTCACATTGTCGCACTTCCTCGTATGGGATTTTCTATTACAGTAGTGGACCCGAGAAACTTTGCTGCATCGCACCTACTTCATATAGGGAAAAATTGAGAAAATTAAGAAATGGGTTACATCTGGGAAAAGATTGGGCTTACTCATTTCTGAAACAACACGGGCAGATGCTCATCCCTAAGCTCATCAAAAATATAACAACAAAACAAGTAGAAAGGAAGAAATTTTAGATGTCCTGCCTTCAAATTTGTGGGCATATTATGAAACAAAGCTTGTGGAAGATACTGGCATCAAACCTGTTTTAGTAAAATGTGGAACCAAATAACTAGAACGAATACGAAATGCATCTAGGGCATGTATCACTTCCATGCTGTGGGTATACTGAGGGCATAATAAACCAAATCTGGCTGGATGGATTTAAGAACATTTGAAGACTGGTTCATGGAAACAATATTACCAAAGCTCAAAAAACTCCCTGGGAAAAAGGTATTAATTGGAGACAATTTAAGTTCCCATCTGAGTTATGAAGTTATCATGAAATTCACTTTCATGTGCCTCCCTCCTAACTCTGGCCATCTGATGCAACCCTCCAACATGGCTGTTTTTCAGTCAATGAAAGGCTCATGGAGATGCTAAACAACTGGAAACAGACAGAAATGGGAAAACAATGTGCAACAGTGCCAAAATGGGTCTTCCTCAAGTTAGTGAACCAGTTATTTGAAAGCACGAGCAGCACAACTGAAGCAAATCTAAAATCTGGAGTCAGATCTTGCACAATATATCCATTAATCCGAACAATGTGTTAACACAATTAAGCAGTAGCCTCTTGGAAGCTGAAAGAGGGAACCTGCAAGACCATATGTCTAATTTGTTTCTGCAGCATTTGAAAGAACATGAAAAGACACACTGGGCACACCTAAGAAAAGAGGGGCAAGAAAGTAAACGTTCCTCCAAGTCAAGGAATTACACCCGATGACTTTCCTCAGGAAGACCCTACTCACCTTGTTGCCAGTACCAGTAGCTCTTCAGGGATAAGGAAAAACGTTTCTTGCAGGAAAAAGAAAATCACCAGTGACGACAATAGTTATTCTGAAGATGGAGATTCCTGTAACAGCTGTGTAGAAGTGAAGATGAACTAACAACAATAGAAGAGCTTTGCTCAGGAAGTGAACTTGGTGATAACGTCTATAATGCCAGCTTGTCTTTCCAAAGCAGCCCAAACTTCATTACACAAGTTGGTGAGCATGTTTTAAGCTATGAGGGATCACACTATTCAGGTCATGATTCTTTAATTGAAGTAAAGAACTTTAAGGTCAATGTTTTGTTTTGCTTTTAGGGCATAAAAAAAAACAACTGGGGTCATACACGACCAAGTCAAAATTATAGAACACGAAGACAGAAGAGTTAAAAAAAGACTACACATCAATCCCTATCGATGTAAGAGAAGAGAGCTAAAAACAGTGATGGGGAGAAAGGGCTATAAACTACACCATAGATAAACAAAGATCCAGGACTAAAACTTAAATGGCCTTCGCCATATCGCTACAACGAATAAAAAGTAAAATTTAGTTGACAGCTCACACCTCATTTGCTAAAACGGCCAAAACCTCGGATGGCAAACCCAAGCGGGAATGTAAACAGTTAAAAAATGGGCATTCCATCAGAATATGGCAGACAGTTAAAACTTGGGGGTAATGTGCACAAAGTGGTGGGGGAGCACCACTTAACAAATGGTGATGGCTAAAAAGGCAGTGCCTTATACGCAACCTAGTTAAAATGACCTCCAGGTGGGAGTGCTGTGAGAATGTCGTCCAAGCCCCTGGGAGAGGCTTAATAATCCTGAGCTTAATCCCATGAAGGAAGGACCAATGGCTATGCCAAAGTGACACCACCACCTGATAGACGGCAACACAGAGATCATCGCAGGGAATATAGGAACTAGTTGGATGAGGTACGAAGACTGCAGCCTTCACAGCAATATCAGCAGCCTTGTTTCCTAGCAGACCGACATGACCAGGAACCCACATACACTGCACAGTGGATCCCCCTCAAGAGTGAGCAAGTGGCAGTTTTCCTGAGCCTGTTGTACTAAAGGATGGGCAGTGTAGACCGCAGAGATATTTTGATGCACACTGTGAGAATCAGAGTCCGAGCAGAGAACACAAACTGAAAAGCCTGTGTTGCCAGATGTATTCAGAGGCCTGATACGGGGCGAAGAGCTCGGCTGTAAATACTGAGCAGTCTACCAGAAGCTGACACTGGAAAACCACAGCGCCAATGATGAAGGCACATTCAAGACCACGGTCAGTCTGAGAACCATCAGTGTACACAAAGGTACTATCACAAACTTCCATGCGAAGGTCATGAAACTGAAGGTGATAGATCGAAGCTGGAGTAGTGTCTTTAGGAAGCGAATGCAGGCCAAGGTGAACATGAGCCACCAAATGAAGCCAAGGTGGTGAACGAATCACACCCACTGGGGAAGTTGTAGGTAGTGTGAAATTATGCTGCCAAAGCAAGCACTGAAGGTAGACTTCAGGAGGCGACAGATAGGAGGGATGCGTCCCATACTGGGGATCAAAGGAGTCATTAAAGGAGGAGGCATAGGATGGGTGGCCATGCATGGCAGACAAACAGCATGCATATCTGCTGAGGAGAAAATTGCGGCGATAGAACAGTGGCAGTTTATCAGCTTCGGCATACAGACACTCAACCAGGCGCTAGAGAGAGAGAGAGAGAGAGAGAGAGAGAGAGAGAGAGAGAGAGAGAGAGAGAGAGAGAGAGAGTCAGTGGCCAAACAGATGTCATGATGGTGGACAATGTTGAGACGGCGTAAGAGGGACAGATGTACAGACGCATAAACAAAGTACCCATAGTCTAGTTTCCAACGGACAAAGGACCTGTACAAACACAGGAGGGTGGTTAGATCTGCACCCCAAGACGTATCATTGAGGACACACAGGACAGTGAGGGAACTCTTACAGCAGCATGCCAGGTAAGACACATCGGAGGACCACGAGTGTTTCCTATCGAGCATGAACCCCACAAATTTCATAGTTTCAATGAACTGAAGTGCAACAGGTCAAAAATGTAAAGACGGTGGAGGAAACCAATTGCACTGCCAGAAATTCATACAAAAGATGTGTCAGTCAAAAAGCGAAAGCTATTGTCTATGCTCCGTGAGTAAAGATCATCGAGACATCGCTGAAGATGCCACTCAATGAGACAAGTCTATGGTGAACTGCAATACATGGCAAAATTGTCAATGAGAAGGGAGCCGAAGGTACCTGGCAGGAGACAGGCGCTTATACAGTTAATGGCGATAGCAAAGAGTATGACGCTCAGGACAAAACCCTGAGGCACACCGTTTTTCTGGATAAAGGTGTCTCAGAAGACAGAACCCTCACGCACCCTGAAAACTTCGTCTTTTAAAAATTCCTGAAGGAAAAGGGGCAGGCAGCTATGGAAGCCCCACATGTAGAGAGTATAGCGGATACCAGTTTTGTGGCAGATGTCATGTGCCTTTGCCAAATCTAAAAATGCTCCACTGTCTGGGATTTCCGCAGAAAACCATTCATGACATGGGTGGACAAAGTGACAAGATGATCACATGCAGAATGGCATGCTGGAAATTAACAGTATACAGTCGTTAGTAAATTGTGAGACTTGAGCCACCATACCATCCAGGTATGAACCATACATTCCATCATCTTGCAAATACAGCTGGTGAGAGAGGTGGGGCAGTAGCTAGAAGGAAGGTGTTCGCCCTCTCCCGGCTTAGGTATGGGTATGTCGGTGGCTTCATGCCAGCATCTGGGAACCATACCCTATTCCCAGATGTCGTCATATGTATTAAGAAAAAAAGAGCTTGCATGCAAGAAAAAGGTCCTGCAACATCTGAATGGGGACAGCATCTAGCCCTGGGGTGCAGGATCGGGATGAACTGAGAGGGTGATCCAGCTCCCTCGTAGTGAAGGCAGCATTGTAGCACTCACAATTCTGAGACGAGAAGGGTATTATCTGAGCCGCCTCCACTCATTTCCAATGGAGGAAGGCAGGGCGATAGTGGACAGAGCTCAAAATTTCCACAAAATGGCAGCCCAAGGTGTTGGTAATAGCAACAGGGTCCATGATGACATTGTCTACTACGTCAGGCCGGAAACTGGTTAAGGGTCTTGGTCCCAGATAGCTGTCGAGAGATTAGCCCACACGACAGAACAAAGGGTGGAACTGTTAGAAGAACTACTGAATGAAATCCAACTTTTTTACTATCCCAAAGAACATGACACTGTGCACAGATCTGTTTATAATGAATGCAGTTTGCCATCGTAGGATGATGGTGAAAAACACAGGGAGCATATCTGTGCGCGAATTGCATGTGCATGCCTCAGTCCACCATGAGATGGCATGCCAACCTCAGGGGGATGGTCAAAAATGAACAGGAAGGAAATGCAGAAGCTCAAAGCAGTTGTCAGGACACAATTTCATTTCCTGAAGGCAGAGTACAAGGGGACACTGCGATTCTAAAAACAGCCGTATATCCTCTTTGTGGAATCGAAGGCCATGAACATTCCATTGGAGGGGGAGAGTCAGAACGAGGGAAAAATGAAGGGGTGTCACCTCAGCGGCTGTCAAGTGACAGCCTTCAAAGTCTCGCTGCTACAGGGCACAGAGGCAGGAGGATCCTGTTCCATGAGGTCCACAAAAGAATTGGCTTCCTTGTACTGTTTGTCTGTGGAGTCAAACACAGTAAACCGTTTGGTGGTGCTCATCAGTGACACGGAGGTTGGCCGGGCAAAGGTATCCCATGGCAACACCATCAAAGAGGATTTTTGAGTCAGTGAAGGAAGACAATTTGCCTTTGTTGGACTTCAAGTCTTTCCAGTTATCATAGGAAGACTCATGTGTTGATTGGCTGGAGGGACATAGGTGGTTATCATGGGAGTAGTACTCCTGTCCTTTCCGGCCTGCCAGTTGTGTAGCTGGTGGTTTCACCCCTTGAGGCGCAAGTTTGATGGCTTATTGCACAGCTGGATGGGGGGATGGCAATTCTACCTACACACTGGGAGCTTTCACAACCTAAGAGCTGAATTTGACATTGCATGTCTGTGTGGCCACATCCTTCATGTAGCGAGATGTAGCAAGAACAGAACTATGAGTGCCAGATGGTAGAATGCAGACTTTGCGACTAATCAGTAACTTGCAAGCGACTGGGTAAGATACTTTTTCTTTTACCCAGATCTCCTGGACAGCTCACTCATCGAGATACTTGGGATAATCTTGAGAGGCAGCAGCATGGTCACCATTGCAGTTGATATAGCAGGGAGGAGGTGGTGGAAAATATCCCTCATGTGCATCCTTACCACAGGTAACACATTTGGCTGGGTGCTGACAAGACGTTCTAGTGTGGTTGAAACGATGACACTGGAGCCGTGCTTCAGGTTAGGAATGTACGGTCAGGCTGTGATAATTTCACAGCCTGCTTTGATCTTGGACAGTAGCAGCACTCTATAAAAGAAGGAAAAGTGTGCCAGTGGGCACTAAGGAGGAATCTGCCTTTTTCATCACCCGATGGACAGCAATGACACGCTGATCAGAGGCATGACTGGATTTCGGCCTTGGTCAGACCGTCTAGCACCCTGGCATAATTAACACCATGGGAAGAATTCAAGGTTCTATGGGCCTCGACATGAACAAGATAGCTGTGGAGAAACAAGGTGGCAAGCAGCAGTTGTGCTTGAAAAACATAAGTAGTCTCAAAAACCAAGTGCCATTCCATAAACGAGAGCAGGATTTCATAGTGCCATCAATACCTTTCTGAATAATAAATAGATTTACCATGGTGAAGAACTGACCATCTTCAGTACATGAAACCATGAGGAACTGTGGAGCACATGGAAGGGTTTTTGAATTGTTAGTCTCATTATGTTTATGTTTTGTAGACGTGGATTGTGAAGATGATTGGCTCGTTGTGAGAAAATCCCCATGATTCCACCTGGGGGCCCCCTTCACAAAGGGGTGCACCTGCCTTAGGTAATTGTTCACACCTCACATCAACTTCCCGAACACCTGACAGAGAGACTGATCGGCAATTTGGGAAAGTGGCAGCTCAAGCAGTCACCCCTCCCTGGGCCTGGCCTGTACCAGGGGGTACACATGAACGCTACCTGTCAACCTGGAGCTGGGAATTACTCATTACCCAGTAACGTGTTATGCATCACACATGTGGGCTGGCCTTCAGGAGTGCACAGGGAAGGAGGAGGAGGAGGAGGAGGAGGAGGAGGAGGAGGAAGAAGAAGAAGAAGAAGAAGAAGAAGAAGAAGCTCAAACGCCAAAGCGGAGGGAGGATAGAACGGAAACAAAGAAAGGAAAAGGGAATGAAAACTGGTGGTGAGTCTTTGTATGTCAGTGATGGACAATGCGCAACATTCCCAATAACACCCTTAGACATATTCCCTAAGTGAGGGGGGGGGGGGGAGGGGGAGGAGGTGGAGGCAAGAGGACAGACATGCAGCACAGGAAGGGAAAACATGCTGAATGGAAAAAAAATATCAAATACTGGAATTGGCCAACTCCGGTTTATGAAATCTCGTACTCTCATGAGCAAATAGTACCCAAACTTCCTGTTCCCAAACAAAAATGTAGAAAGGAGGTTTTTTGTCAACATGAAATATTGAAAGTTTATTCCTCTGATATTGTGACTTGAGATCCCTTTTATTGATTTTCTGACACTACAAGTGAATTAACTGAGTTAATAGTACGTGATCTAGTTTTATTTCAAAGTAATTTTCAATAATTTTACCTAAAACGAAAGAAGCTAATGGACTCATGAAAAATTTGGAATTGTTGATGAACTGTGTTGCAATAAAAAAATTCAAAAATAGTAAATGCTGGAGTAATTACTTTGCTGTTTATATTTAATTTGGCTTTTAGCAAACATACCTAGATGGGATGAGAATGATACATTTTGTCTTGGCTATGATTTTCAGCAGTTTTTGAAGTAGTACTAAACTGGCCCTATTTTATGTGGTAGCATTAGTACAAAAAGAAAATTATTTCTAAATCTGTTTAATACATATAAAGATTGTAACAACAGTTGAATAACTTGAAGCTGGAAGAGACAAAGCAGGCGCTTCTAATAAACACTGTGTGAAACCTGCTCAAAAATATGTCAAAATTGTGCTACACTAAGGCATGTGCCACACTAAGGCATGTACAAGTTGAGCAGTGTTAAGACCATGTATCAGGTTTAGTTTTCCCACAAATGACACTTCCAGTGACATGGGAAGGGAGAATAAAAATTGTACGTTCCCAGCAAAGTGTGAACGAAGTGGCAGGAAAAATCTGAAACTCCTATAGAAGGATATTAGGGAAGAATAAATCAGCATATTACTGCACCCTGAAACAAAGGACTAAACTTCTCAATGGACAATGGATGATTCCTCGAGTCTGATGGAAGCACGAAATAGTCATACTAGCACAAAGTCTATGCTGTCTGCATGGTCCAACCATAATGCAGCAGTTCACAAAGCACAACATACATAATTCTATACATCAATTACCACACATTCACCAACAGGATTTCCCTCAATCTCTCTCTGCCATAACTAATGTTACATAGTTATTCCACTTTGTATTGCCCTGGCCACAATTTGTGACTTGCCACAAGACTCCTACTCCTCTGTGTCCTTTCATCATAAGATATAGTACTGAGTCAGTGGACAGTTGCTATTGACAAACATAAAAAAAAAATAATTTAACCTTACCTCTCATAATTGGGAGAAGCTATTTTACAGCCAAACAATTAGTCTGATATGGCAAACTATTTACGTTCGACTTCCAGCCACCATATGTTTGTACCACGAGGTAAATTTGGGCTATGAAATGACTGGTAAGCTCACTCAGACCTCATTAAGGCATACCTCATATAGTATAGTGTACCTATTAGATTGGTGCCAAAGTTCATAGTATTTAACAAACACAACAGACACGAACAACAGACTATAGTCATCAGCAATATATACTCGTTCTGTATTTACAATAGCCTGTTAATGCTGGGGTGACTTTTCAATTCCTCGACTGTAGAAATCACATGGTTTTGAGACAAAGAATTTGTCGAACCATGGGGATCAATCATTCCTTTCTTTTGCTTATGTTAGCATAAGGACACCATTTCTTGTCACCAGGAATGATATACCATTGGAATGGTCAGTGTTGTTCATAAGCCAATTGATGAGCCAGTAGATGCACATATGGCCACACAGTAATTTTTGTGATTTTGGCTTAAAGCATGCGGTGCCCACACACCCAATTTTTAAACCTTCCCCATTGCATGCAAATGTTGCACACTGAAGGCATGATCACAGTTAATCACATTTGTCAGTTCTCAAGTACACTAACATAGATCATTAATGATTTTAAATGACCTTTATCAAAACCTGGAGGTCTTCCTGAATATGGAGAGTCGCTTATGTCAGGTACTCCATTTTCTAGTGCCCACAGCTCCACTCACTATTTCCAACTGACAAAATGTAGACTCAAATAGAAAACAGTGAACTAAAAATAAAAAATGACAATTGATAAAAAAAACCATAGCAACCGGAATACCAAAAAGCAAAATAAAAATGCTATGAACTTATGGTCAGCCATACAAGTTTAGTTATTACTACACAGAACAGAAAAAAGCATAGCACGACCTCTGATGCATCTTACAGAAACTGCTAAATTTCGTCAGTGTTCTGGGTTAGTTCATCTGAAGGTGATATTTTGATTCCCTGGGCTCAATTATCAATACAACACAGCTATTCTCATAAAAATGTTAGTGACAAACTGAAGCTGAGTAACAGAATGTAAATCTAATCTCAATTCCTCTCTGCAAACTGAGGCAACTGGGAACACCTCGATGACTGACAAACTGTAACTCACTAAAAAACTCATCCACATTACTTCCAAATTCCACAAAACTGTGAAGCTAGCACACCTAGGGCAAGAAAACTTACTGGATCAAGTTTAATATTCTGCACAATGTACACACTGTTAAAAAAGTTTGATAATTTAATTCTGAGAACTTTCGTCAGATATGTGGTTAATCAACATTTGCATCTGTATATTTCCTCCCACTGATTTGAGTCCCAAAGCAACATGATAAAACCACTCTGAAGTCTTATGAAACAGAAGTACTAATAACAAATACAAACATTAGGCCAATACGTGAAGTGTACCTGGATGGATCAAACACAATAGCCACCTGTCTACAGTTTCAATTTATTACAAACATTATATACTACATATCTTTAGGTAAAAAGACAAGACAATTGATCTTCACGTTCTAGTTCCTTATGAACAGTCATTTATTGGAGTGATCACGAAATACAGAAAAACTACATTTTGTCTACATACAGGGTGTTTAAAAAACAGTGTCTGACATACCTAGAGGAGAGAGTACTGGTCAAAACTAGAAACAAGGGCCTTATAAATACACTCCTGGAAATTGAAATAAGAACACCGTGAATTCATTGTCCCAGGAAGGGGAAACTTTATTGACACATTCCTGGGGTCAGATACATCACATGATCACACTGACAGAACCACAGGCACATAGACACAGGCAACAGAGCCTGCACAATGTCGGCACTAGTACAGTGTATATCCACCTTTCGCAGCAATGCACGCTGCTATTCTCCCATGCAGACGATCGTAGAGATGCTGCATGTAGTCCTGTGGAACGGCTTGCCATGCCATTTCCACCTGCCGCCTCAGTTGGACCAGCGTTCGTGCTGGACGTGCAGACCGCGCGAGACGACGCTTCATCCAGTCCCCCAAACATGCTCAATGGGGGACAGATCAGGAGATCTTGCTGGCCAGGGTAGTTGACTTACACCTTCTAGAGCACGTTGGGTGGCACGGGATACATGCAGACGTGCATTGTCCTGTTGGAACAGCAAGTTCCCTTGCCGGTCTAGGAATGGTAGAACGATGGGTTCGATGACGGTTTGGATGTACCGTGCACTATTCAGTGTCCCCTCGACGATCACCAGAGGCGTATGGCCAGTGTAGGAGATCGCTCCCCACACCATGATGCCGGGTGTTGGCCCTGTGTGCCTCGGTCGTATGCAGTCCTGATTGTGGCGCTTACCTGCGCGGCGCCAAACACGCATACGACCATCATTGGCACCAAGGCAGAAGCGACTCTCATCGCTGAAGATGACATGTCTCCAATCGTCCCTCCATTCACGCCTGTCGCGACACCGCTGGAGGCGGGCTGCACGATGTTGGGGCGTGAGCGGTAGACGGCCTAACGGTGTGCGGGACCGTAGCCCAGCTTCATGGAGACGGTTGCAAATGGTCCTCGCCGATACCCCAGGAGCAACAGTGTCCCTAATTTACTGGGAAGTGGCGGTGCGGTCCCCTACGGCACTGCGTAGGATCCTACAGTCTTGGCGTGAATCCGTGCGTCGCTGCGGTCCGGTCCCAGGTCGACGGGCACGTGCACCTTCCGCCGACCACTGGCGACAACATAGATGTACTGTGGAGACCTCATGCCCCACGTGTTGAGCAATTCGGCGGTACGTCCACCCGGCCTCCCGCATGCCCACTATACGCCCTCGCTCAAAGTCCGTCAACTGCACATACGGTTCACGTCCACGCTGTCGCGGCATGCTACCAGTGTTACAGACTGCGATGGAGCTCCGTATGCCACGGCAAACTGGCTGACACTGACGGCAGCGGTGCACAAATGCTGCGCAGCTAGCGCCATTTGACGGCCAACACCGCGGTTCCTGGTGTGTCCGCTGTGCCGTGCGTGTGATCATTGCTTGTACAGCCCTCTCGCAGTGTCCGGAGCAAGTATGGTGGGTCTGACACACCGGTGTCAATGTGTTCTTTTTTCCATTTCCAGGAGTGTATGTATCACAAAAAAAACCTTGAGACAGAAGCCACTTAAATTTTATTAAAAACTGTTAGTAGTCGGTGGTGTGGGTTGTTTCCTTGCTGATCTTAAGGGCTGACTCCCTGTTATCCTCATTGCTCATTTTCTAGTGGTTGTGCTTGTCCCAACATTTAATTCTCTCACTGTGATGTTGCTTTTTGACATAGCACTTACAACTGTCTCCTAGATCAGCCATTCTTTACACATCTTTTGGAGTTTTACTGGCATCAGATCGGGGTTACTAATTCTACTGAGTGGAAACAATGTAAACAAGAAAATGGAGACCTATTATTCCAAGATGGGAAATGACAGACATGATATTCTGTTATGGCTTAGTCAACAGTGTTAATCATGAATATATGAATGAATGTGTCATGTGCACTCAATGACCTTCAATTTCACTGGAATAAAGCACCATATTGTTACAGCAATTTGCAGGAATGGGAGTGTTCACAAGTCCAAGGAACTGCAGTCAATCAACCATACTTTCCACGCCAGATGTGTTGGGGAGATAGTTGTTACAAAAAGATGATGATCCTGAAAGAAGTGAACAAAGAACTGGAGTTGCTCAAGGCATAAACCAACCTCTTGTGAGGTCAGTTCTGCATGAACAGTTAGTTTATCCACATCCACAAGAGCAACAGATGAATACTCACTCTGATATCATCTAACAGATGAATATTATGGGACACAACTGCCCTGACCTCAACACTTTGTATTCCCAGATGTTTTTACAGGACTTTCTCCTAGTTTTGACTAGGAAGACCTGGAAGATTTCAAGACGCTTTTTATTAACATGATGTATAAAACACACACACACACACACACACACACACACACACACACACACACACACACACAATGCAAGGGCCATCAGATAATTTCTGGAATAAACATTGGAGGAAATTACCTCCCTGGCCTTCTTAAGCCCATACACAAAAGGCACACCAGAATTTTAAGACTGCAGTGATGACACAATTTCTTTGCCAAAGGCTTTTACCTGTGGACGGCCTCAGTTACAGGGAGGTATACATGGAAGGAGGACAATATGACTGTTATAACCACCAACTCTGTGAGTGCGCCACTTCATAGTTTGAGCGTGAAGTTTGTACTTGATTTGGCCAAAAGCGGCCACCCATAGTGGTAGTACGACAGCAGTTGCATGCGCAGCCTCCCAGCTGCATCCTTGTTAGAACTAATGACTACACAGGCTGTTGCACAAGGCTCCTCTGGCCGCTTGGGTGTTGTCTGTTGTATGCACTTTGTCTCTCATGTGTTTATGGTTTGTCATATAATAAAGTTACAGTATTGTTGGGTTAGAACACTTTGGCAATAAGTACAGGATTAGAATCAATAAGTTCCACTTCAGTCATTGGTCCTTTGAGTTCAATTTCCATGGAGGCAGTATTTAAATCTGTCTTTGAGTAACAGTAGGCACTGACAGTTGTTATTTCCAGTTTAATGGATACAAGGGCACAATGTGCAGCCCTGCCCTGCCAACAACATATCCGCCACCATTCCCTGCATATGGTAATGCAGCAGAAGACTGGGATGTTAACTAAAAACGCTCCCAACAATATTTCTGGGCATTTCGAGTAACATACATAAACTTGGGCAAGGCTCTTTTCTGCCGTGGATCTCACTTTGTTTGTGTCTTTTTGTTGTGACAGCTTGCCCCCTTAAAAGATCATTCCAGTCTCTCTTTTGATCAGATGTGAGAGTTACTTTCAACCTATCACTGTAAATGTACTCGCATTATTGGTGCTCATATGGAGTTTTACCATTCCCAAAAGTAACCAAAACAGTCATGCAAGGCATGGGCAGTAGAACTCCACAGACTTAGTCGTCATCGTAATTTTGTGACAGATGTTCATAAGGAATTCTACACAGATCAACTGGTTCAGTTTGCAATCATACATCTTGCTCCTGACAGGAAAGTTCCTCAAGAGTGAGCTCTACAGTGTGAAAATCCTATGCTTATTGAAGTATTAAACATAGCTCAGTCACTTGAAGTTTCATGGGCTGCAGGTAGTCAGAAAGAAACCTGCTCTCAAGTTTCATAAATTAGTTCCTTTCACCCCTCCCAGCCTTCAGTCAGTTCACAAGGAAACCGGAAGCTATTGCACAGCAGTGTCACCCTCTAAGACCAAGATGAAGGCACCAGTGGGAACCTGATTATCCCCTGGACCCCGATGGGCACGATAGATGAAATCAACTCCTCATCGTTCTAAGTTGGCGCGCAGCTCATCGTCACACTGCAACAGAAATTCCCTGTAGAACATAATACCCTGGACCAAGTTTAAGCTATCATGAGGTGTGATGGTAACAGAAACATCCTCCATCTTGTCACAAGTGAGTAATGCCTGTGACTGGGCACAGGATGCCTTTTTATCAAGACAGCCTGACCGCATTATGGATAAGCCCTCCACCTCCCCAAACTTGCCCTCTAAATGCTCTACAAAAAACTGAGTCTTTATTGAGACAAAGGAGTCCCCATCAGCTCTTGTACATACAGGGTACTGGGACGAATAAGGTTTGCTGCCATCCTTAGCCTGGTGTTCCTCCCATGATGTGGCCAGGGAGGGGAATGATTTTAAGATCATACTTCCTAGCATTGTACTGAGACTTTAAACACTTAGAGACTGCTGGCATTTAATCACCAGCATGTGACGACGTGGTACACTTCATCACGCGCTGCCCTCGTGCCACCTACTCCGACCAGTGGGCCTCCCTGCAGGCGCCACCCAGCCACAGAGAAGGCCATGTGGTAGGATGGCCAGTGCCGGTAGCCCCGATGCCCCAGGATGACAAGCAACTACTCCTTGGCATACGTGGGGAGTTAACTGTGCTGGCATCAGCAGTGCGATCCCTGTGTAGTCAGGGGGCTACAACCAACAGGGTACACGGCGACCCCACTGTAACGGACTGGGTACCATGCTGGATATCAGGTGCAAAGAATTCCGTGGTCATTGTCAGCACAGAAAACGACACTTCATATTGGGTGGAGGAAAACGCACCCAGGAAGGTGACCTCGCTCAAGAGATGGAGGATGAGCGGGACTGCAATGCCACGACGAGAAAGTGGGCTAAAGATCTCAATGCACAATGGACACCATGCACCATGCAACGCACCGTTCCCCAATTGGCTCGCTCTTCAGAAAAATTATAAAAATGGAGGTCAAACCTTGCAGGGGACCATCACAAAGGCCAAAAGGTGCGAGACTCCTTTTAGTCACCTTTTGAAACAGGCAGGAATACCTCAGGCCAATTCTAACCCCCAGGGTCGCAGAGGGACTAGCCCCAGGAATTTTGTAGTTTCAAGGAACGGAAGGGCAACAGGCCCACGACAAAGATGCTGAGAGAAAATCTGCACCATCAGAAATTCCGACAGTTTTGTCAGTGGAGAAATGAAAACCATTGTTGATGCTCCAGGAACAAAGACGCTCAAGACATCACTGAAAAACGCCGCTCAGTGAGACATATCTGTGGAGAACTGTAACAGATGCCAAAATCGTCAACCAAAAGGGAGCCAGAGATGCCCAGCAGGCGACAGGCCATTACAGGGTTAATGGTGATAGCAAAGAGGGGGACGCTCAGGACGGAACCCTGAGGCACACCGTTTTCCTGGATAAAGGTGTCCACCAAGGCAGAACCCACATGCATCCAGAAAACTTGGTCTTTTAAAAATTCCTGAAGGAAACAGGGCAGGCGGCCACAGAAGCCCCACATGTAAAAAGTATGGAGGATACCAGTTCTCCAACAGGTATCCTAGGCCTTCCCCAAATCAAAAAACATTGCAAATCTGGGATTCCTGCGGAAAACCATGGGTGGACAAAGTAACTATATGGTCAACTGCAGAACTCCATGCTCAAAATCCGCATCATGCAGATGTTGGCAAATTGTGAGACTTGTGCCACCAGACCAGCCGGGCATGAATCATACGTTCCATCACATTGCAAACGCAGCTGGTGAGATAGGTGAGGCAGTAGCTATGACAGTTTTTGTCCTTACCAGGCTTAGTTAGCTTCACACCAACTTCTGGGAAATGTGCCCTATGTCCACATGCGGTTGTATGTATTAATCAGAAAGTGCTTGCCTGCAAGAGAAGGGTGCTGCAACATCTGGATGGGGACAGTGTCTAGCCCTGGGGTAGAGGATCAGGATGAACTAACAGCATGATCTAGCTCCCTCATAGTGAAGGCGGCATTGTAGCACTCATGATTCTGAGAAGAGAAGGGTATCACCTGAGCCGCCTCCGCTCGTTTCCGATGGAGGAAGGCAGGGTGATAGGGAGCAGAGTTCAAAATTTTCACAAAATGGCGGCCCAAGGTGCTGGAGATAGCAATATGGTCCACGATAACGACGTCTGCTACTATCAGGCTGGAAATTGGCAAATGGATCTTGGTTCCAAAGAGCTATCTGAAGTTCGCTCATGCGACAGAGGAATGTGTGTAACTGTTAAAAGAACTAGTGAATGAAATCCAGCTAGCTTTCTTCCTGTCCCGCAGATGACGATGGCATTTTCCACGCATCTCTTTATAATGAATGGAGTTTGCCATCGTAGGATGAGAGTTACAAATGCAGAGAGAGAGAGAGAGAGAGAGAGAGAGAGAGAGAGAGAGAGAGAGAGAGAGAGAGAGAGAGAGAGAATTGCATCCTGGCATGCCTCAGTCAACCAAGGGACTGGGACAGGACATGGTAAAGAGGAAGTGCAATGAATGCAATGTTCTGCAGCACTGCAGCAGTAAGGATAACGTTTGTAAGGTATTCGACCTGTTCATCACAACTGGGGAAATCCTGTTCTCCAAACGTCACCAGGGAGTAGCAAAGCCACCAGCCAGCCTTTGTAAGCTGCCATTCGGGTGTGCATGCAGGTGGGGTAGGAATCAGCAAATGGATAGCACATGGGAAATGGTCACTTGAGTAGGTGTCAGAAATAATGAACCACTAGAGATGATGGGCAAGCTGGGCAGTGCAGAAGGACAGGTCCAAATGGGAATAGGTGTCTGAAAGGAATGTGGGTGCTCCAATGTTACGGAAGAAGAGGTTGAGTTGTTGAAGGAGGTCAGCCAAGAGGGCAGCTCTCTGACAGGTTCTGGAAAAACTCCAAAGGGGATGATGCAGATTAAAGTTGCCGAATAACAGAAATGGGGGAGGTAGCTGCTCAATAAGCTGAAGGAAGTCTGCCCTGGTTACATCGAATGACACAGGGATATAAATGGTACAGAGGGAAAAAGTCAGGTGAGGAAGGAGAAAGCAAACTGCAACAGCTTGAAGACGGAAAGTCAGGGAGATGGGTTGACTATGAACGTCATCCAGTGTCAGCAGCATGACTCCCTGAGATGGAATGCCAACTTCAGGGGGAAGGTCAAAACAAACTGAGAAGAAATGTGAAAGCTCAAAGCAGTCACGAGAACACAATTTCATTTCCTGAAGGCAGAGTACAAGGGGACACTGTGATGCTAAATGCAGCCGTAAGTCCTCTTTTTGGGGCTGAAGACCGTGAATGTTCCATCGGAGGAGTGTCATGATGAGCAAGAGATGAAGGGGTGTCACCTCGGCGGCTGCAGAGTGACAGCATGAGAAGAGTCGCTGCTATGGCGCACAGAAGCAGGAGGATCTTGCTCCATGAGATCCACAGAAGCAGCGAGTTGCTTGTGCTGTCAGTCTGTGGAGCCCAACACAGATAAAAAGGTTGGTGGTGCGCACCAGCGCAATGGAGGCCGGCCAGGCTAAGGTGTCATGTGGCAACACCGTCGAGGAGGATCTGAGTTGGCAAAGGAGAAGATCATTTGCCTTTTGTGGACTACTTCGAGCCTTTCCGGTTAGCATAGGAAGATTTGGGTAGTATTTGGCTGGAGGTATGGACGAAGTCTTCAGCGGAGTACTACTACTGTCCTTTCCGGCCTACCAGTTGTGTAGCTGGTGGCTTCACCCCTTGAGGCGAGAGTTTGATGGCTTGTTGCACAGCTGGATGGGGAGATAGCAATGCTACCTTGATACTGGGCGATTTCACAACTTCAGAATTGAATTTGAGGTCGCACGTCTACGTGGCCATCTCCTCCGTTGAGCACGGGATAACAACAACAGAACTATAGGTTCCAGATGGGAGAATGTGGGGTTTGTAACTGGCCAATAACTTACGAGCGACAGGATAATATACTATTTCTTTTACCCAGATCTCTTGGACAGCCCACTCAAGATACACGGGACAAACTTGAGAGGAGGCGGCATGGCCACCATTGCATTTGACACAGTGAAGAGAAGGAGGTGGACAATTGCCCTTGTGAGCATCCCTACCACATGTTACACATTTGGCTCGATGTCGACAACACGTTCTAGTGCGGATGAAATGACGACACCAGTAGTAGCGCATCAGGTTAAGACTGTAGGGTAAGACTCTGATAATTTCATAGCCTGCTTTGATCTTGGACAGAAGTACCACTCTATCAAAGGAGAGAAAAAGAGTGCTGGTGGGCACTAAGGTGGAATCTATCATCACTCAATGGACAGCAATGACACCATGATCAGTGGCAAGACTGGATTTTGGCCTCTGTCAGACCATCAAGCAGCCTGGTTGTGAGGTAACAGGCAAATAGTGGCGCCCTGAAAATATTCTAAGTTGGCGCGGCTGCACGGGCAGCTTGGCCAGGCGGGGCCCGGCAGCAAACACGTGGTGGTGAACGTTAGCTGGACGAGAGGGGTGGCCCCAGCGCATGGTCCAGCCGTGTGGTTGGGAATTCTGCTGTGATGAGGACGGTGTTTTGTGGCAGTGAAGGAGATGTCTATGTCGGGAGTGTCAATGATGGTGGATTTTGTGAAACCATAATAGCAGACATTTCACAGTTCGTATAGAAATTAATAGTAGCCAGGTGAATCGTGATACCTCAAAAAGAAACCTGCACATTACTATTATTTGCTCGGCAATTCTGAGGGTCTAAATCAGATTTTCAATATCTTTAGTAGTTTAAAGTTTAGTATCAGATGGTAAATTATAAAAGTAACAACCAGCAATGAATTTCCAAAATATAAGCGCTTCATCCGATTTTGTCGATCGTCATGTCTTTAGAAAGACATTAGTGTAAACCTAAACTGGTATGAATCACAGGTATGTAACTTAAATAGTACACGAGTTATTGGAGGTCAAAGTGGCCAATTACTATAGATCGCATAAGGCTACAAGTACTCCACAGTTACACGAAAAAATGGTAGCAGCATGCTTATCAATATATTTATTCATCTATGTCTTCGTATACATCCGATATATACTATTCATGAAGAAATTGGTTAAATATTTACTGTGTTGTAGAAAGCACAGAAACATTAGGCTACTGGCCTACCTTTTGTTGCTATTCCTTTGATATATGTTTGTTTAATTAGTTTATGTCTTTAATAATGTCTGTTAAAGTATGTTTATGTCCAATCATAGAAATATTTATTTAATTTCAAGTATTTAAATGTAAATCCCCCCCATGAACCATGGACCTTGCCGTTGGTGGGGAGGCTTGCGTGCCTCAGCGATACAGATAGCCGTACCGTAGGTGCAACCACAACGGAGGGGTATCTGTTGAGAGGCCAGACAAACGTGTGGTTCCTGAAGAGGGGCAGCAGCCTTTTCAGTAGTTGCAAGGGCAACAGTCTGGATGATTGACTGATCTGGCATTGTAACAATAACCAAAACAGCCTTGCTGTGCTGGTACTGCGAACGGCTGAAAGCAAGGGGAAACTACGGCCGTAATATTTCCCGAGGGCATGCAGCTTTACTGTATGATTAAATGATGATGGCGTCCTCTTGGGTAAAATATTCCGGAGGTAAAATAGTCCCCCATTTGGATCTCCGGGAGGGGACTACTCAAGAGGATGTCGTTATTAGGAGAAAGAAAACTTTCGTTCTACAGATCGGAGCGTGGAATGTCAGATCCCTTAGTCGGGCAAGTAGGTTAGAAAATTTAAAAAGGGAAATAGATAGGTTGAAGTTAGATATAGTGGGAATTAGTGAAGTTCGGTGGCAGGAGGAACAAGACTTCTGGTCAGGTGACTACAGGGTTATAAACACAAAATCATATAGGGGTAATGCAGGAGTAGGTTTAATAATGAATAGGAAAATAGGAATGCGGGTAAGCTACTACAAACAGCATAGTGAATGCATTATTGTGGCCAAGATAGATACGAAGCCCACACCTACTACAGCAGTACAAGTTTATATGCCAACTAGCTCTGCAGATGACAAACAAATTGAAGAAATGTATGATGAAATAAAAGAAATTATTCAGATAGTAAAGGGTGATGAAAATTTAATAGTCATGGGTGCTGGAATTCGGCAGTAGGAAAAGGGAGAGAAGGAAACGTAGTAGGTGAATATGGATTGGGGCTAAGAAATGAAAGAGGAACCTGCCTGGTACAATTTTGCACAGAGCACAACTTAATCATAGCTAACACTTGGTTCAAGAATCATAAAAAAAGGCTGTATACATGGAAGAAGCCTGGAGATACTGACAGGTTTCAGATAGATTATATAATGGTAAGACAGAGATTTAGGAACCAGGTTTTAAATTGTAAGACATTTCCAGGGGCAGATGTGAACTCTGACCACAATCTATTGGTTATGACATGTAGATTAAAACTGAAGAAACTGCAAAAAGGAGGGAACTTAAGGAGATATGACCTGGATAAACTGAAAGAACCAGAGGTTGTACAGAGTTTCAGGGAGAGCGTAAGGGAACAATTGACAGGAATGGGGGAAACAAATACAGTAGAAGAAGAATGGGTACCTTTGAGGGATGAAGTAGTGAAGGTAGCAGAGGATCAAGTAGGTAAAAAGACAAGGGCTAGTAGAAATCCTTGGGTAACAGAAGAAATATTGAATTTAATTGATGAAAGGAGAACATATAAAAATGCAGTAAATGAAGCAGGCAAAAAGGAATACAAACGTCTCAAAAATGAGATCGACAGGAAGTGCAAAATGGCTAAGCAGGGATGGCTAGACGACAAATGTAAGGATGTAGAGGCTTATCTCACTAGGGGTTAGATAGATACTGCCTACAGGAAGATTAGAGACACCTTTGGAGAAAAGAGAACCACTTCTATGAACATCAAGAGCTCAGGTGGAAACCCAGTTTTAAGCAAAGAAGGGAAAGCAGAAAGGTGGAAGGAGTATATAGAGGGTCTATACAAGGGCGATGTACTTGAGGACAATATTATGGAAATGGAAGAGGACGTAGATGAAGACGAAATGGGTGATACGATATTGCGTGAAGAGTTTGACAGAGCACTGAAAGACCTGAGCCGGAACAAGGCCCCCGGAGTAGACAACATTCCATTGGAACTAGTAACGGCCTTGGGAGAGCCAGTCCTGACAAAACTCTACCATCTGGTGAACAAGATGTATGAAACAGGCGAAATACCCGCAGAATTCAAGAAGAATATAATAATTCCAATCCCAAAGAAAGCAAGTGTTGACAGATGTGAAAATTACCGAACAATCAGCTTAATAAGCCACAGCTGCAAAATACTAACACGAATTCTTTACAGACGAATAGAAAAATTAGTTAAAGCCGACCTCGGGGAAGATCAGTTTGGATTCCGTAGAAATGTTGGAACACGTGAGGCAATACTGACCTTACGACTTATCTTAGAAGAAAGGTTAAGGAAAGGCAAACCTACGTTTCTAGCATTCGTAGACTTAGAGAAAGCTTTTGACAATGTTGACTGGAATACTCTCTTTCAAATTCTAAAGGTGGCAGGGGTAAAATACAGGGAGCGAAAGGCTATTTACAATTTGTACAGAAACCAGATGGCAGTTATTAGAGTCGAGGGGGCATGAAAGGGAAGCAGTGGTTGGGAAAGGAGTGAAACAGGATTGTAGCCTCTCCCCGATGTTGTTCAATTTGTATATTGAGCAAGCAGTAAAGGAAACAAAAGAAAAATTCGGAGTAGGTATTAAAATCCATGGAGAAGAAATAAAAACTTTGAGGTTTGCCGATGACATCGTAATTCTGTCAGAGACAGCAAAGGACTTGGAAGAGCAGTTGAACGGAATGGACAGTGTCGTGAAAGGAGGGTATAAGATGAACATCAACAAAAGCAAAACGAGGATAATGGAATATAGTCGAATTAAGTCGGGTGATGCTGAGGGAATTAGATTAGGAAATGAGAGACTTAAGGTAGTAAAGGAGTTTTGCTATTTGGGGAGCAAAATAACTGATGATGGTCGAAGTAGAGAGGATATAAAATGTAGACTGGCAATAGCAAGGAAAGTGTTTCTGAAGAAGAGAAATTTGTTAACATCGAGTATAGATTTAAGTGTCATGAAGTCTTTTCTGAAAGTATTTGTATGGAGTGTAGCCATGTATGGAAGTGAAACATGGACACTAAATAGTGTGGACAAGAAGAGGATAGAAGCTTTTGAAATGTGGTGCTACAGAAGAATGCTGAAAATTAGATGGGTAGATCACATAACTAATGAGGAAGTATTGAATAGGATTGGGGAGAAGAGAAGTTTGTGGCACAACTTGACCAGAAGAAGGGATCGGTTGGTAGGACATGTTCTGAGGCATCAAGGGATCACCAATTTAGTATTGAAGGGCAGTGTGGAGGGTAAAAATCGTAGAGGGAGGCCAAGAGATGAATATGTAGGTTACAGTAGCTACTGGGAGATGAAGAAGCTTGCACAGTATAGAGTAGCATGGAGAGCTGCATCAAACCAGTCTCAGGACTGAAGACCACAACAACAACAACAACAATTTCGAGTATGTTTCATTATGTTTGTGACTATGTGTTGGCATGAAGACATGGCGCGAGCACTCCAGCCAATCACAGCGCTCGTGAATGGGGAGACTGGATGGAAGAGTGTCTCCAGAGACGACATGAGGTAGTTTGAAGAGGTGCGGCAGTTCGGGAGGGTATGGCACAGGGCACGTGGGTGAGTGCTGGACGCGGACAGTACGGCGCGATGGACGCACAGTTGGCAGAAAGACTTGGCCAGTAGAGCAGTCTGCGAACGGTTGCAGAGGAGAGAAATATTTCAGAGTGCCGACCTGTCCTCTTGTGTGATTTCCATGGCTTCTGCAGTGAAGTCTTAGTATGCATTGAGAAGTGAATATCTTGCTAACTATGTTGCTGTTCATAACTAAATACGTGAAGTAGGAATCTATTGTTTTCCTGTTATTCAACTTATATTTTATTTTATAAGTGTTTTGCGGAAATATACCGCACTCTCAAAAGTACTTTTACTATCATACTCATCATTTAAAGTCATTAAGATAGTACCTGCAGATTTTATTTAATTGCAATCTTTCATTTATAAATTTATATGCTACTTTCATAATTCATAACTGCCGAGTGATAGAAACCTTCAGCCATTTGATTAATGTGTGTATTCTTATCGTATACTGTAGACTCAGCAGTATTTGGCCTGTAATGCGGCAACTACCTATCCCAGCCCCTAGACAATGAAACCAGGCAAGACTTTTAATATTTCAATGTGGAGTCGGAGGGTGCATAGTCATTTTTAAGCTTGCATGGTGTAAATAACACCTCGGGAACAATTTAAAGTTCTATGGGTCTCAACATGAACAGAGTAGCCATGGAGAAGTGAGGTGGCACACAGTTTTAGTTCTTGAGAATCAGAAGTAGTCTCCAAAAGCAAAGTGCCATTCCATAAACGAGAGCAGGATTTCACAAGGCCGGCAATTGCATCAACACCTTTCTGAATAATAAACATATTTACCATGGTGAAGGCCTGATTGTCTTAAGTGCACGAGATCACGAGGAAACATGGTGCAGTTGGAAGGGTCTTTGAATCGTTAGCCTCATTACGTTTACATTTCGTGTACACTGAGTGTGTAGATGATTGGCTCAATGCGATGCCAGTGTCTCCGATGGCGTGATCCTTCCCACTGGGGACCCCCTGCACAAGGAACACATCCACCTTAGGTGACTGTTCATATCTCCGTACACCTGACAGAGGGACCAATTGGCAGTGGTGAGGTTGCATCTCAGGCAGTCACCCTCCCTGGGCCTGGCCTGTACCAAGGGGTACATGCGAACCCTACCTGTCAACCCGAGGCTGAGAATTACGAGTTACCCAGTTCCCTGTTATGCGTCAGACCCGTGTGTCAGCCTGCAGGAGTGCACAGGGAGGAAGAAGAAAAAGAGGAACCTCAAATGCCGACGCGGAGGAATGAGAGGAGAAGGGAAACACAGAAAGGACAAGACACAGTGGTGAGACTGTGCTTATGTCAGTGACAAAACGTGGAACATTCCCAATAACACCCCAGACATGTTTCCCAAGCGAAAGGGAAAAAGAATAGCAAGAGGATAGACATGCGGCACAGAAGGGAGAAGATGCTGCAAAAGCTGGGACCCTGTGGTAGACAAGCACGAACCCGCCAAAGAGTGGCTAGCCCCCAGGGAGAGGAGGAGGGGGTGGGGGGTGAAGTGAGAGCATGATCTAGGTCCCTCATACTAAAGGTGGCATTGTAGCACTTATGATTTGGAGAAGAAATGGTTATCAGTTGAATCTCCTCCAGTCATTTCTGATGGAGGAAGGTAGGTTGATAGTGCGTGGAGCTCGAAATCTCCACAAAATAGCAGCTCAATTTGTCGGAGATAGCAGTAGGGCCCTCAATGACATCATCTGCTACTGTCAGGGGAGACATTGGGGAATGGACCTTGGTCCGAAGCAGCCGCTGGAAGTTCACCCACACAACAAAAGACTATGTGGAACTTTTAAAAGGACTGCTCCACGAACTAGTAAAGTTTTTCTGCTATCCTGAAGAATGCAATGACACTGTGCACGCAATGTTTGTAATGAATGCAGTTGGCCATCGTAGGATGACAGTTAAAAATGTGGAGAGCATATTTCTGCATGCAAATTGTGTCCTGGTCCACCAAGGGACCAGGACACGGTGCAGCAAAGAGAAAGTCCGAGGAATGGAACATTCTGTGGGGATAATAATGTTTATAAGATATTCTGCTTGGTCCTCCCAACTGGGGTAATAATGTTCACTGAAAGTCACCAGAAAGAAGTAAAGCTTCCAGTTGGCCATAGAAAGCTGCCATTGAGTGTGCACATAGGTGGGGTAGGAGTCAGCAATCTAATAGCATGCGAGAAATGGTCGCTCGAGTATATATTCATGGAGAATAGACCACTTGAGATGATAGGCAAGCTGGGAAGTACAAAAGGAAAAGTCCAAATTGGAATAGGTGCGAGTGCACTTGGAAAGGGACACGGGTGGTCTCGTGTTATGGAAGAGGAGGTTAAGTTGATTACGGTGGTCAGCCAAGAGGGCACCTCTCAGAGTTTCTGGGCGAGCCCGAATGGGGATGGTGCGCATTGAAGTCACCGAGCAGCTTAAAGGGGTGCCCAATAAGCTCGAGGAAGTCTGGTACAAAGGAAAATTTAGACTCCAACAACTTTAAGCCAGGTAGTCAGGAAGATGGGTTGACTATGAATGTTATCCCGAATGAGCAGCATGACTCCCCTATGAGATGGGATGCCGGCTTCGAGGAAGGTCAAAGCGGGCTGGTAAGAAATGCGAGGGCTCAAAGTAGTAGTCAGGATGCAATTTTGATTCCTGGAGGCAGAGAACAAGCAGACGCTGAGATTCTAAGAGCAGCCTTAAGTCCTCTGTGGGATCATGGGCTGTGAATGTTCCATTGGAGGAGGGTCAAAGAGGAAAGGGTAGGAGGGAAAAAATAAAGGGCTCTCAACTCGGTGACTACTGAGTTCCAGTCTTTGAAGGCTCACTGCTACAGGGCACAGAGTGTGGAGGAAACTGCTCCATGAGACCTACAGAGGCATTCTCCCTCTGTCAATCTGTGGGGTCCAGGGCAGAAAAATGGTTGGTGGTGTGGCAACACAGAGGTTGGGCGGGTGAGGACATCACGTGGCGACACCATCTAAGAGGATGTCTGAGTCGGCAAAGGAGTAGATCATATGCCTTTGTTTGAATTCTTGGAGCCTTTGCAGTTGGCAGAGGGATACTCTGATATTTGTTGGCTGGAGTGATGTAAGAAGTCTTCGTGGAAGTATTCCTTTTGACCTTTCCGACCAACCGGCTGTGTAGCAGGTGACCAACTCGTGAGGTGAAACATTGGTGGCTTGTTGCACAGTTGGAGGAGGAGACAGGGATGCAACCATAACACTGGGCGAATTCACAACTGCAGTGCCAAATTTGAGATCATGTCTAAATGGCTCAGTCTGCAAAGTGTCAAGGACTGATGTAAAACAAATAGCAATGACAGAGGCTGCTGAGCTTTAAAAGCTTTTCTTAGCTTCACCATATGGGTGCATTTCTGAACTTTCAACTCCTGAATTTTCCTATTCTCATTATAAGCTCCACACATCCTGCTTCATAATGGGTGATCCCAGAGCAATTTATATCTCTTGGAGAAAGTGAACAAGAGCTGCCAATTTTTTAGTTGGGCCTCCACTATCTCCACAGTTGGCCCTTTTGTTATATATTACAGTGGTATGACCAAATCTGACATTTATAGCTTTGGAATGGGAACCACAGTCAAACCTTAAGACAGATATAGCCTGCAACCATACAGTCAGGTTATTCCGCAGTGTTGAAAGTTAAAATAAAAGTCTTTTTCCAATATGTACCTTTGCAGAAGTTACGGGTGTTAAGTAATTCAGTCACATCAAGATCGTCATCGAAGGAATTGCATCACAGAAGTTTTAGGTACTTAGCATGACATGGCAGTTTCAACTAGAAATGTACCATTAAGAAGTGGTTTAACACTTTTTAAGGAGGTGGTAATGCCCCCCCCCCCCCCCCCCCCCCCACCCCTTATGAATATAAGAAGGGCAGATCATCTCAAAAGCTCCCCTGCTCCCTCAATTAGGATGAAAGTGTTATAGCAGACTAGTGCCCTGTTGTAATAATTCTTCTGAGACTACTCTTCAGATGGATTGAGCACCCAAGCTCGCTCTGTTGGGTGGGTGTAGGCACTACTTGATGGTACATCCATCTTGTTATGGGTAGTTTTAAGCTGAGGTCGCTCCACAGGAATATCAAGAGCCATTAGGGAACAAATGTAAACCCAGACAGGGCACTCCATGTCTGAGCAAGCCTTATATTACTGGGGTGTGGAGGTGGCAGATGCCCCAGAAGCTGCCCACTAGAGGCTTATTTACCTCAACAGCTGTTCACCACATCAGCATGTAGCACACCTTGAGGATGTGTTTTTGAGATGTGTATCTTCAGAGTCCAGGCAGAGTAGCAAGCGACCTGAAATCCCCAATATTCTACTGCGACACATAATTATGGTCCCTGAAGTTCTGACATTGCCCGGAGTTTATGGCAGAAGGGGTCTGGCAGTGCTGACCAGTTTCCAGCTTGGGAAACCTGGGATCATTGTACCCATACCCAACCACTGCTGGTAGAGCTCCCCAGGGAAAAAAAAGAAAGAAAAACTGGTACACCCTTCCTTCAGCTGTAGGACAGTCTCTGCCTGACCTCTCCACTGATGCCTGTCTAGCCTGGGGTTGACCCACCAATAGCTACCCTATCACCAGCATAGCTCTCAACATTACTGAGGCATGCAAAACCTCCCACCCGACAGTGAAGGTGCCTCCAATACGGTGGCAACACCATGGAAGGAGTTTAAGAAAAGAGCTCATAAAAAGATCCTAATTAACAGGGACTGATCAGTGTCACTACTTGCCGATGACAATCTATTTTAAAGTGAAAAGAAATTGCTGCTGTCAGTGAAAGTAGGCCCCATCTCCATAGTTTCCAAGTGAACAATGCAAAGGAAACTGTATGCAATGGACATTTGGAATCAAGTACCTTGCAAAATGCAACTGCTCACAGCAGCATATCCAGTTTTAAGTCTTCAATAGAACAAACAACCAAAACTGGATAGTAGCTGACAGAGAAAATAGGAAGGAATATTAGGGTTCAAAATCCTGTCGACAACGAGGTCATTAGAGAGAGCATAAGATCAGATTGATTCAAGGACATGTAAGAAATATTGGGCATGCATCTTCAATGGAACCTTTCCACCATTTGCCTCACATGATTTAGGGAAATCATGGATAACCTAAATCACGATCACATCAAATGAATTCACAATTATGAATAATGGCTACCATCGGCTGTAGAATGGAATGATGACAATGAAAATTTGTACCAGACCGGGACTCGAACCTGGTTTTCCCACTTATCACAAGCGGTCGCCTTACCATTTGGCTATCCATGCACGACTCATTGCCAGACCCAAACCTCCATACGTCATCAACCCTACAACACTGATAGCTAAACAGTAAGGTGACCACTCGCAATAAGCAGGACATCTGGGTTAGAGTCCCGGTCCAGAACAAACTTTCATTTTTGTCATTCCATTCTACAGCTGATGGTAGACATTATTTGCAGTAGCGAATTCATCTGGTGTGTTTCATAAGGGTTGTGGTCACCACAGCGCATCGTCATCCGAGTAACACAGGCACTGCAATTTCGTACCTAAATCAGGATGGTCAGATACAGATTTGAACAGTCTTCCTTTTGAATGAGAGTCCAGTTTGTTAACCACTGCACCACCACACTCAGTAGTTAGTGACTGGAAGCATAATTCTGCCTCTTTTCAAATAAAGCAAGGCTCAAACGCAGCAGTGGTCCAGTGAGGATATTTAAACCACAGTGTGTGAAGGATGTTATTCTTGGCACAGATGGTTCTGTGATGTTTTGGGAATGTTTCTCCTACTGTGACTTGTGCCCATTCATTCAGGTTACTGCAAAAATGGACTACAATGTTTATTTCAACATTCTTGTTGAACAAGTGCTACCCTCTCTCCTACATGTTTGTTGTTGAATCTTCCTTCTTCCATAATATCAATAGCCACATTCATAAGATTGCACGCATATACGCCTGGTTTGACAAACACTCACGCATCCTATCATATTTCTGCTGGTTCCCTAAATTACCCCACGTTAACTCCATAAAAAAGGTCTGGCACTATTTTAAAAGCAGGTGAGATGTAGGCAACCATTCTAACAATTTGGTAGCTCCACTGGATCTAATCACCAGTGGGATTTTGAATACCTGAATAAACTTGTGAACACATTTCCTCGTCCAACTGATGCTACTACTAAGCCCAGAGATGGTACTGCATAGCACAAGTGTGATATCCACTGGAAGTGACTAACTTTTTGTTCAGTGTGTTTATTTTCCTTATTGCATACTTCTGTGCAACACACACTTCTTTTCCTCACTGGCAAAATACCCAACAATATGATGATGTCAGACAGTGAATGGCAATAGGTACATTCATTCAACTTTGACATTTTCATCTCTAAAATTAAGATAATAAGTAATATAAAAGAAGCAGATAAAAGAATGTCTGTGACATGTGACTTACCAATACAAGATATAAGACTTTAGAATATTTGCTTCGTCTATTGATCAATCCTTGTCAATCATTTTTAATGGAGTGATCAGGCACTGTGCAGTACAGTGGTATGAAAAGACATTTCTGTTTCCCAACACTGGATATGGAACTGGTTCATCTGTCCCAATAATAAGTCATTTTGTAGGGACATCTTGAAAATAACACACTTTTGTATTGGGGGGAAAAAAAGAAAAGAAATTCGCTCAAATGTATCTGATCACTATAGGCCAACTGGAAATACTTTTCTATAACTCACTACACAAATTAAAACATTGTGTTAGACTGCCAACAGGTTGTTAAACAAGATTGTAATTTATTTTTTCGTTCCACATCACTGCCAAACTGAGTTATACCCAGAGAATTTTTCATAATGGGAAGATGACGACATCTCTCCATGACATCTAAAAAACCTTATAGCCAAAACTTCGAAGTAATTGTTGAGGCTTTGAAGCTAAGTGGACCTCATCTCATATACTGAACGCCACCTCTGCTCCTCTAAACTGTCTGAATGTAAGCCTCGGGGACTGATGACCATAGATGTTAAGTCCTGTAGTGCTCAGAGCCATTTGAACCAATGTAAGTCTCTGAGTCAATTGTTTTCCATTTCAATATCAATTCCTGCAAAATGACAGCACCCAACTCCCAATGTGGTCCCCTTAATTCATCACATAAATTTGACCTATGACTAACAATACTTTGTGCATCATGTGATTGCCACAGACTTACGTTACTTGATATGTATTTGGCCAAATTACCACCATCATATAACAATGTCACACTTTAGCTTAACTTTAACCTTAACAATTTTTGTAGCAAGTTCTCTAATTGTGAATAAGGGTGAAAGTGTCCTTGTCCCCACAGATTACACCTATACCTAGGACTATATAGAGGTAACAACAGGAAGAAAACCAAGTTGTGAAGCTAACCTTTCAAACAAGAAACTGATGTAAAGATATTAATATTCTATAAACTGTCTTCAGATTTACACTTGATAGAAGATAAAGTTACTAATGCAATTTCAGATTCACAAATAGTAAAATCTGATGACTGTATGAACTGTTCAGTGTTGTGGGTCAAACTGTCATGTACCAGTGTCCACCAAATTTCCTTTTCTGTAAGTGAAACGTATGCGGCTCTGCGTGTGCCTGTATATTCACACACACACACACACACACACACACACACACACACACACACACACACGTGTGTGTGAAAATGTCTCTGGGTATGAAAGTCTTTGCTCTCAGTAACAGAATCAGGAGCACAAAGATTTGCATTGTTATCAGATTGTGTGTATCATCATTGGACAAATAAGTACTGATTGAAGTGTAAGGAAAGCATATACACTGCAGGTGATTCTTATACACTGTTAAATTTTTGCATCACACACACGTCTTTAAAAAGATGTGATGCAATGCTTGGAAGTAATCTAACACACACAGGAAAATTTGTATTAATAGTTTTTATATCACTTGCAATATGTTTCATCAACATTACAGATAACTGATACTGGATAAATATTTCCTCAGCTATGATAGGTGTGATAACGTGATTGCACAACCAGAAAGACAGCAAATAAATTCCAAGGAAGGTGAATGCCATGTACATATTGGCTGAGAAGTTAACTCAAGTTTAACATGGTAATGAAGAGCAATTACCTGATCAATTGGAAGCAAACAGTAACACAAGACACAGACAACTAATTCCAAATGCAATCACATTGTTTGCACAAAACAGCACAACACATAAACAACTTCATTAACACTGCTTTTGTGTGATCAGCCTCCCGTATCACATCTAACTGCCTGTAGGTGAGCTTTGAGCCATTTTGGTAACAACACAAATAAGTTTGCTAGATAAAAGGAGCAAAGCAAATGCTATTTCAGGTTCCTGCCACCAATTTGGCGAGCCTCCATGAACTGATTCCAGAATAAGAAGAGCTTCAGCTTTATAGGTAGATTAGTTGTCTACCTTTCTGGCATTGAGCCAAGTGCCTTACAATGCTAAAGGAGGGGAAGGTGGGGCGGGGTGGGGTGAGGTGAGGTAGAGAGAGAAGGGAGTTTTGCATTTGGGAGCAATGTACTTCCATTCAAATAAAAACACACAGAATATAGACAACCATGCTCTATGAAGTATATAATTTAACCCCTCCCCCCTACACTCTCTCTCTCTCTCTCTCTCTCTCTCTCTCCACTGTTTGCTTAGACTCTTGTTCTTAGGAGTTAGTTATACAACATACATTTCAGTGAATGAATTGATATTCATCTCATTCTTATTAGATAAAGTGATAATGAACATCTAGTCTTCTTAGTTATAAATGTAACTTCTCTTCTGCAGACAACATTAAGAAAATTTGGTTTGTTTATGATGAAATGTTCAGATGAAGCACAGTGATAAGTTTTGTTTTTTTGACTAAGTGGTTTGGTAACCCAAACTCAAAGTGCACATGAAGTCTGAAAATGTCTACATGGGCAAAATACAGGGAGGACATTTCCACCCTTGATAGAGCCAAATACACAGTATTTACCTAATTTTAAATCCAAACTACTGCACAATAACTTCCAATGTATGTCCTGATTAAAATGAAGGAGTCAATAGAATAAGCTTTTCAATAGTTCCTGATAGAGGACTAACCTTATTTTGCCACAGGATAAGGAAACATATTAGTCTGCACTTTCCACAAGAAACTTTACAAGAATGGAATGAAACAAACTGCAGTCTAAAGTACTGAGAGTATTTCCAGCACTAGATATCAAAACAGCCCATCATTCACTTTTCTCAGTCAAATATAAAACAAACAGGTCCATACAGCGATCTTTCTGGGTCAAGGGTTGATATTAAGAATTATTTCTTCACTAAAAGAGTTTCAGTCTTAAGCTAACCTGAAATCTACTGATTGTAAGCAGAATAACATGCCCCAAGCCTATGCTCAAAGGGAGGAAGAGCAGGGTTTAACGGAAGTGAGAATGGAATATTTTTTCACATTTTCGGATTTTTTTCTCATAAAATGATTTATATATCTCCCCTCTTCTGGACATGACTTTATAACACAGCAATCCACTGCCTTCTATTTAAAACATTACCAATTTTATTAGATCTCGAAGTGCTGCACGGAAAAATGTTGACATCTTGAACCGGTGTAGATTATATTTAAAAAGAAGTGAGTATATACGCACAAAGCTTGAAAGGCAAGAAACTTTCTGATGGTAAAACCATAAGAGGCAGGCTCACAGACAAAATGACTGATAAACTGCAGCAGAATTATGGGATGACCATAAGAAATAATAAGGAGGACCTACTGAAAATGAAGCAGGCAGTATGGGCTTCAACAGACTGTCAACTGATGAAAAACCAGTATACTACGTTTGCCCTCATGGATCTGATTCATGGTGCAATTACCACAATGTCCAGTACTCAAACAGTTCATACAGACAAACATCACATCCCAGCAACAGTCATGGATATCATAAAACCTATTTACAGAGACCTGGCAAATCCTGAATTACTCAAGAAGTGTCTGCATGGTCACACTCTAAATCCCAATGAGTTGTTCAATAATCTTATATGGACTCACCAAAACTTGTTTGTGTTGGAATGAAGACACCAAAGTGGTGGGTCAATGATGCTGTTACTACTTTTAATGATGGCAGCATTGGTAGGGTGAAGGTGATACAGCTTATGGTAATTAACCCTGTAGCAAACTGCATCAGGGAACTTTAACAGATGGACGAACTTCGCACTGATACAGCAGAGTATGCAGCACAGTTGGCCACTAAGGAGTCCAGTATGGTGCAGGGTGTCTCTGAATGACAAACTAAAAAAATTAAGCACATATTAAGCGAGTTAAAGTCTTTTGAAACTTTACAAGCCATTCCTGAAAATTTACATTTTCTTTTGCATTTTTCTCAAAAGCTCAGAAACCACTTCGAGTAGAGTATTCCAATTTTCAGGGAGTAATAACACATATCCTGAGTCTACTGAACTAAAAGAAGAACATATGTTATGCTTAATTAAAATTATTTAGAATAACGCACAAAAAAGTGCACAAAATTTTAACTGTGTGATTAAAAAATGGTACTTCCAAAAGCAGTGACTGAATAAATGTTCAAACGTGTGTGAAATCTTATGGGGCTTAACTGCTGAGGTCATCAGTCCCTAAGCTTACACACTACTTAACCTAAATTATCCTAAGGACAAACACATCCATGCCCGAGGGAGGACTCGAACTTCTGCCGGGACCAGCCACACAGTCCACGACTGCAGCGCCTTAGACCGCTCGGCTAATCCCGCACGGCAGCAGTGACTGAAATGCAATTATTGTAGTTCAGTAGATTCAGAACACACAGTTTACTGTCCTGTAAAACTTTTATGTCAATGACTACAGTGGTTCCTGAAATACAGGGAAGCCAAGTCATTAAATTTAACATTGTCAGGATAGCGCCTTTCAACTCCCCTTATCACCACATCAATGACAGTCATTAGAAGAGTACAAGCTTAGATTGGGGAAAGCAAATGGCAGTGTCCATTTGCGAGGAACTACCCCAGCATCTGCACAAGCAATTTAGGGAAACCATGGAAAAATCTCAACGGTCAAGAAGCTATGAACTGCTGCTCTTCTAACTATGAGTCTAGTGTCTTACGACAGCATCATTCAGTACGTACCAATGAAGCAAACTAATGTGCCAGCCACAAAACTGGTGTAACAGTCTTGTGTGTCAGAAGGTAAACTCCATCCCCATGTAGTTCCTCCTCCAACACGTAATATCACCTCCAATTCCACAGACAAAGTGGACTGTTTATTTTGGCAAAATGGTCCAAAAAAATTAATTTCATCGTGTGTGTGTGTGTGTGTGTGTGTGTGTGTGTCAAACAAGAGATGGAAGGGACTACTGGAGGCGACTGGAGAGAAACACTTTGAGCCAAAATGAATTCAAGATTGCATAAGGTATAACACGAACACCAACTTTGTTAACAAGAATGAAAATAAAAATTTTCATGTTAACAGCCATTTAACTCTAAATCATCATTTTGTTTTCAGACTTTTAGCTTACACATTAGTTAGTAATTTAAATATAAACAGTACCTTGATAATCAGTTACAGAGACTGACTTACCATTGTGTAAGTGAAGCAGTCTGAAAAAAATAAAACAAGAACGATTATTACATTTACATTGCAACTCACCATACGTAACATTAGAACTACAGAGAAGGATACAAATTTCATACGAACTAACAGACATGGTATAATCAATGGTAGACGATTCTTACAAATTACTTAACAGCAAGTGTATTTTGCTTAAAGTTTGTTGCTGTATAATCAGCAATGTAACAAACAGTAATATTTTGAAAGGACTGATGTAGGAACAACAACTGTCTTCTAGAGAGAGAGAGAGAGAGAGAGAGAGAGAGAGAGAGAGAGAGAGAGAGAGAGAGAGAGAGAGAGAGAGAGAAAAGAAAAAAAAGAAAGAAAGAAACTTCCGCAAATGATTAGGAAAATAGCCTAAGACTCTACAATATAACCATCTCAGATGCCTAGTGAGTGATTAGAACAATAAATCTACAGCCAAATATTTGTGGTGAATAGTTGTGTTAGTAATTTTACAAAAGTATCAAGCCTTTCATGACCATTTATTAATGTATTGCCTGCTGGTGTCTATCTCAGGATCTTCAACCAATGTTTGTTTAATGATTTTCCTAACGTTTCACCTGATCAAGAGGCTGACATTGTCAAACATTCACCCAAGTCTGCAGGTAACAGATCTTTGACGATGGCAGCTACTCATACGGGTATAACATCAAGAGAACCATTAAAATGTGTTTGCTCACTTTATGTATACTCTTATTTCTCATACTGCTCAGAGCCCTTTGACACAGAATAAAGCATTATATTGTGGAATGTCTGTGTAATTTGTAGAAGTTCAATCATAATAGTAACAGATCTTCATATGGCCTTTACTACTTACAGTTAATACAAATAAAATGGAACTGCAATACTAGAGGTTTACGTAACATGTTGCACCTTTCCAAAACAGACTGTAATGAAAGAAATTTCATTACTGTGAGGAATAATTATACAAATCAGGAGTAGGTTACCTTTTTTTTTTGACATAGATGCTACATATAATTAACTGGAAAAGTTAATATCACTGACAATCAGTTTCATGTGAGTAGGCTCTATATGCAACAGAATTCCTACACTCCTGAACATGCTCCTATATCGATATTCATGCATTAACATGTAGGCTACTTCCTTGCCAGCACACAATTGAGAGACAAATGCTACACTAAATCTGACATACATAAAATCTGAATCAACGCACCTCGTAAATGGTGGTGATTATGGGTTTAAAGGGTCTGAACAGCTTAGTTACCAGTCACTCCTTACTCAGAAAGTTTAGGTAAATGGTGATATGAAAGGAAAAAAGGAAGAATGGTCTGATAAAGAGTCTTTGACGTCGATGCAGAGACCAAAATGTGTAGTATGTGGAATAGTAAGAAAGAGGCAATTACTTCAGAAAAGAAAAGAAAGTGGAGGAACAAATATTTTTCATTAGTTTCACTATTAGCGGATAGTAGTCTGGTTCAAATAAAAGTACTTAGTTTATTTACACAAGAATTTCCCACTACTTTTAATGACACATCTACAAGGAAGGGTTACACAGCAACACAAAAATATAGTCTGATTAAAATTACTTATTAAGTGACAAAGCACAAACTGGAAAGTTGTTCTTCCAAAGAAAGAGCTCATCACACATGAACTGCCCTGCATTACCAACACATCACAAAAAAGATCACTTATTTGCACTTCACAAGTAGTGTAACGTTCATATGTAGTATATTACAAGACAGTGTCAGCAGCCAATTTACTTTTATCGTGTACAAAACTGTTCCTGCTGATCGCTCACTCCCTATTAACCTAGGGATAATTGGCTACAAACGTGGCAACACTATCACTATGACAGACATCAAATAACAAGTAGTTTTAATAAAGAGTGTACAGTGGGTGGATTTTAATTGAAAGTCTCTCAGACAAACATCGTAAATTAACCACAATAACACTTTTATGCTCAGTCAGCAGATATGGAAGTCACTACCAAAAGATTGCCTTCATGTTAATCAAATGCGAAAAGGGCACATTCCATTTGCCATTCCCAAAGGAATATCATGAGACTAGTTGGAAATGATCACAGAAGAATAGCAACAACTGAGTAGAGTAAATTTTACAAAGAGGGCAATGAAATTTTCCTGTCTTATCAGTCATGAGACCACTAAAGGAGACAATTTGATGACAGGATGCTTGAATGACTTTGGTAACTGTTCATACTATTAGGTGACAACAGTCAGCATCTTCAAAATAAAAAACACTGCAAATACTGACCGCCAATGTCATATGTACAATACACAAACTTTATCTGTTTAACGAAAACTTGCAGCAAAAACCACAAAGAGGTCTGCTAAGAAGACCTCAAAACTGTGCAGGAGGATATGCAAGTTATTCAGTCAGATCGGTTTTATGCCTGCAGTCATACTTTGAACACTGAAAGACATAATTAAGATTCTCTTACAGTCTTCATTCTCAGATGATGTAACAGGGATGCTGGACACTAGATTGTTGTATCTCAGTTCTTCCCCTTTCTGTTTTTCAATCTTTTTGACTTGTTGAAAGGTTCCTACCTGGAAATAGGTGCTATTCAAATTTAAGCATATTACTGGTAATGTAAAAATGGTTAGAATTAATAAACAACTTTTCTATGAACAAGGTAGGATATTTTGAATCCCAACGTGGCACACAGTTGGAACTTTCAACGTGTTCCACATATGGCGTCACAGTGATACAACTGTCCCCCAAAACAAGCATTATACCGAGAAATGTTCCAATAATTTAGACTTTCTGAATTAGTTTTTCTGTCTCATCAAGCCTGTGAGGGGACTAAAGTGGAGGTATAATTTCTGGACAAGCACAGGAAATGCCACGTGTTCGTTACCCACTATGTGGATGGAAAAAGCTCATTGTTAAACTAATTTATGAATATAAAACTGAGTCACCTATGGAAAATTGCAATGACGTGTTGGCCTATATGCTGTGCAGTAAATGATACGCCAATGGCAGTACATGAGCATACACTACATTGGATACAGGATGATTTAAATGGTATAATGCGACAAATTTGTCATACACAACACTACAAAAATATTGTAAAATGTTAATATGTTGGATGACACGTCACTGGTGAGCGGATAGCTTATGGTGATTGAACCCAGTACCAAGCAGAACATATACACAACAGCTATTACAAGGACTTCCTTTTAATTTGTAAGGCTAATGATTGGATATGAGATTGTCAAAGTTTACTATAAACTCGGAACGAGATGAAAGAGGTGTGAACTCAAATGTCAACCCATACTCATACCAATTAGCCATAATACTGGGCATAGCAGGTTGTAGAAAACTGTATCTAACCAGCTTCACAGGACATACATATAAGTTTAAAAAGACATGACCGCGGCGAGAGACAACAAAAAGCGAAAGTAGGCGGACCAACACTTAGGCGCATTTAATTTTTTGTGCATTGTAACAAAGTTTACAAGCTACATCTTACTCCGGGAAACAGATACAGTAACTGGTATTTAGGGTAGCTGTATACATTCATGTGATCGCCCCGACACACACACACAACAGAGAGAGAGAGAGAGAGAGAGAGAGAGAGAGAGAGAGAGAGAGAGCGCTTTTTAGGAGAACAGTCTCCAAACAGAACCAAACATGTGCAAACTTTCTATTTATTTACCTCAAAATACGCAGGCACAAAATATACGACGAAAGAAGTTATTAAATACGCTACAGTCACTTAAAATAAAACCTACTGTACCGTGGCTGAATGCCACCTAACAAATAACGATAATACGTGCAAACTCCGCTTTTATCGCAATAGCATGCAAAACCTTGGGCATGCAATAAATAAAACTTTTTGGATTTTTCGGTTTATACCTCTCGACAAAAACGTTCTTGACGCTCACTAAACGGAAGAAAATCCTTTCTGAAAGTTTTTATTTTATGAAACGAAAATCGGGTGACGCTAAGAAAAACTGCGTCAAAAATTTGGTACTGCCCGCTCATTTTTAAAGCCTATACAACATCACCCGACACGCACACGTAAATCCTCACGACCACATCACCGGACGCACACGCAATCCCTCACATCCACAGCATCACGCGTACTGTTGTTCGACTGTCACTTGGTTTACCACGTGTTAGCACTTCGTTCGAAGATATGCACAGCAAGAGATGTGCCAGGAGATCGTCAAAGATACAGGAGGCGCTCTGAACAGTTGCTTCTTGTGGTTAGATTACACACAGTAGTAAGTTCATATGAAGATGACATTTCAGATGTATGTGAGAACCTGCAAAGCATTAATTCATTCCTTATTGAAAATTACAAGAGAACAATTTACGTCTATACACATTTTTCCCCTTCCTTCTTCAGAACTGACTTGAAAGCTAGTATGAACACATTTTCAATGCAAATCTGACTGCCCGTTGTCCTATATTGTAATACATTAACGTAAAACACTAAATTCAAGACTTATTTAATATCTTCAATGGAAAGTTATTTAATTCAGTCTTAAACACCATCACATTATTTACATGAACATATTAACTAGTAAGTTGTTAAACATTTGTACTAAGTCCATGTATCCGATTCCTGTATATAGTAATGGCGTAAGCCCTTTGAAGTCTTATAGACATTTTTGTGGCCCTAATGCTCTATTAGTACCTTTCAATGTTCTATGAAAAGAGAAAAATACAAAAAATTTACAAGAGTTCTCGGTAAGATCTTCTAGCATAAACATCAGATATGATTGTTGCGACATCATTCTGTATTCTGAAATTAATGTCACTGTACTTTGAGTTTTGTCAGGAAACGATTCCAGAACTCATTACTGAATGGAAAATTTCAGATTAACTTTCCTAATTTTTGACTCATCTATAGCAGTGATCAGTCATGTGTACTGTAAGAATCTCTATACGAGATGAAAGGAAAACAATACAAGAAGTGGCAAGTAACTCTACATAACGAAAAGCGTGAAGTCATCCACATGAATACTAAAAGGAATCCGCTAAATTTCGGTTACACGATAAATCACAGGTCTAAAGGCCGTAAATTCAACTAAATACTTCGAGATTACAATTACAAATAAATTGGAATGATCATACAGATAATTTTGTGTGGAAACCAAACCAAATACTGCAGTTTATTGTCAAAACAGTTAGAAAGTGCAACAGGTCTACTAAAACCACTGTTTGCACTATGCTCGTTCACCCCATTCTGGTGTACTGGTGAGTACTGTGGGATCCGAATCAGATACAACTGACAGAGGACATCGAAAAAGTACAAAGAGCAGCAGCTCAATTTGTATGATCGTGAAATAGGGAAGAGAGTGCTGTGGATATGATATGATAATTTGGGTGACATAATTAAAACAAAGGCGTTTTTCGGTGGGACAGGATCTTCTCATGAAATTTCAATCACCAACTTTCTCCTCAGAGTATGAAAATGGTGTCCACCTACATAGGAAGAAATGATCATTGTCATAAAATTAGGGAAATCAGAGCTCACACAGTGTGATTTAAGTGTTATTGTTCTCTGCACGCTGTTTGAGAGCGGAATAGAAAGGAAATAGGTTGAAGATGGTTCAGTGAACCGTCTTCCAGACAATTCTGAATTTTAGGGTAATCACGCAGATGTAGCACTTCATTATTGCGAAGCAGTGGGTTTTTCAGATAAGGTTGCGACCTACCTAAAGTCCCAAAAACTTTACACTATATGCTTCATCAATTTTATTGTTTGATAAACTATTTTTATAGTCTGTCACGTTCTATGCGAAGTACTGAACTGCATTTTTTAAAATTTACATGTCAAGTTCCGTAGGACCAAATTCAAGAGCAAATCTCCAAGCTCATGGAACGTATCAGTACATGAAACTACAACATAAAAGTAATAACAGATAAAAATAAATGTTTATGAACCCGAAAAAAGTCAGTCCACAAGATTAAGTAAACTCAATCAACAATACACTAAGAATCAGCTTAATTTTTCAAGGAACTCGTCGATAGAATAGGAGTGACCCATGAGGTACCTCCTCAGTTTCAATTTGAAAGTATGTGGATTACTGCTAAGATTTTTGAATTCGACTTGTAGCTTATTGGGATCTCCAACGTCAGGCGCGTAATGGGGCCCCTTAGGGATGTGGCAGCAAGATTGGGGGAAGAAAAACAATGTGCACCGGGGGGAGTCATTCCAGATGTGGAAAGGGTCCTTCCGGATGCCATGAAGGGTACAGGGTGCACCTATCCATAGGTGGTCGCTCAAGTCGGCACCAATGATGTGTGTCGCTATGGATCGGAGGAAATCCTCTCTGGCTTCCGGCGGCTATCTGCATTGGTGAAGACTGCCAGTCTCGCTAGCGGGATGAAAGCAGAGCTCACCATCTGCAGCATCGTCGACAGGACTGACTGCAGACCTTTGGTACAGAGCCGAGTGGAGGGTCTGAATCAGAGACTGAGACGGTTCTGCGACCGTATGGGCTGCAGATTCCTCGACTTGCGTCATACGGTGGTGGGGTTTCGGGTTCCGCTGGATAGGTCAGGAATCCACTACACGCAACAAGCGGCTACACGGGTAGCAGGGGTTGTGTGGCGTGGGCTGGGCGGTTTTTTAGGTTAGATGGCCTCGGGCAAGTACAGAAAGGGCAACAGCCAGAGATAAATTCTGCCGAAATTTTTACAAAGGTACAGACTGTGTTTAGAAAGGATAGATTGCATGCAACCGGTGGTGGAGTGTTCGTCGCTGATAGTAGTAGTTTATCATGTAGTGAAGTAGATGTGGATAGTTCCTGTGAATTACTATGGGTGGAGGTTACACTCAACAACCGAGCTAGGTTAATAATTGGCTCCTTTTACCGACCTCCCGACTCAGCAGCATTAGTGGCAGAACAACTGAAAGAAAATTTGGAATACATTTCACATAGATTTTCTCAGCATGTTATAGTCTTAGGTGGAGATTTCAATTTACCAGACATAGACTGGGACACTCAGATGCTTAGAACAGGTGGTAGGGATGGAGCATCGAGTTTCATTATACTGAGTGCACTATCCGAAAATTACCTCGAGCAATTAAACAGAGAACCGACTCGTGGAGATAACATCTTGGACCTACTGATAACAAACAGACCCAAACTTTTCGACTCTGTATGTGCAGAACAGGGAATCAGTGATCATAAGGCCGTTCCAGTATCCCTGAACATGGAAGTTAATAGGAATATAAAAAAAGGGAGGAATGTTTATCTGTTTAGAAAGAGTAATAGAAGGCAGAATTCAGACTACCTAACAGATCAAATGGAAAATTTCTGTTCACTGACAATGTTGAGTGTTTATGGAAAAAGTTCAAGGCAATCGTAAAATGCGTTTTAGACAGATACGTGCCGAATAAAACTGTGAGGGACGGCAAAAACCCACCGTGGTACAACAACAAAGTTAGGAAACTACTGCGAAAGCAAAGAGAGCTTCATTCCAAGTTTAAACGCAGCCAAAACCTCTCAGACAAAAAGAAGCTAAACGATGTCAATGTTAGCATAAGGAGGGCTATGCGTGAAGCGTTCAGTGAATTCGATAGTAAAATTCTATGTACCGACTTGCCAGAAAATCCTAGGAAGTTCTGGTCTTATGTTAAATCAGTAAGTGGCTCGAAACAGCATATCCAGACACTCCGGGATCAGGATGGCATTGAAACAGAGGATGATACGTGTAAAGCTGAAATACTAAACACCTTTTGCCAAAGCTGTTTCACAGAGGAAGACCGCACTGCGGTTCCTTCTCTAAATCCTCGCACAAACGAAAAAAATGGCTGACATCGAAATAAGTGTCCAAGGAATAGAAAAGCAACTGGAATCACTCAACAGAGGAAAGTCCACTGGACCTGACGGGATACCAATTCGATTCTACACAGAGCACGCGAAAGAACTTGCCCCCTTCTAACAGCTGTGTACCGCAAGTCTCTAGAGGAACGGAAGGTTCCAAATGATTGAGCACAGGTAGTCCCAGTCTTCAAGAAGGGTCATCGAGCGGATGCGCAAAACCATAGACATATATCTCTGACGTCGATCTGTTGTAGAATTTTAGAACATGTTTTTTGCTTGAGTATCATGTCGTTTTTGGAAACCCAGAATCTACTCTGTAGGAATCAACATGGATTCCGGAAAAAGCGATCGTGAGAGACCCAACTCGCTTTATTTGTTCATGAGACCCAGAAAATATTAGATACAGGCTCGCAGATGCTATTTTTCTTGACTTCCGGAAGGCGTACGATACAGTTCCGCACTAACGCTTGATAAAGTAAGAGCCTACGGAATATCAGACCAGCTGTGTGGCTGGATTGAAGAGTTTTTAGCAAACAGAACAGAGCATGTTATCAATGGAGCTACGTCTACAGACGTTAAAGTAACCTCTGGCGTGCCACAGGGGAGTGTTATGGGACCATTGCTTTTCACAATACATATAAATGACCTAGTAGATAGTGTCGGAAGTTCCATGCGGCTTTTCGCGGATGATGCTGTAGTATACAGAGAAGTTGCAGCATTAGAAAATTGTAGCGAAATGCAGGAAGATCTGCAGCGGATAGGCACTTTGTGTAGGGAGTGGCAACTGACCCTTAACATAGACAAATGTAATGTATTGCGAATACATAGAAAGAAGGATCCTTTATTGTATGATTATATGATAGCGGAACAAACACTGGTAGCAGTTACTTCTGTTAAATATCTGGGAGTATGCGTGCGGAACGATTTGAAATGGAACGATCATATAAAATTAATTGTTGGTAAGGCGGGTACCAGGTTGAGATTCATTGGGAGAGTCCTTAGAAAATGTAGTCCATCAACAAAGGAGGTGGCTTACGAAACACTCGTTTGACCTATACTTGAGTATTGCTCATCAGTGTGGGATCCGTACCAGATCGGGTTGACAGAGGGGAGAGAGAAGATCCAAAGAAGAGCGGCGCGTTTCGTCACAGGGTTATTTGGTAATCGTGATTGCGTTACGGACATGTTTAACAAACTCAAGTGGCAGACTCTGCAAGAGAGGCGCTCTGCATCGCGGTGTAGCTTGCTGGCCAGGTTTCGAGAAGGTGCGTTTCTGGATGAGGTATCAAATATATTGCTTCCCCCCCCCCCCCCTACTTATACCTCCCGAGGAGATCACAAATGTAAAATTAGAGAGATTAGAGCGCGCACGGAGGCTTTCAGACAGTCGTTCTTCCCGCGAACCCCAGTATAAATGTAGATTTAAAATGGATGCAGCAGTATACTGCACACCTTTTTGCACAAGAGTTAAGGAAGTCCAATCCAAAGGCAGGTTTGATTTCTGCTAAGTTTTAGCCAAGTAAAAGCTGCTTATTCTTGGGAATAAGGTAATATTGTTAACAAGAAATGAAATATATATTTTTCAGAGGCCAATGTCAACATACCCATACTCGTGAAAAGGGGTCGGCAAGAGGTTTGTGAACTTGCACCACTTATTTCCTAAACTGCCCGTCACTGAGCCAAAAATATCCTTTTAGAATGGAAAGTGTTTCCCCAAAATATAACACCATATGACATAAGCGAATGAAAATAAACAAAGTATACTATCATGTCAATCAATCACACCCTTCTGATTCGAATAGTAAAAATGGCAGCATTAAGTGTTTGAACAAGATCCTAAATGTGGCCTTTCCATGACAGTTTGCTATCTATCTGAAAACCTAGAAATTTTAACTCTTCAGTTTCACTAATCACATGCCCGTTCTGTGAAATTTAAATGTCAGGTTTTGTTGAATTGTGTGTTAGAAACTGTAAAAACTGAGTCTTACTGTGATTTAGCATTAGTTTATTTTCTACAAGTCATGGACTTAGGTCATGTACCGCACTACTTGATACCTAGCTAATGTTGCATACAACATCCTGTACTACCAAGATAGTGTCAGCAGCAAACAGAAATATTTTAGAGTTACCCGTGATACTAAAGGGCATATCATTTATATAAATAAGGAACATGAGTGGCCCCAACACTGATCTTTGAGGCACCTCCCACTTGACAGTACCCCACTAACACCCCATGTCACAGCTGTTACCAGCAATGTGAATAATGAACTTTTGCTGCCTGTTGCTAAAGTAAGAGATGAACCAATTGTGAGCTACTACTCGTATTCTGTAATACTCCAACTTCTGGAGTAATAGTTAATAATCAACACAATCAAATGCCTTAGTTAAATCAAAAAATATGCCAAGCGTTCAAAACCTTTTGTTTAGCCCATCCAGTACCACACAGAGAAGAGAGACTATAGCATTTTCAGTTGTTAAACTACTTCTAAAGCCAAACTGTACATTTGATAGCAAATTGTGTGATATAAAATGACCAATTATCCTTACATACACAGCCTTTTCAATAACTTTTGCAAAAACTGAGTACTACTAAGTACTGAGTACTTTAATCGCTCACGAAACTGACTATTTCTAAAGGAAAAATTACAAATATTGCTAAATAGCTGTATCCCAGAAGTATTTCAGACAATCTTGGAGAGGCATTTGCCAAGAAAGTTTTACGATATCATGTAGAAACTAAATTTTTATTTAATTTATGATGGTACCGAGCCCGATGGTACCAAGGTGTAGGGAGTCAGGTTATTTTGCACTTAAATGTTTTGTTTCGGGATGAACCGGGAACGAAAGCAACACAATGGCAGAATCAGGGACGCTAGCTGTGTGAATCAAAGCGGTACGGATTTTGTCGGAAAAAGTAGCACAACTGACAGCAGACAATAGGCACTTGAGAAATGAATTACAATCTAGAAGTGAGCGGGAAACCGTATCTGATCAGTCGTCGTTGCCTAGGGTGCAGGAGATTGATCCTGCTGCCATGAGTTTGATTATTCCGTTTTCTGGCAAGGCATCGGAGGATATGCGTTCGTTTGTGGAGGACTTTGAGACTTCAGTCGTGAAGAATAGTTGGTCTAATGAGTAGTTGTTACTTATAGCCAAGATGAAGGGAAAACATATGTAAGGTGTTCTGAGGCCTTAAGGAAAGCAGGACAGTTTAAGCAGTTAAAGGAAGGGCTTTTACAAAGGTACATGAAGTAGAATAGCGCCCGGTACTTTAGAGAAAGGTTAAGTACAATGTCAAAGAGACAGGGGAGACGATGGAGAAATTTTCAGACAGGATAAGGGAAATTAATGAGTATACTTACGAGTTGAGTCAGAGCGATGAAGCGAATAGTGTTCTGTTGCAGGAGGCTGAGAAAAGGGCACTTTATGTATTTTTGAGATGGTTACCTGCGCATATGTCGCCGAAAGTACGTGAAGGGGCTCAGAAAGATTTGTATTCGGCCATTCATCTGGCAATTCAATGGGAGGAAAAAACGTGGCAACAGGGGTACGCGAGAGGCAAACAGTGTTTACAGAGGGTGTGAAATGTTTGAAGTGTGGTCATATGGGACATATGGGACATGGGCAGAGGCAATGTACCCAGTCACCAAGGAATAAAGGTAGGGAGTGGAAATCGGCAGCAGAGAGGATGGAGAAGTGGAAACAGGAGAGGTGGACAAGCTTTTAATTGCAGAGGGGGCCCCAAGACCCACCTAAGGGAGCTCTCGTTTAATTTCAATGCTACGAATACATATGCAGAGATGGAATGTTCAGTGGAAGGATCCATAGGAACTAAAAAGTTTAAGATTTTGTTGGACACAGGGGCACAAGTGTCAGTGGCTACTAGGAATATAATGGGACAAAGGAAGCTGGACCCACCAAATTATAGGTTGCGTGAAGTGGGGGATAATGAGGTCACTACTTTGGGGTCGGTGACAGTTGACTTTCACATACAGAGAGAGTCCGATTTAATGCACGCATGGAGGTAGTACCATGGGTAAGCGAGGGCTACGACATGATCCCAGGAGTACATTTCTTGCATCAACATCATGCCAAAATTGACCTTGGATAACGAACTGTGGAACTTAGTGGAATATTTTAGCTAGGGGAAACTGTTGTCAATGCAGAGCTGTCACGAGGGGCGTTCAACGTAATGAACAAACCAACTGAACCACGTACATTAACATTGAGGATTAATTCGCCTGAGTGTGTGTCTAGTGGCACCGGGAAGTCGATTTGGGTAAGTGTGGAGTCAAATCTACCTGTGGGTACAGTATGTGTTATTGAATCATTGGAGGATAATGAAGTTTTGGGTCCACTGGGTTGTTTTGTGAAACGTAGTGTTGTACACATACAGGAGGGGAATGACAGTCGAGTAAACGCGAATTGGAGGAAAGGAATTTTAGTAGCAAATCTGGATGTGTCAGATGACGAAGACTGGTGTTCGAGAGGTAGGCGAAGCGATCAACCTCTAACTGCCGATAGAACTGCATTGTGTGACAAAATTAAGCATTTGAAAGGACGAGAAAGAGAGCATATGGAAGAATTATCGTGGGAATTTAAGGATTTGTTTTTCCACACGGGCCGTTACCATAAATTCCATTAGTTCAAAATAAGATACCAACTGGGAATGAAGCACCTGTTTACCGTAAACTATACAGAATACCGAGGTATTTGCAACCGACTGCAGAGGGTCTCATTGATCAGCAGCTTGCGGACGGTATTACAGAGCATAGTAACCGTTGCTGAGAGAGAGAGAGAGAGAGAGAGAGAGAGAGAGAGAGAGAGAGAGAGAGAGAGAGAGAGAGAGAGAGAGAGAGAGAGGGAGGGCATTGTCGTTGTACCTATAAAAATCTATGGATGGAACTAAGAAATACAGGTTCTGCTGTGACTACCGATACCTCGATAATAAGACAGTAACGGATGCATACCCCATTCCAAACATATCGGACACTTTGGATCGCTTAGGACAGTGCCAGTACTCTTCTAAGATGTATTTGACAAGTGGTTATCATCAGTTAGAGGTGGCTCCAGAGGGTCGTCCAAAAACTGCTTTCTCTACTCCTGGAGGCCATTACCAGTATATTAAAATGCCATTAGATTTGAAAAACGCTCCGACAACGTTTCAGAGGTTGCTAGACAGTGTCTTGAGGAGTTTGAAACCATGTCAGTGTTTGGTCTATTTGGATGACATTACAGTGTTTTCAAGTAGTATGGAGCAACATGGACTGCAGTTAAGAGAAGTCTCTATGAGGTTAAGAGCAGCTCGTTTGACAGTGAGCCTCGAGTAGTGTCATTTTGCGTTAGAAGAAGTAAAATATTTGGGTCATATTATCAGTAAGGACAGAGTGCGAACAAATCCCAGGTTGGTACAGACTGTAAGTGATTTTCGGGAACCGAAACCAGTGAAAAAAGTGCAGTCATTCATCGGAATTTGCAATTTTTATCGAAAGTTCGTGAAGGTTTTTGCAGATTTAGCACAGCCGTTGACGCGATTGTTACGGAAGGGTGTGAAATTTAAATTGGCAGACGAGTGTCAGAAAGCCTTTGACAAACTGGAAGTAGTGTTAACATCAAGTCCGGTTCTCGTGTTGTTGTTGTTGTTGTTGTGGTATTCAGTCCAGAGACTGGTTTGATGCAGCTCTCCATACTACTCCATCCTGTGAAAGGTTCTTCATCTCCCAGTACCTACTGCAACCTACATCCTTCTGAATCTGTTTAGTGTATTCGTCTCTTGGTCTCCCTCTGCGATTTGTACCCTCCACACTGCCCTCCAATACTAAATTGGTGATCCCTTGATGCTTCAGAATATGTCCTACCAACCGATCCCTTCTTCTAGTCAAGTTGTGCCACAAATTTCTCTTCTCTCCAATTCTATTCAATACCTCCTCATTAGTTATGTAATCTACCCATCTAATCTTCAGCACTCTTCTGTAGTACCACATTTCGAAAGCTTCTCTAGATAAACTAAAAGTGATGAAATCCCACATTAAAAGAGGAACTACAATTGTCATTTTATGAATAACTATTGATAGGGAAGGAAGGAAGAGGACAGAAGAGGTGAGGGAAAGATAGTGACTAATGACAGGGGCATGAAGGAAGGAGGACAGGAGACAATAGAGATCCTCAAGACATAACAGACGCCATACGGAAAGGAGTGGGAAGGCAAAGGGCCGGGGTGAACCACCAAGCCCAGTTGAAGCCAATCCAGTTGGAGCGAAGGGGGGAGCAAGGGGGCCTGCCACCCCCTCCACTCACCGTTAAGGTGGAAGGTCCCTCCCTTAATCAAAGCGATAAAAACCCCCATCATGAATAAAACGTAAAACGAGATCCGCCGTTGAGGCATTGTCAGCCAACACCAGGGGTAGCGAGTCTGGAAAGCTAAAAGTTTGTCACAGGGTGGCTAAGTTGGGGTATTCCAATAAGATGTGAACCACAGTCAACATCGATCCACAATGACAGAGAGAGACGGGGGGGGGGGGGGGGGTTCCCTCACGACGGAGGAGATAACTGAGTCAACCAAGTATGGCCGATGCAGAGCCGGCATAGGACGACAGAGGCCTTACGAGAGGCCCAGGAGGAGGACCGCCACGGAGTTTTAGAATCCTTAATCACCCTGAGCTTGTTTGGCGAAGAAAGAGTGTGCCATTCTGCAACCCCAAAGGCCCAAAACCTGACGACCTAATGCCGAGCGAAAGTCTATTTCCGGAATAGCAAGAGATGGCCTGGTAGTAGCTAACTTAACCAGTCGATTGGCAAGTTAATTGCCAGGAATCCCAACATGGCCTGGGGTCCAAATGAAAACCACCGAAAATCCACATTGAGCAAGGAGAGATAGGGAGTCCTGACCAATGGGTGGCGCGAGGGAAGTACTGGCCAATAGCATGCAAACCGCTCAATGAATCACTACAAATAGTGAAGGACAGTCCTGAGCAGGAACGGATATGGTCCAGTGCGTGCAAGATGGCACCAATTCAGCAGTAAAAACATTACAGGCATTGGTCAAGGAAAGAAGTTCTGTGCATTGTGCATAAGTATAAGTAAACCCAGTGCAGCCAGCAACCATGGAACCATCAGTATAAATCACTTCTGAACCCTGGAATGAACTGAGGAGACAATAGAACTGGTGGCGAAGAGCCATAATCCTTTGAATCGATTGAGAGATCAAGACAGAGCTGTGGCTGTGAGATGCACCAAGGTGGGGTACATGCGTGAACAGAGAATAGAGGCAGTAAAGGGAATTGCTGGAGCTCAGAAAAGAGCGACTGAATGCGGACAGCCATGGTAAGCCTACATCGTGGCCGTCACTGTGGCATGGTGATCTCTGTGTCTGGATAAAGGAGACCATAGTTAGGGTGCCTTGGGGTGCAGCGAATGCTTAGCGTATAAGATACCAGATGTTGTTGGCACAAAACTCGCAGTGGTGGAACCCCTGCCTCTGCAAGAAGGCTAAGTATGGGGCTAACCCGGAAGGCACCAGTCCCAAGTCAGACCCCACAGTGGTGCTTAATACAATTGCAGGAGAACAGAGCGGTCTGCACTCCAGGCAGTATTGCACAGAAACGTAAGAACAGAGATGAGGGAGCCATGACAACCGGGCATCGAAGACCAGACCCAAGAAGCGATGGGTGTCCACTACCTCGAGGGGCTGGCCATCGAGGAACAGTTCCGGATGGGGATGGACTGTACAGTGATGGCAGGAAAGTATGACATGTCTCTGCCACCAATAACTGAAAGCCATGGGAGACAGCCCATGAGTGCACATGGCAGATTGCTATCTGTAGATGGCGATCGGCAGCGCCCATTATGGAGAAACTTCTAAAAATCTTCAGCATACAAAGAGTGGGACACCGTCGGCCCAACAGCTGTCACCACACCATTAATGGCTGTCAGAAAGAGAGCGGCACTCAGCACGGAACACTGTGGAACCTCGTTTTCTTGCCGATGGGTAGTGCTGTTGGAGCAGCCAACTTGGACCAGAAAAGAGCGACAAGGAAGGTAGTTATGGATAAAAATGGGCAGAGTGCCTCAAAGGCCCCATTCATGAAGGGTGGTGAGGATGTGGTGGCGCCAGGTGGTGTCATAGGCTTTATGCAGATCAAAGTAGACTGCAAGGTCGTGTTGCTGATGGGCAAAAGCCGACCAGATAGCAGACTCCAGGTGCACCAAGTTATCCATCGTAGAGCAGTCACAGCAAAAACCACTTTGAGTCGATGACAAAAGGTCGTGGGATACAAGAATCCAAAACAGCTGCTGACTCACCATGCGTTCAAGGAACCTGCAGAGGGTGTTAGTAAGACTAATTGGACGGTAGCTAGCCAACTGAAGAGGCGGCTTCCCTGGTTTGAACACTGGAACAACAATGCTTTCCTGCAACTGGGTAGGAAAGGCTCCCTAAACCCCAGACGATTGAAGAGGGTTAGTATACGATGGTGGCCAACCGCCGATAAGTGTTGGAGCATTTGGTTACATATCCGATCCAGTCCAGGAGCCATGTCAGTCCAGGAGCCATGTCAGGGCAAACGGCGAGGGCACTGACAAATTCCCACTCACTGAATGGATCATTATATGGCTCAAAGCAGAGAGAAACAAAAGACAAAGGCAGTCGTTCTGAGCACTCTTTCAGGAGAAGGAACTTTGGCAGATACAGAGCCTATGTCGATGTTCGAGCAAAGTGTTGAGCGAAATTTTCTGCTACGAAGTCCATATTGATAAGGACACCATACACAGAAATTCCTGCAACCCCGGTGGGAGGACAGTCGCCAAAAATTTGCCCGAGTTTCGCCCAGACTTGTGAAGAGGGGGGGTGTGTGGTCCTGTGGCAGCTACATATTGTTCCAAGCAAATACGTTTCTAAAATTTGATCAGATAGTGGGCCCGGGAGCGGAGTCGTTTAAAGACCAGAAGTAGAGCAGTACAAGGGTGCCGCTTGATGTGTTGAAGAGCACGGCGACGGTCGTTTATGGCTGCAGCAGTTTCCGGTGTCCAGCAATGCAACATCTTCCGGCGTGAGGAACCCGAGGAAGAAGGGATTGCTGAAACAGCTGCTGAAAGGATGGCAGCAGTCAAAGTCTGAGTAAATTCATCAACACTATCGTGTGGCAATATAGGAGGGATGGAAACAGAGGAGAAGGCACCCCAATCAGCCTTAGATATGGGCCACCTGGGAGGGTGATGGAGCGAGACACTGAAGGAAGGTGGGTATTTATGAGCTACTGCCCATAGACTTTCTTTGCATGACTCTAGAACTGTCACAGCGGAATCGGGTGGCCAGTAAAAACATCCAACAATTAACTTTGTTTCACCTACACCTGTTATAATTCGCCAGATAACTTCACTGTCGGACTCCACTTCGACCTCAATAATATTTTTGTCAACTGCAAGGAACACTCACCCCCCTATGGCCTCTAATCTGTTTTTCCGATACATGTTCCACGACTTGCTGAATATGTCAGAGTTTTTGACTTCGGGTTTCAGCCACCTCTTGGAACTAGGAATAATTTGAGTGAGAAAGCTTTCCTGGACGGCAGTAAATTCAGGAACTTTGTTACGAATACTTCGACAGTTTACTCAAAGTATCTTTATTCTGAGCTCGGTCTAACTTCCCTTGCTATTTATGGACTGGCGAGTGTTCATCAGAGTAACTCAAACAACCGTCTAGCCTAAGCAACCCTCATGTGCGCTCTTCAAGTACTCTGCTAACCGAGTAGCTGCTTCCTTCATGTATCGCACCCCTGACTTATCAAGGGGAGTCCTCCAAATCCCCACCCAATAACGCAGGTCTAGAGATCGGCAGATAAGACATTCACAGATCATATTCGAATGAAATCAGATGGTTCTGAGGGAATTAGATAAACATATGACAAAAGTAAATTACTTTTGCTCTTTGGGTAGTAAACTAACTGAAGATGGGCGAAGAGGGGGGGGGGGGGGGGGGCGGTAAAAATGTAGACAGGCAATGGCATGAAAAGCGTTTCTGAATAAAAGAATTTTTTTTAACAATGAATATAGATTTAAGTGTTAGGAAATCTTTTCTAAACGTGTTAGTTTGGAGTTCAGGTTTGTATGGAAGTGTAAAGTGGACAATAAACAGTCCAGACAAGAAAATAATATAAACTTTTGAAATGTGGTGCTGCAGAAAAATGATGAAGATTAGATGGGGAGATAGTGGTAATTAATGAGGAGGAACTGAACAGAATTGTGGAGAAAAACGTTTTTGGTGCAGCTTGACTAAAAGAAGGCATCAGTTACTTGGACACATTCTTAGACATTAAGGCATCATGAATTTAATATTGGATGGAAGTGTGCCCGCGTAGTGCAGCAGATCGACGCGATATGAACTCAACAAGTCCTTGAAAGTCCTCTGCAGAAATACTGAGCCACGCTGCCTCTATAACCGTCCGTAATAGCAGATGCAGGTTTTTATGCACGAAATGACCTCTTGATTATGTCCCATAAATGTTCGCTGGGATTCATGTCGGGAAGATCGAATTGTTCACAATGTTCTTCAAACCAATCACGAACAATTATGGCCTGGTGACATGGCACCATCCATAAAAATTATACCGTTGTTTGGGAATAGCCCGTACCATTAAGAGCCACTACCAGCTAGCACAGCGCCTTATTGACAAATCGGGTCCATGGCTAACTCTACCATCATCTCTTACCAACTGAAATCGGGACGTCTGACCAGGCCATGGTAAACAGTCGCCTGTGGTCAAACTGATGTGCTCACGAGCTCCAAAGAGACGCTGCAGGCGATGTCGTCCTGTTAGCAAAGGCATTTACATCGATCGTCTGCTGCCACAGCTACATTTCGCTGCACTGTCCTAAGGGATCAATGTCCCACATTGATTTCTGTAGTTATTTCACGCAATGTTGCTTGTCTGTTAGCACTGACAACTCTACGCCAACGACACTGCTGTCGGTCGTTAAGTGAAGGCCGTCTGCCACAGTGTTGTCTGTGGTCAGACGTAATTCCTAAAATTTGGTATTCTCTGCACCCTCTTTACATTGTGGATTTCTGAATATTGGATTCCCTAACGATTTCCGAAACTAAATGTCCCATCCTTCTAGCTCCAACTACCATTCAGGGTTCAAAGCCTGAATTCACGTCGGAAAACTTTTCACATGTATCATCTGATTACAAATTACATCTCTGCCGATGCACTGTCCTTTTATACCTTGCGTATGTGATACTCCCGCCATCTGAATATATGCATATCGCTATCCAATGACTTGTTACACCAGTGTGTAACTGCGTTAAAAGGCCACGCTTGCGCTTTATTAAAACAGTCTGCATATGGAAACATTTTTAAAAATGGCGCAAATGGAATACATGCATTCAAAAGTTTAAAAATATTCGTGTGAACTTTGTAATAAATATAGTTTTTATGTTGTACATTAGTTATGGAAGACTACGTAGCGAAGAATGTACGAGAGCGTGCTGAAAAGTAATGCCCCCAAATTTTTATGTGAAAGCTCAAAGCTTTTTAAATAACACAACCGTTATTAATCTGGTTTATGCAGGGCTGCTCCCTGCATAGTTCGTTCACAACACTTCTGTCTAAGTTTAACTGATCGGGTACTGCTCCAAGTCTGTGTGGTCACGTGCTCACGTGGTACCTCGCCGAATCCTTCAGTACTCTGTTAATATAAATTTCGAGCACTTGCAAGAAGAATAAATTGTAATGAAAATAAAATGTTGAAACGCTGTGGCTGAAAAGGGACGCCAGCTTGCCCTCAAGCAGACTGAGTCTGACTGCATCGATATCACAACGAGCGAATAGCTAGTTTGATATTTTGGTCAGCACTAAGGGCTGCTTCGTCTTATTCAGCGTAACCTTGTTTTTCTGACAACTCTCACAACTTCGAATGTACTCTTCTATGTCTTTCTTCATACCTCTCCATGAGCTATACCTTTTAATAAGGTCGTATGTGTGAGAAAATGGCCCGTTTCTACTCTTCAGTAACCACCGGCTACTGGCCGTCTTGTTCTTCCTCGTAGACCTCATTCACATTCCTATTGACTACAGCCGGGTTTTCTAGGGTGTGTCACAATCCATTTACTACTTTGCGATCTTTTTTGTATATTATCTCAAAGTATTTCATTTATCTCGACGGCAGATCACTTTATGCGCCAACCATTTCAAGGGTATATGATCAGTACGTAGAATGAATTTCCTTCTGGACATGTTAACGATCGAAACTGCTTCACGGCCCACAACATGGCTAAGAGCTCTCATTGAATTGTACTCTATCCTCTCTCGGCGCGGTTCAGCGTTCTGGATGCAGAGGCTACTGGTAGATCCCATGCTAATTATTCTGAACTCTGTAAGCCACCGACCCACTGCTTACTAGCATCCGTAGTGATAAACTGCTTCGTGAAATCAGGATACTATAAGATTGGGGGCTTAACTATTTTCTCTTTTAACTCCTGGAAGGCTGTTTCCTGCTGAATCGAACAACCTTAGTTTGCTCCATTCTTCAGTAATTCCTGTAACGGTTTCGCTATCGGACTGAAGTCCTTGATAAAACGACGATAAATTGACACGATCTCTGGAAAGCTCTTTAACTACTTTGTGGTACTGGGTCTTGGATACTCTTATTGCGATCATTTTTGTAGGTCTGGTTTAAATCCTATAGTTCAATCCTTTTATCTTGGCGGCCCGCGCATGCCCGCACAGACGCGGGAGACTGCTGTGTTGCCAGTTGCACTCGCCAAGAGAAGCAGCGCCATAGTGTAGTACGCAAACTTACATTTCGGGGGGAGCGCGCAGTTTGTGAAGTAAAGCCACCGCGGCCACATTAACGCTTTCGCTGCTACAGAGACGCGCTCCCCGCATTCCGCGCTGTGCGCGATTTTGTCATTACTGCACTGTTCGCCTGTGCAGACATGGTGTTCAGACTGCTTTGACACACTTGTTATTCGATTTCACAAAAACTATTTGGCCCAGAAATTAGATTTTTACACATCTTCTTGACTGATACCTTCCCCCCATAAATGACAATTTTGTTTCGATGTTCAACGCACTTACTGTGCAGCATTAAATGTAGTAAACCATTGCACGAAATTTTGAAGAGTTTGCAGAGGTAAAAGTCCACAGCGTATACTTTCCGTATGGTCGATTTTAGTTGCCATTAGAAATTTCAAAAAATTACATTCAAACGAATAAAATTCATGAAGTAAGACACTTCGATATTGTTTTTAAATAAAGAAAATATTTGGTGTTGAACAAGGTTTGAACACAGAACCTTTTGCTTACCAGCCAAACACCATAACCATTACTCTAACGCAACTAGCCATTCTCTAAAGGACTTTAAAGACATGAATACCGACAAAAACTGTTGGTATGACTACGAATTATTCACGTTTCGTCGAAGTACAATAGGCAACAATTGGCGCTGTTCTTTATTGCGAAAAAGCGATTAGTGAAAATGAATTTCCTTGCTATCACCTGAATTAGGAGGCTTATTGCTTGTTTGGTTTAATTAACAGAATATGAAGCAATTGGTATAAAGAATGCTTTTTCCAAGTTTTCTTTTATAGAAAGTCTGCTATCAACACATTACTTTTGTTCAGTTACTTTATTTATGACTGAACGCTTCTAAAACTGAAGACACTCGTCCGTGCTCTGCACTGCAGTCGAGCTCTGGCAACATCGTTCTTTGTTCATTGGCTGACTGTGTTTTGTGACATCAGATGTGCAGAACGAACCTAAGCTCGGCCTCCGTCGTAAATGACGCACACTTTAGTGTCTGGTGTGTTGTAAAGTAAGTTACTTCTTTCTGTAGGAATTTGCACGTGTACAAGTGTAGTTTTTAGTTGTGCTAGTGGAACCTCTCAAACGCTTCTCCAAGTATGGCATTATGCTATTCTAATGTAGCACTGAACAACTACATTATTTACATATATGAACATCTTGTATCCCTGAAGTTCGGTTGGTACTGTGTTCAGCGTTCGAAACACTCGTGATGCAACTGCCTCTCTGCATGGTCATTAAGGCTTCAGGCAGATAAATCCCCATTTGCAACTGCTGCTTCTACATTACTTTTTGTAGTCAGATCTGTGTTCTGTACTTTTGACGTTAAAATCTTTTCTTCTCGTGGGCCTATTCGTATAACGACACACATGCCCTCTTTACATTCCGTCTGCTGTTCGTCTTTGTTCCTTTTTTTCCATTACAAGTGGCACCCTGTCGCTTCTTATTTCTTCTCGTTCCTCGCTCTGAAGGTATCTCTTCTCTCGTTTTTAAGCCCGATCCTACCTGGATTACTAATGATAATTTTGGTGTCGCATTTGCCTTCGCAATCCGCTTCTCTTGGCCGCCTAATGTCCGGTACAGGGGACAATGTTTCTCTCTTTGCAGCTGTCTCCTGGTCCGCAAGATTCGACGGTTTGGCTCCTGTTCTGTTTGTAACCGTACTGGTCTGCCATTGACCCAGTCTTGTCGCGTAATCTATGTCTATTTTTAAAATCTCGCACAAGTATGCCTAAAATTCCTCTATACGGGACATCTAACTCTCCAGAAACTCGTGTTACACACACACACACACACACACACACACACACACACACACACACACACACGTTCTCAGCGTTAGCCCGCAGCCTCGTCTGCCTCTTACTTCTTCAGTGATCGCTTTAAATTTTATTCTTTCGCCAGTATTAGACTGAGTACAGCTTTGCTGCATTGATTGACTGCATACTCATGCTGTTCTTTAATTTCCCGTTTTCTGATTCTTCGTATTTGGTAGCCTAGCATTAAATGATCGGGCGAAGAGTCTTGGTTCTTTAAAAACTTAATATATCATGGTTCTTGTCTTATCAAAAGGCCCTGAATGCCCTCGAAGATCGCATTGATAACACACCGTTGGTCGCATGCTACCAATTTCCCTGTGATGAACTCTGCATAGTGTCTTCTATCCTTCTCGGCGGTGGAGGAGGATGGACTTCCCGTTTCTCTGCTCCAGCAAAAGTCAACTATAAGGCGTCTTTGTTCATGACATGTCTCTCCGAAGTGCATTTCCTTGGCCTCCTTTACTGCATTTAAAACAGTAACCTCTCTGGTGACTGGATTCACCGAACTTTTCTTTGCGAGAGACGAAGGATGCTGCTTTTGTTAATGCTAGAGCCACTGCTTGGGCTAAGGTTAAATCCTCTCCTCTCTCTCACGATGGTTTTAATCTTCTCATCTTCGATTCCCTGTATGAACACTGCTCGCACCAGCTTCCCAATTAGAGCTAGACTTCCCGGAAAGTCCGATTCCCTCTCCACTCCCTTGACAGCTTCTCGAAATTGGTGCTGCAATGTGTCAACGCGACTCGCCCATTCGGCCATACTTGCGATCCTTTTCTACCTGCTAGAGAATAACAAGCATGCATGGTGATCCATAGTCCATTTTGACTTAGTTCTCCAATGAAATTCCCTTCACATCTGGACAAGTTGCTGTCAAATCGTGTATGAGTAGTTTACTCTGAGCTGCACGTACAATCCGATTTTTTTTTTTAAAATTAAAGCACGTTACGACTATGGTTGGTTGGTTTAAAAGAGGGAGAAGGGACCAAACTGCTAGGTCATTGGTCCCTTGTTCCGAATAAAACAATGCCACAAGAGTGAGAATAAAACAAGCGAGACTGACAACACAAAACGGAGAGAAAGGAAAAACCACAAGAACAACGGAAGGGCAACAAACACTTAAATGGACAGAAAGGGAGAAGAAAGCCTCAGAAACACAAGAAACAGGTAGAAGAGATTAAAACTACAAAACAGATTACCATGGCTGGCTGACCATGAGAATAAAAACGAGAAGCCAGCCACTCTGCAACACATTAAAACCTCCACCCTAAACGCACTAGGGTGGAGAACACAGTTGTACGAAGGACATGCACTAAGACTTACAATTAGATCAAATGATAAAACCCACTCTCACGAATAAAACATAAAACTAAATCAGCCGATGAGGCGTTGTCAGATAAAATTAGCGGCAACGAGTCCTGTAACCGAAGATTTCGTCGCAGGGCAGTCAAAGTGAGACAGTGCATTAGAATATGGGCCACTGTCAACTGGGAGCCGCGCCGACGCTGAGGCGGGTCTTCACGGCGCAGGAGGTAGCCGTGAGTCGCCCAACTGTGGCCAATGAGGAGCCGACAGAGAACCACAGAGTCCCTGCCAGAGGCCCGCATGGAGGACTGCCGGACATTTGTAGTCTCCTTAATGGCACGCAGTTTGCTGTGTGTACTATGCCATTCCGTCTCCCAAAGCCGAAAAATCTGGCTGCGTAAAAACGAACGCGGGTCAGTCATTGGAATGCCTATCTCCAGAAGCGGTTTCCGCGTAGCCTGTTTGGCCAGCCTGTCAGGAAGTTCGTTGCCTGGATTCCGACGTGTCCTGGGGTCCACACAAATACCACCGAACGACCGGACCGTTCCCGGGCTTAGATGGACTCCTGGATGGTCGCTACCAAAGGATGACGAGGGTAGCACTGGTCGATAGCTTGTAGGCTGCTCAAGGAGTCAGTACACAGAAGAAGCGACTCCCAGGGCATGAACGGATGTGCTCAAGAACACGAGATATGGTCACCAACTCTGCAGTGAAAAAAACTGCAGCCATCGGGCAAGGAATATTGTTCAATATGCCCTCCATGGACATACGCGAAGCCGATGTAACCATCAGCCATCTCGCTATCGGTGTAAACCACTTGATGGCCTCGGTACATGTCAATAATCTAGAGGAAGTGACAGCGGAGAGTCCTTTGGGCCATGTTGAAGGTCCAGGCGAAGCCGCGGCCTAGGTGTACAGCGTGGAGGTGTACGCTAATGGACCTCGAGTATAGTTACTAAAGGCAAGGACTCCAGTTCAAATAGAAATGATCGTACGACTACGGCTTGGCGTTAGTTCGAATGCTAGGTCACAACTGTTAACGAATTCTCTGAGTTCATGTCCATTTCCATCAAAATATCTCGGAATCAACTTCAATGCGTCAGACACGACTATATACTGAGGAGGACCTCACTACCTTCCAGATTCATATTACACTTCTTTCCCTTTCTGAAAGCCAGAGACATTGCTTCCATGCTATACTGTAACTGACTCACCACGTTTGTCGGTCGTGCGGCGGTGCTGTGCTGGTTGCGTCTCGTGCAAGCTCAGTGTTTGCATTTGATGTGGTCAGCACGCACTTGACGCAGATTCAAGTGTCAGTGGCCCTGACCTCGACTGTTAACTGCTGCGAAAGGCGCCCTTTCTTGTTTACTGCAGTGGGCTGTTCACTGTTGTCTCATAATTCTGCTACAGGGGATGGTGACTTCTTCCGTCTACTTTCTTGCCTCACTCCTGCTGCACGCTAAGAAGGAATACTCTGCCTATTAACTGTACCTGATCCATCTCGAAAACAAGTCAGTACGTCCTAAGACGGGGCTGCTTAGTTCTCCTAAGAGAAAATCCTCTCTCCCATATTCTGAGACATCTTGCTTTTTGGTAAATGTAATCAGCCATTAATCGAAGCCTGGAATCCATACCTGGGACCAGTTTAGATGTCGTAATCCGACAAGGGTTGCGACATAAATACTTAGAAACTCACCCTCAGATCAGAGGTGACGCGAGGTTTCGGATCATCCGTATCTTGAGACACGGGCGGCTGTGTTCCAGAGTGAAACGGAGCCGGGGTCAAGCTCAGGTTTTTCATGTGTGTGATTGCAGAGAGAGCACTGAATGCCTCGGATATGTGATAGGAAACTAAACTCTGCATTGGCTTACTGGTCTGTTGTTTATTTGGTTCTTTGCGTGTTTGTAATTAACATGCGAAAGGGCACTGGTACCAGTTTATAAAACATAGCTGAAGCCTACTAGATTCCCCAATCAATCACTAGATCGAGTGGCCACCCCGGCCTGTAACTTCATTAAGATTCGGGCATAAACGGTGAAGGATGGTACTGCAGACCACAAACCATGGAACTGCTAGATTCTATTGCTCTTATCGAACTCTTAGGTTCAAGTACTTGTCACAGCGAAGGAGTCATACAAACATAGGTACATGTAGACAAACGTACGATATAAACCAATAAGCCTAGTCCAGAGGTATGTACTGGTAAGATTTGCAAGTCGTCCTTAGTGTACACGCTAATCTGAAATGATGCTCACTTGCACAGAATTTGCTTTAGGCTGTTGGTTACCCGAGCCTGCTCCATCTGGAAGGCTACTCGGCCTGGAACTCTGCTGTTCGTTGGAACTCGAAAACTCTGCCTTGACTGACGTTTATACCCCATTTGGGATTGTTTTCTGACTGATGGGACGTGAATGCCTCGGTTTTTCAAATGGTTCAAATGGCTCTGAGCACTAAGGGACTTAACATCTATGGTCAACAGTCCCCTAGAACTTAGAACTACTTAAACCTAACTAACCTAAGGACATCACACAACACCCAGCCATCACGAGGCAGAGAAAATCCCTTACCCCGCCGGGAATCGAACCCGGGAACCCGGGCGTGGGAAGCGAGAACGCTACCGCACGACCACGATATGCGGGCCCTCGGTTTTTACCTCAAATTCGCAGTCAGTGAGCGTGAAACTGGCGGTTTCCCAATGCGTGTAATTTAATGAAGTGACGAATGCGGCTTGCACTGTAGGTAGCCTTTACCTGAGTTACAAGGCTTACAGCTGATGTTCTTATTTACATGATTTTTCTTTTTTGTCGGGCAGCCTTTCACGATTCTGACATTGCACCATACGAGACGTGAAACGGTTCCAGTGAGCACGAAATAATTATAGCTCAAACAGCTCTGCAGCATATCAACTTGATGCTGAGAAGTCACTGCTACTATAGCTAGACGTTTCATTTTTTTTTATTATAGTTCATCGATTCCAAATAGTTAAACGCTGCACCAATATGTAACCGTAAGGAGTGTGACTCTCGTGGGTCTATACTACCTGAAGTCGACTTTTTAAGGACTGACGTAAGTATATTAATCTGAATACACTTCGTCGTCGTCAGCACGAGTTACTAAAAGCAGTGGTTTCAGGCTTGCTTCCTCGGTCGAGCCGGTGTTAGACACAATGGCCTTCACGCGGCTGTTTAGCACAGACAGTGCAGGAACTTACGGCTAGTCGAGCGCAGGGAACGCTGAACAAAGCGACAAATTCTCCAGTCGGAGACGGCTAGTTCATTTGATTTCTTCTTGCCACGGCAACAAATTGTACGAAACGATTCAACGCAGCTGCGTGTAGTGTTACTTGCAAGTATCGCACCCAAGTCGCGCAACAAGCTATCGACGAAAAGGTCATTTGACAGAAACAACGGAGTCATTGATTCTGAAATATTGCTTGACGGCAATGTCGCGAAGCTGTACATTCCATTTAAGTTGTTTTGTTAATCCAGTGACTGATTTAATCCAGCTGTCCATTCCTATCCGTTGCCACATGCCCTCTCCATTGCAGTATAACTGTTTGTAACATTCCTGTCATAAACGGATACAATTTTTTAATTACTTACGATGCGCAACATAGCTTAATATGAAAAACTGGCCAGGTACGAGCAGGACTCCCCCTCTGAGGGTTCCGTACAAACTAAATTTTATATACATAGACGATTCATCCATCATGGGAATCAACAACCTCGACAAACTGTCTTATCGACACTGATACTGGCAAGATTCCAAGACTTTCGACAATGTTTAATTTTTTAGTTTGAAGTCTGATAAAAATCGTGAAATAAATACACTGCTGGACATTAAAATTGCTACACCACGAAGATAACGTGCTACAGACGCGAAATTTAACAGACAGGAAGAAGATGCTGTAATATGCAAATGATTAGCTTTTCAGAGCATTCACACAAGGTTGGCGACATCTACAACGTGCTGACATGAGGAAAGTTTCCAACAGATTTCTCGTACGCAAACAGCAGTTGACCGGCGTTGCCTGGTGAAACGTCGTTGTGATGCCTCGTGTAAGGAGGAGAAATGCGTACCATCACGTTTCAGACTTTGATAATGGTCGGATTGTAGCCTATCGTGATTGCGGTTTATCGTATCGCGACTTGCTGCTCGCATTGGTCGAGATCCAACGACTGTTAGCAGAATATGGAATCCGTGGATTCAGGAGGGTAATATCGAAGGCCATGCTGGATCCCAACGGCCTCTTATCACTAGCAGTCGAGATGACAGGCATCTTATCCGCATGGATGTAACGGATCGTGCAGCCACGTCTCGATCCATGAGTCAACAGATGGGGACGTTTGCAAGACAACAACCATCTGCACGAACAGTTCGACGACGTTTGGAGCAGCGCTCGGAGACCATGGCTGCGGTTACCCTTGACGCTGCATCACAGACAGGAGAGCCTGCGATGGTGTACTCGACGACGAACCTGTGTGCACGAATGGCAAAACGACATTTTTTCAGATGAATCCAGGTTCTGTTTACAGCATTATGACTGTCGCATCCGTGTTTGGTAATGCGGTGAACGCACATTGGAAGCGTGTATTCGTCATCGCCATACTGGATTATCAGCCGGCGTGATGGTATGTGGTGCCATTGGTTACAAGTCTCTGCCACCTGTTGTTCGCACTGACGGCACGTTGAACAGTGGACGTTACATTTCAGATGTGTTACGACCCGTGATTCTACCCTACATTCGATCCCTGCGAAACCCTACATTTCAGCAGTTTGTACACCGCCAAGGAACCGTAGACCTTACTATGCGACAAGTTTTAACTTTATACGTCTACCCGTCCCTGAGAGAGTTTTTAACAGACAGTCAGACAGGGGACAACAAAGTGATCTCACAAGGGTTTCGTTTTTACGATTGATAAGGGTTTCGTTTTTACGACTGATGTACGGAACCCTAAAAAGAAGCCGAATGCTTTTTAGAACGAAGGAAAGGTAAATACTAGTAAGAGGGAAAGTACAGTCTTACACATAAATGACAAGGAAAGAGTTTCTGAAGAAAAATTTGTTAACATCGAGTTTAGATTTAAATGTCAGGAAGTCTTTTCTGAAAGCATTTGTATTGAGTGTAGCCATGTATGGAAGTGAAACGTGGACAATAAATAGTTTAGACAAGAACAGAATAGAAGCTTTCGATATGTGGTGCTACAGAAGAATGCTGAAGATTAGATGGGTAAATCACATAACTAATGTGGAGGTATTCAATAGAATTGGTGAGAAGAGGAGTTAGTGGCACAACTTGACTAGAAGAAGGGATCGGTTGGTAGGACATGTTCTGAGACATCGAGGGATCATCAAGTTAGCATTGGAGGGCAGCGTGGAGGGTAAAAATCGTGAAGGGAGACCAAGAGATGAATACACTAAGCAGATTCAGAAAGGTGTAGGTTGTAGTAAGTACTGGGAGATGAAGAAGCTTGCACTGGATAGAGTAGCATAGGGAGCTGCATCAAACCAGTCTCAGGACTGAATACCTCAACAACAAAGAAACCTTATTCCTTGAGCGCTGGAAGTATAATTTAACTCTAATGAGTTTTTTATGTTGTCGATACACGTAAAATAGATATAGGTTTCGAGATCAATAAGTTAAGAGATGACTAACTTCGAAGTTTTCTGTGACTAATCCGTAGTAGGGATTTGGTTTTCCTACTATGGATTAGTCATGAATGCCCGTCAGCCGCTATAGTTGGAAACGCACGGAGACTGAGATATCATACAGCACATCCTTTTACTTTTTCTGCAGTTTCTACTTCATCCTCTGGCCCAGATCCCTAAAAACTCTTTTCTTCTTTCCAATCTTCAGCCTCTGTCTGTACCAAAGATCTGTTTAACCTTCCATCATGTGTAAGAGGCGCGGTGCATCTCTTATGTCAATATGTGAAGGTTAATTTAAGACGCCTCAAACTAAGTTGTAAATAAAAGGCTAATATTATTAATGTTGACATTTCTTGCTTTAGTGTACATAGAATTAAATAAAAAGAGAGGAAAGTTAACAGGAAGGCTGCTCGATAGTAAAGTAACAGTGAAGAATATACACAAATTAGACAATATTTCAAGTACAGAAGTTTAAAAAGTGATGGTTTTTGAAAAGACAATAATGATGGATGTGTTTTCACATTGTGATAGAGAGTTCGTTTTTGTTTCATCTTACTTTTTATAAAAGACAGCGACTGGAAGATTTTCTCCAATGTAATAGGAAGTTAGGCACATATGACTGATGGGAAGTGTTACTGATGATGAGTAACATTTTGCACAAAGGCCAGGGGTCGTCTAGGAGTGTAGACGAAGAAGACCGAAGGCTTCGATGGTAGATGAACACCATAAGTTCAGTCACGGACAGGGTGGAAAAATCTTACGAAAAAGAATTAAAATCTGTTTGCTTCTGGTCCCACGTCGGGCGGCATTCTGATCAGCGTCTGGCCTCCATGTTAGGGACGATTGACCTAATGAAGTCTGCGACTTAGTCTCGCTCTTAATTTCTGGAATGCAGAATTCTCCCAGAATTTCAATAACTATGCAGATGGAAACAAATAAGGTAGAAACTACTTCACGCTGTAAGCTGAAAGGATAACAGGTCTACACGTAAAAAACTGCACAGGATTTTTACAAATTAACTTTTAGATTTCAACTGGATAAAAAAATTTATTACTAGTATTGGTTAAAAACAGTCTCGGTTGCAATTTTTTTATTTTTTAACTACGCGTTTCACCTTATTTAGCCATCTTCAGGTTGATCTACATAGAAAACAGAGAACAAATACATGTATTTAAGAATCACGATCGCGTTGTGAAGATTGCATTGCTGAGTGTCCGATCACTGGTGAATTCTCTCATCTGTTTTTACTATTTTATGGCTCTGAGCACTATAGGACTCAACTGCTGTGGTCATCAGTCCCCTAGAACTTAGAACTACTTAAACCTAACTAACCTAAGGACATCACACACATCCATGCCCGAGGCAGGATTCGAACCTGCGACCGTAGCAGTCGCACGGTTCCGGACTGCGCGAATAGAACCGCGAGACCACCGCGGCCGGCTTACTATTTTATGTTTCCGGTTTTTACTGAGGTTAACGAAGGCTATGTTGGCCTGATGTATTCGACGATGACCTTTGGTTATATGGTCGTTCTAAGAAATACCAAACTAAGGTAGTTGCTCTTTCAGTATTTGATCTGTTTATACATGCTTTTAGGTTATCCAAGTCTGCACAACGCGATCGCAATTCTTAAATAGATGTACTTGTTCTCTGTAGATCAACCTAAAGATGCCTAAATAGGGTGAAACGCGTAGTTGAAAAATAAACTAAAAATTGCAACCGAGACTTTTTAACCGACACTGTTAAGCACTGGTTTGCTGTATGCAACAGGCGGATTGGGACAATTCATTACCTCAATTTCTTTGCTATACTTAATGTTTCTTTGTATTTAGCGTAAAATCAACATAAATTTAGTTTTTTAAATGGCCTTACAACTAACAACTTCATACATTAATTTCATCACCTAAAGTTGGACTGGGCAACAAATGACAAAAAAATGTGGTTTACGAGAGTAGTGTTATGGGCAGGGGTAAGAGTTTTTGTATTAGGTGGAAGGTTTAATGATCTTGTTGAAACATTAAATTACTAGCGATGTTGAGCATGTCTTGACGTGTTATTTGTGGTAAGAAAAATAAATGTAAACGAACCTGCCGTTGGATTGAATAACGTTTCAACAAGCTGAATAAGTTCAGTTTCTCGCTGGCCATCTAACGTCACATTCACTTTGTATACACCATTCAAAAGCTGTTGGGTTTGTGTAATTTCTCCTGACTGCTTCTGTTATGTTTGTGGTGAATACACAGTGAAAGTCAACAAAGAAACAAAAGTGAGTTTTTGAAGAAAGCTTATTGAAACTCGGAGGTCAAGACGAAGCATGGACTCTGCATAAGGTATACAGAAGATGCGAGGAACATCTTCGTTTGCGTTTTAAGGGTAAGAAAAACTCTTCGTTTTGGCATTCCTATGGTATGGGATGAGCAGAAAAATCACTCAACTGACTTACTTCTGTTCGGTAGATATGAAAGAATTTAATACAAAAATAATGTATCTAACCCTCACCTTGATTCAGCTATTCGTCCAGTGTCCATGGCTCTGAAATACTTGCTCCTTAGCCACCTTTTAATTTAGATGACATCCTGAATGAATCAGATGACTGACACATTAGCTTCCCAGGACGAATCTAGCTCAGATTTTCCTGTAGATGAGGTTCAAATGGCTCTGAGCACTATGGGACTTAACTTCTGAGGTCATCAGTCCCCTAAAGAGTGAGCTCAACGACCTAGTAAAAGGCTCAGGGCTTTCAAAAGGTGCAGTCGAATTGCTAATATCAAGGCTAAAAAACTAAAACCCACTGTCATCTGGGATCTCATTTTCGTGTTACAGGCATCGAGAGAGAGAATTCACTCCGTTTCTTTCCAAAGATGGAAATCTAGTTTATTGTAATGATGTTCATGGCCTTGTGAAACGTTTTGAAATAGAATATGATTAATCAGAATGGCGCATATTCATTGATTCTTTTAAAGCTAGTCTCAAAATAATCTTGCTACATAATGGAAATGTATTTGCATCTCTTCCTATGGGACACTCGGTTCATACGCAAGAAAACTATAATGATTGGCTACGATTCTTGAGAAAATCAGTCAAAGAGCACCAATGGATGGTTTGTGGAGATTGCAAAATACTAGCTATATTATTAGGTCAGCAAAGAGGATATATGAGAGATCTTCGCGTTCTTTGTGTGACAGTAGGACCAGACAGTGGTACTGCACAAAAACTTACTAGCCACCACAAGACAGATTAATCCCCATCGATAAAAGTGTCACTAATGCGACCTCGGTTCCAACAAATGTTTTTATCAACACCTCTTCATACTAAATTGGGACTTGTAAACCAGTCTGTCAAATCACTACCAACAGACGTTGATTAATAATGTTCCAAGTTCCCGGATCTCACTGAAGCCAACTTAAAAGAATAAGTTTTCACTGGCCTTCACATAATAAATCTTTTTATCTGATTCCTCTTTTTGGAAACTATATAAGAAAAGGAAAAAGAAGCGTGGGTCTCTTTGAAGAACGTACAGATTTTTTTTTTTGGTGAATGCTAATAATCCTGACTACAAAACCACTGAACAAACGCATTCTGGCAGTATATGAAGCTCAAGTATATCAGATGGGATTATAAGTTCATTTCATACACTCCCATACTGACTCTTTTCCAAAACACTAGGGAGCCTGCACTGAAGAACAGGGTGACAGATTTCACCAGGCTCTCCGTGATATAGAGAGACCTTACCAACGAAATGCGACGTCAGTATGTTAGCTGACTACTGTTGGTTGCTCCCTCGAGAAACCAGAGAAGGAATTCGGGAAAAAAGGAGTTCGGAGAAGAATCGATGATAAGAAGAAAATGTTTCACAGGGAAAAAAGTGGACCTAAAATTGTATATAAATCAGAAACAATTGTTTGATTAGTTGTAATATAAACATAATATCTTTAGTGCATCGTCAATAACAAGTGATGGGACGTTATGGAATTCATTTTTGGAATCTCCGACCTTTAAAACTTATAATTCGGAAAAAATATCCCACGCAGCTGGAAAAATAATATTTTTACAGACCCATGTAATCAGTCATTGCTCTAAAGAATGCGATTTGGCCATTGGATTCAGGAGAGCAATTCCCAACGTGTAGGGGTAAGAAAAAGTCTGAGCTTTTTGGAAATGAGAATTCTAATATACGATCGAAACTTGAATTAACATCGACACAATTTTACAACTAGGAAAATTTAAACAGCTTACTAAAATCCGTTGTGAACAGAACATAATTATTTTGGCTTTGTGAGGAACAAGATTCTAAGATGAAAATGTATTGGAGTTCAATAATTGTAGGCTTTTTAAAGAGAGGCCCTGTAAATGCATGGGCAACGGCCTTGCCGCAGTGGATACACCGGTTCCCGTGAGATCACCCAAGTTAAGCGCTGTCGGGCGTGGCCGGCACTTGGATGGGTGACCATCCAGCCGCCATGTGCTGTTGCCATTTTTCGGGGTGCACTCAGCCTCGTGATGCCAATTGAGGAGCTACTCGACCGAATAGTAGCGGCTCTGGTCAAAGAAAACCATCATAAACGACCGGTAGAGCGGTGTTCTGACCACACGCCCCTCCTATCCGCATCCTCCTTGAGGATGACACGGCTGTCGGATGGTGCCGATGGGCCACTTGTGGCCTGCAGACGGAGTGCTGTAAATGCATAATGACAAACTTGGGAACGCTTTCCTTGCGAACAAGAGAATCACTGACTTTGTGAAGGAATTTACATCTCCCTCTGAAAGAATTTCTCTGCTAATGATAAGATGTGCAAGCAAAACATTCACTAATTAACGGCCATGCATCAGTCAATGTCGAATGCAACCCAAAGAAAGTAGTTCTGGGAACAACTAGAATCGGAAACCTGGAAAATTCCAGGTAATGATATCGAAATTTTACGGTGTGATACTTCAATGCCAAACCTTTGAAATAATGTTTTCACAAAATCGTCCGAGACTTTCCAGGATAAAAGCGAACAAACAAAAATTATGAAAGACTTCAAGGATTGTGTCAGTCGTTCCAACAAACTAACGTCCATAAATTTCAAGAGATTACCACTCACTCACAAAGAAGACCTGGATATCGCCAATAAATTCTTTAGAAAATTCCAAATAGACCCTGCAGTTTCATTACCAAAAACCAGAAGGGAATAATGAATGTGTACGTTAAGGAAGGAATAAATATCTAAACAGACCACTAGTTAACATTTGTCAAGATAAAGTTCAACCCTCTCAAAATCAGTTTATCGTTAAGACAATATAAAACCAACACCATCAAACTTAAAATGGTTTTCAAAAAACAGGACCCAAGGCTTCTACAAAGTGCTTAAATATAACAAAAATATACCCTCAAGTCTTCGTTATTGAAAATAAAGTGGAAATACAACAATACCCAAGAAAGAAACCTGAATTATTACTAAATACTTAGAGAAAATATTTAACTGCAACGAACAGAAAGTGCTACTTCCCACTTCAACTCTTAAAGTAAAATTATCAAAATCGAAGACACCACATAATACGAAACTTGCAGAAATTATTAAAAACATGGAAAAACAACAAAGCAGCAGGCTAAGATGGAACTGTCACAGAACTGAGATTTATTGCAGAAGTTAAATGAATAATGCAGAATATATGGCTAACAGAAGAAGTCCCAGAGGATTGGAAGTGCGCATTAATTCATCTTTTATATGAGAATGGAGGTAATACTAGTGCCAATAGGTACAGAGAAACATGGAATACATAGCAATTTCTCACCAAAGTACTACTTATCAGGCTAGAGAAGGGTCTAACCTCGTAATCACGGCAGAATAGCATAATACTTGCTCTATGTCGCTATGTTTGTGGACTTCAGAAAGATATACGACACTATTGTCAGGACAATTCTGTTTTAAACACTGGAAGATATGGTGAGATTGTCTATGATAAAACAAGAAAAACGATTTGGCAAACGCTAATAAACACAAAATCTAAAAATTAAATTTTCATGTTCGCTGGTGTGAAACATCTCTATTGAACAGATGCTCATAGCTCTTAAGGTATGCATTTTAGAGCTTATGTTTACTTCAGTTTTTTCCTTGTTCTGATCCATACTACAACTCTAAAGTTGCCTACCCTACAATTTTAGCAACAACAGTACCGGTACATGTGTTCCACAGTTAGAGGTATTAGAGTGGTTTTCGCTTGTATCTGTCGACTCGTTCGTTTCCTAACGAGGGGTCCTGACATCAAATTGATACATTTATCCTTCTCCACCATCCCTGATAGTTTGTATCACCACGGGATCACCCTGTATACAGGGTAGTCCATTGATAATGACCGGGACAAATATCTCACGAAATAAGCATCAAACGAAAAAACTACAAAGAACGAAACTCGTCTAGCTTGAACGGGGGTAACCAGATGGCACTATCGTTGGCCCGCTAGATGGCGCTGCCATAGGTCAAACAGATATCAACTGCGTTTTTTAAAAATAGGAACCCCCATTTTTTAATTACATATTCGATAGCAACCCCAGTGATGTCTGAGACTTTATGTTTTGCCGGACTCCTGATATTCACGGTACGCTCGTGAAATGATAGTATGGGAAAATCCCTACTTCATCGCTATCTCGGAGATGCTGTGTCCCATGGCTTGTGCGCTCACCATAACACCACGTTCAAACTCACTTAAAGCTTGATAATCTGCCATTGTAGAAACAGCAACCGATCTAGCAACTGCACGACACTTCTTGTCTTATACAGGCCTTGCTGGCCGCAGTGGTTTGCATATATCTGCATTTGTATACGAATGCATATACCCGTTTCTTTGGCGATTCAGTGTATAACATGCTTATTAACATGAAGATACGGGTTTCAGCGGCCACGAGAAATAAATATTATTAGTGCATGCATGAAATGACTCAGTAATTGCCAGTGAGGTTCGAGGTATTTAGCGTTCCACGGCTGTAAGAATAACTTCTGCAACATGAGTGATTGATTGTTGATGCTGGAAATTGACGGTCATCAAATGTTGCTAGAGAGGAGAAAAGTCTCCAATCGGCTTGGGAAAACAACCAGCGCCTTGGGCGCATAGATGGCAGTTGTGGCCGTAATTAAAGGACACATGGAAAATGGACACTCGAGTGTGTATCAGCAAGAGTGAACCATTCAAAGTGCAGTGCTAGCCGAACAGTACCGACCGAAAGGTCCAGATGAGAGTAGGTTGACGTGGAGTCAGACAAAAATGTAGGTTCCCCAGTGTTGAGACAACACTGGTGGAAGAGGTCACTCAATAGGGAGCCTCTCAGACAAGGACACGGAGATCCCCAATGCACGTTGTGGGCGTTGAAGACCCCAATCAGCAAGGGTGTTCTTGAGCTAGGGCGGACGGCAAATCTGTCGCAAAACGACAGGCACAAATGTTGCAAGCAGTGGGAGGAACGAATGCAGGCGTGTGCCGTCGTGCTTTAAAGGGGGCCACCGTTAATGCAATAATAGCAAACCTGGCGATGCTTCTCAAATCTGTGTGGCAATTGGGGGTACATCGTAATCTCCTGATCTCCCCCATCTGTCCGTCCATCTCCTGTTCCCCTTACCTCTTTTCACCTCCACTCGCCTCTCTGTCCATCCTCTCCTTCCCCCTCTCTATGTCCATTTCCTCCCGCCTTTCTGTTGATATCCTCTTCCCCACTCTCTGTTCTCGAACCTTATTGTTATTGATAACGAATCTTTGATCGGGAATTGAAGTCACTTAAAATGAATGGATAAATCAGTTGGAATTAATGGTATAAGCGATACGAGACACTCCTGCTGCTGGATCTGTGAGGATAGTAGCGTCATTTATAGTAATTCGCACAATTTACCCTGCAAACGGGTATCACTGCAAAGTTACGGACGATTCAGATTTCATAATAGTATTGTAATAAGCCGATAAGCCATGAATACAACTTTCCCGTTAAAACCAAGTGCGAGGAAAAAAAAAACAGTACACAGTTGTATACATTTGTTTAAAATTATATATAAGGAGAAAGAATGTGTATGGGAGAAAGTTTGTCTAATGGTTTAAATGCCCATTATTTTAGTTAACTGCGAGAAATGAAACGAAACAGTATATTTTCACACCACGTAATTTTCATTCTTGCAGTAAATATAACACAAAACATACACGTTTTTATTTAAAAAATATTTAGCCCATGTCTGAATATTTATTAGAACACCGTGCAAAAATTTCAAGTAAACTTGTCAAGAACTTTGAGATATTTTCTTACAATATTTCCCGTTTAAAACATTGTTACGAAAAAATTCGATATGCTGCGCAATTTCCGAGTTAATTAGCACTGACGGTGGCCAATCAGGCCGTTGTGCGCGCAAATTCAAGCGCCTGCAGGATAAAAGTGTCAATTGTTCTCATAGCGTACATGATAGCGCACGAGACGAGCAGTCTTTGGCTCGGGTTCCATCCTTGTTAAGCACACTAATTTTTAGCGTTCACCTGGATTAGTTTGTAGTAAACCTAATTGACGATATTTCCAGGTTCCGAAAAAACAGCCCAGGTTCCGAAAGAAACAGTTGCGCACCAATACACCACGACCAATAATTCCTTATTGACGTGTAACTGCTCCAATTGTTAAAAAGTTCTTAATTTTACTTCATGACAGTTATATTACAGCCTTTTAGATTGAAATCGAAAGATGGTTTCAATATAAATGCTGAAACCGGTCGAGGAGTAAAATAACGAAAATCTTAGCAACCGGAGCGGCTATTCATCAATTCAGTACACAGTTGGGGAGCAATAACGCTCTCGAAAAGTGGGAAAACCAATAAATAATTTCTGATTAATTCCAGCAATTCTTTTTGTTGATTTCATGTTAATACAACTGATGAAACTTTCCTGCCATATTAAAACTGGGTGCCGGACCGATACTCGAACTAGGGGCTATGCTCTTAATCTGCCAGGAAAGTTTCATAATAGCGCACAAAGTGAAAATTTCATTCTGGAAACATCCCCCAGGCTGTAGCTAGCCATGTCTCAGCAATATCCTTTCTTCCAGGAGTGCTAGATCTGGAAGGTACGCAGGAGAGTTTCTGTGAAGCTTGGAAACTAGGAGGCGAGGTACTGGCGGAAGGAAAGCTGTGATGACGGGGTGTGAGTCGTGCTCGGGTAGCTCAGATGGTAATTCCGATTCAGCCGCGCTAGCGAGTGGCCGTTGTTAACTGCTGCACTGCACTTCCGTGTTTACATCGTTGTACTTGGGCTTCGCCGAGTGCTGTCTGTCCGTTAATCTCCGTGTTCCTTCATATTGCTTGTGATCTGTTCGCTCTTTCTCGTCTTGCTGCTGCTAACTGGAATTTCGGTTGTTGAACTGAAATTGCGTCGCTGGATTAACCATGGCTACAAACCTCAGTAACAATACTCTGGGTGTTTGCTTTTGACAAGGAACCCCGTCCTGTTCAGCCGACATCCCTGGAAATTGACTGGATTACACAGGTAATTGGTCTGAATTCGGAAACCGTCCATACCTGGCAACTGGATCAGAAAAAATACTGTGTTTTTGTCAAGTTAATGAGGGCTGAGACTTGATAAAGTGTTACGAAAGTGGGGCTATGAAGTAGATATTATGCATAGAAATGGTTATAAAAGTAAGGTTTCCATCTATAAATGGGAAATTCATTACAAAACCGTTCGTGTCGTGAATCTTCCCCCGTTAACAACAAAGGGAAAACCTGTTACCACTACTCGTGAACCGAAATGCAACCGGAAAAAACTACCTCTGGAGACAACTGATAGTTGTTCAAAGGACGAGCTGTCCAGTCCAGCTCCCTCACTTCGAAAGCAAAAACAGTGCAATGAGGAGGCAGAGGAACCAGAAGGCAAAATGCGAGAGGAAACTGCTGAACAGAAAGATAATACACATACGGTACCAGAAAATGAAGGGGGTGTAATCAGTATTAATTTGCAAGAAACAACAGGTGCAGTAACTGATTGCAAAGACCAGCAGCTATCTGTTAATAAATTCAGGGACAGGCTGCAAAACTGCAGTCTCCATTTGTTTCCCTCGATCAGGAAGTAAGTGATATTAATAACGAACGAGGAAGTGGTGGCCAAACTGAAATCACGGTCAACACCTCAGGGCAGGCGCCGGCAACAGAAATTGCGAAAGTGTCTGCTGCTGCTCCAAATAAGCTGCGAAGTAAAATACTGACGTAACCAAACGAGAATGTAGCTCATAACCACGGGAAGGGAAAATTCGGTAAGGGCGACCCAAGCCCAAAGAATGTTCGTTCCGAAACTGTCCTACACGAATCACTGGAGGAAAAATCAGAAAGTTTACCAGGAAATCAGTCTGCCTGCGGCTCAAGAGAAAACATCGGAAGTAGAAAAACAACGAGACAAACTAATGAACTGATTAAAGTGTCATTCCATGTTCAGCCTTCCGAGAAGACTGTTATAGCTTAACTGAACCCTGAATCACAGGAAACTGAATTAGTTCATCAAAACAACAACAACAACACAGTGACAGCGTGATGACGCAATCTTATTATGTCACCACTATAAACATAAATAAAATTACGTCTGGTTTGAAATTATCGGCCCTTAAGGAAGTTTTGTACGAATCTGCGACTGATATTGCCCTGTTACAAGAAGTTCTAATTTCGGATTTAGTAATTCCCGGTTTCGTCAGTTACATAAACAATTACACAACAGTAGCTCCCGATCCCATAAATTAGGATCAAACACTTCCCTTGGCCTATAAAGCTCAAAAACATCTCCCAACACCAATATCAACATACAGAGCCACACATTGGGATCGATCACTTCCCTTGACCTGCGCACTGTTAATTTTATCCGTCATATCCATTCCTGAACAAAAACAACAACCGATTAATTTTACTAAAATTACCACATGATGTACAACGAACAACTCTAAATTAACCTTCACACAAAATCGTTAACTCACTGAAACGAATTCCACTACAAACACAGCCGACACTCAAACAATTCTGGATAATGAGCAAAAGCAAACAGCCCATTACACCACACAAACAAAAACCCTGAACATACCACCAGAAAGCACAACAAAACACAACACGACGACATCTACAAACACGTCACACTCACAAACCAAACTCCGCGCCGTCATGACGTCACACACGACAGCACCCTTACGTCACAGGTCAAAGACGACGCGTGGGATCGAACGCTTCTGTCTACCCGACAAGAAGGGGAAACTGGGGATTTTTGGATGGGGACAAACTAAAAATAAACACACATCACTAAACCAAACGATAAAATAAAACGACCACAACCTTCCCAAAATCTACTAAAAACAATATCCACTGGAATCAAACACTTCCCTTGCAATATATAAACAGAAACCACCGATACCAAACCACCCATTGAAACTGAATACTTCGCTTCATTTATAAAGATCAACAGCATCTCACAATACCAAATCACAAATAACAACAACAAACCACCATATATACATACATATAGATATACATATATATATAACCATATAAACAGACAAAAAATAAACAAAAACCAAACAGAATGAGATTTTCACTCTGCAGCGGAGTGTGCGCTGATATGAAACTTCCTGGCAGATTAAAACTGTGTGCCCGACCGAGACTCGAACTCGGAACCTTTGCCTTTCGCGGGCAAGTGCTCTACCAACTGAGCTACCGAAGCACGACTCACGTCCGGTACTCACAGCTTTACTTCTGCCAGTACCTCGTCTCCTACCTTCCAAACTTTACAGAAGCTCTTCTGCGAAACTTGCAGAACTAGCACTCCTGAAAGAACGGATATTGTGGAGACATGGCTTAGCCACAGCCTGGGGGATGTTTCCAGAATGAGATTTTCACTCTGCAGCGGAGTGTGCGCTGATATGAAACTTCCTGGCCGCTGCAGAGTGAAAATCTCATTCTGGAAACATCCCCCAGGCTGTGGCTAAGCCATGTCTCCACAATATCCGTTCTTTCAGGAGTGCTAGTTCTGCAAGTTTCGCAGAAGAGCTTCTGTAAAGTTTGGAAGGTAGGAGACGAGGTACTGGCAGAAGTAAAGCTGTGAGTACCGGACGTGAGTCGTGCTTCGGTAGCTCAGTTGGTAGAGCACTTGCCCGCGAAAGGCAAAGGTTCCGAGTTCGAGTCTCGGTCGGGCACACAGTTTTAATCTGCCAGGAAGTTTCATATCAGCGCACACTCCGCTGCAGAGTGAAAATCTCATTCTGGAAACATCCCCCAGGCTGTGGCTAAGCCATGTCTCCACAATATCCGTTCTTTCAGGAGTGCTAGTTCTGCAAGTTTCGCAGAAGAGCTTCTGTAAAGTTTGGAAGGTAGGAGACGAGGTACTGGCAGAAGTAAAGCTGTGAGTACCGGACGTGAGTCGTGCTTCGGTAGCTCAGTTGGTAGAGCACTTGCCCGCGAAAGGCAAAGGTTCCGAGTTCGAGTCTCGGTCGGGCACACAGTTTTAATCTGCCAGGAAGTTTCATATCAGCGCACACTCCGCTGCAGAGTGAAAATCTCATTCTGGAAACATCCCCCAGGCTGTGGCTAAGCCATGTCTCCACAATATCCGTTCTTTCAGGAGTGCTAGTTCTGCAAGTTTCGCAGAAGAGCTTCTGTAAAGTTTGGAAGGTAGGAGACGAGGTACTGGCAGAAGTAAAGCTGTGAGTACCGGACGTGAGTCGTGCTTCGGTAGCTCAGTTGGTAGAGCACTTGCCCGCGAAAGGCAAAGGTTCCGAGTTCGAGTCTCGGTCGGGCACACAGTTTTAATCTGCCAGGAAGTTTCATATCAGCGCACACTCCGCTGCAGAGTGAAAATCTCATTCTGGAAACATCCCCCAGGCTGTGGCTAAGCCATGTCTCCACAATATCCGTTCTTTCAGGAGTGCTAGTTCTGCAAGTTTCGCAGAAGAGCTTCTGTAAAGTTTGGAAGGTAGGAGACAAGGTACTGGCAGAAGTAAAGCTGTGAGTACCGGACGTGAGTCGTGCTTCGGTAGCTCAGTTGGTAGAGCACTTGCCCGCGAAAGGCAAAGGTTCCGAGTTCGAGTCTCGGTCGGGCACACAGTTTTAATCTGCCAGGAAGTTTCATATCAGCGCACACTCCGCTGCAGAGTGAAAATCTCATTCTGGAAACATCCCCCAGGCTGTGGCTAAGCCATGTCTCCACAATATCCGTTCTTTCAGGAGTGCTAGTTCTGCAAGTTTCGCAGAAGAGCTTCTGTAAAGTTTGGAAGGTAGGAGACGAGGTACTGGCAGAAGTAAAGCTGTGAGTACCGGACGTGAGTCGTGCTTCGGTAGCTCAGTTGGTAGAGCACTTGCCCGCGAAAGGCAAAGGTTCCGAGTTCGAGTCTCGGTCGGGCACACAGTTTTAATCTGCCAGGAAGTTTCAAAAACCAAACAACTCACCACATAAAAGCTCAAGTGCTGTCCTCTAGGTCAAACATCACAATCACACAGCCACACACTACTATACACACAAACGCACTAACAGAATAAACCACAACCAAATAAAATTCCCCAACCTCCCATCGCCCATCTCCCCCCCCCCCCTCCCAAAAAAATCAAAGACCTTGAAACAAATAACCGAAAACAAAAAAGCATAATCACACACTACAACTAAAAAAACAACAAAACAAATCCTCCACAACAAAATCAAAAAACCACGACCATCTCCAAGCACCTACCTGCCTCCCCAAACCTTACGATACAACCCCTCCCCCAAACCTAATTAACCCACAACATTCAGCCTATACATCTTACTGACAGACCTTAAGAAAACCCAAAAACTACAATAGCCCTCAGGGATGCTCTTCCACCAACAGTACTCATCTAAATGAGCCTGAAGGTTAGAAGAGCACCTCTTCACTCCCAATAACAGATTTAACACCCCCCCCAAAAAAAACCTCTATAGTATTAGTGCAGGACCCATTCTCATAATTCTTAAACTTGGCACTGTGGTTAACTACTAAATGCTGGTACCCCTCCTGATCCAACCCGCTACAAGGAAAAAAAATCCAAAACTACAGTTCTGCCCTCTTTTACATATTCCTGAATCAAACCCATTAACTCCCTTTTTGTACTACGCTCAACAACCCTAAAAACATATTCTCAAGACCCAGCCCCCGATACTACAGCCCCCTACACCCATAAACCAACCATAGGCTTACCCCTCCCATACCTTCTCCTCCCACAACTGCGACTCGTCAATCTCTACAACTACCCCAGGCCCACCCAATTTACCCCTGTATTTAATACATTCAGAACAAACTTCACGACAAAAAGAATACCAGTCAAGCACTGTTCGCTCACTCACACCCAACTCAGGAGCACAGAAACTGTAGGAGAATTGGTAACAAAAATAATAACTCATCAACACAATTTCATGAATGCCCAACCTAGATTTCTCGATCCAGGAACCTCGACGTGTGGAGCACCATACGTTATCCCTCTGACATCTCCACATATAGCCGTCCCTGGTCCAAGATGCTGGAGCTTTGGTAAGCCTCACAGGTTCTCCACACAACGCACACCGCACGAATTCAGTCAAAAGATCGAAAAGCTGCAGGAACTTTATAAGCGACAAGGGAGTGTCGCCCATAAGCCCCCATAACCGAAAATTATTAATCTTCTGGGTCATTTCCATACCTAACAGTAGTATAAAAAATTCACACACGGTGAACCGAAAACGACACTACAGTAACTTGGCATAAAAAACTACACCAACTCACTGCAAAATATTCCACTAGACACAGAGTCAGCACCACGACAAAACAAGTCAACGTCTACCACTCAAATGAATCCAAATCCAATACTACACAGTACACACAACCACCACCAGAGAGCACCACAGAGCACAGCAAAACCGCCACCTACAAACACACCACCTAACACGAAACTCCCAAATACACCACCAGAGAGCATCACCGACCGCTTCAACATGACACCTACGAACACGCGACACTCTCGAACTAGACTTCGCGCCATCGTGACGTCACACACGACAACAGCCTTACGTCATGAGTCAAAGCCGAAGGGTGGAATCGGACGCGTCCTGGACGAAGTTCTCTGTCCATGTCGCTCTTCGCCGTTTCGCTGGAACCTTTCCTACGACATGTCCATGCTAGATTAAAAGGCTTAACATTAAGAACCGGGTGGTCTGCCAGCAGAGTTTTACATCCGTTACTGGCCAATAGTAGGTGCGAAAATCACGGACATTGTAAATGAGGTTATTCAGGGTAAAATGATTCCAGCTGAGTTTAAGGAGAGTAAAATTGTTATGGTTCCAGAAAATAATGGAAACAAAGATTTAAATAATTTTCGTCCACTTTCACTGCTCAATTCTGATTGTAAATTAATAAATAGAATAGTAAACAAGAGAATTTCATGCATCAGAACTGTGCAAGGCAGAACCATTTTTTACAATCTAGCAGAATTCAGGGATATCATTGCAATAACTTCTGCAACAAACAAAGTGTGTTTTTTTATATAGCGTTCGATGTAGTAAATCATGAATATCTTCTACAGACACTGAAGAAAATAGATTTCAACGATAGGGTCATACAGTTGATCAAGAATATAGAAACTGGAATAAATGCTAAAATAGCGGTGAATTTTCAACAATCAGGGCCGATGCAAATACAAAGAGTGTGCCTCAAGGAAGTCCTCAGTCCACGTCGCTCTTCGCCATTTCGCTGGAACCTTTCCTCCAGCATGTCCATGCTAGATTAAAAGGCTTAAAATTATCAGGAGATAACAGTTATAAGAGCCTATGCTGACGATATAGGGTCATTATAAGGAATAATGACGAGGTAAGCACCATAGAAACAGTGATTGATTCGTACTGTAGAGCATCTGGAGCCAATGCAAACGAAAAAGTAAGATGTTAAATCTCAGATGTTTTGATAATATCAACGTCGAGTGGGTAAAATTAGTCCGACAACATAAAACACTTGCGATCACCCTGACAGCATGGCCCCATGAAACTGACGGCTTTAAATTCGAAAGTTGCAGCAGATGAAGTGCAAGAATTTAACTCGATATATGAATAAAATTCAAAGTATATCAACTCATTCATCCTCGCTGAAGCTTATTATACTGCCCAGCTGTTTCCATTAGTCCAAAATCAACTTTTTGTGGAGAGGTGAAGTGTTCAGAGTACCTGCTAAAGTAGCCACTTTAGAGCCTAAAATGGTGGACTAGGATTAACTGATATAACGGATAAAGCCTCTGCACTTTTTATCTAAAGGCAAGTTACTTTAATAAGAGACTCGCGAGAAAGCATAACCAGCCAACTTTTCGAGATCATTAAACCTCGAAGCCTGCTTCCCCCGATTGACGTGCAGAATATCAACAGTCGTTTACAGCATGTGAGGATTTTCTATGAGTTTAGTTATGTAAGTGTCGAACTCAGGCAATCACGACACTTATCAAGTGCCACAATGCGGGAACGAAAGAAAAGCGAAAGAAGGAACTAAATATAACGACAGTTTCTAAACATTGAGTGGGCTGAGATTTGGAAAAATGTTCCTTCTAATGTGCTCATGCTGTGTGAACTCAACAAAATTAGAAGGTATTGGAATCACAAGAAAAAGTTCGGTAATATGTTAAAAATTACATTTGAAAGAATGGGCATTGATTAATATAAAAAAGAAGACTGTTGACAGTTATGTATTGTAATTACCTTAGGATATTATTTAAAATTTTACTGTATATTTTTGGTGTGCGCTTTTCTACTTCAGAGAGTAGTTTTTGAAGTTTCATAAGCAAATGTACTGAAGTTGTGAGACTGCATCATTGGTCTATATTAGAAATTTTGAAATTGACAGTTTTTATGGAAATGTCCTTATCGATTGGTTAAAACCATAAGATTCTATCTGATGTAATGTAATACTCAATGCCTGGCCCATTGCCCTGTTCATTTTTGCACTGTGATGTGTAAATCAGTTTTGCAGTCAAAGACCTATAAAATAAGTCTGACCACTTTAGATACTTAACATTCAATTAATGTCCAGAAAGTGTAGTTGGAAGACTAGACAACTTTACAATATATCCATTCCGCCATTCTCAAGTATTTCAGAAATTGTCTAATATGATTATTAAATTGTTTTTATGGGCGATGGGTATAAATCTTGCATATTCTGTATATGGTGACTTCCATACATTTCTGTAAAATGCTCATAGCTATTTTATTATATTAAAAATTATCACACCAACTTGCTGATATCCTTCATAAACAGCTATTTATGCTTCTGTAAAGATTGGAGCATATGTAATTCAAAGTGCAGATTTAATTCTTCATGTTTGAAGTTCGAATGTCTTTAAAAAAACTTTTCTTGATGTTTAACTTAATTCTCTGGTAATTTAGTCAGTAACACAATCTTCTGTTTTATTTCTTTAACATCAGCATAAATGCAATGATCAAACTTTTTGTTTAAATCATTTCATGTATGACATGTGTACATGGTTAGTACATGTACTTAGAATGTATTTGGAATGTGTAACATTGTTTCTTTAATAAATGTTTTTATTTTTAAAAAAAGATGGTAGAGTGCTTGCCCACAAAAGACAAAGATTCCGAGTTCGAGTCTCGGTCCGGCACACAGTTTTAATTTGCCAGAAAAGTTTCATAACAGGGCACACTCCGCTGCAAAGTGAAAATCTCATTCTGAATACAACTGATGTTTGCTACATCAGCCTCATGGGTTAGTTTTATGATTTTACGATGCTATTTCTGGTAATAGTGCAATTTTTGCCTCCCAGAATCTCAAATATGCTTCAAGCAAATTGTCTTTAGATCTTTAAACATTCGGAAAATGGATACGAGAAAATGTCCAAGCTGATTCCACGAAACACTGTTTGTAGTCATGGATGAGACGAGCCTATGTTGCTGCTATAGCATGCAGTAGGAAGGGTGATACGAAAGATAAGGTAAGGTAAGCTAGTAACGAACAGCAACGGTAGTAGAAGAGCGGGGATTTTTTGCCGAAAACATAATGTAGGCGGTGAAATACGATAGGAGAGTGGTGATAAAGTGTAGCTGAAGATGACGCACTAGATAGCTTCTGTTGTAAAGTAGCTTCACTGCTCGACAAGCAGATATAAATATGCTCTCTCTTCAGCAGCAGAGAATTATAGACTGTCCTCCCAAGACAAACGTGTTGCTCATATTTGCGTGTTATGTGCAAAGTGCTGCGCTCCATAGCGTTGCTGAAAAAGATACTTACGTCTTCAACGTGCAGGTGAGTGCGTACAGAACGGTTGGCGCCGCTTCCTGATATTCTGATAACATTTGCAACTGCCTCAAGAACGTGCTGAACACGCTTACAGAAGCGGGACGCCTTTGAGATTAGATAACAGCTTACGCTACAGCTGTTCGTTTATCACTGGCTCGCCGAAGTATTTCCAGATCCTTCCTTGCTGGACATTTAAATCTATTAATGTCAGAGACGTTCCCGTAATTTTTGCCAACGCCCTTAAAGTAGCTGAGTAAGCAAGAAAATATTTTTCATCGTAGCTGCGGCTTCCAGAAAGAAAAGTTGTCTACTAACAGCGATCATATTGTTATGATTTACCAGTAATATTAATAGCTATTGAAGAATAAATGTCATTTTCTTCTACTATTAGCAACATACAGGGTGATAATAATTGAAGTTAAACTTTCAAAACGCTGTAGAAATAACAGCACTGATCAGAATGACGTCATATTGCAACGGCATATTATCGGAGAAAGGGGAAAATGTATAGCAGAAGAAAGAAATAGTGTGAAAATGAAAACACCTGTCATGAGCACGACCCGTTGATGGTATGCTTAAACATGCCGGGTGCACGGCTTTTCCTTCTCAATGCAGGATCGCGCTCTGCTTGTAAAGCTATATCACAAGGAGGATGACAGTGCACTCGTCGCTCTGCAGAGGTTCCGGATACTGAAGGGTTCGAAAAAAAAAAAGGCGTTGGTCCGAAGACTGGAGAAAATGATTCGGAAATTCGAAAACACGTGTTCTTTTGGTGTGCAACCTGGTGGAGGGAGGAAACGAATTTATTCGACGTCAGTGGAAGCAGTGGCCACAGCAAAGCAGGAGACGAGTGATGGTGTGCAAACATGTAGTGCACGGAGAATTGCCCGAACACTGGACATATCCGTGAGCACGGTGCGTAAAATTGTACGAAACATCCTTCTTTGTATCCATTCAAAATTACCCATGTGCACGAGTTGCTTCCTGTTGACCTACCACAAAAGACCTTTACTTTAAAATTTCTTGCTCACATGGAAGTGGACAATGATTGGCCGTGGTAGATTTTGTGAACAGACGAAGCCCACTTCCATCTGACAGGATATGTCAATACACAGATTGTCGAATATGGGCAACGGAAAATCCTCACGTAAATCAACCACCACCACTTCATCCTGAAAAGGCCACTGTGCTGTGCGGGTTTACAACTTTATCTATCATAGGGCCATATTTTTTCGATGAGACAGGTGCTTCCTGTCCTGTTACCTGTACCGTCACTGGTAAGCGCTATGAGTGTCTTTCGCGCAACCACGTCATTCCAGGTCTCCAACAGCGTGGATATGTGGATGGGATCATTTTTATGCAAGATGGCGGACATCCGCACATTGCAAATCCAGTTAAGCAGCTGCTGAAGTGCCATCTCGGAAATGCTAGAATTATCAGCCGCCATTTTCCTACAGCCTGGGCGTGCCAATCACCTGATATTAATCCGTGTGACTTCGATACACGTTCCTGTAAACAAGGTCGGAACTTTCTACCACTCGTTCAGTTCCTCGACGACTGAAATCCGTTCTTGGCCATCCGCTGTGTGAATGTCCTCATCGTCGGAACATCAGCGATTGCTGCGAATCAGTTCAACTGCCTGGACGTTACCGTCTGGGATCGATGTCAATGGCCTTCAGTCCCGATCGGCATCAACCACGTCTATGTGGTCTTGGTGAAACTTTTGGCATAAATTCATTACGGCTGGACGCGACAATGCATTTGGTGCAGATACTGTCAAAATTTCAAGGTGACTGCGTGTAGTTAATACGTTTTGTCCATGAATGTCTACTGTCCTGCGCTCTTCAACATTGAAGTACGTTTCCAGTTGCCGCACGATTTCACTTCCACAGGATGACTCACCTGCTCATCTCTACCGCAGCAGGACTGAGTCTGCAGGAAACCCAGAACATTCACACTCTTCTGACAACGTTCCACTTGTTGCGCAATGGTCCTAACATGCGACGAAATATGTAACTTACTTCTTTCGAACAACTTACGGGAATTCAGCCAGGTAATATTTGCAGCGACCGCCGATATTTTGGCGGGAGTACACCCCGCCATTTTCAAGGCAGAAACTGCAGTTTGTGCCTTGAAAGTGGTAGGCTGACCTCCCGCCGAAATATCGGCGAACGCTGTAAATATTACCTGGCTGAATTACCGTAAGTTGTTAGAAAATTGTATGCGCCTGGAGAAACTCAGGTCTCACATGTAACTTACTCTTTCAGGTCCCCTTGTATTACTGTCGCGGAAGGTGTGGTGTGCTACGGTATATTGCAATTCTGTCCCAAACTATACTGATATCTCCGTTACGGCTTAAACCTACGTACCAAGGAATTTTTCAAGTATTGATTGCTACTATTGCTTCAAAATCTTGCTGTCAAGATTTGTTTTCCTTTATATCGAAGGAGATGCGAGAGATTTTGTTTAAAGGATCTGAATTGCTTCACTCGAGATGGACTTGGTATGTGGTAGGTAGTATCAACGTGTACTGATTCGTATGATAGTCGCTTACGTTATCAGAGGTCTGTTTTATAAATGTAAAGCACAAAGTTCTGGACGTTCTACAGCAGTATCTTATTTCGTCAACCGATTTCGGCTTACAAAGCCATCATCAGACAAGATGATGATGGTGGTGGTGGTGGTGGTGGTGGTCGTGTAAGACGAAAACAGTTTAACTAAATAACTTAATATTGTACAACATTCACAATTTGTGCTTTTCATTTATAATTATGAAGTAGTTTTAGCAAGAATCAGATAACAAGAGTTCTATCTGTTGAATGCTGAATATGGATCTCACTGGAGGTGAGCACGTACTTCGCTTACTTGTACTGTGGTGTTTTATAAGAGGAAACGATTCAGTGCGAGTTTGGCGAGTAGGGAAAGGACCTGCGCTACGACGAGCACCGGGGGAATTCAATTAAAAAAGGGCTAAAAGTAAGTAGCGCGGGAGCACAGCTAAGTTTGGAAAACTTAATGAGAGCGAAGAATTTAGGAGGAGATTCCTGCTCTGACCTCACGGGAATTTCATTTGCAGCTGTCGTGCGCCTACACTAGAGCGGAAGATAAATGCGTTCAGCAATCGACGCAGTCTCTTACGTAATATCGGCACGTACTCTTCCAGAGCGGAATACACACATTCAGCCCTAATTTAAACCATATATCGTGATTAGCATTTGAAGCATTTTACCTATCCCATTTACTTCCCCGTGATAAATCTTATTTCAGTTTCAAGGTTTTGTGTGTGTAGAAGCTGAGGCTACGAAGGACACACAAAAGGAACTTTTTAGGCTCTCTAGCTAGTGATAATTTATTAACTTAATGAGACGCAATAAATTAATAACGTGTGTTTAAGACGCTAATAGAGTGTTTTATTTGACAACTCTTGAAAGTCTGTCTTCGATTATTTTAAAAGATTTTATTTTATTTTAGTGCAGCTCTTGGTAATTTATCACACAATCTTTTAAAAAGACTAAGATTCGGTTCTCAGTTAGTCCTACGACCTTTTTTCTGTCACTTTTCAGTTTCAAGTACGTCAGTGATCAGTGTATGTGAACAATGTCAAATTATACCGTGATCGGACTCCACGTCAAACTGTAGTTTCCGTCCTGACTGGTTGGGTATGTCGGTTCAAAGGTAAGTGCACACCATCTCAAACAGGACTAAGTCTACTAAAGCGTGCCGGTATTCAAACTGCCGCTGAGAGTTACTGACAATTTTACCCGACGTGTACATACACACTCCGCAAGCCAATGTTCGTTGTATAACTGAGGTCAATTGGTACCAGTATTATCCGTTGTTATGTTTCGCACCACTGCAGTGCGGGTGAGACGAAACATCTGTATTCTTTACTATCAAAGAGACGATATTCGACAGCGGAAAATAAACGTTCAAAAAGATGTATTATTTATATTCCATGTAAATGGAGGATGACGAGCGTCTTTAAACGGTACGGTGGTCGCAGAGTTAGAGGCCAAGCAGAGATCAAAATACCTGCTCGGGCGAGGTTGATATTAAGTTTCACAAATGAAGCTGTCGCCCTAGAAGAGCACTGACATCCGGAAGAATTATTGAAAACAACAATGTAATCAAGTTTTGTTAAATTCAGGAATGATGATGAAATAATGAGGACAACACAAACACCCAGCCATCTCGAGGCAGGTGAAAAATCCCTGACCCCGCCGGGAATTGAACCCGGGACCCCGTGCTCGGGAAGAGAGACCGCGACATTACTTGGCGGCGCAGCTATAAGCAACGGACAGTTCTGGCTTCGCCAAACTCAGGAGACTTTGGCAGCCCGGGGAGTTATGTCCTGTTCTCGCCACGCTGCCTTCGTTGACCAAAGGTGGGACTTAGTTTCGCAAGTCGAACACGTGTGGTTGCAGAATGCGGGAAGACTCCTGAGCAGTAGAGTACATTGTGGAACAATGATGTAATGGTGAAGAGTGAGTTTTTTTTGTGCCCTAGATGTACTTTTCCTGCCAGTAGATCCATTGTGAAGGGATCCTCCAGAATGTAGAAAATGCCAGAAAAACAAGAATGCACAATAAATATTTACGAAGAAAAACAAACATGATAATGTTCTTCCTACAGATCTCAAGTGAAACGATCACCATGGAGGTGTAATAAGTCAAGAAAAAGCTTAAACGAATTTTCATTTAAAAGGAAATAAATAACTTGCCACAAAACATGCAAATGTCCAAAACACTGAGATGCATATGATAATTCTTAGGTTATTGTAGCCATGCATCGTCAAATAGATGGTTCAAATGGCTCTAAGCACTGTTGGACTTGACATCTGAGGTCATCGGTCCCATAGACTTAGAACTACTTAAACCTAACAAACCTAAGGACATCACACATATCCATGCCCGAGGCAGGATTAGAACCTGCGACCGTAGCAGCCGCGTGGTTCCGGACTGAAGCGCCTAGAACCGCTCGACCACAGCGGCCGGCGTCAAATAGAAAAGTCAGTTTACAACACGTATTAACTATGATTGCATTGCTTCACCGAGATTTTACAGAAATCAGATTGTAATAATACTCGCATTATTTGATATTATTAGAAACATATACACTTGGCTCTACCAAGAACGTCATCAATGGAGTAGTAGTAGTAGTAGTAGTAGTAGTAGTAGTAGTAGTTGTTTGCTACCAACAAATCTTTTAGGCTCCTGAGATTGAAATTTATTAGTGGTTAAACTTTTTACAGCTGCTGGCAAGATATGGAAAATGTGTATTTTTCAATAATAGACACCTTTCGCGACTAAAATAAGTGTGTCTAAATCTTTGTGAAGATTACTCTTACTTCTAGTACCGACTCTATCGAATGAGCTGTTCGTCTGAAAAAAATATTTTTGTGCCAAAAGTCATTTTTATATTTGGCCACAGTAGTTTATATCTCCAGTCTTTTAAACAGGCCTTTCCAGGATGTTATTGAGTTCACAGCACAAATAATTCTTATTATACGTTTTTGGACTCGGGAAAATTTGGCTCGATAACTTACCCCCAAAAAATAAATCTCATATTGAAAGGTCTCTGTTGGATTCCTTTCATGTTAATTTCTTAAATCTGTTGTCATTTACGGCATAAATTCCTCTTCTAAATTTACTGTGGCGTTTCTGACTATCTGCGAGGAGACTGAGCAGTGGAACGTGTTACTTCTACACATAAACAAGAACGATCTGTCACACTACTACACTTTAAAACGCAGTTTATATGTAATTCATGTCCCACAGTCTCATACGGAACCTACATCCGCTTTCTTTTATATACTGTATATAATAAGATACTGTCATCCCTCTTCCCTTCTGTGTGAGAGGATGAATGAGCAAATGTATTTCTAGTTGCATGCTGGATGGTAGCAGACAAGCCTGTCTGCTAGAGAACAGTAGGACCAACGTCGGAACAGGTAGCTACGCTTTCTAAAAGCAAAGAGGTTTCTATCCTTAGTATGGTTCTGTCCGTCCCTTGTCATGTTGGTATAGGAAGCTGCCCCTCGGGTCACTTCCGTTTTGTATACGGAAGCACCCTTGGTAGGAGCGCAGGTCAGTCTGTCCGCGGCGAGGGTCTGAAACGGTAAGATCTCCGGCTAAGCGTGTGTCTGCTAAGTCCGTAGGACAATGGATTTCTTAAGTTCAGCCTAACTGAAAATTTAATCACCTTTATTTCAGGTTTAGCTCTAAAATATATAATGTTATCTTAAATTGCATCGCAGTGTGATTCGAGTGTACAGTTCAGAATATCTTCCGGTAGTTGCTTTGTCACTACTTTGTGAGTAAAGTGGAAGCACGTGTTGATCAGTAACTCTAAGATCATCAATCTTAAATGCGAATGTGCGTGAGATTATAACGTCTCGTCTTAACAATATTTTTCAATATAGCAACTTTTCTTTATGTTCAACCCACGTGGGGTGTACTTTGTGAGACCAGTACCACGTGCTTATACAATTGTTTGACCCATCAGGTTAGTAGTAAGAAGACAGTAACCATTTCGAGGTTGTTATAGGCAGTCTCCCAATCTTAGCTCCCTATTTGATGTGTTCCGTAAGATTACAAACTCACATTTTCGCAATCCTAAATAAGGCACCAGCTTAGTTATGACTCAAGTTTAATATGCTGAAACTTCAATGATCAATGTTAAAATAAATTTCCAAATATAAACTGATTTTTTCTTTTTTTAAATTCTCTTATATATATCTCACCGGTTTTCGTATGACTATTAAAAGATTATAATTAATGTTAATCTGGTTGGGAATTTGGTAAGCTAGATTGGATACCTGGTGAAACAGTTGCGCAGTAATGCAAGGTTAACTTCCTCAGAGAGCTCACAGCTTTTAATCCACTTTTATGGTCTTTAATAGCAGCACCGCTTTCATAACAAATTAATGCTACAACGTTACAATATTGCACTATGGAATTAAAGTAAGCATGGCAGAATTAAAGTAAGCATGGCACGCAAGCTTTTTAGTTTTGTATTACGTAGGTTTGGAAACATTCGCTTTGCAAATAGAAATTTGTTTAGACACACCAGCAGTTCTGTGATACGCTCCTCCCAGTTGAATTTATTATCAAGCTGTAATCAACACCGTCAACTACTTCTGTTTGTCGCCATATTTTAGGCATATACAAGTGGGAAACCTCGTACAAGTCCTGAACTACATGTAGTGTGCTTTATTTTTTTTTCAATATTTTGTGACAAAGAATTGCCTAGGAACCTTTTATTAATGTCAACGAAAATTTCGTTTACCGATCTTTGTAACACTATGTTTGATTTTCTATTTATTGCAATGTTTGTTCTATCTGCAAATAAAACAAACTTAGCATCTGGTAACGTTACACATGAAGGGTCATTGATACACACAAGAAAAAGTAAGAGCCATAAGTTAGAACCTTGTGAGACATCACATGCAATTATTTCCTAGTTGGGTGACGTCTCTTTATTAATGACGAAACGAACGACTGAAGAATTGTTGGTTGTTACGTTTAATTAATTTGAACTATGTGTCAGTAATAATTAGGAAGACAGATCAGCAATTCCTAAAAAATTTGAAAAGTTTAGAGAACAATTAAATGGTAAAGCAGACAAAGTGATACTTAACTAGATCAGGTTAATGCTACAAGAGAGAGAGAGAGCACAAGTTCTGAGAAAGGTAGCAGTCCAGCCAAGACTGCCTTGGAGGAAGATATTACCGAGTCCTGACAGAAAAAAAGAGTCAAATAACAAGATAGCTGAATAACGGCGAAAGGTGGATGATTTATAAAAATAATTACATTCTGAGACAGAAAAACAGTGGAAGTAGCTGGGAATGAGCTACGTGAACAGATGTTGTAGTAACCAATGAAGTTCGACAACTAACGTCTGACCTATCGGTAATTTCAGCTAACTCATATGGTTCAAATGGCTCTGAGCACTATGGGGCTTAACATCTGAAGTCATCAGTCCCCTAGAACTTAGAACTAATTAAAACTAACATAAGGACAAAACACACATCCATGCCCGAGGAAGGATTCTAACCTGCGACCGTGGCAGTCGCACGTTTCCGGACTGAAGCGCCTAGAACCGCTCGACCACCGCGGCCGGCGGGTCAGCTAACTTTAAACAGTTTAAAAAAATGAATGTGCAAGAATTTACAGAAGCATCTGTTAAACACACAAACTTTTAAATGTCTTAGAGTAATAGAAAAAAAGGTGTTGGGAAATTCCTCGCTGGGGTTGGTACAGAAAATAATCTGTTGATCAGTGGATACACAGCATTCCTTAAGAGGCTCAGAAAAATTGAAGGAATATTTAAGGAAATTATGGAATGAGTTGATGATAACCAGGAGCGATGTTGATAAGAGCAGTCAGAATAATGTATAAGGTATTCCAAAGGAGATCTTAAAAGAATTTTATTGGATTCCCATAATAATATAACCCAACGATTCCCTAAATTTAAATCGGATGGACTGACACATCCCACGTATTTTTTAAGAGCATTAAGGAATCTTTACCTAAACCTTGAAAGAACAGGACAAACGTTGATTTTGTTTGGAATTACCTTGAATGTGATGATTGTGAGTGGGGAATAGTCATCTAGGGGGAATATAATTCTTCGGATGACTGAAGATAAGTTAAGGAAGTAGCAGTGGTCTCAATGTGTACAGAAAAAGTTGACAGCTATTATACCCTCGTTGCTATAGTATAATCATAGATGAGGTGGTTGTAAGAAATTTACTGAGTAGCTCAAAAATGGTTCAAACGACTCTCAGTGCTATGGGACTTAACATCTGAGATCATCGGCGGCCAGGGTGGCCGAGCGGTTCTAGGCGCTACAGTCTGGAACCCCGCGACCGCTACGGTCGCAGGTTCGAATCCTGCCTCGGGCATGGATGTGTGTGATGTCCTTAGGCTAGTTAGGTTTAAGTAGTTCTAAGTTCTAGTGGACTGATGACCTCAGAAGTTAATACCCATAGTGCTCAGAGCCATTTGAACCATCTGAGGTCATCAGTTCCCTAGACTTAAAACTCCTAAAACCTAACTAACCTAAGGACATCACACACATCCATGCCCGAGGCTGGATTCGAACTTGCGACAGTAGCAGCAGCGCGGTTCCGGACTGAATACTGCTTAGCACTTAAATTGTAAGTACACTATAAGACAAAAGAAAGATACACGACGAAGAAATTATCCGAATGGGACGGAAATCAGTAAATGCGACGTGCATGTACAGACAAACAAATGATTACAATTCAGAAAACATTGGGTTATTTAATCAACAGAAAGAGCTTCAAAAAATTGAGCAAGTCAACAACGCGTTGTTCCACATCTCGCCCCTCATGCACGCAGTTATTCGGCTTGGCATTGATTGATAGAGTAGTTGGATGTTCTCCTGAGGGTCATCGTGCCGAATTCTGTCCAAGCGGCGCGTTAGATCTCAATCTGAGAGAGATTTAGCGACCTTGCTGACCAAGGCGTGGTTTGACAAGTAGCAGAAACTCTCGCTGAGTGCAAGCGGCCATTATCTGGCTGAAATGTAAGCGGAGACAGGCTTGTCAAGAAGCGAAACAAAACGGAGAGTAGAATATCGTCGACGTGCCGCTGTGCGGTAAGGCTGCCACGAATGATAACCAAAGGCGTCCTGCCACGAATTGAAATGGCACTGTGGACCGCTACACCTGGTCGTCGGTCCGTATGACAGGTAACAGATTGGTTACTAACGCTGTTCAAGGTCTCTCCGACTACGTCATCGCTGGTCATTGGGGCTCAATTCTAAGTGGGACTCATCACTGAAGGGAGTTCTACTCCAGTCAATGAGATTCTAGACCGAAGACGTGTCTGTTGTTGGTTCAACATCCTAGTGCAAATATTTTAATTGAAGGCCTCTTCGGCAACGTGCCAGTGACACCCAGTGTTCGCAGGTGGTCACCCATCCAAATAATAAATGAACCTGATGTTGCTTAACTTTGGTATTTGAGTGATAAATGGTATATCCTCCTTGGAAAGGCCATTGGTTACTGATAATGGTTTGAAAAATTTACTAGTCATATTTTAAGGACGTATCGCAGTCTCAAGATAACAGTCAATCAAACCCAGAGGAATGTACCGGGAAATTAATAGGCCATCTCTGAAGTATGATGCAGTTTAGGGAAAGCTAATAGCTCAATTTCGAACAACATTATACTAGTTGTCACATGCAAGTAGTGGATTAGCTCCTATAGGAAGAATACATAGAATATTCATTGGCAAATCACTTAACAGTACTTCAATAGCCAAACGAAAAAACGAACAGAAAATTGACATGCCTGAACAGTTAAGTCAAACTTCACAGGGAAATGCATGCGAGAGGGCGCAATGACAACATTTTGAGAGTGTAAATCCTGATATCAAAATAATGTAAATTCAATAACACCACATCACTTGTGCGAGTTCTAACTCGCGAAAAGAAATCCATAAATTTTTTCAGAAGTATGAAGGCCCACATAAAGTAATAGACTTGCCACTTCCTAAAGCAATTTTTTTAGTTCACCCTGAACTTTGAAGAGAATGGTCATTGTGTAATATAGCCTCAATCAATAGGTTTATACCTCCTTTGAAGACATACCATGAATATATAAAGACTGGATGCAGGCGGCTGGTCCCGGCGGAGGTTCGAGTCCTCCCTCGGGTATGGGTGTGTGTGCTGTCATCAGGATAATTTAGGTTAAGTAGTGTGTAAGCTTAGGGACTGATGAACTTAGCAGTTAAGTTCCGTAAGATTTCACACATATTTTTGAACTGGATGCAGCCTCGTGCCATTGCGGGCGTGTAACGCGGTAAGCAAAGAATGTAACCCGGGCAGTGGCGAATAGAGAATTACTGTAGCGACAATACGTGAAATGTATTGACACAAGCAATTTTGACACAGGGTAGGTTGCTATGGCCTGGCGCCCGGGAAGGAGCCTCTCGGAAACGGTGAAGTCGGTCGTCTGTTCGCGTGCCGCTGTCAACATCTGTGGATACAGGTTGAAGGACAGTGAAACCACGAGTAGGCGACAAGATGTTTGACGTCCACACGACACAGAACATGGAAGTCGGAGGCTTGCCCGCTCTGTAGTGCAGGACGTGCGATGATCTGTGGCACGTCTGACGACAGAGTGCAGCGCTGTTGGAGGCGCAAATGTTTGGGATCACGCTGCAAAGCGCACACTGTTGAGCACTGAGCTACACAGCAGACGACCACTATATGTTCCTATGTTTTCCAAAAATCATTGCCAATTACGATTGCACCGGACACAAAATCTCAAAGACAGAACAGTGAATCGATGGAAACTTATCTTGTCAGATTATCACGTATCTTTTTATATCAGGTCGATGGTCATGACCAGACACCCCGTCATTCAGACGAACGGCTGGTAGAAACATGGACAGCGCATGGACACAGGCCGGAGTGAGCAATGTTATCCTATGAGGAACATTCACGTGCACTTCCATGGGAATTGGGGAAGTAATCTAACGCACTATGAGCTCTGTGGACTAAGTGAAAATTACTGCGAAGCAGCTGGAACCCTTCTTGCTTGATGCCTTCCCTGACAGCTATGGGATCTTCCAGCAGGATAACTGTCCATGACAACGCCACAATCGTCTTACAGTCGTTTGAGGAGCGTAACAATGACATCACGTTGAGGCCTTGGCCACCAAACTTGCCACGTCCCAATCCACTAGGACAAATCGGAGACTCGCCTGCAACTGACTGACCTAAAATTTACGGAATTTTTTGTTATGGTTTTAGGGCGCCCGGCCTGTGGCTTAGGAAGAGGTAAAAATCCAGATTGGAAATCAGCAGCAATGGGAGCGAAACTCAAAGTGGGGAAACTAAAAAACAGAAGGAAAGCTTTTGTCCCCAAAAAGAGCTTCAAATGACTGACTTCATCTCACTGGCACTAAAACTCGAGAACGCGATCGGTTGAGCGCGTGTCATCTGCTAAGATGTAAGATATGCCAGGCAACAGCTGTAGACGGGCGCGTAACGGAGTAAAACAGGGCACTCTAGTAAAAGGTGTCTCACCGTCTACAGTTGAGGGCAATGGGGGACAAAGCTGGGAAGTATCGCCACTTAAAAGATGTCGATGGCTAAAAAAGACAGTGCCCTATCCGGAGTCTAGTTAAAATAACCTCCTCCCGACGACGAGTTCGGGAGGAAGAGGTCCAAGCACAAGGAAGAGCTTTCACGTCCAGTAATTTATTATTGGGAAGTATAGACCAACGTGCGTGCTGCGTGCACATTGGAAGGGAGTTCTACTCCAGTCAATGAGATTCCAGACCGAAGACGTGTCTGTTGTTGGTTCAACATCCTAGTGCAAATATTTTAATTGAAGGCATCTTCGGCAACGTGCCAGTGATACCCAGTGTTCGCAGGTGGTCACCCATCCATGTGGTTAATAGGCCATCTCTGAAGTGTGATGCAATTTAGGGAAAGCTAATAGCTCAATTTCGAATAACATTATACTAGTTGTCACATGCAAGTAGTGGATTAGCTCCTTGTGTTAACGTGCCACAGTAATGCCTCTGCGACTGCGAGTTGATTGGCGGTCCAAATGTTTTTCGTGGACTCCATCTCAACTTTACCTGTGATGTGCAAGCAGTGTTTGGAGGTAGCACTTGGCTCACACTTGCTGTTGTACGGGCCATCAAGCAGATTATGGTGGCCTTGAAGCTTTTCCTGATGCTAACATTCTGACTTGGAAGACATGGAGTATTTCTGAGACTACAGGACTGTTGACTAAACAGCCTTATGGTACTCTTGTTCCAAGCATGCCATTTGTTTTGAGTACCAGAAAGAAGAAGAAATTAAATGCTGATGAGTACCTTCTTATATGGGCCAAAGTTGGTAATGGTAATTGTAAAAGCTCATAGCTCTTAAGGTACGCATTTTCGAACACACGTTTATGAGAGCCTTTTTCTTCAAATGATTGTTTCTCTCATATCCCTGAATGCGAACAGCAGGCTGAAGAAGAGAGACTGCAGCCTTGGCCGCTATATCTGCCGCCCCGATACCAACGTGTCCTGGGATCCAGAGGAACGCCACAGAGATGCCCCCCCCCCCCCCCCACCAAGTGGATTTACGAAAATTGCGTGACTTGTGCGTGGACACCGGGTGCTAAATACACCCCCCCCCCCAACACACACACACACACACACACACACACACACACACACACACACACACACACACACATACATATTGGTGTGGTTTGGCAGGCTATGGCCGATCCTGATCTAGTGGATAACGTAGGATGCTCCGTGAGGCTATTCACGGTGGTTGCTACTGTGTATGGGAGACCGGCAACACAAAAAAATTATAAAGGAATACAAAAAATGGCTCTGAGCACTATGGGACTTAACATCTTAGGTCATCAGTCCCCTAGAACTTAGAACTACTTAAACCTAACTAACCTAAGGACATCACACAACACCCAGCCATCACGAGGCAGAGAAAATCCCTGGCCCCGCCGGGAATCGAACCCGGGAACCCGGGCGTAGGAAGCGAGAACGCTACCGCACGACCACGAGATGTGGGCTAAAGGAATACAAGTAGCCTTGTAAACGATCAACGCTTGTTGCATGGATTGACAGTTGACTTCCAGTGTAAATAAATGTAAAGTAATGCACATAAATAGGGGGAAATACTCATTACTGTGTGGTTACGACATTGACAATAAATCATTTGAATCATTAACAGCTGTAAACATTCTAGCTGCATGTATCCAGAGTGACCTTAAGTCGAAGGATCGAATGACGTTATTTGTAGAAGAAACAGGTGACATGCTGAGATTAATTGGAAGACTCCTAAGGTAATATAATTCAGCCATGAGTGAACTGACTTACAAGATCGCCGTTCTACCAATTATTGAATGTTGGTCGCCAGTTCTTATCAGGCAGAAAGTAGATATGGTGGTTATCCATATACAGAGTGGTTATAATCATTAATGTTTCGCTACTTCAGCCAGAGTAGACAAAACTATTTACCGTCTGGGTACCAAACTTAACAGGAATGATATTCAGACGACGCGCTGCAGGATTTGCATTCTTAGTAGTTTTAGTGTCATACATTCAGACGACGCGCTGCAGGATTTGCATTCTTAGTAGTTTTAGTGTCATACATTCAGACGACGCGCTGCAGGATTTGCATTCTTAGTAGTTTTAGTGTCATACATTCAGACGACGCGCTGCAGGATTTGCATTCTTAGTAGTTTTAGTGTCATACATTCAGACGACGCGCTGCAGGATTTGCATTCTTAATAGTTTTAGTGTCACACCTGACGCTAGGCACCGGTACTGGCACGGCAACGTAGGTTGAAACATGAATCAGCGTTGAAACCCAAGGATCAGTATGCATTACAGCTGCAGACAGTCAACATGGGTTTGGTCAAGGTGCGCAGGGCTTTACTCGTAAAGCTGTTTTATCAAATGGTTCAAAGGGCTCTAAGCACTATGGGACTTAACTTCTGAGGTCATCAGTCCCCTAGAACTTAGAACTACTTAAACCTAACTAACCTAGGGACATCACACACATCCATGCCCGAGGCAGGATTCGAACCTACGACCGTAGCAGCCGCGTTTTTCCAGAACAACAGCAATAGTGCTGCTGCTCCTCTTGAGTATCGACGCATTAAACTGAAAGGAATATGGAGAGGTCCTCTTCACGAATTGGGGTTGGAGAACATGTTTCGGAAATTGGAATTAACTGGCGATTTGGGAATTGCTCCAGGGAGAGGCTGATGGCCAGTTGCACCACAAATTGTTGAAGTTATCGTTGCCATGGTTGAGAATACTTGAGGCAGTATGCGATCTTCAAACAGTGCTCGAGCTGTGTCATGACATCACAATATTGGATGTTCTATCGTTCGAAAAGTGCTGCCAACAATTTTGAAATGATATCTCTAGTGCGATTCCACGCTCTCGCGGATCCAGTTGGTCGTCACATTGAGCAACGTTTGTAACTTGTAACGTAAACATGGTACACAATTAACAAATGTTACCCTCTCATGTGAAAATTTAAATGTGTTTCCCTTCACTGGTTTATTCGTTGTCTCTCTTCCGTATGGCCTTACACGTGTTTCCACAAAGTTTGATCGTAGTATGATCACTCTTTTTTCATAGGGGCCCCAAGTTTAACTATAACCAGTCTGTAGACACAGCTTGATTAACCATAGGTTCGTTTAGTAAGAGCGAGACGTTAAGGAGATATCAGGAAACTCAAGTGGCCGACGCCGCAAAAGAGGCGTTCTGCGTCACGGAGAGAATTACCGTCAAAAATTCGAGAGCCTACGTTTCAAGAAGAGTAAATTAAAATATTACATGTACATATATCTCGCGGAGTAAGCGTAATGGAAGAATCAGAGAAATTTCAGCTCATACGTGGGATTAGTGACTGTCTTTCAGGCACACCATTCGCGACCTAACAGGAAATGTGACGAGTGATAGAAGTACCCTCCGACACACATTGTAAGGTGGTTTGAGGAGCGTAGATGTGGATGGAAGAAATCTCTCTTCTTTCAGAAAGCTATTGTAATTGCAGAATTTTGAATTTTACTGTTTGGTGAGGTGTGTGAAAACTTGCGTTCTCTTATGATCTGGGCACAACTTGTTATTCCCACTCGGCTTAGCCTCCGCCAGCTGTACAACCTTTTAGCTGGTAGCGCTTGCTTTCGCGTGACATCTGCTTTGCGCAACAATTGCGTCACGCATACGTCTGTGGCTTCTGGGAAGCGAGGTTTCCCGAAACACAGCAATACTGCCATTATTAGACGAACAAATTAATAACTGAAATGAATTTCCTGCGAGAGTCCGCGATTACTGTGTGATGATGATGATGATGATGATTACGATGATGGCAGTAGCCGAAACGTCGTAATAAAGAATTTTTTATAAGCGATCTGGAAATTTTTATTTACAGAATTAACACGAACAGTCACCATTATTTACAAGCTCTTTTTAATAGTGTTACTGATTGTCACCACACTGTTCGTTACCTACATAATACAGATGAAACTTGACAGGAATTCCACTTCCGTTGAGATTACAACCCGGAGATTACCCATAAGCACTACAGGGTACTGAACGGCGTTTATGAACTCCAAACCAATCCGTTTAGGGTACAATAACGGATTTTTGAGTTTATTTCGTCTATGTCTAGGTCACAAGTGTTCAAGAACGCAATAGAAACCACCAGTTTTGACCATCACCTAGTACAGCGATAATCATGTCATACAATCACGCATATTAAATTACAGAGACCCGTTTTCGTGGGAAAATGAGGGAGATGGTCTTGTAATTAACACTTTCTACAACAATAAAAACTTAAACATCAGACCACAGTTGGAAAATATAGGATACAATCTAAACGTGAACAGCCGTTCGAAGCCGGTAAGAGCGCTACTTTTGTACGAACAACTTTCTCAGTAGGGCAACCCCAGCTGAGAGAGGAACTATGCGGCCTTTGGAAACATTCTTGACAAACTGTTACAGTTTTTATGATGATTGGAATGGCTATTGAGTGCTCTCTAGCTTTATTGTTACTGCACGTTTTTGTAAATAAACAGCGTTGTTAAAAGAGCTTTGTTACTATTTTCTTTTCTGCCAGAATGAACTTTTATTTTGTACACAGCCACTGTCCGAAAATGACATTTTGACAAAATAGGAACGCAAAAATTGTTATGGAGAAAATAAATATAGCTACGAAATGATGGTTCTTTCGCCATATAGGACATGAAGTACTCATAGCTCTTAAGGTACGCATTTTCGAACACACGTTTATGAGAGCCTTTTTCTTCAAATGATTGTTTCTCTCATATCCCTGAATGCTTACTATTCTTCCTCAGACAACGTGTACATCTATACATATTATAAAAATGCATGTATGTGTGTTCCAAATATCCTCCTAAACTATTTGATATATTTGAACAAATATCACTTACTGTCCGGGAACAAGGGATGTGAGGGTAGGAACCCACTACCTCTCCAAGGGGTGGAGGTCAAACCGAAGTGCAGCGCACGATGGGCAAATACCCAGACTTTATTCATCCAGTATTTGAGAATGTGAACACAATCAGCCGCAATAAACTTTGCACATAATTTCAAACCTTAACGAACCTACCACTCGCTGACACTTTGCACAAAATGCTGAATCGGAGAAAATTATCGCTTGTTACATTTTCTCTGTTCATGCAGTACAACAGTCGCATAAGGCATGACACTAATTTACTGCTTCTTTACTGCTGACTCTGCTGTCAACATATTTTGCAGGCGGTATCCACGTATTCCGCTGAATGTACCTGCAGAATTTATCAATGTACGATACATAGTTCAGGAGATAGGACGTCAAACATTTAGCTGCAGGAAAACGAAACTCCAGGGCGAAATTCACTAGTGATACGGGTGAAATATGTGTACAAATATCAGTTAAATATGCCAAATATATGTGACAAGTGCGTACACGGGTGAAGCAGCGGGTAGAGAGCTCCTTCTCAAACCCTGGATTGATTTCAACCAAGTCTGGTCCCCATGTTACTTACTGTTTGGAAAAAAATGTTTCAAGATAAGAACCACCAACCTCATAGTGGTGGGAGTAATGACAGAAGTATGAGGGAGGAGGGGATGGAGAGACAGACAGGGAAGTTGTGGATATGGACAGAGAGAGGGTGGGGGTGGGGGAGGTGGTCAGACAGTGCGAGAGCGAGGGCAAAGGGAGAGAGGGACTAAATCACTGAAGAGGCAAAGAAACTGGTACACCTGCCTAATATTGTGTAGGGCCCCCGCGAGCACGCACAAGTGTGGCAAAACGATATGCTATGTACTCGACTAATGTCTGAAGTAGTGCTGGAGGGAACTGATACCATGAATCTTGCAGGGCTGTCCATAAATCTGTAAGAGTACAAGGGGGTGGAGATCTCGTCTGAACAGCACGTTGCAAGGCATCCTAGATAAGCACAATAATGTTCATGGCTGGGGAGTTTGGTGGCCAGCAGAAGTGTAATCTCAGAAGAGTGTTCTGGAGCCACTCTGTAGCAATTCTGGGCGTGTGGGGTGTCGCATTGTCTTGTTGGAATTGCCCAGTTCCGTCGGAATGCACAATGGACATCAGTGGACGTAGGTTATCAGACAGTATGCTTATGTGTGTGCCATCTGTCAGAGTCATATCTAGACGTATCAGGGGTCCCATATCACTCCATCTACACACGCCCCACACCATTACAGAGCCTTCACCAACTTGAACAGTTCCTTGTTGACAAGCAGAGTCCATGAGATTGTCTCCATATCCGTACACGTCCATCCACTTGATACAATTTTAAACGAGACTCGTCCGACAAGGCAACATGTTTCCAGTCATAAACAGTACCATGTCGGTATTGACGGGCCCAGGTGAGGCGTAAAGCTTTGGGTTGTGCAGTCATCAAGGGTACACGAGTGGGCCTTTGGCTCAGAAAGCCCATATTGATAATGTTTTGTTGAATGGTTCGCACGCTGACACTTGTTGATGTCCCAGGATTGAAATCTGCGGCAACTTGCGGAAGGGTTGCACTTCTGTCACGTTGAACTATTCAGTCGTCGTTGGTCCCGTTCTTACAGGATCTCTTTCCGGTCGCAGTGGTGTCGGAGATTTGATGCTTTACGGGATTCCTGATATTCACGGTACACTCGTGGATCGGTTGTACGGGAAAATCTCCACTTCATTGCTACCTCGGAGATGCTGTGTCCCATGGATCGTGCGCCGATTATAACACCACGTTCAAACTCACTTAAATCTTGATATCCTGCCATTGTAGCAGCAGTTACCGATCTAACAACTGCGCCAGACACTTGTGTTATGTCGGCGTTTCCGACCGCAGCGCCGTGTTCTGCCTGTTTGCATATCTCTGTATTTGAATACGCATGCCTATACCAGTTTCTTTGGCGCTTCTGTGTAGAAGAATAAACACATACCTGGACAACAGCAGATATTGAACTAGAAAAGAGTAAGCATTCAGAACCTCACTGTTACCTACCAAGCTAATCTAGACTTCAGTCCACTCTATACAAGACTGCAAACATAGTCTCCATTTAAAAAAATAATCATCACATATGGTATTTTTGTAACTAATCATTCTAGATCTAGTCCAAAGAGATCGAAGAAACATCACCTACTTGATCTTTATGGAGTAGACATCAGAAATGGGCTCTGCATCCTCGCTTTTAACTCTCCAGCGAGTCCTGTGACGACGTCTCCAAACTCACCATCTCCGTGTGCCACAGCCCAGACGCCACCTTAGTCTGTTGTCTGGTACAAATGGACTCAACTCTCTCTCTCAGAAAGGAGAGCGAGTAGACGAGTTCGCTAGTATAACCGCGGACTCGCGGCATTCCCGCTGCATACAAACCGTTTTGAAAGAAATTTCCACAATGAAACTGTAAATTACTCTTCGTTTACTTCACACGATCATGATTTTGGCTTTATGGCCATTCTCAAGTGCAAATGGAAATGTCACAAGAGGTGCGACCTTCCTCAACGACAATGGTTCAAATGGCTCTGAGCACTATGGAACTTAACATCTGAGGTCATCAGTCTCTTAACGAACCTAAGGACATCACACACATCCATGCCCGAGGCAGGATTCGAACCTGCGACCGTAGCAGTCGCGCAGTTCCAGACTGAAGCGCCTAGAACCGCTCGGCCACCGCAGCCGGCCTTAAATGACAGTTGCAACCATTGAGCAAGGCGAATATTATACACCAATATAACAAATGGCAGTTAGCAGGTAATATTGTTCTGTTTGTACCTACATTTATATAGATAAAAATTTTTCGAGGACTGCTGTAAATTTATTTCATTATTTAATATTTGTTCAGAGACTGGCTGACAATTACGTTGGCATAAACACTCTATCGAGACGTTACCAGGCCTGCAACAGCTACCAAAAAACTGGACATGAGGATGAAGTGCAATCTCTAAATGGCAATTAATTATTAAAATAAATTGCAGAAATGAGTGATAAGCTACACAATTCGCTGCTAGCCCATAAACGCAAGTTGTCATGCCCAAACGAATATAGAAACAGTGCACCTTTCTGTCGCAGTGGTTAACTGTGACTTTTCTCTGAGCCCAGATTTCGTTTTCCGTAGCTATGTTTTCCAAGGTGGATATGTAATAAACAAGAGTACAATCATTTTGTTTCCATTGGACGAAATTTTATGGTTTTCCTATGAAGCGTGGACTATATCACTCCTCCTCTAATGGAATACATTTGCAATTGTGTAATTTGCATAAGTTAATTTTCGTCTTACACCATCCACAATCTCACAAAAAACAACTTCGTTAAAGACCATCTGATCCCGACAACCGGTCGTTTCGTCTTGTCAGTGCTACATTACAGCAGCAAGATAGTGTACTCTTATTTGGTGCTAATAATGTGTCACGAGTAGCCTTCCACTTCTTCACGCTTCCGTAAGAGGGAACGAATATACGAGTATGAAGTGACCGCAGCACTATAGTTCTCAGCCTCGGCATACTCGCGGAATTACACCAGGAAAAAATCCTGTTAGCTCCAACAGTGGCGCCTTGGTTTGAGAGATATGCAACCTGTAACATTTGATTCGTATTGGCTCCGTATCTGATCTCTGTTAGGCAGATGCTAAGATTAAATAAACGTTTACGTTTCTACCATGTGAGCCAAAATTTTGTTCATGGTAGGTTATTTATATCAGGGACAATAAAGGGCAACTAAGCCCCTCATGTATAGGCTTGCCCTGTACGACAGGTGTGCTGTGGGGGCCTGCCTTATCGACCAGTTTTACAGGGATTACATGTGATGATGCACACAGCTGGAAGAAGGCTGTGATGGATAGAGGGGTGGACAGAGAGAAGGGACAGGAGGGGACAGGAGGGGATAGATGGGGATAGAGGGGCAGGTGCCAAGAACAGAGAGAAGGTAGATGGACAAAAAGAGGGGGAAGAGGAGATGGATAGAGACAGCGTGAGGAGGAGATGGTTCGAAAAATAGGCGAGAAGGGGACAGAGTTAAGATACCTTGTGCGGTTAAGAAGGTATCTGGGGTGCATAGCTTAGTGGAATCACTCAGTGTATATCTATACTAAGCTATCAACTTGTCCATGTCGTCTGCAGCTGTCGCCGTGCAAGAAGATAGTGTGTTTAAGTCCTAGCTCTGCACAGCAGTGGTTGGGCGAGGGAAACCACCACAGGAGAGTAAACGCCTTCGGAGTATATGGTGAACATGGCTTCAATCCGATTTATCTTTCGAGTATGGTAAGGCCAAAATGTGGATAGTTGACACTTTTAAGGTGGCAGATTGAATGAATGCCAATTTCGCACCTTACATGAGAGATTTTATATGTCATAACAAGTACATGAGTATATCACCTGACATACTTTGGCGATAGTGAGCAGATTTGTCTATTAAAATATACGGTATGTAATGCAAGGGCATGAGACTCGTTTCGACAGTATTAACACACCAAACCCAAATTCTGTATGTCAATAAGCAAAAAGTGAAAAAAGCTGCTGGGGGAAACATGAAGTTTGGGGCAAATGCGAGTTGCACCATCGCGGCCTGAGTACAACGGAACGCTTTTAAAAAGGGATTAGTGACCTTTGGCTAATGAAAGAGACGGGCGATATGTCTAGGAGAGCAAGTAGTGAGCCAGCGCTGCTTGCTACGGAGAAAGTCTTTAGAAAACTGCGTTGGGGAACTTCCAGATGGTTACAAACAGATCAGTGACGCAGTTGATCACGTGAATGCCTGTGGTGCGCTGAAGATGAACGCGTGTAACTTTTAAGTGCCAGAAATGAGCACAAAATGTCCGATTGGCTGGAAAAAACTCTGAAGGAGTAGAAAGGGGCGAAATTTCGATGCTGTTTGAAGGTAGGCCCTTTGTGATTGACGAAGATAGTTTCCACAAGATGAAAGGAACCTCCCATTGGTCTGAAAAAGCCGTCACGGAAACACGAAAGGACACAAATGGAGGACAGTTTGCTATGAAAGACACAAGACCGAAAACTTTGTGGACTCTCCTCTGAACCAGTGGCAAGTGTAGAACAGGGCGCATCACACACTGTACGACGCCTAAAGAGGAATTTCTTGTGAACATTGCGTTCATTTCAGCTGACATTCAGCCATAAATTAGCTAAAGAGTCATTGAGCTCCAACAGCGGAGAAACGAAACAGCCACGTAGTTTCTTGTTCTTGCAAGAACTGAAAGGGCGTTCTAGTATACACGCTGCTCCATCTATGGACATGTACATCGCCATATTTCCAGACTAGGGAGGAGTGCATGTTTTCTCGCCTAACGAGAAACATAGGACAGTTACTGCTGATGAAATCAGTAAAGATTTTGATTAGTTTTTTATAGGATTTTCAGAGGGCGAGAGCAGTCCTGCAGCCGACAGCTCATCGCAGCTAAGGTAAATGCCGCAAGCAGAGGCATAAACTTGTTGGTTCACCAGATTGTGTGCACTGTGAACTCGAGCAACTTTGAATAATCTTTTACTCATCTTGTCACAAAAACTAACCATCCTCGGTAGACTCGATTGTCATCCTAAATAGCACTGAACTTAGAACCGGAATAGGATGATTTGTCGTAATATTGGCCAACTTCAACTTGAAGAAAACCTATTTAAAAAAAAATGGCTCTGAGCACTGTGGGACTCAACAACTTAGGTCATAAGTCCCCTAGAACTTAGAACTACTTTAACCTAACTAACCTAAGGACATCACACACACCCATGCCCGAGGCAGGATTCGAACCTGCGACCGTAGCAGCCCCGCGGTTCCGGACTGCAGCGCCAGAACCGCACGGCCACCGCGGCCGGCAAAACCTATTTAAATTTGATATTGTTGTGTTCAGTGTAATTTCGGCTAAACACGACGTAATGCGTTATCTTGGCAATTGTCGTAACATTGTTATGTCACAACCTATGTAAATTCGTTTACTTCTTTGACAATAATTTAAATGAAACAAATTGTGTACAGCTAAACACCAATGTGGTCTGTCCTAGAATAAGGATTCACTCCTGACCCCAGTCACTGGTTCTAGAGACGGGAATGCACTCACAGAGTGTTTTTGCCGATGTCTGACAAACGCGAAAAGGAGTGGCTTGTCAGACACTGATGACTGACTGTAAAACTAGGTTTATTTTCAGCACATATATTCTTCTTCATTTTCTTGTGCCTTTGTCCTGCGTTGGCGCAGGGTCAGCGTGGTTACTGACGGTTTTCGCATGGTTAGTTTAAGAGGTCGCTGCATACCTTTCCTGTCACCACGTCATTACCTCCCCTCTCCCCCATCTCCAGCCCCGAACGGAATATGCGTACCCCCAACTGTCTGCATTTAGTGTTGTTCATGTGGAAGAGAACGACATTTTTCTAAATGTTTGCGAATAGTGTAACTGCGGTGGGACTTGAGTACAAGCCCGGTATTCGCTAGTATGATGTAGGAAATCGCCTAAAAACCACGTCCAGGATGGCCGGCAGATCGACGCTTGGTCTGAATCCTCTGGGCGATTTCTATCTGGGCCCGACGCATCTCCCCATCTCAGTCGCGCTGCTTTAACACGCACGGCTATCTGGGTGGGTTACCTTCAGAAGACATAAATGGTTTCCTATTTTATTCACTTCAGAACGCAATTTTGTTGAAGTAAACTCAGAACTAACACGCCAACGATTCATGGACAAGACTGAAGAAGGAATTTTGTGAACCCAAGGGTGAAATCCTCAATGCCAGTGGCTGGATGGAGACTACACAACGTTATGGTACATAACGTTCCCTTTGAAGTGCTAGACGAACACATACGATTGGTATTGTCGGCTTATGCGACATTTACTCAGATAAATTAAGGCAATTTGACAACGAATACCCACTTACATGCTTCTGGCGATGTTAGAGTTGTTCGCTTTAAATTAGAAAAATACATACCGTCTTACATTAATGCGAAATGTTTTCGAACCCTCGTCGTTTATGGAGGTCTACTCAAAACTTGTACGGAATATGGACGAGTTGGTCACACGCGGGCACAATGTACTCGCATTAGTAGCTACCAACAGACAGAAGACACCCATAAGATAACAGAAAAAACGTGTGCTATCATGACTACCAATTCAGTACAACTAGTAAAATCATCTATCAGCTCGTAAGTACAACAGTACACAGATTAAAATGAAAGCCACTCCAGCGAAGAAACATCAGGAAAATGCACGATGCCCACAATCGAACCACTTCTTGCACCGCGAGCGAGTCACTGGCACAACCTCATGCCGACTGCAACCGTAATCACATGTTGCCAAGGTTGTTTCGACAACGCTTCAGAAGTTTCGCTGGGAAGCCCTTACACATCGTCCATTAAGTCCCGATCTCTCCCCATGCGATACACATATTTCTGGAGCCCTGAAGAAAGACATTCGTGGTCGTCTATTTGCTTCGGACGAAGAGGTGCACGCCTGAATACATCAATGGTTTTGTAGGCAACCGCAAACATTTTACAGTGAAGGTATTGAATGTCCTGGTAACTTTTGAAAAAATAAAGTTTACTAACTTTTTTATTATCTGCCTAGTTTTCATTGGACCGCCCCTGATACACAATTGGTAATTAATGATTACATAACCCGGAATTATTAAGAACTCTACACTAGCGCAGCTGCCCCTATTATACGAATTGCAACATGGCTTGTTCGAAACCCTGACCAGCTGCAGATAATGGAGGGCACAAACACTAGTTTTTCTCAACCCTTCGACGTAGACGAACTCAGTCTCCAGCTACTAAGTAGACGGTACGCCCATGAGCGGGTTTGGCACTAACTAGGACCACAACTCTTTCAGATCTTTAATGAAATTTTCAGTGCTACACCATTAGCGGAGACTTTCATTGATGAAATCACCGACCATACAGTCAAGATATTCAAACCAAGAATTTTACAGCATTATCGACAACTTCGAGCTGTACCCTTGGTATGTCGGAAAAATATGTTTAAAGCAGGCGGTGGGCATAAAAAGTCGTCCGAAATTATACGAATGCTTACTCAGAAAATTGTTTTGAACAATTATTTCAGGAGCACACTCGAAGTGTAAATGATTGTGGAAACATACTTGAGCTCTTAGCAACAAATAATTCTGAGCAAATAAGGAGCATCATAACTGATACAAGCATTGGTGGTCACAACGTGGTTGTAGCGAGACTGACTACCAACAAAGGTAATTTATATCTATTTTTAAGAAAAAGCAGATAAAAATTCGCTTGATGCTTTTCTAAGAGACAGTCTTCATTCCTTCCGATCTGGCCAATAAGCGTACACCAGATGTGTACTGAATTCAAAGAAATACTATCGACGACAGTTGAGAGATGTACACCAAATAAATTAATAAGCGACGGTACTAATCCCCCAGTGGTACACTAAACGGGTCAGAACACTGTTGCAGAAGAAACGAAAAAAGAATGCCAAATTAAAAAACGCAAAATACCAAGATTTGTGAAGCTTCGGGAGCTCGAAATTTAGCGCGAACGTCAATGCGACATACTTTTAATGGTTTACATGACGAAACTAACTCGAAATCTGGCAGAAAACCCAAAGAGAATCTGGTCATATGTAAAGTACACCAGCGGAAAGACGCACTCAATACCTTCACTGCTTGATAATGATGGTGTCACTAATGATAATGCCGGTAAAGCAGAGTTACTAAACAGAGTTTTCGAAACTCCTGAACCAGAAACGACGAATTAAATACTGCAGAACTCCATTCTAGAACAAATGACAGCATGAATAACTTAGTCGTATATGTCCTCTGTGCAGCGAAGCATTTTACATCACTGAATAAAATAAATAAAAGATGAATACAGTAAGCAAATTCAGAAAGACGTAGGTTGCAGTAGTTACTCGGGGGTGAGACTTGCACGGGATACAGTGGCATCGAGAGCTGCATCAAACCTGGTCTTTTGACTAAAGACGACTACAACAGAAAGGCAGAGTCTCCCGGTCCAGACGATATGCCAGTCAGCTTCCTTTCAGAGTACGCTGATACAATAGCTTCATATTTAGCAATTATATAAAACCGCATCGCTCTTACAAAGATCCGCACCTAAAGACTGGAAAGTTGGACAAATTACAACAAGAAAGGAAATAGGAGTAATCCGCTGAATTAGAGACCCATATCACTAACGTAGATTTGCAGCAGTATTTTGGAACTTGTACTGAGTTCAAGCACTATGAATTACCTCGAAGGAAACGGTTTATTGTCAAATAGTCAGCAATGATTCAGAAAATATCGTTCTTGTGAAAGACAACTAGATCTTTATGCACACGAAGTAATGAGTGCTATCGACAGGGAATGTCAAATTGATTCTGTATTTTTAGGTTTCCAAAAGGCTTTAGACACCGTTCCTCACAAGCGACTTCTAATGAAATTGTGCACCTATGAAATGTTGCCTCAATGTGCGAGTGGATTCGTGAGTTCCTGTCAGAAAATTCAAAATTCGTAGTAATTAACGAAAAGTCACGGAGTAAGAAGTAATGTGTAACTTTCCCCGAGGAATTTTTATCGGCCCCCTGCTTCACTTGCTCTACTTAAGCCATTTATGTGACAATCTGAGCAGCCCTCTTAGATTGTTTGCAGATGATGCTGTCATTTAACAACTTGTAAAGTCCTCAGATGATCAAAACCAATTGCAAAATTATTTAGATAAAATATCTGTATGGTGCGAAAGGTGGCAACTAACTCTAAGTAATGAAAGTGTGAAGTCATCCACATGGTACTAAAATAAATCTTCTGAATTTAGGTTACACGGTAGAATAACACAAATGCAGAGGCTATCAGTTCAACTAAATACTTAGGGATTGCAATTACGAATAACTTAAACTGCAACAATCACAAAGGTAATGTTGTGTGAAAAACAAACCAAAGCCTGTGATTTATTGGCAGAAAACGTAGAAAGTTCAAGAAATCTACTAAAGAGACTGCTTACACCATGCTTGTCCGCCCTCGTCTGGGGTATCGCTGTGCGGTGTTGGATCGGCATCAGATTGGACTGATGGAGGACATAAAAAATAGTTCAAAGGAGGACATCTCGTTTTGTATAATCGCGAAATAAGGAAGAGAGTGCCACGGACATAAGTGAATTCTTCTACGACTGTGAAAATACTCGGTTGGCGCTCACCTACAAAGGGAGAAATGATCATTGTGATAAAATAAGAGAAATCAGACCTTGCAGATGGGAGATTTAAGGGCTCGCTTTTCGCACACGCCATTCGAGAGGGGAGAGGTAGAGAAATGGCTTGAAGGTGGCAGAGCAATCACATAGATGTACCCGGGCACTTTATGCACGAATGCAGGTAGCGAATTACCTAATACTGGGTGAGTATCAACCTAGTGCGGTAGCGAGTCAATCCATGAGAGAAGTACGTGGCGTAATGTGAGAGCAGTCCCTTGCTCTTCTCATTTTTCGACTTCAGAAATACCTACGATCACATCGAGTATTTTTGGCACTTTATGGACGACGTGATATGAATCATCCAATGACTACTGCCGCGAGGCCGCCGTTCTAAACCAGAGCGATTCACCACATTACTCGGCCATAAATACTGAGTGTAGGCATATGCGGACGACGTGAGCGTCACCCTTACTGACGAAGCAGATCTTCGTCTTCCGACAACTCATTCAAGAATATAAGCTTTACCAACGACAGAAGCGGCAAGATCCTGGAATAGGTAACTAGTTTGTTTTGTCATACATTAACAATTATCGAAGTACGATATTGCAGTACCTGTATTGTAAAAGAGGGAAATCCGGGTTTGAGTTCCGAACGGTACAAATTTGCATTGTCGCCATTCCCTTATACAACTGATGGTATTTCGTATTCGCAACTCCAAAGATTTCATGAATTATCGGACAAAGAAAGAGGTTGCTGATTCTACTTATAAACGCTGCAATAAATACTTACCCAGCGTATCGCTAGAGTCACGGTATGAGGTGACAGAAATAAGGAATATCAATTCTAAATTACTTTGTGTATGTACTTTAACGCCCCTACAACTGCATTATTAACACCGTTAAAGATATTATCTGCAATCCTTCTTAAAAGAATCGACAGCATAAATTTCTGTTGGCTAGCACACTGAATATGTGATATCAGCAGGTTGTTATCGAACCTACAATACACTTGCGTGAAATTTATTTCAGAGCTTTTTACATCACTGAAATGCCGCCCCCCCCCCCCCCCCCCCCACTCATCCCAGAAGCTTTGAGCGAGGTGAAGTAGTGCTGACGCACTTGAGTCAATAGGGAGAATGGCGGTTCAGATCTCCATCCGGCCATGCAAATTTAGGATTTCCGTAGTTTTTCTAAATCGCACAAGGCAAAAGTGGCGAAAGCTCCTTTGAAAAAGACATGACTGGGCCGATATCCTTCGCCTTCATTTCTCAGTCCGTCCCTAATGATATCGCCGTCGCCGAGACGTGTAACACAGGTTTTACTTCCTTTTCTATCCCTGAGGCTCTTCAGACAGCCACCGAAAGCTACACACTTCTTTCACGGGCGCTGTCAACAACACAGTTTAGCGTCACAACGTTTGACGGAAACCTGAATAGTAATCTAACACTCACCGTTTGCTAGTACTTCTACTAGGCAACTATTTGTTGCTTTAGATATAAAGTAATTAGTTCTTCTTAAATACGATTCTACGATATTTGCGTTACGGTTAACAGCATATTTTGGAGATGAATATGTCAAAGCTGACTTTCCTTTCCTAGTTGCATTCACTTATATTATGTTGTCATATTCTGGGGCAATTCTTTATTGAGGAATGAACTGTTCGTTGGGCGGAAGGACAGCATGTTTCCACTCTAGAACGTATGAATGCAGTTCTTTAAACTTGTAGGCGATGAGAAAGTGAGTAAAAATTGTAAACTAGCTGACTAATTCCACTCATAGCAAGCGATCTCAATTATGATAAAGGGATCGAGCATATAAGAACTAGGAAATGTACTTAGTTCCGAGATATAATACAATTCTCGACGAGCTCACTCTTGTATAGTAGTAGTTTTTACTTTTTAAGGGTCGTACTCAATAATATTTGCCTTTGGTTGCCGTTGTTAGTTTTTCATTCTTCGTGTTTTCTCCTCAGTTACCCGAGATTGGTTTCATTCCTTCACCCATCAATCCCTTCTACTCAGAGTTCCGTTTTTCCATTTTATTTATTTATTTAATGCTTATTTGTGTATTGCTCATCTAAATAAATTTGAATAATAGTCGCGGTAACAAGCCGACATTAGAGAGCAATGAATAAATTCACGATAAACTCTGAAAATCATCTTAAGTACTTCTAATGATGGGGAAATGGAAACTATGCTACTAAGATTACTGGTGAAAATAAATTTTAAAGTGTCTTTTTCATTTTATTGTGAAATATTTACGTCGCCTGTTTTAAAAGCCCGCGAAAACGAAAATTCATATAATATTCCAGAACACCCATTAAGGATGCCTAGTTGATAGGCGAAACGCGTTTATGTGGTGTATAAAATAAAAATCCATGAGCAGCATCCAAGATGGAGTTTCCTTGCTAGCTACTATAGTTTATTCACAGCTTCTCCGAAAAAACATGGCCACCACAAGAAACTTGTTACGTATAATTTATTTCCAACTTGTAAACAACGTCCATAATATTTACGTATCATACGCTTTATAACTCTCACAATAAAATGCAAGCCAGCGAAACGTACCTTTTCAATATGTACATAATGTTTTAGAAGTTCACTGTTCTCACTAATGGGAGACTGACGTTTTATTTACTTTTAGTACCTAACTGGTTATTAGCATTTACGCTGCATTAACACTAATTCACATGTACTGTTTAAAGTAATAACGTTGTTCATGTACCTACGCAACTTTACCTGTCAGATCTAGTCAAGATGTTTGCGTAATCCAGGAGCTTCAGTTATGTTATGTCAACTGCCAGTTTGCGTGTAACTTCCGTTCAATATTACTGACAGTTACCTACAAGAGTGAGCTCCCTATTCCTAGAGAATATCTCTGAAAGACACGCTTTCAACTTCTAAGAATAGAAAACAATACTGAATGTTCTGTTCTTATCTTATAACTGGCTTTTGCACTAGAATGCTACCGAGCGAGCACTGGCTACCGTCAAAGCTAGAAGCCATACCATTGCGTAAATAAACAGCAGCAGAAGATTCACACTCTCCTATCTGTCAAATATAAAATCAAGGGGTAACGGAAAAATCACTGACGTAACTTCTATTTTGGAAAACTCATCTCACTTGAGTTGAGCAACTTTCGTCCTTCTCATTGTTTCTGGTTTGGGCAACAAGAAAATCAACATACACTTATTTATTACATGTTGACACTAATATCTAACACCACAATTTTCTGAGACCACTCATCACCTAGGAAGAAATTATTGGTTGCACAGAAGCGAGCAATTACTTGGCGTGTTCAGACAGTCATGTCGTTGGCGCCACTTCTAACTGTACCTTCACAAAATAAATATTTGCGTTAGTAATATTCCTCAAATTCTAGAAGAATAGTACTGTTCACAGGAACAAGATAAGAAAAAAACTACTTTAATTTCAGATTACTAAAGCTGTCAATTGCTTGGACTGGAGTTTAACATGAAGCATAAAAATTATTTAATCTTTTACCTATCTACATCTACATTCCTCACGCGACCTGACGATGTGGGGTGCCGATTACTGCTGGTATTTGCCACTGTGTGATAATTATCGGCACGCAGAAATAACTGTTGCAGATGCTGACTTGTACAGACAATCGAAACAGATTTTAAATTATTACGCTTCACCTTAAAAAGTAAAATGTGTCATACAAATTTATAAAGTCTAGATCTGTAGACAGAACAATATTATTCAACACACAACACGGCGTTCCGCAGTACCAAACCACTCAGTAAGAAACTGCTACACACCGATTGGGTAAGTTTGCTCTACTTTTGCTCAGTGACTGAAGCTGGAAACCTAACACTACGACTTTCGGTGAGAGAGAACGATCACTCGGGCTTATATGAGTGGGTTGAACATTAAAGTATGGATAAAAAAACTTACAAAAAAAGACGTTGAAACATTGCAGATAAACATATTCTAAAGGCACACGAAGACTCAAGTAATCAGTGAAAGGAAAACATGATCACAAAAAGCATTAAGTGATTCATTATTTTATGTTTTAGATTATTACTAATCTTAATTCAAACGAATTCTGGTTGTCCTATTTCGCTTAGTGTGTACGTCGTTTAGTACGAGAGTATAACAACAAATGATTTGTTAAACATTCAAATGATACAGTGTCTAAATAATTTTGTGACCCAAGTTCATGCTATCTGAATAAAACTATTGGACCAATTTATAACACGTAAAGTATAGTTTACTGAAGTAGAATTACGACGAATGTATACCTCAAACTTTCGAAAATTTTACAGTTTTATGTCATTGACATACTTCCAGCGTTGCACAGATTTCACTACCATTAAAAATATTTTCAATTCAAAATTAGTAACGTTTAATTTTCCCCCTATAAACCAGCCATACAACTGCGGGCCCGTTACATGTGCTGTATGGGCTAACAGCCACAGGGCTACGGTGAGCAGACACACACTCCCGTATCACGTAATGAGAAAATGGTTGTGTCAATAACAAAATGTCATAAGTAGCAAATCAAACTTTTAATCTGATTTGAAGAAGTTTGCTCTGAAAACTCTTTCTAGTCAACGGACAAATATTTAATTAAACACTAGTGACATGTCCAGTCCTATAGCAAAATGTCTTTAATCCGTTGTTATATTTGGGCTTCAGTGGTAACATTCGAAAATGGCTCTGAGCACTGTGGGACTTAACTTCTGAGGTTATCAGTCCCATAGACTTAGAACTACTTAAACCTAACTAACCTAAGGACATCACACACATCCATGACCGAGACAGGATTCGAACCTGCGACCGTAGCGGTCGTGCGGTTCCAGACTGAAGCGCCTAGAACCGCTCTGCCACCCCGGCCGGCCCCTGTGTTTTTCATAATTGAGGAGCACCGGAACAAAAACCAATATATCCCCATTTTCTGTTAATCCGGAAGGAACAAATAGTGATCTCTAAATGGCTCCACAAGCTATAAAAAGAAGAAACAACATGTCGCGTTGTGCTGAAAATTATTTTGTGACAGTATGTATTATTACTCCCGTATCTCCCCCCTACAGCTCAAACACGCGAATACGCCAAAAGTGGATATATCGTTTTTTTTTCCGGCGCTCCTTAATTTATATACCACATTTGTACATAATGTGCACAAAATACTCGTCTGACATTTACCTATTGTGTAGTACAGCTTTTCTGAATTTTCGTCGTAGTTTTAGTCATTTAAAACGAAGAAACTTAAATATGGGGGCGGACGTTGACCTCAGAATACGCTTCAGATCATTCGATTGCCACAGAATATTTCGTATTCACATTTGTTAGCAACACCAACACCTGCACTTCTGGCTACGCCACTGATCAGAATGTCACTTCAACAATGATTTCATAAGGATACTATCATGCTACAAACAACTTCTGTAGTGTTGTGTCTTGTACGTACGTAAAAATGATCAAAACGAACCAAAATATAAACACGGAATCTTTGTTTTGCTGCATGTACGACAATGGAGGCAAGTCCATGTGTCTGTAATCTCCGAAGGAACTAATTCAGTTTCTTAGTTTTCTTCGAGTCTAGCAGGAATCGGAAAATGAATAAGACTTACCACGCAGTTAGAGGGAGGACATCTCTTTCGTGGCTGAGCCACACACCGACTGTTCGAACGGCACGTTCCAGCGCGCTAATCTCTGGCGAACTCACCTTGCTGTACGTGGCGGGTCAGCGACGTCACATTGTGTGTGTTTGCAAGTCATAACACCACATATCACGCCAAGGAAGCGGAACTATGCGGTTGTAAGCCGCATCAGCGTCGTTGTGAGAAGATACGGTATATAGGCGGACTCTGAGGCTTGCGAATGGCTCATTCTCTCTCTGCCTAGACGCAGTTGGAACAGCATCTGATCGTTTGGATCGTTGTACCAAACGCTTTCGCACCTCAAAATCTTGCGATGTAGGGTTTTACAGGAAGATGGCCGGTACTGGAGAAAGATTTTGTTACTTCCATCGGATCGAGTGAGGGGTCGCCGTGATTTAAGCACTGCACTATCGTGAGGAACATGGTCGGATTCCCGTTTGGATTTATCGATTAGGATTTTCCGTGATTTCCCTAAATCACTTAAGGAAAATTGGCGATGATTCCATTCAAAGAGAACGGCCGACCTCGTTCCCATCCATAGAAAAATGCGAACTTGTGTTGAGTCTGTAACAGCCTCATTGTGGATATGATGTCAAACCCTTATCTTTCTTCCCTCCTCTGCTCAGTATTAAGATGGTCACAAAACTTGTGTCTTAAACTAAACTCTAAGAAGTCCCGGTTGATCATCATATCGCACCGAAAGTTGATCACCTAACATGTACGCAAGACATGGTCTCCCACACTTCTTGATGGCATTCATTTACCCTACCAAAACAAAGTTAAAGATCTCGCCATAATCTTGCACGATCATCTAAATACAAGGGTGAAATAAACGAAAAAAAAAGTTCTCAGTGCTTGATGGCATCAGCATCTGGAGCTATTACCAAGCAGTTTACGTAAGATGCTTCATGCTGCATTTAAGAATTAAAAAAAAATGGTTCAAATGGCTCTGTGCACTATTGGGACTTAACTTCTGAGGTCATCAGTCCCCTAGAACTTAGAACTAGTTAAACCTAACAAACCTAAGGACATCACACACATCCATGCCCGAGGCAAGATTCGAACCTGCGACCGTACGGTCGCACGATTCCGGACTGTAGTGCCTACAACCGCTCGGCCACTCCGGCCGGCCATTTAAGAATAAACTGAATGATTTTATAGTACCGCCAGAATAAATTTAACATGATAAGGGCAATAAAGAATATTCTCTCCTTTTAAATGCGAAGTAATCATCATTTCGTTCTATTCTTCTTCTTCTTCTTCTTCTTCTTTCCTTTCCCTTATCTCCTTACGCTTGCCCACCTTGTCGATATTCTTCCTTTGCCTCCGACTGTGTTAGGCCTGTATCCTATTGTCTCTTCTAAATCCATCGTGTCCATTGCTGCTACAGCCCACAGCCTACAATCTAAATATGCGATTATTTGCCATTTACTGTTATTATTATTATCGTCCATCCTCGGCGTAAATCCAATGAATCCCTAAATAACCCTAACGATTGATGCTGTCATCGCTTTTATATGTCCTTCATAATTTTTATCATAATGTTTTTGGTCTTTCATTTGCATAAAGCCAGAGTGTAATTTTTGTCTGTTATGTCAACCAAAACGTTACTGCAACATTTCGTCTTCAGCAGAACTGTGGAGGACGTTTATCTGCACACAAGAGAGAGCCTCATCACTTGTCTCCTGCCAAGGAAAGTGCTGTGTGTTGTAAATAAAGATTTATGTTTGTTGTTTGTATTATAGCGTCACGTGTGTGCAGCAGCTGCTGATGGAAAGCAACTACAGAAAAGCTCCATCGTAAAGTGTGTTTCGAATTTACTTTCCATCATTTCCCCATATCGTTCAGGAACTTGATAGGAACAATGTATAATGAGGGGCCTAGCCGATGCCCTTTTGAGATGATGTCAGGGGTGAGTAAATGTTCTGCATTAATGACCTTGCTATCGGTCTGGCATTTTTTAAAAAGAAATCACTTATCACTTGCGTAGTCAAACTCGACTTTGACTCCCAGCGTAGTAGCACTGTGGTAAGGCAGTCAACTCGCCTTAGGCAGGATGGACGTTCAAATCCCAGCCCGGTCAACCGTGGTTCCCAGCAAATGCCGGGATGGTTCCTTTGAAAAGAATGTAACCGATCCTACCCCTGGTCTTCCCTGTTCCGTGCTTGTGGTCCTTTCTAATGTCCTCGTCGTCGACAGGACATTAAACTTCAACCTTCCTTCTTTCGACTTTGAAAGGTGTTACAGAAGTATGCACAGTGCTCCCATGATGATACAAACAGTAAGGGATGACTTTTTCTTTGTTGTTCTCTTTTTAACTCACCCCTCATGGACGATGGTGGATTGGCAGCGGTACAGCGTGCTGCTCTTCAACCACAAGATTTTCAACACATACAAGTAGTTTTAAGATATTAAGAAAAGATAAAATATTCGCATAATTTTTAAAATTAATAAAATTATTTCACATTCATAGTCTTTTAAAATAATTGCCGATAAGACTGATGAAGAACTTCTCAATATTAAATCGTGAAGGGCCTGCGTGGTGAGGAATAATTTGAGAGAGGGGAGTTGGAGTGGTTCTGGCGATTACCGTGCGGAGTAGGGGGCTGGTATTTAAGAATGGTTGTAACGTGGGAGAGTGGATGGTAGGGGAACATGGTATTTGGAATATGTGTAACTTGCGTGGAGGCAGGAGATGGGTACGTGGAGGAAAGAGTAGGATAATCTGGGAACGGAAGAGGGAACCCTGACTTGGAGAGGGCTAGAGTGTGGATTAGGTGTGGTAGAAAGGATAAACATCAGGATGGATTTCATTGTCTAAGAGAGGGAGGTTGTTAAAATTGTGTAGGAAGAGGATATGGACAGTGCGTAAATGTTGGGTTGATGGGATGTGTTGGTGAAAACACTGCAGTATACCAGGATTAAAGAGAAAGAGTGGGATTTTTGGAGTTGAGTATGTGTAACGTACAGAATGTACGGAGGTGTCAGTTGTGTGTGGGGAGAGAGGGGAAAGTGATTAGCTTCTAAGTGATTCTTATAAGGGAGGATAAACGGATGTGGAGACGAAGCTGAGGCACGTGATGTTCGATTTGGAGAGAATGATTGAACTTCGGTGGAGCAGATTTCCGGGCATCAGTATAATAGCAGAGGATGAGACGGATCAAAGCTATGTACGTCCGATGGATGGGGGAAGGACGTAATCCCCATGTTCGCTTAGTATTCAGTTTCAATGTATTGTGAGCGTTCTGTCGGATGGTTGGTAGTGGGGTTTGGCTCAAATGCTTCAAATGGCTCTGAGCACTATGGGACTTAACATCTGAGGTCATCAGTCTCTTAGGACTTAGAACTACTTAAACCTAACTAACCTAAGGACGTCACACACATCCATGCCCGAGGCAGGATTCGAACCTGCGACGGTAGTGGTCGCGCGGTTCCAGTCTAACCGCTCGGCCACACCGGCTGGCTAGTGGGGTTTCCATGTATGTTTAAGGTCAGGGGTTAGTGTGAGGTATGTTGATGTATTAGTAAATAGAATAGAATTGTCATAAATGGTTAGGAAAAAGTCATGGACACGGAAGGTGTGCGACATTCGTTCTATAATTGCAGCCTGGTTTTGTATGGATTTATCTTAAGAAGCCTCTCGTTACACCAGGAGTTGTACTGTTTGAGATCGAGTTAAAGGGGCATCTGAAATTTATAGGGTTGAGGGCCAGGCATACTGTTGGTTATCACTCAGGATGTAATGGCTTGGGCATGTCGGCAGTGTAAAGAATGTATAGGAGTAGAGAGAGGAATGAGCGATGTGGTACGCCTGCAACAGGATGGAGGACACAGGAATTTGTGTTGTGTATTTGTATAGTGACAATGGATGGTCGACTGGGTAGAAAGAATGCAATAAGGCAGTCGTAATTAACTGGAAGTGCATATGTTTTTAGTCTCAAGAGGAGACCAGAGTGTCGTACACAATCATTGTCCTTTTAAGATCATGGTTGTCGGTTGTTATGCTAATGGATAAAGAGATGGGTGATATAGAGGTGTTGGTCGTCAGAGGAGAAGTTGGGACAGAAGCCACACTGCTTAATAGGAAATGGTATGTGCTGATTTACACGTATTTTTGTTCGAAACCTTCCTAAACGCTAAGGTTGAACTGATGGTTCGGTTTTTAGGATTTAGAAGATTTCCCAAAACTTAAGATAGTAACCTGTGTGGAGGATAGCGTTATAAGGATAGCAAGATGTACTAGAAAGGAATGAACACTTCTCTCTGGTGATATAGACGATACTGACGAAACACGGAGTATTTTCACGTTTTTGTGAAGGATCTGCTTCTTGTCTTGTGCTGTATTTGGTGTGATAAGCTATGTTTGTGGTACATTGTCTAAACACTGGAAACTAGGAGCATGTGGTGAGACTAAAGTATAGCCTCGTCCGTAGACTTTTGGGAATCAGTGGAAATTAAAGTGAAAGTTATCAGGGATTGAAAAGGTATCAGAGAAATGCCACTCGTTGCACCAGGAGCTGTACTTTTTGAGATCGAGTTAAAGGGGCCTTTGGAATTTATAGGGTTGAGGGCCAGGAATACTGTAAGTTGTCTCGGGGACGCTGGAGAAGAGCACGTGAAACAGTTTGAGTTAAGAAACCCTGGACCAGAAACGCTAGCCGAAAGTTATGCAGCCAAAAGTGTTGTGGGATGACTTAGTAGATAGAATACTACAACGTATGGATCGTTGTTTGTACGCTGTAAGAAATTGATCCAATATGTTTTAATATGTGCATAGTTGCCAGCATTGTAGGGTAGGTAAAACTGATCAACATGTAGACTTCCATCTTGAGGGTGGAGATAGGAAACTCGAAAAATGAACTGCAAACTGCGGTTAGTCCTGACATAAATGTTTGTGTTTACAAGTTGAAATGTACAGTCAAATAATCTTAGTGAATAAGTGCTCTATCTGGTCACGGGACTAGCAAACATCACTTTCGTGTGTGTACAGTCAAATGGAAACTTTAGCAAAGCTGGGAAGTGATATTGGGCCAAGTGACCACATGGAACACTACATTTTCCCAGTACTGTTCCAAAGATCAAGGGAAATAGAGCAAATGATACCCCGATGTTATAATCGGGTAGGCAACGAACTGTATGGACATCCGACTCAGAAGATAAAATGCTTACTCACATAGATGAGGTGCCATCAATTAGACTCGATTAGTTGCACGTGAAATGGGCATTGTGCACAGCGCTGTGTGGGAAGCAATACGGGAACAGTAACTAGACCCCTTACGCTGACTTCTGACCTCGATCAACTGGTTTCCCGAATCAACTATGTGCTTCAGGACGTGAAAAAAAATCCTATCATGCTCGACAGAGTTGGCGGTTATTGTTGCAAATGTACTACGCAAGTAATGAGTCTCAGGGCAGACTGTTTGAACACCATTACTAAATTCATTCGAACACGCCGTTAAGCTGTAAACGATCATTGTTATACATCCTCAGTTCCTTACGGACATCGACCATGCATAAATCGTAGTCGATGGGTTCAAAATAAAATATTAATTAATAACAATATGGCCATCTACGAGTGACTTATTATTCTATGAAATCCGTCGCTGAGATGATGCAGTACTCTGTATTTCAAACAATATTGACTGTTTGGGAAATCTAATATAATTTCAAATTATTTGTGTAAAGAGCTGTCCTCCACAGGGCGGGAAACTTGAAGAACTCATCGAAATAATTCAGTATTTGTTTGAAGTGTTGTTAATATCAATTTCAGATCAACAGGGCTCAGGTCAACAGGGACCGATATGCCACAAATCAACATTTTGATGTGCTGTGCGAATTGCAACCCACCACGACACCGAAGAAGTTTTATGTTTTCCTACGATATCGTTCTGCACTGTTGGAAGATGTTGTATGCGTCAACTCCCTTTCGTTGGATACTTCGGGCTGCATGGAATATCGTGTAGTGCTGTTCGTTTTTAGCACGCTAGTACTAGAAGTATAGAAAGTGCGATGTCATGGCGATCAACAACACTTTTAATGAAGTGCAAAGGCGTCTCTTCTTATAGAAAAAGACACGCGCGAAGCAGAAGTACCTACCTGCCCTTAGTACGCAATAAAAAAAATTGAAAAACTTGTTAATGAAGTGAAAATGTGTCCGTAGTTCGGAAAAATATGGGTGCAATGCAGATGTGACTGCACATTGTATGGTCCAGAAATCTCATATTTTAAACAACTCTGTGACGGGGTTGATGTAGAAAATAAAACAAGTGACTAACTGGAGTTTAACAAAATAGATTTATTTGTAATGTTTTTCTCTTCAAAATAAATTTTGTGATTTACAAAAAACGACATAATATGTTACTCTTAAATTTTTTCGAAACGTATGTCTCACAAGTTGGAACAGTTCACGAAATTTTATTGTTATTCTGGTCTTCAGTCCGAATACTGGTTTGATGCAGCTCTCCACATTGCTCTATCCTGTAGAAGTCTCTTCGTCGCTGAATGAATTTTGCAACTTACATTCTTCTGCATCCTCTTACTGTATTCATTTCTTGGTCTCTCTCTATGATTTTTACCCCTGGGCCTGAAGAGTCAATTCAAGGCACAGCTTATCACTACCCTTAATGGTAGAATACCGCAAATCGTTCAGGATCTTGAAAAGTTCCCTTTCCAAAATTGGTGTGCTCATATTTAGTAAAGGGTAGTCTGAAGTAACCTAGTATCGACGCAGGCAAACGATATCCTATCTCCAAGTGCAGCTGTGGCAAAGCTGTGCGACATGCGTGACTCTGATCCTCAATATGAGAACAGGGAGACAGGCTGCTGGGTATCACCGTCAAAGCTACGATGACCCCATAGAGATCTCGCCGGTCCAGCTGTCAGCGATGCTCACGATGGTCCAGGTGTGGCTAATGTTGATGCAGACGTCAGTGGTGCAGGGGACACTGCATGCAGTCACGATGGCCTAGCACTGGCTCTGGCGATGCCGGTGCTGCCGCTCGCGAGGCTCTGGGTGCAGGTTGTACTGCTGCCGCTGGCGTGAGTGCTGACGGCAAAACCACTGCTGCCGATCTTGAAGTTATGCTACAGGTGCAGGTGATCGTCTGTCGGAACGGCAGGTCCAAATTGTCCATTTCTGGAACAAAGACAGCGCAACAGTCCATAACTGTCGAAAATTTATACATGCACGCATCAAGCAGAAAGAGAGAGAGAGAGAGAGAGAAAGATACGTAAAGACTCAGCCTCAATTGAATCAGTGAAGCATGTGCATCCCCTCTCGAGCTTCTCCTAGAATGTGCAGGCATTCGTCAGCACCAGCAGGTCGCCAGTTGTCATGTAACACAAAGCCATGTGATGATGTGAGCTGGCTCATCTAAACATGGCGTCCCATAACGTATTGCCTGCCTTGTGCTGGGGGTGTTTGGCTTACTAGTAGAAAAGAGCAACAGAACTTGTTAAGTATACATGCACACACACATAGAGAAATATACAGGGTGTCCCATTTATCTTGACCACCCTAAATAACTGTTTGTCCAGATGCAAATTACAGCATGATTGCCTTTGTTGTAGCTTTGTTTTTTACGAAGATATGTACAGCGGTATAATTTTTTTAAATGGCACCCTGTATTTTTATTCGGTAATTCATTTCCTCTTCCAAAGGCCTATTCAAAAATGTATCACAGTTTGCCATTCACTGAAACAGAACGTTATTAATTACATAACACAATATTGACGTTGACGCTCCCAGCGCTTAGTGCAGGTACTCGGTGTAATGGAACACATCCACGTGCTGACGTTGACAGAGGACAAATATAAACATAATTAGACTGCACATCCGTCATTCCGTCAACCATCGTCAGTTGAAGAGTTGTGTAGAATGTACACCAACGAAGAGAAGGTAGAAATCGTACTCATCTACGAGGAATGTAAGTTAGCAGAGCAGTAATTGCCATACTGTTTTCTTATGTAAGGGTACATTTAGTACAGTACTTTAGTCCTTTTAAATACTGTTGTGCAGAGTAGACATATAGTAAAGGCTGTCCTTCCTACAAACTGCATAAACATAACGTTTCTTTTATTGTTGTTGTTGTGACAGGAACCTACCTTCCCGACGGATGTTTTCTCGTCTTGCGACGTTTGAGGAAATGGGAAGTTTCAACCCACGACAACGCATCGTCGTAGCACTCGCACAGACGAAGCTGCCGAAGTTACTGTTTTCGGTACCGTTGCTATGAACCAACATGTGAGCACACGACAGCTTGAACACGAGATTGGCATTCCTATAACCAGTGTACATCGTATCCTTACACGTCACCGGTTCCATCCTTACCATGTACACCTACATAAGAATTGCATGGGAATGATTTCCAGAATCGTGTACAGTTCTGTCCGTGGGTACAGCAGCAAATCCTCACCGACCCGAACTTCTTCTCCAATGTTCTATTTACCGATGAATGTTCCTTCTCAAACAAAGGACAGGTAAATACAAGGAACATGCATTATTGGTCCAGCGACAACCCACGACGGCTTAGACAGGTGGAACATCAGCGTCAATGGAGAGTTTAACGTCTGGTGTGGGATGCTTGGTACTACAATTATTGGCCCTTATTTCACCAATGGTAGTCTAAACGGCACAGCGTGTGCCAACTTCCTCTGACGAATTCTTCCTCCTCTTTTGGATGAAGTGCCGCTAAGAACCAGAATGCTTATGTGGTATCAACACGATGGATGTCCAGGACATAATGCCTTGCGTGCACGTCGTGTTGGACTTTTTCTTCGCGGATGCATTAAAGACATTGTATATCGAGATAATCCAACAACTCCAGAGGACATGCATGAACGTATTGTACTTGCTTGTAATCCTCTTCACCAGGCAACTATGGAAGCAGTAATAATTCTTTCATTCAACGAGTGTGCTAGTGTCTCGCTGTCCAGGGTCACCACTTTGAGCACCTTTGAATGTTCTACTCCTGGGCAATGGTACACGAGAGTCAAAGTCAATTTTGTGTTATGTTTTTACTCGGTTTTCATTTGTTTTCTGACAACTCCAGCAAGTGGACGATTTTGTGACCCGGAGCTCAAAGTCAATGTTGTGTTATGTAATTAATAACGTTGTGTTCCAGTGAGTGGTACACTGTGATACATTTTTTAACTAGGTCTTTAGGAGAGGAAATGAATTGCCGAGTAAAAAATACTGGGTGCCACTAAAAAAAGTTATACTGCTGTTCATATCTTTGCAAAAAAAACAAAAACAAAGCTACAACGAAGGCAGTCATGCTGATTGATGTCCCCCTGACGACTATAGCGCATTTGCTTGAAACATTTTGTAATTTTCATTTGGACAAACAGTTCTTTAGGGTGGTCAAGATAAATGGGGACCCTGTATATTAGTTACCATCATCATCTACATTCGCCTAGGATGGTGTGATAGACATGTCTATGCGATTGTTCACATTGAGTCATCAGCCCTGTGGCAATGTTGATGCAGTGAACTGGATAGGCAAGAAATCATCATTCAACATTTTCAAAATTAATTTTTCTAGAATAATATTATTCTTTTCAGAATTGGCAGCTTCATGGATATATGCATTACCATCCATTCCACTTCATACTGAAATAACTCATCATCATCTTGAGAGGTATGCATGCACTTCATCATTTCTATTCGTCTGCTGATGCCGGTTTCTCCATAAACCATCATACATTTTCTAAACGATTCAAGACCTATTTTAACTCTGAAACAAATGCTTTTAAAGTTGATGTGATTAGTACAGTCTGAGTGCAGTCAGTTTCAACGCCATTCAGCTTATGTTTCGTTTCCTGAAAATGAAATCGAGTGGATAAGATGGGATGTTGCTGTAGATCATGAAGCAGCCCTTTTCGCAAATTTCACCTCCAAGTGTGCTTGGAATATTTAAAGTATCTCGACCACAATGCGGCTCTCGTTATAGTTATCGGCTGTCGCTGAAGCAAAAGTTTCCTGTGAGAAATATTCATGATGAATGATTCGTTCATCATATTCGGCTGGGGTGGTTATGTTGAGTGACGACATTCTTACGTGTGGTTTCAAGCCTAGTGACTTAAGGAAGTTCCTGTTGTAAACTGACATGCTGTTGGCGTGTGCGCTGGTCTTACACTGTGCACCCTTCCTGCTTCGAATGCAGCTGTATTACGATTTCTTCATTGCGGAAGTTGACGAGATATCTGTCTTGCATTTCTTCACTGTGAAAGTTGACGAGATGTCTGTCTTGGTTGGCAATATTCAACTCGAGATGACATAATGTCTGAATAGACACTAGGATGTGAATAGCGTTGCTTGCCATCTATACAAGTTTATATTCTGGGCTGACTGTAGATTGTTTGCATTAATTTATCATTACGATACAAATTCGTTGCAACATTGCACTTGACATAAATAGTGCTAACCGGTAGTATATCTACTGATTGAACTGATCGTAAAATTTATTCTGATCCTTCTGCAAAATTTGATCTTCTGAGAAACCAAGCAGCGATATTATTCAGTTTTCCAGTGTAAACTCTGTTACTTCCTTGGTCATTCTTATTTCCATTTTAACCATAGTGACATTCACACGTAACTCGAAACCTGGTAAAGCCTGTTTTAAATATACATTTAAATAGTCAGTGTAATACGCACCATGGTGTACCTGCACAAATTTACCGCTTCCCAGATGAAGTTTGCAGTTTGATGCTGTGATATGAGGAATACTGCTGTACGTTTCTATTCCTATCAATGCTCCACTCCGTTTTTGTTAATTGGACCGGTGAAAAGTAATTCACACATAGTTCTGATGTCAGTCTTTTGAAGTTAAAGCGTATGACATCAATCCTGAAGTTCAACTGATGGACTGACGTCCTTCATTATTGTTTTTATATCTTCTTCGTAGCTGTCAGGATAAGCATGAGACATCACATGTACTGAACTTCTGGAAGAGTCCAAAACTGTAAAATATGTGGTTCTGGTTGCTGGTAAAGTAGTGGCGTAATCCTTCGGGCGGCTGTAAGTCAACAAATGAATAAAAGTAGTAGACACTATTTTGGTTTCTTTTTTTATATATGCCATGAAATGAGTTCTAGGTCCTTCTCAACGTCTAAATTTCCAATTCCACATTCATTAGATTTCCACATAGCCTTAGATAGTGTATTTCTCATAAAATCTTGGAATGGAAAACTTTTTGACGAATTTAAGGCGAAAGATATTTGTAAGTGGCCTGGGGGGTGGGGGCAGTATAGGCAGCTTTTCTCTTTTTATGAACAGTCCTAGCCCTTTCCAATGCTGTTTTAAATATATTCCTTGCCCTATTATGTCTTTTTACTTTGTAAAGCTCCTGTTGTGTGTAATTCATATTTTTCACTTTTCTGGCGACAACTGGAGTGCTACCTGCTTAACAGTCAGTTGCTGAAAGTCCCGCCAGCGCCAGTAATATGAATAGAGGGAGTCCACCCGATATTCTAGGTAGACATAGACTACTAGGCGTTGTGATCGGTTTTTATTTTGGGCTGGTTTAGCTCGTGCAAGTGATAATTGAATGAATTTTTTAAGCATTCTGGCATGGTCTTCTTCTTCTCCTTCTTCTTCAGTGAATGATGAGCTGAATTCATAAATCAGCTGAAATTTACCCCTACACCAATTTTTTTTTAAGTTTCGCAAACATTACTTTATTAACTACAAGTGCGGCTACATGCTAACCTATGCAAATATCCCTTCTTGCACATATTTCTTTAGATCTGTCACTAAAATTCGATATGCAGCATGACTCCCTGTACGAATTTTATTTCCTGCGAACGCGATATCATACTATCTGCAGGCCTTATCTAATAAATTGATTCCCTTCTCATCTCCGAGAGTGGTTCTTCAAACTTCATTCTTGGTCCGCAATAGTGACGCTTGGGGATGCAAAGTTCAATAGGAACTTCACAAAAATACCAGTGCCTCTGATGACGTGGTTCCTATCATACAAATTATACTACGGCATTGTTTGACGTTTGTACACCTTCTTATACAGCAAATCATTGGCATCCACCCGACTGTTGTGCGATGAAGGGAAGCCCAGCCACCGAACAAGAGCCATATTCCTCCACTGATTTATGACGCATTCTGTAAGAAAGATATTTGGTTCATTGCGTCTTTGTAAGTCTTCTGTGTAAAGCTACAAGCTATTTCACTAAAACTGCTATCGTTTATGGTGTAAGTTCTGGAGTTTTTTCATTGCTCCTTAGAAACTGTAAACAGTTGGACAGTTTGGTAGGTACGATTTCTTAAATGCAGTCTCGTATTTTGAAGTATGTACTAAATCACCTACACTAAATTGCTGCTTGTGTGGAACTGCTATTATAATATAAGTCTGTACAGTATTTAGATGCTCATTATCATGGACATCAACTGGTTTAATTTTAATTGTGCGATGGGCTGTTCAGTTATGCTGATCAATGATTTGTGGGACGATATCAGTCCCTTTATAAGTTTCGCAAAGATTAAAACACATCCACATTCGTGCTTTTATCATCCGGTTCAAACGCTCCACAATTCTTGCCTTCAACTCAGTGAACATTCAGTAGTGGTGTATTCCATACCGCTCCATCATCGTCTTGAAGTGGCTGTTATAAATACCGCTGCCACGATCTGTCTGAAAGTTGTTTGGGATGCCATATATTCCATCTGCAGCAACTGATCAACCATCTTTACAATTGCCTTCCCTGCCCTTGTTTTCAAAGGGTAGGCCCAAGCAAATTTTGAGTATGTATCAATGACCATTAAAATATATTTGAAATCTTTTCTCTCCCATCTCATATTTACAATAACCACTTCCCATATTGTTGTCAGCACGAAGACTGGTTTGACGCACCTCTCCACGCTACTCTATGCGATGAGAGCCTCCTCATCTTCGAATAACTACTGCATCCTACATCCTTTTGAAAGTGCTTATTGTATTCATTTCTTGTCTCCCTCTACCATTTCTACCCCCTACATTTCCCTCCAGTATTAAATTGGTGGCCCCTTGACGTCTCAGAATGTGTCCTGTCAACCGACCACTTCTGTTAGTCAAGTTATGCCACACATTCTCCCAATTCTATTCAGTATCTCCTCGTTGGTTACATGTTCTAACTATCTAATCTTCAGCATTCTTCTGTAGAACCACATTTCAAAAGCTTCTATTCTCTTTTTGTCTGGACCGGTTACCGTCCACGTCTAACTTCCGTACAAGGGTACTCTTTAGACAAATACCTTCAGAAAAGGCTTCCCAATACTTAAATTTGTATTCTTTGTTAACAAATTTCTCTCCTTTGGAAGCACTTTTCTAGCCATTGCCAGTTTACACTTTATATCCTCTCTACTGCGACCATTTTCAGTTATTTTCCTACTCAAATAGCAAAACTCATCTACGACCTTTGGTCTCTCGTTTACTAATGTAATTCCCTCAGCATCACCTGATTTAATTCGTTTTTTTTCCATTACCCTTCTATTGGTTTTGTTAATGTCCTTGTACTGCTTTTGTTAATGTCCATCTTACACCCTCCTTTCAATACACTGACCATTCCGTTCAACTGCTCTTCCAAGTCCTTTGCTTTCTCACATAGAATTACAATGTACAAAGAGTTGATTTCTTCTCCCTGAAATTTAATTTCTTCTCCAGATTTTTCTTTGGTTTCCTTTACCGCCTGCCCTTTGTATGGATTGAAAAACATCGGGGTAGCCTACAAGCCTGTCTCACTCTCTGCTCAACGATTGTTTCCTTTTCATGCTCCTCGACTCTCACAACTGCTGTCCGGATTCTGTACAAGTTATAAATAACCTTTTGCTCTCGGTACTTTACCCCTGCTACGCTGAGAATTTCAAAGAGCTTATTCCAGGTGACATTGTCAGAAGCTCTAACCTGATCTTTAAAATCTGTAAATGTAAGTTTGAATTGCATTAGCCTATCTTCTAAGATACGTCATGAGTCAGTATTTCCTCGTGTGTTCCTGCATTTCTCTGGAACCCAAACTGATCTTCCCCGAAGTCGGTTTCTCTCAGTTTTGCCACTCTTCTGTAAATAATTCGTTTTAGTATTTTACAAGCATAACTTATTAAAGCGATAGTTCGGGAACATTTACGCCTGGCAGAAACTGCTTTCTTTGGAATGGGAGTTATTGCATTCTTCTTGAAGATTGAGGGAATTTCGCCTGTCTCATACATCTTGCACATCAGATGATACAGATTCGTTATGGCTGGCTCTGGCAAGGTTGTTAGTTATTATGAGAGAATGTCGCTACTCCAGGGGCCTTGTTTCAACTTAACGTCTATCAGTACTCTGCAAATCCTGCTCTCAGTATCATATCTCCTATCCCATCTCCACCTACATCCCCTTCCCTTTCTGTAATATTGTCTTAAAGTTCATTTCCCTTGTACAGCCCCACTCCTTCCACCTTCCAACTTTCCCTTCTTTTCTTGGTACTGGGTTCCCGTCTGAGCTCTTGATTTTCACACAGTTGCTTTTCTTTTCTTCAAAAGTCTCTTTAATTTTCCTGCAGGCGGTATTCATCTTTCCCTTAGTTATACATGCTTCTATAGCTTTGTATTTGTTCTCCAGACATTCCTTCTTAGCCATTTCGCACCTTCTGTCAACCACATTTTTAGACGTTTGGATTCTCTTTCAACTCTTTCATTTGCTGCGTTTTTATATTTTCTTCTTTCGTTAGTTAAATTCCATATCTCCTGTGATACCCAAGGATTTCTACTAGGTCTTATCTTTTTACATGTTTGCTCCTCTGCTGCCTTCACTATTTCATCTCTCAAAGTAACCCATCCGTTTTTGACTGTGATCATTTCCCCTGTTTCAGTCAATCGTTGCGTATTGCTCGCTCTGAAACTCTCAACAACCTGTAGTTCTTTCAATACATCTAGCTCCCATCTACTTAATTTCCTGCCTTTTTCAATTTATTCAGTTTTAGTCTACAGTTCATAATCAATCAATTGTGGTCAGAGTCTACATATGCCCCTGGAAATATCTTACATTTTAATATCTGATTCTGAAATCTCTGTCTTACCATTATATAATCAATCTGATACTCGCCAGTCTCTCTAGGTCTCTTCAACGTATACAACCATCTTTCATGATCCTTAAACCAAGTGGTAGCGATGATTAATGGCTTCCTCTTTCGTTCCTTTCCTCCAGTCCATATTCACCTACTATGTTTCCTTCTCTTCCTCTTGCTGTTAGCGAGTTTCAATCTCCCACTACAGTTAAATTTTCGTCTCCCTGAACTATCTGAATAATTTCTTTTATTTCATCATAAATTTCTTCAATCTCTTAATCACCTATGGAGTTAGTTGATGTATAAAGTTGTTCTACTGTGGTGGGTGTTGGCTTCGAGTCTATCCTGGTTATGATAATACGTTCATTATGTTGTTCATTGTAGCTTTCCTGCAGTCCTATTTTCTTATTTATTATTAGAGCTACACCTGCATTACCTCTATTTTATTTTGTGTTTTAACCTTGTACTCACCTGACTAGAATTCTTGTTCATCCTGCCACCAAACTTCACTAATCCCCACTATATCCAACTTCAACCCACCCATTTCCATTTTTAAATTTTCTAACCAACCTGCCTAATTAAGTACTCTAACATTCCACGCTTTCATCCGTAGATTGCCAGTTTTGTTCTTCCTGATGACTAAATCCACCTGAGTAGTTCCCACCCAGAAATATGATTGGGAATCTATTGTACCTCCGCAATATTTTCCCCAAGAGGATGCAGTCAACACTTAACCATACAGTAGAGCTGCAATGCCCTCAGGAGAAATAACGGCTGTAGTTGCTTTCAGACATCCACAGTAGCGAAACAACGAGGCCATTTTGGTCGATGTTACAGACCCATATCAGTCATCATGCAGACTATAGCCCCTGAAACTATAGGAAAGGCTGCTGCTCCTCTTCAGGAACCACATATTAGTCTGGACTCTCAACAGATATCCCTATATAGTGGTTGTGCGTACGGTGCAACTGTTTGTTTCGTTGCGGCAAGTCACCCCGCCATGGCAAGATCCAATAAGTCACTCAGTCATCGAATTATAACACGTCTAGGTAGGACTGTCATGTGTGCTGGTTTATGAAGCCCTTGAACTACTGTCTCCATAATTAATCGATAGTACATGTATCTCGAAGCTCTGAAATTGTTGAAATGATTTCATTCAAACAAAATTTATTCCCGGCGGCAGCTGAGGCTGTGAACAGTCCTAATCGTTCAGATATTTCATCGGGATCGTCGTAGTAGCTGCATTGTGTTTTGTGCATATCGAGTGTTAACTTTCTTAATTTGAATATCGATATTGCCACTGCCAGGCACATCCTTTAAGGATAGCTTAATAATGATATGGGTTTCGAAATTCTGGGGTTTTCTGTTTTTATTCCAGTGGCATTCTTGTATATCACTTTCATACGTAGTACCTGACCAAACATTTCTATTTCTTTTGATGAATATTAGATTCAGTAATGTTGTTGTTTCAAAAGTCTATGACCGATCTGTATTACGTCATTGGTTAAATATATAGGTTGAATACCCAGGATACATGGTTTCTCCCAGCTTACTCCTTAGGTTATATCTATCCGACTACCTCTGTGATGTTGAACGCCGCCTCACACAATTATGTAGATTTGCTTTACCAAGTTTTGTAGAGTACCTTTTTTTTAGTTTGCATTTGCCCATATTTTCAATGTTCATGTTTTCCTTGCCACTGAGGAGGATAACCCTTAGAACCTAAAATGTGTGTGTTTATTCTCATCTTAATTACAACTGATAGTCAGGACAACACATACCACCTGTCACAAACATGGATGATCGCTCATTTTGATTGAATGTGTGTAATTACAAATGTATGCAACTAGGCAGACTGAGGTGGAACTTCTTGGTTTAGCTTTGCAGTAGCACCCTAAGAAGACTGCATGTTATTTTCGAAGCCAGCTCTGGTGGCGACAGTCTGTCACTACACAGTGTTACCACACGCAGCTGCGCATCCCCAAATATGCAGCCACGGAGCAAGCCACTCCGAGTCCAAGCGTTTTGACGGCATCTTCAAAATTTCAGCCGTTTAACGGAGAGGAAAATCTTAGGCCAAAAGGACCAGGCGTTCCTCTCCTGTCTTCTGATTGGGGGAAACGCCTCCTCTTAGTAGCAAAAGCATCTTGGCGATTGTCAGTGAACCCCCGCCAAGTTGGTCGCTCTCTGTACGCAGAGGGGAGGCAGTTTGGATTTTGTACAGAACTTGTTGTTGTTGTTGTTTTGGTCTTCAGTCTTGAGACTGGTTTGATGCAGCTCTCCATGCAACTCTATCCTGTGCAAGCTTCTTCATCTCCCAGTACCTACTGCAACCTACATCCTTCTGAATCTGCTTAGTGTATTCATCTCTTGGCCTCCCTCTACGATTTTTACCCTCCACGCTGCCCTCCAATGCAAAATTGGTGATCCCTTGATGCCTCAGAACATGTCCTACCGACCGACCCCTTCTTCTGGTCAAGTTGTGCCACAAACTTCTTTTCTCCCCAATCCTATTCAATACTTCCTAATTAGTTATGTGATCCACCCACCTAATCTTCAGCATTCTTCTGTAGCACCACATTTCGAAAGCTTCTATTCTCTTCTTGTCCAAACTATTTATCGTCCATGTTTCACTTCCATACATGGCTACACTCCATACAAATACTTTCAGAAACGACTTCCTGACACTTAAATCTATGCTCGATGTTAACAAATTTCTCTTCTTCAGAAACGCTTTCCTTGCCATTGCCAGTCTACATTTATATCCTCTCTACTTCGACCATCATCAGTTATTTTGCTCACCAAATAGCAAAACTCCTTTACAACTTTAAGTGTCTCATTTCCTAATCTAATTCCCTCAGCAACACTCGACTTAATTCGAGTACATTCCATTATCCTCGTTTTGCTTTTGTTGATGTTCATCTTATACCCTCCTTTCAAGACTCTGTCCATTCCGTTCAACTGCTCTTCCAAGTCCTTTGCTGTCTCTGACAGAATTACGATGTCATCGGCAAACCTCAAAGTTTTTATTTCTTCTCCATGGATTTTAATACCTACTCCGAATTTTTCTTTTGTTTCCTTCACTGCTTGCTCAACATACAGATTAAATAACATCGGGGAGAGAGTACAACCCTGTCTCACTCCCTTCCCAACCACTGCTTCCCTTTCATGTCCCTCGACTCTTATAACTGCCATCTAGTTTCTGTACAAATTGTAAATAGCCTTTCGCTCTCTGTATTTTACCCCTGCCATCTTTAGAATTTGAAAGAGAGTATTCCAGTCAACGTTGTCAAAAGCTTTCTCTAAGTCTACAAATGCTAGAAACGTAGGTTTGTCCTTCCTTAATCTAGCTTCTAAGATAAGTCGTTGGGTCAGTATTGCCTCACGTGTTCCAACATTTCTGCGGAATCCAAACTGATCTTCCCCGAGGTCGGCTTCTACTAGTTTTTCCATTCGTCTCTAAAGAATTCGAGTTAGTATTTTGCAGCTGTGGCTTATTAAAGTGGTAGGTCGGTAATTTTCACATCTGTCAACACCTGTTTTCTTTGGGTTGGAATTATTATATTCTTCTTGAAGTCTGAGGGAATTTCGCCTGTCTCATACATCTTGCTCACCAGATGGTAGAGTTTTGTCAGGACTGGCTCTTCCAAGGCTGTCAGTAGTTCCAATGGAATTTTGTCTACTCCCGGGGCCTTGTTTCGACTCTAGCCGAGGTACAAATGAAGACAATCGCAGTAACCAGTCGCTGCTCCATGATCAAGTAAGTAGTGATTACTAGAGGGGACTTAGTTCGATTGTCTATAAGGAGTAAACTCATTCGTTAGGGGGAGTGCGGTATTCTCGCGAGTGATGATTTCAGTATAATTTTCTGTGAGATCAGATGGAACCAATTTGGTCGGTAATCAGTCATGACTAGAGGCATCTGTTTTTCGCAAAGCGCGAAATCGCGAAATTTTTACGAAATTTTGCACATTTTTCTGAAAATGCGAAACTATTTACTTTTAAGCCAAATCGCGAAATAATTGACGAAACTTTGCAAAATCTCGTCATTAGAACTTAACTGCGGAAATTCGATTGGAGTTATGGTAATACAATCCGGATATCGATTGTACACCATTTCGATATATATAATATATCGAGTATTCCAAAGACATTCTACAATGTTCTGGCGGTGTATTCAGTATTGCGTGTTGGAAATCGTTGTGGCTCGCTGGTGCATTGAGTGTGGTATTTTGTGTTTTGTTTTCGTGATTAATATGGTAGTGACAGTTTTCAACCGAGAAAAGGAATTTTCGCCAGAAGAATTTTATGCTTTCGACAAAAGTAGGAAGATACTGCAAATACTGCAATATGCGTATTGAGTGGCAGAGGAAGGACACATGCCTGAAACACATTAATAACAGTTCTTCCCATAAGAAGAAGAAGGAGAAGGCGCTAACAACTACTGGTATAAAAAGACAAGCTACGCTCACGGAAGTCACTGCAGCGGCAAAACGAGCGGAAAATGATAAAGAATAAGATTTATAATTTTTATGTAAAATAAAAGATTTTTCACTGTAAATGAGCCATAAATGTATTTCCTTTACCTTTTACTGCTGAAAAGTGGAAATAAAATTTAGCGATTGACGAAATTGAAAAAAACTAGCAAAAGAAACCGAAATAACTTTTTAGAAATGACAAAATCGGGCAAAAATTTTCACCACAAACAGGTGCCTCTAATTATAAGGTATAAAATGTGTGTGTGCACGAAAGGTGGACTCTGAAAACAGTGCCGTCATTGTCATAATGCGGAAATGGAGTGATTTATCTGACGTCCAAAAGACCATAGTCATTGGCTTTCGGGCCAAGGTTCAAAGCATTTCCAAAACGGCTAAGTTTGTAAATTGTTCGTGTGTCGTCTTGGTTAAAGTATACCGTGAGTGCAAAAATCGCCTTGTCCACAGCCGACGCCGAGGCAACTGTAGTGTTCCAAGGGCCATAGACGACAGAGGTCAGCGACGGCTGGGGAGATGAGTACAGGCAAACACACGTAAATGTTGAACTATTGACCGCCCAGATGAACCAAGTTTCTACCAACAGTGTCACCCTAATGACGGCTGCAGCGATTATAAGGCTAAGTACTGTCAAAATTGTTTGTGCACTGTTATACAGGTATTAAATTTAATAGTTTTCCATGGTCTTTTGTGCTGTTTGAGGCGAAATAATGATTTAATAAACTTTTGGAAACGTCGCTCGCTGTGTTTTTCAGAGTTTCCTGTGCGTTGAAGTCGTTTAGTAAATTCCGTGCGATGGTTTTCAGCTTACATTTCTTATTGTTTATAGAGAAATGTTTCAGTAAAATTTTCATTCACTGTTTTAACTTCGTTGAGCTCTCCTGGGAATGCAAAATCTGTAGTAGAAATGAGTTGATAGAGGAGCAGGAGCGTAAGATCTGTGCCCCTCAGGTGCAGTTACAATACGCATAAGAGGAACTAGATAGGTTGAGGAGGGTGAAGGGTGGTGGGGAATGGGAACTGGCAGTTGACAAGGAGGCAGCTAGGAAAAGGAGGTATTCAGACAGTTGTACTTTGCGTATATGCAGTAGATTTGACCAACTGTCAGAACTGAGTGGAGAGGAGCCACTTGCAGCTACAGGTGTAGGAAACATGAAGCAGTCCTCAGCGGTTAGGAGGCCTAAGTCAGTTGCAAAGTCTCACAGAAAGAAGATTCTGCTGTTAGGTAGTTCACACGGTAGAGGCGTGGGCCAGCAGTGTCTGGGAGTGTTGGAGAGTGAGTACCAGGTCACCAGCATTGTGAAGCCTAGTGCAGGGTTGGCTCAGGTGTCTGACAGCATAAGGGAGTTATGTAGGAATTTTACGAAGGAGAATCAGGTAGTGATAGTGGGTGGAGGGGGGAATATTCTTAATAGGAACGGGGAATATGATGTAGGCGGTGACCTGGTGAAGATAGCTACTCAAACTGGTGGCACTAATGTGCATTTTGTGCAACTGTTTCAGCGTCATGATCGGCCTCATCTTAATGCGGCTTTTAGGCGTGTTAACATGGGAATGGAGAAGGCACTGATGGCAGAGGGTATGGGTCACATTGCAGTGGTGCCAGGTGAGTCTATCAGTAGATCGGGTTTCACTAGGCACGGCCTGCGCCTCAGTAGGTATGGGAAGGGAAGACTGGCTAAGCTTATAGGTGACAGTGTAGTGGGTGGTGGTGGGATCACTCATGGAAAAATTCCTGTAGTAGTTGGTGTTATTGCTGCACCTCTTTTAAATTGAAGTCAGCTGACAGGTGTACCTGCTTAAGGGTAGTTCCTCTAACTAAGAAATCACCTTCAGAGGACGTCATGTTTCCAAGCAGAGAAGGAATTAGCATATTTCATCAAAATATAACAGGTGTTAGAGATAAAGTTAGTGAACTGCTTATAGACGTTGACTCTGGAATTATTGGTACATTGGAGCACCATTTAAATAATTTGACAATTCAGAGGCTCCTTTTACCAGGATACAGATCAGCTGACTGTTTTTCAAGGCGTTACTTGCGGAGTGGGGGAGTGGCCATGTACGTAAAAAAACAGTATTCCGTTTGAGTCCATAGACATATCACGGCACTGCACTGAACAGATATTTGAATGTTGTGCAGGGGCAGTTGAATTTAGTGAAACTTAACTTCTAATTGTTGTTGTTTATAGGTCCCATAACTCTGACTTCAGAGCATTTCTGCTCAAGCTAGAGATGGTTCTTGATTCACTTTATAGGAAGTACCAGAAATCAGTTCATATGTGGTGACTTCAATGTTAATTTTGTATATGACTGTGCAAGAAAAAGGATGTTGGTAGATCTCCTAAAGTCAGATGATCTGGTGCAGATTGTCTTTTTTTCTTTTCAACTACGGTGCACGGGAACAGTAACACAGCCATAGACAATATTTTTATTCATTCTTCATTAATAGATGGGCAGTCTGTTAGTAAAAGCGTGAATGGCCTTTCAGGCTATGATGCACAAATTTTAATACTAAAAGGCTTTTGTACTCAAACAAATGTCATACATATTTACAAAGTATGTAGAAAAGGTTATCCAACGGCGATAGAGATTTTTTTAAACCTCGTCAAGAATCAAGAGTGGCAAGATGTTTATAGTTCCGATAACATAGATGACAAATACAATGCTTTCCTTAACACACTTATCATGCTCTTTGAGAGCTGCTTTCCATTAAAACGTTCTAAACGGGGTACTAGCAGTAAAAGACAGCCTGGGTGGCTGACTAGTGGAGTAAGGATATCATGTAGAACAAATAGGGAATTATATCAAAATGTTACAAGTAGTCACAATCGAGCTACAGTTGCCCATTACAAACAGTACTGTAAGGCGCTTAAAAATGTTTTTAAGAAGGCAAAGAGTATGTGGTACGCAAATAGAATAGCTAATTCACAGGACAAAATGAAAACCATATGGTCAGTTGTGAAGGAAGTGTCTGGTCGACGATATAAAGTCAGTTCGTAGTAAAAATGTTTCTGTTACTGATAAATCAGATATATGTATAGTATTTAACAATCATTTTCTGAGCATTGATGGTGAGTTAAATAAAAATTTAGTTTCTGCAGGGAATCATATTACTCTCTTGGCAAATGCCTTTCCGAGACTGATGTCTGAAATACTCCTCTGTGATACAGTGAATAATTAAATCACTGAAGACTAAGGACTCTCATGGATATGGTGGAGCGTCTAGCAGAATATTAAAGTTCTGTGCTGCACATGTTAGCCTTGTATTTAGCCATATTTGTAATTTTTCCGTTAGAAATGGTCAGTTTCCTGAACGATTAAAGCACTCAGTAGTAAAGCCGCTTCATAAAAAGGGAGAAAGGGGCAACGTAGACAATTTTAGACCTATTCCTATGGCATCAGCGTTTGCTAAAGTTATTGAATCGTTCATTTTATATCACATAATTTGCTATCAAATGTGCTGTTCGGCTTTAGAAGTCGTTTAACATCTGAAAATGCTATATTCTCTTTTCCCTGTGAGGAACTGAATGGGTTAAACAAAAGGTTTCGAACGCTAGGCATATTTTCTGATTTAACTAAGATGTTTCATTGTGTTGATCACAAAATATTGCTCCAGAAGCTGGACCATTATGGTTGTAGAAAATAAACTAACGCTAAATCATACTAAGACTCAGTTTTTACAGTTTCTAACACACATTTCAACAAAACCCGACGTTTTAATTTCACGGAATGGGCATGTGATTTGTGAAACTGAACAGTTCAAATTTCTAGGTGTTCAAATAGATAATAAACTTTCGTGGAAAGCCCACTTTCAGGATCTTGTTCAAAGACTTAATGCTGCCATTTTTACTATTCGAACGGTATCTAAAGTAAGTGATCGTTCGACAAGAAAATTGGTTTACTTTGCTAATTTTCATTCGCTTATGTCGTATGGTATTATATTTTTATGGTAACTCTTCCCATTCTAAAAGGATATTTTTGGCTCTGAAACGGCGGTTCGGGCAATAAATAGCGTAAATTCGCGAAGCTCTTGTCGACAGCTGTTCACTAGTTTGGGTATTTTGACATTGGCCTCTCAATATATATATTCTTTACTGTCGTTTCTTGTTAACAATATCAGCTTATTCTCAAGAGTAAGTAGCTTTCACTCCGTTAATACTCGCCAGAAATACATCCTGGATTTGGATCGGACTTCCTTATCTCTTGTTCATAAAGGTGTGAAATATACTGCTGCATCCGTCTTCAATAAGCTACCGCAAGAATTCAAAAATTTTAGCAATAATCCACGCGCTTTGAAATCAAAACTGAACACCTTCCTCATGTGTCACTCCTTGTGTTCTGTTAAGGAGTTGCTAGAAAAAATAGGCTGATTCTTATGTTATGTTATCGATAGCATTTACTTAAACTTATGGCTTGACTTTTTTGGGTTCATAAACATTTTATTTCTATCTGTTATTACTGTTATGTTCCCCATTCGGTGACGCCTGTGGGCTGAGGATGACACGGCGGCCGGTCGGTACCGCAGGGTCCGACAAAACCTGTGGACGGAGTTTACGTTTACATTACTTTTAAGTTGTAATTTCATGTACTGACACGTTCTATGACCTTGGAGATTTGCTCCTCAATTTGGTCCTGCAGAACTTGATCTGTAAATAAATAAATAAACCATTCAGCACACGTTGCTGCGTATGGGCCTCTGCAGCAGGAGTCTGGTTCATGCACCCATGCTGTCTGCGGTTCATTGGCGACGGAGGTTGGGATTTGTACTCCAACACAGCAACGTGACATTCAATGAGCGGCGACAGGTGGCCTTTTTAAAATGAATCATGTTTATGCTCCATCGGACAGATGGCAGTTGGCTTGTACGGCGTGAAACGTCTGAAAGCAAACACCCTGCAACAATTGTCAGAAGGGTCGAGACCGTAGGGTATTCCTTGGGTGATGTTGTCATTCTGGAAGTCACAATGAATCAACACAAGTATGCATCTACAGGGTGTTACAAAAAGGTACGGCCAAATTTTCAGGAAACATTCCTCACACACAAATAAAGAAAAGATGTTACGTGGACATGTGTCCGGAAAAGGTTAATTTCCATGTTAGAGCTCATTTTAGTTTCGCCAGTATGTACTGTACTTCCTCGATTCACAGCCAGTTGGCCCACTTGAAGGAAGGTAATGTTGACTTCGGTGCTTGTGTTGACATGCGACTCATTGCTCTGCAGTACTAGCATCAAGCACATCAGTTCGTAGCATCAACAGGTTAGTGTTCATCACGAACGTGGTTTTGCAGTCAGTGCAATGTTTACAAATGCGGAGCTGGCAGATGCCCATTTGATGTATGGATTAGCACGGGGCAATAGCCGTGGCGCGGTACGTTTGTATCGAGACAGATTTCCAGAACGAAGGTGTCCCGACAGGAAGACGTTCGAAGCAATTGATCGACTTCTTAGGGAGCACGGAACATTCCAGCCTATGACTCGCGACTGGGGAAGACCTAGAACGACGAGGACACCTGCAATGGACGAGGCAATTCTTCGTGCAGTTGACGATAACCCTAATGTCAGCGTCAAAGAAGTTGCTGCTGAAAAAGGTAACGTTGACCACGTCACTGTATGGAGAGTGCTACGGGAGAACCAGTTGTTTCCGTACCATGTACAGCGTGTGCAGGCACTGTCAGCAACTGATTGGCCTCCACGGGTACACTTCTGCGAATGGTTCATCCACCAATGTGTCAATCCTCATTTCCGTGCAAATGCTCTCTTTACGGATGAGGCTTCATTCCAACGTGATCAAATTGTAAATTTTCACAATCAACATGTGTGGGCTGACGAGAATCCGCACGCAATTGTGCAATCACGTCATCAACACAGATTTTCTGTGAACATTTGGGCAGGCATTGTTGGTGATGTGTTGATTGGGCCCCATGTTCTTCCATCTACGCTCAATGGAGCACGTTATCGTGATTTCATACGGGATACTCTACCTGTGCTGTTAGAACATGTGGCTTTACAAGTACAACACAACATGTGGTTCATGCACGATGGAGCTCCTGCACATTTCAGTCGAAGTGTTCGTACGCTTCTCAACAACAGATTCGGTGACCGATGTATTGGTAGAGGCGGACCAATTCCATGGCCTCCACGCTCTCCTGAGATCAACCCTCTTGACTTTCATTTATGGGGGCATTTGAAAGCTTTTGTCTACGCAACCCCGGTACCAAATGTAGAGACTCTTCGTGCTCGTATTGTGGACAGCTGTGATACAATACGCCATTCTCCAGGGCTGCACCAGCGCATCAGGGATTCCATGCGACGGAGGGTGGATGCATGTATCCTCGCTAACGGAGGACATTTTGAACATTTCCTGTAACAAAGTGTTTGAAGTCACGCTGGTGCGTTCTGTTGCTGTGTGTTTCCATTGCATCATTAATGTGATTTGAAGAGAAGTAATAAAATGAGCCCTAACATGGAAAGTAAGCGTTTTCGGACACATGTCCACATAACATATTTTCTTTCTTTGTGTGTGAGGAATGTTTCCTGAAAGTTTGGCCGTACCTTTTTTGTAACACCCTGTATAATTGTGGATCCCGTCCACTCTTACATGTAGTTTGTTTTTTCTCAGCACTATGGCATCTACCAACACGACAATACAACGTATCACACAACTCTCAGTGTACGTGTGTGGTTCAAAGAACACCAGGATGAATTTACCGTACGCACAGTGTAGAGACGTCGTGGTCTCCTGACCTTCATTGCTTACGTATTCCGCCCTCACAATCATATTCCCACATCAAGACGCTGCATTCGAACCCAAACGTGATAAGATAAAGTCGATGTTGTATGAATTCATGTAAACGATATGCAGTTAACAAGTAAGCGCACCATGGTTGAAATACTCGAGGCTGGCGTACAAACATACATTCTAGACACGACGGTCACAGAAGCTTTTAGTTCGGGAGAGAAATCGCACAACAGGACGCCGGTCCCTTCAGAGGACGACCCAGCCTATGTCGGCCGGTGACCGCCCGTGTAGCAGACATGGTGGGCCTGAGTGAGAAGGGGGAACGACCCCGTGTTCGGCTTAAAAGCAAATTCTGCTACATTGTGTGGGAGTGGCCAGCCAACGCATTCTTTACATATAGCTTGCAGTTTCAGAGATTTTCACAGGGAGACAGCAAACGCCAAACGCCAATGCTACAGGTTTCCGGATTGGTCGCCTTAAACGAAACGTTATTCTCCCATTTTAGAAGAGCAATGCTGATTGGCCGACGATATTTCTGACGCCTTGAGCTGAAGGAATAATGAAAGAGACCGAAAGATATACCCCTTCACGTCTGGCGTGGAGAGGCGCCGTTCCGTTGTCGCTCTTGGAGCGAGGAACAAGTCTCTCCTCAGTACTTCAATGGGAGAGCACCTCTGTCGAGAGCGAATCGAAATGCTACTCTATATTGAGTCCTTGCGATTAAGCGTTGTTCACTGTGTTGGCCGACACACTTATTGTGCGGCGTGAACGGACAGAGTTATAGTTAAACGCCTGCGAGCGAATTTTGAGTGGCATCGCGGTGGACTGGTTATTTGACCGGTGTACCACGCCAATAGTTACACTAGGGGCGAATAGGAATCCTTGACTTCATCAAGGCATAGGGAGAGTTTGATTGGCGAAGGTCAATCCAGATAGAATGAGAGTTACCTTATTTGTCAGCAGCGAGCGGCGCAGACAGCAGTCATCGCAGCTTACGGAATTGTGCGCTACAGCTATTGCGAGCCCCATATTTCCTCCACAACAGTACACTTCACTGCATTTCACACGCGACAGCCTCGACCGTACCTAGCAACATTCTAACAAAAAAAAAAAAAAAAAAATGGTTCAAATGTCTCTGAGCACTATGGGACTCAACTGCTGTGGTCATCAGTCCCCTACAACTTAGAACTACTTAAACCTAACTAACCTAAGGACATCACACACATCCATGCCCGAGGCAGGATTCGAACCTGCGACCGTAGTAGTCGCACGGTTCCTGACTGCGCGCCTAGAACCGCGAGACCACCGCGGCCGGCCAACATTCTAACAGATAATTATTCAAGTTGAGTAGGCGCGCCTCTCAGCCATTCTGCCAAGTCAACAACCATCTTAAACTTTCTAAAGAAATTTCATTAGCGAATCCTATCCTTGAGAGGTAACTTCACATTCCGAAAAGAACCAGGATATAACTTGTTCAATTCGTAACTAAAAGTGCCATTGTGATTTCTCAGAATTTTTGCAAAATAAATAATAACTTTCGTTAGTTTCATGTTTTTCTTACATTAAGTAGCACTACTCCAGTACCCAAGTATCCCACTAGTTACGTAAGAAATTTTGTGAATTTTTGTGTCATTTCCTTACAGCGGACGACTCCAGAAGATATATATTGCTGAAAGTTTTCAGACATTTCTCTTTAGAACGTTAGGAGCGTCTGTCTAACTTCTGTAGTAGTGTGGGGCTGGAAATTGCATCTTGCAGGAGCCACAGGGTAAAGGGTACATCTCAGATTAATCCGTTGCGCAGTATAACAGATCAACCCCACACCTCAGAACAGATTTAAACCCAACTGAGAATCTCTGGGACCACCTCGATCGTATCCTCAGCCAAAAGACTTGGCGTAGCTGGTCACGCCACTGGAGTCGGCATGGTTCCACATCCCTTCCAGATCCTGACTGACTCTCTTCCTGCACGTCTCGCAGTGGTCCGCGCTGCAGAAAGATGATTATTCAGGCTTATGAAGGTGGTCAAATTAATGTGACTGGACAGTGTCTGTAAAATAGCGAGTGATTTTCTTCAGCTATTGAGGGGTATTAGAGTACTTAAGAACTAAACTAAACTAAACTCAACCCGAACCGGTCATGAAGGCCCAACGATGCCGACCCGCTGCTGTCTCATACTCAATCCATAGGCGTTAATAGATGCTGATATGGAGGGGCATGTGGCCAGCACACCACTCTTCCAGCCGTATGTTAATTTACGAGACTGGAGCCGTTACTTCTCAATCAAGTAGTTCCTCCGTTTGCCTCACAAGGGCTGAGTGCATCCCGCTTGCCAACAGCGCTCGGCAGACTGGATTGTCGCCCATCCAAGTGCTAGCCCAGCCCGACAGCGTGTAACTTCGATGATCTAACGGGAACCGGTGTTACCACTGCGGCAAGGCCGTTGGCGTTAGCGTATCGCTCCAAGACTTTTCGGTTGCTGCTCTAACGGTTGGGTTGTTTGGGGGAGAGAACAGACAGCGAGATCATCGGTCTCATCGGATTTTGAAAGGACGGGGAAGGAAGTCGGCCGTGCCCTTTCAAAGGAACCATCCCGGCATTTGCCTGGAGCGATTTAGGGTAAATTACGGGAAACCTAAATCAGGATGGCTGGATGCGGGATTGAACCGTCGTCCTCCCGAATGCGAGTCCAGTGTGCTAAACACTGCGCCACCTCGTTCGGTGCTGCTCTAAGTAACGTCATATGCATTGATGTACACAATTTCAGGGGCGTAAGTTTTATGAAATGGATCGCGAGCAAGACGTTAGCGCGCCGCGCCGCCTAACCGCCACGAAACCAAGGTAGAAAAAGATTCAGACAACGCGGAGGTTTAGTTAATGGCGAACGGGAAGTCAGAAGGTACGGAAACAGAAACTCAGATTCCTAGCTTATCTGATGCGCCAGGTGCGAGTGCTGTAAACAAGTGTTACTTTGGCCCTATGGTCCTTCTTTGGCCCAAAATCAAAAGAAAATGAAACACGTTCTATTGAGCGGTTTGTGGCAGTATTTGAAATAGTTTCGGTTGGTTGCGCTAGGTGGTAGTGTCAATCAAGCAGCCTGATAGTTCACGTGATTCCCCGGTTTGCCGCTAGGATGCAGTACCACAAGTTGTGTGTCTAGGAATTTAATCTTAAAAACTTCTTCCTGCAAAAGACGCATTTCTTCAGGAACTTCTAATGTAAGTATGTTTTTTAGAATTGTTTTTAGTTGTTTATGTCGTGCTATAGTTAGAACTCTGCGAAACACAACGTGTCTCATATTTTCATATACGTTTATATCAGTTCTGGTAACCTGTAAAGTAAGACCTACTTTGGCCCAGCTTTTTTTTGCGGGGCCAAAGTAGGTTGTACTTTTATAAACCCGTTATTTTTAGCGGTAAATTTCTACAAATAGCTTGCAAAATGGGTAACGGTAGTGAATATATTTCTATTGCATGTGTTTGGTTTCAGCTTCTTCAAGATGCCCTACAACAACAAACGTCTTCCTGGGAGCCGAAAATATGCTGACTACAGCAACGAACATATTCAAACTTGTTTAGAAACCATCAGATCTGGTGAAACAACACAAAGGCAGGCTGATGAACGTTTCCGAGTACCTCAAAACACTATTAAAAACAAGTTGGAGTATACATTTTGAGGTTCCCCAGGCCACCCTAAAGTATTTTCGCAAGAAGAACAATTAGCTTTTGCTAGTCATATCGAGAAAATGTGTGAATATGTTTCCTCACTGGATGAGCTTGATTTGAGGTACTTTTTAAAATCCTATCTAACTAGACAACGTTTTTGTAACATCATTCCAGGTCTTGACTGGGTTAAGTCATTCTTAAAGAGACACCCTCAGTTGACAGTCAAGTTTTCGTCTAACATCAAAAGAAATCGAGCTCAGATTGATGAAAAAATAATAACAGAGTACACTGAGAATCAGAAAGGAGCAGTCAATGACGTATTGCCACATAAAATTTACAACTACGATGAAACTTGTATGTCAGCCCTGGAAAGAAAAAAGTGATTTGTAGGAGAGGGTGGTACCCAGAACAGATGATGAATTCCACCAAATCTAACATACGTGTCATGTTCTGTGGTATTGCCAATTGTGTGTCGTTGCCTCCTTATGTTATATATTAAGGAGAGCATTTATGGAGTACATGGACTAAAAATGGCCCTGAAGGGGCACGATATAACAGGACAAAACAAGGATGGATTGATAGTGCAACTTTTGAGGATTGGTTTTCAACTCATCTACTTCTAAAACAACAAGAAGGCAAAAAAGTAGTCATACTTCACAATCTCAGTTCACATATAAGTGTGAATGTTCTTAATCTTTGTGAAGAGAACAACATCCAATTTGCCTGTCTGCCTCCGAACTCTTCTCGTTTAACACAGCCACTTGATTTAGGCATCTCAAAATGAAATTGAGACAAATTCTTACAGAGTGGAAGCAATCAGACAGTGGCAAAATGCATCCGCGCTATCAAACAACATTTCCCCAAGATTGTTAAAAAAGGCCTTAGACAGCATAGAGTCGAACGTACAGATAATCTTTTAGCTGGATTTAAAAAGGCTGGAATCCACCCGATCAGCAAAGAAGAGATTTCAAGCGATTACCATCATACAATGCTTCTGTTGGCCTTGATTTAATAGGACAAACATTTATCGAACACCTTAAGGAAAAAAGACAAGAAGTCGTTCAGCCGCGAACAACAAAACGTCGAAAATTGGAAGTCCCTGCAGGAAAAAGTATATCTTCAATTGAAATGCTTCAATTCCAACAAAAACAGCAGAATGAAGTAGATGAGAAAAAGAAAGGAAAAGAAGCTTTGAAAAACCAGAAAAAAAATTGAAAACGAAAAGGAGAAACTAGAAAAAAAATAGATGGAAAGAAAAAAAAGAAGGGCTAAAAGAGCGGCAAACCCTTCATCAACAGATGACAGTGATGAGAATTTCAGCTAAGTGTCCTCAAGTCACAGGGACTTAGTTTTTTCCAGCAGCGATGAAGGCTCTTTTAGTGTCAATGAACCAGATAAACCAATTAACTTAGACGGTTGAAGACCCAGTACAAGCTTCTCAACTGCAAATGTTGAAGACCCAAAATGCAGCAATGAAGACATGAAGGAACTTGTAGAAAAGGACAAATTTGTTCTTGTTCATTGGAATGGACTCCGATTCCCAGGGTTGATGCTCTTTGTGACAGAGGAGGGAGCAACAGTGGACTGTATGGCACTTCCATACATGGCTACACTCCATATAAATACTTTCATAAACGACTTCCTGACACTTAAATCTATACTCGATGTTAACAATTTTCTCTTCTTCAGAAACGCTTTCCTTCCCATTGCCAGTCTACATTTTATATCCTCTATACTTCAACCATCATCAGATATGTTGCTCCCCAAATAGCAAAACTCATTTACTACTTTAAGCGTCTCATTTTCTAATCTTATTCCCGCAGCATCACCCTATTTAATTCGACTACATTCCATTATCCTCGTTTTGCTTTTGTTGATGTTCATCTTATATCCTCCTTTCAAGACACTGTCCATTTCGTTCAGCTGCTCTTCCAGGTCCTTTGCTGTCTCTGACAGAATTACAATGTCATTGGCAAATCTCAAAGTTTTTATTTCTTCTCCGTGGATTTTAATTCTGACTCCGAATTTTTCTTTTGTTTCCTTTACTGCTTGCTCAATGTACAGATTGAAAAAGTAAAAATGATTTGTTTGAAGGGTAAATCGTATGAAATTGTTCAAAAGTGGGCCAAAGTAGCCCGTGTTTATGATGCCGGAATGGACTTCACAGATGGAAGGGTAAGCTGGGAAAAGAACAGCCCGCAACGGGTGGGCGGGTATCGTCGCTGCCTGATGAAACCGTAATCACGCAAACCATGCCAAAATCTGATGTTAGGCAATTGCAGGTGCTGGGGGTATGGTACCATGCGTGGGGCTCTAAGTTAACTGAGATGATGACAAAAATACATGAGCACAGAGCAGACACGCAGGAACAGAGTACAGAAATGCAGGGACAGATAATTCAGTTAACCTAGTCGCGAACGCAAATCGAGGTCCCAAATACGAAATTTGACGCCCATAGTTGGCGAGAGAGAGGCGAAGTACCAACCGCTAAGGTAAGTAAGACCAGTAAGTTTGGCACTGGTTTAAGACACTGGTTTAAGAACTGCCGTACAGGAAGTAAGCGAAAGCGCTGGACAGAGTGCGATGTCTGCACCCGTGGAGAGCAACTACACTGCAGAAACTCATGTCAAAGAATGGTTGAGAACAATCAAGCCTCAAACGTACATTGGGCGTATGCACCAAAGGTAGCAGAGAGCTTGAACACCGAAGGTATTCCGAATGAACAAATCGTGAGCCTATCACAAATTACAGTGACTATGCTGGCAGAAGATGACGGCACCGCACAACCATGCGAGGAGGAAGTAACTGCGATGATTCAAACCGCCAACACGTAAGGGGTGACAGAAGCAGGTAATGAATGCTCTGAATTCAGTACTACTGAGGAACACCGTACTGTTAAGAATGAGCAGAGCTCAGATGTCACTTTGACCGCCAGTATTTATAATATGGAGGAGGTTGCAGCTATTCCAAAGAAATCTGTATATATAAGTGTTAAACTTTCAGTATCTGTTACTCCAGAACTGAGAGAAGAACGTATATTTGGATCATTTTCGACAGGTAAACGTGATTTATGGGTTAATATGTATGTAGACGAACAGGAGGGACAGGAAAAAAACCTGAGAAGCACATCACTGACCACGAGAAATGAGTAAATGGGAAGGTAGTGTTCGAAGTGTCAGTGAGAAACGAGCTTAATACTGTTGTGCCAGGCTGTGTTTCTTTTTCCAGACGCGAAGTAGGGGCTTAAAACATAGCCTGTCATAGCTAGGCATTGAAATGTGTCTATTTCTGTTATCTGATGAGAGTGGAATAGGGTTAGATCTGCGTTATATTGATGATAACAAGTGAAGTGAAACCTCTGAATCCCAAGAAATCAGTGAATTGATTGTCAGAGATTTCCAACAAGTACTGTAGCATATTTCGGATCATATGATACTGCATGTAAAAGATTTAGAGCGCAATAGACAAAAAGCGAGGTACACACGTGTGGTTTAAACTGAGTCCAGTGCAGATCTCAGTATCAGAAAGTATTGGGGTGACACACTTTCTGTCGTTGTGGTTTCACCGACAGTTATTTAGCGTTTTTGTAAATGTGCGTTAGTTACGTCTCTTTGACATGTCCTATATCCTTGTAAAAAGAGATCTACGGATGAATAAAACTACTACTACTACTACTACTACTACTCTTTGTTAATTTAGATACAGTCAATGTCATTTTTGTGTGCAAGGTAGTTTAGATGCGTTTCTGCCATGTGTTTTGATGTGTCAGGCACTTTGTGTTACGTGCCACGCAGTTTTCGAGTTCGACTGACAGATTTTACATATTTTTTGATGAGGCAGGTGTTTTGTGTGATAGCTTTTCACACATGTTTTGATGTGCGAGGCGCTTTGTGTATGTATTATGTGCCATGCTGTTTGCGAGTTCTTTTGAACAGATTTTACGTATGTGTTTGTGATCCAGGCGGTTTGTTTGAAAGATTTTACATACGTCATATGAACTAGGTGGTTTGTGAGTTCTCGCTGGTATAGAATTTTGTAAATGCTGTGTGCTGAAAACTTTATGTATTCGTTTTAGTAGGATTTGCATGAGTTTTTACGTACTAGGTAGTTTGTGCGTTTTCAAAAGATATTTCATGTGGGATATCGTTGGCTTACGTTTAATATGCGTTAAGTAGCTTGTGTTCCTTGCTGCAGACGAACTTTGCAGGTGTACTCCTCTCGGATAGATTTTTCAGTGTTACGTGTTAGGAAGTTTTCTTGATAGTTGAGATAGATTTAACACATACATTAACGTACCACACAGGCAATGGGTTCTCTTTGGAATGTGTTTTCCACATATTAGGGTTTCTTGGTATTTACGTGGAGGTATGTAGGAGGGGAGATGGCATGGAGTCACAGACTTGAAGCTGATTGACACCGAGCTCCGTCATGCGAAGGCTCGTTTTCGTCTGCGCCACTGTGTAGAATTGCGGAGGCTTTTTACTTGGTAATGGTGATTTGCGTTGTTAACAGTTTTACTAACCATTCGGATGGTACAACTATGTTGAAAGCAGTCACGTTCCGTACGTAAGTGGCCTCATTCATGTAATATTATTGTTTATATTCGTGGAATTTTCGAGCTTCTTTCCTTTTCGTATAGCGGTTTTTTCTTGTCATTTTATTCCAGATTTCGGACCAGTCAGACTCGTAGAGCTATCTGGGTTCATACTCTAAGAAAGATAGACTGGAAACCAAACAAGTGGAGCAGAATATGTTGCCAGCATTTTCAGGAAGAAGATCCTGACCGAACTTCAGTTCTAGTGCTCGCATAAGGTAAAATGCTGTATCGTTAGTCTTTCCTACTTTCCCATTTGTGAAATCAGCGTTTTCATTCTGAATACTTCTGAAACTAGGAAACGAAAGTACAATACCAGAAAGTAAGAACGTTTAAATTATAATTTCAGTGGTTGTTTAATCCACAACCGATGACGTGTGCGAATTAAGGTGGGACGAATCCACCCAAGAATATTTTAATAGTTTCCTGGATTTGCCATTATTAGAGCAAAAGCTTTCCATCGGGGACAAAGTAATCAAATTATGTGCAGTCTTTTAACTGATGAAATTGCAATCAGGCAACACATAGAAGTTGAAAGTGCAAAATATTCTGCTTCTGTTGCTGTGGAAAGTTTATCTACGCCTAAAGAGGCATTCGTATTAATGGTAGTTGCTATTAATGGCTCGTGGAAGCTACTAGTGTAGTATTTTTTGACCTGTGGAATAACTGGGGAGCGGAAAGCTCACTTAGTTAAACAGTGTATCGGCCATGCCAGCGCCAGATGTATTCAATTAGTGTGACGGTTGTACCTGCAGGTTGTCCGTGGCCAAATGCTTGGGTTGCAATCTTGACGTCGATGGACTAAAGACCACCAGTGTTGTACATACAGGGTAACAGTTTTCAAGTTGCATTTCTGCTGGGCTCACCCCACACGCTAAAACTTGTGAGAAATGCATTAAGAGAGAAAAATAATTTTTGAAATGGGCAAGGTAACATCTTTTCGTGGTATCTATTTGAACTACTACACAATTTGCAAATTAAGAAACGAGTCCATATAGGCAACAGTATCGCAAGTAGGCGTATTAGTTTTGTAAATGTCATAATGGAAGAGAGGTTAGCAGCTCAGCTGCTCAGCAACTCCGTGGCAGACACGATGCAGTACTGCTGTGACATGAAGGTACGATGGTCTTACCTCTATTGCTCTGCGACGCTGTGATAGTCTATTTTTAGGCTTTAAAAAATGTGAAGTATGAACATCCCGACAACTGGCGACGCTGAATATAGCACTAAACGCAATTAAATTTGAAAATCTCGCCATTTTGAAAGAGAGAAAAGCAAGTTTAAATTTAAAATTTCTGCCTATTGAGTGGTTGTCCGGAAGGCGGTGAATGAGAGTGATGGAAAAGAAAGGTCTGAGCTCAGAAGTTCATGTGAGGTGTACGATGGGTTAATGATGTTACATTGGCATAAAATTGCATCACAACTGTACCCAACGCCACAGTGGCAGTGGACGCGACACACGACTGGTAGGTCTTCACACTCTTTACCAATGTTTCAACACTTCCCTTGACGCCTGTACGCCGGAGGCAATAACCGCGAAGTCCAAAGTTGAAATTACACGGTTTTCTTATGGGTGGCCGAGAAAAACATTGCAGACACACCGCCGCTCAGAATCGACACGAAAAGGCCTCAGGAAAAGGCATAAATGGCGTCAACGAAGCAACCCCTTCCCTTGGGGCGTTGATTTCCACACATTTCGCGATCGAAAATGACACTTCGCAATGCCATGGGCAACAGAATGACGTCATTGACAACCTTGGCACTGCTCATACCCCCTTCCCCCGAACGATTCGCTCCTTCTCTGAGGATACCATGGGTCTGCAACACCAATGAACGTGATCGCACCCCTTTGGAGAGTAGTGCAATCACAATTTTTCCTCTGTTATACAGCGTGGAACCATTCGGGCCGTTCAAAACCATTCGCCGAAATTTGAACGTGATCTGAAGCAGCGAAGGGTGTTTATGCTTTTACAGTCCTGTTTTGCGCCCTCCTGTAGCGTGACCACGAGGGGGAGAGTTCGACGTTGCGATATTGACATACGAGTATGATTGAATTAAACGGCAACGCACTCGGCGCCACCCGCATACCTTTGTTGGGCACTTTACAAGTGCCCCTGCACAGAGCGCTACGCAGCTCAGTTGTGTCGGAACGGTTGCTTGTCACATCGGCGTGTGCTGTTTGAACCATCGCCGAGCCCGAGGGTGATGCCGCAGGGCCCCACGCCTTTGCGCCATTACAGAGGAAACCTGTAGGTACCTTTGAGCGAAATGTCAAACGTCTGCGTTGCAATGGGACACAATTACCGCGTTTTAAATGCTGACTTCAAGATCATAATAGGCCTAAAACTGAAAATACAAACAAAATGTATGATTCTACTGACCAAGTGGATAGTTAAAAGTATGAGAAACGAGATCCATACAATAATTAAGTTGGGAACCAGTAAGCATGACGCCACCATTTAATATTACAGTGATACGAAGAGATTTGCAGAATATCATGTCTTACTTCTCGAGATTAGCTACATATACAGTAACGATAATCCACAGCGTATTCTAATAAACAAAAAGATGTATGAAATTTTGTCGAAGAACAACAAATACAATCATGTAGAGGAAATCTACTGTCAGATAAAATGTAACATAATCTAGAGAAATTAACACAGCAATTTCCTGCCATCTAATGACAAATAGTAAACGAAAACGTAGCAACTAACGAAAAATTACATAAAATCCCTCTCAGCACAACTTTCGCCTTTGAAAAATGCTGCCTAGTAGGCATGGTAATTCACAGGTCTACCTGCGGGACTGTATCTATCTCGAAATACGTCTGCGGAAAACTATCAATCATAGATTGTATGACACCAAACTGCATCGACGCAATAAAGCCACAAAAGCTGTGATATCCACGTTCAAAAAACATCGCGGCAATATGGATGATATGACACTGAGCCACATAAAAATCGTCCCTTCGTTTTCAAATCTCAAAATAAGGTCCTAGAAGAACTATGCAGAATTCTTTTGCAACAAGCTCAATATTGTTATCCAGCTACCATAATTATGAATAATCATATTCAGGATACCTTCCATTCGGAAAGTGGATGCACTCAGCCACTGCATGTGACATAAATTATAGAGTGCAGCAATCAATCGTCCTTTTTAGATTTTATTATGCAAATCAAGATTTCGGCTAGTAGCTAGCCATTCTCAATGCTCTATTTCTTATTCTCAATGCATGTAAGTCTCTGTTGTTCGGGCGTCAGTCACAGTTCTCTGAATATAGCGCATTGAGAATGGCTAGCTACTAGCCGAAATCTGGAATTGCATAATAAAAACTAAAAAGGACGACTGATTGCTGCACTCTATAATTTATAAATAATCATATTGTTTCATACCATGTTGGTTTTAATTCTCATTGTTTTCTTCACTTGCCTTTTCTTTTATCGCATACAGGCATGTAAAGATAATTAATCGGAGTTGGAAGAAACCGTGTACATACCTAGGACAGTTAGGAAACAAGAACTATGGGCAGATATTAACTTTTGTTTTTATATTACCTTTTAATTTCATCGTGCACTCATAATTACAACATTTATATCGCTTCTGGAGACGCAAGGAAGTTTCATTTTACCAAATGAAAACTGAGAACTACCTTGGTGGCATACCTCAGAAGAGGAAGTACCTTACATTTACCTTGTGCTGGTTCCGATGTTTGGTGAACTTAGGGACGAATGAATGGAAAGGATGCCCTAAAATAAAGTGATTAGCGTCGCGGGCTCCTGAAATGGAAGTCACTGGATCGATTCCTGCGAACCATCTCGGATTTTTTTGTCGTGGGGAGGTCTGGACTCTGGAATGAGATCTACGCGGCCTCATGAAGTCAGATGAGAATAAGACTAGCGCCTTCACGCCTCTCTTTCGTCTAACACATCCTCAGTCAGTTACCATTATAACGTGCCCAGTACATCAACTGCAAATAACAATAATGATTATAACAGTTACAGCAATGAAAGTTTGATATTACAGTAAGATAGGTATTATTAATGTTGTGTTAATTAACATTCTGATAATGAGAGCAACGAAATGTTAACAGAAGTGCATGGAAAGAGTACAAAAGGAAACATCTCTCAAGAAGTTCGTTGATCCGGCAGAAAGCGAGAAGTAATAGGGTAAAATTAGCACATAAGAAGAAGAGAAGCTTTGATAGTGTTGAGATGTGACAGAGATACTGGTTACTTGACTTTCGTTTTATTTTAGGCAGAGATAGTTTTAAGCATTTTAAATTGAATGTAAGAAAAAAAGATGTCTTGTATGCTGTGATCGTTTGTTCTTCCCAGTTTAAAAGCTCACCCAAGATTGTACCTAGATTTATCACTCTTTCTAGACACGGTAACTGGTTCCTGTCATATAGGAAAGGAAGAACTGCTTTTCGAAAATGTTCGCTGATCAACTTTCGTTGTGATACCAGTGATACCTGATGGTGCAGAAGAATTTTCTTTGAAATGAAAGCCGTCGACGTGACGTCATATCTCAAGGCTGGGAGTCCGACGACTCGTACCTGACAGTTGCTAGGAGACAGTAGGAGTATCACAATCATCGCTTCTTTGCAGTGATGCAACTGAAAAACTTTACTTATCGATGGCACTGGCAAGGAGTCTATCGCAGCGCTACACGCTTCAGTGCTATCGGCTCTCACTTATCAGGGAAAACCTTTTGCACACTGCTCTGCAAGACTTAAGGACGAGCTAGATAAAGTAACATTAACATATTGACTACTTGGTGGAAACAGATGAAAGTCCGGAAGCGTGTTGCCAGAGGTCTCCCAACAGTGCACAGGAAGCTGGACGTCACATGGCGTGAGGTCAACGTGACTATAGAGTCAAATGGGGCTGGCCCCGCAACACGGGGCAGTTGAAGGGATGGAAAAAGACAGTTTATAGGTGTCAGTCAGCGACCGGTTATGGTGTACTGTGGTAGTATTCTTCACTAAAATTTGGTCCGGAGACAACATTTAGAAGACTTCACAAGGGCAAGGATCACTGTGAAACTGGAAGAAGGATGAAATGTGACGAGTGTAGCCCAGGAGTGTGGTATTGCTCACAGAATTGTTTCACATGCATGGGTAGCGTACAGAACCACAAGCACTGCTGCCCGAAGGAGAGGATGTGGTCGACCACGATCAACTACAGGAGCAGGTGACCGCTAAATTATGCAACAGGTAAGAAGGGACTCGCGTGAAACAGCGAGAGCAATTGCAACCACATTTTACACGATTATATGGCACGCAATCTCATACTCTACATTGGGACGGCGACTGCACAAGGATGGTCTTTGCCCGACGAGCAGTGCCTTTTGCACTGTTGACACCCGCAGATCGGCTGCTGGTGCCAAGAGCGTAGGGAATGGATCAACGAGGAGTTGGGTCTCGTGCTCGTCTCAGATGAGAGCCGATTCAGTCTGATAAGTGATTCTTGACGTACCCTCATAATACAAGAGGTGAAAACACGTAATTCACCAAGGAACATTGTCGAATATAATCCTTTTGGTGGTCTAGGTGTTATGGAGTACGGAGACATAATGTTGCATGAGCGTATTGACCTCCATATCCTTTGACTCTGTACACTCACCGGTCAACGTTATTGTGGTACTGTACTCCACCTTGTATGTGTCTTTTCAGGGGTGCATTCGGCCCTGAGTTCATTTTTATGTATGACAATGAGCGACCACATCGAATAGCACAGGTAGAGGAGCTCTTCTAACGGGAGGATATTCGGCGAATTGACTGGCCAACCCGTTCCCCGACTTTAAATCCCATCGAGCACGTGTGGGACGAACCATACCACAGCACATCCACATGCACCAACAACAATTCAGCAGATGTCAGACACTCTGGTAGAATAATGGAACATCCCACGGCAAGAAATGCATACTAACCTTGTGGCCAGCATAGGAGCACCTTGCTGAGCACACATTGCTGTCCAAGGTGATCACACTCTCTATTAAGAAACATTTCCCGCCTTTTGTAATATCAGGGGACCATCACAAATCACGACACATGAGTGTTGTTATTGTCTGTGAATAAATATGTATTTCTGTTCTTCTCATTGCGTCCTTCTTTCAAAAATGGTTCAAATGGCTCTGAGCACTATGGGACTCAACTGCTGTGGTCATTAGTCCCCTAGAACTTAGAACTACTTAAACCTAACTAACCTAAGGACATCACACACATCCATGCCCGAGGCAGGATTCGAACCTGCGACCGTAGCAGTCGCACGGGTCCGGACTGCGCGCCTAGAACCGCGAGACCACTGCGGCCGGCGCGTCCTTCTTTCACTTACGTTTTGTACTATACTGGAACAGTTCTTCTACGCATGTTTCATCGAGCTCTGTTACGTGGCAGTGAGACATCACGCGGAAGTTACTTTCATCCTTACGTTTTGCACAGCAGTGTAGTTAGTTAGCAGGCTGCCATCTCAGGAGACAGTCGACGGCTGATATAGCGCAGTAGTACTGATTGCCGTGAATATGAATAGCTACGTACCATTTCAGGAAATATGGTGGAGCCGGCCGCTGTGACCGAGCGGTTCTAGGCCCTTCCGTCCGGAACCGCGATGCTGCTACGGTCGCAGGTTCGAACCCTGCCTCGGGCATGGATGTGTGTGACGTCCTTAGATTAGTTAGGTTTAAGTAGTTCTAAGTCTAGGGGACTAATGACCTCAGATGTTAAGTCCCATAGTGTTTAGAGCCATTTGAACATTTTTAAATATGGTGGCGGGGAGGGGGAGGGGGGGAAGGGGAGACGATCAGCTCTAGGAACGTTGTATAGTCATCAGCGTTATGTGTGTGTTTGATATGCAAAACTGTGACCTTGCGAAATATCAGAGATACATAGATGAGCGAAAACATTATGATCACCTGCTTAATAGCGCTCTGGTCCATTATTGGAACGCAGTACGGCAACAATTCCGTATGACTTGGATTAGACAAGTCCTTGGTAGTTTTACAGAGGTATATGGGGCCAGATATCTACGTACAGGTCATACTATTCCCGTGAATTACGAGCCAGTGGTGGAAGGGTGCGGATGTGGCGCCCGATGGCGTCTAGAAGATGATTTTGAGTTTTCTGAAGATCTATATTTCCTCCCCTAAGAGGTCACTCACGATATCTGGTCTGCCCGTTTTCAGTTAATATGTTGCTGTGCTATAATTGATAGATATGTCTATCGGGCATCTCCTGAGCACAACGCATAGTCCCTCTGCTGTCGTTGTGCCGGAAGCCCCTGACAGCCGCAGGAGTATACTCATCATTCCGCGACTCACCGCCGTAATATTAGCTGCGATGGATAGTCGATGTACTTAAACGCTGGCAGTAAAAGATATTGCTAACATGAAGGGAGCGCAGTGGTACGTTCGTGTTATAGTCATGTTACATGTGTAATCTGTACTTCACTGAAGCCTGGCCAGCTTACGCAGTACCTTGCATGCCCTTTCTGTAACTGTTTTGATATGTTGATTAAAGTTCCTTTTCGGGTCCGCATGTATGGCCAAGTATCCTGTAACCACGTTTCCTATCTAATTTAATTGTAGGCTTTCTTTTTAAGTTTTCTTTCTCGTCAGCACTGTCGTGGGTACTTAGGGTTAATTCCGGTGGAGGCCGAGTGGATATTTCAACATACACAAAATATTAGATCACTTAATCATAATTTGAACTGGATGAAATACTTAACTTTGAAACAGTCCATGACCTCAGGACTGTCTGTGTATATTTGTTGCTGTCACTGAACACCAACATATCCCTTGATAGAGTGAAAAGTAATAGTCTCTTATCTAAATGTAAAACTGACTGTAAGCTTTGCTACATGGTTCTGTCCAAAATAAGTCTCGCACTGCCGGCTCTGTAGTGAGACGATTGCAGAGCAGGTTGAGCGACTCACCGCTCTGACGTCAGTCAGTCTTCAGCAGCGGCGGCCTATGTAAATTCCTGAGGGCGTGTCTACGTCGACATCTCTCATTCGTCTCTGTGTCTGGCAGCGACTGTGTTTACTTGTGATTCCGTCGTGAGGAACTAACTTCGTCGTGGTACCTCGTTCTACGGGTGACAACACATTTTCAGCATAACGGAGAAGGTTTTATTTGCGGCAGTGTTTTTTTTTTCTAGCACACCAATTGCTCGTGGTTTTTAGTACTGCTGATGTTTTCGCTTCAAGGTGCTCCTTTACTCAACCTATCTTTGGCAAAGAAAGGGGTAAAATATGCTGCTATAAAAATTTTGGACAAATTACCAGAAGAAATAAAATGTCTGACAGACAGCAGTAATAGCTTCAAAAATAAATTGAAATCGTATATTCTATGACAACTCCTTCTATACCATACATGAATTCTTGAATAGGAATAAAAAAAAACTATAAATATAGTATATGCATTTTGTGCCATTTAAGGGAATGGAGTAAATAATAGAAATATTAATCCTTAACTCTGTACAAAAACTCTTGTTTCATATGTGCATTGGACACGTTCCACACCATAACGGCTACCGTACCGTGTGATTGATCAATAGAACATGCAACTAACTAACTAACTATTGAGTAGGCCAGTATCATAAGGAGGGGGTCGTCAGCGTGTACGATTACTCCTTCTGTGCGGCCGTTCCATTCCATTAATGTTAGGAAGGGTTCAGTACTTATATTCCTGAAAATGGACCTGCAAATTCACGCCTACAGCTATCCCTTAGTGACCTTATGACCACCATGCGGTTCTTCACACACCACACGGCGAGTCTGTTTCTACAATAGTCAAGAAGACTATTGTATAGAGCGGCCGGAAACAGCAGGTTCTTCACACACCACACGGCGAGTCTGTTTCTACAATAGTCAAGAAAACTATTGTATAGAGCGGCCGGAAACAGCAGGTTTCGGAGGCGTGCAAACATTGCGGGCCACCATAAATTATCGAATGCTCCAGTTACCTGTTAGTACTGCTATTGCGTTTTTCTTGTCTGTTCTATTGACTATTCCAATAGCCCGATTAAACGCGTCATCTATCTATTTTACGGCTGTAAATCCGAACTGGTGTGGGATAAAGCCCCTGAGCGCCCTGAAGGCGATCACGAAGGAATCGCTCCTGGACCTTAGCCAATGAATGTAGAAGGTAGATCGATATATAATATTTGAGTTATGACGAAATTTTGTCGGTGCGTATTTAATGATAACTGTATTCGCCACCATTCAGACTACAGGCCTTTGTCCCATTCAGAGGGCGTCGTTAAGAAGTTTTGTCAGGTATAGTGTGATTTGCAGTGGGATCTGCTGTAGCACTTTTGAATGAGTTCCATCCGGGCTGAGAGCCTCCCTTCTCTTTAGCCTCTTAATGCTGAAGCGATTTCTTCTTGTGTGAAGGGGAGGACAGCGGTTTCCGTCGTGTTTTGTGTTTCCAGCTTTGCTTGTCATTGTGAGTGTTCAGATGTGCCAGTCTGTTGACCGTTTCCAGAGGGGAGCTTATACGGTAGAGATTCCGCCATGTGCCTCAATCCCTGGGTCATTTCACCATTGTGCTACTTCAATGTTGAAAATACTAATGGCGTTTCTATTCTCTTGGTCAAGAGTTTATATGGCTGACCCCGGTGATAGTCTTCCAGTCGTCTGTCCATGTAATCCTCCCAGTGTCTGTTTTAGCCCCAGACAGCGCTTCCTGATCTTGTGCTTTAGCTTTCTAAATTGCTAAACTTTGACCTGTCTGTCTCTAGGTCTCACAACACGTTGGTACAGCTTATGTTTGTTTCTGTAGTCCAAGTGGTGGTGACTGGAATGACGGCACTCTGTGTCCGTGTTAGTATCTCAGTCGATATATGTGTCCTGTTATTCACAGTACCTTCAAAGTCGCGTGTTGCGAAGAAGGCTATTGTCTCACCAAGTTTTTCCTAGACCACCTTGCGCAGATTGTGTCACAACCCGGAGGTTCGAGTCCTCCCTCGGGCATGGGCGTGTGACCTCATTAGTTTGATCCCTTAAGAATTCATACATACCCGTGTCTATCAAGATCACATCGTGATCCTTGTGGATGGGACCCTGCGTCATCTTCCAGTGTTGTATGTGACGCAGCCCTCTGTTATTTCTCTCTGTAATGTCTATATTGCTGCAAGCACCCACTCGATTTGGAAACGTGTGTGATTGTCCCTCCTTGCTTATTACAAATACACTGTTCAACACAATTAAAAGGTCACTTTTTCGAAACCACGTAATTGTCTCTCATTGCGACACAAAAGTTTGAAAATTGGTTCAATGGTGCCTACAACAATCCTCTGTAATGGTGCAAATGTGTGCCGCCCTCCGATGTCATCCTTACTCACTGCGACGCTTCCAACGGCAATGTGTCGACACAAGCGGGGAAAAAAAAAGTCAGACCTCGGAAGTTCATGTGAGGTGTGAGTTAATGATGTCACATTGGCACTAAAATTCACCACAGCTTGGTCTAACGTGGACGTGGACGTGGACGACTCACGTGATGGAAAGCGCCTCACACCCAATCTTACATTTCACCCCATTATTTGCGAATTTCAGCACAGTCGTTTTAATATCACGGAACGGAGTCTTTTTTTACCTGGCACGATAAGTTGGTTGGTTGGTTGTTTGGGGAAAGAGACCAAACAGCGAGGTTATCGGTCTCATAGGATTAGGGAAGGACGGGGAAGGAAGTCGGCTGTGCCCTTTCAAAGGAACCATCCCGGAATTTGCCTGGAGCGATTTAGGGAAATCACGGAAAACCTAAATCAGGATGGCCGGACGCGGCTCGATAAGCGTTCGAGATTACTGCAAGAGAAGCCGCTGAGACGACTAGCCCCTAGACAGGTGGGCCATCGATGATGACGTCAGAGAGATTTTCTGTCATTTTGGTGATTGCTGTCCACCGAGGATTTTAACCTGTGGCGCCCTCGCCTCCATAGGTGATCTCCTGGTTTATTTTTTCTGGCTTAGGAAGCTATGTTAGTAGCTGGCACCTCTTTATGGCGACGGGTATGGCTTCGGTGTGCTATCTCGCCCAGTTTAAGTCGTTGGGTTTCACCTTACAGGTCGGCTATCATCGTCTGCAGTTGACTGGCGTGATGGTTCACATCTGACGGCATATTAGTTGTTGAAAACTCGTCTTCTTCCTCTGCAGTAGTTTACAACGTGTTAAGGGTATCCAGAGTGGAAACATAGCAACGTGTTGTCCTCTCTCCTCCAAACACCCGTTCTTCTGCAGAGAGTTATACTTAGCAGAGAATTGGTTGTAATTGCGTTGGTCGGGTGCGGCATAAGTCCGAGTTTGGCGAATCCATTCTTCCTGGTGCGTCCGACTGAAGACGGGGGCTGGTGATAAAGACCGATACACCTCTTCTTCAACATTCTCCATTACCTCCTGACGTACACAGTCGACATTAATGGCTGATATCTCATAGTTACTCGGTCCGACAGATCTGGCTGCCATACAGTGCTGTATCTCTTCTCTTACTACCTGGAGCATGAGAGAGGCGACGGCACTGCGGTCTTCCACAACTGCCACAGGGACCACATTCAGGAATAGGTCATAATTCTTTTTTCCGACAGTGATCTGTTGCATTTTCTCGATCCGCTGGCACCACCTGATAAATTCGTCGGTGTTGTGACATCCTTTACTAGCAGCGCTTGGTACATGTCTTCTGCAACTCCTTTCATCAAGTGTCAGACCTTACCAGATTCTATCATATTACGATGCACAATGTTGCACGAGGCCAAACATTCGTGTGTAAGACTGTGTTGTTTCCTCATGATGTTGGGTCCTGTCCTTCAATTATACTTCTGTTCAGTGGAATTGCTGTTCATTGTCACCAAAAGTTTTCTTACGTTCAGCCTGGAATTTGTCCCAGCTTTCGAACATCTGTTCGTTGTTCTCGAAGCTCTGCTGGGCTGTGACGTTCAGCTAATAGTACGCATTTATCAAACACATCATGTCATACCACCTATTGTACCTGGAGAGTCGCTCGAATCATTCAGCTATTTCCTCGGCTCCTGCTTTGTGTCTCCGGAAAACACGGATGAATGGCTGATGCGCCGGAAAACACGGATGAATGGCTGCTGCTGCCGGCCGGAGTGGCCGAGCGGTTCTAGGCGCTACAGTCTGGAACCGTGCGATCGCTACGGTCGCAGGTTCGAATCCTGCCTCGGGCATGGATGTGTGTGATGTCCTTAGGTTAGTTAGGTTTAAGTAGTTCTAAGTTCTGGGGGACTGATGACCTCAGAAGTTAAGTTCCATAGTGCTCAGACCCATTTGAGCCATTTGATGGCTGATGCGCATGATTTGGGATCCATTTGGTTCAAATGGCTCTGAGCACTATGGGACTTAACTTTTGAGGTCATCAGTCCCCTAGAACTTAGAACTACTTAAACCTAACTAATCTAAGGACATCCCACACATCCATGCCCGAGACAGGATTCGAACCTGCGACCGTAGCGGTCGCGCGGTTCCAGACTGTAGGATCCATTTGTTTCCTGAATATATGGTCCTAGGGAACGAGGTAATGCTTGTATTTCGGTTTCTGTTTCTGTACGAGTAAGCGAGGGCTCTTACGTTGTCTAGTTGCAGCCACTGTGATGTAAATGTTTGTATAAATAGCAGCACTCTCCTACCAGAGTTGAGCTCTGTTCTGGCTGTAGGTCGGTTTTCGTGATGAACGTGCTTTCAGTGCTAAGTGTAATACTTCACTGATAACCATGTCTCCTAATTTGGACTTGGTTTGCGGTTACGATGTGATAATATCAAGCGGGTGTTAGAAACATTTTTTTCACAATTTATATTTCAATAACTTCGATATACCTTATTTTACGACACTAACAGTGAGCATCAGAGGCAGCTACAAATTATTATGCGTAACTATTGTCATCCTAGTCTTTCTTGGGCTATGTAGTCTTACGCAGTGTGTGTCCAGTCGATGATATACGAGAAGGTGAAGAGAAAAGCATATTCTGGAGCAATGCAAGGAACACTCGAATATTACATATATTATATTTTTAGGTATTGCTGTGAAATATATTAACAGGAGACGTCAACAGTTCTAGGCGCTTGTGAATGTGATACAGAGCATCCCGAAACTTCTCCTAAAAATTATACAAATTGTAGGGGATCCAAAACTGAGTACTTTGGGACAAGGAAATGAATTTTTATTGAAACAAACAACTCACAATTCGCATGTTGGAGTAATGCACACAAATGTTCATGGTGACGACCGTTAGTCAATGCATGCGTTAGAACGGTACATAACATGTTTAAAAACTCTCTAATGGATACTGCAAACAACAGTCGCTTGAAACCCAGCTCGCTCTGTTCCTCCACGAGACCTGTGTCAAGATGGCTGCCGTTGCGGCTGCAGCGTGACGTGGCTCCGCGACTGGCCACAGTTTTCATTGGTCAGGATTGGTTAAGGATTGGTATTTACGTTCGCAGGTGCCGGGAGTGTTTTCTGACCTAGCGCTTTTCTTGCCTTTTCAGTAAATATTGTGATTTAAACAGGGAGAATGATTTAAGTTTTGTAGTGCGTTTGTCCATCGTCGCATGAACATGGGAGTTCACCGACCATGGCCTTTGGTGTGCACCTTTCCGCAGCTAACATGGATTTTGTGTTGCCCAATAATGCATATTATGAAAATTAACATATCCATGGTTCGTGAATGTAGCCTCGTCACTAAATAAAATCAAATTAATAAATGTGTCATCCGTTTGAATCTGTAATTGAACCCATCGGCAGAATTCAATGCGACCCATAAAATATGTACCAGTTAATTCTTGTTGGACACTGATATGGTAAGGATGATATTTATGGCGATGCAGAACACGAACAACACTACTCTGGCTCAGGAGAGATTTCCTTGCGATTTGGCGCGAACAAACACCAGGATCTCTAACCACAGTGGCAAGAGTACCAATTTCCGTTTCTTCGTTAGTAACTTTCCTTTGCGTGTTATGTTTCCGATGCGTTAACGATCCAGGTGTTTTCAATTTATCATACACATATTTAAATGTACGACGTGTAGTGCGAGTATGTTGAAGATATCTTTCAGCGTGTAAGTCTCTAGCTCTCACTGAATTTCGTTGGGTATTCTCCGTAAATGAGAAGCATATCGACTTGTTCTTGGAGGGAATACATTATTCACATTCGCTTGATTCGACGATACTAGTCTTACCGTTCTTATTCGGGTTGTATTACGAAACCGTCGCATGGTATTTTCATTTCAATGGCGCGTTAGGTGGATACGCGGTATTCGGCGAATGTTTACTATTTGCACGATAAACGAGAGAGAATTGTCAGAGCTTGTGCTTTGATAAGTGGCGAAGTGATAAGGAATACCACTCAATCCATAGTAAAAGGATTTCAGCACTACAATGATACCAATGGTCAACACTTCGAACACCTTCTGTAAATGGACATTCATGCCACCTTCGTGACATTCGTTGACGTTCAAAGCCCTTACTGGTACACATCACTGAATACGTCTCGATAGCCGCTATCAGAAAATAAGTACCAAAGTATAGAATCGCTTTAAAAAAAAAAGTAGTTTACCTTCATATCTGACGCGACCCCACTAGCAACAAAAAAACAACGTCATATTATGGCCCCCATTATCCCATGCAAACTGTTTAGCTACTATCATACTTTCGGAGTTATTCTAGGTGGCAGTAGTTATTGAGTTACCCTGTAGATGTCTGTGCTGAAATAGGACATAAATGTGAGCATGTTAGTGAGCTATATTTTAAAGATTTCTTCCGTCTCCCTCCCGTGTTAAACACGGTCAAGTAATTTTTTTTTAGTCCTCTAAGAATATAAGGTAGGTATCAGTTCAGTGAGTTGATTTTAAATTATCAGTGGCAACGTAATGTTGTAGTCTGACTGTTAATTTGCACATGTAAAGTGCTGTATTGTTTTCAGTAAAGCACCAAGTAAAAACAACTTTTGAAAATAGAAAATTTAGCATATTAAATTATGGATAATTTCCAAAAAAGAAAGCATTATAATTCATTGGAAGCTGAAAAGTTTAAGGAAGGCCGAACTGATATTACTTAAACCCTAATGCCAGGTAACTACTGACGAGTTCGCTTTGAGAAACTGCGACTGGATTCGCGATAATGCTGCCTCGTTGAGAACTGAAGATCTTAAGATTTTCAGGATGCTCAATTATGCCACTGAACGGCTGCAAAAGATGGTTAGATGTTGTCCTTGTTGAAGGAAGAGTTCCAGCAGTCTCCTGGAGTGATTTGGGGTACGCAGGTACGCAGGCGGGTATTTGAACCCCGCTGCTCGTGAACACAGGCCTCAACTGCTGTCACACATGTCGGGATCTGTACACGTTGTCGGAGTGCTTTGCGAGTTGGCGGGTGGAACAGTAGCAACTGTCAGGAAGTAAAATCTGAACTATGTGGCACTTTGCGGCGGCTGGAAGCGTGCAAAGGTAGGTCAGCGTTGTATGCTCGTTTCCATAATAATCTGTACACTGGGAAAAGAGACAAGTTGAATAAACACTTCCCAGAGTTATTCAGGATGACGGATGCTTGTGAAATTTATCACTATGACTGATAAGGTCGAGTGTGTGGTCGAGTGTACAAGTGAGCCACTTCAGAGTGGTGGCCGCGAGTCACGTCCTCTGTCCGCAGGTGCGGTTCGTAAACTCTGCTCATATACCAGGGGTACACACACCACTTATCCGGAGCCACAGGAGAAACTGTTTGGAACTGGCACGAGTTGATATAAATTGAATCCATGAACAGCAGAATTTAACAATGAAGTAAAATAAAATGGTAGCTAGTACACTCGCAAGAAGTTATTTGGCTGCTTTCTTTTCGAAATTTCAGAACTGCCTCCAAAGTGTACTTGTCCACTGTACGTGGCTAAGAGAAGCGTGTTTAAAGTTTATCGTCGTGTTTGCGTCGTTGATGGGGGAAGGAAAACAGCAGATCGACTACTGCTCTGGAATAGCCAAGCTTCAGGTCCCCATCCGGTAGTCGGATCAACATCAACAACTGCACACGCCTTCCTCTTTGAGACACTGCAAGGATGTTTTGAACTTACCCCTAGATACGGATGCAAAGTCTGATGATCAGGGAGTGTTCGTCATCAACACCGCTGCGGCCATTCCCTACCAATTAGCCTTCTTTCTCTTCTTCTTTCTTCTGGGATTTGTCCTGTACCTTCACAGATTTGGCAGTGTTAGTGGTATAAGGAGCCCGGAGGCCCTTCTTGTCACCCCCTCCCACCCCCTTGTCTGGCCGGGATCTATGTACCCCAACTGTCCGTGTTTAGCGTCACCCTATGTGAAAGTGTGTGGACGTTTCCTAAATGTCTGCGTATCGTGAAAAAGAGGCGGGACGTTGGTACCAGCCCAGGATTCACCTTGTCGGTTGCGGGAAACGGCCTAAAAACCACATCCAGGCTGACCGGCTCTCGTCGTTCATCTTCAGAGCGAATTTCATCCAGGGCCACCGCGTCTCGCCGAATTACGAATTACAAAAGTGGCATGCTGACGTACTTTACAATCCGGTTGGAAAACGTGGGGGGGGGGGGGGGGTGTCTTTTGCGACCAGTTACTGTTGACTAATATTTCTTCCACCAGCAGCTTTGGAACCAGCTATCTCCGACACGAGCGCCACCCCACCTGCGTGCCCTAGCGGGCACGGCGGGCATTATGCCCTTCAGTGACGCCTTATAGTTTTCTCTACACTGAAATTCTCTAGGCGTATTTCCCAGGGGAGAACTAAAGGTAAGTTATTAATGATCTGACAGTCATAAAAAGAACCGATCGAAAGTTCATATGCGATTCCTTTGGGCTGCATCTGTATCAGTGGGTAAAGATTAAATAAAGATTTAGACGTTCCCAGCCAGCAGTGTGTCTTTTCAGAGATACAGAATTTGCATAGTAACGACGGTTAACAGCCATTACCAAAAGAAACTTTGACTCTGCGTGCAAATGAAGCAGCTTGACATATTATAAATGCAATTATTACCCGATTTTTGCTTTTCGAATGTAATGCTACATTATTTGAAATCATTTTTGAAGATAATTTTTTCCGTCCACATAAACACATCTAGTCTTCTATTAGATGGAGGTGTACTAGATCGGAAAAATGTGCTACAAAAAGTAAGACATGTATAACGCTCCCCGGCGATGCCTTAAACTTGTCATCGCTTTTTTTTCAGTGGACACTATAAGTGTTGGAACATTCTCTCAGTAGTCAATGGATGCAGGGAGTAATGAAACGCGTACATGGGCTTATGAAGAACAGAATTCGAGCTGTAGTCAAATCAGCCATTTGGCTGTCTGAGATAATGCTCCATGACACATTGTGTAATTGAACACGAGCACTGTAATATCGTCAGCGGCGTACCTTCCACTATTCTATAGAGAGCAACTGAAGTGTCGCCAGTAAAAGCCACTGTATGAGATGTTTCGTACTTTGTACAATAGATAACAATCTCTCCACAAGCCGTTGCACGCGCTGCTTGACTTTGTTAATGACATCTCTTCGGATTTATTTTGACAAGCTATCACATTCCCTGCTTAAAGGCCAGTTGGGTGACGTATAGCGACAACAAAACAGAAACTACTCCAGCGGTCTGTCATTCGCGGTCAGGATAAGTTCAGTATGCAGTATGTAGTAAGCAGCATCATGGTCACAGTGCCAGATGTAACCTGGCACGCAGAATTCATGACTAGTGGTTAAATGAGTACCTCCTTCCAGCAAAGAATACCTAAATACTTCGGGGACAACGTTAATATGACCAAAAACTTTGATGTAATGGAAAAGTGGATTCTTCATCAGTCAATGCCTGTGTAACATGCGCAGCCACTGACGCTCACAAACGCATTCGAACGTAACGGGGCATGTATGAAAGTAATTCCTGAAATCAGCCGCAATAAGAATAAAATAACAATGACGTCATAAGAATCGGTTGATGAGTTTTTACATTGAGGGCAGAGCTGGGTGGACTGCAAACGAAATAAACAGGAGAGGAAAAAGGCCGTCGAGTGTTTTTCTTTTTTGTAAACTAAATACGGTTTGCAATGAGTGCGTTTTTGTAAACTAAATACGGCTTGCAAAACAAAGCTTCTTATGTGCCTGAAAAGGAAAGCTTACAGCCAATGTGTGTTATCCGTTTTTACTTAACGTCAGTAAGGCATACAATACATGATCAAAAGTATCCAGACAGCTATTAGTTGACCTTAATATGGGGTGTGTCCACTCTTCGCCATTATGACGGCTTGAATTCTGCTGGGGCACTTCCAGTGAGGTGTGTGAATGTCTACTAAGGAATGGAAGTCATTCTCCCTCAAGAGCCGAAACCAGAGAAAGTTATGATGTTGAGCACTGGGGCCTGGAGCGAAGCTGACGTTACAACAAAGTGTTCGATTGGTTGCAGTTCGGGGCTCTGGGCAGTCCAGTCCATTCCAGGAACGTTAATGTCCACAAACCATTGATGCTGGTTTGTGACAGGGCGCACTGTCATGCTGATACGGTCGTCTTCTCCGAACTTTTCATCCACTGTACGCAGCACACAGCACTGTATATGTGTTCATATCCTTCCCTATTTAGCGCTTTCTTGAACGCGCTAAGGCGACCACAACATAAACACGAAAAACACCCCCCCCCCCCCTACCGTAACACCACTTCCTCATTGATTCATAAATCAAAATCACTCTTTCCAGTTATCCACTGGACGGTGGCGTCAGTCTCTAGACCACCTCAAGCGTCGTTTAGCATAGGGGAGCTACTCAACCGTTGTACGCCATTCTTTTTAACTCCCTACGCACAGCCACTCTGCTAGCTGGACCGGCGGTAGCACTCACGAATGATTCCTTCTGCTGATTTCATGCGATTTTTTACAACCGCCCTCCGCAGTGCTCGACAGTCGCCGTTGGTGAGTACATGGAGTCTGTTTGGTCTTGGTTTAGCTGCTGTTATTCTTTCGTCTTCACAGTAACATCATCAACAGTCGACTTGGGCAGGTTTAGAAGGGTGGAAATGTCCGTGATGAATTTATTACTCGGGTGACATCCAGTGGCTAGTCCACGTTCGAAATCACTGAGCTCTCCTGACAAATCCACAATACACCTCGCCCTCTTTTATACTGGCGGGTCTGCCTCTCGTGAAGTCTAATGGTCAATTCCACGTTGCAGAGGGGCGTCCAGATATTTTTAATCCGATGTTATATATATATATAAATGCATAGCTTAAGAGCTATGAGCACTTTTTCATCTACGAAATTATGAAACAGATCTCTTCCAGTGCAAGGATTTTGCTTTCCAAATTTTGGTAGGAGGTAGTTGGACCAAACAAAGAAAAAATGCGCAGAAACATGGGTCTAAAATACATACTTTAAGAGCTATGAACACTTGTTCATCTTCGCTAGTGTGAAAAACATCTCTTCTATTGAACAAGTACTCATAGCTCTTAAGGCATGCATTTTAGAACCCATGTTTATCAAACTTTTTTTCTTGTTTTGGTACATACTACCTATTCCCCAAAATATGGGAAGCAAAGAGCTTGAATTAGAAACGATGTATTTCATAGTATTTAACATGTGCTCATAGCTCAAGGTATGCGTTTTAGAGCCCTTGTTTACTAGGCATTTTTCTTGTTTCTGTCTAAGGAACCCGTCCCTAAAGCTTATTGGCGTTTTTTATTTTATTTTTTTGTGGGACACCCTGGGATATATATATATATATATATATATATATATATATATATATATATATATATATATATAATGTGTGTGTATGTGTGTTCTTTGTCTAGTGCTGTATGCATATAGTACTGGGCTACTGGTTAGCGAAAATTTTCCGACATGAATATTTGTACAATGTTGGTATACGTACGATTAATTATGGAAAACATGTATATAAATGTCTCAATGCGTTTATGACTAATGCTCAATGTTAATATGAGTTACAATACAAGTGATTCATGTTGCATTCGAAAGTGGGGCGTTTGTATAAAGAAATCGTTCATGTGGTTGAAAGTGGCCACGGAACTATTTTTAATGATATTTCTATACCATAGCTGCGAGTAATAATGTCTGAGAGGGGGGATCTGAAGTAGAATAACGGCACAGACTCAGTTGCAGATAAAGTAAAGGCTGATTTCGATTCAAAGATACGATGCTGGGAGACTACCGCATGTGTACTACAGAAGTTGTTTACAAATCACTTTTACAGCCTATAGTTCAAATGGCTCTGAGCGCTATGGGACTTAAACATCTTCGGTCATCAGTCCCCTAGAACATAGAAGTACTTAAACTTAACTAACCTAAGGACATCACACACATCCATGCCCGAGGCAGGATTCGAAACTGCGACCGTAGCGGTCGCGCGGTTCCAGACTGAAGCGCCTAGAACTGCTCGGCCACACCGGCCATCCACAGCCTATAGTGCAATGCTGTTACATTAACTGGAAGCGATGTCGGGTCACACGCACCACACCTTCATCTATAGCTTTTTTTTTATTGGCTTTCGGTAGGTGCCCATACAGCTATCTCAACTGTGGAAAGACGATATGACAGGAAGCTTCGACAATTCAGAACATTCATTAGCGTAAAGCCTTACCCTGGAACGAAGTTGCATAGGCTTGTTATGTGAAGCCATGCGGGCGATATTCGTGTCACTTATGACGTTACGAAGATGAAGACAACACGACATTCAGCCCCCGAGCGGAGAAAGTTTCCAAGCCGGCCGGGAATCGATCCTGGCTACTTCGGTTAACAGTTTCCCACGCTGATCCCACAGCCATCGAGGACGACCACCAACATCAAGAAGTAGTTGTGCAACATAAACGACAGCTGGTAGGCGTGTTTCTACATCTGAAAGATGATGTCTATTAAAATTTCGCGTCAGTCGCATAATCAGATTTGCTTTAAATACACGCTTAAGGGTTGTGAGCGCTAGTTACCTTTGCGACTAGGTATAGTGAGTTGATGTCAGTCACGAATGTCCTTACGGTGTCAAAGACGTCTCTGTCAACAACCCACTAAGGAGATGGATGTTCCTTCCCTGACATTGCAGAAATTCAGGAATGTATGTCCGGCATACGGCTCTGACGCATCGTATTGCATCTGCAGCAGCAATCTGAGGAGCAGATGGCACCACAATGACACAACGAACTGTTACAAATCGGTTACTTCAAGGACAGCTCCGAGCCAGACCCCCTGCAGCGTGCATTTTACTGACCACAAACCACCACCAATTGCGAATTCAGTGGTGTCAAGCGATATCTCATTGGAGGGCTGGGTGGAGGTCTGTTGTGTTTCGTGATGAAAGCTGGTTCTGCCTCGGCGCCAGTGATGGCCGCATGTTGGTTAGACGGAGACCAGTTGAAGGCCTGCATCCAACCTACCTGCATGCCGGCTACACTGGACCTGCATCTGGAGTTATAGTCTGGGGTATATTTCGTAGGACAGTAGAACCATTCTCGCGGTTGTCCCGCTGACCGTGACTACAAATTTGTACGTCAGTCTGGTGATTGGGCGTGTTGTGCTGCCATTCATGAACAGCGTTCCAGAGGATGTCTTCCAACACGGCAGCGCTCGCCCTCATAGCTCTGTTGTAACCTGACCTGCTCTACACAGTGTCGACATGCTCCCTGGTCTGCTCGATCACCAGATCTGTCTTCAGTCGAGCACATATGGGAAATCATCGGGTGATGTCTCCAGTGTCATCCACAACCAGCGTTAACCGTCCCTGTACCGACCGACGAAGTGCAATAGGCTTGAAACTCCATCCCACGAACTGACGTCGCGCACGTGGACAACGCAATGCATGCACGTTTGCGTAATTGCATTCAAGATTCTAGCGGTTCTACCGGTTATTAAAGTACCAGCATTTCACATTTGCAGTGGCTTATCCCACGATTATATTAACCTGAGATCTTCCAATGTTAATCACTAATATACAGGGTGTTACAAAGAGGTAAGGCCTAACTTTCAGGAAACATTCCTCACACACAAATAAAGAAAAGATTTTATGTGGACATGTGTCCGAAAACGCTTAATTTTTCATGTTACAGCTCATTTTAGTTTCGCCAGTATGTACTGAAATTCCTCGATTCACAGCCAGTTGGCCCAATTGAAGGAAGGTAATGTTGACTTCGGTGCTTGTGTTGACATGCGACTCATTGCTCTGCAGTACTAGCATCAAGCACATCAGTTCGTAGCATCAACAGGTTAGTGTTCATCACGAACGTGGTTTTGCAGTCAGTGCAATGTTTACAAATGCGGAGCTGGCAGATGCCCATTTGATGTATGGATTAGCACGGGGCAATAGCCGTGGCGCGGTACGTTTGTATCGAGACAGATTTCCAGAACGAAGGTGTCCCGACAGGAAGACGTTCGAAGCAATTGATCGACTTCTTAGGGAGCACGGAACATTCCAGCCTATGACTCGCGACTGGGGAAGACCTAGAACGACGAGGACACCTGCAATGGACGAGGCAATTCTTCGTGCAGTTGACGATAACCCAATGTCACCATAAGAGAAGTTGCTGCTGTACAAGGTAACGTTGACCACGTCACTGCATGGAGAGTGCTACGGGAGAACCAGTTGTTTCCGTACCACGTACAGCGTGTGCAGGCACTATCAGTAGCTGATTGGCCTCCACGGGTACACTTGTGCGATTGGTTCATCCAACAATGTGTCAATCCTCATTTCAGTGCAAATGTTCTCTTTACGGATGAGGCTTCATTCCAACGTGATCAAAAATGGTTCAAATGGCTCTGAGCACTATGGGACTCAACTGCTTAGGTCATAAGTCCCCTAGAACTTAGAACTACTTAAACCTACCTAACCTAAGGACAACACACACATCCATGCCCGAGGCAGGATTCGAACCTGCGACCGTAGCGGTCGCGCGGTTCCAGATTGCAGCGCCAGAACCGCTCGGCCACCAGCGGCCGGCCAACGTGATCAAATTGTAAATTTTCACAATTAACATGTGTGGGCTGACGAGAATCCGCACGCAATTGTGCAATCACGTCATCAACACAAATTTTCTGTGACCGTTTGGGTAGGCATTGTTGGTGATGTGTTGATTGGGCACCATGTTCTTCCATCTACGCTCAATGGAGCACGTTAATGTGATTTCATACGGGATACTCTACCTGTGTTGTTAGAACATGTGCCTCTACAAGTATGACACAACATGTGGTTCATGCACGATTGAGCTCCTGCACATTTCAGTCGAAGTGTTCGTACGCTTCTCAACAACAGATTCGGCGACCGATGGATTGGTAGAGGCGGACCAATTACATGGCCTCCACGCTCTCCTGACCTCAACCCTCTTGACTTTCATTTATGGGGGCATTTGAAAGCTCTTGTCTACGCAACCCCGGTACCAAATGTAGAGACTCTTCGTGCTCGTATTGTGGACGGCTGTGATACAATACGCCATTCTCCAGGGCTGCATAAGCGCATCAGGGATTCCATGCGACGGAGGGTGGATGCATGTATCCTCACTAACGGAGGACATTTTGAACATTTCCTGTAACAAAGTGTTTGAAGTCACGCTGGTACGTTCTGTTGCTGTGTGTTTCCATTCCATGATTAATGTGATATGAAGAGAAGTAATAAAATGAGCCCTAACATGGAAAGTAAGCGTTTCCGGACACATGTCCACATAACATATTTTCTTTCTTTGTGTGTGAGGAATGTTTCCTGAAAGTTTGGCCGTACCTTTTTGTAACACCCTGTATGTTACCTAGACAAATGTTCCCGAAATTTTCTTACTTTACATTAACAATTTTTTGATGTGGATTTTTCCGTCAGTGTATATTTCACAAGTTCTCACCCCCGATCTCTTTCCTGTTCCAGTCGCAAATCGTGCGCGACATGAAGACTCTCAATGAACTTGAACTTTTTTGGTTTCCCCGCCGTCTTCACATTGTGAGATTTATTTGGGCAGAAGTAATACGATTCCTGTTTCTTACTTTAACGAACACTCCTTGAATTTTAACAGTACTCCTCCCCTCTTCTGTAGCATCTGACAATGGAGTTTCATGAACATCTCCGAAAGGTACTCATCCTTACTAAAACGACGCGTGACGAAACGTGGCATTGTTTTTTTTTATTTTAGCTTCTCTTCTATTGAGTGTATTTGGTAAGAGTCCAAAACTGAGGAACAATACACTAAAATTGGTCTTATGCATGTTATGAAGTTGCGTCTTTCGTGGCCCTGGCATCTTATTTTCTTATACCTAATAACTGATAGAGAATTTTGGGCGTATACGAATCAGGATCCCAGGAATGGTAACACACGTCTTGTGTGGTGGAGGCTGTAACGGAAATGATGTGAAATCGCTCCTGTAGCGACAAAGTCATACAACCTTCTTTCTATGTTCCCACACTCCATCTGTGAATGGTAAGGGAGCAAACTCTGCCACGTGGTACAGTGAAAAGAACCATCTAACGTGCCTTTAGAGTGATTCACCAAATATAGTCGTGGAAGGAATGTGCAATACTGTGAGCATCATTATGCCACGGCTCCCACATTGGAGCTCGGCGGACGTGGGCGGTTAGGCGCGTAATCGTGCTGCGCTGGTCGCACGGGGCGCCACGTGAAGCGATTCCTCTCAATTGCTCTGCTCGATATTTAGCTCGCTGAGTCACTGCCCGTCACTCTTACTTGCTGCTGTACTGCTGGCCAAATAAATTGCAACACCGTTAAGGAGGCGCCAGAATGGGAGACAGAGGAAAAAGAACAAGAAATGTGTTTTCGTAAGAATATATTTTCGTTGACTATTTTCAAAACATTCATTGAACTCTCACATTCCAAGTTCTGTTCCTTTCTTGCCTATAACAGGCCTCTCTTTTCCTGTAGCATGACAGTTGCTGTTAATTTTTCGCATTAATGTAATAATTCATATAATAATGGTAGTAGGAAGAAGAACAACGTAAGAAATGAGTAATAAAGGTGTAGTAAATGGGCCATGCTTGCCTATAGAAACATTACTTTGACATTTCGCGGAAGACCACGAATTTTTTTCTGATTAGCTAAACATAAGTGCAGGACAAATCAATGAACTGAAGGCACAAGAAACAAAGGTTGACCTCCGAGAATACTCAATTTATAACATACGTCAAGTCAGTAACCAGTGTCCTAGAGGTAGAAGACTGAAATGCCAACCTGACGTAGAAACTTAAAAACTTAGGCCGGCCGGAGTGGCCGAGCGGTTCTAGGCGCTACAGTCTGGAACCGCGCGACCGCTACGGGCGTAGGTTCGAATCTTGCCTCGGGCATGGATGTGTGTGATGTCCTTAGGTTAGTTAGGTTTAAGTGGTTCTAAGTTCTAGGGGATTGATGACCTCAGAAGTTAAATCCCACAGTGCTCAGAGCATTTTGAACCATTTTTTTTAAACTTAGGAGAGAGGCTAGTGCCCAACTCCTCGGGGAAATGGAAACGATGTATCGACTGTCCTACAATGTCTACAAGAAGAAAACAATATCCATGAACGCCAAGAGACAACATTACTACATAGTGGTATGATCGGAAGCCCTATATGCCGCAGAATGCAACGCTATGAAAAGAAAGGTCTGATCGAGAAATTAAAAATAAGAGAAAGACAGTTAGTCAAAGAACATTGGAAATCTAAAAGGCGACATAACCGCGAACTGTATACACATGTAGAAAAGATCTCAGACACGATTCGTTGGAGAAAGATTGTTTTGCATTGAAACAGTGCTTGTATGAGCCGTACAAGGGTTTGAGCAGTCGGATATTTCACTACTTTCTCAACAGGAAAACAAAGGAAACGCAATACAGGGAGACAGAAAAAGACCTACAAAAAGTGCGGACTAGAAATACGTGCATCCAGAAACGCATTCCTCTCGAGAAGAAACTGCAAGAACATTTTAGTTTCCAAGAAAGGGTTCGAGCAGTCGCGTATTCCACTACTTTTTCAACAGGAAAACTAAGGAGACGTAATACAGGGAGACAGAAAAAGACCTACAAAAAGTGCGGACTTGAAATACGTGCATCCAGAAACACACTCCTCTCAAGAAGAAACTGCAAGAGCATTTTAGTTTCCGAGAAAATCCAACACTAAAAACTGGCAAAACGTGGATTGAAACGAGGAAGGAGAGCATTGGAAACGAATGCTGGAATACAGGATTTCAGTTCAAGATAGCCTCAATGAAATATTGTGATACATAGATGGCGGAAACCAAAACAACAACAACAGAAACTATAACAATAATAATAATAATAATAATAATAATGTAGAGGGTGTGTACTTACACATAAAATCTGCTGGCATACGTTGTAGCAGCTCTAGCCTCTGTCACGTGGGTGGGCTAAAGTTGGGCCAGATTGTAGAATGGGTGGACCTAACCTCGAATTCACGTGGATAAATATGAAGGACAAAATATAGTTTAAAATATTTATTAAGTGACCTTACGCAGTTTCTACAAGAAATTCATTGTAAGAGACATTAAAAGTGCCAAATTTGGTTTGTTTTGCAAATTAAATTTATGTCTGCATATTGTGTATTTACAGCCACTGTATACTTATGGTTACGGTGTGTATTTATGCACTGCATCAACGAGATAACATTTCATATAGTGGATATACGTCCGCAACGACTTCACTTGTTTCTGGCAAACGGAATGAAAATCAATGTAACTTGAGCATATATCACCTGAAGATTATCGAAATGCATTGTAGTTATGTGATAAAACAAGTGACTGACTGTCTTTTTTATTGGTATTTAAAGCGCACAGTAACAGACTCAAAAACCATTCCAACTTCGACGAAAATATTTTTAAAAAAATACGCGCGACAGTTAATTTATATGAGTAACTTAATAATAATAATAATAATAGTGACTTAAGAGAAAACAAAACAATTGATTAGCATTTTAATTTCCACAACACTTCCAACTTACGTTTATTGCTGTGGCCATAAATACAAGGATGTTCTTTGTGGTGTCGTCCGAAGAGTGAGGTCCTGTGTTAAAGTTGGCACCTCACGACGGAACCACAAGCTAAAGAGAGTCGCTGTCAGACACAGCCACGAATGACAGACGTCGACAAAGACACTCCCTCAAAACCTTCCGTACGCCGACGCTGCTGGAACTCTAATGACGTCAGAGCGCAGCGCTACTCACCCCACGCTGAAGCCCTTTCTTTGATAGCAGCCTCATAATAGTTCAGAACAAGGAGTGAACTTGTGTCTTTAGTTAGAAAAATGTACCCAAATTCATAGATAAATGTAATGCGACATTTAACTGCCATTCCGTACATGTCAAAAAAAAAAAAAAAGGTTCAAAGGGCTCCCCCCTGCCAATACTGAAAAATCTCTCACGAGGTTTAAGTTTGTGTGCTGATTTTAAAGCCAAGGTAAACCAATTAACTGCTGTGGATTCTTTTCCTCTCCCATGACAGGAGGATTTAATGGACAGACTGGGGCACGGCAGATTGTTTTCAAATATTGATTTACATGAGGCATACTTGCAGTTACCATTGGACAAGTAGTCCAAGCATAATTTTCTGATCAATAATAACCAGGGATTGATCCAGTTTCAAGGACTACCGTTCAGAAGTGATTCAGCTTCTGCTATTTGTGAACGTTTTCTGGCACAATTAATAGCTAAATTACCTTTGTGCAAGAACTATCTGAAGGATATAGCTGTCGTGGATCGTACTCTTAAAGAACATTTGCGAAATTTGGAGTGTTTATTTCAAGATCTCACTGAGGCTGGCTTAAAGTGCAATAAGAAAAAGAGCTCCTTCTTCCACAAAGAACGTGAATATTTAGGACATGTCCCAAATGCACTCGGTATTCGTCCTTCCCATTCCCACTTGTCTTCGACTAAATATTTGCGGCGCACCATAACATCAAGGAGTTACAGCTCGCCGGCCGCGGTGGTCTCGCGGTTCTAGGCGCGCAGTCCGGAACCGTGCGACTGCTACGGTCGCAGGTTCGAATCCTGCCTCGGGCATGGATGTGTGTGATGTCCTTAGGTTAGTTAGGTTTAAGTAGTTCTAAGTTCTAGGGGACTAATGACCACAGCAGTTGAGTCCCATAGTGCTCAGAGCCATTTGAACCATTTTTGAAGATACAGCTCGTCATTGGAAAATTAACCTATTACATGAAGTTTATTGCTAACGCTGCACAAATTGCTGCGCCGGAATGGCGTTCCGTTTGGTCCCAAGACTGCAGCGCGCGGTAGCCCCGAGGTCTGGGGCGCCTTGCCACGGTTCGCACGGTTCCCCCTGTCGGAGGTTCGAGTCCTCCCTCGGGCATGGATGTGTGTTGTCCTTAGTGTAAGTTAGTTTAAGTTAGATTAAGTACTGTGTAAACCTAGGGAGTGATGACCTCAGCAAAATGTTCAAATGTCCCAATGTGTGTGAAAATCTTATGGGACTTAACTGCTACGGTCATCAGTCCCTAAGCTTACACACTACTTAACCCAACTTATCCTAAGGACAAACATACACACCCATGCCCGAGGGATGATGACCTCAGCACTTTGGTCCCATAGGATCTCACTTCAAATTTTGGTTCCAAGACTGTCAGGGTGCATTTCAGCAATTAAGGGACGCTTTGTTAGGTCGTCGTTGTTTAATTCACTTTGATCCAATTAAGCCTGTTGTGTTAGTTGTGGATGCATCTTCTTACAGGATTGTAACAGTTCTCTCCCTTAGAACTGATTCGTCTGATTAGCCCATTGCTTTTACCACAGGAACTCCCAACAGAGCACAGTACACTTATAGTCAACTTGAAAAACAGACACTCGCCATTGTCTATCGTGTTAGCAAGTTCCACCAATATCTGTATGATCGAAAGTTCTGTTTGGTTATGAATTATGAGTTTTAACGGCTTTGTTCAGTCCTTCCAAGTCTGTCGGTCTTCTGGTCCAGACTGTATACCAAATAGGTTCCTTTCAGAGTATGCTGATGCAACAGCTTCATACTTAACAATCAAATATAACCGTTCACTCGACGAAAGATCCGTACCCAAAGACTGGAAAGTTGCACAGGTCACACCAATATTCATGAAAGATAGTAGGAATAATCGACTAAATCACAGGCTCATGTCATAACGTCGATATGCAGCAGGGTTTTGGAACATATATCGTGTTCGAACATTATGAAATACCTGGAAGAAAACGGTCCATTGACACACAGTCAACATGGATTTAGAAAACGTCGTTCTTGTGAAACACAACTAGCTCTTCACTTGCACGAAGTGCTGAGTGCTATTGGCAAGGGATTTCAGATTGATTCCGTATTTCTGGATTTCCGGAAGGCTTTTGACACTGTACCACACAAGCGGCTTGTAGTGAAATGGCGTGCTTATGGAATATTGTCTCAGTTATGTGACTGGATTCGTGATTTCCTGTCAGAGAGGCCGCAGTTCGTAGTAATTGACGGAAATCCTCGAGTAAAACAGAAGTGATTTCTGGCGTTCCCCAACGTAGTGTTATGGGTCCTTTGCTGTTCCTTCTCTAAATAACCGATTTGGGAGACAATCTGAGCAGCCGTCTTAGGTTGTTTGCAGATGGCGCTGCCGTTAATCGACTAATAAAGTCGTCAGAAGATCAAAAGAAATAGCAGAACGATTTGGAAAAGATATCTATATGGTTCGAAAGTTGGCAATTGACCCTAAAAAAACGAAAAGTGTGAGGTGATCCACATGAGCGCTAAAAATAATCTGTCAGCCTTCGGTTACACGATATATCAGTCAAATTTAAAGGCCGTAAATTCAACTAAATACCAAGGAATTACAATTACGAACAACTTAAATTGGAAGGAACACTTAGAAAATGTTGTGGGGAAGGTTCACCGCTTTTAGAATACTGCTGCGCGGTGTGGGATCCTCACCAGATAGAATTGGGGGAGTACATCGAAAACGTTCAGAGAACGGCGGCACGTTTTGTATTATTGCGAAATAGGGGAGAGAGTGTCACTGAAATGATACAGGATTTGCGCTGGACATCATTAAAACAAAGGCGTTTTTCGTTGCGGCGGAATCTTTTCACGAAATTCCAGTCACCAACTTTCTCCTCCGAATGTGACAATATTTTGTTGACACCGACCTACATAGGAGAAATGATCACCATGATAAAAGAAGGGAAATTAGAGCTCATATGGAAAGATATAAGTGTTCGTTCTTTCCGCGCGCTATACGAGATTGGAATAGTAGAGAATTGTGAAGATGATTCGATGAACCCTCTGCCAGGCACTTAAATGTGATTTGCAGAGTATCCATGTCGACGTAGATGTACTTTTCTAATTTGTTTGTCACATTGTTATGGAGTTTGGTTGCAATACAGTGCCCAAAACTTCGTATCATACACTTTATACGCATATATTGTGATCATCTGTTTGATTAATGCAAACGAGCATTGCATTCGCTTGTCTATGGTGCTATTGAGAATATCGTATGTTAAGTCGAATAGCTACCACTTTACACCAAACAGTACCAAACGACATGGGAGTATCCCTATATTACAGCCATGAATGAATTTTGTATTAACCTAACTGAAAAATTTCTTCTTCTTTCACCAAGCAAACGAGAAAGAAGACGCCTTAACAGAGGTTGTTTGGTTCATCAGTAGGTTTCGTAGAGATACTACAAACAGAAGCAGATGGATTAATGAAGTTGGTGCTACTGCTAGGAACAGAAAATAAATATTCGCCGTTATTTTCACTGAGTTTTTCATTTTCCAACTGCTTTAATTCTTTTCCTGCATCATCAGATTCAGTTCTTCCTACTTCACTTTGTGAATAGTGAAAACTAACCTCTGCAGTTACAGACGGAAATGTTATGATGTCCCCATTTGGTTTAATAACATTTTGTTGCCGACTAAAGAAATCTGATATGTTAGGCCATTTTGCCATGTTAGTACATTCGCTTTTAATTACACATACAATTCACAAAAAAACGCAGACACGATGACACAAAAGATGCCATTATTATTTACCATTAATAAAAACAATACAAAGCAAACGCAGCACAAAACAGAAACTGGGGAAGAATCATTGGTTCGATGGATCGATCGAGGAGTTGGTTCGCTTGTTGTATAACAGGTACGGATCAGTGGATAGGTCTATGTTAACTTCGTCGTCATAACATCCACTTCGAATGTATTTGTTATATTTTATGGGTTTAATACAGTATAATGGAAAAAAACAATACGAAGGATACAAAATTGTTTAACAAATTAATTTGTCTGTAACTGAATACAAGTTATTTTAACTTTATAAAATAAAGTTTGAATTTGGACTTTGATTCTGAAACCTGACTGTCTTACCCGAGTAGGCCAGAGGATGGGCTAAGAAAATTTTGGGTGGACCGTGGCCCATCCTTGACGCAGCCACTGGCTACGTGATTTCTGAAAGTTTGGCTGACTGTGAAGGCAGAAAAACATGACTTAGCAGGAGGTGAGGAAACTCTTCTGATGGAAGCCATCCTCCAGAAGCTGTCGAAATTGCAACAAAGAGTCACTACCGGAAAACAGCTATGAGAAATCGGATGGACAGCTGGTAGAGTAAAGCACTACGCAGACGATTTTTGGAGAAGATCGAAAGTAAAGTACTCAAGGAGAAGATGTAGCTGTGGCTGACCAATAGAACCCCAAAAATCAAACAGAAAAATTGATTCTGGAATCACAGAGGCAAATATTTTGAACGACTGCTGTCAAAGCCAGAACTGAAAATCCTCAGAAGATGCAATATTCAGGCTTTGAAAAGAAAGTGATGAAAGTTGATGAAATAAGCCGGAAGGTTACAAAAAGATCGCACAGGCGGATTACAGCCGTTGTGGCCCAAATCACAGCCTGGAACGTGTAGAAGAAATATTATCTGCCGGTGGTACGGACCTCCTGGCATTCTAAGCCAGAAAAAAGTGGTCGGAAATGAACCAGCCAAACTGCTTCGGAAGGATTCAACAATGGAACACAAAAGCCCGGATACCACAGTCGTGAGAAAAATAAACTGTGAAATCATCAACATTGCTACTCCAAGTCGGCACAGTTGACGAAAGAAAGCTGAAACGTTTCAAGAGATGAAGGCCTTAGAATTAAAGTTTAGCAACTCTGATATAGACCAATAAAAATGATTCCACTGATTCTTGACCCGCTGGAGGCATGAATTTTGATCTCAGTGGCTGTTCAAAAAGCATTTTCATCAATAAAATACCCACCAGCCAACTACAAATGGCACTTTGCTGAGATCTTCACTCGTCACTCGCCAATATATAACTTAGTCCTAGACACTTTGCAAAAGTTCAGCTAATAGGAAAATATGAAATCTGGCACTGTGATGTCGTTTGATAAATTTACTGATGTTTTTTGAGTATAACAAGGGAACCGTCAGGCTTATAGCGTTTGATCTTGTCAAGATTCTTTGTACTCGTTGCTAATGTCATTTAAAATCCACATGCTAATTTTCAGCTATCGATACACATTACAAGTTACCTAAAAACGTTACCATAACTGGCATTTTCTTGGTTGTCACTTCAAAATAGGAGAATGGATACCCCTTGACGTCGCAATCAGCTGTTACGGCGAGTCTAGTGCGCCTGGTCAGGAAAGTGGACCATTTTATAATCGCCGCAACGTTTATTGAAGAGGAATCCCATTTCAGATTTTGTTAAAAAGGGAAGATAATATTCATGTTTGGGCTATATCAGGTAAAATGTCTGAAGTAACTCGTTCTGACCACAGTTCCAGATACTAAAAATATTATGTACATTGAGTCTCGCCTAACAGATGACGGGGGGGACCCTGTGAATGTATTGTATTGTATCGAACTGGTGTCTAGAAACGACGGAGGGACTTCGTCCCCGCCGTAGCCCGCAGTGGTAGGCAACCGCACAACAGGCCGCAGCAGTCCACTCAACCCATCGCCGCCCCACACCAACACAGGGTTATTGTGCGGTTCGGCCCCTAGTGGACCCCCCATCCCCCCCTCCCCCCTCCCCTTAACCCGGGAACGTCTCACACCAGGTGAGTGTAACCCTAATGTTAGCATGGTAGAGTAACTATGGTGTACACGTACGTGGAGAAAGTGTTTGCGCAGCAATCGCAGACATACTGTAACTGAGGCACAATAAGATGAACCAGCCCGAATTCGCCGAGGCAGATGGAAAACCACCTTAAAAACCAACCACAGAACTGAACGGCACACCGGACCTCGACGCTAATCCGCCGGGCGGATTCGTGCCGGGGACCGGCACGCCCTCCCGCCCAAAAGCACTGTCAATGTAACTATGAATTAACTTTGGAATGAAATCTAGGAAATAAAATTACTTTACTGCAAAACGAAAGTTGATGGTGTATTGGTTTAAGGAACTTGGTAACAAACGCCTTCTTGTGAGTTCTGTTAAAATGGGAGTGTATGTGATGTTACGATTGGAAAGGAAAAGCAGCCTGTGACAGTAGCACATGGTACCCACACACCGTACAAGGAATCCATAAATCCATCTGATGATGGGAGTACAATGCTCCGAAAAACGTAATAGAAAGTATATAAATGGGGACTGGTTAATGTAATTTCTAGTTTCAGTTGAAAAGAGGACAAATATCCAAAAAAAAGATAAAATCTTAAAATGATGCTCAAATATTATGCATATACAGGGTACGGTAGAAAATTTGCGACAAACTTCGAGGACTTGTTGGGGGGCGTCTTGATGAACAACTCGAGAACAGGAACCCGTGTCCAGAAACGTCACGCTACGACGCTACAGAGCGTCGACGTTACAGGGCCCAGCACCTGACAGGGCCACCTCTTCGGCAGAAAAGGAGACTTTGTACGCTGACGGGTCATAGGTGGAACGTCTCGCAATGTTGTTTGTTATTCAGTGATCGCGACTGATTGTCACGGTCGTCAATGGAGAGGATGGAGCTAGCTGCTGCGTAGACATGCCTTGTGTCCTATGATTTCGATGACCTGTTGCTTTGGTGGATAATGATTTCGGACACTGCTTTCCATCTGCAGTTTATTTTTCTCCTGTATACCGAAAAACAATGGAGATTTTAGAAGGCTCCAGGAGTAAAGTAATCCGCGTATGGAAACCTGTGTCCAGAACCGTCATCCATTTAGGCAACAGAGCATCACATTCGTAGGAGACAAGGCTTTTCTGCATAGCAGCTAGCTGCATCGTCTCCACTGACGATCGTGGCAATGTTTTGTGGACACTGAATAACAAGCGATGTTGCGAGATGTTCCGCCTACGGTCCATCAGTACACAGTCGCGTTTGCTGCCAAAGGTGTAGCCTAGTGGCAGGCACCGGCGCCTACAACTTCGACGCTCTGTAGAGCAGTCGTTGGAGGACACACGTCCTTAACATCGATTTGTTCCTCAACACACCTTCTACAACCCCTCGAAGTCTGTCACAAAATTTCTATGACACCCTCATACGCTTTCACCAGGTCTCAAGTTAAGTTCTGAGCCAGCCTCAGTAATAATCAAGTCAGAGTACATTCCCTTTATTCCTCTTTTCAGTACACTCAGCTTTTTGCTTGAAGACTATGGATTTTGTAGGGCTGAGTGACCTTGGTATGTGGCTGCCGTGTTCCTCCATATTTTTACATTGTGGCGCTTCACTTTTCCATTAAATGGAACGTAGCTTCACCACTGAATAGTAAGCGTGGACACACATTATCTTCCAACTCCATATCCATAATGACCTGACAAAACTCTGTATGTTGTTGTCTGCCATCATGAAGGGCTTGTAGCAGTAGAATCCCTCATGGACAAACGTCGTCACAAAACACACCAGGTAGACACGTAAGGAATGGCTAACTCTCAGCTGACACCACGAGTAGACCTTTTATGAGCTACGTGCAAAACTCTTGAATGCACTCTTTGAATGAATATATGATACCGATCTATGGACTTGATCTTATTTAAACTACTAGTTTTTTGGATATGCTGTTGCCGTCCTCCAATGCTTTGAGCTGTAGGAGGTGCAGTGCCGTGCTCTCGATGCAAATCGCACCATACAGCTGTAACTGAATTGCACCTGTTGAAACGGAGAATTCCAAATGCTTCTGTTGCTATGTTATCGCTGTCTCGACTCGACGCACAAAGGGCAATGAACGAGCGAGAGAGCAAGCTACGCAGGGAGAACGCTACCGGCATCTTTGTACTGGCGCCAGAGTCAACTTTTAGATCCGACGAGCAAGTTAATACTTACCTCAAGTTTTTATCTTGTTTCAGGCAGAAGATATAGTCTGGTGTAATCGTATTGGAGAAAAGCGTGGAAACACTGCGGCAAGTGCATGCTTGACATAAATGCAGATGCTAGCCAAACCTAAAGGTTGTGCTACTGTATTTGACCACGAATGTCATCTGTGCAATATGCTCAACACGTTGCAAGTATCAGTCGTAGTCACAATAGTCTTCTGCGCATCTGTGATTGCGTGGGTTGACGCTAAGAGTATTCGAATGTGGGCAAACCTTTGGTGCTCCTATGGTGGGTGCTTCCGTAAGAAAGGTAATCGAAGTGTTTGGTGTTTCAACAGGTCCGTATCGAAGATTTATACCACATGTAGGAAAAGCAGAAAACCATCATCCGCAAAGTCACGTCACAGAGGAAAGTGTGTGTTGAGTGATCGTGATGGACAGTCATAGTAGAGGTTTGTGACGAAATATAAGAGGACGAGAGCTACAACGTTCGCTGCAGAACTGAATGTCGCACTCGTGATCCCACTCAGCGCCAAAACAAGACGAAGAGAACTCCATAAGCAGGACATTGTAGAGCGAGCTGGAATTCCAAAATCACACGTCAGTGATGCAAGTGCCCGTAACAGGAAAACGTGGTGTCGAAGCCAAATAGCCTGGGCTACGGAGCAAAGGAAAACATTTTCGGTTGAGTCCGTCTTCACACAGTTTCCAACATCTGGCCAAGTTTACGCGTCAAGAGTGAAACATGGTAGGGGTTTGTTGATGATTTGGGCAGCCATATCGTGGTATTCCATGGGCCCCACAGTTACTATGCAAGGTCGTATTACTGCCAAAGACTATTTTGGCTGATCAGGTCCACCACATGGTACAATCTTTATTCCCCAATAGCGACGCTGTGTTCCAGGGCCCCTGTTCGCACAGCTCGCTTCGTCCAGGATTGGTTTTGTAAGCACTGGCCATCACAGCCACCCGATCTCAGTATTACTGAGTCTTTGTGGACCACTTTGGATAGAAGGGTGAGTGATCGCTATCCACCTCCATCATCGTTACCTGAACTGGTCACTATTTTGCAAGACAGACGGTATAAGATTTCCATACAGGACAGGACCTGTATTATTTATCCATTTCGAGAAGACTGGAAGACTTTATGGATGCCAAAGATTTTCTTATAGCCCGTTAGACGCGGCAATATGTTGTTGTTTTTGCCTTTCTTTTCGTCCACCCCTGTTTCTGTTTGAAACCACCACATTAAAATTTCATTCTTTCACTAATGTCTGGAAGCAGTTCGTAAACTTGACAGCCTGTATCCCTGTCGTCTCTTTGTCACATACTTGTTTTCCAGGGCCGGCCGGAGTGGCCGAGCGGTTCTAGGCGCTACAGCCTCGGGCATGGATGTGTGTGATGTCCTTAGGTTAGTTAGGTTTAAGTAGTTCTAAGTTCTACGGGACTGATGACCTCAGAAATTGAGTCCCATAGTGCTCAGAGCCATTTGAACCATTTTTTTTGTTTTCCAGGGCTTTAGTTGAACCATTGACTCCGAAGAAAGGAAGACTGAAGGACAGCATTCCTTCTTTTTCTGTTTACACCGTTTCAACTGATGCCATGAGGCTAAACAAACAGGAATCATCTACATAACGAAAGAAGGATGAAGATCTCAGGGAAATATTTCGAGTGAACAAGAGACAGTGTATTCAAACCGTTTCCCTGCAGTGTACCGAACTCATGCAACACATCAGGTGCAAAAATCTATGGAAATCAGGGGTAGTGGCATACAACCTTAAGAATAGGCAGAATCTCCTGTTTGAGTAGGCAGAGATTCTAGCTCACAGTTCAGAATAGCAGACCTTAGCCGTGGGACTTAAAATATGTGTCAACAACATTAATAGGAATACGAAATGTTCACTTAGCCACGCGTGCAGACTGACTCCTACAGAGAAGACAACAGCAACCAGCCACTTTTTACAATGCTATTTATTTATTTAAATAGCGCCGTTACCGGTTCCGAACAGAAAGGTTCATCTTCAGACGGCTAGTTTTCGTTAACATACGTTTCACATTACCTTTCACTTTTTGTTTTCCGAAATACCTAAATTTCGTTGGAGTGGTGGTGGCCTACAACCAAAACATTGTCTCACACCTTGTTTTGGTTGTAGGCCACCACCACCCCAAGGAAATTTCGTCGTTTGGGAAAACAAAAAGTGAAAGATAATGTAAAAGGTAGCCTTTATGTTCCTAACCGCTAACGGCGCTATTTAAATAAATAAATAGCATTGTAAAAAGTGGCTCGTTGCTGTTGTCTTCTCTGTAAGAGTCAATATATATTTTGCACACAGCCACGGGTTCAGAATGTTAGTTTTCGACAAAATAGCAATAATAACCTGATACGACGTATAATTGACGTCTTTGGAACTCCGCCACCTCTTTGACAGTCTGTCGCTTTTTTGACGTAGACTTTAAGGGATGTTGTTGAAAGCACCAATATTTTCATACTATAGTGGTCATGTTGTCCGGGAGCATTTTATACGACAAACCCATTGCGAATCATCGTGGTTAACAATGAGTATTAAATTCACGTCACGCACCTACCTCTATAGAACTAATTTTTCTTTATTTGACGTACCAGTAGAAGTTCGTAAGTGATAGGCTCAGAGCACTATGGGACTTAACTGCTGTGGTCATCAGTCCCCTAGAACTTAGAACTACTTAAATCTAACTAACCTAAGGACATCACACACATCCATGCCCGAGGCAGGATTCGAACCTGCGACCATAGCGGTCGCGCGGTTCCAGACTGTAGCGCCTCGAACCGCTCGGCCACTCTGGCTGGCTGTAAGTGATTCCTAGCAACTACTTTCACTGAATCGTTTTGTTGGTGTTGGTAACTCTCATTTTTCGCTGTCTCTTCACTAACTTCTGCGGGCTCCGAGTGAAGCTCTCATGCAGTTCTTCCTTGATGAAGGACCGATGTCGCAGAAAGAGCACAACGTCCGCACTGGCGACTATAAGGGGCGATCAAATAGTTTCATTTCGAAGGCCGTACGAAAATCAGGCAAAATCGACGTGAGCACTGAGACAATCAGCCCCCGACGCACCAGGTTGAAGATACCCATTTGGTAAAAAATCGCGTCCTGCTGCGTGAAGAAGTCCGTAACTGCCTGTTGCATATCCTCGTCCGATAGAAATCGTCGGCCCTTAAAGGTCTACCGAGCGAGGTGACGCAGTGGCTAGCACACTGGACTCGCATTCGGGAGGACGACGGTTCAATCCCGCGTCCGGCCATCCTGATTTCGGTTTTCCGTGATTTCCCTAAATCGCTGCCGGCCGAAGTGGCAGAGCGGTTCTAGGCGCTACAATCTGGAACCGCACGACCGCTACGGTCGCAGGTTCGAATCCTGCCTCGGGCATGGATGTGTGTGATGTCCTTTGGTTAGTTAGGTTTGAGTAGTTTTAAGTTCTAGGGGACTGATAACCTTAGAAGTTAAGTCCCATAGTGCTCAGAGCCATTTCAACCATTTGAACCTAAATCGCTCCGAGCAAATGCCGGGATGGTTTCTTTAAAGGTCACGGCCGACTTCCTTCCCCGTCGTTCATTAATCCGATGAGACCGATAACCTTGCTGTCTGGTCTCCTTCCCCAAACAACCCCCCCTCCTCCAACTCTCCCCCCCTTAAAGGTCTGTTTTAAGGGGCCGCAGGCGTGATAATCGCGTAGGGAGAGATCAGGACCAGTGATGGGATGGCGAGGCGCGGCGACTAGAGCGCACCGAGAATTCCTCGAGCCTCTAGTTCTCAAGCAATTCTCGAGAAGCTCACGAGAAACGGCTCGGCGACGTGTGCCGCTGCGCGCCACTTGGCTGCGACAACATACGCCGCGCCGCTGTTGTTTTATGAATTGAATGCCGCCGCTAGACAAACACGCTCGCTGCTCGCTGTGCTCGTAACTAGTATGTCTCAGGTTTAATTCGAGTAAAGCTGTTATTCGAATCAATATGGACACTCTAAAACGAACGTCATGCTGTTGGCAATACTTTAGGGAGGATGGAGATAACGTTACTTGCAACATTTGTCGTAAAAATCTCCGTAATGTATCAAAAAATACAACGGACATGATTAGACATCTTAAACTGCACAATTTATCGAGCAATAAAACAGTGACGTCCGTGGATACACAGGCTCATTCTTCTAATAGTGCGAGGCAGACAAAATATCCAGGTGCGTATGGTACAAAAGGTGAATTCCGTGCAAAAGTTCGGATATTGTCCGAAGCTGTCCGCCACATTTAAAAAACATTGATTTTTTAATAGTACTCCGATAACATACAACATATCCCAAAATCAAACCTATACTATCCTAGCTTTTGCACGATACGATATGTAATTTTATTGGACTAGTTGTCGAGCATAACGTATCCCCTTGCAGGAGCACTGATCTAAATCTTACGTTTCTCTTCATAGAGGGAAGTAAACGGCAACAACAGCTAGATGAAGCACTAGTGGTCATGATAACAGACTAATTTCAACCGCTTTCAATTGTCGAGGACACTGGTTTTCGGCGTTTTGTTTCACCGTCGGACCCACAATACTCGATACCAAATCGAAAAAGTTGAGCCTCATGATTCAGGACGATTACCATAAACAGAAAGAGGCTGTAAACTTGGCTGTGGAAGACTCCAATTGTTTTTCTTTAACGACCGATATTTGGACCTCACTCAATAGTGAGGCATATATTGCTGTAACTAGTCATTTCATTAACACTAATTGGTGCCTGAAAGCTTTAGCTCTCGAGACATTCCGTTTCCCGGGAAAGCATACAGCAAAATATTAGTGAGGCGTTAGGTAACGCGATTTCAAAATGGAACATTGAAAACAAAGTTGTTAGCATAACAACTGACAACGCCAGTAACATGACGGTAGCTGTACAACTTATTCACAATGGCAACATAGATATGCAACATGTGTCTTGTTTAGCACACACCATCAATTTAGTTGTGAAAAGTTCTTTGAACAGCAACAGTGAGCTCTGCATAATGCGGGAAAAGGCCAGAAAAATTGTTAGCTATTTTAAAACAAGTTGCAATGCTAATGAAAAACTCCATGAGATCCAGGATATAATGAGAAAACATGTTTATAAATCGATTCAGGAAACCGAAACCCGATGGAACAGTACGTTTTATATGCTACAGCGTGTAGTGGAGCAAAAGGAATGCATTGCAGCCTGTTTATCATCGTTGTATTCAGGTGTAGAGAACCTCGCAGCTGACGAGTGGCGAATTTTGAGCGAATGTTTAAGTGTACTGGAGCCATTTGAAGTGGTAACAAGTGAAATTTCAACTGAAAACTACACCTCTCTTTCGAAAGCTATTCCAATAATCAGACATATGACTGGGTGTTGTGTGACGTTCTTAGTTTAGTTAGGTTTAAGTAGTTCTAAGTTCTAGGGGACAGATGACCATAGATGTTAAGTCCCATAGTGCTCAGAGCCATTTGAACCAATAATCAAACAGCTAATCCTAATCATATGCAATGGGCTACCACGACAGCGCAAGAGCTAGAGCAACATCTGCACAGCTCACTAATAGCCCAGCTAGGATCAATAGAAACAGACAAAGTACATGCCGTTGCCACAGTTCTCGACCCAAGATTCAAAACCTTACCATTTACGAATCCCATTCATTCAAAACATGCCGTTGCAAGCCTAATTGCCGAGTGCACAAACGTGGTAGAGATCGTACGATCTACTCATTCGGCTGCTAACGACACTAGCCACGTGTACCATTTCGTACAAAACGCCACTAGTTTCTCATGGGCTTCTTTCGATGAAAAGATTTCCAATAAAAATCTAATGAAAATCGGTTGTGATATCATAGACCTGGAGGTACAACGATATTTGGAAGAACCGTACCTACAACTCATGGATAATCCGTTACAGTAACGGAAAAAAAATGAAAACAATTACCCAGGTGTAGCTGTCGTGGCAAAAAAATATCTTACAATACCTACAACTTCTGTTCCCAGTGAAAGAATATTTTCAAAAACAGGACTACTTATAAGCAAACAAAAAAGCAGACTAAAAGGCCAATTGGTTAATAAAATCATATTTCTAAACAAAAATCGAAGGCAGTGCAGCAATGGGATGTAAAAATGCCTTCTGCTGAACAACTTCTGTTTCCTTTTTTTCTTCAGTAAGTAAACGCATTTACGCAGTTTCTGTATATAAAAGAGTGATGAAAAATTGTCCACAATTTGGTACGGGATTCATAGTCAACTTAAAAATAATTGATTCGATAATAGATTTCCAGGCCCAATCTCCTAGGCTCTCGACGCTAACAGTAAGAGCATCAAATAAAATCTATACAATAATTAACGCCCATGCTCCCACGAATGATAAAAACAATAGGAGAAAAACCAGAGAAGAGACGGATGAATTCTGGGACCTACTAGATCAAACAGTGACAAATATAAACAAAAATCATAGTAAAATTTTAATAGGTGATTTCAATGCACAACTGGGCAAGGAAAAGAGATACAGAGACATAATAGGAATATGGCCAGCTCAAAAACGAACCAATAAAAATGGTATAAGATTAGTAGAATTCTGTAGAAACCATAACATGATATCAAAATCGACCTATTTTATGAGAAAACCCAATAAACTAAAGACATGGAAACACCCAGATTGGAAAAAGGGGGAATGGCAATTAGATCACGTCTGTATGGACAAAAATTACCATTAAGAAATCCAAAATGTTAAAGTACTTAGAGGAATAGACATGGGGTCAGACCATTACATGGAGAAAATCAAATGTAAATTCACACCTGCAAAGAAACCAAAAACCAAATTTAAAATGAGAAAAATATATGACCCTCATAAACTAATAAACAATGATCAATATAAAGAACTAACTCAAAAAATTGAGAAAACTGATAAATTAGAAGAGATAGTCCCGAAACTAAAAGAAATAGCCGAAAAAATTGCCCCACCAAACCCAAGGAAAAGGCATCAATGGTGGAATGAGGAATGCGATAAAGTATTTGAAAATAGACACCAAGCATGGTTAAATCATCAAAGCCAGAAAACAGAGAAATCACATGAACAATTGACTAAACAAAGAAAACTAACTCAAAAAACAATCAGAAGTACTAAAAGACAATATCAAGAGCATTATTCATCAAATAGAAATAGATCATAAAAAGACAAATTCAAGGTATTATTATAAAATATTTAGTAAACAACTTCAAAAATATGAACCACCAACACTCATGCTAAAAGATACAACTGGAAAAATAGCACACAACAATAAATATAATGCTCAAATTCTAGCAGATGCATTCGATCAACTACGGAATGGTGAAGAACCAAAAGAACGGCTTCATATAAACACAGAAACGCCCATTAAAACTTCAACAGAATACATTGGTCCACCAAACATTAATGAAGTAAATCAAGCTATTAAAGAATTGAAAAATTATAAAGCTAGTGGCGAAGACCAAACATTTGCAGAGCTGTGGAAAAATGCATCAGAATCAAGTAAAGAATCACTTCACCAAAGTTTAATTAAAATGTGGAATGATGAAACATTGCCGGAACATTGGACAACAGCAGTAATACACCCTCTACACAAGAAAGGAGATAGAACTAATCCGAACAACTATAGAGGAATCTCTCTCTTAGATTGTACATATAAAATATTTTCTAGAATAATTTATAATCGATGCAAAGGTGATCTGGAAAAACAATTAGGCGATTACCAAGGAGGATTTCGACAATGGCGCAGCTGTCCGGAACAAATCATAACACTAAAATCGGTAATGGATATTTACAAAAGAAGAGAGAAACAAATTATTATAACTTTCGTGAACTTTAAAAAAGCATATGATAGTATTCACAGACCTTCAATGTTGAAAATACTACGAAATCTTCGATTACATCCTAAACTAGTGAAGATGATAAGCTTAACTTTAACAAATACTAAATGAAAGGTGAAGTTCAGAAGTGAAATGTCTGAACCCTTCACAATTAAAACAGGACTAAGACAAGGTGATGTATTATCACCCCTTCTGTTCAACTGTACTCTGGAATATTTAATGAGAGAATGGTATAAAGAAAATAAAAAATATAAAAATTGGGTACAATAAAGAGAAAATTAGCCTAAATTGTTTGGGATTTGCAGATGATCTGGCACTACTAGCCGACAACATTGAAGAGGCTAGGGATCAACTCACAAATCTCCAAAATATTGCAAGAAAAGTAGGATTAACAATTTTATTTGAAAAAACAAAATAATGGCAACAGACCCCCTTGTAATAAATAGTGTACAGATGTGTGGGACTGATATAGAAATTGTAAAACAATTTAAGTACCTTGGAGAAAATATAGCCTATAACTTAAATGAAAAAATGTCCTGGACAGAGAGAACTAATAAATTATCAAGAGCCCAAAAAGTATCCAGAAACACATACAACAAAAAATGTTTGTCAATAAATACAAAATTAAAACATTACAAGACTGTTGTCCAACCAGAAATAACCTATGGAAGTGAAACCCTGTTTAAGCTAAATCAAAAGAACAACACAGACAAAATTCTAAAAATAGAAAGAAGAATAATAAGGACATGCATCAATAAAAAGTATCAAAAAGCAGGAGAATTGCGTATTGTCCCAAATGCAGTAGTATATCAGGAGATAGAACCAGTAACGGATACCATGAGAAAGAAGAGAATATCATATTTTGGCCATCTATTGAGAACACCTGAAGACAGATTAATATGCAAAATTTTGGGGAAACTCTGGAAACAACAAACAACAACCTGTCTGGATAAAGGAAATAAAAGAAGACATGAAAGAACTAGACATAACGCTGGAGGACTTGAAAACCAAATCAAAACAAGTAAATAAATTAAAAAATAGAAATATTAGATTCTTGCCAAAAATTGATAAAATAGAAACAACTAAAAGGGTATTTTCAGAAGAGGAACGAAAACAAAGATCGGATAGAATGAAGAAATACTGGAAAGCCAAGAAGGAAAAAACAAGGAGAAATCTTAGGAAGACCGGAAAGAAATTGACTGAAGTGGTCCAGTGAGGCCGTAAAACCACAACAACAATAATAATAATAATAATAATAATAATAATAATAAAGGCTATAGCACTTCTCTTTTACGTTTAAGCATGCATGCATACGTGCAGAATGTACAAGGCAATTTATTTTGTAAGAATGAAGCTTCTGTTTCATACGAATTCTATGCTTTGTTTTAAACAACAATTATATGATTTTTGTCTTACGAGATATATACTTCAGTACACATTAATAACGGTAGTACAATTGATATCAATCATAGAATTTCAAAGTTTTCCGTGCACGTACGTACGACGAGAACGACCGCTGCGGCTCAGTGCATCGTGTACTGAAGGTTTGCGCAATTTCTCATAGAGCGCAGCACTGTCAACTTCTCGAGCGTACCCGAGACATTCTCGAGAAATTGCCCTCGCGTCGCGCGTTTCTCGAGCGCGATCATAGCCGACCAAGGCGGTCAAGGGACCCGGCCGCAGTCAGCACCGAGCCGGCCAGCCCCACCGTTCGTCCAGCATAGTAGCCTGCACAGTAACAAGGAAGTTACGGAAGGAGACTTGTAAGTCAGAACCTGCGGACACAAGTACCCAGAGACTTCTATGGTAGAAGCTCGCTAACCTGTCCCCTACGGACCCGGACAATTGTCGGAATGCAAAAAAGGCGGATTTCAGAGGAACACTGTTATTGACACGTAACACCACAATACAACAGAGTACAACTTTAATTTTCACCTGGAGATATTGTGTGAATTATCGTTCAGTGTTAAAACGTCGAAACGCCACAAAATCGCACACAAAAGTACAGTGCACAGTAGTGCCTGTACTGTAAAATCCGTCTGTATCGCATGGTAAAATATTGTTACTGGGAGTGAAAGTTTAACAACTGTACACATCTTATTACACTACTGCAGTGACACGCAACTGACTCATCCCGTACAGCAAGAATTTTTGTAGTTTAAGCCAGAATCATGAATGTTATACAATTTGTCAGGGATCACCTTAAGCTCTTTAACTTATGCTCGGTTTACACTAGCAAGTTATTGCAGCCATTTACTTGCGCGGAGGAACTTGCCGCGCGATTTGCGAGTCTAAACATATCGCCAAGTCGACTTGCGACTGTAGCAATTTATTTCGGAAGTGACTTGCTGCACGTTTTCCGCTTCCAGTGTGAACACCACGCAAGAAGTATCTGCAACTAACTTGCAGCTTTTAGGATTTATTTCCTGCAAGTAGGAAGCGCAAGTTATAGTAAGTATGTCGTCTGCATAACATTCATATTTAACATTTTACTTAACGTGGTGACTTAATTTTATGCAACCATCTTACGTATTATATGCAAACAAATTTCAAAAATGGAGGAGAAACGGGAATGGATAAAGCAGGATACAGAACATTTTACTGAAGCCGTGGATAGCTACCCCGAAATACGGAACGTGCATAACTGAGACTTTAAGGATAGAGTGAAGAAGATGAGCGCTTTAAATGAAATCTCGTCGATATTCGACACATCTATAAAAGAAGTACGTAGAAAGTAGCATAACTTGAAGACACAACCCCTTTGCCACCTGCATCCACTCGCTTGTTGTTTTAAGAGTCTAGAAAAAGACGATGTATAATTATTACATGTTCTATTTACTTAGCTTTTCACTTTCCGTTTTATGAGCATTAGAATTTTTTTTATAAGCATATCATTCTGTAAAATGCAGTTTATTTCAATAAAAATTTAATTTCATTATTGTGTTTTCACATATCTTCAAATAATTTTCCCTTTTCAAGACGTTAAAAAAGGCTCTACACACATCGGGTACGATCAGAGAAATCGTGCAGAAGGGAATATGAAACAAGTACATTAGAGACTTGAATGAGTCTCCTATAAAGAAAAGATTTCAAAATTCAAACTCTTTTTTGGTTATATGTTTCACATAAATAAATGAAATGCCTATTTTATTCGTAGCTCACCGGTAGCTATAAATCATAGAGTGACTAGCAAACGTTCCTTTGCTAAAATAGCAGTACCGAAGTTTGTGTCTCGTTTTGATATGACGGGCGCTATTAACATCAACAAATACTTAGGATAATTTGATGACATTCTGCAAAAGTATCCATGCTCTCGATACTAAGTTCTTGCCAAAGGTTATTACAGGCACCATTTTGCGATCTTCTCATTATCTACGCTCTAACCAAAATACTTCTCTTTTTCTTTTTCACGTTTTGCGTTACAATTACAAGAGCTGCAGCATATCTCACCCACCTACTTGTCATTTTACACTTTGGCTGACACTCGTAGTGGTACTGAAAGCATATGTAAATAGTATCAGCAAGTTGTTGACGTAAGTTTCTTGCCAAAGAACTTGCGGAAGAATCTTGCTTAATTCTTGCACTACCGTGTAAACACAGCTGCAAGCGGCTAGCAATAACTTGCAGCAATAACTTCTGTAAGCGACTTGCTAGTGTAAACCCAGCTTAAGTTTTTAAATTTAGGAATAAATTCATTGGCAGCTGTTTCGTTTTCAGACAGCTTCTCGCTGGAAATAATTACATTTCGAATCCGATGTCGTTTTCTGCACCGGTGTAACCAGCTTTCACTAGCTGTTTACTTTTATTTTCATTGTCTACATCTAATTTTTCATAGAAAAACAGTGCTTTTTCTTTTATGGTCTAGGCAATGGAGTTTCCCTTCTTTTCTGCTGCTCAAACGACACCCACTAAGCACTTTCTATAATTTCACTTTTAGGGCTCTTCAAAGTCTTGCATATTTTCAGTCCTTTCTCGTCATCCAACATCATGACTTTCTAAATTTTTACTACCTTTTTCCTAGTATTTAACAGTTGTGATGCCAACATATATATCACTTACAATGTTCTGAAGAGACTCTCCTTTGTCTAACGTTTCGCACGCTTTGTTTCTCCACTAAAGACGGCGTCACATGTTTACGTTCAGTTGATGCCCTAATTTAGTTTTATACACTTTAATGTGGAAGAAGAACACTGTTACTATTTTCTAATTCAATGCATGTACGATTACACTTACTGAACGAGTCAAAAACGGATTATTTCATACAGACAATTCTGCTGGAACAACATTCGCAACTGATCATTATACCAGAGGCTGAAAATACCGCTTCAGTTGTAAGGTTCTTTTTATTTTTCAGTACTTAAACACGACCGGTTTCGGGTTCTTACGTGCCCATCATCAGGTGTTATAAATTTGTGCTATGACCCCGAGCACCGTGATGGACGAGTACATGACGCGGTGTACCGCGAACTAAAATATGAACCAGACACTGGCCATACGTATTAATATGAACTACTCTAAGAACCCAGTAATTAATAACAGCAATCTAGAAAGCCTTCTCCAACAACGTCCAACAGCTGCGCGTGAGTGTACCGTCGGCGGTGTCTATGTAGATAATAAAAATAAAATGAGTGAATTGTTTCGCCTACCGAAAGAGGTGTCAATTGACAGGTCTCACAGCTATACCACTGCCTGTTAAAAGGTCACTAAGATACAGTATGAATATCACAGCTAACGGTACCGTAAAAATAGTGGTCTCAATATCTGCAGTGCAGATACTGACAACAAATGGTAAAGACAGAGAAGTTGTTATTCACCATATAAAATAGCTGTTGTATCAGAACTACGAAGAAACGTTACGGAGATATCATTTGTATGTATGAAAGAGCTTACTGGGATCGTGGGGAATGAGAAATCTGAACAACGGGAAAGAATGCGACAAAGAATACAGCATAACAGAGATTGATTCCAGCGGATGATCTAATTACTGTAACCAAAGGCATGGCCAAAATGAATGGAACAAGGCGCGGGAGACCAAAGATCTGGAAAAGGTACCTGCTACAGACAAATCAACCCACAATATTACCGAGAGCCGAATGGTATGCTGATAAATGGAATATGAAATACAAATAGCGTAGGGAACAAGAGACAGTTAGTAAGAACCATTGCGAAGTTGAAATTCAATCATAGCTAACACCGTCAACATCTCTACAGAAACCAAGTCGTCTATCACCATACTGAGACTGTGAGGAGATCCAGGACGTCACACACATATAGTTTGGCTGCTCTACACACAGAAAAAATGGACTTGGCTACTTGCGGAGCTGGTACACGTAAATCAAGAACTTTCCTCGAATGTGTTAACATTCTTGACAACATTGAATAAAGACATTTGTAAATGCTTGTGGAATTCGTATTAAAATTTGGGAATCAAATTCCAACCGTTCAGTTTGGATTTATGCTACAGTTACACAGCGTAAGTCACGTAAGACATAACACACCTTTTATTTTGTGAACGGTTCCAAATATCGAAACGAGAAGTTTCCGCAGTCTACAGTGTACTAAGGGTCGCTTAATGTTTTGTATGGATAACCCTCTCAACTCTGGTATCAACCGAGGTACTGAAACAAGTATGGCTTTTTTTAAATGGAACCGTATACTTTTCATAAATGCATTCAATAGCTCGTGGACAGACAGTTACATTGATACTAAAACTAAACTAAACTCCTCCCAAAGGTACCGATCGGCCGCCGTGTCATCCTCAACCCACAGGCGTCTGGATGCGGAAATGGAGGGGCATGTGGTCAGCACACCGCTCTCCCAGCCGTAGGTCAGTTTCCGAGACCGTGTTGCAGTGATACAGCGCTTGCTAATATTGACGTTGAAGCCTTTCGCGAAAGAATCCGAGGAATGTACTAAAACTGGAAAGCACTGCGGCCAGAGTAGGCTAGTGCGGTGTAAACACCGCCAAGCATAACTCTCATGCTACACCGCGTCGTTATATGCAGCAAGACAGACCTACGCTAGTCCTGTAGGACGCAGATACAGGGTCAGCTATCATATTTGTGTATGGAACTACGGCATATGTTAGTTTCTCGGGCTTCAGATGGGGCATAGGAAAACTATTTCAAATGCGCGTACGTTTCCAGGTTTTATGGAAATAGCTACAGTTTCGTCAGCAGTTTTCCATTTAGACCCAGCCCATTACTGATTACTTGTCAAAGCCGAGACAAAAACGCCGGGCGTTCGTACGTCGTAATGATGAACAGTCCTACTCACGGAAAAAAATAAACTACTGTATTAACTTTTCTAGATTGGAAAAAATTAATACCTGACCTATCTTTGTCTGGAGACGCCTGACTGAATCTTAAAGGTAAAACACCCTGTTTCGGACAAATGTATCTGTAAGTACTACTCGAAATTCTAATTATACGCAATACACTTTTAAATAAACCAAACATTTTATTCATAATGACTGACGATACGTCACCCACAAAATAAATACTTTCCTTAACGAAGCGTAGTTTTCACTTTACTTAAGCATGTACTCAAATTGTGTACCGTCGATGGCAAGGCACATTTACAATCGCCGTTCGAGAGATAGATGAATACATTAGAGTACACTGGATGATATACCGTTGTATGCTGTGGCTATTCGACGGCGCATATCGTCTGGCGTAGTTGAGGCTTCATGACAGACTTCATTTCTCACAGCTCCCCATAGAAAGAAATCAGAAGGAATCAAATTAAGAGACCTGGCTGGCAATTTTATTGGAGCATTCCGCCCTATCGAACGATCAGGACGCTTTTCATTCAGTATTTCCTTTGCAACACGGGGAGATTGAATGAACGACTGTGTACATCTAGGAACTAGGACTGTGTATATCAATGACAGAGGGAAATGTGATACAGAAATGAAACGAAGACTCGTCCTTGGCCGATCCGCAATTGTTAAACTCACAAAGTTCTGGCACAACTGGATAATATCCGAAACTACGAAGATGCAACTGTTGGCAATGTTGGTGTCTCCTGTGTTCTTGTACAGCTGTGAGACCTGAAATCTGAAAGCAAGGGTCAAGATCCGAATTGATGCATTTGAGACATAGTGTTGCCGGAAGACGTTACGTGTTCCATGGGCAGCAAGAGGAACCAATGCTTCCATTACAGAAGAGGTTAACATCAGAAGAAGTTTATCTTCCCGTGTCAGCCAAAGATACTTCCAATTCCATGGGCACATTTTGAGAAGAGAAGGGAATAATTTTGAAAAAAAAATCTTGGAAGGCAAAATCTAAGGCAGAAGACCTCGAGGAAAAGCAGCAGGTAGACGGATGGATCAAGCGAAGATAACCAGCATACCCCTTCACATTATATTGAGAAGAACTGAAGATCGCTGTGTGGATGGAGACGTCTCACAAACCACAATCAGTCACACATCAAGAATTAAACTTCTAACTTTCTAACTTCCATCTGCGAGACATGGCTTGATAATTACTGAAAATGTATCGCTCTGAAATCGTCAAATGATTGGAAGCTACTTGGTGCCACATACACACGCTAATTAGGTATACAATACCCGCATTAAAAAAAATAATCAAAAATATAAAATCTCTCAAGGCACCATAGCCCTCATGAGCAATAGAATTAGTTGCGTATAGCACCTCCTTTTTTTATTTTTAGTTTCAGGCAGTTATGTGAGATAATGACGCAAACAGGATATCTGACGGTCTTAACGACAAGCTACACACTGAGATGACAGAAGTCATCGACAGCGATATGTACATATACAAATGGCAGTAATATCGCGTACGCAGGGCATAGAAGGGCAGTGCATTGGCGGAGCTGTCATTTGTATTCAGTTGATCCTCACGACGGGAATTAAACTTTGAATGTGGAATGGTAGTTGGAGCTAGACACATGGGAATTCTATTTCGGAAATCGATAGAGAATTCAATATTCCGAAATACACAGTGGCAAGAATGGGCCGAGAATGCCAAATTTCAGGCATTACCTCTGACCACGGACAACGCAGTGGCCGACGGCCTTCACGTAACGACCGAGACCAACGGCGTTTGCGTGGAGTTGTCGGTGCTAACAGACAAGCAACACTGGGTGAAAGCACAACGGAAATCAATGTGGGATGTACGACGAACGTATTGGTTAGGGCAGTGCGGCGAAATTTGGCGTCAGTGGGCTATGGCAGCAGACGACTGACGTGAGTGCCTTTGAGACCAGCACATCGCCGGCAGCCCCTCTCCTGGATTCGTGACCATTTCGGTTGGAACCTAGCTGACCGGAAAACTGTGGCCTGGTCAGACGCGTCCCGATTTCAGTCGGTAAGAACTGACGGCAGGGTTCGAGTGTGGGCCAGACCCCACTAAGCTATGGATCCAGATTGTGAAAGAGGCACTGTGCAAGTTGATGATGGCTCCACAGTGGTATGAGCTGTGTTTACTGGACTGGGCCCTCTGGTCCACCTGAGCCGATCATTGACTGGAAATAGCCATGTTCAGCTACTTGTACACCATTTACTGCCATTCATGGATGGATTATGTATACCTATGCGCCAGATACCTGGCCAAAATCATTGGTGACTGGGTTGAAGAACATTCTGAACAATTCGAGCGAATGATTGGTCACCCAGGTTGCCTGACATGAATCCCATCGGACATTTATGACATATAATCGAAGTTCGGTTCGTGCAAAAGGTCTTACACCGGTAACACTTTCGCAATTGTGGACGGCCATAGAGGCAGCATGGCTCAGTATTTCTGCAGGGGACTTCCAGCGACTTTTTGAGTCCATGCCACGTTAAATTGCTGCACTACACTGGGTAAAAGGAGGTTTTGCACGATATTAGGAAGTATCTGATGACTTACGTCAACTCACTGTAAACTATAATGTACTGCATAAAACAAAATTATATAAAATAGACAAACAATTATGTAGATAGTGATCCTATGAAGTGCATTAATACCGCACCGTTACAATAAAGGACACAAATATATCATGTCGGCCCGAAAGTTCAAGGTCAACATCGATATTGCGTCGCAACACCACCTACCGGTAAAATGTGCCTGCTGTTCTCGTTGTCGCTATAAACCGAAGGTAATGGGTCAGTGTGACTTGAGTAGACGTGCACGTTGCCTCACAGACGTATGCGCGAACCATACCATGAAATCAGTGAGTCTGAAAGAGGGCGTATCATTGGTATGAGAGAATGTGGTGCAACCATCCGGGAAACTCCTGCTCGTGTGGGACGAAGTGTTTCGCCAGAGCAACGGGTGTGTATAGAATGGTTAACGGAAGGCCGTAGAACACGACGAGATAGGTCAGGTCGCACCACCCAGACCACACCCCAAGAAGGTCGACACCTCATCCGAATGGCATTACAGGATTGACGTGCGTCCTCCCCGGCTCTGGTGCAACAGAATGTGAAGAAACGTTCTAGGCGGATAATTGGTTACAGGAATGGCACAGACAGTGTTTTCGGACGAATCTAGATTCTGTTTGTTTGAAAATGATGGCCGCATTTTGGTTCCCCAAAGACATAGGGAGCCGCATCACAGTGACTGCAATCGTACAATACATGCAGCGCTAACTCAAGGCCTTATGATATGGGGTGCTTCTGGGTACAACCACAAATCACAACTGATACTTGTCCAGGGCGCTGTAACCAGTGTGACCTACGTGAATGACATCCACCCTTCCTTCCTGCACAAGATACCATTTTTCAGCAAGACAATGCACGACCACATGTTGCTGCATGAACAACTCGGTGTCGCAAGATGTCAGCCTTTTGCCCTGGCCTGCCAGTTCACCAGACTTTTCGCCAATCGAAAATGTGTGGGATATGGTGAAACGACAGGTGCAGCGCTGTGATTCAATGCCAACCGTCTCAGACGAACTTTATAACCGTGCGAATGCAACACGGATGGCTATACCACAGGATGCCACTCGCGCCTTATACGTATCGATGCCATCACATATGGAATAAGTTATCAGGGCCCATAGCGAACCCTGTGTCTTCTAGGCAACACGACACATGCTGAACCGAGGTGACTGGAATGCTAATCATTTCTGCAGAACATACCAATGTACCTGTCCTGTGAATATGAACGCCCTGTGTCTAGTCGATCAAGGTGTTCTGTTTTTTTCTAAACATGAGTATATATATACAGAAGTATACAGGGTGAACCTTAATGAAAACCGACAAACTGCAGGGACGGATTCCAGACAGAAAATGGAGGAAAAGAATTTCTGTGAACATGTGCCCCGAAACGCATCGTTACCACGGTAGATAGTGCTGACGAAAGAAAGATTCTCTGGCCAAGTGCCGTGTTGCAAACTGTATGACTGACAAAGCATTCTGTAAGCAGCAGAACGGTTCGGTACTGACGTCGAGAACAAGACGAGACGGTGTTTCTGTATGGCCAAGCAGATGCAAACGGTCGTTAGGGAGCACGGCTATACCAAAATAAGTACCCTCACAGACACCAACCACATCACATAACATGTCAAGCCCTTATTCGGTGCTTGTGTGATCGTATGTCCTTTCAGACAGACAAATGTGCAAGGAGTCGGCGGACTGTGCGCACACCAGATTTGAAGGGCCGGGTTCTACAGGATATTGAGACGAACCCTAGCACAAGCTCCAGCCATGGTGTAAGCCAAAGTACGATTATGTGTATCCTCCATGACAACAGCTACCATCCCTATCACCTGCAACGAGTGCAAGGATTAGCGGCAGCGGATTTCCCTCTACGGGAAGGATTTTGTCGGCGGTTTTTTCACCAGACCATCACAATTACGGGATTTCTGTCATTAGCTACCGTTACCGACGAAGCAACCTTTACCAGAAATCGTCATCTGTGGGCTACAGGAAATCCTCGGGGAATGGTTGAAATGTCTCATCAGCATTGATTCAGCAAACGCCCCGACAGAGGAACATGCCTGGACTTCGTGTGGGCTACTCGGCCTAGGTTGTTTGAGAATGTGTCTTTGACAATATGACAGGTTACGTGGTTTCTGCTTAACGGAGCATTAACCTACTTCCTCATTACACTTCGCCGCCACCTCAACTAGATGTTCCCCGGTCGTTGGATAGGACGCAGAGGCCCTGTAGCATGGCCTCCTAGATCACCGGACTTAACTCCTGGATTTTTACCTCAGGGGCATCTGAAAAGCGTTGTGTATGCTGAACTAGTTCCTGATGTGAAGACCTTTCAACAACGTGCTGACGACGCCTGTGACGCTATTCAGAGAAAGGCCGGAACGAGGGGCAGAGATCGGCAATCGACGATGCGACGTATGAACGCGTCCATTGCATCCCACGGAAGCCACTTTGAACACCTGTTGTGACATGGACGCGATGTCACACTGAGTTCCGGGACGATTTATTGTCGTTGCACTCACACCGTCCGTTTGCAGACGCATATTCACAGGATCTTTTTTCCTCCATTTCCAGTCAGGAATCCGTCGCTGCAGTTTGTCGGTTTTATTAATGTCCACCCTGTGCATAATGATCGATAAGAAGAGTACTTAAATGTTTTAAGTTCCCTTTTACAGAGATAAATAAAATAGCAACTAGCTTTGGCAAAGAATCTATCATGAATCTACGAGATATTCTCAGAGAAAAACAATCCATAATTTTTAAAATGTTGCTCAGTTTACTTGTTCTTGAATGATTGTCTTTATCACATTCTATTAATATTTGTAAAATCTCATCTTGGGGAGGGTATTAATTTTAGCAAATATCTGGTTTTATTGTGCCCTTGTGCAAATATTCGGCCTCCCACGCCTTGTTCCATTCGCTTTTAGCCTCGTCTCTGTCTACAGATTCCACGCCATCCTGGGTTTCTCAACCTGGAAATAACGAGAAAAGAAATTGTCACGATTAACAGACTAAGAGCAAGTCTCGTGACCTCCAAGTTGAGAAGCCAAGGATGACCCGGAATCTGTTACTGTATCGTCGAGTACCATATTCCTTTGACGTCACGGTTCAAGTCTACTGATGGCATGTCCTTTCGCTGTGTATACGGAGACGTATAGTGGCTTGGACTCCAAAACGTTGGGAAGTCCGCCTAACGTGTACCGAAAACTCATTATTTGTGACGACACGTACTCACACTCTGAGCTGCCAGTGGGGGAGTCTGAGTTCAAAAATTATCTATATGTGTCGAGTAGAAGTATTCCAGTGGAGTGGCATCAGCCAGAGGTTGTTTCTAGGTGGAGCACCTGGTCATAGGTTGTTCTTGTTCGAACAAGTGATTTCCTGCATGCTGGCCCGTCCGTCTGCTGGCAGTTTCCCGAATGAATACACCCTCGACACAGGGCCAAGTGAAAAGCTTAGTCCTTGCACGATTACGGTTATGGTGTATCCCATGGTCGGGAATCCAAGATCTGGCAACCATCCGATGTGCTGATACCGTGCGACTGTCGCAGTTCGTAGCCTTGTCGAAGGGCTGAATTTTTTTAAAAATAGCTACCAGAAGCAGTGGAACACTATCCCAGGACTGAGTCGTAAAGTGTAACCTGTCTGCACCCGACAACCACTGCATTTCCTTCTCATAGAACTGCGGCACAAAATCCTGCGTTGAAAGCTGCAATGGCCTAAAGTGAAGGATGCGGGAAGCTGCGAACTTTACAAATCACTCTGACAACTTTTAAAGAAATCTGAAAAGCATATAACTCGTACAAAAGTTACTAAGCACGATAACAGTAATTCCTCGTTGCAGATGGCTTTTTGTTCAAGAAGACAAATCCAACTTAGGAAAAGGGCATCCTCTACAACGGACGAGACATGTCTGCAATGTTATTTGCCTCTAGAATATAGTTACTAAGGCAGCCATGTGCGCCTCGGCAGCTGCGCCTCGGCGCATTGCTAAATGAAGGGGATCGGGTTCGATTCCCTGCCAAATCGAAGATTGTCCCCGCTCGGCGACTGGCTGTTGTGTTGGCCTTAAGTTTGGATCGTCATAATTGACACTGCGATTGAGGTAGCTTACTGGGCACGGTCCCAAAGCCAACAACAATTAGAAAATAACGGCCATGCAAGTGTTCTATGAATTAAAGTCGGGTCTGCCGTGCTCAGTGAAAACTACCGTGACACATATATTTATTTTATTTATTCATTTATTTATTTATTTATGTGTTTGTAATCTGAGATGCATTAGAGAAAAGGGCAACTTATTCTAGTTTTTTATTCATAGTTCAAAAATGGCTCTGAGCACTATGCGACGCAACTTCTGAGGTCATCAGTCGCCTAGAACTTAGAACTAATTAAACCTAACTAACTTAAGGACATCACACACATCCATGCCCGAGGCAGGATTCGAACCTGCGACCGTAGCGGTCGCTCGGTTCCAGACTGTAGCGCCCAAAACCGCACGGCCACTCCGGCCGGCTTTTATCCATGGTACTGAGCCATTCATAACCTCTTTTTATTTACAAATATACTGCAAAACAACGCGATGGTGGTAGTGTCGGAGCTTTTGCAGTTCGCTTTCCAGCCCTTTTGATCTAACATCGACTATTCTGAGGTAGCGCTCCCTCCTTAGCCGCATGTGCTCTGGTAGCTGGTTCCAGGCTAGGTGATGGAAGAAATTTTTGTAGCCAGTATTTGACCAGTAACAAGAGGAGAAATGGTGGCGTACATTTCGTCATGACCACACCTTGCATCAGTGTTTTGAAATAAATTCCAAACCTCTGCGCAGCGTCTCGTGGAGTAAGGTTCAAATGGCGTCGTGCGGTAGCGTTCTCGCTTCCCACGCCCGGGTTCCCGGGTTCGATTCCCGGCGGGGTCAGGGATTTTCTCTGCCTCGTGATGACTGGGTGTTGTGTGCTGTCCTTAGGTTAGTTAGGTTTAAGTAGTTCTAAGTTCTAGGGAACTGATGACCTCCGATGTTAAGTCCCATAGTGCTCAGAGCCATTTGAACCTTTAAGGTTCAAATGGTTCTGAGCACTATGGGACTTAACTTCTGAGGTCATCAGTCCCCTAGAACTTAGAACTACTTAAACCTAACTAACCTAAGGACATCACACACATCCATGGCTGAGGCTGGATTCGAACCTGCGACCGCAGCGGTCGCGCGGTTCCAGACTGTAGCGCCTAGAACCACTCGGCCACTCCGGCCTGCGTGGAGTAGGGCATGCGACATTGGTGATGGTGATCTCTCCATCGGATGAGGACAGTAAACGCCGCGGCTCCTTAGCGCTCTTCGAGAGGACTAGGTTATGCGCCGGCAACGGGTTTCAGCGTCTCCCTTCTTTCTCATCATCATTAATAGAAAAGTACTACAATCCCAAAGTGTTGATCACACTTGTCTATATTACGCATGCATAGTTAAGACACAAAGCCCACGCTTCGCACAGGAAAGGTGCACGATGAAAGTCGTTCCCTCTTAGGCGACTGATCCCGCAGGGAGCATCCAAACCAAGAATGACCTGCATCTCCATTTGTGAACATTAAGGCGGGTCCACACTGAGCGCTGCTGCACCCCGCGCACAGTTGTACAGAGAGGAGGCCGCCGTACGCGCCCCGCTCCGAGGCGCGCGCTGTGTTCCAGTGGTGCGCGCGCATGATCTGCAGATGGCCAGCCGAAGCCCCGTCTAAACTGAGCGCGCGCAAACGCGCCACTTCCTTTGATGTACCGACAACAGCCGGAACACGGCGCGGCACGGCACGGCACGGCACGACGCGGCGCAGCGCGGTTCGCCGTCCACACTGAGCTCGCACAGCCGTTTTGCGCGGCGCGGCCCGGCCCACTCAGTGTGGACCCGCCTTTAGACCTGTCGGAACATCGGCCGATCTGGAATCACGCTTTTAAGTTACGACTGCATAATTTTATTTATTTACTTAATTATTTTTTGAACATTCTCCATTATATATTTGAAGGTTAACATAAAATGTTATGCATAGAATTTTAGATCAACAAAGATAAAACCATTCATACGGTTTCATAAGGCGCATTACTTCCCAAATACAAAATTGGAATGTATCAAGAGTTGATAATTAACTTAAACATCACATTTATACCTACATGTACAGAGCTGTGTCTCCAAGATACTTGGAATTTAAATGAACATTTGAGTATGAATATGTGCACTTTGTTTCGTGAAACAATATAATAACTGTGTCAATGTCTATGAAGTAAAAGTGCAGATCTGTTAGCCTTCTAAGATAGAGCCATGTTTTTCAGGGTGTATAATAAGCTACATTTGACACCAAAGGACTGTCATACAGCCGAAAATCTTATCGAATTAAAAAATCTGTAATAATCTGTTGTGAATTTGTGAACTAGGTCCGATTTATTGATGTGCCATCATCCTAATTTTTCTGTTATTAACTTACTGCACCCGAAAAGCAAGTGGTCAATAGTTTGGTTTCCTCCCTTACATGTACACAGAGCGTCTTCAGTTACTTTGAGCTTTCTATAATGGACTTCCAGTTTTCCGCGGCCTTTTAATAAGACGATAGTGGCAGCTAAATCGTTAAACGTTTGCGTATATCAGGAAAATACGGTTTCGTGTTGCCCCCGTTTTTAGTGCGTTCCCACTCAATTTCCTATTAGTTTCTAAGCTCTTCCCTGAGTTTCTTCTTTACTACGTTTATAAGTATTTTACTGTAGCTTACTGTTTTCGGTGATCGTACTGCTTTCTTAGGTAAATTATCAGCTAGTTCATTGACCATTACAGCTGTATGAGCGTTAACCCACCGGAAATCTAGCTGTCAGTTGTGCTCCCATAATCTTCCGATTCCGCGCCGAATCCAGTCTCAGGGTCCTGTCAGTGTTACGTCCACTTTGGTAGTTGCGGAGTCAGCATGGTAGAATGCCAACCGATTTCCGACCGGGTTGGATATTATCTCCGCTCGGGGGCTGGGTGTCGTGTTGTCGCCATTATTATTTCATCATCACCCACGCAGAAGTCGCCTAAATGGCGACACATAAAGAGGCTTGTACTCTGCGGCGAGCCTCCACACGACAGAGAGCTCGGTGTTACGACTGCATTAGAACAAAATGCTGGCGTGTCGTGAGACTGTGCGACAGCTTCGGCTGAATATGACTGCTGGCGAAGCACCAATTGTTTTATCAGCAGAATTCTTAGTTGGCGGAGTGGGACAAAGAACTTAGACAATAGATAAAAACACGCGTCTCCCTATTGATAGCGGTCTCGTGACTGTTATCGTTCATAACGCTCCCTGTCCACAAAAAAATAGCTTTCAGACCGAAGTTACTCGAAAACCAGTCGTCTCTACTTGACTGTGCTTTGAAAAATTCTGTGACGCGATATCGAAATGTAGGATGTGCTGAAAATGGATCTGAGAAGGAGAGGAAGGCAGGTAAGGCTTAAAGTCTCGTCGGCGACGAATTCATTAGAGACGGAACAAGCACGGATTGGATAAGGATGTGGAAGGAAATCGGCCGTGTCCGCTCCATCCCGGTATTCACCTGAAGTGATTTAGAATGGCTAAACGGAGAAAAGAAGTTCGGTGCCTAAATAACTGCGCCGCCTCGCTCTACGGAAAGAAAAGCGTTTCGCAATCAGAACATTTTTCCCAAGATGCAGGAAGAGGTTACGGCTCAACATTTTACCGACATACACGCCATGGAGACTACGTGCTGGCTCACTACGTCATCACAAAAGAGCCGAGACTAATTGCATTATGGAGGAACTATTTGTCGCTGCGTGTAAGGGCACGACTGTTTTTCGAAGTCGAACTGTGTCCTTAAGCTGTGCTAAATTTCATGACTTTCGATCAACTCAATGACTGCGGGCGAGCATTTCATATTCAACCGGAAGAAGTCATGTGCGAAGCCTCGAAAAAACAACGAGATGGATGTTATATATTTGTATACTCGCCAAATACGCTCAGTTAGCTGATAGTAGTCTTCCAAGAAGACATTCGTTTCCTCCACTGCTCAAAACACTGGTACATATCTGCATATTGTTTTCAATGAACCTTGCACACGTGTCCCGCGGAACATAACAAGTATTCATTAAAGTTCTCGTCCATCTCCACTGAGCTGTTATTTTTAATAAAACCAGTCATGGGTGGGAATACAGTTCGAGACCGAAAAGCAGTCGCGGGCTGAAATTTCATGACTGTTGGTTTCTTTGTAACGCTAGCAATTGCCGGCCGCGGTGGCCGAGCGGTTCTAGGCGCATCAGACCGGAACCGCGTGACTGCTACGGTCGTAGGTTCGAATCCTGCCTCGGGTATGGGTGTGTGTGATGTCCTTACGTTAGTGAGGTTTAAGTAGTTTTAAGATCGAGGCGCATCAGACCGGAACTGCGCGACTGCTACGGTCGCAGGTTCGAATCCTGCCTCGGGCATGGGTGTGTGTGATGTCCTTAGGTTAGTTAGGTTTAAGTAGTTTTTAGTTGTAGGGGACTGATGACCTTAGATGTTAAAGTCCCATAGTGCTCAGAGCCATTTGAACCAACGAACGCTAGCAATCTCTTTCTTTTCGTGTCGATGTAAGCTGCAGCGGCCGTTGAACCATGCCCACGTTCACTAGGAGTACATTAAATGGATTCGCGATTGCGGATAAGGACAACTACCAGCTGTAGAATGGAATGACGACAATGAACATTTGTGCCGTACCGGCAAGCGAACCCAGATTTCCCCCTTATAACGAGCGGTCGTCTTACCATTTGACTATCAGTGCACGACTCACAGTCAGACCCAAACTTCCACATGTCGTCAACGATCCGTCAACGATCTGTACTCTTACCTCCATTATGAATAATTCTGTACAGGTCAGACGCTGTACTTGAAAGTCACTTGCCCGGTATCGGCAGATAAATAGGTCACTGCACAGCCTGTGTTATTCTGATGACGATGCAAAGTCCCTTTCGACATGCATGCATTTCAACCTCCCTCGCTGCGCGAAGTGGCCGTGCGGTTAGAGGCGCCATGTCACTGATTGCGCGGCCCCTCCCGCCGGAGGTTCGAGTCCTCCCTCGGGCATGGGTGTGTGTGTTGTTCTTAGAATAAGTTAGTTTAAGTAGCATGGAAGTCTAGGGACAGATGCCTCTAGCAGTTTGGTCACTTTGGAATTCACACACTTTTGAACAACCTCCCTCTTATCTCTACACTGCATCACCTTTCAAAATATTACAAGAGCAAATCGCTGCAGTTGGAATACACCGGCTTATAGAAGAAATATGGAAAACTGAAAAGATATCGACAGACAAAATTTCCGCTCATACATCCATTTCATTAAAAAGGCAGTCGATCGGATCCGAGCAACTACAGAGGGATCTCCTTACTTTGAGTTACTTATAAGGTACTCCGCAAAATCCTTCTGAGAAGAATTGAAGAACAGACTGATCGCCTCACTGGAGAATATCAAGCTGGTTTCTGAGAAGGCAGGTCATACATGGAACAGATATTTGACCTTAAGAACATTCTAAGAAATAGAGCAATAAGGAGCCATAATAGAGTAGTAATTTTTGTCGATTTCAAAAAACGTACGATTCAACTGACAGACAAACTTTATTTAGAGTTTTAACGGAATTCGGAATTCAGAAATTGTAAAACAAACCCTGACAGATATTATCTCGAGAGAAAAGCTTTTTGGCGACTTCTCTCAGCCCTTTGAAATAAAGACAGGGGTCAGGCAAGGCGAGGGATTATCCCCAGTTCTCTTCAATATCGTCCTGGAGAAAACAATGAGAACCTGGGAAAGGAATTGTGAAGCTGGAACGAATAATACCCTGGGAAGAAAGGAAAGAACTTGGAAATCAGATGTTTAGCTTTTGCCGATAACCTTGCCCTTTTAGTTATAAACCGGAAATATGCTCAAAGAATGCTGGAGATCCTGAATGCACTCAATGGAATAACATGTCTCAAACTCTCATATGAAATATATGTGGAATACAGACACCAAGGAGAGAAACACTTGGAGGTAAAATATGGATATATTAGAAGGACATATAAATTCAAATACTTAGGAAAATGAATACAATCCAATGGACTAGATAAAGAGGTAGTCAAAGTAAGAGCCAGAGAATTTAGGCCTTGCTTACGAACTACGTATTCTATGCTTCGGAGTGTCTTAAAAAAATGGCCCTGAGCACTTCTGGAGTCATCAGTCCCCTAGAACTTAGAAATACTTAAACCCAACTAACATAAGGACATCAAACACATTCATGCCCGAGGCAGGAAGCGAACCTGCGACCGTAGCGGTCGCACGGTTCCAGACTGTAGCGCCTAGAACCGCTCGGCCACCCCGGCCGGCTCGGAGTGTCATATTCTAAATAAAATGGGACAGTTGAAAGAATTTTAAAAGTAGGAAAGGAAGGTTCTCTAGAAAATTCTAGGATCTCAGAAGACTATTGATGGAATTTGCAAGAGTAGGAAAAAGACGAGGAGCCGTACAAGCACACTGAAAAATTAACGGACACAAGGCGGAAAAGACGGATGAAATTTTACGGACATCTGGCATGAATGGACGAACACCGACTGAGCAAATAGATTTTCAGTTACATCACATCATTAAAGTCTACCTCTAAGTGGGTAGAAGAGATTAAAGGAGATGCACAAAAAACTGGTATTACGCTAGAGATGGTCGAAAACAAAGAATAATTCAGAGAAAAAATCAAGAGAATAATAGCACTTGAAGAGAAACCTTTAGCGAGGATGTCCATACATTACATTTCTGAGGAGGAGAGAAAGAAAAGAAGTGAAAGAATGAAGGGGTTCTGGGAAGAGAGGAGAAGAAAAGCCAAAAATCCTTAAGATCTACGCGATCCATAGTTAGCCAAATTCGGGAGAAAAAATTGCAAGATATTAATTTCTTAACCTTTTCTAAATTACGTCTGTGTTAACCAGTGAAATCTGATGATAAATACTAAGGCACTCTTTTCCCTCAATTCATTTCAGAATTTGTGTTTTTTAGTTATACACGCTCTGTTCGGGCATGAGACCCAGAAAGCTGTAGATAGTGGCGCTCTGTTTGATACCGTGTTCCTTGACTTCCGGAAGGCGCTCCATAAAGCTCCGCCCTGCCGCCTAAGGGGCAAAATATAAGCGTACGGAATATCAGACCACTTCTATAAGCTGACTGAAAATTTCTATCAAACATAACACAGCATGTCTTCTCAACGGAGTGAAATCTTCAGACGTAAAAGCAACATCGGGTGTACCCCAAGGAAATGTTATTGAACCATTGCTTTTCAGAACGTATATAAATGTCGTAGTAGATCAAGTCGGAAGTTCCATGGGGCTTTTCGGGGATGATGCTGTTGTATTCAGAAAAGGAACAACGCTAGGCAAGAGGCACCCAACACAAAGAAATAAAAAACAGACAGAAAAACCCATTATTATATGATTGCATAAAAATCACTGGAAACAGTAACATGGAAAATTGTCTAGGAGTATGCCTACGGATCGATCTGAGGAGGAACGGCCACAAAAACTAATCGCAGGTACGGCTGATGCGAGACTGAGATTCACTGGAAGAATCTTCAATCAATATAACCCACCCACAAAGGAGGTAGCTCACAAGACTCTACTTCGAACAACATTTCAGTATGATCTGATCATTGATGAGCATCCATACTAGATAGCATTGATAGAGGAAACACAGAACATCGAAAGAAGAAGAGTAGCGCCGCGCAGTGTAGCCGCGGCTTCCCCCATAGAAGGTTCGAGTCCTCCCTCGGACATGTGTGTATGTATGTTGTCCTTAGCGTAAGTTATTTTAAGTTAGATTAAGTAGTGTGGAAGCCTAGGGGCTGATGATCTCAGCAGTTTGGTCCCATAGGATCCTCCCACATTTATTTATTGATTTTTGTTTAAGAAGAGTAGCGCGTTTCGTTACAGGCTCATTTAGTTAGTCAGAAAGCATCAGAGATGCTCAGCCAACTTCATTGGCAGACGTTGTAAGAGAGGCGTTCTGCATCGCGGTGTGGTTTACTGTTGAAGTTCCGTGAGCATACGTTCCTGGAAGAGTCAAGCAATATATTGCTTCCTCCTAAGCATATCTCGGGAAAAGACCGTGAATGTAAAATTAGAGACTTTCGAGCACACATGGAGGCTTACCAGCAATCTTTCTTCCTGCGAACTATTCATAACTCCAACAGGATAAGGAGGCAGTGACATTTATACACAAAATATTCTCCGCCACACACCGTAATGTGGCTTACGAAATGTAGGTGTAGTTGTAAGTGTAAGCCTTCGCTGCAAAACATTTTCAGTCGTCGAGTCAAGTTTGTCCTTAGAATAATTTCGGTTAAGTAGCAGATAAGTCTCATAAGATTTCACACACATTTGAACATTTTTTGTACCCAGAAACAAGAATAGAAAAATAGCGTGAGCCATGTAGACACAATTATATGATGTACTTGTGAAAAAGAGAAAAAAATCTTCTGAAGACAAAAGCAAATATTTAACTCAAGTAAAGTTACTCCCGTAACGTCGAAAGTGCAAATGATTTAAGAGTAATTGAAGAAACACTTCCCAACATCAGATGAAATGACGAATATCTACTCGTTGATTCCGTTACGGGATTTGTGTATGTCTTCATTTCGTATGTTTACCAGCGGTTTCAAAATTACGGCACTTGAAAGACGGAGAAACGACTAAACCATATCCATCACAGATTTTTACGTGCTTTCTAATTAATATGACTCCAACATACCTAGCTTCCATGCATCGTACTAAAGCTAGTACGTGTTAAAACGTTGCAATGCAGGGGCACGTTGCATGCTTATCATCTTACAGGAGGCAAATGTTTACACGGTTTTATCTACTAACGTGCATGCGTATGGTGTTTTACGGATTTACGGGCCTAGCTGACGTGCTGGTAGAGAATATAAATTTACCAGCTTAGCGGAACAGCAAAGCTACCTTGAAATACAAAGAATTAGTGCCAAGGTGAGAAGATCAGCTATCTAAATGAACGTCAGCAGTGAACTTACGGAGGCAGGCTGAGATGGCGCCATTGTAAAAACACTCGCCCTGCATTCTTAAAAACGAGACGTTCTAATCCTCATCCGACCATCTGCATTCTACATTTTATCGGTTTCCATAGGACACGTTACGTCAATGCTGTGAGAGTTCCTTTAAAAGACTTCGTCCCATTCTTCCTCCTCGACGGATCTAGTCCTACGTCTCCTGTCAAGTCTGTATAAACGAAGTGTTAAACTGTTTGACATTTAAAACGTGGGCCAGAAAGACGAAGACGAAGTTACCCGAGACGGAAAAGACCAATAAGCGTTTCGCAGAGAGCCTCAGGACCAGACAACATTTCCAATTTTCATATTTTCCGTAAACATCATTTGAGATTTTTAAGTACTTGGTACTACACTTTCTAGCGTCAACAACAACGTACTGAGCTGCTTGTAGCAAATAGATTTGAATCTCTAACATAACGAAAATAGTTTCCATTTTTATTTGCAAATGTTAGCATACTTATCTGCTTGACTTTAACCTTTATGTAACACTTGTGGGATAGTCTGAGGCTGTGTGAATGAAAGGTTCCTTTTCAACAGGAATCAACAGTTGTGTCACCAGCGCCTTCTAATGGCGGACTTGTAAAAATAGCGCGCTGATTCCCATTTTCATGCGATTATGCCTTTACTATCATACTTGAAGTCAACGATGTGTCCTTTATCACAAAGAAGGTACTACATTTCATGCTTCGTGGTGATCGTTTGGGTGCTAAATGCTACTCAGAATCACGTAATATATAAATGATTTAATTAGTGTCTTTTTTCGACTTACACTGAAATTAAGACGACATATGAACTATAGGACCTTGCTCTTGATGAAGTGCACATTTTTATTTATTATTATCATTATTGACATTTCGGTTTTCCCATGCAGCCATCGACGTAAGTAAATCATAATGACGTACAACTGGTATAGATACAAAAGCAAATTGATAAAACCAAACACTAGTGATGATTACATAAAAGAAAGACAATAGCAACATGAAATAACATACGAAAATTTACAAAGTTATTTAGTTTACGTGAGTTAGTTCACATCTCTCTTTGCGCTTGTGTCAAAAGAAGTGCATACGTAGAAATGTGAAAGTACAAACACATCAATACGAGACTCAATTAGCAAATCGTGTTGTGTAAATCAGCGACTGAAATAAAACCGTAAATAATACTCTGCATGAGAATGTATCCCTACATTCTGCGCTCCTCCACACGTCATGGTGTCAGAAGGCTTTTACTTTAGAATTCACGGAATCCTGGTATTGATGGCTCCAGTTATGCACGTGTCGATCTGTCTGATTCTGTGTACATGGAATGCATAGGGACCTTAAGGTGGTATTAATAAAAGGCCGAAAGTGGTTGCCTAAGTAAAATAACATCTAAAAATATACGGCTGTTTGGCGACTTTTCTTGCGTAAAATTTTTCTTTTCAGTCCGTGATCGTTGTGCAAATTGAAAGTAATAGTCTCTGCAAAAGTTTATCTAGGGATGTGATCGTCAGTGCCCTACAGCTCTTCTTCCGAAGTAAAACCTCACTGCCAGGAAAAGGCACGAGCCACTTGGTGAGAGGCCCAGACTGTGGAGGAAGTGGTCCATCACCTCCTATATGACTTGTTGAAAAAATTGTAGTGTTGATGCAGCAGCATTTGTCGTGCAGAAGATCGACGTCATGTCTCCGTCTTTTTTGAATGGGTTTGCGTAACCGTCGTAATGCCTCACAATATACAGTCTCACCGACTAACTGTTGTCCTGTGGAATCCTCAAATAAGGAACTACATGGCACCGTGAAGACATGGTTCGAGAGACAGGTACTGGGTAAGGTGGCGCTGTGGTTAAGACACTGGACTCGCATTCGGGGAGATAGCGGTTCAAATACCAGTCCAGGCATTCACGTTTAGGTTTTGCTCGGTTCTCATAAATTCCTTAAAGGAAAAAAAATGCCAGGTGATTCCTTAGAAAAGTACTTGGCAGATCTCCACCTCCATTCTTCCCTCAAACCGAGCTAGGGTTCCGTCTCTAATGACCTCGTCAACGACGGGGCGTTAAACCACAACTTCGTTGCTTTTGTGACAGACACGGTGCAGTCTTTTTTGCAAAGAGGATGGGGAAGCTGGAACCTGTAACTACAATTCTCTCAGTTGCTATAGTGATTAAGCTGAAAAATAGTCAATAGATGTTTCCCGTGAACTTGTTGCGTTAATCTGTGCGAATTCCTGTGTTTTTAAAAACTTCAATCGTTGCCCTCGTCAGCAAAGCAAATGACAGAACGGATATCCCATAGATGCACGATGCAACCAGAAAGTGTCGATCACCTACGATTGTCAAAGAGCTGCCGCAGTCTGCGAAGGCTAGCCCTGGCGTGACATTCGCTGGTGTCTATAAAATTCTGTGTGAATGTGAAAGTTTCTACGTGTAATAATCTCTTCAAAACGTTCTCCAGCTCTTCACCAAACACCAGCTGTACATCAAACACGGGACTCTAATTACATGAGGTAGTTGCCGGTACAATTAATTCGAGAAGCACACGAGCGATTTCCTTCGCCAAACGGAACTTCTGCTCAGCCGATAATGACTACATCGTCAGTGGGGCGTAAAGTCGTGATTTTCTTTCCTTCCTTGTTGACATTGACACTGGTTCTAGACCACACATCAAGTTAAGGTAACTCAGTCACCAAAGAGGTCGTACAAGTTAGCTAACTGTATGTGCTGGTTTGTATGATATACACTACTGGCCATTAAAATTGCTACACCACGAAGATGACGTGCTACAGACGCGAAATTTAAGTGACAGTAAGAAGATGCTGTGATATGCAAATGATTAGCTTTTCAGAGCATTCACACAAGGTTGGCACCGGTGGCGACACCTACAACGTGCTGACATGAGGAAAGTTTCCTACCGATTTCTCATACACAAAAAGCAGTTGACCGGCGTTGCCTGGTGAAACGTTGTTGTGATGCCTCGTGTAAGGAGGAGAAATACGTACCATCATGTTTCCGACTTTGATAAAGGTCGTATTGTAGCCTATCGCGATTGCGGTTTATCGAATCGCGACATTGCTGCTCGCGTTGGTTAACTATTAGCAGAATATGGAATCGGTGGGTTCAGGAGACTAATACGGAACGCCGTGCTGGATCCCAACGGCCTCGTATCACTAGCAGTCGAGATGACATGCATCTTATCCGCATGGCTGTAACGGATCGTGCAGCCACGTCTCGATCCCTGAGTCAACTGATGGAGACGTTTGCAAGACAACAACCATCTGCACGAACAGTTCGACGACGTTTGGAGCAGCATGGACTATCAGCTCGGAGACCATGGCTGCGTTTGCCCTTGACGCTGCATCACAGACAGGAGCGCCTGCGATGCTGTACTCAACGACGAACTTGGGTGCACGAATGGCAAAACGTCATTTTTTCGGAGGAATCCGTGTTCTATTTACAGCATCATGATGGTCGGATCCGTGTTCATATCGCTGTGAACGCACATTGGAAGCGTGTATTCGTCATCGCCGTACTGGCGTATCACCCGGCGTGATGGTATGGGGTGCCATTGGTTACACGTCTCGGTCACCTCTTGTTCGCATTGACGGCACTTTGAACAGTGGACGTTACATTTCAGATGTGTTACGATCCGTGGCTCTACCCTTCATTCGATCCCTGCGAAACCCTACATTTCAGCAGGATAATGCACGACCGCATGTTGCAGGTGCTGAATGGGCCTTTCTGGATACAGAAAATGTTCGACTGCTGCCCTGACCAGCACATTCTCCAGATCTCTCACCAATTGAAAACGTCTGGTCAATGGTGGCCGAGCAACTGGCTCGTCACAATACGCCAGTCGCTACTGTTGATGAACTGTGGTGTCGTGTTGAAGCTGCATGGGCAGCTGCATCCAAGCTCTGTTTGACACAATGCCTAGGCGTGTCAACGCCGTTATTACGGCCAGAGGTGGTCGTTCTGGGTACTGATTTCTCAGGATCTATGTACCCAAATTGCGTGAAAATGTAATCACAAGACAGTTCTAGTATAATATATTTGTCCAATGAATATCCGTTTATCATCTGCATTTCTTCTTGGTGTAGCAATTTTAATGACCAGTAGTGTATCTGAATCTTTGAATCCATTCACTTTAAAGAATATTAACTTAACTGGTATTTAAATAAGACTGCATGATGACAATTTACAAATTACGACGCATAGCAGAAAGCAATATTTAGTTTAAAAACGCAAGTAAGTATGTAATAGAAGGCGTTTTCCAGGACCGACTTTGTCAAAATATTCGTTTTTAATTTAGCTTTGCTATCTGTCAGACATTTAATAACATTGAGTAAATGATCCAAGATTTTTCTCTTGCAGCATTTTCTGGCCTAAACTCAAGCTTAACGAAGAGTAATAAAGGTTATTTTTCTCTTCTAGTATTCTCATTGTATGTGTCATAATTCGTTTTACCTCTAATGGATCAACTAGGAAAAGTTTCGTGAGATAAACTATATACCGTACTGTGATCCTGTAGGTAAAATACGAGTACCAAACTTGTTAATCAATTATATACAAGATGGTCGAGGGTGATCTGCACACATTATCCTTGTGGTATGCACTTGGGAATGAGGGCTTTATTTCTTGAAGATACGTTACCCTTGAACACAATTCCATATGAAATGAAGACGAGCAATCAGTATTAATCTGCTGATTCGACAATCTCCAAGCGTTGCAGTAACATCAAGTGCCAATGAACTAAGTTCTGCAAGTAGCTCTAAAATGTTCCAGTTTACATTGTCATCAGTATGTTTACCAAAATTTTTCAAGATTCTACTTTACATACTAACTGCTGCATTAAATTTATCACAGGTACGACAACCTCTAATGTGCAGAACTGAATATACAGTACCCTGTTTTCTTAAAATAATGAGGGGGGATCAGTTGCAGAAAGACAGACAATAATTCCTTTAAATACATTATTTTCAATTTCCTCAACTGATCTGTATCAGTTGAAATTGATTATAACACCTATATTATCTGCAAAAAGAACTAATTATGTTTGTTGAGGATTACGTGGATGTACAGCTTCCTGTATTCTATTTCTTAAGTATGATATTATCACGTCGTAACTCGTAACTAGAATCATGTCCAACTATGAAAGCAGGGTTGTCAGTGAAGTACAGCACTTAGCACTGAAAGCACGTTTATTATGACCACCGCTGTACAGCCAGAATAGAACAGAACTCAACTCGTTTACGGAGACTGCTGCTGTTTATATAAACATCGAATATTCCAGAATATACAAACATTAGTAATTTCGAGATAAATATGAAATAGCAGATAAATGTTCGTTGTCATGTTTAAGGTACAGACGCGTGGCACGCCAGCCAGGGATGCTAACCGCTATGCCGTATTGCATGCAGCACATCTAGCGCCAGTATGCCTTGTACTGTCACAGACAGTTGAAAAGACGCAGTTCTTAAACCTCTTTATAAGGTTACAAGAAAGACTTAAATAATTATCGTTGAGTTTCAGCACTGATGTCTTTCTCCAGAATATCCGAAACAGTAATGTGCTCAAGAGTAGTCTCACGTTTAAGGAGAGATAGTTCACTTAGCACACAAAGTTTGGATTACCGACGGGCTACTCGACTGAGAATGCTATCTATACATTCACTAAACCAGTATTACAAGTCTTAAGCAATAAAATATCGCCAGTTGGTATTTTTTGTAGTCATTCCAAGGCGTTTGACTGCGTTGATCATTCACTGTCTTAGAGAAATTTAAGTTTTTTGAAATAATGGCTTTAGTCACAACAGGTTTGAACGGTACTTAACAAATGGAAAACAAAACTGGTGATGAATAATTCAAACGAGGTTTGAAGGAGAGAAAATTTTATTTACTGCATGGGCCATTTACTGCCTTAGAGAAACTTAAATTTTATGGAATTAGTTGCTTTACACACAACTGGTTCTATTGTTACTTAACAAATTAAAAGTAACAATTGGTAATGAACAGTTCGAACGAAGTTAGGAGGAGAGAAAGTTTTCGCTACTGGGGAGAAATCACAAAGAGAATACAACAAGGTTCAATTTTCGGTCCAATGCTATCCCATATACAGGGTGAGTCACCTAACATTACCGCTGGATATATTTCGTAAACCACATCAAATACTGACGAATCGATTCCACAGACCGAACGTGAGGAGAGGGGCTAGTGTAATTGGTTAATACAAACCCCTCATGGTAATTTACATGTGCGTCAGTGAAAAATACCAATAAAAAGGTGTTAGCATGTGGACGTAATGTGCTGTTCCAGTCTCTTCTGTACCTAAGGTCCATCACCGTTCCCCTTGGATCCCTACGTAATTCGGTGCTCTCCGATACACACGATCGAACAGCGGAGGAGTGGTACTCAAGCGTCAACTTCCGGTTACAATATCTCCGGAGGTAATTAACATGTTACAATGCAACAAACGGCACTGATTACGTATTTGTTTATATGTTCAGACGTGCTAACAAAACTAACGGTGTTCCATTTAAAAAAACGTAGGTTTGTGTTAAAAAACATACTTCTGTGCATTTTGTTATGGTTTGTATTAACCAATTACACTAGCCCCTCTCCTCACGTTCGGTCTGTGGAATCAATTCGTCAGTATTTGATGTGGTTTACGAAATATATCCAGCGGTAACGTTAGGTGACTCACCCTGTATATAGGGTGTATCATAATTAATGGCGTAAACGCATACAGTTGGAAGTACACGATACTAGAAACACAAAAGTCTCAGTAAACGTAGGGTCGAAAATGCATACCTTAAGAGCTACGAGCAATTTCTCATCTCCGATACTGTGAAACAAATCTCTTCTACTGAAAGTTCTTTGCTTTCCATATTTTGGGAACTGGTAATATGGACCAAAATAAGAAAATAAATGTGCAGCAAACACGTGCTCTAAAACGCATACCTTCAAAGTTACGAGCACTTGATCATTAGAAGAAAAAAAATGGTTCAAATGGCTCTGAGCACTATGGGACGTAACATCTGAGGTCATCAGTCCCCTAGAACTTAGAACTACTTAAACCTAACTAACCTAATGACATCAGACACATCCATGCCCGGGGCAGGATTCGAACCTGCGACCTTAGCGGTCGCGCGGTTACAGACTGAAGCGTCTAGAACCGCTCGGTCACACAGGCCGGCTAATTAGTGGAAGAATTGTGTTTCAAAGTAGCAAAGAAGAACAAGTGCTCATAGCTCTTAAGGAATGCATTTTACAGCACACGTTTACTGGACATGTTTTTTTCTTGTTTTGGTCCATACTACCACTTCCCAAAATATGGAAATCAAAGAACTTCCAGCAGAAGAGATTTGTTTCATAGTATCGAAGATGAAAAATTGTTCTTAGCTCTTAAGGTATGCATTTTCGACCCTATGTCTACTGAGACTGTTTTGCTTCTAGTATCGTGTACTTCCAACTGTATGCGTGTACGCCATTAATTATGATACACCCTGTATATGCGAATGACCTTACATTTAACGTTCATCAAGCAGAATTGGCACTTTTTTGCAGACCATAAAAGTTTTATAATAAATTCCATTAGAGAGAAAGCAATAGAAGAGATTGTTAATGATGTTTTTCAAAAAATTATTTAGTAATTCTCTAATAACGGTCTCACCCTTTCTTTTGGAAAACACACGATATTTAGTTCTATACAACGAGCAGGCTCATACCAGCAATTAATGTAGCACATGAACAGGAGTCCGCAAACAGTGTAGAATGCTCCAAATTTTTAGGGGTATATATTGATGAAACCTTGATTTGAAAGAAGCATATTACTGAGCTGCTCGATCAATGCAGCTCAGCTACTTTTCCTCTTCGTATAATCGCCAGTCTTGGAAACAAATAAATCAATATCATAACATGCTTAGCATATTTCTACTCAGTAATGTCTTATGGAATACTTTTCTCCAGTAACTCATCACTTAGAAAGAAAGAACTGATTGTACAAAAGCAAACTGTAAGAAAAAATGTAGTGTTCACCCGCAGTCGTCATGTAGATATCTCTTAAGGAAGTTAGGCATTTTAAGTGCACCATCACAATGCTTATATTTCCTAATGAAATTGGTCACAATTTGAGAAAAATAGTGATGTCCATAGCTACAACAATAGTGAAAAAAATAGCCTTCATTACCCATTACTGAAGCTGTCAGTGGCTCACAAATGAGTTCTATATGCAAACTTTTGATCATTTTCCCAATAACATAAAACGTCTGACAAATAGCAAAGCCATTTTTAAATGTAACCTAACATCATTTTTCCTGGATAACTCCGTTGATTCAATTCAAGACAGGTAGCCTCTATGAAAATGTGTAGTTGCGAGAGTGCTGAGTAAGACTCAAAATAAGAGAAGTGAGAAAATCGACCGAGTAATAGATGGTGGTCAGAAACAGTTTGAAAATCGTGTAGGGGTGTTTCAGGGTAGGTTGTGCTGAGAAATAATTGTTCAGAAAAAAATTCGATTTAACTGGCACTGACGTTACCAGTCAGGTCGTAATGCGCGCAAATTCAAGTACTTATACAGGCTAAAATGCAGTAATGCACAGACATCTGTGGGTCCATGAGTTGCCACTTGTTCAAATCCTCATCACTAGTTAAAATACACATTTTTAGGAAGTGTTAAATTTAAGGTAGGGGAGCAAGATCTATGTTCGTTCGGTTTCACGAAACCAAACGAAGTTCAAGTAGGTGAAACTGTCTCCGGCAAGCTGCTTGAATTTGCGCTCGCAACGACCTGATTGGCTAATCTCAATTCTAATTAAATCGGAAATGGCGCAACGTATCGAATTTTTTCTTAACAGTTATTTCTCAGCACAATCTACCCTGCAGTATCCATACATGCTTTTCAGACTATTTCTGACCAGCCTGTATAATCATTGTATAATCTGGTGAATGAATCATAGATATCATAATCAGTTGAACAGCTTTTTTGAAATCAGAATTATGACTTAACTAGTATGTTATTATCGTCAAGGTAGGAGACTATTCTAGAGTCCACATTTTTTTCAAAACTCTTAGAAAATGATATAAGTAGTGAAATAGATTTGGAATTATTGGTATCTGTCCTATCATATTCGCCACAAAGGGGTTTAGCAATTTCGTTCTTCAATATCCCCGGAAAAACGCCCTGACTTGATTTTGTTTCATATGATTTCATCAGGGGGATAAAACAACAGTGGATTTAGTCCCCTGTTCTTGTGTGTTATCTCTTCCTGGCAGTCTAGTAAAGCCAGCCCATCATGAACTGTTCTACTAGGCGCATATCTATACGGTGCATGGTTTACCTGTAAACCAGTACTTCATCAGGACTGAGTCTCTGTCTGCATTATTCACCGGAGTGCATTGAGAAAACTGAGTCTTGAGGAGCACATCCAGCGTGTCATGCGCTGTTATTGCATAACCTACATACTCCTTTCTTAGCGTGCCTCCTGGAGTTGTTGGTATTCTTGTGAGGGTTTTCTAAAGTCTGGCTTTGACAGCTGTACATTCTATCTCCTCACAGAATACTTTCGAGAATGATTGTTTCTCTTGCTTAATAGCAAGATTGTATTTAGCAAGGGCAGATATTTTACCCATTGTCCTTTCTTTCTTGCAAAATTGACCAGTCTTCTTACCTGATTCCCTTGCAGTTCGTTTATCGTTCCATCAAAGTGCATTCCTACTTGTGCACTTCTTGGTGATTGGACAGTTTTTTTAAATATGAGTTCATGGTGGCAGATGTTACTTCAGGAGAATTTTTGTCGAAATTTTATCTTCAGATAAGCGTGAGTTTAGGTCTTTCCTATACACGTCTCAATGTGTTTTTCTAGGATTCCTATAGAGCATGTTCAGGTCACCATCCATATCAACCACAAACTTGCCATGACTTATTGAAATACACTCCTGGAAATTGAAATAAGAACACCGTGAATTCATTGTCCCAGGAAGGGGAAACTTTATTGACACATTCCTTTGGTCAGATACCTCACATGATCACACTGACAGAACCAAAGGCACATAGACACAGGCAACAGAGCATGCACAATGTCGGCACTAGTACAGTTTATATCGACCTTTCGCAGCAATGCAGGCTGCTATTCTCCCATGGAGACGATCGTAGAGATGCTGGATGTAGTCCTGTGGAACGGCTTGCCATGCCATTTCCACCTGGCGCCTCAGTTGGACCAGCGTTCGTGCTGGACGTGCACACCGCGTGAGACGACGCTTCATCCAGTCCCAAACATGCTCAATGGGGGACAGATCCGGAGATCTTGATGGCCAGAGTGGTTGACTTACACCTTCTAGAGCACGTTGGGTGGCACGGGATACATGCGGACGTGCATTGTCCTGTTAGAACAGCAAGTTCCCTTACCGGCCTAGGAATGGTAGAACGATGGGTTAGATGACGGTTTGGATGTACCATGCACTATTCAGTGTCCCCTCGACGATCACCAGAGGTGTACGGCCAGTGTACGAGATCGCTCCCCACACCATGATGCCGGGTGTTGGCCCTGTGTGCCTCGGTCATATGCAATCCTGATTGTGGCGCTCACCTGCACGGCGCCAAACACGCATACGACCATCATTGACACCAAGGCAGAAGCGACTCTCATCGCTGAAGACGACACGTCTCCATTCGTCCCTCCATTCACGCCTGTCGCGACACCACTGGAGGCGGGCTGCACGATGTTGGGGCGTGAGCGGAAGACGGCCTAACGGTGTGCGGGACCGTAGCCCAGCTTCATGGAGACGGTTGCGAATGGTCCTCGCCGATACCCCAGGAGAAACAGTGTCCCTAATTTGCTGGGAAGTGGCGGTGCGGTCCCCTACGGCACTGCGTAGGATCCTACGGTCTTTGCGTGCATCCGTGCGTCGCTGCGGTCCGGTCCCAGGTCGACGGGCACGTGCACCTTCCGCCGACCACTGGCGACAACATCGATGTACTGTGCAGACCTCACGCCCCACGTGTTGAGCAATTCGGCGGTACGTCCACCCGGCCTCCCGCATGCCCACTATACGCCCTCGCTCGAAGTCCGTCAACTGCACATACGGTTCACGTCCACGCTGTCACGGCATGCTACCAGTGTTGAAGACTGCGATGGAGCTCCGTATGCCACGGAAAACTGGCTGACACGGCGGCGGTGCACAAATGCTGCGCAGCTAGCGCCATTTGACGGCCAACACCGCGGTTCCTGGTGTGTCCGCTGTGCCGTGCGTGTGATCATTGCTTGTACAGCCCTCTCGCAGTGTCCGGAGCAAGTATGGTGGGTCTGACACACCGGTGTCAATGTGTTCTTTTTTCCATTTCCATGAGTGCATTACGTTTTTGAGACGGGATACGACTTGTTTTACGGCGGCAATTCTTTAGAAATTTTACCATGAACTCTATCCGTTTTTATTTTTGAGAACGTTTATTATTTTCTTAATTTCATGTCTGGAGGTGGGCGAGAGCATATTGCTTTCACAATATACTGGCCTGATCTTTCCACAGAACTCTTGTCCATATTAACTCCATAACATTTAAGAAATGATCATTAAGACTACTTCATACCTGTAAATTATTATGTACAACCTTTCCATTAAAACAAACAGAGATGTTAGATACTGTGATCTATTGTCCCAACAATTTTTTCACTCTGATCCATATAGATTTAATTGTGCTACCTGAATTATTAATTTCAGGCTGTTCACATAGTGCTAGAAATTTTAACAATTTTTCGTGATAATATGAAGTAATTTTTATAGTAAGCAACTGAAGCATGATCTCTATTTGTTCATGTTAACACACAGAGTTACGCTTCACAGTTACATGATATTGTGATTCCATTACATTTAGATTCATTTCTAATTAATTTTCTTGCGATGTCTGATTCTTACACATCAAATGGATCAGTTACATGTATTTATGTACAAGATATCACACCCCCTCACTCTTTGCTATGTACAAGAGGAGAAGCAAATTTAATGTGGTAATTTAATGTGGTAACTACAAAAATATCATCTTGCGGAATGTAACTCACACGGTACTGTCTATCATTAACCTCAGAAAATTACAACTATTCATAGCGAACAACATACAGGAATACCAAGTTGGCTTTGACCAGACCGTTCCACAATAGACCATATTTTCACCCTGATACAATTGTTTGAAAAGCACTGGGAATGTTTGTCGATTTTCAGGGTGCCTACGACAGCATTACAGGAATAGCCTTTAGAGTTCAATGCTTGACATCTTTATCTCTTAGAAGCTAGTGAGAATGGTGCTAACTAGTACTGATGGATCAAGGGCAGCAATGGGTTTCCGACAGCGTCACATCAGAAATGTCTGAGACTCAGATAGATCTCAGTCAAGTGGATGCTCTCTCATGCGTTCTGCTCAATGTCATCTTAGGGAAAGTAATAAGTGAATGTAGGCAACAGGAGTGGACGGGAGTGCAGGTGGATGGTAATTTCAACTGTCTCGAATATGCGGATGATACAGTACTGCTAAGCGAATCAGACCACGAGTTGGAAAAAAAAAGAGAACATCGACAACTACGCACGGAAAGTTGGGCTAAAGGTAAATCAAGACAAAACGGAGTTCATACTGTTAGGAAGATGACAAAAGAAGGAAGAATTTCTTGAGATAGATAGCATGAGATTAAAGAGATTTCACCAGTTCAAATACTTCAGATCCTGGATACTAATGGACATCAAGGAAATAATCGCAGTGGAAATGAAGTGCATATATTCCCTCGGTGAAACACTCGGTTCAAAACCAGTATCAGCGAACTCTACGATGAGAATCCATACATAACACAGTGATATTCCCAGCAGTCATGTACGATCCAGACACTTGGAGCATGACTAAACGGAAAAAGGAAAAGTTATTAATATTTGAAAGAATGGTAATGAGCAAGATACGGGGACCGATCTTAGATAAACGAGAATGAAGGAGGAGGAAGAAAGAGGAAATCTGACTCTTGACGCAACAACTAACAATCCTACAAAAGCTAAAGATAAAAAGAATCCAGTGAGCGGGCCACGTAGCCCATATACCAGAAGAAAGGCAGCTGAAGAACATGCTTGAGAGGAAATCAAACACCAGACGCCCCCATGGGACGCCCGAGGCAGCGCTGGATGGACAATCTGGCAGCTCTAGGGATTGAACACACGTAGAGGAACCGACAACAAGACACAAAGGTACTGAGGCAGTGGAAGTATGGTCTGCAGGGCCTCTGAACGCTGGATATATATATGGATAGCCGCGAGCAGCCCGATCGAGATTGTCCCACTGATTCTCGGTTGGGTCGGCGACTTTGGTGGCCTGGGGCATACGGTAAACTCATCCTGGTGCTCTTCGAACCACGCACGCACACTGCGGCCTGGCACTGTGCATTGTCTTGTTGGTAGATGTCATCGTGCCAAACAAACTGCATGTAGGGGTGGACATGGCTCCCACGGATAGATGCATACTTGTGTTGATTCATTGTGCCTTCTAGAATGACGAGATCGCCCAGGGAATGCAACGAAGACATTTCCCAGACCATAACGCTCCTTTCGCCGGTCTGGAACCTGCCGAGGATTGTTGAAGGGTGTTTTCTTTCAGAACTTTCACGCCTACATGCCAAACGGCCATCTGTCGGATGGAGCATAAAATGTGATTCATCTGAAAAGGCCATTTGCCTCCACTCAGTGCACGTCCATTTGCGATACTGGCGTGCAAATTACAGCCTGTCGTCGATGAACAGCAGTTGCATGGGTGCACGAACCAGGCGCCTGCTGCGGAGGCCCATACGCAGCAACGTTGATTGTGCTCCCTGCCGCCGTTGGATAAGCAGCTGCAGCAGCAAGTCGTATAACCCTAGCTTACTTATTTGTTAGATAGTTTAATTAATTTCTTTGCGTGTTTTTGGGTACTTGCATTGTTTAATTCATATATTTCGGGCGTATTATAGTATTTGAGGGTTGTAGCATCGCGCCTTAGTACCTGAATAGTGTAAATTCGTGTAGTCGTCTGTCTTCTGTTTTTGTTGTGAACGGCCAGTGTCGGTTGGTCACAGTCAGTGTGCTCCCTGCCGCCGTTGGATAAGCAGCTGCAGCAGCAAGTCGTATAACCCTAGCTTACTTATTTGTTAGATAGTTTAATTAATTTCTTTGCGTGTTTTTGGGTACTTGCATTGTTTAATTCATATATTTCGGGCGTATTATAGTATTTGACAGTTGTAGCATCGCGCTTTAGTGTTTACTTCGTAGATTCTTATTTAAATTGCGTGTGAGTTTCGTATAGGAGGTGCAATTTCGAGTTTTAGTTACTGTAATCGTAAATTCAGCAAATTGTAGCGCAGTCGTTAGGCATTTGTACAGGTTAGTTGATACATTCTTTGCGTGTTCCACTTGCGTTATCTAGGCACGGACTCGTGTTTCGGTAACTGTTGTTAAACATCTATTAGAATGGACAGGGACTGCGATTGCTGTGTTCGGATGAGGGCTGACTTGGCATCCCTTCGCTCACAGCTGCAATCGGCGCTGACTTCGGTCGCGCAGCTTGAGGCTGTTGCCAATGGGCACCACTGTGGGGAGCCGGACTCGGGTATCACGGGGATGTCAACCTCGTCCCGTCTGTCCCCAGATCGGTCTGCCGCTGTGGTTGCCCCGGTTGCTGCCCGCAGTGGGGCTGAGCCCTCGCCTGTGGTTGATTGGGAGGTCGTTCCAAGGCGTGGCAGGCAGCGAAAGGCGTCCCCGGAGGCTGATCAGAAAGCCTCCCCGGTGCGTCTGACAAACCGGTTTCAGGCACTGTCTCTGGCTGAGCCAGATGCAGCTGCCTGCCCTGTTTCAGAGGATCATTCTCAGCCTTCTAGGTCCGGGCAATCGCAGAGGGTGGGCTTACTGGTAGTTGGGAGCTCCAATGTTAGGCGCGTAATGGGGCCCCTTAGGGATACGGCGGCTAAGGAGGGGAAGAAATCCAGTGTGCACTCCGTGTGCATTCCGGGAGGAGTCATTCCTGATGTGGAAAGGGTCCTTCCGGATGCCATGAGGAGCACAGGGTGCAGCCAGCTGCAGGTGGTGGCACATGTCGGCACTAATGATGTGTGTCGCTTTGGATCTGAGGAAATTCTCTCTGGATTCCAGCGGCTATCTGATTTGGTGAAGGCTGCCGGTCTTGCTTACGAGATGAAGGCAGAGCTCACCATCTGCAGCATCGTTGACAGAACCGACTGCGGACCTTTGGTGCAGAACCGGGTGGAGGGTCTGAATCAGAGGCTCAGACGGTTTTGCGACCGTATTGGCTGCAGATTCCTTGACTTGCGTCATAGGGTGGTGGGGTTTCGGGTTCCGCTGAATAGGTCAGGAGTTCACTACACTCAGCTGGCGGCTACACGGGTAGCGGAGGCTGTGTGGCGTGGACTGGGCGGTTTTTTAGGTTAGAAGGCCTCGGTAAAGTGCGGGATGGGCTGCAATGTCAAAGGGTGCTTGGCAATTACAGGACGTGCTTGGATCAAGGAACAGTCGGAATTATAGTTGTAAATTGTTGTAGTTGCGCTGGAAAAGTCTCTGAGATTCAAGCGCTAATAGAAAGCACAGAAGCTGATATCGTTATAGGTACAGAAAGCTGGCTAAAGCCTGAAATAAGTTCTGCAGAAATTTTTACGAAATCTCAGACGGTGTTCAGGAAAGATAGATTAGGCAGAATTGGTGGTGGAGTGTTTGTGTCTGTCAGTAGTGGTTTATCTTGTAGTGAAGTCGAAGTAGATACTCCGTGCGAATTGGTATGGGTGGAGGTTATACTTAACAGCCGAATTAAGTTAATAATTGGCTCCTTCTACCGACCCCCAGACTCCGATGATACAGTTGCGGAACAGTTCAGAGAACGTTTGAGTCTCGTAACAAATAAATACCCCACTCATACGGTTATAGTTGGTGGGGACTTCAACCTACCCTCGGTATGTTGGCAAAAATACTTGTTCAAAACCGGTGGTAGGCAGAAAACGTCTTCCGAGATTGTCCTAAATGCATTCTCCGAAAATTATTTAGAGCAGTTAGTCCACGAACCCACGCGAATTGTAAATGGTTGCGAAAACACACTTGACCTCTTGGCCACAAACAATCCAGAGCTGATAGAGAGCATCATGACTGATACAGGGATTAGTGATCACAAGGTCATTGTAGCTAGGCTCAATACCATTTCTTCCAAATCCATCAGAAACAAACGCAAAATAATTTTATTTAAAAAAGCGGATAAAGTGCCACTAGAAGCCTTCCTAAAAGACAATTTCCATTCCTTCCGAAATGACTATGCGAATGTAGACGAGATGTGGCTCAAATTCAAAGATATAGTAGCAACAGCAATTAAGATATTCATACCTCATAAATTGGTAAGAGATGGAACGGATCCCCAGTGGTACACAAAAAAGGTCCGAACGCTGTTGCAGAGGCAACGGAAAAAGCATGCGAAGTTCAGAAGAACGCGAAATCCCGAAGATGGGCTAAAATTTACAGACGCGCGAAATTTGGTACGTACTTCGATGCGAGATGCCTTTAATAGGTTCCACAACGAAACATTGTCTCGAAATTTGGTAGAAAATCCGAAGACATTCTGGTCGTATGTAAAGTACACAAGCGGCAAGACGCAGTCAATACCTTCGCTGCGCAGTGCCGATGGTATTGTTATCGACGACTGTGCCGCTAAAGCGGAGTTATTGAACGCAGTTTTCCGAAATTCCTTCACCAGGGAAGACGAATGGAATATTCCAGAATTTAAAACACGAACATCTGCTAGCATGAGTTTCTTAGAAGTAGATACCTTAGGGGTTGTGAAGCAACTCAAATCGCTTGATACGGGCAAGTCTTCAGGTCCAGATTGTAAACCGATTAGGTTCCTTTCAGATTACGCTGATACTATAGCTCCCTACTTAGCACTCGTATACAACCGCTCGCTCACCGATAGATCTGTACCTACAGATTGGAAAATTGCGCAGGTCGCACCAGTGTTCAAGAAGGGTAGTAGGAGTAATCCATTTAACTACAGACCTATATCATTGACGTCGGTTTGCAGTAGGGTTTTCGAGCATATACTGTATTCAAACATTATGAATCACCTCGAAGGGAACGATCTATTGACACGTAATCAGCATGGCTTCAGAAAACATCGCTCTTGTGCAACGTAGCTAGCTAGCTCTTTATTCGCACGAAGTAATGGCCGCTATCGACAGGGGATCTCAAGTTGATTCCGTATTTCTAGATTTCCGGAAAGCTTTTGACACCGTTCCTCATAAGCGACTTCTAATCAAGCTGTGGAGCTATGGGGTATCGTCTCAGTTGTGCGACTGGATTCGTGATTTCCTGTCAGGAAGGTCGCAGTTCGTAGTAATAGACGGCAAATCATCGAGTAAAACTGAAGTGATATCACGTGTTCCCCAGGGAAGCGTCCTGGGATCTCTACTGTTCCTGATCTATATAAATGACCTGGGTGACAATCTGAGCAGTTCTCTTAGACTGTTCGCAGATGATGTTGTAATTTACCGTCTAGTAAGGTCATCCGAAGACCAGTATCAGCTGCAAAGCGATTTAGAAAAGATTGCTGTATGGTGTGTCAAGTGGCAGTTGACGCTAAATAACGAAAAGTGTGAGATGATCCACATGAGTTCCAAAAGAAATCCGTTGGAATTCGATTACTCGATAAATAGTACAATTCTCAAGGCTGTCAATTCAACTAAGTACCTGGGTGTTAAAATTACGAACAACTTCAGTTGGAAGGACCACATAGATAATATTGTCGGGAAGGCGAACCAAAGGTTGCGTTTCATTGGCAGGACACTTAGAAGATGCAACAAGTCCACTAAAGAGATAGCTTACACTACACTCGTTCGTCCTCTGTTAGAATATTGCTGTGCGGTGTGGGATCCTTACCAGGTGGGATTGACGGAGGACATCGAAAGGGTGCAAAAAAGGGCAGCTCGTTTTGTATTATCGCGTTATAGGGGAGAGAGTGTGGCAGATATGATACACGAGTTGGGATGGAAGTCATTACAGCATAGACGTTTTTCGTCGCGGCGAGACCTTTTTACGAAATTTCAGTCACCAACTTTCTCTTCCGAATGCGAAAATATTTTGTTGAGCCCAACCTACATAGGTAGGAATGATCATCAAAATAAAATAAGAGAAATCAGAGCTCGAACAGAAAGGTTTAGGTGTTCGTTTTTCCCGCTCGCTGTTCGGGAGTGGAATAGTAGAGAGATAGTATGATTGTGGTTCGATGAACCCTCTGCCAAGCACTTAAATGTGAATTGCAGAGTAGTCATGTAGATGTAGATGTAGATGTAGATGTAGATGTAGAAACGTTCACCGAACGGTCATTGAGGAGACACTGACGGTAGCCTCTTGGTACATCTAGCCGGTCATTTGCTCAACAATTGCACGTCTCCAGAATGAGATTTTCACTCTGCAGCGGAGTGTGCGCTGATATGAAACTTCCTGGCAGATTAAAACTGTGTGCACGACCGAGACTCGAAATCGGGATTTTTGCCTTTTGCGGGCAAGTGCTCTACCATCTGAGCTACCGAAGCACGACTCACGCCTGGTACTCACAGCTTTACTTCTGCCAGTACCTCGTCCTCTACCTTCCAAACTTTACAGAAGCTTCGCAGGAGAGAGTCTGCTAGACTAAAATGAGTATTAGAAAACATGCCCCTTCTTACGTACACCTACTATCTTCCAACAACACTCCTCCACGGATTTTACAAGCATGATTGCAGTGCTTTTAGTCCATACATATGATCAAACGTGCACCACAGTTTACATGTTCCCTGTAGCAAGTCTTGATCACTATTTGAGTCTAGGGTCGTCAGAAGTAATTGGATAACATGTGGACTCTTTTTCTACAATAAAATGTGTTTTATCTGTTTTTCACAGGCTTTATAACTGGCCTGAAATCTATACGTTGTAGATGATACTGTTAAGACGGAAGTTTTCATGTTTGGTGTGTTTCACCTCGTATATCGGTAGCTGTTGCCCAGAAATTACCGTTATTTGCATTACGTATATGCGTTGCTTGTATTAGAATCATTTGATTTGGTTGTTAATTGACAGCTTTTAGCTCCGCTTGTCTCTTCTCTCGTTGCGCTGGTACTGCATAGCTGTCACTATTGATTTGTGGCGATTCCCCGTGGGCGGAATATGACAGGAGTTGAAATAATTAGACCACGCACGCGAGCTTCGCGTATGAGTGCGTGTGTGTGTGTGTGTGTGTGTGTGTGTGTGTGTGTGTTGTGTGTGTGTGTGTGAGAGAGAGAGAGAGAGAGAGAGAGAGAGAGAGAGAGAGAGATTGTGTGTCTATGTGTGTGGGTGGGTGGGTGTGACTGAGTGAGTGCGTGTGTGCCAAACAATGATGCATATGGTTTGAAGCAAGAGTTTGGCATGATGCATATAAAAAACGAAACAGAGGTTCATACGAGAGCAATGCTGAAAGATTGCGTGTCACGTGTAGGAAACGAAACAAAGACTCATACGAGAGCAATGTTGACAGATAGTGATCTCGATAAGGAATTGGAGCTCAAGCGGATCCAGAAAGAAAAATTCAGCACCACATCTCGCAGACTTACGGTGACGTGAAACTAAATTCCCTATAAGTGATTTGAACTGAGAGCATTGTTTCAAAGACGAAGAAACACGACACAGAAACTTTCGAGACATACAAATCAGTAAGTTGACATTTAGCTTATTTTCATTCACTGATGTTCTATGGGGTAATGTTTGGGACAGCTCCTTTTAAGACAAAAGGTATCCTTTGCAGAGGAAAAGTAATTAGAAGCATGTATGAGGTTTACATATGCAGATATGAAGTTAGGGTTGTTCACTTAAGTTGGTAATAATCGCCGGCCGTGGTTGTCTCACGGTTCTAGGCGCGCAGTCCGGACCCGTGCGACTGCTACGGTCGCAGGTTCGAATCCTGCCTCGGGCATGGATGTGTGTGATGTCCTTAGGTTAGTTAGGTTTAAGTAGTTCTAAGTTGTAGGGGACTGATGACCACAGCAGTTGAGTCCCATAGTGCTCAGAGCCATTTGAACCATTTTTTTTTTTTTTTTTTTTTTTTTTTTTGGAATAATCTTGGCCACGCCTTAGAATCACGAGTGCGGCTACCTACACAAAATGGAAACACTAAAGGATGCGATAGTTTGCCTAGGAAATGTCTTCCGCTCGAGGTGTTCTGGTGCTGTATCTGCTCTTGAAGTAGTGGTAAATGCCGCACAGTGTAAACTTGAAATCAAGAATTCGATCCCATCCCTTCATGTTCTGACCCGACGTTAATAGCAAAATCTTCGACGAAATAGCGCGTTGCTGTCTACACAGGTCAGAGGACTTATTGTTATCTGCGTGAGCAATAGCCAAAGTTTACGTGGGCGAAACTGAGAGGCCAAATCAGAAGAGGAAACAAATAGTAAAAAGGCAAACGCTCTTTCTGTGAATGCATCGGATACAGTTCCATCCTGGAAACACCCGTCTGAGTCACCTGGCCGTAGCGGCTGAAGAAAGGTAATATCTCAAGGAACGGAATTCTATTGATCATGTCAAGGTTTCCAGTTACACAGTTGTATCAAGCATGCTGTAAGCACGTGGTTGCTAGCTTCCACATATGCGAACTCATAACCCAGCGGTCTTCTATGTTTAGGAGCACTGAGCAAAGGCATTCAAGCATGGCGTCCCCACTCCACCAAAAGAAAAGTTACAGCATCAGCCTCGCCCCCATAAACGCCTTACATTTGACAATAGGATATTTGACTGTTTTCTGGAAATTGTCTTAAATGATTGATTATGTTATTTTATGCTCCTAACATGCTTTTTGCCTCTTGAATTTCAGTATTCTTTTATAACAACGGAAATGAAAATCAAGTAATCTGAACGCCGGCTAAAACAGTCCATTCGAGTCATGTGATGCCTGTGACGTCGCTGGCTAGCTCGTTGCCCCTACTGTCATAATCCTAACTCACAGTGATGTCTTTTTTTGAAATTTACGTTCCGTAAAATGGGTTACAAATGGTGTGTAGTACCATACTGTACAAACATATCTACAAAATCTCCTGAAAAGTTGTTTTTGAGTGTTACAGAGAATGAGAAAATGTGTGGAATGTGTCTTCACTGTACCGACAAATAGCCACCATGTCGACACTAACATAATTAAAAATATGTTGCACTGTGAAGTTGACATTAACTTATCTACTAGATATGCCCTTCCACTGTTACAACGAAGGATAGCGTCACTCAACGAAATTAAACTCCCACTGAAAATTTCTGTGTTACCTAATAAGATACAACTCAGCTATTAAAAAAAAAGTTATAATGTGTGTGAAATCTTATGGGACTTAACTCCTAAGGTCATCAGTCCCTAAGCTTACACACTACTTAATCAAAAATATCCCAAGCACAGCCGGCCGCGGTAGTCTAGCGGTTCTAGCGCTCAGTCCGGAACTGCGCGACTGCTACGGTCGCAGGATCGAACCCTGCCTTGGGCATGGATGTGTGTGATGTCCTTAGGTTAGTTAGGTTTAAGTAGTTCTAAGTTCTAGGGGACTGATGACCACAGATGTTAAGTCCCATAGTGCTCAGAGTCTTTTCTTTTCCTAAGGACAAACACACACCCATGCCCGAGGGAGGACTCGAACCTCCGCCGGGACCAGCCGCATCACTTATTCGGTAGCTCAGTTGTTACAGCGGTAAATAGTCGAATTTTATAAGAGGACGTCCATAGGTCGCTGGTTCGAATCTAACCCGAAAGACTTATTTATAAAACGATTCGACAATTCTCTTCTATGTAACCCTAATCACAATTACAGAAATTCAGAAACAGAATATTATTGTGTTTTCCTTGCTGTTTACATGCGCTTACATTTGCAATCGCTGTTCACACATGTCACGTTCACAGAGATATTTTCTAGTCAATGTGACCGCACACTTTTTACTTTATTAGATAAAATGTTTTTATCTCCGTACTGTCTAGCTAGGATCCTTAGTGTTTAAACTTCTGCAGTTTCATCATTTTACATAAAGATGAACTAAGCCTGCTTCAGCCGCTAACGTTAGTTTACACTCTCAAACATCACTGCTCTTATGTTTGTATCACCTGCATGTCTTACACGCTTTATAACTCTCCGTATAACCTCATCCTCCTACACCTCGTTGTACTGTGGACGTATGGTGATATCTTGACTACTGGCAATGCTTTCCGAAAAAGTGAACTGTTTGTTCATAAAGTAAATGCACTTATTCCTCCGTTGTCCGTTTATCAGACTAAGACTAATGTGAAGCTATATATAACACGTCCCACAGTAACAACAACTGCTGCAATCAGTTCTAGGCAACGCTAGTTTCGTATTTCGTCTAAAACTTTTTAAAATGTGAAACCCTGCGAGGATTCGAACATGGGGTATCTTTCACTACACTCGGATGTGCTATCCGTTGCGTCACGGAACGTCCGCCGGATGGACAATCTCTGTTGATTACCTTCTACGCAGGAAATCAGCACTACGTTTTGTCAAGAATAATTTCACTGTGATTTGGGTCGTAGCTCTTGACTGGTAGGAGACAATCTAGTTATAATATACGGAACCATCTGCAAAAGTCCTACAATTACTTACTTTTGAGCGAGTTTAATGATGTTACAGGGAGCAGGGAAAAGAATATCCGTCGTTGCACACATCGCCACTGTACGTGGATGGAGCATAAACGCATCAACTTTCGCAAAGTTTCCACTATCAGCGTTCAAAAAATTCCTTTTTATTGTTACTTGAAAGTGGTAATTGCGTTTTCCATCTCTAAAGAGCTAAACTGTTTGCAGTAAATGTACGTAAAAACCTCGTAACTTCGGCTAACGCTCCTGTAGCACAAGTATCAGCCAGTAACAGAGCGTTTTCGATCACGTGGGCAGACCTTGATATTTAATTATATAAAAATAACGGATATTTTATGAGAAACCATATTTTTAACATAGGAAAATTGCCTAGTGTTAATATTATTGGGTATCTTATCCATAAGTTTAATAAACACAACAGATATACATAACAGAGACTTTAAGGATCAATACTATATTCTCCTTCACTATTTACAACAGTCTAAGAACGTTAGGATAACCTTTCGATTCCGCGACTGTAGGAATCGCGTGGTTTTGAGGCAAAGAACTCGTCGGGCCACGTTCGGGGTTCATTTTCATTCGGAAATGAAATTCCTTGAAGGCTGTTCGATAGAGAGAGGAAAAGGTGAAAATCTGAGGGTGGAAGATCAGGTGAATTAAGATGGGTGCGGATTGACTTCCCAACCCAGCTCGTGTATAGTGTTTTTTTTTTCCAGTCTAGCAGAATGCGAGCTACTGTTACCGTGGAGTGACATCACTTCACGAATTGTTCCTTGTTGTTGTTCTTGGTAGCGTCTGGAAGACGTCTCAGTTGTTGACAATAAATGTCAGCAGTGATAATTATACCTCGAGGAAGCAATTCGTAGTACACCACACCGTGGCTGTTCTACTAGATGAATAACTTTATCCTTTATGGATACACGAAGGTCTTTTTACGGTTAGTTACTGCTTTGTTTGGTCTCAACTATACCTTTCTTTTCCTTATGTTAGCATAAAGACACCATTTCCTGTCAGCAGTAGCGAAAAAGGTCGGTGTTGTTCACGAGGCAACTGATGACGAGCAAGTAAAGACGCTCCACATTGGTTTATGTGGTTTTGGCTCAGAGAATGCGGTAACCTGACACTCGATTTTTGAGCCTCCCTTATTGGATGCAAATGTCGCGCGATGGTAGAATGATCACAGTTCACCACATTTGCCAGTTATCGAGCACACTGACGTGATTCATTGTGGATTAATGCGTTTAAACGATCTTCATCAAACTCCGAAGGTTTTCCTGAACGTCGGCCGCTGTGACCGAGCGGTTCTAGGCGCTTCAGTCCGGAACCGCGCGACTGCTACGGTCGCAGTTTCGAATCCTGTCTCGGGCATGGATGTGTGTGATGTCCTTAGGTTAGTTAGGTTTAAGTAGTTCTAAGTTCTAGGGGACTGATGACCTCAGATGTTAAGTCCCACAGTGCTCAGAGCCATTTGAACCATGTTTTTGAACTGAAAAATTACCAGAGGGTTGTCCGATCGCTGTAGATAATGTGAGAGAATAGTGTTACTGACTTAGTTTCTCTTTTTTTATCAGTTATGATCAATAAACTAACGAAAAGCTCATTAAAATATGTAGCTTACCAATGCAAAGGAATTAGAACTCATCGTGACAACCTTACAATGGTAGTCAATTTTAACAATGCAAAAGTATCCGTATCACGATCCTGTCCCAATCATTCGGAATCAGTAAGATATCAGACATTGTTGTCCTCGAAACAGTTTCTACCTAACGGATCTCGGTCGGCTATAAATTTTCTACATATGAACAAGTTTTCAATTCCTATCTTCTAACCTACACTTTCGTTGTACCTCGTCGAACGTTTACGGGAGCTATGGAGGTTACTTGTCAAGAAATCCGTGATGTCTCATCGCTTCTCGCGCGCGCTCGTTCGACGAGTGCCATCCTACGAGCACAAATTTATCCCTTCCGACGACAAGGAAATGGTAACATTACAAGACTTGCTCATGCGACATTGACCACTGGCGTTGTTAGGGATTGCTAGTAGAACAATTCAGAACATATGTGAAGAATTAATAAGTCATCATCGCAAATCTTAAAAGAAACATAAACAAAACACAAACGGAGGACAGATTAAACCGCAGGAAGGGGTGTTATCTATCTAGGTTGGCGAGGAATCAGTTATAAGGAAACCAGCGCATATATCTTTATTTTGGATGCCGTCGTTGTGATGGATTATATACCTACACTAAAGAATGTCCCCGTAAGTTTTCCACAAAAACGCATTAATAGTGCGGTCGCGTTCGTCGACCTGATGAAGACAGGGCCATCGATTACCTACTGCAGGACTGTAGGGTCGGTTGTCGGCTGTGCACCGCTCACGCCGCAATGGAAAGCTGCCAGACGAGCATAGCAAACGACTGCCAACCGACCAGCGACGTGAAGGAATGTCACGCCGCTACCGAAGGCACAGTCGCATTCAACGACTGCCATTTGAACATCGACGCACTTCATTAAATGCAACTGAAAACTACACGATCTTGAGCTAATTATGTCAGAACACTTAGAAACTGACCCCAGTGGAGATAAGGCTATACTGGATGCTCAGACGTTTATGGATTAAATTATGCAAGTGTTACAGGACCCTGTACTAAGTATTTTGACACAAGGAACCAATGGTCAAAAATTAATGATTCAAAACTACGAGGTCTCGAGTGAACAATGTGTATGATGCAAATGTTTTAAAACTACTTTTGTTTCATAACAAACATCTGCCTACCGCATCGGCGTCGGTGAGGCTACCTTAGGAAGCGATACACAGTCACCTGTGATACTTCCTAGGTAGAAATCTCCACGGTTTACGGTTCATGACTGGTTGTCAAAAACGGTGCATCACTCGTTATGGGAAGTTGCAGATGTGGTTGGTTGCTTGGTTGACTTGGGGGAGGGTACCAAACAGCGAGGTCATCATTCGCATCGGATTAGGGAAGGATGGGGAAGGAATTCGGCATGCCCTTTCAAAGGAACCATCCTGGCATTTGCCCGAAGCGATTTAGGGAAATCACGGGAAACCTAAATTAGGATGGCCAGACGCGGGTTTACACCATCGTCCTCCCGAATGTGAGTCCAGTGTGTTAACCACTACACCACCTCGCTCGGTTGCAGACATGCATTCAGTGCATCGTGCAGCAGGATTTAATGGATGGGAAGTCGAACAAATGTCCAGAGAAAAGTTCCTCAGCAGGTGTCATGCTAACTGGAAGAAATTTAGCGACGTCAAGAACAACCCTCGAGAAGCTGGATCGTTCATCCAACATAGGGCTGAGTTTCTCGACAAAGAATATTGTTGTCCCAGTAGGATTTTATGCCAACGGCCTTGCCGCAGCGGTAATACTGGTTCCCATCAGATCACTAAAACTAAGAGTTGTCGGGCCTGGCTAGCACTTGGACGGGTCGCAGTTCGGGTCGGTGAGGAGCTAACTGACTCAGAAGTAGCGGCTTCGGTCATGAAAACTGACCACGGCCAGGTTAGTAGTGTGCTAACCACATGCCCCCCCCCCCCCCCCCCCGACCCATATCTGCGTCCAATGATGCCTATATGCTGAGGATGACATGGCTGCCCGTCGGTACCGTTGGGAATTCCGAGGCCTGGAGAGAAAGAGAGAGAGAGAGAGAGAGAGAGAGAGAGAGAGAATAGAATTTGAGGCGATAATGTAGGATCGTGTGGGCGAAGATTCATCATCATGCGCTAGTCAATTTCCCCACGTGTGCACATTTTATACAGTATAGCCTAGTGGTACAGAAACTTCAAACCTACGTAAACAAGTACTGGAGTCAGTTAAATCTGGATCCAGAGTTCATTTCTGCCAGTGGAGTATCCAGAACAGTACTACAATGCCGAACTTCCCGCAATCTCCATTGTTGACAGACGAGGCCTTTTTAAATCGAAATGACGTTCTCAACAGTCGCAATAGCCATGTCGTAATGATGAAAATTCTTACACCACGCCGGCCTCAAATCACCTACAACTACTCTTTAGCAGCTTGTGGTCTGGAATTGTACGAGACCAACTTGCGAGGCCCTTACCTGCTTGCAAATCTCTGGGTTCTGGGAAGTCTTGAATAAATGCGTAATTGATGTTGCGGCACAGAAAACCTGAAAGAATTCTAATATTTGCTCTTCTGGGCGGTGTCCTCAGCTTAACCTTCGTGTCTCACCAGTTACTGGCGGAAGATCGTAACGCTGGTCACGTATTCTAGTACTTATAAATAGCCAGAGGAGATAGTGCAAAGAAGCGAAACATTCGTAAAAGTTGGTTACTATGTAACCGTTGATTTATTATACACTCCTGATCTTTCCTAAAAGTAAAGTTCATACACTCTTCATGTATGGTCTTTTACGTATGGTAGATGTATGGTATATATACCAAGATAAGAGAGGCTATGGATGTCGATAAATTAATACCAGACAACACAGAGATGAAACACCTAAAATGGTATGGACATCTTGAACGTATGTACGATGGCTGAGGCCCAAAGAAAGTGTGGCTGTGGGCCCCACAGAAAGAAGAAAGCGTTGACGACCTAGGAGGATCTGGAGCCGAGAGCTCCGGGATGCCAGAGGATTACAAGAAGGACACTAGCAATATAGGAAGAAGTGGAAAACTGGAAGCGAGAAGGTGCCCCGGCCGTACATTACTCGCAAGATGATGATGATAATGTCCTTTTTGGAGACCATCCCAATGGGTTTTGGACTGTCAAGCACGGGTACAAACGTTACTGAAAACTGATTAAAGTCCACTGTGATTGAGAAAGAGAGAATCCTTTGTTCGCATGCTCCCTCGTGGAGTTGTTGCCACCCGGATTTAGATGTACATACGTTCAGCAAAGTAAAAGTAAGAGATGCTAGCTGTGGTCAGCATGTGACCACATAAACACGCAATTCAGGACGTCTTGTTCTAGCCACTCGGCTATCACGCTACTGTGGACTGCATCATCTTGAAGCAATGAGAGGGCAAAAGAAGTTTCTCGGGCACTGGCGGCGAAGTCAGACAGCAGCTGTGTTCAGCTCTGCTCCCATCTGGTATGGCGACAGCGGAGCTGAGACGCGACACGCCCTACGCGTTTCGTCGACTTGCCTTTCTCTCCCTAGTGTGTCATTGGAGGCTTTTATGGCGTTCTTGACCCTTTGCTGAGTTTACTTTTCATTCTACAATGTATTTACCAATATTTGACAGCGTGTTTGAAATCTGAAACTGATGGAAGCGGTCTGTGAGTAGTGTGCCAGTGGTAGGTCCAGAGGAAAGAGGAAGCAAAAAGAATTCGCGATACAATACAAGTCTGAGCTGCTGCCTGCCACTGCGTCAGTCCGACGCCCTTCACCCGTTGAGAAGACTGCTCTGTCCTCCGTCAGGGGGAAGCAAGCACAAAAAAGACAAGAGTCTGTAAACTTTCAGCAAATAATGGAACCCCTTAGGGAAATGGCAACAAGGGATAGGAAGAATCACCGTGTGCACACAGTTTATATGTGCCTGAAGGCCACGTTCAACATGTCGAAGAGGTTGTTCTATCAATCACTGAGAGGACAGGGTACCACCACCTGCAGATTGTGGCAGACCAAGGAATGAACTAAATCTGTCATCCGGGATCCGATGTCATACTTGGATCATTCCAGCTACTGACGGAAAAGTTGGAAAAGGCAAGCCTTCCCCACGGAATCAGAACTCACAACTGTTTAAATGATTTAATGTTTCCGGTCACTGTCGTTTCTTTCTTTACTCGTTGCGTCGTCTTAAACTATTACAAAGTACCCTACTAAACGGAGCATCGCACATTCAGTGTCTCAGAAATCATTTAAAAGTTAAAGATGATAACAACTAAGATTTTAAGATGAGCTAGGATTATTACAACGTACTTAATAAAAACTTCGTCGATGGTACTTTATGCCATACAAATCTCTGTACCTGCGAATATTTAAACAGTGACCGCCGTCATTGTGCCTGTGAGTGCAGGAATCGTAGTTGTCATAATATTGATTTCACCTGCGCCGGTAGTACGGCTGCTCATCACAGTTTTTAAAATTACGAATATTTCGGATGCTACTGCACTCAACATACGCTTTGAAGCTGTACAAATTTTTATGTGGGCGTGGGACTACAGAGAAATGTTGGAAAGAGCTTATGCTACAGTATTCACAGGCATATAAAGACGATGTATTCGACGTAAATAAACGACGCTTTCCTTCATAAGGACTTAAGAGTGATAAGGTAAGTTAACTTAAAATACAAGGCCAAAGTGTATAATGTACCAGTCGAGTAACTAAAATCCAGTACATGACAACTGCAGGTAGCATTACATTATTTAAACAATTTATCGCAACTGTGGACCCAGCCCCAGTGAATATCAGTCCCCAGAGCTGACCATAGCCTCATGGTCCTGAGTCGAGGAGAAGGCTTGAACCAGCGACATAGAAGGTTCTCCACATTTGTAATGGTTTGTAATGGATTATCTCCCCTCACATCAACCTGTGCACATGCAATGTTGATCACTTGAATGTTTTACCTAGGCAAATGCATTCCTGAAATTTCATTACCCCACGTTAGTTATTTTTTAGTGCTGCGATTTTTTTCCATCAGTGTATAAACAGCACCTACAACACATTGGAAGGCGTATTTTTTCAGTAAGGAAAAAATAAACTTATAAAGAAAAGGCACCAACGGCACAACAGGTGTAAAACAAAGCGTAAAACTGAAGACAGTCGCCAAATGTACGCGTTTTCCTGTTGAAATGGCAATCCGCGAAGCCATTAATAACTAACGTAGCAGAATCTTATCGAAAGACCTCACAAAAACCCCAGCAATGGCCTGATCGTTTGTATAGGCTGTCAGTATCACCAAAGTTAGATACAAATACTCTACTGGTTGGCACAGGGAGTGAAACTGAATGTAGAAAAGCAAAATGAAAAATACTGTGCTCCATTTTTAAATGTTCCTTTAGAAAGTAAAATCCGAGTCCTGTTACAGTAACCTCATATTTTCGTCACAAATATCAGACCAGATCTCGATAGAGATTCAAACTGATGCAAAGATTGAAGATTTGCTTTAAATGTTCATAAATGTGAAATTATGCACTTAAAAAAATTGAATTCAATGACTACAATATCAATGAATCACAGCTTGAATCAGTCAACTCATATACATACATGGATTAAAAAATTTGTAGTAAAATAAAATGGAATGATTACATAGGGTCAGTCGTTGATAAAGCATGCGGTAGACTCCGGTACATTTGTACATACAGGGAAATGTAATCATTTTACAAAGGGCCATTTCACGGTTTACAAAGTAACTCCCATACCGCCCATTCTAGAAGATTGCTCAGGTGTGTGGAACCTGTATCAAACAGCGTCAACAGGGGATACTAAACGAATATAAATAAGGACAGCACAAATGGTCACGGGTTTTTCAAAGTTCCTCTTCTGATGGGTCCACAATTTGCATTAGGCTGGTGAAAGACATGGCATATAATTTTTCAACGACTTCATTAACTTATTATTTATACATGACGAGTGTCTTATTTTCTATTATGGCATTTTCAAATGATCCTGAAATATTAATGATGATACAATTTTGTGTGTAAAGCTATGCAAATATGTTTCATGGCTTACGCCTACGTTGGTAATTATTAGCCTTACGTTTTAGATGTTACAATACAGCGTCCTGGAATGCTTTGCGATGACAAAATTAAATTCGCGATATCAATAAACTTCTTGGACCTGGCAATGAACAATAATGACAACCACTAAAGATTCGAAGTGTATAGGAAGCCCACCACGAAAATCGTTATTATTAACAATTACTCCTGTGTTCTAAATTCAAATAAACATACATTCCTTAGATCAGTGATCAACCGACTCACGAACATACCACCTGACACTGACGCAACAAAGAAAAAAATAGATAAATTACGATACACTGCACAACAGAATTCTATTAAAACTGCAATAATACTCCAAATCTTCGAGCGATAAACACAATTAAAAAACAAAACATAAGTAAAGAAATAACGCTGAAAAGAGAAGAAAAAATTACACGCAAACCCACTTACATTACAACACCTACACTGGCTAAATTTCAGGGAACTCAATAATCTGTTTAAAAAGACGAAGGTGTAAATATCATTTCGTACCAATAACACATTAAAAACAGAACTACAATAAGAAAAAATTAAAAATTCCAACTTTATCAAATCTAGGAATGTATAAACATTCGTACAATGATTGTAAGAAATTTTACATCGGACAAATAGATAGGAACTTTTCATAATGAATTTTCACTCTGCAACCGAGTGCGCGCTGATATGAAATTATCCTCGCTGATTAATACAGGGACTAGAGCCCGTCACCTTTGGCGTTCGCGGGCAAGTGCTCTTACCACTGGGCAACCTGAGCACAACTAACTACTTCTCACTGCTTCATTTCCGCCAGTAACCCGATTTTCTACCTTCAGAACTTGACAGAATTTCTCCTACATAACTTGCAGGACTAGCACTTCTGGAAGAAAGGATATTGTGTAAACATGACTTGGCTGACAGGAAACTTTCTGGCAGATTTGGACCCGTGTGCCGGACTGAAACTTGATTCCGGGACCTTTGCCTCTCGAGGGCAAGTGCTCTACCGACTGCTCTACGTACCAGTATCTCATCTCCTACTTTCAAAACTTAACATGTTCTCCTGCGTAACTTGCGGGACTAGCATTCCTGAAAGAAAAAAAAAAATGTTGCGAGAACATGGCTTAGCCACAGTCAGAAAAGGCAAAGGACTTGCAAGATCAGTAATGGGCATGTGTAGTGTCTTGGGAGGCTGTAAGACGATCCACATCTACATGACTACACTGCACATTAAAAAAAATGGTTCAAATGGCTCTACGCACTATGGGACTCAACTGCTGTGGTCATCAGTCACCTAGAACTTAGAACTACTTAAACCTAACTAACCTAAGGACATCACACACACCCATGCCCGAGGCAGGATTCGAACCTGCGACCGTAGCAGTCGCACGGTTCCGGACTGCGCGCCTAGAACCGCGAGACCACCGCGGCCGGCCACTGTAGATCACATTTAAATGTTTAAATGCCTGGCAGAGGCTTCAGCGAACAACTTTTACACTACTACTCAACTGTTCCACTCTCGAACAATCACGCGAAAAACGAACTCTTAAATCTTTCCGTGCAAGCTTCGAATTCTCTTATTTTATTACGCTGATCATTTCTCCCCATGTAAGTCCCGGTATCAACAAAATATTTTCACATTCGTAAAAGAAAGGTGGTGATGGAAATTTTCTGAAAAGATGTCGTAACGAGTTGTGCCTTTGTTTTAATGATTGCCATTCCAACTCGCGTACCCTATCTGTCCCTTCCCCCCCCCCCCCCCCCCCCCAGCCGCCCGCTTTTCAATAATACAAAATGAGTTGCAGCCCTAGACCTTTAACTGAATTGGCATCCTATAGATTTGTGTGATTTACTGTATAACCTAAATAACAACGGATTCATTTTAGTACTCATGTGGATGACCTCACACTTTCCATTATTTAGGGTCAAGTGCCACTTTTCGCACGACGCAGGTATCTCGATTCAACGGTTTTCCAATTGGTTTTGACATTCTGATGACTTTACTAGGCATTAAATGACAACATCAGCTGCAAACAATCTAAGAGAGCTGTTTAGATTGTCTTCTAGTTATTCGACCTACTGGATGTGACGTCTTTGGCCACCATTCGCAGCATTCTACCATATGCGCTCCTGTTGGAAATCGTCCGACATCAACAAAATTTCTAAAGAACATCCAGTACTTACTATCCGTACAGTCAGCAGGCGTCTTCTTGCCCACTCAGGCATTCCTTGAAAGGCAAACAGAATCAGCTTCTACAGATCTTTTGGCGGGTATAAGTTGAGTACTGCAAAAACCTTGCACAAAAAGAACTCCATGAGAATTACACCACTAGGACTTTATGCCGGGCTGGTATTTATGCCGACATGCCCAATTCCAGTACTGTACCAGGAATTCTCTGTTGAACTTACCAGATCCTGGCAATGCTGCCAGTAATTTGCCATCACAGGCTCGTTTCAAACATCATATACACACCGAACACGTACATTTTCTGGCAGATAATGGCATGAATCGACTCGAACCAAACATCAAAATTATGGAGAAAATCTATGAGGCGCCGGCCGGTGTGGCCGAGCGGTTCTAGGCGCTTCAGACTGGACCGCGCGACTGCTACGGTCGCAGGTTCGAATCCTGCTTCGGGCATGGATGTGTGTGATGTCCTAAGGTTAGTTAGGTTTAAGTAGTTCTAAGTTCTAGGGGACTGATGACCTCAGATGTTAAGCCCCGTAGTGCTCAGATCCAACCAAAATCTATGAGGCGGATCTTGGAATTCATTCCGCCAAACTCCTCCCAAGATGGTGAGGGAATATTTAGGGTTGTGTGCTAGGGCAGGACGTCATTTACCACATGAATGAGCGACATCTCTTCCCAGCCAGAAGGCTTCTGGTCCGTGCTTGTTGAAACACTTGTCATTTTTCTGTGGAAGTAAATGCTCTGTTTTGCATACAACTTCCTACCTCTGTATTTGCAGTGAGAAACGAAACTGCATTAGCGGTTATTGCTTCGGTCATCGGTCTGCCCAACTTGGCTTATGGCTTGCCAAGTGGCCGCTCCAATCAGATTCATGGCCTCCCTATTGCTGACGCCATTGCCCACACCTCCACCGTAAGTGTGACAGAAACCACTGACAGAGGTGGGACTGCACCAAGTTTAGCGACTCGCCAGTTTGCTGTAACACTCGTAATCTCAGCAGTTCATAAGTCAATTTTGTTTCTCAGCTCGCTAGAATGGGCCTTGGTCTTTTCAGTTAACCAATTTTTTGAATATTCCAACTGTCTATCTGTTTGTACCACGCTATTTTCAATGGAACGTAACAACTCTGCATGTCCCCAATTGATCATTTTGGATTCTGCAGCCTGATCAATCAGAGAGTCTAAAGTAACGTTCTGCTCTTGTGCCATCTGAGTAATTGAGATTCTCTCTTCTGTATCTGTGAATCACTGATCGACTGCACTTAACTGTGTGCCAACTCTAGGCAAGGCCTCCTTGTTATCTAACAGCATCGTATCTGTCTGCTCTCTATGCCTCGAAACCCCTGAGAATGAGCATCTAACATGCTAGAGAACTCATTACTATGAACCTCAAGGGCTTCTGCAAATGAAGCGTTTACTGCTTGTATAGCCTGCATTTGGAGATCTAATTGTGCTTCTACTTTGTCATCTCGTGCATCTAATTTTGCAGGTAACTCTGTACATAATCAGTCACACTAGGCCTTTAATTTAGCATCTTGTGCATCTAATTTTCCAGCAGATTGACTGTGCATGCATAGCGGCCATCAGCTGTGCAAATATTACTTGCATCATCTCTACAGAAACTGCTGATTGTTAAGCGGCACTCGACTTGTTGGAGCTTGCTTCAACAGCCAGCAGTGTCGACGGTTCTGCTTAGAGCCCCACATAATCACAGTTCTGAGTCATATTGGCGGCATCAGCGACAGTGTACGTGGCAGAGCTGGACGTCATACAGCTAGGGTTGTGTGCTCTCGGCACCCGCTAGGGCGTGGGGGGAGGGCGCAGTTGACGGCCTCGTGCATCGTGGGAAGTAGGCTCTGACGTGGCTCCGGTCGGTGTCCCGGTGGTGTTGAGGGCGGTGGCGTCAGATGTGTGGCCAGTGCAGGGTGGAGAGGCAACAGGTGTCTGGCCCTTCATTGTCCTTTTCAACTGCACCTGCCACTTTGCTTCATAATCTCTCTCCCAGGGCCATTTCTTTATAAAGTGTGGCGAAAAAGGTTCTCTTTCGCTCTCTGGAGAAACGAAATAATGCTCACCACCTATGGCCAGACTTGACATACAGGAAACAAATTTTATCACTGTCACCACTTGGAACTTGACTCACTCTCAGTCAATGGCAGTATGGGTGGGTTGTTTTTCTGTTATTTGCACTGGTTGACCAACTGATCTGCCTCTCTATTCGGGATTTAGGCGAAACCTCTGTCACGTCCTGTCACGATTGCCAGGTCTGTGGCTTCCTTCTTAATTTTTTTTATATAGCCTTGGAAACTCAATGTGTGGGTATTAAATGAAGGTTAGGCACGTTAGTCTCAACAGAATAAGGTCAAAAGGGACAGCAGAATGCAATAGTGGACTACTAATCATAGTGACTATTTGACCTGCTACACAAGCTGTAACTTTCTCAAGCTATCACCAGATAAATAATTCCTTACTTGAAAGATGTTCCTGCCTCTTTGACCAGTGCACCATCAGAGAATGGAACCTACAGCAGATGTTTCAACTGTAAACTGTTGCAGAACTAGGGACGTGGGACGACCATAAACAAGCAACAGAAGGGCAGAAATTCGGTTGATTTTTGTGTATATTCAACCATAAACACAAATGAAATGAGAGGCAGCTTGTACATGGTGAGGCAGCAACATTCCACAAGACCAGATTGTCCACAGTAATCGCCTATCCTCCACAGGATCGTGAACTGCTAAAAAGGGTATACAAAAAATTAAAAAAATCGCCCAGTCCCTAGGGGGTTCTAACTGCTAAAAAGCATGGGAAATAGATCCGAGAGAAAGAGGGGAGATATTGTTTACTATGAGAGTGAATGAGATTCGAATGCAGAGGGTTCATATGTGACAACTCTTACTGAAGTAGTATCGGCATGTGGTGTGCTTTGGCTCACAGAGCAGATTGTGTAAGCATGTAGTTTTGGCAACCCTAGTATCCCTGTGCATCCACTTCCAACGTGACCTGATATCTACTGTAATACCTTTATACACATCTGGCTCAAGGTGATGGAGGCTAGAACATGCAGCTGGCTAAGGTATTGGCAAACGTCCGTATTACTTTCCATGCACAATGCAACACCAAATGGCATCGATAAGAACCTGCATGAGAGTGGACTTTAGGGTGCGTATCCCCTAAATTTATTGCCTCAATGGCGCGCCTTCATCAGTAAAACTTAGCCCTGCTACCAGTCTTACAGGGGAGGCTGCTTTCTCCGTCGTAGGCGACTTTCAGGTTCAAATGGTTCAATTGGCTCTGAGTACTATGGGACTTAACATCTATGGTCATCAGTCCCCTAGAACTTAGAACTCCTTAAACCTAAATAACCTAAGGACATCGCACAACACCCAGCCATCACGAGGCAGAGAAAATCCTTGACCCCGCCGGGAATCGAACTCAGGAACCCGGACGTGGGAAGCGAGAACGCTACCGCACGACCACGAGATGCGGGCGCGACTTTTAGGCTCTTAGATTGTTCATTCTGAAGTGGTGCCACTCAAACACACCAAGAAAAAAGGTCTTCCTCCGCTTAAGTGCGACCACGCTGCCAATTTGTACTAAAATATTCCATTTTCTTAAACAGTCCATACCAACTTGGGACTTTTTCAATTAATATACATGGTGAACACAAAATTACTTTGACCATCTCACTCGATGGTAATATAAATGGGTGGGCACTAAATTCCAAGCTCAATTGTTTTTATAGGAGACATTTGCCTTGTCAGTTTACCAGCTCATTTAATATGTACACTATTGACCTGTGACTGCAGATGCTGGATTCGTAATTTCGTCTTCTGTAACAACATAATTCGGTGCTCTTTGTTTGTAATGGCTGGACGAAACGTTCGCTAAGGCCCCTCCACATGTATGTTAAACATCAATATCGGGCAGTCGAATGAAAACGAGACAGAAGGAGAAAAGTATATAAATTGGTTATTGTTTCAAAAGTAACCGCCATAACTGTTGATACATTTATCCAACCGTGGGCCGAGACTGTTATTTATGTCGCGTATGGAACCACTGGTTCCGCCGCGTGGGATTAGCCGAGCAGTCCAAGGCGCTGCAGTCATGGACTGTGCGGCTGGTCCCGGCAGAGGTTCGAGTCCTCCCTCGGGCATGGGTGTGTGTGTTTGTCCTTAGGATAATTTAGGTTAAGTAGTGTGTAAGCTTACGGACTGATGACCTTCACAGTTAAGTCTCATAAGATTTCACACACATTTGAACATTTGAACCATTGATTCCACCCAGGGGTGCAACTCTTCCTCTGAAGCATATCGACAGCTATAAATGTCTCTCTTTAGATCTCAAAAAATATGCCTGGAGAGAGATCGGGGTTATATTGAAGATGTGTAACGGCTTACCAGCAAAACTTTGGTAGTGTAGTCGAAAAAATCCTCACTGTTGGTTACCATATTGTTGTCAAGTCACCTGCTTAACCAAACTCTCGGAATGCTCGACAGATTCGGATAAAACAGCCAGATATTTGTGACAAGAAATAATATTAATATCATTGCTAATCCCAGAAAGGGCAAAGAAGGAAAAAATATTTAGCATATAACAGGATACAAACCATTGTACTTCAGTTCTGTAACTCAGCATCCCTATGCACACAGTAATGATGTAAGTAGGAATGCAAATGGTGTTCTAGCACTGATAACGTCACAAGTGACATCATAGGTTTCCCTTGTCTGACAAAGGCCAATTGCCCTTTGTATAAAATGGTGGGAAATTCAAATTTTTGTGGGACTTTCAAAATTAGTGGACTATTCAAAAAATAGTTGCATTGTGCTATTGTACTTTCCCCACTCTTATGATGTAGGGCTATTGTCCTAAGTATAAATTGGCAGGAAATTCAAAAATGCAAAATGGTTCATTGTCATAATGGCTAACCTTGAATATTGGCACAGGCTCTATTGTGTCATAATCCAACATGGCTAATCTAGAATACAGACCCTGTCTCTGTGGCATCAGAATCCAAGACTTGGAATACTGGGACAGGCTCTATGACCTCAGAATTCAAGATGGCGATCTAACATGGCGACTAGGGCTTATTGGAGACAGCTGGAATACCAGCCCTGGCTCTGTAACATCAGAAACATGGCAAAACCCTTCCATCTGCTGTGCGAGATGTGAGACAGGCGAAATACCCTCAGACTTCAAGAAGAATCTAATAATTTCAGTTCCAGGAAAGCACGTGCTGACGGGTGTGAATTTTACCCATCTGTCAGTTTAACAAGTCATGGTTCCAAATAGCAAGACAAATTCTTTACAAAAGAATGGAAAAACTTGTAGGAGCCGACCCCAAGAAGATCAGTTTGAATTCTGGAGAAATGTAAGAACACGTGAGGAGATAATGACTCTACAACTTATATTAGAAGATAGGTTAAGGACAGGCAGGCCTACGTTTATAGCTACTGTAGACTTAGAGAAAGCTTTGACAATGTTGGCTGGAATATTTTCCTTGATCCGAAGCTAGCAGGGGTAAAATATAGAGAACGAAAGGCCATTTACAGCTTGTGCAGTGACCAGCCAACAGGGTCTTGAAAGGGAAGCAGTGGACGAAAAGGGGATGAGACAGGGTTTCAGCGTATAGCCAATGTTAGTCTGTACAATGAGCAAGCAGTAAAGGATATGAAAAAAAAATAATTTTGGAGCCGCTTGCCAATGTCATTGTAATTCTGTCAGAGACTTGGACGAGCTGTTGAATGGAATTGACACTGTCTTGGAAGAAAGATAAAAGGTGAACATCAACAAAAGCAAAACGAGGATAATGGAATGTAGTCGAATTAAATCAGGTGATGATGAGGGAGTTAGTTTAGGAAACGAGACAATTAAAGTAGTAGATAAGATTTTTGTTCTTTTGGATCCAGAATAACTGATGATGACCAAAGTAGAGAAGATATAAGATGTACACTCGCTATAGCAAGAAAAGCGATTCTGCAGAAGATAAGTTTGTATACATCGAATATAGATTTAAGTGTTAGGACATCTTTTCTGAAAATATTTGTATGGAGTGTAGCCATGGATGGAAGCGAAACATGAAACATAACTAATGAGGAGGTACTGCATAGAAGCTGGGAGAAAAGAACCTGAATAGAAGAAGAGGTTCATTGATAGGACACATTCTAAGACATCAAAGAGTCACCTACTCAGTATTGGAGGAAAGTGTGTGGTGTGTGGGGAGGGAGGAGGGCAGGGTAAGAATGTATAGGTAGACCAAGAGTTGAATATAGTAAGCAGATTGCGAGCGATGTGGGTTGCTGTAGTTATTCGGAACTGAAGAGGCCTGCACAGGATAAAGTAGCTTGGAGAGTGGCATAATACCAGTCTTCAGACTGAAGACAACAATAACAATCACACCATCAGAATTCGCATAAAACAGCCAAATATGTGTGACAAGGAAATATACCAATGTCATTGCTAATCTCAGAACCTGTTACAAACGTAAAGAAGGAAAAAAATATGTCATCATACAACAAGAAGCAAACCTACTTTCTTCAGTTCCATAACTCAACACCTCTAAGCACATGACGTTGCTCAACATACACAAAATTTAACAATATTATTATTCGTTTAGGATCTCTTATAAGCTTTCACCGCCATCGCCACATTAATTGACATTTAATTATAAGGAATTGTACCAAGAGTGATGTGTTTGTGATAAATCTTGCGTGCACCAAAAACATTAGTAATATAAACCTGGACATGGCTGAAACATAGCACTTTTTGATTGGCCTTCCAGTTCTCATTCTTCATTGGCTGTTTGGTTACAGCGCAGATGGAATGGTGGGGTTGCTTCTAGCCCCCATGTTATTTCTTTTCTTGCTTGGGATGATATCACATCAAATTATGAACAGTCGAAACTTTTTTATTTTCCATGAAAATAATAAATTTTATCTGATTTCAAAAATCTGTGGTTTCCTAACATTTGCACTTTTTTATCCATCTTGAAGGCACTTGGAATAAATGAGTGTACATGTGTTGTACCCCCTTGCAATTCAGTGACGATTGTATCTGAGAGGAAAACTCGATTTTCTTCGAGCTCTGCCACTCACATTTTCAGAATGTGTAGTCAGCAGTGTTCCAGAAGGAGACGACCATTACTACACTTTATATACGCGTTTTTTTGTGTTGTCGTGACTTCTTCAGTTGTGTATGTCTGTTGACTGTGACTTCACTTTTGCAGTTTCATTTCTGGTTTCATGGTGTTCAAATGACAAGAGTGGACAAACTTCGTTCAATGCCTTAGTTTTGTAGCAATCAATTTGAAATTACAGCTGTTATGAGGGACGCCATGGAAGCTTTACCTGCGAGGCAAGAGAAACTTGTGGCAGTGTTTCCAAGTGCAAACATTCTTGTACATATAGATTGTAAGAATCATGTAATAGTAGTTAATGACAGATCATATGCAAATGATGAAATACAGGAGCTAGAGGCCTTAGAACACTCCCAGAAGATAATACATCTTGAGGATGTTATGCAAGGACGTTAGTGGGAATAAAGTTAGACAAGAAATGTATTAGAGTACCTCTTCGTCTTATGCAGAATAATACTAATCAACATTAAAGACTAGCAGAAAGAAGAAATGTGGGGGAAAGAGTGGGAATTTGCAGACCATAATAAACGCTGTCTCAGCGACTTGATACACTAACATTTCTATGTAGTGGAATATACAGTGTGGATTATACCCACAAGAGTATTGTAAACAATTTTGCGACCTGCCATAGTAGGTTCTCTCTGAACCTCATTCCACTGGTACTTATAATGGATAATCTTTGCCTTAATGTTGAATCTGCAAATCTAAACTTAACATGGTATGTAAAACAATATCTGTTGACTTTACATTTGTTTATGTTACTGGTATCATTTTGTATTAACCTTCGTATTTTATTGTAATAGGGTGCGAGTTCCTTTCTCTGGACTTTTCATATTTGTTCTAATTAAATAATGACATGAATTTAGGTGCACAGAAATTATTAATCTAGCTTTCACTTATGCATGACAATCGTAACTTCCTCCATTACTTTTACACTTGTAACACACATAAGACTTGTCTGACAAGCACAAGACAAATACCATCAGCTATGGCTGTGTCGTAGCCATCCTGTTGCTATGTGTAATTTTGTATTTCATATGCCAAATACTATGTGCTACACCTACACTAAATTTTGCTAAATTCAGATTGAATCAACTTCGGTTATTTTAACATCGTGAATTTTTCCTGGAAAGGGATGCAGTACTTACAGGTCACATTTTAAAAAATCGAAGCCAGAAAGGGGACGTCATGAATAGCTGTAAATAAGATGGCGAGCCGCAAAGGGCTGCTCGTACTTGAGTGAACAAGGGTTGCAACTAGACAAATTCTTGACGTCGCCCTTCCGGCTTAGATTTTTTTAAATGTAACTTGTAAGTACAGCATCCCTTTCCAGTCAGTACAAACTTTAGTTTGTTAATGTATTATATACCTACTATATTTTAGAACAGTTAGTTCAATTCTGAAGACGACACTCATAGTAGCGTCGAAACCTGATCAATTTTGAATTAATATTTGTGACCGAGGGCTTATTTGTTCTAATATAATTCTGACACAGTCACTGAACCTTAGCCGCTATGTTCAAAGTTTTATACAATTATTATTCAGCTTTTCCTGCCTGAATGTATTTTAATAGTCTTGTGGAAGTTCAATTTTGATTTTGAATTTTGCTTCATTCCCAGGTGAATCTTGTCACTTGTTACTTGTAAGTTAATAACTATGATACTGAATTTTACTTACTGTTAGGACAGTGTGGTGGAATTTGGCCAAAATGGCCTATGGCAGCTGGTGAACGATATGAGTACATTTGCTAAGAGCATGACATCGCCTGCAGCGCCTCTCCTGCACTTCATATCATATCAGTTGGACCCTACATGACTCAAAAACAGTGTCCTGGTCAAATGAGTTCTGATTTCAGTCGATAAGAGTTGATGGTAGGGTTCGAGTGTGACACAAACCCCACGAAGTTATGGACCCAGGATGTCAACAACACACTGTGAAAGCTCCATAATGGTGTAGGCTGTGTTTACATGACATGGACTGGGACCTCTGGTCCAACTGAAAATGATAGTTTCCACTACCTGGAGACCATTTGCAGCCATTGATGGACTTCATATCCTAAACATGGATGGAATTTTAATGGCTGACAATGCACCATGTTACCAGGCCACAACTGTTCATGATTGGTTTGAAGAACATTTGAGCGAATGAGTTGGCCACTCAGATTGCCGGAAATGAATCCCATCGAACATTTTTGGGACATAATCGAGAGGTCAATTTGTGCACAAAATACTGCGCTGGCAACACTTTTGCAATTATGGACGGCTATAGAGACAGCATGGCTGAATATTTCCACAGGGCACTTGCAACGAGTTGTTGAGTCCATGCTGCAATAAGTCACTGCGCTAGCCAGGCAAATGCAGGTCAAACACAATATGGGAGGTATCACATGACGTATGACACCTCAGTGTAAGATCAACTCCATTAATTGGTTATACAAAATTCTATTAACTTATGATACACTTATTTCAGATGCTTGGTTTAATTTTGTAATGAGTTTTTATAAACAGGAGACAAGGGTTTGAATATTCTATTTTATGCTATGGTACATTTCGGATAAGGGCCACAAAGACAAGATGGGAGCAATTATGGTTTGTATTAAGGCTGTTAGACAGTTGTTTTCCATTGCTCTATCTGTGAGTGGAACAGGAAAGGAAATGACTAATAGTGGTATGTGGGACCCTCCGCCATGCCGCATATGAAGACTTGTGGAGTATGTATGTAGTTGTAGATGTAGATAAAAGTGTTATGAATCACCTAAATACCTTAGTTCCAGTCAGTACAGCAATAATTATGGTTGCTGATATACATCATCCTTGTGTATCTATATCAGTGCCATATATATAAGTTGTGCTCCTTCATTAAATCGTATTAACGTGATACTTATTGATAATACAGCTTCAATTAATCTTAATGTTACGAAAAATCATCCAAAAAGTAATACTCCAGTTTGGAACCAAAACATCAAGAATGGAAGGATCTGGAAAGTAGCTTACCTGATAATACAAGATGTGATTGGGAAGTTTTAAGAATGGGTCTGCTACTGGTCAGTGGTTAGGTGGGCTGGTACATGGGGGTGGGGAATGAGTCATTGCCATGTCCTTGAACGAACTCGGACCAGAAATTGCGGTTCCTTTATTCAGTTCGTTGTGGCAGCTCGTTGAGTGCAGGTCTGTTAGGGCTTGTTGCCGGATTCTGTATGCATGAAAAAGGACGCAAAAACGGAGCAAAGAGTTTGTGTGAAATTTTGTTTTAAAACCGGGAAATGAGCTTCTGAGACTTATGAAATATTAAAAACAGCTTTTGGAGATTATTGTCTGAGCCAGTCAAATGTTTTTGTCTGGTTCAAGAGATTTCAAAATGGCCGCAGATCATTTGAAGATCCTTCCACCTAAAAAACGAATGAAAATGTTGTGAATTCGCGACTTAGTACGCTCTGATCGTAGACTAACAATTAGGGAGATCGCTGATGAACTTAAGGTTCTATGCAGTTCAGTCAATTTTAACTGAAGATCTGAACATGCGTCGAGTGTCCTCAAAATTCATTGCAAATGTGTTGTCAAGTGAACAGAGACAATACCGACTTGAAGTGTGCCAAGAATCGATTAATCAGACTAAAAATGATCCATATTTCTTAAACAGAAGAATTACAGGTGACGAATCATGGTTATATGGATATGATTCTGAAAGCAAACTGCAGTCTTCGCAGTAGAAGACTCCAGGTTCACCACGAACTAAAAAGGCACAGCGAAGTCAGTTGAAGGTGAAGAGAATGTTGGTGATTTTTTTCGATTCTACCGATATTCTGCATCATTAATTTACCCTCAGAGGACAGAAAATTAACCAGGAATACTACAAATGTGTCCTTGAGCGTTTGCGCGAGAAAGTGCTGAATAAAATGCCTGTATTGTGGAAAGAGAGGAGTTGGGTGCTATACTATGACAATGCTCTGGCTCATCGCGCCTTCTCCATCGTTGAATTTTTGACCAAATTCAAAATTCCCGTGCTTCCACAACCACCATATTCCACTGATTTCCTAAAATGAAATTTTCAGTGAAGCGGAAGAGATTTGACTCGACTGAAGACATCCAGGCAAATACGGAGGGCGTCCTTAACATACTTCAGGCAAAAAAATTCTAGTAATGTTTCCAATATTAGAGTCGGTGTATTCAGTCAGAAGGGGACTATTTTGAAGGAGATGCATCACAGTAGCATGTAAGTACAACCATTGTACCATTTCAAGCCCATTCTTACAACTTTCCAATCATACCTCGTATTTCTGTTGTACTTCTAGTACTTCCACTAGATGTTAGTTAATTTTTAGATGTTTTATACCCATTCACAGTAGTGTATCATTCATTATTAGTTTTTGCCATACTTTTTTCTAGGTGTAGCTCATTCAACTCTGATTTTTGGTATACTTTGAAAAGCATCTTTAGGGGATACTTAATTTTATGATGATATCCCACTATTGTTTTTTGACTCTTACTTCCTGATAGCTGGGACTCTGTAATGTCTATCTACATTGTGATAATATAACGAATGTGAGCACTTGACATTGTTTTTTGTTGAATGCCAACACTATGGATCTGTATTTCTAACTTTCCAAGATTTCACACAGTGATTTGTATTCTAGGCAAATATACTTGAAGATGAGTCTAAACTGACGTGAACCAGTAGTCGCAAATAAAGCACCTTCATAAAGCTATGATGCTTCTGGAAACACCTCATCCTTCTTGACTTTTTAATTGTTATAATTTTTAAGATAATGTGAATGGTAATTGAGTGTTATTACTGTCTTTCATAATATCTCTTAGCTCAGGCTGCCCTCCCCAGAATGTTGTTTGTTCCTTCAATACCTTTTGAAAATCACATTTCTTTTCCTTCAAGCTATCATCATTAATTCTCTTAGTTGTACACATTTGTTTCATGTTTTTATGTTTTGGACCAAGTCTCATGTGGATCTCAGTTGTGTCGTGATCTGAATCAACTACCATACCTCTCATGATTCCAATGTTCTTGATCTCTTGAAAATTATGTCTGGAAATGTTTACGTGATTAGTCTGAAACTCCCCCCAATTGCAGTTTGTTGATATACATGTGTTTTGCTTTCTAGGTAGTTTTTGGAGTGTTTTTCATGATTTTGAGAGTGTGTGACTTGCCTATATCTACTAATCTTGTGCCCTTTGTGTTAGTTCTGTGCTGAGATGGATAGTTTCTAATATTTTTTCGGAATGATTTCTCCTTTACCAGTTGGGCATTAAAATCCCCTATAATGGTTATTATGTTTTCCTTGTAAACATTTGATAGCCTGTTTTCTGGATCTTCCCTGATGTTTTCTACTTCATCTGGTTTCTTCTTGTTGTCTTCATTTGCTGGTGCACAGCAGCCGAATACTGATTCATATTTATTCTCGCATTTATTGTCAAAGCAGAATGTATTTCACTACAGGAGTCAAAAGCAACATTTTGGATTACACTTTTGTAAACTGAGGGGTCGGACCCTAAAATTGTAGGATTTAAATTTTAAACTCTACTGGCTAGTTTACTGTAAAAATTCTATACTTTTCACTATCCATTGTTAGGTTATCAGCTTAACTTGTTTTTTGGATGGCTGCTAGAGGGATGTTGTTGCTGTTCACAATGTTTATAATTTGCTTGAGCTACTCAACTTTGCCAAGAGAGTGGATATTTAAAGTTGGAAATTTATACTTCCCTTAAATTAAATTTAAGAGTAAAAATGTTTTCTGGATTCCCTAACTGGTCATTACATGATGGTGCAGACACTCCAGAATCTGAAAGTATCCTTGCACACCTCTGAGAAATGGTGGATTAGTCACCTAAAGTAATATTGATTTTTCATCTAAATTATTGTGGTCCTATTTGTCAGTCTGCTTAGACCTTTGTGTACCCAAGTCAGAATTAAGATTGTTAGCTTCATAGTGAATTTTGAGAACTGCCCCTGACATGGGGTATGGATGCTGACCTAACACTGCCTAATCTGGGAACAGACATGTTCGGATTTTAGTGTCTAACTTTTATGTTAACCCTAAGAGTAGGACTGCATCTTCTACCAGTTCCATCCTACTGAAAATCTTCATTTACACCTTCACTGCTTGACAAGGGATCCTTATGTGGTACTGCGATCTGTTACAGGTGATAGTTTTGCTAAGAATTCGAGGAATGGCAACAATCTACCTAATGAGAGTAAGGATAAAAACAGTATTCACTTAATTTCGTTTTTGTATTAGTATCTGATTAATTTTAATTGATGTAGAATAAATTCATTTATTTAAATATTTAAGCTGTATTTTATAATAACTATGAAAACAGAATAAAATATACTTCTTCTGAAATAACTGAATTTTTTATACATACTATGTGATTAATTACTGAATATGCTAAAAAATGTAATGATGTTCAATTTAATACTGCAATAACAATTCTTAAAATAGTGATTCTAGTGGAGAATGTTCTGATGGAATGCCAAAAAGATGATAATTGGAGCAATTTTTTGTCATACGTTAATCTGCTTGAATAACAATCTAATTATGATTCTTGTTGATTGTATAAAATCTCTTTTCTATGGTAATGGACAGATTATTACAATCAATAAAAATTAAAAATTAATATTTTTGATATTGTTATTGAACAGAAAAAATAAAAGTACGAGTTATTAAGTTTTTATTATTTTATAGTAAGTAGAAAAATGAAACTAAATTCATCTTTAGTCCTAACCAAAATCTAAATCAGGAATTTGAAGAATTTTAGAGGAGAGTTCCTGTGACTCATCCTAATAGGAATAGATGGTTTGTGCAATTGGTCATAAAACAGGACAGAAATGACTAAATAAAGTAGGTTAACATGAATTGATAAGATATTAAGTTGAGGTACACTTATATGCTTTATTTACTGTATCAAGATGACTCTTTAATAGACCCATTCATTTTCCTCTCGTTTTTTAATATGTTTAGTAAAGGTTTTTTAATTTTGTCTCTCATATTGTCCTTAAAATTATTCAACTTTTGCTCACACCTTAAATTTGTTAGTATAATTTATCAAATTAATTTCAAAACGTTTAATAATAGATACTATTATAAGTTTCATTTAAGTAATATTGACCGACATATTTATCAAAAGTTATTTTAGAGAGAGATGTAATAAAAAATTTATAGTAATATAATTAGTAACACATCAGTCTTCATATATATACTATGACAAAATTTGTTATTTAGTAGATACAAATGTAATTACTACAATTGTTATAACATATTTATAAGAAAATTGACCAATATGTTAGACTATTTATATACAATGCAGTAGTTGCTGTCATCATCTCTGATAGAGACTTATCTTTTTCCGTTTATATTCTCTTAGTTCTGTTAAATATTTTTTGATTTCAGATTCTGATACTGGTTAACTGTTTAAAGGGCCCAAACAGCAAAGATCTTCAGTTGCCCATCCACCACCAGAACAGTTGTAGTGTACTCAAACTGCCTGACTATGGTAAATTCTGTGTACAATTGTGAGAGAGTTTTCTTAATGTTTGCATAGTGTGTATATGAGGCAGAATAAAGGAACCAGCCGAGTATTCATCAAGTGGGATGCAGAAAACAGCCTAAACACCACATCCAGACTGTGTAGCACGCTGACTTCTCATGATTAATCTTTGAGGCAGATTCTATTTGTGGTTATTTCCATCTCTATTACAGGAGTGGGCCTCTTAACATGGACGGCTAACTGGGCAGGTGTAATTTTAGAACTGAATTAGTCTTAAATTAACAGTACTATCTACTTCCTCAGTGGATTCGTTTTAGCTTATTTATTTATTTCTTTGTATAATTCGAAGGTTTTGGTAAGATTAAAGTTCTTTTACCCAATAATTTGTCATAATTAGCAAGTTATTTTGGAATAGGCAACTAACATAGTGTAGACATAATGTGTGCAAGCAGCAGAGCTTACACAACAGACAAATAAATCTAGGACAGAAAAAAGGTCAGCATCAATTGTAATGTCATATGTATTTTATTACAGATCTAGATTTCAGACAACATTGTAGCTATCATCATTGTGTTATAGGTAGTCATGTACAATCAGTGTAGTAACAATGATACATATTACAATACAATTTTGGCATGTACAAGCATTTAATAGTTGCCCTTACATACCAAAGTTACACTGTACTAGGTGTCGTTATAACTATGCTGAGTCTATGTAAATACCTATAACATACTGATGAGTACTGTGCTGCTATATGAAATCTAGATCTGCAAATAAAACACAAATGATATTATGAATGAAGCTGACCTTCTTTCTGTCCTGGAATACACCTGTCAGTGACACTAGCAGAATCAAACCTCACAACAAATAACAATAATTTATAGCAGTAGAGATAAATTACATCTTTCGTTCAGAGGAATCTATCCCATAACTGATATCACGCAGTTTGCTGTACTTAATTTTGTTGTACTTCTCTATTATCAGAAATCGCTTTTTAGATTTAGATTTCTTTTTTTATAATTATGAACTGTTTCAGGCCATAGTGCAACTTATCACTTCTTTTATAATGTGTTGTTTTTGAAAGTTGTAAATAAAAGCAGATTTGACAGAAATTTTGTTTTGTTAATTTAGTAAACACTGCCTCTGTGGAGTGTACCCTTGCCAGTTGAATTCAACAGATTTATGTAGTACAGGATTTTGATAATGGTTTTAAATCACATGAGAGAAGTTGTAAAAAAGTATATACACTGTGAAGAATATGTAGGTAGACATATAAAACTAAACTCCTCCCAAACAGGCCATGAAGGCCCAACGGTACCGACCGGTCGCCTTGTCATCTTCAGCCCATAGGTATCACTGGATGCGGAAATAGAGGGGCATATGGTCAACACACATATCTCCCGGCCGTATGTCAGTTTCCGATACCGGAGCCTCTACTCCTCAATGAAGTAGCTCTTCAGTTTGCTCACAAGGGCTGAGTGAACCCCGCTTGCTAACAGCGCTGGGAAGACAGCATGGTCACCTATCCAAGTACTAGCCCAGCCCGACAACGCTTAACTTCGGTGATCTGACAGGAACCGGCATCACCACTGCAGCAAGGTCATCGGCAGACATATAAAACATGAGATACTATCAATGTGTTCCAATACCATCTTTCTGTACAAACCACAAAGCGTTGGATATTTATAACATTTGTTATTTTGTATTTTATTATTCTGTATAAATAATTTTGCCAAGTGTTATTGTAGTAATGTAATTTATTAATTATTTGAGTAAATTTAGAAATTAGAGTTTTTAATTTGCTAAGGTAAATTTATATTACTGTCGCTTTTCTATTAAGGTTTATCATAATTTAGATAATTCTTTATTGATACTGATTTAGTTTCTTTTTCAATATGTTCATAATTATTTTACTGTAATTATGAAAGAATTAATTGCAAAAATGGAAATTTTATTATGCTCTAAGTTACATCAGTGGCCAAAATATTTTATTTTTACAGTTAATTTTGTGTTTATTTAATTTTCAAGTGAAAATGTTAAACTATTTTGACTTCAGGAATAACCTATAATTTCTCTTAAAACATACTCCTTCTAAACATAATAGTAGAATTGACACCAAATATTTTTGATTATGTTCTGTTTCATTATTCTTTTCTCTTCCTTTATAATTACTTAACTTCTTAAAGATCTTTTAAATTACTTACTAATTTTTTCAAATTTAATAAATGAACTTAGACAAATTTCTTTCTTCCTGTTAATCAAAAACATTTACTCTTGATATTTTAAAGTCCAGATTACAAAGCATGATCTTATTTCTGGTGTAAAGGTAGCATATACAATAATATCAGGGAATCAAATAAATGTCTTCTTGAGGAACCAACTCTCTTGTTGAATTTTAAAATATGCTTTTCAGTTATATGGGACTTTTCTTGAGATAAGAGGATTACATATAGCATGAAATTTTATTGTTATATGGTTTTTGTTGGTCTTTCCGCATTTAATGATAGTGTTTTGTTGGAAATAACTTTTGTTTACCTTGATTTGTAATTGGTGGGCCTAAGAATAAGTCGCCTTAGGGATTAGAGAAATATTATATTTAAGAGCTAACTTTCGCCTGTGCCTTTATCCTGCATGTTGCAGGATTGGCATTGTTAGAATCGGATTTGGCAAGGTTAATGCTAAGGAATGGCAGGATGTCCTTTGTGCTGTCAGCCCATACCCCCCAGGACGAAATTAGTGTACCCCAGCTGTCTGTGTATAGTATAATCCACAGAATAGTGTGAACGTGTTCAGATGTCTATTAGTCATGTAACTGTGACGGGACATGGGCCTAGCCTGGTATTTACCTAGGAGGATGTGGAAAACCGCCTAAAAACCATATCCAAGCTGGCTGTCACACTAGCCCTCATCGTTAATTTGCTAGGCAGATTCGATCTGGGGTCCAGGGCTAGCGCACCTATCCTAGTCCAGGAAACAGTGCATTAGCACTCTCAGCTAACCTGGCAGGTACTGTATTTAGGAACTCATACCAACGAACCTGTCAGTAATATTATCATTGGATTAAGAAACAGCAGCCCATTAAATAAACCTTTAAACCCTTATATTCTCTAACATCATATCATATTGAGACAGGTCAGTTTCCATGTAGATTAATTTTTCTCACTGGCTATATTTATGTTCTTTTTGATATAGTTGTTTTATTTTTGTATTGTAGTTGATAGGATATCTATATTACAAAAACTGTTGGTAGATGAAATTTCATTATTTCCTTATGATTACCATATTGTTCTGTTGCTCAAAATACTTTCTATGAAGTTAGTTTAGCTTTATGTTTATAATTTTAAAATATTGTAATTTTTAGATTACCTGATTTTATAAATTATATTCTTGTTTAAATCTCTTACCCCGCACCTTAAGTTGCGTTGCTTCTCATTTAACTGACACAAATTGTACCCATTTTTATTTTCTTGATACTGAATCTGAATTAGTAGCTAGGTTTAACACAGAATATGGTAGAGATGGTTTCACTATAATTTTTTTGGTTGAGTGTTACACTCGTGTTTTTATAATTTTACATACAGATTTAATTTTTGAAGTGTGGTTTTTATAATTTTATCTTTTTATCAGCTGTGCCCTTATGTATTTTCTATTTATTCATTTTCGTAGTCTGTTTCTGTTAACATTTCTGTTATTATATATTGTTACAGTTGGCTTGGAAACGTTTTTCACCTTTAAGTTTAACTTTTTATTTCTTTGTTGATTTAAAGCTATAATTAAAGAATGTATCTACTTAATTTTCTTTTAAATTATTAAGTGAAAAATGATAGAATCTTCTACCATTAAATTTTTAAACAATGCTCTTGTTGAACCAAATAACTTTCATTTAAATGATGAATATCGATTCAGCAGCTGGCAAATGAAACTTTTTTTTAGGATTTCTGCTCTGATAAGTTAATGTTCATCTATCTGTCATTTACCAATTAATTTTATTAAACTTTTAATTTAAAATAAGGTTTGCTTAACAGAATACAATTACATGAATCAAAAATGTGTGTTATTATAATATGGAAATTTATTATATTTATAAATGATAAAAGTAGAGCAGTAAATCATCCAGTCTTGTCTGGTAAGGTATTGCAAAACTACATATGCAAATAAGATTATCCATACTGGCAAAAGATTTACTGGAGTTATAACATCACTTATTAAAAAGAGTTCCCTGGATCTCCCAGAATATCGAAATTAATAAGAAATTAGATTGTTCATAATTATATTATTCTCAAACATAATCTAGAAATTATAATTTTTCTGTCTCTCTATTAATTCACAAAGGATTATTTGACCATATCTGATTTATAAAGCTGAAGTGTAACAAGTCTATTGAATGTGATATTACCTGCAGAAAATACACCTCAATCTCGTTGGGTTATATCTATTCCTAAGTAATGTTAATAATAGTTTCTTGATTATTCTTGGTACCAGCTCAAAACAATATTTAACGTCAAGGTTTCAAATAACAATATATATCCATACGTATAAAATCATAATGCATAACTTATATTTCTTATTAATGAATACAAATGAAGGATATACACTGAAGCACCAAAGAAACTGGTACAAGAATGCATATTCAAGTACAGAGATAATAAAGAGGCAGCGATGAAGTGTGGATTTTCCTACATGACCATTTCCCGAGTGTATCATGAATATCAGGAAACTGGTAAAATGTCAAATTTCCAACATCGCTGCATTCGGAGAAAGACCCTGCAAGAATGGGACCAATTACGTCTGAAGAGAATCATTCAATGTGACAGAAGTGCAGCCATTATGCAAATTGCTGCATATTTCAATAATGGGCCATCAACAAGTGTCAGAATGCGAACATCATCGATATGGGCTTTTGGAGATGAAGACCCACTTTTGTACCCTTGATGACTGCATGATGCAAAGCCTTACGTCTCTCCTGGGCCTATCAAGACCAACATTGCACTGCTGATGACTGGAAACATGTTGCCTTTTTGGATGAGTCTTGTTTCAAATTGTATCGAGTGCATGGATGTGTACAGGTATAGAGACAACCTCATGAATCCATGGACCTTCCATGTCAGCAGGGGACTGTTCAAGCTGGTAGAGGCTCTGTAATGGTATGGGTCATGTGCAATTGGAGTGATATGGGGCCCCTGATACATCTAGGTACGACTCTTTCTGATCACCTACATCCATTCACGCCAATTGTGCATTCCGACAGACTTGGCCAATTCCAGCAGTACAATGTGACAGTCCACACGTCCAGAACTGCTACATAATGGTTCCAGGAACACTGTTTTTAGATTAGACAATTTGGCTGGCTACCAAACTCCCCAGACATGAACATTATTGAGCGTATCTGGGATGCCTTGCAACGTGCTACTCAGAAGAGATTTCCAACGCCTGTACATTTACAGATTTATGGACAGCCCTCCAGGGTTCATGGTGTCAATTCCCTCCAGCACTACTTCAGACATTATGCTACAATGTGTTACTATGAACCAAAATTTTATCAAAATAAAATACCGTTAGTTGCTGGTAAATCAGTTTTAAAGCTTTTAAATTAAGAATATCTTGGAAATATTATTGAATTTTACTACTGCCAGCAGTGCTTAAGTTAGACAAATTATTCTTATAGTAAAAATATACTGTGGGCTATAATATGATCTCTCCAGATGTTATTTAGTGGTGGTTAATTGAACTGTCGTTTTTTTATGACTTCTGAAATGTCACAGAAATCTATAACTATTTTTCACAATAATTAATATAACAATAACAAATATCCTTAAAAAATATCATGTTGAATTTGGTGAATTTTCCATTACAATAAATTCTTCTTATAAAAATAAATTGAACTACTGTACCACCAACAAATGTTGAAAATAAAAAGTATGAAAATTAAGACCTCTCTAACATTGTAACTATTATTAATCCAGGAAGGAATGTTTGTAAATTTATAAAATCTGTTATCACACACTAAGTTTCAGTTCAATATCATTAATATTCATATCAATTAATAGGGGTAAATTACAATTTATTCAGTATGGGTGTTAGTTCGATAAAACATCTGTCTTGAGTCTGATGATAGGGTTATTTTCCAGCCCCAAGGAGTATTTAATGCACAGACTGGTTTTATGTCTTCCACCAAAGTCTAATATTATTCTAAACTATGGAAATGAATGTAAAAATTTTATATTTTTATTTTTCTAGTATATTTTAGAAGTGTTTGTGTATTTTCTTCGCAGTGAAAATATTTATTGAAAGTTTCATTAAGAATGGGCTACACTGTTCTTCATGTATTATTTTAAATTATTACTTTATCTTCCAGAGATAGATTACAATTTTTTATATTATTTCTTAGTTTGTTGTTTGAAAGTGTGCTGTAGGTATTTACACAGTAGTTTGTTTGGTAAAATTTTTTAAATTCTTTTAATTTATGTTTCTTAAATTTTTATAATAATGTCATTTATCTTGCTTTGTTCACTAAATAATTATTGATAATTAGTTGTTTCAATACTCTTTATGCACAGTTTTTTATATTTTTGCTGAATTAAATATAATGAAACATAGTATGGTACCAATTATTTTATTTTTCAATTTTTCATTTATATTTTCATTTTGTTATTAAATTATTAGTGTTCGAAGTTCAGATTATTAATCTTCCTGTCGTTCATATACTTCTTTTGCTTCAGACTTTGATGACTATACTATATTGCCCATTTATTCCTCTATGAAATATTATTAAGGTCAATTGCCAGTGAATGCCTGGAAAAACACTAAGAATTTTTATAAAGTTTATGAGGGACTAACTACATAATGTGAACTCTGAATGCAAAGAAATTTTAGGACAATGAAAGTGTTTTAAGGATGTAGATTTTGGTGTAAGAATAATCAGAACCGCTCTGACATAAACTTCATTGTATAAACATTTATGTTGGTCAGTAATTTAAAATTTTTCCTGCCAATCTATGTTTGAAGTTATTGACTACTTTTCTTAGATGCTTAAAACATTGTGCACACATTTATGACATTGTAATCTATAAAGTACACTACAATCAAATGATTTCGATCAATAGCTTTTATACCATAAATACTTAAATTAGACAATCAAAATTAAGATAATTTTTTACAATTAATAAGGATATATTTTTCCTCTTGGTGACAGTAAGCCTGAAATATCATTAAAAAATTTCAGACCTCTAGCTCAAATAGTTTTTTTGCATTAAATAAATATGTCAGAAAATTTTATTCTTGGGAAATTCAGTTTAAAGGTATGTTTCATCTGTTAATCACCTGTATTACTCTTAAAACCCTCCAGTAGCATAATATTCTTGGTTTGTGTGTTCCTCATCTTCTCTTTTCCTTTTCTTGCTCCTCTTTGCTATTCTGGCCTCTTTAGTTGCCTCAAGAACCCTTTTTCGCCTTTGGCCACTCTCAAGGAATCAATTGCAATCTAATTGTCTAATATTGAAACCAGGAGTTAGACGCAACAACTCTAAAACATCACATCTGTTAGCCGGCTGGAGTGGCCGAGCGGTTCTAGGCGCTACAGTGTGGAACTGTGCAACTGCTACGGTCGCTGGTTCGAATCCTTCCTCAGGAATGAATGTGTGCGATGTCCTTAGGGTAGTTAGGTTTAAGTAGCCCTAAGTTCTAGGGGACTGATGACCTCAGAAGTTAAGTCCCATAGTGCTCAGAGCCATTTTGAACATCACATCTGTTTTCTGCCCCATTATTAAAGCAAAACATTTCACCATTTGCTATTGCTTTTTTGTATCCACAGCATGTGTCTACACAACTGTCACAGAGAGCATGCTGTGGATGGTCATCCATAGAAGCTTTATGGAAAAGGTAGCCCATACTGCTTTCTTCATGGCCTCAATATTGTCCTGATTCCTTCTGATGGCTAAACCATAATAGAGCTGCAGTTTGTCCACATCATCTTTAGTAAGATAAACTCTTCCTTCGCACAATCAAGAAGAATACCCACTTTTAGTTACCCCACAGAAATCAAAAAACACTTGTAAATTACTAGCCACACCTTTCCTGCCTTCAAAATCTTCGACGATTTTAGTACCACCTTTTCCATGAAGCACACACACAACAGCATTCTTCAGAAGCACACACACCGTCAGGTGGCTTGTGGAGTATGGATGTAGATGAAGTAGATGAAGCTCTCAATTCAGCAATTATGAAAACACTTTCTGTTACAGTGGTTTGATCATATTTTATAGAAATGTCACTCTGGGTACTCCAATATTTTAGCTTCTGTCATGAGTCACTTGGCGGAGTCGACATAACATCCAGTTGATTTGTGGATGTAATTACACAATCTCTACTTTCCAACAAAGTAAACCGATTACCTCAAAACTTACGTTTTCCCATTCCAAAACACTTTTTTGCATGCATAACTGCTTCCAAGAATGACACAGCACCAACAACTCAACAACATACAGAAGTTTGAACACAAACAAATCTCGAAAACCATAGATATACAAAGGAAAACAAAGGACCATCGTTAAGCGTGTCCGCTAACAGGGTTGCCAACTCAAAAAACGATTATGCAGTGTATTTTTTCAAAGTGGCAAAATAATAATGACGCAATTTGACAGCCGACCGCAGTGGAAATACGGTAGTTGCCGCATACCGACATATACTTAAATTTGTTTTTCAAGATGTTCCCAATGTCCGAAACGATTCATTTAACTACCATTTTGATCACAAAACTCTACATATTGATTTAAGATGAAAAAAAATTAGAATTATTGAAGCCAATTCACTAGCAAGTGACCTTAAGTTCTGATTTGATATCTGTGTAATTTTTCATGTAGTACACAATTATATATAATTGCATCACCTGCATAAATATTTCCACTCAGAGGGTATGGTTATTTTTGCTTTGGATCTACGGTATTTTATCGTTAAAATTGGAGTTCAGTCAACTGCAAGTTATGTATATGATGAGGATTCAATCTGGCACAAGAGCGTTGTTTCAGTTTAACGAATTTAGTTGGTTCTTAATACCACTTATGATAATATGTGCATCACTAATCTTTGCTTTGATACAAGAAGTAAACTGGAAAGTATCACAAGGATTTAGGTCACTCTTCATGTGAAAGTAGGCGACAGCATTGCCGCTCATAGATGCCCATACACATTCAGAAATTACAGGTGGTTTCAAATGCATGAACAACCATCCAAAATGCATTCCCAGAGTTCAGCGACACTATCAATGGGGCTGGAATACTTTATAGCTTCCACTTCCGAATATACTAAACAAAAAAATCCAGTGGGTTCCAGTTTTGAGACCAGGGAGGCTACCTTATTGGTGAGCCATTACCAATACATTTGTTGTCAAAACGCTATTTACCAGTACTTAGATATCTAGAATCGTGACAAAATCAGATGAGACCAGTTTATCACTTTATAATTTATGCCTCAGTTGTGGTGTTTCAAAATAAATGTAGCCTCAGACATTAACAGTGTTATAACACTTGCATGAGTGTCCTTGTGGAGATCAGGTCAACATTGGTTTTTGGATCTATGTTCATCAGGATCCTCGAATGGAGGAGGAAGATGAGGTTGCACATCTCATGAAGGGTGTTGCTGAGGACATGTATCAAGCCCTACTCCTGAAGGAGGTATCGACAGCAGACGACCTCATAAAATGGTGCCAGTATATCGAGACAATGCATCAAAAATGAATTACACACAATAAGTTTGAACGGCTTCCAAACGTCGTATCAATGTCTGTGATGGAGGAAGCAACTGATTTCACAAGTGTTCTTCATCAGATAGTGAGAGAGGGAGTTTGCACGGCGAGGAAAAAACCGAGACGCTTCAAGAGGTTGTAAGGGAAGAAGTGGAACAGACTTTGAACCCAATCTCTCGTCCTTCATTTTCCTTTAAAACGGTGAAAAAGCCGAGACCCAGCCGAAGTTAGTTCCTACAATGCCGCATGAGGAACATGTTTGGGCACCAAGGAAGACTGACATCTGCAGAACCCAGGATAACCAACCAGTGTGTTTCCACCACGAACGACCGGGACATGTGGTGCGGAGGCGGATATTTGATGACGCCTGCTCCAGAAGAGAGCACAGCGATCTTAGCCGACGCCAACTCCGGGGCGATGAAGATGAACAAGAAGATGTGGGTGTAGGACGACCTAGGTCACCATCACCGCAAGCTAGCCGCTGGAGAGGACGATACCCAACGTGCCGATCAAGGTTTCCATCGCTGTTTAGAAGCTCCAGCCGATCACCTAGCTGCCGCAACCTGGAAAACTAAAGGGTCCGACCTTCCTTGGAGATGAGGCTGCCGAAGAGAAAAATCCTCAACCGTCGATCTCTAAAACAATAATAGGAAACTACGTAGATATCCTCATGGTTGGTCGACCAGCCCAAGCTCTTGTGGACTCTGGAGCATTATATTTAGTCATTTAGGAGAAGTACCGTGGCCAGTTGCAGAAAACCGTATTCATCGACAGCAAAACATCTCTGCCGAAGGTGGCTATTGGGAAATATGTAAAACGTACAGGAAGATGTACCCTTCGAGTGGGTATAAGTGGCCATTCACAGCCCTTAGAATTCATCGTCTTACAAGAGTGTAATCATGGCGTCATTCTCGGATGGAACTTTTTGAAAGCTTCTCAGGCAGTTATAGACTGTGGTCGCTCGAAGACTATGCTGGACGAGATGAGATACTGTGGACTGGAAGATGGGCATCCGAGGGTGTGGAGGCTATGTGTGCTCGATGAAGTGATCATTCCTGCAGGCAGCGCTACAAAGGTAGCTGTCATGGGTCATGCCATGCATCATACCATGGATCTTGTAGTGGAAGTCCGCAGCTCGTGATCGTGCGGTAGCGTTCTCACTTCCCGCGCTCGGGTTCCCGGGTTCGATTCCCGGCGGGATCAGGGATTTTCTCTGCCTCGTGATGACTGGGTGTTGTGCGGTGTCCTTAGGTTAGTTAGGTTTAAGTAGTCCTAAGTTCTAGGGGACTGATAACCATGGATGTTAATTCCAATAGTGCTCAGAGCCATTTGAACCATTTTTTTTTTGTAGTGGAATGAAAGAGAAGCATACCACTGAAGAATAGCTTGGTCATCCCAGCCTCTATCGTCTCGTTTAAGAACGTATTCGGTGAATTATGGATAGTCAACTGTCACCGAGAACCGCAGATTCTTCCCTGACACATGTGCATAGGAAACGCTGAGCCGTTAATTGAAGAACAGCTGAGTATCATAGAAACCTCCCATGCTGAGTCTGTGGGAGAAGTTAGCGCTACCACTACAAGACAAGATTTTATAGCTCGACTATCACCACATCTCGCTAAGGATCAACAGAAGAAGCTACTTGCCATTCTTCAAGAGTTCTCTGAATGCTTCAATCCACAGGTGAAGAACAAATTAGACAAATCGACGGTGCAGCACCGGATTAGCACTGGAGATCAACAACCAATAAGCCGGAGAGCATACCATGTGTCATCAACGGAATGTCGAATAAAGTTGGCCGGTGTGGCCGAGCGGTTCTAGGCGCTTCAGTCTGGAACCGAGCGACCGCTACGGTCGCAGGTTCTAATCCTTCCTCGGGAATGGATGTGTGTAATGTCCTTAGGTTAGTTAGGTTTAAGTAGTTCTCAGTTCTAGGGGACTGATGACCTCAGATGTTAAGTCCCATAGTGCTTAGAGTCATTTGAACCATTTGAATGTCGAATAATTCGCGACGAGGTAGAGAAAATGATGAAGAATGACATCATACAGCCTTTCCAGAGCCCATGGTCGTCACCAGTGATCCTCATCAGAAAGAACGATGGCAGCTGGCACTTTTGTGTTGATTACAGGAAGCTTAATAAGATAACTCATAACGACGTTTACCCTCTTCCACGAATTGACGATACACTAGATTTTCTGAAGGGGGCTAAGTTTTTCTCAACCATGGATATGTACTTGGGATACTGGCAGATCGAAGTAGATGAGGATGATCGTGAGTAAACTGCACTCATCACCCCTGAGGGCCTCTATGAGTTTAAGGTAATGCCATTTGTTTTGTGTAATGCACCAGCAAGTTTTGAACGAATGATGGATAATCTTCTAAGGCACCTAAAGTGGACGATGTGTCTTTCTTATTTAGATGACATTATAGTGTTCTCAGAGACATTTGATGAACATATAAAAAGACTGAGGGCCTTTCTCAAGTGTCTCCAACAAGGCGGACTGAAACTTAATCAAAGTTAGTGTCTCTTTGGAGAAAAAGAAATGAAAATACTTGAACACCTTTTCTCAAACGAAGGTGTGAGGCCAGACCCATAAAAGGCGAGAGCTATAACGCTTCCTCGGATTATGTTCTTAATACTGTCGTTTTGTATCAAAGCCAGGCCATTCCAAGTGTTGTTAAAAGCTGATGCTAAATTTATCTGGGGTGGTGCTCAACAAGATTCTTTCGATGTGCTGCGAAAAGCTCTGACTACTGACCATGTACTTGGTCTGTATGATGAGGGATCACCTACAGAACCACACACAGATGGCAGTTGGTATGGAATCGATGCTGTTCTGGTGCAAATTTTGGATAAAAAAGAGAAGATTATATCCTATGCTTCTAAGACACTTACAAAAGCCGAGAAAAACTACTCAACTACAGAAAGAGAATGTCTTGCTGTGTGCAGTGGTTAGACACTGGACTCGCATTCTGGAGAACGACGGTTCAATCCCGCGTCCGGCCATCCTGATTTAGGTTTTCCGTGATTTCCCTAAATCGCTGCCAGCTGAAGTGGCCGAGCGGTTCTAGGCGCTACAGTCTGGAACCGCGCGACCGCTACGGTCGCAGGTTCGAATCCTGCCTCGGGCATGGATGTGTGTGATGTCCTTAGGTTAGTTAGGTTTGAAAGGGCACGGTCGACGTCCTTCCCCATCCTTTCCTAATCTGATGAGACCGATGACCTTGATGTCTGGTCTCCTTCTCCAAAACAACCAAACGCAACTTAAGCTGGATCTTGCTGTGATCTGGGCCATATGCAGATTTCCGCAGTATCTCTATGGAAGGCCATTCACAGCTGTTACAGCCCATCAGATTAGATTAGATTAGATTTACTTTAATTCCAACTGATCCATAGTGAGGAGGTCCTCCAGGATGTAGAACATGTCAGAAGAACAACAACACATGGAAAATATTCACAACTCAAACAAATAAGCTAATGTACCATTCCACAAGTCCCAAGTGGAATGATTACCATTTTTAATGAACACTATATGAAAGGATCATTTTAAAATACTAATGCACTGAATTTAAAATAAAAAAGAGTTTTTTATTTATTTATAAGGTAATAAACGTGTAATACAACTACTATAATACTTATTTACAATGAACACATTACTGCACTGAAAGGGTGCAGAAGTTAGATTGTACTTACACACACACACACACACACTTATATATATATAAGCTGGTTCTATTGAGGAATTCATCAATGTAGTAGATGGAGTTGGCCACCAATAAATCCTTTATGCTTCTATTAAACTGAATTTCATTGATTGTTAAGCTGTTTGTGGCTGGTGGCAAGTTATTGAAAATGTGTTTTCATGAATAATGCACATCTTTTTGTACAAGACTAAGTGACTTTAAATCCTTGTGAAGATTATTCTTATTTCTAGTATTGATTCCATGAATTGAGCTGTTGGTTTGAAAAAGTGATATATTTTTAATGACAAATTTCATTAAAGAATACATATATTGGGAAGCAGTAGTTAGTATCCCTAGTTCCCTAAACGGGCTTTGCACGATGTTCTTGAGTTCATATCACATATAACTCTTACTGCACGTTTTTGTGCCTGGAAAACTTTAGCTTCGCTTGATGAACTATCCCAAAAAATAATCTCATATGACATTATGGAATGAAAGTAAGCATAGTATGCCAGCTTTTTAATTTTTATATCCCCTATGTCTGACACAATTCGCATTGCATTTCTTTTTTGGCTGGCAGGTCTTAATCATTCAACAGAACGACTCACCAGGTGGGCACTACTTCTTCAAGAGTATGACATTACCATAGTGTACAAAAGGGGAAGGAAACACCAATGTGCCGACTGTTTCTCAACAAACCCTGTGCGAGACCATCAAGACTTTGATAAAGATATTGACTGTGTCGCTGCACTCCAGGATCTCTCTGCAGAGCAGAAGAAGGACGAGAAGATATCTCAAATTATGCTTGCCTTAAATCGGTCAGAGGATGTGAAACGACGATTTAAGGTAGTTAATGGATTACTTTGCAAGAAAAACTTTGATTCGTTTGGAAAGAGGTGGCTGCCAGTGATTCATAAACACATGCACTTAGATGTTCTACAGAAACTGCATGACACACCTGAGGCTGGACGTTTAGGATTTATTAAGACATTCTATAGAATCCACAAGAGATTTTTATGGCCAGGTTTATTTAGGAGTGTCCGTCATTATGTGTCGCATTGTCGAGAGTGCCAGAGAAGAAAGGCAGTCCCTCAGAAACCACCTGGCCAACTCATACCAATTCTACAAACCGAAACGCCTTTCCATCCTGTTGGGATTGACCTGCTCGGACGTTCTCCAACGTCTGCTAGTGGCAACTGATGGATTATTGTCTGCACAGATTATCTGACACGCTATACCATTACAAAAGCCGTGAAAACAGCCAAAGCATTCGAGGTAGCCAAATTCCTCGTGGAAGACATTGTATTAAAACACAGTGCCCCAAGGTCTTTAATGACGGATCGAGAGAGAGCTTTTCAATCGAATCTTGTGACAGAGATAAACCGTCGGTGCAAAATTACTCATCACGTGACGACTGCCTACCATCTGCAAACTAATGGGCTTACTGAACGCCTTATTAAGACCTTGGCCGACATTCTATCAGTGTTCGTCAATGTTGAGCAGCGCAACTGGGATGAGGTGCTACCTTTCGTGGCGTTTGCCCACAACACTGCCAAACAAGACACCAAAGGAGAACGCCCTTTTTTCCTGGTGCATGGGCGTGAGGCGACTACGACGATGGACACTGTGTTTCCGTTACACCCTGATGACGTGGACAACGACTACATCGGCCAGGTGTTAACTAGAGCTGAGGAAGCTCGGCAGTTAGCTTGACTCCGCATGCTGCAGGCTCAAGAAAATGGTCGCCGAAGGTATGACGCTAGCCACCACCCTGGTGTTTACCTGCCTGGTGACCTCCTGTGGATCTTCACTCCTGTTCGGAAGATCGGTCTCTCTGAGAAGCTCCTCAGGCACTACTTGGGACCTTATAAGGTTGTAAGACAGGTGTCTGATGTTACTTATGAAGTTACGGTTTTCGACCCCGAGAGTATGCAGGACCGATGACTCGTTCCCGGACTAGAACGACAAACACCGAGACGCTGTTCGCTTAACAAGGGAGCAATGTCGCAGAATAAGCTGAGGAGCACCATGGTGTAGTGGTTATGATACTAAACTATTGCCTTGAGGGTCATGAGCTCAAAACGCACCAGGACTGTACAATTTTAATTTCTATATTCGGTTCGAGTAGATTCTAGAAGTACCACAAATGTCAAGCATCACTGTACTGGAATGTTCAGGAGCTGTATATATCCTGCAAGTTTTCTGGTCAGAGACAGTTCGCTCCGCACTCTTGTATGTGCAAGTGCTGAATAAACCTTCGTTAAGTGAAGTTAGCGTTCGTCATTCATCTAATTACACCGTGACACTTGACAATATGATCTCACTTTCTTTTCAAAATCAGAAAAAAAGCTGAAGCAATGAATTAGTTTTCTGATAGACTTTAAAATAGATTTTTCCCTCACTTTTTGTTTCTAGTGTTTATAAATTCCAAATTCTTTCAGAGCCTTTATAGCTTTATCAAAATACTTGTAAAACTGCTTCAGTCACCTCTATTCTTGCAGACAGTCTGGTATTTTTATGTTATGAGTACATCTTTTTGTAAGATTTTCCATCTTGAAGCTGAGGTGCTAAAGAATAGATATTAATGATGCATAGTTACAAGAAAAGATTGAGGTTCGTCAGATACGTTGGCTACATGTGCTTCTACTAAGTTTAAAGGGTGTGTGTCAAATGGTACAAAATAGGTCATTTCATTCTTCTCAAGTTTTCTTGACTGGACCCCTTTGTACTTTTGAGGCATGCTTGCCCCATTGTCATAAGACTACCCTCTGCAGTATTTCATGTTCGACCAATCTTGTTCTATTTTTTCAGTATCATCATCATCATTATCATCACCATCATCATTATCAGGATTAGCTTGCCGCGAGCCAGGCAAGAACGTTGTGAACCATATGCCTTCATTGATTTCTGTCCTCTTATACGAGGGCTATTCAGAAACTAGGGAACGTTTCCGTCTGACGCCGCTATGCGCGTGCTGATAGCGTATATTTTGGTATGTGCGTGCTCTGCAGCTCGGTCGGCATCCATCCATGACAGCGGGAATGTCTCTACGCGTTTGATTTTTAGATATTCGAATTTGAAATGTACGCTGCAATCGAAAATCACTCCACTTATGAGCTGCGGTCTGTAATACGGTTTTTGTTGGCAAGAAACCTAAAACCCATAAAAATTTATCCTGAACTGTGCGAAGTGTACGGAAACAACGTAATGAGTGAGTGTTCCGTCCGGAAATGGTGCATACGATTTAAAAATGGCCGAACCAACGTTCATGACGAAGAAAAGAGTGGACGCGCGAGCATTGTGACTAACGATATTCTCGCTAAAGTTGATGAAACGATTCGAGAAAACCGTCGCTTCACAATAACGGAGCTTTCGCTTTCTTTTCAACAAGTTTCACGGACTTTGCTGTTTGAAATTATCATTCAAAAGTTAGGCGACCACAAGTTTTGTGCACGATGGGTACCCAAAATGTGTGCAGAGCACCATAAAGAACAGCGAATGGGGGCAAAGTTGACATATCTGGAGGCCTATCACAAACATGGTGATTCAGTACTGGATCAAATCGTAACCAGTGACGAGATTTGGGTGAAACTTGTCATTTGCGAGACATAATTAGTCCATTGAGTGGGGTCACACAAGATCCCTCTCAAAACCAAGAAAATGTTTGCAAACCATGTCAGCAAGGAAGATGACAGCGATAGTGTTTTGGGATAAGTAAGGTGTGCTTCTTATTGATTTTCTCGAACGTGGAGCAACCATAAATTCTGCCAGGTACTGTCAAAACGCCGAGGAAAGCTGACGTCCAAAATTTTGTATTTGCACGACAATGCCCAACCACACACTGCAAACTGCACTAAAGAACTCCTTAATTCATTCAAATGGTATATTTTCCCTCATCCGCCCTACAGCCACGATCTTGTACCAACCGACTTCCACTTACTTCCCAAGATGAAGAAAGGGCTTGCAATGCAGCACTTCGATTACGACGTGGAACTCCAGGAGGGCGTGACTCATTGGCTGAAGTCTCAGGTGGCAGAATTTTACGACGAAGGTCTTTCAAAGCTTGTCCACCTCTATGATAAGTGCCTCAATGTGTTTGGTGACTATGTGGAAAAGTACACTACTGGCTATTAAAATTGCTACACCAAGAAGAAATGCAGATGATAAACGAGTACTCATTAGACAAATATATTATACTAGAACTGACATGTGATTTCATTTTCACGCAATTTGGGTGCATAGATCCTGAGAAATCAGTACCCAGAACAACCACCTCTGGCCGTAATAACGGCTTTGATACGCATGGGCATTTAGTCAAACAGAGCTTGGATGGTGTGTACAGGTACAGCTGCCCATGCAGCTTCAACACGATACCACAGTTCATTAAGAGTAGTGACTGGCGTATTGTGACGATCCAGTTGCATGGCCACCACTGACCAGACGTTTTCAGTTGGTGAGAGATCTGGAGAATGTGCTGGCGAGGGCAGCAGTCGAACATTTTCTGTATCCAGAAAGGCCCGTACAGGACCTGCAACATGCGGTCCTTCATCATCCTGCTGAAATGTAGGGTTTCGCAGGGATCGAATGAAGGGTAGAGCCATGGGTCGTAACACATCTGAAATGTAACGTCCACTGTTCAAAGTGCCGTCAATGCGAAAAAGAGGTGACCGAGACGTGTAACCAATGGCACACCATACCATCACGCCAGGTGATACGCCAGTATGGCGATGACGAATACACGCTTCCGATGTACATTCACCGCGATTTCGCCAAACACGGATGCGACCATCATGATGTTGTAAACTGAACCTGGTTTCATCCGAAAAAATGACGTTTTGCCATTCGTGCACCCAGGTTCGTCGTAGAGTACACCATCGTAGGCGCTCCTGTCTGTGATGCAGCGTCAAGGATAACCGCAGCCATGGTCTCCGAGCTGATAGTCCATGCTGCTGCAAACGTCGTCGAACTGTTCGTACAGATGGTCGTTGTCTTGCAAACGTCCCCATCTGTTGACTCAGGGATCGAGTTGTGGCTACACGGTCCGGTACAGCCATACAGTCATCTCGAGTGCTAGTGATACGAGGCCGTTGGGATCCAGCACAGCGTTCCGTATTACCCTCCTGAACCCACCGATTCCATATTCTGCTAACTATGATTGGATCTCGACCAACGCGAGCAGCAATGTCGCAATACGATAAACCGCGATCGCGATAGGCTACAATCCGACCTTTATCAAAGACGGAAACGTGATGGTACGCATTTCTCCTCCTTACACGAGGCACCACAACAACGTTTCACCAGGCAACGCCGGTCAACTGAAGGTTTGTGTATGAGAAATCGGTAGGAAACTTTCCTCATGTCAGCACGTTGTAGGTGTCGCCACCGGCGCCAACCTTGTGTGAATGCTCTGAAAAGCTAATCATTTGTGTATCACAGCATCTTCTTCCTGTTGGTTAAATTGCGCGTCTGTAGCACTCATGTTCGTTGTGTAGTAATTTTAATGGCCAGTTGTGTAATTCATATGTTGCAATATTATGCATCTTTACTAATAAATTTTTATCTGTCATGATGTTAATCACTCAATTACAACTTTTCATTTGAAGAATAGCGACAGCGCTCAATCGAACCTGGACCTTCCACAGCCCCTGACTCTCTGTCTTGACCTTTAAGTACCCCAGACCCTTGACATTGACCTTGTAGTGCCCAAGAAACTTTGTTTGAGCCACCAACAGCCAGGGGTGAGCAAGAAAAACTGCACATGTGACATCAGTGTAGGTATTTCTTCATGCGTCGATAGTTCACTATACATCTTATCCGTCTTTTGTATCCACATTCTATTACTAATCGCCTTCTTTCTTTTCCAGATAGATATCCTACACGAAGTGATGACTGAATCCTGTGCTCGACATTCATCCATTTCATGACACACATATGTTAGTATAAACAGATTACGTATTCGTCTTTCTATTCAGTCTCATGTGCCCAGTATGTTGTAAATATTTTGTTTTTGTTTTCATCACACATATTTTCCCATCAATTCAATCATAACAACCTCTTTCAAGCATAATACACCGAAAGAAAAGCGCCGGTGACAGATAGAGAGGTGTAAGGGTTCGTTTGGCTGTAAGGCGCATCGTTCGTAATTTTCGCATTGTTCCCTCCCCCTTATGAGAAATTTTTTTATTGCAGAACGACAACCATTGAGCGATTTGTGGTTTGACCAGTTGGCGGGATGTCCTAGAAGCTTAGTATAGTTCATTACCAGATTCGCCCCACAGTGTTACCCATAGTTGAACAGTTATTTATGAATAAATGTTCATACCAAAACTCACTATCCATGCATATATCCCATTTCAAAACTTGTTTCTTGGACCTCTGTATTACATATACATTATAAAAGTATATCCCCTATGTCTGTGTCCTTATGCAACTCCTTCACTGTCTATCTGTAATCTCCTCCTCTCTCTCTCTCTCACACACACACACACACACACACACACACACACACACACACACGCACACACACACATGTCTAGACAAAAGTTCATTACAGTATCATGCAAAAATATGAAGTAAAGCAGTCAATAACTTTTTGAGAGATATGGTACCAACACGTCCACTTTATATGTTACGTACATATGAACTGGTATATACTACATACATTAAAATATGTAGCCTATGTCTTAATTCAGAGTATAATCTATCTCCATGCCAAATTTCATCCCAATCCATTCAGCCATTTCAGTGTGAAGTAGTAACAGTATGTCCAGGCCATGCCTCTTTCCTCTTACGCAATCGCAGATGCCTGGGAACGAAAGTACATACACAAAAATTCAGTGGAAATCAGTGATGTGCAGATGCACACTCTCATGTCCACACATTGCCTCACTGCTGCAGTCATCTGCTACAGATCCGTTTCTTTGTTGGGCAATTTGCAATGTGCTTACTGTGATAAAAAAAAGCGATAATAAAAAAAGACATTACAAAGGCGACCACAGGAAAAAGTTTCTAAATAACAGAGGCACTTTACTACGAGATATACATAATGACTGCGGCGTTTTGTTTGAAAATTTCACAGAAATGTCACAGCATGATTTTAATTTTCAGGTTATGAAACTGAAACATGCATCTATACACAAGATATTTTTATGTGAATTGCACTTTTTGTAGAGATGTGGCTTGCAATAACACAGTATTACCTGCAACTGGGGATTCATATACTAGTTTGAGCTATTTGCTTCACGCCTCAAAATAAAGCATTTCAGTTATTATTCCTGAAATTACAAAGCACTTAATGGGTATTCTTAGTCATTATGAGAAAGTTAGTTGATTTTCATTTAATTCTTGGTTTTATAAAGATATTTATTGCACAATTAACACACACACTTCCAGAGTTTAGTTGAATATACAAAATGAATGGGGCTGCTCCTGCAGATTCGAGGGTTTGCCAGTTGGTTTGTTAAGGGTGCTATGGTGCTCAGACTTGATCCGTCTGGCTGCAAATTTTTCTACATCGAAGCAATGCAGTGGAAGTCCTTTTATTAAGATGAAGAGCAGATTTGAAAGTCTCAGAATTTGTACATGATTTCTCTGATCAATAGTGTTAAATTCATGGCACAAAACCCTATTTCACATTCAGCTGTAGGTATAGGTATGATTTCGATTGCTTTTACAAGTTCTTTCATGGAAGTGGGCTTTTCTTGAGGATTTTCTTTATAGATTCGAAAATCTTTAACTAGTGATCCACATGTGCTTTCACTTAATTTAAAATCCACCTTCTTATATAAGTGAAGAATTGACATGTCACTATAAAACACACTTTCATAATCGTCTGAAGACCATGTTTCTGAATTTAATACGGCTGCATCCAAAAAGAAACCCAAGTGTTCAAAGCAGTTTTTTATATTGTCTACCAAAGACTGGGAAAATTTCTTCTGAAATGTCAAAAATTTGTTACATTCATCACAAGGTGGTTTTTTCATTAACACTGCTTTGAAAGTACGCTTTTCCTCCAACTCTTGCACTATTATCCTAATTCTCAGTGAGTCATTAGTTTCCAATGTTTCAAGAGTTTTCAGTCTCGTCAATTTCTTGTTTCGTTTTAAGGACTTTTGCATAAAGAACAGTAATACGTGCAGAACGTCTTGGGCCTCGTAAATCACAATTAATTTAATTATAAACAACAACTTTGCGGGATTTTTTTAGCAAACCTTCCAATTTAGGTCTCTCGTGAGTTGAGTGGGAACTATCATGGTTCAATTTTTCAAAAAGATTGACAAGAGAACTGTGACTTTCAAGAAAAGAAGAACAAGAACAGCGTTAAATGGTGAAGCAATCCAGTGTACACGAAAAACACAGCCTAGTTTTAATATCTACAAGTATAATTCTTGTGAAACACCCTACATTAGTCTCTGATTTTTGGGACTCTGAGAAAACACAGTATACAAGGAATCTAAAAAACCATGTGTGGTTTACATCTGCTACAACATTCATAATATTGCGGACAGTTAGTTCGACTTTTTGTGGTACATACAGTTGGTTGGACCTCATAAATCACGATTAATTTCATTATAAACAACATAAACAGTATACAAGGAATCTTTTTGTGGTTCATAGAGCTCACAGGAATTAAACCCTTACATAAATATTAATGGAGCTGAGTGACTACGCCTTTTTAAGGCGCAAGCATTGTTGATGCACCACCTGTTCTGAAAATTACAGTATGAGTTTTAGTATATCATAATTAATGTCATAACTTTCAAAAGCTGCTAATTGTGCACTCAAAATGGTTTCTCCTGCTCCATTGCTGATCAACAATATCGACAAAATAATGGCAACCAACACACTCAAAGAACAAACATACATATATTACTTAACAAGTTTTTTTGTTAATTGTTGTTCTTTCGTTCATCATGATTCTTAAGTTTATACCTGATTCTACAAGAAAGTGACCAAGATTTTTATTCATTTCTTCTCCTATAAACATAATGATATTTCGGCATGTATGGTCAGAATGAAGCTTATGACCGAATGGTAGTTTGATTACTGCAGGTTTGAATGATAATATTTGTTCAATTATTACATGTACAGAGCTGAACAACGAAGCAGTTGTGCTCAATTTTTCTTGATGTTGCTTGAGTCGAAACTTTTCACTTTCACTCTTGGATTTTTCTAAACTTTGCTTTTCTTTGTTACATATGATTTCTACATATTTCATGCATGATTTGCACTTTGCATGACCACCTGTTTTATCACTTTCTTATTTACATTATCATCAGAAACTCCAACTCAAAACGGGTTATCTATAAGCACAAATTCCATGTTTTTCATTCTAAGTTCATGAATACCGGAACACACTATGCGTATTACCAAGTTTTGGTCATTTACAGACAGCCACGGCTTACTCTTTTGCCAGTTCTGAAAACACGACAATGCAACACAATTTCCTACTATAACTTCGAGCCTACTGCCGCTCTCATTCCTACCTTAAGACTTCTCACAGTTTTCAGTCCCCAAACATTCATTCTCTCTCTTATTAGCACCATCATTACCGTTTTGCTTTTTAGATTCACCGTCTGTTTTAACTGTTTTAGCACCACTGTTAATATCCTAACTGTCAATGTTTGCACACATATCTGTTAATGCACTGCTCTTAAGGAACGACGAAATATTGCTTTGTTTGAAAGCCATGCTGTAATTCCATAGTTCTTACAGACCAGCACATACTCAACTCACTAACAGTGCTACTGAAAGCTGATAACGTCGCCTTTGAGCTCCCATAAGCACCAAATGAATGCTACTGAAACGGGAACATGCGATCACCATATTTTTGCGGACGTGAGAGAAGAACCAAACGGTACCAATTAATTTCGCGTACGCGATACTAGGGGAACCTGCGTTAAGCTCGTCCTACGTGCTCCATGGCTAGCAAAGTCAGACTATTGAATCCCTTACGTCAGGTACCGCTGCTCTGCTTGCCTTGCATTGTGCTTTTGTCCCTAACGCGTTCGTCCAAGCCGCACCGTTGTCAAAATCTGGCCTAACGGTAAATGTGCACTTAGGTACCAGGCTGCTAGCCCTGTGCCAAGGCCAAGAGTGAATTTCAGCTCCGTCACTCACTTCTCGTGATACGGCTGTGGAACAGATGCCTCACTACTTGCCTTGCAAGCTCACAAGTAACATATGGGCGACCTAAGATGAATGCAACAATGACAACATGAGAACAACTAATCATTTTGAAATGATTTGAAACCCTAAAATACGTAACACTTTTTCCGAAATTAATGAACAAATATGTTTATAGTAATAGTGTATTAATACTTTATCTGTACAGCTCCCCAAATTTAAATTAAATGGTATGTTTTACATATCTCTGGTCGGGATGAGTAATTTAAAATCAGTGGGGAAGGGGGGATCGTTTGATACAGATGGGGGGAAATCCCCCCCCCCCATCTGCACTTGCAAATCACACACTGAAAACAGCTCACAGTTCATCAGTTCAGCCTGGACCGTCCACAGCCCCTGACCCTTTGTCTGGACGTTCCAGTGCACAATATCCATCACTTGGAACTCCTAGCACCCAAGAAACTTTGTCTGGACCACCAACAGCCAAATGGAGAAGAGTAAAAATGTGCACACTTGACATCAGTATAGGCATTTCTTCATACATCAACAGTTTACAATACAGCTTATCTGTCTATTGTATCCAAATTATATTATCACTATATGGAGTCTTTCTTTTCCAGACAGGGAACTTTCTTTAGCTTATATAATGCAAATACAAGACAGACTATAAAGGTCGGTCTTCACACATGTACATTACTACATACAGATTTCATTTTCATCATTCTAGTCAATCTAATGTACCCAATATTTTGTAAATATAATTAGTTAATATTTTTACCCAAACATGTTTTCCAATCAGTTTATTAACAACCATGTTCAAGTGGGATATACCGAGCAAGGTAGCACAGTGGTTGTGTGCACACTGGACTCGCATTCGTGAGGACGACGGTTCAAACCTGCGTCCGGTCATCCTGATTTAGGCTTTCCGTGATTTCCCTAAATCGCTTTCATCCTTCCCTAATCCGAGCTTGTGCTCTGTTTCTAATGACCTCTTTGTAGATGGGACGTTAAACACTAAACTCCTCCTCCTCCAAGCTTAATATGCCGAAAGAATAGCGCCAATGAGAGACAGGGAGGTTGGAGGGTCCATTTGCCTCTAGAGCGCTATTTTAAATTTTGGTTTTGCTCCCTTCCCTCTTACAAGAAAATGTTTCGTTCAGACATCCCTTGCGGGAAATTTAGTGTACTTTCACTTGGTCAGCTGGTTTTCTTTATCACATGTTTATTTTTCAACTTGGAGGGGACGAGGATTACGAGTTTTGACGTTTTCGCAGAAGGCCGAAAAACACTGTTTTTCAGCACGCTATGTCGCCAGCACCATTCGTTAGAAAATCAGACCTAACTAGTGTATTTTGTAGAAAATTTTGTCTACTTTAATTCTGTATAGATTGGTTATCTTCTAGAAACGCATAGTTTTAGATATATAAATGAAAAACTGCAAAAGTGAGAAAAATTTGAATTTTTTTGTGCTTTTAGTTGTCTCTAGTCTTCAAACTATTTGATGCAGCTCACCATGCCTGGCCTATACTGTGCTACCCTCTTCGTCTGTGCATAGTTGCTGCAACCTGCATCAGTTTGAACCTGCTTTCTGTAAACAAACCTTAAGTGTATCCCTGCAGTTTTTAACCCCCACACTTCTTCAGCTACAAAACTAAACGATACCTTGGTGCCTCCGTATGTGACATATCAACCAATCCCTTCTTTTAACCAAGTTGTACTGCGAATGTCCTTTTTCCCAATTCGATTCATTATCTCTTCATTAGTTATTCAATCTATCCATCTAATCTTTAGCATTCTTCTGCAGCACCACATATGAAGAGTCAGAGGGAAAAACTTGAGAAAAAGCGATTTTAATATTTGGACTGTGATTACAGCAATATTTAAGTACATAAAATAATTTTTATTTCATAAATTAAACAGCTTGGGCGTATCGAATGTTGCCGAAATGAAGTAATTTCTCAAAATGCAGTCAAAAGTCACTCTGTATGGGGAAAGAAACGGGAAAGTCAAGTGAAATGGAAGCAATAATTCCATTAATAACCAAGACTAAACGAATTTCTGGTTGTGATAACTCACATCACGTATATTTTCCTACAGGGAAGCTGACTGAAAAACTTCAGAATACCAGGAGGGCAAAACTCCACTAGTCTTAAAAAATCTTCATATTTTAGTCTGTCAACTGGAAGAAGATCTGGAATAAATAATGGAATAGTTCGATATAAATTGTGGCAGAGGGAAGATAAGTGCAAAGCTCTCGTGCACTAGAGAAGTACAGAATTCTGAAGTTATGCATACCTCTACTATCACGAATGGGCAGTTCAGGCAGCCCACCGATTGGTCGACATTTTCGTTTTGATGCGTTTGCATTCCTCTGTGATAAGTCGTTTGATATTTCAGCATAGGGCAGTTGCTGGATTCAGATGACATTAGCTTAATAGGCTGCATTTTGCAGTGCACTGTGAAACTAATAGTGTCTTCTAGTCCACAACAATTTTTGATTAACACTGAACACAGTGAAAGGAGATAGCTTACATCTGTATGGTTCTATCATTTTACTTCAAATCTTCGAGTGCTTCCATCAGTGCCTTTCTGTTCCATAACCTAACATTTTTATTGTATTATCTGGTTCTTTCCTCTTACAGCAAACTTTGTACGCTAATATCTCTGGACTCACTAAGTTTTCTTTCTCAGCACATGTTTATGATCAGTCTGAATCGAGCTGTAGCTATAACTCAGTTTCGAAAAAAATGTATATTGTTTCACTTGTTTTTTACAGTTTTAACCTCTCAACAAAGTTTGTGGTCAGTCTGACTTGGACTGTAGCAATAACTCAATATAAAAAAATGACTTACCTGGTTTTTTCCTCTGACATTTCAACTATCCAGACCTTCTATTCTCTTCTTTTTCCATGTTATAGTATCTAATTCTGTGTACTGTAAACAGGTTTGAAGTTACTTACCCATGTATTTGTTTGAAATTATCGAAGTATCAATTTTATTACATAAGAATTCAAAGGAAACTTCAGCAACAGCTGTAAAGGATTGGGGTATGGAGAATGATTGAAATTACGTATTACTTGCTGCATCACATCTTAGAACCTGGTTCCTTCAATCAAAGCTATCTTCATCACATTACAATATAGTACATTGTTCCTAGTGTGCCACAACAAAACAGCAAGTCACTTGTAGCTTTTGAGTAGTACAGTGTACACACTTAAGATGTTACTAGCCACTGACCAGAAGCCCATTTATGTATCATTAGCTACAGCAGGAAAAACAGTATTCCATTCAAATTGTACTTTTTTATCTTTGATACACAACCTTTTTTTATATCACAGATGTCAATAAGTAAAGCAGAGATCAACAATTCTTAAATGGGCCATAAACATCATATCGATATATAGTATTAATAATTAACTTCCGTTTTGAAAGATAAAATTTATACATGTACATAATAAATGAAATAATAATGAAACATATTAAGTCACAAATATCAAAATAAACTAAATATGTATAATATCAAACCACTGAAAGACTCCATAAAACATATTATACACACACTAATGTTTGATCACAAACTTATAGTGGCACTGGTGCACAGCTATTCACACACTCCACATTTTCCAATTTGCCTACTAGGGAAAGTAGTTAAATATCCCTCCATAATGAATGAGATTTTCAGGTCAGTAATATGAAATAGACGGTGGAAAATTATTTAAATTTTTATTTGAGGCATTTAAATGGTCGTTTCTAGTGTAAGTCAATACTGTTCTCAACCTGAAGGTTTGTTTGGACACTTAACTAGGCACAATCCTACTGGACATAGTGTGCTATTTCCTTCCTGTGACCTTTCAGCTGAAGTACCCATGCAGTTCTGGGGGGTAGGGGTGGACCTACAGTTTTTTCTTAGTTTCTATTTTCAGTTCTCTTTAACCTATTTAGACATTTTATGGTATGATTTTTGTCCTTTATATACGAAGCTAATTATATTGATTATTTTAGTTTCCTTACTAAATCTAGGTACTGCCTTTTTTTTTGATAATCATTGCTGGATGCAAGTCCTACGTGAACAGAGGCCTGTGACTGTCTCTTTTGACATCAAAGTCTTATTGCTATTGATAGACTCAGGCACAATGACGATAACAGTTTTTGATGCTAATTCCAGTATAAAAGTTTAATGCAAACATATAAAAATCATATATTATTCGTTACACAGGCTACATTACACTGTACAGGAACTGAGGAGTGGGAATGAAAAATGTAAACACTCTTCAGCAGTATTACTTCAAATTCAACTTACCTTATTTGTTCGTTTTTGACATTTTGTGAACTGTACAGACTTGGAACTTGATCTAATGTGAAAAATACGGCTTTTATATCATGTGATACAGATACATGAACATTAAAGAGCGAAAGCTACTAAGGTAAAGATACACAACTACATACAAAATTTTATTTACTTTGAAAATATAAATACCTTCAGTCTCCAGTTGCTTAATAGTCAGGTGTTCTATACTTTGGAATCATTGTTCATGAATTTGTTCACTACGTTCCATATAGCCTGAAGTCTGTTGTCGGAATTACTGATTTCTTGCATCATGTGCACATTCTTTGACTTTTTAATAACTTCTTTTTAGTAACTTTGGGTAGTTTTCGTGTTGCACAACTACTGAAGGATCTCTACTTGTCCCTGCCAACAAATATATTTCCCTTTTCCTTTGTTCAATAATCAGTGGACATAAATACTATTTTCTCGTCATTTTTGGATGTAATAAGCAACTCTTATTCTTTACAAATGTTAAACACTGATATTATGGTCGCTGTAGGAATTTTTATTAGTCACTTGATGATTGCCACAGCTTTTCCAGGTGCAGATATAAATTCAGACCACAATCTAGTAGAATTAGTAGTGGGAGAAACACAAGTGAAGTTGAAAAAAGTCTGGAGAGGTAAAACAAAAGAATGACTAAACATAGAAAGACTCGAAGAGGTAGGAAAGGCATTAGACTTGGAAAACAGGTTTATGGAAAAATGGGAAAGAGGCAGCGTTGATGAAAGTGTTAATAACAAATGGATAAAAATGAGGGAAGACCTGATGGACTCTGCCAAGGAAGTAATAGGAATTAGTGTATCCCAAAGTACCAGGAAAGAATGTATAACAGAAAACATGTTAAAAAAGATGGAAGAGCTAAGGAAGTGGAAAAATGTAGAAACTGAATAAGGCAAAAAGAGGTACAGGAAATTGAATGATGAATTAGGAAGAGAAACTGAAGAATCAAGGCAAAATGGATGAAACAGAAATGCGACAAAATAGAGAAAATGGAGAAAGAGGGAAAGTATGAAATGATGTATAGACTGGCTAGTGAGATAGTATTAAACGTAAAAGAAAGAGGAATAACAAGTAAAAAAAGAAAGCGGATGGTACTCTAGCAGTAGAATCGCAGGAGGTTTTGAACAGATGACAAGAATATATTGAATGGGGGTGAAACACAAAGCGAAATTAATGTTGAAGAGGAGCAATATGTGCCAGAGATTGGCAAAGGATTCATCATCTTGGAAGAAGAAGTAGAAAAGGCATTGAAGGAGGTGAAGAATAGGAAGGCATGTGGAATTGATGATTTGACAGCAGAACTGTTGAAGAGTCTGAGAAACAATTCAAGAAAAGAAATAGTCTACCTCTGTAACGAGATATGTGACAAAGGGGAGTGGCCTGAGGACTTCCATGCAACAGTTGTGATACTAATAGACAAAAAGAGAAACACTAAAAAATGTGAAGAGCATAGGACCATCAGTCTAATTCTTCATGCAGCTTAAGTCTTGCTGAGAGTGTTGAATAGAAGGCTATATGGCAAGCTTGATAGAGAGATTTCAGAGGAGTAGTTCGTATGTAGAAGAGGAAAAGAAACAAGAGATACTACTGGTCTGTTAAGAACTATAGGGAAAAGATGTATGGAAAAAGGTAGAGAAATCTTTGCTGTTTTCATAGATTTAGAAAAAGATTGTGACCGAGTTCAGTGGAACAAGCTGATGGATATTTTGAAGAGGAAAAGAGTGGATTGGAAAAAGAGAGACAACTGATACAGACTCTATAATTACACTAGAATAATTACACTAGAAAGTAAGGATAAAGATTGGAAATGAAATGTCAGAAGGAAGCAGCATTGGATGAGGTGTTAGACAAGGTTGTTGCCTTTCCCAACCATTGTATAACTCATATCTTGAAGAGATTATTCCGAAAGGCTTAGATGGGAAAAGAGAAATATGTATTGGTGGAAAGAGAATAGAATGTATAAGATTTGCTGAAGATGAGGTATTAGTGGCAGAAAGCGAGCGGACAGTGAATAACATGCTGAAAGATCTGAATGAAGCTTGTGTGGAATATGAAATGCCAATACACACAGCAAAAACAAAGAGTATGGTTATCAGTACAAGACACAGACTGTCCAATATTAAAATAGGACAGTCTACCATTAGCCAAGCAAGTGCATTTAAAAATCTTGAAAGCTCAATAACTGAAGACTTGAGATGTCAAAAGCAAGTGAAAACTCGAATTACCATAGCGAAGGAGGCATTCAAAGAAAGGCGACACTCTTATGTGGCAAATTAGATAAAGGTCTAAGGAAAAGGCTTGGCAAATGTTTTGTCTGGAGTGTGCACTATACGGGGCAGAAACATCGACTCTCAGACGAGAGGATGAAAGAAGGTTAGAAGCATTTGAGATGTGGATGTGGAGGAGAATGGAGAGAATAAGCTGGATGGAAAGAGTGAGTACCGGTAATGAAAGAGTATTGGAAAGGGTTGGTGAGAGAAGATGTCTTCTGAAGGTCGTAAGAGAAAGGATAAAGAACTGGTTGGGACATTCATTGAGAAGGAAGTGCCTGCTAGCACATGCTTTGGACGGATTGGTTTGTGGGAGAAGACTGAGAGGAAGAAGGAGAGAAGACAAGATGATAGACGACATAAAGGGAAGAGGAAATTATGCAAATCTGAAGAGGCACTGATGATGATGTTGAACAACTCAGTTTTATCTACCGATACGTGTTTCGAGTGAACTCATCTTCCGAGTATTTGTAGAAAGGATACAAGAGTCATGAGGAACTATAGTTTATTTAAAACAAATAATAATAAAGCAGACAACAGTTAAAAACTTACATTAAAATGAACATACCAAAGAGGGTAAGAAGCTTCATACACTCTTTATGGCGTCACGTGTGAGTCGCCAGCTTCAAATTACAACTAACATTACGTACAAAGTAACTAACATGGCCACCAAATGACGCGATTATGAGCATTGCATACGATAAACCAGATAAAGATACAAAAATGCTTAACGAGAGTGCATAATAAATAGAAAATTATACACTGAAAACAGTAAATGCACCAGTATAAAATTCTGAATCAAGAGAATAACAATACATATAAACCAAATGCAAGGTAAAAATAAGGCATAATACGGAAGAAGTACAGGTGGCACAGTAATTGTGTGTCATATCACATGGACAAAGTGAAGTAACCAAAATGCATAAACAATGAGCAAAATACAGCAGTATAGAAATAAAATGAAAACAATTTATTATGAAAACAAAAAAGTTGCGAGTGGCATTATTGTGTGACTGGCTAAGTTCAAGTCAGGCTTTTCGTAGCAAGTTCTTCATATGGCATGACGAAGATACAACATATACCTATACCAATCTGCTATTTAATGAATATATTTTTTTAATAAATGCATGACTTATGTCAACTAATAGTAAAATCCGCTAATAAAACTTAAAAAATTTAACAGTAATACTTCAAACGCATTTGACATTCGAAAAATTAACTAAATCATTAACAAATCTTCAATTTGTTGTCTCAGCTCAAGGTTCATGGGTCGACGAAAGCCCTTGTCGCGAGCCCCGTCATTTTTATTTAATTTCATGCGGATATCTGAAACGAGGAGCTATCGAATGACAGACCGGAACAATACCATTAGAGTGGAATTTATTGACGCTCTACGCTAGAACTATTATGGCAAATGACGGAGTGGGAAAAATGCAGATCTGCAGTGACACAGGCGAATAATAATGGAAGTCCCTTGGATGCCTTTCGTTGCGCTCCGAGTTACTTGCTAGTTATCTATGGCAGAGCAGAGAATAAATTAAAGCAACTACGGAAAATTAAGGTGTCTGTTTATCAAAGTTATGCTTGTGCACGGCTGTAGATACAACAGCCGAGGAAGGTGACTGGTGTTATCCGTCGCTTTAAAGAAATTCTTCGGTTTGAAAAAAGAAACCTCATAATTGTTTGTGATTGAAATTCGAATCAATAAATAAGTGTTGTTTATTGTTGCCGGACTAAGTAATGGAGAAAGAAGCAAACGAACGACATACGTCTGATATGTAAGTGATTGTTTCAGTTCCGAACAGCATTGTTTTTCATTAAAGTGCTTCCTGTCATTTACTCTATGCTTCATGATAGTTGCGGTAGATTAGTCACTACACAACCTGTTTACTAAAAATTAATGGAATTCAATGCCAATTATGGTGTCGTTCCCGTGATATCGTGTATCAGCTAACTCACCGAAACAGAATGCAGTTTGTGAAATTTCTCCGTGTAGATTGTTACAAATTGTAGATTGTTGCAAATTTCCGTGAACTTCATGTGGGACAACTCACTTTGTCGCGAAATTTTAGCACTTCAGACAGTTTCACGCTTGCACGATACATATTGTCATTTTGAGAGCTTGCTAACTCATTTTAACAAAATCTGGATGCACTGCTGTCAATATTTAACTTAACCTATATCAGTTCACAAACAGGTTTCAGGTTTCGTTTGGTGTTGCAGAATTTCTCATTCTTGCAGTTCGTGTAAGCAAAAAGGAGTTGGTGTTACGTTATGGGGGTGCTTTCTGTGGTTAAGATATGATCCTCTTATTGGGCTTAAGAAAACACTAAATGTGAAAGAATATAATCACATTTTACAGCATTGTGTACAGTTGAGAAACAGTTCAGAGACTATGATTTTATCAACATGACAATGCAAGCTGTCATAAAGCAGCATCTCAGAGGTGAAGGTTTGTACACAATAATGTTCCTCAAATGGACTGGCTTGCCCAGAGTCCCGACCTAAGTCCAGTTGGAACATTTTCAGGATCATTTAGAATGTCTACTTCCCTCCAGACCTGAGCATCCGACATTACTACCTTTTTCTGGTTCCAACTTGTGATGCCATTCCTTCACATACATACAGATACCTTGTTGAAAGTGTCGTCAACATATTTCAATCCATCATAAATGTGAAGGGTGGACACACACCATATTAATGTCCACTAACAGATGTCTGGATACTTTTGAACTTTTGGTCAGATAGTGTATCACAGAAGCCTGTCTCCAGAGCTATTCACACTTTATTAATAGATACTGAAGATAATCCCTTACACCTTAAGATGTCTACATTTTGTGTTCATTTCGTGTGTCGTGCAGTTCTCTCACACATAACCTTTGTTGATTTACCTCGAGTATCTACCTGCATCCCTACCCTCCTTTCCCATACTGCTGCCTCGAATGTTATATTTTCTTTGAGCTCTCTTGGCAGAATTTAACTTCCATCCCTACCCCTCCCCCCCCTTTTTACTGATTGACTTGTTATGGCCATTTGTTTCCAACTCTGCACAATCCTCCCATTTGAACATCTTATGTGTCTCACTTCACTTGAATAGCCCAAAGTCTGCTATGCATCATTGTTTTGATGCACATACAGTCTGTTCTGATTTGTATGAAATTTTACAGTTACTTCACTATTATTTTTCAATTAAAAGTCACGTGACATTAACAGTAAGCCTTATTTAAGATAGCCTACAAGTAACTTCCAACTGATAGAACTGATTTACATATTAATATTGTGGCTATTGCACTAGTGAAATAATTCTATTGATTTTTTTAAGTTCAGTGCTGCTGTGGATAGATAGTGATAATATTTTACACCCTGTTAAAGAAGAGAGAGAGAGAGAGAGAGAGAGAGTGGTGGAAAAGTAATAATTAGGAGTGCAAAGGAAAATGTCCATTGGCTTTTCTTGGGTAAAAACGTCTGTAATCCAACAGAATGAAGAACTACTATGTTGTGGTAGCACAACTTTTTATTTATTTGCTATGGTTTTAAAAGTTATATTGTATTGAATGATCATACTTTCTCTCTGCTGGTAAGAATATCTGGCTCTTGAGCTATCAATTCATAAAAAGAAGGATAAGCCACTTGATATATGGATCATTCCATAGCTTAGAAAAAAAGTTCCTGCATGACTGCCACGGATTTCACTGAAATTTTGTGTGAACATTAACACATGTTCCCAATGAACATTAATAAAGTTTTATTTTGTCAATTTGATATAGTAATTTGTTTGACTCCATAGCACAGCTATCAACAGAGCACCTTAGAGTTTTGGGCAACTTCGAGACGTAGTGCCTCCGGAAGTATTTTCCTAGAAGGAACAAAACTACGTGATCTTGTACAACATTGTGTACTCTTTTAAACAAAAGAATAAAAATATATTTCCCAAGAGACTTGCATATAGATAATTTGAAAGAAAGTTGGCCGCAATAGTAAATGCTTGGAAAAAAAGTGAAGTTTAGCTTTTTATATCTCCAGAAGTAATTTTTGGATACACTTGAAACTTGCACATAGTAACTTACCAATACAAGGTCTTGAGATATAAAATTTCATTTTCCTACTGCTTTGTAGCAGTTCGCAAATTGAGGATAAAGTTGATAATTTTTCTAAAAAAATGGCCCATATTCCATGGTACTTAAATTAAATATGACATCTTTTATTATGTTCTACAATTGCTTACTTGTCTCTGTGGAAGATAATATCAAAAGACCTGATGACTAGGAAATGAGCTTGAGTCAGAAAAACTGCAAATAAGGTTTTTTTTTTTTCCAGCATTCACTTCTACAAAATTCCTTTTATAAAAAGTGAAATGAAATAAGGAATCCATACAAAGAATAGTTCTCTCATTTTGTGGCTCTAATAATTTGAGGTAATCACATCTGAAATGTGTAATTTTTTTTGGGTCCTGTGTTATCACAATTTCTTTCCTAACAATCCCATTAGTGACATCATATGGCCAGCCATATAGTTTTCCTCGTGACATACTTCAGCAAATTAATGAAACATGTAAAAAATACAAGTAGTTGGAAGCTTTGCATCAAGGTAATCAGGTAGATGCAGTATTTCTTGATTTCCAAAAAGTATTTGACTCAGTAGCGCACACACACCCTTATTATCGAAAGTACAATCATATGGGGGACCAAGTGAAATTTGTGACTGCATTGAGGACTTTTTGGTAGGGAGGACGCAGCATGTTGTCTTGAATAACATCAGATGTAGAACTGAGTTCAGGTGTGCCCCAGGGAAGTGTTTTGGGAACCTTACTGTTGGTGTTATACGTTAATGACCTTGCAGACAATATTCATAGTAACCTCGTAGCTTTTGCAGATGGTGCAGTTATCTTAATGAAGTAGTGTCTGAAAGAAGCTGCATAAATATTTAGTCAGATCTTGGTTAAATTTCAAAATGGTGCAACCATTGGTAATTGCTTTAAATGTTCAAAAATGTAAACTATGCACCTCACAAAATGGATAAAAAACATAGTTCTTGTGACTATAATATCAATGAGTCACTGTTGGAATGGGCCAGCTCATACAAATACCTAGGTGTAACACTCTGTAGTGATATGAAATGTAATGATCACATAGGATCAGTTGGGGTAAAGCAAGAGGTAGACTTCACTTTATTGGTAGACTATGTTGGAAATGCAATCGGTGTACGAAGAAGATTGCATGCAAATCACTCATCTGACCACTTCTAGACTATTCCTCAAATGTGCGGGACCTCTACCAAATAGGACTAACAGGGGATATTGAACATACACAGAGAAGGGCAGCACCAGTGGTATAAGTTTGTTTGATATGTGAGAGAGTCTCAGTGAGATATTGAAAGAGCTGTATTGGCAAACTCTTGAAGATATAAGTAAACTATCCCGATAAAGTCTGCTAACAAAGTTTCAAGAACTGGCTTTAAATGATGACTATAGGAATGTACTACAACCCTCCATGTATCACTAACATAGGGATTGTGAAGATAAGATTAGAATAATTACAGTACACACCAGGGCATTGAATAGTCATTCTTGCCGCACTCCATATGTGAATGGAATGGGGAAAAACCCTAATAACTGGTATAATGCACCATGGACCATACCAACACATTTATATAATTTTTCATGTGTACACTAATGTTCCACATGAACTGCAAACTATACTAACTTCAAGAATTCTACACCTTAAGCCAGAATTAAAAGGCACATCAGTGGCATTACACAATATAAAAACTAATAGTTGTCCATAACATGAATTCATTCCAAAAAAAGTCGGAAGACTGTTGTGAACTTCACCAAAATTTACACAGTTGGCAGTGGTGTAAAATCTGCAGGTTATTTAGATGATGTGTACTGCAGCTGTTATGCAACTATTGTGCTGCCATGATATCCACTGCCTTGGTAATGCACAGTTAAATTATGAAGTGTATAATCAGTTTGATTTTGTAGGTATAGCAGAACAGACTGAAATGTGTCAAAATGAGTCATGACAAAATACATATTTTTCTGGAGTTATTCAGACTTTGCCTCACTTCCTAGACATCAAGACTTTTGATACAAGATTACGCAGGGAGTACTAAACAGTTGTAGAACATAATAAAAGTTGCAGTGGAATGTGGCCAATTTTTAGTGCACCTCCACCTTGTCATTGTTTTTTAGGGCCTTATATGTTTGCATTGCAAAACCAAATAGTGCTGTAACATGGTCTTTCTAATGAACAAAGTGAAAAAAGATTTCCAAAAAACCTTTTTTGTAAAGATGGCAACAAATAGCCATTTTTGGAGGTATTTAGAAGCATCATCAACTTAGCCTTCAGTTTGCGAACTACTGGAAAGCAGTAGGAGAATGTAATTTGTAAGGGTAAGTTATTATCAGCAAGGTTTCAGGTGTATCCCGCAATTACTTCCAGATATATACAAATTTAAATTTAACATTTTTTAGTGTCCTTTTTTACGACAGAATTATTATTAATAATAATAATAATAATAATAATAATAATGCCTTGGTAATGCACAGAATTAAAAGGCACATCAGTGGCATTACACAATAAAAAAACTAATAGTTGTCCATAACATGAATCCATTCCAAAAAAAGTCAGGAAGATGACACAAAAATACTGAAAACAGAATTGACAGCAAGAAACAAGACAAAAGCTACAAATTCATATGCTATACCAATATTGACCTACTCATTTGGAGTAGTGAAATGGAGTAACACAGATCTAGAAGCACTCAGTACACTTACACGATCACAATGCCACAAATATAGAATACATCACATACATTCAGCAACAGAAAGATTCACATTAATTAGAAAGGAAGGAGGAAGGGGATTTATCGACATGTAAAACCTACATCATGGACAGGTAGACAATTTAAGAAAATTCTTTCTAGAATGAGCAGAAACTAGCTAAATACACAAAGCAGTCACTCATATAAATACATCGGCTACACCACTGCAATTTCATTACCACTTCTACAACCGTTTAGATCACATAACATCAACAGATACGAAGAAAGTAAATTGTAAAAAGAAAACACTATATGGCAAGCACCCATATCATCTAACACAGCCACACATCGATCAAGATGCATCCAACACATTACTAAGAAAAGGCAATATATACAGTGAGACGGAAGGATTCATGATTGCAATACAGGATCAAACAATAAACACCAGATATTACAGCAAGCATATTATTAAAGATCTCAATACCACAACAGATAAATGCAGACTTTGCAAACAACAAATAGAAACAGTAGATCACATCACAAGCGGATGTACAATACTAGCAAATACAGAATACCCCGGAAGACACGACAATGTAGCAAAAATAATACATCAACAACTTGCCATACAACATAAACTAATAAAACAACACATTCCCACATACAAGTATGCACCACAAAATGTACTGGAGAATGATGAATACAAATTATACTGGAACAGAACCATTATAACAGATAAAACAACACCACATAACAAACCTGACATCACACTCACCAATAAAAAGAAGAAATTAACACAACTAATCGAAATATCCATACCCAATACAACAAATATACAAAAGAAAACAGGAGAAAAAATTGAAAAATACATGCAACTGGCTGAGGAAGTCAAAGACATGTGGCATTAGGATAAAGTTGACATCATACCAATTATACTATCAACTACAGGAGTCATACCACACAATATCCACCAGTACATCAACGCAATACAGCTACATCCAAACGTATATATACAACTGCAGAAATCTGTAATTATTGATACATGTTCAATTACCCGAAAGTTCCTAAATGCAATATAATATATACCGTACAGTTAAAAGGAAGTCACGCTTGATGAAGGTTCGTGTCACTTTCCATTTTTAACCAGACATAACGTCTGAGAAAGGGATGTATAATAATAATAATAATAATAATAATAATGCAAAAAATGTACAAAATGATGTTTTGTTTCTTTCAAGAAAATATTGCAAGAGATATTATATCTCAAATTTGGTGAAAGCTCATGGATGCACTTTTGATAGGTGTGCTATGGAATCAAACAAATGAGTACATCTCTGGAAATAATGAATTAATCATCATAATCATGAAACTTTATCGATGTTCATTGGGAACATGTTTGATTGTTCATACAAAATTTCATCAAAATCGATGATGTTCATGCGGGAACCTCTAAACCACTTGGCATGGAATAGCCCATATGCATCAGCATTTACTCCAAACACATGAAAGATTGAAAGTGTGAATCCAGACCATGTAATGAGAAGATGGCACACAAATTACACTGCTTAATGGATAGCACCCTTAATTTTCTCCCACATCATGTTTTATGAGCACTATTGGCACTGTGACCTATGACTTAGCAACACATCTTGCATTATTACTGACGAGGAGAACACAGCAAGTGTCATAACCTGATTTTCCAGAAATTTCAGGCAGTGGAAGAGGAGTCACAATAAGCAAACAAATGTCTTGGCTTATCTGTAGATACTCGACCGTTTCTGCGAAAATGACAGTCAAAGCTTTCGAGGTAATTTATGTGCCTTGTAGTGGGTAAATCATTCAGCCAAAGTGGTGGCACAGTGGCTAGTGTCCCAGCTCCACATTTCTGCACCTTGTGTTCAAAATCCGATTATTACTATTTTGTGTTTCATTTATGTATCCATGTCCGTGGAAGATTATTACACAATTTTTTTCCAATGTATATTGAAATAATACTGCCCTTGTGCATCTACTAACTGTACATCTGGTATAAAAAGTAATAATAAATGAATGAGAAAATTATTTGAAATGGTTTTCGGTGAAATTCCTGTTGTGCCTCTTGATTTATAATAAATTGCAAGCACCAATTTTCAGTGAAGTGACTTGTTATGTGTGGTTCGCCGCAAAATCATTGCCAGTGTGTGAAATCTTCAACAGTTTTAACGACATTTCTTTCTCGAGTAACATATGTATGAAGAAATGTCTCTGTAGCAAACCTGCCCTCAGATTATGTGCAGAGTCTTAAGAATGTCTCTGTTTCGAATGTTTCTATGAATGGTATCATCCAAGGGAATGCACCAAATCTTCCTGAAGAATAAACGTAAGAATAAAATATAAAAATTGATATAAGACTGAAATATAACTATGAGAATCTAAAACTATTGTAACCTATGAAAGTACCACATGTGTGTGTATTACACAGTAAGTGTGTGACACTTATTTTGAAACCCAGTTGTAATTTTGAAATTAATATAACACCCTTGCATTCCCTAACTTGATAAGAAACACTGGTGTAAGTTACCTTCTATGGACAAGCATAGATAAATGAAATAAATAAATAAAATATAAACAATTGGGTTTTGAACATAGGCCCAAAAGTGAGAGGCCATGGCGCTAAATACTGTGCCACCATTTCAGCTGAATCCTCTTTCACTGAGTGAAGTTTTTGGAAAATTGGGTTGTTAAACTTGCCGCGTTCGCCTTGTGAGACCTTTTGTGGGGAAATGCTTGCATCATGTTCACAACTCTGGTGACTTTCTCAATAAACTGAACTAGTAATGAGTCAGTGAATCAGACTTATTAGTAAATCTCCGTGTTGTCTCACTCTTCACTAAGATCCCTCTCATAGGTTCATTGCTACTAATCAGCAGTAAGTTCAAAGCTGATATGTGCTATTTTGTCATGCCCTTTCCTCAACCTACCTTTTATTCAGCAGTGGATATTTTGAGCAAATAGACTGTGTTACTGTGGATAGTCCTCTCCTCCCTCTAGTGGCAATTTTTTTAAATGCAAGACTTTAAGGAGAGGGCACTTGATTTGGGAAAACTTCAACCAAAAGTCTTCTGGCAATATGTTGGTATCTTTGTAGTGTGGCCCCATAGTGAAGAAGGAATGTCTCAATTTTTTCAACAGTTGAATTCAGTCCATGAGACTATCACATTTAGTATGAAACTGGAGAAGAGGAGCTGCTTGCTGTTTCTCGACATCTTGGTCAGTTGGAAAGCAGATTGGTTACTGGGGGCATTCTGTTTACCATAAGCCAATGTGTAAGGCCCTGTATTTCCAGTCATCTAGCTTCCACCACCCTTTTCAAACTATGCGCGTCTTTCGAATGTTGGTGTACCATGGGTGTGGTATCTGATAGCCTTGCAAAGGAGCTGGGACATCTAAACAAGGTGTTCTAAGATAATGAATATTCTCCACATCAGCACAGCTTTAAGGAGGAAGAAACATGACCACTCACAAGGTCAAGAATTTCCTGTACTGCAGTCTCTCATTTCTCACTATCTTTCCTTCTTGTTCTCTCATTCTCATGGTGGCATACTTTGATGTTGACTTGGTTACTGCATTTTGCCTTCCATTTTTGGAATATTCTTTCATTCACTACATTTTAGCTGAGGTAATTTATGATCCCATTCCGGGTGTGAGTTTTTCTGAAGTGTGGACTGACTATGGAAGTACACCTTATACAGCACATACTGCATGCAGTGTTGCATATCATCTGTGCACAGTACCTGCATAGGCTGTTATGTGCACTTCAAAGCCAGTGCCAATAGTTGTGGGGTCAGTATGTACTCTTTTGGTTGAATCTCCTGACAACACAGGGATCACACTGCTGATGCCTGAGGTGCTTGCTCCCCACACATGCCAAGAAGTAGATGCCTGTCATCATGAGGTGCCAGAACTCCAGGCAATGGCCCTTGTGCAAGATGGTCTTCGCTGCGGCTGGATGATGCCCATGGGGAGAGCCTGTGGTTGGAATAGGTGGCAGCGGTGTGGATGACAGGAATTGAAACCTCAGCCCAGACAGTTACAACCCTACTGCTTTCCCTATCCTGGCTACCACATGGAAAGGAGGACAAGTCAAACATCTAGGAGTGAAAAATGTATTCAATAGAACACAGTAGCGCTTGAACGGATGGGGATATTTCTACTGCGACAAAACCATTATTTTTTGTGGAGCATATTGATGATAAATTTAGAGAAGTTGGGTCAATTGGAAAAATATGCAATGGATTGCTATTGATTAGTCTCTTCTGCTGGACAATCTACAGCTCTTCAGGCATGTGAACATCTGGGTAGGTGACAAGTGAGTGAACCATCACCCTGCACAAGGCTTTGAATTTGATTCAATGAATTCTCTTCAGACCTTACACACCAAACAGATGAGGATCAACTGGCCAATCTTGAGAGGCAAGGCATACATTTTGTCCAACGTGTCCATAAAGGTCCTGAGGATAATGGAATAGGTACAAGTGCCTGAATGGCTTTGAAGGGAATGTCCTTCTGGAAGAAGTTAGTCGTGGTGTACATATGTGACATGAAACCTAATGTCCCACCACCCATGAGATGCTTCCAATGCTTGTGATTTGGTCATATTTCACCTCACTGCATGTCTGACCCAAAAATGTGGTAACTGTAGGTGATCACACCATGAAAGTAGTCCTTGTGAACAACCACCTTTGTTAGTTCTGTGGAACACTGTCCTTTCCCCAGGGGGCTTACATCTCTTTTGTGAGTATGTGTGTGACCACCACAGGGCCCCCAGCCCTTGCAACACAACTTCCATTTCTGTGCTGCAAATGTATCCTACTGTTCTTTTTTCCCATCTGTCTTTCCATAGAATGGTCTTCTTGGTGCCGATCATGCTTCAGTTTGGTTTATTATTTTGGACACTCATTTTTTCTCCCTTCTGGTACTTTCAACAACTTTCCATCCTTCACGAAATGGTCTGTGTTGTTGGGTTTGAACTACCATTCCAAAATTTTAGACATGCAGATTTTGCAGGGAAGGTCATCCAGTGCAGTGTCCATTCTGTCTTTGCACCCCTTGATTCCTAGCAAAAGTACTACACCCAAAACTCATTCCTTTTTTTGTGGGGGGTGGGGTGGGGGGGGGGTGGAGGAGGTGTCATAAAATACCGGCATGGTGGCAGCCCCCGGACCACTCAGGGCTCACACTACTATTGCTTCCTGAGGTGGAAATTCCCCACTTATGTCAAGGCATATGTGCCCATCATAGCTGGGGCACGGGGCCTTCAGGCAATGGTTAATCAGCCAGGTTACGTTGCTGTGGCTGGGTGGTGCCTGGATGGTGAACCCCACTCGGAGTTGGTGGCACTAAGGTGGATGATTGGCAAATGAAACAGATCAAACTTTCATGTGCTTTTCAAAAGAAAAAAGTGTCACCCTCCCTGTAGGCAAGCAATTTTTTTCATATACTATTGCTCCTCCACTGTGGGAGATGCTGAACGCCAAATGCAGGATGCCATACAAAAGGCACATACTCTGGCTTTCACTTGTGGCTTCCAGTATTCAGCCACCAAGATGTGTCACGCACTTCTGACGCCTTCATATTGTCCATCCACAAGTCAAACTGTACCTCGGCGACCAATTGTCCATTGTGGTGGAGTATTATCACTTTCTGGGACTTTTTTACTGGTCTTTGAAGCTCAGTTTATGTGATTTCCTTATCTTCACCATTTTAAGGGAATGTGTTGGTCACACCTTAATATTCTTTGTAGCACCAGTAAAATCATCTTGAGCACAGACAGTTCTACACTCTTGCAGTTTTGCAAAGCTGTGATCCTGTCACATGTTGATTATGGCATTCTGGTATATGGCTTGGCATTGTCATCAGCATTGTGGATGCTAGAATCAATACAGCGTTGTGGGGCCTGAACTGTTCTGTGAATAGCCTACTCACACAGCTGGGGCCCACCAATATAGATCAGGCACCAACTACTGCTGCTCAACTATGTGATATACAGGGTGTACATAAAATCTGGAAACATGTTCAATTATTTTTTGCACAAGAACTAAACATTTTACAGATGTCATACATATTGCATTTTGAAGATTTTTTTTTTTTACAAACATTCGATATGTGAACCATGAGTGACCCAGCAGACGTCAATATGGTAATCGAATTCCGTCACAGCATGTCATCGTAGACTGTGGCAATCACTTCCCGTATTCTCTTCCAGAGCTCTGCTACATCACGTGGTACAGGGAGTTAATACACCAGAGCTTAATGTGCCCCCACAGAAAAAAGTAACACAGAGTGAGATTTGGTGATCGGGGAAGCCATTTCATGAAACAGCTATCCCCTTCTGTAGCACGGCTGATCCGTCGATGTGGCAGCTGCAGTGTTCAGGTACCCATGATCTTCACGATGAAACTGGGGTGGAGACCCATCCTGCTGAAAGATTAATGGGGAGTACAGTTGCATTTGAGGCATCATCCATTGCTGCAACATGTCCGCGTAGGAATATCTAGTGACAGTGCTCTTGGTGAAGAAGAATGGCCCGTACAGTTTTCGACATGTAATGGCACAAAAACCATTTACCTTTGGGGAATCGCACTCAAATTCAATGCATTAGTGTGGATGCTTGGTACCCCAGATTTGCGTTATGCCTGTTCACTTCCCCAGTAGTGTGAAAAGTGGCTTCATCACTAAAAATTAAGTGATCAACAGTGCCATTCACATTCTCATTCAGTTGTTCCACCTGTAAACAAAACTCAAAATGCTTGTCTGTGTCGCCATCATTGAGCTTCTGCATTAGCTCCAACGTAAATGGTTTCATAGACAGCTTCTGTCACAGGACTTTCCACACTTTCATTGGAGCCATTTCGAGTTGACAGGATACACAACACATTGATTTTTTTTGGACTCCTTAGGAATGTCCCTCGTATGCACTCCACATTCACTTCACTCACACTGGGACACCTGCTACTCATTGCCAGACACAAGCAACCCATCGTAACAAATTTGTTGTGCCAGTGGTAAATGTCCTTCCTTGTTGGTGGCTTCTTACCGTACTTGGTTCTAAACATCCGTTGAACAACTGCAGCACACTTGTTTTTGTCGAACTCTAGCACACAAAAAACTTGCTCCATACCTGAACTCGCCACGTTTGTGACTGCGTGATAAATAATTGAAAGTGTTTCCAGACTTTATGTATACCCGGTACATTCGTACTATTGTGCCCTTTCTCCCTGTAGGGACCCTCACATCCTGGAACAGACGCCCAGGACTGGAGTCACAATCGTAGTTGACATACAGTGTCTCTGCTCTGAACTCCAAATTGCCACACTGTGGCCTCTTTCCAGGCAGCAATTATGTATGCCCGCATGGTGTGTACGCCATCCTCAGATCTGTCTCAACCTATCCTTTCGACTGAAAGACTCTGTCGACTCTTTGGTCTTTAACCACCTGTTCCTGGCCATCCTTAATACATTTCCATGTTCGGAAGTGGTATACACTGATTGCTCTAGGGACGGTGGATGACCTGGTTCTGCCTGCACCCATGCAAGGTTTAGTGAACAACACTCGCTGTTGAATGGGTGCAGAATTGGTGGTGATCACTCTCGGTCATGTTCGTTCTTGCACCAGCCCCCTTGGATTCAGCATTCATTTGCTGAGTACAGGCTTGGCGACCCCAGGGTTCCTGAGTTGGGGACAGGTAAGTGCCACCAGTACTCTGTCACCATAAGCTCTGATCATACTTCAGCGGGCACTGTGCGGTGCACCGGTGGAATGTTGTGTGTTTCGGAGAACAGGGATCTTGGCTTCACTACCTGGACTGCAACGAAAGTACAGACCTCTATAAAAAACGGTTGTTTCCCTAGCGTCTTGTGGGATCCCTATGGAACTGTCTCGTGAAACTACTACTACTACTACTACTGATGGGAGGGGTGTACTGTCAGCAGCACCTACACCCACTCCTCAAAGAACTCGGTTGGTCAGTCTCTGAATCATAGTAACTGGGCATTGGTGTGCCATAACACTTTCATTATAATGAATCTAAAAGGGGAAGCTTTGAGAAAATATCCCCTTTCTATATTTACAAGGCATTGGAATGTATTGCTGGGTCTCTGAAAAGTGTCAGAAAACTTCATAATGGAACACTTCTAGTTGAAACTGCTAATTCCAACTAAATATCTAGGAATCTGGGATGTAAGGCCTTAGGTGACAGCCCAGTTGAGGCTGAGTTGCATAAAACCCTTAACTTTAGTAAAGGTGTGTTTACTTGCTCCGATATAATGGAGGTGGACCCTGCGGAGTTATGTGAAGAATGGAAAAATCTGGACATCACGGAAGTGCAGAATTATGAGGAGAGTTGATGGCAAACTGGAAAAATTGGCAACATTTATTCTAACATTTAGTAGTCTGGAATTATCTGAACATATCCTTGCAGGCTATATCCGAATTAAGATTCACCGTTTGTTCCTAACCCCATGCGATGTTACACGTGTCACAGATTTGGCCATAGTGCTATGGGGTGTAACAGGAAGGCTATGTGTGGAAATTGTGGAGGCTCCACTGACAAGTCAGGCACTTCTTGTACACTTCCTCTGAAATGTGTAAACTGCTCCGAGGATTGTGTGGGGTTTACAATGAGGAAAGGATAATTCAGGAGTTGAAAGTAAAGAGACGCACCCCGTATGATGAAACTAAAAAAGGTTTCAAAGCTATGCAACCACTGTTTTTTTTGCTACTTCTTTTGCGTCAGTCCTTAAGCTCTAAGTACTGACTTGGCAGAAAATCCTAAGAAATTTTGGTCTCATGTCAAAGTGGTAGGTGGATCAAAACAAAATGTCCAGACACTCTGTGACCAAAATGGTACTGAAACAGAGGATGACAGACAAAAGGCCGAACTACTAAATGTCTTTTTCCAAAGCTGTTTCACAGAGGAAGTGTGCACTATAGTTCCTTCTCTGGAATGTCACACAGATAACAGAATGGTAAATATTGAAATAAACGACAGAGGGATAGAGAAACAATTAAAATCGCTCAAAAGAGGAAAGGCCGCTGGACCTGATGGGATACCAGTTCGATTTTACACAGAGTACGCGAAGGAACTTGCCCCCTTCTTGCAGCGGTGTACCATAGGTCTCTAGAAGAGCGTAGCGTGCAAAAGATTGGAAAAGGGCACAGGTCATCCCCGTTTTCAAGAAGGGATGTCGAACAGATGTGCAGAACCATAGACCTGTATCTCTAACGTCCATCAATTGTAGAATTTTGGAACATGTATTATGCTAGAGTATAATGACTTTGCTGGGGACTAGAAATCTACTCTGTAGGAATCAGCATGGGTTTGGAAAAATGTGATTGTGTGAAACCCTGCTCGCGCTATTCGCCCATGAGACCCGGAGGGCCATAGAGACGGGTTCCCAGGTAGATGCCGTGTTTCTTGACTTCCGCAAGGCATTTGATACAGTTCCCCACAGTCGTTTAATGAACAAAGTAAGAGCATATGGACTATCTTACCAATTGTGTGATTGGATTCAAGAGTTTCTAGATAACAGAACACAGCATGTCATTCTCAATGGAGAGAAGTCTTCCGAAGTAAGAGTGATTTCAGGTGTGCTGCAGGGGAGTGTTGTAGGACAGTTGCTATTCACAATATACATAAATGATCTTGTGGATAACATCGGAAGTTCACTGAGTCTTTCTGCAGATGATGCTGTGGTATATCGAGAAGTTGTAACAATGGAAAATTGTACTGAAATGCAGGAGGATCTGCAGCGAATTGACCGATGGTGCAGGGAATGGCAATTGAATCTCAATGTAGACAAGTGAAATGTGCTGCGAATACATAGAAAGAAAGATCCTTTATCATTTAGCTACAATATAGCAGGTCAGCAACTGGAAGCAGTTAATTCCATAAATTATCTGGGAGTACGCATTAGGAGTGATTTAAAATGGAATGATCATATAAAGTTGATCGTCGGTAAAGCAGATGCCGGACTGAGATTCATTGGAAAAATCCTAAGGAAATGCAATCCGAAAACAAAGTAAGTAGGTTACAGTATGCTTGTTCGCCCACTGCTTGAATACTGCTCAGCAGTGTGGGATCAGTACCAGATAGGGTTGATAGAAGAGATAGAGAAGATTCAATGGAGAGCAGCGCGCTTCGTTACAGGATCATTTAGTAATCGCGAAATCGTTACAGAGACGATAGATAAACTCCTGTGGAAGACTCTGCAGGAGAGGCACGCAGTAGCTCGGTACGGGCTTTTGTTGAAGGTTTGAGAACATACCTTCACCAAGGAGTCAAGCAGTATATTGCTTCCTCCTACGTATATGTCGCGAAGAGACCATGAGGATAAAATCAGAGAGATTAGAGCCCACACAGAGGCATACCGACAATCCTTCCTTCCACGAACAATACGAGATGTGGGTAGAAGGGAGAACTGATAGAGGTACTCAAGTTACCTTCCGCCACACACTGTCAGGTGGCTTGCAGAGTATGAATATAGATGTAGACACCAATTGCTAAGCGTGATGCCTTCACGCAAACTCAGACCACAGATTCAAGTACGAGCACATGTACTTGTCGCTGTACCTGTGGGGTGAAATGCTCCATTTGCAACTGATGTCGTTCAGAAGCCGTCAGCAATAGGCTTATCACCTAATCCACATATCACTTCCCAACATTAGAAGCCAATTAAGGTATCCCCACAATCCAGGCAACCACCTCCTCCTGTCGGTAAAGAAAACCGCCCTTCAAAAAATAGTTTTAAGCCCAAGAAAGCGGTAGTTAAACCTTCGGCTTGGCGAGCTCTCTCCCTTTCTGATGGGGACTATGCTGTTGAATATAGGGACTGCCATTCAAAGGAACCAGAGAGCAAGGAACCAGCTGATGTTCCTCCGCCTGACCTCCCTGGTAGATCACCACCTCCAAGGAAGAAAGAAAAGAACAACAATCACTAACCAATGGCTTCTATAGGGACGTCTTGTGTTGCAGTGGAATGTGAATGGATGTTGTTCACATTTGGAAGCTTTGCAGCTGCTGGTATAGGATAAACCTTTCTGCATCTGCTTACAAGAAACACATCTTAAAGTCACAGATACACCTGCATTATGGGGCTACCATATATACGGGAAGGATGATACTACTGGAGACAGGGCTAAAGGTGGAGTGGCTATTTTCCTTGATGACAGATGCCACTCCTCTCCTGTCCCTCTTACCACGACCATGCAAGCAATTGCTGTGAAAGTTCTCGCACCCTTTAATATCACAGTGTGTTCTTTGTACCAGCCCCCCAGTGATGCTTTGGATGCAGACACACTGGCAGACCTCTTCCAGGCTCTCCCACACCGACTCTTTCTTGTGGGGGACTTCAATGCCCACAATGTGCTGTGGGGCTCGGCTATTACCTGCTCCAGGGGTCGCATGATCGAGTGACTCGTCCATTCTGAGAGTATCTGCCTTCTGAATGCAAGTCAGATAACTCACTTTTCCACAGCTTCAGCTATTGAACTTTGTTTTTGTCACCCAGCTGTTGCAGACTCAGTTCAGTGGGAAGTGGCTCCAGATTTACAGTCTAGTGACCACTTTCCAGTGTGGATCCATCTGCCAACTAGTATGGTAGCCAACAGAAGACCATGTAGGTGGATGATACAGAGGGCAAATTGGTTCCAGTACAGTTGACAGGCTGTTTTTGAACAAAAGGATTGTGCATAGGAGGCAGTGGCCCATATCACTCGTGAGATCCAAAGGGCTGCCGCAGAGTCCATCCTCAGGTCTAGTAACCGCCTCAGGCAACTGCCTGTACCTTGGTGAAATGATGACTGTGGATTGGCAATCAGGACCAGACTGACAGCTCTGCGGAACTTCAACCACTGTCCAACTACAGTCAGTCTTGATGCCTTCAGGTCTGTGAGAGCATATGCAAGGTGAGTGATCAAAGAACAGGAGAGGGCTTCCTGGAGGGAATTCACGACTTCCATTAATTGGTCCACTTCCACTGCACAAGTTTGGGAATCAATATGACGGATTTCGGGCAGGGATAGTACACATCCCCTTACGGCCTTGTCAAAAAATGTGTTCTTTGTGGAAATGACAGAAGACATGGCTCACGTTTTAGCTGAACACTTCTTTACTGTTACTACGTCATCCAGACAAGCTCCTGCTGTTCAGGTATTCTGTCGGACTGCACAGATGAGGAAGCTCAATTTCTTCTCATGTAATGAAGAAGTCTACAACCTTCCATTCTCCATATGGGAACCCCCCCTGCGGGTTCGGGGGTATGAATAGGCCCGCGGTATTCCTGCCTGTCGTAAGAGGCGACTAAAAGGAGTCTTCAAAGTTTCGGCCTTATGTGATGGTCCCCACTTGGGTTTGAACTGCCATTTTCAAAATTTCCATTGTTAGTGCGTGCCATTTGGGGAAGGACGCCTTACGTGGTGTTTTTCTATTGGTCCATCGTGCACCTCCATCTTGCATGCTATCTATTGTCGTATGGAGGGATTTACACCCCATGTCTTCTGGGTTGCCTCCTCGTCTTGTGCGCAATCCCCTTCTTAGCGCCCACGGCAACTGTGGACCCTTTCAACACCTAAAATCCAGCACGGTAGCCAGTCCGTTGTGGTGGGGTCGTCATGTACCCTCTTGGTGGTAGCCCCCTGACCACGCAGGGATCGCACTACAGATGCCAGAGCTGTTTTCTCCCCATGCATGCCAAGGAGTATGTGCCCATCTTGTCTGGGGCACGGGGACTCCGGGCAATGGGATATCGGCCAGGTACCCGTTGCTTTGGCTGGGTGGCGCCCTTGGGGAGAGCCCTCGTTCGAAGTAGGTGGCATCTGGGCGGATGTGGCGCAATGAAGCGCAATAAATCTCACCAAGCTGGTGGTCGCACTGCCACCAGTGTCTCTAAGCGAGGCAAAATTGAATTCGATGCTGCACAATATGATCCTCAGTCGTTCCCCTCGTTGGCTGTGCCATGGGAGGGACGCAGATCTAGTGCCAAGCAGGAGCCTTATGTACCACAATACCTTGTCTGCAGCAGGACTGATGGTGATTCCTTTCTTTCGACAAAGCCTATGTTTTTTGTGGAACACCTGGAGAATAAGTTTGGGGAAGTGGTGGGTTTGTCTAAAATGAGGAATGGGTCCATCCTCCTCAAGACGTCCTCCCCAGCCCATTCACGGGCGTTGCTCTTGTGTGATAAGCTGGGAGACGTCCCTGTTACCGTCACTCCCCACAGTAGCTTAAATATGGTCCAGGGTATTATTTACCATCGCGACCTCTTGTTACAGTCCGATGACGAGCTGAGAGCTGACTTGGAACGACGTGGTGTGCATTTTGTCCGTCGTGTGCACAGAGGACCCAAGACCAACAGGGTGGCCACCGGTGCCTTTATCTTGGCCTTCGAGGGTGCTGTATTGCCTGAGAAGGTCAAGGTAATGGTTTACCGTTGTGACGTCAAGCCATACGTCCCTCCCCCGATGCGGTGCTTCCAGTGCTGGAAGTTCGGGCATATGTCCTCCCGTTGCCCATCCAGCGCCACATGTCGAGATTGCGGACGCCCCTCTCATCCCGATTCTCCATGTGCGCCTCCGCCTGTCTGTGTCAACTGTGGGGAACACCACTCTCCATGCTCGCCGGACTGCCCCGTTCTTCATAAGGAGCGGAAGATTATGGAATTTAAGACCCTGGACAGGCTTACTTATCGCGAGGCAAAACTGAAATTTGAAAGGTTGCATCCTGTCCCTCTTCAAACTTCTTATGCTGCAGCTACGTTATCGTCGCCCTCGCGGGCGGCAGTTGTCGCCTCCTCTGTGCCGCCTTCAGTTGGCCCTCGGGGCCGTCCATCTCTGTCTGCCCCTCTCGTGTCTGGGGGCAAGCCTTCCTCTGTTGCCCCCTTAGCAGTTGGGGGCAAACCCCCTTCTGTCACTCCCCCCGCACATGCTTCAGGAGTGACATCTGCTCCAAAACCAGGGGGCTCGATCCCTCCCCCTCCCCCTCCCCCTTCTCTGCCGGCATCGTCTCCGCAGGCGTCGTCTCTGCCGGCTCCTCTCTCGCGGAAGGGGTCCCTCGGGGCCCCTCGGGGCCCTCCCTTCTTCCGTTTCTTCTGCTACCCCGCCGGATGTCAGCCAGTGGCTGAAGGTTCATCCACCTGCTGGTCGTAGGGCTTCTGCGTCGTCGTCAGCCTCCGACGCTCCTTCAGAGAAACTCTCCCAGCCCTCTAAGCCAAAGGACAGACGCGAGAAAAAGGACCGGAACGTGTCCAAGAAGAAGGACGCTCCGGCAGTTTCAGTACCACCTGCTGTCAATAGCTCTGGCTCTGGGGATGCGGTGGAGATCCTCGCCTCTGCCGCGGATCTCGCCCTCACGGAACCCTCGGATACCTTTCCTATGGACACAGCTGACTCTCGCTCGGTGGCGGCCGTTGACTCTGCGGCGCCGTCTGCCTCTTAGTCGACTTAACGCCCTCCCAGTCCCTTCCTGCTTCCATTCTCCAGTGGAATTGCGGCCGGTATTTCCGCCACCTGCCTGAGCTCCGGATGCTTCTGAGTGTTTCCCCTGTTCTGTGCATTGCTCTTCAGGAAACTTGGTTTCCAGCAATGCGCTGACTGTCAACGAGCTTCAGGTGGAGTTTGCCTCTTTGTTCACCACTCTGTCTGTAGCTCACCAGTACCCCTTCTGACGCCTTTAGAGGCAGTCGCTGTCAGGATTGAGCTCTCGCCGGCTATTACTGTTTGCTCTGTTTACGTTCCTCCGTATGGGCAACTCCCCCGACATGTCTTGGCTGCGCTGCTGGCTCAACTCACGCCGCCATTGCTGCTTCTGGGCGATTTCAATGCTCACAACACTCTATGGGGTGGGACTGTCTCCGATGACCGCGGTCGCGCTGTGGAGCATGTGTTGGCTCAGCTCGACCTTAACCTCTTGAACACCGGTGCTCCCACGCATTGCAGTGTGGCCCATGGCTCGTTCTCGGCCATCGATCTCTCTCTTTGCAGCCCCGGACTTGTCCCATCCCTTCACTGGAGAGTGCATCCTGATCTGTGTGGTAGTGACCATTTTCCCATCTATTTGTCACTGCCCCAGTGTCATTCTTCTGGGTGCCTGCCCCGCTGGGCTCTCAACAGGGCTGACTGGCCGGCTTTTACTTCCGCTGCCACCATTGCTTCTCTCCCACAGGGTGACATTGACGAGGTGGTCCGTGTCTTGACCTCGTCAATTATTTCTGCGGCCGAGACTGCCATCCCTCGCTCTTCTGGACTCCCTCAGAGGAAGTCTGTCCCCTGGTGGTTGCCGGAGATTGCTGAGGCTATTCGCGACCGTAGGCGGGCTCTCCAGCGTCATAAGCGGCACCCGTCTATGGAGACCCTCATCGCCTTTAAGAAGCTCCGTGCCTTGGCCCGTCGTCTTATTGCACGGCGTAAGCAGGAATGCTGGGAGAGGTACATTTCATCCTTGGGCTCCCGTGTCTCCCCGTCGCTCGTGTGGTCCCGCATCCGGCGGATTTATGGATACCAGACCCCTATGGGTGTCCCTGGAATCTCCCTGGACGGCGCTGTCTGCACGGACGCTGCCACCATTGCTGACCACCTTGCCACGCACTTTGCTACGAGCTCTGCGACTGCAACTTACCCTCCTGCCTTTCGCTCTCTAAAGGAGCGCGCCGAGCGGACGCCGTTATCGTTCCACACACGTCGTTCTGAAAAATACAATGCTCCTTTCAGCGAGAGGGAATTCCTCGCTGCCCTCGCCAATTGCCCTGATACAGCGCCAGGACCGGACTGCATCCACGCGCAGATGCTGAAGCATCTCTCCAGGGACTGCCAGAGACACATCCTCACCATCTTTAACCGCATTTGGAGCGAGGGCGTGTTCCCGTCGCAATGGCGAGAGGGTGTTATCGTTCCCATCTTGAAGCCCGGTGCGGACCCTCTGGCGGTGGACGGCTATCGTCCCATTACACTAACCAACGTTTTGTGCAAATTGCTCGAACATATGGTGGGGCGGCGTTTGTGTTGGGTCCTTGAGTCACGCGGTCTCCTCGCTCCATCCCAGGGTGGCTTCCGTCAGGGCCGGTCTGCTGCGGACAATTTGGTGCGGCTGGAATCTGCTATCCGTACGGCCTTTTCCCGTCGTCAGCATCTCGTTGCTGTATTTTTTGATCTGCGGAAGGCATATGACACAACATGGAGGCATCACATCCTTGCTACGTTGCGCGAGTGGGGTCTTCGTGGTCAGCTCCCAGCTTTTCTTCAAAACTTTTTATTGCGCCGCTCTTTCCGGGTGCAAGTCGGTGCCGCCTCTAGTTCATTTTATATACAGGAAAATGGGCTCCCGCAGGGCTCGGTGTTGAGCGTTTCCTTATTTCTAGTGGCCATTAATGGTCTGGCTGCAGCCGTGGGGTCGTCGGTGTCTCCTTCTTTGTATGCCGACGACTTCTGCATCTCATTTAGCTCAACGACTACGGGAGTCGCCGAACGCAGGCTGCAAGCAGCCGTTCGCAAGGCGGCATCATGGGCTCTGACTCATGGATTTCAGTTCTCTGCGGCCAAGACTCGAGTTATGCACTTCTGCAGGCGTCAGACGGTCCACCCTCATCCGGAACTTTACCTCGACGGTCACCTACTTGAAGTGGTGGACACTAGCCGCTTCTTAGGACTCGTCTTTGATGCCCGGCTCACATGGGTTCCTCATATTACTCAGCTGAAGCAAAAGTGCTGGCAGCACCTCAACGCCCTCCGCTGCCTGAGCCATGCGTCTTGGGGTGCAGATCGCAGCACGCTGTTGCGATTGTACAGAGCCCTTGTGCAGTCCAGGCTTGATTATGGGAGCCTGGCCTATGGGTCTGCATCGCCCTCAGTGTTGACGTTGTTGGACCCCATACACCACTGTGGGGTTCGGCTTGCAACTGGTGCTTTCCGTACGAGCCCCGTGGATAGTCTGCTGGTGGAGGCTGGGGTTCCCCCGCTGCGGATTCGCCGCCACCGACTGCTCGCCGACTATGCTGTCCACGTGCATTGCTCACCGGGCCATCCCAATCATCGCCTGCTTTTCCCTGCCAGGGTCCTCCCTCTGCCCGACCGGCGACCTAGGTCTGGGCTTTCCATTGCTGTCCGTGTCCAGTCCCTGCTGTCGGAACTGGGGTCGTTCCCTCTTGTGCCACCCTTCCGGGCCTGTGCAGCCACGCCTCCCTGGTGTATGACCCGTCCGTCCGCCTGGACTTGGCACGGGAACCCAAGGACTCGGTTCCGCATGTGGCCCTCCGTCACCGTTTTCTTGCGCTCGTCGCCTCATTTTCAGGCTGTGAGCCTGTCTACACTGATGGCTCCCTGGTGGATGGTCGTCCTGCCTACGCTTTTGCTCACGCTGCCCATGTTGAACAGCGCTCCTTGCCGGCTGGCTGCAGTATTTTTACTGCAGAGCTGGTGGCCATATTGCACGCTCTTGAGCATATGCGTTCCTGCTCAGGTACGTCCATCGTCATCTGCAGTGACTCCCTGAGCAGCCTCCAGGCTATCGACCGCTGCTATACCTCTTCTCCTCTGGTATCCTTTATTCAGGAGTCTGTTTTTGCCATTACCCGCTCTGGTCGTTCGGTGGTCTATGTTTGGACGCCAGGTCATGTTGGCATCCCGGGGAATGAACGTGTCGACAGGCTGGCCAAAGGGGCGGTCGACGCCCCCACTTTGGCGATCGGCCTCCCGGCTCGTTATTTGCAGCTGGCGTTGCGCCGTAAGGTGCTTCAGATGTGGCGTGACGAGTGGCGTAACCTGACTTCTCCGAATAAACTGCGGGCTGTTAAGGAGACGACTGAGGTGTGGCAGTCCTCCCTGCGGGCTTCTCGCAAGGACTCTGTCATCCTGTGTCGGCTCCGCATCGGCCATACCTACCTGACGCACGGACATCTTTTGCGTCAGGAGGATCCCCCCGTGTCAATGTGGGTCCCGGTTGACGGTCGCCCACATTTTGTTGGAGTGTCCCCGCCTGCGCATCCTCCGGCAGACTTTTAATCTCCCGGGCACGTTGCCTTTGGTTTTATGCGACGATGCCTCCATGGCTGACGACGTTTTAAATTTTATCCGTGGTAGTCCTTTTTATGGTTCCATTTAGGGGGGACCTGTCCCTTTCCCTTTCTGTGTATCTTGTCCTCGAGTGTCTCATTGGTTGCAGATTTTAATGTGTGTATTCGGATGGTTGACTCTTTCCCAATTTTTGTTCCCATGGTCAGTCAACCAGTCTCCGACCCTCTTATTTTATTCCGTTTCTTTCTGTCCAGTGTTCGTCTGTACTCTTCTTGTCTCTAGTGTTCGCTGACACATTGGTGTTCTTTCAGTGACTGGGGGGAGGGGCGTCTCCTCCCCCCTTGGGGTTTTACCTGTTCCGTAAATTTTGTTTCACCGGTTTTTTGGAATGGGGGACTGATGACCTTAGCTGTTTAGTCCCCCTTAAACATCCCAACAACAACAACAACAACAACAACCATATGGGCACGGGAATCCGCTTTTTCTGCAGCCAGAGACACTGCTCCAGGACCTGATGAGATCCATTATGCCCTGCTTCGTCATCGAAGTGAAAGGGCAGCTCTCTTGTTTCAATCATATCTCGTTTGATGGACAGTACCCCACGATTTGGAAGGAAGCAATATTAATTCCATTCTGGAAACCAGGTATGAACTGTAGTGCCCCTAACGGTTATCGGAGTGTCCCCCTTACCAGTTGTATGGGTAAGACTCTTGAACGTATGGTCAACTGCTGCCTCGTCTGGCTGCTTGAATCCCGAGGTTACCTTAGCCATTCCCAGTGCAGTTTAAGGCAATTCCACCCTTGACAAATTAATTCTACTGGAGACGGCAATACAAGAGTCCTTTATACACCGAAACTGTTTGGTTTGTGTGTGTGTGTGTGTGTGTGTGTGTGTGTGTGTGTGTGTGTGTGTGTGTGTGTGTGTGTTTTTTTTTTTTTTTTTTTTTTTTTTTTACCTTGAAAAAGCATATGACACTACTTAGAGGTACAACATCCTTCGCCAACTTCATGAATGGGACCTACTTGGATGCCTGCCACTTTTGATCCAATCCTTTCTCAAGGACTGGTGTTTTCATTACCGCATTGGCATTCCATGTCTGATTGCTATGTTCAGGAGAGTGGTGTGCCCCAGGGCAGTGTCCTCAGTGTCACATTGTTTGCCACTATCAATGGCGTTTCCTCCACAGTCAGGAGCCCTATCAAATGCTCTTTGTTTGTGGATGCCTTTGCAATCTTCTAATCTTCCCCGGATCTTAAGACAATGATGAGGCAGCTACAGCTGACCATTAGGAGGCTGTAAATATGGGCTCAGACAACTGGTTTTCGGTTCTCTCCTGAGGAGACTGTGTGTCAATTTTAACCATGCTTGTTGGAGTTTTAACCAACCAGTGCTTACAATGGGGGACCATATTTTACTGTTTTCGAGACACTGTGCACTTTTTTAGGTTTATTATTTGACTCAAAATTAACTTGGCTCCCACACCTAAAAGACCTACGAACAGAGGGCTTCCGGTTGTTGAATATTTTGAAATGCCTTGGCGGAAAAACATGGGGAGCAGACAGGTCTTGCCTCCTTCAGTTTTAATAGGACATTTGTTCAATCACGCTTAGACTATGGCAGCCCGTCCTTCCTACCTCCAGATGTTATATGCTGTCCACCATGAAGGCATTCGGATATCGACTGGAGCCTTTCAGACCAGCCCAGTTCAGAGTCTGTGTGCAGAGGCTGCTGAACCACCACCATGGATTCGGCGACGTATCCTTTTGGCTTGACAGGTGCTGAAAATCTCAGTGTCACCTCAGTCATTGGCATTTAGTTCAGTGATCCAACCCAACTTTGAACAACCGTTCAGGAATCGGCCCCCCTGCAGGTTCGGGGGTTAGGATAGGCCCGAGGCATTCCTTCCTGTTGTAAGAGCAGAGTAAAAGGAGTCCACACGCACACGTTTCGGCCTTTATGTGATAGTCCTCTGTAGGGTTTGACCTCTGTTCTTCAAAATTTTCCAGAAGAGTGAGTCAATTGGGGAAGGACGTCTTACATGGCGCATTGTGTCCATCGTGCATTGAGATTTTTAGCCCACTTTCTCATTGTTGCAATGCAGTCCCGCCCATTCTCCATCTCTTGGGTAAGGGCACCTTCCTGGGTGTGTTTTCCACCAAGCACTATGCAGTGTCACTGTACGCATCGACAATGACCCTGGACTTCTTTGCACCTGATATCCAGCATGGTAGCCAGTGTGTTGTGGTGGGGCCGCCATGTACCCTCTTGGTTGTAGTCCCCTGACCACACAGGGATTGCTCTGCTGATGCCTGCACTGTTAACTCCCCACATATGCCAAGGGGTAGATGCCCATCCCCCTGGGACATCGGGACTCCCGGCAGTGGCCATCCTGCCAGGTGGCCTTTGCTGCGGCTGGGTGGAGCTTGTGGGGAGGGTCTCTGGTCGGAATGGGTGGCATCAGGGCGGATGACACACGATGAAGCATACGTAATCCATCATCCCTTGCTGGTGGTGAAACATCAGCAGTCTCTAAGCATTCACGTGCTAAATTCAATGCACAGAAGTATGACCACAAATCATTCCCCTCCCTTGCAAAACCAGGAGAGGAATGTCAGGCTAAGGATGGTAGCAGATCATATTCACCCCAGTACCTTGTATGTTCGAGAGCTGCTGGGAATCTTTCATGACAACAAAGCCTCAGCTTTTTGTTGAGCATTTGGAGGACAAGTTTGGGGAAGTGGAGGGCTTGTCCAAAATAAGATCTGGGTCAGTCTTGATCAAAACGGAATCCTCTGTCCAGTCACGGGCGTTACTCGCGTGTGACAAGCTGAGGGATGTTTCTGTAACCATCACGCCCCATAAGAGCTTAAATATGGTCCAGGGTATCATATTCACAGGGACCTCCTTTTGCAGTCTGGCGATGAGCTGCACGCCAATTTAGAGGGGCGAGGTGTACATTTCGTCTGGCGTGTCCACCGTGGTCCGAGGGATAATCAGGTTGCCACTGGTGCCCTCATCTCGGCCTTCGAAGGTGATAATTGCCCGAGAAGGTCAAGGTGATGGTCTACTGCTGTGATGTAAAAACCTATACCCCTCCCCCGATGCGGTGCTTTAAGTGCTGGAAGTTTGGCCATATGTCTTCCTGCTGTACTTCCAGTGTCACATGTCAAGATTGCGGACACCCATCACATCTCAATACTCCATGTGCCCCGCCTCCCATCTGTGTCAACTGTGGAGAGCACCTTTCGCCTTGCTCACCATACTGCAGGATTCTCCAGAAAGAAAGGAAAATCATGGAGTACAAGACCCTGGACTGACTGACCTACACTGAGGCTAAGAGAAAATTTTAACGCCTGCATCCTGTGCGTATGACATCGTCTTACGCCTGCTACAACAGTTCTGGCACCATCAGCTCTGCCAACCCGAGTCACCTCTCGGAGTCGGAAGACTACACCTGCCCCATTGATGGTGGGGTGGCATTTCCCTCCCCATTGCTACTGCACCACCTACTTCGGGAACAACACTCCCCACCGCCCAACCATCGGGGACGTCCGTCCCCACTTCTAAACTGGAGAAGCGTAAGTCTTCCTCGGCTTATCTTACTAGGAAGGGGTCCCTTGGGTCTCTAGGTTTCTGCTAGTAGGAAAAAATGACACCCGTCAGTGGTTGAAGATCCCAAAAGCAGCTGGTCGTAGGGCTTCAATGTCACCCTCAGTCCCGGAAGTGTCAGGTGGAGTTTGCGTTTATGTCCTAAACTCGGTCTGTAGTGAACCTGTGCACCTTTGATCCCCTCTTGAAGCTGTGGCTGTCAGAATAAGGACAACATGGGAAATAACTGTCTGCAATGAATATCTTCCTCTCTGCAATGAATATCTTCCTCCAGATGGTGCAGTACCCCAGAATGTATTAACTGCACTTATTGATCAACTCTCTAAACCTTTCCTACTTTTGGGAGATTTTAACTCCCATAACCCATTGTGGTGTGGCACTGTGCTTACTGGCAGAGGCAGAGATGTCGAAACTTTAGTGTCTCAGTTGCACTTCTGCCTCTTAAATGCTGGGGCCAGCACACATTTCAGTGTGGCTCATGATAGTTACTCGGACATTGATTTATCAATTTGCAGCCCAGGACTTCTCCCATCTATCCACTAGAGAGCACATGACTGCCTGTGTGGTAGTGACCACTTCCCCATCTTCCTGTCACTGCCCCGGCATCAGGCCCAGAGACGTCTACCCAGATGGGCTTTAAACAAGGCAGACTGAAAAGTTTTCACCTCTGCTGTCACTGTTGATTCTCCCCCACATGGTAACACCAATGTGATGGTTGAGCAGGTGACCACAATTCTTTCTGTAGCAGAAAACGCGATCCCTCACTCTTTAGGGTGCCCAAGGCATAAGGCAGTCCCTTGGTGGTCACCGGAAGTCGCTGAAGCATTAAGGAACATTGGCGAGCTCTCCTTCCCTGGAGCTCCTCATAGCCTTTAATCAGCTCCGTGCCCACATTCGCCAACTTATCAAATGACGGAAGCAGGAGTGTTGGGAGAGATACGTCTCGACCATTGGGTGCCATACATCACCTTCCCAAGTCTGGGCAAAGATTAAATATCTTTACAGGTACCAGACCCCAACAGGTGTTCCTGGTGTTAACATAAACGGCATGTTATCTACCAGCGCAAACAAGATTGCCGACCACTTTGCCTGAGCCTCTGCGTTGGAGAATTACCCCCCAGCTTTTGGCACTCTCAAATAACGGCCGGAAGGGAACGTCATGTCATTCACTACATGCCACAGTGAATCCTATAACGCCCCATTTACAGAGTGGGAGCTCCTCAATGCCCCTGCACATTGCCCCAACACAGCTCCTGCGCATGATCGAATCCACAGCCAGATGATTAAACATCTCTCATCTGACTACAAGTGACATCTCCTTGTCATCTTCAACTGGATCTGATACAATGGCGTCTTTCCATCAAAATGGCAGGAGAGCACCATCATTCCAGTGCTGAAACCTGGTAAAACCTCACTTGATGTGGGTGGCTATCTGCCCATGACCCTCACCAATGTTCTTTGTAAGTTGCTGGAATGTATAGCATGTTGGCGGTTGGGTTGGGTTCTGTAGTCACATGGCCTACTGGCTCCATGTCAGAGCGGCTTCTGCCAGGGTTGCTCTACCACTGATAATCTTATGTCCCACGAGTCTGCCATCCAAACAGCCTTTCCAAGATGGCAACACCTGGTTGCTGTCTTTTTTTTTTATTTATGAAAAGCATGTGACATGACCTGGCGACATCATATCCTTACCACATTTTATGAGGGAGGTCTCCGGGGCCCACTCCAGATTTTGTCCAGATTGACTGTGGGAGTGTGGTTTATGATTTGTCAGTACCACTGCAGGGTTCGACTAGCAACGGGAGCTTTTAGGACAAGTCTGGTGACCAGTGTACTGGATGAGGCTAGGGTCCCTCCATTGCAGATCAAACGTGCACAACTGCTTGCCAGTTACTTTGCACACACATGTGGCTCTCCTGAGCATCCGAATTACCGTCTCCTTTTCCCACCAGTGGCAGTCCATTTTCCGCATCGGTGGCCCAGGTCGCGGCTAACGATTGCGATTCACGTGCGGTCCCTTCTCTACTAACTGGAGTCTTTCCCTTTATTACCTCTACTTGAAGTCTGATCGCGTACGCGTCCATGATGTACGCCTTGGCCGCAGCTTCACATGGCCTTAAGGACTCCATTAACCCTGCGGCTCTCCACTGTCACTTCCTCTCGATTCTTGATGTGTTCCAGGGTTCTGAAGTGGTGTAAACCAACAGCTCGATGGCTGATGGTCACATAGGCTTTGTGTATCTTCATGGAGGACATATTGAGCAGCATTCTTTGTCAGATGGCTGCAGTGTTTTCACTGCAGAGCTGGCTGCCATATCTCGTACTCTTGAGCACATCCGCTCATGCCCTGGTGCATCATTTCTGCTGTGTACTGACTCATTGAGCAGCCTACAAGCTATCGACTAGTGCTACCCTCGCCATCCTCTGGTAGTGTCCATCCAGGAGTCCATCTACGTCCTGGAACTGTCCCGTCATTCAGTGGTGTTTGTGTGGACCCCTGGACACGTCGAAATCCCAGGCAATGAACTTGCCGACGCGCTGGCCTTACAGGTGGTGCGGAAACAGCTTCTGTAGATGGGCATCTCCGAAGCTGACCTGCGTTCTGTCATACACTGCAGGGTTTTCCGGGTTTGAGAGAGAGAGAATGGCATAACAGCATGCTCAGCAAGATGTGTATCATTAAGGAGACTATGAATGTGTGGAAGTCTTCCATGCGGTCCTCTCTCAGGGAATCAGTTGTCCTCCGCTGGCTTTGCATTGGCCATAAATGGCTAATAAATGGTCACCTACTCTGTCTCGAGGACCCACCTCAGTGACGCTGTAACTCCCAAATGACAGTCGTCCACCTCTTGCTGGACTGCCCGCTTTTAGCCACTCTTCAGTGGACTTTTTAACTTTCCCAGCTCCCTACCTTCAGTGTTGGGCTACAATACCCCAGCAGCAGCTTTAGTTTTCAGTTTTGTCCATGAGACTGGGTTTTATACTTCTGTGTATGTTTTAGCACATGGTATTTGTCCCTCTGTCTCCTCCACCTTGCTTTTAGGATGGAAGTTTTAATGTGTTGCAGTGAGACTGACTTCTCTTTTTTATTCTCGTGTTTGGCGAGCCACTGGAATCTGCTTTCTTGTTTTACTCTCATCTGTTTCTAGAGTCTCTGTAGTTTTCTTGTCCTATTTTGTTCCTTTCTTTTCGTTTGTGTTATTAGTCTCGTCTGTTTTATTGTCACACTTGTGGCATTGTTTTATTATGAACAAGGGACCTATGACCTCGTAGTTTGCTCCCTTCCCCTCTCTTTCAAACCAACCAAACCTACCTTCAGGAATCGGCCCCAAGGGACCAAGCCATTTGGTATACGTGCTGTAGGCTGTCTCAAGGATCTGGCTCTCTCTGGCATGAAAATACACACCTAGGAATGGAACACACTGCCACCTTGATGTCTTCAGAGGCCCAAAGTGATTTTGAGCTTGACACAGTACAAGAAGAATTGTACTCCAGATTTTGTTTTTACATCTGTGTTTTTGTCTATTTTAAGTATGTACCATAGTTTTATCGTTATTTATACAGATGGATCCCAGCATGAGAATGCTATCGGTTGTTCTGCTGTTTTCCCTAATAAGGTTTTTTAAGTGCATCTTCCAGAACAATTTACAAATTATGATGCGGAGTTATACGGCATTCTGATGGCTCTGGCTTATCAGACTGTGCATCGGGCATAGGCCTTTCACACATGGCTTCCTCCTCCGGCAGGAGGATCAACCACTCTGTGAAGTCTGTGGCGCGCCGCTTTCAGTTCAGCATATTTTGGCGACGTGTGTCCTGGGAACTGATATTAGGGCAGTCCTTAGTCTTGCTGGAGATCTGCCCACCATCCTCGCAGATACTGATACCAGTGTTATGAGAGTAGTGAAATTTTGTGAACTGTCAGGCCTCATCTGTAAATTAGTGGGGAAGGGTGTCAGACTTTAATACATTATAAACTTCTCTGCATGTGGTGACAGTCTTAGTCCCCACCCATGAGATTTGCATGTTGACTTTTCATCAGGGCGCTGATGAACATGCTATTGACTGCCCCGTCAATAATAATAATAATAATAATAATAATAATAATAATAATAATAATAATAATAGGCCTCCGGTGGAGGCCCGGGAAAAGAATAGGCCTCCGGTATGTTCTGCCAGTCGCAAAGGGCGACGAAAAGAACAAACCACTAATAGGGCTAACCCCCCTTTTAGTGTGATTAGTTGGTTCAGGACAGAACTAAAGAAGCCTTGGACAAGCGCCGTCATGATCGGGGACGACGTTTGAACCCTATGCCCGCCCACAATGGTAACGACACTGCTAGCCAACTGGAAAATGATTTAAATCCAAATAGAGGTGTTTTGCAGGATATGCTTCCTGCAACCACCCTAGAAGGAAAACAAAGACAGAGGATGAGATGGTCAGATGAAGTTAATCGACACCTCATGTTCTGTTATTACCAAGCAACAAACCTAGGAACCAACACAACTGGATACAGAAGACCAGTATACACAACATTTATTATCAGATACCCAGAATTAAAATTTTTTACAGAACGACGATAGCTGATGAGATCCGTGTAATAATCAAAAATAACAGGATACCCCAGTCATAATTAGAAAACATCAAACAACAAGCACAACAAATACTGGAACAAAATAATGTGCAATCGGAAGAAGAAGAAAGTACAGTAATGGACTCAAACATCCCAGAGCAAACAAATGAAGAACAACACACATCAATTAAACAATCAGAGGAAAACGAAATCTTAAGACTGCCACCAGAAGAAGTACAAATAGAACACGAAGTGACACACATGTTAGATATAGAAGAAAAATTTCAGCTGACATATGTAGAATACAAAGACACAAACACAGACATTAGACCATTCTTGCATAGACCGCCAAATAACCCACAAGTCGAAACAACAATAAAAACTATCAACACAATCATACACAACAAAATAAATGAAAACACAACTATGGAAGAGTTACAACTACTGGTTTATATAGGAGCACTCACTACACTAAATATACACACTAGGCAGAGACCAGAACCAATCAACACACAGAAGAAACCCACAAAACCAGGGTGGCAACACAGGCTACAGATCAGAATAGAAAAACTGAGAAAAGACATCGGACAGCTAACACAATTTATAAGAAATGAAATGTCTGGAGGGGGGGGGGGGGGGGGGGACGAAAAAGGTTAGCTAAAATCTCACAACAAGAAGTGATAGAGAAATTAGATGAAAAGAAGCAGAAATTACAAGCATTGGCCAAACGACTTAGAAGATACAAAAAAAGTGAAAATAGAAGGAAACAAAACCAAGCATTCAACACAAACCAAAAGAAATTTTACCAGACAATTGATAACACACACATTAAAATAGACAATCCACCAAACATAACAGACATGGAACACTTCTGGAGCAACATATGGTCAAACCCGGTACAACGTAACGGTGGATACAAGCAGAAACAGATACATACAAGATGATACCACAAATGCCTGAAGTGATAATTTTGCAACATGAAGTCACCAAAGCAATTAATTCTACTCACAATTGGAAAGCCCTTGGAAAAGATAAAATAGCAAATTTCTGGCTAAAGAAGTTCACCTCAACACATTCACATCTAACTAAATTATTTAACAGTTACATTGCAGACCCATACACATTCCCTGATACACTTACACATGGAATAACTTATATGAAACCTAAAGATCAAGCAGACACAGCAAACCCAGCCTGCCAACAATGTACAAAATATTAACTTCAGTCATTATACAGAAATTAATGACACATACAACACAGAACAAAATTATAAATGAAGAACAAAAAAGGCTGTTGCAAAGGAACACGAGGATGTAAAGAGCAGCTGATAATAGATGCAGAGGTAACATTTCAAGCTAAAACTAAACAAAGGTCGCTACACTACGCATACATTGATTACCGAAAAGCTTTTGATAGTGTATCCCACTCATGGTTACTACAAATATTGGAAATATACAAAGTAGATCCTAAATTGATACAGTTCCTAAACATAGTAATGGAAAAATTAGAAAACCACACTTAATATCCAAACAAATTCAAATAATATCACATCACACCCAATACAGATTAAGCGTGGAATATACCAAGGGGACTCCTTAAGTCCTTCCTGGTTCTGCCTTGCTCTGAACCCACTATCCAACATGCTATATAATACAAATTATGGATACAATATTACTGGAACATACCCACACAAAATCACACATTTGCTATACATGGATGATCTAAAACTACTGGCAGCAACAAATCAACAACTCAACCAATTACTAAAGATAACAGAAGTATTCAGCAATGATATAAATATGGCGTTTGGAACAGACAAATGTAAGAAAAATAGCATACTCAAGGGAAAACACACTAAACAAGAAGATTACATATTGGATAACCAAAGCGACTGCATAGAAGCGATGGAAAAAACAGATGCCTATAAATATCTAGGATACAGACATAAAATAGGAATACATAATATAAATATTAAAGAAGAACTAAAAGAAAAATATAGACAAAGACTAACAAAAATACCGAAAATAGAATTGACAGCAAGAAACTAGACAATAGCTATAAATACTTATGCTATACCAATATTGACCTACTCATTTGGAGTAGTGAAATGGAGTAACACACACCTAGAAGCACTCAATACACATACACGATCACAATGCCACAAATATAGAATACATCACATACATTCAGCAACAGAAAGATTCACATTAAGCAGAAAGGAAGGAGGAAGGGGATTTATCGTCATAAAAAACCTACATTATGGACAGGTAGACAATTTAAGAAAATTCTTTCTAGAACGAGCAGAAACTAGCAAAATATACAAAGCAGTCACTCATATAAATACATCGGCTACACCACTGCAATTTCATAACCACTTCTACAACCCTTTAGATCACATAACATCAACAGATACGAAGAAAGTAAATTGTAAAAAGAAAACACTACATGGCAAGCACCCGTATCATCTAACACAGCCACACATCGATCAAGATGCATCCAACACATGGCTAACAAAAGGCAATATATACAGTGAGACGGAAGGATTCATGATTGCAATACAGGATCAAACAATAAGCACCAGATATTACAGCAAGCATATTGTTAAAGATCCCAATACAACAACAGGTAAATGCAGACTTTGCAAACAACAAATAGAAACAGTAGATCACATCACAAGTGGATGTAAAATACTAGCAAATACAGAATACCCAAAGAGACATGACAATGTAGCAAAAATAATACATCAACAGCTTGCCTTACAACATAAACTTATATAACAACACGTTCCCACACACAAGTATTCACCACAAAATGTACTGGAGAATGATGAATACAAATTATACTGGAACAGAACCATTATAACAGATAAAACAACACCACATAACAAACCTGACATCATACTCACCAATAAAAAGAAGAAATTAACACAACTAATCGAAATATCCGTACCCAATACAACAAATATACAAAAGAAAACAGGAGAAAAAATTGAAAAATACATGCAGCTGGCTGAGGAAGTCAAGGATATGTGGCATCAGGATAAAGTTGACATTATACCAATTATACTATCAACTACAGGAGTCATACCACACAATATCCACCAGTACATCAATGCAATACAGCTACACCCAAACTTATATATACAACTACAGAAATCCGTAATTATTGATACATGTTCATTTACCCGAAAGTTCCTAAATGCTATATAACATATACCGTACAGTTAAAAGGAAGTCGCGCTTGATCAAGGTCCGCGTCTCTTTCCATTTTTAACCAGACATAACGTCTGAGATTAGAACGAAAGAATAATAATAATAATAATAATAATAATAATAATAATAATAATAATAATAATAATAATAATCTTGCACCAGCGAGATGTTCTTAATAGTCAGTGACTCCCTGAGTAGTCTTCAAACTATCGCCCAATGCTACCCTTGACGCTCCACTGGTCATTACTAAATAGTGTATCTCCTTTGTGATCTCCGTCAAGCTGGATGGTCGGTTACCTTCACCTGGACTCCGGGTCACATTGGGATCTCAGGGAAGAAACATGCTGACGGATTGGCCAAGCTGGCTACTAGGATCCCAACTTTGGAGATGGGGGTACTGGAACTGGTGCGTCATTCGACTCTATTCCATCAGGTCTTGGAAACTTGGAACACTGATTGGTTCAAACTAACTGTGAGCAGTAAAGGGGACTGTAACTATGTGACTGTGTTTCTTTCATGCTTCCTGCAGTAGATCTACTATTCTGTTGTCTACACATTGGCCACATTTGGCTAACCTATGACCATATTGTAATATGTGACGATCTACCCCACTGTCATTGTGATGCCCGTCTGATGGTGACCCACATCCTACTGGACTTTTCCCTAATTTTGGCCACCTCACAGTGAAACCTTAATCTTGCTGAAGTGCTGCCTTTTTGTGCTAGTGGAAGACACCAAAGCTGCTGATCTGGTTTCACATTTTACTCCTCTCTGTGAGGCAGGGCACTCTGGCCTTATTTGTTGCCTCAGGGATTAGCAGGGTGCCCTGGCACCTGCTCTGAGCCAGGGGGCATATGGCGGCCCTTGCTCTCTAGTCTGTCCTGGCTCCTGCCCTTCCCATCCTTTTAATTCTTCTTATCCTTTTAGATTTGTTGTTGGTTTCGTGGGGTCTTGACCATGTGTCACTAATAGAGTACCTACAGGATGGAGCATTCGTGGAATTCTATACAACAATTCAAACAAATAACATTAGTGGTTTTATTTCTATAAAGCAATTGCCTATACTTAACTTTGAGATTTACGAGTAGTAGTAGTAGCAAACGAGGGACGACAAGCAATATGATTTAGAGTCCTTGATATGTGAACTGTTCAGGCAAGTTCACACACGACACTGATAACTAACGTCCACAATCCGGTGCCAGTCTCAGCAGCCGGGGCAAGCAGGAGCGACGCTTATATTCACTTCTTCCAGGTGTCGCTCTTGGCGCAGCGTTATCCAATTCCGCACAACATTGGCCAATGTTTCCTACCGCCTTCTCTGCTCTTGCAATCTGCATCTTCATTCCGGCGCTTGTGGTTACACCAGAACAGGTTCACTGTCGTCATTGTTTTCTTTCCTGATATTTTTTTAACTTGTCTGTGTTGCTAGTTTTCTCATAGTAATGGAAGAAACACTGCAGAGGCTGTCTCTCCCATAATATACGTCCTGGAGCCTGCAGCTGCTTTGAGCTCACCTCCCTTCATGCTCTTACCCCTCTCTCATTTCTACTTGTGTCAGTCTCTTGGTTTTACTGATTTTCGGTTGCAATCGGGTTCCTGAGGATTTGTCTTCAGTGTCTGCCCTCTTTGAGGACTCTTCTTGGCTTGACGTGTATGGGTTGGAGGGACTGATGAGCTCTTAGTTTGGTCCCTTTAACCCCATCAGTCCAATATGACACCATCCTCCATGTTCTCAGTTTGCCCAGTCATGAAGAAAAAAATGAAAATACAGGAATATAAATTTGTTGACCACCTGTTGTATACTGAGACACGTAAAAGATACGAATGCATACATCCTCTTGATATAACATCCAGTTATGTGAAAGCCACAGCCGTTGCTCCCATTACCTCAATTTCTTTTTGAAACCAGTTCCCCCACTGCCCACCTGTCATGTGATTACCACGGCACTGTCTTCAGGAACTTCCCTCAGCCTGCTGGAGGAGCAGCTTCCTCCTCCAGTGTCTACCAGTGACAGGGCTTTCTCATGATCCCTCTCACCAGATCAGAGACCTGATGTTTGCCATTGGGTGAAGGAACCACAGCCTCTGGGTGCCAAGACTGCCTGCTCTCCATCCATCCCCACACTAATTATGGATAGGCCCTTGCAAGAAACCCCCACCGAAGGCGGCAGAGTGAGAAGGAGAAGAAGAAGAAGAAGAAGAAGAAGAGAAATGGGGACAAGGCTACTACAGTGACCCCAGAGGGGCCAGATCTCGTCATGCCATCGGGTTCTGAACCAATGCTAGTTGATGTGGGTTCACCCCCATTGATGATGGGTAATAATCCTGGGGTGTCACCATGTGTGCCTGGCCCTTCCATGCCTCGCCTGGATGCCCATAATATGATCATTCAGTGGAACTATAGTAGATATTACCATCACCTGTTGGAATACCACCATCTTATTTCATTCTCTTCAGCAATTTGCATTGGTTTACAAGAAACACACACTACTTGCGAATATTACCCAACGCCCAGTGCCCTATGATTATCATACTTCACCTTATTTCCTCCTCTTCTGCAGTTTGCATTGCTATACAAGAAACACACACTAGTAGTGAACATTCTACAATGCTCTGCACTTATCGTGCTTTGTCAGAACTGTGCTGGCCCTCCCAGTACATCTAGAGGGGTCTATACATTGGTTAGCTCAGGTATGGTTGGTGGGTGGAATCCCCTTCATTCCATGTTGGAAGCAACAGTGGTGAGAGTGCAGGTGACCTCAGAAATCATCACTTGTAATGATTATGTACCTCCAAGCTTGCCACTTACTTCCTTGAGTTGACCACCCTAATTCAACAACCTTCCTCCCCCCCCCCCACCCCCCTCCCCTCCCTCCTCGAGGATTTCAGTGTGCACCATCCCATGAGGGTGGAGTGCCACTTCATCTGGTAAGGGCCTTCTACTTGATCAACTTCTTACCAACCACGATCTGTGTCTCTTTGATGATGATATTCCTACCCACTTCAGTGTTGTCGATGGCACCTTTTCAGTTGTTGATCTAATGTTCACTGCGTTGGTCACCACATGATGATCTTTTTGACAGTGACCACTTTCCACCAATTATGTCGCTTCCTTGCCAGCGCCAAATGGAATTGCCTATTGGGTGCTTCAATGAGCCAACTGGCAATTGTATCCTTCTGGTTTACTGCTGTCAGCTTCGCCTCCTCTGTCAGATTTCATCGACGAGGTTGTGTAAGGTGTCTCCTGTATGATCACCCACACTGCTGGAACTGCCGTTCCCATTTCTGCAGTGTCCTTTCACTGCCGGCTGGTACTATGGTGGACCAAGAACATTGCAGTAGCTTTACAGGCTTACCTAGGAGCCCTGCAACAATTCAAGAGATATCCTTTGCAGACCAACTTTATCATTTTTAAGCAACTTTGTGCTAAGGCTCACTATCTGATTGAACACAGTGAGAAGGAATGGTGGAACTACTACATCTCCTCCCTGGAAATGAATGCCTCTTCATCCCAGGTGTGTGCGAAGCTCCATAGTCTTTTGGGCCACCATGATCATGACAACCATTCTGGGACTTGTCCTTCAAAGGATGGTTATTGAAATGATGCATCTGTTCTTGCTGAACACCTTCCGACCCTCTTTTTGACAGCATCAGCATCCTCTTCTTATCCAGCTACCTTTCTGATGCCGAAGCGACAAGTTAGGTGTCCCCTCATGTTTCACCCCCTGCCAAGCTGAATCATATAATAAACATTTCACTGAGTGGGAATTGCTTCAGGCTCTTGCTTCATCTCGCAATACAGCCTCAAGCCTTGATTCAATTCATAATCAGATGATCCGATACCTGAATGTTACTCAAAGACATCTATTCAATGTCGTCAAATATTTTTGGCTCAAAGATGTCCTCCCATCACAAAAGGGATATATTATCATTGTCTCGATACTTAAGCCAGGCAAAAACCCAACATCTCTCGACGATTAGTCTGACTGACACATTCTGTAAGCTGCTTGAAAAGATGGTTGCCCACAGGTATAGTGGATTTGCAAGTCTTAAGGCCTTTTGTCTCCATATCGCTGTGGTTTCTTGGAGGGACGATCCACAACCAACCATCTGGCCTGGTTGTAAACACTATCCAACAGGCTTTTTCTAAGTACCAACATTTCATTGCTGTCTTTTTTGACCTACATAAGGCATACACCACCACTTACTGTAATCACATTTTACTTACCCTCTGTGACTGTGACTTTCATGGTTCCCTACTGATATTTGTCAGTTTGTATTCCACTGCGTGTTCCAGGTTTGAGTTAATACTTCACTTAACCCTCCACATTTCCAAGAGAACAGTGTCCCACAAGGCTCTGACCTAAGCGTCAAACACTCCATCATCATCATCATTATCATCAATGTGCTGTTGACCTGTGTTGGGATGCTGGTCATCCCTGCACTGTGTGTCTAAGACTTACATTTGTCATAGCACCCACTCAGTAGCTTCGGCTGAATTGCAGTTGCAAGGTGCCTCTGTGTGGACATGAATCATGCATTTCTGTCACTGTACCATGGTACATTCTGAAACAAAATTTTGCTTCCTTGGGTACCCAGCACTTGGAAGTTGTTCGGCAACTCCCGTTTTTGGGCATCCTTTTTGGTAAAAAAAACTATCATGGCTACTCCATATCCAACTAAAGACTAGTTGTATGTGGAATCTTAATGCTCTTTGCTTCCGTGCCCACATGTCTTGGGTGCAGATCATGCTATTCTTCTCTGTATTTATGGGGTCTTGGTCTTATCCTGACTGGACTATGGTTCTCAGGTTTAGGGCTTGACAGCACTGTTGGCTTTAAAATGTAGACCCAGCCAATCATTGTGGAGTTCATCTGACTACTGGCACCTTCTGGATTGGTCCCATAGATGATCTCCAAGCTGAAGCAGAGCGCTTCTCTCTTCCATTCTAGACCGAGCGAGGTGGAGCAGTGGTTAGCACACTGGACTCGCATTCGGGAGGACGACGGTTCAATCCCGTCTCCGGCCATCCTGATTTAGGTTTTCCGTGATTTCCCTAAATCGTTTCAGGCAAATGCCGGGATGGTTCCTTTGAAAGGGCTCGGCCGATTTCCTTACCAATCCTTCCCTACCCCGAGCTTGCGCTCAGTCTCTAATGACCTCGTTGTCGACGGGACGTTAAACACTAACCACCACCACCACTACCATCTCTTCCATTCTGATGGTACCAACTCTTGATCTCCCATGCAGTTGTGATTCGCCACTTCCCTGATCAATGAACATATCCTCGGAAGGAGTGAAGGCTGCCTCTTAAAAAGGCGTTAAGAGCATTTTTATCAGTTTCTTTTAATAGATATACTTTGCATTTCTTTTTAATGGTTGTAGGTGTTACGGTATTCAGCCTAGCAGCAACTGCCATGTGGTTGTTAATCCCTGTATTCGTCACAACACTCATTATTTGTCCAGGATTATTTGTTGCTAAAAGGTCAAGTATGCTTTCGCAACCAGTTACGCTTTGAGTGGGCTCATGAACTAATTGTTCAAAATAATTTTCTGAGAAAGCATTCGGTACAATTTCGGATGCTGTTTTATGCCTGCCGCCAGCTTCAAACGTATAATTTTTCCAGCATATCGAGGGTAGATTGATGTCTCCACCGACTGTAATTGTATGAGCAGGGTACTTATTTGAAATGAGACTCAAATTGTCTTCTGAGTCGGGGGTTGGTAAAACGATCCAATTAATAGGTTAGTCAGATTGTCAGTTATAACCTCTACACATACTATTTCACATGAACCATCTACTTCAATTTTGCTACAAAGCAAACTACCCCTGACAGCAATAAATATTCCACCACCAACTGTATTTAATCTATCCTTTCTGAACCCTGTTAGATCGCTTGAAAAAATTTCAGCTGAACTTATCTCCGGCTTTAGCCAGCTCTCTGTACCTACAACTATTTGAGCTTCAGTGATTTCTATTAGGCTTGGAGCTCTGGTTCTTTACCAACACAGCACTTTCTTCCAAAATTGTGGTTGTACTTCAGAATATATTTCTTCTCATGATACTCACACACTGATGTTACAGAGGAACTTACTCAAAATTTAAACAAGGTTTGTCTAACTTCATCAAAGTAACTGACATTTTTCAAGTTTTTTTTAAAACTGAACGATAAACTGTTTTGTGGCACACTTCACTTGCTATCTGTCCAACAGAGCGCTGTTCATCCATGTTATTGCATTCCAGTTAATCTCGCAAAATTAATTACAAATTACACACAGAACAAAGCACATAACACATTCTACACTCTCGATGAAGTATGTACATCCACTATAACAGAGGTTTCAGAACAGACTGGCTACAGCAATGCCACACCCAGCAATAATTTACTTCTTTATTGACAGTAAACTTAAATATAAATGGGCATTTTTATTACCATAGAACAAAAGCGAAAGCTCCTATTGTTTAATATTTCATTATTAAAAATAAGTAAACCAAATGAATATTGGATGATAGTGTTAACTAAATATATGTCACAATTAAATTTTATTACAAAGAAACAATAAACAAGTTAAACAGGCAACAGCCATAAGATCAGTTGTAGAGTAATGTAAATTATTTCCTCATTTTCAAAAATTCATATCTTTGTTCTGTCGGATATCAGTGTTGACATTTTTACAGCACGTCGCTATCATATAGATGTACAAACTGTGCAAAAATCATATTTTTATTTGTGGTTGCACCTGAGATAACTGACCCAAAGCCCTACAAAAAATGAAAATTTTCAAATTTCAAAAATTCTTAAAAGAATTAAGGAAACATTTGTAAGTGTTCTTGCTCTATATGAGGCTAGTAGTGTATGATATCTAACAGTAGGGAAAAATAGACTCTCATAAATTACTCCTTGTTTGTTATTTTTGGGCCTAAAAAGTGGATTTTTGAAAATTTGGTTACCAAACTTTGGAGATCATTTTGGCCGGTTATTTTTGAATTTAGGGTATTTTGCATAATAGACAATGTTTTAGAGGACGCTTTTCTAAAAACAATCATGTCAATTGCAATGTTGTAACCCAGTGCAGAGATATTCAAATTTTCACTAATGTCTACAGACTGAAAAATCGTCACATGCCTACAAATAAAAATGGCCGCCATCCAGTAAAGATGCAAGATAGATTGTTGTAAAAAAAACTGTTTTGAATTTCTCAAATACATGGCAATCACGTATAAAAATATTAAAATATTTAAAAATGGTCAGGCAACCATCACTGGACCACTTCATATGGATTGACTGATAAGGGCATTTCAGCATTTTACCATCTCTAATGTTTATCTCCTTCCTGATGATGGAATGCGTCAGACTGTATTGTCTGCATTTGTTTCTCAGCTCCCCCACCTTTCTTAATCGTGGGTGACTTCAGTGCCTGAACTATGATCACTGGCAACAGTAAAAACATCAAAAACTTACTGCAGATCTCGACCTCTGTCTCTTGAATACTGGTGCTCTCACACACTTCCAGTGTGGCACATAGAACTTACTCAGCCATTCATCTGTCTATTTGCAGCCCTGCTCTTCTTCCATCTTTCCACTAGAAGGTCTACAATGGCCTGTGTGTTAGCGACCACTTCTTGATCTTCCTGTCCCTCCCTCTCTGTCACTGCGCTGGATGTCCACACAGATAGGCTCTCCACAGTGCTGACTAGAATGCTTTCGCCTCCACTGTTCTTAGCTCCGTGCTACATGGAGGCATTGACATGGCTGTCCAGAGTGCAACAGCAGCCATTATATTGCCAGCTGATTTCACAATCAATCATTCTTCATTGGAAGATAGTATATTGGTGGACCTCAGAAATCGCTGAGGCCAATAGAGATTGCATGGGGGCTCTCAAACATGATAAGCAGCGTCCTTTGATGGGGCACCTCATTGCCCTTAAATGGCTCTGTGCCTACTTCCCCCTTAATAAAACGATGGAAGAAGAATGCTGGGTATGGAATATTTCAACCATTGGACCATGTACACCTCCTACACAGGTTTGGGCAAAGATCAGATGCTTCTACAGATACCAGTCCTCTGCAGGTCATCTGGTATTTCCTTGAATGGTGGTTTTGTCACTGTCGCCAAACATTTTGCTCTTCATCATGCTCGAGTCTCTGCATCTGAGAACTATCAACGTGCCTTTCATGTCCTTAAACAGTGGGTGTAATGATTGCACATCCCTTCACCTAGAGCCCTATAATGCTTCATTCAGTGAGTGACAGTTTCTCAGTGCCCTGGCCCTTGGCTCTGATACAGCCACAGAACCAGACCATGTCCACAACCAATTGCTCAAACACCATTAATGGACTGTCAGTATCAACTGCTTACCATCTTCAACTGTATCTGGAGCAAGGATGAATTCCCATCTCAGTGTCGAGAAAGCATCATCATTCAGGTACTGAAACTGTTTAAGTATCCCCTAGAGGTAAACAGCTATTGCCGAATCAGCCTCACCAGTGTTCCCTGTAAGTTACTTGAACACATGGTGAGCCTTCAGCTGTGTTGGCTCCTTGAGTCTTGGGGGCCATCTGACTCCATCCCAGGGTGGTTTTTACCATGGCTGTTCCTCTACTGGAAATTTGGTTTGCCTGGAGTCTGCCATCATGACAGCTTTTGACAAATATGAACACCTTATTGCTGTCGTCTTTGTCCTACAAAAGGATTATGAAATCACATGGTGACACCACATCCTGACTACCTTACATGAATGGGATCTCTGGAGCCCACGCCCAATTTTTGTACAAAACTACTTATCGTACCGTACATTCTGGGTTCAAGTTGGTGCTTTTCACAGTACACCCTTATCGAAGAGAATGGGCTCCCATCTTCCTTGTATGCTGACAATTTTTGCTTTTACTATTGCTCTTTCTAGTGTGGCTGTTGCTGAACGCCGACTGCAGGGCACCATTCAAAAGGCATGAATGTGGGCTGTCACCCACAGCTGTAGGTTTTCAGCCACCAAGACTCGTGCCATGCACGTCTGTTGGCATTGTACTGCTCATCCACAACCAGTACTTTATCTTTACAACCACTTACTCAATGTGATGGAAACTTATCACTTCTGGGTTCCGGTCTTTGATGTCTGGCTAATTTGGCTTATCCATCTTCGCCATTTTAAGGAAAGGTGCTGACTACACCTTAATACACTTTGCTGCCTCAGTAACAGCAGCTGGGATGCAGACTACACTACCCTTCTTCAGCTTTACAAAGCCCTGTTCCTGTCCCACCTTGATTACGGGAGTCTGGAATATAGTTTATCGTTTTCCCCAGCATTGCAGGTACTGGACCTGATACATCACTGTGGGGTCCAACTTGCAAGAGGAGCCTTTCGAACTAGCCCTGTGAACATACTATTCGCCGAGCCAACAGCTACTCAATTATGCTGTACACATTCAGAGCTCCCCTTAGCATCTGAACCACCATGTTCTTTTTCCTGGCAGGGAGCTCTACCTTCCACAACAGAGACATAGAACTGAGGTCACATTTTGAGCCTGGCTACAGTGTATGCTCCGAACTCCAACTTCCGCCACTGTTGCCCATTGTCAGGGAGCAATCCTGTGCATCCCCATGGCGAGTATCCTGACCTTGGATCAGTCTTGATTTATCCTTTAGACTGAAAGAATCAGTTGATCCCACAGTTTTTTGCTACCTGTTCCTGGCTTTCCTCGATGCTTTTCTGTGTTCAGAAGTGGTGTGTACTGAGGGCTCAGTGGTTGATAGATAATCAAGTTTTGCATACACACATGCAAGGTGCAGTGAACTGCACTCCCTGCTGAATGGATGCAGTGTCTTCACTGTTGAATTGGTGGCCATCAGACAAACCCTTAGCCATGCTCAGTCTTGCAGCAGCAAGATGCTTTTAACCTGCAGTAACTTCCTGAGCAGTCTTCAGGCTATAGATCAGTCCTACCCTCATCACTATCTGGGACCTTCTTTCTGACCTCCATCAAGCTGGATGGTCAGTTGTATTTGTTTGGATATGTTGGTATCACAAGGAATGAACATGCTGACCACTTGGAGCAAAGTTGACCATAAATTCAACTAAATAACTAGGAATTACAATTACGAACAACTTAAATTGGAAGGAAAATACAAAAAATTTTGTGGGGAAGGCTAACCAAAGACTGTGTTTTATTGGCAGGACACTTAGAAAATGTAACAGATCTACTAAGGAGACTGCCTACACTACGCATGTCCATCTTCTTTTAGAATACTGGTGCCTGGTGTGGGATCCTTACCAGATAGGATTGACGGAGTTCATCAAAAAAGTTCAAAGGAGGGCAGCACGTTTTGTACTGTCATGAAATATGGAAGAGAGTGTCACTGAAATGATACAGGATTTGGGCTGCACATCATTAAAGAAAGGCATTTTTCGTTGTGACGAAATCTTCTCACAAAATTCCAATTACCAACTTTCTCCTCCACATGTGAAAATATTTTGTTGACACTGACCTACATAGGGAGCAATAATCACCACGATAAAATAAGGGAAATCAGAGCTTGTATGGGAGTATATTGGTGTTCGTTCTTTCTGCTCGCTATACAAGGTTGGAATAAAAGAGAATTGTGAAGGTGGTTCGATGAACCCTCTGCCAGGCACTTAAATGTGATTTGCAGAGTATCAATGTAGATGTACCAGGATGCAAATTCTGGGAATGGGGGATCCCAGAACTGGACCTTCGGTAGACTCTACGCCATCAATTGTTGGAGGCCTGGAACTCTGAATGGCCCATCCTGGACTTCACAAACAAGCTGAGGGCAATAAAGGAGACCCTCACTGTGTGCAGTCTTGCCTTTGCACTTCATGCAGGGAATCCACTCTCCTTTGTTAGCTGTGCTTTAGCCACAGTTGCTGACCCATGGCCACTCTCTCTCTGGCTGGAAGACCCACCTTACTGCCATTGTGGTGCCTGCCTGACGGTGGCCCACATCCTACTAGACTGTTCAAGTTTGGCTTCTCTTCAGCGATATCTTAAAACTTTCTGACAAACTACGTCTGGTGGTAGCAGATGACTCCAAAGCAATTGACGTGGTTTTACGATTTACTCTCGAAGGTAGTTTCTACTTGTCTCTGGGAGGTGGGGGACATTTGGCCTCATTAACTACCTGAGGCATTGGAGGGGCATCCATCACTTGCTCTGGCCCAGGGGAACACATAACATCCCTTGCTCACCAGTCTGGCGTGGCTTCTACCCTTCCCAGCCTTTTATTCTCCTTACATTTTTATATTTTCCATTTTCGATGTTTTGTCTTTCCCTAAATTTTATCATCTTATCTGGGCTGCTCATTTTATTGGTGTAATGAAGGGCAAGGTAGTGCTGGTCGGATGCAGATAGTACATCTCCTACAACATACTGTGCCTCTAGGATGTCCAACTGCATTCTGAACAGAGCAGCTCACTCACCTCACTCCCTCTTCACTCCTCTCCTACTGCTCCTTGTTTTTTTTATCTCTGTCTTATTGTGCCTTGTTTACAATTGGGCTTCCCAGGATTTGCTTTTTATATTCTACCTCTGAGGCTAATTCCTAGTTTGATACATGTAGGAAGAAGAGACTGATGACTTTGCAGTTTGGTCCCTTTAACTCAGACCAACCTACCTACCTACCTACCTACCTACCTACCTACCTTTTCTGCCCCCTCCAGATTGCTGCTTCTGTTCTACATGGCAGTTGTATTATGGTCCAAGCTTCCGGAGATGGCGGTCACGTGTGTGTGAGGTGTGAATGAACCTACGTGTTTTTTCACAAAGGCTTTGGGTGAAAGCTAATGCGTTTCTTTTTGTTGTGGTTGTCTGCAAGTCAACTTGTCATCTTTACAGTGAGTAGCAACCTATATGTCCTTACATTGTTAATTTTATACTCACTAATAAAATAATTTTGAAAAATGACCATGATTTGGAATTTCATTTTTAGGTGTTTTTCTATGGTCCAGTTTTGACTGATTTTGGGTATGTTAAAAAGTAATATTTATTGAGTTGAATACCATTTCAGTCGCTTGTGGAGCAATATTAACCAAGTCGAATAATAAATTTACTAGACTACAAGAATAACCAAATTCGTCTGAAGTATTTGTGTGGGCACCCAAATTTCGTATCCTATAATCATTTAGAAATATCAGAGCCCCAACTGAGTGGGTATAGTAGCTGAAAAAAAAATTATAAATTTTTACATACTTCATGCTAATATAAATAGCGTTTAATATCCAACTTCTCTCTTACAGGCTGACTGCTGAGAAGCGTTACAACATTGCAAAAATAGAAAATGAAACAGATGAAGATAGTATTGTTGGTAAGTACTTATGGTTATTTGAGCTCATTTTGTCATTAACATGTGGGTTTTGTGCAAGACATTATATACTTTTTTGGTCAGAGTAGCAAAGCATCTCTCCAAACAATTTACAGTTTAACATATCTAACTTTTTTTCAAATTTTATTTTAAATTGAAAAATGCCCTGAACTTGAATGTGGTTAAACAGAACTGATCGTCTGACTGGGAATGTGTCATCCAAAACATTTTAACAGTGATTAGTTTCTGTTCTACCGTACCACATTGAAGAAAGATAGTACACCTACAACCAATTTTATTATTTTATTTGTGTGTCCATCCATGGACTAATGTATGGATGTTGTTCAGATGTATGTATAAATTTATGGGAAACCATTTCAAGGATATATGAGACATATAAATATGTGCATAAAAGTAGAAACAAAATAATACAAGGTCATAGAACTCCTAGTAACGCAGCTTATATCTACAAATATTTTTACAGTATTATAAACGCATGGTTTGTTTTCTATAGGGCTTTACTTTTGTCGTCCATAAGCAGCAAATCCTTATATACACTGCAATAAATCAGTGAAAATTTTACATCATGCAACAGCTGTCAGTTAGATATGCAAACATAATAAAAAGTTTAGGGGCATAAGACAGTATTTTCAGTTTTGCCTTAATACAAACATTATCAGAAAATGTTTATTGGCGTACATAATCAATAACCAACTGAAAACATTGTTAGAGTAGAATTTTTTTTTTTAAAAATCTGCTTTGAATTTGTTTTTGTGTTCTAGTTTTCTGCTGTAAAGTTTAGTGCCAAAATGGCTCACATGCATTTGTGTGTTCATTCTTTTTGTTCATTGAGTTTGGTGTACTCCACTATTTTGGGTATTGTAGCTGTGGAAGTTTGTCTGAAAACTTCCTGAGTGTACCCTAACATGAAACACATTTGTATAAATATGATGATGGTATTGTTAGCATCTTAAGCTTTTTGAGTAAGTGTTTGCAGTGGGTCTGTGAATGACAGCATAGTATTATTCACCTAGCCTTCTTTGGGGGGGGGGGGGGGGGGAATAAATATAAAAAAAAAATTATTATCGGACAACAGGTGGTGGAACCGCAATGTATTACTCCATATGTTGCAAGAGACTGAAAATAGCCGAAATATGCTCTCCTGGCACTCTCCAAGGTACAAATGTTTACACGAATTCTAAGAGCAAAACCAGCTGAATTGAGTTTCCATGCGTGTTTTATTACATAGTCGTTAAATTTTAAGTTTTCATTGACATTAATCCCGCAACATTGTGGATTTCACTCTGTGGCTTTGCCACTCAACACCAGTTAAAGATTTACATCTTTACTCATTGTCCCAAACTGCATATAATTTGTTTTATTTGCATTTAATATCAGTCTGTTTATAGTGAACAAAGGGAGGACAAGCTTTAGGACTTAAACCTGTAGTTGTTTGCAGCAGTTGCTTTGGTGCACTTACCATCACACTGATGTTGCAAGTCTTAACATTATAAGTGGTGGAAGGAGGGAGAAGAAACACTGTAGTAAGAAAGGATTCATTCAACTCCTGTCGACCATGGAGTTAAACTGTAATTGTGTGCATGCAGTTTTTTTTAATGCAACAGAGTGCTGGTAGCATTTGAGTTGTGACTGAATTAAATTTTATCATATTTGTGCGCCCCCCCTCACCCCCCCTCCTGCCGCCGCTCCATTCTGTGATAATACAAAAAGAGTTGCGCTGCTTTGAACTTTTTCAGTGTCCCTTGTCAATCTGGTCTGATAAGGATCCCATACTGCATGGCAGTACTATAGTTCCGGACTGACAAATGTAGTGTAGGTTGTGTCTTTAGTAGATCTGTGGCATCTGCTAAGTGTTCTGCCAAAACAACACACATTATCTACCTGGTCGTTCCAATTTCAATTGTGCATAATTGTAATTCCTAGGTAGTTAGCTAAATTGATAGCCTTTAAATTTGAATGATTTATTATGTAACCGAAATTTGATGGATCTGTTTCAGGACTCCTCCATACAGATATCATGTCAAAATCATTTTGCAGTTGTTTGTGATCATCTGATGACTTTACTAGATGGTAAATGACACAAAATCTGCAAACAATGTAAGAGGACCACTCACATCGTCTCGTAAATCATTTATGAATATACAGATTACAAACAGCAGAGGGTCTACATCACACTTCCTTCGCGAGCACCAGATATCACTTCTGTTTCACTTGGGGACTTTTCATCAGTTACTATGAACTGTGATCTTTCCAACAGGAAATAACAAATCTAGTCACATAACTGGGACAATACTCCATAGGCTTGCAATTTGATTATAAGCTGCTTGTGGGGGAATGGTATCAATCACCTTTTGGAAATATAGAATTATGGAATCAATTTGAGATCACCTGACAATAGCACTCATTACTTTCTGAGAATAAAGAGCTAATTGTTTCACAACAATGATATTTTCTGAATCCATGCTGAAAACATAAATTGCCATGTCCATATGGTTTCCCAGTTCAGTTCAACAAAGAGTACTCTACTGCACTGAACCCTTAGTTAGCTTGAATTCATCACAATTTTCTCACCCAGCAGAAAGTCCCAAGCAACTGAAAAAAAAAGCACAGGTGACTCCTATATATAAGAAAGGTAAAAAAAATGACGTGCAAACTTACAGACCAATATCCTTAACAAGGCTTTGCTGCAGAATGCTTGAGCATGTAATGAGGTTAAGTGTCATAAATTTCCTTGAGACCGAAAAGCTTCTGTTCATGAATTGGCACAGTTTTAGAAAGCATCACTTGTGGAAAACTCAGCTAGCCCTTTTCTCGCATGGTATCCTGCAAACTATGGATGAAGGACAACAGGCAGAGTCCATGTTCCTTCATTTCTGAAAAGCATTTGACACTGTGCCCCACTGTAGAGTATTAATGAAGGTCTGATTATATGGAATAGGTTCCCAGATATGTGATTTCTTATGTAGTGGAATCCAGTATATTGTCCTCAACACAGTGTGTTCATCAGAGACAAGGGTATTTTTATGAGCACCCCAGGGAAGTGTGATAGGGTCGCTATTTATTTTTATATATCTACATGAATGATCTGGCAGACAGGTTGAGTACCAATCTATGGTTGTTTGTTTGATGATGTTATGGTGTACGCAAAGGTGTCAAAGTTGGTTATTGTAGGAGTATACAAGGTAACTTGGAGAATATTTGTAGTTTGTGATGAATGCAGCTAGCTATAAATGTAAAAAAAATGTAAGTTAATGTGGATGTGTAGGAAAACAAAATACAGCATTAGGAGTGTACTGCTTGACACAGTCACGAGTATCTAAGCGTAATGTTGCAAAGACATGAAATGGAGCAAGCATGTGAGGTAAACCAAATTGTCAACTTCAATTTATTGGAAGAATTTTGGGAAAATGTGGTTCATCTGTAAAGGAGACCACACGTAGGTTATGAATGTGACCTATTCTTGAGTACTGCTCATGTGTTTTGGATCTCCTCCCAGTCGTATGGAAGGAAGACAGCAAAGCAATTCAGAGGTGGACGCTGCTAGACTTGTTACCAGTATGTTTAAACAACCATGCAAGTATTACCAAGTTGCATTGGGGGCTCAAATGCAAATCCCTGGAGGGTAGGCTATGTTCTTTTTGGGGAATTTTATTGAGGAAATTTAGAGAACCGCCATTTGAAGCTGACAACAGAATGATTCTGCAGTCATCAACATACATTTTGCGTAAGGACCACAAAGGTAAGATTTGAGAAATTAGGGTTCATATGAAGGCATATAGATAGTCATTTTTTCCCTCATTGTACTTGCGAGTAGAACAGAAAAGCAAATGGCTAGTAGTGGTACTTGATACCCCCCTGTGACACACCGAATGGTGGCTTGCAGAGTATGGCTGTAGATGAAGATGACAGTGTGTCAACAGATTTTTCTCCTTTAGGTAATTCGTAATGTTTGAACACAGTATATATTCCAAAATCATACTGCAAATCGACATTAGTGATATAGGTCTGTAATTCGTAGGATTACCCCTTCTTTTTTTCTGAGTATTAGTATGACCTGAGCAACTTTCCAGTCTCCATGTATGGATATTTCATCAAGCAAGCAGTTGTGTATGATTGTTGAGTAGGGAACTATTATGTTAGCATATTCTGAAAGGAGTCAACTGGGTATGCAATACAGACTGGGTGACTTGGCTTTATTAAGTAATGTAAGCTGCTTTGCTACACCCATGGTATTTACTGCTAAGTTCTTGACTCTAATTCTGAAATACTTACTTCAAGTTCTTTGATGAAGAAATTTTGGAAAAACCATATTTAGTAACTCTGCTTTACTGGCTCTGTGACCAGTAACATTACTTTCGCTATCACGTGGTGTAGGTATTGACTGTGTCTAGCCACTAGTGTACTTCACATACAACCAGAATCTGTCTGATTTTTTTCCACCAGATTTCAAGACAGAGATTCATTGTGGAAACTGTTAAAAACATCTCTCACATTGAAATTCACACTAAATTTTGGGGATGTTGGTGATAGTGTGTTCTTCCAAACTTCTTCAGTACGTATAATAATTTGTGCTGCAGTGCTTTTATTAGTATCTGGAGCTATGGTTCTTTCTCAGCACAGCTACAGCAATTTACTGCTCTAATACCTATTGCCCCTACATCAGCCCCTATGCTGTGTTTAACCTGCACCCTTTCAGGCTGAAACCCTTCTTGTTCTTTCTCAAAACCACCTTACCTTTTAAGCAGGGCCTGATGCCCCACCAGCCTATATCACAAGTCAAGGAATCTGCAACCTATGTAGCTGCAGAACCTTCTGAGCCTCTGATTCAGATCCTCCATTCAGCTCTATATAAAAAGTCCACAATTGGTTCTGTCGATGACATTATAGAGGGTGATTTTCACCTTCATCTTACAAGCAAGATTGTCAGTCTCTACCAATTCAACTAATCACCTGAAACCAGAGAGAATCTCTTCTGATCCAAAATGACACACATAATTAGTATTGACATGAGACACTAACTGCAGTTGTCTGCACTCTGTGCCCTTCATGGCACCCAGAAGGACCTGTTCCACATTTTGGATGACCCCCCCCCCCCCGGTATGCACACAGAGTGTACACTGGATTTTCACCCCTAAAATGGAGCTCCCATCTACCAACAATTGATTGCCTGGATCTTGGAGGCCAAGAGGCTTCCTCTGATACAGGGTGAGCAACTGCACCAGGCTCAGGGACTTTCCATCCAGAGATGGTGTCCAAAACCTGTTTGTCAGACAAACTGGATCTTGGAGTCAGCTCCCAGGAAAGTCTTTTGCTGCTTGCCATACCTTGGGACAACCAACCTCTCTGTAATGTGTGAAGGTGTCAGCCTCAGTGCAGGCAGTAATTGGGGCATCAACAGTGGTGGACCTATTGAGGGACATGTGAGCCATGTCCTGCCCCCACAGTGATGCCTGTTGGCAACAGCCCCAAGCTTCATGACCTAAGCCAGCACTGCGTGGAGCTGTGAGCTAAGGATTAACAACTCGGCTGACATCTGAATGTGGCAGTCACAGTCCAAATCCAAAGGCAGTGGTACTCTACACTACATTGCTATTAAAACGCTAAACTGTGCCTAGTAAGCGTACAAATGCAAAAGAAATTCAAGAATTAGGCTAGTAATTAATCACACAGATGTACTGTTATTTAGCATTTTCATCTAACTTCTGTAATAAAAGCTTATAAAAGAAAGGGTAGGTAACAGTTTTGAGAGGTCTTGCAACTATGAAGCTACGGGAAAAAATAGCGTAGACCAGATCTCTCCAAATTACTAGACCATGACGACCATGTATCGTGTTTTGGATCTCATTGGAGGCTGGATAACAAATTTTCTCAGAAATGAAAGAAGAAAAATTATAGTGAACTTATTAATGCTTAACACACACACACACACACACACACACACACACACACACACACACACACAAAATATTCAGTTAATACCACAAGTACACTTCATTACTCATTAGTACACTTGCACCCAAGTTCCAGATGTCAGGCACTCAGATCTGTACAAAACATTCTATATCTATAGAGTATCAAGTGAAACACCAATTTAGTTTGTGATATGTGCTGTCACCCAGTAGAACATGCGTAAACTGTAATTAAAAGTAACACCAGAACTATGGAGGAAAGGAAAAGCATATCTGTGAGTGACTGTTTTGTACATCTTGCATGGGTGCATTGGAAGAGTGTGAGTTCATCGTAGCAAAGGTCCCACGCTCAAAACCCACAAGGGGATTTTTTTAAAAATTGTTTACATGTGAAACTGTTATACAGGAGAACATTTTCCTGACACATAAAAGGACTTTTTGGAGTTCGTAGCAATGTTATTTTGGAAGTCTGCTTTCGCTTCATTAGTTGAAAGTAGGCAAATGTATAAGACTACATGTGTATAGATAGGTGAGGTATTCTGTCAGACATGTGCAATGGAACAGACACCACTTGTGAAACTACAAATGCACTGGCTGCTTCATCACAACACAAACATAAACAATCAGAACAGTAGAATAAAGAAATAATTGCATGACCCCCCTCCCAGGGGGTCCACAACTCTTTTTTAGAAACGTACATAGCGAGCACAGGACCCCGAGCTAATGTGGCCCTTCTTCCTTTCCGGGCTGCAAACCTTCCTTTTCTTCATCCTTCGCCATCCCCTATCTCTCCCCCCCCCCCTCTCCCCCCATCACCTCATCACCTCCACCTCTTTCCTTCCCTTTCTCCCCCTCTGGGAGTATGTTTAGTGCCTATGTCCGGAGACGGACGCTCGAAGCTGTACAACAGTCTCTCTTCTTCGCCTTCTCTGCTGGCAAGTCTTTGTCATTTCTTTGTCCTCCTCTTTTCCTTACCTCTTCTCTTTTCCCTTTTCTCTGCTGCAGCGTTAGAGACCTCCCTTCTTTCCTTTGGCTTTCTTTGTTCCTCCCTTTCTCTTTTTTCCTCCCTGTGCGTGTCTGAAGGCCGACCCACGCATTCCCATGCGTGGCTGGTGTTGGGGTAACGCGTAATTCCTTGCCCCGGGTAGACAGGTAGGACACGTACGTACCCCCTCGTAACGGCCAGGTTCAGGGAGGGATTACCTGAGCTGATACCTTCCGAAAGTGCTGATTGGTCCCTCCGTCCGTTTCTCGGGAGGTGTGACCTGAGGTGTGAACAATCACCTAAGGTGGGAGTGCACTCAGAGAGGGCCCCCAGAAGGAAGGAGCACGCCATCGGAGACGCCGGTAATCATGCGGGATACTTCCGCAATGGTTTCCTCATCATCTACTATATCTGCTTACAAGCGTAAATTCAATGAGTCTCAGCCACAGACAGTTCTTCCATTGTTGCCACAGTTCCTTGTTGTTTCTTGGTCTGACAAAGGTCAAGATTTCTCCACAGTCAACCCTTTCATTATTCAAAAAGGTGTCAATGCAATTGCAGGTCCTGTAAAGTCTTGTTCCCGATTACGAAATGGCACCTTGTTGTTAGAAACAGTCACTGCCCTCCAGGCACAAAAATTGCTGCGTACTTCACTGCTACACACCTTCGCTGTCTGGGTGGAAGTGCACCGCACTTTAAATTCATCACGTGGGGTCGTTTATACACGCTCCCTCGATGGATTGTCCAACGAGGAAATCCAAAACTACCTGTCTGACCAGGGCGTAACGGCTGTTCATCGAGTCATGAAAAGGGTTATCACGAACATGACAGAGTTCAACTTCCATCGAACGTAAAAGCAGGCTATGAGATAATTTCCGTTTGCCCTTACATCCCAAACCCTATGCGTTGCTATCGGTGTCAGCGGCTCAATCATACGAGCCAGTCCTGTTCCAACCTGGCCAAATGTGTTCCGTGTGGCAAGGATGCCCATGAGGGTGCTTGTCCACCTCCACCCCCTCGTTGCATCAACTGTATGGGTGACTATGCTGCTTCCTCTAGAGATTGCCCCATTTTGAAAGATGAACGGCTCATTCAGGAAATCAGAGTGAAGGAAAAGGTGTCAATCTTTGCTGCTCGAAAGTTATTCACCAGTCAAAAGCCCACTGTGCCTCAGACAGGTAAAGACAGCACTGTTTTTGCCTCTCCTCGGCCAACAAAGGAGGCAGCCACACAGGCTTGTGATCTCACCTTTAGTGCTACGGTTGTCAGATTGGCCAGTGCAAAGATCGCCCGTTCAACCTCCCCACTCTCGCCTGCTCACTCTATGGCTCACGCTTCATCGGGTTCTGCTAAATCTCGAGCCTCAAAGTCAGACCCCCGGACTTCCAAAAAAGAGGCTACTCGTGAAGATTTTTCACGTACCCCAACTTCACAACCATTGGTTCCTCCTCCATATCAACGTCCTGTTTCCAAGAAGGCTAATAAGAAACCCAGTTCCTCTCCCTCTCCGCCACAATGTGTCGCATCTACAGCACCACCTTGCGGTAACCGCCCTCGGTCTTCTGTGTTGCCGAGGCGCACTGCTGGCAGCTGATCAACCGGCCGATCGTGGGTGGCAGGAACTGCTCCCAAACAACCTATGGATCAGGATCTTCTACCTTCAGCTGAATGCCATTCCACGCTGTCGGTCGCAAGCTCTGAGCAGTCGTTGAGTTGAGGGCCACCTTGGTCACATTCTTCCATTTTCTGCCCACTCTATGTCCATTATCCATTGGAATATCTGCGGCATTCGAGCCAATCGGGATGAATTGTCGATCCTCTCACGATCCTACTCACCGGTTGTCTTCTGTCTTCAGGAAACAAAGCTGCGTCCCCACGATCGCTTTGTTTTCCCCCATTTTCAGTCAGTCCGATTTGATCTCCTCTCTGTTGAAGGCACTCCAGCACATGGAGGACTCAAGGACTGATGATTCTTCTCCATGATACTCTCCATTATCATCCAATCCTCTTAAACACTTCCTTCCAAGCTGTCGCTGTCCGTCTTTCCCTTTCTGGATACACCTTCTCTCTTTGTACTGTATACATTCCATTTTCCGCACCAATGGCACGAACTGATCTCCTTCATCTTCTTGGTCAGCTTCCGCCCCCCTATTTGCTGGTTGAGGACTTCAGTGCCCACCACCCACTTTGGGGATCTCCGCATCGTTGTCCGCGCAGCTCACTGTTGATAAGTCTTCCACCAAGCGGATCTTGTTTGCATCAACACTGGGGACCCTAAATTTTTGTCTGCCTCCTCGACAAATTTCTCTCATATGGACCTTTCGGTCGGTACTGTTCCGCTAGCTCGGCACTTCGAATGGTTTTCGCTCTTGCTGATACACACTCAAGTGACCACTGTCCGTGTGTCCTTCGATTGCAGCCACAACTGTCATATATGCACCCGAGAAGCTGGGAATTTGCCCAAGCCAATTGGACACTTTTTTCGTCACTAGCATTATTCAATGACAGTCACTTTCCTAATGTCAACGATGAGGTCACTCATATTACAGGCGTTATTCATACAGCTGCAGAACGTTCAATAGCTCGCACCTCCGAATTGCCCCGACACCCCCCAGTTCCTTGGTGGAACGAGGCACGCCGTGACGAAATACATGAGCGGCGACGTGCTCTTCACGTTTTCAGACACCATCCTACTTTGGCCAACTGTATCCACTATAAGCAGTTCCATGCACGATGTCGTCGTGTCATCCGCGATAGCAAGAATGCAATCTGGGACTTCTTTACTAGCTCATTTAACGCCTTCACTCCCTCCTCGGAAGTTTGGAGTCGGATTCGACAGTTATCTGGCGCGCCTAGTTTCTACCCGGTCTCCGGGCTCACTGTCGCGCATGTTACATTAGTGGACCCTGTCGCAAGTTTTTGCTGAGATTTCGAGTTCTTCAAATTACCCACCAGTGTTTCTCCCGAAGAAACGTCCAGCGGAAGTGCAACCTCTTGCTTTCTCCTCTCAAAATCACGAAAACTAGAATACTGTTTCCTCCATGCAGGAACGCCACCATGCACTCTCTTCTTCTCACTCTTCCGCCCCAGGACCGAATGGTATCCACATCCAAATGTTGCTGCATTTATCATATCATAGTCTGTGTTACCTCCTTTGTCTTTATAATCGAATTTGGACCGACAGTACTTTTCCCAGACGATGGCGGGAAGCTATTGTCGTTCCTGTTCCGAAACCTGGAAAGGACAAACATTTCCCCTCTAGCTATCGCCCCATTTCTCTCACGAGTAGTGTATTTAAGGTTTTGGAGCGTATGGTGCCGTTTAGCCTGGTGGCTGGAGTCCCCCAGTCTTTTAACACCTGTCCAATGTGGTTTCCAAAAGCATCGTTCTGCAGTTGACCATCTTGTTGCTCTCTCCACTTATATCATGAACAATTTTCTCAGGAAATGCCAAACAGTAGCAATAGTTTTTGATCTGGAGAGAGCATACGCACACTGTTCTCTTGGGGCTTTCGAGGTCGGTTGCCCCTTTTTCTTCGTGAATTTATGGCAGAGCGCCCATTTAAAGTGCGGGTGAACACTACTCTCTCCCATGCTTTCTCCCAAGAAAATGGGGTACCCCACGGCTCCATGCTAAGTGTTGTACTGTTTGCCATTGCCATAAATCCAATTATGGATTGTCTCCTTCCTGATGTCTCGGGCTCCCTCTTTGTGGACAATTTTGCAATCTACTACAGCTCTCAACAGACCAGCCTTCTTGGATGACGTCTTCAAGTATGTCTCGATCACCTCCACTCTTGGAGCATCGAAACCGGCTTGCACTTTTCTCCCAGTAAGACCGTTTGTGTTAATTTTTGGCGTCATACGGAGTTTCTTCCGCATTCCTTACATCTAGGACCTGTCAACCTTACGTTCGTGGGCGTCGCTAAATTCTTGGGTCTTACGTTTGACAGAAAACTGTGCTGGTCCTCCCACATTTCCTATCTTTCGGCTCGCTGTCTGTGATCCCTCTACACCCCCCATGTCCTAAATGGCACCTCCTGAGGAGTGGACCGAGTTGTTGTTCTCCGCCTCTATCATGCCTTAGTGCGCTCGAAATTGGACTGTGGAAGCATAGTTTATTCCTCTCCTCTGCCATCTATTCTTTGGCGTCTCGATTCTATCCACCACCGTGGATTACGTTTAGTGTCGGGAGCTTTTTACACCCACCCTGTGGAAAGCAATTATGCAGAGACTGCTGAACCTCCGCTGTCCAATCGGCAAGCTGTCCTCCTGAGTCGTTATGCTAGCCATCTGTCTTGCATGCCTGCTAATCCGGCCCATGACATTTTTTTCGACGCTTCCTTGGATTTAGGGTATACAGGCCGCCCTTCCTCCCTACTACCACCGGGAGTCCGCTTCCGTCAACTGCTCCATTCTCATTCCTTCCACTTTCCTAAAACTTTCTTGACAACTTGGGGTACAGCACTGCCGTGGCTCCGGCCCCGGACCTGCCTGCTCCATGACCTTTGTCAGTTTCACAAGGATGGTACCCCTTCTCTTGTTTATCGTCAGGCATTTGCTGCTCTATGCACACAAATGAAGGATGCCACATTTATTTACACTAATGGCTCCAAAACATCGTTTGGTGTTGGGAGTGCCTATATTGTTGGCGACACCCCAAATCGGTTTCGGCTTCCTGACCAGTGTTCGGTATATACTGCGGAGCTTTACGCTGTTCTCCAGGCTGTCCAATACATCCGTCGCCATCAGCGGATACAGTATGTTATCTGCTCAGAGTCTCTCAGCTCTCTTCTCAGTCTCACAGCTCTCTACCCTGTCCACCTCTGGTCCACCGGATTCAGGACTGCCTCCACTTGGGGGCCATCTCTGTGGTGTTTCTCTGGATCCCAGGACTTGTTGGTATCTACATCTACATCTACATCCATACTCCGCAAGCCACCTGACGGTGTGTGGCATAGGATACCCTGAGTACCTCTATCGGATCTCCCTTCTATTCCTGTCCCGTATTGCTCGTGGAAAGAAGGATTGTTGGTATGCTTCTGTGTGGGCTCTAATTTCTCTGATTTTATCCTCATGGTCTCTTCGCGAGATATACGTAGGAGGGAGCAATATACTGCTCCACTCTTCGGTGAAGGTATGTTCTCAAAACTTTAACAAAAGCCCGTACCGAGCTACTGAGCGTCTCTCCTGCAGAGTCTTCCACTGGAGTTTATCTATCATCTCTGTAATGCTTTCGCGATTACTAAAGGATCCTGTAACGAAGTGCGCTGCTCTCCATTGGATCTTCTCTATCTCTTCTATCAACCCTATCTGGTACGGATTGCACACTGCTGAGCAGTATTCAAGCAGTGGGCGAACAAGTGTTCTGTAACCTACTTCCTCTGTTTTTGGATTGCATTTCCTTAGGATTCTTCCAATGAATCTGTCTGGCATCTGCTTTACTGACGATCAACTTTATATGATCATTCCGTTTTAAATCACTCCTAATGCGTACTCCCAGATAATTTATGGAATTAACTGCTTCCAGTTGCTGACCTTCTTTTTTGTAGCTAAATGATAAGGGATCTATCTTTCTATGTATTCGCAGCACATTACACTTGTCTACATTGAGATTCAATTGCCATTCCCTGCACCATGTGTCAATTCGCTGCAGATCCTCCTGCATTTCAGTACAATTTTCCATTGTTACAACCTTTCGATACACCACAGCATCATCTGCAAAAAGCTTCAGTGAACTTCCGATGTCATCCGCCAGGTCATTTATGTATATTGTGAATAGCAACGGTCATATGACACTCCCCTGCAGCACACCTGAAATCACTCTTACTTCGGAAGACTTCTCTCCATTGAGAATGACATGCTGCGTTCTGTTATCTAGGTACTCCTCAATCCATATGCTCTTACTTTGTTCGTTAAATGACTGTGGGGAACTGTATCAAACACCTTGTGGAAGTCAAGAAACACGGCGTCTACCTGTGAACCCATGTCTATGGCCCTCTTCCTCCCGAACTCGTCATCGGGAAGAGGTAATTTTAACTAGACTCCGGATTGGGCACTGTCTTTTTAGCCATCGACATCTTTTAAGTGGTGATCCTCCCCCACTCTGTCCCCACTACTCTCAACTGTGGATGGTGAGACACCTTTTACTTGAGTTCCCATATTTTACTCCGTTACGCGCCCGTCTACAGCTGTCGCCTGATGTATCTTCCATTTTAGCAGATGACATGCGCTCAGCCAATCGCGTACTTGAGTTCATTAGTGCCAACGAGATGACGTCAGTCATTTGAAGCTCTTTTTGGGGACAAACAACCTCCATTCTATAGTGGTTCTTAAGCTTTCCTTCTGTTTTTGGTTTCCCCACTTTTTCGAGTTTCGCTCCCGTTACTGCTGGGTTCCAGTTTCGTTTTTTACCTGTTACTAAGTCACAGACCGGCACTAATGACTGTAGCAGTTTTGCGCCCTAAAACCACAAAAACACAAAAAATGCACCACAAGTGCGAAAATATCAATAATAATAATAATAATAATAATAATAACAACCCCGTGGAGGCCCAGGAAAAGAATAGGCCTCCGGGATGTTCTGCCAGTCGTAGAAGGAGATGAAAAGAACAAACCACTAATAGGGCTAACCCCTCTTTTAGTGTGATTAGTTGATTCAGGACAGAACTAAAGAAGCCTCGGACAAGTGCCATCATGGTCGGGGACGACGTTTGAACCCTATGCCCGCCCACAATGGTAACGACACTGCTAGCCAACTGGAAAATGATTTAAATCCAAATAGAGGTGTTTCGCAGGATATGCTTCCTGCAACCACCCTAGAAGGAAAACAAAGACAGAGAATGAGATGGTCAGATGAAGTTAATCGACACCTCATGTTCTGTTATTACCAAGCAACAAACCTAGGAACCAACACAACTGGATACAGAAGACCAGTATACACAACATTTATTATCAGATACCCAGAATTAAAATTTTTTACAGAACAACGACTAGCTGATGAGATCCGTGTAATAATCAAAAATAACAGGATACCCCAGTCATAATTAGAAAACATCAAACAACAAGCACAACAAATACTGGAACAAAATAATGTGCAATCGGAAGAAGAAGAAAGTACAGTAATGGACTCAAACATCCCAGAGCAAACAAATGAAGAACAACACACATCAATTAAACAATCAGAGGAAAACGAAATCTTAAGACTGCCACCAGAAGAAGTACAAATAGAACACGAAGTGACACACATGTTAGATATAGAAGAAAAATTTCAGCTGACATATGTAGAATACAAAGACACAAACACAGACATTAGACCATTCTTGCATAGACCGCCAAATAACCCACAAGTCGAAACAACAATAAAAACTATCAACACAATCATACACAACAAAATAAATGAAAACACAACTATGGAAGAGTTACAACTACTGGTTTATATAGGAGCACTCACTACACTAAATATACACACTAGGCAGAGACCAGAGCCAACCAACACACAGAAGAAACCCACAAAACCACGGTGGCAACACAGGCTACAGATCAGAATAGAAAAACTGAGAAAAGACATCGGACAGCTAACACAATTTATAAGAAATGAAATGTCTGGAGGGGGGGGGGGGGGGGGGGGACGAAAAAGGTTAGCTAAAATCTCACAACAAGAAGTGATAGAGAAATTAGATGAAAAGAAGCAGAAATTACAAGCATTGGCCAAATGACTTAGAAGATACAAAAAAAGTGAAAATAGAAGGAAACAAAACCAAGCATTCAACACAAACCAAAAGAAATTTTACCAGACAATTGATAACACACACATTAAAATAGACAATCCACCAAACATAACAGACATGGAACACTTCTGGAGCAACATATGGTCAAACCAGGTACAACATAACGGTGGATACAAGCAGAAACAGATACATACAAGATGATACCACAAATGCCTGAAGTGATAATTTTGCAACATGAAGTCACCAAAGCAATTAATTCTACTCACAATTGGAAAGCCCCTGGAAAAGATAAAATAGCAAATTTCTGGCTAAAGAAGTTCACCTCAACACATTCACATCTAACTAAATTATTTAACATATCTAAAAACAAAGATGATGTGACTTACCAAACAAAAGCGCTGGTAGGTCGATAGACACACAAACAAACACAAACATACACATAAAATTCAAGCTTTCGCAACCAACGGTTGCTTCTTCAGGAAAGAGGGAAGGAGAGGGAAAGATGAAAGGATGTGGGTTTTAAGGGAGAAGGTAAGGAGTCATTCCAATCCCGGGAGCGGAAAGACTCACCTTAAGGGGAAAAAAGGACACACACACACACACACACACACACACACACACACACACACACACACACACAAATAAAAACTATCAACACAATCATACACAACAAAATAAATGAAAACACAACTATAGAAGAGTTACAACTATACATGGATGATCTAAAACTACTGGCAGCAACAAATCAACAACTCAACCAATTACTAAAGATAACAGAAGTATTCAGCAATGATATAAATATGGTTTTTGGAACAGACAAATGTAAGAAAAATAGCATACTCAAGGGAAAACACACTAAACAAGAAGATTACATATTGGATAACCAAAGCGACTGCATAGAAGCGATGGAAAAAACAGATGCCTATAAATATCTAGGATACAGACATAAAATAGGAATACATAATATAAATATTAAAAAAGAACTAAAAGAAAAATATAGACAAAGACTAACAAAAATACTGAAAATAGAATTGACAGCAAGAAACTAGACAAAAGCTATAAATACTTATGCTATACCAATATTGACCTACTCATTTGGAGTAGTGAAATGGAGGAACAAACACCTAGAAGCACTCAATACACTTACACGATCACAATGCCACAAATATAGAATACATCACATACATTCAGCAACAGAAAGATTCATATTAAGCAGAAAGGAAGGAGGAAGGGGATTTATCGTCATAAAAAACCTACATTATGGACAGGTAGACAATTTAAGAAAATTCTTTCTAGAACGAGCAGAAACTAGCAAAATACACAAAGCAGTCACTCATATAAATACATCGGCTACACCACTGCAATTTCATAACCACTTCTACAACCCTTTAGATCACATAACATCAACAGATACGAAGAAAGTAAATTGTAAAAAGAAAACACTACATGGCAAACACCCGTATCATCTAACACAGCCACACATTGATCAAGTCGCATCCAACACATGGCTAACAAAAGGCAATATATACAGTGAGACGGAAGGATTCATGATTGCAATACAGGATCAAACAATAAACACCAGATATTACAGCAAGCATATTATTAAAGATCCCAATACCACAACAGGTAAATGCAGACTTTGCAAACAACAAATAGAAACAGTAGATCACATCACAAGTGGATGTAAAATACTAGCAAATACAGAATACCCAAAGAGACATGACAATGTAGCAAAAATAATACATCAACAGCTTGCCTTACAACATAAACTTATATAACAACACGTTCCCACACACAAGTATTCACCACAAAATGTACTGGAGAATGATGAATACAAATTATACTGGAACAGAACCATTATAACAGATAAAACAACACCACATAACAAACCTGACATCACACTCACCAATAAAAAGAAGAAATTAACACAACTAATCGAAATATCCATACCCAATACAACAAATATACAAAAGAAAACAGGAGAAAAAATTGAAAAATACATGCAACTGGCTGAGGAAGTCATGGATATGTGGCATCAGGATAAAGTTGACATTATACCAATTATACTATCAACTACAGGAGTCATACCACACAATATCCACCAGTACATCAATGCAATACAGCTACATCCAAACTTATATATACAACTACAGAAATCCGTAATTATTGATACATGTTCATTTACCCGAAAGTTCCTAAATGCTATATAACATATACCGTATAGTTAAATGGAAGTCACGCTTGATCAAGGTCCCCGTCACTTTCAATTTTTGGCCAGGCATTACGTCTGAGAAAAGAAAGAAAGAATAATAATAATAATAATAATAATATCAGATGTGCGTGTTATGGCTAGAGTCTCGTATTTGTGCACATACAGACAAATGAGTCGGCAGTTACTATCCAGTCTGCACGCTACAAGTACTGTTGTTGTGTGGCATGAATCTGTGGAACACTATTGACATTCTTATCAAACTGTTGCATAGTGACTGTTATTTACAACAACAGAAATAACAAAGATGAGAGAAAGCGTGCAGCATTCCTATTTGATATAATTGATCAGTGGAATGTGTCGAATTTCACCAAAGAGGAAACATTAGATATCGAGGAGCGCACACCAGGTTTGTGCCAAAGTGAATGGATTAGAGTTGACATCTTTGATATAGTCATCAGAAGGGCCCTCAAGCAAAGGAAATGATGGAATACGACATAAGTAGAAAAGGGTAGTATTTTACTCAAGAAACGAGAAAATTGAAGTGCTTGAATATCGGCTTAACGGCAAAAAGCAACCGAAGGCAACCCAAACATTGGCACATCACAGGATGTCTGCAATGAAAAACAGATTTCACACTAGATATCCTGCACGGTGTATGTTGGATGAATGGAAACTGCAGTGGGAAAGTGGAGAGTTAATGTCTGTTGAGAAGTACAAACAAATTACAGTGCATGTGATGGAGACATTCAAATACCATAGCCAGAAGATGGATATGTTCATGTTCACGATGTAGACATCATATTGTGGACAAAAACAAAAGCAAGACAGTTAAATTTCCCCAGATTTGACGCCAGTGACAGTTGTGTCTTGCAGTAACAATATTGTAAGCCATAAAATCAAATCTTCTGTTACAGTGAAAATGTACCACAGCAGAAACGATATCCAGAAAATGATCGGGGACAGACAACAAGCAGCTCATGCACATATGAGAGCCTACAGACACACAAATATCTAAAATCTGACGAAATTGGGCGCACTCTTGCAACTGGAGGTGCTGAAGATATTGTAGGGGTTGTACAGTTCATTCATGCGACAACCCATACGTACACAGTTATTTCATTGCTTTCACAGATGGGCAAACTTGCTCCAAAGCTGTTTGTTGTCCTTCAAGAGCTTCATTCCTTTAATACTCATACACATTGTTCCATATTCCCAGCACCAAATAATCGTCCACTCTCACTCTTCCGGCAAAATGACCAAAGAATTGTTCAGGACATTTCTACAAGAAGCGGTAGTGGAACAAATCAGTGAAGAGAAACTTCTGCTAATACTGGGTTCTTACAGGCTCCACAAAGACGCTAGTGTTCTTCCTGACGTGCACGTACAAAAATAATGTACTAAAAGACAAAATTACAATTCACATAATTCCAGCAAACACAATCTCCATTTGTCAATGCCTTAATCATCATTTCTACTGAATGTAGGAGCATATGGTTCATAAAATGCCTGATGCAGCTTGATATTATTCAGAAGAGATTAGTCTGCAACAACGGAATAATCTTAAGCTGCAGTCCCCCACATACAATCAGTAATGGCGGAACTGGTTGATGAATCCAGACCCTTTGGAACTTCAACGAAGTTCTGTTTCAGGCACAAGTGTTCATTGTGCAATCTAAAGGGTGGATGCGCAAATGTTGGATTCATCAAATGTGCATGGTGTGTGAAAGTAATTTTCTCCACATACTTCTTCGTATGCAACCATTATTGTGAAGCCTTTGTTTCTGAATGAATGGCACTGTGTGTGTGTGTGTGTGTGTGTGTGTGTGTGTGTGTGTGTGTGTGTGTGTGTCATGTTTGCAGTGATTTTTGAACATCATGTATTTAATATTTATCTTATCTTGGAAGCAAAAGCAAACAGCTAAGAGAACGTTTCTGTAAACTCCAAACACCCCTTTTATGTGTCATAAATATGTTGCCCCATGTAACACTTTCATGCATAATACAGTAAAAAAAATTAGCACATGGGGTTTTGCACCCAGGACCTTTGGTAGGATGATCTAATGCTCTACCACCTTCCCCAGAGAAGCTATTATATGGCTGGTGTTTCCTGTTGGAAGATTCAAGTGGCATCCTGGAGACATTTTTGCTGGTGGCTCAGAAGTCTGATGCGATAGCTGTCTTGGCACCCACAAGCGAGGCAAATATGAGTCGCTCCAACAGTAGGGTTAATCGTAAGTTCATGTCTGCGCAATCGTTTTGCAGCTAAGTTGTTAAGCCATACTTGGTCGTGCATCTTGCTTCCATCTGTAGTCAGTTTCCTCATTTGCTGCGATTATCAGCGAGTTGCTCCCACTGTCACTGTCAGTATTAAATGCACACATATTGTGCTTGCTGCAATCTCTAAAACATAGTGAAGGTCTTCCACGAGGTCTCTCTGCTCCTGCTGTTTCACTGAGTAATGTGCGCCGGGGCAGACGGGAGTGGTCCATACGATGCAGATGTCCTAAAGACTGCAGGCGGTGTTGCTTGAGCGTGGCAGTGATACTCTTGTTGTTTCTCAGTTTACAGAATCATATCATTTGTCACATGATCCTTCCACGATATTTCCAAGATGCTCCGTAAGCAGTGCAGGTGAAATGCGTTGAGCTTTCGTTCCTCTTTGGCATACAACTTCCATGTCTCAGCTCCATACAGGAGAGTACACAGCACACATGATTGATACACAAGTATTTTTGTTGACAATGTAAGATGTTTGTTGTCCCATGCTCATGTGCAGAACTTTCCAAAAGTGCTGGCAGCCTTTCCTGTCCGTGCATTTATCTCGTCGTACAGGGAGAGATTTGTCATTATTGAACCAAGATAACACAATTTATCGACCACCTTCGACAAATAACCGTCCAGTTTGATGACAGGCGGATGTGTGTATCCTTGTGCCATGACAAATGTCTTCTTTGTGTTTATAGACATGGAGAAGAGCTTGCATGCAGTAGAGAATTTATCCACAAGCTCTTTCAGATCATCTTGAGTATGTGCTACAAATGCAGCATCGTCAGCAAATAAAAGGCTATTTACAAGCAAATCTTCTCAGCTTAGTACTCTCAGTTATGCTTTTCCTGTGCTCTAGAGTTCTGATGTTACTTTTAATTAACGTTTACACGCATTCTGCTGGATGATACCACATAGTACAAACTAAGCCAGAGTTTTGGTCAATACTGTATCAACATACATTGGTACCAATCTGAGTGTCTGATATCTGGAGGTTTGGGTGTTAGTGAGAAGTGTTAAATTTGTCTTTTGAGTCCAAAAATTTCTTATACTGTGGCTCTAACTTCATTGGTTGTAAGAGTAAAATAGCTTGCAAATGTTTGTCACTCAGGCTACTTCCATATTTAGATTTTGTAAATTTAAGCAAAGAAAATGTTTGTTCACACATTTAGGTAATACCAAATATGGGTAACAAATCACGTGCAAACTTTTTGGCCTTAGGATAGTTTTTATCCTAAAGAATTTTATAAAATTGAAAAAGGCTTCTTTCATTAAACGTGTTCTTCATGGTGCTGTCAGATTGCTCAGATTGCAGATTAATAATTTTCACTTGCAGTGTTGCCTGAACATCTTCCACTTCACAAGAAAGGTGTTCTGGAAAACTTTGAACTCTTTGGAATAAGCATTTAAACCTGTGAGCCTGATATAGGATTCTTTCTTCAGATCACCAAGAAATTCAGTTGCAAACAAGAGAGCAAAACTTGAATCACGTACTCCTCTTAATAACTAAAAATAACGAAGTTTGAGGAAATTTTGTCAGGTGTTTTAAAAAAAAAGTGTCAGTTTCTGTCTGAATGCTTTAACATGCGGTTGAAGAAAAATATGGAAAGACAGTGAGAAACGCCTGTTTGAACAAAAATGTAGATGCTAGCCAAGTCTGCAAGTAGCACTGTTTTATTTGACCCCAAGTGGTATCTGTGCAGTGCGCCCAATACATAGCAAGTGTCAGCCATAGCCAGAACAGTGTTTTGTGGAGTTGTGAGTGTATTATGTAGGAATGAATTTGAACATGGGCAAACTGAAGGTGCTCATGTGGTGGGTGCTTCCACATCCAAGCTAGCCAAAGTGTTGAGTCTTTCAAGAGACACCATGTTGAAGATGTATACTGCATACAGGGAAAGCAGTAAAGCAGCATCTACTAATACAGATAAAAATGTGTGTTAAGTGATCATGATAGATGGTCATTGGAGGGGATTGTGATGAAAAATAAGAGGATAACAGCTGCAAAAGTCACTGCAGAACTAAGTATTTGCACTCGTGAACCCTGTCAGCACCAGAACAACACAGAGAGCACTGTAATGCATTGTAATTGCAGGGTGAGCTGGAGTTTCAAAACCACACATCAATGATGCAAATGCCCATAACAGGAAAACATGGTGCTGAGACCATGGAGCAATGGAAGAAAGTCATTTGATCAGTTGAGTCTTGTTTAACACTGTTTCTAACTTCTGACAGAGTTTACATTTGACATATGCCATCTCAGTCGTGTAGTGCTTGCTGCCAAGAGTGAAACTTGGCAGGTGTTATGTGATGATTTGAGCATCCATATCATGGTATTCCATGGCCCCCATGGTTATTCTGCAAAGCTGTAGTAGTGGCAAGTATTGCGTGATCCAGTCCATCACATGTTACAATATGCATTCATCAGTGATGATGCTGTGTTCAAAGTTGATGAGGGCCCCAGTTCACACAGCTCAGTTGTCTATATTTGGTTTTGTCGTGATCAGGCGAAACTATTTTCATCTAGGTGCATGTGTGTGTTCTTTGTTGCTCAGTGAGATGGCACATAAAAATAGAACACATGCAAATATTAGTTCACTTTATTACATAAATGAATAAAAGATTTCCTTAACTGTACCACATTATTTTGCCACAAGAGTACCTGATAATTTAAGACTTTCATTGACTAGCAAAGCACTAAATAACAAACTGTTTTCATGAATAAAATGTTCGACAGTAGGAACACTGCAAGTTCATCTGAATTTTAACTATTTGTTGATCCTAGACAATGATGTTGGCTGCTGTAGCTGAGGTCTCAAACTGGGCAGAGCTCTTGCTTCACCTCACCACGAGGGTGCTGCTATGCTGAGGAGGTGTTGTGGTCTTCTGGAGGGCCTCCCATACTTAGTTGTGGATTGCAGCGAGAGCTCTCTTATGTATGTGGTATCAGTTCACATTGCCAACTTCAATGTGGCCCCACAATACTTGTACATTGCTACGTTGTCTTACAGGGCAAATGCATGGGGGAGGGGCTGAATGCAGATGAGGAAGCAGGGAGGGTAAGTGCGGCTGATGGTACCTCCGTGCCCACACCCCGGTATCCACCACAAGGTGATCCAGAAACATCGGCCAGAAAACCAGACCCAGGGTGCACTACTCACATACAAAGATGCAGACACTGTGGCCATCTGGACAGTGAGGAGATCTTCCAGGGTAGTGTGATGACCTTCCAGGGTTGTTACGACCACAGACATCAGCAGCAACAGTGGCAGTGAAGTGTCCACCTTCATTGTCACCACAGTGGATGTTGCTGGCTGCAACTGGTGGAGAGATGGCCACAATTGTCAATGCCTGGTCCCATGCGTGGGAGGAATGATTTTTTCCATGTGAGCTGAACAGTCGAATGAACTTCACTGTCATACTGCAGATGAAAAGATTCTGTGGTCTTATTGTGTATGCCATTACTTGCACAAAACTGTTGGAAATCGGCTGACGTGGATTTCATACCATTATTAGTCAGTGACCTCAGGAAGACCTTCAAGACAAGACAGAGCTGATATCATACTTGAAGTAAAACAAAACAAAACCACCAACAGCCATCATGTGTTCCAGAATGGATCAATGAAATCAATTTGAATGCGCTGCCTTGGTCCGAATGGACTTGGTCTTTCTAAACATCATTGCGGCAGTGCTGACTGATTTTCTGCACAAACTTTGCAACAAATGGTTTTTTACTCAATCTGAGTATCCATGTCCTGCCATGTATGAGGGTGATTTGAGAAGTTCTTGGAATCATCACGAGAGGGCAGCACTAGCGCAACGAGTTGTTCACATGATATTCATTGGACTGTTGCCTATAAACACGTACCACGTCAGTGTTCTTGGAAGAGAGCTGTGGTGGTGATATGGCTGTGTTGTTGTTCCCACCTAGTGATTTGCAAAGATGGAAAAAAAATCGAGATTCGAACAATGATTAAGTACTTTGTAAAGAAAGGTTTGAAAGCAAAGGACATTCACGCGGATTTCTGGAATACCTTGGGGGACTCTGTTCTTCATATTCAACTGTTGCCAAGTGGACAAATGAATTTAAATTTGGCCGGGAGGGCTTAGATGATGATCTGTGCAGTGGTCGGCCAAGATGTGTCACTACTCCAGAAATCATTGCAAAAGTGCGCAAAATGGTCAAGGAGGATCACCGATTGAAAGTGCACGAAGTTTCTCATTCTTGCCAGTTGTCACCTGAAAGGATATATCACATTTTAACTGAAGAATTATAAATGAAAAAATTATCTGCAAGATGGGTGCTGCGACTCTTGACACTGGATCAAAAATACATGAGAATGTACATATCGGAACAATGTTTGGTCTGTTTTAGGAGAAACGAACAAGATTTTTTGCTCTGGTTAGTGACTACAGATGAAACCTGGGTGCACTACTATACCCCAGAGACAAACCAACAGTCAAAGCAGTGGAAACATGCTGATTCTCTGCCACCAAAGAAAGCAAAGACAATTCCTACAGCGGGAAAAGTCATGGCATCGGTGTTCTGGGATGCGAAGGGGATTCTGTTTGTAGATTAAATCCCCACTGGGCAAACAATTGCTGGAGAATACTATGCTAACCTCCTGGACAAATTGCAATAAAAGATATGCGAAAAAAGGCCAGGTTTAGCAAGGAAGAAAGTCATCTTCCATCAAGACAATGTATGCCTGAATGCATGTGCCATCGCTATGGCAAAATTACATGAACTAAGGTATGAATTGTTGCCACACACACCTTATTCACCTGATATGCCTCTATCAGAGTTCCATCTCGTCCAGACTTTCATCCACTAAAAATTTTTCTTGATGGACGAAGACTCACTTCAAATGAAGAATTGATCATTGGAGTAGACACTATTGTGCAGGCCTGGAGGAAACTCATTTTCGAGATGGGATAAAGGCACTGAAACATCATTGAACCAAATGCATTAATCTACAAGGAGACTACATTGAAAAATAAAAAAAATTTCCTGTGATGTGAGTACTTTTTTCCTATTCCGTTCTGAGAACCATTCAAACCAGTCTCGTGCAATGAAGGTAGGCAAGTTGCTTTGTGCGAACTTTGCTCCCTATGACCTTGGTGAATATAATCCATGCATTGTTGCTCTCTCTATGCAGGATCAGAACACCCGAGTGTGCGGAAAGTGGGTGATGAAGTCACAAATAGTGTCACGCCACTGGATGGGTAATTTCTTTCAAGGTACGTGGCCATCCATGTTTCACGTATTGCAAAACGACCTCAAGAACTGCATCGGAAGCAATTTCTGCAGCAACATGCCAAAAGTAAAGAGGAAAAGTATGAAGACATTTAATAACGTAAGAACTGATTCGAAAACGTGATTCCTCAAACAAATCAAACACCAAGACAATGTGTCAGCATTTGAATGTTGGGCAGTGGGCCTGCACAACAGTTCATACTGATGATCAGATAATATCAGAGCCCAAAGTTGCAATTTTTGCCCCGTCAGAGATGGACAGGCTTGGCAGTATTGAACAAGGCTGTCAAAGGCCAACAATCTATCAGCAAATAAAACTTCTGACAGTGCAAATACTGGTGGAATTTCGTAAAACCATAGAAAAAGCCAAGCACCTCTTTTTCAAGCTGACCGTAGTTACACTGTACTTTGTTAAGAGTTTTTGGGGCAAAAGCAATAGGGCTGTCAGGAGAACCAATTTTATGGAAGAGCACCGCTTTGATCCCACAAGAAGATGCATCACGAACTAGGTCAAGGTGAATCAAACATATATGACTGAACAGTGCCTCTTTCAGTTGCTGAAATGCATTCTGGCATTCTTTGGGCCACGCAAAAAGGAACATTTTTTCCTGGCGCATTCGGTTAAGCAGAGCAACATTTTGTGCAGAGTTAGGAATATGTTTTATATAATAGGTGAGCCACCTCATGATTGATTAGATCCCCCTTACAGGGTGTTACCAGGTCTGTAACCGTAAGTGCAGTTTAATGGGATACAACCTTTGCATTTATTAAGTGACCTAAATAGGTCAATCCTTCCTGGAAGAAGGAGCACATGTCCTTGTTGCGCTCTAAGTCAGCAGTTGAAAGAACTTGAAACAAACAATCTGAATTTGCTAAATGTTTGGCAGATTTATGACCACAGAACCATCTAAATAGTTTGTACAAGGAGGGACTTCTGCTGGTAATTGTTCCAGGAACTGTTGAAAAATTGCAGTAGTTGTCTTTGAAACTGGAACATACCTTAGCGAGTGTGTATCAAAATATTGCTTGGACTGTTCATCCAAAGGTAACTGTATGTATGCCTGTCGCAAATCTATTTGTGAAAAGTATCTGTCCTGTCTCAGTATGTCCATCAATCAATCCAAATGGGGAAGAGGAAAAGAATCCACCACAGTTTGTGGGCTTTACTGTTGCCTTAGTCTGCACACAAATGTAAACCACCTGAAGGATTCTTCAGAATGACCAAGGGTGATGCCCATTGGAATGCTTGGTTGGATAACACCATTGTCTCGCTATCTCTGTAGTTCCCGGGCAACTTGCCTATGTATTGCATGAGGGACATGTCATGTGTGAGAAAGTCATGGCTGTGAATTGTCTTTCACAGTGATGAGAGCTACGAAGTCTCTTGCCCTCTCTATACGTGGTTCAGATAGCTCCTTGCACTTATTATACAACTCAGAAAAATTAGCGTACAGCACAGAAATACTGATTTGTAACACATTATTTTCAAGGCACAAGTTGAACAAATCATATAATGGAGCTCTGCTGTCCTCTGTTTGACTGTTTGAGCAGGCTGCTGCTTCAGATGAAAAAATTCAAACTGTACAGCTGCTACATGGATTTGACTGTCAAAATATTCATTTAGCAGCTTCACAAGATCATCGTACATGACTTTCTCAGGAACAGTTTATCCATGGAGTGGAATACAGAGGTGATACACTTCGGGGCCAACAATGGACAAGAAGTAATCATTGGACTCTGTACCTGTTGTTTTGTGGATAGCAAAGTGTGCCTCTAATTATGACCTGTAGTCAAACCATTCTTCGTCCTGGCTATGGTACGGGCAGAATTTCAGAGCAGCGTCGGGCAGCAATGCTGCTTGCTTCTTTAGTAAAGAAATCAATGGGGTGACAGTGAGCAGCAAGCATTCTATCTGCTCCACTTGAAAGTGTGCAGGTTTGGTTAAAGACATTTCCTGTGGCAACTTGTACTTTTTGAAGTACAGGAGAATACACACTAATAGAACTAACTAGAAACAGACCTACAAAACGTAGGAAAAAGAGATGTGTTCTAATTGGATGAGCCTTCTCCCAGAGCAATCAAAGTACCCACAGCTGCCTAAACGTCTATCATTGTCGCCATTTGTTATGACCAGGGAAAATTACTTTCATCCGGCCACAGCTGTGGGTACTTTGATTGCTCTGAGAGAAGGCTCATCAAATTAGAACACATGAAATATTAATTCCTTTTATTACCTAAATGAACAAAATATTTACTTTCCTTTGCCACAGGAGTACCTGATCATCTACAACTATCATTGACTAACAAAGCATCACTTGGTGCACTAAATAACAAACTGTTCTCTTGAGGTACAGTGTTCAACAGTAAGAACAGTAAAAGCTCGTGTGAATTTCAACTGCTCATTGGTCCTAGACAATATTTGTGATTGCTGTAGCTGAGGTTTCAAACTGGGCAGGGCTCTTGCCAGCTAGACCTATATTAACCACAGCATCACCTCTGGATGATACCACAAGTTTAGTGAGTATGAGGATGAATTGTCGAATCTTCTTAGCCATCACAGTAACCAGATCTCAATAATATTGAGCCTATGTTGTTAACTTAGGAGAGAAGGGTGTGTGATCGCTATCTACCTCCATCATCACAACCTGAATTTGCCACTATTTTGTAGGCAGAATGGTATAAGATTCCCTTGAAAACCATAAAGGACCTGTATTTATCCATTCCATGATGAGTGGAAGGTGTTTTAATGCCCACCATTTTCCTACATCATATGAGGCATGGTGATGTGTTATGTTTCTTATGTTTCTGTATTTTTGTCCAGCCCCTTTATGTAAAGGTGACAAATAATATTGTCATCCACGTGAAGTTTTTATTCAGTTTATTCAAATGGAGAGTGACATCAGCCAAGGAAGCTAGTTTCCATAGTCATTCTTCATCTAACAAGACTTCCAAAAGCTATTTTTATCATTTCTAAATCTTTCAGTGTCTCTCCTCAAGAATTGCGTGCTACTTTAAAAAACTTTTGCTCAAACAGAGGCCAGATTAAATCCGTTAGTGGGCTAGAAGCAACCTGCTGGGTGTATTTTGGAGACCCTTGGTGTAGATGGTTCCTGCAAGATATTACCTCTACTTGAACCATATATTACTTGAATTTTTGTTGTACTTGTCTGTGGAAAGTGTTTTTTAAGAGTATGTTGTGTGAACTGGAAGTAATATCCTGACACCCACACAGTAGCCTGTCACTACTTTTCTGTGAAAGTACTTAAGAGTGCATCATGTATATTAACAAATAGTTGTGAATTATGTGAATTGTTGCATAAATTTCCACTAAAGAGAGCTTCTCCATTCTCCTGGAGAAGATTTTTACAAATTTCTTAGGTTTTTTTTTAAATTATGTATATATTGTTAGGTAGTCATCAATCTCATTTCCAAATTTTTTCAGGCAATGTTAATCTACATACAACAATTTTAACTTCATACAAAAAGAGTGAAATTTGTTTGCTGTGGCAATTAGTTTAAATTTATGTGGGCTGTATTGTTATAGCTTCACCAAAAGCCTGAGCCCTTCAGTCTGCAGAATTTGCTAATTCACACTGTACATGTTTGTTAGAAGTGAAGCAGTGTATATATACTCATCATTTAGTATATAATTTAACTGTTAAGTATTGCCTACAGAATATGAATGTGGCAATAATGCAGTAGCAGTATTTTCTTATTTTACTGTGCTGCTTATAAAGGCTTGTTTCCAATTCTGCAATTTGAATCTTCAGTATGAATTGGAATTATATCAACAATATCTTAATGTTTGCATCTCACAATGTACAACATAGTCTTCCTGTATCGTGACTATCACTTATTAACAGTGCCCTGCTGAAGAAGACTACTGGAACATGTCTGAGGTGCATTGGAATGATGTATCTTGAACCTTATAATCTTTTCTTTGGTTACTAGCAGAAATTTGAAAACAATTAATCATGCGGAAACAAATGTGTTCTTCACATGTGTTGTGAATTGCACATACTTAGGTTTCCAAGAAGCTTTCACTGAGATACTGCAAAAGATATTGTGTTAATTTGTCACTGAGATGAAGATGTCTTGATGGGTAGGACAGAGCACAGTGTATCAGATACAGACACATAATCAGACACAGAGGTAACTTGATATAGTTCATTAGAAACTGTCATAAACGGCAGTACTATTCGTGTTGTATAGCAACAGCATAACAGCATTGTAACCTGCTTTTGTTTATTTATTTTTCAAATAATAGTAGTGATCAGTGGGACACTTTCATCTGAATAATTTTGCACAAGATCTCTTCAGAGCTCGACAGAATTGGAGCTTGGTGCACACATTGGCATCTGCTTCTAAATGAATAAAAAATTAAAATTGTACTTTTCAGTAAGTGGTTACATACAATTGGAGCAACTGAGAGAAACTGTTTATGAAGACATGAAATAAGTAAGTCACATGGTTTCAGGAGTGCTTAAAGTTTGGTACCATTAGAGTGCATTGGATCAGTATCAGTTTACTTGCATATTGACAAGAGGCTGCTGAACATAATTTGGATCACAATCATTATTCTTGTTGTGCCCCTCTCTGTGGAAGGAAAGAACAACATAAAATAAGGGGTGGTATTCACTTGACTGATCTTCACAATATGATGATTAGAATAATCACATTACAATAATGATAAGGGACAGCTGAAACTGCATTATAACTACTATTGAGGCATGCAGTGTAAAAATTTTCTTATACCCTTGCACATTCTGTATACCAATTTCAGATAAATGAGGTATTTTTAAATTTTGTATAAGTCATAACTGGTCAAACGGCTGTAGATGTAATACCATTGCTGTAACTTATATCCTTAGAAAACAATGAAAGGCACATTTTACAATTTTTGGAGAGATTCTGTCAGTTTTCAGTGGACGTGTCAATAAATGTCTATAGAGTTGGAATATTCTGTTATGCTTTACAGGATGCTGTATCTCTGTTAACACATTCAACAGTCTTATTTCATGTAACTTATTTACAGATGGTACCTTCATCTTGCCACGAGAGATGTGGCTTGAGATATTCCACTATTTAAGCCCAAAAGATCTCTGCAGGTGTGCCCAGGTTTGCAAATTATTCAACTCGATAGCTTATAGGCAGGAATTCTGGAAGGGATTGTACATACCATATTGGACTAAAGGTAAATATTAAACTTCCTTAATTTAAAGTGGTACAGTGTTCTTTTAAAATTTATTGTAAAATAATAGTAGCATCTGAAGCTCTTGTGAGACTCACTGGATTGCGTGCATCTGTGTGTCCTTGTATTAATACACTGATGTGCAAAACTTATGAACGAAGATAACTTTCGCATGGTGTGTCACTGCCAAGCAACATAGCTGATGAAACTTGGACCATACATAGAAAGAACTACTATAGTATAGTACAGAAGATAACTGAAAGAAATACACAATGAGACGAATAGAAATGACACTTTTATTCAAAGACAAAAATTACACTGAAGTTGTACGTACATATTCATGATGGTCTCCTTGACATTATAAAAGACGGCCCATGGTTATTAATAGAGTGCGAGATCACCATGGATAGGAATGCATGCTCTGCAAAGTGTTTTCAAACTGGCCACAAGGTTGGTAATGAGTTCTTGTTGTAGAGCATTTCATTCCTCCATCCGCATGGTTAACAACTGCTGGACAGCTGTTAGTGCATGTGGACATGCTGCAGTATGTCTCCCGAAAATGCTCGCATGTGCTTGATGGGATTTAAATCGGGGGACTGGACAAGCCAGTCCATTCACCACATAGTCTATTGTTACAAGAGCCCCTCCGCTTACAGTCTGCGTAGTTAGATTTGGTTGTGCACTGTCATTCATAAAAATTAAGTCAGGTTGAGTGGGCCCCTGAAATGATACATCTAGAGAAAGAGTACAGTGTCACAATATGTTTATCAGTGAGTATACTGTGTTCAAACATTTGGAGATCAGTACAAAAATGCAAAATTATGCCTCTCCACTACATAACATCTGGGCCACCAAGAAATCATATTCGACAATGTTCCTGGGTGCATTTTGTGTTCCCACCTCTTGCCATATGAGGGTAAGTCCCAGATTGTCGAACATGATCATTTTGGTGGTTCAGGTGTCATGTTGTGGGGAGGCATAATTTTGCTTGGGCATACCTACCACCAAATCTTTGAACACAGTATGCTCACTGGCCAATGTTATTGTGACACTTTACTTCTTTCTCATGTGTATCAAAAAGACAATCTGCCCTGGCTTCATTTTTACGGATGGCAATGCATGACCGCATTGAACAGCACAGGTGGAGGTGTGCTTGCAATGACAGGATATTCAGCGAATGAACTAGCCTGCCCATTCCTCCGACTTGAATTCCATCAAGCATGTGTGGGGTGCTTTGCGGAAATGTATTGCAGCACATCACATGCACCAATGACCATCTGGCAGTTGTCAACCACAATAGTGGTTGAAGGGAATGCCCTACTGCAAGAACTCTTCACCAGTCTTGTGGCCAGCATGCAAGTGCTTGGCCGTTCTTGGTGATCACGCATCCTATTAAGATCTGTGTCCTGTCTTTTGTGTTGCCTAGGGGACCATTTTGAAACATGTGACTTCAGTGTAATTATTGTTTTTAATTAAAAGTGTCATTTCTGTTCATCTCATTTTGTATTTCTTTAAGTTGCCTTCTTTACTATACTTGAGCAGTTCTGTGTATCTGTGGTCCAAATTTCATTGAGGTATGTTATTTAGCAGTAACATTATGTGAAAGGTACTTTCATCCTTGAGTTTGGTATACCAGTGTGTTTGTAATATCGGTAGTAGTTCAGACAGGCAATTTATTATTATTATTATTATATTAAAGTAGACTAAGCTATCTTACAGAGTCCATCAGAGAGAGAGAGAGAGAGAGAGAGAGAGAGAGAGAGAGAGAGAGACTTTTGCCTCGTGGTATTGAGTCCCAACAGCAGGGAGTAACAATCTCAGCTGAGCTGTGTAGTGGGATACAAAAGAAGAAGGGGTAGAAAGAGGAAGATGGTGTGTTGTTGACTGTGGGAATGTGCAGGGACATCATAGGGACAGGATAAGTGGGCTGCTATGTGCAGCAAAGGGAGGCTGTGGCCCAGGGAGGGGCAGAGAAGCAGGGAAGGGGGCTAGGACTGTGCAGGAGTGTGGGGGGGAGGGGGAGACAGAAGGCATGTGAGGCTGGAGTGGGAGCAGGATAGGGCATAGAGACAATTGGAGGCAGGGAATAGGGGAGGATCAGGCCAGGGGCATTGCGGGAACTAAGGATATGTCGCAGGGAGAGTTCCCTACAATGCAATTCAGAAAAGCTTGTGTTGGTAGGAAGAATCCGGATGACACAGGCTGTAAAGCAGTCATTGAATTCCTGCACACTGTTTTGAATGGCACGCTCAGTAACTAGGTAATACAGAGAGATAGCTTGTTAGTGTGCTTGCCCATGGGAATGCCTCAGTGTTGGCAGCTAAGTTGGTAGACCACATGAGTGCTTTTACAGGTGGCCCTGCCTTTAATGGCATGGGTGATACTTGTGACAGGACTTGGAGTAGTAGGTGCTAGTCAGTGGAGGTGTGGGACAGGTCTTGCTTCTGGGTCTGTTACAGGGACATGAGCTTTGGTGCAAGGGGGTTGGGAAAAAGTGCGGAGTGGGTATGGGCAAAGATATGCATAGTTTGGGTGGACAGAGGAATACTGCTGTGGAGGGGGAAGGGTACCTTACGAGAATATTTTTGTTTTCAGGGCCTGCTGAAAGATAGTTGAAACACAGGCAAAGAACACAATTCACTTGCCCCCTCCCCTTCCCCCGGTACATTTGCATTGTCCTTCCTTTCTTCTTCTTCTTATCATCACCATCATCAAATATCTCTCTCTCTCTCTCTCTCTCTCTCTCTCTCTCTCTCTGTGTGTGTGTGTGTGTGTGTGTGTGTGTGTGTGTGTGTGTGTGTGTGTGTGTGTGTGTGGGGGGGGGGGGGGGGGGGGAGGGGGGGTTACTTTTAAATGTTCTTTTCAGATGTATGGGTCTGCTGCTCAGTGTTAAGTTGCAATTTATCCTAATTCTTATTGATGGTGTTGGTTACAGGATTTTAAGTTGTTCACTATTTGTAATATCTTATTTCTGATAATAATACTACCTTCCTAAGTAAATTGCACAATTTTATTGCAGAGCTATGGAAAAACAAATATCAGAAAGTGCCACTGGTTTGTCACTCAACTTGAATTAAAGGGTGATTAGCATTTATTTGTTTAGTAATAATTAAGAGAATAACACCCCTTTCTAACAGGTAGCATCTTAAAATGTTATCTTCATTTTTAGCACTTATCTTATGATAAACATTTTGGTCTTCCCACTTTGACAATATTTAAAGAAATATTCTTCATATCCAAACTAAAAATAGTTATTTACATTCATTTTCATATGTCCATGTGTCCTAGAGTTCTCATGTAGGGAACATGTTTTAGTGAGTTTTTCACCAGAACAATGAGAGATTTTGCATCAGCTGACTTCTACGATGACCATTGTGCTGTGTGATGTCACATCAACAATATAACTAACTAAACTGAGCAGATATCTTCAAATACAATAATTTTTAACACCTTGGGTAAAATTTATGTACTGTAATGTTCTCCAGTCCCGTCAGTTTGTCATCTCAAAATAAAATTGATATTTGACGATTCTACATCAATCTAATTGTATTAAGGAGTGGGCTATTTTTTATTTTGATTTCTTCATTTATCTATGTCTATAAAAGTGTTGCTGTCAGATTTTTTGCCATGTATTGTATGGACGTTCTTGTCTCATAATTTATTTATCCATTCATTTAACCTGGAAAGATTAGGGCCATCAGACCCCCTCTTGCACCTAACCAGGCAATAGCAGGACATTGAATTGCACTAAGAGTGCAGGACAGGATGTTCCAGAGGTGAACAGCAGTGACAGTGGAAGAGTTTGCCAGTGTTTTTGTTTTATGAATCGGCATAGCTAGGATACCAGATAGGTAAGACCTTGTGTTTATATTTATGATTGAATGAAAGATGTTTAATCTCTGAGGCAAGATATTAGGGTGCTTCCACACTGAGGAGCGAGTGAAGTAGACATAGCATATGATAGTCGCATAACATGACAACAACCACCCTAACTGAGTTTATGATGTGCTGACGTAGTCATATCAAAAAATGATACAGATGTAATGCACACAAGTATTCATAATTAGCCTTAACTGTCTTGTGCTTTCACTACTTGTACCATGTCAAATTACAACACAGCAGTGGAGGTTCAGTAGAATGAGTGATTGCAAGAGTTTCTATTTCATGTCCTGTGAAAACATGTTCAGAAACATTTCGATGGCATAGCGGCAAGTCGTCTTTCATATGGTGACAGTATTCTCTGTCCAGTTTAAATGCTCATCTGAAATTACACTCCAGTTATTCACTGCTTTCTGATATGGCTTTGAGATGTCATCACGCTGAATGGCAGTTGATCATGGAATTCTTGTTCACGGACAATATATCCCAGAGCTTTGGAAACAGTAGGTAATATGTTGATTGACCAGTATTCACCAAGTGATTACGGGTTTTCTATCTTAGGAATAGGTGTGATAATGCTTCTTTTCCGTGAAGTGGGATGTATTCCATTCATGAGAGAAAAATTAAATATGTATGTTAAAACAGTTGTTAAGCTATTGGCTATGTTCTTGATCATGATTATGCTAATACTGTCATTACCTGTAGCTTCAGAAGAAATTCTCATTGTTGCTTTTCTTGTCATTTGTATTGTTGTGTGGTCTTGGTGGAAAGTGTTGTGATTAGGTATGTAGGGAGGAGACCCTTGTGGGCAATAGTTCCTTGCCACATGGAAGTTGCCTAGTGCAAAGAAAAATTCATTTACTTCATTAACGGAGACCTGACAAATAGTTTGATTTTTGTCTTTCCAACCCCAAAGCTGTGGAGGTTCTTCCACAGGGTCACAGGTGTCATATTGCTGCATACAAAGAAACAAACTCTCCTGATGTTGGCATTGCAGACTGGTTGCCTTACCTGTTTTGTAGCCTACTGTATTCTTCGGAATGTTCGGGTTTTGGATTTTCCTTGAAACGTCTATGAGCAGCATCCCTATTGTTCATTATTTGGCATAATTCTGTTGTCAGCCATGGCGCAGGAGGTTTTCTTACACAGATTGTGCATAGTGCCATTTTTTTTATATAGAACAGTGAGTTTATTATCAAGTTCATGAATTTTACCATCAATTTTGGGCACTCTGATTATGTGATGCTGTGAGGTATGTGGGCAGCAGGCTGTTAGTGTCACAATCCATATGTTTAATGTTCCTACACATTATATCATGCAATTTCAGCTTTGGGAATTGCACAGAGTAGGTCATGAATATTATACCGTGTGCTGAGAGGCCTGGAGCCAAGGTTTGGCCTGTATCTGTTACTCTCAATCTTTTTCATTGTGATCACCCCAGTAAGTTTGTGACTGTGTACCATATGGCGTGTAAGTTCCAATAAAACATGTTCATGTTGTTTCAACTAAACAAGCTTCTTAAGTTAACTATGGAGGGAGTCTCTCTCTCAACAAATCTATGTTCATGTCTCATTATGACGGTGTGTTTGTATTGACACTGTACTGACGGCCTGTAATTTCAACTGAAAGGTGATCCTTCAGCTGATTATTGGTGGCTTGTAGATGACACAAGCTAAGCACTTCAATTATTTCTATGAACATGAATTCAACCAGTCTTTCTTCAGCAGGGTTTAATGTGCTTAAGACTTTGGGTCTGAGATCAGTTCGTACATATGCCCCAACACCTCCATCTTGTTTGTTTGATCCGTCCATCATAAAAAATATATGGAAATGCCAGGTGGCTAGGGCTTCCCATCAGGTAGACTGTTCATCTGGTGCAAGTCTTTAGAGTTGATGCCACTTCGGCAACTTGCATGTCAATGGGGATGAAATGATGATGATGATAAGGACAACACAACACCCATTCCCTGAGCGGAGAAAATCTCTGACCCAGCCGGGAATCAAACCCTGGCCGTTAGGTATGACATTCCGTCGCACTGACCACTCAGCTACCAGGGATGGCAAGAAATATATATCCTGGGAGGTGAAAAGGTGCAGAGAAAATGTGTGGTTTGAGCCACATTTCAGAGAGGAAGGTTATTTGATGATTAAATTGCTGTAAGAAGATACTAAGTTCTTCATAATGTGCAGATAAAGATTGGATATTGGAATGAGAGCTAGTACGAGCTGTGACACATTCTGTTGGGCTGTTTGGTGGAGGCTGTCTCTCTCTCTCTCTGCCAGGGTTTCTGCGTGCTGTTGTGGTTCTTGCTCATGACACTGAAGCATTGTAGATTTTGAGGTGAAGATTTTCTGAGGTTAAGAGCAGTGGGAAGCAGAGTATTCATTGTGAGGAAATATGGATGAGATAGTGATGATTTTGAAAACATTTAACCTTCTACAATAAAGTACAGTTAAGGATGGGAAACACAGAGAAAAATAGGTTTAAGAACTACAAAATCAGCACAGAAAACTACAATTAAATTAGATGTTACTAAAATAGCACACACATGATTTTGTTCTTGGCAGTTTTCACCAAGAAGGTAAGCGAATGATGCATCCAGTGAAGTAGTCATTATAGTGCTAATATTACAAACAGGCAGACATCTTGGGAAAATGGTTAGTGGTAGCAGTAACTAAAATTCAGTAATACTACAGTTTAGTTTTTAATATATTTAATTTACAAGACATTGGGTACCACTGACCTGCTAAACTTGAGTGCGGTTCTTGGATGATGTATCTGCTTTTGCCAAATCAGATGTTTGATGTTCTTAAAAGTTCCTTCTCATGTTCCACAGTTGAGATACACTCAGACTCTCAACTTTCACAAGTGTGTACAGGCACTATACTGTTCAGTTAAACACAGTTCTGGTGGCCTGGCTAAAGTTTTGTTTAAGCAGACACCCCAAAAAGCATGCCATTTTTTTAAAAAAAATGCTACAAATCAGATAGAAAAATATCAATGTGTGAACTGGGAGTCTCACCTTCCATAACTAAATAAAATGTAAAACTTAATAACAAGGTCATAAATAATCGTTGCTCCCACTTGTGGCAGTGCATCAGATCCATACAGTATTATGCTGCAACTGCATGCCTGCCTGCTTCTCTTGCTCACACAGTGACAAGAATACATAATATTCAAACTGAATTAAGTATTTGGTAAATTTCATTATTGTCAAACTGTTTTGTTGGTATGTTACTTCCTCATGCAAAGGAAGTTGTCTGCACCAGTGTGTCCTGTTAAACCATGTAGTGAAAGCTCCATAGCAGAAATCATCTTGGAAAGGTTATTAAAGAATGCTTCATAGACACACAGCTGTTCCCTGGTACTCAGAATTATGCCTGTAGATGCTTTATTTCGCATTATGATAGAGGAAAGATTCATATGGAGTTATACTGGTTGTAAAATGGATGTAGATGTGCCTGAATGTAAAATTTCTTGAGAAATGCTTTGTTTTATGGATGGCATATAAGCAAGAGTGCTTATATGGTGGAATGAGATGTTATTGATATCCACATTAACTTTTCCTGTATTTTTTGAAATTTTTAAGAGGACTTGTTTTAAAAAGCCTTTTCTTCAAGTGAAAGAAAAGTCACCGAGTGGAAATCATGGCTATAAGGACGAGTATATTGTCTTGAGCGTAGTGTCATGCTCCATGAAACAGGAAAGCAATATCAAGGATATAATAACATCTGCTTTGATGGTATGAAAATAAAGGCCAAGAATACAATAAGAAGAGCAACACAATAGGTACAAAGGTACTGGCACAGATACTAAAGAAACAGTGGATCACAGTAAGGTCAATCTGGCACTAAGCTCAGAGATCACTTGTTGGAGATTAAGTTTACAGAGAAAACACAGACAGTATGCTCCCTTTGGCACTAAACACTACCTGGAGCCAAGTTGAGAATGAGCACTTATTAGACACTAAGTTCAGCAATGATCAGTGCCTGGATGAAAAGTTTGTGGCCTGTAAGTCTGAGTTCTGGGTTAGGTTCAACCAGATAGTACTTGAGTTTGGGGCCGACAACTGGAACATCCAATTCTGAATAATGTCACTAATGATGAACACACTGTGCTGCTGTAGAAGCTAACATTCCTGAGTATCAGCAGGCATGAGAGTCTGTAGGAAGAAAGAAAGGTGACTTCTGACAGTTGCATTTGTCCCTAACAATGGACTTGGAGAGCAGTCCTGTTTAATGGGATGAGTAGCACCCATTGCTCGGACCAGGAGAGGCTCTTGAAGTTTAACAGACTTGTGCTGTCCTGACGACAGCTTATTTAGAAACCTGTGGCAGCATACTGTTGTAACTATTTCCCTGTCACGTGGCACATGGATGTGAGCAGGTTCCTTGTTGGCAGCACCCTCTGCAGGCACTGGTTTCACCTCCTGGTGGTCGGTCTTGATGGCATCATGTCATTCTTTTAATGCTGGGGTGTGCGGGGGCAGTGGCAGCTGCCCATGTCATGGAGTTACCCGAATGGTGTCTGATTTACCAAATGAGAACCTCCAACATGGCAGTGAGTGTTTGTTTGGATCCCACCCAAGCTTCATCTGTCAATATACTTAGTCCCTACCCAAGTTAATTTTTGACACTGTCATGCAGACAGTACCCAATAAGTTGGCTGCTTGATAACACTACATCAAATGTTATCTGTGAAAGTTCTGTAGCACATTGACTCGTTGGGAAGCAACAGTTCTCTCGCATCATTCATTCACATTCTCAGTAGAATCTCTTAATGGAACATTAGGCGTACTACTCATTTTCTCAATGTACATGTTTCCATGGTTTACTCTAGATGTATGACAGTGCCATTGATCAAGATCCTGTTTCAGATGTTCCTCTTGTCCGCCTTCTTTGCACACCACGGAGCTGGAAGTTTTGCAACATTACTCATAATAGATGCCTAGAGGCTAAGTTGAGCTTGTTGAGGTGGTAGAATATACTGTCAGGGTTGATGTAAGACTCCCAGTTGCCTCGAAAAAGGCCTTTGTAGTTCTGTTGTTGACCACAGGTAACCACAAGGCAGAAGGTTCCAATGATGTCACTGCCTGTACATAAGTTCAGCAGGCAACTGAACAAGGTACACAGGCCAGAGTGTCCCATTTACGATTGGAGAGAGAGCAGAATGTAGTGAACTGTGCTGAGAATGCAGGTTTCCTTCTACCTCTGTTAAACAGGTAGCTGTGAGTAGTGATTGCTATTTGTTGTCAAAAGAATATTGAGAAAGAAGATTCTAATATATTTGTTAGAATATTCCACACAAGTATCACAATTACCATATTAACAATATGGTACAGTGTCGAACACTTTTTAGGAGCAAGGTATTATGTTCATGAAGGACACGAAGTTTGATGCCTATGCTGGAACAGGTTTGGCTGATAAAACACAATAGATTACACTTGCCAGTGAGTATTCAACAAAAGTGAAAGTAACATAGTGTGCCCCCAAGGAAGTGTGATATGACTAAGAGTGTACTACCCTCATATCTACCTTACATTCAGGGGAAGGAGTAACTGAAAATAAGTCTTGTGAAAATAAAAAAATACTGTGAAATAAAAACAAAACAACAATTAAAATAAAGGCATTTTGTTCAGAAGTACACATCTGTGGGATCAAAAATTGCTGTTGTGTAACATTCAGTACCATAATGCTCCACAGTATACATTGAATACGCTTGTGCCTTCTTAGGCATTCTGTGCACAAAATGCTCAATACATTACTACTGAAGCCTGCCCTACTCTTTGATGGCAGCCTTTCTCAGTATATCGTGGGATCATGCGTTGCAGTTTCCAATTGAAAAATAATAACCACAAAAAGATAAAAGAACCCAGTAGTATCCATTACAAAATTGGGGGGTAAAATTATAGGGCCTGTCATATTTCTTAAATATCTAGGGGTAAAACACTTAGGTATGCCTCATAATATCATGTTGGACCTCATTTTTCCCAATGTAGTGTAGCAACTTTATGTGGCATGGACTCAGCAAGTCGTTGGAAGTCCCATGCAGAAATATTGAGTGATGCTGCCTCTCTATAGCTGTCTCTAATTGCGAAGGTGTTGCCAGTGTGGGGAGCTGTGCACAAACTGACCACACAGTTATGTCCGATAAATATTTAGTGGGATTCATGTTCGTTGCTGAGGGTGGCCAGGGTGGTCAAATCATTCACTTGAATTGTCCAGAATGTTCTTCAAATGAATCGTAAACAATTGCAGCCCAGTGACATGGCACATTGTCATCCATAAAAATTCCACCATTGTTTGCTAACATAAAGTCCATGAATAGTTGCAAATGGTCTCCAAGCAGCCAAACATAACCACTTCCAGTCAACAATTGGTTCGGTTGGTTGAGAGGACCCAGTACATCCCATGTAAACAGAGACCACACCAGCCTGCATAGTGCCTAGTTGACTTGGCTCCATGGCTCCATAGAGTCTGTGACACACTCACAACTTATAAGCTCTTACAAACTCAAATCAGGACTCATCTGACCAGGCCACAGTTTTCCAATCATCTAGGGTCCAACCAATGTGGTCACAAGCCCAAAAGAGGCACTGCAGTCAATGCCATGCTGTTAGCAAAAGTACTCACACCAGTTGTCTGCTGCCAGAGCCCATTAATGCCAAATTTCACTGCAATGTGGTAACGAATACATGTGTTGTAAGGCCCACGTCGATTTCTCTGCTCCTAGTCATTAAGTGAAGGCCATCAGCCACTGCATTGTCTGTCGTGAGAGGTATTTGGTATTCTCAGCACAATCTTGACACTGTTGTTCTCAGAATATTGAATTCCCTAAAGATTTCCAAAGTGGAATGTCCCATGTGTCTAGCTCCAACTACCTTTCTGCATTCAGAGTCTGTTAATTTGACAGCTCCACCAAGTACTGCCCTTTTCTACCTTGTGTTTGTGATCCTACCGCCATCTGAATATCTGCATATCGCTATCCCATTACTTTTGTCACCTCAGTTTACTACGAAGCAATGTATGTTGCAAAGTAGTAGGTTGTACTGAAAAATAAATGTTCAGAAAAATGTTTGGTACATTGAACTGTTTCAGAATTAATTAGCACAGAAGTTAGCCATTCAAACCAGTGTCTTTACAAATTAAAGTGGCTTGCCAAATACAGTTAGTGTCAGTTGTTCTTATAGCGCAGATGATAGTGCATTAAGGATGGATAGCGCACGAGACTGCTCAGCCTTTGGCTAGAGTTCAGTCCTTACTACTGTCCCTTGTCCAATTTTTGTATCACTCTCTTGTTGGGTTTTAGGAATCAAAATTAAGAACATGTTCGGTGACACCATCACTGGTGGGCTGCTTGAATTTGTGCATACAATGGCCTGCAAAATGGCACAGTGTATTGAGTTTCTTTTCTGAACAATTACTCATCAGCACAGCCTACCCTGCAACACCCTTGCAAGCTTTTCTAACTGTTTCTGACCACCTTGTGTAATGGAATGAACTGTTTAAAACACATAATAGGAAAGACAAATGGAAGACATCTTTGTGGAGAGGATTCTGGAAAACAGCAGTGCCTCTGTAAAAGAGATAGTGTACAAGACGCCAGTGTAACAGAGATGATTAGGTAATGTTAATTTGGAATCTAGGGAAGAAATTGACGTTGTTCTCATGTGGAAACACTCAGAGAACTACTACTCAGGGAAGACTATGCAACAGCCCTAGTGGCTCCACTGTATGTCTCAATTTGGAACAATGAGAGTAGAAAAGAAAGATCAAGGCACGTACTGAGGTATATACATAACAAACTATTTTTCCCTCTTAATATATAAATGGAGTAGGACAGATAGTTACAAATATATGTACAAAGTATCCTCTGCCAACGATGGTTCAGTGGCTTGCAAAATATAGATATACTGAAACATTTATTGTGAAGGTCTTGGAGAAGGTTGCCAGTTCAATCCTAAGAGAAGAGTATAGTGTCTAACAGGCCCCGTGAGCCTTCAGAGGTGGATAACAACACAATCATTTTCAAACCTTCCAGAATTATCATCATGCCAATGGCTTTGTGGAAATTGTTGCTGTGATTACAAATGGTTTTAATATTTATAAGGCAAATTTTTGTTTTAGGCTGGATGTTTCAAACATCATCAGCTTCAGTTTCCTGTTGTATAAGAATTAAGGTATCATTCAAAATCCTGTTTATGAATCGCTGGAAAGAATCACACTTAGAGTATTGGTGGATAATACACCTGTGGAAAGACGTCTACCCATGAAAATACATTACATTGTTTTGGTATTGTACATAACTGCCAACTGCTGTGCTTGGGGAAATTAATATCATGTGTGTTTTCCAGTGGCACTGTCATTTTACTTTGTAAGTTATTCCATTTTTGTCAGTTTGTTTAAAATTGTTCTAACAGAAGTTAAACTGATGAACAGAATTGCTGTCTGCAAAGTGCTGATCTCTCTTTTCTTTTTTTTACCTATGTATATTGACCTTTCGATTGGAATCCTGTAACAAACTTTCCAATATTCCTGATTATAGCAACCACATATAACATCTTTACTTTTAGCATGTTGTTCAAAAAATCCAGAAACTTAATCTCTCTAACTATGTCTGAAAGACAGCCACTACATGTATAATTAAGGTGATGACGGCCAGTGATCTCTCCAGTGCAGCTGCACAACAAGCTTGAACTCTTACGGTAATCAGTGAGATAGTGCGTCCAATGAGGCTAATGAGCAGGGGTGCTACATAATAGTGTGTCGTATAAGTTGAGAATTTGGATCTGATGGGAACCATACTATGCTAGTCAATGCAGCTGTGGCGACGATAGTGTTCAGATGGGGTAATGGTCAGCATACCTGCCTAGTAAACAGCAGACCCAGGTTTGAATCCCAGTCCGGCACAAATTTTCAACTTGCCCTATTGATACAAATCAATGCCCACTGGCAGCCGATGTCTTTAATTTCTTCATGCCTCTTTATAGCAAAAATTATGAAACACAAAAGTTCTCAATCCATTTCTTGGCTCACATTGTGTCTTACATCGATGAGTTGCCATTCCACAGATCGTAGTAAATTATAGCATGCATAAAATAAGTTTGCTTTGTGACTGATAGGCGTCATTGGTGCCAGCTTGGGTACGGCATTGACGTGTCACTCTTACCCCTCTACCTGTAACTACCCATGCTTGTCATATACCTACAAAATGGGCAACACAGTGAATACATGGAGCCTGAGAATGAATTGCGGATAGCTAACACTTGATCCCACTTGACTTGCTGAAGTATCAATTGCAAAGTTATTTTCATTGAAGTATAGACATTACATCACCTTTTGTCATGTCAGAATGAAAACTAGCACCAAACTCTAATAGTTGAACAATAACCCATATCATTCAAGAGTCTAATTACATACTTAAATAAGGAGAATTGTACACCAATCTGTGTTAGACAACTCTCCTTCCCCCCCCCCCCCCCCCGCCCCCCCCCTCCTCTCTCTCTCTCTCTCTCTCTCTCTCTCTCTCTCTCTCTCTCTCTCTCTCTAAATTATATAGGGCTCACTTGACTGATTTTTCTAATTCTTTTGTCCAAGTATAGTATCTGATATATCACACTGTTATCCAAAATTGTGAGTATTGCGTATGATAGTGCAAGACATTGTAGTCAGTACATAATAGCTTCATATTTTGGGGGCAGAAGTATTTATTTATGGAGTTTGTCCTTAAGTGATTAATAAAATTATTTTGTGTGGTTAAACTACACGGAAGAGCCAAAGAAACTGGTACATCTGCCTAACATCGTGTAGGGCCGCCGCGAGTACACAGAACTGTTGCAACACAATGTGGCATGGACTCAGACTAATGTCTGAAGTAGTGCTGAAGGGAATTCACACCATGAATCCTGCAGGGCTGGGCTGTCCATAAATCCATAAAGTATGAGGGGATGGAGATATCTTATGAACAGTACGTTGCAAAGCATCCTAGACATGCTCAATAATGTTCATGTCTGGGGAGTTTGGTGGCCAGCAGTAGTGTTCAAACTCTGAAGAGTGTTCTTGGAGCCATTCTGTAGCAATTCTGGATATGTGGGGTGTCACAGTGTCCTCCTAGAACTGCCCAAGTCTGGCAGAATGCTGCCCTGACCCACCAAGTTAGACTGTTTATGTGGTCATTACGCTCTCCAGATCTCTCACCCATTGGAAGTATCTGGTAATGGGGTGCCTAGATACTGGCTTGCCACCAATCTGCACTATGACTGATGCACCCTGCTATGCAGTTGCTCCAGCAAGAAATTCCACTCCCGTAACTGTCATCCAAACTCCAAAATCCAGGTGATCAGGCAGGATGCTTACGTAAGTGTCACCTGTTGCATTCGTATCTAGATGTATCAGGGGTCCCATATCACTCCAACTGCACTCACCCCACACTATTACAAAGCCTCCACCAGCTTGAACAGTCCCCTGCTGACATGCAGGGTCCATGGATTTATGAGGCTGTTTCCATACCCGTACACATCAATCAGTTACATACAATTTGAAATGAGACTCGTCGGACCAGGCAATATGTTTCCAGTCATCAACTGTCCAATGTCGGGGTTGACGGTTCCAGGCGAGGCATAAAGCTTTGTGTTGTGTAGTCATCAATGGCACACGAGTGGGCCTTCATCTCCGAAAGCCCATATCGCTGTTGTTTCATTGAATGGTTTGCACACTGGCAATTGTTGATGGTGCAGAATTGAAATCTGTGTCAGTTTACAAAAGGGTTGCACTTCTGTAATTTTGAATGATTCTCTTCAGTCGTCATTGGTCCCGTTCTTGCAGGATTTATTTCTGGCTGCAGTGATGTCAGAGATTTGGTGTTTTACTGGATTCCTCATATTCCAGATACACTCGTGAAATGGTCATACGGGAAAATCCCCACTTCATCACTATGTCAGAGATGCTGTGTCCCATTGCTCGTCCACTGACTATAACACCACGTTCAAACTCGCTTAAATCTTGATAACCTGCCATTGTAGCAGCAGTAACTGATCTAACAACTGCGCCAGACACTTGTCTTATATAGGCATTGCCAACCACATCGCTGTATTCTGCCTGTTTACATATCTCTGTGTTTAAATGAACATGTCTATACCAGTTTTTTTGGTGCTTCCGTGTATGACTAATGCCAACTGTAATTGTGCTAGCTGAGGGGAATTCTCATATGAAAGTTGTGGAAACCTAACCTTGAATAATTGACTATGATTTCTCATTGTTCTCATGTTTATAGACTACCCTTTTCATGCAGTATTGTGATTTGGCCATCATAGAACTTTCTCATTTAGTAGTAGTTCATGTGTCATTTACGATCTGCATTTATTCTATCCATTACTTTGAGATTCATCATAATGTATCGTGTTAAGAAAAAAAAAAAACTGAATCATCTCTAGTTTTGTTTGGATGCCATTTGTTAGATCATAGTAGCATTTTGCATTCACAGGACCAAACTTGTAAGTAAAATTTGCAGCATATTCAAACCATACCAGTGAATGGATCTTGAACACTAATCTATCAGTTGGATGGGAACCTCATATGAATAAATTACTTTGTAATGAATAATAGAGTATGGGACTGAAGATAACTTAAATGCTTCCCAATTTCTTTTCATCCATTCAAATGCATTAGGACAACATTGTATTCCAGAAACAAATTTTATACACATATTTTAGCTGTTCTGTCCCATTTCCAGGCCTATGGGAGTTTAAAGAAGCACACCGTGATGTTGAATCTGGACGGCTTCCATGTTATCATACACATCCAGCAGAAAGGCAGCTCTGTGATGATGAAATGGAGTTCTATGTGATTCATGGGTGTGTTCTTGTAGTTATTTCTCATATTACCTCATTATCTACTTTATTCAGATTCTCAGTAGTTGTTTTGGATCAAGTAAATGAACACTTTCAGGCATCCAAAGTGAATAGTTAAAGTGTGTCTTGAAAGAGTGTGATATGCTACTGCTTTCGTGTAATATATTTATAGTTACTGTGAAGGATATTTTTGGTAGCACAACAGTGCATAGTGTGTGATAAGTCAATTATTTTCAGGATCAGAGGTTTTTTTACCAGGTATTATTTCACTTGTTTGCTTCAGATGCATCCAAAGTTATAAAACAGTTAATTAAATATTATATCTGAAGTCAATATAAAATATACATTACAAGAAAATAAACTGTTGCTGCTGCAACTCATTGACAGTGTTCTGAAAATGAAATACATTCTCTTCACTGCTGCTTTTTACATCATACTGAAGGAGAAATTACGCCACTAGCCATTGCATTAATAGTATACTAATGCCAATAATAGAATCATGTATTGAAACATAGTGTTATTCATTTTACTGCTTCCCCCCCCCCTCTTTTTATATACAAAAAAAGTCATTACAAACTAAAGTTGATATGCTGCCCTGCCACACACAGACATTTTGAGTTTCGTTTCGAAGAAAGGCAGAACATGTAATCAGTACTGAGTAGTAGCAAGTACACGAATAAACTTTTGTCATATAAGCTCAGAATTAGACCACAGTCCATCATGAAGTAACATGACTTGTCAACTACTCCCCCCTCCCCCCTCCACCCGTCTGCCTTTCTTACTCCCCCCCCAAGTTGCATCTTGGGATGCTGTTGACTGTTAGCTATGTTTTATAACCCTGTATAGCACTAATAATGAATAACTTTCCATGTGTTGCAGTGAGAAACCATATCCTCTAAAATTAAGACTAGATCAGTCAATGTGTGTGTAACCAACTGTGTGGCATTTACATTGCGGATTGGAATATCATGGCATACACATTCTCACTGAGCCTTAGGCAATGTATTTTTCCACAGGGACAGTATATACACTGTTGAGAAATAAATTCTTGGTATGAAATAGACCTGTGGTGTGGTAAAAAAAAAAAGGGCTGAATTTTTATGTAATGTGGTGTGGCCTGTTTAATATCGTTTGGGAAGAAATCAAATACAGATACATTTAACAAGATTTGGTCATAGAAAATCTATAACATGTAGAGTTAATTATGTACAGCACTGATGCAAATTAAATGCATTACCTAAATTTTTCCACAGGCGTTGGGAATACACAGAAGAAGAAATATTACATCAGAAATTATGTGAAATCAGACCTTTAGTACTGTAGACCTATTCCAAGAAGATGAAAGTACTTCTCTGCAAATAGGATATACTGTTATTATCTATATTTATAGTGCATATCCCTCCTTCATGAAGATACAGGTAATTTCACACAGTATATGTGACTGTGTTTTGGATTTAAATCAAGGAGGGTTATTTCAGATAGCAGGTATGATGAAACTGGTGTTAACATTTGCTGTTATCCCTCCCATATGGGACTGCTGTGATTTCTGCTGATGATGACGACTACAGTGGTGATATATGTATTATATCATTGTCATTGTTGTCTATTACTGCTTCGTAGAAAGATGAAAAACTGATTGTTCAGTCTGTGCAATTTTGGCAACATGAACACTGAGTTTTCTATATTACTAAACTAGCTGAGGAACCTGGCTTTACCTGGATATTTATTTGCATGCGTTGAATTTATTTTGATGTGTAAAGCTTCTTTGTATGATTGGGGACATGAACAAAAAGCATGTTCACATCAACTAACATGGAAGAGAGCTACATAGAGCCAGCCATGCGAAAAACAAGAGACACTGAGGCCCACTCTCACAAAATTTAGCATCTGGCCTTCTGCTTTGTTTATGGTCATTGCATAAGGTCACTGAGAATCGTACACACTTAAAGCCGTATGGTGAACTGTTAGGAACAAGTGGGATACAGGAAATAAAAACTCACTCACCTGTGCCATCTTCCCTCAGAATTTCCACTTTTGTGATGTCGCGTTGGAGAGAATTAACTTCAAGCATCTGTGAGTGAAGGCTTCTTGAGGAGTGATTTAATGCATGTTGCTCTCTAGAGTTACGTTACACCTCACTTTAGTAGTAGTTTCCAAATAGCAAGTTAAAACCTGATGTTCTCGAGCCACAGAAAGTCTCGCAGCACAATCTTCATTGGATTCTTGAGATCACAGTCCTCAGTTCGGGTGTATTCAGATAGACCTGTTTCCCTAGGCACTTTAATAAATAAGCAAAATGAAATCAGAATTTAATGAGTAGGTCCACAAATCGCAAAGCAAACTTAATACATTTGTTTCTTCCTAGCAAAGAATATAAATAAAATGTATCTAAAGGTGCAAAGCAATGTTGTTATTTTTTTAATATACAGAGTGAAATAACTCTGTACATCCTAGCCAAGTAAATTCGCTGTTTGCACTCATAAAGTTAAGATTATGGCGCTTAATTCTGCCACTGATGTAAACTTCCGAAAATACATCTGTCACCGAGTTAAAAAACACTGTCAGTGCCATCTAATGGTTCTTCGGTATACTGCGCTACGGTGATTAAACTTCCGAACTAGTAAGCTGAGCAGTTGATCTTGGAAAAAATTTGAAACTATCTTTTTTCCATCTTCGTATTTTGATGAACTAAAGCCTGTACACTGATTGGCCAGAACACTATAAACACTGACCTACTATCAATATAGATCCGTCCAGGCAATAACAGCATCACCTGGCAAGGAATGACTGCTAATCAAGTGCACACATAGTGCATGTAGTACTTGTGAACATGCTGTCCATGTGTAGAATGGGAATCTATCTGCGTTTGACCAATGGCAGATTTGTGATGGCCCGAGGGCTCAGAAAGAGCAGTTCAGAAACTGCACAACTTGTCTGGTATTCAAAGGTGCTGTGGTGAGTTTCTTCAACACATGGCAAAACCAAGGTAAAACAATGTCCAGACATTTTGCGGCTAGGTGGCCACACCTCATTACAGATGTCAAATGTTGTTGGGTGGCCAGATGGATAAAACAGGACAGGCAGCATTTTATGGCGAAAATAACATCAGTCTTTAATGCTGGGCGGAATATAAGTGCGTCTGAACACACAGTGCACCAAACACTCCTAATGATGTGCCTCCACAGCTGGAGACCCAAGCATGTGCCAGTGTTAACCACACAACATCGGCAACTATGACTGAAATGATGGACACGTGACCATCAGCACTGGATGTTGGTACAGTGGCAGGGCATTTTATGGTCTGTGACTCCTGATACCTACATCAGGCCAATGAAAGGTGTGAATCCGTCATCTTCCAGGGGAACGGCTTGTTGACACCTCTGTTGTGGGACAGACAAGCTGGTGACGGCTCCATTATACTCTGGGGGTACATTCACGTGGGCATTCATGCCTCCAGTGGAGCTCGTGCAAGACACCATGATGGGCACTGCTTGCAAGCCATGTACACCCCTTTGTGATGATCATATTTCCTAATGGCACTGGCATTTTTCAGCCAGATAATGTGCCATGTCACAAGGCCAGGAGTGGGATGGAATGCTCCAAGGAACACAGTGATGAGTTCCAATTGATGTGCTGACGACTCCTCCTCCCCCCCCCCCTCCCCCCCCCCCTCCCAACACACCAGATCTGAAACCGATTGAACACACCTAAGATGTGATTGAATGTGGCATCAGAGCTCATCGCCCCCCACCTCTTTCCATGGAATTCATGGGAATTAGGTGACGTGTGCAGATGTGTGCCAACTCCCTCCAGTGACTTAGCAGGGCCTGAGCTAGATCAGCTATGCTCGAGTTACCTGTGAAAACCCCGTGAAAATTCATCTAGCAGATTTGGAGACTAACGTGTTCAGACAGACGTGATGGTTCTACAGTTTCTTTATTAATAGAGATTTCATTCTACACCCCCAAAAACATGCATTTTTCACATTAGGTGCATTGTGCTGCCACCTAATACCAGGTACTCCATATCAGCAACCTCAGTATTCATTAGACATTGTGAGAGAGCAGAGTGGGGTGCTCTGCGGAAATCATGGACTTGGTGGGGGGGGGGGGGGGGGGGGGGGGGAGGCGGCAGGTGATTAGGTGTCACTTGTGTCGCACATCTAAACACGAGATTACAGCACTCATAAACATTCCATGGGGCACTGTTTCTGATGTGATATTGAAGTGGAACCGTGAAGGGACACGTTCAGCACAAAATTGTACAGTCCGACCTTGTGTGTTCACTGACAGAGACTGCCGACAGTTAAAGAGGGCCGTAATGTGTAACAGGCAGACATCTATCCAGACCATCATGCAGGAAAACCACATTTCATCAGGATTCACCTCAAGTACTGTGGCAGTTAGGCGGGAGGTGAGAAAACTTGGATTTCGTGGTCAAGCGGCTGCTCATAAGCCACACGCCATGCAATTAAATGCCAAATGACACCTCACCTGATGTAAGGAGCGTAAACATTGGACAATTGAACAGTGGAAAAATTTTGTACGGAGTGATGAATCATGGTACACAATGTGGCAATCCAATGTCAGGGTGTGGGTATGGCGAATGCCCGGTGAAAATCATCTGGCAGCATTTGTAGTGCCAACAGTAAAATTCAGAAGCAGTGGTGTTATGGTGTGGTTGTATGTAACATGGAGGGGGCTTGCAGCCCTTGTTGTTTCGCGTGGCACTATCACAGCATAGGCCTACATTGATTTTTTAAGCACTTTCTTGCTTTCCACTGTTGAAGATCAATTCGGGGATGGTGATTGCATCTTTCAATGTGATCGAGCACCTGTTCATAATGCACAGCATGTGGCGGAGTGGCTACATGACAATAACATCACTGTAATGGACTGGCCTGCGCAGAGTCCTGACCCGAGTCCTATAGAACACCTTTGGGATGTTTTGGAACACCGACTTCGTGCCAGGCCTCACCGATGATATCAATCCCTCTCCTCAGTGGAGCACTCCGTGGAGAATGGGCTGCTATTTCCCAAGAAACCTTCCAGCACCTGATTGAATGTATGCCTGCAAGAGTGGAAGCTGTCATCAAGACTAAGAGTGGGCCAACACCATATTGAATTCCAGCATTACCAATGGAGGGTGCCATGAACTTGTAAGTCATTTTCAGCCAGGTGTCTGGATACTTTTGATCACAGAGTGTAGCTATTTGTAACTTGATTGGGGGAGAAAAAGAAAAACTTACGTAGAGTATTGTAATCCCCCAACAAATTTTGAAGTGGCTGATAGTGCAGCCATTGCATAACATGACGAGAGTGGTATCACTAAACAACAAGACATTGGTACCTTGAGAATCCTCCAGTTGCTATAGTGTTGACTAGGACTTATTACTTGCAACATTACATTGAAGAATAGCTGTATCTTACATGCAGAACAACATCCCACTAGACAAAAACTCAAATTTTCTGCTTCAGTGTCGCATCTTGTGAGAGAATTATTAAATGTTTCACTGAGGGATAAGGGATTAAGAGTACAATTTGATGCCACTACCAGAAATAAGAGAACAGTCATGGTGTTGCCATACGTTTCCTACCATATTGGCATGTTAGAATTACACTAACAGTGGTAAGAACACATTCACATAGCCGTATCCTTAGCTGCATAAAGGACTGGGAACATCATTGAACAATAAAGTCCTTTGTAGTTTCCAGAGCAGTGAATAGTAGCACACACTGTTGGCTACAGACTGACTTCGCATTGTGAAAACATCTGGGTGGCAACTGGTGCCCAGTACATGTATTCCTTGGCTAATGGATGCGTTTTGACCAGCGGCTGGACTGCAAAGCAAACATGCTGTTATCAGTGAGAGGCCCATTAATGAACACTGACACTATCAATTACTGTTCGTCAAGGATGATATCAATTATGACTGGCAGAAAGTAGCATTTTCCAATAAATCAATATTGTCCTCAGCAAATGACATTCCAGGTGTGTAGGCTGCAAGGTGCCAAATTCAACCTCAAATATGAGGTTTGGAACTTAAATAGTGGCAACTATTTATTCACAACTGATACAAAAGAGTTTAAAGTTTTCACCTGTTACTGTCCTTCAAAGTAGTCACCAGTGTTGTCTAACTGGCCTGACCCTACACCAACTACCTATGACAACCTTTGGAACATCACCCTGACTGCTGTGGAGGAGGTGGCAGAAAATGAGATATATATTATCCACCTCATGGACTTAACTTCCTCACACAAAGAAATGGAAGACCTGTGCACGAACATTAAGTAGCTAGGAAACCACATTATGTGCCATTTTAAAGGCCAAAAATATCTTATTAAGAATCTAGGACTATTTATTCTGCTGATTATGTGCTTCGTACTTATAAACACATGAACACAGTATCAGAAAAAAATCTACCATAAGTGGAATCCAAACTGAACTCTGCCATCACACTGTTGCCTTCCAGCTTGTTGACCATTCTCTCAAGCTATAAACACATTAGACTAACTGCTGCAGCATTGAGATATTTCTTGCTACTGTTCCCCACTTGATACCACCTTATGATAGTAATGGCATTTCCTAGGGCTGTAATTTTGACTATTGCACCACAATTTCCTTCTGTGTTCTGTAGGCACCAAGAAAACATTCTCAGGTTTCCTGCCACATCAGTTCACAGTGATTCCATGGCTATTTGGAAGGCATATCCTCTCCTTACAGCATATTGTTAAGATGGAAAGAGAGTATATACCTTTCAAAATTTCATTGCATTTTACTCCATGAACACCTTCATTTGCAGGTCAAGGTGTTGATCCTTCAGTTGCATTCATAATTACAAGTGTTTACATTTATGAGCAGTACTGTACTAATGTGACTGGTTCTTGCCATATTTTTGTAATTTCAGATGTACCTAATGGGCCTGATAATAGCCCAAGTATTAGTCATGCAGGAAATGTGGGGACTACGTCAAAATTTAAAAAAAATTAAAAAATGCGAAACAAGTTGCAGATCATCCAATTTCAGGATGATAACGCAAAGAAGACTTGCCAAACCTTACTTTATGAAATGTACAAATAAATAAAATACCCCATTCACAAAAAATTATGATGTAGATATTACCAAATTCTAAAATTCCTTGTTTATTTATGTAGTAAAAAATATTGTGAAAATGGTTTTTTATTTTCAATAACTTTGTCATCTCTGAAGTGAAGTGAACTCTAGGCAGATGTATTTATAAAATCATTTCTCAAGTGCTGCTATAAATTACAGCAGCTTGAATGAAACAACATATGTTTATGTTTCCCTCTGCGAAACTTCAATTTATAATACTCACTTTTGTAGTATCATAATACATATCTTTCAATACACATCTATTATGGCGGCAGATCTAGATATTCTTAAGTGAATGAGTATAAAAGTTTCAACCTAACTTTCAGAAATTTAGCAATTCTGATGCAGTTATTCAAGTCTTATCACTGTTCTTTAGCCCAGTCTGTGAGTGAACAAAAAATAGCACTATAAATTTGAAAAAGTGTCCATTATTGTAGTGTAAATGTTAGTGTGTAGTTTTGTATGAAGTAAAATCACACACATCATGATGTTATGTATTTTATGTATATATTTTTATCTTTCAGTATTCTTAACCATCTTCCAACTATTGGACATGGGGTTGTCTTACTTTGCATGTCAGGTGTCAACTTGACAGATGATCTTGTGAGACTAATGCTGCTAAGCTGCCCTAATCTTGAGACCTTAGATCTTAGCTACACTTGTATTTCAGGATACTTCGCATTTAGAGGGTACGTATCAAAGATTTGTATTTCTTATGGACACCACATAAATTTCGCATCAACAGTTCAATGCTATTTTCTGTTTGGTAGCACTTGAATACTGCCTAACACGTAGTGAAGGAATCATGAAACTGAATTGCCAAATTCTGTTTGACAATTGCATTTGTTTTATTTTTGTTCCTTTCCAGTAACCTTTGAAAAATTCAGCTGTTTTCTCGTATTTGCATTTAATTCATCTGCATTTAAAAAGCTGTTACAGAAGTGTACATCTAAAAATCTCTTTCTTCTATTCAAGGAGGTTAACTAGGCAATTTCGAATTATGCACATACATAAAACATTCACAGACATGAAAGCCACATTAATAACCCCTGTATCAACAAGGAACTGTACTGTGACATTGTCATCAGTAGCTTGATATTTAAAAACGAAATTTAGAAGATAACACGTCCAGTGAAAATCAGCTTCCATCAACAATTTACTGGCTCAAATAATGTGCTTATCTGCCCTTCAATTAGTTATTTTTTAAATATCAGCAATACACTGCTGTATAAATAACATAAATAACTCATTCATATACAAACAAGTTTCAGCTAATCCACCATCTGACATGTAAAAGATCTTTTGTCTGCACTTACATGAAGATGAAACACTACCCACCAAATATTCACCCCCTCTCCCCCCTTGCCCCCCTCTCCCCCCTTGCCCCCCTCTCCCCCCTTGCCCCCCTCTCCCCCCTTGCCCCCCTCTCCCCCCTTGCCCCCCTCTCCCCCCTTGCCCCCCTCTCCCCCTTGCCCCCCTCTCCCCCCTTGCCCCCCTCTCCCCCCTTGCCCCCCTCTCCCCCTTGCCCCCCTCTCCCCCTTGCCGCCCCGCTCCCCCCTTGCCCCCCCTCTCCCCCCTTGCCCCCCCTCTCCCCCCTTGCCCCCCCGCTCCCCCCTTGCCCCCCCGCTCCCCCCTTGCCCCCCTCTCCCCCCTTGCCCCCCTCTCCCCCCTTGCCCCCCTCTGCCTCCCCCCTTTTAAAGGGCGTTGCAATTTTCCTTCCCTAATCCGATGGGGGAAAATGACCTTGCTGTTTGGTCCCCTCCCCAAAATCAACCAATTATCTAATGATAAGCTTAATTCATCCATTTGCTTCAATCTTTTAGTTATAGTTGATAATGAAAGACCTATGGTGCTGAAGATATAATACATGAATACATTCATTTGAGAGTTTGTGTCTTATGAAGCTACATTTTGGTCAGTATCTTTCCTTTATGTATCTTTGTTGAGGTATCTTTCAGAGCTGTCTTCTCAGGAAAAACATACTACAGTCTAAATACACATATTGATGTAAAAAACATATCTGTAATTTTTATTGTAATATGGCTTTCTGATCAAATGGGTAGTTGTCAGACTACAAATCCAAGGGTCCATGGAGTGACTACTGATCCTGTCATTTATTGCTTATTTTGTCTCTTGATGGTAAATGGTTAATGTGAAAAAAAACAAAAAAACAAGTTGCACCTTAGTTGGAAATCGAAGTTAAACTCTGTTATTCTGCAACTACCTGGGTAATTTAGTTCAAAGCTTGTGAAGCAGTGCTGTGTAGACCAAATCTTTGGGTTGAAGACAACTTTACCTTTAGGATAATACATTTATTAACCGTTTCAATAACTGACCAAGACTAGAATAACTGCTTTACAGACTCATGTGTAAAACGAGTAAGTGTTAGAAAGACCATTCACAGTTCTTTGCTGAACAAATCACACTCTGAGCTGTGTATATTATTATGGCTGTAAAATAATGGTACTCTTTTAATCACTTAATAAAGTAGTTCCTTTAGAAAATTTTATTTGATGTGTGTAAAGTATTTTGATTTTCACTTAACCTTTTTAATCTACACAAGTTCAGTTAACAGGTACAGAAAATATTTAAATGTAATTTTTTGTAAAATATTTTACAGGCTGCACGAATACAAATGCTGTAGACGTCTCAAATACTTGAGCTTCTCAGGCTGTAGGAATCTGGTGGATGAATGCATTGTCAACCTTACGAAGTGCTGGCTATTTTTAGAGCAAACACAAAGTAATGATGATCATATTACAGGACTCATAAGTCTTAGCATGTCAGGCTGTGAGAGGTTAACATCAGGCTCTATAAGTGCATTACTTAATGTTCCAAAGTTTCTGCACAACTTAAAACATCTTGATTTCAGTGGATGCTTTAGATTTTCTTCTGAGAGTCTGTGTGAAGTTGCTAATGTGTGCCCAAAACTGGAACCAAAAAATTTATATTATTGTCACAATGTTTTAAATGGACCATTCATGCTGGAAGCTAATGGTTGTAATAACTTGGAAAGTGCTAAGCGTAAATGCTGTAGTTTTCCAGAGTACTGAACATTTGTTCCATGTGGGAATGTCATTATTTTTATAAATGTGTTAAAAGATTGTTGTTATGAGACTGTTGTACCAGATATTTTGATTTAATACTTTTCAAGTATTTATTATTTCTTGTTAGATCACCATAGCATCTTTATATTTAAGGAAGCAATGTAACCTTCCTTGTGAGAACTGTACTTAGTATTTATTTTTTCTATGTTTAAGTAAGTGCAACTTGGAAGACTACTTAACAAATTGTCTGGAGAGCTTATTCACCAGTAAAGTGTTCGTTTTAAATGTCTTTTTGTACATAGTCATTGTGAATTTTTTTTATAGATGTTAGTGATCGGTAGTTACCAAGTAGTGGTTTGTGTGTGTGTGTGTGTGTGTGTGAGTGTGTGTGTGTGAGAGAGAGAGAGAGAGAGAGAGAGAGAGAGAGAGAGAGAGAGAGAAATGTAAATGTGAATGCATGCATTTGTCATATTGTTTGTATATGTCTGTGGCTGTGAAAATATTAATAAGAATGTTATTTAATAAAACTAGTTTTTTTTGTTGCATTTATGAAAATGTTAACATATACATTTGTTTTAGGAAGTCTCCTGTCTTAATTTGAAATTATATGTTTCCAACAAACAATACAAATAATATTCTGACAACATTAGTTTGCAAAATATAAAATGAAATCAGTTCTTTGTCCCCATTCAGTGTGTTTACTCCCTTCATAACACTCAGTATTGCTGAACACCATGAAAGTAAGTGGTTATTATTTACAATTTGGAAAATGTTTCCATTACATAGCTAAAATTTAATTTACTGTAAAATATACTACACCCAACAAAAAATATTTCTGATAGACAGGCATCCAAAAATGCAGAGTATTATGATAAACAACATACTGCTGTTTGTTAATGTTTACACAAAAACAGAGTAAACAAATTTTACAATTTTTATTTCAGGTTCAACATAAGCAATAAATAATTCTGTATACAATTAACAATTCTGTAAGCAGTTTAACATCTGTTAGTATCCCAATTCACCTTTCATGTGTAGGACAGCAGTAGCTACAGAAAGAAATTAATATGTATTCATTCTATAATTGCATAATTAAAGTTTATCTTTATTTCTAACACATTCACTGTCTTTGGTGATTTAATAGTGTTAGATCAGTGCATCCACAACATCTCTGCTGTGTATAAGTGTCCAAAAGTGTCAAATGTTTCTATGCTGTACAACCAGGTCCAACTTAAATCTCATGGACATGCAGGCTTATCAGTAAGATTTTATTTTTTGCTGTTTATTGTTCTCAAATGTTCTCAACAAAAAGTGGTGATTCATTCTATTCAATCTCAGCCCATGAAGAGGTATGAAAAACAGTTGAAATTTACTGATAATTTAAATCAAAATATTAGAAGATTCTGGATGCAGATCTGAAATGGTGTCATGTGATGAAGGTGACAACTGTTTGGTTCTGAATGTGACTAAATATTTTTTAAAATTACTATTAGTAGTTGATAATAATGAGGGGACTTACTGTCTAATTGATACTTAGGGATGACCTGTTTGCAGTCTGTTATTGTTTGTGAGAAGCAACATGTGGATTGTGAGGAAACCAAGACAAAATCACATTGTCAGCAGTCAATTTCCTGCAGTAATATATTTTTCACTGTCATGGAGTGTTTTTCTTCAGATTTGTATTGTGAAAATTATTAGCTTACAATACTTCAAAAAAGTGACCCTATAACATGATAATGGTATTCCACCAAGTCTGAGTAAACAGTGGTTTCTTCTCCTATAACATAGGATTCATTTGAGCAGCAGTACGGAAGAGTCACATGTACACACACAGCATTCAATCTGAGTCTCATCGAGAGTCACAAATGGTTGCCAACACCAGAAAATAGGTGGAGTATTTTTCTCAAGTAGCTGCCTGATGGCAGTCATGTGTGTAGCTTCCCATTCATTTTATCTTAGCGTCCACAGCAAATGTAGTGTACTGATTTTGGTTTGTGTGTTTGGTTACTTCGTTCTGCAAAAGTGATCAAGAGTTGTTTATTCGTCTTTCTACCTAATGACCAAAATAAGTAATTATATAAAACTAATTTTTTCGTAATAGTGAAAAAGAATAGCAGTATTTGTGCTATTGAAGAGATGAAATTATTTATTAATGTACAGACATCTAGCGAGTGTTGAAACTGTAGTTAGCCATTCATAATATGTATCATCAGGCAATAATGAGTTGCACGTATTGAAACGTCTGAAGAAATTTCATCACAATATAATGACTATTATTTTTTTTATTTTTATTTTATTTATTTATTTATTTTAAACTTCAAAGCCAGCAACCAAATCACTGAAAATCTCACTCAGCAGCGCAAAAACTGTTGGTATTTTCAGATGGCTATGGGAAACTGGAACCACTTCACCAAATGTTAATATTTTTGTGGTTTGCTGACCATCAAACATCACACTTGAGAGATGTTGCAGATAGATGTGCTATAGCACTGTAGTAAAGAGGATGAGAGACTTTCTTAGCAGCATGTCACCCGACATTATAAAATGGCCACCAGCAGAAGAAAGAGCTGCTATAGAAAGACTTGGTTTACCAGGAGTCATTAGTGCTACCAATAGCTGTCCCATGAAGATACATCAACTTTCGTATGATCTATGTTGATAGTTATACAGAAAAGTAGGTATTCCACCAAGTTTCAAGTTGTAAGAGATCACGAGAGAGTAATTAGGAACCTTTTGTGGGGTGCCCTGGATCTTTTCACAGGTCACTGCATTTAGCCAACACCCTTGAGGAGAAATGATGGTGAACTTTGTATTTTGGAGGACACTGTATACCCTTGTGCTGTTTGATAACTGCTTACAGGAACTTAGAGATTTTGACAAGATAGCAGAAATATTTTGATTTGACATTTTTTTTAAAAAAAAAAGATGTCTTGTTGAACAGTGTTTTTGCCTTTTCAAGCAAAAATTTCAGCAGTTGTGAATATTAAACTGAAAATCATCCATGAGAGAATTTTATTACGGCTTGCTGTGTTCTTGTTCAAAATTGTCCTCAGTTGCCAAAACATATAAAACAGGTAATTGTATGAAACTCATTTGCCTGCAGTAACGATAAAGAACTAATCTGGTCCACATCCAGCCTCTAGTCTCTCAACGAGAAATGATGCCTTCGATAATGAAGTCTCGTGTGCATCAATGTTGTTAGTTAATTACAATGTTATACTATGCTATACATGAATGAAATTGTGGCTTTCTTTAAGATCCAGTATAACACTTCCGAAAGGAAAAACCTTATGCTAGATGTCAAGTGGATACTTGAAATTAGAGATACATTGAACTGAAGTTCTTCACAGAAAGTCATTGCTGCTGAGTACAATCCTGGATGAGCAACTATTTATGACCAAACCTTAAGAGACAAAGAGACAATCAAAAGCGTGTGGGAAAGTTACAATAAACGTGATGGAAAAGAGGACATAGGAGGACAGAATATGAAGATATCTGTCATTGCTGGTGCTGAAGCTACAGGTATCTTCCTGAAGTAAATTATGTAGCAGTCAAAAACATAGAGTAGTGATGTATTGCTTGTAAAGCTGTTGTGTGATAAATCATACTGCCATCACATATCATAATTGCAGCAACAAAAAATTGTGACATGTCTCGTAGTGAGTGATACTACTGTGTAGGTACACAGTCAAGAACTAAGTTTTTTTCTGAAAATGAATGTATCTTTGGATTTAACAATGTATAATCCGTATATCTTTACACTAAATTTAAGGCACTTTCAGTAATCTGCCACTTCCAGTAATCCAGCACCCATATGTGCAAGGAATGGCATTTGTAAATTTGTAGGAAGTGTAATCTACCTAGAAGGAACCATTGTTCTTTATTAGGAGTCAAAAAGCTGTAGTAACATATTCTGTGAATAATATTAAGTATGTATTGTGTAAGATCCTGTTTCGAGTGTCATCAGTACTATATTAAGTGTTACAAGCACAAATAAATAGAATGGTAAAATAAAATCACTTTTCGGTACATAATCTCGAATTAGTTTCCCTGTCCAGAGGTACAAGTAATATTGGATCTGATATGACAATATCTATGTTAGGATAATAGACTTAGTATTGAACTGTGATGTGTCAGAAATTTCTGGATTTCAGTGTCAAAGACAAAAAGTTGTCTGAGTTAACACTTGCCAATTAGAGATACTGGTAAATTTTTTTCAGGATGGTTGGCAGATAAATGAGATAAAGAGTTTTTAGCACTCTGTACTTTTGACCCCGCTGAAATGACCGAACTAAATGTCCAGGAGTTGAGGTACAGTCTTAGACATTAAACACTGCCACCAACTGCCCACTGCTGAGACCAAGTATGACTCAAGGTGGCCAGTAAAATTGGCCACCCTCTAGATTTCTAAGTCCAACTATATGTATGATTTGATAACATTGTGGAATGCGGAAATGTCTGGAGGAAGTATTGTCTCTTTCGCATGCTGTAACAGTGCTAGCAGTTGCAAAATGTAGACATGAATTTACGAATTACAGTAACGTGATGAACTTTGGCCATTTTGGCCGTTGTGTGACATTTGCATTCAATAGGCAAAGTTCAGAAGTTGGGTTAAGGAGTACTGCATGTCTTAATCGAAAGCAAAAGAAAGGGGGGGGGGGGGGGGGAATATTATTTATGAACATTATCATTTCACTCATTGAGTATTCCAACGCAACATTGTCACTGGTGATGAGTAATGATGTGGTTCTGTTAACTAATACTTAAGATGAAATTAAAAGCTGAGACTACCAGAGGACATACTTGAGCAAAGGGTAGTGTCAGCATAATATTTTTCATCTGCTGGCTCAAAAAGTGTGTTGTGTTCTACAAACTCCTCCCTACAGGTGTGTCCTACGAAGCTGGTATTAGTCGCCAAAAACTGATACACCTTTCGATTGCAGTGTAAGAAGAACCTCTGACAAAATTGCATTACATGTTGCTACTACGTGGTAATGCACTCTGCTGCTATCACAAATAAAACTATCCAGCAATTTGGGAACTCATTCCTTATACACTTCTGTCTTATGCCCTCAGATGTTTACCTTCCCCACTCCTTATCAAACAACTGTCAAGAAAAGCCCTTTAGGATAGAAATGCATTTCAAGCTTGTTTTGACAACATCCGTAACTCAGAACCAGTAAGTTTTTACGGGCATGGAATTGGTAAACTACCACAGCATTGTCAGACTATTTTAGACAATGTGAAAGAATATACAGGCTGGTCCTGGAGGGTTGATAAATATTCAAGCATATGACAGGAATGATCATCCAAAGAAAACAGTCTGTAAACATGGGCTCTAAGATGCATACTTTAAGAGCTGTCAGCTCTTCTTAAATATAAGACATATGCTCATAGCCCTTAAGGTATGCACTTTATAGAGCCCATGTTTTGAAGAACTTTTTTCTTAGTTTGGTCCCTTCTATGACCTGGCAAAATACGGAAAGCAAACGGCATGCAGTGGGAGAGATTGGTTTCACAGTATCAAAGATGTAGTGCTCATAACTCTTAAGGTATGCATTATAGAGCCCATAACAACTAGACACTTTCCTTTGAATGATCCATGTCATATCACAGAGTTTTGTCCGTTCCTCATGAAACACCCTGTGTTGTTGGTACTAAATGTGTCTATGATGATTACTGTTGTGATCGATAAACTAATGGACAATGCTAATAAAATATGCACTGTACTAATACAAATGAAATAAAACTTTCCATGATAAAAGTCTAGTTAAATAAAACATGAAGTATCTGTAATATGAGCATCCTTGCATTGGCATGAATTCATAAGATATTACTTACTCTGGATTTTGATATGGTGTATGTTTACTGGCTGTCATGTGTCATACAAAAGTAGAATGGAAATGCAGTATTTCATAAATAAAACTACATATTCATAGTTAGCAAAAATTATGTAAGCAGAAGCATAAAGAGGCACTGTCAATTGTGCAGTATCATTAAGTTTTTTGACCGTATACTGTGGGGTCCTGGAAGTAGATAGACTACTTTTGATGGAGAAGATTTGTTAAGGTTTCTTTACTGATTTTTGACCTGGCTGCATGCAGCTTTGTTACGGCAAGGTTAAAAATCTGACCTTCAGTGAGAATCTGCTGTATTAGTCTCTCGCTTACCCTCCCTTTGATGGGTAGGACAGAATAATCACAGTGTAAAAGAGGAGATTAGTTGCAGCTTCCATGTGGAATGACTTTCCTGGACTCGAAATTGTAAGGCATCACATAAAGTTTTCAATTTAAATTCAAATCACTCTGATTATTCAATGGAACTGTCATGGAAAATCAAATTAATTTAGCAGGATAATTCTGAGCTGACCAGGAAATAACTCATTAGCCATAGTGTTAACAAACATATTCTGTGGTGTTGCCAATGTTTGGCTATACTACTACCAAGAAGAATACCAGCCGATGAGTTCCTTGAGCAGCCTAGGAAGGAACCAAACTGTTTGTCTCAAACATGCGCTTGTCAAAGTCCAAAATACCAAAAGTATATGTCAGTGAGTCTTATATTTCTGTAACTAGGCTGAGGAACTAGAGCATTGTTACTAATAATAAGGCTCTTGGTGCTCCAACTACAAAATAAACATGGGGCGATAACAGTCGGAAGTGCTGCTGCTCAGACTGGTCTCGGCAGCCAGAAATGTGGTCGCACACGTGTGTGTGTGTGTGTGTGTGTGTGTGTGTGTGTGTGTGTGTGTGTGTGTGTGTATTTTTTTTTTTAAGGAGGCCGATAGATCAGTTCTTTCTCAGTTTCTGACAGCCTTTTTGTTGTGCCTATCTGCGACTCGGCATCTCCGCTGTATGGTGAATGGCAACTATCCTTTTCATAATTGTTACATCCCATCCTGGATTTTCCATTGTTTTATTTATATTTTTCTGCCTTAAGCACACTGAAAATTAAAAAATCATACCCAATATGGAATTCACATGTTTTGGAGTGTTGCAGTGAATGTACTATAAACATTATGAGTAGGCAATGCATCTTTTGGTCATTATAGACTGTGAAAATATTTTCTAGAACCTTCTGCCAATCTGGGCCATGACATTCTTCTTCTGCTTCTTCCTCAGGCACTAGATATCCACTCCTGTGCATAGACGTCTTCCAAAGATTTTCATGTGTATCTTTTCTGGATGGTCTGGATCCAGGTTTTTTTCCTGCGCGTCGGTGGATTTTGTGTCTCCATCTTGTCAGAGGGAGACTCCCTTGGACACCATTGCATCAATGTTGTTATCCATTTCAGTTTGTTCCAAGCTATGTGTCCTGCCCAACACCACTTACGTCTCAGCATTCGCTTGACAACCTTATTGAGCCCCATTCCTACCCTTCTCAGTTCATGATCCTGTCTCTCAAACTCACTCCAAGCATTGATCTCTGTGTTGCCATTTTACATACCCAGAGTTGATTTGTGACACTGATTGTAAGTGTCATAATTTTGAGGCTGTATGTTGTTTATAGTGGGATGTGTGTGTCACAAACCTTCGTTTTTAAATTTGTTGCGATACTCAGTTTACAGAAAATGTAACTAAGTTTCCCGAATGCAGGTCAGGTGAGCCCAGTTTTCCAGGTGGTCTCTGCTGTTTGGTTATATTTTTGAAGTTGGATTTTATGCTCCAGATAAATGCATTCATTTATTTCTACCAGAGCATGTTTTTCAGTGGATATTGTAATACTGAAATGGTTTATAACTTTGGTCTTTTGGAAGTTATTTTGAGGCTAACAGCTTGGAAATCATCTTGGAGTTCTGAGATCATTCTTGACAGTATGTTTGTGTCACTACTAAAGAGAATGACATTTGCAAAGCAGAGATTGTGGAGACATTTTCCATGCTTATACATTTATGTCCATAGGATAGACATTTAAACACATTCTCCAGAGTCAATATGGATAACTTAGATGATATTTTTTTCTCCTCATCTGATGCCACTTCTCACGGAAACCTCTCCAATGATCCAGTCTTTCTGTATTTTCAGATGTAGATGACATTTTCATAAATGTAACGGATTAATTTGGTATATCTATAGTCAGTGTGGGCTCTGTTCATTCTCTTCAAATACTGCCCAGGTTTCAGTTGTGTCAAATGCCTTCTTGTGTATGAAGGCCATGTGACATGAGACATTGTCCCCCATAATTTTTCTATCAGTGTGCATACTGCCTAGATATGGTCAGTAGTACTGATCCTTTCCTGAATAATGCCTATTTAACTGGCTAGTAAAAGTCAAATTTCTGAAGCAGGTGCTTTGTAGTGATTTTTGTTAGCAGCTTGTAAAATATAGATATAAGACTAATAGGCCTTTAATTCTCATTGTTACTGTTGTCTCCATTTTTCAAGAGGAGAATGACATGTATTTTTCCCACGACTCTGGGATCTTCCCCTTCAGGAGGCATTTATTTAATAGAATTAGGAGTGCTGCTTCGTCTTGCCCCAATTTTAAGCATCTCACAAGTGATATGATCTTCTCCTGGCATCTTACAGTTCTTGAGTTGTTTCAGAGCCTGTTTCCACTTCATTTTTATAGATAGATTCCAGTTCTTTTGATCCCAGATTCATAACAAATCTTTGTTATTAGTCATGCAGGTTTGGTTTGACAGTGACTGCCTGTAGAGCTTCCAATGGAAGACATCGGCAGTTTTTACAATTTTGTCTCTTTCAGTAACAACTTATCCTTGGCCGTTCTGAATGTTCTGGGTTATAAGCCTGCCTTTTGATTTTGGTATGGAGGACTTCTGTTCACATTGATTTTGGTGATCTCTTTAATTAGTGTTGTGTTTTGCATTCACTGGTACCTCCTAAGCACCTTCTTTACTTTTTTCGGACCATACCCATTCAGCCATCTCAATAGTAATGTCAATTATGACAATGCAAAAGTAAAGACAATATAACCCCCAGTCCCCAAACGAAGGAAATCTCTGACCTTGGCCCCATTGCTCAGTAATGTGCCATGCTGACAAATTCATTAAAATTTGTCCTCTCTGGTTTCACATTGAAAGTCCCAAATTTCCAATGAAGGGATGGCACTATGTGGACCACACTCCTATTTTGGTGTTAAAATCGCCACATATTAAGGAAAAAGTGGTGGGTTTTGAATTGTTCACTGTTGTCAGATTTCATAGAACGGTTGTATGCGGGTGTGTAGGCACAATTGATTTGAAGGCTAATGTTAGTATTTACCTCAAGGATCACGTAGATCACTCTGTCTGAAATTGGCATGGTCTTAATGATAAAGTGTTCCTGTTCTGAATTAGCAGGGCTACACTGCCAAAATGTGAATTTACATCTGAGTTATTCTGAAATAGGAGATTTCCACACTCGAGAACAGTAGTCACTTTGCTTTTGAGATTCATTTCACTGACTCCCAGAATGTCCTATTTGATGATCTGCATTTCATGGTACAAACAGCCAAGATGTTCTTCAAGTTTCAGGGTGCAAATATTATATGTGACAGCATAGGCAGTTTTGTTCAAGTTGGTCCTATTTCCTTTGAGTTTCTTTTGTTGTTTAGTTTCATTAGTCAACTTTCTGCCCTCCAACTCTAGTTACCTGGGGTGTGCTTGTTTTAAGGTTCAGTATATTCATTCAGGGAAGAATTGGGCCATATCTTCTCATGCTGGTCCAACGTTGGTTGAGAAGAGGTGAACGGTGGTGTAGGAGTTAGTAGAGATTTGGATGAATAAAGGTTTTAGACCATGTTGCCCTAAGGATATCCAGGTGAGCAGGAACAGGTGCTTGTGTAGGGCAGGGTTGCCATTACCTGACATGATCCTGCTCCACTGGTTTATGAGAGGAACCACCTATTGTTACAACTGTCACATTACACCTCGATAATTATCATATGAATATTGTGGTAGCCTAGAGGTGTCATTTGTATGAAACCATCAGGAACTAAATTAGTAAACCTCTGCACTGACTGAAGTGCTGCATAAACAATTAACACTATGTTCAGCTTAGTTCTCTCTGTCTTAAGTTTACTGCAAGGTGGGTAGCTCTTTAACATAGTCGCTTTTCACTTTTATTGGCTACACATCAGAGGTGGTAGGCAATGTTGTAACCATTATGAGTAGATCATTTTTGTTATGCTTTCAGTATTTATACACTGAATGACAGTTTTCCTTAAGGACGACTTCTTTTACAGTTAAAGCAAATTGTACAATGTAGTATTTTAGGTTTCTTGATATTCACACAAAAGTGCAAGTTTATGAGATATTCATCAGATATTACCACGGTCTCACTCGCGATCACTTTCTCTGCTGACAGCCATCCAGTGAATAGGATGGTGGGCTCACAATGCATATAGTAGGGGAACACATCACATTAAACATCTTTAACCTTTTTGCTGCTACAGACATGCTCTCTGCAATCCATGTTGAGGGTGGCTTTTGTTATAGCAGTACTACTGCTCACCAAATTCTGGTGCTTGTGGTGAGAGATTGCATTCCAGCCAACATGAAATACTTATCACTGATTTTTCAAAAATTAATGGGTGGAAAAAGTTGGTTTTCGTACATCTTATAGTCTGAAATCTTCACTCTATGAAGAACCAAATTTCCTTTTGTGATCCATCATACCTGCTGCACTGCATTAAATTAAGTAAAACATCACACGAAATTTTAAAGTTTGCTGAGGTAAAAATGTGCTGCATAAACTTTGCATGTGGTTGATTTTAGTTCATATACTGCAGTGAACGAAATGTAGATAAGCTATCGAAATTTTATTTAAAACTGAGAGGAGAATGATATTCATTTTTTTTTTTTCTTGAGTTAATGGGTTTTATGTCTAACAGATGGTTTAATGCAACATGCCCATTCGCTTCCTTGCGCATTGCTAATCGTGCAGTCATAAAACTTGCCATATTTCGTAAATGATTCAAAATCTCGAAAAGATGATTTTTGCAAATGATAACTTGCAATGAGGCACATTTGACATATGATAAAATATTCAAAACTTTTTTTATTCACCAAGATACGGAAGTAACACGTCCACAGCAGTACGAGCTCAGTGGCTCAGAAAACCTACAAACATCTGCAGCATTGTAGGAAAATCCAAGCAGCACACGTATACACATCCACAGCAGCGGGGGAATGGGATAGCAGGATATTTATATATGTCCACAGCAGCAAAAGGGCTAACTCACCTGAGATAGTTGGACTATCTTTGATATCGGGAATGAAAGCAAAAATATGAATAATAAGAGGACCAAGGACATGCATACTGGTGGCACCATTTAATGATAGTGTCATTATTAGGTGAATAAGATAATTAAAATATAAGGATAATACCAAATGGGTAAGGTGGTTTCAGTGGCATAATATAGAGCATACCCATTAACAGTGGTGGCTCTGATTGTGACCATCAGTCTACATGTGACTTGCATAGGTTTCGTAGGCATCACGATCACTAAGCACTTGCACTGAAAATCTATCACATGTGGGTTGTGCTGGTAAAAGAGGCGTAGGTATAATGTGGTGCAAGAAAATTCTATTGCCCTATCAGCAATCTCTCCACCGACTTTTACCTCTATGCTTACATGCGTTTGTGCACAGCCAAGTACTTATTAAATGGCTCCCACACTTACCATAAGTTTGTAGTTGATACAATTCCAAAGGAAATATATCAAAGCTATCATCAGAAACTATTCGTTGGAGCTTGATTTGTACAGTGTGAAATGCTCGTCCAGCCAGCAGTATGTGGTTTTATCATGGCAAGGTGTGTTTACATCACTAGCGGCACTCACAGTTGATGGTAGGGGATGATGTGGCAACACACCCACTGTCTGCCCAGCAGCGGCAGGGACTGATGAGAGTGGAGACACCAATTGGTGAGAGTGTGCAGTGGTGCAGGGGACAAGAGGAGGTACATCCCTGTTTCTAAATGACTCCTCTGCTGGTGGCATGTGGTACACTGTGCATACAGGTTTTACACATTAGTAAACAAGCATGTGGTCTAGCTCTGACGGCTGGGCTGCAGCTGACAATGGCAAATAGCACACTTGCATACCTATCACCAATTTTCACAACACTCTCTTTCGTTTGCATTGTTTACTGTGAACAATACTGTCATTCGAGCAAGGTGCAACTGAGAATGTCAGCATTTACCAGATGCAAATAACCAACTTAATAGCAATTAAGTGAGAGCAATAGCCAAGCAGTTGATGGTCTGTACCGTACATGTAGCAGCCTAATAAAACACAGGGAAATGAATAAGAAAATCTAATTGCCGTGCTATGGGTGCACAAGAAGTCTCTCTGATTACAAACATGCGTAAGGCAGAACATGAACATGCAGACAAATATCTGTTATGTTGAAGTGCAGGTGTAACACATTCAAGTTTTTGTGTCCACACATAAAATTAATAAATTTCTGCACATACTCATTTCATTGACCAAAGCATATCCAGATGATAGTCCAGTTCCACCCATGCATTGGTCAACATTTCATGAGAGATGGACGTTATGATTTTGGTAATACTGCGCCACAATGTTGTGATGCCATTCACTGGTCCTTGACACAACCCAGCAGTTTTATGTCCAGATGTCATGAAGGCCAAATGATGGTACCCTCTCTGACCCAACTTTCCGGAAATGTTGTATCCAAATTAACTAACTGCCATCAAGGTATTGCACCATCTTTTTGGAAAATTAAGTCTTGAATGTCCTGAATCTGTGGCACACCAAGTGACTGCAACATATAAAGATAGATATTGGCTGTGATTATTGTTTCACTGAAGAAAAAAAGTCTGTATTTTTTTTTCCTCATAAGACTGCACCACACACTCAGTTTAGGGCTGTCTCAAATACAGCATGGGGATTCTTGGAGCCCCAGATCCTAGCATTGTCATGGTTGACAACACCATTCAAATGAAATGTGGCCTCAACAGAGAAAAAGGACACATTTCAGATAATCATGATCTTCCTCAATCTCGGCCAGCATGGAAACAGCAAAGTCGTACTGAGCATTGTAACCAATTGGTTGGAGAGCTGCACATTCTGGACTTTGTCGGAGTTTTTTTGTAGGATGCAGCGTACTAATGTCTTTGGAATATGCAACTCACACGAGACTCTGTGCATTGACTGCTTGGGACTTCTAATGAAGATGTCCCATTGTATGAAGTGCCTGTGCACTATGTCCAGGCCTACCTGTTCCAGGGAAGTCGTAGACACTCCTTGTTCCTTAAACTTTGCATATCACATTGTGATGCTTTCAACATATGGTGGCTGTCTGTGGTAAGCAGTCTGGAATTTCCTTGGACTGTTTTTGTGACTGTGTGTTGTGATGCCAGATTAGGCTTTCTCCTAGTTTGAGTACATGTTTGCAAATGTTGTCCAATTCCACTGTTGCTATGTCACTGGCCTTGTAACAAACAAAGTAACAGTAAGTATTTATGTACACAAAAACTTGAATATATCAAAAGAGTTGGTAAAAGAGACATTACAAATGTTTGCAATCAGGGAAAGACTTCCGAGACATCCCGTCTTATCCCTGTTATGTTTCAATTTTGCAGCCACATAAGTGGTCCTGTGGACTTGTGAATTCTGTGATCGTAAACAGATTGGACCAATGGGATACATCTGCCCAAATCAGTGTGTATTCTGTTCATGTAATAGTATGGCATTTGAGCAATGGTTTTATGAACTCACTAATAAAGCCATTAGCTTTAGGATGGAAGGGGGTATTCCTCCACTTTTTAATTCTAAGCAGTTTACACACTTGTAAAAAGAATGAGGACATAAAATTTGTCCCTTGAATGTTTAAGATAGCATCGGGACTGCCAAATGGTAATACCAGGTGGTTTACAAATGCCTTAGCCACTGTTTGTGCCATCATATTGGCAATCAACATTAGTAGCAGGTGTTGGAAAAGTGATCAGTAATTGACAGACTATACTTATTTCCCTTCTGTGTTTGGGAGAGGGGTCCCATTACATCCAATGCTACAGTTTCAAATGATCTGGAAGTTTTGAGTAAGCTTTACAAAGGAATTCATAACTGCGTCGACTCTTGACTTCTGAGTGCACAATAAGCATGCATGTATACACAGGGGGAATTAAATAAGTAATACAACTTATTTTTTTCTTAGCTAATTTCAGTTGAAAAAATGTGGAATATGTTGTGGGAAATTGTAGAATATTCCCACTTCAGTCCATATAGTTTTGTGAAGTTTTGATAAGTGGGAGTGCCATATGTAGCCTTCTGTATGGTGTCTGTAACAGAGGTGCGTTCCAAGCTGAGGGCTGTCATCGAGTTGCTTTTGATGGAAAACCAGAGCATCAAAGATATTCATAAGCACTTGCAGAATGTCTACGGAGACCTGTATGTGAATAATACCACGGTGAGTAATTGGGCAAGGCACCTGTCATAATCACAGCTAGGTCACACAAACTTTCTCGATCTCCAGCATGGTGGCCAGCTGCACAGACTGTGACTCCTGTAATGCTGAAACATGCAGACACTCTCATTTGAGGGGACTGATGGATGACATTCTCATCCACCAGTCAGGATAGGTACTCAAAGGTGTGTGCCCACTAGTGGGGTTCCTCGATGCCTAACAGAAAACTGTAAAGAGCAATGAAGGACCATCTGTGCAGAACTTCTTGCATATTACGAGGCTGATCATGACTTTTTTTGTTGTTGTTGTTGAACATCATCACAAATGAAACCTAAGTTCACCTCTTCGCTAGCCCAGATCTCGCTCCTCTCAACTTCCATGTGTTTGCCCCAATGAAGGATGCACTCCACAAGAGGCAGTGTATGGGTGATGTGGAGGTTATTGATGCAGCAAGATGCTGGCTCTAACAATGACCAGTAGAGGCATCGTGCAAGCATGTAGGCCTTGACAGTAAGATGAGATAAGGGTGTCACATAAATGGAGATTATGGTAAGGAAGAGCGTTTTGTAGCCAAAAGAGTGGAGAATCATATGGTGTACTGGAATCCTGAATAAAACCAACTTGCTTTCAGAAAAAAAATGTGTTGCATTGCTTATTGAGCACCCCTCGTACTTATTGATGTCATGGAGATGGCCTTGCCACCAATAATGGGTAGCAATACAGGAGTTTGTAGCCTGTTTGCCACAATGGCAAGGTTGTATACTATCATGGCCTTGAGTAGTGATTTATGTCTGGAACGACTTTGGTATCACTTACTGGTGACGAGTGGTTTTAAGGTAAAATATACCATCTTCAGACACAAAATCAGGCAATATGGACATTGGGAGTATTCTCCCTGGACATCTTCTAATTCAGCTACTATCACTTCATCTGCTTGCACCACTCAGACCTTTCTAGTGCGGGTGATAGCACTGTGGTGCAGTCTTCCAGGTTCATGGCACACCTTAGAACATAGTGCTATAATTAATTTCAGCTTTGTTGAGCTGTAAAGAAGCATAACCAATATGTTTATGTTTGCTATTGTACTCTTGGCTTAGGAATTACACGAGAGTATAACTGGCTTCTGTACAATGAAAAACCAGCCAAAGTTGTGAATTTCACTTTTTTTATTCAGTGAATAAAAAAAAAGGCACTCCGTCTTCAGGCCATGAGTGGCCTACCGGGACCATCTGACCGCCATGTCATCCTCAGAGGAGGATGCGGATAGGAGGGGCGTGGTGTCAGCACACACCGCTCTCCCGGTCGTTATGATGGTATTCTTGACCGAAGCCGCTACTATTCGGTCAAGTAGCTCCTCAATTAGCATCACGAGGCTGAGTGCACCCCGAAAAATTGCAACAGCTCATGGCGGCTGGATGGTCACCCATCCAAGTGCCGACCACACCCAACAGCGCTTAGCTTCGGTGATCTCACGGGAACCGGTGTATCCACTGCAACAAGGCCGTTTCCATTCAGTGAATAAAAACAGTGAAATTTGGAACTTTCACTGGCTTTTTTGTTGTACTGATTAACATAAGTTACTGACCTACAATTACTCCAGCATGCAGGAAGTTTGTATAAATGGCTTTTCAGAGACAGGACATACCAATAAAGACAAACCTGTCAATACCTCTTTAAATTTTTTGCACAGCAGTTTCACATTCTACAGTGCATTCAAAAGTTAACCCCTTCTTCTACAAACAGGTTAGGGGTTTAGTCACAGTAACATAATCCTTCACAAATCATTGATAATAATTTGCTAACTGGAGGAAACTTTGTAATTATTTCACATCTGAAGGAGCAGGCACATTATCTATGACTTCTGTCAGTCATAGTTCTGGCTATACTCCACAGGAGCCAAAGTACTGAACTTGTGACTCTGCAAATGAACCTTTTTTAAACTTCAAACTTAAATGAGCATTCTGCTACCTCACCAATACATTTCTCAATCATTCTGCATGCACTTCGATAGTTCAAGAGAACCGTATAATGTCACCTAAATAGACCATACACATCTTGTAACAACATATCAGTGAATCTCTGCAGTGTGGGGGAGGGCAAATTTCTTAGGCCAAAGGGCACCCACAAAAACTCACATAAAAGCCAGTTGGTGCAATGAAAGCTATTTTTGGCCAGTCCTGGGGGGGGGGGGGGGGGGGGGGGTGATATTAGAACACTGAGGGCAATAAATAGTGAAAAATTTCAGTTTCCTAATCTGTCCCATGTTTTGTCAGTACGTGGCAAGGGGTAGGTATCGGGCTTCGTAACCTTGTTTACTGCTACACATAGGGAATAGGTCTTTTCCCTGTCAATGTATTTCTTATGTACAGTAACAGGACTCAGGCAGGGGCTGGAAGATGGTTGAATAATCTGTGCATTGGGCCTGTTGATGGATTTTTCTTCCACAACTGACTGTAATTGATACAGAATTTGGTACAAGATTTTTCTTCCACAACTGACTGTAATTGATACAGAATTTGGTACATCTTCTGGGCAATTTGCCTCGTACTTCTGGTAGGAATTTCATGGTATACAATACCAGTAGCTGATGAGTATTGATTCTCTTCAAATAACCATGAATACTCCTCTAAAACTGAATACAGCAAACTCTGCTTGAAGTAAGTCAAACGTGACAACTTATTCTGCAATTGCTGCTTAAGGGGTAGCATGATTGTGTATACATCTTGGACTGGTTATAATTTCCCTCTGTTCTTAATTCTCTGTTCAGAAAAGGATTCTTCACATTCAGAGACTTCTTACATACTAGCCAGTATGATTCCACATGGTAGTACTATGCACTGTACTCCAAAATTGTCTAGACACATCAGAATTCTTTTTCTCACACAGTTTCTGTCCTATGCAGGCCTCCTCTTACTTATATCTGTACTCTGTCGAGAACATCATTTTGGGTGTGCAGATTGACCAAAAAGACCGTCTCTTTAGGCTCTTTCATTTTGACTGCCAATCAGAGAGTTCTTCGAAAGCCGCCATTTACTGTTACAGGTGTGGCTGCCTTTAACACCAAAATGTGCAGTGTATCTGAACACTGGGATGTGGTGCCCTTGCCCAGATTTCCTCACATCTGTGAGGTACTAGTGCCACCAAAACGGTGAATTGATTCACTGAATTTGACAGAGAGCGACCCTGAAATCAATCGTACCCTGAAACTAGTGCAGGAAATCATTTCCAAGTATGACATTAAAATCAGGCCTCCTGTGCATTCTAGTTTCCATCTTAAACTCATAAGAGGTACCATTAATTTTTGACTGAACTGAACACACACTTGTGGGATTTACCATTGTGGTACTCAATCCACTAATATGACACTGGGGCAGTTTTAACAGCCATTTGTTGTTAGGACAAAGAAAAAGTAAACTTATCTGGGCACCCATACCCACCAAAATTTGGACCAGTTTTCCTTCTGTCTTCCCATTCACAATCACACTTGCCACCTCCTCCCAACCTCAGTAATTAATGTGGTTTACTTTTCTTACTAGGGGTGGAGATGGGGTGGCTGTGCCTGCCCCCTTGCCATTTCCCTGACTGAAACACTCGTTCTCCGGTATGAAGAGGTCCGCTGGAGCCATGGGTTCGTCTGCTGTGGGACTGCAGACAGTCCAGTCCTAGCATAGTCAGATATTAGGAAGTAAGGTGGAAAATGCTTGTCAGCTGTGTGACTGGCTCTTCTACATTGTGCACAAACTAATTCACTGTAAACATGCAGTGTGGCAAATTATTATGCACTGGGTTAGCAACAAATCAGTGCACTTCTTCATGTAACAAGGCCAAACAGACTGTTTTGGGGAGTGAGATGGGATAGGCTATTTTAACCTGCACTCTGATTTGTGTGTCAGTACCATGAATAAATATCTATCACTTTTCTGCTTCTTCTAGAAGCACATTGTTTACAGATTGCATCCTGACCAAGGGTATATGTTATGCATGATTATACTCTGCAAAATGTTCAAAATCTTCCCCATACCTTGTCTAAAGGTGGACAGTTTGTCACGGTAGTAACTAACACTCCACTCTGATAAGCCTTTTGCCAGAAATTCAAATCTTGTGGGGTTTTTCAATGTGTTAATCAACTCTACGTAGATGTGTGCATCCCCCTCCAATAACTTCAGTCATGCCATGGACAATAGGAAATAGTCCAGCTATGTTATACACAGCCCCCGACCATGCTAACGTGGGATAATGGTGGCAACCAGCTGGAAAAAGGACCACTATTCTGGATCAAAAGGTGGTAACACAAGCCACTTATGTGACACCAGGTTGTGGAGGACAGTGGGAATTAGTTAGATGTGGGCATCCAGATCAGTATGGTCAATTCAATTAATAAAACAGTGAATCCTAAACAGAACTCTGGAGGGTTTATTGATAAAATGGTGTACAATTGTGGCACCTGAGGAAGCAACCAACTGCTTGGGAAGGTAGCCACTATGACCAAATTGCTGAGGATGGCAATGGAAATGGAAATGAGCGTTTGGTGTCATTGGCTGGGAGGCCCCTTTCGGGGCAGGTCTGGCCGCCTTGGTATAGGTCTTATTACATTTGACACCACATTGAGATACCTGCACACCGGATGAGGATGAAATGATGATGAAGACAGCACAACACCTAGTCCCTAAGTGGAGAAAATCCCAGACCCAGCCGGGAATCGAACCGGGGCCCGTAGGACAGCAGTCTGTCACCCTCAGCTATTGGGGCAGACAGGATGGCAATGGAAGAGTGGGAGAGGACCGAGGTAGCAGGCCAGGCACTTGTGAACAGGAGAGGGAAGCAATCACACTTCGGTCCCCAGCCACTCGCATCCACCACACCATCTCTTGCCCTTATTGGTCAGGGATGGTGTACAAAATCCACTCTGAGTGTCCTTCAATTAGCAGTCATGACTGTGTGAACAGCAGCATGTCAGCAGCACATGCTGAAACTGTGGGCAGGCTACGTTTGATCTGCACAATGCCCCAGCTCGTAGCAAAGAAATAAACATTTTTACAATTTACTGTCCTTTTCCCTTCCAGGCAGGTGTTTCCTGTACAATTATTCCTTTAGGGCTATAGTTGATATTCACGCAGTATTTAGTGATATTTCAAACTGGGTTGTATTCAACATATACTCAACACAAATTCATTAAAGCTACTATCGTGGATGCAGTTTTGACCATGTGGAGCTCCATCGCAACAAGGAGAAGTATGATTTTTTTTTGTGGGACAAGCCAAAGACTTAGCCCATATGTTCAGTGCTTCAGGAATTTGACCTACACCCCAGCACATCAATGCTGTCCAATGTCTACCCATTCAAAAGACAAATCTCAACTCAAAGCCATTTTAGCACATTTGAGCTTCTACCACAATTTTCTTCACCATGTGGTGCCTTGACAGAACCTTTTCATCATCTCATTCATAAAAATGTACAGTGAAATAGACACCCCTGTTGACAAGGTATTTCCTGATCCCTGAGAGGCCCCCCTCTGCCCCACCTGCCTTGCCGCGTATGATCCCTCGAAGACTCTGATTCTTGCTACCGATTCATCAGATTATGGCATAGAGGCAATACTATCACATGTAATCAATGGAGTGGAGAGGCCAATTACTTTTGTAACAAAAAATTTGCCATCAGTGCAATGGAACTGCAGCCAAATTGAGAAGGAAGCAATGTCCATTATCTTTTCTATCAAAAAGTTTCATGACAGTATGTATGGCCAGCACACTGCTCCTGCACCCCAAGCTGCTCCTGACCTTACTGAAGTCTACCATGCCTACATCCATCATGACAGCTCACTGGATCCAGCACTGAGCTCTCTTTCTTTCTGAATACATCTATGACATTCAGTTTCGGTCTACAGCTCAGCAGGCTAATGCAGACCTTCTTTCCAGGCTGCCCGTTGGCCAAGATCCAGACTCTGACTCCAACTTGGAGGTCTGCTTCCAGCTGGACTTAGATGCTAAAGCTGCCATAGTCCATTCCTGTTGGAAATCACCCGCCTGTGATGTCTTGGGGGTAATCAGACACATTTGGCTTGTGGACCAGGATACACTGACACACCCAAATCTGCAGACTGTCTGGGCTCAAAGCCAGGAGCTCTCCGTGGTCAGTGGCATCATCCTCACCTCATACAGGGTGACAACAGCAGGACTCAAGTTACATCCTTCACACACTCCGTAGTGGGTCCTTGCACTTCTGCTTGAGGGGTACTGGGGGGCAGGGGAGGGGGGCACTCACCAAACACCTCGCCCATTAACATATCTATTGGAGGGGTAGGGAATCTGCCATCTTGTCCATGGTGGCTGCTCGTTCTACGTGCCAAAGCAAACAGGCCATGCAGGCTTGTTGTTATTTTCCATGACCCACTATCTTCAGCCCATGGTCCCAAGTCCATCTCGACTTTGCCCGTCCTTCCTTGGTGCCTCATGGTTCACAGCTATTGATGCATGTACAGGTTTTCCTTTTGTTACCTTATGTCCTCAACATCTTCTGTGCACACCATCAACGTCCTGACCGTCGATTTTATCATCCCCCCCTCCCAGAAACTCTGCCTACTGATAATGGTCCTCAATTTACCTCTTACAAACTGACATCGTTTTACACAACCAATGACGTCACTTCAGTCCACGCTATGCCTTTTCATCCAGCCTCTAACAGTGTAGCGGAATGACTTACGTGCATTTTTAAGACACAAATGTCCAACCTTTTTCATCATCACCCTCTTAATTCTTAATTATGCTGCGACTCTTTTCCTTGCCTCATACAGGGCCGCGCTGAAAGACAGCTCCTCTCCAGCCAAATGGCTCCACAGGCAGCCCCATCGTTCCTCTCTTTCTACTGTACACCCTCAAGAACAGAGCCACCACCCCACCTGCTTGTGTAGACGTTGCTTCTCTTTACACAGTGATGGGTGGGTCATGATGTTTGGAAGTGTACAACCCCACTGGCATGCTAGCACAGTTATAGCAATCCTGTAACATGCTATGCTAGAAATACAGCTAGAGGATGGCTGCTGCAACAGACGTCATGTCAATCAAGTGCATCCATGACACAGCCTCCTCTTGCCATCAGGCATGATAATTCAATTCTCTGTTCCAGATTCCCAGTCCGAGGTGGTGCCTGAGACGAACATGGACGAACCTACTTCTACACTGTGGCACAATGGCAGCCACTCCCATGGAGGATGGAGGTTGATTCTATCCCAGAGGACCAGCCAACAATGTTTCCAGTTCCAGCATCACCGACCCTTATGCCTGTCTTTGTATCTCTTCTGTGGGTTTTTCTGGGGAGAGGGAGGCCCGGGGGGGGGGGGGGGGGGGGGGGAGGGAGGAGAAATGGTGTGTCCTGACTGTGCACCAATGCCATAGTGCTGAAATAGCATGGCAGGTGGCCTACCACTTCATCCCTGCAGCAGGCTAGTGGCTGCTGATGAGCATTCGGCAAAGTTCAACAGCCAGCACCAGATGGTCCCTATGGCATGGAGGGTCACACACTGAGGACATGTGCACTGCTGGCTTCATTCGTGGAGAATGGTGCACTCATTATGTTTCTGCAAACACTTTGCACCACCAAAAAGAAACCTGTATGCATCCACCACCAATGTATTTAGGGCCATGCTGGCAGCTCTGCAAGCAGCTTCATTACAGTCAGGTTCCTGATACCCACTGACCATTCAGTAGATCATTGCCAGATGCCACATTACTAACTCCTCATCAGCCCAATCTGCCAGAGCACTGTTCTGCTGAAAGCATAGTATCTCACCAGTTTTTGATTCCAGCGAAACTGATCAGAGGATTCGTCTCAGGCTTTTATAGTGAACTTTAAGTTTATAGTGGCACTTGAGGTGTGAAATTCAGTTTATGCCTGTGTAATTCAGACTTCTCCTTATACACTGAAAAAGGCAATATTTCATTGAATAGACTTAACTTTTTCATTGACTGTCTACAAATCTTTTTTCCCAGTAAGATTAAAGGGGAAATTGCTGGAGTCTACTAATTATGTAACACACACACTGTCACGAGGCCGCTGCTGATGACAGCAGAGCTGTCTGCTGGCAACTTTGTGCCAGTCAACATGTTTATACCAAAAAGTGTACAGTTCAAGAGTTTGTTGCCAGTTTTCTTTCGTTAAAGCAATTACAATTAAATTTGTTAAGCATTCTGGATCATGCTATAAATGGCATTATACAAGGGTGAGTCAAATGAAAACCTTTAATTTGTAATAACATATCGAAATTTCCCGCCGTTATCCTGTAAGTTGGTAAGCGTGCTACAAAAAGGGTGCAAAATGGCCTGTAGGTGGCAGCATAGTGCAGATCCACACATACCATCGCAGTATAAAGATGGCCCTCCCCTTGCGAGTTGCACCATCTACATCTACATCCATACTCCGCAAGCCACCCGACGGTGTGTGGCGCAGGGCACCTTGAGTACCTCTATTGGTTCTCCCTTCTATTCCAGTCTCATATTGTTCATGGAAAGAAGGATTGTCGGTATGCCTCTATGTGGGCTCTAATCCCTCTGATTGTATCCTCATGGTCTCTTCAAGAGATATACGTAAGAGGGAGCAATATACTGCTCGACTCCTTGGTGAAGCTTCAACAAAAGCCCATACCAAGCTACTGAGTGTCTCTCCTGCAGAGTCTTCCACTGGAGTTTATCTATCATCTCTGTAACGCTTTCGCGATTACTAAATGATCCTGTAACGAAGCGCGCTGCTCTCCATTGGATCTTCTCTCTCTCTTCTATCAACCCTATTGGGTATGGATCTCACACTGCTGAGCAGTATTCAAGCAGTGGGCGAACAAGCATACTGTAACCTACTTCCTTTGTTGTTGGATTTCATTTCCTTAGGATTCTTCCAATGAATCTCAGTCTGGCATCTGCTTTACCGACGATTAACTTTATATTATCAGTCCATTTTAAATCACTCCTAATGTGTACTCCCAGATAATTTATGGAATTAACTGCTTCCAGTTGCTGACCTGCTATATTGTAGCTAAAGGATAATGGATCTTTCTTTCTATGTATTCGGAGCACATTACACTTGTCTACATTGAGATTCAATTGTCATTCCCTGCACCATCGGTCAATTCGCTGCAGATCCTCCTGCAGTTCAGTACAATTTTACATTGTTACAACCTCTCGATATACCACAGCATCATCTGCAAAATGCCTCAGTAAACTTCCAATGTCATCCACAAGGCCATTTATGTATATTGTTAATAGCAACGGTCCTATGACACTCCCCTGCGGCACAACTGACATCACTCTTACTTCAGAAGACTTCTCTCCATTGAGAATGACATGCTGTGTTCTGTTATCTAGGAACTCTTCAATCCAATCACACAATTGGTCTGATAGTCATTAAACGACTGTGAGGAACTGTATCGAATGCCTTGCAGAAGTCAAGAAACAGGGCATATACCTGGAAACCCGTGACTATGGTCCTCTGAGTCTCGTGGACGAATAGCACGAGCTGGGTTTCACACGATTGTCTTTTTCGAAACCCATGCTGATTCCTACAGAGTAGATTTCTAGTCTCCAGAAAAGTCATTATACTCGAACATAATACGTGTTCCAAAATTCTACAACTGATCGACGTTAGAGATATAGGTCTATAGTTTTGCACATCTTTTCAACGTCCCTTCTTGAAAATGGGGATGACCTGTGCCTTTTTCCAATCCTTTGGAACACTACACTCTTCTAGAGACCTACGGTACACTGCTGCAAGAAAGGGGGCAAGTTCCTTTGTGTACTCTGTGTAAAATTGAACTGGTATCCCATCAGGTCCAGCGGCATTTCCTCTTTTGAGTGATTTTAATTGTTTCTCTATCCCTCTGTCATCTGGTTTGATATCTATCATTTTGTCATCTGTCCGACAATCTAGAGAAGGAACTACAGTGCAGTCTTCCTCTTTGAAACAGCTTTGGAAAAAGACATTTAGTATTTCGGCCTTTAGTCTGTCATCCTCTGTATAAGTACCATTTTGGTCACACAGTGTCTGAACATTTTGTTTTGATCCACCTACCGCTTTGACATAAGACCAAAATTTCTTGGGATTTTCTGCTAAGTCAGTACATAGAACTTTACTTTCAAATTCATTGAACGCCTCTCGCATAGTCCTCCTCACACTACATTTCACTTCGCGTAATATTTGTTTGTCTGCGAGGCTTTAGCTATGTTTATGTTAACTGTGAAGTTCCCTTTGCTTCCACAGCAGTTTTCTAACTCAGTTGTTGTACCACGGTGGCTCTTTTCCATTCATCTAACGCATATTGTACGATGGTTTTGAACTTTGTCCACTGATCCTCAACACTATCTGTACTTGAGACAAAACTTTTGTATTGAGCCATCAGGTACTCTGAAATCTGATTTTTGTCACTTTTGCTAAACAGAAAGATCTTCCTACCTTTTTTAATATTTCTATTTATGGCTGAAATCATAGATGCAGTAACCGGATTATGATCACTGATTCCCTGTTCTGAGTTAACTGTTTCAAATAGTTCGGGTCTGTTTGTCACCAGAAGGTCTAATATGTTATTGCCATGAGTCGGTTCTCTGTTTAACTGCTCAAAGTAGTTTTCAGATAAAACACTTAAAAAAAATTCACTGGATTCTTTGTTCCTGCCACCCATTATGAACGTTTGAGTCTCCCAGTCTATATCCGGCAAATGAAAATCTCCACCCAGAACTATAACATGGTGGGGAAATCTACTTGAAATATTTTCCAAATTATCCTTCAGGTGCTCAGCCAGAACAGCTGCTGAGCCAGGGGGCCTATAGAGACATCCAATTACCATGTCTGAGCCTGCTTTAACTGTGACCTTCACCCAAATTATTTCACATTTCAGATCTCTGTCAATTTCCTTCGATACTATTGCACATCTTATCACTATAAACACACCTCCCCCATCACTGTCCAGCCTGTCTCTGCAGTATACATTCCAATCTGAGTTTAGAATTTCATTACTGTTTACATCTGGTTTCAGCCAACTTTCTGTCCCTAGTACTATGTGGGCATTGTGACCGTTTATTAATGAGAGCAGTTCTGGGACCTTTCTATAGACTCTCCTGCAGTTTACTATTAGCAGATTAATATTGTTATTCCCTGTTGCATTTTGCCTAAGGAGGCATCTTGTTGGGCCTAGAGGGGGGGGGGGGGGGATTCTCTAACCTAAAGAAACCCACATGTGCACTCCACACGTACTCCGCTACCCTTGTAGCCGATTCCTGTGTCTAGTGCACGCCTGACCTATTCAGGGGGACCATACATTTCTCCACCCGATAGCGGAGGTCAAGAAATTTGCACCCCAGCTCTCCACAGAATCGTCTGAGCCTCTGGTTTAAGCCTTCCACTTCCTCGGTTCTGGGAACGATACTACAAATAGTTATCTCAGATTCCACCCTGCGAGCTAGGCTTTCCGCCTTCACCAACTCCGCCAACCATCTGTATGAACTGAGGATGACCTCTGAACCCAGACGGCAGGAGTCATTGGTGCCGACATGAGCAACAATTTGCAGTCGGGTGCACCCAGTGTTCTCTATCACCGCCAGCAGTGCCTCCTCCACATCTCGGATGATACCCCCCAGCAAGGAGACAGTGTGAACACTGGCCTTCTTCCCCATCCTTTCCGCTATTTCCCTAAGTGGCTCCATCACCCACCTAACGTTGGAGCTCACAATCACTAATAAACCCCTCCACCCGTGTGCCTGTTCTGACCTTGCTGAAGGAGCGGCCACATGTACACTCACAGGCAGAGCGGGCGATGCCACACGGCCAGCCTCCACATTGAACCTCCGCCTCGTGCGCCGCGAATGCCGCTGGACCCGCCACACCCCTTGAGGAGAAGGTGCCCAACTGCGCCCGGTACTCGCGAGGATGTCTCGAAAGCAGGGACAGTGGGTGAAGCATGTAACACCTGGGGTGTACCATGTGATGCACCAGACTCCCCACTGCCGCTACACTCTGAGGAAGCAGCCTGAAGATGGCTGACTGAGGCCATCAACACGTTCAGCTGTTTGCGAAAAGTGGCCAGCTCCTCCTGCGTCCGTACACAGCAGTCACACATCCTATCCATCCTAAGAAATCAATTTACTGTAGAGAGTTGATCAACTAACTGCTAAATCACTAAAGGCTGCTGGTAGTTGACTAAACTGTGGTTACTAAACACTTCTTGTAGAAAACAATGAAAATAGCACAACCTGTCTCTGGACTGTATTCAAAACAAACATAGCACTACTGGCACTATGGCTGTCTAAAGGAAATCTCTATGACTGTATTCAAAACAAACACGAAATCTATGGAACACTATTACTAGCACTCAACAATTAAAGCTTCCTAAAAGCAAAAACACACAGAAGAAGAAGTGACAAGTAATAAAAATACAGTTAATACTTAAATTAATGTAGCTTGCTGCACAGCAGACGTGATGCAGATGGCAGTTACGATGACACTGACACTACTGGCACTATGGCTGACTAAAGGCACTCTCTGACTGTATTCAAAACAAACAGCATTTTGTTATTTGGTTTTTGCATAGTGAAGGTGTGAAATCTATTGAAATTCATCAACTAATGAAGGTTCAGTATGGTGATGCATGTTTGTCACAGCAACAAGTCTACAAATGGAGAAGGAAGTTCGCAAATGGTGTGACTTCAGTGGAAGATGTTCCTCATCCAGGTCAGTCACAACGAGTTGTGACTCCACAGAACATTGCAGCAGTTGAAGCCACAGTGAAGGAAAACCACTGAGTGACACTGAATGACATTGCAGCATGGCTGTTGATATACTTTCTGGGATGTGAGGTCGTGGTCCAAGAACTTTTTCTGCTTCTTACGTTTCGTCCAGGACTGCGCTGGACTTCCTCAGAGGCGTTGCTCCGCTGAGTCTTGCCAACTGACTGGTCGGGTGTCTGAGAGCGACTTATATATTGTGAGAAAGGGGGGCATGGTTCAGGTGACACGTGATGAGCAGTGATAATCCATAGCAAAGATAAGGTTGACTATTGATTACCACCATGTCAAGATAAAAATTGTTAGCAATTTTGTAGAGCCACTGTCCATATATCGCTGAGTTTCATAGCCTCCTCTTTCCTATTAAAATTATCGTGATGTTTATAAATTTCAATAGCTTCTCTGTATAGGCGTGGATAGTAATGTAACGTTGTAGATAAAACTTCAGTATCCGAAAACTTCACTTGGTGGTTTCCTGGTTGAAGAGCATGTTCCGCTACAGCTGATTTTTCTATTTTTCCAAGTCGACAAAGACTTTTATGCTCTTTCAGTCGCGTATTTATGCTTCTTTTGGTAGTACCAATATAAACTTTCCCACAGGTACATGGAATTTTATACACCCCACATGTCGACAGAGGAGGGCGTTTATCCTTCACAGATCATAGTACTTGACTTATTTATAAGTTTTGAACAGAGCCTTCAGCATGGAAGGTTATGCGGACTCTCTTTTGGGATGAAAAAGGTATCATTTTGGAGCATTACATGCCTAGAGGGACCAATGTCACCAGTGCATCATACACAGACCTCCTAAAAAATCATCTGCGGCCTGCAATCAAATCAAAGTGATGTGGATTGCTGTCAACAGGTGTCCTTTCACAACATGGCAATGCAAAGTCCTACACTGCTGGTACAACAGTTTCAACAATCACAGATCTGCATTTGAGCGTCTTCCTCATCCATCATACTTACCAGACCTTGCCCCAAGTCATTTCCATATGTTTGGACCACTCAAAGATGCAATGGGAGGAAAGAAGTTCCGTTTTGATGAAGAGGTATGCCAAGTGGTGCATGAGTGGTTGCGCGGACTACCAAAAGAATTTTTTGCTAAAGGAATTTATGCACTTTTTAAGCGCTGGAGGACTTGCATTGAGTGTGGGGGAGATTATGTTAAACGGTGATACAGCTTCGTACCACTTCTGCTCAATAAATAATATTTTAAAAAAATATTTAAGGTTTTCATTTGAATCACCCTTGTATTAACCCAACAGTATTTAAAATGTTTACACTGAAGCAACTGTGAGCAGATGACTAAAAATTATCATATATGGAAATATATTTCTTGAAACCTTCAAAACCAAACATGATAGTTGTACTGACACAAAAGACAAACCATCAAAGGTGCACACTAGGTTATACAAGTGTTAACTGTAGTTACATAAGTAAATTACTCAGAAAAATTTTCACACAAAGCACACAGCACTGCTGTGGGAAAGATGCACTAAATAGATGTATAGGCAACAACTGGTTTCACTCAGGTATATGACAATTTAACTGTAGCAGTACATTGACGTATTGAACATAACACATTTTTGAGCTGCAAATGCCGGCCGAAGGGGCCGTGCGGTTCTAGGCGCTACAGTCTGGAGCCATGTGACCGCTACGGTCGTAGGTTCAAATCCTGCCTCGGGCATGGATGTGTGTGATGTCCTTAGGTTAGTTAGGTTTAAGTAGTTGTAAGTTCTAGGGCATTGATGACCTCAGATGTTAAGTTCCATAGTGATCAGAGCAATTTGAGCTGCAAATGTCAGAGAAGGACAGATTACATTTAGCATGTAACATGTAAGGTGTAGTTTTTGTCACCACTGCTGATACTGTTGGGTCATCAGCATTTCAAAATTTGATAAATGGAAATAAAACAAACTCTTATAATCAGTTTAAATATTTATTGATATTTGAAGGTGAACATTATTAAAAAATCTGAATTAGCACTGTCCAGTGAATAGCAAACATTTTCTTGTTAAAGTAACAAACATTCAGTGTTCAAAAAACTGGTGTGCTTTACCATTACAAAACTGTTAACATTCAGATATTATTAATGGATGATAACAATAGGAAGCTTATCAGTGAAATAATGTGAACTGTAAACTACTTGAACCAGGAATTAAATGGAACTACATAGCTTTGTAGCAGTCATTACACACACCTCACACAGTGACTGTATATTGATGTGCTACAACTACTACATCAAACTTTCATTTTCCTGTCTTTTGATCTTCGACACATGTCACATCTCACTCATATTGCTAGATCAACTGAAGGTTTAGAAGCTTCACTTGTAAGAGTTCTGGAAATTTTTCTTATTTCCTGTGGCAGGTGCAGACTGATAAGGTATCTCTTGGGATGTGGTTCAATCAACTGCTATACTGTGGGCTTGGTGAAGTTAAAGTGTGACTTCCAAAATTTTCTATCAGTGATGAGTGTATCACAAACGTATTTATCACAGAAGTATTAATGATGGCATACAACAGTGTGAGACCATCTTCTGGAACACCTGCTAGTAGAGTAAATTTTGTCCTTCTCATCCAGACCAGTTCTTCCTTAGGTGCTATTATAGTACCCATTATATCAAGCTTATTTTTTATCCTGTTCAGTGAAGCACCATTATGCAAAGAGAAAACTAAAATAATAGCCTTCTTAGGTTTTGGGATGAAAAACATGAAGATGCTAAAGAATTCTTCTCTCATATAACTCACATTTCCAGAAAGTAGCGTAAAGTTTAAGTTTTTGTTTTCTGAAACTTTGCACTGTTGTTTTTGTTTACTCACAGTCGTGTGTAGGCCAAATTTGTGGAACCATATTTTCGTGTTTATCTGCAATTTAACTGACTTATTCATAATAAACTATTATGTTTATCATGAGTGAAAAGTGCTAGACTTGCCATAGAATTGTTAGGTCGGGACTTTGGTGTGATGGGTACTGTAGTTTTTTCCATGTGGGTGACTGTAGTGGTGTGGGGATAGGGGAAGTAAATGAGACTCATCAGTGATTTTGTAGGATATGTAGTAGAGATAGGAAGATACTAGAACAGAAGGGGAAAATTGCCACCCTTCAGGCTGAGTTAGACAAGGCCAGGGGAGTTCTTGACAGGTTAAGGACAGGGAAGGGTTAAAGAGAGGTGGGAAGTGGCAACAGGCAACAGGAGGAACAGGCCTAGAACTTTGTCTGGCAGCTTCATGGTGAATGTAGAAAATAGATTTGATCTGTTGCTTGAGTTAGAAGCTGGTGAGCCTCAAGCAGTTGCAGGTGTAGATAGGGCACAACAAACTTTCAGCAGCAAATTGAAAAGTAAGAATGTAGGGAAATCAGTAAAGAGAAAGAAAGTGTTGCTGTTAGGTACTTTCCATGGAAGAGGTGTTGGCCAACTTTTGCAGGATGAACTAGGATCAGAATACCAGGTTGCCAATTTTTTTAAACCTAGTGCTGGTCTGTAGCAGGTGACAGAGGATATTGGATCACTTTACAAAGATTTCACTAAGGAAGACACTGTGGCTATAGTGGGTGGGGCAGGTAATAGTATTGACAGAGATTCTGGGTACAGTATAGAGTGTGACCTGGCAAAGATTGAATCAGCATCAAAGCATACTAGTGTTGAGTTTGTATCTGTTCTTGGGCACCATGACTGACCTCATTTGAACTCTTCTGTCAAGAGAGTTAATTTGGAGTTGGAACGGCTATTTACGTCGGGTGCAGGGTCACACATTGGTGTGGTTCCTGTTGATTCTCTCAATAGGTAGGATTATACTAGGCATGGCTTTCACCTCAACAGGAGAGGGAAGGGTAAACTGGCTGGGAAAATAGCAGGAAAGTTAAAGGGGGGAGACACTGTCATGAGTGATAAAATACCACTGGTTATAGGGTTCAGAAAAGACCCTTTTCTAGGGTAGGGAGGACAGAAAGAAACCAAATTTTAACAGAAGTTAGGACTGAGACAAACCTTCAGTTTGAGAAAGAAACCCAAAAACATAATTCTAGCTTTTAAATCTGCATAAACAGCTATTGGTTAAGAATTTTCAGCAGTCAGCAGATATTTCAACTCTACCCAATTTTAACTCAGTCAATGTGGAATGTCAGCTATCTTTATTGCATCAGAATATTCGAGGACAGAGAAATAAAATTAATGAATTAATTATCTGCATAGATGACTTAGAGTCTTCAAACCCAGCTGACATAATCTGCCTCTCTGAACATCATGTGACCACTGGTATAGAACTTTTAAGTGTTACAGGATTTAGGTTAGCATCTCACTTTTGTAGAGCAGAAATGGAGAATGGAGGAGTTGCCACATTCATCAGGAACTGTCATAAATTTAAGAATATAGACATTCGTAAATTTTGCCTAGAACAGAATATGAAAGCATGTGCAGCAGAAGTAGAATTTCACAAAAACTCCTTCATAATATTAAGTGTATATTGAGCACCTGCAGGTAACTTCAATCTGTTCATAAAGCACCTTGAAGCTGTACTGGCCCATTTAACAACCAAAAACAAAGAAATAGTGGTTTGCTGGTGGTTTCAATGTAGATTTCCTTAAAACTCTCCCAATAAGAACTTATTTGAGTTAGTAACACTATCATTCAACTTAATTCCCTCTGTAAAGTTCCCCAGTAGGGTAGCCAATTGCTCACAAACAGCCATCGATAATATCTTTATAGAAAAGTCCAATGAACAAAATTATATTACAAACCCAATAGTCAGTGGCCTCTCAGACCATGAAATGCAATTCCTTCTGTTAAATTTTAATACTGAACAGGATATAAAATCTATTAAATCTAAGTTCAAGAGGGTAATCAATAAGCCAAAAACGGATTATTTTAGGATACTCCTCAGAGACATTCACTGGAACAATGTTTACAGTGCTCCTGGCATGAATGAAAAATATAACACTTATGTTAATAAAGTGCTTACCTTATTTGAACACTGTTTTCCCCCAAAACTAAGCAAGGTTGGAGCAAAGTCTACAAAGAAGCCATGGATTACTCAAGGAATAGGGGTATCTTGTAAAACAAAAAGAAAACTGTATCTGTCAATCCAAAACAGTTCTGACCTTGATGCTGTAGCACATTACAAGAAATACTGCAACATATTAAAGACTGTAATACGGACACCAAAGCAAATATATTATAAGGAAAAGATAGTCATATCGGATAACAAAATAAAAACAATATGAGATATAGCGAAGGAGGAGACTGGTAGAACCAGCCATGAAGAGGGACAAATAGCATTAAGAGTAAATGATACATTGGTTACAAATGTGTATAGAGTTGCAGAACTTTTTAACAAACATTTTATAACTGTTACTGAAAAGATGGGGTTGTCAAGTTCTGTAGACATTGCTATGGAATACCTCAGACCAGACATTTCAAGTGACTTTCATAATATGAATTTGACCCTCAGTACCCAGCAGAAATAATTTGCATCATAAAATCTTTAAAATAAAAACATCTAGTGGGTATAATGAGATATCAACAAAGTTAATTAAAGAATGTGATTCTGAGTTAAGTAATATATTAAGCTACCTGTGTAACCAGTCGTTTATCAGTGGAATATTTCCCGGATGGTTGAAATATGCTGAAGTTAAGCCACTGTTTAAGAAGGGAGATAAAGAAATAGCATCAAATTTCTGTCCAACTTCACTTTTGTCAGCATTCTCATTAAATTTTAGAAAACGTAATGTATAATTGGCTTTATAACCATCTTATCTCAAATAACATACTGTCAAAGTCGCAGTTTGGATTTCTAAAGGGTTCTGATGGTGAGAAGGCTATCTACACTTACAGTGAAAATGTGCTTCATTCATTAGACAAAAAACTGCAGGCAACTGGTATATTTTGTGATCTGTCAAGGGTATTTGACTGTGTAAATCACAACTGGGAACTAATTACATGTGGGATCCCACAAGGTTCCATTTTAGGGCCCCTTACTTTTTCTTGTGTATATCAATGATCTTTCATCAGTAATATTAGCAGATGCCAAGTTCGTTTTGTTTGCCAATGATACAAACATTGCAATAAATAGCAAATCAAGTGTAGTCTTAGAAAGATCAGCTAATAAAATATTTGTGGACATTAATCACTGGTTCCTAGCCAATTCATTGTCACTAAACTTTGAAAAAACACACTACATGCAGTTCAGAACTTGTAAGGGGGTCCCACGAGTATATGCTTAACATACGATGACAAGCAGATAGAAGAAGTGGACAGTGTTAAATTCTTGGGATTACAGCTTGATAATAAATTCAACTGGGAGGAGCACACCACAGAACTGCTGAAGCGTAACAAATCTCTGTTTGCAATGTGAATTGTGTCAGACATAGGGGCTATAAAAATGAAAAAGCTGGCATACTGTGCTTACTTTCATTCCATAATGTCATATGGAATTATTTTTTGGGGTAATTCATCAAGGCAACCTAAAGTTTTCCATGCAGTAAGAGTTAGATGTGGTGTGACTCAGGAACACCCAGCAGAAGCCTGTGTAGGGAACTAGGGATACTAACTACTGCTTCCCAATATATTTATTCCTAAATGAAGTTTGTTATTTAAAATATACCACTTTTTCAAACCACCAGCTCAATTCATGGAATCAGTACTAGAAATAAGAATAATCTTCACAAGGATTTAAAGTCACTTACTCTTGTACAAAAGGTGTGCATTATTCAGGAACACACATTTTAAATAACCTGTCAGCAGACATAAAAAGCTTAACAACCAATGAAATTCAGTTTAAGAGAAGCCTAAAGGATTTATTGGTGGCCAACTCCTACTCCATTGATGAATTTCTCAGCAGAACCAACAGTTTTTTGTTTTTTATTTTTTGTTTGTTTGTTTGTTCAGTGCAGTAATGTGTTCACTGTAAATAAGTTTGTGTGTGTGTGTGTGTGTGTGTGTGTGTGTGTGTGTGTGTGTGTGTAAGTATAATATAACTTATGCAGAATTTCAGTGCAGTAATGTTTTCACTGTTAATAAGTGTGTGTGTGTGTGTGTGTGTGTGTGTGTGTGTGTGTGTGTGTGAGAGTACAATCTAACTTCCACACCATTTCAGTGCGGTAATGTGCTCATTGTAAATAAGTATTACAGTAGTTCTATTACATGTTTATTACCTTATAAATAAAAAAAACTTTTTTGTTTTAAATTCAGTGCATTAGTGTTTGTAAAATGATTCTTTCACATAGTGTTCATTAAAAAAATGACAATCATTCCACTTGGGACCAGTGGAAGGTACATTACCTTATTCGTTTCAGTTGTAAATATTTGTGACATATTAGTGTTTTTCTGACATGTTCTACATCCTGGAGGACCTCCTCACTATGGATCAATTGGAATGAAAGTAAATCTAATCTAATCTAATCCAAAACCAAATAATGAAGAATGAGTTTTCTAACAATTTGCTTATAAGAACTGGCTTGGAATCTCTCTCTCTCTCTCTTTTCTCTTCTTTTTTTAAATTTCTCCAGAATACATGAGGCATTTTTTCTCATTCCTTTTACCAGTTCAACTGAATAGAACCAATTATCCACTGTCACATTTTTAAATGACAAAATCATTTTGAAAAACCACCATAGGCCTTTATTGCAAACATATATGTCAATTAATTCATAAAAGTTTTAATACAAATTTCGTTATGAGACATTTGGCCTTTGGCTGTAGGTCCCTCTCACACACTACCGGAAGTGCTGTGGGTGACGTGCAACTCTGTGTTCTGCACACACAATTGAGTCAAGCAGAACTACCAAGTCACCCAGAGATACTGTGGCTGTTCCAGAGCAGTCTAGAGAGCTACAACACCAAGAAGAATCACTTCTTGGCTTTTAGCAACAGCAGATTTTGTTTAAAAAGAGCCATGGGTTCTAAGGTAATCTTTATTGACGATAATAAGCAGTATAATCACCAGTTACAGCTACATTTTCACAACATCCATGACCCTTAAACCAAATGAGAATACCTTCAGTACCCAGTACCCCACATTTACTACAAGTGCAGAGAGTCAACACCTTATCAGAATAATAATAAGACCTGCCACAATCTTTATTTGCTACCTCACCAATGTGGTGAGTGAGATAACCAACCACATTAGGAGAATCAAAGCTCTCCAACCCAGAAGCACCTATAGTATTACTACCAGTTCTTACAACAGCAACAGTAAACCAGCTGTTACCATAACTGTCATTATTAACAATACTAAAATTAAAACTACAGCCTGCAAATACACAAGGACCATGAAGGATAGAGGCAGAGGCAACTCCTTTAAGTTTATTCTTTGTGACACCCTCTCTAGTGCTACTCTTCACTTCTATGCTCAGAATACACTCGAATACAATTGCAAATGACGCACACATTGATGATGCCCAATACACAGCATAGCTCAGTAGCTGTGTTCAATGCAGTTGCTGTGCAGCAGCCCAGTTGAGACTGGCAGCATGACCAGAAGTAAGTGCGTAAGTTGACTTAGTGTTGCTGTTCTAAGAACTGGTAGTGGTACCACTGCTGTCACTGGGTTGGAGATTTTTGATTCTCATAATGTGATCGCTCATTGCACTTACCACATTAGTGAGGTAGCAAATAAAGATTGTCCTACTATTATTCTGATAATGTATTGACTCACTGCCCTTGTAGAAAATGTAGGGCAGAGGATGCTGGAGGTGTTTAATTTGGTTTAAGGGCTATGGATGTTGTGAAAATGTAACTGTAACTGGTGATTTCATTCTTTATTCTCATCAATGAAAGTGACCTTGAATCCCATGATTAAAAAAACCTGCATGGCTCTTGCCAAAAGCCGAGAAGTGATTCTTCTTAGCACTGTAGTAGCTCTCTGGGACAGTCACGGTGTGTCTCTGGGGGACTCAGTAGCGCCGCGCAGCTTGATTGTGCATGCACAACACATTGTTGCACATCACTCACAGCACTTCTGGTAGTGTGTGAATAATTTCATGTCCATACATGTTCAGCATTACAGGTATGCTTTTCAGCATCAGCTGAACCTATTCATTTTCCACCTCATTTTCACATTCTTCTTCTTCACCTAACTCTGAATGACTGTCTTCGCTGCATCTATAACTTGGATCAAAATTCAAGTCACTGTTGCAGCTGAAGCCGTCGTCTATAGAAGACAGCAAAAGTAGAGAAGAAATTTTAAATTTTGCATTTAAGAAATCATTCACACAGAAGCATCAGACAAACATATCTCCACTGACTGTCACACAGACTCCCTGATGTAGAGAAGTAACTGTAAGAGTTGAAAACAAATAAGTCACCAGGTCCAGATGGAGTCTCAATTTGGTTTTACAGAGGTACTGTGTGCTAATGGCTCCTTACTTAGCTTGCATTTACAATGTATATCTTGCCTAGCACAAAGTCCCAAGTGGCTGGAAAGAAGCACAGGTGGCTCCTGTATATACGAAGGGTAAAAGAATGGACCCACAAAATCACAGACCAATTTCCTTAACATCAGTTTACGGCAGAATTCTTGAACACATTCTGAGCTCGGATGTAATAAAATTCCTTGTAATGGAAAAACTTCCACCCACAAATCAGCACAGGTTTAGAAAGCTTCATCTGCACAAAACTCAGCTTGCCCTTTTCTCATATGAAATTCTGCGAACCATGGATAAAGGGCAACAGCAGAGTCCATAGTCCTAGATGTCCGCAGAACATTTGATACAGTGCCCAAATGAAGACTTCTAATAATGTTCCAAGCGCACAGATTAGGTTCCCAGATATGTGAGTGGCTCAAAGACTCCTTAGTTAATTCAGTCTATTACTCTGTACAAGAAGGCAAGTGTCATCAGTGACAAGGGTATCATCAGGAATGCCTCAGGGAAATGTGATAGGACCACTCTTACTCTCTATATACATAAACTATCTGACAGACAGGGTGAGCAAAAATCTGTGGCTGTCTGCTGATGATGATGTGGTGTACAAGAAAGTGCCATCATTGAGTGTCTGTAGGACATGACTTAGACAAAATTTGTAATTGGTGTGAAGAATTGCAGTGTGCCATGAATGTAAAAAGATATAAGTGAATGCAGATGAATTGAAAAAACAATCCCATAATGCTTGAACACAGCATTTGTAGTGTGCCAATTGCTGCAGTCATGTCAATTAAATATTTAGGAAGTAACGATGGCAGGAGGGAAGACAAATGGTCAACTTCAGATTATTGGGAAAATTTCAGGAATGTAGTGCCCCTCCATAATGGAGACTGCATATAGAATACTAGTGCGACCCATTATTGAGTACTGTGTGAGTGTTTGGGATCCCCTCCTGGTTGGGTTAAAAAAAAAAAGTCATCAAAGCTAGTCAGTGGTGTGTTGCTAAATACTTTACCAGTAGTTTTCATCTACATGCAAGTATTACAGAGATGCTTTGTGGAGTCGAATGGGAATGCCTAGAGAGGAGACAATGTTCTTTTCATGAAACACTATTGAGAAATTTAGAGAACTAGCATTTGAAGCTGACTGCAGAATGATTTTGTTGCTTTCAACATACATTTCACGTAAGGACCATGAAGATAAGAGAGATTAGGGCTTGTATGGAGTCACATAGACAGTCGTTTCTCCCTTGCTTTATTTGAAAGTGGAAAAGGAAAGGAAATACTAGTAGCTGTACAAGGTACCCTCGACCATGCACCCTATAGAGGATTGCTGAATATATGTGTAGCTATACTTCATCAAGGATTGATTTTAGCCATTCTTAAGCTTAGGGTCACTTACTTTCATTTTTTATGAGACTGTTACACTATTTAAATCTAGGAGAGCAGAAAACAATTCATTAGAGAAATGTCATAATCAGTATGAACAACTGAAACAGAAATCTGGGTACAGTCATAAACTTACCTGCTGTAAATACAAGCAGTCTGTTCAACAGCTCAGAGCACACTGTCTAAAAGGTACTGACAAGGGAACGGTCCAATCTGACATGTTGAAACCTGCCCTGAAACCTTTTACACACGTAGAATACACTTAAAGAAAAACAATGTCCAACTTCTAGTTATTAAGACATGCTGAAAGTATTTTTTAAAGAAATGCTAAAAATTGCTAAATTGGTAGCTTGCCAGGTGGTTGGAGAAATGTATACCGCTACCCTAGTTGTAATAGACAACACAGGTGCAACATGACAGGCACATATCCTTGCTTGTCAGCACATTGATAAACAGATGACATGGCATGATATGATAGTAAATATGATGAATGTGATATGTAGTCAAAATCACCTACCTTTCCTGAAGACCTATGTATGTGTTATTTATTAGTTAGTTTCTTCAAAATTCATTCAAATGATGTCAACATTTTGCTATAAATTGTGCAAACATTAGAAGAAACAGAAAGTAACTGACAATTCCACAAATTGTGGTTTTAATGATGATTATTGTGCTATTTAAAGTCCAGAACAAAAGTACAATACTTTCCAATCCCAAAAGAAAATGTGTACCATAGTAGTTTTCAGTGACAAGGAAGAGAATGTAAATTTTTTAGTTAAACAAAGGAGAGAGGACGTGCTTAATGTTAAGCAGTGTGCAATGTTTTGTTTCATAAAATGTGAATATAAATTGTGTAAATGGAAGAAAGATTTACACACAGTATGAAATATGCACCAAAATGAAACTTGCAAAAGTGTGAAAGAAAAGCTATTCGAAAGATTTAGAACTGTCCATTAAATTACAGGCATGCAGCTGCACAAATAAAATTTCTTCCACTGATATTTCAGCTGTCTATCATTCAGACAACCTCAGAGTGAGTCACAAGACTGATGACAAGGTGCCAAGTCCAGCCTTATATGCTCCACAGTGGTGGTAGTGCACATACGGGTCACAGTTGCTGGATGGCGACAAAGAAATACACGTGCACCACCTGTGGTGAAGGTGTACAGATATTTGATTCACTTATCAATGCATGTTCAGCAGTGGTAATACCATGACAACTTCTTTGCAGTTTAATTACCCCAAGAGTTGGATTCCATGCTTTGTGCAAATTAAAACCATTATCTCTATTTATTAAATTATTAGCTACTCTAATCTCTATAGCTTCCTTGAAGACAGAATCCCAAAAGGAAGAGGCAGATGTTAAAATCTTCACATCACTGTAGGTCATGGAATGTTGGCCACAGCGAATTGTCTGGTCTATGTTTGATTTGTTTGACTATGACTTGTTTGACCTATGTATTTTCTCACAATTTTGGCAAGGAATCTGATACACACCCACTTTACGGAGCAGTAAATCATCCTTTACAGAGCTGAGTAAAGCTGCAATCTTTGTGGGAGACTAGAAGATCACCTTAACACAGTGTTTCTCATGAATATGGCCTACCTTCGAGGATAGAGCATCCAGATAGGGCAAAAATGCACTTGATCTGAAGGAATTACTATCTTCTTCCCCATCAAATACCTACAATTTAAGTTTTACATTGAATGCTCTATGAATTTGTTGTGGAGAAAATCCATTCATTTTAAAAATGCTGTTGAGGTATGTGAGCTCTTCTTGCAAATTATCTTTATTGGATATGCAGTGCACCCTATGTATTAAGCTCTTAAGGACACTTATGGTCTGCAAAGGGTTTTGGCAGCTACTGGCATGAATAGAGATTTGTATGTGTTGGTTTACGATATATAGCATGTCCTAATGTGCCATCAACTTTATGGCAAATGACAACATCCATAAAGGGGAGGTAGCTGTCTTTTTCTATTTCCATAGTAAATTTGATACTAGCATGGAAAGAACTCAAATGCTTAAAAAATCGATGTAATTCATCCATTCTGTGTGGCCATACCACAAATGTGTCATCCACGTGACCAGAGGAGAGAGGGGGCTTCCCTTAGCAAATGCCATCAATATGCTCATAAAATTCACCATTAAACTGAAAATAAGATGATAAAAGGACATGTTCAAATAATGCTTCATGTTCTTATCAAAATGTTGGCCGTTGAGAGATAAAGAGTCTTTTAATGACAGCTTGGGTTTTGTATATGTGCTTTGTGATGTAACAATGAGTAAGATAGGTAGAGTGTAAACAGGTAAGGAGTCAGACCAGTCTTCTGGCCACATAGGAAATTTAAAGAAATGTTGTGACCTGACAAAGATACTCTCCACCTCAGAGTACCAGAGATTTATAATATTCCTTGTTAGTGTGGCATCAGTTTTGTGGGGTAGTCTATACAGATTATTGCTAATTGATGTGCCGAACATCATCACCTTAAGTACAGAAGTATTAAAAAATAAGCACTTTCTAAAATCAGTTTAATGAATAAAGTCAAGATTATGTTTGAACAGATGAGAATTTTCACCCACACATCCTACTGTTGGGTCTCTATGATAAGGGAATTAATAGAAATTAGATAATGTGATCACAAATTTCATAGAGACACTGGCTATGCACTTAGAATTTATTTATTTATTACTTTTCAGCATGTTATTTATATATAATAACAGACCAAATATTAGACATGAGCTATATTCATGTATACTAACACACAATAATATAAAACAATTTCCCATGAGTTAGCATAACTAAGCAATGCATGGAACCATCCACTTGCCAAAGAAAAATTACAGAGAAAAACTTCACACAGGTCACTATCTGATATAAATTATGGCACTGCAAACTAAGCTGAACAGCAAGCACAGATGTAATGTAGGGATGAAGAGGGACCATCTTAGCATGTCCTGTCACCATGATATCATCATGATGTAATTTAGCCAATCAGATGCCATCCACTTGGCATAGAAGTGTGAGCCTTGACAGTTTTACAACAGTTAGGCTTACAAGGAAACATCACCAACTTCACCTCATATTTTAAGGATAAAAACAGCACACTTGCAATATATCGGCACCAGCAATAGATACTGTCTGAAAGTTTGGTCCATGATTCTGACAACACAGTTATGATCATTTGAAAGTACAGCTTTTAAACTTTTGCTAGCATTGATTGTTTGCTACTTGGTATGCTCCACTGCATTTGCTTAATGCCCAAGCATGAAGTATTGCTGAGTGGAGTAAGTAAGAGGTTTCTGAATTACTGTTTTGACATTGTTTACATTCTTTGGCACTAGTTATACGTTATAAACCATGCTCTTTGACACAGTGAACAGAGATCTCTTTGTTTTGAACGTTTTTGTATTGTGATTGAGAAATGCAGTGTAAGTGAATGAACGAAAGGAATTAATGTGTCATTAAAGAAGTAGTGTAGTGCTGTTTAGTTATTTACATTGATATTGTGTGTTGTTTTCTTTGGATTTTAACGCTGGAACTGTTAAAGTGAAGGACATCTACAGGGAATGCACTAATCTTCAACATGACTGGCATGATGAAATTGTAAATCTAAAATCATTAAATTCACTTCACGAAAGTTCTTCCACTGCTTAGGTTTTTCTTCATTTTAATTTTTAGGCATATATATAACTACTGAATATTAGTATGAGAACATTGTTAAAATAATATTAAATGCATATGTGCATGAGGTTGATACATTACATAATCATATTACTAACTATTTTTGGCTTAGAATAACGTGTTCTTGAACAAGACTTCAAAACACATCAGGCATATGTGTCCACCTTCCATTCCTCTTCCCTTGTCTTCAACACCCTGCAAATAGAAGGGCTCTGGTTGTCACTCTGCTGTACTGTACTTTGCACTCACATATTAGTTAGCTGCAGTGATGCAGAGCCAGTGAAAAACAACTGGTCCATATGAAAGTTTAAAAGCTGTCCCTTCAGAAAGTCATAATTGCATATGTAACATTGTGCATACGTAGGCAAGTGATTTGGTCATCAAGAGTTAGTACAAGAAGAAAGGAATTTACTTGTGTGGCTGAGGGCTAGCCAGCACACCAGACTGAGGGTGCAGTGAGGCCATGCCAGCTGAGTTGGCCGTCGCTGGGTCAACCCAGGTGAGAGATGAGGAGTGCCTGGAAGGAAGTGGGTTAAACTCAAAGCATGTGGACACCAGTCACATGCTTAGAAAAAGAGAGGATGCACCAGCAAAGGTAGAGTGTCAGGCAGTCTGAAAGATGGCTTCTTATAGCTTTTAGTAGTTCTGTCATAAATCATAGTGAAATAATAGAGCAAATCTGCATACATCAGCAGTTGCAGAAAAATGAGGTGCAACCAGTCAAACAATAATATTTTCTATATCTTAAAAGCTACAGAAGTTAATAAATTACAGAGAATAAATATTTTCATAAGAAACCTTTTACTGTATGCAAAAAACAGTGTTACATTTGAGTCCATAGACGTATCATGGCACTGCACTGAACAGATATTTGAATGTTGTGCAGGGGCACTTGAATTTAGTGAAACTAAACTTGTAATTGTTGTTGTTTATAAGTCCCCTAACTCTGACTTCAAAGTCAGCTAGAGAGGGTTCTTGATTCATTTTTTAGGGAGTACCAGAAATTAGTTATATGTAGCGACTTCAATATAAAATTTGGATATGATGGTGCAAGAAAAAGGATGTTGGTAGATATCCTAAATTCATATGATCTGATGCAGATGGTGATTTTTCCAACTAGGGTGCAGGGGAACAGTACCACAGCCATACAAAATATTTTTATTCATTCTTCATTACTAGATGGGCATTCTGTTAGTAAAAGGGTGAATGGCCTTTCAGACCATGATGCACAAATTTTAACAGTAAAAGGCTATTGTACTCAAACAAATGTCAAATATAATTACAAACTATGTAGGGCAGTTACTCCAACAGCAATAGAGAGTTTTTTTTAAACCTTGTCAAGGAACGAGAGTGGCAGGATGTTTATAGTGCCAATAACATAGATGACAAATACAATGCTTTCCTTGACACATTTCTCACGCTCCTTGAGAGTTGCTTTCCATTAGAACATACTAAAGGGGGTAATAGCAGAAATATGCAGTCTGGGTGGCTGGCTAGTGGGATAAGGATATCCTGTAGAACAAAGCGGGAATTATATCAAAATGTTAGAAGTAGTCACAATCAAGCTACAATAGTCTATTACAAACAGTAATGTAAGGTGCTTAAAAATGTTATTTGGAAGAACAAGAGTATGTGGTATGCAAATATAATAGCTGATTCACAAGATAAAATTAAAAACATATGGTCAGTTATCAAGTAACTGTCTGGTCAGCAACACAAGATCAACAATATAAAATCAGATATATGTACAGTTTTAACAATCATTTTCTGAGTATTGCTGGTGAATTCAACAAAAATTTAGTTTCTAAAGGGAATCATAATTTTCTTGGCAAATGCCTTTCTGAGATTAATGCCTAAAATACTCCTCTGTGATATAGACATGGGGGAGATTGAGTGAATTATTAAATCACTGAAGACTAAGGACTCTCATGGATATGTTAGCCTTGTATTTTGCCACATTTGTAATTTTTCCTTCAGAACTGGTCAGTTTCCTGAATGATTAAAATGCTCTGTAGTAAAGCTGCTTTATAAAATGGGAGAAAAGGATAATGTAGATAATTTTAGACCTATTTCTATGTCACCACTGTTTGCTAAAGTTATTGAAAAGGCTGTCTATGTGAGGATAATTGATCATTTTATATCACACGATTTGCTATCAAATGTACAGTTCAGCTTTAGAAGTCGTTTAACAACTGAAAATGCTACATTCTCTTTTCTCTGTGAGGTACTGGATGGGTTAAACAAAAGGTTACCAATGCTAGGCATATTTTTTGATTGAACTAAGGCGTTTGATTGTGTTGATCACAAAATATTGCTCGAGAAGTTTTACCATTACGGAATACAGGGGCCCCCAGGGGCTCAGCAATCATTTGCTGGGTACGGGCTTGGCGACCCCGGGGTTCCTGAGCTGGGGACTGGTAAGCGCCGCCAGTCCCCTGTCACCGTAAACTCTGGGCATGCTTCAACGACCACCGTGCGGCGCGGCGATGGAATGTTGTGTGTCTCAGGGAGTGGGGATCTTGGCTTGGCCGCCCGGATCGCGAGGATGGAATAAACCTCTATAAACAACCCCTCAATCTCAAGGTGTGCTGCACGCCGATGAGATGCATGGCTGTTGAGGTGGAACAGTCGTTAGCGGGCAACCTCTGGGGAACCTGCAGCACCTCAGTTGTATAAGGCTTACCTAGGCACACGGGGCTCTGTCTAGGTGGACTCTTAGTTCCCTAGCTGCTCGTGGGACCGAGATGGAACCCTCGAACTTTTCTTCTTCTCCTCCCAGCGGAGAGGGTGGGCCGCTGGTAGGTTCTAACACTCAATCTAACAAGAGGGCTCGTGTAGCCAGTCCTCCTGATTCAGGTAGTCGTAACAAAACGCATGCTGCTTCGCTGAATGTGTTTCTTGTAATTAAAAGAAAAGATGGGAGTTTCGCGAAAGTTTCACCATTTTATATCCAGAAGGGCTTAGAAGGCATTGCTGGCACTCTAAAATCTGTAAAGCACTTGCGAAATGGCACCTTGTAGGTTGAAACATCTGGCTTCCAGCAAGCCCAGAACCTTCAGAAGGCGCAATTTCTTGGGGAGTTTGCGATAGAGACTGAATTTCACAACACCTTGAACTACAGCAAGGGTGTTGTGACTTGCAGAGATCTCGTTGACATTCCCCAAGATGAACTGAAGGCTGAATGGTCCCGGGAAGGAATTGTCGATGTGCAACACATTATGAAACGGGTGGATGGTACTCTCGTAAAGACTGACTCATTTATCCTTACATTTAACACTACCAAATTGCCAGAGCATGTGAAGGCCGGTTTCCTTCGTCTCAGTGTGTGGCCTTATTACCCCAACCCCATGCGGTGTTTTAAATGCCATCACTTTGGACACACTACTCTCGGCTGTAGAGAGGAAGCCACTCGCGGGAAATGTGGTAAAGCTGCTCATGAGAGAGTTGGCTGCTCCTCTCCTCCCAAGTGTGTCAACTGCTCTGGGGATCACCCTGTGTGGAGTAATGACTGCAGAGTTTTCCTTGAGGAATGGAAGATCCAGGAACTTAAAACTACAAAACGCCTCCCGTATGGTGAGGCGAAGAAAATTTACAAGTCCATGCAGCCGCCCACGTTCGCTGCTTCCTTTTCTTCCGTTCTCAAACAGCCAGTGTTGAAATCCGCTGCCACTACACAAACGGAGGTTGCTACTGTCAGCACTAGCACCTGCGTTTGTCAATGTACGTGTGCTGCTGCCGTTCCTGTGAAGCCTGCTGCTCCCCCCAGGCCTTCTGACCAGGCCGTGGTAGCTGATGACATGGAACTTCCTGCCCCTTTCCGGGTCCAGTCTTGTGCATTGCCCAGCGCTGCTACACCCCCTACTGCTTCTGAGGTTTTGGCACCATTGCCGCCTCAGGCCAGAAAATTGAAGCCAAAGACAAAGGTGAAGACTCGCCCACTACAGTCTGCTGATGTGGATGTCATTCTCTCTGACATCTCTCTCGAGTCCTCTTCAGAGGTGATGGAGGTTGATGTCAGACTGGGGCACTCATCTCGCCCCAAAACTGAGCCTCCATCTGTTGTGGGCTCTCCTCCCCGACAGAAAGTGAGAATGAAGGTACTCCCACCCTGATAGATGGCTCCCATTATACAGTGGAACATGAATGGATTCCGGGCACATGTGGAGGAACTGCACCTCCTAGCACGGCAACGCCCCCTGTGCCTGTGTTTACAGGAAACGCATTTCAAACCATCTGATGCTCCTGTACTAAGAGGCTATACGTCATATCGCAAAGATGACCTGACTGGAGAAAGGGCCAAAGGCGGAGTCGCTGTGTTTGTCAATAATGACCACCACTCCTCTGCTCTCCCCCCGGATACTGACCTGCAAGCAGTTGCAGTTGAAATTTATTCACCTCGGAGGCTTACCATTTGCTCCCTTTATTTACCCCCTCTGGATGCAATGACCTTAGATGCTCTCACAGATCTTATCGACCAACTCCCCCGCCCATTTCTCCTCCTGGGAGACTTCAATGCCCATAATGTCATGTGGGGCTCCACTTCTCTTTGCGCTCGAGGTCGAATTTTGGAGAGCCTCGTAACATCTCAAATGTTGTGCATCCTCAACACAGGTACTCCGACTCATTTCTCTCCTGCTACAGGGTCATTCTCAGCCATTGACCTACCTTTCTGCTCTCCAAGCCTCACTGACTCTGTTCACTGGGAGGTCATTGACGACCTTCATTCCAGCGATCACTTCCCTATCCGCATTCATCTCCTGGATGGTGTATTGCTGGAGCAGCGGCCACCATCGTGGATAATTGGCAGGGCTAACTGGCCACTGTTCACTCGGTTGGCTGTCTTTGACCGCCACAATAGCATCCAAGAATGGGTGGATCACATCACGCTTGTGATCCATCATGCTGCTGACCTGTCTATACCACAGTCTTCTGACACTCTTAAGCGGCGCCTTGTGCCTTGGTGGACAGAAGAGTGCCATTCAGCCATCCGGGACAGACGTGCGGCTCTTCGCCGATTTAAATGCCGTCCAACAGCGGTCAGTCGTACCGCCTTTCGAATCGTGAGAGTCAGGGCACGCTGTGTCATTAAAGAGAGCAAGAAAAGGTCATGGCAGGCGTTTCTGGACTCCATCAACCGTTCCACTTCTTCCACAAAAGTATGGGAAGCCATCCGGAGGATTTCCGGTAAACATAGCCATTTACCGATAGCTGCTGTCCTGAACCAAGGATGCCTCCAAACGACACCCAGAGCCATTGCTCAGACGCTGGCAGTGCATTTTGCACAAAGTACTGCCACTGCAAATCAGGATCCAGCGTTTCGTTGCTACCGGGCGACTGTCGAAAGAGCGAACTTGGACTTTCGGTCGAACAGTTCTGAGGCGTACAACTCCCCTTTCTCCATGTGGGAACTTGAATCGGCTCTTAGTGAGACATCTGACACTGCACCGGGTTACAACCACGTCCGGTACTCCATGCTTTGACATCTGCCAGCGGCGTCAAAGGAAATCCTCCTCGAATGTTTTAATCTCGTATGGCAGACAGGAGTGTTCCCCACCTAGTGGCGGGAGGCAATCCTCATCCCTCTCCTCAAACCAGGAAAGGACCGCACATGTCCCAGTAGTTATCGTAGTATCTCCTTGACAAGTTGTGTCAGAAAGACCCTGGAACGGATGGTTAACCGGCGTCTGGTCTGGCTGTTAGAGACCAGACAGCTCCTTAGCCACTTTCAGTGTGGATTCCGAAAATTTCGGTCCCCGGTCGACAACCTGACCCTCCTAGAGACGGCTATTCAGCAGGCTTTTCTCCGTCAGCATCACTGTATTGGTATCTTCTTTGATATCAGTAAGGCATATGATACTACTTGGAGATACTGTATTCTTGCACAACTGCATCAATGGGGCTTTCGTGGCCGCCTCCCGATTTTCATTCGGTCTTTCCTGTCTCAGCGGTTTTTTCGGACCCGCGTTGGTAACACACTGTCTGATCACTTTGAGCAAGAGAACGGTGTCCCCCAGGGAGCGTTTTAAGCGTTACGCTCTTTGCCATAGCCATCAACAGTATAACGTCTACAGTGAGGAGTCCAGTACAGTGCTCCTTATTTGTGGACGACTTTGCTGTTTTCTGTTCCTCCTCCAGTGTTGCAACCGTGAGCCGTCAGTTGCAGCTAACAGTGTGGCGGTTAGAGGAGTGTGCTGCAATGCAAAGACGGGTTTTCGGTTCTCTGCCGATAAGTGTGTTTTTTGTGTTCATTTTAATCGTTCTCGTCGTCTTTTTACTTTGCCTGCCTTGCATATGGGGGATACTGTCCTACATTTTAGAGACACAGTGCGGTTTCTGGGCCTAATTTTTGACTCCAGGTTGTCATGGCTGCCACACCTACATGACTTGAAAGCCAGAACCCTGAAGGCACTCAACATCCTCAAGTGCCTCAGCCACAGGTCTTGGGGAGCGGACAGGGCGCGTCTCCTTCAGTTTTACCGAACTTTCATGCGTTCACGGTTGGACTATGGGTGCGCAGTATATGGGTCAGCGAGGCCTTCTTATTTGCAGATCCTTGACGCTGTTCACCATGCTGGGATTCGACTGGCCACGGGTGCTTATCAGACCAGTCCCATACCCAGCCTCTGTGCTGAGGCTGGGAAACCACCACTTACCATCCTGTGGCAGCTCCTGCTGGTGCACCAGGCTTGTAAGTTTCTTGCAGCTTCCAGCTCACCGGCTCACCATCTTGTTGCCCATCCACCTCTGGACTGCCTTTTTTCCCGCCGTCCCCGGGCAACGTTGCCGTTTGGGATCCGTGTGCAACGTGTACTAGAGTCCCTCGGTGTGGAGTCTGTACAACCCCAAATCCAGGGTTTTAACCGCCTGCCACCCTGGTTACTGAAGAGGCCTGGAGTGATTTTAGATTTATTGCAGTACAAGAGAGACTGCACGCCTGCCACCGTCTTTAATGCAGCATTTTCTGCCATTTTATCTGAGCACCACGACTATGTAGCTGTTTTTACAGATGGGTCGAAACAAGGGGATTCTGTTGGGTGCTCAGTTGTTTTTCCAGATCGTGTCTTCAAGGTCCGCCTGCCTCAGACTTTCGCTGTCATTGATGCAGAATTGTCTGCGATCTTGCGGGCACTGGAGCACACGAGACATTCTTCCTCTGCTAAATTTCTTGTCTGTTCTGATTCACTCAGTGCCCTTCACTTATTGCAACATTTGTATCCGACAGACAAAACTGTCTAGACCATCCAGGATGCCCTCCTCCGACTACAGCGACTGGGGAAGGTTGTAGCTTTCTGCTGGGTTCCGGGGCATGTCGGCATTGCTGGGAATGAAAGGGCAGATCTCGCAGCCACGGAGGTGTGTCTCGCCCCACAAGTATCTCAGTGTGCTATCCCCTTGCATGCACTCACCTCGCTGTTGAGCTCACAGGTTATGCGGCGGTGGGAGGATGAGTGGCTGGAAGTGACTGACAATAAGCTCCGTATAGTCAAGCCCACAACGCGTGTGTGGTGTACTTCCTTTCAGCCCCATCGACGGGATGAGGTTCTCCTCACTCGGCTTCGAATAGGCCACAGCCCTATGACGCATGGCTACCTGCTCCGGCGAGAGGACCCTCCAATGTGTGGTGCTTGCGGTGTCCAGGTCACTGTGCGCCACATTTTATTGGATTGCATTTTATTTTCTGACCAGCGGGCCACAGCTGACTTGCCAGCGGACCTACCATCTCTTTTAGGCAACACTCGGATGAATGTGGCTAAAGTTTTAAAGTTCTGTGACATGTCAAATGTTTTTACAAAGATTTTAGGGAGAGGATTTTAATGTGCTCGCTGTGTGACAAGCTAGCCCATATTTTATGTAAGTGGGCAGCCAATAACAATTTCCTGTGACATTCTTGTTGCTATGTGTACCCTTTACTTAGGTTTTACTTTCTTATGTAACATTTTCCTTCTTTTCCTGCTTTCTTTGAGTGTGTGCTTTAGTTTTCTTAGGTCTGTCCACGTTCGTTCCTTTTAATGTGTGTCAGGGCGCTGATGACCTTGATGTTGAGCGCCCATAAGCCCCAACACACCACCACCACCACGGAATACAGGGAGTAGCTCACAATTGGTTCACCTCCTACTTTAGCAACAGACAGCAAAAGGTCATCATTCACAATGTTGAGAATGGCTGTGATGTGGGGTCTGAGTGGGGTACATTGGCCGGAGTGGCCGTGCAGTTCTAGGTGCTACAGTCTGGAGCCAAGTGACCGTTATGGTCGCAGGTTCGAATCTTGCCTCGGGCATGGATGTGTGTGATGTCCTTAGGTTAGTTAGGTTTAATTAGTTCTAAGTTCTAGGCGACTGATGACCTCTGAAGTTAAGTCACATAGTGCTCAGAGCCATCTGAACCATTTGAGTGGGGTACAGTCAAGTGGGGGTTGCTCCAGGGGTCAGTCAGTGTTGGGGCCACTCCTGTTCCTTATTTATATAAATGATATGCCCAATAGTATTATGGGTAACTCTATAATATTTCTGTTTGCTGATACACTAGCTTGGGAGTAAAGGATGTTGTATGCAACATTGGATCAGTTTCAAATAGTGCAGTTCATGACTTAAGTTCATGGATTGTAGAAAATAAACTAATGTTAAATCACAGTAAGACTCAGTTTTTACAGTTTCTAAAACACAATTCAACAAAAACCTGACGTTTTAATTTCATAGAATGGGCATATGATTAGTGAAACTGAACAGTTCAAATTGATAGATGTTCAGATAGATAGAAAACTGTTATGGAAAGCCCATGTTCAGGATCTTGTTCAAAGACTTAATGCTGCCATTTTTACGACTCATTGTTTGACATGAAAATTAGTCTATTTTGCTTATTTTCATTCACTTATGTCATATGGTATTATATTTTGGGGTAACTTTTCCCATTCTCAAAGGTTATTTTTGCCTCAAAAATGGGCAGTTTGGGCAACAAGTGGTGTAAGTTTACGATCCTCTTTTTGACCCCTGTTCACGAGTCTGGGTATTTTGACATTGTCCTCTCAATATATTTCTTACTTTCATTTCTTGTTACCAATATTAGCTTATTCCCAAAAATAAGCAGCTTTCACTCAGTTAATACTCAGCAGAAGTCACCTCCTGTATTTGGATTGGACTTCCTTAACTCTTGTGCAGAAAGGTCTGCAGTGTACTGCTGCATCCATTTTCAATAAGCCACCACTCAAATTCAAAAATCTTAGCAGTAATCCACACACTTTCAAATCAGAATTGAAGAGTTTCCTCATGGGTCACTCCTTCTATTCTGTCAAGAAGTTTCTTGAAAAATTAAGCTGATTCTTGTTGTATTGTTGATTACATTTACTTAAACTTATGGACTGACTTTCTTCTGGTTCATAAAAATTACATTTTTATCTGTTAGTTCTTTTATCTTATAATTTCATGTACTGAAACATTCCATGACCTTGGAGATTCGCCCCTCAATTTGGACCTACAGAACTTGACATGTAAATAAATAAATAAATAAAAACTTTCAAATGATTCATGTGGTATCTACAAACAATATCTCGGCTGATAGCACTGAACTACAGCTATCATCTGTGAAAGCCACATAGCTGTAACTAACTATTTTGTTGATTGATTTATTGTAGTTTATATCATTTTATTTATTGAAATGCCTGTCAAAACACTGGATCCTTCACAATAACATAGCAACTGACTGGAGCATGAGTAATGAATACCTCATATCTTGTCATACTTCCATAGTTTTTAGATTTAAGGAATATGTTACTATTTTTGCCAGTAACTTTATTTAAATGTTGATCACAATTAATATTAAAAATCATGGTAATTTAAAAGTGGTCCATCATGTGTTAGCTAATGATGCCATTGAAAAGAGTACCACAAGACATTTATATCAAGCAGACATTGATAATTGTTTACTCAATATTTAATTGCATTTTGCTTTCTTTTAATATGAGCACATGGGTACAAGAATTCGGCTTATTTTTTATGAACAAACATCAATTTATGTTTATTTAGAATGGTCTGAGTGTGCTCAATTGTTCATAACATTTCTTTTATTAAAATATTGTTTTAATATATTAGTTCACTGCAGAAAGTGGTCAATTTGAATCAAATCATGTCTGTAGAACATAAATGTGATGTATTTTTTATTTTTGGTTGGGACAGCCTTCAGCCAATCTAGAAGCAAACAGTGGCAGAACACCGATTTAGTCAAGTGGTGACAGATATTTTTCGGGTGCTGCACTCAAGGGAGTGATGCTGGACACTTTTATGACAGTTCTGGAAAAAGGCAGACCTACCTGTGACATAGTGTGATGTTCAGTCATGTGAGTAACAGATTCTGGGTGGTGAACAGCCAGCCACTAAAATACTTTAACTATTGGTGGTATTTTAGCCATTGGGAGATCTGAATGTGCTCCAGTGTGGAACTTGTCTGCTTGCTTTACAGGGACAAAAATAGAGAGAGTATGAGTTTCTACTCATTGTCTTTCATGTGTAAATTGTCATGCTGAACTCTGAGTTATTTTGAAATGACAAATATTTTGTGTATTGTGATCATGAAATAGACTTCGTTTTTGTGAGTCTTGGCTAACTGCTTAGCTTGAGGATTCTGCTACCATTATTGTGATGCTCTCAATAAGGTTATCATTCTGTCTATAAACTTATTATTGCTGGACCACATCCATTTATTTGAGTTTTACTTTCATGAATAAACATTATTCAACATAATTCTGTGTCAACTACACAATTATAGACATTGCAGTAGAACCCTTTTTATTAATTATTCATATAACTTTTATTTAATATTTCTGTTTATTCTTTTAATTCAAAATTCTAGCTAATCCACAGCCTATTTGACAGTCAGGTCACAGCTTCAGATTATCATTTGCGGTGAGATAGCTACTTGTCATGAAAGCAAATGTGTGCAGCTCAATCCTACAACTTTATTGAGCTATTCTTTTTAAACAGAGCTGCATATAAACCAATTACCTAAGGTACAAGTAACACCTGGTAAAGTCTCAGCTGGTTTGCTCACATGGAATGGCGGTTAGAGAAGCTACTACTCAGCAGAGTATCCATTAAGTAATGTCACAGTACTGTCAGATTTATGGCCCCAATTTTTGCACAGGATCAACTGATGGGGCTGATGTCTTGCAAGTGTGTTTTTCTGTCCTTAAATGTTAGTGATGTTTCCTTGTTAGCCCCTGATAAATAGTGATGGAGATTTTATTCAAATTTGACATGACAAGTTAACTGAGAACTTTTTATCTATGTGAGTAAGATTATTATGTAAAACTAATAGTTGAATAGCTTGCAGAAGCCTCTTCAGGGTCCTAGAGATTCTTACACTTATATGTCAATATATTTACTTCCGAATGGAATTTGTGGTTAATAATAAGCGTGGCTATAGGAAAATCAGTAAAATTAACTAGTGAAACACTGGAAGTAAGATTAGTTTCCTTGTAGACTATGCATCCCTGCCTAGGACTCAGAATGAAATTTTACATTTTGATATAAATGTGGTTAATAGGTTGCCAGTAAACATCAGCCAGAAGACTGGAAACCACAAGATATATAAAATAAGTAAATAAATAAGTGCCAAGAAAAGAACATCTTATTATTCTCTTGTTCTGTAATTAATCATAGAGTCTGGACTCAAGGATACATGTACTGGTTAATGCTAACATATACATTGAAGCACCAAAGAAACTAGTATAGGCATGTGTATTCAAATACAGAGATATGTAAATGGGCAGAATGTGATGCTGTGGTCAGCAATGCCTATATAAGACAACAAGTGTCTGGCACAGTTTTTAGATCAGTTACTGCTGCTACAATGGTAGGTTATCAAGATTTACGTGAGTTTGAATGTAGTGTTATAGTCAGCACATGAGTGATGGGACACAGCATATCTGAGGTAGCGATGAAGTGGGGATTTTCACATACGACCATTTCCCAAGTGTACTGTGAATATCAGGACTCTGGTAAAACACCAAATCTCCAACATCGCTGCAGTCTGGAAAAACATCCTGCAAGAAAGGGACCAACAATGACTGAAGAGAATCATTCAACATGACAGAAGAGCAACTCTTCTGCATTTTGCTGCAGATTTCAATGCTGGGCCATCAACTAGTGTCAGCATGTGAACCATTCAACGAAATTAATCGATGTGGACTTTTGGAGCTGAAGGTCCTCTTGTGCAGCCTTGATGACTGCATGACATGAAGTTTTATACCTCACCTGAGCCTGTCAACACTGACATTGGACTGTTGATGACTGGAAACATGTTGCCTGGTCAGGCAACTCTTGTTTCAAGTTGTATCAAGTGAATGGACATGTACGGGTATGGAGAAAACCTCATGAATCCATAGACCCTGCATGTCATCAGGGGACTGTTCGAGCTGGTGGAGGCTCTGTAATGGTGTGGGGTGTGTGCAGTTGGTGCGATATGGGACCCCGGATACATCTAGATATGACTCTGACAGGTGACATGTACATAAGCATCCTGTCTGATCATCTGCATCCATTCATGTCCATTGTGTATTCCGACAGACTTGGGCAATTCCAGCAGGACAATGTGACACCCAAAACTTCCGGAATTGCTACAGAGTGGCTCCAGGAACATTCCTCTGAGTTTAAACACTTCTACTGGCCACCAAACTGCCAAGACATGAACATTATTGAGCATATCTTGGATGCCTTGCAACATACGGTGCAAAAGAGAGCTCCACACCCTCGTACCCTTACAGATTTATGGACAGTCTTGCAGGATTTATAGTGTCAGTTCCCTCTAGCACTGCTTCAGAAATTAGTTGAGTCTATGCCACATTGTGTTGGAGCACTTCTGTGTGCCCGCAGGGGCCCTACACAATATTAGGCAGGTGGGCCAGTTTCTTTGGCTCTTCAGTGTATATCAAACAGATTTTTAACTTTACCATTATATACACAGCTGATAGTGCTCTTTGTAAAATTATAAAATGCTTAGTATGAAATATGAGAGGAAAAGAACAGATGGGTAAAAAACTATTTCCAGGCTTCAGGCCTCTTAGTTCCTGGTGGACAGATGAAGATGGATAGGCTTGGGAAGATTGGGAATAAGGGGAAGATCACTTAGACCAAAGCTTGAAATGAACCCATCTGTGCAGAACACACGTGTGACTGACCCATTCTTGAGTACTGCTCAAGTGTTTGGGATTCCAACCAGGTCAGATTAAATGAACAATTCGAAGCAATTCAGAGGTAGGCTGCTAAATATGTTACTGCTAGGTTCAGTCAATACATGAGTATTTCAAATATACTTTGTAAATCTTTATGAGAATCCCTAGAGGGAAGACAACATTCTTTTCATGGAACACTATTGAGAAAATTTAGAGAATCAGCATTTGATGACTGCAGAATGGTTCTACTGCTGCCAACATACATTTTGTGTAAGGACCATGAAGATAAGAAAAATCTGGTTCATGTGGAGGCATAAAGATAGTCATTTTTCCCACAGTCTGTTTGTGAGTGGAACAGGAAAGGAAATGATTAGTAGTGGTACAAGCTGCTCTCTGCCATGCTACATGTGGTGGTTTACAGAGTAGGTATTGTAGTGTACTGACCATATATGGTCATATTAGTGTGAGCCTCAGCAGTGTATTGCAGCAGTGCTTATAGCAGGTCAACACAGGACGTTATCACTGTAATAATTCAACAAGGCTGACGGAATGTTGCGAGGCAGGTTAGTTTGTTGAAACAGCAAATGCTATGGTACTGCACAGACTACTGCAGCAAGATGCAAGGCAGATTTCCACACTGACAATGACAGTGGTGTTTCAAAATACATGACTGGTAGTGGTGCATATGCACAACAGGTGTGCAGTTGCTGACTATAAGTGCTGGACATTTTTGTAATGGAATTATCAATAGGCTCACAGACCTACCAGGCTGATGGGGCTGTGCTGGAAAAGGACATCACATGGACCTGCCAGCAGAAGTCAGTAGTTTGAGGCCACTGTAGAGCAATGGCTCTATGCACTTAGACCCCCCATACTTAGTGCTACAACACAACTGGTCATCCCAGGTTACGAAACTTCCTCGCAGATTAAGACTGTGTGCTGGACCGGGACTTGAACTCGGGACCTTTGCCTTTCACGGGCAAGTGCTGTACCAACAAAGCTACCCAAGCATGACTCACGATGCACCCTCACAGCTTTAATTCCACCAGTGCCTTGTCTTCTACCTTCATTCTGGATCCCAGGTTATATTTGGCAGCAGGGCTGACTCCTGTTCAGGGAACATTGGGTTGCACCTCATGCTTACCAACTTTCATCTACCATCACCAAACAGGCATCTCATCGTGTTGGACATACACCACAGTGACACAACCAGGCATTGCCTGGGCTCATGGTGAATACAGCATCATTAAGTGCACACTGTCAGTGTGGGGAATGTGTGGTTGGCTTCCATAATTCTGAGCTACAGAAATGAGGCCACTGGTACTCATTGGCATAAATGCATCAGCATCATAGGGCATTGAGGTAGCCAGCCTAGCTGAATTCAGCAGCCATCTGGCCATTGACCCAGTGTATCAAGTAGCACAGATGCATCAATAAAGAACTTATATTTGCAACTGCCCTTCTCTGGAGCCTCCTGGGCTCCCACCTCACCTCCACCACCACCTCACACCATCCTGGCTCATATTTGCTCCACCCTGCACTGTGGATGCTATAGTTTATTGTCAGAATTAACTGCACTGCCTTCTCTCAGCATAGTGTCTGGACCATGACCTACAGTCCACACAGTACAGTGATGCCAATGAATGATGTAACATTCCCTTGACTGATTCATTGCCACACAGGAAGTATGCATTTCAACTAAGCACTTAATGCAGGAAGTAGAGCAGTTCAGGGAAGGACGACGACATGTAATTGTGGCTTTGGGGGCCATAATACCAAGTGGCTATAACTCTGATGTGCATAGCTTTAAGTCTTCTGAGACAAAAAATTGACTGTCAGCATAAACCACCAATAGTCCAGATTCCAGTAGACTGGATCTGTAGAGCATAATAGAGATCAAGGGTGTAACCTTGTAGTGCCAATACAGAAAAAAATGTAATTGTATGTTTAAGAGAAAAAGAAGCAACAGGACATGCCATGAAAGTTAAATTGCCAGAAGTGCAAAACAATTATGATGAATAGATTAATAAATAAAGTAGAATTAAGCAACACAATAAGTAAGATCAGATGCAGTAACCCGTGTGGACATGCTGCCAGTTGTTCTGATTATAAATTTTCTTTGTATTTTGTACAAACATGTAGTTTAATACGAAACTGCTTTTAAGGTAAACCCAGGAGACTGGGTCTTGTTCATAGAGGGGGTTATCTAGAGTACCAACCATATATGGGCATATTAGTGTGAACCTGAGTGGTTTATTTCAGCAGTCTAACAAGTCTAACATAATATTGTGAGGCAGGTTAGCTTGTTGAAACAGCAAACTCAGTGGTACCGCACAGACTAATGCAGCGACGGACAAAATTTCCGAACTTACAGTGGGAGCTGTGTTTTAGGATTAGTGACTGGTAGTGGCACATATGCACAAAAAGTGTGCCACTGCAAAATGTAAGTACTGGACACATTTGTAATGGAAATATTCTTAATCTTGCAGCCCTATCAGGATGATGAGACTGTGCCGGGCGAGGATGCCACATGGACTTGCCAGCAGAAGTCATCAGTTTGAGGCCACTGCAGGGCAACAGCTCTATGCATTAAGCCCCGTGAACTTAGTGCCATGGTGCAGTTTGCCATCTCAGGTCATCTCCAGCAGCATGGCTGACTCCCGCCCAGGAGGCAGCACACTGCAGCCTCTGCCCGTTAGCCATCGTACACCATCATCGGATGGGTATCTCATCCTGTTGGGCATCCACCAGTGTGGGGTACAGCATCGTCGAGTGCACACTGCTGGCATGGATCCGTACAGCCGTGGTGTAGCTGCATCATTGTTGTGGGGTGTGCAGGCAATTAACCCAGCAGAATTCAGCAGCCAGCCACCCACTAACTGGTATACCAGTTGCCTTCTCTACCAGCCGCAGCTGCGCCCACCCCGTGGGGTATCAACCGACTGCATCTTATTGAGAAAATTCTAGAGGCAGGCAGCTAAAACTGTGTGTTTCTTTGCGGTAAAAACTGAAGCCAGAAGACAATGCCATTCCAGGGTAAGTGAATAGTAGCCTCTTAATAGTGATGCCAATGAATTGTGTAACATGGAATGTCCACCTACCATTGAATATGGCTGGGAAATCACCTGAGGAATTCTGTGAAGACATCTTCAATTTCCTTGAAGAAGCGAAGAAAGTTCCTGTTGCTGTAACAAACAAACTGATGCAGAAAGTGTCCAAATGGGCCATGTTTCAGTCCATGTTGCCTGGTCAAATACAAAAACTGAGAGAGGAGAATGAAAGACTATGTCAAGAAATCTCTGAATCAGATTTAAGAACACTGAAAGCCTGTGTTAAGCTTCTAGAGCAGGAGAACTTGAAGATGACAGAAAAAGCAACTGCATCTATTCCTTCATATGCCACTGTCACAGCTGCATAGAAAACAGAGTTAAGTATGACATCTAAGACATAGACATTAGTAAACAGGAATCCAACACATGCTTTCTTAGATCCACTGAGAAGAAGAATAACAAAGACATAAAGAAGAAACTTACTGATGCAATAAATCCAAGGATAGACATGATTAGAATCAAACTGATTCATACAGCCAACAGCTCCGACACAGTATGAACAGAAAAATGATGAAGGAAAAAAAAAAAAAATCAAGAGAAAGCTATTTAGATAAACTAAGGTGGCAAAAGTCATGGATAGCAATATACACATGTATAGATGGTAGGGTACAGCATACACAATGTATAAAAGGGCAGTGCATTGGTGGAGATGTCATTCGTGTTAAGGTGATCCATGTGAAAAGGTTTCCGATGTGACTGTGGCCATCTGACGGGAATTACAGACTTTGAATTAGAGTTAGCTGCATGGGACATTCCATTTCAGAAATCATTAAGCAATTCAGTGTTCTGAGATCCACAGTGACAAAACTGTGCTGAGAATACCAAATTTCAGGTATTACCTCTCACCATGGACAAAGCAGTGGTCGATGACCTTCATTTAACGACTGAGAGCAGCAGCAGTTGCATAGAGTTGTCAGTGTTCAGTGTTAGCAGACAAGCAGTACTGCCTTAAATAACCACAGAAATCAGTGTGGGATTCACAGCAAGTGTATCTACTTGGATAATGTGGTGGAATTTGACATTAATGAGATATGGCAGTAGACGAATATGTAAGTACCTTTGCTAACTACACAACATTGGCTGCAGTGTCTCTCCTGGGCTTGTGACCATGTTCGTTGGACCCTATATGACTGGTAAACCATGGCCTGGTCAGATGAGTCCCAATTTCAGTTAGTAGGAGCTGATGGCAAGGTTCAAGTGTGGTGCAGATGCCATGAAGCCATGGACCCAAGTTGCCAAGAAGGCACTGTGCAAGCTGCTGGTGGCTCCATAATGATGTGGGCTGTGTTTACATGGTATGAACTTGGTCCTCTGGGCCAACTGAATCAATCATTGACGGTAAATGACTATGTTTAGCTGACTGGAGAGCATTTGCAGCCAAACAATGATGGAATTTTTATGGATGATGATGCTCCATGTCACCAGACCACAGTTGTTTATGAATGGTTTGAAGAACATTCTGGACAATTTGAGTGAATGAATTGGCCACCAGATTGCTCAATATAAATCCCATTGAACATGTATGGGATATAACCAAGATGTCAGTTTGTCCACAAAAATCCCACACCAGCAACACTTTCACAGTTATGGACAGCTATAGAGGCAGCATGGCTCGGAATTTTTGTAGGGGGCTTCCAGTGACTTGCTGAGTCCATGCCACATAAATTTGCTTCACTACACCAGACTAAAGGAGGTCCAACATCATATTGGTAAGTATCCCAGGACTTTTGTCACCTCAGTGTACACAGCATTAAATGTGAACCACTGAGAAAGAAGAGGCCTCTGGTAAGTGTACAATCTGCCAAAGGAAGTGGACATCAATGGACTTCTCAAAGATATTTATGAGTATAATGTGTCTGAGAACATGCAAAAGGATGAATTTTATGAAGAGGTATGAGTCAGATTCTAAACTGGACCATTAGGGAAAACCTATGTCAGTCACATACTGGAAATCACTTCTCATGTTCAAAGCTTCTGCAGCAAAAAATAAAGGTGTATGTTGGCTTCCACGTTCTAGGAATGAATGATTACATAGGCATGCCAAAATGTAAATCTTATGACTTCTATCACATGAAGAAGGTCTGTAGTACAAGGAGTGTATGTGCTCCCACTGTGGAGCAGGGGGCCACCAGAAAAGTACATGCACAAAAAATCATTGAGAAACCTGTCTGCATGATTTGTCATAACAGGAATAGAAAATGAGACTCACCTGTGAAAGGCTGTGCAACTTATGCAATTCTAGAACAGACTGTAGGTCCATCTAAAACACAAGCAATCATAGAGTGGTCAATTCCATATCAAATCTATGTAACAGAGGCCATGTTGGACAGGATACAAAACACAAGTGGCCACTGACAGTAGCAAGGAATTGGCATCATGCCATAGCCGGGCATCAGTACCTTTTGATTATACTGCAAGAGAGAGGAGTGTCACCTGATGATGACATTCCAGTGCCAATCACTATGAAGTCATTTGAGAAGCAACATCTTGACTTCATGAATGTCATAGATAAAATGATACTGCAGAAGTGATTAGAGTTAGCAGTTGAAAAGAAACTTAGAAGACAGTCTTTTAAGTGGGTAATAATGCAGACAAAAATGTGTTGCGTGATAAATAAACTTGAACTATGGTAATTTTATGCAAATGAAGCTGAACATCAGGAAGCTTAAACACAGACAATATAACTCATAATGACCTGTCCACAAGACAAGAAGGCACTTCCTCATCATGTCCAAAATCACATCAAATGAAATTTGTGAACATAGTTGAAGGAGAGACCATATGGGAAACACCTGCATCAACCCAAGCTGTAGGGGCTGTTGACGGAAGGGATGTTCCTGGTGCAGAAACATCTGCAATTGGAGACTTCCTGATTTGTCAGCTGTCCAACCCAATGCCACATCTTTATGGAGTTCTGGCCAAAGGGTATGATAAAGATAGTGATGATCACGAAGACATCAGCTCCACAGTAGCAGTAGACACATACAGCTTTGACATCATCTGCAGACCCTCCACTGAAGGTATACCGATGACAGCCTAGTAGCTGTGTCTACAGACTCCAGGGTGAGACTTGAGGAAAAGACAGATGATGTCCTCGCTCAGATGCAGCATTGGTGCAAGGGCAACAAAGTGACTGCAGTTTTTCATAAAACCACATAGTACATACTTCTGAAGGGAAGACTTTCCATTGCCAGAAGTCCTCCCCTGAGCCTTTACAGAATCCCTGTAAAATGGAACACTGTTTGTAGATATTTAGGCATTCCTCTAAATGACAAAAGAAGCTTTCTAGAACATGTAAAATCCTTACTCAGAAGGTGGCTGAAACTATGCATAAGGTTGCCCATGCTGCCACTGCTGACTATAAATCGTGATTGCATCTGATACAGTCATACCACAAAACTATCTTCAGTCCCGTTTTGGGCTTTGCTGTCAGTGTTTGAGTGCTTCAACTAGGCAGCTACAAAACAATACTGTGACAAATTCAGTGAACGTACTTCTGAGGCTCAGCAGTGCCTTTTGCACTACACCTTCGAGGGTTTACTTGTGATTCTCAGGAGATGTCCAATGCGTATAATGGCATGTTACAGGAAAGCACTGTATTAGTTGGGGTGTGAACAATATCATCATGTGTACAAAATAACAGAAAATAAAATTACTGATAAAAGACATTTACGAAACTGGAAGTTAGATGAATGGCAGTCTGACTGGGGCACTAGAAGGACTGCAAGGTAGGTTTACAGCACATTTCCAAGCATAAGGAATGGTTCAAACTGCAGGACATTTCCCCTACTTGAGGTGTGGTGCATCTATTAACACACCCTGGTCCTGCATTGATTGGGATGTAGTAACACACCAATCTGTGAATGTAGAGAGGAAGGTTTGGCTGATCATGACTTTTTCAGTCGCTCCCTTTTTCAGGTAAAGAGAGATATTGCAATTAGACAGCAATCAGCAGACAGTTGGAAGCGACCAAAACTTATGGAGTGCAGTTAATATGATTACATATCAAATATCTAAAAGGCAACCACTGAAGTCTCAGTCTGTAAAATCAAGTGGATGCTCTGAACATCAGTATAACGAACACAAAAAAATTAAAGAAAGAATGCTGTGGACATCCTCACAGGTATATGTAGACTTGACGATTGCTGAGGTGTGTAGAAAGCATTGTGGGTAATGTGAATGGTGTAGCAACCACATATTTAGAATTAGGTATAGTTGTAATTAGTTGCAAGCCTTGAGTTATTCTGAGGCTGCCAGTAACCTATGTAGAAACATATCTTATGTTCTTTTTTTTTTTAATTCTTATTTGCAATATTGTGTTTTATTTCTACATTAAGATTACCAGTGTTTGCTGTTAATATAACTTATTATGGTATATGTAAGATAAAACATTGTATGTCACCATGATTATTGAATGTGTATGACCTTTTTTGAATTTGCAAGTAGCAGGTATAAAGTTTTTGACAATAAACTGAATTGAACTGAACTGAAAAAAAAGTTGTATCAAGCAGTGTAGATAAGTCAATAAAGAACTTGGTACATTTGCAGCTGATATTCTCTGGAGCCTCCTGGGCTCTCACCCCATCTACACCACCCGCTTGCACCATCCTGGTTCATATCTGCCTAATCCTGCACTGAAGGGTGCTATAGGATTTATGTACGTATGAATGTGTAGATGTAGACTACAGAAAATATTGTGATTGCCTTTCACATTAAAAAATATTATTGGGAACTAGCTAGCCTAATTCTTTTTATTTATTTCAAATGTTTTGTTCCACATTTGACTGTAAATGATAGACTGTGATAGTGACTCACACCTATGATAGTAATTGACTCGCACCTATAACAGTTTTATAATTTGGAGATTTGAGTATTTTCTACATCTATTAATAATTTCTCCTCCATTTCAAAATGCTGCATACAAATGAACAGCATTATGAAAGACTACAAATAGGAGGATGCAATTGGCACATAACATTGGCATATAGCTGTTTGTTTTTCACAATAACAATGACCAAAATTTAAACATAACACGTGTGGGCAACTGCACATATTAGGATTAAGGGCATGATATTGGGCAAGCCCCTCTCCTTTCTCCACTAAACCTTGGTTGGGGCATCAGGTTTCTCTGTGGCATAGTTTGAGGTCTACCTCGGATTGAAAGGCATCAATTTCGTTGAAAGCTGTCAAACTCGGTGAATATTAATGTAAAATAAAGGTTGTTATGGTAACAGACCGACATGTGGCATAGCCTAATATTTATGTTTGTGTCATATTTCAATACACTTTGCCATATTTGATGCACTTTTTTTTGTAATAGAAATTAAAACTGCGAGGTAAATTCAGAAAATGTATGTTAGACAATGAGTAAGCACCAGGCGAGTATTTTGATACATATTATGTACATATATCATATATAGACACTGCAAAAAATGCAAGGGGTGTTACATTACATAACTTTTATCCATATTTGATCTGTTTTTCTGCATTTGCTTCTGCTGCAAAGACAAGTTTGTGTTTACATATTACAAACATTTGCATGTAATTAGATTAGTAGGAAATGCTTTATATGTTGAAGAACATTGAGACACGTTGAAAAGAAAATATAGTATCATGTGTTATGCTGCTCTTTCATTAGAACTAATAACATGTAGTTACTTCACTGGCATCAAACAATTAGGTAACAGTAATCCATAACTCTGATTATCCTATGGATTAGTCTGTCACCATAATCAAGATTACTGTCATTTGAACCTGGTTTCCACATTTAATTCCCACAACCAAAGCTCCATTCAAGAATATGCACTGACCTAACATTCCAAAATTACTGCTGTGGACAGGACTGTATTTAAAAGGTTTGCTTAACAGGCGAATGACATTACTTAGGTCAACAAAGCTCCTTACAGGTCAAGTCACCAGGTGGTTCTGTAACAGACTTTCAACCTCTCTGATGATGTTACAAATCAATTCTCTGCCATCCCACAGACACATGTGGAAATAAAAATTTGATCTTTGCATCTTTCTCTTTGCATTCTCTTTTGCTACTATCAACAAGTGATTAGTCTGACAGCTGCTCAATTTGTGAGTGGATGTTGTAAGTTTGAGTGAGATTTTCTGGGCTGTTGTAATTAGCAAATGAACTGATCTTGTATTTTCTGCAGTTTACAATACCAGAAAGTAATCACATATTGGTGCATAATAAGATGTTTCATTGAAAAAGAGAGAATGTGTGGTGTTGCAATGATAAATGGAGCTAGTATCAAAGAAGTATTTGAATGATGGGTTTTATATGGTGGTATCATATTAAAGAAAATAATTGGTATGAGAAACAAGTCATTCTGATTCCACCTGTCTGCTTAGACCGATGATGTAACAGTGATGTGAAATCATTGAGGTGTGGTGTGTTTGAAATGGATTTTTTTTGCAAAGTGCTTGGTGGAGTATGCTGTGACACATTCTTGTGTGGGATGTTCATTTACAAATTGTTTGTGAGTGATGTTAGTGCAGCACTGGACTTGGTGCTGTGTGTTAATCTATTTCTTGGGTGTTTTATTGCCTTGACAGCATTGTTATTTTAATGTTGTTAGCTGTCGGCTAATGATTTCTTTTTGATTTTGATATTTTTAGTTGAATGTATAATTAAGGGTTTGAAAGTAATTTTTTCCCCATTTGGTACTATGTATAGCTCTTACAATGACATTTACTAGCTACTGGTTGCTGCTATGAGCGACACTTTGGCATCCAAAATTAAATTTCTCCTGAGTGTGGCTTGCTGATGGAATGTGTGAAGTGTCAGTATTCTCCAGAATTTATGAAACTGAACAAATTCTCTGTTTCTCAAAAGCAGGGACAAGTGTGATGGTGTTTTCAGTGGTGGTTATTTGTGTGTGTGTGTGTATGTGGGAGATTGGGGGGGGGGGGGGGGGGTCTGAGAAACAATGCTTGGTTTGCTGGTAGCAAACTACCAATAACTGCTGTTTTATATATGACACTTCTGCATTTTTAAATTTTGCAAAAGTTAATCTCGCATGAATTATGAACTGGAATTCAACATATAGTTGATTAGAAAGAAAATTGTAGAGAAATGTGTTTATCTATAATGTTTAGGGAAAAATTGTGAGAAAGATGTAATTCTTGAAATACATATATCAATATTTGGGTTAGAAAACCGGAGAAAGGAAGTAATTCCTCATCTGTGATGGGTATTCAGTGCCACTGAAAGAGGTAGCGACAGTATGTATTTCTTTTTTTCTTGCTGAAGGAGGTACTTTAAATATAATAAAAGATAACATCTTACCTGGAATAACCATAGTGTCCAATTTTTTCAGCTCATAAAAGTGCCTGTCCAATGAAGAACTGAAGCACCTATATAAAACATAGCCGTCACTTCAGTGATCTGCCTACAGAAGCACATACTTACGGCAAACAGAGTGGAAGGAATGTGTTCCGCTATTAAAAGATATTTTCAAGCAATAAGGCAGTGTAAAAACTTGTTTGTTATTTATTTGAATATAGATGAAAAACATTTACGTATTTTACGAATAGTGCACCTTATCTGTACGATGGCAACTCTAGGTGCTATAATTTGCAGGCACAATCTTACTGTAGTACACAAGTATTTTGATAATCTGTTGTTTTCCCCACACATATTCAACTAAATTACGACTGAATTTTTTTCTGGTCTCATAAAAATATCTTTTAATTCCAGGCCTCGTTTTCTGTATTATGTTTCTATTTGCTTGACAATTGATTTCCTTGAAAGATATTTGTGGTTTATGGTGGAGTTTTTGAATCTTTTGTACCTATACAAACCGACACAGTCGTAGTGAAATCATTCTTTGACCCCATTCTTTTCCCCTGTTCTATTAGTATTACTTTGTTTCTATGTGCTACAACACAAAAAGTACTTTTTTATCATAACCACACACACCCTACAAATACCCATCCCCGATTTACAATTTCCTCTTTCCCAAATACAAAAGTATGTTTATGCTATCATCTATTTCCTGCCAAACTTTCTGTGATCTCAAACATATTTCAGTGAATTGTGATTTATTAGACTCATAACATGAATAATTTAAATCATTTGATTCAGGTACAGGAGAGACTTAAAACTGTGGTAAAATTTCGTCATAAAACATAGAACAGCCGGTGTTAACAAACAGTATAATTGTAATAATAATAATAATAATAATAATAATACAATTTTGTTATATATACATAAAATAAAAGAATATAGTTTAGATTCTTTGGTTTCATATTAAATATGTTTTTGCCCTTTAACTTGTTATATATTGTCATCTGGATATACTGTGGAGTCCATACAAATAATTTCAATTGGTGTGTGGATAGCATAATATTTTATTTCTCATGTTGTATGTGTTGTTAAAACAATTGTCTTAAAATACTTTTTTCTGCTATGTAGGAAGATTATTTGTATAGGGAGAGAACAGTTAGGATGTGCAGTTTCCAAAATAATGGGTGATAAGATTCTGCTTGTTGTACAGTACACATGTATTTGATAATTTTCTTCTGAAGTTTCAATATTCAACATAACTCTTGTTAGTGTTTTGATTCCAAATGAATAACTGCTTGGTTTATTTAACAGAAACTCAATATGTGTATTCCAGCTTAAGTCTTTGTCCACATTTAGTCCCACGAATTTGATCATGGCAACTTCTTCCGTAAGTTCATTGATAATGTTGTGTTTTAAGTTCCATGCACTCTGAATGTTTGGTTTTGAAATGTACCATATGAGTTTTAGCAATGTTCAGTTTCAACCCATTTAATTGGAACCAGTTGTCTAGGGTATGCAGTACTCTCATGATGGAGCTCAGAATTTTCAGAACTGATGCGGAATTTATATTTAAGAGTTAGTCATTTACTTAGAATAGTAACAGGATTGGCTCCAAAATGGAAATTTTGAGGCACACATTGTGATACTGTACTCCATGTAGAATAATAATTCAATGTATTTGAAGTGATAGTTACCCTTTGTTTACTGTTGTTCAAGTACATTGTGAACCATTCCAGAGCACTGTTTTTAATCCCATATTTATCTAATTTGTAATGCTCATTGTTGATATTCCTAGTTTCCATTGTTTAATTTGTAGATAAGCAAGGCACGGTTCACGGAGCCAGATTCTACAGTACACTTTTTTCTAGGTTCATCCAACTCACAGTGTATTTATTTCCAAAATCAGTCACATTAAATAAGATCATAGCTATACTTATAAATCTGTATATACAAGTTTCAAAAATCGTGCCTGGAAACCAAGTACCTTTCTGATTTGAACATTCTTTCATATGCTGATTCTTCCACCACCTCCATTTCTCCCAAGAAAAATATTCTTTGTAGGTAGCACACTCGTCGTATTAACACACTTTCATGACTTGTCTCTTTTTGTGGTGAATGCAATGGTCCACTTTCAGTGTGGTAAGACACCTTATAATCTGTAAGGTAACTAATGAAATGTGAATGGAATATCTCTTTACCCCCCTCCCCCCCTGCCATCTGTCTCACATCATTATAATGACATGTTACCCTAATGTCCTGATTGGCTGAACCATTTCTAACTTTTGAAAGAATCTACTGTTACCAACATTTGCTTCTTATGTAACATACTTTTATCTACAAATAGCAAGGTAAATCATAGAGAAACCTATGGTGATTATTTCAGTGCACATTACACATGTATACCATACACCAACTGTCAAAAATGGAAAATGGAAGGAGGAGGCATTCTACATAAGTTTTAATACCTTACTGGCAAAGGAGGTGTATAGGAACAGAGGCTATAGGATGTAAATGCTTAACTTTTTTGATGGGTAGTTCATCTGAACCTTACTGTCATTCTGGAGTAGTTTTCTTGTAGTGTCACATTGGGCATTGTTGTAAGATGTGGCAGTAATTTGCTGTGTAGACAAATACTGTGTTGTCATGAATTATTTCTGTAAGTTCATTACCAGTTCTGTTATATGCACAGTCATATAATTCTATCCTACCCTTTGAGACTAGTCACTTCACTGATGGACCATGCCCCATAACAACAAGCTAGACCCAAATGTTGCCCTTGTATATGACAGTAGTGTGATCATATCATAGGCAGAACATGATAAGGTGTTCCTAAGGGCATTATGAATTAGTGGCTAGAAGAATGTTGTCAATATGGTAGCTAGGACATAACATTTTACAACACTGGGTCAGACTAATGATCTACACATGACAGCAGCATCTGTCTAAAAATATTCTGTGTTACTGAAGACCATTGCTTTATATCCTGAGGCAGTCAGTTTAATTTGGTGGCAGGCCATGTTACAATCCAAATGCACAGGCACAAAAGGAGGAAAAATTGAGGTGAACATCAGCTGAACAAATTTCTGGAGATGCTGGCAATTATAAGTGGTGAAACATAATATTTTCTGATTATTTTCCTCGGGAAATGATGGTCCAGTACAGGTATACATTATGATGTATGTTCGAAAACCAAATATGTCAGTAATATCACACTGGTTTGTATATCTGACTAAAAGGGGGTGGAATGCTAGTGTTATGATCCCACTGTGTGACAACTCCTATTTGCAAAAAGTAACACATTTATAGTAGGATTAGTCTTCAGTACAAGTCAATAATGGTGTACATGTGGTTTCCATGGCTGAACAAGAATGCTTCTCTTGACTGATTTCCTCTGGCTCCAAATTTCAATACTATCAAAAAGCACATGGCAGAGACTGTGCGGTCTTGCCCACCCATCTCATACAGAGTGCCTAAGGGATGCCACATTCTCAGAATGTTACACATGTTGTTCATGCAAGTTTGACACACAGTTTGTGGATCACTAATAACTGCTATTGTAGCACTCTCTGCTAGGCCTCACAAATACTCTGCAAATACTGTCATCAACTAATGTCCAGCCAAGGCTAGCAGGAGCGGCGCTTATATTCACTTTGGCTAGATGCCGCTCCTATCGTGGTGACATACTGGTCAGCATCCTATTGGACGACATTGTCCCACCGCCTTCTCTTCTCTTGTGTTCTTCATCTTCATTCTGGCACTTGTGGTTATGCCAGAACAGAGATAAAAATGATAATGTGAGAAAACTAGCTTCTCTGTGGCAGGAACTCGAGGTGCTTCCAGATCGTCATCATAACTGTCTAGACGAAAATGGTAGAAAATGATTTACTGCCCGGCCCAAACTCGCTCCCCCACAGGATGCAGATGGTGCAGTTATCAAGTGCTGAATAAATCATGTGCTGTGGCCTCTTGAAAGTTCTATACTTTTTAAGGACTGATTTGTTTGTTGTTTTACCTTGGAACTTTTTACTGATTAAACAGATTAATGCATAAACACAAACATTGACCTTCAGTGGTATTCAAGTAAAAGATTACTGCTGCATTACTCAAACAAAATCTTGCCACCATTTCATCTTTGCCTACAGAGTACCATCTCAGTCAGCCAGCTTGGCTGGATTTGCGACTTCCAGGCAGAATGGTCACAGTCTACAGCAATCAAAAGGATGTCATCTAGTGAAACGAAAGTTATCTCTGGGCTACCCAAAGAAATTATTATAGGTCCTCCACTGTTCTTAATTTATGTAAATGATTCAGGGAACAACCCAATCTGAGCAGCCCTCTCATATTATTTGCAGAAGTTTCTATTGTTTACTGACTAGTAAACACCAGAATATCAAACTGCTTTAGAAAATATATGGGCACGGAATGAAAAGTGGCAATTGACCATGGACAATAAAACATGTGGGTTCCTTCACATGATTACCAAACAGATTCTGTAAAATTTCAGTCACATGATAAACTGTATAAATTTAAAGGCTATCAGTTCAACTAAATACCTGAGGATATGCAATCATAAACAATTTAAACTGGAACCATCACATGGTAAATGTTGTAGGGAAGTGGAACGAAAGACCTCAATTTATTGCCAGTTAATTTCTTATTATTGCAAAATGAGAGGAAGAGAGCATCATATTTGATAAGAGAGGTGGGTTGACACTCATCTAAACAAAGGTGCATTTCATTGACAAGAACTTTTCACAAAATTTCAGTCACCAACGTTTTCTCCAAATTTCAAAACAATTGTTGAATCCCAATCAATACAGGGAGAAATGACTATTGTCATAAAATCAGAGATAGCACAGAAAGATTTAGATGTTCATTTTTTCCACATTTTATTCAAGAGTAGAGTATCTGAGATACTGCTTTTAAACTAATTCGTAATTTTGAATTGCACAGTAAACAAGCACATGTAGATATACTACTCTTCACCGAGCCATTATGTGGGAAGCATATTTTTCTCGCAACTATTTGCAGTATCACAGTTATTCATTTTCCTCTCAACTACTGTTCAGGTTAAAAAGCAGGAAAATTGCTCTAGACTATCATGACAACTCTAACAAATATCAATGCTCTGATAATACACTCCAATAAATACTGTTAGCATCTGCCAAGTCCTTACATTCTAAGCTAAGTACTATGACTATCATACCATAAAACTATCCTCTGCTCCACAGAACAATGAGAGCATTGCTATACAACTTAAAACGTCAGTGTACAATTTTTCTAGGCAGAAGTGTGATCATGAAAATCGAGTCCTGTCACCACTTGATGGATTTGCCTCTCAATGTTCTCTCTCTACTCGTGACTCACGACAAATTGTTTGAACTAGCTGTCGAGGGTTTCTGGTGACCATTTTGCACTATAGGTTTTTGAGTTCGGTGGTCCCCACAAATCATTGTCATCTCCAGCAGTAAATTTCTAATAATTCCATTTAATGCTTGCTTCACTTTTACAACTTCACAATAAGCCCACAGAAATTGAACCTGGAAAGATATTTTTAATCAGGTGCCTGAACATATTGGGCACACTACAGCCAAGCCTTACTAAACATCTTTTTCATTCATTGCAACATGAAATGTCTATGACATCCAGCACATTCATGGGTGTTTGGAGATTTTTGGCCATACAGTGTAGGTTGAAAATTGCAGTTCCACTCTTAAATGGTGCAAAATTGGTTCATAGCTAGGAAAATTTGTTGCAGTTTAAGTGCTTTTAAGTCTTTGACAGCAAATTAACCTGTTCAGGAGTAAAGTAGCACATTGACAAGTGACTAGTAGCATCATAATTTGAAATATTGTGTCTGTAAACAAGTAAACACATGGACCGCATGTACTACATTAAAAATCACGAAGCACTACATTGTCTTATTCAATTTTTTAAATACATACCTGAATACAAACCAACCTCATACATAATAAACAAACTTAATTTTACACCACAATCGTGTGTTTTGCAAGCAATTTAACATGTAACAATGTTCAGTTGTTTCACTGTATTTGCACTTATCAGTTGGTACATCATATTGTTGATAAACCACTATCACAAAAACTGCAAGTTTAATTACGACATTCTGATTCCAGGGAAAAGGTATTTTTTCATCAGCAAGTGACTGATATTAATGGATATCACTGCATTTATTTCTCTCAAATAATTACACTATTGCTTTTGTCATAAATATTTTGACAGGCATGACAGATCTGTTGCTATCTTGTGATACTAGGAAAACACTGTAAATGACAAATTTTATATAAATTTATTCTTTTCCTGTAAGTACATCACTGCCACAAATTGTGAAATGTACATATTTTGTCATTAAATGCAGTGAGGGGAAACATTAAACTGTAAGGAACAGTGAAAAAGCACCATTATCTGAGTAACATAGTAGTGCTAAAACAAAGTGTACATTTACTTTGTTCAGGACATCAACAGGTAAGTGCTATTTAATAATCACATATCTGAAGTTGGTATTACATAAATAATTCCTTATCCTAGTAGGGAAATGATGTGTTTTATGCTAATAATTTTACACACTTAATTTTATAGTGATAAGTTATATAATCAAAAAATTCTATTTGCTCCACTTCACTTCGCAAATGATTAAGTAATTACCAGCAGCTAATGTTTTGCACATACTTTCATTACTCAGAATAAATAATTTGATAATTTCACAGTCCTCAAACATAATTAAAAATGAGAAATGCTTAAATCAGTCATTTTATTCCATTTTAGAAAAAGGTACAACAGTAAATACACTTCCATTTAATCAGTAACTTCAACAACAATCACTCTCAAGCTAGGGAAACAGCTATCAGTACATGGAACTTGTTTCTGCAATTTATAATTCAAATATAAATAACTATATAAAAATATCTGTCATTAAAAATCTTTTTTCCACTCTATTAAAATGCAGGACACAATCTCCACATTCAGTTCTCTTCAGAAAAGTGCATGTAACATACTGACACTAACTCAACATAAATACACATTACTAAAACACTGTACTCATATACAGTTTTCTGTCCACGGAGTAATGAATGAATGAACAATAAGAAATGCTATTTTCTTTGGCATTCTCAAAAAGAAGTCCTTATAACACCTTGGTTATAACCAAAATATTTCACAACTGGTACAAACAATACCTTTCAAGAATACTCAACAATGCTAAATTCCAGCTGCATTCATTTCCACTACTGCAAATGAAGCATCACAATTTGCTGCTTGCATTTTCTGTAATTTTTGAATTTCTGCAAAACAAAACAGGAAATATGGATTAATTAACAGTTAATTTATGTTCAAAACACTTGATACTAATATGTTTTACACCAATTTTATAACTAATGTATTTTCATTAATTCAGTATTCACAAATAGGATGTACAGTTTTGGGTTTTTACTACCTCTTGTGCCAAGTGTTTTGAAAATTGACAACAGTCATTTTGCTGCACAGATATGTCACTGTAAATAGCTAAAAACAAATTAATACACCATACTAGACAGACAAGTTTGCTTAAAAAAATTAGGCATAAATAATTTAGCCAGAACATGTCTGGAGTGAAAAACAGTTTATAGAATATCGTCATATCTTGACATGTTATAATCAAACCATGCACCACAGAACAGCAACAATCATGCAGGAAACAAACAATACATTGAACTACACAGTAAAACTTTAACTAAAGGTAGATTGAAATCCCTGCTCATGGGGCTACAGATTTACTTCTGTCCTTCAGTAAAACTAGTTCAGTATATTAACTTTGAATTTAGAAATTGTTACCTTTTCTAGCACAAAATCAACCAAAACATGAAAGTTTAAAATACTCAGAGCTGACTGTATAAACATTGCTGACTGGGGATCAATTTTGACTTAGCACATAAATTAACATGTTCAGTAATGTACTTTATTGTGTAACCCTAAACTTTGGTCCTCTGAGTGAGGTTCATTGTTGATCTAAATTAGCATAAAAAATGAAACTTCCTGGCAGATTAAAACTGTGTGCCCGACCGAGACTCTAACTCGGGACCTTTGCCTTTCGCAGGCAAGTGCTCTACCAACTGAGCTACCGAAGCACGACTCATGTCCGGTACTCACAGCTTTACTTCTGCCAGTATCCGTCTCCTACCTTCCAAACTTTACAGAAGCTCTTCTTCTGGAAACATCCCCCAGGCTGTGGCTAAGCCATGTCTCCGCAGTATCCTTTCTTTCAGGAGTGCTAGTTCTGCAAGGTTCACAGAAGAGCTTCTGTAAAGTTTGGAAGGTAGGAGACGGATACTGGCAGAAGTAAAGCTGTGAGTACCGGACATGAGTCGTGCTTTGGTAGCTCAGTTGATAGAGCACTTGCCCGCGAAAGGCAAAGGTCCCGAGTTCGAGTCTCGGTCGGGCACACAGTTTTAATCTGCCAGGAAGTTTCATATCAGCGCACACTCCACTGCAGAGTGAAAATCTCATTCTGGAAGCATAAAAAATGTTCAGAAACATGCACTAAAATCAGCTATCAATATGATTGTCACACTTTAACTGCAGATACTAATCACACAAAAGGTGGCATGTTATAAGGATGGAAAAAAGCAAGCAGAAAAAGGTGCAATTTTCGAACTTCTCCCCAGTTACATAAAGTAAAGTCATGTGGTATAAATGACTGGGAGACCCCGAAGGGCAGGTTCAGTCACCTAACTGGAAAAGTTAAAAACTATTTGTTGCTGGAAACCATACTGAATCAGTATAGAGACACAAGTGAAGATAAAAAACCTTATAAAGTTGCTACAGCCAACAAAGAATAGGTGTGGAACAAAGATGCCAGTGTCTAATTCACAGAACTGGGGAAAATTATGGCTGAGATTTTATGACAATGTAAGGAAAAGGTCCAAGAAAGCATTCCTGGATGAAAAGATATCATTTTAATATGCAGTTTACAATATGCTTCAGCTTAATGTAACCACATGTGCCATGTCAACTCTAGCAAAAACAGTGTCAGTCAAACTTTTCAAGATTGAACTGCATAGAACTGGAGGCATAATTTCATTAGGCCTACTGCTACAGAATGCAGACAGAAGAATTTTGCATTCCTGAAGCCATAATTTATCTCTATTTCGAATCCTATGCTGACACGGACTTTCATTCAGAAGTTATATGCAGCAATCTGTATCTATTTTAATGTGCTCACAATAATTTTTCGAAAAAAGAAATTGCTATATAAAAGAGTTTATAATCATTGTCAACATGTTGTTCTGATAAAGATTTAAACAACATTCAAGGTTGTAGTTCATTTGCAACATCAGTAAACAAGGAGATGACAAATTTAAATAAAAATATCATACACCTAATTGATGACAATGAAAAAGAATCTTCAGAAGAGAATGGTTACATTGAACTAGTAAGAATGATAGTGTCATCTGACTGCAACACTAAAAACAACCTCTAAGTACAATCAGATGAGCAACACATATAGCAGAGGTCTTTTACAGAATGCACAGTGTCAAAATTGTCCCCCAAAAGCAAAAGAACAGAAAATGTTCTCCAAGAGAAATAGCAATTTTACAAAAGGACTGTTACAGTGCTTGAAGCATGAACACAAATTAAAAGCAAAATGCATGCTCAAAAACATGAAATAACAATGGTAACATGGAAAGTAGACAGAAATTTAAAAAACTGGAACAATAAAAAAATGAAATTTGTATCAGGCTTTCTAACTGAAAATTTGTTAATTTATTCCAATTTTGTGACTGCTTTTAAGTAAATACATTGTTAGTAAATGCTGCCCTAATTGAATTGTGACTCCTGTTAACTTCATTTTCTGTTGTTACTGGAAGTTCTTTGTAGACCTTCTGCTAACAAATACTGTTTCCAATGTTTCAGGCCCATCATATGAAGCATGGAAGCTGTATTGTATTGTGCTAGTGAAATTCTTCAGTTTGAACAACTGTTTCACAATTTACTTTTACTTTGAATCTCATACAACTCAGTATTTTTCACAGTAGCAAACACTGCCGCATACAAAATAAACCACCTGATCATGACTAATTGCCTTACATATGCTTGCTACTAGTTTTGTTCATCAATTTGTGTATAGTTGTCATAGCAATTTAAGCATATGTTTTGTGGCTAAAAATTTGATGTTTATTGTGTAGTTACTGTTATTCAAACCTAGATCTTTTCACTACAAATATTTCAAAATTACCTTTTTTTTACTTTTCCTTTATGTGTTTATAAAACATCTTAAACTATTCAAATTGATAATGAGTCATCTCCAAGATCTTTTATTAGTCCACTTATTACCTGCATTTATTACTTACACAGCCGATCAATTCCTTAATCTAACGTTACAGACTAAGAAAATAATATTTCATGCTTCAGCAGTGTAAGTGTGTGTATTCATACATTTACTTTTACATTAGTAATAACTTCTTTAGTATTTACTTCTTTGTTGTTTTTTAATGTGTAATACATGGTGAGTGCTCAGTTGTAAAGATACAGGAAATCTTTAACACAGAACTTAAAACTGCTGAAATATCAAAATGCCAGTCAAATGCAGAGTGGTGTTTAATGCTCTATATTAGTATCTGATCAAAGCAGTCATTAGTAGCTGCACAATATATTTGGTAGTTTTGTTATCTTCATGTAAAAATATGATCTTTAATCTATTTTGTCAGAACTACAATATATTCCTTTTATATTTTTGATTTGACTGAAAATTCCTGATGTGGATTACACAATTGTTTTAAAAATATTCTGACCAACAAAGTTGGTGCAGTGGTTAACCAAGAAACACATGTTTCTAATCTGAGTCTTCCCATTCTGGTTTTCTATCTTCTTTGCTTTAACTAAATCTCTTCATGTGATTACCAGAATGGGCCCTCTCTTAAGACCACAGCCAATCATTCCCTCATTATTGTGCAGCTAATCTAATTTCATGAATTCACATTCATTGTGCCATTTGTTGGTACTTAACTGGCAACGGGTAATATTTCTATCCAGAATTTGAAACTGTTAGAGTCAGTAATGAAAACAGTATCACAAGCTATGTGCAAGACATGAATTTCCAAAGAATTCTGACAATGAAATGGGGACCTTTAACACTGAAGAGAATAAAATGATATCATCATCAAGAATAACTATTTCTTATGAAGACTTCAAATTTATAAGAAACTAATTAGGAATATTCAAAATACCTTTAAGTGCATAAGGAGAAGAAAGCAAGGCAGGGAGATTTACAAAGCTTCCTAAGGAAATAAAAGAATGCTTTAAAAACAGATATGAAAAACAATTTTTCAAGAATATTTTCAGAATTTGTTATTAATATAAATTTCTTGCTCTCACTGTTTTGCTCAAATATGAAATCACACAAATGAAAGAGTAAAAATTTTGACCAATATTGTTTCTTTGTAATTCAAAAAAACTAATGTTACTCAGAGGCAAAATGTCTTAAATATAACCTCCTAAAATTGAAAATAGAATTCTACTAGCAATTTAATTTTATGAGCCTCCCATCCAGAAACATATCTAGCACAGTTTCTCAAAATACCAATTATTCTGCAAATATTGTATACATTTGTGTTTTCCATTTCATAAAATGGACATGAGTTCAATACTGTTCTTATATGCTTTGCAGTAATCCTATTAAAGATATGCTGTTACATATACAAACAGAGGATAGTACTACTAGCCTTGGAAGGATGTCAATGAGATTTTATAGCATTCATTGTGATAAAACAACTATTTCAATTCTTTGAAAGTACTGGAGAATGGCAGCAAGGCATTGTTTTTCCAACACAGACCATAATAGTTTGAAAAGATTCATATTTGTTAATTTTGGTGCCAAAGAAGACATTATTCCATCCTCATGCTCATGAAACATATGTAGAGATCATCATGTTCAAAATTCAGTTCCATGTTTGAAACAGTGTCTACACAACTGCATCAACATTATCACCTACAATAGTTTCATAGATATTACCAGAAAAGCCTTTTCATTCATTGTGAGCATGGTACTCCTTGGAAACATTAATATAACCCTCCAAACCACTAAAGAGCCTTGCTGAAGCTATGTAGTTGGAAGAAGACAAGTCTTAACAAATGCTGCATTAAACATTTCCATTGAATAACAGTTCAGGATTTGTGATCTTTGCACCACAGCAGCAGCATCTTTGTAGTCACCCAATTTACAACAGTTTTGGCAAAAGCAACACCACCACAAATTTTCCATTTATGCAGCTCTTTTGCATACTAAGCTCAGCAGTCACTTTTGTGGCATCAGTCTGCTTATTAAATTTTAACAATCCACTTCAATGTCATCCTATCTTTAGGGAGCATAGTTTTTCCTTCATTCTTATGTTTAACAAAGTTTTCCTATGAACTAGGCACAATGTCCTAATACCATATGCAGTAGCTTTGGATACTTTTAGCACATTTGTAACTGTTGTCTCCAATACTACCACTACGAGGACACAAATAATTTGGCATTTTTAGAAGTCTACAAAAACTAACATGTTTGTTGATGAAACCATTACAACAATCACTGAACACTTCCAAGGATGTTAGAAAATAATCTCTGGAAACAAGGTGCTTATCTCAATGTTTTTATACTATTTTCTTCAGCCCTTCGAATTCTTGCATAAAACTATCATCAGTGCCAATTGTCTAGTTTCAAAACTATACAGTAGAGTAACCTGTATCATGAACAACATTAACATGGGGAGCACATTGGGGTCAGGGATGGGTACTGAAATTAGGCTTAAAATTTGTTGGAAGTTGGTAAGTGCTCTTGCTGTCAAATACTGTATGAATGAAGTCCGGGTATTTACACATCATCAGTTACACTACCTCAAGAAACAGTTTGTAACTGTAAAACTTGTCTTGCTGTGATTAACATTTAATGTAAGATTAGTAAATGATGACAAAAATTTTAATTTTGTCAGTAATTATATGAGAGATTCAAAATCAAATTGCTGTTGGATAGTCTTTTTCGTAATACAGTTACTTGTATCCGTACCTGAATGAACAACATCTAAATTATAGTACGGTGCTTTCATTAGCATGAAACTTTATCACATAGAGCCATTATTTACATGTATTGGTAGCTTCATCAACCAGAAACATTACAGTCAGTGTAAATACACACTTTGAAAAAAATGTGCAGGCAACTCCTTTATGGTAACAAGAGCACTGTGGATGCTCTTTGAAAATTTCTGTGGTTGAAAGAATTACAAGAGGCTCCTCTTTTGCACACTGCTCTATGAACGGAGTCTTGCTTTGGTAAGAGGTTTGTGATCACTCCTACACAGATAGCTGATATAATTATTATAGGTGAGGCAACCACCACCTAATGTCAAGCAGTGTGCAAGCTGTGCCACCATTTGAACATCCAATCATCCACCTTTTGGAAGGTGCCTCAAAAAATTCAAACAATGTATCTATTCAAGGTTCATACTGAGAGACATTTGACAACAGGAGAAGAAAAGGCATTTTAACTTTGCTCCTTGCTTCCATACCAGGACGTAATATAGTGGTACTCAGTCATTGAGCATCATATAGAGTGGCATAAGCACATTTTCTCCCATGGGTGCAGTCAGCAGGGAACACACAGATTCGATGAGTATGGGGTCATTACTCTTGATAGATATGCATGAAATTCCTTGGCATACAGAGGTTTAACTTCAAAGTTAGTTTCATCATTGCTCCACTGTTCAATGAAGTCATTGGTACATAATGTCCAAAGAGATGCAGTGTGTGTAGTTTATATTACTGTGACATACTTTGTCACTATGCAACACCTGCCCCATAGAAGACAGAGATGCACTCCATACATCTATCTCAAAGCAAGATTAATTTCCACAGCACAAAGTTAATCTGTTTCAAAAACTTCTCTATAACACATTTCAAGTCAATCTATTTCTTGGGCATGTCAGTCACCATATTCTTTTATTGTAGTGCTAACGTTTTCTCCAGTTCCTAGGCAATATTTTAATTGTGTTCCTGCTAATACACTCTCCCATTTTCTGCATAGAAATTGTTATGTGGGGTGAGTTTAGTTATAATTACAAACTCTTAACAGTAAATATAGCATATGTTTTAATTTCTAGGAACTCCAATCAATAATTATGTATTTTATTTAAGAAACCTAGTTGGTTTAATTATAAAATAATATGAAACAGTGTAAAACAAATAGTGGCTTCTGGCTTCTGTAATTTTACAACCATTCCAAATTTACAAAAGGAAACAAGAAAATTCATAATATGTACCCATTTAGAACAGTTTGGAAAATAAAATAAAGAAGAACTCAATAAGAATACAGGGTGAGGGAGGGCAGAGAAAATTAATGACAGTGTCAATCTCTACAGACCCCCCCCCCCCCCCGGGGCGTAGGGGGGGGGGGGGGGAGATGGGGTTGGAGTGGAGGGAGAACTCCATTGGCATGACTCCGTGTTGCCTTTCTCTACCTCTCAGTATATATCCCTCAAAATTATTGCTGTAGCACTGTAGCATCTTGCATGTTCCTTTTCTTCTGAAGTATCAACTCAGACAATTAAAAAAAAAAAATAACCTTACAGCTAAAAAATACAGGTCATGTTTTGTGTGATGAAATTCTCACTTCTACTTCACTCACTTCTACTTCACTCAAGTGGTATGAATATTCTTTAAATTTTACTTCAAATATTATTTCTATTTGTCTAACTCTGTTCACTGTAAGAAATGAGGTAACACAAATGATAAATGATAGCATGAATTGCATAATATTTGGATTATACAAATTTAAATGTAACTGCCTTGTCAGGTAACAAGTTTTTCAAAATACATTGTCTAAATTTGGGACAGATTCACAAACAGATGGAGAAGACAACTGAGTGGGCATACTCATTGACTCTTAATATTAAATGATTTGTGTGTAACCAAAAATGATTAGACAATAATGAAAAATGTGAAGTATTTATACGAGTTTGAATTCCTGAATTCCAGTGCCTGCTCAATTCCTTGTTCTGCAAAGTCAAAATCCAGTCAGTGAGCATCTGTTGTTATGATTCATTTCTCATCATTTTATAGTGGCTTCATTATTACTCAACAATGGTAACTGGAATAATATTTTCAAATTAAAGTCAAGGATAACATGCTGCACATACAACAGGCAACATTATTTCTCCTCCAAAAAAGTGAAATCATTTGGTGTGCCAGCTAACTATGACAAAAACAACCACCAATATTTTAGGACTATGACATCCAACACCAAAACAGATATTTTCAGGACAATATTTACTAAAAAACATTAGTACTTTTTGTAGACCATTAACAAAAATAGAAAACAGAACGTACTGAAGCACACACGAAATCATTCACGATCTTATCAAACGAATAAATACTGTGCAACTCCTCTATAACATTACAGCTTATTATAATTGGTTGAGATCACAGCTGCCACTATTCCAATCATATGAAAATGCTATTGCTGACATAACCAAAAACCACTGATTACTTTTTCATCATTTCAGAATCCTCAGTTTACACCACCTACCAACATACTATAAAAACAATTTACTTGCAGCACCACAACCCGACATGCACAAATGTACGAACAAAATTCCACATATCTCCAGTAATTCACCATTTATTCTCCAGTGTGTAATTACCTTTTCATATGGGCAATCCTCATATTCTTGCAAGAATTTTTAAGCATTTTAAACAGCTAAGAATGAGGAACAGGGCTCTCAGTTTGCATTACTACTGCTGAGTTATGGAGAAGGCTGTTACTACAAATTTTACATTTCTTAAAAAAAAATGATCTGTCTCTCAATTATGGGCAAAAGGGCAATATATCTGACAACTTTCAAGAGATAAGGCTTCATAAATTATAAGATTATTACTTATTCGTATTATTGTCACATTTATCAAACTGCACCCAACTGCATAATTTGATTGTGCAGATGGAGGTTGAATATCTATGGATATTTTAATAATGTACACAGTTATTTGATTATTTAAATTAATTTATGATGTGCTACTACTCTTTGTCACTCTGGTATTTTTCTTTACACTATCATTCAAAGTATAATATGTCTATACCTATAGTCTTGTCATTGAAAGATTCACACAGTCATTCAAAACCTTGTGACTGTTCATAAAAATCCATGATATTTCTGGGAGAGAAAGGAAGGAACTTACAAGCATTTAACACCTCATCACTGATGAGGTCATTACTGATTGTGCACAGATTTGGACTGGGGAAGGAAATCAGCTGAAGCCTTTCGAAGGTACCATCCTCGCACTTGCCTTAAGCACTTTGGGGGAAATACCAGAAAATCTGAATATGGACATCTGTACCAAGAGTTGAACTACTGTCCACCCAAATATGAGTCCAGTGTCTTACCACTATGACACCACACTTGGTAAAAATGTGGAATGTTTCATTATTTTGTATGTCATCCTTGCACCGGATCCATGCTAATCATCTTTGTATTGTAGCCGGTCACAAAATATTTGTATCCTGCTAAGGGGGGTACAAATTTCTAATGGTTCATATCTACTACTGGCCATTAAAATTGCTACACCACGAAGATGATGTGCTACAGACACTAAATTTAACCGACAGGAAGAAGATGCTGTGATATGCAAATGGTTAGCTTTTCAGAGCATTCACACAAGGTTGGTGCCGGTGGCGACACCTACAACGTGCTGATATGAGGAAAGTTTCCAACCGATTTCTCATACACAAACAGCAGTTGACTGGTGTTGCCTGGTGATGCCTTGTGTAAGGAGGAGAAATGCATACCATCATGTTTCCGACTTTGATAAAGGTCGGATCGTAGTCTATCGCGATTGCGGTTTACTGTATCGCGACATTGCTGCTTGCAATGGTCGAGATCCAGTGACTGTTAGCAGAATATAGAATTGATGGGTTCAGGAGGGTAATACAGAATGCCGTGCTGGATCCCAACAGCCTCGTATCACAAGCAGTTGAGATGACAGGCATCTTATCTGCACGGGGCTGTAACGGATCATGCAGTCACGTCTCGATCCCTGAGTCAACAGATGGGGGCGTTTGCAAGACAACAACCATCTGCACGAACAGTTCGACAACGTTTGCAGCAGAGTGGACTATCAGCTTGGAGACCATGGCTGCAGTTACCCTTGACGCTGCATCACAAACAGGAGCACTTGCGATGGTGTACACAACGACAAACCTGAGGGCACGAATGGCAAAACGCCATTTTTTTCCGGTGAATCCAGGTTCCGTTTACAGCATCATGATGGTCGCATCTGTGTTTGGCAACATTGCAGTGAACGCACATTTGAAGCGTGTATTCATCATCGCCATACTGACGTATCACCTGGCGTGATGGTATGGGGTGCCATTGGTTACACGTCTGTCACTTCTTGTTCGCATTTACGGCACTTTGAACAGTGGACGCTACATTTCAGATGTGTTATGACCTGTGGCTCTACCCTTCATTCGATCCCTGCGAAACCCTACATTTCAGCAGGATAATGCACGACCACATGTAGCAGGTCCTGTATGGGCCTTTCTGGATACAGAAAATGTTCGACTGCTGCCCTGGCCAGCACATTCTCCAGATCTCTCACCAAGTCAAAACGTCTGGTCAATGGTCGCCGAACAACTGGCTTGTCACAATACGCCTGTCACTACTCTTGATGGACTGTGGTATTGTGTTGATGCTGTATGGGCAGCTGTACCTGTGCATGTCATGCAAGCTCTGTTTGACTCAATGCCCAGGCGTATCAAGGCCGTTATTACGGCCAGAGGTGGTTGTTCTGGGTACTGATTTCTCAGGATTTATGCACCCAAATTGGGTGAAAATGTAATCACATGTCAGTTCTAGTATAATATATTTGTCCAATAAATACCCGTTTATCATCTGCATTTCTTCTTGGTGTAGCAATTTTAATGGTCAGTTGTGTATGTACTACTTAATTCAACTATAAAATGTGTTCTATAAATAAAAACACTTAATAAATGAAAACTAATTAGTCAGTTAACTAATAGTTTGCTTATGAGAAAGAGTTTGATGTGAACTTTGTTTTTAGTTCCAAATTTCCCTTTACTGTTATTATTATTATTATTATTATTATTATTATTATTATTATTATTATTATTATTAACTGTACAGGATATGGTGGACCATTTCCAGCATTCTTCATTCAGTTTATCTTTCTTTGAAGTCTGTATCACTCAGTTCTTGCAATCTGTGCAATACTGTTTCATACTTTCCAATCATAATTGTCTTAATTTGTCTGAAATTCTGTGGTCTTTCTATTTTCTATATCTGCTGAAAACTGTGGCTCTTAAGAAGAAGTTAATTTAACTTTGTTCTCTGCATCTGTTATCTTCAGCTGACTTTCTTGGCTCCATTGCCCTCCTATCTTCTTACTAAGACTTCTCATCAAAAGTTGTTATAAAATCATGTTTCCTTGCATTCACAACATATGTCTGTATTACAGTGGTTACATTACCTTGGAATCAGTGTTGTACACTGACATACTAAAAATCCTGCTATATTAAAACATGAATCAGCTTTCCATATATTTTGTATGTCTCTTACGTCTTTAAACTTGGGTGCACATTGAGCTCATCACAGTGGTGACCATCAACTTTCACAAATGTAGGCCATCTTATTAGATAAAAAAATTCTACCTATGGAGTTTACCATTATCTGAAAGAAATCAGATAATTATGTTTATGTATTGTTAATTTCTGTTTTTAATTTAATCACTGGTCAGTACAAGACAGCAGCTGTATCCCTCATTTTCAAATTAGAAGTAAGTTCCTGGATGTAACATGAAACTGGTAATTATGGACTTTCCCAGGGTTTTATCTAAGTTTTTCTGGTTTTTGTCTCATCTTTCTATTTACGTCCATGCAGCAAAGAGAGACGTACTAAATTCCTGATTAGGATTTAAATATATTTTAGCAGTCAGACATTATTCCTGCACTTATCTGTAAGTGATTTAATATGGTGTAGTGATTTAATATGGTGTGTGCCTTTACTTCCACCAGACATCCCTCGAGCAGTTGCATGAAAGGTAACAATGCTGCTTTGAAAGACTGAATACGCCCAAAATGCATCTGATAATCTTTTGGTATTTTTTAAATGACTGAAACAGCAGCTAATAAACTGCAATTTTATTATTTTGCTCTCCATCAGTGCTAATACGATTTAAAATAATTTTTATGAATTTATCATTACTTGACCCAAGACATTCCCTTGTACTTTACCTACAGAGTTTAGCCTCAAAATTAATTCTGTCATCAATATTATTAGTAACACTGCATTTAGGTACTTCCATATTTTGTAAATTAAATGACTGAAATAATTAAAAACAGAAAAAATGTGATCACCACTGGCACACAGAACAAAGTACAGTCAGTCTATTAGAAATTCTTTCATCCAACAACCTATAAGAGTTATCAGCTCTACATTAATAACTCCCAGAGAAATAAGTCACATCTGGCAATAGGAGATAGTACTTGTGCACGAGGACAAACAAGGTATATAAAGTTGTGCAAGAAATTGAGTATATTACATTATTAGTAGACACCAGTTTATGCTATATGAGAGCTGTAAAACAGTATATAGTGCTGAGAAAGAGAGTGTACGTATATTTATTACCCTTATTGATAACAATGGAGATGCAAGCCAGTTCACCAGTGACGGAGAGAATATCAACAGAAATGAAGCAACATACTGTGAAGTATTTGGTGATTTTGGGGAAAGGAATGTATTCATATTCTAAATAAGCTAATTTCAATTGCTTTTACGTGTAACAATTAATCGGTATCTTGCTCCATTAACATTTCGGGTAAGACTGGAGTAACTGGCTATCTCATTTTTGTGTCAGTGTTCAGTTAAAATTACTCCAACATTTTGTATTTCATGTATCTTCCCTAATAAATTCTTGTTGAGGATAGCTACCACAATGCAATGGTGATGAATAATAAAAAGTAACATATTCTGGGACCAGACAAAGATGGGTCAGTGCAAGGAAAGTGCTTAGCCCAAGCAAAAAAACAACAAAAAGCACAACTAAGAGTCAGGTGTGAAACAAATGTTATAAAGAAGTTACACAACATACTGTATCGAAAGACAAGCTTGCTTCTATAAATTTACGTTACTTACAGTCTGAATTTTAAAGATGTGATGGACAGTGCCCTTGACTTACCACAGATGACATGGTGCAGCAGCAGTTGACATGCGAAAAAGAGACCAGCAGCATTCAATATTTTGCATTCTGTCTTTCCTCATTAGAAAGAAATTGCTCCATCCTTTATGAGAAACAGGTAATAAAACAATGGGAACTGTTAACCACAGTTGTAATAAAACATAAATCTAACTACCCTTAACGTAAACCCATTTGTGACACGTCCACATTTGTTTTTTCTTTTGTTTTAACTACTTAAGCAGGAAGAGTTATGGGGATAGCATTAGGACATTTCTATAATTGATAATCTGCATTAGCTTAGTAAATGCATCCAAAGCACCAAGACCTGTCCTGTTTTAGTTTGTATTATCATTGAAGTTGTGGGTAGTACATGAGCAAGCAAGCACATATGATTCACAAACACTGACTTCTATCACAAACAAAGTACCATTAACAAGCAGGCAACAGGCTGGGAGAGCAGCATGTTATGGAATACCAGTAATCAATGTCAGCACTATGCTGACCCTCAGAACAACCATGATATGTACGTACTGAACATTCTTTGCATTTTCTTTCTTCATTCTTGCACACCAAGGTCCAGAAAACAGCTGTCCCATCTCCTCCAGTGATTTTCCTTTGGTCTCAGGTAGTATGAAGAACAAGATAACCAATCCCAGGAGAGCTATCCCAGCATACAGGTAAAATGTACCTGGAAATGAGTTAATGGTACATTATGTGTGTGGGATAATCAGATTTCTATATTCAACAACTATCACTGTCTTATTATACATACTATGAACGAAAGAATGATACAATACTGGAAAGCCCACTGGGTGAAACACAAATAATGGGAGTAAAGGCATATCTATCTATCTCTCTCTCTCTCTCTCTCTCTCTCTCTCTCTCTCTCTCTCTCTCTCTCCTTCCCCCCCCCCCCCCCCCCCTGCCAAAAGTTTATTGGCTCTTGCCGGGCCTATCCTACTGGCAGTAGTTTTTATGTGGTCAGCTGGTGTAACGCTGCAGCAATTTATTTATATTGCTCTAGCCCAGGAATCATTTGTCTGAAATTATTCAAATTTTTGAGCTGTTAAGGATAGATCTTTATTACAGTTAAAATCTGTGTGATCACTTAAAATGAACTTTCACTGTGCTACACTTTAAACCAATCTTCAAAGCAGCGTCCTACAGTACAGTGTCTTCCTGTCGATTTTGAACAGTATTGTTATAAGCAGCAGTCAGAAATTCACATGTGCTCCTTCCTTTATCTTCTCATTGGACTGGAGAGTACACTTTGTGCTGAAAAATTCCTTAGCTTTCTAAGTATTGCAATGTACCAGTTTACACTTTTTTCCATAAGATAAGGTTGTTTCCAATTTCTTTCTGCTCATTCATTTCCTGAGAAAGAGCTTAACAGTGCATCAGCACAGATAACTAAGTTTAGCTTATGAAGTAGTATTTACCACATGTCATCAACAGAAGCCAGCAGTAAATTTTTACCCATGAGACTGCACCTGACAAATGAGTGTTTGGTTTACTGCCAGTGCACATGCTCCTAGCCTGCAACAGTGTACTCAGGTCCCATACCTGAAGGATTCGATGTGCAGGCAATTAGTATGTACTAAAGGCATGTACTCTTAAGCATGGAGTCTGCACCAAGTCTAAACTTCCCAGCAGGAAAAAAAAATGTGTGCTGGACTGGGACTTGAGCCTGGGCCTTTGCCTTTCATAGGTAATTGCTCTACTGACTGGGATACCCAAGCATGGCAACACATTGTCACAGGCCGAGTCACGAGTCATGGTCAGACAGCTCAAGCAGATGAGAACCTACTTGTGAAAGACAAAGGTCCTGGGTTTAAGTCCCAATCTGGCATTTGATTTTAGTTTGGCAGGAAGTTTGAAGAACTGAAATGGTAAGTATCTTAAATATGGAATCCATCAGTTAGCAACATATTATATCCGATCCACTGAAACAATCCAACAGCCAATAAGCATGTAGTTATGTTCCACTTTGAAGATCATTTTCAGTGCAAAGTGTAATTCCTTTATGCCTGTCCTGTCCTTGTAGATGACTTTTTACATTGTCTTGTCTTCAGTATTTAGACACAAAAACAGGCAATATGTACCAGCAAAAATGAAGTATCAGTTGAACTGCAAGTGGTATTTGGGAAAGGTTCTTCATAAATACTGGGTGATCAAGAAGTTAGTATAAATTTGAAAACTGAATAAATCGTGGAATAATGTGGATAGAGAGGTACAAATTTACATATATGCTTGGAATGACATGCGGTTTTATTAGAACCAAAAAAATACAAACGTTCAAAAAATGTCCGGCAGATGCCACTTCATCTGATCAGAATAGCAATAACTAGCATAACAAATTAAGTCAAAGCAAAGATGATGTTCTTTACAGGAAATGCTCAATATGTCCACCATCATTCCTGAGCAACAGCTGTAGTCGAGGAATAATGATGTGAACAGCACTGTAAAGCATGTCCGGAGTTATGGTGAGGCATTGGCGTCAGATGTTGTCTTTCAGCATCCCTCGAGATGTCAGTCAATCACGATACACTTGCGACTTCAGGTAGCCCCAAAGCCAATAATCGCATGGACTGAGGTCTGGGGACCTGGAAGGCCAAACATGACGAAAGTGGTGGCTGAGCACACGATCATCACCAAACGACGCGCGCAAGAGATCTTTCACGTGTCTAGCAATACTTTGTCTTTCTTTCTTTCTTTCTTTCCTCTTTTTCTTTTTTTTTTGTTCCAATAAAACCCCATGTCATTCCAAGCATGTGTATCAATTTTCACCTCTCTATTTACATTATTCCGTGGTTTATTAAGTTTTCAAATTTATACTGACTTTTTGATCACCCAGTATATTAAAAAAAGAACAGGAAATTACATGTAAATTGTGACAAACAAAAACCATCAAATTATGCTGGAAAATCGATAAGAAAGTTAGTTATCTGAAACACACATATAAATATTGTTATCAATCTTCAATACAATATGGTGGAAGGCCACAGCTTCTTTTCACATACGCAATGCCAGCACAGCATTTAAATGAGACTTAACACTTAGGATCCACGTAAATAACTATGTTGTCAAAGCATAATTCACATTATATATTATTAAAAATTAATTCATTTCATTGCAACTACATAAGACCAGGGAGACAAATCAGTTTACCTTTGGAACAACTGGGAATGAGAAATTTTAGGAAGGAAGTTGTAACATCAGACCAAATGTCCTTAACAGCACAGAAAGTTCACAATTCACTCATATTAATATGCAGTCAAATTTTTGCCCCTATAACCTAGGAAAAGGTCACTTTCTAGCAAGCTTAAATCAACCTCTCTTAGCTTATCAAATCACACTTGTAGGAAATGAAACTACACGTTCCCCACCAAAACGGCACGCTGTGTCTCGAATTAGTGTTCTACAACTACACAATATTGTCTACCACCATTTTCAAACTAAATTTGTAGCATTGAGGTTACTACTTACTGCCCTTATCTATTCAGGTCACAAATGATGGATGCACAAAGTGATTTCACATTGATCTCTCGCACCATTTCCTTTATGCACATAGATAATTAATCATTTACTGTATCATAACATAGCACTGTAACTAGTTTTCAGCTGGAAATAGAACCAGCATTCTTGCCAAACACACAATCAGTAAAACACAAATCCAAATCCTCTCTGCCACTTCCCCCACCTCCCTACCCCTCAAAGTTAACTATACCAACCCACTGCACCTGCCTGTTTTCATCTTGTTTCCCAAGCAAAACTTTTTTGTTTTAGTTTTATTAATTTTCTTTATGTTAATCCCAACTTATACTTTACTCAGCCACTTAGTCACCAAGTATTCTAGTTCTTTGTCAACATTTTATGATATCTGCATGTTCTCCTCCTTTCTCCACCCTCCATTCCTATTTCATTGTTTTATTATGTAGAGTTTTAATACTACATTAATTTTCTTTCCATTTAGATAACTCTAAAACGAGTAATGAAAATTCAACATTATGCACTTCTCATAGTACTGGTAAATGAAACATTGCTACGCAAATCAATTATCTTCAGGAGCAGCAGTTTTCTAAGTGTTTTATGCAAATTAATTTCATGTCTTGTCGAAATTTTACCACCTATTACATAATAAACATTTGCACAAAATGTGACGATTTGTTAACTAGATCTAACTTACCCTCCTTGGTCAACACTTCAGTCAGTGTGAGGAAAGTCATTGAAACGATCAGATTACATCCATAATTTGTAGATGTTGCAAAACTATTGCAAAAGCTTCTGGCCCAGGTTGGATATATTTCAGAATTTATTGTCCATGGCATAGTACCCATACCTGTAAATCAGGTAACAATTACAAATAGAGCAAATTAAACAGCCTAGTATAGTCTTCAGTGAGTATAAAATACATTCATGTTGTTTATAGTATCAAGTGATGTATTACTACAAACAAGTAATAAGTTTATAAAATTTATCTTTAAGACTACATCATATTCATCAAAGTGGAGATTTAAAGAAAGGAGTATGAGGGGTGACAGGAATGAATGGTCTTCAACAGCCTTATTCTACATGCATGTTGGTTTTCACCTTAACTTCATGATGCATTTTTCATTAAGTTGTTCAATGTCCTTCAGACCCCCAAGTAAAGCATATTTCAATGATGATTTATCTTTACCAAGCCTCATGTTTTCTCACTGAATATCATACCAATTCATGGTCAAACTGTTAACTAGTAGTTAAAGAATTTGCTTTCATGCATCAGAGTACTACACAAACTAACTCATAATTGTCCAGTAAGCGAGTGGTGAACATCCACCTTCAACATACTAACACTTACAGTGGGACAACACTGCTGCAACATCAGACTTTTATAATGCATATACTATTTGTTATTCTATATTAGCTTACATCAGTTTGCTTTTTGAAAAAGTATATTCAACTAACAGATTTATTTAGTTTATGATACACAGTACATTATTCCATATGCTTCTTGTAATGGCTTTGTGTACATGTTAGAAAATATGTTGATAGACTGTCCTACGAAAGTATTTATATTTTTTTAATATTCTGTCCATAGGAAGTTAGCTCAGTGGAAAATATTCCCAACAGAACTAGCATCAGTTACAGTATTTTTGAAGGGTGAAAGGTTGAAGTCGATCCCATACTCAGGAAATGAGCTTCGGCATAAGATAGGTGAAGTGGGTGGGTGGGGGAGAGATGAAAGGGCAAGGTAGTCCCACACTGCTGTCCTGGCCAAGGTCCTAGTGGACGTGGTTTGCCATTGCCTTTATCCAGTCTGTTACAAGGTGTCAGGTGTGTGCATGCATCATGAATAACTATGAAGAGGTGGTTGGATAGTGTGATGTGATGGTGTGTGTGTGTGTGTGTGTGTGTGTGTGTGTGTGTGTGTGTGTGTGTGTGTGTGCATGTTGTTATAGCTGAAAGGAACAGAGGTGGTAAAAGCTGTTGCCAGCACATAGCCTACTCCTCTCTAATTTGACCTCATTTGGCAAAATGATTGCCATAAACAGAGTCACTAAAATAAACAAATGCTAAACCAGTCAGTGAAAGAAAGTCCTGCGTGTGTGGAAAATAATTGATTACTAAACAAAGTGGCAAAATTCACATACATGTACCACAGTGAAAAATGTTGCAGAGAACTCCATAAGAGAAATAGCAAGTGATAAAATATAAATGAAGAACAATTATCTACCACGAAAAGGATAAATGTGTAAGAGCTGCTAGGAAAGGAAGTGACAAAATTTATGTCCTATTAACAGGTGATTCCATGTTTAAAAGTGTTATTGTGCCAGACAGTAAGATCAATATTCAACTTTCAATTCAAGCCCATCAGCCAAACAGACCTTTCTAAAAATATACTTGAGTGTGAAAAGGAAAATAGCCAGAAATGATAACAAAACTGAAAGAATTGGTAACTACAAAGGTGATTTAATACATGTGAAACCAAAATATCCACAGCAGCATTAAGGAAGAAATACTGAGTGGAACACAAAATCTAATTAGATCAACAAAATCTGCATAGACAGTCTGCAGGCTGGCAGTCAGTGGTATTGTTCACAGGAGATCAGCAAGTGATACTTACCTCAACATATAGATAGTGGCATTAGGGGACAGTGTGATGTCTTGGGGCAATATTGTTTGACCCAAGTAAGTTTTTTAAATGATAAATGTCTGGGGAAAAATTGGCCAACACCTCAATAAGTTAAGCTCTATGAACATCTGTTAAAGTTTATAGATTTGTGTGAACTCCTAAAAAGCAGGGGAAACTGATACATCAAGGTAAAAATGCCAAGTTACAAACTGAAAATAAAAAATGGTGGTTAAAAAAAGACTGTCTAAAGATTTTAGACAGTATTAATAATTTTAGGTAGCTAGCAGCTTTTCTAGCAGAAATAAATTACATGGAGGTCCCTTCATTGTTGTTGATTCTTCAGTAAGTTATGAAGCAAGTGAAAATTTTAATTATTTAAATGCAGAGAGAGTGTGAGAGTTGCTCTGTAGAGTTAAGTTATCTGAATACAGTGATTATAGCACTCTGTGGATTTCTTGCATATGCTATTACAATAGTGTTAAACTTTCAATGTCTCTTGCAAAATTATAAGAAAGAAGGTAAGAAAAGAGTCATGATCACAGCAGACTTCAACTTAAATGCATTCGGTGAAATCAGTGAAGCCACAAAATTTTGTTTCTTATTTCAGGCATTTGGCTTCAAGTTAAACTTTTCTTAAGGTACTAGAGAAAATAACAGATCAATGACCTCCACCAATAATATTATTACAAACTAACAGTTTGCAAATGCAAGTTAGTAATGCTTAGAACTAGGTATTTTGGATCATTCAGCTCTGTTTATTGAGCCGCCAAAGACAGATAAAATAAAGCCTTCACAAGTGCATATATCAGGGGAAGTCAAAAAGTAAAGGGACTTCTGAGAAAAGGAATATTTATTCTAATGATAGAAAACAAACATACATTTTTTTATACATACCCTCCCTCTACTTCAACATACTTTGTCCAATGTTTCACAAGTTTTTTGATTCCATTGGAGAAAAAAAAAGTATTTTGGTTGTGCCTGTAATCAATTTTGCACTGCATCAATGACTTCTGCATCAGTTGCAAATCATCTTCTCTTGATTACTTCCTTCAATAGTCCAAACATAAGGAAATCACTTTTAGCCAGTCTGGACTGTATGGCAGGTGTCCCTGCAATTTGCAATTTAAATCCAAACTCTTATCATTTTGGTTGTGTGCTTGGCAGAATGTGGCCAAGTGTTATTTTGCTGCAGGATGACACCTTTTTACAGTTTTCCATGATTTTGGATCTTAATGCATGTTTCACTTTAGCTCACAACGTATCATAATAGTTCTCGCTGTTCACAATTTTGGCTCTTGAGGTTAACTGAATAGTGTTAGTATAATTTTACCTACTGATGGTTGACATTTAAATTTCTTAACTTCTGGTGATGGTTGTTATTTCCTAACTATGTCTGCAGCCTTACTTTCCCGTTCATGATGATGGACCCACATTTCACCCACAGTAACAATTTGCTGCAAAAATCGATCTCCCTCACAATGATAACAGACCAAATGGTTACGCGATGTCCGTCCTTGCACACACTTTCCAAAAATTTAGCCTGTCGTGCAAGATGAAATACAATGAGCCATGACCAATATGTAAAGTATTGGTGATTTTGTCTACTGTGATTCATCTGTTTTCCACCACCACGCCCTCAGTGACATCCAAATTGTCCTCAGTTTTTGACGTCAATGGCATGCCTGATCTTTCCTCATCAAAGTGCTCTGTCCTTCGTAGATCTTGCTTCACAATAAAAAGCTGTCACCTTACTGTTGTTGTATCCAGTGAATAATTTCCACAGGTTTAACACCTTCGGCAAACAAAGTGTGAATCACTGCACTCATTTCCTCCTTGGTGCAGATCAGCAATTGAGCTGGCATGTTTCATGGCCTGCTACAATACAATGACTAATGTGGGAATAAGAGTGACGCATTGTATAGAACTGCTGCAGACAACAAAACATCAGCTCTGCATAAGAGCACTGTTACTGAGCCCTATGGCAAGAAATTGCAAAAGTCCCTTTACTTTTTGACTTTCCCTCATATAAAAATGAATTTCAGCAAAGATAATATGGATTTTTTCTGCAGTAAACAAAGAGTTGTATGCTGGCCGGTAGATCACTTAAGTTCAAGCACCACATAAAACTTCTTAAATTGTTTCTTATATATATTCAATTAATCTTGTCCTCCCAGGACTTGGTAAAAGAGAATGTTAGCAGTAAGATTAAGTGGATTACAAAAGGAATAAAAGTCTCTAGAATCAGAAAGAGAGAGCTGCACAATGAGCTAAAAGCAAGCAGAAATCCCGATTTCTGTTATGTACAGCATACATTATAAAGCTATATTCAGGAAAGTCATACTGGCTGCCAAAAATGGCATATAACAGCCTACATTCATCCTTCAATAAAGAAATATGACAAAATCAGTGTGGTCAGTTATTCAGTCAGAATGAGAAGCCTAAGTCAAATGTCAAGAGATTCTGAAAATTAGATTTGAAAATAATATAGTAAACCATGTCTCGTTATTTCAATGAGTACTGTAACATAGTAAGACCAGATGAACATATGACAGCCTACCAAGACAAGGCAAATTTCATAAGCTTGAAAAACTACAACACATCTTTTAAACCATTTAAAAAATAAATACATTAAAATATATAGATAAATAAAATCACCCCGAGAGATATGAAAAATGAATTATTGTCTTAGAAAAACCTTCATCTGAGTTTGATGAAATATTCACACCTTTAATCAAGAGTTTGAATGATATCATTACACTACCTCTGCAATTATTATAACCCAATCCTTTGCACAAGTGCGTTTTCCAGATGTACTGAAATGTACAGAGATCAAGCCGTTATTCAAAAGGAAATATAGGGAATTACTGTTCTGTCTCACTTCCCCCAGTGTCCTCTAATGCATTTGAAAGGATTGCAGCAAAACAGATTCAAACATTGCTTACTATAAATGACAAATTTTTAAAACCCAATTTGGATTACAACTAGGAAAAAGCTCTGTAAATACCATAAATGAGTTTGCTCAAAAAATATGCTCCACATTAGATAAAGGCAAAAAGGTCATATGAGTATTCTGTAATAGGCAAAATCAGGGACACTGCTTTACAATAGTTCAAGTCTTACTTGCTAGATAGGAAGTAAATAATTGTAATTTCAAATTCCAGCAATTACTCCTGAAACTGGAAAACTATTTTTGAAGGAGTCCCTCAAGGTTGGATATTGGGTATCTATCTATTCCTCTTCTATATAAATGATGAACCACTTGCTACTAATGTTCATTCAATTTTATTTCTTATATCTTTTCTAATTGAAAATTATGTGCACCAAAAAATTCCATAAAGTATAAAAATACTTTTGAAAATCTTGATTCTTGTCTCCATTAAAATGGCCTAAAACTAAATGGAACTAAATACAAAATAATACAATTTGAAAATTAGTCCTTAGAACAGAGAAAAATAAAAGTAACCTGTAATGATCAGGAATCACAGAAGCAAACCATATAAAAGTCCTTAGGCCTAAATCTTGATAAAAATTTAAGTTGGGAGATAAAAATTGACTACTTAGCAAATAAATATAGTACCTTACCATTTTCAATGTGTATTTTTTCAGGTGCCACAAATATAGATACCAGAAAGATAATTAAAAACGGTTACTTTGAGTTGCTCATTCATTATGACAATCTTCCGGGTATATTCAGCAAATGTCACGGCACTTAGCATTATTATGAAAGAAAATACATTGTGAATAATGTATATCATGTTTACCACCACAAAAAATTAAAAGAACTGCCCATTCCCTCCCTTTACACGTATGAGGTGTTGATTGCCTTATACAAAAACAAATGTACACTTGACACTCTTTTCCACCACGACTGCAGCACTCGCTACAGAGAAAATTTTAAATGTCGCAAAATACCATTTAAAACTCTTTACCCAATCACCTCAGAGTATACAGAGTTAAAAATTTACAATAAAATGAATGCCAGTAATTTATTAAACATAGAGGTTCACTGAAACAATTGCTCTTTACTCGCCCAGTGGAAAAGTGCCAATTCTCTGCTGAAGAATTCACTGAAGATAGTTTCACAGTGAGAACAACGGAATTATATATTTTATTCCTTTTGTATACTAAAAACTATAATTATCTGTGTAGCTCATCCACTTCCTGCCAAATACTGATGAGGAAAATTTATTCCACCACCACGATTTGAAATGGCAATTTTAGAGCCAAGTACCAACACACAAGCATACAATGTCAATCTCACTTACAGATATGTTTCATGAAACATTTTTAGAAAACCTAAATCAGAAAGATCAGATACAAATTCTAAGGCACATTTTCCCAATTAAAAATCCTACAGATACTGTTGTACACAATGTTCCAATGAGAATTCTGTAACAGACTTCCACAATGAATTACGATGTTCTTGAGCAACATGTTTTCCAGATATTGTTAAAGAAAACTGGTTCTAGTCAACTGCTCTACTGTTTTACAAGAGATATTATTTTGTACTGAGCAAAAATAAGTTCGCTGCTGTAAACAGCATTCTAGATACACTGGGATGTAGACAAAGAGGCTACCAGAAAGGTGACTCCACATACCAACTTGCCTCATGAATAGAATATTTAAATTAGAAGTTGACTAAAACTAAATCATCATCCTAGAATGTAACATTTAATTTCACATATTGTTCCACTACTTCACCTTAAGCTAACAAAATCTTTTATTGTGGACAACTTACACAAAAAAAAAGTTTTTAATTGCTCAGATTCTGTCCGAAACTGAGACATACCTGGAGCAAAAAACAAAAGGTAGATGCCAAGTGCTGCAACTGCAAGAGCAGAATAACGCGAAGGGCACCATCCCACAGCCAGTGTCAGCCCATCATCCACAAGAGTTGATGTCATGTTAGAACATAGCCCCACTAATGCTTCACCTTCAGAATTCACAGGCAGGCATGTTCCATTAGTTGCCACATCAAGATCCCAGTAGCAAAAGCCGCATCCTGCTAATTGGTCCACACAAGACGCACATGTCCTGCAGTGGAAAATAGTCAATTTCAAATTATTAAATAATTTTATGTGCATCTATTGACATATAGTCAGCATAGTGGGCTTCCAATCAAATTGTTTGCCTACAGAGTATAGTCACAGTGTGTGACTGGATTTGTGATTTCCTGTCAGAAAGGTCACAGTTCACAGTAATTGATGGAAAATCATTGAATGAAATGGAAGTGATAGCTGGCATTCCAGAACAAAATGTTACAGGCTGTTCTTAATCTAAACAAACAATTTAGGAGATAATCTGAGCAGTCCTCTTAGATTATTTTCAGATGATGCCGTCATTATAGTTAAGTCATCAGGAGATCAAAACCGATTGTAAAATGATTTAGAAAAGATATCTGTACGATACAAAAATTGACAATTGAGTAAGGCATAAAAAGTGAGAGTTCATCCACATAAGCACTACATAGGATCTGTTTAATTTCTGTTAAATGATAAATCACAAAAATTTAAAGCTGTCAATTCAGTTAAATATGTGAGGATTACAATTGGAATTATCACAGAAATTTTTTGGGGGGAGGTGAAGTGAAGACTGTGTTTTATTGGAAGAACACTTAGAAGATGCAGCAGATATACTAAAGAGGCTAGTTATATTAGACTTCTAGAGTATTCTTAGGCAGTGTGGGATCCTTATCATATAAGACTGATGGAAGACATCAAAAGAGTTCAAAGAAGGGCAGCTCATTTTGTACTACTGCTGCAGCAAGATTTTTTCAAGAAATTTCAATCACCAAATTTCTCCTCCAAATGCAAAATTGTTTTGTTGACTCCTATCTACAGAGGGAGAAATTACCAGCATAATAAAATAAGAGCTCACATGGAAAGATTTAAGTGTTCATTTTTCCCACGTGCTATCTGAGAGCTGAACACTACAGAAATTGTGTTAAAGTGGTTTGATGAACCCTCCACCACGAAAACTTTACTTTTGCAATGTGTAGCCAGAGTTACCCCAAACAAATACTCACGTCTTTCATGCGATGCTCAGTGTCGACAGAAAGTTTCAGTTTCTTTCCCATTACAAATAAAATTATTTTAGCACAGAATTGTGTGTGCCATTTGATAGATGGGTCCCAAATTAGTATATTTCAATATTGACTTTATTCATATGTATTAACACAGACATTAACACACTAAGAGCAACCAGTACTTCAGCAGTAGCTGAGCAGGTCAGGGTGCTGTTCAGTCATCATTGATGCACTGGTTATTCTTCATGATTTAATGACCCTGTTAACATCTACTGATAAAATGAATATTACACTAGACTAATTTGGAACTGCTCTATCAAATGGGTGAGAAAAGTATGCACAGCTGTCTTATTTCAATACCATATTCCCTTTCCAATACTGGTTGCAGCAGTCACATAATATTTATTGTTTTTGAATAAGGAACAAATGATTTTGCAATCTCCTAAAAACTTTTGGCACATGACAGTGCAAAGATTTTTATAGCAATGGTAAATTCTCCATATAAATAAAGGTTCTCCTACATCTCACACCTGAAATTTTCTTCTAATTATTTAATGATGTCATCTTTTTCATTTTTATCACAAATTATTATGTGAAGTACTGGGCACACTGGTTAAGCAGGGTAGTGTTTTGGTTCATTAAAAGAGTTTGCACCAAGTGTTTGTGATGTGCAATTTACTGAACCTGATTCAAATGTGAAAGTTGTTTCTCTGTAAATGCTGCAGACATTCACACACTTACACATGTGCAAACGTATGTGTTGGTGTTATCAATATAATGAAAAAAATGGAGTGTTGATTAATCAAGATAATGCCAAGACTTGCTGATGTTATGGTATGGTTAGTTATGCATCGAAGAAATGGTGTCATTACTCAAACATTAATTTAAAAACAATAGATAATATGGTGACACTAGAGTTGTGATTTAATATACACTTCTGCAAGCTGAGATGTGTATAACTGGATCTTCTAAATTCTACCTACAGGGGTTTCTTTGTTTTACTTTCCTTTGTCTCTCCTTGTTATAATTTCATAATATATGAAAAAGAGAGTTCGTCCAACTACTGGGCATCTATTTTTCTTTGAGGGATTTGATCGATTACAGTTACAGAAGTGGCAAACTCAGCCACAGATTCAGTATAGAATCTTATATGGTTTCCATCGAGCCCTGGAGCTTTGATCAATTTTAATGATTTCAGTGGTTTCTAACCACCACTGATACTATTATCTATATTACAGATCTCCACAGTGGCCGAGAAATAAGTTGGAGCAATACCCCTAGATATTAATTTGTAAAGAAATATTTGAAAATGGAGTTAAAAATTTCAGATTTTGCATTGCTATCTTCAATTTTAGTTTCTGTCTCATTCACAAGTGACTGGACACTAACTTTGGTCCAACTAACAGCCTCTACGTATGTCCAGAATTTCTTTGGGTTCCGTGAAAGACCATTTGACAGTATTATGCTATGGTAGTCAGTGAAGGCTTCACACATTGCTCTCTTCACAGCCAGACTCCATTTCATTCAGCATCTCTCTATCTATAGTCTTATGCTTTCTTTACACCTATTATGCAGTAGTCACTGTTTTGTTAGCAGTTTCTTTATAATGATTGTATACAACGGATGGTCTCTCCCATTATGAACTATTCCACTGGGTACAGTTATATCCAGCGCATGGTCAACTATTCTTTTGAACTAAAGACATATTTCCTCTAAAATCTCCTTTCCTGTGCTGAACGTTTCAAGTTACTCGTTGAGATATGACACTACTGCTTTTTTACCTAGTTTATGGCATGTATGTCTCTTTCTACTTGTTTCAGTTGTCATTTGTACTGTTGTAACAACTGCTTCTTCAACTGCATCATGGTCAGTCATGCCAGTTTCCATGTGGACATCCTCAGTGAGGTCACATCTATTTGTTGCCATTAGATCCAATATATTTCCATCATGAGTGGGGTTCCAAACTGACTGTTCCTGGTAGTTTTCAGAGAAGTTATTTAGTAATGTTTCACAAAATGTCTTTTCACATCCACCACTAACGAAACTAATTTTCCCAACTAATTAATGGATAATTAGAGTATACACCTGTGATTTGGGAAATTTGTTTACAAGCACACTGAGGTTTTCTCTAAAGTTTTCAGTTAGATCAGGAGGCAAGCCTGGTGGGCAATAAAAGGATCAAGTTACAATTTTATGCCTGCATCTGATACTGACTCTTGCCCTAACACTCTCATATGCAGCTTCAATTTCTATTTTCATGAAACTGAGTTTCTTGTCCACCACAACTAATAGACCACCTCCACTTCCCATTAGCCTACCCTTTCGGTAACCACTTAAACAGGGTGTATACGGGGACAAGGAAAAAAAATTCCCGGATTATTCCCGGATTTCTCCCGGATATCCCATTTAAAAAATATGCTTTTTCCCGGGCGAATATACACTTTATCCGCGCTAAGTGACAGTAGGTTTTCAGTAGATTTTCCCTCGGAACTGCAAAACTTATCAATCCTTTGAATGGTTAACATTTTATACAATTGCGTAGAACTTCTGGGAAAAAAAAGACGGGAGAGAGAAGTATGGAGAAACTTTTAATTTAAAAAAAATGAGTGAAGTTTTGGAAGGACCTTTGATTTGCAGCAACATATACGCTGCATATTTTCGTATTATGAAAGTATAAATTCAAATTGCACTAGACACAGCGCGTTAATTTCCAGAGTGTTGAAACCGAGGTTGCGATGTCCTTTTGTAAGCGAGTCATATCTCACGCCACGAGGTCTCGCCAGCCGATGACAGCACCGATTCAGAGCATAGGGCACGTGTTATAGTCAGCCAATAGCAAGATCACTGGTTACATAGCACGAACACACAAGAGGAAAAGTTAACGGTTTACATTAATGTACACAGTACCGTATATCTGCAAGAAAAGCTAAGCTTTCACATATAATGTTAGTCTCTAAGATTAACACACTTCAACAGAAGTTAAGCTTTCACATGTGATATTGATCTCTTTTGCGTGTGTTATACTTTAAGATACATCACACAACTGTGCCAGTAAATTTAAAAAAAAATGGTTCAAATGGCTCTGAGCACTATGGGACTTAACATCTCTGATCATCAGTCCCCTAGAAGTTAGAACTACTTAAACCTAACTAACCTAAGGACATAACACACATCCATGCCCGAGGCAGGATTCGAACCTGCGACCGTAGCAGTCGCGCAGTTCCGGACAGAGTGCCTAGAACCCCTAGACCACCGCGTAAATTTAAAATTATGACATAAATGTCTCGGCTCGAAATTCTTGAAAGTGGCTGGTTCTCAAACTGTTCAGTTTCGAACGCTCTGTGATTTAGATATCCACCCCACTTTCTCACACGTAACTTATTTCATCTTGCGTAAAAAGAAATTTACTTTGAAAGTAACGCTTTTCTAACCACCATTCGCAGTACTATCCGGAGACTGTTAGAAGTAGGTTCAATTTACCAGTTGCCAGAGAGCGCCAGAAAACAGGCATTATTGTGCGTGTGCAACTGCAGTGGTGTAGGAAGCCCGAATGTGTGTGTGTGTATAAAGCACTAAGAGAGCTTACATTACACCATAAAAGAAACAGGGCATCAGAGGATACTCCAAAGAGCACTGGATTTCGTGAACCATACTAAAATGCATAATTCGGCTTGAAGTGCAAATTGGCTTTTTCCAGATTCACAATGAGGTCCCATCTGATATTAAGCTTTTCAGTGTGGTTTTTGGGATGTAAATTTTCTTGGAGTACCAGTACTCTATGATGTAATTTTTGGTTCTTTATTATGGCATAATGCCATACATGGCAGAAGATGATAAGGTGCACTTTAAATTCAGCGAACAGTTGGAACAAGCCAATACTGAGGAATGAAACACTTTGTTTCAAATAAAATGATTTCCTCAGCGGAAAGCTTAATAAACCCAAATTTCTTTAGTAAACTTGCAAAAATAACTTCATTGTTCTGCAAGGTGATTAATGCTTGACTGCTCCTAACTTGGAAATAAAATAAAATCAGAAAATTTAAATTAATAATATATTTATGCCCTCTGTAATTATGTGAAAGTATTTTAATTCAATTGATAGCTCCCGGCCACAGAAATCCGTTTTGTTTTCATTTGACGTGGGAGCTGTACACGAAGAGAAGCAGCGAAATCACTTAATGTAAACATGGGTCATGTGGAGACTAACCTCTTCCCCACTACAACTCAGACAACTCTGTGAAAGCGCGAATCTGGCAGCAATGGCACGCGAGAAAAATCTTTATTGTTTGTATCTGGCTGCTTGCTGCTACTACCGAAGCTAACAGCTAAACTTCAAGTAGTGGGAGACGGGAGAAGGTACTGCTTATACGCTTATGTGCAACAGACCGCTGGCAACTGGTCAAACGTACGTAATGTGAACACCTGTCACGTCATGCTCATAGCAAGCAGTTTATTGTTACAAAGAATTACAGTCTGAGCCCTACGGCCTTTGACATATTTTTGCTATTTGCACATGCTTGTGCGTGCACGGTGTTTTGTTGTTGTAAATTGCACTTTTCCTTTGCCACTAAAGATTTATTTTTTTCCTTCTTGTTTATATTTTATTGCTGCAGTATCATTCTCCAGTAGCAGGAAACAATAAAATTCTTTGCTAGAGAATCAATTCTGCAGTCAAAATTGCAAAAATTTAACTGAAAGCTAAAACAATGAAAAATTCCCGGAATTCCGAAAAATTCCAGGGTTTTTCCCGGTTATCTCCTGGATGAAAAAATTCCCAGGTTTTTCCCGGATTTCCCGGGTCGTATACACCCTGTTAAATTATACCGAAAAATCTCACTGCTGTCAACTTCAGGTTTTAATTGGATTTTTGTATCTAGTATTACACGAGCTGCGCTATTTTTCAGGAATTCTTCAAACTATGGCACTTTGATGAAAATGCTTTGGCAGTTAATTACTACAATTTTAATACTCTTGCTTTGGGGGGAGGGGACAGGGCATTCTTTTGGATCTTATACTTGCACTTTTGTATCTCTTACAGCTCATTATGTGGAAAGGATGGAGAGTCACCCCAATCTAAAAAAATCCTTCTGTGCACCCAACACACAGTCTAGGTTTCAGCCTTTGATGTGAATTGTACACCAGACTCATTTAGGGTGACCCCACATTTCTCTACCCAATTGTGCAAGGACAGGAAGTCATAGCCTAGCTTGTCGCACAACCTTCGAAGTCTGTGGTGCAGTTGTTCCACTCAACTCAGAACCAGGTGGCCACAATCTGACATGGGGACAATGCTGCAAATTTTGAGCTTTGTTGAAACTCTGTGTCCGAGGCTGATCTTCTCAGGCTTCTCTGCCAGTCGCTGGGATGATCCGAGTGGCCTACTGTGTACACCATCTTGTAACACACCCTTTTACTTATTTCATTTAACTGAAGGTGCCAATGTAATTTCCACTAAGGTGAAGAATAAACCTTTTATCTTCCTCTGCAGCTAAAATTAACTTGTTCTGTAGAAGTCATATTATTTGTACAATTTCACAAGCACCATACTTTCAGGTGTATCAAAGTAAAAAACTAGTTTGCATATGCTGTAGTTACACAATACCGATACTCTCAAAAGGAAGTGTGAAAGTATGTTAGAAAGCAAGTATACATACATGTTTAAATATTTGTGCACATACATGATAATTCACATTGCACACTACTCCAGTGTTTTCTATAAAAATTTCCACACGTAAGTCTTCAAAGCACACTACAGTGTATTATTATTATTATTATTATTATATTTGACATATTATGAAGTCTGAACACTTACTCAGCTGCAGAACACGGCCCTTCCGGTGCATCAAATGGACTGCTAATGCCTGGTGAGTCTAGTGCCATCAGATGGAAAGAAACACCCAGAATGATGAGAGCCAGTACAACCCCTGCAGAAAGAATTGTGACATTATGTAAGAGATAATACATAATATATATGTATGATAGCTTCATATTTAGGTTCCTGGATGAACCATTATTTCAAACAATGGAAAGTCCAGCATGAAATAAAAACAATATTATGGAAAGGATGGACTGCTCTCTCTCTCTCTCTCTCTCTCTCTCTCTCTCTCAAAGTTAAGACGTTGTCAGGCTTGGCTAGCACTTGGATGGGTGACCATTCGCTCTGCTGAGCGCTGCTGGCAAGCGGGGTGCACTCAGCCCTTTTGACCTTTTGAGGCAAACTGAGGAGCTACTTGATTGAGAAGTAGTTGCTCCGGTCTCGGAAACAGACATATGGTTGGGGGAGTGGTGTGCTGACCACACGCTCCTTCATATCCACATACAGTGATGCCTGAGGGCTGAGGATGACACAGTAGCCGGTCGGTTCCATTAGGCCTTCATGGCCTCTTCGGACAGATTTAAGTTCAGTTTTTTGGCTGAAAGCTTAAACCCTTTAATAGTCTTTTCATTGTGCCTGTCTGTGACTCAAAGTCTCGTCTATATGGTGAGTAACAATCTATCCTTCTCAGCTTATTATTTCAGTTACCTAACTACCTAATTTAAAATGTTTTAAATATGCCATCAATTGTATGGTTGTTTGCAAAGAGTGAGAAATTTTTTGCTAATATTTAAGATATTAGGAACTTTGGTGAATTACTGTGAGAATTTGCGCAACATTTCAACTGAGAGTTTTAAAACATGTTGGATATGTTGTAATATTATATCAGATTTGTTTCAGTACAGAAAAAAGTCATTATGCCAATAATTTCAGTTTTATATAGAAAATACATTTCTTGCCATTTATTTCTCTACTTATTTATTTTTACAACCTAGATTTTGCATCATTAGATCTTTGTCTATTGTAAGTGACAAAGATGTTGACATTTATAATAGTCCAAATATATACAGCAAAGAATTTACGATCATCAAAGAAATAAGTCTCCAGATAAAACTGTGTAAATTTAGAATGTTTTTTCTGCAGCTTCCATTTTCTGTGGTTTTCCTTAATTGTGGTGACATTTCTCCTTTGAAGTATGAACCACAATCTTTGCAGCTGATGTTACAGACACCACTTTTATTCATTGATGACTGTGTGCCTTTGTGGTAAAATACATTTTTGCCTACTATCTCAGTTGAGTAGTAGAATGTTTCATTTTCGTCAAAATATTTCCTGTTTTGGTAGACAGTCTTCCAACAAATGGTAATACACATTTGGAAATTGTTTTGGACACTGATCATGGATGTACCAGTGATTTAGATTTGATTTTTTAGCTTTTTCTTAAGAATACTGTTGATAGCAGTGAGCTGGAAACATTTTGTAACATAGCAGCCTAAATCGTGGCTGTGCTGTTGTGTTCACTAATACTCATGATATGATTTACTATTAAAATTTGTTTATTGCTATTTGCATATGCTGATTTGTTGTTAAGTATTACAGAAGGCTGATACTCAGAGAAGGAAAGAACCATCCCATATTTTTTTAGAAACACTCTGGATCTTGTTCTTCACATTTATTTCATAGCTAAAACTGTATGAGGTGCATGCTGTTTGTAACAGAATATACAGAGTGATTCAGCTGCCCTACCAACATCATTTTATGCAACCCATGATGTTATATCTGGTCTTCAAAAACCACTCAAGATTTTCATATTCTCTTGGTTGCTAAGTGCAAACTATTAGTGCTACAGAAAAAAAAATGACCAGAACCTTTTCTAGGAAATTTGATGTAGTTAAATTTTGTACTGGGATACATTTCCACTGGAGGCCACAGTTTTTTGAGTTAGTCAATAAAACAAAGAGCAAGAGTAGCCTTCAGACATACCTCCATCACCACACTCATCCCTCACCAGTCAGAATTTCTAGTATGTTGTTCATGTCACTCTCTCCTATCACTGTACAAAAAACTTTCGATTACATGAACTAGTCCCGATACTTAACTTTTTTTTGGTCTCTATTGATTGGGCTATTACACTTCCAGCATAGTCGGCTCTTTCATTAACATGATTGATTTAAACATGCCTGTGAGGGCAATGAAAGAAAAAGAAAGACTACAATGTTATGCAATAAACTAATTACGTAGACAATTCAACCCAAACTTAGCCCTTACAAGAACGTTAGTTTCATAGTCAGAAGGCTTGGCGAATACAATGATGTAATAATTTACTTTATGCTGTTAAAACTTACACATACTGTCAATTTTACAATCTGTAAGTGCTTGACTAAGCCCAGTGGCCTAATGAGGCCAGTCAATGAAAACCAAAGAATGTTGAATGTGGGAAACAATTCATGGAGTTGCAAATTTTTGTACAGTGGTAGGAAGGAGTGCCATGATAAATGTCATAGAAATCCACCAGAGGGAGCTAAGTGTGGGAGCACAGGTGTCTCTGAAGGTCACTTTTGTATGTTTTTTCTTGAATAACCCAAAACGTATGGCCTCTAGTGAAACACATTAATGTATTCTAATATCTATCAAGTTTTGCTGCCATAAGACAATGACAGCCCACAGTGGACTTCTGCGAGTAGCTGCACTGTAATTATAACCACCCCATATTAGAAAAAGAATACAAGCAGAAAACAGCAGCTAATACGTAAACTTACAGGTATTTGAGAATTCTCCAATTACAAGAACAGCCAAGTTAAGATTATACTATTCACTTGTACAACCAGTTGTTACATATGGGTCAGAAATGTGGACAATGACAAAAGCAGATGTGAACAACTAAGTGCATTTGATGGGACAATCCTGCAAGAAATTTATAGGCCGGTGTGAGTAGCATAGTATTGGAGAGTGAAGTCAATTATGAAATACAAGAGCTTATACAAGAGAAAGATACAGCGACATTTATTAAGTATGAAGAATATGTTGGTTAGGACACGTGGAGAGGAAGAAGTATGACACGATGACCAAACGAATAATAAAAAGCATACTGAAAGGGTGACCAAGAGCTAGATGGCTGGACAATATGTTTGCTGACCTTACCAAGATGGAGATCTGAGGATGGAAGAGATAAGCAGAGAACAAATGAGGAAGATGGTTGTAGAGACCAAAGCCCATCAAGGGCTATAGTATTGCAGAAAGAGACTGGGCAAAAGTGAAAAAAAGGTCAGAGTGTCATTAGAGCTCATCCCGTGACCCAGGTGGCTTTAAAATGGACTGACTGAATGTTCTTGGTTAAATCAGTAATATGAAATATGCAGATTTGAGAATTCTGGTGCCAATATTTTAATATCCATGTTTCTCGTTCTGCAAAGCCACAACTTAGACGGCCTGGAATGAAAATCATAAGGTATGAATTTGAAGGTAAAGAAGCATATACAATACTAGAATGTGAGTGTTTTTGGCAGTAATAGGTTTTTGGATTCCAAAGTGTATATGAAAAGTGTAAACTAATATTTTCTCGTAAGTAACTGGGATTGAATTGTATGTTACTATATAACAGTTGTATATTATGGTAAAATGGAGTGAATTTTGACTAGTCAGTGCTGCTAAAGAGGAGAATTTTGATTAAAATCAATAATTATGTGAATGAATAATTATTAGTTCCTTTACTGATCACCAAATGCCATGGGTTCAGTCTTTCATATTTTCTTCAACTGTGATTTGTACTAATAAAAATCTGTATTAACTGAAGCCAGTATTCAGACAGCTGTGAAGGAATAAAAATAATAATAATATTTTTCCATTTTCCATTTTCTCTTTTGCTCATGTGAAGAGCATTTTCAAATTAGGCTACTTCAATATAGCACGTGTTATGATTGAAAAAGAGGACCAGTCTTTCTTTGAGGGAATGAACCAAGAAAACAGAGGAGGCAGAGTCCACAATAATGGGTTGAATGCATTGTTTGAAAACAATGACAGAAATAGAAGGGCATTGCCAACACTCATTGCAGTTGTCATGGTAACTGGGGCAACTGACTGCTGAAGTACGTGGGGAAGTGATGCATTATAGTAGCCTCAATGACGGCTAAGGTGCAGTGCTCACTCACACCTGATGTTATTTAATATTTAAATTTATTTATTGATATTTAAGTTTGTTTACTCTCATTTGCAGATGTTAATTTCTTGTTTATCGTTTACAGGTATTGTTTTGATTGTGTGTAGTTCTTGTTCAGAATCATTAGAAGATACTGAAACTGACAGCAAAACAGTGTTTTTTCACGTAATAATACATTGCCAGACAAAAAGTTCAGCACCCAAAAAGGGAGGAGGAAATGAAATGAAACTTCATGAATTGAGAGGGTATGTGATGTTATTTCAGATATTACAAAACTGAATCACATTTACATAGAACTTGGTAGTATAAGCTCAGTAATCATTAAGATGTTGCATACTCTCTGGCACACATGCATGCACTGATTTGGTTAAGAAATGCATCAAAACTGTTGTATCACCTATGGAGGCTTGGCCTTTAACTGCTGTAACTGGTCTTAGATATCACAGCATTGTAATGGGATCGATGTCCGAAATGGTCCCACACATTGCATTGGGGACAGATCTAGGAATCTTGCCAGCTGTGCAAGTATGTCAACATCATGCATGAAGTTCATGGAGACATAAGATAAGGTAAGGTAAGGTAAGATAAGATAAGATAAGATACTTTATTGTCACATAACATGTTTTTATACAATCATTCGATTCAGAACATTGGTGACTCGTCAGTCTGTAACCTAAGTTGCTACAGTATTTTATATACTACAGGAAATACGTCATACATACATTGCTTATTATAGTAAAAATACAACATTTTATTTTAAATCTTTTCCTAACTCATTGAATCATTACTATAGCCTTCACACACCTATATGAAGTATGGATGTACTGAACGGGATACAAAACGCCATATAATTCTATATATAAACACGAATATAAAGCGAACATGTATACTTTGTATCTATATGGCTTCAAAAGTATACCATTTGTTCTTGCATCTTTACTCCCTATTTCTATTTATAAATTCTTCTAAACTGTAATATTGCTTTTTATTCATTTAGAAATTCTTCTAGACTATAATAACATTTGCTTTTTAGGTATGTGCCAATGGTCCGCAATGTGGATTCACCAAATATTGACCTTGTCTTATTTCTGATCTTCAGAGCCATGTAATATGGAGTATTTTCATATACTGTGAGTTGATGACAAGGCAGCATGTATTTCAATTTATGTCTATTTTCATAGGCATGTGTGAATGTATTTCCTTCAAACAAATGTGAGTTTTTCTGTTCAAAGAGAAGTATTTCATACATGAAGATGGAAGGGATTGTCATGAAGTCCAGGCTTTTGAATAGTGGTTTGCATGAATGTCTACTGCTATTGGTTCCTGTCATTGCTCTGTTTTTTTTTTTTTTAGTTTGAAGATTCAAAGGAGGTTTGTCTTTTCAGCACCCCATGTGTGGCTGAGCATTGTCCCATTGAAAAATGGTGCCTCCATACTGTCACAAGGGAGGTAACACAGGAGGACACACTACTGCCATGATGTACTACAGTGCTGTCAGAGTTCTCTCAATCACTACCAGCTGTGACTGTAAGTCATAGATGGATCCGCACACCATGACACAAAGAGTAACACTGCTCTGCTGCACCCCTCTGAAACATTGGAAGAATGGGACGTCTCCCCAGGCTGCTGCCATAGTTGCTGATAATGGTCATTCTTGAGAGTACAGAAATGTTATTCATCATTGAACACAATGCAATGTCATTCATTAGCAGCCTATGCTTCCTGGTCATGGCACCACTCCAAACACACCAGTATATGTTGTGGTGGCATTAACAGCAGCTATGCATGGGATGGTAATTCCCTACTTTGGCTGCTGCTAGTGTCCAATGCATGTGTGGAATGACACAAAATGCTGCAATGAGTCCATTACTTGTTGTTAGATGGCAGTTGCAGATGTGCTCAATACACAGTATGGCGATCCTCCCTTGGGTAATCAGACTAGAACCTCAACTACGAGTATGCCTGCTCTCACATTGCCATTCAGTCCAATAATGGGACATTGTCATATCCAAGTGCCCTACAAATGTGGATATTGCACAATTGGACCAGCTGGCCAAATGAAGACCCATAATGAGACTGCTTTCAGTTTGGTCCTGGTAATGCTGTTTCATTTGAGTATGTGGTATCTCTGTATCCTTCACCAAGATCACTCAACGTCTTATGCTGTTTATACCTGTTGTTTACACTACCAGGCCTAACAACAACACAGAACACAGACAGCACTGATGTACTCTGTTGTCTGATCTGACTGTCACATGGAATTGCAGCTCTAATCGTTTGCAAACCTGCAGATAGCATGTATGTGTACAAAGTAACATTGCTATCTGACAATGTTCATTAGGTACTTCACTTTTTTTGTCATGCAATGTATTTTACCAAGAACCTCACAGTGAAATCAACTGAAATTTCAATTTTAAATCAGAATTCATATAAAACTTAATGTGACTTTAATAACTAAAGTTCAAAAAATTAACCTTGACTATTTCCTACTGAAAACGTATAGGTAAAAATGTAATTTTTCAATAAAAAGAGGAAAGTACTAAACTTTGTTTTCATATGTTAGTACTACTTGTCATGTACAATTTTCATTGTTTCTACATAAATTCATATTTGAAGAAGAAAAATTGTCACTAGGTAGTGAAAACTGTAATAAGTAGTGTAGCATTTGAACCTCATTACATTAACATGTGGTTTGCTCATCCAGACAGTAAGGGTAAAATGCCAAATCAATTTGTTCCAAGTTGGTTGTATCCATCCCCCCCCCCCCCCCCCCCCTCCCATTCAAACACTTAGCAGCACCTTATGGGTACAAAAAAATGAAAAATGATTGTGTCACTCAGGTAAAAATAAGCTGCAGATTAGATTATGGGCAAGTGAACATTTTATGTATTTTTACAAAATAAAACTTAGAAGGTACTAAATGACAGTTTCTTGACAGATGCTGTTGAAACCAGTACAGCTTTTAGTATACCATGGTAAATTTTTTACATATAATTAATAGCCTGAAGAAGACAAAACCACTGTTTAACATAAAAAATAGCTTATCATCTGGCTATAAAGAACATTTTTTAATGAATGATAATTTAATGAACTGCCACTAACAACAGGACAAATATGGGAGAATGCTAGCAAAAACATCTCTGATGTGCTATAGCTTTTCAATTATGTAAAATTGTCCAGAAGCTTTATGAGAATGTTATACTGCCCAAAAACATCAGAAACTGTATGGAGCATGAAAATTAAAAGCAAATGGGAATATAACTTCAACACAAAGATTATACAAGACAGAGATGTTCAAAAACAGGAAAAATATATGAAATCACTTAACATTTTGAACATTTCAGAAAAAACAGGTAAAGGAATGACAGTTTGAAATTGCTGAAGTAATGAATGAGAAAAGAACAATGCCAAAATAAAAACCAATTATTAAGTTAGGTGAAATGGGTGTTGTTAACATCATAAGCCATACAGCTGAAAATACAGCCCAGTTCTGCAGGATCATGACTACATAATTCAGCTACTACTACCAAGACTTTTTTTCATTGTGTATTGGAACTATTCAACATACTGTTTATTTTAGGCAGTCAGATTCTATTACAAGACCACAGAATGCTTTGATCATCAAGAAATGGATTAAAAGAGAGCAAAGTGTTATTAATACAGTAAAAATGAATGAATATTTAAAGTGCTAACAAACTGTCACTCACCAGCCTGAGACCACAACGACAAAGGCCTCCGTCCAGAAACCTCTACTAAATAAAAGCCAATGAATGTACACAGGAAGTTCACACTTGCTGTAGCAGCAGCTAACCAAATTACCAGAGATAGGTCTTTAACTCCAGCCATCTGAATTATACTACCACTGTAATACCTGCAAAAAATAATTAAATGCTATCAAGCATTTCATAGATTTTTTCCACTAATTTATGCTATGTACTGAACCAAATTCTTACTAGGTATTTTACTGTCAGCAGCAACACCACGTAAAAAGTAAAGTAATGCACTGTTAAAAATTGTATTAAATCTCTCTTGCTTTTGCTAGTATATAGACAGCTTATACTGATCTGTGTGAAAGTTACACGAACTCACAGTTTGAAGAATCGGACAAAAAAAAAAAAAAAAAAAACTAAGTAGTATAAGAGGAACAGCAGTAGCTTTTTCTTCTTTTTAAGTACAGCAGTTGTTTTTCTCCAAGTAGAGACATACATATGAAGTAATGTCAAAATAATTCTGATAACCATCAGTGTGAGTATGTTAGCAGTAATCTTAATTTATATATTTTACAGTAGGAGCCTGCAAAGGCTGCTTCTTCCTGTTCACATGTAACTTTATGCAGTCCACATCTCTGGAAATTATTCTTCATGGTGAGGTTCATGGAGCAAAATATATGAATGGATGGAGTGCTGTTATCTATTTTTATTCATTCCTATCAGCTGTACTGGGTGCTGCATCTCCTGAAGCTAAGATATGGCCAGTCCACCTGTCCTTTTGTGAATATAACATTTTTTAATGTAATATCCGTTTTTATACTAATAATTCGATGATCAACAAAAGAAATGTGTGTACTGTTCATGTTACTGTACAGAAGATAGTAGTTTAGACATTAATCCAATTTAACAGAACATATGCTGGCATACCTACTACAAAATAGGATCCACAATGCTAATACATAATACAAAAAGCACAGAACCTAAATGAACAAGTAGAAAAATATTTTTTACTTATACTGAATTTTTTCCACCATGTACTTCCCTAGTGATATTATGTACTCTTTTTCTTCCCTTGCTCTCATTCATTGTGCTCTACAAATATTGTTACACATACGTTATTCCAGTACCTAAGAGCAGACATTTTTCATTCAGCTTATCACCGGCAAAGGTACTTACATCACAGTGTTGATGCCCGACAGCTGTTGGAATGCTTGCAGGGCACATCCCAAAATTAATGCATGGCGTGTGTGACTTGTTCTCAGGATTTTCACAAAAGTTGATTGCCCTGAACCTGCTTGTTTTGCTTGCTGGAGTTCTTCATCTTCAAGACATGAAGCCTTGATCAGCTCAAGTTCATCAGACGCAACTGCTCTGTCTCCTCGGATAGAACTCAGAACTTTCAGAGCATCATCGTACCTAACATACATATAAGAGTGTTATTCCCACAAAAGCATGTAATTTTTATATGCTGAAATAAATGTATAACACAAGAAGCGTAATACTCACACTTTGTAGATTCTGCAAAACTATACTGACAAAATATGGTCAATGAGTCTGAATGCTTAAAATTTTATTAACGATTCATGATAATTTGAACTGCCAGTGAAAATTAACTTAAACATTTACAATTAAGAAATATGTCTTGGTTTAGATAGTACGTCAAGAAAATAAGGTCAGTGTATTTAGCAACAGCATACACTGTGTTTATGCACTTAACACTTGGTATTGAATTTCATTTCTGATTTTTTTTTTCCTTTTTCCAATGTGTAAAATAAAATGAATTTGTTAAATGACAATTTATATGAGACAGTAAGACTGAAGCAAAAGTTAGGTACCCCAAATCATTGCACTGGTGAGGAGACTATTTTCTGCCTCAAACTTCTTTATCACCATAAGGTGGCTGTGTGTCTACTCTACAATAATTTCCTCCTAATAGTCCTCTTGCCCCTCCCCCTATTCCACAACCCTTATAGTGGTAAGAGGACACAGATAAAATATGGGCTGTTATGTATTAGGTAGTCCATACTGCAATCCATGGACTACATTTTTATTTTCAGAGTAATCACAAAGATATTTATAATTAAAAAATGGCAAATGTTTATTATTTCGAATTTCTTACTGTTTCAGAAAGTGGTTCTGTTAAAGCAGTAATTTAATTGCCTTTTCCTCTCATTTTTTATTTTCATCAGTTTCTGCCACTTCATTTGAAATAATAGTAAAAAATCAGAGTGATGAATGCTATCACTCGTGAATGAAATTGAATGCCATCTTTAACACATATTTTCCTGTTGTGGGATCAGGGTGACTGAGTTGTTTGTTTACCTTCAACTCTCTCATCACTGGGAGCACTTTATAGATGTCTGGTCAGGATATCTCCCAGTTACTTTAAAGTGCACCTGTCATTTCTCTTTTGTAGAATATAGTATAAAAAAACCATTTAGATTGAGTGAATTACTTGTGAACAGAATTTCCGGGTATTGTGTGCATTCTGGAATAAAAGCTGATATTACTAAGGTCACATTCAACATTTATATGCAACTATTACTCTAATTATCCCAAAAACAATAAATGATAGCATAATGGGACAATTTTGCAAATGAATTTTAAACCACCTACTGAAGAGAACATTTAACGAATAAATATAAAAGGAAAAAGAAGTATGAACAAATTTTGCTGCTGTAGACTGCCACCAAGTATTATAATTACTCTCAATATTACTGGAAGGAATCACGTTAATTTGTTTCATTCCTGTGCTTTGCTAGTAAGTAGTGTATTTAAAAAATTGCTAAAGGGATAAAAAAATTTGTCCTGCCTTTGAAGAGTGTGATGCAGCATCTTCAGCTACACAGGAGCAATGTGCTTCCAAATCAGCTCACAGAAGAGCTTCATCTTTCTCTTTCCAAAGCCTCTTATGTGTTAACTGCACAGCAGCTTTCAAATCTTACAAGTTCTGTAATTAGTTACCAGTACTTCCTATGATTCAAGATTACTGGTTTAGCCAGATCATATTACTGAAAAAGATAGCAAAGATATTATATTTGGCAGCAAAATTTGCAATTCTTTGGTAGATACTTTTTTTTCAGAAGTACAGTGAAATCCTGATTTTTCTTTAATGTCTGGACACCAGGACCAAAATTTCTGAAACACAGGAAAATTTCATGTTCAGAAACAACTGAAAAAGTGACATCATTTGAGCCTACTGATGCAAAATAAGAATGAATTCAAAGTTGCTCTGAAATATGATAAAGTGGGGGATCTATACCACAAATGTATACCAACACAAATCACCAACAAACTAACTACTCATCATGTTAGAAAATGTGCAGTACTTTTTCCACTTGCATGGTGTTTAAAACCATTTGTCTTTACAGTTTCCTAACCACACAATATATTTCAGGAAATTATACCTAAACCAAATAAAATGGGTCTTACATTAGAAAGGACATACCCAAAATACAACACACAATTGAAATCAATCTTCACTGTGTCAGTAGAAAATTAGGCTGGAGAGTGGGTGCATTACCTAAACAAGTTAAATTATTCAATGCTTTTTTAAAAAATCAACAAAGAGGAGATGAAATTTTGCTGTACAAAGTGAACAGATTTGGACTTATTTGGGAGGAAAAGTCAATCAATAAGAATACATTAACCAATGAGCAGGTACTGTATGAACATGGCTTGGGGCAGGGTACTGCCAGATTAGTCAGTATACATCATAATGGCATATTATAACAGCTTATGAACACACATGCTTAAGTTTTCAGTTTGTCTCCCATTTTTTCACATTACATTTTACTGTACTGTCAGTTTACCTTATTTTTATTGAGTTCTGGCATTAAATGATACTGGATATGATGAACTGGGATATTTGCATGTTTAAATGCATTATGAGTTTTGGATACTTCTGAGATAGGATTACACTACAACGACAATTGTTCTTGGCTACTTTTACATAATGTTTAAGCTCTCCCCCATCTGCCCCTCCCATAAATAAGGGCAATTCAGTATGGGCACACACAAGCTTGAAAACTAATAAATGACAAATAACTGACCATCACAATGAAAATGTTCAGTTTTTCCTGAACTATTATGACTACTGATTTAAAATGAAAGGGTTGTTATGATCAAATCAAAATATCCAGAACTGATTTTGTTCTTGAGTGCCCAGCATCTTTTCAGTACTTGTCTAGGGCAGCTACCAAGAGAGAGAGAGAGAGAGAGAGAGAGAGAGAGAGAGAGAGAGAGAGAGAGAATTGCTATCAAATTAGCCCATTACTTTCACAATTTTTCCACAGCAGAGAGAGAGAGAGAGAGAGAGAGAGAGAGAGAGAGAGAGAGAGAGAGAGAGAGAGAGAGAGAGAGGTGGAAAAAACCAAAAAATTCCATCCAAACAAACTAGTTAAGAAAAGTTAAATTGATAAAAAGGGAATAGAACTATAGGCACATATTTTAAAATAATGTTGGGTCCATATATACACTGTTGAGCCAACACATTATGATAACTTGGTTAATCGCATGTTGGTCCACCTTTTGAACATAATACTGCAGCAGTTCTGTGTGAGAATAATTCAACAAGTCCTTTGTAGGTTTCCCAGGGTATGTGGCACCAAATATCTATGCACAAGTCCCGCAATTCCTGTAAATTACGGCCCTATTGTTAGTGAGCATGGAGCTGGCACCTGATAGCCTCCCAGATACATTCAATCAGGTTCTGATCAGGTGAGTTTGGTGGCCAAGACATCAATATGATTTCACTATCATACTCCTCAAACCACTGTAACATGATTTTAGCCTTGTGACTGACAGTTATCCTGCTGCCAGCTGCCATCACCATCAGGGAAGACCTCAAGCACGAAGAGATGCAGGTTATCCGCAATAATGTTCATGTAGTCCACAGCTGTCATGATAACTTAGATTATTATCACTTGTCCAACCGAAGCCCAGGTTATTGTCCTCTGTAGCACAATACTGTTCCCAACCACATGCATCTGGGGTGTGGGTCTTGTTTTGAGCAGTCGTTTACCAGGATAATGACAAATCCAGACACTACCATGGACCTGGTGTAGCAACAAACACGATTCATCTGACTACGTGACATGTTACTATTGATCCACAGTCCAGTGTTGATGATTCGATGCCCACTGAAATCATAGTGGAGGAAGTCACTGTGTCAACACGGAAACATGTAAGAGTAATCTGTGAAAGACTGCCCTTTTCAACAATGTGCATTTGTTAGTGGGCTCTGAAACATTTTTGTGCCTGTACTCTGCCATTAGATCTATCACAGATCTCTGTCTATCTTGCTTCACAGAGCACACATTCCTCCAGCCTCCATGTTCTGTGATGAGGTGTGGACGTCCAACACCTTAGGGCATACTCATAGTTTCATTATCTTTCACCCACTTTCTATACATGCTCATGACTGTAGCATATGAACTGCTGACCAGCTGAGCCATTTTGGAGATGCTTGTTCTCACGTGCTAAGCCATAACAATATGCCCTTGGTCAAAGTCACTTATAAGGCTCATATCAGTACTAGAATGAGTCCCTATTCATTTCTCCTCCATTTATATAGCTTTCTTACCATGTTGCATGCCTGCAATATCACCAGATGGTATTCAGTCCTACAGTTGGTAGTGGCCATAATGTTTTGGTCAGTCAGTGTACATTGTTCAGTGCTTCTAAAAAAAATAGGGACAAACAAAATGTTTAAATACAAGGAATTCTCTGAACATGTTGTTGGCTTTAATTTTACATGTTATTAACAAGTGGGAAGTTTAGGAAACAATCTCATTTTAGAGAAGCTATAATTTGCAAACCATAAATAAGGTCAACCACAAGAACAACATAGATGAATGTGAATAATTAGGTAATAAACAGAGTTTGTTTCATACAGAGTACGAGTTCAAAGAAGAATGCATTAGTCACTGCAGATTAAGCCAATAGAAAGAGGGAAATTGGTTGTAATAATATCTGTATGTGGCGTAATAGCAATGGCTTTCTTTTTCCTATCCATACTCTGCACTCCAACCGTGAAGTGCATGGCACAAGGAACTGCCCATCATTTTACATTCACATATGGATTGCAGGTTGAATGATTGAGTGAACACCTCTGTACATGCTATAATTAGTCTAAATCTTCTCCTAACGATCCCTATGGGAATGGTATGTGGAGAGGCTGTAGTCTGTTCATAGATTCATCATTTAAAGCTAGTTGCTGAAACTTTTAACTAAGCTTTCTCTCCATAGTTTGCTGCCATCTTTAAGTGTTTGCCACTTCATTTTCTTCAGTACTCCACCACTCTCTCATGGGTCGTGTAACCTATAACCACCTGTACTGAACCCCTCATATATGTTCAATTATCCCCCCGTTAAGTTGTATTTTATACGAGTCCTAGAAACTTAAGCAATACTCTAGAATGGGTCACAAGACTGTGTTGTAAGTAATCTCATTTGTAGACTGATTGCATTTCCCTAGTATTATACCAAAAAACTGAAATTTGCCACATACTTTACCTACAACAGAGCCTACATGATCTTTCCATTTCGTATCTCTATAAAGTGTTACTCCAGGTATTTGTATAATCTGGTGACCCACAAACATTATATTTATAGGATACTACTTTTTTTCATTTTGTGAAGTGTACATTTTTATGTTTCTGAACATTTAAAGCAAGCTACCAATGTCTGTACAACTTTTTTTTTTTTCAGACATTGCTTCATTATAGATAACCATCATCTGTGAAAAGTCTGAGGTTACTATTAACACTGTCTGTATGGTCATTAATACACAACATGAACACTAAGGATACATTCGCACTTCACAGTGTATGCCTGAAATTCCTTCTGCAGCTGTCAATGAGTGTCCATCCAAGATAAAATTCTGCATCCTACATATCAAGAAATCTTCAATTCTGTTACATTTCACTATGACTGTGCTTTTGATATTAAGCATATGTATGGTACAGAGGCAAATGCTTTTACAGAAAAAAAAAAAAAAATGCATGTACCCGACTCCTTTCATCTGAGTCTTTCAGGATGTTGCAGCATTTCACATGAGCTATGTGTTTAGAATCCATGCTAGTTGGCATATAGGAGGTCATTCTGTCTGTGACTCCTCATTACATCTGAACACAGAACACATTCTAAGATACAACTGACAAATGGATGTCAAGTCAATGGGATAATAGTTTCGTGGTTACCTTCTTCTTCCCTTGTTGTTGATGTGTGGGAGCTATGCCTTCTTCCAACTACTTCCTTGTTTTTCAAGGGATGTATGGTATTTTATGGCTTAAAGTGGGGCTAACTCAGCCACAAATTTGGTACTGAACCTGATAGGACACCCTCTGAGCCCCCATCGTTTTGTTCCATTTTAGTGATTTCAGCTGCTTCTTAACATCATGGCACTAATATCTATAGCACTAGTCTTTGGAGTGGTGCACGAGTTGCAATACTCCTGGATTTTCCTTTGCAATGGAACATTTGAAAATGGATTTCAGAATTTTTGCTTTCGCTTTGCTATCCTCAATCTCAGTTGTGTCTTGTCCATGGTTGCATGGGCAATAACTTTCACAATATTAACTCCCTTACATATAACCAGAGTTTCTTTGGGGTTTGTCAGAGATCTTTTTTTTCTGATAGGAATGGTCACCGAAGGCTTTGTGCATTGCCCTCTTGACAGAGAAACAGATATTATTCAGCAACACATTATCTATAGCTCTATACTTAGTTGTACACCTGCACTGCAGAGACACTGACATGGAGGGTCTCTTATGAACAGTTCTACCAGGTGCATATTTATCAAGAGCTTAGTTAACTGTTGTTTTAAACTTGAGCCACAGTTCTTCTACATGCTCCTCTCCAGAGCTAAATGTATCAAGTTCTTCATTGAGACATGACACTACTGCCTCTTTGTCTAGTTTGCTGAACATATAAGTCTATTTGTTTTAGTTGCCCTTTATTTCTGCAAAGCAGGGTTTAAATTCCTGCCTGTTAATGTCAAATCCAAAAAATCTGTATCAGTGTTGAAGAGGGCTAAGGCACAGCTTTATACAGGGTGCTCTCTTCCAGATTTTTGTTGTTTTGTTTTATGACCTTGCTCCCAATGAGACATTAAACTAGTTCCTCGACGATGATGATGATGATGATGATGATGATTATAATAAAGTTTGCTTTGCTTACAAATTAGCTTCATTTGGTTACCAGCATTGAGTGATAATGGAATAGTAGTCAAAGTGTCTTTTAGCATTAATAAGAAACATTTATGGCCTGATGGAAGGAGGGAGCAAGCTTTTAATAATGATATTTTTTTCCACCTAAGTTTGTTTACATTTTTTTATGTTTAAATCTCATCCATCACCCTTCTAGTTACACATTTGGTTACATTTCATTTTGGTTCCTGTCTCATGCAACTTGTAATCCTCTTCCTCACTTTACTTCCTTTGTTTTGTTCTCTGAGCCTGACAAATAATGTGCCAGTTAAACAGTATTTCAAAAAATATTTATTTACAAAAACCACTCGAGGGAACACATTCATTTTCTTATCATTTAAAAGCTCTTAATCCTTCTGGTGTATGTTAAGTCTTCTTCCCATAAAAGAAAACCAACAAACTTCTTCCTCATTATTTTATTTTTTGAATTTCCTCAATCTTTTACTTTCTCCTTGGATGTTATTTTATGTCCATATTCATCAATATCATGTTCCATCTATTAATCTTCTATGCTTGGGCCATTACTCTTCTATATTAAGATATAGCCACCTCAAATATAGCTTTTACTTTTAATTTTAATAGCTGTCTACAAACTCCTTTACCCAGTTTCTTTCAACAGTTGTCACCTTTATACATTCTTTGGTTGGCTTTCTCACAACTCGTACTGTTTTGTGTTGACAAAAAAATTGACATATGATTCAGGCCAGTATAAGTTACATGCCATTTATTTTTAATGTAAGCACCAAAAAATAATTACAGAGGTCCTGGTTCAATCCCCAATTGGTCTTAAGATATCCTCTTTTGGTAGCAGTAGTTTAAATTGGACATCTGTAGCAGCATTGAGGTTGTGCCAACTGAACAATTGACTGTAACAAATGACTTCAACTGGGAAGTGAGCACCTTTTCTTATACTTTTAATCTTCGATTTTCTTCTGGTTTTAGCGTCTTTTTCTGTTAACATTCCGATTTTGTGCCCTTGTAATTGTGACTGTAATAAAAGTGTAAAACACCATTCAGGCTGTTTGTACCGAGTTCACCATTGCACCAAGCATTCCTACAGTGTTGACCCTGATCAGAACGAGAAATGTCCACACTGCCAGACAATGGAGGGATAAAACGGGAGGTCGATACCAAAGGGCTGTGTACACACTTCAACATCAGTAGAAATAATGACTGCTCCCTCCTCTGACATCAACAGTAACAGCATCAGTATCAGTATCTACTACATCCAACAATGCACTGTAGGACAACACAACACAGTGTTTTGGATGTTCAGACTAGAACTTTTGTTCTTATATTTTTTGACAGCACAAAATAGATAAGAATTTAAAAATTGTCTCGTAAGAAACTTTTACGTCCTCTCCAGAGCTCAGGCTTTATAGATTAACGGCAGACCACTGTTCGGCAAGAAATCACCATGTCAGCTTCTGCATGAACTTCACTCAGTAGCAGGACAAGATTTGATACCAGAGCAAATGTTGCACATGATGGGTCTTAAAAGACTTCTCGAAAATATGAGAATCGTTTCGACTGGGAACAAAACTACCTTTTCAAGTGCTGACAGAAAGAGCAGAACCAATGGTGGCATGCATGATATTCAAAGCAAGCAATGCTGTAGATGGCATTATTTCAGCAGGGGCCCCCAACAGAGCATGTTGGAAACAAGTGAGTGCCCTGGATCAAGCATCATGAGTGAGGTGCAATCTACCTCATCGGAAGTTAGCAGCGACAGTTCACAGTTCAGCCGTGCAGGTGGCAGCACTGCATAACACACAGCATGTAGGAGAAGCTAGCACTGGCAATGGATGACAGTGAAACTACATGCAATATGATAAATGTTCATGAACAAACAGACCCTCATGGTGGCGGTCTGTTTCACCAAATATCTGGCAACAGGACTCACAAATGCTCTGCTCCATGTCAGTACCCACACATTCAACGACCTCTAAAGGATGCTCCTGCTCATCGCATACAAACATTAAGTCACCCACAGAACTATGGCATTTGTTCCCTTACCACACCTTTCGCAGTGAATTCACAGCAAATGTTCACAAATGGTAATCTCTGCAGTGTACACCCAGGTGTGCAACACGAGACAATGTACACCTTAATGAAGTTCTCTCTGCGCCAGTCAAGCATACATGAGGTGGGTTCAAATGGAATTTCCAATTGGGTTACTATGTTCCACATACTGCAAGCAACAGGCAAGAAGCTAGGTAGCTTTGAGGCAGTAGCCAGAATGGAAGTAATACACATCATAGCAACACCAGGTTATGACAACATCAACTTTGAGAAGCTCTGCTTTTACAAATACTCCCACGATTGGAAGGTAGGATTTACCACCTTGGCCAACTGGGCAAAGCAGCCATTCGTAACAGATAGGTGCTCCAACATGACATTTTTGCTAGACACAGGATCAGATATCAGAGTGTTACCTGAAGGATTGTTCTAACCATACAGCACAGCCACTCCTCTAGATTTAGCAGTAGCAAATATTCAGCAATCAAAGTGTATGGAAGCAGATCATTGGTGTTAGATCTTTGCTTCCAAGAGCACATGATGGACTACTGTGGAAAGCAATAATAGTGGCAGTGGGAAAGCACAACGAATGCCGCAGAATAGTACAAGCATTTCTGGGTATCCCACAAGAGCAAAGGTGTAGGTGTAGACACAAGACAACACTCAACATTTCATCTGCACCAAACCGGGGCAGGCAGTAGCAGCTAAACCACACTGTCTCATATCAGAAAAATTTGCAGTAGGTAGTTAAGACACATAGAGGCAAATGCAAGAGGGCACAACAAGGCCATTATATAGCCAATGGGCATCACCTCTACATATGGTCAAGAAATTAGATGGCACATGGAGGCTGTGCAGAGACTATTGAGTGTTAAATTCCATAACTACCCTGGATACATACCCTATTTGACATATCATGGATATGAACAATTCAATGGCAGGTGCGCATTTTTTCAGAGCAATTTAATGTACATGAGCATATTGCAAATTTCTGTGGCCCCATTGAACACTGACAAGGTGGCAATCAGTCACCATGCTCTTTGGTTTATTTAAGTACTGTTACATGCTATTCAGGTTGAAAAATGCTGCTCAAAAATGGCAGCAGTTTATTCATCAGCTGCTGGGTGGGCTGGAATTATTATTTTGCTACATGGGTGACATCCTTATGTTTTCAAAGGCTCAGGAGGAACCCCAGGCCTTCGACTCCAATATGCTGGTGTGGTGGTCAATTTAGACAAATGTGTCTTTGGTCAGAACAAAGTAAAGTTCCTCGGTTTTGAGATATCGGCAGAATTCCACTGACAGAGCATATGTCAGTTACACAACAGGTTCCACTTCCCACAACTTTCAAAGATATAAGGCAGTTTCTTGAAATGCTTCATTATTACTGCCAGCACCACCTCTCTCAGACAGTGAGACTGTTGCAACCATTAACAAAACTACTTAAGGGCAAACACATGGCTAGTGTAAGAAAGGTTCCTTGGAGCAACAAACTGGTGATGGTGTTTGACAGAGTAAAGGAGTATGCTGTCAGGGCTATACTGCTTGCACACTCTCTGATTAATGCACCACTAGCGATTATTGTGGATGCCAGCCAGCCAGCCAGCCATGGGGACAGCACTTCAGCAACTTGTCAATGGCACTTTGGAGCTGCTTGCCTTTTTTTTCCTGTTGTTTACAGCCACACAAAAGGCTTTGAGTACTATAGACAAGGAACTTTTTGCAGCATATACAGCTGTTCTTCACTTCACAGATTCAACTGAAGGCCACACTTTCACTATTTACACAGACCGCACACCAATTACAGTACTCTTCAGCAAGGGAACTCCTAAAGACTTGCCAAAACTTCTTAGACATACAGATTTTATTTTGCAATTCACCACAGATGTCCACATATTAGCAGGAGTAAGAATATTGTGGCCGATTTCTTATCATGGTGACTGTGAGTGTAAAAGCGGTAAACTGAAAACACATTGCCCAAGAACAAACTCTTGACCCAGAATTACATGAATTACGAGTGAGTGGACAATGTAGTCTGACACTGAAGAATGTAAAAACGTTAATAGGGGATTTAATGTGATGATGCTATGTCACAGTCAATATGACATGTGTTCATTCCCAGTAATTTCTGATGAGCAGTTTTCAAGGTGTTCCACAGCCTTTCACACCTGGAAATGAGAGCTACAGTGCTATTGCTGACAAGGAAGGTGATGTGGCCTGTATTGAATAAAGACAGTTACCAGTGTGCACAACAATGTCAGAGATGTCAAGAATGCAAGGTGGAAAGAGAGATAGCGAGCCACACAGGCAACATCATCAAGCACTCGGCAACATTTGGTCACATTCATGTGGATCTGGTAGGGTCACTACCTTACTAAAATGGCTTCTGCTGTTTAGTTACTGTAGTGGATCATTTTACAAGATGGCTGGAAGCATTTCTGCTAATAGACAACACTGCCACAACAGTGGCCAAGACAGTACTCAGTGGATGGATAGCAAGATTTGGAACATCCCAAGCTATTACAACCAACAGGGGCAGACGGTTTGAGGTAGCATTAACCCAAGAACTCTTCGATTTGCATGGGTGCAACTACATTCAGACAACTAGTTATCACCCTTACAGCAATGGAACAGAGGAAACATTCTACTGCACTCTGAAGGTGGCACTGATGTGCGCTAAAGAGACATGGGCAAGTGCCCCACCACTGATCCTGCTAGGATTGAGGTCAACACTCAACGAGGACTTGGGCCACATTTCTGCTCAATTAGTCTATAGCAAAATGTTGCATCTACCAGTGGGATTGCTATTGGAGAAACCAGCAGACCTCCCTGTGACAATGGCAGTTTTAGAGTTTGGGCACCACCTACATGAAACTATGGCACTTCTCTGTCTGACACTACCCAAACCGCGTGGATATAAGCTCATTTCTATGTATAAGGGCTTGTTCAGCTCTGCTGATTTGTGGCTTTGCGACAACTCAGTCTGTCCTCCATTTACACCGCCTCATAGGGATGCATTTCCAGTTGTGCAATGCAGCCCCCACACCTTTAAGATATGGTGTAATAATCAGGAGGAAGAAGCCTCTACCAACCATCTTAAACCAGTGCTCCTGCAAATGGATGAAACAAACACAACTACCAGCACACACTCTCATTGCACTCAAATCCTTTCACCAGTCCGCACAGAACCAGCTACTGACAACAGCAGCCCAAGCAGCAGATGCCAGTTACAGCCACCGGAAGTACCAACATTGAGAACTCATGCAGGGTGAGTGGTAAAACATCTGATCTGTGACATGTCTGGGACTCTTGGTTGTGTTTTCTTTCTCTTAAGAAGAAAAAGGAGGGGGAGGGAGGGATGCTGGTGTGGTGACCAATTAATTGTAACAAATGGTGTCAACTGGGAAGTGCATCACCTTTTTATACTTTTGATCTTTGATGTTGTTCTGGGTTTTAGCACCTTTTTCTGTAAATGTTCTGATTTTGCACTCCTGTAATTGTGATTGTAATAAATGTGTACAATGCTATCCAGTGTGTTTGCAATACACTCGCCATGGCACAAAGCATTGTAGGGTCAAGCTACACCATGATTTGGATTTTATGTTATAATCTATGTCTCTCCTTTGTTAGTTGTGTGAGATAATATTCAGCTCAGAGAAAGACATGTTAAGTAGCACTGTGCCTATATGAAGTACAAGCATAATCTGCCCTTCCTACTGGATGACTGATGATTTATAATCAGCAGAAAACTATTCTTAATTGAATATTACAGTTTTTCTATAAAACAATCTGTTCCTGTTATGAAAAGTATGATGTTTTATTACAAAAGAACTATGTTTTCCTTAAATGTTAATATTTTTGGTCACTGAAACTCTTCTTAGTTCCAGTTTTCCTAGATATCATTTCTTTGTACAGTAAAGGGGAGATGCACATTTCTCTTTCTATAGCAGAGTTAACTCTTTCTATTGCAGAGTTAACACAACCAAACACACTCACCAGTTGCTATCGATTATGTGTGCAGCTGCAATATATACTTCAGCCATATTCCTCAGCCACCAACTCATAAGAACTCTGCTATTATCTGACTAGAGTGAATTCTTTTAGTTGCAAGTGTATCTGATCATTTGTATTAAGACCTAATCCATCATAAAGCCACACATGGACACAATATTTTTGTGGGGAAACTAACTCTCAGAAAATGATGTGAAGACAACAAATGAGAGCTTCTTAAAGATTGTCATATTCTCCACAGGAACTTGTCTCTTAATAGCCTGCAGTCACTATTCATTTCTTAATAATGAAACACATATTCCAATCTTTGTATTTACTATATTTTATATCTTCTGATGTGCCTTTGATTACCAAATTATGAAACTGTAGAAGGCACATTAGTTGTATACAATCTCTCATTTTACTTGTATCATTTAATTTACTGTTTGTGTTCTGTAGCATCATAAGTAAACAAAATATTTTTTATCTGTACACATTTGTTTTTGATTTACTAATGCAATCTACACTAAACATCTTAGTTTTTTCCTTCTGCTTTTGCTGAAGTTCACACTGCTGTCTGTATTACAGCTTCTTTCCAGACAACAGGTCACAGTCATAACTGCTTTTGTTCTTCACAGTAAAGTAATGTAGGGAAATTGTGGCTGAGAACAATAATCAAAAGATATTCAAATTTCACAGCAACTCAAAAATAAATTGTTTTATTACATATTGCTAGTTAGTGTAAATAGCATGACTGAATGCTGACTGCATATCTGTATGCCACTGTGATGACGGTTTGATAATTCCAAATTTTTGCATTAAATATTATGTAGTGGATCATTATATTGGTAATTTGTATTGACTCAGCTGACATGAACTAATTATCAATAACTCCCCTTAAATTTTTGTGAGGTTTTAGTTATTTCATGAGAACAATTTCATATATTTCTTCTCACTCCAATACAAATGTACACTGCAGCTACTGTCATTAATTTATTTGGATTTCATATGGCTACGTATATTCATATTGATGAATACTTTGATAATACCTCAGTCATTAAATACTTCTGAATATGTCACATAAAGATAATTCTTTGAACCTAATTTCCATGAAAGAAAACCATTATTTCCAGAATATTTTATTAAATACACCACACAAGTTTCTTTCATGGAATTTCTTATCTTATGACCCTCCATAAAGTATTACCCTACATTACTGTCACTGGATCACTAGTGTGAAGGTTTTTATTTGCTACAAATTGCATGTATTCTTTTGAGTCTTATCCAATTTCCAGATATTTTGGCTCATTTTTATGGATGGTGTGCACTTAAAATAATCTGAACAAGTGAAGATGTCATGCTATGATTTCTTAATTTGAACAGTTAAGAAGATGAAATTTGACCGTGTTTAATTTGCAAAATAAACTCAATAATTTTCATATTTTAAATGAAATGCTCTTCAATATCTGCTGAAATTCATAAAAGTTAATCTATAATATTGCCACTATAAGGGTAATTTTTTCTCAGAAAAATCAGGATTTCACTGTATTTAAACAATGTGCAACATTCTGAACACAAATGTGAGATATTGGTTTCGTTTTACTTGTTCATGTGGGGAGTAAGTTAAACACAGAGAAAGTCATAATTGAATGTCTACTGTGAGGAGAAATGTGGAAGTTCTGATAATCGTTTCCAAAAAATTTTCAGCTGGCACAAGAAAAGCAATACAAAAACATCAACACTGTGTGGAAACATGCAATGTATAAGTTTTTTGGTTAATATGAAACAAATAAAAGAAGATTACCACTGTGTGCTGCTGGAATAAATAAGCACATAAGGCCTGAAAGACTGAGACATGCTGGTGCAGACATGCGCCTTTGATGAACCATCGGTAGTTCATGTCATATACTTGATCCCTTAAAATTTCACCTTACACTGCAAAATTTTCCATATGTACTGACAAACAGTTAACTAACCAACCCAGTTGCCTTATGAATGTGATATGAAATTGCACAGTGCCATGAACTTGTTTCTCAAAGTTGATACATCTTCAAGTTTTGTAATGACAGGTGTTTCTGAGAAAACCAATTTCTTAGTGGGGCCTTGAGGAGTGATACTAGGAGTGCTTCTGCTATTAGTGTCAAATTCAGCCACAGCCATCATGTTAAAAGAGAGAGAATACACATTAAAATTAAAACTACAGCAAAATGTTCAAGACTTGTTTATGTTCACATTTGAATTCAAAATCCAACCCACTTTAGGAAACTGTATTAAATGACAGTATCTATCTTTTAAAACTGTTTTTGAGTAACTGAAAACCATGTGCTCATATGAGGTTAAAGAACTCTTGCTTCTAAGCAGTAACTGTACTCAACAATTACTTACAATCTTAGAAGTAGTGCTTTTTATTAGGACTGAAACAAAAAATCTTAGTGAATAAAGACACAAAGAAAGCACTTAGTTGAAATTAATACCTAAGTCACTGCCGCAGTTATTAAACACACTTAAAATATGCTAAGACTCTCTTAAAATATACTAATACATATGTCACAAAATTAAACCCAAATTTTGTTGTGTATGATGTATTTATGAAATACTTGATCAGAGAGCCTTACAAATTTTAAATGCTTTTTCATGAAGATTATGAAACTGATGAGTCACAAAGAGCATTTTACTGAATTGTCATACTTAGCATTTGTATAAAATTAAAATTTTGACAAGCAATACACTATCATAACATAATCTACAAGAAAATCTACTGAATCTCTCAAATTTTAGGGTAATGTAGTCCTGAGTGGAATGTTAGATTGCCTCTTCATTTTTCATTGGTGGTCATGATGTCCACTAATGCTACAACAGGTGTGCCGTCTTGAGCACTCTGAACATGACAAAAATAAAATTTGTCTACAAAATCTGGACGATTTCATTTAGTAATAAAACCCATTAACATTATATGACAGCTAATCTACGCCATGTTTCATCTGAAACACAAAATACATGATAAATTATGTAAACAGTTACACATGAACAAATTTATGTCTCACTGAAATTCTTGCCTCATGTATTTAGTTTTGATATCCCCATCAGTATGTCACTCAACCTATTTAACATGATTTATGAAATGTTAAGTACGTACTATAATCATAACTTTTGTAACAGTTTGTTTATTTGGCATGTATCACAGTCGTTCCACTGCCTATTGTAAACCACTGATTATTAGAATCAAACAGATTTTTTTAAAGTCCGCATTGCACTTCAATGAAACTGACCCACACAACACAAATAGGCTGTACTAAAGATTTTTTTAAGCTAGGGAAAAAGGGAAAATTGATAAAGTGATAAAGTGATTGTACCACATGTAGGGTAGGTCTATCTTATGCCTTTTTCAAGAATATGATGTCCATGGTTGCTTTCAATACTAATGAAACATTATGTTGGGAAATTACATTCAGTGTAGAAATTTTTTAGAAGCATTTCCAGGAATTCTAATGTCTTGAGTCAGTATGGATAAAGAGGTAATTCTATTTTAATACTTATTGATTGAGCAATAAAGAAGACCTAAGTTCTCTAATGCAATCAGATTGCTCAGATATAGAAGCGAACAGTGCTATAACTCTAGGTTACTAGAAACGACAGTAAAATGTCTGTCACTGCCGTTGCAACTGGAGAGTCATTTTGCGAGGTACTCAGATGAAAGCATCCACACATGCTTGAGAGTTTTAATGAAAATTTGTAGTTCAGTAAGCACTGAAAATGTATGAGGATCACTCTTAATATAATGTTTCATTACCCTCAGGCATAAACGAAAACAGAGATAAGCACTTTTGAATGGCCGAAATCCAATGTTTCTGCTGTATATATAATTAGGTTTTTCTTCACAGCAGTAGTGAAATTACAGTGTAATATGTTTATTCTTTTACTGGAACACAAATACGTGCAGTAACTAACTCAGAGATATGCAGGTGTTTTTGCCTAGACCACAAAGTGCAAAAAAGGAAGAAGAAGAAGATGCCTTACACATGTTGGCAGAGACTCAGTTTTGACTAGATCCAAGAGGGGAAATGTCTTCAATTACTGAGGCTCTCTAATACTCAAAAATCAAGGCTTCTAAAGAAGTCTTTTTTCCATCTTAATTTCTGGAGCTCTGATGTGAAATGTGGATCATTTCCACCCTGTTTTGGAGCAAATGATGAATTGCAGGCTTTGATTTGGCCTGGGGTCAGTAAAGTAGTGGAATCATAAAAAACACCCAAGAGATGAAATTCAATACAGTTCGCTTTATTGAAAAAATTATACACTGTTTCTATTGATTATGACAACATTCTTTTTTTCCTGAAACATGAACAAGTGCAGTAATTAGTCATAGATATAAAAAAAACATCAAGTAGATCATAGACATGACAAGATTTTAGCACACGTTTTGTTTCACCACGGATAAGCACAACCTCACCCAAGTCTGAGAACACAAAACACATGAGCCTGAATTCAATCATGCTACTCTGTCAACCATACTGCCTTAATTAAATAATACAAATTTGACCTCTTTTAATTGAATTTGAAGGTGGTGAAAGTGTTAATAAAACAGTGGGATAGTGGTTACATCTGCATGTGAAATTACTTAGTGTAAGACTATACAAGTTAAAGGAAACTGATCTGAAAATGAAATATGTTAAAGGAACAATTAATTATAATGAAACAAAGTTTGAAAAACGTTGAAAAACTATATTCTGAGAGAAAAAAATTAGGAGAGACTTGACTATGAGAATGACACTGTGTGTGCCACCCACGATGGCAAGAAGCAGTGAGATTGAGCATGGTTCAGAGGCAATGTCACAGATATCTAGCAAAAAGAAAGTTACTCTGTGAGTCAAAGAGATCATAGAATGGTGAGAAACCAAAAATTAGGTGGAAGTAAAATAAGTAGAACAATACACACATGGCCGTTAACGCTTTCCATAAACATACCAGGATACTAGATATGAAATTATCTGCGACATTAACAAATAGTACGCAATTTTTAAAAAATCTGGGCATATACTGTGGAATGATATCATGGGAATTGTGACAAGATTAAAATTTGTTTGTTTTTAAAAAATCTTTTTGCAGAGGAGTACTGTAGTACAATTTTTTTAAAGTAGCAACAGTACAATTACAATTGAGCATGGTATAGAAATACGTCTGTATCATAATTTTTCTGACTGACTTCAGTGAACTACAGAGGGTGCACTATCTCATGACCTTTTTTTGTGTTTTATATGGAATACATACAGTAGTTTGCTCTATCATTTACCATAAATTAGTGTAAACACAAAGAACTCTGTTCATAAAGTTTGACAAGTTCTCTCTCTTTCAGGGAGGGCAAATATACTAACTTACAGACTAACACCACTGCTACATTTTTATTGGAGGTTTGATACACCTCACACTTGAGTAACATATTCATGACAACAAGTAATGATAAATAACCCCACCGTAACAGACAGGATTATCAAGTTCTGACTGCATTAAGAATACATCAGTCTCTTGTTTTGGACAGGAAACACAATGAACTCATAGAAAACTTCTAACAGTTTCCCATTATTGCCTAATACATGAACTTATGTTCTAAGAGAAGATCTGGCTTGAGATCATGCTGTCTTACTAAGTAATAAGACGACATGATTAAAAATGATATTAGCAAAAATGGCTCTGAGCACTATGGGACTCAACTGCTGTGGTCATCAGTCCCCTAGAACTTAGAACTACTTAAATGTAACTAACCTAAGGATATCACACACATCCATGCCCGAGGCAGGATTCGAACCTGCGACCGTAGCAGTCGCACGGTTCCGGACTGCGCACCTGGAACCGCGAGACCACCGCGGCCGGCTGATATTAGCAGTGTCCCAGAAATATGTAATATGATAAGTGTGGTATGCAAAACAAGCATACATGGCATGAGAGTATGTCCAGCATTGTTCTGAAAACTCTGTTCATTGAATATCTTATGTATTCATAACTGCTGTTGCAAGAAAACTCTGAGAAATTCAAATGAATTTCTGGACAATCACTGTCTTGTGCAGTGAATGAAAAATAACCACAAATATGGCTTTTTTTAGAAGCAAGATGCACATGCTGATAAATAATTGAAAAAAATCTTGGTAAACCAATCAAATTCACAATTGAAAGTTTTCCTAATCATTTGTGTTACCCACAAACGGAGTACAAGCCACACCAAATCAGAATAACTGAAGGGACTGAAAAAATACAAAAATATTAACATTTTGTGATCAGCCAATTCAGTCAACAAAAGCAATTCACAAATACATTAATGAGAATTATTTGAATCTAAGATCATATCAATTTCCACACATAATGTAACCTGCTGAATTGTGAGAAATCAGAACACGTATGAATATAAACAGGAGAGAACACCAACCCCTCCCCGCCCCCCACCCCAACCTTTTACATTCTAACTATGAATTGAATAAGAGAAACAAATTAGATCAGCATCAGATATTCTCAATGATATCTTGTTCAACATAAAGGTAGACAGTCAAAGGAAGTTCCCAAAACCAAATATAATTTTTTGTGAGTTGGCTATATAGTTCTAATTCACCTAAGGAAATCAGTTTCAGCAGTTCAGTACAATGAAATATATATAAAAGGAAGATATCAAGTTTTTAACAATGCCTTAACTATTTGCAATAGATTATTTATAGCTTTTGAGGGATAAACTTTTATCTTATGTTATCAAAATTGTGGGGTCAAACTTCATTGAAGGGCGACCTGTGCTATTTAAATATTCCCAGTCTTACATATATTAACAATGTAGTTCATAAAACTGCAACAAAACACAATTCTTGCAAAAATGAAATAAGAAATGTAAGCAATTCTGGGAGGCTAAATGTAATGTTATTGAATGTGATGTGCTTTAGCTTCTGAATATCTGAAGTTTTATATGGGGATGACACTGTTTTCATTACAAAATCAATAATAAAACATGTACCTCTTCTTTGAAACAAGCCATCTTGGACTCTCAGGCATTCCAAGGAAACCAAAAAATTGAATGCATGCTGGTATTGCTGCAAGGCCCAACATATACCTGAAATTTAGACACACATCAAAATTTGAAACAAAGAAAATGCCCTGATGCATCTTGACTGTGGAATTAGTATCTGTCTGCTATCAAAATTAAAATGGCATTCTACAGTCTAATAAAGCATGCTATTGCTTCATAAAAGCTTAACAGGATTTGTTAATGGACAGCATATGTTTATGGTTTCTCAACAGTTTTACCAACTGTTTACAGTCATTGACTGCTATAACAGCAGCATCACAGGAAACAAACATCCTCCCCCGCACCCTCTTCATAAAGCATGTTTGCCATACTGTATGATGAACTAAAACTTTTTAGACTAGCCTGATATGCTAGATTACCTACACAGTCTCCCACTCTATAATGCAATAATTAAGGATGTCCTGATACATTATTCTCAATTATATATTAACTATAGTACAATATCACAAAAATATTACTACTTCCTTTTTTTACTAGAACTGGTGACAAATTCATCTTGTACTGTACAGGTTTTGTGCAGCATTGTGAACATTGATTTCTACTTTTTAGTTAATATGATCTTCAAATACCCAAAATATAAGAACATAATAAATTGTCTGCGTGTGTTTGGTCAGGTGGATAACAATACTGGTGGTGATTGTCAGAGTCAGACATAGTGAAAATTGCTCAATGTGAAAAACACTGGCAGTCACAGTACTATGGAGGTAAAGTCAGTTTATTATTTGACATTCTAACTCTGCTTTAAGGCTATTAAAATTCCTTCATTTGATTAACATAGCCTCAAAGCTGTGACTGCTCTAGCTAGAGCAATGTGGACAATTTGTGACAATGCCCTAGGCAAGACATTTGCCTGATGTAGACTCAAATGGGCATTTACAAGTTGCTGTAGGATCTCTTCCCCAGTTTTTAAAAGGAACGAGTTAAGGGCAGCTACTGATTGGCATTGCTAAATCTTTTCCATCACTTTTGTACTACCACTTAATATTGTTACATTTAAATCTATCAAAACAAAGCATAACAACAAAAACAATCAAGTATTGATAAAATTATTTAATTTAATAGTTAAAAAATCTACTCACCAAGTGGTGGCAGAACACAAACATAAAAGAGTGTTATTGGCAAGCTTTCAGAGCCAGTGGCTCCTTCTTCAGGTAGAAGAGTTGAAGAGGAAGGAAGAAGGGTGAAGGAAAAGGACTGAGAGGTCTAGGAAAAGGGGTTGATTTTGGGAAAGTCGCCAGAACCACAGGCCAGTGGAGACTTACTGTACGTGGTGAGAAGGAAAGACCTTCCTTCTCATCCAACGGTTCTGGGTGACTTTCCCAAGATCTACCCCTTTTCCTAGACCTCACCAGTCCTTTTCCTTCACCCTTCATCCTTCCTCTTTAACCCTCTACCTGATGAAGGAGTCACTGGCTCTTTAAGCTTGCCAATCACAACAGTCTTATGTGAGTGTTCTGCCACTGCCTGATGAGTAGATTTTTTATCTACCCAAGTAAAAAATAAAGTATGATTATATGTAAGGCAAGGTGCAAGTAATTTTTACAAAAGCGACTTTTTCCACATTTTTATAATACAAATGTAACATGTATGTGTTGCAAAAACAACTAACTAAGCAACTAACTTGTAACTTATGGTACCCTTGCCTTGTATCTGCAGACTTACACAACAGAAACATTCTTGTTTCTAACACACCAAATCCCTATGAAAGAAATGTACAAATGAATTTCCATTATATAATTTGTTTTGGTGAGAAATTTAGAGAAGCAATGGCCAACGTACCTCCAGCCTTCATATGTTTTACTGAAGGCACCACAAAGGACAGCTGCTATAAACTGCCCACCAGTTATGAACAGTGAATTTGTAGTAACCATTCGACCACGCTTGCTGGGCACTGCACTCTCTGCTATGTACACAGGTACACTCATGCTTGCCAAACCTTCAACAGGAGAAAATTTGGTTTCAGACAGACAGGTAATACTGTTATTCAGCTTAAGTTAAAATCTATTCATAAACTCCTTTCAAAATGGACTTTGAAATATTTTAGTGCTCCCCAAGCTATTTGAGACTAGCTACCTTCCTGGCTGTGGGGCACTCTTATGATACGAGAGCTAACTACATCAATGAGTCAAAAGAAAATTAGACACTGTTCTTTTTTCCTGTTTAGTAGTTAAGTAGGCCCTACCCAAAAAGCATATGCATCCAGCAATGACCCTCTTTTTTTCACATGTATACTAGCTTCAAATGACACTAGCCACTGCTGGTGGTATGTTCCATTGAATACAGTTGCTGATTCACATGGGTGAGGGAAAACATGGACCAATAGACAGGAAATTTTACACAGAAGTAGAAAAAGAAAAAAAAAATATTTACCAGAATAACATACAATGGTAACAGTCAGATAATGGGACCTAATGAAGCCCTGCTCATAACAAAGAAAGAAGGTGCCGGTTTCTCCATAAATAGATAAAGTATCACAAAATGAACAAGATGTAAGGGGAGAATTCTAGAAGAAAGGAAATCCATTTTATTATGTATAGTTCATTAAGATATATTCCTTCTTCCAGCTGAGAAGTTAGCACACGCAAACTGTATTCATCGAAAGAAAACTGCTACCAGATGCAAAAAAGAAAATCATAAAATTACATTCTGACAGAATTTTGCACCTACAGAGGGATGCAATAGAAAATCCAGCAAATGCTTTTCGAAGATGTTACCCATAGTTTATGAACATGGAATTTTTGTCTTACCTTTTTACTAAAAACATAGATGCCTTTGCACAGAAATTATGGCTGGTTGTAGCCAACTGATTATTGTTAAATAAGCAGAGCATTTATGAAACCTTCCCACTATCAGGTATATATGAAATTCTTGGCAGCCCAGGGAAGTTACACTACTTTTGTATACTGGATCTAGTAAAAACCTTTTATCAAATACCTACTGAAGAGAGCAACCAGGAGAATACAGCATGCAGTGCATTATATTGATACTATGAACACAAGAGAATACCTAAGGGACTCTGAAATAGTATCCAGTACCTTACACAACCTTATGACTTCCATAATGACTTGGCTGCAGAAAGAAAATTTCTTCTTTTATACCATATGAATATTTAGGTCTTCTGCACACAATCCAACAGTTAACAGGCAAATATCATAGAGTGATTAAGAGTGCATAATCAGAAACTGAGTAGACAAATTTGCATTTCTTCAGAAAAAATTACCACAAATCATCATTGACCTGGCAAGAAGGAGCAAGTCAAATTTTTCTTTGGACATAGTTAAGTATTATTGTTATTCAAATAGATAATACATCTATGACGGATACTAAAAGTGGGGAGGACACTATTCCATGTGTAAAAGTACCTGAAAGACAAATTAATAAAACAAGTTAAGTGGTTGTACTACATGAAGGGTAGGTCTAGCTTATGCCTTTTCCAAGAATAAGATGTCCATGGTTGTTTTCAATACTAATGAAACATTAAGTTGGGAAATTACATTCAGTGTAGAAATTTCTTAGAAGCATTTCCAGGAATTCAAATCTGAGACGATTCTTTTCCAACGACTCTCCTTGGCATTCCAATCAAATGATTTACGGAAGCCACAGAAAACCTAAATCATAATGGCAGAAATGGTATTTCAATATCCTTCCTGCAGAATAACAATCTAATCCCTTAGTATACTCTCCTGTCGACTTCCCCTCTTCTCTAGCCACCTGACTCTCTCTCTCTCTCTCTCTCTCTCTCTCTCTCTCTCTCTCTCTCTCTCTCTCTCTCTCCCTCCACCCATCACACATGGATTTCAGATCCGCATCTGCCCATCTTGATTTAGATTCTCTCTAAATCAGCTCAGGCTAATGATTCTTTCAAGAAGGTCCACACAATGAATTGCCTTCTACAATCTTGCCAAACACACTTGGTGCGCAATTATGTTTCCTGTTCAACAAAATGTTAGGCTGTGACTTACAATGATGGGTCAAAACAATATGACCATCTGCTTAACAATGTGCTGCTCCACACGTGGAATGCTGTACAGCAGTGATTCTGTAAATCGGCAGGTTTCTAAAAGAATGTGGTATGAGCAGGCCACAAAATTCCCTTAAATTACTTTTCAGGGGCTTTTGTAAACAGAGCTAGCACCTAGTAGGGTCGTAGATGTGATATATCGAGTTCAGACCAGGTGAATATGGTTGACAAGACATCCACGTGAGTTCACTATCGTGTTCCCTGAACCGCAGTAGCATGATACTGGTTTTGTGATTTGGACAGTTATCCTGCTGGAAGATGCCATCACCGTAAGGGAAGACATCAAGCATGAACGGATGTCGGTGGCCAGCAGTAACATTCTAGTGGTCCACAGTTGTAGTCGTCCTTTGAATCCTGCCACATCTCTCACTATAGCGTAGTGCCCACGTCACAGCCCCTCCTCCCTCTAGCCTGTACATGTGGCGTGGTGCATGTTACGAGAAGCCGTTTGCTTGCATGACTGTGTACCCGGACACAAACATCGATCAGGTGTAAGAAGCAATGTGATTCATCAGTGCAGGCAACACTGGTCCACGGTCCAGTCTCGATGTATCCGAGTCCACTACATTCGTAATTTATGACGTCATTGCGTCAACATGGGGACATGTAGATGTCATCTGCTGTGGAGTGCCACGTTCAACAATGTGCGTTGAACAGTGTGCTGCGAAACACTGTTGCCTGCTGACGCAGTGTACTCTGCCGTCAGATTTGCCACAGAACGCCTTCTACGCTGTTTTCTAGAGTGGGCGAGCCTCTGACCTCCACGTTCTGACATGCACCACCTTGTCGTCTACTCGTGGTTTCGCTATACTTCAGCCAAATTTCACAGACGATCACGACAGCAACAATTGAACAGTTGACTTGCTCTGAGTTTCCGGGAAGCTCTTCTCCATGCGCCGAGCCGGCCGTTGTCACCGAGCGGTTCTAGGCACTTGAGTCCGGAACCGCGCTGCTGCTACGGTCGCAGGTTCGAATCCTGCCTCGGGCATGGATGTGTGTGATGTCCTAAGGTTAGTGACGTTTAAGTAGTTCTAAGTCTAGGGGCCGGATGACCTCAGATGTTAAGTCCCATAGTGCTTAGAGCCATTTGAACCCTGCGCCGACCAATAACAATCCACCCTTCGTCAAAATCGCGTATGGCAGTGCATTTCCCCCATTTATGGCCCGTATCATCGCTTGAACGATTTCCCATTAGTCGCTGCTCCGCTTGCGTACTTTGCTTACCGTGTCACATGTGCGCAACGTCACCAATTGCATCAGTCTCGTGGCGGGAAACAAAATATTTATAAAATTTCATTTACATTACGTCTATGGTCACAAAATTTTGTCAGCAGATTGCCGGTTTCGGTCTATAATGACCATCTTCAGATCTGCAGCAAACTATGGGAAACATAAATACATTAGCAGATTGTCTACAGCTTAAAACAATAAACAGGCCATAATGAAAAGTACTACTGACATACATATGTATTTGTGCGCTTTAAGTGTGAAGAGGCACAGGCCTACCTGTTTTATTAAACAATATCCTAATATGCTGCAGCCATAGTGGCATCGTCAAAGGTTAAATGCAAAATCCGCACCACCATCATCAAAAATATATAAATAACAGCATGTGCACGAGACATGTTTTCAGCAGCACTACTGTTCAAAACAATTTGCCGTACAGTAGCCACAAGATGTTTGTGTTGTACGTTCACCAGATGTCGCTACTGTAGGCTTACACAAGTCTTTAATGACAAATGAACAGCGTAAAATAAAGGGAGAATACAATCAGTAAAATCTGTAATGGGCTTATAAGGTATAAGAGGCATTACAGTAATAAAAAGGCGATGAAACAGTACACGGCAAAAGTTAAGACTGTTAAAATGAGGAAGACTTAAGAGACAGTATTTGACATATGCACAGGTGCCAATATTCTAGATAATGACATAGTAATAAACAGCTTTCATAGTGCACATAATAATAAAAAACTATAAAACAAATAGTTAAAGAAGCCACAATGGAAGAAAACATACTGCTGCGCATAATCAGCGCCCTCTGTTAGCGCTAACGCCAGAATTACGCAAAGACGAGAAGTGGTAAGAGGAACGTGACAGCCAGAGGGCCCCTCATACCCTGCGGCACGCCGTTACAAGAAAAGAATGACAAAATTCCGTACCAGTGCACGAACAACATTATCTAGTTAATGCAGTACATTAAATGAACAGAGAAGGAACAAGAAAATACTAGAGTTAGGCGTACAACGTACAAAAACGAAGTAAAAATGTAAGACACTCTACACTAGGTGAAACTATCAACGAACATTGATAACAAATTTCATCATTGAAGGTAAAAAAAATAGTAAGCTAAGACACATTCTAGAAATTCAATTAGTTCTGTACATGAAGCGAAAAAGAAAGCACCAACAAAACTGCTTAACTGGCAGAGCGACTTCGTGCCCATTGCCTACTTTTCTTTGTTTGACAATGTTTTACTTTATCAGTGACCGCCTCTGTTATACACACATCAAAATTTTTTTTGCATCACCCCGGTTCCCACAATTCCTGCAGGTGTGTGGATATTGTCCCTTTGACTGTTGAGAGATGTCACTAAACTCGCCCAAAGATGTAAACAACCATGCATGAACAACACCTATTAGACGGATGGTGTCCGACAGCCGATCAGTTACAGTCATTCCACCAGAAAGGAGGTACCGCAGCTTGTGAAAATATTTTCAAATCGAATATAAGACTGAGTTTAAATTTAGGGTCCTATCAAATATACACTGAGGTGATGAAAAGTAATAGGATAGCGATATGCACGTATGCAGATGGCTATAACATCTAGTACACAAGGTATAAAAAGGGCAGTGCATTGGCAGAGCTGTTATTTGTAGTCGGCCGATGTGGCCGAGCGGTTCTAGGCGCTTAAGTCTGGAACCGCGCGACCGCTACGTCGCAGGTTCGAATCCTGCCTCGGTCATGAATGTTTGTGATGCCCTTAGGTTAGTTAGGTTTAAGTAGTTCTAAGTTCTAGGGGACTGCTGACCTCAGATGTTAAGTCCCATAGTGCTCAGAGCCATTTGAACCATTTATTGTTACTTTATACTCAGGTGATTCATGTCAAAAGGTTTCCGACGTGATTACCGCCGCACGACGGGAATTAACAGACTTTGGACGTGGAATGGTAGTTGGATTTAGACGCATGGGACATTCCATTCCGGAAATCTTTAGGGAATTCAATATTCAGAGATCGACTGCATCAAGAGTTCGCCGAGAAAACCAAATTTCAGGCAGCACCTCTCACCACGACGGACAACGCAGTGGTCAAAGACCATTTCTTAACGATCGGGAGCAGTGGCGTTTACGTAGAGTAGTCGGTACTAATAGACAAGAAATATTGCGCAAATTAACCGCAGAAATAAATGTGGGACCTACGACGAACGCACAGTGTGGCAGAATCTGGCGTTGTTCCGCTATGGCAACAAACGACTGACGCGAATGCCTTTGCTAACACCAGGACATCGACTACAGCGCCTCTCCTGGGTTCGCGAGCATGTCGGTTGGACTATACAGGACTGGTAAACAGACGCCTCATCAGATGAGTTCCGACTTCAGTTGGCAGGATTCGAGTGTGGCACGGACCCCACGAAGCCGTGGACCCAAGTTATCAACATGGCACTGTGCAAGCAGGTGGTCGCTCCATAACTTTGTGGGCTGTTTTTACATGGAATCGACTTTGTCCTCTGGTCCAACTGAACCGATCACTGATACTGAAATTGTTATGTTCGGCAACTCTAAGACTACCTGTTGCCATTCATGGACTTCATGTTCCCAAACAACGATGGAATTTGCCATGTCAACGGGTCACAATTGTTCGCAGTTAGTTTGGAGAACGTTTTGGACAATCGAGCGAATGATTTGGCCACCCAGATCGCCCGACATTAATCCCATCGAACATTTATTGGACTTAATCGAGAGGTCAGTTCGTGCATAACATCCTGCAACGGCAACATTTTCGCAATTATGAACAGCTACAGAGACAGCATAGCTCAATAATTCTGCAGGAGACTTCCAACGACTTGTTGAGTCCACGCTGCACTACGTCAAACAAAAGGAGGTCCGCCACGATATCAGGAGTTGTCCCATAAGTTTTGTCACCTCAGTGTATCAAACATTTGACGAAGCTGACTATTTCGTAGACACGTAATACAGTGAATTGGCCTGTTGGGATTGTAACAGATCACTTCTTATTGGTGACCGTTCACTGCTGTCTGCCTTCGCAAGACAGTGCGTTAAAATGGGTTCCAAACACTATCAGTGATTGGATACACAGCGTATTACAAAAAGGTACGGCCAAACTTTCAGGAAACATTCCTCACACACAAATAAAGAAAAGATGTTATGTGGACATGCGTCCGGAAACGCTTAATTTCCATGTTAGAGCTCATTTTAGTTTCGTCAGTATGTACTGTACTTCCTCGATACACCGTCAGTTGGCCCAATTGAAGGAAGGTAATGTTGACTTCGGTGCTTGTGTTGACATGCGATTCATTGCTTTACAGTACTAGCATCAAGCACATCAGTACGTAGCATCAACAGGTTAGTGTTCATCACGAACGTGGTTTTGCAGTCAGTGCAATGTTTACAAATGCGGAGTTGGTAGATGCCCATTTGATGTATGGATTAGCACGGGGCAATAGCCGTGGCGCGGTACGTTTGTGTCGAGACAGATTTCCAGAACGAAAGTGTCCCGACAGGAAGACGTTCGAAGCAATTGATCGGCGTCTTAGGGAGCACGGAACATTGCAGCCTACGACTCGCGACTGGGGAAGACCTAGAACGACGAGCAAACCTGCAATGGACGAGGCAATTCTTCGTGCAGTTGACGATAACCCTAATGTCAGCGTCAGTAAAGTTGCTGCTGTACAAGGTAACGTTGACCACGTCACTGTATGGAGAGTGCTACGGGAGAACCAGTTGTTTCCGTACCGTGTACAGCGTGTGCAGCCACTATCAGCAGCTGATTGGCCTCCGCGGGTACACTTCTGCGAATGGTTCACCCAACAATGTGTCAATCCTCATTTCAGTGCAAATGTTCTCTTTACGGATGAGGCTTCATTCCAACGTGATCAAATTGTAAATTTTCACAATCAACATGTGTGGGCTGACGAGAATCCGCACGCAATTGTGCAATCACGTCATCAACACAGATTTTCTGTGAACGTTTGGGCAGGCATTGTTGGTGATGTCTTGGTTGGGCCCCATGTTCTTCCATCTACGCTCAATGGAGCACGTTATCGTGATTTCATACGGGATACTCTACCTGTGCTGCTAGAACATGTGCCTTTACAAGTATGACACAACATGTGGTTCATGCACGATGGAGCTCCTGCACATTTCAGTCGAAGTGTTCGTACGCTTCTCAACAACAGATTCGGCGACCGATGGATTGGTAGAGGCGGATCAATTCCGTGGCCTCCACGCTCTCCTGACCTCAACCCTCTTGACTTTCATTTATGGGGGCATTTGAAAGCTCTTGTCTACGCAACCCCGGTACTAAATGTAGAGACTCTTCGTGCTCGTATTGTGGACGGCTGTGATACAATACGCCATTCTCCAGGGTTGCATCAGCGCATCAGGGATTCCATGAGACGGAGGGTGGATATATGTATCCTCGCTAACGGAGGACATTTTGAACATTTCCTGTAACAAAGTGTTTGAAGTCACGCTGGTACGTTCTGTTGCTGTGTTTTTCCATTCCATGATTAATTTGATTTGAAGAGAAGTAATAAAATGAGCCCCAACATGGAAAGTAAGCGTTTCCGGACACATGTCCACATAACATCTTTTCTTTCTTTGTGTGTGAGGGATGTTTCCTGAAAGTTTGGCCGTACCTTTTTGTAACACCCTATATAACCACCAAAGGACACAATGCAATTAGTGAAAGAAAAACTTAGTCAATGGCGCCCTAAATGCAGAAAAGTCTTTAAAATGTTCAAAATGAACAGAGAACTGGTAAACGTCATCTTTCTCTAGAATTTCCAGACGTTTCTAGGACAACTTTATGTGAAGTGTTACAATCTCTGAGCTATAAGAAGCTGCGTGTACGTCCACACAAGCTGCTGCAATAGCCAAACAACTTAAAAATTCGTATGAAAGAGTAATGCTATATGACTGCCATCTCTTGCGACAACTCGAAAACTGTCTTTCTTTAGAGGAAAGTGGAGAATAAAATCATACGTAAAGCTGGGTAAAATAGAAGGCAGCGGAATTTTACCTGCAAAGCTGGAAGATGGTTATTACAAAATTCAAAAATTGTTTGGAATGGCATGTGATTGGGTGGTAATATCAAATACGTAAATTAAAGAAACCGTTATTAAAATTATCATTTTAGTTAATCGTTCCTTTATTACTGATCGGCTCTTAATTTTGAACCGCGGCTCTTACAAAGTAAAAGCGTTTATTAATCAGAAAAAAGGTTCTGAAAGCATTATAATACTTGGCGTATTTTGAAACTAGACAGGGACCCGTATTTATATCATGGAATGAAGCTTATGTCATATTCCAACAGAGAACTTACTTTCATTCCACCGTGTGTCCTGAGTATTTCAGATGTCATGTTTGGTATACTCGAAATGAGGACCATGACAACTTCTGCGCATCATTTCCATTTCAGATACTGTAAGAACTCATTTTATGGCACCTAAAATCGTTTTGTACAGAGGCATCTCAATAATTTCTCTTGTAAGGAGTAGTCCGTGTGGAGGAGTTTGTCTGGAGACAGGAAAAGTACAATTTACATCAATTACAGTAAACTGGTCAGCAGTGCTGTGGCCGCCTCTGGGCGGTATGCCAGATTTAATGGCGCCCAAAGTGGCCTTAAAGGACGGCCCTTAAAAACGTTCAACTCAAGAAGCGTGGAATTCGGGAAGCTTCAATTGTCATAGTTAACATGGAGCTACAACAGAACTGGCGTCTTAACGTAGATACCGGCCGCATCGTGTACGATCAGACAGTGACGCTGTTAAATGAGATCGCTTAAGAAGCCACATCCTTCGAGGATCTTAATGTTCATATCCCGCCTTACTCCACATGCGGCGAAGAACTGCTTGCATTGGAAGGTCGCCTTATTTTTTGATAAGCCAATACTAAAAACAAATCACGTAATCAGCAACATTTTGAAGATCAGCTTAAATGAATTAAATTGCATTGACATGAACATTACAGAGACAATCGTCTACATTCTTAAGCAGACAACTTACAACGATTATGCTTTGTTATCAATGTACTCACGTAAATTGGAACACGCAGGTACATAGCACAATTAGGGAAGCTGCAATTTCTTTCGAAGTACCGGCAGGAAGGAAGGAAGGAAGAGGAGAAGAGAAGAGAAGATAAGGGAAGAAAAATCTGCTGTCCCCTTTTCAGAGTAATCATCCCTGTATTAGACGTAATCGATTTAAAGAAAACCATGGTAACACTAACCCGTAATGGGAGAGTCCAGCGCGTTAAGTACCGAGTCACCCGCCGCTTACGTCACAGTTCCAGTATTGACAGTCATTTTAATGTTTTTGGTTCGCTTTGTCTTGGTGGATGATATTAATCCGATTGCTTTCAGACGGAAACTAATGCCAGAAATGAATGTTTAGTGTTTCATTGACATAAACAACTCACATCCTATACCTACCACTGAAGCCCATAGCCAGTGTTCAATGTGACGACTGCCAGTCTCAATGTATGCATAAAATTTTGCCGCACTCTTTCAAACATCCACGTTGCTTGTCACTGTGTAAACCTTGCCGGAATATTAACTGAGTAATCTTGATGGTTCTGCAGCTAGATCACACAAGCACCTTGACAATTTTTCAGCGATACATCTGGCCGCCATCTTCATGTGAGAACGCCCGCATCTCGTGGTCGTGCGGTAGCGTTCTCGTTTCCCACGCCCGGGTTCCCGGGTTAGATTCCCGGCGGGGTCAGGGATTTTCTCTACCTCGTGATGGCTGGGTGTTGTGTGATGTCCTTAGGTTAGTTATGTTTAAGTAGTTCTAAGTTCTAGGGGACTTATGACCATAGATGTTAAGTCCCATAGTGCTCAGAGCCATTTTCATGTGAGAACAATATTTGCTCAATCTTGCCATCATTTGGTACCATCTACCTATTTTTCATTCAGTGATATGCACTTTGAACAAACTGACGGAGTGGCTATGAAGAGTAGATTATCCTCCATAGTCGCCAATGTATGTAAGATTTTTTAAGATACGGCGCTGAAGGCGGCTTTTTTCAGAACTCGCCTCTTTTAGGAGCTACGTCGATGATACGTTTGTGGTGTGGCCACATGGCCTAGACTGTCTTAGCCATTACATCGATCATTTTAATTGCTTACACACCAACATCAAGTTCACAGTAAAGGTCGAAATGGGTAGAAGGCTTTCTTTTTGGAACGTACTGGTCTGAATGAAGGATGATGGGACTCTGACACATTGTTCATAGGACATCAACGCATCTGGAGTGGTATTTACATGCGGTAAGTTGTCGCCCATTGTACCAACGCATGGCGGTCCTAAGAACGTGTGCAAGGACGGCTTTTGCCGTCTCGGAAGCGGAAGCCTTGAACAAGAACTAAAGACCTAAATCTTGGGTTCAAAATGTTTACAATGGCATTCGTCGTGATTCGAAGTTTGGACCTCCACCGGAACCAGTAGAAGATGTACGTAGATCCGTTTCTTTCCTATTACACACTGGTAGTGTTCCTTAAGTGATAGGAAGGATATTAAAAAGATATAATACTGGAATGGAGTTTCACCCGCCAGTCTCGGTTGACGATGAAGTAGGACTGAGTATGCCAGGTTTTACAAAAACCCTTCCCATCGTGGGAAAACGTTTATTGACCAGACAATCCACACCATTCCCGACAGATTGTTCAGAAACATCGCCACACACTATTACTAAAACATGAGAAATATGCAGTAGCGCAGCACTGTCTAACCAAGGGACACGGAGTGATGTATGTTGAGGTACATACAGTTGTTATTATGTCTCGCTATTGGGACTGTATCGTAAAAGAATCGACTGAAATTAGACTGGCAGACAATCTATACTACTTTACTACAATACACTGGTCATAAACAGTCTGAAAAGCTTTTAAGGGTGTTCCAGGATAGGTTGTGCTGAGAAACAATTATTAAGCAAAAAATTCGATACGTCGCGCCGTTTCCGAGTTAATCAGAACTGATGATAGCCAGTCAGTCTGTTGTGTGCAAATTCAAGCCCGCCAGATACAATTGGTGTCAGTTGTTCTCACAGCGTAGATGATAGCGCACGAGACTGCTCAGCCTTTGGATTGGATTCGGTCCTTATTACCGTCCCATGTCCACTTTTTGTATCGCTCTCGCGTTCGGTTTTAGGAAACCAAACGAAGAACACGTTTGGCAACAACATTTCTAGCGGGTTGCCTTAATTTGAGAGATACAGCTCCCAAGCCTCACCGTTATATGGAAGAACGCAATACGGCTACCCTAGCATGGATGAATGACTGATATCGTAAGTAGAACTAAGACATGTATATTGATAACATAATACACATAATGTAGACTTAGGACCTCAGTCCAGCGCTTATATGCCGTATGCAGTAGTACTAAAAAATCCAGAATAATTTTTTTTTATACGAGCACACACCAACAAGAGTTTGCGGAATCGATTTCCACATTAAATCATTAAGATTATAAGCAGATATTTTGGATTAGGCCCCCACAGGTCCCAGTTTAGTCGATGATTAGCACAGAACACCTAGGTAAAGACTCAAGACGTCAGCACTTTCTGTTATCTGTATCTTCTAAGTGCGGATGTAATTACGTTCTTTTCACGCGTGTCCTGCAACGTGAATAGCCCCAAGGCCTACGGGTAGGGTGAATTCAATTTTTTTCTGTACTCATGACAGCATATTAATGCAGGAAATTCACTTTAAGGACACCCAGGCCACTATATAGAAATAGAGTAATTGTCTGTTTAAATAACAACTCTCTCTCCTCTCTCGGTCCGAACAGTCCTTGGAAGGCTCAACGGTACAGACCGGCCGCCGTTTCATCCTCAGACCATAGGCGTCACTGGATGCGGATATGGAGGGGCATGTGGTCAGCAAACCGCTGAGACCGGAGCCGTTACTTCTCAATCACGTAGCTCCTCAGTTTGCCTCACAAGGGCTGAGTGCACCCCGCTTGCCAACAGCGCTCGGCAGACCGGATGCCCACCCATCCAAGTGCTAGCCTAGCCTGACAGCGCTTAACTTCGGTGATCTGACGGGAGCCGGTGTTACCACTGCGGCAAGGCCGTTGGCTAAATAACAACACATGACCGTAAAATGCTACACACAAGATGGAGAGAAGACGTCGAAGGATGATAGACAGAACTATCGGGCGACGATGGCGATTCAGCTCAGATTAAATTACTCCACCAGACCTGGGAATGAGATACGAAGCGGCATCTGAACTAACTGAATTCGACCATCCATCGTCAACGTGCGTTCACTCTCCTCCAAAACAGTCAACTTTATACACTGAGGTGACAAAAGTCATGGGGTCCGTCCTAATATCGCGTCGGCGCTCATTTTGCCCGGCTTAGTGCAGCAGCTCGACGTCGCACGAACTCAAGTCGTTGGAAGTCTCCTGCAGAAATATTGAGCCATGCTGTCTCTGCAGCCGTCCATAATTGCTTAAGTGTTGCCGGTACATGATATTGGTCATAATGGTATGCTTTGTATATTTGTAGTTTTGTCATCGATTACATGAGCTACCAAACAGCGGTGCTGACAGTGTGGACTATCTCTAGGCTCGATGACTGTCTATTCATCGTAAGGAAACCAGTATAGGAGAGATTACATTCCCAGAAGTTTTTCTTCGATAGTGTTAAGAATAAGACACATAACGGAGGCAATGTGCGTCGAGCAGACTTAGACCATTACCTACTAAAGTTTTTGTATATAGAACTCCAAGTACATTCTGCAACTTGTCTACTGGGTAAATAATACTAGTGTCACAGGGTAACCGCGTGGTCCAGGGCGCCTTGCAACGGTTCGTGGGGTGCCCCCGCCGGAGTTTCGAGTCATCCAGCGCGCGCGCGCGTGTGTGTGTGTGTGTGTGTGTGTGTGTGTGTGTGTGTGTGTGTGTGTGTGAGGGGGGCAGGGGGGCGTGTAAGCCTAGGGACCGATGACCTCAGCAGTTTGGTCCCATAGGAACTTACTACAAATGTCCAAAATTTATATAAGCAATACTAGCTTAGATGTTGTTGACCATATTCTGGTTATGACTCCCAAAATTAGAATACATAAGTATTATATTTTATTAGCTGTATGTGTACATATTGAGGAAGACTGTAGTTTTAATGAATTATTCGGTAAGGGAAGGATGCAATTCCTCGATACTCTATTTAAAAAAAGAATAAAAAAGATTTAGGACCTATAACAGTTTATAACATCATATGCGGCATGCCTGCAGTTTGAACGTGGAAATCGATTACACAAAAACATCGATACTAGCAGCTGTTTAGTAGCCGATCTATTGGTGGAATTCGAAGTTCCTGCGCCGGACGTCAACCGGAAACTTCTGGTAAATTAAACACAGCTGAATTGTGTGGTTGCATGTTCATTCCATGTACTTAGGTTAGTTAGGTTCAATTAGTTCTAAGTTCTAGGTGACTGATGACCTCAGAAGTTAAGTCGCATAGTGCTCAGAGCCATTTAAACCATTTTTTGAACCGATAAATGGTTACAATTCTATGCACTGTATGTATATAATTTTAAATAATTAACATTATTATTTGAGTAACGTCTGCCCACGTTACTTCTTGTGGAACCAAAACGGGAAACTTGCTTTATTATGACCTCACAGCTATGGCTGGCAGAAACAGTTTTCCCGTATGTGTTACTGTCCCACCACGCAGTGACGTTGTAAATAAATTGCGTTGGAAATAAATACCTATGATTGACCTTCGAATCTATAATTATTTATTACATACCTATCATGTTTAGGGTTTTAGTGATGCGATTATCTCCTCTAAAGATGACGGTATGATTATGGAACATAAATACCACGGAACTGAAATTTCGCAAAGTTTTCGGTTACATCTCGAGGTGAGCGTGGTGGTCAATAGGAAGAAGTTGCGTCGGCTTCGAGTGGCTCAGTTGTTTAAGAACAAAAATCGTGTATCAACGCTAAGAAACAGCAATGGTCCTAAATGGTTTCTGATTTAAAATTTAGTGTTTCCATGAAAGACATCCCAGAAAACACTAACCAGAGTAAAAATAGTTTAGCTAAGGCAATGGCGAGTGACTTAGAACTGAAGTAGCGTAATTGAAAACTCTTCTGGTTAATTACTGACTACAGCCACACACACACACACACACACACACACACACACACAAAAGCGTGTTGACCCACCTTTGTAACTCAATACAGCAGCTATTCTGCGTGGCATGGATTCGACAGTTGCCTGGTAGGTTTCCAGAGGCAAAACTGTAGCTGGCCCTCATAAACCACGCGCGACATTTTCATATTCTTTCGCTTTCTATGCGCAAACTATTAGTCCTACAGAAAAAAAGGAACAGGACCTTTTTGTAGGAAATTCAATGCAGTTAAATTTTGTACTGGAATACGTTTTCACTAGAGGCCGTAGTTTTCGAATTATTCACGAAAAACGTACAAAAGTTACCTTCAAACGCACCGCCAATCACACACTCAGCCCCCCGTTGGTTAGAGTTTCTAGTATGTTGTTCAGGGGCAACTCCCTCCTACCACTCTCCAAATATTTGCGGGTACAGTCAGGAATTTTTGTGTAATTGTGGGATGGAGTGCCACAAACAACGTACTAGAAATTATGACTGGTGAGTGACGAGTGTGCGGTCAGGTGCGGTTGAAGATCATTTTGATACGTTTTTGGCCGGCCGCGGCGGCCGAACGGTTCTAGGTGCTCAGTCCGGAACCGCGCGATTGCTACGGTCGCAGGTTCGAATCTTGCCTCGGGCATGGATATGTGTGATGTCCTTAGGTTGGTTAGGTTTAAGTAGTTCTAAGTTCTAGGGAACTGATGACCACAGATATTAAGTCCCATAATTTTCAGAGCCATTTGAACCATTTGGCACGTTTTTCTTGAATAACTCAAAAACTGAGGCCTCCAGAAAAAACTTGGCCCAGTGTAAAATTTAACTGCAACAATTTTCCTACAAAAATGTCCTGCACATTTTTTCCTGTACGGTTTGTACGGTTAATAACTTGGGTGAAGCGAGCGATAGAATGTCAAAATCTCGCGCGGGGTTTATGAAAACGAGCTATATCATTGCGGGTTGCATAAAACTGCGGTAGGGGCAGCTGAATCACCTTGTGTACTGCATAAAATGTCCAGTTCTCATAGCAAACAAAAATTACTAATTACCAAACTTTTATAAAGGATTGTTAATCAAGACTGCATAGTTAAGAAACGTCAAATTAAATTTGTGTTTATATTTTTGTATTTTACACTTCACCTATATGCTCATAGAACATGCACCGTCTTTTAAAAATTTGAATCCGTCTGGGATCGAATCCAGGCCGCCATACACAGAGCAAACATTCTACCACAGAGCCATATTACTTGTCGAAAAAAATCTTCCACATTGTAGCATATTAAACATGGTCGGAAAATTTAGAAGTTTATTTTCTCGAGAATATCTATTTCCTCGAGAATATGTGAAAATTGCATCAAACTGCTTCGGGAGAAGTATATTTAGTTCTGAACCTCTCATACCATAAATATAAATAAAACTACAAAAATACGACTGTAGCACGGTCCCTTTGTTCGAGAAAAACAGGCAATGTGATCACATGTGGAGGCACAATTTAATTCTACTGCTAGATAGTCCAATTCATAAATTAATAAGCTTTTTGTGTTCATCTTACTTGTAGGGTATGATATACAATGCCTGGAGTCCGTCTCAATACACTGAAACGCGCCGCGATCTTAATACCGTACGCTTATGAAACCCTTGTCATCTCGAGAGAACCAGGTGTTAGCCACGATCAAATTTCACTGCGGGCACCTCCCTCGTTTAACTTCGATCGAGGTCAGTGCACAATAATTTTGCGTTTAACAGGGTTAAATGCAGAATTTACCAGAGTAAAGTTTTAATCGAGTTTGTCGTGCTCGGCTGCAGATTTCTATGTACAGTCCACGCTATTCTTATAATTGCAGACTGGTGTTTTGTGTGCAGAGCTGACGCCCGATAGTGTCCCAGACGTGTTCCACCTCGCTCAGATCAGGCAGATCTTGTGGCCAGGACATCAATGTGTGTTCACGATCTAGCTCCTCAAGCCACTGTAGCGCAATTCTGGCCTTGTGACAATGCCAGTTATCCTAATGGAAGAGGCCACCACCGTCGGGGCAGACATCAAGCATGATGGGATGCAGGCGGTCAGCAATTTTCATTTGGTCCACAGCCGTCACAATGCCTTCACTTACCACCACCCCCATAGATTTATACTGCTCCCAGTGGCCTGCACCCATGGCACAGTTCATGTTTCCATCAGCCGTTCGCCTGGATGACGCCATATCCGGCGACGACTATCGATCCAATTAATAAGAAACGTGATTCATCCAGCCAGGCGACACTTTTCCACCAGCAGCATCAATCTCTCGGTAGAGAGTGGTCATAATGTTTTTGCTCATCACAGCAGTATGTACGCATTGACAGATCTTGACCTTTCTTTGTTCACCTTTATGTAATTTCTTCACGCTCAACTGAAACAGTTTCCGATGTCTTTGGATAAAATTACGACCGCTAAATAAACATTTCAGATCTAGCGAGAGGGGGCAAAAGTTACACAAAGGACAAATAGTGCGTTAAGTATCACTACACTGTGCAGACCAAGATTCTGGCAGCTACTTCATCTTACACTACTGGCCATTAAAAGTACTACACCAAGAAGAAATGCAGATGATAAACGGGTATTCATTGGACAAATATATTACACTAGAACTGACATGTGATTACATTTTCACGCAATTTGGGTGCATAGATCCTGAGAAATCAGTACCCAGAACAACCACTTCTGGCCATAATAACGGCCTTGATACGCCACGGAATTGAGTCAAACATAGCTTGGATGGCGTGTACGGGTACAGCTGCACATGCAGGTTCAGTTCATCAAGAGTAGTGACTGGCGTATCGTGACGAGCCAGTTGCTCGGCCACCATTGACCAGACGTTTTCAGTTGGTGAGAGATCTGGAGAATGTGCTGGCCAAGACAGCAGTCGAACATTTTCTGTATCCAGAAAGGCCCATACAGGACCTGCAACATGCGGTCGTGCATTATCCTGCTGAAATTTAGGGTTTCGCATGCATCGAATGAAGGGTAGAGCCACGGGTCGTAACACATCTGAAATGTAACGTCCACTGTTCAAAGTGCCGTCAATGCGAACAAGAGGTGACCAAGGCGTGTAACTAACGGCACCCCATACCATCACGCCGGGTGACACGCCAGTATGGCGATGACGAATACACGCTTCCAATGTGCGTTCACCGCGATGTGGCCAAATACGGATGCGACCATCATGATGCTGTAAACAGAAACTGGATTCATCTGAAAAAATGACGTTTTGCCATTCTTGCACCCAGGTTCGTCGTTGAGTACACCATCGCAGGCGCTCCTGTCTGTGATGCAGCGTCAAGGGTAACCGCAGCTATGGTCTCCGAGTGGACAGTCCATTCTGCTGCAAACGTCGTCGAACTGTTCGTACAGATGGTTGTTGTCTTGCAAACGTCCCCATCTGTTGACTCAGGGATCGAGACGTGGCTGCACGATCCGTTACAGCCATGCGGATAAGATGTCTGTCATCTCGGCTGCTAGTTATACCAGGCCGTTGGGATCCAGCACGGCGTTCGGTATTATCCTCCTGCACTCACAGATTTCATATTCTGCCAACAGTAATTGGATCTCGATCAACGCGAGCAGCAATGTCGCGATACGATAAACCGCAATCGCAATAGGCTACAATCCGACCTTTATCAAAGTCGGAAACGTGATGGTACGCATTTCTCCTCCTTACACGAGGCACCACAACAACGTTTCACGAGGCAACGCTGGACATCTGCTGTTTGTGTATGAGAAATCGGTCGGAAACTTTCCTCATGTCAGCACGTTGTAGGTGTCGCCAACGTCGCCAACCTTGTGTGAATGCTCTGAAAAGGTAATCATTTGCATATCACAGCATCTTCTTCCTGTCGGTTAAATTTCGCGTCTATAGCACGTAATCTTCGTGGTATAGCAATTTTAATGGCCAGTAGTGTAGTTAATGTTTATATCCTAGTGTTATTACCCAGTATGAGCTCTATGTAATGTAAGATATTCCTGAATGGATGAATGAATGTAATTATGCCATTACTGCATCAGATAATTACGTTACATACGCAGTCCTCACAATTATTCATGACGCCGAGCCAGCAGCTGTCAACCAACATTTCTTCGCTTGAGCAGCCCCACAGCATTGTTCCACAGTTCTATTGTTAATTTCAGAATTTTGGGAAATTATGGCATTCCTAATCTAACAACATATTAGCTCTATACAAATGACATGAAACTGCTCGCATTACTAAGGAATTCACCGTCGCACCATATTGGTGCAGGACTGTTTTTTCAATGTTGGAATCTGTCATCAACCAGTTCAGTGGCAGAGCACAAGCTCTTCACCAGAGACGTGTATTCGTCCTCCTTAGGAAAAGCTCATGTACGAAATCTGACGGAACGCGAGACCGATGGTCGATGTTACGATAACACGGGAAATCGCGGCAGAAAACATGTGCATTGTAGATAAATTATATCAAACAAGAGTGCAAAAGGGCGGAAATGAGGGCAACAAAAGAAATAAATGCTTTAACACGTCCTAAACAAAGGGACCAAGACAACAGCATCGAAAAAAACTAGGAAGGATGTAGAATGTATGGTTGATAAAGAACTACTAACTTACGCAAATAATAGAATCACGCGAGACAAAAAAATAAATTCCAGTGAAGACTGCATAGAAAGTGCGGAAACATTGTTGGGTAATAACAAAATTAGAAAACGGTATCTTGCAGAAGGCGGAATTTCTCTGCAGTTTTTCTTAGCAAGCACCGAAAGTAATAAGAGCTACAAATGATGATGTACGACTCTGATATTTAAAGACTAGCATCTACACTCTTCTTATTAGCTACTGGAGGTATTTATGTCAGAAATTGTTTCGGATTTCAACGGCTACTGTATCTCAAATAGTTCCTAGTGTCTGCAGTAATATATGTGAAGCACTGCAGGGACTTTATTAAAAACACATGGAAGAAGATAATGCATATAAAGTATGTTTAATGAAATGTGAAATACATATACAAGTCACATAGGCTACTTGATAAAATCTGCTTTATAGTTTGTCAGAGGGCAGATGGCGTGATCGCGCCAAAACCATTTTTATTTATTCGGTTAAAATATCAGAAATCTCTAACGAAACAGTGATGCATCAGCCATGTAATAACATGTACCACGAACATAATCAATTTGAATGGTTTTGTCCTTCGTATAATTTTAATTTTAATCAGCATAAGACATTCATATACTTGTTTACGTCAAAGGAAATTTATTGTACTGTTCCTTTTTTAATAAAAGGAAATAAAAAGCTCGCACTCTTCAGTTAATGAATTTATCATCTTTCTCACTATCCCAGCTGGACCTTTGAGTGATGCAGCAATTTTCTACCAATCATATTTCTGTATGAATGCATGATCTTACGGCGACATTAATTAATAAAATAGAATCTTCTCGAACTTCTAGCCACATCAGGCGGTTAAATTCCCCTAGACGATTTTATTAAATCTTTTTTTTCGGCATTTGTGCTGTTGATTTCTTTGATCCCACAACCACCTATGATATCTATATTCTCCTAACGAAAACGTTCCATTTTCTCCAGACCTCTCCGTCGTTCACGCAACTATGTCAACAACAAAAACAGTTTGCACGCAAAATAACAGACGACTCCCTCTGCTGGGAGTGTCGCTGCAAGGCCGACAAACAGCGAATGCAAACGGAACCCGACAGAATGCTGTTCGCTCGTCTACTGTTTACACAAGAAAGAATTCTCTTTCGCTCGTATTCGCTCCAGTGTAAGCCTGGCTTGCCAGGTAACGTATCTGTGGTTCTTCCACTCGCCGAAGCCGAATTTGGCTCGCCACCCCTTTACTTTCCGCACGATACAAGCTGCCACACGGCGCGGTGGCTGGTGGTAACGACCGTAAAGGTATTTCCCATTATTTTACAGTCTCTCCTATCAGCCACTGCGACGAGTATGAAGCTGGACTGCGCGAATAATGGTGGCGGTTGTCGTGGTAGTGGCATGTAGCAGCAAAAACAGCGGCAGCAACAATTGCGACGAGTGGGATGGAAGGAGTGTGGAGGGGAGAGGCGTAGAACAGCGAAAGTGGGCGGTGGCACAGGAGGGGAAGCTGCACTGATCGATGCGTCCATTTCCCGGGCAACCGCGGCCTGCTTGTGGAAGAGGTAGCAGCGGCCTTGGGCACGCGCCACGCCGCGCATCCAAGCCACCTCCTTTGGGCCAAGGTTGCAACTGGCATGCTTTGCGCTTCCTTCGATTTTATCTTCGCGCGTTTACACCATCTGATCAAAAGTATCCGGACACCCGTATAACGCAAAATTGACCTCTACGGCCGCGCGGGGTAGCCGCGCGGTTTTTAGCGCCTTGTCACGGTCCGCGCGACTCGCCCCGTCGGAGGTTCGAGTCCTCCCTCGGGCGTGTGTGTGTGTGTGTGTGTGTGTGTGTGTGTGTGTGTGTGTGTGTGTCGGGCCCGAGTGCAAAGCACTCGGCCTCGCAGAGCATTTCCGCCTTCGCCACGCCACGCTGTCCGAGCGACAGGACGGGGAAGACGGGAAAACTGTGCCACATGTAAATGGCAGTGCAGTCCCATTGCATGTTACTTTTACATTTCACATTTCTCGACAACACAGATCACAAACAAACAAAATTTTCAGTATTATTTAATTATTTTTGACGCGTTGAAGACACAATATTCATCTGGTGCAAACTATCAACAAACGGATAGACACAGGCCATTTCACAGAGTTTCGCATTCGGTTGCCACGTCATCGTGAGCCTTATTTAGTTTCTAAAAGATCTTTCACACAAACATGTAGACTGAAAGATTGTAGCACTTTTGCAACCTCATTACGGAGACTTGGAAACTCTACCGAGGAAAACGATGTAGACGTCCTGGACAGTTTGAACGTAAAAAGATTTGTCATTAAATCTGGAATTACCATGCAGGTCAGTGAGTTGCAACTGCACATGCGCAGGGGCGCTTTCAACTGAAACGGCAAACGGTCTGGTAAACAGCTGGGAAACAGATGTAATATTGGCAGTGTCCTCAAAATGTTTATAAACTATACTTTTAATCCTTTCAAGGCCACAATGAGTTCTTCAAACCTCGCACTCACTTTAACGCCATTGAGCTTAAGGTCAGTCTTTGTCAGAATGTCGTCCTTCTATATCGCGATTTTCGCTTTAAATGCACCCCCGCCAAATCAGGAAGAAGCTACCTTGCACTATGGGCAGTGTGCAGTCAAGTCGCCCTAAAATGTGAATTCTGCACTCCATTTCGGATAGTCTACTTTCTATTCCTGCATTTCTTTTCTCCTTCATGACTTCAACAATAGCGAGTTTTAGATCGAAAAATCTTTCCAGGCATGGCTCCTTAATTTGGAAATTTGTGGCAAGTTCTATGGGACCAAACTGCTGAGGTCCTCGGTCCCTAGGCTTACGCACTACTTAATCTAACTTAAACTAATTTACGCTAAGGACAACACACACACACACACACACCCATGCCCAAGGGAGGACTCGAACCTCCGACATTGGGAGGACTCGAACCTCCGACATTGGGAGGACTCGAACCTCCGACATTGGGAGGACTCGAACCTCCGACATTGGGAGGACTCGAACCTCCGACATTGGGAGGACTCGAACCTCCGACATTGGCCCCGCGCGAACCGTGGCAAGGTGCCTGAGACCGCTCGGCCACCCCGCGCGGCATATGCCTCCTTAGTTAACCACTGTATTTTGCAGTAATATATGAAGTCTCCATACTCTTCGTTCAGTTCAATTGACAACTGTTGAAACTGAGAATGCGTGCGACTCGAGAAATTTCATTATTCGTACCACAAATGTCTTCATATGCTCTAAGTCTGCAAATTAAGCACAAAGTGCTTTTTGATGCACAGAACAAAGAAATCCGTCTGTCAAAAAAATGGTTTAAATGGCTCTGAACACTATGGGACTTAACTGCTGAGGACATCAGTTCCCTAGAACTTAGAACTACTTGAACCTAACTAACCTAAGGACATCACACACATCCATGCCCGAGGCAGGATTCGAACCTACGACAGTAGCGGTCACACAGTTCCAGACTAAGCGCCTAGAACCGCACGGTCACACCGGCCGGCAATACGTCTGTCGAGCGTTGTAATTTTTGCTCTTTCACTGTCAAATAAATGAAACTGTTTCTGCGTGCTATTGTAATTTTCTTTCATAGCAAATATGTAGTACCTGTTGCTAATGCGATTTGAGAGTCAGTCCCATTCATTTTAAAGGATTGCGACAGCAGAGCTCTAGGACTGCCTCTTTTTGTGCAAACAGCCAATGGACTCGTGAACGTCGTTCATATCACGAACAAATAGCGAAGGTTAAATAGAGCTGACGGCACGCTTCTGCTGAAAGCAGAGAATTGTGTCGACCGAAAACTGCCGCACCGGAATACTAAATGAAATGTTGCGCTGTACCGATTGCTACCGAGAAGTACCGAGCAAAGCCGATTGGCAGGCAGGGCCTTGGCCACCTTTCTCCGCACACGCTGCACGCGAGAAATCAAGGCACGCCGTGGCCGGCTCTGGCTTAGCACAGTGAGACAAGTATTACATTTAGAAACTGTGTGTCTTACGGCAGCGTAACTAACGTTTCGCAAATACACAGACTTCATTCATCCAGTATTTGAGAATGAGAGCACTTAGCGACTTCAGACAAACTTTCCACACAGTTTCCTCGCTGACGCCTGCCAAAGAATGACAAAAGGAAGGAAAGAAATTTTATCGCTTACTACGTTTTCGCCAGTCATGCAGTAAAACTTCAGTATTAGGCATGACATTTTCATTTATTACTACTTTCCTACTAACTCTATTCACGACACACTTTGCAGACAGTAACTGCATACATCACTGAATGTACCTGTAAAATTACATCATTCTGCGACACATAGTTCAGAAGATAGGCCTAACATCGCGATGCATGAAAAACTTACTTTTGTACTCCATTCTACGCAAATTAGCCTGACTGAATTCATAAAGCGTTTCATAATGAAAGCACTTAGCAACTTCCAACAAACTTTACACATAATTTCATACTTTTTCTAAACTTTTTCTCGGTTACATGTTTAACATCAAATATTTTACACATCAACTCATTAGTACAGCAGATATACGTTTCAAGTTGTTTTCTACGTACAACGGAGTTCGGTTTTTTAAAGAATCGGGGGTTTACTGGTATTTAGAGAACCTGTATTGCCGGCTGCTGTGGCCAAGCGGGTCTAGGGGCTTCAGTCTGGAACCACGCGGCTGCTACGGTTGCAAGTTCGAATCCTGCCTCGGGCATGGATGTGTGTGATGTCCTTAGGTTAGTTAGGTTTACGTAGTTCTAAGTCTAGGGGACTGATGACCTCATATGTTAAGTCCCATAGTGCTTAGAGCCATTTTTAAACCTGTATTCGACAGACTGAGCGAGAATTCTGCTGCCGCCATCGCATATATCGCGAGGGACCGTGAGGATCAGATACGCAGACAATCGCATACTCGTATAGTTAGTCATTTTCCCTTTTTGAAATTACGTATGGAATATGACAAAAACCGCTAATACTGTTGCGATTTACACTTCACTACGCCCTATAAAGTGGATTGCAGAATGATAGATAAACTCCAGTGGAAGACTCTGCAGGAGAGACGCTCAGTAGCTCGGTACGGGCTTTTGTTGAAGTTTCGAGAACATACCTTCACCGAAGAGTCAAGCAGTATATTGCTCCCTCCTACGTATATCTCGCGAAGAGACCATGAGGATAAAATCAGAGAGATTAGAGCCCACACAGAAGCATACCGACAATCCTTCTTTCCACGTACAATACGAGACTGGAATAGAAGGGAGAACCGATAGAGGTACTCAGGGTACCCTCCGCCACACACCGTCAGGTGGCTTGCGGAGTACGGATGTAGATGTAGATATGTGTAGAAGTAGATCCTGTCAAGTTTAGGACCACAAAGTCCACTTTTACATCTAACCATCAATTCTTGAAAATTTATCGTTACATTAATTTTGACATGGGTCATGTGTGCCGCATAGTCAGTATGGAACACAAAATTAATAAAAAGTAAAGACAGAAATAGTAAAGTGGTAGTATCTACGACAGAATGCAAACCACAGTTTTGTCTGTTAACAGTAGAATACGAGAGAGAAATTACAGGGCGGTAGGTTTAGACTGAGACCTGTTGCAGAAATAGACGAGAGGGAAGAGATGAGAGGTGGAGAGGTACAGGAACGTGAGGAAGAGATGAATTGCAGATAATTAAGAGAAGAGAGAAAGAACTCAAGTGGCAGACTCTGCAAGAGAGGCGCTCCGCATCGCGGTGTAGCTTGCTGTCCAGGTTTCGAGAGGGTACGTTTCTGGATGAGGTATTTAATATATTGCTTCCCCCTATTTGTACTTCCCGAGGAGATCACGAATGTAAAATTAGAGAGATTCGAGCGCGCACAGAGGCTTTCCGGCAGTCGTTCTTCCCGCGAACCATACGCGACTGGAACAGGAAAGGGATGTAATGACAGTGGCACGTAAAGTATCCTCCGCCACACACCGTTGGGTGGCTTGCGGAGTATAAATGTAGATGTAGAAAATGATGAAATGAGTGATTGGAGAAAGCACTGATCGCTCGCTTCACTGTCTGACAGATAGAAATGTCCAAGCACGTTACCATTTGAGGGAATAATTGTAAGCTGACAAAAGCAAGTGATCCAGGATTTTCTTCACAGCGTATTGTTTGCACGCTAAGTGCTGGGCAGGCTGTTGCAGAGGCCCAGCAGAAATGGACGAGACTGAGTATATTTTTACTTACGAATAGATACAGCCAGAAAACTAGGCAAGTGAGTCTGCGTAGCTATTATGACCAGACGATAGGTGTCTGTTACACTGTAGACTGAGTCTAGTGCCTTATTTTATTTATTTATTTATCTATCTATCTATCAGGTTCAGTGGGACCATGCAGTCCACAGCTACTTAGTCATAGTACTACAAATCAGTACATAGTTTACAGAATGCTGCCAAGACAATTTATAAACGAAGTAGTTAATAAAGCACGGAGAACTTTTAAGATAATGTATGCAGAAATAACACATTACACAGAAAATGTCTCAATTACTGCGATTAATTTCTGTGCAGAATAGTAGGAGTGCGCCACAAGAAAATCTTTCTACTTGGATTTGAATACTTGGCGGCCTATGCTCAATTTTTTTTTCCCCATTTCTGCTGGAAGCCTACAGGGGAAACAAAAACCTGCTGGAAAGTGTACACGTTTCTGTACGATGCTTACGGAAGTGTTAGCCAAGTACAAATCGTTTATCCGTCTAGTGTTAACTAAATTAATACTGCATTTTTTTCTGAATCTGTCAATATTGTCAGCTACAAATTCCATGAGAGAATATCTGCGCAGGAGTGATAAGAGTTACAATGCGGAGATCTTTGAACAACGGTCTACATGAAATTCGTGAACTCGCATATGAATGGAACCGTCCTTTTCTGAGTAAGGAATATTGATGACGAGCGCACAGAGTTGCTCAGAAATAAAACACCATAGAGTGAAAGTAAACAATGAAAATAAGCCTCCACGTTTCAGTGTCGCAGACTGGATATCTTTCTTATAGTGAAGGTAGCAGACAGCATTCATTCTGGTCACAAAGATTCTAACTGGGCGTAAGAGGGATTTGATAGTCAAACAAGCTAACGGTGCAAATATACCGCAAACGATAATTCAATCTTAGATCTGTCTGTCTATACTCGTGCCGTGTTGGATCACATCACAATAGTGGGATTCTAGCACAACGAGTGACTGCACACATTTTTCACTTCAAATCCAGTAGAAATATTTTCCGATAATTTTGGATGGTATAGAGATAAGCAACAGTCTTTCTACACGGAACGACAGGATTTTCAGTCCGTCCTGATGCCGCTGAAAGAGGCAGGATGGGGAGGCGGAAACTCTACTATTCTCGAAAAAGAACAGCATTAGGGTTTAACGTCGCGTCGATGGCGAGATCAGTATTGACGGAGCAAATCTGACTGGAGATGGGTCATGTACATGTACTAAGGGCGTTAAATACGTAATGCAACACATCTTTTTCCTCGGCCAATTTCAGTTGAAAAATGCAAAATTCGGCGCAGGATATCGTGGAAAACTCCGGCTTCAGCCCTATAGTTTCGTGAAGTTCCCATTGGTGGCGGCGGCCTTCAAAATGGTGTCTGTAACTGAGGTGCGTTCCAATGAGAGAGCTTGTAACACAATAGCTCTAATACCCTACTGATTTATTTTGCCTTTTGTTTTATTTAATTTTACATCGTTGAGCTTCTGTAAATGTGTTTGATTGAATAGATAACACAAAATTGTATACTCCTTTCTTTGTTAAAACTTTGATGTCATGATTTGATTCTATGCAATGTAGTGTATGTCATTTAAATTCTTTGTCCCATTTGGAGGGAGACAAAACTTACTGTATATAATTGTAATTTTGTTTAAATATTTTTTATAGAAATTACAATATGTGCAAAGGTCTTGAGTTTTATTTAAAATATTTGTTTGCTGTTATGTAAACTGCTGACCTTCACTTAGGATTCTTAGTTATGTTGTCTGTAAAAGGTAGTGTGGTTCCTCTCGGGAACGGAACTTAGAAGCGCGCGCAAATTGTGGTTGGCCTAGGTAGAAAAGGTGGAACAAGAGTCAGTCGGGGACAAGCTACCAAACTGTGCACTGCCCATGTAAAAGTTGTATATTGTGCTGGTTCCGAGAGAGGCTGTTCCTGCCGCTTACCAATGCCTCGGATAGATGGATGGATAAATAGCTGGAACTAGTCTGGAACTGGTCTCTATCATCGCCACCAAGAAGGGATAGAGTCCAGCAATTATGCCTCCAAATCCACCTCCAATCGCCACCACATTGCGCAGTCAGTATGATGGAGCACTATAGTAATGTACAGTGAAGGATCAGCTCATTGGATGTTTTAGTGTGCGCGAATATACGGTAACTTATAACTGAATTCATGTACCTACCTTGATTTTTTCCCTATCACGCTCATGTTCCTCTCCACTTGAACTAGGATTACAAAGTGTCCTAGTTTGTGGAAAAAATAAAAGCCTCAAAGCCAAATATTTAATCAAATAATGTTGTTTGATCTTTGTAAAAAGAGAGTATTCAGATTTACTGTGGATTTAGTGAAATTGTGGGAGGTAGTAAATGTAGTCTTGTGAAAGCCTCCCAGTGATGGAAACAGTCCAATTTAAAGTTTTTTTAAATTTTAGAGTCGCCTATTTAATCATTTACTTGAAAGTAGAAGACTGTGGTAATAAAGGCAATTTGCTCTTTCTTTTAAAAATTAAAATTCTTAAAACTGAGGATTATAAAGTTTTGCTTAGTTAATGATCATAGTAAATTTTAAAAGGTGAGTGAGTTTCTTGTAAATTTGTCAACATTGTGTCTCACTGCAGTAAATGTCGTGAATTGCAGTTGTGGAAAGTTGAATGCTTGCCAAGCACTTGTTTCTTTTGGGTATTGAAAGTGCATATTAATAGTCTAATAAGATCGACAGGTTATCCTTTACCACTATTTATGAAAACAATTTCTTTATTCAAAAGACAGTGAAAAGTGACCTGTTAATGAATTCCATTTAACTTTCATTCTAAATAGAATAGTATTTAGTTGAGAGATATTTAACCTGTGACCAGTTCATAATAATGCAGTGAGCTACATTTATAATTTTATTTCAGCTAGGAAAATATTTGAACAATAACACTGAACCTATCTCCAATTAATGATTCTGCAGTGAATATTAACAGTAATGTTATAAATACCATTTAGTTTGAATAAGCCCTAAAAGTAATAGTGTATTTCGGTATCTATTATATTTATGCAAATAGTCTGTCCTGCTCTGTCAGCTTCCAATTTTAACCGTGAGCATATGCAGGTATCAGAGCTCATCGCACTCGAATGTGGCAAAATATCGGTTGTGTTTGTTCGTTAAAGTTACTTATACCTACTTTCTTAAACAATTACGTTAATCTTTCTCTTGCGTTATTAGGCTGGCGACCGCTTTTCTTTATTCTTTAAACATTGTAGACAGGCAAAAATATTTGTTACTGTTTGAGTAGTTACGTAATTCTGACTTTCACCGCCGATAAGCCACTTCCTTTAGGTACAAACGCGGTCAACATAACAAAATTCCTCTCAGAGGGTAACACTGCTCTGTTGCTTTATACCATAATTAATCTAACAAAATACACTCCTGGAAATGGAAAAAAGAACACATTGACACCGGTGTGTCAGACCCACCATACTTGCTCCGGACACTGCGAGAGGGCTGTACAAGCAATGATCACACGCACGGCACAGCGGACACACCAGGAACCGCGGTGTTGGCCGTCGAATGGCGCTAGCTGCGCAGCATTTGTGCACCGCCGCCGTCAGTGTCAGCCAGTTTGCCGTGGCATACGGAGCTCCACCGCAGTCTTTAACACTGGTAGCATGCCGAGACAGCGTGGACGTGAACCGTATGTGCAGTTGACGGACTTTGAGCGAGGGCGTATAGTGGGCATGCGGGAGGCCGGGTGGACGTACCGCCGAATTGCTCAACACGTGGGGCGTGAGGTCTCCACAGTACATCGATGTTGTCGCCAGTGGTCGGCGGAAGGTGCACGTGCCCGTCGACCTGGGACCGGACCGCAGAGACGCACGGATGCACGCCAAGACCGTAGGATCCTACGCAGTGCCGTAGGGGACCGCACCGCCACTTCCCAGCAAATTAGGGACACTTGCTCCTGGGGTATCTGCGAGGACCATTCGCAACCGTCTCCATGAAGCTGGGCTACGGCCCCGCACAACGTTAGGCCGTCTTCCGCTCACGCCCCAACATCGTGCAGCCCGCCTCCAGTGGTGTCGCGACAGGCGTGAATGGAGGGACGAATGGAGACGTGTCATCTTCAGCGATGAGAGTCGCTTCTGCCTTGGTGCCAATGATGGTCGTATGCGTGTTTGGCGCCGTGCAGGTGAGCGCCACAATCAGGACCGCATACGACCGAGGCACACAGGGCCAACACCCGGCATCATGGTGTGGGGAGCGATCTCCTACACTGGCCGTACACCTCTGGTGATCGTCGAGGGGACACTGAATAGTGCACGGTACATCCAAACCGTCATCGAACCCATCGTTCTACCATTCCTAGACCGGGAAGGGAACTTACTGTTCCAACAGGATAATGCACGTCCGCATGTATCCCGTGCCACCCAACGTGCTCTAGAAGTGTAAGTCAACTACCCTGGCCAGCAAGATCTCCGGATCTGTCCCCCATTGAGCACATGTTTGGGACTGGATGAAGCGTCGTCTCACGCGGTCTGCACGTCCAGCACGAACGCTGGTCCAACTGAGGCGCCAGGTGGAAATGGCATGGCAAGCCGTTCCACAGGACTACATCCAGCATCTCTACGATCGTCTCCATGGGAGAATAGCAGCCTGCATTGCTGCGAAAGGTGGATATACACTGTACTAGTGCCGACATTGTGCATGCTCTGTTGCCTGTGTCTATGTGCCTGTGGTTCTGTCAGTGTGATCATGTGATGTATCTGACCCCAGGAATGTGTCAATAAAGTTTCCCCTTCCTGGGACAATGAATTCACGGTGTTCTTATTTCAATTTCCAGGAGTGTAGTTATATTCTACAAACTGCCTCCAGCTTCGAGGTTATGGTATAGCAGCAGCATACAGAAGTGCTATAAGCTATAATTGAGTTTCTTCTGTCGGTAAACCAGAGCATCCAGGTCATTAATAGGCACTTGCAGACAGTGTACGGAGTGAACAAAAGCACGGTGAGTCATCGGGCGAGACGTCTGTCATCGTCGCAACAAGGCCGATCATACCTGTCCCATGTCCCGCTTGCCGGCTGCTACACACAGCTCAGCTTGACTCTTGTATTGTTGGGATGTGCGGACACTTTCGTTAGAGGTGATGACGAATCACAAACACTCCGCTGCACAACCGGACATCTCTGTTGGTAGTGCAGACTCACTCGTCCACCAGCTGGGGTACTGAAAGGTGTGAGCTCGCTGGGTTCCTCGCCGCCTAACAGAAGACCATAAGGAGCAACGAGTTGGGCTCAATGGAGAATGCACTCCGTGGGAAGCAGTACGCGGATGACGGGTAAATTATTTATGCAGCAAGGCGCTGGCCTCGACGTCGACCAGTAGAGTGGTACAACGCGTGCGCGAAGGCCCTCCCACTAAGGTGCGTAGGGCCGTCGCACTGAATGACGATTGTGTTGAAAAATAGGGTTTTGTAGCCAGAAGAGTGGGGAATAATATAGTATATTGTAAGCTTGAATAAAGCCAACCTGCTTTCAGTAAAAAAAAAAAAAAAACCGTGTTGAATTAGTGATGGAAAGCCCCTCGTAGATAGTGAAGAAAATCGACATGTCTTTTCCAGGAGTCCTGTCGCAGCAGCTGCCTTATGGAAATCACAGGAAAAATTTAATGTGGATGCCTGTCGAGAATTTGTATCGCGATCCTCGCGAATGCGACATGAATGCGTTAACCACTGCGCCCCTCTGGCTCGGTATTCCTCTCTTACAAAACACAAAGGCACTGAATGATTACTATCGTTAATGTCACATGTACTCATTGCATCACAAATCCGTCTCCATAGGCACATGCGTGTTGGCACTGTACACGCAGGCAGCCGATTCGAATCTTCGGAAAAAAATTTCATTCCCATTGTTTGGCTGGCCACGGGAAAGTAGGTGGCGTACAGTTCTTTTGCGCGGATTTCCTGGGTTAAATTCCAAACATCTCCGCAGAGAAGGCTAGTGGCAATGGTGATTGTAGTCCGTCTGCTGCATGGGACCTTAAAACGTTTCACATTATAAAACTCCATACCCTGGCGGGCCCATCGGCACCGACCGCCCGCCACGTCATTCTGTGCCAGCAGCGTCCTTGGATGCGGTATGGATGGGTGTGTGGTGAGACCACCGCATTGTCAGTTTCCGTGACGTGGAGCCGGTCAATTAGCTCCTCAGTTGACCTCACGAGGCTGAGTGCACCTCGTTCCAGTCCTCCCACCAAGAAATATCCTCAGCAGTACCGGGAACCGAATCCGGGACTCCCATAATCAGCCGCACTAAGCATATGGCTATGGAGGCAAATGTTTCGTCCTCTCAGTACCAACAACAACACAGGCATAACAGTAAACTCCACACGCACTTCTCAGACAGCTACATTGAGTATGGTGTATTTTTAACATTTTAAAAGACGAATGGCGAATTTGAAGTAACCAACCATTTTAAAAATCTGTATAATACTGACTTTTAAATAGTTTTCTTCAAAGAAAAATACCTGAATATACTATATTTTTTCCTATCCCTGAGAACTAGAGGAAGGGGGGGGGGGGGGGAGGGGGTCAGGCGCGGCTCTCCGTTGCCCATAGGCATGGGAGCCCTTGCGGGCACTTAAACAGCCCTGCGGAGGTGCCACACGGCTCTACTTTCACTCCGCGAGACACGGGTAATATTCAACATGTACCTCAATGCACAGATGATAGTCTCCTGTAGAATTGGCCTAACAGCTACACTGTATGTGGCCTGACATTTGCTGATAGTCTTCAAGTTGGGAAATATATTTCACCATCACCTCTGCTCCTATTGCCGGCCAAACACTGGGAAAGAAAATTTCTTATGCATACAGGATTTGAGGAGCCTACCTCTCCGGGTCGGGCATTAGGGCGCGTTAGCAACCTCTCCTACCAAGGAGGCCGATAGTGTTGAAAGGAACAGTAGCACAGCTTTTAACAACAGGTGGAATCCAGTAAAATATTAACAAGGGGACAAAACCTTAACCACGAAAAACACCCCCACACCGTAACTACACGTCTTGCCAACTTCACTGATGGCATTACACATTATGCATTAGCATTGACTACAGCAATGTGTCGCTTTGAGGATCTGTTAGACCATCGCACGACATTCTTTTTAACTCACTCCGCACAGTCATTGGGCTAGTTCGCCTGCTGACAGCATTTTGGAACTCACGATTTCGCCGATTACGTGTGATTTTTTACAAACACTCTCCGTAATACTCGGGGCCCCCTGTACATCATTACACGACGTCTACCTGATCTCGGTTTAACTGTGGTTATTCATTCGCGTTTCCTCTTCACAATCTCATCACCAACGGGTGATCTGGGCAACTTCGGAAAGGCTGAAATATCCCTGATGGATCTGTTACTCAGTTGACATCCAGTGACCAGTCCCATATTAGAAGCCAATGGGCGCTCTCGACCTACCCATTCTGCTGCTACTGCCTCTGTACTGACACCACTAGACTTCCCGCCTACATATGGATGTCTGGGTACTTTTTATCAGTTTATGTATACTCCGCATGTGACCTTGTGGTGTGCGGCGGAGGATTCTTCCGGTAACACTAATTTTCCTGTTCCAGTCTTGAATCGAACGCAGGGAAAGAGACTGTCAGTTAGCAAGCGAGAAACTAACGATAGTATATTGCATGCGCCCAAATTTCTTGTACTCTCATGATACTTCCGCGAGATATACACTATGTGATCAAAAGTATCCGGACACCACCAAAAAACATACGTTTTTCATATTAAGTGCATTGTGCTGCCACCTACTGCCAGGTACTCCATATTAGAGACCTCAGTACTCATTAGACACTGTTGGAGAGCAGAATGGGACGCTCCGCGGAATTCACAGACTTTGAACGTGGTCAGGTGACCTGGTGTTACTTGTGTTATACGTCTGTAGGCGAGATTTACATACTCATAAACATCCATAAGTCCACTGTTTCCTATGTGATAGTGAAATGGAAGCGTGAAGGGACACGTACAGCACAAAAGCGTACAGGCCGACCTCATTTGTTGACTGACAGAGACCGCCGACAGTTAAAGAGGGTCGTAATGTGTAATAGGCAGACATCTATTCAGACCATCACACAGGAATTCCAAACTGCATCAGGATCCACCGCAAGTACTATGAAATTTATGGGGTAGGTGAGAAAACTTTGATTTCATGGTCGAGGGGCTTCTCATAAGCCACACATCACGCCGGTAAATGCCAAACGACGCCTCGCTTGGTGTAGGGAGCGTAAACATTGGACGATTGAACAGTAGAAAAACGTTGTGTGGAGTGACGAATCACGGTACACAATGGGGCGATTCGATGGCAGGGTGTGGGTATGGCGAATGTCCGGTGAACCTCAGCTGCCAGCGTGTGTAGTGCCAACAGTAAAATTCGGAGGCGTTGGTGTTACGGTGTGGTGGTGTTTTTCATGGAGGGGGCTTGCACCCCTTGTTGTTTTGCGTGGAATTTTCACGGCATAGGCCTCCGTTGATGTTTTAAGCAACTTCTTGCTTCCCACTGTTGAAGAGCAATTCTAGGATGGCGATTGTATCTTCCAACACGATCGAGCACCTGTTCATAATGCACGGCCTGTGGCGGAGTGGTTACATGACAATAACATCGATACCTCTCGTCAGTGCAGTTCTCCGTGAAGAATGGGCTGCTATTCCCCACGAAACCTTCCCGCACCTGCTTGAAGGTATGCCCGCGAGAGTGGAAGCTGTCATCAAGGCTAAGGATGGGCCAACACCATACTGAAGTCCAGCATTACCGATGGAGGGCGCAACGAACTTTTAAGTCATTTTCATCGAAGTGTCCGGATACTTTTGACCACATAGTGTACGTCGGTGTCAGCAGAACTGTCGCACATGAGTCTTAGACTATCTGTTCTGTAAATTTATCCTATAGGTTTTCGAGAGAATAATGTCGCATTTTCTTCAAAAATTCCTATATCAATTCCCTGAGTTTCTCTGTTACACATACTTATGGCGCATACCGACCTGTTACTATCCCAGTGGCGCATTTCTGAATTAGTTTAATGTCTGTTGTGATGCCTATTCAATACGGACTCCAAACATTGGAACAATACTCAACAACTGGTCGCATTATCGCTTGGTAAGCGAGTACCTTTGCACCGTACACTACACTGTTGGCACCACTTCCTTTCAACTTAACGGGGCAAACTGGAAGCTATCACCGCGTTCTGTAACTGTAAAGTGGCAGCACTGACGTGATGGACGTGTCTAACATGGTCCTAGGGTGAGACTAGTTATCACACGGGGCGGGAACACATTTGGCGCAGCATAGTACAGAGGCCAGACTGTCTCAGTGGTGATCCCGTTTACAACAGTTCCTATCCTGTCACTGTACCACTACCAGAGCGTACGTGATCAGAAAGGTTGTCCTGTTAACAACTTTGAGGGGTCGGGCGAACTTAACTACCGCCCGCCCCCGTTACACAGTATCTGTTCTCGTCTGCAGCTAACCCCACAGGTACCTGTGATAGTCGTTTAGACCTGATGTGTGTCATCCAGCATACTGCTACTAGCACTACAGGCTGCGTCTAGTTCTTACGCAGTCAGTTGGACTGCTGTCTTCCATCCGGGAGCTATCTGCTGGCTGACTTCAACCGATTTCAGGGCGTCTACCCGGGGGTCCACGGTTCGTAATTGCACCTGACTTTCTGCTGAGTGCCGGCCGCGGTGGTCTAGCGGTTCTAGGCGCTCAGTTCGGAGCCGCGCGACTGCTACGGTCGCAGGTTCGAATCCTGCCTCGGGCATGGATGTGTGTGATGTCCTTAGGTTAGGTAGGTTTAAGTAGTTCTAAGTTCTAGGGGACTTATGACCTCAGCAGTTGAGTCCCATAGTGCTCAGAGCCATTTGAACCATTTCTGCTGAGTCGCCACCCGCTCAATGTGCACGCACTCTGTTGGCGCTGACGCTGTGTCCTACGACGGAGTCCTCGGTCTGCCGCTGCGCTCTCGTGCTTCCTGTACTGGGTCCGACTCAGGCTGTTCGCTGGTCGTGTTTTTGCTTCAAACGGAGTGACCGTGGAGGTATAATACGGGGCGCTGGCGCTACAGACTCATGCTGTGCGTTGCTCTGAAGCCGGCGCCGCCTTGTTAGTTTGTCAAAAAATCAGCAGACGATTGATTCTTGCTCTGATTTTCTGTCGTGTTTACGCAACAGTTGTTTTAAATAGCAAAAGTTGCAGTGCTTCTGTGAGTAATACAGCATCAGGAAGGCACTTTCAAGCGATTTTTTGGTCGTAAGTACCTATCTGAAACAATAAAACGACGCATTTCGCCTAGTTAATGTAACTTTCTTTTTGTTACATGTTTCGAATAACCGAGAAGCGGAGTACGTAATGTGAAATGGCTGCTCACGTTATCCAGCATTTTTCTTAATGCGGAATAACGTAACTTATGATCTCCCTACGCATCTTCCCGAAATGCCGAGGACATATTTTGGTATGCTTAGACAGTTTCTTTCTCACAGCGTTCAACCAGAAAACGCTCTTCGAGTCCCAATGACAGTCAATCGAACGTCAAATTACAGATATAAAACAACTACAGCGAAAGTAGCCATCGCAAATAAAATTGGTATATATAAAAGAAAATATCGCTTGAACGTGACCGCTTACGAATGAAAGGTGATTTCTTTACGCTTTAGACTATAATCAGAACGACTGGTACACCTGTAAACGATGCAAGCTGGCATTTTTTTATCAAAACACTTCCAGTGGAAGCTAATGTTTGGCCCTACCAACATAGCAGACCTCGGTTACAAGTCTGTGACGTCATGACAACTCCCCTTATTACACCTCCATGGGCGTGGCCGGCTTCCAATGGAGCTTGCTGCCGCTTGCCCGAGCCTGACGCAGCCCTATGCTCGCCGAGATGCAGATATCGCTTCGTCACCGCCGCCGTATGCTCGTCTGGCGATTCCGTGAGCCTGCCGCATACTGAGCTAACAAGGCTGCACCTTGGCTAACTGAACAACTGAAACAGGTCATGAAGTTCAGAGACGCTCCACACCGATCATACAAACTACGCCCAAAGCCTGAATCATACTGCTTACAAGAAGAAGCTAAACAGAGCCAGTCCAGCTGTGAGAAATGCCAAACTCAGGCATGCCCATACATTAACCGACAACAGAAACAGGCCAGCTTTCCTGTGGAGAAACCTGAGTGGTCTCGGTATACGTAAAGTAAAAGCTGCAGCTGATCCCCCTTTTCCAGCCAAAGAAATGAACCTGCAGCCACAACTCAACCGCAAACGGAACAGAGGCTCACCGATTATTTCACGGGTGGTAAACGTTGTAGTTACGAAAAATTCTGCTTGTTAATTGGAATATCGTCAGAAAAGCCAACATGCATATCTGATCGGCATCTCACTCCAAGTGATGAAGCATACTATAGACACACTACTGCCCACTGTAAGTTATCTTCAATGACTCCTTAACCACAAGTGTTTTCCCCGAGGCTTGCAAACAGGGACTAATTAACCTACCACCTAAAAAGGACGTTGCCACAGCAGCCTCTCATTACTGATCTTCCGTTCTTCCTGTATGTCCTCGGCCTTAGAATATATAATCCAAGACCAACTAACAACCTACCTAACTACCAAACAACTTACTAGACAAATGCCAATCAGGTTTCCGTAAACATCGCAGTTTAACACCTGCCTTAACAAAGATAATATATGAGCTAAAGCTAGCTGCGGATGCACAAGAGACGGCTATCACGTGCTTCTTAGACCTCAGCAAAGCCTTTGACATGGTCGATTTCGACAATTTACTTGCCGAACTCAACAACCTAAATTTCTCCGAAATGAAGTGCAATGGTTGCTCTTGCACCTGACGCCTCGCCAGCAGTGCATCATGTCCAGCACGATTAAGTCACAGAAGAAGACAGGTATCTAGAATCTCAATTCCGAGCTGTGTACGCTATCAAAATGGGCGCAGGATATAGGATTACGGCTCCACCCATCCAAAACCCAAGAGGTACTTGTTAGCCATTCTGGGCTCATTAGCCCGAAAAATCGGGAATCCCTACTATCTTTAACCCTAAATGGAACAAATATCAACTTCTCTCCTTCAGCAAAGAGTCTAGTAGTAGTAGTAGTAGTAGTAGTAGTAGTAGTAGTAGTAATAATAATAATAATAATAATAATAATAATAATAATAGATGAAAACCTAAATTCGACTGAACACGTAACTACAATGTGGAAGAATGCATCAGCATCTCTCCATGCCCTACCAACATATAAAAAGCTCTTCCCTTTTGACCTGAAAAAGAACTTTTACAAACACTTGTACTTCCCATTATTGATTACAGCGATTTTATCCTGAAAGGACCTTTCTCAGGAAAGCTCATGGCGCCTGCAACTGGTTATTAATGCCTGTGTTCGTTATAGTGTGTGATTATTGACTCTTTGCTCGTATTTTACCATCATATGCACAGTTATACTGGCATCGTGTAGACAAGCTAAGAGATTTGCATGTCCCCTGTTTTCTCTACCGTTATACTAACGTACGCTGTCCCTCATATCTCTCCTCAAACTTAACGCTCCTGTCTGAATATGTCAGAAACAACCTTTACCATCAGAGCACAATCCATTCCGTTTCTCCATCGTTCCGCCACTTTCTTGAAACCTTTCTCAGTAGCAGGAACCCAATTCTAGAGCAATCTCCCACATCATATTAGAGAAATGAATAACCAGAACTTTCTTACTTCTCAGTATTTTTATCTGGTGCAGTCTCCTTAAATTTCCTTTTACCAGAACTAGCTATAACGGAAAATCATCATCATCATCAGTGACAGTAGCAGCTGTAGTCTACGTACCGCCAGTATTAACCTTACTAGTTCATATTCAGTATTATTACACACATTGTCTGTAAAGACACTCAAATCATTTTTATACTGTCATATTAAAATAATTATTTTTTAGATAACTGATGTAGAAAAGGTGCTGTATGTGTGAAATCCTATTCCGACACAAGAGAAGAACTGATGGCCTTAATCATATCAGGCTAAATAAATAACATAAAACCAAACATCACTGTTCAGGGCCATCCTGCGCCACTGGGAGCTGACCACAGCAAAATTACGTTTTGACTGCGGAACTAATTGGCTCTGAGCACTATGGGACTCAGCTACTGTGGACATTAGTCCCCTAGAACTTAGAACTACTTAAACCTAACTAACCTAAGGACATAACACACATCCATGCCCGAGGCAGGATTCGAACCTGCGACCGTAGCAGTCGCACGGTTCCGGACTGCGCGCCTAGAACCGCGAGACCACCGCGGCCGGCGCGGAACTAATTGTACGGAATACATTGGCTATTGTGTTCTCACTGTTTCTATGTGTTTACGACGACTGTCCACCAAGCTCTACATACCTGCTGCCGCATCGTCATTGCGACCTGCAACGAGGTCAATAACACTCAAAGACATGCTGACACCGTTGAAACACTTTCTCAGAACCCATCTATCAAAAAAGTCTTTCACTGATCTCCCGTACTATCGATTTTACGTATTGACTCCATTTCAAAACGTTTCTTAACGTTACATATACATCTACACCCCACAAGCCACATTATGGTGTCTGGCGGAGGGTACTTCTAGAACCACTTACGTCCCCCCCCTTCCATCAGCGATGGTGTGTTGGGCAGTCGGTAGACCTCCGTATGGGATATATAATTTCTAGTCGTGGTCATTTCGTGAGAGAAAGTAATGTGTTGCAGGACTAGTTTTAGTAAACCTCTCCGTGATGCGCAGCACCTCTGTCATATCGTCTGCTGCGAGCGGTTCAAGAGCATGTCCGTACGTTCTCGCTCTTACTAAGCGAACCAGTGACCAGAAATGCATCGCTCTTCGTTAGATACTCTTTATACTTCCTTAATGTTTTACTGCTGATTCTCAACGGATCTCTGCTCGTCCGCTAAGTGGTTTTCCTCGATCGTTTCACTTTGGGACGAGCCGAAAGGATATTCTCTGACATTTTACGGTTGTTACTGTTTCCAGTTATTTATTACCAATCACGTTATCGAAAAATAATGGATAGCTCCTTATATTTGTGCACAATCTGCTATATTCCTTTATGTTGAGTGTGAACTGCCAGGCCCTGCACCAAAGGCTGATCCTCCGCATTTCACTACTATTTTCTGACGTAGTGATTTTCCTATGTACAACAGCAACACCCGCGAACAGCTTCATGTAGAATCCTTCGCCACCATATCATTTACATATATAATGAACAGTCCCCCCCCCCCCCACCCTCATATATATACGCCGTTGGGGTACTCCCTAAATTACTTCTACCGTGCAGATGATACGTCAATTGACTGCGTGGACGCTTTATTTTTGCGTATGCGATATATTTCTTGCACGTTGTCTTACTGTTGATGGGTTTAGAATGGAAGTTAGGGAGAGGGCGAAACAGCGTCGGCTCAATGCACCAAGAAGGCCGAAGAGCTTAATGTCCTCGTTCGGCGGAGTAAAAGCACCAACCTCAAATCCAGTGATGAAAATTTCTTCCAGATCCATCATTAAACTTCCTATCTTCGGATTCACCGCCACCTCAGTAGGGTGCGTTAACAATATACACTGTGTGTTCAAAAGCATCCGGACACCTGGTTGAAAAATGACTTACAAGCTTGTGGCGCCCTCCATCGGTAATGCTGGAATTCAGTATGGTGTTGGCCCATCCTTAGCCTTGGTGATAGCTTCCAGTCTCGCATGCATACGTTTAGACAGGTGCTGGAAGGTTTCTTGAGGAATGGCAGCCCATTCTTCACCGAGTACTGCACTGAGGAGAGGTGTCGATGTTGGTCGGTGAGGCCTGGCACGAAGTCGGCGTTCCAAACCATCCCAAGAGTGTTCTGTAGGATTCAGGTCAGGACTCTGTGCAGGCCAGTCCATTACAGGGATGTTATTGTCGTGTAACCACTCCATCACAGGCCGTGCATTATGGACAGGTGCTCTATCGTGTTGAAAGATGCAATCGCCATCCCTGAATTGCTCTTCAACAGTGGGAAGCAAGAAGATGCTTAAAACATCAATGTAGGTAGGCCTATGCTGTGATAGTGTTACGCAAAACAACAAGGGGTGCAAGCCCCCTCCATGAAAAACACGACCACACCATAACATCATCTCCTCCGAATTTTACTGTTGGCACTACACATGCTGGCAGACGATGTTCACCGGGCATTCGCCATGCCCACACCAGGACATCGGATCGCCAAATTGTGTACCGTTATTCGTCACTCCATACAACGTTTGTCCACTGTTCAATCGTCCAATGTTTACGCTCCTTATACCAAGCGAGGCATTTAAAGGCGTGATGTGTGGCTTATGAGCAGCCGCTCGACCATTACATCAAAGTTTCCTCACCTTCTGCGTAACAGTCACAGTACTTGCAGTGGATCCTGATGCAGTTTGGAATTACTGTGTGATAGTTTGGATAGATGTTGCCTATTACACATTACGACCCTCTTCAACTGTCAACAGACGAGGTCGGTCTGTACGTTTTTGGCCAGTACGTGTCCCTTCACACTTCCACTTCAATATCACATCGGAAACAGTGGACCTAGGGATGTTCAGGAGTGTGGAAATCTCCCGTACAGATGTATGACGCAAGTGACACCACATCACCTGACCACGTTCGACGTCCGTGAGTTCCGCGTAGCGCCCCATTCTGCTCTCTCACGATGAGTAATGACTACTGAGGTCGCTGATAAGGAGTACCTGGCTGCACAATGTACATAATATGAAAAACGTATGTTTTTGGGGGGTATCCGAATACTTTTGATCACATACTGTAGTCTACTGAGTACCCGGCGTTCTCATATATGTATTCATTTCAATCTCCTATTAGTCGATCTCCTCCGCCTCCTCGCCCTGTCCACCTGATCGTTTTACCTCCCCCATTTCAACTCATCCACACTCATTCTCTGTTCATCTCCTCCTACTCCCTCTGTCTGTCTGTCCGTCCGACCGTCCTTCACTTTCCACGTTATCACCCCCCTCCTCTCCCCCCCAACCTAATAGGAGATTGCTGGTTCGTACCACCACAGTACTTATTTCCAGATATCAAGTAATGTGTGTACCAAGTCTGATTGGAGTCGGTTCAAGGATTTGGGTGGAGCTTTTCACCCGTTTCTTTGTTACATATTTAACACATTTAACATGTATTTGTACACTTATTTCACCCATATCTCCAGCGAATTTCACCCTGCAGTTTCGTTTTCACACAGCTTAGTGTTTATTATGACGTTGTATCTCCTGAACTGTGTGTATACTGGTACACCGGGTGCTATATGTAAATACTCTCTACGAAAGAGTTGCAAATAGAGTTAGAGTAAAAAAGTTTGTCTGATGCATCAGATTTATACGTGAACAACGGAAATGCAGTAAGCGATCAAACGTTTTCCTTTCATCATTTTGTGCGGGGCGTCAGCGAGAAAAAGTCTTGCAAAGGTTTCAAATTTGTGTAAAGTTTGTCACATGTCACAAAGTGCTCTCATTCTTAAATACAGGATGAATATAGTCTAGCTATTTGCATGTCGTGAACTACGACACTTTTTCACTCCCACCGCCACTCCTTTGATAGAGACGCCATTCCACCCCCGCAGTGGTTCTTTCCAAACAATAAGTGATGTGTGTATCACGTTTGGTTAAAATCGATCCATTGGTTTAGGAGGAGTTGCGGAACAATAGTACATACATACATACATACATACATACATACACTTTTATAATATGCAGGGAAGTGTGTGACGAGGCAAAGGAGAGGGATATCTGCGCACACCACATGCCATTATCAGTCAGGTTTGCTAATATTTCATCGCTTCTGCAAAAGTGGAAAAGAATAAATTCTTAAGGGACCAAACTGCTGAAGCCACCGTTCCCAGACGTACACCCTACTTAAACTAACTTCTGCTAAGAACAGCACACACACACCCATGGCCGAGGGAGGACTAACCTCCGTCGGGAGGGGCCAAGCAACCCGTGACATGGCGCCTCTAACCGAGCGGCTCTGCAAAGGTGGATTTCTGCTGCTAAACCTGGATGAGAATGACAAAATGATTGACAGTTAGTAGTTTATAGGAAACTACCAAAGCAGAAGTCAATCAGACAGTGATTTTGCGTTCGGCCGCACCTTCTAGTCAGATCACTGTTACCTACGATTCCTGTTAGCAGTGTCAGTTGCAGACGTCTTTTGCAGCTGTTGGGGTAACTGTTGTAACCCCTATTCGTTGACTGCTTAGTAACTATGCGCTGTGGTTAATGTTGCCCAACGACCCTGCAGCCACTATGAATCAAGGCAAAAAGGAATTAATGACATGAACTGCCAGCGGCATTTATTAAGTCAATGGGGAAAGTTGGAAATTTTGCGCCAAACCGGTATTCGAACCCGGATCTCCTGCTTGCTAGGCATATGTAATGATCACTGCGCTATCGGGATACAGTGGTCATAGCAACCGCATGAAACAAATTTTCATTTTTCCCCACTGATTGTATCAATGCACAACGGCATGTAATGTAATTAATTCGTTTGTGTCTTAAATCTTTATTAGGCATCGTCCTACTGCAGTTGATACTCCTCTGCCTTCCTTCAACCTTTGAACGAACTGTGGTACATGGAGTGAAATCCGTAATTTGAAGTGGAATTCGAACCATGGAGAAACTTATCACATTATCACGCTAAAAATACACTTGCATCGAATCTTTTTAGCCAGGCACCAATGCACTGAGCCGCAGAGCATGCGGACAACAACTGTGTGCTGTGGCTACCACGCATGCACGTAAAGGCCAAGTGTTCTAAGCTTCCGATAACTTTGTTATCTCCTCCCATGTAGACTACAATTCGTGTAACAGCTGAAACATATCTTAAATTCGCAAGCTAAGCAACAACAAAGAGCAAATATCTAATGAAGATCGTTCACTTTTTCCTTCCTCCTCCCCAGTAAATTAACATTAGAAATTTTCCACAGCTATCGATATCGAGGACTAAAGACATTATGCTCGAATTTTTTACGCTTTTGCCGTCCGGGGTGACCGAGCGGTTCTAGGCGCTACAGTCTGGAACCGCGCGACCGCTACGGTCGCAGGTTAGAATCCTGCCTCGCGCATGGATGTGTGTGATGTCCATAGGTTAGTTAGGTTTAAGTAGTTCTAAGTTCTAGGGGACTGATGAACTCAGCAGTTAAGTCTCATAGTGCTCAGAGCCATTTGAACCATGTATTATGTCAACTGAGTCTGCGTATAGTCATTTTTTAACTCCTCTGTCTTCGTGTTCTAAAGTTTTGACTTGGGCGCATATGACCCCAGTTGTTTTTTGCGCCCTAAAGCAAAACAAAACAAAACCAAAACTTAAGTATGAGCTCACTTCTCGATGTGACGTTGCAAACCCCCCCCCCCCCCCCCCCCCCCACCTCTAGCCTCAGTGCATGCACTTCGGCTGGGAAGGGTATCATAAAGCAGTTATATCCTATCCTGAGGCAAGCTGGCCCACATATCCTATCCTGAGGCAAGCTGACCCGCAACGGTTGCAATTAGTCCTCGATATCCGACACACTCCAATAGAGTTGACGCCAGCGCTGATTCCCTACGTTTTATTGGGGCTGGATTTGAGATCGTGCTGGCCACGTGAGTACCTCATCACGCAGACAGTTCATAGACACACGTGCCGTGCGTGGACGAGCATTGTCCTGTTGGAAAATAAAACCATGGTATTGTTGGATAATAGGTAACACACGAGGACGCAGCGTGTCCGTGACGTACCGTTGTGCCGCCAAAGTTCCTCCAGTCACTATCAGCCGCGACCTGAAATCATACTCTGTGGCTCCCCACACCATGACGCCACGTGTAACACGGCTGTGCCTCTCCAAAACACTGGAGTAATGGGACTTATCCCCAGGTGGCCGCCATACTCTCCGGCGATGGTCATCCAGGGTAGTGCAGAACCGCGATTCATTGCTAAGCGTGATGCTACCCTGTCACGGCACCACTCCAAACGCAGCCGTTCGCGTTATGGTGTTAACGGCAGTCTACACATTGTACTGTAATTCCGTAGTCTGGCTGCTGCTGAACTCCGACCCTAGGTACGGTATGGCACGGAATGTTGCACAGTAGTTGTTCTCAGACGGCAGGCACAGATGTGGACGGGTTACGATGTGCTTGGTGCAAAAGATGGCTGTCCTCCCTAAGGTGGTCAGACCGGAACCTTGACGACGATTATGCCAGCTCACACTTTCACATGCAGTCCAGCATCTAGTTACTTTCATACTCGAATGTCCCACAAATCTGATTCGACCAGCCGGCCAAATGGAGAGCTACAGTGAGACCCCTTTCAAACTTAGTCTGTCTGGTGCTGATCACACTATGGCACACAAGTACGCGCTATCTTCGTGTTCTTCACAATGATCACTCAACAATTAACGTTGTTGACGCCTTTTATGTACCCTGCTGGGCCTGTTAACAACGCTGAATAGGAACGAAAATGCTGCACTCAAGTGGCCATTCTACCTGACACAGAGATTTGCTACTCTAGTCATTTACATAACTGCCAATGGTGTGTACACATTGACACACGACAACGTATTCTGAGTGCTTATTGTTCTTTTCCAGGTAGTGTATTTTCTAGCCTAAACGAATGGTTAAAAAAAAGTCAGTTTAAATGTGTGTATCGTTTAGAACACATTTCATGGAGACGTTTGTGTTCTTACAAGATATATGATTTAAATCAGATCACATGTCTCCTTTCGACAAGATAGCGTTTGTCTTGTTCTTTAGTAATTAAAGAGCAGCTGCTGGGGAGCTCTATTTCAGCTTTCAAGGAAGGAAGGAAGATTGGGTTTAACGTCTCGTCGACATCGAGGTCGTTAGAGACGGAGCACAAGCTCTGATTGTATCAAGGATGGGGAAGGAAATCGGCAGTGACCTTCCACAGCAACCATCCCGGTATTTGCCTGGAGCGATTTAGGGAAATCACGGAATACTTAAATCTGGACTGCCGCTTGTGGGTTTGAACCGTCTTCCTCGCGAATGCGAGTCCAGTGTGTTAACTGGCCACCTCGCTTGGTTTCTGCCTTCAACGCATGAAGTTGTCTTACTTTCGAACCAGGACGCCGCAAATTTTGAATAGATACCGACTGTTGTTCTGAAGAAGAGACCAGGCGCCCTCGGGGCGTTTCCTGCTCATTTGCATGTAGCGATCGCTTTGAGATAGAAGGCCCGGCTGGCCGTGGAGTCGCAACGTCACTATAGCCATACCCCTTCACACATTTTCCGACCACCAAGTATTCGATAATTCGCATCAATACTATATCCTCCGATCATATTTTCTCATTTTACCAGCAGGGCATCTCAGCAGGGTATCATATATAATCTAGAAACGTATCGACCGGCTGATCTAGACGATTAATTGTCAACTTGTTGGTCTCCTATTCAAGAGAATAAGAAGTGAAGCTGTAAACAAACCAAAAATAGGTTAGAGTACCACTGTATTTTGCTAGACATGGTTCTATTGGTGATAGGCTGTAAACTTCGTCAGACCTTTGAACTAGCCAGTTATAGGGTGAGCTGCAGCTGACGGTGGAGTCCAGACCAAAATGCAGCTCTATGTTTTTTACATTCACAAACATGGCCAGGGGTGAAAGAAGTGAAGAGTGACAGGTAAGTCATGGTACTGACCAGGGATCGAACTGCAGGCCTTTGACCCCGTAGTCTGGCTGCGCCACGGTGCTGGGTGTTGGAGAAGGTGGGTAGACGGATAACATCTGACAGGCCGGCGACATAATAGAAGACAGCTAAAAACAGGCACGTGGAAAATGGGCTAAGAAGACACCATACAGAAACAGAGATCCAAAACTAAAAATTAAATGGACTTCGCCATATTGTTTTGGCGGATAAAAAGTAAAACGCGGTAGACAGCCAACGCGTCATTTGCTAAAACGGCCGATAACTCAGACGGCAAACCCGAGCAGGGACGTAAACGGTTAAAAATGGGCATTCCATCAGGAAGTGGCGGACAGTTAAAACTTGGGCGCAATGTGTACAAAGTGGTGGGGTAGCGCCACTTACCAAATGACGATAACTAAAAAGGCAGTGTCCAATACGCAGCCGGGTTAAAATCACTTCCTCCCTGCGGGCAAGCCGAGAGAAGGTCGTCCAAGTAGCTGAGAGAGGCTTAATAATCATGAGCTTATTCCCGTGAAGGGAGGACCAATGGTGATGTCAAAGGGACACCACCTCCTCAGAGAGGGCAACACAGGGAATATAGGAACTACTGGGCTCAGGTGCGAGGACTGCAGCCTTGGCAGTAGCCTCAGCAGCCTCGTTTCCTGGCAGACCGACATGACCAGGGACCCACAGAAACATCACACTGGATCCATCAAGAGTGAGCAAGTGAAGTTTTCTTTGGCCCCATGCACTAAGGGATGGGTGACGTACAGCGCACATAAACTTTGAAGGGTGCTGGGTGAGTCTCAGCAGAGGACACAACTGAAAAGGCTGTGTCGTCCGATGTACTCCGTGGTCTGATACAGGGCGAAGATCTTGGCTGTGAATACTGGACAGTGTGCCGGAAGCCGATATTGAAAGACATGGGTGCCAATGACGGAGGCACACCCGACCCCACGGGCACTCCGAGAGCCGTCAATGTACACAAAAGTACTATCAACAAGTTCGATGAGTAGGTCGTGAAACTGAATGCGATAGACCGAGGCTGGAGTAATGTCCTTAGGAAGCAAATGAAAGCCAAGGGTAACATGGGCCACTTCACGAAGCCAAGGTGGTGAAGAGTTCACACTCACCGAGAAAGGTGCAGGTAGTGTGAAGCTAAGCCGCCGTAGCAAGTGCCGAAAGCGGACTCCAGGAGGTAACAGAGAAGAGGGACACGGCCCATACTGGCGATCAAAAGATTCATTAAAGATGGAGGCATAGGATGGTTGGCCACGCATGGCAGACAAACGGCATGCATACCTGCTGAGGAGAAAGGCACGGCGGTAGGACAGTGGTAGTTCAGCAGCTTCGGCATACAGACTCTCAACTGGGCTAGTCTAAATGGCGCCCATGGCCAAACGGATGCCACAATGGCGTAAGAGGGATTGACGTGCAGACACGTAAACAAAGCACCCATAGTCTAGTTTCGAACGGACAAGGCACCGGTAGAAACGGAGGAAGGTGGTTCGATCGGCACCCCAGGAAGTACCGCTGAGGACACGTAGGACATTGAGGAATCACGTACAGCGGGCTACCAGGTAAGACACAAGGGAGGACTAAGGGAGTTTCCTATCGAGCATGAGCCCCAGGAATTTTGTAGTTTCAACGAACGGAAGGGCAACAGGCCCGAGATGTAAAGATGGTGGGAGAAACCAATTGCGTCGCCAGAAATTCATACAGACGTTTGTAAGTGCAAAAGCGAAAGCCATTGTCAATGCTCCAGGAGTAAAGACGATCAAGACATTGCTCAAGACGCCGCTCAATAAGGCAGGTCCTTGGAGGACTCATACTGTTAAGTTCTTTATAAATTTGATTCGACATTGTACTCCTGCAGTAACGGCAGATACTCTGACAAGTCATGAAGTATCATTTCGTCTCCTCCTCCCTTTCTTGGTGCTCCATGTTGCCAGGATTGGGCTGACTACGCTGCAGAAGCTTCGCTGGGAAGCCCTTAGATATCCTCCATGCAATCCCGAAAACTCTCCACGTGTTTTCCATGTTTTCGGAACCCTGAAGAAATCTACTGGTGGTCGTCGATTTGCTTCTGACGAAGAGATGCACGACTGGGTACAATCATGGTTCCGTAGGCAACCGCAAACATTGTCCCATGAAGGCACTGACCATTCTGATTCACAGTGGGATAACTGTATCGACATTTATAGCGATTACTTTTGAACTAATGAACAGATTACTTACGTTTCTCCATTTGTGTCTATTTCACTTGACCGCCCCCCTATATACTGCCAACACACAAATATGGCGAAGCACTGTTTCCCGCAGGCACGCACGTAAGTAATCTAAATGCCGCGCGAATAGCAAAAGTAGCAACGTGGCAACTATTTCACTGAACATCTCTCAAGTTCAGCTGCCTTCTAAAACAAATATTGGTATTGTTCCACGCAAACACTGCGTGTCGATTTTCAAGACCTTATCGCTCTTATGAATCGATAGCTGTGTAAGCAAGTCCCATCAGACGCAGAAATCAGTCGAGCAAATCGTATGTGCGCAATAGGACGAAGATAGGGCGCGGAAAGTGACCTGCGCGAATCCCTGCCGTGGTAACGAGCCAGGGAAACCACTCAAGTTGCACTCCACTGCAACAAGTGTTCCACGGCCACATCCTGCCCTGAACGTGTTACGCAACATACAACCGGAACACTCATGTCACTTCTTTCTGGAAGCTACAAACGTCTGAAATCATTTTCCCGCTTCTTTTCCGTGGATGGTGTTCACAAACAAAAAACTTCTTTAAAGATATAATGGTCACCTTTGACTGTTAAACCTATTTATTCATAAAATCCATTTACGTCATTTCTACTGTTTAGCCATTAATGCCGAGCTATTGACGTATGTGGCTGCAAATAAACACAAATTAATGGTTTAGTAAAGTACATACAGATGCTAGCAGAACAAGAGTTAGATAACAATGATCTATCACACATCACAATCATAAATTTTGATGCAAAGTGTCAATGACGTATAAACAGAGCGTGTGGACGGGAACGCCAATATATTCCGCGTAGAAAAATTAAAGAAACCCTTTTTTCAAACTGGTAATTGTCTTCCATTACGGCGCATAAGCTTGAAATTTGACTCAAAGGTGCCTATATAACTTTCTTCTGTAACGGTGCAAAAGCTTGGCGCCCTGCCACGTCACTCTGGGGCTCCGTGACGCTTCAAACAGCAAGGTGTCGACAAATGGGGAAAAAAGGCGACAGGTCAAAACTTCCAGTGAACTGTAAGGTGGGCTAATGATGTCACGTTGGCACCAAATTTCACCACAATTCTGCCCAACGCCACCGTGGACGTGTCACATGATGGGAAGTTCGTCACACCCCTCTCTCGCCCATCACGCTGTTCTCTTATGGGTAACCGAAGGAAACATTTCTGACAAACCGCCGCTCAGAATTGACACGAAAAGCTCTTAGGGGTGGCATAAAGGGTGACAATGAAGCCACCTCTTCCATTGGAGCGTTGATTTACACACATTTCGACGTCTAAAACGACGGTTTGCAGTGCAGTGAGCCACAGGACGACGTTTGTGACAACGTTCGACGCTGCTGCTACCCCTGAGCGTTTCAGCCCTACTCTAAGGACAACTTGGGGCTACAAACCTATTGAACGTGATCTGGCCCCTTCGAAGCGTAGTGCGACTGCAAATTTCTGCTCTGGTATACAAGGTGGAGCTACTAGGGACCATTCCAAACCATTCGACGAAATTTGGACGCGATCCGATGCGAATAAGGGTACGGGTTTTATGCGTTCCAACGCTTCTGTTTCGCACTCTCCTGTGGCCCTTCTGGCCTACCCTCCGCCTCCTCTGGGACCGCACTCATCTCAATTTTGCGAGTCCATTTTTGGGATCAATATGGCTGCCCACTGTGGTCACTTTATCGAAGTATCCTTACGTTGAACGCATGCGACGATTATGGCTGACACCACCCTCACCACCTTGGCTAAGGTTTTAGCTGTCTAAGGGTTCTCTCGCTCATTGGTCTCCGATAACGGGCCGCAGTTCACAGCATCTGCCTTCAAAGATTCCTGCGATTCCAACGACATAAAACATACTTACATCCCTTCATTCCATCCTTCTCAAGCGGTCAAGCAGAACGTCTCGTTTGAATCTTTAAGCAGCAAATGAGAAAATCTTCGAATCCTCTGCTACTACGTCAGCCCTCACCCTGTTTTGAGCACTTACTGAATCACGTCGAATAACAATTATAGCCCGCCGGGCTCATCCATGAGCGGAAAGCTCACACCCTGCTTCATCTTCTGATGCCTCCCCCTCAGAGCCTCGCTCCCGTCCCTCCCAGTATTCAGCGCTTTGTGCGTCTGTGTGGGCCTGATCCCTATGGGAGTACTGAGCTTTGGACACCAGTGACAGCGATGGAGACTCATGGGTGGCGTGTTGGATCAGTCCAAACACAGAAGGGGATCGAATTCCGCCACGACAACCAGCTCCGGTCTCGGGCGCAGGCGTTGTGTCTGCCGCCGCCTGCTCCACCGTCTCCTGGTGACAATGTGGCCCTACTGCCGGAGCCCCTGGCGGAAACCTACCATCAGCACTGTTGCACTGGCAGTCTCTTTCGCAATCACGTGGATCGGTGGAACTCCCTAGCGCGCCCACTGGTCGAATGGAACGGATCTTCGCCCGTGCCTCCATTCCATCCTCCATCTACCATGACACCAGCAGGAGCGTTTCCGCCCATACGCGCCTGTTTCGAGTGGAAGGCATCTGGTATCCAGCTCCGTGGAAGTTTAACGCCCGCCGGATGTAATGGAGCTAGATGATCGTTAGAGTAGTCTTGCAGCGCTCGCAGCGTTAGCGTCCCTTTCGTCTTATCGCGTGAATACGAAAGTCAATAATTTTCCTTGCTGCCGATCAGTTCTGCACTCGCATCTGAAATTGCCGGTTACTATCATCGCTGTACTACAGACTATTGGGTAACAATTTCACTTGCATCCGCCTTGCAGCTTCAAGCGCTTCTCTCCTGGATTCTGACGTGGACCTAGATACCAGACAGACCACTTGCGGATTTTCCTGGCTGTCAAACACGCGGACTGATTAATCCGAGTACTAACAAGCATCAGACTCCTGAACCTGTATTGACAGAAGAGCTAGGTAGCATTACCCGAATTTACCGATTGAATGTAGAGAAGCTTAGCAGCTCTAAGAGTTAAAGCCTTTCAATACGTTAATGGAAAATTAGGCTGACACAGCCATACTCCAAAAACAGCACATCGGAAAAGAAGAACAACAGATATCTAAAGGCAGGAGCCAAGGTTATGATTTATTGGGAGCTGCATATCACCTAAATTATCGACTCTTAACTTAAGTGAGAAGCATTATCGAATACGCATCCCTGGTCACACTTTCAGCGGACTGTTTCCAACCATTAGTCTCAAAAAGCTTGGCCACAGAATGTTATATAGATACTCATACACACCCTAAAATATACGCCAAGATTTCAACAGTGCTCACGACGACTGGAAATACCGTAAATCGGCTGAAAACGGGGAAGTTATTACACTGGGCCGAAAAAATCCATTTGTACATGGTCTGTGGTGCAAAAGATAAAAGCATCTTCAAATCTGCCAAAAACTGAAATGAACCCTGACCTGAGCTGTACTACCAGGAATTCCCAGTCACATCGCCGGCCGGAGTGGCCGTACGGTCCTAGGCGCTGCAGTCTGGAACCGAGCGACCGCTACGGTCGCAGGTTCGAATCCTGCCTCGGGCATGGATGTGTGTGATGTCCTTAGGTTAGTTAGGTTTAAGTAGTTCTAAGTTCTAAGCGACTGATGACCTCAGAAGTTATGTCGTATAGTGCTCAGAACCATTTGAACCCAGTCACATCCCATCCCCGTGCGCAGGTTAGTTAAGGATAGTTTTCCACACAGTCAACACCACACTATCCTTCTAGAAATTGGAATCAATATCCCCTTACCCGTTCCTTCCTGATGGAAATTCGGAAAGGCGAAGTGGGAAAAATTTTGAAATGAGCCTGACCAATCTCTACAGTGGATGCCTGTGAAGTGGTACAGTTATCATAGATTTGTAAAGATAGTAACAGCACTACAAAACGATATATTCACCAAGTTTATCGCAAGGAATATATCCCAGGATGAATTAAAGACGGAGGAACTGTACCACAGATTCTTGTAGAATGATTTAAAAATTACCGACGAGCTCCAACGAAACTTTGATGCAGTCCAAAGGAGGAAACAGGAAGAAACAACTAAGGCATGAGACTTCATTAAATCAAGAAGGAAAACATGGAACTTCTAAGGAAGTTATGAGACGCTATTGTACCTGAGCGACAAATACCAGATCTCTCTCCCAACAAATTGTCTCAAGAATTGTATCCTTATCAAGAGCTAGAGACAGAAAACACACTATTTTTGTCAAGCGCCACCTGAAACTATTCTGTCAGCCGGTAGAAGCTCCAAATAAAGTCTCCCGCTCCTTCACAGTTGATGAAGTTATGCCATCAGTAAGCTGAAGGCCCAGGATTCGATGCTGTACTCAAATGATTCAGTTGGCTCTGAGGACTATGAGACTTAACATCTGAGGTAATCAGTCCCCTAGACTTAGAACTACTTAAACCTAACTAACCTAAGGACATCACACACATCCATGCCCGAAGCTGGATTCGAACCTGTGACCGTAGCGGCGGCGCAGTTCCGGACTGAAGCGCCTAGAATCGATCGGGCACAACAGCCGGCGATGCTGTTCTCTCTGAATTCCAAATACATAGCGCCGACGAGCCGGAGAATGGCTGAACCAGTTAATTTCACATATTATGCAGAAAGGTCATATACATCCGAGTTCAAGAAAGATAAAATAATATATTTGCTAAAACCAGCAAACCAAGGGAAATCAGAAAGCTATCGCCCTATTTCTCTCCTAAGCACCACCTATAAACCGTTGGAGAAGCTCATTTGAAGGCGCATTGATCCGATAGTAGAAGAAAACTTACCAGTCTGGCAAGCTGGCTTTCGTTACAACCGAAGTTGTGAAGATCAGGTACTCAGCCTAACTAGCCACATCGAAGCAGGGTTCATCTACACCTACATCTACATCTACATTTATACTCCGCAAGCCACCCAACGGTGTGTGGCGGAGGGCACTTTACGTGCCACTGTCATTACCTCCCTTTCCTGTTCCAATCTCGTATGGTTCGCGGAAAGAACGACTGTCTGAAAGCCTCCGTGCGCGCTCGAATCTCTCTAATTTTGCATTCGTGATCTCCTCGAGCGGTATAAGTAGGGGGAAGCAATATATATTCGATACCTCATCCAGAAACGCACCCTCTACAAACTTGGCGAGCAAGCTACACCGCGATGCAGAGCGCGTCACTTGAGTTTGCTAAACATCTCCGTAACACTATCATGCTTACCAAATAACTCTGTGACGAAACGCGCCGCTCTTCTTTGGATCTTCTCTATCTCCTCCGTCAACCCGATCTGGTACGGATCCCACACTGATGAGCAATACTCAAGTATAGGTCGAACGAGTGTTTTGTAAGCCACCTCCTTTGTTGATGGACCACATTTTCTAAGGACTCTCCCAATGAATCTCAACCTGGTACCCGCCTTACCAACAATTAATTTTATACGATCATTCCACTTCAAATCGTTCCGCACGCACACTCCCAGTTATTTGACAGAAGTAACTGCTACCAGTGTTTGTTCCGCTATCATATAATCATACAATAAAGGATTATTCTTTCTATGTATCCGCAATACATTACATTTGTCTATCTTAAGGGTCAGTTGCCACTCCCTGCACCAAGTGCCTATCCGCTGCAGATCTTCCTGCATTTCGCTACAATTTTCTAATGCTTCAACTTCTCTGTGTACTACAGCATCATCCGCGAAAATCCGCATGGAACTTCCAACACTATCTACTAGGTCATATATTGTGAAAAGCAGTGGTCCCATAACACTCTCCTGTGGCACGCCAGAGGTTACTTTAACGTCTGTAGACGTCTCTCCATTGAGAACAACATACTGTGTTCTGTTTGCTAAAAACTCTTCAATCCAGACACACATCTGGTCTGATATTCCGTAGGTTCTTTCTTTGTTTATCAGGCGACAATGCGGAACTGTATCGAACGCCTTCCGGAAGTCAAGGAAAATGGCATCTACCTGGGAGCCTGTATCTAATATTTTCTGGGTCTCATGAACAAATAAAGCGAGTTGGGTCTCTCACGATCGCTGTTTCCGGAATCCATGTTGATTCCTACTGAGTAGATTCTGGGTTTCCAAAAACGACATGATACGCGAGCAAAAAACATGTTTTGAAATTCTACAACAGATCGACGTCAGAGATATAGGTCTATAGTTTGGCGCGTCTGCTCGACGACCCTTCTTGAAGACTGGGACTACCTGTGCTCAATCATTTGGAACCTTCCGTTCCTCTAGAGACTTGCGGTACACGGCTGTTAGAAGGGGGTTCCAATGAAGAACCAAGACGATTGTTGTTCTCATGGATCTAACCGCTGAATATGACACCATGTGGAAAGATGGTCTACTATATAAATAGTGCCGCACCATCCCATGTCTTACGCCTCGTCAGTAATATCCTACGTGACAGAACTTCCAAATAATAATGGGTGACAGACAACGTAAGTAGCGTCCGAAAAATAGACAACGGCCTTCCTCAAGGATCCGTGCTAGCGCCTGCGCTTTTCACCTTGTACGTATCAGGCATGCCAGAAACAAAAGGACGTAAATTTGGTTATGTCGAGGACCTGGCAATAGCTGTCCAAGCCAAGCGGATGGCGGGTACTGGCAGTCTCCTTCCCCAAGATCTTAAACTTGTTGGTAAATTCTACACTGACTGGAGACTGGCTGTCAGCACAAGCAAAACGGAAACAATGTGTTTTCACCTGAATAATATGTGTGCTTCAACAATAAAGAGCCTCCCCATTATTAGTCTCGAAAGTGCCTTGGCGCACACCGGATCGCACCCTGTTCTTTAAGAAATACATAGAAGCCACGGAAGCTGAAGTCAACAACCGCAACAATATCCAGCAACTGGGGAGCATCTGCTTTCACACAGAGATTTCGATCTTTGGCTTTCATACTCTGTCGCGAAATACTGATCCTTTGTGAGGTTGAAAAGCAGTGATGTAAGGGAACTAGTTGTCAAATTAGACAACACGGTGAGTATCAGTGGACGCACCAAAATTACAGCCCTGCAATCGTTACTCGTGCTGAGCCACACTGCCCAACCTTCGCTAAGCAGAAAGGGCTTCGTGGGTCGTCAATCGAAGAGGATTAAAAGTGACCCAGAATTTCCAGTGCATAAGGACGTTTCTCATTTATCACTGAAAAGGCTGAGGTTCAGTAAACGCCTTTAGCCTTAGTGGAGCAACGACTCGACACATATTTCAACATCATGGCACAGTCCGGGCGGACTGGAGCGCAGACAGCTTGACGATCTGCTTGCCCACTTCCGCCCCCCACACAAAGACCAAATCTTGTAGCCCTCATTGTGAATGTGGTGCTCTGTGTCAGACAATTGACCATAAGTGACTGGCTGCAGTTTCAGATCGTATCCAGGACCATAAATAGACCCACACGAACTGAAGGACGCTGCAGTCTCGTGGGTGGATTGCTATGACATTTATATATATTGATTATGCTTGCTACCCATGTTAAATTTAATACTGTAAATTTATTGTTAATTTCATTGTCGGTTTTATTATTTATCTTATAGTTCATTTTAATGTTCTTTTTATAACTGACTTTAATGTTCATTCACTAGCTCATCTGAATGTACAGTTTATTGTTCGTCGTATTGGCTCCTTTCACAGCCTATATTTAGTGGTCATTTTACAGTCTATCGCATCACACACTGTGCTGTTCATTTTACTGCATATTTTGTATCTAATGTACATAAAACTAATGCAGTTGTTTTCTTAGCTCCTCAGCTGGAGTTATTTTTAATGTCCAATGAACCACACATGTTCAAGTGTTTATGCCAAACGATAAATAAAACAATAACGACATCACGAAAAACTCTGCCAAACGAAGCTTCCCTAGATTTTTTTTTGGGGGGGGGGGGGGGAGGGGATGTGGTGTAGCAGTCAGTGTCGAGGGGAAATGTGGGTTCTGCTATCTCAAATATTCAACCAATGCCAGCATTATGGTATGTCTTTTATACTGTAAGTATAAAGTAAACGAACACTGCGCAAATTATTTCTCTTAGGTTATTTGTTGGTAGCAAACATTGAAATATCTTCACGTCGCCAACAGAAGCTGTCCATCTGCACCTACAAATAAAACAATGAAGTCTGATGTCAAAGGCACGTATATTCACGAAAGATTTTCCATTTGCAGATCTTCATATGTATATTCACGAAGGTAACAGCAGCTAAAATGAGTTCACAGAGAACAGAGTTGTTACACTCTGGAAAAAGGGGGCGAGGGGGGGAGGAGGGGGGACGGCACCGGTAGCTTCTTTGAGACTTGGAGTTAAGAGCCCGAAGGGCGCAGTCGCCGTCTACGGCAGAGCGAGCATTCCACCGCACCGTCTGGGCGATATTGAGCCAGCATACCGAGGCTGCGTGCTTCACGTTGCTCGGCTCGTGCTTCGTTACTAACTTCGTTGGCCCATTCCCGCCACCAACAAGAATTCAGCAAGACAGCAAATCTTATTAACTTTTAGGATGAAACAATACAATTACAGAAAAGGAACGAGGCTAGTTTTCGAATTATACAGGGTTAACGGAAATTCTCTCACTCTGACGCCACAGCGATTCCTTGTTACAGTAACAGTATAAAAACGTCTGATACAACATTTCGTCTCGGGAATATTAATGGTTGAAAATGTACGTCAAGGAAAGAATTTGGTAACACCGTTATCGGATGTACAATAAGTATCTTGATTCAACACCCGGTAGCTGTGCTGCTCGTTTAGTGTAACGGATAGAGATCTGCATTGAAGTAATCGATTTCGAAAGTTCGATTACTGGTATAGGTGTAATTTTTGTTTTATTTTCTAATTTTTGACTGCGTGACGTGATATCTGGCTTCGAAATACTTATGTAACAGTTACAGTAGGTCTTATTCAGAGCACGTGAGAGTATTTTAATACTAACACAGAAATGAGAGCACAATCATTTTTACTATTCCACTTTTAAAGATGTACTTTGCCTTTGAAAGTTTGCTCTGTTCTCTTACTCGCACTTTACCCCTCCTAAAGAAATGTAACTGATGAACATAGTTGGTATTAATCGATACAACCAATGACAGGAAGGTATACCTGACACTAGGTTCGTTTGTAGTTGATGAAGTACGAGAGGGTATCTAAAAAAATAGTTTTTGTAGCACCGCGTTTTGCCACTAGGAGAGCACAGAGCATACATTCTAGAGTCAATATGCAGTGCCGTCGCTGACGAAGGTCAGGGACTAATTTCGGCACAGTTTATAGTGACCACTGTTTTGTGTGATTCTCGTTTTCGCAATGGCTTATTTTCGTGAACAGCCTGCGGTGGTGAAAATCTGCCTTTTGCTCGGAAAAAGTGGAATAGAAATTCTTGAAATGTTAAAAACGGCGTACATGGACGATGCTATGGAGGAAACTCAAGTGTTTTGAGTGGTTTTCCCCTGTCAAAAATGGTGAAATTTCGACTACTGACAAACGACGTTCTGGTCGTCGTTCCACGGCCCAATCACATGACAAAGGTGGGAACATTCGTGGAGATCGACGAATGGCCACTGAAAAAATTGTGGGGCTGTCGAGAGTGACTTGGAATTTAGTTTAGCGAACTGTGCCACGACTGCTGACAGGTGAACAAAAACAAAGTAGCGTGGAAGCGCGCTGTGCTTTGAAAGAAGAGTCACGGAACGATCCACATTTCTTTTCAAAGACTATGACAGGTGACGAAACTTGGTGCTACGCTTACCATCCTGAGTCAAAGGAAGAATCAAGCCAGTGGAAGACTTCAAGTTCGCCTCACCCCAAGAAAGCTCGTGAGGTGAAATCAAACATTAAGACAATGCTGATTTGATGTGAGGGGAGTCATCGATTCATAGTTTGTTTCGCAGGAGCGAACAGTTAACCAGGCTTTCTACTTGGAAGTTTTGAAAAGACAGCGCAACAATGTGCGGCGGAAGCGGCCTGATTTGTATCTGTCAGGTGACTAGTTTTTCCATCATGATAATGCTCCTGCTCACACAGCTTGGTCTGTACGATAGTTCTTGACCAAAAATGGTTTGCTACAATGAAAAGAAGGCGTCTTGCTGATGCTGCTGAGGAGAGGGAAAAAAAAGGCCGGAGGCGCTGTCAAGTATCACAAAAGGTGAATTTAAACAATGTCTTGAAATGTGGAATAACAGATTAGACACTGTATTAGTGCAAGTGGAGAGTATTTTGAAGGGGATTAAAGGTTTTCACTCAAAATGTGCATAAATAAGTTCAAAAAATAAGAAGTTAGGTTTCTTTTGGTTACCCCCTCGTAGTGTAAAACAATACACGGGGACGAAGTGGCTATGTGATTTGCTTGGTTGAAAGTGAACTGTCTACGATAAATGAAGTAGTGACGAACCAAGAAGTATAGGGGTGGAGTTAGTTTATTTTATTTCAGTTTTGGGGTTGGGGTATAACTCAAGAAATGGCATCAACTCGGCAGAACAGTGTAAACATATTTGAAAGTGGGATAGTAAATACCATTGCACTTTCATTTATGTATTAGTGTCAAATAACTGCACGAGTTTTGTGGAAGACTTGTTGTAATTGCTGCATGACTATTAAGAAGCCATGTATAATATCACGCACTCAAATATTAGAAAACTAAACAAATTAAAACCATAAACGGTATCGAACACACGAACTCTAGTATTGAAACACAAAACTGTACCCACTATACTAACAAAGCAGCACAAGTGCAAAGTACTGAATGAAGATACGTGTTGTACATAAGACTTCTGTGCTGCCAAATTACATTTCTTTTACGTCCATTTTCTCCCGAAAATATGGACGGGATTAAAATTTGTTCGAGGCATTTTTTTACTGGTAGTAAGCAAGAAATCTCCCTGTGACGCCAAATACGTGAGTTTTGATACAGCCGGTATATCGTATTCACATATCCAGTGGCAACAATGTTCGTAGTGAACGGAGATTAAAGATGAAACCAGAGATCCTACGTGTATTCTAACAACTTTACTAGCCGGTCGGAGTGGCCGAGCGGTTCTAGGCGCTACAGTCTGGAACAGCGCGACCGCTACGGTCACAGGTTCGAATCCTGCCTCGGGCATGGATGTGTGTGATGTCCTTAGGTTAGTTAGGTTTAAGTAGTTCTAAGTTCTAGGGACTGATGACCTCAGAAGTTAAGTCCCACAGTGCTCAGAGCCATTTGAACTATTTAAACCCCTTTACTATCTATCTTTTTGCTACCGCCTTTATCCCGTATTGTGCGCAGGGTCGGCAGGGTTAAGTACGGTTTTTTCCATGGTTAATTGAAGGGATGGCCGGATGCCCTTCCAGCCGGATGCCCTTCCAGCTGCCACCCCATACCACGCCCCCCCCCCCCCCCCCAACCCCCCGCGCAGGACGGAATTAGTGTACCCTAGCTGTCCTCATCTAGTGTAAATCGTGAAAGAGTGTGAATGTGTTTCAAATGTCTGCGAGTCGTGTAACTGAGGCGGAACGTGGGGACCAGCCGGTATTCAACTAGGAAGATGTGGAAAACCGCCTAAAGACCACATCCAGGCTGGCCAGCATACCGGCCGTCGTCGTTAATCCGCCGGGCGGATTCGATCCGGGGCAGACGCGCCGACCCGAGTCCAGGAAGCAGCGCGTTAGCGCTCTTGGCTACCCTGGTGGGTTCTTTACTATCGATCTGTGCCCAGTATATTGTCTTCGAGCCCGCTCCTGCCAGCTTCGCTATTGAGAAGTCTATCAGTGAGGAGATCACGAGAATACATTATTTGTTTTCCCAGTTGTCCCAAATACCAGCTATTGTAACATGTCCCTTGTTAGCATTTTGTTATGAATTTGTTCTGTTTCCACTACTGGGCTGAGTGCGTCGATAACGACTTCTATTGTTTTACAGAGCGTAAAGCGTCTTCTTTCTCTTAGTAGAGAGGAGGAGATCAGCACTTAACGTCCAGTTGACAACAAGGTCATTAGAGACTGAGCACAAGCTCAGATTGGGGAATTATCGGGATTTAATTATCACGTTGCCCTCCTGTGTTTGTGATTCCAACTGAACGAATGTTATCTTTCCATGTGACTCACGTCATTGTTCATGTTAAATGCAACTAATTTCATTTCTCTACTAGCATCAATCACGTAGACTCAACTTATAGGTGTTCCTCAAGGGCTGTGCAGGTGCATAGCATCGACTGTTCAGTGTTTATCATGGACTTGCTTTTGAGTACTGCGCAACTGAAGTGTGCTCAAATGCGGCGTTGATAGATGCCCATTTGCTGTACGGATTAGCAGATGATAATGGTTGTGTCGTTCAACATTTGTATTGGGAGGGATTTCCAGAACGAACGATCACCGATAGGAGGACGCTTGAAGCAACTGTTCGTTTTCTTAGGGAGCATGGGACGTTTAAGCTTACTGCCCGCGGCTGGGGCAAGCCTAGAAGGACGACGCTACGTCGCCTGGAGAAGGATGTCCTTTAATCCATTAAAATTTATTAAATTTTCTAGCTGTTTGGCACAATGTTTCCGTGAACGTAATTTTTCATTTAAATAACCATATCATTTCGTACTTCGAGCCTACACTATGAAAGAAAGTTTAGAAATTAGTAGTAACAGATACTCTGAAAACAATACTACATTAATTTTGCTATTTTTATAAACCTGTTTTAAATGCAGGTCAAGCATGTGATCCTATTTATGTTTACATTTATTTTACTACGGGTATGTAACTGATATCACAACTTAACAGAAAGTTTCTAAATTTTGTACTAACAAATTATGCAACTTTTATCATTTGATATTACTACTAAAAATCTTTGCATAAATACACACTATCGGAAAATACTACATAACTTAAACTTGTTAACTAACTTAGAAATTCGAAGTTATCATATGAATAATGTGCCTCAAGGCATTCACTAGAATGCACTGCAAAGAATTACTTGTCATATATTCATTTCACGCCAGTCTCACTTCAGTTAGTCTCGTTGTAGTTTTCAGTTTGGTTTTAGTCTTCAACCTGATATCACTGACTATCTTTGGAACTGTCAAATGGAGACAGAAACAGAAAAGATATGTAAACGTGATGTTTTGATATTTATATGTGAGATCTGAAAAAGACTTGTGAAATGTTACGTGGAATAATAAACAAGCCAAGATTTGGAACTTCAAATATACAATATTCAGCCCGAATTATTGAACAACCCTGGACTCTTAGATTTTACTACACTCTTTATTTGAACTATACGTTGCGACCACGTAAAAGTTAAGGAAATTATTCTACATTTTATTTAATAGGACGTATTATCTCTTGAACTTAGGACTGTATTGCTGAAAAATACACTCCTGGAAATGGAAAAAAGAACACATTGACACCGGTGTGTCAGACCCACCATACTTGCTCCGGACACTGCGAGAGGGCTGTACAAGCAATGATCACACGCAAGGCACAGCGGACACACCAGGAACCGCGGGTTGGCCGTCGAAAGGCGCTAGCTGCGCAGCAATTGTGCAACGCCGCCGTCAGTGTCAGCCAGTTTGCCGTGGCATACGGAGCTCCATCGCAGTCTTTAACACTGGTAGCATGCAGCGACAGCGTGGACGTGAACCGTATGTGCAGTTGACGGACTTTGAGCGAGTGGGCATGCGGGAGGCCGGGTGGACGTACCGCCGAATTGCTCAACGCGTGGGGCGTGAGGTCTCCACAGTACATCGATGTTGTCGACAGTGGTCGGCGGAAGGTGCACGTGCCCGTCGACCTGAGACCGGACCGCAGCGATGCACGGATGCACGCCAAGACCATAGGATCCTACGCAGTGCCGTAGGGGACCGCACCGCCACTTCCCAGCAAATTAGGGACACTGTTGCTCCTGGGGTATCGGCGAGGACCATTCGCAACCGTCTCCATGAAGCTGGGCTACGGTCCCGCACACCGTTAGGCCGTCTTCCGCTCACGCCCCAACAACGCCTCCAGTGGTGTCGCGACAGGCGTGAATGGAGGGACGAATGGAGACGTGTCGTCTTCAGCGATGAGAGTAGCTTCTGCCTTGGTGCCAATGATGGTCGTATGCGTGTTTGGCGCCGTGCAGGTGAGCGCCACAATCAGGACTGCATACGACCGAGGCACACAAGGCCAACACCCGGCATCATGGTGTGGGGAGTGATCTCCTACACTGGCCGTACACCTCTGGTGATCGTCGAGGGGACACTGAATAGTGCACGGTACATCCAAACCGTCATCGAACCCATCGTTCTACCATTCCTAGACCGGCAAGGGAACTTGCTGTTCCAACAGGACAATGCACGTCCGCATGTATCCCGTGCCACCCAACGTGCTCTAGAAGGTGTAAGTCAACTACCCTGGCCAGCAAGATCTCCGGATCTGTCCCCCATTGAGCACATGTTTGGGACTGGATGAAGCGTCGTCTCACGCGGTCTGCACGTCCAGCACGAACGCTGGTCCAACTGAGGCGCCAGGTGGAAATAGCATGGCAAGCCGTTCCACAGGACTACATCCAGCATCTCTACGATCGTCTCCATGGGAGAATAGCAGCCTGCATTGCTGCGAAAGGTGGATATACACTGTACTAGTGCCGACATTGTGCCTGCTCTGTTGCCTGTGTCTATGTGCCTGTGGTTCTGTCAGTGTGATCATGTGATGTATCTGACCCCAGGAATGTGTCGATAACGTTTCCCCTTCCTGGGACAATGAATCCACGGTGTTCTTATTTCAATTTCCAGGAGTGTAGTATTAGTTCAGAAGCAATGTTTTTGCGTATGCGCTTTGTCTATCAACTTTGGGTTCCGAAAACAGAGGTGCTTCATACAGCTCACAAGACATTCGTTCGACTAATCCTTAAGTACTTTTCGCCCGCCTATAGTAAAGTAGGCGAAATAAGATCGCCGACTGTTGCTTCAGCCGGCCGATGTGACCGAGCGGTTCTGGGCGCTTCAGTCCGGAACCGCGCTGCTGCTACGGTCGCAGGTTCGAATCCTGTCTCGGGCTTGGATGTGTGTGATGTCCTTAGGTTAGTTAGGTTTAAGTAGTTCTAAGTTCTAGGGGACTAATGACCTCAGATGTTAAGTCCCACAGGGCTCAGAGCCATTTGAACCTTTGCTTCGCGCACCCACCTCAATCAATCACGTAAAGGCAATTTTGTACACGCCTTGATTCAGTGTTGTTGCAGCTCTGTAGAAGACTATTGTTTCGTCTACAGCAGTTTCCACATCGCACCAGAAAGTTGGCCTCCTGAGAGAGGTCGTCTTTCGCCAACTCTACTGTAGGACCCTCACGAAACTACTACATAACAGGCATGGATGGAGAAGATTCGAATAATAGTTGCTCGAGTCGTCACGGGTTTGCTTAGTCAGTGTGACGACTGTTATACAAATACTCAACAAACCGTAGGGGGTGACGCGACAAAAAAGGCGTGCATCGCAGAGAGCCTGAGTCGCAAAACTTAGAGAGCCAGCGTTACAAAACCAGTGCAGAAACATACTACTTACATACAGTGATGAGCCAAACATTGCGACCATTGCCCACCGCGACGATGGATGCCGCCTGGTAGCGTTGCAAGCACGTGAGGCGGTAACAAAATTATGTGAGCGGAGTAGACAGGGATCGGGGATCACCCTAGCGAAGGCATGTGCTTCAAATGGAGAAGTCCACTGAGATAAGTGACTTTGACAAAGGGAAGATTACTATTATTATGAAGAGTCTAAACGAGTATCTCGAAAACGTCGTGAGCATCTACGGAAAATGAGAGGACAGTGAAACTACCACTAGGTGCTAAATGGTTGGACGTCCACGACTCCTTCACAGAACGTGGGATTCGGAGGCTTGTCTGCACTGTAAAATAGGATAGATGGTGATAAGTGGCATCTCTGCCGAAAGAGCACAATGCTGGTGCACGTCCAACTGTTTAGGATCACATTGATTATCGTATATTGTTGAACATCGAGCTTCGCAGAAGACCATCAGCATGTTTTCACATGTTGACCCAACGACATCGCCAGTTACGACTGCAGTGGGCGCGGGACCATCAGGATTCGACCGTCGATCAATGTAAACGTGTCGGCTCTTCGGGTGAATCACATTTTTTTGCTACAGTAGGTCGATGGTCGTCTCCACAGACGCCGCCATCGAGATGAACGGCGGCTCGAAACGTACAGCGCGCCACGGACGCGGGCTGGTGGGAGCACTATTATGCTACGGGAGACATCCTCCTGCGCTTGCATGGGAACTGCGGTAATTGTCCGAGACACGCTCAGCTGCGAACCACTTGATCCTTCATGCTTGGTGTCTTCCACGACGGCGATGTCATCTTTCAGCAGTATAACCGTCCGTGTCTCTGAGCCAGAACCGTACTACAGTAGTTTGAGGAGGATTATAGTGAACTCACGCTGATGTCTCTGCGACCAGATTTGCTTGATGAAAATCCTATGGTACCAACTGGGTAGCTATCGAGCGCCATCACCGTGTACGCAAATCAGCGACACGTTATTTACGCGAATTACATGTCCTGTGCGTAGACATCTAATGCTACATGCCTCCACACACCTGCCAACAAACCGTCGGATACCTGATACGCAGACCCAGTGATGTATTTCGTTCCAAATAAAGACACACAAGCTATTAATCAGGTGGTCATAATGTTTTGACTCATCAGGGTATCGCGTAATGATAGCGAGTCCAAAATGAGAGACAATCTGGACCCTGGAGATTCCGGGTTCAATGCAGGACGGCATGGGGAATTTTCCTTGTCACTGATCCTCCAGAATGACCCTAGGTCCTCCATCCTGCTATCAAATGAGTTCTGGGAACTTTCCTGGGGATAAAAGGCGTGCAGGGCGATGGGCCTGCCTCCCTCCCCCTCCTAGTGCCGCGACTAAGAAAAGCTGCAAAAAAATGGTTCAAATGGCTCTGAGCACTACGGGACTTAACATCTGAGGTCATCAGTCCCGTAGAACTTAGAACTACTTAAACCTAAATAACCTAAGGACATCACACACATCCGTGCCCGAGGAAGGATTGGAACCTGCGACCGTAGCGGTCGCGTGGTTCCAGACTGAAACGCCTAGAACCGCTCGGCCACATCGGCCGCCAAAAAAGCTGCACTCTACATGCAGTCACGCCGATAATATCGTCACTGGTTTGCGCCACAGACCGTACCTTTTACAGACGGCTATCTAAGGTCTTCGTGAGTGGTACGGCGGCTTTCTTAACACAGATGTAGATGCAAATGCACATCTATACTGCGTAGCTAAGAGATTCGTACGTATACCTAGTAAAAGTTAATTCTCGAAACTAAACTGCAGGGTAAGGTAATTTTCGTTTAAGATAGCAGCTTCCAGGCTAGCGTTTCACATATTCCCATTATTAATCTATGTGTAGTATATGCAAATCTCAGCTTTCTCGGCCAGATTACCTGTCTCTGAAACGTCTACAGGACTTATCACTGTAATCACAGGTGTAATGCTACCGCTCCTGGAACTGCAAGTTACGCAACGGTCCTCTTACATCATCCAATTACTAGAGCAGTTGACACAGCCCCTTATTAAGGTAGATATAAGAAGATAATCAGCACTTCGCTCCATCCTTCAGCAAAGCAGTAACGACCGCTACCAGTTGTTATCGAATCGTTATACTTCTGCTTCTATAAAAACAGTGCTTGCAAGAACAGCTCAAGAAGTACTATACACTAAGGAGAGAATGTTACTCCGTGCCGGTCGGAGTGGCCGAGCGGTTCTAGGCGTTTCAGTCTGGAACCGCGCGACCACTACGGTCGCAGGTTCGAATCCTGCTTCGAGCATGGATGTGTGTGATGTCCTTAGGTTAGTTAGGCTTAAGTAGTTCTAAATTCTAGGGGACTGATGACCTCAGGAGTTAAGTCCCATAGTGCTCAGAGCTTTTTTTTTTGTTACTTCATATGCTGTTTTGTTACTAACATGCTGAGGGAGTAACTGTTTATTTGTCTTCGATTTCAACTTCACCGCCGTAGCGGGAAAGCTGTGGCAATCGCATGTGACATGGCTGGGTGGAAACTACCAGCGATTAACTCTGGTGACACTGATACATCACTTAATATTTACACACTGTAGTTCTGTTCACACTACTGACACAGCTCAAAGCGGTTTCTGTTTCTTTTAATATTTTGCATTTAAGGTAAGGAAGGATCAGGGAAATACTGCCACATCCAAGTGTTGCCTTTGACGATTAACACCGACAGACAGAAGCCTGCTTCGAAGTTCCGTTGTCCTATGTATGTATGTATGTATGTATGTATGTATGTTGAGGCAATGGATAATGATTAAGTTTTATTCCATGTAACGTATTCTAGGCGATTACATGAGAGGAGAACGTTTAATTAGCGTATAGTTGAGAAATTGGCAGAGTAGATGAAGTGCGTCGGTGAGGCGATGCTCACAACAGTTGCTAGCCGTTACGAGATTGAGCAATCCGTTTAGGACACTCATATAGGCTGGCAGACTACATGATTCTAACTGTTCGTGGTCAGCGGTTCGAGTGTACTAGAGCTTATGTTTTGCCTCAGTGCTGGAATCTACCAGGATCGTTCGAAAATTAACGCTCCATTCGTTTTCTTGCGGCCGTTTTTACATACAGGGTATTGTTAGGCACTTCAAATATGACGTTTCTCAGCACGTGCACGATGTTTCGAACAGTTCCGACAGACGATAAAGTCGTAGTGAACCATCAAAGTGACAGCTACACAAGGCACTTGTTACAACTAACATGCTAACCACGCAAAACGTGGTCCACTCTAAATAGGTTTAGAACTCGTCATGACAGATGTGCTTGCTCCCTGTATAAATGGGGTAAAATACCATGCCCGCAGTGTGACTGCGGAGAGAGTCAGACCATCAGCCACACTGTTGAGGTGTGTTCCAGAAGAGCCTATAATGGGAGCCCCGATGACTTCCTGCTCGCAGCTCCAGAGTCGTTATATTACATTAATAGACTTGATGTTTGTTTGTAATCCGTAAACTTTGTTATATTAGTAATGTTGGTTTGCAATTATTAACGTTTGTTATATTAGTGATTTGTCTGTTTGTTTCTTATGTGTCTGAATTGTCATACGATAAATAAATAAAATTATTCTTGCTAAGAAAGAAACTGTGGTGAATATACAGAAACAGTTGTGTGCTGTGTACGGTAGTGATGAAGTTGATACGAGAGTGTTGGGTGATGGGTACAGAGAATTGAAATGTCGGAAGTGCAGGTCCGTGGTCGGCCACGTTCGGGAAGTCCTGTCATCGTCACTGTTCCGGCGTGGTGGGTCCATCTGTTTGGGCCACTTAAGAATTCTCCACGTGGGACACTTGGAAGATAATGAGAGCGTAATTCATACAGAGAAAACGTGGCTATCAGCACAGGAGAAGAGCTTTCACCAACAGTGAATACACACTCTTACACAAAGATGGCTTAAGGCCAAAGAACATGATGGTGACTGTGTAGAAAAATGGTACATGTAAGAGAAATGTTGACTGATATTGTAACCAAATTTAAACTGTTAAGATTAAATGCGCTGTGTGAAAATATTCGTGCGGCATTATTTATTGAACGACCCTCGTACGTTTGTATTGTACAGCCACCAGGTTGTTTCATTGGTAATGTCGCGTACCACCCCTGAACGCTTTAGGAGGTGATATAGTTTCTTTAATTTCCCTGTATTCGTGACTTTATATGTACGCACAATTATGAATAAATATCACGACCAGGTCGTGTGACTAGGGCCTCCCGTCGCGTAGATCGTTCGCCGGGTGCAAGTCTTTCGATTTGACGCCACGTCTGCGACTTGCGCGTCGATGGGGATGAAATGATGATGATTAGGACAACACAACACCTAGTCCCTGAGCGGAGAAAATCTCCGACCCAGACGGGAATCGAACCCGGGCCATTAGGATTGACATTCTGTCGCGCTGACCACTCAGCTACCGGGGGCGGACACGACCAGGACAAAATCATACACACTACCTGATCAAAAGTTCAAATGGTTCTGAGCACTATGGGACTCACCTTCTGAGGTCATTAGTCTCCTAGAACTTAGAGCTAGTTAAACCTAACTAACCTAAGTACATCACACACATCCATGCCCGAGGCAGGATTCGAACCTGCGACCGTAGCGGTCTCGCGGGTCCAGACTGCAGCGCCTAGAACCGCACGGCCACTTCGGCCGGCTGATCAAAAGTTTCCGGACTCCTATTACTGGACATCAGTGGTTGTTTCCACCTTTCGCCTTTATGACGGTTTGAAGTCTGCTAGGGACACTCAGTGAGGTATCTGAAACCAGAGAAGTAAGCGATATTGGTCGCTGTGGTCTGGAGCGAAGTCGATGTTCTAAGTCATTCCAAATGTGTTCGACTGGGTTCAGGTCAGCGACTCCGGATAGCCCAAAACATTTACAGAAATTTTATTGTCCACGAACCGTTGCCTCACAAACGTTGTTTTATGACTGCGTACATTGTCGTGCTGATACAAACTATCACTGTCTCCGAACTGTTTCTCTACTGCACACAGTACACAATGCTGTAAAATGTTGTCATATCCTTCTGTATTTTGCGTTTGATTAAGTTCAATAAGCAGACCACACCCTAACCGCGAGGACCACCCTATGATCGTAACAGCAGCTCCTCCTCACTTCACTGTTAGCACCACACGTGATGGCAGGTAAAGTTCTCTTAGACATTCGCCAAACGCAGACCATTACATCGGATTGCCACAGGCTGTAGCGTGATTTGCCACTCCAAATCACTCGTTTCCAGTCATCCACTGCCCAGTGGCGTCGTTCTGAATACCACCTCAAGCGGTGCTTAGCACCGACTACGGGGGTCGACCATTACATTATATTACATTTATCGTTTTCCATGCATCCCTTGGAGAGGAGTCTCTGGGATATGGAAAGAGTCAAAGCTTTTTTTCGCAGATACATGGATATTGTACAATTCTAATGCAGAGTGAGTTATGAGCTATAATCCTTGTGAAGATGTTCATCGATGGAGTAGGAGGAGTTGGCCAGCAGGAAGTTCTTTAATTCACTCAAACTAATCTTTATCACTTACAAGACCTTTGATATGCTCTGGTAAGTTATTGAATATATGAGTACCCTTGTATTTGACTCCTTTATGTACTAATGTTAAGCTTTTATAGTCCTTATACAGATTGTTTTTGGTTTCGGTATTATAATCACGTTTTGCACTATTTTGTGTAAAAAAAAAAAACATTTGTACCCTATTCTTTTGAACTCCCTATCCACAGTCACTGTGCTAGCTGGACTGTTGACAGAAATCTGCAACTCGTGACTTATTTCTTCTGATGATATGCGATTTTTTCAACCACCCTCCACAATCCAAGATGGTCCCTATTCGTCATTACATGAAATCTGCTTCGTTTTGGTTTAGCTGTGGTTGTTCCTTCGCGTTTCCACTTCACAGTCACATCGCTAGCGGTCGACTTTGGCAACTTTAGGAGGATTGAAGTGTCCCTGATGGATCCATTACTCAAGCAACATACAGTGCCTAGTCCACATTCGATGTAAACATCTAGTGGTCAGCTCCACATTACAAAGAGGTGTCTGGGTACTTTTGATCGGGTAGAGAATACAAATTTTACACTTAATGGTGGATTAATGCCATGTGCCGGACAGAGACTTGAATCCGGGACCACGCCCTTCGAGGAAAAGCTCTTACCAACTGAGATATCCCATCACGATTCACGACCCGTCATCGTAGCTTAGATTCTGCCAGTATTCCTCTCATACTTTCCGAACTTCAAAGAAGTCCTCCCGCATACGTCACTGGATTTGCAGGGCGGGGAGAAAGGACATCGCGGAGAAATGGGTTTACCAAAAAGTAGGGGTTGCCTTCCAGAGTTAACCTTCCTTCTGTAGTAGAATGAAATAGCCATACTTCTGTCTTCTTTTTACGTTCCTTCACACTGCACCAGTTTTTTAGCTACTGCAGGTATATTCATGAGCAGTTATATTATGTATGCCGAAGCTAATGTGTTGATCTGAGCGCTTTCCTGGAACAGTTCCTCGTGCCAAATGACTAATGTCAAGTGTTATGCTAATTGTCAACTTGACATTCGAACGCGCGAGTGACGGGATGAGCGAGATTAGCAGCCATGTCGTGGATACTCGAGTCTTGCAGGATTTTCACACACTAGTTTGTCAAGGATGTAGCACGAGTTCAATTCAAGGAAAACGGAGGCCGTCAGAGTCAGCTGATTAATGTGTCTGACAAGGGTCGTCATAGACTACGGCTGGGATCACTTACCTATTCAGTACTGGCCAGCAACAGCTCGTAGGCCTTACGTACGGAATCACCATCTACCTATGAGCCACAGAGGCCATTGCCCCCACACGCGACAGATCTCAGGCACTAGCACAGGTGCAGGAGCACCGCCAGTGAACCCTAGAAGCAAGGGGAATTGCCTGAACGGAGGGATAGAGTTACACGCTAGTGCTGGTATGTGCCGCAGTATGATTACACCACATGACGTCCGTTTGCCAACAAGGCACCCGTCAGACATAGGGAAGCAATTTCGTGTACAGGCGAACGCTTAACGCGCTAGCTTGCAAAAGAGGGAGACTATACAGATCTGGATCCTATAGGAGCGCAGGTTTATAACCGTTCGTCTACTACACTGGCCAGCATGATTTTCTTTTTATAAAGCCAGTTTTCCTCCTCGCGTCTATACAAGTACCGGTATAATGCCCAATCTCTGTAGCGGAAAAATGACAAAAAAACACAGAAGATAGGTCATACAATTCATAGACGCACGAATTTTTCATCAATCTTTTGATAAACGACGATTTATCGTCAGGATGGGCGATTGGTTATCGCCGCGTGTAAATTGCAAATAAACGGGACAAAACACTTTATTACGCTGCGTAGTGTGTACTGCAACTGTTGGATCTCAGAAAAAAACATCTTAGTTTCACAGAGTCACAGTTCCAAGATTACACCCTGCTTCGTACAGAGATGCTCTGTATTCAGGAAAATTACCGAGCGAGGCGGCGCAGCAATGGTTAGACAATGCAGTTGTATTCGTAATGATGCTGTTTCAAAGCCCTATACGACCATGCAGATTTAGGGTTTTGCAAGGTTTCCTGAAATCACTTGAGATGAATGACAGGATGGTTCGACATGTTCTGATTTTTCCCAGTCCACCTCCGTTCGGCGCTTGGGCTTCGTCTCTGATCACCTCGTCGGGGGGTCGTAAAACCCTACCCTCCCTCTTACTTTCTTTCTGGAGTAATTTTCTTGCACGAACGTTGGTACAGTTCTGGAGATGAAGTAAGCAAGAGATCAGGTCAAGAAAACTGTGTTGGTTTGTAGGGTAAAGGGACTAAACATCATGGTCATCAGTCCCTTTTTTCCGTAGTCACACATGACTCTGAATAAAACCATACCCCGAAAGAATGCTATCGCCTGATATCGGAGGAAGGAACAAAATGCGTAAAAATAAGTGAGTAACGATACAGAAGGAGAAAATGAAAGTAGCGAGCCAAAATTGAAAACCTAAGTCGAAACAAGGCCCCGGGAGTAGACAACATTCCATTAGAACTACTGACATCCTTGGGAGAGCCAGTTCTGACAAAACTCTACCATCTAGTGACCAAGATGTATGAGACAGGCGAAATTCCCTCATACTTCAAGAAGAATATAATAATTCAATCGCAAAGAACGCAGGTGTTGACAGATGTGAAAATTACCGAACTATTAGTTTAATAAGTCACCGCTGCAAAATACTAACGCGAATTCTTTGCAGACGAATGCAAAAAATGCTGGACGCCGACCTCGGGGAAGATCAGTTTGGATTCCGTAGGAATGTCGGAACACGTGAGGCAATACTGACCCTACGACTTATCTTAGAAAATAGATTAAGGAAAGGCAAACCTACGTTTCTAGCATTTGTAGATTTAGAGAAAGCTTTTGACTATATTGACTGGAATACTCTCTTTCAAATTCTGAAGGTGGCAGGGGTAAAATACAGGGAACGAAAGGCTATTTACAATTTGTACAGGAACCAGATGGCAGTTATAAGACACGAGGGGCATGAAAGGGAAGCAGTGGTTGGGAAGGGAGTGAGACAGGGTTGGAGACAGGGTTGTAGCATCTCCTCGAAGTTATTCGATCTGTATATTGAGCAAGCAGTAAAGGAAACAAAAGACAAATTCGGAGTAGGTATTAAAATCCATGGAGAAGAAATAAAAACTTTGAGGTTCGCCGATGACATTGTAATACTATCAGAGACAGGAAAGGGCTTGGAAGAGCAGTTGAATGGAATGGATAGTGTCTTGAAAGGAGGGTATAAGATGAACATTAACAAAACCAAAACGAGGATAATGGAATGTAGTCGAATTAAATCGGGTGATGCTGAGGGAATTAGATTAGGAAATGAGACACTTAAAGTAGTAAAGGAGTTTTGCTATTTGGGGAGCAAAATAACTGATGATGGTCGAAGCAGAGAGGATATATAATGTAGACTGACAATGGCAAGGAAAGCGTTTCTGAAGAAAAGAAATTTTTTAACATTGAGTATAGATTTAAGTGTCAGGAAGTCGTTTCTGAAAGTATTTGTATGGAGTGTAGCCATGTATGGAAGTGAAACGTGGACGATAAATACTTTAGACAAGAAGAGAATAGAAGCTTTCGAAATGTGGTGCTACAGAAGAATGCTCAAGATTATATGGGTAGATCGCATAACTAATGAGGAGGTATTGAATAGAATTGGGGAGGAGAGGAGTTCGTGGCACAACTTGACTAGAAGAAGGGACAGATTGGTAGGACATGTTCTGAGGCATCAAGGGATCACAAATTTAGCATTGGAGGGCAGCGTGGAGGGTAAAAATCGTAGAGGGAGACCAAGAGATGTGCAGATTCAGAAGGATGTAGGTTGCAGTAAGTACTGGGACATGAAGAAGCTTGCACAGGCTAGATTTGTATGGAGAGCTGAATCAAACCAGTCTCAGGACTGAAGACAACAACAACGACATATATAATGGTAAAAAGTCTAATACCAAGTGGGACAGACAGCACTATAAGGAGCAAGGAAGAATTGAAATGCAGGTAAGGTTAAGGTCTGGAAGAGAAGGCCAGACGCCCACCATTAGATTGGGCGACAAAATCCCCCCTCTCGAATAAAACTTGAAACGAAATCAGCCGTTGAGACACTGTCACCTAACATCATAAATAGTGCGTCAGGAAGGTTAAAAGTCCGCCTCAGCGCGGCTGAATGTGTACAGTCCAACACGATGTGGTCCACTGTCAAACCTGAACCACAGCGACACTGAGGTGGGTCCACGCGACGTAGTAGGTGACCGTGAATCAGCCAAGTACGGCCGATGCAGAGCCGGCAAAGGATAATGGAGTTCTTGCGAGAGGCTCGCTTAGAGGACCTCCAAACATTCGTCGTCTCCTTTACCGTACATAACTTATTTGGTAAAGTCAGGCAGCGCCATTCTGTATTCCAGAACCCTAAAACCTTGCGGCGTAACACCGATCGAAGATCAGATTCCGGTATTCTGATCTCCAGGATCAGTTTACAAGTACCGTCTTTGACTAGTCTGTCGGCACGTTCATTTCCCGGGATTCCGAGGTGTCCGTGGGCCATACGATGACCGCAGATCGTCCACGGTGTTCGAGGACATAAACTGGCTCTTGGATGGCTATTACCAAAGGATGGCAAGGGTAGCACTAGTCAAACATTTGTAAGGCGCTCAAGGAGTCGCTACAAATGAGGAAGGACTCCCCGGAGCTGGAACAGTTATGCTCAAGAGCGCGAGAGATGGCTACCAGCTCTATAGTGAAAACACTGCAGCCACCTGGCAAGCGGCACTGTTCAGTATGTCCTGCATCAACATAAGCGCACTCAATGTGACTATCAAAAATCGAGCCATCGGCGTAAACTACCCTTGAACCCAGGGACACGTCAAGAAGAGAGGAACAGGAGCCAAAGGGCTGCAGGGTAAACTGAGTCTTTTGGGACTTGTGAAATGTTCAGGTGAAGCTGTGGCCGAAGTATATACCATTGAGGTGTATATGAGTGGACCTGGAGGAGATGTGGTAGAGGGAAAGACTCGAGCTCAGTGAGAAGATACTGAGTCGTGGACTGCAATAGTAATCCCCAATCTGGGCCGCCAGTGTGGGAGATGGATGACCATGGTAAGGAAAAGGAGACACTAATCAGGATGTCTACGCAAGCTGCGAATGTTTGCAGTATAATTTGCAAGCATTTTTTGCCGCCGGATCCGCAATGGAGGAACCCTAGCTTCCACTAGTAGGCTGTCCACAGGGCTCGTTCAGAAAGCTCCAGCCCCAAGTCGAACTCCACAGTGGTGTTAGGGTCCAGCACGTCCAATGCTGAACCATACACCAGGCTCCCATAGTCAAGAAGGGACTGTACAAGGGCTTTGTACAGCTGCAAAAGTGTAGGGCGATCTGCACCCTAGGCAGTGACTCAGGCATGGAAGAATGCGAAGGTGCTGCCCGCACTATTGCTTAAGCTGACGAAAATAGTGAAGCCAAGCGGGTGTCGAAAACCAGTCCTAAAAAGCGATAATAGTCACTATATGAAGGAGATGGTCATCAAAATAAAGCTGTGGGTGCGGATGAACTGTATGATGGCGACAGAAGTGCATGACGAAGTCTTGGCGGCTGAAAACCGAAAGCCATGGATGAGAGCTCATGACTGTGCCTTTCGTATGGCTACCTATAGTCGATGTTCAGCCACACCAATAGTTGATGAGCAAAATATAATGTAAAAGTCGTCAGCACATAAGAAGAGTGAGACCGATGACCACACAGTTGATGTCAAATAAAAAAGAGGGACGCTCAGTACAGGGCCCTGCGGAATACCATTCTCTTGGATATGGGGGGAGGGGGGGGGGAACTGTGTGAAGCACCGACTGTAATTCTGGACGAGCGGAGCGATAAAAAATTTTCTATGAAAATCAGGGGCGGGACCCAGAGACAGCACTCTTGTAATGTAGCGAGGATGTGGTATCGCCAAATGGTGTCATTCTTTCGTCAGGTCGAAAAAGACGTCAATAAGATGATCACAGATGGCAAAGGTCGTTCGGATGGCAGACTCCAGGTATATCAAGTTGTCAGTGGTGGAGTGAACTTGGCGAAAGCCGCTCTGGGATGGAGCCAAAGGGCCCTGAGACTCCAGGAGCCATCGCAACCGCCATCTCACTTTACATTCGAGCAGCTTGCACAGAACGTTGGTGAGGCTGATAGAACGATAGATATCAATATCTAGCGGGTTCTTATCAGGTTTTAGCACTGGAATGATGATACTTTCTCGCCACTGTGACGGAAATTGGCCATCGCTCAAAATGTGGTTGAAGATGGCAAGGAGGTAGCACAGGTAATCCGCTGATAGATGTTTAAGTATTTAGGGATGGATGTACTCTGGCCCTGGAGTTCTGTCGGGACAGTGTGCAAGGACACTGAGAAATTGTCACTCACTGAATGGAGCATTGTATGACTCAGGGCGGCCTGTAGTAAAAGACAGCAGTTGTCGTTCCACCCACTGTTTTAGGGTACAAAAGACGGGCTGGTAATCCTCAGGCACAAAGGTTTAAGAATAATGTCCAGCAAAATGCTCTATGACTGTGTCTGGGTCGGCATAGATAACTCCATTCGTGGAAATTCCAGGTATACCTGCAGGGGTCATAAGGGCATAAAGACATCTGATCTGCCCAAACCCGGGAAGGAGACATTCGTGTTCGAGTGGTGGAGACATATCGTTCCCAGCGCTCCTGCTTCCGTCTTTTGATTAGTTGATGGATCCGGGTAGGAAGCCAGAGCCGTTTGAAGGCAATGAGGTGTTCCATAAAAGGGTGCCGCTTATGACACTATAGGGCCAGACTACAATTCCTAATGGCCACAGCGATTTCCGGCGACTACCAAGGCCCTTTCTTCCACCGGGAGCAATGGGAGGAAAAAGGGATGGCCGATTCAGCTGCAGAAACATCCTGGATCGCCACATCGATGTTACGAAACAATGGAGATTTAACGTTAGTGGCAGAGGTGAAAGCGCCCCAGTCAGCGTGGTAGGGGACCATCTGGGCAAGTTTCTAGGTGAGTGGCGCCAGGGGAGGGACAGGAAAAGCAGATAGTGGCCACTAACACACAGGTCATATTAAGTTTCCAATGAATAGATGGTAGAAGGCCAGGGCTGCAAACTAAGAGATCAATGGCCGAGTATGCGCCTTGTTCTACACTGAAGTAAGTGGGGGCACCTATATTTAGGAGTCAAAGGTCAAGTTCAGTTAGTAGATTCCCGACATCTTTACCCTGGCCAGTAACCTTGGCTCCACCTCACAAATGGTTATGGGTGTTGAAATCATCAAAAAGTAGGAAAGGTGGGAGAGTTGAGAAATTAGTGCAGTGTTACAGCACTTCACCATCTGGAGGAATGTAAATGTTACAGATGGTAATTTCCTGCACTGTCCTCACCCTGACAGCCACAGCTTCTAAAAGTGTTTGAAGGGGGGCACAGGTTCGCTAAGGAAATATATTATACATACTCCGCCTGACATCCTGTTACAGTCACCCCCGACAGCCATGAAGGGTGCGGGGTCTGCATTGTTAGAAACCAAGTTTCCTGAAGGGTAACGCAGAAAGCAGGTGTAATGCTTAAGAGTTGTTGCTCAGCCAGGTGGGGGAAAAACTGCACCAATTCCACTGGATGATGACGCTTTCTGTAGTCTGGGAAGGCATGGAGGGACCAAGAAGGTAGTTTACGCCTCAGGGTCATCTGCAGCCACTGGTTGCAGTCTTTTATGTATGACCATCGCTGCTGCGGCGTGGGCGAGATCTAGGTCCTTGGGGGAAGCTAAATTCTCCACCTTGTCCTCAGATGCGGAACTGGTAGCGAGTGGTGGTGTGGGAGCCACTAGAGTTTGTTTCTGAACTGCTTTGTTCTACATTGTTTTACTCTCTCGCTGCTCTTTAGGGTCTTTCTGGGAGTAGTGAGACAGAGTGTGTTTCGGAAGTTAACAGAAGCCACGAACCCCTTTGAAGATGTCCTCCGCAGATGGGGACGAAACGTTGGGTTACAATGCGAAATCCATCAGACCACGGCATAATAGCCCGGAAAAGAATTTTATTAATCATGACTTTCTGGGAAGGCTTCCCTGAAGCAGCTTCAGATACAGTTGAAGAGCGGGAAGACCTTCGACAAGGACCTCGTGGCTCCTTAAACCACTAGCCGGTGTCTGCTTTTGTATGTGTGCAGTCCTGGAAAGGGAGGGTCCCTTCTGTGCAAGATGAGACGGAGGGGGCTGTTGCTTCTCCAGCTGGGGTGTGGGGACGGATGTCCCCGTTGTCTTGTGGGGCATTGCTCCCAAAGTAGGTGCTTTGGAAGCAATGGAAGAAGAGGGGTCCCCAACCACCAACGGGGATGGGGGTGTAGTCAGCTGGTCTTGTGGGCCCACCACAGAAATGACAGATGAGGGGACTACCGTCGCCATCGAGCGCGACATCGTAGTAGTTACGGCATAGGTGAAAATCAATCAGAATGCAACCTGTCATACTTCTTTTTAGGCTCTTGGTATGTCATTCCGTCAAGGGCCTTTTATTCCATAATTTTCGTCTTCTTTTGAAGAACCGTGCAGTCTGGTGATCAGGGCGAGTGATGCTTTTCACAGCTGACACAGGGGGGAGGAAGGGGGTGGGGGCACATGGAGTACACAGATGCAATCGACGCCCACAGCCTCTGCATGGGGCGTTGGAATTGCACGGGGCACACGTGTGCCAGAATTTCCACCACTTAAAGCACTGCATAGGGAAAGAGACATTGGTATACCATCACCTTAACCTTTGCAGGTAACGAATCACCCTCAAAGGCCAAGTTGAAGGCACTGGTAGCAACCCAGCAACCCTATTATCTTTTGATCCCCTATAGACACGCTGGATGAAGTGCACACCCCATCATTCTAAATTGGCGCGTAGCTCTTCGTCGGACTGCAATAGGAGGTTTCGATGGAAAATAGTCCCCTCGACCATGTTTAAGTTTTTATCAGGAGTGACTGAAACGGGAATATCACCCAGCGTGTCACAGGCTGTGGATGCTGTAGGTATCTGGACTGACACATTTCATTTTTGGATAGTGCAGCATTTCCCCGAATTTATTCTCCGGGTTTTCCACAAAAAATAGAGACTTTTCAGCCAGAAAGGAGTCTCCATTTGATCCGCTGCAGACTAAGTACCGAGGCGAATATGGCTCTTTTGTCTGTAGACCTATGTTCCTTCCATACTGTAGCTAGGGAGAGGAACGATTTAGGGGCATTGAAATCTAGCCTTCCCTTCTTAGAGACTGCTGGAGCCATTCGGCCACTAACAAAAGATGACTATCTGCTTCATGGCAGGTCACCCACCCTGATGCCGCCCACTCCGATTATGGACACTCCCCACAGGTGCTACCAAGCCACAGCAAAGGCCACCTGACGCAATGGCCAATGCTGCGAATCCTGATGCCCCAAGAAAACAGGGATCTACTCCTTGACATACGTGAGGAGTTTGCAACTCAAGCATCAGCAGTGTTGTTAGGAGGTTACAACTAAAAGGTTACACGACGACCATTCTATGATGGACTGGCTACCGTGCTGGATATCGGGTGTGAGAAAATCTATCTTGATCAGACGGTCTCGGGGCACGATGGATATGATGCACCACGTAAGGCGTCCTTCCCAGAATGGTCCGTACTTCTGAAGAATTTGTAAAGGTGGAGGTCAGACCCTGAAAGGGACCATAACTCTTTAAGCCAAAAGGTTGAAGACTCCTTTTAGTCGCCTCTTACGACAGGCAGGAATACCTCGGGCCTATTATAATCCCCAAACCTGCAGGCGGAGGCAGATTGGCAGTCCGTTTCGTCTCGGCGGTTCAGATTCCGTCCGGTCTTCCAGATTTATGTTTTCCATGATTTCAGTAAACCGCTAGGATAAACAACGGGACGGTTCTTTTGTAAACACACGCCGATTTCCTTCCTCAGTTTTCCGCAACCCACGCCTGAGTTCAGTCCGTAAGGACCTCACTGTCATTACTTCTCCCTTCGTTGCTTAAGTATTCAGTGAATGCCTGGTTAGCCTTCGAGTTTCGGCTCAGAATGAATAAGAGCTGAAAGGTGGACAAGAAGGAAGATTACGCTTGAAGGAGGTAATTATAGACTGAGCACAATTGTGAGGGTGGCTCTTCGTGCACGCAATGTGCGAGTTGATACCATGACGTAACAGTTATCATAATGTGCAAGATAATCATTGTTGTATGTATCATAATAATACAAGTAAATACAAAAAAATGATTATTACATAGAAAAGGAATGGTATATATGTATAGTCTGACAATGTGAAGCACCCAGAAGAGCAGCAGGAAACTAAATGAAATCTGCGAACAATTTGGCAGTATGAGCATACTTATCAGTGTGGTAATACCATCTCTGGCCCGGATGCAGGCCTTGATTCAGTTGGAAAAGGTGTCAAATTCGTTGTATCCCGTCCTGACACAGGCTTTCCCACAAATATGACGATAGGTCTTTGATTGGCAATGGGTCGGAATTTACGTCCTAGGTGGTCCCACACGTATTCTATTGGGGAACTTACTTGACGCAAAAGTGCCTCAACATCACGCAGGCAGTTCAAAGAGACACGCCCTATGTGTGTATGAGCATTTACGCCGTTGTAAAATGCACGTGTCTCCACCTCTCGCCATAAAATGGTAGGAAATGCATCCAGGAACATTATCGAACATGATAGTTTTGATGGTCCATGTGTTATGGCGAGGGGAGGAATAATGTTGCATGGGCGAACTGACCTCGAAATCTCTGAACACTGTATACTCACCAGTCAACGTTATTGTAACACTCTTTCCCCATGTGCGTCTTTTCAGGGGTGCATTCGGCCCTGACCTCATTTTTGTGGATGACAATGCGCGACCGTATCAAACTGCGCAGGTAGAGGAACTGCTGAGACGAGAGGATATCCGGTGAATGAGCTGGCTTGCCTGTTGCCCCACTCAAGTCCCATTGAGTATGTGTGGAACGCGTTGGGGAGGCATATTCCAGCACGTCCACATGCACCAACGGCCATCCAGTAGCTATCAACCGCGTTGTTTATCATTATAAATCAGGGCTTAAGAACTGGCCGGTTTTGAGCGCGAGTACTCGCGTCTGCTCAGGCAAGTGCTCGGCGCAAGGTCGCGGTGTAAGGAGGGTGGGGAGGGGAGGGGAGGGGAGGGGAGGGGAAATGAGCGCGCACGTTTGAATAGGGCCGCAGCGTGCTTATTGAATTCGCGCCGACTGTGTAACGTTTAAAGTACTACGATCAGCGCTAACAGTCACTTCGCTGGTTAAGAATCATGTCAAGTCGCCGTTGTGTAACCCCAACCATGCTTTCGCAGTTCAACCCCCATTGGGAGGAATTTTATCTGTTTACAGAAAAAAATGGTGTCGCAAAATGTTTAGTATGTCACAAAATGCCGAATTATTTTAGGAAATTTAATTTGCAGCGACATTATATGTCGTACCACGCGAAAGACTACGGAAGCGGAAAATGTGATGGACGAGATCGTGCACAGGAAGTTACTGAACTTAAAAGGAAGAAGATCTGGACGACGAAGAAAAATCAACAGAGGCAGCTCTCAGAGTGAGTTACAAAACTGCTTTGCGTTTAGCAAAATCCCTGCGCCCCTACACTGATGGCGATGTAATAAAAGAATGTTTGGTAGTTGCAGCGGAACATTTGTATCCATCTCAAGTTGAACAGTTTCGGATTGTGCCATTATCAAACATTACCATTATGCGTCGCATACAGGACATGGCAGACAACGTCCAGAGCCAGCTTGCAAATATCTGTAAAGATTTTATTTCATATTCTCTAGCTCTGGACGGAAGTGTTGATATCACTGGAACAGCGCAGCTTGCCAAATGTATTAGAGGTGTTAATAGGGATCTTCAGGTGAGGGAGGAGCTCCTCTATGTAGTAGCCATGAAGAACATTACAACCGGAGGTGATATTTTAAGTAGTGTAGAAGAAAAGTGTTGAAAATATAGGATTGTCGTGGAATTCTTTAGTTTCAGTGTCTACAGACGGTGCACCACAGATGACAGGGGAAAAAATCAGGTTTCGTTGCGCTGTTGAAGGAGAAAATGCAAAAACTGACCGTGCCGAATGAAATAAGGGGCGTTCACTGTGTGTTCCACCAGGAAAACGTATGTGCAAGGAGTATCACTCTAAAAAATGTGATGAGTGTTGTTCGTACAATCAATTATATAAGGAAGCATGGGCTACAACACAGGCAATTTAAAAGCTTTCTTGAGGATGTAGAAAGCCAGTATAGTAGTGAGGTCCGCTGGTATAGTCGAGGAGAAATATTAAATCGATTTTTTTGCCTATTACATGAGATAAATATGTTCATGGGAATAAATAACATGTGCGTTCCTGAATCGAAAGAGCCTTCATGGAAATTTGATCTCGCGTTCTTAGCAGATTTCACTAGCCATCTGAATGCTTTGAACATTTCACTACAAGGTATGTTGATGTTGTGGTCTTCAGCCTGAGACTGGTAGGATGCAGCTCTCCATGCTACTCTATCCTGCGCAAGCTTCTTCATCTCCCAGTACCTACTGCAACCTACATCCTTCTGAATCTTCTTAATGTATTCATCTCTTGGTCTCCCTCTACAGTTTTTACACTCCACACTGCCCTCCAATACTAAATTGGTGCCACAGAACATGTCCTACCCAACCGATCCCTTCTTCTGGTCAAGTTGTGCCACAAACTTCTCTTCGCCCCAATCCTATTCAATACCTGATCATTAGTTATGTGATCTACCCATCTAATCTTCAGGTAAAGATCTGCTAATTACTCATTTCATAGATCGAATACGAGCTTTTAAAATGAAACTGACACTTTGGGTGAGTCAGCTGGAAACAGGAAATCTAGCTCATTTTCCTAAATTACCATCCATGCAAGATGTTCACAAAGACTGTGAACGTTATTCACATAGTTTAGTTGCCCTTAAGGAAGAATTTAATCAACGCTTTCAAGATCTGCCAGCACTAGACAGTGATTTTGATCTGTTCTCCTCTCCAATTCAGCGAATATTGAAGAGATTCGTCCTGGGCTGCAACTAGAAATTATTGAGCTGCAGTATGACAGAGAATACAGAGACAAATTTCAGAACAAGAAAAACATTTTGGAGTTCTACAGACACTTCCCTCAGGATAGATTTCCTCGTTTGCACAAACTGGCGGCTACAATAATATCAATGTTCGGTTCCACGTATGCTTGAGAACAACTGTTCTCTGCAATGAAATGTAACGAGACGCGCCTGAGAAACGCATTGTCTGATCGAAATTTAAACTGCACGCTGCGCCTACAATGCACAAGAACAATTACTCCGAACATAGACGCAATTGTAAAGGGCAAAAAGTACAAGATAGCCGAGAATCGCACACTTCAGTGACACCTAGTATTGTGTAACAGTTCAAATTAATACGAATGTAGAGGCATACACTAAGCTAATAAAATTATGTGGCACGTGTACATTCTCCTTTATTTGTTTCATTTGTCGCTGTAATAATTCGTGAGTGATATCCCTGCAGGTAGCCGTGGATTTACATTGACTGGAGGCAGCTGTTGTGTGCCCCACGTGACTCTCCCTACTCTCCGCTCTGGTCCGGTAGTGGGGGTAGCGTGCTCGCGCTGCTCCGTGCTCGCGCCTTGCTGCTGCGCGCGTGTGTGTGTGTGTGTGTGTGTGTGTGTGTGTGTGTGTGTGTTTATTTGAGGTTTTGGCCACTCTTCTTGTTCCACTTCCTCTCCATTTCCACAGATAATCTCTCGTTAGGTAACATCTGTGGGTTTGGGTGTCTGCATCTACTGGCGAAGGAAACAGTTTTTCCTTGTGTAGTCTTTACTATGATATCGATTCTATTAGCTTCTTCCACTGCCACAACAACCCCTTAGCAACCATGGCCAGCACTGGAGGATGATGCAGAGAATGGATTGCCGTCCGTGGTGATCTCACATCCTATTAAGAACCATGTCCACCCCCACTTTTAATGTCTAGGGGACCACTACGAATCACTGTCTTTGAATAAAAGTGTCATTTCTGTTCGTCTCGTTATATATTTCTTTCAGTTATCTTCTGTGCTATAGTGCAGCAGTTCTTTCTGTGTATGGCCCTAGTTCTATGTAACTTGGCAGTAACACGGGTAAGTTACTTTCGTCTTACGCTTTGCGCACTGGTGTGTAAGAACCAGTAGTGGTCCCATCACTGACCCAAGAGGCACTCCCACTTACCCGTGCCCCAATCCCGTACCGTCGACGCGGCGTTAAACCCTGACCTTCCGCGCTGGTGCGCGGAGCAGGAAAGGCGAGGCCGCAGTGGGCTAGGCCAGGGCCGGCAGCTGGAGGCGTCGCCCACTGCCACCACCATTGATCGCACGCCAGCCAGAGTTCGATAAACTCTCCGGCATTCCAGAGCGCACTCGTCGCCTCTCGTCTCCCACCCATACACTTGGTGCGCTCAGTCAGTTTGTAGGCTATCGTGGGAGACGCTACTCTCAGCACGTGCCATCTTCGCAATCCGCAGTCATGTTGCTTCGACTTCGTTTTTCGAGCTTCTGCCATTTCAGAACTTTCGGCATTGCTATAATACTCACAGTTCGTAAAACACACATGATACTTCTTTTGTTGTAAAATAACCACACCAAGATGCTAAAAGTTTTTCTGAGTTTCGATTCAGTGGTCATCCTGACAGAACCTGGACATGGTACAGAAGACAACACGGTTTTTCCTCGCAGAAGAGAGACCTAATACGATATAGGTTTCAGAAGTAACTGCAAACAGTCACCTTTTGTGACGGTTCATATTTATTAACAACTCATCTTCTGGTGGTACATACTTTTAATGATTGATTGTAGCATTGTGGGTGCCTTATAGCTGCGCAAACATAGACAAAACAACACAATATAGCGCTGAATGTGGCGAGGTATGAGGACCAATCACAGGATCGTCTTGAAGCTATTGGCTAGAGCTACACGACCGCCACAATGCTACAAACAATCATTAAAGGCGTGTACCATCCGAAGATGACTCGCTAAACGTTTGGAAACCGGCCATTCTACAATAAAAACGTACGGTCACAAAATGCGACTGGTAGAATTAATTTGTGTAAACTTTTATTCATCACAATCGTCAAGTTTCACATCTATAATGGATATAAGTTTTCTAATTCAATATTACAACCATTGAAACCATTAAACATTTAGTTCTAAAAGGTTTTTACGGTGACAACTTATGTCTGTAATTTTAAAATGTAATCCACAATTACTTATCGCTGAACGAGAACGTAGCTCTAAGTACAAGCATGACAAATAAATGAACGTACGTTAGGGATCACAGGACCATTTTACATTCAATCGTAATATACAGGGGTTTAACAACAGGGAAACACCGCGAGAAATGTAAGCTTGAACATAAATGGAGACGCTAACCAAGCCTGCAGGTTGCACTGTTGTATTTGGCCACGAAAGGCCCCTGTTCAATGTCTTCAATACGCTGCAAATGTCAGTCGAGGTGAGAACTGTTGTCTGTAGTCGTGAACGCACTATATCGTATCTAAGGGGGCAAATTGTTGGCTCTCGTACGGTGGGTGCTTCCGTAGCCAAGGCAGCCGAAGCGTTTGCTGCCTCAAACACTGTATCACAGATTTACACTACTGGACAGTAAAATTGCTACACTAAGAACAAATGCAGATGATAAACGGGTATTCATTGGACAGATATATTATACTAGAACTGACATGTGATTACATTTTCACGCAATTTGGGTGTATAGATCTTGAGAAATGAGTCCCCAGAACAACCACCTCTGGCCGTAATAACGGCCTTAATACGCCTGGGCATTGACTCAAACAGAGCTTGGATGGCGTGTACAGGTACAGCTGCCCATGCAGCTTCAACACGATACCACAGTTCATCGAGAGTAGTGATTGGCGTATTGTGACGAGCCAGTTGCCCAGCCACCATTGACCAGACGTTTTCAGTTGGTGAGGGATCTGGAGAATGTGCTGGCCAAGACAGCAGTCGAACATTTTCTGTATCCAGAAAGGCCCGTACAGGACCTGCAACATGCGGTCGTGCATTATCCTGCTGAAATTTAGGGTTTCGCAGACATCGAATGAAGGGTAGAGCCATGAGTCGTAACACATCTGAAATGTAACGTCCACTGTTCAAAGTGCCGTCAATGCGAACAAGAGGGGACCAAGACGTGTAATTAATGGCAAACCCATATCATCAAGCCGAGTGCCACGCCAGTATGGCGATGACAATACACGCCTCCAATGTGCGTTCACCGCGATGTCGCCAAACACGGATGCGACCGTCATGATGCTGTAAACAGAACCTGGATTCACCCGAAAAAATGACGTCTTGCCATTTGTGCATCCAGGCTCGTCGTTGAGCACACTATCACAGGTGCTCCTGCCTGTGATGCAGCGTCAAGGGTAACCGCAGCCATGGTCTCCGAGCTGACAGTCCATGCTGCTGCAAACGTCGTCGAACTGTTCGTGCAGATGGTTGTTGTCTTGCAAACGTCCCCATCTGTTGAATCAGGGATCGAGAAGTGGCTGCACGATCCATTACAGGCATGCGGATAAGATGCCTGTCATCTCGACTGCTAGTGATACGAGGCCGTTGGAGTCCAGCACGGCGTTCCGTATTACCCTCCTGAACCCACCGATTCCATATTCTGGAAACAGTCATTGGATCTCGACCAATGCGAGCAGCAAAGTCGCGATACGATAAACCGCAATCGCGATAGGCTACAATCAGACCTTTATCAAAGTCGGAAACGTGATGGTACGCATTTCTCCTCCTTACATAAGGCATCACAAAAACGTATCACCAGGCAACGCCGGTCAACTGCTGTTGGTGTATGAGAAATCGGTTGGAAACTTTCCTCATGTCAGCACGTTGTAGGTGTCGCCACCGGCGGCAACCTTGTGTGAATGCTCTGAAAAGCTTATCATTTGCATATCACAGCATCTTATTCCTGTCGGTTAAATTTCGTGTCTGTAGTACGACATCTTGGTGGTGTAGCAATTTTAATGTCCAGTTGTGCATACAGCATACAGGCAAAGCGGAAAAACATCAACTGCTAAGTCACAACGCGGACGAAATAGAGTCTTGAGTAATCGTGATGGGTAGTCATTGAACAGGTTTACGACGAAAAATTAAGCGAAGACAGCTGCAAAAGTCACTGCAGAACCGAATGTCGCACTCACGAACCCTGTCAACACGAAAAAACGATGGGAGCTCCAGAAGAAGGGAATTACAGGGCAAGATGGAATTCCAAAACCACTCTTTAGTGGAGCATTTGCCCGTTACAGGAAGACGTGGTGCAAATGCATGAAACCTGGACTATTGAGCAACGAAAGAAAGTCATTTGATCAGATAAGTCTTGTTTCACGCTGTTTCCAATTTATGGTCAAGTTTACGTCCCAAGAGTGAACTATGGCAGAGATTCGGTAACGACTTTGGAAGTCACATTGTGTTATCCCCCGGGCCTCATGATTACTCTGCAAGGTGGCATTACTTCCTAGTAATATGTGACCATTTTGATTGCTAAGGTCCATCCCATAGTACAATGTTTCTTCCAGGACGACAGCCCCGTGTTAACACAGCTCGCGTCTAGGACTGCTTTTGTGAGCACAAGGATGAATTTTCTAATATCCCATGGCAATCACAGTCACCGAATGTCAATATTATTGAGCCTTTGTGGTCTTCTTTGGAGAGAAGCGTGTGTGATCGCCATCCGCCTCCATCGCCGTTACCTGCACTTGTTACTATTGTGCTGGAAGAACGGTATAAGCTGCCCTTGAAAACCATACAGCACTTACTTTCATCCATTTCGAGACGACTGGAAGCTTTTTTAAACTGCAACGGTTTCCCTACACCGAATAAGGCATGGTAATGTGTTAGGTTTTTGGTGCTTCCGTATTTTTGTCGACCTCCTGTACCTTTCATATGGCTTGACATCCGAGTCTGAAACTGAATTAGGGCTCTACTCTATTTCTAAGAGAAACTGGGTATATGGAACTGTCAATGCGTTTAAGTAGCATTTCAATCAATATATTCAATACATGCACTAAATATTATATTACAATTGCGATGTATAATCTCTCAAAATAGATAACATATTTTGACCTTTTCAATTAGTTGTTACGTATGTGACCGCTAGGTTGAAATTAGTTTCAGAATAACGAAACAAAAAATTCTCTGCTTAGTGTGGTTATTTCACAACAGAATACCTTTTACGCAATCTGTGCCGCACAATCTTTTGTAGATTTTATAGACCCGTGAATAACCTTTTTTTATGCACAGAACTGAGAACTTGAAGTAACCGACAACGCTGTTGCAGAGCGCCACAAGCAATCGAATACGCAACCAAGAAAAGAATAATTGTGTGCGTACAGCCTAGCTGCTAGGGGCTGCCTGCCACGCAGAAGGATGGACGCGTGAAGTTCTGGTCCGTTTCCCTAACGAGGGATATCACGTCGTCCATTGAGTACCTAAATGAAATAGTTTTATGTAAATGAAGCAAAGTTACGAGGCCGTGCTGAAAAGTAATGCTAACGAATTTTTTTATGTGAAATCTCGAAGCTTGTCTACATGCACTCCTGGAAATTGAAATAAGAACACCGTGAATTCATTGTCCCAGGAAGGGGAAACTTTATTGACACATTCCTGGGGTCAGATACATCACATGATCACACTGACAGAACCACAGGCACATAGACACAGGCAACAGAGCATGCACAATGTCGGCACTAGTACAGTGTATATCCACCTTTCGCAGCAATGCAGGCTGCTATTCTCCCATGGAGACGATCGTAGAGATGCTGGATGTAGTCCTGTGGAACGGCTTGCCATGCCATTTCCACCTGGCGCCTCAGTTGGACCAGCGTTCGTGCTGGACGTGCAGACCGCGTGAGACGACGATTCATCCAGTCCCAAACATGTGCTCAATGAGGGACAGATCCGGAGATCTTGCTGGCCAGGGTAGTTGACTTACACCTTCTAGAGCACGTTGGGTGGCACGGGATACATGCGGACGTGTATTGTCCTGTTGGAACAGCAAGTTCCCTTGCCGGTCTAGGAATGGTAGAACGATGGGTTCGATGACGGTTTGGATGTACCGTGCACTATTCAGTGTCCCCTCGACGATCACCAGAGGTGTACGGTCAGTGTAGGAGATCACTCCCCACACCATGATGCCGAGTGTTGGCCCTGTGTGCCTCGGTCGTATGCAGTCCTGATTGTGGCGCTCACCTGCACGGCGCCAAACACGCATACGACCATCATTGGCACCAAGGCAGAAGCGACACTCATCGCTGAAGACGACACGTCTCCATTCGTCCCTCCATTCACGCCTGTCGCGACACCACTGGAGGCGGGCTGCACGATGTTGGGGCGTGAGCGGAAGACGGCCTAACGGTGTGCGGGACCGTAGCCCAGCTTCATGGAGATGGTTGCGAATGGTCCTCGCCGATACCCCAGGAGCAACAGTGTCCCTAATTTGCTGGGAAGTGGCGGTGCGGTCCCCTACGGCACTGCGTAGGATCCTACGGTCTTGGCGTGCATCCGTGCGTCGCTGCGGTCCGGTCCCAGGTCGACGGGCACGTGCACCTTCCGCCGACCACTGGCGACAACATCGATGTACTGTGGAGACCTCACGCCCCACGTGTTGAGCAATTCGGCGGTACGTCCACCCGGCCTCCCGCATGCCCACTATACGCCCTCGCTCAAAGTCCGTCAACTGCACATACGGTTCACGTCCACGCTGTCGCGGCATGCTACCAGTGTTAAAGACTGCGATGGAGCTCCGTATGCCACGGCAAACTGGCTGACACTGACGGCGCGGTGCACAAATGCTGCGCAGCTAGCACCATTCGACGGCCAACCCCGCGGTTCCTGGTGTGTCCGCTGTGCCGTGCGTGTGATCTTTGCTTGTACAGCCCTCACGCAGTGTCCGGAGCAAGTATGGTGGGTCTGACACACCGGTGTCAATGTGTTCTTTTTTCCATTTCCAGGAGTGTATTTATCTCTCGATAAACACATTTCTTCCATCTAGTGGCCAGTTTGCTGATACTGTCACTGTAGAATGTTTGACTTTGTTGACAGAGACACTGCCTCACCTTTGCTTGCACTGCGACAGTAGTATCAAAATGAAGACCTCGAAACTGTTCTTTAAGTTTTGGAAACGGATGGAAATCGAACGGGACCAAGTACGGACTGTATGGAGGATGATCGGTGGCAGTGAACCGAAGGCGTCGGACTGCTGCAGATGTAGCAGCGTTCGTGTGTGGCCTGGCGTTGCCATGTCGAGGGAGAGGGTGCCCCCACGTGTGGCCGAACTCTTCCAATCCGAAACTCGATTACAGCACGCCGTTTCTCATACACCGACGTAGTTACGTTACACATCATCATGTTTCATGCTACTATTCGGAGACCTATAGCGACAGAGGGCAGCAAATATGTAGATACGAAGAATAAAGGTGTAGAATGTTTATAACGTTTGTTTTATTTTAAAATCTTTAATAGTTTTCACATTAAACCTTCAGAGGCAGTTTTTGGAGATGGTTACTGGTACACCATTTTACTTTTTGCCTACAAAAAATCTTCCTTTGCTATGCAGTCCTCCTTATCCGATTTTAAATAACTATTCAGTAAAATACCAATATTAACGTTGATTTCAATTTTATGATTTTATTCACGTTTGTTTGTATGAAAAACATCCAAATGACATTCTTCTGCTGTAACAGAGGTTACAGTTCTTTGACAACTTGACTAAATTTAAATTGGATATGAAACATCAGAACTTTCTTTCAAAATATTTTATTTTCTTATGTTTTCATAATAATTTCTGAACATGTTTATAACAACAGCTAAGTCAGCTAAATTTTATGGGTTTATGTTAATGTAAATTTAAATTATGCATGATGAAGTATTTTATTTAAATACAGCTATCAAAACAACATTCTTGCACGGCTGGAAGCTGCTGTGCAAATTCCCGTATTAAGAGGCAGCTGGGAAGAAACGCAAACGTAATCACATCCGAGATCCCAGAATATCTACAACTGTTCTCGCTTTGGTTTCGAGGGCTGATCGCAGGAGACGGCCCGCATCGTGAAACGGGATGTCTTGTCGGAGGAATACTTGCCATCAGTTCTCGAGCAAACACAGATCATCATCATGGAATCGAGATTACCTTAGCTCTTGGTTCCTGGACTGCCTAACACTACTTTTTATACCTATGGATACGAGGCAGTGCTGACGAGCAACAGTTTAGAATGTTAGAGCGACGAATTCTGTGAAAATTGTACGAGGTTATGCACATATACGTCATATAGTCAATTAAAACTAATGCTGAACGCAATCGTCTGATTAAAGGAGCTAACATCATGGGGTTAATAATGAGCACGAAAATAACGTGGTTGGGTACGACTTAAAAATGGATATCGGCAGAACAACAAGAATGTACTGGAATGGAGGTCAAATGGGAAACGATAAAATGGCAAACGTTACAAACGTTTCATAAAATTATCGAGAAGAATTTTGCACTGAGAGATTAGAATGAGCATACATTATTTGTTTTGTACGCTCTCTCTCTCTCCTCCCCCCCTCCCCCCAATTAATGTCTATATTGCTCTCAAGCGTGTCGGGTTCGGTAGTCAGTTTTTTCCGTTTTATCGACCTTTTTTTTTATTCTTCACCATGCTCATTGATATATCATTAATGCAAGGGCGCTGATGAGCTTGCTGTTCAGTGCCCTCAGCCACAAATCATCATCATCATCATCATCATCATCATCTGTAGGTAGACAAGTGTTTTAAGTATAAACACTTTCACAATGGTTCACACACTGGACTTGCAGTCCGGTTGATGGAGCTTGAAATTCCCGTTCAGCCACCCTGAATTAGGTTTTTAGTGGTTGCCCTTAATGGACAGCAGCATCTTGACCTGGATATGATAAACACTTTTAAAGCCAAATTCAAAGAAACAATTGTGCAGAAGTAAATTTAATAATAGGAAGTGATAAAACTCAAAATTCTACGGCCATTGCGTATGTTTGTTGTTGTCTGGGCAATACTGTAACACCACAGACTATTAAACTGTTTCACAAAAGCTGGCTGTGGTACATCAATCGCTGTTGACTATATTGTTCCAGAAGAACAATGAAATGCCGGGGTGAGTTCTTTGAAAAGAACATGGCAGACTTCTCACTCTGAGTTTGGGTTCCACCACAAATTGCCTCTTTGGCGACGGAAAGTGTAACCCTACATTAACTTATTTCATTTTACTTACAATAAACGTATGCTACACAACACTGATGTTACTCTGTGTTATCTATGTGGCAAAACTGACTGCACTTACGACTAACTCTCTCTGTATAAATGATGTTCTGACAGCTTTTAAGACAGCAGAGGTAGATTGTTTCCTCGTTGGTATCTTTTTAGTGTGCGATTGCGGCAAACGCTATACACATTATGCATTAACGAGTTGATGCCTATCACACCGGCGTTCTGCCTGCTGGGGACTCACCCCCAGGATAATGTGTTACATTTTGCCCATTAACTGTTCACCAGCATGCACTTGTGAAAAGACAGAACTATTTCAGTTCTCAAATGTTTTTTTCGACACTGATGAGTCCTACGTTACTGGCATTAGGATAAGAAACGTATGAACCAAAACACAGATCTCTGCAAGGGGTGGACAAAACCAAACAGGAGGGCGGCGGAAGGGAAATAAGAGGGGGTGGCGGAAGGAGAAGAGAGCGGGAGGGATTAATAATCTAAGGAGTAGAGAGGCGAGAAAAAGGAACATGACGAGAGAGACTATCAGCACTCCCCAACGAGCTTCTAGATCTGTGTTGCCACTGGAAAGCTGCAGGTGACGACTGAGTAATAATTCTGCGACATTACAATATATTGTTGATTATATTTGTGGTTACCCCGGCTTATTACGATTCAGGCTCCCATCCAGACTGTGGTCACCGAGCTTCAGCGGTCGTGTTGCTGTGACTGTGCAGTATTTCTGGCCTGGCTACCATTATATTCAGCTACAAGAAGCTCTTCTTAGAGCAGCTGAGAAGGCAGCAGTGACTAGATGACGTAATGTGGTGTGACGTGCCAATGACGGATGGTTTGTTCGGTACGAGTATCGTGAGAAAGACCGCCTAAATTGCGGTCCTTCTCCGCTACTGGCTGCTGCGTTCGGAAGTTGCGCGCCAAAACGATAAACTTCTGTTATTAATATTAGAAAAATTAAACAGTGTATTTACTTGCATTTTACATGAAAGCATTATTAGAAAAATTAAACAGTGTATTTACTTGCATTTTACATTAAAGCATCTCTCAATAGCAGGCTATCATTCCATTATTTCAGAAGCGTTAATAACAAGCATAATAAACAACTGCTAAACGAAAAGATGGAAGAAACACTTGGGTTCGCACCTAACTTCGATGGTGGGCGACGCGGTTCGGCAGTCTGAAGGCAGACGGTTAAGGACTTAATTAGCAATCTCTGGTTATTTGGATGTATAATTGAGAACAATTTTATAGTAATTACTCAAGTAACTGTTTTGTTTTTATGAAAGTGTGAATATTGGAAATTATTTAAGATTCATAAAGTGGAATATAATTATGCAGTTTCTCGTATTCTGCTAATAAAAAGCGAGTGACGTCCCGCATAAACAAACTAATTGAGCATTTAATTATTTACACACTATCAGTTCCTCGCTAAGAGTTTATTACAGCCTCAAGATAACGGATTCACGACCTAAGTCCTGTTTTCTGTGCAGGGGACACAACTACAGAAGACTGCAGGTTGGTGAACATTAATTAGGACTTATACATCCCACTCGGGCGGTGGAAGGTAACAGGCGTCTCGCGTATACCGCAATCTTAATACAAATCAGCTCAGTGACACATCATCTGTAATAACACAGATGAGATATGAAGGAGAGAAAGTTTTGAGGGGAGGAGTTTATCATACACAAGTATATATCTGCCTCTCTCTGCTTGGCGTAACCGCCGCCGGCTGTGCTAGAACTAATAACATTGTCATCAAGCATACCACCATCCCAAATACAGAAGGCCGTCCTCGCCGTAGATCCGTTTGCCTACGCCAGCCAGGTACTATTTGATGCAACCAGGAAGCCATTCTTACTACGAACATTGGTAAAGAATTGTTTATGAATTGGAATTAATTGCGGCTGGACCTTTTTCTGTGTTACGTCGACTAGGCTATTCTACAGTAGCTACTGCCAGTATATTTCGCTCAGCGCTGCAAATTTATTTTGTCTGGTTTTCAATTAATCGTGTTACGCACACACCACCACAACGCAGTGTTATGCATAGCTTATTTTACAAATTTTTCCAAAAGAACCATACCTGAGCGGTTGTAGGCGCTACAGTCTGGAACCGCGCGACCCCTACGGTCGCAGGTTCGAATCCTGCCTCGGGCATGGATATGTGTGATGTCCTTAAGTTAGTTAGGTTCTAAGTTCTAGGGGTCTGATGACCACAAATGTTAAGTCCCATAGTGCTCAGAGTCATTTTTGAACCATAGCTACCACAACATGGAATACGTAACTATCATTCGCTCTTTGACTATCAAAGCCTTTGGATTAATAACGACACAGGAACGGAAAAACAACTTGTTCCATTATAGATGTTCCAAGTGACCGCCACCTGCGGCTAAACATTGTCAGCTCAGCAGCGGAAACTACGGTGGTCAACGAGTCCGCTGCATTATGCTTCTATGCTGTCTTGCCGGTAAGGTTCGTTCCCCATGGTCCCCCACAAGTGGGGATCTAGAAGCGTTACATTTGGAGACAAATGTGGTTACTCAATAAATAACACCTCTTCAGTTTATACCCAAGGCTTCCTCCTACAATACACTCTTTGTTCAAACTGAAACACAATTGCGTAGACATTCGAGTTTTCCAAGATCATATTCAATGCCAGAAGTTGACTGACTGAAGGGATCCATGTACGCCTCTTACAGAAAGAAAGAACATCATGCCCACCTTTTATAACTATTCAGATAAACTGTTGGATGATGTTGGATGACTGAAGTCTCCATGAACGACAGTATGTTTGGGGAAAAAACACTAGCGAGATGAGATTTTCTCTGAAGTTTCGGTTACACCTGGATATAAGTCAGACGGTCGAAGGCGGATAACCTTTACAAGCTTATGTACACTCTTGATATTGCGTGTTGTCCAGCTATCTCGCATGTAGCTTAAATTTTTATCTCGGAATATCTGAGTTTCTTGTCTACTAAGACCAATACACCATCTCCATTCCTCATTAGCCTATTCTTTCGATGCACACCTAGATTTGCCCCAAAAGCATCACTTCAGTCCATTTCGGATTTTAGCCAGCTTTAACTAGAATCATCTGAGCTGCACTGTTGTTCAGGAGTGCTTCAGCGTCTGGCGTTTTGTTGCGAATGCTTCGGCAGTTGACTATAATTTTAGTAGTTTCATCTGCACGTGATAATTCTTTGGATCATCCACCAATACTCTGAACTCTCTTACAGCTGTCATTATTTGAAGTGGATAAAGACTCGCGTTATGCAACAAAGAAAACCTTGTGTGCATTTTAGACACGATGGGCTAGCTCTGTATCAGCATCTGATGTGTATAGCACCCCCATTCAAGGGCACCTACAGTTCTCACCTCCATGGCGCAAGTCTACCAAGTCGTAACCTACCTTGTTATAGAAATTTCACGGTTCAAGCCTTTCACTCGACTCGCAAACAGGGAAACGACCACGATCAGTTCTGGTGATAATGCTGCAGATTGTGTGTTTGGCGGAAATTCCGTGAGCAAGGCTGGTCTTTTCAAACTTTTCTGCCAGTGACAGGAATGTTCCGAGTATGACCACAGAGCCCAGACGACAGGCATTACTCGTTCCCATGTGCGCCTCAATCACAGCTGCCTACACTCTTCCCTCTCAATGACTGGAAGCAACAGCCTCTTTAACATGCCGAATGAAAGATCCAGGCATAAGCTATCCAATGGTTCAATGGTAAGCACAGCATGAGGCTACGGAGCGCAGTTTAACTGCTTAGTCGTCAAGTAACTCAAAACAACGCTACAGTGCTAGTGGCGCTGATAAAAAGAAGAGCAATGACAACGGTGAACGAAGAAAACATTGCATTGTATCTACAACAACAGTTAACAAATTTGACGTTACGTCAGAAAGGAAGCCAAGGAATTTGGCAGAGTAAGAAAGAAGTGGAAGATGAAATATTAGCTTTTCTGAAAGATGGGTCAGTGGAATGTGTGGTGTCGTATATGCTCTACATCTACATCTACATTTATACTCCGCAAGCCACCCAACGGTGTGTGGCGGAGGGCACTTTACGTGCCACTGTCATTACCTCCCTTTCCTGTTCCTGTCGCGTATGGTTCGCGGGAAGAACGACTGTCTGAAAGCCTCCGTGCGCGCTCTTATCTCTCTAATTTTACATTCGTGATCTCCTCGGGAGGTATAAGTAGGGGGAAGCAATATATTCGATACCTCATCCAGAAACGCACCCTCTCGAAACCTGGCGAGCAAGCTACACCGCGATGCAGAGCGCCTCTCTTGCAGAGTCTGCCACTTGAGTTTGCTAAACATCTCCGTAACGCTATCACGGTTACCAAATAACCCTGTGACGAAACGCGCCGCTCTTCTTGGGATCTTCTCTATCTCCTCAGTCAACTCGATCTGGTACGGATCCCACACTGATGAGCAATACTCAAGTATAGGTCGAACGAGTGTTTTGTAAGCCACCTCCTTTGTTGATGGGCTACATTTTCTAAGAACTCTCCCAATGAATCTCAACCTGGTACCCGCCTTACCAACAATTACTTTTATATGATCATTCCACTTCAAATCGATCCACATCCATACTCCCAGATATTTTACAGAAGTAACTGCTACCAGTGTTTGTTCCGCTACCATATAATCATACAATAAAGGATCCTTCTTTCAATGCATTCGCAATACATTACATTTGTCTATGTTAGGGGTCAGTTGCCACTCCCTGTACCAAGAGCCTATCCGCTGCAGATCTTCCTGCATTTCGCTGCAATTTTCTAATGCTGCAACTTCCCTGTATACTGCAGCATCATCTGCGAAAAGCCGCATGGAACTTCCGACACTATCTACTAGGTCATATATTGTGAAAAGCAATGGTCCCATAACACTCCCCTGTGGCACGCCAGGTTACTTTAACGTCTGTAGACGTCTCTCCATTGAGAACAACATACTGTGTTCTGTTTGCTAAAAACTCTTCAATCCAGACACACAGCTGGTCTGATATTCCGTAGGTTCTTTCTTTGTTTATCAGGCGACAATGCGGAACTGTATCGAACGCCTTCCGGAAGTCAAGGAAAATGGCGTCTACCTGGGAGCCTGTATCTAATATTTTCTGGGTCTCACGAACAAATGAAGCGAGTTGGGTTTCACACGATCGCTGTTTCCGGAATCCATGTTGATTCCTACAGAGTAGATTCTGGGTTTCCAGAAACGACATGATACTCGAGCAAAAACCATTTTCTACAATTCTACAACAGATCGACGTCAGAGATATAGACCTATAGTTTTGCGTATCTGCTCGACGACCCTTCTTGAAGACTGGGACTACCTGTGCTCTTTTCCAATCACTTTGGACCTTCCGTTCCTCTAGAGACTTGCGGTACACAGCTGTTAGAAGGGGGCAAGTTCTTTTGTATACTCTGTGTAGTATCGAATTGGTATTCCGTCAAGTCCAGTGGACTTTCATCTGTTGAGTGATTTCAGTTGCTTTTCTATTCCTTGGACACTTATTTCGATGTCAGCCATTTTCTCGTTCGTGCGAGGATTTAGAGAAGGAACTGCAGTGCGGTCTTCCTCTGTGAAGCAGCTTTGGAAAAAGGTGTTTAGTATTTCAGCTTTAGGCGTGTCATCCTCTGTTTCAATGCCGTTGTCCTCCCAGAGTGTCTGGATATGCTGTTTCGATCCACTTACTGATTTAACGTAAGACCATAACTTCCTAGGATTTTCTGTCAAGTCGATAGGTGGAATTTTACTTTCAAATTCACTGAACGCTTCACGCATAGCCCTCCTTACGCTAACTTTGACATCGTTTAGCTTCTGTTTGTTTGAGTAGTTTTCGCTGCGTTTAAACTTGCAGTGAAGCTCTCTTTGCTTTCGCAGTAGTTTCCTAACTTTGTTGTTGAACCACGGTGGGTTTTTCCCGTCCCTCACAGTTTTCCTCAGCACGTACCTGTCAAAATCGCATTTAACCTAGCACTGTCGTTGAGTATAAACTCCACGCATAATAATTCACAGGAACTATCCACTTCCATTTCACTACAGGATAAACTACTAGTAACAGCGACAAACGCGCCACCACCAGTTGCATGCAATCTATGCTTTCTAAACACCGTCTGTGCCTTTGTAAAATTTTCGGCAGAATTTCTCTCTGGCTTCAGCCCGATTTCCGTACCTGTAACGATTTCAGCTTTGGTGCTTTCTATTAGCGCTTAAAGTTCCGGTACTTTACCAACGCAGCTTCGACAGTTTACAATTACAATACCGATTGCTGCTTGGTCCCCGCATGTTCTGACTTTGCACCGCACCCTTTGAGGCTGTTGCCCTTTCTGTACTTGCCCGAAGCCATCTAACCTAAATAAAACCGCCCAGTCCACGCCACACAACCCCTGCTACCCGTGTAGCCGCCTGCTGAGTGTAGTGGACTCCTGACCTATCCAGCGGAACCCGAAACCCCACCACCCTATGGCGCAAGTCGCGGAATCTGACAGACGACTACGCGACTTTACACGTCACAGATATTAAAATGCCAATCTGCCCCTGCTAATTACGAAACTACACAATGATTTGACGGATTTAACTAAACAAGTGCGCTAAGAACTCTGTGCGTACAACGTACATCAGGAGTAAAATGATGACGGTACGTGTTTAATAAGTGAAAATGACATTGTGTGTCGAGGTGTCGAGCCATGTAGGTCATCATCGTTGTCGGACAGGGAGCCACAGATTCCGTCTCCAGTGAAATAAGGGCAATCGTTGTTCAAGGAGCGGTTACTGAACGTAAATACGTTCATTGAAGATCGTCTGCGGCATGGAAAAAAATATGAATAGATTTCGAATAAGCCAGCAGCAATATGACTGAGAAGGGGTTAAGAAAATCTACGGATATACAATGGAGGACAAGGCGCACTTGTTACAAAAACTGGTGTGTGCACGTTTCAGAGATGCTCGACACAACCTTCAGGATGTGCACGATAGTGACCTACTACGTTATGCGCATCAAACTGCGCGCGACACAGATTACACTGATTTCAAGGAAAGCAATGAGTGATTGCATAACTTCGAACTGTGCTGCAGAATTTGAAGACCTGAGATAACGAAATTTCAAACACAGCGTCAACCTGATGATGCACAGCAAACTGCAGAATCGGCCCACACATTTGTAGATGAGATAAACTTATCCCATTGTTAAGTAAGAAATTTGTTTTCAAATCCGACCAATCGAGGTTTGAAAAGGAAATGAATATGAAAGAAACGTTAGAAATTAGAGGTAACAAGAGTATTGCATCGAGATCAAGTAATATCAGTGGCTTAACACATTCGTATACAATTATGCCAACTGTTGATTTGGATGATAAAATGGCTGGGAAGTTATTTGTTGTGCTGTGTGACGTTGGAAGTGCTCTCCCCTTACGACTCTTTCTCGTGTGCGTGATCTTGCAAGGGCAGTAAGGAACATTTACGTCACAGAAAGCAAGAGTGGAAAATGTGTGTAAGAGAACTATAAGTATGGTATGAGCATTCGTTTTGGCCAATAGGTGGTCAAAATAACTTCCTTTTGCTTGATTCCTGGTGGTCTGCGTACAAAAATCATATTCCTTTGGAGCAAACTACGTATTCTGAAACGTGCGTGACATTGCAGTTCATAAACGCGGAATCACTTGGCAAATTCAGCCTCTGGGCGTGAGTCATTAGCAGCTAGTATTTTTCCTCTAAGTTTCTAACACAACACTTTCAAATGAGCCCTACTAGAAATTGAACTTCCAACCTCGCACTCAAGGGGTTGCTTGTCAGAGTTCGTGTGTCATCGAACGCGGTTCTCAGTTCGCTGCCACTGGGATCTTATTTAAGACTGCTTTGGCAGTTTTTGTGGACTATTTTGGACACGTCTTCGACAGGCTGTGTGTTTAGCTTTGTACGACGACTTGACAGGATATGGTACGAATTGCGCTGTGTAACTGTGTTTGTGTGCTCAGTGAAGAAGTGAAAACACAGTGACCTCTTACCTACAGATGAAACTGAGTTAATAACGAACATCAAAATGGATACAGGGATTAGTGAACACAGGGTTGTCGTAGAGATATTGAATATTGTTACCGCCAGATCCTCCAAAAATAAACTAAAAATATACCGATGCAAGAAAAGCAGATAAAAATTCCTGAGAAAAAATCTCCATTCCTTCCAAATTAATAACGGAAGTTTAGACCAGATGTGGTTTCAATTCAAAGAAATAGTATCGCCAGCAACTGAGAGATTTATACCAAATAAATTAACAAACGACGGATCTGATCCTCCTTGGTACACAAAACGGGTCACAACACTGTTGCAGAAACAACGAAATAAACATGCCAAATTTAAACAGACGCAAAATCCCGAGTTTGGCGATCTTTTACAGAAGCTCAAAATTTAGCGCGGACTTCAATGCGAGACGCTTATCATAGTTTCCACAATGAAACTTTGTCTCGAAATCTGCCAGAAAATCCATAGAGATTCTGGTCGTATGTGAAGTATGTTAGCGGTAAGAAGCAATCAATGCCTTCTCTGCGCGATAGCAACGTAGATACTATCGAAGACTGTGCTACCAAAGCAGAGTTACTGAACACAGCCTTCCGAAAAGCCTTCACAGAGAAAGGCGAAGTAAATATTCCAGAATTCGGATCGATAACAGCTGCCAACATGAGTAACGTAGACGTAAATATCCTCAGAGTAGTGAAGCAACTCAAATCACTTAATAAAAGCAAGTCTTCTGGTGCACACTGTATACAAATTAGGTTGCTTTCAGAATATGCTGATGCATTAGCTCCATACTTAATCATATACAACCGTTCGCTCGACGAAAGATCCGTACGCAAAGACTGGAAAGTTGCACAGGTCACACCAATATTCAAGAAAGGTAGTAGGAATAATCCACTTAATTACAGGCCCCTATCATTAACGTTAATATGCAGCAGGATTGTGGAACATATATTGTGTTCGAACATCACGTATTGCCTCGAAGAAAACTGTCTACTGACACAGAGTCAACATGGATTTAGAAAACATCGTTCTTGTGAAACACAACTAACTCTTTATTCGCATGGAGTGTTGAGTGCTATTTCAGATCGATTCCGTATTTCTGAATTTCCGGAAGGCTTTTGACATTGTACCACCAAGCGCCTAGTAGTGAAATTGCGTGCTCATGGAATATCGTCTTAGTTATGTGACTGGATTTGTGATTTCCTGTCAGAGGGGTCACAGTTCATAGTAATTAACGGAAAGCTATCGAGTAAAATAGAAGTGATATCTGGCGTTCCCCAAGGTAGTGTTATAAGCCATTTGCTGTTCCTTATGTATATAAACGATTTGGGATACAATCTGAGCAGCCGTCTTAGGTTGTTTGCAGATGACGTTGTCGTTTATCGACTACTGAAGTCATCAGAATAGCGAAACAAATTGAGAAAGATTTAGAAAAGATATATCAGTCAAATCTATAGGCCGTAAATTCGACTAAATGCCTAAGAATTACAATTACGAAAAAGTTAAATTGGAAAGAAGACAAAGCAAATGTTGGGGGGGGGGGGGGGGGAGGCTCACCAAAAACTGCGTTTTATTGGCAGGACACTTAGAAAAAGTAACAGATCTACTAAGGAGATTGCCTACACTACGCCCGCCTGTCCTGTTTTAGAATACTGCTGCGCGATGTGGTATCCTTACCAGATAGGACTGATGGAGTACATCGATAAAGTTCAAAGACGGGCAACACGTTTTGTATTATCGCGAAATGTGGGAGAGAGTCATTGAAATGATACAGGATTTGGCCTGGACATCACAGAAAGGAGTTTTTCGTTGCGACAGAATCTTCTCACGAAATTCCAATCACCCACTTTCTCCTCCGAAAGCGAAAATATTTTGTTGACGCCGACCTACATAGGGAGAAACGACCACCGCGATAAAATAAGGGAAATCAGAGCTCTTACGGAAAGATATAGGTGTTCGTTATTTCCGAGCGCTATACGAGATTGGAACAATAGAGAATTGCGAAGGTGGTTCGATGAAACCTCTGCCAGGCACTTAAGTGTTATTTGCAGAGTATCCATGTAGACGTAGATGTTCCTGAGGATTTCGCAGTTCGTAACACTGCCTCCCTGTACCGAGCCTCAAGACATGCCACTGAGACACCACTCACAGTCATTTGGGTTAGTGTTTATTGTGTCTTCTACACGAAGTATAGTATCTGTGACTAAGAGACGATACACCGTCCGATGAAAGAGTTCCGAGCCTTGTTTTATTCCTGGCGCACAAGTGACGTCAGCGCAGTAACCACGGTGGCAGCTTGAATTAACAACTGTAAACGACAGATGTGCATCCGACCAGTCAATTGTAAGCAGGCAGTGTGAAGTAGTGGACGAGCGAGCGTAGCGTGCCAACACCGTCATCTTGTAACGAATCGCAATTGACCAATAAATGGTCATGACTGTCTCTAGAGTGTTTTTAAGATGAGAGAAGTGTGTGCAAGGTTTGTCCCGTACACCTTGACAGCCGAACAAAACAACGACGTGTAGACAACTGCCACAACAAATTGAAATGCAAAATGCGGAAATTTTTTTACTAGAAACAATGAACATGGGTGACGAACTTAGTGTTATCAATACGAACATATCGCAAAACTACAAAGCGCAGAAATTCACAAGAACGATAAACGATTTGACTACATAACCGACATTCAAGCCCATGACGCTCACGTTGAACAATATCCAAAAGAAGGACTTTTCTGACAGTTTCACATTGCTGTATGAAAGTTCTGTGCATTTTATTCCAGTGAGGGGAGACACCTGAAGCATTAAAGCCATGTTAATTTCACTCTATTTTTTGATCTTTTATTGATTAGTCTCTAAAACTTTTGGAACTGACGCGGTAGATACGGCATTTGTTAGACGCTGGCCACAAGCAAATGAGGAAAGGGACGCATCCGCAGTATTTAGGCAGCTGTAAAAAGGAGTCGACTTATTCTGAGGTTCGATTTATTACAGAAACGTGGATCTTACACCTAACGTCAGAAAAGAAAAAGCAGTGGAAGACAATAGATCTGCATTTCCTCTGAACGACAAAAACTAGTGAATATTTCACAAGTCTTTTGTACCAAATGGATAAAAATTTCGCAAGACGACGTCTGCATTGCAAAAGGAAAAACTAGCACCTTTCTTCAGGGCAAGGAATCTACCCACAAGGCTGCTTTCGGATTTGAAGTGAGAACTGGTAAAAGATTCATGGTGTTTAGTATATTTAGAACTCTAGCACTTCCACATTAAACTATAGTTGTGGGTGGAAAATACACTAAAGGACTTATTAATGACAGGTTCTAGATTTAAAGGGACACGCATCTCAACTAGATTTAAGCGGACGCGATTTGAAGGGGCAGTAGTTATTACGAGCGGGTACGAGTCCCGATATCGATCTTATCTCAGGGTCACTGATAAGCACTTATGGTGACAGGTGACGCACTTGAGCAACTTTTATTCAATATCACTCCCCACTCCCCTCCCTCCCAGGGAATTGATCAATGTCATAGAGGGAAATCCCAGTCCTCCCCACGCACCTTACGCAACTATGACGTAAATCGATATTGGTCATGTGGTACAAAATTGGTGGCAAACTCCAGGACCATTGGGAGCACATTAAATGGCGACAAAGTGTCGCCCTCTTCCCTGGACCAATAAGATTCAAGCTCCACGTACTCTTTATCATCATTTACAAATAGTCCAACAGCGGAGGCCTCTTCGTTCGATGTCTATGCATCACTGGGATAGTTTCAGGCTTGCTATAAACAAGTTACAACCCCAAACTGAGAAATTGCTGGAGCTATCTATAGTGGATAATATATCGCTGCTTAGTCCGTAGCATTGTCAACAGCTTCGGGAAGAGACCATTTCATGGGTGTAGGCGATTTAGACACAACTGCAAGCACTGTTTACATCACGCATATACCTCACCAAAATCAGCAGCCGTATCATGGATCTTTTCGCTCAGTCTGGTGATTTTTCTTTTGGAGATCCATCCGAACCATCCAAACATTTGACTTTGTCGCATGACTTGCTCATAGAAGTTTTTATATCCAATTAGGGGATGTAACTGAAATCGTCAGATGGTCTTTACTCCTCCTCGTTCGTCCACAGGTTATTCACCTTGATGTACCTGTGCATGCACCGGCGAAGTTTCTCGCGATTACCACGTTCAAAGAAATAGCAGCACGTCAACATAAGCCAACAATTCGATGCTGATACGTGTTCCTAAAACTGCGACACACGAAAGCCCTGACACGGTGTATAGAAGGTAGGATCACGGAGTATGTGCACAGGCATACACTCTACAATTTTTTGGAAATTTCTGCGAGCTGATGTACATCTGTGTTACGTACAATTTATCAGATCCCATAAATCAGTGATACTAAACTCCTGCCAAACATTCGGCACGTGCTTGTACTCCGCATGCATTATGACAGTGACTGAGTTTCCACCACTTATGTCGAGCAACGTTGTTTCCATCGAGTCTAAGTATTCATATGGAAGACTGTCTTTTTCATCACAAGTTGAAACTTTGAATCATCAGGATCTGCAGCTCTGATGCATTGTCTTAGCAAGATTCTGGAAAGACGCGTGCACGAAACTTAACGAATCCACGAAACGGTGTGATATTTTTTGCTGATTCTCTAAGAAAAATAAATGTACGGTTTGGTAGTATCATGAACGACACTGACGTCATCATTATTCAAACCGAAATCACCCAAACGTTCAACGAGAAAGTGAGCATCATACCTGTTCAAATAGTGAAAGAAAACGCGTATGTGCACGACAGATGGTATTTGAAGTTGCATGCATTGTGATCTACTTCGTAGATCTTCCCCGTTAGATGCAAATGGTCTCTATGTGGAGTTTCCACTTGTTTATTCAAGAGGTGTGGGGAGTGACCTTGACTATAAATCACCAAAGTGTCCAAGTGTGTAACCTGACACCGGAAGCCGTCATCGGTGACCTTGAGATATCACCCACCTTTGTTAACTACTGTACCTTTAAATCCTGTTATATTCAGACGAGTGTCCCTTTAAATTAGGAACCAGCCCTTAATAACTACTTACTAAGTGGCCAAAAGTCGTGGAAAGGCAACACATGTGATACTAATTGCGGGTCGCTCCTCTGAGTGACCTCAAAATTGCAATAACACCGAGGAATATACTCTAAGAGTTTTTGAATGGTTCAGGAGAAATTTTATCCAGCCATCTTGCAGTGCTAAACACACCTCTTCTCGTATAGTTGACACTGGTTCATCGGGTATAAACGGGTATTGACGACATCCCATAAATGATTGAGTTAAGATCGGGTGACGTGGAACGGCGGAAGGGGGAAGGGAGAAGATTTCATGGTGTAATTTCGCTGGAGTATTCATCAAGCTATCTGCGACATCATGGTTCTTTCTCCTGTAGAAACACAGCAATTCCATTAAAGTACTCTGATACCAGAAAGGACTGCAGATGGTCTGCGAAAATGTCCACATAAGTCGAACCTGTCTTTGGTCCCTGAAAAGAGACTGTATGACCACAGCCCATACCTTAACTGATCACCCTCAGTCAGCAGACAACATTGATGGCATATAAGATCCATGGCTTCAGGAGGCATACACCACACACTTATGCGCTCATCAACTTGATGGAACTGAAACCTGGATTCGTCGAAACGTGCTACACGCCGACACTGTTCCATGGTCCAGTGAGGATGTTCGTTGAGCTCCATGTCATGGTGTAAGCAAAGGTACATCGGTCGTCGGCTGATGCAGCCTTCGCGGAGCGTTTGTCTCCGTACATTCCTGGCAGAAATGGGATTCTGCAACGAGGTCGACTCGTGCCGTCGATCGCCTCAAATGGCTCTCCGGAGATGAGGTAAGGTCCTTTAGCAAACGCTTTTGGTCGTCCTGAACAGCGGTTTACACATGTCGACCCACTGTCCCCGCGATAGTGAAGATTCACCTTAGATGCTGCTGACCTCACAAACTAATTCTTGTGCAATTTGCAAAATACTTGTGTCGATCATCATCTCTCGCTAATAATCAGTTAACTCGCAACGTACTCCTCTATTCATTCATTACACACTTGGCTGTAAGTGACAACCCAAATATTTGTCCACACTCTCTTAGTCTGCATTATAGCTTCAACTTTGGGCCGTCATACACACACATCTTCATATTGTACGACCCTTGCTGAGTTTTGTAAACACACACACACACACACACACACACACACACACACACACACACACACACACACACACACACACACACAGAGAGAGAGAAAGAGAGAGAGTGACACTGTGTATTGATTCCTGAAGATGCAATGTCAGCCGCAGACGGGTATTTCACAGATCTCCCCTCTCAGCCAATAAATAACCATCCTTCACTTTTGCTGAAAAATTTTCACCTATCTCTCGTATACAAACAAAAGTTAAAGTGTACTCACCGATTCCAATCCCCACAATAATTCTCCCAATGAGGAGCAGTTCCTTGCCGGGCGCTATACCCATGATCACAGAACCAGCCGTGAACACGAAACTTGCTACTAGGATTACTGGTTTCCTTCCCAATCGATCTGAAACAGAGAAAAATTTAGATGTTATTTAAAACCATAACATTAACAGTGATATGGGTGCATTAGGATTCATTAAAGGTTGCAGAGACCTGAACGTTAAAGCAAAGACAGTGACCGCCATGCCTCTTGAAAGCAACGACGTAAGTCTTTTAGAATTCGGACATAGTTCTTTCCCGAATTCCCAGTCGGGAATCGAACCCGGGCCCTTAGGATTGACATTCTGTAGCGCTGACCACTCAGCTACCGGGGGCGGACAAGTTGGTCATTTAAGTTCATGAACGAATCCTAATCGAGTTTTTAGTAACTACTGAAATCTACAAAATTTTTAAGAGCTTACAAATACAATGTCGGTTTATAAACATCTTGCACAGTAGCCTCTTCGGCGGGAGTTAAGTCAATAATTTTCATTTGCAGATGCTCCTTCCTCAAAATTTTCCACTTATGGTCTGTACAACGAATAATCAGAACACTTCCGTTCTTGTAAACCGGGTTATTCGAGAAGATGCATTAGATTATTACTTGCCAGAAATGTCTCCCAGAAAGTTTTAGGTTCATAACCTGTTTCGAAGTATATGACATGTCAAAACATCTTTTTTAGTTTTTTTTAATAACGTGTGTAACTGGTGACTAATATAGCACTAATCTTTTACGGCAAGTGTACGAAAATTCAGGATGAATCCAGAATATACTGAAATTTACTAGACATATACAAGTACTTCGTGAAGCACAGGATAATTGTAAGAAAAACACACAGCTACCTTAAAATAGTGTTAAATATTAATGAGTTACAGCCACCGATTTAAAGGCTACGACCAACTGTTCGGTGACGTGGCCTACGCCGTTGAAATAAATGCAAAGTACACATTTATTTGCGAACTTGGCGGAAGTTCACCAATTCTGTTAGCGCAGTCTAACCTGAATTAAAGCCAGAACTCGTGTAAAACTTACATTCTTACAGTCTCATACCACGAAGGGAACTAATTTAATTAAGAACTACCAGTAGTCCCAATGAGGCAGCCAGACAAAAGAGATTCCTTCTGTAAATACTGACGTTATAATGCTCAGTCTGCGCAATGAAATTGTAGCTACTATCACAGACGTTACTGTCACTTTCCCAAACCATTAGTTCAGAACATTGACGTTCTCATACAAAATTTTATAGTATCGCATAAATATTGGATTGTGCATACGAAGAGAAATACTGGACTAATACGGCTCATGTTATGCGGAGAGTTAATTTCAGAGTGCACACAGTATCTTTCGAAACTTAGGAGGTGAAGACCCAACAAGGAAAAAAGTTTGCTCTATGTTGGCTCAGTGTTCTGAAAAATCGGTAGGTTCCTATCGGCAGCAGGGTATCTAGAGCATTTGACTCCTACCAACAAAGTTAAAAGACCTAAATATAATGTTAAAAACAACCAAGTCCTCGGAAAACCACGTTTCTATGGAATTTGTACCAGTGCCACATGTCTAATTTGGCACAGAGCAGTCGAGAAGAGGTGTGGAAGGACGACTATGGTTTGACGTCCAGTCGACGTCAAAATCATTAGAGATGGATCTCAAGCTCGGATTGGGAAACGAAATCGTGCGCTCCCTTTAAAAGTAATCTTCAGCATTCAGCTAAGCTATTACTGAAAACCTAGATTTGGGTAGCCGGACAGGGATTTGAACCACCATCCTCTCGATTAAGAGTCCAATGTGTTGCCACCTCGCTCTGAAGGAAACATCAGGACACACTCGACTTAAAACAACCTGGTATATAAGTTGTCGCCGATAAGAGAGATCAGTGCCGTTACCATTTCCATCCGAGTGCAGTTCTGTGACGGGCGAAAATGATTAGGAAGGCCGAATGAAAAGGGAAAGCGAGATTGAGGCGGCGGAGAACGACGACGACAAGAAATGTTCAAACGAACGGAAGGTTCTTCTCTTTAAATTAAACATACAAAAACTTCCGGTTGCAATACTGATAAGGAACTGAAGACCAAACGCGAAAATTTTAGAAGTTACAGCTGTGATGTGGATGGTAAATTGATATAGTAGAAATACATTGATGAAAAAAAAAATTGCAGCACCAATATATAATGTAGAGTAATGAAAATTCGGGAATACATTTGTCTAGATAACATATTTAAGTGATTAACATTGCAAGATCAACAGTTTAATGAAGCATCAGATAAACCGTTGCAAATGTGAAATGCTGGTACATTAATAACCAGTGTAACCGCCAGAATGTTGTATGCAAGCATGCAAACGTGCATGCATTGTGTGGTGCTGCTAGATATGTTTGTGGGATGCAGTTCCATGCCTGTTGCACTTGGTCGGTCAATACAAGTACCGATAATGGTTCAAATGGCTCTGAGCACTATGGGACCTCAGATGTTAAATCTGAGGTTATCAGTCCCCTAGAACTTAGAACTATTTAAACATGACTAACCTAATGACATCACACACATCCATGCCCGAGGCAGGATTCGAACCTGCGACTGTAGCGATCGCGCGGTTCCCAACTGAAGCGCCTAGAACCGCTCGTCCACAACGGCCGGCCTACCGATAATGCTGTTTGTGGATGACGCTGGAGCTGACGTCCGATAATGTCCCATGTGTGCTCAATTGGGGACAGATCTGATGATCGAGTAGACCAAGGCAACATGCTGACACTTTGTAGCGCATGTTGCATTGGAACAAGGTATGTGGGCCAGCGCTTTACTGTTGAACATTCCCTGGAATGCTGTTCACGAATGGCAGCATAACAGGTCTAATCACCAGACTGACGTACAAATTTGCCATCATGGTACGTGGTACAACCAAGAGAGTCCTCCCGCTCCCACGAAATCGCATCCCAGACCATAACTCCAGGTGTTGGTCCAGTGTGTCTAGCAAACAGACAGGTTGCTTGCAGGCCTTCTACTGGCCCCCTAACACGGCCATCACTGGCACCGAGATAGAACTGGTTTCCATCGGAAATAACAGACCTCCACCCTGAACTCGAATGAGCTCTCGCTTGACACCACTGAAGTCGGAAGTGGCAATGGTTTGAGGTTAGTGGAATGCACGCTACAGGGCGCCTGGTTCGGAGCTGTCCTTGAAATAATCGATATATAACAGATCATTGCCTCACTGTGGTGCCAACCGCTGCTCAGATTGCTGCTACAGCCACAGCTATACGCCTAACACGATGGCCTTCCCTCTCGAAAGTGCCACGTGGCTGTCCGGAGCCCAGTCTTCTTGCGACCTCACATTCTCGTGACCACCGTTGCCAGTAATTACGTACAGTGGCTAAATTCCTGCCAAGTCTTTCTGCAGTATCATAGACGGAACATTCAGAGTCTCATAGTCAAAATACACGACCTCGTTCGAACTCAGTGATGTGCTGATAGTAGCGTCTTTATCGCATTAAAGGCATTCTTGACTACCAGAAACTCACGACGTTCAGTCTCAAAGGTAACTAACGCTCACGACCGTTACAGTATGTATTTACAGCAAACGTGATTGGCACTAGTAGCGCCATTATGAGGATGCAACTCTTATGCGACGCTCGCGAAATTGGAGTGGACATCATCTTTCAGATATAAAAGCACTTCTACCAACTTTGGTTTATGTCACATAACTTCCTGATGCTGTTATTTTTCCGTTAGTGTTTATAGTATACAATGGCGTCCAAAGCCAATACGAATCTTTTGAATGTCATTTTTCTGCCTCACTGTCTATCGTTAGCATAAAATAATTACTTTTTCTTTGGATTTTCCACTACTGCATAGATTTTCCAGAATAATGATTTTCAACTGTCTTAAAAAAAGGAAGTATAATGTAATTGAAATACAAATACAAAACTTCAACTGGTTATTAATGGGAAAAAATAGAAATTAAATAGAAATGAAAAGTTTAACTCCTCAAATAGACATGTACTAAAGCGCAAAAAAAAGTCTAGGCATGCGTATTGAAATACAGAGATACGTGAACAGGCACAATAAGGCTCTGTGGTCGGCAACGCCTATATAAGACAACAAGCGTCTGGCGCAGTTGTTAGATCGGTTACTGCTGCTACAATGGCAGGTTATCAAGATTTAAGTGAGTTTGAACTTGGCGTTATAGTCGGCGCACGAGACATGGGACACAGAATCTCAGAGGTAGCGATGAAGTTGGGATTTTCTCGTACGACCATTTCACTAGTGTACCATGAATTTCAGGAATACGGTAAAACATCAAATCTCCCACATCGCTGCGGCCGTAAAAAGATCCTGCAAGAACGGGACCAACGACGACAGAAGAGCAACCTTTCTGCAAATTGCTGCAGACTTCAATGCTGGGCCATTAACAAGTGCCAGCGTGCGGAGCATTCAAAGAAACATCATCGGTATAGGCTTTCGGTGCCGAAGGTGCACTCGTGTACCTTTGATGACTGCACGACACAAAGCTTTACGCCTCGCCTGGGCCCATCAACACCGTCATTGGACTGTTGATGATTGAAAACATGTCACCTGGTCGGACGAGTTTCCTTTCAAATTTTATCGAGCGGCCAGACGTGTACGTGTATGGAGATAACCTCATGAATCCATGAAGCCTTTATGTCAGCAGGGGACTCTTCAAGCTGGAGGAGGCTCTGTAATGGTATGGGGCGTGTGGAATTGGAGCGATATGGGACCCCTTATACTTCTAGATGCGACTCTGCAAGTGACACGTACGTAAGCATCCTGTCTGACCACCTGCAATAATACATGTCAGTTGTGCATTCCGAGTTTGGAACCGCGCGACCGCTACGATCACAGGTTCGAATCCTGCCTCTGGCATGGTTTTGTGTGATGTCCTTAGGTTAGTTAGGTTTAAGTAGTTCTAAGTTCTAGGGGACTGATGACCTCAGAAGTTAAGTCTCATAGTGCTCAGAGCCATTTGATATTTTCGTGCATTCCCATGGACTTGGGCAATTCAAGCAGGACAATGAGACACCCCACACGTTCAAAATTTCTACAGAGTGACGCCAGGAACACTCTTCTGAGTTTAAACCCTTCCAGTAGCCACCATACTCCCCACACATGAAAATTATTGAGCATAGCTGGGATGCTTTGCAACGTGATGTTCAGAAGCGATCTCCACGCTATCGTACTCTTACGGATTTATGGACAGCCCTGCAAGATTCATGGTGTCGGTTCCTTCCGGCACTACTTCAGACATTAGTCGAGTCCATGCCACGTCGTGTTGGGGCACTTCTGCGTGGTCGCGGGGGACCTACACAATATTAGGCAGGTGTACCAGTCTTTTGGCTATTGAGTCAACAGTTTTATTTACACTACTGGCCATTAAAATTGCTACAACGCGAAGATGACGTGCTACAGACACGAAATTTAATTGACAGGAAGAAGATGCTGTGAGTTGCTTTGCTTTTCAGACCATTCACACAAGGCTGGTGCCGGTGGTGACACCTACAACGTGCTGACATGAGGAAAGTTTCCAACCAATTTCTCATACACAAACAGCAGTTGACTGGCGTTGCCTGGTGGAAAGTTGTTATGCCTCGTGTAAGGAGGAGAAATGCGTACCATCACGTTTCCGAATTTGATAAAGGTCGGATTGTAGTCTATCGCGATTGCGGTTTATCGTATCGCGACACTGCTGCTCGCATTGGTCGAGATCCAATGACTGTTTCCAGAAAATGGAATCGGTGGGTTCAGAAGGGTAATACGGAACGCCGTGCTGGATTCCAACGGCCTCGTATCACTAGCAGTCGAGATGACAGGCATCTTATCCGCATGCCTGTAACGGATCGTGCAGCCACATCTCGATCCCTGATTCAACAGATGGGGACGCTTGCAAGAAAACATCAGCACGAACAGTTCGACGACGTTTGCAGCAGCATGGACCACCAGCTCGGAGACCATGGCTATGGTTACCCTTGACGCTGCATCACAGGCGGGAGCGCCTGTGATGGTGTGCTCAAAGACGAACCTGGGGCACAAACGGCAAAACGTAATTTTTTCGGGTGAATCCAGGTTCTGTTTACAGCATCATGATGGTCGCATCCGTGTTTGGCGACATCGCGGTGAACGCACATTGGAAGCGTGTATTCGTCATCGCCATACTGGCGTATCACCCAGCGTGATGGTATGGGGTGCCGTTAGTTACACGCCTTGGTCACCTCTTGTTCACACTGACGGCACTTTGAACAGTGGACGTTACATTTCAGATGTGTTACGACCCGTGGCTCTACCCTTAATCCGATCCCTATGAAACCCTACATTTCAGCACGATAATGCACAACCGCATGTTGCAGGTCCAGTATGGGCCTTTCTGGATACAGAAAATGTTCGACTGCTGCCCTGGCCAGCACATTCTCCAGATCTCTCACCAACTGAAAACGTCTGGTCAATGGTGGCCGAGCAACTGGCTCGTCACAATACGCCAGTCACTACTCTTTATGAACTGTGGTATTGTGTTGAAGCTGCATGGGCAGCTGTACCTGTACACGCCATCCAAGCTCTGTTTGACCCAATGACCAGGCCATTAAGGCCGTTATTACGGCCAGAGGTGGTTGTTCTGGGTACTGATTTCTCAGGATCCATGCACCCAAATTGCGTGAAAGTGTAATCACATGCCTGTTCTAGTGTAATATATTTGTCCAATGAATACCCGTTTATCATCTGCATTTCTTCTTAGTGTAGCAATTTTAATGGTCAGTAGCGTATTTAATACAAACCACACAGTAAAGCCGTGTTAACACAGTGATATGCGTTTTGAGAATCAACCTCTAGTCTTCTTGCTGTTCATAAATCGCAGGTACTTGAGCAAGCAAAGTAGCAGTCATAAAATAATTTGCATAAACAGCCATCGTCTATCGCATCACACTACCCGCTCATTCACCAGAATATCTTATTCTCTCATGATTATGAGAGCGTGACTCTCGAAACATTGCTTTATTTTGTATCGTACGCTGAGTCAATGTAACGTTCAAAGTTTATGTTTATGAGTGACAGAGAGACTGAACTGTTGCCCTCCTCTTTCACATAATGCAACCACAAGCCTCTCTTCTGTGTGTGTCTATTAAAACTGAAAATTTTGAATAATTCACGCCCAGAATGTTTTGATTCCATAAACGAAGCGTCACTCGTATACTTAAGGGCGTAGCTCACCTGCACAGCACAGTTCGAAAACGCCCACGGTCTAACAAAGTACCGAAGCTTGACTTACGTCAAGATTGTTCCTCTAATCACTTTACTCCATAAGATACCATGGAGGAGCTGACGTAATATTGCGGGTAGATTTTTAAAGCAGCGAATTCTTCAACCTCAGTGCCTTAAGGAATATTTCTTTAGAATGCGTTGCAATTAAGAGCAATGTTCTGTCAATGAACTAATTCCACATAAGGTCATGCCAGTTACTATTGAATTGCTGCTAATTTTCAATGTTCAAGAGAGCACCACCGTTGAAAAAGAGGGAAGGGTTCCTCCAGAAATTCCTTGCATCCACACACCACTGGATCTCTCTTGACGTCAGGCACACTGAAGAGCCGCGTTCCCTTTAGAATTATGTTCAGTGTGAACCGAATTCGAATTACTTTCATAAAGCGGAAAGTGCAGTCGTGTTTGTAAAGTAGATGATGTTAATGAAACGGAAGAACAAGGAGTTTAAAGCGAGCAGCCTATCAGCCGATTTCAAACGTTGACAATTACGGCAAGAATCCATTCCTCTTGACGAGCACGTGTCAATTAATAAATGCTCATACGAATTGAAATACACAAAAGTCGCAATGTTGCATAGCGGCAAATATTTCGTGTAAATATTGCGAGCAATCTTGTTGCTTTTGTGCCGAGGAAGTATATTCGTTGACGAGAAAACATTAATGCTGTGGAGTTCGTGTTGTGGTGGAACACTTGAGCAGTCCATATCTTGTACTGCGCAAAAGGGACAGATATCCGAGAAAACATTCCAGTATTCGTCTAAAGCTATTTAGAACCAATGCGTACCCATTAATAACTGTTTAAGCACAGATTTGTACAGGATGCGTAATGGGCCTTGTCTATACATGGCGAGTACGATAACGTTGAATATACATGAGAGGAGGGGGGAGGTATGTGCCTGTGTGGGATTGCACAATAAACAGACGCAACCTCGACGCAGAACGCCAGATCTGTCGTCCACTGGAGTGCCGACTGGTGTGCTGGAATTGGCAAGCTACCATTGTGTGCTACGGTTGACCTCGAGCACGCCGGAGAAAGTAGACGTCGCAGATGTATACACTCTGTATTGCCGGCTTCCTGCAGCGTTCGTTCACATGGCTTACTGCTGCCGTCAGAGCATTGCAATATCCTTCAATAGAGCTCTACGCTTCTCCTCTACATGGTGCTACGTTCTACGCATGTTCTCTTGTCTCTAAAGAGAAGCTATTTCAAATGTTCAAATGTGTGTGAAATCTTATGGGTCTTAACTGCTAAGGTCATCAGTCCCTAAGCTTACGCTTTACTTAACCTAAATTATCCTAAGGACAAACACACACACCCATGCCCGAGGGAGGACTCGAAACTCCGCCGGGACCAGCCGCACAGTCCATGACTGCAGCGCCCGCGACCGCTCGGCTAATCCCGCGCGGCAGAAGCTATTTCTTCACCGCCTTCCACCCGTAATTATAATCTAAGCTTAGCTGTTGACTGCCTGTGCTACGTCGGTAACATACCGACCGCCTCAAACTAGAAATTACACTGGCCAAGAAAACAGTTAATCATCCAGGAAAAGAAGAGGAAACGAAATGAAACTTCAGGGGTTGAGACGTATGTGTTATTTCGAACCACATTTATAAATGACTTCGCAGTATGAGGCCACTTCGCAGCTCACAACTATTGTAACTAGTCCTTAATATCCTGGAGACGGACACTGGGACAGAAGTGCCGTCCGATATGTTTCCACAAGCCTTCTATTGGGGACGGATCGGATGACCTTGCCGGCCACGGCAATACCTCAAAATCACGCAAACAGTTCATGGAGATACGTGCCGCGTGTGGATCAGCATTACCTTGCTTAAAATTGAGACCATGGTACTATCAAAGAGAATGCGACTCCATTCATCAGCAGCCCATGCTTCCCGATCGCGGCAATACTCCAAACGCAGTCGGTTATGTAGTGTTCTCAACGTCAGCCTACGCATAGGACGGTAATTCAATAGTCCGGCTGTTGCTGGTCTGACCTTTAGTGCGGGATGACACAGTACGTTGTAGCGAGTCAATTATCTGTTATCAGATGTGCTTGGTGCACAATACCCCACATGTCTGGATATCGGACGTTTCGACCAGCCGGCCAAATGGAGACCCACAAGGAGGCACCTTTTTTCGTACGTGCACGAAGTTAACATTGACATCCGATCAAATCTTCCGAGAGCTTCAGTTATTTTGTCAAGCAGTGTATTTGTTTTTCTAACCGAAATACAGGGAAGCCAAAAACACTACACAGACGGTAGATGACCGCAAACAAAGTACTCTGAGATGAGGAACCAATTGCCGGAAATAAATATTTCAGGGGCAGTTACCTGTTGGAAATTGTTTACCGAGGGCAAACACTGGAACTTAACTCTGAAACAGTTGAGGGCCTAAGGAGTTGGGCGAATCACATCTCTCTTGTGGGCAGTATAGTTCATCTGAGTAGCTCAACTGTTGTTTGAAGTATGTCTACTACGAGTATGTTCAGGGAGTAAATAAAAAGGGTGCAAGCACCTCCAAGGAAATCACTACTGGAGTGAGCATAAATTGCCAGTATAGAAACAAAAAGCATGACTATTTAGCTACAGGAAGAATATTAGATGAACAACACACTTAACGGTAAGTGTTTGCGCCTACGATATTTCCCAGTGCCCTAGATACATGCACTGTTCTAAGAGACACTGCTTTATATTATGTAGTTCGTAACAGGAAATCTATCTTCTTTAATTCCCAGGCCGACCGCAGTGGTCCAGCGGTTCTAGGCGCTTCAGTCCAGAACCGCGCGACTGCTACGGTTGCAGGTTCGAATCCTGCCTCGGGAATGGATGTGTGTGACGTCCTTAGGAGAGTTAGGTTTAAGTAGTTCTAAGTTCTAGGGGACTGATGACCTTAGAAGTTAAGTCCCATCGTGCTCAGAGCCATTTTAAGCATTTTCATTCCCATAAAGAAAATAAATGGTCGTGTTTGCAAATATTGATATCTAAATAACTGAAGACGTGGCCAACCGCTCCAATTGTTAAGGCATATATACGAGCTAAGGTTTTTACATATTGGACAAGATTTTAAAAGACATTTCGTTTCTGTAATTCCGACTTGGGCAAAACCTAATACTTCACCTTGTTTTTATTCTTACCCTTACATTTATCGACACCTACGTATCATCTTCAGTGGGCCTTGTTTTATTCTTGGAAAATACTGACGAAACTTATGTCTGCTTTAGGCCTGAAGACTACAGGGTGATCGAGAAGTTGCGCCCATCAGCCCCAAGAAGCAAAATAAACTGTGTAATCATGTCTTGGTGCAGAATATTTCCTTGTAATTTCAACAAAAATGGGGCTCACTATACGACGACGCGTCACATACAATACCAATTTTCTGACAGTGCAACGTGTTTTCAAGAAAGACATTTGGATTTCGTTTGCTCAAATTATTGAGTTTCGCGTATTCACGTATCCCTAAGGTGAAACCACGTCTTATCAGTGGAGAAAATACGATCCACTACCGCTATTCCACAGACGTCAACAAATGACCAAAACCAAGTACACTGTACAGTGAGCTAGACGCTTTTCTTTGTCCAGTACCTTCAATTCCTACACACTACGAAATTTTAAATTCTGCATCGCTTTCTGAGCACTAATTTTAAGAAATCTGAGATTGGACAGATAGTCTGCTCAAGCGTTTTGAAGGCCAACGCAGAAGCACTATGGGACTTAACATCGTAGGTCACAGTCCCCTAGAACTTAGAACTACTTAAACCGAACTAACCTAAGGACATCACACATATCCATGCCCGAGGCAGGATTCGAACCTGCGACTGTAGCAGTCGCGCGGTTCCGGACTGACGCGCCTAGAACCGCCCTGCCACGGCGGCCGGCTCTTGGTTCTCCCCTTGCCCGCAACTGATCAACATTCAAGGGAACGAGCACTTTATGTTGTCTTTCTTTAACTGTCCGACACTGCGGTATCTGGTTAGTCCCCACGAAATGCTTCTACCACACGTGTATACCAACAACTGACAAAATACTGTTGAACAATGAAAAATCGCTGCTGTTGAGAAAACAACGTATTTACCATGCAATCAACTGCGCCATATTACAGACGTCATGTGACTTCTAACCGTTACGTTGGCATCTTCATTGGTTGTCGGTAATACTTTTAGCGTATTCTTAATTTATGATGATTGCTCGTTTGGAAAAACGTTACGTTCAAAGAAGAGATGTATAAGTTGGCGTGCTTTTATCCGTCTAGGCCTAAGAAAGGGAATCAGCCATGAGTTTTGTATAATATTTTACAGAAACAAAATGAGAACCACTGAAGATGACATGGGTGTCAATATTAAAATGAGAGAAACCTCGAGTCTTTCATAAGTTTTAAAAGCCAAATTTAATTCATAAATATGTAAAAAACGTCACCAACCTCAGTAAGATGATTTTTGAAAAACAAAACAATAGCGATGAGCAAGAAGTATCTATAATCTTCCTTTCGTTGAAAACTTGAATGGTCTGACGCAAAGTTGCTGTAGAAGCAGACGGAACTGTCAAGAGATTAGGCGAAATTCTGTGCATACGGTAAACATTTATAATTTTAGGGAGGACGAAGTTTGTAACACAGGTTGGACGAGGAAGTATTGACTAACAAAGAACACAGCACCAATGTTCTCTCATCCAGTTTAGCGATAACTCAACAGAATGAGATAAAGCTCATGAAACTGCAACTGAAAGACTTCGGATTTACTACAATATTTAAGACTGCGAAGAGTGTTCAATACTTTTCAGTACTAGTATTTAATAAAAGTATTTTTCAAATTTACAACCATGTTGTATGCAGGCTTATATTTGTCCAGTATCTGTGATATTCTGAATCGAAGTATGTCCGCTCTAACAGCAGTGGTGCGATTTTTATGTCAACAAACGGCAGCTCCGTCCTACTCAAAGGCAACGTTCAGTCATACCATGTTTGTTTGTAAACTGAACACGCTGCATAACAAACAGCTGTCTGACACTTCGACATTAGTAGCGCCACCCTGAAGAACAATATACAGTCACCTGTGATGTGTTCAGGGTGGACTTTACCAGTTTCTCCAGTTCACGACTGGTCGTCAAAGATTCAGATGGAGCATTACTCTTTACAGCAATTTCAGTGAATGTATAGCGTGTGGAAAGTCGAACAAATGTATAGAGAAAAGTTTCGCAATATGCATCACCTGATTAGAAGAGCACGATCACTCTGGACAGGAATTTAACGACAAACAGGGTCATTTAAGCCACAGGCAGAACAGTTCGAACAGTTTAATTCTACAGAACAGTTTGAACAATTTAATTCTAGGCGTTGGATAAGTAGGAGAAGATTCGTCCGCCAACTTGCCAATGAAATGCGCACTTCTAAGAATGCAGTGTGAAGAGAAACGGGATGTTAAGGTTGACACGCTACTCCTGTTCTCCCACAGAGTATATGTGAGTAGCGTTGCTGGGTGAACGGAATCCGTGGAAGACCGTTGCTTAGCCCAACAGTTTAATGATCGTAGTAAGTGTACAGTTACATGTTCAGTAATCGTATACACAAAACAAATGAGATTTTTCGCATTACTACGACAGTACGTCGTGGTGTATTAGCGCGTGACTGGTTTTCGAACACTAACAACACGCACCCTTACGCTGTGACATGTTTCAATTTGAGCGATAAATTCAATCGCGTGTTCGTCCTCTCACCAGATGGTAAAAACGTTGCGCACTACACGGAATACGAAATGCCGAAATGTTAGGCGCAAGGAGTCAACGAATGGGGACGTGGATGGGATGAAATGGATCTTGCGTTGTCTGCAACTACCACTGACAGTGCAGAACCAAACATATTCAAATACGTGTCGTTTCCTTTGTGTGAGATCTCGTGCACGTTTGTAGAAAAGTGCTAGTCCGCTGCCACTGAATGGTTTGATTATCATGGAACTTATCTCAGCGTAAGAATAGAATTCAATGTCGGAAAAGAATTGCGCCCAAGTATAATACTTTCAAGTCTCTCTGTTGCTAGTGCAAATTCTTTCAATTGGACGCCACTTCGGCGATTTCCATGGGCCTAATCGATGCAAGATACCTAAATGGGGAAAGTACAGTTAACGAGGAATCCAAACTACGTGTCATTCCTGGCGGCTTCTCACGTCGTTGGGAGGTGAAGCCTAGATTACAGGCAGACTGAAAATTTCCGTAGTCCAAACCCGCGACCTCCCTGTTTCCAGGCACACGCTTTACTGCTAGACCATCAAGAGTTCCGACTATGCACAGCTATGTGATGACAAATACTTCCTTAATCAGATAACATATATTAGTAGACTATACCCATTGTCCAAGAGGTGTCAGACTCCAGATTCAAATGAACGGTGTTCCAGCGCCATTCAGTCTTAGAATGGCTTTCTGCCACTTCTCGCACCTTTCGCCTCTAGTAATGAATTTCCTGTGTGAGAAATATTACCGTGGTTCGGAATCCACGTTACTGTAGGTATTCTCTCTCTCCCCCCCCCCCCCCCCCTCACCCAACGCAACTAACAGTGTAAATCAGTCTAAAGGCCGGAAGAAGAAGGCACCTCAAATATGACAATGACTAGTAAAACATTGGCGTTCAAACGAACCAGCTGTACATTTTTTCCTACGTATTAATTCTAGAGGGAGAATCGTAGGATAGTTGCTCAATGGCAGCACAGGATGAACAGTTTGTCCCACAGAATAATGGGAATTGTTGTTTCTTTATTGGCCTAGCCACTGGTGGTACGTCCGATCTGAAGCAAGGCAGAAACCAGGTATGAAGGAAGATGAGGGTTTAATGTCTCGTCGACAATAAAGTCATAAGGAGACGCAGCACAGGATCTGACCTCATCTACATGTACACTCTGCAAGTCACCTTACGGTGTGTGGCGGAGGAGACTTCGGGTACACTTGAGTTCCTGTCCCACTACCAAGAGGTGCGTCGGAAGAATAGCGGCCGCAGGCATCCTATTCCTCTAATCTTCCTGTGGAGGCCATTTCGTGATAAGTACGAGCGTATGTGGGACGAAGTTGCCCCACTCTTCTCGGAACAAATGTTCTACACATTTTAACAATAAAATTCTCCGCGCTTCATAACGCTTCGCTTGTATCTGCTAATTTGTTTGTTCAGTATCAGCGTAACGTTCTCGTAGTTACTGAACGAACCTGTGACGAAAGGCGGCGCTATTCTTTGTATGTTCACCATCCCTTCTTTCCATCTTACCTGGCAAAGCCCCAGCCTGAAAAGAAGTGCTCTAGAATAGACAGATCGAGAGTTTCATAAGCCGCTTCTTTCGTCGATGAATCCCATTCCCTTTGCATTTTTCCAGTGAATCTCAGCCTATCATCTTTACCTGCTAGTAGTTTTATATGGCCATTACACTTTACATCGCTCTGGACGGTATCCCTACAAATTTTGCGACTAAATGTTTCCAATAATTTATCACCAACATTGTGTTTGTGTGCAATAAGCTACATTTATTTTCTCTGGGGGTCAACTGCAAGTCTCTGCACCAGTCTTCTATTTTCTGCGCGTCTTACTGCATTACGCTATAGTTTTCTGGCGCTGCATCTTCATTGTACAGTCATCTAGGTAATAGGCCAAAAACTTCTTAAAAGAAACATTACAGCTTTGCATTAAGCTATTTAGGGAAGGCACGAGAACTCTAAATCTGGATGATTCGAGAGCCTCGGTCAAACCAGGGAGCAAGAGACGGGTTGTGGCTCTGCCGTCAGGTGAAAGAGATAGCACGGCTACTGACCCCCGCCTACTGAGCATTCTGAGAAAAGCACGCTCCGCGTCTCACTTACTCTATTTGTTTGGCGAACAAAGCCATCCACGTCGAGTGACAAGCTCAGTGACGTACTCTTACTTCGATCAGTACATATCCCCCGGTTTACCGTCCAATAAAAAAATGAATGTCTTCTTAAAACGAAGATATAGACAAAATACTTTTATCCCCCTGCAAAGTTATCTCCATATGCCATAGCACATTTTTGATAACATTTATAAAACTACGGACATGAAGTGAATGGGTATATGAGGATGCAGTGCCGCTGAAATAGGCTCATAAACGCTGAACCTGCAATGTAATGTACGTCGTATTGACCCAAGTCTTAAAGTATTAGACTATCTGAGCATGCCTATTGGCCTAAATAGAATCTTAACTGTCACTGAAGTTTTCTCCTATTAATTCTAAATAGACAACCAGAGTTTCTCCATTCCGGATTTGTATTACCAGAGTAACGGAAGTGATAGAGAACCGCGGCTTGTCCTGCTATATGGCCGCCATTTTGTGCTGCACCCTCTCATAAATATACTGGCTGAAAGTTATTTACGTAATATTTGAGATATGTACTTTCGTCTGTTGATAGAGATTCGTATCAAAAAAATAATTTCTTGCAGAAGAAAAGTTGAACTTACGCATAACATGAGGCTCCGAGAGCGGAAAACCTCGTAATGTGGTGTCCGATCTATATATCAACTAAGCATTTTCACATTGACAAATCATTGACGGCCGTGAAAGAAGCGATAAGTGTCAGATAAAAAAAATCCTGGGGTGTAGACTTGAATCTGTAGTCTAGTTCTTACCCACCGAAATATACAAGGGACTGAAATAAAAAAAAAAAGGAAGATAAAAAATCAGATCAACAAGGATGAAATGAATGTAATTCAATGAGAAACAAATGATATACATGAAATCGTTTGAAAAACGCTGAACATACAATTCAGTGAAATAACCGTAACAACAGAAAATTTATTCGAGACAGATTATCAACACGTATTCATTACATCGTAGGCTCAGTATTTTAACTGGATTTTACTTAGGATTCAGATAGCCAAATAATTAACGTTACTGTGGTCGATAAGCAGAAGATCACAGGTTCGAGCCTCTCTTTGGCCCAACTTTTCATTTGTCACGAAGTATTTGAAACAACAGAAAACACTAATTAAAGGCTTATTTTGGACTCAGTCGAAGCATTCTCTATTCCGGATCTAAATGTTGGAACCAAATTACTTCTGCCGTAACGATGCTTTACATGGAAGACGAATATTTGTTACACATTGTCAATAAAATCTCTGTCCACATCAGTGTGTGTGGCCTTTTCAAGCACATATCAGTAACCGATCTTACGTTTATCGAAATCTTGTAGAATGATGGCTTTCACACAATCGTTGCTAATCTACCGATATTAATATTACATAGCCGCCGATTTTCTGCTCACGTCTTCTGTTTTGCATGCATTTTTGTCTCAGTTATCCTCAATTCGTAAGCAGACTGTGTTTATGAGCTGCTTGATTGCACTACTGCAATTCTTAAAACTATTACGTTTGACTGACTGCACTGACAATTATGCATCAGCTTTGTTCGGCGCTACATGGTGTTTGTCGATACCTTTCTCCATGTACACGCACATTTCCTGATACACATTTCCACGTAAATACCATTGAGTCGCCATTTTTTTTAACGCATCACGTTCATACTGAGTATCTGTGCAGGTATTTGATTGGCGCCAACAGTGTATGACTAATAGAATCAGATACTTTATACTGAACGACGAATGGTCGATACAAGCAAAATTATCATCGGCTGTGCCACAAGAACGCGTAATATGAGACCAAATTTTCTCTAAACATATAAATGATTCATAATGCAAGATCAGCACCTATCATTTTTCGCTGACTTTTAAAGATTGTGTGAGAAAAGTGGCTTAATTCAGCGACAACCAAATTCATTAAGGTTTCAGAAATAATTGCCACTATGGAGAGTCCGATCTCAACATACACATTTTGTATCTGAAAGCTGGAGGAGGAAACGTTGAGCCATTGCTGTTTTAAGTATGCGTTCAAAGAACCGGAACGTTGTCGGCTTTCGTGCCAGGGAAAGCGAACGTTTTCAGTTGGCTGAGAAATAATATGGCATTCGGATGCGCTGACGACACAGGGCAACTGTGCTTCAAATCACTCTAAATTTGATAACTTACTGAAGCGTTTTATAAAAGTTTGTAAATACGTCTTTCGACGATTATCCAAACGGCCAAACTTGAGATAGCCAATGTGCTGGAATCTCGATTAAATTTATCGCTCGGATTTCGCTGCTTACTTAAATTATGCCGCACAGATTTTTGGTAACTCCAAAAAGGTGTCATTTTATGTCACCTTGTGCCATTAGTGGGTTTCAAGAAGGGAATCTGACGAAGTGGTGTCATTCTTCTTCCCAAAGGTTTACGGATGCTAACATTTAACTATATTGCGAAATTTCAGTGCACACGTACACATCTTAGCGATTTGTTCAACAAATTTTGCAACTCCTATTTTATAAACGTTTAGTAATTACAGCGGAAGATAATGAACTTACTGGCTACTGCTGAAGGCTTCACGGGAAGTTTTCGATACGTATGTGTTGAGATAAGACACTATTGCCTGATCGGTTGTAACTGAACTGTTTATAAACGCTTTAAGCCTAGTTGACAAGACTGATTTCTCGGCAGAAGAGATTTTCCATTTGATTAATAAGCGATGAGGCAGATCTGGGTTGTTATATTTCTCGCAGTGGAGTACTTAATTCAATCCTTGCGTAAAAGCTGTTATGCTGATTTACAACTTATGTTGTCAGTTGGGTAGACCACAAGTAAACAAATGCACCAGAAAATCCGAAGTTTTCCTTCGTTTTAATTCTATAAACGTCCCATAGCCTTGTTGTTTCAGATACATTGACGCGTACTGTAAATTTGTGTGTTGTGTTCTTCATGGAGAGAACTATAATCTGAGCCTAAGTACTGGTGGTGTCACGAAATGAAAAGTAGTGAACATCTGGCTATGGATGTGCATAAAAAACGCAGTAGCCCTGTTAGGAACAATAGTACACTTCTGCGTTTTTTCATTAGCTATGCTTTCGCAGTCAAAACATTTACTTTACAGCTGTTAGTAATGACGTTCTACGTAAAACACAGAGAAGGGAAAAATAAGTCCTTTGGCCTGAAAGAACTAATGACTACGAGATCGTCTCTAGGAATTTCGTTCACCGCGTCATTCACACTATGAGATTGATCTCCAAGTTGTCATGGCATTTCATGGGGCAGTCTTCACAACCCTCTTTGTCAAACATGCAATGATTTTTCCTAATCAGTTTCATCTCCTACGTCCTCCAGTTTCTTTTTTTCTTTTTGCTCTCTTGTTACACAAGGTGTTACAAAATTACTTTTACAATCGGGCGGTTTTCTCACATAAAAACATCAGAAAAGTCCTTGTAAAAATATGAGGGAAAACTTCTCTTTCTGAGATATTTCTACAAATAAACGTTCAACCAGTTTCGGGGTACAGTCGAACAACTGAAGTGTGTAAAGAATAGTTAAAATGCGTTTTGTAAGATATTCGACTTAATTTATCGGTTCAAGTCAATTTAATTATGCTTGTATTACATCCTATGACGAAGACATGTTTACATTTGAAGTTTGGGGTAGGCATGTCTAACTTGTCGCACATGTAGTAGCAGTAGTAATAAGTTCCCCGGTGGTCTGCTGTCACCCAAGCTCTGATGCTATTAACGTCGCTTTTCTGAGAGAGGAACTGTAGCAACAAAAACACTAGGAGGAGGTGCACCACGGTTTGTTCAAATGTGTGTGAAATCTTATTGGACTTAAGTGCTAAGGTCATCAGCCCCTGAGCTTACACACTACTAAACCTAAATTTTCCTAAGGACAAACACACACACCCATGCCCGAGGGAGGACTCGAACCTCCGGTGGGACCAGCCGCAGCACCAAGGTTTGATCTTATGCTTGAGCAGCAAGGACGTCTTCTGCAAGTCTTTCAATAACATCCGCTATAAGCGCACAATAGAAAGACACTGCCGTTGTGCGTTACACATTTCATAGCAGCGCATGGAGAAGACATGGAGGATGGCGATAGGTAATACTTCAGGTTCCCGTGTACGTATCATCACCATCATAACCATAATCAACATAATTATAATCAGCATTACAATAGCCGCCACCACCACCACCACCACAAGCGCGCAAGGTTTTCTCCTGTCGATCACCGACGATGTGAACTTTTGCGAATGATATGTTGCACAAACCTTCATCCCTTTGTGTCAGTCGTGTTTACAGGTGAAACATCAAGTGGAGGAGTTGGGATAGAAAACCTTCTCAACCAACGTTTGTGAGAGGATGAAAATGTTCGCAGTAAAATTCATCCTAAGCACCAGCAGTGATTTATTATGTGGACTTTATTTGGAAAACATTTCCAGATTTGCTGCAGGATGTGCCTCTGTAAACAAGAGGAAGCGTGTTGTTTGAGGCATTTAGTCACATTGTTTTCAAGATGCAATGGCTGTTACCTACCCCGTCTAATGGATGGCTGGCGGAGAACCAGTTCCAAGGTTTGCACGGCTCCCCCTTCCTCAATCCCTCGGATTATTATTTTTTAAAATGACGTTATAAATGTCGTAATACAAAATGACTGACTCTCCTCTAGTAGCACACGGTGCATGTACCCGGTATAGCGTGATTAGTTGACTTTCTGGTGTTGGTAGTAAAGAAATGGAAAGAAGGAAAATGCACACGGGTCATTATTGTTCTGCTAACTTATATTCATCGTGGATGAGTAGCATTTCTACTTTCTCTTCGTTGATGTACACTGTACTCACACACAAACTTTCAACTGAACAATGCTAACTTAACGACGGACATTAATTTTCCTTGTGATTCCATTTGTTTACTGTTACCTACAGGAAGTGGATGAATTACGTTACTTTCACTGTTTACTAGTACAGAAGAGTCAAAGTTAATTTTTTGTTGCGATCTTAATAGCTTAGTGTTTATGTGGATAGTACACTATGACACTTTTCTGAACACGTCTTCAGGAGAGGAAGTGGACTGTCGAAGAAAATCATATAGGTACATATTTAAGAAAGACATACTGCTTTTCCTATGTTCGCAACAAACGGAGTTACACGAAAGGCAATTGTGCTGTTTAATGGCTCCCCGGGAAGCTAATCAACATTTGCTTGATACTTTTTTTTTAAATTTGCCTCTGTATAGGAAGCTGTTTGGGGGGGGGGGGGGGGATGATCTAGATATATGGGGTAATCTGTAGAGTTTAGTACAAGTCTCGTCTGCTCACGCCAAACGAATGATACAGCTCAAATGAATGATCTATTACGTTTTGTTGCATGTTGCAAGCCTACCATGCTGCAAGAACGCTGTTCGCTAGAAATGAACGGCCACACCTCCCTTTATGAGTCGACCTATTCACCCACTTCTCAAGAATCGGTACCTGTTGCCCTCACATGATCGTGACATCAGAACAGTCTTCATGTCCTCGATAAGCTCATGGCTCATGTGCTTCATTTCCTAACCCTTGGTACAACCTTCCGACACGTCTTCCGGTTAAATTCTAGGCGAAGAAATTCGCAATACATTAGATTATATTTAATTTTTGTCCCAACATATCCATAGTGAGGATCTCCTACAGGATGTAGAACGTATCAGAAAAACAAGAATACACAATAAATACTTACAAAGAAAAATATCCTGATGTACCTTGCACATATCCCAAGTGAAATGGCCCTCACGAATTTGGAATAAATTAAGGAAACCTTTTAAAGATAATAAATAACTTTCACAAAACACGTATACATCTTCGTATTTATGGAATACATAATTCCTTTGTCACCAACGCTTCCACCTGTAACACCACAAATAACCAGCACTCCTACTGACCGATGCAGTCGTTGTCGAAAGTAATGTATTTTTCATGACACACTGATTTCACGCCAGAAATACACGAATAAAAGTTTGGAAATCGTAATGGTCGGGAACGTTAGAAAAATACGAAGGTAATGTAGAACGTAAGGACCACTTGTTATTTATTAATTCAAGAAATATTTATTTCCAAAAAATATACCAGTTACAAAACTGAAGAGTACCTAAATTCTATACATAATCACGCCCGTTATTTAAAAAATGTTTCATATCTGCCAAAGAGCTTTAGATTTCATCGGCGGCTGCCGCCAATAAATTGAACCATTTCTTCACTGCATCACTTCCACAATATTTCCCTCCCAGCAGCTTGCTTAGCATCGCGAAAGGGGAGAATTGCTAGTAGTGAGGTCCGAACTATAGGGAAGGTGTGCGATAATTTCCCTCGTAAACTGATTCAGCGACCCTTTGATTGCAACAGTGTGAGAGATCATTGTATTGCAGAAGCACTACCACTCCACTGATATTACTGTCCTTTGCTACGAAACCCACTAGAAAGTACACTTAAGAGTCCATAAAGACCGCTGCTATGAGTTTTCGTTCTGACGGACTTCGAATTTTCGAGGTTTTGTGGGTGATTGTCTCTGGAAATTTATCATCAGTAATAATTTAATGAACAAAAGGTATTTCCATCTGCGTGGTACCGTGTCAAAAACTTCAGCACCGTGGCCATACTTTGTGTTTCGTGGTGGCCACTCAGTTACTTGGGAACCCCTCGCCCATGCTATGGCCAAGAGGTTCGGAGACAATTTCACCAGCAAATGGCGAGAAATATTTCGATAACAAATGTGTAACAAGTCCAGGATTTCGTGTTTGTCTGATCTTTCAAATTATCGCCGATGAGACGGAACTCATCTTGCCCTGTAGTTCGCCAATGTTGAACATTGTAAACCAAACTTCTTTTCCAGAATGAGATTTTCACTCTGCAGCGGAGTGGCGGAGTGGCAGATTAAAACTGTGTGCCCGACCGAGACTCGAACTCGGGACCTTTGCCTTTCGCAGGCAAGTGCTCTACTAACTGAGCTACCGAAGCACGACTCACGCCCGGTACTCACAGCTTTACTTCTGCCAGTATACGTCTCCTACCTTCCAAACTTTACAGAAGCTCTCCTGCGAAACATGCAGAACTAGCACTCCTGAAAGAAAGGCTATTGCGGAGAGATGGCTTAGCCACAGCCTGGGGGATGTTTCCACAATGAGATTTTCATTCTGCAGCGGAGTGTGCGCTGATATGAAACTTCCTGGCAAAGGTCCCGAGTTCGAGTCTCGGTCGGGCACACAGTTTTAATCTGCCAGGAAGTTTCAAACTTCTTTTGTTCATTACTGTATCATCACACACTTGCTTTCCATATATGGACATCCAAAAATCCAGTACACATCTGAATTCACTGTCACGTGGTATGGAACACAGAATTAGCAACGGCAACTCGTTTAGATTCGCACTCTCACAATAGTTAGCAAGATATCGAGGAAACGCATCGGGCTTCCACGAAGGTCGGACAGTCTGGGCAGCGGGAATACGCAGTACGTCGTTACCTCCTGTATTGTTCTCAGTCTCGAGGTAGCAAGTAAACTCAACGATTTTTCTCTTTCTTGTGTTACCTTTGGTAAGTTGCCGTCCTGTAGGACTAAGACGCCTGCTTATAATCCAGATCTACGTCTATATACATACTGTGCCCGCCGCCATATGGTGAATGGCGGGGTGTGCTTTGTACCGCTACTAGTCATTCCGTTTCCTGTTCCACTCGCAAATGGAGCGGAGGTAAAACGACTATCTACAGGCTGTGAGCGATAACTGTTCATAAGTACCGTAGTAGTGTAGAGGAAGCCGATACGAACAGTTTAACAAAGGATACTTGTGGTCTATCGACGGATATAGCCTCAAACTTGTCTTAAAAAGCCCACAAGCTACTTGCCATGGGCGCCGCGCGAAATTTTCAATATCCTCTCGTTCTTTCACGCCACCAACTTGGTCGACTCTTTTATTAACATTATTATTTTAAACTTTCAAGTGCACTTAATGAAAACGACTTTTCCAAAAGTTGTGCAAAAACTAATTACGGTTGCGATTCGGTATAAATTTAACCCTGAAAAGCAAAGTAGTTTCGAAGAAAGAATATCAGAGGAACAAAACCATTTAATTGTTAATTTTATACTGTTCAAATCCACAGTAATTTGACGTAAAATTTACACAAAAATGAATTTTACATTTTAAGTACAAGAACAACGGTTTTCAATATAGAAGGAAGATTTCAGCGAAAATCGTCTACAGCACGCATGCGCTGGAGCTCAGGTGGCTTTTGTAGGCCAACGTGAGACTGTTTCCCGGCCTGGGAGACCACAAGTATCCTATATCTATTACTTACACCACTGTGGTACGCTGTAAACAGTTACGGTTCACACACTGTATTTGCTTACGTAGAAGGCTTAATTTTTATTACCTTATCTTCGCGATCCTTACATGGAATGCAAGATGGCGGTTGTAGAACCGTTCTGCAGTCAGCAAAAAATCCCCAATATCCAATTTTTTTCTCAATAGTGTTTCGGGATGAGACCGTCGTCTTTCCTCCAGGGCATTGGCTCCTTGCCTACCTTGCATTTATAGCAAATTTCTCGCGCAGCACAAAGCCCCAAGCGACTGTGAAAACGCTCAGGTGACTCCCGTATATAAGAAGGGTAAAAGAATGGACACGCCAAATTACAGACCAATATCTCTAACTTTGGTTTGCTGCAGAAACTTTGAACATGTTCTCAGTTCGAATATAATAAATTTTCTAGAGACCGAAAAACAGATGTCCACGAATGAACATGATTTAGAAAGCGTTGCTCGGTCGAAACTCAGCTTGCTCTTTTCTCACATCATATACTGCGAGATATGGATGAAGGGAAACCGACAGCTTCCATATTTCTATATTTCCGGAAAGCATTTGACACGGTGCCTCACTGCAGGCTGTTAACAAAGGCATGAGCATATGGAACAAGTTCCCAGATATGTGAGTGGCTCAAAGACTTCATAAATAGTGGAACTCAGTATGTTGTCCTCGAGGGCGGGTGTTCATCAGAGACAAGGGTATCGTCAGTAGTACCCAGTGAAGTGTGATAGGACGGCTGTTATTCTCTATATACATAAATTATTTGGCGGACGGGGTGGGCAGCAATCTGCAGTTGTTTGCTGATGATGTTGCGGTGTAAGTCAAGGTGTCGAAGTTGGGTGATATAGAGAAAATATCTAGTTTGTGTGATGAATGAGAAAGTGTAAGTTTATGCGGATGAGTAGGGGGAAAAAACCTGCAACGTGTGGATACGACATTAATAATGTACTGCTTGACACAGTCATGTCGTTTAAATACCTGGGCTTAACGTTGCAAAGCGATACGAAATGGAACGAGCATGTGATGACTGAGGTAGAGAAGGCGAGTGGTCGACTTAGGTTTATTGGGAGAATTTTAGGAAAGTGTGGTTCATATGTAAAGGCGACCGCATGTAGGACGCTGGTGCGACCTGTTCTGGATTACTCCTCGAGTGTTTGGGATCAGAACCCGGTCGGATTGAATGAGGACATCGAAGTAATTCAGAGGCGGGTTGCAAGATTTGCTACCTATGGGTTTGTACAATGTGGAAATATTACGGAGATGCTTCGGGAACTCAAATGGATTGAGACCGGCATGACGCTGAATGATTCTGCCGGTACATACATTGCGCTTAAGGACCACGATAGGAGAAGTTAGGACTCATACGGAGGTATATAGGCAATCGTCATTCCCTCGCTGTATTTGCGATTGGAACAGTAAAGGAAATTACTACTACTACTACTACTACTACTAGAAGTAGTAGTAGTAATGATACAGGGTACTCTCCGCCTCGCAGTATATATGTAGATCTGGAAGTAGATACCCCCTTGATTTCACGAACCAATTACCGTTTACAAATCTAGCAGCACTTCTCTGAATTGCTTCAATGTCTTCCTTTAATCCAGAGCTGGTGGGAGTCCCAAACACTTGAGCAGGACGACTCGACATACCTGGGGAGATTTGAAGACCGCAAGTGTGATATGTGCAGAGTGTGTTATAGAAAGGGACAGCAAGCGTCCCTCGAGTCAGAGGTGTCTTCAATCTGGTTGGGGGAACAAGTTTGCCGGGACCGGCTCGCATGCAGTGCAGGAGAGATAAGGAGTGACCCGTTACCGAACAAACCCCTTCTCCTAGCCCCACCTCGTCCAACTGTTGCACGTGCCTTTCAATACGGAAATCTTATTTCCACTTTCGGTGCATTTAGTAAACCACCCCAGGAGCTGAGCGTGTCCTTATCACCCACAACTTCATACATTCTCCGAATTCACGTTTTATCTGTATCTTTCCCGTGCACACATCACGGACTACCTCAAAACTTTTGTTGTTACCGATACGAAAATTTTTACTCTACACGTAAAAGAAGGAGCGTTAAAAATTTTGCATAACGTTAAAACTACGTGCTGCAAACAAGTGGCAAATTGAAACAGTGTGTGTAAGACAAGACTGGATATTGGTAGGGCATTTAAGACTAGGGTCCGTTTTCGAACCTGCGACTGTGGCGCCTAGAACCGCTCGGCCACTCTGGTCGGCGCAAAATATGTTACTTCACACGCAAAATTGCTGCTTCCTCTGACAAGAGTAAATGTCCTGTTGTCGTTTGTTGACAGGTTGCGGTATTTTTATAGGCATTTTGTTTTGAATTTATTACATACACGTTTGTGAATAGCGCAAGGGAAGCACAATAAGCAAACTAGATCACTTTTTTTAATCCAGCGAATCAGTGATTCCCATTAACGAGAAAGAGTGTTTTAAGAGTCCCGTGTGCCTCTTCACCCACTACAGCACTCCGTCAGATTTTGTACGGAGTATTTAGTGTAACACGGTCGTCACTTAGACACATAAAAAAAAGTTTTGTATCACCTCGGTGAGCTCCGGAACCTGTACAGAAAATTGGAAGAGAGACCAACATAAATATCTTTTCCGGCATTTTTATTGCTCACGAAAACTACACATTGCATGTTGTACCGCCGTACAGCGAGACCTGCAGAGGTGGTGGTCCAGATTGTGGTACACACCGGTACCTCTAATACCTAGTAGCACGTCCTCTTGCATTGATGCACATCTGTACTCGTCATGGCATACTATCTAAGTTCATCAAGGCACTGTTGGTCCAGATTGTCCCACTCCTCAATGGTGATTAGGCGTAGATCCCTCAAGAGTGATTGGTGGGTCAGGGCATCCATAAACAGCACTTTTCAATCTATCCCAGGCATGTTCGATAGGGTTCATGTCTGGAAGACATGCTGGCCACTCTCGTCGAGTGATGTCGTTATCCTGAAGGAAGTCATTCACAAGAGGTGCACGATGGGGGGCGCGAATTGTCGTCCATGATGACGAATGCCTCGCCTATATGCTGCCGATATGGTTGCCCTATCGGTCGGAGGATGGCATTCACGTATCTTACAGCGGTTACGGCGCCTTCCATGACCACAAGCGGCGTACGTCGGCCCCACATAATGCTACCCCAAAACAACAGGGAACCTCCACCTTGCTGCACTCGCTAGGCAGAGTGTCTAAGGCGTTCAACCTGACCGGTTTGCCTCCAAACACGTCTCCGACGGTTGTCTGGTTGAAGGCATATGAGACACTCATAGGTGAAGAGAACGTGACGCCAATCCTGAGCCGTCCATTCGGCATGCCGATGGGCCCATCTGTACCGCGCTGCATGGTGTCGTGGTTGCGAAGATGGACCTCGCCATGGACGTCGCGAGTGAAGTTGCGCATCATGCAGACTATTGCGCACAGTTTGAGTTGTAACACGATGTCCTGCGGCTGCACGAAAAGCATTACTCAACATGGTGGCGTTGCTGTCACGGTTCCTCCGAATCATAATCCGTAGGTAGCGGTTATCCACTGCAGTAGTAGACCTTGGACGGCCTGAGCGAGAAATGTCATCGGCAGTTCCTGTCTCTCTGATCTTCTCCATGTCCAAACAACATCGCTTTGGTCTACTCCCAGACGCCTGGATACTTCCTTTGTTGAGAGCCCTTCCTGGCACATAGTAACAATGCGGACGTGATCGAACCGTGATATTGACCGTCTAGGCATGGTTGAACTACAAACAACACGAGCCGTGTACTTCCTTCCTGGTGGAATGACTGGAACTGATCGGCTGTCTGACCCCCTCCGTCTAATAGGTGCTGCTCATGAATGGTTGTTTACGTCTTTGGGCGGGTTTAGTGTCATCTCTAAAACAGTCAAAGGGACTGCGTCTGTGACACAATATCCACAGTCAACGTCTATCTTCAGGAGTTCTGGGAATCGGGGTGATGCAAAACTTTTTTTGATGTGTGTACCTACAAAATGGCTCTGAGCACTATGGGACTTAACAGCTGAGGTCATCAGTCCCCTAGAACTTAGAACTACTTAAACCTAACTAACCTAAGGACATCACACACATCCATACCCGAGGTAGGATTCGAACCTGCGACCCAGCGGTCGCGCGGTTTCGGACTGTAGCGCCTAGAACCGCTCGGCTACCTCGGCCGGCTGTGTACCTACACTGAGGCGACAAAAGTCTTAAGACAAGGATATGCACGTATACAAATGGCGGTAGTACTCAAATATAAAAGGGCAGTGCATTGGTGGACCTGTCATTTTTAATTAGATGATTCGTGTCGAAAGGTTTTCTACTTGATTATGGCCGCGAAGAGGGAATTAACAGACTTTGAACGCAGAATGGTGGTTGGAGCTAGAGATATAGGAAACTGAATTTCGGAAATCGTTAGGGAATTCAATATTCCGAGATCCACAGTGTCAAGAGTGTGCCGAGAATGCCAAATATGAGGCATTACCTCTTACCATGGACAACGCACTGGCCGACGGCCTTCACGTAAGTCAACAGCGGCGTTTGCGTGTAGAGTTGTCAGTGCTAACAGGCATGTAACACTGCGTGAAATAGCCGCTGAAATCGAAGTAGGACGTACGACGAAAGTATTCGTTAGGACAGTGCGACGAAGTTTGGCGATAGTGGGCTATGACAGCAGACGATCGACGTGAGTGCCTTTGCTAACAGTACGACATCGCCTGCAGCGCCTCTCCTGGGCTCGTGGCCATATCGATTGGACCTAGACGACTGGGAAACTGTGGCCTGATCAGCCGAGTTCCGATTTCAGTTGGTAAGACTGCTGGTAGGGTTCGAGTGTGGCGCAGACCCCACGACGCCGTGGACCTAAGTTGTCAACAAGGCATTATGCAAGCCTGTGGTGCCTCCATAGTCGTGCGGGATGTGTTTACATGGAATGGACTGGGACCTTTGGTCAAACTAAACCGATCATTAACTGGAAATTGTTATGTTCGGATACTTAGAGACCATTTGGAGCCACTCGTGGATTTCATGCTCCCAAACAACGATGGAAATTTTATGGATGACAATTCGTCATGTCACCGGGCCACAACTGTTCGAAATTTGTTTGAAGAATATTCTGAACAGTTCGAGCGAATGGTTCGGGCATCCAGATCGCCCAACATTAATCCAGTTGAACATTTATGGGACATGATATAGAGGTCAGTTCGTGCACAAAAATCCTGCACCGGCAACACTTTTCCAATTATGGACAGCTACAGAGACAGCGTGACTCAATATTTCTGCGTGGGTCATAAAACGGCTCGTTGAAACCATGCCCTGTCGTGTTGCTCCACTATGCCAGGCACAATATTAGGAGGTATCCCACGATTTATGAAATCTCAGAGTGTGCATTGCATAGCCATGTGAACGCTGGTAAAAAGGGCTATGTAGCCCTCCGCATAGGCCCGTATTTCCGATTTGCGACAGTGATCGCAAAGGACGTAATGTAAGTTTTCCTTCATGTTGCATCATCTGTTCTCTTGGCGTTACTTAAGTAGCCTGTTAAATATCCCTAGCACTAATTGGTACTGTGTTTGGAGTAACAGTAACAGGCCACTGAGCAAAAGATGCGTCATTCGACCGGCAGTGTTATCACCCCTTGCTTTTGAAACTACATAACTGGGAAATTGTTTGCTCTCTTAGTGTATTCATCTTTTACTTATACTACCAGAAATATCGATAGCCTCTATGTTGACTGGGTGTTGTGTGAAGTCCTTAGGTTAGTTAGGTTTAAGTAGTTCTAAGTTCTAGGGGACTGATGACCATCGATGTTAAGTCCCATAGTGCTCAGAGCCATTTGAACCATTTGATAGCCTCTATGATACTCTACAGGACACTTTATCACGCTTTGATTGTGTTATCTGTTTTATACTACAGCTGAGCGATTGTGCCAAAGTACAGTAGGTCGTGACACTGTAACATTATCGGACGAATGCCGCGATAAAATAATCTGAAACAGTAGCTTAGCCAGCAATAGTTGTGACACATTAAGCTCGTTACGATTTCTGAGATACCAGTTTACTTTAATACTGGCTCATATCTTGATGTAATTCAAATTGTCGCGATTTAATTCCACCACTGAATCGAAAATGGGTAATCTTTGTTTCTCATCGTAACTGCGTATGAATGATAAATTATGACAGCCTTCATTTAGAAGAGACTGTTTCTTCACATTGCGCAACACTGCTAGGACGATATTAATGGTCACGTTGAAACTGTAACTAACACATCTTTTCCTTTTTAGTCACTCCTCAGTAAGAATATGAGACGTTAGATACGGTCTGCTTCTTTTGTTAGCGCTCCAACGAACCTCTACTGCGTCCAACATAGCAAATAAGCAGAGCACATTTTATTACAACACTTTTACCATATGCTCCATAGCGGTAGGCAAGCGTATGTTAAAGCCACTGAAATAAATTAGTAGGAACATCCGATGCGAGTTTTAGTGCTGCGTCAGTCTTCTGTTAGTCGACTCTGTGAAACCAATCTAATATTATACCCAGCTTCTACGACTACACTACAGTTGTGGCAACCGTGCAATGATTATATGTCGGTGGTCCTCTGCGATACATTTTAGTAACACCTTAATGCGATACACTTCAAGAGTTTCATACAAACTACAAGTAACTTATCATTAGTCAGTAACATAATATTACTGCTATTTTGTCTAAAACTGACATGGTGAGACCGTGGCTGTCTACAATTAATATAGGTTAATTCTTACAGAGAAGAAAACAGCAACCAGCCACTATTAATACTGCTATTTATTTAGGCAAATAGCGCCGTTACCGGTTTCGAACTGGCAAGTTCGTCATCAGACGTCTGTTCACATGATTTTCAAGATACACTTTACATTATCGTCTGTTTTTGATTTTTATTATTCCACTGTGGCGAAGTATTTTTGGTGTGTTGTTGCCGTTGAAAATTCCGCGCGATTTTGTTGCGAAGTTGCAGGATTGTATTTTTCGCATATTCCTAAATATATCCAGCACTTACGTAACTTGTACATCATCATATTGTGTGGGGTGCTTTGCACCCATACATTCAATTTTGTTGTTGTTGTTGTTGTTGTTGTTGTTGTTGTTGTTGTTGTAAGAGGTGCAGGAAGTACTTGTCTGAACACTTGGTTAAACGAGAATACTAGACTTTAGTTGAAGAATGATAGCCGCAACAAAGGCGTAAGTGATAACTTGCTAGTTAACAGTTACAGCGTGCGTGCTTGAGCGCGCGCGCGCTCGTGTGTGTGTGTGTGTGTGTGTGTGTGTAAATACTACTTGGAAGAGCCTTCTCGTCTATGGAGTTATAACGTGTCTAGAATGTGTCTAAGTGAAAACCACTATTGTCTGACTATAGTCAACCTTCTGACACTGTCAGATACACGTGTTGCTTTAAGTGCACTGTTGACTATATAATATTTACTGTTATCGTGTTTCACAAGAAATTATCGTCGTATTGGTCTGACGACCGAGCGAGGACACTGGAGTCTCATTCGGGAGGAGGAATCGCAAGTCAAAGTGAAAACATGTGATTTTCCCCCACAGAAATATTTTGACTATCTGAGCTTCCAGCTTCCTAAGCAACTGTGGCTTCCACGAAATTGCGCGGAAACAATTAACCTTCACACACTCAGCTTTAACAAACATGTTACAAATATCAAAATCGCAAAAAAGGCCTGAATAATTTCTTTACGTAATTCTAGCATAATACTTCAGTATTTCTTAATTACACTCAAATTCCTTATACTGTTTGCTCGCTTTTCATACGCCCTAAGTGAGACTTGCTAGACCTGCATTAAGGAAAACCTCCGACTTAAGCCACTTCTGGAAACAGGCGAGTCAGAAACCTCTACATACGAGAAATAATTCCTTGTCCCCTTAGGTTTTGCTTATACAGGTTTAACTGTACTACGTTTATTGGAGAAATATACGGCTGAACAAGATTACACTCCTAGACAGAGCAATCTAAAGAGAAATTTCAGCAATTTTTTTTTTCAAAACCTTGTACGTATCAGGTGGTCAATCGTGATATTTTTTCATGTGCAAAAATAATCTATGTTACCTGTCTCCTGTCACCGTTCTCATCTTTGATCGTAATCAGTCTTCTGAATAAAAACTGAATATTGTCACTGCATTGCGTTGTGAAGCACAACCATCAACGGATTCAATTAAGGACAATAAAATCCCATAAATAAACAGCAATGGCACTGAACAGTTTGTTTCCAATTTAAATACGCGTATTTTTACTAAATCTGATTTTGGAACACGTTCCTTGAGACAAACCATTGCCAGTGGCATAAAATTGAAGATTACATTAACATAAGACAACTTGCTGTTGAACTAAAATTTGTAAACATTTCCAACTGAGAGTGTCATCAAACACATTGAGAACCACAATAAATAACTTACACAAAAATAAGAAACTGAAGCACTATATAATTTAGGTTGTGTCTGATTATTGCCACACGTTTCCCACGCATAAAAAAGTCACTTCATCAAAGAATCGAAATTGTTGAAACAAAATTTGATTTTCTCATCACATCTGCCTCCCAAACGTTGTAAAAATTTGCTTTATAGACTGTATTTGTAAAATTAATATAGCATTATTAATAATCTTGTTTACAGTAATACTTTTATTGGCTAATTAACTACTTCTGAACTTTTTTGCGATGAGAATTTGATGCATATTATCAGTTTTTGCAAATGCATAGGCAGAACGTTACTATTTCTTCTTTTCCTATCGAGCTAAAATTACACAAAACTCATTTTTTTGCGAAATGGACTCAAACTGTGGGCTAGCACAAACGAAAATGTGAAATTTAAAAAGTAAGAGCCACAATCTAGCTAACACGACATTCCATTCCAGTGTCCGTTGTTACTGCTCACAGTTCTAGCTCCCATTGTACACAGCCTCATAGGTGTTTTCCCCCTTTATCTACATTGATGTCTCCGTTAACCTCCGAAACATGATGATCAATACCAGTGTACCATTATCTCTATATATCAGAGCAAAATCTTTGTCAGTGGTGCTAAGTAAATATAAATCTCAGTGCAACAATATACTTCGATTGTCGAGTCGAAATTGGGCTCTTCTTGGTGTTATAAATGTTTTAATCCACTTCTTTTTCACCACATTACCACGATCAGCCTCGATTAATCAATCTACGACTTCACTGCTCAATTAACATCTGGATATATGATCGAGTTAATTGCTTTCGTGGCTATATCGGACTGAATCTCTTATTTTAATATCCACTTTTTAGAGGATTTTGTGGGCAGAGTAAATGAAATGACTGGTAATGTTAATGCACTTAACATTGTTTGTGTCGAATGGACGACAAGCAGAACAGTTCTGAAACAAAGAAGAACGTCTATATTGGCCGCTACATTATACTCAGACAACCCTCTTCCATGTCCGTTAGTATTATGAGCCACGTTGTGGCAATTCAAGCTGTGCTCCTAAAGTGTGGAACACTTAAGACGCTGTTTAAACGCATTCTTCCTGGCGCTAATGTAATAGAGACTTGTCAACATAGCAGAATATGTTTGACATCTGGGCGACGGGCTTGCTGTGGTGACGCACAATTATTCTGTTAAATTCTCTGGATATTTTCGTGTAATTTCGTTTAAACATTCTGACTAACGCTCATTTAAAGCGTGACATCGAACCATTAAATTTAATTTTTTTGGGTCCCAGAAGCTACAACGAATGTCGTCTTTATGATGACAATTATCTGCCGGCATCTGCGGCCGAGCGGTTCTAGGCGCTACAGTCTGGAACCGCGCTGGTGCTACAGTGGCAGGTTCGAATCCTGCCCCGGGCATGGATGTGTGTGATGTCCTTAGGTTAGTTAGGTTTAAGTAGTTCGAAGTCAAGGGGACTGATGACCTCAGATTTTAAGTCCATAGTGCTTGGAGCCATTTGAATTTGAATTTTGAGAATTATCTGTCTTAGCCATTACTATGGCAATGAGAGAGGAATAAACACAACAATAGCTCGCCAGCTCAGCTGTAATGCGGTCGCAATGTGTAACGAAAGCTTCATTAGAAGTTCATTTCAGTCTCACTGGAGGTCTTGTAAACTTCATAAGTTTTTTCCGCTCTTGTGTGTTCAAGTTAGAGATCGTGAATCTCAAAGACTTCTGGCAACGTCAGTTTAATATCCCGTAGATTTGAAGGTGAAAATCTACGGAAATGCAGAATTTCACATTTGTAAATATCTGCAAATTTCTGCTACTGCCAACAACATTTATAATGTTTAATTTTTAATGCACAATTTGATTGATTAATGTGTGGTATTTAACAAGTCGCCAAGTACTCCTACTACCAGATTTGCATACTTTTGTGGTAATCCTGAAACTTTACTTGAGCGTGACACGGGACTGCATGACAAAAGACAGTTTCACGTAGTTTCAAAAGACTTGGGGTACGTAAACTTGTTTTATTAAAACAGAATTTTTATCTTGGCAACAATGCCACTTACTTTTGAATTGATAAACAGTTTACTTCTTTTTTTCCTTCTGTCTCGTTTTCATTTGACTGTCCCTTATAAACACAATTCTTTTAGATCGTATCACTAAAGGGCAGACGAGTAAGTCGAGTTACGAGCAATGCAAGATATTCCCACTCAAGACATGTTTAGCTGTTCTTACGGCTGTTAAGCCAGACAGCTGTAGTTAACAACGTAACACTGAGACCTGCGGTCTCCTGCAAACAGCTTTTGTGTCCCAACATTAACCACGGCCACATAGCCGTAATATTCGCATTTCGTTTTTAGTGGACGGCAAATGGACTGCAGAGGTATGTGTTTCCGAGCTGAAGGTCGCCGCCACAAAATGTAAAATGTAGCAGTATGCAAGAATTACTGCTAAACAAACTGTACAAATGGATTCCGAAAGAATAAAAATTTCGTGTTGGCGTTAATCTTCGGCTGGCATCACTCAAATTTATATTTTTGTATTGATTTTAGCTTCTTCAAAGAAAAAAATGTCTCCAACAACAGATCAAGCCCAAATGCATGATATGATATGTAATATGTTGAAATATCAGACCACAGCTTGTTATCATATACACTAACACGAACCACGTTCATCTAGGTTCTCTGTAATTGTCATAAATCAAGCAGAAATTCAAATCCTCCTTGTAGCGAAATCGGGTCCAATGCCACAACCAAATTACGTCGCACCCCCGGCGTCAATTTTAATTCAGTTTCAGTACTAACGAGTAATGTAGCATCGAATTCTAGGTGACATTTAGAACTATATCACGACTTTGAAAATCTAAGAGTCTAACCAAATCCTCCTAGATATTTAGAAATAATATGCACGGCTGCCATATACGGTCGTGGCGCCAGAAACTGTGACTATATTAGTTAGCTCAGGTTCGTGGCAAATGTGTTAAAAACGTTTACCGCTTATGAACGTTTATGTTATCATCATATGCACATGCAATTCATGTTATAAGAATGTGGTACAAATTCTCTATAAGCCTATGGTACGAATTCTATGTTCTCCATTGTCGGTTAAACTACGAAGTCTAGCAAGATCACCAACTGAGCATGTTCCTATTTACAAGAAGTGAAGAGCTGCAGTACCCAGGTAAGATCATGGCTACACATCAGCCATGGATACGCAAAGGGTATTGGCTTTCTCGTATCTGCACGGACTACCCTAGTAGGCCTCCCGTCAGATCCAAACTCTCAACTTATCTACACACTACTAACTTAATGCCCCTTGCCCATTATCCTGATTACTCGTGACATTTCACCGATTCCTGTAAGAGTTCCGGCATGACCGAAAGAACAGACTCCATCTAAATACACTCCTGGAAATTGAAATAAGAACACCGTGAATTCATTGTCCCAGGAAGGGGAAACTTTATTGACACATTCCTGGGGTCAGATACATCACATGATCACACTGACAGAACCACAGGCACATAGACACAGGCAACAGAGCATGCACAATGTCGGCACTAGTACAGTGTATATCCACCTTTCGCAGCAATGCAGACTGCTATTCTCCCATGGAGACGATCGTAGAGATGCTGGATGTAGTCCTGTGGAACGGCTTGCCATGCCATTTCCACCTGGCGCCTCAGTTGGACCAGCGTTCGTGCTGGACGTACAGACCGCGTGAGACGACGCTTCATCCAGTCCCAAACATGCTCAATAGGGGACAGATCCGGAGATCTTGCTGGCCAGGGTAGCTGACTTACACCTTCTAGAACACGTTGGGTGGCACGAGATACATGCGGACGTGCATTGTCCTGTTGGAACAGCAAGTTCTCTTGCCGGTCTAGGAATGGTAGAACGATGGGTTCGATGACGGTTTGGATGTACCGTGCACTATTCAGTGTCCCCTCGACGATCACCAGAGGTGTACGGCCAGTGTAGGAGATCGCTCCCCACACCATGATGCCGGGTGTTGGCCCTGTGTGCCTCGGTCGTATGCAGTCCTGATTGTGGCGCTCACCTGCACGGCGCCAAACACGCATACGACCATCATTGGCACCAAGGCAGAAGCGACTCTCATCGCTGAAGACGACACGTCTCCATTCGTCCCTCCATTCACGCCTGTCGCGACACCACTGGAGGCGGGCTGCACGATGTTGGGGCGTGAGCGGAAGACGGCCTAACGGTGTGCGGGACCGTAGCCCAGCTTCATGGAGACGGTTGCGAATGGTCCTCGCCGATACCCCAGGAGCAACAGTGTCCCTAATTTGCTGGGAAGTGGCGGTGCGGTCCCCTACGGCACTGCGTAGGATCCTACGGTCTTGGCGTGCATCCGTGCGTCGCTGCGGTCCGGTCCCAGGTCGACGGGGACGTGCACCTTCCGCCGACCACTGTCGACAACATCGATGTACTGTGGAGACCTCACGCCCCACGTGTTGAGCAATTCGGCGGTACGTCCACCCGGCCTCCCGCATGCCCACTATACGCCCTCGCTCAAAGTCCGTCAACTGCACATACGGTTCACGTCCACGCTGTCGCGGCATGCTACCATTGTTAAAGACTGCGATGGAGCTCCGTATGCCACGGCAAACTGACTGACACTGACGGCTGCTTTGCACAAATGCTGCGCAGCTAGCGCCATTCGACGGCCAACACCGCGGTTCCTGATGTGTCCGCTGTGCCGTGCGTGTGATCATTGCTTGTACAGCCCTCTCGCAGTGTCCGGAGCAAGTATGGTGGGTCTGACACACCGGTGTCAATGTGTTATTTTTTCCATTTCCAGGAGTGTATAATTAAGGCGAAGACGGCCAATGATCTCTTCCGTGCGGATGCATACCAGGCTCAAACGTTACGGGAATAGGCGAAATGCCGCGAGTAATAGGATAATGGGCAAGGAACGCTACATTCGCAATGTGTGGATAAGTTGAGAATGCGGACATGACAGAGGCGTGCTGAGGTAGTCCATGCAGTTATGACAACCACTGTGTCCAGATGGGGGCAGTGGTCAGAGCAACTGTCTAGTAAGCAGGAGACCCGGGTTCAAATCCCGGTCCAGCACAAATTTTTAACTTCCCCACTGATCGGCATCAATACCCGCTAGCTGCCAAAATCTGTAATTCATTTGTATCTTAATTTTTCCTCAAACTTTAAGACACTTTGGGAGAATTGGAGTTCAAACCACCGTCTGTATATCAAAAATTAGGTTTCCCACGTTGTCCTTAAATCGCCTTGTTGTTTATAACCAGCATGAATGGCTGTAGCGGCGGAATCTTATACGGTTTGAAACAAACGCTTCCGAGAAACCTGCCAGGCAGACGTATGGGACGGCACCACGAGTAGACTTCTGTGGAATGCACACGCGACTCTGAATGCGCTGTACGCTGTGAACGAATAACCGGGTGTGGATTGTCTATCTCCCGTCTTGAACCTGCTGGTGCCGTCGTCGCAGTTTTAACTGAGCTGCTCCCGATGAACAGGAGAACGCTAAACGCTTACTATTGCTGGATTATCGCCGTGCAAATTGGGGAATGGCCGAGCTAGGCGCTTCAGTCTGGAACCGTGCGATCGCTACGGTCGCAGGTTCGAATCCTCCCTCGGCCATGGATGTGTGTTATGTCCTTAGGTTAGTTATGTTTAAGTAGTTCTACGTTCTAGGGGACTGATGACCTCATGTGTTGAGTCCCATAGTGCTCAGAGACATTTAAACCATTTTTTTGAACCAGGCATACCTCGTCCACTGACGGACAGTGACCATCGAGCAATGCAGAGAGTGGCTGAAAAACGAAATCACACGAAATCTAAACTACCAGAACACTGGCACATTGACCCTGAGTAGGGAGTTAGAAAGAACTGGGTACAATGGTCGAGCAGCTCTTCATAAACCGCACACTTCTCTGTTCAGCGCTAAGAGACGCTTGAGGTGGTGTAAAGAGCTATCCCACCGGACGGTAGAGGACTGGAAACAAGTGATTTGGAGTGAAGAATGTTTGGCGAATTCCTGTAGAACGTTAACTACCACTGTGTGTAGAGCCAACAGAGGTATGGACGTGGTGGTGTTAAGTTACAGGGGTGCTTTTAGTTATTAGGCTGTGGTTTCCTTAAGAAAACGCTAAATGCGGAAGGGTATGAACACTTTTTACAGCACTGTGTATTGTGTACAGTGGAGGAACAGTTCGGAGACTGTTTGTATAAATATGACAGTGTACTTTGTCATGAAGCAGCATACGAGTATGTGAGGCAATGGTATGTGGACAACAACATTCTTGAAATGGATTCGTCTGGCCAGAGTCCCGATCTAAATCCAATGGAAAAAGTTAGGGATGAGTTAAAAAGTCAGATCCAGGCCCTAGCGTCCAACCTTCTCTGATTTCGGCTTTTTGGTGATGAACGAGCTTCAATTCCTCCACGACATCCTCATACCTGAAAGTGTTTCCAGCAGAGTTCAAACGTCATTAAGCCGTCATATTGATGTCTACTAATAGGGGCCCGAATTTTTTGACCGGATAGTGTAACTGCATTGACTGTTTCCTACGAGATTAATGTTAATAACACGTGATCTTAACAAAACCTGAACATTTATGATGCTGTTCGATGATGACACTATTGTATTAGGAGGGAGTAGCGACGTCAGAAAATTGTATTGAAATGCTGCAAGCCGTGCAGTCGGAATATATTGACGCCTGGCCTGTCTGTTGTTCTTTTACATAAACAGCTGTAACGTACTTAGTAGAAATAGACGGAAAGGTCCCTTACTGTTTTATTGGTTGGCGTTGAATCACTGCAAAGGGTAACACCAGTTAATTACATACGATAAATCGTCCGGAGCAACCTAAAGCGGTCGATCGCATAACATTAGGTGTAGGAAACGCTGATATCGGATAGATTTGTGAAGAATTCTTAGATGTACAAGTAAATCACAAAAGTAGTAGTTAGCTTAAAGAACACTAAATACTGGATTATTCCTCGTCAGCCTTGCACCCTCACTATGTTGAAGAGAGCCTTGTAAAGCCCGAATAGTAGAACCTGGAATTCACAACACCCATGGTTTCGCTGACTGAGATAATGCAAATACAAGGATGGGGCCGTTATGGAGGAACCGGTCTGCTTCCTCCGCGCCATCCCCCTTCCAAAACCATGCACAAAAGAAAAACAAATGCATCTTAACGAACAACACTGTCGTTCACGATATTTTTCTGTTAGGTTTTAATTCTTTTTCCTTTAGGAACTGTGCCCCCTGTTCTTGGGCAATAGGGACTGTATCCGGCTGAAGTAATAGAAACAAAAGATTTGAAGACATCGGAAGCACGAAAAAACATGTTAAGTCTTTGCACAAAATTCAAGACAGCAGTTGAATGAGAATGTATAACCAGTTTCAAGCATGATGCCAAATAAGGATTGAGATTTACGGGGATGATGATGGACAACAGCGTGTTGATAAAAAAATTCCGTGTAACAGGGAAAGGTCAGATGAAAGCTATCAGGGAGTATTTGAAAGCAATGGAAATAAGGGAGGAAAAACTCATACATAGCCTTGCATGATAGGTTCAGCTATAAGAAATCATAGGGGGGCTGATGTAAGTACCAAAATTAAGATTACGGAAGGAGCGTGAGAATGAAGAGGTATTGAGAAGAAAGACGAAGTACTGAGAAATAACTCGTGATGCTAAGTAACCGAAAAATACAAATAATGAAGTGAAATAGTTAACTCTGTGTAACACACTCTTTTTATGACCCGGAATTAGAACGGTTTCCTCTGGAAAATGGTTTTTGCGGACAAAGAATACATGCTGACGGTCAACTGATAGAGAATTATGGTAGTATATTTCTCAGTCTAGCGTCCCTCATTCCCACCATAATTCAACTCCTTGAAAAAGAAATACCGCTGGCTTCAATGCTGGCCTACTACGCACAGAGTTACCGTGACTCCACTCGCAGAGCGTTGTTTTGAAACGCGACACGCGCTGGCCAAACACCGAGACCAATCTGATCCGTCCCAGTACGGTAATCCATCACTCAGCATGACACCACTACTCCCCTGTTATTATGCAGTCATTCAGCTCTACAGTCCGTATCGCAGATTCTCGTTTACTTCGCATCTTTTTCTAGACATAATTGCAATAATTTTTCCTAGATGGAACTCGAATAAAATAAACAAATTCGTTTTTTACACAAGACGGGTATGACGTTCTGTACTATACTTCACAATCCAAGTATAAGAAAGTAAGAAAAGTTCAGGTTAAACACCCCGTCCACACACATTTCATTCGAGACAGTACAAGCTCGAATTTGAAAATGATACTCCCACCGCCATTCCACGTGTTTTCCCAAGGAACAGTCCCAGTATTTGTCTTAATCTATTTTCTAAAACCAAGGAAAATTTAAATCCGAATATCCACTGCGTGATGTAAATCCTGTCTTTTAGAATGCGTGCTCAGTGTCTTAGCTAACTGACACTCGCCTTGCTCACGTGTTTCAGATCACTTGTAAATTATAGACTCAGTGTTTCATTTACCTAGTCTTTCATGGTGATTAGAAATTGACTAAGAGGCAGTATAGCTGTTAGATCATCTATTTTAAAAAAAAAATCATAGCCACCTTTTATAAATGCTCAACACACACACAATGTTGTATTACTCAATAGCATACATTTCCTTGTGTTTCAGTTGCGCGCACCCCGTGCACATTTTTTTCGTGTGATTCTAAAACAGTACAGTATAGACACAGTAAAGGCATATCTAAAATTTTAACTAATTTCCGAGACGAAATTCAAAATCTGCGATCTTGGACGCAACTCGTCATCTGCTTCCACTTAACTGCCTGTCAATGAAACATAAAGAAAGGGTGGGGGGGTGGGGTGGGGGGGGGGAAGGATATAATAAGAGAAAATAATTAGTGCTCCAATGAGTAACATCTGTTGTTCCTATATTAGTCTCTCTCTCTCTTTCTTTTTTTCTTTCTTTCATTCTTTTTCCTTCCTTCCTTCCTCCCCCTCTTTCTTTCATTGATACGTGACTTTTTGCCAGTCACATCTGCTTCATGGTACCTTCTGCCACGCTATATGTTGGCCAAAAGACAATACTCACACTGTTTACCCACTTCATTCTTCTTCCGTAGATGGCAGACAGGAACTACCGCATTTGTATCAGCGTGAATTAAGCTGCCCGAGCTATTCGTTTATCAACGCCGATAGTCTGTCGTGTCTAAAAGGAATGTTGTGCCAGCCTCAGTCATGAATCACAGCCTAAGAACACTGATCGTGCGCGATAGGGACAGTCGGTGACGAACCAGACAGGAATTTCTACTTTCAATACCCGCAGGCCCATGTCCATCAGTTTATGAACACTCCGTAGGGAGCTGCTTGGAGACGTGCGCAGCCATCATTGTCATGGCGCGGCACTACTCTCACGTCCCTATCGCGCACGATCAGTGTTCTTAGGCTGTGATTCATGACTGAGGCTGGCACAACATTCCTTTTAGACACGACGGACTGTCGGCGTCGATAAACGAATAGCTCGGGCAACTTTATTCACGCTGATTCCTTATGTACTAAACAGAATCCGTTGAATTTCGGTTACACGATGAATCTTACAAATCTAAAGGCTGCTACTTCAAGTAAATAGAATTGAAATTACGAACATCGTAAATTGGAAGGATGCCACTGATGACGTTGTGGGGAAGGCAAGCCGAAGACTGCATTTTATTCGCAGGACACTTAGAAGATGCAACAGGCCCATTAGAGAGACGGTCTACACTACGCTTGTCCATGCTCTTCTGAAATACTGCTGTGATCCTTACCGGGCAGGACTGGCGAAGGTCATCAAAGGCGTTTTAATAAGGGCAGTTCGTTTTGTACTATCGTGAAATAGTGGACAAAGTATGCGGATATGATGCCCGAGTTGGGGTGGCAATCATTAAAACAAAGGCGTGTTTCGTTGCGGAGAGAGCTTTTCACGAAATTATTATCTACAACGTTCTCCTTAGAGCGCAAAAATAACCACCTACACGACGAGAAATGAACACTAATTAAATGAGGAAAATCAAAGTTTGGAACGAAAGATTTAAGTGTTTGCTTCTCCAGCGCGCTGTTACAGAGTTCAAGTGGTTTGATGAACTCTCTGCCAGGTAGTTATGCGAACTGTAGAGTAGTCACGTAGATGTAGATGGATGTGGTGTTGTAAGATGACTCGTGATTTTGCCTCGTTTGAAACGATGTCAGCCGTCGCATACACTGACAACACAGTGAGGCGTTTAAGGATACAGGGTACTTATAAATGGTGGAAAAATAGATTTTTATGACTTTATCAAATTCTATAGTCTTTCCTTTGATATATTCATTATAGGGTTTCAAAAGAAAAATGATCTGTATTTTAAAGTTACGGTCATGTATGCTGCCACGCCCCCTTTATTTGTACAGAAACAAGTATTATGTCGGAAAAAAACTGAACTTTCTGTTTTCAGCGACTATGTGTTTCTAGTGTCTGTAAATGATTATCTTTGCTAGTATTTACTTTTGTTTCGCTGAAGCACTTTGACCACGTGTTACTGAATGTATGTTGCCTAAGTGCTACATATATTTGTGGAAGTACAAATCCTTTGGTGTGTAATTAATACCAACTATGCCACGCATCAAGAAATTCAATAAAAGGAAATTGAACAACAAAGTAGTAGGAAGGGTTTAACGTCAAAATTAGTTGTTCTGTGTAGATCTAGCAATCAATGTATCTACCTCGAAAATGACTTCGTACCCGAGCGTTCCTAGGCGCTGCAGTCATGGAGTCCTCCCTCGGGCATGTGTGTGTGTGTGTGTGTGTGTGTGTGTGTGTGTGTGTGTGTGTCCTTAGGATAATTTAGGTTAAGTAGCGTGTAAGCTTAGGGACTGATGACCTTGGCAGTTAAGTCCCATAAGATTCCACACACATTTGAACATTTTTGACTTCGAACATTGCGCATAATTCATATGATGTGAATTTGAAGTTAGTGTACGCAATGCGTGCAATAGGAAAACGAAAAAAGGCTGCTCAAACGTTTTGTGGTTTGATGGACTTTCCTCCTCCCAGTAGGTTCAGCAAGTACATAAAAATACTTTTAGGTGCCTTGACGGTTGTGTCTAAAGCATCTATGAAACGTGTAAAAGGAACTGTGAATATTAGTGGAACCAGGAACACTTCTCTTGCATTTGATGGAACATGGCAACGTCGAGGACATCGTTCCTTGAATGGTGGTGTAAGTGATACTCATCTGGAGAATGGAAAGTTGTTGATTTGAGTGCTTATGTAAGTACTGCCACACCTGCCATGCTAACACTGACGGACACATTGAACATTAGTGTTCTAAGAATTATGATGGTTACAGTGGGGGTATGGAGTGTGATGGAGCTCTAAAAATATTTCAGAGGTGGGTGCCCGTTTACAACGTTGGATATACGAAGCACCTAGGCGATGGGGACTCTAAAGTTTTCAATAAAATTAATGAGTTCAATGTTTATGGTGATACCTTGTAACAACATGTGCAAAAGAGGATGGGTGCTAGATTGAGGAAGCTCAAATGGCTCTAAACACTATGGGACTTAACATCTGAGGTCATCAGTCCCCTAGACTTAGAACTAATTAAACCTAACTAACCTAAAGACATCACACACATCCATGGCCGAGGCAGGATTCGAACCTGCGACCGTAGCAGCAGCGCCGTTTCGGACTGAATCGCCTAGAACCGCTCGGTCATAACGGCCGGCTGCATTATCTGATATCAATAAAAAAATCTGTTAAACACACAGATTATAAACAGTGCCTGAAAGCAATAGGTGTTGATTTTTAAATAATACTGAGCCGGAAAGTACCCTGTATCCTTAACCCACACTGTGTTGAGATGTGTTGTTCAGGCTGGAGAAGGTTCTATGTTGTTTTGGCCCGTTTTTCGTATCAGGAATTCAGACGGCTCATTCAGCTTGCCGTGAATGTGAACCGTGATATTTATTTGAACATCTGTATGACCAACTAATGCCCTTTCTTCTACATCTTCATGATGGGTATGTTAAGCGTGTATCATCTTGGATGATGACAAGATCCTGGTTTCTATGAAAACTGAAACACTACATCGCGTCTCGACTGGCCCGCTAAAACACGCATTCTTAATCCGATAGAAAATTTCTGGGATTATTTGAAAGAGCGGGTAAAACATACCCGCAATTTGGTAGCTCTCCTGAAAGTAATCTCTCATTATTTGCTTCTGCTGGATACGATGTATCTGAATAGACAGCCTTCCTCACCGAATTGACGCCAATGCCAAGGCTAGAGGGGGAAGCGCGTCATTTCTCCTGGGGATGACTCGTTTTTGTCCGTTACTATTCTTTCAAAAGTTCTCATTTAACTATAGGGAGCAACTCTGCTCCACGATGTCATAGGTTAAGCGGCCTGTCACGAAGCTAACAATGCTTTTTTTTAGTCCTGTTTGGGTTTATCCACTTGATCCCAAAAGCTAAAGCAATATTCTACAATAGGTTACACAAGCGCTTGTGTGCTATTTCCTTCACATATGTACTTAACTTTCTCAGAATTCAGCAAGAAATCTAAGCCAACAAGATTCTTCGTGTTATTCTTAGTTCACATTGCTACTTAGTATTATTTCCATATATTTAAGCTATGCAGCGGGCAGTGTAAGTTTATCACTGATTGTGATCTCGTACTATCGTGATATGTATCTTTGTTATGGACATTATCTTGCACGATCCTCGTTTAAAGTGAGCTCCCTAGTGTAAATTCTGTATCAGTCGTCTTGCAGTTCCTTCCGGTTATCCAGTGACGATACGTTCTTGTATGCAACAGCAATATCAAAGGACAATCTGACCCTGTTTGATAAACAGTGTACGTATATTGACAACATCAGTGGTTATTGGGTCGCACGTGATATTACTACCGTTTCTGTTTAAGATCTGCCGTCCAGTATAACGTACTTGGTTCTATTACCAAAAATTTTTTGAGCCTAATGCTTATCAGCTAACGTACTCCATATGATCGTACTTTGATCGGCGACCTGATACAATGTCGAGCGCCTCTCCAAAATCTACTATACGCGCATTCCAAGTAGACACACAGCAAGGTGGATGATGGGGGTAGCTGAATCGATAGAAATCTAAAGTAGTCAACCGGTATTACCTTTTCTACTAACTAAAGTTGGTAGCCGTCTGAATATATGTTTAATCTATCAGTTAATAAAACGATTTCGAACAAAATTACAGGTAACATTTCAGCACTCTTTATCTCTAAGTGTTGCTGCTGCTTTCGTAGACACACAAGCAGTAAACACAGAGTTGCCTGCTGGCTAACGTTGAACACGACCAGAACCAAGTCAACACCGGTCGATGTCCTTGGTATTTTCTAACGATTTTGCTACCCCAATCAGCCACCTCGCTAAGAGTCACCTTACAGTGCTTGGGTATAAAAATACTAAATCTACTTGTTAATCTGCATATACGATTCGCCAGAGATCCTAAATGGGAAAAAAGCAAGATGTGTTTCACACTAGTGGTTTTTGTTGCTTCCGTGCTTGAGAGAAACTTCCATATTCTTACTCTCTTTGCCAATAACCAGATCGACTACATTTTACAGCTTTCTTCGCAACGACCACAACACTGTTATGGAATTTTCATCTTCAACTGTACTGACAGAGAGACCATACGACCTTGTTTTCAATATGAATCAAATCTGTGACTGGAAGACTAGACATTCCACATACGTAAACAGAAAGACACAACTTGCAACTGCTTTCGAGAAAATCGAGGTTGAATATTTTAAGCGTCATTATAAACGGTACTTTGTATGGTCGCTAGTAATGAAGAAGTCCGCAGCCGATGGAATAAGCGCTTAGACTTCACAAGAGCCAAGTCTCTGCATCGAATATCGCTGCTGGTATTTTTTTCATACGCACGTAGTTCTAGCAATAGAACTATGACTGTGCAACTTCTCAACTTTAATGATTTATTAATTACTTCATGATCTTTATCTTCAGAAAACGAGAAAAAAAATTGGTAAAGAGATTTGAATAAAAAAGGATACACGAGAACTTTCAATCGAATCACTATAGTTATTTTATTTATATTATCGTATCTAAATTTGTGGCAAGTACAATGTGTCACCCATTGAGATTTGCACGAATCAGGATGATAGTGATTGTAGGGAAACAGAAAGCAGCAATTATTGTCACAGACAGCACAAACTACGAACGCCGAATATGGTTGTAATAGGCACTCACTATCAAAATTTTAAAGAAAAACCCGATTTCAAGTGTAAAGACCATGAAAATAATAAATGGTACATTAGATATTGATAATCTTCACAGTAATAATAAATATGTTATTAAAATTACGGTAGAATCAAAACAAGGTACCGGCACCGAGATTCGATCCAGAGACCTCGCCCATATAACACTAAGCGCTCACTCGCTTGGCTGCAGACTCCTTGAATACTAGCAAACATACGAGGTATACAGGGTGCTCTAGAATTCCCTTACGAACGTCTATGGTCGGCCGAAGTGGCCGAGCGGTTCTAGGCGCCACAGTCTGGAATCGCGCGACCGCTACGGTCGTCGGTTCGAATCCTGCCTCGGCCATGGATGTGTGTGATGTCCTTAGGTTAGTTAGGTTTAAGTAGTTCTAGGTTCTAGGGGACTTGTGACCTCAGAAGTTAAGTCCCATAGTGCTCAGAGCCACAGCCAGCCACGAACTTCTATGAATTGTAAAGAGGACCGAGTAGTCCATATTTTGAATTGGAACCCACGTCCGGAAACGCGTGTCATTTGACGTCTCTTCTACCTCTCTAACCTGGTTCGAGACTCAATCACGCGTTCAAAAACGGTTCAAATCGCTCTGAGCGCTATGGCACTTAACATCTGAGGTCATCAGTCCCCTAGAATTTAGAACTACTTAAACCTAACTAACTTAAGAACATCACACACATCCATGGCCGAGGTAGGATTCGAACCTGCGACCGTAGCGGTCGCGCGGGTACCAGATTGAAGCGCCTAGAACCGCTCGGCCACAGCGGCCGGCTCAATCACGCGTATGCGAGTGTTCGAGCAACATGGTTGATTACACGTTTTCAGGATAGACCGACATGATCCTTATGAAGGGCAAAGCTCACGATAACGAAAGAGCTGCTTGTCACCTACATCAACACCTTTATCTACAACGTCCACTCCAGCACACACCCTTTTCGCCACATCTGACCTTATTTGTAGTAAATCAGAATGTTAACCCTCTTTTGAAAAGGGCAAAAAACGGCTTAACTGTAAACAAAAGTGTTTCTGAAAACTGATTAAGTTTCCCTTTTGTTTCTTTTGTTATTACTGAGTGGAATTCCAAAATAAGTAATGTACCACGTCACGCCTAATAAGTTACTTAGGAAAGTGGACGTGTTACCAACATGTTGTGGTACGGAAACGGTACGTTTCTGGATGTAGGTAACAATCAAAACAGTATCTACTCAGTCCACTGTACAAGTCCTAGAAGTTTGTGAGTGGGCATTTCGAGCAACCCGTATAAGCGCGCCTAAAATTTTAAGACTGATTTCTCGAGACAGTTGAGAACTGCGTCTTCCTGTTTACAAGTTCAAGTCCTACTCGTGTCCTATACTCCCTGTCAATATTAATCAAATCGCTGAGCGTTAAATATCCTGAAGTCCCCGGCACTTCCCCAGTAGCTTAAGTGAGAGTTCTCTAACAAGTAGCCACGAGTGTAAGCATAAACTACCAACACCGGACACAAAACCAGTTCGCGGCAGTGGTTGATGGGTCGGTTTCACTCATTCGCTAATCCACCGACTCCAGACTGCTGCATTACGAACTTAAATACTGGGTCGTTAATGTCTAAACACGTCCTACAAGGTCGTCACAAACGCTCGTATGTTGGTACTCTGCCAGTAGCGTCCAGTGCGGCGAAAAAGCGAACAACTAGCAACACAGAGGCCCCGCCGCGGAATTCCAGGGAGGGAAAAAGCGTGCGACCTCGTGCATTGCTTCCTTGCGGGAGTCCTCCCGCCATCTCTATAAATGACGCGTACACCGTGCAAGCAATTACGAAGATAAAATCGTGCTCTAGTGCATACTGGTTCCACATCAGATTTCATACGAACTTTTTTTTGTGTGTGTAGTTGGAACTTCTTTCCTGTCTACAGTTTTGTTATGTAACGTGGCTTAAAAAAATTTATGTCGCTAGTTGGTTTGTACGATCTTCGAAATAATCGTGTACACATTGTCGCCTTAGGTCGGTGGTGTCCCCTGGCAACCAAGCTTAGCACGGGCTCTAAGCCCATCGGTACAGTCTTCCTGAGTTACCGTCAACGCATCATTTTTACTGATGTATCTGTTTTTGCTCCCGTACTCCTTATCGGTGCTACGGATATCATATTTAGCAAGTTTTACATATTTCACAAACCAGTGTGGAGGTGTGTTACTGTAATTTGAGCATGTTCTCTGTAGGTCGACAAGATTGGTGTGTAGTAATATTTCTGGGACATCTGAGAATCTAAAGGTGACAACTAGTTACCGTCACTACTGGTAATGAAATATGCTGTTTCACATCAAGCTATCTTGACTTGTAATATTACAAAATTAGATCGCCCCAATATCATGTGTAAACTGACTTTATACCTGGCGTATAAGCGACGTCGCCGCAGTAACTACGGCGGCAGCTGGAACTAACAACTGGAAACAACTGCTGTGCATTCAACAAGTCAAGACAGTCTCCAGAATGTTTGGAAGAAGAGAAAATATGTACATAGTTCATACAACCATGTGAAATTGTCAGAAAAATCATTTTTTGGCATGTTGTTCAATCCGCATGTGATACTGGATTGAATGTCGGTTATGTCGCAAAAGCGGTGATCCTTCATGTGAATCTCTGCACGTTGTCGTTTCGTGGTACGTTCGTACCGGGTAACGTGAAGTATCATCACCCTTTAAGATTTTTTCCAGAAAGGAATTGTACGCGTTTTTCGTTTCAGTCAAGTCTGAGCAGGCGGCCAAGCGTTGTTGTTTTTCCTCTGGAGTTTTAGTAAACGCCAGGACTTCACTTAGCCTCTCATCAGACGTAACAAGGGAGGTACTGTGTATAATGGAGACGTTAACAGTTAAAACTGCATAGCGTACGTTCCAGAAAGAGTCGGGCAACACATTTGTCTTTCACACATACATCTCTCACGAAAAATACGATGGAAAATTCGAAAAATTCAATCTTTTGGGAATTTTTTTCAGCTTACTATTCGGGAACAGCATTACCGGTTATACAGTTCTCCTACGCGCATATGTTCACATCGAGAGAAATTCACCTTTACACGAAAACTAAACTTATCTTCTTGTGTACAAGGTAAACTCGTGTTGGCGAAAACACAGCTTTATAATATCGCGCAACTATTTATAACCACCCCATACACAGCGAATCTCGACGATCCCATGTCTCCCTGAGACACGCCAACGTTACGGGCTTTTTCAACACTTTCATATTATTGAGAGTTGTACTGTTCATTGAGTCTTCTGTCTTGTGCTATCTTTCCCAAAAACAAAGCAGTTTCAACACACAACAGTCAACCACATTCAGGAGAACGAGAAGCATTATATCTACAAGAACTCCGCTATCCGTAGCATTCTGCATGTCTTTCACGGAGAGAGCGAGCTGAAACTGTTCCTGAAATGGAACGGATTTTTGGAGTTGCCGTTGAAGGTTTTTGCTAGTAAACTGTTTCAGAACGGAAACCGAAATGTAAAGTAGCGATATGGGTCTGTAGTTTGACGCACACCTCAAGTAATTTTTTCTATCAATAAATCCTCATTCACGGCAAGCTGAACAACGGCGACTGTTTCACAGCAAGCGACCAAGGTTGTTTCTTACAATGGATGAATCAATACACCGACGCTGAAACGTACCTTGAAATCGTGACGCCTGACCTATTGTCTTTTACGAAAAAACATTTAAGAACGTGGCACACTTCCTTGTAACTAACCTGAAATACTCGAATAATCAAACTTAAATAGATGGACTGGACAGCGGTTTTGATATTCTACGGTAAAAAATATGTCATCTTACAGAAAAATCCATGACAACTAACAACATCGCGCCTACTCATCAGCGATTTCGTCCAAATTTATGGTGTATATGAGACTTGGCCAGAAACCAAAGTGAAAGAAGTGAGTGCTCCAGATGGCTACGCGCTTAGAAAAAGAAAGCATTTTTGGCGTAGGTCGGGAGAGGCATGAGCCATTAATGTTAGCGCAGGATCCATCTTAACAAAACGATGGGTGCATTAGTCAAGGAGACTAGCGGAATGCAATTTTAAGGTATTCCTCTGCCTTGTACTTACTTCACTCCCTTAATTAAGCGACTGAAAGGAATGGTCCAGTTAGTAGCGGATAACACACTCAAAGCGGAATATTTTATATCAGAGTTCAAATTGTCACGTCACGGAAACCACAGTTTTTAGGAGTTTAACCTCGGCAGAGGGCATTCTACAATCTATCTTTAGGATGCGGCTATAGCACGTCTGTTATTTGAGCCATCTCCAGAAAATAAAAGCTATCAATGCGCTGGGGGAGCTTTTTAAATAGCCATCAAGCGCATAGCTCTCGCGACCGGAAGACAAAGGAAAACAACAGGAATAATGCAAGGAAGGTAGAAAATAAGGAATACCATTCCCCACTTCAATATCCCGTTACTTCGCGATTGCAACGCCATGGACTGTGCGGGTGGTCCCGGCGAAGGTTCGAGTCCTCCCTCAGGCATGGTTGTGTGTGTTTGTCCTTAGGATAATTTAGGTTAAGTAGTGTGTAAGCTTAGGGACTGATGACCCTAGCAATTAAGTCCTGTAAGATTACACACATATTTGAACATTTTTGATTGCAACGTCATTTACGGAAGTTTAGCTTATTATTTGTTCGAAGTAAGCATTACTTTGTAAATTAAATAGTGGTCCAACAGTCTCCAATTGTATACAACAATGAAAAATGGATGTTAATGCACATGTGTATTCGTCATTTTAGATGAATCATCATGTTTTAACGTATCTCTATATTCTTTAGCTATTTTGTGTGGCTCGGTGGTTAGCAATGACATGGCTAGGCAGTGATGTGTATACCGAGTGTTAGGGGTTTAAAGTATAAATATAGTGATCATAGTACCTTTGCATGTACCCACTTTTCTGTGTTACTAATTTTTTCTGTGAGTCGGTCTTGTCGCAAACACGGCACGTAATTATACTACCTGATGTTTTCTGCACAGTCGTAACTGCACCACTAACACGTAATCCTACTCAAAGGATACACTTCCATTTTAATCGGCTTCGAATATGTTGTAGTGTAGAGTGAACTAAGAGACCTTTTTATACGTACCTGTACCCGCTCCCCCCCAACAAAATTGAATGTAATATTTCTGAATGTATACGGTTGAAATGGTAACAGATATACAAAAAACTTTAAATAAGAATTCTATGGTTTTAAATGTGTGTTGTAACAGTGCACCCAGATTTTTAGATAGTAATCTTTTCGAAATCAAAGTGCATTCAATACTTTTTACCACAATAGTTCTGCGCTTCCTCATTATTGTACAAATTTAAAATAATGTTCCAGTAATAATTTACGAACAATTTCAAATATAATTAAATATGAAATTATATCTGGAAAGGTTACAACCTGAGGAAAAAAACTACAAATGTAAAAAGAAACAAGTCCACTACAAGATATTTCATAAAATTAAAAGAAAATTATATAACATGTTTATCTGGGAAATATCTATTAAACAACCCAACATGACAAATGGCACTGAAGCCGACAAATATCGGGCACACGTACAGCGATACAGAGATATTTCTAGCTTATTTCTGACAAATCTGTCTTTGGAATGCCACTTCATCATACACGATTGAATTTGGTATTAACGATCCTGCATGTTTTGCTATTAGTCAAATGTTGAAATGAAAAACTAAATAATGGGGGAAGAGGGCAGAGAGTTCGAAAAAAAAAATACTTTTTCGGCAACTCTGGGCGCACCGTTGTAACTTACATTAAAACCCACAGAACTTTTATGTTAAGGTTTTTTTTTAGATATCTGTTACCTTTTTAACGGTATTCATTGGGAAATATTACACTTAGTTTGTTTCACACGATCAATCTAAGTGTATGCATTGATTAGGTTTACTTGTGTAAGTGGACTACGCCTGTCAGAGAATAACTGTTTTGCTTCCACACGTCCACACCAGACCTGCTGGCCAGTGGAAAATAAGCATTAATGGCTTGATCTTGCCACATGTACTTGGAGATACTAACCTGCCTAAAAACATACCACTGTTAATAGCTATAATTATTAGTCTGTAAATGAAGTGAATACTGATGCAATCTTGTTCAGTACATTGCTTATACCCAAAATTCAAAACTCTGTCGTGGTTCAGAAACCACGTTTAGATTCTTCCAAAACTAAGTGAGATAAATGGATCAAGTGGCTCAGAGCACTATGGGACTCAACATCTGCGGTCATAAGCCCCCTAGGACTTAGAACTACTTAAACCTGACTAACCTCAGGACATCACATACATCCATGCCCGAGGCAGTATTCGAACCTGCGACCGTAGCGGTCACGCGGTTCCAAACTGAAGCGCCTAGAACCGCACGGCCACATCGGCCGGCTAAGTGAGATAGTCAGTTCAAAGATCAGAGAAAAATACTTTCAATCCTACCATGTCTTGTAAAGCACTAAACGCATCCTGCACGTTGACGACAGCTCTTGCCCTTACTTAGCGATTAGTGTTCTCTCGTCGATATATTTTCAGTTTACTGCTTCGAGAATTGTCAGAGACTGGCTGTATAAACTGACAGAGATAAATAGTGTTAGCTACATGACTGAGCTACATGTTATGTGGGGACGGGTGGCCTTGCTGATAGTTGAATGAAGTCATTACCCAAAAGAGGTTACTACAATGACACATTCTCAGCCAACTGCTGGTAAGTTCTTTTTGATGTCTAAAATACCTCGGGCGATGGTCGTATCTAGATGAAATATCTCTTTTCTGTAACCATCTCTCGTATAAGAGCACCGCCTTTCTACTACATGCTGGGATTTAGCGCACCAAAAAACACGGAGTTTTTCGTAGGATTATATACGATTAAACAGTACAGTACTTCCGCCCAGGCAATCACAATAATGCAAGACGAATCTGCAGACTTTTAGCAAGAAGTGAATGTGTGCCAACCGGAAACCCAGAGCGGGTGCATGTACACAAATACCGGCGCGGAGTCCCCCCACCCACGCTTCGAGGCGGTCTGCCAGCGGCTTGGGGCGCCTCAGTGAAGGTCACGGCCGCCACTGCAGCGCCAGCTGTTTCAGGTGGGGAGCGCTGCATTCGTTGCACGGTGCACAGCTGCGCCCGAACTTCGCGCTCCACTGCTTCTCCCTGACGCCCTTTATCACTATTACCACAGAACGTATCCTACCACTGAGTAGGTTTATCTACTGACTCATCATTGTCAACATACATTGCCTTCAAAGTCGACTGAAAGTGGCGCGGCGTACGGCTTGCCCGTAAGCACTCTGCATATTTCGCAAGTCATTTCATCGGTAGTACAGATCCAGTTCGAAAGCACTGCGGATTTAGTACGCGCGTTTCATTGGCCTCTTAAGAATTTGCGTTCGATTTGTGGAGTGAACTTGGCCGAAAGGTATTTCACTTGTTTGCGACGAGTGTCGCAAATCTTGTCTCTAACACATTTGTTACCGGTATCGAAAAAGGAGGTATAGCTACCACTGTTTTTTATGTTCTGTACAGCACTTTATCGTAATGCCGAGCCTCTGTTTTAATAAATTCTTTATTCTGGCGGTATTACGAAATGGCTTCCTAGTGCATCAAAAAGGAAGTTCAAAGTTGGTGCTATGATATGCAGAAAATTAGCGGTTTATCACTCATTGAAACATTTTTAGGAACGAAATTATTCTGTTTTTTCTTTATGGTATCACATGTTTGATCTTCTATCATCATTACGGAAAGTGAAATGTTAATCTAACAGCCTCATTCTGCCCTTACGGTATTAGTATTACTGTTGCCCATAGAAACCACTTTAAAATAAGCGCAACGATTTGGAGAGCTCTGTAATCCGTAGGTGATGACAGCCATATTTATATATAATTGCAGGTGAAAACTGCTAGAAATGTGTGTACATTCAACGGATTGATTGGCAGCACTCTGTCACACCATTTTATCTAGCGCTTGCCTGCATCTAAATACGGATAGGTGCTCATCAGACCTCTGTGAAGTGCATGCTAGGTCATGTTGCGGTTTCTTCCCGTTCCAATCCCGAACAGAGAGAGGGAAGAATGGCTGCTTTGAGGGTCCAATAAAACATGCTTTTTTTACGATGTTTTTTTTTTTAATTAAGGACGCAATCAATTTAAGTCTTTTTGCACATTATTTATTGATTCTTGGGCAATATTTTCTTATTCATTTAAATGAAATTCAGTCATTAAGGGTCCCATTGGATGAGTGAATGTTGCTCTGTCCAAAATAGGGTGTGGCGAAGGTCCTGCAGTCTGAAATTCTTACCTGAAATTTAAAAAAAAAATACTTAAGCTATAAGGTATTGCGTACAGAATAATTGCAACGTTTTCTTTCAAATTTAAAAAATAAAAAATACGCATGTTTGAAATAAACTTAGTTTTTCGTGTATTTTTGGTCAGTTTTTGCAAAAACCAATGAATAAAATTAAAATAAAAAATTAACCAATTACTCCTTGCGAACATGCAAGGATATAGGCTAAGCAATACGTTGATTTATTTTAATTCAGTGATTGGTTATCGCAAAAACTTATTACGTCGTGCGCAGTATCCTATTTAATATTCACTGTCGGACCTATTTCGTACGGGTCTCACACACTTTGAGCAATATTCTAGGATGAGAAGCACAGGTGATCTGTAGAATGGTTCCATTTTCCCCAGTACCTGCGACTCGTCTTAAAATGGTTCAAATGGCTCTAAGCACTATGGGACTTAACATCTTAGGTCATCAGTCCCCTAGACTTAGAATTACTTAAACCTAACTAACCTAAGAACATCACACACATCCATGCACGAGGCAGGATTCGAACCTGTGACCGCAGCAGCAGCGCGGTTCTGGACTGAAGCGCCTAGAACTGCTCGGTTACAGCAGCCGGGGACTTGTCTTACACAGCCTGTGTGTCTCTTAATCATGTGACAGTACAGTCGCATAAATGAGCCCTGTGATATTTTTCACACTGCGCCTCGATATATTTTCGACACAAAGCACCTCTTGTTATAGTCCCATTAAAATTACTTGACAGTTGACACTTCACGCGTTGGAGCTGGTTTCCTCCAATCAGAGCGCTCAACATCAAGCCCCCTACCACTCGCTGTTGACAAGCTGCCACAACAATTGGTCAGTTCACTTCCAATTCCTAGCCCAGCTTTCTTTCTTGATGTGTTTACATCCCGAATCCCGGGTCTGATCCATTTATAGCGATGCAAACGAAAAACACACGTTTCATACACAACACTAACCAAACACTACTAGACCTTTGCGCACAAGGCGCATTTCAGTGTCACATATACAGTTATTATAATCACAGAGATCGGCTTACATTAGAAATCTTCGCACGACATCACGAATCTGAATTTTAGAAGGATGCAATTCATCGCTGCGACTGGGTCACCAGAGTCAATTAAGATAACGACCTCACACAATGTACTAGTGGCGTAGCGCAGTGATTAGCGTATAAACCTGACGCGTTGAAGGTCGTAAATTCGAATTTCGCCATATGCATGGAAATTTTATTTCTAAATATAATCAAAACTCTGATTATTATTTTATTCAATAAACTAGTGTAAATGTATTTTTTTAAATTTCTAATACTTTGCTACGTCATTTCCATTATCGTATTGACTATATATGCTCTCACTTTTCTTCCTGTCATTCTGTTTCCGTTTGGAATCTTCCTGTGTCGTCCATAATCTGTAACCAAGAGCCATGACTTCTCATCGGTGTTTAACGCGGCAGCTCGCGTAGCCAATGGGAGGATGATTTTAGGTAGTTAATGATAGCGAGAAATTACAGTTTGGTTTTAGCGTTGAAACTGAAATTTTTCTGTCTCGAGTTTGCTCGTAGAGTTTAGCTTTAATAGCTGTGAACTAAGCGACCGTGATTTTAGTTCTGCCGCCGATTCTTGACAGCCGTTTACTCGGGTATATTGCACATTACGAAGTTGTGGTTAGTTTAGGACATGACTTTAAATTCAGTCGTCTGATGCAGTTGAGCCACTGGTCATTTAAAAACCAGTCGTCGACAGAGCATCTCTTATTTCTGCCATACCTCGCGGTGGCTGCTTCGAAAATTGCTCCACGTTACACACTGACAACATTTGTGAATCGATCTACTGTGTTTGTGTGTCGCCAATAACCGAGCATTAGGCGGCATTCGATGTGGCAACATTGTAACGTCAAGTGACAGACGTCACTGTCAAGTAATTTTAATCTCTATAGTGTGACAACCGAAATTAGTCCTTTGTCGAACTTACCTATGAAAAGCAACTTCTCCTCCTCTGGCTTCTCTGATTTGCGTTAGCAGCAGCGACAATTATTCGTTATTGCTGTTACTAACCGAAACTTTAAGTTTTAGTCATAGTGCAAAATATAAACAAACAGCATTATAATCAATCCACGTGACGTTCGCCATTTGATGTTGGTGACATGCGCAGAGCGCTTTGCTCACTATTCGTATTCCTGCTCTATGCATTCTACCGAAGGACTTCAGTTCATTTGAGTGCCCATGGATGCAACGGCGCGGCTTATCGGCCACCGTGAAACTTTAGGCCCTATAACGAATCACTGAACTCGCGAGGAACTTTTACCACACCTCGTGCATTTTATGGTTCTTTGCGAAGTCGATAAGAAGATTACGTGTAAAAAGTAAAGAAATAAATAAAATAAAAAACTGTGGGTAGACAACAGTCTCATACAACTTCCTTTGGTATCAGTTTTTCTCGTCAGACGCAAACATCATCTGAAATCCAAAGCATGCGCGATGCGCTGTGGGTTGCGAGATGCAGTCCGAATCTGCACTCTTGCATACCTTGGGATGACGCCAAGTTGCAGGTGATCTCAGTTAAATGTTATCTTCGAGGTGGTCTGCATCAGCTTCAACTTCAGTCTGAAGTGTTTGTGTACAACTCCTCAGGCATGGCTAAGCACAAATTCAGGGAGCACAGGGGAAAGCGGTAATAAGGGAAAGCTGTATGCGATTTATGGCTCCTGCATAATTTTATTTCTTACGGTCGCCGTTCTACTTACTGGCTTGCCTGCGCTCGCTAAGATTACGTGAATTGGTAAGAAGAGAGGTGGGCGTTCACGCTTACAGCTTATTACTGTCATTTCATTACTTGAAATGGTCGTTCTTAAATATGAAGAAGTCCGCAGAACGAGTAAGGTAATCTAAATGAAGCTGAGGAGAGCCAGCTCTTTATATCTGTGTTCCAACGCACTTACACAGGTTGACGATGTGGTACGCCCTACATCGTAAACATTAACCCCGATAATGTTGCAGGCAATCAACTTCCTAATCAACCATTTCCGCAAAAAAGATTTAGGAAACAGCGAAACAGAGAGAGAACCGTACCAACATTTCCACTGCGCTACACGACTGCTTTAATAACTTACTGAAACTGAGAATTAAAAATAAAAGTCGCATAGTTTGTTCACATAGGATAGGTGAAGGAAGTAGCTGCTTTCTGACTCCATATAAGGAAAATTCCTAAGTAACTCAAAAGACGCATGATGTAGTTCACCTCGTTGTAATTTAAAAACTATTCGTGGGCCCACATAAAAATAAAGCCAAGGCGTTTCGGTAGCATGTTGCAGCATCAGTTTGTTGTGGAATTTTTGTTGGGATACAGTGTTTTGATCTGTGCAGCACCTCAACCTTTTTGCGAAGTAACCAAGACGAAATAAGCAGTTTCACATTCTGCACCGCTGCTGTAACTTTTGTTATTTGTTTCATTATCAGGTAACTTGAAAACGCCCACGACGGCGTAATTAGCTAATAGCGCAAAAGCATGAACTAAAGACTTTATTCCAAATATAGAAACAGCTTTTCGCAGAACAATGATTTCCCTCAATAAATTTATATTTGCCTTTTCATTCTGTTTCCTAAGGTAGGTCATTAGGACGGTATTGTCTCTCTGTTCCCACATTCTCCTGAAACCAAACTGATATTTCCTAGTGAAGCCTTCGAGCAGTGTTCCCAGTCTTCGGCAAATAAGTCGTTTCATTAATTTGAAACCATGACTTATGAAACGGATAGCTCAGCAATACACTTGTCAGCATTTCCCTTGCTTGATGCAGGAATTATGACTTTCTTCTTGACGTCTGAGAATATTTCGCCTGTCTCATATACGGGGTGGCCGAGCGGATATAGGAGCTACAGTCTGGACCCCGCGACCGCCACGGTCGCAGGTTCGAATCCTGCCTCGGGCATGGATGTGTGTGATGTCCTTAGGTTAGTTAGGTTTAAGTAGTTCTAAGTTCTGATTACCTCAGAAGTTAAGTCCCATAGTGCTCAGAGCCATTTGAACCATTTGAAGTCCATGCGGTACCATTGTTTCTCGTTCTGCTACTATCGAACACCAGTCCCCTAGCGTGAATCCCTGGATGATTTGTTCAGGTTCCTAAGTAGAAAAGCTTTCAAGTAGAGTTTAGGCATAATAATTGTGTTTCTTTATGGAGGGAGAGGGAGAGTGTGTGTACCGGGAGGGCAGCTAGTTTTAACATTCCTATCAGAGAAACGGATAACCATCAAAATTCCTTGATTCCATTTGAAATTTAAGACAGGATATTCAAGATCATAACTTACCGTCAACACTTTTCTGACCCTTGCCGATCAAACATGAAAATTTTTTACACTACAGATTTGAAATGACTGGTCATCTCAGTCTACTGACATAGATATCTACGCAATTTAAAGCAGAAGGTAAGGATCACTGGAATGTGCAACTTTAAGGAATAATCCCACCATTCAAATGGCTCTGAGCACTATGGGACTTAACATCTATGGTCATCAGTCCCCTAGAACTTTGAACTACTTAAACCTAACTAACCTAAGGACATCACACAACACCAAGCCATCACGTGGCAAGGAAAAATCCCTGACACCGTCGGGAATCGAACCCGGGAACCCGGCCGCGGGAAGCGAGAAGGCTACCGCACGACCACGAGCTGTGGACAACCCCACCATTTCCTGAAAGTTATCTTGTGAACGCGCGAAAACCCAAGTAAGGTTAGAGTATTTGAATCTCTTTGTATGAGGCATAATTCAGCCATTCATGCAGAGTCAAGAGAATTGTGTAGAATCCAGACCGGCACTGCACAACGGCAACTTCAATCACAGCCTTTCATGTGTGTTTCGCCCCTCTTCGTTTTTAATTCAACAGAATGTGACACTATGTTTCGAACTACTCTTATAATATCACATTGAATAGTTTTATATAAAGTAACATGTATAGTGTCACAAATTACTGCACACAACACAGTTTAGGTTTAGGTTTTGATTACGGTGCAAATGAAGAAACGATATCATGATCTTGTTCCGTATCTCACGCAGCTGACTTCATTCTTTACTGACATTACCAGCTTTTAGGCGCGAAAATTATTAGTACCGGACACTGATCCACTTTTTTTTTCAAATTTTTAGGAAGCCTGGTTAGATTTCTTCTGTACTCCCTGTTATCTCAACGAATGATTACTCTCGAAACATCTCGATGCCATCTGGACGTATACGACGGTAAAAACCGGAACATTTTATTGACAACCGAGTGTCTTACGTTACGACATAGCTGGGTGATATGTGTTGTCGCCCTTTCGCCCTCCTATTATTCACCCTTCCCTCTTCCACACCACCTGCTCACCACCTTCACCAACCTAGCACTCTTCTCCCCATATCCTTCACGCAGTTTCTCTTCCTGTCTTACTTTCCTCCGGAACAGATACGTAACTGGAAATTACCGGGTATCGATATCTGGTAATAGACGGCGATTCACAAACCAGCAGTCTCATGTAATTCTGACCTTACGACATGTCGATGAAGGCAGTCCAATTTGTAGCTGCTCAGTAACCACTTTTTGCTTCCCTGGAGTTATTTCTGTGACGATCCCACGTGGTCGACTATAAATATCAGGTCGTAAGTGACCTATGGCAACATTGTGAAAACCTGGCGCTCCGCCAGTAGCCCAACTTGCTAATAGGACTGTCATCCACTTCCCTTCCGGAAAGGCTTACTTTCCATTTCGGTAATGTGAATTTCAATCACATCTCTGTATTCATGGGAATACGTCGGAAAAATATAGTTTCTCGTGTGTGCTGCACGGATCGGTCAAGTAAGATGTACTTTTGTAAGAGATCTGACGATGGACATGAATGTCTGAACTGGTATACATCTACGAGCATACTCTGCAGTGCATAGCTCATGTTGTCTCTTAGCAATATTACTTATTTCCTTCACTTTCCCACATACTTATGAAACGAGGGAAAGATGGACTCGATGCTCCTTTTTCTCATTCTCGCGATCCCTACGCGAAATTTACGATCCACACAGAAAACTGGTGCACAGTCTTCATCAAATACCCGTTCGCTAAGTGTATTTGACAGTGTTTACAGTGACTCCCATTTAACTTCCATGAGCGTCTTTGCTACACTTTCGTACGGGCTACACTGACATTTTACGATCTTAACAATGCACCTCTCAGTGCCTTCTAAGCCTTTAGTCAGACCACCTTAACAAGGACCACAGATACTAGAGCAGTAGTCTAAGACTGTTAATCTACACCTACATCTAATAATTTATTACTAAAGAATTATGAAGGCTGAAAACATCTCTGCGAAAAATACCACGTTAAATTTTATCATCACAATATGAGCTTATACGGAATAACAAGAAGATCGGACGTAATTGCATCACACACACCGCAAATGTACTCAGTTGCACAACATGCTCCTTCTCAGAACGGAAAGCAGAAGGCAACTAATTACGTGACACCCACGCGAAGAGATTTCATGTGGCTTTACCGCAGTTGCATAAAAGAGGCTGGTACTTTGACTTTGCTGCATTCATAGAAAGAGAATTATCCAGGAAATAAATTACAGTTAGTAACATCGGGCAATGGGATCCGAGCATCTATAAGCTATTTTCTCTTCGCAAAAGACTGCCACTAGAGTGCTGCAGGGGAGTGAGGAGACAAACCATAGTTTAGTTTCATTAATAAGAATCAGCAAAGGAAAAGAGAAGAATTGACAACGATGAAACTGGATCCATTGTAAACCCTGTGCAGAACGGTGAGACATTATCTCATACTTTTCCTGTCATGTGAATTTCCATTATTAGTTTCTTAATTTTGTACATTCTTGTCAGTGTTTCTTCTGTGACTGCATTACTTTCGTAAAATAAAGAACAACCGCCTTCAGTCATAATCGTGATTTTGTTTCAATGTAAAATGCATTTCGAGCCCCGGGGCCCGGCCGTTGTGGCCGAGCGGTTCTAGACGCTTCAGTCTGGAACCGTGCGGCCGCTACGGTCGCAGGTTCGAATCCTGCCTCGGGCATGGATGTGTGTGATGTCCTTAGGTCAGTCAGGTTTAAGTAGTTCTAAGTTCTAGGGGACTGATGATCTCAGATGTTAAGTCCCATAGTGCTCAGAGCCATTTGAACTATTTGAGCCCCAGGGGCGTATCTTCAGGAGCTCTGACAGTCTACATCAATTTTTTTCCAGATTTAGGTTAATTCCGGATGATTACATTAGTGTGTTTCCAGTACTGGAAACATACTTATGTTATTTTAGTTGTGCAAATTTACATTAACATACAAATGCCATCTTACCAGAACCAACCTGAAAAAAGATTAGATTGTCAAACCATCTAAATATGAGACCCCAGGGCTCAAAATGCATTGCGCATTAAAAAAAAATACGATTGTGTCTGAAGGCGTTTGTTCTTTATTTTACGAATTTTTGTTATAGTATTGATAAATTCCATGTCCTAATGTTGTTGCAGTCGTGGTCTTCATTTCGGCTACCGGTTTGATGCAGATCTTCATGCTAGTCTGTTCTGAGCAAGCCACTTCATTTCTGCGTAACTGCTGCAACCACATCCCTTTGAAATTGCCAACTGTAGTTCAGCCTTGGTGTCCCTCTATAATTTGTACAGCCCCAATGTCCATCCGTTACAAAATTAACGATTTCTTGATACGATACGATTTGTTCTATCAACATATTCCTCCTCTCGGTCAAATCATGCCATAAGTTTCTTTTGCTCCCAATTCCGTTCAGTACCATTTCAATGGTTACCAGATCTTCAGCATTCTTCTGCAGCACCGCGTTTCAAATCTCCCTAGTATCTTTTTGTCTGAACTGTTTTTCGTAGGCGTTTCACTTCCGTACAAGGTTACACTTCACACTAATACCTTCATAGAGTATTTCTGACTGTTAAGTTTATCCAGAAAGAAATTTTCACTCTACAGTGGAGTGTGCGCTGTTATGAAACTTGATGGCAGATTAAGTTTCTGTTCGATGTTAAACAATTTCTTTTTAAGTAACGCTTTTCGTACTACTGGCAGTCAGCATCTTCTCTACTTCGGCAATCGTCAGTTATTTGCTGCCTAAATAGCATAATTTGTTTACTACATTTAGTGTCTTATTTCTCCGTCTAACTCATACCACTATACTGCGTTACCCTTGTAAAGATGTTATAAGATGAACCAACAACAATAAACATTTACTACTCCGTTCAACTTATCTTCCATGTATTTCTCCATATCAGTCAGGGTAGCAATATTACTTGAAAAATATCGAATTTCTCATTTCGCGCCTTTCTAAACTTCTCTTTGCTTTCCTTTACTGCTTGCTCAATGTACAGGTCGACTAACAACGAGATGAGCTACAAACTTCTGTCGCTCTTCTCAGTCACTGCTTCCGTTCCACGCTCTTTTGACTCTCGCAACTGCAGACTGGTTTCTGTACACATTGTAAATAACCTTTTCCTAACTGTTATGAAAGTTTTGTCTAGTCCACACTAAAAAAAAATTGTAGATCTGCCTTACTTCAGTCTATGTTTTAAGGCAAAGTTGTGACTGTGTATCGTGTTCTACCATGTCCCCCGGACCCGACTGATCTTCCCTAAGGTCGTCTTCTACCAGTGTTTCTACTCTGCTGTTAATGATTGTCACTATTTTCGAAACCATGAATTATTAAACTGATGGCTCGGCAATAGTGACACACGTCAGCATTTTCCTTCCTGGTACTGAGATTATGGCATTATTCTTGAAATTTTACGGAATTTCGCTTTCCTCATCTATCTTACATACCGGGTGGAACAGTTTTGATATACATTTATGAAACTTCGAGTGCAACCGGAGTATCCGTATTTCTTCTCCAAATATTTTGGCTATCTCCAGAATAAGCTGACAGACTGAAGCCACAGATACACAAGCACAAAAGGCGTTGATCGGTGGCAAATATGCAAGCATTAATTGAATCTCTAGCTACGTGTTCGATCTACGCTAGGATGTCTACGCACATCATGAGCTGCTCTGTAGTCTTAAATCCAGTATCTTCTTTTGCTATCCTAACATTTCTAGTGAGCGTTGCACATTTGATCCTCTGCTGCCTTCCGTATTCCTTCTCTCAATGCTACCCATTCGTGTGCTCTCATTGCTTTGCTCTGTTTCAGTAAACCGATGTCTCAACATCGTCTGCCGGCCACGGTGGCCGATCGGTTCTAGGCGCTTCAGTCCGGAACCGCGCGACTGCTACGGTCGCAGGTTTCAATCTTGCCTCGGGCATGGATGTGTGTGATGTCCTTAGGTTAGTTAGGTTTAAGTAGTTCTAAGTTCTAGGGGACTGATGAACTCCGATGTTTAGTCACATAGTGCTCAGAGCCATTTGAACCTTTTTTTCTCTCTCAACATCGTCTTGTCGTTTCGACTTATACAGGTACTCCTTTCTTTATTTCTTACCTTTCTGTGATTCTTGTCAGTTTTAATCTGCAGCTCATGACCAATGAATTGCGGCAGGAGTGCACAACTGCCACTGGAAAATATTTGCAATTTACAACACAGTTTCCAAATCTTACAATCACTACCATCTATCTGAAACCTTTCGGTGTCTCGAGGTACCTTCCACGTATATAACAATCATTTATGATTCTTAACTCATATGTTAGCAACGATTGAATTTTACTCTGTGCAGAATTTTACCAGTCGGCTTCTCCTTTCATTCCTCTACCCCACGCCATATTCTCTTAGTATTCCTCCCCCTCTTCTATTCCCGGAGTCCAGTTCCAGCCCCAATCTGTTAAGTTTTTGTCTCACTGAACTATCTGAATTATTTCTTTTATCTCAGATATTCTTTCAGTGCAATTTTTTTTCTGCGTCTATCTTCCGCAGCAGCTCTTACAATCAATCAATGGTTTGCCGTCCAAGCTTACAGCAAATAATTAAAGTATTTTTCAACAGACACGCACCTGTTTCATTTATAAATCATCTTTTGTTCTCGGAATGGAAATGTGGATACTTAATATATCTATACGTTATGTACGTTGAGAATATACTTTATGAATCAAAGAGAAAACCACCGATGAAAAGTATTCAATTATTTCCAGTAAGTTTAAGATGGGATGACCAACAATTACAGATTCTTTCAATGTCTATCATCCGCGGAACTAGTCGTAGTGTAAACTACTACTGCTGAGTAAGATGCCAAGTTTTGCATCTTTTTTGAGTACTTTAAGAAAATAAGAACGCGGGTGAGCTACAATGTACAGCTTAGTGGACAGACTATTCATTATCAGACACTACTACATTACTCCTCCTCGAATTTGCGTTGATAATCCCGTTCTCACCTAACCAGAAGTCATTTTCTTCCTATAACAGTGTTTTACTATTTCCCCCTGCATACAATTGTAATATACCGATTTCTTTACTTAATTTATCTAACCTACCATCCAATAACACTCCAAGTTCCGACTCTTAGAACATCCGTTTTATCATTTATCACCCTCCTGCTCCTCCTGAGTAGTTGCCACCCAGAAGGATGCCATTATGATTAAACCATGCAGTGTAGTTGCAGGTCCTCGAGGAAATACAACGGGTGTAGTTCAACCTTGCATTCAATCGTTCATAGTACTGGCATAGCAAGGCCATGCTGGCTAAATGTTTGAAGGTCAGACCAGACAGTCATCCAAAACTTTGCCTCTACAATTACTGAAAAAGTCCGTTGCCATCTTCAGGAACCACACACTACCTGATCACAAGTATCCAGACATCTAGAGTATTAGTGGGCATTAGTAGGGGATGTGTCCACTTTAGCCTGTGAGACGTGTTGAGCTCTGCTGAGGATACTTTCAATGAGGTACTTGAATTTAGGCGGAGGAGTAGCAGCCCGTTCTTCCTCAAAAGCCCAAGCGAGGGAAAGTAGTGAAATCAGACAATGGAGTCTGGAGCGAAGTCGACGCTCTAGCTCGTCGCGGAGATTGTACAATGGATTCATTCAGTCAGGACCCTGGGTAAGACATTCCATTCCAGCAATGTCATCGTTTACGAAACACTGCTTCACATATGCTGCTCTATGACAGCACGTATTGTTAAGCTGAAGCGAACTATCATGATCTTCGACCTATTCCTCTACTGTATGCGGTATACAATGCTGTAAAATGCGTTAATATCTTTTCCCATTTTTCGTTTTCTGGGCAATAAGGAAACCACACTGTAACCACGAAAACACGCCCATACCTTATTACCACCTATCCCGTACTTCACTGTTGACAATAGACGTGAGGGCAGACAACATTCTCTTGGTATTCGCCAAACCCAAACTCTTCCATGGGACTGCAGCAGGGTACAGCTTTAGTCATCACTTCAAATCACTCATTTGAAATCATCCACTGCCCAGTGCCGTCGAATGAAAAAAAGACTTGCACCTGGCGGCCGAACTTCCCCGAATAGGGACCTCCCGGCCAACGATGCCATACGCTCATTTCATTTTATTTTATCGATATTGCCATACGTGCCAGAAGATGAAAACTAACCAATATAAACTGACTGCCTCAGCGGAAAAGATTAATAACAACCAAATTTCTTTAGCAAACCGAAGAAAATAACTTCACCGTTCTGCAAGGCAATTAATGCTTGACTGTTAAAAACCTGGAAATAAAATAAAACCAAAAAACTGAAACGAATAACGTATTTTAGCCTTCCATACTTATGTAAATCCATTTTATCTAAGAAACCTATGAATTGATGGCTCCCGGCCACAGAAATCCGTTTTGTTTTCATTTGACGTGAGATCTGTAAACGAAGAGGAAACAGCGAAATAACTAAATGTAAACACTGCGTGCCAGAAACAAATTTTCCGGGTAGCATCTGGCTGCTTGCTACAGCCACACTTCCAAGTGGCCAGAAGCGGCTGAATGTACTGTTCATATGCGACTGGCATCTTCTCTAACGAAGCTAACGTAAACAATTGTGACGTCACGCTCACCGCAAGCAGTTTGTTATGTAGTGCATTGTCTTTCGTCCTAATGCCTTTAACACCTTTTGTAGTTGGCAGACGTTTGCGTGTGCAGTTTGTTTTCTTTTAATGGCGCATTTCCTTTGCAATTTAAGTTTTACTTAATTTTTTCCTCTCGTTCATGTTTTACTGCTGCAATATAATTCTGCAGTAGCGAGGTAGAGTAATATTCTTTGTTAGACAACAGTTGTTAGCAATCAAAAATTTAATTGAACTCTAAAACTCTGCAAAATACCCGGAGTTCTAAAAAATTTCCGTGCTTTTCCCGGTTTTCTCCCGGATGAAAAAATTCCCGGATATCCCGGGGCGTATATATCCTGATAATTGCTGCTGCTACGAATGCAAACCTAAACATGTTTGTTTGCATGGTACGTTTACCTACCACTCGATAGAGGAACAGTTACATTTCATAGGTAAGTACCGAAAAGCCACGTGACATATTAGGAAAGGTATGTTGACGACAAAAATCATGTTCTGCGCGTCTGAATACTCATTCCATAGAAATTCTGACGACATAAATCATGTTCTGCGCTTCTAAATACTAATTCCACAAAAATTTCCTACTTTATGGCAGGGAGTACAGGGTTTGGAAAAGAGATTAGGGAGAGTGCTGATGGATGCATACAGTCATTTTTACCTCGTTCACTATGAGAACCGAAATGAATGGAAAGCTTGCTAATATTTGTCTCAAGTATATGCCGCCATTTACTGTACAGTGGCTTGCGTAGTATGAATGTAGATGCATATAGCTTATACATTAAGCCGCATACATCTTATTCTTTGATATCTTTGTTGATGCTTACACTTAGATTTTAGTCTAACAAAATAACATTAAGTGTAAGTGTATCTATAAGTAACAAGCAGGCAAATGAAAACGAGACATGTGGAAAAACTGTTTATTATTTCAAACGTCTAATCGTCATAAGTGTTAATACGTTTACCCCACTGTGGGACAAGACTGTCTGTATTTTCATGCAAAGTGTCTGCGATTACCTATGGAACCATGATTGTACCCAGGCGTTCATCTCTTCGTCCGAAGCAAATCGTCGGTCACGAGCGTCTTTCTTCAGGGCTCCAGTAACACAGAAACCGCTGGGGGAGGGGGAGATCCTGGCAGTATAGAGGAGTATAAGGGCTTTCCAGTGAATAGCCGGCCGCTATGGAAGAGCGGTTCTAGGCGCTCCAGTCTTGAACCACGCTGCTGCTACGGTCGCAGGTTCGAATCCTGCCTGGGGCATGGATGTGTGTGATGTTCTTAGGTTAGTTAGGTTTAAGTAGTTCTAAGTTCTAGGGGACTGATGACATCCGATGTTAAGTCCCATAGTGTCCAGAGCCATTTGAACCTTTTTTTTATGGAACTTCTGCAGCATAGTCGAAACAGCCTTGCCAACATGTGGACAGGCATTATCCTGAAAAGGAATGATGCTGTTCAACATAACTGGGCGTTTGGACATAATGGCGCGCTTCAATTTGTGTGTTCGCGAACCGCTGGCGCGTTAACTTTGGCGCTATTTTCCAGAAATTCAATGAGCATCTCGCTAATCGTGGCCGTCGCTTCGCTTCGAACGAAGGGGTGCACGCCTGCGTACAATCATTGACCCACAGGCAACCGCATACATTTTTTCCCTGAAAGCATTGTTCGTCTTGTCTCGCAGCTGAATAATTACGGCGATTACTATTGAAATAAACAGTTTACCTACTTTTTCCGTCTGTCTTGCTTTTATTTGACTGCCCCTTGTATGATGCGTTTTGTCTGTTGTGTTGTTCTCATACAAACGAAATGTCAGTTCGCTTTGTGCTTTTGCTATAACTGTTGGAAACAGTGTATACACAGCAGCACGTCTGCAGTTCAAGTAATAGAGGAGCTAACTGTATTGATTTCCTGTCGAAGAAAATAGCAACATTCATAGGTACACCCCACGATTGAAAAGTCCCTTACATATGTTCTGCTGTAACTCCTGTTCATTTTTCATTGAAAACTCGCTTTTACTTTTCATAGGCACGCGTTTCCGTCTACTTATAGCACAGTACGCAATTGAAGCCCTGAAAAAGACTATTTGCTTTGAAACTTATGTCAGTAAAATATGATATTATAAAGAGATCAGAAGAATTGTTAGTCATTCATTCAATACACTGTTTCGATTTGGCTGGAGAAGCCACTAGGGTTACTATACAAAAAAACTGAAGTTTTTGCGCGATTATGGCACCTGCTTTGTAGAATACCAAACGTTCAATAGCGTTCCTGCCAGGTCGCTGTAGTGGCAGAAATATCTGCTGATTCTATAAATAATCCCGCGTAGTAACGTATTTCTTGGTCTTCAGTTTTGAAAATCAGTCATTAGTATTTTCATACTGCCCTGCGCCGTCTTGTTTTCTTTCTGGAATTCACAGCAAACAAACTGAGCAAGGTCGCATACTAGATGTGTACACTCGATAGTGGGCGCCAGTTAGACCCTGCCTGCGACACTGAGCAGTCCCCCTCCCCTACAAACACTGCGCCGATTTTAGCGATCACTTCACATCTGCCGTCACTGCCTCTGTGGTCGTGAAAGGACAGACACTTTTCTGGGCCACTGAATTTCTACCGAACGCTGATTTGCCACTGACGTAATTAACTAGAATCCTTCAACAGGTTTCGACCTTTAAACAGCAGCTCTACGTCTAATTTCTCTTCCTTCTCTTTGCCTCCAAACTTTCTCAATCTAATAAGGCCTACTCAGAATTCTCACCGCGTGCTCTGATTTACGTCATTGCATTGTAAAGAGGGAAATCCATGGGTCTAGTTCGGCCAATCTAGTGGCTGTAACTGTCACTTTCGGCGCGCAACGGTCGCAGAGTTGAGCAAACTGTCTACACTTACTAGCCCAACCTACTTCCCTTTATTACACGGAATTTAAGGCAAGTCCATGCTTGAAGGCACATCCGATGACAACACGGATGTTGCCTGAGGCTTCGCCTTTTTCTAATTGGGCCTCTTGCTGCCTAGTTATTTAACAAACTACAGTTATTTAGTATGTTTACAAAATACGTATTCATTTTTTGTGGTCGAGTTCACGTCCCCGCTTCCTCTGCGTTTAATAGTAACATTTGCCTTGTGGCTTGTTTTAACACGAACGACTTTCCGAACTATGGAAAACCTTTGTCAGGATGGCCGGACGGGCATTTGAATCGCTGCAATATAATCACGTCCTGCAATAAGTCGCTTATTCGCCAGCAAAATGCTACGTTTACGGTATGTGAAAAGACGACACTATAAATTATTTGTAGCATTTCAGCAAAGAACTGGGATCATTCATGGTTATCAGAGCTAAAGTTCGGTCGAACTAAGATCTCCAATGACGCAGCCAGTAACCTGCGTGTAAAAATTCTAATTGGTATTAAGTGCTTAGTATCCGCCTCAAATTTCAACAGACAGACCTCTCAGGGTGGGCGTGGGGAGCGATGTGCGAACGTCTTTTCCACATCTATTAACCAATAACCCTGTCAAAATCATATGTTCAATTTTTTTTGTACCAACCATTCTCTAACACCAAGTTAAACCAAATTCTACTTCATTAAATAACCAGTGTAGCAATTTCTTTAAAGTAAGAAGCAATACTGGTTCGGCGCATATTAGAAACGTTGAGAGTAATAATTCTATAAAAAATTAAAGACACATTTCGTCCGGTAGCAAAACTTTCAAGATCACGGTGAGCCAACAGTAATATATTTACGGACACCTTACTATATGACATGTATGCATTACCGGCAACACTGCAAGGAACTACATTTTTCATACTTTCCCCGGTCATAACATTCATGAAGCACTTTCGACAAAACCACTTTACATCGTATTTTGGAGATAACTAACATTGCACATTCGCTTTTTGATTGAAATAGTAACGCAACGCACTAACAATTTGCTCCACCCGCTCGCAACGTTTCTAGGCTGCACACACATCCCCTCCGTTGATTCGAAGAAACATATCATTTGTTGGCTTATATTTAAACATGGTAGTCACATCGTAATTGAGGAGGATCGGCACTTTCTGCATTCGAATAGCAGCCATTGCCACCGCTTCATTAACTGCCTGCGCAACGCTTTGAAACAGTCAGCCTGCTGGTTTATCTGCAGGGTTGAAATTCTTTGCCGCCACATAGTGCCCTCTGCGGGAAACCGGTGAAACTACTTCCCTATAGCTACTCTGGCACAGCGACTGCCAGCGCTACACGGTAAACGTGAAAACCTCCATGCACTACAGCTAGTGTGGCTCGCTTTATCTCCTCCTCTCCCTCCCTGCCACCAGCACACCCGCACTCGTAACACACCGCTTGCTACGCTTCCCAACAATGTACAGTCTATAATGATTGTGATGAGCATGGGGCATGCGGTTACTCGCAAGTAATTGCAACACACTAATACAACCCATGCAATCTAGTTTCCACGCGTAGCGACAATAATTAATTGTGTGCTCTTTTTCGTCCCATTTTCTGACTGGTTTTAGTTGAAAGGATCGCCTACTTGAATGTAAATTGTTCCGAAACTACTAAGGATTCGTTATCTGTGCCATTTAAGATCCTTTTAAATGAGCGACTTCTTAACTGACTATTCGTGACAAATGGGTCTACTGCAGTGCTGGCTTGTTATTCACACACTGAGAATCACACGTCACTTGTGTTTAAAAGTCTGGCCAGTATCGGGGCCGTCCTCACAGTGTTGTGCGGCGGAAGTGATATTATGAGAGAACGTTCGTATTACAAGAAACTGAAATATACTAGCAGCGGTAAAGAGTTGTAATGAGAGTAGAGTTTATTAATGACTAAAGCAAAATTCATAATGAATTTCTTGATGAAGATAAAATTGCAATTATAATGGAAACTGAAATAATGAGAAGAGGGTCTTCAGTACATATTAAAAGATCATCATTTGTTTGCTCGGGAAAGCATTACATACAAACACATCAAACAATATGTACGGAGGCAGCACATAGTATCTTTGTAGTCGTTTGAGTCTTATTTTTTAAGTACCAAATAATGTAAAAAGAAATTCTCGTTGAATACAGCTAACCTTTATACTGTTGAAACAATTTCTTTAAAAATACTTGATCTATTTCCCTTTTTAATTACGAACAGCGTATGCCTCTTCTTTGGCTAGATGTTGTAAAACATAACTTACTTTTCTCTTTCAGTTGAGTCTCGTGGGATTACACTCGCAACAGAAATATCAAGTCCTTGTGCAAACTTCGGAATTTGTCATGAAAACAAAGGAAACAACAAAATAGAGACTACCAATGCACGAAAGCACAAAACCCATTACTGTAACATACACAAGCTTAGATGGAATTGTTTAACTTTCAGTTAGCAGACGACATCACCGCTCCGTCAACATCAGTAGCGTGCCGTTTGTAGGCGTTCTGTCATTTGCAGCCTCATAATTTTCTCGGTATAGCTGATCATTGGTCTCACTAATCCACTCTCGACATGGCTGGCGGCTGATTTACATGCCTTCATTTGGCGCGCTCCCGCCACGAATAGTCTGTTTTGACCTCAAAGTCAGTCATGCAAAACAGGCTTTATGCTGCATAAACAAACAATTATATTGTTCCAAACTTTTGGAACTAATCAGTGGTAAAAAAAAAATGTAGATTCTAGTCGAAGGCTTCAGTCAGCTGGTATCTGTCTCGTCTCACCATAGAGCGTTCGAAGTAACTTCGTTATTAAGAGGCAAGCTTTGCGTCTCAGCGTTCCTAGTTAGCTAAAGGCGAATGGCCGGAAAGTATCTTTAAAATTACACAACCGTTTAACTTCCCCATCCACGTCCAGCTCGAATATGTGCTCAGTCTTTAAAGATCTTGTTGCCGAAGGTACGATAAACCTTTATTTTCTTTAAATTATTGACACGCTGATGTCTTCTCGTGTTGAACCTGAATTTGAGAGGAAATCAGACTGAACTAACGTCGCTAAAGTCGTGTGAATTTAATTTCGTGCGTGCTCTGTTGGAAGGTTTACTGACTTTAGATTTTGAAAGTTAAGTACAACAGCTGAACAGTTGAGGGCGGCTGAGAAAGAGATGAGCAACCGTATCTTCAGATTTAGTAGATCAACGTGTGTTACGTCCATAAATTCAGATTTCACGTTCAGAAGCCTCTTGTGATGAAACAAAAACCTGGCAATAGGGGAAAGAAGTCCTGTGTCAATCAGAGAAGTCTCAAATGCTGACAAAAATAGCCATGGAAATCTAAAGAAACTTGCCATCGGACAAGCGATAGGTTTTCCGTTGGGATCAGAACTGCTGCTGTTTGCATAGAAGCGATGGGTGTAGCTTAACGTCCTGTTTACATTGGGGATTAAAGCAGGTATGGGGTAAAAAATCGACCTCGGTTTTTCCAAGAGAACCATACCACAATTCATTCTAAGAGGTTTAGGAAAACCATATATTCTATGTATTGCTATGGTTGGATGTGGATACGAATCTCTCTCCTCTGGAAAGTCTCGTGTTAATCACAGACAGGTCTCAGCAGCATTGCTAGAGTCAGATAAAGCCAGAACAAATCCATGTGGCGTAGAAAAGTTGACCGCCAATATTTGGTTGTCAGGGGAAGAAGACAACTTGTGCCGTACAGCTCCTAATCTCCAGAGTTGAGCCACTAATCTGGGTTAAACTTCTAATCTCTTTGCACTATTTCATTGAGTGACGGCAGTGTCGATAGTGCTGGTGACCCGTCCATCGGATGAGGACATTAAATTCGGTTGCTTGGTGCTATTAGAGTGCTGCAGGTACTGGCTTTTACAGTACCCCCTCTCATCCACACTACACAACAAAACACGTATTACAGTTATCATACATAAGACGAATTTACAACGGACACTCCATAGGAGACAGGATTAAGACAATGGAAGGACACCTCCTTTGGAACTTTTTTTGCAGGACAGCAACAAAATGATTTTGGCTTTGCAAGTCACTGTACTCGACTTCACCATTCATCCGTCTATTACATGGGGATGTTGGAGCATATTAACCAAACTTTTTGTTGTTATAGAGTGCTCAGTGACTAACTTGCACTTGCAGGAACTGTTGACAGTTCATCAATGAAGCAGCAGAACAGAGGCTGTCTGTGAATGTTGGTAGAAACAAGTGGGATGCATGGATGCTCTGTCGGTAAGAACATTGTTCGTGCGGTGCAACGTTGAGAGTTCGATTCCCGGTCCGAGACACATTGTTACCTGTCAGGAACTTTCAATGGAAGCCAAACTTATACAATGACTTAACTTTGTACACTCCTGGAAATTGAAATAAGAACACCGTGAATTCATTGTCCCAGGAAGGGGAAACTTTATTGACACATTCTTGGGGTCAGATACATCACATGATCACACTGACAGAACCACAGGCACATAGACACAGGCAACAGAGCATGCACAATGTCGGCACTAGTACAGTGTATATCCACCTTTCGCAGCAATGCAAGCTGCTATTCTCCCATGGAGACGATCGTAGAGATGCTGGATGTAGTCCTGTGGAACGGCTTGCCATGCCATTTCCTCCTGGCGTCTCAGTTGGACCAGCGTTCGTGCTGGACGTGCAGACCGCGTGAGACGACGCTTCATCCAGTCCAAAACATGCTCAATGGGGGACAGATCCGGAGATCTTGCTGGCCAGGGTAGTTGACTTACACCTTCTAGAGCACGTTGGGTGGCACGGGATACATGCGCACGTGCATTGTCCTGTTGGAACAGCAAGTTCCCTTGCCGGTCTAGGAATGGTAGAACGATGGGTTCGATGACGGTTTGGATGTACCGTGCACTATTCAGTGTCCCCTCGACGATCACCAGAGGTGTACGGCCAGTGTAGGAGATGGCTCCCCACACCATGATGCCGGGTGTTGGCCCTGTGTGCCTCTGTCGTATGCAGTCCTGATTGTGGCGCTCACCTGCACGGCGCCAAACACGCATACGACCATCATTGGCACCAAGGCAGAAGCGACTCTCATCGCTGAAGACGACACGTCTCCATTCGTCCCTCCATTCACGCCTGTCGCGACACCACTGGAGGCGGGCTGCACGATGTTGGGGCGTGAGCGGAAGACGGCCTAACGGTGTGCGGGACCGTAGCCCAGCTTCATGGAGATGGTTGCGAATGGTCCTCGCCGATACCCCAGGAGTAACAGTGTCCCTAATTTGCTGGGAAGTGGCGGTGCGGTCCGCTACGGCACTGCGTAGGATCCTACGGTCTTGGCGTGCATCAGTGCGTCGCTGCGGTCCGGTCCCAGGTCGACGGGCACGTGCACCTTCCGCCGACCACTGGCAACAACATCGATGTACTGTGGAGACCTCACGCCCCACGTGTTGAGCAATTCGGCGGTACGTCGACCCGGCCTCCCGCATGCCCACTATACGCCCTCGCTCGAAGTCCGTCAACTGCACATACGGTTCACATCCACGCTGTCGCTGCATGCTACCAGTGTTAAAGACTGCGATGGAGCTCCGTATGCCACGGCAGACTGGCTGACACTGACGGCGGCGGTGCACAAATGCTGCGCAGCTAGCGCCATTCGACGGCCAACACCGCGGTTCCTGGTGTGTCCGCTGTGCCGTGCGTGTGATCATTGCTTGTACAGCCCTCTCGCAGTGTCCGGAGGAAGTATGGTGGCTCTGACACACCGGTGTCAATGTGTTCTTTTTTCCATTTCCAGGAGTGTATATTGTTGTAGTCAGATGGATATATGGAATTAGAATATGCCCACCGAGCGTTGCGCATCTCATTGCATGGTTACCATGGTGAAATTTGACGAACAGGTATTAGTTTTTGCACCAAGCTACCATAGACATCTTTTTGGAAGGACACAATTACCGTCTTTTAGTTATCACAGCCTGGAAGTGTAAGAAGACTACTATAAGTGATGTCAGTTAACTACAAGTGCTTGCTGATGATAACTGCCCCCCCATCTCAGCATGCCCACCGTTCGTCCAGACCTTACCCCAAAACTTCAGGCGGAAAACGACGATTGAGACAGTATTGTCCAACACGTACGTAGTCCCCAGCTCTTGGTCTAGTGGCTAGAGTTGCTGCCTCTGGAGTCCTGGGTTCGATTCCCGGCCGGGTTGGGGTTTTCTCTGCCCGCGGACTGGGTGTTTGTGTCATCATCATCATCATCATCATCCGTGACAGTGGCTAGATTTGACTGTGTAAGAAACTGGACTGTGAAAAAAATTGGTATTTTGTATGGGCGATGATGACCGCGCACTTGAGCGCCCCCACAAACCAATCACCATTATCAGCACGTACACAGCTACATCGCTGCAATAGAAGTTTAATACGGGCTCGGCCCAATATATTTAACTGTTGGTAGATGCCATGTTAATGCGCCCACTGTAGTGAGGAATGTGGACGGATAGCAATCCAGGAATTCCTCCGCATTGGAATGCTGGCACATTGTTCACCGCGCAGCGGGCGCCGATGATCTGAGTGGCAGCGCTGCAATGCTCACCGCAAAGCAGCCTCGGCGCAGTCCCGTCACGCTTTGACAATAATTGTCCTGTAGAGCTACGCTTGGATTATTTACTTCTGTAGTGCGCCAGATAGCAGGATCCTTAAGGTGCACTTACATCGGTCACATTTTACGGCAATGTGTGGCTGCAGTAGTGTTGCCTCAAACATAGCTGCAGTACACGGTAATATTGTGGTATGGTCTGGGAATATTGCTGACGGAGCAGGCTGTTGTAGGTAGTTGCCGAAGTGTTGCAGGTGATGTCTGTCAACGGTGAAGACTTTTGTAAAGCGGGGGTCGTGTAATCTGAGCAATGAAACAATATCAATTCGGCTCATTTCGAAAGTTGACGCGTTTATGTAGAGGCACTTCATTTATTTCTTGTCTACAAAAACGTAGAAGTGGGCAAACGAGGAAATGATGAATTTCACTGATGATAAACGAACATCTTCGTCCGGTGCTATGGAGTATGGAAACCAATACATACAAAGACCGCCGTCTAAAAGGAGACGAAGTTCTTGCTGCTGCTACAGTCGTATTAGAAGATCTACAGCAAAGCCATATTGTATACTATAAAGGTTCTTAAGACTTCTGAATCTTTTTTAGGCTTAATTGCTCCTGTTTCCATATTCATTCTCACCAACTACCTACCTTTTCTCTTTTTATTACTTCCCACACGTTCCGTAATTCTCATCGTTGATTTATTGCATGTATGAAATTCATAGTTCTCTCGCTATAATGAAAGCTACAATAAACTATTGCCAAATACTTCACTTATTTCAAATTATCTTAATAAATTCCTTGAGTCATTCTAACAAAATATTGTAAACCTATGGTATGTCGACGCACAGCGGTGAGAGATGCGCTTTAGATATACGTCGAACTTCTGAATGAATCACTAGTAGCAAAAAAACCCAAGCGTGAATTGGTTGCAACTGGTATTCAGTCTTTTGTATTGGTATTTGTCTTATGAAGTCACGGACGAATTGTTTTAGTAATACAAGGGGAGCAAAACAAAAATGGCCTGGAAAATATTTACGAGACTGACACAGAATTGCTCTTTGTTAATGAACAGTAGAACTGCTCATCACAGAAAACGCTGGGAACCGTGATTACGATTCACCAGCCTGTTGTCACATGTGTACAAAATGGAACTCAAGACAGAACAACGTGTGCTCATTGCCGCATGTTAAGCGCAATTCGTGGATCACGATTGCGAACTGTGTGTGCAAGACTAAGAGTGGAAGTGTTACGGTAAAACCTCCAGCAAAGTCTCCAATGTAAAACTTAGTGAAAAAAATTGTGTGAAATGGGCTCTATAACACATAAAATCCCTAACTATCCCAAAAGGGTTCGGATACCAGAAAACACTGCTCAAATGAAGGAAAACCTGACGAAATCTCAACGCCGTTTGTTCTTGCAGTGAAATTAAGAGTTGGTCGCGTCGAAACATAAAAAAAGAACCTGCACATGTCTCCTTATAAACTTGTTGTTGTGCACGAGTTAAAGCGTCCCGACGAACTTCCCGGTGTTGAGTGCTGTGGAATAGAGATCTTTGGATCCTCATTTTTCATTTGTTCAGATGAGAACTGCTTCGGCCTGTCAAGGCATGTACTCGCAGAACATGGTGTGTATTAAAAAAAAAACCTCCGTATTTTGAAGAGCCGTTGCATAGTCTTAAGAATGGTGTCTGGTGCGCATCGCAATACGATTCTGTCACTGAACTGTCAGTGCTAACCGATCTGTTCAGAAACTGTTTAGTCCAGATGTATATCAACACACAGAAAATGAGATACTGTATGGATATTTTCAGAACGACAACGCAACAGCACACACCGCCTTGGCAACCTTGTCAGACGTGCATAAGGTGTTCCGTGGAGGGAGGGCAATCGCCACAGGCAATGCAGTCTTCTGGCCATTTCGATCGCCTCACCTCTCTTACTGTAATTTTTACCTGTGGGCCAAAATGAAAGGTCAAATGTGTTCAAATAACCTTCACCCACGGAAAGAACTACAGTAGAACATTGAAAACGCTATTACTGCAATTAGTCACAGCACCTACGCTTGTACTACAGCTTGATAAATCGAGCACAGCATTACATGGACGCCAACGGCGGTTACTGCCAGCATCTTCTGATGATATTCATCAAACAACATTCAATCCAGCGTCAGTCTTATTGTAAATATTGTACGGGCCAGTTTTATTTTGCTCACCTGGTATTTTCAGAATTCGTTTCAAATTTCTGGGAAAGGTATGTATCCAGCGTCAAGTCACACCTTAAGGCTTCGGAAGTAGTTCGCTTACCTAAAAAACACAGCACCCACGAAGCCCATTTTTTTTTTTTTTTGCTAACTCTTTATGTTGCGAAATTTAAGAGCAGTACAATCGCGCTGACTTGCAAACACTGCCGAGCAACAGCAGTCCCCAAAGTTGTCGGAACATTCTGTCGGCAGTACACGATTTCTATACCTTTGGCGCTTGGCCTTTGAGATTTGCAAATTCCCTCACCTGCTCCCTCTTAAAGGATCGAACTCTACTTTTTAGTACCCTCTGTTTCACATGTGGAATTGGACACCAAAAACTCCGCAATACACTAAAATAACGGCAGTCACACAGACCATCTGAGCTGAACGTCAGCTTCTAAGGACTTTTTGGAAGAAAGCTTTAATGGCGATGTTGGAGAAAGATTCGCATCGTATGATAGCATCTTATGTTAACCTTCCCTTGCCGAGCATATTCTAATTGAAGTTGTGTATTTTGTGTTTTCTTAATTTTTTATTTTTGTTTTCGTTTTCATGACACATTGCGCAAGTTTCATGAGGACTTCGATATTTTGGTACGAGTGTTCCGCCGTAATATAGGTCAAAGGCATGAAAGAAAAAAAAAATGTGAACTTTACAATATATGACCGAAGAAACAGCCTGTAACTATGCATAAATAAGAACATAAATGTACGCTCGTGTCACCATGATTGCCATTACACTGTCGAGATGGCTAAATGGTCACGGCCCAAAAGCCAATAAATTGAAAAAAAAGAGTAATTTTCATTTAAAAACCTGTCACCAACACTGAAGGACAAAAACAGAGTCCTTTCGCTTTATTTTGTAGTTATTGAGAAAGAAAGCAAAACAAGGGATGAAATAAAAAGGCGCTATGTACTTTCTTCTAAATATTGATTCATACATTTCGAAATGATTCTGTAACTAGAAATAAGGGAATGGCGTGCATCGACCGGACATACTCTTAGCTTTCTGCGAATGTATCTTGAAATTAAAGTTCCAATGCCAACAAAAGAAACCTTCCATACATGTTAAATAACCAAATCAGTGAGCAGCATGCGTTACGTTACGGAAAACATACAGACTAATGTTTTTCTCTAGATCAAAGCATGTTCCCACGAATTCCACGTGTGAACCCGAGGGCACTAAAGGCAAGTCCGATAGAAGGACAACGCAACTTCACTTACGTCATTCACCACTGAGCTAAGCGGCGGGACGTTATGCTGTGTTCACATTCCGAATAGTGTGAACACGGTGCCATTTGAAGATGACGTTCGCTTCCGTTCCTTTCATGTCTAGTGTGCAGCGACTGTGTTAGCAATGCGGATACCTACTGAACAATCAAGACATGACCCGTGATCTCCCTGGCATCATTGCTGTCTGTACCTGCGTACATTAAACGGATCACAAAGGGAGACTCATTTTTTGTGATTTTATTATTATATTTCTGAGCAACTAACGATTGAGATTAACATTAGTTACAACGGTAGGCATACGACGTTGTTGTGTTAGTTGGTTACAAACGCAGTATTAATTACGGTCACAGAAAACTCCGGAGAATGCAACGTCTTGTTCTCCTTAGATGTTGCTGTATCAGTGATGTGGTTCGTTTCCAGACAATAATTCAGTCGAAATTATTATTTACCCAGCGCCCTCTGCAAGCCATAGGAGGTCTTAAGAGGAATTCAGAAACACTCTCTATGACGCTACAGGACATAACCTGAATGCAATTCGCTTTCTCAGTACCTAAAAGGTTCTGCATTCTCCAATAAATGTCAAATCAGTAATTTCACATTCCTGCAATCGATATCATTTAATAGGAAGCTGTGCTATGTTTCAAAATAAACCGGTTATATTAACAGATCTTAAGAGCATATTTTAAGTTCCAACATTATGACTTTCCTGAACGTAGAGAAGTTTATCTCAGAGAAAGCTCTGGTTCGGGAAACAACGTTCACTTATTTCAAAACGATAGCTTGGTAACATTAAACTGAAATGAACAGTTCGAAGCAGTCTTCGAGGATTTCCAAAATCGTTCGACGGGTAGGTACAGCGGGAAATCGGAAAGAGTTTTCTTCCTCCGCCTAGGTGTTGATCGGCCAATACAACAATAACAAGAACAACAACAACAACATTCCTTCGCCACAATGGCCTTTTTCCTCGCGGTGTGACTGTTGGGTCTTAAATGTTTCCTTTGAGCGCAGGGGACTGTGACAATGGATGCTTATATATTGTGTAATGGTATGTTTGTGTTGCATGATGATGAATAGCACAGGAAAGAGTCACCGAGCTTAACGTTCCCCATCCTACGTACGGACCACCACGTACAGTGTTACATGCCCTTACTTCACTAGACCCTGTAGCAAGGTTTGGAATTCAATCCAGGAAATTGACGCAAAGTCAGGTGATCAGAAACCGGTGAGTGCTCCACAAGATTCTTTGCCTGTAACTAAAATAGGTCCTACGAATTATCTTCACAAATCTGTGTTTTTCAAAAAGAAGTTTTGATTCATGGAACGTTACACTGAATTTCTTGTATTCGAGCTAGACTGTGCAGCAACTTTATTGCGTCCCTCCTACCTCCTCCAAATTAATCTTGAGAATAACGTATAAGAATTAAGATGCATACCGAGGTTTGTAGACAGTAGGCCATGTTACCTACAGTGGCTTACAGAGTATATCTCTAAAGAGAAAAAAAGAAGTCCACCGCGAAGGAATTATCCGAGTGGGACGGAAATTGATAGACGTGATGTACACGTACAAACAATTTCAGAAAACTTCGATAATTTATTCAATAGAAAAAGTTTCACAAATTGAGCAAGTCAATAACGCGTTTGTTAACCTCTGACCTTTATGCAAGTAGTTATTCGGCTTGGCATTGATTGATAAGGTTGTTGGATGTTCTCCTGAAGGCTATCACGCCAAATTCTGTCCAATTGCCGCGTTAGAGTGTCCAAGTGCCGAGCTGCCTGGAGCGCCCTGTCCATAATGCTCTAAACGCTGCTCAATTGGGGAGAGATCCGGCGACCTTGCTAGCCAATGTAGGGTTTAGTGTCTGGAGACGCACCAGATAGCAATGGGATACCAACCAGAATGCTGCCGGCCATTCGGCCCGAGAACCATGAGTGATGGTCTGGGATGACATTTCATTTTATAGTAGGACCTCTTTGGTTATCATCCACGTCATCCTTACAGAACAGCGATACGTCGACGATATTCTACGCCTCGTTACATCGCCCTTTATGGTAAGGCATCCTGGGCTTACATTTCAGCAAGATAATGACCACCCGCACGTGGCGAGAGTTCCCACTGCTTGACTTACTGCTTGCCAAACCCTACCTTGGCCAGCAAGGTCGCCGTATCCCTCCCCAGTTTAGAACGTTGGAATATTATGGGCAGGGCCTCCCAAGCAACTCGGAATTTTCACGATCTGACCTGTCAATTGGACAGAATTTGGTAAGATATCCCTCAAGAGGGCATTCAACAATTAATCAGTGCCAAGACGAATAACAGCTTGCATAAGGGCCAGAGGTGAACCAACATGATATTGACTGTCTCAATCTGTGAAGCTCTTTCTCTTCAGTAAATCATCCAATTTTTCTGAAGTTATAATCAGTTGCTTGTCTGTACGTGTACATCATATTTACCGATTGCCGTCCCATTCGGATAATTCCTTAGTATGTGTCTATTTTGTTTTTCTCTTGGAGTGTATGTATATATGTTAAAGCTGCCCTTAACGTGGGAGTCGGTTTGCACACCACAGCATGTCATCACGCATGGTCGTATTGGATGTGATATGGCCTCATGTTCCTCCGACCTACGAACTAACCCTCCTGACATAGGCGGCTCTGGAAATTAAGACAGACTCCGAATCACGATCCAGCGGTCATTTACCACATGTGTTAATCAGTGACAAAGTCTAAAGAGGTGGAGAGTGAGGCTACGAATCCAATGGTTCGAGGTTGAATCCTATGACGGTACTAAGATTGTTCGTGACATTTAGGTTCCGTATTCTAGAAAGGTACTGAAACTGAGAACAACAGATAAACGTTCGCGCTATTTCACCGTATTCGACAGATCCTTATTGCACGAAAAAAAAATTGTCTTCCTAAATTACGAAAGTTTTCTTCTAAGTTTATACTCCTTAATCTTCAGCCTTTCGTAGAAAAAACGTCCAGTTGTGACAATGGAAATGAATGTCTGTTACTTAACGTTTAGAGTATTTGAGAAAGCCATTTCAACCCCCAGAACACCAACAACCGCCAGATGACGGAGAATGATAGTAAGTATTTACGAACCGACAGATTCACAGAACTTTGCCGGCGCCCTTTACGTGACCAGCAGCGGATTCACAGACGACTATCAATTGCAGATAGGTTCGTGTGCGAGATCACAGAGTTCCTGACACACTATTGCATGATGAAGCTAAACCGTGCCAAATCACGCGATGGCCACATGCTGAAACTGGTGAGCAATGGTTGTCTTTCTGCCTCCCTCGCAAATGACGGACAGACACGAATATCTAGATCGATCTCATGACCTTGCACGTAAGCGCAGTTTACTCGGCGACGTCACAAACTATTCCGCTTTGCGGCATAGGAAGAATTAAAATATTAAGGTGACAAAACAAATTAAAAATGCACTGTATTTTCAGTAAGGATCTCAATCGACGTAGGCCAAAGGTGCCAGACAAATGGGCGTAGACTTCTTTGTCCATACAGGGTTTAAAAAAGAAGTGGCCGAACTTGCAGGAAACATTTTTCACACTCAGGAATAAAATGTTCCTGTAAACGATTTACTTCCATGTTGAAATTCGTTTTCTACTTCCTCTTTATAATTGCATTAATCACGGAAAACACACAAACAGAAAAAACCAGCACTGCACGAAACTTTTCTTGCATGAAATATTCAAAATTCTTTCTTGGTAACATTTGGTTAGAATCTACAGGAATGAGTCATTATTATGTTCATCGGCTGTGTTTGTTGTTCCAATCGAAGGAAGGCAATGCTGACATGTGACTCGCTCCATTGTTTGTATTGACTTGCTCCTAACTTCATTGCCCTACCACCATCACTGACATAGCATCAACTCTGATTGTGTAGTGTTCATCACGGACTTACTTTCTGGTACAGTGGAATGTAAGTGTAGTTAAATGCTCAGTTGGCAGATGCCCATTTGCTGTACACATAATCATACTGTAATGGCCTTACCGCTAAGCGTTTGTATCGGGAGATATTTACAGAAAGACAGTGCCTCGACAGGACGATGTTTGAAGCAACTGATCGCCGTCATAAGGCGGCCCCAACACCTAACTACAAGCTTGCGCAAGCGTGCTTACCCAAGAATGCTTCAGAGTGTGTAGGAAAACTTTGCGCATGCCTCAGGATTGTACAAGCAGCTTCATGCTTGATCGAATGTCGATTATGAACGCTTGTGCAAGCGTTCAAGCGTAAGTATGCTTGAGCGTGTGTACCAAGAATAGGAAGGCTTGTGCGAGCATCTGTCAGTGACGTGGTTAATTTTTTTTTTTTTTTTTTTTTTGTAACACAAGCAGAAAGGCTGCCAAAGCCAGCGCATCGTCGTCTGAGCTCGGCATTTTCTGGTAAACAAACTAATTCTTGTACAAGCTTCCTTAAACCGCGTGTAGGCACCAGGAATTTGTACATACTTGCTCAAGCACGTTTTTGCAAGTGTGCCTGCCAAGCATGCAGCTAGGTGTGTGATAGAAGAGGGCAACTCAGCTGGAAGAGTTTCTTCGTGCAGTTAACAGTCCTAGTGTCAGCGCAAGACAAGTAGCTGCAACAAGTAATTTTGACTACATGACTGTCCGGAGAGTGCTACATGACAAACTGCTGTATCTGTAACAGCGAGCATTACCAGTAGCAATTCTCCAAGTATACATCTGCGCATCAGGGATTCAACGCGATGGCGGGTTCATGCATACTTGCCAATGGAGAGCATTTTGAACATTTCTTTTAGGAAAGTGTTTCATACCGTGCTAATGCGTACTTTTCCTGTGTGTTTCCCCTGACTGGTGTGTTTAAGAGTTGTGGAAACTACGCTCTAACATGGAAATCAAGCGTTTCTGGACTGATATCCACGCAACACATTTTCTTACTCTAAATGTGACGAATGTGTCTTGAAAGTTTGGCCATACCTTTTCGTTACACCCCGTACTTACAAAAAGTGCCTCAATAAGTCGCAGCACCTCTCTATGGACAATATAATGCTTACTCATAATTAGGATTTTTCGAGAAAAATCCATATAGTGGCGGAATCGCTCTAAGGTTATAAATTCACACAAAATTTCTCTCAGAAAAGAGCTTTGCATCAACAAAAACTAATGTAAAACTAGAGTGACCCTACAGAATGACTCACTCGCTTGAAAGAGCCGAGCGGTCGCTTTGGAACGCTGTGTAACTGGTACCAGGTCGTTACGTAATCTTCCACCGCTGAACGTAAATGATACCAGCGAAACGGTGTGTATATGCCAATCGATTATGTGGAATCTGCTCAGTGGCATGGAATGACAGAGACGGGACCCAATGGCAGAAAGGAGCTGACGCTTTTGGACGTGTCCATGGCCACACCGTCAGTGACGTTGGCCGATTTCTTGGAGTATCAACACGGACTGCTAACGCTTCTACAAGGAATGGCGTACGAGTTATCAACCATGAATCACGGAATAAAAGCAGTAATTGTAAAAAAGTTTCTTACCGACAGAGAACTGTCACGCCTTGTTAAAAAAAAAATTCGGAGGCCTCAGGAATTGCTGCTGTCTGTGAACGCAGGTCCATCTCCTGCAGTTTTCGTAGGACCATTGCTAAGAGAACTGCATTACAACGGACATTTGGAGCAGGATACTTCACAAAATGTGGTAGTGACCACATTCAGTTATCTCGGTTCCCAGATCTCTGCTGATGGCGACTGCAGCCATGAAATCCGGAGACGCCTGTTGCTCGGTAGACAGGCGATGTCAAACCTTGACAAGGTTATAAGGTCCAGAGATATAACACTAGCAACAAAGATCCGTATTGAGAGGGCTATGGTCTTTCCAGTTGTGATGTATGGTGAGACCTGGATCATTAGAAAGGCTGAACGGCGAAGAATTGACCCCTTCGAATTGTGGTGTTGGAGGAAACTTCTTAGAGTTCCGTGGATTGCAAAGAGAACCAACAGATCAATATTGGAGCAAATAAAACCAGATTTCTCCCTGGAAGGTCTAATGTTAAAACAAAAGCTGACCTACTTTGGACACACAATGGGAAGGCATGCCTCGCTGGAAAAAACATTAATGCTGGGGAAGATTGATGTAACTAGAACAAGAGGATGTCAGAGGATGAGATGGATCGATGGCATCACAGAAGCAATGTGTTCCAACCTGGAAGGTCTACGGGAGAAAGTGCAAGACAGGAAAAAGTGGCGTGATTTGGTTCATGGGGTCACGAAGAGTCGGAACCGACTAAACGAATAGAGAGAGAGAGAGAGAGAGAGAGAGAGAGAGAGAGAGACTTCACAAAAGGCCATTGTCCCATCGGCACATGAAGCTGCACGTCTATAACGGATCAAAAAACATTTAAATCTGATAGTAGATGACGATAGGCGTGCAGTGTGCTCCGCTGAGACGAGATGTTGGTTGTTTTCAATTGACGCAAGGCATCGAGTGCATCGACAGCCCGAGGTTGAAATGTAATTTCTGTTGACACTATTTATGAAGAGAGATTAAAAAGCAAAAAATTTTAACCAGCTCCGATAAGACTATCGTCTTACAAGCTTTAATTAAAAGTTGCCAACTACTCTACCTCTTTATGTTAACTGAAAGAAAGCAATACTCTTCAGAGTTGCCTACAGTCTCTGCTGATGTTATGTTTCATTATAACGGACTTTCAAAAAGAAACAAGCCGGAGGCATAATTACAGAAACCAGTATCTGTATGGTAGAAGTATTGACTCTGGCTGTTGAGACACTTGCCCCACTGTGACAAGGCAGTGAATGGCTGTCTCATAAAATGCCCGGGGCTGCGATGTTAACCAGTTCCGCATGTACAGATGGACGTCGTCGTCCGAGGTGAATCGGAAAGGTTGTGCTGACGTTCTTCTTTGACCAAGATGGCCCCCTTCTGATTTACTTCCTGCAGCATCAGACAACAGTGAGTGCCCAGAGTTACTCGCAAACATTGACCACCCTTCGCCAAGCGATCAAACCGAAACGACCATGCAATCTCACCAGTGGGGTCATTCTGCTCCACGACAATGCGAAGCCTCAAACGGCCAACACAGTCTCGGCACTCTTGCAGAAATTCAAATGGGAGGTTCTCGACCACCCTCCATACAGTCTGGACCTCTCTCCCTGTGATTACACCATTTTTGGTCCCCTTAAAAAGGCTCTGAGGGGGCGAACGATTCACGTCGGACGACCAAGTTTAGCTGTAAAGGCCGAAGTGATTAACATCGCAGCTCCAGGAATTTTATGAGACAGCTATCCACCGTCTTGTCATAGAGGGACAAGTGTCTCAACAGTCAGAGTCAATACTTCTAACATACAGATACTGGTTTCTGTAATTATGCCTCCGGCTCGTTTCTTTTTGAAAGTCCGTTATAATGAAACATAACATCAGCAGAGACTGTAGGCAACTCTGAAGAGTATTGCTTTCTTTCAGTTAACATAAAGAGGTAGAGTAGTTGGCAACTTTTAATTAAAACTTGTAAGACGATAGTCTTATCGGAGCTGGTTAAAATTTTTTGCTTTTTAATCTCTCTTCATAAATAGCGTCAACAGAAATTACATTTCAGCCTCGGGCTGTTGATGGACAGTAGATATCAAGCGAGACAGCTCAGAGGTTAAGGCAAGGGGTCCGTATTCAGGAAGACCAATGTTGAAATCCCTGTTCGGAAATTCGCATTTAGAAGTGCTGTGGCTTTCGTATGTCGCTTAAGGCAAATGTCACGACGGTGTCTCCCCCCCCCCCCAAAAAAAAACGAGCAATTCTCCACCCTCCACCTCCCACGCCCCCCATTTAACCTAGTCTGAGCTTGAGATACCTGCGCGAAGACTTCGTGGTCGGTGTGACGTCAAATTCTACTCTTCTTTCATTCGTACTGTAGACGACTTGATGCTATACGTGGCGTTCTATCATCTAATGACGTGTCGGAGACGTAACTGTTTGAGCGAGACGTCTATGGATATCTAACTTTATACAAAAGAACATGCTACTCCAACACTTCCATCATGCATTGACATAGATTTACACTGTCTTGACATAGCAGCTATGTACTCAAAATAGAAAAAACATATCCGAGCTTATGTAAAGCTCCTTGGAAACTAGGATACTGACTGTTGTAAAATGCAAGTTCTGCAACTTCGGCTTGTTGCAGCTGGATGTCTGTGCCTTTTTCCAGGTGCACTAGTGTGAACACAGGTGCCTTGCAGGCAGCCCGTCATTGTGCTTGACAATTTCTACGCATCTGTAACGCAGCTCGCTGCTTGCAATGGCTGTTGTGCCGTGTTTCTACAAATCTGAAAAGACCACACACACACACACACACACACACACACACACACACACACACACAGCAACGGTTCTCTTGTTTTGAAAGATTTGGAAAATCGAAATACTCTAGTTCTAGCAATTATGTGTGTTTGGATAGTAACATCAAAGGGGGTAGAAATCTTCAATATAATTATCTGACACACTATTGAATTGAAGTTCTTAATTTTGTTTAGCGAATAATTTGTTAATTAACAAGTCCTAAAGTTTTTATAATAATTTTCGATTCCCATGATGGTCAGAAAGTCTGAAAAGCTTGTAAGGGTGTTGCAGGGGACATTGTGTTGAGAAATAATTGTTAAGACAAAAATCGATACGTTGCGCCGTTTACGAGTTATTTAGCACTGAAGTTAGCCAATCAGGTCATTGCGCGCGCAAATTCAAGCACTTGGACTCGTTAAAATGCGGTAATGCACAAACATCTGTGGGCCCGTGAGTTACCACTTGTTTAAATGCTTACTAACAGTTAAAATAAGCCTTTTGCGGAAGTGGTAAATTTAAGCTAGCTGAGCAAAAGCTACGTTTTTTCGGTTTGAGATAACCAAACGAGGAACACGTTTGGCCACACTGTCTCTAGCAGACTGCTTGAATTTGCGCGTGCGACTACCTGATGGGCTAACTTCAATGGTAACTCTAATAACTCTCAAACGACCACACGTATCTAATTTCTCTTGACAACTGTCTCTCAGCACAACGTCTTCTGCAACACCCTTACAAGATCTTTAGACTTTGACGACCGAGAGAGAGAGAGAGAGAGAGAGAGAGAGAGAGAAATTAGATATGGACCTATTTTTATTGTAATGTAGCTACTATTAACTTATCATCATCGTACAGTCTTACATTTCCAGACTCCCGTGTAATGTTAATGTGTGTCTTCTACTTCATTATATCCATGTACAGCCAGTCTCCGAGACCATCATCCATTGTTCTCCTCTTGGCAGCGGTGATGACCGTTAGGTGCTTAGGGATACCTCTGATCGTAGGACCCTCCAGTTAATGAGAACTTGAAAGGTCTGTTGAAATCTCTCAGGACTTTGTCGTAGGAGCTACCTGGCTTTTTAAGGGACGTCGATTTACAAAAGTCGTGCAAACCACGGCATTATGCGACCGTGACCTTTTTCCGTTCGCATGTTAAAAGCATCTGATTTGTGCTAACGAAAGACACACCCCCAGCCCATCGCCTTCAGATAAACTTTGATGTAAATATTGAAAGTTTAAACTTTTCTTGTGGTATGAATGTGATGCTGCGAAAAGTGATCATTTATAGCCAATGATTAACGTAGAGCAAACAACGTAAGAATATTATGCTTGATTCACGCCTTAAATAGGGCCTAGTGCGATGCTTTCGAGGCTACTCGAAACCGAATAACTTTCCTTGGATTCCAATTTTTAGTAGACCTAGAAGGCAGTCCGCAGTTCATGGTCGTGCGGTAGCGTTCGCGCTTCCCGCGTCCGGGTTCCCGGGTTCGATTCCCGGCGGGGTCAGGGATTTTCTCTGCCTCGTGATGACTGGGTGTTGTGTGATGTCCTTAGGTTAGTTAGGTTTAAGTAGTTCTAAGTTCTAGGGGACTGATGACCATAGATGTTAAGTCCCATAGTGCTCAGAGCCATTTTTGAACCTAGAAGGCACGGCAGCCGGACCGCCACAGTTATCTGTTGCTCTTATCTGCAAACACAGATATAAATCATCAAAGTGTACGGATATTCACGTGATTTAAACCATCAATTGGGATTTTGCTCGCTATCTAGTGAAAGGTATTGATGATTTAGGAAAATTGGACTAGGAAAATGGATTAGGAAAATTGCGACAACACGTAAAAAAAGGAGACAGAAATTTACACAAGTCTAAATCTGCTAGAACATTTATATATCTATCTGTTCGCACATGAAAAGATACACTTGGACTGGACTGCTCTGGTTAGCGATTACACTTAGGAGAAATACTGTCACTAGTCGCCTCCCCCCTCCCGCCCACCACCAATCCTTTTCGGTCGAAATCAACCATCGACGAGACACACAGTCAAGGTGAAAAGTTTTCTTCTGATGTATATGTTATATACCCTTCTCGTAGTAATTTTTCGCATGTGAGGAGAGACAGTTTCACCAATATGTTGGCATTGTGTTGGGAGCGCAAGTTTCGTCATTGTGAAGTGACTGTCTACTATAACTGCTGCATAAACAGTTTTCACAGATGTTCTGCAGATTTTTCAAATCACCCGATTAGCTCTCTATCGTGAATATTCTCTTGTTCTAAGCAGAACATCCCAACTTTGGTTTAGACCCGCGCGCAACAGCGCGCTGCTACCACATTGTGTGCTCAAAAGAGGTTCGAATACTACATTCAAATTTTATACATTTTTATTAACGTCTCCCACCGTCTAATACGTCTAAGAACTAATTAAAATGGCGCATATTCCTAGACAAAACTACAATCTTTGCTTTCTATACGAGTAAAATCGTGACAGACAGGCATTATTGTAACAATTTATGGAGAGAAATTACTTTCGTAATAGCCGTGGTGGTCTAACAAGGAGACCACGTGACTCAGGCCCTGGAAATTCTGGGTTCAGTCTCACATAGTGGCGGCTATTTTTTCTCGTTGCAGTCCCTGCACCGTGAAAATTAGTACCGGGCATCTGTGCTGAGTGGCTCGCCCCCCCAACCCCGCCATGCCCATAATACCGCGGCACCCTACCGCTAGTCAGGTCGATAGGCCGGTCATGGGCTTGCGCAACAGAACCAACCTTTACCTTACTTTCTTTATGAATTACTAATCATGTTCATAAATTTAGTGACAAAAAAGTTCGTGGCGAATTGAAATTAATGAAGAAGTCGGGAAACCTATGTAGTTGTTGATTACACCGAGGACCTTGATGTTAAGGCGCACGTGGCGTGGTCAGCGTCTCCTACGCTCAGTACACCCGCTCATGGGTTGCACTTGCATCGTTCAACACAGATAACTCCAAGTCTTCGACTTTTTGGCTTTACGCCATTCGACGGGAATATGTGATGCCACTAAGCGTTTATCTTTCCATACGCTGGGTGGCTAATAGATGAAAAATGCAAGCATATCACGTAATTTTTTGGTGTTTCTTAATGATGCACGAGGGACGGAATTAGATAATCGTCAGTGAATTGAAGCGTTTAAGATGAAATACAGCCTTACACTGGAAGAAAACTTGTTTCAAGAAACTGGTAGGGCTGTGGACCAAATCATAAAAAAATAATATTAATTCCTTAGTGACGCTACCAGACTTACCTTTTTTTTTATCGAGGTACATGATAAAGTGAGTCTTTTATATCTTAAATAACTGCGCAGAGCTAATCTCGTTTAATACGTCACTGTGCATAATATTAACACTACCCAGGTACACTTCGTTGTGAGTTTTTCTGGCTCATTTGATGTAACGTGAATCACATCCAACGACATGAAATGTATTCGCAGATGCGAATATGGACAACTATCAGTTTTATAATGGAATGACGACGACAACAAGCATGGTTATTCGAAGGAACATTACGTTGTACAGGGTGATCAAAAAGTCAGTATAAATTTTAAAACTGAATAAATTACGGAATAATGTATATCGAGAGGTACAAATTGACATACATGCTTGGAATGGCATGAGGTTTTATTAGAATACAAACGTTAAAAAATGTCCGACAGAGGGCGCTTCATCTGATGAGAATAGCAATAATTAGCATAACAAAGTAAGACATATGTTCTTTACGGTAATTGCTCAATATGTCCACCATCATTCCACAACAATAGCTGTAGTCGAGGAATAATGTTGTGAACAGCACTGTAAAGCATGTCCGGAGTTATGGTGAGGCATTGGCGTCGGATGTTGTCTTTCAGCATCCCTAGAGATGTCGGTCGATCACGATACACTTGCGACTTCAGGTAACTCCAAAGCCAATAATCGCAGGGGCTGAGGTCTGGGGAACTGGGAGGTCAAGCGTGACGAAAGCGGCAGCCGAGCACTCGATCACCACCAAACGACGCGCATAAGAGATCTTTGAAGCGTCTAGCAATAGGGGTGGTGCGCCATCCTCCATAAACATCGTACGTTCCAGCAGGCTGGGGATGGTGCTGTGACTGCTGGCGCACCTGATTCGCTCTCTCATTACATTTTCCACCTTCTTTTACTTCCCTATGTAATCTCAATTTCAGGTCATCATTTAAGTCAAATAGCTTGTTACATGATATTCCATAGTATGAAATACTCCTTAGAAATGGGTTCATTTCTAATTTGTGATTTTTGTCAAGGTCTGCTTGTGCTAGCTGGATAAAAGTTCCAAAGTATTCAACACAAAATAGTGAGTGTTCCATCTTGTCTCCTGTGAGTGTGTTTATTACTAGTGAGACACCTCGTCCTTTGGTTGCAAGGAGGATGTTGTTGTATACTTTTCGATCATCGTAGCTGCAGATACAGTCATTTATCTGTGGAAATGTCTGTTTCAGGATAGTGCGCTCCTCATCAGAACCCACAGTTGTCCACACTTTATAGCCTTCTTTCAAGGCCACATTTATGGCAGCTACACCAAATGGTGTGCAACCAGAATGAATAAGTATTTTATACGCGATTGTTATGCGCAGTCACTGACGTTTTGCTGTCCAGCGCCATCTGTGGGGCATTTTTGATTTTTTTTGTTCTAATAAAACCCCATGTCATTCCAAGCATGTGTGTCAATTTTTACTTCTCTCTCTACATTATTCGGTGGTTTATTAAGTTTTCAAATTTATACTGACTTTTTGGTCACCCGGTACTTCTTAACACCACAGGCACTGCAATATCATATCGCATATATCTAGGGAAGTAACACAGCATTTAACATAAAGGACTTGCATTCGTGGAAGCAGGATTCAAATGTCCGGCCAGTGATACTGATTGCAGTTTTCACTGGAGGCCAAATCACTGGAGGCGTATGCCAGACTCATCTTATTGTTGGTTCTGTTCTAATTCTGACACTGTTTACCTTAAAGTTTATCTCCTGTTGGAAAATTACTGGCCCTTATAGACAAAGAACCCCAGATAAGGAGCCCACATAGCACATAAAGCTAGAATGGAAACTGAGATCATCTTTCGAACGAAGTTGTGGCTTGGCTACCTCCTTTCAGAGAGGTATCTAATGAATGATATCTCAAGTGATGCAATTGTTATTGCCGTGAGGCTGCCAGCTCGCCGCATGCGTGTCCATGACCAGCGGAAGCTCCTTAGCAGTCTCGAGGTGCAGCCCTGCGAAACGTTCGACGTGACCCGCAGCGCACACTACCTTAGACAGTTACCTGTCGGCTCGTGCCCTTGTCCCTCATTCTTCGCGTGGTTTGCTTTCATGGTAATCGCCCTTCGCGCACCGATATGTTGATCCATTTATAGGACTGCCAGGAAAAATACGACCCCGTTACAAATCGGCATCTACACATGTATGTGCTATGTGCGAAGGGTGAATTTGATTGAAAAAACCAAGACAGAATTATATTTAACAGAGAGTTTGAAAGAATACCTGGAAATGAAGTATGATAGGACTTAAAACACATTCCAAACAACGTATCGAAAAACTGTAACTTAACAATGAAACTATACAACCAATTGTTGAGTTTTTGTGTTTAGGGCAGTTGAAGATAAGACGGAAGAGTAAGAATAGCCTCAAGTGCTTTTAGTAAACTGAACAGGGTTTGGGGATGTACACTAACAGTAAGGGCAGTGCCACAATCTAACAACGGGAAGAGCCGAAATTCGACTCGTTAATTGCGATTTACTACAAAGCAACAGAGAGCGAATATTAAGTATTGAAATCGGGAGGAATGATTGCAGTATTGTTCAGTATCAAGTTCTCATGCCATTACGCACCAATAATAATAATAATAATAATAATAATAATAATAATAATAATAATAAAACCACACAAATGAATTCAGTGAAGATGTTCCAGAGGTCATTTGAACGATTCTTTTACCGAAATCATGAGGAGTCAGTCACTTTACAGGATATTACATAAATAATGACAACATAAATGAACACAATTTTTTGGTCCTACTTGCCGCAATTACACTTACAAGTTTTTTTTCCTTTTTGTAACTGGCTACCAGATTTGAAGTAGAAGTTTGTAAATGGAATAAAAGGAGTTGTCCAGGAGAAATGATTTAAGGTTAGATTTGAAACTTTGTTTGCTCCCTGTCAAATATTTTATTGGGCAAAAGATCAAACATTTTTGTTGCTGCATATTGGACTTTTTTCTGAGCCACTGACAGCTTTCGTAAAGGGTAATAAATGTCTTTCTTCCTCTAGTGGTGTAGGTATGGATATCACTGTTTTTCTCAAATCGTGATGGATTATTTATGACAAATTTTAATAGCAGATATATGTACTGTGACGGCGGAGTTAAAATGCCTAGTTCCTTGAAGTGGTACGTACATGACGTCTTTAGTTTGTGACCACCACATATTCTTACCACACGCTTTCGTGCAATCCATACTTCCTTTGTAAGTGGTGAGCTGAAAATAATTCCGTAAGAAATTACTGCGAGGAAATATGCAAAATACGTGAGGAGGTTGATTCGTTTGTTTCTAAGATTAACAATTATGATAACAGCAGCAGTGTCTGAACTTAACTGTCTGAGAAGTTGAGTAATATGCTTCAAGTTTTCCATTAATCTGCACACCCAAAAATTTGGAGCTTTCTACCCTATTTACTGACTCCTACTCATATGCTACGTCAGTTATTGGTATGGCTATTTGTTGTACAAAACTGAATATAGCGTTTTTTTTGTTTAGTTTGAGGCCGGCCGCGGTGGTCTAGCGGTTCTAGGCGCTCAGTCCGGAAACGCGCGACATGTTACGGTCGCAGGTTCGAATCCTGCCTCGGGCATGGATGTGTGTGATGTCCTTAGGTTAGTTAGGTTTAAGTAGTTCTAAGTTCTAGGGGACTGGTGACCACAGATGTTAAGTCCCATAGTGCCAGAGCCATTTGAACCATTTTTTTTAAATTTGAGAAGAGCCCATTTTCTGAGAATGATATTATAATTCTTGGAAAAGTATCATTTACCGTATCTTCTGTTGCTTTCTCTTTAATTGGATTTATTATAACACTAGTATCATCTGTCAAAGTACCAATTCTGCTTGTTGAAGTGGAAGGTCATTCACATATAGTAGAAATGAGAGTGGACCCAAAATTGAACCCTGTGGGACTCCCTTCGTTATTTCTTCCCAGTCACTAACCGCAAACTATCTCCCAGGAAGGTATCCCTATGCTCCTGGCATCCCTCCTCAAACCAAGGAGCTTCTATAACAGTCACTACCATACTGATGGCCACCAACAATTACAGTTTGAAAGACACTGCCTCTAAATTAACCTGGCCCAAGGCGACTCTTGTACAGAGGGAATAGTGTGAAGTAATTTCCATCTCATTCTCCATCTTCAGGACAAACAGAAAACCTAGAAACATTTTTTTTAATTTTAATTCATAGCTCAATTCGCTTATAAAGTAAATGTAGTATCACATTGCTACCCTCAGTGAAAGTGGAGAAGAATTACAGGATTAGTTGAATGGAATGAACAGTCTAGCAAGTACAGAACATGGATTGAGTCTAAACTGGACAAAGACAGAAGTAATGAGAAGTATCAGGAATGGAAATAGCGAAAAATCTGTCAAAATTGGTGGTCACGAAGCAGACGAATTTAAGGAATCCTACTACCTTGGAAGTAAAGTAACCGCATATGGACAAAGCGAAGAGGACATAGAACGCAGACTAGCACACGCCAAGGGGGCATTTCTCGCCAAGAGCCGGCCTATGTGGTCGAGCGGTTCTAGGCGCTTCAGTCTGGAACCGCGCCAACGCTACGGTCGCAGGTTCGAATCCTGCCTCGGGCATGGATGTGATGATGAACAAAGTAAGAGCATATGGACTATCAGACCAATTGTGTGATTGGATTGAAGAGTTCCTAGATAACAGAACGCAGCATGTCATTCTCAATGGAGAGAAGTCTTCCGAAGTAAGAGTGATTTCAGGTGTGCCGTAGGGGAGTGTCATAGGACCGTTGCTGTTCACAATATACATAAACGACCTTGTGGATGACATCGGAAGTTCATTGAGGCTTTGTGCAGATGATGTGGTGTATCGAGAGGTTGTAACAATGGAAAATTGTACTGAAATGCAGGAGGATCTGCAACGAATTGACACATGGTGCAGGGAATGGCAATTGAATCTCAATGTAGACAAGTGTAATGTGCTGTGAATACATAGAAAGATAGATCCCTTATCATTTACCTACAAAATAGCAAGTCAGCAATTGGAAGCAGTTAATTCCACAAATTATCTGGGAGTAGGCATTAGGAGTGATTTATAATGTAATGATCATATAAAGTTGATCGTCGGTAAAGCAGATGCCAGACAGATTCATTGGAAGAATCCTAAGGAAATGCAATCCGAAAACAAAGGAAGTAGGTTACAGTATGCTTGTTCGCCTACTGCTTGAATACTGCTCAGCAGTGTGGGATCAGTACCAGATAGGGTTGATAGAAGAGATAGAGAAGATCCAACGGAGAACAGCGCGCTTCGTTACAGGATCATTTAGTAATCGCGAAAGCGTTACGGAGATGATAGATAAACTCCAGTGGAAAATTCTGCAGGAGAGACGCTCAGTAGCTCGGTATGGGCTTTTGTTAAAGTTTCGAGAACATACCTTCACCGAAGAATCAAGCAGTATATTGCTCCCTCCCACGTATATCTCGCGAAGAGACCATGAGGATAAAATCAGAGATTAGAGCCCACACAGAAACATACCGACAATCCTTCTTTCCACGAACAATACAAGACTGGAATAGAAGGGAGAACCGATAGAGGTACTCAGGGTACCCTCCGCCACACACCGTCAGGTGGCTTGCGGAGTATGGATGTAGATGTGGATGTAGGTTAGTTAGGTTGAAGTAGTTCTAAGTTCCAGGGGACTGATGACCAAAGATATTAAGTAGCATAGTGCTCAGAGCCATTTTTCTGGTCAAGAGAAGTCTACCGTTATCAAACATAGGCCTTAATGTGAGGATTACATTTCTGAGAAGCTTCGGCAGTGAGACAGGGTCAATGATAAAACCGGAAAAGAAGAGAATCGAAGCATTTGAGATGTGGTGCTACAGAAGAATGTTGAAAATTAGGTGCACTCTCAAGATAATGAGTCAGTAGGTTCTCTAGAGAATCGGCAAGAAAAGGATCATATGGAGAACACCGACAAGAAGAGACATAACAATAGGACATGTGTTAAGGCATCAGGGAATAACATCCCTTGTACTAGACTGAAGAAACATGGACTTCAATGCAAAACCTTTCCAAAACTGAAGGCTGCGTAGCGAGCGTTGAAGAGTTTCGTGTAAGAAATTATTAGATGAGACAGAAAAAAAGGAAATGACCCAAGGGACAGAACAGAGTGGAAGACGTAACCACGATAGTAATGAAAATGTGATGTTAGGTGTTGAGACATGTAACCAGGAGAATGGACTGTAGATGTACCTATCAAGTTGCTTGCTGGATTCCAAAAGATGAGAAAAGCCTGAGATGGTGATGTCGGTAGGCAACAGAAATGGCAAAGTCTAGAGGAGGCCTTTATCCAAGTAGCCGACGATTAAGAGTAGCGGCGCTATGACATTATTTTGACGTAAACTGGACGGTACTTTCGCTGCTGACGATACTTCCCCTCCAACTCGATACTACCTATAATTGTACTGTAGAAACACTCGTCATGCTTCTCGCACTGCCACAGGCCGCTGGGGCGTCGCCTTGTGAATGAGGAGTGCGGAGTAATTACGTTGACAGACGTCAGCGTTTCCGTTTTGAGTTTGCCGTCTTGGGCAGTCGGTAGCCTGCATGCAGGCGGCGTCGTGGCCGTGAGCCAGTGCGCCGAGTGGTCGAGCTTAACCGTGCCAAGGAGGCATTAGCGCTTCCTAATCAGACGTCGGTTACATCAGCTGTGGACCAACGTGTTCCGACACCAGCCTCTACTACAAATAAGGCCCAGTAAATACAGCAGCTCCGAACACGGCTAACAGCAATAAAGGGAAGCCACATCTATATCCTGATGCCTAATACTTGCGAATAGCTAAAAAATGGTACGTATTCTGTACTTACAGTCGACGCCAGACAGAGGCGATGTTTTCATGTTCCACAGTGGTTACGTTAGTATCTTACTTGGAGAAATAGTACTAGAAAGATCGCACCAACTCCGTGAAAAGCATGAAACCTATAGCGAAAGTCTTTTGCATACATAGGCCCACAGACGCTGCGAATTTGGTTCAAAATGGCTCTGAGCACTATGGGACTCAAAATCTTAGGTCGTAAGTCCCCTAGAACTTACAACTACTTAAACCTAACTAACCTAAGGACATCACACACACACCCATGCCCGAGGCAGGATTCGACCCTGCGACCGTAGCAGCCCCGCGGTTCCGGACTGCAGCGTCAGAACCGCACGGCCGCTGCAAATTTCTTGGGGGAATTAATTTTCCCGCGTAGACTGTTCTTACTTTTGAAATGAACACTTTATTTCACGCTTTTAATATTAACTAGTTTCGAGACCTAGGAAATTTTTAAGCTACCTTTGCCACAGCGAAAAACTGTGGTCACATGTCATCTTACCTTAATAGACTTGCGTAGAGGAAGCTCTATCTAATAGTGCCCTTAATAGAGGTATCTTATGATTATGGTAGTAACGTCTGCAATTATGACAGATGTGAATTTCTTGTGCAAAATGCAATCATTATGTGGGTTTTGCTATATGTAGTTTCATTTGCAACGTGTAACTAACGTATTTTAATTTGGTGTGCGCTGTCACAGTGGCATTCCTCTCAGTCTTCATGTGGAATTCAGATATGTGATAGTTGTGCCCGTTATCAGCATGGTCACAGCAAACCTTCATTAAGAACACCATTAGCTGGACCTTCCTCCACACAAGTGTGTGAAAGATAATACGATACGGGATTACAGTTTTTCATTGTAGCAGGAGTAAGATGCCCAAGGGAAGGAAATTAGCTAATAGCAAAAGCATGAAGTAGAGTGTCTATTTCAAAAGTAAAAACAACTTACCTAGGAAAATGATTTCCCTCGACGATAGCGGAAGTATCAGGCTGGCTCTGAGCACTATGGGACTTAACATCTTAGGTCATCAGTCCCCTAGAACTTAGAACTACTTAAACCTAACTAACCTAAGGACATCACACAACACCCAGCCATCTCGAGGCAGAGAAAATCCCTGACCCCGCTGGGAATCGAACCCGGGAACCCGGGCGTTGGAAGCGAGAACGCTACCGCACGACCACGAGATGCGGGCGCGGAAGTATCAGAACTGATTATAAAATCACTAGTTGGTAGTCACCACCACTAGCACTAGCAGCACACGAGATCTACCTCAGACAGCTTCGTCTAGATTTCACGCATTACAGCATTCTGCAATATACGTCTATGTTGTTCTTCCATGGTTTCTAATGCAAGCTACCTTCCAATAGGTCGTTGTCCCCATCTCTTGGAATCCATTCCTGGTCCGTCTAGCATCCGTTCGCCTGTCTCGCTCGAAACCATTTTATTTTCTATACAGTGATAATTATGTCTTTCACTCCTGTCTATTCTCTGATACATTAGTTAGTTTTTCTGTCTCTACTAATTATTCCCAATACACATCTCCCAATTTCGCGCTGTGTAGCTTCGAGTTTCTTTGTAAGTTTTAACACTGAATGTCGCTGTAAATAGCGTACCCAGCTAAGGGCATGGGAGGGCACCAGCCACACACTACCCTCCCCCCCCCCCCCCGCCCCTCCCCTCCCCCCGGTCCCCGGACCAGGGAAGAGAAATTCGCAAACCGAATACGCATCCAGACGGACGTATCGATTCAGTATCAGTCTGAAGTGATCCACAACTTGCAATGGATATTAATAGGAAGTCCACTCAGGCTAGTCGTAATATCGCTTCCCACCTCGTCTCCTGTACACACTGTTGGATTGGTTCCTGTGTCAGCGCCACAAAGAAAACAAGTAACATACATTAATAGTACTATCTCATTTTCAGGCGCAACGAAAGCTTATTTATGGAAAACCTATTTAGTTTGTCAACCACACTCCACGCCATTTTCATTCTCACATTTACTTCCGTTTCTGTCATTCCAAAGTGTGTCTTCAACTCCCCTTAATAAAAAAAAAAACAACCACAATTCTATAGCTTCACTGTTGTTTTGCCCTTTTTTTCTTTTCAATATGTTGGATATACATTTCTAATCATGATTAGAAATGATTTTCAGACCACTTTCCTGCTTTACCTTTTAATTTTCTTCGTTTATTAAGTTTATGTGCACTAGAGGCAAACTGTATCCTGCTCTATCCTACTCCGCTTTATAGATTCGAGGATCTGGAAACATCCTCTAGGCTTGCTGAGAATTGATTTGGTGGTATGTAGCCACACTGTTCGACTCCTCTGTCGGTTCTAGTTTTATCACGATCATTGTAATGCAAGCTGAAACATTCCCTTATATATACCATTCCGTATATTGACATAGATTCAATCACTTATTTGTTTTTCCAAGGGTTTCTACAGAGATTTTGTTGAAGAGGAGTTAAAAGGTTTCAGAAAACCAATAAACTTGATTCAAGTGGAAATTCACACAGCAACCAGCGGCATTATTATGTACTTTTATTTATGCAAATACACGTTCCGTATTGCTTCGCCCGTCTTCAATTGGTGTAACAAATGTTTCAATCTTCAGATAGCACGTCGTCGTAATTTTGGATGCTGCGACTGGCCTGTGCCAAATAACAAACGGCTCAAATGGCTCTGAGCACAATGAGACTTAATATCTTAGGTCATCAGTCCACTAGAACTTAGAACTACTTAAACCTAACCAACCTAAGGACATCACACACATCCATGCCCGAGGCAGGATTCGAACCTGCGACCGTAGCGGTCGCGCAATTCCAAAATGTAGCGCCTAGAACCGCTCGGCCACTTTGGCCGGCTGCCAAATAACAGTTTGGTTTAGCTACTATACTTCACGTGATTTATATTTACGATAAATTACTCGTAATGTGTACCTGTTATACGTATCTGCTTCTAGTTATAGTTCCGATTTTCGCATTTATAATCATGACACAAAATTTTTTCGTTTGTATGTTGTACAAGAGCAGCACAGTGTCAATCATGTTGCCAGCTGACATTTTTGTGTAAATCGGAAAATTATGTCTATGGTCAAAATTCCATTTAACTTACAGGTTCTGAAAGTACTATTTCTTCTTTAACCTTCTGTATAACTAAAAAGGGAAATTGCTTAGCATGAGTCTAGAGAATACTATGCATGTTTAGTTGGGAAGTTTGGTAGAGATTGCTTAAATAAACTATATTGAATGTTTAAAAATATAGTACTTTTTTATAAAGAATTAATATGTCATATATTACTCATAGTGGGAGTAAAATTTACGAACAATAAGGGCAGAACAAATGACTCACATGATGTAGAACAACTATATGCATGTAAGTCAGTTGTCCCGCCTTTTATTCTTTATAAAGGTCACTCACACTAAGGGTAAAATATATAATATCAATTCTTTTATATGAAAGGTGCAATATTATTTTTTAGGTATTTGATATAGTTTATTTAAAAATCACTACTGCAATTAGTAACTAACCATACATAGCACTCGGTAGATTCATGCAAAGCATTCTCATTTTTTAGCGACACAGAAGCTTCAACTAGAAACAGAACTTTCAGAACCTGAAAGTAAAATGTGACTTTGACCATAGACAAATTTTTCTGTTGTATACAAAAATGTCAGCTGGCAACATAGCTGATACTGCGCTGCTTTCGTGCAATATACAAATGAAAGTAATGTCTGCATCACGGTTATAAATGCGAAATTGGGAACAAGAAGCAAAGTAGAAAGTATGTACATACATCGAGTAATACAATTTAAAAATAAATATCGTGTAGTGTAATAGCTAAACAAAACTTAATTTGTACAGGCCACTTGCAGAATCCAAAACACAGTAGATGTTATTGACGATATATTACCTAAAGACTAGGGTTACCAGACGTCCGGAAATTCCCGGACATTCCTTACATTTTAATCGTTTGTCCGGCGTCAGGGGGGAATTTTTGAAAAGTCTTTAATGTCCTACATTTTCAGAAACAAACAGTGATCGTTAGAAATGAACTGGCAGCTGTGAAAATAGAAACGAACAAGTGGTTATTAGCCGCAACTGCAAGTCGGTATGGCAACACAGCAAGTCGGTATGGCAACACAGCATTTGAACTCTGGGTTAAAATGGATTTCGGTGTCGGCGGTGTCTGTGTGCTGCGCAGATGTTGGTAACGGTGCGATGAATGACGGGAAATCGAGACAACGAATCATAATACAGATGTGAAGATCCAATGACTATTTTCTCTTTCTTCCATTTGCAGTTTGGTTATCGAAGATTAAGATTGTGGAAAGTCAACAGTTAATTCACAGTGCTGTTTTTACAAGCCGAAATGCCGAAACGAAAATGCAAATTCAGTGACGCATTGTCGCCAAAGTATAAGTGTTTCAAGGTAGGAAGAAGCAAATATGAAGCACAATGCCTTATTTGTATTGCAGGAACATATGTTTCTCTTGCACACAAAAGTTAAGGTTATCAAATAGGTTTTTTTTTATCTTTCGTCTGACGTTGATCGGCATATTGCTATGGCGATTATTTAAAGAGTCTTAATGTATAATTACCAATTTTGGTATATTATCTCTATATTAAGACGGAAACGTTTCTCTTGTAGGTGCACAAGATTTGGTAGTACACCTGTCTTCCAAGAAACATCTCAAAATTCTGCCGGTACTTCAGATATTAAACGCTTCTTTGCTCAGCCCACACAGTCAGCATATTGTGTTAGTGCTGCAGATGTAACGCTTGCATTTCACGTTTTTAATCACCACACATCATACAAATCCGTGGACTGCACGCCGAAACTAAACGCATAACTATAAAGTGATTCTCAAATTGGGAGCTAGGTTTCGTGCGCAAGAACAAAGACCGAAGTGATTATTAACAAAGTCCTTGCACCACATTCTGTTGACGTGGCTATACAACGTCTAGAAGAAATTTCTTTTTTTGAGGTTAGTACCGACAGCAGTAATCATGGTTCCCAGAAAGTATTCTTTATTTTAATACAATATTTTGACCTTAAAGCTGGCGGTATGCAGACAAAGGTAATCGAAATTAGAACTATATCAAATGAAAGTGCAGAAACAATATCATCAGATGTTCGAGACACTTTAGTAGGGGTAGGAATAGAAAAGAAATGTGTCGCATTTGGTGCTGATAATACGAACACAAGTTTTGGTGGTATAAGTCGATCAGAAGACGAAAATGTATTCAGCAAACTAAAGTCCTATATTAATAAAAATTTTGTTGGAGTGGGTTTCCCAGCTCACATTCTTAACAATGCCATTCAGCATGGATCGGATATTTTAAGTGTAGATTTAGAGTGTATTGTTTGCAAGCTGTACACTTACTTTTCTACGTATATAGCAAGAACTGAGGAACTGAAGGATTATTGTGAGTGTGTAGAAATCAGTTACAAACAGCTTCTTAGTCACAGTAAAACCAGGTGGTTATCTCTGTTCCCCGCAGTTGGTAGAATAATTGAAATGTATGAGGCTTTAAAATCTTACTTTTTGTCTATAGCCAATGCTCCTGAAGATCTAAAGATTTTCTTTGAAAACAGTTTGAGTAAGGCTTATTTATATCACTTACATTCATTGATGTCTGTGTTGCACCGTGTGATACAACAATGTGTATTAGTGAACAAACATCCATTATTGAGATGATCGCAATTTTAGATAATATGTGTTGTCTTCTTAAGAATAAATTAGAGAGTAATTTCATGTCACTGAACACGAAAAAGGTTTTGATAAGTGCTAGGGAGGAGGGCTTTGATGAAGAAGCTGACAATTTTGAGCAGGAGGCTGTTTCGTTGTATGGCGATTGTCTGGGCTATTTAGATAAATGGTGTGTGTTCTTTTCAGAACTCAGTTGTTTTAGGTGGTTAAATTTAAGTGGTATGGTATGCATGGATGATGTACAAAGTGTACAGTTCTTGAGTGATAAAAGCATTGTAATAGATGCTGTCAAATGTTGTGATGGGATATGTAATGTGGGCCAGTTTTTGCAGCATCGTAGCTCTGAACTTGAGAAATTGCCCTGTAACGGCAAGTGGATTAGACATTTTAGTTGTAGCAAGCATGGGGACTGCCATTCTGAGCTGTTTAAACTAATTCAGTATTTTTTTTTCTATTCCTGCACATAATGCCAATGTTGAAAGAGTATTTTCACTAGTAAGAACACAGTGGAAAGATGAAAAGAACAGATTATCTGATGTTTCGGTCAAAGGTATTGGTTTGGTGAAGTATAATTTAAGAAAACTTCAGCTGTTTGGAAATTTTTCATTATATTTCAAACAAGCTAAATGTTTTGCACAGGATTAGTTCTTCAGAGAAACATAACTGGCTGCTATTGATTATCATATTTACCATTGTATGTGTCAGAATTAAAATAAAAATATTAATGTATATGCCTGTGGGTATGTCTTGAAAGGAAGATATAAGATGAACATCAACAAAAGCAAAACGAGGATAATGGAATGTAATCGAATTAAATCGGGTGATGCTGAGGGGATAAGATTAGGAAATGAGACGCTTAAAATAGTAAATGAGTTTTGCTATTTGGGGAGCAAGGTAACTGATGATGGTCGAAGTAGGGAGAATATAAAATGTAGACTGGCAATGGTAAGGAAAGCGTTTCTGAAGAAGACAAATTTGTTAACATCGAGTATAGATTTAAGTGTCAGGAAGTCGTTTCTGAAAGTATTTTATGGAATGTGGCCAAGAATGGAAGTCAAACGTGTACGATACGGACTTTGGACAAGAAGAGAATAGAAGCTTTCGAAATGTGATGCTACAGAAGAATGTTGAAGGCTAGCTAGATGGGTAGATCACATGACTAAATAGGAGGTGTTGAATACAATTAGGGAGAAGAGAAATTTGTGGCACACCTTGACTAGAAGAAGGGATCAGTTGGTAGGACATGTTCTGAGGCATCATGGGATCACCAATTTAGTATTGGAGGCAGCGTGGAGGGTAAAAATTGTAGAGGGAGACCAAGAGATGAATACACTAAACAGATTCAGAAGGGTGTAGGTTGCAGTAGGTACTGGGAGATGATGAAGCTTGCACTGGATAGAGCAGCATGGCGAGCTGCATCAAACCAGTCTCTGGATTGAAGAGAACAAGAAGAAGAAGAAGAAGAAGAAGAAGAAGAAGAAGAAGAACAACAACAACAACAACAACAACATGCCTGTGGGTATTAGAAATGGCATCTAAATTTGAAATTTACATGATTTTTTTCATTGAGCGGTAATGTCCTACATTTTTTACCAATGTGTTCTACATTTCCGTTAAATAATCTGGTATTCCTACCTAAAGGCGAACATGTATTACGCCAAATGAGGACGGGTGAAAGCCCGGAATGTGTATTGGCATAAACAGGCAGATTAAGTAGCTTATTGCTGCACTTGTAAAAAATAATATAACCCACAGCCACGGAGCTCAACATCCAGTGAAACAGATGAAATATTGGTCATTCACTATGTTGCGTTTTAGAACTTTGTTAACGAGTTGCAAATAGTAGAATTTCAGTAGAAAAAAAAAATCATGTAATCAGACTAATAAACCAAAGAACCTAGTATGTCAATGACACTAATGAACAGTCTAATCGGCATGCACGGCGAGATTTCTGTAGCCTATGGAGGTAGCATTATTCATGCTGAAGGTCAGGATATGGACCGGCACTTACTTTTGTCTTCAAAAACGTGATTGTTACACAACGTGGTAATGAAAGTGTGGAGTAGATCAGTAGTATTTGCTGGGCACTTGCGTCCGTTTGTATCGTCATGTCTTCCACAGGGGCACGGCATTCCCCAGTGAGGTAACTGTTCCTGACCTAAGGCAAAAATCGTGATACAGTAGTTTGGGGAGTATAATTATGAATTACCGTGAAATTCACCGGATACCCGTGCCAATGAAATGATCGTATGCATTGTTGACCGGGAGGCCCCGTCCGGGGAAGTTTGGCCGTCGTGTTGCAAGTCTTATTGCACGTGACGCCACACTGGGCGACTTGCGCTGCGATGATGATGATGAGGAGGAGGAGGAGGACAACACCCACTCCACGGGCGGAGAAAATCTCCAACCCGGCCAGGAATCGAACCCGGTGCCGCTACATGGTAGGCAAGCACGTTACCATGCTGCTAAGCAGGCCGACTCCGTCCCAATGATTACACTCAACGAGTGCCACCGTAGAGCTTACATAAAATCAGATCGTAATCTGTTTATAGGATTCCAGTTACGTCGCTTCCCTTAGATGATAAAACGAACACTTGTAAACAGCAGTTTTTTAGAACCAAGGATGGACGTGGCGGTCATAAAATGGTTCAAATGGCTCTGAGCACTATGGAACTTAACCTCTGTAGTCATCAGTCCCCTAAAACTTAGAACTACTTAAACCTAACTAAACTAATGACATCACACAACACCCAGTCATCACGAGGCAGAGAAAATCCCTGACCCCGCCGGGAATCAAACCCGGAAACCCGGGCGCGGGAAGCGAGAACGCTACCGCACGACCACGAGCTGCAGACCGTGGCGGTCATATTCTGGCTGATCAGTGCACCTTTATTAAATTAACTATTTGACATTAACGCCATAAATTGTTTCAGTAAGCCTTAGTACGTTTTTTCATCGCCAGTCTTCTCAAATCCGTTTCTAGGTCAATGTAGGAAGATACCTAATAAATCACTGTAATTTTCGAATCAGCCTTCGGGTCGCGACCAGCTTTATTAAGACTTACGTTTGTGAGATATCGACGGCGTGAATAAAATTCACAGGAAAGTGCTGCCAACAGTTTTAATAGCGAGAATGCTAGCACGCCGGAGGGCGTTGGCAGCGAGGTGTGCTCCGGGTTGCACTCGTTGCAGTCGTTGTTTGCGGCAGGGCGCTGGTGGGGACGCCACCTGAGTGCGCAGAATGCGCGTGCGCAGACTGCGGCAACCAGCAGGCGTCAGATACGAGACAGCTGACAGTCGGCAGCCTGCAGCCGCCTCCACGTGGCCCGGCTGCCTTTCACTGCTGCCGGCGCACTTCCCGGCTCCTATCTATCGCAGACAGCCCACCAACTTCGTGGCCGCAGCGCTACTATCTCGACAAGGAAAGTCGGGCCCACGATGTCTACTACTCGTTGTCTTTCCCTTCAGCTCTAAAGGATATAACTCAACCCGTCGTTTTTAACGCGGCGAAATCGTCAGATGAGGACGTAACTGCGAGATTATTCCAAGACACTGTAGTAGGACCATTACTGTTCAGTAAGTATGTAGAGGGTGGTCAGAAAGCCTGAAAAGCTTGTAAGGCTGTTCAAAGGAGATTGTACAAAGAAATAATTATTAACAAAAAAATTGATGCGTTGCGCCGTTTCAGAGTTATTTAGCATTGAAGTTAGACAATCAGGTAAACGCGCGAACGAATTCAAGCGGCCTGCCAGTGTGTGTCGCCAAACTTTTCCTTCGTCTGGTTTTTTCAAACCAAAGATTTAGTTTTTGGTCACCTAGCTTACATTCATCACTTCCGAAACAAGCATGTTTTTACTGGTAATGAGCATTTGAACAAACGGTTACTCTCAGACCCACAGATGTCTGTGCATTACCGCATTTAAGAGTGTTCACGCGCTTTAACTGCGCGCCCGACGACTTGATTGGATAACATCATGCTGAATAGCTCGGAAATGGCGCAATTTACAGTTTTTTTCTTAACAATTGTTTCCCATCACAACCTCCCCTGCAACACCATTACAAGCTTTTCAGACTTTCTGACCACCCTGTACATTATATGTTGGATATTGTTGGAAGATGTGTAAGGCTGTTCGCAAACAATCCTGTTGCGCCAAAAAATGGAATGGGGTGCTGAAAGACCTGCGGAGGATCGACGCAAAAAAAATGAAGTTTCATTAAACGAAAAATGAACTCTTTTCATACATATAACAACGGCACTCTTGTGCAAATTTTGCTTCATAAAGTTGAAACATACCCCCCTGTGTAACGTTCTACCAACAAAAATAATTCTCTCACACCAGATGACGAAATACATCCCCATACCAGAATATTTCTTAAATAATGCTTCAGTTTAACACTTTCGGTTCCCACATTATGCTGCTTGGATACAGGAATAATATGGGAACTCAATACTTCGTGGGATATCCATTTTTCTATACAACAGCTTTCAAATGCATTGTATGTTACCAAAGATTTTTGCCTGGTACCCATGGCAGTTGGTTTCCATTCTTCCTTCGGCTTCTTTTTATGGTAATCTTTCGAGTCGATTGTATTTCTCGTAACCCTTCTATCGACTTCGACCTAGTAAGAGCTCTGTGGTGTTATGGTCTGGCGATTGAGGTTATGTCTGAATAACTTTGAGACAGTTGCAAAGAAGCTATTCTTTTACGGTGTATGATGGGTGATTCAGGCCATTGCCTTGGAAAAATATGAGTGTACATATATTCCCAAATTTTTCGGCACTCTTGTGCAAATTTTCCTTCAGAAAGTTGAGACACACCTCCCTGTATAGCGATCTACCAACGAAAGTGATTCTCTCACACCAGATGACGAAATACATCCCCATACCAGAATATTTCCCTGGCTCTGTTCTACAGAAGACTGAATATTTTGCTTACGTTCCGTCGTTTCATTTTCGCCACAGCATAAGTGTCCTTTCTATTGAAAAGACTTATTTTGCTCTCATCAGCAAAAATATCATCATCTCACCACTATGATGATTTGTTAACGCCGTCCCTCGCGAACTGGAGCCTTTTCATTTGGCTCATTTTCTTCACGTATGGGATTTTCAAAATGGTTCAAATAGCTCTGAGCACTATGGAACTTAACATCTGAGGTCATCAGTCCCCTAGAACTTAGAACTACTTAAACCTAACTAACCTAAGGACAACACACACATCCATGCCCGAGGCAGGTTTCGAAACTGCGACCGTAGCGGTTGCGCGGTTCCAGACTAAAGCACCTAGAACCGCTCGGCCACACCGGCCGGCATGGGATTTTCCTTGCCTCTTTACATATGCAGTCGTCTTCTCTGATTATTCTCCGGACAGTTCGTTAAGGTACCATTTAACCACATTCTTGCAACAGATGGACTGCAGTTTTAGGGGCACTCAATCGAGGATAATGCCACGAGCCTTCGCACGGTGAAAGATGACAAGTTGCCACTACTCTAACGTCGTGTTAGTTCCGCTGCGCCCCAATGCGCCCTTGTAGACCACGAGTCAAGACGCAACCTAAGTCAGCACATAGGTACTAACAGGCTTACCTTTTCATTTTTTATTTATTGGGTTTTTAGGTCTTATGTACATGGAGAGATTTTCTGTCGTCTTGAAAACACAGCTGAACGCTTAACTTTCCGTGCGATTTATTGCTTCCCAAAGCTTAAGCCAGCTTTCTGACTACGTCGTCGTTCGACGACTGTAGCGACCCGTTGCTGAGTACTGTTTAAGTGTTTGGGATGCGCACTAGGTGGATTAAAGGAAGATACCGAAGAAATTCAGAGGCTAAATATGGTTCAAATGGCTCTGAGCACTATGGGACTCAGCATCTTAGGTCATAAGTCCCCTAGAACCTAGAACTACTTAAACCTAACTAACCTAAGGACATCACACACACCCATGCCCGAGGCAGGATTCGAACCTGCGAACGTAGCAGCCCCGCGGTTCCGGACTGCAGCGCCAGAACCGCACGGCCACCGCGGCCGGCAATTCAGAGGCGGGCAGCAAGATTTGTTAGCGGTAAGTTCGAACACTCACGTATTACGGAGATCCTTCGGGAACTCAAATGGTAATCGCTGGAGAGAAGGCGATGTTCTTTTCGGCAGCACTATTAAGAAAATTTAGAGAATCGGCATTTGGGGCAGTTGCAGAACGATTCTACTGGCGCCAACGTACATTCCGCGTAAGGACCACAAAGGTAAGATGTGACACATTAGGGCTCGGACAGAGGCATACAGACAATGGGTTTATCCCTCGCTCTGTTTGCGAGTGGAACAGGAAATGGAATGACTTTTAGTGGTACACGGTATCCTCCGCAACGCACCGTACGGTAACTTGCGGCGTATATATGTAGATGTAGACAAACGCAAAGCTGTCTTGCTGGGTATTTCGGCTGAAGTTGACACAGTGACGACAACAGTGACCTCACTAGGCACATCTTCCAGGCGAATGCTACGTTTGTTGTTATCTCCTGCGTAATCGCGCCGCTGCTGGTGCACGTCAATCGTCACACCGCCCTATCAAGAGCACTCACCTCGTCACGGTTCCGCTATCACTAACCACCTCACTCAGTTCACAAAAGAATTTCGGGGATTTTTAAAAGTAAGTGCAGGCCATGGCTGATAACGCACAGTTTGCGATGCTTCCTGGAGATATGAGCAACAATAACAGCAGGATTTTGAAAAATATTCCATTCCAACCAGAGCTTCAACATTACCTGAGTTAAATACACTGCCTAGAAAAAAAAAGTGCATTACTCAGAAGACACGGTCGGATGTCAATGTAACTTCTTACACGTACACATTATCAGCGGCTACGAAAATAACAGTTTCAATTCTTTGTGACAGATAAAACAGTAACTAGAATCAATTAGTGCTCTTCATATTTAGTGTTATTACCGGAGCTGGTAGAGTATATACGAGGCGACTACAGGCTCATATGTTGAGTGAACGACGCGGAGACGTTACTCTCTAGAGACAGCGTTCATGGTACATGACGGAATTTGCCAGATCATAACCCTTTCACGTAGCAGGTAAGCTGCCGTCAACACGACGACAAAACGAATGCATTTGCAATGGTACCGTGATTGGAAACCACGGGCTGCTGATGTATGGAGTCGCAGTGTGTCCAGTAGTGAATCACGGTTCTGCGCTGCCCCAGATGACCATCTTCAGCGGTCTGGCGAGAGGTCCCATTCTGTCAGTGTTTGGGACAGGAACAGCGGCTTTACTCCTAACGTCATGGTGTGGGGAACCATCGGGTATGCCTTCCTGTCAAGGCTGGCAGTGATTGCCGAGCATGGCAGGCAGGGGGGGGGGGGGGGGGGGGGGGGAGGGAGAGAGGGAGAGAGAGAGAGAGAGTTAGTTTTCAAAACTGTCAGCTACGTAACATGACTTAAAGAGACTAGTCGTAAAAATACCTTAACTGACTTCGAGTAGAGACGAGTGCCACGGCTGTTTGAAACCCGACGGGAATTGTTGTCAGTGAATGCAGGTCGATCCCGTGTTGAGTCGGGTACTTTGCAAAAGCCAATTGTTTAAGGGGCCCCTCACACACCAATATTTATTGAGCAATAATATTGTCCGCTTGAGACGGTTATTAACGGTTAACACAATGTACCGAAGAAGATTGCAGAGCTTTAAAAACGTTGACGCTCGCTTAGCAAACTGTTCCTTGTAAAGGTGGTATTACGCAATACGCGGCACTTCCTGTCGAGGCCAAGAGAAATACAAGTACGATTAGTTTCGAAAGTATTTCCGAGAAGAACTCAAAAAAGTAAATGATCAGGAAGTAGGCCTGAAGTCGTGTATGAAAGCACCATGCGATACTTTGAGAAATTTAATTAAGGATTGAACAGGAAACGCCAGATACCTCATTATCCATTATAGGAGAGGAAACTGAACCTGCGAAAAAATGCTCCTGTCGGAGAACAGGAAAGTGAAACACGCTCCTGTTTTAGAAGTGATTGAAAAGTGAGGTACCAGCTGCCTCATTTTAACTTCCTCAGCACCTTCAAAAATTTTAGCACGCGAGCATATCCGCACTCTTTTTGACGTGCAGCTTGTGCATCTGACTCCCACCAGCTCATCTAACTGACTCGCTAACGTGCCCTAGTCCATTGCTGTAAGTCGCTCATACCCATCCACTCCCAGTTGTCATTTCTCACATACCCATTCAGACCAACTCGTTGTCATTATAAATTTTTCTCTCTAACTGACGCTGTCTCTTTCGTTCTCTCTTATACTGTCTCCCTCTTGCTCTCTCTTACTGCTACTATTTCATTCCTTCCTTTCGACTGCTGCTGTCTTCTCGCTTCCTTTTTTGCCCCGTCGTCTTTATCAGAGACGATCTCTCATTACCTCTGGATTTCATCCTTTTTCATTTCCCCGTCTCATTGTTCCTTTCACAATGGCACTGTCTTCTTCACTCTTTTCCTAGCACTGTTCTATCATTGTCAACTACAGTCCACTGCTACTGTGTCCCTCTTTCTCCGTCACAGAGCCATTGTCACCTTCGCTCTTTATACACCACAACGACTGTCTACTATCTGCCAGTATTTACCTTTTTCTGTCCCATTTCTATTGCCACTGCCTCCTCCCCTCTCAACATAAAAAAGCGCGAACATGTTCGCATCCCAAAATTTTTGAGAAAATTTTTAAAGGTGCTGGGGAAGGTAGAATGAGGCAGCTGTACCCTAAATTTCAGTCAGAGTCTTAAAACAGAAGCATATTAGCCTTTCTCGTTTTACAAAACAAGTACTCATTTCTCCGCTGGTTTCCTTCTTTTCCCTGCTACACTAGAACATGTCACTCATATGACAAGATCTTTGTGAGTCCGTAAAATTTTGATCGTTTACTTGTGTGAAATTGAAATAATGCAGAACTAATTTTACGCCTCATGCCGGAATTTACAGGCACAAAAATTTTGCATGTGCTTCACTACTACAACACGAGGTTCCCAGAACCAGTTTGATATCAGAGACGTTTCGCAGCATATTTCTCAGTGCTATGTCACTTTATAAACTACGTTTTCCTCTCACGGCAGGTATAAGCAGTAGGGTAACTTTGAATAGCTGTATCTCTGAAACAGATCAAGATAGAGAAAATTTTCAAGGTCGTTCGAGATCGGGATGTTACGATATATTGTAAAAATTTCAGCCGTTTGCTGTGCATGGCCGTCTTGGAATCCGCGGCTCGGTTGTCGGGTTTTCTCAGGAACCACCGGTTTTCTCCATTTGCCTACGCAGAAGGAAGAGCGTAATATTCAAATTTTGACCCTGTACCGTAGAATAGTGACAGTAAGACGATCCTTCCGTTGGGTATACAAATGGTACCTAGCTCAAGGGCTATCTGAAACACCTGAGCCTACCTTTCGATCGCCAATAGAACCCGACGTATGAGCCCCGGAAATATGCTGTTTTTATGCGTGACGTTTTGGAACATATTGTGTAGCGCATGCTGCGGCATCATGGTGGCATGACACTAAGTTCTGCTGCGAGCCAGTGGGTGTGTTGGAACTTCCATCGAGCTACAGACCCCCTTGAAGATGTCTCCCGCAGACGGGGACGAAACATTGAGAATTAACACAGAATTCATCAACCGACCACGGCATAACAGCTCGGATAATTATAATGGACAGAAGAGAAATTCATAGAAACAGCAGAAGTATATGGTAATTATAGCTCACTTGTTGAATTTGTAATTAGTAATTGTTGTGGTTTACGAATATATGCAGGACTGAATGAGGCCCTGGTCCATTAAAATGTTTAATGGTATCTTTCGAGACTTGTTTCCGGCGTTCTGCGTAATTTCTGCATGTGTTCTGCAGGGTAAGCTACTCAGTCGCAAAACATCCGAGTTGCACATCGTCGAGAGCCGAGATGGCTCTGAGCACTATGGGACTCAACTGATGTCGTCATTAGTCCTCTAGAACTTAGAACTACTTAAACCTAACTAACCTAAGGACATCACACACATCCATGCCCGAGGCAGGATTCGAACCTGCGACCGTAGCAGTCGCACGGTTCCGGACTGCGCGCCTAGAACCGCGAGACCACCGCGGCCGGCAAGAGCCGAGATGTTAGCTACGAAAGTAGAATTCTAACCGTAACTTCCAGGACATAAACACTGCGCATTATTGTTGCACCGCACTTAGCCTCGCACTTCGCGCAATATATTGCCACATTAATAATGTTAAGCGTGTGATGGCCACTTTTACAGCGGCACATGAAACAAAGACTTCATTAGGCGGAACAACACACAAAACTGGACGGTACCTGACTGGATGCGTACAGTGTGCTCCGACGTTTCGTGTTTTTGCCTGTTTCAAACGAAGCAAGACATCTCGTCCAGACAACGTAATGAGGCGTTCAACGCGCAGTATTTGGAGTATGTAGTTAGGCCAAAGATGGCTCTGCGATGCTTTGGGACTGCTTTTCGTACCGTGACTTGGGGCCAGACATTTAGGTTACAGTGAGCACGAACGAGGATGTTTATTTAAGCTTTATGAGAAGGTGTTGACATTTCTTCTACATAACCATGTCTACGTTGAGGACACTCCCGCCACCCGAGATCATGACAGACAAAAGAGAATGGAAAAGCTGACAGACAGATGGCATTAGATAGCAACACATCCATGACGCTGCATAAGTATAGTGTATAAAATGAGCACTAGTGAGAGAGGGAGCCAGATCAGCCCTAGCCTGGCTGATAAACACCTCATCAGGAGTACGACTTTTCTGAAGGATGGCGATCCACTCCATATTGCTACACGTGTGGAAGATTGCTTTTGCACATCGCCTTGGTGAGGATCGCGTGCTGAGCCGACACGTCCGTCATGCTTGGCCTCCCGGGTCCCCAGACCTCAATCCGTGTGATAACTGCTGTGCGGGGTGGGGGTGGGGGGGGGGGGGGGGGGCGGGGGCGTCACCTGAAGTCACTAATCTACTACGGCCTCATTAGGAATCCTAAAACTCAACACCCAACGGCAATTTCTTGCCATACGTACCAATGCGCTGTACAGTGTTGTTCACTACATTGTCCCTTGACTACAGGTATTGTTGTCAATGACGGTCGGTATATTGTACAGTTGTTATAAAGAACATCGTCTTTGTAAAAAATCGATTGAAATACTAATTATATCTTTTGCATCATATGACGCGCCACCTGTTAGTCACTTTGTGCACATATTTTTGGTTTCAATAAAACACCATGTCATTTCAAGCACCTGCGACAATTTTTGCTTCTCTATCTACATTATTCCGCACTGAATTTTCATAAGTTGACGTACTGAAACCTTTCTCATGGGGTCGCCAACAAGAAGATTGCACTCTGCAGCCTCTACTATAAAAGCATAAAAGCACAAAGTGGTGAGGCAATTTTATGGTAAGAGGAATAAAGTCGCGACATTCTATGGAATTATCAATCCATGCGGAATACGGTCTTGAAAAAAACTGGTTACATGCCCGTCCTCTATGATGGCGTGCAACCACTCACGGTCATAATGTTCCCTGGGGAGGGCAGGACCTTTTCGAAGGGTAATACACCAACTAGAAATGTACGCAAATGATTGGCGCAGCACGATGAAGACTTCGGGGTAACCATCACCTCTCAGCTTCTCTTCAGCCCCCTCCCTCAATCAATCAATCAATCAATCCATCACAAAAGTCTTCGGTTCTTAAATACATCAAGCAGCTAAAGTAATTCGTTCAAACTCCCCACAACTCCTCACATACGTCACAGTCTTTTGTGTTAGCAGAAGAGACAACACCGCGTTACGAGTGGAGGCCGAAATGCATGCGTTTTAGCTCAAGCAGGCTAGCGTGAGGAGGGAAGAACTATACTGACGTGAGGTGTGGAATATGACAAGAAATGAGAATTCAGAAAGAGCACGTAATTAGTTTGATACTTAATTTTAATCCATTAATGAGGAACGTCGCTCTTGACGGTACATAATTCACAATATTATCTGTTCAGAATACATTCTTGAAGATAGTTCTTATAGTAACTAAATATGGCGCCTTGCTAGGTCGTAGCAAATGACGTAGCTGAGGGCTATGCTAAACTGTCGTCTCTGCAAATGAGAGAGTATGTAGACAGTGAACCATCGCTAGCGAAGTCGGCTCTCCAACTGGGGCGAGTGGTAGGGAGTCTCTCTAGACCTGCCGTGTGGCGGCGGTCGGTCTGCAATCACTGATAGTGGCGACACGCGGGTTCGACGTATACTAACGGACCGCGGCCGATTTAAAGGCTACCACCTAGCAAGTGTGGTGTCTGGTGGTGACACCACAGTCATCAGCGCAGATCTCGAGAACTGTTGTGAGTCACGCAATGCGACTTTTCGGAGTGTAGAACAAACACTGTGCTACCACAGCGACTGCCTTTCGGATGTGCGAATGATTCGCCACGCACCCTTAAACAGCTGCCCCTGACACAAACGTAGATCCATCAGGGATCACCTGCCTCACAAGTCTTATACATCCCGTCTGCTGCAAACGACTATGCTTGCTCTGCGTACCAACAGGTAGTCATAAATTGAAGTGACGGTGTAAGCTGGTTGCAGCTGTCTAGCTTACTGCGTGCCATTGAACAGTTCTAGAACACGGGGAAAACATTTCACGTTTCACTATGCACCATGCGGGAAATTTGTGTTTCTACTGCACATAAATTCTGTTAAGTACTAAAAGATTATTTTTAATGGAGAATAAAACTGGAGATATGATAGTTCCTCGCCCCATAACAAAGGTATGGACCGTAAAGTTCTTTACTTCCTCATACGCTTTTTTACGTGTCCACCGCTCATTACACCCTTATCGCGTTGATAGTAGTCTTCCTCCGCTTATCATTCCGTACAGATAACAATGACATCATAGTTCAGTTGAGCGTGGCGGCAGACTTTGTGCAGTGTCGCAGATCCTTAGTGTCTGTTTGTAGCGAAGTCGTGTAAATGGCCTGATTCAAAAAGTGGAGCTATTTCTCTCAGGCTCTAGGTGGGGACTTGTTACTTACAGGGTGTTATAACTAAAGCGCAGCTACCCGCGGAGGTCTGGTGTGGGCTGTAGCTATCGTAGTGCAGCGAAACTTTGTAGATATGCTTATGCGTTAATGCGGAACCGATTTACGCTAAAAAAAGAGAACAATTGCAATTTTGGCTACCAGGAGCAAATCTGACGCTCTACACTCTTTGTATGATGGTATGAGATCCACACTGTCATTTGACATGCCATGACTTGAGGGAACAGTATGGTTGTCGGAAGAGAGACCGTGCGCTGATAGTAATATAATAGTGTGAACGGCAGCAATTACAGTACTGCATTGAGAGAGTACCACCGACTGTAAGATCTGAGGAGAGACCCGACATCATTAAATGGTTTAAAGAAGATGATAATGAAATTCGAAAACACAAGCAACCTTGGTGTGTGACGTAGAAGAGGAAGGTGGAAGTTACTGACGAGGTTGCTGTAGCTGTAACTGACTATGCGGCATGTGCCGCGAGCGGTGCTAGTGTTCGTGCAGTGTCACGAGAATTGTCACTCCCATAGTCAACAGTACACAAAGTCTAGCTGTGGATTTTCCATTGGTACCCGTACAAGCAAATAAAACCTCATGATCCGTATCAATGTTCTGAATTTGCTCTTCGGTTTCTGGCACGGATCGAAGTTGATATGTGGCCGGGCAATATTCTACAGAGTGACGGAGCATCCTTTTACGCTACAAGGAGCAGCGAATACACAGAGCTGCCGAATCTGGGATAATTTTAAACCGCACGTTGTGTACGAAGCGGCACTGCACTCGACGTATGTGGGTGTGGTGTGGCTTCGCAAGCACCTTTATGCTTGGTCCGTTCATCTTTGCAGAGAATGCACCCGGAGGGCATATCAGGTGTACTGTGAGTCTGCACGTTATCGAGACCATCTTGTACAGCAGATGATTAATGCTTAGGAAGAGCGCAACTGTGTAGAAACCACTATTTTCATGTAAGATAGTTAATAACAAAATTAATATTATGCGTTCCTCAATAGTTTGATCTTTTCTGCCCACGTTCCGTTCGTAATCCGTTACATATGGAAACATTTCTATACGTCTTTCTTGCATTCACTGCGTCAGATTTGCACCTGACTGCGAAAATCTGAACCTTTCTTTTCGCACTTCACTTTTTAATATCACCACCGGGTACTTTTGACTTATTTCCATTATTTATTGGATTCCTCTACGCATTCTTCTAAATTATTGTGTCTTCCGTTTTTTGTTTGTTTATTTTACGATTCCAAAAACATCTGTAGTGACAATGACGCAATGGAATGAGCACAGAGAAACAATTGTACACAGGACAAACGGAAGATTGTTTTTCTTACGAGAAGTTCAGCGATACTGTAACGGAAGCTTTGCCGTTTTAATATTAGCCATCGGCAATGAAGGAAGCGGTCTAATGAGTTCGGTAGCTGAACCTGTCGGTTCAAGAAGTGTTGCGGATGTGCTGTGGGAATCTGCTCGAAGACGTCAGGAAGGATGGTCGATATGCATCATTAGAGTCGAATTACGAACCCAGATTGATGAAAAACATTGCACTGACAGTTTCGAATACAGCTCGGCTCAGAATTTGCATTAAACGATTTAGAGAAACCAGGCAAAACCCATACCTGGGCCGGCCGCGGTGGCCGTGCGGTTCTGCCGCTGCAGTCCGGAACCACGGGGCTGCTACGGTCGCAGGTTCGAATCCTGCCTCGGGCATGGGTGTGTGTGATGTCCTTAGGTTAGTTAGGTTTAAGTAGTTCTAGGTTCTAGGGGACTTATGACCTAAGATGTTGAGTCCCATGGTGCTCAGAGCCATTTGAACCCATACCTGGATCAGTGGACGGACATTGTAACAGTCATTCCAAATGAGAGTTCTAAAACACTGCGCAACCTCGCTCGATGCCATCGATAGAAGAAAAGCATTCTTACGGAACTGTGCTGAATAAGAATCAGTCCTTGTGAATCGTGAGAATTTTCCTACTGGTTCGCTGTTTATTTCGTGTGAAGACCATAGCGACATTATAGGGATATGGAAGTTGCATTCACTAATTGGGCAGCACAGTGAGTGAGTAAATTATTATGGAATGAAGGACTCCCTTACATACACCACTGAAATGACGTGGGTATTGCTCCTTTCACATTTAGCAGCAAAGAAAATAGACCGAGCCATTCTGTGAATAATTTAGGGAAAAAACTTAAGAGACCAAGTTTGTCAAATGGAAAGAAAAATCATTCTGTCGATAGAATGTTTCAGCTAGTAGATAGAAATGTGAATGAGATTTTTGTGAGCTTTCACTTCTTAGATGAACGTAACACGGTTTCAAGATTTCTCACAGATTAAAAATGTGGACCAGACGGGGGTTCTAACCCGGAATGTATACAAACGTATGCAAGAGAATGTTCCTCTCCTACTTCCTTTCCCCGATACTGACAGAATTGAAACTGTGAATGCACTTCATTTCTCGATTCATCAGTCGATAAAAACAAGGCTGCGAAAACCAATTACCCCGGTCCACAAGCACTTTTATTCTCTCACAAATTTTCCCGGAAGTGCATGTTCCGCTATAAAGAATAAGGTCCATTACAGCACGCTCTGATTTCCTCTAACAGAAGTTTTCTTAACATTAACGGTTTTCATCGTCATTAGTTGCTCGTCCATCTAATTAATGACTCACATGTAAAAGGCACGGTCCGACTAAGCAGTCACGACCAAACCCGCCCACACATTAACTGCGAAGCAATGTCGTTCCACGTGGTGCCACACACCGTGGGACTTTTCTGGTGTTTACAGATGCTCACTGTGGCGATTGAATATGCTATTTCTAGTGAATGTGGCCTCATCTGTGAACAACGGGTAAGATTGGAAATGCACATCTTGCCCACTTTGTTACAGAAACCAATGTGCAAAACGAACACACGAAGGACGATCATCGGGGTGCAATAACTGCACCCTTTGGAGACGAAAAGAGTGTAAGGAATATGCGTTCAAAACAAGCTGGACATTGCTACGAGACATTTATAAGTCCGAGGCAGCAGTACATATGCTGGAGCTTGGATTAGGCTCCACTGCATCGAACACAGTTTCTTTCTTAACAAGGGAACATGTCGATCGTGGCCGGCCTTACCCAGCCCGTTCACTTCTTAAGGACTCGTACTAGCACAAATTACGATGCAGACAGTTCGAACAAAATGTGGTGCGGCTGATATCGGTCTCGGAAGCGTTATCGATAAATGCGTCCAGCGGTTCGTCTACTTCACTCGACATGTCCGCAAGCTCACCGTTCGTATACCATTCCATACTCCTCTTATGCTGGCTAGCGCTCTAATGAGGAAATCCTCGCGTTCTCTTGCAATACTCTTGCATACAGCACCACTTAGTAGCGTATAACGACGATTGCTATCACGGGTTGCTATACAATTCTTTATCCTTGTGATGTGCCCAATCTACCCACAACTTTCCTAGGACAGCCTGTACAGGACACTCGCTAATGACAGTGAAACTTCATTGAAACATACATTATGTGATCAAAGGTAGCTGGACACCTCGCTTTTCAAACTTACAAGTTCGTAGCGCCCTCCATCGGTAATGCTGGAATTCAATATGGTGTTGGCCCACCCTCAGCCTTGATGACAGGTTCCACTCTCCCAGGCATACGTTCAATCTGATGCTGGAAGGTTTCTTGAGGAATGGCAACACATTCTCACGGAGGGCTCCACTGAGGAGTGGTACCGATGTCGGTCGGTGAGGCCTGGCACGAAGACGGCATTCCAAAACCGCCCAAAGGTGTTCTGTAGGATTCAGGTCAGGACTCTGTGAAGGTCAGGTCATTACACGGATGTAACCACTCCGCCACAGGCCGTCCATTATGAGCAGGTTCTCGATCATGTTGAAAGATGCAATCGCATCCCTGAATCGCTCTTCAATAGTGGGAAGCAAAAAGGTGCTTCAAAGATCAATGTAGGCCTGTGCTGTGACTGCCACGCAAAACAAGAGGTGCAAGCCCCTTTCCATGAAAAACACGACCACACCGTAACACCATCGCCTCCGAATTTTACTTTTGGCCCTGAACATGCTGGCAGATGACGTTCACCGGGCATTCGCCATACCCACACCCTGTCATTGGATCGCCACATTGTGTACGTGATTCGTCAGTCCACACAACGTTTTCCCACTGTTCAATCGTGAAATGTTTACGCTCCTACACCAGGCGAGGCGTCGTTTGGCATTTACCGGCGTGATGTGTGGCTTATGAGCAGCCGCTCGACCACGAAATCCAAGTTTTCTCACTTCTCTCCTGAGTTTCATAGTACTTGCAGTGGATCCTGATACAGTTTGGGATTCCTGTGTGATGGTCTGGATAGATGTCTGCTTATTACACATTACGATCCCCTTAAACTGTTGGTCTCTGTCAGTCAACGGACGAGGTCGGCCTGTACGCTTTTGTGCTGTAGGTGTCGCTTCAAGTTTCCACTTCACTATCACATCGGAATCAATTGACCTAGGGATGTTTAGGAGTGTGGAATTCTCGCGTACAGACGTATGACACTCGTGCCACCCAAACACCTGACCACGTTCTAAGTCCGTGAGTTCCACGGAGTGCCCCATTCTGCTCTCTCACGATGTCTAATAACTACTGAGGTCGTTGATATGGAGTACCTGGCAGTATGTGGCAGCATAATGCACTTAATATGAAAAACTTATGTTTTTTTTGGGGGGGGGGGGGTCCGGATACTTTTGATCACAGTGTATATAAGCGAAAAAATGAGGGCAGAATTATTTCAAAAGTTATTTACTTGAAAGCAAATAAGAACATAAAAAGTGAGCTTTAACCTCAACGTGATCATCTACTTTCGTCAAAAAGTAGACGGACTGCCGCTAGGTGGTGCTAATGGGAGGTATGCTAAGGCGTTTACTACGAAGTCTTTCACATTAAAAAGGAATCGACAAGTGTGTGAACCTTTGCCGATATACAAAGGCATTCTTCAGGTCGGTGACCATTTTCCCATCACATAATACATGCAGTATCTTAACTACTCACCACTAACATTATATGTATGACATTTTGCTATGTGTTTTCGCTTCCACTTTAGACTTTTCAATACGTCTCTGATCTTTTCCCTTTACTTTTCCTTACATGTGTCCCGTTCACTCTTTGCTGTTTTATTTTCCTACAATTTATGGCAGTCTTCAAAGTTGATCAATAGAAATCAAAGTATTTTCAATATTCCGTGTATTTACATACACGAACATTTATCGTTATCCATACCAATCCAGATTTATTTATAGAAATCCTTTTTTCAAGGTAAGTCTGGTGCTGGAAAGAACAAAAATGTTATATTACCATATCTGAAGCCTCAGTACATGGCTACGAAAATTTACAATACTTTAAAACTGAACGATTTAACAGTACTGAACTATGTTTGCTGAAAAGAAATTACATTTTATCTTGTGCAAAAATGTTATCAATCAGTCACCGATTTTTAAATGACAAAGCTATCTTCGTAGTGTGATTTAATAAACTTATACTGATAGTTGTGCGTTTTCTCGACACCTTATGACTCAGTTATATTACTTATATTGGCGTGTCTGCTATAAATTAAACTAATGATATGTTTATGTACGTAATGGGATTACAAAATCCTGATTTTGAGACGACGCGAAGAAAGCGCTCGGCCACGAGTAAAAGGGGGGCGATGTGGCTATGTAGTAACCTCCACCAAACAGCGTGTCTGGCGCCCTGGTGCGCCGAATTTTTGCTGGTGGCTGGTTTTCAACAACACGCTCAATTTGGCGATCCTAAAAGCCCGCTCCAGCCGAGCAGACCACGGACCTCACAGCGGTAGCGCAACAAAGCAAGGCCAAGCTTTGTCAGTCCCAGCTGAGATGCGCATCAACGGACACAAAAGCCTTTTCAACCACCGTGCATTTAGCTTCGAATGCTTTCGGACTCTCAGCTTTAAGACAATGAATTCCTACGTTCAGAAAAGGCTTTAACGGTCATTCATCGTGTTTCACACTTTTACCGCTCGTGTGAACTACTACTGCTGCAAATGCAACGACTTGTAAACGCGGCGGAACTACTGAAGTTTTCGAAGAATGTGTTTGATATCGCAACACTTAAAACTTTCCTTGTATACTGAATAGTCCACGAAATTTGCGGGAACTGCCGGCTATCCACATCTTACTGCCGCATAATTTCGATATCGAATCTTCAGGTGTAAACTGGCGACAGGTGGTGGAACACAACAAGAAATTTAACACGAATATACGCCGGCACGAAAAAGAGGAAAATGTTTCCTTCAGAATGCATAGAGTACGGACGAAACATTAAGTTAAGATACAATGAAGGCTTTCACGGTCGGTGTTTACTTCCGGGGTGAGATAGTGACGGTGATAAATATTTGTTGGGCGTACATCAGGGTCTGTAGCGCCCTTACTATAATCTTGACGACTAGTGTGGCTGAAAGAAGACGTGTGTATACACACACACACACAAACACACACACACACACACACACACACACACACTAAAATGAATGTAATCGTCAATTCCGGAATAACCAGTTGAGAGAGGAAAGACAATGAATGGTGAAAAATTGTACACTAGATACTGGGGCTGATTGATCATACAATTAAAGGATGAGAAACGACGTAAGAGCTTAGGGTTGCGTCTGAACAGTTCACAAAATTGTAAAACGCGGCCCAAAATCCTCTAATATAGAGAGCAGATCACCATTTAATCCTTTCAGACGATGTGGTTCCGTTTTAAGCCACCTAAGATTTTCTCATTTCGTAATTTATGCTCAGTAGCTATATCTGTAGCCGTCGTGTACGTTTCCAGTAGAGGCTGCCCTGTAGCAAGCGGCTGCAGCTTGTGTTTCGAACGTTAGCAGTTAGACGAGCAAACTTAAGACTCTTTTTTTTTTTTTTTAATGCAGTGCGCGACTGTCCGTTTTCCAATTATGATAGAATTTATGTATTTATTTACTTAGTCATTGTGGTGGTTCCTTTTGAAACCACTGTGGCTCTAAGGGCAACATGCGTAGCTGCGACAGGTTGTTGCATTTCCAGTTTCACATATGCACTCTCGGAGAATGAAGGAAGAGGACATTCTGGCGTGCCTTTTGGAAGTGATTTCTTTTGATGTCAACTCGGTTTGACGGTAGCAGTGAAGGTGGAGATGAAGTGTTAGCTGGAGTCAATGATCTTTATTTTCGAACGAAATAATCGGTGTTGCCTTGCGTTACTTCAGAGACCGAGAGCAAACAATCATTAGCAATGCACCTACGAATACATGGCATCTGAAGTCACTGTGTACACAGAAGGAGCGCACAGACGCAGATTGACGTGTACTCTCTGTCACAATAGCCTAACACTTAGCTGCATAAAGAAACTGCGTTTTGCCTTATCACAAGAAGCAACGTCATTTCATGCACAGTGACTCAATTTGAAACTACACTGTATGTCTTCAATTAATGTACGTAGCACTTGTTTTTCCACATTTCTCTGTCTCAATTTAAATAAAATTTAGAATTTGAAAGAGTTAAATCTACTACTTCCCTCCCGTCAGAACATAAAACGCACTCAGATAAAATATGAAACTGGTGTCATGGACAAATGGGTCCTCCTGCAAGTCCGCAGCTCGTGGTCGTGCGGCAGCGTTCTCGCTTCCCGCGCCCGGGTTCGATTCCCGGCGAGGTCAGGGATTTTCTCTGCCTCGTGATGACTTGGTGTTGTGTGATGTCCGTATGTTAGTTAGGTTTAAGTAGTTCTAAGTTCTAGGGGACTGATGACCATAGCTGTGAAGTCCTATAGTACTCAGAGCCATTTGAACCATTTTTTCCTCCTGCAAAAAGCCATGCGTAAGAGACCTATGTCCTAAACGAAGACGAGGGAGTAGGACTTCATCCCGCCTGCATGACCAGGAAGAGGAAAGCCTCGGATGTACAATGGGTTTCACAGCCTGCAGTTTGTTCACCCTCACCTCCACCCACTATTCTTCCATCCGATATGGAAGGCAGCGGCCGATGCAGAAAAAGACACTGCTATGTAAAGCTTAAGGACGAAAGCAACTTTCGCATGATGTCTCACCGCCAAGTAATACAGCTCTACGAAACTTTGACTCCACATAGAAAGAACTGATACAGTACAGTACCAAAGGTAGCTGAAAAAAATGCGGAATGAGGGAACAGAAATGACACTTTTATTCAAAGACAATAATTACCAATGAAGTCACCACGATTTATGATGCTCCCTTGGACATTACAAAAGGCAGGACATGGTTCTAAATAGGATGCGTGGTCACTGCAGACTGCAATTCATGCTCTGTAACGTGCTGCCTTGCCGGCCACAAGGTTGGTAAGGGGTTCTTGGGGCAGGGCGTTCCACTGCTCCACTGGAACGGTAGACGACTGCTGGATGGTCAGTGGTACTATTCTGTAGCAGTTTCTTCTATGTGTAGTCCAAGTTTCATCGATCTGTGTTTCTTGGCAGTGATACACCATATGAGTTACTCTCGCCCTGAAGGTCTGCACATCAGAGTGCTAAGTCTCATTTCTGCGGAGACATCTTCATAACTGGAACACTGACAACTCTTAAAAGTGTCTACCGCAGACGGGAAGAACAGGCTAGCCATCAGTTTTACGTGTTGACCACCTCTCAGACAGAAAGTTTAAGCAGAAGTCGGAGTGATAAATTTGTACTTTAGCTACACCTCTGACGTGTCTGGGAATGGCCAAAGACAATACAGCTCAAAGCAGGACTTTACAGGACTCCGCGAGAATGTGATACGGTGAGAGACTATCCCAAATGTATCCAGAATGAGTAATTGCAGGGTGAACAGTAATAAAACCGACGAAGTGCGGGGACGGATTCCTTACTGGGAATGGAGGAAAAAAAAAAGTCGTATGAACGTATGTTCGGAAATTCATTCTTGCCACGGTAGAAGGTACTGACGAATGAAAGTTCGTCTGACCACGTGCCATGTCTGTAGACCACAGATGGCGATTGCGCAGATTGATGATGCCAGTTCTGGTAAAGGTTGCTTCGTCGGTAAAGAGGACTTATGAGAAATCCCATAATTGTGATAGTCTGGTGCAAAAACCATCGACAAAACCCTTCCCGTAGAGGGAAATACGTTGCCGATAATCCTTGCACTCGTTGCAGGTGATAGGGATGGTAGCGGTTGTCATGCAGGATACACATAATTGTACTTTGATTGCACCGTGTTAGCGGGCCACTTGCCTGGAGCTTGTACTGGGGTTCGTCTCAATATCGTGTCGACACCGGTCCTCCAAATTTGGTGCACGCTCAATTCGCTGGCTCCCTGTAATTTCGTCTGTCTCAAAGGACCCATGCTCACACAAACGCCCAAAAAGGGCTTGAAATGTGTGATGTGGTTGTCTTTGTGAGGGTATTTTTTTGGTACAGCCGTGCTGCCTCTCGACCGTTTCCATCTGCTTGGCCATACATAAACACCATCTCGGCTTCTTCCCGACATGAATACCGGACCGTTCTGTTGCCAACAATACGCTGCATCAGTCACACAGCTTGCAATGCACAAGCGACACACGGCACGTGGTCAGAGGAAATTACATTCGTCAGTGCCATCTACCGTGGCAACAATGCGTTTCCGGACATATGTTCATAACATCTTTTTCCTCCATTTCCAGTCAGAAGTCCACCCCTGCAGTTTTTCCGTTTTATTGATGCTCACGTTGTATATTTAGAGGTGTGGTTTTCGCTACATGATGGCGGAAAATACTGCAGATTTTCCGATTTGCATAAGCAATTTTGAAGTCTTATAGCTGCCGAATAACAAACTTTTTAAATGTGACTACATACGTTTTGTGTGGTACTGCAAACGGACTTCAAAGAATTGGGTTGCTTTGGCGTAGAGACCAAACAACGAGATCATCGGCCTCATCGGATTAGAAAGGATAGGGAAGGAAGTCGGCCCTGCCGTTTCAAAGGAACCATCCCAGCATTTGCCTGAAGCAATTTAGAGAAACCACGGAAAACCTAAATCAGGAAGGCTGGACGAGGGATTAAACTGTCGTCCTCTCGAGGACTTCAAAGAGGACTTTAACGACTACTATATGTGGAATCATATAGTAAGAAGATAACACTGCATCAAACCTCTGTGCCGGGATGGTTCCTTTGAAAGAGCACGGCCGATTTCCTTCCCCATCCTTTCCTCACCCGAGCTTGCGCTCCGTCTCTAATGACCTCGTTGTCGACGGGACGTTAAACACTAATCTCCTCCTCCTCCTCCCAAACCTCTGTGCCGCCGTCAGTATTACAGGGTCCACTGATGTATGTCCCACAGTATCAAATGGCAACAAACTGGTAACTCGGGTACGGTTTGTGTGTTTATTACTACGGCTGTCATGTCAAGGGCGCCAAAATGTTGACCTTGGGCGCTAATACTATGAACAGACAATACTGGATGTTTAATTTTATTTGAACATATTGCTATACAGGCGTGTGTTGTACTGCATTTCATGTCTTCGGAAGTCATCTATGTTTCCTTGCAGACCTGGTGTTATACCGCACGGGTGAGCGTGCAGGCTCTTTTGTGTTTGCCGAACGAGTCCTCTAATGATGCCCAGATGTTCTGCTCATTCCGCAAAGATAACTACAGTCCTACCGAACAGGACGTCTGACCCGTTGTTACCACATGGACTGCTCAGATCTACGGGGTTGAAATGTTTTATCTAGCACAACAATGAAATACTTGCCAGTATGTACGCTTTGGGAACAGTAATAACACTGCTCCATTATTTTTTACGTATTTTCAAGTCTGTCATGGCTTTTTGGGTGATAAACATTCATACCAATGATTCAGGAGCAAAAAAGTAGAGCTGAAAACGTTCGAAAAAATTTACAGGAAATTAATGTTTCCTTCAGTTAGTAAAAATAGTAACATTCCCAAAAGACTGATTCACAACCAGCTTTAGACCATGCAAGTGAATCTACATTGGCAGCTACTTCAGTATCAGCTTCATGACTTTCATGAAATTATTCATCAAGCATAGGCAACAAGTCTACCGTATCTACTGCATCTGTAGTGGCGTCTCATCCAGTGATCCATTTGGCACTATGTTCCACAGACAACCATCAGCTACTGTTTTAGTGTTTGGAACTGTAGAAACAGCAGCTACAATATCTGCATCAGAGTCTCTTCGAAATTCTGAATCGTCTGCGAGCTGTTCTGTAACATCTTCCCAGCCGTTCATTACACGATCAACTAAAACATCTGCCACGGAACTATGCCACGTTCACGAAGTCGGTCTTGTAAACCCATAAGAACTATTCAAAAATATCAACAAGAGCCCTCTGACTATATAAAACAACCAAAAATGGGTAAATATGCATAGTAGGTTCAAGTATGTGTATAAAGCGTTTTCGTCATGTTGCGTATTTTCAGTAATCATCCTACATATGCACTGTCAGCGGAAATAATTCATATTTGATCTCAGTGTAACATTTTATAGGTAATTTGTGAAAAAATATTATCTACAATATTCATTCTTCATTAGAAGAAGCATTTCACAGAATATAATCAGTAAAACTCATTACACGACAATCTATTTGCTTACAATTACGTTGCTCAAGAATATAGCTGAAAATATGCTTACAAACGACTCTCTCACTGATTTTATATTTTATAGGACAGAGAATGTTACTCGGAATTGAACTCAACGTCTTTTATATCGGAAGGTGTCAGAAGAATACATCCGCACGTGACAAGTGCAAACTGAACGCAAAACCAGGTCTGAAGACGAGTGCCTAAAAGGCCATCGATAAATACTCATTCCATTCCTCATTTGTTCGCTGACATCACAATCCTACCGAGTTATGAACATGGAAATGGTATTCATAATTGTCATAGAAAGTATGGTGAAAGTAGTAATACCAAAAGATCGATCGTTTCTATTAATAAAGTAAGAAACAGAATTGTAGAGAAATGATTATATATATACCAATGCGACTTAAAAGAGGCCAATTGAATGTCTTACACTAAGTGCAGCAGCGAATCACTTACGAACTGTACATACTTCTGGATATTTAGAGTCCCTCCAATGTAATAAAATGATTAGATTCTTGCAACGCTTGGATCACACGTTGACCGAACAAGTTCTTCATTTATCCGCTTGTCTCAGCCTTCGTGCTTTTTCCAACAGATCAGTAGCTTCTGTTGCAAATACTGATTTGCCACATGGTTTCCAAATGATGCTTCATTCGAAACAAAATCTTGCCGCCCCTTGTACTAGACACCATTCAGAGAATTGTAATTGATTCTGTAACTCATTGGCAAGAAGCAGTTGACTGAGCATAATTGGGAAAGATATAATTGGATGGACTTCTTTGAAAATTTAAGAAAATCTACTTTTTTGCTTAAAATATTCTGTGATGTCTCGTAGTGTTCATCCCAAGTTCACCAGGAATTCCGTTGTCGTGTTAGAACGTGAATTGTGAACAAAGTCTCCGAAAGCATTTTACAACGGGAAGAAATAGTCGATATCACGTCCAATGTGACAGCATGTAGTTTCAGCTACGACCTAACAGCCATTATGAATGTGCTCGAACTTGAGACCTAACCAGCGTGTTACAACTTCTGCAAATGCGGACGCATTTCTATACTACCCGCACAGCAACCAGTCCTGCAGGCAGCTGAGATATCAGGCGTTACCAATCTATTTCACCCCCATCCCTGCCGAAAAAGAGACAAGAAAGCGAGTTAATATTGCATTGGCGTCCAGTTCTGAGCTATGTTCAAAATTTAAAATCTCTTAACTTGTAAAGGGAGGCCACGACTTGGCATCACAAGTTTGCTTCAATCTTTGTACACCTTTAGTAGGCCATTAAAACAGAAATGTGCAAGCAGTACGGCGCACTACTCTGGCAGTTCCGAGAATAGCGCAAGAGAAGTTTTACGAATCTATTATGTAGTTGATGTATCTATGTGTAGGTGCCGGATGTTAGAGTTTGTACTTGTCAAGCGGTTAGCATTCTAAAGTCTAAAGACATCACTGGCCATACTTAATTTATACAACATTTGGGAGGTAATACAATGTTAAAGAACCACGTGTATTTGCATGAAGCTTTACAGTGAATTTCATGTTATTTGACTACTTACTATTTTTAATTAAATTTAATTATTAGAACATATTTATAACTATTGCCAAGTAAATTAAGAAACGCACCGAACTTTCCTGAAAATGTATGACTGTTGTGATTTGCGAAATCTCTTATACATGCAATCTGTTAAGGAACCAAGAACCTACTTTGCACCTCGACGCTTCCAGCTGCAGACACAGAGGCAGGACCCATTTGGCAGAAACTGCAAAGTGGTGAGACGTTGCTAATGTGGCAAGAACTAATAGTGTAGGTGCCATTTTTTTGAATGTCACAGAATTTACACTTGTACTACAAAAATAAAGGTCTGAGCTGGAATCGAACCATCGCCTCATACATGTTAGTCTTAGGAAGCTCTGAAGCTAGCACATTTTTTAAGGAACCTTCCCGGCGCCCAAAGGAAGAGGTGGGGGAAAAGTTAGCAGGGGTTGCAACCCGAGGCCTGGCCACTAGGCACCTGCGCACAGGTACATTAGTTACATAATAGACGGGAAAAACTTGTTTTCCACTTTTTCTCGGAATCCTAGAGTAGTACACCTTACTACTTGCGCATTATGTTGTTTTAATGGTCCACTAAAGGTGTACAAAGTTTGAAGTAGATCTGTGATCTCAAAGTCGTGGCCTCGCCTTGTTATGGGGAAGTTAGTTTAAAATGAATCGCAAAATTTGTACCGAATACACAGACTAGAAAACGTCTAAATAAAAACGTGTTATGATGATAAAATTGAAAAGTGGAATCCATATACGCGTTCTGTCACCACACCGGCATATGCAGCGCTTTACAATACACCAGTAAATCAATTGTTTTGGAAACACACATGACTTAATCAACTAAAATCAAATAGGGTGCACGTTTATGAACTTGGGAGCACAGTCTATTTGTCGATACTGTGCAGTACTAGCAACAACAAAAAAGGATATTTTACCCCAACCAATGTCAACTGGTGTGGTAGCATGTTCTTATTCAGACAAGTTGTGGTGGCTACAGATCCTGTTGCAATCAAAATATAACGAAATGAAATTGGGCAGCGGTGAGAATGGAGTTAAATTAACCTAAAGCTGTTTTTTTTTCCTTCTGTACTAATGTTCTGAATATTTAACTGAGATGACAAGAGTCATGGGATAGCGATACGCACATATACAGATGGCAGTAGTATCACGTGGAAAAGGTATAAAATGGCAGTGTATTGGCGGAGCTGTCATTTGAATGCAGGTGATTCATAAGAAAAGGTTTCCAACGTGGTTATAGCCGCACGACGAGGATTAACAGACTTTCAACGTGGAATGGTAGTTGGAGTTAGATGCATGGGACACTCCATATGGGAATCGTTACGAAATTCAATATTCCGAGGACCATAGTGTCAAGAGAGTGCCGAGAATGCCAGATTTCAGGCATTATCTCTCCATATGGACAACGTAGTGGCCGACGACCTTCACGTAATGACCGATAGCAGCGGCGTTTGCGTGGAGTTGTTAGTGCTAACAGACAAGCAACACCGCGCAAAACAACCGCAGCAATGCATGTGGAACGTACGAAGAACGTATCCGTTTGGACAGCGAGGCGAAATATGGCGTTAATGGGCTATAGCAACAAACAACCGACCCGAGTGCCTTTGTTAACAGAACGACATCCCCTGCATCGCCTATCCTGGGCTGGTGATCATATCGACTGGACCTTAGACGACTGGAAAAGAGTAGTCTCGTTAGATGAGTCCCAATTTTAGGTGCTGGTCGTAGCGTTCGAGTGAGGTGCAGATCCCACAAAGCCTTGGATCCAAATTGTTAAGAAGGCACTGCGCAAGCTAGCGATAGCTCCATAATGCTGTGGGCTGTGTTTACAGGGAATGGACTAGATCCTCTGGTCAAACTGAACCGATCATTGACTAGAAGTGGTTATGTTCGGTCACCTTTGAGACTGTTTGTTCCCAAGCAACGATGGAATTTTCATTGATGACAATGCACCATGTCACTGGGCCACAATTGTTCGAGATTGGTTTGAAGAACATTCTGGGAGTTTCGAGCCAATGATTTGACCACCCAGGTCGCCCGACTTTAATCCCATCAAACTTGTATAAGACATAATCGAGAGGTCAGTTCACGCACAAAATCTTGCAACGGCAACTCTTTCGCAGTTATGGACTGCTACACAAGGAGCATGGCTCAATATTTCTACAGGGGACTTCCAACGACATGGAGAATCCATGCCACGTGATGTTTCTGCACTACGCCTGGCCGAAGGAGGTCAAACTCGATATTAGGAGTATCCTACGACTTGTCACCTCAGTGTAGATGCTATTAGGTCTACGGGACACAAATATCCACGACCACACTACCAGAATACCAAGTTTTGATTAACATTTGTTCATAATGCATATACTGGAAATATTTTAGGAAAAGCAGTTTCCTGTAACATAATAATGGTAATTTATGTTTCGGTTTTCTGGTCGCGCTGTCTTTGGGAGGGGCGTATTGTGTTGTGTACCAATTCGAAGGCCAGGCATGCTTGTCTGAGATACCAACCCCTGCTACAGTTAATAACGCTCACAGACTAACACTCCAGAGTATGCAACGATTGTTACTTTTTCTGCGGTATATTACATGACATATGTGGGTTACGCTAAGGGCTTTACAAAGCTGACATAGATCGAAATGTTTTAACTGGTCCTCGAGAAGACTCCGCAAGACCCGCCGGGACAGCCTCCCTGATTAGGGAAGAGGTCCGGTGTGCCAGCCAGCCTGGGAGTGGTTTTCAGGCGGTTTTCCACATTCGACAAGGTGAATACCGAGCTGGTTCCTACATCCCTCCTCAGTTGCACGATTCTTAAAAATTTAGAAAATGTTTGCACGCTATGATGTGGCACACGACTAGACGCAGCTAACTGGGGTGTACAAATGCCGTCCCAGTGGGAAAGTGTGGCGACAGGGAGAGCACGCGGCCACCCTCTACCACTAACATGGCAAATCTAATAACTAAGAAAACGATCCCGCGAAGATACCGGGTACAGGCCAGGAAGAAGAAAGACGAAGGGAAGAGGCCGCACGTTTCAAAAGGGCGCGCGCAGCGTATTTGTTCCGGAGAAGAGTACGGGAGGAAATACGGTTACAAGTTTCGAGCTGCCTCCTTTAAACGTAGCTCACGTCCCTAAAGGTGAAAGGTCAAAACCGATAGTCTTTGGTACCACGAATCTGAGCGAGAAGCAGACGCTCTTGTAGGAAGACCACAAGAATATTCCGCTTTTTACCGGCAATTAACTTTAATAGCAATGTTTTGCGGCGCCACGACAAATGATCCTGGAGAAATTAAGTCTTCCATGCACTTGACTCGACCTTAATGTATTGCATCTAGCACTGAAGAACTATTATCTGTCTCTGCGTAAGGATCTGAAAAGTAGGGCTTGTGTTAGTGAACTTACTTGTCAGTAATGCGTTAATCCCAAATAAAACAAAATCAGTTTTTCGTTATCTTTTGATATCATGCAGTGAATTACTTTCGCCCAACGCTCGTGCACAGAAAGGAGAAGTCTGCTGATGAGTCTTCGGTACACTGACTCTATAGGAGTGTCATGCGAAAAATCCGAAAGTTCGGGGTTCAATTGTCAGTCAGTCCGAGAACTGACTCGGTCATTTATCGCATCTTTTCTCTCTGGAAATGATTTGTCAACGGGAGGACTGCCAGTCAGAAGCTTGGTTCCCATTCTATTTTAAACTCAACGCCCCGTATAGCCTGAAGATATGAGTACCGCAATCGTCCACACGAATGACAAACTTTCTCCAGATGATTGAACAATCTATAACTTTAACTAAATTCGAAGAATTTCGAAGTAATTTTAGTATCCCACCACATAATTAGTTCTGAACTATGTGGACATTGGTCTTCTATTCTTCTCGACGGTATACCAATACCATACCAAAAAACAGCAAATAACTTGAGTGTAACTTCGGAGGAGCACCAGTATAACTAAGTGTACCACAGTACGCTTTACAGAAAGTGACGGGTAATAATAAAAGTACTTAAAAAATTAAGCACTTTTATTACTACCGGTCACTTTGACATACACTACGTGTATACTCTATTATGTAGAGACCTGAAGATGGCATATTGAACTGCCGAAACTGGTAGCGAAAACATATATATATATATAATTTCTCAATTTGCGCGGCTGTTTGGCGAGTTTCTTTGTTAAATATTCGACCAGCCGTTGTCCCACGTCCACAATGGATCAACAGAGATTTCATTACCTTCTGGCGGAACAGCTCCTTGACTCCTGCACTGCCGGACGGAACAAGCTGGCGGCGGCTGCATTAAGCTCTGGGGAACGTTCACGTGGAAATCCATGGGTCCAATGGTGCTCGTGCAAGGCACCATGACGCCCAAGGAGTATCTTACACTGGTTGCGGACCACGTAATGTGAGAACGTGTATGCCAGATGTGGTGCCAACTCTCTAACGCGACCTACTAAGGCCTTATTTGATCCCATGCCAGAACGCTAGCCGCTATTACCCGTGCCAATGGTGGACATACTGGCTATTAGATAGGTGGTCATAATGCTCTGGCTGATAAGTGTACGTGGTCTCTGGGCTGAAACGCTGTCGCGTCGTTCGAGCATTGCAGGTGCGAGTTTCTCTTCGGAAGTCGATATGGCATTTAACTGTACCTTTTCCATGTGAGACCTCTACACCTGTATTTGAAAAACAATGGAATAAATGTTTACATACGTGTACGTGGTGCCAGAAAATCCAAAGATTAAGAAATTCATTGAAAAAAGCGAAAGACGTACGAAGCTTAGGGTTTAAAGTCTCGTCGAAAAACAGGCATTAGAGACGGAGCACAAGCTTGCATTGTCCTAAAGACGGGGGAGGAAGGGGGGGAGGAAATCGGTCGTTCCCCTTTCAAAAGAAGCATTCCAGTATGTTTCTGGAGCGATTTGGGGTAATCATAAAAAATTTAAATCTAGATGGCTGAACGCGGATTTGAACCGTCGACCTCCCGAATGCGAGTCCAGAGTGCTAACTACTGCACCACATCCCTCGGTTTGAAACATGAAAATGTAAGAAGTACAGCTGATTGCATCCAACAACTAAAACTTACTGTAAAATTCTCCGTTATTTGGTTATGTTATTTTCCGCTTAACGAAGTTCTGTGTAATAAAAATGAGATATGCTGAGGAGTTGGCGCACTTTGTAATATTACTATTCAAGGGTCAATAGTTTACGTTCGCTTATTCAGACGTAATTGGATGAAACTTTTAAGTGCCTCCTTGAGTCTCAAGTACGTAGTTTATACCTTCGTTGAAATTTACTCACTACTGGGAAAGTTCACAAGCTTATCTACTTTGCTGACGAACTGCAGAAAGTCTGTTTTCATAATTAACCACCTCAACTCCTCTCTCTCTCTCTCTCTCTCTCTCTCTCTCTCTCTCTCTCTCTCTCTGTAATCAAATTAATAACTGAACGTAAGTCAGCAAACTGTTGTTAGATAGAAATACAAAGTTGAACGTATCAGCCGCGCGGTTAGAGGCGCTATGTCACGGATTGTCGGCCCCTCCCGCCGAAGTCCTCCATCGTGTGTGTGTGTGTGTGTGTGTGTGTGTGTGTGTGTGTGTGTGTGTGTGTGTGTGTGTTTTCTTAACATAAGTTAGTTTAAGTAGTGTGTAAGTCTAGGGACTGATGACCTCAGGAGTTTGGTCCCTTAGGAATTCACACACATTTGACCATTTTAATGTATCAGAAACACCGCAGTACTGACAATCAAACAACCTTTGAGATGACCTCTGTAACAATAGAATACGAATTTTATTATACATAAAACGAAAAAACTCTAAGATCGAAATAAACGAAAAAATTTTAATTGAACTAGGTGGACTCCTTGGCTTTGTGATAACAGTTTCCAGCACGCAGAAGTAGTTCATGTAACCGAATGTTTGACAAGAGCCGAGTATTTTATTTTATAGTTACTACTCATTACTATTTCTTTTGTGTAACAAGATGTACGCATTACTTTAATGAATTTAAAACCTCTTCGAAATAAGGTTGTGGCGAAACAACACTTGCTCAGGTTAATACTGAAAATTTTCGCCTAAATCACCTGGCTGAGAAACATGCAAATTTCAGATATCAAGGTTGATAGGTCAGAGCAGTTTCCGCTCCATGTGGAATGCTTACGTGCCATTAGGGACGAAACAATGTATTATCAAGAACTTATGCTTATCCATTACGGATATTTTAGAACCGTGACTGTATATTGAATGTAAATAAGTTATACACAACTGCAACCCGTCACTTTTTTTCAATAATAATGATTTATTACGTGAACCGGTTTTCGAACCCTTTCAGGTTCATCTTCAGATATGGATGTAAATTTAGTTTTTACTTACTACGACAGTTAAAAAAAAAAGCCGCCTATACTGTCGCAGTAAGTAAAAACTAAATTTACATCCATATCGACAGATAAGCTATAGTCATGGCGATACATTAAAGTGTGACCCATCTTTCTGCCATAGAACCAGCACCCAGCATTATGCTACTACCAGTAATGATGTAACTTCCCGGATCCTCCCGAAATCATCTGAAGATGAACCTGAAAGGGTTCGAAAACCGGTTCATGTAATAAAGCATTATTATTGGAATAAAGTGATTGGTTGCAGTTGTGTATAACTTATTTACAATATTATCAATAACTATTTGTCATACTTTTTCTCAAGCGCCATCGTATAGGTTCGTTTCATAAGAGTTCATAAGTAGTTACCTCAATGTATTTTCAGATGAAAAAAGTAAATTTAATGATACCGAGCGGGGTAATGCAGTGGTTAGCACACTGGACTCGCATTCGGAAGAACGACGGTTCAAACCAGCGTCCATACATCCTTATTTATGTTTCTTAAATCGCTTGAGGCAAATTCCACGACGGTTCTTTCCAATGGGCATGGCCGCTTTCGTGCTCCATCCTTCCCTAATCTGAGCTCGTGCACCGTCTCTAATGACCTCGTCGTCGACGCGACGTTAAACACAAATCTCCTCCTCCTCAGCACTGTTTTGAAACCAACCATAGAGTTCAGGCCAGCTTTTCTTACTACTATTTAATTAAAACAGCTTTCTATAAATTTTAAGAAAGGCTCCATATTGCGGAAGTCCCTCAACAGTAATTTATACACTACTGGCCATTAAAATTGCTACACCAAGAAGAAATGCAAACGATAAACGGGTATTCATTGGACAAATATATTACACTAGAACTGACATGTGATTATATTTTCACGCTATTTAGGTGCATAGATCCTGAGAAATCATTACCCAGAACAACTACCTCTGGCCGTAATAACGGCCTTGATACGACTGGGCATTGAGTCAAACAGAGCGTGGATGGCGTGTACAGGTACAGCTGGCCATGCATCTTCAACACGATACCACAGTTCATCAAGAGTAGTGACTGGAATATTGTGACGAGCCAGCTGCTCGGCCACCATTGACGAGACGTATTGAATTGGTGAGAGATCTGGAGAATGTGCTGGCCAGGGCAGCAGTCGAACATTTTCTGTATCTAGAAAGGCCCGTACAGGACCTGCAACATGCGGTCGTGCATTATCCTGCTGAAAATTAGGGTTTCGCAGGGATCGAATGAAGGGTAGAGCCACGGGTCGTAACACATCTGAAATGTAACGTCCACTATTCGAAGTGCCGTCAATGCGAACAAGAGGTGACCGTGACGTGTAACCAATGGCACCGCACACCATCACGACGGGTGATATACCAGCATGGCGATGGCGAATACACGCTTCCAATGTGCGTTCACCGCGATGTCGGCAAACACATATGCGACCATCAAAATGCTGTAAACAGAACCCGGATTCATCCGAAAAAATGACGTTTTGCCATTCGTGCACCCAGGTTCGTCGTTGAGTACACCATCGCAGGCGCTCCTGTCTGTGATGCAGGGTCAAGGGTAACCGCAGCTATGGTCTCCGAGCTGACAGTCCATTCTGCTGCAAATGTTGTCGAACTGTTCGTGCAGATGGTTGTTGTCTTGCAAACGTCCCCATCTGTTGACTCAGGGATCTAGACGTGGCTGCACGATCCGTGACAGCCATGTGGATAAGGTGCCTATCATCTCGACTGCTAGTGATAGGAGGCCGTTGGGATCCAGCACGGCGTTCCGTATTACCATCCTGAACCCACCGATTCCATATTCTGCTAACAGTCATTGGATCTCGACCAACGAGAGCAGCAATGTTGCGATACGATAAACCGCAATCGCAATACGCTAAAATCGGACCTTTATCAAAGTGGGAAACGTGAACGGTATGCATTTCTCCTCCTTACACGGGGCATCACAACTGCTGTTTGCGTATGAGAAATCAGTTGGAAACTTTCCTCATGTCAGCACGTTGTAGGTGTTGCCACCGGAGCCAACCTTGTGTGAATGGTCTGAATAGCTAATCATTTGCATATCACGGCATCTTCTTCCTGTCGGTTAAATTTCGCGTCTGTAGCACGTCACCTTCGTGGTGTAGCAATTTTAATGGCCAGTAGTGTATATACAAGGGGTGAACAAAAACATAGAAACATCAAAAACATAACACATTACCATGCTCAATATGGTGTAGGAAAACTGTTGAAATTCAAAATTGCTTTCAGTCGTCTCGGAATAGATAAATACAGGCCCTGTACGGTTTTCAAAGGAATCATACTATTGTTCCTGCAATATGGTGGCAAGTTCAGGTGACGATAATTGAGGTGGATGGCGATCACGCGGCCTTCTCTCCAAAGTGAACACAAAGTCTAAATCATTATGAGATCTGCTGACTCTTGGGGCCGGGGGAGCTGCGGTAATTCATCTTCGTGCTCACGAAAGCAACCTGGACGGTGTTAGCTGCATGAACAGGGGCTCTGTCGTCTTGGAAAACACCACCACCATTGGGGGAAAACTATTGTATCGTGGGGTGGACCTGACCAGCTAAAATGAGTACATAGTCCTTGGCAATAATGTGATGTTGCAGTGTAACCATGGGCCTATGGAATACCACGATATGGCTGCCCAAAGCATCACCGAACCAACCACGTTTCACTCTTGGCAGCAAGCAGTCTACGTCGTACAAGAACTTTACCAGAAGCTGGAGACAGTGCGAAACAAGATTCGTTCGACCGAATGACTTTCTTCCACTTCTCCACAGGCTAAATTTTATGGCTTCGACACCACATTTTCCAGTTACGGCCATTTGCATTATCGATGTGTCGTTTTGGAATTCCAGCTAGCCCTGTAATTCCCAGATTAACGCGCTCCCTTCGTGTTTCGGTAATGACAGGGTTCGCGCTTGCGACATTCAGTTCTTCAGTGACTTTTGCAGTTGTCGTCCTCATTTCTTGTTACAATCCTTTTCAATCATCGTCCGTCACCATCGCTGAACACACACTTTAGGCCGCGTTGTGACTTAGCCGATGACGTTTTTCCGCGTTCCCTGTATGCCGTATAAATCACCGATACGACGCCTCTTGTGCAACTAATTACTTCGGCTCCCTCGATTTCGGCAGCACGCACCATACGGACACCAACAATATGCCCACAGTTGAATTCACATAGCTGACACACAACTCAATCTCATGTGCACAGAACACCGTTCTGGCTACGACTGAGGCTGGCAACGTATTGAAGACATTGCGCACAGGTGCCGTTTTAACAGCGCCATCTGCAGACTTGGATACCGCCTAGTTATATATTTAAGCAAGCATTTCTCGTGGTGTTCCACATTTTTTTTTATCGAAGCCCCCTACGTCTACACTAGAAAGAAAAAATGTTATTTTTTTTTAATATGACTTTCGGTTGTGGCCTGAATATTACTTCCGTTGAATGCCTAGACAACTTTTCAAAATTTCGTTTTTTCCTTTTTTTTTCCCTGAACTTATTAGCGTATCGTGTCTTACGTGTCTCACAGTCAGCAAATATAATCTACGTATGTCTTCATTACTTTCATTGGGCTGTTTTACTTATTATGCAGATATTGAATTTACATGTATGGATTTAAACAGTGCGTAGAAAGATAACTTGAAACCGAGCCGGTGGTTCGATATTTCTATACTGGGCATGTAATCTGAAAGAATCGGATTCACGTGTCTGCGTGATTACTGTATGCTGCGTTTCAGGTGAATCATTTGCTTATGCAAATGCTGAGATGGTTTCTTTAACAAAATCAGGGCCGATTTCCTTCATCATATTCATGTATAAGAGCCGGTGCCCCGTCATCAATGAGTAAGATGTCGACGGGGGGTTAAAATTTTCCCGTACGGCGGAATACGTACGTCCATATGATTCTACTGTCCATATGGACCAAAAATACAGCATCTTTTATAGATCTGTAAAGAGATTTTCCGTTAAGTTACGTTCGGAAACTACAAAATGAATGTTGCTGGAATGAGAAAACTTCGGACTTAATGAAAAGTTATGTATCATTTCGACTCAAATTTTATTTTCTGCTTGGCTCGGATTTGTAGTTTTTCAGTAACGCCAGTTGCTACGCACTTAAAAATAGTTGCTAAAACACCCACATACTTAAGTTGCCTTTTCACTACAGAGATCTGTCTAGCACCTAAAGAACGAGATGGTTCTCCGATAAAACTACCAGACACACTAATGAATTCCTCCCCAGCCCCCGCACGCACACACATGCTTGTTGCTGATCTAGTTGCCCTCCTTACGAGCGCCACTGGTCCAAGCGCTTTCACTTTTGTATTAGTCTTCGACGAGAAGTAAGACTGCCAGAGTTACACTGTACACATTCTTTGGTCACAATCTGCAAGCTGTTACAGATAAAGGTTTATGAACGCAGTCTTTATATTTAAGCTCCACAACCATTTTGAAGCAGTTATTACTTTATAGTCTACACAATTTAGTTATGACGCCGACAACATGAAATACTTAACAACATAAAAATATGGCATTTCAGTCTTTGATTGCTATTTTTTTATTTTCGATGACCGGCTTCAGGCTAGCTGCCCATCTTCAGATCATATGTTGCAGTTACAGAGTAACTTGTCAGTACAGAACTATCGGTTCAGTGTCATAACTCAATGACAGTGAACCGATAGTTCTGTACTGACAAGTTACTCTGTAACTGCAACATATGATCTGAAGATGGGCAGCTAGCCTGAAGCCGGTCATCGAAAATAAAAAATAGCGATCAAAGACTGAAATGCTATATTTTTATTTAAAGAACGATCGCGGAAATCCCATTAAGACAATCATGTCTAGTTCTGATATACTTAACAACTGCTGCTTAACTTATCGCAGTGATCGCTCTTTCGCGTGGTCAAACTGCTCACTGCCTCATACAGATATCATAGCAAAAGTACAAGATTACTATTTATGAGTGGTTTATCTTTGCACGAAACGTCGGAAATCTCATTCATGTCTACTACCATTTGTAAGTTACCAAGATACGAATAATAAGCCGCTGCTGTTACTTTCACGTTCCGTAGAACCTTCCACATTACATTTATAATCACTGAAAGGAAGTCTGCGTGCGCGTTGCAGCACCGTACACAATTTCGAACTTCGCATACTTGACGCTGTATCAGTTTACACAGAAACATCAACACCACGAGGGACCGACCTAAAGAACCACAAACATTATTGCCCTTGTCATTAACACAGATAATGAAGCTGCGAGCTAATAACTACATTAAAGGTTAAGAATACAAACGAGGCTGAAACTTTGCTCCCACCCCTGAGTGGGATAATCTTAGAGTTAAGCGATCGCATCAGAAAGCAATTTCCTGTGTTCCAAGGGCGTTTTCTGCCCGCTCCTACTGTTGCTTCGCACTAAGGCTGACGGCCTGGGTGCCGCCTGCTTCGTTATATCTACGCCTCGACAACAAGAAACCAGAGAAGTCTTAGTACCGCGGAACTACACTGCGCAACACAACTGAGGGATCACTTCCTTGGAACCTTGTGAGGCCTGGCACGAAGTCGGCGTTACAAAACATCCCAAAGGTATTTTATAGGATTCAGGTCAGGACTCTGCAGGCCAGGCCATTACGGGGCTGTTATTGTCGCGCCACAGGCCGTGCATTATGAACAGGTGCTCGATCGTGTTGGAAGATACAATCGCCATCCTAGAATTGCTCTTCAACAGTGGGAAGCAAGAAGGTGCTTAAAACATTAATGTATGCCTGTGCTTTAATAGTGCCACGCAAAACAACAAGGGGTGCATGCCCCTTTCCATGAAAAACGCGACCACACCGTAACACCACCGCCTCCGAATTTTACTGTTGGCCCTACACATGCTGACAGATGACGTTCACCGGGCATTCGCCACACCCTGTCATTGGATCACCACATTGTGTACAGTGATTCGTCAGTCCGCACAACGTTTTTCCATTGTTGTGTCGTCAAATGCTTACGCGCCTTACACTAGGCAAGGCGTCGTTTGGCATTTACCGGCGTGATGTGTGACTTATGAGCAGCTGCTAGACAACGAAATCCAAGTTTTGTCACTTTCCGCCTAACTGTCGTAATACTTGCAGTGGATCCTGACGCAGTTTGGAATTCCTATGTGATGATCTGGATAGATGTCTGCCTATTACACATTACGAGCCTCTTCAAGTGTCGGCGGTCTCTATCAGTCAACGGATGAGGTCGGCCTGTGCGCTTGTGTGCTGTACGTATCCCTTCACGTTTCCACTCTACTATCAAATCGGAAACAGTGGACCTAGGGATGTTAGGAGTGTGGTAATCTCACGTACAGACGTATGACACACGTGACATCCAATCACCCGACCACGTTCAAAGTGTGTAAATTGCGCGGAGCGCCCCATTCAGCTCTCTCACGATGTCTAATGACTACTGAGGTTGCTAATATGGAGTACTTGGCAGTATGTATTTTTGGGGGTGTCCGGATACTTTTAATCACATAGTGTAAGTCGATGGAGAGAGTATTACGCTTTGGAAGACGCTCAGCTAGGCTTCCACGAGATCAGTGATATTAATCAAAGGTATCATGACAACTGTGTAGACTACATGAACACTACAGCGGACGACTTGCATCCCTTCGTGTTCGATACCTTCTCCGATGGCCTCTTCTAGCAGTGTAACTTTCTGCTTGACAAGGCCAAAACAGTGCTACAGTGGTTTGAGGAGCATGATGGTCAAAACACATTGAAGTCTTGGCAACCGAATTCGTCTGATCAAAACCCGATTTGACGAGCATTTGCATCCATGACACCCTCAAGCCGCACCAAAGATAGTTCTACTGCAGTCCGAAGGAAGGAAGGGAAGAGGGGTAGCGTTTAACGCCCCGTCGACATCGAGGTCATTCGGGACGGAGCAGAAGCTCAGATGATTTGGCTGACTGGGCGGGCAGCAATCTGCGGTTATTTATCGATGATGGTGTTGTGTACAGTATGGTGTCGAAGCTGAGTGACTGTAGGAGGATACAGCACAGCTTAGACAAAATGTATTATTAGTGTGATAAATTGCACATAAGTCTTGATGTAGGGCAATGTAAGTTAATACGGATGAGTAGGGAAAAAAATTCGTAATTTTTGGATACAGCATTAGTAGTGCCCTGCTTGACATAGTCAATTCGTTTTAATATCTGGGCGTAACATTGATATGAAATGGAACGAGCGTGTGAGGTAGGGATGACGAATGGCCAACTTCGGCTTATTGGGAGAATTCTAGGAAAGTGTGGTTCATCTGTAAAGAAGACTGCATTTAAGACGCTAGTCCTACCTATTCTTGAGTACTGCTCGAGTGTTTGGGATACGTACCAGGTCGGAGTAAAGTAAGACATCGACGCAATTTAGAGGCGGGCTGCTAGATTTGTTACTGGTGGGTTCGAACAACGGAAGTGTCACGGAGACGCTTGGGAACTAAAATGGAAATCCCCGGAGGGAAGGCGACGTTCTTTTCGAGGAACACTGTTCAGAAAATTTAGAGAACAGGCGTCTACTGCCGCCAACATACATTTCGCATAAGAATCACAAGAAAAGATCAGAGATTCGAGCTCATACGGAGGCATGTGGAGAGTCTTTTTCCCTCTCTATTTGCGAGTGTAACAGAAAAAGGAAATCACTAATAGTGGTACGGTGTATCACTCCATCATGTGCCGTACGGTGGACTGCCGAGTATTTATATAGATATATTGATTCAAGGATGGGGAAGGAAATCGGCCGTGCCATTTCAAGGAACCATCTCGGCATTTGCCTGGAGCTATTGAGGCAAATCGCCGAAAACGTAAATCAAAATGGCCGGACGTGGGCTGAACCGTCGTCCTCCCTAATGGGAGTCCAGTGTACTAACCACTTCGCCACCTAGCTCGATACTGCAGCCCGAAATGTCTCAGGCGGGATGCTGGCTACCGCTCTCGCTATGCTCATCTTCACCCTCCAATGTGTGCTCGTGTCCCGTTGATAAACCCAACAGTAAATTCTTCAACAAATTGTGGCGCAACTGGCCATCGGCATCTCCACGGAACAATTCCGAAATCACCAGTTAATTCTAACTTCCGACTGATGTTCTTCGATCCCCGTGCGGAAAGAGGACCCCTCCGTATTCCTTTAACGCGTCGATATTCGTGAAGGGCAGCAGAACTCTTACTGCTGTTTAATAAAACAGCTTTACGAGAAATCCCTGCTCACCTTGTCCAGATGCATGCACACTGATCTTTGTATTTCCACCCGACGTCATCGCACCAGTACTGGTGGCCAATGGCACGACATGAAACTTCGTAACACTACTAACAACGCAAATCCTGCAGCGCACAGTCGAAACATCATTCCCATAAAGTTGAGTAGCCATAAGGTAAATAGCTTTCCGTCTACTTTGGCTCAAATAGCGGAAGTTTAATATTATAACCGTTGTGGAGCATTGTTCTGATGGAATGCTAGCTAACTGAAGGGCTGAAGTGAGGCTGTTGCTTCGTTATTACACGTTCTTCGGCGAGGGAGTAGTTGGTCTGCTTGCATTAGTCTAAGTCAATATGGGCCAAAGATACTCTGCGTCACCAAGGTTGCAGTTCGTACAGTACATCGCACTGATATGCGTGCAGAACCCTATCGCCCTACACATGTCTCACAGACGAAACTGTTGTTCCAATAATTTTTTATAGCCATTAATTGTCTCGCATAGCGAGAAAACAAAGATTTAAGAAAACAAAGATTTAAGAAAACAAAGATTTAAGAAAACAAAGATTTAAGAAAAACATTTTAGAAAACAGTGGAAGTATCCCTGTTTTTTGTCCCGGTGGCAACATTCTAAAGCGACAAGCTCGCCGCTGCAGTTCGACGTCACTCAGATAAAGGCACAACTTAAACTCACATACGGGAAAGGTCACTGCAATTAGAGAAACAAACTTGACAGTAAACTTTCCGACGGTTCCCATGCAAACATCAGCATATCATTTCCATGGCGATGTGTCTGTAGAGCAAAGGGATAGTCAAGCTAATCTTCCATTCTCAAGTGGGATGTTCGCTGGTACCAGAGTGCGCAACACACAAATCGGCTATGCGACTCTGAAGAGATTTCTGCACTCTAATTAAAACATGAAAAACATTTTAGAAACGTCTGTAATTTTCCTTTCGAAAATAAGATTAGAACAGTTTGCTACCGAGCATAATCTGTCCTACCACTAATCAATACTTTTATCTGGTTGCATGTACGCGTACACAACTGCATATGTTATCGAGGCGTGGCAGATCAGCGGAAACTATTCATAGTGAAATCGCCGTATTTCTTGGTGCTCAAAATTCCGAAACATTTTATTTTTTGAGGAATCGGTAATAACAAACCGTACGACTTTCCACTTGGTAGCCTTAAGATAAGAAACAACATGATATCGTTAAGATTCCCGCTTATCCAGAAAAATAATTTCTAGAATCAGAATACTTTTACAGTGTAAATTTCCTTTCTCTTATATACTACTGTAACACCAGGAAGTATACGTGTGATTACAATGAAAATAATTCCACAGATTAAACATGACAATACACAATTAGAATTTAGAACTGTACATGCATTCTCACCATACTAATTCAGAATTGTGGCAGTTACCACGTGTTGCAATATGAGCCCTTAGACGTCGTGGCGTGGAATCAAAGAGGGACTGTACATGGAGCTGGAGAACACACCGTTACGCCGTTTCTAGGCGCGTCCACGAAGCATCGACAGTGTTTGCAGGAGGCCAGAACGAACAAATTTCTGACCAAACTATTCCGGACATGTTCAATGGGCATGTCAGGTGAAAGTGGTCTTCTCGTTCTTCGAAGATGGCTTCTACATTAGTCACCACGTGTGGCCGGGCATTGTCCTACTGAAATATGGTATGCAGAGCTACCTGCAGGAGGGTCAGTGCCTCAAGTTCTAAAACCTCTCCGATACAGCGGTTGCCGTTCAGTACGGAGGGACCGAGATGGCACGTTATAGCCAATAGCGACCCAAACCATCACACTTGTGCTGCGTCCGCTAAGCCGCTCAACAATGCAGTCTGTCCGATTGCGTTCACCACAATAACGCCTAATAAGTACGCGGCCATTACTGTAGGACCGGACTCTAAACTGGGACCTTTGCCTTTGTGGACAAGTGCTCTACCGAATGAGCTACCCAAGCACAACTCATGACCAGCCTTCATCAGCTTTACTTCCGCTGTTACCTCATCTCCTACCTTTCAAAATTCGAAGTTCTACCGCACACCTAGCGGACTAGCACTCCCGAAAGAAAGGATATTGTGCAAACACGGCTGAGCCACGGCCTAGGCCACTGTTTCCAGAATGAATTTTCACTCTTCAGCAGAGTACGGTATGCGCTGAGGTACTGAGGTGAGGTACTGAGAGAAATACAACTTAGAGAGCGACTCGTTAATCGTACTTGGATGCTCAGTCGGTGGAGCACTTGCACGCAAAAGGCAAAGGTCCCCGAGTTCGAAACCCCATCCGGAACACAGTTTTAATCATCCAGTAAGCTTAAAATCTGCGAACACTCCGCTACAGCGATACACGCAGAACGGCAGCGGACGCTAGCGTCACAGCCAGGAAGGCTACAGGACAGGAAAATTCGTTCTGGAAGTATGACTGGGTGTACCAGTTCTCAGATATGAAGTTCTAGCTACTTTATTTCAGTTTTAAATCATCACTTTGAAACATCGCCTACACGCAACACATACCAGCAGTTAGAAATCTATTTTATTATTAAAGTGAAGCATGAAAGTGCAGTTTAATTCGCTTTCCTGTGGTCACAGCCAACTAGATGCTGTGTACAATTCCAATGCTATCATCGTTGCGGTAATTCGAATATTCCGCAACAGGAAGTAATCACAATCTTTCCGATTAGAGGACTGAATCAAGTTTCATGAGAATCAAGGAGGCACTCCACATCAATCGAATAATCAACGAGGGAAAATGTCTCTGTATACCTTCCACGTGCCTTAATCTCTCTCTTCTTATGATCTCTACGCGAGATTTGCGATGGATAGTAGAAATGCCGCACAACCTCCTTCGAATATCTAATCTTTGGTTGTACTTGATTATGTTTCGTGAAAATAACGTTATCAAAGTTTCCCCATTTAAGTTCTTTTGTCATTTCTGTTATCCGCAAGAGGCGATGGTTGAACTAAATAACTCAGAGTCTCCTGCTATCCTTCATTATTCCTTTCCCATCTTTTACTCGGGTATGATATGGTAACCTCAACAGAAGAGGAACTGGTGCCACAGGTTGGAGATTATGCTTCGGGCTAACAAACGTCTCACGAAAAAAAAAGTGGTTACAAATCCCTTGCTTACGACTCTGAATGATTTAAGAAACAAGCTTCTACGCTGACAGGTAAAATGGAAAACTGACTTACGAATCGGTATATGGAATGCAAAGAGATTGGACACCTGGAAATATGCAAAGACTGCAAGATATAAAATTTACTACAATACAAGTAAACTATTTTCTGGAGAATACATACAGAACCTACTACTCTAAGATTAACATTGCTGTACGAACTGAAAAGCGCGAATCTGGAACGGCAATTCTTGATTCTAAGGAGTTAGTTGAAACAGTCATCAGGTTTGACAGAATTAATGAAAGAATATTTTAGGCACGAGAAAAAAGTCTATGATTAATTGTGACTGCTATCACATCCATGCACCTACAAATGACGAAGGAGATGCCGTGAAAGATAGTTTCTATGAACTCCTAGAAAATGTATTTAATCAGCGTACCAGAACACACCACCAAAATAGTACTCTGAGGCCTTAATGCCATGGTAAGAAAAGAGAATCATGTCAACCCATGATACGCAATGAAAGCCTCCACGAGATAACAGTGAATATAGATTCGAAATGACTTATTCGCTGAATCAGAAAGAATTAATGTTAGAAGTATAACATTTCTATATAAAGGTACACGCAAAGATATACAGCAGATGGAAAGACAGAAAACGAAATCGACCATATATTATATTGGTGGTTGCATCAATATAAGTCAAACTGAAAACAAACCATCCAAAACACGAAGGACGCACAGCGCACCACGAAGTTTAATCACAGAGGAACAATGCTGATACTTTTCAGTATCAAGAGGAAGTAACCAACAGATTTGAAATACATTACAAAATAAGAAAAGAAGTGACTGAAAGCGAAACTACAGATATAAATGGACTCTGGATGGACTTCAAGAAAGTTATTTAAACATAAGCCGAAAACACATTACCAAAAATAGAACGGAAGTAGTAGTAGTAGAAGACGAAGAAGAAGAAATACCTCTACGATAGATACAAATCGAAGGAATCAGCTAGCATCACAGCCGGAGGTGCATGCCTTCAGGAAAAGAAAAAAGAATTATAACAGGGCTACAAGGAGACACAGAAGGAAATAAGACTCTACGGAAAGAAAAAGGCTGTGCCCCAAGCACACAATGGAGTGCTGAAAGCGACCAGGAAGAAAACAAAATCCGCAAAGTATACGGAACGCCGTAAATAATATCAGAAGAGGATACCAACTGCGGGCAGCAGCTCTTAGCGAAACAATGATAACATTATTGCTGAATCAGGTTACACATTACAGGCTTGGAAAGAACACTGACGTCTTATTGAACTACCCTGAAACGGAAAACAAACCGGAGAAAGCTTGCCCTCCAGCAGTTGACTCTCTCGCAATACCAGTGGGACTCCTGAAATATGGCGGTCATAAACGTCATGAGAAATTTTCATGTTATTCTTAAAATGAAACGAAAAATGCCGGGTTAATGGAAGGGCTCATTTTCCTTATTCATCAGGATGGAGACAAGCCAAACTGCAGGAATTACAGAGGAATTTCCCTTCTTAGTTGCAGACTCGTCTCCTATATCGAGGATATAAAATTGGGGACTATAACGGTCTTAAGGGAAACAAAACTATAACAGTCAGCATATTTTGCATCAGGGTCGTCACTGGAAAACTTGGGAATAGAACAAGAACACCCATTACATGTTCATTAGCATTCTGAAAGCCTATGATTGGGTGCACAGGGAAACGGTATGGGAAATCATACAGAACACGGAATCTCTTAGAAACTCGTCAGCCAGGTCAAAATGTGCATGGAGAGGTGTAAGAAAGGTGACATACGCGGCTCGTTATCGGTCTGTTCTGAGCACGACATTTGACCGAAGCAAGGTGACTTGCTCTTTCCACTTACCTTTAACATGGAAAAAGTAGTAACAGAAGACAAACAGGCAACAAATGAAACATTACACGTACCCAACCGAATGTAATGGCCCATGCAGATGACATAGGTTTAGTAGGCAACTACAGTGGTAAAACAAACTCGGTTCTAGAAACTAAATTAAACTGCCATGAAAACAGTATCAAAAATTAATGAAGAAAAGACACAGTGCATGTTCATACGAAGGGAAAACGTGACTACAGAACAAAGTAGTGACCTTCGTATGGAAAACTACACTTTCAAGAACATCCCCAACTTCAAATACTTTGGTGTAAATATAAATGACTGCAATGGAACTTAAGTCGAATACCAGATTCGACTACCAAACACAAAGTTACTTCTTCCCCCGAAAACCTCTATTTTCCAAATTCCTGATGAGGAAAACCACGCTGAAACTCTTACAACACAATCATGAGTCCAGTAAAGTTGTATGGAGTAAAAACATGGACGGCGAGCAAAAGAGAAGTGTTTCAATCCGCTATCTTTAAAGATAAAGTGTACACCAGAAAACATTTGACAAAGCAACAACAAGATGGGTCTAGAGATCCGACGAAGAACTACGAGTTCAGCTAGCCGACTAACCCTCAGTACCCATCAGCAGCAAAGCGAAACTTTATTAATGTGCAGGTCATTTTGATTTTTTATTGTTAAAAGCAGGCTCTTACATCGAACTCGTTTCGAAAACTTTGTAGTATACACAGATAAGGATGACTGAACACTTCTCGATGTAGCGGAGAGAGAATTGCTAAGTTCCACCATAAAGAGTTGTGAATCGTACAACTTTCCCAAATTTCTTTTGATGCAATATTTCCTCTTTATTATCAAGAGACATAAACAGAGCGAGATCCACGTTCAAAGAGTTCTACGTCACCAGCAATGAAATTGCAGAAGCGTTGCAACAAATCTGTTTCATCGTCTGTTGTTCAGGGGAAGGCAGGTAATAAACAGCGTTTCATTTATATGACACAGACGAAAATTAAAACATAATTACAAGTGGGCTGAAAATATCATGGCATGACGACAATTAATATCATAAATGCAGGCCATTAACAATATATTTCGTGACAGGTCGTGGTTGCAAAATTCGGTACCTAAGGTGTGAAGTTCATAAATGTGGTTATCGGCAACACAGATCTTTCTTCCGCAGTGCGCCAGAAATGTTGTCTTCCAGAAGGTTTCCACACAGCATGGTTTACAGTCACACGGAGCCAGATGTTAAAACGTTACGAAGCCTTAACGATGCTACTACGCTGTGGAAACTATAAACGACACAAAAATGGAAACGAGTCAAATGAAAAAGTGAGAAAACCGTTTCTTATTTCAAAAGTAACCGCCGTAACTATTAATACCCCACTGTGAGATAAGACGGTCACTGCCTTCATGGAAAAATGTGTGCGACTGCCTACTAACCACGGCCTCCAAACACATGGAAACAGCATGGGGAGACATCAGGACTGCATGCAGCATCGTCGAAACAGCCTAGGGAACATATGTCCGATTATTATCCTGTAAACGAATGATGCCGTCCGTCAACATTCCTGGGCGTTCCTACTCCGCTGCAGAACTTTCGCTGCGATGCTCTTTCACATCCTCCACCCAGTCCCAGTCTCTCCTCATGCCATTTACATATCTTTGGAGCCCTTAAGAAAGACATTCATGGACGTCCATTTGCTTCGGACGAAGAGGTGCACGCCTGGGTACAGTCACAGTTCCACAGGCAACCGCAAACATTTTTCCATGAAGGCATTGACCGTCTTGTACCACAGTGCAAGAAATTGCTGTATTTGAGCATACAATATCCTCAATCATCCTTAATTAGCTCATACTTTTACGGTTGTGTTCTTCAAAGAACTATACCGAAGTGAATACTCATTATGCATTTGTATCACCTGGCCTGTTGCATCTAAGCAGACTTGCATATTGAGGAAACTTTCAATATTACAGTATGTTTACTACACGAACAATGTTCAGAGTGTTCCAAAAAAACAGTGACAAGCTTTAGGCATAGGTTCCTTACACAAAAACAAGAAAAAATGTCTGTTAAACATAGGATCGAAAATAAAAACCTTAAGAGCTATGAGCACTTGTTCATCTTCTATACTATGAAACATATATCTTATACAGCAAGGACATTGATTTCCATATTTACCGAGCGAGGTAGCGCAGTGGTTAGCACACTGGACTCGCATTCGGGAGGACAACGGTTCAAATACGCGTCCGGCCGTCCTGATTTAGGTTTTTCGTGATTTCCCTAAATCGCTTCAGGCAAATGCCGGGATGGTTCCTTTAAAAGGGCACGGCCGATTTCCTTCCTCATACTTCCCTAATCAGAGATTGTGCTCCGTTTATAATGCCCTCGTTGTCGACGGGACGTCAAACACTCATTTCCTCCTCCTTCTTTCCATATTTTGGGGGATGTCCAGTAAACATGGGGTCTATAACGCATGCTTTAAGAGCTATGAGCAATTGTTCATCTTCGCTAGTGTGAAACATCTCTTCTACCGAAGTATTGCTAATAGCTCTTACGGTATGCATTTTAGAGCCTATGTTTACCACACTTTTTTCCTTGTTTTGGTGTCAGTAGAAATGTACGACAACAGTACAGAAGAAATCAATGTATAGAAAGAGCGAGAAATAATAGGATAATATTACCAGATGAGACGGAAGAAATAAAAACAGAAATTGAAAGAGGGTCAGAAAAGCATAAATTGTTCACATTGTGACGCGGATACTGGTTCCCTACTGTACAGAAAGAAGAGGTAAGCTGCCCAGATACTAGAGAAAGATTTAATCTCCTCTTGAACGTAGAGTGATTTTGGGTATGACGCCGGTTAGAGGGTAATATGCGTGATCCGACGGGGTTTTGAAAGTCCCTTCACACGAACCAACTCTCTTAGCAACGGCATCACCTCGTGCTTTACTGATTTCCGATCTTTCACACCGAAAAAGTCATTTCTATTTTGTACTCGACACGTGATGTCACAAATCGATGAGCATATCTAAACAACGCGTTTCCACAATCACAGGTCGACGCGAGCTGCACAGAATGCAGCCTGCAACGGGGAGTGTTTCCTAACACCTGATCGTCGCGAAGACCGACCTCTCACAACGCAAATGGTGTCAAGAGCGTGCGACACAGAGCAAGTCTGGAAGATTTATACACTGAAGCACCAAAGAAACTGATATAGGCATGCGAATTCACATACAGAGATACGTAAACAGGCTGAGTTAAATGCTGCGGTCGTCAAACTGAATACAAGTGCCTGGCGCAGTTGTTAGATCGGTTAGACCGGGGTGGCCGAGCGGTTCTAGGCGCTACAGTCTGGAACCGCGCGGCCGCAGGTTCGAATCCTGCCTCGGGCATGGATGTGTGTGATGTCCTTAGGTTAGTTAGGTTTAAGTAGTTCTGAGTTCTAGGGGACTGATGACCTAAGATTTTGAGTCCCATAGTGCTCAGAGCCATTTGAGCTATTTTTGTTAGATCGGTTACTGCTGCTACAATGGCAGGTTATCAAGATTTACTTGAGTTTGAACGTAGTGTTTAAGTCGGCGTACGAGCGATGGGACACGGCATCTCCGAGGTAGCGATGAAATGGGGCTTTTCCCATACGACCATTTCATGAGTGCCCCGTGAATATCAGCAATCCTATAGATCATCAAATCTCCGACATCGCTGCGGACGGAAGAAGATCCTGCAAGAACGGGACCAACGACTACTGAAGAGAATCGTTCAACGTGGCAAAAGAGCAACCCTTCTGCAAATTACTGCAGATTTCAATGCAGGGCCATCAACAAGTGGCTCTGAGCACTATGGGACTTAATATCTTAGGTCATCAGTCCCCTAGAACTTAGAACTAGTTAAACCTAACTAACCTAAGGACATCACACACATCCATGCCCGAGGCAGGATTCGAACCTGCGACCGTAGCAGTCGCGCGGTTCCGGACTGCGCGCCTAGAACCGCGAGACCACCGCGGCCGGCCATCAACAAGTGCCAGCGTGTGAATCTACATCTACATCTACATGACTACTCTGCAATTCACATTTAAGTGCTTGGCAGAGGGTTCATCGAACCACAATCATACTATCTCTCTACTATTCCACTCCCGAACAGCGAGCGGGAAAGACGAACACCTAAACCTTTCTGTTCGAGCTCTGATTTCTCTTATTTTATTTTGATGATCATTCCTACCTATGTAGGTTGGGCTCAACAAAATATTTTCGCATTCGGAAGAGAAAGTTGGTGACTGAAATTTCGTAAAAAGGTCTCGCCGCGACGAAAAACGTCTATGCTGTAATGACTTCCATCCCAACTCGTGTATCATATCTGCCACACTCTCTCCCCTATAACGCGATAATACAAAACGAGCTGCCCTTTTTTGCACCCTTTCGATGTCCTCCGTCAATCCCACCTGGTAAGGATCCCACACCGCGCAGCAATATTCTAACAGAGGACGAACGAGTGTAGTGTAAGCTGTCTCTTTAGTGGACTTGTTGCATCTTCTAAGTGTCCACGAAACATCATCGATATGGACTTTCGGAGCCAAAGGCCAAACTCGTGTACCCTTGATGACTGCGCGACACAAAGCTTTACACCTCGCCTGGAGCCGTCAACATCCACACTGGACTGTTGATGACTGGAAACATGTTATGTACTGAGAGGTATCTCTCCTTAAATGTGGATAAATGCAACATAACGGCAATAAGAAAGAGAAGGAAAAGGGTTGAACCCGATTACATTTAATGGTGAACTTATGGAGTCAGTCATATTTTAAAAATAAATAAATAAATAAATAAATAAACAACTGGAGTCGGTTGATCGACTATGTGATGTTGTCGTGTCCAGTAAACGATCCTGTAACGAAACTCGCTGCTCTTCTTTGGATCTCCTGTATTTATTTTATGAATCCTATTTGGTACTGATCCCATACTGACGAGCAATATTCACGTATTGCTCGAACGAGGGTTGTGTAAGCTACCTGCTATGTCGATGGTTTAAATTTTTTAAGAATTCTTCCATTGGATCTGTTTGATATGTGCCTTATCTGCGATTAGTTTTAGGTAGTAGTTGCACTTCATATAGCTCCGTACGCATACTCTTCGACATTTTATGGGAGTACCTGCTTCCACTGCATGTTCTCAAACTGTGAATTATGTAATAATGGTTCTTTCTGTCTACGTATACGCAATACCTTACACTTGTCATTGTTGACCGTCAATTGGCACTCCCTGGAACAAGCATCGGTCTTCTGCAGGTATTTTTGCATTTCGCTACAATTTTTAGCGTTTCTGCTTCTCTTTTTATAACAGTATCATCAGCGGAAAGCCTCATGGAACTTCCGACTTTGTCTACTATGTCATTCATATTCATTCTAAGGCGAATAAAAAAGACGCGCCACGAATGTATTATCCGAATAGGACGTAAATTGGTAGATATGAGTTACATGTACAGAAGAATGATTACAACTTCAGAAAAATTGAACGATTTATTCAGGAAAAAAGCTTCTCAAACTGAACAAGTTAATAGCACGTTGGTCTACCTCTGGTCCTTTCACAAGCAGGTATTCGGGCTGGCACTGACCGAGTTGTTTGTCCTCGCGAGGAATATCGTGCCAAATTCTGTCCTATTGGCGCGTCAAAATCCAGAGTTGATTGAAGGGCCCTACCCATAATGCTTCAAACGTTCTCAGTTGAGGAGAGATCTGGCGACCTTACTGGACAAGATAGGGTTGGCAAGCACGAAGACAAGGAGTAGAAGCTCGCCGTGAGCAGGCGGGCGTTACCTTGTTGAAGTGTAAGCCCAGGATGACTTGCCACGAAGGGCAAAAAAACTGAGCGTAGAATATCGTCAACAAACAGCTATGCTCTATGGGTGCCGCGGATGATGATCAAAAGGGGTCCTGCTATGAAATGAAAGGACATTACAGACTATCACTCCTGGTTGTCAGGCCGTAAGGCGGGCGACAGATTGGTGTCCCACCGCTGTCCCGGGCGTCTCCAGACATGTCTTTGGCCTGGAATCTCATTGACTGGAGTAGAACTGTCTTCAGTGATAAGTCCCACTTCGAACTGCGCCCCGATGACTAGTGAAAATGTGTCTGGAGAAGGCCTGGACAGCGGTGGGATACCAATCTGCCTGTCGTCCGGCATACAGCCCGATAACCAGGAGTAGTGGTCAGGGGGTGCCATTTCCTTTCATAGTTAGTTGTCATCCGTGGCACCCTTGCAGCACAGCGGTGCGTCGACGATATTCTAAGCCCCGTTTTGTTGCCCTCCATGGCACGCCATCCTGTGCTTATGTTTAAGCAAGATAATGCTCGCCCGCTCACAGTAAGGGTTTCTACTGCTTGTCTTCGTGCTTGCCTGGCCCTACCTTGGCCAGTAAGGTAGCTGGATCTATACCCAATAGAGAACGTTTGAAGGATTAGGGGCAAGGCCCTCCAACCAGCTCGGGCACAGGAGGACAGCCAATAAGAAATAGTGTCAAGCCGAATAACTATTTACATCAGGCAAGATGAGGACCAACGCGTTACTGACTTTCTGTTTGTGAAGCTCCTTCTCTTGAGAAAGGAAAAAAAAAAGAAAGAGCACCAAATTTTTAATGAAATTGTAATCATTTGTTTGTCTGTAGATGTAAATCACGTCTACCGATTTCAGTCCCATTCGGTAATTCCTTAGTAGTACGTCTTCTTTTTCTTATGGAGTATGTTCTGAAAAATTATTGACCTGTAACAGTCCCCTGGGGTACACCAGAAGCTACTTACGTCTAAAGACGTCTCCCCGTCGAGAATGGGCTGTACTCTGTTTGCTAGGAACTCTTCAACCCAATTACACAGTTGGTATCATATTCCCCATGTTCGTATTTTGTTCATTAGACGGCAGTGCGAAATTTTATGTAACGTCTTACGGAAGGGAAGGAACACAAAACCTACCTAGACGCCGGTATCTGCGTTCTGGGCCCCGTGGACGTACGCAGCGAGCTGGTTTTCACACAATCGCGCGATATAGAGGTAGTAAGACGTGATAAAGGACGATACCGCAAAATTTGTCACACTAAGTTGAATCCAAGATTGATCTGACGGGAGGGATCTGGGAAACTCCGGCCCGGCTGCGAAAGAAATAGCAGAAAAGACGCTAGCACAAAAAAATTTAGAGAATTGCTCCAACCGAGAAATCAGTTATCATAGTTTCTGGAACGATAAACCATGCAGAATTCCAGAGATAAACTTCATAGCTACATGATTGCTTCTAAATCGCTGAGCTGGCCGGGGTAGGTTCAAATCCTGCCTCGGGCATGGATGTGTGTGATGTTCTTAGGTTAGTTAGGTTTAAGTAGTTGCACGTTTTAGGGGACTGATGACCTCAAATGTTAAGTCCCATACTACTCAGAGCCATTTGAACCATTGGAACCAAATCGCTCATCATCCACGTTAAGACACTGCAAATAGGTCAGACCCTGCGACAATGGGTGGATGAGGGTTTCTATCATCATCTTTCCAACAACAGATCATGTGAAAGTATGGGCGGCGTTCAGTGAAGTTTATGTGTCGGACTGCTAACTTCCGTTAAGAATGGAGATGGTGCTGTAAGGAGAAGATACGAACATTTTTATTGTTTATGGACAATTAACATAGAAATATCATGTCTATTTTTCTAACGATCAGAAGCATCCAGTAGCACAGATGACTCTCCCTAATAGGAATGTCATCTTCTAAGAAGACAATACTCCGATTTCCATTACTACATCTTAGGGATATATTCAGGAAAATAGTGGGTGAACTAAAATACGTTCTGTCCGACCCCCCACCAAGTCACCAGACTAACGTTATCCAGTTGGAGGTTTCTGGTTTGGTGGAAACAATCCAGCACAAATTTCCTTTAACATCAACGCTAACGAAACAAAGTATTCTAGTACAAAACAAATGGTACGGAACGCATCTGAAAGCAATTCACGATACGTCTGTATCAACTCACGGACGTTGATATACTCCAAAGCAAAGCTAGTTCAAGGGCAGATCACTAGGATCCGGTTGAGTGCATGCAAATGGGTAACAGAGGTGATCAGAAATTTTCACGGCAATCATTGGAAAAAAAGATGATGGTCTTGTTAACCCAGTTGGGTAAATTTAGAGAAGAGAACTATGCAACACTTGCTTTTGCTTCCACCGTATATGTAGGATAGGGATCACGAGATTAATATTTTTAAATGGGCGTGCAGAGAAATACCGACATTAAGTTTTTCCTTCAATTCATTCGCATATGGAGTAAGACAGAAGGGGCTAACATGGATACAAAATAACTTTGTCATCCACTGTACACTGACTTTCGGAGTATATACATGAATTTAGAAGATAATAGTAGAAATCAGCCTCTTTTAACTGCTGCAGTTATGAATGGTTGGTTGTATTTTTGAAAGGACAAATAGTAGCCGCATCGACCTTTGAAAGTCTAGCTGTGTGGCTTGTGCAGTATGTAATGACGCGGCGAGCTTTTATTGGCTGTTCGTGCGACAATCAGGGGATCTTTAGGCGCAGTTCCTTGCTCGCAAGATAGTTCATCCCTGCCAGCAACCTGATCACACCACGTTCTTACATCAAAGCACAAACTTGAGCATACAGTTATTTTCAGTCTCTGGATTTGCATGGTATACAAAATTCAACTATCTTTTTGTGAACAGATACACAAGAAAAACGCTTTATGGGCACCATTCCTTTCAGCCAATAAGCATTTCTTGGTTCTGCATCTATATACAAACTCCGCAATCCACTGTATTGTGCATGGCAGAGGATACCTTGTACCACTGCTAGTCATTTGTTTTGCTGTTCCACTGGCAAATAATACGAGGGGAAAACGGCTGTCTATGTGATTCCGTACAAGTCCTAGTTTCTCTTGGAAGCAGTAGAATCGTTCCTCAGTCAGCTTCAAATGCCGGTTCTCTCTCTTTTCTCGACAGTCAATTTTTCCATTGTCAGTCGTTAGTTAGATGTTCGAAAATTCATGGAGGTATGATCCGTCTTCGCAATTAGATGAAAGGCGGTTTGTCTTTTGCAATACGCGTTTCGCCTATTTTATTTATGAAGAATCTTCGGTAGCATATATATATATATATATATATATATATATATATATATATATATATATATATATATATATATATATATATATACGAATTATGAAGTAGTTATAATATGTTGTGTTACAGTTTCTCATGTTATTCTTTTGTTATTCAGGCTGGACACACCTCTTCGCCAATTGGCTCGCTCTTCGGGAAAATTTTGAAAAATGGAGAGCAAACCCTGCAGGGGACCATCCACATAAAGGCCGAAACGTGAGAGACTCCTTTTAATCGCCTCTTACAACAGGCAGGAATACCTCAGGTCTGCAGGGGGGGGGGGGGGGGGAGGGGGTATCATGACAGTTGAACATCCCGTGGAGAACTGTACCGAAGGGGTTTCGAACCATTCTCAAATGGTATCCGTACAAGATTAATATCATACAGCAACTTACACCACAGGACGGACAACATGTTGACTTCGCTCTCCATTTTCTCGCAAGGATTGAAGTTGACCATCCTATGGATAGATAAAGCTCATTTTTCTCTGACGGGTGAAGTGAAGGTGCAGAATTGCCAAGTGTGGATATCTTCAGCTCCAGTCACTGTGCATGAAGTTCCTCTATATGGTGGACGTGTCACCGTATGGTGTGGTTTCACGGCTATGTTCTTCATTGGGCCATTCTCTTTTTTGAACAGGTTGGCGCTCAATGACCAAAGACGTGCAGTGTGACTGGCCATCGTTACTACGATATGCTTTGCCAGCAGGTCATACCTGACCTACAGGAGAGACAAACTGAACTCAGTTTTCGTGCAAGATGGGGCCCCGCCGCACATCGCTCGTGAAGTTCACCTGCTTCTCCGAAACACGTTTGGAAACGATCGAATCATCAGCCGATCGTTTCCAAATGCTTGGCCGGCAGGATCACCTGACCTTACTCCCTATGACTTTTGGTTGTGGGGCTACCGGAAGGGCAGGGTTTACCGGGGCATCATTCACCCATGTGCTGATCTGAAGCGTAGCATATCAAGAGAGGTAGCCGGCATAGCTACGGACATGCTTCGTTCTGCTGTGCAGAATGCAATCCTGCGCTTTTAGACTCTTCTGTACACTGACGGACGCCATATTGAGTCCCTTTCGTAACAGTAATGAATCCGGTATGTAATGGTATGATGTACCGTAGCAACACATTGAAAGTGTTTCAACTGAACTGATTCTGCATTGTTTCTCTTTCCCATGTCTTTGACATTAATGCTACCAAGTTTCGTCCTTGTATGGTAATTACTGTAGTTTCCGTGTTATAACGTGTTAAATAGCGAAAGTTTAATTATAACTACTCGGTACGTCTCCTCCAGTATGGATTGCTGACTGTGCGTAAGCTCTTAAATACCTCGCACACTGCCTTTTCTTCTTCTTCGGTGAACCAAAGTTAACACGTTGAGCGCGAAGCCGATTTTACTGGGCTTTCCGCTGAGGCGGCAATCTCACGTGCCGGCGACCACCTGACGTGTGTATTCGAGTGAAATGGAAAACTTGACAACCAGAAGAAGAGTATCGCAAAACCAAAAATTCTTACTGAATAAAGTAAGGTAAAAATTGCTGTTCACCTTTTTGATCAGACGAGTGCATATTGCAGTCCATTGAGGCAGACATTAAAACTGTAACCGAATTAATCATTCGATCTCCTTTTGAACACCACTGTTGTGAATGAGTTATGCATTCCAAGACGCGACGGATCGGAAAAAATCTGTCACAAAATTTCGGAAACAGTTGCCAGATGCACTCACACAGCATTCACAGGAAGAAACGCCGGTCACTATCGATACGTAAAGAAGTGAACATCGGTTGGACAAAAAGGAAGGAAACGTATATAAAGTACGTAGATACCGTTTTGAATGTTGGAATACCGACACAAACACATTCGGGGACAATGCAGCTGGACAATTACCTTTTGTAATACGTGCAAGTCTAACTCTCATCTTTGTACTGACTGTTCAAATGAACTTACTGCCGTCCATACGGAAAGTAAACGGTCATGTCCAGCTGCCCAAAGCAAGATTCCATCGTCAGGGCCCGCATCTCGTGGTCGTGCGGTAGCGTTCTTGCTTCCCACGCCCGGGTTCCCGGTTTCGATTCCCGGCGGGGTCAGGGATTTTCTCTGCCTCGTGATGGCTGGGTGTTGTGTGATGTCCTTAGGTTAGTTAGGTTTAAGTAGTTCTAAGTTCTAGGGGACTGATGACCATAGATGTGAAGTCCCATAGTGCTCAGAGCCATTTGAACATCGTCAGGACAACGGAACTGACGGCGCTCTTAACGTGTTAAGAAGGAGCTATGCCACCACGTCCCTGTGTGAATACCGTTAATTCTACACATTTTCATGGGTAACTTGAGAAGAGTATGTCCAGAAACGGTGGAAAAGTACTGACTAATAACTTTCTTGTATCTATATGGTGTCTGAGCATAATTTATTTCAAGAGATGCAAAACAAGTAAACGTTGCTCGGATTTCAGTGAACGGTTGGTGGCCATAAAAAAAATAGTTGAGCACTACATTTATCACATTCAGCCACTGGGGCATATCAGCAAAAATGTTTCACTACGGCAACTTGTTAAAAAAATTATGATTTTTATTTTGTAGCACAAAACGAGGTTCCTCACTATTCTCGCTTCTGGAACACTTCTCATTTCTATTCCCTTCAGAGAATCGAATTCTTGAGTGTAAAAGAGCCTGTCCGGATGGCAGAGTGTGCCAAAGCGCCCGCTTTCGGGACACAGGGGCTCACCGGCCCCGCTTCGAGTCTGCATGTTGCCTTGGCCTGCTCGATCAACAGATCTGTCTGTAATCGAGTACATATGGTACACCATTGGACGATGACTACAACGTCATCCAGAAACGGTAATGACTGTCCCTGTAGTGACCGATCAAGCGCAACAGGCATCGAACTCTATGCCACAAACTGACATCCGGTACCTGCGTAACACAATGTCTGTATTTAACATTTCGGCAGTTTCACTGGTTATTGATGTACCAGCAGTACACATTTGCAACTGCACCTGTGATCTTGCAATGTTAATCACTTAATTCTGTTACCTAGACAAATATAGTCTCAATAGTTCATTACTTTACCTAAATTATTATTTGGCGTTGCGATGTTTTCCATCAGTGAATATTCAATGTTAACATAATTTCTATTTTTCAGAAACGCTTTTCTTGCCACATCTGGGGCTCACCCTGCATAAAACCAAGGTGGAATATTGGGACATGTGAGGCTGTGTGGAGCAACACAGCATAATGGAAACTACACCTGTTGCAAACAGCAATATCATTGTGAGACACCCCTGGCTGCTGAGTGCAATCAGATGTTACCTATTACACATAACCCCCCCCCCCCCCCCCCGAATCACCGCCACCTTCAGCATCAGCACCTAACTGAACTTCAGAACAAAAAAGATTTCTTCGAACACTTATTTTCAAAATGACGAAAGGTAAATGGTATTAGTGTTTGTAGCTATTTTAATAAACGACGAATCAAAGAGTCGGTGAGACAATCGACACTGCTTATTTCTGGCAACCTTACGTTATGATGAAGGAATTCTCAGTGCAGCGCCAGTGTTACCCCTACTACTCTTCCTCAGAAAAATGGTTCAAATGGCTCTGAGCACTATGGGACTTAACATCTATGGTCATCAGTCCCCTAGAACTTAGAACTACTTAAACCGAACTAACCTAAGGACATCACACAACACCCAGCCATAACGAGGCAGAGAAAATCTCTGACCCCTCAGGGAATCGAACCCGGGAACCCTGGCGTGGGGAGCGAGAACGCTACCGCACGACCACGAGATGCGGGCTCTTCCTCAGAAAAGGAAGTTAATTAGCCACGTTATGGACAGACAGCTGTTGAAAAGCGTACTTCCCCTACACTGCTGCTCTCCCTAGCGACACTGGCTTCACTCACGCCCCTGCACCCCCTTTCAATTTAACCAACTAAATTTGTGCCCTTATACTTACTGTTCGTAAATCAATTGGCTGCTGGATTCTTTACATCCAAATTGGCAGAAATTGGAAGACTTTAGGCAGCAAATGCTTTCTGCATAGCCACTGCCACTAATAATAATAATAATAACAACAATAGTAATTACTGTGTGGTCCCTACAGCAGTGCAGGAGCCATTGCATTGTTACTGGTGTGAAGCGAATAATTAAGCTAAATCTGGTCTATTTTGGGAACTACCTACAACTCTGAGAAGGCATTTCCATCAGATATTTAAGAATATGTGATGTATATATCCCAATTTTACTGTCGTAGGTGCATGATACAAAGAACAGAGTATGTAAAGAGTGGGCGGATTATGAGAGGAAGAGGCTATCACTTACACTGTATTGTGACATGGTTTAATGCTAGTATTTGAAAAAAAAATGTAATTATTTGTAACTTAAGTAATCAATATTAGACTAACGACAGACTGATGATCGTCATGATCTTTTAAAATTAATTTAGTTTCGTAACCGAACCGCAATCAGACCCTTCTGTTTTTACCCCTCAGAAAATTTCATTTTACCCCAAACTGAGAATCACTGTACTAAAATGGGTCACAAACTGGTTGAGATGCCGCTCCTTCGCGAGCGCTTCGAGAAAAATCTGCCCTCGCCGGTAATGTGAAAAACTATCTTCGGGGGCCGGCCGGAGTGGCAGTGCGGTTCTAGGCGCTACAGTCTGAAACCGAGCGACCGCTACGGTCGCAGGTTCGAATCCTGCCTCGGGAATGGATTTGTGTGATGTCCTTAGGTTAGTTAGGTTTAATTAGTTATAAGTTCTAGGCGACTGATGACCTCAGAAGTTAGGTCGCGTAGTGCTCAGAGCCATTTGAACCAACACGCTTCGGGGCATTAGTTTCATCCGCGCGAGACAACGACGTGGGCCGACCTGCTGTGCACGTGATTCCTTACTGCGCTAGCTGCCTAACAACTACAACTAACATTTAATACCCACCACATCCATTATGCCTAATGTTGCGTAGTTGTAGTTACGATCGGAGGAATAGCGCGACAAGATTGGCCTCAGCCCACATCTGCAAGTTCAGCATTTCCAGCTCAGACAGCAGCAGAGCACGAACGGAGTTACGTTTTTCTTACATTTGGCACAGAAGTGCAGACAGTTTTCATCAGACGGCGCGACAGATGTTTGTGGCACTGTTACCTAGTTATTATTGCTGAAATTCTACACATGATATCTAGTTGAGAACCTCCTCGAGGCCTCTATTCACTGATACAGAAGTACATAAATAATTTTGGAAAGCATATCAGGAGCGGCAACGATCGGTATCTTGTTTTACTGAAAACGGTCATTAAAAGAAGTATTCAGTTCCATTTAAAAACAAAGTTGGTCTCTCATAATTTGGCATCTAAGAACGATAAAAATTGCTTGTCTACGTCGAAAATTTGCCGCATTGTCTGCTACAGTCTTGTATACCATGTGATAAGAAGTATCCGGACACCTGGCTGAAAATGACTTACAAGTTCGTGGCGGCCTCCATCGGTAATGCTGGAATTCAGTATGGTGTTGACCCATCCTCAGCCTTGATGACAGCTTCCACTCTCGCCGGCATACGTTCAATCAGGTGCTGGAAGGTTTCTTGGGGAATGACAGCCCATTCTTCACGGAATGCTGCACTGAGGAGAAGTATCGATGTCGGTCGGTGAGGCCTGGCACGAAGTCGGCGTTGCAAAACATCCAGAAGGACTTCTATAGGATTCAGATCGGGGCTCCGTTCAGGCCAGCCCATTACAGGGATGTTATTGTCATGTAGCCACTGCGCCACAGACCGTGCATTATTAAAAGGTACAATCGCCGTCCCCGAATTGCTCTTCAACAGTGGGAAACAAGAAGGTGCTTGAAACATCAATGTAGGCCTGACCTGTGACTACACACGCTGGCAGGTGACATTGACAGGACATTAGCCATGCCCACACTCTCCCACCGGATCGCCACACTGGTACCGTGATTCGTCACTCAACACAACGTTTTTCCACTGCTTAATCGTCCAATGTTTACGCTCCTTACACCAACCGAGGCATCGTTTGGCGTTTACCGGCGTGAAGTGTGGCTTATGAGCAGCCGCTCGACCACGAAATCCAAGTTTTGTCACTTCCCGCCTTAGCGTCATAGTATTTGCAGTGGATTCTGATGGTATGGACAGATATCTGCCTATTACACATTAAGACTCTCTTCAAACGTCGGCGGTCTCTGTCAGTCAACGGACGAGGTCGGCCTGTACGCTTTTGTGCTGTATGTGTCCTTTCACGTTTCCACTTCACTATCACATCGAAAACAGTGGACCTAGGGATGTTTAGGAGTGTGGAAATCTCGCGTACATACGTATGACACACGTGACACCCAATCATTTGACCACGTTGGAAGTCCGTGAATTCCGCTGAGTGCTTCCATTCTGCTGTCTCACGATGTCTAATGACTGCTGACGTCGCTGATATGGAGTACCTGGTAGTAGGTGGCAGCAGAATGCATCTAATATGAAAAACATATGTTTTTGGGGTGTCCAGATACTTTTGATCACATAGTGTATTTACGCTGCCTGACAAAAACGTGAAGCACCCAAAAGGCGAGGAGAAAACTAAATGAAACTGCACGAACGGAGAGTTTCAATAAGTGGTCCAAAATGGACTTAACTGCTGAGGTCATCAGTCCCCTAGAACTTAGAACTACTTAAACCTAATTAACCTAAGGGCATCACACACATCCATGCCCGAGGCAGAATTCGAACCTGCGACCGTAGCGTTCGCGCGGTTCCACATTGAAGCGCCTAGAACCGCTCGACCAACCCGGCCGGCCACGATATTGTCACATGGAAGAGAATACATCAGGACGAAGGACATCCGTGACGTACCGTTTTGCATTGTTCCCTCACCCACTACCAGACTGAACTGAAGTCATATTCCACGGTTCCCCACACAATGACACCAGGAGTGACACCTTTGCGCTTCTCCGAAACTTTTCCATGTCGCGAAAGCTCTGTCACGCCGCTGTGAACATGCCCCAGGCGTTTGCAATGCACGAAACGCTATAAGATAACTCGCGGCAAAAGAATAAAATCTTTGAATAGTTATATTAGAGAAATGGCTTTTTGTAAGAGTCGACAATCTCACTTTAATCCGCGAGACAGGTTCAAAAGCAGAAGCAACTAATGACTATGAGGCTGTAACCCCATCACACTAAGAAATTCCAAGAACCGATCGCTGGACTGAATACATGCAACCTGACCAATCTCCGTAAATCTTATAACTGGCTCTTGCAGCGTTTTCAGCGAACTAATAGACACGAGATGAGAATTTAAACAAAATATGGTCAGAAATTCGCACAAAAATCGAACACTAAGTTCCACGAAACCAATTTAGTTTCTGTCCACTTTGATAAACCTTGGCAAATACATTTCTTTCACCGGTACCTCCACAGCATATAATGTCATCTTTCAAAAGCGAGGCTGGCAACAATTAACCATCTCTTGCGGCTAAATCGCCGACCATTAGACTTTAAAACAACTTACACTCCGGCAATATGCCAGTGCTGCCGTACTTATCCTAGTGCACCAACGATAACGATACAATGATTATCAGTCGCAACACGCAACTGCCAACAACAGTCCATGCACTTCCTGGGTAACTCAAACTTTTTAAACATTTAGGGCTCTCTCAAAATCAGCACTGTGGCTGCTACTCGCCGATTCCGCCCTCGCCCTCTACGGTTAATTATGGTGCTGCTGCCTGACAAAATCACTCGTTGCCGAATTTGTTTAAACTAATAAACAGAAAATTTCCCATAATGATATAGACAATTCTCTCAATAATCCCCGCAGTGAAGCGTTTTCCAAGTGCCACATTATGCTGTGATTTCGAGGAAATCCACCATTTCCCGTAAGGCAGGCAACGAAGGGAGAATCATAGTTTCAGTACAGCTTGAAACGCTTTCCGAAGTTTCTAGCGGATGTTTGCTTATTACAGTGGTTTCTGTCCAGCGAACTTAAAGCATACAAAAGTACTCTACATACTGAAATCTGAGACGAATAATTAGTCTTCCGACAACAACTCCCTATGGGTTTAGAAATGATTCGGTACAGCCTGTCAGCACCTGGCAATCATTTCCAACTCTTCTACATGTGCTCTGTATCAATAGTTGACGGTTACTCTAGATGCTCGCAGGGTATAGCAGAAATATTGCCTGGCAGTGCCTATGGTCCACCTCACTGATGTCCTCAGCACTAGCGAGGCGGCAGAATGTGCGATGACTCTGTCGCTGTCTACGGCAGCCAAGCAGCCATCCAGAGTTCATCCCTTCCCAAGCAGCGGTCAACTTCTAAAGCGTCCTCTGACAACAGCCACAGTTTATGTCTATGCCTATCTTGATTGCGAGAAGAAAGGAGCACGAGCCGGATCCAACTGGCTTTAGGTACTCCTGTCGCCCCCTAATTGCAGCTATTCACTATGCCGCCCACTGGACTCTCACAGGCAAAATAAAGGCGCTACGTGACCTGGATGATGCTGTCATCCAGCATAGAGTAGCAACGCCATTCTCATTCCACATTCGAGTCTGACCTACTATTGTATTAATACCACTACCGAAATGTCAAATCCTCCAGGAAACTATTCTGTCTAGCTCTTGTGGCCGGCAATAAGCGGTATCTCTTTACACTTTCACTCCATTCTGATTTCCTAAGAAGAGCCTAGCCATTATTTTCAGAAGCCGCCAGTTCTTCCACTCGCCTGTGGGGAATGCACTTAAACGAAATATGTTGTCAGATGAAGCATATTTGGCAGATCGCAATTCCAAGCCTTTGGCCAACAGTACACAAGCAGTTGAGTCAACCAAACATGCCACATGGATCTCCTAGTTTGCCAGTCTTTCTCATTAACGTGGTAGAGGAATATATAACATACTATCAGAGCACAAAAAAGGTTAATATGCTACCGTTTTAAAACAGTGACTGAGAAGTGGGGTATCAGCTGTCTCATTCTGCCTTCCTCAGTACGTTTAAAAATTTTCCCCAAAATTTTGGCATGCGAACATAGTCGCGCTCTTTTTAATATGCAGCTCACCTCATATTCCCATAAGCTACCCTAACGCACCTCTACTTCATCGTCGTTAAGCCGTTCATGCTCATCCATTCCCACTTGCCTATTCTCGCCCAGAGATTCAGCCCAACTCATTGTCATGACCTCTTCGTGTCTCCGTAACTCTAACTGTCTTGTCTGACTGCCACAGCCACCTCTGTTCTGTTCTGCTGCTACTGCTACTACTACTACTACTGTCTTCTGTCACTGTCAGTATCTCCCTCTTCTCTCTTACTGCTACCGTCTCATTAATTCCTTCCCACTGCTTCTGTCTCCTCTAAGAGTTAATATCTCTCTTACTGTCATTGAGCCGGCCGCTGTGGCCGAGCGGTTCTAGGCGCTGCAGTCTGGAACCTGGTCGCAGGTTCGAATCCCGCCTCGGGCATGGATGTGTGTGATGTCCTTAGGTTTAAGTAGTTCTGAGTTGTAGGGGACTGATGACATGAGATGTTAAGTCCCATAGTGCTCAGAGCCATGTGAACCATCTATTGTCATTGAATGTCTCCCTAGCACCTGCCCTCACTCACTTTCAATTTCTCCCTCTCTTTATTCCTCTCCCAGTGCCACACTTTTCTCAGTACAAAAAGAAGGCGTATATGTTCGCGTCCCAAAATTTTTGGGAAATTTTTTAAAAGTGCTGAGGAAGGTAGAATGAAACAGATGGTACCCCACTTTTCAGTCAGAGTCTTTTAATAAACAGGACCATTTTCCGCGTGTTCCCTTCTTTCCCCGCTATAGCACGGGATGACACTCATATGAGAAGAACTTAATAGGTCAGTATTTTTTTTATAATTTGCTTATGTGAAATTTAAATACCGCAAACCCAATTTACGCTTCATACCGGATTTTACGTGCACAAAAATTTTACATGTGCTTCAGTACCACAACATAGCGTTCTCAGAATAATCATCATGGTAATGGGAACACTTTCCAGCGTATATCTCCGTGATACGTCACTTTATAAACTACGTTTTCGCCTCACACCGGATATTACGTGTTTATTTTACGTGTACAAGTAGGCTAACTTGTATTTCGGAAAAGGATAAATATATAAAGAAAAATTTCAAAGCAATCCCAGATCAGGATGTTAGGAATATATCCCATAAATTTCAGCCATTTTCCATGCATAGCTGTCTTGGAAGCCGCGGCTCGGTTTTGATACCCACGAAATTTTTCGGGTTTTCTCAGAAACCGCCCACGGACTAAATTTTATCTCCAAAAACTCATTAAGACGCACCACACACCCCATATGATGCAAAAAAAAAAAAAAAAAAAAAAAACAAAGAAAAAACGATTTACTCAATTTGCCAAAACTGGAGGAAGTATACAATATTTGAACTTTGACCTTGCATTTCATGACAGTTACAGTAAGATGATCCTTCTGTCGGATATCCAAATGGTCCCTAGCCAAGAGCTATTCGAAACACTTGACCCTATCTTTCTACTACCAATAGAACCGATGGTACGATCCCCGGAAAAATGCCGGCCGCGGTGGTCTCGCGGTTCTAGGCGCGCAGTCCGGAACCGTGCGACTGCTACGGTCGTAGGTTCAAATCCTGCCTCGAGCATGGATGTGTGTGGTGTCCTTAGGTTAGTTAGGTTTAAGTAGTTCTAAGTTCTAGGGGACTGATGACCACAGCAGTTGAGTCCCATAGTGCTCAGAGCCAGCCCGGAAAAATCCCGTTTTTATGGAACATATTAGGTAGAGCATGCTGTCGTACGCGTATCGATTCCGTAGACAAGCTGCCGGTAATATATATTTTTTTTCTATAACTGCACACAATCGTTCAATCTTAATGTGTGTACATTTTTCTGTGATCTGTCTCCATAATCAAGGTCATCGAATATGCGATTCGTTGGTGTTCGTCACGTAGGTAGTCGGTTCGAAGACCAGTGATGAAAAAATAATAATTCGCCGCCAATATTTGGCTCGAACGCGGAAGAGAGGTGGCAGTGTAAGCGATTAAACTCTGCGCCGAAGTTGTAAGTTTAGCTCCAAACACCTCTCTGCAGATTCTTACGGACCGAGAGCAAGTGACACATCCCTTAGATTGGTACGTCACGCCATTTGATAGGAACTGGCTATACACCAGCAAATGATTTCAATTTCTCTTTCACCCCGAGTGAGGTGGCGCAATGATTACCTCGGTGAACTTGCTTTCGGGAGGACGACGGTTCGAACCCGCGTCCGACCATCCTGATTCAGGTTTTCCGTAATTTCCCTAAATCGCTTTGGACAAATGACGGGATGATTCATTTGAAAGGGCACGGCCGACTTCCTTCCTTAATCCGATGGGACCGATGACTTCGCTGTTTGGTCTCTCCCCCCAAACCAACCATGTCTTTCTGTCATCATCATCATCATCATCATCTTATCAGCATAAATTATCTCCACTGAGGAGTATTCTGTGCCATTAATGGAATTTTACTGTGACGGACGAAGAAAGATTTGCACATTACGTCTTACTGACGACAGTATCATTAGAGTTAAGAATGGGGAACAACGTTTGTCGTATCCTACCCCATCCACACAACTAATCCTGGCATTCACCTCAGCACATTTAGGGGAACCACGGAGAACAGGGAACTGAACTCGCTTCTTCCTACTGCGAGTCGAGCACACTAACTACTGCATCACCTGTCTCGCTGGAACTGCTGTAGTTTAGTAAGTTCGGCCAAACGAGTCATGGTGGTTCCCCTTTGGTGCCGTAATAGTTCCATCTACAACTGTGTTTACGAGCGTAGCATTTGCTCTCAACCTCCGGCGTCCTCTTTTATTACAGTTTTTACTGATAAACACAATAGACGCTGCAGGAAAGACGTCGCTGTCCTGTGCCGCTTCCACATGTGGGCTTTATACCTCTGGTTCGCCTGTCTGTGACACCACCGCGGCTTCTTATCCAACCAAATTAAACGGACACATGGGACCTTGTTTCAGTTTGCGGTTGATCCGAGCAGCTAAGATGATAAGCCAGAACGATCATCGAAGAAATACAGTACCGTCTTCAGATCTGCAAAAATATAATTCAGTTTTGGAATTGTTATTAAAACTACTGACACTGTGCAGAGTGTGTAAAAAGGGTAGGCCTGGAATTGCGGGTCACAGTTTTCGATAAAATTTAGCACAGGTGTTATTCATCGGAAAAAGAAGAATCATCACGAAATCTCTTTTAGCTTCACATATCAAAGTTTTTAGAGAAAATCGACATGGATATTTTCGGCGTCGTTCGAGTTCTATTAACCGTAATCTGTTGGCGAGCTGTTCAAAATGTGTGTGAAATCTTATGAGACTTATCTGCTAAGGTCTTCAGTCCCTAAGCTTACACACTACTTAACCTAAATTATCCTAAGGACAAACACACCCACCCATGCCTGAGGGAGGACTCGAACCTCCGCCAGTACCAGCCACAGTCCATGACTGCAGCGCCTTAGACCGCCTTAGCGAGCTGTTCCACAACGGATCCTGGAGAAAGCGTCAAGCTAATCATTTGTGGACACTAATCATACAGATTGCTTCCTTGACTGCGTAGAAGGGCTAGTGTATCACTCTGCGACTGAAAATCAGTGCTGCGTATTACCTCGTTCAATCTTTGTTTGTATGACAGAATAAACGTATTTACTCCATAAATGTGAAAAGAAGTATATGCCGTCTGTACAGTATAGGTTATATGTAGAGAAACGTTTACATGTCATATATCAATTGGAAGAAACCTGTACAAACTTCATTTACTGCATACAGATCAACAAATGGATGCATGAATAGTGTATAAAATGAATACAAGTGAAGATGCCTAGTATCAATTGGCGAAACATGTTTGGCAGAGAGAAATTTAGTTGCAAAATACGGAACTTTTCTCGTGTATATGATAAAGCATAACTGGAGCAACAACTGAGGAGAAATGACTGCAAATAATAACAGCATTATTACGTAAGTAGTTGGTAACATGGTAGGGTACACAAATCTGACCAAACCGAAGGCGAACATCGTTAAGCTGGGGACGAAAACGCCTCTAACGCAATTCAGGTGGCGTGATGTGTACACTGACACTGGCCACCACTTATGACTAGTATGTAAGACCACAGCTCGTCCATGTAAGTTGAAATATATAGGCAATTCTAGAGAGGAGGTGGAGTATCCGATTACGGAAACAGCAGCGCCTACGCACAAGGAAAGGGAAACCGACAGATTTGTGCTCCTTATTCATTGGTTATGAATACTTACGGCCCTAAAATGGGTGGTGCACTTAGAGATACATAATAAATTGAGAAGCTTTGCTGATTACTATACCCGAAGCGTACATACTGACTTGTTTTATCCACCATAACAGTGAAAACCATTTTGTCACTCAAAGGGTTAAGGCTGTTTCTAAATTAAAGCAGTACCGGGAAGTGATCCGGGTAAGCCTATAAACGTTTCCTTGCCGATCAGTGGCGCCATACATCACGGAATTTATTTTACGCCCTGCACCTATTTACGAATGCAAAGAATGCAGTCGCAGTCGCGAGTGAGGTATCACGCTAGTTCTGAGCACGAGTCGAAGGTATGTTTCAAACTCTACCGCTAATTTCTTTGACGAAAATTATTGATTTCTTCAGGTGAGGCATTCAAATAACACAAAGTCTGGTCACGAAGTTGTCGGTGAAATGTTGGCAGTTTTGCGTGAAATTATTCTATCGGGGAGTGACAGGAGGATCGACGCAGCATTAAAGAAGTAGTATACATCGCTGACTATAAATTAAAAAAATGTTAAGCACTCAAAAATGAGTTAATTAATGTAAAGTTCTGTGCTTAGCGCAACAAACAGCAACTGAAACGCGACTGGCAACGAATGCTCCATTGAAAAGTAAGCTTGACACTCAAGGCTTTCTCGCAACCTCTGAATAACGGATAAAGCGAAATAACTGAGCTAGTCTCTCAGAGAGGAATGAGTACTTGTGTTAAAAATCGATTGCGATAGGCTTAACGTATGCAAATCTTCCTCTCTCTCTCTCTCTCTCTCTCTCTCTCTCTCTCTCTCTCTCTCTCTCACACACACACACACACACACACACACACACACATACACACACACACACACACAGCAGGTTTCAAACCCACTTTTCGACATAGAAAAGTAAGTTTTCCGTTTCTTTAACCCTAGGATGCTATTTACAGGTCCTTCGAGGCCCTTGTACGTCTTCATTTTTTTTTAAATTCTGTAAATTTTTGTTTGATTTCAAACTGCTTTCCAGTACTCTTTCACTAACACTGTGACATTCCTCCTATCAAGCCTGAACGAGATACCTTTTTAAGTTTTTTGTATAATTCAATACATTTACCCATACACCGTGAATGCATAAGCAGGGCTTCAGAAACCATTCACACATTTATAAATGTTCTTTAGCCTATATTGTCTTCAACATTTGTTTGGGAGCAGTTATTTGTTCAACAATAACTGTAGTGGTATTTCCATCAACAGGAGTGCCAAGAGCAGCAGTAGCTATAGTAGTAATAGTGCAACTAAAAAATAACACACACTAAAAAATAATAGACACTACTTTCACATATTGGCAATGTAGGTGTATTATTGATCTTTTTGCTATCAATGTTTTATTATTGCATAGTATTGTTATCCTGTGCTGCTCTTGTCAGCCTCATTGTTACTGTAGTTTGTTTGTTGCTGCAAGGCCCATATTGTTACGAGTATGACTCGTTTAGTGCTGCACAAGCTGCTGTTAGAGAGAGACGCATTTTGCTACGGCTTAGACACAAAGAGTTGGGATGTTCCTATTAGAGAATTATTCTTGGATGAAAAGGCAAATCCTACATGTAAGGCCACCATGTCAGTAAACAGATTCGAGGATATAAGGAAAATGATAAGATTTGATGACAGGCGTACCCATGAAGCTCGATCTGCAGATAAACTTGCAGTTGTTCGCTATGTATGGGAACTATTTATTTACACGTGTAGAAATAGAATGATTCACTCACAGTTGACGAACAGCTAGTTCAAATGGTTCAAATGGCTCTGAGCACTATGGGACTCAACTGCTGTGGTCATCAGTCCCCTAGAACTTAGAACTACTTAAACCTAACTAACCTAAGAACATCACACACATCCATTCCCGAGGCAGGATTCGAACCTGCGACCGTAGCAGAACAGCTAGTCCAATTCCGTGGAAGATGCAGCTTCACCCAGTATATGCCCTGTAAACCAGCCAAGTATGGCATAAAAATATTTTGGTTATGTGATGCTGCATCTGCATATGCTTTAGGCGGAATTGTTTACACAGAAAGGGAGCCCCATGAACCTATTCAGAAAAATCTTGGATTGAATGTGGTGAAAGATCTTGCGAAAAGCATTGAAGGATCATCAAAAAATATTACTGCTGACAACTTCTTTACTAGTGGCCAGATGCTTCAAAAGCAAATTACAGTGGTGGGAACAATCAAACAAAATAAACCAGGAATTCCTAATGAGATGAAACCATCTGCCTCAAGAGCGATTCATTCCTCTGTTTGCATTTAGAGGTGACATTACAATGGTGAGTTACGTTCCCAAAAAGAAAAAAAGTCTATAGTTCTCATTAGCACAATGCATCACGACAGAAACATTGATGAAACTCATGCAAAAAAAAAAGAAACCAGATATACGGAAGTTCAGTAACTCTACGAAGTGTGGAGTAGATCAAATGGACCATAAAATTCGTTATTACAAGAGACAAACAAGAAGATGGCCATTTGCATTATGGATGAATATGATAGACGTCACAGCGCTGGCCGGTGGGGCCGTGTGGTTCTAAGCGCTTCAGTTCGGAACTGCGTGACCGCTACGGTCGCACTTTCGAATCCTGCCTCGGGCATGGATGTGTGTGATGTCCTTAGGTTAGTTAGGTTTAAGTAGTTCTAAGTTCTAGGGGACTGATGACCTCAGAAGTTAAGTCCCATAGTGCTCAGAGCGATTTTTTTTTTTTTTTTTTTTTTTTTTTTGACATCACAGCTATGAACAGTGAAATTTTATTTTCCGCCCAACATCTGACATACTGTAGTGGAAGAAGTGATAAATGGCGTTTGTTCCTAAGAGATTTAGCAGAGGAAATTGTAAGACCACCAATGGAACTTCGTATTCAGATCCCAAATCTTCCAAAGAAAATCGTTGATGCCATGCAAAGATGTGGTGTTCAAAAAGATGTCATATTGCCGAACCAACTACCTGTTTCATGAAAAAAGAAGAAGAAGATGCAATTATTGTCCATATAATAAACATAGGAAAAGTGCTATGACATGCATTCAGTGTAAAACCAACATTTGTAAGGAACATCGTGGTATTCCTTGTGCTTCTTGTTCGTCACATGTTGAAAACTAAGAAAAATGCAAGTTTATGTGAACAATGAATAATAAGTATGTTTTAAATGACGAAATTGGTTGTAATAAATGTTATAAAATGTAAACTGCAACTTATAAGTGAATTAATAAAATTATTTGTATATGTTGTATGTAAATGGATACAACTAATAAAAATTCACTCTTAGAGTTTTTTTTTATATTGATGAAATGTTAATCAGGCCCACCAAATCCTGTTACTGTATCTTAGGAATCTTTCGATATGACAATAAATTTGACAGAAATAAATGTAACTCCAAAGAATGATTATGTGAAAAGAGGAAAATTTTAAATTGGGGCAGGGCCTTGGAGGCCCTGCATATGCATTCGTGTGTATATTCGGCACCATGCATCCTAGGGTTAAGGAAAGTCAGATGCTGTACAGACAATTCTGTACAGCCTAGTACATCAATAATGAAATCTCATATTCGTTCTTTTTATTCTACATTCATGCTGCGCGATGTGAAGGCATACTCAGCCTACCAAAAGAACCAGTATTCACGGAGAGATTCAAATCTGGCCAACTTAATCAGCCTGCCAAACCTCACGATGTAATAAGAAAACACAGAAGAGCTAACCAAATAAAAAACAACGCATTTGTGAAAAGAAAGATGAGACGTTGGCAGTGACGTAGCGTTTCCAAATAAAATAAAATAAGAAGTATGTGGACACTAAGGAAGTAAATTTCAAACATTAACTATGTACTTGTCCTGGGCTTCATGATATAGTGGATGTATTAAAACACGATTCTGAAGTTGGACATGGTCCGGTACGAGAATTTTCCGTACGTGGATGATTCATTTCCAGAAAACAATTGTAACTTGTGTTAATCCCTACGAGTTAATGAAAGAACTTTAGAATTAAAAGCAGTAGTCTAATTGGAATTTGGTACAATTATTTGCCATATAAAGGTTTTACCAAAAAGGAAATCCATATTTGTGACTATAATGCAAATGCCAACATACTTTAATTTTGAACTAACTACCTTCATCAAGTGTGACTGCCCTGAGAATTCATCCCATTGTTGCCCTAATGACGTAAGATAAACATTCCACTGAGATGGCGAAAGTTATGGAACAGCGATATAAACCTGTATATCGCGTACACAAGATATAAAAGGCAGTGCATTGGCAGAGCTCTCATTTGTACTCTGCTAACACGTGTGAAAAGGTGTCCGACATGAATATGGCCGCACGACGGGAATTAACAGACTTCGAACGCTCAATGGTAATTGGAGCTAGACGCATGGGACATTTCATTTCGGAAATCGTTTGGGAATTCAGTATTCCGACATCCACGGTAGCAAGAGTGTGCCAAGAATACCACATTTCAGGCATTACCTCTCACCACGGAGGACGTAGAAGCCGACAGCCTTCACGTAACAACCGAGAGCAGCGACGTTTGCGTAGAGTTGTCAGTGCTAACAGACAGGCAACATGGCGTGAAATAACCACAGAAATCAATGTAGGACGTACAACGGAAGTATGCGTTACGACAGTGTTCCGAAAACTAGCGTTAATGGAGTACGACAGCAGACGACCGACGTGAGTGCCTTTACTAACAGCACGACATCGCCTGCAGAGCCTCTCCTGGCTTCGTGACCGTAGAGGTTGGACACTTAATTACTGGAAAATCCTGGTCAGATGAGGCCCAATTTAAACTGATAAGAGCTGATAGTAGGGTTGGAGTGTAGTGCAGCTCCAAAGAAGCCATGGACTCAAGTAGTCATCGAGGCACTGGCAAGTTGGTGGTGGTTTCACAACGGCGTGAGTTGTGTTTACATGGAACGGAATGGATTGTGTGGTCCAACTGAACCGTTCATTGTCGGTATGTGGTTGAAATGGTTACGTACGGCTACTTCGAGACCGTTTCCAGCCATTTATGGACTTCATTTTACCAAACGTCTACGTTTCGTCATCGGGCCACAGTTGCTTCGACTGGTTTGAAGAATATTCTGGACAATTCGGGAGAATTATTTGGGAAGTCTCATCGCCCGACATGAACCCCATCTAACATTTATGGGACATAACTGAGAGGTCAGTTAGTACGCAAAATCCTCTAACGGCAACACTTTCGCAATTATTGACGGCTATGGAGGCAGCATGGCTCAATATTTCTGCAGTGGCATACCAACGACTTGCTGAGCCCATGTCACGTGAAGCTGCTGCACTATGCCGGAAAAAAAGAAAGTTGAACACAATATTAGGAGGTATCCCATGACTTTTGTCAACTCAGTGTGTATCCGCCGTAGTATGTACGACAAACTTCCAAACAGGACAAAACGGCACAATATCAAAAGTGTCAGTTTTCTTTTAATTTTAACTGAGGCTTTATGCACAGATGAAAGTTATTCTACCATTAGTAGTTCAACAAGCTCTGCAGATTTTTGCAGATAAATGTTGTACTTAGAAACCAAATATCGTTTCCATAAGCTTTCCCGCATGACAGGAATACTATCAGTTCTCAGACGAATAAATCAAAAACGGTTCCAGTAATTACATATTCATTTCGGCCATTGAAATCTGTCTGTTTCGTCTTTACTGGCAAAGAATTTCCAGCTGAGTACCGCAGTGGCGCACTGATAATTTAGTCCATTGACTCTTACTGGGGAGGACTGCACCTTGAAAACTTGTCTGGCCACCCAGACCTTGTAAATTCTGGAATGATCGCTTGGAGGAGGACGCAGGCGATTTCCTTCCGCATCTTCCTCTGACAAGAGCTCGCGCTCTGTCTGTGATGACCACGTCGTCGAAGGGACATTGAATCTTAATCTTCCTTCCTTCCTTCCTTCCTTTGTTCCTCCCTTCCAAAAAAGTGGTGACCGCTGCCTTTTCGTATGTGATCATCTCAGCGCAGAACAAAACGCAGTTTGGACATCGCCTACCCAACAATGAATACCTCTGATCCCGAAAGTCTATACCGGTAAAGAGATTCTTAGCCCGAACTAAGCCCCAGAACGTTACTGCGACGCAAACCATTATGAGGGTCGAGCTCGGCTTCATCCCGTAACTAACAATTTTTTTCCCGTTACAACGGGTACGACAATATTCAGAAATTGTTCCTTCTGGTATCCCATACATGCCGTCTCTCGCCCCTCTGACGAAAGGAACTTCCCATGATGTGTCAGTGCCAAGTAACAGTTTGATGAGACTTGGACCATGCATGCAACTCATACAGTACAGAAGAAAGAAATGCGCAGTGTGACGAGCAGAAATGACACTTTTAATGAAACACCTTAATTATCCTGAAGTAACGGCATTCATGATGGTCCCCTGGACATTACAAACTGAGGGATATGGTTCCTAATAGGGTGTGATCACCAAGGACGGCAACGCCTGCTCTGCAACATGCTCCCTTTCTGGCCACGATGTCGCTAAGGAATTCTTGTGATCGGGCGTCCCATTCTTCCACGAGCACGTCTGAAACTGCAGGATAGTCGTCGGCGCATGTGGGCGTGTTGGAACAGCTTTCCCAGCGCATCCCACACGTGCTCGATGGGATTTACCGAGGAGAGCGGGTAGGCCAGTTCATTCGCCGAATATCCTTCTTCCTATCCAAGAGCTCCTCCACTTGCGATGTTCGATGCAGTCGCTAGTTGTCATCTACGAATATATAATCAGATCGAATACACCCCTGAAAAGACGCACATGGGGGGAGAAGTACGGTGTGACAATGTCGTTGATTGGTGAGTGTACCGTGTTCACAGCTTTGCAGGTCAGTAGGCACACGTAACATTATTTTCAACATTTCCTGAATGAAAATGATAAATCTGCGAGATATGCTGATGTTTGCACAAATTGGAAAACAAGAATATATATGAGCAAAGGCAGTGCGATTTATCAGACTGATTAATCGAACAACGAGGAAAAAGAAGATGCCGTTCTAACGTCTTAATTGGACACTGAGTGTAACTGCCGACTGCACCAGCATGAGGAAGCTATTAGGTCTTGTCAGTTTCGAAAGAAAACATCATGGCATACGCGTTAAGCGATTTAATGAACCCACAGAAAACTATCTGCATGGTGGGATGGGGGATTTGAGTCTCACTCCTCTCGAATACGAGTTCATTGTCTGGACCACACTGATTACTTCAGAGAGACACATGGAGTAAGATTTATTTTAACAGAGTCTGGATCTTCTTAGCGAAGAGATTGAGACGGCATCGTTGAGATAAAGATAAAAAAAATCGAAGTGGTGTGGTGCTTTGCGACATGCCAGTTGCTTATGAAGTTGTTTTAAGACATCTGATCACTTTATCCAAAACGTAATACTGAATACATGTAGATGCCCGGCATTAAAATCTCCCCAAAACGATAACGCAGAATCTGTAAGTAATTATGCCTTCCAGTTTTTAAAGTGTCAGCAACATACCCACCAGAATCTAAGCACTACATCAGTTCTGATATCGACCGAAAGCATTCAAGGAAAGCATTCAAGAAAAACATTAAAGAAAACCATAATACCATAATGTATGGTCAGGAGGTTATGAGCTGAACGGTCGTGAGTGTTAGTTACCTTCGAGTCTGGGCAGGGTGCGTTGACGTTAGTCAAAAATACCTTTAAGGCAACGAGGACACCATTATCAATCAACTCATCACTGAGTTTGAACGAGGTCGTGTAATAATGCTATGAGAAGCTGGATATTTCTTCTGCGATATTGCAGAAAGGCTTAGCAGGACTGTAGCCATTGTACATGATTGCTGACAGAGGTCACGAGAATGTGCGGTGGTCTCGGGAATATACGGTCGCAGGGAGACCAGTTTCCGGCCACATGGCACTACTGAGAGGGAAGCCCATCATGTTCGGCATGTGGCTCTGACGCATCGTACTGCATTTTCAGCAGCAATTTGAGCGGCAGTTGGCACCACCGCAACGCAACGAACTGTTACAAATCTGTGACCAAGGACAGCTCCGAGCCAGAAGCCCTATAAGGTGCGTTCCACTGAACCCAAACCACCACCATTTGCGACTTCAGTGGTGTCAAGCGAGAGCTCATTGGAGGGCAGGGTGGAGGTCTGTTGTGATTTCTGATGAAAGTCGGCTCTGTTTCGGTGCCATTGACGGCCGTGTGTTGGTTCGTGACTGTCCCACGCACATGTCTGCAAAACTGTACGTCAGTCTGGTGATTCAACCTGTTGTGTTGCCATTCATTAACAGCATTCCAGGGGGTGATTTCTTAAGGCATAACGCACACTCACATACTACTGACGCGCGGGGTAGCCGCACGGTCTGCGGGCGTCCTGTCACGGTTCCGCAGCTCCACCCCGTCGGAGGTTGAAGTCCTCCCTCGCGCGCGCGTGTGTGTGTGTGTGTGTGTGTGTGTGTGTGTGTGTGTGTGTGTGTGTGTGTGTGTTTTTGTGTTTTTGTGTTTTTGTGTGTGTGTGTGTGTGTGTGTGTGTGTGTGTGTGTGTCTGTGTCTGTGTCTGTGTTTTCCGTAGCGTAAGTTAGTTTAAGTTAGATTAAGTAGTGTGTAAGCTTAGGGAGCGATGACCTCAGCAGTTAGGTCCCATAAGATCTTACCACGAATTTCCAATTTCCATGCCACTGTTGGAACCCAACATGGTCTACAGGGTGTCGGCATATTGCCTTCTGTTGTTCGATCATCAAAAAATGGTTCAAATGGCTCTGAGCACTATGGGACTTAACTTCTGAGGTCATCAGTCCCCTAGAACTTAAAACTACTTAAACCTAACTAACCTGAGGACATCACACACATCCATGCCCGAGGCAGGATTAGAACCTGCGACCGTAGCGGTCAAGCGGTTGCAGACTGAAGCGCCTAGAACCGCACGGCCACTAAGGTCGGCGCTCGATCATCAGATCTGTCTCCAATCGAGCTCACAGTGGTCATCATCGAACGACAACTCCAGCGTCATCCACAACCAGCATTAACAGTCCCCGTACTGACCGATCAAGTACATTATATTAACCGTGATCTTGCAACGTTGATCACTTAAACATGTTACCGGGACTAATGTATTCCCGAAATTTCTTTACTCTGTGAATTTAATAATTATTTTTTGGTATTGAGATTTTTCCGTCAGTGTAATTTACGAAGTGTAAACATCAGGAAAAGTCATAGTTTGTCGAAAACTTTGAAAAAGTCGTCACCAGGTTTCGGGGCAACGGCCTTGCCGCAGTGGATACACCGGTTTCCGTGAGATCACCGAAGTTAAGCGCTGTTGGGCGTGGCCGGCACTTGGATGAGTGACCATCCAGCCGCCATGCGCTGTTGCCATTTTTCGGGGTGCACTCAGCCTCGTGATGCTAATTGAGGAGCTACTCGACCGAATAGTAGCAGCTTCGGTCAAGAATACCATCATAACGACCGGGGGAGCGGTGTGCTGACCACACGGCCCTCATATCCGCATCCTCCCGGTAGAGCACTCGTGGCCTGAAGACGTAGTGGAAAAACCAAGTTTCGAAACAGTGACCTCTTTAAGAGGATAATCAGGCGTTGATCCCTCTAACTATGTGATTTGGACGGACCCTTTGAACAACTGTGACAAGGGGGTCACTTGTTAATTGCTGGTGAATATAGTACAGAGTTCAATCGAATTGAAAGATGTTGCTGGAGGACACAAGCTCCCAGTGAGGGCAGTGGTATTCTAACTTATCGCTGTTTGCATGTTTTTAACACCCCGCATTTATTAAATTGGAGAGTGTACTATTTACGCTATGTTTGACTTTGTCCAATAATCTTAACTTTGAAACTGAAATAATCAAATTTTGCAAACTGTTTTAACGTTGTATGCTTTGTCAGATTTTACCTGCAACATTTAAATATTGTATTTTTCCATAATACTTCCGCCATTTTGAATTATTCTGCCAGAAATTTTGCCAGATTTCCCTCTTACCCTGTACAATTTTGCCACAACACATGTCGAGCTGGATCTGGTTTTAGATAGCTACTGACTTAAACGTTTACATCATGCCTGAAGACGGGAAGTGTCTACGATCAAGCCTAAATGGGACGTTTCTACGATTCATAGTTGGTTTCCAAACACCTAAATCACAGAATAGTTAGATGTAGAATCAGATTATGTATCTAGAATTTCTAAGTGATTGCTTTGCAATTCATACTTACATGTTTGGCACAGGATCCACAGAAATAATTTCAGACTATTTCTCCTTTCTTCCATTATCGAATAGCACGTGGAAAATATTAACGTCCAATTTTTTCCGTGTGAAACATGAGTCTACTGATTTTATAACGATGGGCATTTCTTCCTATGTAGATGAGAAACGACATAGTATTTTGTTATTCGGTGGAATAACATGATGACTGAAATTTCGTGAGAAGATCTCGTCGCAATGAAAAATGCTTCTGTTTCAATGATTGCCACCCCAACTCCTAAAACGTTCATGTATATTAAGGAAAGCACAGGGCCTCTGACCGTGGGAAATGCTAGCTGTATCTTCAGTTTCACTAAATGACCTTCCTTCTATTCTGCCTCTGACACGAAATTACGAATGAATATGGTATCAGCTTGAGATGCCCTACCAATAGCACTCATTACTTCATGTGAACAGACAGCCAGTTGTTTTTCACACTGACGATAATTGCAGAATACGTGATGGTTTCATGTCAATAGATAATTTTCTTCGAGATATGACAATTTTGGAACAACGTGTATGTACCAAAAATACCGATAAAAAACTATTACTTTGATAGGAGTCTACAAATTAGCACATTTATTCCATTTAAATTCAGGTGTGACCTGTGCAACTCTCCAGCCATTGGACAGGTATTGTATATTACCGCCGAAACGGAGAAAACTCATCAGCATACTCAAAGAAACCTAATTGGTACACAATCTGGACCGGGAGACTCGTTTATTAAGTAACAAATTTCTTCGCTATGGAAGAGATACCCGATTCTAAATTTCTCATGTTGGCAGCTGGATGTGATTCGAATTCTGCAGTATTTACATCATCATCATCATCATCATCATCATCATCATCATCATCATCATTCATCATCATCATCATCATCATCATCGGAGAAATATTGACGGAAAATCATGTTTAGTAACACCGTTATAGTGGCGCAGTGGTTGGTAACACCACCACCACTGTTATTGCGCAGTGATTGTGTCTTGCCGCTACTACTGGAAACTACTAAAATTATCTAGCATTGAATTCAGCACCACGTTTCGAGCATCTGTTAACCATCGCCAATCTGGTAGATCCTGCATTCTATTAAATCGGACATGCTTTTTTCGTTACTTCTGCAACTGTATCCTGATCAGTTTCGTATACCATAGGGGATCTGTTCCGCCTCTTATTAATTCATGAGGTATAAATCTTTAACTGCCATCAACGCAGTTTCTCTGATTTTAATCACATTTAATCGATGTTTGCTTGTTATTGTGGAAGGAATGGAGACTCACGTTCAAATGGTTTTGAGCACTATGGGACTTTACATCTGAGGTCATCAGTTCTCTAGAACTTATAACTACTTAAGCCTAACTGACCTAAGGACATCACACACATCCATGCCCGAGGCAGGATTCGAACCTGCGACATAGCGGTCGCTCGGTTCGACTGAAGCGCCTAGAACCACACGGCCCCACCAGCCGGCATAAACATATCGAGGGTCTTTAGAAGTATCTGTCAACTATAACTGTACGAATCAGGCTAGGATTGAAAACAAGACAGAAATTTTCCTTGAACATATTAAAAACTGAGTCGTTTCGGTTCTGAAGTATAACTTCCACCAGTGCTAGCTCACAGCAACTGTCTACTTCAGTTTCACTACATGATAAACTACTAATAACGGTAATGAACCAGCCATCACCCACTGAATTTAGCTAATCATTTCTGTACGCCGTTACATCTTTCGTAGGAAGTTCAGCTCGACTTATCTCCGGCTTTAGCCAGCTTTCACTACCTACAACGATTTCTGTTACAGTGCTTTCTACGACAGCTTGGATCTATGATTCTTTGATAACACAGCTACAACAATTTACAACTATAATGCTGATGTTTTCTAGGTCTACTCTCGTCCTGCTTTTGACCTGGTCCCACTGACACCATATTCCTATTTGAAGTTCCGGAGACACCCCCTCCCCCCCCCCCCCCCCCAACTCCCAGCGGATACCGACGTCTCTCATTCTGTGAATCAAGTCAAGAAATCTGCAGCCCACACACTCTTAGAACCGTCTGTACCACTGATTCAGATCCCCACTTAGCTCTATAGCAAAATTACACAATTGATCCTATCAACTATGCTGCAGATAGTGAGGTTCGCCTTCATCTTCGAAGTAAGACCGGCTGTTTTCACCACTTCCGATAGCCGCCGAAAATCAGAGAGAATCTCTTCCGATCCGAAGCGGTACATGTCGTTAGTACCAATAAATATGAGCCCTCAACCGCAATTGGTTGCAACCTATGCTCTTCATGGCATCCGGAAGGACCTGTTCCTTACCTGGGATACAGATAGAATGTACTCTAGATTTATTTCCCTCCTTGGCACTCATACCCATAAGGGGCTTCATCAAGCACCTACCACTGGAACTCTCGAGCACCGAAAATCTCACCATTTGTAAATACCGGACCAATTTCTTGCACGCTGAGAGCCATCCCCTGATAGGGCAAACGTCTGCAGTTGTCTCAGGGTCATTATCAACCACAGACAGCGCCTGAAATCTGTTTCTCAGGTAGGTTTCCTTGAAAGTCTTTCGTTGCCTGTTACACCTTGGAGTCGACCTCTTGCTTGACGTCCTTTGGATACCCCCTCCAGCCTCGCCCCCCCCCCCCCCCCCCGCCTCCCCTCCACAATAATACCCACTGGCAACAGCATCAAGCTGCTTGTCTGAAGCAACACTGCTTGGAGCTGTGAACTAAGGGACTCCAATTTAGCACGCATCTGAACACAGCATTCTCAGTTCCTGTTCATACTAAATTTGTCGATTATGGCGCTAAAGAATGTGTAAATTTATGTTACACATATAGTTGAGTCCACGCCTCATGTATGCACAAACACACGAGAATTTAAAAATTAAACTTTGGAAGCACAAAGACAAAGTTAAATAAGTGACTCAGTTCTACTTAAAAATCTCGTAATATAACGAATGAGCCACACTTCTGGTGCAGCTCACAAGCAACAAGGAGATTGACACCTTTCACATTGAAAGAATATGCTGGCAGGAAAGTGCACGTGGTACAGCTCTCTTACTGTTCATTGCACAGATACAGGGATTGGACGTAGTAAGGACACCTATGGAAGAGAGAAAGAAGATTGATTAGTATGCTGCCGGTCTCCTTTGGCATAAACAACAGATTGCATATGTCGTAGAATGGATAATGCGTAAAACTCGGAACATTCAGAGGAATAGATACTTCTCGTGCAAAGTGGGTGCCATTTTCGAATATGTCCTTGGAGGACGAAATCGACTGTGCAGCGTGTCCTCCGATATAACCTACAGAGGCTCCATCATATTCATCATGCGAGTCTCTCACAATTCCAGCACTGTTAGCAGAATTTAGCATATAGATCGTTCACTTTGAAACACATTTTCTAGCATTGGATGAAGACCGTTACCCACGCTACCAGCGTAACCGCCCATACAGGACAACAAGTGGACCAGACATAGCAAGCCTCAGCATCACTGAATCTAGCACTGGGAAAGTAAACATTATTGGAGTCCGCTGGTGTTTTCCATTTGTCTGAAATAATGTGAACGACGATTCGTGCTATCAGAGATACTGAGAGATACTGCATGGTGTAATCAACTGTGGCCGGCTGGAGTGGCCGAGCGGTTCTAAGCGCTATAGCCTGGGACCGCGCGACCGCTACGGTCGCAGGTTCGAATCCTGCCTCGGGCATGGATGTGTGTGATGTCCTTAGGTTAGTTAGGTTTAAGTAGTTCTAAGTTCTAGGGGACTGATGACCTCACACGTTAAGTCCCATAGTACTCAGAGCCATTTGAATTTTTTAATCAACTGTTCTGAAATAATTAAAGGAATAACGACATTAGCTGCTAGTGGCAATTTAGTTTAATCAGTGGGGAAAGTTGTAAATATGTGCCGGACCGGGACTCTAACCCGATTTTTTTTCAGTTTCCGGTGAACGGTCGCCGTGACCGGCTCGGCTATCCTGACACGATCCCTGACCGACCCAAATTTCCAACCTATCCACAATACTGATGATGTGCCCCGGCCATGTCCGAAAGAACAGATACCACATATATACGTTTTTAAATAGCAGCTCTATCGTGAATGTTTCCACATGAAGTTCCTCCGAATAGTTCTTCATAAACTTCCCATAGATTTGTGTTCGTCTCACATGTTACTGTCTTGCATTTTCTGGCCATAATTCACTTCACAGTTTTCCTGTGTCTATCACTCAGCTTCGTCTTTCGGTCTCTGTACGTAACTTTCATAGGTGCTCTTTTAAAGGAACCATACCGGCATTTGCCTTAAGCCATTTTGCGAAACTGAGGGAAACGTAAATCTGCACGGTGGTCCTCCTGAATGCGAGTCCAGTGTCGTATCACCGCGCCAGTGTGCAAGACTGTGTCCAACAACCATGCCTCTTTGGATGTCTGAAGAATCAGCCCTAACGGATTTCTGATACGGCTGTCACTGCTAGCAAGAGACTGATGTGCACACATTCATCGACTAGGTGGCACGTTTCAGTACTACAGGGTGGGAGTATACGACAAGCTTGATTGAACTACTGCCATTACTTGCGAGTCGATATTATTTTGTCCAAGCCCTGGTAATGAGTTGCTCTGTACTTACCAGTCAGCCAGCCTCCCATCAAGGCAAACACCCAGGCTGCTGCAATAGTCGCCGACACAATTGCCTCATGCCAGGCAGTAGTCAGCGCCAATTCCTTCCTGCAACACAGAACCGTTACGTTATTAGCTAATAACTGGGTCACGTCCTTCTTATTAAACATACACTGCTTGTTGTGTGTACGTTTTTCACAACAACCCGTGTGTATTAAGAAGTTGTTTTCTGCCAGTGCTCTTCTCTCCCCCCCCCCCCCCCCCCCCCCCCCCCGCATTTTCAACCTACTTAGTCTTCCAGTCATAGTTATTGTGAGGTAACAGGCGAGTCGTCGCGCCCTGATAATAGAAGTTCGGAGGAAGCAGTGACCGCACAGGCCGCTCGGCCAGTCGGGACCCGACAGCAAACGCGTGGTGCGGAACGTTAGCCGAACGAGAGGGGTAGCCCCCGCGGGTGGTCCATCGAACACGTGGCTGGGAATTCCTTGGTGACGCTGTGCGCCGGGAGGGCCAAAGATGCCGGACTTTGTGAAACCTTAATGACAGTCATTTCACAGTTCGTATATAAATTAATAGTAGCCAGATGAATCATGATACCTCAAAAAGAAACATGTACATTACTACTATTTGCACGACGATTCTGATGGTGTAATCAGATTTTCAATATCTGTATTAGTTTAAAGTTTAGTAAATGACGGTAAATTATACAAGTAACACCCGGCAACGAATTTCCAAAATATAAACGCTTCATCCGAGTTTGTCGATCGCCGTGTCTTTAGAATGTTAATAGTGTAAACCTAAATTGGTATGAATTACAGGCATGTAACTTGAATAATACGTAAGTTATTGGAGGTCAAAGTGGCCGGTTACTATCGATCGCAACAGGCCATAAGTACTCGAAGTTACACGAAAAAACGGTAGCAGCATGCTTATAAATATATTTACTCATGTATGTCTCTGTTTATATCCGATATACGCTATTCACGAAGAAATTGGTTAAATATTTACTGTGTTATAGAAAGCACAGAGACATTAGGCTACTAGCCTATCTTTTGTTCTATTCCTTTGATAAATGTTTATTTAATTAGTTTATGTATCTAATAATGTGTGTTAGAGCGTGTTTATGGTCGAGCCATAGGAATATTTACATAACTTCAAGTTATTTAATTGTAAATCAAGTACTTCGAATGTGTTTCATTATGTTTGTGCGGGCGCGTTGGCCTGAAGACATGGTGCGAGCGTTCTAGCCAGTCACAGCGCTCGTGAATGGGGAGACTGGTTGGAAGCGAGCTCGGGTGAAGAGTGCTGGACAGTACGGGGACAGTCGCACAGGACACGGCAGGTGCGGCACGGTCGCGAGAGAGACTTTGAGACTGTGGAGCGGAATGCGCGTGGTTGAGGCAGATAGAAATACTTTGCAGTGCCGACTTGTGCACTTGTGTGATTTCCGTGGCTTCTACAGTGAAGACGTAGTACGCGTTTAGAAGTGAATATCTCGCGAGCTGTGTTGTTCATAAATAATTACGTGCTGTAGGAATCTACTGTTTCCCTGTTATTCAACTTACATTTTATTTAATTGCTGGACCATCGACACCAACAAGTGTCTCGCAGAAATATACCGCATTCTCAAAAGTACTTCTACTACCGTACTCATCATTTAAAGTCTTTAAGATAGTACCTGCAGATCTTATTTAATTGCAATCTTTCATTTGAAAATTTATATGTTACTTTCATAATTCCCAATTGCCGAGTGATAGAAACCTTCGACCATTCGATTCATGTGTGTATTCTTATCGTATACTGTAGACTCAGCTTTATTTGGCCCGTAATGCGGCAACTACGTATCCCAGCCCCTAGACAACGAAACCAGACAGAACTTTTAATATTGCAACTCTGAGTTGGAGGGAACGTAGTTGAGGGCCACCAAAATCATTTCATTTATTATTAGAAAGTCCGCATAATGCAGTACAGATTTTACACTCGCCCCTTTATTGTATAACGCGATCGCTTCACTACGAAAGGACGTCCAGCGAGACAGCAAAATTTTCATTGGATAGGCGTCAGCTGTACTTTCACTCGCTGTCCGTCCGGGCCTAATGTGGCACTAGCAGCGTATAAATTATTTGCAGATAAATCGGCTAGCAACGACTCACAGTGTCAAAGCTATCCTGTTTGTCTTAAAACATACCTTAGGTTATCTATCGCACCAAGGCTGTCGTGTAGGACATAAGAAACGTGAACCACTTTCCCTCCCCTTCGAACCTGCTCTTACGTGAAGTAGGAATAGGATAGGCAAAAAGTTCAGCCATCCTCATTTACTAAGTTAACATAGGCTTTTTTATTTATTCAGAAACTTTGTAGTCTGATGAAGTTTCCAGACCGACGGGGAACAAAAACGTCCCTGCAGCGATCTGTTCACATTTTTCGCCAAAATACACTTTCCACGACGCCTTCCCCCAGCACAGTATTTCAAATTCTCTTCTTGAACCTCCTCCACTTCCTTGTAATCCTCTTCCTAGGGACATACACACGCAACTATCACCCTTCTTTCCTTAAAAAAGGTATGTAGGTACTCACAACCTTACGTCACCGCTCTGACTAAATCAGAACAGACACTACTCGTGTTAAACAAATGGCGCTCGTAAAACCGATTCAGGCCTAACATGACCGGGGAATTTGAGTTTTTTCTCTTGTGTCGCGACCGTGTCCCCGTCCACCTGTGGCACTGGTAGGAAATGCTGATCTGCCCCCGGATGCCTGGCCCGCTTCATCGCAATTTCTGGCACAGTGGGTCGATATAGGCCTCTCTCTCTCCCCGCTTCGCCTCTTAGTGAAGCTTCCGTCTAGCTTCCGGCACCCTCCTCGCTCCGACCACGGTTTCTGGGAGCTATAATTTGCAGTACCTGTCCCCGCTTGCTGTTACGGGAGGCAGCCGCTAAATGATTTATGTAACAGATCAAGCTACCTCATTACAAAGACGACACTATCGTTAATCACTTCGGTACATACAACTTTTGGCGCAGCGCAAACCGACAACACGCGAGCTTGCGGCCAAAGAAGGGCTAAAAAAAGTGCACACGCTAACATATATCTGGTCGGCTGATTTAGAACTAGGGCAATATATAGTCCTTATGTGCGCACAACATAGCCATGAAACTGGACTCCTCTCCACAAACGATACACGAAAAAGCAAGCATATCAAAATATCTGAAAATAACGTTACATCGGACTTACACCGAAGAAAGAAAATGCAACGCTGTACATACCTGCGAGACAATAAGGTACTGTACTAATATGAGCTATTCGTCTGTGTGCTCATTTGCAAACTTCTGCAGAACTACGAAACCGAGCGTATTATTTTTCCTTAAGCGGCTCCTCGCCAGACTATGAATCCGAAGGTCTGGGTTGGTTGGGGTTTAAGGGAGCAAACAGCAAGGTCATCAGTCCCTTGTTTCAAATGTGGTCCATTCCGATAGAAAAGTCAGAACGATAAAAGCGAAAAGACTAAAAAATGTAAAAGGGCAGTCATGTCGTCAATGGTAAAAACAGAATGAGGTAAGTCAGCAAGAGAGCGAACCCAACGCTATGCTAGAGGCAGGAAATATCCCACCTCTGAAGCAGCAGAGGGAAGACCACCTGCGACTTAAAAGGTGCAACCGCTAAAATGTAGAAGTGCGTATGGAAAAAGGAGACTAACCAATCCTAAAAAATGATAAAAACAGAGTAAAAGGGATAGAAAAGAGGATCTCTGTAAGGGGGGGGGGGGAGTCGGGAATCTCCAAACACGGCTTACAGTGGGAGATACCCCAACACTCACCGCCCTGCCCCAACACCAGAGAGAGAGAGAGAGAGAGAGAGAGAGAGAGAGAGAGAGAGAGAGAGAGATATTCAAGACCTTAAAACAGAGTAAAAACCACTTTGCCGGAGGAAACTGAGAACCAGGTCGACCATCCGGGAATCGTCAGCCAACATCAAAGGTAAAGTGCGGGGGAGTCTGTACTTAGCAAGCAGAGCCAACAGAAGGGGACATTCAACCAAAATATGGGCTACTGACTGGAAGGCTCCACAACGACAAAGTGAGGATGGCTCATCATGCAAAAGAAAACCTTGAGTCAGCCTGGTATGGACAATGCGGAGACGACAGTGTGGTCGAGTCCTTTCGGGAGAGGCGAAAGGAAGAACGCCACGGGCCTGGTGTCACCTTAATCGCACGAAGTTTATTAGACAGGGAAGTAGCCTCCCAAGAGTTGGCCCATGATTGTGCGAAGTAGGATTTGATGTGAAGCCGTAAATCCGCTGCAGGAGGGGTTACAGGAAACGGGGAGTAAGTGATTGCTCCCCCAGCCAAACGATCAGCGAGCTCATTACCCGGGATACCCACGTGGCCAGGGACCCAAAGGAAGTCAACGGAACAAGCAGCATGGTGAATATCAGCGAGATGGTCATGGATGGCAAAGACCAAGGGATGGCGCGAAAAACACCGGTTAAGAGCCAGAAGGCCACCCATCGAGTCTGTACATAACAAAACGCGGTTGTGTTGGGACTGTTTAATAAAGGCAAGGGCCTGGGAAATTGCCATCAATTCCGCAGTAAACACCCCACATGTAGGTGGCAACAGATGATTTTCCATTCCAACAGAGGACGTGAAAGCATATCCCACATGATCAGCAGATTTAGAGCCATCAGTGTAAAAAACAACAGCATCCCGAACACTCCCATAAAATTCGGCGGAAAAAGGAACGGAACACCATCGGGGGGATGGAATCTTTCGGACCTCGGCGGAGATCCATCCGAATTCGAGGCCGAGGAACTAACCAAGGGGGGTGCAGGGGAGGGAGCGAGGAAGACAAGACAAAGAAGGCAGCTGAAAATCACGGCAAAGAGACTCAAGGCGGAGCCCAACCGGTAAACACGCCCGAGGGCGGGAATCAGGTGGGTGATGTCCATGGTCTTGGAACAGGATAGAATAGGAAGGATGGGTGGGACAGGAACGGACAGCGAGTGCATAAGACACCAGAAGCTGGGACCGTCGAACAGAAAGGAGGGGGGGGGATCCGAGCTTCAACCAGGAGACTATCAACAGTGCTAGTAGGTAAGGCACCGGTGGCCAAACGGATACCACGATGGTGGACTGGATCCAGCACGTGCAGTGTGGAAGGAGCAGTCGAACCATAAACTTGACAACCATAGTTCAGGCGAGACAGAACTAAAGCACGATAAAGACGGAGAAGGAGGGAGCGGTCCGCACCCCAAGAGATGTGGGCAAGGAAGCGAAGGACATTGAGTTTACGGAAGCGCCCTACCTTCAGAAGTCTGATATGGAGCAGCCAAGTGAGCTTGTTGTCGAACGAAGGTCTGGGATTCGTTCCCTGGCCAGTCCTAGGATTGTTATCTGTCACTGTCGAAAGCATGAATAACAACCTTTTGCAGCGCGGACTGCTGCGAGACGTGCAGAAAGAGTGTCAATGAGATTCTGGAAGGTATCGACCGGACTATAGAAACTTTGTGCCGACTCCAGTGCCACGGCCAGCTGCACTCTGTTTCCCGGTTAAGGATCCACGGCGCCTAGAGCCCGATCGCGGTGATCTCTCAGATTCTCGACAGGCGAGTTGGTGGCCAAGGGTGTAGGATAAACTCATCCTGTTGCTCTCCGAACAACGCACGTATATTGCGAGTTTTGTGACACGTTGTATTGGGCTGGGTTGGGTTGGGTTGTTTAGGAGAAGAGACCTAACAGCGAGGTCATCGGTCTCATCGGATTAGGGGAGCACGGGGAAAGAAGTCAGAAGTCGCGGCCGTGCCCTTTCAGAGGAACCATCCCGGTATTTGCATGGAGCGATTTAGGGAAGTCACGGAAAACCTAAATCAGGATGGCCAGACGCGGGATTGAACCGTCGTCCTCCCGAATGCGAGTCCAGTGTGCTAACCTCTGCGCCACCTCGCTCGGTCACGTTGTATTGTCCTACTGGTTGACGCTATCGTACCGAGGAAAAGCAAATCTCATGTACGAGCGGACGCGGTCCCTAAGGACAGATGCATATTTGCGTTGATCCATTGTGCCTTCCAAAATGACTTAATCACCACGAGAATGCTATGGAAAGATTCCCAAAACCATAAAGCTTCCTCCTCCGGCCTGAAACTTCCTGATAATTTTTGCTGGGTGTTTGTTTTCATACATCATACAAGTCGTACACACCGTCTGTCCAGTTGAGCATTCATCTTAAAAGGTCACCTGTCGCCACTCAGTGGACGTCCATTGGCGGCACTGGCGTGCAAATTCCAGCCATCGTCGCCGATGAGCAGCAGTCATCACGGATGCATGAACCAAGCGCCTGCTGCGGAGACCCATATGCAGCAATGTTCGCTAAACGGTGGTTGAGAAGAAACTGTTGGTAGCCCCTTGCTTCATCTGGGTGGTCAGTTGCCCAACAGTGGCACGTCTGTTTGCCCGTACACATCTCCCCAGCCGTTATTCACCCCCCCCCCCCCCTCCTCCGTTTTCAATGGCCCGTGGGGCACCACAGTTGCCTCGGCGCCGGTTTTGGATAGCGCCATTTTGCTATGCACGGTATACTTTAACCATGCTGGCACGGAAACAGCTTACAAACTTAGTCGATTCGGAAATGCCTCCACCCTTGGCCCGACAGTTTATGATCACGCTCTTTTGGATGTGACATAAATGACTCCGTTCCCTCACTACGACAAAAACTGCACTGCTTTTCCTCGTCTCCCTCCCCCCCTCTGCAACACTCTTTACATATCATTGACTGCTAATGCTGCCATTTGCCGTCCGTGATTGGTTATTGCACGCTGACGTCAAGCATAGGCGGTGGTGATGTTAATGTGACTGGAAGATGTAGTTTCAGATTCTCTAACAATGCAGATAATTTTGTGTGACGGGTATGCTCCTGTTAGCTCCAGAACAACGACCTCCAGCAATTCTCAAACTTCATTTACGTTAATGCTGCTATCAGTTTCAAGTTGCGGCTCATTCTCGAGTGAAACAATACCCAAGACACACACAGAAATACAAAATCATGTATTAAAATTTTTGCATGAAAACGCGTAATGACGTAATTACTCTAGGAGTCTTAAGCAATTGAAAACTTAAGCTCCACGCAAAAACAGCTTCAGAATCCATGAAAGCACTGATACATGCAGGAGGTACGCATACACTATATAGAAATCACGTCACCCTTGGAAAGGCAGCGAAATAAAGAACGAAGATTTGGAGTTATACTGTCTGGTACTAGGAGTCTACCTACAGTATTCCGAAAGGGGAAGAAGCGTTTTATTACATATATATATATATAGCCACTCACACGTAAGTGTAGCGTATGCAAAGTATCAGCTAACAACGAACAAGATTAAACAAATGCACTGACATGAGATATATGCAATCAGTAGGGACGAAATGCAGTGAATGTAATGATAGCAGCGAAATTTGTTCTGAAACGCTGAGCCTGCAGTGTAATAATAATGTTGTAATTAATAAAATTTTATGTTGGTCCGAAATTAAAACCTGGATCTCAAACTATTCGAAAAACGTCACTCCAACAAATTTCCACGCACACTTCGTGCACCGTTCCTACCAGTGGCGCTATTTCACATACTCCGTGGGCGAAGCACTGCTAGTAGCGCTCGGAAACAGTGCGAACATGTGTGACAACATTTAAATGCCACTATAGTAAATTTACTTCAGTTAATGTGCATCACGATGTGAACGTACTTCAATGTTTTCCATCACGCCGCATCACCTGGTAGTGCTATTTCTGAAAAGAGCAACATCTGTCTATTTGTTCGGAAAACAGGAAGAAATCTTATGTGGCAGTGAATGCTTAGATCGGTCCTGGAAGCGTGTTCGTATGGCCTAAATAGTTACGTTTCGAATCCCGGTCCTACAATAAATTTGCGTCTTCAAGGCACACTTGAAATGAGCAATGGATTACCCTATAGTTTTAAATAAAAGAAAGCTGATGTTGACGCGATTTTTATTCAAACACGTACGCTGGGTGACCCAGGAGAAATGGTCAATATTCAGGGATATCACAGGAATGATCATTGGTGCAAAGAAGTTTCGTAAATATGTGCTCTAAAATGCATACCTGAAGAGCTATGAGCACTTGCTCAGTAGAAGAAATGTTTCACAGCAGCGAAGATGGTGATGATGTGCTCGTAGCTTTTAAGGTATGCATTTTAGAGCCCTTGTTTACTGGACTTTTTTCCTTCGAATGGTCGTTCCTATCATATCCCTGTGTACTGAGCATTCCTCCTGTGACACCCTGTAATACAGCCCTAAAAAACAATGGGAGAGCTTTGTTTCATAGTTTTATCCACGAGCCTTACGAGAATGCGACAACTCCACTAGGCTTCCACAACTGCTTTCCGAGGAATGAGGTGACTCAGAGGAGATATGAATGCAATGACATGTTTCGGGTGGTTTAACTATCGCTACTTTAACGAGCCATAAAACAAATCAAACACACTAGAATTATATGCAAAGCTTATCGAGAAGCTATCCAGAAGCAAGGCGGCTATTTTCAACTATATACTGACCTTCCATATAGACAATTTTCTCATCCAATGTGAGAAGCCTTATCAGCGATAATGAAAACTGGTATAAACCATAACGTATCAATTAATAATCGAAATTACTACAACATCGCAACTTCCAGAATTTATCTTTCACTCTGCCCGCTGTTTTAAAACTTCTTAGCGGATTAAAACTGTATGCCATACGGGAATTCGAACCCAGCACCATGCAGTTCGCGGGCAATGCTCTTACTAACTGATCTACCCGCACACGACTCCCGATCCGTCCACATAGCTTCACTTCTGTCCAGCACCTCACTTCGACTTTCCAAAATTCACAGAAGCACTCTTGGATAATTTGTGAGACTAGCACTATTGGAAGAGACGATACTTGGGAGGAATAGCTCAGCCACAGCCTAGGTGATCGAATCCAGAATGGAAGTGCGAGAGAGGTATCGGCGGAGGTGAAGCTGTGAGAGTGGTTCGTGAGTCGTGCGTGAATAGCTTAGTCGGTAAGAGCAACACTTGTGAAAGGCAAGGTCGCAGGTTCGAATCCCAGGCCGGTACACAGTTACTATCTTGCGAGAAAGTTTCAACTGTGTAACTCCTCTTCTTTCGAGAAATTCCATGCTTGCATTTTCAAAATAATCCTAACGACGCTAATATTCTTGAAAGTAGAACTTCAGAAGCAGCCTCAAGTATAGGTTTGGAAAAGGCGTAGGAGCTGGCACGTAGTTCTTACTTTTATCTGCCACTACCTATTCATTTTAGTCGTCTCAATGGACTCTTTGTTCCATTCTTATGCTGTTTCAATCGTACTCGACAAGCCTATTGTGACAGTAAGACTTTTCATCCGTAGAGCGGCCACTGAAGGGTGAAGCAGTCCTTAACTCGTCGGTTGGTTCGCCGCGACCGTGCTTTACAGGGTACGGTCCTATTGCCGATTGTTACGCCTTTGCCTTCCTCCGTTATTTGGACAAACTTATCCAACCAATTACATGGGGACCAACAGTATCTACATTTATACTCCGTAAGCACCACAAGATGCTATCCTATACCATTTTCTGCTTCAGTGGCAAATGGTGCGCGGGACGAATAATTTTTGGTAAGCCTTCGTCCGGCCTCTAAACACTAATTTTATCTCCATAGTCTTTTCGCAAGACATATGTAGGAGGAAGCAATACACTGGAAATCTTTTACGAACGTACTCCCCTGGAATTTTTACAGTAAACAAGTCAGTGACGTGCAACGCCTTTCTTAGAGTCTGAAACTAGAGTTATCACTTCCATTACGCTTCCTCGCTTATTAAACCATCCTATGATCTGTGATGTAACGGTTCAATTGGCTCTAAGCACTATATGACTTAACATCTGAGGTCATCAGTCCACTGGACTTAGAACTACTTAAACCTAACTAACCTAAGGACATCACAAACATCCATGCCCGAGGCAGGATTCGAACCTGCGACCGCAGCAGCAGCGCGGTTTCGGACTGAAGCGCCTAGAACTGGCTATGATGTAATGCATTGCTCTTTTTTTATCTCCTGTCTCTTAAGAATCCAGGCTAGCAAAAAGTAGTCAAGTAATGACTGTACGAGGATTTTGTAAGCTACTGCCTTCTTTGGTGGGCTACACTTCCTGATGATTCACCCTATGAATCAGATCTGGCATCATCCTTTCCTACGATTAGTTTTATGGGGTTGTTCCACATTAATTTGCCCCGGCGATTTAATCGACATGACTGCTTACCGTAACTGTGCGACAGTCTTATAATCACCTAGTATAACGGGTCTTCCCGCCTATTTACGCGCAACAAGTTATATTTGTTTGTGTTGAGGGTCAACTGTCAATCCCTGCATGAAGTATTCATCTTCTAGAGGACTTCCTGCATTTCGCTACTATTTTCTGCCGTTAAGATACCTCTATAAGCAACACCATCATCCACGAATAGCCTCATGGAGATGCCCTCGTTGTACACTAGGTTATTTGTATAGGATGCTTCAAAACTCGACGGCAAAACTTCAGGAATGGACTCCTCATATAACAAGAAGAAAATAAGTCTATTACACGTGGGCTCTAAAATGCATATTTTAAGAGCTATGAGCACTTTTTGATTTTTGCTATTGTGGAACACATCTCTTCCACTTAACAAGTGGTCATTGGTATTAAGGTATGTATTTAAGAGACCGTGTTTACTAGACTTTTTTCTTGCTGTTATATGAGGAATCCATTCCTGATACTTTGCGTCAGGTTTTTAATCACCCTGAATATATTGTAAACAATAATAATCCTAAAATACTTCCTTGGGGAATGACTAAGTTAGTTTTACGTCTGAAGACGTTCAGAATGATATGCTTTGTTGTACTTGCTAGGAACCTCTCAGTCCAACCACAGAACCGGTTTGATATTCCGTAGGCTTGTATTTTGTTCATTAGACGACAGCGCGGAACTGGATGTAACGCCTTCGAGAAGTCAAACTTGAACATCAACCTAGGCTCCGGTATACAGGGTGTTACGAAAAGGTACGGCCAAACTTTCAGGAAACATTCCTCACACATAAATAAAGAAAAGATGTTATGTGGACATGTGTCCGGAAACGCTTAATTTCCATGTTAGAACTCATTTTAGTTTCGTCCACCTACGCTCAATGGAGCACGCTATTACTTCATACGCGATACTCTACCTGTGCTGCTATAACATGTGCCTTTACAAGTACGACACAACATGTGATTCATGGACGATGGAGCTCTTGCATATTTCAGTCGAAGTGTTCGTACGCTTCTCAACAACAGATTCAGTGACCGATGGATTGTTAGAGGCGGACCAATTCTAAGCTCTCCTGACCTCAACCCTCTTGATTTTCATTTATGGGGGCATTTGAACGCTCTTGTCTACGCAACCCCGGTACCAAATGTAGAGACTCTTCGTGCTCGTATTGTGGACGGCTGTGATAAAATACGCCATTCTCCAGGGTTGCATCAGCGCATCAGGGATTCCATGAGACGGAGGGTGGATGTATGTATCGTCGCTAACGGAGGACATTTTGAACATTTCCTGTAACAAAGTGTTTGAAGTCACTCTGGTACGTTCTGTTGCTGTGTGTTCCATTCCATGATTAATTTGATTTGAAGAGAAGTAATAAAATAAGCTCTAACATGGAAAGTAAGCGTTTCCGGACACATGTCAATATAACATATTTTCTTTCTTTGTGTGTGAGGAGTGTTTCCTGAAAGTTTGGCCGTACCTTTTTGTAACACTCTGTATAACTGCCTTCCCGGTCTTGTGGACGATCAAAGCGAGATTTTCACACGTTGACTCTCTCTCTCTCTCTCTCTCTCTCTCTCTCTCTCTCTCTCTCTCTCTCACACACACACACACACACACACACACACACACACACCTTTGTCAGAGGTGCAACAAGTGACAAGCGCCAGAAAAAATATTAGCACTGACTCTTAATTGAATTCCGGACCTTCAGACTGGTCATCTGACGCTTCCTCACTTGGCGAATAGCTGCTGAGAAACACGCATGCTAGACACAATTAGCAAAATTGACTGTTCTAGGAAATACATTTTCTGCATAATAATTTATTACGTCACGATCGATTAAGTGTAAAAAAAATATTCAAATTTCTGATTTCGGTAAGTAGTTGCTGTCTTCAGATGCGCTAATTCCCCTCAAAAGCTTCTTATAGAAGTGAAACTCCGTCCGAAAAAGGCCTCAGAAGGCCTAACGGTACCGATTTATCAGCAGGTCATACTCGGCCGACAGGCATCACCGGATTTCGATACGGTGGGGCATGTGTTCAGCAAACCGCTCTCCTGGCTCCTGGCCGTTGTCAGCTTTCGTGACCGCAGCCGCTACTCCTCAGTCAAGTAGCTCCTCAATTGGCATCAAGAGCTGTGTGCACCCTGCTTGCCAACAACGCTTGGTAGACCCGGAAGGTCACCCATCCAAGCCAAACCCGACAGCGCTGAACATCGATGATGTGACGGGAACCGGTGTTACCACTGCCTGCCTAGTCTATTAGCTTCGCATAGATATATAAATAAATACAGATAGGCATTTCGAAAATCATACGATAGTCTTGACAAGTAGAGCGCATTTCTATCCTAATATTGATTTATTTTACCGTAATTTAATTTTAAAAGTTTTAAATGATAATTGTTTGCACTATATCACCGAGTTACCGTTTGCAATTTTGTTTTGTAATAATGACTTTTGCTTGTATTTTTCCTCATTAATGGCACATGTTTTTATAAAAATGCACTTCATGGTTCTTTCAGTCATTTAATTATACACATATGGTTGGTTAAATAAGAGCACTTGGTTTAGTACAACAAACATTTAGGAACTATGCTCTTGATGTTAAATTAGGAGTAAAAAGTCCGTACATTTTATACGCTTTTAAGATATGATAGTCACTGACGTTCGCGTATGTTTTAAATTTTGATACTACTACTACTACTCATTAAAAATAGTCCTTACAAATTTTTTTTTAAATTTTTATCTTTAATAACTTGCATTCTTGGCATCGCATTTTAAAATTTCTATTTTACGTGATTTTACCACAGAAAACAAGAACCATTTAGGCACACTGTCTCGACTGTCAAGACAGTATCTCTATCGTATTTGCCACGAATTCTCTTTCATCGAAATGCAAAATAGAATCTTTTTTTCCAATAAAACTGTGTACATGCTCGTAATCCGAGCCTAATTGATTCAAACATAAGAACTGTTTACAGAATGTGTTGACACATAATCAGTGGCCAAGGGGAACATTTACGATAAGAGCTACTTTTGAAGCAAGCATTGTTTTACAATACTTCCATCGTGTCGTCGTGTGCCTGACTTTTGACATGCACGATGAATTCATTCGTTCTTTCATTCATTAGCCATTGTCTGTCACATAAGAAGGTTACATTGCTTTTTCACCATTTTTATCAGTTGTTCAACAATACAGAATAACAGGAAGAATGGCTGTGAGATGAAGTTAAGATTAGTTTCCAGAATTCAAGAAGCTAAGACTAACATTCATCGTTAACTGCGTGCGGTTCATGGCGAAAGGGTAATGGGTCAATTTTTGTAAACTAAGGACAAGACAGACACTGCAGGCTTGAGATGCACAGCTAGTTGTATTTCATTCAAGCGGCTGTTCAGGAACAAGAGGCTTTCTTGCCAGAGCAGTTATAGATGAGACACGGATATTTCGCACCAAGTCTAGATATCGGTAAGCACTCCCAGGGAGCAGAAGTAGTTACTAATGACAGTGAAGCCAGGGAGCAGAAGTATTTACTAATGACAGTGAAACAGAAATTCTCTCAATTCACTCAGCAGAATATGCGCATGGTGTGTTGTTACGGGAAATGAGTTCACACACACACACACACACACACACACACACACACACACACAGGAGAGGGGAGAGGGAGAGAGAAGGGCGCCAGCCTGTACTCGACAAGCCAAGATATCATTAGAGTACATTGTTTGCCGGAAGCATTTTCCTCCATTTCTATTATATTCGTAGATGATAAGCGCGAAGAAGGGACCCGCAAAATTACAGACCAATATATCTCATATCGGTTTGATGCAGAATCCTTGAACTTAATCCCAGTTGGAATATATTACACTCTTTAGACTGAGAAGCTTATGTCCATGAATCAGCATGCTTTCAGAAAGAATCGCTAGTGCAAAACTCAGCTTGTTAATTTCTCATATGATATACTGCGAACTATGATTGTAGGGCAACAGGCACAGTCCATATTTCTATATTTCCGGAAAGCATTTGACACGGCGCCCAATTGCAGGCTGTTAACCAAGGTACGACTATATGGAATAGGTTCATAGATATGTAACTATGCTTGATGTCTTCCACGACGGCAATTGCGTCTTGAAGCAGGTTAATAGACCTTATGGCAATACCGAATTCATTCTACAGTGGTTTGAGGAACATGTTATTGAACTCGTGTCAATGTCTTAACCACCAAGTGCGCCCGATCTGAACCCGATGGAACACATGTAGGATGTTGTCGGTGCCAGCTCGGTGCGCACAAACCACTCACTTGTTTGTGATTTACGTGAAATACGTGACCTGTGACTACACATCTGGTGGCACATACCTCGAGAAATCTACCAAGCACTTTTCTAAACCGTGCCACGTAGGATCGCTGCTGTACTGTGTTTCAAAGGTGGGCCATCACGCTATTAAGCAGATGGTCATAGATTTTAGCTCATCATTGTTTGTAGTGAACAGCAACGGATGTGTAAAACTCCCTTGAGGTACTCCAGAAATTCCATCTGTCCATTTCAGCCTGTTATGAACAACATTTTGAGTTCTAGCTGCTCGGAACTACTGAATACGGCCACAAATCTAGACCGATAATTGGCAAGATCGTTTTTTATTCACCGAACTGATTGATGGCAGTGGTTCTGTCCTGAAATCGAAGTGCTAACTGCGTACCCTTGTCAATGGCATATGGAAAGCCCAGTGCCTCTCGACAGCTGAAATGGAGTGCTCTATAGTCGGGCATCTACTTTCTCCCTGCAATCAAATGTGCTGATACTGCGCGTCATGCTCATCCTGTCATCGACTGTCTCACTGACGGCTAGTACAATACATGACGTCACAGTCACGTGACTCGGCGAACTGTTCCACTCATGGTAATAAGGATGCCCTGTCCTACCAGAGCAGCTGTCTCCAATTCATTTGTTCTGTAACATATATATAACAGCTTCGTGCAATACACGAATTCACGATTTTTCCGCAGAACTGCCACTTTTCGTTCCAGAGTAGATGCAAGGTATTAATATTTTGGTAGACCCGTCCAGAGCCGGCCGTTGTGGCCGAGTGGTTCTAGCCGCGTCAGTCAGGAACCACGCTGCTGGTAGAGTCGGAGGTTCGAATTCTGCCTCGAGCATGGATGTGTGTGATGTCCTTAGGTTAGTTAAGTTTAAGTAGTTCTAAGTTCTAGGAGACTGACGGCCTCAGATGTCGAGTCCCATAGTGCATAGAGCCATTTGAACCAAGACCTGTCCATATCTACATTTACATCCATACTCCGCAAGCCATCTGACGGTGTGTGGCGGAGGGTATCCTGAGTACCTCTATCGGTTCTCCCTTCTATTCCAGTCTCGTATTGTTCATGGAAAGAAGGATTGTCGGTATGCTTCTGTGTGGGCTCTAATCTCTCTGATTTTATCCTCATGGTCTCTTTGCGAGATATACGTAGGAGGGAGCAATATACTGCTTGATCTTCGATGAAGGTATGTTCTCGAAACTTCAACAAAAGCCCTTACCGAACTACTGAGCGTCTCTCCTGCAAAGTCTTCCACTGGAGTTTATCTATCATCTCCATAACGCTTTAGCGATTACTAAATGATCCTGTAACGAAGCGCGCTGCTCTCCGTTGGATCTTCTCTATCTCTTCTATCAACCCTATCTGCTACAGATCCCACACTGCTGAGCAGTATTCGAGCAGTGGGCGAACAAGCGTACTGTAACCTACCTCCTTTGTTTTCGGATTGCATTTCCTTAGGATTCTTCCAGTGAATCTCAGTCTGGCATCTGCTTTACCGACGATCAACTTTATATGATCATTACATTATAAATCACTCCCAATGCGTACTCCCAGATAATTTGTGGAATTAACTGCTTCCAGTTGCTGACTTGCTATTTTGTAGCTAAATGATAAGGGATCTATCTTTCTATGTATTCGCAGCACATTACACTTGTCTACATTGAGATTCAATTGCCATTCCCTGCAGCATGCGTCAATTCGCTGCAGATCCTCCAGCATTTCAGTACAATTTTCCATTGTTACAACCTCTCGATACACCACAGTATCATCTGCAAAAAGCCTCAGTACAAGTAACATTTTCTTATCTGTGATGTGTTCATGTTATGGACGACTATAGTTTGAAAGAGATAGTCCGCACAACCAGTTTCCCACACAGAGCCAACCAATTAAGGGCTTTTCTTACTCTTTATTCATTTACCACTTTACTTTATAGACTGTATTACCCGAATGTAAGGTGTCAAGTGGCCTTAATAAGCAGGTTCCACGGGAAACAATCCGCACTAGTTCTGGTATAGCAGTGTCCTTACGGCGAACTCTACTCGTCCTTCACGGTGTCTAACTAGTTTTTCGGTGCACGGTTGTGCAATCGAGAGACTTTCCTTTCTTCTACCTACTGCCCATTCTCTCATGCTGAGTTAAGTCAGAATGGTGCAATAAAACAAACACAAATTATTTATACACATGTCGACCGAGCATTCTCAGAATGGAACTAGCACATTTAAGAATAATACCATGTTACTTTCATGTCTGTTAAGTAACGATATAGGACCTCTTGCGTCCTCATTTGCCCGTTACCTCCCTGGAATGTGTCACACTTATTGAGAATGTTGCACCGTGGAAGTATTTAGGAGTATTTCTAAGAATGTATATGAAATTAGATATAGGGAAGGCGAAGGGAAGATAAGAGATGTTGGAAGGGTTCTGGAGAACTGCAATGCTTCTGTAAACGAAACCACATACGAAACTAGTACGACCATTTCTAGAAGACTGCAGTCTTTGGAGTCCTTACCAAGTAGGCATGACAATACATACTGAGCAAACTTAGAGACGTACTCGTAGGATCGTAACAGGTGGTTACAAACAATATGAAAGGGTAACAAATGTTCATGCAACTTCGACAATGCAATTTTTGGGAAACTCCGTAGGATAAATTTAAGGAACGTCTATGTGAGGAAAATTGTGCGACCATTCTGCAGCCACCATCTAGTATCTCTCGTAGGAATTGTGAGAACAAGATCAGAGATAAGGGCGCGCACAGAGGCATATAGCAGACTTTTTTCACCCCTCATTCAATACGCGAATGGAATGGGAACCAAAATCGATAATATTCGTAAGAAGTAACCAACACGCACTGCATAGTAGTTTGTAGAGTTATGTATGTAGATGCACACTGGAGGACTGTGTACCATTACATGTATCATTGTAGTAAGATGCGGATGGCCCATAGACTTCTAACTTACGGCGCGGATCGCAAGTTACGTCTGCAGAAGAGAAAACGGTTAATGAAGCCCAAGTCCGAATGTCGCAAATGGGCCTGATGAACAAGTATGTCACAACGATAGGCAGATGCACAGTTAGGGATCAGTGGTGCGGGAAAAAGACGGTGCACAACCAGTTGAAAGCTCTCCCACAAAGCGGTGGCCCCGTACACTCAACTACTACTGGCGCCCATCTGTAACAGCATTATCTCTGGCAGGATTTGCCTTCTAAAATGTTACGTCTACTGCACGACGATTTCCTTGTTGGGGTTTGACTGATCACACTTCCATCTTTTCTACGAAGCAAGGAAGGTCTCGGTTAACGTCCTGTTCACGGTGAGTTCATCAGATACACTGCGCATGTTCTGAGTGGACAAGGAAACTAAATGGGGCGTGGCCTTTCAAAAGGTGTCATTCTAGCATCTTCATCAAGCGATTTAGATAAATCACGGGACAACCATAGCTGTGTGCCTGACGGAGATTTGAACACCGCTCCTACCGACTGCGAGTCCAGTGCATTTCCACTGCACCACCTAGCTTGCTGTTCAGCTGGGCTGCCTCTGTCGGCATGGAGCAATTTCAGTCAGTCGACTAGGATATCAGGAATGATGTGATCCTCGATAAATTTCCTTACCTGATAGTGATATACAATATCGAACCCATATCAAGGACATAAACAGCCACCTGTCCATGATATCAATATAAACACGTTATGAATCATGGAGAGGCTTTCTCACATGTTTCATGCAGCCTACGTTCCAAAACGAGACGAGACGAGAAACGTACTAGTTGCCCAACAAGTATCTCGCGTACTGACACACCGCTAAAATTTGAGAAATCCAGAAGAAAACACTCTTTCTTCCCACGTACCATCAGCGGAACGACATTTATCGGGCTGGCTTCAGCATTCCATGCAGTGCAATGGTCCGTCTGCAAGCCATGGACCAAATTAGAGAACTGAGCAGATACTATGAATGACCACTTTTCCTCGAATTCATTGATTCTGAGAAAATTTTACCTCAGTTTCAACAGAAACAGGGCAGTGACTCAGTCTAAATTAACAAGAGGTTATTTGTAAGGACCTTAGGGATATCAAGAGGACTGCGCCAAAACTACAAGATAAACAGAAGGAAGTATACTGCTTATTATTTCAAAAATAATCACCGCAACTGTTAGCACATTTATTACATTGTGAAGCAAAACCGCCATGGAACATTTTGCGTCGAGGTCACGTTTCCCACATGATGCCAAGTTTATTTCGATTACACTGCAGAAGTTTCACTGGGAAGCCCTTACACATACTTCATACAGTCCCGATCTCTCCCCAAAGGACTCCCATATTTTTTAGCCCTGTACAAAGATATTCGTAATTGTAAAATCAACAGCTTTGGACGAAGAGGTAAACGCCTGGCTTCAATCTTGGTTCCGAAGGCAACAGCGAACACTTTTCCATGAAGGCACTGACCATCTTGTCTCACAGTGGGACAAATGCATTAACAGTTACGCCGCTTACTTTTGAAATAAACAGTTTACTTACTTTTTCCATCTATCTCTTTTTCATTTGACTGCCACCTTATACATACATGGTGTCCCAGGAGAAATGGTCAATATTGAGGGACATGAGGGATCAATCATTCCAGTTTCAGAGGAAACCTCTCGGTTTGCAAGATCCGGACACTCACAGAGGGTGGGATTATTGATAGTTGGGAGCACCAACGTTAGGCGCGTTATGGGGCCACTTAGGGACAAGGCTGCCAAGAAGGGAAAGAAAACCAATGTGCACTCCGTGTGCATACCGGGTGGAGTCATTCCAGATGTGGAACGGGTCCTCCCGGATGCCATGAAAGGCACAGGGTGCAGTCAACTGCAAGTGGTTGCTCACGTCGGTACCAATGATGTGTGTCACTTTGTATCAGAAGAGACTCTCTCTGGTTTCGAGAGGGTAACAGAAATGTTAAGTCTGCCAATCTTGCTTACATGATGAAAGCAGAGCTGACCATTTGCAGCATAGCTGGCCGGAGTGGCCGAGCGGTTCTAGGCGCTTCAGTCTGGAAACGCGCGACCGCTACGGTCGCAGGTTCGAATCCTGTCTCGGACATGGATGTGTGTGATGTCCTTAGGTTAGTTAGGTTTAAGTAGTTCTAAGTTCTATGGGACTGATGACCTCAGATTTTAAGTCCCATAGTGCTCAGAGCCATTTTTGAACCAATTTGCAGCATAGTCGACAGGACCGATTGCGGATCTCTGGTACAGAACCGAGTGGAGGGTCTGAATCAAAGGTTCAGACGGTTCTGCGGCCGTGTAGGCTGCAGGTTCCTCGACTTGCGCCAAAGGGTGGTTGGGTTTCGGGTTCCGCTGAATAGATCAGGTGTCCACTACACGCAGGAGGCGGCTATACGGGTAGCAGGGGCTGTGTGGCGTGAACTAGGCTGTTTTTAGGTTAGAAGGTCTCAGGTAAACACAAGAAGGGCTTCAGTCACAAAGGGTGCAGGCCGAACAGAAGAAGAACGCAGACACAGGAACCATTGGTGTAACAGTTCTAAATTGCCGTAGCTGTGTTGGCAAACTACCAGAGCTCCAAGCGCTAATAGAAAGCACTGATGCTGAAATCGTTATAGGCACCGAAAGCTAGCTAATGCCGGAGATAAGTTCAGCCGAAATTTTTGCGAAAACCTAAAGGTGTTCCCAAAGGATACGCTAAGCACAGTTGGCTTTGCCGTGTTTGTTGCTGTCAGAAGTAGTTAACCTTGTCGCGAAATTGAAGTAGATAGCTCCTGTGAGTATGGGCGGAGGTCATTGTTGGCAACCGGGATAAAATAATAATTAGATCCTTTTACCGACCTCAAAATTCAGATGCTAAAAGATTCAAAGAAAACTTGACTTTGATTTCGAACAAGTACCCGACTCATACGATTTTAGTTGGTGGTGACTAATTCACCCTCGATATGTTGGCGAAAATACATGTTTAACTCCCGAGGTACGCATAAAACATAATCCGAAATTGTGCTAAACGCATTCTCCGAAAATTATTTCGAGCAGTTAGTTCATGAGCCCACGCGAATGGTAAACGGTTATGAAAACACAGTTGACCTCTTAGCAACAAATAATCCTGAGCATCAAAACGGATACAGGGATTAGTGAACACAGGGATGTCGTAGCGAGATTGAATATTGTAACCCCCAAATCCTCCAGAAATAAACGAAAAATATACCTACTAAACAAAAGAAAAAAAAAGCAGATAAAGATTCACTTGACGCCTTCTTAAGAGACAATCTCCACTCCTTCCAAATTAATAATGTAAGTGTAGACCAGATGTGGCTTGTATTCAAAGAAATAGTCTCGGCAGCAATTGAGAGATTTATAACTGATAAATTCACAAACGACAGAGCAGATCCTCCTTGGCCAGAACAGTGTAGCAGAAACAACGAAACAAACATGCCAAATTTAAACAGAAGCAAAATCCCCAAAATTGGTGATCTTTTACAGAAGCTCGAAATTTAGCGCGGACTTCAATGCGAGATGCTTATCATAGTTTCCACAATGAAACTGTCTCGAAATCTGGCAGAAAATCCGAAGAGATTCAAGTCATGTGTGATGTATGATAGCGGCAAGAAACAATCAATGCCTTTTCTGCGCGACAGCGATGGAGATACTATCTAAGACGGTGTTGCCAAAACAGAGTTACTAAACACAGCCTTCTGAAATGGCTTCACAATAGAAGACGAAGTAAATATTGCAAAATTCGAATCGAGAACAGCTGCCAACATGAGTAACGTAGAAGTAAATATCCTCGGACTAGCGAAGCAACTTAAAAGTTGTGTTGTGCAGACTGTATAGCATTTACGTTCCTTTCAGAATATGCTGATTAAATAGTTCCATACTTAACAATAATATAAACCGTTCGCTCGACGAAAGATCCGTACCCAAAGACTGGAGAGTTGCGTAGTTCACACCAATATTCAAGAAAGGTAGTAGGAGTAATCACTAAATTACATGCCCATATCATTAACGTCGATGTGCAGCAGGATTTTGGAATATACACTCCTGGAAATTGAAATAAGAACACCGTGAATTCATTGTCCCAGGAAGGGGAAACTTTATTGACACATTCTTGGGGTCAGATACATCACATGATCACACTGACAGAACCACAGGCACATAGACACAGGCAACAGAGCATGCACAATGTCGGCACTAGTACAGTGTATATCCACCTTTCGCAGCAATGCACGCTGCTATTCTCCCATGGAGACGATCGTAGAGATGCTGGATGTAGTCCTGTGGAACGGCTTGCCATGCCATTTCCACCTGGCGCCTCAGTTGGACCAGCGTTCGTGCTGGACGTGCAGACCGCGTGAGACGACGCTTCATCCAGTCCCAAACATGCTCAATGGGGGACAGATCCGGAGATCTTGCTGGCCATGGTAGTTGACTTACACCTTCTAGAGCACGTTGGGTGGCACGGGATACATGCGGACGTGCATTGTCCTGTTGGAACAGCAAGTTCCCTTGTCGGTCTAGGAATGGTAGAACGATGGGTTCGATGACGGTTTGGATGTACAGTGCACTATTCAGTGTCCCCTCGACGATCACCAGAGGTGTACGGCCAGTGTAGGAGATCGCTCCCCACACCATGATGCCGGGTGTTGGCCCTGTGTGCCTCGGTCGTATGCAGTCCTGATTGTGGCGCTCACCTGCACGGCGCCAAACACGCATACGACCATCATTGGCACCAAGGCAGAAGCGACTCTCATCGCTGAAGACGACACGTCTCCATTCGTCCCTCCATTCACGCCTGTCGCGACACCACTGGAGGCGGGCTGCACGATGTTGGGGCGTGAGCGGAAGACGGCCTAACGGTGTGCGGGACCGTAGCCCAGCTTCATGGAGATGGTTGCGAATGGTCCTCGCCGATACCCCAGGAGCAACAGTGTCCCTAATTTGCTGGGAAGTGGCGGTGCGGTCCCCTACGGCACTGCGTAGGATCCTACGGTCTTGGCGTGCATCCGTGCGTCGGTGCGGTCCGGTCCCAGGTCGACGGGGCCGTGCACCTTCCGCCGACCACTGGCGACAACATCGATGTACTGTGGAGACCTCACGCCCCACGTGTTGAGCAATTCGGCGGTACGTCCACCCGGCCTCCCGCATGCCCACTATACGCCCTCGCTCAAAGTCCGTCAACTGCACATACGGTTCACGTCCACGCTGTCGCGGCATGCTACCAGTGTTAAAGACTGCGATGGAGCTCCGTATGCCACGGCAAACTGGCTGACACTGCCGGCGGCGGTGCACAAATGCTGCGCAGCTAGCGCCATTCGACGGCCAACACCGCGGTTCCTGGTGTGTCCGCTGTGCCGTGCGTGTGATCATTGCTTGTACAGCCCTCTCGCAGTGTCCGGAGCAAGTATGGTGGGTCTGACACACCGGTGTCAATGTGTTCTTTTTTCCATTTCCAGGAGTGTATATTGTGTTCGAACATTATGAATTATCTCGAAGAAAACGGTCTATTGACACACAGTCTACATCGATTTAGAGAACATCGTTCTTGTCAAACAGAACTAGCTCTTTATTCGCATGAGGTGTTGAGTGCAACTGACAAGGGATTTCAGATCGATTCCGTATTTCTGGATTTCCGGGAGGCTTTTGACACTGTACACACAAGCGGCTTGTAGTGAAACTACGTGCTTATGGAATATCATCTCTGTTATGTGACTGGAGTCGTGATTTCCTGTCAGAGGTCACAGTTCTTAGTAACTGACGGAAAGTCATCAAGTAAAAGGAATGTGATTTCTGGCGTTTCCCAAGGTACTGTTATAGCCCCTTTGCTGTTCCTTGTCTGTATAAACCTGAGTAGCCGTCTTCGGTTGTTTGCAGATGACAATGACGTTTATCGACTACGAAATTCATCAGAAGATCAAAGCAGATTGGAAAATCATTAGAAAAGACATGAATGGTGCGAAAACTGGCAGTTGAGCCTAAATAACGAAAAGTGTGAGATCATCCACATGAGTGCTAAAAGGAATTCGTTAAACTTCAGTTACACGATAAATCAGTCGAATCTAAAGGCCGTAAATTCAACTAAATACCTAGGTATTACAATTACGAGCTACCTAAATTGGAAGGACCACACAGAAAACGTTGTGGGGAAGACTAACCAAAGACTGCGTTTTATTGGGAGGACATTTAGAAAATGTAATATATCTACTAAAAAGACTGCCTACACGACGCTCGTCTGTCCTCTTTTAGAATACTGCTGCGCGGTGTGGGATCCTTACCAGACAGGACTGACTGAGTACATCGAAAAAATTCGAAGAAGGGCAGCACATTTTGTATTATCGCGAAGTATTGGAGATAGTGTAACTGAAATGATATAGGATTTGGGCTGGAAATCACAAAAGAAAGGCGTTTTTCGTAGTGACGGAATCTTCTCAGGAAATCCCAATCACCTACTTTCTCTTCCGAATGCGAAAATATTTTGTTGACACCAACCTACATAGGGAGAAACGATCACCATGATAAAGTAAGGGAAATCAGATCTCGTACGGAAAGATTCAGGTGTTCGTACTATCCGAGCGCTGTATGAGATTGGAATAAGAGAATTTTCAAGATGGTTCGATGAACTCTGTCAGGCACTTAGGTGTGATTTGCAGATTATCCGTGTAGATGTAGAACCAAAAAGTCTAGTAAACATGGGCTCTGAAATGCATACTTCAAGAGCTATGAGCACTTGTTCATCTTCGCTACTGTGAAACACTTCTGTTCTACTGAAGAATTTCTTATAGTTCTTCAGGTATGCATGTTTAGTAGACTTTGTTTCCAATGATCGTTCCTGTTTTATCTCTGAATATTGACCATTCCTCCTGGAACACCCTGTGTATGATTGGATAAAGCATCTCTCCATCTTTCAATACATAAGACGCGCTGTCATCTAGTTGTAGAGTGCACCACTGTAGGGCATGTCTGTAAGAAGATGTAGATAAATTAACGGCTACGTATTATTGCATCGAATTAGTTCGAGCCTGTAGACTGGCAACCCAATTAACAGGTTTCAGGAGAGAGCTGCTGTCCCTGCGTCTTCCCGAGCAGCAGCAGAAGCAGCAGCGACTTTTAATGTTCTGCACACACGTATTGACGTTTGGTGCGCAACCAACGGTGCCCATATCGATTACCTGCGATGTGAGTTGAAGTTTTTTTTGGAGATACTCTATCCACTGGTGTGTATATTTTCTGTAGGTCTTGTTTGTGGGAGACTAGTTATTACTTCGTCGGCACGTAAGTACAGTACAGATTCGAAGCTCATTTAGAACAGCACAATATCCGAACAGTGGTATGGACAATCTCTATAGAAAACAAATGAAAATACGAGGTGAAAATTTCCTTAAACTATTACCCGTCTAATACATGAATATGACGAGGAGAGAGAAATACTCAGCCTTTGCCAACAGCGTTCTCTCGGTCGAAAGAACTCCATATATAAAGCTATAAAAAAAAACGACTGTTGTAATAGAAAAATAAATCAAAATGGCTCTGAGCACTATGGGACTTAACATCATTGGTCATCAGTCCCCTAGAACTTAGAACTACTTAAACCTTACTAACCTAAGGACATCACACACATCCGTGCCCTAGGCAGGATTCGAACCTGCGACCGTAGCAGTCGCTCGGTTCCTGACTGAGCGCCTAGAATCGCTAGACCACCGCGGCCGGCAAAATAAATCAAATGTAACATAATTCAGAAGAAATCAACAATAGTTTTTACGATGAATTTTGCTGCATTAATAACCAAATATGCATAAAAAACTTTACTATAGTGAGAAGTATGATTGTTTAGAGATGCTCAGTTCTTTCATATTTAACTTATCCTCAAACTTGAACAGGTTATCTTGATAGTAAATCAATTCATAGACTTCAATAAGTAATTTTAAGACAATTTTATTTATGAAATTTAATCTCTCTCTCTCTCTCTCTCTCTCTCTCACACACACACACACACACACACACACACACACACACACACACACACACACACACACACACACGAGTTCGCACGTCTGAAGCAGAGAAGACTGTTGCGTCCCAGTCCCAGCGGTATTTAGTGACGTATGGCAACAATGCCGTATGTGTTCGATGGATGGAACAGTGTTTTGTGGCCTATATTGTATGCAGCACGAACTACAATTAAATTGACTAGGAAGTCCTGTCTGTCCTGCCTGTCCTCAGAGGCTTCTCGCTTCTATTTTGGTATTATGGCAAGTTTGTAACACTCATAAAAGCCTGGGTTTCGACAACTAAGTTTATGAAATGGAAATTGTAAAGTGTTTGTGATTTACGACTCACAATCTGTACAATTACTTTAAACGATAGTAATGTTTTAACCAATATTACCACGCTACATAAATATACATTTTAGGGTCAACGTTACACAGACGGCAGAGTATCATACTGGTAATTTTCGAACAAGTACCCATGGACGGAAATGAGTGTTTCAAGTACTACGAGGTCTTTGAAGAATATTGCCTTCCTCATCAAAGTTGCTGGCACTAACTTGCAACAACAATACGACAGCGTCTGTTGTGTGTCCATGGCAGAGTTTACCAATGTTTACAATTTATGATTGGTTGCCGGAAATGCAGCATTACTCCCTCCACGAACTTAGAGACAGGCATTTGATATATGATGCAGCAGCATGTTGTGCCAGGAACGCAGGACAGTAATGCGGAGAAACATTCTTGCCTTAGCTACCATCCTAGCTGAAAGCAATTTTTCGCGGTGGATAAAAACATAAGATAAAGTGGGCCATATCGAAATGGCCAAGATCCTCCACAACGAATTTTCCGTACAGTACAATTTGCGGAGACAGTGCTTGAACATGTTGAGCAAGATCGTCAGTTATTTGTCAACTCGGAAGTATATAGTGCAGAGAGTACCGGAGGAGCAGCACTCTTTACCCTATCACGAACAAGTTGTGCAAGCAATGGGTCCAAATGATTTTGAGTCCATTGTTCATTTATTACAATGGATTATGTTGTTACGCGTCCATTGTGACTGTTGGACGTCACTATGTTAGTTTAAGAGATTAAATCGTTGCTGTATGGTGTAATTCATTCCTCACCATTAGTTGCCAATCTGTAAGTACCCAGCTCAGGATCCTCTACAGTCTTACTAATTTTGGACCTTAGATTTGGGACACCCTGTACATGATGAAAGACATGCTACAAAGCATGACAGAAGGTGCCGTGGTTAAGACACGGGACTCAAATTATGAATCTGAACTGTCTGTACAGCCTAACATTTCTAAACTTCTAGTTCCTTCCGTAAAAATCACTCCAGGTGTATGCAATAGCGATTTCTTGAAATACGTTATGGCTCAACGCTTTCCCCAATGCTGTACCACTGAGAAGGTGGCCCTTCTCGAGTACCTCGTACCGACAGGATGTTAAATTTCGTCTTTGTCTTTCCTTCCCCATCTATGATGTGTGGCAGAGAGTACAGTCTATGATTACCGTAGCCCCTTCTCCACTCCCATCACATATCGTAAGCTCACTAGTAAAATATAGTCAACTCCCTTAAAAAAGCACACTGGTCACTTTAGATGGTGTAGAACTTGTACCAGTCGGTAATGTGACCATCACCGTCCACGTATGTCATGGCAGTAATGTAATGTGTCTGTGGAAGGAAGCTATAGTTTTTGGATGCGCCCGTGACCACAGCTTGAATTAATTTACCTGGTTTGTTGCTGTATTCCTACTTACTGTCCAATGCAACTGACACTTGCAACCATGTAATATAACGCAAGAACAGTGGTAGTAAAAATACCCTGACAGACAGGGACCGAAAACGATTGCTATGCCTTGTCAATAACAACAGCTTCAAACCCGACAGGAACTGCTGATCCAGTGAATGCAGGTTTGTCTCAACCAGTTTCGGAGCGAACATTGCGAAGGGGACTGCACGCGACAAACATCTGGGGACAGACATCTCGCAAAAGGCCATTGCTCACGGTGGAAGACAAGGTTGTACGCTTCCATTGGACCACACAACACAGTAACGAGACGGTAATGGTGTCCGACGAGCCAAGATTTTGACTCTCTAAAAATAAATTAAAGCGTCGAGTGCAGTAACTGCCCTACGAGACGTCTTGCCAGCAGTGTGTGGAGGGTGTAGTTCAGGATGGAGGTGGTTCTGTGATATTTTAGGGGTACTTTTCGTACCATGTCTTTGACTCAGTCATTCAGGTTACAGTGAACATGGTCACCAAGTGCGTTACATAAACATGCGGAACCACGTGTTGCCTTCATTCTACACCTTCATGATGAGAATCCTATGTGCACTCTTCCAAGATGATAACTGTGAACTTTACAGTGTTGTAGAAATTCGAAGAACGTTCAATTAGTAATGCAACATACACTTTTCCTCGGCCAGTTTTGGTTGTGGGACGCCGTGGACTATTCCCGCTTTAGCCCCAAAGGGTGGCGGCGCTATACAATGCCTTCAAAATGGCGTAATGGAGGAAACGTTTCCAGTCGAGAGCTGTCTGTTTTTGGCGGAAAACCAGAGCATCGCAGATATTCATAGGCGCTTGCGGAATGTCTACGGGGACCAGATAGTGAACAAAACCACGATGAGTCGTGGCACGATCGCATCGAGATCGCTCAAATGTGTCAGATCCCCACGTGCCGGCCAGCCGGACACAGCTATGACTCGGGCAGTGTTGGAACGTACAAACATACTCATTTTCCGGGTGATCGACGGATCATAAATACCAGTTGCGGTATTCGAAGGTGTGTGCCCGCTGGGTTGCTCGCCACCTAACAGAAGACCATAAAGAGCACCAAAGGACCATCTGGGAGGAGCCACTTACGCGTTACGGGGCTGATCGTGGCAATTTTTTGTCTAAGATTGTCACAGCCGATGAAACATTGGCTCATCAGTTCGAACCGGAAACGAAATGGCAATCCATCGAATTGCGACGAACCACCTCTCCTCCGAAGAAAAAGTTCAAAGCCACACTCTCACCCTGTAAAGCCATGGCGACGGTTTTCTGGAATTCTGAAGGTGTTATTCTATTTGATGTCTTCCCCTATGGTGCAACGATCAACTTTGAAGTGTACTGGGCTACCCTCGGGAAAGTGAAGAAACAAGTTCTGCGTGTTCGTCGCCACAAAAATGCAGACGAATTTTTCGTTCTCAATGACAACGCCAAGCCTCTCACAAGTCTGTGTATCATCCGAGAGCAGCTCACAAAACTTCACTGAACTGTTCTTCCTTATCCACCTTACAGCACGGATCTCCCACTTCCGACTTCCATCTGTTTGACCCAATAAAGGATCCAATCCGGGGGAAGAAATACATGAATGACAGGGAGGCTATTGATGTAGGAAGACGTTGGCTCCGACGTCGACCGATATAAAGGTACCATGCGGGCATATAGGCGCTCCCTGTAAGGTGGCGTAAAGCCTTCACATTGAAGGGAGAATGTGTTGAAAACTAGAGGTTTTTAGCCAAAGGAGTGGAAAATAATATTGTGTATCGGAATTCTAAATAAAACCAACCTGCTTTCAGAAAAGGAAGTGTTGCATTACTTGTTGAACGCCACTTGTAAATTCCTGTTGAACACTTTGGCACCCTACACATTTACTGGCACACTAAACCACCCTATTTTTAATCCAGTGCGGAATTCCTAGGACTATTTTGTTACATTTGATTTCAAACTGAGTAAAATAGTCAATATCGCCCCATTCTACATCCAGCAAGCTCTCCCCCCCCCCCCTCCCCCCCCGCACCATCCTCACCCTATACACAAAATGAAACTAATAATTACGACCTACAGTGTGGTAGTACTGATCCTGTCCTTTGTACAGCAATCTGAGACCCCTCTCCGGATGACACTGTTGTGAACAGGATAGTTTCCTTAAGCAACTGTACGTGTATTCAGGGCAACTGACAGAATTCCTGTTCCGTCTGATGAACGGCAGCTTGAGTGCAGGTGGGTAGGATGAACATCCGTGTAATGTTTAAGAACAGTATTAATCAACGTGATCGAGCCAATCAGCATACTATTAAGTATTTATCTGTAATTTTGTGCAAGTACATGAAATGTAACGAGCACATCTGGTCTGTTTTAGGGAAGGCGCGGCCGTCTACGGTTAATTATGGGAGTTCGGAAGAAGAACAGTTTTTCACCGTCTACAGATTTGCTGACACATGTAGGCGTAGATTCAAGGGTAGTAGTTGCTCCAACCTGTGAATTACAGTCTGCTCGATTGCTTTTTGGTATGCAGTCCTCCATGAGGTCGAGACGATGTTGCCCAAGCCTGTCCCACTCCTCGACAGTGGCCCCCTATGGTAACCCTGTCACCGAAGGGAGTTCATACGACGAAGCACTGCAATTTCTAACTAGTCGCAAGCACTCTGAGTCGGCTTCATGTCAGCAGATACAAAGGGCTCTACCGTTCGATTGATACCTGCCCCCTGAAGATGTCCAGGGTTTGTGATTTATTATCTTTAAAAACCAATCTTATATAGAAACGTTAGCTGTATGCTTGGAGAGTCATTTGAAAATAATGTCCTGACACGGCACAGCCCTTAAATTACCCTCGATAGCTATGAAAGGCGTCCGAAATCCCTTACATGATACCAGCCCAAAATTTGACTGACCCACACTCTGTAAAACTCGTGGGACTTCATGTATGAGACTTCACTTGTTTTGGTACCTAGACAACACCTACGAATTGTGCTACAATTATCAACCTCACACAGTCCGACGCAACACGTCCAGGTTCCATCCCAGGTGGTCTCTTGTCCCCCTGTGTATAGCATCACGATGCTAGGGGGGGTTCGTAACTGACGCCCAGAGATGACAATGTCTAGATGGTAAATATTGTCTTGGTCGACACAGACCTCTCAAATGTCTCCAAGAAAGCAGCATGCAGCTATACTGAATTCTTCTAGAGGTTCCTATGAGTCAGAATTTGTAGGTTAACGGTTCAAATGGTTCTCAGCGCTATGGGACTTAACTTCTAAGATCATCAGTCCCCTAGAACTTAGAACTACTTAAACCTAACTAACCTAAGAACATCACATACATCCATGCCCGAGGCAGGATTCGAACCTGCGACCGTAGCGGTCGCGCGGTTCAAGACTGTAGTGCCTAGAACCGCTCGGCCACACCGGCCGGCCTAGGTTAGCGGTAATCAGCTGTTTCTGAGCACCGTAGGCGACGACTACGAGGTAGAACGTCTACGTTTTGTGTTACACGATAACGGATGAAAGTTCGTCGCTGCGGAGTGCGACAGTTCAGTGGGCAACTTCCAGCCCTGACAAAATGCCGAAGTTAAACTGCGCGCACGGACCAAGTTGAACTGACTCTTCGACAGAGAGTGTAAGCAATCCGCATTGCCCCACTCACGATTGGAGACACAGCGCGCTCTACCGAACTGTACTGAGAATGCAGATTTACACCGACAGCTATTTTCTTTGGTGATTACAGTATTCAGGAACAAGTAACAATGTTAAAGAAAACTACACTCATGAGGGTGGTGCGAAACTTTTGTATGGTTGTTTATGAAGGAGGATATGGAAGGACAGTTTCTGCTCGAATGTTTTAGATTCCCACTATACAGGATTAAAAGAAAATATCAAAGCGCCCCAGAGGTGTGCCATTAGATGTTTTACATGTAGGTTCGATCGGCACGAGTGTGTTACTGAAATGCTCCTTGAGTATGATGTGAATCCTTCGAGGGGAGAAGTTCGTACCGTGAAACGCTACGGAAGAAGTTTTGAGAACCAGTATTTGCAACTGACTAGATAACGATTTACCGGCTACAACGCTTATCTCGCTTTTGAGCCAACAGTGAATTAAACGACTAGCAGTGGTAAAAAATACAATTCTGCTATGCACTATACAATGGTTTGGGATCCGTAAGCAGATTTAAGACGTGCAACCGTGTCTACTCCGCACCCGCTTCGAAGAGCAACCCCTGAGCCAATAACGAAGAGTGCGGCCTCTCTGGTAGATTTACAGCGCCTACTTGCGGTGCAACCCGGCGCAGAACAAACTGCCTGAGTTACGACCACTCCAAATCGCGGCAAGAACTGCTGCTGCGGCCAGCTACGACCTTTTACATTCGCCTACCCTCTGGTAGTAGACAAAACAGATACGCATGTGACCTCAACTTCTCCCCGCGCCATAGTCCCACCAGCTGCCTAGTAAGGCACGCACATCTTCCCTGTGGAGTTTGGAAAGGTAAAGAAGGTAATGGAAGCTAGAGGATTGCTAGTTGAGCAGCCAGAAGTACTGCCCACGCAACTCAGTGCACTGGCTTAGAAATCCTGTCCGGCACAATGTCATTACAGCTCCTGCATCGTTTACGACTTTCCGTTCAGCTGACGATGGGACAGGAAGAGAACCTAGCTAAAAATGGTTCAAATGGCTCTGAGCACTATGGAACTTGACATCTGAGGTCATCAGTCCCCTAGAACTTAGAACTACTTAAACCTAACTAACCTAAGGACATCACACACATCCATGCCCGAGGCAGGATTCGTACCTGAGACCTTAGCAGTCGCGCGGTTCCGGACTTAAGCGCCTAGAAGCGCTCGGCCACTTCGGCCGGTTGTGCGGGGTTCGATTCCCAGTCAACACTGGGCCGCGGCCGGCTGAATCCAGCTAAATATGGGGGAAAATCACATTGTAACTAAGAAGGGGAAGTCCTCAGACAGAGCAAATAGATTCCACTTAAATTTGGCAAGTCACTTGTGTAAAACATAAAATGTAAGACTTAGATATTTTGGCTCAACAACCCCCTCCCCCCCCCCCTCCTTCAACCAGCGTTTTAGAGAATACGACCCCTGAAGTTCAAGACGCACAATCGACTCAAAACAGACAAGATCGATAGATACTTGGAAACTGAGCGCTTTTTATCAAAACATATGGGGTCCGCAAATGCTTGTTTCCCAAGAAATCACAGAAAGAAACTTTTGTGACAGCCGATTACGTACTCATATAAGGTAAATGCTGTTCAAAGGAAGCGCCGCTGGGGTAGCGACCAACGTATTTTGCTCGGGAGCAGAGAACTTTTGTTCGATTCCCAAGTGCATTCTTTTCTTCCATTTGTATTTTTTCTGCTTCTAAATTGGTACGAATAGGAGGGTTAATACGGTAAATAAATAGTGCAAAATAATTAGTTAGGCAAATAGGCTAAATTTCTCAAACAACTTGGATTAGCAAAGAATTAAAATTTTAACTCACTCTATATGAAAACAGTTCTGGATAAGAGTAAATTTGACGCACTTTATCGCGTAAGGGAGAAAGACAAAATCTTGTATCAGTTGATAATATACATAAAATAACCCTTTCGCATAAGGTACGTCTCGAGGTCGAACTTGTCTCGTTCTGTTCTTTTGAGGACTGCACAACGCTCAAAGTTTTGAGCTAACAATAGAAGCAAAATATGTGACTGCAAGCAGCAGTAGTGTGTTTATCAACAGTCACCCTGAAGCAAAAAGAAGTGTTAGATTTTAACGTTTCATCAACGAAGAATTCAGCAGAGACGTAGCACTAACTTGACACGCGAAATTTGGCTCAAATGGCTCTGAGCACTATGGGACTTAACATCTTAGGTCATCAGTCCCCTAGAACTTAGAACTACTTAAACCTAACTAACATAAGGACATCACACACATCCATGTGGGGGGGGGGGGGGGGGGGGGAGACAGGTATCTAAAAGTATCTAACGTGGTGGGGTGTAAGGAACTACTCCAGCATTTACTTGATTTAGTTAGGTGCATCTACTGAAAGCCTAATCAGCGTCTGCAGCACGAAGTTCTCATAGAGAATCCTCTCGGCGTTTAGGAAAGCCACCGGATCAATATCTGAATAAGAATTCTCTCAGTTAACGATTCAGTTTGTCACCAGTGAACCTTCCGGTTGCGCACGAAAGCTTTTGTACGCCAATAAAGCGCAGACACTTCTCACTGTCAGCGACCTATTTTGTTCACGCTTCGCTTAATGTCTGGACTAACATTATCGGCACATCGGGGATGTGGTTATGCGTTTAATTGTCCTAGATTAAAGCAGCATATGCGCTAAGAGAAAGCAGATCTAGTGACGGTAATGATTTTGGCTTTCGTTAAATGACAACTTGCTGAAAACTTGCGAATGAATTGACGTAGCTGCGGCTTATCTTGCCACATAGCGGAACGTGTTCAGTAAGACCTGAATGACGTCTCCATGTATTGGGTTTAGTCTTCTCCAGTGATCACCACACCTACGAATGGCAGTTTATTAACGAGTGCGTCAGACGATGAAGTTGAAACTCATATGTCGATAAGCACTTGCGTACGTAATTACATCACGTGTTGTTGATTATAATTTATGTTATACCATGAGCATTTCGCCTGAAGAAGTAGCATCTTCTGTGGTATGAATTATACAAACATAGGGAATTACAGGCTACACTTCTCACTTACATGTTCTGATATTGAGCTTTTACGTTGTAAGTAGTCTGGCGTATATGTGTATTGTGTGTGTTTTCATGTTGCAATAGAGGTGTGTGTTCTTTTCTGTCTGAGATACTGTTCTTTTATCTGAATCATAAAACATCGATTTACACCGCCATAGAAGATGCTTCTTAATAAATTGAGTCGGAACACGAATGGCAAAGTAAATAGCAATTATTCAGTCGCACACACACGTTACCTCAAAATCCTCAATATAATATTAGTAAGAGCTGGGCATCGACAGTTCAGCGACTATACAGATAACTACGAGTATTCTGTAGTGCGTTGAGAAAGGAGTGGCATAGTTTACATTGATTACTAACTGTTTGACTCGGTCGCTGAGTGAGCAAGTGCCAAAACACCAATCGAAAGTTTGCGTTTCGACTGGAAATGGGTCGTTCGCGAACTATCGAGCCTAAAGGAACGGTTTACCAAGATAAACGGAACGAGCGAGGAACGAATTCTGAGGAACAGTCGATCATAGTTCACTTCGGTCGCGCCTTTCTACTTATAGTTCCCGGGAACGAGAAATGGTCTCGTTCCAGCCTCGGTCCCGTTCGCGTCGGTCTCGGTCGGCCGGACTCTTCCTTCTTTGCGTTGCCACTCGTCGCAGTTCCATTGCCGACTGCTCGTAGTTGGTTCAGTATCGAATTGTTCGTTTCGTTCGCTGCGCACGCCCATTCCATATCTGTTTCAAACTTTTTTTTTTAACTCTGAACTTCTGGTTCTTTTCGTATTCTATTCAGCCTCCACGACCGGTAATTAAAATGTATTTTCTAATTACGTAAATTACATAAAAATTACGTGGTATGTAATACATACATCTTTTCACGTAACAAAACGGCATATCAGGTTACTTTACTATTTCGATGAGAAGCAGAAGAAATACTTGTAAAAATGCAAGGATTTTTTGTTATTACACATGGAAAGGAAATTGACACGGGACACACGAGTGGACTTTTCCGTCTTCTTTTTATCCAAGGTAAAAGAGATGTTCATTGTTATGGAAGGCAGACCGACTTACAACCGAATGAAGCCCGCGCCCCGTAATCGAGTGTCTGGAGTCACATGTTGTAAAGAGAATATGATAACTTCTACAATGTTATTTCAGTGGTACAGGGCGGCGCACGAAAAATAGGCCCTAGGTACTAGACTGCTCATTGTCGACCACCAATCGTCATCCATTATTTCGAAGTAGTTGTTTGCATTAGCGTATTTGGTATTTCTTCCCTGCCTAATTATTACATGTTTATCTATTCTGCTCTTAAATGTCAACAAATCGTGCGTAATTGGCGAGCAGCCTGTACTCGGTGCCGGTTTTTCTTGCGCCACCTTTTATTATTTCACTGCCATCAGCCATATAAAGCGCCATTTGGCTATACGAGAGATTTTGCAGAATTAGGAAAATTACAAGTGTGTGAGAATTCTGTTGTGAACAAAAACTCTGTACTCCAGTGGGGAGGCAAGTGCCCCCTCTTGGCGCCTTCCGTCTTCAGTCACCTATGCTACTAATTTTCAACTTTTCCTAAGAACCATATACCAAGCACAACTGAACGGAGAACGAGTAAAAATGAACGGTTCCCCAAAAAAAAAGAGGATCACCAGTGAACTAGTTCCCAAGGATGAAGGAGTTTGCCCATCTCTACTTTTCAACCCACAATCAGTTATACGATATTTTATGTATCACTTATGGCTTCTTTCACTTCAGGCAATGATTTATTTAAAATGCCAAGAGACGCAGTGATAGAACGCAAAATGGGTTTCGCTTTGTAATACATGTGAAATCCAACCTCAGAGTTTGACAGAGCTTTCGAAGACTACAACGCAGAATTGAGAGACAACATTCTCTGTATATCTGACTCAGTAACTCATTTCAAAGGTTGAATGAGGACAAGGGCAAAACGCCAATAGCGAAATTCCTAGTAAAGCACTGAAGTCAGCTTTACTTATTTAACTGTTGATAATAAGCCTTTTTTTTTATTTTTCTTGTGCCTTTGTACCGCATCGGAGCAGGGTCGACATGGTTCTTGACGGATTTGGCATGTTTACTTTAATGGATAAGATCCTTACCGCTTTACAGCTTCACCTCCAGTGATGGTGCTTGTAGTAAGAGAAACTGGTTGAGAAAGAAAGTTGCACATTTACAGCTGAAGGCTCAACTTGCTTTCCTTCAGATTTAACCAGTGGCTGGCTGCACTTCTTGTTGCCACCCTGTTATACCCCAAACGGAATGTGTGTACCCAAACTGTCTGCGTGTAATGTTAATCATCTGAAAGCGAGCGTAAATGTTCTAAATATTTGTGAATCGCGGAACTGAGGGGGTACTTGGGTACCAGCCCGGTATTCACCAAATTGGATGTGGGAAACCGCCTAAAATCTACAGCCAATCTGGCTGGCCGGCACACAGACCCTCGTCGGTAATCCTCCTGGTGGATTCTAGGCATGGCCGGCGCATCTCCCTGTCCGGGAAGCGGAGCTTTAACAATCACGGCTATCCGGGCGCATAGATGATGATGATAACAATAATATGTAAACCTTCCCTCTTTGTATGACACTGGACTAAGTATAGTAATAAATGAATGCAGGCTCAGGTCGGTTTTTGCACAGTTGATGATATTTGATTTATGGGCATATGGCCGTGGTCCAAGGAATAATTCGCTGCCTAAAAATGTATAAAATCCCTTGCCCTTACGGCCAAGTGTACATAGGAGCTAAAGAAGAAGCTCGCCTTAATGAATACAAGAGCTACTGTCGCCTACGCAAGACGAAAAAAATCAGAAGTAGCAGATCATGCACTAGGACCTGGAAAACATTTAATTCGTTTCTACGACGCTTTGAGTTTTGCAAGATCTATAATTTCTACCCTAGGATGTACAGAGAAGCCACAGAAATTCAAAAGCACAAAATTAATTTTATCAGAAAAGAAGGACTGAAATAAGACAATTTATGGGCAATAGTGCTAAATAAAACTTACAGTGTCAACTCTTTCCCACGACAAGCTCCATAGTATACGTCGGCGCGACTCTGCCATCTTAAAAATCAGCTATCTCATGTCACGAACCGACCACTGCGTGAATACATATGAACAGTTCGGCTTACTGAGCTTTTTCGAGTCTGTTTTCTGAGTCGTTAAAGCAACGTGGTATCTCCAGCACTGGAAGACGAAACATTAGGCAGAGAATTATACCTGGGTCCAAGGCCTACTGCTCATAAAACAAATATTAACAATTGCGTACTGCAACTTAACGACACTTAATCTAATGCTCAGTTTGATTGTTTCAAGAGCTAAGCCTGATGCATGGAGTTGTATTTGTCTCCAAAAGTTGTAAACAATCAAGAAGTAAAAGATTATTTCCTAAACTGTTTACTCAGAATGGTTACAAAACAAGGTAAATTTAATCGCAAGACTCATGATATAAAACGATGCCAACACATGTAAGTGGAGTACTTCTAAGCCCAAGACACATGATTTCTGGCGGGACAGAGCCTCTAAAAAGTGGAACCCAAAGAGGTTCTCTTTGATGTAGCCTCAGCAGCACCACTCTTCAATCAAGCAGTCAATTAGTACGTTGATTAACCCCGCTTGTTTCCTTACAGAAGATATACATATATGCTCTTTAGAGCGTCTTATTTACAAATTATTGAAAGTTACTATATTTTTGAAGTTAAGTTCCATCGGCTCATCTACTGTAACATTTGTGCGAGGAGTATATACACTCCTGGAAATTGAAATAAGAACACCGTGAATTCATTGTCATAGGAAGGGGAAACTTTATTGACACATTCCTGGGGTCAGATACATCACATGATCACACTGACAGAACCACAGGCACATAGACACAGGCAACAGAGCATGCACAATGTCGGCACTAGTACAGTGTATATCCACCTTTCGCAGCAATGCACGCTGCTATTCTCCCATGGAGACGATCGTAGAGATGCTGGATGTAGTCCTGTGGAACGGCTTGCCACGCCATTTCCACCTGGCACCTCAGTTGGACCAGCGTTCGTGCTGGACGTGCAGACCGCGTGAGACGACGCTACATCCAGTCCCAAACATGCTCAATGGGGGACAGATCCGGAGATCTTGCTGGCCAGGGTAGTTGACTTACACCTTCTAGAGCACGTTGGGTGGCACGGGATACATACGGACGTGCATTGTCCTGTTGGAACAGCAAGTTCCCTTGCCGGTCTAGGAATGGTAGAACGATGGGTCCGATGACGGTTTGGATGTACCGTGCACTATTCAGTGTCCCCTCGACGATCACCAGAGGTGTACGGCCAGTGTAGGAGATTGTTCCCCACACCATGATGCCGGGTGTTGGCACTGTGTGCCTCGGTCGTATGCAGTCCTGATTGTGGCGCTCACCTGCACGGCGCCAAACACGCATACGACCATCATTGGCACCAAGGCAGAAGCGACTCTCATCGCTGAAGACGACACGCTTCCATTCGTCCCTCCATTCACGCCTGTCGCGACACCACTGGAGGCGGGCTGCACGATGTTGGGGGCGCGAGCGGAAGACGGCCTAACGGTGTGCGGGACCGTAGCCCAGCTTCATGGAGACGGTTGCGAATAGTCCTCGCCGATACCCCAGGAGCAACAGTGTCCCTAATTTGCTGGGAAGTGGCGGTACGGTCCCCTACGGCACTGCGTAGGATCCTACGGTCTTGGCGTGCATCCGTGCGTCGCTGCGGTCCGGTCCCAGATCGACGGGCACGTGCACCTTCTGCCGACCACTGGCGACAACTTCGATGTACTGTGGAGACCCCACGCCCCACGTGTTGAGCAATTCGGCGGTTCGTCCACCCGGCCTCCCGCATGCCCACTATACGCCCTCGCTCAAAGTCCGTCAACTGCACATACGGTTCACGTCCGCGCTGTCGCGGCATGCTACCAGCGTTAAAGACTGCGATGGAGCTCCGTATGCCACGGCAAACTGGCTGACACTGACGGCGGCGGTGCACAAATGCTGCGCAGCTAGCGCCATTCGACGGCCAACACCGCGGTTCCTGGTGTGTCCGCTGTGCCGTGCGTGTGATCATTGCTTGTACAGCCCTCTCGCAGTGTCCGGAGCAAGTATGGTGGGTCTGACACACCGGTGTCAATGTGTTCTTTTTTCCATTTCCAGGAGTGTAGTTTCGAAAGCCCGCCCAGCTAGCCGCGCGGTCTAACGCCCTGCTTCCCGAGCGGGAAGGAGTGCCGGTCCCCGGCACGAATCTGCCCGGCGGATTAGTATCGAGGTTCTGTGTACCGGCCAGCCTCTGGGTGGTTTTTAAGGTGGTTTTCCATCTGCCTCGGCGAATGTGGGCTGGTTCCCCTTATTCCGTCTCAGTTACACTATGTCGGCGATTGCTGCACAAACACTTTCTCCACGTACGCGTACACCATAATCACTCTACCACGCAAACATTTTTTGAAGCAGTCCAGTCGCCTCTGTCTTGGACGCCATGTTGGCGAAAGTCATGTACAGAGACCTTGGTCACTCAGATGAGAAACATAGGTTATAACATTCACACTTTGCGATGCGTCAATCACACGGCTTCAAAAAAAAAGTGGGAATGAGAGGACCCACTTGCTCCGATTTGAAGACGGTCAGCAAGACAACAGCATACTGTCGTGCTTTGCAGTATTTTATATTGCCATCCTAAATGGACATTGGTAAAAAACAACAAAAAAATAGTGTTGAATTAATCACAAAAGGTCGTACCAGTTTCGATAGAGGACTGTTCTTCTGTAGATAAGAGATTTTAAATGGGGCCCAGAGAGAAAGAGAGAGAGAGAGAGAGAGAGAGAGAGAGAGAGAGAGAGAGAGAGAAGGACATCTTATCTTTTAGCTAGACCACACGCTACCGAAACCTGTGTAGTCTGCCACCAAGCCATATGACTTCCAGTTTAGACGTCATGTAGGCTTAACAATTTACTGAGTGCTGAAGGCACGTAAGACGACTAATGACAGCAACTACACTGGCGGAAATCAATCGCAACACCAAAAAAATAATGTAAATTAATGAAATTTCGGGAATACATTTGTCGAGGTAAGACATTGCAAGATCACAGGTTAAAGATAGGCCACTGGAAATGAACATTAGTAACCGCTGTAACAGCCAGGATGTTTAATGCAAGCATGCAAACGTGCACGCATTGTACAGATGCTCGATATCATTTTGTAGGATGGAGTTCCATACCTGTGACACTTGGTCGATCAGTACAGGGACAGTAAATGCTGGTTGAGGATGACGCTGGAGCTATAGTCCGCTGATCCCATATGTGCTCGATTGGAGACAGATCTGGTGATCGAGCAGGCCAAGGCGAAATGTAGATACTCTGTAGAGCATGTTGGGTTACAACAGCGGTATGTGGGCGAACGTTATCCTGTTGGAAAACACCACCTGAAACGCTGTTCATAAGTGGCAGCGAAGGAATTCCAATCACTAGACTGACGCGCAAATTTGTAGTCCGGGCACTTGGGACAACCACGTGAGGGCTCCTGCTGTCATACAAAATGGCACTGCACACATTAACTCCAGGTGTAGATCCAGTGTGTGTGTGTGTGTGTGTGTGTGTGTGTGTGTGTGTGTGTGTGTGTGTGTGTGTGTGTGGCACACAGACAGGTTGTTTCCAGGCTCCGAACTGACCTCCCCCGAACCAACACACGGTTATCAATGGCACCGAGGTAGAACCGGCTTTCATCGGAAATCACAACAGACTTCCACTCTGCCTTCCAATGAGCTCTGCCTTGACACCACTGAAGTCGAAGTTGGCGGTGGTTTGTGGTCAGTAGAACGCACGCTACAGGCCGTCTGGCTCTGCGTTGCCCTTGAAGTAATCGATTTGTAACAATGTGTTTTGTCACTGTGGTGCCAGCTGATGCTCAAATTGCTGCTCCAAATACAGTACGATGCCTCAGAGCCATACGCCCAACAATATGGTCTTCCCTCTGGGTGGTGCCACAGACCTTCCGGAACCTGGTCTTCTTGGCACCGGACATTCTCGTGCCACCGCTGCTAGCACTGACGTACAGTGCCCACATTCTGGTCAAGTCTTTCTCCAATACCGCAGAAGGAACATTCAGCTTCTTTTAGCCATATTACACATCGTCAAACTCAGTGAGGTGTTGGTAATGGCGTCTTTGCCGCCTGAAAAAAGCTCTTGGTTAGTATCAACTCACCACGTACAATCTGTAAGTTAACTAACGCTCACAACCGTTAAAGCGTGTATTTAAAGCAAACCTCATTTGCATCCTCACAGTGGCGCCCCTACCGCCACTCTTACGCAACAGGCGCGAAATTTGAATAGACACTATCTTTCAGATGTAGAAACACGCCTACCAACTTTCGTTGATGTCGTCCAACCTCTTCGTGGTGTTGCGATTTTCTTCCTTCAGTGTAGCCCGAAGACGAGTGATTTCGTTCGTTTCATTATTTGACAGTTTGCGACAGCGCATCCGCTGCTTTTAGGACGGTGGCACGACCACCGGCGTGTCGCTGCCGCTAAGGCGTCGCCTTAAACAATCTTGTCCGCTCTAATGTCTAAACTTCCTTGAAGCCTCTGTTATTCAGTTAGCTGGGAAACGTCTGCTGTTACTTGTTATTGTATTTATGTGTGATGATTAGTGCAACCTTTACCATCTTCTCAGTGCTATTTTTGTCAATCAGTGTGTTCTAATTATATGTTTGAATACTATAGTACACTGGTGTGTAAAACGAACGTGACTTTCGCTTGATGCGGCGCTCCTATGTTACGTAACTAGATGCAACTTGGTCCATACATAGAAGTAACTGCTAGAGTACAGCAGAGAAGGTAACAAGAAAACACGCAATGAGACGAACAGAATCCACATTAAATTCAAAGAGAATAATTACACTGAAGCCACCGCGATTCATGAAGGCCCCTCGGGACATTATCAATGGCAAGACATCGTTCTTAATAGCGTGTGTCATCACCATCAATGGCACTGCATGCTCCTAAATGTGCGCCCATGAAAGGGACCTCTAAAGATGCTTGTATGTTCAGTAGACAGGTCGATCGTGATTGTCGTAAGTACGCTACCAATATCTATTGCACAATGTCAGTTTCGCTGTCTCTACTGTCAATGGCTGGAATACATTTCACAGCATGAGGGGTATCAAGCCTCAGCCCTTCCAATATCCGAAGAGCGGTTACGGCATCGATTATTTCAGCCGTAAATAGAAATATTAAAAAAGGTAGGAAGCAGATTACAGAGTACCTGACGGCTCAACACAAACGTTTTGTCTCAAGCACAGATAATGTTGAGGATCAGTGGACAAAGTTCAAAACCATCGTACAATATGCGTTATATGAGTATGTGCCAAGCAAGATCGTAAGAGATGGGAAAGAGCCACCGTGGTACAACAACCGAGTTAGAAAACTGCTGCGGAAGCAAAGGGAACTTCACAGCAAACATAAACATAGCCAAAGCCTTGCAAACAAACAAAAATTACGCGAAGCGAAATGTAGTGTGAGGAGGGCTATGCGAGGTGCTTTAATGAATTCTAAAGTAAAGGTCTATGTACTGACTTGGCAGAAAATCGTAAGAAATTTTGGTCCTATGTCAAAGCGGTAGGTGGATGAAAACAAAATGTCCAGACAATCTGTAACCAAAATGGTACTGAAACAGAGGATGACAGACTAAAGGCCGAAATATTAAATGTCTTTTCCAAAGCTGTTTCACAGAGAAAGACAGCACTCTAGTTCCTTCTCTAGATTGTCGCACAGATGACAAAATGGTAGATATCGAAATAGAGGGATAGTAAAACAATTTAAATCGATCGAAAGAGGAAAGGCCGCTGGACCTGATGGAATACCAGTTCGATTTTACACAGAGTACGCAATGGAACTTGCCCCCTTCTTGCAGCGGTGTACCGTAGGTCTCTAGAAGAGCGTAGCGTTCCAAAGGATTGGAAAAGGGTACAGGTCATACCCGTTTTCAAGAAGAGACGTCGAAAAGATGTGCAGAACTATAGACCTATATCTCTAACGTCGATCAGTTGTAGAATTTTGGAACACATATTATGTTCGAGTATAGTGACTTTTCTGGAGACTAGAAATCTACTCTGTAGGAATCAGCATGGGTTTCGAAAAAGACGATCGTGTGAAACCCAGCTCGCGCTATTTCTCCACGACACTCAGAGGGCCTTAGACACGGGTTCACAGGTAGATGCCGTGTTTCTTGACTTCCGCAAGGCGTTCGACACAGTTCCGCACAGTCGTCTAATGAACAAAGTAAGAGCATAAGGACTATCAGACCAAATGTGTGATTGGATTGAGGAGTTCCTAGATAACAGAACGCAGCATGTCATTCTTAATGGAGAGAAGTCTTCCGAAGTAAGAGTGATTTCAGGTGTGCCGCAGGGGAGTGTCATAGGACCGTTGCTATTCACAATATACATAAATGACCTTGTGGATGACATCGGAAGTTCACTGAGGCTTTTTGCAGATGATGCTGTGGTGTATCGAGAGGTTGTAACAATGGAAAGTTGTACTGAAATGCAGGAGCATCTGCAGCGAATTGACGCATGCTGCAGGGAATGGATTGAATCTCAATGCAGACAAGTGTAATGTGCTGTGAATACACAGAAAGAAAGATCCCTTATCAGTTATCTACAGTATAGCAGGTCAGCAACTGGAAACAGTTAATTCCATAAATTATCTGGGAGTACGCACTAGGAGTGATTTAAAATGGAATGATCATATAAAGTTGATCGTTGGTAAAGCAGATGCCAGACTGAGATACATTGGAAGAATCCTAAGGAAATGCAATCCGAAAACAAAGGAAGTAGGTTACAGTACGCTTGTTCGACCACTGCTTGAGTACAGCTCAGCAGTGTGGGATCCGTACCAGATAGGATTGATAGAAGAGAGAAAGAGAGAGAGAGAGAAGATCCAACGGAGAGCAGCGCGCTTCGTTACAGGATCATTTAGTAATCGGGAAAGCGTTACGGAGATGATAGATAAACTCCAGTGGAAGACTCTGTAGGAGAGAAGCTCAGTAGGGGTTTTTGTTAAAGTTTCGAGAACATACCTTCACCGAAGAGTCAAGCAGTATATTGCTCCCTCCTACATATATCTGGCGAAGAGACCATGAGGATAAAATCAGAGAGATTAAAGCCCACACAGAAGCAAGCCGACAGTCCTTCTTTCCACGAACAATACGAGACTGGAATAGAAGGGAGAACCGATAGAGGTACTCAGGGTACCCTCCGCCACACACCGTCAGGTGGCTTGCGGAGTATGGATGTAGATGTAGAAGAGAAGAAGAGGACCAGCTGTCTGCCTCTGCAAAGGGATTAAATCACCTACTGCATTACAGCAGATTACTGCTCTACACTTTAACACCATTAGTCCCATTTGATTAGACATATTCACATCCATCTTGGATTATACACTATGTGATAGAAAGTATCCGGACACCCCCAACAAATCTTTTTCATATTAGGTGCGTTGTGCTGCCACCTACTGCCAGGTACTCCATATCAGCGACATCAGTAGTCATTACACATCGTCAGAGAGCAGAATGGGGCGCTCCGCGGAACTCACTGACTTCGAAAGTGGTCAGGTGACTGAGTGTCACTTATGTAATACGTCTGTACGCGAGATTTCCACACTCCTAAACATCCCTAGGTCAATTGTTTCCGATGTGGTAGTGAAGTGGAAACGTGATGGGACAAGTACAGCACCAAAGCGTATAGGCCTACGTCATCTGTTGACCGCCGACAGTTGAAGACAGTCATAATGTGTAATAAGGCAGACACCTATACATACCATCACACAGGGATTCCAAACTGCATCAGGATCCACTGCAAGTACTTTGACAGTTCGGCGACACGTGAGAAATCTTGGATTTTAAGATCGAGCGGCTGCTCATAAGCCACAAATCACGCCGGTAAATGCCAAACGACGACGCGCTTGGTGTAAGGAGCGTAAACATTGGACAATTGAACAGTGGAAAATCACTGTGTGGAGTGACGAATCACGGTACACAATGGAGCGAACCGATGGCAGGGTGTGGGTATGGCGAATGTCAAATATTCAAATGTGTGTGAAATCTTATGGGACTTAACTGCTAAGGTCATCAGTCCCTAGGCTTACACACTACTTAACTTAAATTATCCTAAGGATAAACGCATACACCCATGCCCAAGGGAGGACTTGGACCTCCGCCGGGACCATGGCGAATGTCCGGTGAACCTCAGCTGCCAGCGTGTGTAGTGCCAACAGTAAAATTCGGAGGCGGTGGTGTTATGGTGTGGTCGTGTTTTTCATGGAGGGGGCTTGCACCCCTTGTTGTTTAGCGTGGCACTATCACAGCAATGGGCTACATTGATGTTTTAAGCACCATCTTGCTTCCCACTGTTGAAGAGCAATTAGGGGATGGCGATTGAATCTTTCAACACGATCGAGCACCTGTTCATAATGCACTGCCTATGGCGGAGTGGTTACACGACAATAACATCCCTGTAATGGACTAGCCTGGATAGAGTCCTCACCTGAATCCTGTAGAACATCTTTGGGGTGCTTTGGAACGCCGACTTCGTGCCAGGCCTCACCGACCGACATCGATCCTCCCATCAGTTCCGTCGCCCCCCCCCCCCCCCTCCCCACTTGAAGAATAGGCTGCCATTCCCCAAGAAACCTTCCCGCAGGTTATTGAACGAATGCCTGCGAGAGTGGAAGCTGTTATCAAGGCAAAGAGTGGGCGAACACCATATTGAATTCCAGCATTACCGATGAAGGGCGCCACGAACTTTTAAGTCATTTTTATCCAGCTGTCGGGATACTTTTTATCACATAGTGTGTACTGTGGATGTTTTAAGTGGCTCCACTCAGTGCAAGCCACTCTGGAAGTGCCAAGAATTCCTGAGTGGCCGGCCGTTGTGGCCGAGCGTTTCTAGGAGCTTCAGTCCAGAACCGCGCTGCTGCTTCGGTCGCAGGCTCGAATCCTGCTTCGGGCATGGATGTGTGTGATGTCCTTAGGTTAGTTAGGTTTAAGTAGTTTTAAGTCTAGGCGACTGATGACCTCAGATGTTAAGTCCTATAGTGCTCACAGCCATTTGACGAACAGCAGCAAGGTGCCCCATTTACAAATCCAATTCTTTTCTCAGCAACTCTTCAAATGTGATTTACAAAATCATACTTTCAAATTATACACTTCTCAGCAATTCCAGAATGAGATTTTCATTCTGCAGCGGAGTGTGTGCTGATATGAAACTTCCTGGCAGAATAAAACTGTGCCGGACCGAGGTTCGCAGGAGAGCTCTGTAAAGTTTGGAAGGTAGGAGACGAGATAGTGGCAGAAGTAAAGCTGTGAGGACGGGGCGTGAGTCGTGCTTGGGTAGCTCAGATGGTAGAACACTTGCCCGCAAAAGGCAAAGGTCCCGAGTTCGAGTCTCGGTCCGGCACACAGTTTTAGCCTGCCAGGAAGTTTCTTTCTCAGCAATTGTTTGTAAAAACGTATTTCACATACAAGCTCACTTACGAACTGCAAATAAATACTCAATAATCGCCGGCCGCGGTGGTCTCGCGGTTCTAGGCGCGCAGTCAGGAACCGTGCGACTGCTACGGTCGCAGGTTCGAATCCTGCCTCGGGCATGGATGTGTGTGATGTCCTTAGGTTAGTTAGGTTTAAGTAGTCCTAAGTTCTAGGGGACTAATGACCACAGCAGTTGAGTCCCATAGTGCTCAGAGCCATTTGAACCATTTGAACTTAATAACCTGATAATAATAGCACTATGTAAACACAATCTCAATGAAGTTAATTTGTCCTCTCACATAAGAGAAGTGGACAGGAAATGCTGGGAAGGTATAGTCTGTCTAAACTGAAAAGCGAGCAGCACTCGCGGTGGGGGACATTGGCTTTCCCGGGAGAACGCTACAGCTGCCGTACGGAATGACTAAGAATAAATTTATCTTCGAGCAGTGTGCAAAGATTTACGTAGATTCTGTCTATACCTGTTTCTTCGGTTAGTATTATATTTAATTCATATCTGCATTCCATGTAGTGTTAATGCACTTTGCGTAAAAAAACACCCCTGGGCATATCTCCACACTGCGGCGCCTGTGATTTACAACGCATACTGCGGGGTGTTGGCATGACTCTGTGAAACACCCTGAAGATGCGTCTTGGGACGTAGTAGGAAGAGGGAATGGGCAATCCACCTACTCGCTCTTCAGTTTGCCGACCTATGAAGAACGGAACTGCATAAACACAATTCCTCACGCTTCTGCCCACTCCCCTCCCCTACCCCGTTCCTCTCCATCCAGTCAGATCCCAGCAACATCATGTATTTCTTAATACGCCTCTACTACAGTTAGATGTGGTACAATAATTTGATGTTTGTTCTTGATCAACGTTATTTAACAATACACATAAATTTGGTATCATTAAAGAACTTTTTTTGATAATCAGACTTTTATACCTCTTGCATCGCAGAAATTATTGGACCTAGAGAAAAAAAATAATAGGACCTTTTCTTATAGGAAATTTCATATGTTCAATTTTGTAATGTGAAACATTTTCGCTAGAAACCTCTGTTTTCGAGTTTTTCGAGAAAAACAATAAAAGCGACCTTTAAACGCCCCCCCCCCCCCCCTATAGCATTTTGTATCTCATACTCCCTCCTACCACTGTACTAAAATTTGGGATTACACGAACTTTTCCCTTTAATTTTCCTTCGTTGACTGGACTAGCACGTGAGTGGAGCACGACAGATAACAGCTAATACTGACACGAAATACCCTTCGCCATGCATTGTCTAGAGGTTTGCCGAGAATGTACATATTCACACTCTGACGACGACGACGACGACGACGACGGAGGCTGTCTTTCAAATAACCTGAGATTTTATCCGGATTATCTTCGCAGATACTAAGCTTGTTTTCGCTTTATCAGTGTTCACAGTTTGCGAAGACGTCGCCGCCCTGGAGAGCATGGGTCAACTGTCGAACCGGGGACTCTGGCAAGCGCTCTCGGCGTGTAGGCGCCCTCGTATGTGCGTTTACCGACACGTACCGCGATCAATATCCAGTGCACTTGCCACCTTTTCCCACGGAGTCAAGGGCGCGCGCAAAAACTCTTCCTCGTCCGGTACCTCGTGCCATCACGCTGCGAATCGCGCTTTCCATTTTCTGTCTCCAACCAGTTTCCCAATCATTACATAAACCAAATTTTACACAATCTCAGCCTCCGTTTTATCATGTACTATTTCCACATGAAATTCCTTTTTTACAGATATAGTGACTTTTTAATAGAATATTAAGATACTTTTATTTCCGCGCTCACACTTTCTTCAAAAAATTTTGACATCACGTATTAAGTATGAGGTGCAGGGACTTATACCGACGTATCGGACAGCTGTTGTCCGCAATTGTGATAACCGCTCCCTCACCAGCTTCCCTACTTGTCTGACAGCTCCGTTACCCAGTCATATCAGAGAGACATAGTAGCCAGTTTCACATGAGTAAATTCATTATAGAAATTACACAGCGTTACATCTCATCTGTGACGTGTATGTACTCGTATGTAAGATGGTTAGTGGTATAGAAGAACTAGTACTGAAACGGGCGAGTCAACTTCTGTATAGTTTTTATCCTCCACTCTGCAACTGCATGAATTAGTAACGTTTTTATTAACCGAAATAATTTTTGTCAGTGTTCATTTCCGACAAGAACAATCTTGTCAACGCTTCGAATAAAAACTCTCCCAAAAATTTAAATGTGCCACCACAGTTTAGTTTCTAGCATATAGCCGATATTTATATAGCAGGTGAAAATGGCGGATCAATAGATCTTTCACGCACATTAGCACGCTTCCCAGTTACTTAGAGACAAGTGTCACTGCGAACATTGACATGGGAGACCTCACGCCGTTAAAAACTGCACAGTTACGTTGGAAACAGCAGTTTCAGAATTTTTGTAGATATGGCAAACAAAAAGAACTTGCGTAATAATAATTGCAGAAAATTCATGAAACTCTTAAAGACAATATCTGAAGTTAAATTTATCAGATAACTATCTGAGCCATTTGAAATAAGAACTGGTATCAGACAAGGACATGGTTTGTCAACTTTACTGATTAGGTGCGTTCTAGAAAAAAATTTAAGGATCTGGAATTTGAAGCTAAAGAATCACAAAATTGACCAATAACTCTATGAAAGAAAACAGATAGAATTAATGTTGACTGACTTTTGCAGATGATTTTGCAAGACTTCCAGAAAGTCTGACAGACTCAGTTACTCAGATAAACCTTCTAGAAGAAACAGCAAATAGAACTGGTCTCAAAATTTCAGCTGAACAGAATTCATGACCAGCATAAAAAATGCACCAAAATTCACAGAAACTCAAACAGGTAAAACAGAGCGAGTAAGTAAATTCAAATATCTTGAAGAAACCATACAACGGAATGGTCTAGAAAATTTTGCAGTAGATGTATGAGTTAGCCAATGGAGAGAGCATATGGTTTGGCAAAAAATATTTACAATAAGAAATGACATCAAGGAAAACAACAAACATTATATCACAGTGGTAACACCAGAGTGTTTATATTGACGTGAATGTCTAACAATGATCTATAAGCTGGACAGAACAGGGGTACTTGAAAGACGTATAGTAAGAAAAATAGTAGTGCAATACAAACTACAGATGGACAGGAAAATGAGAAGTAATGAGGAGATCTAAAAAATTTAGAGAAAATCTCAGAATTAATGGCTAAAAGAAGATTAATCTTTTTTTGGACACCTCCACCAATTGAATGAGAAAAGGCTCACGAAACAAACATTCCTGTATTTCGGGAAGAAGAAATCGACAATAGCGTAGGTTACAGAAATAAGGAAAGATCTCTGAGGAAACAACATCGCTGTCGTTATGGTGGTGGTCTTATAGTACAAAGACCGGTTTGATGCAGGTCTCCATACTACCTGTGGACGCCTCTTCATCTCCAAGTAACTACTGCAACCTTCATCCTTCTGAATCTGCTTACTTATTGATCTCTGTCTCCCTCGACGTTTTTTACCCGACACGCTTCCCTCCAGTACTAAATTGGTGATCCCGTGATGCCTCAGAATGTGTCCTACCAACCGATCCCTTCTTCTGTCAGGTTTTATCACAAATTTCTCTTCTGTCAAATTCAATTCAGTACCTACTCAACAGTTATGTGATCTACCCATCTAATCTTCAGCATTATTGTGTAACACCACATCTCGAAAGCTTTAATTCTCTTGTTGCCTAAACTGTTTATCGTCCATGTTTCACTTCATACAAATACTTTCATAAAGGACTTCCTGACATTTAAATCTATACTCCAAGATAACAAATTTCTCTTCTTCAGGAACGTTTTTCTTACCATTGCCAATCTACATTTTATAGCTTCCCTATTTCAACCATCATCAGTTATTTCGCTTCCCAAATAGCAAAACTCATATACTACTCTAGGAGTCCCATCTTCTAATCTGATTCCCTCAGCATCACCTGATTTAATTCGACCACATTCCATTATCCTCGTTTTCCTTTTGTTGATGTTCATCTCAATCCTCCTTTCAAGACGCTGTCCATTCCGATCAACTGGTCATCCAAATCTTTAGTTGTCTCAGGCAGAGTTGCAGTGTCATCGGGCAAATCCCTTTTCCATGAACTTTAATTCCTACTCCAAATTTTTGTTTGGGTTCCTTTACTGCATGTTCAGGGCACAGATCCGATAACATCGGATATAGACTAAAAACCCCTCTCACTCCCTTCTCAACTACTGCTTCCCTTTCATACCCCTGGACTCATAACTGCCGTCTGGTTTCTATACAACTTGTAAATAGCCTTTCCCTCCCTGTATTTTACAGCTGCCACCTTTAGAATTTGAAAGAGTATTCCAGTCAACATTGTCGAAAGTTTTTTCCAAGTCTACAAATGCTATAAACGTAGGTTTATCTTTCCTTAACCTATCTTCTATGGGAAATCGTAGGGTCAATATTGCCTCGCGTGTTCCTGTATTTCTCCGGAATCCAAACTTACCTTCCCCAAGGTCGGCTTCTACCAGTTTTTACGTTCTACTGTAAAGGATTCGTTTAGTATTTTGCAACTGTGACTTATTAAACTGATAGTTCGGTAATTTAACATCTGTCAGCGCCTACTTTCTTGGGACTTGGAATTACTATATTCTTCTTGGAGACTGCGCGCATTTCAACTGACTTACATCTTACTCACCAGATGGAAGAGTTTTGTAATCGGTGGCTCTCCCAGGGCTATCGGTAGCTCTAACGGAATGTTGTCCACTCCCTGGGCCTTGTTTTGACCTACGTCTTTCAGTTCTTTGTCAAATTATTCAAGCAGTATCACATCTCCCTTCTCATCTTCATCTACGTCCTCTTCCATTTCCATTATATTGCTCTCGAGTACATCTCCCTTCCTCTATACACTCCTTCCACCTTTCTGATTTCACTTCTTTGCTTAGGACTGGTTTTCTATCAGAGCTCTTTATATTCATACAGATGGTTCTCTTTTCTGCAGAGGTCTCTCTAATTTTCCTGTAGGCTGCATCTGTCTTACCCTTAGTGATATATACTTCTGCCGGCCGGAGTAGCCGAGCGGTTCTAGGCGCTACAGTCTGGAACCGTGCGACCACTACGGTCGCAGGTTCGAATCCCGCTTCGTGCATGGATGTATGTGATGTGCTTAGGTTAGTTAGGTTTAATTAGTTCTAAGTTCTAGGGGACTGATGACCTCAGAAGTTAAGTCCCATAGTGCTCGGAGCCATTTGAACCATTTGATATATGCTTCTATTTTACTACACTTTAATATTTTCTCCTTTTAATCTATGAAAGGAGATAACATCAAAGAATCAGAAAGAACTGAAAGAAATCTTTTCAAGATATTTAGATATTTAGTACACTTTCAGCGCAGAAGAAAATAGAAATCGGTAACAACATGAACAGAACAAAGGAAAAGACGACATGGGGAGAAGCTGCAGTAGTGGAAAAACAGAAAACAACAAGGCAAGAAGAGGAATTAAGTTGTTACGTGATCCAAGTTGGTCAATATGAAACTAAAAAAAATCATTTTCTGAATTTTTTTTATATTTTATCTTTTATGAAACATTACGATTTACACGTTATTTACGTCACACTATGTGTGATACATGAATGTGCGGAGAAGTGTAGTCACTGTTTCACGGTCCCCATTGTTAGGACTATAGTTTCCTCATTTTCCTGGCCTTTCCAACACCTGCTGAAGTTACTGGAGGTGAGACACTTATCACTTATTCTTGACCACAATCAACAACGAGACTTTTACCATGGAGCGCTGGAGAGAGAGAGAGAGAGAGAGAGAGAGAGAGAGAGAGAGAGAGAGAGAGAGAGAGAGAGAGAGAGATCCAATCACATGATCTGGGATAGAAATGTATAACACCCTCCAAGGAATTAGCTGAGAAATCTCTCAATTAGCCGAATAGTATCGCACTAATTGAAACAGTCAGGTGAAAACCGTGCAGATCATTTCCAACATCAAATTTGAATTTTTAGCTCTTAGCACTCTCACTTCATGAGCGAAACACTACTGAGATATATCGAGCAAGGTGGTACAGTGGTTATGACATTGGACACCCGTCCGGCCACCATAACTTAAATTTTCCATCGTTGATTCAAATCGAGCAAGGCGATTGCGGGATGGTTCCTTTAGAATGTGGACGGCAGAGTTCCTTCACTATTGTTCTTACATCTCTTTCGTAAAGCGACGTGCATGGTTACATCATTATTCTACGCGAGTTCTCTTCAGGTTTCCCTTATTGCTATGCGACTTGACGCTGTCTATAAACTTGAGTAGTTTGGTGTAAGTGGACTTACCGCGGATGCCAGTATACCGTGCCATCCAATTCTTGCATTTTTACACACCACGCTGAATGTAGCAATCCACTATAGACAACATATCATCAGTAGCACGTAGTTTTCAGATACTGTTCTCGTCAACTGCAGTAGGTCCGCCATAAACTTTTTCAGGTTAAGTTGTTACGTCCCGTTTACAAGCGGTTATAGAAGTCTTTGCTGTGTCGCTGATAAGCACTAACTGTTTAACATATCGCGCTTAGCTCTACTTGTCACTTTTCCTTCGGCCAACCTTGTATCTAAGAGTAAAGACTTAAAATATTTCAGGAAGTCACCGTAACCGTTTCTAAGATCTTAAGGCGAGGCCACAAGCCACGAAAATGCTAGACACACGTTTCGTATGTGAAAATAGATTTTTTGCCGATAAGCGAGTCGCGACGGATCGTTGTTGCCCATGGAGAGTAGGTCCTTGGGGATATGAGCTGAATCTCGTTATGTTTATCCGGCTGCACACGCTCGGCGCCGTACACACCACCTGTGCGGTCTCAGTTACTCCCGTCAATGAGATTCCAGGACGAAGACGTTAATTTTTCTGAGACTACCATCATTTGTTTGTATGTACATGTACATAACATAACATCTACCCATTTCCGTCCCTTTCAAATAACTCCTTCACAGTGCGTCTCCTTTTTTGTCTTAGAATGTATTTTGTAAGGTAAGATGGTTCAAATGGCTCTGAGCACTATGGGACTTAACTGCTGTGGTCATCAGTCCCCTAGAACTTAGAACTACTTAAACCTAACTAACGTAAGGACATCACACACATCCATGCCCGAGGCAGGATTCGAACCTGCGACCGCAGCGGTCGCGCGGTTCCAGACTGTAGCGCCTAGAACCGGTCGGCCACTCCGGCCGGCTGTAAGGTAAGAGTTTAGTTTCAGAAGCGCCAGGTCTTGAGATCATATCTCCCTACCAGCACTAATTGCAACAGAAGATTTATTATGACTGTGTAAATTATTAATACTGAATGATCCATTTACATTTTAATTATCTTTATCCTGCAAAAACTATAAAAAAATTCGTAAGGAGATGGAAAGGTCTTGTATATCCTTTTTCCTATTTCCAATAAAATCAGTATACTCATTTTATTTAAATTATTGTATCCACATTTGTGACAATAGTGATTTGTAATCTATGGAGCACTGCACGGTTCAGGATGACACTGACCACATAAACATGGCAAACTTACTATTACATACAGCAATTTTAATGAACGCCGAATTTTTGCATGTGTATGTCTATCGCAAAACAAACTTTGTTTACATTCATAAACGGTTCTCGGCCATCACTCAGTTTCGTGGTGGACCATGCATATCTATTGTTAGAATAACGTGGTAATAATGAAATTAAAAACCACACAAGAAATCAAAGTAGCGGCAGCGTGATTCTATCCACAAACCTCGCGGCTGTGAAACTAAGCGCTTACTCGCTGGGTTGCGGAATCCAGTGCTAGCAATCATACGAAGTATATAGCACGTCTAAAACTTTCAAACTCTATTTTCTCAAAAAGTTTAATGTTTTCCTCTTCCTGTTGCATATGTTGAAGTCCTAGTCGTGCCCTACACATCCTTTCAGTATAAATTAAATCGGCCAGTGAAAGTTCGTACGGTCCCCTTGTACGCCGGGGTTCGTCAATCGTATTGGCTGGCGTGTGGTGGACTGCCAGTATCTCGACAACCCATGACCATTTTCCTATTTTGAGGGAGAGAGATCTGCAGAATGCGTTCGCCAGGTAACAGTCTACCACTCTCTGTATCGGGACAGCAACATGCGGTATTCCGTTATCTTTTTTAAGATGTCATGGACACCAAATTTAAGACTGGGCATATCCCCAATCTTAACATATTAGAGATTTAATAAATACAGGGTTTGTGTGCTCAGTAACGATCCTACCGCTACGTATGACGATAACCGATGGAATCTGCTAGCATTCATTCTCCTCGGAGGCTCCACACATGATATGCCCATCGCGATGCTATCCACAAAAGCGGCACTCTCTTGGTAAGACGAGGTGGTGCCACTTGAGTGTCCAGTGTTAGGCTCACCACTGCAGCACGCCTCTCCTTACTGCCGCATAAGGGGAAGCCGTAACATCCGCAGATGTATAGATGAACAGGAAGTGATGCGTGCTTACCGCGGAGATGGTGGAAATCGCTGATCGGTCCAAATTTATCCCCGTAAACCACGACCTTGTAGGAATGTGTGAAATTACTCGGCATTAATACCTTGCATTTCGCTTGCTGGAACAGTACCCATATATCTTGCCATTTACATTTTCTGTGGTTCTTGACTCCACGTGAGTCGTTTGTATATGGCGTGACAAATCGAGGACAGTCCCTACAGACAGAGCTTATTTCGCTAGTGGGTGACAGCTTGGGAATGCACCCACAGAAGCTAGATTGTCTGCCCCTCTCCTTTTACTGCGAACGTATTCCAGCAGCACATCCAGTACACAGAGCAGTCAGAAACGGTCTGAAAAGCATGTAACGGTGCTGCAGGGTAGATTATGCTGAGAAATGACTAAGAAAAAATTCGATAGTTGCGCCGTTTCGGAATTAATTAGTACTACAGATATCCAAGCAGGCCATTGCGCGCGCAAATTCAACCGTCCCACCAGATAAAATTAGTTTCAGTTGTTCTCATAACGTAAATAATAGCGCACGAGACTGCTCAGCCTTTTGCTAGGAGTCTATCATTACAACCGTCTCGTAACCAATTTCTGTACCGCTCTCTTGTTCGGTTTTAGGAATCCAAACGTAAGACATGTTTGGCGACGCCGTATGTGGCGGGCCATTTGATTTGACCGCGCAACAGCCTGTGGCTAATTTCAATACTAGTAAACTCCGAAACGACGTAACGTGCGGAACTTTTTTCTTGGCAATTATTTCTCAACACAACTTACCCTGCGACACCTCACAAGCTTTTCAGACCACGCTGTATAACAGTTGGTTGATTTATTCTATTTTCGTTACTAAATATTTGTAATGGCGCTCTGGGAGTGGACAGGGTCGACATCTTTAAAAAGACAGTTGATATAAACTTCAGTGCTTTGAAAACTTTCAATTTCTCCACCGAAAAAAGCGCTTTTCGGTAATTTAAAGGTTTTACTGACTTGGATTGAAGGTATAGAAAAGTACATCCAGTATACTACCCTTGGGGAATTTTAGATCATTTGAGTACACAGAGGTGTAACCAGGCCTCTGAACGTCAATGAGACTATTAAAACTGCCATTTATACTTTTCGAGTATGTCTTATTCAGACAATAGATTGGAATCTGACAAAAGAGTATGTAAATATGCAACAGAATGAAAGATAGGAAGGCAAATTTCAAAGTTGTTACATACGGCCGGATTTGTATTTCTTCTGTTGGGGGCAGTCAGTAATTGGTAAATGCAGTCTACTTTTATGGCCAGGACTATCAACGAATGCCATGCGCCGAATGAAAAATCGATTCGATACTGGTTAATGTGTAATGCTCAGAGACATCTCTCCTGCTTCCAAGACGGATACATATGGATTTCTATTGAAGTGTATACAACTTTGTGGAATTAATCTTAGCCGCATTATGATACATTGTATAACTGCAGTTCAATCTAGATCGAATAAACTCTCGGTAGACGGTGAGTATAATACACTGATGCGTTCGCTACTACACATGGGTGAGACAGATAATTACATTTAGTCTTTCTTCGCACTTATTAAAAGTAGATTGTATGTGAGGCGCCTGTCATAGTTTGTATTCAAATATCATTCCCAGGAATCTAGCATGTGGCTTGCCATTCAGTGCGAACAGCGTTCGATTTGTAGAAAGTATGATCACGGGTCTCTTAAACCCATATCTCCAGCCCATTGGTAGACAGCCATTCGTCGATGTGTTCAATAGTAGTAATTCCATTTTGGTTCTTTGTGTTTATTCAACTGCAGACTCTTTTTCAATCATCTTCTGCATACCGGAGTATTTTAGTGAGGATAGTAACTGTAAGGCCGGTCGGAGTGGCCGAGCGGTTCTAGGCGCTACAGTCTGGAACCGTGCGACCGCTGCGATCGCAGGTTCGAATCCTGCCTCGGGCATGGATGTGTGTGATGTCCTCAGGTTAGTTAGGTTTAAGTAGTTTAAGTTCTAGGGGACTGATGACCTCAGTTAAGTCCCGTAGTGCTCAGAGTCATTTGAACCATTTTTGGGTAATTGTAAACAATGAGTAGACTGACGGCGAGTATACAACAGGGGCTTAAAACTGCACCCCAAGCGACAAGAAGGGTCAGAGCATTTTTCTATCGAATCTGACAGACTTTTGTTTGAGCAGAGCAGGGTCCGGATAGTATGTATCATCCACGAAGGAATTCAAAATTTCGTCAGATTGACCAAGACAGTCGGTATCTGAGCGTGATCATAAGCCCCCTAAATGTCACGAAAAGCGGCGAAGACTGCTTTTTCCCCCTTCATTTGGAAGGCTGAAGTATTCCACAGCAAGCGAATACACATCGCCCATAGTCCGCTTGCCTTTTCTGAACCGTATTGACTCCGAGGCATCAAATTATTATTTTCAACCACCATTCCACTCCAGTGTTCTTGCTGCCCAAGACAACAACGTGATCGGTCGATAACTGAAGCGCTAGTCGCCGAAGTGGCGTCAAATAAAAAGACTTGCTAGGCGGCCGAACAAACACAGATGCGGTCTCCCGGCCAATAATGCCATACTATCAATCATTTCACTGTAATGATCTTGTATAAGTTACTGATGATTGCGCAGATAACGACGACGACGACAAGTAAAGGATAAAATCACATTCTGGCACATACTACACTTCACTCGTGTAGCACCAAGATTGAGGTAAGGCGTCGGAGTTAACGTTCCAGTCCTTTTTACCAATAATAATCATAAAAATCCACCACATAGTCCCTCACTCCACGAAACGCAGCGAAAAAGTTTCAAATTTAAGTCAGGTCATTAACTACAAGTCTGGGTATCGAGAATTTTATGCCATCACGACTCTTCTGCTTGCCAGCCAACTACAGTTCATGAAAAAATTTTCCCTCCTCAGAATTATAAACTGCTACCTGTCGTCAACAACAGGTTATCCAGTTTCGATACTCTCCAGTAAATTGATCTCTTCGCACTTACGCATGGGCGGGTAAGTGACTTCTTTCCTCATAAAATATGTCAGTGGTAAAATTGGAGTTTTGGAACACAGAGGTGCAATAAACTTACTCGTCTTCGAGTAGTGGTTAGGACGTCAGTATCGAAGGTTCTAGACGAACAATATTTACCAATGAAAATCGCCAAACATCCGTATATTTTGAGAAGTTATATCATTTAGACAGCCAGTTAGGGCATTGAAATAACGCCATTTTCAGGCCCCTACGCACTCCATGTACAGACAATCAGACATATCGATATTTGCATACTGAAGCCATCAATATCTGGTTACTGTAATTCATTTTTGTTTGTTTTATATTTCTTTGCTTTAGGGCGCAAAAACAGCTGGGGTCATACGCGCCCATGTCAGAACTACCAGACACGGACACATAGAGGAGTTAAGGTACTGTACGTCAGTCCCTATTGACAGAAGAGAATATAGCTCAAAACAGGCACGCGGAAAAAGAGCTAAAAAGAGACACCAGACAGAAACGTAGGTCCAAATAAAAATTAAATGGCCATTTTCCTGGAGCCGCTGCACTAAGGGATGGGCGGTGCACAGCGCACATAGACTTCGAAAGGCATTGAATTGGTTGATGGGTTGGTTTAAAAGAGGGGGGGGGAAGGGACAAAACTACGAGGTCATCGGTCCCTTGGTCCAAAGAAGACAATGCCGCAAGGGTGAGAATAATACAATCAGACTTACAACACAGTACAGAATGAAAGGAAAAACCACAACAAAGACTGAAGGGCAACAAACACTTAAATGGACAAAAGGGGACAAGAAAACGACGAAGACGCAAGAAACAGGTAGAAGAGGTTAAAATCAGGAAGAGTTTACCATGGCTGGCTGACCATGAGGACAAAAAGGGAAAGCCAGCTACTCTGCAACACATTAAAACCTCCACCCTGAAAGCGGTAGGATGAAGGACACAGAGGGACAAAGGACATGTGCTTAAACTTACAGCAGTCGATAAAAGTCACCCTCACCAGTAAAACGTAAAACTAAAGCTGCTGTTGAGGCACTGTCGCCCAACACCGAAGGTAGTGTGCTGGGAATCTTAAAAGACCGCCCCGCAGAGCGGCTAAAAGTGGGCAGTCCAGCAAGAGATGGACGACCGCGATTCGTGAGCCACAGCAACACCGAGGTGGGTCCTCGAGACGGAGGGGGTAACCATGCGTCAGCCACGTATGGCTAATAGGGAGCCGACAGAGAACCACAGAGTCCCCGCGAGAGGCGCGCACAGAGCTCTTCCTCACACTCGTGGTTTCCTTAATGGCACGCTGCTTGTTGTGCGTACCGAGGTTATGCCATTCCGTCTCGCAAAGCCGCAAAATCTTGTGGCGTAATACTGAACACAGGTCAGTTTCAGAGAAGTCGATCTCCATAAGCTGTTTCCGCGTAGCTTGTTTGGCCAGCCTGTAGGCAAGTTCGTTTCCTGGGATTCCGGCGTGATCTGGGGTCCAGACAAACACCAATGAACGACTGAACAGTTCCAGGGCATAGATGGACTCCTGGATGGTCACTACCGAAGGATTCCGAGGGTAGCACTGGTCAATAATTGGAAGGCTATTCAAGGAGTCAGTACACAGGAGAAATGACTCGCCTGGGAATGAGCGGATGTGCTCAAGGGCACGAGGTATGGCCGCCAGCTCTGCAGTGTATACACGGCAGCCATCTGGCAAAGAGTGCTGTTCAATATGTCCTCTGTGAACATAGGCAAAGCCAACATGACCATCAGCCATCGAGCCATTGGTGTAAACCACTTCATGGTCCCGGTACATTTTAAGAATCGAGAGGAAGTGATGGCGTAGAGTCACAGGGTTAACTGAGTCCTTAGGGCCATTCGAAAGTTCCAGGCGACGCCACAGCCTAGATGTACACCAAGGAGCTGTTTGTGAATGAACTTCAAGTATAGGTGGTAAAGGCAAGGGCTCCTGTTCGGAGAGAAGGGATCGAACACTAACTGCAATTTTAAGCCCTGACCTCGGCCGCCGATGCGGGAGATGAACCGCCGTGGGCGGGAAAAGGAGACGGTAATTCAGATGCGCAGGAGAACTGCGAATGTGTGCAACGTAACTGGCGAACAGTTGTGGACGCCTAACCTGCAATGGAGGGACTCCGGCCTTCACCAGGACGCAGGTCACTGGATTCTTTCTACAGGCTCCTGTCGCCAGGCGAACGCCACAGTGGTGCACTGGGTCGAGTAAATGCAACGCTGAGGGTACCGCCGAACCAAAAACCAGATTCCCATAGTCAAGGTGGGATTGAGAAAGAACTCTGTAGAGCTGCAGCAGCGTAGAGCGATCTGCACCCAACTCGGTATAGCTCAGGCAGCGGAGGGCAGTGAGGTGCTGCCAGCACTTCCGCTTAAGCTGACAAAGATGAGGAAGGCAAGTCAATGGGGTGTCGAAAACCACTCCTAACAATCGATATGTCTCCACTACAGTGAGTGGATTGTCATGAAAGCAAAGTTCTGGGTCCGGATGAACGGTACGACACCGACAGAAGTGCTTGACACACGGCTTTGCGGTTGAAAACTGGAAGCCGTGGGCTAGAGCCCATGACTGCGCCTTGTGGATGGCTCCCTGTAGGCGACGCTCAGCAACAACCGTACTGAAGCTGCAGTACGAAATGCAGAAGTCGTCTGCATACAGAGAAGGTGAGACGGAGGGCCCAACAGCTGCTGCTAGACCACTAACTTCCCCTAAAAAGAGAGATACACTCAATACGGAGCCCTGCGGGACCCCATTCTCTTGGATATGGGGGGGGGGGGGGAACTATGGGATGCGCCAACTTGTCCATGGGAAGTAAGAAGCTATAGGAAATTGTGGATAAAAATCGGGAGCGGGCCTCTAAGACCCCACACGTATAATGTGGCAAGGATATGATATCGCCAGGTCGTGTCATATGCTTTTCGTAAATCGAAACAAGATGGCAACTAGGTGTTGGGGTCTGGAAAAGGCTGTTCGGATTTCAAACTCGAGGGACACAAGATTATCAGTGGTAGAGCGATCCTGGCGAAAGCCGCACTGACATGGAGCCAGTAGGCCACGTGACTCCAGGACCCAACCCAACTACGACACACCACACATTCCAGCAGCTTACAAAGAACGTTGGTGAGGCTGATGGGCCGATAGCTATCCACATCAAGAGGGTTTTTACCAGGTTTAAGCACCAGAATGATGGCGGTCTCCCGCCATTGCGATGGAAAGACGCCATTGCACCAGATCCAGTTGGAGATGATGAGATGTCGCTTGTAGTCAGATGAGAGATGTTTAATCATGTGCAAGAGCACTGAGGAGCTCCCACTCTGTAAATGGGGCTTTATAGGGTTCACTGTGAGGTGTAGGGAACGAGAGGACTTTCCTTTCCATCAGCCGTTTGAGGGTACGAAAGGCTGGGTGTAGTTCTCCGACACAGAGGCTCGAGCATAGTGCGCAGTGCTCTGCAATCGTGTTTGCATCGGTAGACAACATGCCATTGATGTTAATGCCAGGGACACCTGTTGGGGTATGGTACCCAAAAAGACGTCTGATCTTCGTACAGCCTTGGGAAAGTGGCGTATGGCACCCAATAGTCGAGACTTATCTCTACCAACACTCCTGCTTCAGTCTTTTGATAAGCTGGCGAACGCTCCTTAATTGCCTCAGCGACTTCCGGCGACCACAAAGGGACTGCCTTTCAGGCACCCTAAAGAGCGAGGGATCGTGTTTTCCGTCGCAGTAACGATTGTTGTAGTCACATGCTCAACTATCACATCGATGTTACCGTTTGGGGAAGGGTCATCATTGACCGCAGAGGTGAATGTTTCTCAGTTTGCTTTGTTTGAAGCTCATCTGGACAAGCGTCCACGAGCCTGACGCCGGGGCAGTGAGAGGAAGATGGGGAAGTTGTCACTACTACACGTCGTCATGTGCTCTCCAGTGGATAGATGGGAGAAGTCCTGGACTGCAAATGGATAATTCAATGGCCGAGTAACTACCACGAGCCACACTGAAATGTTTGGCAGCCCCAGTATTTAAGAGGCAGACGTCCAACTCAGACAGTAAGTTCAGACATCTCTGCCTTTGCCAGTAAGCACAGTGCCACACCACAAGGGGTTATGAGCGTTAACATCTCCCAAAAGTGGGAAAGGTTTAGGGAGTTGATCTATCAGTGCAGTTAACACATTCTGGGGTTCTGCACCATCTGTAGGAAGATATTCATTGCAGACAGTTATTTCCTGTGTCGTCCTTATTCTGACAGCCACAGCTTCAAGAGGGGTTTGAAGGGGCACAGGTTCACTACAGACTGTGTTTAGGACTATTATAGTTGCCCTGGTTCCGCTAATATCCCTTATAGCTGCAGAGGGCAGGGATCCACATTTCTGGGAACCAGGTTTCCTGAAGGGCAATGCAGATAGCAGGTGTAAAGCTTAACGGTTGCCATAGCTCAGCCAGGCAGTGAAGAAAGACTGCTGCAATTCCTCTGGAGGATGACGTCATCGTGAGACTGGGAAGGCATGGAAGATTCAATTAGGCAGTTTACGCCTCAGGGTCACCTGCTGCTACCGACTTATTGCCTGAGCCATCTATATCCATTGTGTCTGAGGGTCTGGCGAGATCTAGGTCCTTGGCGGACGCTCGAATGTCCACCTTATCCCCAGATGCAGAGCTTGTAGGTAGTGGTGGTGTGGATGTCACCGCAATTTCCTTGGTTTTAGGGATCTTCTTTTTCGACTTTTCTCGCTGCTCCTTGGGTTTCTCTGTTTGGGAGGCCTTCACTGATTCAGTCTCCGGGACTGAGGACGATCGTGTAGCCCTACAACCAGCTGCTTTTGGGGCTCTTCAGCCACTGGCGGCCGTTATCTTTCCCATTAGCAGAACCCTGGGAAGGGAGTGAGCCAAAGGGACCCTTCATGGCGAGAGGAGCCAAAGAAGACTTACGCTTCTCCAGCTGAGAAGTGAGGACTGGTGTCCCCGATAGTTGGGGGGGGGGGGGCAATGCTTCCGAGGTAGGTGGTGAGGAAGCAACAGGGGGGGGGGGGGAGTGTCCCCACCATGAAGGGGGCAGGTGTAGCCTTCTGCCTCCAAGAGCCAAATAGAATTCATGAAACTGATGGGGCCTACAACTGTTCTCGTAGTGGCGGCGTATTGGGATGTGATGGACATCCGCAATCTCGGCATGTGACACTGGAATTACAGCGGGAAGACATATGGCTGAACTTCCAGCATTTAAAGCACTGCATCGGGGGAGGGATATATGGCTTGACATCACAGTGGTAGACCATCAGCTTGACCTTCTCGGGTAAGGTGTCATTCTTGAAGGCCAAGATGAAGGCACCGGTGGCAACTTTATTATCCCTCGGACCCCTATGGACGCGCCGCACAAAATAAACACCTCGCCGCTCTAAATTGACGTGCAGCTCGTGGTCAGACTGCAAAAGAAGGTCCCTGTGGAAGATAATACCTTGGACAATATTTAAGCTCTGATGTGTCGTGATGGTAACAGGAATATCCCCAACTTATCACAAGTGAGTAATACTCGTGACTGGGCAGAGGAAGCTGTTTTTATCAAGACTGACCCAGAGCGAATTTTGGACAAGCCCATCACACCTCCCTGAACTTGTCCTCTAAATTCTCTACAAAAATCTGTGGCTTTGTCGAAACAAAGGAGTCCCAATCAGTTCTTGTACATATGAGCTACCGGGATGAATAAGGTTCACTTCCATCCTTAGCATGGCGTTCCTCCCATGGTGTAGCCAGGGAGGGGAATGATTTAGGGTCATACGTTGTTGCATTATACTGAGACTTGGAACGCTGGTGTTTGATCACCAGCAAGTGATAATGTGGTATGCTTCACTCATCATCCGCCCTGATGCCACCCACTCTGACCAGGGGCCCTCCCCATGGGCGCCACCCAGCTGCAGCCACCTGGCAGATGACGCATTTTCTCCTTAACATACGTAGGGAGTTAATGGCACAGGCATAAGCAGAGCGTCCCTGTGTTGTCAGGGGGCTACAACCAACAGGGTACATGGCGGCTCCACCACAACAGACTGGCTACCGCAAAAGATATGAGGTGCTAAGAAGTCCATGGTCATCGTCCCGGAAAAAAGCGACACTGCATAGGGCATGGTGGAAAACGCACTCAGGAAGATGTCGTCGCCCAAGAGATGGAGAATGGGTGGGACTGCAATGCGACGATGAGAAAGTGGGCTATAGATCTCAAGCCATGATGGATGACACAATGCACCATGTAAGGTGCCCTTCCGCAGTTGGCTGGCTCTTCGCGGGGGTGGGGGGGGGGGGGGTAGGGCAATAAGTGAGTGAGTAGAAGACACTATTGAAAAGCCGGATGTACTCTGTAGCCTGAAACAGGGCGAAGAGCTCGGCTGTAAATACTGAGGAGTGTGCCAGAAGACAATACCGAAAGACTCAGGCACACCTGACCCCACAGTCAGTCTGCGAGCCATCAATGTACACGAAGGTACTATCGCAAAGTTCCATGCAAAGGTCGTGAAACTGAAGGCGATAGACTGAGGCTGGAGTAGTGTCCTTAGGAAGCGAATGAAGGCCAAGGTTAACATGAGCCATTTCACGAAGTCAAGGTGGTGAAGGGTTCACTCTCACCGAGAAAGGTGCAGGTAGTGTGAAGTTAAGCCGCCATACAAAGTGCCGAAAGTGGACTCCAGGAGGTAACAGTGAAGAGGGACGAGCCCCATAGCGACGATCAAAGGAGGCGGCATAAGAGGGGTGGCCATGCATGGCAGACAAATGGCATGCATACCTGCTGAAGAGAATGCCATGGCAGTAGACCAGTGGTAGTCAGCAGTTTCAGCATACAGACTCTCAACCGGGCTAGTGTAAAAGGCACCCGTGGCCAAACTCATGCCGCAATGGTGGACAGTATTGAGACGGCGTGAGATGGATGGGCATGCAAACGAATAAACATAGCACCCATAGTCTAGTTTCTAATGGACAAGGGCCTGGTACAAACGGAGGAGGGTGGTTAGATTGGCTCCCCAGGAAGTACCATTGAGGATATGTAGGACATTGAGGGATCAAGTACAGCGGGCTGCCAGGTAAGATAGACCAAGCGTGTTTCCTATCGATCATGAGCTCCAGCAATTTCGTAGTTTCAACGAACGATAGGCCAATAGGCCCAAGATGGAGATATGGTGGGAGAAACCATTGGCGCCGCCATAAATTCATATAGACAGTTTTGTCAGTGGAAAAGCGAAAGCCATTGTCGATGTTCCAGGAGTGAAGACGATCAAGACAGCGCTGAAGACGCCGCTCAGTGAGACAGGTCCGTGGAGAACTGCAATAGATGGCAGAATCGTCAACAAAGAGAGAGCAGGAGATGTCCAGCGGGAGACACGGCATTATAGGGTTAATGGCGATAGCAAAGAGGATGGCACTCAGGACGGAACCATTAGGCACACCATTTCTCCTCTTTAAAGGTGTCCGAGAAAGCAGAACCCACACATCTTGAAAACTGTCTTGTTATAATGTCTGAAGAAAACCGGGCAGGCGCCCACGGAAGCCCCACGTGTAGAGAGTATAGAGGATACCAGTTCTCCAGCAGGCGTTATAGGCCTTCTACCAAAATGAGAAACACGGCCAGTGTATGGTATTTCCGCAGAAAAACCATTCATTACCTGAATGGACGAAGTAACGAGATGGTCAACTACAGAATGCCGCATTCGAGATCCATACTGTGCAGTCGTCAGTAAATGGCGAGACTCTAGCTACCACACCAGATGGGCATGAATCATACGTTCCATAACCTCGCTAACGCAGCTGGTGAGAGAAATGGGGCGGTAGCTAGAAGGAAGTCTCTGTCCTTACCGGGCTTAGGTATGGGTATGACGGTGGCTTCACGCCAGCGTCCAGGATATGTGCCCTCTGCCCAGATGCAGTTGTGTTTGTTAAGCAGAAAGCGCTTGCCAGCAAGAGAATGATGCTGCAACATCTGAATGTCGATGGCGCCTGGCCCTGGGGCGGAGGATTGGGATGAAATGAGAGCATGATCGAGCGGAATTATAGAACTCACGATTCGAAGAAGAGAAGGGTATGGGAAGAGCTCGATACTTCCGCAAAATGGTGGCTCGAGGTGTTTGAGACAGCAATAGGGTCCACGATGACATCAGCCATTGTCATGCCGGAAACGGGGAATGGATCTTGGTTCCAGAAAGCCGTCGGAAGTTGGCCCACACGACAGAGGAAGGTGTGTAACTGTTGAAAGAACCAGTGAATGAAATCCAGATATCTCTTTCGCTATCCCGAAGAACGCGACGACACTTTGCACACATCTGTTTATAATGAATACAGTTTGCCTCCATAGTGTGGAGGCTAAAAACGCGGAGAGCACCTCTCCGTGGGCGAACTGTGTCAGAGCCTCAATCCACTAAGGGACTGGGACACGACGTGGTAAAGAGGAAGTGCAGGGTATGGAATGTACTGCAGCAGTAAGGATAACGTTTGTGAGTTATTCTACCTGGTCATCACAACTGGGGAAATCTCGTTCTTCGAAGGTCGCCAGGGAGGAGTAAAGCTGCCAGTCAGCCTTAGGAAGCCTCCATTTAGGAGTGCACAGAGGTGGAGTAGGCGTCAGCAAACTGACAGGACACAGGAAATGATCGCCCGAGTAGGTGTCAGAAAGAACGGACCAGTCAAAACGAGGGGCAAGCTGTGCAGTGCACAAGGAAAGGTCCAAATGGGAATACGTGTGCAAGGAGTCAGATGAGAAAGTGGGTGCTCCAGTGAAAAGGCAGAAGAGGTTAAGATGGTCGTCAAGAGGGCACCTGTCTGACAGGTCCTGGGAGAACCCTACAGGGGATGATGCGCATTAAAGTCACCGAGAAGGAAAACGGGGGGAAGTATCTGCCCGATACGTTGCAGCTGTAAATCCTCTTTGTTGGACCGAAGGCCGGGAATGTTCCATTGAAGGAGAGTTAAGATGATTAAGAGCTGCAGGGGTGTCACCTCGGCAGCTGCCGAGTGCCCTCTGGGTAAGAGGCGCTACTACAGGACACAGAAGCAGGAGGATCCTGCTCCATGGCGTCCACAGAAGCATCAGCTTGTCTGTGCTGTCAGTCTGTGGAGTCCAACGCTGGAAAACTGATGGTGGTGCGCACCAGCGACATGGTGGCTGGCCGGACTAAGGTATCACATGGCGACGCCATCGAAGAGGATCTTCGCGGTGGCGAAGTGGAAGACCGTTTGTCTTTGGTGGAGCGAGGGGTAACAAGAACAGAACTATAGGTACCAGACGGGAGAATGCAGGGTTTGCGACTAGCCAGTAACTTGCGTGCAACTGGATAAGGCACCGTTTCCTTTACCCAGATCTCTTTAACAGCTCGCTCATCAAGATACACTGGACAATCCCGAGAAGCGGCGGCAAGTCGCCATTGCAGTTTATACAGCAGTGAGAAGGAGGTGGACCAATGTCTTCGTCCACATCCCTACCATAGGTGACATGTGGCTGGGTGTCGACAAGATTTTCTAGTGTGGTTGAAACGATGACACTGGTAGCAGCGTATCAGGTTCGGAATGTACAGCTGGACGGCAATAATTTCATAGTCTGCTTTGAGCTTGGAGGGAAGCACCACTCTATCAAACGTGAGAAAGAGTGCAGGTGGGCACTAAGGAGGAACTTACCTTTTGCATTACACGATGGACAGCAGTGACACCCTGATCACAGAGATAAGACTGGATTTCAATCTCGATTAAACCGTCGAGCAGCCTGCTGTAAATTACACCACGGGAAGAATTCAAAGTTCTATGGGCCTCGACACGAACTGGGTAATCATGGAGAAGCAGTTGTGCTTGAGAATCGTAAGTGGTCTCCAAACGCGAAGTGCCATTCTGTAAACGAGAACAGGATTTCACAGGGCCAGCAATTGCACTACGCCTTTCTGAATGATGAACTGATTTACCGTGGCGAAGGACTGACCGTCTTCAGTACGTGCGACCACAATGAGTCGTGGTGCAGAGGGAAGGGTCTTTGAATCATTAGCCTCATTACGTTTGCGTTTTGTAGATGTTGAGTGGAAGGTGATAGACTCATCGTGAGGAAATCCCCATGATTGCCAGTGTCTCCGATGGCGCGCTCCTTCCAACAGGGGGCTCCCTTCACAAGGGGGGTGCACCCACCTTAGGTGATTGTTCACACCTTAGGTCTCACACACACAGAACACCTGACAGAGGAAGCCATCGGTAATTTTGGAAGGTTACAGCTCAGGCAATCACCTCTCCCTGGGCCTGGCATGTACCAGGGGGTACGTGCGAACCCTACTTGTCGATCCAGGGCTGGGAATTACGCGTTATCCAATCACCTGTTACGCGTCAGACGCGTGGGCCGGCCTTCAGGAGCGCACAGGAAGGAAGAAGAAGAAGAAAAAAAAAGGATCCTCAAACGCTGAAGCGGAGGAACAAGACGAGAAGGGATACGAAGAAAGGAAAAGGCAGCCAACAACAAAGGTGAGACTGTTTACTCGTCAGCGACAGAATGCAGAACATTCCCAATAATACCCCAGACATGTTCCCCTAGGGAGGGGAAAAAGAATAGCAAGAGGATAGATATGCAGCACGGAAGGGAAAAAAATGCTGCAAAGGCTGGGGTCGCGTGGTAGCTATGTACGAACCCGCCAAAGTGTGGGGGCGATCCCCTTAGGGGGGAGGGGAGTGGGGGGGGGGAATTCGTTTTTGGAGTGTTTACTTCTAAGATTTGAATTGTTGTCAATTTTTCGAAATAAACACTCCAAAAATGAATTCACGGTATCCAGATTTTGGCGGCTCCAGTATGGAAGTATCGATTTGTCTGACTGTCTGCACAGGAAGTGCATAGGCGCCTAAAGATGGCATTATTGAGATGCCGTAACTGGCTGCCTAAATAAAATAACTTCTCAAAATGTACGGCTGTTTGGCGATTGTCCCGATAAAACAATGGACCAACAGATGTGAATATGGCGCTGTATATTGCTTATATGACGGTATGGCATTCACGCTGTCATATGACGAACTATAACGTAAATGAACACTATGGCTATCGAGAATAGAGACCATGCGCTGTAAGTGAAGCTTTTTTATATGAGCGGCAGCAATTGCAGTGCTGCAATGGGAGAGTATCGCCGACTGAAGGGGCTCAGGAAAGGCTCAGTGTCATTAAATGGTTTAAATAATATGATAACGAAATTCGGAAACAGGCAACCTTTGTGTGGCACCTGGAAGAGTATGTGCCTATCCCAGTGGAAGCTACAGAGAAAGTTGCTGTTGCTGTAACTGACCATGCACTATATGCCATGAGTAGTGCTAGCACTCCTGCAGTGTCACAAGAATTGTCCATCACGTGATCAACACCACAAAGGTTTCCTGTCTATTTAACAATGGTACCCGTACAAATCCAGACAGTGCAGCAAGTGAAACCTCATGATCCGCAGCAACGTTCTGTATTTGCTGTTCGGTTTCTGGCACAATTGTAAGTTGGTAACATGTCGAGCAATATTCATTGGAGTAATGAGGCATGTTTTATACTACAGGCTGCAGTGAACCACCGAATATGGGGTACTGTTAAAGCGCCTGCTCTGCACGAAGAGCCACCGCACTCTCCATATGTTACTCTGTGGTGTAGATTCACAAGCAACTTTATTGGGCTCTGAGCACTATGGGACTTAACATCTGTGGTCATCAGTCCCCTAGAACTTAGAACTACTTAAACCGAACTAACCTAAGGACAGTACACACATCCATGCCCGCGGCAGGATTCGAACCTGCGACCGTAGCGGTCGCGCGGTCCCATACTGTAGCGTATAGAAGCAACTTTATTCTCGGTCTGTACTTCTTTGAAGAGTATACACCTAGTGGGCCTATAAAGTATACCAAGACGTCTCCACGTTACCGATTCCTGCTTTGTAAGAGCGCAACTGTGTAGAAATCACTATTTTCATGCTAGATCGGTTAACACCTCGAGTCGATCGCCCAGTGAAAGATCTGCTTAATGCAGCCTTCCACGAACGTGTTACCTCTAGAGGTTTTCCAAATGCATGTCCAGCAGGAGCACCTGATCTGAATCCATAATGACTTTTGGCTCTAGGGATATCTAAAATGGCACGGTTACTAGGGACACTTTCGGTCTCCACCAGATCTGAAGGCCAATATAAAGGAACACGTTGCTCATATTCTATCGGACCTGCTGCGAGCAACTTTTGATCACAGTGCTTTACGGATACAGCATCTCGTTGACGATTTCAGTGCTCGTATTGAATAAATTGTGTAAGCGGCTGGCAATAATAATAATAATAATAATAATAATAATAATAATAATAATAATAATAATAATAAAATGATGATAATATTAACATTATGCCCTTCTCTCTTGTTTGACCTTTTCTGCCCACGTCCCGTTCCTGATTCATTACATATGGAAACATTTCTATACATCTTTCTGGCATTCATAGAGCCATATTTGCGCCTGATGGCCAGAACTGAAACTAATTTTTTTCAGCGTAAATCGGTTCTGTATTAACGCATTAGCATATCTACCAAGTTTCGCTGCCATACGATAATTACAGCCTACATTGGAGACTGCGTATAGCTGCACTTCAATTGTAATCGCCCGGTAGGACTTTTGAACAGCAGGTTTTTGTGATTCTAAATCGCAAACATCATTTCAGGAAAGATTAACTCGGTCCGCAAAATCTTGTCTTTACTTATTAGGGGGATAGCGGAATACGACTTTACGTACGGAAGTGTATAAGCGTACACAAACCCTTTGTTGAGCCGCTTTGCGTGTCTACGGGTGGCCGAGTTGTGGGCATTGGAGAGTGAGCTGGAAATAGACCCGTGTGTGTCTTACAGGACGGCCGCAGCAAACACCACCGGCAATGTGATCTGCCGGATACGTGCAAGTGTACCTTCTCTGCGCTATCAAAGTAGAAGAGCAACCGCTGGTGTCTGAAAATATCTCGCTCTTTACGATTTTTTTTTAACACATCTCTATTAGATTCTCGACTTTTACCGAAAAATAATGACAATTAGAACAGAATTAAGTGAGTTACAAATTAAGATTACTACTCTACCATAATGATGTGTGTTCAAAAGCCTTTTAACAAACGCATTAAAACTGAGGTTTTTAAGTGTTGTCTCGAGCTTCCCAGTAATAGTGCCCATCTGTCATAAGCGTCTGACGACAAGGTACACTACATTTTGACACCTCACCTACGTCAACTACAGTGAATTTCAGAAAGATTCACCCAGACTCAGACGGCTAATCTTCTTCACAAATGAAGACAAAAACTTAAGGTATATTTTAACTTACGCATAGGACTACAAAGATCAATTTTCGAAAGAATCATTCGCTTTGATAAGAGTACATCTTTTAATGCGCGCACATACAATCTCGGGGTAATATTTACAAATTACGTGTAAGAGCAAAGTTATTTTCTTTTCTGCCGGGCCCGCAGCATAGTTTTAATTTTCAAGTGTAAGTGTCTAGGAATGTTCCACGTGACTTAATATGACGATGGAATAATTCATTATAAAATACCAAAGTTTTAATTTATCTTTCACACTAATGTCCAATATGATCACCATCGGACTGACGACAATTATCCGGTCGATAGACAAATCTGTCCCATACTTTTGAGAGTATATCTGGAGTCACTGCTTTCGCTGGTGCTGTTACGCGGTGTCGCTGTTCACCCAAGGTCGTTATAAGGAGAGGCACATAGACGGGGTCTGTCACAAACGCCAACAAAACTATCACGTACGGTGAGGTCAGGTAGCATTGGAGGCAAATGGTGCAATACGAGATCCCTACGCAGTTTACCGCCGATCCATCATTAAGGCCGTGCTGTCGACGAAAACCACGCCGCACAGATGTGAATATATTCCATCTGTTGAAACGGAGAATGCGAAACGCCCTTCGTTACCGTCTTATTGCTTGCAGACTCGACACACATTGATTAATGAACGAGCGAGATGTACACAGGAGACGCCAACCGCCAACCCCATCAACCGGAAACCTCCAGCAATGGTAAACTTTTAGTTTCGATGCGGAATTTAAAATTTTCCTAAAGTTTCTATCTTTGTTCAAGCAGACGATATAGTCTTGTGAAATGAGGTCAATGTTTTTGAATACCCTGTACCTTACCAGGAAAACGACACCATGTCCCAAGTGGTTTAGAGTAAGCGCACTTATACTCGCTAGGCTCCACTAAGGTTTTAAATTTCTTATTTGCAGACGCTGCTAATGAGCTGTATGGCCGTCAAGATGTGTGTATGAATTTCATTTGTCAGCGACTCAAAACTGTGAGCATTAATATTCCAGTGGACAAATGCTGCTATCGGGACAGAAAAAATGCGAATATCCTCCTCTTTCAAAGACTGACGCAAAAGTGGGGCACTAGTTGCTCCTTTCTATCTTCCTGAGCACCTTTAAAATTTTCACAAGAAGTCTTTTAAACATGAGCATATTCGGCTATTTTGCGCTCCAATAGGAGCATTTTCGTGCTGCTTTTTCTTTTCCCTACTACAGCATGGCACGTAAATCACACGAAAAGAACTTTCGCGGGCAGTAATTTTAATAACTTATGTTACACTGAAATAACACGAATCTAATTTTACACCCCAGTCCGCATCTTACGTGCCCAAAAATTTTGCATGTACTTAATTACGACAACACGAGGTTCCCAGCACCCTTGTGATGATAACGGAGATACTTTACAGCATAGTTCTTCCGTACTAGGTCCCTTTATGAACGAATTTTCGCTTCACACCGGATTTTATGTGCGTATTTTACGTGTACAAGTAGGGTAACTTCGAACCTCTGTATCTCGGTAACGTATAAAGACATCAAGGAAATGTTCGAAGCTATCCCATATCGGGCTCCTAGTAACATATCTTAATTTTAGCCATTTGATATGCAGAGCCATCTTGGAATCCGCGGCTAAATTTCGCTATCAAAATATCATATTTGTGTGTGTTTCTCGATAACAGATAAAGATTTTTGGAATCGGGAAGGTGGCACTTCTAGATAAATACTCAAATTTCAATGGTATATTCTATACGCAATTTGCTAGTGTTATTTAGATATCCGCTGCTGACGGCGAAATAATGGTGAAAAACGCTTTTTTCCAGGTTTTCTCAGGAATCGTCCATAAACCAAACGGTGTCTCCTCAAGCACCTTAAGAGGCACAGACGACCACATCTAACCCAATTAATACCAATCGATTTGCTCCATTTGCCTAAGCTGGAGCAAGTGTGTGATGTTAAGAAATTGATCTTGTGCTGCAGAATAGTTACATTAAGACAAATCTTCTGCTGGGTATACAAATGGTCCGTAGTCCAAGTGCTATCCGAAACACTTGATCCTTCCTTTCTTATGAGTCCCTGTTTCGAACGTAGTGGTAGCGCATGCTGACACATGCGTACCGATTTATTCTTTTGTTAAGTCCACCGCACTCATGTTTTGCCAGATTTAATTTTATTTAACTTTCCAGCCGGATGCCCTTCCTGTTGCTGCAGTCGTCAGTTACTTAAGGGACGGAAGTCATGTGCACCGCCTGTCTTTATTGTGTAAGCTTTGATGTGTGTTTTAATCCTATTTTAACATTGTTTATCGTATTTTCTGAAGCTGAAAGTGGGGATCAGACCAGCATTTGCCTAAACGGGAATGACAAACCGCTTAAAAAAGAAATCATACTTTTGCTGTGCCGGTGCACCAGCCACGATCGTTAGTCCGCCGTGAGGACTCTATTCAGCTCTAGCTCACCTTCCTGTATCGGAAGCTGACGCTCTACTCGCTACACGAGCAGGCAATAACGTTTATGTACGTAAATTACAGTACGAACAACCAACAATATGTAAGAAGATTTGGCGTCATCAGCTCTCCGTGTAAAAGGTGAGTTAGAATTAACGCCTACTCGACGGCGAGATCATTAGCGACTGAGCACAAAAACGAAAAGGACAAATCTGCAGTAGGAAATAGGCTAAGTCCTTTCTAAAGGAACCATGCCAGCATTTGCCTATTTAGCGAAAGCGTTGGAAACCTTAAATATGGATGTCCGGAGAGACGTTCTCCGAAATGCCGGTTCACTGCCGTAATAGCTACGCCCCCTCGCGCGGTGTACTTTGTACGGGTTGTAGCTGTAATACAAGTGAATAATCATTACCACTGCAAAGATATGTTATTCAACAACAGCGTTTTCCCGCTAAGTATAGAGAAAACAAGAGGACAGCAACAGCTAGGTTAATTGGCTGTTTTTTTTTTGTTTTTTTTTCGTGGGAACAAACTGCTCATCAATTTAAGAAACTACTTCCGTGCGAAAACCAGGCACCGAGAAATTGAAAAAGACTGGAGGATTGATGTTATTAAGAGGAAGCAGCAATTTTAGAATTTCCACGACACAATTTGACGTCTGCTGAAGAGGGCATAAAAAGATGGCAAGCTATACTTACGTACGCGAGTGAAACTTGTGACGACATTTGTCGGACGGAAGTCACCCCAAGGTCTACCTCATTCAACATTATTTCGCAATTATTTTCCCGGGCCACTATAGATAATTTGGAAGATGCAACGTTTGAAACCCCATCTAGCCATCCGTTTTATGTTTTCCAATTCGAGCTCGAGTTCGGTCTAACAACTTGAGCGTCGACGGAAATGTAACATCTGATGTCCTTTTTCCTTCTTTCCCTTCAAACAGAATGGTGTTAAGGCATCCGTACTTACGCATATCTCCGAGGGCAGTCATACTAACATAACCGTAGCTTAAGTGGGCGAAGAGATCCACTACTGCACAACTAAACGGTTAGCGGAAAATCACTAAGCAGTAATTACCGTAAAATACATAGGACTGGCCATCCGGAGCTACCCTAAAGTGCAATGACCATATTAAACAAATAGCAGGTCAAGGAGATTCCAAATAGAGATCCACAAGGAAAATCTTCAGGAAATTTATTTCATCCACGAAAGAAGTGTCTTACAAAACAATTTTTCGACCGATTCTTGATCGCTGTTCATCAGTTTGGGACCTTTACGATGTAGTATTAATAGAAGAGAGAGAGAGAGAGAGAGAGAGAGAGAGAGAGAGAGAGAGAGAGAGAAGACCAACGAAAAGCGGCATGTTACGTCACAGGATTTTTTGCGTGCCGCGAGAACGTTACGGAGGTACTCAACTCCAACGGCAGATACTGGGAAAGAGGCGTTATCCATCACCGAGAGATTTACTGTTGAAGTTTCGAGAGCCAACAGTCGGAGAAGAGTCGGGCATTACTTCCTCCCACATACGTCTCGCGAAATGACGAATACGAGAAAATTAGAGGTCACAGAGAGCTTCGCCGATAATGTTTCTTCTCGCACACCATTCGTGAATGGAGCAGGAAAGGGGAAAAAATAGAGGCATTAGAAGTACCCTCTGCCACACACCGTAAGGTGGCTTGTGGAGTATATATGTAGCAACCTGATAATACATTCTCCTCTTTTTAACGATGCAGAGTCCGAAACAACATTCGTGGCGTAGTCCCCGTGTTTCGCGCCTTTCTGACGAGACTTGCACGACGAACTTATCGGCAGATCCTGCTCAGATTTCTGATAAAATATACAAGCGACGTGGTTCTTAATACAGGTCGCCAGCCTCGCTTAAACCCGAGAGACAAGCTTCAAAAATTCACAACACTCTACAGGAGGACTGCTACGGTGCTCTGATCAGTAATCAGCCAGAGGGATTCCAACATACCACAATCGGACCCGGAGCTTACACCGCTGACAGTGATCAATACGCAACTGGATACTTGCTACTTCCTCAGATATTGTAACAAGTAAAAACCCTTTGTGTGTGAGCCCAAACATGCTAAACCCTGAAATTAACACTATAACCCACTTCAACTTCCACGGAAGCAATACAGTTTATTCCCACTCTCGTAAACTTCGTCAAATCACGTCTGTTAAATGTCTACGCGTAATGCTGAGACACGAAATGAAATGGAAAGCACTCTTAAATTCAGTTGTAAGACCGACTGCGGCTTATTGTAAGAATTATTGGGGGGGGGGGGGGGGGGGGGGAGAGAGTAGAGAGTTGAGAAGTACTCGCTATTTTGAGTGGTGGTAGTATGGACCAAAATAAAGAAATAATGTTCAGTAATTATGGGTTCTAAAATAAATTCCGTAAGAGGTATGTGCACTTGTTAATCTTCACCACTGTGAAACATAATTCTGCTGCAAACTCTTTGCAATTACGAACGACCTACAGAGCGCAGTAGGAAGTGAAGACACGTTGCACTGTTATTGTCCATGGATACAGCATGCAGTAAACGTCTGTTACTGTTGTTACTATACATAGTATTCACAGTTCTGGGTAAGCAGTTCCAATGGAACCAGTTTGTGTTTTGTTACGTTGGTGAAACGCCTTCACGCTATGATTTTATCTTTGAACTTACCAGCATAATGGTAGCCTATTATCCGACACAGGAAATGGCAGTCATCATTATCTGCTATGCTCTGGCAAATGGAAGCAACTCTCGAGCCCGTGTCCTGTATACTGAAAAACATCCAGAACACATACTAACAGAATAATGTTTTCTCATTTGTTTACTGCATTCTGTAGGTCATTCGTAATAGGATGATTATTGGTTTGTGGGGCGCTCAACTGCGCGGCCATCGGCCATCAAGTGCGCGGTCATCAGCACCCGTACAAAGTCCCAAATTTTACACAGCCCAGTCTAACCACTATCACGAATGATGATGATGATGAAATGATGAGGACAACACAAAAACCCAGTTCTCGGGCAGAGAAAATCCCCAACCCGGCCGGAAATCGAACCCGGGATCCCTTAATAGGAAAAAAGCTTGCAGTGAAAGAGATGTGTTTCGCAGTACCTAAGATGAACAAGTGCTCATAGCTCTTAAGGCCTACGTTTTGGAACCAACGTTTACAACACTTTATTTTCCTTTGTTTTGGTCCATACTACGACCTCTCAAACTAGGGAGTACTTTTTTCTAATACCATGTATGAAAGAAACGGCGTATAGAGCACTTGTGTGATTCATTCTTGAGGACTGCTAGAGTGTTCGGAATAACCGCAAGGTCGGATTAAGAAAATACTTAATCAATTCAGAGAAGTGTTGGTATAAGTTGGTTTGGCATGTACGAGACTGTTACAGAAATAGCCTGTGAGGTTAGGTGGGAACCCTTGGAGGGAAGAAGACGAGCATTTCGCAAAACTATTGAGGAAATTTAGAGAAGAAGCACTTGGGACGGATTGCAAAAATATTCCACTGCCTTCAGTGTTCATCTTGTTTAAGAACCGCCAGGAAAAAATCGGGAACATTATTACTCGTGCAGACTGGTGCTGGTCAACCTCTCTAGTTAAGCAGAAAATAAGTCGTATCTCCGAGCAGTGAACTCCCTCCGGTTATCTCCGATGCTGCGGCAGGAGCCGACGAAAGAAAGGAGCCCCGCCGGAGCAAACGCAGGCCGCAGACATTTGTCTGGGGCACAGAGAGTTAGTTGGTCCTGTTAACCGACTAGTAAATCGGTGCCCTCCTTCCTGTTATTCACAGCGGTAGAGCAAGCGACAAGAGAACGGATGAAATGGTCAGTTACCGAAAGAGTGAACGATTATTGACACTGTGTTTTAGTGCACTTCACATACTTTACATAGCAGCAGATACGTGTCTGTATAGATTCACATATTCTTCTAGTAAAAGTGCTTTGAGATTATTATTGCATTTGTAATCGGTATTTTCTATTTAAATCACTGTCTGACAAAAAAAACAAGCAACCAAAAAGACATGATCGGGTGTGAATGCAATTTCGTACATATACACGGTGTCGGTGGACACGTAAATGGTTAGAGATACAATCCTCTCTGACAGGTACAACGGCTACCTGAGTGCATTAGTTTTGTCCGTGTCTGGTGTTGTTACTAGACCCGGCGGGGTATATGAAGGGCGTGAACAGCATCAGATGTTGCGTGACCACTGTAAAGGACACGGAGATTCCATACTCTTTCGACACAGCGTTATCACAACCAGACGGATTTGAAAGGCGTCTCTCACTGCTGTTCTCCGGTTTGGCCATCTGGTCGAATCGTGAAATATTCAGAGTTGTGAGGCATTCGGGTGTGACATTGGCCCGGTGCTGGACTGCGTGGGACTGTGAGGGCCGGCGTACTCATCGTCAAGGTTCTGGTCGAACACGTCAGAACACCACAAGAAATGATTGACGTATAGTGCACCAAGCACATCGTAAGCACTTAACATCTGCGTTTGCCATCTGACAAGGGAACCTCCCCATCGCACCCTCCTCAGATTTAGTTATAAGTTGGCACAGTGGATAGGCCTTGAAAAACTGAACACAGATCAATCGAGAAAACAGGACGAAGTTGTGTGGAACTATGAAAAAAATAAGGAAAATATACAAACTGAGTAGTCTATGTGCAAGACAGGCAACATAAAGAATAATGTGACCTCAGGAGCACCGTGGTCAGCGTGAGCAGCTGCGGAACGAGAGGTCCTTGGTTCAAGTCTTCCCTCGAGTGAAAAGTTTAGCTTTTTATTTTCAGACAATTATCAAAGTTCAGGCACTCACATATAACCAACTTCGCTCTCCAAAATTCCAGGACATGTTCAGATTTGCTTGGACATATACAGGATCTGACGGTCTACACACGGAAAAATTTGAAAACGTTAAAACATATGTTTTGACAGAGCACAGGGAAAACTGTGCGACTGTGAAACTGTTGCATTCCTTTGTTGCAGTTTATGTGACAAACTCTTTTGGGGAGTGATTATCGCTTCCACAAGAAAACCTAAATAGGACAAGGCAGAAGAATCTTTTTACCCATTCGCCAAATGTACAAGTTAGGTGGGTCGATAACATATTCCTGTCATGTGACGCACATGCCGTCACCAGTGTCGTATAGAATATATCAAACGTGTTTTCCTGTGGAGGAATCGGTTGACCCATGACCTTGCGATCAAATGTTTTCGGTTCCCATTGGAGAGGTACATCCTTTCGTCTACTAAAAAAATGGTTCAAATGGCTCTGAGCACTACGGGACTTAACATCTGTGGTCACCAGTCTCCTAGAACTTAGAACTACTTAAACCTAACCAACCTAAGGACATGACACACAGGATTCGAACCTGCGACCGTAGCAGTCGCGCGGTTACGGACTGCGCGCCTAGAACCGCTAGACCACCGCGGCAGGCTTTCGTCTACTAATCGCACGGTTTTGCGGTGCGGTCGCAAAACATAGACACTAACATATTACAGTGAACAGAGACGTCAATGAACGAGCGGACAGATCATAACTTTGCGAAAACAAAGAAAGTAAACTTTTCACTCGAGGGAAGACTTGAACCAAGGACCTCTCGTTCCGCAGGTGCTCACGCTAACTACGGGACCACTGCGCTCCTGAGTTCACACTCTCTTTGATGTTGCCTATCTTGCGCATGGATTACTCAGTTTGTATATTTTGCTTATTTTTTTCATAGTTCCACACAACTTCTTCCTGTTTTCTCGATTGATCTGTGTTCAGTTTTTCAAGGCCTATCCACTGTGCCAACTTATAACTAAATCTGAGGGGGGTGCGATCGGGTGCATCCATTGTCAGATGGGAAACACAGATGTTAAGTGCTTACGATGTGCTTGGTGCACTATACGGCGATCATTTCTTGTGGTGTGGTGTGGTGTGATATTGTTGTCACTGAAATAAAATTATATACGATCTCAACGATTATATACGATGAGATGAACATCAACAAAAGCAAAACGAGGATAATGGAATGTAGTCAAATTAAGTCGGGTGATGCTGAGGGAATTAGATTAGGAACTGAGACACTTCAAGTAGTAACGGAGTTTTGCTATTTGGGGAGCAAAATAACTGATGATGGTCGAAGTAGAGAGGATATAAAATGTAGACTGGCAATGGCAAGGAAAGCGTTTCATAAGAAGAGAAATTTGTTAACATCGAGTATTGATTTAAGTGTCAGCAAGTCATTTCTGAAAGTATTTGTATGGAGTGTAGCCATGTATGGAAGTGAAATATGGACGATAAATAGTTTGGACAAGAAGAGAATAGAAGCTTTCGAAATGTGATGCTACAGAAGAATGCTGAAGATTAGATGGGTAGATCACATAACTAATGAGGAAATATTGAACAGAATTGGGGAGAAGAGGAGCTTGTGGCACAACTTGACCAGAAGAAGGGATCGGTTGGTAGGACATGTTCTGAGGCATCAAGGGATCACCAATTTAGTATTGGAGGGCTGCGTGGAGGTTAAAAATCGTAGAGGGAGACCAAGAGATGACTACACTAAGCAGATTCAGAAGGACGTAGGTTGCAGTAGGTACTGGGAGATGAAGAAGCTTGCACAGGATGGATTAGCATGGAGAGCTGCATCAAACCAGTCTCAGGACTGAAGACCACAACAACAACAACAACAACAACGATCTCAACCCATGAAGATTAATTTCGTTTCCTCTTCTCCTTCTGGTGCTTCACTTTTTTTGGCCAGGTAGTATATGACCAAAAAAAAAATATCGGATGATTGACAGGTTTCTCAAAGAGTGGACGACCATAAACTTGCTATATTTAGCACGTGTGGGTGGTTGTAGGCTGAAAGTGGAAGAACGTCTAACCTCTACAATCATTTTAAATGATGCCACAAAGATTGTTATAATCATGAGTGGGCAATAAATAAAAATGTCTGGAGGTACAAAAAGCATGTGTATGAAAAATTCAGAAGGTATTTTTATACAAACTTATCACACACACACACACACACACACACACACACACACACACACACACACATTCGTTTACATGTTTTCGTACTGCAAATCTTTATATTTTCCTCAACAGTAAACTACCTCAGTAATATTAACAACGTGCTAGTTCATTGAGAATGCATGAATACTTGCAGAACACATCTAATACTACTATTCTGTGACAAAAAAACCTGCATAGTTTCGTTTGAAAAAACTATACCTGCATCCCGTTGGTGAACAACATTAAGATTACACAGTGCTCGTTATTTTATGAGGCCATATAGTCCATTCTACATAAAGTGCAAAATTGCCCCTCCTATCTTTCGGATTTAAGGGAACGACGCTAGCCGGGACTACGGAGGCCGGTTGTTTGAATTCGGCTCCCTCCTTATTGAAGCACCGCAACTGGGAGGCTCTGACGTATGTCGCATAAGCTCCAGGAATACCACTCCGTGAACAGCACTGCCACAGACGCATACAAAGAATCACTCTCCCGCGCTGTACCTGCAACTGGTGCAATAAAGGGGATGAGTAGCTGTGGTACAAAGTACCCTCCAGGACACGTCGCGGAACATGAATGTGGATTTTTGCTTTCTTTATCAGCATCACCACCGCCTATTAGGTCCTGTATCTAAAGTAGTGCTGACACTGAATGATAACACCCGTTGGGGCTAATACACTGTATCCTCGACTTCCTCCCAGCTGTCAGTACAACGTAGTTACTGAAAAATCTCGCTGACTTGCACAAAAAGAACAACCACAACTTTGACCAACCGTGTACAGGTCCCCTCCTCCATGGTACGGGACAGACTAGCCGTGTGAGTAACTACCCAGATTTCTTAATTAGACCTATTAGCCAATTAGCGACTTGTCTGTGGAACATTTGGATTGTTTCCAGCTCACGGGTATTCCCGCCGACTATGATCCTCTTAGGTGGGTGCTGCAACTGGCAAAATCACTCAACCGAATTTTGTAAAGGTAATAACCACGCAATTTCCAGTGACATTAAGAGAAACACTGAATACTCAGAGCAGGGGAATAATGATAAAGAAACTTCATGACAGACTAAAAATGAGCCCACATCGTGACTCTTAACCCTAAACGTCGCTTTTGAGGACCATGCCTTTACCGAGCGCCGAAGAGTAGGAGAGGGTGACTGGCAGAAATAAAGATGTATGGTTGTAAATATGGGTCGTGAATCGTGCCTAGATAGTTCAGTCGGTATGAGCGTTGCCTGTGAAAGCTAAGGATCGGCTTTCAAGTCCCGCTCCGGCGCACCGTTTCAATCTGCCAGAAAGTTTCAGAACAGCTGCCTACAAATATTCATTCCTGGAATAATGATGACACGATACGATGTAATGAAGATAGTAGGATACTACATGATAGGATGATATGATGGTTATAGGACGCTAATCTGCTGGGCCAATAACACTCTGTTTTGAAAACGTCTCCCCTCCCGCTTTTAGGCTGCCTACAAAGGGAGTATCCTCCGATCCCGTGTAGTTGCGAACGACAGCCAAAAATCTCAGCTGACGAATGCTGCTTTGTCAATGGCTGTGGCGGTTTCTCGCTCCGTACTTCAAGCACGTCACATTTCTCTGTGGATCGCACAACTAATCTTGCAATAAACGATATTTGTAGTCTTGGGAAGGAGACTGTATACCTCCTCGTTCTGAGTATGCACTAAAGAAAAATAGAATTTTAATACTTGGTTTATCTTGAAAAATATTTCAAGATAATTACATGAGGATTTCAGTAACTACCATCGTACATTAAAAGCCAATGTTTGATTTTCAAAACATTTAAGATGTGTGTATGATCAAAATGAATAGGCGTAACATTCACACGCAAAACTTTGCAAGGTCAGCGAAGTACGTTAAGAAATGTAGCTATCTTTTACATTTTACTCTGGTAATTCATTCCGGAGATACAACGGAAGGACCGAAGCAGCAACAGTGCACATTCAGTTTTAATGGACGCTTTACGATAAATATCGAGTTATCGAAACTGTGTGCAAGGCATGACCGTGTTGTTACTGTCCGCAACACAAAACAGGGTCCCATTACACGTACACGTTTGCTTCAAAAAGTCCCCCGTACATCGAATTACTGTCCAGATATTAACAATGCATCTAGCTCATTGGCAGTTATTAATATAACACATAACATTTCTAAATTTTGCGTTGGTCTTGTTATTAGTTCAACATGACTGCATTTCTCTATTAGATCCAGATATACAAGAGAAAGATATGGGCAATCAAAAAGTTTCTGTTTTAGGGTACTGCTGCAGCGTATATGTTCCTATGTGGGTATGTAAACACCGACATGTAGACAAGGGATTAGTGAGGAATTCCTGTCTTTTCGTTTCTCGTGCCGTAAATGTGAAACGGGAACTATGGCGACGTTATTACCAAATGCGTTCTTACAGGTCCAGCGTGCTGTTATTCTTTTCTTAGCTGCCGTAGGATAAACACCGGTGCACATACATCAGAGAATGAAGACTGCGTATGGGGGAGCGTGTCTATCGAAAACTACTGTTGTGGTACGCTGCGCGAAGTTCCGTGCTGGTCTCGATACAACACAAGACGCCGATCGATCTGGGCGGCCAACCTCATAACTGACAACAACAATATTTGAACTCTCGGACTGATCGAATACTACAGCCGTAGCAGTCAGCGGCTCTGTGAGAGGTGTTTTCAGCTGCCAACAGAAGCATCAGGTTTCTGTTTAACGAAATGAAACGCTAAACCTAGCAAAATAGAAAGAAAACGCGTAATCTGTGCAGCTAAATACTTTTAAAAATATCCCTTGAGAAGAGAGAGAGAGAGAGAGAGAGAGAGAGAGAGAGAGAGAGAGAGAGAGATCAATTACCTTATTGTCATATTTAATCAGTTACATATGTAAACTTCCAGTCTCTCTTTCTATATTCCAATGGTTATTAGGGGACGTAAATTTCATTGAAGGCAATCGGAAATCAGTTAGTTGAGGTGAAGCATCCACGTAAAGGTAAAGAAGAGAAGGTAATGCGCTGAGGCCGTGTACCTAGTGCCCATTCCAGATCCTGTTTCGATATTAATATAGTTTCATTCTTGTTCATCGTAATTTAATAGAGGATAGGATGTGCATGGTTTATATTCAGGAAGACTTGTTTTTGTACTCACTTTTGTTACACAATAATTTCAATCCCAAATAGCTTCAACCCACACTCATACTCATCACTACTACAAGCACAACCTGTCTTGACCCTTCTTTTAGGGCGAATGGAATCGATGGAAGTCGGGTAACTTCGAGCCGGTACGGAATCTTTCCTCTCGTTGTAAACCTTAGTTACTAGACAACACGACATTAAGTAGCAGTGTAGTAGGTCCTGTGAATGCAATTTTTATACCAGTGTCTACATTCTCTTCGAGAAAGTGGTGGGGCTTGTTTCCTCTACACATCGCCCCCCCCCCCCCTACCTCCTTTACCCACCATCCACTAAGTTAGAGGGCGTGATTATGCTCCCAGCATCTCCTACAGAAGGACCACGTTAAACTGAGCGTGCAGTACTTTTAAAATACTCTGGTTTCCCGTAAAAATTGCTAAAGCTTAAATAAAGACATCCTGAAGGATAATTACCGTTTCTTATCATTAACTTTAAACGTATCTTAATGCATTTCCAAGAGGTTGGTACTTGGAGCGGATCCGAATGTGTATAATCCATTTTGCAGAGGAAAGAAAATCCAATCAACAGCTAATTTGAACTTCACTCCTAAAGCGGTGTCGGAGACTGATTTCCATTATCAGTGCTCTATAATTTGCCATATCACGTATAAGAGCCGCCGCTATAAATTCCCGAAAAACCACTGCTGCACTGCTCAACTACGATAAGACTGTATCGGATTATGTATATGGATCGGGAGTGTTGGTGATTTATAGCGGCGACTCTTGTACGTGGTATGGTGTATCATACAGCAATGATAATGGAAATAGACGTTTTCGAAACCGCTCTTCGAACCGCTCTTCGAATGAAGTTCAAGGAAAACTTGCAACTGAAACTTCCCAGCAGATTAAAACTGCGTGGCGGGCAGAGACTTGAACCTGGGACCTTTGCCTTTCGCGGGTAAGTGCTCTACCGACTAAACTATCCAAGCGCGACGCGCAGTCCGTCCCCACAGTTTTACTTCGCCATTCTCTCGTCTCCTACATTCCGAAATTCACGAAAGTCCTCCTGCATGCCTCACGGTACTAACGCTCCTGGAAGAAAGGATATTGCAGAGACACAGACTGGGAAATTGTTTCCCGAATGAATTTTCAGTGTGCAGTGGAGTAAGGCTGCGTGGACAGATCGTGAGTCGCGTTTGGATAGCTCAGTCGACGGAGCGGTGAAGCACTTTCCCGCGAAAGGCAAGAATTCCAGGTTCTAGTTCCGGTACGGCATTCAGGTTTAATATGCTAGAAAGTTCCCAATCAGAGCACAATCCACTGTGGACTGAAAATTCATTCTGGGAAACTGTAGCTGTTTGGTGTAGATCTTCCCCTACAAAATAAAAATTACCTAAAACATTAAATCTGAACTCAGCGTCCTTTAATAATTACTTATTGCCATCTTTTCCTGTGAATTAATGTTCTTCCTGTCAATTTCCGCTGATTACGTATTGTCGAAATATATTCGACTTTCAGTATTCCCTCACATTCACTGTTCCTCAAAATCGTCCCCATCTCCATTCGAGACGCGGCCCACTGACTCACACTTTGAATTCGAAAACCAGCATTGCCAGTGTGACAGTGCCCAACGAATATGCGCCTCCCAAAGTGAAAAGTAACTTCGATTTTTTTTTTTTTTGTATGTTGGCACTATTCGTGTCCTCCATGCGTTTATAGTCGCGAATGCGATTTTAGCCAGTTCTACCTATCCATGACTGAAATTTGCAAATAAAGACATGAAGTTTATCTTCGAAGATAAATATATCTACAACGCCTTCTAAATTTGTTTCCGGAGCCTTGCAAATGCAAGCTCAACTTATTGCAGTGTGTGCAAATATCCACAAGATAATCCAAAAGTATTTGAGATGTCAGCTGAGAAAACTGCTCTAGTAAGAGCTATCTTTTTTTCCATCTAGAAATAACAAAACCTCTCCTTTGAGGTCGTAGAAAGTATAATCTGCCCGGTATTTCCCCTTTCAAAGCCAACGAACTTCTGTATGACAGAAGGTTGGTTGGTTGTTTGGGGAAGGAGACCAGACAGCGTGGTCATCGGTCTCATCGGTGTACGGAAGGATGGGGAAGGAAGTCGGCCGTGCCCTTTCAGAGGAACCATCCCGGCATTTGCCTGCAGTGGTTTAGGGAAATCACGGAAAACCTAAATCAGGATGGCCGGACGCGGGATTGAACCGTCGTCCTCCCGAATGCAAGTCCAGTGCTATGACAGAAGGTATTGTGTACAATACAGTACGATTAACTTCGATCACTTAACTGCCACACAGCCGAAGAAATATTTAATCCCAACAAAAAATTTAAAATTGTAATTATACCGTGGTAACATGTTAAGAAATACTAACATCGCCGGCCAAAGTGGCCGAGAGGTTCTAGGCGCTACAGTCTGGAACCGTGCAGCCGTTACGGTCGCAGGTTCGAATCCTGCCTCGGGCATGGATGTGTGTGATGTCCTTAGGTTAGTTAGATTTAAGTAGTTCTAAGTTCTAGGGGACTGATGACCTCAGAAGTTAAGTCCCATAGTGCTCAGAGCCATTTGAACTACCAACATCCGATTAAACAATATGCTCCGGGATGAACGTTCACAATTTAAGCACGAGAAAAGAATACCTCGCGTTCGGACTGTTCCTTTAGAGTATCTGGTCCCACTTAAAGTACAAGAAGAAGATCCTACAGCTGTGTTCTAAATGGCATCGGTGCGCCTTAAATCTCACATTTAGTCAATGTCTGACTACAGTATCAAGACACGATCTGAACAGTTAGCTATGTAACACGTGAGACATTTGAAGAGTCTGGTGTAGTGAGTGGCGATCGAAACAATGGTGTGCTAAATTTTATTACGATGTGAGACATTTTCATCATCGACATAGCGACATTTACGTCGGACCAACCTTTTTTTTTTTTTTAAAAAAAAATCTCCATCTTCGTTTTAGTACACAGTGATGATTTATGCAATAAATAACATATTGATAGTGTACTTGGTATTATTACATGCAGTGAACAACAAAATGGCAAACGGCCTTCGTGGTAGAAAAGGGAGAGTACTCCCTAAGAAGAATGCACAGAATGAATTATTATTTACATTTCCATGTTAACAATAGACCAGTAAACGCCCTCCAAAACTTGTTTTACTTCCCTTTCTCTGCATTTAGTCAGCAGCACACGATGGCACTAAAATGCTATCGTGATATCTGTGTATATTTAACTCAAAATTTCTCGTATTGCGATGTATACCTCACAATTAGGCCGTACCCAGAAACGTGTTGCAGAAATAAAATAACTTAAGCGGGATAATGTAGAATTGTGGTAGGTAGCAGCCTCTACAAAACTTATATGAATCTAAGTCTGCGTGACAGGTTAAAACTGTGGAGCAGACCGGCATTCGATGCCGGATCGCTGCCACTTAGACGATAGGAGCACGTCTCACAGATCAACTTGAAGCTTCAACGTGTCGCAGACTCCTCGCCTTTCTTTCCTAAACTCCAGAACAGTTCCCCGGTGCAGAGCGGCTAGCACATCCCAGAGAATATAGCGTGGAGTTTGGCTTGCTATCCAAAGTACAGCGTATGCTGCGTCGATTATAAGAATATTCCGTCTTTTAAGCAAAACGTACCCGTACCGAGGTCGACGTCGTTTAAGCCTGATTCGGGGACTCGATCCTATCGCACTTTTCTCCCTCACCCGGGAAGTTTTGCAACAGCACGCGGCTATCTTGTGTCCTCGCGGCCGCGTCTCGACGTACCTGTGATGACAACGCTAACAAATCCGCCTGGTATACGGCCGTCGCGCTCGCCCGAGCTGGTGTCAGCGCGCGCGCCGCCTGTGTAAACACCGCCAGTAATTACACAAAAGGGTTCCGCTCCGCTTCTGAATCAATTCCACTGAACTGACTCACTCCGAACCGCTAAATGCTAGATGCTGCTGCTGTTAAAAAAAGAAAAAAAAATCTTCCGCTGTTTACTCCTCAACATGGGAGACGTTCTCTAATAACGGAGTTTGTATCGTTTTGCGCTCTGTTAGACGTCAGTAGCCAGATATGTCACTAAGTGCTGATGAGAATGTCGTTTCAGTTTCAGCTATTTTGAAAGATATGTCTGTGCTGTAAGATTTATCAGTCGTTAACTGTTCTCGTAAAAAGCATAAAACTCGACGAATTTCTTGTTGTGTATTTATTTTCGCTTACAGCTTGCCTTTCCATTGCCCCTCGAACGGCGATAGATTAGAAGCGTTAAAAATGTGAAGCAGTCTTACGAGTTTAACAATGAGGCTCATCAAGTCGATAGCTACATTGCGTAGCGACCAATGACATTTAAGAAACTAACTGCACACAAGTGAAACAGCTAAATGTTTTTTATAATGACTCCGTGACACAGGTCGTTTCTAAACGAAAATTCTACTATCGATATGAAAGGAAAGTTTCCTTTCTTGGCGACGCCATAATAAATTAACCGTTTTCAGTCTGCCTCCATAGCTGAGTGCTCAGCGCGGCAGAATGCCATGCGGGGGGCCCGGGATAGATTCCCGGCCGAGGCGGAAATTTTCTCTGCTCGCGGACTGGGTCCTGTCTTCATCATTTTACCCTCGCCGATACAGAAGTCACCGAAGTGGCGTCAACTAAAAATACTTGCACCGGGTGACAGGTGTATCTGAAGGGAGGACCTAGCCACACGATAATTTCATTTCAGCTGATTTTATTATCTTCTCTGGTAAAGGGTGCAGACGTGAATAATTATCACTGAATCATTTGGCTCGCGTTTACGTCGCTTACAGCAAAAATCATAGAATTACTAATGGCAAAGCCGGCCGCTGTTGTCGAGCGGTTCTAGGCGCTACAGTCTGGAACTGCGCTGCTGCTACGGTCGCAGGTTCGAATCCTGCCTCAGGCATGGATGTGTGTGATGTCCTTAAGTTAGTTAGATTTTAGTAGTTCTAACTTCTAGGGGACTGATGACCTCAGATGTTAAGTCCCATAGTGCTTAGAGCCATTTGAACTAATGGCAGCCCACAGACTGCATTTTCCGCATGTTACCTGCCCAAGTAATCTCGAGCAAATGGTTTGGCCTTGGTTTGCCATAAATACTAATGTTCAACAATTCGCCGTTTTAATAGAAGATGTTTTACAGACTTTGCACACAATACAGCTCTCTGTCTAAAACAGCGTAACGATATTTGCTGAAAATTGAGGGAGAGAGCAGTTTTCGCTGTTTTGAGATATCTCCGCGACTACGTTACGAATACATGGCTCACCCCTATCGATACAGCACCTTCAGCACGTGTAGGTCACTTACCGGGAGACAGCACGAAGGGGCGCGTCAAGATTTTATACGTCACTCTCCGCCACATGGGCGCGGCCAATCGGCTCGTACCGTGGTTGCATTGGGCCTCATGCTACCTGACGACAGTGTTACCAGTATCTCCGCCACTCCTACCTACTTAAAAAAAAAAAAAACTCCGTCGACAGGCCACGAGTGACCTACCGGGACCATCCGACCGCCGTGTCATCCTCCGAGGAGGATGCGGATAGGAGAGGCGTGGGGTCAGCACACCGCTCTCCCGGTCGTTATGGCGGTATTCTTGACCGAAGCCGCTACTAATCGGTCGAGTAGCTCCTCAATTGACATCACGAGCCTGAGTGCACCCCGAAAAATGGCAACAGCGCATGGCGGCTGGATGGTCACCCATCCAAGTGCCGGCCACGCCCAACTGCGCTTAACTTCGGTGATCTCACGGGAACCGGTGTATCCACTGCGGCAAGGTTGTTGCCCCCCCCCCCCCCCAAATTCTACAAGCCGCTCGGAAATCTAGTAATCTTCCGCGTCTGCCTACCATCCCAAACTCGCCTTCTGTATCAACTCACCGATTTCTTACACTATCTTATTTGAGCACTTCCGAACGCAATGCACCAACCGGAAATGCCATTCCCAGCATCCAAATGGCTAATCACAAATCAAAAATGGTTCAAATGGCTCTGAGCACTATGGGACTTAACATCTGAGGTCATCAGTCCCCTAGACTTAGAACTACTTAAACCTAACTAACCTAAGGACATCACTCACATCCATGCCCAAGGCAGGATTCAAACCTGCGACTGCAGCGGTCGCGCGGTTCCAGACTGAAGCGCCTAGAACCGCTAAGCCACACCGGACGGCGTTAGATGTTGTCAGTGGTTCCAGAGAGCCCCATTGTAGTACTTGTTATTACACCAATATCATAAACAATCATTTAGATGCACCACGAGCATCAAAAATATATGACTGAAGCTTCAACATCATCATTCGTAATTAAAGTTTATCTGTTTTAGATCTTATTAAAAAACAGGATTATTTTACACTACAATGCATACTTTAAAACAATACATTTAATCTGTTTAGTACAATTAAAGCTGTATTGAACATGTTAAATCTTTCGCACACTCGTGGGAAATTGAAGCAACAATAGAGAGAAAAATAAAGAAGTACCAATCAATTGAGGTGCTACACCTACACGCTGCCTATCTACAAGATCTAGCGGACTATTACGTTGAAGACGACCACCAAGGCTACTACGCTACTCTGATTTGCACTGATTATTATTGACTGTGCTGGTGACAACGCTTGACTAAGAATTTGGTTTTCGAAGTGAATGGTCTCTCGTAACTCCATTGAGTGACGATAGATCTTCAGTCGTGTAACTTGTTTGTATTCTGCACTCGTGCAATGAAGGCCGGCGGTGGGCAAACATAAAATTAATAGCCCGCACGATTGTCGTGAAACTTCGCGAAGAGTGGTACGCTATCACGCACTGCAATCGTTCCATCTTTCATCTAGCATTACCTAGCGTTGCTATCTCTGGATCACGGGGTCCCGGGTTCGATTACCGGCCGGGTTTCGAATTTTCTCTGCCAGGGGACTGGGTGTGTGTTGTCCTCATCATTCCATCGTCGTTCATGAAAGTGGTTAGACTGGAGTGTGTACAGATTTGTGTACAGGCGCTGATTACCATGCAGTTGAGCGCACCACAAACCAATCATCATCCAGCATTACATTTTTATCAGACGTGGCACTTAGCTGTCAACGATTTCCGACGACCATTGTACCTTCACGTCATAATTTGTCTGTCTTTCCATTACCAGAGGCCAAGCGTTAACCCAGAGAGAGAGAGAGAGAGAGAGAGAGAGAGAGAGAGAGAGAGAGAGAGAGATACCTGCGGGTCCAGTTACAAATTCATTTTCCGTCTGTACATGGAATTTCGACGAATCCGCCTACAGAAGTGTCCCGCATAACGAGCAGCATTCAGCCGGAATGAGTTCTGTCGGTGGGCGATTTTCAGTGTCACTCACTTCCAATCTAAGTTAGTTTCATTTAAATTCCACGCTATTATATTTCTGGAATGGCAGTAAGATCCAATATGGGAGCACGAGTGTTGTCTACGTATGCTTAAAAAGCCTTCTGGTTGTTAGCATGCTATCTTGACATAGAAAGCCCAGGTCAAGAAGTAGACTATACTTTGCGAAAACCACGGAAAAGCCAGACAAGGATGGTCAGACGGAGGTTTGACCAACGCTTCTCCCAAATACTAGTGTCGCGCATTAATCACTGCACTGCCTCGTTCCATACTCTCTTGTTTGAGTAATCAGTGTTCTGACTGGTTTGACAAGGCCCACTACGAATTATTCTCCATCTCCCAGTACATCTTGTACTCAATGTCCTCAGTTGTTTGTTGAATGTATCCCAGGGTATCTGTCTTGCTTTACATTTTTTATCTTCTATAGCTCCCTCTAGTGCCATGGAGATTTATTAGTTACATGTTCCATAAACCACCTAAAAGATTGCCGGCCGCGGTGGCCGTGCGGTTCTGGCGCTGCAGTCCGGAACCGCGGGACTGCTACGGTCGCAGGTTCGAATCCTGCCTCGGGCATGAGTGTGTGTGATGTCCTTAGGTTAGTTAGGTTTAAGTAGTTCTAAGTTCTAGGGGACTTATGACCCAAGATGTTGAGTCCCATAGTGCTCAGAGCCATTTGAACCATTTTGAACCTAAAAGATTGTTTTATCGAGATGGTGAGATACGAGGCTGATTACAGGATATGTATACACGGTTAGTGTTAACATTAATGAACAGATTTTATAATCTTCCCCGTGCAACTACATATAAAAACTAGGGTTTTTTGTCCTATCATGCTGCCCCATATTCTTGTGTTTTCCAACTTTCCTTTTTTCGCCGATTCTTGGGAGAACCTCTTAATCTCTTAACTTATCAGTCCCCCTGATATGCAACACTTTTGTAGCACTACAGCTCAAACATTTCGATTCTCTTCTGCTCGGGCCTTAAAGAAAGCTGAGGAGCAGGAAATGCCTCTAAAAGGTGGCAGAATCGGGGAATGCAGAAAGCAATGGATCACTGCATTAAAGATAAATAATGTGTATCTACAGGACATGTGGCCTGTAACTGAAAAAATGTCATGACGATTTCTCCATAGGCAGAAGATTCCGGATTAGTCCCCCATTCAGATCTCCGGGAGGTACTGCCACGTGGGAGATAACCTTGAGAAAAATAAGGAAAACTACCCCTTACTGTGGCTGTATTCCATTACTAAATCTACCTTCATTTAAAGCATCAGAACCTGATGTTCTACTGCGCGATGCATCTGTAAAGGATACCGCACACAGGACTGTAACAGGACCTATTTAGGAGCACTGCTCCGACGTTTGGAGTTCTTATCAAGCATTCATGATAACAGGTGCCGGAAGAACAGAGATCGTAGCGGGCCAGTACATCCCTTACGGGAAGTGTAGCAGAGATGATCAGGAAAGTGAAGCGGAACCGCCAGTTCTGTGATTACTCTGTTGGGTAAATTTAGAGTTCCTGTATCTGAGGAAGACTGCAGTCAAATCTAAACTCGAAAAGGGAACAAGGTGTCAAAATTTCCCATACATAAGCTCGCAGTGTATCTACATCTACATGACTACTCCGCAATTCACACTTAAGTGCCTGGCAGAGGGTTGTTATCGGACCACTTTCCGATTATTTCTCTACCGTTCTACTCTCTAACAACGCTCGGCAAAAACTAATACATAATCTTTCCGATAATGATCATTTCTCACTATGAAGACAGGTAAAATGCGAGTATTTTCGCATTCGGAGGATCGTTGGAGATTGAAATTACGTGAAAAAAAAAAACACGCCACAACGAAAAACGCCTTTGTTTTAATGATGCCGCCCCAACTCGCATATCGTATCCGTGACACTTTCTCACTTATTTTGCGATAATACACAAAGAGCTGCCCTTTTCTGAACTTTTTCGGTGTGTTCCGTCGATCCAATCTGTCAAGAATCCCATAGCATACAGCAAAACACTAGCAGAGAAGGGCAAGCGTTGCGTAGGCAGTATCGTTAGTAGACCTGTTGCATTTTTCAAGCGTCCCGCCAACAAAACTTAGTCTTTTGTTTACCTTCCTCACAAAATTATCTGTGTGATCGTTCCAACTTCAGTTGTTGGTAACTGTAATTCCTAGGCATTTAGTTGCACTGACGCCATTTATATCGGTATGATTTATCGTGTAACTAAAATTTAACGTATTGTTTTTAGTACTCATGTGGATGACCTCATACTTTTCATTATTTAGGGTCAATTGCCACTAATTACACCATACAGGTACGTTGTCTAAATGAGTTTGCAATTGGTTTTGATCATCTGATGACATTACTAGACCGTAAATGATAGTATAATTTGCAAACAATCTAAGAGGGCTGCTCATATTGTCTCCTAAATCGTTTATGGAGCTTAAGAACAGCAGAGGACCTATAATACTTCTTTGGCGAACGCCAGATATCACTCTTGTCTTACTCGCTGATTTTCCGTCAGTTACTACGAACTGTAATCTTTCCAACAGAAAATTACGAATCCATAGGCACGCAACTTCATGAGAAGCCGTTCTGTTGTGTTCCACAAGACCGATATTTCCTGAAATTGTGCTGCCAATGTGAGTCAATAGATAGTTTTCTTCATGGTAATTCATAATGTTCGGACATAAACTATGTCCCAAAATACTGCTCTAAATCTACGTCAGTGATAGGGGGTCTGTAATTCAGCTGATTAGACATATATCCGTTCTTGAGTATTGGTATGACCTGTGCAAATTTCCAGTCTTTCGGTGCCAGTCTTTTGTCGAGAGTGCGGGTGTATATGATTACCGCATACGGAGCTATTGCATCAGCATACTCAAAGTGTTATAGATGTTATACGATCTGGACCCGAAGACTTGCCTTTATTGAGTTACTTGAGTTCCTTCGCTACACCGGGGATATCTACTTTAAGTTACTCATGTTGACAACAGTTCTTGAATCGATTTCTCAAATACTTACGTCTTCTTTAGTGAAAGAATTTCGGAAAAATACGCTTTACTGGCACTGTTATCGGTAACATTGCTTTCGCTATCGCACTTTGAAGTTATGGATAGCGTCTTCCTACTGCCGTTATTCATATACCAGCAGAATTTTGGAGAGTTTGCTTTTTTCATTGCTTCTGAAACAGTGTTCTGGCCTGTTTTGTGTACTCTTGGGCGGGGGGGGGGGGGGGGGGGGGGGGTAGTGCCATATATTATTTATTTACTTGGTACATTTTGATTCGGTACAAATCCTTAAATTACTATCTATACTATTTTACAGAATCTAAGCCACATCTGCACGTTGGAGCAAAATAGATCCTTTTGCGCATTACGACAAAGACTGCACTGTTTTTACAAATATGTCTCCCCTCTCCCCCCCCCCCCCCTCCGACATTCTTTATATATATCCTCCACTGCTAGTTCAGTCCCCTGCCGTCTATGAGTGTCTATGGCACATTGACGTCGAACATAGGCGCTGGTCACATTGACATGACTGGACAGCGTATAAACTCGTTTATAACTACAATAAACTCTTCTATTGTCATAATATAACGCAAGAAGTGAATAGAAGCTTTTGAAATGTGATGCTACAGAAGATTGCTGAAGAACTGACGGATAGATTTATTATTGTAACTTTAGAGCTACTATGTTTCTCGGGGCATTATTGAACCCACGACACACCATTTGAGGTTACATCCAGCGTTATCGAACATGATCATTTTGGTGCTCCATGTGTTATCGTGTGTGGAAGCATAATTTGGCATGGTAGTACTGACTTCGAGATCTTTGAACACTGTACACCCACTGAACAACGTCTTTGTGGCAGAGTTCTTCTCCACGCGCTGCTTTTCAGGGGTACATTCCGCTCTGGCATAGTTTTGGATGACCACGTGCGATCGAAGAGCGGAGGTGGAGCAGCTCTTTGAGCTAGACGATATGCAAGAATGGACTGGCCTACCCACTCCCCCCGACTTAAATCCCATCGAACACATGTGGGGTGCGACAGTAAACAGCGCCGTTGGAAGAACGGAACGTCCTCTTACAAGAATTCTTTATCAACCTTGTGGCCAGCATGGGAGCACGTTTCAAAGCATGCACTGCGGTCCGTGGTGATGACACACCCTATTAAGAACCGTGTCCCGCCCTCTGCACTGTCAAGGGGTTCACCATGAATAGCGGTGACTTCAGTGTTGTTATTGTCTTTGAATAAAAGCGCCATTCCTGTTCATCTATTCTTTCAATTATCTTCTGTACTATACAGTCTCAGTTTTTTCTATGTATGATTCAAGCTTCATCGCGCTATGTCATTTGGCAGTGACATACGAAAGTTATTCTCGTCCTTAAGTTCTGTACACAAATGTACGCATGTGTTATTTCCCTCCTCTTTCTTTCTTGATTTGCGTTATCTCTCTCTCTCTCTCTCTCTCTCAATCTCCCCTCCCGCTAAATGTATAGGAACACACATTGCGTAATCATGCGCTGCAATTAGAAAACTTCAAGTTTCTCGAACTCTCCCAACACGGAATGGTGCAGAAGTGTTGTCAACTAGCAAGAGGTCACATTCATCGACATGAGGCTCAGGCACTATAATGCTTTACTAGCTCCAATTCTATTGGAGAGAGCCGGCTCACCCTAACACTTATAAGGAGACATACAGTTTATGATAAAATTAGAACCACGGCGTAAGATATCATTTTAATCACACATAAACCTTTGATATAAAATAAAAGAACCCTAGGATCAAGCAAAGGAGAAATCCTGAAAGTTTGATTTTTTTCCTGACACGTTTAGAGCGTCGGAGGATGGTAGCTAACGCTACATTTTCTCACGCCATGATTTCTACCCTCCTCAAATTAAGGGAAAGTTAAATTTAAGTTCTCTTATTTTTTTAATAGTGGGAGAGCTACAGTCTCTGTTCCATACACATGGGAGAATCTTCGAGATAACAATTTTGTGTTTAATATTTTGTTCGTACAGGATTTATTGATGAATAATTTCGAAATAAATATTTGAATTTTGATAACTAGAATATAACACTTACGACAGAAGAACAGTTAGTTGATTTTTAGCATTTGTTCTTAAGCTATTGATTAATATTTTAAATTCTGAAGTGTCGAGTTAGAGAGATTTATCAATATTGAAAACTCCGTGTACGCAGTCATGTAATTTTTTTAGGTAGTCGCTGTGTTCAAAACCATTCAAGGTGCCTCAAAATATTACCACTTCGGACCACCTGTTACGACAAGAACCACTTTTCTGACATAATCTGAAACTACGACGTGACTTTGAAAGGTTAGGTTACACATTATTATAGCAGGACAAGTAACTTTTATTGACTGCTGCACTACACTTGACAGATACACGACACTATTTTTCAACGCGATGACCAAATCTCTATAAGTGACGGTCGGAACGTTCTACCAATCGTTCAAGTCATCGACGATAGAAATCCGACCGTTGGCCACCGAGCCATTCGAGAACCGCGGAGTCAACACTCATCGTTGGAAAATTTCTTTCCCACCGAATGTTCTTTCAGCTTGCCGAAAGAGGAAGATACTGCATGGTGCAAAATCTTCCTTCTCTATCAGCATCACCCAATTCTGGGCGGCCTTGGTCAAATTGTTGGCGCCATTAGACTACGGCTGGATGCGACACTGCATTTGGTCCCACATACGGCTTGAATTTAAAGGTGAAGGTGTGAGCAATTTAAGCGTTTCCACCGCAAAAATTGTCATGTGTCCAACTCTGGAACATGTTTCCAGTTGCCGCGCCGTTTTACTCGCATACTGTGATCCATCTGTTATCCGTACCGCAGCAGAATTACCTCAGCAGGAAACACAGAACATGCACTCTCTTCTGACAATACGCCACTCTTCTTGCGCAATGGTCTTAGCGTGCGACGACATTTGTAAATTACTTTCTTACGTACATGTGTGAAGTTGGTTTACATGTGTTCGCACAAACAGAGACGTTAACGTCACCCACCGTTATCTTGGCCTTTAGGGGCCACCGGGCCATTAATCATTGCCAGTGATAATCACAAACTACTGTGTGTTATTTTCTACGTTTTGTTGGTAGTGATTGCAAATGCGATAACTACCCTTGTTGCACCCTCTCAACCCCATGTGTAACAAACCTATTTTGACAGCGTTTGTGACCTGTCTGGGCCAACCTACTAAAATTCTCTATAAGGGTGTGCGCTATTTTGTCATTCTACAAAACCAAATCGTCTGGATTCGATCCACAGTTGGTCCTACGATCTTTTTCTGCGAGTTAAAGTAACCCCTGATCGACAGTGCTCTGTGTACACCTAACACTGAAGCTGCACAGTGTATCGGATAGAGACTTTATTGTGGCAACATACACAGCAAAAGCAAGAGCAGCTGTACGGCCGGTGGACTTCGTGTAAGCGCTCGATGGAGTAATTCACAAATAGTTACCCAGCGTAACGATCGCAAAGGGATTCAGTTACATATTCATAAACGCCATTAAAACATATATCCTAATTTCACATCGAGAATTATGGTTATCGCTCCGTCACTTGTCCAGGTATCACAAGCCTGTAAAACAAGACGTCCTTTATTGATGATGATTATGATGATGACACCGCAGTATCCTTTTAATCGGAGTTGGTTGGTTTATTTGGAGCACGGGATTAAACAGCGAGATCATCGGTACTATCGTATTAGGCAAGGATAGAGAAGGAGATCGGCATTGACCTTATAAAGAAACCACCCCGACATTTGCCTGAAGCGATTTAGGGAAATCACGGAACACCTAAATCAGGAAGGCCACACTCGGGTCTGAACCGTCATCCTCCCAAATGCAGTCCAGAGTGATAACCACTGCGCCATCTTGCTTGGTCTTTTTCATCGGAGTAAAAATCAAAATTTCTACGGTCGAAAGCGAGGGGCCGGCAGAGGTGACTGAGCGGTTCTAGGCGCTACAGTCTGGAACCGCACGACCGCTACGGTCGCAGGTTCGAATCCTGCCTCGGGCATGGATGTGTGTGATGTCGCTAGGTTATTAGGTTTAAGTAGTTCTAAGTTCTAGCGGACTAATGACCTCAGATATGAAGTCCCGTAGTGGTCAGAGCCATTTGAACCGTTTTTGAAAGCGAAGGGCAAGTGCGGCGTAGCATCAGTGGCTAAACATAACACCGACACTACCAATATTCCTTTATTAGGAAAGGTTTAAGAAAACGAAAATCGACAAATTATTACCTACAGGCATGCAGAACTACCCTAAAAAATACGGCAATTAAAACGAGAAGGAAGTTCCTGGAGGGCAACTGAAAGAAAATGCTTGCAGATGCATGTTATTGTTCCAAAAGTTGTTAATTCTGTTTTGAATAAAATATAGTGCCAGACACAAATAGTACCTATACCGAAAAAATTTACAGCAAGGAAGAAATGAGATATAAATTATTTTCGCTGTAGGTTGTGAGTTAACGAGCACTGAGCTCTCATTTAAGTATATGGCCGAAAAAGCCAGCCTTCAGGAATTGTGAAGCAAGGGCCATACCGCCTGCCATAGTACTGCGCTTAGAAAATCCTGTGCCTTTCAAAGCCAACCTTCCCGTTTAATGAGAGCTTCGTTTAGTTTTGACGCAAGGAACCTCAGCATCAGATTTTCGACATTCAGTACCGGATAAAGCCTTCTCCTATCTCCACCACGAAGTACTGTCCTCAGTTACACACACCGTTCATCTTGCTCCTTCATTTTCTAATGTAATCTACCCACGTTCCTTTACGATGCTGTCGTAGTCATCTGCCACAAGACAGCGAAGAACTTATTGGTACATTTACCATCCATTCACCTGCCTACGTGTCTCTCCGTTATCTTTTCGTTAAGGACTTAATTACTTCGTTCACTCTGGTCAGCCTGGTGACCCATTTCTTTGTTCTACTGCCTCTACCAATAATTCCTAAAGTGCGACACCACCTTGCTCGGTAAGTAAACCTACCCTGTCAATCTAAAAAGTTTCGACTTAGGATTAATGATAATTAGAAAAGCTAAAATGGTGATATGAATGTTTCCAGTGTTCCGCATAGCCTCCTGCCACTTTAATACATCGCACGGAACGTTCATGCAACCATACGAAACTGTCAGAAAAATCCTTTGTGGCGTTCACATGGCTCTGAGCACTATGGGACTTAACATCTGAGGTCATCAGTCCCCTAGAACTTAGAACTACTTAAACCTAACTAACCTAAGGACATCACATACGTCCATGCCCGAGGCAGGATTCGAACCTGCGACCATAGCAGTCGCGGGGTTCTGGACTGAAGCGCCTCGAACCGCAGGGTCACCACGGCCGGCTTCGGGGCGTTGATCAACTCGCGTATCACATTGGCTTGAATGTTATGCGTAAAATGCATTGATCCTTCTTGCGAATTTCTGCACTTTATCGGTTTGTAGTGGATTCGTATTGATGACACTAAGTGTCGTCACCTGTGATGATTTTTTCAGAAAGTAATTGTCTACGTTTTGCTTTTCAATCAAGACGAGACGGGCATCCACGTGTCTGTTTTCTTCGGGAGAACAAAGTTCGCACACATTTCTCTCCTTCAATTCCCTAGAAGATCATTAGCTCGTCAGTTAGACGACACCGTAGTTGGTGTTTTAGTAGTTTCGTGTCAAAAGCTCATGGCTCACAACAATGTCTAAACTGATGTTCTCCCGCCGAAAGGTCGAATCCCCAATCCTCTCTCTGGCGTGCGCGCGCGCGCTTGTGTGTGTGAGTGGGGGGGGGGGGGGGGGGAGTCCTTAGCGTAAGTTAGTTTAAGTTAGATTACGTAGTGTGTAAGCTTAGGAACCGATGAGCTCGGCAGTTCGGTCCCATAAGACCTTACCACAAATTTCCAAAATTTCTAAACTGATGATATACATTGATTGTAAAAACACAGTCCTTGCCATCGTAATTTTCAAAACCCTCTTTAGTTTGCCAAAAGCACTATTGACCTTTTTTTACTTTTTCTGCTGTCCATCTAATCGCCGTCAAACTGTTCTAAATATAAATACACAAACTGGTTCTACGACTATATTGTTAGTTTGTACAGTTTTCTACTTTATAAGCTGGTGTACATTATTTTAGTGAAAGTGTAACTGGTTTTCAGGTTTACTTACATACTTGCTCTATGACGTTGTTCTATTCATTGTTGGAGTTAGTTTGTACCAGAAGCAGACCAGTACAGTATTATTAGTGTAAATAAGGTAGTTAAAATACGTTGTTTTAACACTTCCGCAACAGAGAGGTGGCGCAGTGGTTAGTGAATGCAATACCATTCGGAAGGGCTGCGGTTCAAATTTCCGTCCCGCCTTCCAGATTTTAGTTTTCTGTGTTTTCCCTAAATCGCTGAAGAGAAATGCCACAACGATTCTTTACATTTCCACGTTCGAGCTAATGCTCAGTTTCTAACGACCTCGTCGTCGACGGGACAAACTCTCATTTTCCATTCTTAGTCCTTCCCTTTTACCAGTTTAGATATCAGAGGACGTCCTCTCGCGCAGTAGAGAATAGTTTTGATACACAATCATGTATACTAGGCATGTACTGCAGTCTTACTAGATTCCTGGATGGAGCAGCCTCAGGTGTAAATTTAAGTGAGAATGGATGCGTCTGATTAAGTTTCACGGTCACTGCAAGCAGCCTCAGCGGAGTGTATTACGCAACTACCGCCGCTCTTGTCTAACGTATATTTGCACAGGTCAGCGGACCATTGGCATAGCGTCTAGTTTCCTCCATCACAATGCTACTGATTTTGTGGTGGAAATCAGTCAGGTTTTTCCTGGCATAAGCTGAGACTTATTTGAGCTACAGTTGTTGGGTGGGTATAACGGCGAAAACTGCGATGTGTACGGCCTCGCATCTTACTGTTTAGGAATTCTCATTCCTACCGTCAAGGTCCTGCGGTGTTTCCTCACTATAGCGACCGCTCTCACGCTCTCTCAAGCGTTCTATTAGTAGCTTCTGAGACCATTTCAATCGTGGCGCTCATTCACGGGCTGCATTGTTCCACAGCTCCACTCTGACATGACGTTCTTGTGAAGTATCCTATACTGCTGCGTAGTTCTAGCCAACACCTATACACGGGGCTGTCCCAAGCCTACTAGAGGAGCCTACATTGAGTATTCTGAAATATGGAGCCAACGGAATCCTTGAGGCGTCACGAGTTCTTGAATGGACAATGCGTGAGGCAGGTTTATGTCACATGCTCATATGCCGCAACCAACGACTGCCTGCCGAACCGATAGTGTTCCAGCTACCTTAAAGGGGTAATGCAAAATCTTCTGTTGTCTGTCGACGGTGGAGTTTACCACTATTTCAGGTTCATGACAGCCGAAGATGGAGCATTACTTGTTACATGAACTGGCAGACATATTTAATGCATGGCACAGCAGGATGCATTGCCTGGAAAACCCTAACGAATGAAAAGCGCCTGTTTTTTAGCTCTATTTACATACTTGCTCTATGAAGTTCTTCCATTCACTGTTGGAGTTAGTTTGTACTAGAAGCAAAGAAGTACAGTATCATCAAGGTAGTTCAAATACGTTCTGTTAACACTTTTCCAACCGAGAGAGGTCGCGCAGTGGTTAGCGAATGGAATACTATTCGGAAGGGCTGCGGTTCAACTTTCCGTCCAGCCGGCGAGGTGTTCAGGTCGGGGGACCTGAGAGAGCAAATATTGGCAAACCATGACAGGTACCGTCGTTGTTGAAAATTCGTGCTACGTATTCCCGAACGAGAGAGAGAGAGAGAGAGAGAGAGAGAGAGAGAGAGAGAGAGGCGGAAATGCAACGGGGGGGGGGGGGGGGGGGGGGGAATATTTGATGGGTGCGGCGACATGTGTCTGCCATTGTAATACTGAGACTGGCTGACGATACTTAACATAATTGATATGCGCTTAGGTGATTGCAGTAAGGTTTAACATGCTTACATCAGTAGGGAATTAAATATCCAGTCAGGCCATTAGTTCCTTATGTCAAAGCATTCGGTTTAGGATCATAATTTCTACCTTGAGCCTAAAACTTTAGGTTTTGAGTAATAGAGCTATTACCGAGGTTTCTTTTATCATCTCACTGGTGTGGAATTAAATGTTTATCTGTATGCAACTCCTTTCTAGTATTCACACTTAAATTTCAAATCCAACCGGTTGCATAATTAGGGTAACCGGCGCCCACGGCAGACTTTGAAAGACCAAAACATTTTAACATTTTTTGTCAAATCGGTGGATAGAATTTGCTTTCGAATTCATTTAAAGTTCATGCATGCTACTCCTTACTCTGTATGGCTCATACTAAAGTGTACATAAAGGGCTGCTTTATTCTAGCGGAGCCTGCTTCGTAAAATTAGAGAACCAGTGTTAGAAGGATAGAACAGTTATATATTCATAGTAAATAACGAATAGGAATATTTAAAATGATGAGAAAAATTAGGCTGCAAGTAAATAAGGCTGTTATCAACGTGATGGTTAGATAAAACTTCACAATGATTTACTACGCAAGGTCTTATTCGAGGTGGTATACAATTTCCTTGCTCCGAGCTCTCCACTTACGCAACTAGACGCAGGGAGACCTATAATTTCACGTGAACGTAGAACCGTGACGCAGTTCTGCATTTTTCATATCAAAAACTCACTGCGTGGAGAGCAGAGAGAACACGTCACAGAAACAATCCTAGGATCCCGAGGATATAACTCTGGACGTTTGGATTTGTAGTCTGGCACCCACCCTCTGAGCCACCGAGGTAGATTATATCAGTCTATATCAGTCTCTCCAGTCTCTTCTCCCCCCCCCCCCCTCCCCCCCGGGCTCAATTAGCGAACGGAATAATACAGAAAATCGCTAAGATTCGTGTGGCGCATCCCCTGTGATGTGCTATACAGCGACTTTCCAATTATACAGATAGTTTCACTATTATAGGTGTAAACGAAAGAAACTATTAGAGGACAACGAAATGAGCAAACAATCACAATAAACACATGACTGGAAACCCATGATTTCCCCGATACGATATATTACGACTGAACACATAAATACTTAATAGCAGAGACCCCGAGGATCTAAACTGTAGATATGCACTCGAGTACGAACACATTACAATAAATATTCCACATTGCCATCGTTCATGTGAAGGCAGTCTTCAGCACGTCTGCTCACCGATGACCACACGTTCGAAATCCCCAGGCGTGTTCCGACTGCACTGTCAACCATTGACAATGCGATCTCTGTGTTCATCAACAAGATCAACAGGGATGGAATATAGCAAACCTTTTAAACACTCCCACACAAAAAATTCGTCGTGTTCAGGTTGGGGGGACCTGAGAGACCAGGTATTGGCGAACTGGTACCCTTACTGGAAACTCCTTCTACATATTCCCAAACAACCACGTGAAAGTTGGCAGGAGCACCATCATGTAGATGTACCACATGCGCATCTTTTCGCTGTAAGGAATATCATCCAACACTAGCATGAAACATTAACAGTATTGCAACATTAGTGTGACTGCGTATGTCGTATCTGCGAGACCACTGGTTTACAGACTTAGTTAATCAGGATTATTTCATAATTTCAGTGTCCTCTAATTGCTCCTTGTGTGACCGAGCGAGGTGGCGCAGTGGTTAGACACTGGACTAGCATTCGGGAGGACGACGGTTCAATCCCGCGTTCGGCCATCCTGATTTAGATTTTCCGTGATTTCCCTAAATCGCTCCAGGCAAATGCTGAGATGGTTCCTTTCAAAGGGCACGGCCGACTTCCTTCCTCGTCCTTCCCTAATCCGATGAGACCGATGACCTCGCTGTCTGGTCTCCTTCGCCAAACAACCCAACCCGTTCCTTGTGTTTGTAACTCTAACAGTCAAACATGTTGTGTATGTGGAACTACTAGATATTCATAATTAACTTTTGATGCTATCCAAATCAGTGCTCGTATGAATCTGTAACTTTCATGTTGGTGCACGTCGCACTAGGCACCTTCTTAGCGGTATCAGGGTCAGCGATGAGGGTGAAATCGATAATTTTAACAGATTTCATAGCGTCGTAGTCGGTCTGCTATCTAAAATTCTAAGAACCGTTGTTGCACCATGACACATTGTCAAGGGATTTGGGGGGGGGGGGGGGGGGGGAGGGGAGGGGAAAGTGAACGAAAGGGAAGACACCAGTACTGTTGCAGTGTAACATATAGACCTGCGCAAAGTATGTAGTGACATCACCACATATGTCACCTACATCCTGTTTCACATTCAGTAATCAGCGAATAGGGAGTTGGGGTGTGGATGGGGGGTCGTAGCTAACACTGTGGGCCATCACATCGACCAATGACACAAACACACCAATAGTGAGAATAATCGTGTCTTGAGAAGCGGAAGACTGGAATTTATCGTTACGCTGACGTCGATGTCATTAGTGACAGAGCACAGGCTTTGACTAGAAAAGGATGGGGAGTCTTCGTTTCGAATGAGGCACCCCAGAATCTGCCTTAGCGATTTTGGGCATTCGTAGAAACATCAGTGTGTACAGCCAGACGAGGAATCTTATTCCTATCCTCCCGAATCTGAATCCTGTGCCTTAGTTACTGCACCACATCGCTCGGTCGACGCTGCCGTGAGACGAGCGTAATTGCCTACGACATCCTTTCACAGTACCGAATCGCTCGCCAACTTGTATGGAGAATAGCTAAAATTCTTCTAATTTTGCAGTTTTGGCAGTTTGGACAATCAATGTAATCTAAAAACCATGCAAATAGTCCATGCTCTGTTCCATATATTTACGATTTATAACAACTGTGTAACATTTATTCTCCTGTAGTATTATATCAAATGAGTGTTCCTGGGACCACACCTGTCTATGTCAAGGGCATGAGAAGGTAGGTAGTTGTTTCTACATCTAGCACTCCGTTTCAACTATGTGTGTGTGTGTGTGTGTGTGTGTGTGTGTGTGTGTGTGTGTGTGTGTGTGTGAGAGAGAGAGAGAGAGAGAGAGAGAGAGAGAGAGAGAGAGAGATCTTATCGGACTTAACTGCTAAGGTCATCAGTCCCTAAGCTTACACACTACTTAACCTAAATTATCCTAAACACACACACACACACACACACACACACACACACACACACACACACACACACACACACCCATGCCCGAGGGAGGATTCGAACCTCCGCCGGGATCAGCCACACAGTGCAGTTTCAACTATGATCCAGGTGACGTAGATCCCGTCTTGATCCTTGCTGCCAGACCATATTGGTCCCCTGTTGTGTTGGACTGTAAGGCAATCAAACTGGTATGTGCACATTTGCCTAGGAGCCAGGTAATTATCCACAGCACTCTGTTCCCTAACCAGTTCGTACCGCAACTACGGTAATCTCCTTAGACCTCGGAGACAGAATCCCCGGAACTGTCCTTCGACATATCTGTACGACCACCTAGTAAGGTCACATTTCTCTGTGCTCCACTTCCACGAAAGCCACATAGTCACCGTCTTTTGCGCTTTCTTGGCGGCTGGATGTAATGACGATGTGGGCGTGGAGAATCCGAAACTCTGCTAGTGACGGACTGCACTGTGTAGTGTGGCATCAACCGTGAACCTTAAAGTTCCAGTAGCCAGGAGGGCAAATAGATGTCAATCGCATATGGCGTTCAGTACTAGGGAATACGTCCGTTTATTGCAGTCGAGAAATTGACGGGGCGTGCCAATGAGCCGTGGGCATAGGGGCGCGGGCCCACCTCCGTTGCGCAACTAAGTGGCTGATAGACAGCTCGCCCAACTCAGCGCCGAGACAGTGGAAAAACACCGACCCCCTAACTCCAGACGCCATCCCCACCTCTCGGCAGCGCCTGGCTGGCCTATACAGGAGCAGCAGTACCGCACAGCAGCAAGGCACTGGTTTCTCGAAATTTCCCCGAAAGATTAATACTGTGCAACACAGCACCTCGATTTCTACCTCTGAACTTCTATGTACCGACTGAGCTATCTAAGTATATCATACGGCCCAAAGCAGTACCTCTCGACTCCAATTTTCAAAGTCGCACAGAGACTTTCCTGCATAGCCCACTGGACTAGCACTGCTGTGAAAGATGACATGCGTAGTCACAGCCCTAGTGTTGCTAGAAAATGAATGTTCACACCTTAACGGAGTGAAAATTTAATCTGGTCCCAGTGTATGAGGTGTTACCCAGATATCGTTACCTACGTGTATTTCTGCTTCCCTGCACTACTAATACGATTAAAACTACACCCCGCAACCCACTTTACGGAGTGTGATGGAGATATTATAATCCCCTCCCCCCTTTCTTAATGCATTCCTAAACAATGTCTCGTCATGGTCATTTCGACATATGCATCAAGAAAGGCATGAAGAAGGAAAGGCTAAAAGGTCTCTTCGTATTCCATTCCAAGCTTCACACGTGAGACGGAGTTTAGCGATAGCAGATTTAGTAGGCTCTTTGAGTGCCTAGTTGTGCAAGTTTCCTCAAACGACGAATTTCTTGAACAGTATAATACAGGATGCAATCGGGGATTAGAAATGCGGATCATTTAATTAAGAGGAACAAAGGCTTTTTGTTTAAGTAAAGCGTGGGTCAGTAAAGCAAGTAAAGCGAGCTTCAGCCTTAAATTTTGGAAAAAGTATCACTTGTCAAATCTCTTCCATTCCATCTGATTCTGCTGCGCTACTTGCACTCGAGGCCTGATTATTATATTTTTGGACTTCTGTGTTTGTCAGCGGTGCCGCCCACACACGTTGTGCTCCCGCTCCATGAAACTCTGCTGTGCATCTGTTCCTAACTTGTGCAGCGTCCTTTACGCATGCCAACGAGTAAGGTAATTAAAGGATTTTTCAGTATTTATTTTCACGGTCTACATGGTCGCTCTTTTCAAATCTAATTAATTCCGGTTATCAAAAGTTAGAATTTTCTCTCTGCAGTTTTTCATCGTTCCGGTCCTTTTCAGAAACCCACTTGACGGACATTGGGCATATTCAATTTTTTGATATCCTAATCGCATTCTGCCGATGTATTCGCATCGTGTAATCGTTTTTATGGACAGCGCGCCGTGACTAGTTTCAATTAGTGTGCATAGAAACTTTTCCCGCACACTATGTTGTTGCACAAGATAGGATTATTACGTTTCCTTCTACCTATTTTTGTAAATTTTTTCACTGCTCTTAATCTCAAGATGCCTAATACAGGAGAAATAACGTCACTGAAATTTGAAAATATCAGTGTTGGCACTACCCGTAGAGGACGCTTATTTGTTCAAAGGGTATTACCTTAAGATACCTTCCTCGCAATATTTTACGGTCTGGCATAGCGTTTTGGCTTGCTTTGTTAGAGATTGTTTCTCTAAGCCGGCAAGGAATAAAACAATCACAAGCGCAGCGCACAGCTTGCCTCGTTCACAGTTTGCTTGCAGCTATCAACGAGATCCGCACTCCACTCCAGACCAAGACAACAACGAAAATTGTCGAAAAATCCTAGAAGTAAACTTGAAAATCATTAATTTTGCCGAGAAAGCCTGCAAGATGACAGCAAATAAATTAATAGTTACCTTATAAATACTGACCGTCACTTCAAATGTGTCTGAGAAGGGCCCTTATGAATGCCGCGGCGCAATTTTAGCACGTTGAACATACGTAATCTGATTCACCGCTCTAAAACAGTGTGCATCGAGGAAAATGCTGACGTTAAGTGTCCCTCCTATAGTGCCTTACCGGTGCTAAAATATCGTGGCTACCCGTAGTGATAACGGGCAGTACTACATGCCACAGATAAAGCGTAATGTGTACACTCACGGACAGGTGGCTTACAGATAGCTGCACTGAATGTGTGTGTGTGTGTGTGTGTGTGGTGGGGGGGGGGGGGGTGCGTGCCAGAGCTCCTGGCACTATGACGAATGGAATAGTTTGTGCGTGATAGGCGACTGTGATTTGCCGGCAGATACTAGGAGGCGTGCGAATGCAGCATTTGTGACTGAGAACGCCTTCAATTGAGCGAGCGGAAAACTATTAAAGAGAGAGCGAGAGGGCAGCTGTATTTTAGTGCATGTCTTGGGTATGGCGTTCCATACCACAAGCTTAATTTATGTTGGCTTCCAGAATCTAAAATTGGACTTGTCGTATTTCAGGTCTTCGTCTATAAAGAAAGGCGCAGACCTTAAACAGTAACTACGTTTTTGAAGTTAAGGAAATATTGGGGGAGGAAGTGACCGGCAACTGTTTAAGAAATGTTCAAATGTGTGGGAATCCCTAAGGGACAAAACTGCTGAGGTCATCGGTCCCTACACTTACACACTACCTAAACTAATTTATGCTAAGAATAACACACGCGCCCATGCCCGAGGGAGGACTAACCTCCGGCGGGAGGGGCCGCTCAATCCGTGACATGGCGCCTGAGACCGCGCGGCAGTATTTAGGAGAAACTAGTCTTCATGACCAATCTTATGCGGTTAAAATCGAAGGAAGTTTAAAAGGAGAATGTTATGCCTATAACGTTAAAAGAGGCATGTGCAGGGAACTAAAACTATGTACTTCTTTGTGAATCTAAAACAACCCAAGCAAGTACCCAGCAGAAGGAGTACAGAAATTTAAATCCTTGTAACAACATAAACATTGGATCACCTTTGTCATAGCCTATCGGAAAAAACTGCCCTATTACCAGGTCATCAATCATACCACACGAGATGTTCACTGAGAATCTGACTTGAAATCCAGTGTGATGTGGGTTCTCCATCGTCCGTGTGTATAATAGCGAATGTTCATACCACTGCGTGCAACAGTAGCCTCGTCTGTAAATAAAGTGTTTTGCACGATGTCTGTGTGTACAGCCAACCATCCACAAAACTGAATCAACTGAATGAACATGTTGCACAGGCTGCACATGGAAGGAGTATAAGCCCTCAAAATGTAACGTACTCCACACTCGCGTTCGCGGAATATCTAGCTGACTGCTAATGTGCTGTGTACAGGTGGTGGGAACTTCATTGTACCATGGCAATAACGTATTCCCTTTCCTCAACCGTCTGGATGGCCTCACATTCTGATGTTACGTGTACACTGGGCAATGTTCTGGTCTATCGTAATGTTTGATAAACCCTGGAAAATACCCTGGCAAAGGGGGTTCGCCGTCAGGGACGCGTTTCTGGTATTGTCACAGCCGCACGGGCACTGTCACAGCACCCCTACACAGCGTATTTGTTTATTCTGGATGGGTGAATGTATGAAGCATGTTGGTTTTCATGGACACAGTGGCTTGCTCAATTGAACACCTCTCATGCACGACATACACACGGTCTCACGACTGATCACCGATCCGACCCACGATTGAACGCTGGGTACACTTGCAGTTGCTGCTTCGTGGTGACGTCACAGTGCTGCCATGAGTTTAAGAACCCCCATACCTCTTGTAGGTAGATCAGTCATCTGTCCCATCATTATTCTGTCCACCACAGCGCCTACACAGCATTTCAGTAATATTCACGCTTGTCGTCATATCCCTTTATGATGTGAAGAGACTTCAACCCGCTCGCTTCGTGTGTGTGTGTGTGTGTGTGTGTGTGTGTGTGTGTGTGTGTGTGTGTGTGTGTGTACATGTTGGACATGATTATGTTTAATGTCACCATCCGGCTGACAGGTGGACTACCAACCACAATGTCGCAAGCCCTCACTTTACGACACACTGCGAAGAGGTTCGGAATTTAATCCAAGACATTCGCGACAGGACTGGTTATCAGAAACTTTACGCCACTACTCCTCCTGTCCCCTCTGTCGCAAGGGCAAAGGGAAAGGTGGCTACGTGTGGAAGTGCTACACTGCATATCCTTACATCCGGCGCGAAATCCCTAGTTGGATTAAAAACTACGAACTTCTGTCACTTACCGCTCTTTTCGACTCTGACAATAATTTACATTTGCGAAAAATGCTAAGTTACACTACTTTTTTGAGCCCACGTTGAAGTTTAAGTCTATCTATAAATGACTGGGTAGTTGGTCAAGAGATCGGAGGAGGCAAGAGCATATCCATTAGAACCACGCCTACTGAAGCACTGTCATGTTTCAAATCAAAGGGTTGCCGACAGTTTTTGCTCAAGACGACCACATGTGATGGCATCGATTGTTTCGTTGAATTTTAAAGAGAGCAGAAAGAAAACAAGGTTTTCCGCTAGCCGTACGTTCACCGAGGAGACGGCGTGCGACCTAAGTAATTCACAGTGTCTGACCAGAGGGCACGGGGCTCCATTCGAAATATTTGACGAGCCTGCACTTAATAAAGAGGTGACGAAGATGGACAGCAAACAGGAGCTGGGGCACTACTTTTATTAATGGAAAATCCCAGTGGGTGACAACGCGGCACAAACTGTTTACATCACTCTCTTAACTCCTCGTGCTTGACGAACAGACTCAGACTACGTACTTTAACCGTATTATTGGGTGACTCTGCGCAGTGTATTGAAGCGTCTACGAGGATTACAAGAATTCAAAGCCAATGGTCGGAAAGAAATATTTCAAGAGGTACGAGATCTTGAAATAGGACGTGCTTGTAAACGGTTTACGTTTCGTAACTAATAAATGCCTGCCGAATCAGCGTTGGTAGCACTATCTTAAAAACAATTCACAGTGTCTGAAGTGTTCGCGGTGGAGATCACCACCTTTTACAGATCATCAGTGGTTGTTGAAGATGGGGAATTACTCGTTACTGAAACTGTTGGACAAGCATTTGGTGTTTGTTCAGACAAGATGTAGAGTCCGCAAAGCTTAACGAATTTACAGATAAATGTTTTCAAACAGTAATCCTCCTAATTTAGCGCCGTGAATAGAAACGTACGAGAAACTGGGTTCAAGCCACAGAAAGCTGGGCAAAGTTCTCCACAAAGAATCGTTCTCAAAGTAAACCTTGACGAGTTGGATCTTCAGGGAGAAGATTCACCTATAAGGGTCCTTCAAAGTGCGCGTTAAGTGGACAGAAAACAGAAAAGATGGTACTGGTGACGTAGCAATTACGTCCCTATCGCAAATACTGTGTGCAAGCAGTGGAGCGAAATTATTTTGAACCCAGAGCTCCATTCTGAGACCGACCGGCGTCATTTTGAATAGTTGCTATGAGCTTAAATTGTTTATGTTACCAAACAAAACTATTTTTACTCTGCAGCGAAACACTCAGTACCCGTTCCTCTACGAACTGCATAATTTTGATCCTGAAGCTTTGAGGTACTTTGTACAACGCCGGTGTTTCAGGACGTTCAATCAACCTTGAACACGTCACACGACAGCCTTATTTCAGGACAAACTTCCAGCACGCTGGAGTAAATGCAGGGCAGTAACTTGCGTTAATCAGTACAACAGAAAAATAGGGAGCAATTTTCAAATCATCCTACAGGACAGAAAACCGAAGTTACAATCATGTACAATAGAACTGTTACCAAATTACTGAGAGCACGACAAAAATACGGAACGTATTGTTTCAAGATATACGTACCATATAGTTAAAATGATATTTCCCAGAAATATAAAAGCCATGTCAAGATGTCTTACGGCACCAGGAATAGAGATTGCCCGTTATCTGTGCGCTCTGGAACTGTTCATTTGCACTTCGTTATACGTATACAGTACCTTGACATGGTTTTTATATTTTGGAAAATACCATTTTGACAATCTGGCACGTATAACTTGAAACAATATGTTCTGTATTTCTGACGTGCGGTCAATAATTTGGTAACAACTGTATTGTACATTATAGTAATTTTTGTTTTCTGTCCTGCAGGACGATATGAAGATGGGCCCCAACCCGAAACCGCACATCAGGTAAATGATAGAGAAATCTGCAACTTTGGCCGTTTCTTTCCATCGTATTAATCTTACTTCAGGTCTACGACTATGGCAATGCTGACCCTTGCACATAAGCTGCGCATCATGTTAGCCTACGTAACAAGAACGATCTTAACTTTCCAAAGCTCGTCAAAATATTTAAACAAGATCTTCGGTAGGTGACACTACAACAGAAGAGCGCGTACTTCCGTGTATGATCAGTTCACTCAAATTTGTATCTACCGAGGTTTTTTATTTTTTTTTCTTGCTGACATTTGATGACTCCGTAATAACGAAGTATAGACATATGATGCTTATTAATGTTTGCCCACATGTACCGGAAAGAAAATACGGGAAGTGCCAAAAGTAACAGGCAAGGTTGGCAGCGCAACGCACTTTCATCTCTACTTAACACGTGAACATCGCGAACAGCACTCTAAAACGTTACAGCGATAATATTTCCCGCAATTCCAGTGGTTAACATTAACGAAAGCTATACCCTCTATTCTTAATATACGTTAAAAAGTGATAATTTCATCAAAAAGGCATTATGTATTTCTGTACACTAAAAAGTAACGTGTATTAAACATAAATAAATCGTTGTTCTGTATCATACGTAATTTATGAGAGATTACCCGTGTCCGTGTGACGTGAGAATATTTTGTTGTGAAAGGAGAAGCCATGGCAAAATGAAAGCTAGTGGGTATATACAGTATTCCCCTTACTTTGTTTATGGCTTGGTATTTCTCCAACCAACAACATGTCATTTGACACTACGCGTAAAATCAGCTAGGTGGCGGGGGCTTGATGATACTTTCGAACACACCACTGATGAGACGCAAAATGTGTTGTTAAAAAAAAAAATAAAAAAAAAGTTCTCATTTCAGTGCAATAGTTTTCTCAGAAAACGTTGTACTTTAATAATCAAAGCAAGCTATAGCAAACCTTAAGGTGCCTAATATTCAGTACAGCTGACCAGCCAATCAAGACCATATCTAAACTATAGCAGCTGGCTTGTTCAGCAACGAAAAGAAAGGGGACCAGAAATAAAATTTATCTGTTCTACTATCTATATTACTGCAAAAGATAAAACCGTGCAATATTCATTTCAAATTTTGTGATAGCGGTCATAATTCACAGCCGAGGACTAACTTTTAAAAAGAACGGACCACATTTGTGGCTCATATACGGCTTAGCACCGCCTTGTGGCGGTCCCACCAGCTTTTGATTCTTCGTTTGTTGATTGCTGTTCTGTGTCGACGTACTGCGTTGCTACACTGGCTGAAAAAATGGGTTGTGGATTCCGAAACTGACTATTGCAAATTATGTAGCCGAAAAGTACACAGTTGTGTTTCATAGTACTTTAATTTCACAACCCCCAATAATGCAGTGTCATATGGCCCGTGGACTATTGTTAACTTGAGAAAAGCCTCATAAATAGATTGCGGGCGGAACACCACAATCTGCTACGATAGTTTACTGTTTAACAGTTACGAGCAGAAAAAACATAACAGAGTCCATAGTTCTTGAAGAGTAATCAGGTACGTATGGAGCTGTCACTGTCATGGCTTTTTACACGCGGCCTAATTGTTTAACACTTATTTCACAGTTAAATTGAAGCATTGTTGTTGTTCTAACCAGCACAGGTTACTCGTCTGAAACTCTACCGTGGACTGACTGTCTCGTGACAAAAAATCGCGCTTTTATATATCATCACAATACTCGGTACTGAAACTACACAAGCCGGCCTTGTGACCGTACGGTTCTAGGCGCTTCAGTCTGGAACCGCGTGACCGCTACGGTCGCAGGTTCGAATCCTACCTCGGGCATGGATGTGTGTGATGTCCTTAGGTTGGTTAGATTTAAGTAGTTCTAGGGGACTGATGACCACAGGTGTTAAGTCCCACAGTGCTCAGAGCCATTATTTTTTTTTTAAACTACACATTGTTCGAAGTTAATTTACAGAAAGTACAATTAAAAGTTAACTCATTACATTAACGGAATACATCGAAAAATTGGTTATTTTTAAGAGTTTCTTCTACTGCAAGAAATAAGCCGAATTATTGTTTTAAATGGTGAAATTAACATATATAGTTACGCAAACAATACTTTTGACAAAATTGTTAATTACTTTGGAATTAATGAAGGACTGACTTCGCTAACATGTTTCCGACTAGAGCCAAATTGATACTTTAAGACTGCTAATGTTTCGTCCTCCAAATGTTTATAATTATTACAGAATTTATATTTGTTTATACATCAACAATGGACTTTCCCCCTATAACAGAAGATACTAACTATGAATATTTGAAATAAATTAGAAAATTAATTACACACACACAAAACTAAGCACAAAATTAGGTCTGGTGTCATATTCTTTAAAATGATGGCCAACCTTTCTCTTCTATGAAAATGCAATTATACACTCCTGGAAATGGAAAAAAGAACACATTGACACCGGTGTGTCAGACCCACCATACTTGCTCCGGACACTGCGAGAGGGCTGTACAAGCAATGATCACACGCACGGCACAGCGGACACACCAAGAACCGCGGTGTTGGCCGTCAAATGGCGCTAGCTGCGCAGCATTTGTGCACCGCCGCCGTCAGTGTCAGCCAGTTTGCCGTGGCATATGGAGCTCCATCGCAGTCTTTAACACTGGTAGCATGCCGCGACAGCGTGGACGTGAACCGTATGTGCAGTTGACGGACTTTGAGCGAGGGCGTATAGTGGGCATGCGGGAGGCCGGGTGGACGTACCGCCGAATTGCTCAACACGTGGGGCGTGAGGTCTCCACAGTACATCGATGTTGTCGCCAGTGGTCGGCGGAAGGTGCACATGCCCGTCGACCTGGGACCGGACCGCAGCGACGCACGGATGCACGCCAAGACCGTAGGATCCTACGCAGTGCCGTAGGGGACCGCACCGCCACTTCCCAGCAAATTAGGGACACTGTTGCTCCTCGAGTATCGGCGAGGACCATTCGCAACCGTCTCCATGAAGCTGGGCTACGGTCCTGCACACCGTTAGTCCGTCTTCCGCTCACGCCCCAACATCGTGCAGCCCGCCTCCAGTGGTGTCGCGACAGGTGTGAATGGAGGGACGAATGGAGACGTGTCGTCTTCAGCGATGAGAGTCGCTTCTGCCTTGGTGCCAATGATGGTCGTATGCGTGTTTGGCGCCGTGCAGGTGAGCGCCACAATCAGGACTGCATACGACCGAGGCACACAGGGCCAACACCCGGCATCATGGTGTGGGGAGCGATCTCCTACACTGGCCGTACACCTCTGGTGATCGTCGAGGGGACACTGAATAGTGCACGGTATATCCAAACCGTCATCGAACCCATCGTTCTACCATTCCTAGACCGGCAAGGGAACTTGCTGTTCCAACAGGACAATGCACGTCCGCATGTATCCCGTGCCACCCAACGTGCTCTAGAAGGTGTAAGTCAACTACCCTGGCCAGCAAGATCTCCGGATCTGTCCCCCATTGAGCATGTTTGGGACTGGATGAAGCGTCGTCTCACGGGGTCTGCACGTCCAGCACGAACGTTGGTCCAAGTGAGGCGCCAGGTGGAAATGGCATCGCAAGCCGTTCCACAGGACTACATCCAGCATCTCTACGATCGTCTCCATGAGAGAATAGCAGCCTGCATTGCTGCGAAAGGTGGATATACACTGTACTAGTGCCGACATTGTGCATGCTCTGTTGCCTGTGTCTATGTGCCTGTGGTTCTGTCAGTGTGATCATGTGATGTATCTGACCCCAGGAATGTGTCAATAAAGTTTCCCCTTCCTGGGACAACGAATTCACGGTGTTCTTATTTCAATTTCCAGGAGTGTATTAAGGTGCGTAAATGTTAATTGGTTAAGAACATTAAAAAATGAATTTAAGGAGGCAAATGGCAAAACAAGAGGGGAATTAAAAATATCCCAGCTTGCTTCGTCATAGCCTCTAAAGTCGCGTTCGAGGCTTAACAGGTTGCGTTAACAGCTACCCATGTTCTCAAGTATCGCAAGAAAGAAAAATATCCTCACGTCTGCGAAATAAGTCACGCGTATTGTAAGGACATCTATTACTTCCAGGAAACATAATGCGAGAAAAATTACATGGAACATCATCTCAAACGAACACGATAAACTTTCCACACAGATGGCATGCATTCACAACTTGACAGGTTTTTGCGAAATGAAGCATATCAACGTACACGATACTCATCCAAAAGGTTACCTGTTTCCATATTTGGCTTATAGCCAACCATTAGTAATACTCTGAATTCAGTGAAGAGGGAAATTAAATATTCAGAAACAGAAGCTTAGAACTGTGGAAGTCATTTCCATGCAACTCTCAATGTTATTTACACGCGGCTGAACACGTGCCTCACTTATTTTAACACTTCCGCTGCGCACTCTCTGAGTGCTAGACATGAATGTCAAAGGCATGTCAATTCAATTATATAACAAGGAAGTGCAGAAACTGACAAGACGGCGTGTGAGATGACTAGCTGTGAAGCTGTCCGTCTACGGAGAGGTCGGTCGACCTACATTCAATTCCGAGTGACAGGCACCCTTTTAAACCATACTTGTGTTGTATGGAACTGGGGACCTAGAAACGACGGAGAGGCTTCGTCCCCGCCGTAGCCCTCAGTGGTTAACAACCCCACAACAGGTTACAGCAATCCACTCTCCCCACCGCCGCCCCACACCGAACCCTGGGTTATTGCGCTGTTCGGCCCCCAGTGGGAAGCGTAAAGACTACTAGATTGAAATCTGGACAGTAGATTACAAGCCCACAACTTTGCCACGCCACTTTAGCACCTCCTTCAATATGTTCCTAGAACAAAACTTGCCGTCATTGACGTTCCTAACAAGAACAGCACATAGGTTGCTTTTTCTGTATTTCTCGCATAATCGTTAGTGTTCTGAATATACATCTACATGACTACTCTGCAGGTCACAATTTAGTACCTAGCACAGGGTTTCCTTACCACTTTCATTCTATTTTTTCAGCGTTACATTCTCTAACAGCGCGCAGAAAAAAACGAACGCTTAAATCTCTCGCAGTGCGAGCTCTGATTTGTCTTCTTTTATTAAGATGATCATTTCTCCCTGTGTAAGTGGACATCAACAAGTTATTTTCGCATTCAGAAGAGAAAGTTAGAGATAGTAATATCGTGAAAGATCTTGCCGCATCAATAAACGCCTTGGTTTTAATGACTGCTACCCCAACTAGCTTATCATAGAGTCTCCCCTTCCCCCCCCCCCCCCCTCTCTCTCTCTCTCTCTCTCTCTCTCTCTCTCTCTCTCTCTCTCTCTCTCTCTCTCTCTCTCTCTCTCTCTCTCTCTCTCTCTCTCACACACACACACACACACACACCATTTAGTACAAAACATAAAAAACAAGCTGCTTTCTTTTGAACTTCCTCATGTCCTTTGTCAATCCTATCTGTTAAGGATTCCATACCGCACACCAATACTCTAGCAGAGAACGGAAAAGTGTGTGTCGGCAGTCTCTCTGGTAGATTTGTTGCATCTACTAAGCGTTCCGCGGTAAGTGACACAATCATCTGCAAACAATTTAAGAGGGCTCTCAGATTGTCTCCTATGTCATTTATGTAGATTAGGAATAGCAGAGTGCTGTAAGACTTCTTTGGGGAATGCCAGCTATCACTTCAGTTTTAAACGATGGCTTCCGTGAGTTACTACGAACTTTGATCTTTCTCACAGGAAACTAGGAATGTAGTCGCACAACTGAGACTATATTCTATAGGCATACATGTTATCTGATGAGAAGCCGCTTTTGAGGAACGGTAGCAAAAGCCTTCTGGAAATCCAGAAAAGTGGAATCAGAGCCCGTATCGATATCGCTCATTATTTCCAAAGAATGAAGAGCTAGTTGTGTTGCACAAGGAAGATATTTTCTGAAACCGAGCTGACTATGTGTAAACAGTCCGTTTCTTAGAGGTAAAATGTTGGAACACTGTCTATGTTCCTAAATCCTACTACAAATCGACGTCAGTGAAAGGAGTCTGCAATTCGGCGGAATATTCGTTTCCGTTCTTGTGTACAACTCTGACCTATGCACCTTTCCACTGTTTCGGTACGGATCTTTCGTCGAACGTGCGGTTCTGTACGACTGATAGGAATCGAGCTATTTTATCAGCATCCTCAAAGGAATTTGAGCTGCTTTACTATACTGACGATATCTATTGAGTTATTCACGTTGGCAGCAGTTCTCGATTCGAATTCTGGAATATTTAGCTTGTCTTCTTTGTTGAAGGAATTTCGGAAAACCGTATTTACTAACTACGCCTTAGTGGCACTGTCATCAATAAAATTATCATCGCTATCGTGCAGTGGAGCGATTGATTGGATCTTGCCGCTGGTGCACTTTACACACGACCAGGATCTGTTTGGAGTTTCTGTCACAGTTCTACACAGTGTCACAGTGGGAGCTATTAAAAGCATCTCCCACTGAAATCTCCACTAAATTTCGAGTTTCTGTAAACCTTCGCCAATCTTCGGGATTTTTTATTCTTTTAAATTTGACATTCCTTTTTGTCGATTCTGAAATAGTGTTCTGAATTATTTTGTGTACCATGGAGGATCGGTTCCGTCTCTTTACTAATGTTTGGTACAAATTTCTCAAGAGCTGACAGTACGACTTCTTTGAATTTAAGCTACTACCGGTTTAAACTGTCATAGTTGGTTCGGAAGTAATTGAGACTGTCTCTTAGGAAGGCGTCAAGCGAATACGTAACTGCCTTTTTAAATAGATATATTTTGCGTTCATTTTTGGTGGGTTTGGGTGTTACGCTATTCCCTCTCGCTACAACAACCTTGTGGTCACTAATCCCTGTATCAGTCATGATGCTCCCTATCTGGAGCAGTCTGACAACAATATCGGGACTTACCGAACAGAATTGGGAACAGAACTAGTTAATGGATAAATGCAATACTGGATTCCCAATCTGATAAAAACCTTTGCTTTCCGACTTTACAGTAGAAATTTCGTTTTTGAGGCTTTCCCGTTAACAGGCAAGATAGCAGCCGCAATAGACACATTATGTACTACTAGTCAGGTATGAATGTGTGAGTCATTGCTGATGAGTAAGTCGATGGAAAGTCAAATATTATAAAATGAATTAACACTGAGTACAGTAGCTAGGTTAAGTCACATAGTACATCCTGGCGAATTAAAACTGTGTGCTTGGTCAGGAAACGAACCCGGTATCTTGCCTTTCTCGGATAATGCTCTTATTGGTAAACCTTACGTTACATCCTCCACTTTCGCAAAGGGCGGAATGACTAGCTGTCTGTTCAGATCTCTCAAGTTGGACGGATTCTCCGAATCACTAAAAAGATATCCAACATTTTTATCGCCTTACGTTGTAACAGGCTGCCCCTTCAATAGGAAGAAACAGAGGGTACCGTTTGTAAGTAGACAGTTGTGCACCGCCGTGGTATGTATAAGGAGGCCGAGGCCAGACAGCCATGGGTAATGCTCTGTGATTCATCTGGAGCACCCTAGCGTCCCGGGCTCACATAATGCAGGTTCCGTGGGTCAACAGCGTCTAACTGGTATCAAGTCACCAGCAGAAAAGGTGCCGCCTTCTGCCCATTAAGCGCAGTAGCCATGTCATTGCGGGATAAAAGAGCATCCTCGCATTGCTTTAACTAGGCAGTCACATTCGTACTCTGCAAGCTATCACAAGGTACACCACTACTACTCATTTTCTTTCTTGTTACGCTAGGAAATAGACCGAAGGAAAAAATGTCTATACACTTCCGTACGAGCCCTAATTTCTCCTATCTTGCCTTAGGTGTCCTTAAGCGAAATGTAAGTTGGCGGCAGCAGAATCATTCTGCAGTCGGCTGCAAATGTGGATTCTCTAAAGTTTCTCAGTAGCATTTCGTGAAAAGAAAATCATCTTCCCTCCAGGAAGTCCCATTTGTGTTCGGGGAGCATTTACGTGTTGATCAAACCCGCCAGTAATAATTCTAGCAGCACCCCTGCGAAATGCTTCCATGTCTTCCTTTAATCAGACCTGCTGGAGATCCAGAACGCTCCAGTAATGTTCAAGAATGGGTCGCACTATCGTTCGATAAGCGGTCTCCATTATAGATGAGCTACACCGTTTCCTAGCATTATACCAATAAACTGAAGTCGACCGTTTGCCTTCCCTACTACCGACTCATGTGCTCGCTTTAGTTCATACCGCCTTGCAACGTTAGCCAATAATAATTATAAAGGCGCATAGGACACTCATTTAATGGCTACAAATGAATATTTTAAGCAGTATGACGTATCATAAGTGCGTGTGAAGCCCGTGTTTGTAATTTCCTCGTACTTCGTAACGAACAACCGAACGCAGCACGTGGGTTGGTTGGTAGAGAGTCGTAGTAAAATAACATGTAATTTTCTGTGCTGTCCGTGGAAGAATTTACCACTGTCTCCAGCTCATTGTTGGTTTCGGAGATGGAGTTTATTTGTCATTGAAACTTGTAGACATGCAAGACATCACGCAGGAGGGTCATGAATACAGATCCGTCAACTTATCGCTGAAATGTACATGACCTGGAATACCGAGTAGAGGCCGATCTGCACTTCAGCCATGAACAACGTCTGTAAGCAAAAGCGCCAAACGTTGAAGATTGTTGAAAGCAATATGGGCTCTTACGAGATCGTCTCTACACTTTTGAGGTGGACAGATCTTCAAGGTCAACTTATAGAACAATGTTTGAATGTTAGACGCAATTAGGTGTCCATTCTTGATGTTTTGACACAATAGTTGGCGACTATACTTCCTATAGTCCGTTGACAGAATGTGGTTTCTACAGGATGACGCACGGTTCCGTTAATGTTCGTGAGCACCTGTACAACAAATACCCCAACATGAAATCTGAAAGGGAGGTACTGCCCCATTTACATCGTTACCGCCGGATCTCAAGACCGCCAGCCTCAATGTGTGCATTGCAACGACGCAAATAATTGCCATTTAAAAAACTGCAATCTGCCGCAGTGGCGTCGTAGCTTTAGGGCTTTGACGCGCTGAAGATGCTATGGATACAACAACTGTTCATGAAGTACCGTCCAGACGAGAAGATTACTCAACGCCTTTCGCTGCTGCTAGTCGTAGAACACTGCATTTAGTGGGCGAAAATTCTGGAACCAGTTTCTTCACCTATGGCGCGAAGGCTAAACGAGGCTCTCTGCTGCTTACCTTGTAGGTTCTGAAGAACCTCTCTCTCTAAGACACTGGAGAAACCACCCGAAAAGTTTGTAAGATGGTACTCAGCAACATGATTCAAATGGCTCTGAGCACTATGGGACTTAACATCTATGGTCATCAGTCCCCTATAACTTAGAATTACTTAAACCTAACTAGCCTAAGGACAGCACACAACACCCAGTCATCACGAGGCAGAGAAAATCCCTGACCCCGCCGGGAATCGAACCCGGGACTCAGCGACATGGGTACAATTTTTGCTCAGAGGTGACGGGCTCGCTGGCTACCTCCACTTGCGAAGCCATAGCAGGAAATCACAGCCGCCACAACAAAGAAAACAAATTCGTGGAAGTAGGTAAGACGACACGATATATACCCATAGTAGCGAGTAATTTATTGTACTACAGCACAGATCGGTTGACTGCAGACTCCAGTTGCTCAGATTAATGTACAGCTTGAGGGACTGTGATACAGAACGACACTGAAACAATCTGTTGATACGTCGAAGGAGTACCAATACAACGACTTTGTTGATATTCGTTACATTATGTTTACAACTCCTCCTATCAACAAGTGTTCAGCTCTCAGCTCGTGCACGTTTCCGGACCATAGTTTAATGGACTTTTTATCTTGTTTCGATGAGTCCTACCATCGAAAAATTTTCAGTACTTTTTTTAATGACCTCCATACTTCGCAAGCCACTGTTTCACACATGGCAGAGGATACTTTGTACCAACGAGAGCGCCTTTATCCTGTTCCTTTCGTGTACGAAGCGAGGGACAAGCGACTATGTATTTGGTTCGGTACGTGCCTCGTATCTCTCATCTTATTCCTATGACCCCTACACGAGATGCACGAAGAGGCAGTAGAAGTTACAGTCTTTCACAAATACCGATTCTCCAGATTTATCCAACAGCATAAATCTCTACCTTTCTTCCAAAAAGTCAAAATACAGTTTCTCGAGAATTTCTTTTACGCTTTCGAATGGAGTGTAACGACATTTTACGATGCTTGGAGCTTGTCTCTGAGTTCGTTAGCTGTGTGGTACTACGCCTACATGGTAAGAACTGCAAAACCTGGAGCTGTGCTCTAGAATTGTGTATGTTCGTTATTTATCAGCTAGTCAAGACGGAAACTGCTTTCCCTAATCATTACTACGTTCAAGTAGTAGAAAGAGACTGCGAGACGCTGCTCACAAACATGCATCGCTCAGTGGCGATCATACGATTAGGTCTCGCATCGCTACCGCCGGTCACATAACTTGGATGGAAGGATGATTTGGGGGAGGGGACCAAACGACGACATCATCGGTCCCATCGAATTAGGGAAGGATGGAGAAGCAAGTTGGCCGTACCCTTTCGAAGGAATCATCCCGGCATTTGCCTGAAGCGATTTAAGGGAATCAAGGAAAACCTAAATCAGGATGGCCGGAGGTGGGTTTGGACAGTTTTCTTCCCGAATGCGAATCCAGCGCGCTAACCACTGAGCCACCTCGCTCGGTTACATAGCATTGAGAAAAGAGCGGGATTTGCCTAAAAAAACCTGCGAGGTTTCACGCCCGTTGCAATTATCAACCGGGAGGCAGAGCGTTCAATTTCCATATTAGCCGTTCAGATTTCGGCGTTCCGTGATTTCCGTTAATCGCTTAAGGCAAATGCTAGAATAATTGCTTTGAAAATGATACGCCCCATTTCGTTCGCCACCGTTCCTGAATCCGTACGTGAGCTCCAGCCCCCTAATGATCTCATCGTCGAAAGCACGTCGAACACATATCTTCCCTGCTTGCTGTAAATCCAGAGCCGCCGCCTCCACCCGCCAGATGTTTGAAGCCTACATTTTTCTCTTGAATGACCTTGCTTTCATTGCTGAACTGACATATCACGTGACATGACAGGAAGTTACATGACGTAACAGGAGATGGGATGATAAAAAAATAATGTAAATTCGCTTACTAAAAAAAAATCCCGGACGAAACGACGCAGGCCGAGAATCTCAATAAAACAGAAGAATAATTAACAAGTTTTAAGGGAAGAATGAAAAATACGTCCCTTGCTTTGCGGGTGCGATGTGAGGAAATGGAGCGTGCAAACGGCCAGCGGCCCGCAGTCAGGGTCCCCGGGGGCAGGGGCGGTGTTTCCGCTTCACAGTGATCCCAAGGGAGGCTGGCCCGGCCACAGATTGCCTTGCGAGCGCCTCGCTGCATTTCACCAGTGTCATGCCTCTCTTCACCGTCGACAACCACCCCACTTTTTCTACGTACACCCCCTTGCACTGAACACATGCCGCTTCCTTCCTGAGGTGGCTCAGTGGTTAGCGCGCTGGATTCGCATTCGGGAAGAAAACTGTCCAAACCCACCTCCGGCCATCCTGATTTACACTTTTTCGAAAGCGTGCAATTGTTTCCCACTGAGACGCGTAAGTTGAAATGTGGTTCACAAGTGACTACAACCTTCCTCTATAATGATAAAAAAAGCTTGGCACCCTGCGACGTCACTCACGGGTTGGGCGACGCTTTAAACAGCATGCAATATATATATATATATATATATATATATATATATATATATAATTTCGGAGTTCATCTACATCGATACTCTGCAAATCACATTTAAATGCCTGCCATAGGGTTCGTCGAACCACCTTCACAGTTCACTACTATTCCAATCTCGTCTAGCACGCGGAAAGAACGAACACCTGTGTTTTTCCGTAAGAGTTCCGATTTGCCTTATTCTATCGTAGTGATCACATCTCCCTATGTAGGTTGGTGTCAACAAAATATTTTCTCATTCGGAAGAGAAAGCTGATGATTGGAATTTCGCGAGAAGATTCCATCGCAACGAAGAACGCCTTTCTATTAATGACGTCCAGCCCAAATCCTGTATCATTTCAGTGACACTCTCCCCCATATTTCGCGATAATACAAAACGTTCTGCTGCTCTTTGAACTTTTTCGATGTTCTCCGTCAGTCCCATCTGATAAGGATCCCACACCGCGCAGCAGTATTCTAAAAGAGGACGGACAAGCGTGGTGTAGGCAGTCTCCTTAGTAGATCTGTTACATTTTCTACGAGTCCTGCCAATAAAACGCAGCCTTTGGTTAGCCTCCCCCACAACATTTTCGATGTGTTCCTTCCGATTTAAGTTGTTCGTAATTGTATTCCTTGGTATTTAGTTGAATTTACGGCCATTAGATTTGACTGATTTATCGTGTGCAGAAGTTTAACGGATTCCGTTTCGCACTCATGCGAATGACCTCACATTTCGTTTATTTAGGGTCAATTGCCAACTTTCGCACCATATAGATATCATTTCCAAATCGTTTTGCAATTTCTTTTGATTTTCTGCTGACTTTATTAGTCGATAAACGACAGCGTCATCTGCAAACAACCTAAGACGGCTGCTTATATTATCTCAAATCGTTTATGTAGAGATGAAACAGCAAAGGGCCTATAACTCTACCTTTGAAAACGCCAGAAATCACCTTTGTTTTACTCGATGACTTGCCGTCAATTACTACGAACTGACAGGAAATTACAAATCCAGTCACATAACTCGGACGATATATCACAGGCGCGCAAAGTCACTACAAGCCGCTTGTGTGGTACAGTGTCAAAAGCCTTCCGGAAATCCAAAAATACGGAATCGATCTAAAATACCTTGTCAATAGCACTCGACACTTCATGCGAATAAAGAGCTATTTGTGTTTCACAAGAACGTGTTTTCTAAATCCATATTGACTGTGTGTCAATAGACCGTTCGAGATGATTCATGATGTTCGAACACAATGTATGTTCCACAATCCTGCTCCATATTCACGTTAATGATATGGGCCTGTAGTTAAGTGGATTACTGCTATTACCTTTCTTGAATATTGGTGCGACCTGTGCAACTGTCCAGACTTTGGGTACGGATCTTTAGTCGAGCGAACGGTTGTGGGTGGGTTGTTTGGGGGAGGAGACCAGACAGTGAGATGGGGAAGGAAGTCGGCCCTACCCTTTCAACGGAACCATCCCGGCATTTGCCTGGAGAGATTTATGGCAATCACGGAAAACCTAAATCAGTATAGCCGGACGCGGGATTGAACCGTCGTCCTCCCGAATGCGAGTCCAGTGTGCTAACCACTGCGCCACCTCGCTCGGTCGAACGGTTGTATATCGACGCCCATTATGCTGTCCCCTCAGCCCTTTTCGTGCCCATTCTGATCAGTGGTGTGTGTGAAATTTTTTGTCGACCACCCGTAAGAAAGCCGAGTGATTTCAACGCTGGGTGTCGCGTTTCTGACCTCCACTGCGGGGGCATCAAAGGAAGGGGAGAAATATTTGTAAGAAGGGAATGCGATGACCTTCAACGGTGTTACATGTCCACGGTGGTGGTCGGCAGAACTGGGGTGCCAATGTGATATCGTTAATCCATCCGACACCTCACATGATGTTCTGTTTTCGAACAACTTTCAAAATTATGCGTAGCAATACGGGAGAGTTACAGGATATCGAAAAAGTGATCCTGTAATTGTGATGCCCAGTGTATTCTTCATTTCCACCCAGCGTACGCTGGTCAGCTTAACTCCGGTCAACAAGACCGCTTCCTCCCTTCCTCTGGATCACGATTGCTTCGCAGCGAAGGTAAGCTGAGTTACAGGACTCAGCAGGAAAACCTACTGACGGCATTCACTGATCATCTCTAATTACAGACAACTTAAGCGGTGAATGAATGTACAGAATATATGGCACTGTGCATGTAAACACCTAAGCAAGAAAATTGTGTTTTTGTTGTCCACCACGACTGACGTCAGACATTTCAGTTTTATACAATTTAGGTCACACAGCGACTCCAGCGACTGGACGAGAGAACAATAGCAATTTATCAGTATGCCATTTTAATATCAGTACCTATTTTGCTGTTTTTGCAACTGAAGACATACTATATAGTGTGTCATAGTTAACAGAGGAAACTGACATCGGTGAAGTATACTATATTAGAAGCAAAATCGTTTCAGTAAACATGAGTCGGGAAACGAGCAACTTGCTATGTAATTGCAAATGTGTGCTTACGAAACAACACTCACTTTAAAGTATTGTTCTAGTTAGTACAAAAGTAAAATTTCATACATGGCCTAACTTAGTACGATGTACTGTGCAACTCTACTCAGCATGTTACGTGTTACAATGCACTGCATACACGTATCTCTTAACGCACTTCTCCTTGAAGGGAGATAAGAATGCGCAATATTCTTCTCCAGTCCTTCAACGCTCAACACTGTCAACGAGAGCGCTGCACGCCACACTTGTGTGACAGACAAAACCAGAAGACTGAGGTCAGGTGGTGATGGAGACAAGAGTACAGGACCTGCTAGACAAATCCGTCTGGGCAAATTACATGTCTTACATTAGCACCAAAATGCGCAGATGTCTACCGTGCAGGTATCCCATTCCCAAACATGCGTCAACGGCTAAATTTGATCCAAATTAGTTGGTGATTTAATCGGAAACTTGAAATTTCAAATAAATTTCTGTTAACTGCCACAATACTTCATTCTGAAACCCGTGTTCGATTGTACCCGCATATTTGCTTGTAGAACCGTGTTTGCTCCAATGTTTTTTTTTTTCTTCTTCTATTTTCATGACATTCACCCTTGACAGTCTTCGCTTTTATTTATAATAAACCATGTCTGTTATTCCACGAACTATTTTATTTGAGCCTAGCATAATTTTTTTGCAGCGATAAGCGAAATAATTTGGAAAGACTTCAGCTCCTAAAGCGAATTCGTGACTACGTGTTTTCTCCCATTTGGCCCGCTTGAGTTTCGAAAGTCATTATCAGGCAGATTAGGTAATCAACGTGCCGCTGCCGTTGATGACTATTCAATCGCCCGTCGCCGTGACCGGAATCCCGTACCGAGAGCGGAAGTCTGGAACAATTACAAGCACATGACGCAGCGCTGTAATGCAGGTACACTGGCCATGGCAGGAAACGTGAGAGAGACTGGTACATAGGCCTTCTCGTTCCGTTGTTCGTAGTTCAATACGGACTTACGGACGGTTCTATGTTGAACGTGTGCAACTCGCACTGATAATTTAACGAGAGGATTTTCTTGTATTGTTTAAACGTGTTCATACACTACAGAAGGCAATGTGACTCAAAGGGCTAAATGAAGAGTGACAAAAGAATATCCAATTCGTAGAAGACTACAAATCCCATTAGTGGATGAAAGACTAGTTATACGCACATACAAAGTTAGTCAACACGAAGCTGGAGGAGATTGCTGAAAACCCATACAAATTTTCATGGAAACATCTTTTTTTGCGAAGAAAATCTTACGATTTGTTGCGGTTTTCTTGGCGCATTACGTTTAAATGATACCTCAAGATTTCGACGACTTCCTTCGTCGTTGGGAGCTGACAGTCGTAACTATTATCAAACCATCCAAGTAGAGAAAGGATGTACTATGCCCAATAAAAGTCTCTAACACTGGGAATTGCGTTTTGTGAATGCGGCAGCTGTTTACGCGTTGTTTCACAACGTTATGCGGAACACCTAAGCCCCGTTACATATAGATACCTACACGAGTCATCAGTTGGCGACTACAACTTCACGAACAACCACTGAAAAAATTTTAATGACAAAAATCTTCCACCATGCTTCGCTCTATTAGGAGTTTGTCATCGACGAAAATGAAGATTCGACTGTGCAGGAGGTTCAAATGGTTCAAATGGCTTTGAGCACTATGAGACTTAACTTCTGAGATCATCAGTCCCCTAGAACTTAGAACTACTTAAACCTAACTAACCTATGGACATCTCACACATCCATGCCCGAGGCAGGATTCGAACCTGAGACCGTAGAGGTCGCGCGGTTCCAGACTGAAGCGCCTAGAACCGCTCTGTCACAGCGGCCGGCTAACCAGCAAAGTATTTGCCCAAGCGAGCGCCTAGAAACCACACTCTTGCTCGCTGGTGTACCGCTCCAACAAGCTACAATGATAGCTAAGTGCTACTTGCAATGTGATAGAGGTTATATTTTAAAATTTTTCTTTAGGGTTGGACGTAGGATGGGTACATTTAGATTTAGCACGGACTTTTGTAAACCTCTGGCACTTCAAAAGCAGCCAACAACTATTTATCTATTTATTTGCGGGAAGATTTGAACAATAATGTCAGAGTGAGACGAGGTTGCGCTCTCTCTCTCTCTCTCTCTCTCTCTCTCTCTCTCTCTCTCTCTCTCTCTCTCAATGCCTAAGCGGCAGAAACATTAATTTCAGGTATGGCACTGAAAATTACAGCAGACGAATATCAATTGGAAACCATCATACGAAGGATGGCCGAGCGAAGCAGAGAATACAGTCCTTAAATCGGCAACACAGCCCAAAAAGATGACTGTAGATTGCCCTACTGGTAACAGACCTGACAACACAATAACGGCTGGCTAAGGGGTCATAAGCCCCTTCGAGTATTTAGTATCTGTCGTTCCTGATACTGGAATTTGCGGGCCTGAGATTCGTACGCGCAATCCGATTGCCAGAAATTCTACAGGGAAACTTGTTTGCATCTGGAAGGCCGCCTACATCACTGAAAAGACAAAGCTCACCCTCGTCCGAACTTTAATCTTTCCTACCGTGAGCTATGCAGCATGAACTTTGACGATGAAGGTGGCGTATCGTAGCAGGATTGATGCTCTGAAATGTGGTGCAATAGAATATTACCTCTAACACTACTGGCAGCGCATTTAACTAATGCATAGATTCTGAGGCAGCTCGGTATCAGACCAAGACTCTCTATCCTCGTCAACCAAAATCAGCTGAAATACGTATTTTGGCCACACTGCCAGAAGGCAAGGGGCAAAGGAAAGAACACTCACAGAGGGAAAAGTCAACGGCCGAAGAAAAAGAGGACGTCCACCGCTGCGGTGGATAGACAGATTAACAGCCTGGCCGAGATGGACTTGCAGCAAGCAAGTCACCATACCGAAGACAGAGCTTCGTGGAGGCAGGTCGTCAAGGGGCTTACTAGTTATGCCTCTACACCCATGCGTAGAATTAGACCAGGGAGAGAGTAGTGATACGATGGGTGATTGTAACTGAAATTCCAGTTTCAAAACACTGTAAAAAAATGAATCGTTGCTCAGAATGACGTCAAATTTGAATGGAATAGAAGGAAAGGGTGGTGGTGGTGATGGTTAATGTTTAACGTCCCGTCGAAAACGAGGTCATTAGAGACGGAGCGCAAGCTCGGGTTAGGGAAGGAAATCGGCCGTGCCCTTTGAAAGGAACCATCCCGGCATTTACCTGAAACGATGTAGGGAAATCACGGAAAACCTAAATCAGGATGGCTGGAGGCAGGATGGAACCGTCGTCCTCCCGAATGCGAGTCCAGTGTGCGCCACCTCGCTCGGTCTAGAAGGAAAGGGGAAACGTTATGGAAACAAAGAATTTAAGGGAAATTTTACCCGTAGATGGTTCTGTAAGCGGCAGAATGCGCAAAACAAAAGATGCTGGGTACACGGCTGTTTCTGTTTGTATCTGAGACGCTCGGCATGACTGTCTCAATGCAGGATCGCACGCTGCTGGCGAAGCTGTTTTACAAGATGATTGTGCGCCAGTAGCCCTGCAAAACTTCCGGACACTCAAGGGTATGAAAAAAAGGTATCGGCCCGCTATCTGCAAAGAGCCTGGAGAAAATGATTACGAAATTCGGAGAGAGAGATTCTACTGAAGTGCAATGTGGCAGAGGGAGGAAAACAAGTGATCTGATTTCAGTAGAAGATGTGGCCGCAGCATTTATGGAGGCGTCGAGGGGTAGTGTCAAACCATGGAGTGCAAGGGGAATTGCCTGAACATTGGAAATGCTTGTGAGCACAATGCATAAAATTCTAACAACTATTCTGCACTGTTATCCATGTGCAAGAGTTGCTTCATGCTGCCCTGCCTGTAAGACAAACGTTTGTTCTAGAATTTCTCGCTCGCGCAGAAGTGAACAACGAATGGCCATGGAACATTTTGTGGACGGGCGAAGCCCATTTCCAATTCCAAGGACATGTGCACTACGCAGAATTGCAGAATATGGGCATTCAACCGGTACTGCTTCACTCTGCAAAGGTAACTGTGTGTTGCGGATTGACGGCATTAAAGGCCACGAAAGCCATTGGATTCAACTTTCTCTAAGAAACTTTCTATAAAAACCGATTCTTGTTGAGTAATATAAGGTAGGAAGTAGATTAGGGTTTAACTCCCAGTCCACGACAACGTCTTTAGAGGTGGACCTCAAATTCTCGTTGGACTATCATGGGTAACAAAATCGGCCGTGTACTTTTTCAGAGTAATCATCTAAGCAGAGTTTAATCCAGCTCCTCCCTCATACGACTCCGTCTTAACCACTGCTCCACATTTTTCGCCAAGTAATCTAAGTAAATTAGAGTGCGGTTGACCCGAAACCCGAATAAGCTTCTCATGAGTAAACTACACATCGTCCGAACACTGTCAGTTGCACCCTATTGTCGAAGCTCTTGTGAGACCTTGCGTGGCTTATTCTCGTTCTGAAGCCCAGGCTCAGTAACGTTGCACTGGGCAATCGTGGGGATATTTTTCGAGAATGAGAAACGCGTAGAACTTACGCGAAGTTAAACTCCTTTGATGAGACAGGCACGACCACGCGGAAGCGGATATAGCGCCTTCCATCCTCCGGTAAGTGACGTAATAACGCACTGAGTGCACCGTACGCCATTTCCTGTCTGTTCATCAGCTGTGAATCATGTGAAGGTGGCGTAGTGCTATGCGGACGTTATTTGACCATCAAAGGATTGGCGTCTGGCTGTGAATCAGACGTATCTCTATCATTTTCGATAACTAATCACTGTAGCAGCGTAATACCGCTCGCTAATAGCCCCCACGTGGAAGAAGATTGGAAGTACGCATGGTTCAAATGGCTCTGAGCACTACGGGACTGAACATCTGAGGTCATCAGTTCCCTAGAACTTAGAACTACTTAAACCTAATTAACCTAAGGACATCACACATAACCGTGCCCGAGGCAGGATTCGAACCTGAGACAATAGTCGCGCGGTTCCGGACAGACGCGCCAAGAACAGCTCGGTCACCGCGGCCGGCAAGTAAGCATGTTCACTGTGGAACAGTCCTCCTTTGCTATGATCGACACGGTATTCGTAATACAGCTAGTTATTAATACCTACACACGTTTTACACAAATCTTTGTAAGGTGGTAAAAGGGTTCATTTGTACACTGCAATATGGTATGATTGATTACTTCGACCATTCAGCTGCACAAAGTTAGAGAAGGATGTCGGCTGAACAATAACTTAAATTACAAACAGGCTGAGATTAAGTTAATAGGAAAAATTTGATATGAGGTAGACAGTGAGTCTTCATACACGACCTATCGAAAGATAAGTGGAGAGTAACCGTCGGCAAAAATGACTCTTCAGTTATATGGATTGCCGAACACAGAAGAAAGTAAAGGTAATGTGGCGCGAAGTGAACACAATTTAACGAGAAGCTCTTAACAACTCGTTTCTGTCAGCAAATGTCCGACTCAACTTGCACTATCTGTTTCATTACAGCTGAGTATCAATTTTAAAACATCTCACCGCCACTAAGAAGCCTGCCGTTTATGTAATTACTGTTGAGACGAATTAACACGGACCAACAATGACTGGGAGAGATCAAACTCATTCAAAAAGCTATTCTTCGATTTTTTTTATTCAATAAAACTTAGCTGTTGTTGCTATATTTGCGAAAATGAGTGTCTGTCGTTCTCGGCTGAGGTCATGGCCACAATTTCGTTCTATTTCGATATTACTGTTGCTATCTAAGACGGTTACAATCTAAGGGTGAGTTACGTCCAATGATTACATTGGTGTCTTAGGTGACTAAGTATCGTATGCTGTACATGTTGCCCAACAAGCACGTCCTCCCCAACTTGACATTTACGCAGTTCACACTGGTACTTCTAATCAAGTGCGCTGTTTAGTATCCGTGAAATGAATGTGAAGGGGCGAAGAGTAAATTATTTCGAATTCTCCGCAGTTTAGTGTATCTTCTGCCTTGGTGTTCAACACTTGGTGTTCAACTATCCCCGATCCACCACACCATATACACGCACTACCCACCCTTTACCATATTACATATTCTTCGTTGCCTCAGGCTACCTCGCGACAACCTATCCTTTCGATTCACTACCTCTTCATTAATTATTCGATCTATACATCATATCTTCAGCATTTTTCTGTAGTATCACATTTCAAAGACTTGTTTACGTGTCTAGTGTTTATCATCCACATTTCACTTCCGTATTGGCCTAAATTCCAAACAAATACGTTTAGAAATAACTTCTTAAAATATTTTGTTTTTGAGTGAAGATTTTCTTACTATAACCATTCTAAATTTTATAGCCACTTTTCATTTGCCATTAGTTTCCTGGCTACAGAAATAGCCACACACGATAAATACGAGGGGCGTTCAATGTTGTTGTTGTTGTTGTTGTTGTTGTTGTTGTTGTTGTTGTTGTTATCGTCGTCGTCTTCAGTCCTGAGACTGGTTTTGCAGCTCTCCCTGCTAATCTATCCTGTGCAAGCTCCTTCATCTCCCATTACCTACTGCAGCCTACATCCTTCTGAATCTGCTTAGTGTATTCATTTCTTCGTCTCCCTCTACGATTTTTACCCTCCACGCTGCCCTCCAGTACTAAATTGGTGATCCCTTGATGCCTCATAACATGTTCTACCAACCTATCCCTTCTTCTAGTCAAGTTGTGCCACAAATTTCCCTTCTCCCAAATTCTATTCAATACGTCCTCATTATTTGTGCGATCTACACATCTAATCTTCAGCATTCTTCTGTAGCAACACATATCGAAAGCTTCTATTCTCTTCTTGTCTAAAGTATTTATCGTCCACGTTTCACTTCCATACATGGCTACACTCCATACAAATACTTCCAGAAACTACTTCCTGACACTTAAATCTATAGTCAATGTTAAAAAATTTCTTTTCTTCAGAAACGCTTTCCTTGCCATTGTCAGTCTACATTATATATCCTCTCTGCTTCGACCATCATCAGTTATTTTGCTCCCCAAATAGCAAAACTCCTTTACTACTTTAAGTGTCTCATTTCCTAATCTAATTCCCTCAGCATCACCCGATTTAATTCGACTACATTCCATTATCCTAGTTTTGCTTTTGTTGATGTTCATCTTATATCCTCCTTTCAAGACACTGTCCATTCCGTTCAGCTGCTTTTCCAGGCCCTTTGCTGTCTCTGACAGGATTACAATGTCATCGGCGAACCTCAAAGTTTTTATTTCTTCTCCATGGATTTTAATTCCTACTCCAAATTTTTCCTTTTGTTTCCTTTACTGTTTGCTCAATATACAGATTGAATAACATCGCGGATAGGCTACGACCCTGTCTCGGGCGTTCAATAAGTAACGCAAAACTTTTTTTAGGCCAGTTTTGGTTGAAAACTGCGGAATTTTTTGTGGGACATGGTGGAATATTCCCGCTTCAGCCCCTATAGTTTCATGAACTTTCGACAGGTGGTGGCGCTATACGTAGCCTTCAGAATGGCGTCTGTAACGGAGGTGCGTTCCAGTGAGAGAGCTGTCATTGAGTTTCCTTCGGCGGAAAAACAAAGCATCACAGATATTTATAGGTCCTTGGAGAATGGCTACAAATACCAGACAACGAGCAAAAGCACCGTGAGTGGTTGGGCGAGGCGTTTTCATCGCAACAAAGTCTCGCAAACCTGTCCAATCTTCCGCGTGCCGACCGGCCGCAGACAGGGGTGACTCCTGCAATGCCGCAACGTGCGCATACAATTATTCGAGATGATCGACGGATCACAACTGGATGTGTCTGTTGGAAGTCTTGACACACTCTTTCAACAATCGGGGTGCTCAAAGGTGTACGCCCACTGCGTTTCTCGCCGCCTAACAGAAGACCATAAAGAGCAATGGTTCAAATTGCTCTGAGCACTATGGGACTCAACTGCTGAGGTCATAAGTCCCCTAGAACTTAGAACTACTTAAACCTAACTAACCTAAGGACAACACACACATCCATGGCCGAGGCAGGATTCGAACCTGCGACCGTAGAGGTCGCGCGGTTCCAGACTGTAGCGCCAGAACCGCTCGGCCACCAGCGGCCGGCTAAAGAGCAATGAAGTACCATCTGTTTGTAGACACTCGCTGTCAAGCCCAAAACTTTATTTCTTTTCCCTGAGCTTTATTTCAGTTTCCCAGATTTCTCCTTAATTATATCCTTTCCTGTTGTGTGACAATCGACGTACTGTTCTGCGACGTTATTGGACAGTCAAGAGAACTGTGATGGCGGGGTTCTGCCACTCTAGCGCGCAACAGGCAGACAACAGCGTACTGGGAGCTTCCACCCAGAGGCAAGAGGACGCGGCATTATCCGCTGGTGACATGCAACAGCGAAAAGGAGCAAGCTGCTAAGTTTTTCAGGACTGCGCAGGCGGTAAAAGACAGTGAATGTGTACCGAGGTACTCAGCCAGCACGCAGCCAGAAACACCGCCGCGTCCCACAGGCAGCGGGCCTGCCCCTGCTGCTACTACGTGCCGGCAATATCACTAATACTTCCTGCGGGATAGTTGAACCTACCAATACCGGACGTCGACTGACTTGTTAAGTAATAACGTAGCGTGTGATGTCGTGCACTAAACCAGAGATAACGAACAGCATTGTTCATACATATAGTCTAGTATATTATGTTTTGGAATGTAAGCTGTTGTGGCATGCTGATTTGTAGCGCAGCCCATAGGTCAACATTTGGATGAAAGATGACATTTACACGAGAGCCAGCGAAACGAATGACTTATGTCGTCAGAATAATTTACAGCTTTCTTATCGAATGGAATGCATATACGATTTCAATGAACGGTCTACTTCAGCTAATTTGATGACGTCATGCATAAGCAGGCGTGTGGTATCGATAGGTTCGTACTACCCTTTCTTCCAACTGAAGCGTGAGATCGTTCCACAGGCTGTACTCTTCCTTATTTTCAGGAAAACAATCAGGTGCATACCACACGGACGAATTTTTCTGCATAAAAAATGTGAATGTTTATTTTCATTTTCCAACGGCGACAAGAGAGATGCCACGGACTCTTCAGCTTCAGCATCGGTCTAACGCAACTACTGCTTCGAAACTGCAGACGACATAGCTGCAGCTGGGAAAGTTCTGCACATGCAAACCACTTTACTTGCAAAAACTTCCGAAAGAAATAACTGAATTTGCATGGTTACGGGATAAGACAGTTACGATCCAACTCTCTTTTTGAGTTGGAACTGGCAGTGTGATACCATGGCCAGAGTATGTCTCCCTTCTGCTCCTCCTCCCCTCTGAGGTCATCAGTCCCCTAGAACTTAGAACTACTTAAACCTAACTAACCTAAGGACATCATACACATCCATGCCCCAGGCAGGATTCGAACCTGCGAAAGTAGGGGTCTCACAGTTCCAGACTGAAGCGCCTAGAACCACTCTGCCAAATCGACCGCCTTACGGAGAAGACTGTAGATCAGAAATCTGTACTTTTTTTTATTCTACCGCCAAATATATCGCACTATGCTACGATCGGACGTAAAGTAGGAGTCACAAAGATGGACAAACTTAACACGAACCAAAGCAGAGTAGAGTACGTTTCATCTTTTCTTTTCCGCCTTCGTGCGAAACACCACACTTGCAGCCTCTGTCTGGAATTAACGCTATCACTCAACGGGAAAATTAAATGGAGAATATTTTATGACCACCAGAGGAAAGAAACCTGGTGGCTCTCCTGAAGGAAACCACAAAGCTGAGATTTCTGAACGTGCTGAAGACGGCTTACGCTGGACGCAGCGGAGTTTACAGATCAGTTGTACGTAGGGTGTTTCACAAAGATTAGATATTACTGGACTGCATTTTCTACAGGAGTGAAGACAGCAACTTGAGGTAGTTTTTGGCTAGTGCATGGAATTACAAAGCTTGATTTTCAAAAGAACCCTCTGATTTTACAAAGATATTTCTTTTAGACCTACATGCGTGCTCATGTAGCCTCGCCGTACTGTTTACGTTTAAATCACAGTTTTATACAGCTTTCATAAATCCTCGACGTATCTCCATCGAATTTAGACTAAGAACCAGGAGATAGCAAAACTAGGTCCGAACTCTTTCGAAAATATTTAGCGTTACTGGATTGATCGGTATTGCTAAACGGCAGCTTAGTCACCCGAAAGTTGTTAGAAGGGGAAGGTCATAAATTGAGTATTACACAACTCCTCCACCTCCTCCATACAGAAAAAAAACACTCCGCGAGCTAATGTGACTTGAGGCCACTAGCACTATGCGAAATCGTCGAATGTTTTTAGCTGTTGGAGGCGCAATGCCGAACTCTAGAGGAAAATCGCACCATTAAGTTTTAACTGAATTGCACCCGTTGAATCGGAAAACGTAGAACGCTTTGTTACTGCGTAATCACCTCCTCGACTGAACGCCCGCTGCGTAATGAGTGAAGGAGCGTGCGATGGAGATAGCTGCATCAGGTAGACTCCTACCGACAACCATATGCCAAGGTAACTTTTAGAGTCGACGTTAAGTTAATATTTACGTCAAGTTTCTATCTTCACATTTATATGCAGAATAATGTTTTGCGAAATCAGATGAATATTTATGAAATACCTTGTATACTGGGGCTGCACAAAAATATGGAAATACCTCGAGAAATGTACGCTTGAACTTAAGTGCAGATGCTATCCAAGCCTGCAGGTTGCGCCGTTTTATTCGGCCACGAACGGCACGTTGCAAGAGCCACTCGCGGTCAGGTGTCAGCACATTATGTCACGGGTCATTGAATTCGAAAGAGGGCAAACTGTTGGTGCTCTTGTGGTTGATGTTTCCAAGGTACCCGAAGTGTTTGGGGTTTTAGAAATCACCGTGTCGAAGTTTTATACCGAAAACAGGGAAAGAGGAAAATCATCATCCACTAAGTGATAACGCGGACGGAAGTGCGCGTGAGTGATCGTGACTGACGATAATTGCAGAGGACTGAAGAAACGTAAGACTACGACAGCTGTAAAAGTCATTGCAGAATTGAATGTCGCACTCTCGAACGCTTTCAGCGCCAAACTAACAGGGAGATAGTTCCATAAACCGGAAATTTCACGGCGAATTGGAATTCCAAAACCACACATTAGTGATGTAAACGGCCGGAACAGGAACACGTTGTCCCGAACACATTAAACCTGAAATATGGTGCAATTAAACAGTCATTTCGTCGGATGTCTTTTCACACTGCTTCCGACTTCTGGCCTAGTTTACGTCCCAATAATGGAACGTGGCGGGGGTTCGGTGGTTTCGGATGCCAATCGTGATATTTCATGGACCCCATGGTTACTCAGCAAGGTCACACTGGCGAGGGTTGTGTGACCATTTTGGCTGGTCAGATCTATCCCACGACACAATGTTTGTTTCGCAGCGGTGGTGCTGGGTTCTAAGGTGACAGAGCCCCTGTTCATACAGCTCACATCGTACAGGACTGGTTCTGTTAGCACAAGGATGAACTGTCGTATCTCCCCAGGCCACCACGATCACTAGATCTCAATGTTATTGAACCTTTGTAGTGTAATTTGGAAAGACGGGTGCGTGATCGCTATCTACGTCCATCATAGTTACCTGAACTTGCCATTATTTTCCAAGAATAATGACATAAGATTCCCTTGAAAACCGCACAGGAACGGTATTTATCCATTCCTAAACGACTGGAAGTTGTTTTGAATACCAGCTGCTTCACTGAACACTATTAAGCATGGTATTGTGTTGTTTTGGATATTTCCTTATTTTTGTCCACAACCCCCCCCCCCCCCCCCCCCCCGGTACATACACGGCCTATAGTAGGAAAACTCATTAGCGGGTCCTGTAACATCTCCCAACTCGCTAGCTGCATTTCTCGGCGAAAGGACTCTCCAGTATCCGCCGCTGCCCATTTAAGTGCAAACTCGTCACTTAAGTCTGTTGTGGGGTACTAGTGGGCTACACCAGCATAGAAAACAGATAGAGTAAACGAGTTGGTAAGTATAACCAAGGAGTCGCAGCATTGCCACGACATACGCAGCCGCTTTGCATGACGGTTATTATATAAACCAATACAATGAATGTTCAGTTAGCAATGATTTTTCTTCTGTTTACACACTAACTTCTATAGTGTGTATGTATTTAACCCTTTCGAAGACTGCTGTAAATTTATTTGAATATTTAATCACTATTCAGAGAATATCTACAAAATATATTGAAATACACAAACTTTCGACATGTTACCGGGTCTGTGACGACAGCACGAGAAAATAAGACACGAGGACGAAGCGAATCCTCTAACTGGTGGTTAATTATTGAAATAAGTTAACAGCTGTCTTCGAAACAGTTACAAAAATAAATGATAAGTTTCACAACCAGCTATTACCCATAAATACAAGCTACCATGACAAAAAGAATGCAGAAACGGCGCCCTTTTTGGTCGTATGCACGTAACACTGACGTTGCTCCGTGCCCCGTTTTCGTTTGGCGTAGAACCTATATTCTCATGATGGCTGTGGAATAAACGATAATACAAACTAATGTGACATTTTATAGTGAATAATTACAGATGAGCTGTAATAGTTTAATTAGTAATGTTTCCTCTTTTCTAAAAGCTTGTTTCGGCTGTAGCACCATTCTCAAGTAAACCTATAGATGTTACAATTGGTGAGTCTACTTACGTTTAGAAAAGTTGCATATAAAGGTAAGTTTACATACACAGTGTAAATCACCAACAACTTGCACCGCAAAATTTGCAGGAATGGGAAGCGCTGTTGATGCACTGTTTTCACAGAATGGACTGGCAGTCAGAGGCTTGTCTTGTTGCCCAATAAACAGTTTGCAATAACACTTAGAAAGTGCACTTCCTTAAATGGAACAATGCCTACTGACACAGTAAATTAGAATGTCAGTGGTGTTTGCTGCACATGATTCTAGTGGGAGTCTTTACGAGATATCGTATTGCGAGAAGGTGCCACATCGACACTTGTCTGTGCCATTCAACCTGCATAGTTGCTGGTTGCGATGTTATGTTTTCTTACAGTGTGACTAGTTCGTGTGTGACAGTCCAATCAGTAGGTCGTGAGTGGACGATGGAATTAACTTACGCAGAAAAAGCCGGCATGCTCATGGTGTATTACAGTGTAGGAAGAAATCAGTTCGCTTTTGTACTCTGTATGCAGCAATACATCCCAACAAACATCGAGACTCTCGGCAGTTATCAGCCTCCTTAACTAGTAACGTAAACACTGTAGTGTAGCACCTAGAGAGCGTAACGCAAGAAAAGAAGTGACGACAGAAGTAGAACAGATGTTCTTCCTGCTGTTGCAGTTGATCAGCACATTAGTTCCCCGTGGAAGTAGCATGAGTCAGGCAAGGAAAACAATGCATTCTCCATCGTCATAAGATCCATCCCTTTCACATCTTTTTCCATCAAGCGCTACATAGGAACGATTATGAGAATCGTGTTAACTTCTGTACGTAGGCATTAAGTCAAGACACTTCAAATATATCACGTTTCTTGTTTACTGATGAAGCCTCATTTACCAATCATGGCCAGGTAAACCGTCGAAACATACACTATGGGTCTGTCGAAAAACCCAATTGGCTTCGTCAGTTGCAACGTCAGGGTCTATACAGTGTAAACGTGTGGCGTGGAGTAGTGAATCATCAGCTGATTGGCTCGTTTTTTACAGACGGAACACTGAATGAGCTCAAGTATCGTAGCCTCCTAACAGACCGTCTTATACGGAAGCTAGAAGACGTTCCTCTGCTCACCAGGAGTTACCTGTTGTACCAACATGATGGCTCTCCAGCCCGCAGTGCACGAACTGTTTCCAGATCGTTGTGTTGGACGCAGACTACCTCTACTTTGGACGGACCGTTCCCCGGATTTGACGCCTTACATGTTTTCTGTGGGGAAAGCGGAAATACGCTGCCTACAAGGACATACCAACTACACGCGATGATATGCAACGACGTATTACTGCAGCCTGCTCGGACATCTTCCCTGAAATGCTAGCACGTCAGCAATCGTCCCATAACAGACTAAGTATGTACTGCCGCTGCAGGTGGTCATTCTGCACATAACCTGCTATGGTTGGGCTGCAGATTCCTCGACTTGCGCCATAGGGTGGTGGGGTTTCGGGTTCCACTGGATGGGTCAGGACTCCACTAAACGTAGCAAGCGGTTACACGGGTAGCGGGGGTTGTGTGGCGTGGACTGGGCGTTTTTTTTTTTTTTTTTTTTTTTTTTTTTTTTTTTTTTTTTTTTTTTTTTTTTTTTTTTTTAAGCTAAGATGGCCTCGGGCAAGTACAGAAAGGGCAACAGTCTCAAAGGGTGCGGGGCAAAGTCAGGACATGCGGGGACCAAGCAGCAATCGGTATTGTAATTGTAAACTGTCGAAGCTGCATTGGTGAAGCACCGGAACTTCAAGCGCTAATAGAAAGCACCAAAGCTTAAATCGTTATAGCTACAGAAAGCTGGCTGAAGCCAGAGATAAATTCTGCCGAAATTTTTACAAAAGCACAGACGGTGTTTAGAAAGGATAGATTGCATGCAACCGGTGGTGGCGTGTTTGTCGCTGTTAGTAGTAGTTTATCCTGTAGTGAAGTAGGAGTGGATAGTTCCTGTGAATTATTATGGGTGGAGGTTACACTCAAGAACCAAACTAGGTTAATAATTGGCTCCTTTTACCGACCTCCCAACTCAGCAGCAGAACAACTGAGAGAAAATTTGGAATACATTTCACATAAATTTTCTCAGCATGTTATAGTCTTAGGTGGAGATTTCAATTTACCAGATATAGACTGGGACACTCAGATGTTTAGGACGGGTGGTAGAGACAGAGCATCGAGTGATATTATACTGACTGCACTATCCGAAAATTACCTCGAGTAATCAAACAGAGAACCGACTCATGGAGATAACATCTTTGACGTACTGATAACAAACAGACCCGAACTTTTCGACTCTGTATGTGCAGAATAGGGAATCAGTGATCATAAGGCCGTTGCAGCATCCCTGAATATGGAAGTTAATAGGAATGTAAAAAAAGGGAGGAAGGTTTATCTGTTTAGCAAGAGTAATAGAAGGCAGATTTCGGACTACCTAGCAGATCAAAACGAAAATTTCTGTTCCGACACTGACAATGTTGAGTGTTTACGGAAAAAGTTCAAGGCAATCTTAAAATGCGTTTTAGACAGGTACTTGCCGAGTAAAACTGTGAGGGACGGGAAAACCCACCGTGGTACAACAACAAAGTTAGGAAACTACTGCGAAAGCAAAGAGAGCTTCACTCCAAGTTTAAACGCAGCCAAAACCTCTCAGACAAACAGAAGCTAAACGATGTCAAAGTTAGCGTACGGAGGGCTATGCGTGAAGCGTTCAGTGAATTCGAAAGTAAAATTCCACCTATCGACTTGACAGAAAATCCTAGGAAGTTCTGGTCTTACGTTAAATCAGTAAGTGGCTCGAAACAGCATATCCAGACACTCCGGGATGATGATGGCATTGAAACAGAGGATGACACGCGTAAAGCTGAAATACTAAACACCTTTTTCCAAAGTTGCTTCACAGAGGAAGACCGCACTGCAGTTCCTTCTCTAAATCCTCGCACAAACGAAAAAAATGGCTGACATCGAAATAAGTGTCCAAGGAATAGAAAAGCAACTGGAATCATTCAACAGAGGAAAGTCCACTGGACCTGACGGGATACCAATCCGATTCTACACAGAGTACGTGAAAGAACTTGCCCCCTTCTAACAGCCGTGTACCGCAAGTCTCTAGAGGAACGGAAGGTTCCAAATGATTGAGCACAGGTAGTCCCAGTCTTCAAGAAGGGTCGTCGAGCAGACGCGCCAAACTATAGACCTATATCTCTGACGTCGATCTGTTGTAGAATTTCAAAATATGGTTTTTGCTCGCGTATCATGTCGTTTTTGGAAACCCAGAATCTACTCTGTAGGAATCAACATGAATTCCGGAAACAGCGAATCGTGTGAGACCCAACTCGCTTTATTTGTTCATGAGACCCAGAAAATATTAGATACAGGCTCCCAGGTAGATGCTATTTTCCTTGACTTCCGCAAGGCGTTCGATACAGTTCTGCACTGTCGCCTGATAAACAAAGTAAGAGCCTACGGAATATCAGACCAACTGTGTGGCTGGATTGAAGAGGTTTTAGCAAACAGAACACAGCATGTTGTTATCAATGGAGAGACGTCTACAGACGTTAAAGTAACCTCTGGCGTGCCACAGCGGAGTGTTATGGGACCATTGCTTTTCACAATATGTATATAAATGACCTAGTAGATAGTGTCGGAAGTTCCATGCGGCTTTACGCGGATGATGCTGTAGTACACAGAGAAGTTGCAGCATTAGAAAATTGTAGCGAAATGCAAGAAGATCTGCAGCGGATAGGCACTTGGTGCAGGGAGTGGCAACTGACCCTTAACATAGACAAATGTAATGTATTGCGAATACATAGAAAGAAGGATCCTTTATTGTATGATTATATGATAGCGGAACAAACACTGGCAGCAGTTACTTCTGTAAAATATCTGGGAGTATGCGTGCGGAACGATTTGAAGTGGAATGACCATATAAAATTAATTGTTGATATGGCGGGTACCAGGTTGAGATTCATTGGGAGAGTCCTTAGAAAATGTGGTCCGTCAACAAAGGAGGTGGCTTACAAAACACTCGTTCGACCTATACTTGAGTATTGCTCATCAGTGTGGGATCCGTACCAGATCGGGTTGACGGAGGAGATAGAGAAGATCCAAAGAAGAGTTGGGCGTTTCGTCACAGGGTTATTTGGTAACCGTGATAGCGTTACGGATATGTTTAACAAACTTAAGTGGCAGACTCTGCAAGAGAGGCGCTCTGCATCGCGGTGTAGCTTGCTCGCCAGGTTTCAAGAGGGTACGTTTCTGGATGAGGTATCGAATATATTGCTTCCCCCTACTCATACCTCCCGAGGAGATCACGAATGTAAAATTAGAGAGATCCGAGCGCGCACGGAGGCTTTCAGAAGTCGTTCTTCCCGCGAATTACACGCGATTGGGACAGAAAAGGGAGGTAATGACAGTGGCACGTAAAGTGCCCTCCGCCACACACCGTTGGGTGGCTTCCGGAGTATAAATGTAGATGGTCAATTGCCTCGTCTCTAGTAAGATTCATCATTACCGGCGTACCCACTTGTGGTGTTCTTTATTGTGTTGTGCCACAGGTATTGTGCAAGAATCTGTGTGGGAAATGTTCAAAATACGATATCTCGTAAACGACTCTCACTAAAATCCTGCAACAAACACTACTGACATTGTCAATGGACATTGTTCCACTTTGAAAGTATTTTTGCACAAAAATACACTTTCTAAGTATTATTACAATCTGTTTATTGGCAGACAATAAGCTCCCCCACCACCAATCCATTCTGTAGAAATCGCACATCAATAGCACTTTCCATTTCCGCAATACTTGCAGTGCATGTTTTAGGTGACTCACCCTATAATCTTACACTGAGGTGACAAAAGTCATGGGACAGCGATATAAACATGTAAAGATGACGGTAGTATCGTGTACATAAGGTATAAAAGGATAATGCGTTCGCGGAGCTGTCATTTGTACTCAGGTGACTCATGTGACAAGGTGCCCGACGTGACGATGGCCGAACGACGGGCAGAGACTGATCGTGGAATGAGAGTTGGAGCTAGATGGTTGCAGCATTCCATTCCGGAAATAATTAGAGAATTTGATATCTCGAGAAACAGTGTCAAGAGTGTGTCGAGAATACCAAAATTTAGGCACTTGCTGTCACCACCGACAACGCAAGGCCGACGGCGTTCACTTGACGACCGAGCGCAGCGGCGTATGCATAGAGTTGTCAATGCTAACAGACAAATAACGCTGCGCGAAATAACCGCAGAAATTTATTTGGGACGTACGACGAACGTTAGGACAGTGCGGCGAATTCTGGCGTTAATGGGCTATGGCAGCAAACGAGCGATGCAATTTTTTTTGCTAACAGCACGAAATCGAATGCACCGTCTTTCCTGGCCTCGTGACCATATCAGTTGAATCCCAGACAACTGTAAAACCGTGGCCTGCCCCCGATTTCAATTGGTAAGACTCGATGGTAGCTTTCGACTGTGGCGCAGACCCCAAGAAGGCATGGCCCCGATTTGTCAAAAAGGCACTATGCAAGCTGGTGGTGGTTCCATAATAGTGTGGGTTGTGTTTACATATAATGGAATGGGTCCTCTAGTCCAACTGAATCGGTCATTGATTGGATATGATTGCATTTGGCTACTAGAAGACCATTCATGGACTTTCTGTTCCCAAACAACAGTGGAATTTTTGTGGATGACAATGTGCCGTGTCAATGGGCCACAGTACTTCAGGACTGATTTGAAGAACATTCTGGGCCGTTCGAGCAAATGATCTGACCATCCAGATCACCCGTAAAGAGTCCCATCGAAAATTTGAGACATAATCAAGAGCTCAGTGCGTGTACAAACATGAGTCCATGTTATATCGAGTTGCTGCGCTACGCCTGGGGAAAGGAGGTCCGACACGAGATTAGGAGGTATTCCACGACTTTTCATCTCAACATGAGTAACCTTCAAAATGCCGTCTATAACGGAGGTGCCTTCCAAGCACAGGGCTGTCATTAAGTTTCTTTTCGTGGAAAACCAGAGCATCGCAGATGTTCATAGGCGCTTGCAGAATGCCTTCGAAGACCTGACAGTGAACAAAAGCATGGCGAGTCGTTGGGCGAGGCGTCTATCATCGCAACGAGGTTGAGAAAACCTGTCTAATTCCCGCGTTCCGGCCTGTGACACCCTACTGTGATTCTTCCAGTGTTTAAACGTGCGGACACGTCAATTCGAGGTGATCGACTGAAGATAATCTACCACCTCGCTGCTAAACTGGACGTCTCTGTTGACAGTTCTTACACACTCGTCCACCAGTTGGGCTACTCAAAGGTGTGTGTTCACTGGGTTCCTCGCCGTCTAACAAACGAAAATATAGAGCAACGGAGGACTATCTGTTCGGAACTGGTTGCATGTTATGAGACTGAACGTGACAATATTTTTGTCAAACATCGTCACAGGCGATGAAACATTGGTTCAAGAAGTCGGCTCCGACGCTGAAAAGTACAGTGGTACCTCCCAATAAGGTGGCATAAGACCGTCGCATTGAATGAGATTATATCGAAAAATAGGGTTTTGTAGCCAAAAATAATGGGGAATAATATGGTGTATTGGAATCCTGAATAAAACTAACTTGCTTTCAGAAAGAAAATATGTTTTATTACTTACTGAACGCCCCTCTGACAGTTTTGAATAGACAAATTATTAGCATTTAACCGCTACTCCACAGAGTAGGAATAACGCCATCTATATTTTGCAGACATAGGAAGATTATGCAGCGAGTACCTCACCCAAAAAATCGCATTTGAATGTCAGCTATTTGTGAGAAGATTGTCGCATACCGCGTGTAAAAAGCAGGAACGCCTAGCAGCTTGTGCAGGGTGAGGTGCCACTAGCTACATAACGCATGTTCCGTGTGCTGTCTTGACCTACCTTTATGCACCAAGTGCTGTCCTGTTGTACTGGCCAACACGTTCCCCATATCTATCACCCACTGAAAACATTCCGTCACGGGCTGTCGTGAGATTGGAACGCTACTACGATTGATGGACTCAGGCATAGCGTTGAAGTAGCATGAAATGCCCTACGCATATCTGTCATCGAAGCACAGTTCAACTCTATGCCCTGTCCGGTTAGACACGTTGTTGCTGCCAGAGATGCCTGATCTGTGTACTAAATTTCGTACCTTGTACACCCCCAAAAATCACCCGTATTCTTTCTACTAAGTTGTATACGCACAGTAAGTAAATTTGCGTTATTTGCTATCGCTCCCAAAGTTGCAATTTTAACTCTGAGTACCAGTGGTTTCTGCCTGAAAATACCTTTTCGTTAATTTTTTATGTACCAAGGCCTGCCGGCCAGTGTGGCCGAGCAGTTCTAGGCGCTTCAGTCTACAGCCGCAGATTCGAATCCTGCCTTGGGCATGGGTGTATGTGATGTCCTTAGGTTATTGAGGTTTAAGTAGTTCTAAGTTCTAGGGGACTGATGACTTCAGATGTTAAGTCTCATAGTGCTCAGAGCCATCTGAACCATTTGAGTACCAAGGCCTTAAGCATGAAACCAAAGATACTATAGCTAGACAGAGACAGCCAGTGATACTGTGAAATACCATTACGAATATAGTGCATTGTAGCAGTCACTTATACCGTTCAAAGCAACAGCTGACGCGGAGGTTGTGCTACGTGACTGTAGCAGATTGTGACATGTGGTTCTTTTTTTTTCTATAATCTGTTTTTGGCATTATGTGTTCACGGAAGTTTCGAGATGTGGAACTAAATATAAGGAAATTGCAGATTTGCTGTCAAATATACCGCATAAAACGATGTGTGGTTGAAAACCGTATGCTCTAGTTCCAAAGTGAAACCACCTCCTTGAAACAATAGAGTTTTTATTTTTTATCCATTTTTCTTGGATTTGTTGCTTACTGTGATAATAAAGGTTAATTATATGAAAAATTATAAAATTATATTTCTTTTCATATTGATGGGACTCAGAGGGTTAATAGCCAGCAGGGTGAGTGAGTCAGGCATGGAAGCCTGCTCAGATACAGTAGCTTAATGGTTAAGGCGACTGTTCGCGCAAGGCAGGAAATCCGGGGTGAAGTCCCCCTCCGTTACTGATTTCTAACTGTCATTTCATTCTAATGAAAACATCGCGCGTTATATTGCTCTCATCCTTCTGTAAGGACGCAAAACGCCTAACGACCAAAGAGTCTGCCAGTCTGTCAGACTGGAAATCTGCGCCGAGGAGCTAAGAGAGAGGGAGGGAGAAAGAGACGGGGAGCCACAACTGGCGTGAGAAGCGCCGTGATGTAACGGCGACGCGAATGTCTAAACGAGGGTGCGATTATCCCAAGATAACTTCCCGTCTCCAGGGTGGGGGCAGCGCCGCCGCGGCTGTCACAGCCTTGAACCTCCATCCCGCCGATTGGCCACAAAACAATAACAGCCACAGAGTCCGCCCCTACAATTTAGCGGCGACAAGTTATTTCGTCACAGCGGGCGGAAACGTCAACGCACTGGACGTCACGATCATTGGACAACTTGCAAGATTCGTAAGGAAACGAGCGATTGACGCGCAAGTTGCGATTCGGTCCTTCCGCAACGAAGCTCGCCTATCTTACGCAAACATTTTGCGAAGATACCCGGCGAGGCAAGCAGTTCCAGAACAGAGAAGCAAACGTCGTACGTACTACACAATGCAACAGTGAAAATATGTGAATTGCTTGAAGCTAACTAATATTTATCAATTGCATTATGCCGACAACGAGTATCACAAAGAAAATTGAAACTGCTGTGATTTTTGTTTTACAAAGGTTTTCATCGACAAAGGAAATTAGAAGAAATTTATTAACAAAGTACGTATAACTCTTTCATATTCCCGCGGGCTGACTTTCTCGCAGTTTGGTGCAGTTGAGCATGCTGGCGTACTGTGGATCGCTGGTTCAAAACCGATCAATAAATATTTATTACTTAGTGTTTATCATTTCTATAATGTTCTCGAAATTATTTATGTTTGCATATTCTGCAATATACACTGATTGTATAAATAGCAACACACTCCATCCACGAAGCAGTTCTGCACTGTGCCTGTAATAAACGTGCTTTCAGAGCTAAGTGTTATACTTCACTGACGATCCTACTTTAGGATTTTGACTTTATTGTGGTTACGAAGTGACGTCGTTTGGTGGAGACGCCAGGTATTTAAAAACAGTTAAATACAGTGGCGCCAAGTAGGCAAAGTGGAATCTGTCGTCTACATGGTCAGGAACCGGAAAGCAAGCAGTAAATCGTTCCTAAGGCCGTGTATTAATGTAACCAAGGATCCCAAAACTGTAGGAAGTCAGCTGCACACCAGGCATCCATCAGTATTTACCGGAGACGTTGGCCAGGACGGCACAGCACGACAGTGGCTCGAGAAAAAACGAAGAGAAGTTGTAAAGCTGAGACAAATTCCAGGTGGAACTGAAGAAAATGACAATCAGCAGCAAGTCTGTTTATATGAAGAACAAGGCCAAACTTCTTGGGGAAAACAGAGACTTACATACAGAAAGTTTTGGTCCTATGCCACATTCTGAATTCGACTATGACACAAGCCGACAAAATTTCACACTTTATGTAAGGCGTCGCATGAGGTTTGTATCAAGCTCTTCTGGTAAAGGATGACAAAACAACAAAGAATTTGTCAAGTGATGTCAGAGCACGAGGAAATCCAACAGCAACAACTCGGACCAAAGAAATGACAGTCAGTTGTGGAAGACAATAATGAAGTCGCCTCTTTCATATGCTAGGTAGTAAGAGAAGAGATAAACAGTTTATGGCAGCCATTAGTGTCGCACCGAGTACACCAGGGATATAAAACATCAATGTCGACCGCATGCGTCAGAAGTTAATGGAAAATGTTGAAAAGTATCTATCTTTAGTACCAACCTCAGCCAACATTCGAACGCTCCAAGAAGAATGGTATTTGCAATCTCTGGATTATGTTGCAGCTATCAAACGACAGCCCAGCATCCGACCAACGCAGGTATACCCAACGCCAAGCAGAACAACAGACATTTGGAGGACAGAAGAACACGCCGGTATGTTTCCATCGTGAACGCCCTGAACATGTCGACTGGCGAGATGGGCACTGAGGCTTCAGGAATACAACACAGTGATATACAAATGTGGACGCAAACACAGGAACACTGATTGGCTTTCAAGGATTGCTTTGGTACACAGCTGCGTGGATGAAGTCTCAGTCATAAATGACATGGCTGCAGAACAGAGGGAAGATCCATCACTGCTGAAAAAAACACAGAAGCCTTGAAGGAGGAGGAACCAATCAAACAAATTACAATCAATGCCATAAGATGAATGGCTGATAGTCATCCCGGCTCATCGACGGCCAACTATCCTGAAGTATTTCAACGCCGCACCAACACTGGTGGTTCATGGTGTGGGTTCCTGTAGTCATGTCCTAGCTCATGAACCACGGGCAACGTATGAGTGGCCAAGTAAGTGGTCCTGACAGTCGGGATACCAGTTACTTTGGAAGAAGGCTGGGCATCTCGGACATATTCTGAGTCGTGGTCACCTTTGTGCTCATACGGCAAAGACTACCAAATCCACCGGTTAATCCCTCAACCGTTAGGGGTAAAACCCAATGGGACTCGGGGCAAGTAAGGCTAGCAACCTGCTTCCCTGGTACTTTAAATATGATGCTGGCAACAATCAGAGCAAAATGCCTCGGACCTTTGGAGGTGACGGAGTCCCACCTCTAACTGACAAACCAGGGACTCCTAAGATACGACTTGGCAAACAAATGGTAATGAGATGGGGAGCTATTAATATCAATGGGGATACTCAGGGAAGAAGGCAGAGTTGGCAGAGGCTGGACGTTTTAGCTGTTAGTGACATTCGGGTAAGGGGTGAGAAAGAAGAGGAAGTGGGAGAATACAAGGTCTACCTGTCAGGAGTCAAAGCAGGAATAGCGCAATGGGGTGTAGGGCTTTACATCAGGAAAGAAATGGAACCCAGCGTAGTTGCAATAAGGTATGTAAACGAACGACTGATGTGGATAGATTTGACAGTGTCTAGCAAGAAAATTAGGATTGTGTCAGTATATTCGCATTGTGAAGGGACAGATCAAGATAAGATGAATAGTTTTTATGACGCACTCAGTGATGTAGTTGTTAGAGTAAAGGACAAGGACAGTGTTCTGCTTATGGGGGATTTTAATGCCAGGATTGGAAATCGAACAGAAGGGTATGAAAAGGTTATGGGTAAATTTGGAGAGGATATGGGGGCCAACAGGAACGGGAAACAACTCTTGGATTTCTGTGCCAGAATGGGCTTAGCAATCACAAACTCCTTTTTTAAACATAAGAACATTCACCGGTATACTTGGGAAGGCAGGGGCACCAGATCTGTCATTGACTACATAACAACAGATCAGTAATTCAGGAAGGCTGTGAGGGACACACGTGTATTCAGGGGATTCTTTGATGACACTGATCATTATTTAATCTGCAGTGAAATTGGGATTGTGAGACCGAAAGTGCAGGAGGTCAGGTCCATATGTAGGAGGATAAGCGTGGAGAAACTTCAGGATAAGGAAATCAGGCACAAGTACATGACAGCGATCTCAGAAAGGTACCAGTTAGTTGAATGTAGTCAATTGCAGTCACTGGAAAAGGAATGGACAAGGTACAGGGACACAGTACTAGAAGTGGCTAAAGAATGTCTTGGAACAGTAGTGTGTAAAAGTAGGATGAAGCAAACAGCATGGTGGAATGACACAGTCAAGGAAGCCTGTAAAAGGAAAAGGAAGGCGTATCAAAAATGGCTACATACTAGAACTCAGGTAGACAGAGAAAGTTATGTTGAAGAAAGAAACAAAGCCAAACAGATAATTGCAGCATACAAGAAGAAATCTTGGGAAGACTTTGGAAACAGGTTGGAGACCTTGGGTCAAGCTGCTGGAAAACCATTCTGGAGTGTAATTAGCAGTCTTCGAAAGGGAGGTAAGAAGGAAATGACAAGTATTTTGGACAGGTCAGGAAAACTGCTGGTGAATCCTGTGGATGCCTTGGGTAGATGGAGGGAATATTTTGAAGAGTTGCTCAATGTAGGTGAAAATACGATCAGTAATGTTTCAGATTTCGAGGTAGAATGGGATAGGAATGATGATGGAAATAGGATCACATTTGAGGAAGTGGAGAAAATGGTCAATAGATTGCAGTGCAATAAAGCAGCTGGGGTGGATGAAATTAAGTCAGAACTCATCAAATACAGTGGAATGGCAGGTCTTAAACGGCTACACAGGACAATTGAAATGGCCTGGGAGTCGGGACAGGTTCCATCAGACTGGACAAAAGCAGTAATCACACCAATCTTTAAACATGGAAACAAAAGATTGTAACAACTACAGAGGTATTTCTTTAATCAGCGTTGTGGGTAAAATCTTCTCAGGTTTTTTTTTTTTTTTTTTTTTTTTTTTTTTTTTTTTTTTTTTTTTACATCCATACTCCGCAAGCCACCTGACGGTGTGTGGCGGAGGGTATCGTTGAAAGGAAAGTACGAGTATTAGTTGAGGACCAATTGGATGAAAATCAGTGTGGGTTTAGGACTCTTAGAGGTTGTCAGGACCAGATCTTAAGTTTACGGCAAGTAATGGAGAAGTGTTATGAGTGGAACAGGGAACTGTATCTATGCTTTATAGATCTAGAAAAGGCATATGACCGGGTTCCTAGGAGGAAGTTATTGTCTGTTCTACGAGATTATGGAATAGGAGGCAAACTTTTGCAAGCAATTAAAGGTCTTTACATGGATAGTCAGCCAGCAGTTAGAGTTGACGGTAAATTGAGTTCATGGTTCAGAGTAGTTTCAGGGGTAAGACAAGGATGCAACCTGTCTCCACTGTTGTTCATAATACTTATGGATCATATGATGAAAACAATAGACTGGCTGGGTGAGATTAAGATAGATGAACACAAAATAAGCAGTCTCGCATATGCGGATGACTTAGTTGTGATGGCAGATTCGATTGAAAGTTTTCAAAGTAATATTTCAGAGCTAGATCAGAAATGTAAGGACTTTGGTATGAAGATTAGCATCTCCAAAACGAAAGTAATGTCAGTGGGAAAGAAATATAAACGGATTGAGTGCCAAATAGGAAGAACAAAGTTAGAACAAGTGGACGGTTTCAAGTACTTAAGATGCATATTCTCACAAGATGGCAACATAGTGAAAGAACTGCAAGCTAGGTGTAGCAAAGCTAATGCAGTGAGCGCTCAGCTACGATCTACTCTCTTCTGCAAGAAGAAAGTCAGTGCCAAGACTAAGTTATCTGTGCACCGTTCAATCTTTCGACCAACTTTGTTGTATGGGAGCGAAAGCTGGGTGGATTCAGGTTACCTTATCAACAAGGTTGATTGTAGGTACTAGTAGATGGGAACAATGGCAGGAGGGTGTCCACAACGAGGAAATCAGAGAAGAACTGGGAATGAACTCTACAGATGTAGCAGTCAGGGCGAACAGGCTTAGATGGTGGGGTCATGTTACACGCATGGGAGAAGCAAGGTTACCCAAGAGACTCATGGGTTCAGCAGTAGAGGGTAGGAGGAGTCGGGGCAGACCAAGGAGAAGGTACCTGGATACGGTTAAGAATGATATTGAAGTAATAGGTTTAACATCAGAAGAGGCACAAATGTTAGCACTTAATGGGGGAACATGGAGGAATTTTATAAGGGGACTATGCTCCAGACTGAACGCTGAAAGGCATAATCAGTCTTAAATGATGATGATGATGATGACCAACACTGGTCACCTAGCATTCATGAAGACTCTGGTCCGTTAGACACTATGTGAACCACTGTAAGGAATGCCAATGACATAGGCAGTGTCGCAGTTACTTCCAGGGCAACTGATGTCAGCTCTGCCTGCAGCAGCGCTTTTCCATAAAGTTGGAATCCACCTCTTGGTGATGTTCCCAAAGTCGACAAATAGGAATCCACTATCTCCCTCGCTACTCTGTCACCAAAACTGCAAAATTTCTTCAAGAAGGCCTGTAAAATGGAGCCTTCACCCACAGACGAATGGTCTCACACAACGCTTTAGTATGGTGTTTGTAAATTTTCTCTCAATGTGCGTTGGTGTCCAACAGAGAGTGGTATAAGTTACTGCCCATCGTGACGTTTGCATAGAACGCAGTGAAGCAAGACACTACAGGCTTCACGCCATTGTTTCTGCTCCATGACAGTGATGCCAATATGGCAATGGATACACTGTTCCTGATTCAATCAGGCGATACTTAAGATGAAACCATGAAACACCTTGACACCAGGACTGTAGAAGCAAGGTAGCTGGATCGTATATGGACCCTGGATGCTCACGACTATAGCCAGTGAGGTGAGCCTGTGAGACTTGGTATGGATTTTTTTAGAGCTGTACCGAAAGTGAGACTACCAGAAAAGTCAGTAAAGTGCTATTTGGGGCCATATTTTATCCCTTGTCGCTTGTCGGGCGTCATATACATGACCCTTCATCGAGAAGACAAAAACTCAGAGACTTCGTCCATGTCCTCCGAATGAAGCCCTATTACAATCTTAGGTGCATACCGATGACAGGTGTTTCTCTTTCAAGTAAACTGAAAACCTTCTCGACCGTCGCAAACCGCCAATGGAAGGGGCTACCTTCAATGCTCCTCACGGTGATGAGCATGTGACAACAACCTGAATGGGGGGCGGAGGACGGGGGGGGGGGGGGGGGGAGGCATCCTCCAGCGCTGGAATACAGGGTACCACTGACAAGATCTACATCGAGGATGCTGCAGTCAGCTCAAATGAGAACATCTGAAACAGCACCGTGTTCTTTCTCCAAGAGAGGGGGCAATGCTTTAAGCTGTGCTGTACACAACATGGAGTAGTTGGTTTGTTTAATGAATAAAGGGGACCAAACTACAAGGTCATCAGTCTTTTCTATCTGGAACACACAAGACGACAAAACTACACACCAAGTAAGTGCCTAATGTGCAAAACCCCTAAGTCTATCGAAAGTCAAGAAAGCCTAGAGAAAGGAACAAAGAAGAAGGAAAGGAGGGAAAGGAAGAAAGGAGGCACGTAGGGTGCCTCAGCCAGGGAGCAGCTGGAGGCCCCCAAAGGCAGAAAGGGTGAAGTGGCACATACCCCAACCCCTTACGAGAGGCACCCCGCACACCAATACCCAGGAAAGACTAGCAACATGGACAGAGCATCAGAAGCACAGGAAGACAACGATAGAACACCTAGTCAAACAGAACATGAAGGGTGAAGAAGAGCAAACCAGTGGGTAGGCGAGGGCTGGGGTGGACCACCAAGCCCAGACAGCTGCTTCCCATTCAGAGCAGAGGAGGCAACAGAGCGTTCTGCCCAACTCCTCAATGGGCTTACAAGAATGAGGTGCTCTCCGAGAGTGGTAAAAAGCCATGTTAAGTGAGAGTAAATTTAAGAGTCACGCCACAGGGCGGCTAGGTTAGCACAGTCATAAAAATGTGGATCACCATCAAATGGGCACCACAGCAACAATGGGGCAGATCCGCATTAAAGAGGACATTACCATGAGTCAGCTGAGTATGGTCGATGCAGAGCCAGCAAAGGATGACGGAGTCCTTGTAAGAGGGTTGCATGGAGAGCCTCCTTTATGGCATGTAATTTGTTTGACAAAGTCAGAGTATGCCTTTCCATATTCTAAATCCTTAGAAATTAATGGTATAATACTGATTTCAGGAGCCAGACTGCCGATAGCATATTTGGCCAGCTAGTTGGCGATTTAATTGCCCGCAATCCCAGCATGACCTGGAGCTCTGACAAAGACCACTAACCATTGACATTGAGGGCACAAAGAGCATTCTGGATAGTTAGAACCAAGGGATGGCGAGGTTAACACTGATCAAGAGCTTGCAAACTACTTGAAGAGTAGCTACAGATGACGAAAGACTTACTGGTGCAGGAACAAATATGCTCAAGAGCATGAAAGATGGCTACTAATTCTGTAGTGAAAATACTGCACTCATCCAGCAAGGAGTAGAATCCAGTACATCCCGCATAAAAATAAACAAAGCCAGTGTCACCGGCAACCATTAAGCCATCAGTATAGAGTACTTCTGGACATCAAAACGCACTGAGTGTAGAGAAGAAATGACAGCAAAAGACCTAAGGATATTCGCCTAAACGAGTGTGGGAACTGCCCAAAAACCACTCAAGCTGGCTGCTTTCTTGGTGCGTCTCACCTGCCTATCTCTTAAGACAGTGCAGTGCACGCTACACTACATTGTGCAAAAGAATTAATGGATCACTGTTTGAAACCTCGTCATCAGGTGTGTGGGATTACTGAGGCGGTTGTCGAACTGGGGCGTTTTACATGAATCCGTTGCCGTTTTATTCACGCATGTTTCAACGTCTCAACCCTCCCCTCCCCACAGTGGTCACACCACATGAGGGCGCGAAACATGAGGGCTGAAGAAGGAAATACTCTTTGTTACTTGAACCACGTTCCAATTTCGTCGGATGTTCTTGAAGGTACCTAGTGCCTCCACCCTGTATACCAGGGAAAAATTGTGGTCGCACCACACTCCAAGAGTCAGATCAGGTTCAATGGAGTTGCAGACTTGCGATGTCCTTAGAGAAGGGCTGTATCGTCCGGAGGGTGTCAGCAGTGTCGAAGGGTGTCAAGAATGTCGTTCTGTTGTTGCGTATCGCACTGCAAACTGTAGTTTTAGATCGTGAAATGTGTTGTAAACGGACGCCCCAAAAGAAGGTGTGGATTTATTGATGTCTTTTGTGCCACCTCCTGAGGTGGTTTCGTGTCAGTTTTGAGCAGCTGTACGTCTGAAATGTTTTCCTTTGCCACCCACAAGAAATCCGCGCGAATTCAACGCCGGGCGTCGTAATTCTGACTTCCGTTGCAGAGGCGTCAAAAGAATGGGCGAAATGTGGTAAGAGGTAGTGTGATGACCTTCCCATCGTACGAAACGTACACTGTGGTGTTGGGCAGACTTGTGACACAGTTTGGTCCCGATGTGACATCATTCATTCACTTTACAGCCAAATAAAGTTTTGAGCTCTGACCTTATCCTCAGTTGTGTCGACACCTTTCTGTTTGAAGCGTCACCGAGCCAGAGGTGACATCACAAGGCTCTAAACGTTTGCACTGTTATAGATAGGTGCAGTACGCACCTTTGAGCTAAATTTTACTGCGTCGCAATGGAGGGAAATTGAAGGGATTTTAAAAAAGTGACTGCGCACTATATTTGTCTTCTGGGATAGCATTGTTCATGCCCCTCTTCAGGAGCCTCTTGGCCAAGTTTTACTTAAATACTTCCTGCGTGTCGTCCTGCAGCGCACATCACTGTCACAGTTTTCTTTTCGTTTTTGCTCTGCTGGTATGAATATTTTTCATGAAAGACAAAGGCTGAGTTCGACACATGTTCAGCACACGGTTCTTATCTGATTTTAATTTTCATTACGACAGAAGGTTAGCTGCATTTTGAATGATTCATTGGACCCAGAGAGTGAAGCACTCTTCAGCAATGGCAGCCCCTAACGCTCTAATTACAGACTTAGCGAGCACGCCTAACCCAGTAAATAACGAAGTTGTTGCGTTTTTCCCGAAATCTAGGGCCATTCAGCTGCCCATGATAGTCTGTCCTGTGCAAGCATCTGCGCTTCTGCATGACTACTGAAACCTACATCCAGCTGAACTTTGTAACTTTAGCCAAGTGTTGTCGAGCTAGTCACGTTTCTTTAACTAATACTCAGGTACACCCTAAAATTAGGCTACCAGCAAGACCATAAATTTGGGCAACAAAGTATCTCACGTCCTGTCCATATATGATAAACGCGTGAAGTGGCGATGTTTGCCAACTACAAATTATTTTATGAAATGGGGACAAACGTGGGCGAAAAAAAGTAGCGTCTACCAGTAGCTTCCGTTCATTGTTTTTCTCTGCCCTTCGCCCTCGAGAATCTTAACAAAGTGGCCCAATAATTAACGCATAGGATTCGTTTTCTGGAATAATTTGTTTAAAATCCCAGCCATGCAGGCCAGGTAAAGTAAACTCTCCCCGTGAATTACGTGCATTTAGAAGACAATAACTCTTCGAAGCCGAACGACGTGGAGCAATTATAAGTAAATATAAGGATTGAACTTTTTGAAGGTGAGGGAGCGGAAAAGGCGTACTCGCTGACTCCTTTATCATCACGATGTCGCAGTAGTGAGAAATCCACACAAAGTTGCGGAAATACTACTGAGTAAAGGTTGCTGCACGCACCTCAGCGTGGCTCAAAGCTTTCTTTTCTGTATTTCATACCCCACAATAACGAAATAAGATTAGGGTTTAACGCCTAGACAACGACAAAAGCACCCAAGTTGGACTAGGGCAAGGATATAAGACGCACCCTTTACAAAATGAACCATTGCGGTGTTCGTCTTAAGCGATCTAGGGAAACCACGGAAAGCTTAAATCTGGATGGTTGGGCGGTGCTCCAGTACGCTAAACACTGCGCTACCTCACTCACATCCAGACGCATTACTGCGTGCCTTGCTGGAACTATGAGTTGGTTGATGAAGGGTGACTGCATGCGCATTGCCTGGAAAACGCGAGAGTTTGGGTTCGAATGTCGGTCAAGCGCACAGTTTTAACCTGACAGGAACAGTCACATCAACACGGATAGCGCTGAACAGTTAAACATTAATTAAATCAACATATGAAATTTTACTAACCAACGACCAAAGAGAAAAAAAAATCGACGGATTCCGATAAAAGTGTTTGTACCTATGCGTGTGAAGGCCATCAGTCTGCGCTCTGCTGCTGTAGCGATGAAAAATTCTGCTCGTAATGCTATTCAGACATTCCGACGTGTAAGACAGTCTGAAACGTGGTTAGTTAACCTTTGTGACACATGTTAAACTGCTACAGTAGTGATGCAGATGTTTACTGAAATGTATTCAAATGGTGCCAGGCTCTCATGGTCTGTCTTTGCTAATCTTAGGCAATACTTCAAGAAACAAATGTGGAGAATAAAATGCGCAAACCAAAAATATCAGCATCTGATGACAGAAAGGCGACTCTAACATTTTACTAGTGGGAATATACAATCACCACTTCTTGCCTTACAATTTTCACTTCATCAACAGCTCCATGACAGACTTTGAAAATCCGTTACAGTTCTTTGAACTGTGTTTACGAATACTAGAAAAAGATGCGGCGTCTCCATGCAACATTTTGTTGAAAATCCACGCTGCCTAGGAAAACTGTATAAGTATCGACCATGATCTGTCAACGTATGGTTCTGGAAATTTACAGTCTCATCACGGTTTCTAATTTTGATGAGTGTAAACGGTCAAGCATCTACAGTTCCTGCGAGATATGCCACCGCTCATACTGGAAGATTTGGCAGACGATATTGTAATCCATGTGGTACTAACATAACGGATGTCCCGATCCTTCTGCACAGAATCTCAGACCTAGCAGAACATTTGGACCTCGTTGTGTGGGACGTTCGTGAAACACGAAAGGCTTGCACGGTCCTCTGATTTAATACTTCTGGACTTTTATCTGTGGGGAAAACTGAAAGAAGAGATCTACAAGGAAACACCGACGACTCATGACACAAACTGTAGAGTACGGACATGAGATGCGTCAAGGTGAAATTCAACGTGCAGAATTGCCAGAATCACTTTATAACATATCACTGCTCAAGGCCAACATTTTGAGTATTTGAAATGACACTCGTAACAGCAAACTTACGAACGGTACTCGAGTACCTTGTTTGCGTACATATGGTGCAGTAAGGCAGACGTTTTTGTGCTCTTGCCTTCGGAGTGCGTGACAGTGGCTTGCGGAACTGTTATTTTGTTAGTATTTCATAAAGTTCCACACACGTTGTGTCGTCGAATTGGTCTCCGGAGTCTCTACTTCCACAGATGAAATCTACAAGGAGATCAGAAACAGTCTGAAAAGCTTGTAAGGGTGTTCCAGGGTAGGTTATGCTGAGAAATAATGGTCAAGAAAAAAATTCGATACTTTAGGCATTCTCCGAGGTAGTCGGATAATTCGCCACATTTTCCGCTATAAACTATCGTAAACCACACCAGGACATATTTAAAGATTTTCGACAAATGTTAGGTGGCGTGTCTTGGCTACATCATCCTGCGCTTAGGCAAGCTACACACAATCAAATCGAACAGGTGAACGGAAATTGGAACCACGGTCCTTTTGAGTTCAAGTTCCATCAGTTAACCAGGCAAACAATATGAGAAAAAGAGGCGGAAATTAGGCGCGATGTGCGTCTGAAAATCGAGTGTATCGGAAAAAAATGTGTGAAATCTTACGGGACTAAACTGCTAAGGTCATCAGTCCCTAAGCTTACACACTACTTAACCTAAATTATCCTAAGGACAAAAACACATACTCATGCCCGAGGGAGGACTCGAACCTCCGCCGGGATCGGCCGCACAGTCCATGACTGCAGCGCCCTAGACCGCTCGGCTAATCCCACGCGGCTAAATGGCAGCTAGCTCTAAATGTGGGAAAAGTTAAGTTAATGCGGGTGAGTATGAAAAACAAACCTATAATGATCGGATACACCATTAGTAGTAGATTGCTTCATACAGTCATGTCGTCTAAATATCTGGACGAAAAGTTGCTAAGCGATATAAAACGGAATGAACATGTGAGGATTAGGTAGGGAAGGCGAATGTTCGACTTCGGATTCTTGGGAAAATTCTAGGGTAGTGTGGTTCGTCTGGAAAGAAGAATGCATATAGGACTGCAGTAAGACCTATTCCTTAGTAATGCTGGAATATGTGGGATCCGGACCAGGTCGGATTAGAGGAAGACATCGACGCAATGCACAGACGAGGTGCCAGATTTGTGATCGTTACCTTCGAACAACACGCGAGTGTTACGGAGATGTTTCGGGAACTCAGATGGGAATCCCTGGAGGGAAGGTGACGATCTTTCGGAGGAACACTACTGAGAAAATTTAGAGAAACAGCATTTAAAGCCGACTGCAGGAAGACCCTACTGCAGCCAACATACTTTTAGTTTAAGGGTCACGGGATAAGATACGAGAAATTATGGCTATACGAAAGCATATAGACAGTCGTTTTTCCCCCACTCTACCTACGAGTGGAACAGGAAAGGAAATGGCTAGTAGTGGTACAAGGTTCTCTACGCCACGCACCGTACAGTTGCTCGCGGTGTATGTATGTACGTAGATTTAGGAAAAATCTTCATTGTTACAAGTACGATTACGAAGCAAAAAAGGACAAGTTATGGTGCTGGAATATACCTTCTGCTCACAACTTCAAGTAAGAATTAAATACACAATACTTGAAGCTAATCCGGGCAACTCAAATACTTGAAAAAGCTGAGTGGAGGTAAACAAAAGAAGAAGAAGGAAGTAGAGAACAGTCTCAGGATATAATGTGTACTGCCGGAAGTAACTGTTTTGTATGTAAGCCTGTCATTTTATTGAGGGTGCTCTTTCCGCGAATTACGCAACATGACCAACACTGATTTGAAACCTACAGTTTTTGCGCGGATCCTCTATGGTTGCTCTCCAGAACTGGTATCAGCCACTGAAGCCTGGAAGTCAATACAGTGTTCTCGGAGAAGAGTCGGTGAAGTAGAACATGGTAATATCTACTGGCAAAAATTTATCAATTTTCTTGTCACTTAACGCCCCCGCTGTCTGCTAAGCAACTGAGAACCAGACAGAAACTATTAGTGAATTTTCGTAAGAAATATTGAGTTTGGGCAACACTTCAGAATGACTGAGGGACAGGAGTTTAGAAAAAAATATGAAAACATCACGAGAAACGCATGCCTGAACATAAATGCAGATGCTAGCCAATCCCGCAGGCCGCACTGTTTTATATGACCACGCACAGCACCTGTGCCATGTCCTCAACATTACAAGTGTCAGTCGTGGTCACAACAGTGTTCTCGGCAGTTGTGAGTATTATGGCGGAGCTACGTGAATCCAAACGTGGGCAAAATGTTGGTCCTTGTACGGTGGGTGCTTCCGTAACTAAGACAAGCGAAGTGTTTAGTATTTCTAATGGCATCATATAGAAGATTTATACCGCATACTGCGAAAGCGGAAAAATATCATCCGCTAAGTCGCAATGGGCACGAAAGTCTAAGTTGAATGATCGTGACAGGCGGTCACTGAAAGGGATTACGACGAAAAATAGGATGACAGCTGCAGAACTGAATGACGGACGCGCGAACCCTGTCAGGGCCGAACCAAAACGAAGAGAGCGCCATAAGCAGGGAATTACAGGGCTAGATGAAACACCAAAATCACTCATCAGTCATGCAAATGCTCATATCAGAAAAACGTGGTGCTGGAGCCGTAAAACCTGGACTATGGAAGAAAGTTCATTCCATGGCGTGGTTTCGGTGATGATCTGGGCTGTCAAATCGTGGTATTCCATGCGCTCCAAGGTTACTCTGTGGAATCGCACTACTGTCAAGGATTATGTACCCATTTTGGCGGATCAGGTCAATCCCCTTGTACAACAGTTCTTCCGCAATGGCCATGTTGTGTTTTAAGACGACAGAGCCACTGCTAACAGCTCCCATCACCAAGGACTGGTTTTGTGAGCACGAAGATTAATCGGCCCTTTCCCCTCTGGCCACCACAGTTACCAGATCGCAATACTGAGCCTTCGTGGTCTGCTTTCGAGAAAAGAGTGCGCGATAGCTATCCACCTCCATCATCGTTACATGAACAAGCCACTACTTTGTAGAAAGAATGATATAAAATTACCTTGAAATACATAAAATGGTTCAAATGGCTCTGAGCACTAAGGGACTTAACATCTGTGGTCATCAGTCCCCTAGAACTACTTAAACGTAACTAACCTAGGGACATCACACACATCCACGCCCTAGGCAGAATTAGAACCTGCGACCGGAGTGGTCATGCGGTTCCAGACTGAAGCGCCTAGAACCGCACGGCCACACCGGCCGGCCTGAAATACATACAGGACCTGTATTTATCCATTATGAGATGACTGGAAGCCGTTTTGAATAACATCAGGTTCCCTGCACCACATTAGGCCTTGTTATTCACTCCGAAACCAATGAGCTGAGCCCCGCCCACTTCGTCCCCCAACCTCCACAGCTTAGATTCACGCTCTTGACAGTAGTACCGCTTTCACGTAAACAGCAGTGATATCATCAAACAAACTACACGATACCGTTTCTGAACTGACCAGCCCTGCGACCAATATACAATGTCACATCAAAGTTGCAGAAGAGAAAACGCGCCGACCTAGTGTCAGCAAGAAAAGTTGCGAGCAACCACCTGATAACGTCGCTTTTACTTAGCTCTTGTTAAGCCCCTGCCTCAACTCACGAATGCATGTGAAAACATTTAATTGCACTATTCACATCATCTTTCAGTATTAATAGAGGTACGGTGATCTATTAGCAGTAACGCCGGGCCTAGTGACAACAAAGCATGTTTGCGTAGAGCCTAAAACAGAATTGCACAGTATGTGGACGACCGCTTAAAAAAACACGAAGTGGGTGAGAGCTAACATACACTGGTCTCTAATGCTTGTCGCACTAAAATGAGTTAATAGTTTGCAGTGATATACACCAATAAAAGAAAGAGCGAGAAACGTTCTGTTTACTTCTCATCTTTTATACTTCTCTAGTGTTGGTGGCGACAACTGAAAGATAAACAGCACGATATTTTACAAAGCGGAATTTTGTTGACGGATTTACGCGCAAAATTAATAATGCAACATCTGAATCGCTTACCCTGCGCGTACTTTGCAAAGAGAGAGAGAAAAAAGAAAATGTGTCCAGTTTACTAATGGCAATCCCACGCAGGTCGATTTGCAAACTTAAGCAAACAAAACACAAAAACATTTAAAAAAGCGGAGACAATGTTAAAAGAGTCGCTAACTGCTCATACCCACACCACTACGGTCGTGGGAATTTTCCGTTCAAAGATCTTCACCGGAGCGGGAAAAACAAAAAGCTGACACCGGCGATCTTTCATTGTGAGGATGTTCCGTCCAACAACAATATAAGTCACACTTAGAGGACGAAAATGTAAATCTATTAGACAACAGTCACACAGCTTCACGAATAAACACGTGCTCCTTCCACCAACAGCTCTTTCACTAGCAGCAATCGACTTGAAGGCAGTATAAATAAATTTTCAATTTTTGTTACATGTCAGGAGATATCCTTCCTTAAAACTACAACAATTTTTTTGGTGAGCAAAACCCTGAATGATGTTGCACGTCGTGGAATTTAGTTTCACCATAGCAACGTGGGGGTGGCCGCATTTCTAGTAGCTTCCACAGCGCGCCGTTGCGAAATTTAACAGTCTACGAGATTATATTTGAATATCATCACCTTAGTTAACTTTACGCCAGTAAATGTGTAATCAAGCAATTTTAGACTGGCTACAGTATATTAAAGATTAACTGGCCTAGGAATTTCATTCTATGATTTAATCTCAAGACATCTATTTTCTGTTAAAACTGAAGCGTTCTGCAATATAACAACACTTCATGAACACTTGTAAAACAAAATATAGTAGAACAACTTCGAACTTTCAGAAAATTTTCTGTTATTTACAAAAAGCCGGTTACAGCACACACACCTCTGACTCAAAGCAGAAGCCACACGAGAATATGGGTACAATGCAGGAAGCGTGTCATGCCATTACTGCGGAACACTAATTTTAACACGAAATCGAATAAAACTAGTTTACTGGAAGAATGAACTTACCTTATGAGCAACATAGCACCGGACACCACACCCGTGTCATAGCCAAAAAGGAACCCTCCAATTGCGCTTAGAAACGTCAGAACGTAAATATATTTTGAAGAACGCTCCGAGTTAACCTCCAAAAAGTCGCCATTGTTGGCCACGTTTGTTGATGCCTCGTAACCCGACATTCTGTTACGAATGTGACAGTGCCCGAGTTTCAGTCCCCAACCGCACTGCGCGCTTGCTAACAACCAATTGACGAGCGCCCGTGTGCCGCGTGGGTATACAAATAGCGAGATGTATCGATTATGGCGTCGAGGCGCGGGGCCGCAACTATCGATAGCGTCGCCTCACTGCAAGGCTTACGACCAAATCTGCCATCTAGCGGACGAACTCTGTAACCTGCTAGTACATTCGAGATCTTGAACGCAAGTGATTTTCCGATGAGTTCCACGGGTATAGATTGCCCTCATGTTGGCAGCCGCATATTTTAGCACTTCGGCACAACCACACTCTGATGTACTGCCTGATACGAAACGTAAATGAGACTGTTGCGGGAATACAGTGAAGCAAAGAAACTATTTCTCAGCTACAAGAACGGTAATCGTACGCTGGTAATAAATCCGCATCATCAGAACATTAAGTATTATCACTCTATTTACTGAAACGTTAAAAATCTTTATTAACTGAACAACTCTATACATTCTGTTAAGATGAATAATGTTTTTTTTTAAATAAATAGTAATGACGAAGACACTGTATGTGGAAACCGGGATCATCAATTCGCCTTGTTTTTAATAGTTAACGATCGTAAGTTAAAAATACTTTTGTAAACAAACTATTCTTTTAATTTTATATTCCGGGTAACCGCAGCTGGTGAAAGACATGATGTTAGGAAGAACTCCGCTTACAGTTGGTAAAATTGTTGTTTATTAAAGCTCTCTCCCTCTTTGAGTTTGCCCTGCTGTCATACTGATGCAGGCAAATTTTAAAGAATGGGGAACTTCTACTTGACCTTTCGTTCACCATAGTATTGACGATATTATCTGAATAGTAAATTTTGACTAGGAGTGATGGGTATGCAAATGATCTTTTAAGGTTGTTCACCATATGATGCGACTTAAAGCCACGAAACCGGCCGTGTTTTTTTTTTTTTAAAAAAAAAAAAAATTTTACCAGCTGTAAGCGCCGTTCTTCCTAACATCAATAAGTTAAAAATCTGCAGAGAAATTATTTTTCTATTCAGGTAGTATTAAATTTTATTCCCGTGTTTCATTCGTAGCTGTCAAGTCATAAAAGCTGTAATAATTCGAAGAATCGTCTACACCTGAGGTTTCACTTTGTTTAGCTGTAACATTCAGCGCGAAAGAACATGTGAAATCACTATATAACATTTCGTTATAGCTTCTATACAACTAAAGCGACGGCTACTATTTTGTCAACAGATTTTTTGCGGTATCTTTAATATCCCTGTGAGAGTTGGTTTATTTCATTGAAAGTTCCCGCTAGTCGCACAAAACTGTCAATCAGCAAGGAGACGACGTCATGAAGTACCGTACCTGATTTTCTTACTACTTTTTTAGTACTTTATAAGCTGTTTAACCCTATCGGAACTGATTGTCGCAAAACGCCCCGCCTGAATCGCAGAACGATACGAGAGCAACGTCCCTCGCTCCAACTAATGTAATGCTTTCCTACTTCCAAATTTCAAATGTGGTTTCCGCAGCTGCTTCTAATTTGTAGTCGTTATAATGCTATGTATATCTCCTCTCCTTCCTTTTGAAATAATAGATATATACTCTTCACAGCCAAGAGGGCATCTGAAAATCCTCAGGATACATGTTACGAGAAACACTGGGAGAAACAAATTCACGTCTCTGGCGTTACTAGTGTTTCTTATATATATATATATATATATATATATATATATATATATATATATATATATATATCCTCTCTGTCTTTGCAGCGGAATGGAAAATATTCTGGGTACATTTTCAGAACTTTGAGTGACGGACAGTTTCTCACGAGAAGAGTACCAAATTGTAGCATAACGGCTGTCAAATGCTGAGACAATTTATTATCTGGCAGTATTTTCTGTGAAGTCTCATCATTCGTTGTTGCATTATGCCTCTGTAAACAAGAGAAAACGTTATATCTAAAATGAGGAGAATATTTCTGAGATGGAATGGTGCTACGCCCGTACTCTTACACACCACATGCTTTAATTAAGTTTCGAAGGAAGGAGCATCTCTGGTTTGTACGTCTACCAAAATTTGCAAATTTGTTTGAATCTTGTAACAATATTAGAAATAAAAACTCATTGTAAGAGAGACAGGCAATATAATAAAACAATAAATAATTAAACAACAGGACGGAGGACAAGGAAACTAGCCAAACATGTTATGTGCTACAATGTTGCCGACGTATTTATTGTGTATTTCATCATGTTAGAAGGGTCAAATGTTTAGGTATGACGTATTTGGTTTCTTTACACGGAAAATTATTTTGTCGGGATATAATGCAGTTGTTCATAATTCTCTCTAAAAAAAATTAAAAACAGATGGCCATACATAACTTGTGGTCGTGTTGCCTCTATTTTTTTTCAATATTTTGTATCAGGAGATCCTTGTTATTTTTCGTTTTTAATGCGCTTAGATGTTGCCTCTCTGCTTTATTGTTCGAATATATACATACAGTGATGGAGCATTGTGAAGGATGGTATGCACAGCGTCCGGTGCTATTGATTAGGTCAGGCCACGGCTCTAGGTGTGAACACGAACGGGTACACCACGTCTCAAGCGAATGCTCTTCAGGAAGTCGCTGCAACAAGAATATGTTCCTTATTTCGTTAGTTCTGATTGTACGTGCTCGGAAAATGAACCTGGCTGCTAACTTAACTGAACCGGGATGCATGATCGAGAGAACATCGCTTTCATGAAAGACACTTTGCACATGGCCCTACTGTCACTGAAATACTCTGCCGCCAGATAAGTGTACATTACGATGTAGAATTATTTTATCAGGCTTCCGTAATAAATTAGAGAAACTACTTATTTTATAATCCAACTTAAAAACTCTTCTCCTGGCAGACTCTTTCTGAGGTTCACTTAATTGTCATCGTTATTATTATGATAAGCAAAACTGAATGGAATCCAGTAAATATCGTACTCATGGTGATGGGTACATCGAATTAGGTAACGTGTGTAGAAGACAATTCCTGCCGAAGAGAGAAACTAACAGGACAAACTGAATATTTTAAGGCGTACACAGTACTGCGACAAAGATATGCCATCTCACATATATTATTTTAACTTATTCTTTAGAAAAGACTGAAAGAGAATTTGCTAAAACTGACCCCAATGAAATCCAACACAGTGTGTGAAGATTACTCGCATATGCTGATGATGTACGAGGGGTGGAACTTTCATAGTTACAACTGTTTATTTACAACTTATACAAAATATATAGTTGTTTCAGAGTTTTAACGTGCTTCAGAGTAGTCACCAGAATTGTGTATAGCACTTTGCCAGCAATGTGAAAGTCGTAGGATACCCTTAGCAGCACCAGTTGTTTGGATAGTTCGTGTGGAGCGGTCTGTTGCCCGACAAATCTCTGTAACAGGTCTGAAGCGAATGTCATAAAGTGCTTCTTTCATATTAGGAATCAAGTTGAAGTGAGAAGGGATTAAGTCCGGGATTTTAGTGGATGGTACAGTATTTCCCAGCCCCATATATTCAACAAGTCAGTCACAACTTGCGCCATATGAGCCCGAGCATTGTCCTAACAATGATGGGCCACTCGTGCAAAAAATTTGTCGCTGCTGCTTACTCTAAACTGGTTGCAGGTTGTCTTCCGAAAATGAACAGCGTAGAGATATAAGCGGTGACGTTTTCTGCAGAACCCGCCAATCATTGTGCGAACAACGCTCGGGCCCGTATAGCACAGGTTGTGACTGATGTGTTCGATCGATGGTGTTAGGAAGTGCTGTACCATCCACCACGTTCCCTGGTCTAAGTCCTTCTGACGTCAACTTGATTCCTAAGACGAAGGAAGCACTGCATGGCATTCACTTCAGAACTTTTACAGAGATTCGTCGGGAAATACACCGCTCCACTGTAAAAATCCAACCCTCGTACCATCAATAAGCAATTCTAAGACAGCAGTAATGAAAAATGGTTCAAATGGCTCTGAGCACTATGGGACTTAACTTCTAAGGTCATCAGTCCCCTAGAACTTAGAACTACTTAAACCTAACCAACCTAAGGACATCACACACATCCATGCCCGAGGCAGGATTCGAACCTGCGACCGTAGCGGTCGCGCGATTCCAGACTGTAGCGCCTAGAACCGCTCGGCCACCACGGGCGGCCCAGCAGTAATCGAAATGATGCACAACTATTGTCAAATTACTTCGAAAAGGGGACTAGGAGATAATGAGAAGACGATAGATCATCTGATGGGCAGTAGGGGAACCTAACTGATGCACCCTTCACTGTAGGCGGTTTAACATTCACGCTTCCGTACTCGGGGAGTCTCTTCAGAAATGACAAGAGAACAGATATAGAAAATCACACACATTTTAGCAGGTGGTAACAGAACATCTTAAAGTTGTACCAAAAGCCTAAGAAAACGAACGCTCAGCACCAGTTTAAAAATGCCAATCAAGTATAATGTCGGTATTATTACACTATACTTAACTATATCTTTTGTTAAGAAGTAAGGATTAATGAAGCTTGGGACAGTTAATCATGTGGTTTTCGATCCAAGGGTACTTTCACTTACGATTTGGTTTTATTTAAGTAGAAACGAAAAATGCATCTCAGATATGTCCCGCGACCAATCTTATCGAGCAGGAGCCGTAACTAACACATTGTTAAAGACAAGTACTAAATTTATTTTTTAGGCGCAATGGCGGAGAGGTTTGGCTGGAGACAAACTACTATTTCACTTAAAATGAAGAAGAAGCTTCTTAAGGCAGTTGACCAAAGAAGGAGCTCGAAAATGGGAATCTGTAAAGATTTTGGCATTGCTGTCTCTATACTGTTGAAGAAAATTAAAAATACAAATAAAATTACCTGATTGTTTGATAGCAATGTTTCGAGCCAGTGAGATAATATATGAGAACAGCTAAACACAATGATGTAGTTGATTGGTTCAAACATGCTAAGGCTCATAATTATCCCAATTAGGACCTTTGTTACTGGAAAAACCGTATGAACTTTCAGAATAAATGAATATTGAATTTTCCGCAAACTCAATTTGGGTGGAACTTTTCAAGGAAAGGAACGCAAGCAAAGCTCCAAGGTCTGGCCCTGATGGGCCAACTGGGACGGATCTACCGCCGTGTCATCCTCTGCCACTTGCATCATTGGATGCGGTATGGGGGTCCACGGGAAATACGGCCACTGCAACGAACCTGGTGATGTCACACTAGTCGCCTTGTCCGCCATAATTTGTGAACGCTTGGATCTGCGCAGGGCCTACAGGAAATCAAAATACAAATGAAAAGGTACCCACTGAAGGTCCTAGCTCCGTCATGTACTATCGAGGGCTTACATGCATTTAAACGCGCACTAAAGAATTATTACACTCGTCTGAAATACATAGGTGTCCACAATTAAAGCAACAAACCACTGTTTCACCGTCTTGTGTTTATTTCACAGTGTAATCATACAAACTCTCAACAGATGTCCGTACGATCGTGTTCTGCACGGAAAATGGCATTTCAGTCAACGGAAAACCACGCCAACGATGACGTCAGGGCACCTATCAAACGCAGTAGTGTTCGCCGAGTAGTCCCACATCCACAATTAAGCGAGGTGGCGCAGCGGTTAGCACAATGGAATCGCATTCGGAACGATTCAAACGCGCGTCCGGCTATCCTGATATAGTTTTCCCTGATTTCCCTAAATCGCTTCAGGAAAATGCCGGGATGCTTCCTTTGAAACGGCACGGCTGACTTCCTTTCCTGATCTGAATAGGATCGACGACCTCGCTGTTTAGCCCCTCCCCCCATTTAAACAAACCAACCAACCATCCACAATCGCTATGTACACAGCCATAGATGGTGCAGTATGGTGGGCGTCTGCCTACCAGGTCTCTGTGGTGAAGGGCCATAGGAGGAATGGAAGCAGGACATTCGCAAACTGATGTGGCGCGATGGCTGGACGTGAATCACTCTGTTGTTTCTTGGATGTGGCGACAGTTTATAGAGACCGAAACTGTACCCCGAAGACCAGGGCAGGGCCGACCACGTGTGACATCAGAAAGAGAGGACCGTTATTGCGCTGTAAGGGCCTAATGGTACCGCCTTAGTGCTGCGCAGCAACTGGCATCTGTCCTCGTAGCACCCATTGGATGTACTGTATCGAGGTAAACTGTGTAGAGAAGGCTTCGACAGCGTGGGCTTTATTGTCAGAGACCTGCTGTATGTATGCCTGTGACGCGTCTTCACAGAAGAGAACGTCTAGAGTGGAGTCGTCAATACGCCAACTGGACAGTCGAATAGGGGGCCAATGTTCTTTCCACAGTGAGTACCGAATAGTTCTGGAGAGTGATTCTCGAGGGTTTCGCATCTCAAGGCATTGTGGAACACGATTTCGAGACCCGACCACTGTGGAAAGAGACTGATATTTAGGAGAATCGCTAGTGCTCTGAGCAGGGATTATGTTGACCACTCGAACACCTCTCCATGAAATTGTACGGGTGAATTGGCAAAGGTTTAAGTGCTGTCAGGTACCACGACGATACCTTGGGATCTCATGTACGGCTGTTGCGAGATGCTGTGCGCCAAAAGCTCGTATTGATGGACGATAATGCTCGACCTCATAGAGCACAAGTGGCTAATGTTTTCTTGGAAACATACTGCACGCCTGGCGTGGCCTGCTCGCTCTCCCGATTTGAATCCCATAGAGCATGTCTGGGATGCACTAGGGAGACGGGTTGCGTCACGTCAACATCCACTAACCACTCTCCAAGACTTGCGAGCAGCTCCGCTGGAAGACTGGAGGTTATTGCCTCAACATGACATTCATGAAGTTATTCACAACATGCTCCGTCGTTATCAGGCCCGTATTCTTGCCAGATGAAGTCACACCCCATAGTGAGCACATTAACCAATTGTCGGAATATGTGTGTAAATCTGTTAAGTTGGAAAAAAAGAAGAATATTTGCATCTACTGTTATGCGTTTTGCAGCTGTTTGCGTTCTGTATTCTTTACATTGTTTCTCCTCTGCTATCATCAGTTCATATTGTTTTGTGGCAAAATAAACACAACCTTGAAAAATTTCCGTTTGTTGTTTTAATTTTGGAAACCAGTGTAGTTAATTGCTCCGTGCCAGAGACGTCTGCTGGCACTAGTAAGACCTGCGGTGTCACGTGTTTTGACGCGGCCTGTCAGTTTTGTGGGCTTCGATACAGTATGCATCAACGCCTTCTAGCTACACAGGCCTACGCACAGCTGCCAAATTGGAACGTAACGTCACAAACATTTGACCGTTTGTTACAGTAAGCTTCACTTCGCGAATGTATTCTATTGAAAGTTCGTGCCACTTGAAAGTGTTACGTTTCATGCACTACACGCCTGCATTTCTTGTCCCCTATTACCAGGGAAATTATAAACCCTAGGGAGGATTAAAAGTTCTCATGTTCCGGTTTTCCAGATGCGAAAAGCTGAGAAATCGCTGGCTCTCTGCAATACCCAGAAAGGATTTTGTGGCTACACATCATTCAACGATAAGTAAATGAAGATAAATTTATAACGTGTTATTTGTTTCCACTGCAGCACAGTTGACAAACGTTTATAACGGCATTTATGGTATGTATGAAATACCAAGATTTGCTGTTTCTTGATCCAACACCATAGTTAACAAGATTAGTATGAACTGGCTGTAGAATTCTTGTCAATAACGTAGGCGGAAAAGATCAATTTTCGTTTGTTCTGGACTGTCATCAGCAAGACAGACCATCTAATTTTTGTTAATATGGAGACACCAGGAGCTGCACTTCAGTTGTGTCATTCTGGAGTTATTAATGAACAGCTAGAAGTTTCTGTTTTTCATAAAGAAATTTTAGTTAATAGCTTCCCGAATATATGCAAACTTCATATGAAAGTAAATTATTTTAATGATATTGAAAGTATACTGAAGTCTGTTGAAAACCACGTATCTCCAGAATCTGAAGATAAACAACACTTACCAGAAATAATGCAAAGTACTTTAGATAAATTTATTGAAGTCTCTGATGAAAAAGGTTTTTTTCAGTTTGTGACGTCCCAAATGCATCTTGTGAGTATCAGACACGGACTAAGATACAGACCAGAGGACTTTCTGTTGTTTTCTTTTGTGCAAATTATTTCTACAGTTGCCTATAGATTCATTAGGGAATCTGGAAACTTGTTAATGCCCCAGCCAAGCACAGTAAGGAGACTTTGTTCTGCACCTAATGTTGTTTTTGAATTAGAAAAGCTTGACAGCAGTTTGTCTCTTTACATAAAGAGTACAGTTCCTCTGTTGTACTCCCAGGGTGTTATCACATTCGACCACTGCCTCACGGGACTTGGTACTTACGACGCCGTCAGACAGTTCTACTTCAATTATCAAAACCTCCGTTCTGGCTGAACCTTGTTAATGGTGGATATAAAGTAACCTTATTTCTGTTTGCCTAGAAGTATCTCTTTATTTCGTTCTTGTGATCAAGCAGTGACTGTTTATTTTCCTATTACTCATGTACCTTGTTTACTGACTTAATAAAGTGTTGTTCACCACTACTGGTGGCGCATGAGTAAGTGTGTTGTCCCATTTGTGGTCACAGACATAACATTGCTAACGAGGATAAAAGTTTCGTGATACGTCTGATTCTCCTAGTTTGTGTGGTTTCTTAGTCCAGTGCCCTTCTCCATGAATATCATAGAGCTTGTTTCACTTCAGCTCTTGGAGCAACTGCAGATTTCGCAGCAGAAGGTGTTTGTTACAAGCGAGACCGGCGCAGTACCACCAACCTGCACCCATCCCCTTCCACCGACAGCCTGTCTGCCTCCGACCAACACCATCTGGACTACAGGTCTGCTTGCTGGTGACGTCACGTATAGATCACCCAGTCTGTATACGAAGTGCGATGTGAGCATGATGCAGCTATAGGGACTTCAAGTTTCAGACCTGAAACTACGCCGGTTCTCCATGCTTTCTTCTGTTTCACAGCCTTGTAATGAAACTAAGGAAATTTTTACCATTGCGTAAAATAATTGACCAAAACTGTTCTACGATTTTTGAACATGTAAAATTGTTTTGACAGTTTACTGTAAATACACATCAGTAGAAGATAAACTGAAGTTTTAAATTCGTTCTTTCCCTCTTACCTCATGGGTTACCTGGCAGTATTAAAAAGAAATTCCGTCATACGCACTAAGAAACAGACGTTCCCCTTTTGAAATCAAACAACAGTGCTCCTACAGGAAGGACATAAGAATTTATTTCCCTGGTTAGTTTAGCAAATTTTCGTCTTTATTTATTCTTGCTGACTGCACACGGAACCTGTATCATTTGACGGAATGGATGGTTCAAATGGCTCTGAGCACTATGGGACCTAACATCTGAGGTCATCAGTCCCCTAGAACTTGAGAACTACTTCAACCTAACTAACCTAACGACATCACACACATCCATTCCCGAGGCAGGATTCGAACCAGCGACCGTAGCGGTCGCGCGGTTCCAGACTGAAGCGCCTAGAACCGCTCCGCCACATCGGCCGGCGACGGAATGGAGTAGATGTTCATTAAATCAAAAAACACTGTGACAATCTTTTATTTCCTTGATTTTGCAGGCCTGTAGGAACCTCAGACAAGAAAAATTTTGGGTGTCTTTTACATTCTTGACTGAAAGTATTGTCAGAGAATGATATTACATTCCTCACAAAGTTCTTACATCGAAATTCTCCTTCCCGCAATGCATAATAGCCAACGGCCTTGCTGCAGTGGTAACACCAGTTTCCGTCAGATCACCGAAGTTAAACGCTGTCGGGCTGGGCTAGCACTTGGATGTGTGACCATACGGTCTGATGGGCGCTGTTGGCAAGCGGGATGCACCCAGCCCTTGTGAAGCAAACTGAGGAGCTACTTGACTGAGAAGTAGCGGCTCCGGTCTCGTAAACTGACATACGGCCGGGAGAGCGGTGTGCTGACCACATGCCCCTCCATATCTGCATCCAGTGACGCCTGAGGGCCGAGGATGACACAGCGGCCAGTCGGTTCCTTTGGGCCTTCATGACCTGTGCGGAAGGAGGAAGGAAAACATTGCTTAATATGTGAAACACAGGATTCATTAAAACAAATTTCAAAGATAATTTAAGTTCAAAATTATTTCAGATATTGCCATATTTGTATCAATGGTCAAAATGTTTTGTAGATGTTTTTATACTAGGCCATAATGATCCTGTAGCTCTGTGAAACAAAAATCCTGGAAACTAAAAAACCTGGTAGAACAATATGGAATACAAAACTTTTTGAGCCACAAGAATGATTGAAAATTTATTTCACAGCACAGAAAAGTTGCATGACAATATCAGTAAACTGTTACAAAAAGTCAGACAGATACATAACACACACAGCAGTATAGACACTGAGATGTTTGTCTCACTATAGAAAGAAAGCTATTTCTTAATATCAGAATATACTAGAACTGAAGAAAAAATATTTTATTTCATGCATACTAGAAACAAAAACGTGGTTAAAAATTGCTCAACATACATCCAGCATCAAGCAGAAAGTTAAGTTTGTCACCAGTAATCAATGAATCAGAGTCAAGTAATAACTACATAATTTCTTGTAACTCCCTCCAAGCACACAGTGACACTAGAAGAGGATTGCTTAATGTAGGCACACCACACAAACACAATAATTTCACACTCATCTATGAGCACACATTGTGTTTCTTGACATATAACCCAGTCTGAAAACTTGACAAACATTCATTGTAAAGCACAGTGTTAACAGAAAGAAGTTGTGCGCATTAATGCAATACAAGCTTCACTGAAATAAAACTATGCTGACTAACATTGTGGTAACACATATATCAAAATACATTTGGACATCAAATCATAACAAACATGATATGGAGTAGCAGATAAGAAGACATTACTAATGAAACAAGAAACATGATTCATTCAGCAAGAAGTGTCTATGAGGGATTCCAACTGATACTTAGCAGAATCATAAAAAGAAGGTTAGTGAGTGACAAATATTATCTCCAAAGTAAACTGTGTCATCAATGAACAATGTGTTTGTATTGGGGCACTTTTCACAGGCCCAAAACAAATGTTTATGTGAAAACTACGTAGGAATGGATGGTATGCATTTAAATACAGTGGGGTCTGTTAACAGTCAGCAGAACACTCACAGATGTCTAAAAAATCATTAAAAGCAAGCTAACTAATATGGCCTGGTAGGGGTGAAACATCAGATGCTCCAGCTGGTAAAGCAAAATATAAGCACCACACAAAAAGGGGGGACTACAGCCCACAACATTTGCATTAGCAAAAGAAAAATCACAATTACTACACACATAGTACCGAGTACAAAGGCAAAAAGAAATTAGAGCAGAAGTACTTTAAAGGGAAATACAACCAGATTTACTGTGTATCACTGAACGTGGGCTAACCAAAAGTTAGATAGCTAACCTGACAAAGGCCTATGTCTTACCCAGTTACATCTGTAGATCTGAAAATAAAGATGGTGGAGTTTCTATATACATTAAAATCGGAAACACTAAAAGTGTGAGATTATCCACAGGTAGAGAAAAAGACTTTGAAATTACTGGTGTAGTGATATATGTGATTCGAGTGTTTTGTGTATACAGATCATCAGCTGACAAGATGAGCATCTTTCTGAAAAAAGATTGCTAACTTACTAAGAATGAATAAGAAGAAAAACATTGTTTTATGAGAAATCTGCAATATTCTTCAATATTGACACGGGAAAATGTAGAAAAACAACACAAATTTTGAAGACTTGTTAATACAGTATAATATGTAGGCAAGAATATGTGCAGTAACAACAGTTACTTCTCAAGGTCAGACAGTTTTTGACATCATGATTACCAATATTAATTGCAAGTCTCACATAGTCTAAATGGAATGGAATGGGAAGAAAACCTAATAAATGGTACAATGGAATCTATCCTCTGCCATGCGCTTCACAGTGGTTGGTAGAGTATAGGTATAGATGTAGAAACAGAATTATCTTATCACCATGGACAGCTGGTTTGCTTCTCGATAAGTAATGACATAGTATCTGAATCAATACGAACATCCTTAGAGACAAGAATCAGCAGCAAGCAAAATATTAACATCTTTAGTACAATATTAAGTATGGAAACAAGGGATGAAACCTACCAGTGCAGAATGTACGTTAAAAGTATGATTCCTTTATTAGAACAATTACATCCCATTTTTAAATGTACCATTCCCTGCAGTAAAGAGACAAGAAAAACTGCAGAACCACACACAGTGGATGAGTAAGACCATAAAATACACTCCTGGAAATTGAAATAAGAACACCGTGAATTCATTGTCCCAGGAAGGGGAAACTTTATTGACACATTCCTGGGGTCAGATACATCACATGATCACACTGACAGAACCACAGGCACATAGACACAGGCAACAGAGCATGCACAATGTCGGCACTAGTACAGTGTATATCCACCTTTCGCAGCAATGCAGGCTGCTATTCTCCCATGGAGACGATCGTAGAGATGCTGGATGTAGTCCTGTGGAACGGCTTGCCATGCCATTTCCACCTGGCGCCTCAGTTGGAGCAGCGTTCGTGCTGGACGTGCAGACCGCGTGAGACGACGCTTCATCCAGTCCAAAACATGCTCAATGGGGGACAGATCCGGAGATCTTGCTGGGCAGGGTAGTTGACTTACACCTTCTAGAGCACATTGGGTGGCACGGGATACATGTGGACGTGCATTGTCCTGTTGGAACAGCAAGTTTCCTTGCCGGTCTAGGAATGGTAGAACGATGGCTTTGATGACGGTTTGGATGTACCGTGCACTATTCAGTGTCCCCTCGACGATCACCAGAGGTGTACGGCCAGTGTAGGAGATCGCTCCCCACACCATGATGCCGGGTGTTGGCCCTGTGTGCCTCGGTCCTATGCAGTCCTGATAGTGGCGCTCACCTGCACGGCGCCAAACACACATACGACCATCATTGGCACCAAGGCAGAAGCGACTCTCATCGCTGAAGACGACACGTCTCCATTCGTCCCTCCATTCACGCCTGTCGCGACACCACTGGAGGCGGGTTGCACGATGTTGGGGCGTGAGCGGAAGACGGCCTAACGGTGTGCGGGACCGTAGCCCAGCTTCATGGAGACGGTTGCGAATGGTCCTCGCCGATACCCCAGGAGCAACAGTGTCCCTAATTTGCTGGGAAGTGGCGGTGCGGTCCCCTACGGCACTGCGTAGTATCCTACGATCTTGGCGTGCATCCGTGCGTCGCTGCGGTCCGGTCCCAGGTCGACGGGCACGTGCACCTTCCGCCGACCACTGGCGACAACATCGATGTACTGTGGAGACCTCACGCCCCACGTGTTGAGCAATTCGGCGGTACGTCCACCCGGCCTCCCGCATGCCCACTATACGCCCTCGCTCAAAGTCCGTCAACTGCACATACGGTTCACGTCCACGCTGTCGCGGCATGCTACCAGTGTTAAATACTGTGATGGAGCTCCGTATGCCACGGCAAACTGGCTGACACTGACGGCGGCGGTGCACAAATGCTGCGCAGCTAGCGCCATTCGACGGCCAACACCGCGGTTCCTGGTGTGTCCGCTGTGCCGTGCGTGAGACCATTGCTTGTACAGCCCTCTCGCAGTGTCCGGAGCAAGTATGGTGGGTCTGACACACCGGTGTCAATGTGTTCTTTTTTCCATTTCCAGGAGTGTAGTACAAAAGAAGTACAGAAAATTGTAAGACAGTAAAAGGGGCAAAAGCAAGAACAATTAGTACTACCATAATGAACTAAAAAAAAGAAAGAAAGAAAGATAAAGGTAGCTTGCAATGTAACTGATGGTGAAATAAAGGGAAAAGAAGGATCAAACAATAAAACGGAGATCCTATAAATGCAAACAAACAGCACAGCAGTAACAGATGAATGGGAGAAATAGCTAACAGCCTCAATCATAAATATGTTAGTGCTACTAAAATTGGAAAGAAACAATCCAAAAAGCATTACTAAAGTATATAAAATATATCAAACAGAACCATGTTCTTGAAACCAATCACAGAAGAAGAACAGAGGAAAACTGTATAGAATTTGAAGTCCAAGAAATAACAGATGGCATTTTTCCAGAAAAACTGAAAATAAGCTGGGTGATGCCAGTCAACAAGAAAGGGGAGGAGGATGACCCCAACAGTTACAGTCCAGTTCCACTGATATCAGATTTCTCAAAAATCCTGTACATGCTAATGTATATGCACCATGTTGATTACACGCACAAACATAACATTCTTGTACATCACAGAATGGTTTCAGGAAGGGTAAATCAACAGAACCAACAATTGTCAGCCTGACAAAATATATCGCCCTTAGATGGAAAAAAGTTGTATTTGCAATGTTCTTGTATCTCCCCAAAGCATTCAGTGCTACTGAGCATAAAACAATTGGAGAACTGGTATTCAAGGGCAAGCCAGAGAGTGAATAGAATAGTACTAATGCAAAGGGAAACAATACATATGAATAGGGAATGCACATTCGTCAGAAACCAAAGCTGTGAAATATGGAGTACTGCTTGATCAGTAAGGGGGATATTGCCATTTAATCTATTAGTTAATGATATAGGTCTTGAAGAAAATGAGAAGAAAAATATTTTATACAGATGACATGACAACACTGAACAGTGACCAAAATTTGGAACAGCTTGAGAGAAGGGCATACATTTCTTCAAACATCTCAGATCAGTTGTTCTTGGAAAATGGGCTGGTGATATACCTCAAAAGGACTGTGTATACAGCGTTCAGAATTAAAGAAAGAGAGGCTTGTGCGCATGGGTTTAGAGTTGGATAAAACGAGGTTCACTAGAGGTTTAGGTGTTACTATGGATAATGAGATGGTATGGAAGCAACATATTAATTCTGTCTGTAACAAATCAGATCCATCATATTCATGATGAAGCAGCTAGTGCAGTATGCAGACAAGCAGCTTCTGTGCACATTTTACCTCAGACACTTTGAACCATACATGCAGTATGGAGTGTATTTATGGGGAAACTCAAACATTCAAGAAACAAAAATATTGTTCACATTACAAATAAAAGCAATTATAATCATTTTAAGACGAAGCTGCTTTAAATATCTAAGCATCTTAGCTTTTACATCTTTGTATATATTGAAAACAATAATATACATCACAAAACATAGTGCAGAGTGGATTACATATGCTAATGTACACAGCCACAACACACAGAGGAAGAATGACATACAAAGTATACCCAACTGACTGACAGCATTTGAAAAAGGACCTTGGTATTCAGGTATCAAATTACTGATTAGTCTGCCTAAAATCTGCCTGACAGTGGACTTGAAACTAACTTTCCAAAGAACTTCACTGTCTAGTGGAAAAGTAATAGTGGTGAAGAATACTTATCACATTAAATTTGTTTATGTTGTTATTTATAATCAGTGACTTTGGAATGTAAGAAAAATTGTTAGAAGTATGGGATAATGTATATTTTCTTTTTTCCATGTGTCCAATATTACATGTACATTTGCTGTACACCGCGTTATCCTACAGGATCAAATAAAATTCCATTCAATTAAAAATGTAAGAAAGATGAGCTTAATTGAAAATCAAAAGGTAGTTCTATGGTTGCATTACATGTGACGAAACATCATCTTGAAGTAATATAATTTGAGCACATGTACCTATCAAAGCAAAATAATTTAGAAAGTTTCTCTTACTAATCCAACCAATTTAGTCTGTGGACGTAATTCTGACTGGGGAGAAATCATGTATGGGGTTCCCCAAGTTGCACTCTTAGGTCCACTATTGTTCATCATACACACAACAAGAAAAGTTTTACATCACCTCATTGTCGGGAGTTCTGGAATCTGTACAGAAAATTGCAACAGAGATCAACATAAAAGTCATTTCTGTCCTTTTTATTGCTCATGAGAAACACATTGCATGTTGTACCACCATACATCGAGACCTTCAGAGGTTGTGGTGCAGACTGCTGTACACACTGGTACCTCTAATACCCAGTTGCATGTCCTCTTGCATTGATGCATGCCTGTATTCATTGTGGCATACTATCCACAAGTTTATCAAGTCACTGTTGGTCCAGATTGTCCCACTCCTCAACAGCGATTCGGTGTATGTCCCTCAGAGTAGTTGGTGGGTCACGTTGTCCACAAACAGCCCTGTTCAATCTATCCCAGGCATGTTCGATAGGGTTCATGTTTGGAGAACATGCTGGCCACCCTAGTCGAGCGATGTTATCCTGAAGGAAGTCATTCACAAGATGTGCCCAATGGGGACGCGAATTGTCATCCATGAAGACGAATACCTCGCCAATATGCTGCTGGTATGGTTGCACTATTGGTTGGAGGATGACATTCACATATAGTACAGTCATTACGGCGCCTCCATGACCCTTAGTGGTGTACATCTGCCCCACATAATGCCACCCCAAAACATCAGGGAACCTCCACCTTGCTGCACTCACAGGACAGTGTGTTGAAGGCATTCAGCCTTAATTGGTTGCCTCCAAATATATCTCTGACAACTGTCAGGTTGAAGTCATATATGACACTCATCGGTGAAGAGAATGTGATGCCAGCCCTGAGCATTCCATTTAGCTTGTTGTTGGGCCCATCCGTACCATGCTGCATGATGTCGTGGTTGCAAAGATGGACCTCGCCATGGACGTCGGGAGTGAAGTTGCGCATCATGCAGCCTATTGCGGACAGTTTGAGTCATAACACGACGTCATGTGGCTGCACGAAAAGCATTATTCAATATAGTGGTGTTGCTGCCAGTGTACCTCTGAGCCACAGTACTAGCCCTTTGGCGGCCTGAGCAAGGCATGTCATCGACAGTTCCTGTCTCTCCATATCTCCTCCATGTCCAAACAACATCGCTTTGGTTCACTCTGAGACGCCTGGACACTTCCATTATTAAGAGCCCTTCCTGGCACAAAGTAACAATGCGGACATGATTGAACCATGGTATTGACCGTCTAGGCATGGTTGAACTACAGACAACATGAGCTGTGTACATCCTGCCTGGTGGAATGACTGGAACTGAGCGGCTGTCGGACAGCCTCCGTCTAATAGGCGCTGCTCATGCACGGTTGTTTACATCTTTGGGCATGTTTAGTGACATCTCTGAACAGTCAAATGGTCTGTGTCTGTGATACAATATCCACAGTTAACATCTATCTTCAGGAGTTCTGGGAACCGGGGTAATGCAAAATTTTTTTTTATGTGTGTATATGTAATCGATCTTCAGTCATACAATGAGCAGAATTAGTTTATTTTAGAGATGACACTAGTATTTGAATGAGTCCAAGCACACACACAGGAACAGAAGAAATGGTGAACAAAGTTGTTAAAAGTATCATAAGTGGTTTTCTGCAAATGGTCTCACCACCAATTTTCAGAAGGCACAACATACTCAGTTCTCCACATCTAGGAGTACTGCACCAATGATAAGTGTAGCACATGATGAGGAAATAATAAATAGAATGGAAACTTCAAAATTCTTAGATGTCCATATTGATGAAAATTGAAATTGGAGAAAGCACTTTTTGGAACTCCTAAAACAACTTAGTTCAGCCATATTTGCACTTAGAATCATTGAAAATCTTGGGGAGGGACAAATCAGCAAGCTGACATATTTAAGTATTATCATTCAATAATGTCATATGGAATAAAGTTTTTGGGGTAACTCATCTTTAAGAAAGAAAGTCTTCATTGCACAAAAACATGCCTCACCCATAACTGTCTTGTAGACAACTGTTCACACTACAGTTATTCACACGTGAAGTTTGTTGTAAATAATCCACTACAGTTCAAAAGGATCAATGATGTACATAATTACACTACCAGGAGGAGAAATGACATTCATTACTCCGCATTGAGGTTGTCTTTAACTCACAAAGAGACGCACAATGCTGCAACAAAAATTTTTCGTCACTTACCAGAGACATATAATGTCTGACAGTCAGCAAAGTAAAATTTGGAAACAAATTATGAAAGTTTCTGCTTGGCAACTCCTTCTATTCTGCAGAAAAATTTCTGTTATTGTAATGCTTAAAAAATAAATTAAATTGCGATGTGAATAGACAATTACTCATTCCTCATCATTATCATTCAGGGAGCATGTGACTAACTAACTAACTGACCAAATGGATAATAGTCAATATTAATATAAGGAAATGGGAAGTGGCTGTATACATACAAAGTGAAGTAAAGTTCCAGGTCATCGTCATAAATGAGTACCACAATTAAGTTATTTCATTTCTTACTGTATAAAGGCCCACAACTTAACTTTTTTAAACCTCGCCATGCAATTAAAGTACCAATAATACTTCCTAGTAATAACTAGAAAGGCTTTGTATATGCATGCTTCAATATTAATTACACCTTGGATTATACTGATTGTACTAAAAGTACTGATTAGAGCACTGTTGTCCACCTTTGGTTTCTTACACATGCTAATATTCCCAACTAGAAAAGGACATTGTGCAGCAGTGATTGATAGGTTAATTCTAACTCCAGCTGTCTTTCATGAAAAAGATGTGATGTGAACGCCACAGTAAATGATTTTTCTGACTAAGATAGTTATATGGCAGCAATAAAGCATCTTCATCAATCATCTTTGATTCAAAAAGAGGAAATGTACAGTTACTTGGAATCATAAATGCTGACTCAGCCATACCATCAGAGAGAATTTACTACATGGACAATGAGAAAATGTTTAGTAAGGACATACTGGGGATGAGAATTACTTGTCTCTCCAAAGAAATTGTCTTACAGTGCTATGAAGCAATTTTTACTCTCAAACATTGAGATATAATTCAAGTGGAAACACAGAAAGTTTCTGGCATAGTTGCATTAGATACTCTAACGTGCTACTGGAAGACATGAGATATTGCAGGCTATTCAAAACAAACTGAAAGAGTACCTTAGTAGCCACTCACATATTTTATCAGAATGTTTGGAATTTGGTATGTAACTTCTATTTCACGCTATTGCTCACATCAATCAGTTTTTTAGTTGTTCCAGAGAGTAAACAGATGATGTTTTCTGAGATGAATTGAATTATATAAACACTCTGCATGAAGTTATTGATAAAAAAAATTGGACATTACAAAAGGAATCAGTAACTTTTTATAAAGCAACTACTTTTCTCCTGTCATGGTTTATTTGTGTAATTTACATGAGTAACCTGTAGTGTCTCCTTCTAGCTGTTAATGTATACCTTGACTTGTTCAGCAGAATGAGATTTATGGAGTATGATGTCTCAACAAATAAATAAAAACAATAACAAAATCACATGGAAAATTACTTAAAGCACAGCAATAAAAGAAAACCAATCAGGAAAAACAGCCCTTCCTTATCCAGTCTGTTCTCATCACAGTAACTGCATCTGACCCACTGAACAACAGCATACTAGTTATGGAACTTTCTATAAAAAGAGTTAATAATCAACCAGTTGTTTCATGGTGTTCCAATTATGTATTCACAAAAAGAGTCATAAATAAGAAACATTAATTGCTTGTCAAGCAGCAATATCAGATGCAGAGTGAGAGCCTGAATTACAGAAAATGGCGGCAACAGATGTTTTCCAGAGTTCTTCCAAACAATTAAAACCAAATGTGACTATATCTATCCACAGAATAGTGAAAATGATCTGTCATTCTGTCACAACACAGATAAAACTAGTGAAAGAAAAAATATAGTACACTAGTGAACTAAGCTCAAAGGAAATATTGTACAGAAAATGAAGGATATATGAAAGTTATTTTCTGGTTAAGACAATTATTTGTAATTCACTTAAATAAATGCACAGGATCAATTATGAGAATGTGAGGCATCGTGCTGATTGCAGGACGGGGATAAGCAATACTTAGCTTATGCTTGTCTGACGAATATGTCATAGCCTTCCTATCTGTAGAATTATTATCACTTAACTACTGCAAGCATTCTGAACCCTATGTCTTTCAAGCCAAGAACTACCTTCTTCAGAATAATGTGCAACAGTTCAGCAGTTATAGTGCTAACAGGAAAAAAGTGTACAACATCCTTGAAATGGAAATAATATGCTACTTGTCATAAATGTTTTGCACTACTAGCTAACTCTTGAGAATCAAATGCATTTCCAGCAACACTGCCAGCTTTACAATCAAGATATTGCTTAATATAGACCTCATCAACCATTAAGGCTACAATCATATCCGGGGACTGCAACAGAGGCACTTTACTCTTAAAGTAAAGTTTTTTTCTAATTCAGGGCACCCATTAAGTGCAGAACAAAGTCTCCCTATTGTGCTTGACTGGGGCATTTACAAGTTTCCAGATTTCAAAATGAAACTATAGTCAGCTGGAGAATAACTCGCAAAAGAGGAAACAACAACGAGTTCTCTGGTTTGTATCTTAGCCTGTGCCTGCTACCCATAAGATGTATTATAGATTTTACAAACTGAAAAAAAGCTTTTGAATCATAGTCTTCAATAAGCTTATCTAAAATATCTTGCATTATCTCTAATAAGTGCTGTTTATCTTCAAATTTTGAGGATGCACGGCTTTCAACAGTCTAAGTATTCTTTTCAATGTCATGAAAATAATTTACTTTCATAGGAAATTTGTATATTTTCGAAAAGCTACTAACTAAAATTCCTTCATAAAAATGGAAACTTTCAACTGTTCATTAATAGTGACAGGATAACACAACTGAGGTACAATTCCTGGTGTCTCCATCTTAAAAAATTTACACTGTCTGTCTTGCTGATGATCGTCCAAAATGAAGAAGAGTTGATTTTATGTCCCCCTAATAACTGAGAAATACTTGACATTTTATTTTTCTTTCATACAGCTCAGACGATTTCACCCTTTATTTATGGCTTTCTGACATTGTGATGCTTCTGATCCATTCGCTTTCCATCACGCAATTTCCTGAAAGCCAGCTGCGATGAGAAGTAAGACGGACAATCAAGAAGTATTGACAGAGAACATCCTTCTTTTATACCCAGTCGTTCGAGATTTATAGTTAAAGTTCACCCTGTTTTGACATCAAAGTGATCTGATGTCCGAACAATACTTTCCAGGTGAAAAGGTTTTTGACAAATCTGTTACAGCACAACAATCAATATAACTATCCTTTGTCTAAACAGTTACATAAATGACAAAGAGCCTACTGCCAGCTTTGTACTTATTTTCAGGAATGTAGCCGAACGCATCAACAGTGCTTTGTGTTTAGTAGCTGCAGAAGCCCTTTATCGTCAAGACTGCTATGCTAAATTAGTGTCAAGCCTCCCCTGTGCTCGAAAATGGGGACGCCCTCAAGATACTAACTTTGATGCCGCTTTTCAAGAATTATGCAGGTTTATAGATAGCACAAGGAACTTCAATTTTCACTCGTCGATTTGTTGCAGAAAGTTAATGGTTCAAATGGATCTGGGAGCTATGGGACTTAACATCAGTCCCCTAGAACTTAGAACTACTTAAACCTAACTAACCTGCGACCGTAGCAGTCGCGCGTTTCCGGACTGAAGCACCTAGAACCGCTCGTCCACCGAGGCCGGCCCGAAAGTTAATGAATGTCTCCCAGAAGGAGAAACAATGACCATAAAAACTCTGAAAAACAAACTGACTGAACACTTCGGTGATGGGTCTTGTATGCTACAATGCCAAAAAATCCCCTAATTGTACGTTTTCGTGGCAGTAGCCACAAACTTTTGAATCAGTGGTACAGGGAAGGAGCTGTTAATGTAAAAGATGAGAGAAAGAGAACAGTAGAAGCAGCAGCAGCAGCCATCATCCGTGAATATATAAGAATGACGCCTTACAGTATTGCCGATTATCCAGATATCAATGACTTGACAGAGAATGCTGAAGTTATGGCTCCTGACAGTTTACAAGAATTTTTGAAGGTTGTGGTTTTGTCAAAAAAGAAAGGTATTGAAGAGTCAATTAAAAAATGTACAGCAATATCCCATTCGACTGTGTCAGCTACCCGGCCTCGTTCATTTATCTCCCCACTGCAACTTGATCTTGCAGTGTAATTGTTTCGTAATGTAGGATCAAAAAACGTTGTTGAAATTGTCTCAAATATGGATTTCTGCTCTTCATATAGCAATGTGGCTTTATTTAAGGCTTCTGCCTTTCGGTTCTGGAAACCAAATATTTTAAATGATTCGTTCTCGCAGTTCGTTTTCGATAATGCTGACTTCGGTATTGCAACAATGACAGGCAAAGGTATATTCCATACTATGGGCGGAATCAGGTGTGTGCCTCCTGGGAGAACGATAGAACATGAGATAGTAACGAAACTCTCTGTCATGCCGAGCTCTACCGAAACAGCAAATGCCCAAAAAACTAATCTGTTAACATTCCGAAGGCATCTACATCTACATCTACATCTACATCCATACTCCGCAAGCCACCTGACGGTGTGTGGCGGAGGGTACCCTGAGTACCTCTATCGGTTCTCCCTTCTATTCCAGTCTCGTATTGTACGTGGAAAGAAGGATTGTCGGTATGCTTCTGTGTGGGCTCTAATCTCTCTGATTTTATCCTCATGGTCTCTTCGCGAGATATACGTAGGAGGGAGCAATATACTGCTTGACTCTTCGGTGAAGGTATGTTCTCGAAACTTTAACAAAAGCCCGTAGCGAGCTACTGAGCGTCTCTCCTGCAGAGTCTTCCACTGGAGTTTATCTATCATCTCCGTAACGCTTTCGCAATTACTAAATGCTCCTGTAACGAAGCGCGCTGCTCTCCGTTGGATCTTCTCTATCTCTTCTATCAACCCTACCTGGTGCGGATCCCACACTGCTGAGCAGTATTCAAGCATTGGGCGAACAAGCGTACTGTAACCTACTTCCTTTGTTATCGGATTGCATTTCCTTAGGATTCTTCCAATGAATCTCAGTCTGGCATCTGCTTTACCGACGATCAACTTTATATGATCATTCCATTTTAAATCACTCCTAATGAGTACTCCCAGATAATTTATGGAATTAACTGCTTCCAGTTGCTGACCTGCTATTTTGTAGCTAAATGATAAGGGACCTATCTTTCTATGTATTCGCATCACATTGCACTTGTCTACATTGAGATTCAATTGCCATTCCCTGCATCATGCGTCAATTCGCTGCAGATCCTCCTGCATTTCAGTACAATTTTCCATTGTTGCAACCTCTCGATACACCACAGCATCATCTGCAAAAAGCCTCAGTGAACTTCCGATGTCATCCACCAGGTCATTTATGTATATTGTCAATAGCAACGGTCCTATGACACTCCCCTGCGGCACACCTGAAATCACTCTTACTTGGGAAGACTTCTCTCCATTGAGAATGACATGCTGCGTTCTGTTATCTAGGAACTCCTCAATCCAATCACGCAATTGATCTGATAGTCCGTATGCTCTTACTTTGTTCATTAAACGACTGTGGGGAACTGTGTCAAACGCCTTGCGGAAGTCAAGAAACACGGCATCTACCTGTGAACCCGTGTCTAAGGCCCTCTGAGTCTCGTGGACGAATAGCGCGAGCTGGGTTTCACACGACCGTCTTTTTCGAAACCCATGTTGATTCCTACAGAGTAGATTTCTAGTCTCCAGAAAAGACATTATACTCGAACATAATACGTGTTCCAAAATTCTACAACTGATCGACGTTAGAGATATAGGTCTATAGTTCTGCACATCTGTTCGACGTCCCTTCTTGAAAACGGGGATGACCTGTGCCCTTTTCCAATCCTTTGGAACGCTTCGCTCTTCTAGAGACCTACCGTACACCGCTGCAAGAAGGGGGGCAAGTTCCTTCGCGTACTCTGTGTAAAATCGAACTGGTATTCCATCAGGACCTGCGGCCTTTCCTCTTTTGAGCGATTTTAATTGTTTCTCTATTCCTCTGTCGTCTACTTCGATATCTACCATTTTGTCAACTGTGCGACAATCTAGAGAAGGAAGCACAGTGCAGTCTTCCTCTGTGAAACGGCTTTGGAAGAAGACACTTAGTAATTCGGCATTTAGTCTGTCATCCTCTGTTTCAGTACCATTTTGGTCACAGAGTGTCTGGACATTTTGTTTTGATCCACCTACCGCTTTGACATAGGACCAAAATTTCTTAGGATTTTCTGCCAAGTCAGTACATAGAACTTTACTTTCGAATTCATTGAAAGCCTCTCGCATAGCCCTCCTCACACTGCATTTCGCTTCGCGTAATTTTTGTTTGTCTGCAAGGCTTTGGCTATGTTTATGTTTGCTGTGAAGTTCCCTTTGCTTCCGCAGCAGTTTTCTAACTCCGTTGTTGTACCACGGTGGCTCTTTCCCATCTCTTACGATCTTGCTTGGCACATACTCATCTAACGCATATTGTACCATGGTTTTGAACTTTGTCCACTGATCCTCAACACTGTCTGTACTTGAGACAAAACTTTTGTGTTGAGCCACCAAGTACTCTGAAATCTGCTTTTGTCACTTTTGCTAAACAGAAAAATCTTCCTACCTTTTTTAATATTTCTATTTACGGCTGAAATCATCGATGCAGTAACCGCTTTATGATCGCTGATTCCCTGTTCTGCATTAACTGATTCAAATAGTTCGGGTCTGTTTGTCACCAGAAGGTCTAATATGTTATCGCCACGAGTCGGTTTTCTGTTTAACTGCTCAAGGTAGTTTTCAGATAAAGCACTTAAAAATATTTCACTGGATTCTTTGTCCCTGCCACCCGTTATGAACGTTTGAGTCTCCCAGTCTATATCCGGCAAATTAAAATCTCCACCAAGAACTATAACATGGTGGGGAAATCTACTCGAAATATTTTCCAAATTATTCTTCAGGTGCTGAGCCACAACAGCTGCTGAGCCCGGGGGCCTATAGATACATCCAATTACCATGTCTGAGCCTGCTTTAACCGTGACCTTCACCCAAATCATTTCACAATTCGAATCTCCGTCAATTTCCTTCGATACTATTGCACTTCTTATCGCTATAAACACGCCTCCCCCTTCACTGTCCAGCCTATCTCTGCGGTATACATTCCAATCCGAGTTTAGGATTTCATTACTGTTTACGTCTGGTTTCAGCCAACTTTCTGTTCCTAGTACTATATGGGCGTTGTGACCGTTTATTAATGAGAGCAGTTCTGGGACCTTTCTATAGACGCTCCTGCAGTTTACTATAAGCACATTAATATTGTTATTCCTTGTTGCATTTTGCCTACTCCTGCCTTGCCGCGTCTCAGGAGGCGTCTTGTCGGGCCTAGGGAGGGAATTCTCTAACCTAAAAAAACCCCATGTGCCCTCCACACGTACTCCGCTACCCTCGTAGCCGCTTCCGGCGTGTAGTGCACGCCTGACCTATTCAGGGGGACCCTACATTTCTCCACCCGATAGCGGAGGTCGAGAAATTTGCACCCCAGCTCTCCGCAGAATCGTCTGAGCCTCTGGTTTAAGCCTTCCACTCGGCTCCAAACCAGAGGGCCGCGATCGGTTCTGGGAACGATACTACAAATAGTTAGCTCTGATTCCACCCCGCGAGCGAGGCTTTCCGCCTTCACCAACTCCGCCAACCGCCTGTACGAACTGAGGATGACCTCTGAACCCAGACGGCAGGAGTCATTGGTGCCGACATGAGCAACAATTTGCAGTCGGGTGCACCCAGTGCTCTCTATCGAAGCCGGTAGGGCCTCCTCCACATCTCGGATGAGACCCCCCGGCAAGCAGACAGAGGCCTTCTTCCCCGACCTTTCCGCTATTTCCCTAAGGGGCTCCATCACCCGCCTAACGTTGGAGCTCCCAATAACTAATAAACCCCTCCCCCCGTGTGCCTGCTCGGACCTTGCTGAAGGAGCAGCCACATATCCACTCACAGGCAGAGCGGGCGATGCCACACGGCCAGCCTCCACATTGACCCTCCGCCTCGTGCGCCGCGAACGCCGCTGAACCCGCCACTCCCCTTGGGCAGAGGGTGGCCCAACCGCGCCCGGTACCCGCGAAGATGTCTCGACAGCAGGGACAGTGGGTGAAGCATGTAACACCTGGGGTGTACCTTGCGACGCACCAGACTCCCCACTGCCGCTACACTCCGAGGCAGCAGCCTGAAGACGGCTGACCGCGGCCATCAACACGCTCAGCTGTTCGCGAAGAGTGGCCAGCTCCTCCTGCGTCCGTACACAGCAGCCACACATCCTATCCATCCTAAGAAATCAATTTACTATAGAGTGTTAATAAACTTTTAAATAGACTGCTAATTCACTAAAGGCGGTTGATTATTGACTAAACTGTGATTGCTAACCACTTCTTGTAGAAAACAAGGAAAATAGCACTACCTGTCTCTGGACTGTATTCAAAACAAACACTAGAACTACTAGCACTATGGCTGACTAAAGGACTCTCTGGCTGTATTCAAAACAAACACGAGATCTATGGAACACTTAATAGCACTAGACTATTAAAGCTTCCTAAAAGCAAAAACACGCAGAAGAAGAAGTGACAAGTAAGAAAAATGCAGTTAATACTTAAATTAAGGTAGCTCGCTGCACAGCAGACGTGAAGCAGACGGCGGTTAGGCAGAATAGAGTTGAAATTGTTCAGCAAAATGTCTACTCAGAACAATCATTCACTAAAGCAACTGTTCCTACCAATCACAATTATACTTGTATGATGGGAAAGTTTTTACAGCTTTCTATTCGTCCATGGCAAGGTTTTATGAAGAAAATCACAACTGGAGAACTTTATACGCAATCAAATGTATTAGCGCTTCAATTCATCAACAATCCGCCCACAGATTATAGTACTATTTTAACTGCTTTAATTTATGCCATCACGGAGAGTAAGAAGACCACACAGCAAACATGTATCGTGATGTTTGGTCAACCACTCTACTTGAAAGCAAAAGATATAATTGCAGTGGAGGCTAGTGGAGGAAAGAGTTCTTCACTAATGTAGTTATTCAATTAGGTGGCTTTCACTTGATAATGCCTTTTCTAGGCGCAATAGGATTCTTAATGAGAGACAGTGAACACTCTCAACTTTTGGAGACTGTATACAGGGTGTTAAAAAACAGGTAGGGCCAAACTTTCAGGAAACATTCCTCACACATAAAGAAAGAAAATACGTTATGTGGACACGTGTCCGGAAACGCTTACTTTCCATGTTAGAGCTCATTTTATTACTTCTCTTCAAATCACATTAATCATGGAATGGAAACACACAGCAACAGAACGTACCAGCGTGACTTCAAACACTTTGTTACGGGAAATGTTCAAAAAGTCCTCCGTTAGCGAGGATACATGCATCCACCCTCCGTCGCATGGAATCCCTGATGCGCTGATGCAGCCCTGGAGAATGGCGTATTGTATCACAGCCGTCCACAATACGAGCACGGAGAGTCTCTACATTTGGTACCGGGGTTGCGTAGACAAGAGCTTTCAAATACCCCCATAAATGAAAGTCAAGAGGGTTGGGGTCAGGAGAGCGTGGAGGCCATGGAATTGGTCCACCTCTACCAATCCATCGGTCACCGAATCTGTTGTTGAGAAGCGTACGAACACTTCGACTGAAATGTGCAGGAGCTCCATGGTGCATGAACCACATGTTGTGTCGTACTTGTAAAGGCACATGTTCTAGCATCACAGATAGAGTATCCCGTATGAAATCATGATAACGTGCTCCATTGAGCGTAGGTGGACGAAACTAAAATGAGCTCTAACATGGAAATTAAGCGTTTCCGGACACATGTTCACATAACATCTTTTCTTTATTTGTGTGTGAGGAATGTTTCCTGAAAGTTTGGCCGTACCTTTTTGTAACACCCTGTATGCTGCAACTTCTGTACCCCATAAACTTTCTGGTCGTGCATACAATGAAAGATACCATGACACCCGCGGAATTCGATAAATTCACCAAGGAGAAGGCAGTAGCCGAGCGGTTCTAAGCGCTACAGTCGAATCCTGCCTCGGCCATGGATGTGTGTAATGTCGTTAGGTTAGTTAGGTTTAAGTAGTTCTAAGTTCTAGGGGACTGATGACCTTAGAAGTTAAGTCCCATAGTGCTCAGATCCTTTTGAACCAAGGATAGCTTCTTCACAGCTCGACGCTCTGATAAGTATTGGTGTGCAGTATGGATCGACATGACGAGAAAACAAACGCTTATGAGCAACCTGAAGAGTACTGGGGGCGTTTCACATGAAAGAGGTTTCACCGATAGTGTGTTGAACCGATGGATTTGCGGTATACCAATAGCCCATCACATGTCTGAAGCTGTGGAACAGTTCTGCAATTTACATTCGGTTTCTAGTGATTAGCATGTTGAACTTATAAGCGGGAGGATAGAAATTGACGAGAAAATTCGCAGAACATTTGAGCTATGTAACTTCCTGGCAGATTAAAACTGTGTACCAGACCGAGATTCAAACTCGGGACCTTTGCCTTACGCGAGCAAGTGCTCTACCAACTGACCTACACAAGCACGACTTCCGCCAGTACCTCTGCAAGGTTCGCAGGAGAGCTTCTGTGAAGTTTGGAAAGTACGAGACGAGGTACTGGCGGAAGTAAAGCTGTGAGGACGGGGCGTGAGTTGTGCTTGGGTAGCTCAGTTGGTAGAGCACTTGACCGCGAAAGGCAAAGATCCCGAGTTCGAGTCTCGATCCGGCACACAGTTTTAATCTGCCAGGAAGTTTCATATCAGCGCACACTCCGCTGCAGAGCGAAAATCTCATTCTGGAATTTGAGCTATGGTTGCAACAACACACTCCATTTGTTTATAAGGAGCAATTGTATTCATTAGGATCTGGATTAGTAGCTTCTCAGGAAGTAAATTGCTACAAAGCTGTGTCTGCAGGTGAAAAAGCTCTTCGAACAGTAGTTACTGTCTCGCCAAAATCTGGTTCTCTGAAACTTAAGCGATCCAGCATGGTTAGGGCAATGTGCATGTCAGCTGTTAGGCTTGAAAAAAATATAACTGAAGTAGATATAACGCAGTTATTTCAGAGAATACTGTGCACGTTTCTCTCACCTGATGATCTAAAGGATTGCTTCACGGACGAATTATCGAATATACCAATGTCTCTGTTTGACAGAAGTAGATTGATGAGGAAAACAAAAATTTTGCCGCTGGACAATCTTTTCAATCAAGTACCTGACAGGAATATTGACAATAATGAATCAAAGTTCTTTGTTTTAGATAGAGGGTTTCTTCTCCACCATGTGAATGGAACTTTTGGTGACATTTATAAAACCTTAATAGCCTATATTCAGAGACGTTATGAACATGATGTTACTGTTGTGTTTGACGGTTATTAAGAAAGTTCTCTGAACATAAAAACTATTGAACGCCAAAGGCGATCGATGAAACGGACCTCACGAGAAATTTTCTTTAATGACGAGACGTTATGTGTTGAATCACAGTCCGCCTTTCTTAGTAACCTCAGTAAGAAGGAAATGCTTATTACGCAGCTTGTGCAAAAACTAGCAGTTTTGGTATTGAAACCAGTATTGCGGATGACGATGAATATATTGAAATTGTTGTAAAATTAATAAATGCCTCAAAGTTTTACCAGAAAGTGATTGTAGTGGGTCAAGATGCAGATCTCCTTGTGCTATTTATCGCCTTGCTCAAGACGACACAGACATAATCCTGATGAAGGAAGGTAAAGGTAGCATCTGAACGAGGTGTTACAGTTCTAAAAATATACGCACTCCTCAATCATTCATGAATGTAAGAATTGAACACTGTTTCTTGATGCAGTAAATGGTTGCGACAGCACTTTAGCCTTGTTTGGGAAATGAAAGCTGCAAGCTTCCCATCTATTCAACCGGTATTCCTAACTTCATAATATTCCACAGATATTCAACGATCCTGCTTCCTCTCCTGATACTATCGCAAAAGCAGGAGAGAAATTTATACTCTTTCTCTTCTCAGAAACAGTAGAGAGTCCTGATGATGACAACTTAAATGGCATTCGATTTAAATGTTTTAATGTACTTGTGTGTCATGCAAACAATGCTGTCATTCTCTCTCGTTTGCCACCCACTACTGATGCACTGCCTCCACTTTTACTGAGTTTACCTACAACTCCAGCTATGGCTGGAGAACAACTTGGATCTCAGAGACAGGGGCTGGAGGGAATCAAACTCATCCCTGTCCCCGATTCATATGAAATGACTACCTGCTCCAGAGAATGTACTGCTGCTGATTTCATGCGTCTGCACTCAAGGCTGCGTAAGAAAGTGCGGATGTGTGAAGGCTGACCTACATTGCACAACAATGTGCAAATACTGATGCTGACAAGGCTGCACTATTGTACCTCGCAGGGATTTGACAGAAGATTTGGATGATGGTTTTATGTAAAAAAAATATTTACATGAATTTATTTGTTTGATAGATATTGTGGTATGCTGTTTGAGGCTTTCCTGGCGCTGCATCTGCTTGATAGGTTCCCGGGAATTACGCCAGATAATATTGTAGAAACTGCACAATATTTCAGCGAGACAACTGCCTGCCATCTTCAGGTGCCACTGTCGCGTCGCTTTTTTTTCTTTATTGTGATTTTGTCCCCCTGCCCCATATGGGCAGGGGATGGCTGTCAGTGGCACAATCCGCCGCTCTTCAGCCGAGTGACACTACAACTAAAACAAGAATAAAATGATACATACATAAGGAGATAAAAAAGGGGAACATAAAACAGAGTAAGGGGGAAACTGGAGGTAAAATATACACTGTCATGGAGACGTTCATGGGGGACAGTTAAAAAAGTCACCAGAAAGTTAAAAAAACACAGTTGGCGATTCTTAAAACACAAAGAAGACACTGAATGCGCAGGCACAGGTTAAAAGTCGGCCACAGTAGTAAAAACACTCTGGAACAACACACTTAAAACCCACTTGGAGCACACACGACGAAGAACAAAACTGCCAGGTGGGACCTGCCTAGTGAAAAGGTCAGAGAGGATGGAAAAGGAGGGGAGAGCATGGTGCAGCTGGGGAAGCGGTGGGAGGAAGAGAGGAGGGGCATCAGTGGGTTCACGAAGAGGCAGGAGACAAGTGGGCTGGGAGAGGAAGAGGTAAGACAGGGCAGGAGGGAGCGCAGAGACACTGGAAGGAGGCACAAAAGATGGAGGGGGAGTAGGAGGGGGAAGCCGTTCAAGAGGAGGGAGGGGGAGGAGAGGGAGCCCTGAGGAGGAGCAGGAAGATGGGGTTAGAGTTGGTAGGAAGGGTAGATGTCAGGGCGAAGCTCATCATCTGGGAGGGGTAGACGGTGGAATTTGTGTTGGGAAAGGAGATGGAGGGTGTGGAGATGGAGAGAGGGTGGGACACAACGGTAAAGGCGCGGCAACTGGTTGGGGGTGGAGAGGATGGGAGAAACCAGGTGGGTGAGGGGATCAAGGCGGTGGACAATATATAGTGTGCGGATGTGCCGCGTCGCTGAGAAGCTCGCCAATTTATATGTTGGCTTTCTAGAACAGCGCAGGCGCCAGCGGGGCATAACGTCATCGAAGACCAATCGTAGACAGCGTCGAATACCAGGGCCCTCTACTGGAGAAACGGGTCGTGGTCTGCGGAAACGCACCGCGGCGAGGGAAAATGCTGCACGACATGAATTATGAAGAAACCAAGATCGTCTCGCATGCTTCCACATAGTAGGACTCCATTATCAAAGAGGCGGTCGAAATACGTATAAGCAGTGACCTAATAAACAGACACACGAGGTTGCACCTGAGCAAAGCCTGGGAGCCAGCCTTGGCGGCACTAAGGAATCGTCAGCCACAGATCAGCAACCGCACCGAGTCAACGCAGATGGGAAGCCTTAGCGGGGATGCTTAAATCGCGCGTCAACACCTCGCGCGCGCGAACGGGGACCGCCGCTCCCGGCCGCATTTTCCCTCGCCGCGACCCGTTTCTCCAGTAGAGGGCTCTGCTATTCGACGCTGTCTGCGATTGGTTTTCGATGACGTTATGCCCCGCTGGCGCCTGCGCTGTTCTAGAAAGGCAGCATACAAATTGGCGAGCTTCTCAGCGACTTCAGCTACACGCAACACGACGGTAGCAATCTACGCGGATGACACCGCCATCCTTGCGCAAGACTGGAAGCCGTCTAACGTTAATTCACGACTACTGACTGCACTCAGAACGGCGGAGCCTTGGCTAGTGAAATGGCGTGTTAGAGTAAACGTCGACAAGTGCGAGGCCGTTCCGTTCACTAGAAGACCGAAGCAACTGCGCAAACATCAGCACTGCAACCCAATAACGCTACACACACGCCCAATACGTTTCCGCGAAAAGGTCAAATACCTCGGTGTCTGGCTCGACAGGATACTACTCTGGGGGGACCACATTCAACACGTGACCAACAAAGCTAACGCGAGGCTCAAACAACTCTACCCTATGCTGAACAGGCGTAGCACACTGAACAGGAGGGTGTCTAGGTCCATGTACATGGCACTTATTCGACCCCCGATGACGTACTTAGCCCCCGTCTGGGGATACGCTGCGCCCACACGTGTGCGCCGTCTGCAGCTCATACAGAATAAAGTACTCAAAATCATAAGCAACGCTCCGCGCTACACACGCATCGCGGACCTTCACCGGGAATACCGGCTAGATACTATCTTGCAGGTATTCCAAAAACTCTCCACACGACTGTACAATAACACGAGACACTCGTGCAAACCGTTTATCTTTTCTCTGGGTAACTACGACCACAACCATAGATGGAAGCATAACAGACCAAAGACAGTACTGGCTAGGAACTTAACATCTGTGGTCCATAGAACGCTGACACGACAGTACTGGCGAGCCCCTGCAACACAGTTATTACTGGAAACCCCAGATGTTCGACCAGCCGAAAAACAGACAACCGCAGGGAAACCGTACTGTACACAGCACGCAAACCAGCCACACACACCCGCTACACCGTCTGTGAGCCGATCTGTGACCAATCGCCCACTAATCTACAACGACCTTGAAGTGTTGCAGGGACGCAGCAACTACAGAAAGCGCCGCAACAAGCTCCAACAACGACAAAGGTAACGATGCACGATGCCTCGAACTAACATAACCACACCTTGCATGCATTGTCGCAGATAGCAAGCCGCTACTGCCCCTACTACGCGTCCTACTGTCGCAGAGGTTTTTTTTTTCCACTTGGCGCTTGCCTTAGCACTTTTTTTCCTCTGCCCTTACAACCGCTACCCTTCGATCGCTCTCGTCCACTTTCTATCTCCTGATGGACCATGTTAATGAGTAATCTTACCCAGACCCATGGATAACATCACAGACCGCATCCTGTGACTCCTGATTCAAAAACTAACATGTTATACGGAGGTGACAGTAGAACTTTTGGTTTCGTCACCACGCCGGTGTGGGCGTGGAGGGGCTCCATCTTATGTGTAAGCTACGCGACAGTAGCACCTGAAGATGGCGGGCAGTTGTCTCGCTGAAATATTGTGCGGTTTCTACAATATTATCCGGCGTAATTCCCGGGAACCTATCAAGCAGATATTGTGGTATTTTCATTGTCTGAATGCTGTACAAATGATTGTATATATATCACAACAAAATTTAATTGTTGATTAGTTTTACAGTAATTCTTAATTTTCATGAAAAATGTGATTCTTGAGTTTCTCCCGGCGTATTTGATAATCAAAATATTCAGGGGTGTACTGCCGGTCTACGGTGTCCACTGGACACTGTAGACCGGCAGTACACCCGTGGATATTTTGATTTCATGAAAAATTGTTTTCATTGCAGGAAACGCAGCACTCTTATCCCCTACTTTAAACAAGAACTATATGTGTTTCTGTAAGAAGTATAACACTTTCAAGTGGCACAAACTTCAGTATAGAATAATTTCTAAATTCAAGGAAACAATCATTTGCACCAGAAAATAGTTCCACAACTTTATTTGTCCCTTTGTTTGCAATTAAATAAAATATGGAATTGATGACAAATTTGGACGTATTGGTATATTTAGTTGAGTTCTAGTTCAAAACGTTCAGCATTACAATTATTTTGGGAAATTTCAAAAACTGAGGACAAAAATAAAAAATTGATGGCATATGTTAACCTCAAACAATTTTAAAGCAGTTGAGGACAAAGTATGAATGCTGAAGACTGTTCCCAGACAAAGAGGACGATTGGTCACCTTAGTTTGATGATTAAATGTATAGCCTAATAGGAGATTTGCATTGTTATGCCTATGGATGTTGTTGGTGGTGAAGAGGGGGGAGGGTCTAGGAGACCGAAAGTAGTAAAAAAAGGGTACAGTGATTTTACAGTTCTCGTCTAGGGCAACAAAACATCTTGGAATCATTTGCAGCCATCGAACGACGGAATTTTTATGGATGACAAAGGGCCATTTCACTGGGCCACAAATGTTTGCGATTGGTTTGAAGAACATTCTGGACAGTTCTAGTAAATGATTTGGCCACCAGAGTGCCCGACGTTTGCGTATCGAACACTTATGGCATATAATCGAGAGGTCATATGGACCGTTGAAGATGCAGCATCGCTAAGTATTTCTGCAGAGGACTCCCAACGACTTGTTGAGTCCATACCATGTTGAGTTGCTGCACTGCGCCGGGCAAAGAGAGGTTCAACACGACATTAGGAGATATGCCATGACTTTTGTCACCTCAATGGATGCTACTATGTGAAGACAAGTCTTAGTTTAACGTTATTAGCAAAAATATTGAAAAGTTTTTGGTTGATATGCTTTACATTTTTAAACGTCACCCACAAACTGAACGAGCAGAGATAGAAATACACCGTTTGTTGCAATATGCTTGGGACAACAGTACATTTTCAGGCAGACAAACTTTCGAAATTACAGTAGTTACAATTGTCAACAACAGATGGCGCTGCGGTCTGGGAAACTCTATAGTACGATATTTTCCACATATCCACCATGCGTAGCAATAATATGGCGTAGTCTCTGAATGAAATTACCCGAAATCTTTGACAATGTGTCTGGCGGAATGGCTTCACATGCAGATGAGATGTACTGCTTCAGCTGTTCAATTGTTTCTGTATTCTGGCGGTACACCTGGTCTTTCAAGTGTCCCCACAGAAATAAGTCACAGGGGTTCATGTCTGGCGAATAGGGAGGCCAATCCACGCCGTCTCCTGTATGTTTCGGATAGCCCAAAGCAATCACACGACCATCGAAATATTCATTCAGGAAATTAAAGACGTTGGCCATGCGATGTGGCCGGGCACCATCTTGCATAAACCACGAGGTGTTCGCAGTGTCGTCTAAGGCAGTTTGTACCGCCACAAATTCACGAAGAATGTCCAGATAGCGTGATGCAGTAATCGTTTCGGATCTGAAAAATGGGCCAATGATTCCTTTGGAAGAAATGGCGGCCCAGACCAGTACTTTTTGAGGATGCAGGGACGATGGGACTGCAACATGGGGCTTTTCGGTTCCCCATATGCGCCAGTTCTGTTTATTGACGAAGCCGTCCAGGTAAAAATAAGCTTCGTCAGTAAAACAAATGCTGCCCACATGCATATCGCCGTCATCAATCCTGTGCACTATATCGTTAGCGAATGTCTCTCGTGCAGCAATGGTAGCGGCGCTGAGGGGTTGCCACGTTTGAATTTTGTATGGATAGAGGTGTAACCTCTGGCACATGAGACGATACGTGGACTTTGGCGTCATTTGGACCGCAGCTGCAACACGGCGAACGGAAACCCGAGGCCGCTGTTGGATCACCTGCTGCACTAGCTGCGCGTTGCCCTTTGTGGTTGCCGTACGCAGTCGCCCTACCTTTCCAGCACGTTCATCCGTCACGTTCCCAGTCCGTTGAAATTTTTCAAACAGATCCTTTATTGTATCGCTTTTCGGTCCTTTGGTTACATTAAACCTCCGTTGAAAACTTCGTCTTGTTGCAACAACACTGTGTTCTAGGCGGTGGAATTCCAACACCAGAAAAATCCTCTGTTCTAAGGAATAAACCATGTTGTCCACAGCACACTTGCACGTTGTGAACAGCACACGGTTACAGCAGAAAGACGACGTACAGAATGGCGCACCCACGGACTGCGTTGTCTTCTATATCTTTCACATCACTTGCAGCGCCATCTGTTGTTGAAAATTGTAACTACTGTAATTTCGAAAGTTTGTCTGCCTGAAAATGTACTGTTGTCCCAAGCAACAAACGGTGTATTTCTACCGCTGCTCTTCTAAGTGAATGCAATTTGTAGCTTAACCTTCTTACCAAAAATCTCGAAAAAGTCTTGATGATTTACTTCGGATTTTTACATTACATTCTAATAAATGTACAGACGGAGACAGGCTACACATTTTTAAATATGTATCACATACAAGCTCATATGTTGACATCAAAAATCTCTAAAAGTTCTTCACATACGGACGTAGGAACCTGCTACACCGTACATGTCATTTGGCTTCTCCCACCCAACACCAGTCCCTCGGAACTGCGGAGATGGGAACTTGCACTCCAACACATCCTGTCACCCCTGGACTAAACCTATGTTAATCAACCTCACTCTTATTTACTCTTCAGTCTTCACCTTTTGCCCTTTCCTCTTTAGCCATTCATGTATCTTTTCATCCTACGTATACAGTTGTGTTTATCTGTATACTGTATACCTCTTTACTTCTGTATCTATCCTCTTTGGTTTGAAGCTGGCACAGTACTGACAGTAGATTATCTTTGGCTTCCCTGTGACAACCATGCCTCCGTCCTTGCTGCCCTCCATGTTTATCTTTCGCTATTGCTTCATAACCTGGGTTGTGTGTAACTGAATCCACTGTCCCTTCTTCCCTTTTTTCCCCTCTCTCATCCGTGACGAAGGAACAAAGTTGCGAAAGATAGGAACGTAAATTTTCTGTTCTGTTTTGTGTATCTATCGGCTGTACTGAGCTGAGGTAAGTACTGGCCAGCCCCTCTATCTCTTTGTTAGTATTTGTTTCACATCATTATATGATATTTTCCATTAATCATTTAATCCTGCCCATTTGCAGATTAAAACCATGCAAAATTCTGTCGTCGAAGCTACTATCCTCACAGATCCATCAGATGGAGAGGTCACTCTCATACTCCGTATAGCAATGACCCCAACTGATTTAACCATTCATTTAAAGCTGCTTCAGCTTCCTATCAAGATTTCCTTTGTAACACCAATAAACAAGTCTCAAAGTCAGAGAGAAGGAGGAAGAAATGAGCATAGATAGGAGGAAGGAGGAGATGGACAGAAATGGACAGAGAGGGAGGGGAGGAGGAGAAGGGGAACAACAGAATAAGGGAGGGAGGAGGAGGAGGAGATGGCAAAGAGAGGCGGAGATGGAGAGAGAGGGGAAGAGGAGAAGAGCAACGACAGAATAAGGGAGGGAGGAGGAGGAGGAGATGGTCAAAGAGAGGCGGAGACGGAGAGAGAGAGAGGGGAAGAGGAGGCGAGGTCTAGACTTACATCCAATTCTCATACATATTTAGCAATTGCGAGGCATTGCGGGTTCGCTAGTAGTCTAGAAAGTCATAGGACGAAGCTCTGAGGTACAGGCTCGAGCGAAAAATTCTGTATGTGACGATTCCAAACATATGGACGTTAACAGCAATAAGCGACGGGTCGTACTCGGTTGTCATCTATCTCTCGATGTGTTACATCATACCTCGCGCGCTGTACTCTTAATACTGCGCCGTTGGACATTCGCCACTTCAATAACACTACATTCACACTTATGATCTGTTAGCAGCCAAATTGTAGCTATTGGCGAACTGCAGCCTGAGCGCGCTCCGACAGCGGCTGCTGCTGCTGTAACTGTGATGGTGCAGCAAAGCCCGATTCATCCAGAAGACCCCCTGTAGGTTGCTGTGGTAGTGCAGTTAGCAATGAGTGGCCTGGTCAGGCATTTCCACTTGTACGGCATCAGGGACATTTTGCGCTGTTGGAACAAAAAAAAGTAAGTACAACACATAGGATAGTAATAATAACAATAATTTTTCATAATATTAATAAAGGATTGACAATTACTCACTCTTCTTCTTATTGCTCCATTTCTGGTGGCATTTCATGGTGGTCCTTTTACTGTTAAGTACAGACCTCAAATGAATGACGAAATTCACGCAACTGGGATAAAAAAAAAAAAAAAAAACGAGGGGCGAGGAGGGAGGGAGAACTTTATTCCTATTGGCCTAGTGACCTCGGCGTACTAGGACAATAGCTTCTTTCCCCAGTCCCAGACATGTGGTTCAACAACTGCACCACATGTCGGTATACTAGAAAAATAGCCCATTCTTCCAGTGTCGTGTTCTACCCACTCGTCTAATATAGGGTGCCTAGGAAAGCTGCTTTCTCCTATCGCTAGACAACTAGACAACAATTCAAGCAAATCGTATTAATGGAGTATATTACAAAAGGAAATGATGACAATACTTAACTTTGTGAGATACAGGCGTGTCGCAAGCAAGGACGACAGACAAACATAAGCAAGCTCTTCAGTATATACACTTCGTAATACAAGTGAACCAACACATTTTCTAAGTCACTCCTGTAGCGTTCGTAGGTCGGTTCAACTTAAACTCGGGTGGCGTCCAGACGGAGCGGGTCTTATATTCTCTTGGCCTAGATGACACTCCTGTCTCGGTGTCGTTCTAGAGAGAGATCTGTCAGCGTACTATTGGCTGACGTCGTCTCACAGCCTTCTCTGCTCTTCCATTCTTGATCGTCTTGCCGGCGTTTGACGTCACGCCGGAAAACCCAGAACCAGCCCTGTGGTTCGATGACCTCACCTCAGCCCTCGGGGGAGGAGGAAAGTAAAGGGTTTATCTTATCACTGACCATTGCTATACAAGAACAAAGGGCATATTTGTTCCCGTTCTCTCGTGGCCCTACTACTAACTTACCATCATCCGTCTTTATTCTGTGCACTGACTAGCCATATGCCCGAACCGTTGACAGTTAACATAAAGTACAGGTACTGCCTCCTTACAAGGTGCAGAATGCTCTGGCAAATTACATTGACCACATCTCACAGGTTGTAATAATGCTCCATTGTACTATCACCACGTAATTGTGAAAGATCAACCCCCCCCCTCCCCCCGTTGTATATACATAACCATCAAATCGCTGTGCATCACACACTCAGATTATATACCCACTTCACATAAAAAGGGAAAAAACCAGAAAAACCATAGTTTCCTCCCTCACCCCACTGTCTGACGAAACTGAGTGCTGTGGCTGCGAAGCCGTGCTGTATAGAGGTCGACTGTGCTGGTACCAGCAGCCAGACGAGGTCCACTGATACCAAAATACTTCTCTGTACAGACTTGGACTGAGTGGAACCCCTGTGCGTAGCGGTGGTGGAGTAGTGGGTTGTGGAAGTGGTGGTGCTGGCCGGGGGTGGCTAGGAAAACTCCACTGCAAGACGTTACATCTTTTATTTAGTCTTGAGCTACAATGATGACACCCAGAGATACGTCCTCTGCGGGCACGTTGTGCCGCTGACGTCGTAATGTCGCAGGGCAGGATGGCCGTTTCACGTCCGCGTCCTGCTTTGCTGACTCTGTTTACGTCTCTCGGCAGCGCATTCCTGAGTGGTACCGATGCATAGTGCCAATGAACCGAACGTCTGCTACCAGGCGGTGGAATGTCGCACGCGTCTAGCTCCAACTGTCATACCGCGTTCAAAGTACGTTCATTCCCGTCGTGCTGCCACAGTCGCGCCTGAAATCTTTTCACATGAATCACCCGAGTACAAGTAACAGCTCCACCAGTGCCCTTGCCTTTTATATCTTGGTACGAGACACTATCGCCATCTGTATTTGTGTATATCGCTTTCTCACGACTTTTGTCACGTTAGTGTAATTACACTGCAAAGTTCCTCAAGACCTGAGTGGACTGGAAGCAGATGGTAAAGTTAGTGGAGACTTTCCTCAGACATGTCTAAGTAATACAACTAAACGGCTGGAATTGGTTACCCGTAATATAAAACTTGTGCTGCTGGAAAAAAGCCAACAGAAAATGCGCCACTTGTCAATGGTCTGACACTGTCGAAGCTCAAAATGGTTCAAATGGTTCTGAGCACAATGGGACTTAACATCTAAGGTCATCAACTAGAACTTAGAACTACTTAAACCTAACTAACCTAAGGACATCACACACATCCATGCCCGAGGCAGGATTCGAACCTGCGACCGTAGCGGTAGGGCGGTTCCAGACTGAAGCGCCTAGAACCGCTCGGTCACAATGGCCGGCACTGTCGAAGCAAATAAGTAATAAAACTTCCGATCTATACAACAAAAATTTTACTTCCGATATTTTGTGCAGTTATTGATCGAATTTAAAAATTTAAGGTGCTGTCATAATCTGCTTATTAAGAGGTATAATTATAATGTTAAAAGATTAACACAGTAAGACATGTATTGCAGTTAGGAACGGCGAGTCTTGAGGCTGCGCAACTGACGGTGCGCAAATACTCGGATTTTATTCATCCAGTATTTGAGAATGAGAGCACTTAGCGACTTCCAACAAACTTTACACGTAATTTCAAACCTCCACGAAACTTTTTCTCGCTGTCACCCTCCCCCCTCCCACAAACAAAATGGTGAAAAGAAAAAAAGTGTATCGCTTTCTACATTTTCGCCTTTCATGCTGTAAAACTTCAGCAGACATGAACGTTTTAATTTATTACTTCTTTACTACCGACTCTATTCCCAATAGTCTACAGACAGTATCCACATATGCTACAGAACGTATCTGGAACATTACACCGTTGTGCGACATATAGTTCGGGAGATATGACGTCATAGACATATAGGTTCGTGAAACACCAACTTCTGCTTAAAACGGCGCGCATAAAACATCATCGGGCATGACGTTTTAATTTTTCACTTCTTTACTACTAATTGTATTCACAATGCAGTATCTACACAACTGGCCATTAAAATTGCTACACCACGAAGATGACGTGCTACAGACGTAAAATTTAACCGACAGGAAGAAGATGCTGTGATATGCACATGATTAGCTTTTCAGAGCATTCACACAAGATCGGCGCCGGTTGCGACACCTAGTACCTGCTGACATGAGGAACGTTTCCAACCGATTTCTCATACACAAACACCAGTTGACCGGCGTTGCCTGGTGAAACGTTGTTGTGATGCCTCCTGTAAGGAGGAGAAATGTGTATCATCACGTTTCCAACTTTGATAAAGGTCGGATTGTAGCCTGCCGAGATTGCGGTTTATCGTATCGCGACATTGCTGCTCGCGTTGGTCGAGATCCAATGACAGTTAGCAGAATATGGAATCGGTGGGTTCAGGAGGGTAATACGGAACGCAGTGCTGGATCCCACCGGCCTCCTATCACTAGCAGTCGAGATGACAGGCATTTTATCCGCATGGCTTTAACGGATCGTGCAGCCACGTCTCGATCCCTGAGTCAACATATGGGGACCTTTGCAAGACGACAACCATCTGCAAGAACAGTTCGACGATGTTTGCTGCAGCATGGACTATCAGCTCGGAGACCATGGCTGCGGTTACCCTTGACGCTGCATCACAGACAGAAGCGCCTGCGATAGTGTACTCTACAACGAACCTGGGTGCAAGAATAGCAAAACGTCATTTTTTCGGATGAATCCAGGTTCTGTTTACAGCATCATGATGGTCGCATCCGTGTTTGGCGACATCGCGGTGAACGGACATTGGAAGCGTGTATTCGTCATCGCCATACTGGCGTATCACCCAGCGTGATGGTATGAGGTGCCATTGGTTACACGCCTCGGTCACCTCTTATTCGCATTGACGGCACAGTGGAAGTTACATTTCAGATGTGTTACGACCCGTGGCTCTACCCTTCATTCGATTCCTGTAAAACCCTACATTTCAGCAGGCACGACCGCATGTTGCAGGTTCTGTACAGGCCTTTCTGGATACAGAAAATGTTCGACTGCTGCCCTGGCCAGCACATTCTCCAGATCTCTCACCAATTGAAAACGTCTGGTCAATGGTGGCCGAGCAACTGGCTCGTCACAATACGCCAGTCACTGCTCTTGATGAACTGTGGTATCGTGTCGACGCTGCATGGGCAGCCGTAACTGCACGCTATCCAAGCTCTGTTTAATTCAATGCCCAGGCGTATCAAGGCCGTTATTACGGCCAAAGGTGGTAGTTATGGGTACTGATTTCTCAGGATCTATGAGCCCAAATTGCGTGAAAATGTAATCATATGTCAGTTCTAATATAATATATTTGTCCAATGAATACTCGTTCATATTCTGCATTTCTTCTTGATGTACCAATTTTAATGGCCAGTAGTGTACATATACCTCTGAAAGTACGTGCAAAATATCACCGTAAAGTTACATAGTTCAGGAGATATGTCATAAACTTTGAGATGCGGGAAAAATTTTCATTTGCTTAAAATGAAGAGCAAATCCCCCCCCCCCCCCCCTATATTCATCCAGTGTTTCATAATGAGAGCATTTAGCGACTTCCAACAAAGTTTAAGCATAATTTCAAACTTTTTCTCCCTTACATGCTTCACTTCAAATATTGAATACATTAATCTGTTTGTAAAGTAATCAGACGTTTGAAGATGTTTTATACATGGGAGTGCGATCCTTTATAGAATCGGGGGTTTTGTGGTAAGAGAGGCTCCACATACGTGAGTATACGCGGTGCAGCAACACCCCTTCGCTTTCAGCAAGTGGCAGTCGCGAAATAAAAATAGATGGCGAGCGATACGCAAGTTGGTGGCACATAGCGGAAAAAAAGCAGGCGAGCAGCTGCAGGTAGGCGGCGCAAACGAAAATAGGAGAGCAGCAAGCTGGCGACACATATCAGTACGAGCGAAACGCAGGTGGGTGGCGCGTGCCCAAAAGGAGAAGCCACTGTTGACAGGCAGGTGGCATCTGATGTCAGAAAAGCGCGAGTATAAATCCGAAGCGGCACACGACTGTTCCAGAAATGCAGTTTACGTGTCAGTGCCACCAGGGCCGTGATATTCCAAGTGCGGATCGTTTTTTGTGTTACTCAGAGAACTCAATCGACCAGCAACAAATTTGATTTTTTTTTCCACTAAAGGAAGCGTAGCCGAACGGGATTAGCCGAGCGGTCTAGGGCGCTGCAGTCATGGACTGTGCGGCTGATCCCGGCGGAGGTTCGCGTCCTCCCTCGGGCATGGGTGTGTGTGTTTGTCCTTAGGATAATTTTCGTTAAGTAGTGTGTAAGCTTAGGGACTGATGACCTTAGCAGGTAAGTCTCATAAGATTTCACACACATTTGAACATTTTTTTAAAGGAAGCGTACAATAAAAATTTAACGCTGGGTTCAACCCCAATTGTCTTCTATACAGCTGTTTACGGAATAAGGTTTTTAATCACAGTTTCACATGTGTATACGTTCCCTAATAAAATTTCTTATAAATAATGCATCACATTTCAGCAGGAATAAATATGTATGTAATTCCAATTGCTACAAGGAGCAAAAAATTGCGTTCATTAAAAAGTTTCTTCTGAGCGACTCATTCAGTTTTGTGGAGGAACTTTTATTCTGGAGCTTGTAGCCTGCGAAGTGAAAAATAATACATTCTTACTTCCGTTATTAAACTGAATATTCCTCTATTGCTACATCAGGTCTTCTGTAAATGGTAAGAACGTGGCATTAATAAAAATCAAATTATGTTATATAGCATATAAAATAACTTGTTCAAAGTCATTACGAGATAATTAAGTTATGACCCAGGTAACAAACAACTGAATTATCTAAACTATACAGTTTTAGGCTGCAAGGCAGCATTACAAGATTTGGGTTGTGTTTTGAAAACAGATGCATCACAATTTTCATTTATGTTCAAAACAATAGTATTTTATAGCGTGCGGTTTATGTATAAAAATCTGAAACAAAAAAGCAAAGTGAAGACAGCCCTCAGACGCGGATTCCCCCCTTCGCCTTTCCCCCCTCACCCACCGCAAATGGAACTTACTGTCAGACTCACTTCTAGTGCACAACAGTTGCCTACCGTTCAACGAATCATCATCGATATGGACTTCCGGAGCCGAAGGCTCATTCGTGTACCCTTGATGACGGCACGACACAAAGCTTTATGCATCGCCTGGAGCCGTCATCACCGACATTGCACTTTTAATGACTGTAAACATGTTGCCTGGTCAGACGAGACTCGTTTTAAATTGTATCGAGCGGATGGACGTGTATGGGTATGGAGACAACTCCATGAATCCATGGATCCTGCATATCAACAGGGAACTCTTCAAACTGGTGGAGACTCTTGTAATTTTGTGGGGCGTGTGCAGTTGAAGTGATATGGGACCCCTGGTACGTCTAGATACGACTCTGACAGGTGACACGTACGTAAGCATCTTGTCTTATCACCTCCATTGATTTATGTCCATTGTGCATTCCGACGGACTTGGGCAATCCCAGCAGGACGATGCGACACCCCACACGTCCAGAATTGCTACAGAGTAGCTCCAGGAACACTATTATGAGTTTATACACTTCCAATGGCCACCAAACTCCCCAGACATGAACATTATTGAGCAAATCTGGGATGCCTTGCAACATGCTTATCAGAAGAGATCTCCACCTCCTCGTACTCTTACGGATTTATTGACAATCCTGCAGGCTTCATGGAGTCAATTCCCTCCAGCATAACTTCAGACGTTAGTCGAGTCCCTGCCACGTCGTGTTGCGGCACTTCTGCGTGCTCTCGGGGACCCTACACGATGTTAGGCATGTGTTCCAGTTTCATTGGCTCTTCAGTGCACAAGGTGGTCAGAAACAGTGTGAAAAGCTTGTAAGGGTGTTGCAGGATAGATTGTGCTGAGAAATAATTGTTAAGAAAAAGAATTCGATACGTTCCGCCATTTCCGAGCTAACTAGAATACAATTAGTGTCAGTTTGTTCTTGTTCCGTAGAAGGAAGCGCAGATACCGGGTGATCAAAAAGTCAGTATAGATTTGAAAACTTAATAAACCACAAAATAATGTAGATAGAGAGGTAAAAATTGACACACATGCTTTTATTAGGACAAAAAAAGACCCATATTGCTAGACGCGTGAAAGATCTCTTGCGCGCGTCGTTTGGTGATGATCGTGTGCTCAGCCGCCACTTTCGTCATGCTTGGCCTCCCAGGTCCCCAGACCTCAATCGGTGCGATTATTGGCTTTGGGGTTATATGAAGTCGCAAGTGTATCGTGATCGACCGACATCTCTAGGGATGCTGAAAGACAACATCCGACGCCAGTGCCTCACCATAACTCCGGACATGCTTTACAGTGCTGTTCACAACATTATTCCTCGACTACAGCTATTGTTGAGGAATTATCGTGGACACATTGAGCATTTCCTGTAAAGAACATCATCTTTGCTTTGTCTTACTTTGTTATGCTAATTATTGTTATTCTGATCAGATGAAGCGCCATCTGTCGGACATTTTTTGAACGTTTGTATTTTGTTGGTTCTAATAAAACCCCATGTCATTCCAAGCATGTGTGTCAATTTGTATCTCTCTACCTACATTATTTCGTGATTTATTCAGTTTTCAAATTTATACTTACTTTTTGATCACCCGGTACATCTAGAGGCTCATCGCCTTGTAATCACGGGATGCCAGTCTCGAGTACAGGTGAAAACACACAAGATCTCGGAATAAACTTTCATTATAGGTCCTTTTCTTACACCTCGCTATTGTAAACGGATGTTAAACGACGATATTGAGACAAATTTGAATGCAGCGGATGGATACGTCAATGGGCGGACGGACAGTTCATAACTTTATGAAAAAAATAATAAATGTGGCACAAGGGAGATCTGAACATGGATCTTCCGTTTTGCAGTACAACACCGTGGCCAAATAACCAACACGCCTTGGCTCTTTCAGTTCGTTTCATGCTGCACATCTTGAGCTTGTACCGTTCACTGTTTCTATTTTGCTCCTTTTTATGGTTCAGTACACCTTCCTTTTTTCATGCTTGATATGTGTTCAGTTTGTGAATCGCTGTTCACTGGGTCATCTTACCACTAAATCCGACGGGGGCGCAATGGTGATTTTCCCTTGTTAGCATGATTCCCCATTGAGCTCCTTGACCATGGCTCGTACAATTTTGTGTCCACTGTCCCCCATCTACTGGGTTGGTAGAGCCGTGCCTCTGTATTCATTCATCTTCTGACTTCGACGTGATAAGAACCCCAGACACTGTTGCAGTATGCCACAAATTAAGTCGCAGTAGAGTCTTCTATATGGTATAATCATCTGACGAACTTCACTTCCACTACCATTCATTACTATTGATATTCCAATTCATAAAACTTCGCAGTGTTATCCCTATTTATTTAAACGACGTGACAGCATCAAGAAGCTTACTTTTCATTGTACAGGGTGTCAAAAACAATATGAACAGGTTGTAAGGGCGTTGCAGGGGAATGTTGTGCTGAGAAATAATTGTTAAGAAAAAATTCGACACTTTGCGCAGTTTCTCAGTTTTTTTAGCATTGAAGTTAGCCAATTAAGTCGTTACGCACGCAAATTCAAGCACTTCCACCCACTAAGATGCACAGACATGTGTAGGTCCGTGAGTTACCACTTGTTGAAATTCTCATTTCCAGTTAAAATTTACCTTTTTCGGAAATGATAAATTTCAGCTAGGTGAGAAAAAGCTAACTTTGTCCGGTTTGAAGAAACCAAACGAAGAACACGTTTGGCGGCACCGCCTCTGGCACTTTGCTAAATTTGTGCGAGGGACGATCTGACGGGCTAACTTCAACTCGGAAACAGTCCAGCATATTGAATTTTTTTTAACATTTATTTGCAGCAAAACCTCCGCTGCAACACCCTTACAAGCTTTTCAGACGGTTTCTGACCAACTTGTATGATCTGATACCGTTCGCCTCGATATTTCACATACGGGTATTATCCTGCTTTTATCCACGTTTAAGAAGCGGTGCCACTGAGGTCACATGAATAACCCGAGCACTCTAATGACAGGCGTAAATTCTTCAATGTTGTGAGGCAATATGTGGTGCATAGGTGGACGGATCGATAAATTACAGCTACCAATTTCATTATTTTACCTGGAACTGTGATACATTATTTTGGATCTGAAAGAGAAGTTCTTGATGTGTCAATACAGTTCCCAAATTATTTCGTACATCTGACTATAAAATACGAAGTAAATCTGCATCAATAAGTACGCTGTTTCTTCGCTTCGCAAGGAAATGTGCGTCGTCGAGGTAAGAGGTACTTCATTTCATTTTTCTTGAACTTCAGAGTATCTGAGTGTAGTACAGAGATTAGGTAGTTTAACAGGAATTCCTGAACTCATTTACAACTGGTTATCAACAGCATAATTATTTCCTTGCGGGAAAACACATTGATAGTATTTCATCAGTCAAAATGTTCAAATGTGTGTGAAATCTTATTGGTCTTAACTGCTAAGGTCATCAGTCCCTAAGCTTACACACTACTTAACCTAAAGTATCCTAAGGACAAACACACACAACCATGCCCGAGGGAGGACTCGAACCTCCGCCGGGACCAGCCGCACAGTCCATGAATGCAGTGTCCTAGACCGCTCGGGGTTCTCATCAATCCAAAAGGGTTCGAGAATGGGTTAATAACAAATAGAGAAGCGTTAAGATGGGTTCAAAGTGATTCAAATGGCTCTGAGCACTATGGGACTGAGGTCATAAGTCTCGTGGAACTTAGAACTACTTAAACCTAACTAACCTAAGGACATCACACACATCAATGCCCGAGGCAGGATTCGAACCTGCGACCGTAGCGGTCGCTCGGCTCGAGACTGAAGCGCCTAGAACCGCTCGGCCACACAGACCGGCGTTGAGATGGGGTTTTATTCCTTCAGGTGTTTTACATAGTCTGCCTCCCTCCGCTACACACTTGCGTATAACTCACAGAACGTTCATACAACCTCAGTGACGGATTTAACAGCAGGCTTAGTAGATAGGAGCTTAGGGCGGCAGATTTTAGGCGCTGCAAATCTGGGCAAAACTTTTTTATGTCTTACAAAAATAAAAACAATCAGCTTTATATACCTAAGTGTTATTGGTCCACACAACAATGCAACATGTGGTATGTTCCACCACATAGAAAAAAATTTTCTGCTACTTGGGTAGTCGCGTTTGGTTGCGGTGCGGAAACGAGTAACATGAACGTTTACTAAGTGTTGCTGGCTGAACTGACTCCACGAGCGCGGCGCGGCAGCCGTGGGAGCCACAGCGGGGTCGTGCCGTTTGTTGTATACCCGGTTCCCATTACGACCCGGCAGCGCGGCACGCCGCAACGCCGTCGGCAAGCGTTCTCTGGGGTGACGCGGTGGCTCACTTTCCCATCTGGAAGCGGCAGACGCTAGCCGTAGCCAATGACGGACCGCCATAGAGGTATGGGGCGGGATCCATTGGAAAGCGCGATGCATTTGATTAACTATGCCGTGAAACTACACGAAAGAAACAAGAAGTTTGGTGAGGACAAATATTTTTTATTGTATTTATGATAAATTATTTCGGCAGGCAGCTGTGGCCGAGCGGTTCTAGGCGCTTCAGTCCGGAACCGCGCGACTGCTACGGTCGCAGGTTCGAATCCTGCCTAGGGTTTGGATGCGTGTGATATCCTTAGGTTAGCTAGGTTTAAGTAGTTCTAAGTTCTAGGGGACTGATGACCTCAGATGTTAAGTCCCATAGTGCTCAGAGCCATTTGAACCATTTTTGATAAATTATTTCACATATTTCATTACTCGTGTTTTCTTATTTCAGATTTTATGAATTACAGTTCATAATTGTCCTCTATCTCATTATACAGGGTGGTTCATTGATAGTGACCGGGCCAAATAGCTCACGAAATAAGCATCAAACGAAAAAACTTCAAAGAACGAAACTCGTCTAGCTAGAAGGGGGAAACCAGATGGGGCTATGGTTGGCCCGCTAGGTGGTGGTGCCATAGGTCAAACGGATATCAACTGCGTTTTTTAAAATAGGAACCCCCATTTTTATTACATATTCGTGTAGTACGTAAAGAAATATGAATGTTTTAGTTGGACCACTTTTTTCGCTTTGTGATAGATGGCGCTGTAATAGTCACAAACGTATAAGTACGTGGTATCACGTAACATTCCGCCAGTGCGGGTGACATTTGCTTTGTGATACATTACCCGTGTTAAAGTAGACCGTTTACCAACTGCGGAAAAAGTCGATATCGTGTTGATGTATGGCTGTTGTGATCCAAATGCTGCTCGGTATCCTGGACGACATCAATCCAAGTGTCCTGACCGTTCGCCGGATAGTTACGTTATTTAAGGAAACAGGAAGTGTTCATCCCCATGTGAAACGTCAACCACGACCTGCAACAAATTATGATGCCCAAATAGGTGTTTTAGCTGCTGTCGCGGCTAATCCGCGCATCAGTAGCAGACAAATTGCGCGAGAATCGGGAATCTCAAAAACATCGGTGTTGAGACTGCTACATCAAGATCGATTGCACCCGTACTACAGTTATATGCACCAGGAATTGCATGGCGACGACTTTGAACGTCGTGTACAGTTCTGCCACCGGGCACAAGAGAAATTACGGGGCGATGACAGATTTTCTGCACGCGTTCTATTTAGCGACGAAGTGTCATTCACCAACAGCGGTAACGTAAACCGGCATAATATGCACTATTGGGCAACGGAAAATCCACGATGGCTGCGACAAGTGGAACATCAACATCAGCGACCTTGGCGGGTTAATGTATGGTGCGGCATTATGGGAGGAAGGATAATTGGCCCCCATTTTATCGATGGGAATCTGAATGGTGCACTTTATGCTGGTTTCCTACGTATTGTTCTACCGATGTTACTAGAAGATGTTTCACTGCGTGACAGAATGGCGATGTACTTCCAAAATGATGGATGTCCGCCACATACCTCGCGTGCGGTTGAAGCGGTATTGAATAGCATATTTCTTGACAGGTGGATTGGTCGTCGAAAAATTGCCCTCACGTTCACCGGGTCTGACGTCCCCGGATTTCTCTCTGTGGGGAAAGTTGAAAGATATTTGCTATAGTGATCCACCGGCAACGCCTGACAACATGCGTCAGCGCATTGTCAATCCATGTGCGAACATTGCGGAAGGCGAACTACTCGTTGTTGAGATGAATGTCGTTACACGTATTGGCAAATGCATTGATGTTGACGGGCATCATTTTGAGCATTTATTGCATTGGTATTTGCAGGTAATCACACTGTAACAGCATGCGTTCTCAGAAATGAAAAGTCCAAAAAGGTATATGTATCACATTGGAACAACCGAAAAAAATGTTCAAACGTACCTACGTTCTGTATTTTAATTTAAAAAACCTACCTATTACCAACTCTTCGTCTAAAATTGTAAGCCATATGTTTGTGACTATTACAGCGCCATCTATCACAAAGAGAAAAAAGTGGTCCAACTAAAACATTCATATTTCTTTACCTACTACAAGAATATGTAATAAAAAATGGGGGTCCTATTTTTTAAAAAACGCAGTTGATATCCGTTTGACCTATGGCACCGCCATCTAGCGGGCCAACCATAGCGCCATGTGGTTTCCCCCTTCAAGCTACACAAGGTTAGATCTTTGTAGTTTTTTCGTTTGACGCTTACTTCGTGAGATATTTGGCCCGGTCACGATCAATGGACCACCCTGTATAGTCGACAGCATTTAGAAAACCGATCGCCCAAAACAAGAACTTTCTGTGACTCTCACAACAGCATTTTGTACTGCAATTTTCAGTATTTAAATGCAGTTTATAGTAACGGTAGTACATAACCTCTTATGCGGTAGGCATTTATTTATAACTGAAAACGGCTGACAGTTGATCATCAGTATTTACTATATTAAGATCACTAACCACTTTGAAACAATCAATGCAACAGTATCACAACACTCAATTCCATCTCTAAACTGCCATTAACATTATCATAGCGAAGATATCCAGCACCCACCTACCACGGTGGTACAAGTTAATATGCCTAACAACACCACAGATAATGAACAGATTGAAAGAATGTGCGATGAGCTAAAATAAATTATTCAGACAGTTAAGAGAGAGAAAAATTTAAAATGTGATTCCGAATCAAACTGAAGAGAAAAAGGAAACTGAGCACAACTTGTCTAAAGGATGGGATTAGTTAACATTACATATTCCGAGATATCAAGGGATCCTCAGTTTGGCGATGGAAGCTGTATTGTAGAGAGAGATCAAGGCTTTGCAATGTGAAACAGATACGAACAAATGCAGAATGCAGTATTTAGCCAGAGCGGAAGAGCTTTACACTAGGTAGCCTAGTTTGGAACACTGTGTCAACACAGTCTCCAACCTGAAGACCGCAACAAATAAATAGTGAGGCGAATGGCATTACTTGTTAACGCAGCCCAGCCGGAATATTTGTTTAATATAGCCTCTATTACATATTTTGTGAAGTATTTGCGTATACATCTCTATTACTAACTGCAGACAGCCTTACATTAGAAAAAAGTTACAACTTGAATGCAGTTTTCTTATGCGACTGTCAACAAATGATAAGGTCGAATTACTCTGCAGTTTATGATATTTTCTGTAAGACACGTATTCCTTCAGGAACAACAACCGATTACTGGTTGTATGTTATCGATAACTTTCGAATGCACGGGTAGTTCTCAAACTGTGTAGAAATCATCGATGGCAAATATATCGTAATGCAGTTCTGTATATTCTGCCATACACTTTTTGTGCAAGGGAGGCTTTTCTGCTGACTTCAAATATCATGTGACCATTCTCAGGCCAATTAAAGGATGTTTCAACGTCGTATGAAACTATTTTTAATTACAGTTTGTGTTGTGGAAGCAGTTTAATCACAAAATAAATACGGCATTTTGGCAACCAAATATCGAATCGACTACTATGTCACAACAGCTAAACAGGTAACTGTAAAGCAAATTATTATGACTGGTCGTTAAAAACTACTTGTAAGACTGGGCTCAGTAGAATGCTCTTCTAGTATGATATATTGTCAACCAGAGTTTATGGATACTGAAGACGATCTTCAGAACATTATACTTGATACTTTATGCCAAAATGTTTTCCGAAAGATCCGATTAGGGATACACAATATTTCGTTAAAAGATACACAGAAGAGCCAAAGAAATTGGTACACCTGTCTAATATCGAGTAGGGCCCCCGCTCGCATGCAGAAGTGCCGCAATACGATGTGGTATGGACTGGACTAATGTCTGAAGTAGTGCCTGAGGGAATTTACACCACGAATCCAGCAGGGCTGTCCATAAATCCGTAAGAGTACAGGGATTTGAGATCTCTTCTGAACAGCACGTTGCAAGGCACCCCAGATATGCTCAATAACGTTCATGTCTGGAGAGTTTGGTGGCCAGCGGACGTGCTTAAACTCGGAAGAATGTTCCTGGAGCCACTCAGTTGCAATTCTGGACATGTGGGGTATCGCGTTGTTCTGCTGTAATTTTTTTAATTTCTTTATTCCAGAACATAATAATTATACAAAATGACCCACCACCTTAGTGATTAGTGTGTCCTATGTTTCTAGTTTTATATTTGCAGCTTCTACATTCTATTAGACTACAGACAGTGCTATTTATTACTAGGCAGACTACTTCTAATTTAATTAGTGTTAGTATTATTTCTAGCTACTATGAAAGGTTAGTATTAGCTGCCTGCAGCGTTACAGTTGTGCCAGTGTTAATAATATAAACCTACTTGGGTGCCTTGCTCATAGAGCTAATCCCTATGAGCATGCCCCTGGCACAGGTCAGGCAAAAAGTATTTATCGCTGCAGGTTCCTAACTTACTATCCTATTACGTCATAATCTATGCGTTGTCTCATTTCAGGATCACCCCAGTCCCCCTGGTCCTGCACGTGGCGGATTCCAACTGTAAAGTCGACCTATCCACGAACAGGCGGTACGGGATTGGGGCAGTGGTCGCAATCGGTGCTTTTGTTTATCTAGTCATTAAGTTCTCTCAAAAAGGTTTTTAACACTTTTTGTGATACCTCGTTGGCTAGCGTGTTCAGTCTCTGAAAGGTCTCCTCTTGTCTTAGGAGATCATAGGTGTTGGTACTTGGTAATTGTCGTCTCAATGTCTCGGCTACATCATCGAAAAGGGGGCAGTCGTAAACCGCATGGTCAGGAGTACCCTCCGGTGCGCCACAGTCGCACGCAGGCGTCGCCCTTTTCCCAAACCGACATAGATAAGTCGGATAGGGGCCGTGACCTGTGAGAAAGTGGAACAATCCTCGAGTTGGCTCAAAGTATTTCATTTTTAGTCTTTCCTTAACATCTGGTAGGAGCTGAAAGGTTCTTCTGCCAGTTTCATCTGACTCCCATATCTCCTGCCATAGTTCTTCACCCCTTCCCCTTATCTCCCCTTTTTCCCTGACTGGTGCCCCCATAATTTCCTCTACTTTGGTGTTGTTCCCTCTTTTGGCCCAGTACCATGCAGCCTGTTCCCTTATCTTTATATCCAGGGGACAGGGCCCTATTATAATTAACAGGGCACCTCCCAGAGATGTTCTATATGCTCCCACGGACCTTAGTACCATGTTCCTTTGTACTCTTCTCACCGTCACGGCAGGCACCACCCTCGTGAGGCGCCCAGACTCCCGAGCCGTAACCCACTACTGATGTCAGTATAATGTTTGATAGAGCTTAATTAGATGAGGCGGAATGTGGAATCTCTTGTGACCTATCGAAATCAGGTTATTTAGTAGCTGTGATGCTTTCTGGGTTACGGTTTCAATGTGCCTTGCAAAGTTCCACCTTTCATCGATGATGATCCCCAAATAGCGCGTTTCTCGTCTCCGAAGAACTGGCGTACCGTCAATTCTCACGGTCGGGTTTCTCATTAACTGTCCTTTGAGTAGCAGGTAAGTCGACTTGGTTGGTGAGATGGTCATCTTGGTGTTACGGCACCATAGTTGTAGTTTGTCAATAGCTCTCTCTATTTTCGGTTCTATGTCTTCGCGACTTCGGCCGCCGACCAGCAGGAGGAGGTCATCTGCGTAGGCTATCACCTCTAGCACCTCATCGCTCTGTTGCAGGCTGCCCAGAAGAGACTCCATGTGGATGTCCCAGAAAAGGGGACCCAGCACGGAGCCTTGGGGGCATCCCTTGGTGATTGTTTTCCGGACTTTTCTGCTAGGGGATGATAGCCATACCTCCCGATCTTCACAATAGCTCCTCAAACAATCATATAGTAGCTCTGGGCACTCCTTCTCCCGAAGGCAGGAGAAGAGCGAAGGCCACCACAGGTTGTCAAAGGCGCCACTGATATGCACCATGATGCCAACAACATACTTACACGGGGATGAGCCGCAGACCTCAAGCCGCCAGCGCGACTGCATCAGATGCCGATCGGCCCGGCCTGAAACCGAACTGCCTGTCGCTCACCCCCTGCAGCATGCGGTGAGCAGTCAGTCTGTCAGCTAGTAACTTTTCGAGAAGTTTGCCAAAGCCATCCAGCAGGCAGATGGGCCTGCAGGATTTGGCCTCAGCAGGGTCCTTCTCAGGGCCTTTCTTAATGATTACCACGTTTGTAGTTTTCCATATTTTTGGAAATTTGCCCTGCCTGAGGCATTCGTTAAAGAGTTGTGTGAGTGGCGCAACTAGCTGTGGGGCTAAGAACTGCACCATCTGCGCCACAATGCCATCTGGCCCGGGGGCTTTTCCTTTCTTTAGGGACTTGATGAGAGCAGCAACCTCCTCCTCGGAGAAGGGGAGGACCGCCTCGTCATTTACATACCTAGCAAGTTCTTCATTCCTTAATTGGCGCTGCTCTTCGGTGTCGTCATTTCTGTCATCGTCAGGCAACAGGGACCGGAGGAGGACCTCGGCAGTTTCCTGCCAAGATTCCGTCATCCCGCCACGTGCCTGAGCGTTGGTATCATCTTTTCCCTCACCAATCTGTATGGCACACCCCAAGGGTCAAGGGCCAGCTGATTGGTTATAAAATTTTCCCAACTTTTTAGTCTGGTCTTCTGTAGCTCTTTTTGAAAGTTATCTTTTGCCTCCCGGTATAACTGCAACCATCTTTGCTTTTCCCACCAGACGACACTGCGCTGGTAGTGCTTTCTCAGTCTCCTGACAGACTGACGTAGATCTTGTAGCTCGGCTGACCATGGTGTCGGTGTGGCCGCCACGGCCGTCCTCCTGGTTGGTACAGCCGCCTTATTACACGTATCAGCCCCTCGGCTCTGTCGTCCACGTTAAGGTCTTGTCGTACGTCCCCTCCTGGTAATGGAGGAATGTCGCACTCTCTGGCTAGGCGTTCCCAGTCTGTCTTCCTAAAATTTCTTTGCACCTCCCACCCCATGGCCCACCGCCACTCTCTGTCTCCTACTATGAAGGTAATTAGATTGGGATCACTAGTGGTGGCATTGTCTACCACTCTTCATTCTTGGAGTACATTTACTGCGTTTGGTGTGACCAATGTCACGTCAATGTTGGTGCCCTGTCCCCCTCCAGCCACGTAGGTGGGGGGATTGCCTGGTCTGTTTGCCACCACTATTTGAAGAGCCATAATCATTTCCTCTGCTTTAGCACCGTTTTCATCTCTTGTGCCACTGTACCATAGGGGGCATTTGGCGTTTATGTCAGCAGTTATAATGATTTTGCGTCCCCGCAACGCCGTGGCCACACTCACTAGCTGGTCTATGTGCTGTTCAATCCTGTCTCCCTACTGGAAGTACATGTTAATGATGATTACAATTCCAGCAAGAGATTGTATCTCCACGACGTTGCAGTGACTATTGGAATACTGTGACAGAGGTGTTGCAAGCAGTGCAGTGTTTGTCACCAGGATGGCTGCTTTGGGGGTGTCCCCACTGCTAACGGTTTGCCATGTTGCGGCAGTGAACGCAACTTTTCCAGTCAGAGAGTACGGCTCCTGTAAACAGAGTATGTCCAGTCTCTTTTCCACCACTTCCTTACGGAGCTCCTGCATTACTAGTCGACCGTTATGAGTATTGAGTTGTCCTATTTTTATTTTGGTCGTCATGGAAAGTAAGTATGTATGTGGTCATGTGGCCAGGTTTTGTTCCAGTCATTTGCTAGTTGTCCGTTTGCTATCACTGATTGATGGTAGATTTCATCTAGGTCAAATTTTTCTCCTCGTCTTTCAAATACTTTTTTGAGTAGGTCGCGCAGTGCTCCGAAGTCAGTGGGGAGGTTCATTGACTTTAATTGTATTCTGTCCACCATCACCGAGAAGGTTACCCTCCGTTCGTACTCATGTCCTACCCGGACCACATGTCTTAAGGCAGTGGTCAGGGTAGTCGGCTGCTCCAGCCTAGCAAGTTGCATGGTGTACTCGAGATTCGGGCACACCCTCACTGGGTCCACGGGTGGCAACCTTTTGTGATGGAGTTGGCGGTGGAGCTTGTTATTGTGTTTTCTTGGACAGGTTTTGCAGCTTTATCTGTCGCTACCACAGGATGCTCTTACCGTTGTGGATTTTTAGTCGGCAGCGTGTCCCGGCATTGGGAGAAGGGTGCTCTGACCACTGAGGGAAGCTCAGTTTGAATGGCAATGTCCCTAGTGGGGGACTCTGTTTGTATTGATTTGTCGACCGTTGATACGTCGACGCTGGTGAGCGACTTCAGGAAATTCCTGAATCTACTTGCTCTCATAGCATCCCTCCTCCTTTTGCTCGGGGATTTATGCTTTGGCATCCTGCTTGGTATGCTATTCTCAACCATAATCAATTCGTGATATTAATCGTTGTTCGAGCATCCTGTAGGTAGGGCAGTTCCGTCCTGTGTCTCCACAAGACTTCTTGCCTCGACTCTTGCAAGGATGCAGACGCCTGTGGCCTTACAATCCTTCCGGGTGTGACCACTATCACCGCATTTGGAGCAGGCCAACCCCCTGGTGCAGTGCCTCAAGATGTGGTCCAAGTCGCCGCAATTGTGACAACGAGGTACCACAATGTAATCTCTGGTATTTATTACGTGGAATCCCACGTATAGTCTGCCCATTGATGTTATTTGTTTCCACATGGTTGCAGAGAACTCGGCAACGTGATGTACGACATCACGGTCCCGAGGATCCGTCTTAAATCTCAATTTGAAGCTGCTCTGGAAATCCTTTTCGTTAGTGCCCTCAAAGTTTTGCTTCCTGATTGCCTCACAGAGTTCCTCGTTAGTCATTACTGTAGGAACATCGTACAGTATGACCAACGGGTTCCTCTTTCTTGGTGGTTCGCATTTTACAACTGCGTTTAATTTAGGATTTTGAAGCAGCTTGTTTTTATCGTCTTCGGACGCAACTTCTGCAATCACCGAGTTGCGGCTTGGTTTGACTCGTCTGATCTTTATTTTGTCTTTCACCGGGTCGATTGTAGTAGTTAAGAGTTCCTGGATCCTTTTGACACTCGTGTCTTGTCCAGGCAAGGTCCTAAGAAAGACCGCCGTCTCTTGTTTTTTAGTCACTCTATCTATTGTTTCTTTTGTGTTGTTATGTCTGGTGGGGGCTTGTGCAGTCACCGCCGCCCAGGTCTTGCTCGGTTGTTGCTGCTGTCTCAGTCGGGTGTTCTCTTTCTCCAACTCCTCTACGCGTCCTTCCAATTTTGCATGAGCGATTGCGGCCAATTCATTTTTTATTTGTGAGATTGCTGCATGGCTTATCTTCCCATTTTTAATACTTTGCTCCAGGAGCAGCGTAATTTTGGCACGTCTCTTCATTACTGAATAATCCTCCTCTGCCTGTCCCACCTCGTCCTGTGGAGAGGGATCAGGCGCAAGAGAAGTTCTCGATAGCGCACTAGTATCACTCGTCTCGGTTGTCGCCATTTTGTACGAGTGATAAAAAAGAGGTGGCAGCCCGTCTCTTACCCCGGAGCGGCTCTTCTGGCATGGGGGGGGGGGGGGGGAGGAGGCCTGCAGCTCGCCCACCGACCTCGCCGCTAGGTCAAGGGCACTACCGAACTGCTGGGTTCAGCGCACTGTTGCCAGTGCACTGGTCCCCCTCGGTGACTCCGTCATCGACGATTTCACGCGACGCTCCTCGGCAACAGCACCCCGCACTCCGGAGAGGCGGATGCACCTCTCGCCCTACTTGCCCGAGTTTCCACCTCTCGGCCAGGGACCCACTCCTACTCAGGTGGCGGGCCGCTCCCCCAGACGTTCGGCGGTCTGGACCCACCTAACCTGGCCCAGGCGATGTCATCACCTCCTGCGTTTGGCAGAACACGACCCGGTTACCCAGGGACGCGGCGAAGCACCCTTGCCGACTCGCGCCGCGATCCCACGCCGATAAACGAGATCGCCGGCACGCAGAGTACCTGCTGGTCTGTGCCCTGCGAATAGAAAGGGACTGGTGCTCGGTCCCTCGACACAGCTCCCCCTGTGCCACGCACCCTTCGCTTTCGCATCGGGTTGGGTCGCAGCTCTCCCTTTTGACGCAAGGCAGAAGCCAAGCTTAACATTTGGCACCACGGGAAGGCGGAAAGAGCCACTTGGGAAGGAGAGGCTATAAGAGACACGTCACTCCCCCTGTGAGACTGCCGCGGCACGCCCGACTGGAAGCGATACGCCCCAGTGCGATCTTCCGTGCCTTACGGCGCGCCGGCGACGGGTGGGCCCGCGCCGTCAAGCGACCGACCTCACGCCAGACTTCTGCTGTAATTGTCTAAGTCGGAATGCACAATGGACATGAATGGATGCAGGTGATCAGACAGGATGCTATGTATGTGTCACCTGTGCTGTCGCGGACACATATGGGGGGGCGTGCGGGGTGCTCCGCCGGCCGCGGTGGTCTCGCGGTTCTAGGCGCGCAGTCCGGAACCGTGCGACTGCTACGGTCGCAGGTTCGAATCCTGCCTCGGACATGGATGTGTGTGATGTCCTTAGGTTAGATAGGTTTAAGTAGTTCTAAGTTCTAGGGGACTGATGACCACAGCAGTTGAGTCCCATAGTGCTCAGAGCCATTTGAACCATTTTTTGCGGGGTGCTCCCCCCCCCCCCCCCCCTCTTGCGGGACCGCACGCATTGCCACCCATGCCGCCCCCGCCAGTCAGCCGCACGCATCTATTGCTACATTAGAAAGAAGTTCTTCAACATTGCGGTGTACAAAGACATGACTGCGGTTGACGATGAAGGAGGATCGACTTAATGGCTTAGCTCTGACATTGATTGTCCTATTGACGATGCAATTTACCAATTTGCCAGGAAGAATAGGAGCATAGAATTCATCATTTAAGGAAGAGAACCACAATCGTAACTTTCTTATATCATAAGATGCCATTGTGTTGTATATGTGTATAATCAGTTTAAATAAAACTTTCTTAAATTTGCATGTGACTTGATTATTTTTTATTACTGTGAAAGTAAACGTAGCTCATGATATCTTTAGCGTCCCCTCCTTGAGGTTTTTCTGTATCCGCCACTGCAACTGTGTCGTATCCAGACGTATTACGGGTCCCATATCTCTCCAACTGTACACGCCCCACGCCATTACAGAGCCTCCATCAGCTTGAACAGTCCCCTGCCGACATGCAGGATCCATAGATTCATGAGGTTGTCTCCAAGTACACGCCCATCTGCTCGATAGAATTTGAAACGGGACTCGTCCGACCAGGCAACATGTTTCCAGACATCGTTGACCCCGTTCTTGCAGGATCTTTTTCTGGCCGCAGCGATGTCGGAGATTTGATGTTTTGCCGGATTACTGATATTCACGTTACACTCGTGAAATGGTCGCACGGAAAACTCCCCACTTAATCGCTATCTCGGAGATACTGTGTCCCATCGTTCGTGCGCCGACTAAAACACTACGTTCAAACTCACTTAAATCTTGATAACTGTCATTGTAGCAGCAGCAAACGATGTAACAACTGTGCCAGACAGTGGTCGTTGTGTGGAATTTTTTTTTTTTTTTTTTGGAAGAATAAACAAACTGACTGTTCAAGTTCAGGCTTCCACATTAGATTTGGTAACTGTTGGTGATGTTTACTAATTTCTTTGCAAGTTTTTCGTATAGCTGAAGGAGAAAATTTTAAGTATTTCGAACAAAAGGCGATGGAAATAAAACGTGTCGAAGCAGCAAACGAAAGTCATGGGAAGAAGACAACCGAAAAGGAAAGAAATTTATGATGAAACACCCGATGAAGAAACGAGAATGACTGCTAGTGTTTTTTCCAGGATAACACATTTCTCATGGCTCTGAGCACTATGGGACTTAACATCTGTGATCATCAGTCCCCTAGAACTTAGAACTACTTAAACCTAACTAACCTAAAGACATCACACACATCCATGCCCGAGGCAGGATTCGAACCTGCGACCGTAGCAGTCGCGCAGTTCCGGACTGAGCGCCTAGAACCGCTAGACCACCGCGGCACATTTCTCATGCTCACTGATAGACTCGTATCCGAATTTTAAAAAATGGCAGGAGGCCTAGTACAGGTTCAATGAAAGGTTCTCATTTCTGACTGAAAGTGAGTGATTTGTCATCATCAACCCTTTCGGAAGACCCCCTTTTCTTAGGAGAAACGTATCCTAATAATGTAGAAACTGACTTAGTTGAAGAATGCGTACATTTTCAATACCACCTTACTTATGAAAGAATTTTGGTAAAACCAGATTCTGGATCATTCAAAAGTCTATCTTCGTTCTAAACAGAATTTGCAAAGCGTTTATCCAAACTTCGATACTGCAGTTCGCATGACTCTTTGTACACCAGCGACAAATCTTAGTAATTCGGTGCTCTCTGATACACACGATCGAACAGCGGAGGAGTGGTACTCAAGCGTCAACTTTAGGTTACAATATCTTCGGATGTAATTAACATTTTACAATGCAACAAACGGCACTGATTACGCATTTGTTTACCTGTTCAGATGTACTAACAAAACTAACGGGGTTCCATTTAAAAAACGTAGGTTTGTGTTAAAAAACATACTTCCGTGCATTTTTTTATGGTTTGTATTAACCAATTACACTAGCCCCTCTCCTCACGTTCTGTCTGTGGAATCGATTCGTCAGTATTTGATGTGGTTTACGAAATATATCCAGCGGTAATGTTAGGTGACTCACCCTGTATATGCTGATTCTGCGAATAGAAAACTGAGCAAGAATGTACTGCAAAACTTTCATAACTTAATTAATTGAGTTTCATCACCGTCATCAGTCATTGTTACAAGATAATTGAATATATTGTTTTTAAAACTGTAAGTGAGCGTAATAAAAATTTTGATTACATTTACCGAATGTGCATTATTGTGTACGTGATATTAAGCCACACCTTACCCCACCTTATTAGTACTACATGACTGAGTTTTTATTAGCTCATAAATACACCCAAAAACTGTTTCTTGTGCGATCATAACTAAATCGTTGAGTTGTAAAAATAATCTAGGAACTGACACACTGACCCCATAGTTCAAAATCATACTTATTACGGGAAAAAGGTGGTGTAGTTAGGACGATACTGCATAAAGATACTATTTTATTGTCAAAAAATGTAATTATTATGATTGTGAAGTAGGGTATCGCATTGTAGTGGTCGGTAGGGGCGTCAAAATTCGGGCGGCAAATGTGTAATCCGCCACTGTACAACGATGTGAAACTGCCACAAAAATGATTGTTTGGATTATTATTCAACTTGCACGTCACTCTGGATTGAATGTTGGTTAGGTCGTCAAAACGCCGAGCCTTCATGTGAATTTCTGCACTTTATTGTTTTGTGTTGGGTTCGTATTGCTAACGTCAGGTCTCGTCACCCGTAATGATTTCTTTCCAGAGAAGAACTGTCCGTTTTCCATTTCAATCAACTCATGTTATGGGTCTACGCATTGTTTTTGATTTAGATATAATGCTCCATTGTAATTTGTAACAGATCACACGTTCACTATTTAACGCTCCCTGTTCACAACTGACTAGTCGAATGCATGTCTGTTATTTACAGTTGTTAGTTCAGCTGCCACCATAGTTACTGCTCTGACGGTGCTTAAATCTTTGGAATAAAAAATCAGTCTGTTAACTTTTTGGACGGACTGCGCAGATTTTAATGGCGACGAAGAATGTTCAGAACTCCCTTCGATTGATATCAGTCTAGTTTCATATTACTGTAGTAATTGCGAAATTGTTTGCGTGCTGCTATATAGGTAAACGTTCAGATGCACTTAGAGAACTGTAGTGACATTTTTGATAAATTAAAACCCCATCAATCTGTTCTACATTTACGAAAGAAATCATTAGACACCTAAAAAATTTGCAAACTAATGACAGATGATGTAAATGTTTCATAGCCATAATGTAAAGTTACTTCTTCACGCCTCATAAGGAACTTATTCTACGTAGACACCGGTTCCCTGGCGCTACAAACAAATACTACAGTCAGAAATACACAATCGCGTATCTCTTATATCTTCGACAACAAGTAGAGTAAATTTCCAGATGGTGTACACCTCAACCAACCATAAGAACAACAGACAAGTTCCACTATTAATTTTTTTTCATGCTGTCATAGATGTATTACCGAATTTTACAAATGAACCACTGCGGTCTTAGAACCAAATGACAGCATGGGGACTTTAAATAGTTACAAAACTGACTTGCATCACACCCACACTTTAATTTCAGCCTGATCGTGAAGGAGCAAAGATCTTTTTCTTTGGTTGTGGTTCAACATGGAGTTAGGAAGGATGTTATTAGAGGCGGCTTCATGACTCAGCTTTGGTGGATATGAGCAAAGGAAGTGACCACCTCGCTACTTGCGCAACTGCAGCGATAATAAAGTGAATCAGGCAGAACGTACGTTAAGCTCACCAACTGGTGACTCCTGCAGTCTATTGCTGTGAGACATCACTTGTCTGGCTCCTTGAGTAACATGCGTCACGTTCTCTATTTTAGTTTTATGTTGTATAAGAGTAGCGGACATGCAACGTTTGTAAGAGAACATTTTCTTTTCCTGTGTTGTTTTAAAATGACAGAGCAGGCTGAGTATGATACTTCCTGGTAATGGACTATATGTTATTTCTCTTTTAATAGTGAACAAGGTATCAGAATAAAGATAGTGTGTTGTCTTCTTGCTGATTACAAACTGTTCATACTAAATTTTACATGTACATATCAACGAAAGGTGTAGCTTTCATTTCACGGGAAGCAGGAAATGAAAAAATAGCCCCCTTAAGAAATGAAAAAAAAAAATTAATATGAAATAAAAATGAAACAATATCCAAAATAAAATCTTGGAAAAAGTAAGCCGTAACACTTGTCGAACCAGAGAAATGGATATTGTGGGAGAAGAAACAATCCTGTCACTTGCTGACGGCCGGCCGCCGTGGCCGAGCGGTTCTAGGCGCTTCAGTCCGGAACCGCGCTGCTGCTACGGTCGCAGGGTCGAATCCTGCCTCGGACGTGGACGTGTGTGATGTCTTTAGGTTAGTTAGGTTTAAGTAGTTCTAAGTCTAGGGGACCGATGACCCCAGATGTTAAGTCCCATAGTACTTAGAGCCACTTCAACCATTTGAACTTGCTGACGATGTTGTGATTCTTGGCGACATCCTGGACCAAGCGTGCGCTGATAGTTCCCCGATTTCTACACAGTGCAAAGAAAATTGGGATGGTGGCGATCCATGTTGACTAATAAAAGTGAAGTGACGAAAGAAGTGCATCAAGGAAAAATCAACGCTAATCGCATGTTCTTGAGTCTGAACACTTTATTCAAGGTACATATGATACCACAGAAGACTAAAATTCAGCTATACATGACAGTAGTACCGCCAGTACTTTTGTAGATCTGGGGAACCTGGGTGATACTAGCAACAACTGAAGAAATAATCTGTGCCTTCGAGAAGAAGGTACCTCGAAATGTCTATGGTCCTATCAACAATACCACGGAAGGTAAATGGGAACGAAGAACGAAAGAAGACCTTTTCCAGCGGTCTGGAAAACCATACATTGGCCATCTATTAGGGTGTGGAAACGTTGCTGCTCTAGCCAGTCAATTCTTCAACGACGGCCCTCCTGAGGTTGTCCAGTGTATGAGTTTTCTGAGCGATGCTCTGCAAGTTTCAACTGGTCACAAGTGTACTCAGTCAGGTCCATGTCAGCAAATACCGCAGGCATTCCAATGTGTCGATTCCCCTTCTTGGAGGCAGGTGGTCACGAGCTGGGCCTGAAGTGCTTGTATATTATTGTCATGAAAAACGAGTTCATTGCCGAAATATTGACAATATGACTGAAGAATAGGTTGAAGGAACATGTCCAAACACTACACATCCCTCAAATTACTCTCTATAGTGATGAGTGGTGTCAGAGCTCTGTACATGATACTGGCACAAACCATGGCTGTCCCAACTACCTGCAGAATACTTGGGACTGTTTCCTGAGACATGCATTGGTATTTGCCCAGCTCTACACTCTTCTATGGCGATCACCAACTGTCATACAAATCCTGTACTCATCGGGGAAGTGCTCCCGACACCACTACGTAAAGTGTTTACTTGCCCACCTCCTTTGCACACCGCGTTCTGGGGGGGGGGGGGGTTATAGTGTTTTTCGTAGTAGACTCCTAGAGGTCTAAGTAATCGCATGCGGACGGTCCTGTACTGTCTGGGTCGACGCAGCTCTCCCCGTTTCCTCCAAAGAGTTAATCTGCAGTTTTGTAGAATTCTCCTCTGGGTACCTTCAATTCATAATTTGTAGGTAGCGGCCGTTAGCTTAGTGTTGTTGACCAACGGTGACCAATACGAGCCAGACATTCAGTGTTTTGTGTCACACGATAGCACATAATCAATTGAAACTGAAAAGAAATCCTCGAAGCGTGCCATTCTTAGCACAGTAAAGCACGCGAACAGTGGAAATTTCAAACGTTCTAAGTGTGAAGCCTCACATTTGTCAGAAGAATTAGAAAGCGATGTTTCTCTTTTTGTACATATTTTATTTGTATCAAAAAATGAAAAGGTCTACCACAGACTTATGCTGGCCACCTCATCGCTACAAAAATGAGACAAATTAGAAAATAAATAACTTATTTAGAACATTCTAGGCGCCGTCCTACGGAACCGACAGGTTCTAATTGCCAATAAGAAATTGAATTTTAATTTTATCCATATTTCGCAGCTTCATTTGTCGTTCTCATTTCCGTGAGAGGTCTATGAGGCATCTCGCCTGCTCTCACTACTCGTCACATTTACTTGCAACGGTAATATATTCCTACCACATGACTCATATTCTACAACCAATGTATATATGGCAGTTGCTACGACTACAAAGGAGAACACACACGTCAAGGACCAGAGGGACAGCTCTTAAACTTGTAAAAAAAAAGAAAAATGGGACACGAGGGAGGACTGATCTAGTAACTTGTGGACCAACGCCGTGACCACATAACCACCACACCACTATTATTGCAAGTCGCTCAATGTTGCACGTGTTGCTCATGTTGGACCGTTCAGTTTCTATTTTGCTTCTTTTTTTCACAATTCAGTATACCTCCTTTTTTTCTGCTTGACCTGTGTTCAGTTTTTGACGGGCTGTCCACAGGGCTATCTTACTGCTAAATCTGAGGGGCTGCGATGGGGAGTTTCGCTTATTAGAGTTACAGGTCGCCTCCTTGCATCTTCTGAAGAATTCAGTGCACCATAACAGTTGCTTCGAGGGTCTGTATCTTTGAGAGCTTCGTAGAGAACAGGTATGGGGAAGTTCTATGTGCTGATTCACTAAGATAATCCACGACAGGATCATCTTAGCAGCATAAGAATTTTTTTGTTTCAAATTCAGTTAATACTTTTTACCTGTGTTAATGCAAGTACAGAAATATAGTGATATCTTACCTGGCAATTCATTGGTCACTGCTTTCTGCTCTTTTACAGTTTCCCCTATTTTTCGTCTACCTTTTTAATCAATTTGTCTGTATTCTTAATGTTTTCGTCTGATCTACCGTTAGACGCTTTGTTAGCCTACTGACTGATTTTCCTTATGTCGTCAAACCTTTGATTCTATTCCCTAAAAAATTCTTCCATGCTGTTGTTAGATGTGTCCATCTTGTTGTTGACCTCTTCTAATTATGGTTAGTTTCCTTGTGAGAGTGTTCTAATATGTGATTAGTATCACTAGAAGATTGTTATACTTTATTGTTAATTTCCCAAGAAGAATCTTTTAATTTATGGTTAGTCACATTAAAAGATTTGTTAATTTTTTCCATTTTATTTATCAAGTTTAACAATAGTTCCTGCGTATTAAAGTTTACATTCTCATTTCTTTTGGCCGCACCGTCATTAGTAACGTTATCTGCCAGGCCTACAGTCCTTTGAGGCATTATATTCTCCCCATTTACTGTTAAATCATTCATTCTACTTTCCTGACTTCATCAGAGTCCTCTGTCGAGTTTAAATTACTAATATTTTCTGCTGAATCTTCATATTCTTGAACCATATTCTGCTCAGCACTTTCCACAAAATTATTCATTCTAACTCTTTGGCTTGTCCTGCCAGTTGACTTCAGTCCTGAGACTGGTTTGATGCAGCTCTCCATGCTACTCTATCCTGTGCAAGCTTCTTGATCTCCCAGTACCTACTGCAACCTACATCCTTCTGAATCTGCTTAGTGTATTCATCTCTTGGTCTCCCTCTACGATTTTTACCCTCCACGCTGCCCTCTAATGCTAAATTTGTGATCCCTTGATGCCTCAAAACATGACCTACCAACCGATCCCTTCTTCTAGTCAAGTTGTGCCACAAACTTCTCTTCTCCCCAATCCTATTCAATACCTCCTCATTAGTTACGTGATCTATCCACCTTATCTTCAGCATTCTTCTGTAGCACCACATTTCGAAAGCTTCTATTCTCTTCTTGTCCAAACTAGTAATCGTCCATGTTTCACTTCCATACATGGCTACACTCCAAACAAATACTTTCAGAAACGACTTCCTGATACATAAATCCTTATTCGATGTTAACAACTTTCTCTTCTTCAGAAACGCTTTCCTTGCCATTGCCAGTCTACATTTTATATCCTCTCTACTTCGACCATCATCAGTTATTTTACTTCCTAAATAGCAAAACTCCTGTACTACTTTAAGTGTCTCATTTCCTAATCTAATTCCCTCAGCATTTCCTTTTGTTGATGTTCATCTTATATCCTCCTTTCAAGACACTATCCATTCCATTCAACTGCTCTTCCAAGTCCTTTGCCGTCTCTGACAGAATTACAATGTCATCGGCGAACCTCAAAGTTTTTACTTCTTCTCCATGAATTTTAATACCTACTCCAAATTTTTCTTTTGTTTCCTTTACTGCTTGCTCAATATCCAGATTGAATAACGTCGGGGAGAGGCTACAACCCTGTCTCACTCCTTTCCCAACCACTGCTTCCCTTTCATGCCGCTCGACTCTTATGACTGCCATCTGGTTTCTGTACAAATTGTAAATAGCCTTTCGATCCCTGTATTTTACCCCTGCCACCTTTAGAATTTGAAAGAGAGTATTCCAGTCAACATTGTCAAAAGCTTTCTCTAAGTCTACAAATGCTAGGAATGTAGGTTTGCCTTTTCTTAATCTTTCTTCTAAGATAAGTCGTAAGGTCACTATCGCCTCACGTGTTCCAACATTTCTACGGAATCCAAACTGATCCTCAACGAGGTCCGCATCTACCAGTTTTTCCATTCGTCTGTAAAGAATTCGCATTAGTATTTTGCAGCTGTGACAAATTAAACTGATAGTTCGGTAATTTTCACATCTTTCAGCACCTGCTTTCTTTGGGATTGAGATTATTATATTCTTCTTGAAGTATATATATATATATATATATATATATATATATATATATATATATATATATATATATATATATATATATAACTTATTTTGTACGCCCTGTTATAGTTGATGTAAACTTCAAACATCAACTTACTCTGGGTAAGTGTCATGACGTAGCTATTTGCAGATTACGCCGATGTCGAACCCCGAACATACAAATGTGCCCTCCAGCACCCCCCCCCCTCCCCCCCCCCCCCACTCCCTCCCTCCGGCACCTGCCGCGGAGCTCCCTGCAGCGATGCCTTCTCGCTCTACGTAACTGGCCTCGCCATGTTTGCTGCCACTGACCACTGTCTTCTTTCTTCTTCACCATGATGTCTTCTTGATGATTGTTCATTACACTTCACTCACTAAATGTTTGTAATCCTTGGATGCGGTTTAAATTTTCCCCGATGCGGACTTTATGTTTAGTGACACACTTCCGCACACCGCAACACACACAACTTCAACTCGACGTTGCTACCCGCGAATCACAAATTTCAGTCACTTTCAGGCCACAGTTCACCTCCTGCTTTTCTTGCTGACGCACTTGATTTCAAATTACATCTTCTATCCTGAACACGTATTTTTTGACAAAGGCTGCCATGTGCAAAATCCTTATTTCCACACGGAGGATGCCATGCGCAAAATCACCTCTCGGTTCAGCAGCGATCCATAGAAGGTGATAAAGGTGACGTACAGTGTACTGGCCAAGCCTTCCCACCTGAAACTCTACTGATTAAGATGATCCTGCCGTGGATTATCTTAGCGAAGGAGCACACAGAACTTCCTCATATCTGTTCTCTGCGAAGCTCTCATAGATATAGACCCTCGAAGCAACTCTTGTGGTGCATTGGCTTCTTCAGAAGATGTAAGGAAGCGACCTGTAATTCTAATAAGCAAAACTCCCCATCGGAGACCCTTCATATTTAGCACTAAGATGGCCCTGTGAATAGCCCGTCAAAAACTGAAGACAGGTCAAGCATGAAAACAAGAAGGAGGTTTACTGAATTGTGAAAAAAGAAGCAAAATAGAAACTGAACGATCCAACATGAGCAACACGTACAAGATTGAGTGAGTTGCAAGGAGAATGGCGTCGTGGTTATGCGATGACGGTGTTGGACTACAAGGCTTTCACTCAGTGTTCAAACCTCCCTCATTTCCTACTTTTTTTTTTACAAATTTAATTTTCGAACTGTCCCTCTGGTCCTTGACGTGTGTGTTCTCCTCTGTAGTCATGGCAAGTGTCATAATATACACTGGTTGTAGAATATGAGTCATGTGGTAGGAATATATTATTGTTGCAAGTAAATGTGATGAGTAGTGACAGCAGGCGAGATGCCCCATAGACCTCTCAAAAAATGGTTCAAATGGTTCTGAGCACTATGCGACTTAACTTCTGAGGTCATCAGTCGCCTAGAACTTAGAACTAATTAAACCTAACTAACCTAAGGACATCACACACATCCATGCCCGAGGCTGGATTCGAACCTGCGACCGTAGCGGTCACGCGGTTCCAGACTGAAGCGCCTAGAACCGCACGGCCACGCCGACCGGCCTAGACCTTTCACAGCAATGAGAACGACAAATAAACGGGTGTGAACTATGTTACAACGAAGGAATTCAAGAGTCAAAACTTCCAAAACGGAATTCAAGACGCATAACATGTGGTACTTGTGTAGAACAAATAGGAAGTATGGACGTCTGTAGGTCCCTTAGTTAAAACTCGCGCTTGCCAACGGGCGCTATAGAACGATACAGACACTAATTTTAATACAACGAACATACACATCAATGTCTGGACGACCAGGTCATTATTTTATGTAAAAATAAAACGGTCAGGAATAAGGGAGACTTGAACCAGGGCCTGCCCCGTCACACTCTAATACCGTGACCGTATGACCACGACACCCTGCTGCTTGTAAATCCCTGAACGTTGGACATACCAATCTTGGACGGTTCACAGAGTTCAATTTGCCTCTTTTTTTTTCACAGTTCAGTACACTTTCCTATTTTCATGTTTGATCTGTGTTCGGTTTTTGACGGGCTATGCGATCGGCCATCTTACCTCTACATATAAAGAGGGTGCGATGGGGAGTTTCCCTTGTAAGTGGAATTGCTAATTTATATGAAATATGTCCCAGAATGCCATTACAGGGCGTTTATTTGCAAACTCCGTACAACAGTAACAGTTTAGCATTACAAGCTCCGAGTACGCCCTATCGTCGACTGGAAAGATAAGCGTGCAGCCGAACACCGTAAAACACTGTAGCCCTTCAGTAAGATGACAATACCCATTTGTGCTGATTTATAGGTTTACTGCACAACGTTATTATTGTAATGATGCTCTGACGACCCATGGGCTCCTCCTACAAACAGTTATGCCAAATGTGGACTTCAGTCATTAATATTTACTAACGTAAATGCGTCGTTTCACGCCAGAACACTCACCGTTACCCTACATATTGATTGTCGAGCAAGGTCCATGCTCAAGGCTCGCGTTCCTCTATGCGCGGTCCAGTCGCTACCCACTGCCTCCGTGGGAACGAGCTTCCTACTCGCTGCCGTCTTATTTTGCAGCACTGCTTAAGGCAGCGAATTGACTTCTGTTGTCTGCCGAATTCCAGTAAACGAAAAACTTGGAAAAATAAATATACACCAAAACAAGGGGAACCTCACAGTCTCTTGCACTAGGTGGACCCCTCCCCTAATGTTTTGCATTATGTGGGTGTGCTTCTTTACCTGATTGGACAGCTCAGGTTATTTGTCCCGCCAACAAAATTATTTAACAACTTTCATAGCTTTTTCGTAATGCCTTCTTTTCAGGTGCTAAAAACCAAGAATGTTTCTTTGTACTAGCATTCCTTCATTATCAGAAGTTACATTTTCACTGATATCGGCAAGTTCTGAATATGGTGAGCATGTCTCTTGATCAGTTCTGTCTTCGAGAAGCATCATTCTTGTGCCAATGTGTCCGTGCGTGTAATCAGCCATACACGTGTATGGTTGGCCAATGGCCACAGTACATCCAATTTTCTGCTGAAAAAGTACAGTTCCTTCAATAAATATAACACATCAACAGAAGTCAGTATATAGGGTAGAGCATACTAAGTTTTTGGGTGTACATATAGACGAGAATCTTAACTGGAAAATTCATATTTTGGATCTCCTAAAGCGACTAGGTTCAGCAACTTTTGCGATCAGGATAATTGCCAATTTGAGGATATAGAAATTAGTAAACTAACATACTTTGTATACTTTCACTCTCTGATGTCATACAGAATAATATTTTGGGGTAACTCAACATTTAGACAAAAAGTAGTCACTGCTCGAAAGAAAGTGGTTAGAATAATGTGTGGGTTTCATAGTCGCACATCTTGTAGGTATTTTTTTTAAAAGGATTGGGATTTCTTACAACAGCCTCACAGTACATTTACTCACTAATGAAATTTGTTCTCAACAACAATGGCTCTGAGCACTATGGGGCTTAACATCTATGGTCATCAGTCCCCTAGAACTTAGAACTACTTAAACCTAACTAACCTAAGGACAACACACAACACCCAGCCATCACGAGGCAGAGAAAATCCCTGACCCCGACGGGAATCGAGAACGCTACCGCACGACCACGAGATGCGGCCTTATTTTCTTTCATATGTGTATTTCTTGTGCACTTGACACGTTCCACATCATAACGGCTACCGTACCGTGGGATTGATAAATGGAACACGCAACCAACTAAGTAACTATCTAACTAACTCCTCGCTCTCGATCAGGCTTTCCCCTCTATCTGGCTGTAGACTCCTGTGGTCTCTCTCAGTACACTACTGTACAGAAAATAAGTGAATATTTTACCATTTCAAGATTTCATGTGTACATTCTTTGAAAGAAACTATAACAACTTTAAGATAAATACATAAAATATATAATATAAATATGTAAAACTAAATGTAGAAACTTGAGTGTGTGGTTCCTTTTTTGAACTGTGTACGAGTGGTTATAATTAAACTTTCGATACTTGAGACAGGGTACCCATTAAAAATGAATGATAGTAGAACAATGTAACTTTCTGGATACGCTTGCAAGGACATGCGGAAAAGAAATAACGAATAAACCACTGAAAACACACTCTTTAATTTCCACATGAGAGGGTAACATTTGTTAATTGCGTACCATGTTTACGTTCCACGTTATAAGCATTGCTTAGGGTGGCGACCATCTGCACCCACAACAGCCTGGAACCGCACTAGAGATTGCTCTAATGCTCCACGAAACACCAGTTTTCGAATGGTGGACCATGGAATGTTCAGATGTGAGACCGCTCGTGTACTGCTTGTAGATCATACGATGCGTCCAGAATTCTCAGCCATGGCAACAGTAAGTTCTTCAATAATTTGCGGGCAATCGGTCGTCGTCCTCGCCCACAGGCAATATCCAAATCGCCATTTAATTCCAACTTCCGAATCGTCTTCTTCAACTGCGGCGCGGAAAGAGAACAGCTCCGTGTTTCTTTAATGTGACGAGACTCATGAAGAGTATCAGCATTATTGAGGTTGTTTTGATAAAACAGCTTTACAAGAAAAGCTCAACTTACGTTGTCCAGACCCCTGTTGACTCTATGCAACTATAATGCAGACTGATGCTTGTGTTTCAGCCCAACGGCAAGTCGTGACTCTATCACTACTAACAACGCAAATCCTGCAGCGCACAACCTGAACTTCATTCCTATAAAGTTGGGTGCCCATACGGTAAATAGTTTTGCGTCTACAGCTACTCAAGTTGCGAAAGTTTAAATACAACCACCTTTTAAGGCACATTACGACAAGTTCTTCAAGTTTCTTACATGGATTTAATGGGGCAACTTGGATAAATTACTTCAAGTATTTAAAATGTGTTCATTTACCGTAAACAGTCCTAAACGGAAAGCAACGCTATCTTGTACGTAATTTAACTGAAGCAACATACATTAGTTGCTGCCATTAAGCGAAATTAAAAGTTCCTACCGCAATGAAGCACTTTCCCCTTACATTCGCTGGGAGAAGAAAAGTAAGATACTAAGATGGATGATAAAAGTATAAAAGCGCGAAATCTCTATTTGTACTAGATCCACGATTGTATTTTTAGAAGTAGAAATTGAAAGTTATGTTGTTTCTCGTGTGATATAGAAGTACGGAAAGTTCGCGAGGACTGACACAAAAATTCTTCCACTAGGCTCGATCACATCAAACAGCGTCATTCGCGTGAAATATACCCAACATTGTAGGTTTCAGACACCTTGTTTAAACACCTCATGCAGCGTATATACTACACACAAATTTTAATTCTTTTGTGCATCAGGCAGTTAACAAAATTTGCTGTGCCTGATTGTAGCGCGTACTGTACATCATGTGCGTTCTTAGATGCACCTCCGTTTCTGCAAGCTCCTACTAGGTTTCAGCACCTGACTGAAGAAAGTTGTTTATCGCAGTTTTAGCATGACTTCAAGAAATAAAGTAGTTTTAGCTGGTTTTTAGTAATTCTGAATTATAATTTGTTTACATTACCCTACCGAATAAGTGATTGTTTATTTCCTCACATCAATATCGCGATACATTTTTTCTCTGTAGCACTGGGTCTACAATTAGAAAGGAAGCTAGACTTTCACGATCACAAGAGAGAATACGAGAGGAGGAAGAGTGTGAAGAGCAATGTAATGACGAATATGGAAACGCCCCAGAACGTAAAATTCTGTGCCATCACCAACAGGAAGACGTTATACATCATGCATCTTCCCGAGATCATCTACTAAACGCAAAATATATTTGTTTAGCAAAAAGAAAAAGAAACGGAACTGGTTTTGCTTAAAATTTCATAAAAATAGCACAATGGATCATATATGTAGGGACTTCAAATGGTTCAAATGGCTCTGAGCACTATGGGACTCAACTGCTGTGATCATCAGTCCCCTAGAACTTAGGACTACTTAAACCTAGCTAACCTAAGGACATCACACACATCCATGCCCGAGGCAGGATTCGAACCTGCGACCGTAGCAGTCGCACGGTTTCGGACTGCGCGCCTAGAACCGCGAGACCACCGCGGCCGGCATACGTAGGGACTTCAAAACATTGTTGTTACGCATGTCGTCCCACGCTAACCTAGTATTGTTAGGAGAGAGAGTACATGCCCCGAGTGTCGTGGAGATACAGATCTACTGCGGTACGGATAAGAGATGCGTTACAGTGTGGGAATGAAATGGAATGGCAACTGGAAACAAACTCCATGGTTGAAGCAGGCGGAAAAATATGATTCCTGCCGACAAAAGGTCTAATTTGCAGACAGATTCGTCGAGAAATTCTGGCTGTTTACCGATTGATTGCAATGTCGTGTCCAGCCGTAATGAAACGGAGGCCACTATTTGACCATGGATACATATGTAGAAGTGGGTGATGCTAATCAGAAAGGAAGGTCATCGACAACGACCACAGACGACTGTGTCCAGGTAATCGAGGAACTGATTTGCAGATTTTCTGACGATGAGGTTGTTCGCTCATATGTTCTCGAATGGCTCCATGACCAGGTAGCGGATTTCTATCGGCGAAGATTGAACGATTCGTAGAATGTCTGACTGTTGTTTACAGAGACATGGAGACTAGGTTTTAAAATAGTGTCATGCAGCTGTGTCATTTCGAAGTGCATTAAAGTATCCAGTAAATGTTACTTATCTTGCCATAATAACGTGGAAGTCAGTGTCTGAAGTCACCTCGTGTGACTAGTTTTCAAATTGTGTTTTCAAATGAAATAATAAAATACAAACTTGTGGTACTTACGTACATATCACGTAAATAGAGTTATATATTTCAGTGGTCCGTTTATAAAAATATCCATCAAATGAATCCCTGAAACATATCATTACTACAGCAAAAAACGTCTTTGAGTCCTGCTGTAGCATGGACCTGCAACATGTCCAAATATTTTCGTGAATCTCAACTACTTAGTAAATTTAGCGTTTTAGGCTTATTTTATCCCAGGACAACCCATTAACCACCAATATAAAGTTTTTGTTCACAAAATGGAAGCTCAGGAGTGAGGAGATTAAATCACATGATGCTCTCTTCTCATTTAATGTACGGAATCCCTTTGTGTTATATGTACGTCTCCGGAAGAACTGAGGTTTTATGTCAACGAATAAAAAGAAAGGTCTTTAATTCCATGTGTGGTACGTACACGTTGCTGATGTCGTATAAAACTGAAATAGAGGAAATGATGATGGATACGCAATCCATTGAAACGTTGCGACTAGAAGACGATGCCACTCGGCTGATAAACCGTGAAGATTTCATAGATGTCTTACACAATACACCAACGGAATGACGTGGAGTAGCGGCAGTCTGCCTCAAATCTAGCACGAAGAATGAGTCGGTCAGCTTAATCTATAGACTGTGTGATTCATATTGTCGGCCTGCAGTGTAGCAAGTGATGGTCACTTCCGCTGTCCACATCCGTCAAAGCTGAGTCGTTATTCTTCCTTTAGGAAAGTTGTCTTCTACTGAATGTTGAGCCATTACCAGATCAAATAAGCCTTGCTCATTACGCATTTCCCGAGCAGGAAGAAATCAGCACGAGTGTACCGAAATGTTTTCTTTGCGGTTATATTTTGCTCACACATAAGCACTTACATCATACAAAAGTAAGATGGGAAACTTTAAGTGAGTGGCAATAATATTTCAAACAGCTGTTGTGGGAAAAGCGACACAGAGTAGAGTTTATAGGCTGTGCGTAGGTCGATGGAAGCAGGAGGTACAATACTCTGTTTTGTTACATTTTGTGGACACAAGTTGTGTTTTGGCGTTAAAACAGCACTTTTTGATGTAAAAAATTCGCTTTGGATTTAAAACGCTTAATAAGTACCTGTTTATCCAAAATCACAGAACACGTAATTCACTAATCAATAATCAAAAATATGAAGAGCACGGTACACGACAACACTACAAAATATTCCATTTCAGTTTGTGCGGAGAAGATCAGGGAACTCATAACAAGTTTTAAAAATCACGTGGCATATCTCCGAGTGACAGCTAAAGTAACTGGTAGTATCATGTTTCCCTCTAGAAGAGGCACTTACCAGTAACAAAAAATATTTTGGAACTTGGCTCAGTCAACATTATTAAGCTACTTTAAATATTGTATGCAAAACTGAGTTAAAAAGAAAACAACTTTGTTAACGTCGTCTTACGGCGCCTGTACGCTAGGGTGCGTTATGTGTTTCGTGGTTTCCTGGAAGCATTAATCCTGATCGAGTACTAATCTACAGGCCTGAGAACGAGACTGGATTTACTACTTTATCATACTTGTAGCTTCCCACGCCCGGGTTCCCGGGTTCGATTCCCGGCGGGGTCAGATTTTTTCTCTGCTTCGTGATGGCTGGGTGTTACGTGATGTCCTTAGGTTAGTTAGGTTTAAGTAGTTCTAAGTTCTAGGGGACTGATGACCATAGATGTTAAGTCCCATAGTGCTCAGAGCCATCTGAACCATACTTGTAGCTGAGAATATGAAGACGAGTTTCCTGAAATTACCTTAGTTATGTACTCATTTTCTTAAAATTAATTTCTTTTTGATTTAATTTTTTTGTAACCAGAACAATTTGCATCAGATATACATAATTAATCTGGCATAACGTTGCAAAGCGATGAAATGGAACGTGCTCGTAAAGTTGGTATTAGGGAAGACGAATGATGACCTTGGTTTATTAGGAGAATTTTACGAAAGTGTAGCTCATCTATAAACGAGATCGCGTGTAGAACACTAGTTCGATGCATTATTGAGTACTGCTCAAGTGATTGGGATCCCCACCAGGCCAGACGGAGGGAGGACATTGAAGCACTTGAGAGGGGTGCTCCTAGATGTTACCTGCAGGTTCTATGAACACGCGTTTACGACGGAGATGCTTCGTTACCTAAAATGGGACCCCTGGAGGAAAGACGACATTTTTCTCGCGAAACACTACTGAGAAAATTTTGAGGATCGGCCTATGCGTCTGACTACAGAACTATTCTACTGCCGCCAACGTACATTTTTCGTAAGGAGCACGAAGAGAATATAAGAGCAATTAGTTCTCGTACGTAGGCATATAGACAGTTGTTTTCCCTCACTCTATTTGCGAGTGGAACAATAAATGGAATGACTAGTAGCAGTAGTAGTAGAATGACCCTCTCATTGCCAATCACCATGGATCCGAAAACATCGATCATGTGATGCCCACTAGCTCCTTTCTCACAAGACTTACTGAAAGCATTGGATCAAGGCTGTCAGGTAGATGCAGTATATCTTGACTTCCGAAAACCATTTGAGTCAGTACCAGAGCTACGCTTAATGCCAAAAGTACTTGGGTATCAAGTGAAATTTGTGGTTGGATCGAGGACTTTTTGGTAGGGAGGATGCAGCGTTTTATCTTGGATGGAGAGTCATAGTCAGATCTAGAAGTAACCCCGGGTCTGCCCCAGGGAAGTCTGTTGGGGCCTTTGCTGTTCATGTTGTATATTAATGACTTTGAAGACAATATTAATAGTAACCTCGGACATTTTGCCGATGATGCAGTTATCTGTAATGAAGTGCTGTCTGAAAGAAGCTACATAAGTATTCAATCAGATCTTGATAAGGTTTCGAAGTGGTGCAAAGATTGGCAGCCTGCTTTAAATGTTCAGAAATGTAAAATGGTTCACTTCACAAAACGAAAAAAATCATAGTCTCCTATGACTATAATATCAGTGAGTCACGGTTGGAGCTGGTCAACTCATACAAATACCTGGGTGTTCAAATGGTTCAAATGGCTCTGAACGCTATGGGACTTAACATCTGAGGTCATCAGTCTCCTAGAACTTAGAACTACTTGAACCTAACTAACCTAAGGACATCACACACATCCATGCCTGAGGCAGGATTCGAACCTGTGACCGTAGCGGTCGCGTGGTTTCAGATTGAAGCGCCTAGAACCGCTCGGCCATACCGGCCGGCCTACCTGGGAGTAATACACTACTGGCCATTAAAATTGCTACACCACGAATATGACGTGCTACAGACGCGAAATTTAACCGACAGGAAGAAGATGCTGTGATATGCAAATGATTAGCTATTCAGACCATTCACACAAGGTTGGCGCCGGTGGCGACACCTACAACGTGCTGACATGAGGAAAGTTTCCAACCGATTTCTCATACACAAACAGCAGGTCACCGGCGTTGCCTGGTGAAACGTTGTTGCGATGCCCCGTGTAAGGAGGAGAAAGGCATACCGTCACGTTTCCCACTTTGATAAAGGTCGGATTGTAGCGTATTGCGATTGCGGTTTATCGTATCGCGACATTGCTGCTCGCGTTGGCCGAGATCCAATGACAGTTAGCTGAATATGGAATCGGTGGGTTCAAGAGGGTAATACGGAACGCCGTGCTGGATCCCAACGGCCTCCTATCACTAGCAGTCGAGATGACAGGCATCTTATCCGCATGCCTGTAACGGATCGTGCAGCCACGTCTCGATCCCTGAGTCAATAGATGGGGACGTTTGCAAGACAACAACCATCTGCACGAACAGTTGGGCGACGTTTGCAGCAGCATGGGCTATCAGCTCGGAGACCATGGCTGCGGTCACCCTTGACGCTGCATCACAGACAGGAGCACCTGTGATGGTGTACTCAACGACGAACCTGGGTGCACGAATGGCAAAACGTCATTTTTTTCGGATGAATCTAGGTTCTGTTTACAGCATCATGATGGTCGCATCCGTGTTTGGCAACATCGCGGTGAACGCACATTGGAAGCGTCTATTCGTCATCGCCATACTGACGTATCACCCAGCGTGATGGTATGGGGTGCCATTGGTTACACTTCACGGTCACCTCTTGTTCGCATTGACGGCACTTCGAACAGTGGACGTTACATTTCAAATGTGTTACGACCCGTGGCTCTACTCTTCATTCGATCCCTGCGAAACCCTACATTTCAGCAGGATAATGCACGACCGCATGTTGCAGGTTCTGTACAGGCCTTTCTGGATACAGAAAATGTTCGACTGCTGCCTTGGCCAGCACATTCTCCAGATCTCTCACCAATTGAAAACGTCTGGTCAATGGTGGCCGAGCAACTGGCTCGTCACAATACGCCAGTCACTGCTCTTGATGAACTGTGGTATCGTGTCGACGCTGCATGGGCAGCCGTAACTGCACGCTATCCAAGCTCTGTTTAATTCAATGCCCAGGCGTATCAAGGCCGTTATTACGGCCAGAGGTGGTAGTTCTGGGTACTGATTTCTCAGGATCTATGCGCCCAAATTGCGTGAAAATGTAATCACATGTCAGTTCAGGTGTAATATAGTTGTCCAATGAATACCCGTTTATCATCTGCATTTCTTCTTGGTGTAGCAGTTTTAATGGCCAGTAGTGTACTTCATAGGGTTATGAAATGGAATGATCAGATAGGCTCAGTCGTGAGTAAAGCAGGTGGTAGACTTCGGTTTATTGTTAGAATACTGTGGAAGTGCAATCAGTCTACATAGGATAATGCTTAAAAATCACTCATGAGCCCGGTGCCAGAATACTGCTCAAGTCTGTGGGACCCATACCAAATAGGACTAACAGGGAACATTGAACGTATACAGAGAAGGGCAGCACGAATGGTCACAGGTTTGTTTGATCCGTGGGACAGTGTCACAGAGATACTGAAGGAACTGAACTGGAAGATTCTTGAAGACAGACGTAAACTGTCCCGAGAAAGTCTATGAAGAAAGTTTCAAGAACCGGATTTAAATGATTATGAGAATCACGAAAGCAGCCATATCCCCTCTTGAGAATAATAACGCTAATGATCATGAAATTATATATATAATTATAGATTAGATCGACCCACGTGGGTAAACATCGAACGACGCACACTTCCAGTTTGATTACGTACCGTAGTGTGTATTGTATAGGTAATTTGTAAAGGACACGTCACTTCCAGTCTGTTTACATAAAATAGTGTGTTTTGTATGCGTAATTTGTAACGAAAGACACGTAATCTTCCTCTTCTTCATGTTCTTCGCGCTTTAACTCTACTACAATAAATTACATCTACTACAAAAAGATACATCTTAAGGTAGCACGAATTAACCAATCTCTATAGGAACTGTGTGCTCTTATTGCTGTAGGAACATCTCAACACATAGTTAAAAAGTACAACGTAAACAATATCATCACAAAATGGTGTAACATAGGAAATGTATTTTATTTTAAAAAAAATAATTCTGATGTGCAGGCATGAAGGTATCGTTGTCCCCAGCGACAGGGCACCGACTTGAGAGATAGTGGGGAAGACATCATTTCTCTCTCACCCACGTACGGTACAAGAAGGGTGAATTAGAAGAAAAGGTGCGTGCTTTGAGGAGTGTTAGTACACTCTAAGACAAAAAAAAAGAGGCATTACGAAGGGCTGATCCGAATGGGACTAAAATCGGCAAACGTAATTTACTATAATACCCAAAAGTATCCTAATGACCTGAATCGCGCGTTCGCCTGATTCGCATGCAGCCCATATGACGTATCTGTCTTGCAGGTCCTCTAATCGCTTTGCAATTCAGTCGTTTGACTATACAAAGTGGATACCACAAGAGATCAGTAGAGAACACTGTCCCTTAAAATAATCAGTGCAGATCTAAATCAACACCACGATACTGCAAATACTGGGAAACGAATTATTAAAGATGAGACAGTCCTTAACACTTGTAAACTCAATTTTATTACAGTAAGTGACATTTCAAAATCACTACCGCACTAATTACAATCTGATTAAACTAACTCCGTCACATAAGTCACTCTAGGAACCTTTAGGCAAAATTAAATATATTTATGAACAAGAGAGTTTGAGACAACATATGGATTCCTAAAGTTCTATGACAATTCGAAATATGTTTGTTCTTTAAACGTTTCTCCCACTCCTGTAAAACATCATTTCTGGTGCGAGAAAATGGATATTGAACTAAATATTTGTGCGCATGTTTGAAATCCAAACGACTCGACGAACTTTTTTGTCCTGGATCTGGATTGAAACACCTATAGCCACTGTAACTAAGCAAAGCTTTCGTGCCTCACCGAGACTCGATGACAGAACGTTCGTCATTGGTGGCTAGGCATAAAGAGTCATGAAATATCGAAGTTTTCACCGGTGTCAGTCAGCAAATCCGAATTTGAACATTTTTGTGCTTTACCTGGAATCCTGTCACGATCCTTACCTCCCTGTTAACTAACTACGAAAAACATATAATATTGTACATGGCCTGGGAAGGGGGAAAAGATTGTTGGATTCTGCTTACGACGACAATCTATAGGAGGTTGAGCGGTCAGGAGTTGTGAGTCGTCATCCAGGGCTGCTGTTAAATGACAGAACGAAAATTAGGTAAAATAAAGAGAATATCTTTCAATGTACGGAATACAAAGGGCGCGCCTAGGTCAGAAATTATCAGATGTAGGCCAGTCCAGGAGGACGAACAACGATATCATTGGGCAATGGATGGGGAGGCGGTTCATGTTAACTAATGTTAGTGGCATGTCATGGAACGCAGAACCAGAGGCTTTGTCTCCCAGTAAAGACTTCTGTTCTGCTCAAGGTCTGGATCACAAGAGAGAGAAGCAACAGTGTTCTGCACTGCAGAATCGTCCAGTGTCTACACACGTGACCTGTATTCCACGCACACTATTGGCTAAAACTGATGGCTTGAATCCGCTAGCAATTTTAGCATAGGGCTCAAGGCGTCTCTTGTCAGCAGCTTTAACTGCACAGAACTGTATCGGTTCTGAAAGGTAGGTAACTTTTGTCATGTAGGCACAGTGGAAGTGTAAAGATTTGACAGAGCCTAAAAAATAAATTTTTTAAACCAATTCCCTAAAGTATTCCTTGACTGGCTGTCACTTCGTACAATATAATTTCAGGTAGCAAAGTTACCACGTGTTTAAAACAAAGTACCATGATGTAAAAATTTGTGACGGAGACTCGAATCCTGCGAGTAATAAGACTGTTAACTAAGTAAAATCAGATATTCCGTATCGAATTTTTTCAACACCAGCGAGATGTTCGAATTCTAAATCAGGATATAATTATTTTGCCTGATCAGGAATCGAACCCGGCACCCATCGTCGTTGTTTTCAATGCATGAATTGTTTGATCACTAGCAGTGAGATGTGCTCGAATAAAAATAACGGCATCTGTCGTTTCACGTGGGTCAGATACCACAAAGAGTAGATCCGAATTCAAATCCTGATCCAGCAACAAATTTTCCACCATCTCAAGTTCGAATAAAATAAGAACCCTGTGACCTTAATTGGCCATTGACTCATAAAATAAAATGTTTCTAGCGTAAGGAAGCTCACTGTCTGCCGCGACTTCCGACTTTTTTATGGTCCAACCTAAAACGGCTCTGCCCCAGTTGGAAGCGGAGGATATGAATCTCACAATGCGAATTCTGAACTAGTTGCATAACTTACCGTTCTTCATTTGACATTAGTAGAGATTTAGGAGATTTGTTCGGGTGTGTTTAAAATACATTAAGGAAGTAGAAATAGAACCCATATCTCGCAACCAACAAACTAAATTCAATCCACTACACTACTGAAACCCACATTTGCTATATTCGTGATATGGAGTAACGTAGGATGCGCTTAGCTTACAAATTAGACACGGTGAAAAATTTCTCTTCTAGATTAACTGATTAATTATCAGCAGGCTTCTGACATGGAAACTATGCTAGTCTCACGTCAGCAGGATGCAGAGACGCTTTTAGCCGTCACAGCCTCGATTAGAAACCATATTGAAATTTTCACTATTCCACGAAGTTTCTTAGCTCGAGAAATACAATTGCAGAGTGTGAAGTCAACAAATGCTTCGATTATTATTGTCATTGTCGCTATTAACTTTTTCATCTTTTTGTTGTTACCCGCGTGCTTAAAGGAAGCATTAAATGCTTCTGGTCATTTTTAGAAGCAGTTGCCAAAAACAGGTAAATATTTAGTTCGTAGGAAATGGTTACGACGTTATGTGGCAACAGGACCGTAAATGGTAGTTATTTGGTTCTTTCCATATCTAGCGAATACTTTTCAAATTAATATCGGACATCTGCAATTATTCGTAGATTGCATCAAAACAACATTAACTAATGAAAACTTTACTTCATAACAGACATTGCGGTGCATTACTTCATTTGCTTGCGCTTAGCAACGACGCTTGTAAAATGCTAAAACTGGCGGTAAACGCCACTTTCAAAGCCAGAGGATATTAACGTTTTCTTTTAAATGTCACGATCTTTCTGTAGTGACTTGATAGACGTCACCTATTTCAAGTAGTACGAGGAAGAAAAACTCTCACCCGATTCAGAGGCCTTACACTTAGTCGCCAACCAGAACTCCTAACACTGTGGAACATCAGTTTCGTAATCTGATGTAGCGAATACTGTTTACCGCTGCTCTCTCTCGCCGGAAAATACGGATTTTACTTACTGGGCTCCATAACTTTACTGGAAGAGTCCTTTCACGTCCAAGCTAAGCTAACAAATAGCAGAATATAATAGTGCCTTGGCTTCCAGTTGTGTATATTCGTAATAACTGGCTCGTACTGCCAGCTTCATTTCACTTGATTTTGTAATCACTGAAATAAAAGTCACATGTTCTCCCAACGTGAGAGATTTCGTTTCGTTCCTCCTCTTCTTTTGAGAGATTAGTTTCCTGGTCAGTAAGCTATTTCCCTTACAAACGGCGAAAAAAGGCAAAATGCGACGAGTAATCGCTTTATAAAACCTCTGTTTAGTGCTGTTAAGAGGATGTATTTTAACGTTGTCGTAGGTGAAGGAACTAAGCTTAATCTTAAAAAATCTTAAAAAGCAACGTTCAGAAATTTACCGAATAACAAATGCTTATTGTCCAGACGGGAAAAGTTTTCAAAACAAAGTCAGCACATCTTTTCGTCTGATAGCACTACATTATAGTTTGCCTAAGAGGTATCACATGCTGTGCTCTTGTAGCTGTGGAAATCATTAGTTGAAACCGAGTTCAACATATGAGCGTATGGTATTGCTAAAAATACAAGAAGAGTAACAAACGAGGACTGAGTTCATCCTCAAACAATAATTCGACTACACTATAAAGGGCTGTTACAGATTAATGTGTTGTAATATTTGTGGTTACACTGTTGATTCAAATACGACAGCGAGAGCAACATGACCTGCATTACAGTGTGATTCTAAATTTTACTTTTAATCTCTGAAAACGGTGTCATTATTATTATTACGAGTGGTGAGATGAAGGAAGTGTTGTCGACTTTGTATCGCACTTCGTTTCCTCCTATTCTGTCAGTAGGTTCTTACTTGCGGAATGTCACATCTCAACGAATGTGAAAGTGGGCGCATTCTTGCACTTTATGAATATGGATACTGTATCAGCACCATTTCCCGTGCCCGAGGATACAACAGATCAACGATACATGTCTGGGTGAAGAAGATGGAAGGAAGGCCACGTGAACCGTCGTCGTCTGAACGCCCACGGACTGCCACGGAAGATGTACTATTATCTAATAGTATACTCCACTGCAGTGATGAAGACCTTTTTAGGCCTAGCAAAGAAAAGAGGAACATCCTCCAGCTGAGTGTGAGCAGGTCGATCATTTGTCGACGTCTCAACGAGAAAGTTATTGACGAAAATCTGTGGTTAAGGAAATGTTGCAAGAGCAACATTAGGCTGCCAGATTAAACTTCGCACAGGCGAACAGAAGAAAACCGCTTTCGTACTGGGAGCAAGTTATATTTACGGACGATAAAGTGTTTTCTATTGCACCAAACACTTCAGTCCGTGTTACGTCGACCAAGTGGAGCGACATTCGATAGCAAATACGTCTATCAGAGGCAAAGGTATGGCCGAACTGCTGTCATAGTTTGGGGACTGATATCAGCAAGTAGTTGAGGTATTCTGTGGCAAGTGGACAGTCCGTTTTTTAGTCATTACTACTGCGAAATACTGGAGAACGTAATGCTTCCTTCTGCTCGTCAGAGATTTCTGGAGAGTTGAATAATCTTCCAACATGACCTTTCTCCTGCCCACATTGCGAAATGTTTAGGACACTGCTTTCAAATGAACGTGATTTGTTGGACCGGCCTCCAAAAAGTGCTGACCTCTGTCCCATAGAGCACGTATCCGCAGAGACGGAGAAAATTTTTAGGTGTATAAGACCAGTACACACAGACAAACCAGCGTTGTCCAAAGCACGTCATGACGTATGGGAGGAGTTGTCACAGAGTAACAGATTCATTTGGAAACTTGTTGTCTCTATTCTCCGACAGATAAATTCAATTGTAAAGGAGGACGGAAGTAGTAGGGCAACAAGGACGCCACCTCACTCTTCATTGTTGCCAAATTTATTCAAGATTGCAGATCCAAGATGGCGGCGATAGACGTGACAACGTCGCACTAACATCATGGCAGGAAGTTCAAATATGGCAGGAAAATACGTCAATTGGGCTACCTCCACTGGCCTAAGAAAATGGTGGGAAAGTTTGAGATGGTAAAAACGGAGGGAAAAAGCAGAATAGGGCTACCTGCACTAACCTAAGAAAATGGCAGGGAAGTTTTGGTGGGAAAAAATGGCGGGAAAAAAGGTCTATTGGGCTACCTCCACTAACCCAAGCCGTCCAAGCACCACCTCTTCCTTGGAATTGGGGGGAAACTGTCACTCTACATCCAGCTGCTGGAGAGGAAGGAGTGTACTCTTTTTTATTTTTTGAATGATTTCTTAAAGCCTTCAGCTTTATTTCCTGAACGACTGTACAATTTCGGCCTTGTTGTTGTTGATGCAGCTCTCCATGCTACTCTATCCTGTGCGAGCTGCTTCATCTCCCAGTACCTACTGCAACCTACATCCTTCTGAATCTGCTTAGTGTATTCATCTCTTGGTCTCCCTCTACGATTTATACCCTCCACGCAGCCCTCCAATACTAAATTGGTGATCCCTTGATGCCTCAGAACATGTCCTACCAACCGATCCCTTCTTCTGGTCAAGTTGTGCCGCAAGCTCCTCTTCGCCCCAATTCTGTTCAATATTTCATCATTAGTTATGTGATCTACCCATCTAATCTGCAGCATTCTTCTGTAGCACCACATTTCGAAAGCTTCTATTCTCTTCTTGTCCAAACTATTTATAGTCCATATTTCACTTCCATACATGGCTACACTCCATACAAATACTTTCAGAAATGACTTCCTGACACTTAAATCAATACTCGATGTTAACAAATTTCTCTTCTTATGAAACGCTTTCCTTGCCATTGCCAGTCTACATTTTATATCATCTCTACTTCGACCATCATCAGTTATTTTGCTCCCCAAATAGCAAAACTCCTGTACTACTTTAAGTGTCTCATTTCCTAATCTAATTCCCTCAGCATCACCCGACTTAATTCGACTACATTCCATTATCCACATTTTGCTTTTGTTGATGTTCATCTTATATCCTCCTTTCAAGACACTATCCATTCCGTTCAACTGCTCTTCCAAGTCCTTTGCTGTCTGACAGAATTACAATGTCATCGGCGAACCTCAAAATTTTTATTTCTTCTCCAATGGTTTTTAATACCTACTCCGAATTTTTCTTTTGTTTCCTTTACTGCTTGCTCAATATACAGATTGAATAACGTCGAGGAGAGGCTACAACCCTGTCTCATTCCCTTCCCAAGCACTGCTTCCCTTTCATGTCCCTCGACTCTTATAACTGCCATCTGGTTTCTGTACAAATTGTAAATAGCCTTTCGCTCCCTGTATTTTACCCCTGCCACCTTTAGAATTTGAAAGAGAGTATTCCAGTCAACATTGTCAAAAGCTTTCTCTAAGTCTACAAATGCTAGAAACGTAGGTTTGCCTTTCCTTAATCTTTCTTCTAAGATAAGTTGTAAGGTCAGTATTGCCTCACGTGTTCCAACATTTCTACGGAATCCAAACTGATCTTCCCCGAGGTCGGCTTCTACTAATTTTTCCATTCGTCTGTAAAGAATTCGTGTTAGTATTTTGCAGCTGTGGCTTATTAAACTGATACTTCCGTAATTTTCACATCTGTCAACACCTGCTTTCTTGGGGATTGGAATTATTATATTCTTCTTGAATTCTGCGGGTATTTCGCCTGTTTCATATATCTTGTTCACCAGATGGTAGAGTTTTGTCAGGACTGGCTCTCCCAAGGCCGTCAGTAGTTCCAATGGAATGTTGTCTACTCCGGGGGCCTTGTTTCGACTCAGGTCTTTCAGTGCTCTGTCAAACTCTTCACACAGTATCGTATCTCCCATTTCATCTTCATCCACATCCTCTTCCATTTCCATAATATTGTGCTCAAATACATCGCCCTTGTATAGACCTTCTATATACTCCTTCACCTTCCTGCTTTCCCTTCTTTGCTTAGAACTGGGTTTCCATCTGAGCTCTTGATGTTCATACAAGTGGTTCTCTTATCTCCAAAGGTCTCTTTAATTTTCCTGTAGCCAGTATCTATCTTACCCCTAATGAGGTAAGCCTCTACATCCTTACATTTGTCCTCTAGCCATCCCTGCTTAGCCATTTTACACTTCCTGTCGATCTCATTTTTGAAGCGTTTGTATTCCTTTTTGCCTGCTTCATTTACTGCATTTTTATATTTTCTCCTTTCATCAATTAAATTCAATATTTCTTCTGTTACCCAAGGATTTCTACTAGCCCTCGTCTTTTTACCTACTTGGTACTCTGCTGGCTTCACTACTTCATCCCTCAAAGCTACCCATTCTTCTTCTACTGTATTTGTTTCCTCCATTCCTGTCAATTGTTCCCTTATGCTCTCCCTGAAACTCTCTACAACCTCTGGTTCTTTCAGTTTATCCAGGTCCCATCTCCTTAAGTTCCCTCCTTTTTGCAGTTTCTTCAGTTTTAATCTACAGGTCATAACCAATAGATTGTGGTCAGAGTCCACATCTGCCCCTGGAAATGTCTTACAATTTAAAACCTGGTTCCTAAATCTCTGTCTTACCATTATATAAGCTATCTGATACCTTTTAGTATCTCCAGGGTTCTTCCATGTATACAACCTTCTTTCATGATTCTTAAACCAAGTGTTAGCTATGATTAAGTTGTGCTCTGTGCAAAATTCTACAGGCGGCTTCCTCTTTCATTTCTTAGCCCCAATCCATATTCACCCACTACGTTTCCTTCTCTCCCTTTTCGTACTGCCGAATTCCAGTCACCCATGACTATTAAATTTTCGTCACCCTTCACTATCTGAACAATTTCTTTTATTTCATCATACATTTCTTCAATTTCTTCGTCATATGCAGAGCTAGTTGGCATATAAACTTGTACTACTGTAGTAGGTGTGTGCTTCGTATCTATCTTGGCAACAATAATGCGTTCACTATGCTGTTTGTAGTAGCTTACCCGCATTCCTATTTTCTTATGCATTATTAAACCTACTCCTGCATTACCCCTATTTGATTTTGTGTTTATAACCCTGTAATCACCTGACCAGAAGTCTTGTTCCTCCTGCCACCGAACTTCACCAATTCCCACTACATCTAACTTTAACCTATCCATTTCCCTTTTTAAATTTTCTAACCTACCTGCCCGATTAAGGGATCTGACATTCCACGCCCCGATCCGTAGAACGCCAGTTTTCTTTCTGCTGATAACGACATCCTCTTGACTAGTCCCCGCCCGGAGATCCGAATGGGGGACTATTTTATCTCCGGAATATTTTACCCAAGAGTACGCCATCATCATTTAATCATACAGTAAAGCTGCATGCCCTCGGGAAAAATTAGGGCCGTAGTTTCCCCTTGCTTTCAGCCGTTCGCAGTACCAGCACAGCAAGGCCGTTTTGGTTATTGTTACAAGGCCAGATCAGTCAATTATCCAGACTGTTGACCTTGCAACTACTGAAAAGTCTGCTGCCCCTCTTCAGGAACCACATCTTTGTCTGGCCTCTTAACATATACCCCTCCGTTGTGGTTGCACCTACGGTACGGCTATCTGTATCGCTGAGGCACGCATGCCTCCCCACCAACGGCAAGGTCCATGGTTCATGGGGGAGGATTTCGGCCTTAGGAGAATGTATATCATGCGCTGGAAATATATTTCTTACATTGTGATAATAACAGCGTTGCATTCCACACAACTAATAGGTCAGAAGCCTCAACGATCTAACATTACAGTCTGTTTTAAGTGCTAAACCGTGTAGTCTTAGGAGCGCATTTGTTCATGTTCTCTCTTATCATTACCTTCTTGGTACTGACCAGAGACACTAGAACAATACTTCAGAGATGATAGCGCAGTTGATTTATGTAAAATGCTTAAAACTCCGTCCGTCTGGAGCTCCATCATACATAAAAACCACTTGTTTCTTGTTCTTAACCGTCTGTTATATCATCACAACAGTTTCATATCTACTATACACTGTTAAGGGGTGCTAACCTCCTCGACATTTGCGCATCTGGAGAACTCTCGTGCTCTTGGATGGGTGCAGGACAGCAGTTACAGACTCGGTTCGCACTGTTCCTTCACGAAACGAGGAATGTAGCTGTCTACTTCTGGTCAGATGCAGATTAAATTGGTGCCAGTGCTGCAGGCAGTGTTGGAAAATTGGAAATCTGTAGTAAGTTCCTATTGGACCAAACTGCTGAGGTCATCGGTCCCTAGGCTTACACACTACCTAATCTAACTTAAACTAACTTATGCTAAGGACAACACACACACCCATACCCAAGAGAGGACTCGAATCTCTGGCGGGACGGACCGCGTAAACCGTGGCAAGGCGCCCTTGGCCGCACGGCTACCATGTGTGGCTACCCCACACAGTCAGACAGTGTTGATCAAAGACTATGTGAGGAGATCTTCCGATCTCTAACTCTGTCCTAAGAATGCGAGAATGCCCTGTTACTCCCATCCACATAGAGAAAGATCGTAAATTCAGCAGGATGATGGAAGTGCTAGAGATATGTAGATTGCTGTCTGGTATACTATGGTGTATATGTTCGAGAATTAACAATGAATAGACATATTGCACAGATGTCTAGTTTTCTGTGAGAGTCAATGGGTCGAAACATGTTAATGTCAGTTTAGAACCTGACATGGACCTCCAGGTCGTGGTGGAAAAAATAAAATATATGGTTGTGTACAAAGCTGTGTCATACACTGTTTGGAAGCGTTACAGCAGAAAAAAACAATGTTTCAAACAATGACACAGGGTCACAGGGAGCCTCTCTTGCGACGGATAGTCTGTGGGATATGGCCCTCCTCCTCCTAAAGTACGGACGTTGACACTTTACACTGGTCTGTGCAGGGGACTGAGTGGATCAGTACCTGGATATTTAATGAGGTCGGCGCTTATGCTCGATGCCAGCCCATAGACAATATTTGTTTTCGATTTTCCTGCCGGATGAAGTTAGCGGAGTTTTTTATAGTTCATAGTTTGTTGTTCTCTGTTGGATGGGACATTGACAGAGAGAATGTTTGGGTGATAGACGTGAATGCACCCTGAGAGACGCAGATCTCCTTCAGACTGCAGTACCTGTATGTAGTTTGGAGGCGCCCTACGATGCAGTTGCAAAATCCTCGTCCCTCTCCCACTTTCCGTATGGTATTTTTGTACTACGATCTCGTGTTGCAGGAGAAAGCTTCGTTTGGTGCTGGCCTTACACATTGCACACTGTTGGCGGAGTTGCGACATGTTTCCATTTCCACCAGTTGGTCAAGACACGATCCTGTCGCACTAACTCAGCTTACCCTGTCTCTGCACGGGTTTCAGAAGGTGGTAGATATAGTGCTCTTCAACTTCGGCTCAGTTCCGATTTAAATTGGAACGATCACATGCACAAATCTGCACAGATGGTGGGCAGAGTCTTAGGAACAGTTGCACAAGGCACAGGGACTGCCTAAAAAACCACATTGGAGTTTTACTGTAGCAGATAGATTCGAAAAAGGTGACTCGTTTTGGGATATGACAGTGCCACAAATATAATTGACTGGTGGCTGTAATCATTAAAGGACTTCTCCATACGATCCAACGCAGGTATATTGTTGATTTCAAATCGCAGACAGCATTCCTACCAGAAAGAGTAACAGCATAGATCTGAAAAGCTAGTCTACATTTCTTACAACCTCAATCTAGTTTGCATTTCTTTTAAAGTGAATCTTCGCATAGCACACCATCTTCTGTATGCGATTATTTTTAATCAACCATCGCCTATAATCCAGTGGATGTATCACAAGACCTCTGACCTTGCATCGAGATAGAATGTGCTGCAGTTACTGGAGAAACATCTAGCGGCGGCGTGAAGGAGTTGAAAATAGCGGATTCATACCATGTTCCTTAGCTGTATCACTTTTTAAATTGGGTGATTATTTTTTATGAGCTTACACAGCTGGCGACATGTGCCTGCACTGTCAGTCTGTTAATACACACGCAAGCGATCACTGTATTCAATGTCGCGGTACTTGTGTGGAAAACCACTTCATTCGGAAGCAATATCATACCTCGATTTATAAAATAGGTATAGTTTTTAACATGGATGCCGCAGTCACTGTCCAGGACTGCTGACGGGCGATGCAGAGATTTAATCGACACCCATCACAGACCAGTCTCCTTTCTTTTCAGCATCTCCGTGTTAAGGCTCGTTTCCTTAGTCAGCAGAGCCCCTGGGGACGTATGCCTCTTCACTGCAGGTTTTGTCCAGGTGCCGTAGCCTTCTGTGCCACCACCGAAAGTCAACTGTCCAGGGTCCGAACCTCGAAGGTGCTCTGTGCACTGATCCATTGGTCCTCGCAGAACACCTCGCAGCACACTTTTCGACGGCATCGTCATACGCTTCCTACCCTACTACCTTCCCCCAGGCTGTGGCTAAGCCATGTCTCCGCAATATCCTTTCTTTCAGGAGTGCTAGTTCTGCAAGGTTCGCAGAAGAGCTTCTGTAAAGTTTGGAAGGTAGGAAACGGATACTGGCAGAAGTAAAGCTGTGAGTACCGGACGTGAGTCGTGCTTCGGTAGCTCAGTTGGTAGAGCACTTGCCCGCGAAAGGCAAAGGTCCCGAGTTCGAGTCTCGGTCGGGCACACAGTTTTAATCTGCCAGGAAGTTTCATATCAGCGCACACTCCGCTGCAGAGTGAAAATCTCATTCTGGAAACATCCCCCAGGCTGTGGCTAAGCCATGTCTCCGCAATATCCTTTCTTTCAGGAGTGCTAGTTCTGCAAGGTTCGCAGAAGAGCTTCTGTAAAGTTTGGAAGGTAGGAGACGGATACTGGCAGAAGTAAAGCTGTGAGTACCGGACGTGAGTCGTGCTTCGGTAGCTCAGTTGGTAGAGCACTTGCCCGCGAAAGGCAAAGGTCCCGAGTTCGAGTCTCGGTCGGGCACACAGTTTTAATCTGCCAGGAAGTTTCATATCAGCGCACACTCCGCTGCAGAGTGAAAATCTCATTCTGGCAATTTAAGAGTTGTTTGCGTGTCTGTACATCAGCGTACTGCGTTACTTCGGTAATTTACGAGCAGTTTGCAGTCTGTGGGCTATTTATTGTGACCCCAGTTACATCAGGACCAGTTTTTTTTGTATCAGAGTAATATATAAACTACGTGAAAACCACGCCCTAAATAACTGTTGCAGCTCCCCAACTGAAAATAAATAAAATACACTACTTCCTGTCCTGCATCTGCGTCTGTAGACTGTGTACTGTGATCCCTGCAAGTCAAGGCGAGTGTTTTGTATCAGCATAATAAACAAACTATGTGAAATCCATCCCTAAAAAAGTTGTTCCAGCTTCCCACTGAAAATAAATAAAGTACACTCCTTCCTCTACAGCAGCTGGACGTAGAGTGACCGTTTCCCGCTAATTTCAAGGAAGAAGTAGTGGTTATTGGAGGTAACCCAATTGACCTATTACCCACCATTATTTCCCGGCAAAATTTCCCGCCATTTTCTTAGTTTAAGGAGGTAGCCCAGTAGACCTGTTTTTCCACCAAAATTTGTCTTCCCACCATGACGTCATCGCGACGTTGCCATATCTACGGCCGTCGTCTTGAATAAATTTGGCAACAATGTAGAGTGTGGTGGCGACCTTGTTTCTCTAATACTGACGAAAGCTCGTCACGGTATTGAATTATTGTGGTGTTCAAAATTTTGTTTATGACAAATGAGCATTTTGTTATCCTTTGAAGAAGAGGAAATTGCGTTTGTCTTATCTTTAAGGGAAAAAAAGGGAAGAGGAGCTGATTATACATAAAAACTAGGGTGTCTATTTCATTCTTTTCAGTCGTTCAGCTGAGTCCAACTTTAAATTATTTTAAGATCTTTGATAAAAAAGACTGACACAAAGATGAAACTGATTTCTTTGTCGCATAGCGCATGACGTCAATGGCGATGATGAAGAGATCAAAGAGAAAGTATATAGTTTTTCATTTCAAATGAAAGCATCACATTAATTTGCGTTCTCTTTATTTACATTCAGGCAGGCGGCAATACCGAAAAAACCACAAAAGAGATACCTGTATCATTTTCTTTTAATGCCAAGTAGAAATCACAAAAGATAAACAGAAAAACTGATGCATGACCGGCGGTATAGACGTACATTCGAGCGTTTGAATCCACTACATCCTCAGCTATATACTTATGAATACTTTAAAATTATTAATACATAATCATTCTCGTTGTCCTCCTGAACTAATAACTCTTGCCACAAACTTCGTTCATGGAAGTGAAAGTCCACTACATCCTCACCAATCGCATACCCTAAACTTAAGTATGATGTGGTTTGTGATGTCACACGCGTTCCATGAAAAAGAAATGGTATACCGAGTGAAAGCTGCACAGTGAGACGACGACCGAAACGCAGACTTCTAATTTCATGAACGAAGTTATGAAGGACATAAGATAGGTACTTGAAAGTGACACAGTAGGTATTCTGCTAGGTTTTGTCAGACTTTCTTGTTTGTAAGATGCAGTGTGTAGGAGAATGTGAAAATTAAAACCTGATAACGTGTCATAAAATACATGTATTCTATAACCATGGTTGAAATGTATCAGTAAATGCAGTTGAATTATGCACTTATCGTACCTGTATTAAGATGAAAGTTTGATGTAATGAAAGAAAACTGTTTGTTTCAGGCACAGTTGCGAAGTGATTCGAGTATATCATGCAGTAATCAGAATGTACATTTACAGGGTGTTTAAAAAATGACCGGTATATTTGAAACGGCAATAAAAACCAAACGAGCAGCGATAGAAATACACCGTTTGTTGCAATATGCTTGGGACAACAGTACATTTTCAGGCGAACAAACTGTCGAAATTACAGTAGTTACAATTTTCAACAACAGATGGCGCTGCAAGTGATGTGAAAGATATAGAAGACAACGCAGTCTGTGGGTGCGCCATTCTGTACGTCGTCTTTCTGCTGTAAGCGTGTGCTGTTCACAACGTGCAAGTGTGCTGTGGACAACATGGTTTATTCCTTAGAAAAGAGGATTTTTCTGGTGTTGGAATTCCACCGCCTAGAACACAGTGTTGTTGCAAGAAGGAGGTTTAATGTAACCAAAGGACCGAAAAGCGATACAATAAAGGATCTGTTTCAAAAATTTCAACGGACTGGGAACGTGACGGATGAACTTGCTGGAAAGGTAGGGCGACCGCGTACGGCAACCACAAAGGGCAACGCGCAGCTAGTGCAGCAGGTGATCCAACAGCGGCCTCGGGTTTCCGTTCGCCGTGTTGCAGCTGCGGTCCAAATGACGCCAACGTCCACGTATCGTCTCATGCGCCAGAGTTTACACCTCTATCCACACAAAATTCAAACGCGGCAACCCCTCAGCGCCGCTACCATTGCTGCACGAGAGACATTCGCTAACGATATAGTGCACAGAATTGATGACGGCGATATGCATGTGGGCAGCATTTGGTTTACTGACGAAGCTTATTTTTACCTGGACAGCTTCGTCAATTAACAGAACTGGCGCATATGGGGAACCGAAAAGCCCCATGTTGCAGTCCCATCGTCCCTGCATCCTCAAAAAGTACTGGTCTGGGCCGCCATTTCTTCCAAAGGAATCATTGGCCCATTTTTCAGATCCGAAACGATTACTGCATCACGCTATCTGGACATTCTTCGTGAATTTGTGGCGGTACAAACTGCCTTAGACGACACTGCGAACACCTCGTGGTTGATGCAAGATGGTGCCCGGCCACATCGCACCGCCGACGTCTTTAATTTCCTGAATGAATATTTCGATGATCGTGTGATTGCTTTGGGCTATCCGAAACATACAGGAGACGGCGTGGATTGGCCTCCCTATTCGCCAGACATGAACCCCTGTGACTTATTTCTATGGGGACACTTGAAAGACCAGGTGTACCGCCAGAATACAGAAACAATTGAACAGCTGAAGCAGTACATCTCATCTGCATGTGAAGCCATTCCGCCAGACACATTGTCAAAAGTTTCGGGTAATTTCATTCAGAGACTACGCCATATTGTTGATACGCATGGTGGATATGTGGAAAATATCGTACTATAGAGTTTCCCAGACCGCAGCGCCATCTGTTGTTGACAATTGTAACTACTGTAATTTCGAAAGTTTGTCTGCCTGAAAATGTACTGTTGTCCCAAGCATATTGCAACAAACGGTGTATTTCTATCGCTGCTCGTTTAGTTTGTATTGCCGTTTCAAATATACCGGTCATTTTTGAAACACCCTGTACGAGGAAAATTTATCTTATCTGATGCAGATACAAAAAGGAAAATATGAAAAAATATTCAATTCTGTTATTAAACACATTTTCGGCTTGAGATTTACCTCAGTATGGTCATTGGTTCCGTAACATTTTTCTCATCTGATGATTCGCTATATGACAAACAACACTTAAATTACTGTCATTAATGGTCCCTTGGAGCCTTTTCTGAGCCTTTCTTGTGAAGTAAAACAGTATTTCGAAAACAGACACTCTGGTCACTCCTATAATGTACTGAATAGAAGCTGTGAGATGGCTTTTACTCCCTTGCTTGGCTTATGAATAAGTCATTGAATTTCGTTCTGACCGTTGGCAGATAAAATAAGGAAAACGAGAAGTAGACGTAGAAACTGCATTTTTTTCTGCAACGAGATTCGAGGCGCGTTTTATATCTACTAGCGCACTGGAAATCGGACATGTTACTACTAAGCCAACATAACACCGCTGCAGTGTACCTTTATCCATTACGTTCATGTTTCCTAATATAGATTGCTCGGTTCGTGACATTAGAGAGTAATCGTAGCTTCGGTGTCAAACGTCAAACCTAGGTTCAAACAATGAATTTTAATCACTCGGTGTACATCTTAAATGGAAGCCATTCAGAATATTTCATCGAGGTGGCATCTCAGAAAAATATTTCATTGTTTACTGTTATCAAGTGCAGAAAAGCTCCTTAGTTCTTTCCGTATATAGTGTACATTCTGGTGTCCCCCAATCTTATTTTGTGAGATGGCTCTTTGTTTCTTGGGGTCAAAAAGGAGTGGAAACTATCACTGGTTAATTTGCTGATGACTAATGGCAGACTACTGCCGACGGCCTTGCCGCAGTGGTAACACCAATTCCCGTTAGATCATCGAAGTTACACGCTGTCGGGCTGAGCTAGCACTTGGATGGGTGACAATGCGGTCTGCAGAACGCTGTTGGGAAGGGGGGTGCACTCAGCCCTTGTGAGGCAAACTGAGGAGCTACTTGATTGAGAAGTAGCTGCTCCGGTCTCGTAAACTGACATACGGCCGGGAGAGCGGTGTGCTGACCATCTACATCTACATCTACATCACTACTCTGCAATTCACATTTAAGTGCTTGGCAGAGGGTTCATCGAACCACAATCATTCTCTCTACTATTCCACTCCCGAACAGCGAGCGGGAAAAACGAACACCTAAACCTTTCTGTTCGAGCTCTGATTTCTCTTATTTTATTTTGATGATCATTCCTACCTATGTAGGTTGGGCTCAACAAAATATTTTCGCATTCGGAAGAGAAAGTTGGTGACTGAAATTTCGTAAAAAGGTCTCGCCGCGACGAAAAACGTCTATGCTGTAATGACTTCCATCCCAACTCGTGTATCATATCTGCCACACTCTCTCCCCTATAACGTGATAATACAAAACGAGCTGCCCTTTTTTGCACCCTTTCGACGTCCTCCGTCAATCCCACCTGGTAAGGATCCCACACCGCGCAGCAATATTCTAACAGAGGACGAACGAGTGTAGTGTAAGCTGTCTCTTTAGTGGACTTGTTGCATCTTCTAAGTGTCCTGCCAATGAAACGCAACCTTTGGCTCGCCTTCCCGACAATATTATCTATGTGGTCCTTCCAACTGAAGTTGTTCGTAATTTTAACACCCAGGTACTTAGTTGAATTGACAGCCTTGAGAATTGTACTATTTATCGAGTAATCGAATTCCAACGGATTTCTTTTGGAACTCATGTGGATCATCTCACACTTTTCGTTATTTAGCGTCAACTGCCACCTGACACACCATACAGCAATCTTTTTCTAAATCGCTTTGCAACTGATACTGGTCTTCGGATGACCTTACTAGACGGTAAATTACAGCATCATCTGCGAACAATCTAAGAGAACTGCTCAGATTGTCCCCTGGTCATTTATATAGATCAGGAACAGCAGAGGTCCCAGGACGCTTCCCTGGGGAACACCTGATATCACTTCAGTTTTACTCGATGATTTGCCGTCTATTACTACGAACTGCGACCTTCCTGACAGGAAATCACGAATCCAGTCGCACAACTGAGACGATACCCCATAGCTCCGCAGCTTGATTAGAAGTCGCTTGTGAGGAACGGTGTCATGCCCCTCCATATCTGCATCCAGTGACGACTGTGGGCTGAGGATGACATGGCGGCCAGTCGGTAGGACCTTCCACAGCCTGTTCGGACGGAGTTTAGTTTAATGGAATGATACTGGTTCCACTTGCTGCGTCTGATGTGCAAATAGAGTTTCACTTTGTCAAATTTCTTAAATTTCCTTGAGCGGCTGCTGCCTGTCGCTCCATCGAGGATACTTATTTTCGCAGCACTGTTGCAACGCAGAAGTCTAAATTGATCAATGTTTTCTGTATCTCAGTTCGACACCACATAGTTTGTATCTGATTGAACCAGTCGGTCTTAATGTGGCTTTCAGGCAACGGCTATCGTCATATGATGAATCAGGAGAGCAAGTTCCTGAATGGACTGTTTAGACCTCTTAGCTGTGACCGGAGATGAATCCTTAATCGCTATAAACATGCTAATATCCTGTGCCAATTTCAAATACGGTATTTAAATATAAATAGATGAAATAACTAGATAACAATTTATTTACAGGGCCATCTGTCAGAGCAGAGCTGTTTAGGTTTGGTCTCAGTGCTCAGACAATAAAGCTATTGGCGTTCGTTCAACGATCACCGGACCTCAACCCGACAGAGAATATGTGGGCTGAAGTGTCGAGGTCATTGCCTTGTGGACCTAGGAATTCAAGTGACCTGTGGACAATTGTAGAAAACGCGTGGTAGGAGATAAACCATCACGTTACACTATCGAGATACTTAGCGGAATAAATGCCACCGCGACGTCGCCAAATCCTAAGCAGTGATGGTGGATGGGTTGATTACTGTAAGTATATTCTTCAGCAAAACACATGCTCTCGATCTTCTCATAAAAAGTCAAGCGCTGCTTTTTACCAGCTCTTGGGAATAAAAGTACAGTATCTTCTGGTCTCCTTCTCACAGTTCATGCATTGCCAGGAAATTGAAAATTGTCTCCCAATTGACGGCAACTGAATATATTGTAGAACAGGCATTAGTAGTCTCTATTATTGGACATAATGGTTGCGTGCGTGCGTGCGTGCGTGTGTGTGTTTGTTTGTGTGTGTGTGTGTGTGTGTGTGTGTGTGTGTGTGTGTTTGCGTGTTTTTTGTGTGCAGTATATTAATGTGACAGCAAGTGTACTCCACATGATTCCTGCATATTACGCTAATCAAGTTCTTGGAGGAAGTATTACGTCAGTAATGTATTTAGCACAGACAGTACGCTCTTGGCTCGCGGCAAGTGCAGCGGTAAACAATGCCCAATGTGTTTATGTTGGCTGACCGGCGTTCGCTGCAGTAGACCGCTAAGACAGAAACACATCAACAAGGCTCTCAGTGCAGTGTGCCGACAGACTATCTGCACGTTCTTCGCGTAGCCAAAGTGAAACCCTTTTCGCATATCCGTCGGAGCAAATGGAGCTAGTATCATGTCATTAGTCATCAGTAAATTAGCCAATGATAGTGCCCACTCTCTTTTAACCCCAAGGAAGGAAGAGACTTCTCACAAAGTAACATGGATTGACATCAAAATTTACGCAATACACAAAAGAACTAAGGAGCTTTTCTGTACTTGACAGTATGCGAGGTGCCGGGTCTAGCAGTGTATTTAACCCTAAATTCTTCTCGAATCTTCATGCCTAAATGATGCTCTAAGCCCCCCCCCCCCCTATTCTAACTCCGACTTCTGCTGTTGCACATGGATTAAAAAGAAACGCGAACTGACTGTAATCGACCCTGCAAGTGGAGTAGAAAAGAGTTTGGCATTTGCAATAATTTAATTTGATAAATAAGTTAAATAAAGGAAAATTTCATTAACGCAGTGAGAAATGAAAGGGTTGCTCCACCGATTAACAGAATGAAAGATCTGTCCAAAATAACAATATGATGTATTATGACTAAACTCAAAATAATAAACAAAACACATGAAACATTTACAATACATCAAATTGGCTCAAATTGGATATTCAAATAAATGCTGTGAAGGTGAAGTTGTCCGTAAATTAGATTGTGACATTTATGACGAAGTGGTATGTGGAGCCAATTCCTTGCAACTCAAATCTTAAGAGAAACACACAGCCAACCCAACATTAATTGCTTCTACAGTAGTGAGAACTCAGACAATGAACACACGAGACAGAACAAAGTTAGAAAAAGACGAACAGGCGCGCGCTGCTGAGCTCTGATTATCACCTAGGAAAATCCCTGCTCTGCCGGTGCTGCGGACATACATTACCAAGCTGTCTTCTTAACTGCAAGAACACGATCTGGCGTACCGAAGGTGATGGCTGGTTGCTTCGACGTCCCGTCGTGGTGATGGTAATGTCGCGAGTATAGCCCGAAACAAATTATCCTGGTCTGGTTGTTCCAGACTAAAGACTTCCTAGCAATACAAATGCGCCTCTGAGGGAGACGAACATAGCTCGCCACACAATCACTGATGGTACAGTGATTAATTTTAACAAGCGAAGTCACACAGTAACTCCGATAGTCAACTTTAGCCAAAACTGCTCAAGACAGACAACAGGCCGCTTGTACGCAGAACGCTCAATTGCCAACTGTTCTCGGAAAGTTACGTTGAAGTCGAAACTTCAGCAACTTCGCCAAACAGTTACAATTAAATAAAAGTATATTAGACAGCCAACGGAAGGCGGGCTGTCCAGAGCAGCGAGAGCTCAGTCTTGTAACCTACTCCAACCGAAAGGCGAGAGCCGACTCCCTCAAGATCACCCATACAAACTGAACACAGAACATTCCCGCCCCCACGAAAGTGGCCGTGGTTAAACGTTCCAATCAGCAACTCGAAAACCGGCGGAGAATTCCACTCAATTGCCGAAGCACTACCATTCCACCAATGGAGATTCTTGACGCCAATTTCTGCGCCGATTTTGCTACATCACGGAGCTATGCCCTGAGCAAGCCAATCACAGTTACGATTTTGCAGAAAACGCGGGAATTTGCCCGCCAAGGCTGCCTGGGAACACAAGTCATTCCCACGCCTCGCTGGTAGCCCTCCAGAAAGTGTTTTCGCTAAGTTTCTGCGAAGTAACGTAATCTCTAGCCCAGCCGCTCCTTCAGGCCCCTGCGGGCGTGTCTCCTCCGCTATAATGACAATGTCGGCGTCTGGAAAGCATTCACTTGACTCCCTCACACCAGTCGGCTTAACCCTTTCAAGATCAGCAGAGCCCGCCTGTCACCGGACCACCCGGGTGACGAGAGATGCTGTGTGGGAAGTCCACGTGTGAAGGAATAGCAACTTTTCACCACATGCAATTAGAGAGGAAAATCGAATTACTCAGAGTAAGATAGAAATATGAGAGGGGTCTGATGCCACCTCTCATAGCCCCTACGCCATTTTAGATTGTAATTGGTGAGCGGTTGTCTCACTTAGGAACAAGATAATGAGTCAATTGCCCAAGAACAATCTTGCAAACTGACTCCACATGCCGCACTCTATAAAAAATCACTGCAACAGAAAATGCAGCTCATAAAGGGAGGATTATTTATGATGTAGCCAACTTCACCTTCTTAATATGGAAATCTAACACTCACATCACACATCCATACCCAGGGAGCCCCTTCCAAACACCGATTCACACAGACATTCACGCTCTAAATATGGCCCGGGCATGTAAGCCAAATATGGAGCAGTTTATTCTTTACAATCAGAGTTGGAGTGCTCCGCAATTAAATGCCTAAGATGTTACAACGATTTCAATCATTAAACTAACCTGAACTCAATCACACATGTTACTATTTAAGTTAACAATCTCTTTGTGAGCTTTCAGAATCTAATTACAACCCCCGATTCATTCTGTCTCCCTGCAGCAAGAATAAGCTTTCCAAAATGTTCCCTGAACTGAGGGTTCATTCACAATGACAGTGGTGGTATCTGCTTTAGTTTATGGGGACTTCAGGCACACTGTTTGCATACACACAACAATAAATACAAAATTTAAAAAACATGGTATGGAGAACAATACGAATTACAATGCAAAGGTTCTAGGCGCGCAGTCCGGAACCGTGCGACTGCTACGGTCGCAGGTTCGAATCCTGCCTCGGGCATGGATGTGTGTGATGTCCTTAGGTTAGTTAGGTTTAAGTAGTTCTAAGTTCTAGGGGACTAATGGCCACAGCAGTTGAGTCCCATAGTGCTCAGAGCCATTTGAACCATTTACAATGCAAAACACAAACACATACAAGGTATAATATACATTACAAAAACAACACTAGAGAACGAAATTTAAAAAAAAAAACAACGTTCATGGGGTATCAAGTTGTGCTTGCACATGCACAATGTTGACGACTGTGCTGCGAATGAGGCACTAAATCACAAATCACATTGTTAGAAATATTCGAAGCACTTCACAAATTCGTTAGTTTCTCTGAGGGGGTTGGTATGTGACAGCCGAAGGACTTCAAGCACTGAAATTAAATTATCCTACTCAGTTCACTAGATATTTACTTGTAATTTGATGAAATTTTCTGAACAGTTTGTGCGTAATATGATTGGAAAGTTTAAGCTTTGGACTGAGAGAAAGCTATTTAACGGGAAAATTACTGTATCTCTCGTCAGGTACTTTCTGGGAAACTTGATTCTTTCTTCATTAAATGTTACCACACTTGCCAAGTTCACAAATCAGGATTCTGTGGAATAATTACGTCCAATTTGGTGTCAGATTAAGGATTGCGACAGTGCAATGTTACAACACCACTCCTCCAGAGTACCAAAAAAGCAAATGAAGTCTGGGAATCCCAAATCTAAAGTGAAAAATTAACATATATAAAAAAAATCTCATACCGCAGCACGAGAACTGCCGCGGGCTATGGTGTCAGTCACAACGAGACACAGTTCCACGCCAGCAGAAGGCACCACTGAACGTTCATTACTGGCCACCCACAGGCACCCCCTCTCTCAAATACTCCAATAGCTATTCTAGCAGCGAACACTGAGCAAAGCAGTTCTACGTCAAGTTGGATAAAGATAATTTATTTTTATGTAACAGTTTTCTGTGTGCTTAAGCACCTGATGATGAACGAACATGCTTGAAATGTGTTGCAATATGTTAAATTAAACATAAAAATCAATAATTAAACTGCTTCTCTTTGCCTTAGTCTGTACTACATCAAGGAGAGAATGTTCACATTCTTGATTCCTCAGTAACTGAGTGGTACTAAAACTGTAGCCATAGGCTCAAATCCCGCTGGAATAGTATATTTAAAGGCAGTCTTTCCTCCCCCCCCCCCCCCCCCCCCATCTCTCATCATTGACACATACCGCAACGAATTTAAGTAACAGATTCCAACAAAACCCTTAAATCTGTACTGCAGTGTTGTGTAGGTCAACACTCCAAATTTCCCTGATTATTATTTAATAATTCATAGGAGCTTCTCTGCCGCTTATTTCCACAATGTTTCAAATAATGGACCTGGGAGAATGGAAACATTATACAAACATCAAAAAAAGTTTTGCATCACCCCGGTTCCTGGAACTCCTGAAGATAGACGTTGACTATGGATATTGTATCACAGACACAGTCCTTTTGACTGTTCAGAGATGTCACTAAACCGGCCCAAAGATGTAAACAACCATGCATGAGCAGTGCCTATTAGACGAAGGGGGTCCGACAGCCGATCAGTTCCAGTCATTCCACCAGGAAGGAGGTACATGGCTCGTATTGTCTATAGTTCAACCATGCCTAGACGGTCAATACCGCGGTTCGATCGCGTCCGCATTGTTACTTTGTGCCAGGAAGAGCTCTCAACAAGGGAAGTGTCCAGGCGTCTCGGAGTGAACCAAAGCGATGTTGTTCGGACATGGAGGAGATACAGAGAGACAGGAATTGTCGATAACATGCCTCGCTCAGGCCGCCCAAGGGCTACTACTGCAGTGGATGACGGCCAACTACAGATTATGGCTCGGAGGAACCCTCATAGCAACGCCATCATGTTAAATAATGCTTTTCGTGCAGCCACAGGACTTGGTGTTACGACTCAGACTCTACGCAATAGGCTGCATGATGCGCAACTTCACTCCCGACGTCCATGGCGAGGTCCATCTTTGCAACCACGACACCACGCAGCTCGGTACAGATAGACTCAACAACAAGCCAAATGGACAGCTCAGGATTGGCATCACGTTCTCTTCAGCGATGAGTGTCACATATGTCTTCAACCAGACAATCGTCGGAGACGTGTTTGGAGGCAACCCAGTCATGCTGAACGCCTTAGACATACTGTCCAGAGAGTGAAGCAAGGTGGAGTTTCCCTGCTGTTTTGGGGTGGCATTATGTGGGTCCGACGTACTCCGCAGGTGGTCATGGAAGGCGCCGTAACGGCTATACGATACGTGAATGTCATCCTCCGACCAACAGTGCAACCATATCGGCAGCATATAGGCGAAGAATTCGTCTTCATGGACGACTGTTCGCGCCCCCATCGTGCACATCTTGTGAATGACCTCCTTCAAGATAACGACATCGCTCGACTAGAGTGACCAGCATGTTCTCCAGGCATGAACCTTATCGAACATGCCTGGGATAGATTGAAAAGGGCTGTCTATGGACGACGTGACCCACCAACCACTCAGAGGGATCTACGCCGAATCGCTGTTGAGGAGTGGGACAATCTGGACCAACAGTGTCTTGATGAACTTGTGGATAGTATGCCACGACGAATACAGGCATGCATCAATGCAAGAGGACGTGCTACTGGGTATTAGAGGTACCGGTGTGTACAGCAATCCGGACCACCACCTCTGAAGGTCACGATGTATGGTGGTACAACATGCAATGTGTGGCTTTTATGAGCAATAAAAAGGGCGGAAATGATGTTTATGTTCATCTCTTTTCCAATTTTCTGTACAGGTTCCGTAACTTTGGGAACCGAGGTGATGCAAAACTTTTTTTGATGTGCGTATGATCGCTATGCAGAATATTCGTATTTACCTTACGTATTTCTCTTCAGAGCAACGGCAGAACATGCACTGAAGAAATCTGATAAGAAGGTGAATGAAGGTGTAAATCTGTGTTCGGTGTCATAATTTATGAGACATCCACTATGGGTGCGGCGGGTGTGCGGAGGAAGCGAGCGTGAACGACGGTGTGCTAGTTGGTAAAAATTGTTTATCGTTTCGGCAAAGGGGTGACAGTTCTGTGATAGAAATGAAGTCGTTGGCGGAAGATGAGAGCACAAAGCATTTTACAACGAGTGGGTGGCATATACTGAGACGGTGTTGTATGTAGGGTGAGGGGTAGTGGTGTTGGTGCCATTCGCCCACTGTTGAACGGTTCTTTCACAGAAATAAATTAAGTATGGCCTATAATCTGATGCAGTGTTAGTTCGACTTTATGATTTAGCACCATATTGATAGTCTCTGCAGATTCTAGAACCGTCTGCCCATCTGTGTCACCGCAATAGAACTCGGTAATTCTCATATGATTATTGTGACGGACAGAGGCGTCGTTACCGTTAAAACGGTAGGGGCTCTATTAATAACACTCTGCACACGTGATGTATAGAATCTTTTCACCATGCTCAGCGATGCATAAAATCTTAGCACCACTATCAGCTTGGTGAACCTATTGTTATTTCGGTTCTTGTCTGTGTTTAAGTATGGTGAACGTTGAAAAGCTCTTCAATATAGGTGCTTTTCGCTTTTATTGACAAAGCATCAGCAGGTAGTATATTTTAATCACAAAGGAATAGATGATACGTATATTTCTTTTAGTATGTATGGACTGAATGACAGTTTTACTCGAGGGTGACATATTCTAGACCTTACTGTCCGCGTTTTGTGTTCCTTGTTCGACTTCCTATTAACAACTGCTTCTCTTCTCACGTTAGCAGAAGCTGGAATCGAAGTTGCGCTACGTACATTCGTTAGCTTGATTTTCAAAGGAATTTTGAGCCTGTGTTTTCTGTCACTTCTTATGGTTTCCTGCATAGTAGCCTTTCTTGATTTAGAATTTCATGTTATTTGTAGTTTATGAAGTCTCCCTGTGGGCGTCACATTTTGCAATCGATGCTGTATTGTTGTCTATTCATTTGTACTCCTGTCTTTCATGGATAGTGCCATTGACATCGATCTCAAGAGGACTATTTTCCAAGTCTTTTTCTATAAAAAAAAGATGTGTTGCCTCATCATAACGTTTACTGTATAACTATTGGAGATGTTCTAAAACTGTGACTCGTGTCTGATGAGCTTTTTAGGTTTAGTACGCTTAAGACAGAAAAACACAAATAATTGTGACAGTTAAAGATTTGTGTTGTTTAGTCTGTAGTTGACACATCTGAGTATTACTATTAGTGATTGTGCTCTTCTCCCTAAACCTAGTTGGAGAACTCCAAATAAGACTCACTGACTTACTCTTCGGATATTTCAACGCTCGATCGTTACGTGCTTGAGACACGAACTGTAGTCACTTTCTAGACGGTTCAAGACTGGTATTTTTCCTACTAGACGTATAAATGAGTCTTGGTAACAACTCAGGATATGCTTGGCAACCCTGTGACGGACGAGTTACTTCCTGGATGACACAGAACTAGCCTACCAAATTCACTTGAAATATTCATGTCATTCCCTCTAAATAATATGAGTGATTTACATACAGGTGTGAAAAAGTTATAACTTTATGGTTCTGAGTCCAGGAAAGTCATTCAGCATGGAAACTGCAATTGGTCTGGTCTTTTACGTTGCAAGCTTATCTGTCCTAGCCAGCACTGGAGCAATAAGGGAAAAGACAATGCTGCTTTATTCTGCTAGATGTGAGGTAGTGCGGTTGCCTGTGAAGTGGGGGCTGCTCTGATTCCTGGTTAAGTCTCGCTGACAACATTTTTAGCCATTTCGTGAAAGAGCTACATCTACGTGATTACTGTGCTGTTCACAATAAAGTGCCTGGCAGAGGGTTCAATGAGCCACCTTCATGTGGTTTCTCTACTGTTACACTCTCGAACGGCACGCGGGAAAAGGAGCACTTAAATTTTTTCTGTGCGAGCCCCGATTTCTCTTTTTTTATCGTGATGATCATTTCCTCCTATGTAGGTGGGTGCCAACAGAATGTTTTCGCAATCGGAGGAGAGAACTGGTGATTGAAATTTCATGAGATCATGTCGCAACAAAAAATGCCTATGTTTTAATGATTGCCACTCCAATTCACGTATCATGTCTGTGACACTATCTCCCCTATTTAACGACAATACAAAACGAGCTGCTTTTCTTTGTACTTTTTGGATGTCATCCGTCAGTCCCACCCGATACGGATCCCACATCGCACAAAAAAAAAAAAAAAAATGGCTCTGAGCACTATGCGACTTAACTTCTGAGGTCATCAGTCGCCTAGAACTTAGAACTAATTATACCTAACTAACCTAAGGACATCACACACATCCATGCCCGAGACAGGATTCGAACCTGCGACCGGAGCGGTCGCTCGGTTCCATACTGTAGCGCCTAGAACCGCGCGGCCAGCTCAACATCGCACAGCAATACTCAAGAATAGGGCGGACAAGCGTAGTGTTAGCCGTCTCTTTGGTAGACCTGTTGCGCCTTCTAAATGTTCTGCCAATGAATTGCAGGTTTTGGTTTACTCTACCACAATATTATCTATGTGATCGTTCCAATTTCGGTTATTTGTAATTGTAATCCATAAGTATTTAGTTGAATTTACAGCCCTCAGATTTGTGTGACTTATCGCGTAATAGAAATTTAGCTGGTTTCTTTTAGTACTCATGTGAATAACTTTACACTTTTCTTTATTCGGGGTCAATTGTCACTTTTCGCACCATACAGATATCTTATCTGTGGCTAGTTGGTATTGTTGGAACATCCACTATTGTAGTGTTGGGCAGCTGGATATGAACAGCGCGTAGCGTTGCGCAGTTGGAGGAGAGCCACCAGCAGTGGTGGATGCGGGGAGAGAAATGGCGGATTTTTGAGAGCGGACGATCTGGACGGGTGTCCATCAGAAAGAGTAAATTTGTAATATTGGATATCATGAACTGATAAATATATATATATATATATGATTACTTTGGAACATTATTAAGGTAAATACATTGTTTGTTCTCTATCAAAATCTTTCATTTGCTAAGTATGCCTATCAGTAGTTAGTGCCTTCAGTAGTTTGAATCTTTTATTTAGCTGGCAGTAGTGGCACTCGCTGTATAGCAGTAGGTCTTGTGACGAAGATTTTTATGAGGTAAGTGATTCATGAAAGGTATAGGTTATTATTAGTCAGGGCCATTCTTTTGTAGGGATTATTGAAAGTCAGAGTGCGTTGCGCTAAAAATATTGTGTGTCAGTTTAGTGATGACCAGAATAAGTAAAGAGAGAAATGTCTGTGTACGTTCAGTTTTGCTCAGCTGTTTGAAAATCAAATAATGTAAGAGGTTTATCACCACATAAAGTTTTCTAAGGGGACGTTTCATATGTCGACTCTTAGCCGAGGATACCTCACTGGAATCTTCTGATTTTTTCTTGTAGTTTGTGTAATTAGTGTAGCTTTTGCTTATTGTTTGCGCTTAATTATAGAGAGAATTTCCTTTGTAGTTGTAGTTTTTCATTGTTGTACAGTAAAACAGTTGTGGCATCCATGTAGATTTGCGCCGAGTTCTTCGCAGCTGCGCTTGCAATTTACGAGATATTATTTTCAATTATCAGTGCTATGCTAATGTGTTTTCTAGTTTTTGCTCTTCAAATTGCTCTTTTCTTGTTATTGTGTGAAATACGTGATAATTATGGCGTGTGAGAAACGTAACACTAGGCTCCAAAGTAAATTGAGAAATGATAGTGACGACGAGCGTAGCTTATGAGCACCACCGTGTAATTAATTAACAGACATTCAAAGTAGTAATTTGGTAATTGTGCATAGGGAAATGGAGCTGGCGGCAAATAATGGTGTAGACAGTGAAATAATTAGTGAATAGGGAAGCATTATCATCGGTCGACAACAGCTCTCCTCAGGAATCCGAAATGACAGGACACAATCTTGCAAATACCGTAGATTCAGGTTTTGCGTCCTCACCGTTTTCTCAAATAAGTCAAGACACGTGTTCTACTTTTCAAAATGCGAATATTGCCGGTTCAAATGCACTGCCGAATAGCACTGAGGAACATGTTTCAGACACCAGTGCATTGTTATTACAATTAATACAACAAATGGGACAAAAGCTTCAAAAGTTAGACACAATGGAACAAAATCTTCAAAAGTTAGACACCACGCTTGAACAGACACGTGAAGATTTAACTACTGAGTTACATAACATCGAATCGAAATGTCAAGAAGTCTGTAATGACATAAAAACACAAATTTGTGAGCATTTTCAACCTATTTTTTCGTGGCATGAAAATGCATTACAGAATCACGAAGCAGCCATAAAAGAACTGCAAACTATTGTTCATGAAAATCACGAGACCTTGCGGGCTAAAATTGACTCAGTTGCATCTACCAATTCGGTTCCGCAACTTGCAAAAAGTCAGGAAAACTTAAAGGACACAGTAGATACTATGTAAATTGGTTCAGAAAGACACATGTTGGAAATTAGTTCACTATCAGAGAAAGTAGTCGAACCTTCGGATCAGCTAAATAATTTATCTACGAAGGTAGATGATAATCTGAATGACACAAGACCGGCAGTCTTTAATGACACAGAAGAGTACGAACAAATTAGGAAATTCAAACAAAATCAGAATCAAATTAATACGCAACACCAAAGAGAAATCCGGGAAGTCAAGATCAGTTGACACAGATAATACAAGAATTACATATTTCAGAGGACACTCGCGCTCCAATACGGGAAGAGGGACATAGAAATACGGAACAGCCACAAAATAATAACACAGGGCACTTCGGAAATTATGAAAGAAATTGGCAAGGTACACCGAATTTTGACGTAACAATGACCGACGTGCGACTCGCCGACATGATCATTTTGACTATAAGCTGTTTATTACTACACGCAAATTCAAAACATTTAAGAATTCCGGCAATGACGCTCATCCAAAAGCGTGGCTTCATCAATTCTCTCATTGTTTTCCTCCCAACTGGTCATTAGAGAACAGATTAGAATTTATGTGTGGCTATTTAGAGAATGAACCAGCTGTAAGAATGCGATCGGTCATTCACGATTGTCACAGTGAAGGAGAATTTTATCATGCCTTCCTCTCAGCATATTGGTCTCAAGCTACACAAGACCGAGTAAAACATAACATCATAATGTTGAAACATTTCGAACAGTCTGAATTTTCCGGTCTTGTGAAATATTTTGAAGACATGTTATACAAGAATCAGTACCTGTCAAACCCATACAGCCCCTCAGAACTCATCCGCATTTGCTTAATCGAATTGCCTGAACATTTACGACATATTATTTTGGCGGGACGTTACAAAGAAGCTTTTCAGGGACTGTTACAAGAATTGTAAATTGACACTGACAATCGCGGGAAGCGAAAACAGGAACACAACAATTACAGGTCACATCCGTCACAATTCCGCGATGAAAGAAATAATAACTGGACACGACAAGGCTATTCTTACAACGTAAATCGTGACTAAAACAGACACCACCCGTATGACAACCTTTGGCAGGGTAATAATAATTACAGGGAAAGATCGCCTCTCCACGGTAATGACTATCACAGAGACAATCAGAGAAACAGACAATATGGGAACCAAAATAATTATTATCAAGGGAGACAGAATAACGTCGGACGCAACGATCCACCTCGCAGTTACGATTCATGGAGAAATTCTCCACCACGTGACCGGCAAGAAGGAAACTATGGAATCTACCGACAAAACGACAGACCTGAATTTCAAGAACTGGCGGCATTCAAACAGGGCAGGGCCCTCTCGACAAGGTGAATTTGTGGAAGTTAGGTCTCCTAATCCCAATAACGACGCGCGCCAACAAAGACACAATAGGCAATGACTCCCACCGCAGTTAGCCACGTGCGCCGTCTGGCTCAAGAGAAAACTAACATAGACGCTAACCTTGAGAAAAATTCCAGTATTCTTTATCGACGTATACCACATGATAATTGCGTTGAAGTTGAAAAAATGCGCACTAGAAAGGATAAAATATTGCAGCACATTTCACATGTAAAACCGTTTATTGAATGATAATCTGCTTTTTAACTTAGTCATTGCCATAAAATTTTTCACTTCACGCTACTAGTACGCTTTGTCACACTTAGAAACTGTTAACATGCAACAATGTTTTGAAGTTAACTATCCAGTCTAGAACCTAGGGAACATATTTAGACAGTAATTACGAATACATTGTTATAGTGAACAGACGACACAGTGTTATTGTGTGTGTACATTCTTGCTTGTTAGTTGCACGATTACGTAACGACTATAAGACTCACATACTTAAAACATATACCGCTACTGCTAATGAGATCTTAATGCAACATTTTGGTTTACTTGAAAATACATTATGGATTTAAAGTGCTTTCTGAGAGATATCAGATGACTCAGTGGTTAGTTTATTTGACGGCTACACGATTATATCACGACGCTACTAATGAGTGACACAGTTTATATTATTGCTTTTGCGCTGTATCTGTCTTATATCTGCACAGTTTTTCTGAATTCTTCTGAAAAGTAAAACATGTTTTAGTAGTACCTTTTGTGGTATAGCTACAATGAGACAGCCTTTTTCGTAGCACAACAATACGTTATAGTTTAGTTCTTTCTTGATCACGGTACTGTACGTAATAACTACGATATCTATACGCATAGCATTTCGCTTTTGTTTATTACGAGGTAAGTACATTGACTTCTACATAACTTTGCTTACGGACGACGATAATTATGACACTTGGCACATTTTTTGCACTTAAGTAATGACAGAGATTATCTTACAACAAGACGCACAGTTTAGCGCTACAGTACACGCATTTGAGTGATTAATTTAGTACTTAAAACATTAATTTCCAAAGATTTTTGAATTAAAAAGATACAAAGGTTTTCCGTGATACATTTCATTCCATTGCTGTAATCTGTAACACCTGAGGGTATAATTACATTATTCCTCAGGGGGAGTACATGCTTACTTTGTGTACCATGTGTTTGGCAAGCACAAGGAGCCCTAGCTAATATGGTATTTGCTTATACAACTTTACACATCGGTACCACATTTCTGTAACACAGAATTACACAGTTATCTGATCATTTAACTGAGAGAGACAAACATTTTTTTTTACTACATCAGTGACAGATGTTTACGCAATTACACAGTTGGATAACTTCACACTTATGAAATTGTATTTTGTCTGTGCTTTGTGAACTGTTCAAATCTTTTCGGAACCATTGTGATACTATGAGAGCTGTGAATGTCGTATTTGGTAAGGGATAATGATTTTTGAAGTACGCTTGAGGTAGATGACTTTATTGAAGGTCTTGAAATTATTGAAAGAATCTGTGACTATATTGAGATGTGATTGACCTGTTATGATGTGATTATTACGATGACGATGTGTATTATGCCGTTGAGGTATGTTTATGATCTAAGCTGATGCTATATGAGGAATTTGATTATGCTACGTATTTATTATGATGAAATATTGAAGAAATGTCGACGAATATGTGTATGTGTAATAAGGTAAGGAGTAATGAGTAGTAGTTAGGGACTCTGACTTGTGAAAAAGGATGTTGGAAACCAAGAATCATGCTTTAAGAGTTATGAAATGTGTGTAAATTGAGTGAATGTATCACAGTGCCGGCGAAAATTTTTTGGACACTGTTATATTTATAAGATTTTGTTTCTACACATTTCTACTGTAATTTCTCGACTTGTGAAATTTTATTTGTATCAAACTGTCACTGTAGGAGAAACTTCTGTTGTAAATTTCGGTAAGAAAGGTAAGTGACCTTGATGATTTGCGTTGTGGGCGCCCAGCTGTGCGATAGTCGCCTGAAAAAAGAAAGCCATTAGGTGGAGAAAAAAAGAGGCCATTATCCTCACTATTGACATTTCTTTGCAGAAAGCATCGCAAATACGACACGCTCAAACTTGAAAAAATTTGATTACACTGTGGAGCTCTTAATTTATGATATTTACTAAAATGCCTAATGAAATGATGAGAAACATTTTACATCTATTGTCTTTCTAGTTGAGAGATTTTTTTTACTGCCTTTGGAGACGCCATTTGCCTAGTGAATGACGTTTCATGCCTTGCTTTATATATATATATATATATATATATATATATATATATATATATATATATATATATGCTCATTTTGTTTAATATCTAGTTTCTAGCTGCACTGCATCATTGGTTAAAATAAAATTTAATAGATGTATTAATATAGATATTTTATGCCTACAGATCCAGTAAATAATTATTTTATGATCTACTTCCAAAAAAAAAAAAACGAGTGATCACAAACACACATCTCCCTTCACAGGAATTGCATACAGAATTTTTTTCAATGTCTGGGTAACATGTTTCGTAGAGTAAGTCAAGGTGACGCATCACTCTACTGTTAAGATCTGACATAGGTATTAGGCATTTCATATCTTTACTGTAATATTCTTTCTGCTTGAGCTTTATCATGTTTAGGTATAAGTTATTGCATTTCTTGGTGCTGGTTGCCAACCATAGTGTTCCTGAATTTCACTTTGTATTACTCTGTTAAGCCTGTTTTACTACTGATTTATTTTTCTTGTTTGCTGCACATTGCCCTATATTCGTTGTAATGTTGCATTTGCTTTGCTAATTTAGATATACTGCTGCTTGCTTTGCCAATTTGCATTTTTTGGTCTTTGCTGTTTGCGCTAATTGTTTTGTACTGCTGCATTGCCTCGTCCCTTAGTTTATGTATCTGAGCTCAGTAGATTTAAGTAAGCTTAAGAGGGGGTAGACTATATAAGAAACTAACTATGAAGAATAGGGAAAGAATGCATTGAGAAGTTATATGAAAAAGATTTAGGCCAAAATGAGTATTGTACAATGAGAAATATTTATTTTGAAAGAGGATACGAAGAAAACAGTAGGGTTTAGAGACAACAGCATTAGATAGGATTCTTTTTTCATGAAAGATCTATGGAATGAAGTTTTGGGTTGGACTGCAGTACCAATTGTTACACTGAAAACGAGCCCTGTCCTTTCCTTTTGTGTTATCCCACTATGTGTTTGTGTACCCTTGTGTGCTTGTGTTTTTACTGTCTTTATGTTTTTATCTGATAAGAGTTATGTTGTAGAATTTTTCTAATAATATGTTATTTTCTTTGTAAAGATGTTTAGACATTATTTATTCTGTTTTGTTTTCATGCTTGTGTTTGAAGTTAATGTTTCGAAAACTATTCTCATTATTTTATGTATGTACTTATGTCATAATTCCTGTAACAGTGATGTATATGTTTATATATAGTCTTTTGTAAAGCCTATATTTTGTACCTTTGTAATTGTATTCTTATGTTGTAAATTTATAATTGTATAGGCACCATATAACACTACCGTCTGCTGCAATTTGCTACTGCTGTTGTACCATAACCCTAAAGCAGGTTGTGAAATAAAACAATCTTATTAAAGCAATTATGGTATAACGCAACAGAGCAGTGTTACCCTCTGAGAGGAATTTTGTTGTGTTGACCGTGTTGTACCTAACGGAGGTGGCTTATCGGAAGTGAAAGTCAGAATTACGGAAATATTTGAACAGTAACAAACAAAATTTTGCCTATCTGTACTGTTTAACGGGTAAAGAAAACGGTCGCCAGCCTAACTAGGCAAGAGAATGATTAACATTCTCGTTCAAGAAAATAGTTATTAGTAACTTTAATGGATAAACACAACCTATACTTTGTCACACGTGAGTGCAGTGAACTCTTGACACACACGTATGTTTTAAGATTGAAGCTAACAACTGGAGCAGCACAAACTATTTGCAAAATTTTAACAGATACCGAAACACACTATTACTTTAAGGGCTTACACAAACTGGATGGTCTTTATAACGTTATTATTACTACTCACTGCAGAATCATTAATTGGATATAGGTTAAGTCTCTCTCAGTTAAATACTTTACTATTTAAAATGAAAGTTAATTGGAATCCAATAACAGGTTGCTTCTCAATATCATTTCAATAAAGAAATTATGGTTTTCATAGTTAATGGTCTTTCCGTTACTTCTTACCGAGCATTAACACAATAGACGGACTATGGATCCTGGTATACTATTCATATGCACTTCTAATACACAAGAGAGACAAACACTTAGCAAACATGAGTATATAAAGTTTCATACTGCAGTTTTCCACTCTTACTACATTGAGAGACAAAATTAACATATATGTAAATACTGACTCACCTTCTGTGTTTTACAACAAGCAGTAATGAGATCATTTACGAAGCAAAACTTTATAAGCCTCAGTCTTACGAACTCTTAATTTGAAGTTGGCAACAATACATTAATAAGCAGTTTTATTAGGAAAATTACTTTCATTAACTTTCTTTTTTTATTATGTTCAAGAGGCATTAATTAGCAAAAACACTGGTCTTTAATGTTATTTCAGTAGGGACACTCGGAAATCACTTTAGCTCAAACGGAGAGGAAACTGAGAGGTGTTATGATAAGGTGAAAAATCAAGGTAGGTACATAAACTAAGTTATAAATTACCTTATATTTGAGCACACTAACACATCCATTAAACTGATCCTTCACTGTACATTGCTATAGTGCTCCATTACAGTGATCGCGCAGTGTGGTGGCGATTGCATGTCGGTAGGTGGAATTACAGGTAGAATTGCTGGACTCAGTCATTTCTTGGTGGCGATGATAGATACAAATTCCAGAATAGTTAAAGCTATTTATCCATCCATCCGAGGCATTGGAAAGTGGCAGAAAAAAACCTCTCTCGGAACCAGCACAATATGCAACTATTACATGGCAGTTCACAATTTGGTAGCTCGCCCCCGACTAGTGGCTCGTCCCCGACTGACTCTTGTTCCACCTTTTCTACCTATGCCAACCACAATTTGCGCGCGCTACACAGTTCCGTTCCCGAGGGGAACCACTACACCTTTTATATACTAAAGAACTAAGAACCCTAAGTGAGGATCAGCAGTTTACATAACAATAATCAAATACATTAATTAAAACAAAACATTTGCACATATTGACATTTCTACCAAAAATTATTCACACAAAATTACAATCATATACAGTAAGTTTTGTTCCCTCCAAATGAGACAAAGAATTCAAATGAAAGGTACACTACATTGCATAGAATCAAATCATGACATCAAAGTTTTAAACAAAGAAAAGAGTATACAATTTTGTGACATCTATTCAATCAAAAACATTTACAGAAGCTTAACGATGTAATATTAAATGAAACAAAAACCAAAATAAATCATTGGAGTATTAGAGCTATGGTGTTACAACCAGTTCTTCAAATTAAGTTTCATTTCACTGCACACGTTTCTGTTGGTCATAGTATACGCACAATATGTGAGAAGTTGGGACTGTTAGTGTTTGCACGTGTGTTAATAATTCAGCAAGGGACTGGTTAACAGCATTTCTGGTTCTAAGGACAATTCCAAAAGCTTTGTGAGTGCACAAGTGGTGGTTTATGGACTTGCTATATTGTCCGCAAGACTCTTCGATGGTGATTGTGCACCCACACAGTCGCAACAGATGGCTGCTGGCCATATCTACAAGGACTGCAGTGGTTCTGCTCTGTGATGACCTACCTACCAATATTCTTCAAAACTTCGACAGACTCTGGTGCGGGTTTGCTCTGCTGTGGCCCATTACCTGTCTGCATGTCAAAAGTCAGCACTGTCTTTCCGTTGGAAGGACAAGACTACTTCTTCAAGACTGCATGGAAATCCACTACTTCCGTGTGCATTTTCTTTTACTGCTCTGACTTCCGTAATAAAATTGTTATTAATACTGTGATGAATGATCAGAACTGTTTTATGGACTGTGAGAAAATTTTAGCTTTTGACCAACATTGTATCGATAAGTGTGTGCATTTGATATATTTGTTAGCGTTAATTTTTTAACAAATGTGTATTGGCCAGCGCCCAAAACAATCTGTAAATTTTTTTGTGGGGAGCATGGGGGCTATGTAAGTAGGCTGTTTAGGTTTTTATACTGGTAACGCCACGTAGCGCTCTATATGAAAATCATTGCCTGCGCTGTGTGGAGTCTGTGGCTGGTGGTTTTGTTGGAATATTCGCTATTGTAGTGTGGGGCAGCTGGATGTGAAAAGCGCGTAGCGTTGCGCAGTTGGAGGTGAGCCGCCAGCAGTGGTGGATGTGGGGAGAGAAATGGCAGAATTTTGAGAGCGGACGATCCTGACGTGTGTCCATCAGAAAGAGTAAATTTGTAATATTGGATATCATGAACTGATATATATATATATGACGACTTTGGAACATTATTGAGGTAAATACATTGTTTGTTCTCTGTCAAAATCTTTCATTTGCTAAGTATGCCTCTCAGTAGTTAGTGCCTTCAGTAGTTAGAATCTTTTATTTAGCTGGCAGTATTGGAGCTCGCTGTATAGCAGTAGTTCGAGTAACTAAGATTTTTGTGAGGTAAGTGATTCATGAAACGTATAGGTCATTGTTAGTCAGGGCCGCTCTTTTGTAGAGACTATTGAAAGTAGGATTGCGTTGCGCTAAAAAATATTGTTTGTCAGTTTAGTGTTGATCAGAATAAGTAAAGAGAGAAATGTCTGAGTACGTTCAGTTTTCCTCAGCTGTTTGAAAATCAAATAATGTAAGAGGTTTATCAGCACAGTAATTCATAAATTTTTTATGGGGACGTTTCAATTTTTGTTAGTGAAATCGTTAGAATGCGTTATCGTGTATTATCAACACGTGCTGAAATTTTGTCTGCCGTGTTTCATACACTGCGACCAGTACGTGATTGGCCGGCCGTTCTGACCGAGCGGTTCTAGGCCCTTCAGTCCGGACCTGCGCTGCTGCTACAGTCGCAGGTTCGAATCCTGCCTCGGGCATGGATGTGTGTGATGTCCTTAGATGTTAAGTCCCATAGTGGTTAGAGCCATTTGAACCATTTTATACGTGACTTGACTGTTGGCAGAAAATAACAGTTGCGATATACTCTTTGCTGGCGGGCTCTTAGTAACACACAATACCCTTTTCGAGCCACCAGATGCAAAGTACTACTTCACACTGCCCTTTGCTCGAGTGTGTGTTATTTGATAGGGTTCCGTCATCAATTCTTCTTATGAAGTTAATATAAAGACATCCTAACTAGTCACCAGTAGAAATATTGCATTGGAATTCGCAGTTATCCAACTGATGACGATCAAGGAAAAATGAGTTAATATTCACCACTTTGATTTTCGATGTTGTTTAGAGAATGAAATAATACTGCTCAAGAATTCTGAACTTTGCCTATTAAATGCAGTTGTCGCACGACACTTAAATGATTGCACTTCATTACATGTCTATTATCGAGGCTTCCTGAATGTGCAACCTCATTCATGGTAGAAGATCTTTCTCGGAGCAAAAAGTTTTTTTCTGGCGTGTTTTGCCAAAAAACATTCGCCCCTCACATAATGTCAAGGTTCACAGCTTCCTCTGTTGCCTTCACTCCTCAACCAAACCCAAAGCGAACAATACGTAGCAAATGTTAGACCTTTTTCCACTTGAGACTATTTTATCATACTTAAACCATTTTCATAAGTTTCTTGCCATCCAGAGGAAATATACTCAGTGGCTTCCGTTTAAAATATGACAATGAGTTAGTAACATCAATTGTCTGTTTGGCATCTAAGCTACGATTGCTCTCTGATGTCACATTTCGAGTAAACAACTTTAGGAAATACTTCGGGTTAACACGCTCGACTCCCAATGCACTGGTTCATATGAAAGGCGGTTCGGACCTCGCTGGAGAAACACTGCGGTTCATAAGTCCTTTTCTCGTTTTTTTATTCGATTTTCAATCGGGTAGAACGAAATTCAGCGACTAAATCATAACAAAAGCTCTGCGTTATAAGCCATCTTACAACATCTATTCAATACATTGCAAGAGTGACCAGAAGTGTCTGCTTTCGAAATACTGAGTTATTTCACAAGAAAGGCTCAGAAAAGGCTCCAAGGATCCATTAATGACTGTAATTTGTGTGTTGTTTGTCATTTAGGAAAACATCACCCGAGACAAATTTTACGGAATCAATGAACATACTGATGTAAATCTGAAGGTGAAAAACGTATTTAATAGCACAATTTCAATTTTTTCCTATCTTTCTTTTTGTATCTGCATCAAATAAGATATATTTTCCTCGTAAATATACGTTCTGATTACTGCGTGATATATACTCGAATCACTTCGCAACTGTGCCTAAAACTAACAGTTCTCTTTCATTAGATCAAACTTTCCTCGTAATATAGATATGATACGTGTATAATTCAACTGTGTTTTCTGATACATTTCAACCATGGTGACAGAATATATGCTACAAAGATCCTAAAGCCATTTTCTCACGAGTAATTGCCACATGAGTAACTTTGTCATCATCGTGTCGAAACTGTATGACACTCGCGTTAGCGGGTTTTCATTTCTCACACTCTCCCACATACAGCACTTTCCAAACAAGCAAATCTGACAAAATCTAACAGAATATCTACTCTGTCACTTTCAATTACCTTATGTTCTTCATAACTCCGTTCATGGAATTCAAAGTCAGATGGACTGTCTGCCGCGCGACTCCCCCCATCGGGTATGGGTGTGTGTGTTGTCCTTAGCGTAAGTTTGTTTAAGTTAGATTAAGTAGTGTGTAAGCTGAGGGACCTTACCACACCTTTCCATTGCTTTGGACTGTCTGCATTTCCGTCGAAGTCGCACTGTGCCATTTCTTTTTCATGAGTATCGTATGACATCACAAACTATGTCATACGTCAGTTTTGCGTATGCTGTTGGTAGAATGGCGTAGTGGTTAGTCCAGTCAGTTTCTGATCTGTCTCGGGGGGGGGGGGGGGGGGGGGGCGGTCGAATCCTGTCACTTCCATGAACTTTAATTCGTGGTAAGAGTTATTAGTTTAGAAAGACAACGAGTATTATTAAGTAATCACATTTTTAAAGTATTCGTAAGTATATAACTGAGGTTGAACTGGACTCAAACGCTCGACTTCACGTCTATACCACCGGTCGTGCATCACTTTTTCTGTTTATGTTTTGTGATTTCTGCTTGGCATTAAAAAATTATATCTCTTTTGTGCTTTTTTCAGCATTGCTGTTCTGCCTGAATGTAAATAAAGAGAACACAAATTAATGTGATGCTTTTCCCCGACATAAAAAACTAAATACATTCTCTTTCATATCTTCATCAGCATCGAAGTCATGCGCCACGTGACAAAAAAAGTTTTATGTTTGTCTTTTTGATCAAAGGTCTTAAAATAATTTACAATCGGAGTCTATTGAACGACTGAAAAGAGTGAAATTATTATGCATAAATTGCTCCTCTTCCTTTTTTTCTTAAAGATAAGACTAGCGAAATTTCCTGTTCTTCGAGGGAAAACAAAACGTTCATTTGCCATATAAAATTTTCTATTTAACAACACAAAAATTCAGTACTGTGTCCAGTTTTCGTCCTCCTATACAATTGCATTTAGCAGCCGAGGCAACAAATTTCCAAATGAATCTATTACTCTGTGACAACTCTTCCATGCATCATGAAGTGATGCGACCAGCGCTGGGGTTGTAGGTAAATGTCTTCTACACCTGACAATTTTCTCCATCTCTGCCAATATACTCTATGGGACACAGGATAGCAACTTTGGGAGACCACTCTAACAGCACAACATCTACGTTCATTTGAAACCAGTGTTCTACACATTTCGCAATGTGAAGAGGAAAATGGTCATGTTGGAAGATTACTGTACACCCCAAAAATCCCTAAACAACAGAAGGAAGCATTTACGTTTTCCAGCATTTCGCAGTACTAATGACTAGAACACAGACGGTCTACTTGCTACAGAACGCCTCTGCTACTTGCTGATGTCCATCCCTAAACTGTGACAGCAATTCGGCCACGCCTTTACCTCTGTTGGATATATTTGCTATCGAATCTCGCTCCACTTGGTCGATATACATAGACTGAAGTATTTGGTGCAGTAGAAAATACTTTATCGTCCGTAAATGTAACTTGCTCCCAGCACGAAAGCGGTTTTCTGCTGTTCCCCTGTGCGAAGTTTAATCTGGCAGCCTTATGTTGCTCCTTCAACATTTCCTTAACCACAGATTTTCGTCAATATCTTCCTTTGTCGTTGAGACGACGACAACGAATGGACGACCTGCTCACACTCAGCTAGAGGATGTTCCTCATTTCTTTGCTACTCCTGAAAGGGTCTTCGTAACTGCAGTGGAGTATACTATTGTCTTGATCCTCTGTGGCGGTCCGTGGATGTCTAGGGCGACGACAACGGTTGAGGTGGCCATTCTCCGCCATCCTCTTCACCCAGAGATGTATTGTAGATCTGCTGTATCGTAGGGCACGGGAAATTGTGCTGATACGGTATCCATCTCCATAAAGCGCTTGAATGCACCCCATTATCAAATTCCTAGAGATGTAACATCTCGCAAGTAAGAGCCTGCCGACAAAACAACGTTCGATGCAAAGTGGAGAGCACTTCCTTCACCTCAGAAGTCAAATCCTTTCCCCATTACATGATCTGAAAAAAATTTTTTATAAATTAGTTTCTTTTGAGTATTCTTGAGAGTATCGTGTAAATTTATTTAGTCTCCAAACATCTTTCGTGGTAATAATAATGACACCGTTTTCAGAGATTAATGCTAAGATTTAGACTCTCGATGTCGTATTTTAGTCAACTGTGTTACCTCACATATTACACCACATTAACCCATAACAGCCCCTCATACAGGTATCGAATTATTGTTTGAGGATGAACTCAGTCTTCATTTGTTAATTCTTTGTATTTTTAGCAATACCATATCGTCCGATGTTAAACTTGGTTTCAGCTAATGATTTCCACAGCTACAGGAACACATCGTGTGATACCTCTTAGGCAAAGTATAGTACAGTGGTGTCATGCGAAAAGATCGATCTGGCCCATTTCTGAATTTTACTGCTTAAGATGTTTTAAGATTAAACTAAGTTCCTTCTCCTACGGCAACGTTAAAATACATCTACTTAACAGCATGAAACAGCGGCTTGTGCAGTGATTACTGGGCATATTTTGCAGAATTCCGCTGGTTACGTGGGACATAGCTTACTGTCCATAAAACTAATCGCTAAAATGGAAAGAAGGAACGAAATGGAACCTCTCATAATGGGAGGTCATGTGACTTTTACTTCGGTGATTACAAAATCAAGTGAAATGAACAATTAAGTTGGCAATGCGAGCCAATATAGGAATATAGAGAACTGGAAGCCACGGCACTATTAAATTCTGCTGTTCTTAAGCTTTGCTTGGACGCGAAATGACTGTTATACTATAGTTATGGAGCCCAATATGTCAAATGCTTATTTTCCGGTGAGAAAGGGCAGCAGTAAACAGTCTTCGCTACATCAGATTACTGCAACTGGTGTTACACAGTGTTAGAATTTCTGGTTGGCGACTAAGTGTAAGGCCTTTGAGTCGGACATGAATTTTGCAACGTTGAAATATTTATCTACAATGTTGAATTGGATACTACAGTAATAGTGATTCCATAAAAATATGAACTTAGACCACATGGAATGATTTTACTGCAACGGAAAACATTTGATCTTCTGCAATGTTTTCTTCCTTGTACTACTTGAAATAGGTGACGTGGACCAAGTTACGAGAGAGTGATCGTGACATTCAACAGAAGACATTAACATCCTCTGCCTTTGAAAGTGGGGTTTACAACGAGTTTTAGCAATTTACAAGTGTCGTTGCTAAGCGTAAGTAATGCAACGCAATTTCTGTTATGAAGTAACGTCTTCATCAGTTAATGTAGTTTTAATGTAAGCTACTAGTAATTGCAGATGTCCGTTTTAACATGAAAGGTATTCGCTAGACATGGAAAGAACTAAATAACTATTTGTTACAGTCCAGTTGCCACAGAACAACAGCCGGCCGGAGTGGCCGTGCGGTTCTAGGCGCTACAGGAGGACATAACTGTTTAACGTCCCATCAACAACGAGGTCATTAGAGACGGAGCACAAGCTCGGATTTAGGGAAGGATGCGGAAGGAAATCGGCCGTGCCCTTTCTAAGGAACCATCACGGCATTTGCCTGAAGCGATTTAGGGAAATCACGGAAAACCTAAATCAGGATGGCCGGACGCGGGATTGAACCGTCATACTCCCGAATGCGCGTCCAATGTAGGCGCTACAGTCTGGAACAGAGCGACCGCTACGGTCGCGGGTTCGAATCCTGCCTCGGGCATGGATGTGTGTGATGTCCTTAGGTTAGTTAGGTTTAATTAGTTCTAAGTTCTAGGCGACTGATGACCTCAGAAGTTACGTCGCATAGTGCTCAGAGTCATTTGAGCCACAGAACAACGGTTCCATTTGCTGCGGACTAAATACACTCCTGGAAATTGAAATAAGAACACCGTGAATTCATTGTCCCAGGAAGGGGAAACTTTATTGACACATTCCTGGGGTCAGATACATCACATGATCACACTGACAGAACCACAGGCACATAGACACAGGCAACAGAGCATGCACAATGTCGGCACTAGTACAGTGTATATCAACCTTTCGCAGCAATGCAGGCTGCTATTCTCCCATGGAGACGATCGTAGAGATGCTGGATGTAGTCCTGTGGAACGGCTTGCCATGCCATTTCCACCTGGCGCCTCAGTTGGACCAGCGTTCGTGCTGGACGTGCAGACCGCGTGAGACGACGCTTCATCCAGTCCCAAACATGCTCAATGGGAGACAGATCCGGAGATCTTGCTGGCCAGGGTAGTTGACTTACACCTTCTAGAGCACGTTGGGTGGCACGGGATACATGCGGAGGTGCATTGTCCTGTTGGAACAGCAAGTTCCCTTGCCGGTCTAGGAATGGTAGAACGATGGGTTTGATGACGGTTTGGATGTACCGTGCACTATTCAGTGTCCCCTCGATGATCACCAGAGGTGTACGGCCAGTGTAGGAGATCGCTCCCCACACCATGATGCCGGGTGTTGGCCCTGTGTGATCGGTCGTATGCGGTCCTGATTGTGGCGCTCACCTGCACGGCGCCAAACACGTATACGACCATCATTGGCACCAAGGCAGAAGCGACTCTCATCGCTGAAGACGACACGTCTCCATTCGTCCCTCCATTCACGCCTGTCGCGACACCACTGAAGGCGGGCTGCACGATGTTGAGGCGTGAGCGGAAGACGGCCTAACGATGTGCGGGACCGTAGCCCAGCTTCATGGAGACGGTTGCGAATGGTCCTCGCCGATACCCCAGGAGCAACAGTGTCCCTAATTTGCTGGGAAGTGGCGGTGCGGTCCCCTACGGCACTGCGTAGGATCCTACGGTCTTGGCGTGCATCCGTGCGTCGCTGCGGTCCGGTCCCAGGTCGACGGGCACGTGCACCTTCCGCCGACCACTGGCGACAACATCGATGTACTGTGGAGACCTCACGCCCCACGTGTTGAGCAAATCGGCGGTACGTCCACCCGGCCTCCCGCATGCCCACTATACGCCCTCGCTCAAAGTCCGTCAACTGCACATACGGTTCACGTCCACGCTGTCGCGGCATGCTACCAGTGTTAAAGACTGCGATGGAGCTCCGTATGCCACGGCAAACTGGCTGACACTGACGGCGGCGGTGCACAAATGCTGCGCAGCTAGCGCCATTCGACGGCCAACACCGCGGTTCCTGGTGTGTCCGCTGTGCCGTGCGTGTGATCATTGGTTGTACAGCCCTCTCGCAGTGTCCGGAGCAAGTATGGTGGGTCTGACACACCGGTGTCAATGTGTTCTTTTTTCCATTTCCAGGAGTGTACTTACCTGTTTTCGGGAAACTTCTTCTAAAAAGGACCAGAAGCATTTAATGCATCCTGCAAGCACACTGATAGCAGCAGCAGGTTGAAGAAGTTAATAGCGATAGTGGCAGTAATAATACTAGTATTTGTTAACTTCATAATCTGCAATTGTATTTCTCGATCTGGGGTGGTGGTGGTTAGTGTTTAACGTCCCGTCGACAACGAGGTCATTAGAGACGGAGCGAAAGCTCGGGTTAGGGAAGGATTGCGAAGGAAATCGGCCGTGCCCTTTCAAAGGAACCATCCCGTCATTTGCCTGAAACGATTTAGGGAAATCACGGAAAATCTAAATCAGGATAGCTGGAGACGGGATTGAACCTCGATCTGGGGAACTTCTTGGAATAGTGGAAATTTCAAAATGGCTTCGAATCGAGGCGGTGATGGCTAAATGCGTCCCTACATCCTGCTGACATGAGACTAGCATAGTTTCCATGTCAGAAGCCTGCTGATAATTAACCAGTTAATTGAGGACTGAAAAATTTTCACCGTGTCTGATTTGTTAGCTAATCGTATCCTACGTTACTCAATATTATGAATGTGGCAAATGTATGTTTCAGCAGTCTCGTGGATTGATTCTAGTTTGTCAGCTGCGAGGTATGGTTTCGATTCCTACATCCCTCCTGTACTTTAAACACACCCTAACAAAAAAAAGAAAAAAAAAGGCTCTGAACACGATGGGACTTAACTGCTGAGGTCATCAGTCCCCTAGAACTTAGAACTACTTAAACTTAACTAACGTAGGGACGTCACACACATCCATGCCCGAGGCAGGATTCCAACCTCCGACCATAACGATCACGCGGCTCCAGATTGTAGCGCCTAGAACCGCTCGGCCACCCAGGCCGGCACACCCGAACAGATCACCTATAACTCAAGTAACGCCAAGTGAACAACGTCAGGTTGCACAGTAGTTAACAATTCGCAGAATGAACAACATATCCCTTCGCTACCAACTGGGGCCGAGCCGGTTTAGGTTGGGCCATAACACAGGCGGATGTCGCGACAGACAGAAACTCTGTGTCCAGTGATCTTCCTTACACTAGAAATGTTATTTTATTTAATGAATCACTGGCCATTTTATGTCAGAGAGCTGATATTTTATTTGAACTTGAGACGGTAAAAAAAAAAAAAAAAAGGAATGGTGGTGGACTGGGATTCGAATTCGGATCTCTTCTTTCGTCGTATCTGACCCACGCTGAACGAAATAGTTCAATCATTTCATTGTATTCCCCAAGACCGAAAATTCCTCTAGCTCTCATGAAAGGCACATATGTGGGTTCGAACCCTGGTCCAGCACAAAAACATTCATGGTTTCATTTCAAGCCTTAGTGTATGCACACCAAACTAGTAGTGTCAACAACAACGATAAGTGCCGTTATTTCTAGTCAAACATGTACACGTCTCACTACTGGTGAGCAAACAATTCGTGTATAGAAAACAACGGCGGTGGCTGCCGGGTTTGATTCCAAATCAGGCAAAAAATGTGTATCCTCATTTGAAATTCAAACATCTCGCTAATGGTGAAAAAATTTGATATGGAACATCTGATTTTACTTAGTTAACAATCTGATTACGTGCTGGGTTCGAGTCACCGTCACAAGACTTTACATCAAGGCACTTCGTTTTAAAAACGTGCAAACTTTGTTAATTTAAATTATATTAAACGTTTTTCGTGATTAGTTAAGAGGGAGGTAAGAATCTTGACAGGATTATAGGCAAAGTACAAAAATTTTCAAATTCAGATTTGCTAACTGATACCTCGAAAACTCCGATATTTCACAACTATTTATGCCTAGCCTCCAACGACGAACATTGCTGCAATCGAGTTTCGGTCAGACACTAAAGCTTTACTTAGTTATAGGGCTATAAGTATTTGGTTTCAATCCAGATCGGGAACAAAAAACTTCTTCATGTCGTTTAAATTTCAAACATATGAACAAATAATTGCTCAGTCATGGTTATTTCAATATTCATTTTCTCGTTTCTGGCACGATGTTTTGCAGGTGTTGCGAAATGTTTTAAAGAGCAAACATATTTCGAATTATCATAGAGCTTTAGGATTCCAGATGTTGTCTCAAAAGCTCTTGTTCATAAATACATTTAATTTTGCCTAAATATTGCTAGAGTGACTTATGTGACGGTGTTAGTTAACTCAGACTCTAATTAGTGTGGTAGTGATTTTGAAGTGTCACTTACTGTAATATAACTGAGTTTACAAGTGTCAAGGACTGTCTTATCTCTAAAGATGCATTTCCCAGAATTTGCAATATCGTGGTGTTGATTTAGATCTGGATTGATTATCTTAAAGAACAATATTCGCTAGTGATCTCTTAAAACTTCCTGGCAGATTAAAACTGTGTGCCGGACCGAGACTCTAACTCAGGACCTTTGCCTTTAGCGGACAGGCGCTCTACCAATTGAGCTACTCAAGCACAACTGACTTGCACTCATCACGGCTTTACTTCTACCAGTACCTCGTCTCCTACTTTCCAAACTTTACAGAAGCTCTCCTACGAACCTTGGAGAACTAGCACTCCTGAAAGAAAGGATACTGCGGAGACATGGCTTAGCCACAGCCTGAGGGATGTTTCCAGAATGAGATTTTCACTCTGCAGCGGAGTGTGCGCTGATATGAAACTTCCTGGCTGTTGCTAAGCCATGTCTCCACAGTATCCTTTCTTTCAGAAGTGCTAGTTCTGCAAGGTTCGCAGGACAGCTTCTGTAAAGTTTAGAAAGTAAGAGACGAGGTACTGCCAGAAGTAAAGCCGTGAGGACAGCGCGTTGGTTGTGCTTGAGTAGCTCATTTGGTAGAGCACTTGCCCACAAAAGGCAAAGGTCTTGAGTTCGAGTCTTGGTGCGGCACACAGTTTTAATCTGCCAGGAAGTTTCATATCAGCGCACACTCCGCTGCAGAGTGAAAATCTCATTCTGGGAGTGATCTCTTGTGGTATCCATTTTGTATAGTCAAACGACTGTTCTGCAAAGCGAATAGAATACCTGCACGACAGCTACGTTATGTGGACTGAATGTGAATCAGGCGAAACACTATTCAGGTCGTTAGGATACTTTTGGGTACGATAGTACATTTACAGACAAACAAATGTTTATTTTTAGAAAAATTGGATGATTTATTCAAGAGAAAGAGCTTCACAGACTGTGTAAGTCAATGTCGCCTTGGTCCACCTCTGGCTCTTATTCAAGCAGTAATTCTTCTTGGCATTGATTGAGAGAGTCGTTGGGTGTCATCCTGACAGATATCGTGTCTGTGTCTGTAGAACTGGTGCGTTAGAATGTAAAATCCCGGACTGGTTGGAGGGTCCTGCACCTAACGCTCTAGATGTTCTCAATTGCTAACCAGGGCTGGGTTTGGCAAGCATGAACACAGACAGTAGAAGCTCTCGCTGGGTGTGGGTGGACATTATCTTGCTGGTATGTAAGTCCAAGAAGGCTTACTATGAAGAGCAACAAAACGGTGTGCAAAATATCGTCAACATACGACTGTTCTGTAAGGGTGTCGCGGATGGCAACCTGCTATGAAAAGAGATGACACCCCAAACCATCACTGCTTGTTGTCAGGCCAAATGGTGGGTGACGGCCAGGCTGGTTTCTCATCGCTATCCTGGGCGTCTCCAGACACGTCTTCGCTGGTCATCGGGGTTCCGACAGAAGCGGGACTCATCACTGAATACAATTCTATTCCAGTTAGTGAGATTCCAGGCCCAATATGACCGACAGCACTGCAAGCAGGGTTGTTGGTGTACAGAGGTCATCGGTATTCGATGGAAGGGCGCCCTGTGCTCGGCCCTCGTTCTGTGAGTCGCCCATTAATAGTCCTCGTGGTCACTGAAGCACCAGTTGCACGTTGAATCGATGATAATGAAGAATCTGGGGCTCTGAGTGCTCAGAAACCATTCAGACTAGGGCATATTTCTATATGACGTTTTTTCAATTCAGAATTACTGTCACCCCTCAAAGTAAGTGCAGTTGACAGCAAAAAAGTGGGTCACTGTTGAATGCAACCAACATAACGGTGCTGTGTCGCAGGCCGTCTGAACGTAGTCGGATTGGGTTGTTTCTGGGGGAGGAGACCAAACAGCGCGGTCATCGGTCTCATCGGATTAGGGAAGGATGGGAAGGAAGTCGGCCATGCCCTTTCAAAGAAACCATCCCGACATTAGCCTGGAACGATTTAGATAAATCATGGAAAACCTAAATCAGGATGGCCGGATCCGGGATTGAACCGTCGTCCTCCCGTATGCGAGTCCAGTGTGCCATTGTGCCACCTCTCTCGGTAAACGGTAGCTTGACTGTTCAGAATGGTTACGACAAGAGACCATTAGGGAAAACTGCTCATTATGGCAGCTAGTCCAGATGTAAACCAACACCGACATACACGTTATTAGATATGATACAGTCACTAACGCGAATAAATGAAACTTCATTACAATAAGTGACACTGCAGAAGTCTTATCGCTCTCACTAAATGACATGATGAGTTGTTGTTCGTGATCCGCATTTGAACCCACTGTTAACCAAACAAAGCTTACACGTCTGATCGCGACACGACTGGGCATAAAGAGATTTAAAATATCGAAGTTTCCACCGGTATCAGTTTACAAGGCCGAATGTCCGAACCTGGAAATAGATGTCAATGCGTTTAGCACTGCACCGGGAACCCAATGAAGCTTATACTGCCCCTGAGAAGTAACCACGAAAGATAGGTACTGAAGTGCAACGTACAAGTGTGAAATGCCATGAAGTAAAATTGTAGTGATGGACGGGCAGTAGAAACCAGTACCTGTTTGAATTGTTTACTAAACACAATCAGATATCAGATATTAAATATGTTCACCAACAGTGTGATACTGGAACCTGAAAAGATGACACAAATGACTTTTGCCTGGTAGAGATTCGAACCCGACACCTTTCGCTATTGTCTTATAGCTACGAATAGGCACGAAATACTTATTGTTTCTTCACCAGTAACGAGATCTGCACTTGTTCAGCTAGAGGTAACAATGAATAGTTCTGTGCTGGCTGGGACTCCAACCCCGCGCACGAAGAGGTGCCAACTATCAGATTCCCTCTCATTAGTAGTTACAGCAGTTAGGATCGATCTATTCGTAGAGACCTGGAGGAGTTTGGTTTCGTGAGGAAACAATGAAATGCTGCGACAGTAACGTCTCTAAGGATTCAGATATAAAGAAAAATTGAAATCGTCGCTCAAATCCCAGTCGAGCTACAATATTTTCAAAATCTCAAGGTCACTTAAAATAAGAAATGAAGGTCATATGACCTTACATGACAAATTGTTCGTGAACTAACTAACATTACTAGTGCAAGAAAGCTTACGAGAGGCAGAGTTTCTGCAAGCAGCAAGTTCCGCCTCTGACAGCCATAACTAACTCAACTCTGTTCTAGTCAGTAACAAACGGACATGTTTAATGTTGATTTGGAGTCACACAGTCCTGCGTTCTTTACGTAGTGTTGCTATAAGTAAAGAGGGTATGTTTGGGACTTCAAACTGGAATCCCCAGCGGGTATCGAACCCACGCCTTATAAACTAGAAGCTAGCCTCAGTCCAACTAACCACCGAATTTCACATGTGTCTGGATCACGGTTTGTCGTAATGGGATACGCACCACACGCTATGAAAAGTGTTGACTTCCACTTGTTGTGTTGTTGTGAATAACCTTTTCGTTGTCTACTAGTCAACGTTATGCAGTGTGAACGCAGCTCCATGAAATAAAACCCATCCTTTTTTTAAATAAATAAATAAATTCGTATTCCGTCTGCCTGCTAAGAGCATCAGTCTCACAAAAGGTCAGAGGCAGTTTCGTTGTTTTCTAAACAAGCAGTAATAGAAAAAACCATTAGGAAACTGTTTGCGAAAGGGTTCGTGGTTGTCTGTCATGCTAAGAACAATTACAGCGTCATCAGCCAGTGGCCACTTGATACAGACCAGCGCGTGCCACCAAGTAATAGCGACGCATTGGACACAGAGTCTAGGATCTCTAGATCACATTTCTGTTATCGTATTAGCAAGTATAAAGCACTCGTCTTCAGGACACGAATTGCCTACCGGGACCTTCCGATCGCCGTGTCATCTTCAGGGAAGGATGCAGATAGGAGGGGCGTGGGGTCAGAACACCGCTCTCTCGGTCGTTATGATGGTTTTTTTGACCTAAGCCGCTACTATTCGGTCGAGTAGCTCCTTAATTGGCATCATGAGGCTGAGTGCACCCCGAAAAATGGCAACGGCGCATGGCGGCTCGATGGTCACCCATCCAAGTGCCGGCCACACCCAACAGCGCTTAACTTCGGTGATCTCTCGGGAACCGGTGTATCCACTGCGGCAAGGCCGTTGCCCGCGAATTAGCAAGTATAACAGTATGAAACGTTGTGTATGAGATAATACTATGGATGGTCACCCATCCAAGTGCCAGCCACGCCCAACAGCGCTTAACTTCGGTGATCTCTCGGGAACCGGTGTATCCACTGCGGCAAGGCCGTTACCCGCGAATTAGCAAGTATAACAGTATGAAACGTTGTGTATGAGATAATACTGTGTTTCAGCATACTCCGTATGTCACTATGAGAGTATTTAACTATGGTCATATTTTGTTCATGTTTGCAGTATACCATGACAGCTTGAATATTTCTCATTTTTGACGTTATGAGTAAAGTCGTTTATCCGTTAGAAAATGGAGTCTAAAACGGAGTAAAGTCTCACCTTTATGAAATTGTGTTCTGTTTGTGTTTAATAAAAGGGTGAAAGCAGTGTATGCAGTTCGAAACACCTGTCCTCTGTATAGAGTGAGTGCTATCGAGAAAGTCAAGTTGTATCATTCTTAGTACCATCGTTTGGGGATAAATGCATCACCACATTCAGGAAGACAAACGGGCGTTGATGAAAGACGTTTGCGTGATTTACTACTATGGTCAATGACAGTGTATCCTATAACTTGCAAGTGAGACGACCATTTAACCTCCATGGCACACTTGCCTTCAGTAGTCATATTGACGTTAAAAGAAAGTAAGGAGAATTACGGTACAACGTCTGTCGAAAAGCAGATAGACGCGAAGCAAAATCTCGAACTGGGAAGGATGAGGGAGGGAGCAGTCTGTGCCCTTTCAAAGGACTGATCCTGGCATTTGCCGTAATAGATTTAAGGAGGACACCATAAACCTAAGTTAGTGCTGCCTGATGGCAGTTTGAAGTACAGTATTGTAACTTCGTAAGGAGAAGATAGCGGGTAAGCCGCAACAAACATTTTATCGAACGAAGGCCTGTATACGTCCACAAACTTTATTGTTATTGATATACATCGGGTGGCACAAAGAAGGTGTTTTGTATTAGAAACTGATTCACATGGATGTGTTCTTTGCCCCTGGAAGACAGTACCAAGGAGCTTGGTTGGCAAACATTCTTACCGCACGTCTTCGAATCTACTACCAAATGTTCAAACGTATGGGACTTAACTGCTAAGGTCATCAGTCCCCAAGATTACACACTACTTAACCTAAATTATCCTATGGACAAACACGCACACCCATGCCCGAGGGAGGATTCGAACTTCCGCCGGGACCAGCCGCACAATTTGCTACCCGCGTGTGTTTTATCTTTCTCTCCCCTTATCGATCAACCACTAAGAGAGTTAGTTTTTGTTTTCTTCTTTTTATTATGTTTTGGCGATTGCACTTTAAACTTGGGTTAACTCACAATCAGCAAATCGATACAGGCGTGGGAATGAAAAACTACATGCTCATCATCAGACGGTTTTCTATAACGAGGTTGATTATATTGTGTCTATTTTGTTTATTAACCTAGTGGGAAACGGTAATAATATGCATCACGGTAAAACAACTGGTGAATCGTCATAATACCATATAACGAATGGCTATCTTAATTTAATGTGACGTCTTTTGTCGTAATAAAGTAGCTTTACCGGACTACAATGTAAATTCCACAATGTGACTGTGAGAGCAGTTGCTAAGTGAAACATAGTCAACGAAGTATTCAGTGATATGATTGCATTAACAGATTTTTGTATTTTTAGTAGCAGTTCCGCAGTATTTTATGTTTCCTACTTCTAGATCTACTGGTTACTGAACGTAGCGACACGTCTTATGTGTCCTCGGAGTCTTTCGCGACGGCATACATGAATAAAACGTTCTCGGTTTTCCAGCCGCGTCAATTCAAATACGTAAAATGCTCGTAAAATGCTCGAGCGTCTTATGATGTCAAAATTTCTAAATATGTCTCCTCTCACAGATGAGGTAAAATGTTACTCTCGAGCCAGTTACGAACTGGAAGCTACTACCTCTTTCTCTTTACAGTGCATCGACATTTTAGGGATCAAGCGACTAACTGGAGTGTTCATCGTCTTCTCATTGCCCTTGTGATGGCTGATACAGATAATTCGCAATGTAGACAACGAGACTAGTTGTAGTTGCCGCTTGAAAGATATCTCCCTTGTCTCTAACCATATATTTGATAGGTCGGTGACACACCAAAGTCGAAATCATTCGGAATTTTTGTTAGTATATGACGTATATATCAAGTGAATCTTGCAAGATAATTCTCTGACATTCCAGGAACTAAGAAAACTGTTACAGCATCGCCAGATTTGTTTCACTATGTTGTCATGATCCCACCGTAGTCGTAGCAGGACGATTATATTTCTCCAGACAATGTCTTTCTAGAGTGGGTTAAAATTTAGGAGTGCATCTTGTGCATCAACGATGCAGTGGCTTAATTACTTTAGCTACGACGTCCTGAGGAGTATTGTAGCATCTATGGTGATGAAGAAGAATGGAAAGTTGCACAGACCACCGCAATACATACGAAAGAGAGTAAACGTAATCCTCTGAGTTACAGATGCATTTCATTGAGATCGACAGCGCGACTGCTACGGTCGCAGGTTCGAATCCTGCCTCGGGCATGGATGTGTGTGATGTCCTTAGGTTAGTTAGGTTTAATTAGTTCTAAGTTCTAGGCGACTGATGACCACAGATGTTAAGTCGCATAGTGCTCAGAGCCATTTGAACCATTTTTTGAGATCGACATGTAGCAGGAAGTGTGAAAAAATACTTTGTTTTAACGTTATGTAATACCCCGAGATATATTATCTATTGACCTCAAACCAGCATGGATTTGGAAAGTATCACTCTTGTGGGACACAGCTTGCACTTTATACTCACGACGTGTTGCGTACAGGGTCTCTCAAACTGATCCCGTATTTATAGAGTTCCAGAATGTCTTTCGATACCATTACTTATAAGCTTCTTCCAACCACACTGCTTTCCTACATCTACATCCATACGCCGCAATCCACCATACGGTGCGTGGCGGAGGGTACCTCGTACCACAACTAGCTCTTCTCTCCCTGTTCCACTCCCAAACAGAACGAGGGGAAAATGACTGCCTATATGCCTCTGTACGAGCCCTAATCTCTCTTATCTTATCTTTGTGGTCTTTCCGCGAAATGTAAGTTGGCGGCAGTAAAATTGTACTGCAGTCAGCCTCATATGCTGGTTCTCTCTATTTCCTCAGTAGCGATTCACGAAAAGAATGCCTCCTTTCCTCCAGAGACTCCCACCCGAGTTCCTGAAGCATTTCCGTAACACTCGCGTGATGATCAAACCTACCAGTAACAAATCTAGCAGCCCGCCTCTGAGTTGCTTCCATGTCCTCCCTCAATCCCACATGATAGGGATCCTAAACGCTCGAGCAGTACTCCAGAATAGGTCGTATTGGTGTTTTATAGGCAGTCTCCTTTACAGATGAACCACATCTTCCCGAAATTCTACCAATGAACCGAAGGCGACTATCCGCCTTCCCAGCAACTGCCATTACATGCTTGTCCCACTTCATATCGCTCTGCAATGTTGCGCCCAAATATTTAATCGACGTGACTGTGTAGAGCGCTACACTACTAATGGAGTATTCAAACATTACGGGATTCTTTTTACTATTCATCTGCATTAATTTACATTTAAATATTTTTTACACCAATCACAAATCCTGTCCAAGTAATCTTGTATCCTCCTACAGTCACTCAACGACGACACCTTCCCGTACACCACAGCATCATCAGCAAACAACTACACATTGCTATCCACTCTATCCAAAAGATCATTTATGTAGATAGAAAACAACAGCGGACCTACCACACTTCCCTGGGGCACTCCAGATGATACCCACACCTCCGATGAACACTCACCATCGAGGACAACGTACTGGGTTCTATTACTTAAGAAGTCTTCGATCCACTCACATATTTGGGGACCAATCCCATATGCTCGTACCTTAGTCAGGAGTCTGCAGTGGGGCACCGAGTAAAACGCTTTCCGGAAGTCAAGGAATATGGCATCCGTCTGATACCCTTCACCCATGGTTCGCAAGATATCATGTGAAAAAAGGGCGAGTTGCGTTTCGCAGGAGCGATCCTTTCTAAGTGGTTCAAGGTCAGCAGCCCCCTAGAACTTAGAACTACTTAAACCTAACTAACCTAAGGACATCACACACATCCATGCCCGAGGCAGGATTCGAACCTGCGACCGTAGCGGTCGCGCGGTTCCAGACTGAAGCGCCTAGAACTGCTCGGCCACAACGGTCGACGATGCTTTCTAAAGCCGTGCTGATGCATGGACAGCAACTCCTCTGTCTCAAGGAAATTCATTATATTCGAACTGAGAATTTGGACTATTGCCTCAGTTGTGCGACTAGTTTCGTGGTATCCTGTGTGAAAGGTCACAGTTAGCAGTAGCTGCCGGGACATCACTTAGCGAAACAGAAGTGATGTGTGTGATTCCGCAAGTAAAGTGATGCTGATCTTCTGCTATTTCTAATATACATAAACTATTTAGCACACAATCAAAACATTCATTTTAGATTTGTGGCAGGTAATGTTGCCGCCTGGTAAATTCCTTCGAAGAGCAAATAGAATTGCGAAATGATGTTGATTATATATCTTTGCGGTAAGACACGTGACAGTAGACTGTAAACAATAAAATTTGTCTGGTTCACCACGTGATTACTAAAAAGGTTTCGTCAAGTATCGAGAAATCAATAAGCAAAACAAATTTGAGGATTATAGATCTAACGAAAGTACAAATATAAACAACGTAACTGGGAAACATCACATGTTGTGGCCAAGATGAAACAAATGTTGGGCTCTTGACAAAACCCTTAGAAGACCCAAGAAGTCTACTTAAGAGACAGCCAGCATTACGGTTGTATGACCTCTTCTGGAATATTGCTGAGCACTGTGCGTTCATTACCTGACGGGGTTGACGGCGGACATCGAAACCATTGAAAGAAGGCAACTGATTTTGTGGTATAGCGAATTAGGATGATGATGATAGCAATGATATTTGGTTTTTGGGGCGTTCAACTGCGCGGTTATCAGTGCTTGTACAAATTCCCAAACTTTGCTCAGTCCAAACTCGCCCCTTTCATGAATTATGATGAAATGATGAGGAAAATACAAACACTGAGTCATCTCGAGGCAGGTGAAAAAAAATCCCTGACCCCGCCTGGAATCGAACAAGGGATCCCGGGGGCGACAACCGAGAACGCGACCGCGAGACCATGAGCTGCGGACACGAATGCGGGAGAGAGTGATGCATGTATTTTTCCCTTTTTCTTTGAGGGTGGAGGGGGCAGGGGGCCGAGTTGGGGACGCAGTATTAAAACAAACACAGGTTATTTCCACGACATTTCAATCACCATTTTTCTCCTCCGTATGCAAACAGTTTTCATTGCCACCACCGTACAAATGATGATATTACAACTGTAGTAACATAAGAGAAATTAGATCTCGCTCATAAAGGTTTTGGTGCTCGCTTTTCTCGAGCTTCATACGTGAGTGGAACAGTCGAGAAATTGTAGCGATTCTGTGAACCCTTTACGAGGCACTTAACTGTGAATTAAACAGTAATGGTGTATCATTGCGATGTAAGTGAAGTGTCTCAGCAGAACGTAATTTCCGGCGTGCAGCACTTATTGTTTCAGAAACACTGAGTGCGCTTTATAAGTGCGCAAAATGTAGATGAAATGGATGATATACAGGGTAATTATAATTAAAGTTAAACTTTCAAAACGCTGTAGAAATAATACCACTGGTGAGAATGACGTCAAATTACAACGGAATACTATCGGAGAGCCGGCCAAGGTGGCCGAGCGGTTCAAGGCGCATCAGTCCGGAACCGCGCTGCTGCTACGGTCGCAGGTTCGAATCCTGCCTCGGGCATGGATGTGTGTGAAGTCCTTAGGTTAGTTGGGTTTAAGTAGTTCTAAGTTCTAGGGAACTGATGACCTCAGATGTTAAGTCCTATAGTGCTCAGAGCCATTTGAACCATTATTATAGGAGAACATGGAAAACATATAGCAGAAGAAAAAAATAGAGTGAAAATTGATCAATAGATGGTGCTGTATATGTCAGAATACGTAAATGAAAACATCTGTCATTCACATGACCAACTGAAGTTGGTATAAACAAGGCTTTTCCTCCTTTCGCGTCTGCGACGTTCGCCATGACTGTCTCAATGCAGGATCCCTCTCTGCTTGTAAATTTGTATTACAAGAATGATGACTGTGCACACGTCTCTCTACAGAAGTTCCAGACACTGAAGGGTTTGAAAAAGGCGTTGGTCCGATTACTGCCGTGGGTTTGGAGAAAATGATTCAGAAATTCGAAGAGACGGGGTCTTTTGCTGCCAGGCGTGGTGGCCGAGCGGTTCTAGGCGCTTCAGTCCAGAACCGCCCGACTGCTGCGGTCGCAGGTTAGAATCCTGCCTGGGGCATGGATGTGTGTGATGTCCTTAGGTTAGTTACGTTTAAGTAGTTCTAAGTTCTAGGGGACTGATGACCTTAGATGTTAAGTCCCATAGTGCTCAGAGCCATTTCAACCATTTCTTTTGCTGTGCAACCTTGTAGAGGGAGGAAACGAATTCATTCGACGCCAGTGGAAGCAGTGGCCACAGCAATGCAGAAGGACACGGGTGGTGGTGTGCAAACGTGTAGTGCACAGAGAATTGCCCGAACATTGGACACATTTGTGAGCACGGTGCGTAAAATCCTCCGAAACATCCTTCTTTGCTGTCCATTCTAAATTACCCGCGTGTACGTGTTGCTTCCTGGTGACATGCCAGCAAGACAGACCTTTGCTTTAGAATTTCTTGCTCGAATGGAAGTGGATAATGATTAGCAATGGAAGATTTTGTAGACAGACGAAGCCTACTTCCATCTGATAGGATATGTCTATACACAGATTTGTCGACCATGGGCAACGGAAAATCCTCACGTAAATCAACCAGCACCACTTCATCCTGAAAAGGCCACTGTGCTGTGCGGGTTTACAACATTATTTATCATAGGGCCATATTTTTTCGATGAGACAGGTGCTTCCTGTCCTGTTACCTGTACCGTCACTGGTAGGCGCTTTGAGTGTCTTTAGCTCAACAACGTCATTCCAGCTCTCCAACAGCGTGGGTGTGTGGATGGGATCATTTTTATGCAAGATGGCGCAACTCCGCACACTGCAAATCCAGTTAAACAGCCGCTGAAGCGCCAGTTCGGAAATGCTAGAATTATCAGCCGCCCCATGCCACCGCCAGTTATTTCCCATTCTGTCTCGATGCCACATCACAGGTTCGGTGATATATCGACTGGGTTATAAGCGATGGTTGATTGGGAAGGATCACAAGCAGTAGATGGTGTGCTGATTGAGGTGATAAGAAATGTGCCGGCCGGTGAGGCCGGGCTGTTCTAGGCGCTTCAGTCTGGGACCGCGCGACCTCTACGGTCACAGGTTCGAATCCTGCCTCGGGCATGGATGTGTGTGATGTCCGTAGGTTAGTTAGGTTTAAGTATTTCTCAGTTCTAGAGGACTGATGACCTCAGATGTTAAGTCTGATAGTGCTCAGAGCCATTTGAACCATTTCGTAAGAAATGTACACTAGCTTCTCAGATCCCTAGTGCTGCGCTTCCCGGTAGAAATTATGTCTATGATTTGGAATCAAGTCTTTCCATTCAACCACATACCTGCGTTGTATCCGATGGAGGAGTCTTTTTATGATTAAAACCACTAGTGAATCACATTTCTGGCACTCTCATATCTCGGAACGCGTTACCTTTTTCGAACCTATCTGCTACAGTAAAATTTCAGATAGTCCCTATGCCTCCTGCAACTGCTGCTATTTCTGCAGTTTCGCGCATGTGATCATTCCAATTTAAGTCGGAACTGAGCAGAAGTCAGAGAGAGCTGTATTTACAACCTTCTGCAACCCGTGGAGAAACAGAGCGACCTGAGTTGGTGCAACAGGATCGTGTTTTGACCATTCAGTGGAAATGGAAACAAGTTGACATAACTCCGCCAACAGTTTACTGCGTGTAAGGTCAGCGCCAAGTTAAGCCTGCTCGTGCAACACGAGGTAGTAGAAAAGACAGTACGGGAACTGGGAGAAGGATTTTGCTACAGCATTGTGGTGCATCCCCAAACTACATACAGGTACTGCTCTCTGAAGCAGATCCGAACACCTCAGGGCCCATTCGTGCCTATCACTCCAACATGCAATCATCATTATTCTGAAACTTCCTGGCAGATTAAAACTGTCTGCCCGACCGAGACTCTAACTTGGGACCTTTGCCTTTCATATCAGCGCACACTCCGCTGCAGAGTGAAAATCTCATTCTGGAAACATCCCCCAGGCTGTGGCTAAGCCATGTCTCCGCAATATCCTTTCTTTCAGGAGTGCTAGTTCTGCAAGGTTCGCAGGAGAGCTTCTGTAAAGTTTGGAAGGTAGGAGACGGATACTGGCAGAAGTAAAGCTGTGAGTACCGGGCGTGAGTCGTGCTTCGGTAGCTCAGATGGTAGAGCACTTGCCCGCGAAAGGCAAAGGTCCAGAGTTCGAGTCTCGGTCGAGCACACAGTTTTAATCTGCCAGGAAGTTTCGTATCAGCGCACACTCCGCTGCAGAGTGAAAATCTCATTCTGGAAACATCCCCCAGGCTGTGGCTAAGCCATGTCTCCGCAATATCCTTTCTTTCAGGAGTGCTAGTTCTGCAAGGTTCGCAGGAGAGCTTCTGTAAAGTTTGGAAGGTAGGAGACGGATACTGGCAGAAGTAAAGCTGTGAGTACCGGGCGTGAGTCGTGCATCGGTAGCTCAGATGGTAGAGCACTTGCTCGCGAAAGGCAAAGGTCCCGAGTTCGAGTCTCGGTCGGGCACACAGTTTTAATCCTCCAGGAAGTTTCATATCAGCGCACACTCCGCTGCAGAGTGAAAATCTCATTCTGGAAACATCCCCCAGGCTGTGGCTAAGCCATGTCTCCGCAATATCCTTTCTTTCAGGAGTGCTAGTTCTGCAAGGTTCGCAGGAGAGCTTCTGTAAAGTTTGGAAGGTAGGAGACGGATACTGGCAGGAGTAAAGCTGTGAGTACCGGGCGTGAGTCGTGCTTCGGTAGCTCAGATGGTAGAGCACTTGCCCGCGAAAGGCAAAGGTCCCGAGTTCGAGTCTCGGTCGGGCACACAGTTTTAATCCTCCAGGAAGTTTCATATCAGCGCACACTCCGCTGCAGAGTGAAAATCTCATTCTGGGATCATTATTCTGTACCATCCAACAGAGAAAAATTACGAACTATAAAAGCTCAGCCGGCCGGGGTGGCCGAGCGGTTCTAGGCGCTACAGTCTGGAACCAAGCGACCTCTACGGTCGCAGGTTCGAATCCTGCCTCGGGCATGGATGTGGTGTGTGATGTCCTTAGGTTAGTTAGGTTTAAGTAGTTCTAAGTTCTAGGGGATTGATGACCTCAGACGTTAAGTTTCATAGTGCTCAGAGCCATTTGATATAAAAGCTCCATCAACTTCATCTGATAGAGAACTCGATAAGATTTTTACTGCATCTCTCTCCTCCCATATATCGAAAACAAATACCGTCTGCATGCCGGCATCTAGCACATGTCACGATCCTATTAAATATACAGGTATCGATCCACTGCACAGACCAGTGTAAAGTTGCATCGCCTGTGCTGTAGGAGGATGACCGTATCCCACAAACCATACTTGAAGTCGCAAAAGACGCTCTCCAGTGACCCTGTGCCATGGTTTGAAACATTGTTTTTTATGCTGCAACACGCTTTGTACATTGACATACTTTTTTTTTCCGCCACAACTTCAAGGTCTGTGGCAAGTTCTAAACTGACATTAAGACGTTCTGACCCATTCCTTCTCACAGAAAACTAGACGTCGCACGGTGTAAATCATGTTACAGCTGCTACCGTAGCACACTACACAAACTGGATGATTTTAAATAAAAGACAGTTACAACATAAGAAAACTGGAAAAGTTTGACGGCGTTGTGGAGCGTTTCCAAACGGCTGTATGAAGGTGATTGACGACCTCTACATTTAAACTCATCTGTCACAGAGACGGAATAGCTGATGAATAAGCATTCCATTTCTACTGATTCCTCATATTGCAATCATGTACGCGATCACTGTTTCGGTACTAGCCATCCCCAGAAGGTGTTGCCCCTCCACCAAAACTCTTTCTCCATCTCAAATATACGATGTCAGTCAATCAATATGTGGTAACCAACAGCGTACCGGTGGACAGACGGGGTGGAGAAGAAACCATCGATGTACTGCAATAATAAGCATCACAGTTGATATTGCGAAGAATTTTAGCAATTTTACAGTAATTTCAACGACAAACGAGGTGTCAGAATATTTCCCAATTTCAGTATCATAGCTAAACCGCCCCTTTTCTACGTTGCGAGTATCATTGCGAATGTAGATAGATGACAGTGCAGTACGTCCATTCATTGTTAATTCTCGAACATATACGTCATCAAAGTATACCAGACAGCACTATACATTTTTTTGGCACCTCGAGCATAGTGCATAATTTACGATCCATCCCTATGCGGATGGGAGTCAGCGAGTCACAGAGCATTCTCACAGTCTTAGGATGAAATTAGAGACTGAAAGACCCCTTGCACTGTCTTTGATCGACACCCCTGCAGCAAAATCTCCCTCTCTAGCATGCATCATCAGTCTGCCATTAAATCCTACCTTGTTACAGCTCCATCTCAATCGATCAGTCCGTCTTCCCTCTCTCTACACATGCGGGTAGCAGATTCGAAAACGCGCGGTAGGAATGCCTTCCAACCAAGCTCCTTGGTACTATCTTCCAGGGCGCATTTCATATGTTGGCAACAAATGTCAACTGCGAAGAACACATCCCTGTGAATCAGTTCCTAACACAAAACACCTTCTTTGTGCCACCAGATGCATACCAATATTAATGGACGTATACAGGCCTTCGTCCGATAAAATGTCTGTTATGTTATCCGCTATCTTCTCCGTACGAAGTTACCATACTGTACTCCAAATTGCCATCAGGTGGCACTGATTTGGGTTTATGGTGACCTCCTTAAATCTATTACGGCAAATGCCAGGATCAGTACTTTGAAAGGACACAGACTGCTTCCTCTCTCATCCTTCCCAGTTCGACATTTTGCTTCGCGTCTAATCTCCTTTTCGACGAGACGTTGTACCGTAATCCTCCTTACTTTCTTTTAACCCCAATATGATTATTAAAGGCAAGTGTCGCACTAAGGTTAACTGGTCGTCACACTTGACAATTATCGGATACACTGACATTGGAAAAACTCTCCGCATGTACAGGTCATGAAGACCCAACGATACCGACTGGCCGCAGTGTCATCCTCAGACCACAGTCGTCACTTGATGCTTATATGGAGGGTCATGTGGTCAGCACACCGCTCTCCCGGCCGTATGTCAGTTTACGAGACCGGAGCCGTCACTTCCCAATCAAAGCTGAGTGCACCCCGCTTGCCAACAGCGCTCGGCAGACTAGTTGGTCACCCATCCTAGTGCTAGTCCCGCCCGACAGCGCTTAACTTCGGTGATCTGACGGGAGCCGGTGTTATCACTGCGGCAAGGCCGTTGGCACACTGACACGGTCATAGTAGTAAATCACACTCGTTTGTCTTCCTGAATGTGGTGATGAATTCATCTCAAAACGATAATACTTGGAATGATACAACTAGACTTCCTCGATAGCACTCACTCCATACAGGGGATAGGTGTTTCGAATTGCCTTTACTGGTTTCACAAGGTCACAAAATTAGACTTTACTATATTTTAGACTACATTTTCTAATTCATAACATCGTAAATGAGAAATATTCAAATTGCGATACCATGAACTATGCTACGAACTTGAATAAAATAAGACCATAGTTAAATACTCTTATAACAATATGCCATACAAAACTTCCACGGAGTGTGTTGAAACATAGTATTATATCATACACAACGTTCATACTGCTATACTTGCGAATTCGAGCACAGAAATGTCCGTTGGAGATCACAGACTCTACGCCTGATGCGTCGCGATCAATTGGGCAGACGCTGGTCTGTATCAAGCGGCCACTGGCTGGTGATACTGAAATTGGTCTTACCATGACAGACAACCGCGAGCCCTTTCACAAACATGTTTCCGAAAGGTTTCTCTATTATTGGTTGTTTAGAAAACAACGAAATTGTCTCTGACCTTCTGTGAGACTGATGCTCTTAGCAGGTAGACGGAATACGGCTTAAAAAAGAAAGGAAAAGAATGGGTTTGATTTCATGGTTTTGTGATCGCACTGCATGAAATTGACTAGTAGACAACGAAAATGTTATCCACAACAACACATCAAGGTGACGTTAACACCTTTCATACCGTGTAGTGTGTACCCCATTACGACGAAGACATGATTCTAACACACGTGAAATTTGGTGGTTGATTGGACTGAGGCTAGCTTGTAGTGGCTAAGGTGTGGGTTCAAATGGCTCTGAGCACTATGGGACGTGACATCTATGGTCATCAGTCCCCTAGAACTTAGAACTACCTAAACCTAACTAACCTAAGGACATCCATGCCCGAGACAGGATTCGAACCTGCGACCGTAGCGTTCACGCGGTTCCAGACTGAAGCGCCTAGAACCGCACGGCCACACCGGCAGGCGGTGTGGGTTCAAATCAACACTGAACATGTCCATTCGCTACTGACTGGAACAGAGCTGGATTAGTTTTGGTTGTCAGAGGCAAAACTTGCTGCTTGCAGAAACTCTGCCTCTCGTAAGCTTTCTTGCACTAGTAATGTTATTTTAGTTCACGGACCAATCGTCATATCTGGTCATAGGACGTTTAATTCTTATTTTAAGTGACCTTGAGATTTTGAAAATATTGTCACTCGACTGGGATTCGAGCTCCGATTTCAATTTTTCTCTACATCTGAATCCTTCGAGATGATGCTGTTCCAGCATTTCATTGTTTCTTCACGATGCCAAACTTCTGCAGGTCTCTACCTATAGCGTGATCCTAACTGTTGTAACTACTAGTGAGAGGGTATTTGATAGTTGAAACCTCTTCGCGTGCGGTTAACAACAACGATATGCGCGGGTTGGAGTCCCAGGCAGCACAGAACTATTCATTGTGTTGCCTCTAGCCGAACAGGTGCACATCTCGTTAGTGGTGAAGAAACAATAAATATTCCGTGCTTATTCGTAGCTATAAGACAATAGGGAAAGGTGTCGGTTTCGATTCCCTACCAGGCAAAAGTCATTTGTATCATCTTTTCAGGTTCCATTATCACGCTACTGGTGAGCATACTTAATACTGTGCTTAGCTAACACTTCAAATGTTCAAATGGCTCTGAGCACTATTAGACTTAACATCTGAGGTCATCAGTCCCCTAGACTACTTAAACCAGACTAACCTAAGGACATCACTCACATCAATGCCCGAGGCAGGATTCGAACCTGCGACCGTAGCAGCAGCGCGGTTGCGGACTGATGCGCCTAGAACCGCTCGGTCACAACGGCCGACAGCTAACAATTCAAATAACTACTTTCTACTCCCCTTTACTTCATGGCTTTTCTTACTCTTGCGTTGCACTTCATTACATACCTTTAATGGTTACTTCTCAGGGGCAATATAACCTTCATGGTGTTCCCAGTGCAGTGCCAAACGTATCGTCATTTATTTCCAGGTTAGGACATTTGGCCTTGTAAGCTGATACCGGCGATCACTTTGATATTTGACATCTCTTTATGCCTAGTCGAGTCTTGATCAGACACACAAGCTTTGTTTTGTTAACAGTGGGATCAAATTCGGATCACGAACAACTCATCATGTCATTTAGTGCGTGTAATAAGAGTTCTGTAGTGTCACTTTTTGTAATGATGTTTCATTTGCAAGCTTTATGAACTGTTTCGCCTCTAATAACGTGTTTCCTAATATTTTTTGTGTAACGGTATTACTTTATATCTGAACTGGCTACCATAATGAGCAGTTTTCTCTAGTAATCTACTGTGGTACTCATTGTGCATAGTCAAACTACTGTAATGCAGAGGGCTTAGAGGACCAGCGATACAGTTATGATGTGTTGGTTGCATACAGTCGGGCGCGGTCTACAAATTGGAATTCAGATATGGCCCACTTTTTCTTCTCTCGAATGTACCTTCCTCCTGACTCACTCTGTATAATAGGAAGGAGCAGGACTTACCTGCTCATCACGAGACACAAAACATGGTGGAGAATACAGACTTGGCCTTGATTGACAGTAAGTCACCAGACTACAGTCTGTATTAACTTTAAGTACATAACTTCGAGAATTATCCCAGAAACGACACGTCATTAAAATTTCACATGCTCGAAAACTTAAATAGGTAATGGTCTAAGTCTTCTCAACACGACGGCTCATTTAGGTATCCATGTATACTTGCCAGAAAGGCAGCCAGGCCTCTAGAGATGTATTGGTTTTCTTTGCGTTCTGAGATTTATTGTCCATAGAGTTTTCCACATTCTTAACACTAGCGAAAACCTGTGAGAAGCGTTTGTAACGCATACTAATATTGAGTTGTGATCTGCTTACGACGAATAGACAGTCATCCTGTTGCAATACAACCAAGATACAGTCTACAGCAGGGCTGTTAGCATCGCTGTTTGATGGCTTGTGTAATCGATTTCCATGTCAAATAACTAAAACAACAGCCATATAGAGAATATAAGCAATTATCGGTTCTGATTACCTGGAATGTGTGTACCACCAAACAAGTTGACAGTATTTACATAATTCTCTGGCAGTTGCTGGTTTAGATCCCATGTCAGTCTGTCTTAGTATTTTCCGAAGTGTAGGGAAAACACCAGAATGCATTTGAGCATAACAATATAGTCCTCCAAAAGCTGATACTTCTTGCTGATGATTATCATTCACACTAGTATCAGAAACATTTCGCTAAAGAACATGATGATATCATTACCAGTCACATGATCTTCTGGTTATACGTTCTAAATCTGATTAGGCTTGCAATTTACTTACACTATTTTGTGTGTACTGCTACGTGGATACCATAGGTCCATGGCATGGAGTGTGAGTCCAGCAATTGTAAGCAACATGCATGTGTTTGGTTTGTATGCACGGTGTTACTGTACACACAAAAACATAAAAAAAAGAGATGTTTCTGTATGGGTCCTAATTTCTTTTACCAAAATGTATGTTGGCTACGGATGTCACTTCTCAATAGTCTTATCACGAAAAGAACGTCGTCCAATTTGAGTTAAGAACTTACAGGTAACAACTCAAGCATTAAATTAATGTTTTGGAGAAATCTTCTATTCAGTTAGTAAGAAGGAATGTGTGTTACAGCGCTTCCACATGCAAAGGAGGGTTTACTGCTATCAATTGTGGCTAGCAACCCTGTAACATGCACGGGTTGAATATAACATTCTCATTTCGATCTTTGTTTTTCTTTCTAGAAAGTCGCATGTGGGCCTTCGTGGTGATTCAGCACCCATAGTTTACGTCACATGGCTGAACAAAACACATATTTAATGATCCCATCTCTCTGGTCAGACTGTCAGTATGACACTACTTACTGTATATTTGTCATTGCTTATGTCTAAGAACATTTTTTTCGAGTAATAAATTCCCGCTGCACGGAAAAACTCTGCTAGCGTGAGTAGTATGTCATTTCTGACGTTATTCTTGATATTTAGATCGACACGTAATAAAAGACTTTTACAATGCGTGAGTGCTTTGCACGCCGCTCCTGTAGCGACCACTTCGCGCTACAGCATGACACGTGGCCATTCACACAGAGACCATCACACAGCTTACTATCTGAAGTATGGACAGTAGGATGCATGCGTTCATGTTACAAACGAAACTTTTCAGAAGTAAATTCCAGAGCTGAAAATTATTCAATTGATGTCCACGCTATTCAAACTCATACTTCCAATTCGCATCAAAGGTGAGGCTTCCACATGTGGATGAATCTTAGTAGACGACGTGAAAAAAAAAGTTGCGTTTGAAAACGGGAAAAAATTGAAAAAGTAAACAACGGTCAGTAACTGGTGGCTCGGTAACACTTATACGTATGTGTAGTCTTGTGCAACACGATCAGGAAATGCATTCTTTATTAATACTGCCCACCGATTTATGAAATGAGATTTTGCTCTATAGTGACTTCATAGTGGAGCATGAATCACGGAAATAGTAGAAGGGCTTAGCATAATTCAGGATAAAGCTCTAAGTCAAAGCAATACTTTCCACTAGAAGGTCATTTCCTTTGTGCATGTGTAACCCTTTGTCTGTTCTTTCACACATGTGACATTGAATTCATCTACAGTACTGATTATGAAAATGCAGAAATTTAAGCTAAAATGAAACAGCTGATATATTTTAAAAATTTGACAGTTTCCTGCAAACAAGGAAAGAAAAAGAGCAGTACACGATCAAAATGTTCGTCATCTGAAAACTTATATCATAAATGTTAATTGTTCTTGAGCAGAAGAAACTACGTTTTGCTAGGGAGCCAGCGTGATCCCTGAAAACTCCTACAGTGAAAGAATACATAAATTATTTTGGGAGCTGGGGTTGTATCAAGCTACAATAAACAGGGATTCGTCGTAAATTATTGCAACGTTCTTTTTTTACTTTTTCTGATATTTTTGTTTTATATAGGAAATAGAAAGTATTAATGTTAACTATTTTTGTGAAGTATATTCTTGGATGACACTGATGTAAATTTCGTGGCTCTATATTTGACGTTTTCAAATGCTAGTATTGCTAAAATCTGTGGATTAATGTATACTATCTCTGCCCAAATAGTTTCCGTCAAAGTTTGTTGATATTTTGAAGGGCGCTAAGTTAAAATTTTGCTGCAGGAAAACAAGAGTATGTGACGGTGTAGAACTGTAAGTAGTAAGCACACGTAAATATATCTGTGATTTTGACGTGTAACTTTTAAGCCTTAAAGAGAAAGAAATGAGTTTAATTTAAACACGATAGTTAATTTATATGGAAAACAAAACTTTCACAACAAAACTTTATTCTGTTATAATGACAGCTGCTTATTCGATTTCACCAGGATGCAATTTCATATTCAGCCCACGGAATATAGTAAAGTACCAAATATGGCAATAACTTTCTTCAGAAAATCATTGAAGTGGCCTAACATTAGCAGTGACGACGTTTACGTGTTACGAATAATTGCTATACCGCCAATATGAATTTGAATAAGAGATATTATGCGTTAAAGGCGAAAGAAAAATGAAAAAAATAGACGGTTAATAGTTAAACCCAGAAGTAAACTTCTTACGAGTTATTGGTGCCATTCTAAGGGAAAAACAAGTTTCTGAAGAAAGTGTGCATGATATGATTAGCACACTGTTAAACTGGCTGTACTATAGCATTTTGTCTACAGAATTCGGTTAGCAGTCAGCGTACCACGTAAACATTCGTGTAATTCCAAATCGCCATAATGAGTGTCCCCGTCACCAGAAACAAATCGCATAGCTAAGAATTATGTATACATGCCAATAGCATGTCACTACAAAACACTGGCTGTTGTATTCTAATGACATAACCTTAATGGCATAACATGCTTTTAACATTCTCTTCACCAGTATCCTTATGTGTATCCTCATCTGGATATGATGGGGTTTCCAACAGACTACTGAATACTTGTTCCCGTAAATTAACCACTGTCTTTCTGAAATCTGTAAGGCATTATTAATTCAGAGCTTTTTCCATAGAGACTGAAATGTAACTTTTGTAAATCCCTCTATAAGAAAGGCGGTAGAGATGTCAGTAACTAACGGTCTCTTTCACCACTGACATAATTTTCCCAAATTTTTTTTAATATGATTGTGTATTCTAGAATAGCACCCCAACTATATCGTCAAACAATCACAGTTGACCAACTGATAACGCCATTGACACATTCGCTCACCAAATTTTACAAGCACAGAATAATAAAATAGTACCAGTTGGTATTTTCTGTGATCGATCTAAGGCATATGACTGTGTTACTCATAGTATTCTCGTGGCTAAACATGGTTTTTTTGGAATTGATTGTAATATCAAGCGAATGGAATGTCATATCTAGCTAAAACAGTGCAGAAGGGTCTGCATATAAACAGCAGACTGAAGTGAGACTTCCATAGTATTTTCTTCCCACAAAACAAAAAAGTATTCTATGCATAGAAGCACACTATTAGAACTGCGGGGAGTCCATCCTAGGCACTTGTGTTGAAATCTATTTAGAAATCTTCAAATCCTCAAAACAACTGTGCAATATTTTTTTCCATGATGTGATTTGTTACTAAAACCAGCAACTTACTCAAATCCAGTAGTTCATTCCAACATCCGGAGGAAGCTCGATAAACAATATGGAAGGGCAATGGTGCAGAAGGGTTTTGTACAGTGGCATCACAGATTAAAGATCTGGTTGGAAACATATCCAAGTTGAAAGAAAAACTAGAGAGATGTTGTAGTATAGACCAATTTCTTAATCACAATACATAATTTGATTCCTAGTATATGTGCAGCATAACTTAAAACCAAATATAATTACAAAACATGCTTACCCTGCACAACACAGTCTCAACCATCTCACAAATAAGTGTGTCCTCTAATAAAAGCTCATAAACTAGCATTACACAAGCCTCCCTGCAAAAGAGAAAACTTCAGCACAATTATGACATACATGGTATAATCCCATCTGGCAATACAGAAAACTTCAATTGACCTATCCATTCATGCCTTTAGAACAGACTGGCACCTTATTTAGGCCTGCCAACTTCATATTTTGTAATTTTTGTGTTATGTAGTTGACTTATTGCTCTGCAGTGGGCCACAGTATCATTGTGCTGGCTATATAACTCATTGTTGGTGCTACACCCGTTTTAGGGAAACATTTTTGCAGCTTTTCTACAATGCCTGAAAAGTGCAAGAGAATGCCTCTCATAGCGTAATACTACTCCCAACAGCCTTCATCCGTGGCACGCTGCATGTTTCGAGCTGCCATTCACCTTGATGATGGCGTTTGTCGTAATCACCGTTGACCTAGTGTACCAAAAATGTGATTCACCCAAAGAGCCAACATGTTTTCCATTGATTGACAGTCAAATCCAGATGGTGATGTGCCCATTGCAATCATAATTGACAACCTCATCGAGTCAACATGTGTACACATAGGGGTGGTCTGCCGCAGAGCTCGACATTCAAAAATGTGCAACATACGGTGTGCTCTGAAACTCTTGCATGTGCACCAGCACTGTTCTCTTTTGGTAGAGATGCCACAGATCACCGTCTATCCTACTTTACGGAGCAGACAAGCCTCTGAACCCCACGTTCTGTGATGAGTCGAGGACGTCCAACCATTTAGTGCCTAGTGGTAGTTTCACTGTCCTTTTACATCTTTGCACTGATGCTCATGATAGTAACATTTTTGAACATTCCACCAGCATCACCATTTTTGACAGACTCGTTCACAGGTTCTATGTAATAATAAACTACCCTTTGTCAAAGTCGCTTATCGCAATGGATTTCCCGATTTGCAGCTCATATATTCACTAGGATGATCCTTCGTGTGTGACTGCTCCACTCATATACTTTCGTTACTGTGTTAGGCTTATCAGTGTATGAAGCATACAAGTAATACACAACACCTAACAAATAGCACCACACCAATCCAGTTGTGCACTTACATCACTTGAACGCAGATTTGAAACATTGATGTTCAACAATACAGTGTGACAAAGTACTTCATATCTTCCTATTTAAACACAGTCTATTTGAAGTACACTGGCAAACATGTCACCTAACACACACTGTTATATGATGGGTCAAAACTGATGGACAATACATTTCATATGCTCTCAATGGTCTGTCATTAAGTATACAGCAGATTCAATGAAATCATAGAGCAAAACTGCCCAATAACATAACACAGCATTATAAAGATCCAAGTAGTGGGATCAAAACATTGATACAGGGAAGGTTCAAAGAAGAGTTCCATGGCACAACAACTTAGATGATTTAATAGCGTATGTTTGTCTATTTGAATAACTTCTTTTTGTAGTTAATACTGTCCTCAAAAGCATCTAACTATTGATAAACAACCGCATGAGGGGATTACAGAAGTGTCCGATTCCACCCATCTGCTTTGACTCATGACGTCATCGCCAGAAACGACCATTCTCAACGTCTCCAATATGGCGCCTATGACGTCATTACATAAACACAACAAACACGAAAATACATATAAAACCAACAAACACATGTCCCTCCAAAAACATAATCAGACTAACAAGACCAGCATGAGAAATTGGGGGTTTTTGGGTGGGGACAAACTAAATATAAACACATACAGACACACACACCACGATCCCAAACCATACAGGACGAGGATATAAAAGTGCTACAAAATTCCCAAATACCGCTACACTTACAATATCGACAGGAATCGGTCACTTCCCTTCACCTACATAGCTCAACCACAATTGTTGATACCACCAAATAAAAACCAAAATTTATATTCACACGGCAACTGCCAGTACCAAAAAGCCACTACCTCAAACAACAAAAATTGGGAATCGGACACTTCCCTTGACCTATATAGGTCAATAGGTCTCCCTCAGGGAATTTCCATCTATTTTTAGAAAACTTGGATGCTTTGTTGTGCTATCTGTCAGACAGGGGGAAGCAAATTATCATTTGTGGGGATTTCAATGTTGATTCCCTGAAAGAGTGTAATAGGAAGAATGACCTTGTAGTATTACTCAGTTCTTTCAATTTGAGCTCCATCATTAATTTTCCTACTCGGATAACAAAGAACAGCAGGACATTGATAGATTACTTTTTTATAGACCAAGATAAGTTTAAGGATATAAATGCTTATCCTGTTGAGAATGGTCTTTTAGATCATGGTGCACAGCTAGTTACAGTACATGACATAGCTCCATGCAGTATATCAAATCAGAATTTCAAAGCAGTGCGTTCAATTAACAATATAAATACTGCAAACTTTAGGGAAAGCCTAAAGGAGCTAGACTGGGATGAAGTGTATATGGAACCCGATTTGAAAATTGTTTTCCCAAGAAAATAGTGTAACATAATTCCAAAAAAACACATAAAAACCTTGGCTAACTAAAGGAATAAGAATATCTTGCAACCGTAAAAGAGAACTTTATCTAACAGCAAGAGGGAGTACTGACCCTCAAATTGTTCACTATTATAAAAACTATTGTGCGGTACTAAGAAAAGTTATTAAAAAGTCCAGAAGCATGTGTATCATGTCTAAGATCAGTAACTCTGATAATAAAATTAAAGCAATTTGGAATATTATTGAAAGGGAAACAGGGCAACCAAGAGCACAGGAAGACTTTAGTGCCATAAAACTGAATGACAAGTGTACTAACCAACAATCTGAAATTGGAAATATTTTCAATAATCATTTTTTAAATGTTGTGGAGAAAATAGGATCTAGATCTTCACTAGAAGAGGCAAGGCTTCTAATAGAAGAGGCCATACCTGTGCAGTTTGAAACAACTGTATTTCCACGAACCTCTCCCTCTGAAATCAGTAAAATAATAAACTCACTGAAAAGTAAAAGCCCTTACGGAATTGATGGCATTTCCAGCAAGATACTTAAAGCTTGTTCCCCACAGATAAGAAGGATTCTCAGTCACGTATGTAATAGCTCTTTGGAGCAGTGTGTTTTCCTCAATAGACTGAAATATGCCATTGTAAAACCATTGCATAAAAAGGGGGATATGTCGGATGTCAACAACTATCGCCCAATCTCTCTTCTGACAGCTCTATCAAAATTTTTTGGGAAAGTAATGTATTCAAGAGTAGCCTCCCATATTTGTAAAAATAAAGTACTAACAAAATGTCAGTTTGGTTTTCAGAAAGGCTTTTCAACAGAAAATGCTACATACGCTTTCACTGATCAAATATTAAATGCTCTGAATAACCGGACATCACCCATTGGTATTTTTTGTGATTTCTCAAAAGCCTTTGACTGTGTAAATCATGGAATTCTTTTAGATAAGCTAAATCATTATGGTTTGAGGGGGGCAGTGCACAAATGGTTTAATTCATACTTAACTGGAAGAATGCAGAAAGTTGAAATAAGTGGTTCATGTAATGTTAATACAACAGCTGATTCCTCAAACTGGGGGGCTATCAAGTAATGGGTCCCACAGGGTTCGGTCTTAGGTCCTTTACTGTTCTTGATATTCATTAATGACTTACCATTCCATATTGATGAAGATGCAAAGTTAGTTCTTTTTGATGATGATACAAGTATAGTAATAACATCCAAAAACGAAGAACTAAGTGATGTAATTGTAAATGATGTTTTTCACAAAATTATTAAGTGATTTTCAGCAAACGAACACTCTTTAAATTTTGATAAAACACAGTATATACAGTTCCGTACAGTAAATGGCACAACTCCAGTAATAAATATAGACTTTGAACAGAAGTCTGTAGCTAAGGTAGAATTTTCAAAATTTTTAGGTGTGTCCATTGATGAGAGGTTAAACTGGAAGCAACACATTGATGATCTGCTGAAACGTCTGAGTTCGGCTATGTATGCTATTAGGGTTATTGCAAATTTTGGCGATAAGAATCTCAGTAAATTAGCTTACTATGCCTACTTTCATTCACTGCTTTTGTATGGTATCATATTCTGGGGTAATTCATCATTGAGTAGAAAAGTATTCATTGCTCAAAAACGTGTAATCAGAATAATTGTTGGAGCCCACCCACGGTCATCCTGCAGACATCTGTTTAAGGATTTAGGGATCCTCACAGTAACCTCACAGTATATATATTCACTTATGAAATTTGTTGTTAATAATCCAGCCCAGTTCAAAAGTAATAGCAGTGTGCATAGCTATAACACCAAGAGAAAGGATGATCTTCACTATGCAGGGTTAAATCTGACTTTGGCACAGAAAAGGGTAAATTATGCTGCCCCAAAAGTCTTTGGTCACTTACCAAACAGCATCAAAAGCCTAACAGATAGTCAACCAACATTTAAAAATAAATTAAAAGAATTTCTAGATGACGACTCCTCCTACTCATTGGCTGAATTTTTAGATATAAATTAAGGGAGGGAAAAAAACTGACTTAAGCATTAGTGTCATGCAATATTTTGTGTAATGTAATATCTTGTACAGACATCTTTCATTAACTTGACACGTTCCACATCATTACGAAGTGTCGTATTCATGATCTATGGAACAAGTATTAATCTAATCTAATTTAATCTAATCTAGACACAGATTGAATTAAACGACTTACCACACGACAAACAACAAACCAGTAACATCAAATGACACCACAATGACATAAACACAATGGAAACTTAATTCTTAATTCACTGAAACTAATTTCCGTTCTTCTATAACAGTCACAACTGATAAATACACACTTCAGGCACTGGCACCCAAATGAACCCAATACACCACATAACACACGGGCCATACACACACCATCAGAGGACACCACCAACAGCAACAAGACAACATCTACAAACACAACAATCATAAACTAAAGTCCGTGCCATCATGACGTCACACAGCACAACACCCTTATGTCACGGGTCACTGCCGATGGGTGGGATCGGACGCCTCTGTTGACCCCCACATGAATGTTTTCTCCATACATGCTGTTACTTTAAAGAACTGCAAGCCCTGTGCTAACAGTCAACAATAATAACCTCTGCATTATCAAATTTATATGCACAGATGGTTCTAAGTTGTCTGCAGAATTTGTCTTTTTGTTTATGGTAATTATTTTCTGGGCATAAGGCTGTGGTCCAATGCATAATTTTCAGCTTAACATTTCGTCTTCTACTGGTAGAGACATCATCAGAGGCTTTAACATTTCAGAAAGCAGTTACAGCCTCAAGCAAGCTCAAGAAGCCAAACTGTTTATATGTATCCACACAACATTCAGTTTGTGAGGTCGACTGGTGCCCGAGATCACGGAGTCATGTTGACGTATGCTATGGAGTTTGTGGTGGGGAAGAGTTGGTGCTGTTTGTTATTTAGCACTAAGGCCCACAACTTGTCTGATTTGAATCCTCCTCCTTTTCTGTTAAAGTTGTTTTTGTGTATTTGAATTTCTGTGGCCATATTAATGAGTAGATCTTGATAAAACCATAGTGTCAGAAAAATGGATGTTGTGGTTCCTTGGTCCCAGCTCATTATCTGCCACTGCATCTTGTGTTCCTGAAAGTGAGGTCAGTGCTTATTTTTGTAGTTCATATTTACATTTGACATGTAGCACCAGGTATTTGATATACTCCTGTTGTGCAAGTGGCAAGCATAAGTCCTTTGCAGTGTACAAATGTTCGCACACCTTTCTTTTTGTTTCAACACTGCATCAACTCCATGTTTGCTGAGTACTCTGCTGATGCGATCTGTGACAGTTTTTATAAATGGAGGCAAAATTTTCCTTTTAGTTGGCTCTTTTTCATTAGATGCTTTGGACCTTTTAGGGTGTTGTGCCATATTTATCTCTTTGTCAGAATAGATGTTTTTTCTGAAGGTTGAGCATGCCCTCCAAGTACTGTGGTTCACAGATTCTTTCAGCCCAGTCCACCAAGGTTTTTATGACTCCTCTTTTCTGCTTGGGGTGGTGATTGGAATTTCTGTGAAGGTATCTATCTGTGTGTTTACCTTTATGTAGACCTTATGTCCTTAAGTTCCATTAGGTTTTCTAAGCACCTGTACACCCAAAAATTGGACTTAACATTATTTAGAAAATTTAGAATTACGAGAGTTCCTCTTCTCCATGAGGCCATGTAATGAAAATATCAACCACATAAACTGATACCAACATGAGGGCTTTTTATTTTTGTCTGAAGGGCTTCTTCTTCAAATGTCTCCATATAAAAATTTGCTACAGCCATGTGAATAGTGAGTATTGAAAGTCTACATTCTGTTTTCTACATCTACATCTACATCCGTACTCCGCAAGCCACCTGACGGTGTGTGGCGGAGGGTACCCTGAGTACCTCTATCGGTTCTCCCTTCTATTCCAGTCTCGTATTGTACGTGGAAAGAAGGATTGTCGGTATGCTTCTGTGTGGGCTCTAATCTCTCTGATTTTATCCTCATGGTCTCTTCGCGAGATATACGTAGGAGGGAGCAATATACTGCTTGACTCTTCGGTGAAGGTATGTTCTCGAAACTTCAACAAAAGCCCGTACCGAGCTACTGAGCGTCTCTCCTGCAGAGTCTTCCACTGGAGTTTATCTATCATCTCCGTAACGCTTTCGCAATTACTAAATGATCCTGTAACGAAGCGCGCTGCTCTCCGTTGGATCTTCTCTATTTCTTCTATCAACCCTACCTGGTGCGGATCCCACACTGCTGAGCAGTATTCAAGCATTGGGCGAACAAGCGTACTGTAACCTACTTCCTTTGTTGTCGGATTGCATTTCCTTAGGATTCTTCCAATGAATCTCAGTCTGGCATCTGCTTTACCGACGATCAACTTTATATGATCATTCCATTTTAAATCACTCCTAATGCGTACTCCCAGATAATTTATGGAATTAACTGCTTCCAGTTGCTGACCTGCTATTTTGTAGCTAAATGATAAGGGACCTATCTTTCTATGTATTCGCATCACATTACACTTCGCTACATTGAGATTCAATTGCCATTCCGTGCACCATGCGTCAATTCGCTGCAGATCCTCCTGCATTTCAGTACAATTTTCCATTGTTGCAACCTCTCGATACACCACAGCATCATCTGCAAAAAGCCTCAGTGAACTTCCGATGTCATCCACCAGGTCATTTATGTATATTGTGAATAGCATTTGTCAAAATTTGTATAATCCCAGAGGCATTAGAAACTCTGGAATTGATCAAAACACTTGAAGTCCTTACTTACTGAAATTACCCAGTGAACTGAAACCCATGCCCCACATGTGCTCAACAGATAAACTGCTTCAAATATTTGAGATGCCAATTTCCAGTTACAATAGCAGCAGAAGGAAGCTAGGAAAGTATCATGCACCGCTAAGAGAATGTTTGTCTTCCTTGAGGTGAAGAAACTGACAACACTAGTCTTTTCGTTTCAGTAGAGTTCAGTGTTATTTCCTCCCAGCCATAAAAACAAGAGATTCATTTTCACTTACTTCATTGATGGTATACTTCCCAATGAAAAAAACATCTTTCCACATTGGATGCAGGGTTCATAAGTGTTTCATTCATTCATTCATTTATTCATTCAGTTAATCATGGTGTTCTACAGATTTCATGAATGAGAACCTTTAGGGATAAGGAATGAGTTAACGTATACTTTAGTGAAATACAAACAAGCTTTTAATTCTACATGGTTTCAACAATAAACTATCAATATAATGCTTATCTCTATTTGTGCTTATGCTCACTAAATTTAACCTGGTATAGCGTCATTCGAAGGAAAACTGCTGCTCCCTCTGTTATATTAAATAGCTGCCGCATATCTCTGATTGGCAGCTTAATATGTACTTAATTACAATGATATTTCTCAAAGGAAATAGGTACCCGGATCTGTAAACAGTCCTTTCGCGATGCATTACTACTTGTTATTCATCTGTACAACAAACACTACTTCCTGCTGTGTAGCTGACAGATCTTTTCAGTCCACAATTATAGATATTAAAATAATCTGTAGGTGGGGTGGCTAATGGCATAGTTTTTCAATTTTTTGGTACAATTTGTAAAAGGCTGCCAGTTTATTTATTTATGTTGTTTCAGAGCTTGTTGAATGCCTTTATCTCAGAGTACATAACCCCTCTCTGAAAGTCTACCTGCAAACTACGTGCCTGTCTTGTGTTGTGGTTGTGTAGATAGCAGTTCAGCTAAAATTGTTGTTGGCACAAAAATCATCAAGGAGTAAATTTACTCACATGTGAATGTAAGAATTCCAAAACCCTTAAAAAGTCCCTTGCAGAATGAGCAGTTATCTACTTTACACAATATTTTGAGTGCTTCTTTCTGTTGTATAATCACTCACTCACTTTGGGTTCACTGCCGTAGAAGATAATTTCTTGAGATAGCAGGAAGTAAAAATATGTGGAAGTCAACGTTCTTTGTAGGCCAGCACAGTGATAGATGCTTGTAAAGCATAAAACATTCTGAACTTAGCCTATCCAGTTTATCTGTGTGTTGACTGTATTTTAATTGTTGCCCAGCTGGCTCCAAGGAATTTTACACACCATCTTTCATTAAGTTTTTTTCAAAAATTGCATAATGTGAGTATTTGTGACATTAAGATTGAAACTGTTTGGATTGAACCAGTTGTAGGCCTGCTCAGCTATAATTTGAGTTGTGTCTGCTTGAACCCTTGAAATCTGATAAACCAACGTAAAAAAGTGAAGAGAACAGCCGGCCGGTGTGACCGAGCGGTTCTAGGCCCTTCAGTCTGGAACCACATGACCGCTACTGTCGCAGGTTTGAATCCTGCCTCGGGCATGGATGTGTGTAATGTCCTTAGGTTAGTTAGGTTTAAGTAGTTGTAAGTTCTAGGGGACTAATGACCTCAGATGTTAAGTCCCAATTGTGCTCAGAGCCATTTTTTTTTAAAGAGAACAATCTTGAGCATTTGCATCACATGTTGTTTACTTTGTACAATGTATTTAATTTCCTGTATGAACAGAATAAATTGTAATACACATTCCGTGAATCCTGTTGTCTTACACCTACCACAGTGTCTGCTCGTGTGGTTCCTTCTCATTTTGTTAAATTTATGGACAATACACTGTGGATGGAAGCCTGTGTCCAACACCATCAGTCACCATGGCAACAGATCATTGTAGTCATAGGAGACAAGGCCTGTCTTTGCAGTAACTAACTCCATGTGCTCCGCTGGCGATTGTGGCAATTAGACACGGTCACAGAATATCAAAAATTGCTTTTATGCATTTATAATCATGCTCACTTCCCTGCATGTGTCCACAAGGGAATAGTGACTCACATTTGTGTCGAGAACATATAACCTGCAACTGTCCTGGGAGATCCAAGCTATGCTAGTGGGGCTCAATCATTTTAAATGTAGGTGCCCCTGAAATGTGCTGCAACTCGTAGCATCTAGTGGAGGTTGCATCTGGAATTTGGGTGGGAGCAATATGCAGAGCACTTGTGAGCACTAGTGTGAAAATATATGTGGAACCAGTACCACTATGTCCTCTCTCTCAGATGTAAGTAGAACTCTGATTATTGTCAGCTGTGGGCTCATGTACCAGAAACAGCAGATGTTTGGGACTTCTGTGAACAGCCATTGTTCACTTGCTGTGGCACTGTCATGTCCCTCTGTTTGTGCTTGGCACTCTTTGACCACCTATTGCGATGTTGGAGAGGTGAATGGCTGCTTTCACTGTAACTGTCACTGCCTCCATTGTAGTAATGCTACTGCTCTGTGAGTGCAAAAATCTGATAAACTACAAGTAACCTGTGCTCTTGTGTATTGCCTTCAAAAGAAATCATGTAAACTTCTATGTGTGCAAGCAATTTATTTTACCATATAGTCCACAGTGTTAGTGCTGAATCAATTAACTCATGTAGATGCCTCCAGAACTGGAACAGCATTCTGCCATCCAACTTCTCATAATAAACCACCCACCTTGTCTCTTGCTCAGATGATATGGACAAACATTGTCACGAAGCAGCCTTAGCTATGTCAAATTTGCCCGTGGCTGGAGGAGATAGAATCACATAGCTATGGGAATGCATTGTCACCAACACTCCATGATAAGACAGAAAACTTTGACAAACTGTTTACTGGATTATGACCAGTGAAAATATCTCTGCAATAGCAAATCATGTCCGTGGATATTCCACTTGAAATGGAGGTAACTTTGATGGTGAATATCGTGATAACACATTGTGGAAAACATTTTCATATGGTGCTAGGTTATGTGGTCGAAGGGTGTCAGCATACAGGATCCCATTGATCATGCACGCCATGTGAGAAAAACTAAAATTCTTGTTGCACTACTTAGCAGGCTGTGCTCCACATAATGGGAGAAATGGATTCAGTTGCACTGTTCCTGGTCCAGAAGCACAAGGGTATGGACTGGAGAGTTGTCATGTTGTTAAATTGTGTGGAAATCAGAATCAAGTCACATGAATGCTGTCATGTACCAGGGGAACCTGCTTTGTATTGTCTGTGGAGTCACTGGCCTATTTCATATCATTCACTACACAGTGATACACACTGAGATCACTCTGCTGCTAAAATGGTCCAAGCAACCTTTGTTTGATGGAGCAGTCCATAGTTCCAGTGCAGCACTCCGTTGTGAGTTTGGAATGTAACTGAAAAGTCACCATGCTTGTCCTATAGGAAACTGGTTCGATGAGGTATCCAAAGTAACACTCGTGGATGAGAGAATGAAATTTTGATACTTTTGTACAGTTAGTGCGGACAATCGCCCTGACACATTAGCTACAAGTCAGATACAAATAACAGAGCAAATCACTCTTAAGTAGCGAAGAAGAAACATCACACCAAATAAAACTGGTCGCTATAAGATTAATGAGAGATCGGATTAGAGTCTGTTTTCATTCCATAGACCCAAAGATGAGATGAGTCTTGTCATAAAGTATAGCATAAAAAAAGAACATTTGAATATAATACTCACTTCTGTGCTCTTTTGTCCCAAGATTGTCAAAATATATAAATACATTACAGTAAACTGGAACTGCTGATATTTATGGAATTTATACACTGTCAGAATGAAACTTAGTTATGCTCATTTCATATATGTATCACACACAAAATACGTAATCTTTTCTGTTGTGACCAAGTGAAACTGAAATCTAACAGACATTTTTACTTCAGCTAGTCCAACAGTTGCTGTTAAGATATGAATCTGCAGAATATAAGGAGTTGCCTATCAAAAAGTCTTTCAAACTCTGTTTAAACTGTTCAAATAAAGCACAGTTTAAACAAAGTTTAAACATGTGCAACCGATATCAATCAGTAAAAACTCCCCACATTTTTATCAACAACAAACATCACTAATTTTGCCCCTTTATTATTGTAACTAGTGGATTAATAATGTAGTGCATTTAACTACATCCTAATAATGGTCAAATTTGTATCATATCAATGGAAAATTATGTTAACAATACCAGCAAGCATTCCAGTTTTATAACTTTCCTTGAACATCATTGGATGATCACATGTGTAGGTTAAGAACAACAGTGTCCCATATGAAAGCTTTTTATACTCAGTATGAGTAAGTCAAGATCTGACATTACTTGCATACTACAAAAATACTGTAGTATTTTAAGGAAAGCCATTAAAATATCCAGAAGCATGCATGTCATGAAAGAAACAAATAATGCAGATAGTAAGATTAAAACTATACAGGACATTGTCAACTGGGAGACAGGATAGTCAGTCAGTGTATGAGATTCTATAACAATTAAACTAAATGACAGTGTTTTGACTGATAATTCACAAGCTGCAAGTATTTTCAACAATCACCTTCTAAATGTAGCAATAAATTGAGGATTAAATGGTTCAATTGAAGAAGCAAGAGAATGTATTAAAAATGTCATTCCACAAAACTTTAAGCAACTAGAAGTAGCACCAACATCCTTCACTGAACTTAATATAATTCTAAAAATTCTAAAAAACAAAAACTTGTGGAGGAGTTGATGGATTTTCTGACACAATTCTGAAAAGTTGTTCCAACTTAATAAGCAATGTCATGAGTGATATAGGCAGTTGATCTTTGGCCTAGGGTATTTTTCCAGACAGGTTGCAATGTGCAATTATTAAACCACTTCATAAGAAAGGTGACAAGGCAGCCTTAAACAATTATTGTGCAATTTCTTTGCGGGTGTTTTTTTCACAAAATATGTGTAAAAGTAATGTACTCAATAGTAGTTGCACACTTAAACTGAAACAACTAACTTAGCATATCACAGTTTGGTTTCCAGAAAGATTGCTTGACTGAGAATGACACTCAAGTTTCATGGAATTAGTGGCTTTTCACACAGCTGGTCTGAATCGTGCTTGACAAACAGAAAGTGAAAGGTTGTGGTGAATAATTCAGACAGTGTCAGAAAGCTTGAAAATTTTAGTGACTGGGATAAAAATCACGAAGGGAGTCTCACAGGGTACCGTTTTGGGTCCACTCATATTCCTCGTATATGTGAATGACCTTCCACTTAACATTCAACAAGCAAAATTGGTACTTTTTGAAGGTGATACTAGTGTTGTTGTAAATCCCACTTGAGAGAACAGAAGAATTAGAAAATGATATTTTCCAATGAATTATTAAGTGATTCTCTAAAAATGGACTCTCCCTATCTCCCTTAAACAAATAAAAAAAACACTACATTCAGTTCTGTATAAAAAATAGTCATACCAATAACTGATGTAGCACATGAACAGGAACCAGTAAGTAGGATAGAATGCCCCAAATTTTTGGGTGTACGCATTGATGGAAACTTGAACTGGACCAAGCATATTACTAAGCTTCTCAAACAATTAAGTTCAACTACTTTTGCTCTTCAACTAATTGCTAATCTTGGAAACAGATATATCAGCCTCCTGACACATTTTGCTAATTTCCACTCAGTGTCACATGGGAAAATTTTCTGGGGCAACTCATCACTTACAAAGAAAGTATCGATTGCACAAAAGCAAGCAGTAAGAGTAATGTGTGGTGGTCACGCAAAATATTGTGTTTGTACCTCTTCAAGGAGATAGGCATTTTAACTGCTCCATCACTTCTACATATTTTCACTAATGAAGTTTGTCATAAACAATCCATCACAATTTAAGAACTACAACAGTAGAGAGAAAAATGACCTTTATTATACATTTTGATATCATGTAAACTGACTTGACCCACTTCATTTTGATAAAATAATCATTCAAATAATTATCTGTAGAACATGAAAGTAACTAACTAGTATGTTTGTAATCAGTAAACCTTACCAGTTTGGAACCATCTTTTGTGATGCTTTATGGCTTACTACTCTTTGTAATGCTTTATATTTGCATCCATTTTATTCACTCTGGTGGTGTAATAGGTAGTATAGCTAGTTCACTACTTGTAGAATGACAGTACCAGAATAACAGTAAATGGAGCAGAAATATAACCTACCTTGTAACGAAGGCTTATAAAGTGCAGTTTCAGAAAAAGTGAAGTTTCCTAGAAGTACAGTACAGAAACCACAAAAAATAAGGCGAAATAGGGACAAAGAAATGAAAATAGAGGAGTTAATTCATTCTATAGTTAGACTAAAATTCTCATAGTTTGGATTTTGGAAACAAATATTTCATTTGGCCCACTTGTGCTGTGCAACTGAGATCCAAGTAAATGTGGACAGAATTGACAGAGAAATAAGATTGACACATAAATCAGGCCAAGAGTTTTGATGCAGTATTACAAACAGTGTACTTTCTTATATTTAATAAATAACAACTTGAATTTGTCTTTGATACAAGTAGCCCCTTTTGCTATATTTATCTGTTTAAAATTGATTAATAGCACTGATGCTGGTGTTTTTCCTGCAATGATAAGTACTGGAATTCTGTGTTCCACATAGATCATACATAACTCTTTGCTAAAAGATGGTAAGGTGAATAGTTCGATGTGACAAACTAAGCATCACCATACGTTTGTGATATTCTGATATAGTAAGTAACCATTCTGTCGGAAAGGGAACTACACTTATCAATGTCAGTGGTGGCTCATCTGTTGGATATGTCCGATACAACAGATATCTAGAATTCTGTGGGTGCAACAGCTGTTTGATGAAAAGTTTAAGTGTGGATGCATAACCAATACTACAGTAATCATAAATCTGTGGGTAGGGGTTAATAGGCAGTGGTTGTTGCAGAGAGAAGCAGAGCATCTGATTTCGAGTCCCACTTTGGCAAAAAATTTTCATCTCTCACCATTACACTGCTGCAATGTCCTCTGCAGCTGGAATTGATTATTTTCTCCCTACCTCTTTCCCATCCTGTTTACTTTCCATTCCTTTCATCCTAATTATTTATACAGAACTATACCTGAAACAAAATAATCCAACTGCTACATCACCACCATAAATTGGTTTATGAAATTCTTGAGAAAGCCCCAGTAGTTAAGGTGAATCAGGCGAGTTCCAGCACTCCAACTACAGAAAGAACATAGGGAAAGAATACTGCCGTTTAGCTCTCTTTTAAAAGTGAAAAATGACAAGCTCATAGTTTAGAAACTTATGTGTAATCAAAACAAGAAGTGAGACATGGAAGAAAATGTATCATCCTAAATTAAAGAGAGCTTGAGCTGTCATAGTACATCATTGAAGTCTATGAAATGAGTAATACTGCATTGCATTTGTGCACTATTACTGAGCTGTTGGAAATGTGTAAAAGAATTGGTGTCAGAAGTATGTAATATTAAAAGAAGCATAAAAATTAGAAAATAAACTGAGTGAGTTGGTCCAGTGGATAATACTCAGGAAAAACCAGTACAAAAATTCACATCGTGTCATCTTAGTGTATATTTTTTATGATTTCCCCAAATCATTATTGGAAAGGCTGAGATTATTCGTTCATCAAAGCTGCTACAACCCAGCCTCCATCATTGTTGCATCTGAGCTAGCATGTGATGCAAGTCCATGATCAGATTATAGTTCAGAGTGCAGGTACAGTTCAGCCCTTCTATCCACCACAGCATTAGGAGGGGATGGGTGGCTAGTCTCTTGCCTGAACCGCATTTTACCCTCTGGAAAGTTCCCCATTACTCAATTTGACAGTAGACAGAGTGGTCCTGGGGCCATTCTGGAGGGAAAAGAAGAGCAGAAATCGCTGCCCCTACCCATGTTTGAACCCGGGTTCCCCAAGGCTGGGGTCAAGTTCTTCAACCACTAGACCATTGCAGCCCAATTTGAGATAGTGCTCAATTTCAAATATGGATGTAGGGTAATTCCACATCCAATCACTCAGGTCACGCACCTGACTTCTCTAATTTTTATGAAACTTTGTATATTTGCTTATACTTGTAACATAAGAAGTTCTGGAAATTCATTTTGGCCTAAAACTTTATTCTTTATTGAATTTTCAATATAGTGATGTCCAGATATTGGGATCTGCAGGCATATCCATGTAAAGTGGTACTTATCTACAGAAATACTCATAACCCAGGTATATATGAAGCTTTTGTTTTGGATTTTTTTTCAGAAGTTAAGAGAGGCATATAATTAACAAAAATGCATTTATTTGAGCAGTAAGGCTATAAAGAAAACTACAAAAAAATATTAATGTAGGTCACTTTAAACTTTCTAGAAAAAATTATAGGCATGTTGAAAAACACTTATATCACATTTCTCCAATCTACTGGGAATCTAGTTTTGATTTTAAATGATTCCCAAGGTTGTAGGCTTTCTAATAATATAAAAATATTAATGATATTGTTGTGAATGGACACACACATTTGAAATCAAAAACCTCTTAACTATAATGAAAAATGGGCCATTCCTACTAACTTCATCCAGGCCTGACAGCGACTGCCTTAGATTTTTTTTTAATTTTTTTTTACAGGTATTAACCAGTGTAAAATTTTTTCCATGTTTCATATACTTTTTTAAGGAAAATGTGGTTAAGCATTCAGAAAGCTTACTCTGTGTCTGAAGCTTTTTATTTGGATTGCATTACTTTAGGGAAAAAACTCAGATTTTCAAAAAAAATCACTATCATATTTTTCCAGATATCAGAAAAAGAATGTAACTTTGTGGGGGGAAAAAATATTTAGTAACTCGGCTTGATTTATGGTGACATTGAAAATCAAATTGTTATGGCCCAAACAATGATTTCTTAAATATTCAAAATACTTTTAGGTGGAGCTGTTATCAGGCCAGTTTTTTTATTGAAGCTCAAATATGATGTGATTAAAAACAAAAACAGGCGTGGGTTGTGACAAACATAGAATTTTAATTTATGTCTTAAAATATTTGTAACATTGTTCAGTAGGTATTTTAAAGCACATCATGTTTGGTACATCTCACGTTTTGTTAAAATGATAATAGCACAGAGCCAAAAGTTGTAGTTTTAGTTGAAATATTTTTCAATACTAATGTTAACTTTATTTAGGGGTATCAAATGAGCATATTTAAATGACAATTATTCTACACAGACAAATGTTTAGATTTAAAACATACATGTTCAGCAGTGAAGATCCTTGGAGTTCTCAATTGATAGTTTCAATAGTGTCTTTGTTTTGAATCCATTGTGAGAAATTAGATTCTATTAACATCATATCATTTTCATGAAAGTAATCCATTCCTTCTAAGTGTGCTTGATTCCGGTACACCCAATGTACATAAAACGTTTTCCAAAGGCACAAAATAATAGTCTTCCTATTCAGGCCAAATGAATGACATTGATGGTCCAGATGAATGGAGAAAAAGTGGTTCAGCATCTCCTCCTCCATCACATACATTCTTGATGAAGGCAAAGTACCACCTGTCATCATACACAGTTGCCACAAAAGAGTTTTGTTGAGGACGGGTACGTGTCCATTGCGGGGCATTTTCATTGAATCAGAAAATCAAGGAAGACCTTTCAGAACAAGTTACTTTTCTTATTTGTAATGGACAACAGGAAAATTTTTTGTAATTGTGAAAATTCCTGGTAGCATTAATTTTGCAGGTTGTCAAAAATCTCTTCTCAAGTTTCTTCCAAAGGAAATCTACATTGATTTTCTCTAAGAAATGAAAAAAAAATTCAGTTGTTATCTGTACATCAGCGTCTAGTTGAAGACTAGCTTTTCTCAATACACATTTTACAGTTCGTCCCAGCCTATCACACAGATTTACCATGGCTAGCAGCAAAAAAGGTATGTTCAGTGGCAATATTGACACAAGTTTTTAAAGCTTTTTGTATATTTATATTGAGCAGCACATCAATCAGTGAAATAATGCAGTGTCTTGACTTGTGGGTAGTGTTCAGCCAACCACTTAACCATTTCCTTCGGAACAGCATTTACATATACTACATCGTAATCCATATCATCACTTACAAAGCAATCGTTTGGTATTATCAATTTATTTTCCTTATTTATCACATAAACACAAACAGGATGGATTGAACAGCTGCTTCTTGTCCAGTGCTAACTTATATTTTGTTCTGAATTGCAAAACTGTAGTTTTCAACAAAGACCATTAACAGAATTGCGTTTTCAGAGGTTAGATTTTCTTCCAAATTTGTCAGGGACTTGCCTGACAGTTAGGTATAAAGGAGTGTGGTTTAAGTGCCTGTAATTTGGTTACCAACAAATCACAACAAATCAGTGTATTCCTCAACAGTTGCAGATTGCTTTACTAGTTCAGTCCAATGGTGTGTGCTAATCGACTGGCTGTACTCAATTTCATCATCAGCATCTTTGGAAGATAATATTTCTTTCAAAAAGTCTAAATATTTGTCACCACTGTGACAACTATCGCAGTGATTAAGCTTGCAGTTGTAGTTTTCCGAGTCACATGCAAGAAATTTTAAAAATTGTTTATATCTTTATTGAATTCGTTCTGCATCCAAAAGCAGTTTTACACTTTGGTGGATAGTACAGACACATGCTGAATGAGTGCCTGCTAAAATACACCACTTTGTCTTTGTGAACAAAATTTAGAAAACCAGTGTTAATGTTTGGGTTTACCCATTTAAAACAATGATATCATTCCTTAAGGTTGCAAAGGACCTTTTTTGCACAGGCAGATTCTTCTGAATGTTAACTTTGTCCTTTGTCCTTTGCTCCTGGTAACATTTATGTGTATTAATCATTTCGGTAATCAGTGACAAACTTCACAGCTTTATCAATCATCATTTTACCTCAGTTTGGCTTACCAATTGATAAAATACCCATCTCTATTTTTCGTGTCCATGCCTGTTGAGCTGTATACACACTAACATTGAATTTTGAAATTTTTTTCTTTTGACCAAGAGGCAGGAGCTATAGTTAAAACTTGAATTATTTCAGATTTCCTTACACCAGCTCCTTTTTCTTTCATTAACAATATCATGGCATCAAAGTCTTTCTTAACAATTTCATCATCCATTTTATCCACCCTACAGTCAAAAATTTCAATGCTGCAATCCAGTGTCTGGTACACATTTTCTTCCAAAGTATGCTTCCCTTTTTCTGGCATCTGTTTGCCATATGAGACATTGCTGTGATTTGGAGTTTTAAGGGAGAGCACCCAAAATCAACTTAATTTGTGTATTCGTTCTTATTACTTTCACTTTTTAGCACTGACTCATGTACTGTCACCTCCGGGTCACTGGCAGCACTTTCATTTCCATCGCTGATTTCAGTTTTTTGTTCACATGCTGTACAAAGCTTTTTCTTTGTTTGACATAAATTCTCCTCTCACTTAATGATTTAGACAAAGCCAAACTTACAGACCTCAAAGATTTTTTAACTTTCTGCCCATGTATTTTGAAAGAATAACAACATGTTCTTTGATGGCTTTCAAAAACCATTTAAGTAATAATATCTGTGATGTCCACTTATAGTTCTTTCTTGGTCATCTGGGAAATTTGTATTGGACCATAACATGACCAAATCTTCTTAGTCTTCACTTAGTTCTAAAAATTTTTGAAGAATTTTTGCTGAGGTGTAGGTCATCAAATGATATGGTGTCAGTAATTGTCTGACACTACATGAATTCATATTTTCCATTGTAAGTAAATGAACACTGTGTTCTTATATCTTCAGTCCAGAGACTGGTTCTTTGCAACTCTCCATGCTGTTCTAACCTGTGCAAGCTTCTTTATCACTGAGTAACTACTGCAACCCACATCCTTCTGAATCTGCTTACTGTTTTCATCTCTTGGTCTCCCTCTATGATTTTTACCCTGCATGTTTCCCTCCAGTACTAAATTGGTGATCCTTTGATGCCTCAGAATGTGTCCTACCTATCAATCCCTTCTTCTAGTCAAGCTGCACCATAAATTCCTCTTCTCCCCAATTTTGTTCAGTACCTCGTCATTAGTCACATGACCTACCCATCTAGTCTTCAGAATCCTTCTGTAGCTCCACATTTCGAAACCTTCTATTATCTTCTTGTCTAAACTATTTATCATCCATGTTTCACTTTCATACATGGCTACACTCCATACAAATCCTTTCAGAAATGACTTCCTGGCACTTAAATCTACACTCAATGTTAACAAATTTCTTTTCTTCGGAAACACTTTCCTTGCCATAGCCAGTCTACATTTTATATCCTCTCTACTTCAACCATCATCAGTTATTTATTTAGCTCCCCAAATAGCAAAACACGTCTACTATAAAGGTCTCATTTCCTAATGTAATTCTCACAGCATCACCTGATTTAATTTGACTACATTCCATTATCCTCATTTTACTCTGGTTGATGTTCATCTTATATCTTCCTTTCAAGACACTGTCCATTCCATTCAGCTGCTCTTTCAGGTCCTTTGCTGTCTCTTACAGAATTACAATGTTTTGTTTACTGGTTGATCAAGATACAGATTAAATAACATCGGATCGGGGATAGGCTAAAACCCTGTCTCACACCCTTCTCAACCAAAGCTCCCCTTTGATGTCCCTTGACTCTTATAATTGCCATCTGGTTTCTGTACAAATTGTAAATAGCCTTTCACTCCCGGTATTTTACCCCTACCACCTTCAGAATTGGAAGGAGAGTATCCCAGTCAACATTGTCAAAAGCTTTCTCTAAGTCTACAAATGCTGGGAACGTAGGTTTGCCTTTCCTTAATCCATCTTCTGAGATAAGTCGTAGGGTCAGTAATGCCTCACGTGTTCCAACATTTCTACGGAATCCAAACTGATCTTCCCCGAGGTTGGCTCCTACCAGTTTTTCCATTTGTCGGTACTGAATTCGGGTTAGTATTTTTCAGCCATGACATATTAAACTGATAGTTCAGTAACTTTCACACTTGTCAAAACCTGCTTTCTTTGGAAATTCTTCTTGAAGTCTGAGGGTATTTCACCTGTCTCATACATCTTGCTCACCAGATGGTAGAGTTTTGTCATGGCTGGCTTTCCTAAGGCTGTGAGGAGTTCTGGTGTCTACTCCCAGCACCTTATTTTGACTTGCATCTTCATCTATGTCTTCTTCAGTTTCCATAATATTGCCATCAAGTACATCACTTGTGCAGACCCTTTATATACTCCTTCCACCTTTCTGATTTTCCTTCTTTGCATAGGACTGGTTTTCCATTTGAGCTCTTGATATTCATGCAAGTGGTTCTCTTTTCTCCAAGGATGATGTCTTTAATTTTCCTGTAGGCAGTATGTATCTTATCCCTAATGATATATGCCTCCACATCCTTGTATTTGTGCTCTAGCCATGCCTGCTTAGCCATTTTGAACTTCCTGTCGGTCTCATTTTTGAGACGTTTGTATTCCTTTTCACCGGCTTCATTTACTGCATTTATATATTTTCTCCTTTCATCAATTAAATTCAATATCTCTTGTTAACTAAGGATTTCTACGAGCCCTCACCTTTTTACCTACTTGATCCTCTGCTGCCTTCACTATTTCATCTGTCAAAGCTACCCATTCTTCTTCTACTGCATTTCTTTTTCCTGTTCCTGTCAATCATTCCCCAGTGCTTTCTATGAAACTCTGTACAGCCTCAGATTCTTTTAGTTTATCCAGGCCCCATTTCCTTAAATTCCCACCTTTTTGCAGTTTCTTCAGTTTTAATTTGCAGTTCATTACCAGTAAATTGTGGTCAGAGTCCACATCTGCCCCTGGAAATGTTTTACAATTTAAAATCTGATTCCTAAATCTCTGTCTTACCATTATATAATCTGTCTGAAACCTTCCAGTGTCTCCAGGCCTCTTCCACATATAGTGTTAGCTATGACTAGGTTATGCTTTGTGTAGAATTCTACCAGCCAGCTTCCTCTTTCATTCCTTACCCCCAGTCCGTATTGACCTACTACTTTTCTTTGTCTTCCTTTTCCTACTGTTGAATTTCAGTTCCCCATGACTATTAAATTTTCGCCTCCCTTAACTATCTGAATTATTTCTTTTATCACATCATACATTTCTTCAATCTCTTCATCATCTGCAGAGCTAGTTGGCATATAAACTTGTACTACTGTGGTAGGTGTGGGCTTTGTGTCTATCTTGGCCACAATAATGCATTCACTATGCTGTTCACAGTAGCTTATCCGTGTTCCTATTTTTGTATTCATTATCGAACCAACTGCTGCATTACTCCTATTTGATTTTGTATTTATAACCCTGTAGTCACCTGACCAGAAGTCTTATTCATCCTACCACCGAACTTCACTAATTCCCACTATATCTAATTTTAACCTATCCATTTCCCTTTTTAAATTTTCTAACCTAACTGACCGATTAAGAGATCTGACATTCTACCCTCTGATGAGCACTACTTTGATTAAAAATGCACTATGTTATAAACAGAATGATAAATGGCTGCACCACAAACAAATATGACTTATCTCACAGAAAGACAAGGAGCAACTGAGGTCAAATGGACTGATTGTTGCTTGTCAGTTATGTTCAGCAACAGATGACAGTGATGTTGCAATGTTTTCATTTATTTACAAGTTTCAATAATGCTACTGCAATCACACAGAATGCTTTATTGCTGTGAGCTGGTGGTTAGCTGCACGGATAAATGTGATACATTACATTCTTTCAAAAATCAGTTAGTTAATAAAATGAAATAAATTTTTCACACTTAAAATTAATTTGTCTGTCTAGAATAATTGATATTTAAATATGCTAATTTGAGACCTCTGCATCTGAGGCAGTGGGTGTCAGATATGACTGAACTTACTTAGAATGACTTGTTTTTCCATCACAGTAAAAAGTTATTTGGTTTCTGATTTATTTGTGTATCCATTCACAGAAAACCCATTAATATTTTGATTTTATTAGAATGCTTATAACCCTAGGAATATTTTAAGACCAAAACTAGGTTCTCAGCAGATTGGAGAAATGTGATATAAGTGTTTTTCAGTTTGTGATTTGATATGGAATGGCCCTGTAGAGAGAGAGAGAGAGAGAGAGAGAGAGAGAGAGAGAGAGAGAGCAAATATTTGGGTAATCGTAATTTGTAAATTTTTTATTGGAATTGTTGCAGTATTTCCCTCAGTGCAGAAGTGTTAAATTCCACACGTCTTTCACATTTCAGATTTAGTTTGGTGGTCTTCATGATTATGGAGACAGTTTATACCACCACTGTGTTCCATTCCAGTTGTGAAGCATAAAGATTGGTGATGGTCATCCGCTATCTTATTTATGTGAGTTTATATTTAAATGCTGTTAATACATTGTTGTGTCATTGATAGTTACAGATAAATAAGTGTGCAGTTATACAGTTCAGAAAGTATTCTGATTGTTGCATGTTATCAATTTTGGGATTTGTCAACATTTTGGTTGTATGTGTGATAAGCATGGTGCCAGATTATGTGTATCATAGTGAAAGTTCGCTTACATTCCATTTGTAAGTTTGTCTGAAAGTGTGTTTCTGATTTGTAACCTTATACGTTAGAAAGGTCATGCAGTAAAACCATGTACAATGATTTTGTTACAATTCTCCACCTGTTATCAAGCCAGGTGTAGCTGTGGTTGAGGCCGTGGACTCATATTCTGAATGAACATGGCTGAAATTTCCTTCCGTTCTCAATGATTTTGAATTTTCATGATTTTTCTAAATCAGTTCAGGTAAACGCCATGATGGTCTAATTAAGATCGCATGGTCAGTTTTCACTACCATCCTTATCTAGTTGGCCCTGTGCTGAGTCTCTAATGAAGATAATACTTGCCATATCTGTAGCATTCAGTAACCCACAAGTCATATTGCAAGCAGGCTTTTCTTGGCAGAGTACTGTTTGATGGTCCTGTGGGGGTTTCTGATCTAGAGGCTAGAGACCTCAGGCAGTATTTCTATAACCATAAACTCCAGTGTGCTTCGGCGACCACCTTACAGATCATACAGCGTAATGATCAAACATTGTGCATTACAGAAAATGGTGATCTTGGCCTAGTTACCTAGATAGCATAGATGGTGGACCCCCTCCCCCCTTCAAGACATGCTGTGTGTCAATAGGATGGACAGCAAAACTCTTCTGTAAGTAACCTCTGGGACCAGTGTTACAAATCAGTTGTCAAGCTTGTCCCGGGAAGGTGCAACTAAGTCTCTCTCTACCAAAAATCCTGCAGTGTGTTGGATGGGCGGTTGAAACTATTCCCAGGCACCTAAGAGTTTGACATTCCTCCTTCCTGATGTTAATGATCAATTGTAAAGGGGTGTATACATACTGTAATTAAAAGAGAAAAAGTGGCATTTGATGTGGTGTCACTCTTCTATTTAAAAAAAGTTATAGCATGTGTAACTATAAGCCTAAAGTTATTGACATGAATTTGGAATGTGGAGTTGCTTATGGAGAAGTTAGCAGTCACACATATTGAAAGGCTTATTTAGTGAAAAAAAGTTAGGGAAATACTCAATTATTGTTGAAAAGGACAATTCTCTTAAGTTTGTCTCAATATTTTGTGAACTGACATAAGAATTATCTGATGAAGAGATGACTGATGTAAGAAACATTATTATTATTATTACTATTATTACTACTACTACTACTACTACTACTACTACTACTACTACTACTATTATTCATGAATGGCCCAATAGGACCATGCGAGGCACAATCCATCAATGTCACTTTTGATGGTTGGCCTTCCTTTGTGTCCAAATTTCTTTCATCCTTACACAATGAAGTCTCCTTCTTTTATCATTTTCTAATTTCCCTCTGACCAACTTTTCAAGCGAATATCTTTTGCCTGAAAGTTTTTCTATCTGTAACATCTGCCTCAGTTATACTGGCTACTTTAAGATCCCCCTTAATCACACTGATCCATTTAATTGACTCAGTTTTGGCCTTACTTCTGTTTTTGTAGAATTCTTCTATTTGTTTTATCAACCTAGTGGGGACCATTCTTTTAATGTGCCCATAAACTTTAAGTCTTCATTTTCTCATGTCACCATGTATGTCCGTGTATTCTTCTATTTCCTTACTACTTCTCAACCTATAAGTTTCTCCATCAGTAATTTTTGGGCGTAATATTTTCCTAACAATCTTTCTGCCTTTCTCTTTAATTTCTTCAATATCCCTCTTTCTGTTTGAAATTAAACTCTCTGCTCCATAAAGACATTCATGTTTGAAACCTAATAGTTTCTGATAAACTATACCACCTGTCCTATCTCTGTACTCCTCCTATCTTATCCTCTTAAAGCATGTTATGTATGCTGTGTGTTATATTTTGGCCCATTGATTGGTATTGTATTACCTTGACAGATCCTGTGTCATTGTGAATGATCCTTGGACAAATAAATAAATAAAATGTCATCTCATATAACAGAGAGCAGCAAAATATCCAAAAAGCAGTGTACTGAAATGTCTTACTGCCAGCACTGACATAGGAAGAAAAACACCAAACAGATAAACTGTGTATCAAAAGCCATCAGACTATCCTATGTTAATGTTCTCTGTCTAGTCTGATGAGGGTCTCTTCACAAAAGTAATGAAATGTGAAGTCTGCTGAAGCAAATCAACCAGCCCCCTCTCTGCTTCCACATTGTTACAATCTTGGCTAGAAAAAAAAAGGGGGAGGGGGAGCAGACAAAGGCAAAACTCATCAGTTAGGTGGCTGTGCCACAACAGTGTAACCAAGATTGATTCAGGACCCATATGGGTCTATTGTTATAGGGAAAGCTCTTGTGCCTTTGTTTTCAAAGGCATGTTTTAAAGTAATGTGATGTGTTTCACACCACCTCCCCACCATATCAATGACTTATTGCAAAAGCCAGCTGCATTTATTTTGATTTTTAATATGTCTGTTGTTCTTGACTATATCAAAACAGGGTTTGTTCATTTGAGAGTCTGGCCATACATATCAAAGCCAGTAAGGTGCTTAAAATGTCAGCATTTCTGATGCACATTGCTGGTCAGACAACTTGTTGAAATTGTGAAAAAGCTGTGCATGAGCTTTCTGCTGCATGTTCAGCTCCCCCCTCAAGTGTTATGGAAACTGTGCTATCTGAAACTGGGATTTTCTTGTTTAGTTGGAGGAGGAGAAAAAGATTCAGGAAATGCCATAGTGAGTTCAGTACATTGTGTCCAATATTACTTGCAAACAAAGTGAAAAAGTTGCCACAAAAAGTTACTTTACTGACACAGACTATTCAAATATTGAAAAAAGGAAAAGTGTACCTGCAAGTGCGCTTTTAGAAGTGCAGTATGTATGAAACAAATTACCTGCTCCAAGAAGCTAATGAAACCACTACTTACGAATAGTGAACAGCAAACCGCACTTATGTGAACAACAGTCAAAGACAAGTCCTCTAGGATTTGTTCAATAGTTACACCCCCACCTTTATCCCCAAAAATTAAGCACAGAATAAAAAGCAGAAAACATGAAAGCTGTCAGACCACTCAACACTAGTTTTATCAGACGGATATAATGACACTTCTGTGGGCACTACGGACTAAGAAGTGTGTGTGATGGAACCATTGAGTTGCCTCATTCACCTTCTGGGTGTATTTTTTTGACATCAAGAAGGCCCGTGGTACTACTTGGCAGCGTATTATTTGTGGGCTGCTTCATGAATGTGGTTTCTGAGGATGTCTCCTTATATTTATGTGGTCCTTCCTCTCATCACACTATTTGAGACATGAGCTAGTGTCATCCTCTGTGACAGCTTTGAGCAGGAGAACAGTGTCCCTCAAGGTAATGTTTGAGGGTGACTGTCTTAGCAGTAACTATTAATAGTATCACATCTGTTTTTAAATATCCTTTGCAGTGTTCTGTTTTTGTTTACGATTTCTCTTGTCTTTTGTTTCTTTTCAAGCCTTGCAACAACAACTTGTCAGTTGCAACTGACTCTTCGATGACTGGATGAATGGGCCGAGAAGAAAGGTGTTAAATTCTCAACTGAAAAGTTTGTGTGCATCCTTTTTAACTGTTCTAGTTTGGTTTTACGCTTTCTTCAGTTGTTGATGAGGGACGCTGTCCTTAATTTTAAAGACACGGTGAGGTTTCTGGGCCTCACATTTGGCTGGAAACTTATGTGGTTGCCACACCTTAGGGACCTGAAAAGACACTCCCTGAAAGCACTAAGCATTTTAAAATGTCTTAGCCACAATTCTTGGGGATCAGCCAGAATTTGCCTCTTCCAGTTGTACAGAGCCCTCAATTATGGGTGCACGGTGTATGGGTCTGCAGGACCATCTTGTTTAAAGATGTTGGTCATGATGAATCATGAAGGATTTAGGCTGGCTACTGAGGCCTTTCAAACCAGCTCCCTGCTGAGCCTCTGTGTTGAGACTGATGAGCCGTCGCTTCACATCTGGCAATGACTCCTCATGGTGCCACAAGCCTGTAAAATACTGTCTACTACATACACACCTGCATACCATACTACTGCTTGGCCACCAAGAAATGCTGTTCCATACTTGACACTTAGCAGCTAGGTGCTATGGGATTCACATGAAAGATTGCCCTTCAGTGATGGATGTGGCTGGTTTTAATGTTTTACACCAAGGTTGGAGCAGATTTCCACCTTGGCCTGGAACTATTGTAGACTTAATGAATTTTCAGAAAGAGTGCACTCCCACTTTTACATTTTAATCTCTGTTTATAATTTTAGATAGGCATCATGGTTGTACAGTAAGGTACACAGAGGACTTACAGTGAGGGGACTCCCTTGATTATTCAGTTGTATTCCCTGAACATGTATTCGGGATTTGCCTTCCCCACACCTACACTGTATTTTCTACAGAGCTTCATTTGATCCTGATGGCACTGGAACAGTCGAAATGTCTTCAGGGAAAACAGTTTCTCATCTACTCTGATTCATTTAGTGCTCTAAAATCGTTGCAACACATGTACCCAGCAGAGAAATTGGCCCAGCTCATACAGCAGTGGGAGAAGGTGTCATTCTGATGTGTACCAGAGCATGTGGGAATTCATGGAAATGAACAGGCTGACAAAGATGCCAAGGAGGTCTGCATGGAACATAATGTATCAGAATTCACCATTCTGCCACAGGCTGTCATTTCACTGGTGGGTTGCAGCTCCATATTGTTCTGAGGAGGAGTGGCAGGCAGTGACAGACAATAAGCTGTGGCGATCCTAATACCGGCTGCTCTGGCAAGTTGTGCTCATCTTTGAGCACTATCCCCTAACATGTGGCTTTTTACCCCGGCACAAGGACCTGGGGATCTGTCTTCTATTTTATCTAATGACAAGGTGAGTGTGCTTTTAAAATTTTTTGATATGTCTGGACACTGGCCTAAGCTATTACGCTGGAGATTTTAGTGTGTTACAGATTTGCTGGCTTGGCCTCTTTTATTCTGGCAGTCAGCCAGCCACAGGTATCTACTGTCTTCTTTTATTTTTTTCTTAGCTTTTTCCATTTTTACCATTTGGTGTTAGATCAGACAGCCTGATTTTTTTTTTTGTGTGTGTGTGTGTGTGTGTGTGTGTGTGTGTGTGTGTGTGTGTGTGTGTGTGTGTTTAGGACTTTCTTTATGTTTTTATTCACAGTTCTCATTTTAGTAATTTTACAGTCTTCCTCCCCACCTGTCTCATTACATTTTTGTGTGGGTACTAAAGTCCTTGCTGTTGTGTATTCACAACCTTACCACCACCACCACCACCACATATCACTATGAATCCAGTTACCACATGGAGCAATCATAGAAAGGAAGCCACCAATATGAAATACCAGCAGAACCAGTCAGATTAATGGTGTGTTTCCAGGAGTTCAACCAAGTTGTTCGCATTTTGTGCGCAATATTTCAACAACCAATCCAGTCAGCTTATTCAGGTGCTTCTTGTTGTGCTTTTATGTGTACTTGTTGCCTGGACTCCGACTAGACTGAAAATCATTCATGGTCTCGTGCCTTTTACAGTAGAGTTTGACTCATATTGGCCACTGTGCCCTTTGATACTCTACTATCAGAGCCTGCACTGATATTTCTCAAAACACATGCTCTGTCAGTGTTTCCCTGATCTGGTGGGTGGTACTGCTGGTGAGATCTTAATAAACTGAGTGCCAGACCCCAAGCCTTGTTTAAAATGAAACCTGAGTCCTGATTTATTAGGTTTTTCATACATCTTTATTTCGATAGACTCCTTAATTACACTGTCCCAGAAATGTGACAGTTGCACCATAATAGGGTCTCCACATATTTCTATTAGAGCAGTCAAGGAATATCAGTGACACACACGACTAAACAACAAAGCAAAGCAGATGTTGCCGAGCAGTACATTGAATATAATCATGAAATTAAATAAGAAGAGACTATTACCGTGGTGGAAATGCCGAGTTTCCTGGATGACATCATTAAGGATTCTTTCAAAGTGATGATGTGTGAAAACCTCACAAATCAGAACAGAGGGTCAACTCAAATAAGGCTTGGGATGCAGCACTCAATTCATTAAGATCTCGCTAGCCATCACGTCCACCCGAGCTGGAGAATGATGTGATGATTTAAGTTTCATTGAATTTCAGTGTGGTCTCTGAAAAACAAAAGACCAGCAAGGGCATGGTGGGTATCGGGAGTCAAACTCTGCTGTAACTAGTGGCATGAAAGTAACAATAGTTCAGTCTAGTTGGAATCTAGGTAGCAAGTACACACAACAGCACAACTCGCAGCACCTGAATGGAGTGTGCCGTTTATATTGTCAGGTAAATACTGTAATAGTAAAAATGTCAAATCATTAAATATTTTATTTTGTTTTAAATTTCAGGCTGTTGCATTTAGCATGTCAGGTTTGAAGTTTTGGAAGTAACACATACTTTCTTAAAAAGATGTTCGACAATAGCGAACCAGCCAGAAAAATTGTCCTGCAGCAAAGTAAAATTGCATACTCAATTCTTTATGAGATTACGCTTTATAATAAAGGTAGACTGAGGGATTCTATAACTTCTTGTAATCATTTTGTTATAGGATTTGATAAGTCACTCAGTAAAGTTTGTCAATAAACTCAAATGGATATAAATGTCAGATTGTGGAGCCATGGAAAAAAATGAAGTTTGTACACAATACTTAACATTTACTTTTCTGTGTCATACAAAAGTTTTTGACTTAACCCGTCATTCAAGAAAATGCTTCTACTTCTTATATACCATCATGAAATTTTACAAATCTCAGAGTTGCTAGTCAGGTGGTTACATTGTAAATTAAATTGTCTACCTATCTCGTTGCAAAACTATTACAGATAGTTTGTGGATTTAATTCAGGTGGTGGCTGTATCTTCCACAACTTGCTTGCTTATCATATTTGTGTATTGTCAGAAAGAGGCATTGGAATGAAACATTTGTATTCTTGCATGATTTAACGCTTTACGGCATATATGTTACTGACATATTTGTCCTTGTTGTGATTATTTGAGACAAATGTCATAGGTCATAGGAACAGTCAGCATATGCTGACATCGAAATTGAAATTACTAATTTTCCATATTCTTCAGCTGTGTGTCATATATGAACAAAAATTACGCATCAAACTCCAGTTAGAAATTTTGGTTTGTTTCACTGTTTTTTGCTTGTGATGCACGATTAATGTTTAGTTGCTGTTGTATTCATCACTCATACAGCCTGCTTTATTAGTGTAACAAAGCTACACTGTAGTGAAGACTTGAAAGCTCCATTTATACATCTACATCTACATTTATACTCCGCAAGCCACCCAACAGCGTGTGGCGGAGGGCACTTTACGTGCCACTGTCATTACCTCCTTTTTCTGTTCCTGCTTTGTAAATGCCAAAGACCTCCAATAGATTCACTGATAGTTTTTGTGACTGACCAGACATTTGACGTAACAATTTATTGTTTCTTGTGTGTCCCACTCAAACCTCCCTGATTTCAAGGACCCAGGAGAGAAAAACCACAGTAGAAATGAAAATGAAAAATGTACCACATTGTAGTTTGTCTGATGTCCTCCACTGTCTCTTCTCAAACTCCGTAATGTGCAGTGCTAGAATGTTGCAGAACACTTCCTGTTGCCGGAAACTTCCTATGCCATTCCTTAATTGTTTGCACATCAGGTGGACCAAATGTAATCATAAATTTTTCAGACATGTCTGAAAGAACAGATACTGACGGTGACTGTGCAACTCTCTAGATGAAATGATATTTAAATCAGCACCCTAAGCTGCCGACAGACGTTGATATACGTCAACGGGGCAGTTGAAAATGTGTGCCCTGACCAGGACTCGAACCCAGGATCTCCTACTTATTACACGGCAGGCACTCTATCCATCTGAGTCACTGAGGGCACAGAGGATAGTGAGACTGCAGGGATTTATCCCTTGCTCGCTCCCCGTGAGACCCACATTCCCAACTTAATGTCCACACACTATATTCGTAGTGCCCTTGCCCATTCCGCTCATTACTCCCAGTAGACGATCTTACCGAGTCCCGTAAGAGTTCGGGCAATGTGTGTGCATCTGTACAGAAGGAGGTCAATGGCTGTTAGCCTTAACTATGTGAAGATGATACCATCTTCCAACAGTTAAGGCCCCGGTTGGGGCACACATTTTCAACTGTCCCCGTTGATGTATATCAACGCCTGTCGGCAGCTTAGGGTCTTGATTTAATTATCATTTCAAATATTATGGATGCTGGTCAATATAGTGGCATGGTATAATGAAGATGGTTGCATGGTCTGCAGCATATCCCATCCAGCAGCACATCAGCAGTTTCATTCCTTGCTTCTACCACAGGGTTCTTGGGACCACATCCACATAGACTTTGTGGGGCATTTCTTGCAGAGTATGTGGATAGTAGTAAAGGATGTCTGTTCACATGTCTACTGTACAATGCAAATGTCCTACACCTTAGCAGAAGCCACCATTTCAGTGTTAGCCGATACATTTGCAAAAGAAGGCATCCATACTTTTGCATGTACACACATGCTTCACAAGATACCGTAAACAGTGTGTCAGGGTATCTTGTTCCACTGCTTGTCATTCCATTTTGTCTTACGCTCGCAAATGGAGCAAGGCAAAACATCTGTGTGCATGCCTCCACATGATCTGTAATTTCTCATCCATTGTATTCACAATCCTTGATTGTAGGACAATCATTTTGCAGTCAGTCACAGATACCAGCTGTCTAAACTTTCTCTATAGGGTTTTGGGAAAAGAATGTCGTCTTCGCTCCAGGAACTCAAACTCCCACTTGAGTTCACAGAGCATTTCCATAATACTCATGTTGATCAAACCTACTTGTAACAAATCTGGCAGTATGCCTCTGAATTGCTTTGATATCTTCCTAAAATGGCTCCCCAGGGGGTCCACAACTCTTTTGTGGATACGTACGTAGTGAGCACGGGACCCCAAGCTAATGTGGCCCTCCTTCCTTTCCGGGCTGCATACCTTCCTTTTCCTCATCCTTCCCCATCCCCCATCTTTGCCCTGTCCTCCCCCATCTTTGCCCTGTCCTCCCCCATCTTCGCCCTGTCCTCCCCCCCCCCCCCCCCTCACCTCCGCCTCTTTCCTTCCCTTTCTCCCCCTCTGGGAGTATGTTTTGTGCCTACCTCCGGAGATGGACACTCTTCGTTTTCTCTGCTTGCAAGTCTTCATCCTTCCTTTGTTCTTCTCTTTTCCTTACCTCTTCTCTTTACCCTTTTCTCTGCTGCGGTGTTTGAGACCTCTCTTCTTTCCTTTCCCTTTCTTTGTTTTTCCCTCTCTCTTTTTTCTTCCCTGTGCGTGTCTGAGGGCCAACCACGCATTTCCACGCATAGCCGATCGCTGGTGGCCAATCAACCGGCCGATCGCTGGTGGCAGGAGCTGCTCTTGAACAACCTATGGATCTGGATCTTCTGCCTTCGGCTGAATGCCGTTCCATGCTGTCGGTCGCAAGCTCTGAGCAGTCGATGAGTTGATGGCAACCTTGGTCACATTCTTCCATTTTCTGTCCACCCTATGTCCATTATCCATTGGAATATCCGAGCCAATCGGGATGAATTGATGAACCTCTTAAGATCCTACTCGCCGGTCATCTTTTGTCTTCAGGAAACAAAGCTGCGTCCCCACAACCGCTTTGTTTTCCCCCATTTTCAGTCAGTCCGATTTAATCTCCCCTCTGTTGAATGAAGGTACTCCAGCGCATGGAGGACTCATGATTCTTCTCCATGATACTCTCCATTATCACCCAATCCCCTTAAACACTTCCTTCCAAGCAGTTGCTGTCCGTCTTTCCCTTTCTGGATACACCTTCTCTCTTTGTACTGTATACATTCCATAGTCCACACCAATGGCTCCAGCTGAATCTCCTCCATCTTCTTGGTCAGCTTCCACCCCCCTATTTGCTGGTTGGGGACTTCAAGTGCCTACCACCCGCTTTGGGAATCTCCACATCCTTGTTGGCGTGGCTCACTATTGATAGACGTCTTCCACCAAGCGGATCTTGTTTGCCTCAACACTGGGGACCCTACATTTTTGTCTGACTCCATGACAAATTTCTCTCATTTGGACCTTTCGGTCGGTACGGTTCTGCTAGCTCGGCGCTTCGAATGGTTCTCCCTTGCTGATACACACTCGAGTAACCACTTTCCATGTGTCCTTCTATTGTAGCCACAACTTCCATATATGCGCCTGAGATGCTGGAAGTTTGCCCAAGCCGATTGGACACTTTTTTCGTGTGTAGCGACATTCGATGACCGTCACTTTCCTAGCGTCGACAATGAGATCACTCATATTACAGGTGTTATTCTTACAGCTGTGGAACGTTCAATACCTTGCACCTTCGAATTGCCCCGGCGCCCCCCAGTTCCCTGTTGGAACGAGGCATGCCGTGACGCAATACGTGAGCAACGACATGCTCTTCGTGTTTTCAGACACCATACTACTTTGGCCAACTGTATCTGCTATAAGCAGTTCCGTGCGCCATGTCGTTGCATCATCCGCGATAGCAAGAAGGCAAGCTGGGACTTCTTTACTAGCTCATTTAACATGTTCACTCCCTCCTCAGAAGTTTGGAGTCGGATTCGATGGTTATCTGGCGCGCCTAGTTTCTCCCCGGTCTGTGGGCTCACTGTCGCGCATGTTACGTTAGTAGACCCCATCACGATTTCTAACACATTGGGTCAACACTTTGCTGAGATTTCGAGCTCTTCAAATTACCCGCCAGCGTTTCTCTCGAAGAAACGTGCAGCAGAAGTGCAACCTCTTGCTTTCTCCTCTCAAAATCGCGAAAGCTACAATACTGTTTTCTCCATGCGGGAACTCCACCATGCACTCTCTTCTTCTCACTCTTCTGCCCCAAGACCGAATGGTATCTACATCCAAATGTTGCTGCATTTACCATACCATAGTCTGTGTTACCTCCTCCCGCCTTTACAATCGAATTTGGACCGACAGTACTTTTCCCAGATGATGGTGGGAAGCTATCATCGTTCCTGTTCTGAAACCTGGAAAGGACAAACATCTCCCCTCTAGCTATCGCCCCATTTCTCTCACGAGTAGTGTATGTAAGGTTTTGGAGCATATGGCTAATTGCCGTTTAGCCTGGTGGCTGGAGTCCCGCAGTCTTTTAACACCTGCCCAATGCGGTTTCCGATAGCATCGTTCTGCAGTTGACCATCTTGTTGCTCTCTCCACTTATATCATGAACAATTTTCTCCGGAAATGCCAAACAGTAGCAATATTTTTTGATCTGGAGAGAGCATACGATACCTGTTGGAGGACAGGACACTGTTCTCTTGGGGCTTTCGTGGTCGGTTGCCCCTTTTTCTTCGCGAATTTATGGCAGAGCGCACATTTAAAGTGCGGGTGAACACTACTCTCTCCCGTACTTTCTCCCAAGAAAACGGTGTACCCCAGAGCTCCGTGCTAAGTGTTGTACTGTTTGCCATTGCCATAAATCCAATTATGGTTTGTCTCCTTCCTGATGTCTCGGGCTCCCTCTTTGTGTTGCAGATTGGTGCTTACCCTATTTGTCTGACTGTTTATGTATATAGAGAACAAAAGCCCTCACATGTTTATGTATATAGAGAACAAGAGCCATCCTGTCACTTCCCTGGGGCACCCCTGACAATACTCTAGTTTGTGATGAACACTCACCATCCAGTAGAACATGCTGGGTTCTGTTACTGAAACAGTCTTCAAGCCACTGACATATCTGGAAACCCTACCCATTATGCCTGGACCTTTATTGTCAGTGTGCAGTGGGGCACTGTGTTAAATGATTTTTGAAAATCTAGGAGTATGGAATATGTCTGTTGCCTTTCATCTGTAGTTCACAGAATATCGTGTGAGAAAAGGGCAAGTTGAGTTTCACATGAGTGATACTGTGTGGGTTTAAGCATTTCTGTCTCAAGGAAATGTGTTGTACTTGAAGTCAGATTATGCTCAAGATTTCTGCAGCAAGTCAGTGTTAAGTATTTGTTCTGTAATTTTGCATGTATGATTATTTACCTTTCTTGTGTATGAGAGACATGTGCTTTTTTTCCATTCACATGTGTCTTAGCATTGGGTGAGAAAGTGGTCATAAATGGATGCTAAGGAAGAGGACTTCCTGTAAGACTGAACTAGAATTCCATCCGTACCTGGTGACTTGCTTTTTTTCCCCAACTCTTTCCATTGCTTTTCAGTACCACAGATACTTATTTCTGTATCTTCCATAAAGGAGTCTGTGCAGAAGTCAAATAATGCTATGTCTGTATGATCCTCCTGAATGAATGATTTCTTTAATGGGGAATTTAAAACTTCACCCTTCCTTTTGCTCTCTTACACTATCACAATAGAATGTTTGATGAGTGAATAGAAGCTTTTGAGGTGCGTAGTAATTTTGCATAAGACCGTAATTTTCTTGGGTTCTTGTCAAGATCTTCCACTAACATGTGATGGTGGAAGCTATTGTGTGCTTCGCTCATCAATCTTTTTATAGATGCACAAATATCTAATAGCCTACGGCTGTCAAAATTTCTGTATCCTGTTTTGACCCAACAGTACAAAAATTTATATTTTCCCAGCATTTTCCAATTTTGTTATTAAACCATGGTGGTTTTTTTCCATTCTTATTCCGTTTATTGGAACACAGTTTCCCAGAGCTGATTTACAATCAGTTTAAACTTTGCCAGTAATTCCTCTGTGTCCACTATACAGGAATTAAATGATGTCCATTTGTTGTCTAAGTGGGATGCTTGCTTGTGATTCTAAGACTGAAAATTTCATCTGTGGGAAGTGCTGTGTTTACACATGGACACTGCGAGAAAACATATTCTGGAAAGCATTTTCATTACAGCAGCTCATGTCACTGGTAGCTTACCCTGGAAGCTGATCTTGTGGCAGGTCATGTTCTATGTGACCTGTGCCTGACCAACATTTTTCACCTAAAGGATGAGCAGTGACCTAAAGATGTGGAAACACATTGATCTCAGGCTGTTGGTCGTAGGTGACAGCTTTTGCTGGGACTTGGTGAATGACACACACATTGGATGGTCATCTAAGCAGAACTGTCATTCGTTGCACATACTGCGCTGTTAACACTGGGAAATGCCTGTCATGAAGGTAGTATTAAGAAGACACATACTCATCTGGAACCAGTGGAGATGTAAAGAAGACAGTACACAGCTGCACATCATGTACCTAGTTCCAGGTGGCAACACCACAAGCTTTTGCTCCATGGTCCATCCTCTGCTAGTCCTGGGACCACATACACCTCAACTTTGCAGACGCATTTGTGAACAGAATGAGGTTACCGTCATGGATGTATACTAAGAGAATGTGTATGTTGTAAGCTTGGTGTCCACCTTGACAGAAGTCACATTCAGTGCATTCACCCAGGTTTTGACCATTTGGTGTTACCCTGCATGCTTGTGTCAGACAGTGGGTACAATTCATTATTGCCACATCCTAGGACTTCTGTCTAGCTGATGTCATAAAACATGACTTCAGTCCTCTGTTCTATCCATCCTCCAACGGTGGAACCGAAGGCTTGATAAGACATTTAAATAGAAAATGTTAAAAGCTGTGGAATCCACTATGACATCATCAACCATAATTCTTTTTTTGGTTCCAACAGTATGACACCAGCCAACAAATTTAGCTCAGCTGAACTACTACATGGGTGACAGCTGCAAATATTCCCTCATCTCCTGACACTACTCCTTCCAGAACCCTGCATCCAGCTCTCACAGTGCTACTTGTAAGGTGTCACTGTCTGGGCTCATTCTTACAGAAGAGATTCCAAGACTTACCAAGCGGGAAAGCGCCGGTAGATAGGCACAATGAATAAAACACACAAACACACACACAGAATTTTGAGCTTTCGCAACCGGCGGCTGCTTCGTCAGAAAAGAGGGAAGGAAAAGGAAAGATGAAAGGATGTGGGTTTTAAGGGAGAGGGTAAGGAGTCATTCCAATCCTGGGAGCGGAAAGACTTACCTTAGGGGGAAAAAAGGATAGGTATATACTCGCAGACATATATGTCTGCTTGTGTGTGTGTGTGTGTGTGTGTGTGTGTGTGTGTGTGTGTGTGTGTGTGCGCGCGCGCGTGTGTATATACCTATCCTTTTTTCCCCCTAAGGTAAGTCTTTCCGCTCCCGGGATTGGAATGACTCCTTACCCTCTCCCTTAAAACCCACATCCTTTTATCTTTCCTTTTCCTTCCCTCTTTCCCGACGAAGCAGCCGCCGGTTGCGAAAGCTCGAAATTCTGTGTGTGTGTTTGTGTGTTTTATTTATTGTGCCTATCTACCGGCGCTTTTCCGCTTGGTAAGTCTTGGAATCTTTGTTTTTAATATGATGATGATGATGATGAGTCCCATACTCCGTTTACCGAGCGTAGGGGAGCGACGCGGGAGACCCGCGCCGCCATACTAGGCAAGGTCCTAGTGGAGGTGGTTTGCCATTGCCTTCCTCCGACCGTAATGGGGATGATTGATGATGATGATGAAGACGACACAAACACCCAGTCATCACGAGGCAGGTGAAAAATCCCTGACCCCGCCGGGAATCGAACCCGGGACCCCGTGCTCGGGAAGCGAGAACGCTACCGCGAGACCACGAGCTGCGGACTGTTTTTAATATATATATATATATAGGGCGCGCTTGCATTTGTTTGCTCGTTTTAAGCATGGGGGGGGGGGGGGGGATCTGGTTCTGTGGCTGGATGAATTTGAATATCTGCCGAAAGAAATAAAGAAATGGGCTTCACGATCAATAGGCAGTGACAATACATGTGATGCCCTACTGTACCATCTTCTCAGCACCACTGCAGCTAATCTCTGTTCGCGACATGACTCTGCTCCATTGGAATTTGCCAGATTCGTCATATTGCCCTGTAATACCACCATGGGACTTTGACTCAGTTAGCAGTACTCAACTTCAGGTTTTTAGCTCGGAAATTCTTTGGGATGTCTGTGCTACTGTTAGTATGTATTACTCATTGCATCATGTAAAAAATGCTGAAAATCTAGAAGTTCAAGTGTCTGTTTGCTCTAATTTGCTCATGTTTCTTATAGACTTTAAATTTTTGCAGGTTCAGGACTCCAGTAATTTAAATTGTATTAATGTTTAATGGTCAATAAATACTATAATTGTAAAAGTTTTTGTTTATTTATTGTCGTTGTCTGCAGTGATACTACTCATTATGCTAGTGATACAAAGATATACGTATTCTTCTTCTACACAATACATGCTAGTGGTTTTTATTTTAATTTTATTTTTTATGGAACAGAAAATGGTGGTCAAAAGAAATTTTTTTCTGTTTCAATTACAAATTTGCTTTGAGATTTGGCTGACATTTTATAAATATGGCTGGTTAGTAAGACAAGATAAGATGCAATGTGGCATAATTATGTCCAACAAATTGTTTTGGGGCTAATTATTATCTTTCTGAAAGTCATTGCTTCTAGTTTTAACATAAATTAACCAAAAGTTTATTTTCATTTTTACATGCCTACTTCTTGTCACTTGTATATCTTAGAATTTTTTTTTTTTTTTTATTTTCAGGCAAAGATTAGAGATTAAGAATAATGGCCTTGCCAGTCTTTACCATTAACCTTAACCACAAGATTCTGCCTGGTCTTGTTACAATTGGAAAGTATGATGGCACACATGCATGTCTCACTGCTGCCACCACAGCTGACCAGGTAATGTATAGTCATTGTTAATTTCAATATACAGGTTTGTTATGTTTATTTGTTAAGTAATTTCTTGTGAGTGAGTAATATTTAGCTTGTTTTGTAGCTCACTTATTGGATCGAAAGATGCCAGTCAGGTTATATCTGTTGCCCATAGTCCACAGATATAGAACAAAGTTCTTAAATATTTAAGTGTAACTTACCATAAGTGTTCAATAAATTTTATTATCCTTCTTTGATGATTCGCATAAGAAAAGTGTAAAAACCACTTTAATTGTAAAAGGGATATTTCTTTTTTATCCCCCTTACACAAAGATTTATTTTCTTTACGTCATTATTTCTTCTTCACAACATGTCCCAATTCTATAAGTGAGATTTCTCTGTCTTGGATAGTTCGAAATTCCGTCTCTATATTTAGTTTAAATTCCTAGTCTTCTATTACTCTCTTTCATTTGAAGTATGTCACAGTGATTATTTGTTGTAGTGGATTTCATTATTGGGCTCACTTCATTTTACAAGAATTTTCCAAACCTTTATTTAGATATCAGTGTAGGGTTACTGACATCAGTTTTCCTTAGTTTTCCAAAATTATGCCTTCTGAATTCTGGGACTATTCCTTTAACAAGGTTGTAAGTTTTGCATTGCTTGATCATTCTCCTGTGAGCCAGTTCTCCGTTTCTTAATCAGATGCTTGTATTTATGGTGGCAAACCAGTAGCAAGAAAAATGGCTGCAAATGCCAAATAAGTACATTATTTGGGCTACAGTTTCCATTTCCCACACTGTCAACCTTGGGAAGCTGCTCTCGTATAATATTATTAATGGGATGTTCATAATACAATTTAAAAGAAGAAATCCGGTCTTCTCTTGCTGTATTGTAAATCATGTGTATTCATTTCACTAAGTGTGTACTATTTTGAATGTCAATTTTAGATTTCTTTTCCCTCTCCTTTCTTTCACACTACTCACAGTTGATCTGTTTATTCTCCTCCATGCAGCATCTGCTGATTACAGGAAAGAACAATAGACCTTTTTGCACCTGAGTTGTTGCATATACAGAATTTTATTTAAAAAAAAATGTTTAAGGTGTATCTGTTTCAAAACTATATCCTATGCAAATGCAAGTCTCCTGGGCTGATTGGAATGCCATGAAGGTGTTGTGACTATAGATTTAAACCTGCATCAAATGTCTTGCTGAAAGTGTAATTAATTGAATATATAGAGTGAATGTTCATACTAGGTCTCTAGGATTCAATCTGACAACTGATGGATACTCTGTTTCAGAGCTGCATTACAAATGAGAAGAATCTACAAATTTGAATGACATTCAGTGGGCAACAAGTCCAGATTTATATGATTACTTATCAGTGTGTAGTGGTATGCACATGCACAACCTCTGGAAGAGCTGAGCGCTGATATTACATGAGTGGGGACTGTACTGTGTGGTGGGAGACTACATGTGGTGGTAGGATAATGTTCCGTCACCCCATCTTTGTGTCTGTCAGCATCTTTATTTGTTGTTATAGTAATCAGTCTGAAGACTGGTATGGTGCAGCTTTCTGTGCTGGTCTACTTCATGCAAATGTTTCCATACCTGCATAACTACATCTACATTGATATCTACATATGTACTCTGTAAGGTGCCATACAGTGCATGGCAGAGGTTACACTGTACCACTAATAATCATTTTCCTTCCTGTTTCACTTGCAAATAGATCAAGGGAAAAACAACTTTCTAAATGCCCTCCTGTGAGCCCTAATTTCTCTTATATTATGTTCATGATCCTTAGCCAAAATGTATGTACCAGTACATTGATGTAGGATCATTATACAGTCAGTTTCAAATGCCGATTCTCTAAATTTTCTCAGTAGCATTCCTCGAAAAGAACCTTGTCTTCCCTACAGGAATTCCCATTTGAGTTCCCAAAGTATCTGCATAATACTTACATGTTGATCGAATTTTCTCTGACAAATCTAGCAGCCTGTCTCTGAATTGCCTCTATCTGTTTCTTTAATCCAACCTGGTGGGAATCCCAAGCACTCAAGCAGTACTCAAGACTGGGTCACACTAGTGTTGTATATGCTGTCTCCTTCATAGGTGAGCTACACTTTCCCAAAGTTTTCCTACATTTAGAGCTAGCAGACTTCATCACACCAATTAGGAACTTTGTTGAAAGCATCTTGTATCTTCCTACAGCCACTGGATGACGGCACCTTCCCATAAACCACAGCATCATCGGCAAACAGTGGCATATTGCTGCTCATCCTGTCCGTCAGTTCATTTATGTATATTGAAAGTCAAAAAAATCATGTTTCACTCCCGTGGTACACTCCAAATGATACCCTTGATTCCGATGAACACTCGCTGTTGAGGACAACATATTGAGTCATATTGCGTAACAAGTCTTTGAGCTGCTCACATATCTTGGAACCTATTCCATATACTCATACCTTTATTAGCAGTCTGCAGTGGGGCACTGTGTCAAATGTTTTTCTGGCATTTAGAAATGTGGAATCTGCTTCATGTACATCTACATCTATGCTCCGCAAGCCACCTGACGGTGTGTGGCGGAGGGTCCTTCATCCATATTTCACAGGATATTCTGAGAAAATGGCAAATTGAGCATGAGCGATGCTTTCTAAAATCATGCTGAGCTGTAAACAGAAGCTCTTCCATCTCAAAGAACTTTATTATATTCGAATTTGGAATGTGTTCAAGAACTGTGCTGCAAACCAATTTTAAGGATATTGGTCCTTAATTTTGCAGGTTATCTCATTTGCCCTTCTTACATAGAGGAGTCACCTTCAGTTTTTTCCAGTCACTTGGACTTTGCGAAGGGTGAAAGATTTGCAATAAATGCAAGCCAAGTAAGGGGCTAATACCACAAAGTACTGTTTGTAAAACTGAATTGTGATACCATACAGATCTGATGATTTATTTGTTTTCAGCTCTTTCAGTTGTTTCTCTACACCACGGATACCTATTAATATGTCCTCCATATGGGATTCTGCATCATAGTCAAACAATGGTGTGTTTGTAAAATCCTCCTGCACGACTGATTTTATAAATGAGAAATTTAGAACTTCAGCTTTCCTTTTGCTATCTTCTGTTGCCACACCAGACTGGTGACGAGTGGGTGGATAGAAGCCTTTGACCTGCTTAACATTTTTATGTATGACCAGAATTCTGTCTGTTTCTCAACTAGATCCTTCACTAAGTTATGATTGTCGTAGTTATTGTATGCTTCACGCATTGACCTTTTCACAGACACAGGAATCTCAACTAATTTTTGCCTGTCATCTTTTGTGCTTACTCTTTTGAGTGGAGAGTGCAAAAGTCTTTGCTTCCTCAGCATTTTCCAAATTTTGTTGTTAAATCACATTGGGGCTTTTCTGTCCTTAGTCCACCTAGTTGGCACCCACTTCTTTAGAATGTGATTTAGAATCCGTTCAAACTTTGCCCATAATTCCTATACTTCCATCATACTATTACTAAATGATCTTTATTCATTGTCTAAGTCGGATGCAAGCTGATCATCTGTGAATTTCTAGCAGAAATACTCTTATAGCCTTCTTTATTGTTTTATTAACTTTAGTAACCATCATTGCAATGATATCGTAATAATTAATCCCTGTCTCTGTACTGACACTGTCGATAAGGTTGGGCCAGTTTGTAGCTGTAAGGTCTGGAATATTTCCATTGCATGTGGGCTGTTGAACTATCTGCACAAGACAGTTTTCAGAAAACATTTCAAAAGAACTTCAAAAGGCTACCTGTCCATGCAATCTACAATGAATTCATACACATCTCAGTCTACACTTGGTAGGCTAAAGTCATCTCTAACTAATACTGCATGATGTGTATCTTTCTGTGCTATTGAATGAAGACTGTTTTAAATGATTCTAAAACTGTCTGAGTGGAATCAGTTGGTCAGTAAAAACATCAGAAAATTCATGTGTGTTCACCTAGATCTGTTACGTACATCCAAATAACTTCACAGTCACACTCAGGATTGACCTCATTAGAGACAGTACTTTTCTCGACTACAATGAATACTCAACCTTCTAGGGTGTCTAATCTGTCTTTCCGATATACACTCCTGGAAATGGAAAAAAAGAACACATTGACACCGGTGTGTCAGACCCACCATACTTTCTCCGGACACTGCGAGAGGGCTGTACAAGCAATGATCACACGCACGGCACAGCTGACACACCAGGAACCGCGGTGTTGGCCGTCGAATGGCGCTAGCTGCGCAGCATTTGTGCACCGCCGCCGTCAGTGTCAGCCAGTTTGCCGTGGCATACGGAGCTCCATCGCAGTCTTTAACACTGGTAGCATGCCGCGACAGCGTGGACGTGAACCGTATGTGCAGTTGACGGACTTTGAGCGAGGGCGTATAGTGGGCATGCGGGAGGCCATGTGGACGTACCGCCGAATTGCTCAACACGTGGGGCGTGAGGTCTCCACAGTACATCGATGTTGTCGCCAGTGGTCGGCGGAAGGTGCACGTGCCCGTCGACCTGGGACCGGACCGCAGCGACGCATGGATGCACGCCAAGACTGTAGGATCCTACGCAGTGCCGTAGGGGACCACACCGCCACTGCCCATCAAATTAGGGACACTGTTGCTCCTGGGGTGTCGGCGAGGACCATTCGCAACCGTCTCCATGAAGCTGGGCTCCGGTCACGTGCACCGTTAGGCCGTCTTCTGCTCACGCCCCAACATCGTGCAGCCCGCCTCCAGTGGTGTCGCGACAGGCGTGAATGGAGGGACGAATGGAGACGTGTCGTCATCAGCGATGAGAGTCGCTTCTGCCTTGGTGCCAATGATGGTCGTATGCGTGTTTGGCGCCGTGCAGGTGAGCGCCACAATCAGGACTGCATACGACCGAGGCACACAGGGCCAACACCCGGCATCATGGTGTGGGGAGCGATCTCCTACACTGGCCGTACACCTCTGGTGATCGTTGAGGGGACACTGAATAGTGCACGGAACATCCAAACCGTCATCGAACCCATCGTTCTACCATTCCTAGACCGGCAAGGGAACTTGCTGTTCCAACAGGACAATGCACGTGCGCATGTATCCCGTGCCACCCAACATGCTCTAGAAGGTGTAAGTCAACTAACCTGGCCAGCAAGATCTCCGGATCTGTCCCCCATTGAGCATGTTTGGGACTGGATGAAGCGTCGTCTCACGCGGTCTGCACGTCCAGCACGAACGCTGGTCCAACTGAGGTGCCAGGTGGAAATGGCATGGCAAGCCGTTCCACATGACTACATCCAACATCTCTACGATCGTCTCCATGGGAGAATAGCAGCCTGCATTGCTGCGAAAGGTGGATATACACTGTACTAGTGCCGACATTTTGCATGCTCTGTTGCCTGTGTCTATGTGCCTGTGGTTCTGTCAGTGTGATCATGTGATGTATCTGACCCCAGGAATGTGTCAATAAAGTTTCCCCTTCCTGGGACAATGAATTCACGGTGTTCTTATTTCAATTTCCAGGAGTGTACATTCCGTGTCTTGCTAAATATTTCAAAGCTTTCTACTTGGTGTCTCTTCCAGCTCTTGGTTCTTTGAACAATTTGAGCGTGGCAAATTTCTTGGGGAGGGGGGGGGGGGGGGAGCAGTAAATTCAGAAACTTTGTGGCAAATACTTCGGTAATTTACTGATAAAATTTTGACAATGGAAGCATTTTTGCTCTGAACCTGGCCTAATTTAGCCTACTATTTGCGTGTGGGGTGGTGACTGGTCATCAGGGTATATTTTTATTAGTTGCTTAATGTACTCACCATATCTTTAGCAATCATTTGTAATGCATACCATAAGCTTCTGTCTTCTTGTCGTTGTCTGTTTTAGCATCCATATCTTACTAATGCTATCCTCCAAATAAATACCTATGCCTTGTAAACACTTTAATTTATATTTCTTGTTAATGAATTTCTATTCTCTGATAAAAACTTTTCTTTTGTTATCAGTCAGCATTTTATGTTCACTGACCCTGACAACTCAGGTCTTTAGAGTGTATTCCAGTCAACAGTGTCACTGTAGGGTCAATATTGCTTTGTGTGTTCTTACTTTTCTCCAAAACGCAAACTGATCTTCCCATAAATCAGCTTCTATCAGCAATTTCATCCTTCTGTAGTTGATTCAAAGTTAGTCTCTGTTGAGCAGTTCACATACTGAGTATACATGGAGTTCATGTGGATGACAGTATTAAAGATTTTAAATCTTGAATGAAAGGCAAATAAAAATGAGTATGTTTTTTATTATGTTCAGCCACTATATGGTGCTCCAAAAAGTAAGCAGGAACATAAATCATCTTGTATGTAATTTAGGGTAAGCTAAACCTTCTCAACAATGGGCTCAGTTACCAGACATAAAGACACTCCGTGTGGTCTTTGTCGCATCTTTTAAGATCATTTACTGATGATATTTAATGGAATTCCTTTGATTGTTTCTTATCATCAGATGTGTTGTAAGCTATGCAAGAATCACCATTAACGACAATATAGTCCAGAAAAATGTCTTGTTGCTCCATCACTGAGAAACATGGCACAGCAGTTGTTACTCTGATTTATGTTCAAGGAGTAGTATGTATCAAATCCACATATGGCCAACTAGATACTTGTTTATTGTGGTTAAAACACTGCAGGCAGATACATGGATATTTCCATCTACTAGGCCTCGTCGAAATTCATCTTCTATTGTTTCCAGCCTGAACTAGAGCTATTTCTCTAATACGTCACTTTGACAGTACCTTAAAATATAATACTCCTCTTCAGTTTTGTCCCAGTACTTATTCTGCATCATTACACTGGAACATCAAACTGGATTCTTCATTGTTATTATCTGTGATTGTAACTGATACAAACAGTGGGTTCTCGAAACCACCTCTCCCTGCAGTGCCAGGGGCTAGAATAGACCCACAGTAACTTACCCGTGTGTGCCGAGGAGAAGGTGCCTGTCGAGTTCGTGGCACCAGGACTCCATTCAATGGCTACTATGCCAGGTAGCCTTTGCCATAGTAGGGTGGCACTATGGGGAAAGCTTGTGATCTTAGTGGCATCAGGGTAAACTATCCACAATGAAATGTATCAAACTTACCCATACCAGAGGCCATGCAATCATAGCCCAGATAGAAAACAAGATTTTAATGCAGAGGCTTAGAACCCCATGACATTTCCATCCTTTGCCTCACCATGGGATGAGAGTCTGGCAAGGAGAAATTGAGATGAACAGTTTTCCCAGTTCTTAGTAGGCTCCAGGACATATGGGGAATCTTCTGCAATAATGAAGCCACTGCTTTTCATTGAAAATATTGAGGATTGTGACAAGCTCAAGGATATAACAGTTACCACATCTCCTTGCAACAGACTCAACAGGATTGAAGGTGTTGTCTTCCACTGGAACACAATGTTAGAGACAGAGGAGGAACTGTGCACTAACCTAGAGTCACGTGGAGTGCATTTTGTTTATCATATTCAGAGAAGAGCTAAGGAAACAGGATGGACACTGGAGCTTTCATTCTAGCTTTCATTGGAAATGTTTCACCTGAGAAAGTTAAGGTTATGTTTTATACGTATGTTGTCAAACCCTGTTTTCCTCCTATAAGATGTTTTAGTTGCCAGATGTTTGGATATATGTTCTCCTGCTATACTAATGAGGCTATGTGTGGGACATGCAGAACAATTACTCATAAGGGCAGTTGTTGCGAATGGCCCCCTATGTGTGTAAACTGCTGAGACCACCAACCCTTTCATTTGCCAACATGTTCAGTTTTCAAGAGGAACAAGAAAATCTGAAAGACTTATCAAGGTGCTAAGAAAATATTTAAATGACTCCACCCAATTGATATGATTTCAAACTTTGCAAACACTGTGTGTCAAAATCCACACCTAATGTGATGTCATGGTTTCAAACTGCAACATCTGGCCCTAGTCACATGTCAATTACTGCTTTTCATTTAGTGGAGGGGACATCAGCTCTCTCCCAAATCCATAGCACTGCTGGTTACCACCCCATCGGCACAACCAAAAAATGCCTCATCCTCTGGCATAACCAGGGAAGAGGACACCTGCCAAGGTAGACAAGAATGGCCTCCTTCTGTCCCAGAAGTCAAGACAGGAAAATCCTTTCAGGAATGAAAACCTCTCACAGGCAAGAAAAAGAAGAAAAAGTTAAATTGAAATCTGCTGCTGGCGTACACCCATCCCCCTCTCTGTTTAAGCTTATGAATACCAATGAAGAATCACACATTCAGATGGAACATGACTCTACAGCAAAGTCCTGTTTCCCCTTTGCTGCATTGTCAGATCATAATCTGAAAATGTTACTTCAATGTAACTGTAATGGTTACCATTTCCACGTGGCCAGACTCCATCACTTAATGGCTACTTACTCTGCACTAGGGGTGGCATTTCAGGAGAGAGAGTTCTCTGAAACCCAACTCCTTATTATTAAAAATTACAAATCCTGCTGTAAAAATTGTGTTAATACCTAGAGGGCATCTGAAGGAATCTGAATGCCCATACATACTTGACTCTTTCAGTGAGCAGGTGCCATTGAACACTGTATTAGAAGTTGTGGCTGTTAGTGTCCATCTGCCAGTTAAGGTAACAGTATGTAATAACTGTCTACCCCCAGACACATGTACATCATATCCTCAACTGGTTGAGGTAGTGCAACAACTGCTTCCACCCTTCCTCCTTCTGGGGGACTTCAGTGCCCACAATCTTCTGTGAGGCTACACAAATGCACCTAGCATTGGCCATATAATAGAGCAGTTTGTTTGAGACCTGAAGGTGTCTACCTACTAATGAAGATGTGACACATTTCAGTATGTCTCATGAAACATACTCAGCCATAGACACAGTCTGCAGCCTGAGCATCATGCTACATCCATGGCAGCCTCTTATCACTCTCTTTTTCTCAAACTACCGACCAGTGGAATAAGCACCACACTGGTCATTTCAGAAAACCAACTGGCAAGCTTTCACCTCCAAAGCAACTTTTGAAGCCAGTCAAGAAAAATGTACCAAAGGAGCAACATAAGATACTGTTGACAAGATTATACATGCTGCGGAAGCAGTGATACCCTGTCCTTCAGGCCCTTCCCACTGGATACCTGTACCGTGATGGTCTGGAGAAATCGCTGCAGTTATCGGAGAATACTGAGGTGCGCTTCAGTTACACAAACTCCATCCTTCTGTGGAACATTTATTAGCATTTAGCAGACTTCAAATGAAGGCATTGGTTTTAATAAAAAAGGGAGAGTGTTGGAACAGTATAAATCATGTGTGAGGCCCCACACTGCATTGTCTCAAGTGTTGACTAAACCCCACCACATTAGCAGCCACCCATTGTCCACTGTAGTTTCTGCTTTCTCCCTCAGTGGCAATATCTGTACTTCTCCTGCAGTTGCTTAGTGGTTTGTGGCACACTTCGCCGAAGTGTCCACATACAGTATGTATCATCATAATTTCCTGACATGGAAATGCCTAGCAGAACAAAACTATGTATCCTATTCCATTTAGGGGATGGGAGTAATGAACTGCTTTAATAGTGTGTTGAGAGGCAGCTCCTGGACTTGATGAAATCCACAGTCAAATGCTTGAATACCATTATTATTCATATCCTGGAAGTAGGGAAAGACCCTCAATTTTTGACTAATTATCAACCAGTCTTGCTAACGAACTGGCTGTGTAAATTATGAGGGGCGTTCAATAAGGAAAGTAACAAATTTTTTTCTGAAAGCAGGTTGGTTTTATTCAGGATTCCAATACAGCATATTATTCCCCACTATTTTAGTTACAAAACTCTATTTATAAAATAATCTCCATTCGGTGTGACAGCATTATGTCACCTTACTGGGAGGGCCTGTATGCTCACACAGTAAAACTACTGGTCATCCATGTACTGCTTACCGCAGAGTGCAAACTTTGACCAAACAGGTGGCAGTCGGAGAGTGCAAGATCTGTGCTGTAGTGGGGATGAGGAAGAACAGTCAAATGAAGATTTGTGAGCTCCTGTCAGGTGTGCAGACTTTTGTGATGACTTGTATTGTCATGGAGAAGGAGAAGTTCATTTGCATTTTTGTGATGACAGACACATTGAACTCATTTCTTCAATTTCCTGATGGTAGTACAATACACTTTTGAGTTGATTGTTGCACCATGAGGGAGGACTTCAAACACAATAAACCCTTCAGAGTCCTAGAAGACTGTCACCATGACTTTACTGGCTGAGGCTGCAGCTTTGAGCTTTTTCTTTGGAGGAAAGGTGGTGTGGCATCAATCCACAGATTGATGTTTTGGCTCCTGTTTGAAGTGATGAACCCATTTCTCATCACCTGTGATGATGATTGACAAAGAATTGTCATGATCTGTCTTGTAATGCACAAATAATTCACACTGATGGTCCTCAGTTACTCTTTATGGTCTTCTCTTAGACAGTGAAGAACCCAGCAGGCACGCATATTTGAATACCCCAACTGGTGGACGAGTGTGTCAGCATTACTAACAGGGACATCCAGCTGAGCAGCAAGGTGTTTGATTGTGAACTGTCAACCACCTTGAATGAGATTGTCCGCATGTTCCAACATTGCAGGAGTTGCAGCTGTGTGCAGCTGGCTGGCACCCAGATAAGACAGGTTTGCACAACCTTGTTGTGATGATGACAGATGCATTGCCCAAAGGCTCAGTGTGCTTTTATTTATTGCCAGGTGTCTGTAGACGTTCTGCAAGTGCCTATGAATGTCTTGGATGCTCTGATTTTCCACCAAAAGAAACTCAGTGACAGCTCTGTACTTGGAATGTGCCTCTATTCAAGAGGTCATTTCGAAAGAGACATACTGTTCCACCACCTATTGGAACTGTGAAACTATAGGGGCTGAAATGGGAATGTTCCATGATGCCCCCACAACAAATTCCACATTTTTTCATGTGAAATTGTCTGAGGAAAAAAGTTGTGCATTATGTATTCAATGTCCTTCATATTTGAAAGAGTGCTTAACCAATGGCTGTGTTAGTGCCTAGGTGCCAGAGATTACTTACCACACGTTTAAAGTGGCTTTTGAGCACTCCAGTCCACCACAGACTAACTGATTCATCTGGAATCTACAGTATGCATTGCTTTGGTGCATCGCCAATGCCTGATTGCTGTGTTGTTTGACCTGCATAATGCTTAAAATATACAGCCTGGCACCATCACATCCTGTCTACTTGAGCATGAATGGAGCTTCTGGGACTGCTTACCCATTTTTACCAAGAATTTCCAATCCTTTCAACTGTTCTGGGTCCAGGTAGACTTAACCGTCAGCAACCAGTCTGTACAGTATGTGCAGGAAGCTGACGTCCCTCAGTGGTCAGTTGTGAGTGTAACCCTTTTCGCCATTGCAGTCAGTGGTATTGCAACTGCTGTAAGATCCACAATTCACAGTCACTGTACATGGACAACCTTTGCCTGTATTACAACTCTGCATCATTGTGCAACACAGAGCTCCAACTTCAGGGGCCATACAGAAAATACATAATTGGGCCCTGAATCGTGGATGTCAATTTTCTTACATGAAAACTCATCATGCACTGTTATGGATGCAGGCTGTTCATCCACACCCAGATTTTTATTTTAGTTACCAGCTACATGAAGTCGTTGAAAGTTTCAAATATTTAAGCATTTTCTTTGGCAGTAGGTCAACAAGGTTACCATATGTACACAAGCTCAAGGAAAATTGCATGAGCAAAGTTAATACACTCAGATTTCTCTGCAGTACCTCCTGGAGTGCAGACCACACAGTTCTTCAGTGATTCTATTAAGCTTTGATTTTATCTTGCCTGGACTACAGATGTGCTGCCTAAGGTTCAACAGCACCATCAGTATTGCACTTGTTAGACCCAGTCCATCACAGTGGTGTGCACTTAGCAGGTGGAGCCTACTGTACGGGTCCCGTGAACAGCTTCCTGATGAAAGCTGGTATCTGACCACTAAGGGTCAGACATGTGGTCACAGTCTGTCACGTACCTACCAATCTGTGTTACTTGACTCTGTTTCACAACCAGCAGTTCAGATTGTTTACAAAGCACCCAAAAATGGATAGACCAGCTGGGATACAATTTGAAGCTCTGTGCATGGACCTCCGACTGCCCCTATTGTCGTGTACACAGAGTATCCAATAAGCATGTCCCATAGAGTGTACCCAGTCCTATAATTTGGATGGACCTCTACCATGTGTCAAATGAAAATATAGGCTCCACAATTCTCAGGCGATTGATTATTCCTTTCAGTTCACCGCGACTACCCCAATGCGACATGCATCTATACAGCTGGACTGAAAGTCAACAGAAGAGTTGATTATGCTTTTGCACACACATGAGGCAGCATGAGAATTATTCTCTGCTGAGTGCATGCAGTGTATACACTGCAGAGTTGACCTCTATATCATGAGCTCTGGAATACATTAAAACTCTCATGACAAAGGACTTCTTGATTAGAATAACTGTTACTGAAACTGTCATAAGGTGCACTTGGAGAACATTTATTTATTGATGACTGGTTCGGACGTCTTGTCCATTAGCCTGAGGAACAAAATACTGGAGATGTTACAATATATAGGAATAAGGTTTACAAAATTGCATTACAATAGAAACTTAGGCTCTACAACAGTAGTACTGTTCAAAATAGATGACATACAATAAATGTAACTCTTGCATTACACCAGTCATACGACTGGAAAATTGACCATGAGATCCTTCTAACATGGTCTCCAGATGTGCTTATCGCTAACTGTCAGAACGAAAACTACAGTATCATTGTGACCTAGGAGTCACTGGTGGCGACATACATCCAAGGAGTGGGGCATTTTATTGTAACCCAAACATGATCTACAAAACTTTACATGAAAGGCATTGTTGACAAGTTGTTCATTGAAAACATAAATAAACATATAAATCACTAAGTGGAATGTACAAACATTAGATACAGTGATAGCACACATGATGTATTTTAGAACATCAGGCATTAAAACTGCATAACAGGATTTGTAAATAATAGATAGTAAGATTATTAAAATTAATACAATTCATTCTTGTCAAGTTGTTGCAGGTACAGGACTAAACGTTATAAAATGTAAATCAGTACTTCTATATAAAGACAACTTGTAGTTTAACATTGTTAGCAAAATTCTCAAAAAGTTTTTTTCTGATTTGCTTCAAATTTTTACGTGATGCTCTACTAAACATTCAGGCAGACATAGGCCACATATCTTTTTAATACATAAATGTGTGTGTAGTACACAAAACGAGAAACATAGTTAGCATCAATGTTAAGAAGTTCTTGGCTGAGTTATTTCCTATTTTTGTGTGAAACTCTAATAACCTTTCAGACAAATATAAGCTACATAATTTTTTTTTTAAATTTGGTAAACAAATATGTGTATGTAATATGTATAGGGGAAACGTTGTTTGCAAGAATCTTGAAAGTTATGGTCTCTCTACTTTTTAAACAACGATGTACAGCTTTTCTGTTAAAACTAATTGCTACAAATAAAATGTGGCACTGTGAAAAAAATAGGGAGTTTCCTTTTCTTTCTTGCAGTCAGTTTTAACTTAGATGTCAGGGCATTTAAACCTTTAGACAACTTGTTTCTTCCATATATATACACACAACACTGTGCTGTTTTGTTTCCTTTGTCACAGTCAGTTTCAAGAGGAAAGAGGAATGTTGTATTTGTGGCTTATCAACTGATGATTAGAATACTACAGTGGAGTCTGAATCATTTGAAACTTTGCAAGTCTATCAGTTCACAACTTAAAATTATGAGAAATACTGTCATTGCAGCTACTATCCTCATAGATCCAGCAACTGGGATGTCTCCCAACTGATTTACCCATTTCTTTTAAGTGATTTCATTTATTAGTCAATGTTTTAATTTGCAATAACAATAAACAAGACTCAAGATTGGAGTAAGAGGGGAAGAGGAGATGAACAGAGAGGAGAAGGGGGGAAAATGTACAGAGAGGGGAAAGGAGAAGATAAACAAAGGGAGAGGTGAGGACGAGATGGAGGGAGATGGGGGGGGGAGGGGGGGGTGGACAGTGTGAGAGGGGAGGAGTAGGTGATGGATAAAGAGAGATGGGAGGAAGATGAAGTGGGCAATAGAGAGGGGGGAGGATATGGACAGAGAGGGGGAGGAGAAGTAGATTAGGATGTATACACAATTTCCATACACATGTAGCAGTTGTGAAGATTTGCTAGTATAAGTACATCAAGTACCAGTGATGCCGCATATGGTATCTTCTGATATCACTGGGTAGCAACACCATGTCAAAAGCTTTGGGTATTTTATTACAAGCAATTTACAAAACATTGGTAAGTTGCCATCATGACAAAAATTAACAGTTGAAATAAAACCTTATGAAATATAACTAGGATCTGCATGTTAAAAATATGATGTCATGTCCAGTGTATTCCAAGACCATTGTAACAGGACCTAAGATAAATTTTTGGAAGTTAAAGTGAAAAAACAGATTGTATCATAGTATGGATTAGTGTGAGGCACCTATGTCGTGTGGGCATGATTCCTCATGTCATATACAGTCATATACAAAAGGTCTTAAACTAGATAAGAAATGCCTGTTGTAAACATTGTCTGCATAAAAAAGGACCCTATCTCTTACAGCTGTGTTCAATTTCTGTTAAGTACTCCATGCCATGTTCTAACTATTGCCCATCACAGGGTCTTAATCAAGGAAAAGTACTTCCTTTTAAAGACGTGTTAGCCTATTTAGCATGCGGGTGGTACATGAGTCAGTGGGCCATAACTATGGTACCTTAAGGCTTATGATAAAAGATGCCCATTTGATAAAGCATCCTAAAATTACACAAGCTGATGGGCCATGGTTAAGCTATGTTACCTCAAATGCTAAAGTGCTCATTTGATCACAAGAGGTTGTTCACAAGAAAAGTATCATACCTCACACAGCTGTTTGACAGCCTTTGTGAAGTACTTCATGCCGTATAGTTATTCGTGCCTGTTGTGGAGTCCTGATAGGGAAAGGATAACACCCATTTAAAGATCTGCTGATATCTAAGGCATGCTATTGCATCTATTGCACTCATTGGTGGACCATAACTAAGCATGTAACCGCCCCCGGTAGCTGAGTGGTCAGCGTGAAGGAATGTCGATCATAAGGGCCCAGGTTTGATTCCCAGCTGGGTCGGAGATTTTCTCTGCCCAGGGACTGGGTGTTTTGTTGTCTTAATCGTCATCATTTCATCCCCATCGATGTGCAAGTTGCCAAAGAGGCATCAAATTGAAGGACTTGCAGCTGGCGAACAGCGCGCGCGTGCGCGCACGCACACACACACACACACACACACACACACACACACACACACACACACACACAAAACTAAGCGTGTTACGATCACAATCAATGCACATTACTGACAGAGATACACAATGTCAAGGAAGTTTTAGGTCATGTAAATACAAATGTGTCCACCTATTATTCAAGGGATTATGTTTTGAATAACCATTTGTTGTCTAATCACTGTCTTTGTAAGTTGGTAAATATAATGTAAACCTTGCAAATTGTCTAGATTGGTTAACATGTGGGGGGGGGGGGGATGAGAAAGGGTACTATGTGATTGAGAGAGAGATGAGGTCCGTGGGGGGGGGGGGGGGGGGTTGGGAGAGGGGTCGGGTATGATAGGGAGGTTAGTGGTAATATGATTTGCCCTGAATTCTTGGATGTGACATTATCATATGAGATTGAGGATCTTTTTTGCCAGATGCGTAACATGACAAACAGGTATATAGGTAGCTCATCTAAGTTGTGCCAAAGTAATCTGTACATCCACTTTTCATGGCATGATGAGATTGTAGATGGTAAGGGATGGAAAATTGAGGGAGGCGTCCATTATCTTAGTCTGAACTCTGTGATAGAACAATAATGCCTAACAATATTTTGAATTCCAAGCTAGACACAGTCATTCCATCTCAAATATGGGCATTCACCCTAAGCTCTAATAAGCTATCCACATCTACTGCACCTGAAGTCATACAGAGGTGTACAGTAACTCAAATGGGAGTGAATAACACTGAGTATCAACTGCAGGGATTGACCTAAAGTATGCCCAAGGAATAAGGTGTATGAGAAAAAGGGGGAGGGAGACAGAAGGGCCTGGGGGAGGTTTAGGTGGAGTAATGCAGTAGTTGGGAAAACTGGGAGGATGAATGGGAAGTTCATACTGGTAATAAGGATATTTAAGCAGTTCTGGTACACACTGCCACTAGTGACTCCTTGGTCAAGCGGATGCTGTGAGCATTTCGTAGAGCTAGTTTTCACTCTGACAGTTAGGAATGATCACATTCTGATGATCACTTACTGATTTTGTGGTCAACTTTGCACTTGAATGACTGGTGTAACACAAGACATACGTTTATGACATGTGTCTATTTTGAACAGTATTAATGGCATTGGACTCGAACAACAAGGTGGATGCTGAAGTGAACTGATACAGATAACAAAGACTGACACTGTAGCTTCTTTTTGAGTGTATGTACTGCAGTAGGACACTTCAGTATATGTGACACACTGCATACAATATACTGTCCAAACTCATTTACAGGGGATTTCCTAGATGGGAACTAGCTACACCCCTGCCCACAATAGATATGAAGGTAGACAAATTGGCACACTGGATGTCAACAGTCCATGATTTTGGCTGAGTCACTGTATGAGTATGCACAGTGGTTGAAGCACAGCACTGACTGTATGGCCTTTTTTTTGGGGGGGGGGATGGGGGGAGGGGGTCAGAGAAGCCCCCTCTTTAGAGAGGACTGGAAAATGTTGGGATGATTCCTTAATCAAAGCTTGTGCTGTAACGACCTCATCAGTGAGACATTAAACTAGGACCTTTCTTCCTTCCTTCCTTCCTTCCTTTAGATGAGTCATTTTTCTTATTAATTTGGGCAACTGTACTGGGTTCCAGTAAATTGCGGAATATTTAAGTGACAACAGGGTTATAAATGTTAAAGAGTGGGATACTGACTCAGAAGCAGATAAAAATGTATGAGATACCAGTAATTAAAATATCAAATAATTTCAAGTTATCTAAAGCTGTCCTGTTGAAATTTACCAGAATACATGAATGTTAGATGTATTGTAATGCCATTAATTACAGGTGCTTATACACAGTCCACACCGAAGAGTTGGATATGAAACTGGACGCATGGTCTCACATGAAAGAAGTAAGGAATTGGTACTTCTTAACATCAACCAGCCAGTAACAGCCATATGTGCAGGACGCCTGGATCCGAGCAATGACTGTGATATATTACTTGTTGGAACCGCTACTAATCTTCTGGCATATGATGTGGAGAGAAATATGGATATTTTCTATAAAGAGGTTTGTAAAACAAATCTTTCAGTTGTATATGAAACTGTAGTCCCAGGGAATCTTATAAATAATGTTTTAATAACATAAATAACCGATTCCAGTTTCGATTTGATTAATAATAACATTAAAAATGATAAATAAATTTTTTCTAGAGTTTTTCAGTGCAGAGGAGCCCATACGCTTTGGTCCTGACCCATCGTTTCTTAATTTTATGTCAGATTTAATCATAATTTGAAATTAATATCTTGGTCTTATTATTTTAACTTGGTACTTGGATGATAAGTGCAGAGAACAAGTAAATGTTCAAATGAGGTACCACAGTGAAATTCAAGTATGCTGTGAACATAAGCAAATGCAATCTCAAGTTTTTAATTTGGGAAATAAGACTAAGAATATATAATTACATAACACATGAAAACCATGTGCAGCATAATTAATATACAATATGTGACATACCACTTTAAATATGTCATTAGGTAGAATGATGTAATGAACCTTGACACCAAAGTCCAGCAATAATAATTGGAAGGCAGGACAGTTGCGAAGAGAGTGCACAAGGATCCCTGCAAGACTGTTATCCCCTCTTCTTAGTTCTATTGTACCACAGTTAGTGCAGTTCATTTCAGTGTATTTCATCTGCCTGTAAGTTAGGCATTATGCATTCAACACAAAACACTGCTTCAGCTGCCAACTACTTGGGCACACTAGTATTCATTTCAGTGACAAGGTGATATATGGCAGGTGCTATTCAGCTACTCACAAATGTACTCAATGTTGTTCTCAGCTCATATTTATCAACTACAGCCTAAACCAATCGGTTTTGGGTAGAGAATATCTGGTCTTTGTCAGAGAGAAAAATGTTGAGTAAGGCCATTCAGCTGCCCATCTTACTGCCTTGTAAAGTCATTTTGCTTACCAGTAACATGACCCATTCCAAAGAGCTTTATTTCCTCTACAATTGTGACTACTACTACAGAAAAGGCTGTAGCACCACCACTATTGTTCAGCAGTATGGAGTCAAATAGCAGCATTGCCACAGCTGTTAACAAAGGGCCATGAAAGCCAGAAAGAACAGAGCTGAAAAAAACACTATTACATAAGATGCAGCAATGCCACCAGCTGTTTCCACAGTGCGAGCTAGGGGCCAGCATCCACAATAGCGACACAGCAGGACCGTTGTAGTTGCAGGGCAGTTGCTCTGCTTTGTGGCTACTATCTTGTTGTGGTGTACATGGTTGGAAGTGGCACAACAAATAGGCACCAAACCTATAATTTTTCTATTCTATATGTATACACATCATTTTTAGCCAATGGCATCTCAGCCTGGCAGCACCGGACACCATGACTGGAGGCTCTCTTCCACTACAAGAATTGTGGCAGGTTCCTTCATCTGCTGATGCATCTTGGCCTGAATTCGAGTCTTGCCAAGGACAGTGCACATGCTGCCACAGACTTGGCATGTCAGCATTCCAGCCCAGCTGTCAGTAGGCTGCTGGCTGCTTGTTGCATCGGCAATACCACCCTAGCTGCTGTTAGCACATGCTGAGGGAATGTTGCCTCTAGAACAAAACTGTGTGTGCTGTAGCTTGTTTTCTTATAAAATGTGTGACTGTTGTTGATTTTTCTTGAGGTATTACTGCCAACATCCTGGATAACAACCTACCATCTCAACTCAACCCTGCCACTGTAGAGGCCACCCACCCCAGATCTCTACATTTTGGTGCCAGAACCTCTTGTAGAGGTATATCAGCAGCTGGACTCAGTACTATGTCTCAGCCACAGCAGGTATCATCGAGAGCTACAGTGGGGTTAGTTGATGAGCTGTTTTGTTTTTCTTCTCCTACTTTCATGTGCTGGGGAGATGAGTTCAAGGCAAGACTGCCATTGTAACTTGAGAGTAACATTTGTGAAGCTTCAGGAACCAGCTGATTTGCCACAGTTTCACATCGATGCGTGCGAGCACGCAACCTGTTATGGCACAATGCACCACGGTCTGAGGTGGTATCAGTGGAATGTTTCACATATCACCATTATGACCCTATTGTTAGGTAGTGTACTGAGTTGAAGTGACTGTTGATTAGACGTATGGTGCAAGTAGTATTCTGTAATTGTCCTGGTGTTATTGTTTTATTGCACTTGGTTGTGTGTTGTGGATAAAGGTTTCACGGAATTAGGGATGCAAGATGTTTCTGGACAGGAGGCAATTCAGTTATTTATAAATCAGGTAGTGCTATTATTGGCAGGTAAGGCAGAGATGCCTGTACAGATGGTTTCTGTGGAGGAGGGTAGGGTATTATCCAGTTTGTCTACTTGATTGGTGAATCCAGCTGCTAGAAATTTTATTACTCCCTTTTCGGGCAAACCAACTGAGGCTCTATTGTCCTTGGTGGATGATCTGGAAACAGTATTAAAGATTGGGTTTTGGTCCGATGATCAGCTATTGCAAATAGAACTGACAGTGCAGGCAAAAGTGTTTGTGAGATATAATGAAGAGTTAAGGCATGCACTAAAATTTCAGCTATTAGGTCAAGGGCTCCAGCAATGCTTTAAGGAACAGAACAGTGGGAGGTTTTTCTGGGAGTGTTTGAGTGAAATGTCACAGAAACAGAATGAGTCGATTGACTGTTCAGTGACAGGGTAAGGAGAGTGAATGGGCCTACCTATGAATTAATAGAAAGTGGTGAAGTGAGTAAGCAGATTGTAGGGCACTAGACGCTTTGCTGAGGGGCCTGCCAACTGGTATGTCTAGGAGGGTTCAGGCAGGTACCCCAAAAGACCTGAACACTACCATTAGGATAGCTACGGAGCAGGAGGTAATAGATATAACAGCAGGGATACACAATAGGTAAGGTATTTGATGTACTGAAATAAGGTTTTATAGGTGTCAATGTGCTGGGCATGTTCACAGGCAGTGCCAACAGCCACAATGTGAGATATGTGATGTGGTTCGGTACCAGCAGCAGCAGCAGCAGCAGCAAGGGCCAGAATTGACACAGTGGAATATTCAGGCATTAACCACAAACTGGAACCAAAAGTCAGATGGGCAGCATTCCCATTAAATTTCAGTTCTGCAGAAATGTATGCAAAGGCAAAGTGTGGTACATTAGGAATGGTAAGGGGTAAGAAACAAATTTTTGTTGGGCACTGGAGCACATGTGTCAGTGGCAAGCCAGGGCCTTTTAGGTAGGGAATCTAATTATTGCACTATAATTTTTGTAGATTAGGAGATAGTGATGTGAAGTCACTAGGTTCAGCAGCATTAAGTTTCCAGGTTGGGGTGGAATGAGTTGAGGAGTGTATGAAAGTGGTATCTCATGTAAGTGAAGGTTGCTGCACAGCCCTGGGCTAGATTTTCAGTTCAAGCTTGGCACCACAATTGACCTTTGGGAATGTACAGTGTAATTCAAGGGGACAATGTTCCAACTGGGGGAAGCTGTCACCAATGAAATTATGTCACTAGGTGCATCTACCTTATGGGGAAACCCAGGTAAACTGCAGACAAGATAACTAAAGCTTAATAACATGATATATTGCTGCAAGGCAGTGGGAAACTCCTTTGGGATTAATGTGACTCCAGAATTGTCTGTTAACTATAGGAGAATGATATATTTGCTGCATCATGATGATTTATATGGAGCAGAATTGTATGCATAAGGAGATGGATGGGGAGAATGTGGCACTTGTCAGTTTAAATAACTTTGGCAGCACTGAGATGAAGCTAACCAAAGGATTGTTGGAAGCAAGTTTATAAGTACTGGATGAAGACGATTTGGGCGTGTCATGTGTGGGTTATAATCATAAGCAAGCTGCCATTACAACTGCATTACATGTAAATGTAGAGTATTTGAAGGGAACAGAGTAAAAATGAAATAATTGTTACTGGAATCTGAGGATCTATTTAATCCTCAGAGCTAATTACTAGCGATTCTCACAACACAACATAGAACTTCATTGGAGAGCAAATAACCTGTATATTGGAAACAATATTATATACCTTGGCATTTACAGCTGATTATGGAGGACATCATTGTCAAACAACTGAGCGTGGGGAGCAGCTGTACCAATGAAATCGGCAGATACAACGAAAAAGTATGGACTTTGTTGTGACTATTGGATCCGAATGGTAAAACAATAATACATTCATACCTGGTACCCAACATTAAAGAAGCCCTTGACAACTGCCTGTACTTCTCTATGACATGATCGAAGAGTGGGTGTCATCAGTTGAAGGTGATTCCAGAGGACTGGCCAAAAACTGCATTTTTGGTCCCCTGGGCTCATTACCAGTATTGGTGATTGCTGTTTGGGTTGAAAAATGCACCAGCTGTGTTTCAGCGGTTGTTGGACAGTGTACTGTGGGGTTTGAAACCTCAGCAATTTATGGTGTACCTCTATGATATAACTGTATTTTCAAGGGATGTGAAGGAACATGCACTGTTGTTGAGGGAATTTTTCAAGTGATTATATGCCATGTGTCTTACATTAAGTTTGGAAAAGTGTTATTTTGTCCAGGAATAAGGGAGTTTTTTGGGATGTGTGATTAGTCAGGAAGGGGTACAAACAGACCTGAAATCAATACAGAAGGTGCAGAATTTTCCGTTTCCTCATACAAGTAAGGAGCTACAATCATATTTGGGGTTGGTCAATTACTAAAGAAAATTCATGAAGGGTTGTTTGGACATTGCATAGCCCCTTACACATTACTAAAAAGGGTGTACAATCTCAATGGGCAACAGTGTGTCAAGTCACATTTGAGAAGCTAAAAAGTCTTTGGTGTTGACTCTAGTGTTGGTCTTTCTGGATTGTGAGGAGGAGATTGTTCTATCATGTGATGCTTCCAGCAAGGCACTGAGTGTGCCTTGAGTCAGGTAATACATTGTGAGGAACATCCTGTGGCTCATATCTCGTGGCAATCAAGCAAAGCATAGAGGAATTACTCGACAACAGAGGAGGAGATGTTGAGCCTGATATATGGGAGCTACATATTTTAAATGTTATATGTATAGTAAAACATTAAACGATCATAAAATGTTAAAGAGGTTGTTAGGGTTGAATGATCCATCAAGCAGACTGATGAAGTGGGCATTGGAACTGAGTGAGTTTAACTTTGAGGTAGTCCATAAATTAGACAGGAAGAATGGAAATGTGGTTGGATTGAGCAGGAAGGTTACAGTAGTATGGGCGCTGGGTCACAGCTTTGTGAAGTGACAAACAGCACACACAGCTGACGCAGACTGCAAGCTGTTTACGATGCAGCAACAGTACATTGCGCATGACTGATTTTTATGTAGGTCAATGACACTGGGGCACTGCATAGTAGTGCTTGGTAAACTAAGGGAAGGAAGCATACAATCACGTACTATCTGTGCTTGGGGTTGTACATCGATGTGTCAAAGGGTGATGGAATGTTCCTGATGGAGGACAATGAAAAGGAATGTAGACCAGTATGTGAAGAACCTCTGTACCATGTTCACAGCAAGCAGATCTGAGCCATTGGGAAGTACCACTACACACTACAGAGGTTACTGGGCACAGTTGAACCTTTTGGTATGACAGGAATTAATATCTTAGGACCTTTTAACCAGATGCCAGTGGGAAACTGCTATGTTCTGACTATTAAATATTATTTCTCACAATATATGTTAAGAGCCAACAAGCAACTGCAGTGGCCTAGGCCATGGAGAATAACTGGGAGCTGAAATTTAGTGATCCTGAAATGGTAATCATGGACCAAGGTACCTAATCTCATGTCAAACTTGATGAAGCAGTTATATCACTTATCACAGTGCGAAAACAGAAGATTAGTTCACTGCACGCACAGGTTAATGATAGAACAGAGCACTCACATCGTACTATAGGTAAGATGCTGAGTTACTATGTCAACAGCCGTAATGATTGGAGTGTTTACTTAGCATCTGTCATCATGGCATATAATTCCAAAGTGCACACAGGCACTGGGTTTGCTCTGTAAGGGTAGTATATGGGAAGAAGATGCCTTTGTCATTTGATATAAGCAGACCACAGATCAAGAGGAATGGGGAGTCTGTTCAGAATTTGACAAAGACATTAAGGGTAGTATGGAAAGAAGTCCAGAGGGTAAATGCCAAAGCCCTGGAACATCAGGAAGAAGTAAGGAAACATATAAGAAAGGTGCCAGAGTATTGGTATGTCTGTGATTGTTGCTATCAGGTACATACACGCCAAAGGGTGAGACCAAGAAGTTTATTACACAGTACAAGGGACATATGAAGTCTTCAGAGTGACATCACCAGATATCTAGTGCTGTCACTATTGTACGATGCTACAGAGTAAGATAGCAGTGCTGTCATGGCTGTTGGGAAAGGCTGTGGAAGCCAGCAAGCTGAGTGTTGAAGGAACATCAAATGCAACAATACCACCAGCCTGTTTCCACATTCTGAGCTAGGGGCCAGTGCCCAAATACTGTTGACACAGCAGAAAGACGGCGTGATCACGGCAACAGCAGACCAGTTGCTGTCCTTCCGGCCACCTTGTTTTGGTGTGTGTGTTTGGAATAGTGGTGCGGCATGACAAATAGGCACTGAACTGATATAAATACCCATCATTTTCAGCCAGAGGCGTCTGGATGCACCATTCATTAGGGGAGGACTGTGCTGGGTGACGTGGCAATATCATTTTGCAATCAGCCCCTACGAGACTTGTGATTGCAACACCAGTGAGCCTAGTGCTGGTTCTGAGTCCACTTACATGGACTTGGCATCTTCCAGATAATGGGCTGCCTCCAACCAACCGTCTGCCCTGGAGGGCAGTAGTTCATGAATGAGGCAGTTCCACTGCATGCACTTGTGCAGGCTGACTGACAGTGTTTACAGCTCTGTGCTCGAGGGAAGACATCACTGCTAGGAACTGTCTTACTCTACAAGAATTACGACCTTCCTGCCCAGAGTTGCAGAGTCGTGACAAAACGGTGCACGTAGTGCCGCTGATGTCGCTCTTCTCCATCCGGCCCAGTTTTCCATCAGGCTGCTGGCCACCTGTTGCATTAGCACTGCTGTGCTGGCTGCTGTAAGCACACACCCAATGGCATTGTCACTATGGAGTGACACTAGGAGCACTGCAGCTTGTTTCTAATAAAATGTGTGGCTGTAGATGATGGATGATGTCTTGAGCCACCGGACTACAACTCATATCCTCAACTAAAGCCTGTCAGTGAAGGGACCACCCACCCCAACCCTGTCCATGACTAAACCCATAAATATGATTGCAGTAGATCAAATTTTGGAAGTACAATGTAATATTAGCAAGACAGAAGCATCTTCCCAGCAGGGTCACCACTCTTCAATTGGGATTCACCTGCTAGAGAGAGCAATATTGAGAGGTGGGTCCACAGTAAGGCATTCTGGACACTCTGTAACCAAGACACCATCTTTGAACGTCTTCTTACTATCCTATAATGGTTAGGTTATACACTATGTTATCAAAAGTATCCGACACCTCCAAAAATGTATATTTTTCATATTAGGTGCACTGTGCTGCCACCTACTGTCAGGTACTCCATCCATATCAGTGACCTAAGTAGTCATTAGACACTGTGAGAGAGCAGAATGGGGTGCTCCGCGGAACTCATGGACTTTGAATGTGGTCAAGTTATTGGGTGTCACTTGTGTCATATGTCTGTATGCGAGATTTCCGTACTCATAAGCATCCCTGGGTCCACTGTTTCCGATGTGATAGTGACCTGGAAACGTGAAGGGACACATCAGCACAAAAGCGTACAGGCCGACCTCATCTGTTGACTGACAGATACCGCCGACAGTTGAAGAAGGTCGTAATGTGTAATAGGCAGACATCTATCCAGACCATCACACAGGAATTCCAAACTGCATCAGAATCCACTGCAAGTACTATTACAGTTAGGTGGGAGGTGAGCAAACTTGGATTTCGTGGTCGAGTAGCTGCTCATAGGTCACACATCACGCTGGTAAATGCCAAGCGACGCTTCACATTGTGTGGAGTGATGAATCACGGTACACAGTGTGGCAATCCGATAGCAGGGTTTGGGTATGGCGAATGCCCGTCGAATGTGATCTACCAGCGTGTGTAGTGCCAACAGTAAAATTCGGAGACGGTCGTGTTATGGTGTGGTGGTGTTTTCCATGGAGAGGGCTTGCACCCTTGTTGTTTTATGTGGCACTATCACAGAACAGGCCTACATTGATGTTTCAAGCACCTCCTTGCTTCCCACTGTTAAAGAGCAATTCGAGGATGGCAATTGCATCTTTCAACACAATCGAGCACCTGTTCATAGTGCACGGCCTGTTGGGAATGGTTACATGACAATAACATCCCTGTAATGGACTGGCCTGCACAGAGTCCTGACGTGAATCCTATATAACTCCTTTGGGATGTTTTGGAACACAGGCTTCATGCCAGGCCTCACTGTCCGACATCGATACCTCTCCTCAGTGCAGCAACACTCCATGAAGAATGGGCTGCCATTCCCCAAGAAACCTTCCTGCACCTGATTGAACATATGCCTGTGAGAGTGGGAGCTCTAATCAAGGCTAAGGGTGGGCCAACACCATATTGAATTCCAGCATTACCTATGGAGGGCACCACAAACTTGTAAGTCATTTTCAGTCAGGTGTCCGGATACTTTTGATCACATAGTTTATTAAGAATAATATGCTCTGAAGTAGCCGTCACATAGTTTTCAGACAAAATGTGAAAGGATCCTGTCTGCTGGTGGAGTGACAAGTATGACTCCACAATCAAGGGCAAATAGGTAGTTGTGCCTAGCTTCAAATGCTGTCCAGCTGCAGAAAACCTGTCAGCCTTTTATGACATACACACTCTGTTCACATTAATGTGACCACCTGTCAGAAGCCTGATGCAATGTTTCATAACCGTTTTCTCCTGAGTTGTCACAATCTAACCAGCTTCCTTTATGAGCAAACCAATTGCGAATTTACATGATGTTCCTCACACCTTAGATAACTGGACTATGATATAGACTACAGAGAATTATATTGAATAATGTTTATTCAAGAAAAGATATGGGAAATAAACAGAAAGAGGTCCTGTGATATCCAATTAAAAGTCAGATAGAAAATAACCTTATCAAATGCAGTAAAGCTGCATTTAGAGCATTATGAGAATGGTAGCAGATTATTCATATTAAATAGTCATCAAAGATATGTGAAACTAAGTCCATTTTGATCATAATACACAAAATATTTGCCAGCTCAAAGTAGTTCAGTGTTTGTGTGACGATTCACAAATTAACCTGACTGATACAAAGACCAAAAACTCGCACTCTGTCTATTCTCAGTTTCGTAATGCAGGTGAAAAAAGTTAAGTGTCCTACACTGGAGTACATTTAAACCTCTCAACATATAAGTCACTTCAGAAGTTAAAATACGGCAATGGCTATTTCCTGCCTGGAATTCATCACCTATAAGTTGAAATGCCACACAATGCCACAGGCAGGTGTGCCTTCATCTAGAATTCCCCACAAAAATGACCAGAATCGCTCCCTTGAGCTTTTCACTAGAAAAAGTGTCGCATCACCATTTGACTTCAGCAGTGTTCTACCACTGTTCAACTCTCATTTGCTAAAGGCCATCCCCACCAATAATACATTGTTCGTAAGTTCTAGAGATATGATTTGATTCAACTTGACCACTTAAACCAATATATTAAAATAATTTTTAAATATTTAAATAAATAAATCACATTCCTATGATTCACAGTAATTGAAAATAAGGGTTTGTTCATTAATAAATGAGCCAGCATTCTTTCACAAGTGTGCCCACATTAAATGACAACTGATTGTTGCAGAACATTGTTTAAACAACTATTTAAGCTTGCTTGACAGAAACGTTTTTTATCACTCTTCAATGGTGGTGTCAGTTAACACACACGATTTACCATTTCTTAAAATGATTTTGTATTAACAGTTGTAATCAATAGTTAAATAAATATCTGGCAAGAATATTAACATATTTGTTAAGTAAATACACAAATATGACAAAACATACAGTATTCATGTTGCATTCATTTGCCGTGTTTTTGCAAAGAATACAATGACAAACATTCGCATCATGAAGAGATATGAAAAACATAATAAATCAAGAAATGAAATAAATACAGACATGTAGCTTTAAAGGATGATAGCTATAGTGCAATGCTGTCATCTGAGATATCGGTTGTTGAAATCGCATGAAGCATTTAAAAGTTGTTAATTATGCAGTTCACTATGAAAATTTTTATTCACTGTAAATTATTAACTTTTGTTGTTTTATAGAGATTTAAAATATTGATGTGTTAGAGGCTCACAGCAATGGTTGCTTCAGCTGGACCAGCCACAGCACTTTGTCAGCCTTGGGGCTGTCTGCCAGGGTTCAGCTTCACAAACAAATTCACCTCATCTCCTTTGAAAAGAACACAGGCAATTTCTGTTTCAACAGAGAAATAAAAGGCTGGAAGAATGAGCAAAGAAAAAAGTTTTTTAAGTTCTAGCCCGAGAAATCCGTTTTCTACAGCTCATAATGTGTTTATCTCCATGAACTTGGCACGATGTTTTCTGTTGTAAATATGAAAGATTAGGACTTTGGTCCTCTTTTCTGATTGTAAGCTTACTTGACTTTCACACCTTAGGAACCTGAAAGCACAGTCATTAAACGCATTGACTATTTTAACATGTTGGCTTGTTGCAGCTCTACAAGACATGTGCGTGGATGCTTGTTTTATGGGTCTGCATGACCACTGTTGTGTTACTGAAATGTTCTATACTACCTTCCACTATATTAAACTATTTAAGATGTTTTCAACAATTTGTAATAAACCCAAACACCTTTGCTGTGTGTCAGAAACCACATTTACATCTGTACTTTACAAGCCATCTTACAGTGTATGGTGGAAGGTACTTTGTGTACCAGAGTCACCTTCCCTTTTCAAGTTGCATATGGTTCACGAGAGAAACGATTCCTTCTAAGCCTTGATGTGGGCTTGAAATCTCTCATTTTATCTTGATGAACTTTTCATGAGATATATGTAGGAGGAAACAATATATTGGTTGACTTCTGTAGGAATGTATGTTCTTGGAACTTTAACAGTAGACCATATTGTGATGGAGCATCACTGTCTCCATGATGCTGTTGCACTTACAAAATGAACCTGTAATGAAAACTGCTGCTCTTCTTTGGCTCTTCACTATTTTCTGTCAGTCCTATCTGGTACTGATCTCATACTAACAAGCAATATTCACGTGTTGGTTGAACGAGTGTTTTGAAAGCTACTTCGTTGTTGATGGACTAAATTTCATGAGCATTCTTCCAATGAATCTGTCTGGCATCTGCCTTACTCGTGATTAGTTTTATGTGGTGGTTCCAATTGATATAACTCCATACATATACTCAGAGATAATTTATGGAAGCAACTGCTTCCAGTGACTGTTCTGAGTTTTTTAATCAAACAATAAAGGGTCTTTCTGTCTATGTATTCACAAGATGTTACATTTGTTTATGTTGAGAACAAGTTGCTGCTCTCTGCACCAAGCATCAATGCTCTGCAGCTCTTCCTGCAGTCTGTTATAGTTTTCTAACCCTGTGACTTCTCTGTATACGCACTGACAGCTGCAAGATGCCTTGTGGAACTTCTGACGTTATCTGCAGGTCATTTATATTTATATCATGAAAAGCAGTGGTCGTATAACACTCCACTGGGACGTGCCCGAAGCTACTATGTCTGAAGACTTTTCTCTGTTTAGAATAACTTGTTGTGTTATGTTTGCTAGAAACTCCTCAGTCCAGTCACAGAGTTAGTCTGGTATTCTGTACACTTGTATTTTTTTCATTAGGTGGCAGTAAGGAACTGTATTGAATGTCTTACAGAAGTCAAGAAACACGACATCTATCTGGGTGCCTGTATCTACTGCTTTCTGGATCTCGTGGGTGAATGGAATGAGTTGTGTTTCACACTATCATTGTTTTTGGAACCCATGGTGGTTTCTACAGAAGAGATTTTCAGTTTTCAGGAATGTCATAATATGCAAGCATAAAACATGTTCAAAATTCTACAATAGATCAAAGTCAGAGTTGTAGGCCGTTAGTTCTGTGCATCTGTTCAACAACCCACATTGAAAACAGGAATAACACATGTATTTTTCCAACCATTAGGAATGCTTCACTCCTTTAAAGGCTTATGGTACACTGGTGCTAGAAAAGGGGGAAGTTCTTTCGCATAATCTGTGTAGAACCAAATTGATGTCCTGTCAGGTCCAGTGGCCTTTCCTGTTGAGTAATGCCAGTTGCTTTCCTATCCCTTGACCTATTTTGATATCTGTCATTTTGTCATCCATTGTGATGATTTAAAGGAGGAACCACAGTGTGATCTTCATCTGTGAAACAGTCTTGGAAAAAATGTGTAGTAGTTCAGCATTTTCTGTTTCAGTGCCATTACGTTCACAGTTTGTCTGGTCAGATTTCTTTGATCAGCTTACTGGTTTAACATAAGAGTGGAACCTCTTAGGATTTTCTGTCAAGTTGATAGACAGTTTTACTTTTAGTATTTATTGAATGCTTCACACATAGACCCCCTTAATCGTAACTTTGCCTTCATTAAGTTTTTGTTTGTCTGCGAGGCTTTGGTTATGTTTAAATTTTCTGTGAAGCTCTCTCAGCTTTTGTAGCAGCTTCCTAACGTGGTTGTCAAACCACGGTGGGCCTTTCCCATCCCTCACAATTCTGCTCAGTACACAATTTTTGGAAGCACGTTGTATGATGATTTTGAACTTTGTCCATTGATGTTCAACATTGTGCATTCTGGACATGAAATTTTTGTGATGACCTGTCAGATAATCTGGTCTCTCTCTCTCTCTCTCTCTCTCTCTCTCTCTCTCTCTCTCTCTCTCTCTCTCTCTCTCTCTCTCGTCACTATTGCTAAACAGGAAAATCTTCCTGTCTTTCTTTGTATTCCTATTTACAGCTGTATTCAGTGGTGCTGTAATGGCCTTATGATCACTGATTCCCAGTTCTACCCATAATTCAAAAGTTTGCATCTGTTTGTCCCCAGCAGGTCTAAGATGATGTCTTCATGAATCAGTTCTCTGATTAACTGCTCAATGTATTTTTTGGCTAAGACACTTAGAACAATGTCACACAATTCTATGTCCTTACTGCCAACCATAATCACTTGAGTCTCCTAGTCTATAGCTAATAAGTTAAAATCTCCGCCTAAAACTATAACATGACCAGGAAATTTAGACAAAATATTCTCCAAATTTCTCCTCAAGTGTTCCATACTTACTGCTGCTTGTAGCACCTGGTAATGTCAGCTAACCCCAAAGCAACCACTTTATCAGCAAAAAGCTGTTGGTTAAAGTGTAACATATTATTATAAACAGCTCGCACACTAGTACCATGCAGAGTTGCTATCGAAGACTCTGCATTGGAACTGCTTTGAAAGGATACTCCCCTTTAATGTGATTAGGTCTAATGAAAAAAATAATTCACTGCTAAATGGATTTCTCTACTGAATCTGCTCACTGCTAGCTTCCTCCTACTTTAATGTAATACAGGCGACATAAATCATTCACATACACTCACACGTAAAATAGTGGTGTGTATCAAAATGCAAAGCTTTATGAGGACTATGCTATTGTAGTAGCAATTGATATATCTGGTACAAATTTGCAAGGTCATGCCCATTAAATTCCGGGACTCAAAGTAACTATAATGTAAAATGTACATTTCGCTATTTCTGTTACATGCTGTAATGTATTGTAGCTTTTTGTCTTGTTCTTGCTAAGCAAATGAGGACCTATTTTTTCCTTTATTGCACTCAAACATATTTAGAAAAAAAATACAACACTTTGTTAATTACAAGGTTATTTGTTGTAGTAAGGGCAAAGAACATAAGTGGTAGTGTTTTCACAGTTCTTTTAAGGGATATGATTGCAGATTCCAGCCAATGGAAATTTTGAGCTAATAGTAAATTAAGATGTGATAGAACTCAAATCATTTCCTTACGTAATGAAATTGGTTTATCTGTTCTGTGATCTTAGACATGGCTACATGATAGTCTGTTATGATGCTGTCTTCACATATTGCAAAAACAAAGCTTGTTTCTGCATATAAATTGTTGGAATATTCACTTTTCTCACATGGTGTTGCCATTGCTGAGTTGGATGCTCTTTGGTGTCAGTGCACCACAGCTGTTTTTGATGATCGGTGAACCCAGACGTATGCAGGCGCTATCTCAACAATGACAAAATTAATTAACAAAAGTATCAAATTAATTTCATGCCGCTCCTCCAATGTGGAACTGTGTCATAGAGTGCAGACTGTAAATATTTTAGATTGTGTAAGAGCAGGATGCGAGTTCGGAATGTTCTGAGTGAGTATAGCAGACAGTTTTGCACGCTCAATGATCGACAACTGCGTAACCATGTGTTTAGGTGATGAGTTGTCACTTTTATTGCTTTTCACTTTCATATACCGTAGCATGCTTTGGTTCTCACTCAGATTAAGCTAACTTTTGTAAAATGACTCGCAGTCAGTACACAATATGGTAGCAGTCAGTTTCTATCGTGTAGGCTGTAGAATGGGTGAAATTCTAAGTATCTCTTCTTTTTCAGAATAAGGTGGAAAAATGGTTGGGTATACTTTCAAAGAGAAATTATAGCTGATGGACAAAAATGTGGATACACTAGGAACACAGCACATTACCATGCCTAATACAGTGTAGGAAACCTATTGGCATTCAAACTGGCTGCCAGTCATCTCAGAATGAATAAATACAGGTCGTGTATCCCATACCACTCTTTGTACAAAATAAAGGCAATTTTAGGTAACAAAGGTGGAGGAGGATAATGATCGTACACCATTCTCTCCCAAGTAGACCACAGGGATTCAATACATACAGATCTGGTGACTGTGGTGGCCAGGGGAGATGCAACAATTCACTCTTGTGCTCACAAAACCAGTCCTGGATGATGTGAACTGTGTGAATAGGGGCCCTGTCATCTTGGAACACAGCATCACAATGGGAAAAAAGACATTGTTACATGGGACTGACCTGATCAGCCAAAAGGGTCAGATAATCCTTGGCAGTAGTGTAACCTTGCAGAGTAGCCATTGGGCTCATGGAATATCATAATATAGGGAAACAGTGTGAAAATTGACTTCCTTCCATTGCTCCATAGTCCAGGTTTTATGGCTTCAGCACCACATTTTCCTGTTATGGGCTTTTGCATCACTGGTGAGTGGTTTTGGCATTCTAGCTCACTCTACAATTCTGTGCTTATGGAACTCCCTTCATGTTGTTCTCAGGCTGACAGAGTTCATGAGGCTGACATTCTGTTTTGCAGTGACTTTTGCAGCTGTTGTCGTTTTATTTTTTGTGACAATCCCATCCAATGACTGTCTGTCATGACTATTCAACATACACTTTTATCCACACTGTGACTTAGAGTGTGATGTTTTTTCACTTCCCCTGTATGCAGTATAAATCTTCATTATGGTGCCTCTTGAGAAACCAAACCTTTTGCCCCTCCCCCGTGGTTACAGAACACCCGTCCATCATACAAGCACCAACAGTTTGCCCATGTTTGAATGCACTGAGCTCCAACATATTGCGCTCACAACTATCCAGGATACTGTTCTTACCATGACCGTCACTTACAATGTATTGAGGGCATTGCACAAGCGCCGTTCATGTTAGATAGGACAGCTGGGTTAGAATTTGCATTTATGTTCAAGCATGCATTTCTCACAGCGTTTCCATATCTGTGTGTAATGTTCTTGTATTTTCTTGGCGATATAGCATCTGGTTCTATGGTTCTTCATGTACTGTTAACTTCAGCCTCATTTGTCTTTTGTGCTGGCTCCTGAAAAATCTTCTGTATTTTAATTTTTGTTCTTGCCTTTCTTCTGTCTTCAAAATCTTCACCTGTTGTGATTCTTCTTCTATGACAAATTTCAGAATTTGATGTCTTGTTAAGCTGTTGATATGCTATTTCAACAGTGGTAAAGCAATTGTTTTCTTGAAAGTCCTGTTTCCTTCTAGTATCTATAAATTAATAATGTATTCTTCATCTCAGTGATGTGTGTCTCATATCTTCTTGAACTTCTCCAATTGCAACTATATGAAAGCTGCTTATCTCTCTTCCAAAATTAATAGATTTTCCACTAATTAACTCTGCGCACACACTAATTAACTCTGTGCACACACACCCGTCCATATACATGCTTCAGAGCCCCGACCAAGATTCACTATACTTAAAAACTTCCTGTTCTCTTTTACCCTATTGATTCATTACTCTTAAGAGAAACATTTACCTGTTACAAAATACAATAAATTTTTCTACTTATAATCAGACATACCATCTTCATCCATCTTAATGCTTTAGAGTCTCCACCTAGGCTAGATTCTTTCATTTGTTACTTGTGCATTAACAAAAATGTCACATATCAAACTTTTCCTACTGGACCAAAGCATCAGAATACATAGAAGTTACATACAGTTACATTTACAGAATAATATAACAAAATGATAAGAAATTATCATACCTTCTGATCTAAACATTAAACATGTATAAAGCTGCTTGATGTCCATTCTAGTACACAATGAGGGAACTAGGCTGCCAATAAAGGCCTTTTAGCCCACCTGTAATCCCAGTCTCTGACAAAGCTGCTGAGCCACACATTTCAAAGCAGATGTCAACTGCTCATTATATGGAAAGCTTCTTAAGATTTTATCTGTGCACAAATACTGTGCACTTAGCTATCTGATCTTGTATCTTTGTTTTTGAATAATCTGTTGCAAGTTCCATGAATTGGTGCAGTACTTTTAGTACTCTAGATCAGAGGTAGTCAACTGCTTTTCGACTTCTGCCCACTTTTGTATCTCTTTTAGTAGTAACATAGTCTAACTTCATACAAGTTCCACAGTAATGGTGGAATAGGAAAGTAATATTATTTAATAAAATTTATAAATCAGATCTACAGCAATATAAAGTGTACAATAATAATTACTTACTGTACACTTTGCCAAAATTTTATGAAAACCTAATGAAAATGTTTTTAAAACCTACTGGTCACCATGAAAGCTGGAATGCCCACTAATGGTTGTTAGGGACCACACTTACTACCGCTGCTCTAGACTCTTGATCAGGAGCAGCAGTGTTTGAATTCCAGCTCGCACATTCTGATTTCATTTTTCTCTTGTTTCCCTAATTTTGTTAAGGCAAAAGTCAGTATGATTTCTCTGAAAAGTTGGTGACCAATTTTCCTTCACAACATTGCACTTACGAGCTTGTGAACCATCTGTAATGACATTGGTATCAGAGGAACGCTAAACCCTAATATTGCTTTCTTTAGGTCCTCACTGTGTAAGAAGGTGCACTGCATTGCCACTGTTAACCTGTTACTAGAACTTGTAAAGTCATTTGAAATGCTTATCATCTGTGCTCAGTTGCTAGTTGCCAGCTCAGTTTCAGAAAGCACCTACGGGACAAGTGTGCGGTTGATTGGGCTAAAGCACGATGAGTGTTTGTACAGCACTGCTTCTACCAACCAGATGGTACTTCTGCTAAGTGGACTGAGCAGTAATGTCATGCACTAATTTTTCCAATTTTACCCTGTAGCATTTCCTCTGAAGTCACAAAACTAGTCACTGATGATGTGCCACGGTTCTTCACAATGTAAAATAATATATCTCTGAAAGTTTATTAAACACAGCATGTGCACCTAACTAAAGAAAAAACTACAAGGTGAAAACAAATGAAACAAAATTTCAGTTGTGATTGTGTAAGTTTTACCAGTCAGTCACTAACAGTCTGTACATAATGTGGAGATACAGTTCATGGAAACCAGTTGTGGTGAACACCAGTTCCAGAGGTGGTCTGTTGTGGTACATGAAGCCTATAGGAATGGTGTCATTGACTTTCACATCAGTAGTAGGCCTTCGTCAGAGTGGGTCTCCATTCATCAAATTTGGAAACAGAGGAGTAGATGATGAAACAGACGTGTAGATTGTGTTCCCTTGTAGATGACAGTTTCCTATAACAGAGCAGGCCAACTGAGAACTAAGTGATAAACAGCTCTTTCAAGAGCTGGTCCATGTGAGATGGAGGTGCTACAGGTCTATTTTGATTAGAGTGTTAAATCATCTGAGTGAGATACCAGATTCATTTACCCTTTGGCAAAACCACTTTAAAGTGAGAAAACTGTGTGTAATGTAAGTGCAGAAGAGCAGATTGCACATTGCATCTCATGGTGCAAAGAAATTCACCTTGTGACCTTTGTCACAGGAAAACATGAATCCAGTTGCACGACTGAAGCAATACTACATAGGCACACAATTTGATTAGAAGTCTCTTGTAAGGAACATTGTCAAAAACCTGAAATATGGAATGAGTTTAGGATTCCCCGTCAGATAGAATGTATGCTATGGAAGAAATTTCTTGAAGTCATTTAGCTCTGCCCCTCTGATTATTATTATTATTATTATTATTATTATTATTATTATTATTATTATTATTAATGTATTTATATATTTTTACCCTTCTGGGTACACCACCTTAGGATGACCTACCTTCCATCTAGCAAAGTCCACACTTCTCCCATTCTCACTGTCATCCATGGAATGTTTGAATTCCATTATCATTGGATGGGTATGTTATATGAAGCCTCTTAAATTGCAAACATGTTTCTAGCCATGCATCACTAGTCTTTTTTCTGTGAATGAATGGCTATCATTTCTGCCTACACAACTGACAGTAGTTCTCTGCATTCTCACTACATCAAATAGTTTATTGTTCTTTGCTTATGACACTATTTCCATACTGTGCTTGGACATACAGATGTGTTTATAGTGATCTGACTCAGTGACAGAAAAATCTATCATTTCATGGAAAACTGTGGCCTGTTTTCATTAATTGTTCCTCGAAGTTCATTTGCAGACAAGAGAATACCTGGACCATAGAAATTTTGAAATTCCTAATTTGTCCCCCACAACTGTTGGAATATATCACAGTATCCTTCAGGCAGTTGATTAGTTCCTCACTACAGTATTAAATTATGTGTCATCCAGCTTTGTCTGCTCTCCATCATGTCACATACACACTGTACTCTCCTCACTCTCAAGGTCATGAATACCAAGATTGTATAAATGTAATTGTTTGCAGTCATAAGGCTAGGTTAGATAAGTTAATGACTTTTCCAAGACAAAACTGAAAATAAGTGTTTCCAGAGAAGCTTCATTCTTTGCATTTCTGATGCTTTCTTGCTGCCTGTGCCTTTCCATTGTTTTCCCTTGTACTTCATTTCCATTATGGTTATCAGTTTCATGTTCGCCACTTGTCTGGCAGATGTGTTTCCTTGGAATACAGAAAGATCTTCATTGAAACAATGCGTATAGATCCATTTTTAATGGGGCGAAATTCTCTTGCAGTGCAAAAACTAAATATGGATTATTTCAGTACAAACCAGTGTGATAAACTTATCCTTGTATCTCATATTCCACTATACACAAATTTTAACTTAATTTGAATGGGGTTGAACTATGATAAGTGCACATGGATGCGTGAGTAAAAAAATAAAATGGACCTTGTTCATATTCCAAGTCTTGGAATATGCAAATATGTAAGAGACTGTTTTGTTTTTAAGTACTTTTATTGTCTCCTGAATTACTGTGAAAATCCAAATCATAGTCCTCCATGTTCAACACTAAATGGAAATGGCTCATTAATGATTGTACAAAAAGATTTCACCTCTTAGAAGTACATGAATATGTTAACAGGTGGAAGGGGAGTACACATTCCACAACATAGTCTCCTTTCCCTTGACATAGCTCTGTTTTGCCTACAGGAAGAAATGCAACATAATAAAAAAAGTCAAAATTTGACATGGTAAACCTTACTCAAACATCCTTATGCAACATAACATTTATTTAGCAAGTTACAAAATTTTTGAAGTTATTGATTATGTTATAGATTTTATGGTGGAGCACTCACAAAAGTAGGGGAGCGGATGGTAAGTTGCGTGAGTTAGTTAGTTTGTTAGTTACATGTTCCGTGGATCATTTTGCATAATGTGAAATGAGTCATTTCACATTGACATTACGAATTAATTTGTAAATATGGCTACATGCTTAACATTTATCAGATGTGAGTTAGTAATAATTCCTACCCACCATGTTTTATACATTACAATAACAGAAATTCTTCTATGGAATAGGAGCACTTGTCAAGGAGAAACTTTTTCAGTTTGTTTTTAGCTTTTGCATTGCTGTCTGCCAGTCATTCTATATCACTGGGTAAGCGGTCAAAAATTTTGTTGCAACATTGTGTACCACTATTTGTGGTAAAGACAACCTTAATGTGGAGTAATGAATGTCCTTTTTTTCTGGTATTGTGATTATGAGGAGTGTTCAATAAGTACTGCAACCCTTTTTTCTGAAAGCAAGTTGGTTTTATCCCACCATATTATTCCCCACTCTTTTGGCTACAAAACCACATTTCTTAACATAATCTGTCTTCACCACAATGGCCTTACACCACCTTTCTAGGAGGGCCTGTATGCCCCCATGGTACCACTCTACTGGTTACCGTCAGAGCCAATGTCTTGATGCATCACTAACTTCTCCATCATCCACTTACTGCTTCTCACAATATGTCACAATATGTATCCTTCATTGGACCAGACAGATGGGAGTCAGAAGATGCGAGATCTGGGCTGTGGGGTGGATGGGGAAGAACAGTCCACTGAAGGTTTGTGAGCTGCTCTTGGGTGTGCAGACTTGTATGAGCCCTTGGATTGTCATGGAGAAGGAGAAGTTTGTTTGCATTTTTGTGATGACAAACACCCTGAACCTATTTCTTCTATTTCCTGATGGCAGCACAATACACTTTTGAGTTGATTGTTGCACCATGAGGGAGGTTGTCAAACAGAATAACCCCTTCAGAGTCCCACAAGAGTGTCACCATAACTTTACTGGCTGAGGGTGCAGCTTTGAACTGTTTTCTTCAGAGGAGAGTGGTGTGGCACCGTTTCATGTATTGCCATTTTGTTTCTGGTTCAAAGTTATGAACCCATGTTTCATCGCCTGTGATGATGTATGACCAAAAATTGTCATTATCAGCCTCATAATGTGCTTGCAGTTCTGCATAGATGGTCCTTAGTAGTTCTTTATGGTCTTGCGTTAGGTGGCAAGGAACCCAGTGGCACACATCTGTGAGTACCCCCAACTAACCACTACTAACAGGGACGTTTGATTGAGCAGTGAGTTGTTTGATTGTGATCCATCAATCACCTTCAATGAGATTGTCCACACATTCCCATTGTAGGAGTCACGGCTATGTGCAGCCAGTCAGCATGTGTGAGATCAGATGGGTTTATTTGAGTTTGTTGCAGTGATGATAGATGCATTGCCTAATGACTCATCATGCTTTTGTTCATTGCCAGGTCTCCATAGGCATTCTGCAAGTGCCTATAAATATGTCAGATGCTCTGATTTTTCGTCAAAAGAAGCTCAATGACAGATCTCTGTTTGGGGCACACTTCTGTTACAGAGGCCATTTTGAAGGCTATGTATAAGGCTGCCACCTATTGGAACTTCATGAAACTTCCATAATGTCCCACAAGAAATTCCAAATTTTTTTAACCAAAAGTGACATAGGGAAAAAATGTGTTGCATTACTTATTGAAAACTCATCACATGTACACCTTCGTTTCTTTTGATCTTTAGTGGATTGCTTCCAACAGATTTCATGGGGAACAAATATACTGCGAAGCAGTTGTCAGAATGCCCAACTCCATAAACAGATGTCTACAATATGATTGTGAGTGAACCCCACACATTGTTCTTAGAGCATGTTTTCAAGCAATGAAGACTTTCTTTCTTAAAAATGGGTTGCCCCAGAACATTATGCCATATTACATTACTGAATAAAAATATGCAAAATATGTCAGCTTACTGTCTTTGCCAAATATTTTCAATGAGTCTAAATGCAGATGTGACTGAACTAAGTTGTTTTAGGAGTTCCAAAATCTGCTTTTTCCTGTTTAAATTCTCACTAATATTGAACCTAAGAATTTTGAAGTTTACACACCCTTTCTTATTTCCTCGCCATGTGTTACACTTGTCATTGATGTAGTACTCTAGATGTGCAGAACTGAATATGTTGTGTCTTTTTAAAACAGAGTGTGAGACCATTCGCAGAAAATTGGTCAGTGATACATTAAAACATATGAGTGACAACAGTGGACCTAAGATTAAGCTTTGGGGAAACCCACACGATTTCTCCCCATTCAGAATTATGTCCCCAGACTGTATTGGTTGAATTGCTAATTACAACTTTCTGCTTTCTTTTCCTAGATGTGTCATTATCCATTGGTTGGCTTTACCATCAATCTCATAACTTAGATTTGTCTAGAAGAATATTGTGATTCACACAGTCAAATGCCTTAAATAGGTTGAAGAAAATACCAACTGGCACTGTTTTATTATTTAATTCTTGTAAAACTTGGTGAATGAACATGTAAATTGTATGGAAGACATGAGGGCATCTGCCTGTTGTTGTTGTTTTGGAGGACAATAACAACAACAAATGTGTAATATTCCTGTCAGTGAAACTGGTTATCCATAGTTATTGCCTGTCAGGTAATAAGTGTCGCTATTGCTTTGTTCTTTGTATGCATCATGCCCTTTAACGTAAAAACGTGTGGCACATTACATCTCATATCACAGAGAAATTCACAAAAATTTCGAAAGAGGCACATCTCCATACTTGGAACATATTTTTAAAGGCAGTGAAACCCAGTCTAGTGTGTTGTTGAAATGGGGAATAAAATGCAAAAACTAGTGCCATGTAAAATTGTGATGTAGGACTTCAGACAATTTGAGATGGCAAAGATTTCATTTTGTAAGTGGGCTGAGCCTTTTTGAAAAATTTGTCATCATTGGGAAATGTATATAGCTCTATATGTCTGTCATTTGCAGGATAGATTGAAAAGTTCACTTAAATATTTGTTTTTTATGTTACAATGAAATTGTACTTGATGTCACCTGTCCATAGCTGCATATCTCCATAATAAATACAATTAAAAGTAAACATCATTTTCAAACACCAAAGCAGGTACTGCTGCATTTGATTATTAAAGTATTGAAATATGAAATAAGGAGATTGACCTCTGCATACAACAGCTGTTTCCTTCTGTGGAAGAAAAGAATGCTTTAACCTCAGCATTTGGGTGTGGGTGCTTTGATTATAATCGGTAAACTGTTCAGAAAACGTGGTGCTGTTACCATATCAAAATTCTAGGTGATGGATGGAGTGTCTGCCATTACAATTGGGAGGCTAGGTCATTGGAAGAATCCTTTGGTCATTGTTGGTGGTAACTGCTCTATTCAGGGATTTGACTATGAAGGTAATGAGCCATTTTGGACAGTCACGGGAGACACAGTCACCTCGCTTGCTTTATTGGACTTTGATGGTGATGGTGATAATGAGGTGAGTGTTCTTTGTTTCTGCCATATCTTTTAATTTTCACAAACTAGCAATAGTTGTTATTTTTTAGCATACAAAAAATATAGAAAATAGTTTTCATTGTTAAATTTAGCCTTGTATGAGTTTGCAGACACAATGTTATATGAGGGTTGCCGAAAAAGTAATGCACCACTTATTTTTTTTCTCAACCGATAACTGCGCTATGAATACAAGACATTTTGTATGTATTATTTGAAGTCTCCTGAGTGAGCGTGCCACGTCTGACAGATAGTGTAGCTGCAGGACAGTTTCAAAACAGCATCTGTATATGATGTACATTACAAGCAATGTGACATCATTGAATTTCTCACTGCAGATAAAGAAACTGTGGGGAATATTAACAAACACTTGTGCAAAGTCTATGGAGCACCTGCTGTCGACAGAAGTATAGTTAGCTGCTGGGTACAGAGGGTGATGTCATCAGAAGGCAGTTCGGCAGAGCTCCATGATTTACAGTGGTTGGGGAGACCATCCATGTCTGGTACACCTGACGTGTTGCAGCAAGCTGATGTTGTCATTTGCCATTTGTGGAAGACATTTTGAGGATGACGAGGAGGTGATTCACATAGTGAAGCACTGGCTCTGCCACCAGGACAAGGATTGCTACTGACAAGGCATACATGCCCTTGTTTCGCACTGGCGGAAGGCCATAGAACAGGATGGAGATTATGTGGAAAAATAGGGTGTGTAGATAAAACACCATTCTCTTGTGTGTGTAATTCCCATTATGTTCAATAAAGTATTGTTGAAGAAAAAAAATGCAGTGCATTACTTTCTGGGCAACCCTTGTAAATCATAAAATTATGTACAGGGTGTCCATAATTAGTTACAGTTTCAAAATGGTGTAGAAAGGAAACCACTACTTAGAATGATGTCAGATTTAAATAGCATATTATTAATACAGGGCAAACATCAGAAAACAAGAATTTGACCACTAGATGGCACTGTAAGCATCAGTATATTCACACCAACAGATGTGCAGCAAGCGGCTGTTCCTCAGTTTGCATCTGAAATGCCTTACATGGCTGTCTCCATGAAGGATTACATGCTGCTGGTACAGTTATTTTACAAGAATGGGGACTGTGTGCCAGTAACCCTGCAGTAGTTCCAGATACTCAAGGTATGAAAAAAAGCATTGGTACAGTGCATGCAGAGGATCTGGAGAAAATGATTACAAAATTTGAAAACATAAGGTCTTTTGAATTACAGCATGACAGAGGGAGGAAGGCAGTTGATCCAACATCTGTCTAATATGTGGTCACGACGTTGCATGAGGGGTTGAGTGGTGTTGTGCAAACATGCAGTTCATGGGGAATTGTCTGAACATTGGGCATGCGTGGGAACCATGGTGCATAAAATCCTACGAAACATCCTGCATTGCTAGCCATACAAAATTTCCCATGTTCTGGAGTTGCCTCTTTCTGACCTGCCATCAAGAGAAACATTCACTCTGAAATTTCTTGCTCACATGGAAGTGGACGAGAATGACTATGGAATGTTGTGTGGACAGACAAAACCCATTTTCATGTCCAAGGACATGTCAATACACAGAACTCCAGAATACTGAGAACAGAAAATCCACTTGTATATTGACTGCTACCACTTCATTCTGAAAAGATGACTGTGTTGTGCAAATTGACGGCATTGTTTTGAGAAGATGAGTCTTGATGGTTTTGTTACTTGTACTGTCACTGGTAAATGCTAGGAAAGTCTTTTGTGCACCAATGTCATTTCAACCCTTCAACAGCATGGATGTGTGAGCAGGATCATTTTTGTACAAGACAGTGATCCTCTGCAAATTGTACAGTCAGTTTTTCAAAAATACTAGAATTATCGGTCATCATTTTCTTACAGCCTGGCTGTCCAGATCATGTGATCTTAATCTGTGTGACTTTTGGCTGTGGGGCTATGTGAAAGATGGGCTCAGTGCTTCAATTAGGAACATAGCTGAATTGAAGAGACACATTGTTGAACACATTCTGAACATGTTTCGAGGAGGTAAACTGTGCGAATTTTGTTGCCTGTACCATCATTGGTAAATGCTATGAGAGTCTGTTGTGCACCAAAGTCATTTCAACCCTTCAACAGCGTGAATGTGTGCGCAGATCATTTTTATACAAGATGGCAGTCCTCTGCACATTGCACAGTCATCATTTTGAAACTGCTAGACTTATCAGTCATCATTTCCCTACAGCCTGGCCGTCCAGATCACCTGAGCTTTTTCTGCATGACTTTTGGCTGTGGGATGATCTGAAAGATGTGCTCAGTGCTGCAATTAGGAATGTAGCTGTGTAGCTGAATTCAAGGCATACATTGTGTAACGCATTCTGAACATGACCCCGGAGACACTAATCTGTTGTGGGACATGCTGTTTCTCGATTTCAACTTGTGGCAGAAAATGGTGGACAGCATGTTGAACATGTCTTCTGTCAGTCTCACGACAATTAGAAATTGATGTCATTTTGCTTTTTATTCTGTTTGTGGCCTCTGTACACTTAAAAGCCAATTTTCTCATCTGACGCGGTCCTACCTGTACTTTGTGGATGAGATTGTCTTGCCAACAGTGCCATAAATGTTGCATGCCGTACTTGTGCAGTCATTCACACTGAATAGTATGGATGATGTAATGTGCAACTCAAACCATAGCCATCATATTGCACTCCTCCTGTCATTTATAGCTGACCCCATTTATGTTCAAACGTTTACAGTGCCATCTGTTGGTAAAATTTTTTCTTCCTTATGTCGTGTGTCCCCCCCCCCCCCCCCCCCCCCCCCCCAACATTAATATGCTGTTCAAATCTGACAGCATTCTGAGTAGTAGTTCTCTTTTTACAGTGTTTTCAAACTGGAACTTTAATTATGGACATCCTGTATATGTTATATTTTTGTGCTAGTAAATCATTTCCCTTTATATTCTGTGCTGTGGTATTGTCAGGTTTTGTAAGGGACATTGAGGCTAAAACATAAGTGGACATAGACTAAGCACCAGATTCTTGCAATGTGGGAGGAAGAGAGACACACAAGAAAAGTTGGCTTCAGTTACTGTTGAGTTACTCTGCCCATAGTTAATATTGCTTCAGTTGTTGTTCTTGTTGTTGTTCTAACTGTGGAAGTAGATATATATGCCGCACCTCATTGATACTGCAAAAATGCCGTGATGAAACATACTAAATTTTGATACCCAGCTCATAAAATCTTGTTTATATAATGCTGTTATGTAGAAACATATGTATTAACTCACATTCATATCTGAAAAAGGTATTTCACTTTTGTCACTTTCAGAATAAATACAACATATCTTACCAAACCTTGTGTTGAATGTGAGGGGATTTCTATTTTTATGGATAGTGAATACTGCTGCATTCCTATATAATTTCTCCTTATTGTGGTGATACTGATTGGCACTGTGAGAGTATATCTAAATATTAAAACATATTTTAAAGTTATTATAAATTTGTGAAAGTTTGTCGTACTATGTAGTGTGTTCAAAAAGTATATAAGTTATGTCATCCCACATTAAGTCCACTGCACAGCAAGAATGATGTATTGTGAGAAAAAAGTGAATCTTTCAGATTTTTTGCAGAGACAGTACTGCTGTGGTACAGATAACAGGTGTATAGCCATGTGAGAGTGGAACGGTATGGGAAGTGGAAACTTACTCCAAAGTTGAATTACACCATGCAGAACAATTCTTGTAGGCAAAACATTCAAATTGCACACAGACCACCATGAAATTATAATAACATGTGGACCAAATGCAATTTCACATCCAGCCATCATAAAATGGTGCCAAGATTTTGATCAAGACAGCACAAATGTGGTTGATACTGATCAGGGAATCCAGCTATTGTACCATGTGATCGATCATTTTAACAAACTGAAAGAATATCTTTGGGCATGGGTGGGGGGAAGATTTTCCAATGATGATGATGGTGGTGGTGGTGGTGATCACACAGTAATACAGCAGTTCTCGAATGACTCCATGACCTAAGTAGCGGATTTCTATCTCCGAGGTGTAATGTTATGGACCTGTATTTTACATCAGTAGTGCTGCTTCTCGTGAGCATCTACCTTCTAGTTATTATATGGTTTTGTGACATGTTTGTTAAATGAAAAACACGAGATCTTTTCACATTTATTAGTATCAGTAAAATAGTGATTATTTGCTTCTGTTCAATATTTTAGACAGTTCATATATCAGAGGTCAGCACCTACATTACAAATGTTTTGACTGAGTGGTAACACTTTTACGGTGCACTTTCACTTTCTAATTCTGACTGACAGACCACATGAAATACAAAATGAGATTTTCACACTGCAGAGGAGTGTGTGATGACATAAAACTTCCTGGCGGATTAAAACTGTGTGTCAGACCGAGACTCAAACTCAGGACCTTTGCCCTCAGAAGAGCTTCTGTGAAGTTTGGAAGTTAGGAGATGAGGTACTGGCAGAATTGAAGCTGTGAGGATGGGTTGTGACTATTGCTTGGGTTGCTCAGTTGGCAGAGCACTTACCAGTGAAAGGCAAAGGTCTCAAGCTTGAGACTCGGTCTGGGACACAGTTTTAATCTGCCAGGAAGTTTCAATTTGAAATACATTTTAGTTACAAGACATTTTCAGAAAGTAAGAGTACTAGATTTTTATATATGTATATACATTTTTTAAAGTGTATTTGAAAAAATTATGGGATATTGTTGATACTCCTGTTGACTGTTTTTCCACATAATCACCATCCTGTTCAGTGCATGTGGCCACCTGTGGCACAAGATTCTTTATGCCCACCTTGAAGAATTCTCCTACCAGCTCCTTTCCACACTTCATAACCTCTGTCTGCTCTTGGTGCGCGGTTGAAAATTTAATTTCACTGGTGTGTGCCTTCAGGGGGGTGAAAAGATGGGAATCTAAAGGTGCCAAGTTAGGGGAGTGCAGGATGGTGGTTCAAAACATCCCAGCCAAATGAGTCCAAGTCTTGGTGACTAAGGTTGTATGTGAGGACAGCTGTTGCTATGCGTCAAGCACACAACTCGTCAGCATGCCCCTCGTTTTGTGTTTAATGCCCCCTTTAGAGTTTGTTTAGGTCTCATAATATCGTTGTGCATTATGGTCTCCCTCCGAGGCAAAAATTCAACCGAAATGGTGCCTTTTCGGTACCTAACCACTGCTGAAATGTCATATGGGTAATTTGTGTGAAGCCACTGTAATGACTGTCTTTTTGTGTCAGGCATGTAGTGAGCCACCCATGTTTCATCTCCAGACACAATAGAGCTCAGAAAATCCTCAACCTTCAATTCAAGTCACTCAAGAAATTGAGGGTGCAACTGATCAGATTTTTCTTGTGTTTCTCTGTCAGCTGTTTTGGGACACATCTCATGCACAGTTTCTGACCTCGCGTTTCTGTGAGTGTCTCGTATAAGAGAGTTCTGGAGAATTGTGGAAACATCACAGAAATTTCATCCACTGTCAATTGGTGATCTTCATGAACAGTTTTCTTTTTTATTTGCACTAACTCATCAGTCAAAATAGGTCTTCCACTCCTCTGTTTGTCATAAACATTTTTCCTGCATCCACCAAACTCCCTACACCACTTAAACATACTCATTCTGTTCATAACACCTTCATCATAAACCATCTTGACTGGTGAAAAAAATTTGGTAGGTGTTATTCCTTTTGCAAATAGGAGGCGAATCACAGCATGTGGACCACATGTGGTGAGATTTCTTGTCAACACCTTTCACACAACTGGACACTACAATGTGAGTTTATGTAATACTATGTTCATATTATTCTCACTGTGGTCAGGGAATCCCTCTATACTGCTCAGTGTTGCCAACCCTTAAAAAAACCACAGCTTGTTGTGATCACAGTACACTTACTTTCTAAATATGCATCATACACAGTCACTGCATATAGTAGCTGTTCCCTTTGTATAACTTACTACATGATTTTTACAATATAGCGGCTAACTGCAGACTGACATACTTCACTACAAATTAATGCATACCCATCCATGATTCACCAGGAAGTTTACATTTAAATGGCTAACCATGGACTGACTGACTGAACCCAGCCAGTGACACAGATATGCTCACAGTTTAGCTGTTAGGTGCTGATTGACTGAAGCGTTATCCTGCACACTTTCTTACAGATGCATGTAAGGCTAAAATTCAAAATTTGTTATATTTGTAATACTAACATAAAAGAGCAATATCACACAAAATAATAACAACCAAACGAGTAAGTCTGTGTAACTCTAACCTATATTGCAAAAAAAAGAAGGTACTTTTTTATGTCAATAATTTCTACTTTCACAGGAATTCCCATAACTGGGCAAAAGGTGATAAAAACTGAGATTTTCCAAATTAAATCATTAGCATACTAAGAATATCTTGTAGTAGCTATGAAACTATTGTTCAGAATTTTGGAAATAACCATCTATGTCAGTAAAAGACTATTCCAGAACCTGTTGCCAGTTGCAGTGTATTGGCAACAAAAATGATATTTTCAGTAATTCACATTAATTTTGACCAAATTTTAAAACATTAACCTGCCATAATAATCAGCTCATTAAGAGGTGTAATTTTATCTTAAAAGTTTGACACAAATATTATAGTTAGAAGCTGTGTGTTTGTCTTGATGCAGCATAACTGACGTTGCGCAAATATACGGACATCATTCATCCAGTATTTGAGAATAAGAGCACTTAGTGATTTCCAAAAAAAGATTAGACATAATTTCAAACCGTTTTGAAATTTTTTCTCATCAACACCCCCCCTAAAAATGATGAAAGGAAAAAAGTTTATCACTTATTACATTTTCACGCTCAGACTTCAGCATCACACACAACATTTTAATTTATTACTTCTTTACGACTACCTCTATTTGCCATGCGATATGCAGACTATATACCACTGAACAAACCTTCAAAATTGTATCATTGTATGACACACACAGTTCAGGAGATATGACATCGTACATATTGAGAAATGTGAGAAACTACTCATTTTATATTTATCCATTGTTTCATAATGAGAGCACTAGTGACTGCCAACAAATTTCAAGCACTATTTCAAACTTTTCTTAATTTTTTTCCTCACTTACATGTATAAATACAAACGTTTCTAACATTAACTCATCTTTAAAGTAATCAGACATTTGAAGCTGTTTTATAACATCGTACATATTGAGAAATGTGAGAAACTAGCTTTTGCTTAAAATAGAGCACAAATTACCCATTTTATATTTATCCATTGTTTCATAATGAGAGCACTAGCGACTGCCAACAAATTTCAAGCACTATTTCAAACTTTTCTTAATTTTTTTCCTCACTTACATGTATAAATACAAACATTTCTAACATTAACTCATCTTTAAAGTAATCAGACATTTGAAGCCGTTTTATAAATGGAAAGTCAGTTCTTTACGGAATTTGGGGTTTACTGGTTATTTAAGATTCAAACCTTCTGGAACATGATAACTTTGATTAAGAATGTTTTTTGAAATAGGAAATTTTTGGAAAAAGTAAAGTTCTTATGACAAAGAGGAGAATGAGGGCTTTTAAGTTAACTGTGTCAGTTTATAAACAAACAGCTATTTGCTCAGTAAAATATTCAGTTTCACATTTTCATTACAAATCTTCAATTATAGATTTTTATAGATCTTCAGTTATAGATATTTCATTATAAAAATGATTTCCAAGTAATCTAACTATAATATTTCTGTTAGTCATTGAGAAATTGCACAGTGAATAATAAGTCTCACTGAAATGGGCACGAATAAGAAATTATATATTCTATATAACTGACCTTTGCGTATTCTCAATGAAACCGGATTAAATAAAGAAATAAAATAAAATACCGAGATAATGAGTGGTAGAAGAACAAATGGGATGGTTCCACCATGCTCTGTTACAAAGAAATTGACTGATAGAACATTCTGACCATTGTTCACAGATATTTGGTGACTGTGTTGAAAAATAGTCATTTGTCTGTGTCACTTTGAAGTGTAGTGCAGCATTCAATAAAACATTTTAGTCTTGCCATAATAATGCCTAACTTCGTGAAGTCTTCTCATATCAGCTGGAGAAAATCTATAACACTTCATTTATAATAGTTTCTTTTAATGTAATGTATTGTCATACTTACTTTTACGGTGTCATTCTTAATAGTTGCAGAGCAGTCAGTCAATTTCATGTAGAGTGCACAGCAGCCAGAAGTCACATTTGCCATAGGGACACTATATGCCGGCCACAGTGGTCTCGCTGTTCTAGGCGCGCAGTCCGGACCCATGCGACTGCTACGGTCGCAGGTTCGAATCCTGCCTCGGGCATGGATGTGTGTGATGTCCTTAGGTTAGTTAGGTTTAAGTAGTTCTAAGTTCTAGGGGACTGATGACCACAGCAGTTGAGTCCCATATTGCTCCGAGCCATTTGAACCATTTGACACTATATGCAGCACATGAAAGCAACTCACTGCTCTGCAACTTCAATGGACATGAAGGTCTCCAATTAAGAATGAAACTGGTGACCAATGGAGAAAAATAAGTCAATAATAGATTGCATTAAGAGACATTATTAAATTTATGAATAATGAATATCTGTTGGTAAGAATCTGCTCAGTTGTAGTATTTGTGGAGCATTGTTTTGTTACAGTTAATTGTTGGCTCTCGAGATTTTGATATCCGTGTCTTCAAGGAGGACAATATAATAAGTGAACATGCAGAACTTGAAGCAGTAACTGTGCTGACCCCTCTTAATGGAAGTGGATTCGGCTATGGATTGGGTAATGGCACTGTTGGTGTATATCAGAAAATTCAGAGGGTTTGGAGAGTTAAGGTAATAACTTTTGCAATGCAATTTAAATCGCTTACGTACATGTTTGTGTTTAACTATAAGCTTCTTATTCTTTTTTATGGAATTTTTAATTAAAATTTTCTTAATTGTGAATATTGTTTCTGATTTGTTCTTCCATTAATTCATTTTGAATTTATATGTAGTTATGGAAATAAAAAGATGGCATACAATATTATGTATGAAAAGATTGAGGAAATTTTATCCTGATGTGGAGCATGTATGTGCAATTATGGGACCACAAGGAGAGAGTTAGAAAAGGGAAGTATAGGGCAGAACGTGGACCATCCAGATTGGAAGAAAGAGATAAAGAAGTAAGGGAAGGTAACAATAGAGTAGAAAATACTGGAGGAAGATGAAACTAGACTGGGGGAGGGGAGTAGAAAGGGGCAGAAAGTGGAGGAAGGGGAAGAGGTGTTGGAAGCAAGTGGAGAACAGTGACCAGCAGAGACCTGAGGCCAGAGGGAATGTGGGAATGAAGAATATGTTGCAGTAAAAGTACCTTCCTCTAAGCAGTTAAGAAAAGCTTGTCTTGGGAGGGAGGATTAGAGTGGTGCGAGTTATGAAGGAGCCACAGAAGTCGACCACATTATTGTGCTCTATGTGCTTCACAAATAGATGGTCCGTTTGTAGGATCAGGAAAAAATCATTTTATTTTATGGCTAATTTCGGTGGATTTTTTGTTGCCAAGTTCAGTATTTTTTTGCCAAGTTCAGTCTTTCTTTTTGCCAAGTTGAGTGTTCATTTTTTTCCTGTTTTGGTGTTATTTCTTTACCAGTTTCAGTGCAATTTTTTGTCAATTTCGGTGCTATTTTGTTATGCAGGAAATGAACTGTCATTTTAGTATGATACATGAACCTCATCAGTCTTGATGAAAAAAGATGGCAAAATACAGTTTCAACATTCAGTAACTATCAGTTACAATTATTAGTAAACAGTCACCCTCAGATGTATAACATTTTTTATCGGGGAAAATGACAAATTTCAGGATATTTCTTAAAAATTCCAGATATCACATTAGTTCGCTTAAAACCATCAATTTCATGTATTTTTTCATGTTATCATTTTCGTGAAAATTTCTGTCATTATTGATTAGCACTTGACCACAGTTTGGCAGTTGTGATACATCCAAGGCGGTGGTATACTTTTGGTCACATTCTTGAACAATGCTGAGCAGTGACTGCAACAAAATTTATAGATGATGTAGCTGCTTTCATAAATGCTTCTATCATTGTTGAGGTAGAATGCCAGTGGTAGATTTGGATTATGAGATGGAGGGAAGTTGCGAGTAGGATATACCCCATGCCAGGAAACTGTTTGAGGCAGTTGAAATTCCTGCTGAGAATGTGATTCAGTTGATCAAGTTAGTGTAATATTGAGTAACAACAGGTGTGCTGCTTTGTGTCTGGCCATCAGGTGTGCAAGGACTGTTGTACAAGGCTTGGGACAACTCTTCCTGAACAAAATGGAGCAAGTTTGTTAGGCTATTTTCATACAGTGAACTCTTCCGAAAGGATGAGGTCCTGCAACACATTCTTTGTTCCTGCAACCCGCTTGCCTCAATCTCCACTGGTCCCTGTCCTCTACCTGCCTCCACCAACTCTCTTCTGTTGCCACCCAATCCAGCCACCTACTCAAACACCAGCCTCACACTCACAGAACTACTACTCCACTCCATACTGGTGTTGCCATTGTAGTTTTCCCTTATCCCTTTCTCTCCTTCTCCTACTCTGGAATCTCCACCTGCCTCGTCTACTACTTATAATAGCTGAAAATATTAATCTTGATAATACATTAGAGCCAATGGAGTGCCATAACTGAAGGACACCACCACCATGTATGTGCCACAGCTGCAAGCCTTGTAGTCTTACTCATGGGTAGGACATAAGGAGCAACATGGCAATGCATCACTTCAGTTTGTTCTTGGTACTATAACTGTTACTGTTGATGTGATTACACTTTGTTTCTCCCATGATAACCTTTGCTAAACATGGACATTGGCTACGGATTTTATTTAACAGGATTGTGTATTTGCTGCTGCTGCTGCTGTGTCATACTATATGTTTACCTCAGTAAGTTCTAATATTGTACTACTGTGTTCACAATACAGTACTAGTGTTCTGTAAATGCTTACCTATTAGAGACAAAACTTGACAATGAGTTGGTGTCTACTTTCACCCTGGTGGCTGTAACTTGTTATGGATCTGGTAATTTTAGAACTTCTTTAGCAACAGGAAAATCACTACCATCCATAACTGATGCTGCTAGAGCAACACATGGCACAGCAGGGGAAGCATGAGGCTCTATGAGAAACACTTTATCAGTAGGAAACGGAACAGCTGAATTCCCTGCTGAACTAGTTCCTACAGCATCTTCAATGAACATCAATGTCTTTGCAGTTGACAATTCATTGTGGGATTAAGGGTGCATAGTGTACCAAAATCATTTTCACTCTTCCTAATCTATCTGTGGATGGGACAAGAGAAGACTGTTGACGCCCATCTGTATCAGCCCGAATTTATGTAATTTCACCAGTGTTGTCATTGTGTGAGATATATGACGAGCACGGGACATGAGGATGAAGTATAGGCTCAAAATAGTTGTTAATTATTAAAATAAATTTACAGCCGTTTTGATAATGTTACAGGAATGAATGAATGATAAACTATACAACTCATTATTAACCCATAAACTAAGCCACTATGATGAGACAATAAACAAATAGCACTCTTTTTGGTCACACGAACATGACAATGACCTTGCTCTGTGCCCAATTTTTGTGTGATGGAGCATGTATCTGTTGTCTGGTGGAGGTGGAATATACGAGAATACAACAATATTTGTTTGCTTCAAACGAATGTATGTTTTTCATATGAAGTGTAGACTATAGCATCCAGCTTTTCCCATGTGTGACTCTGCCTGCAATGGAGTGTGCTTGAAATTGTGTAGACTGCTTCTCATAATTTTCGTCTTACACCCTTCACAATCTCTCAAAAAACAGCTTTATTAAAAGCCATCTGATTCCAACAATTGGTCATACTCAGTGACAGCTAGCCATACACTCCTGCATACTTCAGTATGAGAGAATGAGTCAATGAGGAAAGCGCGACTGCAGCACCACTGTTCTCAGGCTCGTCAGACTTCAGTGGGGAGGAAGGAAGCTTGTATAGCACTGCTGCAACAGTAGCACCTTGATTTCTGATGTATGCGACCCTCAACATCAGACTGATACTCAATCTGTTTTTAATTTCTAGTACTTACATGCAGGCCATTTGCAGATGACTAATTATAACAGTGACTTTGTGTGTGTGTGGGGGGGGGGGGGGGGGGGGAGGGAAGGAAGGAAGGGGGGGGGTGCACCTGGTCCCCATGCATTGATTGGGAGTGGAGGGGGCTATGAATGCACACACTTTTGTTAGGTCATGACTGATAATGAACACTGAGAACTAGGATCACAGAAATACTAGGTATGAGGCTGAACTAAAGCTTTTAATTACATATGTGCCAATATTGGGATCCTCACTACTAATGACTGAAAGAGTCAGTCATTTTTGGGTAACTATTCAAAAAGTAGATGTGGTAAGTAAGAAAATTTCAACCATGTGTGTGGAAATCATTGGTTACTAAATATCTAGTAGTGATAAAATAATAAAATGTTAAAAACTGTTAGCCTAATTGGCTGCCTTTATGAGCGTGAAAAATGTGTAATGAAAGAGACATACAAAAGCAAAACAAAGATTATGGAAATGAGTTAATTGAAGTCAGTTAATCTAATCTTCAGCATTTTTCTGTAGCACAACATATCAAAAACGTCTATTCTCATCTTATCTTCACTGTTTACCAACGGCATTTTGCTTTCACCTAAGGCTATACTCCAAGTAGATACCTCCAAAAATACCTCTTGACATTTAAATTTGTATTACATATTGATATTTTCCTTGCTATTGCAAGTCTAAATTTAATGTCCTCTTTATTTCTGTCATCAGTTATTTTGCTGCCTGAATATCAAAACTAGCCTAGTTTTAGTCTCTCATTTCCTAATCTTAATTCACTCAACATCACCTGATTTAATTAGAATACACTCATTTACCCTTGTTGTACTTGTGTCGAAGTTCATTTTATAATCTCTTTACAAGACAGTATGCATTCCATTCAACTGATCTTCCAAGCTGCTTTGCCATCGATCACAGATCTACCAAATCATTGATTAACATTAATTTTGTTAAATTTCTTTGTGCCTGAAATTGAATTTATTTTCCAGTTTCCCCTTATCTGGCTTTATCGCTTGATCTATGTACAGATTGAATAACACAGGTGATAGGCTAAGCCCTCTCTTTGCCCCCCTCAACTTCAGCTACACTGTCCTTTCATGTCCCCCTTCTCTGATAACTGCTGCTGGTTTCTTTACAAGTTACAGATAACATTTGGCTTCCTGTGTTTTACATTTGCTGGCTTCATAAAGTCAAAAAACTATATTCTAGCAACCTGCCTGGGTAGATGTGCAGGTTAGCATGCCACTTTAGGGATTTAGAGAATCAACCGGGCAGATTAATTGAAGAGGGATGGTGTGCTGGCTGGCCTGGATGTGGTTTGTAAATAGTTTACCACATATGATGAGGTGAATACTGGGCAGGTACCCAAGCCTGGCAATTTGCTAAACATTACAAAATGTCCACACTCTTTCCCAAGGATAACATTACACAGATGGGGTACACACATTCCCTTCATGGGGAAGGACGGTGGGAGGGATGTCATGGGATGACAATAGGAAGGGCACCCAGTCTCATCTTAAGTTAGTCATGCCAAATCCAATATTAAACATGCCAACCACACCTTTAGTCAACATCATCAGAATCTGTTACAAATCTACAAATGCTGTACATATAGATTTTTCATTTGTATGGTCAGTATCATCTGACATATTCTTCCATTTCTCTAGATCGCAAATTTATCTTCCATAGTAAGTTTTTATTATCCTGAAGATCATTCATGTTACTATTTTGTAACTATGACTTACTAAACTGGTGATTTGATAATACTCTAACCTTTTAGCACCTGCCTTTCTTGGTATTTAAATTATATAATTCCTCTTGAAGTCCGAGGGTGTTTCAGCTGTCCAGAATACCAGGTGGAGCAGTTTTAGTTGTTTCTCCCATGATTCTTTACACCTTTCACTCTTCCCTTCACAATTTAGTGCAGGCTTGTCACCTTAGATCCTGATATTAATGCAGCTGCTTCTCTTTTCTCCAAAGGTTTATTTTTGATGTTCCATTACATGGCACCTATGTTTTCCTCATTCATTTATGCTACAGCTCCGTTTCTTCTGGCCATTCCAGCTGTGCCGTTTTTTTGTCACTTCAGTCTTTGTACCTCTGTATTCATTTCGTTTTGCTTGCATAATTTTCCTATTTTTTCCTTCCATCAATTACATTTACTATCATATGAATTATCAGAGTGTTACTATTGGACCTTGATTTTTTCCCCAGGCTGTTCCTCTTCTATATTCACTATTTTGCTCTCTTTGCTATCACTTATCTTCTGTTACATTTCTTTTGTATACTTCAGACAGTCATTACCATAGGCTCTCTTTGAAATTCTCGAAACTTTCTGGTTGATTCAATGTATCTAGGTGCTACATCCTTAATATCCAACCATCCTGCAATTTATTCAACTTTCATCTGCATTACATAACTAATAATTTATGGCCAGAGTCCCCATGTGCTCCTGGAAATTTTTTGCAGTTCAGAATCATGCTTTTATATCTGTCTTATGATTATGTATTGTATGTTTAACTGTCTCTACCATGTACAATAACTACTTCCATGATTCCTAAAGCATGTATTAGCAGTGAATAAATTGTATTCTGCAGCCTTCTACTGTACACCTTCCCATTTCATTTCATTCTGTCAGTCCATGTCCTACTATTTTTCCTACATCTACGTGATTACTCTCCTATTCACAATAAAGTGCCTGGCAGAGGGTTCAGTGGACTACCTTGAAGCTCTCTCTCTACTGTTCCACTCTCGAACGGCACGTGCGAAAAACGAGCACTTAAATTTTTCTGTGTCAGCCCTGATTTCTCTTATTTTATCGTGATGATAATTTCTCCCTATGTAGGTGGGTGCCAACAGAATGTTTTCGCAATTGGAGGTGAAAACTGGTGATTGAAATTTCATGAGAAGATCCCGTTGCAACGAAAAATGCCTTTGTTTTAATGATTGCCACTCCAATTCACATATCATGTCTATGACACTATCTCCCTTATTTCACGATAATTCAAAATGAGCTGCCCTCCTTTGTACTTTTTCAATGTCATCCATCAGTCCCACCTGATGCAGATCCCACACCACACATCAATACTCCAGAATAGGGCGGACAAGTGTGGTGTAAGAAGTCTCTTTAGTAGAACTGTTGCACCTTCTAAGTGTTCTGCCAGTCAATCGCAGTTTTTGGTTTGCTCTACCCACAATATTATCTATGTGATCGTTCCAATTTAGGTTATTTGTAATTGTAATTCCTAAGCATTTAGTTGAGTTTAGAGCCTTCAGATTTGTGTGACTTATCGCGTAATCAAAATTTAGCTGATTTCTTTTAGTACTCATGTGAATAACTTCACACTTTTCCTTATTCAGGGTCAATTGCCACTTATCTAAATCCTTTTGCAAGTCGTTTTCCTCATCTGATGACTTTACAAGATGGTAAATGACAGCATTATCTGCAAACAATTTAAGACGGCTGTTCAGATTGTCTCCTATGTTGTTAATGTAGATCAGGAACAATAGAGGGCCTATAACACTTCCTTGGGGAACGCTGGATATTACTTCTGTTTTACTCGATGACTTTCTGTCTATTACTACAAACTGTGACTTTTCTGACAGGAAATCACGAATCCACTCGTACAACTGAGGCAATACTCCGTAGGCACGCAGTTTGGTTAGAAGACGCTTGTGAGGAACGGTGTCAAAAGCCTTCTGGAAATCTAAAAATATGGAATCAATTTGACATCCCCTGTCGATAGCACTTATTACTGATGAGTATAAAGTATGAGTCGATGAGTATAAAGAACAAGAACGATATTTTTTGAAACTATGCTAACTGTGTGTCAATAAATCATTTTCTTCGAGGTACTTCATAATGTTCGAATACAATATATGTTCCAAAACCCTACTGCAAATCGACGTTAGTGATATAGGCCTGTAATTCCTATTTGATTTTCTACTCTTGAACTCCAGTCATCCATGATAGTTAATTTTTCATTTTCCATAATTTAGTGAATAATATATTTATCTGATTTGGTTCAGTTTCTTCACTATCTGCAGATCCACTAGGCAAGCATACTGTATTTACCAGAGTATAAGAAGACTCTGTGAGGAAAATTTTATTTCTAACATATTTTGATTAATCAAAATTACTAACTGTTTCATTGATACAAAAAGTAATCATTATACCTGTTCTAAACTTAACGCTATTTATTGATTGTCTACATTTTGATAATATATTGAGAACTAAAATATACAAAAAAGAGTAGTTTACATTGATTTATATTATCATGATCATCACCACCACTGTACTTGGGATGATAGTTTCACTAGCCAATGAAAGGTGAGAAAAGAGGCAATGTATTTCTATATATGAGCAACAATAAAATGGTTGTCACATTTATGTGGCTGTTGCAATTTCCAAGGTTGTGGTTACAGCAGGACCTGAGAACACAGCTGTTTTTGAATACGTAATGGATTTCACATCCATATTTATGTGAGAATGTGACAGTATTCCTTTGTCTTTTGCTTCCAAACATGTCATCTGCTTATTGCTCTCTCATTGGCTGTGTAGAACCAGCAGCTGGCACACCCCTTTTTGTTCCATCATACCTCACAGCAAGCTTTGACAACATTGCTGCATGAAACACGTGTGACACTGGCCTCTATGTAGACTTTTACTGTCTCCCACAGAAATGTATACAGTTGTTGAATATTTGTCCAATTTTAAAGTCACTTTGATACTGCCTACAAATGGGTTAAGGCAACTGCATTTTAAATGCGACAGGTGTTCATAAAAAGACAAGGTATGCAGTTAACATCCTCTGGACACACACACACACACACACACACACACACACACACACACACATTCCACATTCATCTGACCTCAATGGCCAAAACTTCATCTGTAAATGTAAGATGACCCTTATATTAATGTTACACAACACAAAAATATTGATCTCAGCAGCAATAGTTTAATCTTTGAATATAACATGACCCTGTATTTTTCGAATCACGAATATGGAAAAGAACAATTTCTTACAGTTATATTGCTGTTGTGTGTCGTGACCCTGTGTATATTTTGGTTTTGAAATCTATTCACTGCACTGTTCACAGTACTTAACCTCCATTATTAGACCTACTCCTGCATAACGTCTGTTTGATTCAGTGTTAATAATCATGTATTTTCTGACCAAATATCTTGTTCTCTCTACCACCACGCTTCATTAAATCCCTCTGTATCTAACTTCCATATATATATATTTCTGTTTCAAGTTCTCTAACCTACCTACACGATTAAGGGATTCTATCAGTTTAATGCTAGATATGTTTTTATGACAGCATCCTCCTTACTACTAGTCACCACTCGTGATCCAAGTGGTGAAGTATTTTATCTCCAGAATATTTTACCTGGTACAGCTTTGGGAAGAATATTGATTATAGTTTACTAGTGCAGTGTCAACATAAAATGACCCTGTTGGCTGTTGCTACAAGGCCAAATCAGTCATCCAGACTGTTGTTCCTGTAAGTACTGAAAAGGCTGTTACCCCCTCTTTGGGAATCATATGTTATTTGGCCCCTTGACAAATACCATTCTGATGTTGTTGCACATATCATACTCCACAACAGTGAGGTCCACACTTGGTGGGGTATGGGAAGGGGTGAGGCACCTATTATTTGTTTTTATTTTATTTTATTTTTAATTGACATTTAAAATGTCACATATCTTCTCAAAGACCTCATGGAGTGTATACTGCTACTTCCTTAGTAATTTGAAATTGCTGCTAGGAAATTACTGGGATTACTCTGTTTCGAGTGTGCCTGGGTTTTGGTAGATTGTCGCTGTATCAAGAAAAACAATCAGTGTCATTATTCAGTCTGATATGTTTTTACATATTTTAACTGCTCATCTTTTGTGGCAGAGAATGGCTATTGAGAAAGTATAAGAAAGCCTTGTATTGTACTCATTATAGTGTTCAGTTGCTGCCCGTTAGGGAGTTTAATTGGAAGTATTTATTGCAACAATGTTTGTAGTTTCAAAATAAGTAAGACCTTTCAGCAGTTGAATGTAACACTTGGAGATTTGTCTCATGTAGTGGCTATGGATTTTAATTTCCTCAATAAATTTAGAAATAAAATAAGGTTACTTCAAGTTAAAAGACAGCCATTATACAAAAAAAAAAGTCGTTTCTAGGTTGAAGGAAGGAAAATTGAATGCCTTCAACATATTCAAAACCGGTATGACGAGGGATTTAGAATCCACTCTTTCCAAATGTGACTCTACTGCCTTAATCACTTTACAGTGTGATTCAGTATCTAACGTAGCTTCATGTTAGAAGCATTTGAAATCTGATTTTTCCATATGCAAGTCCAGTGCCTTATCCACTGCGCTACCTTGATCTGTCCTTTACAAGGCAGTATGCCTTTATAAACATCATGTTTTCATTACTGTAGTTGTGCATTTGTATTTCAGTAATATTTGTTTTGATGGAAATGCTGTTAGAATATTGATAAAAAAGTATGTTTTTCACAGTCAAAAAGTCGTGCTGTTATCATCTATAGCTTTGATGTGGACGGTGATGGTATGGAAGAACTGATAACTGGTTGGACAAATGGGAAGGTGGATGCCAGAAATAGCAGAACAGGTGAAGTCATCTTCAAGGATACATTGCCTCATTCTATAGCAGGGATTGTAGAAGGCGATTATCGACTTGTTGGAAAGAATGACCTCCTTGTTTGCACTGTTGAGGGAGAAGGTAAGAGCTTTCAGTCAACCATTTTAATTCTGAATTTGTATGCCTAATTTTAGTTACTCATGTAATACGAGTGTATTCAACCTTTTTTATCTGCCGCACACTTTTGCATCTCTGAACATAGTAAAATCATCTAAGTGCCCACTAGTTCCACCATAATTATGATTTATAAAGTAGGGAAGTAAATTTACCTTGTAAAATTTATAAAGCAGAGTTACACTGAGTTAAAGCAAGTAATAATAATTATTTAGCAAATACTTTGTCAAAATTTTATGAAAACCCAGTGAAAGTGTTTTTAAAATCCTTACTGCCTGCTGCCCTCTATGAAAACTGTAACGTCCAGTAGTGGGCGGTATTGGCCAGGTTGACTCTCACTGATGTAATAGTTCCTGTACCTTAGCTTGTTTCGTCAGAGGTAAAAAAAATGCAATTTATATTATCTGATTTCTAAATTTGAGTGCTACAAAACTATAGATATGCAGAAATTTTGAAGTTGTATACTCACCTTTGTTTCTATTGAAATAATTAATTAGACAACAAGCTACCTGTTCTTTCTGCCAATTGAACAATGCAGATTGTCCTTTTCTGTGGCATCTGTGTGCAGATTTCTTCCAAATTGTGAATATCTTGTAACTTCCTGGCAGATTAAAACTGTGTGCCAGATGGGGACTCAAACCCAGTACCTTGCTTTTCACAGACAGTGTTCCTACAAACTGATCTGCAATGTAAGTGAGAGGTACTGGGAGAAAACAAAGTCGTGAGGGCAGGTTGACAGTCATGCTTGAGTAGCTCATTTGGTAAGAGCATTGCCCAAAAAATGCGAGGTTATAGGTTTGAGTTACAATTTGACACACCTCTTTAATCTAACAGGAAGTTTCAAAAAAGCAGCACACACTCAGCTATAAGGTGAAAAGTTCATTCTGGTGTTAATATCTTGATCTAACACTTCCTGATAATTTGCAAAATGTAAATGGTTGTGTACTGTTAGAGATAAGATTCATCAGGTGGATTATATTTCAAAATTGCATATGATAAAATTTATCATATATTAATTATTATTATATGATGAATATTAAGTATTTTTCTTATTCAGTGAGGGGCTACAAACAGGCAAAAATGATGGGAACAAGACCTGATGTGAATGTGGAACAGGAGACAGTCAGGGAATTGTTATCAAGGAAGCAGGCATTGCTTACAGAGCTTCGTATGTATGAAAGTAATGCACAGCTCTCTGGCATTGCACATAGTGATTATGCTGAAAGTATTGCTCAACAATTGCAGCAGCAAGCTGGTGTAATACCTGTGAGTGTTTTACTATAATATTTAAATTTGAAAATGCAGATGTTTCTTTGATTGTTTCATTATTAAAGTACTTCCTTCATTCTTGTTCACATAGGTATCTCCTTTCATCAATGATTTTTTTTTTGTCTGCAATGATTATGGAATGAGATAACAGCTGGAGAATTTATTATTGTGCTTATTGTTAGAGATGACATTTTAAGAAACAAAAAGATTACTGTGAATGTAGCGATTAGTCTGAATTGGGCAATCCCTGTAGAGTTGACAGAAAACATGCCACAATTACTCAGCAGTTCAAACTCCACCTGGCAAGCTTAGTTATCCAGAAGATGGTAAACCCTAACAGAAGCATAATTTCAACTAAAGGTCCATCCGTGTCACTGTGAATATGGCTTTAACCAATCTCAAAACTGATATCACAGCTGTAAAAATATATCATCCTGTTCAGTCCTTACTTAATAAAATTTGTGAACTTGAAATTATACTAGAAATGAATTTACTGTTACCAATAACTTCTGCTCAGAAATTGGCTCAACTATCAATCATTTACCTAAGGGTAACTTTAAGCTCTTCGTTTCCATATTTTTGGAGCCCTGAAAAAAGACATTGATGGCCGTTGATTTGTTTTGGATGTATAAGTGCATGCCTGAGTGGCCGTTTAGGTGCAAGCCTGGGTACAATAATGGTTCTGTAGGCAACCACAAACATTTTTCTATGAAGTTAGTGACCGCTTTGTCTCATAGTGCGATAAATTTATTAACATTATGGCAATAGCTTTTGGAATAATAAACAGTTTACGTACTTCTTTTCATCTGTCTCATTTTCGTTTAATCCGTGTGATATTTTATAAGAATACTTTGAGAAAAAAAATAACACGTCAGCAAATATTGCAGAGATGCAGAAAATATTATCAATAGTAAGAAAGTAAAGCCGTCCTCAATCTGTAGGTAGGTTTGAACACCATAGTGTTTTATTAGGTGGTGTCCTTTTGGAGGTGATATGCCCTTGGCTTCTTCTGACTACTGAACTGACGTACTCAGTCAGTTATATGGGGATCTACAGATTAATGTGCAATCTAAACCACAGTACAACATGTTGTTTACATGTATCATCATTTTCCCAGAGATAAAAGGAGTGATAAATGATGAAAATATACTTAGACAAAGGATTGGATACAAGTCCTTTGGATTTGTTGTCTATCATTTACCCACTTAATCACTTAACTGAATACAAACTATAGAACTCAGTGACCCAAATGTATTTTTTATGCGACTTTGGAAAACAAATTGAATCAGAAAGCTGGATGATTTTTCAGTTCCACATCTTTTTTCATTATATAAAATTTGCATAGACACATGTCCCATTACATTTCAGTAATTGTTGCTTACTTTGTTTGATAGTTGTTGCTGTTGATGACTTCCTCAGTGTTTTTGTGATATTTCAGTGTGAATTTTAATGATTAGTTATTGTACAGTTTTATATGTTTCTTGAATACTGTGAGTGTTTGATGTGATATTGTTGTTTTAGGCCAAGACTCGGCTGCAGACTGGAATCTCCATTAATATGGGGAATGAAAAGAAACCGGTAAGTAGCTTGCTTGCTTCTCCTCCTCCTCCTCCTCCTCCTCCTCCTCTCTCTCTCTCTCTCTCTCTCTCTCTCTCTCTCTCTCTCTCTCTCTCTCTCTCTCTCTCTGATTTCAAAGGGTCTTCTGTATGTCCCATAAACACAACATTTTATCTGCAATGTTGTTATGCCACCCCATATAAGGTCTGCTTCTGGCACCATCTGTGACTCATAATAAGCCACCTAGTGACATACGCATCTAATGCAGGATGTAGCTACATGTTGTGAATTGATTAAAGAAAGCCTTCAGATACATTCTGATTAAATCTGACTCTTGGAACAATTTCTCAACCTGAGGGAGAAAACAACCCTAATCCAAATCTCAAATCAAAGAATTAGCCAACTCTACTAGTACTCACTACAGTTCTATATTAACTAGTGTTTTGTGAAAATGCAATACTTGGACTGCTGTCCCATCTAGATTCTAGAAGCAACGATATTCTTTAGTCATGTCTCAAGCAGGAAGCTGTGTGCTGTCTGAGTGGACCTTTATTCCCCTAGGTTCCTGTGGAACTGAGATGGAACCCTCAAACTTATCAAATCCTTATCTGATGGGTGTACTGTCGGGGAGTACTGTATTTACTCGAATCTAAGCTGCACTCGAATCTAAGCCGCACCTGAAATTTGAGACTCGAAATTCAAGGGGAGAGAACAGTTCTAGGCAGCACCTCCAAATCGAAACTAAGTTGGTCCATTGTAATATGAGACACAATTTATGTCGAATGAATGACGATACAGCTACAGTAGTTTGATTCGGGTCATAAGCTTAGCAGTTAAGCTTTACCAGGAATCCATTGCTATGTGTCGGCCGCTCCGTTCGTATTTATATGGGTACCCTTCATTTTTCATGGGCTTCGTCTAGTTTGAATTGATTGCTTATTTTTCTTTGATCTGTTAAGTGCCATTCTCTTTGTTATAAGTGTTTACATCACTCTAAGGTGAAAATGTATTAGTGTACTGTGTCATGCATTGTTTGTCACATTTCGATAACGAGTGTTTACGACTCATCGTCGCTCGCGGCATGGCTTGCTTTTGTGCACACTACCACCGCTTACAATTTAAAAAGAGAGAGAGAGAGAGAGAGAGAGAGAGAGAGAGAGAGAGAGAGAGAGAGAGAGAGAAGAATCGTCTCATTAGCGAAACAATGGCAAGAGACTGCTATTTGTTGTTACTTACTTGCTGCTTTCTTTGATAATGATCAACAAGAACCAAATAATAGACTGTGCATGATTGAAGATGTTCTGAATGAGAGTTTAGTGAAAATTTTTCTCTGTTTGAAAATCTTTGCAGACGCCTCTTTAGTACATCACATTCTGCACAGAGATTAGAGTCAACTTAGATTTAAAAATCTAGTCAATTGCCGTGCTTCATTTCTGACTGTATCACTATTAGGCATAAGAATAATACGATTATAGATATGACATGATATGATTATTCTACGTTTGCTGTTGTTTCACTCTAGTTTCGTAGTTTATTAGGCAGACAGGATTTAAATGAGATAGCAGCGAAAACATGGCAAAATGTTTATATTCGTATTATTCTTATGGTGAAGAGAGTACTGCATGTGATTCACAATTCATAAAAGTTCTTATTAGCAACCATCTCTTCTCACAGGTAGGAAAAAAATCAGAACGCAGAGTTGGCCATATTGACAAACACCCCAAACAGTCTTGCCAGTCGGATTTTCGTAGTACATGGAAATGCTGCTACATTCGAAGATGAACAATACGGAATTTGTATTTACGTCGTTGGATAATGTATGAAAATGCAGTGGTCGAAACTCGAGGCGGAGGAAAAAAGCTTGTCTTCCACCCTTTTATTTTAATTTATTTACTGACTAAGAGGTTTTGACGCCAGTATTTATCTTTATGCCTGCAAAGCATGCCTGTGTAGTGCTACATATATTCGACGGCAGAAGTTCGTTGTGGCGGCACCTACCAACATTTTTCAGAACTTCCGCTTACTTTGCACTCGATTCTAAGCTGCAGGTGGTTTTTTGGATTACAAAAACAGGAAAAAAAGTGCGGCTTAGATTCGAGTAAGTATGGTACTCACACTCACTCATCCAAACAAATGATGGCCAAAGTTTCAAAATCAAAATGTGGGACTTTCATTGTTTTGTTGTTTCACATCCAAACACAACATATCACAATAATATAATGATGTCTTTAACTAGGGTAGAAAATTATTATTGTTGACATTAGTTACTTATTGTACAGTCTCAGTTGGCCTGGAAGCTTAACTGCAGATAATTTCTGGGAAACCTTTTTTTTTTTTGTTAAATTTTGCAGAAGAATGTGTGTCATTCAGGAGCTTCATGTTTTCAAACAGAATATTATATAAATCAACACATGAAGTAACCTGAAAATAAAACTTAGTTACAACTATTTCCTTAATGGCTTCAACACTAAACATCTTCTCTTCATCAATTCATAAATCATTTGTGATTGAGAACTCTCTTTCTGCAGTAGCATTAGTGCAAGGTAGAACCAGTACATAGAGTTATCTTGAGATATAAAGAAGTCGAAATTGATAGACTTCATTCAGCTTGGTTTAATCAAAGAGTGTATTTTCATTATTTTTTGGGTATGACCACATGTACTCTTCATTTGGTTATCCTACACATTGCTTAAAAACATAGACTGCCACCTTCAGTTCTTGAACGTCGCCAGAACACGACATGGCAGGGTTCCTCTGATTTTGGGTTAGGCCATACGTACCTAAATGTATATAGTGCTACAAATACCAGTGGGTTGGCCATAAAATGCTGAGTTGTGGAGGTGAAACAACTTGTGGGAAGTGTGAAAAGGCAGCCCATGAATCTGGAATTGATTACCCATCTCTGGCAATATGCACCAACTGCTTTGGCAGCCACCCAGCCTGCAGCAGAGACTGCCCTGTTTTTGCTGAGCAATGCAAAATTCAGGAAATAAAAGAGAGCAAGTGGATCCCTTATGCAAAAGCCAAAAAGGAATATAAGATGATGAGACCCCACTTTTGCCACTTTTTATGCTTTCTTGGTGCAGAAAGCTGTTCCTAAGGTCAATGCTTCGACACAAATGATGTTCAGCATATCATTATCCACCACCAGCACGTGTACATACCATACCAAAGCAAAGTGAATAAAGACATAGTGACCTAGGCAGGTACGACAGAAGAGGCCGCAGCATTTTCCCAGTGAACCTAGAAAATACACCCCAAAAGCACAGTGCCTCTCAATGCCCCCTTTCCCTCATACTTGAAGGGAAAGGGAGCAGTGAAAGGGTCATGCCATTTGGGTCAAAAGCTGTCCCAGGTACCATCAGATATCTTTCTGGTATGTCTAACTGGTGAGGAGGAGATCATAGATTTCGATGCCTAGTCACCGGACTCAGGCAGCCCCTCCAGTCCTGCTCAGTCTATGAGTGCCTCACCACCTCAAGGGAAACTTGCATTCATTAAGTCGGTTTGATCTGGATTTTTACTATAGTGTTTTAGCACATGAGTCATAGTGCAAGAGATATTGTATTTTAAAGTCAATCCTTTGCCCTTCTTAAATGAGTTGAATTATGGTGCAGTGAACACAGACTGATGTAAGTTAAGGAGAGGGTCCATCTTGGGTGCTCCATCAAACTGTATATGATGTCATATGATGTAAAGGGTACTTCAGTAGTTGAGAGAGGATCCTTCTGCCATGATCCTAAATTACTGTAAATCAATGAGTTATCCTTAAGGTACATCCACACAATGCTGTTTTCCTCTTCAAATTTGTGTGTGCACTCACATTCCAACAGTGCAAGCATGCACATGTATTAGTTCATACCTAATTTGTTCAAATTGGATATCATGTGTTGTAGCACATTGGTTCCCAGGTTGGGAATCTCTTGTGCTGTATAACAGACAACAGTCAGCTGGGGCCCATATATATTTCATTGTGTAGTGTGGCGGCATACTAACTTTTTACCATAGTAGCTCACAAAGATAACCCAAGTAAGTAAATGATGTTTATAGACTTTCATAGATATGTTGAGTGTGTGCTTATTAGATGCTGACTGAGGATTTTTGGTGGGGTGAAATATATATAGACTGGTGTAATGATACTTTTTAATCTTGTATGTTAAATATTAGTTTGTGAAACTGAACAGTGAAAATTTACTAATATAGTTTCCAACAGTTATTTGCTTTAATTTGAAGATAGGCGGTTAGGAAAGCACACTGTATGGCTCTGAAATGAATTCCCTAATTTCGTGTAAAGTTTCCAGATTCAAAATTTTGCTTATTTATCTAAATTCTTAGTTATTGGCCTAATTGGATAACGAAGAGTGTTATTTGGTTAAGAAAAATTGGGGTAACAAAAGTATGACATCAAGCCTGGGAATTAAATGAGTTGAAGTGCCCAAATGATGAAAGTAATTGTGGACGTAACCAGACTTTAATTACAGTTATTTTTAGAGTAAATTAGTTTCTTGAAAAATTAATTTTATTGCTAGAAAGTATGAAATTTGTTTTTTCTAATGAGTGATATCGATCCTGTCAAAACTACTGATTTGCTCACACTAATTGTTACATAGCATGCCATTACTAATGTCTTTTAATTAACAAGGTTTTAAACAAAACCACATGTACCATTTTAATCAGCAGACTGTGCACTATCACATGGATAGTAAAATTATGTGAATGTACAATATTTTGGCATTTTTAAGTACCATATGCACTGCCTACATAGTAGTATATATAAACAGATTCAGATGAAAGATAAGAGGGAAAAATTAGTTATTTAAGAGAAGCAGAGTAATAGTAATTGTAATAACTCCACTTTGCTATATTTCACTCTGTTTCTCAGTTTCAGGAATAATCACCGAAATACTGAAATACTGTGATTCGAGCCGTGAAATAAATAACTAAAATTGGTATATAAGTTGCTGCCTAGCAAAATATTATTTCCAGCCTTATCACTGCAGAAATTGCATTACGTATAAGAATGTATTGTTTAGAGGTACAAGTTCTCAGTTTCTCAAGCAGAAAATCTGAAAGCTTGCTGTAACTGCCTCATGAAATTTGCAAACAAAATATCACTGTCACTTTTTATGTCTTATACTGTACTTCTGTTATTTAAATATTGTGTGACCGAAAGTTGCCTTCATGGTTTTTGTCACCTTTCATAACAGTAAACATGGCACAAATTAATGCGCAAAGACATGGATGCACATCAGACTACTTTAACTGTGAGCCAATGTGTGGACATGATAGCGCACTTGCATACAGTATGTTCTATTCACTAAGTTTTGCGCATGTGTTTTGTTCCCATGCATTTGCACTAGGACAAAAGGAAAGATGCATCATTTGGACATAACATTAGAACTCTCAAATGGGGCACATGAGATCTTAGACAATTGAGCTTTCCAATGAGTAGCTAAGTAGGATATGTGGAATATACTGTGATATAATGAATAATTTCATTGAATTCTTGTACTTTGTTATTAAGGCAAGGTGATGCATCTATGGGAGGAACTATGTGGGTTGAAACCAAGCACTTAATAGTGACATTCCACCGTTACTGCCATACCAGTGACATAATGCTCTAAGAGAATTCAAGGCGTTGCCCTGTGATGCTTAGAGCCCTCCTCCTGCTCATAGGACAGACTGTTGTGGAATGAATATGACCTTTTCATTTTAACTGAAAACAGTGTGTATTTTTTGTATAGTACACACTGATTTGAACAATTTTTTTTAAATCATGCTCACTCATCCGTATTTTACAGGTTTAGTATTTCATTTCAGTATAAACCTTTCATTCTGTGAGCCGGCCGTGGTGGCCGTGCGGTTCGAGGCACTTCAGTCCAGAACCGCGTGACTGCTACGGTCGTAGGTTGAAATCCTGCCTCAGGCATGGATGTGTGTGATGTGCTTAGGTTCGTTAAGTTTAAGTAGTTCTAAGTTCTAGGGGCTGATGACCTTAGATGTTGAGTCTCATAGTGCTCAGTGCCATATGAACTTTCATTCTGTGACAGAGTTTGCACTGTTATGCAACTGCCTGACAGATAAAAACTTTTTGCATGTGTCTCATATCTTTGGGTTTTTCTTAATGCCATAAACAGTTGCTATATTACATTACAAAAGGCAAAGATTCGAATTTGAGTGCCTCCCCCCCCCCCCCTCCCCCGCCCATACATACACACACATACTGGCTATGTTCACACCAGTAGAGCTGCAGAGCTGGTACACTATAGTCAACCAGAGCAATGTAACCGTGTTTGTGTGGAATGTGACTAAAAAATAACACATTTGTAAAACGAGATGGAAATTACAAAATGTAAACTTGTTTATTTCTAGTATGACTAGTGTTAGAAGGTGGTATGCAAATCAAATATCACCTTTTTCTGACAAATTATACAATATGCTGACACTTCTTTTTTCATAAAATGGTGTAATTAATGAAAGTAATAGCAAACTGTTGAACTTCCTACAGTTTCATAAATTTAAGTACGTATTTATTTATTCTTAGACTTGGGTGAAAATGTATTCTAAATCTTTTGCTTCATTACTAGGGTCACATTGAAGTCGCTCTTGCAACAAACAATGAAACTGTAATAAGAGTTGTAATGGTATTCGCTGAGGGCATATTTGAAGGTGAGACACATGTTATCCACTTAAAAGAATCAGAAATATCATCTAATGTGAATGTTGCACTCTATCCTCCAAAGGATGTGCCAGTAGACATTCACATAAAGGTAAAGTATTAGTTTTGCACAGTGTGTTCAGTTAATAGGATATACACTTTCATTTTTCAAGATTCTTTATCATTGGTCAACTTTATGTGTATGTAGGCCTTGGTGGGTTATCGTGGAAGCCAGCATTACCATGTTTTTGAGCTTACAAGGCAGCTACCACGTTTTGCTATGTATGCTTTATGCGAGGAGCCGGGTAATTTACCCTCCAGCTATGTGTCATTCTCTTTAAATGAAAGGGTGCAGAGGGTAAGCACTTGTTAAGTTTGGAATATTTGTTCCATTGAATGACATGAAAACTGTCATATTTATTCTGTAACATAAATCAATCAGATATTTTTCTTTTGTTTCATGCATCCAGATTGCAATGTGGATTAATCAGAATTTCCTGGTTTTGTCAGATATTGAAGCAAACAATGAACTGAATGTGACATTTCTTTCACTAAGAGACAACACGAGAGTAAATATATCAATGCAACCAGAAAATAAGTTTGTTATTGCAACACACAGCATGGCTGTTGCAGGTGATATCGTACAATCCCTTGCAGCTTTTTTAAATTTGGATGAATTGCAGGTAAATTCCAGAAAAGTTATTTATGAGTTTTGATGATTTGCAATGTAGTAAGGGGCATACAGTCACAACATTGTGTTTTGTTTGTTAAACTTATTGTAATGTGAGTCATGTTAGGTCAAGGACCTCCCATTATTATTTTTGTTTGAAACCCATTGCTACTGTAATAATGGGGATGACAAAAAGGTAATCTGTTTTAAATGTGACACTGAGAAAAAGGTTTTATATTTCTTCATTTTTAATCTGGAAAATATTTTAATATATCTACCATATGTTGTTTACACTTCTCAACAAGTACTTATAAATAGTAGAATTTTGAAATGATAGAAAATGATTAAGTGGACATATCACTCACCAATGCTACAGTGAACCTGTCAATTCATGTGAGTGTGTCTGTCCCCTCATCACTTTTAAGTTCCATTGTGACTATACTTTGTCATTTATCTAGTATTTTACATTATTGTTAATTGATTGTAAAATCGGGTTCAAATCTGTACCCCATAATCCTGGAGCTTTTAAAATTACTTCTTGTTGATGTAATACACATTCTTCAACAAGGTTATAGCTGATTTCCTCCTCTATCTTTGTCTGTGGAAGTACTTTTTTTCTCATCACGTTAATATCAATGAAAGCTTAAATTCCAGGAATATTCATTTTGGAGTGAACACAATGTAAAGAATACAATATGTTTCAGTGGCTATTCACTGTGGGGTTCCTGTTACTGTAGATGAGTTGTTTGTTGGAATGAAAAAATTATTCTGTGGAATCCACGAGAATATTATATTGAGAGTAAACTTGACACACATCAAGAAATAATGTAGGATCTGCAACAATAAAATTGCTCTCTGTTGGAAGAAACAGTTTAGATGGGAGACATCTGCAGATAGGGTTTTGAGGAGATACCAGAATGGTCTGTTTTGCTCTTCTCTTTGGGATTATGATAGTTAGGATTCCAATTTGTACGTAATTTAGACCCCCTGGGCATCTGTAAGGTATCTGATTTATCACCAAAGCTGAAATCTGCAATGTGTGATACTAAACTAATCCTTGGTGATATGTTTACCTGTCACTTCAGTTATAGCTCAAACTATTGCAGTAAAGCAGTTAGGAATCCTTTGGACAGAATTTTTTGTCTTGCTTAAAACATTTTTCATAATTTGGAATATTAACTAGGTGGATTCCCTGTGGTATGAGAAAATTCTTTACTTATACACAGTGATCTTCTTCAAAAGTATCTGTTACAGGTTTTACACTTAATTGATATGTTGGTGTTTTTGACCTACTTGATGTTGCATCGTTATTTCATCTCACAGCCACTATGAAAAAAGTTAGACCAATAAACAGTCGCTATGGTTCGCCATTAGTTCATCTCAAATATCACTTAAAGCTGTGTGGATTTCTGTCATGTTACTATCTAAATGTATGAATTTTTATCTTGAAGTGTCACAGTACGTAGGATCAATACAGGTTTCAGTCCAAGCTGAAGAACAGATGCTGCACAGATGAAACAAAATAGTCCTTCCTCAAGCCAACCTTCAAATAAAATTTGCATCATTCCAGGTATTGTTGTGCCATCCAGTCATCAGTATTGTCACCATGTGCATTATTTCTTCAATTATTCATATCACTTTAGATCTCTCTCTCTCTCTCTCTCTCTCTCTCTCTCTCTCTATATATATATATATATATATATATATATATATATATATATATATATATATTCTAATTATCACACTTGTCTCTGACTGCATAATCTCTTAGGTAAATTACTTTTTATGTAAAGTGTGGTTTACACTTTTATACAGTTACGTGAATCCTGTTATGGCATCTCACATGTTGCTACACAATTCATTAGTTCTTTTCTTTCAGCTTATAATGTTTCAAGAAAATAACTTAAAATAAAGACTAGTAATTTAGAAGAGAAGTGAATTATAAGGAAAATAGTAACGCAAACATGAAAAATGAAGCCAGACAATAATAAATCACTTGAAGGGATTAGATGAACTCGAGTCCAAGTTCAACTATGTTTTATAGTTTCCTAAGAACATGTTCCAGAATGCTGATAACTTGTAGCTGTCAAACAGAAAAATCCATTTTTCTAAGTTGGCATATCTGAGTGCCAGACTGAAGACATTGGTTCAACCATCAATACTGCAAAAGATTTTCAGTTTGTGTAAGGAACGACACAGGACTCATTCAGCCATATGAGAACAACTGAAGAGCTACCAGAAGGATAAGTGGTGGCTTTTATTTCAAAACCTGACATTAACAGCCATGGCATAGTGTTTTACCTTTTGCTCGCCAATGATGCTGCTGGTATTACGAAGAGTGGTGCAGTCTCCCTGTGAAATTACTTTCTGGTAGTGCTAGGTGTCAAACAATAATTAGATTAATATTTGTAATGTCTAGTTAATCTGTTTATATATTTTGTTTAGTTAGCATATGTGTGTTACAGGTAAAGGCAGAATTTTCTGAAGAAGAACAACGAATTGCTGTTTTGCTTCAGCAAGTAAGTGATCTTCAAGAAACCAGGCTTCGTTTGGCAGCAGAAATGGCAGACCATTCTGGACTTGTTCGTAGCTTGGTGATGCGTGCAGAAAATGCCCAGCACTTGGGAGATGTGTATGTTTTGCTACTATTTCATATTTCATTTGAAATTCACATTAGTTTAGTTATTTCTTCTGTTAAAATGTCTTGCTTATTAAATCACAGTTGATTTATTTTCCTAAAATTGTTTGTTTGCACTAAAGCTACATCACAAGTGACTGTAATTCAACAAGTTTCTTATCTGTAATCTCCCCTCTTCTTAAAGAAAAGCACCAAATGTAGCCCAGTCCTGTAAACTACTAATTCATGGATTAGTATCTCTCTCTCTCTCTCTCTCTCTCTCTCTCTCTCTCTCTCTCTCTCTCTCTCTCTCTCTCTCTGGTTGGTGTGTGTGTGTGTGTGTGTGTGTGTGTGTGTGTGTGTGTGTGTGTGTGTGGGTGGGTGGGTGGGTGGGTGGGTGGGTGGGTGCGCGTTCGTGGGGGGGGGGCAGATATTTGAGAGTGAGAGAGAGCAAGTATGTCTGTCCAGAAAGAGGGCTGTGTCCAAAAACTTCTCAATCTGTCATGCTTTATTGTGTGTGTGTGTGGGGGGGGGGGGGGGGGGCGGTATATTTGAGAGGGGGAGATAGCTTGTAAGTCTGTCTGGGAAGAGGGATTTGCCCAAAGACTTGTCAGTCTGTCATGCTTTCTTGTGTGATTGTTTGCTGCCCAGTTACTCTTATATTTACCGAGTAGTAACCTATTCATATGGGAATTTGAAAATCTGCTGTAATGGGGGAGATGTCTGACAATCACTGAAAATTTTGTGTATAGTTCAGCTTGCATTGATTATAAGCTGATTTCCAGACTGACTGATTTTACTGTTGCGTGGATCATCTGTTTCTGCCTCAGACATGTTTTACTCCATGTATTGAAGAAACACGTGACAATATAATATGATGATTAAGTTTTTGGCTTTCATGTAATGTTGTAAAAGCATAATTGTAGCTGCTAATGTAAGAATGCAGTTGCTGTTATATTGTTGTAAGTGGATTATAAACAAACAACTATTCAGTTAATCAATGGCAAAATTAGTTTCCTCAATTTTTCTTTGTAGGAATACCCAACTCTAAGCTGTGTGTAAGCATGAGTATTGTGTACAGGCATGCCATATGATTCCTGAAATGCTACCACATGAGCCATATGAATCTAGTGTTGAGGCTCTCCCCAACCAAACTCCATAGGTAGGAACATTCTGTTATGTGCAATATTTATTAAATATTTTATTTTGACATTTGTGCATATTATTTCTGTTTATTTATTATTTTATTTTTCAACTACAGTACTTTTTTTTTCCTCTGTAAACACTTTTGGATTAAAGAAGACCACTCACAGATAAGCAGATGTGGTCGAATTGTTAATAGCACACACGAACCAAAAGAAAACTTACGAGCTTTCATTTGTGAGTGCCTATTGATGGCTCAGTGCTTCTGGTTTTCAGTGAGGGTCTCCTTTAAGCCAAAAGTATTTACATTCTACCAACACTTTCCTACAACATTTGTACTTTCTGTCTACATTCTGTCTGTGTCTCCCTTCCCCATGTCCTGTCTGATCTTGGTTTGTTCACACAGTTTAACTCCATTTATTGACAAGTTACTTTCACCTCCAAACACTTAGCAAACAGATCAACATAAAGAAAGGAAAAATCTAAAATTACCGGGAAGGAGAGGGACCACAATGAGTATTACGTATATTGTTACGTACCTAGAAATCTGCAAATAAGTACATTCATGTTATTATCAGAACTCTTTCATTGTCTGTAGTATGTACCTTCAACTAAGAAGGAAATTAATACCATTTTCCATTGTTCTCACAGTTCACAAAAGGCTTTTAACAAGGCAGCAATTATCACTCATCACTTTTTATTAGTGGCTGTAAACATCCTGCCAAAGCATTGGTATAAAAAAATGGAGGTTCAGTTATTCATCTTCTGTTCCGTAATGAGAAGTAGTAGGCATAAAAAGTAGTTTTTCTTATCGGAAGTTGTGTTTGTATCCTTTCGAGTATATTTCATCTTAACAAATACTTTGACGCAAATACAATGGAATCTTAATGCTTTGCCCTCATATTATTCATTTTCTATATTAATAGTATCCTTTGGTATTTGGAGATAGGGAAAATTAGCAGATACTTTTATATCCTGTTTGTATTTTTTGTTACTGTTGTATTATTTCTTGACTTGGTACTGGTCATATAGAAAGTGAATAAGCAAGAACAAGTATTAATGGACATGAACATGATTCACCACTATGTACAAGGCAAGTTCTTTATAATTTTCAGGAATTAGATAGTTTGCACCTCTGTCACTGCTCCACTTCATTACAACTGATGTCATGCATTTAACAAGTGGTTTTATTTTTCAGTTCTTTTTGTCAAGGTCTGAAAGTCGCCCAATGTTATTCTACCACCAATCCCACTGTGTTAGTTTTTGACACTTTCTCTTAACACTTACTAATGAAACTCAACTGTGGGTCTCAAAAGATTGTGTTCTTATTTATAGATACATAAAGTATTCTAGCAAATTCTAAATTTCTGTGAATAAGTCACAGATCTTTCCAGAAATCTCCAGTGTTAGATTATAAATAATTGTAAGAGGTGGGAATTGAATCAGTGACCTGCACACCACTAGACAGCCAGTGACAACTGCTACACTACAGCAGATAAAATGTTGCATGCATTTTATTGCTTTTGTTTTGCCCTCCAAAACCATAAACAATGATTCGGGAATATTAGAAAGGGAAATGGAGCATGATACAAACCATAGAGTGGTAATAGCAAGATTCTTTGAAATTGTTTCTTACTTCCCATCCTCATATCACATTATTTAATGTGTGCTAGATCAGTAATATTATTTCAGATTTTAGTAGTGTAATTGTGTACTTCCATAACTGCCACTGTCATTTAGTTCAGATATAGATGTGACAGTTTGTTCATACTGTGTCTGAGCAGCAGCAGCAGCAGGAGTAGTAGTGTTGCTGGCCTCATCATCTAAAGTAGGATACTTGTCTATGTACTAGTAAAACTAATACTCACTCTCCCCCCCCCCTCTCTCCCTTCATATTCCCCCCTCCCTTCCCCTCCCTCACCCTCTCCCCCTCCTCTCCCTTTCCTTCCCTACCCCAGTTCAGTTGATATTTTTTTTCTAAGAGACAGGTTGTTGTGAGTTCCTTTAGACTGATTCCTTTTTTATTGTCCACTGTCTGGGTAGCTAGACACTGTGTTGTCAACTGGTGCAACAGCCTGCAACCTGCATTTGAGGGTGGCATCATCTCCTGTCATTACAAACATGTTACATAGCATGTCAGGTTGTAGGATTGCTGACGTGATCAACAGGGGATACCCATCTGTCCCACAAATGATACCTGAAAATTACTTTATAATCTGTATTGTAGGACGAACACTATCCCAGAAACCAGTTACTAGAATGGCCCAAGTATCAAATATGGAGAATAAACAAATGTGTAGAAATTGAATACTGAAGTATTCAGGCCTAAGGCTCAGAAGCCACCCTTCTCCAAGAAACTTGTCACCATTACACAATACTTGAAATCTGATGTAGAAAACAGTTTCTTTTCAGAGACATGTGGAGACCTACTGGTAAGATAAATAAGACTTCTATGTGGTGGGTTTTAAAAGCAAATAGAAATATTAAGTCTAGTGATGTCAAAAGTGATTCCAACCATGAGATTATATGGCTGAAGATACCCAGTGACCCAGTGCAAATGGGCTTTTTGTTGGACTGGTAATTGGATGTTTTACTGGCTGCTGGTCTTAATTGCATTAAACACAGTCATTTCAAGAGGGTGATCTTAATTTGGCAAGCTTTGACAGGAAATATGTGCTTTGAGTGCTAAAGACAGACTTCCAAAATATTACTGAACACCTAATTAGATAACTGTCATGAACAACTAGTTTTACAATCCAAATGTGGGGGGAAAAGTATTTAGACCCCCAAACTAGAAACCAACCTAACCTTTTTGAAGGGGTTAACAAAAAGACATGATTTAGTGACCATGATGGTATTATAGTCAAAGGAAGATTGGGGGGTGGGGGTGGTGGTGGGGGAGAGGAGTGGTGTGGTATTTGCATATGCTGCCTCCCATCCCCCTCCAGTAGCACAAGGACCAGTGCTGAAAAAGACCAGATCCTCCTAACTCAGCCTAAAAATGATGCACTTTTTTCTATTTTTCGAACAGCCCTAAATGTCATAAATCTTGGTATTAATCATAAAAAGCACCATAAACAGTTTAATTAAGTGGTAACAGACAACAGCTTCAGATCATTGAAAGATTCCCCCCCCCCCCCCCCTCCTGAAAAAAGTTAATGGTGGAGGTAAGAAGAATGGGTGACCTAACAGTCCTTTTCCAGGCTGTTCCTGGCTGCATAGCTAAAATTCATGATCGAATTTTTAAAGTTTTTGATTCATTTGATATACAGTCTAGAAAAAGCATATGCATAATATTAATAAATGCAACTAGTAAACAAGAACTTTACTGTAATATACTTTGCATCAAGTTAACATTCATCAAATTTTATTACCGAGTGATCTGATAAGTATTTCATAGTCCCAACGTAACATCATATGCATAATATTAAGTCCTGCGACCTTGCAGAGAAGTGGCTGTATGCCTCTCGAAAATAAAAGTTAAACACCAATCTTACTCTTCTACATCTCCAGAAAAGCATCCGTTCTGTTTGATGTCCAACAAGTACTCCACCTTGCCCCATCTCATTTGCTGCAACTGTCTTTGCTCCTCTCCCACATGCACAGTCATTAGTCTCACAAATCTGTAGACAGTGCCAAAATTACCATTGTCAAGCCATTTGGCTGAGTTAAATAAACAAATTACAGAATGTGTGTTAAGATGTTGACTAATTCCATATAAAACAAGATATGACTGTTTAAATCCTTATTCACATAAACTTATTTTAGCAATAAGCTGGTGTTATGGCCTGAGGTGCAGTTTTGTATGATAGCAGGATCACTATTGTGTTTGTTCCACACATCCTGACTACAGAATTGTACATCAGCCTGGTGATTCAATTGTTCTGCCATTCATGAACACCATACCAGGGTGTGACTTCCAACAGGATAATGCTCACCCACATACAACTATTGTAACCCAATGTGCTCTACAGTGTGTCAGCATGTTGCCTTGGTCTTCTGGATCACCAGGTCTGTCTTCAATTGGGCACATATGGGACATCCTCGGATGACCGCTTCAGGCAAATGCCAGGATGGTTCCTTTGAAAGGGCATGGCTGGCTTCCTTCCCCATCATTTACTAAACCAATGGGACCGATGACCTCACCGTTAGGTCCTCTCCCCCTTATCAACCAACCAACCTTAGATGACAACTCCAGCATCGTCCACAAACAGTATTAACCATCTCTGTATCCACTGACCAAGTGCAACAAGCATGGAATTCCACCCCGCAAACTGACATTTGGCATCTGTACAATAGAATACATGCATGTTTGCAATGTTCTGACAGTTATAACAGTTATTAGTTTGCCAGCATTTCACATTTTCAATGGCTTATCTCATGCTTAAATTAATCTGTGATCGTGCAATGTTTATTCCTTTAATATGTTACCTAGACAAATGTATTCCCTAAATTTCATTATTCTGAATTAATTATTTTTGATGTTGTAATTTTTTTCCTTCAGTGTATGTGACTCCATTTGATGTGGCTTTTTTTTAAATTTCTAGTGGTTAACTGAATTTTATATTGCAGTAAGGATGTTCGGAGATGGTATGCAGAACTGAATTACATTAGCACTGACTTGGTACGGGGTTATAACATACGCTGCACGAATCATCAAGAACTTGTAGAAGCTCTGAAACAAGTCAATCTCGTAATTGAAAAGGCAGCTAAGCTAAGAGGTAAATTGAAGTATTTATTTGTGTGTGTGTGTGTGTGTGTGTGTGTGTGTGTGTGTGTGTGTGTGAGAGAGAGAGATACAATTGCAATAAGCAGCACTGGTGATCCAATACATTATGACCGCTATTCCACCCATCATGTGGTTGATACTAGCTGGTGGTGTTGCAGGCACATGCCATCATGCCATGGTAAGGAAAGCATATGAGTGAAGCAGAGAGAAATGGGGAATTATTCTAGCAACATTATAGGCCAAAAAAGCAGGAAATCAACTGACATAAGTAACTTTGACAAAGGCCAAATTCATATGCCCATCTCCTGGAAATAAGCATATCAGGAAAGATGAAGCTGGTCGGCTAGTCACACTCTACTATCATGAGCATCTACAGAAAGTGGTTGAAGGATGGTGAAACACAAGTTGCCCGCTGTGGATGCTAGGATAGGCAGTGATCTGTGGCAGGTGTGATGACAGATTACAGTGCTGATGGTGCAGATACAAGTGTTTCTGAGCACACTATTCAGTGCACATTGTTGAATGTGTTGCTACACAGCAGACACCCCCCTCCCCTCCCCTCCCCCTCCCCCTCCCCCTCCCCCTCCCCCTCCCCCACCTCTCCATCACCTCCAGCCCACTGTGCTCCCATGTACTGCCTATGATATTGTCAATTATGATTGCAGTTGGCATGAGATTATTGAGATTGGACCTCAGACCAATGGAATCATGTCTCCTGATCAGAAGAATCATGTTTCTTATTGCAGCAGTGGATGTTCGTATCCGGATATGCTGCAATCCAGGTGAACTCCTGCTTGTAATGTGCACTGTGCCACAGATACAGGCCAATGGGGGCAGTATTATACTATGGTATATATTCACTTGGGCTTCCATGGAACCTGTGGTTGTAAGCAAAGGAAATATGACAGCTGTCGACTGTGCGAACATTATTGCATATTACCTGCATTCCTTCATGCTTCTCGTCTTCTCCAATGGTGATGGTATCTTCCAGCAATATAAATGTCTGTGACATGGTTAGAATTGTTCTATAGTGGTTTGAAAAGCATGATATTGAACTCACATTGATGTGTTGGCCACTAAATTCACCTTATCAGAACCCATCTTGGGACTTTATTGGCCACCAGCTCTGTGCCCTCAAACCACTGGCCCGTGATTTACAGAAACTGCATGATGTGTGCATAGACATCTGGTGCCACATACCTCCAGAAAACTACTCGGGACTTGTCAAATCCATGCCATGTATAATAACTGCTGTATTGAATTCCAAAGATGATTGAATAGGTAGTCATAGTGTTTTGAATCATCAGTGTGTCTGACTTATCTGTATTTATACCAAAAATTCAGTACATGACAATACACACATAATTAGAATCACAGAGTTTTTGATCTTTGTCTTCTAAGAATTCAGTATTATGTTATGCCTACCAGTTCGATAATTAGTGCATCTAAACATTATAACATGAAATAAGATATACCTGAAGAATTGCCATCCTTGTGGGTGGTAGGCTCAACACCAACAAGTAACTGATACATTGTTTCCCCACACATCTTCATTATGTGAAATACCAGACAAATTTTGAGACCAGGGAAACAGAAGCACACATAGTTATTCAAAGGAGGTGTTCACATTCCTCGACATGTGTGACCGGACATTCCTCTGCCAAAATATAGTATGTGTTGTTGCATGAAAGAGAAACAGTACTACAGACTCATAAGCCACCATGATGTAGGTGTTGCTGTTTAGATTGCCTTCAGTATCTTAACAAGAAACTGCCCACATAGCCTCATGTGTGTTGACATGGCTGCTTTCGGGACGGAGAGGTATGTCGGCCTGGGATCGAATCCACTTGGCAGATTAGCAGTGGAGGGTTGGTGAGCTGACCGGCCTGGATGACTCTTTTAAGTAGTTTCCCACATCTCACAAGATGGATACTGGGCTGGTTCCCTATTTCTGTCCAGGTGCATGAATAGGAGACTGATGACATTAGATGTTTGGTCACATTAAACATTTACTCAACATTAGCAGCCTCACCACACAGTTGTGTGGTGAATCCAAAGGTGCTCCAAACCATCACACTTGGTATTTGTCTTCTGTGCTGTCACTAATGCAGACTAACAGGTTTTGGTCATCATGATAGCATGTAACATACACTCCTGGAAATTGAAATAAGAACACCGTGAATTCATTGTCCCAGGAAGGGGAAACTTTATTGACACATTCCTGGGGTCAGATACATCACATGATCACACTGACAGAACCACAGCCACATAGACACAGGCAACAGAGCATGCACAATGTCGGCACTAGTACAGTGTATATTCACCTTTCGCAGCAATGCAGGCTGCTATTCTCCCATGGAGACGATCGTAGAGATGCTGGATGTAGTCCTGTGGAACGGCTTGCCATGCCATTTCCACCTGGCGCCTCAGTTAGACCAGCGTTCGTGCTGGACGTGCAGACCGCGTGAGACGACGCTTCATCCAGTCCCAAACATGCTCAATGGGGGACAGATCCGGAGATCTTGCTGGCCAGGGTAGTTGACTTACACCTTCTAGAGCACGTTGGGTGGCACGGGATACATGCGGAAGTGCATTGTCCTGTTGGAACAGCAAGTTCCCTTGCCGGTCTAGGAATGGTAGAACGATGGCTTCGATGACGGTTTGGATGTACCGTGCACTATTCAGTGTCCCCTCGACGATCACCAGAGGTGTACGGCCAGTGTAGGTGATCGCTCCCCACACCATGATGCCGGGTGTTGGCCCTGTGTGCCTCGGTCGTATGCAGTCCTGATTGTGGCGCTCACCTGCACGGCGCCAAACGCGCATACGACCATCATTGGCACCAAGGCAGAAGCGACTCTCAACGCTGAAGACGACACGTCTCCATTCCTCCCTCCATTCACGCCTGTCGCGACACCACTGGAGGCGGGCTGCACGATGTTGGGGCGTGAGCGGAAGATGGCCTAACGGTGTGCGGGACCGTAGCCCAGCTTCATGGAGACGGTTGCGAATGGTCCTCGCCGATACCCCAGGAGCAACAGTGTCCCTAATTTGCTGGGAAGTGGCGGTGCGGTCCCCTACGGCACTGCGTAGGATCCTACAGTCTAGGCGTGCATCCGTGCGTCGCTGCGGTCCGGTCCGGTCCCGGGTCGACGGGCACGTGCACCTTCCACCGACCACTGGCGACAACATCGATGTACTGTGGAGACCTCACGCCCCACGTGTTGAGCAATTTGGCGGTACGTCCACCCGGCCTCCCGCATGCCCACTATACGCCCCCGTTCAAAGTCCGTCAAATGCACATACGGTTCACGTCCACGCTGTCGCGGCATGCTACCAGTGTTAAAGACTGCGATGGAGCTCCGTATGCCACGGCAAACTGGCTGACACTGACGGCGGCGGTGCACAAATGCTGCGCAGCTAGCGCCATTCGACGGCCAACACCGCGGTTCCTGGTGTGTCCGCTGTGCCGTGCGTGTGATCATTGCTTGTACAGCCCTCTCGCAGTGTCCGGAGCAAGTATGGTGGGTCTGGCACACCGGTGTCAATGTGTTCTTTTTTCCATTTCCAGGAGTGTATATGCAGCCATCACTATAGGGCATGTTGAAGTAAGAATTATTCTGAATGCACTATAGTTTACCACTTACTGAGCCAGTCATTGTTTTCACATGCTTGTGGCAGTCTGAGGCATTTTGTTGCTTCTGAACAAGAGAAGCGAATCTGTGGTGCCTTTGGCAGCTTTGAACTGCCAATGTTGAGGGATCCATAACTGGTACAATACTCCAACCTCTGACCAATATTGTCAACAAAATTGTATGGTCTGTTTCTGCATAACAATAAGATTGTGATCTTTCATGTTGCTGTCACATTTCATTGTCCAACATTACTAATCACTGCATACATTTCTCTTCTAGCTATTAGTCCCATTACACATCACTGTGATAGCAATAAGCCCTCTGTTATATTACAATCGTCAGTCTGACAATTGGTTTCGTGCACATCTTTATGAGTCTATCTTGTGCAAGGCTCTTCATCTCTGCATAACTGCTGCACCTTCATTCATTGAAATTTGCTATACAGTAGCCAACCCTTGGTCTTTCTCTACAGTTTTCACACACACACCCTCCCATACTTTCCTCCATTACCAAATTGACAGTTGCTTGATGCTTATAATATCACCTACTATAACACAAAACCACAGTGTGCTGTAATAAACTATGGTGCTGTCTCTACCCGCTTCGAGAAGCTAATGACTAAGGCCCATATTTTAATGACAAGTAATACTTTGTCCTGAATTTGAGGGTGAATTTTACAACAATTTATTCGTGAATCTAGGTATTTTGGAGTAAAAAAATGTATTCTAATTGTCCTTATAAAGCCATATTTACAATTGTTTTTAAAATGGTTATATTTTGGCCAACTATTGCCTAAAATGCATATATTTGTTGTATCTGTAAAAACACAAGAATAAAAGCATAAAAATGTTGCTCACATGACAGTTTCAGATGATATTATCACACATTATTTATCAGGACTATAGAGACAAGTAGCGTGACACACCATTTTGTTCGCTGATGTAAAACATTGGAGCACAGGCTTGACAAAATGCTCTGGAAGCCAACAAAGGTGGCTTCAGAACGTAATAAACATCACACATTGTGGTCACATTATACAACCTGAATACAGTTGCAGTCTGGTTCAATATCATGAAGTTGTGAGGTTTTGTTTGTGGTTATGGAGAGAAGTTCTTCAGCACTGATGGGGAAATGTTATTTTGCAAACTATATAAAGTTAAAGTTAGTGTAAAAAAGCACTTTAATGTACAACAAAACTGTAATCCCACCAAACACAGGAACTGTGTAAAGAGAAGTGCTGAAAATGACAGCAGACAAATGCTGTCATTTGAGCAGACAGGTCCATCTTCAACTGTGCAATCATCTTTCGAGGACTTGCGTGAGATGATGGTGTATTTTAGCATCCAATTGGAGAAGATTTCATGCTTCTGAGAGTTCTTGGAGAAGTACACAATACTTACAGTTCCAGAAGAATCTGCTTTTAGAAAGAACTGTTTATCTGTGTGCTACGAGGAGATGCTCAACAAAATACAAATTAGTGTTTCTGATCAAAAGGTCTGGGTATCCGTAAATGAAACCACTGATGTGGGTGGGTGTTACATTGCAAATGTTAAATGCTCCACTTCACGTGTGAAGTTCTCAAGAGAGTAAACAGCTTGACAATTGCCATTTTATTTGACAGCCCTATGAAGCGACTGTGGCCAGATAGTGTGAACAGAGACAATGTTCTGCTGCTAATAACAGATGGTGATTCATACACGGCTGAAGCAGCCAAGGGGCTTCAGATTCTCTACCCCAGTACATCACTTGCCGTGCACATACATTACAATGAGTTGCAGAAGAGGCGTGATCAAATTACCCTAATGTGGACAAAGTGATTTCCTGTAGCAAGAAAACTATGTGAAAGCTCCACAATGGCTGCAAAAATTCAAGGAACACCTTCACTGCCTCTTCTCACATGATGGGGTTCCTGGCTTCATGTTTCTGACTGGTACTGCACCAAGTACACCAAAATGACGACAACCTTTGTGACCTTGATAATGATGAATCAAGTGCTATGAAAACTGTGAAAGATGTATTTACAGATACCTTTTCTGAAAACTTGACATATGCCAATGCCAACTTTTCAGTGATATCAAAAGCATCCACAACTGGTAGCTGCTGGTACTCAACTGTGTGACACTCTGGATAGTGTGGAACATGTGCTGTGTGAGTTTGCTCCTGCTGACAAAGTGAACAACAAATTGCAAAGTTTTCTCCAGTGGAATCATGGATATTCTAATGTGCAAGATTAGTGACACTCTTTCTGCAAATGCGACAACATTTGAAGACAGTGAACCACAGCTGGCCTGTAGTGACCTCACCACATTCAAATATACTCTTGTGGCATTTGTGATGTGAGACAAGAGGTGTGAAGTGCAAAATGATCCCCTGCAGCAGCCATAGATCTTCAAAAATGGAAAATCTGAAAGTGCACCTTGGGATCAGTGCAATTCTCCAGAAACAGAAGAGTGACAGGACTTGGTAACTATTTTGAACACTTTAAACAAGTGGTGTGCAGTAGTAAAAGCACCACTCTGTTGTTTTAATAGGTTATATAGTTTGCACTTAGCTTTTTTTTCGGACATATACAAGGATTTCAAAAATATGTGCTAGTTAGTTTCAAACATTGTTAAAAGTAAGTACTATACTCACAATTTGTTCAGAAGCTAATTTGGTGTATATATATATATAAAATCAACAAGTACATTTTTGACATGTGGAATAATCGGGTCTACTGCCGAATGTTTGTGTCGCTCTGGCACAATATTTCGGCCACGTAACTTGTTGCCTTCTTCAGGTGCTACCTGAGACTGCCATATTGGAGGATTTTGTCCAGTATTTGTGCCCAGAGGGTGCTGGGTGCTATCTCTGCCATCCTTGCCCTCCTGGGGCTGCTTTAATGTGTTGTCTCTTCCCCGGTGATCCCTCGGACGTCCGCGTCCGACTTGCTTGCCATCTGTGGCAGCTGTCTGAGGGCCGTCCTGTGTCGGGCATTCCGTTCGCGGTCCACGTCCACCTGGTGCTGCTCCTGAGCTGTTGGCACTTCCCTGGTGCTCCGACGGTCTTCCGCACTCGGCTTCTCCATCATCTCCGGTCGTGGTGGCTGTCAGAGGCCCGTTCTGCGTCGGGAGTTGCAGTCGCGGTACGCGCCCACCTCGCGCTGCTCCTGCGGTGTTACTACTTCTTGAGGAATTTCTTGGTTCATTTTGTTGGGCCCTGATAAGCTCCAGAGCCAGACTCCACACTGAGCTAAACTGGTAACTGCTGTCTCGGTTTATTAGGTTCTCTGTGACCTTGATCTCGATGGCTTTCTTTATGACACTGTCCCAAAATCTTGGAGTTTGTGTCACAAGTTAGGTGTTGTTGTAGTCCATTGAGTGACCGAGCTCCAGACAGTATCCACTATGGCAGATTTGGTTGCCTGTCCGAGTCTGGTGTGCCTCTGGTGTTCTTTGCACCTGATGTCAACTGTCCTGGTTGTCTGGCCAATGTATGATTTTCCACACTGGCATGGGATGTTGTAAATGCCTGGTTTATGTAGCTCCAGGTCGTCCTTCACACTCCCTAACATTGTCCCAATTTTGGAGGTTGGACGGAAGATACTGTTTATATCATATTTCGAAACAATTCTGCTGATCTTTGCAGATGGCACTTTGGGGCACAGTGTGTATCGTAAGCCCACCCACACGGATTTATACCTTCAAGCCAGTACCTGCCACCACCCGGTACAGAAGAATGGAGTCTTGAAAACATTACTTCACAGGGCTTGGACTCTGTTGGATATGGAAAGTCTGGCCACAGAGATAGAAAATCTACAGAAGACCATCAAGATCAAGGTCACAGACAACCTAATAAACCGAGACAGCGGTTACCAGCTCAGCTCGGCGTGGAATCCGGCTCTGGAGCTTATGAGGGCCCAACGAAAGGAACCAAGAAACTCCTCAAGGAGTAGTAACACCGCAGGAGCAGCGCCAGGTGGGCGCGGACAGTGACTGCAACTCCCGACGCAGGATGGGCCTCAGACAGTTGCCACAGATGGCAAGCAAGTCGGGGGCGGACGTCTGAGGGGGCACCGGGGGAGAGACAACACATTACAAGCAGCACCAGGCGGTTGCAGACGGCAGAGAGAGCACCCAGCACCCTCTGGGCGTAAATACTGGACAAGATCCTCCAATACAGCAGTCTCAGGTAGCACCTGAAGAAGGCAATGAGTTACGTGGCTGAAATATTGTGCCAGAGCAACACAAACATCCGGCAGTAGACCCGATTATTCCACATGTCAACATCTCGCCGGGAAAGCCTGAAGAGTTACAAGTACATTTTGAAATAAATGTATGTATCCATTTATTTTACTTTTATATATTTTTATAAGTTTTGGATCTAAAATGTTTGCAGATATCGCTGTTTTTTAGGTCATTAAAATCTGGACACTACTGACGATACATTTTCTTTGTATGTTACTTTTTAGGAAGTAAACTGATGGGTTCGATTGAGAACAGCTTGTGAATTACAGACGATATGGTTTATTACTGGAAGCACTCGTGGCATGCAACAACCACCCTACCTCGGAATGCACTGTCAGAGGGCAAATGCTCAAATTGCAGCGGCAGCTGCAGTAACCTAATAAATAATGTGTGATGAAGCAAATCAATAAATTTACAATCAAAGGTCACAAAGAAAAACCAGTATATTGTCATGGTAGGAGAAAGGATCCTCAGACCTAAAAAAAGAAAAAGAAAGTAAAATGGAGAGGGGGGGGGGGGGGGGGTCTGGGAATCCATGGCAGTGTGAAATTAATCAGTAAAGTAAGTCCTTAGTAGATAGGAAAGAAGGAATAATTAAATACTGCATAATGGTAAATTAACAGGCACTTGAATCATCTACACTTTATGGATGTCATCATATGAAAAACAACTTCAAAGAATAAGTACATATGATATCAAATAAAAATCTCTAATATATGGTATCCAAGGAAATGTTGGCAGAAAAAGATAACAAATGCAACTGTTTACAGAATGTGTCTGTTAAATGGAACTGTAACAGCTACTTACAGGCACATTGTTAATGCATAAATCCATAAATATTCCATCAGACAAAAACAGAGGCACAATTTGTAATCAGAATGATCATGATATACAAATGTCATCTTATTACATAGTCACGTAATGAGTGATCATGTCATTAGTAAAGTTTATACCCAAAACATATAATATTTTCAAATTAAATACAGAAACTGTAATAGTTGGTAGATTCAGAAATGAAGAAATGGAAGTAGGAGAGTGCATAGGTAAATTTGTGAGACATGTACCTAAATACTTAAATCTCTCAGTGTGAGATGTCCATATCATACTTTACGTTGCACTATTTTATCTTATCATTGACTGCACTTACGGGTGTTGTGCTGTGTTGAGAACCTAACCGAAACTGTGAATGCATCATACGTAAGTGAAGACTCATGTTGTCTCCGTGTTCCATGTAGCTTTGTTGACAGACAGCCTACCTCAGTGCTGGCAGACGAGTGCACTGCCTGGTCCATATGGCACAGAACAGTGGCATCGTGAGTTACTGCACCTGGTCGCTCCAGTAGACTGATAAACTTCTTATTGCTGTAAGATTGAGACTGAACTTCTATCACCTCATCATTTCTCTCTTCACTGTGTTGTTTACTGCCCATTGTATTGTCCGGCTGTTCAGTTTTTGTCAGTTCTATAAGCTCATTCTTCAGTTCCTTGAATAACTGTTGCATGTCATCATGAATGTCAGTTACTTTTTGATACAACATTTTTTCAAATCAGTTTCCAATTTTTTATCATCATTTGGTTTTTTATCCAAATTTTGCTCATGATCATAAAGTCGTTTATTAGTATTGTCTAGCCTTATGTTCAATATTTTGATTATTATCATAGAGGCTTTTTACCCAGTTATCATAAAAGTTGGATTATTACATCAAACTTGGCAATATTATTGATATGATTGCTGTCTGTGCCTGCCTCTCATGTTTCAAGGTCTGTGTTTGAATTTGAACTTTCATTTTCCGTTGTCTCTACAGTTCAAATTCTGTTAATTAATCCCAATTCATTAATAACATCCATGTTCAAAATATCCCAATCTCTACTGTTCCCCTCATTGATTAGGTTATGATTCTCAGTTTGATTACCCATTGTTATTCAAATATGTATACTGCACACACAATTTATAGCGAACTTATTATTAATTGTCTTTATATTTTTCCTGTCCAGAGTGGCTTGAAAAATGGAGACAGCACTGAAAATTATGAATTCACTTGCCATACAGTGACGCTGGCAATCAGGCACTGAATCCAAAGATTTTTGCAGGATGTGACATCCTTGTCACCAGTCCCAATTAATAACACCACAGTTTGGTGTTCTATATTAAATGATGATGATGCCTCTCTCCACTCCAAGGAGCTAATGACATTTTTTCTTTCGCTAGTACTCTTTAGGAAGTGGACAGTGACAGGTTCGAGTGAGAACAGTTGTTAGCAAATGGCAGACTTTATTACCAAAATCAATACTCATTTCAAACAATTTTAAGGAAACTCAGCTTTATCAGCATTCCACTTGCCATGATACGATTAACCATTTTATCCTGAAACTTTTCAACTGTCAGAATGTGATGCATATGAAAACATAACATGGAGCGCATCCAGCCAATGCCAGAATACCCCCCCCCCCCCCCAAATCACACACCACACACACACAGAGTGAGAGTGAGTCTGAGTCTATTATTGAACATGATATGCGATGAAGCAGATTACTAAGTTTATGGCAAAATGCCACAAACAATAACCAGTATATCATTGTGGTAGGAACCCTTTCTGTTAATCAGGTTGTACCATAATGTATTTCCCAGTTTGATTCAGTACCTTTTCATTAGTTATCCTATCTACCCATCTAACCTTCAGCATTTTCCTGTAGTACCATGTTCCAAAAGCATCTGTTTTCTACATGTCCAAAACTGTGGGTCACCCACATTTCACTTCCACACACAAAACTACATTCCAGACAAATACCTTCAGGAAAGACTTACCACCATTTAACCATACTTTTCTCCAAATCCAAAATTGAGAGTTTTTCCCCAAAATTTCATGCCCAGAAGTAGGGCATTCGTAGGATATGATGCGGAGTTTTTCTTTTCTTTACCAAATAGAGCATTGAGCTTCCATTCAGCTGTAACTCTGCTCTCTGCCATGCCTACTGCTTTGACCTTGAACGTACACATTGTGCTTTGAGGGATATTGTATGACAGCAAGAACTGTTTGTGGTGGCAATTTTTTTTCTTTCTTTCTTTTTTTTTCAGTTGATTTTTGACTTTGGAGATACCACTTCTAAACTGCATAGTAAAGTGTGTAATGAATCATGATATGGATCAAAGTGGTTCAACATCGAATTTTTAAACAGGATGCAGACAATACTATGGTGTAACTTTTAGAATCATTGTTGTATGGCATGCAGAAGCAACAAATGATTGTGCGGCATCCAGTAAGTATGGAGCTGCAGAAGTCAATGTTTGGAGGTGGCAAAAGGGCAAAGGACATCTGAACTATTTTCAAAGTTTCTGAATCACTTTGGGAGTGTAATGATTCATCTATATCTTTGGCAAATAATGTGTTATTTGTGGCAGTATTTGTTGCAGTAATACTAAACAGATTCCTTCTGGTCCCATGACATACTTTTTCTTGAACTCAAGAGCTGTTGAGCTTCATGCCTACATGGATAACTGATGACACCGTTGATATAATTGGCTCTTAATTCAGCTATGTGATTGATGTGTAATCATAAATCAGCAACTATATTATCATGGAGGGGTTTATACAGCACATATTCTAATATTTTCCCCCACCCTTTAGTCATTGCGCTGTCATTAAACCTCATTGTGGGTGGTGTCAGCAGAATTAGAAATACTCTATCAGTAGTTTACATGACACACCAAACATTCTGCTTTCGAATAAGATGTTCTACCACCACCACCACCACCACCACCACCACCACCACCACCACCACCACACCTGTTTCGGTGTTTTAGAACATTGTATGTATTTGGTTTTCATCCATCTCCGAAGCTGAGTGGTCAGCACATCTAATTGTCATGCAGAGGACCTATGTTTAATTCCTGCTACTGACAGGGTTTTTTCCTTTGTGGGAGGACTGGAATTGGGTCCACTCGTAATGCCCCTTGAAAAGCTACTAGAGTGAGAAAGAGCAACTCTGAGGTCTGAAAAATCGACAGCAGCCTGGAGGGCTGCATACTGACCTCATATCTCTCCATACTGCTTCCAAGTGATGCCATATAGCAGAGGATGACACAACACCTGGGCTGCATCACACAGTCCTCTGGGCCTGATTGCAGAGTTTAGAGATTATTATTACAATATTATTATTATTTTAATTATCAATTATTTACTTTCCATATATCTATATAATTGGGACCTAATCTCTCACGTCATAGTCTTCAGGCACTTCCACTTTGTGTTCTAAACTGTTAATTCTTGGTTAACTTGGTTAACTACACCCTTTGTGGCTTTGTGATAATGTTAAACACTGCATATTCTGTATAAACGAGACTAAAATTTAATCTTTTAGTGCATACAGCAGTGGATTTCATTAATCTGTTGCAGTCTCTTTTAATTAAGGCCTGTCATCTTGTTCCAAGTGCACCATTTGCATTTATTGTGTCTCTGCTGTGATATAAATACTGTTATGGTCATTTGCCATTAAACCCTCAAGAATTAGCCAGTTGTTAATAGTGTTTTGTTTTAATTAGTTCAAAGTTTATATTGTTGTAGGTAATCCTCGTTGAAGACCTCAACGTACATGGTGCTTCCATGTTGTAGAAGACTATATAGGTTGCTGTGTTCTCTGGTTTCTAAATTGACCTGCTCACTTTATTTCCAGTTGTGGGATAACAGCTGCTATCTCATAACTTCGTCCTATCACTAAACTTTGATGTGATTGGAGAGAGAGAAAAATTCTAACTTATAGAAATGTAAGTTTATTTCTTCATTGCCATAGTTCAAAGTGTACACTATTAATAACGTGGTCTTTGCCACCCTCTGGAAGTTCTCTCTCTTGTGCCGGGTTCTATTTTTATTCTGGTTATTCTAATTTGTCCTTGCCTCATTTTGTCTAGAATGTGAAAAGCCTCAAAGATAAACAACACAGCACACTGGTCTGCCATATTTTGAATCGGTGTCATACTCAGTTGTTGTTGGGGAGCTATATAGGGTTTGTGATGTGGTTATATATTCAGTGTTGTGCAATCTTTGTTGTTATGGTAAATCTATATTGTGTGGAGGTGAAGGCCATGTGTTTCTTTCCCTATTTATTTTTGTATTTATATTGTAAAATGCTCTCCTCTTATTCCTCATTTTTAGAGAGTGGTTTGCATTTGAATACTTGCCCAAAGGAGCATTTGCAATTCAATTCCCTTCCCACTACATGTTCAGTCAATTACTGCTGCCACAGTCATTGAGATAAAATCTGTAACACTTGAATATATATTTTACTAACTATACCCAGCGAATTTCGTTCCGCCTCTGAAAATCTTTGTGTGTTATAGGTGACCTGGCAAACATTGTTTTGCCATATAAATTATCTCTAGTCTATGAGAATAATGTATACGTGTAACACAATATATAAGTCTAACATAATAGCGTTGTTGGTGGGAGCTCATGACACAAACAATAATAATGGGCAAAAACTGTGTTGGGAGTGAGAAGAGGCTTAGGGGGAAGTCCGGCAGTATCGGCCTCTATTAGTTCTAGCGTTTGTACGGTAGATTTCACGGATTTAACAATTGCATCCGATACATGGCTCGCCCATGAGCATACAAACATAGCGGCAATTTCGTGTTGAAACGTGTTTGCCAGCATTATGAATAAGGCCAAATGGACATGCACAGATTTTTATCATATGTAAAAATATTGTATGTTGTTCCACTAAAAGAATTTGATCGTATGATGTATTTAAATCGATGCTTGTGCGCCAGGCCTAAATGTCTGTTTGGCTAATGACACGTGCTACCTAGTTAAACTTCTCGGTCTAGTTACGTCGATTCAAAGAGGAATATTCGAGTCATTGCTTTTGGTACGTTTTCTTCAATTACCAATTACCTATCTATCGAATAGTGAAAGACTGTCACCGGTAGACACCTGGCAGGGATAATTGATCAGTTATCGACCTGGGTTGAAAATTGTTAAATTACTAAAATCGCTATTAAAAAATAGTAGTTGGTGGTGGAAGGGTGAAAATTTAGGGTTGTGTGTGTTTTTTAATGCCACATCATAAAAAATAAAAATAGAAAGTTCTGTCCAAATAACAAGAAAAAAATTTGGGGTGGACCACCCTTATCACTTAGGGGTATGAAAAATAGATTACGGCTGATTCTCAGACCTACAAAATATACATGTAAAATTTCATCAGAATCGATTGAGCCATTTCAGAGGAGTGTGTCAACTGACACTGTGATACAAGAATTTTATATATAAAGATAAGGATTTAGCTCCTACCAGTATTGCAATTATGGGGAAAGGTGGTGTACTGGTGAAGCCACCAGATTATTTTAGTCCATCTGTAAAACCTCTTTTGTCTATAATAATTTATGTACCTATTAGCCTCTTTTCTGGTATTTATAATCTTTTGAGAAGTTGATTCCAAATACCTTTTTGAAAAAGGTTCTGGAATGAGTGGTTATGAGTTCTTCACAGTATGGCATAACATATTAGTGTTTTCTTTATTCTTGTGGTCAGGTGTTCATACAGTGCATATTTTGCCTATTAGCCTAGAGAAATATAATAAATAGTTATTTTTCAGTAGTAAATCTACTGAGACCTTTAGCATTCAGAGCAGGATTTACAGCAATGCCCTGCATCATGTACAATAATCATTGACAATACCTGTCTGATAGAGAGGATAAATACATAACACTTTAGAAGCAAAAGATTCAGAGTGCACAGATATTGAGTTCTTGCGTGAATTTCTGTTGCTGACTCTTACTTCTAAAGCACACAATTTCTTTACCTATGTGATGCTAAATTATGCTTAATTTTGTTTCGATATCATTGTGTAACAGATATAGTACTGGCTTTGAGGGATTGTCAAAACCACTATTAATTCATCAAATGCACAACTGTATTTTTGCATATTATTGTTTTTCATAGCAGTGTTTTTAAAAAGTGAATTTTGACCCTTTTGCAGTGCAATGCAAATATAAGGTTACAGATGCATAGGGAGACATGATTACTTTATACATAAACCACTTTCAGAGGCTGTGTTCCACATTTGATGTAGTATCTAATTGCGTATATAACTGCATATGGTGTTTGGGTAAATGCTATGTTTTTCTCCTTCTCCTGTCTGTGAAATATTAATTCATTTCAGTATCCGTGATTATATTTATTTGATCCTTATTCTGTAGAAATATTGCATATTATGGTCTGATGTTCTGGATTTTAATTTCTTGAACTTGTAGAAAGGAAACTAATGCTTCCATATTTTTAATACTGTTCCCTTTCAGTTGGCAGGTTTAAAGTCTCAGTCATCAATGCTTGTCGTATGGCACTGAAAAATAACAATGTCAGTCTGCTTGTAAAAGCGATAAGAATAGGAGAAGTATAATTACAATATACCTTGAATCAGACACATATAAGGTAAACATTTTATTTTATTATTTGTTATTTTTTGTGTGTGTTATCTGTCCAATTTTAGGTGCTTTGCTCAGTTTCATTTCGTAGACTAATGCATGTGTCTTTAAGCCCAGGCTGTAGATTTGCTTATTACCTCTAGCATTACTGGCACCGTAACTACCATCACCACCACCTTCATTGTATAGCATTGCTTCTCATTTTTCTCTTCCTACTTTCTTAACTGCCTTTGTTGTGTGCAGCTGTCTGCACTTTAAATTTAATATATTGATTTATTGTACCTGGTATCCTGTATCTAAACATATATCTTTCTTGAAGTACTCTTTAGCAGTATCATTACGGGACATGATAATACTTTCTTATTTAATTGACATGATATGTCACATAGAATAATTCTACATATGTTGGTTTACTTAATTATCACCTTTTGTTGTAACTACAGTACATATACAGGGCAGCCAGAAACAGTCTGAAAAGTTGTAAGAGTGTTGCAGGAGAGGCTGTACTGAGAAATCATTAAGGAAAAAATTTGATATGTTGCACCATTTCAGAGTTATTTAGCATTGAAGTTAGCCAATCACATTGTTGCACACACATATTCAAGAAAGCTGCCAGGGACAGAGACAGAAAACTTGTTTTTTGTTCAGTTTCCTCAGACTGAACGAACATAGCTTTTGCTCATCCAACTTAAATTTATTACTTCTGAAAAAGGTACATTTTAACTTTTATAGAGCATTTGAACAAGTGGGAACACACAGGCCTACATTTGTCTGTATGTTACTGCATTTTAGCATGTGCAAGTGCTTGAATTTGTGTAACAACCTGATAGGCTAACTTTAATTATAAATAACGTGGAAACTGCACAATGTATCAGTTTTTCTTCTTAACAATTATTTCTTCGTGGAACCTTCCTTGCAATGTTGTACACATTTTTCAGACTGTTTCTGTCCACCCTGTATTTTAAATAGTACATTGTATCTGTTACAGATGATAACTGGCTAAAAATTAATTTTGAGGTTGTCTTAAAACTGGGAATGAAGGGCACTCATTTAGATATTTTATTGGTATAGAGAAACGATAGAGAAGCCATACCAGATCACTGTTACCAGCCAGCCATTATTATATTTTTTGTAGTTTACGTCTCTCTCTATGCAGTTTAACTAAATCCCAGTAATAGATATAGGAGGGAAAGTTCTGGCAGAAAATAAATAATTTAGGAGCAGATGTAACAACTTGCTGGGTAGTAGAGACATTGAGTCATCAATAGGCATACAACCAAATTGAAAACCTTGCTAGCTTTTGGACAAAATCTTTTTTGTGCTAGAGTTCATACACGCACGTCCGCACTCCCTCCCCCCTCCACCCCCCCTCCAAGCCCCTTCCTCCCCCTCCATCCACCCCCCCCCCCACCCACCCATACACACACAGCTAGTGAAGTGAGTGAGGGGAGAAAAGATATAGGGAGCCATGGAGTGGGAGGGAGCATTGGGAAAGAGAGGCTGGCAGCAGGTGCATGAGATAGGAATGCAGGAGGAAGAGTTAGCAGGAAGAAGGTGGTGGTGATGTGAGGGAAGGGATTGGAAGTGGGGTGACAGAACAGAGGAAAGGGAGATTAGGTGAGGGGATATGGATGCAGTGGGTTATCAAAAACTGAGACCAGGAGGTTTATGAGAACTAACAATATTTTGCAAGGACAACTCCAATCTGTGTGACTAGTGCTGAGGGGAATGATCCAGATGGCACAGGTTGTGCAGTACGAGTTGAAATTGAGTGTGTTGTGCTCAGCACAGGGTTCCACCAGTTGGTGGTAAAACATGCCACAGTTTGGCAGAGACCATTAGCATGGGTGGACAGATGTTTGGTGGTCATGTCCACATAAAATGCTGAGCACAAATACCAGCAGAGGTGGTGTATGATGCTATATGACATGGCTGCTTTAGCTAGTGGTCCTACCTCTGATGGGATAACATAAGCCCATGATAGGACTGGAGTAGGATGTGCTGGGTAGGTGAATTGGACAGGTCTTGCACATGTGTCTACCACAGGGATATGAACCATGCGCCAAGTGATTCTGTAACAGCATGGTCCACAGCCAAGTATCATGTTTAGGGCATTAGCAGCATCTTCATCAGCTGCAGATGCAGCACCCAGTTGTAGCACCAAGAAGGAACCATGTGCTTTCGCAGTTCCACTCACCGCTATGGTAGTGACAGCCAGGCCTAGGTCACTGGCCCCTTTTTGTGGCTTCTCTCTAATGCTCAGCCCCGGGCCGCAATATTTAAACCCATCGTGGTCAGCCCGGCATCATTGAACAGTTGGACTGTGCCGGGATGTCCACCAGACGGTGACAGTCAACGCCACCACTGGTGCCAGACCTTGAACTTTCGACCTTCACGTGACTGCTCAGGAACTAGGCAGGTCTGCTGCCATCATGGATCTATAAGACTGGGATCCAGCTATTGCTGCATTTTCTGAGGTTCAATCTGAGGCTTCCTTCACTCTGTGCCACTGGGGCAAGATGCAGCCTGCCATATATTCTGTGATGGCAGCCAATGCCCCAGCCAGCCTGCTACAACTGGGAAACTTGACACATTTCTGAAACAGCAGTAGTGTTGGCACATGGCGTGTACTACCACTGACCAGGCTGAAGCTGGGAAGCCAACACACTGGGAGACACCATATCTTTGTATTAACCACACTCGCCACAGATCAATACTAGCAGCGTCGAAGACTGAATGAGTGTAAATAAACAACAGTAAAGAGTTTCTTGTAGCAACAGACACTTTCTCTGCTGCATCATTATACATGGTCCATCATGGAAATCATGTGCTTTTCAAATAAGATTTGCTTAGTTTTGCTAAAAAATATTGTTGTTTGTGGTAATACATAGTGCATGTTGCCCTTTTATGTTTATGTATGATTGCAGCCGGTCCTTACAGTCTGAGTAGTGTCAATTAACATCTGGCATGGGATAGGAATGATTTCCTTCCGGCCTATTGTCTTCACATATTCAAGGCAATGTGGCTTGTTAACATATATTCAGAACTTGAGATATCCTCACAAAGAAAAGCCACATAAGCTTATATCAGGGAAGTGAGAAGGCTAATGAAGATTGCCATATCTGGAGATAAAGTGGCATGGAAACTGCTCCTGTAAGACAGTCTTGTAATTACGAGCTGTATGTGCACTTGTTACATTGTGTTAAAACCATACTTTCCTCATTGCATGTGTGCAATGTCGACATTCTGGGAAGTAGTAGTCTTAGAGTATCATAATGCACTGCTCTGAATAAACAGTCACAGTAATGCTGTTTTTCACATAAAAGAAAGAGCCAATAATGCCCTTCTCCCCAGCTGCACATGTACTGATACATTTGGGCTGTGTTCAGGGGTCTTGTGTAACATCTGAGGATCTTCATGATGCCCAATATCTAGAGTTCTGTTTGTTAATTATTCCATTTAAATGGAAAAAGGTTTCATCACTCATGAGAGGAATTATGTTCTTATTATTGCCTCTGGTTTCAAACATTGTTTCACTGAAGACAAGACACTGTTCATAATCACCTTCAGTAAATTGCTGATGTACCTGAACTTTTTGTAGGTGATAACGAGGATCTTCATGCAGGATCCATTGGACCAGGTAGTTTCTTCTTCAGTACAGAGCCAGCTGTGTTGAAGTTTCCAGGCCACCTCAAAATTGTATTGCCCCCTGGAACAGGTTAGAGGACCAGAGTATTAAAATAGGTGTGGAAGTCATGTGTCTACATCACAGACTCACTGTATACAAAACATCATCGGAGAGCGAATGTACAATGCCCCCCCCCCCCCCCCCCCACACACACACACACACACACACACACACACACACACACACACACACACACACACACACACACTCTCTCTCTCTCTCTCTCTCTCTCTCTCTCTATCTCTCTCTGAGGCCAACCACTTGACTATACCACCCAGTATGAAAACATGGAGTTTCATGACAAATCGTGTATTTCATGTCAGAAGAATCACTGAAGATGAAGATTGTTAAGCAATGGAAGACAGCAGTCGGTTACCTGGTTCTACAGCAGGAACATTCAATGCAATTTGAGGACCGCATCTTTCCAAAGGGGGAAGGGAAGTGGGTAGAAGGATGACTGATGGAAAGAAAACCTATCATAAGAGTTGTAATGGGATGACCGGAGCGGGTGACGTGGTTGCGGTTGTAAGGCATGGCTGGTAGAAGGAGGTGGCTGTTTCTAGCATTATTCCTCTTTATTGTTGTTTCTCCCAATACATTTTCCGGGAGCTCAGCCCCACATCTCGTGTCGCGGTGGAGACGAGCTGATGCACGCAGTCCGGGGAACGTGACACCGCGCTCGGTCAGCAGCTTCGCAGGCGGTAGGAGGTTAGCAGCACGAGGCGCGGCACAGCTCGCAGACACAGCGGCTCTTGATGATGCCGGGAGTCACCAATGCAGCAGCGGGCAACACCCCCCGCTGACCGGTCCTCAGAGACAGCGTCACTGATGACGACGACGTGACTGCAACTGAATGCTCAGCCGGTCGAACCGAATGCTGACGCCCACCTCTGATGCCCTTAAATAGTGCGGACCACTGCTGAATGCGCCAGTTACGCGGCAGCATGTTTATTAGAAGGTTCTCAATGAGTTGGCTAACGCAACCACGCCTGCGTAATTCTGCTAATGTTGCGTTCTGATGGCTGCCGCACACATACACACACATACCAATGCTCGTTACAAAACTGTGTCATCTGCATAGCACGCCGGCCAGCCTTCATCCGCCATTTGCCATGAGGCTGGGGCATCACGCACTGAAACACACTAAATGACAATTTTGCACCGTATTTCCTAAAAATAGCCCCTTGTCCTCTTCAATTCCTCCCTCGTACAAAAATAATTCGTCCCCGAATTCAACCAAAAAGTCAAAACAAGTACAGTTCACTTCACAAACACCACAAAATGCGGTTGATTCACTATTTACACTGTGTTCAGTCACTTCTATCCTCAGTCTAATCTTTGTCCATAAACATTACTCAGTGTTCTGCTGCAGTGCCTCACAACTGGTCCGTGATTTGGTCTGGACCCTTAGGTTAAAGGTTGGAAGGGGCGGGATTTGGGCCACCTTCCTCTTGAGCCGATACTACACTAATCCTATGACAAAGATAAAAATACAGGTGGCGGTGGTTGATTATCCAATAACTAGTAAGCGTTGCTTATGCTCATTACGGTACTCATGCACTCGTTGAAAAAGATGTTCCATAGTTAGATGCCCATCCTGAGCTGCTAGCGTCCGGTCCAAAGAGGCGAGCAAAGTCGGGTCTAATGTGCTATTCAAAAGAGTGAGATTTTCTTTCATGATGAGTTGCGCCGGTTGGTCGGGTACCTAGATCAGTGTGCGTGTTATGTTTGTGATTGTATCTCCAGTAATCACGGCTGGTAAGCGGAAAGTTGGCCCTGAAACATCACACTGTGTGCCGTTAATCAACAGTCCTTGCGTCTGCAATTCTATTCTTTGCATACTCCCTTGCTTACCCTGCTCGTAACAAATGCAAATAACGATTGTGTTTTCCATTACTGAAAATGCCCAATGTGGACCCACTTGCTGAAAGAACTGCACCACGCCTGGTATAATTTCCTTACGGCATTCCACGACTGGTTCTTGAGAGCGGAATAGAGAATACTCACAAGATTTGAAACAGTGTGTAACAATTTCACGGGGCAGATGGTAACTGGACCTGTTCGACAACGCAGCAAGTCTTGTGCAGTGAGGAATGCATGATCTTGTCTGTTATGTGCCACTAACAGTATTTCCCGTATGGTTAATTATACAAATTTCTGCAAAATTTCACTGGATACATATGCAAGGCATAACATTCAAATTTACAATCCTTACATGTTAGTGGTATTATGATATGAATTCTCAGCAGGGTACCCGTCCGTGTACTGGTAACAGTGGCCATTTTGTAGTACAGAGATAAGTGTTCGTCTGTTAATGTCGTCAGTAGCTCCAGGGATGTGGGCAATTTTGATTGAACTTTCCGTAATCCTTCCCAAATTTGTTCTGAAGGTAACAGTACCGAGGTTAGATGCCCACGCATTACATACAAAAGCTGATCGTAGTAGCTGATATTCCTCCTGTGTGTCATGACTGATTAGCCACCATGGAATGAAGTTCATTAAATGTATCCTCTAATTTACAGATTTTGTTGTCAACCGCCCAAATATTACAGTCCACTCTTAAGGTCCATTGATGTCCGGACATAATTATGTCCCCTTGTTGCGAGAACAAAACACCACTTGATATAAGACGTATCTTCAAGGCTTCAGCTAAGTTGCAACAGCAAAACAGAATAACTATGCTGAGAGATAGTGCACACCTTCCCTCTTCAGCGCAACCCATGATGCTGGAACTGCTGTTCTTACCTGTTCTCTTATTTATCTACTTCTTTCTTATTCTTTTTCTTAGATTCATTTTTATCTCCACTTAAAGTTACTGCAGACAATGAAGGAAGTTCCTCAAAATTCCCCTTGAAAGGCCTAATTTGACTCACATGCACAATAGTAGGGCGAGTTGGAAGCGGTAATTTGAAACTCACCGGCAATGTCATCTCGATCACCTGGAAAGGACCTTGATAACGGGATACAAATTTTTTCGTTTTGCCCTTTGGCACATACGGATTGGTCATCATCACCCATTGTCCTACATGATATTTGGGTAAAGCTGCCTTTCTATTGTGAACTTTGTCCTGTTTCTCTAACACTTTAGTGTTCATTTTTTTCACCTGGTGCCAGATTGTTTTCAACTTTGTGGATAAATCCTTAACAGCCGAAATATCAGTTCCTGGTGGGGTCTTGAGCAATTCAAATGGAGATGGCATCTTCCGACCGAACAGTACTTCATACAGAGACAATCCTGTACTTTCATGCACTTTTGAATTATACACTGCAGTTACAAACGCCAATAGGGTATCCCAGTTGTTGTGTTGAGAATTTACATAATAACTTAACATCTTAGCTGTTGTACGATGAACTCTCTCGATCTGATCATTAGCCTGCAGGTTTAATGCACTCGTTCTCAATTTCTTTACATGCAACAACTTGCATAACTGTTTCATCAAATTGGACATAAAGTTAGACCCTTGATCTGTAATTATGGTTTCAAGTGTTCTGAATTTCAATATCCACCGATGTACCAAGGCATGAGCCACTGTTTCGGCTCGCTGGTCTGGAATAGCTGTCATAGACACATAGCGCGAAAAATGATCTATTATTGTTAAAACATAGTGATTACCCGCTGGTGTTTCCACTAATGGTCCGAAGACATCTACGCCCAGTAATTGGAGAGGTCTATCCATTTCCGGTAGTCGTTGCAATACAATTTTCTGATGACTCAATTCCACCCGTTGAGCACACGGAATGCAATTCTTTACGTACTGATCGATATCTTGCATACGCAATGACCACAAGTAACTCTGTGCTACCCTTCTTTCCGTTGCTCTTCAACCCGAATGGCCAGAAAACATTGAATCACGTGCTTGCCTTAAAATTTTGCTTTGCAATTTTTCTGTTATGACTATGCGTGGACCGTTCTTAGTTTTACAGTACAATATCCCGTCTTCCATGACGGACTGTCGCTGCGAGGTAGATCGTTGACAATCTGTGTCAGCGGTTTGTGCCTCCACCCATTCATTCTCATTTATTCCTGTGCATTCTATGGCGCATGCTTTACGACTCAGACCATCTGCGTTTCCGTGCAATTTACCCGGTCGATTAATCACTTCAAAATCATACTCACTAAGACGCAAAGCCCATTTAGTTAATCTACTTATTGGGTCTTTAAGCCCTAACAACCACTTAAGTGCTGCATGGTCAGTAATCATCTTGAAACATCGTCCATACAAATAACACCAGAAATACGTTATTCCGAAAATTAATGCCAATAACTCCTTCTCGTTTTTTTCTGCATTGTTTGGCTGTGTTGAAGCATATGCTACTGGGTGTTCTTGCCCATCTACTTCCTGAGATAATACGATACCCAAAGCAAAATTGCTGGAGTCACAAGATAATATAAACTTTTTGCCAAAATCTGGAAAATCCAAAACTGGACTAGATGTTAACAAATTTTTTAACATTTAAAAAGCCTCTTCGCATTCTTTTGACCAGTGAAATTTTGCTCCCTTCTTCAACAACTGCGTGAGGGGCCTTGCAATTTCCGCAAATTTTGGAATATACCTCCTGTAAAAATTGGCAAGACCTAAATAGGATTGCAACTATTTAATTTTGTAGGTGTCCGAAAATTCATTACCGCCTCTACAAGTTTTGGATACATGTGGACACCCTCCCGTCCTATAATATGACCTAAATAATGGACTTCTTGTAACAAAAAATGACATTTTTCCGTATGAAGAGTTAATTGCCCTGCTTTCAGACGATCAGAAACTTCGCGCAAATGGTGCACATGTTCTTGCATGTCCTTTGAGAAAACAATTATGTCATCCAAATATACCATACACTGATTGGGTTTCAGCCCTTGTAACACGCTATCTAGTAACCGTTGGAAGGTTGCCAGAGCATTTTTGAGTCCGAAAGGCATTCGCTAATACTGAAAATGACCTGTAGGACTTGAAAAAGCTGTCTTCGGTCGGTCTTCCAGGGCGACCTCCAACTGGCGGTACCCACTTCGAAGATCCAAGGTCGTGAAGTACCGACACTGACCCAAATTATCCAGAGTTTCAGTGAGATTAGGCGTTGGATATGCATCAGATACAGTTTTTTGATTCAGGAAACGATAATCACAACAAAAACTATATGCCTTTTCCCCATCGGGTGATTTTTTACCCACTATTATGACAGGAGCAGACCAGGGACTACTACTGGTTTCTATTATCACATCCCTAAGCTGTTGATTAGTAAATTCTTCCATGACAGGTTGTAAACTTTTTGGAACACAATATGGACGTTTATACATCGGTGCTTCATTCCCAGCCAGTCCACAGTTCGTGGTCGTGCGGTAGCGTTCTCGCTTCCCACGCCCGGGTTCCCGGGTTCGATTCCCGGCGGGGTCAGGGATTTTCTCTGCCTCGTGATGACTGGGTGTTGTGTGACATGCTTAGGTTAGTTAGGTTTAAGTAGTTCTAAGTTCTAGGGGACTGATGACCATAGATGTTAAGTCCCATAGTGCTCAGAGCCATTTGAACATTCCCAGTGGGGATGTAATGATGAACTAATGGTGTGGCGGGCAGTGGACCATGAGAATTAAATAACTCTTTATATTCCGTCAAAAGGTTCTCCATGACTTCTCTGTCTTGCCCTTCTAAATGTGCTGTTTCACCCCTCAGTGGACGATGGTTCAAGCCCCCAGGGGCTCAACATTTCCTTGCTGAGTACGGGCTTGGTGACCCCGAGGTCCTGAGCTGGGGACTGGTCAGCGCCGCCAGTCTCCTGTCACCGTAACCCCCGTACGTGCTTCAGCGACCACCGTATGGCGCAGCGGTGGAATGTTGTGTGCTGCGGGGAATGGTAATGTTGGCTTGACCACCTGGATTGTGAGGAAGGCCAACCTCTATAAAAAAAACCTCAATCTTTCGGTGTGCTCCGCGCCTAGAAGATGCATGACTGTTGGGGTGGAACAGTTGCAAGCGGGCAACCTCTGGGGCACCTGCCGCACTGCAGTTGTATAGGGCTTACTCAAGCACACGGGGCTCTGTCTGAGCGGACCTTTAGTTCCCTAGCTGCTCGTGGCACCGCAATGGACCCTTCGACCTCTACATTTCCCCCTACCAGTGGCTTGGGTGGGCCACTGGTAGGAAAACACACCCCATCAAAAAAGCGGCTATGCACTGTGAGTCCTCCAGCACCAGGTGTTGCTAGAGATTTAACAGACTGTCGTAACGGAGCACATGCTGATAATCAGAATGTGTTTTTGATTATTAAACGGAAGGAGGGTAGCTCTGAGAGGGTTTCTCCCTTTTACATCCACAAGGGTCTTGAGGGAATTGCAGGAACACTGAAATCTGTGAAGCGACTGTGCAATGGGACTCTGTTAGTTGAGACTTCTAGTTCCCATCAAGTCGCTTCCCTTCGGAAAGCAACCTGTCTAGGAGAGTACACTATCGAGACCGAGCTCCACTCCACTTTGAATTATAGTAAGGGTGTTGTGACGTGTAGGGACTTGGTGGATATCTCCATAGACGACTTAAAATCTGAGTGGGCTGGTGAAGGTATTGTTGATGTGCAGCATATTATGAAACGAGTCGATGGGGACCTCGTCAAATCTGACTCATTTATTCTCACGTTCAGTTGCCCGAGACTCCCAGAGCATGTTAAAGCGGGGTTCTTACGTTTGCCAGTACGGCCATATTTCCCCAACCCAATGCGCTGTTTTAAATGTCAGCGCTTTGGGCATACTACGTTGGGGTGCAATGGGATAGCCACTTGTGGTAAATGTGGTCAGCCTGCCCATGACGGAGCCGATTGTTCATCGCCTGTGAAGTGCGTGAATTGCTCTGGGAGTCACCCTGTCTAGAGCCGGATCTGCCCCATCTATCTCGAAGAACGGAAGGTACAGGAGATTAAAACCTCTAAGCACATCCCCTATGGTGAGGCCAAGAAGCTCTTTAAGGCCATGCAACCTCCTGTGTTTTCAACATCTTTCGCTTCCGCTCTACAAATGGCCACTGTTGATACGCAAATGGAGGTTGCTAGTGTTAGCACTAATACCTGCGTTTGCCAGTGCACTTGTGCTGCTGCGGTTGTTTTGCAACCTGCGGCTCTCCCCGCTACGTCGGACAAGGCCGTGGTTGCTGACATTGGGGTACTTGCTGCCTCTCCCCATATGACGCCTTCTGCCCAGGCGAGTAAAGCTCCAACTGTTGACAAGGCTCTGCATTCTAAGCCCCCCAAGACAAAGACGCAGAAGGTGAAGGTTTTGCCACCTGAGGAGACTAGTCAGGATCGGTCTGATGACGAGGCCATCGTACTGTCTGACATCTCCCATGGGTCGTTACCGGAGCTGATGGACATTGATGTCGACTGGGGGCGATCTTCTCGCCCCAGGAATAAATCTCCGGCCAGTATGGGCTCTCCTCCAAAGCACAGAGGCAGGGTGAAAGTTCAGCCACCCTGATAACTGGCTCCCATATTACAGTGGAACCTGAATGGGTTCAGGACGCATGTGGCCGAATTACAACTCCTTGTATGAGAGTGCCCTTTGTGCTTATGTCTCCAAGAGACACATTTTCGGGCCACTGATGCTCCTTCTTTACGGGGCTATACCGTATATCGAAAATATGGTCTGACGGGGGAAAGGGCAAAGGGTGGTGTTGCAGTTTTTGTCCGTGACATGCACCCCGCATTCTGGAAAGCCTCATGATGTCTGAAGAACTGTGCATCCTCAACTCTGGTGCTCCCACTCATTTCTGTACTGCTTCTGGGTCGTCATCGGCTATTGACCTTTCCTTTTGCTCTCCAGCACTCACGGATTCTGCTCTGTGGGAGGCTGCTGCTGACCTCCATTCTAGTGACCACTTCCCCCTTTGGATTCGCCTCCTGGATGATGCTGTGGCATTACCAGTGCCACCCCGGTGGCACCTCTGCAGAGCTGACTGGACACTTTTCAGCTAACTGGCTGTTTTGGAACACCGTGCCAGTGTCCACGAATGGGTAGACCATGTTACAGCCGTGATCTCCCATGCTGCTGAATTGTCAATCCCACGGTCATCCGGTCATCCCAAGAGGCGTCCTGTCCCTTGGTGGACCACTTAGTGCCGCTCAGCCATCCGAGCCCGCCGTGCAGCTCTGCGCTGCTTCAAGTGCCGTCCCTCAGCTGACAATCTTGCGGCCTTTCGGGTGGCAAGGGCCAAAGCGCGGCAAGTGATTAATGAGAGCAAACGATGGTCATGGCAATCATTCTTGAACTCCGTCTCTCGCTCCTAGTTCCATGAAAGTATGGGAAGCCATCAGGAGGATTTCCGGGAAACTCAGCCAACTACCTGTCACGGCATTGCTGCATCAGGGATGTCTCCTCACGGCGCCGAGAGACATTGCCCAGACACTGGCCATGGATTTTTCGGACTCTACCACCACTATTAACTGTGATCCAGATTTCTGCTGCTACCACACTGCCATCGAGAGGGGTCACTTGGACTTCCGGTCTCTAAATTCTGAACCCTACAACTGCCCCTTCACAATGTGGGAACTGGATTCAGCGCTGTCTGTGGCTCATGATACTGCACCTGATCATGATCAAATCTGGTACAGCATGCTGCGGCTGCTATCCAAGGAAGTTCTGAACTGTTTTAATATGATATGGTTATCCGGCACGTACCCTGACTCGTGGAGGGAGGCGATTTTATTCCCCTCCTCAAACCAGGGAAGGACCGAACGCATCCCAGTAGTTATCGAAGTATTGCTTTGACGAGCTGTGTTGGGAAGACGTTGGAACGCATGGTCAACTGTCGCCTGATTTGGCTGCTCGAGACCAGGCCGCTCCTTAGCCCCTCTCAGTGTGGTTTTCAGAGATGTCATTCCACTATAGACAACTTGACCCTGCTTGAGGCCGCCATCCAGCAGGCCTTCCTATGTAACCAGCATTGTCTAGGTGTCTTCTTTGACATTAATAAGGCGTGTGATACTACTTGGCGCCGCCTTATCCTCAATCGACTCCATGAGTGGGGCATTCGTGGCCGTCTCCCCATCTTCATTCGGTCCTTTCTTTCTCGCCACCTCTTTTGGTATCAGGTTGGTAATGTGCTATCTGATTTGTATGTGCAGGAGAATGGTGTTCCTCAGGGCAGCGTTTTAAGTGTCACCCTCTTTGCCGTCGCTATTAACAGTATCACGTCCACTATCCGGGGTCCTGCCCATGCTCCTTGTTTGTGGACGATTTTGCTGTTTTCTGTTCTTCCTCCAGTCTTGTCACTACTAGTCGGCAGTAGCAGCTTATGATAAAGCGCTTAGAGGCATGGACTGCAAAGACGGGTTTTACCTTTTCTGCAGACAAATCTGTGTGTGTTCATTTTAATCGTTCTCGGCGTCCTTTTACCTCCCCTGAATTGCGTCTGAGGGACACCGTTCTTCCTTTTAGAGACACTGTGAGGTTCCTGGGCCTCACATTTGATTCCAAGTTCTCGTAGTTGGCTCACCTTAAAGACCTCAAGGTGCGGGCCCTGAAGGCACTGAATATTTTGAAGTGTCTGAGCCATCGGTCCTGGGGAGCAGGTGGGGCGCGTCTGCTGCAGTTTTATAGGGCTTTCGTCCGATCGCGTCTTGACTATGCTTGCACTGTGTATGGGTCAGCAAGGCCTTTGTATCTGAAGATCCTTGACGCAGTACACCATGAGGGTATCAGGCTGGCCACTGGTGCCTTCCGTACCAGTCCCATCCCCAGCCTGTGTGCTCAGGCAGGGAAACCGCCGCTCACCATCTGGCGGAAACTCCTCATGGTGCGAGGGGTGTGTCATTTCCTTGCCTGTCCCCTGCGTACCCTACCATTGCCCGACCGCCTATAGAACGTCTCTTTTTCAGTCGTCCCAGGGCAACGAGACCATTTGGGATTCGTGCCAAGCATTTGCTTGAGTCCCTTGGTGTGGAGCGTGTGGCCCCCCAATGACAAGGTTTTACTCGCCTGCCTCCCTGGTTGCTCCAGAGGCCCAGCATCCTTCTAGACTTGTCGGAGAACTGGAGGAGCTGCACTCCAGCATTTGTTTTTACTTCCTTATTTTACGATATTTTAAACCGGCATCCGGACCATGTACCTGTATTCCCGGATGGTTCTAAACAGGGGGACTCTGTTGGTTGTGCTGTTGTTTTCCCTGATCAAGTCGTCAAGTCACGGCTTCCTGCGGCGTTTACCATCTTTGATGCCGAATTGTTTTCAATCTTGCGGGCATTGGAGCAGATGAGATGTGTTCCCAGTCTTAAGTTCATCTGTTCTGACTCCCTGAGTGCCCTTCAGACCATGCAACACTTGTACCCAGCGGATCTACATCTACATCAACATGCCTACTCTGCAATTCACATTTAAGTGCTTGGCAGAGGGTTCATCGAACCACAATCATACTATCTCTCTACCATTCCCATTCCACTCCCTAACAGCGCGCGGTAAAAACGAACACCTAAACCTTTCTGTTCGAGCTCTGATTTCTCGTATTTTATTTTGATTATCATTCCTACCGATGTAGGTTGGGCTCAACAAAATATTTTCGCATTCGGAAGAGAAAGTTGGTGACTGAAATTTCGTAAAAAGATCTCGCCGCGACGAAAAACGTCTTTGCTGTAACAACTTCCATCCCAATTCGCGTATCATATCTGCCACACTCTCTCCCCTATTACGTGATAATACAAAACGAGCTGCCATTTTTTGCACCCTTTCGATACGGTCGTCCAGAACATCCATGTTGCCGTACTCCACCTGCAACGGCAGGGAAGGAGGTTTCTTTCTGCTGGGTGCCGGGGCACGTGGGTATTAGGGGAAACGATCTGGCGGATGTGGCTACCAAAGATGCATGTTCCCTCCCTCACGTTGTTGAATGTGCCCTCCATGCTGTTACCTCCCTTTTGCGTTTTCGTGTTATGCGTCAATGGGAAGACGAGTGGCTGGCTGTTGGTGACAATAAGCTGCGTCTGGTAAAGGCTACTATGCGACCATGGCGTATGTCCTACCAGTCATGCAGGCGGGATAGGGTTCTCCTCACTCGCCTCCGCATCGGGCACAGTCCCTTAACGCATGGTTTTTTACTCCAGTGGGAAGACCCCCCAATCTGCAGTGCTTGTGGCGTCCAGATTAATGTCCACCACATTTTACTTGACTGTCGTTTATTCTCTGACCAGAGGGCGGTGGTTTCTTTGCCACCAGATTTGCCCTCTATTTTGCAAGACGTCACAACGACTGTGGTTAAGGTCTTACGGTTTTGTGTCCTGTCCAATTTGTTGCCTCGGATTTTAGGGAGAGGGTTTTAATGTGCTGCTGGGTGACTGGCTCGCCCAGGTTTTAGGTAAGAGGTCCGCCAGTCACGATTACCTCCTTGTTTCCCTTTGGTTTCTGTTGTCTTTTCCTTGTGTTTCCTTTCCTTTTTTAGTGTGTTCCTTCTCCTCTTGTTTTACCTCTGTATGTGGGGATTTGGAGCTGCATCAGGTCTGCATCTTTTAGCCATTCTCCTTGATCGCTGTTCGTCTTAGTCCCTTCACTGCATGTGTTCCTGTTTTTATGTGCTTGGGCACTGATGACCACGCTGTTTAGCGCCCATAAACCTCAAACACACACACACACACACACACACACACACACACACACACACACACACACACACACACACACACACAACGGTTCAATCCTGCGTCCGGCCATCCTGATTTAGGTTTTCCGTGATTTCCCTAAATCGCTCCCGGCAAATGCTGGGATGGTTCCTTTCAAAGGGCATGGCCAAATTCCTTCCCTATCCTTCCCCAATCCGGTGAGACCGATGACCTCGCTGTCTGGTCTCCTTCCCCAAACAACACAACCCCAACCCTTCAGTGCGGACCAGCTGACAGACTCTCCCGGCATTGTGTAATCTGCTGTGAAATCCTTATCCAGTTCATCTTCTCCTATTATCTCCAGATTTGCTATTATGGTACCCCATGTTAACTGCACCTCTTCAATGCTAAAATTATGAATACTGACAAGCACAACCTTTTTTCCTTCTATCTGCCGCACGTAGGACACGCTACGGCTCGTAAAACACTTCATTTTATCCAGCGGCTCATTCTCAGACTAAGGTTCAATCGCACAACGAATTTACCGGCACGCTAGCTCCAACATCTGCCCAGATAATTTTCCCTGTACCCTTCAGTATAGTATCCCACGAGTTAACCCTAAGGGACCTTGTACGCAGTTTAGGTGGCCCACCCAACGTCTGCGTGGTTCCTTGCGACAGTAATGGTTTTTCGGCTGCAGAACCTAGGCTAAATTGTATTCCATCCAGTTCTCCTGTATGCCGTTCCAGGTTAATTTTTGCGTGATGCGCAACCAGGAAATCCAATCTGAGTATAACATCATAGCTGCTGCTAACAACTGGAAGAACTTCTACATTCGCCTGGAAGTTCCTCATTTCCACTTGGAAGTTTAACACCGCTGGTCCGAGTGACTTTACCTGTCCCCTACCCCCACCACTTAACCCCCAGCGTGGTGGTTTTAATTCTACTTTACCGAGTACAATTCTACTCACCTGAGACCCGGTATCCAATAAAAATTTGCACGGTCTGCCCCTCACCAAGCCGGTCAGAAAAAAGTCTGCCACTGATTCTGCACTATCAGTAATCCTTATCGGGGGTGCTGCACAGTTGACACATCACCCCTTGCCCTGTTTAACTGATGGGGATGAGGCCCACCTTGCGGTTTCCTATCGTGATTCTGCCAGGACGCATTGCAATTACGCTCCCAATGACTCCAATGTCTGCATTTCCTGCACTGCACTTCCTTGCAATCATGTGTAATGTGTCTCATCTGACCTAATCTGAAGCATTTTACTTCTGCATTAAATACTGCTTTCCTGTCCCGCATCTTTGTTACTGCTTCAACTTCCTCTAATGCCACAGCGATTCTGACTGCCTCATTGAGAGTCTTAGGGAATTCCATCCTAATCTTGCGGGAGGTTTCGGGTTGTATTCCCCACAAAAATGCGTCTAGTGCCCTCTGCTCAGCTTCCTGCAGAATGGCTTCATTAACCCTATCGGAATCCGTTAGCTCATAAGTGTTAACATTCATTTTTCAAATTCAGTCTACAGAAGCGTCTATTGATTCCCCATTCCTTTGGTACATTCTATTGAACTGTTCCCGATAATATCTAGACGTATTTTTCCTCCGATATCTTTCCAGCAACCATTTTTTGAATACTTCAAATGTCTGAGCATCCCTTAATTCTTCATGGCATGTAACATACGCTGTGGCATCCCCAGTTACTTTCAACTTAGCCACATGCAAAAGTGTTTCTGCACCCCAATTTCCCAATTTAGTGGCACCGAGCGAGGTGGCGCAGTGGTTTGCACACTGGACTCGCATTCTCCAGCCATCCTGATTTAGGTTTTCTGTGATTTCTCTAAATCATTTCATGCAAATGCTGGGATGGTTCCTTTGAAAGGGCACGGCTGATTTCCTGCCCAATCCTTCCCTAACCTGGGCTTGCGCTCCGTCTCTAATGACCTCGTTGTCGACGGGACGTTAAACACTAACCACCACCACCAATTTAGCGGCCGTGCTAAGGTTCTAAAAAAAAAATCACAACATCCTCCCCAGCTTTTCCCGAGAAAGAGGTGACCAAAGATGCAGCGTTAGTGTCAAGAATTACTGCATTAACAGGAAACCGTTCAATGCTCGCTTTATTAGACCGAGCAAGCTCTATCTCTAATTCTGACACTCGCTCAAGTAGCTGCTGAATAGCCATCTCAGCTGACAGACTGCTCCATCACTACCAGCTATCGAATCAAGACTACATTAAGCCCAGAAAGAACAGGAAGGGAAGACGGACTATGCTACAGGTTCAGACAAACCACCAAACGAAAAATTGGCACTTACTTGTCATGTTGCAGGAGTTGCTGATCCATTGTTGCCCTTCTAGCTGCCACATATCCTCTTCGATTACCAGCCACAATTTCCTCCAGATCCAGGGAGAAGACCACTACTGTCACCAATTGTAACAGGAGTGTGTGATGCGCAGATTGCCCGACTGACACCACTTGTAATGGGATGACCGGAGCAGGTGACATGATCGGGGTTGTAAGGCATGGCTGGGTAGAAGTAGGTGGCTGTTTCTAGCAATCTTCCTCATTATTGGTGGTTCTCCCAATACATTTTCCAGTAGCTCAGCCCCACCGCTCGTGTCATGGTGGAGACAAGCTGATGCACGCAGTCCGGGGAACGCAACGCCGTGCTCGGTCAGCGGCTGCGCAGGTAGTAGGAGGTTAGCAGCATGAGGCGCGGCCCAGCTCGCAGACGCAACGGCTTGTGATGATGCCGGGAGTCACCGATGCAGCAGCGGGTAACGCCCCCCCCCCCCCCCCCCCCACTGACCGGTCCTCGGAGAGTGCGTCACTGATGACGATGACGTGACAGTGACTGAACGCCCACTTCTGATGCCCTTAAATAGTGCAGACCGCTGCTGAATCTAACAGTTAAGCGGCGATGTGTTTATTAGAAGGGTCTCGATGAGTCGACTAACGCAACCTCGCCACACGCGGCCCAGGCCTGCGTAATTCTGCTAATGCTGCGTCCTGATGCCTTCACCTCTCTGTGGTGTTTTTATAATGTCAGGATTAGATATGGTTGTTCTTTTGATGTCGGGATTAGATATTGCTGTACGTTTTAGTAGAAAACCAAGGGCTGAAACAGTAATCCCTGTCACGTGCACTCAGTGCAATTCACCTGGGAACTTCACTCCATGCACTAAGTTGCACCCTGTAGTTTGCTGGGTATGCCATCAAAAAGCGCATTATGCCAGCCAGTGCTGTAAGAGCACCTAGCTCAGGTATGGGAAGCCTTAGTACCCCCAAAAACTTGGGTAATTTTTTTGAGGATAGGCCAGAAAAGCCACAAGATTTTTATTTTAAATAGAAATTCTGTAGAGTAAATACTTTAGGATGGTTAAGCACAGTAGAAGTACCTTGTAAATTGGTAACTAAAGGCGGGTATCGTGTAGGATTTAAGGTCATGGCAACTAAATATAAGTCAAGAATATTAGGAGGTGTAATCTGGAAAAATATGACCTCCAGTGAAAATAGTTAACAGCCACAACTTACTTCAATAAGATATAGTTAAGCTGTGATAACAGCACCAGTGAATTAGAATAATAATAATCAGTCATAGTGGTATTATTTGGTTAGGTTTTGTTGTCTTCAGACAATGTCTCAAAACAGCAAAAATACTAAGATACCTCAAGGAAGTGAGATGTGTCATTGGCCAAGATGTCATCAATTAAGCTGCTCCAGATCCCTTGAGAAGCAATGTTAATGATAGTAGATTCACCAACCATAGCCAACTAACCAAGAGATGTAACATAAGGGGATAGATAAAGACTAAAACAGTAAAAGGTTGTGGAAGTTCCAATAGATTCCTGATCACTGGGTCTTAAAAATGTGACAAAAGCAAAGTCACCACAGATTTCTGACTGTTGCAAGTACATCTTTCCTAATTGCTAAGATATAAGGTATGGTACAACAGGACAGTGCACAAACCACAAAATTCACACAGGCCAATAACACCAAACTGTAGAGCAGTGTGTGTATTGTTCAGTTTGCATAGGTCAGTTTTGTTCCCTGTGGGTTAATGAAAGGCTTAGATCACAGTATGTGTATAGTCGTTAACTATAGGTATTAAATTATTAAAGTAAACTTGTAGAAGATTATACAGATAGGTGCAGATAAAGAGGAAATTAAATCATAGTGCTAGTATCACCCTGATAACTGCCCCCCTCCAACATAGTGGTGCCAAAAGCTGCTCACCAACAAAGAACAAACTGGCAAAGAACAGAGCCAATCATGAAGTACGAACTTAGCGTATGTGCCAAATGCTAGTGAGACAGAAAAGGACATGTGAACAATGTAAAGCATCAAGTATCACTTTGAGAGAAGTATGGGAGACAGAGTGTAAATAATAGTGTATATGTAACAGTGCTTATGTTTCAAACAGCTCACAAGTAGGCATCTAGAGGGCAGGAGTTTTCTAGGAGGGAGGAAGCATAACGGCACATGCCACAGCTGCAGCCAAGAACCATATTGAGGACATTAGTAGCCATCTCCTTCAGTTGATGTCAGTGACTTGCCGGCGCAACATCCAGCAGGAGCCAAGCACTTCCACAGTTCCACCCACTGCCATGTGGCAACGGCTGGGCTTATGTCACTGGCCACTGTCCAAGATGCTTTCATGTGACATAGGTACTCAGCTTTTTCTGCATACTCATCCCCCTACTCCCCATCCTTGCCCATTCCCCATCCTTTCCCTCCATGCCCCACCTCCCCCTCCATGCCACTCCTCCCTCTCCACAAACAAACCTTCTTCCTCTCCACACCCCTTCTCACCCCTTGCTCTGCCCTCGCTCCCCCCTCTGCCCTCGCTCCCCCCTCTGCCCTCACCCCCCCCCTCTGCCCTCGCTCCCCCCTCTGCCCTCGCCCCCCCCTCTGCCCTCGCTCCCCCCTCTGCCCTCGCCCCCCCTCTGCCCTCGCCCCCCCTCTGCCCTCGCCCCCCCCTCTGCCCTCGCCCCCCCCTCTGCCCTCGCCCCCCCCTCTGCCCTCGTCCCCCCTCTGCCCTCGTCCCCCCTCTGCCCTCGTCCCCCTCTGCCCTCGCCCCCCCCGCCCTCTGCCCTCGCCCCCCCCGCCCTCTGCCCTCGCCCCCCCGCCCTCTGCCCTCGCCCCCCCGCCCTCTGCCCTCGCCCCCCCCGCCCTCTGCCCTCGCCCCCCCGCCCTCTGCCCTCGCCCCCCCACCCGCCCTCTGCCCTCGCCCCCCCACCCGCCCTCTGCCCTCGCCCCCCCACCCGCCCTCTGCCCTCGCCCCCCCACCCGCTCTCTGCCCTCCCCCCCCCCCCCCCCGCCCTCTGCCCTCGTAAAAATAAAGTGCATGTTACTTTAACTGCTCTTGTGACCGTCGTTCAGAATCTGACTGTATGGCATTGTGCATCAATCTAGAGACCGAATATTTACATCGTTTGGGAAAAATAATTTCCTCGAGTTCAGTTCATGGTCTCATTGATTGTTTTAACAGGCTCATACTGTGGCATACCTAAAAACAAAGTTGTTGAAATATAACTCAGAAATTATTTTATATTGTTTTTAGATTTAATTGTGATGCGCCGTTTGCTGTTGAAGGCATTTGGTACAGCTATCTACAAAAAGTCGCTCATGTGGGCATGAATGATACCAGCCACCTTGTTGTCTCAGAAATCATTCTTTGTTTCTTTAGATGGTTTTGTGAGTTGGTGAAGGCAGATAGCCTTGTAGACAGGGTGGAAATATGACTCAGGATATAGAGCATCATCCTCAGAATTAATTATGATACCCTAGTTAGGAGCTGAGTTGAGTGTTTAAGTGGCAGACTCAAATGATTTGCAATAGTCTTGAATGATAAATCTTCATTTCTGTTGTCAAATGTAGAATTGTGTGGTCCCACTGAGTATGTCATTTGTACCCTTCATAAAGGAAGCAGCTCTTCATGTAGTGGGTACCTGAGCGCTCTTCTGGTTAGAAGAACCCATCCATAGGCTTGATGATGAATTAAGTGTCATATTCAGAAAGAGGACTAGCTCAGCCACATCACATAGGGGTTTCATCTTTGCAGATAAGGAAGAGGAAACATTAATGTGGTACTGATTGCAGGAGCATTCATTATAAGGTCCTACAAATAATCTTGCTTATAACAATGACCACACAGTAGCAGCTGAGACTTGAATTCCTATTTAAGAATATACTGCAAGGATAGGATGGACACCCATTGTGGCATTTGTAGTGCTGTGAACAACTTGATAAGATCTAATGGTGTTATCACAGTTCAAAATAGAAAATAGTCTGGTTAAAATTAGGTCAAGCATATTAATTGGATGCATTTATAGATCACCTGCCTCAGTAGCTTTAGTGACAGAATGGTTCAAAGGCCACTTGGAGATAAAATTTCTTGGTGAAACTGGTTGCAAGGACAAGGATTCATATGAGATTATTGTGAATGTCTCCTCTGAAAATTACCTTGGAAAATCACTCATGGTAACTAACAGAGTTAAAATATCTGATTGAGAAACAAAAAAGAGGGAATCGGTTATTGTATGGTTATTATAATATCAGTGATTACTGGTGTTAAAAGTAATGTTAGGAAAGGTTGCAAAATGTTTCTGCCTAACAGAGGTCATCCTCTTCTTCTTTAGATAGCTGGCTGTCTTGGTGAAGACAACTAGCCTTTCATTCAAAGATTATTTAAGCAATTGACATTCAGCATTTGTTTATAGGTGTGAGAATGTGGAATGTAAATGGAAATGGTTAAAATTATTGTACAGTATGCTGAAGACAATTATATCCTGGGCAAGGTTGTGAGAAATGGAAAAGAGTGCTGTGGTTTAGTACCCAGATAACATATTACAAATTTAAACAATGGCGAAGTCTAACTGACGAACAAAAATTATATGAAGCCAAAATAAATGTAAGCAGAGAAAAGTGAGAAGCATTCAATGAACCCAAAAGTAAAATTCTGGTAACCAATGTGATGAAAAACTGTAAAGTACTTTTGGTCTTATGTAAAGTCAGTAAATGGAGCAAAGCTGTTTATCCTGTTGTTTAATATTAATACTGACACCAAAGTAGTTACAGACACCGAGGGGGCCAACATACAGAATTTGGCACTCCAAAATTGTTTTGCTGGGGAAAATTGCCGTATGGTTCCCTTTCACTTTCATTGCACAAACACGGAAGTGACAGATATTAGGGCAAGTGACAGTGGAATGGAAAATAACTAAAAATTAGAAAGGCTGTAGGACCTAATGAGATACCTGTATTACTCTGTACAGATTATACAAGACACTGTAGCAATGAAAGCATTCTAAAGGACTAGAAAAAGAAGGTATTGATGATTCCCATTCTCAAGAAGGGTCGGCAGACAGATGAGTATAATTATAGGCATATACTGTTACCTAATCTGTTTTAGAATTGTCGAACATTTTTTACACTACTGGCCATTAAAATTGCTACACCAAGAAGAAATGCAGATGACAAACAGATATTCATTGGACAAATATATTATATTAGAACTGACATGTGATTACGTTTTCATAGACCTTGAGAAATCAATACCCAGAACAACCACCTCTGGCTGTAATAACGGCCTTGATATGCTTGGGCATTGAGTCAAACAGAGCTTGGATGGTGTGTACAGGTACAGCTGCCCATGCAGCTTCAGCACAATACCACAGTTCATTAAGAGTAGCGACTGGTGTATTATGATGAGCCAGTTGCTCGGCCTCCATTACGACATTTTCAGTTGGTGAGAGGTCTGGAGGCTGTGCTGGCCAGGGCAGCAGTCGAACATTTTCTGTATCCAGAAAGGCCCGTACAGGACCTGCAACATGCGTTCATGCATTATCCTGCTGAAACGTAGGGTTTCGCTGGAATCGAATGAAGGGTAGAGCCATGGGTCGTAACACATCTGAAATGTAACGTCCACTGTTCAGAGTGCCGTCAATGCAAACAAGAGGTGATCAGACGTGTACCAGTGGCACCCCATACCACCACGCCGGGTGATACGCCAGTATGGCGATGACGAATACACGCTTCCAATGTGTGTTCACCGTGATGTCGCCAAACACGGATGCGACCATCATGCTGCTGTAAACAGAACCTGGATTCATCCGAAAAAATGACGTTTTGCCATTTGTGCATCCAGGTTAGTCGTTGAGTACACCATCACAAGCGCTCCTGTCTGTGATGCAGATTCAAGGTTAACCGCAACCATGGTCTTCAAGCTGATAGTCGATGCTGCTGCAAACGTCGTCGAACTGTTCGTGCAGATGGTTGTTGTTTTGCAAACATCCCCATCTGTTGACTCAGGGATCGAGAATTGGCTGCACAATCCATTACAGCCATGCGGATAAGATGCCTGTCATTTCAACTGCTAGTGATATGAGGCCGTTGGGATACAGCACGGAGTTCCGTGTTATGCTCCTGAACCCACCAATTCTATGTTCTGCTAACAGTCATTGGATCTCGATCAACGCGAGCAGTAATGTCGCGATACAAGAAACCGCAATCACGATAGGCTACAACCCGGAAACGTGATGGTGCACATTTCTCCTTTTTACACGTTGCATCACAACGACGTTTCACCAGGCAACTCTGGTCAACTGCTGTTTGTGTATGAGAAATCGGTTGGAAACTTTCCTCATGTCAGCACGTTGTAGGTGTCGCCACCAGCGGCAACCTTGTGTGAAAGCTGTGAAAAGCTCATCATTTGCATATGACAGCATCTTCTTCTTGTCGGTTAAATTTCCCATCTGTAGCACGTCATCTTCGTGGTGTAGCAATTTTAATGGACAGTAGTGTGTGTATGTTTTAGCACCTTTTTGGAAACTGGAAACCTACTGCATTGGAATAAACTTTATTCCATGAGCATAAACCTTGTGAAAATAATTAGTCTATACTTTCATGGAATTTGGGTGGCAGTGGATAATAGTACCCATGTTGATGCTCTGCTCCTCAACTTCTAGAAGATGTTTGATACAGTTCCACACTGTTGCTTAGTGAACAAAAGATGAGCATGTGGGATATTGGACCAGATATGTGATTTGACCAGTTACTTCCTACCAGGTGGAACTCAGTATGTTGTTCTTAATGGTGTGAAAGATATAAAAGTAATTTTTGGTGTACACCAAAGATGTCACAGGGCTGTCTCTGTTCCTATTATATATCCCAGATCCTTTGAATAAAATTGAAAGCTTCCTGAAGCTGTTAGAAGATAATGTGCCATTCAATAGAAAAGTCAAAATGTCAGAAAATGGAATTGAAATGCAAACCTTGTGTAGGAACTGGCAGTGATACTGTTGCATCAATTCCATATTCTCACAAATTATGAGATTACAACAAAAACGAGCAGCAATGTAGCTGACTGATAAACTGCACTTCATGCCAGTTTGACATTTGTTACGTGTCACATGCATGGTATACAATTTTTATGGTCAGCAGTATAACATATGTCATGATTTCTTAGCAGGTTTCTGTGCTTTGTGTATTCTGTTACAAGTTGAGAATTCATTATTTTTACTTTTTAAATTCTTGTTGGCATGGATTACATCTCTGTTATTAGCTACTGTGTTGCATATATGTAGTAATATAAAATAATTATACCATACTCATTTTCAGATTTGAGTGCCAAAACAGTGCCTACATAATGGTGTCTTCAGCTGTTAAGAGGTTTTGTTTATGCTCTCTTGCACATGTTGAAACACAATGTTAAACAAATATCCTGAAAACCACTACCTGTTTGATATCTTATTTTTTGTAAGAAGGAAAGGCAAATAAAAGAAGATATGGAGCTGGAATAACACATTTCTAACACAATGACAACATTGCCTTTGAAGTTTGTCTGTGCTTAAAAATATCCATGTCATCTCTTAAATATACCCTGTCCTCACTGTGCTGACATTTACTGTCATGTAATTGAGATCACAGTTTTGTTACTCTTATTCATACTTACGTGCTGTGTAAACTTATGTGTGTTACTTATAGGACTGTGATATTGATTTCATAAATTAAAAAAAAAAAGAAAAATTTATTTCTCTCCTGTCTATTATTCAGAACCCTTCTTTTAAATATTATACTTGTGATTTTTTATTTTTCCATGTTTGACACACCTTTGTATTTGTGAACATAAAATGGTGACTTAAGGCAATCATACTTCACACAGAAATGCAATATTGTATTTCCTTTAAAAACTAAATTATGTATCTCAATGTCAACTTGGTTCATAAGAACGTGAGAGAGAGAAAAAATAAAGTAAATGACCTGTTAGTTAAGATGATCTCAGCTGCTGGAAAGAAATGTATTTGTTTGAACACTATATGGCCAATGAGACAGAATCTCTCATTAAGTGGTTACATATAAGCTGCTTAGATCCACCATAGATAAGGGAGAAGTTTTCATTTTCTTATAAAAATGAGTGTGAAATCAAAAATATGGAGATAAGTACATTTTTATAGGCTAGGATATACAAACATTTGCTTGTGAATTATTGTACAGTATAACATTTGTGATTGTTACAGTATACAGATTTCCACTGGATAATTTGGAAATTTTCATGACTAATTTCTTTTCCTTATTATGATATCTCAGGCAGAAAAAAGGGATTATTGATTTGTAGCAATTTTAATGCAAATTTCCTAAAGGAACCTGTCAAGAAAAGTGAGCTAGAAATATGGTTTAGTGTCTTTTGTAAAGGTACGTTACACCTGAGCTAGTGGGGACCTGCGAAGCTTATTTATAGTAAGAGATGTATCTGATGCTCCTCTGAAACAGTGCAAACTAACTCAAGTCCATATCCCAAAGCAAAAAAGTTCAGTTTGTACCATGTCAAAGTTTTTCCAATGACAAATAGCGTCCATGATAATTGCATCTAAGACAAACCAGTAGCACACTTGCCACGCATTCCACAGGTCACATCACAACTGACTCTGACTGACTGACTGGTGTTCGGCCTGCTTATATGTCGGATCGTGGCATGGTCCCGTCAGAGTCACAGTTTGGACTTCAAAAGGAAGCTTTTTATACTTTCACTGAGCACATAATAACTATCATCAGTTGGGATGTTCTGTGACTTATTACATTTGATTGTGTCATTCCTAATATTCTATTAGAGAAATTAAATTTTTATGTAATATAGAGTCCAGCACATGCCTGGTATAGTTCCTGTTGAAGTGGGATGCAGAAAGTTACGCTAGGATGTTTGAGTAATATGAACAGAGATGCTATCTTACCAACATGGGAAGAAATCAAAATGGGCATCTGCAGGGTTTGATCTTGGGCTCCATTACTGTCCTTGCTCTTTGTTAATGATCTACCATTTTATTTGAATCAGGAGGCAAAATTAGTCCTTTAGAAAGATGATAAAAGCATTATTTTCAAGCATTCAAATAAGCATAGGAAAAATAGTAATTGATGGTTTTGTTAAAGTCATTAACTGATTTTGCCCTAATGGGCTAGCATTAAACTTTCAATAAAACACAACTCATCCAATTGTGTACTGTAAAGAAAAACCCATCTGCTGTAAATGTAGACAGCAAAAAAGTAAGAAACAGGACAAAAAGTTTCAAGTTCTTGGGTGTGCACAATGATGAATGCTTAAATGGGAAAAAAACATATAACAGATCTGCTAAACACTTTTGCCATAAGAATAAGTACTAAATTTATGGGTGTATATTTTGCATATTTTCATTCACTGATGTCCTATGGGTTAATATTTTGGGGTAACTCCTCACCCAGACAAAAATAAAGCAATTAGAATTGTGTTTTAGTTTGTACACCTACATCTTCCAGGCTTCTGTTTAAACAATTTCAGATATTAAACCACAATCTCATGGTGCATTTATCCATTCACGAAATTTGTAGTCAACTGTTCATTGCAGTCTGAGAGTAATAGAGGTAAAAGCTCATGGAAATATAACCCTTTGACTCAGCTAGAAGTTTCTAACCATCTTCTCTTTGGTAACTGCACAACATTATTATATCACTTCCATGCCATGTTATACACACTCTTGACCTTCAGAACACATGCAATGCCTATGTGCATTTTAATTGGGCTACTGTTGGTGAAGGAACTCTTAATCGTTAGACGAGAACCTACTCTTTGCGTAACTATGTGAGTGGTGTAGTATTTGATAAAGGCTGACAGCATCATATTGCATCATGAGAGAAGTTAAAAAGTCACAACTGTCATTACTAATCACCGATCTTTATCAGTCCGAGTGACCTTTAATAAATTTGAAGAACCAACTGCTGGACTGGACATATGCAGTTCTGTCAATCTATGATCAATTGGCTCTTTGCAGTATCTCGGTACAGAAAAATCTCAAGAGAATAGTTCAAATATATGAAGTCAGAAAGTCACTAAAGAAACAATAATGTTTACTCACACTTCAATAAACCTTTCTAAGTATATTTATTTGACCAATATCTCCTCCAGATAACCATTAACTCACTGATTTAACTCAAGGCTGCCACCAATAACGGCATGTAGTAGGGTCAGATCACTACCCCTAACCTTGACGGTCACATCTGTCAATTAGTTATACCTACAGCAAACCTGTCTCCATAAAGTTTGATATGCCCAGCCAAAAATAATAAAGTATGTCTATTAAAGCCAAAAATTTCTGATAACTCTCCTCGTCATGGTCTTGCTAAACTTGTTTTCTTCCCGTCTTGAAAACCCATTACTGATTGTCCAGTTTAATGATTTCTAAGCTGCTCTCCAAATTAAGCATTTAGGCCTCGTAGCTAATCAACACTGAGGCTGCAACATGATTGGCTTTTTTCTTATCCACAGACATTATTCTGTGCAGCTAGTAGTAGATACCCTGTAGTTGGTATTCGCATCTGACAGAATCATTTATAAACAAGTTTTGCAATATTAGTGACCAGAAAACATTGACATTGCGGGTAACCCTAAGAATACTGGTCTAGTGAAAGCTTACCCAAGTACCACACTGTGCTCAGACTTGAGCATCACCCATCCCCTTAATGCTACTAAAAAAAGAGTATATTCCAGCCTATCATGCAGTTTGGAATATCTGAAGATACGACCATGGCTCACACCTGCATAATTTACAACAGCTGTTTCCTCCATTTCAATGAAGCATGTGAACTAACTCTTTGTATTGAAATCCAGATGAGATGATTATTCTTCCGAAAACCATCCTTGCCAGGTATATTTTAAGCTGACACTGACAAGATTGTATCAGTATTGTAACATCATTTAGCTTTCATTGCCAGAGTTGATTGCAGTGTTGCATGAGGTGTTCTTATTTGGCTGCTACTTCAAATATTTGATGCCCCCTGTGTTTGACTATGGATCCAAAGGCCTGGCTTTTGATCATTGGTTTGGCTATCTGTCACTTCAAGGGTCTGAGAAAGGAAAGGGCAACATACGATCTTCCACAGCAGTGTGCTTAGTAAAAACACAGTTGTGTTCAAACCAACCTTTGGATTGATGACAGATTCACTTATGACCAATGATGACCTCCCAAGTTCAACATCTTGGTAAAGGTCACGGCCAGCATTACCAAGTTTATGCCCACATTTGTTATGAGTGAAACATAAAGCATTATGCTGTGGCTTATTGCATCAGCTCTGACCACAGAAACACTCAGTGTCAGGTGTCCTTAATTTGCTCCACCGAGTCAGTAGTTACAAGCACAACTACTTCTTGAATTAAAGATTTGACATAAAGACATTTTGCATCCCCCCTGCAGGTCCAGGGGTTAGAATAGGCCTGAGGTATTTGTGCCTGTTGTAAGAGGCGACTAAAACGAGTCTCACACCTTTCAGCCTTTATGTGATGGTGCCCTGTAGGGTTTGACCTCCATTTTTCAAAATTTCCTGAAGAGCGAGCCAATTGGGGAAGGGCGCCTTACATGGTGCATCGTGTCCATCGTGCATTGAGATCATTACCCCACTTTTTCATCGTGGCATTGCAGTCCCGCTCATCCTCCATCTCGTCAGCAAGGACACCTACCTGGGGGCATTTTACTCCTCCCACTGTGCAGTGTCATTTTTTGTGCTCACGAGGACCATGGAATTCCTTGCACCTCATATCCAGCACAATAGCCAGTCCGTTGTGGTGGGGCTGCCATGTACCCTGTAGGTTGCAGCCCCCTGACTACACAGGCATCGCTCTGCTGATGCCTGTGCTGTTAACTCCCCATGTATGCCAAGGAGTAGATGCCCATCACCCTGGGGCATCGGGACTCCCGGCAGTGGCCTTACTGCCAGGTGTCCTTTGCTACGGCTGGATGGCACCCGCAGGGAGGGCCCCTGGTTGGAGTGGGTGGCATCAGGGCGGATGACGCACAATAAAGCGTACCACATTGTCACTTGCTGGTGATCAAACACCAGCAGTCGCTAAGCGTTCAAAGTCTCAGTGCAATGCAAGGAAGTATGATCCTAAATCATTCCCCTCCCTGGCCAGACCATGGGAGGAATGCCAGGCTAAGGATGACAGTGAACCTTATTCGCCCCAGTACCTTGCATGTACGAGAGCTGATGGGGACTCCTTTGTCTCGATGAAGCCTCAGTTTTTTGCAGTGCATTTAGAGGACAAGTTTGGGGAGTTGGAGGGCTTGTCCAAAATGTGGTCAGGGTCAGCCTTAATAAAAACACCATCCTCTGCCCAGTCAAGGGCATTACTACTAGCGACAAACTGGGGGATGTTTCTGTTACCATCACACTTCATAAGAGCTTAAGTATGGTCCAGGGTATAATATTCCACAGGGACCTTGTTTTACAGTCTGACGACGAGTTGAGTGCCAACTTATAGTGATGAGGAGTTCATTTTGTCTGGCTTGTCCATTGGCGTCCGAGGCATAATCAGGTTGCCACCGGTGCCTTCATCTTGGCCTTCGAGGGTGACACATTACCTGGGAAGGTCAAGGTGATGGTCTACTGCTGTGATGTCAAGGCATATGACCATCCCGTTTGCTCACCAGACTGCAGGATTTTACAGCGATAAAGGTAAGTCATGGAATACAAGACCCTGGACCGACTGACCTACACTAACGCCAAGAGGAAATTTGAGCACCTACATCCTGTGGCTATGACCACCTCTTACGCTGCCACTACGAGAATAGTTGTAGGTCTATCAGTTCCGCGAGTTCCCGTCGGTTCTCAGAGCGGGAAGACTACACCTGCCTCTTTGATAGGGGAGGGCTGCACTTCCCTCCCTGTTGCTCCCACACCACGTACCTCAGGAGCACTGTCCCCCCCCCCCCACCCCCCAACCATCAGGTACACCAGTCCCCACTTCTCAGCCAGAGAAGCGTAAGTCTTCTTCAGCTCCTGTCGCTAGGAAGGGGTCCCTTGGGTCACTCCCTTCCCAGGTTTCTGCTAGTGGGCAAGATGACACCCACCAGTGGCTGAAGTGCCCAAAAGCAGCTGGTTGTAGGGTTTCCCAATCATCCTCAGTCCCAGAGACTGAATGAGTGAAGGCCTCCCAGCCAGAGAAACCCAAGGATCAGTGAGAGAAATCAAGAAAGAAGACCCCGAAGACAAAAGGAATTGTCGTGGCACTCACACCACTGCTGCCTACAAGCTGTGCGTCTGAGGATGAGGTGAAGTTTCTGGCGTCTGCTGAGGACCTAGATCTCGCCAGACCCTCAGACACAATGGATATAGCCTGTTCAGGAAATAAGTTGGTGACAATAGGTGACCCTGAGGTGTAGACTACCTCATTGAGTGTTTCATGCCTTTCCAGTCTGATGAGCACATCATCCTCCAGTGGAATTATGGTAGTTTTTTCCACCACCTGTCTGTGCTGTGGCAACTGTTAAGCTTTACATCTGCTTTCTGCATTGCCCTCCAGGAAACCTGGTTCACGACGACACGGACCCATACCCTTTGCGGCTACAGGGGATATTACAAGAACTGTAGCGAATATAATGGTGTGTCTGGTGGAGTTTGCGTTTATGTCCTGAACTCGGTATGTAGTGAACTTGTGCCCCTTCAAACTCCTCTTGAAGCTGTGGCTGTCAGGATATGGATGATGCAGGAAATAACTATCTGCAACGTGTATCTCCTTGCAGGTGGTGTGGTACCCCTGAAGGTATTGGCTGCACTAATTGATCAACTCCCTAAACCTTTCCTACTTGTGGGAGATTTTAACGCCCATAACCCCTTGTGGGGTAGTACCATGATTACTGCCCATGGCAGAGATGTAAAAAATTTACTGTCCCAACTCAACCTCTGCCTCTTAAATACTGGGGCCACCACACATTTCAGTGTGGCTCATGGTAGTTACTTGGCCATTGATTTATCAATTTGCAGCTCAGGACTCCTTCCATCTATCCACTGGAGAGCACATGACGACCTGTGTGGTACTGACCACTTCCCCATCTTCTTATGACTCCCCGGCATCATGCCCATGGACGCCTACCAAATGGTCTTTGAACAAGGAAGAGTAGGTAGCCTTCACCTCTGCTGTTACTGTTGAATCTCCCCCACATTGTGCCATCAATGTCGTGATTGATCAGGTCACTACAACGATAATTTCTGTGGCAGAAAATGTGATCCCCCATTCTCTAGGGTGCCCCGGCAGAAGTTCCTTGGTGTTCGCTGGAAGTCACTGAGGCAATTAAAGAGCATGGGCGTGCTCTACAGTAACATAAACGGCACCAATCCATAGAGCACCTAATAGCCTTTAAGTGCCTCTGTCCCTGCATTTGCCTGCTTATAAAATGACGGAAACAGGAGTATTGGGAGAGGTACGTGTCAACCATTGGGTTCCATACGTCACCTTCCCAAGTCTTTTTGGGTACCAGACACTAATGTGTCCCTGGCATTAACATCAATGGCATGCTCTCTACCGACACAACACGATTGGCAAGCACTTTGCTGAGCACTATGCTCGAGCCTCTACCTCGGAGAATTACCCTCCATACTTTCGCACCCTCAAACAGCAGATGGAAAGGAAAGTCCTCTTGTTCACTACACACCACAGGGAACCCTATACCACCCCATTTACAGAGTGGGAGCTCCTCAGCGCCCTTGCACAATGGCCTGCCACAGCTTATGGGCCAGATCAGATCCACAGTCAGATGATTAAACATCTCTCTTCTGACTACAAGCGATATCTCCTCATGATCTTCAACTGGATCTTGTGGGATGGCATATTTCCATCGCAACGGCAGGGGAGCACCATCTTTCCGGTGCTAAAACCCAGTAAAAATCCGCTTGATGTGGATAGCTATTGGCCCATCAGCCTAACCAACGTTCTCTGTAAGCTGCTGGAAAGTGTGGTGTGTTGGCGGTTGGTTTGGGTCCTGGAGTCACGTGGCCTACTGGCTCCATGTCAGGGCGGCTTCTGCCAGGGTCCCTTGAGTCTGCCATCCGAAGAGCCTTCTCGAGGTGGCAGCATCTGGTTGTCATCTTTTTTGACTTACGGGAAGCATAAGACATGACCTGGCAACATCATATGCTTGCCACATTGTACAAGTGAGGTCTCTGGGGCCCGATCTTGATTTTTATCCAAAACTTTCTGTCACTCTGTACTTTCTGTGTCCAAGTTGGTGCCTGCCATAGTTCCCCCCGTATTCAGGAGAATGACATTCCACAGGGTTCCGTATTGAGTGTATCTCTATTTTTAGTGACCATCAATGGCCCAGCAGCAGCTGTAGGGCCGTCGGTTTCCCCTTCTCTGTTTGTGGGATGACTTTCGCATTTCAAATTGCCCCTCCAGTACTGGTGTTGCTGAGCGGCACCTACAGGGAGCCATTCACAAGGTGCAGTCATGGGCTCTATCCCACAGCTTCCAGTTTCCAGTCATGAAGTTGTGTGTCATGCAATTCTATCAGCATTGTACCATTCGTCTGGAACCTGAACTTTATCTTAATGATGATCCACTCGCCGTAGTGGAGACGTATCGATTCATAGGACTGGTTTTCGATGCCCAATTGACTTGGCTATCTCACCTCCATCAGCGTAAGCGAGAGTGCTGGCAGCACTTCAGTGCTCTCCAGTGCATGAACAACACCAATTGTGGTGCAGATCGCTCTACGCTGCTGCAGCTGTACAGAGTCCTTGTTCAATCCCACCTTGACTATGGAAGTCTGGTTTATGGATCTGCGGCACCCTCGGCATTGTGTTTCCTTGACCCAGTGCACCACTGTGGTGTTCACCTAGCAAGGGGAGCTTTTAGAATCAGTCTGGTGACAAGTGTCCTGGTGGAGGCCAGAGTCCCTCCATTACAGATCTGATGTGCACGACTGCTCACCAGTTATGTTGTACACATTCGTAGTTCTCCTGAGCATCCGAATTACCATCTCCTTTTCCCACCCACTGCAGTTCATCTCCCGCAACAGTGGCCCAGGTCAGGGCTCACAACTTCAGTTCACATGCGATCCCTTCTCTCTGAACTGGAGTCCTTCCCTTTACCACCTCTACTTGAGGTCCATTCACGTACACCCCTATGTGGTACACCATGGCCGAAGCTTCGTCTGGTCTCTGTTAACCTGTTAACCCTGCCGCTCTCCTCTGTCACTTCCTCTCGATTCTTGATGTGTTCCGGGGCTCTGAAGTTGTTTATACCAATGGCTCAATGGCTGATGGTAATGTTGGCTTCGCCTATGTCCACAGAGGCCATATTGAACAGCATTCCTTGCCCACTGGCTGCAGCATATTCCCTGCAGAGCTTGTGGCCATATCTTGTGCACTTCAGTACATCCATTCCTGTTCTGATGAGTCATTTTTTCTCTGTTCTGACTTCCTGAGCAACTTACAAACTATTGAGCAGTGCTACCCTCGCCATCATTTGTTAGTGAACGCCTGGGAGTCCATCTCTGCCATAGAATTGTCCAGTCGCTCAGTGGTGTTTCTATGGACCCCAGGACACGTCGGAATCCCAGGAAATGAACTTGCTGACAGGCTGACCAGACAGGCTACAAGGAAACTGCTCTTGAAGATGGGCATCTCTAAAACTGACTTGCATTCTGTCTTAGGCCGCAAGGTTTTTTGCCTTTGGGTGACGGAGTGGCATAACAGTATGCGCAACAAACTGTGTGTCATTAAGGAGACTGCAAACGTGTAGAAGTCTTCCCTGTGGGCTTCTCGCAGGGAATCAGTTGTCCTTTATCGAATCTGCATTGGCCATACATGGCTGACACATGGTTAGCTCCTCTGTCACAAGGACTCACCTCGGTGTCACTGTGACTCCCAAATGACAGTGTCCACCTCTTGCTGGATTGCCCACTTTTAGCCACTTTGGAGCGAACTTTTAACATTCCCAGGACCCTAGCTTTGGTGTTGGGTGACAGTTTTATTCATGAGGGTGGGTTTTATCATTTGATCTGAGTTTTAGCACATATCCTTTGTACCTCTGTCCCCTCCATCCTAGGGCTTTTTGTGTGGAGGTTTTAATGTGTTGCAGAATGGTTGGCTTCTCCTTTTTTTACTCTCATGGTCAGCCAGCCATAGTAATTTCCTTTCTTGCTTTTAATCTCCGCTCCCTGTTCCTTGCGTCTCTCTGTGGCTTTCTTGTCCTGTTTTGTTCATTGTAGTGTTTGTTGTCCTTCTGTCATTCTTTGGGTTCTCCCTTTCTCCTGTTATTATGCTGTACATCTTCTTTCTTTCTTTCTTTCCCTTGGGTAATTGTACTACTGGGAACAAGGGACTGATGACCTTGCAGTTTGGTCCCTTCTCTCCCCCCCCCCCCCCCCCCCCTGCCCCCCCGTCCTCCCCCGACTTTTGAACCAACCAACATTTTGCGTTGTGAACACAGAACGTTACACTTATGATGAGGATCCCATAGGTTAGCCAACTGGGATTTGTACAACTGTCTCACATTCTTCTGACACCGGTTTCAACTTAGTTTAGCAGTGTGTGTGTGTGTGTGTGTGTGTGTGTGTGTGTGTGTGTGTGTGTGTGAAAATGATTGAAGAGAAAAGTACACAAGATGTTGAGCAAGAAGTGCTTGGTTCTAGGACTGGTTGTAATTTGTGAATCAGCTAAAAATGTAGCTTATAGAAGATAATAAAAAAGCAGACTGAACTCTTAGTAGCGTTACAAAACAATGCTCTGGCATGCACTTCAGCAGGTCACTCTGCTGGTGATACTGTGTATCAGACTCTTTCTGAATTTGCTGTTGCACTTGTTGTGACTGTTCCCACCATTCAATAAACTAAGAATATGTGATGGTTTGAGCTCTCCATCACCAATTAAATGTGACAACCTGACGTTACCAAGACTGATCTCTTCCGCACACCATATCCATGCAGTGACCAGTGCTATGTCAGTAGAGGGAACATTATGACTACAAGTAACATAATCCTGAATCAGTACCTATGAATTGAAGTCAGCATCATTCTACGCAATACACTCATTCCAACAGAATTCCAAATCAAAGGCCAGGTCCAGAAACCAAAGTAATAGCTGTATTCAAGGACTGGCTTCAGTAATGAAATACAAACTGCTCAATCCTCCCACTGTGTCAGGTAACTGTTTCTAGTAGAGGGCTAACAGTTATCTCCATGTAACATGTTTGTCGTGATCCCTACATGGCTGCTGAGGACAGAACTATCAGCTGTACAAATAATATCACAGCTAATCTTTAAGTTCATCTCCATATTGCTGGACTGCCAGTATATTAGATCTATCATCTCACAAGATCACAACACTCAGTGCAAGTGGGCTTGACTCATGAGCCGATATCTTCGACAGCAGAAAATTTAGTGCTTGCAGTAGAAAATTTCCTGGCTGGAATCCCATGTAGCATGTTTCAGATGCTCTCAGGTATGTATGTACGCTTGAATTGCTCTGTCCCAGACCCTTTCATTATGAGGAGCAGCTCTGTGAGAAGTGTGACATTCACTTTCTGTTGAAATGATTGACACTACTTTGACTGCATCACACACCACTTTCTGTAATGTATTGCTGCTTCGTGGATTTGTGCTTCATGTTTACATTGTGTATGCTGTACCAAATGAACATATATCTCTACATGTCAAACAGGACCTCAGGTGGAAGAGAAATAATTTGTATGGAACTGTGTTTGCATATTTGATGTATTCCATGGCATGTGTTCTACAGATTCATCATTTTGTGGTCATATGTTTCAGCTAAGAATATTTCTGATATTGTTTCTCTTGATTTATGGAAACCAGTCATCTACTAACAGATGAATAAATGCCCTTATTGTTGCAATACATCAATAGACCTTGATGCATTGTACAAACCACTGGTTTTTTAACAATACTTAAGACATTCTTTAATGGCAGAAATATAAGACAGTGCCAGATCCTTTAATAGATATACTAATAGTACCCGCAGATCAGCCAGAAAAGTATGATCATCCCCTTAGTATCTTGGTGGTCTCCCTTGGCTGTTGTACAGTAGAATAAATAAAATGAATTGTTGCAGCATTATCTGCATTCTCTGTAACTGTTCATTTGCATTTTGTTATATGTGTATGTTTGTTATCTTGACATGGTTCTTATATTTTGGGAAATACTATATTGACCATCTGGATGATATCAAAATGAATCCTGATCCGAAACAACTCATCAAGTAAGTAAAATTGAAGTTAGCAACTTTGACTGTATTTCTGTTGCATTAAGTAGTGATCTGCCTTAATACATATTGTTATTCCATCCAAGATTTTCTGTTGTTTCAGTCATCTTATAGTGTTCTTATCCCATGTTTCAGTTAATCATTGCCTAGTTCAGCATTAGAAACCCTCAAGAACTAGTGGTTCTTTCATTTTACTCAGGTCGCATCACCTTAATTTATTAACTTTCTGCAACTTCTTCAGTTTTAATCTGCAGTTCATATCTTTCTGTGACAGTTGTTACAAAACTCGTGTACCACATGTAGTATATTGTCCACAGATGCTGTTATATTGGGAGGGGTTATCGGAATAGGGTGGTGGGATGCAGAATTTCTTGTTCTTGAAAAACTGTTCATTGGTTATTTGTTTTAACCCTTTAATATGTTGACTGCCACAACACCACCAGCAGCCATAGCAAAGCCTCAACCCTTCAAGCATGGCCTGGCTATGAAATATCTGTCACCATCCTTGTGGCAGTCAACGTGTTAAAGAACTTCACATTTAGACAGTGCTTTTTCTGATCTTCCAAGCTCTTCTGGAGTGCAGTTTGCTCTATGATGGTTAGTTCTTTAAGTGGTTCTGTCTTAATTTCTTCCATACTAGCAGAATGTCATCTTGTCATAATAGTTTTTCAGTTTTGGTAATAGTAAGAAATCACAAGGGGTGGTGTCAGGAAAGGCTGAAATATCATAATGATGTAGTTTCTGGCCAAAATGTCACAAACATGGAGTGAAGATTGATCAGATGCATAATCATGTAGTTGTCATGAATTGTTTCTTCAAATTCTTCCATTCAAACTGCGGAGAACTTCTTGAAAGTACTCCTTATGGGTCATATAACCTGACAGCAAGAATTCGTGAGACACTACACCACTGAAATGGGAGAAACAGTGTGTAGAACCTTCTCATTCAATCACACTTGATTAGTGTTATTTCCCTTCATTTTTCCTGATGCTTCCAGTGGAAAGAATAGGCCTTAGTTTTAATATCATACTCTCAGCGCTGTCACCAATTATGACCCATTTGAGCAGTTCTGAATAATCGAGAACTCTGTTCAAAAATGCTGGGAAGTGTTCATTCAGCAATGTTTATGACTGGAATTCAACAGTTACAGAACAAATTTTGCTGCTACATATTTCGTGCCCAAAACGTCTGACAAATTGATTAGAATGAGTCAAATAGTGCACCAACATCAGCAACCACTCTAACCATAGTTTGGTAATTTTCAACTGTCATTTTCTGCACTTTTTCAATACTGTAAGTAATCATTGACATATTGAGGTGTTCATGGTGTTCGTCATTTTTACTTGCCTTCCAGTATTTTTCATAAAAATGACTTCATTAAAGTTTTTAGTGGAGTCAAGTTTTATACAACAATCAGTTAGATACTGTTGTTGTTGTTGTTGTTGTTGTTGTTGTTGTTGTCTTCAGTCCTGAGACTGGTTTGATTCAGCTCTCCATGCTACTCTATCCTATGCAAGCTGCTTCATCTCCCAGTACCTACTGCAACCTACATCCTTCTGAATCTGCTTAGTGTACTCATCTCTCGGTCTCCCTCTACGATTTTTACCCTCCACGCTGCGCTCCAACGCTAAATTTGTGATCCCTTGATGCCTCAAAACATGTCCTACCAACCGATCCCTTCTCGTAGTCAAGTTGTGCCACAAACTTCTCTTCTCCCCAATCCTATTCAATACCTCCTCATTAGCTACGTGATCTATCCACCTTATCTTCAGTATTCTTCTGTAGCACCACATTTCGAAAGCTTCTTTTCTCTTCTTGTCCAAACTAGTTATCGTCCATGTTTCTCTTCCATACATGGCTACACTCCAAACAAGTACTTTCAGAAATGACTTCCTGATACATAAATCTATATTTGATGTTAACAAATTTCTCTTCTTCAGAAACACTTTCCTTCCCATTGCCAGTCTACATTTTATATCCTCTCTACTTCGACCATCATCAGTTATTTTACTTCCTAAATAGCAAAACTCCTTTACTACTTTAAGTGTCTCATTTCCTAATCTAATTCCCTCAGCATCACCCGATTTAATTTGACTACATTCCATTATCCTCGTTTTGCTTTTGTTGATGTTCATCTTATATCCTCCTTTCAAGACACTGTCCATTCCGTTCAACTGCTCTTCCAAGTCCTTTGCCGTCTCTGACAGAATTACAATGTCATCGGCGAACCTCAAAGTTTTTACTTCGTCTCCATGAATTTTAATACCTACTCCAAATTTTTCTTTTGTTTCCTTTACTGCTTGCTCAATATACAGATTGAATAACATCGGGGAGAGGCTACAACCCTGTCTCACTCCTTTCCCAACCACTGCTTCCCTTTCATGCCCCTCGACTCTTATGACTGCCATCTGGTTTCTGTACAAATTGTAAATAGCCTTTCGCTCCCTGTATTTTACCCCTGCCACCTTTAGAATTTGAAAAAGAGTATTCCAGTCAACATTGTCAAAAGCTTTCTCTAAGTCTACAAATGCTAGAAACGTAGGTTTGCCTTTTCTTAATCTTTCTTCTAAGATAAGTCGTAAGGTCAGTATTGCCTCACGTGTTCCAACATTTCGACGGAATCCAAACTGATCCTCCCCGAGGTCCGCATCTACCAGTTTTTCCATTCGTCTGTAAATAATTCGCGTTAGTATTTTGCAGCTGTGACTTATTAAACTGATAGTTCGGTAATTTTCACATCTGTCAGCACCTGCCTTCTTTGGGATTGGAATTATTATATTCTTCTTGAAGTCTGAGGGTATTTCGCTTGTCTCATACATCTTGCTCACCAGCTGGTAGAGTTTTGTCATGACTGGCTCTCCCAAGGCCGTCAGTAGTTCTAATGGAATGTTGTCTACTCCGGGGGCCTTGTTTCGACTCAGGTCTTTCAGTGCTCTGTCAAACTCTTCACGCAGTATCGTATCTCCCATTTCGTCTTCATCTACATCCTCTTCCATTTCCATAATATTGTCCTCAAGTACATCACCCTTGTATAAACCTTCTATATACTCCTTCCACCTTTCTGCCTTCCCTTCTTTGCTTAGAACTGGGTTGCCATCTGAGCTCTTGATATTCATACACGTGGTTCTCTTCTCTCCAAAGGTCTCTCTAATCTTCCTGTAGGCAGTATCTATCTTACCCCTAGTGAGATAAGCTTCTACATCCTTACATTTGTCCTCTAGCCATCCCTGTTTAGCCATTTTGCACTCCCTGTCGATCTCATTTTTGAGACGTTTGTATTCCTTTTTGCCTGCTTCATTTACTGCATTTTTATATTTTCTCCTTTCATCAATACTGGGTCACAGAAAATAGCTAGCTTATTTAAGATCTAAAACTTAGGAAACATGTATATTATAATTATTAGTTTCTAGGAGTTCTTCAGCTAAATAGAATTCTTTATCTTTTAGCCAACTTTGTAATATGCTCTTATATTTATTTAATGTTATTGTACAACCAGAGTGTAGTAAATTATTGAAAAAAATTTAAGTTGCAAGTGTTACAACATAAATGGTTTTGGCTACAAATGACAGATGAACTGAAACATGACAGCCACAGTTGTACATTAAATCAACCATACTGTGCAATTTGAGAGAAATTTGCTTTCAACTGTTGTGAGGCCAAAAATGGAATAAAAATCAGCAATTAAATCTGTTTGTGATTGACCTGAGACTGGTGCAAGACATGTTCAGTATACCAGCCACCATTTGCTGCCACTAGCTGAAATCTGAAATCGAGAAACAGCATTTTCCATGAGAGATCGGAGTGTGTCAGGGCTCATGTTCTGAATGTGGTGCACAATGTGTGCCTTCAGTTCAGCTAACTTGTAACTGGAGCACTAAACACAGCATCTTTCAGGTAATCCCACTGCCAGAAGCCACACATATTAAGATTAGGTGACCTGGACAGCCAGTCTGTAGGGTAATGATGGCTGATAATTCCAGCATTCCAAAATACCTCTTCAGCAGCTACTTTACTGACTGTGCAATGTGGACCATCTTGCATACATCCACACTCTTTAAGAGTTGGAATAATGTTGGTGCGCCAAAGACTATCATATTGTTTACCAGTGATGGCACAGCTAACAGGACACATCTCCTCAAAAATATATGGCCCCATGATAAACAGTATCGTTCAACCCACACCACACAGATGCCTTTGTAAAATGAAGTGGTACTGGTTGATGTGTGAGCAGATTTTTACATTGCCCATATTCTGCAGTTCTGCATATTTGCATGTCTCTTGGAGATGGACATGGTCTTTGTCTGTCCACAGAATGTTCCGTGGCCACTCATTGTTCACTTCCATGAGTGACACTTGTTTAAATAAATAAAAATTAAAAATGTTTGAAAAAGAATTAATTGCACTAATTACATTATAACTTTTTAAAAATATTACGGAATAGTCCTAGATTATGAAGCATGAAATTTCGTGAAACAGTTCCTTTCTGAAGTAAGGTGCAAGTACTCTTACATTCAGAACACCTCACATTGTTCGTTTTTTAACAACCCAGTCCCTTAAGCCATGATCTGTTCTTTTCTTTCATAGTAATTTCTGCCATTTGCAAAGCACATTTATATCCTTTGGCCATTGGCAGTATTGGCTAAACTGACCTTCTATTCCTTTCATTCTCCCCTTCCCTTTTTTCAGCTTCTTCTTCATTAACATCCAGAAAGTTTATGATTGTGTTCCTTTGAGTGGTGTTCTACATCACATTTTCAGCAATGTCCATCTTGAAGGAAAAGTATTATTTTTTTTCTTTTGTCGTTTCAATTACAGCATTTTTGTATTCAACATGTGATGCAACAATTGAAAAATAAAAAGAAAAAGCTATGTAGTATCCTTGTTGTTCACTTCGTTGTTCTCCTCCCATGTTTTATTTCCTAATGACTCTGTCCAAAATATCCACACCTCTCATGTGAGAACTGAATATTTTTACTGAAAATGGACAAGAAATCTCTCTGTATTGACCTTGCTACTCAGTCCACCTTTGACAACCATGATTCACTTCACAGTAGGAAGAGGCCAGATGAAGAGCCTGATAGTCATGCCATTTTATGTTTGCAATAGCATGATCACCTCTCACTACTTGACTGAAACTTCCTCTTCCTTCACATTTGTGTAGTCGATCCTTTTTAGGCCAATACTTCTTGGACCCTTGACTCATTATTGTCCCACACCATTGTATTGATTTCTGATTGAGGAGAGAACTCAGAAGTGGCAAAGAAGTTAAATATCGGTCCATGAAAATTGTTTTTTGTACAGGCAAAGTACTGGAGAGCTGGTCATGACAATAAGGTACAAAAAAGACTCAAGGAATTGTTAAGACTATGCGTGTAGTAACCAAGTAATATATAAAACTGATCTAAGTAACAAAATATGACTTCATTGATAAACTTCTGAACAATAATGGAAATAAGCCTCTCGTAACTCCACACGTAACAAGACAAAAGGATCATACAGATGGTGCAACATAAACAATACACAGAACAATTGATGTGAGCAGTACAAACTAAGAGAACATAGTACGAGTGAGTCAGGGCTGCTCTGTTCAAATATAGGTAAAAGTGGGCAGTAGATGGGACATCGGAGACCACACCACATGCACTCTTCCTCCAGGTGGCCTCTAGTGGCTGGCCTGTACTGATACAGCTGGCAGTTGATTTAACTACACATGCACGGTGACATTGCACTTGGTGCATTCACACTCACGTGCATTAGTAGCAGGATATAGCACACTTCTCCCTCATGCGAAGAAGGCACACAGAAAACGGAGGAGATGCTTGCTGCCTGTGAAAGACACAGCTATCTGAACTAGAGCGGCAACAGCCAGCACTGACAGTGGGACGGGACAATGTGCCGGGTGGGCACTGAGCGTAGGGCTAGTAGGTGTGGAGGCGGTGGGTCTGTGCGTTGCCCAACTACAGCACTGGGGAGGAGGGTGCTAACGCCATCTCTGTGTTGTCTCCAGCAGGAATTTTCCAGTGCACAGGAGATGGACTCGATCCACCAGTGACAAAGGCTGAAGTGATGATGGCGAAAGGGCAGGTAGGGCGGCCTGACTCGAACAGCAGGCTGCGGGGACGGACACAAGGCAAGAGATGAACCAGCGCCCTATGCCAGGGAGCTGGACCTCCAGGGTGTTGCATGTGGAGGAGCAGCCAATGGGAGACTGAGGCACCTCCACAGCAGGTGACAAAGGGCTCAAGGCAGAGGGTCATGGGATAGGCTGCAGTGACAGGGCTGCACCCGCAAACCAGTAGCTTCCAGGGGTGAGTGGGGATGCGACTGGTCATAGTGGCCCGCCACCAGGCTGGTGGCTGTAGGACATCATGAAGACAATGTGCCTGGCAGCAGATGCAGAGGCCAGTATCCTTTCGGGCTAGCGACCAAACACTTGCGCCCATGCTGGCAATCCTGATGTAAAGCGGCCAGATGAACCTGACCGTGGCAGGTGCAGGCCATAGAAGGTAGAGGAGCGTGTGTGGGTACTGACTGTGAAGGATAACAGGTGGGCTTTGCTTCCCCCAAAGGCGTGAGGTGATAGGTGCTTAGAAAACGGAGAAGTATCCACAACAAACTTTTTCATTTGGGACTTGAACATACACACTAGTCATTCCACCTTGTGATTTAGTTCCCATGGTTGGCATGGAGTGGGTCAGAGGGACAGAGACACCCTGGGAGCTGCCTGTTGTCAGGCACACTGCTCACAATCCACGACAAAACAGACAATTTTGCCATAATCCCTAGCCAAAAAGCGTGTGTCCTAGATAACAGTTTAGTGCATGAAAATCCTCAGTGGCTGTGGTGGAGAAGATGTAGAACTAAGCTCTGTAACATGGTGTTCATCTGCAGAAACTAGCACAGTTTTAGGAAACAGTGGTCATGCGAGACACAGCTGGCCCTCTTTGTGCATGATATACAACAGGCTCTAGATACTGGCTCCCAAGTTGATTCCATATTTCTCAACTTTCGAAAGGCATTCAACTCAGTTCTGCACTGTCACTTGCTACAAAAAGTGTGCGCTTACGGTCTATCCAATGACATATGCATTTGGATAGAAAGTTTTCTAACAGACAGGGAGCAGTATGTTGTCCTGAATGGGGTAAGTTCAACAGAAACAAGAGTCACTTCAGGTGGGCTCCAGGGCAGCCTAATAGGTCCTCTGCTGCTTACGATTTACATAAATGATCTGGTTGATGGTATTGACAGCGGCCTTAGACTGTTTGCCAATGATTCTGCAGTCTACAAGAAAGTAGTATCACACCAAGATGTGAACAAATCAATGAGGATTTGCAGAAAATAAATGCCTGGTGTAATGACTGACAGTTATCTCTCAATATTAGTAAGTGCAACCTACTGCATATAACAAGGCGAAAATCCCCGTTAATGTATGAGTACAAAATAAATGATCAGTCTTTGGAAGTGGTAACATCAGTCAAGTATCTGGGTGTGACTATTCGAAATGATCTCAAATGGAATGATCAGATTACACAAGTAACTGATCAGGCGAACTCTAGATTGCGGTTTATTGGTAGAATCCTGAAGTGATGCAGTCCTTCAACAAAGGAAATAGCTTACAATACGTTAGTTTGTCCAGTCTTAGAGTATTGTTCGTCTGTATGGGACCCTTACCAGTTGGGTCTGATTCAAGCGATTGAGAAGGTCCAAAGAAGAGCGGCAAGATTCGTGGCTGGTACATTTAGCCATCGTGAGAGTGTTACAAATCTCATAGAAAGTTTGAAGTGGGACACAGTTGCCGATAGGCGACTCGCCAAACAGAAGGAGCTGCTCATTAAATTCCGAAAATCAATCTTTGCCGAGGATGTAGAGTATATATTATTATCACCAACTTTCATATCACATAATGATCATCATTCAAAGATAAGGGCAATAAGAGCTCGTACTGAGGCAGACAGTGATTTTTCCCTCGCGCGATCCACGAGTGAGTGGAACGGGGGGGGGGGGGATAGTATGAATTTGGCATGAAATGTGCCTGCCGCCACACACAGCTTGGTGGCTAGTGGAGTATATATGTAGATGTATATGTAGATGCGTGAATGACTCATCTGGGATAGACATCTTCTATGGACAACAGCAAAACACTGTCAAAAACAGAGAGGCGATACTGTAAGGATAAACAGTTGCACAGGGGGTCCAAAGCCTGATCTGGTGGTATATATGGCCAACCCTGTTGAACAAGCAGAACCACCTGGTGAAGAACTGGGTTGGCAGGAATGGCAGCTGCTATGTGAGAGTTCATGATTGGGAAGTCCTCAACTAGAGCCTGCATTTCAATATCAAGATGAAAGCAAAGAAAGTCAGGGTTAGGACCCACAGGAAGGCGGGACAAGGCACCCACATTGGTATGTTTAGACGTAGGTTGAAAATGGATGTGTGTGAGACCAGAACAGTGCTCAGTGTTGTAGGTGGTGTCAGGCAAGGAAGTGTGAGGGTTAAACAAGGAAACCAATGGTTTATGGTCAGCAATAAGGTGAAACTTGTAGCCATACAAAAAAAAAAAAAAAAAGAAAAAGATCCTGGAGCACATTGAGTATGGCAAGAGCCTCCTTTTCCACCTGAGAATAATGCTGCTGTGCTGGAGTGGGAGATTTAGAGGTGAAACCAATAGGTCATTCAGAGTCATGGCATATCAGTGGGCTAGGACCACACAGAAGTCGTAATGTGAGGTGTCAGTCACCAAAACAACATGCTGATCTGGAGAGTATGGAGCTAAGCAAGCTGCTGAGAGTAGTTTTGATATCAACATTTGAGAGGCATGTTAGCAATTCAGGCACCAGCGAAAAGGTATGTTCTTGCATAACATTGTAGGCAATGGACAGGTCAATGTGGCCACCCCTGTCAGAAATTTATGTTAGAAGGCTATCTTCCCTAGGAAGGCCTGAAGCCTCTTCACGGGAAAGGGGTGAGGCAGAGATGTAACAGACCTCGAACCCCAAATAAACAACAGAAGGTTGAAAATAGATTTCATGAGGTTATATGATAAGCCTGCAGACAGTAAGACAGAACACAAAGTGCATAAATTTCACAAGTGATCAGCTGTGGAGGAGCCTGTGACAACATCATCATCCAGATAATGACTGCAACCTGGGACAGGCACAGTCATTTGTCCTAAAAATCATTTGAAAATGGCACGGTCACTAGTCACATCAAAACAAAGGCACAAATATTGAAAGAGACCAAAACTAGTATTCATAACCAGTATTTGTCAAAGTTCTTCATCCACAGAACCTGCAGATACGTTTCAGACAAATCAACTTTAGAAAAGTATTGCCAACCTGATATTTTTGCCAACAGTTCCTTCTGGCATGGGAGAGGATACGTATTTATGATCGACTGCATGTTGACAGTAGTACTGAAGTTGCCACATAGACAAAGTTTCCTCCATGGCTTCTGAACTACATCCAGCAGACGACCATTCACCAGCCATAACAGGTTGCACCATCCCCAGAGATTGAAGTCTGTCCAATTTTGCTTTCACTTGATCTTTCAGGGTGACAGAAGTAAGATGCAAATGACAAAAACAAGGGCGAGCTGTGGATTTTCACAGAAATATGAGCAGAAAAATTTGTAGCACCTCTATATCTTCTGAAAACATCTCCAGAAACTCCTTGCACAACATTTCCAATTGATAATATTGTACCTGATCGGGCACTAGGTGAACTGCATCAGTGACAGGAAATCCAACTGCCTGAAATGCACCCTCCCAACCAAGTTCTCAACACCAGCATCAGCAACCACCAAAAATGTAATAGAATGAACCACTGACTTGCCATAATTTGTCCCAACAGCACAGTGTTCTGTTTGTTATAACTGACCAGCTTCCATGTCACAGTGTCAACAGCAGCTGGCCTAAACTCACATAGGTTTGAGAATTCTGTAACATCACTACAGCACCTGTGTCAACCTGTGGTGTCAGCAATTGGCAGAAACCACTTAACTCAATAAACAACTTGTGAGAGGTCACAAGCCTTGGAGTCACACAGTTTATATCCATGTACATATCCTGAGCAACCTTCGACAATGAGACACGGAAGCAATGTGACCTTTCTTCTGGCAAGCATTACAAGTAGCCCAGTACCTAGGGCACACCAAACATTCATGCTGGACAATACAGAAACAGAGAATGCTGACACTGACACTGTGGTGGTCATGGCTACTTGGGCCACTCTTAGTCTGCTCCACATTGGGCCCGCACGTTTACCACTGCCATTGCCGCTTCCTTTGCAAGTTACCTGTTGTCCTATTGGGCACATCTTGTGATAGTACTGCCACATCACCCTATGCTTCAATCTGATCACCCAATGCCCAAGAAACCTCAAAAGATAGTGCTATTTGTAAAATTTCTGCTGGTAGGGGGTTTTCACACAATAATGCCTTCTGGTCCTCTTCCTTGTTCGGAGCTAACCAGATAACTGCATCACGCACCATAGAGTCTGCATAAACATCATTATGGGCATCAGTAACGAATTGAGACCTATGGCTAAGTTTGTGTAACGCAACTGCCCAGGCCCTGTATGACCGGTTTAGTTTCTTGCAGCATTGGTTGAGTTCAACTTGCGCCACTATGACAGGCATTTGTTTGCAATGGTAGTTGGACAATAAACTGCACATGTGATCAAAAGTAAGAGCTGACATTTCTTGTAAAGGGGTGAGCTGAAACAGTAACTGATACAACTTAGGTGAAAGCCACAAGAGGCACAAGGCTTTGTACAAATTTGAGTCTCTCACATTGAAAGCCAAAAAATGCTGTCTGAGTCTTTTTTCATAAGCTTTCCAATCCTCCGCTGAATCATTAAACAGAGTAAAAGTTGATGGATAGACCAGTGAATGGTACTCTGTTTGTTAATGAAGCCAACAAAGTGGTCGCTGCCAAAGTAAGCTGTTCAATCTAGGCCAGTATCACAGTGTCTGTAATGACTAAAGCTGATGTAACTGCACTTAAAGTCTGCACATGCAGAAACCATTACAAACTTGTTGGCAGTCATGTTGTAACCAAGTAATACACAAAACCAATACTAGCAACACACACATGTCTTTAACAATAAACCTTTGAACAATAACAGAAATAAGCCTCTTGTGACTCAACACAACAAGAAAAAGGAATCATACAGAGGGTGCAACATAAGTGATACACAGAACAACTGACGTGAGAAATACAAACTAAGAGAACATAGTCAGTGTGAGTCAGCGCCGCTCTGCTCGTATAGAGGCACAGTCTGATGGTATACGGCTCGGCTGAGACCATGCCCTGTCCACGCTTCCTACAGGTGGCCTCTATTGGCTGCCCCATCCTAATACAGTTTGTGATTGATTTAAGTACACATGTAAAGTGACACTACACTCACTGCACTCTCACTCACATGCACTATAGTCCAATCCAAGAATGATGTCAGTTTGCGCATGCATTGTTGATGATTCCAAACAGCAGTTGTGGTACGTGCATTCACGCACTTTCCACTTGGAGAAACCGTATATCCTACAAATTATGTCTCTCACTTACTTATGCAGAATTTATCAATTACCACCACTACCAGTGATGACAACTCACAGCAAATGGAATCGAAAGTCACTAAACAATTTGCTACAATCATGTTCAATGGTCGCATTAGTTATGGCATTCACAGCAGAGCCCTCAGAACATAATGAACACTCACTAGCTGTCAGAGTATATGTGGCGTAGGTGCACAGAACAAGCTTAAACTTGACTGCCATTGTTCATGACTTCAACTATAGTATCATGATACAGCGATGGGAGTTTAGAGATTGTATGCTATCCGAATTGCTCTACTGTCTGGAAGCATTAGCAAGAACTGCAGTAACTGATGACACCCTCCATAATGTAATGATATCAAATTTACTGGCAGATAGTATAAAATATGATACTTTTCAGGTTTACCTAGTTTTTATTGACATGTCATCTACAATTGTGATTTGGTGACACCACTTCACACATTTCTCAGAGGCACTCATAAGCTGTAAAACACATTAAATTAGACAGGAGAAAATACAGAGTGTTTTTTTGTAAAGTGAACTATATCATGGTAGAGCTTGCACTCTAGACACAAATGTTACCATATGCACCTACATCATGGGTGGCAGATGCACTTGCAATGGCTTTGCGAGCAGTGATATAATAATGCATCAGAATTTACTAACCAAGAGTTGTCACCAGTAAAAATATGCTGGTATAGTTACCACCATGAGCTGTATGATGCATATGTTGTGGTGAAAAAGTTCTGGTATATGTTGGAAGAATGCCACTTCACACTCCTCACAAATTACAGACCAACAAAATCTGGATCAGGCACTCTACATGTACATCTACATCTATACTCCGCAAGCCACCTGAGGGTGTGTGGCGGAGGGTACATTGAGCACCTCTATCGGTTCTCCCTTCTATTCCAGTCTCGTATTGTTCGTGGAAAGAAAGATTGTCGGTATGCCTCTGTGTGGGCTCTAATCTCTCTGATTTTATTCTCATGGTCTCTTCGTGAGATATACATAGAAAGGACCAATATACTGCTTGACTCCTCGGTGAAGGTATGTTCTTGAAACTTCAACAAAAGCCCGTACCGAGCTACTGAGTGTCTCTCCTCCAGAGTCTTCCACTGGAGTTCATCTATCATCTCCGTAACGCTTTCGTTATTACTAAATGATCCTGTAACGAAGTGTGCTGCTCTCTGTTGGATCTTCTCTATCTCTTCTATCAACCCCATCTGGTACAGATCCCACACTGGTGAGCAGTATTCAAGCAGTGGGTGAACAAATGTACTGTAACCTACTTCCTTTTTTTTTCGGATTGCATTTCCTTAGGATTCCTCCAATGAACCTCAGTCTGGCATCTGCTTTACCGATGATCTACTTTATATGATCATTCCATTTTAAATTACTCCTAATGCATACTCCCGGATAATTTATTGAATTAACTGCTTCCAGTTGCTGACCTGCTACACTGTAGCTAACTGATAAGGGATCTTTCTTTCTATGTATTCACAGCACATTACATTTGTCTACATTGAGATTCAATTGCCATTCCCTGCACCATTCGTCAATTCGCTGTAGATCCTCGTGCATTTCCGTACAGTTTTCCATTGTTACAACCTCTTGATATGCCACAGCATCATCCCCAAAAAGCCTCAGTGAATTTACGATGTTATCCACAAGGTCATTTATGTATATTGTGAATAGCAACGGTCCTATGACACTCCCCTGCCACATCAGTTGCATTACTTGGATATTCTATTGAAATTTTCTACAGATATTAGGCACATTCACAGATAACAAACTCCATTTCAAGATGGGATACCAGATTTAGAGGCACTTGCTCACACACTCACTCACATAGGACAGACAATGGAAGCCCCAAAGTAGAGTTTTAATTTGACATTACTATACCTTCGATGCAATCACTCATGACAAAAGAATTTCACTGGGCTGTCATCTCCTTGCTCCATTGTCATTCATATCCAGTATTGAAGTTGTCTATGCATCTAATAAAGGAACAGTCACCTGGAGAGGTATCAACAAGAACTCCAAAATGTTTTTCTGACAACATAACAAAATGGCATGATATAACAAAACATCACCAAGTATTTTTGTGCTGCCAAATCAGTGAATTGATCACTTACCCATCAATATTATGTTTATTACTGCCTTCACAAGAATTTGCTACTGTTTGATGGTAAACTGATGGCTTTTCTGGCTGAATGGAAGTGTTTCTGGTGGAAGATGCAACGGCAACAACCATCACCAAGAACTTTCTTTGGGGTTGCCAGTCCACATTATAAATGATCAGTTGTGGCAGTGTGAATCTCATCTTTTGAAAGCATTAGTAACATTGTTGGAAATGAGATGTATACAAACAATAGATTTCCATCCCACTGCACATGGCTTGGTAGAACATTTACACTGACACTTGAAGACTGTCTTCACACATCATTCCACAAGCGTGGACTGAATATCTGCTGTAGTTTTACTCAGTCTGTAGACAGCCTTCAAGGAAGATCTTAACACAACAGCAGTCAGTACGGTACATGGACAAAGCTATACAATTACTTGACCATTTTTTTACTGATACAACAAATCCTGTCACTGATGCTTCTGACTATCCACCACCTACACAGATGCACTGACTATGTGTGGGTTGAAAACCAATTATTTCCCATTTCTGTGCTTGGCACAACTTTTTCAGCTGCCCTGTAACAGATCTTATATGGTGACAGTGTGTAATGGAAAAAATTGACATTAATAAGAATGGCTCATCACATTTGTCTACTACAGCTGAATGGCATTTGACCAATCTTCTTGAATTTCATATGAAAAATTTGTTGAAACTCCAGTTTATTTCTGTAATGTACATTTTTCCCAGTAAAGTCTTCATAGACGAAGGCATACACTACAGTAAATCAATGAAAGTTTACCTCGTAATTTCTGAGTCTCTGAAAGAGTGAGACGATTTTTAAAAAGTGGTGACTTATATGAGTGAGCGCCATTGATTCTGAAACACTACCCTGTTTTTTGTCATGGGAATAAAGCTGACATTAGAAGATCCTCATTGCATGCAATGATGATATCATGAATAACAAACTGTGGTGTATCGAGAGGTTGCAACAATGGAAAATTGTACTGAAATGCAGGAGGATCTGCAGCGAATTGACGCATGGTGCAGGGAATGGCAATTGAATCTCAATGTAGACAAGTGTAATGTGCTGCGAATACATAGAAAGATAGATCCCTTATCATTTAGCTACACAATAGCAGGTCAGCAACTGGAAGCAGTTAATTCTATAAATTACCTGGGAGTACGCATTAGGAGTAATTTAAAATGGAATGATCATATAAAGTTGATCGTCGGTAAAGCAGATGCCAGACTGAGATTCATTGGAAGAATCCTAAGGAAATGCAATCCGACAACAAAGGAAGTAGGTTACAGTACGCTTGTTTGCCCACTGCTTGAATACTGCTCAGCAGTGTGGGATCCGCACCAGATAGGGTTGATAGAAGAGATAGAGAAGATCCAACGGAGAGCAGCGCGCTTCGTTACAGGATCATTTAGTAATCGCGAAAGCATTACAGAGATGATAGATAAACTCCAGTGGAAGACTCTGCAGGAGAGACAGTCAGTAGCTCGGTACAGGCTTTTGTTAAAGTTTCGAGAACATACCTTCACCGAAGAGTCAAGCAGTATATTGCTCCCTCCTACGTATATCTCGCGAAGAGACCATGAGGATAAAATCAGAGAGATTAGAGCCCACACAGAAGCATACTGACAATCCTTCTTTCCACATACAATACGAGACTGGAATAGAAGGGAGAACTGATAGAGGTACTCAGGGTACCCTCCGCCACACACCGTCAGGTGGCTTGCGGAGTATGGATGTAGATGTAGATGTAGAAACTGAAATATTACCATAGCTGCCTGGGAGATATTAGGATGTGTATCATCTTACACCAACAAGTGGCTGTTGATTGTAAACTAGGAAGTTTCAGGTATATTACAGATTATTAAGAGAACTTGTGAAAAATGGGTTAAGAAAGATACACCAATGAAACTTTGTAAAATGATAGATTGTCTGTACGCAAGTAAACTTTGGGTATTAAAAAAGAAAGAAAAGGTGGAATCCAGGCTAAGCAATTCACTTTTTGAGACCTGTGTAACATCTGACGAGAAGAGAGTGAATGAAAAATGTGAACATATTACAGCAACAAAATATGTGGTATTTAGAAGATAGGATTTTAGATTAAATCAGATGGTGCAGTCATATAAGAAAATATTTGATGGTATATTTCCTGAAATAATTCTCCATCACCGGGCAGTGCAAAGAAGAAATATTGACCACCATAACACAAGTTAAATTCAACAAGTCCACAGCTGAATGTAGAAACTTACCATCTGGTATAATACTTGACAGAGTAAAAAGGAGGGGAAGAAGAATTTATTATTAAGGACAGAAATAAAATGTGAGGAATGAAACAGGTATCAGCTTATATTGTGCTGTTGCTAAGATCACAGATATAGTGCTACATTTTTATTTAAAGTAAAATTTAGAAATAACAACATTTATATACAGAAATTTCTTCATGATACAATATTAGCACTTAAGTAATGCATCTTTAGGAACATTTTAACCTCAGAAAACTTCAGCGTATTTCGTGTGCAATAACTTTTTAAGTCTGTTATTTATTGAGCAAAAATATTACCTTATCACTTGCTTACAATTAAATATGGACATGAAAAAGACAATCTTTGGCTTCAAAAAATACACATCACAAAAATATGAGTTGACAATACACAATATTTTATACAATATGAGTAATTACACGTACAATGAGTTTTGAGGAATGATCTCCCCAGAGGATCATTTACTGCGTACAATGAGTTTTGAGGAATGATCTCCCCAGAAGATCATTTACTGCACATTGATATGTTCTTGATAATGTGCAAGAACATATAGTATTACAACACCAATCCCAATACCTATATTTTGCTGCAATAACACTAAGCATCCTGACTTCCAGCCACGATCCATTGCTTCTGTTGCCACATGATTCATTTCTGGAATCTAAAACAAATTAAAAAAAGTTATGCTTGTGTGTTTGTTGAAGAGACATGCATTAGTTTGCTAAAAATTCTAAGGACACTAAGTAACTATACCTTTACACGAGGGAGCTTACTACAAAAGTAATCGGAAGACAATGTATAGAAGTTAATTTTACAAACTTAACAATCATTTCTACTGTTAAGACAAGAGCTGTATGTTCCAGATGTAACATGTTGGCTGCAGTTGCAAATGAGGAGTTTTTAAGAAACTACATAGACTGTTAACCAAGATCTTGATCTGGTGTTGGATGGAACACTGTGTTGACTCATAAATCTTTTTCAGAGATTTGCTCTGAGAATCATTTAAGAGATTTTCAGCACAGAAGCTACTAGAATGACATTCTTGATTATGTCTGGTCACATCTAGCGTGTAGCGTGGTTTTCTGGTATAAAATTAATAGTCAATTAAATATTAATTAAAAAGTTTATATAGCTGAAAAGGGCTACTTGAATTACATAATACAACCCTACATAAGAACATCTACATGTACATGTACATGTACATCTACACCCATACTTTGAAAACAACTGCAAAGTGCATGGCAGAGGGTACATCCCATTGTACCAAATATTAGGGTTTCTTCCCATTCCATTCATGTATGGAGCACAGGAAGAATGAGTGTATGAATACCTCTGTGTGTGTTGTAATTATTCTAATCTTATTCTCATGAATGCTATGAGAGCTATATGTAGGGGGTTTTAGTATATTCCTATGGCCATCATCTAAAGCCAGTTCTTGAAAACTGTGTTAGTAAACTTTCTCAGGGTAGTTTATGTCTATCTTCAAGAGCTTGCCAGTTCAATTTCTTCAGCATCACTGTAGCACTCTCGTGTAAGTCAAATCAACCTATGAGCATTCATGCTGCTCTTCTCTGTGTACATTCAATGTCCCCTGTTAGTCCTACTAGAATGGATTGCACAACTGATTTCTAAGCAATCTCGTTTGTAGACTGAATGCACTTACCCAGAATTCTACCAATAAACTGAAATCTACAACCTGCTTTACCCACAACTGAGCCTATTTGATCATTCCATTTCATATCCCTACAAAATGTAGGTACTTGTATGAGTTCAATAGTGTATGAGTTCCATCTTTGACTCATTGATATCATAGTCATAGGATAGTATAGTTTTTCATTTAGTGAAGTGTACAGTTTACATTTATGAACATTTAATGCAAGTTGACAATCTCTGTACAACTTTGAAATCTTACCAAGACCTGACTGAGTATTTATGCAGCTTCTTTCAGACAGGACTTCATTATAGATAACTGCATCATCTGCAAAAGTTATGAAGTTAATATGAATATTGTCTGCAAGGTCACTAATATACAATGTGAACAGCAAGAGTCCCAACACATCTCACTAGGGCACACCTGAAGTTACCTATACATCTGACTATGACCCTCCATCCAACATAACATTCTGTGTTATCCCTGCCAAAAAGTCGTCAGTCCAGTCACAAATTTCACTTGGTACTCCATATGATCATACTTTTAACAGTAAGTACAACTGTAGTACTGAGTCAAATGCTTTTTGGAAATCAAGAAATACTCCATGTACCTGACTGCCTAGATCCAAAGCTTTCAGTATGTGAAATGAGAAAAGTGTTAGTTGCGTTTCGCATGATTGATGTTTTTGGAATCCTTGCTGATTGGGATTGAGGAGGTCATTCTGTTCAAGATACCTCATTATGTTTTGAGCTCAGAATATGTTCTAAAATTCTACATCAAATTGGTGTCAGAGATATTGGATGGCAGTTTTGTGGATCACTTCCACTACCCTTCCTGTAGATGGGTGTGACCTGTACTTTCTTCCAACTACTGGTCATAGATCTTTGTTCAAAGGATCTGCAATAGATTATAGTTACAAGAGAGCCTAACTCAGCCTCAAATTCATTATAGAATCTGATAGGGATTCCATCACACCCTGGAGCTTCGTTCAGTTTTAACAATTTCAGCTGTTTCTCAATGCCACTGACACAAATGCTGATCTCAGTCATCTTTTCAGTGATATGAGGATTAAGTTGAGGCAATTCTCCTTGGTTTCCCTTTGTAAAGGAATATATGAAAACAGATTAAAGCATCTCAGTTTTTGCTTTGCTACCTTCAATTTCAGTTCCTGTCTCATTTGCTAGGAGCTAGATACTAACTCTGGTGACACTTACAGCCTTTACATACTACCAGAATTTCTTTGAGTTTTGTGAAAGATCATTTGCTAGTATTCTGCTATGGTAGTCATTGAAGGCTTCACACATTGCTCTCTTGACAGCCAAATGTGTTTCATTCAGCATCTTTTTATCTATAGCACTGTGTTTTACATCTATTATGCAGTAGTCTCTATTTCTTTATCAGTTTCTTTACAATGACTGTATACCATGGAATCCCCCTCACCCCATTATGAACTGCTCTACTGGGTATGTATCTGACCAGTGCATGATCAACTATTCTTCAAAAATTGAGCTATAGTTCCACTACATGCTCTTGCCTGTGGTGAAAGTTTTAGGTTCCTCATTAAGATATGACACTACCGATTTTTTATCTATTTTACTGAACATACATATCTTTTTTTTTTTTTTTTAGGCGTTCCTTGTACTCTGGTAGAACTGTAAACTCCTATTCAGGTTACAATTCCTCCCTTATATATTTACAGTGCGTGTTGATGATGAGAGAAACTCTGGAGTTCTTCAAACAGTGACTAACATAATTACCATAAATACATCTGTAGAGCTCTCCATTGGGAAACAGGTAGAATGCATACCGTTGTATTAATATTCCTTTACAGCTGCTTTTCCTATGTGATATATATCTGATTTTATTTTAAGTTTCACTTACTTTATAGGATAACAAACAAAGTAACAAACAAAGTAGATCATATCTGATCTACTTTGTTTGTTATATTTGTGCATGGCTCTCACATTATATCTTATAACTTTAATGGAAATTAATTTGTATCTGTGAAATTTTGGATTGTCTTTTGTTCTGTTTTATCTTTCACTGATAAGTTTTTTGTTGAAGTTCTTAATTTTTTATATTTATATGTTCTGTTTGTCCATTCAAGATCTTATTTGAACTTTTTACCAAATGCATGTAGTTTCCTATTTCCTCCAATATGTTTACGTTAGCTTCCTTTATTGGCTCTATTAAGAATGGAGAGATTGGTGCTTATGATAAGTTATGTATTAAATGTCACCCACTAGTACATAAAGCAGCATCTTTTCACACTATGATGGGGTGCAAGATTAGAGTTTCCCTTACTAAATAAAATATGAAGACAGAGTTGAGTAAAATAAACTGTAACTGCAATTAATAGCTACAGTCCTGACATAGTCCATAAAATAAATGGAAAGGAAATTAGGGCCTAATATGCAAATGAAAACGATGTAATAATATTAGCAAAAGTAAAAAGAAAGAAGAAAGAAAATTTTCTTGTGCTATCATACAGGGGAAATATTTCTCAAAAAATAAGTAACACATTTCGGAATACTAATGTTAAAATTAGCTTCTCAACAGAGAATAAACTAAGAATGAATGTAATACACAGAACAGGCAAAGCTTAAAAATATGACCAATCAGGAAAATATAAAATTAAACACAGTGACTGTGACTTGTTCTACATCAGACAAACAGAACAAAAATTTACTACAAAATACAAACAACACGTAAGCAAATACTATAATAACCACCCCACATTTCATATGCATCTTCAAGAAAATCAACACTTTACAGTGGATGTAAGCAATAATATCTCCATTCTTTACAGAGCCAAAAAGGGAAGCTATGTCAACAACTCAGAGGACATAGAAATCTACAAACATTTGACAAAAATTCTGAATAACGTCTTAAACAAAAAAACCAGAATTTAGAAATAAATAATATACTGAGTACTTCCATATATAAAATTATAATGCAACAGAAATTGTATAAATATGCTAACAATAGCTTGACTGTATCCATGTGCTGCTTGAGAATGAGCTGCTGCTTGGGACCAGTAGCAGCAAGCAAAACATAAAAAAGCAGCTGTAGTGGATTATTATTTGAACAGTAAACGTTTCATAGAAGTTGTTCAGGCTGCATAACACCAAACACAAGAAGTATTCAAGTAAAAGGAACTCTTATTCACACACAGTGTGAGCTGCACTGAAATAATGCCTTATAATCCCTTGGCAGTATTCTTTGAGGGGTTGAAAGAGAAAAGGAATTTTTGAATGGAATTGAAGGGAAAAAACTATTTAAAAATGTTTTTACAATTCAAGTGAACATATTAGCATCCAGAAGTACTATTTACTTCTGAAGTTTGCTGAATTCTTTTATATCCCAGTAGTATCTGTACTGTTTTTACTTTACATCATTTACAGAAGAATGTTTTGCTGCAAGTATTTTTTTTTCACCGTTATATAAATTCAAGTGTATACACAACAACTTGACAAAGAGATTCTGATAAAATCAGAAATTACAAAATGAAGAAATTATTTTATTCCATAATAAGTGATAGTCAGCTTACAATAATAACATATGACAAATGTATCCATTAGGACAGTGTGGTGAAATCTGGCATTAATGGGCCATGACAGCAGACGACACATGTGAGTGCCTTTGCTAACGGCACAACATCACCTGCAGCGCTTCACCTGAGCCCATGACCACATTGGTTGGACCCTAGAAGACTGGAAAACTGGAGGTTGATAAGATGAGTCCCAATTTTGGGTTGGTAAGAGGTGATGCTAGGGTTTGAGTGTGGTGCAGACTCCATGAAGAAATGGACCCAAGTTGTCACCAAGGGCTGTGCAAGCTGGTGGTGGCTCCATAATAGTGTGGGCCCTGTTTACATGGAATTGACTGGATACTCTGGTCCACCTGAACTGATTACTGTCTGGAAATGGTTGGAGACCATTTGCAGTCATTCATGGACTTCATGTTCCCAAACAATGGCAGAATTTTTATGGATGACAATGTGCCATGTCACTGAGCCACAATTGTTCGCGACATCAGTTCATGCACAAAATCCTGTATGGTGCCACATTGAGTTGTTGCACTACACTGGGCAAAAGGAGGTCTGACACGATATTAAGAGGTGCCCCACGACTTCTGTGTCCTCAGTATATACCTTGTGCTAGTCCTAGAACATACCATATAAGTCTTCAAAAAAACTGATTCTGATAACTGTTTTACAATAAATGTAACTCAGTGATATCCTTTCTGGTTAGCAATATTTCTCTTTTTTCAAAACAATAGTCACATGTTGATGACATAAAAAGCCCTTAAAAACGTTAGCGAATAATCAAAAAATTGTTGTGGAACATGAAGTAAGTAATTCCTCTTTGTAATTAATAATGTTCTGCAAAACACCAAAGGAAAATTTTACAAATGCCATGTAACAATGGAGAAGTCAATCCATGTTATTAATAGTGTAAAGCTTGCTTGTAACAGCACAGAGAAATTTGATAAAGACATGAAAATTAAAACATTAGTACAGAAAGAAGTCTGATACATGTGTACAGTATACCATAGCATATTAAACATGTTGTGATTAATGCAGCTGAGTTTAAGAATGAATTAATGTACTTTCTATCAGATAGCTCCTCCTACACCACCGAAGAATATCTTCACGGGTAGTCTTAAAATAATTTTATTAGATTATAATTTAATTAACATTACTACTGTAATAATACTGTATAATACTTCATAAAGTTAAGTCATTCCATTGCACTTTACTCCAATAAAATAAATATCTTTGACTTCTTTTCATCTCATAGATGAATTTTTTGCATGATTAATATAAGAAAAGCAATAAAGGAAATTGCAAATGTGCATAGACACAAACCATGTCCACAAGACTGATGTAGAGGAACATCCCAGCAGCAAAGCCAAATATGTATTTGCTCGCATAAATTTCACCAAGAAGAACTCCAACAGCAAATCCCACAAAGCATGTGCAGGCAGAAAGGAAATTGCAGCAGACTGCCAATTTTACTGACATTCCAGAATTCAACAAGACAGCAAAATCACCTGGAGATTATAGAAAAAGAAGCTGATACTAAGTTTGCATAAAAAAATTTACATTTATTTGAATGCCACAAATGTTAAAATTGGGAACAGCACATTTGTGAATTAATAGTTTTCTTAGCACCTTCACCAGAGGATTAAGAAGTTATGTATTACATTACATAATAATCCATGTTTGTACCATGTTGCAGTTACCAACTTTTGCTAGAAGCTCACTCGGCATCCAGTATTTTCATATAATACCATGCTGATGCAATAAAAGATTAGATCAAATACAGTTGTGAACCATATTTATTTAAAATAATTACTTCCATAGTCCAATTACACAAATATAAAACTGTGCAGTTGTGGGAGTGGCAAATAGAAATGATAATTCATGACTCACCTAATATATCTACATAATTGACAGTCTCAGCACGACTGAAGGCCATCCTTCATATGGGTTAATCATACAATTAAAAAGTTACTGAAATGTATTCAGAATGCTCTAATAAGGACAAGTGCAGATCATGAATTCACATTGCTCTCCGATTCTGATTGAGTTACTTCATATGTTTCTGCATTGAACTTAAGTCTTTAATTTTCTTATGATTTGTGATACAATCAACAGGTTTACAAGTGGTCAGTGTGTTTACACTTCACAATGTTCCAAAAGCAGCTCAGCTTCTTAGCTTTGATGAAAGTATTATTGACATGGTTATGTAGTTAGTGTCTGTTACTAGAGGCATTTGAAACCTTAGTTTCAGTATTGTTGCTTAACTTAATAGGGATTTTTGTAATATGAAATATGCTCATGTTCAGAAAAAAATACAACACCTTGAATGACTAGAGATAGGACGTTCATATTCACAGGTCATTTACATTAATATGTTCTGCAGAAATGATTAGCATTTGAACCATGTTGTCCTACAGGTTCAAAGTCAACATCGATATTGTGCACAACGCTATCTACTGCTAAAATGTGCCTGTGGCTCTCATTATCACTATAAACCAAAGGTAATGGATGGATCAGTGTGATCTTGAGCAGATGTGTAGGATGCCTCACAGATGTAAATGCAAACTGTACCATCAAATCATTGAGTTTGAAAGAGGATGCATTATTGGCAAGAGAATGTGATGACCCATCTGGAAAATTGCTGCTTGTGTGGGATAAAGTGTTTTGACAGTGAAATGGGTGTGTGCAGAATGGTTCACGGAAGGTCATAGAACATGATGAGATGGGTCAGGTCATACCAACCAGACCTCCCACCAAGAAGGTTGACACCTCATCCAAATGGCACTGCAGGACAGATTGGCATCCTTCTCAGCTCTAGTGCAACAGTGGAATAGTGTAACACATTGTACACTATTAGGGCTGACAGTCCATCACTGTTTATTAAAGCAAGGGTTAGGCACACATCATCCACTTCTCCCTCTACCTTTGACAAATGTACAGAAACATCCTAGACAGCAACGGTGTATGGAGCAACATCACTGGGGACAGGAATGGTATCAGATAGTGTTTCTGGATAAATACAGGTTCTCTTTGTTTGAAAATGATGGCTGCATTTTGGTTCACCACAGACAGTGACTGCATTTGCACAAGATATACAGTGCCAACTCAATGCTTTATGGTGTGGAAAGCTATTGGGTACAACCACAAATCACAGTTGGTGTGTGCCCAGGGCACTGTGACCAGTGTGACCTATGTGACTGACATCCTGTGAACTGTAGCCATACCCTTTCTACACAACACTCCAGATGCCACTTTTCAGCACGACAATGCACGACCACATATTGCTGTATGAACAGAAGCCATATTGGTGTCACAGGATTTCAGCCTTTTGCCTGAGTCCACCAGATCACCAGACTTGTTGCCAATCAAAAATGTGTGGCATATGGTGAGAAGGTGTGTGCGCCACTGTGACCTGAAACCAGGCATCACAGATGAACTTTGGAACTTGGTGAATGCAGTATGGATGGCTATCCACAGGACACCATTTGTGCATAATATGATGCAATGCAGTCATATATGGACCAAGTTATCAGGGCCCATGGCGGACCCTGTGCCTATTAGGCAACAGGACACATGCTGAACTGAGGTGATTGAAATGATAATCATTTCTGCAGAACATAATAATATACATATCCTGTGACTATGAACTATGATCTCTAGCCATTTAAGGTGTTCTGTTTTTTTTTCTGAACATGAGTGTATCATTATTACTGGGCCAGTACCACAAAATTTTTCAATTTTCTGTAGATGCATTTTCATACTACATTTAATTATCATCAATGATTAAACTCTTTTAACAAATCAGCACGTTTCAACTTCAGTTTGTAAGTTGGTTTCCATAAAACAAGGGGAAAAAATCATAAAAATATTTATAATACAGTAGCGTATGTTTCAAATATGGTGAAACAAGTGTACAACACATTTCACAGTGTAAATACATATATAGCACAATTCTACACAAAAAATTATCTCCGAAATATAAATTGCTTAAAAATGTGCAAAATGCATACATCAGTTTTAAACTCTGTAAATAATACTACTACAGTGTGCCAAGTGATTATGACGAGCACAGCAATACAGCACATAAACTGATGTGTGATACTGTTAATTAGGATGTTTGTGATGTCGATTAGTATTGAATTCCAATATTTTTGCATAGCAGCTCTAAATCCAGTGAAGTTTAGGACTGACAAGCAACACACCTCCCGGGAGCACTACAAACATGCTCTGTGACATTAAGATTTAAAAATCAAGTTGGCCATCATATGCTCTGAATCAACCAGCACTGAAGATATTCATTCTTCAGAGGAGTGAACTGTGGTTGTACATAGACATTTTGTTACACTGCTTGACAACTGCTAAGGAACAACTTACACTTGCTAAGTAACAACTGCCATTTGCTATGGAACAACTGATAATTGCTGTGGAACACCTGACTGATAATAGTAAAAGGAAATGTAGAAGATGGGACATGTTACCTGCAGCAGACCCTGTGCATGAACACACTGCATCCATTAGGTATTTCATGTAGTATGGTGTTTCATGAAAGTTGTTGTGGAACTGATTAGTGCAACATTCCGTGTGGTACAGCAACATGTCTGAAAGGCACCATCTGAGTGCTTATGGTCAAGGACGAGCAGTTAGATAGCTTGAAGCCAATCAAAATGTCAATCACAGCTCCACATGGAAAGTAATGGATGTCTGTATGCCCACCTGACGATATACAATTCCACACAGAGACACTCACTATTCCTATGATTTCCTTTTCATAAATATTTGGTTGAATTCTTACTAAATAAAAAACTGTCTGGTGCTATACAATATAAATTAGAATTCATCTATAAAAACTGTAGTTCCTGATTGATCTCCACGCCATTGCACATGATGGCTGCCTCACTGCAAATATTTTCATCCCCAGGTGAATGAACATCAGTACACACATAGCAGGTGGCGTCACATAAATGTGCCTTCATGAAACTTTCTGGTCACAATAGTCAATGATATTACTGTTTTACTGCCTGCAGAAAGTGCTGAATATAGCTGAGCTTAGGTTTTGAACCTGTTCATATGAGAAAATAACAGCATAATGTTCAATGCCAGAGGAACAGTTGTGTTTCACAGTCTTTTACTTTCACTTTTCACAACTCCCCCACTAATACACAGTTATAATGGCCAGTGCACTATCATTTAACTTTCCATAAGCCTCATTAATAATTAGCAGGTGAACATTCACACACTGCTACAATAGTTTACTGTTGAACATCTACAAGCAGTAAAAACACAACCACATAATTCACAGTTCTTTCAGAATAATCACGTACATATGGAACAGACACTGTCATTGCTTTAACACATCACCTATTGGTGTAACACTTCGTTAACTTGAGACATTGTTGCCATGTTATATTCTTTAAAACTGAGGGCCAACCTTTCTCTGTTATGAAAATGCAGATTCTATTCACATATGTTAATTGCAATTAGTTAAAAGTGCAAAAATGTATTTAAGGAGGCAGATGGGAAAACAAGAGGGGAATTAAAATTATCCCAGCTTGCTTCATCAATGTGAAATATGTTTTCAAATGCATGTGAACTATGACAATACATGTGACATAGGTGGACACCAGTAAATCCATGGATAGAAAAGCTCCTCATAAACCCCTCAATTGATTTCAATCAAACTTGGTACACATATCTGGAAAAAATACTGCGGGGGTAAGAACAAGCAAACTCCTAATGGGGTGGGGCAGGTAAAGTTGAGAGATAAGGGAGGAAAGGAGATGGCCAGTGAGAGAAGGGGACAGAGGAAGACACAGATAGGAGGGGGGGGGGGATGAGGAAGTGGACAGAAGGGGGGAGATAATCCAAAATGGAAGAGAAGGAGATGGTCATAGAGAAGGATGGAGAAAATTGACAGAGAAAGGGAAGAGAAGACATGTGGGAGAAGGAGATGGGCAGAGACAGGGGGGAGGGGGAGGTGGAGGTGGAAGTGGATACAAAGGGTGGGAGAGTAGTAGATTGATTGAGGGAGGAGGGAGGGAGGAGGAGATGGACTTTGAGGAGTGAGACAGAGATAGAGGGGGTGGGGAGGAAGAGATGGGCAGAGGGGGAAGGAGCTGATAGACACAGAGGGAAGGAGCAGATAGAGAGAGAAAGGAAAGAGGAGGAGATGGACTCGGATAGGGGGAGGGAGTATGGTCAGACAGAGGAGGGGGGAGGAGGAGGAGGCATGGACAGAGAGAGGGGAAGGAGAAGATGGAAAGAGATAGAGGGAAGAAGGGATTTAACTAGTGGAAGATGAGAATAAATAAATATCCAGGCAGCACCAGGTACTCAGCTATTTGTCGTTATAACATATGTCAACATGATTCATGGAGTTTGGAAAATAAGTAGGGCTTTTTTTTCTAATTTGTTACCCCTAAACATGAAAATGATATCAGTTTTTTCCATCATCCTTAGTTTTCACTTCTTCCAACCTACTGCAGGCTATTTACTACTTACTACTGGCTGTGAAATCTGAGTTGTGTGGTGTGATTTATTTAAATCTGGTAACATTGCTCTTTTGTAGGATGTTCAAGTAGAGGGGGAGGATGAGGGCTGACATTCCATAATCACTACACAAACCAACAGTTGAGTGAGTGAGAGAGTCAGAACAAGGTGCTTATACGGGTTGTTGTGAGTGGCGTTACCTTATCAAAGCCATGTTCAAAACATCAGGAAAGTAGTGTGTGAATAGCCCAGATACACTTTGTTACATATATGGAACTTATGTGATAAGTAGAGGAGTTCAAAAATAATGGAATTTGCATGGAAATCATATTTTGCTTATTTTGGCATGAAGCTCAGAGATCAGAACAAGTCAACTGCTCAACACCCTGTGCTCAGAGCAATTAAGGAAATGGATTGAAGGTAAAATGAAGTGTCTGAACTTTACTGTTCCCATTATATGGCATGAATAGAAGAATCATGTCAATGATTGTTACTTCTGTATGATGAAAGTAGTGAGAGACAACAAAAGCAACATGAACATAATCTTGTATCCAAACTTATATAGGTGATTATACGTGACCTTCATGATGCAGGGCTGCCAGTCCCCTCTCCACAATATCAATGCATACACCTGAATTCACTGAACTAGAGGTAAGTCATGAAAGAGGTGTATCTGAATATTCCAAATGTAGTACTGATAACCCAAAATCTCTTACTTGAACAGAACTTAATAATTTGCTGAAAGACTTGGGGCTCTCAAAAGGCACAACAAAACTTTATGGATCATACTGCCATTGAAGGATAATTTACTTGCACACATTACATCTTACTCAATGTACAGAAATTGTGATAAAGACTTTAGGAAAATTTTTGTTGGAGCTAGTTTCATGGTGTTCTGCAGAGACATTGCTTGACTGGTTATGCAAGTGGGAGCTGAGGAGTATAACTGTAAGCAATAAAGGTTATTTATAGATTGTTCAAAGCAAAGTTTGAAAGCAGTGTTACTACATGTTGGATATGAGCTAGCATCAGTACACTCAAAAGAGTCGTACAGTATCATGAATGTATAAAAAACACATCGCTTGTATGTGGTGCCTTTAGAGTGAATGGCATGCTTCTTAGCCAGCAGACAGGGTGCATAAATATGTCTCGCTATATATGTTAAATGGGATAGTAAAGTGTATCATGAGCATTGGAGTAGGAGAGAGTGGGATCAAAGAACATTGTGAATGAATGTTTGGTTAATCCAGATCACAATTTATTGGCTCCACTGCGTATCAAATTAGGACTGACGAAGCAGTATATGAAAGCATTGGACAAAACATGAAACTCTTCTCAATACCTGTGTAGCCAGTTTCCAAATCTATCTGCTGCAGATTTAAAAGAAGGAATATTTGCTGGACTCAATACATGTAACTTGATGTCTGATGAACACTTTGAAAGTACAATGATCAAAAGAGAACAGCAAGCTTGGAGAAGTTTAAAAAATGTTGTACATCAATTCATTAGCCAGAATAAGCACCCTGATTACAGGGATATAGTGGAAGGTACGCTACAGTCATTTAAACAGTTAGAATAGTAGATTTTCCAAAAAAGAACCACATTCTCTAATGTCACCCGCTCAGGGAAGCCGTGCGGTCTAAAGTGTCTTGCCGCGGTTCGTGCAGCTCCCCCCCGTTGGAGGTTTGAGTCCTCCCTCGGGCATGGGTGTGTGTGTTGTCCTTAGTGTAAGTTAATTTAAGTTAGGTTAAGTATTGTGTGAGCCTTTGAACTGATGACCCTAGCAGTTTGGTCCCATAGGAACTTACCACAAATTTCAATTTTTCTAATGTCACTCCTAGACAATTTTCAGAACAGTTTGATTGACACATTAGAGGGACTTGAGTAATGGTTCCATCAGGAACTTAAAAATCTGGAACATCATTATCAGGGTCATTGGGGAATAAACATGATGTCTGACTACTGCTGGTGTATCACATGTGTAGGAGAAGTGACGCACAAAAGGAAGGACATCAAGCATTCATTCATGGGAAAACGTAAAGGGTAGTAGTACCTCCATGAGAGATGAATGTCCAAATCATTGTAGTTGCTTCTTCAATTTCGTATCTATCACTTTACTTTTTTTATTGTTCCATTTCTCCTCCACCTTCCTGTAATTGGTTTCTGATTTCATTGGTTACAGATTTTGATGACAATGATGGTGCAAAAACCTGACATACTGTAGAGAAACAGCTTCAGATTTATGATCAGCACAATGGATTTAGTCCAAAATTGACATTTTTCTTCCAACACCAGACAAAAAGTCAAAATTTGTCAATGTGTGTAATTGCACTGTCTTTTGTTAAATCTTCTGGATGCCAAACTTATGATCAGAAATTATTGCCAAGCTCTATGAACAACACAAAGATGAGCATTTAGTGATCTGGTGGCCTCTACCTGAGTGTGACCTGCCTTTAGCATGCAAATAGCACTGTATTGCTTTCCCAGCAGTCTCCTCTCACTATTATAACACCAGCTTTGTGCAGAAATGATGAAAGGTGGTAACTCCACTGCGAATACACTCCTATTATGTTGCTAGACATTAAAATTGCAACACCATGAAGACAGCATCAACAAGCACACAACTAGCATGAAGTGTACCACAGTCTTAGATAGAAAATGATTAACATTACAGCAGAACTGCGCAAAATATGTAGGGTAGGTAGATGGACAGGTAAGGCAAACCTGTCACAAAACACAGTTTGGTTTGAGCATCTGAGTACTTTACTAACCACGAGCGTATCGGAGGTGTTACAGTCTTGCATTCACCTTTCCTTTCAGCTGACATACAAGGCGAGATATAAGGAGACCTACAGTTTAATATGGACTTGGAACCATGGTGCAGCTTGGCATTTCTCACATATAAAAATATGTGCTCAGTGGTGAAAGAAGTGATTAGTGATAGATAACAGATGATGACCTCTGGATCTATATACGTGATTTATCTACACTGCTGGCCAATAAAATTGCAACATCACAAAGACAATATGAAAGAAATGTCACATTAGTGTGAAGTGAACTACATGCTTGGATATGAAAATGATTAATATTTTGGAGTAACCACACAAAGTAAATAGGATAAACATCAACTACACTCTATACTCAAGGAAAGATTATGCATTTCTCATAGAGAAATCATATCTGAATGTTATTTGTTTACGAGAAGATTGTGTCATGTCTCTTGCAAGAAGGAGAAATGTCTACCAGAACATGTCAGAATTCAACAGTGACAGAATTGTGCCCTATTGAGACTGTGGTTTATTGTTCCAACATATTGCTGCTCACATTGGTTGGGGTCTCATGACTGTCATGTGAATTGGATTCAATGGATTCAGAAGACCCATACTCAATGCCATGAGAGATCTTACCAACCCCACATGAGTAGCACCTGAGAGGAAGACATATTTTTCACTCAGTTGGGAATGATCTCACAGTTGTGTCACATATCTTGAGTCAGGAAATGGACTTGTTTGCAGCAATATAGGCGTCCACAAAGAGAGAGCAATGACATCAGGGGCATCACGGACTCTCAGCACAGAGACCATTATTATGGCTTCCCTTAATGTGGCAGCAGTGAGAGGCGTGCCAACAGTAGTGTTCCTAATGACATCATGGGACACAGGAGTGGCAACATGTTGTCTTTTCAGACAATTTTCAATTCTGCATATAGCATCATAATGGACATATCCATGTGTGGAGGCTTTGAGGAGACTGAACATTGCCAAACTGCATGTGTTATCATTACATGGGCCCAGCACCTAGTGCAATGGTATGGGGTGCCATTGGATACACAGCATGATGATCTTGGTTCACAGAGGAAGTAATTTTGACACCAAGTTAGGCATTTATGACACGTTAAGGCCAGTGGTTTTGCCCTATCTGTTAGGTCTCCATAATGTTATCTTTCAAGAAGACAACACAAGACTGTACACTGCTCATACTGTCCTGAAATACCACAGTACAGAAATAGTTCCACTGTTGACCTAGTAATTATGTTCTTCAGGTCTCCCATGCATCGAAGACATTTGGTCATGGGTTACCAAGAAACCGAGTGCCACCACTCGCCAGCCACTATGACGTATGAATTCTGGCATAGATCTGAAGCAGCATGGAATGAATACCGATATCTGTCCATATCTCTTACCCATTTATCCAGCCTCAGGCTGTATTGGACCACTTATGGTACTTCTCCACTTTCCCGTTTTCCCACAATTCTTCTTCTTGTTTTGTTCCAGTCCAGATTTCGTCTCCTTAAATTGATCTTCATTGATTCAATCCATTTTTCTCTGGATCTCCCTTTTGCCCTCAAGCTTGGTCTCTGTCATTTGTTTTGGTATTCTTCTGTCTTTCATTTCTTTACATGACTAAACCATTTAACCTACTTTTTTCAATCCTATCACTGAACTTTTCTACTCCAGTTTCCTTGCCAAAATCATCATTTCTCACTCTGTCCTCCTCATTTTCCCTAACATGATTTTTGGGAATTTCATTTCACTGGCTTGCTGTCTCCTCTCCTCCCTTCCTGTCACTGAAAATACCTCCAATGCAAACATCATTACGGGCATAGAGTACACTTTTTATAGAACTTCCTTACATTTCATGAGTGCCTTGGTGACAGAATGATTGACAATGTGTACAGCCCCAAATTGCTTACTGTTATACTGTATAAGCACAATAAGTGAAGTTATGTTATTTTCTATTCTTTCTTTAAATACAAAAAAAATTCATGTATGATTTTTACACTTTTTATATATCTCCTCTAACTTTAGCTGATATTCTCAGCAACCATTTAATAATGCTGTCATGACAAAGAGTCTATGCCTCTTAATAACAGTTGCCTCTTAATAACAGTTGGAATATTGCTCTCAAAGTACAATACTTTGTAGAATTTAGCAAATTTAATTGTATATTAAAAGGTAATGTGATAAATAACCAGAAATCAAAAGATCAAATATACTTGTAACAGGATGAGATCACACTTTATTTTATGGAAATGATGACAGAGTATCTGAATTGGAGAGTGTATGATTACATGATTACTTTATACTGCACTTTATGAAAAAAGAGTAAGAAAGAAGAAAAAGCCTAGAACAGGAAAAGGGGTTGGTTGGGTAGGAAGGGGGGGGGGGGAGGTGAGGTAGTGGGGAAACATGCCCCTCCTGAAATCTGAGGTGGACTTTTTTATTAATTTCAGAGGTCTCATGTATTAGTAGAAATTATTATCTCTGTGTCTATTCAACAACAGATTTAGCATTTCTGAAAGCAAGGGGAAACACTTCAGCTTTAATACACACTACATTATTTATTTGAATGTCAGGTTTTTCATGGGAAATAATAATATTTTCTTGTCATGTTAGTGGTTTTGGCATTGTTTTTCTATCCTGGCTGATTTGAACCTTTAAAGAACATTGCCAAAATGGATTACCCCATCTTTTCTGTGTTGCTTACTTGTACAGCCATTAACAATCTCCAAAAAGGGACAGCTCTGACACATAGCACAGTATAAACATGGGTGCAGTACATCTGTATGACACCCACCCAAATTCCCCTTTGCCTGCTGTACATCTTCATCTCAACAGTAGGTTTGTATATGACCCACCAAGGCTTGTTGGAACTGCATTGTTTTGACTGGTAGGGCAACTGTAGCAGATTATGTGGAAAACAATCATACCACATTATAAGTGTATTCAACTACAATGCATTTGTGGCTCCAAATGCAGAAGCAATGCCAATTTATGTGCTGTAAGAGAGGTAAAAATGATGAACTATATAGGTCAGTAAGGTGTTTGGACCTCCTTAAAATAAATGGATCTTAAACTACATGGGATGCAGCCCAGAGCAACAGCCAGCCTTAGAGTTGTGAGATATGTAGCCCAGCTGCCATGGCCACACAATATCATGTCAAACAAAGGAGATGAGGACCATTTTGGTTCAGCCCTAAGCTGTTAAGAATTTGTTCAACAGACTTATGCCAATAATATAAAAAGATGTACTTAGAATATGCTAATGAAATACACTTACCTTTAGGGTAAAAGTAATCTACCTTCAAAATATATTGACTGGACAACTATCAAACACTGAAGATACAGTGAGATTTGTGTACTTCCTGTAAAATTTATTTCTTGAGTAACAAGTTGTTCTCCAACTCAACTAATCACCTAATCTGCCCCTTCTTGGATAAATTTCTGTAGATGCCCGTACATACATGACTGCTTAAGCACTTTATGACATTTTAACCTGAAGTAATTTTCTTAAAAGTCAAATGCCTGATAGGAAATCTGTGAATTATTTTCTGGATAATGGCTAAATGGTCCCATTAACAAAACACACAATATGCCTTGTGGCAATCTAAGCAACTCAATTCTTCCTCTTTCTTCATTGTTTTCTACTTTCTTAGTATTCCATCGTCATCTGTCAGTGTTGTTCTTTCATTTCCTTTGCTGATATATCTGATTTCTTTTGCCTTGAAAGCCTTCTAAATTTATTACTGTACTCTTAAAGAAGTGTCTTTCTGGTATTTTAGATTCTTTGATGTCATTTCTTCCTAGTTGTTTTCTTATTTCTGTAATCCATGCTAATGTTGACTTCTTTTTCCAGAAATACAGGAATATTTGTTTTATTAGCCTATTCTCGTTCATGCGGTAGAGGCATTCAAAGAAACTTACGTTTCATTTTACCATTACTTCTCATATTTTCTGTATACTTTGGTAGATATTCTCATTAGTTCTCATTTTCCAATCATCTGTAGTTTGTACAGCACCCATTTTTTTCTAATAATTCAGCTTTCAAGTATATCAGTTTTCTCCAACTTACAGTCTTTGTTAAGCATTCAAAAACATTTTCAAAAAATCTTGTCTTACTACTGTGGTACAGTATTTCAGTTTTTATATTTACAGTAATGCACATCCCATCCTTGATGTTTTTATTCAAAGCCTAATCTCTAAATTCTTTTAGTCCATTCTGCTGTGCAGTTTCTCCAAGATATTTAAATTTAATAACTCACTCCATTTTATGCATTTATGTTCCCATGTATTTTTGAGCATTTTTCTACATTTTTCGTTAATTTTGTTTCTTGAGCTGATATTCTGAGACAAATTCTATTGCCTATCCTGGAAGTGAAAAAATAGCATTGTGAGTCATTGGGTGAGGCATCCCCTCATTGCAACAAAGTTGTACAGATCTGTCCAATCTCTTGCATGCTGGTCAGCTACAGACAGCTTGACACCTGCAATGTTTGAACATGCAGATACTCTTATTCAAACTTCTCCTTCCCTATGACAACACAAGGCCTCACATAAGTCCATGCACCTGAAAGGAGCTCACAAAACTTCACTCAATTGTTCTTTCTCATCAACACTACAGCCCAGGTCTTGCACCACCTGACTTTCATCTGTTCGGCCCAACGAAGGATGCACTCCACAGGAAGCAGTATGTGAATGATGGGTAGGTTATTGGTGCAACAAGGCATTGGCTCCAATGTTGATCAGTAGAGTGGTATCATGTAGGCATACAGGCTCTCCCAGTAAGGGGATGAAAGGTTGTTGCATTGAACAGGGGTTATGTTGAAAAATAGGGTTTTGTAGCCAAAAGAGTGGGGAATAATATGATGCATTGGAATCCTGAATAAAACCAACCTGCTTTCAGAAAAAGGTGTTGTATTACTTATTGAATGCTGTTTGTATATGCTAATATTGGTAAATGGATCACAAACTGAAAAACAGTAATGCAAGACCTTTTGTGATTCAACTGTAAACAACAGAGGAAAATAGAATAAAAGGGACATCTGAACTTTCTGGGACAAGTAAGAAATTCATATGAGGGAAAGAAAGTAAGAATCATGACATAACTATAAGATAATCATAGCTTTACTTGATAAGTATATACATTAAACTATGATACAGTGCATTTGAATCCAAGATTTCATAGCTGTTCACTAATCACATTAACCCTTTCAGACCCTCTGGCTACAATTGTGTACATTATCTTTTAATGTGTATTAGCTGCAACAGAAACATGTTCTCCCAATGGAAACTTCATGTAAACATTTGCAAATATTCAGTCTTTCCATTATGTGCATACAGTGCTACCAGCTTTTGAGCATCACTTTAAAAATATCAACAAACCAATGTAGCAGCGTGCAGCAGCTTGTGATCTCCAGAATACATGGAAGTGTTCGTTTCATTACAGTTTGCTGTATGACTAAATATTGTTTTTGTTATTTTGCATGATAGTTTAGTGAATGATCAGTTTATTTATTACAACAGTGAATATTCCTAAATGAGTTATTTTGATCCATAAAAAGAAGTCAAGTGTAAAAAGTATAATTTTGAAAATAGGTACATATTTTTGTATAAATCTAACATCTAAAATCATTAAAAATCACCTAAGAGCATTACAGCACAAAGAAAAAATTTCCTTCCTACAGGAAAAATTTGAGTCTGAGAGTGTTACATTCTTTTGACTGTCCTTACTATCATATTGTAAAATATATGTTTTGTATGAAACTGTGTGTGCACTGCAGCATGAAATGACACAAAAACTTTGCTCTTTCATTGTGATGTATTATTACTCTTAATCAAAATCTTGATTACCTAGTTCATGAGGTAGTTCCTCACAGAAGACAGCAATGCTGAGACTAATGCCTGTCCAGATGCTGTCAGTGAATGCAGCTCCAATAGATACTCCATCAATAAAATTGTGAATGGCATCTCCAAAAACAACCATATAGGCCACTGGTGCAATTGTTTGTTTCTTAGCTTTCACAGAATGAGGAACATCTAAAGAAGGCTGATAGCCATTTTTCCAAGCTGAAATCTGAAACCAAATAATGTTTTCGCATATGTAATACATAGTTCAGTCAGTTTTTAAAGCTGTTATATTTTTCTCTGAGTGTCTACAACACTTTACGCATATTATGGTATTGCAACCAACAAGAATTTTAAATTAGATTTCAGTGGCAATACTGGTAAAACTGAGAAGGATAAACAGTACAGAGAATGTTGTGCGTGGAGAACAGATACTGTAAAGTACAACTGATCACTTTCCACATTACCTAGGTAGATGTTGCAACAGGTGGTTGATTTTCTTTGGTCCCTTCATTATGTGCAGAGAACATACTTGTAATATAGCAAAAATCAGTTTAATCTGATGCCTTAAACCTAGTAATTCTAATTATGCAGGTGTAAATATTGTAATCTAGACACACACTTCAAGTTTTAAATTTTTGAAAAATTATTTATTGTTTTTAATGAATACATCTATACTTCTATCAGATTATATACTTATTTTAATTTTTTCAGTTAAATTTATTAAAAAATTTAAGTAATAGTAGTAGATGTGGCTTTTCCCAGCAAATGTCATATTCAGGTGTTTCAAGTTCTAGATACTACTTACACCTCAGTCTTGTTGTAAGTGAAAGTCAACAACAATTACAGAAATTTGTAATTTTTTGAGGTGATAGTAAAGTAAACCCTCCCCCTTTTGTTGTTAGTATACACATTGTTCTAAAGGCTAACATCTTGTCAGTGCAATCACTCTCTTCTGTCACTGGCTATTCATTTCAGTTCCATGTAACTGACACATCCTATCCTCTTTTTGATGTCTCCCATACACTCCACTTTCCATTCAAGAATATTAATGATGATAATGTTGTGTCTGATGGCATGTCCAATAAATTTTATTTTTCATTTTTCCATTTCCTTTAATAATTTTATCTCTTCATTGATTTTCCTCAAGACTTCCAGGTATGTTTTTCTTTCCATCCAGCTAGTTCTTGTAATTTTCCACCATATCCACGTATCAGAAACTTCAAGCTGATTCCTTTCCAATTTGCCCTGCGTCCAGCTCTTACTTCCATAGAGAAGTGTACTCTATGCAAACGAGTTTGCAAAGGATTTTCTGACGTAAATATTCATATGAATGGTGGTTAAAATATTTTTCTTAGTCATAAATGTCTGCTTTTTGCAATGGAATCCTTCTCTTCACTACCATTAAGCTTCAATTGTCCTCTGTGATTACTCTACTGAGTTAACAAAATAGTTTCACCTGATCAATTCTGATCTCATTAATTTTCATATTGGTTTTAATTTCTCCCTTATTTTTCTATACTCCTACCATTACTTTTATTTTCCATTTGTTCACTTCTGATTACCATAGTTTAAGAGTGTCTTATATGACTTGCGACATTCTATTCACTTCTTTTTTGGAGTCTACAACTGTAATGATGTCATCAGCAAGCCTAATACAATGTATCCTTTCATCACTGGTTTTTGTTCCCTTGTACATGTAGTTTAGTTATTGAAAATGGATTAGATTGCTAAGACAGTGCTAAAAGATTTTTTCAGGTTCTGGAACCTACTTACCCTACTAACAAGTTAAAATGCTGCACTGGGTGCCAAACTGCCTAGCTATGCCACTGTAGAGATTTGTTTTTTGAAATGGCTTTTGCTTCTCTTATTAATTGCCTGTACCTCTTCCAGTTCTGTCTATTCAGTCTAGTCTGGAGTTCAATTATTTCTTTGGTGATCCATTTCCTAAGGTGACCCTGCTTTTTCTGACAGATTATTTTGAAAAAGACTGCAAAATAATGATAAATTATTGTGTTAAGAAATGCAGCATACTTCTCATTTGCATGTTGTGTTTGCATTGCTTCAGTCCAAACTTCTTTTCTAAGTGTTATTTTAAAATAGTATGTTTCTTGTAGATTGAAAATTCTGACTTCTCTCTTGTCTTGTTAAGGCCCAGGACTTGCATGTGTCAAGTCAGCTGTTCAGCTCTCTGTATGGCCATCCAGATTCAGCTTTCTCATTATTTCCCTGAATTTCTTAAGGAAAGTAGTGAGACAGTTTCTTTAAAATGAATGTGCCTGATTTCCTTTCTCATTTTTCCCAAATCTGAATTTGTGTTCAGTCCTTAGTGCCCTTGTCACTGACAGCATCTTGAACTCCAATACTGCTTCCTTACCTTTCACTTCTCATATCTCTTGTGAGCATAGCAACTACAAAATTTTACACGAAAAAAATTGATAGTCGTGCTTATTGTCATTTTGCAGTTGCATATTCAACAGTGTGTTAATGCATGAGCCCATGTGGATCATCATACCTAAGAGCTCATTCAACAGCCTACATGACTGCTGAAGTTGCCAGTGACTGGATATATTTAGTCATATATAGAAACAACTGCTTCTCCAGCATCAGTAGCAAGTTCTGACTCTGGACAATCTATGTACTTGGTTGTGAAGGACTAATGGAATCTTACTCACCACATTTAAAAACTGTATAATGGATTGCCACAGTACACCACTGTCTGTATTATATCAAGAGAGAACTGGCCTCTCAGTATTTCATGTAGCAGTTTCACTGCAACATTTTCTGATAATTTACATTTACTCATTGGTCCAATATATAATTTTACCTAATGACATATAACTTCTTGTGAATGTATAAGTGAAAGTGCAGAACACTTGGTAGCTGCATGTGGCAACAGTTATATCATGATTTGTTTTTGCGTCACAAATATTTTTGTGTATATTGACCCCCAGAAATGAATGCCACTTGAAATGATAGAATTAACCAAAGAAAAGTAAACAAATGTAATAGTGCTCAAGTCACACCTTGGATGCCACTCATTTAGTAGAGCAGTTTATCTCTGTGTACATTCCATTGTAGTGTGTTATCTACCCACAATCATGGGCCTGTTCAATAACTTTATTATCTGTGGTAATTGGTTTTATATATATTGTAAGATTCTTAAATGGACAGATGACTGTATGAGCTTTTTTAATCCAAATAAAGTAAGTGATTCTCATCATAGAGCCAGTGCAGCAGCCTTCCACTGCTGTCAACTAAGTCTGCTCTCATCTTCTGTGGAGACATGTTGCAAGGGAGTAGGTTTTTTATCATCAGCAAATAATACAAGTACTGTTGACAGTATGACTTCTTGGAGATCATTAATAAAAAGAAGGAAGAGGATGTGGTATAAAGCTGAGACCTCTGGGGCTCATGACATGACTCTTAGTATATCTGAATGAATTGTTGTTCCATCATGTGACATTATTTCTATCAGTTGCCCTCTACTTGATAGGTATGATGATAACTCCAGGGGAGGGGGACTGCTGCTGATAATTTGCTTCAAAGAATCATGTATTAGTGTACACTTGATCAGTGTCATTCATCTTGACATTAGCTAAGATTTCCACCTGACTGTTCCCAGTGCATTCAATAGATGGCAGCAAAGCCTTTAAACATCTGTGACCATTTACCTAGATGTACACCAACCCTCCTTTGCCTTGCATTCAGCCTTAGGTGAGGGTAAAACAGCCAGGTCATACACATCAGAAGGCACATAGACATCACGGTTTCCTGGATATGTTAGAAACATGAGAGGTACTACAGTCTATGCCACAAGTGCTCAATGTCAGCGTAGCCCACAGCAGCAGTCTGAAGCCATGCCTAATTGTGCTTCTAGCTGTTTCTAAACAGAGGGCAATTCCTTCTGCTTTAACATACTACAAGCGCATCCCCTATTCATGTCCCACTATGTAGAACTATATACTAACAATCTCTTAGGCGCACTACGAATGTAATGGTGTGGACATGTTGGGAATGTAGGTCTCACGGGGAGCGAGCAAGGGATAAGTCCCTGCAGTCACGCTATCCTCTGTGCCCTCAGTGGCTCAGATGCATAGAGCATCTGCCATGTAAGCAGGAGATCCTGTGTTCGAGTCCCGGCCGGGGCACACATTTTCAACATGTCCCTAATGAAATACATCAATGCCTGTTTGCAGCTAGGGTGTCCGTTTAATTATCATTTCAATAAAGATTGGATTAATCAGTGAGGATTATAGGAAAACTGCTGCAACAAGAAATCACTCTACACAACTGTGGCACTCCATGCAGCTCAAAGCTATACTACAAAAATTATGAATTGCCAATAATGACGCCTAGGAAATTTAGTTATGCCCTTCTGTCTTTTAGATAAAGATAACATTAAACTCTTCCACAAACACAAGAATTCAAGCTACTGGATATGTAATGAGCACTAAGCATTGATGTGTGTATAGAACTTCCAAGAGAGTAGCACTAAATTATTAGTATTAGATTAGGTGAGATAAACTTTTTCTTCCATAGACCCACAGTGAGAAGATCATCAAGGATGTTCGACATTCCATGAAACAAGATATTAGTATCTCATGTACATGTTCATTAATGAGTTACTTTTCAGTGACTTAACAAACCAGTGCACTATGTGCAACAATGTACCAGACACCAGTACCTCAAATTATGTGACTCTAACACAGGCAACAGACATCTCAGGTATAGAACAATTTAGTTATTTGTAAACTATATTGTTTCATTATTGTAACACAAACAAAATTAATATTAAATTTTGGTAATAGTTGGCCCATTGGGGCTTGAGGACTACAGTGTGCAGAAACAATGACTGTGTCCTACCCCTTCACTGGTTCATTAAACACACAAATGGCAGTGGTGACAGAGGTAGTGCCACTGGATAGTAATCCACGAAAAACTATATCTGCTTCTAATGTTTTACAATGGAACTGACTGCTGTTGATCCCACTATTCCATAGTTTGGAAATACTTCAAATGTTTACTGTGTTGCCTTGAGTATGAAGAAATGCCACTGTTGAGGCATGCTCATAAAAATATTCCTTTACAGTTTCTGTAAAATGTGAATATATACAAAAGGTCCAAGTTATGCTAGGTTATAATTAGCTAGGCCAAATGCTTCAGTAAATGAAACCAAAATAAATCTATAGCCTAAACCATATATAATCAGTAGGCAGAGAAACAGTAGTCTAAAGGGCACACAAAAACCACATATAATCAGTAGGCAGAGAAACAATAGTCTAAAGGGCACACAAAAATCAACATGATAAAGTTGTAAGCAGCAGTTCAATGCAAAATAAACATGGCAAAATCACAAGCTGTTCAGCAATTACAATGGAGAGCAGATCACTCACTCCATCTATTATGTGTCCAATTCCTCAGCTAAGTGGTCAGCATAGCTGAACACCATGTGGGGCCTGAGTTTGATTCCTGGTAATGCCAGGGACTTTTCCTTGGTGGGAGTTCTGGTATGGATTGCACTCAGCCCCATGAGGCCAACTGAGGAGCTGTTCGAGTGATTAATAGCTGAGAAAGCAATGAGCTGATCATTTGCCCCTCCCTACAGTATTCAGTGACACTATCAGTAGAGAATGACATTCAGGTCGTCAGGCCTGTTTGGTCCGTCTAGGACCAGAATGTGGAACCTTACCAATTCTATTATGTGAAGTCATTAATCATGGGTTTCTTCTGGGTGAACTACCACTACTGCAATGGCAGTGTGTCACACTGTGGTCACACCAGTGTCGGTGCTCCCTGTAGCTGGTAGATATCATCATTCCTGGCAATTACCTGATTTTTATCATTAAATGTTTGATCAGAATACATTAAGTCCACTTTTATACAACATAATATTGAGTGAATTGAAGACATTGTTAATGCAATATGATGGCTCCTTTATTTTATTGCTTTGTGACACTGTCAATGACAAACCAGTCACTGATGCAGGAAATTGGTATACAAGCTGTTGACCTAGAGGAAACTTGTCTTTGCATCCACAATATCAAAAAATATCGTGCACTTTATACTTATCAACGTTCAAAATTAGAATCTGTTATACAAAGGGAAGTCAAACAAAAACCTTAAATTCTAGAATGAAATTTTCACTCTACAGTGGAGGGTGCGCTGATATGAAACTTCCTGGCAGATTAAAACTGTGTGCTGGACCAAGACTCGAACTCGGGACCTTTGCCTTTCACGGGCAAGTGCTCTACCAACTGAGCTACCCAAGCACGACTCATGCCCCGTCCTCACAGCTTTGAAGGTAGGAGACGAGGTACTGGCAGGAGTAAAGCTGTGAGGACAGGGCGTGAGTCGTGCTTGGGTAGCTCAGTTGGTAGAGCACTTGCCCGTGAAAGGCAAAGATCCAGAGTTTGAGTCTCGGTCCGGCACACAGTTTTAATCTGCCAGGAAGTTTCAAAAACCTTAAATATTATTTGTAATTTCTTTCACTGAACAAAAGTGGAACTCAAATGTATCACTTTTTGACATAGTCTTCCTGTTATTTAACACACTTCCTCCAGCATGTAGGAAGTGCATGGGTTCCTCTGAAAAAATAATTTTTTGTCGTTTATGTAGCTACTCGTGCTCTGCCTGCTGTACCTGTGCATTGGAACAAAATACTTATTCATCATATCGCCCCTTTGAGTTGTCCAAACATGTGGTAACCACTTAGTGCAAGATCTGGTGAGTATGGCAGATGTGGCACAGTATCAAAATGCAGATCATTGATGGTTGCAGGAGTTGCATATGTAGTATGAAACTGAGCATTGTCATGATGCAAAACAACACATGTAGTTAGAAGTCCACATCACTTACAGCAGGTGGGAGATGATTTTTTAACACATTGGTATATGAGGCACTCGTGATGGTGTTTCCCCTAGTCATGTAGTGTTCCAAGACAATGCCTCATTCATCCAGATAGAGAGTCAGCAAAACCTTTCTTGTAGATAACTGTATGAAATTTGTTGGGTTTTGGTGATAAGGAATGGCACCATTCTTTGCTTGCTTTCAGCTCCTGTAATGAGTATTGTGAAGAAGCCATCACTTTCTGCTATAAAGCACTATAGAAGTTCTTCACAGACATCAATGAACCACTCTTTCAGTTACAGAGTGAGCTGCCATGGCATCCATTTTGTAGACACTTTGCCAAAACTTAAGCACTTCATGATTAATGTGATGTGCTGAGCCATGCCTAATGTTCACATCTGTGGTTATTTCATCCACAGTCACGTGGTGATTTTCCATCACAATGGCTTCAACTGTTGCAGCAGACTCTGCTGTCACAGTGTGGTGTGCCTGAAACAGGTGCCGAGTATCTATCACAGAAGTCACACCATTTCCAAACTTTCTGCTCCCCTCATACACATCCTTCAATGATAGGCATGCATCACCATACTAGACCTTCTTTCTCCAATGGATTTCGAGAGGTTTTGTACTTTCACTGCTCAAAAAATTTATGACAGAATGCTGTTCTACCTTGGTGCATGTCACAACCAATGAAGGCATTTTGAATTGGTATTGTGTCAATGTTTTGCATGTCTGTAGCATACTGCCACCTATAGGGTAGGCCTTACATCATTGGTAAATATAATGCCAAACTACAGAAGAACGGCACAAAATGTCGATTTTTATTTGCAATCTTAAGGTTTTCATTTGATTCATTCTTGTACTTCTTTTAATAGAAGACTACTGTATCAAAGTAATGAATTACAAAAAAATAAAGCACCAATAATTTTATTCTTAAATAAGTCCTTATTTAATGATATACCTCATGTCCATCAGTTGCCTCCTGGTGTACATTATTGGTAATAGCTTTTAATTGCAGTTCTGGTTGTGCTGGAAAAATTTCTCCTTTGTGATTGATGAAAGCTGTCATTTCTGATGGCATAGTTCCCTCAGATGCATGGTTATGTGAGTGATGTGGAATGTTCTATAAACACAACAATCAGAATGGTATTAAAAACATAGGTGTTAAATGACACTACAAAAGAGATATATAAAATTAATTTATTTATTACTGTTTGAAAACAGGTATCTAAATCTGGATATTAACTTTAGAAACTATTGTACAGTACTTATTGTAGGCTGATTTACAAGTGTGCTTCATAACTGAAATATCAGCAGTGTTTAGAGGGAGATGAAGAGAAACTATATATAGTAACTGATGTGCTTCTCATTGACTGGGCAGATCATTTTGTCACAATCATTGAGTCCAAAGAAATTTCAACCAGCTTTTTTCATGTGGAGCTGAAGGGGAAAAAAATAATAATAAGATGTTCACAGGTAGGAAATCAGATGCAATTATTTGGATTTCACATCCCATCCATCATAACTGTTCATATGCCATCAAATGTCTTGTGTAGAGGTTATGTCTTTTAAACTGTCTCTTTGATTAATATGTTTTACTCATCAGATTCATATGACTTTCAGTTTTTCTTCTCAACTTTGAACAACAATTGCCCTTTATTTTTTAAACATAAGGTCATGTATTTATTTTACATGTTTATATTAACCCAAAAGTGTGTTTGACCAGGTTTTAGGATCTTTTAAACTAGCCTGTGTGAATGTATGATTTTCATCAACTTAGTGCCAAAACCAAGTCCAAAATCATTTAAAACAGCACATAGCAGTGTCACTGCTTTGTGAAAACTAAAAGACATTACTCCCACAATAATAATAAATATGGTGGACTCAAGTGATAGGAAAGGAAACTGATTAAGTGTGAAAATTAAAAATATAGTGTACCATATTTAAAAACATACATAGAACTAAACTCAGATTTAGAGCTCTAGTCTGAATAAAACACGCTTCTTGTTAGTAGCAATAAAGGAAAATTAGTGTTTAATGTCCCATCAACATTGATGTCCTTAGAGATGGTGGACAATCTCAAAATGTTTCAAGGATGTGGAAGGACATCAGCCATGGCATTTCAAAGTGTGTAGTCCTAAAGCATCAACTGTACACTGACCAGTGCAGTGCGGCACCGCAAAATGGCAGCAAGAATGTGCTGACCCACATGCCAATGGATAGAGCAGGCAGTGCCACACCTCCAGGATGACAGAGTTCTGCAGTGTGGCCGTGTGGTTCTAGGCGCTTCAGTCTGGAACCACGTGACTGCTATGGTTGCAGGTTCGAATCTTGCCTCGGGCATGGATGTGTGTGATGTCCTTAGGTTAGTTAGGTTTAAGTAGTTCTAAGTTCTAGGAGACTGATGACCACAGATGTTAAGTTCCATAGTGCCCAGAGTCATTTGTACCATTTTTGACAGAGTTCTGTGCCCCTTGTCAATGCTGATTTAACCAGTCACCCATCGCTAGCTGGCCCAGTTTGGTCACAGACTTCATGAGTATCAGCACTGAGTAATAAGAAGACGATACTTAGCCTGCATTCTGTGTGTAGTAATAGTTTGTATAAGTAACTGAATGTAAAAGGCACCAAAGCACAAGTTAAGTAATAGATCTCTTCTTTATAGAAATAAAGTGTTATATTAATCTTCAAGTTCTGCACAGTTTGTTTTGGATTCCTGCTACCGGCCATTGCAACTTCTCTCCTTCCTTGTTTGAGTCAACACTGACACCCACAGTAGGCAACACAACACAAAGGAACCCAGTGCATTTGTCTGGAGCAATGTAAGGAAATTATGGAAAATCAATACTTGGATGACCAGACACAGATTTGAACTGTCATCATCCCGAATGCCATTCCAGTTCGTTAACTACTGCACCATGTTACTCGGTGCTTCTTTTTGATTCACACACAGTTTTACTCATGTTACAGGTTCCTCAACACATTTAGTATGCTGTGTGGTTTGATAAATTAACTGAAGTTCTAGGTAAAGTGTCAACTACAAAAGTTAATATAATTTTATATGGAGATACAAATATAAATACAAATATCACAGATCAACTAGTAGTGCCTTCAAACAAATTCCTCACTGTTTTGGCAACAAATACAACTACCTGTAAATAATTATGCACTAAGTGCAGTGTTATCAGTCCCATATTTTGATAATGTTACACTCAAGGGCCCAACAACTTTCTTCTGCCCTGCAAAAACAAACTTAGCCAATTCGGAAAAACATTTAGCAGAAGAATTGTAAACAGGTTATTTAAAATAGTTATACAGTATTTTACTTAAAAAAGAAATATTCAAAGAAGGAAAATATTGAGTTCAGAGTAGAAAGACAGGTTGCAGTGTGTCCAGAAATCAGGATGGAGATGCCAAACATATATTACTATTTAACAACACACCCATATACACAAAGAATAACTCGGTAGAAGCACAAAAATCAATTAATATACCAACAAAGAATGCTGACAACAAGGCAAGAAGAAAGTCATTGAACTACTGCCAAACACATTCATTACATTCTCAAAGTCCAGTTCCTCAGTCAGATCAATTTCTATTGCACTGAAACTACCAGAACACAACCTGACATTGTAGCCATGAATGCAATATCTTTAGAGCTAAGTTCCTGCAGTATCCATATGGCTTCTGATTTAATCATAGCTTTCTTGCTTTTCTCTTCAGAAATTCACTTAAGAGCATTCACGCTTTCGCATCCATCTTCTGGAACTGACCATCTGATGAGTAGCCTGCTGCATACCCTGTCCAATGAATCATTTATGTATATAGAGAATAACAGCAGTCGTATCACGCTTCTCTGGGACACTCCTGATGATACCCTTGTCTTTGATGAACACTTGCTATCAAGGACAACATACTATGTTCTATAACTTAAGAAGTCTTCAAGCCACTCATATATCTGTGAACCTCTTCCATATGCCCATGTCTTCTTTAACAGCCTGCAGTGGGGGCACCATGTCAAACGCTTTTTTGAAATCTAGAAATATGGAATCTGCCTGTTGTTGTACGTCCATATTTCACAGTATATCATGGGAGAAAAGGGCAAGTTGAGTATTGCATGAGCGATGCTTTATAAAACCATGGTGATTCATGAATGTAAGCTTCTCAGTCTCAAGAACATTTACTGTATTCAAACTGAGAATATATTCACAGATACTGCAGCAAACTTATGTTAGGGATCTTGGTCTGCAATATTGTGGGTCTATTCTTTTCCCTTCTTATATACTGGAATCCCCTGCGCCATTTTCCAGTTGCTAGGGACTTTGTGGTGAGCTAGAGATTTGTGATAAATGCAAGATAGGTAAGGGGCCAACACTGTAGAGTACTCTTTGAGAAACCAAAATTGGGATTCCATCCAGACCTGGTGACATACTTGGTTTCAACTCTTCCAGTTGTTTCTCTATGCCAGGAATGCTTATTACTATGTTGTCCACGCAGGAGTCTGTTTGATGGTCAAATTACAGTATATTTGTACAACTCTCCTGCATGAATGATTTCTCGAAGATGAAATTCGAAACTTGGCTTTTGTTTTGGTATTTTCAACTGGCACACCAGACTGGTCAACAAGGGAGTAGATAGAAGCCTTAGACCCACTTAACGATTTCACATAGGACCAGAATTTTCATGAGTTCTCTGCCAGATCTTTTGCTAAAATATGATGTTGGTGGTTGTTGTATGCTTTGCACATAGATCTTGTCACAGATGCATGAACATTTACTAACCTTTGCTTGCAATCATTTCCACATTTTCTTTTGAATCAAGAGTGCAAAAGCCTCTGTTTCCTCAGAGTTTTCCAAATTTTGTTATTAAATCATTGTGGGTCTTTTCCATTCATAATTCACCTACTGGCATGTATTTCTCCAGACCATGGTTTACAATCTGCTTAAACTTTGTCCATAATTCCTCTATATCCATCTTACTAGATCTACATGATGTCAGTTCACTGTCTAAGTGAGATACTAACAACTGCTTATCTGCTCTTTCTAGCAGGAACACTCTCCTAGCTTTCTTAACTGATTTAATAACTTTTGTAATCATCATTGCTATAACGACATCATGAACACTACACCCATTTCTATAATGACTTTGTTGATAAGGTCTGGCCTATTTGTAGCTACAAAGTCTAACATAATTGTGTGTGGTCTGCTGAACTAGCTGCTCAAGACAGTTTAATGACAACTGTCTATCTGTACCCCTGCAATGAATTCATAGACAATCCAGTCTGTACTCGGTAGGTTAAAGTTGCCTCCAACTAGTACTGCATGATCTGATTATTTATGTGCCGCTGACTATAGACTTTCTTTGAATGACTACAGAACTGTCACAGAAGAATTGGATGACTGGTAATAACACCCAACAATTAACTTGGTTTCACCTACACCTATTATACATGACCAAATAACTTCACTGTCACATTCGAGTTTGACCTCAATAGAGACAATATATTTGTCAACTACAATGAACACACCCACTACTAGGGCCGCTAATCAGTCTTTCCAATACATGTTCCATGGCTTGCTAAATATCTCTGAGCTTTCCTCTTCAGGCAGCCAGTTCTTGGTCCCAGGAATAATCTGAACTTGAAAACTTTCCTGGAGGGCAGTAAATTCAGGAACTTATTTACAAATATTTTGACAATTTACTGATAAAATTTTGACAGTTGAAGGGTCTTTACTCTGAATGTGGTCTGACTTCCCTTACAGCATATCAACTGGTGAGTGTTCATCAGAGTACCTCAAACTACTGCCTAGCCTAAAAAACTCTCATGTGCACTCCACAAGTACTTTACTACATGAGTAGCTGCTTCCTTTGTGTAGTGCACTCCTGATCTATCAAGGGAGTCCTACAAATCCCCAACTGATAATGATGCTCTATAAATCAGCAGCCAAGACCATTGCAGGGTCAACAAATCATTTGATTGAGACCTTCCACTTGGCTCTAAACCAAAGGACCCTAATCAACTCTTGGAACAATACTGCAAATTGTGAGTTCTGCTTGCACCCCATGCATGAGGCCAGCAGCCTTTTCCACTTCAGCCAACTACCTGTATAAACTGTGGATGGCCTCAGAACCCAAGCTGAGCCACAACTTGCAGATCACTGAACTCTGCATGCTCAATAGTCGCTGGCAAAGCTGCCTCCACATCTCACCTGAGGCCCCTTGGCAGGAATACTGATTGCACATTGGCTTTCTTTCGAGCCCTGGCTGCTATCTGCCTAAGGGGCTCCATAATGCACCTAATGGTGGACATTCCAATAACAACTAAACCCCTTTGCACCCTGCCCCCCCCCCCCCCCCCCCCTGTGCCTGCTCAGACCCTGCCATCAATCCACTCCAAATTGGACCTCTGCCTCCAGTGACACTGGATAAACATTTATATTGCTGATTAACTGTTCATCTAAAAAAATTTAGTGTATTGGTTGCCTGTGCAACTGGTTGGAAAATTTGCTACAGAATTCAGGCTAGAAGTGTTGGGGAACACTTTCAGTTACTTTTACTATCTGAATCTATCAGGAAACTAGTACTTAAACTTTCACAGATTGCCCTTTGATTTTTTTTGCCTGCTAGGTGGCATAAATGACTAAAATTTTTATAAGAATATTTGAAGGTATTGCTTTTAGGATCTAAATACCATAATGATAACTGCCTTCTAAAGCACATTTGTCTTGGAGTCTTTAAGACTTTAATAGTTTGTTTGTTCAAGGAGGCTATATAATAAATAACAGGCCCTTGTAATAAACCTGCATCTAATAGACAACTAACCTTGTGCTTTTCTATAATTTTGAGTATTACTTCAACCTGGAAGAATACCCATATTCCCAACCACACTGTTAATGCAATGTGTAAGTACTGGGGATGATCCTCTGATCCCATAACTTCAAAAGCCTGAAAAAAGGAGATACATTATTATGTAGCAATGAAGCACTATTAATGTGTACAAACATGGATCATAATTAATCCTACGATAAATTAGGCTATTTGCTATTTTAAAATTTGTGCATAGTCTTTGATATGATATACCAGTACCAAAATTTGTTAGTAAAGGAATTATGGTGTTTGTGGATTTGTCATCAACTTGTTTAACATTTATCTTTGTGGTTATCAACTGAACTGTGTGCAGAAATATTATACCACAAAGATAGAAAATATTTCTTAGTAAATAAGAGTGGTGAATGTGGAGTAACACAGGGTTCATTTTAGAGTATTTATTATACTTAATATTTAAAAATGATACTACCATCTCATTTGTCAGCAGCAGACAGATATTTATATAAAAAAACACAGTGAAGTTACTTTACAGAAAGAAGTCTCTGTGTTAACAGAAGATCTAAAAAGAAGGTTTGATCATAAGTTTTTGACTGTAAATGATGAGCCAGCAGTATAGTGTTACATATTATGGATATGCGCCATAGTGTCACATCTTATATTAGCACCTCAGGAAATGAGAAAAATGTGTAACTGATGAATTAAGTATTTAGTAAATTCTGTTATGTATTCAGAATATGTAAGAGCTGTAACAGCTTTCAAAACACATGATGTATTTTGTATTTAATTACACATAGTTTGCTAAAATATGGCAGATTGATCTGGAGAAATACATTTTAGCATGAAACACATGAAAAAAGCAATAAGGAATATAAAAATTTACTTGGAAGGTATGATGTAGGAATTTAAAAAATGTGATGTTTCTATGATATATGCAATGTCTGCTTGCTAAGTCATAATTCAATCACTACTGGAAAGACTGAGTATTCTTGGCATTTTACTGTTGCTAACGATAAACATCCTACAATCGAATATCATACTAGAACAGTTTGCCTACCAATTGGGCATACAAAATTAAAATTTAAACAATATTTTGTTTGTAAAATCATGTTTCCTTTGATGCTGCACATCATAGGTGACATCCCAAGAGCAGGTTTTGTTTTGAATGATTTGATTTACATATTACAAAAAGAAAACTGAACATGCACACACACACATGTTTATGTGCTGAGCACTTACAGATGTGAAATTATTAGATGTACAATTCTTAAAATTACTCCAACAAATTCACCTACAGGGCAGAAAGGGTTCTCTTATCCAATTTAAAATTTGGCTATAATTAGAACCTAACTTACTTTCAACATTAATGATAATGTGAGACAGTCCATTCATAACTTCACCAGACAGGGAGATTATCTACTAGATGAATTCTTTACTACCAATTTGTGTGTTACTTTTGTTAAACATTGTCCTATATTTTCATTCCACACAACCTCAGTTTTCTAGCTAAAATTTCATGATTTAACAATCAAATGGCATGGAAGAGTCATATAAAATACAAATTCTTTATATTTTTATTTAAACCCTGTTGTGCTTGGTGAATAAATGTGTAACAGGCAGTCTCAGATGAGTAATATTTATGAAAACCAAACTTTAATTGTTAAGTGTACTTTTATTATCAAGGTGGGACACTATCTGAGAGTACATTATGTTCACAATAATTTGACAATCTGATTTCAGAACTATAAAAGACAGTAATTAGTAGTATATTATATTTATTGTCAAAGATGTCAATAACAGCATTTTGACAATAATGGTACATGGGTAGTGGGAAAGAGTTCCAACTGATTGTTTTTCTTGGCAACTATTTCAACATCCTGTCTTATTTTTCCATCTAGTGTACTTGGTTCTGTTTTCTCCATTGCACTTCAGAACTGATTACTGAAAACATATTTTGTTTTTATGTGAATTAGCATCCATGATATTTTTATTGCGTTTCATGGTGGTAACACATGTCCAGTGGCCAGTTGTCTGTAACTCTATTACATTTGCAAAATATTTTGTTTCCTCCAGACACCAATAATTTTTTCCTTGACAATTTTTGTTATTTATCTTTAGGTTATTAGGAATGCTATTCTCTATTTATTTTTTAAAATTTTATATTATGTTCCATGAATAAAAAGTGGATGTACATTGGTAGGATGCACACTGTATCAGTTAATTACACTAACAATATACATTTTGAATTATAATGTTTCCAACCTGATCAAACATAAACAGTTCCTATTTTAAATATGATGTGGAAAATTCTTGCAGAATGTATGTAATTTAGGAGTGAAGGGAATAACCCATTGAATAGTGGAAGCCTTGACTTGTTGAAAGACATGGAAGAAAGAATGAAAACTTCACTAACTCTCAGATAAACCCTTTTTTGAGGCAGAGTTCATGTGTGTGCATGCACACACACACACACACACACACACACACACACACACAGCTACGATGTGTTATCCGAATATACAATGTAAGAACTGCACTTCAATAGGTAGACTGGGGTGAGGCATTGTGTCAGGTGGAGTCAGTAGGATAGAAAAGAGGCAGGGAGCAGAAGAGAGGGCTGGAGAGGGTGGCTGACACTCTGAAGGGAGGCAGCAGGTGTAAAAGAAAGCAATGTGGGAGAGAGAAGCAGCAGGTGCAAGGGATGGCAATGCAGCACACAGGCACCATAGCTGGTGAGTTAATGCAGCATGTTGATGATGATGATGATATGGGTAAGTGTATTGGGATGAGGTGTCAAATCAGATGAAGGGGAGACTTTTGAGGAGAGGGTGTAGGTACTGGGGGTTAGTGGAGACCAAGACCAGGAGGATTATGGGAACAAAGAATGTGTTGCAAGGATAACTTCCATTACATAGTTTACAAAAGTTGGTGATGGAATGAAAGGATCCAAATGGCACTGGTTGTGAAGCAGCCATTGAAATCAAGCATATTGTGTTCAGCAGCATGTTCCACCACTAGGTGGTCAATTCTGCTCTTGGACTCAGTGGCCCTTCAGTGGGTGGACGCATGGTTGGTGGTAATGCCCACATAAAATGCTGTGCAGAACTTGCAGAAGAACTATTATATTACGTGGTCACTGATGGGATAGGATAGGCCTAATAGGAATGGAGTAGGTTTTCTTGGTAGGTTAATCAGGTAGGTATTGCTTGTAGGTCTTCTGCAGGGATGTGACTGATGTGACAAGGGGTTAGGAGTGGGGAGACCTAGGGATGGGCCAGAATATTGTGTAGGTTGTTTAAGCAAAATAATATCACTTCAGGAGGTGTAGGAAGGATTGTGGGTAGTATGTCCCTCATTTCTGAGAATGATGATAGACTCTCAAAGCCCCTGTGAAGGACATGGTTCGCTTGCTCCAGTCCAGAATGGTATTATGTGATGAAGGGCTGCTCCTTTGCAGCAAGTTCTTGAGGATGGTAGGAGGGTTAGGGGTGTGTGAGGATGCAGCACAGGAAAGCTGTCTATAGACTAGATTTTGTGAGAATACCTGTCTGTGAAGGCGTTTGTGAGGCCTTGGCAAAGGGATTCTGATCACTGCACATATGCCATTCACAGATGACCAGCCTACACAAGAGCAATTGTTTTGGCATGTAAGGGAAGACAGCTGCGAGGTATTGTTGATGGTTACTGGGCTTTATATAAATAGAAGTATGAATGGAGCCATCAGAGAGATGGAAGGTGGCACATTGAGCTGAGGAGTTATCCTTGCAACGGGTCCTTCTTTCTGTATTCCTGCTGGGTGTGGGGGGGGGGGGGGGGGGGGGGAATATTCTGTACCTGTACACCTGTACCATCTTCTTAACACGCTCCCCTTTCTCTGTTCTATCTCCCCTTCCCAATCCACTTCTCCGTATTACCATCACTGTGTGCTGCACAAACTCATCAGCTCTGGTTGCATCCTTGTCCTGTGCACCTACTGCCTCCTCCCCCCTCCCCCCCTCAGATTTCCTATCGAGCACACCTGGTGCCCTGTGAGCCACCCGTCTCCAACCCCGCCTCCCTCCCCCCGCCTCTTTTCTACTCTCACTTACTTTCATAGGACAGAATTGCTCCAATAAAAGTGCTGAGGGAAGATAAGGTACACCCAAGCAATAGTTTTAGACATAAATACGCAAATTAGGTAATTTAATACGAATGATGCAGATAATATAACTAGATACAGAGTGCTTCAGTAACTGGTTTAGGGGGTTCAGTTAGTGCATAAAGGTAGAAGAATAATCTTGGATTGTGTAATTTGCTTTGCAGCCAAGTTTCCCAGTGCAGTGGAAATTAACTTTCTCCATTCTGGAATATTACAGTATAAATGAATTACTGTGAATGCCCAGTACACAGTCACCGATAACATGCTGTACATAAAAAAGATAACTGCACTATAAAAGAAACTGTATTTTTAACAACAAATAAAGAAACTGAAGGAATTACTAGATAACATTAATGTCAAGAAGTAAGAGTACCAGAGACCATAACAAAGGTTTTAACCAAACTGAAGGTCAGAAAACTAACAAGACATAGTTGGTTAATTATCTACAGTCAGATATCCAAACCAATTGGTCTTCTCAATGAATGAATATATGGTAAACAGAAAACTGTAGGGTCAGACTTCTTTGTAATTGTATCTTGTATTTTGATGCATTATACAGGATTGTAATATTATAAAAGAACCAAAAGCATTATGTAACTTTTTTAACAAACATTTCATATCATCAACAGGAAATCCAACACACACTTTAGAAATGTACTGAGAGATACTGAATTACTCCCCTCAAGCAGTAAGTTTTGAATCTGATGAGGTGAAAGAAAATAATATAAGCTAGATCATCCTCAAATTAAAGAACAAATATTCAGCTGTATGGGATGGTATGTCGGGTGCAGTAGTTAAAAAATACATAAAAGAAATAGTTAATCCACTAACATACCTCATAAATTGTAGTACTAGAGAAAGCACTTATCCTAGTAATCTAACAATAAGCATTGTTAAACCAGTGCATAAGAAGGGGAGTACAAAAGAGGTTTCAAACTACCATGCAATATCACTGATTCCTACCTTTAGCTAGGTTTATGAAATGGTTATCCTTTCTCGGCTCTCTGCTGATTTTACAAAGAACATCACTGCACAACTACTGCAGTTGCTGTATTTCTCCATAAAGTGTAAACCCCCCTAGATCAAGGTATGAAGACAGCAGGCATATTCTTAGATATTTCCAAAGCCTTCAACTCAGTCAACCATGGGTTGCTCATTAAGAAATTAAAGGCTTACAACATCATCTATACAACTACTGGCCACATACTTGACATATCACAAACAGTGTACTAAACTTTTATGTAAAATAGACAATAAGATTTCCAGTCTTCTAGAGGTATAATAATCCAGGGGGTATTTCAGGAATTGATCCTTGGTTCCTTTCTCTTTTTGGTTTACGTCAATGAAATGACACAACCCTTCAACTCACATCTAGTAACCTACTCTGATGACACATCTCCCTCTTATTTTATGAAAAAACTTGGAGGTATTACACTCAGCTGTAACTAAGGGTGTGACATAAGTAACCACACATTTTCTACACGAGGCTCTAAACACCAACATCAGTAAATCCCAGCTACTAACATTTAAAACAACTGATTTTCATGAGGCTGAAATAAAGAATATTTGTGGTATTACATCAGAAGAAACAGATAACATTAAATTTCTTGGTGTCCACCTGGACAAAAATCTCCTTTGGGTAAACTGCACTACTTCTGCACATGAGAAAAGCAGCAGTAGCTTTTATCTAATAAGTCAGTTGGAAAAAATAGCCTCAAGTCAAACACTAAAAATTGTTTTATATGGAATAGTTTATCTATTTCTTAATTATGGTTTTGAACTGTGGGGTTGTGCAACAGACATGAATATGAACAGAATATTAGTATTACAGAAAACAGCCATTGTGTTAATGCAGGGACATAAGTCCAGAGGATCCTGTCATGAAACCTTTGTCCTACATAAATACCGTATCTAACAGTATATTCCTTGTATTTATATAAACTTATTATACTTATACTAAAAAAAAACAAAGTAAATAAGTGCAGTGATACAGATAATTATGATACTAGAAGTAAGGGTAACTACTTCAGGCAAAAATAACTGACAATAGCCCTTATATTAATGGGCAGATATGGTTCAACAAGCTGACACATGCTTTGAAAACTTGTAAACCAAAGCTGTTCCACAGAAAGTTAAAAGACTTCCTAGAAAATGAATGATTATATTTACTCAGTGAATTCTAATCTACATGCTCCTTGTTGGAACACATAATATAATTAGAATATTAAGATGAATGTATGTACCACCACTGTATCTATGTATTATGTTTGCTAGTCATCAGCTTGATGGCCTACATGCAAAAAATGTAAGTAAATACATAAATAAATAAATCATCTGACAGATGTAATTTATCATTGATGAAAGAATTAAGAAGTAACAAGAAATTTACTGGGATTTTTCTAGGTGAAGCAAAAATTTGTGAATCCTACATCTATCCAAGATTCCATTCACTGGCTGAAACACTGCCATTATAGTGAAGAATAACTTTTTAACATTCATACATGAATGTTATTTCCATTGATATTAGTATTGTGATTTATATATACAGTTATTAAGAATTTAGTGTGCTACACAGCACTCAAAACTGATAGGATAAATCAGTCTGAAAGTTGGAGGAAGGGAGGGGAATTTCACCTCTAATAGGTTGCTTGGTTGGTTTGAGGGGAGGGGACCAAACAGTGAGGTCATCGGTCCCATCGGAATAGGAAAGGATGGGAAAGGAAGCCGGCCATGCCCTTTCAATAGGACCAACCTAGTAAAGCACTGTGGTGTTCAAACCAAACTTAAGAGTTGAAGATAGCTTTAGTTTTGTATAGTTTATGAAGTATTTGAACACTGGATGATAACTAACATACATAATTGAGACAGTGACGCAACAGTGATATTTATCTGGAGGTGCATCACAGGCCCTAGTTCTCTTCGTAGCAGTTCTTGAGTTATGAGAATTTAACAATTGCTGCACATTGTTTGCAAAAACAGACATAATGTCTTGTGGGATAACAGCAATCAGTGATTTTATAATGTTACTTAAAAACAATCTTGATTGTAATTTTTTTTTTTATTCATATGATCGGTTTCGGTTCATTCAGAACCATCTTCAGATCTGATATTTCAGTTACAGGAGTAACCCATCCAAATCCAGCAATTTTCACATGCTACGTCACATACGTGATGGTTCTGAATGAACCGAAACCGGTCATATGAATAAAAAAAAATTTGCAATCAAGACGGTTTTTAAGTAACTGCACATTGTGCTAATTGCTTATGAAACCACTTACCAGGTGAAACAGTAATCATTTTATTTCTAAGTTTGATATTTTGCTTAATATGTTACAGTTGAAGAAAAATATATAACACTAAAACTGCAATCTCTATTCATAGAAATTCTCTGCAATTCATTCAGTAAAATACTCTGTGAAGACTTGCACTGACTGTGATGTGTGATTGACTGCTGGTTAGTGTATATGATAGTAGCTAATCAAACAGCTCACTGTTTACAGTAGCCAGCTTTAGACTTGGCTGCTCATTAGTGAGTGTGGGGTAGAAAAAGTAACACATGTAATAGCAATGAATGAAATGCAACAATCTATGTGTGATAGAAATTAGTTACAGAACACATTGTTGACAATTTTCTCACGTCAGTTGTAACAGCCTCCTTTACACCCAGCAACATGAAACAGTATCCACAGCTGTATTAAATATACAACTCCTAAACACATACAAGTTTGCTATTAGGTGCTGATAATTTATTTTTACACTCTATCTGTTTGACAGTGTCACATGTTTGTTCAAACACTTGTGTTGTTCTGATGTCTGGAACTACATAAGAGAGTTGAGATCTGAAATATTTCACACTCAGGAACACTATACAGCAATGGAAATAAACAAAGCTATCTAATTGATACACAATTTGGTTTGGCATTAAATTTCGACATTATGCTCATAAACTGAGAACATCACAATCTGTTATTTCTGTCACTGAGAGCATCAATCAGTGAATATGAACTGTACTGCTCTTATGCTGATGCAGAGTAAGACAGTAAAACCAGCCACAAGTGTTGCTGGGGATCAGGTACAAGCATAGAGTAAAAACACCTTCTATTAAAGACATCTGGCTACAAGATTTGAACATAACATTTAAAATTTTATAAATTTGTGTACTACAGTGAAGTCAGCCATATCTTACCACAACAACCAGACAGTAAAGTTATTGTGGAAATATAAAACAGATTAACAGGAAATTTTTGGGTCTGATGGTCTTTTGCCAACCTCCAAGATGCACACTATTCATTCTAAGAAACTGGCATAAGGGATACTTACCTCTGAACCATGTGAACTGTTGTGTGGTGTATGTGGTAAGTCATGGCTTCATTCACCAATCGCTATGTTAAAGTAATGCAACAAAATCTGAAAATTCTAAGAATGCCTTTTATAGTGATAGCCACAGGTGTTGGTGTCCTCACATTTTGTACTCACATCCCTGGAAAGGAACAATGTGGCTCTGCCTTATTGGTTTTACTTTCCTGAATATTCAAAACATACTGAATTGTTTTTTTACTTTCTAAAAATAAGGAAAAATTGTGCTCAGAGGAATTCAGAAAATACCATATGTTAAATGTATTGATTTTAATGGTTCAAACAGCTAGCTGTGCATGATTCAAAATATCACCACAGCATTAAGTAATATATTTGGGGAATTTCAATAAGAGATATGTGTACACCTTGCAATGAAATGTAATTTTTTTATTATACTGAGTTTTTGGCCATTAAAACTGCAGCACCATCATGGAATGATGTACCAATTTCATACAAGCTCAGTACAACCTGCTGGCTATTCGGGTTAGAGCTTTTGTTACTGTCAGAGGGTTCAGCTCTATGAACAAAATGCCACACCCTGTATAGCTCCAAAATCACCTAAAAACTTAATCATGTATTCTTTCTACCATACTGTATATGCACAATATCGTTTCCTGTAATGAAGATGAATGTGGTCTACTAACATTTTTTCTCTTTAAAGTCTCCACCCATGGATACAGCTATTGTGATGCTGCACACAGAACTGTGATTTATCTGTAAAGATGGCATGGTATCACTCCTGTGTCCAACTTTGTCATTGCACACATCACTGTCAGCATGTCTTTCTCTACTGTCACATGAAGGGAACTGTCAACAATGGACATCGTGCTGAGAATCCTCAGTGCACTATGCACCATCACATTGTTGAGTGGATATGTTTCTTGCTACAAATAAGCCTGTTTTCTGACTTGAGGTATATGATGCGGCTGCATGATCCTATGTGGCTGAGCAAACAATATGTCTGTTCTCCTGAGCAATAATCATAAGGGTGACTGCAATCATGTGTAGCATTGAGTAAAGTCCTCCTGAGCCTGTTCGATCCACATTCACATGACAGTCAGAGGACCCTGACCAATGTGAGAAGCAGGGTAGTGAAATGATAAACCACAGTTTTGACAGGACATCATTCTGTCAGTGTTGATTTTTAAGATGTGCTGGTAGACATTTCTCCTTCTTACATCAAACATGACACAATCTTCTCATAAACAACAGACATTTAAATTTTATTTCAGAATGAGAAATATGCTGCATAATCTTCCCTTATATACAACATGTAGGTAGCATTACTTCAAATCACTGGTACAGTTGCACTAAATTGCAAATCATTGTCATAGCTAAGCACATAGTATACTTCAATCCAAATTGACATTTGTTGTGCACCACATTCATGGTGTTGCAATTTCATGGCCAGCAGTGTATTTTCATTGTCATAGCAAAAGGCTGTGTTTTCTGACACAGGAATACATGGGCATATGGAACAGAACCTTTAAATACAGTGGCAAAGAAATGTGTTGTGTTCTCACCACCAGACTCAGTCAGAGCTGGCACACTGAGACTGTTTCTGACTAGTGTCATGGGTGGAACTTTGAAGTTTGCTGCCAACCGCAAACACTGCCCGATCAGCAATCTCTATGCCACCACCAACGCAATGGACTTCTGCATTGTGATAAGTGGCAGCCACAGGAACATAGGAAGTAACTGGCGGGGAGTGTCGGGGGTGGGGGGTGGGTGGAGGGGGGCTGTTATGTTCAGTGTTGGCATATGACAGTCAACAGTTCTTGTCCGGAGTTTCAGGGTTGCTGGTTGTAGCTACAGTTCATAGTGGAGATCGGCCTGCAAGACTTAGTCTACAAGTGGACATGTGGAGTCACCTATAGCCTTCACATAGGGACAAGTGTTTACTACAGTGATTGGCAGTGTGGCGCCGAAGACAGACATAGTCTTGTTGACATTGTATTCAGTAATGCATGCCTTAACAGGCCACTGCTTAGTTGTATCTGTCCACAAGCACATCCAACAAGTTACTGTACTACACTAGCTAAGTATCACAGGACAATAACAATAAAGTGTTTATTTGTATGTCACTAATTTTGTTTCCACTGTCACAGTTCCTCCATCTACCTTGGAGCACCTAAACCTGATACAATGTGTGTGGGCCACTCTACACAAATGTCCCATACACTTCAAAATGACCCAGAAACAATTAAAGTCATATTATGTGTGAGACATCAAAATGGGCATGCAATATTGCATTTCCCTTACACAGGAAATTTTGATTTCAGCCTTAGCTGATATGTTTACATTGGTTCTGTCATTGGCATCTGGCACATTCCATTGTCTCACCCCTCTTCAGGTTGCTCTCTATTAAGAACAGAGGAAAAATGTTTTCCCCATCTTCTAAGTTGGTCTTCAGTCATCAATAATCCACCCTCCTAACTTTTCACTGGTCTGTTTGAGTTGAAGCAAGAATTCACATTGTTACTAAAGTAAAGTCAAGATTGGATTAAAATATTCTTTTTCTCATAACATAATTTTAGATAACTGCCTTTCATTCAGATCTTATCACCATTTTCTTTTCAGCCCCAAAGAGAGGTATGTCAGTAACTTACGCAGACGATGTAAACACCATATGTAACTGCCGATGTTAATATATACATCCTAGTTGTGGATCTAGCAGTTTAAATGAAACTGAATTAGTTGCACTGTAATATGCAATGTTATAAAGTCTTCTTGAGGGCCATACACTTTCCTACAATAATTATTGAAGTAATAAACGACAACAATGGCAGAAATTATATTTAAAAATAGTATGACACAAATATAGACAAGGTGCTTTAATTGGATGAGAATTATGCTTACCTCTGTTTAATTTCTATTATGATTTGCTCAATTGTGTAATAGAGCAAAATGGAGAACCCGTAATGTAGAACTAAAATTTTTGTTAAAAAACAGCCAGAAAAACACTTGAAAAAAATTAGTCACCTCCAGAAGACATTACACTAATACCATGAAATACCATTTCTATGCACAATAGGTATGCCATAACAAAGTGAAGTCACTCATTGATTATTAGCTCCCATATAAGTAGCAAATTGTGGGGATTACGACTACTAAGTTTCACCTTCTGTTCCATATTGCATCAGACATGGGGTACAATCAAATAATTTAGTGTTCCAGTGTGCCTGAGTGTTCATTGGAAAAGAATGTATGCTTGCAACCATGTGAACACAGTTGTTGTCACCTGAGAAGACAGGAACATCCACAGCATACTCACTATGAAGATGAAGAAGAGCATACCATACATGACACAGTATATCTCGAAGCATGACAGATACATCTTATTGTATTGTGTTGTAATCAATTACTCAACAACATTTATCTTAGTATTACAACCACCAAAAAATGTTACAAAGCACAGACAATTTTCTTATTACTTTAATTTTACCATAAACCTCTTGCATCCATGGTTTGAGAAGATATGGACAGAAAAGAAGCTACCAAAGGATTGAAAAGAGGAACTGATTATTAAGTTGCCGAAGAAAAGGGATACCACCAACTGTAATAAATGGTGAGGCATCACTCTCACATCTGTACCAAGTAAATTACTCTTTAGATTAATGCTAAATGGTATTTAGGATTCTGAGAAGACATGACTACAAAAAAGCAAGCTGGGTTCAGAGGACACCAAAGTTGTATCAATCTCGTCAACACCTTATATATAATATCTGAGCAGAGCACAGAATGGCAGAATACACTCTATCTTATGCATATTGATATTGAGAAGGCATTTGACTCTCTTAACAGGAAAATCATGTTGCATACCTTGAAAGAATATGGAATACGTACAAAGATTATCAATATTATTAAAGCAAAATATGTGGGATATGAATGCAGGATGCTGCAAACAGGATATTTACTTGTCCTACATCGTTTGTGCAAAATATGTACCTAAACATGATTTACAGGACCAATAAAGAAATAGAAATACACATACAAATACAAACAATCTAACACTGAGTTTACTTTGTTAGTGTATATGGATTTTGCATTGCGTATAAAAAGGTTAATGACATTGCTACGCTGTTTTTTTAGCTTTTATGTATAGTCTTCAATAGGAAAAACAAATTTATTAAGTTTGCTTTTGGATTTGTGTGCTTACTCATTACATTTTGATTTTTTAAATAAAAATGCCTAGAAAATTGATGAGACTTTCTGAATACACCAGAATGGCTAAAAACTAAGAACTTCGCGGTCTCAAGAATCCAATGAAGATCATGAGATCAGACTTGCTGGGGCTTGAGAAAACAGTCTTTAACTCATTCTTTCGTAATTCCTTTCAAAAGTGAGGTGTGAAATAACTCTGATTGAGAGCATCATGCATTATCTTACTACTCAGAACCTTTCACTGACAGAGGCTTAAAGTTACTTCTTTCCAACAAAAGACCATAGAAGTGGAAATTCTGATGGGAAGAGATGCAGGCAATCAAGTTTTTCGACCCCAAATATCTCTTATTCTTAATAGTTTACCATTTCTCTTTAAATATGTATTTTTCCCAACCAGCTTATATTATGCTATAGTGATAAGCAAAGCACAAGGCCAGATGCTGTGTGTTGGAGGTGTGGACCTTAGTGTTAGTTGCTTTTCACAAGGCCAGCTCTGTGTGGCCCTCATTCATGTTAATGAAGTAAACAAGATCTTTTTTCATGTCACCAAATAAACTGCTTCAAATGTTATATACAAACAAACTTTATAAGTCAAAAATAAATTCCACACATATAAAGTATAAGGCACATTTGTAATTAAATACTAATAAATGTTGGATATAATATCATACAGATTATATAAGATTTTATAAGCATAATATAGCACTTTAATTGATATCAGCTGTTAATAATTGTTTATCTGCCTACATGGTGTTTGTTTTAACATGAGACAACTGAATATCTTGAAAATGATGCACTGTACAAAAACATATTCAAGGTGCAAAACTAATAATAAAAAAGAGGGCACCTGGCTGTGCTACAGCTGGCCACCTCCTAACAATCCCTCCTGTGTGGGCAGGGTCAGCTTTGTATTTGGATTCTATGCCAAAAAATATTTATGGTTTACTCAAACCATTGTTTTACATTTTTTGTAGATGAAACTTCAATCAACAGACATCAAGTGTGCCTGATTTTGCAATTAAGATACAACTCATTTGATTCACTTATTATGTAAATGTAAAACTTTGTGTTGTAATGGTTGATACTGATGTTCAAATGTTACCTGAGTGTTGAAAATGTTACTGTACAGTACAAATAATATGGGTAAACATTGACGTTTCTGGCAGATAAACTACTTGTATTGTAACATAGTTTCCTGTTCCTTATTGTGACGAGTCACCAAACCATCAGAATGCTTATTTTGGTGGCTGCCCTTGTACCCGACATTAGGATGACTGATTTCAGTGTGTGTTTCCATCCAATGTAACTCTCACACTGGCCACTAGATAGATACTGGTGGAATACAACCACAACCACCGTAATGAGATAAAATGTCCATGAAGTGATAGTGACAGGTGCTCCCTGCCATGGATATTCATTGAAATCTATCACCTCAATGGTGAGAAGTAAAGGGACCCACCAATATCAAGCATCCCAATGGGAACACAAAACTGTTACATCCATGTCAGTGCTCTTTGGTCATGATAAATTTGGTTTCTAACCACATATTGACACAGCTAACCATATTGTACTGTACAATCAAATTTGCAACACTAAAGTAAATTTTGAACATAAATATCAACTGCTAGAACACAAAGGTTTACATTTACATAATAAATGAAATTGGTTCTTAATTGCAAAATCAGGCACACTTGATATCTGCTGATTACAGCACCATCTGCCATGAATGGAAAACAATGGTTTGAGTAAATCTCACACTTTTTTTGTGTAGAATCTGAATTTGAAAATACAATGTTGGTCCCACCCACTCAGGTGGGGGGAAGGGGGGGAAGAGGGTTAGGAGGTGGCAATTGTATCACAGATAAATGTACCCTTTTCACCTAGAACATTTTTTCATGCTATGCCTTATTTTCGAGATATTTAGTTCTCTCAAGTTAAAACAAACACCCTGTATATACTTAACACATTAGCTATTTTAGCTATTACTTACCAATAGCTCATAAATCCTCCTTTTTAAGAGAACTCATAAGATTGTAGCATAGCAACATTTTCTTAAAGTTTTTAACTCTTTCACAGATCAGTTCTGGAGATATGTGTACATCACCACAAATAGAATTTTTATTTAAATACCTGTGGTATCAGATGGAAAGCTGAACTTCCTGAAAGTGATCCAACAGCAAGGCCAATAAGAATTGTAAGTGCAGTATTGTAGAGTTTGGTTTTCTGAAGTGGTGCCAGCAATGATCCAAATAGAGAACAGATGCTTATGCACAAGACACACAAATTTCCATACACCCAAACTGCAAAAGAATTGTAAAACATGTGTTGACAAATTATAAACCACTTTTTAAAGAAATATTAATTGTAATGGCAGTGGATGTAGACCATAAAGGGAAAAATTGATGCTGATTACAAGTAGCATTAATATTTTGTAATGAATAACTTGACTCAAGGTTCTAGAATGTTTGTCATGATGTAATTTTAGTTGAAAAATGTGTGTGTTGCTTCATGGTACTAAAATACTTGGTACTTTCCCAAGTCAGAGGTTGTAGAGAAGTAGTTAAGAGAATATTTACTTTAGAATGTTTTATTCTCAGGTGGATGTATATCAGCATATGCAAACATAGGTTGACAATGTAATGAAATTGTTGCAAAGTTTTATGATGACATTCTTCCACAGTGCATACATTGTCACAGCACTGAGATTGATGGGTTTCATTGGTGAAATGGGTGAGAGAAACAATGATGGGCTGGGGAAGGGGGCATGGAGGGGGTTTGAAAGGATGGGAGTGTGAAAGCTAAGCAACAGAGCAAACTAGGGAATGGGATGGAAATTTGAGAACAGTGAAGCTCCCTGGTACATGTGAGGGGATTCGCATATGGTTCACAATGAAATGGAAAAGTGGTTTGGAGAGGCTATGGGGTGGGGATACAGAATAGAGGAATAGGAAGCCAGTGGAGAGAACACTGTCAGTGTACAGAAATGGAAGGAGGGATAAGGAAGGAAGTCGTTATGGTACAGGAGATACTGAAGACTGCTTTCAGAAGTATTGTGAGGTCAAGGAATGCGTTGTATGGGCATTTCCTGTCTATGCAAATCAGAGAAGCTGGGAGGGAGGAGGGGGTGGCATTGGATGGGTGAGGGAGAGTGTTGGTTCCGTATTCCAGATGGCTTGGATTTTGAAGCCTCTGATTAAGTAGAAGTTATCTGAAACAGAACTGGAATAGAATGTGGTGGGTGATTGCATATGGCAGGTCTTGTGTGGCAAGGAACTGTGAGTATGCAAGGTATAAGGATACACTAGGTGCCAGGATATTCCTTATGTTGAGTGGGCTGTGGATTACCACTTTGGGAGAGTTGGAAAGGATTTTGGAAAGAATGTTTCTCAAAGCAGGTTACAATGAAAGGTAGTCAACGCCCTGAGGGAGAGTGTGGTTAATGTGCTCCAGAAGTGGATTTGGCATGGGAGATTTTTTGTGTTCTGCTTTAGCTAAAACACTAACAATACACTATATCACTCTCGTCTAGACACTGTGATAATTATTGCATGAAGAATGTCATTTCCTTCATGCTTCCACATACTCTGAAACATTGAATAAACAGTTTACCAGGAGTTTCTTATGTCATATCTCAAGTAGCTTCATTTGCTGATGGCTTTTACTTTATTCTGCAGAATAAACTTGTCGGAATTCAACATTTTAGTTTTCCTAATAAATTGACACGTTGTCTTTCATATATATCAGTGTAAAATTTGCTTTTAACTGCCTAATATCAACCTTCATATCCAGAATATATTTTAAGATATACTCAGTATGCAAAATATCCTCATATACTCATAAAGAGTCTATCTTATTTTGTCATTATATGTACTCCACAGTTTTTTTTTTCTAATCACATCTTAAAGGTCTGACTTATGGACATCACAATGATATATTCCATAAAGTATAACAAAATTATTGTATGCAGAGCAGGTAATTTTTACATACTCTTCACCACAGCTGGTGGTTAAGGTCCTTGGGTCAAAGCAAACACATTTAAAAGTTTACCTAATGATGGACATGTGTTGCTTCCAGAACAGTCTGTATCTATGGTTATTCATGGAAAAATATACTTGCTACAACTTCTATTCTTTATCCATTTAAAACTATATTGTAACCATAAATGGTTTAATAATTGCTGCTGACATATTCAAATTTTATATTTTTTCCTAGGGTTAACTTTTACATTATTTGTATGAAGCTAATATTGGTAAGCTTGAAAGGCACTGTTTGCTGTTCTTTCAGTCATTTTTTGCTTGGGAATCATCATCATCATCATTAGTATCATAATCATTAGCATCATCGGCCATCTGACATCCACTGCTAGATAAAGCCTTCCCCTAGACTTTTCTTTGTATTATGTACTTTACCTATACACATCCACATCACCTCCACATGTTTTCTAAGGTTGTCACCCCACTGTCAATTAGGTCACTGACTCATTATTTAACTGATTGTTTTTGAGGTCATTGTTTCAGTTGCTTATCATATTTTGGAATCCAGCATAGAACTTCCTTAGCCCAACTACCATCCATTTGTATGGCCACATTTCCTGCTTACCTCCATTTCGTTTTCATAAACAGCTTTAGAACCTGCAATGACAAATCCTGTATCGACTTTACTATGAACCACAATGGCATGCTCAAACAAGACCAACTGGAAATTGTAAATATTTTTAATTAATATTTTTCTTCCGTAGTGGAAGCCATCAATGGCAAACATAAAAACATGCACTACATGCAGTATGCAGTGCCATAGTATATATCTAGCCCCCACAAACTGTGCAGAAATAATGGACATCATTAACTCTCTAAAATCCTCCAATTCAGCTGGGCATGATGGCCTAAATATTAATGTTTTAAAAGCCTGTAGCCAAAATGTCTCTGTACTTCTGTCTGTGGCAGTCAACAATATAATAGAATCAAGCACCTTTCCAGACAGACTAAAAATAGCATAGGTAACACCCTTTTTTAAAAAAAGGTGACAATAACAAAAGAGAAAACTACAAACTAGTCTTGATCCTTCCTGTCTTTTCCAAAATAGTTGAGAAAGTTATATACAACAGGATTATAAACTTTCTTAACAAACACAACCTGATGTTTGAAAATCAAAATGGATTCCTAAAAGGTAAATCAACTAGCAATGCAGCTGCTCAACTAATTGAAGAGGTGTTAGGGGGTACCAAAAGCAAGGAACATTTGGCGGGTGTATACCTAGACCTGAAAAAAGCCTTTGACTGTAAGAATGTTGACATCCTATTAGACAAGCTACAGAACATAGGCATTAGAGGCGCTGCTTATGACTTAATAAAGTGTTATATGAGCAACAGAAAACAGTTTGTTCTGCTTAAAACAGAAAGTGGTGTCTACAAATCAGAGATCTTTATTTTTATTTATTTATTTATTTATTTATTCATCCATGGAACAATAAATATTGTATGGGTGTCGTCCATTTACAACACATTAGCACACATTTACATTTACAATGAAACTTACATAAAATATGGCATGCCCCAGGGCTTGGTGTTGGGCCTCATTCTCTTCTTGATCTATGTAAATGATATTAAATACTGTACTATAAATTCCAAAATTGTTCTGTATGCTGATCACACATCCATTGTGTGTAAAAAGGAATCATGTAATGAACTAGAAGCTGAGTGTAATAATGTGACAAAAGAAATTGTTCAGTTTTTTAATGAAAGCCAGTTATATGTAAGCACCAGTAAAATGTGTTTGATGGAGTTCAACAAAAGAAGTTTGAATAATGAAATTAAATTATACACTGGCAATGAATTGGTAAAGATAGTGTCTAGTGTAAAATTCCTTGGCCTAACAATCCAAAGCAACCTGGAATGGGACACACATATTGACTCCCTAGCAACTAAGTTGTCAAAAAAGAAATTTGCAATCAGTACTATTAGCAAGTTCTGCAAAGACACTGTAGTCCTAAAGGCTGCATACTATGCTGTTTTACCCTCTCACTTGAACTATGATATTGAAATTTGGGAGACAAAGCTAATCTAGATAAGTTACTCATTATTAAAAAAAGGGGTGTGAGAATAATCTGTGGAGCAAAAATAGGGAATATTGTTGCAACTTGTTTCCAAAAAACAGGGGTGTTAACTGCTATAAACACATACATTATAAAATCCATATTGCTTGTCACTAGAAATAAAGAAAGATTTTACATTGTCAGCCACAGAACAGCACTTTAAGAAAAGGGGCCTCAGTACACAGGTATAAAGTTAGCTAATGCACTGCCTAGTACAGTCATGGCTCTTCCTACAATTAAACTGAAACATCAGCTTAAGAAATTTTTAGTAAAACATCCTTTAGTAAAACATCTTTTCTACACATTAGGAGAGTACCATACTAATATGAAGAACAACAAATGCTTTGTGAAATTATGTAAATAGAAATCAGTAAACATCTTATATTAATTTTGTTGTAAATTAATGACATATTCAGAAGAATGTGTCTTGTGTATTGTACAAATAACTGTAATCACTACTGTTTCTGTTATATGTGCAGTGTACCATTTGATGTTGAAGAAAGCTATTGTTACTATTTTCATTATGAACATAATCATGTCTCTCACTTCAGCCTGTTCTCTGATTCATTTGTTGATTTTCCTGTATGTCTTAGTAATTTCCAAGAGTCATCTCCATTTCACACTGGACATGCTTTAAGTTTCTGAACTTCAATTACACAATTGTAAACTTGATTTTCAGAAACATCAGAAGCTTAGTTTTATAAATCTCATCTAGTTTACCAAAACCACCTCAGACCATATTTATTCTTCAGTTTATTTCTTTCCTGCACATCCAGACATTGTATTCAACTGTCCTAAGTACTGAGAATTAACAACGGACAAAACAACCTGCAGTTATTTTGTGCAGGACAATGTGCACACTGACAATGTGTGTATACCAATGTGATGAGATGTTCTGATGACAGGAAAGTTTGTATCATCGATATAGGTAAGTTACTGCCATCAAACACACCTTTTAATATTGTCATCATAGACATGTTGGTAGTGTGTGTGCTCTTGCACTGTCCTGCATGAAATAACCATATGACAGGTCTTAATGTTAGTTGTTAGTTCAGTGAAAACCCTTACATTATACTGTTCATATACCTATCAGAAGTTATGGTTTGTTGGAAAAAAGATTAGTTCAGTAATCTGTGTTGCATTAATTGATCACCACACTCCTGTTTTCACATCCAAGATAAATTGTTTTGGGAGTTCACATACACCAGTAAATGAAGCCATGTTTAGACAGAAAAAATAATGTTTCAGAATCAACTTCTCCTTTGTGCATAGACTGCAATAGCCAGTTGCACTATTAAAACAGAGCATCAGTGTCTCAGCTTGTCCATTGATGCACTACCATGCCTTTGTAAGGTTTCAGTTTGAGTTTGTGCACAGTTTTGTGAGCAGATGTTACAGATATATGAGTCCGAAGTGTTTAATGACAAAACTGTTTTCTCAGACCTCTTTCCAAGGACACCCTCTAACTCATTTAGTTTATTCTTGACTCAAACTGAAACACCCCCTGTCACATTATCTGAGCAATGGGTTGGAACATGGCAATTGTAGCCTGCCTGTTGGTTCCCATGCAATGCTGGAGATAGTGTTTGTATCACAAGTGAAATATCCTGAAAAATCTGATAATTGACATTTCTGACTTCCTTTCTTTCTAGCCTTGTATGTAATTTTACTCTGTATTTTTAAAGTCTGTGATCACTTGAAATTTGAAGAAAAGTTTTGGGACAGTTACATCCTACGTTATTTCTTTATTGCTTGAACTCATATTATCTGCATAAAACACTAAATTTCTTATTGCTGAACTATGGCCATAAAATGCAGGCAATCAATGACAAATACTGAGTACATTGTGTCAAGTTAGCTTATTAAGCAGAACAGCCAGTGCAAAATTTTGATTTGATCAAAGACTGATTGCATTGCATAATAGCTTGCCTTTCAAATCAGGATTTACCAATATCCTTACCTGGTAACCTGGCTTTTTAACAGAATAGATGGGTTCACCAGTGACAGTGATTTACATTTCCCATACTGAAAATGACAAGTGTTGATAAGAGGGCTGCCAGCAAGGAAAACACTGCATCTCTGGCTGACCAGTCATGTGAGACCAGCTAGCAGGGTGACTGAAGCCCAAGAGACTCTGAACTCCCTCTTATTCTATGTGAGTCAGCTTTAAATGATGTTTCCCTAAACACCAACACTATATCTATGGACTCTGCCAGATAACATTCAGACTGCTTTTACTGTTGTGCAAATTGACTATGCCTGTGTGAGGGATTGCTTGAGTGAAGTTACACTTCAGTTCCTATGAACTGGTGTACTTATTTAGCCAAGTGAACTAACTAACTGTTGCAGTGATTTCCATCACCATTTACCAATATTGTCACATTTGCTTTACCATCTGGAAATTTCAGTTTAACCTGCACACACTTTGAATTAGTTGCATGAATTCTTTGAATTTTCTTGTGGCTCAGGGAAATTAATTTGTTTTATTGTGAACTTACTGACTTTCATTTCATGTTGCAGTGTAATAAATAACTGTTACCATAGAAGAACAAGCCACAAAATTATGGACACAAACTGTTTTCATTTACAATATTCCAAATACACAATAAGTTCATGAGCTATTGCTCTCATGCTGTAAGCTATTGTTTTGTAGTTCTGAAGTACTTCATTAAACTGCACATTCGTACTGCTTTTTTGCTATTCTGCATTAACGTTTCTGGCTGCAATCATACCTGTTTTTCTAAAGTGCCTGTTAACAGCTTTAAATGTACTGGTTGAAGGTAGCCTTCTGTATGGGAAATCTTCAGGATCACACATTCTTGCCATTGCAATGATGCAACCCACTGCTCTGTGAAGCAAGCAAGGCAATTGTGTGTACCAGTACACTTGTTTGTGTTGCCACTAGGACAATACAGCATTTGAAAACAACTGTGTTACACACAAAGTTGTTGATGCTTTTGTGGCCACTAGCTGATATATTGTCTGTTTGATTTTGTCCTGGGTTCATTGGGCATCACTTGTTTAGCGATTTTTCTATTGTTTCACGAACATGACTGGATGGTATTCTCAAAGATTCAACAACCATTTCTGGTGGCAGCCATAAATAAATATGTACAAATGGTGTTCAATAATTAATGCAACATATTTTTTTCTCTGCCAGTTTTGGTTGAGAAAATGTGGAATTTGTTGTGTTACATCATGAAATATTCCTGTTTCAGCCTCTATAGTTTCATAAAGTTCTCATAGGCTGTGGCACTATACATAGCCTTCAAAATGGCTTCTGTAATGGAGGTGCAGTCCGACCAGACAGCTGTCATTGAGTTCCTTTTGGCAGAAAACCAGAGCATCGTAGATATTCATAGGCACTTGCAGAACATCCACAGAGGCCTGGCAGTGAAGAAAAGCATGATAAGTTATTGGGCAAGGCATCTGTCATCATCACAATAAGGTCAGGCAGACCTGTCCAGTCCCTCACATGCTGGCAGGGAGCGCACAGCTATAACTCCTGCAATGTTCAAACGTGCAGACACTCTAATTTGAGGTGATTGGTGAATCATGATAAAGTCATGTTGATGGTGTTCTGGGACTCTGAAGTGGTTATCCTGTTTGATGTCCTCCCTCATGGTGCTATGATCAACTTTGAATTGTATTGTACTACCGTCAGGAAATTGAAGTAATGACTTCCGCATATTTGTCACCACAAATTGCAAATGAACTTCTCCTTCTCCATGACAATGCAATGCCTCACAAAAGTCTGTGCACCAGAGAGGAGCTTGTGAAACTTCAGGGGGACTATTTGGCCTCATCCACCCTACAGCCCAGATCTTGCACCTTCTGACTTCCATCTGTTTGACCCAATGAAGGATGCACTCTGTGGGAAACAGTATGTGGATGATGGGCAGGTTATTGGTGCAGTAAGACTTTGACTGCAATGTGAACCATTAGAGTGGTAGCATGTGGGCATGCAGGGCCTCCAAATAAGGTGGTGTAAGGCTGTCTCAATGAGTAGAGATTGTGTTCAAAAATAGGGTTTTGTAGCCAACATATTGGGGGGAATAATATGGTGTATTGGAACCATGAATAAAACCAATCTGCTTTCAGAAAGAAATGTGTTGTATTTCTTATTGAAACCCCCTAGTACACACAACAGCAAAAAACCTGGGCTACTGCAGAAAAAACAGCTGAAAAATCAAACCATTTGGCAATGACAGCAGAAAAACCAGACCAGAGTGTGATGCTTACTCTGTATTCACCTATTTCCTGTCTAATAAGGATTGCTTACTTTACAACAAAGATTACTGACTTGATTGTTTGAATCACAGTGTCAGTACCTGGATACAAATAAATATGCAGCACAGAGGCTATAAAACTTCTAAGAATATGCTTATAATAACTCCCTGTCTACCATCCATGTTTGACTAAGAATGAAAGGGCAATTTACCAACAAGATTTTCTTCTAAAATTACTTATCTTTGTCTTTTGCAACTTGGAAAGATAAGTGCACACCTTTTCAAATGAACATTAAAGCCACAAAATTACATTCCACAAGCATATTGGCTCATGTGTTCAAGAAGACTAATATTATGAATGATTTTTGCAGCATTATTGTTAGAAGAGTGGAGTGATAGCCTGTGGGTGCAGAGTTCAGAGCTACATAGTTCCATTTTTTAAATTGTTTGTATGAATTCACCAGAAAAAAGACAATTATTTACAGAGGAGTCTGACCTCAGATTTTTGCATTTTGGGTAATGACAAAAGTGCAGTTAATAGATTTTTTCTTCTTTGATGTAATTCATTAAATAGAAAGCAAACATAATGGTAAAAGGACAAAAACAGTAAAAATCATGATTCACAAAACTTTCTCATTTCTTGACGGGGGCTACAATTATAGTACTCAGCTATTTGTCACATACAGTTTATGTTTTGGATGTGAATTCTGGACACTGTACATATCATTTAGATACACCTGCAGTTATTTAAGTCAAACTGACAACAATCTAACAATCCCAAAAAGGAAAAATGAGCAGGGGAAAATGAGGAAGAAAATATGGATATGAGCTGCAGTCATGTGGTGCACCATTATGGCTACAGCTCTACAGGCCACACAGCTGTGGAGAAGCCTAAAGCCTTTAAACAATAGTGGGGCACTAGTTACTAATAACAGACATAACAAATAAATGTAGACAAACAAACAAATGCACCATTGGATGTCACTGCTCATGCCTTGGGTTAGATTCCTCCAGTTAACTGTAATATACTCATGGTACTGATTGTTGGTGGATGAACATCGCAGAGCTTTTGTGAAAGGAATTTATCACTTATGTCAGGTATAGCATATTGATTTGATGTTGATTTATCTTTCTTGTCAAACTGATCATGTTGAAGCTCACCACATGACTTATCCTCCAATGTGAGCCTAGCTGCAGCTGTGCAGGTTTCAGCAAATACTTGCAGTGTGCATATAGAATGACTTGCTATCCACATGCATCACATATCTAGCACATTTATGAGTTTTCAGATATCCTGTAGAGAGACAACATTCATTAAGTGGCAGTATTACTATTACTCAAGCTCTGGTCCCAATAAACGCATAGTATTCAGGACCAAACAACAACAGCCTGGCATACATTAACATGTGTATCTAGTAGGTATTTCCAATACACATAATTTTTGTTCCTTGTCTTTAAGAATTCAACATTAGACACATACGTTTTATAGTGGTTTATATTCTTCAAACTGACATTTGAAAATTAGGTCAAACAGCCAGTCACTGTGTTTTATCGTCATCATTATTACTCACCAAATACGCGAAGGGACAATGTAAACACTGTCCAAAAATTGCCATGCTTTATACTGGATTCAAACCACTGATCTGCGAAAGAAGGTCAGCCAAACAAACCTTTTCTCTTTATTTAGATATATATGCTTTAAAGAAGTTGGCCTTGGAAAATGCCTGCTGCTGATACTATTTTCATTTAGCAACTTTATAGTGCAGCTATCAATTTTTTTTTTAATTCAAACATGTTTCTTAACAACTACTCCAGAAATGTTTATTCAGAGACACATAGATGAACTCATACACAAGACAAAGTCATTCATATCGAGGGTGGGATTCAAAGCTATAACCTCCAAAAAAGTGTCTTAGTGCCTTGATCCACTTTTCCTCCACAAGCCAGAGCCACATACGCTTAAGGACAGACTTAAAGCAGCAAGAAGTTTTGAATAGTTCTTCCTTCAGGTTGTCACCACTACTACTCTTTTTGATGGAAATATGTTTCCTTCTTCCCCAGGCATCAGTATAGGTACAGCAAGCAGAAATCACATTGTAGAAAGTCAGTTACAATGGGAGCATTCAGTTTGAGACAAAATAATTACTGTGATTGAAGAACACAGTTTTCAATTAGAGATGCTGGCAATAGGTATGGTATTATGCCTACTACTGCAAAGAAGTGATGCAGGAATTATGCTGACTGAGGTGCTATCAACAGAGATCCTGAGTCAGGCAGGGAGATACTTGGCAAACATCAGGGGAATGCATAGCTTATGAGTAAGAACAGACACCTTCCATCCCTAAACGTGAAGCAGTTGCAGTGAAAGAGCAACTTCCTCATTTACAGAGAAACACTCCACTGGAGGCTGAGGGAACCCAGAGTGCACACACAAGGATCCACTGTGAAACAGGAACTCAGTGAGGAAAATGTCTTACACTGGCCAGCATTCACAGCACTCCATCTCAATGTGGCGTGGGAAAATGTAATTTTCATTGATAAGAAGGTGTTTCCCTCAAGCAACAGTGGTTTACAGGCCCTGAGGGGCCATACAACAAAAGAATATGTAGTAGTGATAAGAAGTGGGCAGATATTGGTTTCTTACTGGGACTGGATTTTTGTGAAGAGCAGGACTCAGGACTGCTTCACAGGATTGAGGGAACTCTTGATAGCAGGCAATATGCTGCAATAATGAAGTATGTGATGCTGCCTTCAGTATGAATGCTAAGGGTTGAAGGAAAATTCATGTGACAGGAAAGTCATTCTTCTGTGCATGAGTCCCGATCTGCTCAGCAGAAGCTGTCACATGTGGACATTTAAAGATTGTGGCCACCATGGGCCACTGACATTAATCCAACAGAGGACATTTGGGCTGAGGTAGCATGAATTCTGTCAGTTATTCAGCCACAAAACCAACTGAGTACAGCTGATGCCTTTTGGAACCTCATTCTAGAGGCTTATGACAAAGTTGCCTTTTCCGGTAATCACATCTGACACATCATAGATTCCATTGTAAGTTAGAAACCATGAGGTGTTCTGGACAAGATATTATAACACAAAAATATTCTATTTTATTCACTTGTTGTTTTGCCCAGCTTTTGTCAGCGAGAGCCATTGGAAGATCACTTAACTACAGAAAAGTATTGAACCTGAGATAATAGAATATGAGTTAGTTGTCCTTTACGTTTCTTTTAAATATATTTTTGAGATGTTACATTTCTCTTTTATTCGCACTCTGCCTACATATTTGAAAAGTAATAAATTAAGGGGGACCTTTGTAACGGTATTTTTTGTTGTTTAAAATTCATCTCTCACTTCTCCTCTACTGCCACACCTTGTACCGTCCCAAAAAATTTTTAAAATATTTCGTCTAACATTTATTCACCTTTCATTTTCTCTCCCAACTTATTTTCTCTTACACTCTTTTCTCACTTGCCTGTCACTCCATCCTGCCACAATTAGTAACCAAATTAAAAACTTATTTTTGCAATGTCTCCTTCTTCCTCACCCATTCTTTTTTGTTTTTTACTGTTCTCCTCTGTCTTTCCTCCTAAAATGTATGAAACAGTTTCTTTTAAATCTCTTGATTTATTGCCCATTCTTCATTCTGAAAATACCCTTTTGTTATCCTTTTTCTCTTGCCTGTGGCAGTCTTTTCTGTATGCTCATAAGCTCTACTTTTCTTAATCCCATCCTCCTCCCCCCGTCCCTCCTCCCCCGCACCCCCTGCCCACACAAACACACACACACACACACACACACACACACACACACACACACACACACACACACACACACACACACACATGATAAATTTCTCCAGACTGCTATTTGGGATCTATGTAGATTAGGTGAACTACATTTGAGTACTAAAGGGCTGAAAGAACTATACATTATGTCCCTGTGCCCGAATATGTATGTTCATCAGGAGTTTCTGATACCTGAAGTTGGGTAGTGATTAAAAGCAGAGCTGTGACAGTTTATGGCGGTAGCTCCCAGTAGTTCCAGCTGCCAAATAAACTGTAGCTTCAGCACCGATTGGTGAAAATGCAAGGATTTTAAAATATTCCAGGGGACACTGGAAATTGTGGAATTGTCGATCCTGTCATTGCCCCTTGTTGGGCACAGAAGAGAGACTGTAGCAGTCAAATGGATGCAGATGTGTTTTGGTAGTACATATCAATTTTTCAGAACTGACAATTTGGATCTCTAGGCACTGGCCAAACTCATTTCAAATACAGCAGAAAGATTACAAGAACAAGTAAGTTCTGTTTCTATGTTTGAGCATTGAATTTCATCTCCAGTATTAAAAATCTGAATGCACAAGCTCTTACTTAGTGCACAAGCATTTGGCTTGACGGTGGGAGATTCCGGTGTTGATAGGTGACCAGCAGCTTTGTTCTTTAAAGCATAGTGTATGGAGACAGTAGAAGTATGTGTAGCTAACCAAAGGCAACCTTACAGAGCAAATAACTGATTATGGGTGTTAATGGTCATTATGAGGCTCATGAACCTATGAATAAGCCATGTTTTTTACTTGACTTGCCTTTTTAGTTTTTTGAAATTTTCAGTGACATTGCAAGATCCTTATTGGTGATTAAACAGTGTATGTTTCTGTTTGATTTTTCAGTCAATCTATAACTTTTCATGTCTGTTAATGGTCGTTTTATTTGGGAGACCACTAGTTTTCATGTCTATTGGTTGTACTGGTATTGCACTAGTTGCCTGCCCAACTTCTTTCACTTAAAAAAGAATTGGTGAACATTAATATTTGCAGGTTAGTAAATGTGCTAAAGAGATATCTTGAAGTCACTATTAAACCCATACAGTAGTGTATGGGCTTTATGACTGTTTTGGGGCATGCTGAATGCTTCAAGGACTGAGATCAAAGAGTGAGTACTAGTTTTGCCACATAACATATCAGTCTGTTCCATCAATTGATCCTCATTTTTTCTCATATAGCTATTGTGATGGCCTGGATAAGCTATTAATGTGAAACTATCAGGCAGTAAATTGAGAAAACACTGCACTGGCAGAGAGGTGTTGCTTTGCAACTGTGTCCTTTACTCTAGTATTGCTATTTCCATCTCTCTCCTTCATAAGCATACTGCAAACTGAACAACTTATTCATCAGAAGATTTTAGTTTTTATGATCAAACATCAGCAATGATTGTTTTGCAAACATTGTGCATAGAAGTTACTCTTTGTTCTTCTGATTATTATAGAGTGAGTGACAGTTTTACTTTAGAATGAAATATTAAAGACTGTACTGTTAATATAATTGTTCATTTTTATGCACCCTGCTAAAATTTCTTTATGTCTTTGTTGTGTGATTTTGGTAATGGCACAGTGTTTCTTTGCACAGTTAAATTCAGTAATTCCAGGCTTTATATTACTTGTTGCTTAAGGAATTGCTTTGTGGGTGTTCGTGTTTTGCTACCAGTGCTCTTCTGTTGTTTTCTTATTTGCTTTTACATCCCTCTGTTTTTGGGGTAGTTCCAATGGCAGTGTTCTCAAGAAATACATGTTTTAAGTCTATAATGATCAGAAGATGTGATAAGTAAGCGTAATGCTTACACTAGAATTACCACAGACACTACAAACAAGTGAATCACATCTGGCAAATGAGCTTTTCAGTTTGTGGTATGCTTAAGAGAGAAAAAACAATAATAATTGTGGCAGCTACTGAGTTATGATTTCAGCTTGCAGTCCGTACATTTGAATACTATTGTATCTATGCTCTACCCCCTGTGCCTAGTTACAGAAATGAGAGTAAATCCATGGATGAATATTTTTGATATTTCAGTCTTGGGTTAACTCGGCAACACATCTTTGAGATGTAAGCTACACTCCTCACTTCTAAGCCCACTCAGGGAAACGACCAGCTGTCCAAACATATTATTCCTGTGTATACTACAATTGTCAACATTGCGTAACATGTTTGGCAACTCCATGATCATCAAGTTACCTCAAAGAGTGGCACAGAATTATCCTATTACATTCACTTGCTGTTTCCTTGACAGATGCATTAAATATACTGCATGATTTTCACATTCAGTATGACATCAGGTTATTAAATCTATGATTTGAGTCCAGGGACTTTGTTTCCGAGGATAAATACAATTTGTTACTCTCACCTTTGATAAATTATCTATATTCGCCACCACTATGGCAATGAAAGATCACAGATGACAGCAGTGGTTCATTAGCTCAGTGGTACTGTGACTGCTGTCTGAATCAACAACTGTACTAGCTGTGAGTTCCAAGCTGGTTGCAGGACTACAATACTGAATCTACATTTTTCCTCTTGTTTAAACTGCCAGGCCAAAAACAGGCAATGAAATCTTAATAAACCTGTACATTGTAAGTTTTCTCATAATCTTGATTCAGTATATTTTAGACCTGAAGGTGAAAAACTTATGAAATTCCTGAATTAGACACATGTTGATATCAGCATTTTTCTGCTTCAGCCAACAAAATTTAAGATTTTTTGTGGATACATAATTTGATTAAATACTGAATGGCACTGAATGAGTTGTTAAGTAGGTCGACAACTTAATTTTGTTTGTACCAGACTGAGACTCAGTCATGGAAGCAAGCCATGCAGGATTAGCCGAGCAGTCTAAGGCACTGCAGTCATGGACTGTGCAGCTGGTCCCGGCGGAGGTTCAAGTCCTCCCTCGGGCATTAGTCGGTGTGTCTGTCCTTAGAATAATTTAGGTTAAGTAGTGTGTAAGCTTAGTGACTGATGACCTTAGCAGTTAAGTCCCATAAGATTTCATACACATCTGAACATGGAAGCGATAAGAGTGGTCCCAGACAATCACCCCATCTTGGACCCCCATGTGGTTGGAACATAAATTATATTCCTGGATGGATATATAATTTATACCAAAAGAAGTAACTTCATCTTGTCCTTCAAGAATACAGTCTCAAAAGGCGTCAGCTGTACTCTGTTGATTTTCTGGCTTTAAAACAACTGTTTCACAGGTTTTGGGAGGAATGATATAGGAGGGAAGTACAAGATAGGTGAAGAACAGGTAGCCGTTACAAGGAAAAGTATACTTTCAACAAAAGCTACTTGATTTGTTTAATAATTTTGGAAAGATGGAATGGCAGGCAAGTGGGATGAGAGTGTAAGATAAAGAGAGGTGTGAGGGCAAATTAAAGATGAATAAGTATTAGCAAAAATCATATAACCTTTTAGGGAATTTGCAAGGGGTAGCAGTAGAGGGGAAGTGAGAGATAAAAGTAATAGAGAAACGGTGCTAAAAATGTCCTCTCAATTAATGTCTTTTGAGTATTTAGGCAGAGAGCAAATAAAAGAGAAGTATAATATTAAAAAATATTTCTAAAACAAAATTATTTCAATTAAAATTCTAACTTAAAGGAAAATCAATTAATATTCTATTATCTCAGGTTCAGTCTACCACTAGATTTCACTGACATAAAATTGAGCAAAAGAACAGGAAGATAAAATAGACCATTTTAAGTGCTGTGGTATCTTGTCCAGAATCTTCCAGTACATCTAACTACAATCATGCATCTTGGCATGGAATCTATGAGGCATCAAACGTACACTACTGGCCGTTAAAATTGCTACACCAAGAAGAAATACAGATGATAAACGGGTATTCATTGGACAAATATATAATACTAAAATTGACATGTGATTACATTTTCACGCAATTTGGGTGCATAGATCCTGAGAAATAAGTACCCAGAACAACCACCTCTGGCCGTAACAACAGCCTTGATACACCTGGGCATTGAGTCAAACAGAGCTTGGATGGTGTGTATAGGTGCAGCTGCCCATGCAGCTTCAACACGATACCACAGTTTATCAAGAGTATTGACTGGCGTATTGTGACAAGCCAGTTGCTCGGCTACCATTGACCAGACGTTTTCAATTGGTGAGAGATCTGGAGAATGTGCTGGCCAGGGCAGCAGTCGAACATTTTCTGTATCCAGAAAGGAACGTACAGAACCAGCAACATGCTGTTGTGCATTATCCTGCTGAAATGTAGGGTTTCGCAGGGATCGAATGAAGGGTAGAGCCATGAGTCGTAACACATCTGACATGTAACGTCCACTGTTCAAAGTGCCGTCAATGCAAACAAGAGGTGACCGAGACATGTAACCAATGGCACCCCATACCATCACGCCGGGTCATAATCAAGTAGTATGACGGTGAAGAATACACACTTCCAATGTGCGTTCACTGCGATGTCGCCAAACATGGATGTGATCATCATGATGCTGTAAACTGAACCTGGGTTCATCCGAAAAAATGAAGTTTTGCCATTCGTGCATCCAGGTTCGTCATTGGGTACACCATCTCAGGCGCTCCTGTCTGTGATGCAGCGTCAAGGGTAACCGCAGACATGGTCTCCGAGCTGATAAAACATGCTGCTGCAAACGTCATCGAACTGTTCGTACAGATGGTTGTTGTCTTGCAAATGTCCCCATCTGTTGACTCAGGGATCGAGATGTGGTTGCATGATCCATTACAGCCATGCGGATAAGATGCCTCTCATCTCAACTGCTAGTGATACGAGGCCATTGGGATCCAGCATGGTGCTCCATATTACCCTCCTGAATCCACCGATTCCATATTCTGCTAATAGTCATTGGATCTCGACCAACGTGAGCAGCAATGTTCCGATACGATAAACTGCAATAGCGATAGGCTACAATCCAACCTTTATCAAAGTCAGAAATGCGATGGTACGAATAATTTCCTCCTTACACTAGGCATCACAACATTTTACCAGGCAACGCCGGTGAACTGCTGTTTGTGTCGCCACATGCTCTGAAAGGATAATCATTTGCATATCACAACATCTTCTTCCTGTTGGTTAAATTTCACGTCTGTAGCACATCATATTTGTGGTGTAGCAATTTTAATGGCCAGTAGTGTAATTGCCAGATGAAGTAACATCATCCCAGGCTACAAGAATGCATTCCTGAAAGGCATCAGCCACAGTCTGTTAGTTTTGTGGCCAAATATCTGACAGAATTCATGTTATCTCAACCCATATGTCCTTTGTTGGATTAATGTCAGCAAGCTGTGGTGGCCAATGTCTTTTAATGCCTGCATTTGACAGCTGCTGCTGAATGGATGGGGACATATGCATAGAAGAATGATTTTCCTGTAACATTAACTCTCCTTCTATGCTTAGCAATCCAATGACTGAAGGCAGCATCACGTACTTCATTATTAGGGCATGCTGTTTGCTGTCAAGAGTTCCCTCAGTTCTGTGAAGTACACCTGAGTCCTGCTCCTCTCACAAAAATCTAGCCCCAAGAACCAATAGCTGCCCATTTTTTATCACTGCTACATATTCTTTTGTTGTATGGTCCCTCGTGGCCTGTAAACCACCCTTGGATCACTGTTGCTTGAGGAAAACATCTTCATATTAGTAAAATTACATTTTCCCATGCCACATTGAGATAGAGCACTGTGAATGCTGGACAGTATAAAACATTTTTCTCCCTGAGTTCCTGTTTCACAGTGCATCCTTGTGTGTGCAGTCTGGCTTCCCTCAGTCTTCAGTGGAGTATTTCTCTGTAACTGAGGAAGTTGCTCTTTCACTGCAACTGCTTCACGTTTAGGGATGGAAGGTGTCTGTTCTTACTCATAAGCTATGCATTCCCCTGATGTTTGCCAAGTATCTCCCTGCCTGACTCAGGATCTCTGTTGATAGCACCTCAGTCAGCATAATTCCTGCATCACTTCTTTGCAGTAGTAGGCATAATACCATACCTATTGCCAGCATCTCTAATTGAAAACTGTGTTCTTCAATCACAGTAATTATTTTGTCTCAAACTGAATGCTCCCATTGTAACTGACTTTCTACAATGTGATTTCTGCTTGCTGTACCTATACTGATGCCTGGGGAAGAAGGAAACATACTTCCATCAAAAGGGTGGCAGTGGTGACAGCCTGAAGGAAGAACTATTCAAAACTTCTTGCCGCTTTAAGTCTGTCCTTAAGCATATGTGGCTCTGGCTTGTAGGGGCAAAGTAGATCAAGGCACTAAGACACTTTTTTGGAGGTTGCAGCTTTGAATCCCACCCTCATTATGAATGACTTTGTTTTGCTTATGAGTTCATCTATACGTGTGTCTCTGAATAAACATTTCTGAAGTAGTTGTTAAGAAACATGTTTGAAGTTAAAAGAAAATTGATAGCTGCACTATAAAGCTGCTAAATGCAAATGGTATCTGCAGCAGGTATGTTCCAAGGCCAACTTCTTTGAATCATATATATCTAAATAAAGAGAAAAGTTTGTTTGGCTGACCTTCTTTTGCAGATCAAAATAAGATGGTAATATGGAGATCAGTGGATCGAATTTGGTCTAAGGCATATCAATTTTTTGGACAGTGTTCATGTTGTCCCTCTGAATATTCAGTGAATAATAATGATGACAATAAAACACAGTGACTGGCTGTTTGACCTAATTGTCAAATGTCAATTTCAATAATATAAACCACTGTAAAACATACGTGTCCAATGTTGAATCCTTGAAGAAGGGGAACAAAAATCATGTGTACTGGAAGTATCTACGACAAACATGTGATATGTGTCAGGCTGTTGTTGGTTGGTCCTGAATACTATGCATTTATTGGACCACAGCTTGAGTAATAGTAACACTATCATTTAATTACTGTCATGTTGCTGCAGGGTATCTAAAAACTCATAACTGTGCCAGATATATGATGCATGTGGATAGTAAGTAATTTTATCTGCACAGTGTAGGTGTTTGCTGAAGCCTGCACAACTGCAGCTAGGCTCACAATGGAGGATAAGTCATGTGGTGGACACCTTCGACATCATCAGCTTGATGAGAAAGATAAATCAATGTCAGATAAATATGCTATGAATGATGTAAGTGAAAAATTCCTTTCACAAGACCTCTATTACAGTCATCCATCAACAATCAGCACCATGAGCATATTGTTAACTGGAGGTATGGTTCAAGCTTAACCTAGGGCATGAGCAATGACCTCCAGTGGTGAGTTTACTTGTTTGTCTATGTTTATTTGTTATGTTTTATACTACTAATTAGTGTCCCACTGTTGTTTAAAGAGCTCTCTAGACTTCTTCCATAGGTGTGTGTCCTGCACTGTTGTTGCCATACTGGTCCATCAAATGATTGCAGCTCATCTCATCATTTTTTCCCTTATTTCTCCCTACTCATCTTTCGTTTTAGGAATGGTTAGACTGTTGTCAGTTTGACCGCAAATAACCACAGGTTTATCTACACAATACTTACTGTGTTCCAAATGTGCATCCAAGACATAAAACTTGTATGACAAAAACCTAAATAATATTAGGAATTGGAAAGTCTTTCACAAATTGCAATTTTTACTTTTTTATTCTTTCACCATCAACATTTTTGTTGTGTTTAAAGAAATATAACAAACTGAAATCCCATCAATTGTACTTGCTAGAAGTCCATAATAGACATAGTATGTTACAGTTAATATTTTCTCAGAACAACTCATGAGAGCTTCAATGGTTGTTTGTAGGCCTACAAGTACTCGTTGCATCCTTACTCATTCAGTGTTGCTCAACGTATTCTGTCATTAATTTTCTGAGAAAATGTAGCTGGCCGGTGTTGCTGAGTGGTTCTACGTGCTTCAGTCTGGTACCGTGCAACTGCTACGGTTGCAGGCTCGAATCCTGCCCCGGACATGGATGTGTGTGATGTCCTTAGGTTAGTTAGGTTTAAGTAATTCTAAGGTCTATGGGACTGATGACCTCAGATGTTATGTCCCATAGTACTCAGAGCCATTTGAACCATTTGAGAAAATGTAATCACTGCTTCTAAGCACTTTGTGTTAGTAACTATTAGGTGTAGCTGTACTAATTTGTAACTTTTCTGTTGCTGAATCAGTAATGATTGCAAGTTCATTAATATCTTTTAATAATAGCTCTCCAGAAATTGATTTTGTGGCTAGATAGTTTTTCTGACATACCCTCCAAATTTTTCACAAATTTAGCTACATGAATAAAAATATTTGAATTACAGTGAGGCTGATATTCAGTGAGGTTAGCAATATTATTTCTCTCACATTCAGTTTCATACTTTGTCTAAAGATTGTCTGAAATTTTGCTTCTCGTGGTGAATTTGTACAAGCAATAAAAGAACAGAAAAATAATCATTCCACTCTTCTAAACACGAGATTATGAAAATCATTTGTAATATGTGTGATACTACAGTGTCTGTGATGTTCTAAAGTATGATGGAATAATCCCACTGCAGCAACTACAGTCATTATGAAATGTAATCACAGCTGCAAAGACAACCGTCAGGTGTATAATGGAATGACAACAATGAAAATTTTTGCTGGACCAGGACTCAATCCTGGATTTTGCGATTATCGTGGTGGTCACCTTACCATTAGGCTATCCAAGCATGACTCAGGGCCACACCCAAACATCCATATTTTGTCAACCATATCCCTTATGTATATTCCCATACAGGGAGATACTTTTAGTTGAAAGTCTGTTGCCTGGTGTCAGCAAATTAATATGATATTGCAGGCACTGCAGCCACTTTTGCGCCAGTGATCCCTTCCACATCCATTTGGATCAGTGGAATCCCCTGGCGTGCCAGTTGCCAACAACAGCCTGAAGGATGCCTCTGAACACACTCCATTCCCACAGTCAGTGATCAGATGGACTGTGTCTTCATCCGTGCCTCCATTCCATCCCCACCTCCCCCCTCCCCCCTCTCTCCACGGCACTGTCAGTGGCATTTCTGCTCATATGCACTTGTTTAGAAGGGGGGAGGGGGGGGAGTGGCATAGGATCTGGCTCCATGGAAGTTGAATGCCTGCTGGAGGAAACGGACCTGAATGGCCATTAGAGGGCACCATCTTGCCACTACATTGGCCTCACAGCATGAACCACTCTGCTCACCGTGTGAATATGCCTGCCAGTAAGTGTTCCTCACAACTGATATAATTATGGCTGCCTATCAAATGGTCAGTCAGTTCCATACTCACACCTGATATTGTTAGTTACCATCACTGCTGTATTTTGGAATGTTCGATAACAACCTCTCTTGGTGCTTGGTCTTTCTCTCTGGTCACGATTCTGATTGTACCTCTCTTCACTCTTGGCCTATTGACATCATTGTGGTGAAGGTTTCCACTTTGTGCCTCATTGTTTACATAAGCTGCTTTGAACTTGTTCTTCTTTGTGTCCCATTCACTGTTAGCTGTGTTTAGCTCAGCTACCGCTTGGTGTCATGTTCTCTTCTGAAGGCAGCACTTTCACTTTGTAGCTTTAGGTGTTTCTCTCTAAGTCCTACAGCTACTCTTGGAAATAGGACTTTCTTCTTTCTTGTTAAACCTATGATCATGATTGTGAATTTCTATGGTTTCCCTGAACAAGTCAATTAAAAAGATTCCAGATACTGACGGTATATAATTAAATAGCATCAGAGAAAATAAGTGACTGATGGATATCAATTCCTCAGTCCTCTTATGGTTATCCTAAATTCAAAGTTGTAATTCTACTTCCTTTTACATGCATAACTTTTTTTAATATTAATAAAGATGATAAACTGCATTCCATGATGCCTTAAGAATGAGTATTTCATTAAATAAGTCTGTATAATGCAATATTCTTGCATCATACTCAAGTTGCCTTCATTAGTGGCACATATATGCACTCAAGTACTATTATTTGATGGAGATTATTATATTTTTGTTGTATTGTGATAACGATGTAGTTTACATCCACACAAGCACTGGTTTGTGCAACTATTGTCATTTTCAATTGGCTTGTACAACTACTGTAATTTTCAATCACATTTATCAGGTTGGTGTACTTTCTGCTGGGCCAATGCTATGTTCAGATCTTCCATGGTCTCTTTTCTTCCTGCTTGTAAGTTCAATTTGTCAAGAAGTCACTGAAGTCTGTTTTCGTGTGGATGACAGGAGTGGGGAGGCAGTAACTGATGCCATTTATTGGTAGCCGTTTTTATTTGTACTCCTACTGGCTGGTATTAGTGAATGAAGAGCAATTAGGGAAATTTCTTATACATTTATATGCATCTTTTGGCCTACTGGGGATAAGTATTAGCTAGCCATTCTGAATTTTTATTTTGATATACGCAATTTTAATCCTGTTTATGTGTCTGTTGGCCACTCAATGCCCTGATTTATTGTGAATGAAAATGAACAGTGTTTGAAAGTATAATGTAATATTGGTAGATGAAAAAAGTCATTAGGCAGTGGCACAAGAAAACAGGTGTAAATTGATACTGGAAAGTGCTAGCCAGTGGCTCCTTCTTCTGGCAGAAGAGTTAATGGGAGAGGAAGAGCGATGAAAGAAAAAGGACTTGTAAGGTTTAGGAAATGGGGAAGTTATGGAAAAGTCATGACAGATGAGGAGAGACTTCTCATCCTTTCTATTAAGTCCCCTTGGCCCACGGTTCTGGCAACTTTTCTACGAGTCTCCCAGTTTCCAAAACCTCACCTGTCCTTTCCCTTCATCCCTTCCCCTTCAACTCTTCTGCCAGAAGAAGCAATCACTGGGTCCAAAAGCTTGCATGTTTCCTATCTTTTACATATGTTTTCTTCTGATGCTGCCTGGTGAGTAGATTTTTTTATCTGTCCATATTATATTATACTGACTACATTATGAGTACTTCAGACCACATGCTGAAAAGGATTTGGCATTTTTCTATTGCTTTCTCAATGATTTGAAACTGAAATTATGAATAAAAGATGATATGGATGGGAGAGGAATCGAAGTTTTTATTAGAAAAACAGCTGCACCTAAAAAGCTATTGCATTTATTATTAAGTAATCAATATATACTTACTTTGCACAGTAGTTGGGCCTGACTCAGGTTGTGGCAGTCCTGTTGGTTTCCGTGGGTTAGCTGAGACATTATTCATAATCCTTTCACATACAGAACTGAGGGATGGATAATACTGTGTAGACCCATATAAGTCTGGTGCTAGTGTATCACCCTGATGAAGCTGTATTTGAGAAATAAAACAAAGTATCTGAAATGTACGTGCACTTACACCAATATCATCACAGGCAGAAAGAAACAAGAAGCAATCCAAAAATTATTTATGTATCATATGACATACATTTCAGTTTTTGAATCGCAAGAATAGTTGTAGATATACAAAGATTACTAAACTACTAAATATCAACATTTAAACACGGCTCTCCAGCATAATATAACAAAATGATAACAGCTATAGTTGAATACCCAGGTCTTGTAGTTTATTACATCATTTACCACATCAGGAAACCTTTGAAGGAACTTTTCTAGGCATGTGTGAGACATGTTGATAGAACACGAGCAACTAGAATGAAATTTTCACTCTGCAATAGAGCATGCACTGTTATGAAACCTCCTGGAAGATTAAAACTGTGCCAGACTGAGACTCAAAATCGGGACCTTTGCTTTTCACAGGCAGGTGCTCTACCATCTGAACTATCCAAGCATGACTCACGAACCCTCCTCGCAGCTTTAATTACACCAGTAACTCATACATGACCAACTGTCTGTCATTCTGCATCACAGTCACAAGATGGTGCTCAAGATTTTTCCCACTTGTGGAGAGTGTCTGCATATCTTCCGTGGCCTCTTAGGATGTGGTTCATGGTAGTCCAAACTGCCTGAGGCTGGTCCAGCCCAGGGGCTTTTTCCTGGATGCAGAGCAGTTTCAGGTATTGTAAAGGACATTTCTGTTACCAACAGCATTTCCATTTATTAATAGCATTGAATTCATTTCCAGTAAGAGTCCTGGCTGTGGTAAGAGTGGCATTTGTTGATCTTAATCTGTTTTGCTCCACATCATTCAGTATTGGAAGGCTGGGGTTGTCAACTATGTTCTGGTATTCTGGTAGTAGCAAACACTACTGTCTGACATCAGGAAGTGAAACGTGAGTCAAGAAAGGTAACTAGTATGTGTGCGTAGACTGTATCAATCCACTAACAATACACATGACTTCATTAAGTTTTGTATTTATCTTTTTCACATATGGTCTATTAATATAAATCCTAGTGCTGATACTTGAAATGTGTTTGCTGATAATCCACAGCTAGCGCCACAGAATTTATGGGCAATGTTATTTCTGCTTTTGAACTTAGTAGATGTTAGTTATCCAGAAATTAATTGTTAGAGTAAAAATAATTAATGTTCCTTTTTGTTCATATTTTGAGCGCTGTATTTCTCATTACTTGGAAATATATTAAAAATAAAGATTCCAAGACTTACCAAGCGGGAAAGCGCCGGCAGACAGGCACATGAACAAAACACACAAACACACACACAGAATTACAAGCTTTCGCAACTGGCAGTTGCTTCGTCAGGACATCGTCTGCTTGTGTCTGTGTATGTGCGGATGGATATGTGTGTGTGTGTGTGTGTGCGAGTGTACACCTGTCCTTTTTTTCCCCTAAGGGAAGTCTTTCCGCTCCCGGGATTGGAATGACTCCTTACCCTCTCCCTTAAAACCCACACCCTTTCATTTTTCCCTCTCCTTCCTTCCTTCCTTCCTGACGAAGCAACTGCCAGTTGCGAAAGCTTGTAATTCTGTGTGTGTGTTTGTGTGTTTTGTTCATGTGCCTGTCTGCCGGCGCTTTCCCGCTTGGTAAGTCTTGGAATCTTTATTTTTAATATATTTTTCCCATGTGGAAGTTTCTTTCTGTTTTATTTACATCGTCATTACTTGGAAATATCCATTTAAGTTTTGATTATTGTATCAGTGCAGAAAGACAGTCTTATCAGAGAGTTACCAGTGCCCACTCTCTGCTCTTTACACCTTAAAAGTTATTCTGCAGCTAAGGCATGGCATTGCCATGTTTTTGCAGCCTATGTTATTTGACTATGGACCTACATTTACCCTGTAGCTAAGGTTAGGTCTTGCCACCATTTTCAAACCTGTGTTATTTTACTAAGTATAGTTTATAGTTTATAGTTGTGTTTGCAATGTTTGTTCAGGTAATTTTCCATGATCTCTGTTATTTACACTAATATTACTCTCATTTGCTGGCTTTTACTAATAAACCTCATATATTATACATTTATTCTATAAAATAAGTAAAGCTGTTATCAAACCAAATAGTGGTATGATTACCATAATGCTATACAAAGCATTGTTTTGTTGGAGGTGAAATGCCCATGCATTCCCTTGACACGTGAAATGATTTATCCAATGATTCACAGAGAAAACTCAGCTTACATGGAATACAGTACATGCTGCACCTTGACATCTTACCAAATACACAAAACATTGCCAGAGATGAAAGTAATGTAACAAAAAAATTAAATGAGAGTTGAATCCTTAATTTTTCGATTTTTAGTCAGCCATCAAACTGCACTCTTTAAACGTACGTCTTTCAGTTGATATACCTAAAAATATATTTCTTGCCTTTTACTATCATTCTTAGCATATAAAACCATTCTATGTGGGTATGTATGAGATAACAAATGGTAGGCTCGTGATGTTAGTGGTTGGATGAATAGTAAAGAGAATCTGGCTGTTAAAGTGAAAAGTTTTCTGTACTCGTTTGTATTTAGTGCTCTCCTTCTGTGAGTATAATTGTTGCTGTTCAATACAGGTAACTGTTACGAGTACACATAATGTGTGCTGTGCTGATATAAGGGGAAGTAATACAGTGTAACCCACTGTCAGAGAGCACCAAGTCACCTGGCTTTATATTCTTACTCAAATGATGAATTTTAACTGTCAGAAACTTGCATCCTCAATTTAGCAGATACAGGCTACATCTATTATTCTTACATGCTTTTCTTCTGGCTCAGAATTGGTTGAAATTTGCTCCTCAAAGTAAAAACTAAGCAATGGGCTGCATGAGACCATTGAAGAAGATTGAAGTTGTCATTTAAAAGTGCTGAACTGATTACATGAAATACATATATTCTGATAAAGCTCTATGAAAAGAACAATGCCTCATAAACTTTGGCCTTATGTTCTGGGTTGTCATTCAGTAGTCTGCAGGTGGCTAATCTTGGACTTCTGAAGATTTATTTAATTGTTTTTGTACTGTCTAAGCAAAATTACTCCAAAGAAAAATTATGAGCTGTTGTATGCTATGCAGATAGTAAATGGAAAACTTTTCAGTTCCCATTACAAACAAAATGTTGCTTGCAGTGCCATATAATATGTCAAGTTGATAGATGACCCTAAACTGTTCATATATGATATTTATTTTAACAATATTTATTGACACTGATACCAAAACTTGGGTACCTAATATCTTATTGCACACACCTTATTGAAATTATTACATAACAATTTTGTAAAAGGCAGGTCACATATAATTCTGAGACTTAAGTTCATTCAATTTTTGTAAGTAATATGAGGAACTAGAATACAGCATTAACTAAACACTGCATATGGTGACATTGTGAGTGATTTTGTTACTTCTGTCATCTAGCACACATTGGACTGTCTCTTATATTTATTGAAAGCATTTTGATGTAACAGTGGATCATATAGACAGTCCAAGCATGATTTATTTCTGTCTAACAGACACTCAGTGATCACATAAGTGCAATTTTGTCAGATAAAGATATGTTTGGCGACTGTGTATGTAATGTGATGTTAACTATTGATGGTGTGCAGCAGCAAACAACTTCAAATTGGTTTTGGTTTACTTTTGTTGAAAACGTACCATTGCTGGTTTATATACAAAAAAATATTGTTACCAGTTTTGAATTGATATAATACATCATCAGACAGCTTGCATGCTTTCACCATGTTGGTTTACAGGTTATTTACTTTGTGCCACCACAAATTCACAGCTACAAAAGTGAAATAATGATAGTTGCTCTATCATATTCACATTGTTTGTATTTTTACACACATATTATAATGAAAACCAATGTATGTGTGTTTTAGAGAGAGAATACAAACAACAACATAAGTATGATTCAGTGGAGAAAAATTTCACGTAAGTTGCAATGGAAGTTGTAATGCAAACATCACTGTTACACTTTCATAGTTGTGAATTATAGTTTATTCTAGGGCAGTTCATATGTAAAACAACATTAGCATGTGTTTTGATGAAAGCATGCAAGCTGGATGATGATGATGAATTGTATCAGTTCAAAATTGATAATGATACTTTTTCAGTACAAACTGGTGATAGTAATATTTCAATAAAGTAACCAAAATCGGTTTTGGCTTGTTTCTACTGTGTAACATCAGCAATTTAGGTTTTAGAAGTGTTGTCTCCTCCTAATGGCAGCAGCGACCAGCCGAGACAGAAGCAGCAATAGGGAAGTAACCTATTTTATGACTTTAACGAGCTCCTAACCAGGAACGAATTGTATAATTTTATCTGTGTGCTTTGATAGTTTAGTTTCTTGAGTTTCTAAAAAGTACTCCATTTATTCTGTGCATAGCATACAACAGCTCATAATTTTTCTTTCTGATTGATACAGGCCCATTGATTAAATACCTAGGTATAACATTGCAAAGCAATAGAAAATGGTATGAGCAAGTAAGGATTGCGGTGGGGGAGGCAAATGATTGACTTTGGTTCATTGGGAGGATTTTCAGAAAAAGGGGTTCATCTGTAAAGGACACTAGTGCGATCCATGCTTGAGTACTACTCAAGTGTTTGCAATCCGCATCAGATCAAATTAAAGACACATCGAAGCAGTTCAGTGGCAGGTTGCTAGATTTGTTACTGGTACGTTCAAACAACATACAAGTATTATGGAGATGCTTTGAGAACTCAAATGAGAATCTCTGGAGAGAAGGTGATTTTCTTTTTGATGAACACTATTGAGAAAATTTGGAGAGCTGACATATGAAAGTGACTGCAGAATGTTTCTGCTGCCACCAACATGCATTCTGCAGAAGGACCATGTAGATGAGAGAAATTAGAGTTTGTATGGAGACATACAGCCAGTCATTTTTCCCTCAGTCTATTTGTGAGTGAAATAAGAAAGGAAATGACTAGCAGTGGTTTCAGGGTATCCTCTGTCATGCACCATATGTTGGCTTGTGATGTATGTATGTGCCAGGCAACACGTTAGTCTTGTCTGAGAATTTGTAAATCTCATGTAGTGTGTCACTGGTTTGTTTCTGGAGTAATATTTTCAGGGGGTTATTATTTTGCATATATTATCATTTACTGTCACTCTTCAATTACATTACTGTGTTATGAAGAATTTCTGTTGCTCAGTTAACATAATTAGTTCAGTTGTTTGTAGAATCAATTGTCATTCAACAAAATAAACACTAAAGACACAGATTAATTTCTAAATGTTTTGAGCTCTACTGTCTTGTATCTCCAATGAAAAATTTTCATCCTACTGTAAATGCATTTATATACTTAAAATAAATTGACATACTTTTATGTGTTAAATAACTTATAACCATTTATAGTCTTACCTTTGTACAATTCAGGATCATTTCTAGAGTTTCCATAAGTTCTGAGTTCACATCAGTGCAGTTCATTTCATATCCCATCACAATCTGAACAACTGTCATTATTAAGATTATTAGTAGTTTCTCCATATTTGTGTTCTCTGCAATGAAAGTTTAAACATTTATAAGTTATTGTTGTTCACACAGGAGTGGGAGAGCACATTAATATAGAATCATGATAATCTTTCTGATAATCTTACTGTTACGTAATATCAACATGAAGTAATCACAGAATAATTTAAATTTGAGGAAACATGTGCCTCAGAGCACAAGGTACCACTACCTGATAAATATGTAATGTCTTTGATATAATGTAAACTGAAAATCACTTTCAGAGACCCTGTGAAATTGCTTTTAATATTCTTATATTGTTACCTACAAAGCAAAACAAGTATTTCAGAAATGTGCTTGACAAAATTGGGATATAAGCATATTAATTTTTTTGCTTAATGTATGTTGCATATTTATGGGAAATCTTCAGCAGGTACCATCTAAACAACTAGGATTAATTTTTCTCTTACAAATAAAACAGGATTAATAACCAAGCTACTGAAAAATCTGGTTTATTCTTATTGAGATACTGCTTTGTTGCCTCACTTTTCTTTTTGGTGTCATCAGTCAACTGACTGGTTGGATGCAGCCAGCCACGAATTCCCCTCTTTATGCGGTGTCAGTTCAAAGCCTAAGCAATTGTTTGAGATCAAACTGTCAATTTAAATTAAAATGTTATTGGACAGAGATTGTGTCACAAAGAGGGATAATCATTAATATGATACTTAATTGAAACTGAAAGCTTTCTACCCGTAACTGCCAAGAAAAGGAAAAAATGTTCAAAAAACTGATTTATATCAAATTACTGGAGGGCAAAAAACGTTTTTGATCCATATTTAACAAAGTAAGAGAAATTGTTCTGTCTGAGAAAAAACCACAATTGAGGTTTCAAAAGTATGATCTTGGCTCCACAACTATGCATAATTCAAAGATAAGGAAAATCAATGAATTAGCCCATAACATTTTACCCATGTTTACTTTTTTGTGAGAGAGTGTAGTCTTTTGATGGCATTTCTAATGCAATGCCCAAAAGAATCCAGCTGGATCCTGTTTTGCAGGATAGAATCCTGGGATGACTTGCAGATCAGGCACAGACTACAATACCAGTAGCATTGGAGCTCATTTCACAGCTTTAACCACAGTTATGAGACATAGGAAAAAGTATGTGTGTTTTTGAACACTTAAATATTCCATCCACTGAAATTCTAGATTATTGGAGCACATTTTAGGTATTGCAGATCAGTACAAGAGATTTATTTATTTTCCACTCCAGCTGGTTTTTTACTCACCAACATATTCTCAGCAGTCATTATTTACTTTGCATCATTGACAAAACTTGCCTAATAACCATTTGTTGATATACCACCAGCACCAAATGACATAGGCCACTAAGCAAAAAAGTCGCATAACTATATTTAGATTATAAATTATCTTGGGGTCAATATGTAAAATATATTAGTGGTCAGTTGTCAAGATTAATGTGTTTAAGGTAACAAAATAATAAGCAACAAGTTGCATAAAAGAAATTTAATTTCTTTACTAGTTTCAAGCACTTAGTGTCCTTCTTTTAGAAGTTCATACCTACCACATTAATTGTGAGTGTTAACAATAATATTCATATAGCAAAATGCCATGGTCATGTGGTTCATAGTATCTGTACAAAATCAGTATAACATTTTGCTGCATGCATCTTATTGTTGATATTGTTGACACTCACAAGTAATGCAATAGGTATAACCATTTGAAGAAAGGCACTATGTGCCCGAAACCAATAAATAACTTAAATTTCTTTTATGCAGCCGGTTTCTTATTGTTTTGTTACGTACATCTACAGTTGCTGAGGATGGATAAAATACAAGTAATATTTTTGTTAAGGCAACTCATGGGTTGTGGACCTGAAATATATATTAGAACATCTTATTTTAATTTTTTCAAAGCATAGTAGCATATGGTATTATTTTATGATGAAACCCTAGCTGTGAGCATGACAAGTAGATTATTAACAGTACAATGGTACCATATATTGACATGAATATCATTGTCATCAGTTGGTTATTGTTATGTTATACAGCACTGCAGCTAAGGTTGACAGCAGTGCAGTTACGGTTGAATCTGTGAAATTCTACAAATGTATTAGAGTGGCATCGGGAAACCCCAATTACAACTGTGTCTTCATGGACAGAGGAAAGTATGAGTCACTTATCAGCTAGGTTTTATCACTAAATTCTGGACAAAAGAAAGACAGCAATGACTACTTGTTTTTGAAGAGATATGAACTGCTCAAGGTGAATGGAATAATGAAATTAATACAACCTGATACTGAAGAGGGCAACATTAAGAACTATATTTATTATGAAGAACTGAGTGATATTCTGCATGGTGCTCATGTAACATCTGGCTATGGTGGACCTGATGGAATGAAAAAATTTTTTAAGTCAGAGTACCATAATACAACATACAGTGGCATCCAAATTTATCAGAGCTTATGCAAGCCTTGTTTACAAAAACAAAAAGGTCAAAAGAAAGAAATAGTAGTGAAGCCCAAGATGTTCAAAGAGTTAAATTCCAGATGTCAAATTGATCTCACGACTCCCAATCGCAATCAGATGGAGACTATAAATTCTCACTAAATTGGTTGTTCTCAGGCCACTGAAGTCCATAACAGCTGAGGAGGTATGTTATTGACATTTTTACATTGTTAGGTGTTCTCTCATCGTTCCAGTCAGACATTGGTCAAGAGTTTGTTAGCAAAATAATGAGCCACTTAACTGAAATATGGCCCAATTTTAAGACTGTGCATGATAAACCTAGACACAGCCAGAGTCAAGGCAGCATAGAGGGAGCAAATCAGGACCTATAAAATATGCTAACTACATGGGTGCACAACACAACACATTTTGGAATTAAAAGGTCCACCTACAAAGTGATGTTAGGATGCCCTCCTAAACATGGTTTGTCTTCATCAAGTTTATCTCCAAGCATCAGTGAATGTTCACCCTGAGGACAACAATGAAAATATAATTAATCAAGTGGGTGTTAGCAGAGAGAAAGGGGCTCAAACGTTGCAGGATAGCAAATCTCCAGTGCAAGAGGATAACATACCAACAGGAACAGAAGTTGAGTACAGAGAAAAAGAATGTGTTCCAGACAGTAATGAATAATGCCTGATGATTCAGATGAGTGAACTCAAGCTATTGAAAAATGTGGAACTGAAGCATACAAGTGCTTCAAAGAACAGGCACAAAGAATGCAGCAGTGTTCAGATCGTCGTTTGCTACCAGTGGAAAAGGGGTGTACGATGAGAGTTATAATTTCCGAAGAAGAAGAGATACAAGGTCAATCCTAGGTGTCATCCTCAAGAGAATGGCTGATGGCTTCTACCAAACTTGGATGAGAGAGGCAGTGCTCCACCACCTTCGCATAATGTATTAAATTGATTGTTTTTAAATACTTCAAAAAAAGGACAATATGATATGCAGCTGTGACTGTGACAACATTTTGTTCCAGCTCCCAGTTCAGTACTTGCTCTCTTAGAATAATCTCAGAGAAGGAAGTTCCATCAGAGGAAACTGTTGCCCTGAGGACAGTTGCAACATCTCAGTCAGTGGGAAGCAGCCAGAGATTCTTCAAACGCAACTCCCAGCACAAATGTCACACTATGGTATTTACATTTGAAAAAAAAGTGTTGTGGAGTATAAATGCCATGGTGCATGTCCTTGCAGCAACAAATGAATTTTATAGAATTTTATATAAAATGACTGTTTCCAAGTTTCAGCTCACAAAATGCAACTTACGAAGTACTGTGGAAGTATACCTTCATTAGTGATGGTGCACTACCAATAATGAATGTGTATTGTTCAGTGAAGCTGGAACCAACAATCCACTTTCACTAAACGGGTCAGTGAAGGTGCACCATCATCAGTGATAGTATAGCTTCTCTCAAACTTCCACTTTCATCAGATTTGTTAAAAAAGAGCTTCTGGTACTGTGACCTTCTAGATTGAGGGAAAGGCGGGGGGCTTTTCTTTTTTTAGAAATTTAACTTCTAAAAACATTATTTTAATGTTTTTCTGTGCATTTTAAAAGTGTGAGTACAGCATTTGTTCTAATAAAAAATAAAGTACCACATCTCTAAACCTTTAGTTCTAATTTTTTGTCAACAGAGGTACACATACCACCACAAATCCACTGCTGGGAATAAAATTAGTGCACCTGGAAAGACGATGTCAATTTGACCTGATGATGGTATATTCCACCTGGGAAGGTTGCAGATGTACTGACAATGGTTTCAACACCGTTCACCAACATATAGTATAGTGGCATAGCTACCAGAGTGTCACCTGTGTCTATCCTTCTTAGCGCATGCTCACAACCAGAAGGAGAAGTATGCAGGCAACCATGCCATGGAGATAGCACTCATGCTTCCAACAGCCAACTGAGTGAGTTTGAAAGGTGTCAAATTGTGGCTTTCTAAGTGGCAGGACAGTGCTTTTGGAGAATTTCCACACAAGTTATGCAATGATGTTCATATCAGTGGTCACATGAACGTTCTCACACCCACAGATGATGTCCACGCAATACAGATAACTGCCAGGGGCAGGGCAGCAGTAGCAGATCGTTCAGCTACCACAACACAGACAAGAGGGTTTGGGAGCCCAGATGTGTCAACATGAACTGTTGTGAACCAGTTATTATTAGTGGGTCTATAGGCATGCACATGAATGGATCATTTGTAAGATGGAATGGTGTGTTGTGGTCTTCAGCAATGAAAGAAGATTCTGTCTGTGACTGGCTGCAAGTAATGGTTATATGTGCGTACAGTGTAAACTAGACACACTACACCCATTGCAGCCCTTCTCATCTGTGAGCATCTGCATTGCTGCCCATGGAGGTTACACCATGTATTAATATAGGTGTTTCAGCATTCGTCAATAACTGGTACCTCAGAACCCCTTGTGCTATTGGTGTGTGTCTGTGTTTTAATTTATACAAGGAAGAAGTTACCAGAAGCCAAACACAAAGAAAATAGAAAATGTACATTGGTACAAAACAGAAGCAGTAGATACATTCATACTCCATATCAGAGGCTCTCAGAATCACTTAACATATATGAACTCATGGGGCACAAATTATTTAGTAAGATTCCAAAATCTGTACAAGATTTATCAGAACAAGCATTCAAACAAACACTGAAAAACTGATTAGTAGACTACCCCTTCTATGATGTAAAAGAATTTATCAATTGTAATATAACACGGTAATGTGTGTGAATGTGTGTGTATGTTTTGTTTTAGAAGAAAGCCTCTTGGCTGAAAGCTCAGATTCTTAGCAGTCTTATTGTTTTACCTGTCTGCAGCTCAACCTCTCCTCTATATGGTGAGTAGCAATCTATCTTTTTCATAAAATTGTCATCATTCTAATCTGGAGTTTCCATTGTTCATTTGTATTTTTGTATTGTAGTATATGTGTGAGATTGTCTATGGCTGTAATGGACTAATAACATTAACATTATTACTGTTGTTAATGTTATTACTGCTCCAAAAAATCTGCAACTATTCCTTTGAATTAAGATTAGTGATAATCTAGTTCACTTAGTGCTATTGTTGCAGTTATGTTTTATATTTCTCTCACTAATTTTTGGTTAAACCACAGTGTGCCATTACAGTATGTTTTTCTACCATGTTTCTATGCATTTCTGTAAAATTGTCTTGCATGTTTTTACATTTAACCAACTCATATATGCCAGTGTGCGCATTACCACTTTCTGAACGTAATAGGTTTAGGTTAGCAGCTTCTACCACTATGCATGGCAATGATTAGACTATACCAATCAGTGTGTTAAAATGTGTATGGTGGACAATGCTGTGGAGAGTTTAGCAGAAATTTTGTAGTATCTGCAAGCCTAAACTTATAAGTTTATAACATGTGGGATTTAACTTTTAGAGTGAGTTGCAATAATTTGCAATCAATTTCAAGACAATCAGTACAAGCAAGTCCATGTAACAATAGGTGACTGTCAGTTCTTTCAGCTGGTAATTTGAGTGATTGTAAAAACCTGGAGCAGTGGTTTTCTTACTCTCACTTGGTGAAACAAGAGTAAGAACACAGGGATCAGTTTTGCTGTATACACAGGCTAAGTAGGTAGTATTCTTGAAGTTTTGTTTTGTTTTGTAATGGACAATCATTTTTTGTAAAAGTCAAGTGCAACACATTTTGGATTTGTGACAGTACTACAGTAAATTAACGTGGGTGAAAATTGTGGGTCTCTTAAGTAGTTATGAGAACATGCTGTGTCATAAATATTGTACTGAATATTTGCAATTTCATTATACCATGGCCATTTCTTGTAGAGATGTTCTGTATGTATTTTGTCTAAACAGGATTAATAACCATCACCTCTACAGGTGGATTAGTTACAGTGGTTAGTTTAATGCTCTATGGGTATTTTGCATCATAAATTGTAATGATGTGGAATGAGTCAATTTATATTCGCACCACAAATTATTTTGTAAATATGCACCCTATTGTTTTTTTGTTTTATTTATATTTATTTATTTTATACAAACAGATGCAAGTTAGTAATTCCTACACACCAGCTTTTACACATTACAATGATAGACATTCTTCTACAGAACTGATGAAGGAGTTGTCAGGGAGAAACTTTTTCAGTTTATTTTGAAATGTTAGTTTTCTGTCTTTCAGACATTTTACATCACTGAATATGTGATCAAAAATTTTAACTGCAGCACTGTGTGCCAGTTTTTGTGCTAAAGGCAACTTTAAATTGCATAATTAATTTTTTTTCTTCTGGTATTTTAATTATGCGCATCATTGTGCCTCTTGAATTGCAGTTGATTATTTACAACAAACTTCACGAAAGAATAAACATAGTGTGAAGCAGTAGTCAAAATGCCTAACTCCGTAAACAGATGGCTACAAGTGAGCACCACATATTATACTTACAGCACATTTTTATGCACTGAAGACTTTCTTTCTTAAAAATGTGTTATCCTGAACATTATTCCATATGCCATTATTGAATGAAAATATCCAAAATATGTCAACTCACTGATTTGTCTCTCCACAAGATTTTCAGTGATTAGAAGTGCAAATGTGGTTGAACTAAATTGTTTTACATGTTCCAAATTGGGCTTTTTTCAGTTTAGATACTCATTAATATGGACACAATATGGACAGGCTTATCATTGGTGTAGTACCTCCAGATTTGCAGAACTGAATAGGTTGTGTCTTTTTAAAACTGAGATCATATGCAAAACAAGTTAATGAGTTTTTAGGAACAGTGTTTATCATTTCTTCTCTTGTAGTGTGTGTGATTAGATTGATTGCAATATTAGTGCACTCATGAAAAGAACTAATCCTGCTTGTTGTAAATTACATGGGAAATTATTTACATATATGAGGAACAACAGTGTACCTTAGACTGAGCCTTGGGGAACTCCATATTAGTACGATTTCTCCCCATTTAGAATATTGTCCCCAAATTAAAATGTTTGAATTACAAAGTAAGGTATAACTGAAACTTCCTGGCTGATTAAAACTGTGCCCGACCGAGACTCGAGCTCGAGTCTCGGTCGGGTGCAGTTTTAATCTGCCAGGAAGTTTCATTTCAGCACACACTCCGCTGCAGAGTGAAAATCTCATTAAGGTACAACTGCCTGCTCATTTTGGTTAAATATGATATAATACATTGTTTGGCTATGCCATCAATCCCATAAAACCTCAGCTTATCTAGGAGAATATTACACTCCTGGAAATGGAAAAAAGAACACATTGACACCGGTGTGTCAGACCCACCATAGTTGCTCCGGACACTGCGAGAGGGCTGTACAAGCAATGATCACACGCACGGCACAGCGGACACACCAGGAACCGCGGTGTTGGCCGTCGAATGGCGCTAGCTGCACAGCATTTGTGCACTGCCGCCGTCAGTGTCAGCCAGTTTGCCGTGGCATACGGAGCTCCATCGCAGTCTTTAACACTGGTAGCATGCCGCGACAGCGTGGACGTGAACCGTATGTGCAGTTGACAGACTTTGAGCGAGGGCGTTTAGTGGGCATGCGGGAAGCCGGGTGAACGTACCGCCGAATTGCTCAACATGTGGGGCGTGAGGTCTCCACAGTACATCGATGTTGTCGCCAGTGGTCGGCGGAAGGTGCACGTGCCTTTCGACCTGGGACCAGACCGCAGCGATGCATGGATGCACGCCAAGACTGTAGAATCCTACGCAGTGCCGTAGGGGACCGCACCACCACTTCCCAGCAAATTAGGGACACTGTTGCTCCTGGGGTATCGGCGAGGACCATTCGCCACCATCTCCATGAAGCTGGGCTACGGCCCCGCACACCGTTAGGCCGTCTTCCGCTCACGTCCCAACATCGTGCAGCCCGCCTCCAGTGGTGTCGCGACAGGCGTGAATGGAGGGCCGAATGGAGACGTGTCGTCTTCAGCGATGAGAGTCGATTCTGCCTTGGTGCCAATGATGGTCGTATGGGTGTTTGGCGCCGTGCAGGTGAGCACCACAATCAGGACTGCATACGACCGAGGCACACAGGGCCAACACCCGGCATCATGGTGTGGGGAGCGATCTCCTACATTGGCCGTACACCTCTGGTGATCGTCGAAGGGACACTGAATAGTGCACGGTACATCCAAACCGTCATTGAACCCATCGTTCTACCATTCCTAGACCGGCAAGGGAACTTACTGTTCCAACAGGACAATGCACGTCCGCCACCCAATGTGCTCTAGAAGGTGTAAGTCAACTACCCTGGCCAGCAAGATCTCCGGATCTGTCTCCCATTGAGCATGTTTGGGACTGGATGAAGCGTCGTCTCACGCGGTCTGCACGTCCAGCATGAACGCTGGTCCAACTGGTGGCAAGCCGTTCCACAGGACTACATCCAGCATCTCTACGGTCGTCTCCATGGGAGAATAGCAGCCTGCATTGCTGCGAAAGGTGGATATACACTGTACTAGTGCCGACATTGTGCATGCTCTGTTGCCTGTGTCTATGTGCCTGTGGTTCTGTAAGTGTGATCATGTGATGTATCTGACCCCAGGAATGTGTCAATAAAGTTTCCCCTTCCTGGGACAATGAATTCACGGTGTTCTTATTTCAATTTCCAGGAGTGTATGATTCACACACTCAAATGCCTTAGATAGGTTGCACAAAATCGCAGCCAATGATATTTTGTTATTTAATATGTCTAAAATTGGTGGGTGAACATGTAAATGACATTCTCAGTAGAGCATCTCTTTTGAAACCCAAATTGTGATTTGCTGAGGACACCATTGTTACCTAAGTGAGAATACATCACCTTGTTGATAGTTTTGGAAAATGATGTATGATGGATGAGTGCTGAAATCTATTTGTGTCATAGTGCAATAATATAGATGTGTTTTTTCATGCCTTGATGAGTGTGAGTATTATCCCTTGGGTAACCAAATTGAGGCTGATCAACAGAACCATCGCCAAACAAACTGGGGTTGATGATCTGACAGTTTTGCTATCTTACTGGGAAATATCCTCAGTTGGTTTATAATTTTGATACTTGGAATGAAGACAAAACACGGGTTGCCACTGAACACATTACTTGGCTCAACAGTGGTTTAGTCTTACTATGTGAATGGAGTTAGTAAAATTCAACTGTGATGGGTAATTTTAATGGATTGACACAATCTTTATTATGTTAGTCATACAGATGTTCCAACATCAGTGTGCTTAGCTTCTGTTAGAGAAATTTTAGTTGACAGTTCCTTTACATTATATATGAAAATAAAATAATGTTTGAAAACAGTTAATAGGGACCTCCACATGTGGCCTATGCTACTGGACCCACACAACCCTAAACTGCCCATTATGAAATTATTCTTTTAAGTAAATTAGAATGCTGTAGCATCACAGGCAATGATACTGATCGGAGTCACATCTCTCTTAACATGAAAAAAAGTGGATCAATAAAGATTCATGAATCAATCAGTCGTTACATGAATTAGTAGTAATTACAGGTGATATACCTCAAGCGTCAATCCTCAGATAGTTGCTGTTACTTGTGTGATTAATGACCCTTCATTGATTACATTTCCAGATGCTGAGATTATTTTGTTTTCACATATGCCAATGTTGTAGTAAATGATAAACTGAGTAGTTTTAGAAAAGATTGGTTAAGAAATATTAATATGCATTAATATAGTTTACAGCCAATTGATTGTCATTAAATTTGAAAATGCTTCCAATAATAGTTAAAATATGATAGCATGGCGGCAAATTTTTGGGACTCCTGCTTCATACCATGGGCATATGTCACTGAAAACCACCAGACCTACTACCCATGGTCTGCTACCTGACCAAGGACTATAAAACAAACCAGGGTATCGCCACAATTCTGCAAAATCACAGGTTTGTCTTCGATTTCCAAAGACAGTGTGGTCGACAGAGACTACAGAAGACTAGCCTTCAGCAAGAAAGTCTGTGTGCTCCAGTTATATTCAATATACAATGATGAGCCAAAACATTATGATCACCTGCTTAGTAACATGTTGGCCCACCTTCAGAAGAGAATACAGCAGCAATTCTTCATGTTATGGATTTGAAAAGCCCTAGATAAGTTTCCAGAGGTATCTAACACCAGACACATACAAACAGGTAAGCAGTTCCCTCAAATTACAGATCAGTGGTACGTAGTTATGGAGCTGGCGACCAATAGTGCCACAGACATGTTCCAGGAGGTTTAGATCAGGCGAATTTGGTGGCCAAGAAATCAATGTGAGTTCACCATCATGCTTCTCTGGCCTCGTGACACAAACAGTTATCCCGATGGAAGATGTCATCGGGGAAGACATCAAACGTGAAAGGATGCTGGTGGTCTGTGATAATGCGCACATAGCCCATAGTTGTCATGGTTCCTTTGATGACTACAATACTTCCCATGGAAGCCCAGTTAAAAGTCCTCCACATCATAATATTGCTCCCAATGGCCTGTGCCCACGGCGTGGTGCACATTTCACGCAGCCATTCACTCGGATAATGGCATACCTGGACACGATCATCGACCTGGTGTAGCAAGAAACGTGATTTATCCAGCCAGGAGATTCGTTTTCATTGATCCATGGTCCATTCCTGAGGATCCCGTGTCCACGGCAATGGTAATTGATGATGTCATTGAGTGAACATAGGAATATGCACCGAACTGTGTGCTCCAAAACACTTGTGCCTGCAGCAGATCGTCACCTATCCTGCTTTACCGAGCGGGCAAGCCTCCGACCTCCACATTCTGTCGCCTTGTCACCTACTCGTGATTTGACTGTCCTTCAGCTACTTCCCACAGACAGCTACGACAGTAGAAGGCGAGCGGTCGACTAGGCACTGAGTCATACCAACCTGACCTTTGTAGTAGTTGCTTATGTCAGTGGATTTCCTCCTTTCCAATCCATGTTGTCGTTGGAGCGATTCCTTATTCTTCTCTGCTCCGTTTGTGACGAAAGCAAAGATGCTTAATCATCTAGTAACCTAGTCTAACACGACATGCACAGAAACTGATAATGAATAACAAGTCTCGCTTAAGGCTGTCTTTAAGTTTTATGGGGCTTATTCGCATTGTGTTGTGTGAAAGGCCCAGGAAGGTAAGAAACGTCTCTTTACCTCAGACAGATATTTAATTTACGGAAGGTGGCATGCAACTCGTTAAACGTGGGAACCAGGAAGAAGTGGGATGAGGGGTTGAACGGAAGTTGAGTTCATAACTATGAAATAAATATTGAAATAAATATATTGTAACTAACCAGAAAAAATTCTCTTTCAGAACATCAATGTTGCAACTACAACATGTAATTGTTGCCATTAAAGAGAAGAAGCACTTTGCGAATGCTCGTTTCTACCATAATGCAAATTAATTTTCCAGTTGTGTATCGATTCAGTAAACTATATATATTGCTATTAATTCGACCATATTTAAAAAAAAATATCTACTGAATAGAAACAGACACGGCTTGGATAAGGAAGTACTCGAAGGGTATCACCTTTTAGTCTATCGTCACTTTGTACAGCATCAATGAATCTATAACTTGAGATACACAAATCCCCCGTTATTTAAAAGTACTGCCACTCACCTACATTACAATATATAAGAAAAGTGTTTATTTTCCTAAGGCGATGTAGTATTTATGAGGAATGGATCATGCTGATTTTACATTAAGGATGTACTGCTCTGTGTCAGAGTGCTGGACTAGGTGTTGGGAAATTGCGTACACGGTTGTCCTGCAGATGACACATCATTCGCTTCATCCGGGTGAGTGCAGATTGGCTCAGCGCTACCAACTAATAACACTACCGGAGGAAGATCGCTAACCGGGATTTCCGATTTACTCGCCAGCTATCGGCTTCCGCTGACGTCTTCTCTGAGTTTTAAAATCTGAGCAATCCCTTTCGGCAGGCGCCTTCCTTTATACTTCTTCCTTACTAGGATTCGATAATAGACGCACAGTCGGCTCGTGTCTGGGAAAGAAGCGATGTTTTGTGGTCTCATAGCACAGACATCAGGAGTGCGCAATAACATATAACAATTAGGCAAGAAAATAACGTATTTTCCTTTACCGACACATTGCCTTGCTCGCTTTGGCTGAGCGCGAATGACCAACGCTTTCTGTTCTGTGTGTAAGGGGGAGCCAAGTGAAAACGAGACATTTGGAAGAAAAGAAAATAAATTGTTCATTATTTCAAAAGCAATCGCCATAACTGTTAACACATTTGTCCCAAGGTGAGACAAGACGATCAAAGCCTTCATGGAGAAACGTTTTCAGTTGACTGTGGAACCACGATTGTATCCAGACGTACACCACTTCGTCCGAAGCAAATCGACGGCCACGAATTTCTGTCTTCAGGGCTCCAAAAATACAGAAACTGGGAGTGGAGAGATCGGATCTATATGAAGGATATGTAAGGGCTTGGCATCCCAGGAAATATGTGGACGTGCATTTTTTTGTCTGGTTGTTTCGACTAGGCTGAAGAAGTTCCACTGGGAAGTCCTTACACATCCTCCATACAGTCCCTATCCATCCCCACGTGATATTAATATTTTTGGAGCCCTGAAAAAGACATTCGTCGCTATCGATTCGCTTCGTACGGTCGAAGAGGCGCACGCATGGGCACAATTATGGTTTCGTAGCCGACCGCAAACATTTTCCATGATGTCTCACAGGGCGATGAATGTATTAACACACATTTCCACTGTGTTCCGACACTTTAATCGTTACAATACGCGTGAATGTGTGACGTGTTGGTCGATTGGTTGATAGTCTCAGAGGTAAAAGCTAACCAATTGTATTCTACACTATTTCCAGGATAATGTTTCAGAACGTTTTTTTCTTTGTTGAACATCGTTGATGACAAGACTATTATGAAGCTGACTCTAGAATGTTTTACGCTTTAACGGAACTTTATGGCCAAAGAAATGGTATAGCGATTGCTGATCTGTTGTTGGGATGCGAAAAACTGTCCGATTAAAACCGATAGCGGTATTTTAGTTCTGAATAACAGGTGTTTTTCGTTATTTGTTTGCTCTCGGTTATAAGGCGTGTTTTTAATTTTTCATTAATAACCGATAAAAAACCACGATATCGATTGGCCATAGTAGCAGTGCTAAAATTTTTCGCTTTTAATTAAACATTTTCAAAAAAAGGAGCAATTTTTATTCGTAAAATTTCCATTCGTTTGAAATATTGCATCATTACACAGAATGAGTAAAGTGATCAGTGATATTTTAATAGCGTTGCCGACAGAAGCGAGCAACAGACACATGGCATAAGAACTGGTACAGTATTGCTGAGACAATAATTTCCTTTGTACCTTGTGTGGTTTCTCGCTGTCGCCTCAGACATATGTTGTGTTACAGAATGGCATCAACCACAGGCTAGAAGTATTTTTATAGAGTTACGCAGCAGTGAAATACAACTCTTCATTTTCTTTGAAAGATTAAAGATATGTCTGCCGTTTTTATCAAATAATAAAAGGGGGGAAATTACGGTAACAGTAATAAATTAAAAACTTAACAACAGTTCATTCATATTATACCATAAAAATAGAAGAGCTGATCGGTTACGTGTGTCTACATACGAGGGGCGTTTGCAAAAATAAAAACTATTTACGTGTTTGGGGTAAACCTTTTTTATTTTTCCACATAGTCCCCTTTTAGACTTATACACTTCGCCCAACGCTGTTCTAATTTGTTGATCCCTTCCGAATAATAGGAATTGTCCAAGCCTGCAAAATAGCTATTAGTTGCTGCAGTCGCTTCCTCATTTGAATAAAATCTTTGTCCCGTCAGCCATTTCTCCAAATTGGGAAACAAATAGTAGTCTGGAAAATAGGGGGGATGTGATACGAGTTGGAATCCTATTTCCATTAATTCTGCGACCACAACTGCTGAGGTGTATGCTGGTGCAGTGTCGTGATGGAAAAAGACTTTTTGCGGTCCAATCGCCGGCGTTTTTCTTGCATCTCGGTATTCAAACGGTCCAATAACGATGAATAATAGTCACCTGTAATAGTGTTACCCTTTTCCAGATAGTCGAAGAGGATTATCCCTTGTGAATCCCAAAAGACAATCGTCATAACTTTTCCGGCCGAAGGAATGGTCTTCGCCTTGTTTGGTGCAGATTCTTCCTTGGTAACCAATTGTGTAGATTGTTGTTTGGTCTCAGGAGTATAGTAATGTATCCGTTTTTCATCCACAGTGACGAAACGACGCTTAAAGTCCTGCGTATTCTTCCTGAACAGATGCAAACCATCCTTGCAACACTTCACACGATTCCGTTTTTGGTCAAGCACAAACAATTGCAAAATCCATCTTGCAGATAGCTTTCTCATGTCCAAATGTTTATGCAAAATATTATGTACCCGTTCATTCGAGATGCCCACAGCACTAGTAATCTCATGCACCTTAATTCTTCTGTCAGCCACCGCCATATCATGGATTTCGTCAATGATTTCTAGGGTCGTAACCTCCACAGGACGTCCAGAAAGTTCAGCATCACTTGCGCCCATAAGGCCACTCCAAAAATTTTGAAACCACTTATAAACTGTTCTAATCGAAGGTACACAGGCACCGTAATGTTTATCAAGCTTCTCTTTAGTCTCCTGAGGCGTTTTGCTTTTCATAAAGTAATGTTTAATTACCACACGAAATTCTTCTTCGTCCAATTTTTGGTAATCACTCGACTTCCTTAATTCACACGAATGCCAAACACAAAGAAACAGACTAATATACTTGAAACTTGGTGTGCGTTCTTTTCACAGATGCAACTCACAAATCATGATCTCGATATGCGCCGGTGGTGCCATCTCTCGGACTTTGCACGGCCTTTTCAAACGCCCCTCTTAACATGCCCTTGTCTGGCTGCAGCCTTGAAAACGGAGAAATTAACACAAAAGACAGAGTTCTTCAACCTTAGTTTTCACCCTTTAGCTCAGACTATTTGTAATTCCCAAACGGTACATGCTTTTTGAACAGTCTCAAAAAATTAGAGTCGGTAGGAAAATACTGGTGATTTTTTTAAAGTATTCAACCACTTATCACTTTTTGATTAAAAAAAACGAATGGTGGACAGATTAAGTTTTCTTTTGTTTGCCTATTAAATTTACTATTTTCATTCTAGGTATATTGTAACTGAGAGAGCCACATGTCTGAGGATCTTTGTTCGATTTCTATGTTTCTCACAGGAAATAACACGAATACAAAATCGAAAATCGGTTGTTTCAGGAACCAGTTATTTTGAGCGGTTTTAACAGTCGAGTAAAATTGGGGTGAAAAAAAAAACGATATAACCGAAAACCGGTGGTTTCGGCAATAACTGCCATCCCTAATCTGTTGCTGCAGATTTGACCCAACAATTTCGAATTGGAAAGTGTTGTAGGGTAAATAAGTTACGCTTGCGAGGAAACAGAAAGGCTTTTAACAGTGAACCGCGAACGAATGAGGATAAAACAAGGAAGTGTTACAGCTACGTTTCCTGGTAGTCCATCCTATTTCTCATTATAACAGTTTTTCGGGAATCAGTCTATGGAAAGCGAGTGCGCCAGGAAGCAGGACATCATCTACTAAAAGTGTGTGTTTATTTTACGACACACGTTTCGTTTTATTAATTTAAAACATCAGTGAACTGTTTTTGTTTATTTCAAAATAATTTAGTGCTTATTGGGCCATCTTCAGGAAACAACTGACTATAGTCTGGAAGAGACACTAGTTGTTTCCTGACGATAGCCCAATAAGCCGAAAACTAATTTGAAATGAACAAAAATGAGTAGAACAAAATTAGTCTACTTGTCTTTCAATATTAAGTACAGAATTGTTCTACCAAGAAATAACGAAAGAATCCATAAACAAAATTAAGAAATCGGCATTGATTTGGAAAGAAACACAATTTTATTTACAAGTCTGATTTGGTGTTAGATCTATAAGAGGCATTTAAAAAGTTTCAATTTGAGAGCGTTGCTGCAGCATACATGCAACATAGCGCCATACCATTGTGGGTATATATGCACAGTTATATGGGCAAGGGATTCTCTGGCGGGACCTGGGGGTTGAACCCCTCTGCCATCCTCCACACCTACAGATCTTTAACCTGTCCTATCCTCTATTATGCCAGTCCCACCTGGATATCCGCCCCTCCCACCCCCTCCCTCCTCATCCTCAAGCGCCATGCACTCCGCCTCACCTTCTGTATACACTTCCTGTCCCCCACGCGGATCCTCTACGGCCTGATTCCTTTCCCCCATCTGCTCCTATTTCTCGAACATATCCCCATACTCTACACCTCTTGCCACCTTGATCTCCCTCATCCCCTGGTTGCTCCCCTCCTCTCCAACCCCTGCCCTCTGTCGTGCCTTCACTGTTGTGTCCCCCCTACCCTCAATCTCTACACCCTTCATCTCATTTCCCTAGGTGGCTTCCGTTAACTCCCCCTCCCGGATGATGCCCTCTCTCCCTCCATTTATCCCTCGTATCAACTCTGATCCTCACCTCCCCCTCCTTTCCTCTGTCCTTTCCCCAGACTCCCTCTTCCCCCCTCCTCCATCCTCTTTTTTCCCCACCTACCCTCTCTCTGCCTCCTTTCTCTCCCCTGAGTCCTTTCTGCTCTCCCCTCCACTGCCTTTCCCACTCCTTCTCGAGTCCGCCCAGCCCCCTCTTTTCTATGTCCCCTCCCTCCATCGGCTCCCCTTTTTTTCTTTTCCTCTCCTCGCCCCTTTTCACCGTCATAGATCCGGGTCCTCACCCCTTTCCTCCCCCATCTGGTGCTGTCTCACCTGTATAGTAGTGCTGTTATAAGTGAGTGTTCAGTGTTTTATGTCCCCTGTCAGTGTTGCAAACAGCTGCCATACTGTCACTAGTTGTGTTTTTTATCTCATGTGAACAGAAACCAGACTGTCGCCGTGTTTTTTTAATTGTGCCTGTCTACTTCATCATCCGCATCGTCACCGCAGTGTTTTTCATATTTTAAATTCCACACCTTACCGCCATTTTACAGTTTTTTACAATGTCACCATTTTATCGCCTGTTTTTCTTGTTTGTGTCTATTCTCATTATGTTTCTTAACTTTTCTGTAGGATGTAGAGCAGCATATTAGGCTCCTGCCCCCCGTCTGGTGGGGGGGAATTGAAATCCAATAAAGAAAAAAAGGCAAAGGATTAGTGTGACATTCGTCCCGACGGGTGCGAAGTAGACGCGGAAACGTGAGCTACGGTGACGTTATTACCAAATACAGAACGAACATACTGTTATTCTTTTCTCAGCTGTCGAAGAACAAACAGCGCTAGGCATCCATGGGGAAAAGAAGAAAGCTATGGGGCAGCATGTCTGTCGAAAACCACCGTTGCGGAACGAAAACTGCGACAAGGGCTGCTGCTGCTTCATCACGTCCCCATATCCCAGAAGTGGGAGACACTCGAGCACCTGCCCTATAGTCCTCATCTCTCCCATGTGGTTATCACACCTTCGATCCCTTAAAAAAGGCCTTGAAGCTTCGACAATCCCTGACGGGCGAGGATGTGCAGCAGGCAGTTATAGGCTTGTTCGCACTGCAAGACACGGTGTTTTACCAATCTGGTTTCTTCAGATACGTCGGTGGGATGATTACCTCAACACTCACGGCCATTTTGTCTGACCAGCATACCGATTCTGGACTGTGCGGCTTTCGAACGGGAACTTTATGATTGTCCTTTATAGGAAATTTGTGGTAAGGTCTTATGGGACGAAACTGCTAAGGTCATTGGCCACTACGCTTACGCACTACTTAATCTAACTTAAACTAACTTACGCTAAGGACAACACACAGGTCGTCAAGCTGTTTTAAGGTGATTTTTACTGCATTTGAAAATTCTGTATCTAAAAATGACTTTTCCATAGCTTATGAAATGAAATGTTTCCAGATCTACAACCAAACAAAAAATGGCTCTGAGCACTATGGGACTTAACATCTATGGTCATCAGTCCCCTAGAACTCAGAACTACTTAAACCTAACTAACCTAAGGACATCACACAACACCCAGCCATCACGAGGCAGAGAAAATCCCTGACCCCGCCGGGAATCGAACCCGGGAACCCGGGCGAGGGAAGCGAGAACGCAACCAAACGAAAATTGCAAACACGTGTCATTTCTGACCACTAGCCAAGTGTTAAAGTAGTAAAACGAAACACGTATGGTAAAAGTAAACACTCATTTTTAGAAATTAATTAGACATATTTGGTATACTTTAGGTAATAATCCAGCAGAACTATATGAAAGTCTGAATAAGGCTTCAACTATTTTTCATTAATGGGCATAATAGTATCAAACATGTACAAGGCGTGTCTCGTTACATGCGAATCTGCAAGAACTGCGCATGTATGTGAAGAGGAGAGACAACGGTTTTCTGCAGCTACATCTATATCTGCAGTATACTCTGAAAGCCACGGTGAAGAGCGTGCCAGAGGGTACGTCCCATTGTACCAGTTATTAGGGCTTTTTCCGGTTCCGCTCACGTATGGAGAGAGGGAAGAATGATTCCTTAAATGTCTCTGTGAGCGATGTAGTTAATCGTGTCTTCGTGATCTCTATGGGAGCGATATGTAAGGGGTTTAATATATGTCTAGATTCAATACTTAAAGTAGGTACTAAAAGCTTTTCATGGGATAGGTTGTGCCCATCTGCAAGCGTCGGCCAGTTCAGTTTTTCCAACATCAAACAAACCTGTGACCATTCGTGCTGCCCTTCTTTGTACTCAAATGGTTAAAATGGCTCATAGCACTATGGGACTCAACGTCTGTGGTCATCAGTCCCCTAGAACTTAGAACTACTTAAACCTAACTAACCTAAGGACATCACACACATCCATGCCCGAGGCAGGATTCGAACTTGCGACCGTAGGGGTCACGCGGTTCCAAACTGTAGCGTCTAGAACCGCACGGCCACACCGGCCGGCTCTTTGTACTCGTTGAATATCCTCTGTTAGTCTTATTTGGTACGGGTTCGACACACTTAAGCAGTATTCTAGGCTGGGTCGTATAACTGTTTTCTGCGCAGTCTCCTTGGTGACGCATAGCATTTCCCTAGTATTAGCAACATTCTAGGATGGGTCGCATAAGTGTTTTCTATGCAGTCTCCTCGCCGGCCGCTGTGGACGAGCAGTTCTAAGTGCTTCATTCTAGAACCGTGCTGCTGCTACGGTCGCACGTTCGAATCCTGCTTCGGGCATGGATGTGTGTGGTGTCCTTAGGTTAGTTAGGTTTAAGTAGTTCAAAGTCTAGGGGACTGATGACCTCAGATGTTAAGTCCCATAGTGCTTAGAGCCATTTGAACCATTTTTTTTACAGTGTCCTCTGGCGACGTATTGCATTTTCCTAGTATTCCACCAACAATCCAGAGTCTACCATCTGTTTTATATGCGACTGAACCTATATGATCGTTTCATTTCATATAGGCTACCTACAAACTGTTACACCCAGGTATTTGTATGAATTTACCTATTCCAGTTGTAGCTCATTGATATTACAGTCACAGGACACTACGTTTTTTTGTTTTTTGAAGCCCACAGTTTAACATTTCTGACCATTTAAGGCAAGCTACCAATCTTTGCACTACTTTGAAAACATATCAAGGTCTGACTGAATATTTGCGCAGCTTCTTTCAGATAGTAATTCATTATAGATAACCTCATCGTTTGAAGTGTCTGAGGTTACTATTAATATTGTCTACACGGTCATTGATATACAACATGAATAGCAAGGATCCCAATACACTTCCTTGGAGTACATCCTAAGTTACCTCTGCATCTGCAGCTAGGAATGTGGTGGAGTGGTTAACACACTGGACTCATATTGGGTCGGACGACAGTTCAAATACCCGTCCAGCTAACCAGAATTAGGTTTTCCGTGATTTCCCTAAATCGCTTAAGGCAAATGGCAGGATGTTTCTTTTGACAGGAGCACAATCGATTTCCCTCCGTATACGAGCTTGTGCTTCATCTCTAATGACTGCGTTTTCGACGGGGCGTTAAGCTCTAACCTTTTTTTTTTTTTCTACATCTGAATATGACTCTCCATCCAAGACAACTTGATGCGTCCTCCCTACCAAAAAATCCCTCAATTCTGTCACAATAAATACAGCATCTAGCTGATTGCCATGATCCACGTCTTTCAGTATATTGTGTGAGAAAAGTGCAAGTTGCGTTTCATATTATCAATGTTTTCGGAATCCATGCAAGGTAGCATTCTGTTCGACATACCTCATTGCGTTTGAACTCAGAATATGTCGTATGTTCTCAGATTCTACTACAAATGTATGCGAAGAATATTGGATGGTAGTTTTGTGGATCACTTGTGTTACCCATGTTGTAGCTGGTTCTGACCTGTAGCAACTTCCAACTACTGCGCACGGTTTTTTGTTCGAGGTATCTACGGTAGATTACAGTTAAAGGAAGAGCTAACTCAGTTCAAATTCAGTACAGAATTGATAGGGACTCCGTCAGGCCCTGGAGTTTTGTTCAGTTTTAACGATTTCAGTTGGTTCTCAACGCCACTGACACTAATATGTGTTTCACTCACTCTTTGACTGATTCGAGAAATGGGCAATACTCTTGGGTTCTCCTTTGTAAAGGAACCTCTGAAAATGGAGTTAAGCATTTCTACATTTACTATACTATCCACAATTTTAGTTCCTGTCTCGTCCATGTGTGCCTGGACACTAATTTTTGTGTCACTAACAGCTTTCACATATGACCAGAATTTCTTTGGGCGTTGTGAAAGATCTTTCGACAGTATTCTGCTACGGAAGTCTTTGAAGGCTTCACACATTCCTCTCTTGACAACTAAAGGTGATTCATTTAGCATCTCTTTATTATAGCTCTGTGCTTTATTTTACACCTAGCCATCAACAAGAGTTAGCATATGTTACGGGGCCCGCAAACTAGGATGGTGTCCATATCTACAATAAGTAGTAACAATTTTAACTCTTTTTCTAAAAGCGAGCACTGGCCACTCCATACATTATATGTCATAAGTTGACAACACTGCAAAGCTTACAGGAGAATTATTTAATATTCTCCGAGCTGACCGTAATAACCCGAGCAGTTGGAATAGGGTTCTATGATTGCTAAAAAGAAAGTAACTAACAAAAATCGTATTTATTTTTGTAAGGTATATTACAGTTGTTCATTCTTTCTACTGTGTATTTACCTTTCTTACAGTACTTTTATACTAGAGTGAATGTTGCTTTCTTGTTGGTGGACTATTACTGTATGTATTGTAGTTTCGCGGCACCTTCGTTTATTTTGTGTCGTTTTCTGGCGATCACTATGGACTAATGAGACACAATACGACTGCTTAAAATCAGTAGAACATATTAAGAGACTGAAGCGTAATTTATCTATTGATTGTGAAATTTTCCGACAGGGAAACAAGAAGCACTGAAGAATAAGACAAGCTTATTTGTTTTGTTTATGCACAATACTAAGTTAAAAAAAAATAGGTTCTGAGTTCAAATGGCTCTGAGCACTATGGGACTCAACTTCTGAGGTTATTAGTCCCCTGGAACTTAGAACTAGTTAAACCTAACTAACCTACGGACATCACACACATCCATGCCCGAGGCAGGATTCAAACCTGCGACCGTAGCGGTCTCGCGGTTCCAGACTGCAGCGCCTAGAACCGCACGGCCACTTCGGCCGGCGATTCTGAGTGCAACGTATATAACAATGTACGTATCAATGATCGGTGTTTCATCTGATCATAAAATCTCATCGTTATAATTTATTTACTCGTGAATACAGTATGTCGAACATCGTCACAGGTGATGGAGCATGAGTTCATCACTTCGAACGGGAAACAAAACTGCAATCCACGGTGTGGAGCCACACCACCTCTCCTCCAAAGAAAAAGTTCAAAGCCGCACCCTCAGAAGGTAAAATAATGACAACGGCCTTCTGGGACCCTGAAGGGGCTATTCTGTTTGATGCCCTCCTCGTGGTGCAACGATCGACTCTAAAGTGCATTGTACTACCCTCAGGAAATTGAAGAAACGACTTCAGCGTGTTCGTCGCCACAAAAATACAAACGATGGAATTAAAAAATAAGTATTTTTGAAACCAAATTGTACGGATAAAAAGAAAGACCACATCATTTCCATTAAGATTATTAAAAAATTAGCGTGCCCTGGATTTGCACTCACAACGTGCAGTTTACGATCCTAGAGCTTCGGTCACTTTTTGATGTGATAGTTCTTTGGACATGTGTAAAATTTTGAGGTCGTGATGTTTTGCAACACATGCGTTACAAGTTTTCTTTTAATCGTCTGCCCTCCGTCGGGCAGACCGTTAGCCGGAAGCCGGTCTTTCAATGTGACGTCACTTACGCGACCTGCGGTCGATGAGAGTGATAGGATGATGATGACAGTACAACACCCAGTCCCTGGGCGGAGAAAATTCCCCGACCCAGCCGAGAAAGTGAGGGGGTCACACAAATATCAAGCAGAAAAATGTTGTAGGCGTGAACCGTACGAGACAAACATAGTCTGTCATGGACTATTAGGCAGATCTTTTTGAGATCTAAAATTTGGTATATCATTCAGTAGCTTAGGCCCTCGGGCTTAGAGAGGACAACGAATAAGCTGTGTCGATGCAAATGAATGAACGCGGAGGAAATTATGCCGCGTGTACACTATTTTACAATATGCTAGCTAAACCCTAACGTTACATCAGGATGATACAGTGCTAAAATGTAGATCTCAAGAATATGTGTATAAAACACCATGATAGCACAAGTTTACCTTATACGGTTCACCCACAATCGTGAGTTTAATGTTTTGTATTCGTTCAACGACTTAAAAAGACGAAAATGGTGATTTTGGGTGAACTGTATGCATAAACAGATATTATCATGGTGTTTTATTTACGGTACATGCTTTTGGGGACATGTCAACATATACGTCGCTCTACTAGTACATTCCAAAGAGTGAGTTACTTTTATTTTCACACATAAAAGAAAATAAATAAATTAATTTTTGAAAGATTTTCTTTTTGATTTTTCTGAAAATTATTGTCACTTGTTCTCGTAACTTGAAGTGCTTTGTTCTGCTGTCGAGAGCTTTGTTGATAGTTGTATCTGTTAGTGATTGGGCATATCTGTATTCTCTGTCAGAACGTTATTCAACGAATGTAATTTTTGGGTAGCTTCACCGCAGTACATTGTCGGTTCAGAACGAATGTGTACAGGTGTCTGCGAACGTGTCGCTGTGTCCATGTTAGACTCAGCCTGGCCTTTTCCCTCTCTTGTTTCATAACGTTACTGTCTGTGTACAGAGAGACTAAGGCGGTCCTATGCATTTTAGAGGGTCTACCGATCCCAAGAAATTATTTTTCGCCATTTTTTTTTGCAAACGAGGGCCCACCAGGGTGAACAACTGAGGGCTGCGAAACGTAGGACCCAGTCTTGCACCACTGCATAGGTGGTTTCAGAAAGTCGAATTCATCACTTCGGTCTTCCCATACGAGACATATGACACAGCCAGCTGGCCCTGGACTCTGTACAAAATGGATGTAAATTATAATACCGATGTGTATCGCCATCGGATTAAATAGTAGAATTCCATTTTATTCTGTAATTTATTTTTAGTTCTACGCAGATCGAGGTAGTAGTCAACATGAGCAGTCGGCCTAGAGGTACGGACCGATACTAAGGACCTAGAAGTGCAAAGCGCAAAGCAAAAAATGAAATGAAAAAAAACCTCTTGTATCAAAAACTCATAAGTTGCCAGTTTTTTGATGTTCACAATGGTGTTGCTGAATCTAAACAAACTGAAGCATAAAATATAGAAGTTGCATTTTATTGTACAGATGATGGCAGTAGGCCCAGTATAAAATATTTATTATAATTTGCAACTCTTTCCGATGTAGCCACATGTTGTACAAGTGATACTGCTGTCGAACGGACAGGAAGTCCTCCTAGTTCAGCCGCATCGTCATCCAAGCCCTCTCGTCCGTGAAGACGTATTCTTCAAGTCAAACAGAGGTGGAAAGTACATCACATGTTATGATGTTATTACCATGTTCTTCGCGCCAAACACCACACGAAAGTAATTTATATTCTAACCATATTGGAGAATGGCTGAGCAACTTTGATTGAAATTACTGGATTGCGAATGGAAATACGTAAGTGTAAGATATTAACAGTAATTTTTTGACTTCAAAGAAAATGTATGACAAAGAAAATAAACCACGATTCTGACAAAAGTAACTTTTCACGTATAGACATAAGCTACCGAATAAAATTGGTTGTGTTATTCAGAATCTAAAGGGAACCTTTTCTGTATTGTTTGCAAGGATACTCATTCAGATGGTTCGTCACCGATTAAGAAAGATGGATTAGATGACTGGAAGAACGCAAATATTTTATTGAAAATGCTTGAAGAAAGCACTTCACGTAGACAAGCCATAATTTCGTTGTTAGTGCGCAAAGACAGGGCTGCACGTGTCGGCTCTCAACTTGTGAGTCAAACTGAGACCGAACAAACGTACTAGCAGACATTTAGAACGAATTATTACAGTTATAACTTTTTGGCAGAACGAGGTCTTGCGTTTCAGGGTAGTGATGAAATTGTTGGATCACCTCACAATGGAAATCATTTAGGTATATTCATGCAAATAAAGGAAAGAAACTTACGACACATTTGTCAAAAACATTTACCCATTGAATTGCATGAAGCATACGTGGTCATATTATTTGTGAAATTAAGAATTGGAAATATTATTCTGTTTCACTGGATTTGGCTCTAAATACACTCCTGGAAATGGAAAAAAGAACACATTGACACCGGTGTGTCAGACCCACCATACTTGCTCCGGACACTGCGAGAGGGCTGTACAAGCAATGATCACACGCACGGCACAGCGGACACACCAGGAACCGCGGTGTTGGCCGTCGAATGGCGCTAGCTGCGCAGCATTTGTGCACCGCCGCCGTCAGTGTCAGCCAGTTTGCCGTGGCATACGGAGCTCCATCGCAGTCTTTAACACTGGTAGCATGCCGCGACAGCGTGGACGTGAACCGTATGTGCAGTTGACGGACTTTGAGCGAGGGCGTATAGTGGGCATGTGGGAGGCCGGGTGGACGTACCGCCGAATTGCTCAACACGTGGGGCGTGAGGTCTCCACAGTACATCGATGTTGTCGCCAGTGGTCGGCGGAAGGTGCATGCGCCCGTCGACCTGGGACCGGACCGCAGCGACGCACGGATGCACGCCAAGACCGTAGGATCCTACGCAGTGCCGTAGGGGACCGCACCGCCACTTCCCAGCAAATTAGGGACACTGTTGCTCCTGGGGTATCGGCGAGGACCATTCGCAACCGTCTCCATGAAGCTGGGCTACGGTCCCGCACACCGTTAGGCCGTCTTCCGCTCACGCCCCAACATCGTGCAGCCCGCCTCCAGTGGTGTCGCGACAGGCGTGAATGGAGGGACGAATGGAGACGTGTCGTCTTCAGCGATGAGAGTCGCTTCTGCCTTGGTGCCAATGATGGTCGTATGCGTGTTTGGCGCCGTGCAGGTGAGCGCCACAATCAGGACTGCATATGACTGAGGCACACAGGGCCAACACCCGGCATCATGGTGTGGGGAGCGATCTCCTACACTGGCCGTACACCTCTGGTGATCGTCGAGGGGACACTAAATAGTGCACGGTACATCCAAACCGTCATCGAACCCATCGTTCTACCATTCCTAGACCGGCAAGGGAACTTGCTGTTCCAACAGGACAATGCACGTCCGCATGTATCCCGTGCCACCCAACGTGCTCTAGAAGGTGTAAGTCAACTACCCTGGCCAGCAAGATCTCCGGGTCTGTCCCCCATTGAGCATGTTTGGGACTGGATGAAGCGTCGTCTCACGCGGTCTGCACGTCCAGCACGAACGCTGGTCCAACTGAGGCGCCAGGTGGAAATGGCATGGCAAGCCGTTCCACAGGACTGCATCCAGCATCTCTACGATCGTCTCCATGGGAGAATAGCAGCCTGCATTGCTGCGAAAGGTGGATATACACTGTACTAGTGCCGACATTGTGCATGCTCTGTTGCCTGTGTCTATGTGCCTGTGGTTCTGTCAGTGTGATCATGTGATGTATCTGACCCCAGGAATGTGTCATTAAAGTTTCCCCTTCCTGGGACAATGAATTCACGATGTTCTTATTTCAATTTCCAGGAGTGTATATCGCATGTAGACCAGCTGACTCTGATAATGTGCTCTATCCTGCGATCAGGACTAGTGGAAAGTTTTGTAAGGTTGGACATGGAAGGCCCTACTGCTGAGCAACTCGTCCATAGCTTGCTATATTTTTTTAAAGTGAGAATGACATTGATATCGAGGATGATGATATTTGGTTTGTGGGGCGCTCAACGACGCGGTTATCAGCGCTCACACAAATTTCCAATCGTTACACTGTCCCGTCTCGCCATTTATCTCGAATGATGATGAAATGGTGAGGACAACATAAACACTTCCACGGCCAAGAAAAATCCACAACACGGCCGGGAATCGAACCAAGGACTCCATGACCCCGAGGTAGCAATCCTAACCACTTTTTTTCTGCCCTCATTTTGTTCGTTATTGTTCGCTGCATTTTTTCGGGGCGGACGTCCCATGACGCTTGTTCATGCTCATCGTTGATCCATTCTCTTAGTTTTTTATTGCAGAGGCTACCGTGCCGGCATCCATTAGGCCACGAGTTGTGGACTTGATTTCAAGCACTGTCTTGAGCAAAGCTATGACAATGCCAGCAACATGAGTGTGAAATACAGCGGCTTAGAAGCACCAATTAAGAAGATAAATAAATACGAAGAATACATTCCCTGCTTCACACATTCATTAAATTTTTTTGACAGGTGCGCTGCAGAATGCTGTGCAGAAACATTCTTTTTTTTTTTACTTCGTTGAAAACCCCTATACAATTTTTTTCCGCTTTTGCATAGCCACGGGCTATTTTTTTGAAAGCAATGAAAGAAACTGAACCAATCGACTGTTATTCTAGGCTGACTAAGGAACACAGTTTTCCAAAGCTACGTGCTTCGTTAACTACATTCGCACCCAAGAAAGAAGTAGACTACGTTGGCTGTCGATTGCATTACACTGTTACTAGTTTAAGGATTTAGATATGTGAAGCGTACGATGTAGAAGGCAGAACACAGTACTAAGAGGAAGGATTTCAGGCGCCAAGACCGACTGCTCGCCTTCTGGGATTTCCACTCAGTTATGCAGTTACAGAGTTCGACTACTACTGATCGAGTTTTCCGCTGACGGTGCGTTGGAATCGTTTCTGGCAACAGTTCGGATCCTCAGTCGATGCAGACCAGAATCTGTCAACTGTCAACAAACGTATGTTTCTTCGAGGACATCTGGACAGGGAATCCAACAATTTGCTTCACGGCATAGCTGTAACTGCAGTTGCTTCTGAACAAAGCAAGAAAATTTTACGTGTATGTTATGGCGATAGAAACAGAATTATCCTGGAGCATCTTGACTGTTCAGGAGACATCACACTTGTGACATCCGATTCTCCAGAACCTCTTAACATTTATTGAACGAAACAAGTGCATTCAAACTCTGCAGGTAATAGTGTCCACAGGTGTAAGTACACATTCATGCTGAGTTTTAGATGCTAGCAGACAGACTAGCTTCATGAGTATATCATTTATCTACGGTTTATTTGTTGCGAATCACCAATTGGCAGTTGATACTACTGAGTCTTCTTTCACTGTGTCACAGTCACATCAGCCAGTCTGCTTGACGGTGAAAATAACAACAATACTCACTTTGCAGATACTACAATCGAGAGTTTTCACTCCTTTTCAAGACACCTGTCAGTACCTCAAGAGCTCAAAATCTGACACATTAGTATTATAATACTTGTTAGTAGATCAACGATTTAATATAGAGTAATTGTTCACAAGTCTGAATGTGTAGCCAAAGATCGCTTGCAACATCGGGACAGGTTTTATATTCCTACTTGTATTTGATCTACCACAAGAATCGCATAAAGTATCCAGTCAGTCATCATGAGATGCTCTTAGAGACGCTACTACTAGCCGTCCGGAGTGGCCGAGCGGTTCTAGGCGCTTCAGTCTGGAACCGCGCGACCGCTACGGTCGCAGGTTCGAATCCAGCCTCGGGCATGGATGTGCGTGATGTCCTTAGGTTAGTTAGGTTTAAGTAGTTCTAAGTTCTAGGGGACTGGTGACCTCAGGTGTTAAGTCCCATAGTGCTCAGAGCCATTTGAACCATTTTTTAACGCAACTACTTCTAGAGATCCGTGATCCATCCACACAGCAAAATCCATTCTATCAACTCCATACTTGCAGAATCATATATATGTTCGTACAGTCCCATATTCCTTGAGACCCTTGGCAGAGCGCGAGTCCATCAAAGATCGAAAGTCAAGGATTGGAATGTACGGCTATGAAACTCTTTTGTATGCTACCTAGTGAAATTAAATGTTTTACAAACGACGAGGAAAGGAATTATTTCTTCTTGGTAACTGCTTCAATAACAAATACAAATTATTTCTTTCAATACCCTAGCAAAGAAATTAGTTCTGTATTACTAACCAAGACAAGATAAATGTCTTGGAGCATGCAAAGCTACATGATATCATTTTGAGAGTTATTCTTGTAGTCTTCATCCCGAATGTTAGTTTGATGTAGCTCTTCATGATAATCTACGTAGCGCAAATCTCTTCATCTCTGCACAACCACCCCACCTTACATACTGTATTCGAGCCTTGGTCTTCGTCTACATTTTTTATCAAATTGATTATTCCTTGGTTTCTCGGGATGTACCGTATTACCCTATCTCTTCGTTTTGTCAATATGTTAAGCATTCTTCTGTAACACCAAATTTCAAAAGCTTGTGTTCTTCTCTTCTTGTCTGTACTGTTGTACTAACTACACGGTCCAGCCACATCAATGTGACCACCACCCACGTTCGACACCAACGTACAGTAACCACTCACAGACGGCAGGTGGCAGCAACAGCAGTGCAGGGTATATAAAGCGTGTCGGGGTACGCGGAAAACAGTGGAGTCGTTGTCATAATGGGAAAACGGCATGTACATTGACTTTCGGGCCAAGGATGGGAGCATTTCCGAAACGGCAAAGTCTGTAAACTGTTCACGTGCCGCCGTGGTTAAAATATAGTGTGTGTGGCAAAATGGTTCCTCCAAACGCGATGCAAGGCGACTGGACGTGGTGTACAGGAGAATAGGCGTGCAGTTGCTGAGCAGCTGACGGGCCAGATGAACCAAGTGGCTACCGTCAGTGTCTCCTCAACGACCGCTCGGTGAACGTTGCTGCTTACGGGTCTCCACAGTAGGCGCCTGGTTCGTGCACCCATGCTGACTACTGTTCATAGGCGATGAAGGCTGGATTGGCACGCCAGTACCGCAAATGGATCTGCACTAAGTGGCTATAGGTGGTCTTCTCAGATGAATCACGTTTTACGCTTTATTGGACAGTTGATTGTTGGCGTTTACGGCTCTGCAACGATCATCGGTAGGGCCAAGGCCAGAGGGGGGGAGCGTTACGGTCTAGGGAATGTTTTCGTGACATTCCCTGGGTGATTTCGTCATTCTGGAACACACAACGGATCAACACAAATACGCATCTATCCTTGGGAACGTGTTCAACCACACATGCAGTTTATTTTTTCCTCGGCACGATAACTTTCAGCCAACGGCCTTGCTGCAGTGGTAGCACCGGTTCCCGTCAGATCACCGAAGTTAAGCACTGTTGGGCTGGTCTAGCACTTGGATGGGTGACCATCCGGTCTGCCGAGCGCTGTTGGCAAGCGGGATGCACTCAGCCCTTGTGAGGCTAACTGAGGAGCTACGTAATTGAAAAGTAGCGGCTCCGGTCTCGGAAACTGACATAGGGCCGGGAGAGCGGTGTGCTGACCACATGCCCCTCCGTATCCACATCCAGTGACGTCAATGAGCTGAGGATGACACGGCAGCCTTCATGGCCTGTTCGGGAGGAGAGAGAGAGAGAGAGAGAGAGAGAGAGAGAGAGAGAGAGAGAGAGAGAGAGAGAGACGATAACTTATACGAAAAGGACAATGCAACCTGCCATACAGCTCGCAGCGCACGTGCGTGGTTCGAAGAGCACCAAGACGAGATTACCATACTCCCTTTACCACCAAACCTCTCGAATTTAAACCCAATCGAGATCTGTGAGACACCTCGATCGTGCTGTTTGTGCCATGGATCCTCAACCGCGAAACCTAGCGCAGCTGGCTAGGTTACTGAAGTGAGAACGGCTCCACATTCCTGTCGGTACCTTCAAGAGCCTCTCTGACTCTCTTGAATGTCCACGCTGCAAAGGGAGGTTATTCACGCTGTCGACAGGTAGTCCATTAATTTGTCTGGACAATGTATAATGCCACACTCCGGACAAATGCTTTCAGAAAAGACATCCTAACACATTTATATTCAATACTAACTTTTTTTCTTGGTCAAAGAAGCTTCTGTTACTACTGGCAGTCTACGCTTATATCCTCTTTGTTTCTGCCATCGTTAGTTAATTTGCAGCTCAAATAGAAAATTTCGAATATTACTTTTAGTGTCTCGTTCCGTAATCCAATTCTTCCACTATCTCCCGATTTAATTCGACCATATTCCATTCCCCTTGTTTTACTTTTATTGATCTTCGTCATATAAGCTCTCTTCAAGACAATACCGATTGAACTGATGTTCCAAGTACTTTCCCGCCTCTAAAATAATTACAATGTTTTTATTTTCATCCCCATGGACATCAAATTCATTTTCAAAATTTTCTTTAGTTTACTTCACTGGTCCTCAGAGTATAGATTGAATGAGTTGAGGGTAGGCTACAAACGTCTTTCATTGCCTTTTCTGTTAAATTCCGCCTTTCTCATCCTTCGACTCTTGTAACTGAAGTTTGGTTTCTCTACAGATTTTAGATAAACCTTCACTTCGAAACAGTGTGGTATAGCTTGAAGACTGGCGGTTGTCCTTTTAATGCAAAACTTCGAAGACTCTTCACATTAAAGGCACATAATTCCATTTGCCACTGCAGGTTAATCTATAAGAAAGCGGTACTAAATCTTGTGGAACTTATGTTTCGATAGAAGATATTTGTATCTTATTTATTCGTATATTATGTCCATGTCTCTTAAATAATCATTTACATAGTTATATATGTGGTGTCTGTTCTTCCGGACATTTTGTTCCAGCAGCCATTATCAATCAAGACACAAAGGAATTGCATGTAGTTGCTAGTGGGCATTATTTACATTAATGGGAAAAGCTGAAAATTTATATTGGACCGGGATTCAACTTTCCCAGTTGTAAATCAATGCACACTAGCAGCTAAATGTCGTAATTCCTTTTTGCCTTGATGTACAGAGTTCTTGAGACATTCTTGCAGACAGATATTTCTTAGGAAGGAAAATCAGAGTTTTTACGTCTGTAGAGATGTGAGATGGAAATGGATCGTGTTCTTATCGAAGGAACCATCTCGGCATTTACCTATTGCAGTTTCGCAAACCCACGAGCGGGGATCGGAACGCCGTCAGCCTGACTGTGGCCCATTGTTGCACTGACAAGCGGACTGTACAAACTTCCCTCGCCGCTTGATTCATAATGATACGGTGTGTAGGGCACGATTAGGCCTCCATCTTGTGTATGTAGGGAGATGCAACTCTCAACCGTTTTCGACAAAATCGAGTTTTGAAAATTTTACGCGGGCTCACATACTTCGTATGATGATCGCTAGTATTCAAGGAGTCCACAGTCGAGCGAGTAATTGCTTAGTTTCGATCGGTCTCTGGATCGTATCTCGCTTCCGCTGTTTTTTTTCTTTTCTTTCATTCTCCGTAATTATAACAACAGATATGCGTGATACGCGACGAAATTGTATGATGACCGAGAACCATTTATGAATGTAAACCAAGTCTGTTTTGCAATAGTCACACTGAAAATAACCATGCATAGGCAAAAATTCGATTTTCATTACATGTGCTGTATGTCGCAATAATTATTGTTTTTCATGTTCTATGGCCAGTATCATCCTGATTCGCGCAGGTTAAAAAATGGTTCAAATGGCTCTGAGAACTATGGGACTTAACTTCTGAGGTCATCAGTCTCCTAGAACGTAGAACTACTTAAACCTAACTAACCTAAGGACACGACACACATCTATGACCGAGGCAGGATTCGAACCTGCGACCTTAGCTGTCGCGAGATTCCAGACTGTAGCGCCTAGAACCGTTCGGCCACTTCGGCCGGCCATTCGTGCAGGCTCCAAAGTTACTCATTATGCTTTCCAGAAATGTAGATACAATAATATAAATAAGATTGCGATGCAGATTTCAATAAAAAGTCTCGTGTATCATATTTTTACTTCCAAACTCCTTACGAAAAAAAATCCTTTTTCAAGATACACATTATAAAAATAATAAACGAATAATTAATTATTGATCATTTACACAATAATAATAAACCTGTTGTTATAATTACGTGGGAATGGAAAAAAGAGTGAGAGTCGATCCATAGTTCTCGCGCTTACGAGCCTTAGCGCTTGCCAGCTGTTGTGGCCGAGCGATTCTAGGCGCTACAGTCTGGAACCGCGCGACCGCTACGGTCGCAGGTTCGAATCCTGCCTCGGGCATGGATGTGTGTGATGTCCTTAGTTTATTTAGGTTTAAGCAGTTCTAAGTTCTAGGGGACTGATGACCTCAGATGTCAAGTCCCATAGTGCTAAGAGCCATTTGAACCATTTGAGCCTAAGCACTTATTACCTCGGCTGCGGCCTCCTTGACCAGTTGCGACTATACAAAGTATAAAAACACGCTTCAAAACCGATTTCATGGAACACCGTTGAGAGTTGAGTCTTCCTGTTTGCATATGGGGACACTATATTTAATGTGCACTCCAAACCATGTTGCAAATTGGCATTTTTCTCATATCTAAATCATTGGCAATCGTTGCCAGAGGTAAAGAAGCGGTCAGTAAGAGAAAAAAGACCGACTGAGGATCGAAATCCAAAACTTTGGGACTGCAGTCTGGTATTTCTGCTACTCCTCCTACCACAAGACCTTATCCTTTCCGTTTCCTTCCCTATCTTTCTCCAATCCGTCATTGTATTCCGTCTTTACTGATTTCGTCATCAACAGGACGTTAAATGTCAATCTTCCTCCCTTTCTTCTATACGCGAGCGCTAACTATATGGTCACTAGATGAAACTATACAAGATGCTGAAATCAGTAACCAAAACAATCTGTCCGTAGGTGTATGAGCTACTGATTATGACATCAAATATTATAAATTCTATATACAGGGTGTTTCAAAAAAATATATGTGGGTTTTAAGGCTTTATCGCATTTATTACATTCAAATTACAGTTATAAATAATTCATCAAATCAAATAGAAACTCAAACAGTTTTTCTTAAATTTATTGGCCGTGAGCACCACTCGTCACACATCGAGTCGATAGGTGAGTTCTTCTCAAACCTTGCTCAGTGCGTCTAGTATAATTGTTGCAACACTACTGTTTCTAAAATCAGGTAGACCCGCTGGTAGCGGAGGCGTACACGTATGACCCTTTATGAAATCCCAGAGGTAAAAATTGTATGTGGTCAGATTGTGTGTGAACGTGGCGGTCTTGTGAAAGAAGCTCTGTCAACCGGCCACTTGCGCTCAATCCAGCGGTCGGGTACAGCGTCGGTTAACCAATTGCGTACTGGGTTATGAGAATGAGGCGGTGCACTAACTTGCTGCCATATAAAGTTTTGTGGTTTCGCTTCTTCCAGTTAAACATAGAGCCATTCTTATAGCGCATCAAGATAAGAAAAACCAGTTACAGTTGCTTCGCCGAAAAAGAAAGGCCCATAAACTTTCCGCCGTGATATGGCTCAAAAGCATTCAGTTTAGGGGAGTCTCGTTGCAACCGGACCATCTTGTGGGGATTTCCTGAACCCCGCCACGCTCCTACAGATGCGCACATTATGTGTGTTCACATTTCCACTTAGGTGAAATGTCGATTTATCACTGAAGACGACACGTCCAGAAAATCTTCCTCGTCATGCAGCAATATTACGCTCGCAAAGTTGAAACGTAAATCGTGGTCTGTAAGCTTTAGAACCTGTAGCAGCTACAAACGATAACGCCGCAGTTTTAAGCGTCTCCTTAAAAGTCTCCACACAGACTGACTAAGGACTAGCCTTCCGGACTAATTTCTTGGGCTGCGCGTGAACTCTCACTCGTTCAACAAGTTTGTCATGTCATACTCTTCCCCTTACGAACATGTATACAGACGAAACTATTTGATTTGCTCTTTCATTTGATGTACTATTCATGATTGTAAGTCGAATGTAATAAATGCTACAAAACCTTTAATGTAATATGTAAACAGAATTGGCATTCATATGCGGACTTTACTTCTGTAGAAGTTCCGGACACTGGAGGGTTTGAAAAATGCCGTGAGTCTGGAGAAAATGATTCGGAAATTCAAAGAGACGGTTTCTTTTGGTGTGCGACTTTGCATTTTTCTTTACTGTACTATATACGGGTGATTATAATTATACTTCCAAATCGTTGTAGAAGTAACACCACTGGTCAGAATGCGCTAAACTGCAACGTAATGTTATCGGAGAAGGGAGAAAACGTGTGGCAGAAGAAAAAAAGTAGTGCGAAAATTGATCAATAGATGGCGCTGTATGTGTTACAATACGTAAATGGGAACACCTGTCATGCGCACGACCCATTGAAGTTCGTATATACACGCCAGGTACACGGCTTTTCCACCTTTCGCGTCTGCGACGTTCGCCATGACTGTCTCAATGCAGGATCGTGCTCTGCTTGTAAAGCTGTATTATAAGAATGATGACTGTGCACACGTCGCTCTGTAGAAGTTCCGGACACTGGAGGGTTCGAAAAAAGGCGTCTGTCCGATGACTGCCGTGAGTCTAGAGAAAATGGTTCGGAAATTCGAAGAGACGGTTTCTTTTGGTGGGCGACCAGGTAGAGGGAGAAAACGAATTGATTCGACATCAGTGGAAGCAATGACCACAGCAATGCAGGAGAAGACGAGTGGTGGTGTGCAAACGTGTAGTGCACGGAGAATTGCCCGAGCATTGGTAATACCCGTGACCACGGTGCGTAAAATCCTACAAAACATCCTTCTTTGCTATCCATTCAAAATAACCCATGTGCACGAGTTGCTTCCTGTTGACCTGCCAGCAAGAGAGACGTTTGCTTCAGAATTTCTTGCTCACATGGAAGTGGACAGTGACTGGCCGCGGAAGATTTTGTGGCCAGACGAAGACCACTTCCATCTTACAGGATATGCCAATACACAGAATTGTCGAGTATGGGCAACGGAAAATCCACACGCAAATTAACCAGTACCACTTCATCATGAAAAGGTCACTGTGTGGTGCGGGTTTACAGCATCGTTTATCATAGGGCCAAATTTTTTCGAAGAGACAGGTGCTTCCGGTCCTGTTATCTGTACCGTCACTGGTAAGAGCTATGACTGTCTTTAGCGCAACAACGTCATTCCGGCTCTCCAACAGCGCTGATGTGTGTGGATGGCATCATTTTTATGCAAGATGGCGCGCCTCCGCACACTGCAAATCCAGTTAAGCAGCTGCTGATGCGCTATTTCGGAAATTCTAGAATTATCAGATGCCATTTCCCAACAGCCTGGCCGTCCCGATCTTAATCCGTGTGACTTCTGGTTTTGGGGCTACCTGAAAGATGTTGTGTTCAGTGTTCCGATTGCGAACTTCGCTACATTGAAGGCATGCATTGCGCAACACGTTCTGAACATTACCCGGAAACACTTCGAACAGTTGCGGAACATGCTGTTTCTCGATTTTAACTTGCAGAAAACGGTGGACAGCATATTGATCATATTTTGTACCAGTCACACAGAAATTAGAAATCCGATTTGATTTTGATTGATGCTTTTAATGCTCTTTTTGGCCTCAGGACAGTTAAAAACCGATTTTTCCCATCCGATGTAATATGAACTTGCTGTTGTGGATGGGCTTACGTAGCTAACAGTATCACACCTACACACCCATGCCCACTGGGTATTACAGTCTGTTTAACGCCAAACGTACACCTTGGACATTTTTGTATGATTCATTTGTCATTTGTAGTCGACCACTATTAAATTATGATGCTTACAGCACCATCTATTGCTACATTTCGTTACTCCCAATGTTTTGTTACAATGTTTTTCTTCTACCATACGTTTTCCTCCCTTCTCCGATAATATTCCGTTGCAATTTGACGTCATTCTGACCAGTCGTGTTATTTCTACGGCGGTTTTAAAGTTTAACTATAATCACCCTATATATTCGGGAAGGCCGCACTTCAAATCCCCGGCCGGCCTTCGACATCAATGTTTTCCATGGTTTTCTTAAATATATTTAGGCGAGTGCCGCGACAGTTCCTTTAGAAAGGACACTAACGATTATCCCATCTTTTCCCCAACCAAATTTTTTGCTCCGTTTCCAATTATCCCGTCTTTGAAGAGATGTTAAACCTTAATGTTCTTCGTAAATGACGAAACGCGATGAGGGATCTGGTAACGACATCCTTATATAATCCCGGATTAGGCTGTACCTAAATCATGTAGTGATGGTACAAGGAGAACAGCGCACAAAACAACTACTGCCCAAAAACTGAACCATACCTCTTTCATAACAAATTGGATTAAAGTTATTAGAAAGAATTATTTAAGCATGTATGTATGGTCAATAAATATGACATGTCTACAAATAGGACTGGCAGAAAAATACCATTTTTAAAACGGGAAAAAAGAGGTTAATGTAATGAAGTGGTTCACGGAACTTGATGCACATTAGTTCTGTGCAGACATTGCACACTGGGTGCACCAGTGGGACAAATGAATGGACAAACATGAAGAATATGTTTAATAAAATGAGAACCATTGATACTCGACAAAGTTTCAGAAAAATTTATTTTGACACTTTTTGTTCATGCGAACTCTTTGTTACCACAATTTTTTAATCCCCTTCGTATTTATATTCTGGGAGGCTACCAACAAATACTGAAGATGTATTGCACTTCTAAAACATATTTCTAAGTTTTGGTTTGGTTGATAGATACATTGTTGTCTTACCAAGTATAGAGGTGTCTAATCTATGATTTCACCTCTAATGAATTTTATAGTGTAAATTAAGAAGTTCACGAAACTCATAAATTAACGATTACAAATGAGCAAATTTGTGTAGCACAATTCGCAGGTTTTTTACTAGGTTGCAAACTGAAGGACTGGAAGATACCGCTATCTGTGTGGCAAATAACTGTAGCATTTGCTTCGGCCTATGTACGTGGTAGGAGCTGTCTAAAGAATATGTCAGCTTCTACGTAAATTTAACAGCATTTATTGACAAATAACACAACTTTTTCCGGTCATATCTTACTTACATTTCTACAGTAGTTTCCTGCTGGGACACGTCTATGAATAAATTTTCAAGCCAATAGTAGGTTTAGATTCTGTGCGTTATCTAAATGTTTTCAGCACAAGTGGATGTCAAGTGCAAGTGCTGTTGTGTAGAGCAGTTTAATTTTTCACAGTCAAATAAGAACCTAATATCTGACAAGGGAACTTCATCAACTTGACCTCGTATTTGCTTGGTAAAAAACACATGAGCTATATATCAACCCTACCAATGGATCTCACTCGAAAATTCGGGCCATATGCAGATACTACGCAGGTACGGCCCTCACAACGTACAGCTTTTAAACATTCGCGCGCTCGGGTTACTTGTCACGCGTCCCCCTTCACTGCGGCCGCCGTAATGCCCGAACGTGAAGTGCTGTGCAACAGTGAGTCCCCCAAAATCTGAAGTGTGGAAAGCGGAGGAGGGAATAATAGTACGAAATTAAACCTATATAGTGGAACTCTTACAAGAGTACGCGATTTCCCAAAATCATTTCAGGCAAATGCCGGGATGGTTCCTTTGAAAGGGCACGGCCGATTTCCTTCCCAATCCTTCCCTAACTCGAGCTTGCGCTCCGTCTCTAAAGACATCGTTGTCGACGGGACGTTAAACACTAACCACGACCACCACAAGAGTACTCCAGTTTAATAGTGTCAGCTTTACATATATATATATATATATATATATATATATATATATATATATATATATATATATATATATAAAACCATGCATCGATTAACCGTGCGACTGCTACGGTCGCAGGTTCGAATCCTGCCTCGGGCATGGATGTGTGTGATGTCCTTAGGTTAGTTAGGTTTAAGTAGTTCTAAGTTCTAGGGGACTGATGACCACAGCAGTTTAGTCCCATAGTGCTCAGAGCCATTTGAACCATGCATCGATTATATTCAAAATTAAATTACGCTACACTACATGTTGAATGCTGAAGATTAGATGGGTAGATCACATAACTAATGAGGAGGTATTGAATAGAATTGGGGAGAAGAGAAATTTGTGGCACAGCTTGACTAGAAGAAGGTATCGGTTGGTAGGACATGTTCTGAAGCATCAAGGGATCACCAATTTAGTATTGGAGGGCAGCGTGGAGAGTAAAAATCGTAGCAGGAGTCCACGAGATGAATACACTAAGCACATTCAGAAGGATATAGGATGCAGTAGTTACTTGGAGATGAAGAAGCTTGCACAGGATAGAGTAGCATGGAGAGCTGCATCAGACCAGTCCCTGGATTAATGACCACAACAACACCAAATGTTGGAAAACCGTCTCTTTCGTTTCCAGTGCAATTATGAATCGCAATATAAAAATGTTCAAAGCAAAGGGATCTTTGACACCCGCTACACCTTATAAATTGCGCACTTTACTAGCATCGAAACAGTATTTAACTTGATATTCACAGTATTCTGGCCGGTCACTGCTGTAGCCGCTTCGATACCACGCGTACTGGAAGACTAACCTAAACGCTAGTGCGTATAACTGCCTGTAAAGAAGCGACTGCATTTGCAGGACGGCGTTCTGATGAGCGAAGTTTACATCGATACTCAGAAGTCGTACCGAGTTGGTAAACCTCCGGATAAACCCCTTGAACACGCGGAAACCAAATATGTCTAGCGGTTGGCAGTGTCTTGTCCCTCCTGGTGGCAATATGGAAACGGCGGTGTCTTCTACTCCGTGTCCTTCATGCACTGACAAACTTTTGTAACCAGAAAACGAGTCCACTATTAAAACTGATATGTTATCATCTCGGATGATTTTATAAAACACCTCTTCATGCCACTTTTATAAGTGTTCCTTGTTCACTTTCCCAGAAGATGAGGCGGCAACTACAATATTGTCCGCGTGAAAAAAAATTGTTTGACACGTGGCACAAACGATTCGATCAACTCTTTTAAAACAATAAACAAAAGTGACTGCAAGAGTCCATCTGCAGATATCGTTGGTATTATTGTGTAGGTATGAGTTGTGTTACTGACGGACGACATCTTTTGTCCCTTTTTTCGCAAGAGTTCGACCTGACATCGTTTCTAAATTATTCTATGTACTGACTTGGCAGAAAATCCAAAGAAATTTTGGTCTTATGTCAAAGCGGCAGGTGGATCAAAACAAAATGTCCAGACACTCTGTGACCAAAATGGTACTGAAACAGAGGACGACAGACTAAAGGCCGAAATACTAAATGTCTTCTTCCAAAGCTGTTTCACAGAGGAAGACTGCACTGTAGTTCCTTCTCTAGATTGTCGCACAGATAACAAAATGGTAGATATCGAAATAGACGACAGAGGGATAGAGAAACAATTAAAATCGCTCAAAAGAGGAAAGGCCGCTGGACCTGATGGGATACCAGTTCGATTTTACACAGAGTACGCGAAGGAACTTGCCCCCCTTCTTGCAGCGGTGTACCATAGGTCTCTAGAAGAGCGAAGCGTTCCAAAGGATTGGAAAAGGGCACAGGTCATCCCCGTTTTCAAGAAGGGACGTCGAACAGATGTGCAGAACTATAGACCTATATCTCTAACGTCGATCAGTTGTAGAATTTTGGAACACGTATTATGTTCGAGTATAATTACTTTTCTGGAGACTATAAATCTACTCTGTAGGAATCAGCATGGGTTTCGAAAAAGACGGTCGAGTGAAACCCATCTCGCGCTATTCGTCCACGAGACTCAAAGGGCCATAGACCCGGGTTCACAGGTAGATGCCGTGTTTCTTGACTTCCGCAAGGCGTTCGATACAGTTCCCCACAGTCGTTTAATGATCAAAGTAAAAGCATATGGACTATCAGACCAATTGTGTGATTGGATTGAGGAGTTCCTAGATAACAGAACGCAGCATGTCATTCTCAGTGGAGAGAAGTCTTCCGAAGTAAGAGTGATTTCAGGTGTGCCGCAGGGGAGTGTCATAGGACCGTTGCTATTCACAATATACATAAATGACCTGGTGGATGACATCAGAAGTTCACTGAGGCTTTTTGCAGATGATGCTGTGGTGTATCGAGAGGTTGTAACAATGGAAAATTGTACTGAAATGTAGGAGGATCTGCAGCGAATTGACGCATGGTGCAGGGAATGGCAATTGAATCTCAATGTAGACAAGTGTAATGTGCTGCGAATACATAGAAAGATAGATCCCTTATCATTTAGCTACACAATAGCAGGTCAGCAACTGGAAGCAGTTAATCCCATAAATTATCTGGGAGTACGCAAATGGAGTGATTTAAAATGGAATGATGATATAAAATTAATCGTCGGTAATGTAGATGCCAGACTGAGATTCTTTGGAAGAATCCTAAGGAAATGCAATCCGAAAACAAAGGAAGTAGGTTACAGTACGCTTGTTCGCCCACTGCTTGAATATTGCTCAACAGTGTGGGATCCGTACCAGATAGGGTTGATAGAAGAGATAGAGAAGATCCAACGGAGAGCAGCGCGCTTCGTTACAGGATCATTTAGTAATCGCGAAAGCGTTACGGAGATGATAGATAAACTCCAGTGGAAGACTCTGCAGGAGAGACGCTCAGTAGCTCGGTACGGGCTTTTGTTGAAGTTTCGAGAACATACCTTCACCGAAGAGTCAAGCAGTATATTGCTCCCTCCTACGTATATCTCGCGAAGAGACCATGAGGATAAAATCAGAGAAATTAGAGCCCACACAGAAGCATACCGACAATCCTTCTTTCTACGAAAATTACGAGACTGGAATAGAAGGGAGAACCGATAGAGGTACTGAGGGTACCCTCCGCCACACACCGTCAGGTGGCTTGCAGAGTATGGATGTAGATGTATATGTAAATGAAACCCAGTCTGATCCATATTGTAAACATTCTGTTTACCGAACGCTTCCATAACAGCACTGGTGTCGGCGACGAACTTTTCACAGGCAGTAATTATGGCTGTTTCATCACATAGCTTTTTGGTGTTGTAACAAGGGTTATGTCACGATCTTACCATGCATACAAAAATGTGGCTCCTCAGGTGCTATGAGCTCGCACTTCTCTTGTATGGTGTGGAAACATGGACCCTTACAAAGGCAACCACTGCCAGACTCTAAGCCTTTGAACTGTGTCTATACACAAGAGTGTTGAGAATATCATGGACTCAGAAAGTGACAAACGTCCAGGTTCTACGTCGAGTTAACAAAAGCCCAGAACAGATCAACATTATAAAGTGTCGCAAACTACAATACCTTGGCCACTTCATGAGGTATCCAAAACGATATGAGCTGTTTCAAAGTATCCTGCAATGTAAAATCGAGTAAAAGATACCTCCGGAACGAAGAAGAAGTTCCTGGCTCGACAAACTTAGATAAAGGTTTAATATTAGCGCTGAAGAACTGTTTCGTATTGCAACTGATAAAGACAGAATAGCCATGATGATCGCCAACGTCCGAAGCGGACAGGCACGCTAAGAAGAACCTGGATTATCTTTCGAGACACAATACCGTATTTCTTGTTTACCACCCAGCATATGCCACGAAATCATTTAGGTCCCCCCTCCACTGCGGCTTGAATGCCCTACGATTGTACGTTAACGTCGTGGATCGCGAAATTATCGCTATATGCATTGTTAAATTTATCTAAACAGATTGTATTTACTATTGCAGACTTTTGGCGATGGGTGCCACGATATTCGACGTATTTATTCCAAAAATACAGATCCTTTTCTGTTTTAATAATTTAAAGCTCTTCTTGAGAGTCTTGAAAGACAGATTCCCCTTGATTCCACTTTTCCAAAACGCAACGATCCGTTGCATATATTCCTCTGTTACGGACACGGGCAAAGAAGTATTCGACGATTTTATATTGTCAAAGCAACGTCTTTGACTGCACTCCCATGCCGCGTCGAAGCAATTAAAGTGTTCGACGGGTGCGACGGTGGTGCAATGATAGCTTCATTATCGCCCTCGTTATCCTCTTGAACACATGCACCCAACGTCAACCCACTGTTTTCTTCTACATTTATTACGCCTTCATCTGTGAAGTTGTCTATGATGTCTGCAACGAAGTTGAAAGATATAAGGATAAGAATAAAGAAAGCGTCATGTGCTATCGTTTACCGTGTATAGAAGTTCGTCCAATAACCGTAAATATTGATGCTTACCGGTCACGACTTTCAAGAGTTCTAGTTCTTTGACATTTAATGGCCGCAGTTTAGCCGTCATTCGATACCGCTTCCGGAGGTGTCGCACGATAGCTTGTGGGTTCGCCGGTATCACGAACACTAACTAACCTCTTCCTAAACTCTGCGCACGGTACTTCGCGTTCGAGCATTACGCAGCTGCGGTAAAGCGGGGCGCGTGAAAAACAACCTGAGCGCCCGAATGTTTAAAAGCTGTATGTTGGGAGGGCCATACCTGCGTAGTGACTGCATAATGGCCCGAATTTTCGTGTGAGATACATTTCTGAGGTTGATATCTAGCTCGTGTGGTTTTTTCTCAAGAATATACAAGGTCGAGTTGATGAAGTTCTCTTATGAGAAGTTGTGCGGTGCATTCTATAACAATCAGAGTGGCTGGATTCTGTTTACTTTTTGTAGAAGCAGTAGTAACTGTGTACCACAGAGAACATTTGAGCTGTCATATTATGTAATACAAAGTCATATATGATCGTAGTAAGTTTCTGGCGATGTTATCTCCTGCATCACAATTGTTACGTAAGCAAACAGTGCAATGGAGATACGTTTGTGTGTAGATTTTGTAGTAACTCTCTGTCTCTTTCATACGCTTCGTGACGAGTTTGTGTGTGTGTGCTTGAAGTCGATGGCCACATGTCTTATGACGCCGTCTTTGCCACTAACAAGACCTTAGAGCTCATTGTTCGTATACAGCTGATAGGGCCGCAATCAAGAGAGGGCGTTGACAAGATTGTTTGAATACAGTTCCGTTGCGATACCTACTTCTCAGTCCAGATATACAGCCTGAGTTCTTTCTGACTCATTAGCACCGTGATGGTCATTCTCGCTATGTTCTGAGGTCACTTTACAGAGTTTTAAAAGAAATCACGTATGCAGAATGGCACTTTAACGATAGCGCTTTTCTTGTATGCGAAATACTGCTCTACAAAGCTAGTCCAAATCATTTCACAACATAAAATCTATAAACAGGTATTGCATCCCGATCATCTCTTCAACTTAGAAAATTACGCGCTCCGAGTTAATAACATTCTTTCTCCATAACTGTTCCACACATGTCACAATCAACGCCTGCTGCCATATCTTTTACGCCACTGATGGTGTGCCAAGTGGCTCTGCTATGTCCTCTCTCCTGAATATCCTGTAACATACCGACATCGCAAACCTGCATCACCACGCACCTTATCGACTATGCTGCCGACGTCCCAAACCTCTCTAACCCAGCCCACGCTCCAACACTCATATTCGGCGTTCAGCTACACGGTAATTTCCACTGTCAAAATCGAGTTTATGAAGTTTATCTTGTCTGCGAGTAGCTAGTTAAGACGGAGAGGTTGAAGAGATCATTGCGAATAGCAGTTCTCGTAACACAAAAACTTGTCAGCGTCTGGAAACGATCAAAATACGCTGGATGACGTAGTAGAACTCTACTAATATTGCTCTTTTGGACTTGGGGAAAGGCCGGCGGGAGTGGCCGTGCGGTTCTAGGCGCTACAGTCTGGAACCGAGCGACCGCTACGGTCGCAGGTTCGAATCCTGCCTCGGGCATGGAATTGTGTGATGTCCTTAGGTTAGTTAGGTTTAATTCGTTCTAAGTTCTAGGTGACTGATGACCTCAGAAGTTAAGTCGCATAGTGCTCAGAGCCATTTGAACCATTTTTAACTTGGGGGAAACAACTGACGCAATAGTTGCACTAAGGCAACTGATGGAGAGGCACAGAGAAGTACAAGCCGAACGGCATATGGCCTTTATCGATCTTGAGAAGGCATATGACAGGGTGCCGAGGCAAGAGATTTGGAGATGTCTGAGAAGTAAATGCCTGCCAGAAAAATATATCTGGGTGGTAGAAGACATGTATGAACGTGCAATGACACAATTCAGGAGCAGTGCAGGTGCAAAAAAGGCATTTCCAGTGAGAGTGGGACTACATGAGTGATATCTGCTCTCAGCCCATATCTCTTTGACCTTGTCAAAGCGCAGAAACTTGGCCAATTACAAAAGCCCAAGAGAAAAAGATGGAAGTGGCAGAAATGAGAATGTTAAGGTGGATGAGTGGGGTGACACGAAAGGATAGACTAACAAATGAGTACATCAGGGGAACAGTGAAAGTGAGGCCCCATCGGGAAGAAGATCCAAGAAAGTAGGCTAAGATGGTATGGACATGTGCAGAGATGAGGGGAGCACCGTGTGGGAAGCAGAGAAATCGAAGGATCAAGGAGAAGAGGAAGACCGAAACTGAGATGGAAAGACAAAGTAGCAGGAGACCTACGGGAGAAAGGATGTCTCAGATAAGAAGCACGGGATAGGCAATTATGGAAGAGAAGGATCCAGCAAAGCAACGCCGACCCCACATAACGTGGGAAAAGGCTGAGATGATGATGATGGTAATGATGATGATGATGATGATGATGAGACTTGGGGAAAACAAGTATACACACTTGGCGCTACAGTGACTATCAGAAACTAGTATGAATGGACTTCGTGACCCCCAAATTCTTTTAAGTTGGAAATTTTGGGGTAGGGGAGAGTGTTGTACCTTGGTACACTTTACAGAATGTCGACTGTACCAGCCCTGTAATGGAGGTTTAACATATTTCCTTACCCATTTTAAATGATGGCATTCACTTTTAAGTGCTGCAGTGTTTTTATGAAATTACAAAAATTATTCCAGAAAATTAAGGTTTTCCCAAATGTGAAAACAATATGGTCATATAACTTTTGTAACGTGGCCATTTTTATCTGATACTATCCACTAACATATTTCAGAGGACGATATGCATATTCCCTTGATCAAATAGTCGTTCAGTTACACTGCTCTGTAACTGCAGATCTGGATTAGGTTCGCCAGTGGCTGTTTTAATTTCACTGTTCCGTGTCTTTACCTTTTCTCTCTATTAGAGTGGAGGTTTCCAAGTGTTGAAAGTGAACAAGTTGGCTGCACGGGTTAACAATCCTTTTAAGAGGAGCTGGCCATCGTAAAACCGGTCAGTCCTAGTAGAGTCGCAGTCTCGTGTAGCCAGATCGGCGTTCGCGTCCATTATCGTGGCTTCTCAGAGGCTGTGATGTTCGTTTCGATGCCTCGAAATAACGCTCAGCTTAAATTTTCGAAATCCAACTTTCTGCTCGGGTCATATTCGTTCTGGGCAGCACGTGCTTTTTCATTGTGTTTTTGTGCAGAGCATCAGATAGGCCCTCTTCAGAATTTTTGCCTTCCTGCACACCTAAGAGCACTATTCGTTCAACATAACGAAAATTCACAAGAATAGGAGATTGTTTAACATCCTCACTCGAGTTTTACTGGTCGGTGCTTCTGATCTTTGCCGCCATAGGCCAGCGAGTTCCTCTGATTTGGCGAAAAACAGCTGAGTTTCAGTGCAGCCGGGAGGAAAACACTTCGGATTAGCAGAGTAAAGAATTCATGTTAGGCTTTTGCAGAATTTAGGACAGGAGTGAGACTTCATTAGAGACACTGAAGACACGAGATCCGCCGCTACTAGAAGGATGTCCGTACTTAAGAAATAAGTACAAAGAGAAGGCCGAAATCACATTCTCCAGCCGTCGCACCCGCCGGTGTCGTTCATATGTGAAGTTTAATTCGCCCCCTTCAGGAGATTGTTGCTCTCGATGCATACTTTGGCGGTCTTATGGTGTTCACTCCGACCTTTAGGATTGCTTTCTACATTTAACTAACGACCCGTAAAGTCACTGGGCATGTCTACGAATTACTATCGAAACACTGTTTCATCCTATCCAGCACCTGTGCCAAGGTTATACTTTAGAGTTATGACCCCTTGTACATTTGTCAACGGTCCTTTTTAATGTATCAGTCTCCTGTTTCAGGACAATAAATCTAATTCTTATAGTGACCATTTGTTTCCATTCAGAGCTAGAAGACAACTCTTTCCATTAATATATCTATGTGGGTGGTGTGTTATCCATTTGTTTCACACATAATTGGACCACCTCTACTAATATTCATTTAAATAAGGCGTTTCCACGGTGTGACGGTATCCTTGTCTTAAATTAATTGTACATGATCATTTGGGGTGGTTCGTCTCTCCGTTTGTGACCAGAGTATGGTCCTGTGCATCATAGGGTATGCACGCAACAGCGACACCTCTCACTAGGAACAAAAATTTGACTGAAATTCAAAAGTGCTGCAGTCGGGAAAATCTTGGCGGTACTGCGGTTTATAGTCTATCTGTTACATTATCGCTCTGCTAAATAAAAATAATCAGTAAGTGACATCAAATTTAGCAGAAGTATTATCAAAAACCCGTTACAAATTAAACACATTTTCAAACAGAAGCTATTGGAAACAAACTCAAATTTCCATTTTCAAGACAGGTAAAATCGTTAAGACATTAAAGAAACTCAGTTCATTTGCAAGTGTCACATGTTCCATGATAAAAGATTTTCTTCAGTTTTAAGGCACAAGACGGGGCACGACTTATGGAGTAGGCTCACCTGTCCACACGTTATATAAATGGTTCCAAAAATGTATAGCATTTTAATTACCATAAAATCTTGTACCTGAAAAATTAACAATATATTCCAAGTAGGTTTACTCCATTATACAGCGTTGAATGTGTAGAACGCGAATTATTTGCAGTTGCTTCGCGAAACACAACCTCATGTCCAACAACAACAAAAACTGTAGAAAATCTCAGAAACTAAATTTTTACCTCCTCGGTTGCTGAAGATTAGATACGTAATTCAGAAACTAATGAACAGGTACTGAGTCGAACTGCAGAGGAAAAAAGTGCCGTACGACTTGGCTGAAAGAAGGGATCGTTGGTAGGACAAACCCAGAGACATCCAGAAATAATCAGTTTCGTAATTGAGTGTTACGTGTTGAGTAAAAGTTATTGAGAGAGACCAAGATTTCACTACTGTAAACAGGTTGAAATGGATGTGGTGCAAATGTATATGATCCCACTTCTAGTCACCAGTTGTAATTGTATACAAGGTTTGGGAAAGGGGGAGGCAGTTGTTCCATGTGCCTCGCGACGACAGGCTGCAGGAGGTCGAAAGGTCAGGATTAGAGAGTGGGCATCCAGGGCTGCCGTTAAACAACAAAACAGGAAATTAGGTACAATAAAGAGGATGTATTTCAATGCACAGTGTACAAGGGGCGCGCCTAGGGTCGGACGTTACCAGGTTTAGGCCAGTCTAGGGGGTCGAACAATTAATTGAAATGGGAAATGGAAGGAGAAGCGGTTCATGTTAACTTACGTTGGTGGTCGGGCGTGAAAAGCAGAGTCAGAGGTTCTGCCTTCCGAAAAGACGTCTGTTCTGCTGGAGGTCTGGATTACAAGAGAGAGAAGCAAGTGTGTTCTGCACCGCAAGACGCTCTGGCGTCCACACATGTGATCGGTATCCCGCACACGCTATTGGCTAAAACCAATGGCGTGAATTCGCTGGCAGTTTCAGCAGAGGGCTCAATGCGTCTCTTGTCAGCACCTTTAACTGGACAGTACTGCCTCGGTTTTGAAAGACAAGCGACTTATGTCACGTAGGCACGGCGTAAGTTACTCGGGGAGAACACATGTAAAGATTTGACTGGGCCTTTGAAATAAATTTTTAAAACCAATTGCCTAAAATATTCCTTGACTGACTGCGACCATGTACAATGGGCTGCGCTTTTGCAAAGATGAAGCAGTTTGCACAAGATAGACCGTCGTGGAGAGCTGCATAAACCAGTGTTCGGAATGAAGACCACAACAACAACAAAGCAACTGAAAACATTTTGTAAAATAGACTGGCACACATATTTGAAGCATTCATTTCTGGTCAGCAGAGACTCGCGAATAACTGTATTAGAGACCCATAAGTAGTGGCGTGTAGCCCATATCCCTTCTGCAGTGATGACGGCGTCACAAACCCCACGAGACACCGAAAGCACTGTGGAGCCATCACGATGCATGACCGTTCAGCTGGCGCCGACACTCAGACATGCATCGAAACAGTACGCCCTTCGGCCAGTAGCCCCAAGACGTGCCCAAAAGCGCTGAGATCTCCCCTAAGATATCGGCAGCAAGGGCTACATTTCATCCCATGTGAAAATTACTGACACGGGAATCCTCCATCAACTGACTAAAAAGGTGCTCGTTTGGCATTACTTCATGTGGTTTTTAAAGTACTCATACGCTGTTATCATCGTATACCAATGTGTTCGGTGACGTTTCTTCATACCTGAAGCGTCCGTTCCATGTGTTACAGCAACCCATGCAAATCGCTGCACACTGTGACAAGTGATAAGCAAAAGCAGAGGTGTGAGGCGATGACTTGTGCACACCATAACAGGAGGCATTTTTGGCCAGGATACCCCATCTAGGGTTGTTCGGCCACCTAGATTAAGTCTTTATATATGACGCCACTTAGGGGACTTGTGTGCCGATGATGATTAAATGATGATGAGGACTGCATACACCCAGTCCCCGAGCGGATAAAATCTCCGACCCAGTCGGGAATCTAAACTGGATCCCCCGAGTAGCACTCAGCCTCAGTGAACGATCAGCTGCAGAGGCGGACAGCCCCTTATTCTGGACGATATGGCTCTTTTGTCCTGAACTGGGCTTACAAGTGATTTAGTGCAGTGTGACCCGTGGAACCGCTGTTAAAATACGCTGTAGTAGGTGGCCTTCAGCAGCTTGTACCCACGTCAGCTGAGTCTAGCAGCGGAAATTTTCCCCGAATCGTGGTACGACGCACCTGTTGCATGGACTGAGAGATGCGTGTTACTAGTCGGTCACTCAAAATATTTCCTCGGTCAGATGCGCTGATATCGCGTGTAATATATCATTCCTGGCGCAGCTACTTGGCTGTTGTGGACACAGGGCTGGTTATCGGTATCTGGGGAAAGGGAGCTTTGTCCAACCTTGAGTGATGGGCCCGTAAAGGTTTGAATGGAATGTGGACAGGCGTACGAACTAGTGAAGTCCTATAATGGCAGGAGTTCTCCAGCATCTATTTTGACAAAACTTTTGAATTTATTTATCACTCAGCATAAACACTAAAGGTACTTTGGACATTTAAGTTATTTCAGCTGAAGAGCTAAGAAAACAAGTACATACAATTTTATGTACATTAGTTTTAAAATAGATATAAAACATGCAGTAAAACGAATAGCATAATGTGCCTTGCAAAAAATGGACTGTGAGAGGAGCCAATAAGGGAAACATTAAAGTTTTCGTTAAAATGAGCAGTTGCATGAACATTAAAATCAAAACTGAAAAGAACCTTGAAATGAATAACAAGAAAGATAATAAAAGGAACGCCGGTCCTAGGCGCTTCAATTTGGAACCTCGCGACCGCTACGGTGGCAGGTTTGAATCCTGCCTCGGGCGTGAATGTGTGTGATGTCCTTAGGTTAGTTCGGTTTAAGTAGTTCTAAGTTCCAGGAGATTTATGACCTCAGATGTTAAGTCCCATAGTGCTCAGAGCCATTTGAACCATAAAAGGAACAATGAAATGAACACTAAACTTACACAAATAAAGTTGACTGGATTATGGAACATGGGCAGCAAGCACCAACATTATATATTAAGGTCCAAGCCAACCATCCAGGAAACCTAAGCATCCTTCAGTTCATATTGATCTGTTTTTGGCCCTCGGTACTCTCTGACGTTGCAGTCACTCACAATAAGATCTACTGTCGGACGCAGAGCACCACAGTCATACTGGGGGTTTGGGATTTGCCCCATTTGTACAGAAAGTCCTGGCAGACTCCATGTGATATTCGAATCCTGTTAAGAGCTTTCCTCTGTCGCTGGCGAAGTTCAAAACTAATCGGTCTTTGTGTAGAGTCGAAGGGGATCAGTGAATTGTCAAGTTGTCTTCGCTCCAGTCTGTCCGCCACTGTGCCATGATCTTCAAGTCTGTGTATAGTATTTGCTCCGCTAAGACTAGTAGAGGTTTCCTGGCCGTCAGCCTTCTCATTGATAAATGAGGAATGTCCTTACGCTGTGGCAGTTCTGGGTCACTTTGAATCCTGTTCAATTGATGGACCAAGAAGCCCTTTCTGTGCAGTGGAGTTCGGTCACTGCGGGTAACAATTGAGGGGTGTACTTTAATGGATCTACTGATTATGCGTATTTTCCGTTGGAAAAAGGAACCTTATGCAAAGGAGTATCGTTAGCACAATCCGGAAATGACCAATGAACTTTCCTGCATTCTGCTCGTGAACTTGGTTGACGGCAAGCCTGGATGTAAAACAATTTTCGTGGAGCTGCCTAGAGAGGTGGCGAAATCGAGGAGTCGGTGGGCAGCCGTCAAAGGCTGTAAAAAAAAAAAAAAAAAAATGGTTCAAATGGCTATGAGCACTATGGGACTTAACATCTGTGGTCAGGACTACTTAAACCAAACTAACCAAAGGACATCACACACATCCATGCCCGAGGCAGGATTCGAACTTGCAACCGTAGCATTCACGAGGTTCCGGACTGAGCGCCTTAACCGCGAGTCCACCGCGGCCGGCTGTAGGAAGTCAGTCGTAGGTCCTGCGTGAAGTTTTAAGAGTGTCGAATTTGTCACACTGGGAGTAAGTGAGCATCAGTGAGTAATAAAGTTGCTCTCTGAGTACGGAAGCCCTAAAAGAGTGTGCAAGTACGTCGCGGTGCGCGGGTGGGGAATTCAGTTCTCCCGCCGTTCTGGGCGAGTGCTTCAGTTTAGTGAGTGAGCATGTGCTCGATAGGCACAGGCCTCGTATCAGAGCGGATAACTAGTTACAAGTGGCCCTTGATAAAAATGGCAAACTTAGCGAAATCGGAGTCAATAAATTCCAGTTGTGACCGCAGGAAATTTGAAATGTTGTGTTTTTCTACTTCTCGGATTTTGACTTTGAACTGTTATACTGCCTGGTTTTTGAAAGAGATTGTCGGCGAGAGTTGCTAGAAACCAGCTGCAGGCGATGTACTCACTGTTTGCGGATAATGTTTTCCCATCTACTTGTGGGCTTAGAGTCTTTATGAAAGTAGTTGCAGTGCTACAGGGCATTTATGCTAGTATACTAGTAGTGACAACTTTCACGCTGTTTCACGTGTCAAGCGAGGCTAGCGACCCTTTTTTGATCGATTCATTAGTACAGAAGAGCACAGAATCCGCCAATAAACGTTTCCGAGTAAATCTGAGGAGCAATGCGTCGCATAGTTTGGCTCGGGCGCAGCACATCGGTAGGAGCGCCTGGTTTTGACCGCGGCCGCGAGATGGACGTAAGTTCGCCCGCCCTCTGTTCGCGTCACGCCGATGGCCAGTACAAGTGCTAACGACATTCCACCGCTTGACACGCTCACCAATCCTATTCGTCTTGGCGATGGCATCTCTCTCTAATTCAGTTGCTTATGAATGTATCTTAGATACAGGGTGTGACAGGTATAAGTACAGATATTTCTGTTGATGACTGAGGACGGTGTACTGAACAACATTACACCAGTATTTACGTAGAGCAGTACGTTGGCGGTGCTCTCATTTATACTCAGGTTATTCATGTGAACAAGTTTCCGACGTGATTACGACCGCACGACGGGAATTAATAGACTTTTAACGCGAATGGTGGCTGAAGCTAGACGCATGGAATATCCCATTTCGGAAATCGTTATGAAATTCAGTATTCCGCGATCCACAGTATCAATAGTGTGCCGAGAATACCAAATTTTTGGCATTATCTCTCGCTACGGACAATGCAGTGCTCGACGGCCTTCGCTTAATGACTGCGAGCAGCGGCGCTTGCGTAGAGTTGTCAGTGCTAATAGATAAGCAACGCTGCGCGAAATAACCGCAGAAATCAACGTAGAACGTACGACGAGCGTATACGTTAGGACATTGCGCGTAATTTGGCGATATTAGGAGGTATCTCACGATTTTTGTCACCTCAGTGTGGAGACAGTAGTAACGAAGTAATAAATCTGCTGAACAGAACATCAAGATAATATTTTTCTTCTAAATAAAATTATATATATATATATATATATATATATATATATATATATATATATATATATATATATATATATATATATATGAAATAAACGACTGCTTACTTTTTCACGAACTTTAATCACAGCACCATCTCCTGGTTGAGAACAGTGCGAAGTGGTCGTCTTCTGAATAAACACTGACGATTACTGTTTCTACTCAACCCAAAAATTTCGGAAACGCAACCCTACGTTTTAAGTTACCCGAAATAGAAGTCAAATTATAGTGTACTTTGAAACTGAACTTTGGGCTAATGAAACGGATTGTAAATTTGTGTACCATGTACTTAAATTAAAACAACTCGGTACTAACAAATAAATTTTGAAGAAAACAAAGTCTGCGTCACATCTTATGTTTATAATAGAATGAACAAAACATCAACTGACAGTGGTGGCGTTCGAAAACGGATCCGTCGTATTCGTGCACACATTGCTAACAACTGGATCCTGCATCACAATAACACATCATTCCGTACTGCACTGTCTGTCGGGAGTTTTTCAGGTCAAAGTCCATTGCAGTGCTGCCACAACCCCCTTATTCACCGAACACGGCTCCATGTAATCATTTCTGTATTCTCAAAAGTTAAGTCAGTTGTTAAAGGACATCATTTCGCAACAGTGCAGGACATCCAATCAGCCGGCATGAGTGGATGAGCGGTTCTAGGCGCTTCAGTCTGGAACCGCGCGACCGCTACGATGGCAGGTTCGAATCCTGCCTCGGGCATGAATGTGTGTGATGTCCTTAGGTTAGTTAGGTTTAAATAGTTCTAAGTTCTAGGGGACGGACGGCCTCAAATGTTAAGTCCCATACTGCTCAGAGGCAATTGAACGAACAACTGTAACAAGGGCTTCTGTTGGTATGCCAGAAGATGAGTTCTAGAGACGCTACGAACAATGGGAACACCGATGGAGTGTGTGTGAGCAGGCACAAAGGTGTTAGTTTGAAGGTGATACCAGAGTAATTGCTTAAAAATGTGAGAAAAGTTGTTTTTTCTAACCAGTTTCATTATTTTGTTGTCGCATGTGGCATGTTTGTGACGTAACTCAAAGGATCATGTGTTATAACCAAAAGCGCGTCTTTAAAATTATCCGTTATTCACAGCAGACCACCTGTCGGATCGTGGAGCCTTGTTACTCTCGCTGCACCCGACCTCCCGTTTTCTTAAGACGCCGATCACCGTGTTAAACCCTCTGATCGCGGAAGGATCGCACTGAGACTACTGCATACAGAGCTCGTCATTACTGGATCAGACTCACATATACGTAGTCATGTATATTTCATTTTCTATTCATAATGTAAATAACACCGATCGCATTTTATTCCTTTACTAAATATTTTGAGTATTCGTAGTTAGCCAAACCGTCTCGTGCTAACTATGGACACAACAATATGTTTCATTAAAAATCAATATAGAGCACTATCGACATCACGATTAGCCATTTCAGCCCTAATGATACTGTCCATCCGCTGTGGACAGATATTTTCACATTGGCATATGTATGAAGCTTGTCGCGCTTTTTGTCACACCATAAGACACAATCTATGATCTCGTCGTTGTTGATAATAGTAACGACTGGCTTTCGATGAAAACTTGTGCTATGATGCCGCGGCTGCCAGGGGGCAACTCTCATGTTGTTTCAGGCCATTGAGGGTACACTTCTTTGTTACGAATGTGTCAAGGCGCCTGTAGTGTCAAAGATTTTTGTACCTTCTGACATAATAAGTGCGGGTAGCAAACAAGTGTTGAAGACTATTGACACCAAAAAAAAAAAAAAAAAAAAAAAAAAAAGGTTCAAATGTCTCTGAGCACTATGCGACTTAACTTCTGAGGTCATCAGTCGCCTAGAAGTTAGAACTAATTAAACCTAAGGACATCACACACATCCATGCCCGAGGCCGGATTCGAACCTGCGACCGTAGCGGTCGCTCGGCTCCAGAGTGCAGCGCCTAGAACCGCACGGCCACTCCGGCCGGCAGTATTAACATAGATCGTTACCACGTTACCACTGACCGCTTCATCGTTAGCAGTTCCCTGACGCAAGGGCATATAACTGCCACCTCTCAGCAATTTCTAAATTAGTTTAGTCTTGCTCATCTTCCACTGTGGGGTATATGTCTTTTATAAACTGGTTCAAGCTAATTGTACCGAATCGAGCTGTTGTAGTCGTATTTTTGAACCATTACAGCTGTAGACAACAACGGCCTTGCTGCAGTGGATACATCGGTTCCCGTCAGATCACCAAAGTTAAGCGGTGTCGGGCGTGGCCGGCACTTGGATGGGTGACCATCCGGGCCGCCATGTGCTGTTGCCATTTTTCGGGGTGCACTCAGCCTCGTCATGCCAATTGAGGAGCTCCTCGACCGAATAATAGCGACTCCGGTCAAAGAAAACCATCATAACGACCGGGAGAGCGGTGTGCTGACCACACCCCCCTCCTAACCACATCCTCAGCCGAGGATGACGCGGCGGTCGCATGGTACCGATGGGTCACTTGTGGCCTGAAGACGGAGCGCACGGCTGTAGACGATCACAGCCGAAATCTTCTTGTTTTTTACCAACTAGCTCGTTGTTGTATGGATTAAGGAACACTAAAATAGTAGCTCCTTTGCTTGCCGTAAAAATATTCGGTTTAATTGTGTGGCACTGTTTCGCTTTTCCCCCTCAAGCCCTACCATGACAATTTGCAGCTCTTCTACCGTTGAACCCCTGCCTAGCACGATGCGCAAATTTTAAGGTGCTCACGTTCGGTATATCAGCATAGAATTATGCGTACAAATGAGGGAACTAGGAGCTTACTTTCAGGGATTGCCTCGAAATAATTCTTTTATGTGAACACCTGCTTTTACGTAACTGTTTGATTCACTGCACTCATCCAGATTTAGGTTTACATGGTTTCCTTAAATCGCCCAGTCACATTCCTGGGCGGTTTCTGTCAATATGACATAGTCTATTCGCTTTCCTCTCCTTACCCAGTCAGAGCCATGCTCCATACCTAAAGACCTCATCATCGACGGAATCGTTCTTCCATTTCACCCATCTCTGTACGTAAGAGAGAAGAGAAATATGTTTCTGAAGTCAACGTGAACGTATGTTTGTAATAGAAGAAAGTGGGGAACTTAGCGAAGATAACACTAGAAAGAAATTCAAAAATACAGAAAATATTTCATGTGAATAATCTTATCACCAAATGTCAAGACTTCTTATCAGCAAGCGCCCAAGTGTGGCAATTGTTTTAAATGCAAGAGGGAGGAATTAGAACTTGTTCACTGGCCCGTCCTAAGACTATGAAGTATTCTAAGCTAGAGCGTTCCCTATCAAAAAAGAAGCGGAGATGAAGAACGAGTAGAAGAAGGAATCCGTCAGACCTTCAGTAGGAATTCTCTTGACTTGGAGATCTTAAGTGCCTTAGATGATGAGAGTTTTCGAAGTCTTAAGTTTCAAATTATGAGTGTGTATTTTCTGCAGCGTTCAGATACGGCCAAGTCTTTAACCTTCAGAGTTTGCAGCGGTAGACTCATGCTCAAGCTGCCTCGCTTGATAACAGCACGTAGACAGTCTTATATTTCGCTTATATTGCTTTGTTTTGTATGCATCAAATGGCAATGAATGCACGGTGAACTTAGTTTCAGTATGTCGGTGGTAGGTCGAAACCAAAAAGAAGTGGTTCAAATGGCTCTGAGCACTATGGGATTTAACATCTGTGGTCATCAATCCCCTAGAACTTAGAACTAATTAAACCTAACTAACCTAAGGACATCACACACATCCATGCCCGAGGCAGGATTCGACCGTAGCAGTCCCGCGGTTCCGGACTGAGCGCCTAGAACCGCGAGACCACCGTGGCCGGCTAGGTCGAAACCACAAAACATATGTCACACCACGCTTATATGCAGCATTAAAATAATGAGAGGTATCACGTCATCTGAAACGGTTCCTTAAAGCGGAACTATCATCCCAATTTCATCATAGGTCACGACAAAGTCCCGGATACCACGTTACTGTTTCGGAGGAGCTGATTCCAAATTCACTTTAGTTATTCAGATTTAAGTTTGTCGTTGTTTCTCTAGATCTATTAAGGCAAATACAAGGGTAGTTTCTTTTAAAGAGGACGGCCGATTTCCTTCCCCAGTTCATGCCCTGCCTCTGTCATCAAGACTGGTTTTAATTATTCCTTACTTCTCATAGTGCCCTGTCTGTTCACACTTCATATCCCAAGTTGCCCCACTTCCGTTCCTATCAGTGTTTATGGAAGCGAAAACGTTCTCAATGCTCTATTCAAACACTATACTTGAATTAAGTACATACAAAGAGTGGAAATGTCGAAGTCCTAAGTGCCACATATTCATAAAACGCGTTTTCAATGGTGCTGTGTTCTCGGTACTCTCTTGCATGCCCCTTGACTTTTGTAAGTGCAAAATCGTGGAAAAATTTTGAAAACATTCATTACTATGTGGGGCATGGTCTTTGTACCAAGTACTGTTTCCCTCTATAGTTCCAACTGCCATGCGCCGGTGTCCCCTCCGTTTAGTTGATGCGCAGTTTGGGTGGTAAGCAGAGCACATGTAAGCCTTTTTTCGCACCAAAAAAATATTTTTGTAACGGGAGAAGACAATTTGGTTCTGAAAATAGTAAAAGAAGTTGGAGAAGAGAACAGATATCAACGTGTGTTGTTTGTTCCTTAACAGTACAGCGTGTTCCATAGTAAACTGTGCAACATATGGACCCAAGATTGGATGGTGTAATTTAATTTTGTCAGTCTCTTGTAAAAAAATTTAAACAGGGTGAGCTATGGTTTTTGTTGACGACTGTTCTATCAAAATGGCTCTGAGCACTATGGGACTTAACATCTTAGGTCATCAGTCCCCTAGAACTTAGAACTACTTAAACCTAACTAACCTAAGGATATCACACAACACCCAGCCATCACGAGGCAGAGAAAATCCCTGACCCCGCCGGGAATCGAACCCGGGAACCCGGGCGGGGGAAGTGAGAACGCTACCGCACGACCACGAGATGCGGGCTGTTCTATCAGTTATGACATTACTGCCGTATATCCGTACATGAATTATCACAAATAAAACGAGGTGCCTCAGTATTAATGATATTTGGAAAAAAGATAAATTTCTTATTTGCATTTAGACCCTTTCACTTTCCTGGTTATTTATTTTCTAATTTGTGTCATTATTTTTGCGCTGATGCGGTGAGCAACATAATTTTGAGGTATGAGAATACCTTCTTATTTTTCTGATTACAGATAAGTCATGTGCAATAAAAGATACATTGTTTTCAGATTCTCCTGACAAATGTGAGATTTGGTACTTTGCACGCTTGACATTTCCACTCCTGAAATGATGACAATGCAGTAGCGGTCAACAAACGAGAGGCGTCACACATTTGAACAACGGTTGTTGCTGACTAAATAATTTTCCAGGGCTGTCAGCAACACCAACAATACATCGTCATCGAGTTTGGCTGCTGTGATCATTTATGTCATTCGTTTTGCAGGTTGATTTTCGCTTCTGATTGCAGAGTCGTTTATCCGAAAGACGTCAGGAAACACAAGAGTACTGCACCTTGACATTCCACATCGTCTAGGAAACTCTGTAACCTTCGTTTGTCTCTGAACCTATACTTGCTGCCACTTATTACGGTATGTTTTCGCTTCGTACATGACTGCCTGTTGCGTCATCAACTTATGAAGTGAAGGGTTGCTAAATACACAAGCATCTGTGCTACAGAATACTTAGGACTACCAATTAATACTTCTCGTAGTCTAATATAAGCCGAATTTTTATTAATGGATTGCTATCCATGAGCGAAGAGGGAGGAATACTATTTTATAGTATGGTATAATACACACATCAAAAAAAGTTTTGCGTAACCCCGGATCCCAGAACTCCTGAAGATAGACTTTGACTGTGGATACTGTATCACTGACACAGTCCCTCTGAATGTTCAGAGATGTCACTAAACCCGCCCAAAGATGTAAACAACCATGCATGAGAAGTGCCTACTAGACGGAGGGCGTGCGACAGTCGATCAGCTCCAGTCAGTCCACCAGGAAGGAGATACACGGCTCGTGTTGTCTGTAGTTCAACCATGGCTAGACGGTCAATACCGCAGTTCAATCGCGTCCGCGTTATTACTTTGTGCCAGAAGGGCTCTCAACAAGGGAAGTGTCCAGATGTCTCGGAGTGAACCAAAGTGATGTTATTCGGACATGGAGGAGATACAGGGAGACAGGAACTGTCGATGACATGCCTCGCTCAGGCCGCCCCAGGGCTACTACTGTAGTTGATGACCGTTACCTACGGATTATAGCTCGGAGGAACCCTGACAGCAGCGCTACCAAGTTGAATAATGCTTTTCGTGCAGCCACAGGACGTCGTTTTACGACTGTGCGCGATAGGCTGCATGATGCGGAACTTCACTTCCGACGTCCATAGCGAGGTCCATCTTTGCAACCACGACACCATGCAGCGCGGTACAGATGGGCCCAACAGCATGTCGAATGGACCCCTTAGGATTGGCATCACGTTCTCTACACCGATGAGTGTCGCATGTGCCTTCAACCAGACAATCGTCGGAGACGTGTTTAGAGGCAACCTGGTGACGCTGAACGGCCTACACATACTGTCCAGCGAGTGCAGCAAGGTGGAGGTTCCCTGTTGTTTTGGGGTGGCATTATGTGGGGCCGATGTACACCGCTGGTGGTCATGGAAGGCGTCGTAATGGCTGTACGACACGTGAATGCCATCCTCCGATCGATAGTGCAACCATATCAGCTGCATACTAGCGAGGCATTCGTCTGTATGGACGACAATTCGCGCTCCCATCGTGCACATCTTGTGAATGAATTCCTTCAGGATAACGATGTCGCTCGATAGAGCATGTCCTCCAGACATGAACCTATCGAACATGCCTGGGATAGATTGAAAACGGCTGTTTATTGACGACGTGACCCACCAACCTCTCTGAGGGATCTACGCCGAATCACCTTAGGTAGCCTCCAACACGACTGCCGGCTGGTGTGGCCGAGCGGTTCAAGGCGCTCCAGTCCGGAACCGCGCTGCTGCTACTGTCGCTGGTTCGAATCCTGCCTCCGGCATGGATGTGTGTGATGTCCTTAGGTTAGTTAGGTTAAGTAGTTCTAAGTCTAGGGGACTGAGGACCTCAGATGTTAAGTTCCATAGTGCTGACAGCCATTTGTACCAGTTTTGGATTTGGTCACGTCAGTGTACGGGAGGTACATGTCCACCAAACCTTGATCGTTAAACGTATTCGAACAGCTGTACGTGAGTGTTAATGCACAAGCATCATTGCTGGAGTAATAACCCTGACACAGAACCTAGCAGCACTGAATGCAAACTTGAGAGCGGAGAGCGGGTAAGACAAAGTACCGTGAGTAAATGGAACACGTTTATTAGCAAACAAGACACACGGCGCATACCAAAGACATCTGCACTGTTGTGGACTATTTTCAGTGCAACAGAGACACAAAGCTAACTGGTGAAAGAAACCAAACAAAATACAATAACTTTGTAACGAGCCGACGGAGACTGTGGGTTCACAGACAAAAATACTCAAGAGGTGTCCCTGAACAACCTCGGAATGTAAGTCGGTGGAGTTCTGGTACACTCTACACATCTATTTGGTAATGAAGTTCGATGCAGACAATTCATCGTAATTTCGGAATAGTAATCTCCACTGCTACAACACTTCTTCTTCATCTTAGCGTTAGCATCTGCCACGTTTAGTTATGGGCTCCACTGTCCTCATTTTATGGACATTTGTTTAACTTTGTGGCCAGATGCTCTTCCTTTCACCGCTGTCGCCAGTTACGTAAGGCAGGGAACCAGCTGTCTGTCAATTGTGTGAACTTGGTTCTGTTTGCGACCGTATTTTAACTGTTTGCGTATCGTATTTTCTGGAGCGCAAAGTGTGAACCAGCCTAGCATTTGCCTAAAACGAGCGTGGGAAACCGCCTAAAGTCCACACTCAGTCTGGCCGATGCTGCGCCACAGTCGTTATTCCGTCGCGAGAATTCTATCTTAGTCTGGCTCAGGCCCCACGCCGTCTCAGTAACCAGCGCACAGCACATTACACTATACGAGAGTAGGTCCCCAAGCTACAACACTTGATGAAAAAATTATATGCATAAACTAATTAAAAAAACTCTCAGTGGTTCATGAAGGAGTTTAATGTACAGTCACAAAAATTCACCCTCAGTTGTCCAATAACGCAACGTATATGACAGATGGCGAAGCAGGTTTTAAATCTCATCCGAAATCATTTATTAAAGGAAACTTTTTCTCTTCTATAGACTTATAGGGCCTGCACTGTGGTCTTTATTTTGTTCTCAAATTTGTGTTTTAATTTTGTCATTTGCCGTAACAAAGAAAAGGTGTGTTCATTTTAATTAAACATAACCACTGTGCTATTAGTAATTTATAAATAACCAGTCCTCCTCCCATGAACCATGGACCTTGCCGTTGGTGGGGAGGCTTGCGTGCCTCAGCGATACAGATAGCCGTACCGTAGGTGCAACCACAACGGAGGGGTATCTGTTGAGAGGCCAGACAAACGTGTGGTTCCTGAAGAGGGGCACCAGCCTTTTCAGTAGTTGCAGGGGCAACAGTCTGGATGATTGACTCATCTGGCCTTGTAACATTAACCAAAACAGCCTTGCTGTGCTGGTACTGCAAACGGCTGAAAGCAAGGGGAAACTACAGCTGTAATCTTTCCAGAGAGCATGCAGCTTTACTGTATGATTAAATGATGATGGCGTCCTCTTGGGAAAATATTGCGGAGATAAAATAGTCCCCCATTCGTATCTCCGGGCGGGGACTACTCAAGAGGATGTCGTTATCAGGAGAAAGAAAACTGGCGTTCTACGGATCGGAGCGTGGAATGTCAGATCCCTTAATCGGGCAGGTAGGTTAGAAAATTTAAAAAAGGAAATGGATAGGTTAAAATTAGATTTAGTAGGAATTAGTGAAGCAGGAGGAACAAGACTTTTGGTCAGGTTACTACAGGGTTATAAACACAAAATCAAATAGGGGTAATGCAGGAGTAGGTTTAATAATGAATAGAAAAATAGGAATGCGGGTAAGCTACTACAAACAGCATAGTGAACGCATTATTGTGGCCAAGATAGATACGAAGCCCACACCTACTACACTAGTACAAGTTTATATGCCAACTAGCTCTGCAGATGACGAAGAAATTGAAGAAATATATGATCAAATAAAAGAAATTATTCAGATAGTGAAGGGGGACGAAAATTTAATAGTAATGGGTGACTAGAATTCGGTAGTAGGAAAAGGGAGAGAAGGAAACGTAGTAGGTGAATATGGACTGAGGCAAAGAAATGAAAGAGGAAGCCGCCTGGTAGAATTTTGCACAGATCACAACTTAATCATAGCTAACACTTGGTTCAAGAACCATAAAAGAAAGACAGAGATTTAGGAACCAGGTTTTAAATTGTAAGACATTTCCAGGGGCAGATGTGGACTCTGACCACAATCTATTGGTTATGACCTGTACATTAAAACTGAAGAAACTGCAAAAAGGTGGGAATTTAAGGAGATGGGACCTGGATAAACTAAAAGAACCAGAGGTTGTACAGAGTTTCAGGGAGAGCATAAGGGAGCAATTGACAGGAAAGGGGGGAAAGAAATACGGTAGAAGAAGAATGGGTAGCTTTGAGGGATGAAGTAGTGAAGGCAGCAGAGGACCAAGTAGGGAAAAAGACAAGGGCTAGTAGAAATCCTTGGGTAACAGAAGAAATATTGAATTTAATTGATGAAAGGAGAAAATATAAAAACGCAGTAAATGAAGCAGGTAGAAAGGAATACAAACGTCTCAAAAATGAGATCGACAGAAAGTGCAAAATGGCTAAGTAGGGATGGCTAGAGGACAAATGTAAGGATGTAGAGGCTTATCTCACTAGGGGTAAGATAGATACTGCCTACAGGAAAATTAAAGAGACCTTTGGAGATAAGAGAACCACTTGTATGAACATCAAGAGCTCAGATGGAAACTCATATCTAAGCAAAGAAGGGAAAGCAGAAAGGTGGAAAGAGTATATAGAGGGTCTATACAAGGGCGATGTACTTGAGGACAATATTACGGAAATGGAAGAGGATGTAGATGAAGATGAAATGGGAGATACGATACTGCATGAAGAGTTTGACAGAGCACTGAAAGACCTGAGTCGAAACAAGGCCCCCGGAGTAGACAACATTCCATTGGAACTACTGACGGCCTTGGGAAAGCCAGTCTTGACAAAACTCTACCATCTGGTGAGCAAGATGTATGAGACAGGCGAAATACCCTCAGACTTCAAGAAGAAGATAATAATTCCAATCCCAAAGAAAGCAGGCGTTGACAGATGTGAAAATTACCGAACTATCAGTTTAATAAGTCACAGCTGCAAAATACTAACGCGAATTCTTTACAGACGAATGGAAAAACTAGTAGAAGCCGACCTAGGGGAAGATCAGTTTGGATTCCGTAGAAATGTTGGAACACGTGAGGCAATACTATCCCTACGACTTATCTTAGAAGCTAGATTAAGGAAGGGCAAACCTACGTTTCTAGCATTTGTAGACTTAGAGAAAACTTTTGAAAATGTTGATTGGAATGTTCTCTTTCAAATTCTGAAGGTAGCAGGGGTAAAATACAGGGAGTGAAAGGCTATTTACAATTTGTACAGAAACCAGATGGCAGTTACAAGAGTCGAGGGACATGAAAGGGAAGCAGTGGTTGGGAAGGGAGTGAGACAGGGTTGTACCCTCTCCCCGATGTTATTCAGTCTGTATATTGAGCAAGCAGTGAAGGAAACAAAAGAAAAAATTCGGAGTAGGTATTAAAATCCATGGAGAAGAAATAAAAATGTTGAGGTTCGCCGATGACATCGTGACTTGACCAGAAGAAGGGATCGGTTGGTAGGACGTGTTTTGAGGCATCAAGGGATTACCAATTTAGTATTAGAGGGCAGCGTGGAGGGTAAAAATCGTAGAGGGAGACCAAGAGATGACTACACTAAGCGGATTCAGAAGGATGTAGGTTGCAGTAGGTACTGGGAGATGAAGAAGCTTGCACAAGATAGAGTAGCATGGAGAGCTGCATCAAACCAGTCTCAGAACTGAAGACCACAACAACAACAAATAACCAGTTATATACAAAATCAAATTATGTACACACGGCTTGTGAAACGACTCGATAACTGTTACGGCAGAATTCATACAAATTTCCTGCGGAATATGTAACTAACAACTAGGCTAGTACTCTGTAATGAATTAACTATAATTTTTACTCTTGCGCAAGCGCTGCTATATATTCACTGTTGATCGGCGGAAATTTAAATATGTGTTCTGTTAGAAAAAAAAAAAGAAAACCAAACCAAGTGAGATGACACAGTGGTAAGACACTGGACGCATATTTGGGAGGACACAGGTTCAGATCTCCGTCTAGACAGACACATTGGGGTTTCCCGTAATTTCAGTAAATCGCTGTCGATGAATGCCGAGATGATTTCTTTGAAAGGATGGGGTCTATTTACTACCGATTCCTTCCAAAATCCGACCTTCCGCTTCGTCTCTAATGACCTTGTCGTCGACGGGACGTCAAACCCTAGTCTTCCTTTCCTCAGAAAAAAGTGTAATCATCGTATAAGAGCATGTTATTACTTGCTGAAGAGAACATGCCCTCTATGATGTCCGATTACATTAAATTCGTCTCTGAAGAACTCTGAAGGTGGAAAAGATATACGACCTTAAAAAATGATATTATGAAACGATAAATAAAAGCAGTTTTCACTACGCATTGTGAGCAATATGGTAATAAGATACCCCGATACCCAATATTTTTTATGCGTGGGTCCGTAGCCATGACCAATTTATTAAGTGAAACAATTTTCCCTAAAAGGCTGTTGTTTATTCAACAACATTACTTAGGTGTCAAGAATGGCCAGTTTCTAATACTATGTCATTTTCAAGTGGACCATCATTGACATGAGTGTACGATCAAATATGTTTATCTAACGATCGTACACTATGCATAATCGTTAGACCAAATGTTGGAATGACGATTCACATGAAAAAAAAAGAACTATTATAAACTAAGGTATAAATAATTCCTTCGAATACGACACAACCTCGCAGGAAACATGTAATATGTTCACGTTGTTCATATTCAATAAACTTAAGGCACCAGCTTAAGAGGATGGCACGTGCACACGTGTAGGTTACCTTGCAGGCCAGCTAGTGGAGGTGCGTAGCTGTCTTCTTCCAAGACGGCGGATTGACTCAGCTGGGAAGTATCGTAAGCCGGCTCAGTCCAGAAGCTGATAGCGCTTATATCTGCTGCGCCGTCAACACTGTCTAATCTCGTAAAAGCGCTTTCTTATTTAAATTAACGCTTCGTACGAAGTTCGCTAACGTCCGTCTTTTTCGAGCCGCTAAAACATATTTTAATCTACAACATTATGACGTTTCTCAGGTAAAGGCGGCTTTTCTCAAATAATCAGCAGGGTAATTCTCAAAAAATCGTTTTATTCACACACGATATCTTGCAAATAGTAGACACAAGTAGGTTAGATCTTTCTGTATTTTCGAAAGGCGTTCGAGATTTATCATACTGTCGAATATTCACCAAGATAGTAGAAAACAGAGAGTGTCCACAAATTTTTTATCGGCTCGAAGAATTTTTCACTAATAGAACACAGCATTAATGCCAGCGAACGTTTGTTTTTAATTTATTGGCTTTCGAAACACGCTTACATAGCAGCCTCAACACAGGAAATCTTACATAATAAATGGTTTTGACAGTTCGTAGTATATATAAGTTTAAGTAGTACTCTGGCACGAAGTTTCATAGGCTTAACAAACGGCAAATTTCGAGATGAAATAAATTTTACTTTCGCAGTACACTGAAACGAGTAAACTAAACGAAATGTAACATAGGACACGCAGAGGTAGCATACTATAAAAGTTATACTGGTGACGCAAAAAGAAATGTTAAATCGCCGTTGGTACACATTTGGGATATTCCTTATTCTATCCATATTAATGACTGGTGTAGTTGTGGTCTTGAGTCCAGAGACTGGTTTGATGCAGATCTCCATGCTATCCTGTACAAGCTTCTTCATCTCCGAGTAACTACTGTAACGTACATCCTTCTGAATCTGCTTAGTGTATTCATCTCTTGGTATCACTCAGCGATTTTTACCCTACACGCTTCCCTACAATGTTTTAATGGTGATCCCTTGGTGCCTCAGAATGTGTCCTACCAACCGATTCCTTCTTTTAGTCAGGCTATGCCATAGATTCCTCTTCTCCCCAATTCTTTTCAGCACCTCCTCATTAGTTACATGATCTACCCATCTAATCTTCAGCATTCTTCAATATCACCACATTTCGAAAGCTTCTATTCTCTTCTTGTCTAAACTATTTGTTGTCGATCTTTCACCTCCATACATGGCTACAATCTATATAAATACTTTCAGAAAAGACTTCATGACAAATATATAATGTTTGTTAACAAATTTCTCTTCTTCATAAACGCTTTCCTTGTCATAGACAGTCTACATTTTATATCCTGTCTACTTCGACCATCATCAGTTATTTTGCTCCTCAAATAGCAAAACTCATCTATTACTCTAACTGTCTCATTTCCTAATCTAATTCCCTCAGCGTCACCTGATTTAATTCGACTACATTCCATTATCCTCGTTTTGATTTTGTTGATGTTTATCTTATATCATCCTTTCAAGACACTGTCCATTCCGTTCAATTGCTCTTCCAGGTTCTTTGCTGTCTCTGACAGAATTACATTAATACATTGGCAAACCTCAAAGTTCTTGTTTCTTCTCCATGAATTTTAATTCCTACTCCGAATTTTTCTTTTGTTTCCTTTACTGCTTGCTCAATATACAGATTGAATAACATCGGGGAGAGGGTACAACCCTGTCTCACTCCCTTCCCAACTACTGCTTCCCTTTCACGCCCCTCGAGTCTTATAACTGCCATCTGGTTTCTGTGCAAATTGTAAATAGATTTTCGCTCACTGTATTTTACTCCTGTGACCTTCAGAATTTGAAAGAGAGTATTTCAGTCAACATTGTCAAAAGCTTTTCGTAAGTCTACAACTGCTAGAAACGTAGGTTTGCCTTTCCTTAATCTATTTTCTAAGATAAGTCGTGGGGACAGTACTGGCTCGCGTGTTCTGACATTTCTACGGAATCCAAAGTGATCTTACCCAAGGTCGGCTTCTGCCAGCTTTTCCACTCGTCTGTAAAGAATACGTGTTAGTATTTTGCAATTGAGAGTTATTAAACTGATAGCTCCGTAATTATCACACCCTTCGACACATGCTTTCTTTGGGATTAGAATGGTTATATTCTTCTTAAAGTCTGAGGATGTGTCGCCTGTCTCATACATCTTCAGCACCAGAATGTATCTAAATATACAAAAAAAAAAAGTTCTTTTATACGCCCGGTAAGAATTGTTTCAAAAGCTGCGGATACAGAATTGAATATGTCTGCAGACGTGAAAGTACCATCTAAACAGAATATGAGAATAGTTTTCAAGACCCAGATCTGGGTTTTATAACCATACGTATAGATACACCGGTATTCAGAAACATACATACAGGAGGTACGTAGTGTCATAAAGTTACAGTCTAAGCGTTCCACATACTTCTATTAAGGAACCCCTTGAGTGCGAGGTCGCAAAAGGCCAATGATATCTACGGTGTTCGACACCCCGTGAAAGGCAAAGGTCCCGAGTTCGAGTCTCGGTCGGGCACACAGTTTTAATCTGCCAGGAAGTTTCATATCAGCGCACACTCCGCTGCAGAGTGAAAATCTCATTCTGGAAACATCCCCCAGGCTGTGGCTAAGCCATGTCTCCGCAATATCCTTTCTTTCAGGAGTGCTAGTTCTGCATGGTTCGCAGGAGAGCTTCTGTAAAGTTTGGAAGGTAGGAGACGAGGTACTGGCAGAAGTAAAGCTGTGAGTACCGGGCGTGAGTCGTGCTTCGGTAGCTCAGTTGGTAGAGCACTTGCCCGCGAAAGGCAAAGGTCCCGAGTTCGAGTCTCGGTCGGGCACACAGTTTTAATCTGTCAGGAAGTTTCATATCAGCGCACACTCCGCTGCAGAGTGAAAATCTCATTCTGGACCCCATATGTTGTCTACCATGCATCCACAGAATTAGCTGGTAATGGCAACAGGCGGCGGGAGTAAAGTATCCAATGGTGAGCACAGCATGAGACTACGGAGCGTAGTTTAATTGCTTAGTCGACGAGTGACCCGCTACAGTGTTAGCGGCATTGATTCACAGCAGAAAAACGACTACGATAAAAAAGCAAACATTGCATTATATGTACAACAACAGTTGCCGAAGTTGACATTTCGTGAGAAAGAAACCCAAGAAATTTCGCAGAGTGAGAAAAAAGGGGCAGATGAAATAGTAGTGTTTCTGCAAGATGAATCAGTGGAATGTGTGGTGTCGTACGCTCAACTGTGCGGACAATGTACATGAGGAGTACAATGATGACGATACGTGCTTAACAAGTGAAAGTGATCATCCTTGTCGGATAGGGGGCAAGAAATCCTGTCTCCAGTGAAACGTAGTAAAGGAAAATCGACATCTACGGAGTGGGTACTAAGCATAATTATGCATATCATCCGCAGCATAGTAAAAAAAAAGTTATGAAAAGATTTCGAATAATTTTTATTTAACAAGGAAATTCGCGAAACAACCGCGCAAATTGAAAAGTTATTTCATTTTATTTTCGCTACTAGTTTCGGTAATGTAATATGCCATCTTCAGGCCCCATTTTGTAATATATGTTATTCTCGGAGACTGAATGACGAATAAAATGGCTTGAAACACACTAAAGTTCCCAAGCGCTAAAGAACCGGAATGTGTTTTCCTCATTCATTCATACGGACAGTGGGACAGTTTTCAAGTTTGACATTCGATTTTCGTTTCTGTAGTAATGGAATTTGTGTTTTATTATTCTCACATGTAACGAGAACATGCAGTGTCACAAATTTCGTCCTTTGCCTACTACGAGGCGTGTATTTCAAGTATATATCGTTTTATATTAAACAAACGTAAGCGCATTAAAACAATTTTATTATTATGTGAAAGCTTGTATTTAAATCTTCTTTTCGACATAATTTCCACCAATATTTAGGCACTTATCATAACGAACATACGACCTACGATTTCCATTCTCATAAAAATTTGCGTCCTGATCTGCCAACCAGAGCGAGCACAAGTTGAACTGCTCTTTAAGAGCTTCATAAAGAACACTCCTGGAACATGAGGAAACTGTTCACATAATGTTGAAAGCGTCTCTTTTCCTAAAGCTTTTTATCAACATTTTACATAAAGTCTTCAGTGATGACGGATGACCACACAACTTGCACCTCATCATAAAAATTTATTTATTTCTTTTCTATATTGTAGCCCATAATTTAAACTCTTGCTTTATTCTTGCTTACCCAAATTACTACGACAAACAGACAATTTCTTTCCTACAAATCGATAACTACTGAGTCAACTCGTGGACATTAGTATAGTCTTCTTTAAACGTTCTACTGTATTTTCTTTATACTACACCACTCATTATCTTTTCTCCGTAAACTTCAAAAATCCTCCGATGAGCTACGACTACTTTCGCATTTTTTGCACACAGAAACGAAATTCACAATCGGTGACCGTTTATATTACGTAAAGTATCTTAAATAAGCACGGGCAATGATAAAGATAGACGAATGCTTCCGTAATGGCGTCTATACACAGCCAATAGATGCAGATACTCAGCGTGCAAGTGGTGGTTGGCGCCTACGTTGCTGCGGAGGCCGTATTTTAAAAGGATTCTTAGGTTAATCAGACACGCCTCGGCCTCGTACAACGTCTATATGTGCTCCTTCACTGTGGTAGTCACTATGACGAAATCATCCTGCGATTGTAGCTAGCTATACAATGATGACAATTTATGCTATCGGGTGGTTATAATTAAAGAGCAACTACTCACTGAGGTCCAATGTGGACTTCAATTATCTTATGGCAGCGACACTTGTTTGATATGCTAACGAGTTAATGCGGAACCGATTAACGTTGGAAAAAAATTAGTTTCACTTTTGGCCACCAGGTGTAAATCTGGCGCTGCGCAGCAACTCATCGACATCTTCAGTGCTCATATTGAACAAATTGTGTGAGCGGCAGTTAATAATAAAATCAGCTTTGCGTCTTGCTCATTTGTTTGACCTTTTTTACCCACATCCTGTTCCTAATTCCAGATTTGCGCCTGGTGGCCAAAATTGGAACTAATTTTTTCCAGCGGAAAGCAGTTCTGCATTAGAGTATCTACCAAGTTTCACTATCATACGATAATTACAGCCCACACTGGATCTGTGTGAGTAACTGCACTTTAATTATAACCACACTGTATTCAACTCGCTTTACTCAGACGTTTGTTAAAGGGTTAAATATATACTGAGGTGACAAAAGTCATAGGATAGCGCTATGCACATATACAAATGGTGGTATTATCCGCGAACGTAAGCTATAAAAGGGCAGTGCATTGGCGGAACTGTTATTTGTACTTAACTCAGGCGATTCATGTAAAAAGATTTCTGGCGTGATTATGACCGCACGACGGGAATTAATAGGCTTTGAAGTCGGAATGGTGGTTGAAGCAAACAGCATGGGACCTTACATTTCGGAAATTGTTAGTAATTCAATGTTCCGAGATCCACAGTGTCAAGAGTGTGCCGAGAATATCAAATTTCAGGCATTACCTCTCACCACAGAAAACACAGTGGCCGAGGGCCTTCCCTTAACGACCGGTAGCAGCGTCGTCTGCGTTGAGTGTCAGTGCTAACAGACAAGCAACACTGTGTGAAATAACCGCAGATATCGATGTGGGACGTACGACTAAAGTATTTGTTAGGACAGTGCGGTGAAATTTGGCGTTAATGGGCCATGGCGGCAGAAGACCGACACGAGTGCCTTTGCTAACAGAATGACATCGCCTGCAGCGCCTCTCCTGGGCTCGTGACCATATCGCTTGGAACCTAGACGACTGGAAAACCAGGGCCTGGCCATTTGAGTATCCGTATCCCTCACACACAGCATAATAATACAGGTATATAACCTTAGTATATATATAGAACAAGATTGCAGAAAGACGAAACTACATATAAAACTAAGTAAATGTTAATATCTAAGTTCCTGTTCCATATAATGCAGTCAATGCATCTGACTGGCAATAAAGGAAAAAGCCTCGCCAAACCACGAAAGCCAATGGAATTTATTTGTTCGAATAAAACTTCACCTAGTCCGTCTCTTTCACTAAAACATCATCATCATCTTGGCTCCACAACCTGACGTAAGATGACTGTTGTCGTCGAGAGTTTGCACGCTTACTGAAAGGAAACATTCGTGTAGAACAGCCGGAAATTATTGAACCTGAAATCCACGCCAGCGCACGGGAAACGCTCTTCGGGATTCTCTCAGCTTTCTGCACGGCAATAAATAATTTGATTGATCACGAAGAACGACCTTCCACAGGAAGACATCTCAAGGTCACGACTTCTACATCCCAATAGAGCTGCCGGCGATCCCTCAATTTGGTGAGCTCCAAACTACCTCTAGAGATTATTTAACATTTAGGCCTTTCGGACAAAAACGGTTCAAATGGCTCTGAGCACTATGGGACTTAACATTTGTGGTCATCAGTCCGCTAGAACTTAGAACTACTTAAACCTAACTAACCTAAGGACATAACACACATCCATGCCCGGGGCAGTATTCGAACCTGCGACCGTAGTGGTCACGCGGTTCCTTTCGGACAATAGGAATCAAGAGCAGAATTTAATAATTTTCATTGGCCATTTTCTGTTCCTACATATAGGGTTTGCTTCCTGTGAGGAATTTTAGAAGTTCCTGCAACTGCTGTTGAAATGATATGTCGCTGCACTGAGATCTCGCTAGTCGGCACCGACCGACGTTTAAGAGCGTGCGTCAGAGACTATCCCATGGAGTTCATGCGTGAGGGTGGCAAAGACAAGGCAACCATTACATCCAATCCGTACGAAGAAGGGCCTTTTATAAATCTCAACAACAACTGTGTCCTGTCTGTAGCTTTCCCACCGGTCCCAGTATATTCGTACAGCAATTTCGGCAGAAACACCTGGAGTAAAATAGGAATCCCAGGCTTCCACAGTCATGGCGACAGGAGGCATTCTCTGAAAATAAGATATATCTTATCTGCGAGAAAGGAAGAAAGGTACTTTTAAGGAAAGACAACACGACAAGATTTACAGGAGCATTGGGAAAAATCCGGCCTATTTAACTCCATGCTGTAGAAAGCCTCGAACTTCCAGGAGCCGTCCCTGTCGTAGAAGTAGTCACAGGAAGAGCACACAAACACCGCCAGAAAATGATATATGACACGTTTGGCATGTCACGCCACGCTGTAGGCTGTCCTTATAACTGACCCGTGGGGTTCTTGGGCTGACTTAGTTCGTTGTAAAGAACAGCTGTGTGGTCACTGAATTGTCAGGTGGTCAGCAACACCGCAGGACTGGCCCTCGAGTAGTAAGCAACGAACGTGAGATGAAATCGGCAAAAGGTAAACAATCAGTTGCTTTAAGGCGGTGGTTTCATTTTGGAACCACTGGGACATCCAGTTTTCAACCAGCCATTATTCATCATTTGATGTGATATATTTGAAAGGGAATTCCAATTTTCCCTAGACAAAATTACACATCTCGAAACTTTCGGAGTTCACGACGCCTAAAACAAATTATAGACCTATTTAATAAATTTTGTATGTCAACTTAAGTCTGTTCCAGTGGTTTCATTTCAAAGTACCTAGTGTACCACGAAGTCTCTGTCTTGCAGTGGCATGGGTGATTTCATGCAAAAGGCACTGATACTTAAAATAATTAATAAAATGGTGGTTTCTGGCAGAATCCGTAGGAGTTCAAAGGGTTAAGCTGCGTTCGCAGAGGCACCGACAACGGGAGCCACACGCAGTGGCCAGAGGTCGCCGACAGCTTGGTCACACTGCGTCCAGTCTCCTCCGTCGGTTTTTGGCGGAATGGAAGAGATTACGTTAGGTCATAATCTGTTCTAGAGAGGAGGTTGTAATCTATTTTAACCTCCTCGGGCGGGATAGACGGCACGACGTCTCTGTGCTTGGAGGCGAGTGCTGCAATCCGCCTTTTGCTCTTAAAAAGACGCCGGCTGCTTGTGAACGAGCTATGGCTCTCGAAAAGGACGTGGCGAGTACTGTACACTATTTCATCAGCTACTGGAATAACCAGGCATGTTTTACGGACATATATGAGACGAAGAGAGAAACGTTCTGTTACATACTCGAGCCGATTTTTCGTGACATTGAGAACCAAGATTACAAACATTCCACACAACTTCAAATACACACATCAAGAAAAGTCTTGCATCACCTCAGTTCCGAGAGTTCCGGAACCTACACAGAAAATTGGAATAGAGATCAATATATACATCATTTCCACCCTTTTTATTATCCATCAAAACCGCACATTGCATGTTGTACAACCTTCAGAGGAGGTGGTCCAGATTGCTGCACACTGCGGTACCTCTAATACCGAGTAGCACGTCCTCTTGCACTGATGCATGCCCGTTTTCGTCGTTGCATACTACCCACGAGTTCATCAAGGCACTGGTGGTCCAGATTGTCCCACTCCTCGACGGCGATTCGGCGTAGATCCCTCAAAGTGGTTGGTGGGTCACGTCGTCAATAAACAGCCCTTTTCAATCTATCCCAGGCATGTTCGATAGGTTTCATGCCTGGAGAACCTGCTGGGCACTCTATCGAGCGATGCCGTTATCCTGAAGGAATTCATTCACACGATGTGCACGATGGGGGCGCGAATTGTCGTCCATGAAGACGAATGCCTCGTTATTATGCAGCTGATATGGTTGCACTATCGATCGGAGGATGGCATTCACGTATCGTACAGCCGCTACGGCGCCTTCTATGACCACCAGCGGCGTACATCGGCCCCACATGATGCCACCCCAAAAGAGCAGGGAAACTCCAACTTGCTGCATTCACTGGGCAGTGTGTATAAAGCGTTCAGCCTCACCGGGTTGCCTCCAAACGCGTCTCCGACGATTGTCTTGTTGAAGGCGTATGCGACACTCATCGGTGAAGAGAACGTGATGCCAATCCTGAGGGGTCCATTCGGCATGTCGTTGGGCCCATCTGTAACGCGCTGCATGGTGTCGTGATTGCAAAAATGAATATCGCCATGGACTTCGGGAGTGAAATTGCGCATCATGCAACCTATTGCGCACAGTTTGAGTCGTAACACGGCGTTCTGTGGCTGCACGAAAAGCATTATTCAACATAGTGGCGTTGCTGTCAGAATTCCTCCGAGCCATAATCCGTAGGTACCGGTCATCCACTGCAGTAGTAGCCCTTGGGCGGCCTGGGCGAGGCATGTCATCGATAGTTCCTGTCTCTCTGTATCTCCTTCATGTTCGAACAACATCGCTTTGGTTCACTGCGAGGCGCCTGGACACTTCCCTTGTTGAGAGCCTTCCTGGCACAAAGCAACAATGCGGACGCGATCGAACGGTCTAGGCAAGGTTGAGCACAGACAAAAGAAGTCGCGTAGCTCCTTCCTGCTGGTATGACTGCAACTAATCGGCTGTCGGACCCCCTCCGTCTAATAGGCGCTGCTCATGCATAGTTGTTTACATCCTTGGGCGGGTTTAGTGAAATCTCTGAACAGTCAAAGTGACTGTGTCTGTGATACAATATCCACAGTCAACGTCTATCTTCAGGAGTTTCTATACCAGGGTGATGCAAAACTTTTTTATGTGTGTAAACTAAGCAAAACAGTCAAGTCAATTAACCTTCAGTGTCTGTCATTCAGCGTATGTGTGAATAGGACCACCTAAAGCGCTGAAACTGGATACACATACACCACATTTGCAAATCACGTCAAATAACAGAATCACCACCCTACTGGAGCAGCAATACTAATTCGTAGAGAACTAACGTCCATCTACAACAACGCAAAAAAAGACCCCCTACTACAATTTTAAGTACCAAAAGTCACATACACCACCTTTCTTACTTGAAAACGTAGTGTTTTGAGGTTGTAATCTAGGTATAAAAGTTCCACTACAGATTTTGTCTGTGTTGCAGATGACATGTTGCAGTAAGTACAGACATGAGTTCAAAAAATGGCTCTGAGCACTGTGGGACTTAACATCTGTGGTCGTCAGTCCCCTAGAACTTAGAACTACTTAAACCTAACGAAACTAAGGACATCACACACGTCCATACCCGAGGCAGGATTCGAACCTGCGACCGTAGCGGTCACGCGGTTCCAGACTGAAGCGCCTAGAACCGCACGGCCACTCCGGCCGGCTGAGTTTTAAGTGCTAGATAGCCAACAGCATGCATAATGTTATATAAGGTAACGTTCAATTAATTATTATTAAATTTGAAGTTGTTCAAAATTGTAGTTTCCAATTAAGTAGTGATTTCTGACCATAGATTCCAATACATATCAGTGCTATTATGTTTCTCGTCCTCAGGATGCTACAAACTCCTTCTTTCTTGCAACTAAACATAAAAATTTCTCGCAATCTATGTTTTGCGCGTGGGAAACCTGGTCAGTTCGACCGAAGAAAACAAACTGATTTGTTCGTTGGGCGTTGAGATCAGTTGCACTGAGACCATGTGCGTACTTGTGTACTAATTTTAAAAGATCAAGGTCCTTGGCTGATGTCGGTCGTCTGCAGTACTGCAGATATTGTCGCCACTGTAACTGCAGTCTTACAAGCACAGCATGACGAAGACAGTAACGACGAAGATCAAAAACTATTTTCATATTATGGATAGTCCAATGGAATACGAGTTCCAAAATACAGTGGATAAAGAAATGATCATCTCCCACCCTACCCCCATTTTGATTGATCTGAAGATAAGGAATACCCAGTGAACTCCGTCACTTTGTTCCTTTCGTCACTTCTACACATGAGACACACAAGGCGGCTACATTTGATCTAAATAGGTTGTCACTTGATGTAAAAATCCGTAACATAAAGTATTACTCGCCAACGGAAGAGTCAGCCTCTAAATTTGCAGATTTTTTTTGTTATGCAGCAATGAACAACATCGGTCCAGCATAGGGTACGTCTGTCCTACACTAGGAACAAACGAATGGCATCCTCTCATCTGCCTGCAGCAATAAAGTGCAACTTCAAGAATTGTTGCTCTTAAATATATACACCTCCTCCGAATTATAACCCATCACTCCGAAAAGTTTCGAGACTGGATTAATAAAAACAGAGAAACGTTGAGATGGTGGTCTCAGTGCTTCAGATGTTCCTCGTAGGCTCCCCCCATTTGAGTAAAAACGGTAGAATACAACCATGTGAAACTGTAAGAGTAGTCCTTCTTAGGGATGTTAGTCAACATTGGCTCGAGTGTCACATACGCTTGAATGTCGGTCATGTTGTCAAAGCATTGAACCTTCCTGTGAAATTCTGAACTTTGGCGCTTTATGGTAGATTCGTACTGATAACACAAAATCTTGTCACCTGTACTGATTTTTTTCTTCAGAAAAGATACGTCCATATTTTTCATTTCAGTAAAGTCGTGACAGGCGTCCATACGTCTTAGTTTTTGTTCAGGAGTCAGCGTGTGGGGGAGATAAAACTTTTTTATTCTTCATAACATTTTGGAGAATGTTTTGAAGACTTGATTCAGACATGTTGCTCAATTGTGATTTGTTACACAACAATGGCAGACTACGGCCACACATTCACTACTTAACATTGCCTGTTCACAACTGGCTGGTCGCATGCACATCTGTTATTCACAGTTGTTAGTTTAAGCTGCTTCCTTAGTTACTGCATTGATGTCGCTTATACACTACTAACAAAATCGATCTCGGAACTTCATGAGAAGCCAAGAGAAGAGACTTTTACTCAAGTGGTACAACCACACTTTTCAGTATTTCACGAGCACATATCATATTTGGTGGGGGTGGAACAGTGTGTTACACCAAGACAATAAAATTCTGAATAGCGCAGAACTTCATATCTTAATGGGAAAATTACAACTCAGAGACTGATGGAGATAAACTCACGCCAACTGCTCACATTTACGCGATAATAACAGTCGCGAGCAGTCCAAGTAGGCTATATATACAGACGAAGTCTTGCGCACAATTATCGCTTATCACCATCGGCCAGTTACATTTTATGACCACGCCCGCGTAATATGAATCCTTATCTACAGAGGGAGAGAGTTATGGAACCTTTGTCACCATCTAAAGAAACAGAATTTTAAAGCCTCGGCTATCCGCGCCGGCTTGTTTCATAAGCGTGCAAGCACGTCGTTAACCAGTCTTCTGTTGCCTTTCGAAGTACAGGAGTTATGACAGGTTCCATTGCGGCATTTTCCCTGTTCAGCCGCGCATGGGACGCCTTGCACAGCTCAGGAACTTTGGGCTGCAGGAGCGAGTCGGAGTGCTCGCAACGGGAAGCACTCTGGTGGCACTCTAGGGCAGTTTTTCGGATGGATGATGCATATCTGAGGTTTCAGTATGCTGCTTATCATATCTGAGTGGATCGCTGCATGCTCTTGGTTTGGTCTTTACAGATCATACGTATCACTTTCGTCTCTTGCAGATCGCATTGATTCCGAATCATGTTTATACAGAGTAAATTCTCGCTTTGAGTATTTGTTAGAATTTCAATGAGGTAGGCATACATTTGTGATCGTTAGGAGCCGTGCGCCCAAGTATATAGCTTTATCAAGCTGTGATTAATACATTCATGAACACCAGTGGTATTCAAAATTTCTTTCTCTCTCAACTAGAAGTGGGAAGAACGCTTTCATTTTGTTACTTTTCGAATCTTGTTAAATAACTGCACCGCTGATGATTATTGTGCGGTATCTGACACAGACTGTAATCACCCATATAGGATTATCTATCTTGTAAATAACCGTTTTGAGCATTAAAACATCTTTCCACCACAATTTGAATTGTCTTTTCATTGCACTAAAACGTTTCCTTTGTTTGAACATACAACCACGTTTCTTTATGTGTTTCCGCCAGTACTGAGTTTCCTCGTGGTTCAAATGGCTCTGAGCACTAAGTGACCTAACTTCTGAGGTCATCAGTCCCCTAGAACTTAGAACTACTTAAACCTAACTAACCTAAGGGCATCACACAATCCATGCCCGAGGCAGGATTCGAACCTGCGACCGTAGCGGTCGCTCGGCTCCAGACTGTAGCGCCTAGAACCGCACGACCACTCCGGCCGGCTTCCTCGTGGTACCTGGTTCCTTTTACCTTTTAACGGATTTGCTTCAATAATAAACGCACTTGCTTTTCAACAAGTACACTTCCGCTATCTTTCGACACATTTACCCTGTATAGCTACGAGGTAGGTCGACGTGATGCAATTTGCTGACATACTCACTTCGCAGCGGCAATTCGCCAGATGATGCTTTGCATTAATTTTGTCATTGTTTATTAAGATTTGATAGTTATTTTCCTGGGTGCTTGTTTTCAGATCGTAGAGATAACAATTACATTTGTCTTGCGAGAGTTCCATCTACAAGATGAGGTTCATTACACGTCTGTTCATTAATGCACAGCATTCCTGATTAAAACTTATAAAGCTGTTTCATTCAAAAGTTTTTCAAAGAAATACCTGTTGTAGTTGCGAAAGCAAAAACGTTTTCATTAAAATTTGTGAGTCAGACTGTCTTATCAGGGAATCGAGTCTGAAAATTGGCTGACAATCAGGGCAGAGCGTGTTTCAAAATTTTAGCTCAACATATAGCACAATTTTTCAAACTGGAATGAAAATTAACATTTTCTTTGCAAACCCTCCGCACCCATCAATCAAAATACTCCACCTACATAGTCTGATGGAGCAAGAAATGAAGCGTCGTGATGAGGCGACACTAAGAAAAACTATTCAGAAGCTTTCTGCCAAAGTAAAATTGAACGCCAGACCAGATATCCAACGCTGAACGAAGAACTCTGTGGTCAGTGCTCTTATTGACCGAGCTATCCAGGTACGACTAAGGTTGCGGTCACAGTGACGCTGACATCTGACCGTTCCACTGGACGTCGTCCGGAGATGGCCGACATTTTCACATCAGTACTCCAGACAGTACGTGCACGGTCTAGGTTCGGGCGATCTCAACGCCCGAACGTACAGACTGGGAAGTCTCGGAAAGCCTAAATCTGGATGACTGGACGGAGATCTGAGCGCTCGTCCTCCCGAATACGAGTTCAGTGTGTTAACCACTGGCCCACAGTATGTGCCGGACCGAGTCTCGAACCCAGAACCATGCCTTTAGGTGGCAATGCTCTTAGCGACTGAGCTATCGGGGCATCTCACAAATCGGCCTCTGGTTTTACTTCCACCTTCCTTCTACTTTCCAAACTACCAGAAGTCGTAATACACACCAGGAGGTAACCACTTAAGAAAATCAGAAACTTACCTCCTCTTTTACAATCGAAGAACTATTACCTTACGGTTACAATTAAAGTGCAGCTACTCACAGAGGTCCAGTGTGGGCTGTATTTATTGTACAGCACCGAAAGTTGATAGATATTCTAATGCGTTAATGCGAACCGATATACACTGGCAAAAAATTTGTTCCAATTTTGGCCACCAGGTGCAAATCTGACAGTCTTGGCATATTTTTAGTGACTATATGACCAGGCCTAACAACCTGTGCGAATGCAACCAGGTGACATCTTCGACAATCACCAATATTTCGATAGGTTGCAAACCTTGCTATTTTCAAGGCACAAATGCAACTAGCAAGCGCTATGCAAGGAAATTTAAAATGTCGGTTTGCTGGTACAGAGCAGGATTCCCAGCAGACGTTATGCAAAATCCTCCTTCTTCATTTATAAACTCACTTGCTAATTTAATCTTAACTGCTTCCTTAATAACAATATAGTAGTTACTGTATGTTCACACCTGAATCTCTGCGTTATTATATCCTATAGGATGATTGGTGCCAATAAATGTTCCGCAATAGCAGATGCACTCAGCTACTGTAAGCTTATTCTGAATACATCGGTCCTCCGTCGCCATAATGGTCTAATCAATCTATGATATGCCACAACCGCTAGGAATACGGAAGCCGCCCGCATTACACAAACCAAAGACATCCGTCACTGAAGCTAAAAGGGCCCAAATCTTTTATGGTGGTCGAAAAACAAACTTCACACCTTGTTTCGGGAGAATACGACCTATCACGTTGGAAATACTGCTTGCGTAAGGCAAAAAGGCCATACAGTTGGGTGTCACTTTGTTATTTTCATCACTCATCCGATTCAGGGTTGGTCGACAGCGCAACGCTCGCCTGATCTGTCTTTCACTATAACCTTTCTTGTGAAAAGTGACTTCGAGGTGGGCTAACTCAGCTTTCAATCTTTCAGGGTTTGAGATGACGAGGGCCATATGAACCAAGGTACGAAGAATTTATTTACGTTGAGCCGCATAGCGACAACTGTCAGCCTGAAGATACAAATCAGTGTGAGTTGGCTTCCTATAAACGAGATGTCCCAACGTGTACCATCGACTTTCCTGCTGACCAGCACATCAAGGAAGAGAAGGTAGCCATCTTTTTTCATCTCAGTCGTGAAGTAACTATTTACGTGGACTAAAATAAGAGGTTCTAAGAAGATATTTAAATTGTCACTTACATGAGGCGAAAAAAAGTTTCGTCCATATATCTAGACAAGCGAACAGATTTCAATGCCGCCGACCCAAGGGCACATTCCTTGAAATATTTCATAAAAAGATTGGTAATAATAGGCGACAAACCCGACTTCAGTTAACGGTAACGAATCAAACAGAGAAATGCGAGAGAAAAGAGCGACCACTTACTAAAATACCAGGTCCATTCAACTGCTGTACTTATAATCGACGTAAGTGATCCACACAGTTCGTAGCGTGATATATACACCGCCCAGCTAGTGTGCTCAACAGAGAATCAAGGTGTTTTACTACACGGTATGTTGGAGCACCTGGACGTGTTATTTTACCATAGAGGCATTACGCGATACACAAAACTCCTAATTTGTAACAGTCAAAACAGGGATTATACGGAAGAAACACCATTCGTAGCAAAATTCTGGCAATCGTATTAAGAGCTTGTCAACTATGCATTGTCAACAGTGATATGGGAATAAACAAATACAACACGTGTAAGTTCTAAGGTCTTGTCATTCTTTCATAATGCCTTTTGCAGTCGCACAGGAACACACAAAACTGCCTTCACATTTCTCGATTTCATGAAATTCAGTCGCACCATTCCTTGACATAGAACATGAAAAAAAAAAAGCATTTGTGGCTTAGTGTGTGACATCATACACGAAATATTTTCCTCATTTATGACTCACTCTGTAAATGTAAAGTAATCTACAACTAATTACCATAATTATCAACATGAATAGATTAGCGTTAGTTGTAGTTATTAGTCTACTTTGCAGGCTCAGCCGTCGTTCCTTATCCCTGAAAGCGCTGCTTCATGATGTAATTGTGGAATATGAGGTGTAAATGAATAAATATAGGAAAGATTAGCACTCTTGTTATGTCACAGTTATGTAACCCACTGAGAGTGATAACAGGTTTTGACTTCGTGCTACTTGCATCCACACGCTGAGTCACGAACGCTCCTCTCAGTTCAGTGTACTGTACATGTGCAGACAAGCGGATCTGAAGCATCACAAAATACATGAAAATCGGTCACATATTTGGAAAGTCATCATTCGCCTGCCGCAAATTATATCTTCGGACTACAAGCCAGCTTTTACAGAAAAGTTTTGACAATGTTGATTGGAATATATACGAGGGCGTTCTGGAAAGTGATGCCTCCCAACTCGAAAAGCTTTTTAAATAAAACAAACGTTATTAACCTTCTACACCTTTATTCTTCATTTTACGCATTTATAGCCGTCTGCCGCTAGAGGGCTCCGAATAGTAGCGTGAAGCATGGCGGCGTGTTAAGTAACTATGCCGGTGAGTGAGAAACAGCGTGCAGTAATCGAGGTTGGAATTCCAAGAGTTCGTCCAAACGTGGAGCACCCTCTTATTCAGCATGAAAATGGCAGAACATAGACGAACTTTTCGACAGCTGCAACGGCTTGGGTTCACTGGCATTGATTATCCTCCATGCACTTCTGATTTTCATCTATTTCCAAAACTTAAAGAACGACTTCGAAGATTTAACTTTGATAGTGATGAAGCGGTGCTAGCAGCGGTGAGGTTGTGGCTCCGTCAATAAAGTTAAACAATCTGCAGTGACGGTAACAACAAAGTGGTCTCTCGATGGGAGACATGTTCATTACCAGTGTGTCAATGTTGAGAAATAAATATGTAGCTATTAAGAATAAAGATTTAGAATGTTAATAAGTTTGTTTCAGATAAAAGCTTTAAGAGTTTTTACATAAAAAATTCTGGGGCATTTCATTTCAGTGCAGTTTCGTATGTATACGACGGGTGTTCAATAAGTTATGTAGCACATTACTTTCTGAAAGCAGGTTGGTTTTATTCTGGAATCCAGTACAACGTATCATTCCCAACTCCTTTGGCTACATAACACTATTTTTCAACGTAATCTCAGTTCAATGCGACACCTTACGCCACGTTACTGGGATGGCCTGTATGCCCGCATTGTTCCGCTCTACTGGTTGACGTCGGAGACAACGTCTTCGTGCATCAATAACCTCCGCACCATCCATATACTGGTTCCCACGGAGCTCATCATTTATTGGAACAAACAGTCGGAAGTCGAGAGCTGCGAGATCCGGGCTGTAGTGTGGATGAGGAAGAAAAGCCCAGTGAAGTTTTGTGAGCAGCTCTCTGGTGCACAAACTTGTAGGAAGCCTTGCGTTGTCATGGAGAAAAAGAAGTTCGTTTGCACTTTTGTGGCTTCGAACACGCTGAAATCGTTTGTTTAATTTCGTGCGTGTAGCACAATACACTTTAGAGTTGATGGTTGCGCCTTGGGGTAGGACATCAAGCGGAATAAACCGGAATAAACCCTTCAGAGTCCGAGAAGACCGTCACCAAGATTTTACTGGCTGATGGTGCGGCTTTAAGTTTTTTCTTCGGAGGAGCAATCAGCGTCGTAACGAGCAAGCAGTTCCGTACATATGGTCCTTCGTTGTTTTCCACGGTCTTCTGTTTGGCGGCGACTAACCGAGAGGACACACACCGTTAAGTACCCCAACTGGTGGACGAGTATGTCAGCAGTACCATTAGAGACGTCCAGTTGTGCAGCGAGGTTTATGATTGTGGTTCATCGGTCACCTCGAACGAGAGTGTCCACACGTTCGAACATTGTTAACAGTCGCGGCTGTCTGCGGCAGGCTGGCAAGCGGGAGATCGGATACGTTTGCGCGACGTTGTTGCGATGATGACAGAGACCTCACCCAACTACTCACCGAGCTTTTGTTCACTGCCAGGTCTCCGTAGACATTCTGCAAGCACTTATGAATATCAGCGATGCTCTGGTTTTCCGCCAAAAGAAACTTAATAACAGCTCTCAGCTTGGGATGCATCTCTGTTACAGACGCCAATTTGAAGGCTATGTGTAGCGTCGCCACATATCTGAACTTCATGAAACTATAGCAGCCGAAGCGGGAATATTCCACACTGACCCACAACAAATTCCGCACTTTTTCAACCAAAATTGGCCGAATAAAGAGTCGCAATACTTATTGAACGTCCCTCGTATTTTGAAACTATGAAGGTAGCATGGATAAAATTTAGATAAGAAAGATGATGATATTTGGTTTGTGGGGCGTTTAACTGCGTGATTATCAGTGCCCTCATAAATTCCCAACCTTTTCACTGAACAGTCTCGGCACTTTCTCGAATGATGATGAAATGATAAGGACAACACAAACACCCAATCCCCGGGCGGAGAAAATCCCCGACAGCGCCGGGATCGAAAAAATGGCTCTAAGCACTATGGGACTTAACATCTGAGGTCATCAGTCCCCTAGACTTAGAACTACCTATAGCTAACTAACCTAAGGACAGGACATACATCCATGCCTGAGGCAGGATTCGAACCTGCGACCGTAGCAGCAGTTCGGCCACAGCAGCCGGCCGTGAATCGAACCCAGGACCTTGTAATCCCTATGTAGTAACGCTCGCCACCAGACCACGAGCTGCGGACTTAGATAAGAAAGGTATTCTACAAGTTGTACAGTAACCACGCTGGACATGACTGGAAAACTGTTACTGAGAAGGAAGTGAGACAAGGTTTTAGCCGGTGATATTCCGTCTGTACACCGAGCAAGTAGTAGATGAAGCCAAAGAGAAATTTTGAATAGAAAATTTTAACTGAAGGAGAAGAAATCAAAACCTTTTACGTTTGTCGCTAACAGTGTAATTCTGTAAGCTACAGCAAAGCACTTGCAAGATCAGCTGAACGGAATGGATGGCATCGTGAACGGATGTTAGAAAATAAATACCAACAAAAGTAAACAAGGGTATTGGAATGTGGTCAAATTAAATCAGGTAATATTGAGAGAATTGGGTAAGGAGGACACACACTGAAAGTCGTGGAAAAGTGTTTCAATTTTGGGAGTAAAGTAACTGACGATGACAAAAGTAGGAGAGATATAAAAGGCAGAATGGCAATGGGAAGCAAACAATTTCTGAAGAAGAGAAATTTGTTAAGATGCAATGCAAATTTAAGTGTTAGGAAGTCTTTTTCGCGAAATTCTGGAGTGTGGCCTTGGACGAAAGTAAAACATGGACTATAAACATAACAGACAGGTAGAGAATATAATCTTCGGAATTGTGGTTCTGCAGAAGAATGTTGAAGATTAGAGGTGTAAATCAAACTAATTAGTAGGTACAGAATCGAATCGGGGAGAAAATAGTTTATGGCACAACTTGGCTAATAGAAGGGAACGGATGACAGGACACATCTTGGAACATTCAGTGTAGGTACGGAGGGAAGTTTTTGGGACAAAAATTTTAGAGGAAGATTAAGACTTGACTGCATAAACAGTTTCAAATGCCTGTATGTTGCGACAGCTATGTAGAAATGAAAAGGCTTGCACAATACGGACTAGCGTGGAGAGCTGTACTAAATCAGTTTTCGGATTGAAGCTCACAACAACAGCATGTGATGGCCTCCGTAGGCTAGATGTTAATGTCGCTGATACGGAAGTCTAACGATATATGTCCGGTGACCATCTTGAATTTGGGATGGAAATTGGGTCCATGCATCCCCAAAGGACCAAATGAAAAACTGATTGACAAAAGCAGGCATCGAAGTGGACACAGAAGCTACGATGGGACCACAGATTCTATATTTTTGTTATCTACGTCCCTTCTGGACTTTATTGATGACTACCGATAGTAAATAGAATATTTCTCAGATGTTCCAAAGAGAAACCGTAATGTTGTAGCTAACTAAAATTTATTTTTCAAGTTACAGAAAAAGATTCAAATAGTAATATACAATAACGGCAAAAAAGAAAGAAATCACACCACCATGAAGGAGCTGTGCGACATGAAGTAAGGGTTGTAGGCGTGTTTCTACACCGAAAAGGTGATGTCTGTTCAAATTTCGCGCCAGTGGCGCTAGTAGTGATGTTATGAGAACACAAATCAGGTTTGCTTTAAATACACGCTGTAACGGTCGTGAGCGTTAGTTACATTTAGGACTGGACGTGATGTTTGTCGAGAATGCCTTTAAGGCGACAGTGATGCCATTATGAACACATCACTGAGTGTGAAGGAGGTCGTGTAATATGTCTACAAGAAGCTGGATCTTCCCTCTGCGATGCTGCAGAAAGACTTGCCAGGAGTGTAGGCACTGTACCTGATTGGTGGCATTGGTGGTCACGGGAAGCTACGATCGCAAGAAGACCGGGCTCCTGACGGCCACGTGGCACTATCGAGAAGTAAGACCATCGTGTTCGGCGTATGGCTCTGGCGCATCGTACTGCGTGTGCCGCAGTAATTTGAGCAGCATTTAGCATCCCATTGACACAATAAACTGTTACAAATCGGTTACTTCAAGGACATATCCAATCCAGACGCCCTGTAGAGTGCATTCGACTGACCACGAACCTCCGCCATTTGTCCGTGACGGCTATGTGTTGGTTAGAAGGAAGGTAGTCGAGGACCTGTAACAAAACTGTCTGCGTGCTAGACACCCAGCACCTACATCTGGCGTTATGGTCTGGGGTGCGACTTCATACGACAGCAGGAACACCCTCGTGGTTATCCTACTCACCGTGACAGCAAAATTTATGATTCCAGCTGTTGTACTGCCATTCATGAACAGTACTCCAGGAGGTGTTGCCGGCCGGTGTGGACGAGCGGTTCTTGGCGCTGCCGTGTGGAACCACGCGAACGCTACGGTCGCAGGTTCCAATCCTGCCTCGGGCACGCGCATGAGAAAAACGGCATAGGACCCTCTAACAACAACACCCCCCCCCCCCCCCCCCCCAATTCGGCAACATCCTCAGTACTGTCCGCACACCTTTGCTGAACAATTTAAAAATGTGTCTGTACAGAGGCTTCAACATGCATTCAGCTGAGCGGCACTCCAGCGCTGCTATAGCACGTGCTGGTGGGCATAAGGAATCTAAGGGGTCTCAAAGGGATTACCCGCCCTCAGGCACTAGAGCAGCAGCGAAGCAATGGGTGTCGAAGTCTCTGTACAGGTATATTTTTAAAGAGCTCAGCAAAGATTGCAACCGTACCACGGAAGGGTTAGAGGGGTGTGACGGCTTTCCCATCGTGTGACGCGATCACGGTGTCGTTAGACAGATTTTTGGTGAATTTGGTACCAGTGTGACATCATTAAACCACCTTGCACCTCACATGAACTGCTGAGCTCTGGCCCTCCTTCCGCATGGGTCAGTACCTTGCTGTCTGAAGTGTCGCAAAGCCTGCGGGTTACGTCTCGGAGCGCCTCGTTTTTGCGCCGTTACAGAGGAAGGTTGTAGGTACCTTTCAGCCAAATTTAAAACTTTAGTGTCGTAACTGGAAACAGTTACGGAGTTTTAAAAGTGTCATTTTAATTTTGTTGTGCAGTGTGTTTGCTAGTGATTACAAATTTATTGTCACTAGCAGAGTTAAATGAATTTAAAATTGCAGTCTATGCCTGTCCAGTAACATACTACAGCGCAGAATAGATTACCATTTTCCTCTTTCACGTATTCGAATGCCCACAGAATCTTCCGAACGCGCGATGAACCGAAAAGAGACAATATAGAGAACTGAAAATTCGCGAGGTTTCTGCAATACTGTAAACTGCCGTAAAGATCAATGGCTCTGTTTTGTTCGTCTGTGAAACTTGTGTATACAACAGAAATGAAACTGCCCGCCTAACGAAGGAAGTATGTAAAAAAAAAAAAAAAAAAATGGTTCAAATGGCTCTGAGCACTATGGGACTCAACTGCTGTGGTCATCAGTCCCCTAGAACTTAGAACTACTTAAACCTAACTAACCTAAGGACATCACACACATCCATGCCCGAGGCAGGATTCGAACCTGCGACCGTAGCAGTCGCACGGTTCCGGACTGCGCGCCTAGAACCGCGAGACCACCGCGGCCGGCAAGGAAGTATGTAAAAGCGGTTTTCGACCCTTGAATTCTGTCCTAACGCTTTGACGAATTTCATCAAAATCGAGCAACACAGTGGTTGTGGACAAGGATTTTACCACAAACATGTTCCGTTCTTGTGCTCTTGTTGCCTTAAGAAGTAATTTCCAGTAGAAGTAAATGGTTTCAAAATGAGACCTATTTTTGTCTGCATGGATCTGAATTTGTCGCTTCAACCGCTAAGGATATTGCTGCATGTCCTTCACCGTGAGAAACTTCACCGTTTTTGCCTCCCGGTGATATGAAAGAACACATCTGTTCGATTAGGGTGAAACTTTCCACAGCTTAAGGACACAGCTCGAGGGTGTAAACAGTTACGTATCAATACGCCACGAGTAATAGGTCCTCGGTTACTGGAGTAGACTTGTTTCTTTTGTGTTGAGGCAGTAATACCGAGTTTAGACGCTGAATGGTGACGAGCTGAGTCCTTCCAGCGTCAAACCGTTGACCGCCAGTCGTTCATTACCTTGTAGACCACACTGATGACTGGTACAACAGCAGGGCTGTAGTTCTGGTTAAGGTCTCATACACTGGGCTCTAGAAGACAACATGTGATGTCTTATGGTTGAAAGGACTGTATCTTAAATTGTCTACGCCGAAATTGGTACCCTTGTCCATTTGGTAGCTGGACATCCTTCCCAAACAAACCGAGTGATATGAAAGAACACATCTGTTCGATTAGGGTGAAACTTTCCACAGCTTAAGGACACAGCTCGAGGGTGTAAACAGTTACGTACCAATACGCCACGAGTAATAGGTCCTCGGTTACTGGAGTAGACTTGTTTCTTTTGTGTTGAGGCAGTAATACCGAGTTTAGACGCTGAATGGTGACGAGCTGAGTCCTTCCAGCGTCAAACCGTTGACCGCCAGTCGTTCATTACCTTGTAGACCACACTGATGACTGGTACAACAGCGGGGCTGTAGTTCTGGTTAAGGTCTCATACACTGGGCTCTAGAAGACAACATGTGATGTCTTATGGTTGAAAGGACTGTATCTTAAATTGTCTACGCCGAAATTGGTACCCTTGTCCATTTGGTAGCTGGACATCCTTCCCAAACAAACCGAGTGATATGAAAGAACACATCTGTTCGATTAGGGTGAAACTTTCCACAGCTTAAGGACACAGCTCGAGGGTGTAAACAGTTACGTACCAATACGCCACGAGTAATAGGTCCTCGGTTACTGGAGTAGACTTGTTTCTTTTGTGTTGAGGCAGTAATACCGAGTTTAGACGCTGAATGGTGACGAGCTGAGTCCTTCCAGCGTCAAACCGTTGACCGCCAGTCGTTCATTACCTTGTAGACCACACTGATGACTGGTACAACAGCGGGGCTGTAGTTCTGGTTAAGGTCTCATACACTGGGCTCTAGAAGACAACATGTGATGTCTTATGGTTGAAAGGACTGTATCTTAAATTGTCTACGCCGAAATTGGTACCCTTGTCCATTTGGTAGCTGGACATCCTTCCCAAACAAACCGAGTGATATGAAAGAACACATCTGTTCGATTAGGGTGAAACTTTCCACAGCTTAAGGACACAGCTCGAGGGTGTAAACAGTTACGTACCAATACGCCACGAGTAATAGGTCCTCGGTTACTGGAGTAGACTTGTTTCTTTTGTGTTGAGGCAGTAATACCGAGTTTAGACGCTGAATGGTGACGAGCTGAGTCCTTCCAGCGTCAAACCGTTGACCGCCAGTCGTTCATTACCTTGTAGACCACACTGATGACTGGTACAACAGCGGGGCTGTAGTTCTGGTTAAGGTCTCATACACTGGGCTCTAGAAGACAACATGTGATGTCTTATGGTTGAAAGGACTGTATCTTAAATTGTCTACGCCGAAATTGGTACCCTTGTCCATTTGGTAGCTGGACATCCTTCCCAAACAAACCGAGTGATATGAAAGAACACATCTGTTCGATTAGGGTGAAACTTTCCACAGCTTAAGGACACAGCTCGAGGGTGTAAACAGTTACGTACCAATACGCCACGAGTAATAGGTCCTCGGTTACTGGAGTAGACTTGTTTCTTTTGTGTTGAGGCAGTAATACCGAGTTTAGACGCTGAATGGTAACGAGCTGAGTCCTTACAGCGTCAAACCGTTGACCGCCAGTAGTTCATTACCTTGTAGACCACACTGATGACTGGTACAACAGCGGGGCTGTAGTTCTGGTTAAGGTCTCGTAAACTGGGCTCTAGAAGACAACATGTGATGTCTCATGGTTGAAAGGACTGTATCTTAAATTGTCTACGCCGAAATTGGTACCCTTGTCCATTTGGTAGCTGGACATCCTTCCCAAACAAACCGAGTGAAGTGTTGCACTGGTTAGTACAGTGGTTTCGTATTCGGAAAGAAGATGGTTTTTCAAGTTCCTGACCGGCCATCGGCATTTAAGTTTTCCTTTATTTCCCTAAAATCGTTTAAGGCAGAATGGGCCCGACCGATTTCCTTCCTCATCCTCTCCAGATGTTTGTGCGCCGTCCCTAGAAACTCCGACCTCGACAGGACGTTTACTCTAAGCGTTCTTCCCTCCTTCTCAACAAGTTGTAGTGGTGGAATAATATGGAGATGTGTAATGACGATAATTTTCAGTTCTCTGCGTCGGAGGATGGCTTACATCACTCGTACAGCTGCTACGCCTCCATTTAGCACTACTTAATCTGACAAGCTGGTATCAAAATCGTGTTACGCTAGGTACTAAGAATCAGCAACCGTTTATCTCCGTTAATGTGTTTTTGTATAGACACTGTTCTAGAACACAGTGGAGGTTTAAGCACTATTCGGGACATTAAATAATTTCAGTATTTTCTGCTTGTTTTTCGAGACTATTGCATCAGAAGGTAAAGAAGAATTGGATTTTGCCATCACTCTTCCTCTTGATTGCAAATTTCTGGCTATGATAATTGTTTAAATCAGAAAAGTAAAGACTTCGCATCTTACATCATTGTGCCAATGAAAGTTACTAACCTCGGTTAAGAAAGCAGGTGTTACTTAATGCAAAAGTGGAATAAATTCGAGAAAAGGTACCTCAGTCGAACCCTTACGAAGTCTAGCTTCACAAACTTTTATTGCTTCAGCCAGAACACACTACCTGAATAATAGTTTTTACATTTTTCGTCTTAAAATAGCTAATTTACTTTCTCAACTTGCAAAGATATTCATACTCTTGTTATGACTGAACGCGACGAAGTATAACTACTTCAATCTGTTCATCATATCGTACCAAACAGTTTCTGCACGAACAAGAACACACAAAGTAAATGTATTGAAACCTCCCCTTAGAAAATTTTATGAATTACTGCGCTGATAAACCTCTTACGTTATTTGATTTTCAAACAGCTGAGCAGAACTGAACGTACTCAGACATTTCTCTCTTTACTTATTCTGATCATCACTAAACTGACACACAATATTTTTAGCGCAACGCACTCTGTCTTTCAATAATCCCTACAAAAGAATGGCTCTGACTAATAATAACCTATACCTTTCATGAATCACTTACTTCACAAAAATCTTCGTTACTCGAACTACTGCAATACAGCGAGCGCCAATACTGCCATCTTAATACTGTTCAAAAGTTATAATACATATATCAGTTCATGACATCCAGTCTTACAAATTTACTCTTTCTGGTGGACATACGTCCAGATCATCTGCTTTCAAAACTCTGCTATCTCTCTTCTCACATCCAGCACTGCTGGCGGCTCACCTCCAACTGCGCAACGCTACGCGCTGTTCACATCCAACTGCCCAACTCTACAATAGCGAATATTCCACCAATGCCAACCAGCCACAGACTGCACACAGCACAGCCAGTGATTTTCATACAGAGCGCTACGTGACGTTACCAACATAAAAACCTAAACAACGTACTTACAGTATCAAAGGTTGCGCTGATATCGATTACGACTTTTTTTACTGAACACATGTATTCACTGGAAGCACAGATGAGCTATCTTTGTGAAACTAAATATCTTCTCGTTACTCCAATTCAGCTATTAAGTGCGTGGAGCCAGCTGCTGTGGCCGAGCGGCTCTAGGCGCTTTAGTCCGGAACCGCGCAGCTGCTACGGTTGCAGGTTCGAATTCTGCCTCGGGCATGGCTGTGTGTGATGTCCTTAGGTTAGTTAGGTTTAAGTAGTTCTAAGTCTAGGGGACTGATGACAGATGTTAAGTCCCATAGTGCTTAGAGCCATTTGAACCATTTGAAGTGCATGGAGTATACCCCTAATTTACTATTGCAGTATAGATAGCTTTCTGAATACACTTCATTCTTAAACGCTACATATCAAATACGACATGTTGATTATTTCAACAGAAACTGAAAGATCCACGCATTACTGGAAGCTGAATAAACAGAACACATAGACACGACAGTTGTTCTATAGAAAACGGGAGTGCTTTACATGGAAGACAAGTTCATAATACACAAAACTTTAAAAAACAAAAAAGCTAAAATAAAAAAGTCTCCCCAAGAAGGAATTATCCGAAAGAGACGGAAATCGGTAGATGTGATGTACATGTAGTACAGGAAACAAATGATTACAATTTCAGAAAAAAATGAATAATTTATTCTAGGGAAAGAGCTTCGCAAACTGAGCAAGTCAATGACGCTTTGGTCCACCTCTAGCCCTTATAGAAGCAAAAAAAAGTTCAAATGTGTGTGAAATCTTATGGGACTTAACTTCTATGGTCATCAGTCCCTAAGCTTACACACTACTTAACCTAAATTATCCTAAGGACAAGCACACCCACCCATGCCCGAGGGAGGACTCGAACCTCCGCCGGAACCAGCCGCACAGTCCATGACTGCAGCGCCTGAGACCGCTCTGCTAATTCCGCGCGGCCCTTACACAAGCAGTTATTCTGCTTGACATTGATTGTTGGATGTCCTCCTGAGGGGTACCGCGCCAAATTCTGTCAGACTGGCACATTAGATCGTCAAAATCCCCAGATAGTTCAAGGGCCCTGGCCATAAAGCTCCAAACGTTCGTAATTGGGGAGAGATCCGGCGACATTGCTGGCCAAGCGGTAGAAACTCTCGCTGTGTGCAGGCGGGCATTATCTCACTGAAATGTAATCCCAGGGTGGCATGCCACGAAGGGCAACAAAGCGGGGCGTAGAATATCGTCGACGTAAGGGTGCCGCGGATGACAACCAAAGGCGTCCTGTTACGAAATGCAATGGCAGCCCGGACCATCACTCCTGGCTATCGGGCTGTATGGCGGACGACAATCGGGTTGGTATCCCATCGCTGTCTGGGGCGTCTCAAGATACGTCCTCGGCCTGGAATCTCATTGACTGGAATAGAATTGCGTTCGAACTGAACCCCGATGACCAGCGAAGACGTGTCTGGAGACGCCCGGGACAGCGGTGGGATACCTATGAGCCGTTTCTTTTCATAGAAGGATCTGTTTGCTTGTCATCTGCGGCACACTTACAGCACGGCGGTACGTCGATGATATCTACGCCCTGTTTTGTTGTCCTTCATGGTAAGGCACCCTTCCTTTTAAATAAATCATACTATTTTCAGAAACTGTAATAATTTTTGACTGTACACGTACATCGCATGTACTGATTTCCGTCCCATTCGGATAATCATTCGTGGTGCGTCTTTCCTTTTTTTCCGTAATGTAACTCGCCAGGGTCATTACAGCCGAAGATGGACAACGGCAGGATTGCATGCGAGAAGCAGAATAGAAGACAACATCTGTCTCATTAAACTGGAAAGGATTACTACTGGCACTACAGTTATCTGTGACGGGAGCGTAGTGCAAGTCATAACGCGGGAATACACGCATTAATCTTGCGGCGCTCTCCTCATATCGCAGGCGGATATTCTAAAAGTATCCGTAGAGAGATTAGGGTGCTTACCGCGAATAGCATATCTGCCAGTAAAGGGCCTTGTCATATTGTTGTTAATGAATCGTTGACGCATGTAAATGAGCTATATTTGTAGTAGGTATATCTTAACTATTTTTTGAAGGATGTAGACGGAGCCTAGGCGATGAGAGAACCTTAGAAAATGCATGTTGGGAGAAGGTAAACTAATTCTTTATTTTGTATTTAGTGCAACTGAAGACAATGGCTTGATGGATAGCAAAAGAAGCAAACAGAGAGGAGGTCATTAGCGACGGAGCAGGAGTTCGGGTTGTTGAAGGACAGGCAACGAATTTTCCGTGTCGTACTCAAAGTAATCATCGTGGCATTTGCCTCAAGCGACACTGAGAAATCACAGTAAACCTCAATCTCGATTTGAACCACCGTCCTCCAGTACACGAGTCCAATGCTTCACCCGTGCTGCACCACGTGCGATAACTGGCCTCGAGTGAATTCGATAAACTGAATAGAAATTTCAGAAATAACCTTCCGATGTATCCGAAATGGAAAGTTTTCAGTCAGAGTGTACTGTTAGTTTCGACTTATGGTTATGAGGCATGCACTTTTAATGCGAAAATCATTTAAATCCCGAGGGTTTCTCAGCGAGGAATGGAAAGATATGTATAGAAAATATCTAAGAGAGGCGAGAAATGGACCAAGAACATTCTTTGCTGGTTTTCAAGAGAGATGAAAAGACCTAGGCGGCACCTTGTGGCAGATGGGCAGATGATGTCAGAAAACATGAAAGGGGAGGATGGATTCGTTTAGCTGAACAACTTGTATCATGGGGAAGTAGCGAGAAGACCGTTATTCAGAAGCGTGCGTCTGATGACTTATTTACATATATTTCCCATTCTTTGTACACAAAAGAGCCTGATACGTGTTTTGTATGACCACATAAAGCGAAACTCAAATGCTTTTACTGCATAGTCACCTACGTTTTGGAGAAAACTCAGACTTTATAGTTTACTTTCACATTCTAAAATATGAAATAGTTAACTGCAGAACTATCAAACAATCAGTTACATGCTTTTAAGTAATCTGCAGAATAGATGAATGTTTCCATCAAAGACCATTTGCAAGACTTGATCAATACAACATCAGCGACAATTTTTTTGACTTACTGCAGTACTGTTTCGTCTGTGTCCAGACGATTGAAATCACCACTTCTTTAAATATTACACGCGTCATATGGAAGCAGTACAATGTAAACCATTTCAAATTTTCATTTTAATGCAAAATAAGTGATAAAAGGCGAATAAAGCAGTTATTATCCGCAGCCATATATCCATTGTAAATTTCACATTTCGCTAAATAGAATTCCACAAATGGTGAAAAAACTATGCCGAATCGTGTTTCATTAATAAACTAAAAGAAAAATTGCGATCTGGATCATGGGAAACAAATGCAACCTATGCACTGCTTGACAAAAATAAGAACGCAAAGGGCGAAGTAAATCTGTAATGATTATCACGAACACCGACGCTAATAAGCTATTAAGAACTTTGAATAAATCTTAGCAGTTCCGTCGCTTCCAGGTGTGAGAAGTTTCATAGGTCAACGCGATGTTCAGCGTTGACAGAAGACGCTCTCGATATGCTAATAATGCGTGATAATGCAAACGTAACTCTCTGAAGTCTGCAAAACTCATTTGCACTTGGTTTATATTTAGCGAGCGTTACAAACCGCGTAGCATTCACTTGAGAGAGGACTGGAGTTCAGTCCTTGTCTCACTGCTAGAATGTAAATCAGAAATACCATTATGTTCTTCAAATAATCTGCTAGTTTCGTTTCTTAAGCTCAATTACACTACTTTGAAGAGCTACTATCTATCAAATAGTTCGGCAGTGTTATGAAATTGCGAGCCCACATGAATTGACAAATACTTTTTCTCTCAACGGTGAATGCATTTCGTTAGCTAATTTCAGTTAAGAAGTAAGGAAATATTTGTAGGTAGATGCTGTCAAACGTTTAGCAATTTCCTTAATCATTTATTTGCGTGCCGTTATGCGTATAGCAGTGGTTCAGTTCAGCCATTGGACTCGTTCATTGAGATTCGAACTATGGGGTCTGCATAGTGATATGAACTTGGAAAATAACTCAAAAGGAAGGTGATTTCGATGTAAGCCGAACTATTTTGATTTAGGGGTATTTTTGTAGCCCTAAATTACTATAGGAGATTACCGAGTTAGTAAAAATAATAATAAGAGAAATACGTTTAAAAGAGAGCCAAAATAAGTTACTGTTGCTGCTGATATTTTATGCTGCATTTCTAATATTTTCGTTATATAAAAAAAAGGTGTATTAAATCTTATGGGACTTAACTGCTATGGCCATTAGCCCCTAAGCTTACACACTACTTAACCTAAATTATCCAAAGGACCAACACACACACCCATGCCTGAGGGAGGACTCGAACATCAGCTGGGACCAGCCGCACAGTCCATGACTGCAGCGCCTGAGACCGCTCGGCTAACGCCGCTTGGCATTTCCGTTATCAGTATGAATTATGTAACATTAATTCTAATGTCACTAATTGGAAATATAATCATCTGAAAATATAGGCCTACTCTCCTGGAGTAATGGGAAAAATGAAGGGTAGTTGCGTAATATAGTCAGTGATTCCTGTACCGAACTGACGACTGTCGAAAGGGATTAAAACATGTGCTTTGTTGTAGGGCTGTTGCGAAACATACATCTTTGATATCGAACAAAGCGTATTCGACGAGGTTCGAAGTACTGACTCCTACTTACTAGTATTCTTTGTCCTTAGCATGTTTTCTTACCTGCAGGCAATTCCTGCTGGCGTTGACAGTTTCCAAACGAATTCTGTCCATATTGAGTTCTACCTGTACGCACGAATCCTCGCGGACGAGTTTTATGTTTAGAAAATGACCCACAGAGAACACTTTGTATGATAAACGGGACGAAGTGAATCAGTGGACAGTCGGGATCAGACATGTGACTCTATCGGGCAGTGTCGGGGTAAACAAAGCACAGCCGGAGTTCAGTGCGGCTTTTTCTTCTTCACTACACAAACTGTAAGGGCAATGTCAACACGCAAACAGAAGCTAGGGAATCCAGTGTTAAATTCCGATTCCTGTACGGTGAAGAAGTCCCCGAGTCACTACCGTCAACAGTTGGTCAGTCGATAAGTCGGCCTTTCTTCACTCGAAGTGTACTGCTTATACATGACCCATTCACATTAATGCGATCACCGTCTAAGTTCAGTGTCAACATGTAATAACCACTCATAGACGGAAGATGGCAACACTAGCAGTAGAGGGCATATATATAGCGTGTCGGAGAGACGCGGCCGGCAGTGCACTCTGTGTCGTTATGTGGAAACTGAGCGATTTATCTGAAGTTCAAAAGGCCATGTTCATGGCTTTCGTGCCGAGGGTAGTAGTATTTCCGAAACGGCTACGTTGGTTAACTGTTTTCGTGCCGTCGTGGTCGAAGTAAACTGTGCAGAGCAAATTGGCGCTATCCAGAACAATTCCACACGATTTCCTGTCTCTGGCACCAGTTTTGATGGCATAACACTCCCAATCTATACCTGGCAAGTTGAAGTCACCCCCTATTACAACGTCATGATAAGGAAAATTACTAATGATATTCTGCTGGCTCTGTCTGAAGCGCTCTACAATTACAGATCTTAACCCAGGTGGTCAATAAAAGCATCCGATCACAATTTTTGACCGTTCTTTGATACTGTTTCACCCAGATTAATCCACATTCGGAATCCATGATAACCTCGCTAGATTTTATCGAATTTTTTTACTGCAATAAACACACCGCCACCATTGGTGAGTAACCTATACTTACGATAAATATTCCAGTCTGAACTTAGGATTTCGTTGTCATTGACGTCGGGCTTCAACCAGCTTTCTGTACCCAATACTATCTGCGCATTATTCCCTTCAGTAAGCGATACTAATTCTGAGACCTTTCGTTGGATGCTCTTGCAGTTTATTAAAATCGTGTTTTTCCGACTTCCCATTTAGAGCCGTTTCAGCATCAGATGTGATCCTTTTCTGAATCGGCTGGAGGTGGTGCGATTTGTCCTTTAAATATTTGCTGACCAGGGAGACCAGAAGGAGCTTTTCTACGTCTTGACCTTGAACTATAATTCCTTCTCCAAATATTTATTTGGTTTCCTTTATTGCATGTTCAATATACAAATTAATTAACATCGGGGATAGGCTGCAACTCTTGTTTCACACTTTTCTCAATCACTGCTTCCCTTTCTTGCCTTCGACTCTTTTTACCGTCTGGTTTCTGCACAAGTTGCATTTAACGTTTCACTTCCTTTATTTTACCCCACAGACCACTAACTGAGGACTGAAACGGCCATCGCGGCGACGCTAGCAGCGGGTATGCTGCAGTCAGACGCTCGGTCACGCCACAACACACTCGCAGTCACTAAACAATTTTCATATGTCAGTTTAAGTGGTACATCTGTATCTATTAGAGTTTAATTGAATTTCAAGAAAAAATTACAATATCTGAAACTGCAGTTCGTCATCAAATATAAATATACACTACTGGCCATTAAAATTGCTACACCACGAAGATGACGAGCTAAAGACGCGAAATTTAACCGACGGGAAGAACATGCTCTGATATGCAAATGATTAGCTTTTCAGAGCATTCACACAAGGTTGGCGCCGGTAGCGACACCTACAACGTGCTGACATGAGGAAAGTTTCCAACCGATTTCTCATTCACAAACAGCAGTTGACCGGCGTTGCCTGGTGAAACGTTGTTGTGATGCCTCGTGTGAGGAGGAGATATGCGTACCATCACCTTTCCGACTTTGATAAAGGTCGGATTGTAGCCTACCGCGGTTGTGGTTTATCGTATCGTGACATTGCTGCTCGCGTTGGTTGAGATCCAATGACTGTTAGCAGAATATGGAATCGGTAGGTTCAGGAGGGTAATACGGAACGCAATGCTGGATCTCAACGGCCTCGTATCACTAGCAGTCGAGATGACAGGCATCTTATTCGCATGGCTGTAACGGATCGTGCAGTCACATCTCGATCCCAGAGTCAACAGATGGGGACGTTTGCAAGACAACAACCATCTGCACGAACAGTTCGACGACGTTTGCAGCAACATAGACTATCATGGCTGCGGTTACCCTTGATGCTGCATCACAGACAGGAGCGCCTGCGATGGTGTACTCAACGACGAACCTGGGCGCACGAATGGCAAAACGTCATTTTTTCGGATGAATCCAGGTTCTGTTTACAGCATCACGATGGTCGCATCCGTGTTTGGCGACATCGCGGTGAACGAACATTGGAAGCGTGCATTCGTCATCGCCATACTGGAGTATCACCCGGCGTGGTGGTATGGGGTGCCATTGGTTACACGTCTCGGTCACCTCTTGTTCACATTGACGGCACTCTGAACAGTGGACGTTACATTTCAGATGTGTTACGACCCGTGGCTCTACCCTTCATTCGAACCCTGCGAAACTCTACATTTCAGCAGGATAATGCACGACCGCATGTTACAGGTCCTGTAGGGGTCTTTATGGATACAGGAAATGTTCGATTGCTGCCCTGGCCTACTCATTCTCCAGATCTCTCACCAATTGAAAAGGTCTGGTCAATGGTGGCCAAGCAACTGGCTCGTCACAATACGCCAGTCACTACTCTTGACGAACTGTAGTATCGTGTTGAACCTGAATTGGCAGCTGTACTTGTACACGCCATTCAAGCTCTGTTTGAGTCAATGCCCAGGCGTATCAAGGCCGTTATTACGTCCAGAGGTGGTTGTTCTGGGTACTGATTTCTCAGGGTCTATGCACCCAAATTGCGTGAAAATGTAATCACATGTCAGTTCTAGTATAATATATTTGTCCAATGACTACCCGTTCCATCTGCATTTCTCCTTGGTGTAGGAATTTTAATAGCCAGTAGTGTACTTGTATATCAGGTAAAGATGGGGGCCTGTGACGAAAATGGCAAAGACAGTCTATGTGACTTCTCGTTGTCTTGATTCTCCAACCTGAAAGGAATCTAGAGATGCGCGAGTGTCGGTAAATGGATTAATAATTTATGAGAAGAAATAAATAGGGGGGGGGGGGGGGTTGGGTTGTTTTGGGAAGGAGACCAGACAGCGAGGTCATCGGTCTCATTGGATTAGAGAAGGACAAGGAAGGAAGTCGGCCGTGCCCTTTCAAAGGAACCATCCTGGCATTAGCATGGAGCGATTTAGGGAAATCACGGAAACCTAAACCAGGATGGCAGGACGCCACATTGAATCGTCGTCCTCCAGAATGTGAGTCCAGTGTGCTAGCCACTGCGCCACCTCGCTCGGTAAATAAATAGTCTATGACATACAAAAGATTGGGTCGGTCCTGGGAGCGTGCTCGGATAGACTAAGTGCTTCGGCGACGCCTCGCGATAAGCGAGAAATCCGGGTTCCAGTCCCGATCCGGCTCAAGTTTTCATATGTCGATTTAAATAATACATCCATACTTATTACAATTAAGTCGAATTTCAAGGATAAATTTCTATAATAAGTCGGATTATTGCAAGTAACAGAGAAGGTCCAACAAAGAGATCTGCTTAATCACAGTATCGTCTAGTAAACACGAGAGCGTTACGGATGTGCTTAGCAAAGCCTAGTGGCATACACTGAAAGAGAGGCGTTGTGTATCACAGAGAGGTTTACTGTTGTAAGTCTGAGAGCATACGTTCCAAGATGAGTCGGGCAACATGCTATTGACATTCATAAAATAACTACTATGAGAAAATCGTAGAAATTAGATCTCATAATGGTACCAAAAGTACCACACACAAAAATGGAGTATAGATATAGATGTAGAAACGACAATCCTCACATTCGCAATCTTTTTGTAGTATTAACTCTGTAACATAGCGAAACCAGAAGTTGAGATTTTCTACACTTGGAACCAGTGACAGATTGAAACTTGGATTTCGAAAACAAGTAATAATTGAACTTAAGGTCCTGTACATGTTGGCATGTTTGATGTAGATTACAAGTTCATTTGGATACAAAGAGGTTAAAAACTGGTCACTGATTTTCTACAGATATCACATCTGCATTCATGTAGAGAGCCACAGAGTCCAATTTTGAAGCCACATCTATTCTACATGTATGTGAATAACCCTTCAGTTAATAAGCAGCATTCCTCAATTGGAACTTGTGCTCCGTCTCCAATGACCCGCTGTCAACGGGGTGTTAAATCTTAATCTTCTTTTCTGCCATCGACATCCGAAAGTGCCCGATCCACAACCACATTCGTATCTGCAAGTTCTTCTTCCGTACCCTTACACGCTTGTATTAAAATTTAGCAAGCCATTTTAACTCACTCGGAATGCTGGAACTCTCAGTGTAGGTTTACACTTGTTCTGAATTACAGCGCCTGACAGAAAAAGTGAAGCACCCAGAAGACATAGAGCTCAGTGTAACTTCGTACACACACATAGTATCGTCGGCAGCTCGTGGTCGTGCGGTAGCGTTCTCGCTTCCCACGCCCGGGTTCCCGGGTTCGATTCCCGGCGGGGTCAGGGACTTTCTCTGCATCGTGATGACTGGGTGTTGTGTGATGTCCTTAGGTTAGTTAGGTTTAAGTAGTTCTAAGTTCTAGGGGATTGATGACCATAGATGTTAAGTCCCATAGTGCTCAGAGCCATTTTTGAACACATAGTATCGGCGGGTGTGTGAATGATTAGAGTTAACTCTCTGTGACAGTTAGAAAATCCACCAGAGTGTCGTTCGCGTTTGGGTTTGTTAGCACGACTGGCGGGATGCATAAGGGTTGTGAATACCGTCAGATGTTGAGTGGTCACCGTGAAGAACACGGAGATGCCACGTACTCGTGGGAGACAGCGTTATCAGCACCTGATAGAGTTAGTGCTGGCAGGCTGGTCGAATTGTGCAATATCCAGGTTTGTGAGAGTGATCCTATGTTGAACTGCAAGTTAACGGGAGGACAGGCACATTCATCGTACAGGTTCCGGTTGACCATGCCTGACCACCACAAGGGGGATGGCCGTATTTTGCACCAAGCACATCCTAACCCCTTCATACCTGCAGCTGCTTGCCAGAAGTGAACTCCGTGCAATCTTCTGTGCCATCTCAAACCATTGGTCGGAGACTAGCGCCAGTGTGACTAGGGAATTATCGCCCCATGCATAGGCTGCTGTTAAGGTCAACACAAATAGCCGCGCTTCCAGTGGTACTATCACCATGTTGCATGGACTGCTGATGAATGGCGTTGTGCTGTGTTCAGCGAAGAATTGCTCTTCTTCAGTACCCTGGATGATCGTCATCGGTGACTATGGTGGCGACCTTGGCTGAGGTTCAATGTTTTGGAGAGCCACGGAAGTGTTACTCCTGGCGTCATTGTGTGGGGATACATCGGGTATGGCTCCTGGTCGCCGAGCGAGGTGGCACTGTGGTTAACACAGGGGGGGGGGGGGGGGGGGGGGACGGATCCCTTGTCCGGCCATTCTGATTTAGGTTTTCCGTGATTTTCCCAAATCGTTTCAGGCAAATGCTGGGATAGTTTCTTTGAAAGGGCACGGCCGACTTCCTTCCCTATTCCGAGGGGACCGATGACCTCACTGTTTGGTCCCCACCCCAAAACCAACCAACCAACCAACCAACTTCAGGTCACGGCTGATAGTGATCGAGGGAGATCTGAAGGCACAATGGTACGCCACATTTATCCTACGTTGTAATGTGTTATAACTAATGTGACTGTATTGTGGTGCCATTTTTCAACAGGAAAATACTCGTCCACACATTGCACACATACACGTGTGTGCACTGTCTGCACGAACTGAGGTATTCCCACGGCCAACAAGATCCCCAGGTATGTCCTAAATAGGACGCGTGTCGGACCAGCTCGGACGTCAATTCCGTCCCAGTACTATTACTCACAAGATCAATGACCAGTTACAACAGTTGTGAGACAGCTTGCCTCAAGAGATGATACAACGGCTTTATGACATCCTTCCGAACCGATTCAGTGGATGAATTGAGGGCAGAGGGAGTGCAACGTCATACTGATATGTGAGCTCTTTCTAGGAAGTTCTTTGTATATTATACTTGTTTCTGTAGTCACTATAATAGCATCACATGCCCTCTCAATCCGTGAAGTTTCAATTCGTTTCCTTCTTCCCTTCTGGGTGCTTTATTTTTTCGTCAGCCAGTGTAATTTGGCCATCAAAAGTCCGTATACCGAGCTTTGAAGCTTATGTGTGAAGAAACGGCTGTAGGGATATGAATTCCATCACATCAATTTATTTCTCTCTGTACCTAAAAGGCCGACCACTGTGGCCGAGCCGGCCGCGGTGGTCTCGCGGTTCTAGGCGCGCAGTCCGGAACCGCGCAACTGCTACGGTCGCAGGCTCGAATCCTGCCTCGGGCATGGATGTGTGTGATGTCCTTAGGTTAGTTAGGTTTAAGTAGTTCTAAGTTCTAGGGGACTGATGACCACAGCTGTTAAGTCCCATAGTGCTCAGAGCCATTTGAACTGTGGCCGAGCGGTTCTAGGCGCTTCAATCTGTAACTGTGCGACCGCTACTGTCGCAGGTTCGAATCCTGCTTCGGGCATGGATGTGTGTGATGTCCTTAGGTTAGGTTTAAGTAGTTCTAAGTTCTAGGGACTGATGACGTCAAATGTTAGGTCCCATAGTGCTCAGAGCCATTTGAACCATTTTTTCTGTACCTAAAAGTGACGCACAAAATTTGTTGTTAACCATGTTTAAAGTACACACGGAACGTATAAGCAGTTGCGAATATGGGCGACCATCAGCTATATAATGGAATGACGACAATGAAAGTTTGTGCGGACCGGGAGTCGAACCCGGATTTCCCACTTATCGAGAGCGGTTGCCTTACAATTTGGCTACCTGTGCACGATTCACGGCGAGACCCAAGCTTCCGTGTGTCGTCAACCATGCGTCTACAAGCTGCACGCGTACATCCATTATGTATATTCCCTTACCGGGGAGACATTTTACTTGAAAGTCGCTTCCCCGGTGTTGGCGGGTAAATACGAAATTGCAATGCCTGTGTTATTCCGAGTTACGATGCAATATTCCTTCGGACATGCAGGCAATACCGTATTTATCCGCCGACACCGGGCGAGCGACTTTCAAGTAAAATTTCTCTCCTGTACTTGAATATACATAGTGACTGTAAGAGTATAGGTTGTAGACAAATGGCGGGCGACATATGGAAGCTTGGGTCTGGCAGTGAGTCGTGCTCGGATAGCCAAATGGTAAGGCGACCGCTCGCGATAATCGAGAAATCTGGGTTCGAATCCCGGTCCAGCACAAATTTCCATTGTTGTCATTCCATTATACAGCTGATGGTTGCCCATATTCGCAACCGCGAATACATTTCATGTGTTTCATAACGGCCGTAGTCGCCGTAGTGCCTGTTCCTTCGGAGACGCTTACATGTTCGAAGAAATATTGTACCGTAATTCGGAATAACACAGGCACTGCAGTACTGTATGTTTAAAGTAGATTAATGAGCAGAAACATCATATCCAATTTTGCATGTCATGCGGACGGACATTGGAAATTACATTTATTTCAGCACGAACGTAGAGGACAATTATGACTAAATTTGAATAAGAGATACTGTAGCCTGCCGTTTCTCGCAATCGTGTACAGTGTGCTCTGGGATAGTGTGTCTACTGCCCCAGTTAACGGCGACCCTTGTCATCAACATGTTGCGCGCGGCACTATCCTGGCGGCATCACAACATTGACACGGTGACGCGTGCTTACAGGATCTCAGAGATGCAGTGTTCCACCATCTAAACGCATTCAAAACAGTTGATGCTGCACGTCTTACTAACCCCGCACTTCCATTCGCAGAAGCGACAGGACGGCTCTTTTTCTATATCTCCCTGTTTCTGTTTATTCTAGCATCACTTATTTTATTTTTATCGTGGTAACGTTTTCTCAATGCGTCGGCTGGTACCCATCCTAGAAGCAGTGGAAATAGAGAATTCGTCTGCCCCAAACACGCTGAAGTCATTTTCCTGCATGCGTATATTTCTCGCCCTCATATGCGGTGTAAAGAATACTTGATTTTTCCCTTGGGTGTTAGTTTCTACTTGTAACGCGCATACAGTAACATCGTGTGAAATATTGGTGCTGAGAAGTGGTTATGTGTAGCTGGTTACGAACAGCTGCTTATGCACGAGTTCGGAGACAGGTACGACGAACATTTTATACTTTTTCGCAATAAAATCGATTTTACTTAAAATACGAGTTAACTTACGCGACAGTTTTGATTTATATGCGAAAGAGTAAACCATGTTGCAGGAAACCCGCGCTGAACCCATGTGCGTGAAGGAGGAAAAAAAATCCAAGACTTTGAGGCCCCGTCGACGTCATTAGAAACGGCCCACAAGCTCAGATTATGGAACGATTGGGAAGGAATCCAGCTGTGGCTTTTCGAAGGAACCCACGGAGTACTTGCCTTAGGAGATTTAGGGAAATCTAGAAAAATCTTAAATTAGACGGCCGGACGGGGATCTGAGCCATCGCCCTCCTCTTTGCGAGTCCAGTGTGCTAACCACTGCGCCACTTCGGGCTTGAAAGTTGACTGTAACTGATCCTTCATGGGGACCTTTGACCTAATATTCTTGGGAAACGGAAACATAGCGGCGCAAACCCTTTCACATATGTTATTTTCAAGTGGCCCAGAATAACATGCAGCTCTTCGAAATCGCGGGTTCGCAGGATGTGACTCTGTGGCTTTTGCTTCAAGATGGGCATGAATCTCCCAGAAAGTTTGTAGCCAGTCATGAATCCGTGCTCTGTCTGCATGCATAGATCGATATGTTTTCGTGTCCCAGTAGACAAACAGATTCCACAATAGTGACAGCCTACGACTATATAGCTGCTCTTCCGTTCTTGTAACTAGGAAAAATGATTGAAGAAAAATCCCAGAGTACACGGAAGGTGTTTATAGAGTAGTTTCGCAGCTTAGAGGCGTTTTATTAGAGTGGTTGTCCACTGTATCTATCCTCCAGCGACGCGTTAAGAGAAGTAGTATGGAGTTTCTTTTTTTAAAGTTTTTTTGTTTGTTTCCTAAGTGTACACACTCACCTACAAGGTACGATTACTCCAAAATCCGACAACCGATGGCTGTGGCTGGTCGCAGACGGACACTGGAGAATATAAATCATCCTGAAGGTAATTTAATGCGTGTGGGTGACGTTACACTGGATCGGCTCTGTAAACCACCTCCAAACACGTCACCATCCTGCGGAATCTGATTCCAGCGCAGCGCCGCCTCGACAGAAAGCGTTGCTATCTAACGGAGGCCCACACGCCAGTGATGTGACTCAAGCCAGGCCACTCACGCTTTGCAGTACGCAACATTTCCGCGTTGTCATTTATACAGGAACGTGTGTGAGGCTTGCTTCTCCAACGAAAAAGTCCTAGGTGGCTTTCGCGCCAGATTCATAGCTTTGTTTCATCAACTTGTAGCACGTCCCTACACCGTATATTTCACGTTTAGGGCTCAAAATCCAATAGGTGCTCCACGGATGCTTCTTTTTCGTGAAGGATTGCCTGGTTCTGATTAAGATTATCGTCGACTGCAGCTGATATGCGTTGTAGCCAACCGTCTGTATTTGCACGAGTTTTATGAATTGATAAGGAGCGGTTTAGTTTACTGGATACACATGAATTATTTGTGAACATGGCTGCGTGCTAGGAATTTACAGATTACTAAATATCACAGTGGCTTAAATTTGGTAAAAATGAGTATCTTTTTCTTTGTCAGTACTCATGTTACACGTAAAACGCAAGTTTAACAACAAAATAAAACATCTTGTCTAGTATACCAAGAATGTTACCAAGGTTTCATTAGATATTCGTTTATAGAGTAGAAAAAAATATCAAGCAAAACTGTAGCTAGCTTTCGCAATTTTTCCGTTGCATTTACCGAGTGTTGAGGAAACAGTGACATATCACTCGACCTGAAACAGGTGTGATGAAATAAGATTCAGTTTTGCTAAATTAGTGCGCTGTTTGCATCGCCCAAAAGCTGTACTCGGGCTGAAGCGAGTGTTGTGAAACCACGTGAGGTCAGCCTTCAGTTCGCACAAGAATGCCATCTGGCTGGATCCACTCCTTTCCACTCAACGAAACTCGATTTTCAGCTTCTCAATGAACATAACATTGTACCTGGGGGAGAGGCTATCAGCTCTGTCTTTAAATACATCTTGCGCCATTCGCGAATCTAATTATGGTAAACGGCGATGTTTTTCTAATTTCTATTGGCAGCAGTCTAAATATTGTACTTACACGTGAACAGGAAATGGAAATTACTCTGTTTAATAGCAAAAATACAGGCATGAAATTTAGCCTTCTGATTGGCTGGTTTTGATTACCTTTCAGAGAGTATTACAACATGTTCAATGATTTTGACACTCGCACATTTTGGTTGGTCCCTACCGAGTGCAGTCATATTTCTTAGAAAGCATTGATACTCGCTTTGTTCATAAGACTGAACACACAACTCCTTCTGTAATTTAGAAAGAGCGAATATGTTTTACAGTTAATGTTATACTGCATTGATTTCGCTTAAGTCAGAAGAATTCACACGTGTTTTCTAGGACGATTGTGTATGTGGTGGGTTATTTGTAGTCTATACAGTTTATTAACAAGTTCTTCATCATTATCAGCCATTTAAAATCTACTGACACACGAACGTTGCCCTCAAACTTCTCCTCGCATTACACTCTTCAGCTACGCGGTACATGTCGTTTCTACATGATTTCGCATGTCATTTCTCTGATTTCCATTACATCGTGGCCTCTGTCCTTTATTGTCCTTTTGAAAGCAATAAATTTTCTTGGTGCAAGTACCTCCTATTCTCAGGGCTACAAGCGTTACTCTATTTAAAGAACTAGAAGCACTGCTCGCCATAGCGTTGAAACCGAGAAGTCACGGGATCGAACTCTAGTCGGACCACGAAACTTTTCAGCCTGCCTTCCGTCTAGTCTTCACATTTCAACAATGTAAGGAGTCTCTAGGAACGACAAGAGGTTCGGATTCCACTTTAAAGTGTTGGTCCCCTTTCCCCGATTGGATAACGGGGGTAGACTAGGGACACCTTTCGCCGAAGTGGCGTCCTATTGAAACACTTGCATGTACCCATTGAGCCATACGGAATTATTATTGTTATTATTGCGCGCCATTTTTCCTCTACTGTTTACTTTGTTTACCATCCATCGAGTTGTTCTCTTCCGATACCTTAAATATAAAAGCTCACCAAGAAATTCTATGAATTCATTGGTAATTGTCCCATTTTGTTTTCAATCTTCCCCTCTTCTCCTTTTCTCTTCGGGTGTTACGCATTTTCCTATTTTCAGTCCCTTTGCTATCTCCGGTTAGTTGCTATTTGATCTCTCCACATCTTTCTTTGTCTACCTATTGATCTTTCCCCTAGTGGTCGACAATTCATTACTACTTAGGCATTCTATTTTCATTCATTCTTGCGCTGTGATCCCTCAATTTACTTCTGTACTCTTTGATCTGTTCATTTATGTTTTTAAGTATTTTCTCTTGCCTGATTGTTGTACACCTAACGATATCATACAGTCTATAGCGAGTTCTTCTTCTTAAAAGCCTCATTTCCGCAGCTTGTATTATTCGTTCGTTCCAGCTGTTATTGTTCAGGTCTCACTGCCACAAAGTACAGATGGCATTGGCATTGTTTTTTAGAACTTCTTTAAGGTTTCTCTCATCTTTTTATGTCTTGTTCTGTATGTGATCCTATTAATGTAACTGATCTTAAAGTTTTTTTCGGTATATCCTTTTTGTTTGTAAAGGAGATGGTATTTCCCAAGACGTTGCCGGCCGGAGTGGCCGTGCGGTTCTAGGCGCTACAGCCTGGAACCGAGCGACCGCTACGGTCGCAGATTCGAATCCTGCCTCGGGCATGGATGTGTGTGATGTCCTTAGGTTAGTTAGGTTTAATTAGTTCAAAGTTCTAGGCGACTGATGACCTAAGAAGTTGAGTGGCATAGTGCTCAGAGCCATTTGAACCCAAGACGTTGAATTCACAATCTGTATTTTCTGGTCGTTTATTACAATTTTACTTTGGACCGGGTCTTGGCCTTTGACACCAATGGTTCCAAACTTCATCTTTGGTGGTTGACATTGGGTCGTTTCACCATATCCCAAACATTTCCGAATGGCGACAAGTCTGGTGATCTGGCGGGATAGGGCAAAAGGCTGACATCCTGTGACAAATAGAAGGCATCTGTTCGTGCAGCAAAATATGGTCATGCATTATCTTGCTGAAAAATGGCGTCTGGGGTGTCGTGGAGAAATAATATGGCTACGGGTCGCAGGATGTCATTCACTTAGGTCACTGTGGTCACAGTGCCCTGGTCATGCACCAACGGTGATTTATGGTTGTACCTAATAGCATCGCACACCATAAGGCGTTCAGTTGGCGATGTATGTCTTGTGCGAATGCTGTTACTGTGATGCCGCTCCCCCTGTCTGCGGCGAACCAAAATGCGCTCATCATTTTCAAACAAGCGCAGAAACTGATTTCGTCTGAAAACACTAACTGATGCCATTCCTGTTTCCAGTGATGTCGTTCTATGCACCATTCCCGTCTAGCATGATTCTGTACATTTATCAAAGGTAGTCAGAAAAGTGAACGACGTGCCCGTAACCCATAACGTAATAAACGGCGATGAGCTGTCACCCCTGATAGTGTACGATGTGTTCCGCTATTCCACTGTTGCGCCAGAGCCGAGGATGACGCAGATCTGTCCTGGAAATACCATTCGGATGAGGTGTCGACCTTCGCCGGGGATGGTCTGGGTGGTGCGACCTGACTCATCTCGTCGTGTCCTATGGCCTTCTGGGTACACCCGTTGCACTGCTGAAACACTTCGTCCCACACGAGCAGCAGTTTCCCGGATGTGTACATCACATCCTCTCATGCCAATAATACGCCCTCTTTCAGACGCACTGAGTTGACGGTACGGTTCGTGCGTACGTCTGCGTGGCATCCTGCACGTCTGCTCAAGTCACACAGATCCTCTTTGGTTTATGGCGACGACTAGGGCCCCAAGTACATTTTACCGCTAGGTGGTGTTGCGCCGCGATATCGATGTTGACCTTGAACCCGCGGGCCAACATGGTTCAAATGCTAATCATTTCTGCAGAACATACGAATATACATGTCCTGTGGATATGAACGTCCTATCTGTAGTCGTTCAAAGTGTTCTGTTTGTTATGTTTTTAAACATCAATGTATTTTGAATATAGGAAACTAAAATAAATCTGCTAGAGAATGCGTTGATTTAAAAAAAAATCCAGTGGCCGGTGGTAAAATGTCAACCACTCAAGTCACCAAGACCACATAGAATCTTTCCAGCTGTACTGCGGGAGAGAGTTTAATTAGGTAACTATGTAAGCTGTTTAAGGTTAGCCCAGCAGCAGAAATCATTCTTAACGCTTAGAGGACAGTGAGAGTTGTTTTCATGCCGGAGCCAGGGAAAATTTATCATACCAAGGCCAAGGATAAGAGACTGATCAGTCTGTCCTCCTTCCTTCTTCAGAAATTAGGAAAACTGGTTACGGTGTGTCTTAGGGAAAAAGGGGTTAACTGAAATTCCTCTACAACTCAACCAACACGCATATCAACCAAGAAAATTGTGTGAAACAGCACTTCACTTGTTGTGAAGGTCGGAAAAGCATACACCTTCAGGGAATTGCTCTTTGCATCTTCCTGGTTAGCGAGAGGGGCTTTTACAAATACGACGTTCGAATCCGTGGTTACAGCTGCAGAAGAGCATGACACTGAGACCACCAGATGCAGGTGGATTAAGACCAGGTTGAGCAGAAGTAAGGTAGAAGCAACCATGTCGAATGACGCATTAGTGGTCAACACCACCAGAGGGTGTTCATAAGATGGGGTTTTATCCCTACTACTGAGAAAGCTTGTTGTGAATGAGCTCATGGAAGAGCTAAATGCTAGAGTCTACTTTTGCCAAGGATACGTGGACGACTCGGTCATACAGTACTTGGGAAATTAGCTAGTACTGTTAGAACAATGGTACAATATGCACTGAGCATTCTGTAAAAGTGTTGCAGGAAACAGGATCTAAAGATCAGCCCCAAGAAACTTGTTGTAGCACCATTACGAGGAAGCATATCCAGCACACGTACTGGAATCTTAAGTTTCTTGATGAAAAGCCACTTTCAGAGGGGGCAGTGAAGTATGGACCCTTCACATAAGGAATGTATGTCCCAACGTGAAAGGTACTCTTGATAGTACAAGAAGATCGTAGGAAAAAAAAACTGAGGTCTAAATCCCAATAGTACGTACTGGTTATACACTTTTGTAATAATCCCTATGATAGTTATGGTCTACAGTATGGTGTAACAAAATAGAACAGAAGGTGGCTACTGAGGAGCTTGGCAAGCTGCATGGCTGCTAAGGAGCTTGGCAAGGTGCAGAGACTGGCTTGCTAAGCTATAACAGGCGAAACTAACTACATAGCCACTGCTGGAATGGAGGACCTGCTGGACATGCCCACATTAAACCTGTAGATAAAATTGAGGCAGCGGCAGAGGCATACAGACTAAAAACTAGAAACAACTGGATGATTTTAGGATATCCAGAATCCCACACCAAAATAGGGAATATTCTAAACATAGGAATGGTCGTGGAAATGCCGGCTGTATATACAATAACCTCCAGCTGCTTCCATAAACCTTTCATAAATGAACCACCGCACCGTACAGCGTGCAGAGACATGGTCTGATTTATTGACGGGGTCGAAAACAAAGATGCTGGGGCCTGGGTATGCGAGGTAGAGAGCGCAATCTCTCTAGGGAAGGATTGGAAAAGGGCACAGGTCATCCCCGTTTTCAAGAAGGGACGTCGAACAGATGTGCAGAACTATAGACCTATATCTCTAACGTCGATCAGTTATAGAATTTTGGAACACATATTATGTTCAAGTGTAATGACTTTTCTGGAGACTAGAAATCTACTCCGCAGGATTCAGCATAGGTTTCGAAAAAGACGGTCGTGTGAAACCCAGCTCGCTCTATTCGTCCACGAGACTCAGAGGGCCATAGACACGGGTTCACAGGTAGATGCCGTGTTTCTTGACTTCCGCAAGGCGTTTGACACAGTTCCCCACAGTCGTTTAATGAAGAAAGTAGGAGCATACGGACTATCAGACCAATTGTGTGATTGGATTGAGGAGTTCCTAGATAACAGAACGCAGCATGTCATTCTCAGTGGAGAGAAGTCTTCCGAAGTAAGAGTGATTTCAGGTGTGCCGCAGGCGAGTGTCATAGGACCGTTGCTATTCACAATATACATAAATGACCTTGTGAATAAAATCGGAAGTTCACTGAGGCTTTTTGCGGATGATGCTGTAGTATATCGAGAGGTTGTAACAATGGAAAATTGTACTGAAATGCAGGAGGATCTGCAACGAATTGACACGTGGTGCATGGAATAGCAATGAATCTCAATGTAGACAAGTGTAATGTGCTGCGAATACATAGAAAGAAAAATCGTTTATCATTTAGCTACAATATAGCAGGTCAGCAACTGCAAGCAGTTAATCCCATAAATTATCTGGGAGTACGCATTAGGAGTGATTTAAAATGGAATGATGATATAAAATTAATCGTCGGTAAAGCAGATGCCAGACTGAGATTCTTTGGAAGAATCCTAAGGAAATGCAATCCGAAAACAAAGGAAGTAGGTTACAGTACGCTTGTTCGCCCACTGCTTGAATACTGCTCAGTAGTGTGGGATCCGTACCAGATAGGGTTGATAGAAGAGATAGAGAAGATCCAACGGAGAGCAGCGCGCTTCGTTACAGGATCATTTAGTAATCGCGAAAGCGTTACGGAGATGATAGATAAACTCCAGTGGAAGACTCTGCAGGAGGGAAGCTCAGTAGCTCGGTACGGGTTTTTGTTGAAGTTTCGAGAATATACGGTCAGCGAGTAGTCAAGCAGTATATTGCTCTCTCCTACGTATATCTCGCGAAGAGACCATGAGGATGAAATCAGAGAGATTAGAGCCCACACAGAGGTATTCCGACAATCTTTCTTTCCACGAACAATACGAGACTGGAATAGAAGGGAGAACCGATAGACTACCCTCCGCCACACACCGTCAGGTGGCTTACGAAGTATGGAGGTAGATGTAGATGTAGAAGCTGGCTTCGTTATTCCGGGAGGAAATATGTGCTGTCATTTTGCGGGCGGATTAGAGTTCGCGTAGGTACTACAAAGGTCGTAGCGTCTACGTTTATTCACACCGCCAAGCAGTTCTGAAATCTCTATCAGCCCCTGCAACGAGATCAAAGATGGTTTCAGAATGCCCCAAAGCCCTTGTGACACTAGGGGAAAAGCCACGCGGGGTAGCCGCGCGGTATATGGCGTATTGTCACGGTTCGCGCAGCTCCCCACAGTCGGAGGTTCGAGTCCTCCCTCGGGCATAGGTGTGTGGTCGTCCTTAACGTAAGTTAGTTTAAGTTAGTTCAAATAGTGTGTAAGCTTAGGGACCGAAGACCTCAGCAGTTTGGTCCCATAAGACCTTACCACAAATTTCCAAAAAACGCTAGAGTAAAGCAACAGGTTACAGCTGCTGTGGGTGACTGCTCACTCAGGAATCAGTGGCAATGAACAAGCTGATTGGCTGTCTACAACAGGTGCGACAGCACCATTTCTTGGAGCGGAACCAATCCTAACCATCACTAAGGCTAGCTTATTGGGGTATGATCCAAAAACAAAAACATGGCAAGAGAAGTTCTGCAACACTGGTCTTGGACAAGAGACAGACTAAACCCACGGGAGTACTAATGACAGGCCATGAGAACTTTAAGAAACACCTACACATGATGGGTATAGAGAAAGGACAACGTAGGTTTAATGTGTCTGTTGAGGATAGTGAAACAACATCACACTAATCTTCTAGTGCAAAGCTTTCGAGAACAAAAGACACAGAATATTTGGATCTTCAAACCCAGAGGAAATTGTGTCTAATAAACAACAAATAAAGGGCCCCTTACTAATCTTTAAGAGCACTGATTGACTTTGCTGGGATTAGACGGAGCACAATAGAGCCTGATTCGTTGCGGGCAATTGTAGGATGGGGCAACTGCTATTTTTATCTTCTTGTTCAAATCAAATGAAAAATGAAATACATAAATACAGAAAAGATCTGAAACCTGGAAATACTAATAAAATACATTTAAAAAGCCAAATAATGACTTGTTTGTGTGAATCCTTCCTAAACGATAGATTATTGATCTGTAACTCTGTTTGCAAGTTTTAGTTATATCGTGTTATGTCTTTTACACTTGGCCTAACAATAAGGTTAGTCAGTTCATCACATTCGAACACAGTTTACTGACTTACTGTTTTATTGTACCACTGCATAATGCGGTTTACATTAAGCATTGCGGAAGAGTATAAGATCAAGATAGGTGCAAAATTTGAGAATCTAAATGCCTTACCGATTGACAGCGAAAGTTAGTGAATAAGTAAGCTGTATGTAGTACGAGTCACAGTTAAAACCAGAGGAACGCCGCTTTCTGAACGCGAATTACGGTCTGATTTAGAGAAGCAAAAATGTAAGTGCTGCTCCGGTGTGGTGTCATGGTTCATTAAATGTGTGCTGTGTAGGAAACTTAATGGCTTTGTGCTGAGAGAGATAAGTCACTGGATTCGCATTCAGGGTTCAAATCCCCATTCGGTCATACAACTTTTTTCTTTCTTAATTTGCTTTTGGCCTGAAGGTCATACAGCCAAGGTCATATACATTTACGTTTCCCTAAATCAATGAAGATGAATGTCAAGATTTTTATTTAAAAGGACAGTTGGCTTCCTTCCTCATTATTATCTTATCCAAAGTAAGAAGAAGTAGTGTCAAAGATACGTGGATGATGCGGCCATTACAGATGAAGTACACGCTCCTGTTACAGTCGCATCAGTTTCAAACGACCCGTCTCAGCATTTGCTTTAAGCGAACTAGGGAAAGTAGAAAATCCTCAACACGGATGGCTGAATGGGGATTTGAATTAGCTACTGTGCCCCAGTATAAATTTTGTGTGCTAGCCTAAAATTTATCAAGCGATCTCACAGCCGAGGAGTCCAGCTCGGAGCCAGGGTGCCAATCGGAATGCCAATACGGCGTAGCAGAAGGCAGATCACCAGGCAAGTATTGCCACACAATCTCCCAGCGAGGGAAGCAAAAGAGTAAACGCTGCAATACAACATGACAAGACAATATGAAGTAACACTTAGTACCTCGAAGCGCCAGAACACCACTGCAGTAATCAGGCACTCCAGAAAGACGCGAGCTTGGCAACCCAGTACCATTATTGAGCCGCCACAGTAAGGCAAGGTGCGCTGTCGAGACTAATAAACGAAGGCATATTCACTAATGCACACAGAGCCATTGTGGCATAGACGTGTTCAAATGGTTCAAATGGCTCTGAGCACTATGGGACTCAACTGCTGTGGTCATCAGTCCCCTAGAACTTAGAACTACTTAAACCTAACTAACCTAAGGACATCACACACATCCATGCCCGAGGCAGGATTCGAACCTGCGACCGTAGCAGTCGCACGGTTCCGGACTGCGCGCCTAGAACCGCGAGACCACCGCGGCCGGGGCATAGACGTGTGCTTGGCACTTTAAATAACGGCGCATGTGGTCCTCGAGGACACATTCAGTCGTGTAGCCATTCAGTCATGTCGCCATTATGTCCGTGTCGACAGAACCAGCGAAAATGCCGGTCTGTTGAGGTTCAGTGACCGCATGCCAACTTTGACGCAGAGAGCCAACTGATGCAAGCCACACCTGTGGTCTGTCGTTGCTGCCTACTGGGACATCTTGGATGAGGAGCAGATAGGAGTGCTGCTGGCTCTCCTCCCACTGAGGGTTGCTCACGTATGATCTGCAAGCTGATATCCCCACACTGTCCAGGTGTAGGACTTTAGCGCAGCCCACTGGTCGGCTCGTGAACATCTGCAGTGTCTGTCGATCCATGGTGGGGACCAGGGCCTAGCCTTCACGACAACCGACGACCTGGACAACACAGTCGGCTTTCCTTCCCTATGCCTGTGACGGGCTGTCTGTGAGAGTACGGAAGAGTAGGGCTGCACTGTACTGCAGAACCTCAGCCGCGGGCCACTCACGCCCATCTCTACGCTGCCGCCTGCACGAGAACGTACCGGCTACGGCACACTGCCTGCCATTCCAGTGGCACGACTCACCGACGAGGTATGTCAGTGCTTCACGACACGCACTCAGGCTCGTCCGCTGTACCACGCATTGTAGCAGCTTTATTACTCTGTATACTCCTGGCAATTAAATGTCACTCCAGATAGGCTCTGTTTCTAAAGCTCCTACCAGTATTTCGTAGGACCATTCTCCAACACGCCGCGCCCGGCCTCTTGCACTCGAAGTGACCGTAGTTCTCAGGGTTGCCAAATGACGTCTTCCCGAATGCGAGTCCAGTGTCTTAGCACTGCGCCACTTCGCTTGGTTGTGTTATCAAAATGGTTCAAATGGCTCTGAGCACTATGGGACTTAACTGCTGAGACCATCAGTCCCCTAGAAGTTAGAACGACTTAAACCTAACTAACCTAAGGACAACACACACATCAAGGCCCGAGGCAGGATTCGAACCTGCGACAGTAGCGGTCGAGCGGGTCCAGACTGTAGCGCCTAGAACCACTCGGCCACTCCGGCCGGCTATTGTATTATCCCAGCTCTTGCTCAGTCTGTAATGACATTGCCGCCGATGGGAAGTTACACACTGAGCTTGCTCTTTAAATTCTTTGATTTATTTTCACGATAATTTTTGTCTATCCCGTACAAAACTTTCCTTCAGGTAATCGTTAGTTTTGAACTGCAGGGTGTGCAACAATGTTTTGATGATTTCAAAAATGGTTCAAATGGCTCTGAGCACCATGCGACTTAACTTCTGAGGTCATCAGTTGCCTAGAACGTAGAACTAATTAAACCTAACTAACCTAAGGACATCACACACATCCATGCCCGAGGCAGGATTCGAGCCTGCGACCGTAGCGGTCGCTCGGCTCCAGACTGTAGCGCCTAGAACCGCACGGCCACTCCGGCCGGCGATGATTTCAAATTTGAATTTCACGCAGATTGATCGTGAAACAAAGTTGAACATTTTACACAAGGTACAACATTTGTTCAAATTTACTTATGAAATACTACATCGGGCAAATGACTACCATTCACGGCTACACAATATCCGAGGCGTTTCACTCAGTTTTTGAACACTTCTTTCTTATCTGCTGGAGGTAGTCTGGTAATTTCATCGTGAATTCGTTCTGTTAACTGTTTCAAGCTTCTCGGCCGACCAGAGTACACTCTCGCCTTCAAATAATCCCGTACCTAAAAAGTCTGGTATGGTTAAACGAGGCGAGAGAGGCGGTCATTCCACAGAAGCGCGTGTTGAAATCATGCGGTTACCAAACGCTTCACGGAGACCTTGCAAGGTCTTGTTGGGCGTCTGGCATATTCAGCGTTTGGGCATGTATTCTTGCCTGTCAACTGCCACTCACACATTCGACATTCTCGATAGTTCGCACGGTTTTCCGAGTGCCGGTTGAATTTCGATTCGATGCAGTGGCAGCTGCACGAATGTTTCTTATCCAATTCCATATTTCTCCATGAACAGGAATTGGATATCGCGGCTCAACATTGAAATGTTTACGAAAGGCTCGTTGCGTGCGTATGACATATTCGCCACAGCGAAAATAGCACACCACCGCGAACTTACGATGTTGCTTCGACCAGTACGACACGATTACTGACCTTCTATGGGATAAAACTTGACACTTCTCGCTACTAATAGATGGCGCCACTGTCGCTGTATTATAATTTTAGTTCGCATTATTCAAATTTCATATAGTAAAAATATTGTGAAACACCCTATAAAAGTGTAATACGTTTGCGAAGGGCACTTTATAGTTTTCACTTATTCTGCGTCCTACTTATTAAACTAAATTAAGGGGAGGTTAGACCGATAAAAGCATGTTCCTTGAGAATTTTTTTCTCGGGATGTTTTATAGATATCAATGTCAAATTTAGTCAAAATGTTTATTGATATTTCCTCTACAAACTGGAATTTTTTCGACCGGAAATGTCTAAGAACAAAGGCGGAAGTGCCGTCGAACGAAACAAAATTTCGATGTAGACCTCCACGCGCGGTATGTCACAGGTCAGCCGGCTCGTCTGAAATCAAAATTGAGTTGACGTTAGCGAAGTATGTAAGAATCTTTAGCAGCTGTACCTCGCTTAAGTTATTTGGACCATAGGAAACATAATGGCGGCCATTGGAAAAAAGTAGGGTTTCTTTCATCGATTTTTCGACTTCGTCGGTCAAGAAAAAATATTTATAGTTGATGGATCGGAATAAAAGTGGTACAACTCCTAGACAATTTAGTTAGCTTCGTCGGAAACAAAGAATCATTCCAATTTGCTCAGAAGATTTGAAGTTACCATACCGCGCGGTATAAAAAATGTCATTTCGAGAAAAAACGCGTTTGACTTTTTGACTGCAAATAAATGCAATATTATGCGAGTTACGTTCTATCTGCTATTTCAGGTCCATAAACTAGTCCTTCCTTTTCCTCACAGAGGGCGTTCTGCTCGATCTGGGCCATCCTGCGCTGCTCCAGAGCCTCTCGTACGGACGGTGACAAGCGGTTTTCGGCCGCTTGAATCTGGTGGCGAACTGCTTTGAATAGAGTCGCAGGGTGACGTCCATCTTTGTCATGGTCTTCCGAATTGCTGAATACCCTTCGTTGAAGCTGCTCACTGCCAGGAAAGTCGCAATCTCCACAGTCTTCGAACCCGAATGCCAATGCTTAGGGGCTGACTTCCAAACACACGCGTTCAGACTTTCATTTGAATTTTGTGTATTTCTTCCCAAACACAGGTACAATAACTCGTCCTCCGAAAGAAAAAAAAACTGGTGCGTGAAAAAGGCCGATTCCAGGCAGGTGCATTTTTTTTGTTCAACTGCGAATAACAAACATTTCCGTTCCGTATCCGGAAACACCGTTTTAGGGGTGGATTCTAAACACTTTTATGGATCCAAAAATGCAATTTTAAAAAATCGATTTTTTTAACCAACAGATAGTTTTGTTGGAAGTGCAAACTTTGGAATAGAGATTATTCGTCAGCAGCCAATTACCTCCTCGCTTCTTTGCTGTGTTTAAAACTGCCAGAAATTACACAGCAAATGGGTGTACGAAAATACGACAAGTTGCCTCATCAACTCAGCGAGAAGTTGAAATAAAACCGGTGCTTTAAATAATTTTGTATTGATGAAGGTCGTTCCTTCTTCTTTCCAGTGTCTGTACTCGCAGATTTCGACGTGATGGTTGAGCTCAATTTTCTCTGAATAAAAAAACCAACGACATCGTCTAATATAGTTGGGTTACTTCGTTAGGGTCCAAAGGTCCATTAGAGACGAAGAACAAAGCTGCGAAAACAGTAGCATCATTTTTTATCGACGCGTCCCACGATTTAGCAAAGTGATTCTTACACCGGCAAATATGTCCTCAAATCGGTCCTTATAATAATCCTTTTACTCTCTTAGAACTGCAGCTTGCGAGGTCCAGACATAAAACAAACAGCAATATGATGCTTCAATACAACGACACGATTTTTACTATTGATTGTCACAGTAACGAACGCTAAATTGAAGTACGCTTTAACCATATTAAGATGATAGAGAAGAATTTGCTAAATTTAGGTGTACAAGGAATCACTTACCCAAAAAAATGGATTGTGTTAAGAAATGCAATGCATATCACGAAGATAATCCAGTTGTTTTTTCAAGTGTTGCAGATTTTAAGAACTGGTAAAATCGGCAAAAAAAAAAAAAAAAATGGCTCTGAGCACTATGGGACTCACCTGCTGTGGTCATTAGTCCCCAAGAACTTGGAACTACTTAAACCTAACTAACCTAAGGACATCACACACATCTATGCCCGAGGCAGGATTCGAACCTGCAACCGTAGCAGTCGCACGGTTCCGGACTGCGCGCCTAGAACCGCGAGACCACCGCGGCCGGCAAAATCGACAACAATCGTGGTACTTTGTCGGTTATGCCATTCAAAAAAGCTGAGGCTTAAATTAAGGAAAATTGTTCAGTATCAAATACAACTCTGTTGGCCTTAACAGTGCAACTAGGAATAAACCGAAAACGTCGGCGAGACTAGAAGGTTAGGATACACTAAGCGTAAACGTGCGAGAACAGGTAGTCATAAAAGGTAGTGAAAAAACTTCCGTTTCATAAATAGGAAGTGTACCTGTTATCACTGACACTGACGAAAGCCGATGACTTGTGAGTGGCAGACTCGCCGGTGCTCCCGTGGCTGCAGCTGGCAGTGGAGTGTCCGGCGCAGTCCGCAGCCCGCAGCGCAACGAGCGGCAATGAGCGACGAGGCGGCGGACGTGCTGCGTCCCCTCCCACTCACCCAGCTGGCGGCCGCCGCAGCCAATGGACGCTGCCCTACCAAATCCCCCACGCTCACACCGTCACGTCACAGCTGACAGATACTTGACTCAGCTGTCAGTTCAACTCTGGAGGTGAAACTTCCTAATAAATTAAAAATATTTCCGGTCCGGAACTCCAACCTAGACCCTCCCCTGTAGCGGCTAATGCTCTTACAGAGAAATACTTGTTGTGCAACATGAGTGGCTGGAAGAGCACCCAGGTTCAGAAGTCTAAATTGGAAAGGTACACTACTGGCCATTAAAATTCCTACACCAAGAAGAAATGCAGTTGATAAACGGGTATTCATTGGACAAATATATTATACTAGAACTGACATGTCATTACATTTTCACGCAATTTGGGTGCATAGATCTTGAGAAATCAGTACCCAGAACAACCACCTCTGGCCGTAATAACGGCCTTGATACGCCTGGGCATTGAATCAAACAGAGATTGGATGGCGTGTACAGGTACAGCTTCAACACGATACCACAGTTCGTCAAGAGTAGTGACTGGCGTATTGTGACGAGCCAGTTGCTCCGTCACCATTTTCAATTGGTGAGAGATCTGGAGAATGTGCTGGCCAGGGCAGCAATCGAACATTTTCTGTATCCAGAAAGGCCCGTACAGGACCTGCAACATGCGGTCGTGCATTATCCTGTTGAAATGTAGGGTTTCGCAGGGATCGAATGAAGGGTAGACCCACGGATCGTAACACATCTGAAATGTAACGTCCATTGTTCAAAGTGCCGACAATGCGAACAAGAGGTGACCGAGATGTGTAACCAATAGCACCCCATACCATCACGCCGGGTGATACGCCAGTATGGCGATGACGAATGCACGCTTCCAATGTGCGTTCACCGTGAAGTCGCCAGACACGGATGCGACCATCATGATGCTGTAAACAAAACCTGGATTCATCCGAAAAAATGACGTTTTGGCATTCGTGCACCCAGGTTCGTCGTTGAGCACACCATCGCAGGCGCTCCTGTCTGTGATGCAGCGTCAAGGGTAACCGCAGCTGTGGCCTCCGAGCTGATAGTCGATGCTGCTGCAAACGTCGTCGAAATGTTCATGCAGATGGTTGTTGTCTTGCAAACGTCCCCATCTGTTGACTCAGGGATCGAGACGTGGCTGCACGATCCGTTACAGCCATGCGGATAAGATGCCTGTCATCTCGACTGCTAGTGATACGAGGCCGTTGGGATTCAGCACAGCATTCCGTATTACCCTCCTGAATCCACCGATTCCATATTCTGCTAACAGTCATTGGATCTCGACCAACGTGAGCAGCAATGTCGCGATACGATGAACCGCAATCGCGATAGGCTACAATCCGACCTTTCTCAAAGTCGGAAACGTGATGGTACGCATTTCTCCTCCTTACACGAGGCATCACAACAACGTTCCACCAGGCAATGCCGGTCAACTGCTGTGTGTGTATGAGAAATCGGTTGGAAACTTTCCTCGTGTCAGCACGTTGTAGGTGTCGCTACCGGTTCCAATCTTGTGTGGGTGCTCTGAAAAGCTAATCATTTGCAAATCACAGCATCTTCTTCCTGTCGGTTAAATTTCGCGTCTCTAGCACGTCATCTTCTTGGTGTAGCAATTTTAATGGCCGATACCGTATTTTCTTTTCTTCGCGCCCATAGGCACCTTCCTTCCCGAAGCGTGTGTGTTGGTTCAGTGTAACTGTGAAGTGTAGGTAGTTACTCCTGTAATGAGTGTGTGTGCGTAGATTGGTGCCATGTGCGTGTTGGGTGATGATGAGAGAAGGGAGAGTGCGAAACCCGGTGCCGACATATAGCTTACTCTTCTCTTACACCAAGCGGGCAACCGAGTTTGACGTTTCCATTAGACGGACGAATCACCATTAACAGTATACCAAGCCCCAACTTCACTAGACAATGCGGAGAAGATGGAATTTAATCCAGGATGTTGGTGTAAGGACTAGCGATCGAGGACTTTACGCCAACACCCTTCCTACCCCTCTGCCGTAATGGTGAAGGGAAAATTGTTAACAGCACACGGCGTAGGAGGACGTCATCCATCGCGCGACGGTGCTTATCGCCGGTGATCTGACGGTAAACGGTGTACGCACGGCGGCACGGCCGTTCATAGAAAAAGTTATTAAGGCCTTATCTCACGGATCACAAGTTTCCGTAACGAAGGTCGCTAACGCACGCTTGTGGTCGGGTCGGATCCCGGCTGTAAAACATTTTTATCGCCAATATTTTGGCGTACACCTCTTGGTAACAAGAGTTTATGCCACAGACCTCTGTTAAATTCTAAACCTTTCCGTAGTGGTTCACTGAGTGAGAGCAAGTGACGTCGTTGACCGCAATACTTTCATTGACCGGGGCGCCTGCCTATGTGACCGAGACGTTCTAGGCGCTACGAGCTGGAACCGCACTACCGCTACGGTCGCAGGTTCGAATCCTGCCTCGGGTATAGATGTATGTGATGTCCTTAAGTTAGTTAGGTTTAAGTAGTTGTAAGTTCTAGGGGACTGATGACCTCAGGAGTTAAGTCCCATAGTGCTCAGAACCATTTGAACCGGGGGCATTCGAGAGCGGACGGTTCTTTGCAGGTACCGTATTTCACCCTCTAACTTCTCTCTTATTGGCGTCAACAACACAAATACGATACTAAAGTCTACACAAATCCGTCACAGTCACGTACGCCACCTTCCTGTGCAGCAGCGAACAAGGGCTCTAGTCAGCCTTCAGTCAGCCCAGTAGCCGATCACGGACTTGCGCCACAGAATTTTAGCTACACACTGTGAGGTAACGGGCGAGTTGTGGGGCCCTGGAAATATTATATATTCTAAGCTGGCGTGGGCGCACTGGACGCTCGTCAAAGCCGGGGCCCGGCAGCAAACACGTGGTTGCGAACGTTAGCCGGACGAGAGGGGTAGCCCGAGTACATGGTCCAGCCGCGTAGCTGGGAATTCCGCTGTGACGAGGACGGTGCTTTGTGACAATGAAGGAGACACATCGGGAATGCCAAAGTTGGCGGACTTTGTGAAACCTTAATGTCAGGCATTTCACAGTTCGTATAGAAATTAACAGTAGCCAGATGAATCACGATACTTCAAAAAGAAACATGTACATTACCATTAATTGCACGACGATTCTGACGGTGTAATCAGATTTTCAATATCTTTATTAGTTTAAAGTTTAGTATCTGATGGTAAATTATGCAAGTAACACCCAGCAACGAATTTCCAAAATCTAAATGCTTCATACGATTTTGTCAATCGCCGTGTCTTTCGAAAGATATTACTGTAAACCTAAATTGGTATGAATTACAGGCATGTAACTTAAATAGTACATGAGTTATTGGAGGTCAAAGTGGCCGATTATTATCGATCGCGTCAGGCCACAAGTACTCCACAGTTGAACGAAAAGCCGGCCGCTGTGGCCGAGCGGTTCTAGGTGCTACAGTCTGGAACCGCGCGACCGCTACGGTCGCAGGTTCGAATCCTGCCTCGAGCGCGGATGTGTGTGATGTCCTTAGATTAGTTAGGTTTAAGTAGTTCAAAGTTCTAGGAGACTGATGACCTCAGAAGTTAAGTCCCATAGTGCTCAGAGCCATTTGAACCATTTAGTTACACGAAAAAACGGTAGCAGCATGCTTATAAATATATTGATTCATCTATGTCTTTGTTAATATCCGATATATTGTACTGATGAAGAAACTGGTTAAATATTTACTGTGTTTCAGGAAGCACAGAGACATTAGGCTCCTGGCCTACCTTTTTCTTCTTTTCTTTTGACATGTGTTTAATTAATTTTTTATGTATCTAATAATGTGTGTTAGAGCGTGTTTATGGTCCAGCTGTAGGAATATTTATTTAGTTTCAAGTATTTAAATGTAAATTCAGTATTTCGTATGTGTTTTATATATGTGTGTGTGCATTGGCTGTAAGACATGGCGGGAGCGCTCTAGCCAATCACAGTGCTCATTAGTGGTGAGACTGTATGGAAGTGCGCAGGATGGTACAGGATACGGGAAGTGCCGGGACGGTACGGGCGATAGACGCACGGTCGCGAGAGAGACTTGGAGTGTGGAGCGGTTTGCGCGTGGTCGCGCGAGAGAGAAATACACTCCTGGAAATGGAAAAAAGAACACATTGACACCGGTGTGTCAGACCCACCATACTTGCTCCGGACACTGCAAGAGGGCTGTACAAGCAATGATCACACGCACGGCACAGCGGACACACCAGCAACCGCGGTGTTGGCCGTCGAATTGTGCTAGCTGCGCAGCATTTGTGCACCGCCGCCGTCAGTGTCAGCCAGTTTGCCGTGGCATACGGAGCTCCATCGCAGTCTTTAACACTGGTAGCATGCCGCGACAGCGTGGACGTGAACCATATGTGCACTTGACGGACTTTGAGCGAGGGCGTATAGTGGGCTTGCGGGAGGCCGGATGGACGTACCGCCGAATTGCTCAACACGTGGGGCGTGAGGTCTCCACAGTACATCGATGTTGTCGCCAGTGGTCGGCGGAAGGTGCACGTGCCCGTCGACCTGGGACCGGACCGCAGCGACGCACGGATGCACGCCAAGACCGTAGGATCCTACGCAGTGCCGTAGGAGACCGCACCGCCACTTCCCAGCAAATTAGGGACACTGTTGCTCCTGGGGTATCGGCGAGGATCATTCGCAACCGTCTCCATGAAGCTGGGCTACGGTCCTGCACACCGTTAGGCCGTCTTCCGCTCACGTCCCAACATCGTGCAGCCCGCCTCCAGTGGTGTCGCGACAGGCGTGAATTGAGGGACAAATGGAGACTTGTCGTCTTCAGCGATGAGAGTCGCATCTGCCTTGGTGCCAATGATGGTCGTATGCGTGTTTGGGGCCGTGCAGGTGAGCGCCACAATCAGGACTCCATAAGACCGAGGCACACAGGGCCAACACCCGGCATCATGGTGTGGAGAGCGATCTCCTACACTGGCTGTACACCTCTGGTGATCGTCGATGGGACACTGAATAGTGTACGGTACATCCAAACAGTCATCGAACCCATCGTTCTACCATTCCTAGACCGGCAAGGGAACTTGCTGTTCCAACAGGACAATGCACGTCCACATGTATCCCGTGCCACCCAACGTGCTCTAGAAGGTGTAAGTCAACTACCCTGGCCAGCAAGATCTCCGGGTCTGTCCCCCATTGAGCATGTTTGGGACTGGATGAAGCGTCGTCTCACGCGGTCTGCACGTCCAGCACGAACGCTGGTCCAACTGAGACGCCAGGTGGAAATGGCATGGCAAGCCGTTCCACAGGACTACATCCAGCATCTCTACGATCGTCTCCATGGGAGAATAGCAGCCTGCATTGCTGCGAAAGGTGGATATACACTGTACTAGTGCCGACATTGTGCATGCTCTGTTGCCTGTGTCTATGTGCCTGTGGTTCTGTCAGTGTGATCATGTGATGTATCTGACCCCAGGAATGTGTCAATAAAGTTTCCCCTTCCTGGGACAATGAATTCACGGTGTTCTTATTTCAATTTCCAGGAGTGTACTTTGGATTGCCGACTTGTGCACTTGTGAGATTTCCGTGGCTTCTACAGTGAAGACGTAGTGTGCGTTTAGAAGTGAATATCTCGCGAGCTGTGTTGTTGTTCACAACTAATTACGTGATGTAGGTATCTATTGTTTCCTTGTTATTCAACTTATATTTTATTTAATTGCTGGACCATCGATACCAATAAGTGTTTTGCAGAAACATACCGCATTCTCAAAAGTACTTCTACTATCATACTCATCACTTAAAGTCGTTAAGATTTTATTTAATTGTAATCTTTCATTTATGAACTGATATGTTTCTTTCATAATTCGCAATTGCCGAGTGATAGAAACCTTCGACCATTCGATTCATGTGTGTATTCTTATCGTATACTGTAGACTCAGCAGTATTTGGCCTGTAATGCGACAACTATGTATCCCAGCCCCTAGACGACGAAGCCAGCCAAAACTTTTTAATACTTCAACGTTGAGTCGGAGGATGCGTAGTTGAGGGCCATCACACCACCATAATTTCATTCTCTCATTTTATTTTGAAAGACCACAACACTCACACGCACACTTGAAGACAGAACGCTCACATTTTGGGAATGAAAGGTACACAGTCTGATCAAAAGGATCTGGATACCCCTCTGTAATGCTGAATATGTAATGCAGAACTGGAACTGGCCACTGGACGTCACGATAAAAGGAACTGCCAGTATAAAACACAGGGGGGGTCTGCCGAAGTGGCCGAGCGGGAACCGCGCGACCGCTACGGTCGCAGGTTCGAATCCTGCCTCGGGCATGGATGTATGTGATGTCCTTAGGTTAGTTAGGTTTAAGTAGTTCTAAGTCTAGGTGACTGATGACCTCAGCAGTTAAGTCCCATAGTGCTCTGAGCCATTTGAACCTTTTTTCTAGGAGGGGAGGGGGCGGAGGCGAGAGTGATGTGCTGTCTGCAGCGAAGCAGTAACAGCAGCACATGTCGGTCACGAGAGCTCAGCCACTTACAATGTGGAGTAGTCACTGGATTTCACCCGAGTAAGAAATTCATAAGAGACAGTTCAAATCCTATTAAGTTGCCCAGGTCGATTGTTGGTGATGTGATTGTGATGTGGAAACCCGAAGGAACAACCGCAGTTAAACCACGACCAGTCAGACGCCATGCGGGCAGGGACCGTCGAGCAATTGAGGAGGGAAGTTGTAAAAATCGCATGATTCTGCGGAAGGAATCAGTAATGAGTTTCAACAGTCTCAGTAGCACAATGACTGTGCGTATGGAGTTAAAAAGAATGGGGTGTAATGATCGGGCAGCTACTTGTAGGCCACAAGTTTCTGTAGTCAATGCTAAGTGACCCTTGAAATGGTGTAAAGAGCGACGCTATTGGACAGTGGACGATTGGAAAGGAGTGATTTGGCGTGATGAGTCACGCTATGCCCTGTGTTAATCCGATGGAAAGGAAAAAGTTTGTCGAATGAGTGTAGAATGTTACCTGTCATCATGGATCGCGTCTACAATGAAGTACTGAGGAGATGGTGTTACGGTATAGGGGTGTTTCCCGGGGTTAGGGTGTGCTCCTCTTATTGCAATTAAGAAAACGCCAAGTGCCGAAGGACATGAATGCGTTTTACGGCATTCTGTACTACGTACAAAAGAGGAACAGTTTGGAGACAATGAGTGTATCAGCATGACAATACTAGACGCGACAATAAAGTAATGAATCTGATTTTCTTTGCAAGATGTCGCAACCCTGCAGGCTTGCGTAGGCACAATATCTTTGACCTAGGTCTATAAGCTGCTTCTAGTCCAAGCGGCACATTGATGCAACTGCCCAGTCATGAGTTGTGCTGTAATAAGTTAACACGTGTTTGTGTCTCTCGTCACAGAAATGGAACCGCATAATATTGCGCAAAGTATGCCATTTCTTTTTGCGTTAAATTGGATGTTATCACTGGTGATGAAAGTTGGCTTTTTGAGTATGATCCAGAGACAAAAAGCTAAAAATTCGCATTGGTGCTCAAAGGGGTCACACAGACCATAAAAAGCTCGCATGTCAAAGTCAAAAGTGAAATGCATGCTTGTGTGCTCCTTTGATTCCAAGGGAAATGTTCATAAAGCGTGGGTGTCTCCTGGACAAACATTTAACCAATCAATATTACTACAAACAAATTTTAGAAAGACTTCGTAAAAGAGTTCTTCGTGTCTGTGCCAACATTGCTGATAATTGGATTCTGCATCAGGATAATGCGCCATGCCATACTGCTCTGTCAGTACACCAATTTTTAACCTCAAAACAAATTTCAGTACTACCACAGCCACCTTATTCACCAGATATCGCTCTATGCGACTTTTTTCTGTTTCCAAGAGTCAAAACGGCGGTCAAGGGACACCATTTTCAAACAATACTAGATGTCCAAAACGCTGCGACGAGGGTCTTGGATGATATTACAGAAGATGAGTTCCAGAAATGTTACCATCAATCGCAGAAGCGCTGAAAAAAGTGTGTGCAATCAGAAGGGAACTACTTTGTAGGAGACAACACTAAACTTGACTAAAACTCAATTTTTTTTTTACATCAGTCTAGTTACTTTATTGTCGCACCTAGTACATCATGTCAGGAAAGAAGCATTTGTTAGGCAATGGTTTGTGGACAATAACGTTCTTGAAAAGGACTGGCTTGCCTAGAGTACCAACCTAAACCCACTGGGACCCGTTAACATCTATGCCTTACCATAGTTCGCCCACGTCTCGTCAATTTACTCCATCCCGCTCCGCCCACGAAAACGAATTATTGTGGCCGCGTCTTGAGAATCTCGTCGTCTAACATTTTCAAGTTACTTTTCCCAACGACAGCCGCACCCAAAGTGAAAGCTTGTTGCCTCTGCAAAATTCTCTAGAGCGTTTCAACACTATTCAAGTGTAATGTGGTGTTCACAGATTCATACCAGCTATTAAAAACTAATTAACTAAACCTTTATTCAAAAACCGGTCTACACGACTCCGTCAATATTCATCTCTGAAACGAAACCTCCGAACCCCCACCGTATAACCCTGGATTCGGTGTGCGGCGGCGGAGGAGTGAAGTGGACAGCGGTAGTCGTCGTGGGGTTGTGGACCACTGCGGCTGCGGGGGGACGGAGCCTGCCCAATGTCCGAGCACTAAGTACAATGCAGTGGAGATAGTAACAGGTCTGTGAATTATTGTTTTGACATTGGTAAAATGCTTTGTTCATTGTGTCAAAGTGAGCGGTTCCCAATCTGTAGCTGTTGCCAGTGAGCTCATTGCTTTCAATTTGCGATCCCCCTGTGCAATGTGAATGAATGAAAGGAATTAGTGTGTCATTAAAGAAGTAGTGTAGCGCTACTTGATCATTAACATTGTTGTTGTTTGTTATTTTCTTTGGGTTTGAATGCTGTCGCTGTTAAAGTGAAACACATTTGCAGGAGATGCGCTACTCTTCAAGGTTATTGCAATGATTAAATTTTAAATCGAAAGTCATTAACTTAATTTCCCAAAAATTCTCCGGTTGTTTATTTTTATTCATTTTGACATTAAGGTGGATTGTAACTGCAGATTATCAATACTAGAATATCGTTAAAATGATACTGAACGTATGTGTCCCTCTCCTTTTCCACTTTCAGCAAAGACGATTATTCTTTGTGCAGGATACTGACAGATGGATAACTGTGTTGACAACAATGTCGCCTCATTTAATTGTTTAAAAAAAACTTACTACGTGGAAATGCGGTAGTAATATCGTACAGAACTCCAAATTCCTTCAAATATTAAGATTATAAATCGACTTTCAGTTAATTCAAATTCGCTGGTTCAAATTTTACTAACATGGAAAATTCTAAGAGATGGCAACATACTGAGATAATTTTGTAACATATGAAATATTAAAAGAACAAGACATTTGAGAGAGCGATTCGCCTGCACATCTCAAACTTTGAAGAATTTCCTCTGGAAAATAAGACAGGCGTATTCGAATCAAGAGGCTTAATGTAATTGATTGAACGCTGTCAAGTAACTACTGAGGCACTGGGTATTAGATATTCTCACTAAACAAATAGTTTTCAGAGCTCCAATGTTGTTAATGAATATAAAAGCCATTTGAAGCTATGGCTACTCAGAATAAAATTATTGACAGCAATGGAGCACACACAAACGATTACGTTAATAATCAAATGAGTGATACTTACTGTTACTCAGCCGAAACAGATGGTTGCCAGTGATGTCACTCGGAAAGCACAGCGCCCTGTCACTAACGTTTGTTGACGTTGTTCCCTAGGCGATCACGATGTAACTGAAGCAAAGAAACAATATTTTCTATCACTGTTTTGAGAGTTTTAGACGACGTACAAATCAAAACAATAATGCGCCAGCAGACGTATTATGAGAAAAGTATTAGCAACGGCCGCAAGTACTATTCGTATAACAACACTACTGCAAATACTAAAAGTGAAAACTTTCTTTTTCCTGGCTTTATCCCGTGTCTTCACGGGGTCGACATGTTAATCTCGTTTCGTTAATATTAGTGGCAGAGGGTGGCCAGATTCCTTCCTGTCGCCACACCTTTAAGGAGGAAACTATTCCAAGAGCACAACAGCAGCCTCACCATTCTCCCCTCCATAGGTTGTGCTGTATTGTGTGGCAGAGCTTTGAACTGAAACTCCTGTAGCAAATCAGTCGTATCTCACTCCACCTTTGCGCTCTTGTCATATTTTATCACCTGCTTACGCCAACTTCTTGAAAGTATCACGAAGAAAATTCGTAACCCTGTCCCCGATATCCTGCTCCGTCACAGACGACTACTGACGTTCGTGACATGAGATACAGTAAGATATTTTATTTAATTAAATACTAATACCAGAATGTAGTCATTTAACTATACAAAATATTGTTGGAATCATAAAATCTTGTATTAATCAGTTTTGAGCCAGAAACCATTGAATGTGAATCACAGGTCACGATATTGTGAAACAATTCTATTGCTTTTCTAGGCGAAAGGAGAAATAAAGAAGAAAACTGAAGGGCATATATCCATTATGGATGCTAATTCTGATGCGATAGGATCTGCATTTCTACGCGTATGGAAAGTGGCAATTGACTCTAAATAATGACAAGTGTGAAGTCATCCACATGAACACTAAAAGGAATCCTCTAAATTTCAATTACACGACAAATTACACAAATCTGAAGGGTGTAAACTCAACTAAATGCCTAGGTATTACAATTACAAATAACTTAAATTGGAATGATGGCATAGATAATGTTGTGGGGAGAGCAAACCAAAGACTGCAACTTGTTGGCATAACACTTAGAAAATGTAAGAGGCCTACAAAAGGGACTGCTTACACTACGCTTGTCTGCCCTCTTCTGGAATACTGCTGTGCGATGTGGGGTCCGCATCAGATAGGATTGACGCAGGGCATTGAAAGAGTTTAAAGAGGGACAACACGTTCTGTATTATGGCGAAATAAGAAAGAGAGTGCAACGGATGTGATACACGAATTGAGGTGGCAGTCATTGAAACATAGGCGTTCTTCCCTGTGGCAGAACCTTCTGATGAAATTTCAAATACCAACTTCCTCCTCAGTGTGTGAAAATACTTTGTTGACGCCCGCCTATGTAGGGAGAAATGATCATCATAATAAAATAAGAGAAATCAGAGCTCTCACGGGAAGATTTAAATGTTCGGTTTCCTTGCACGCTGTTCAAGAGTGGAAAGGTACTGAAGTAGCTTAAAGGTGGTTCGATGAACCTTCGCCGGCCGCAGTGGCCGAGCGTTTCTAGATGCTACAGTCTGGAACCGCGCGACCGCTACGGTCGCAGGTTCGAATCCTGCCTTGGGCATGGATGTGTGTGATGTCCTTAGGTTAGTTAGGTTTCAGTAGTTCTAAGTTCTAGGGGACTGATGACCTCAGAAGTTAAGTCCCATAGTGCTCAGAGCCATTTGAACCACTTTTTGATGAACTTTCTGTCAGGCACTTAATTTTGAATAGCAAAGTAATCACGTAGATGTAGATGTTTACCTCAATTGTTAGATACGAGTTTTAATAGTTCGTGCTTTTGTTTACGTCAAAGACTGAGTATTGTGTCTACTTGAGCGTCTAATGATATACGTTTTAATCGCATCTATTTTGTTTTGACATTCCGTAAACACAGCAGATGGAGAGGAACATCGAATTAACAATTGCAGCAACAATAGTCATCTCCGTATATTCATCTCCGTATTGAGAGTGAAATGCGTCCGACTGTAGCCAGCCTGACCTCTCGTTCTTGTTAAGCACATATATTAATTTGGTAATGCAATATGCAGATTTTCTGTTTGATGGTGTAATGCTGTATGTGCAGCGTGAGGCTTGATGCTTATGGGGCAGCAATGATGATTGCTGAAGTTACCCATTGCTATTTTTTAATGTATCTTTCGGTAGCGAATCTGTATGTATTACGTAAATCGAAGTTGGAGGGGCTTGGGGGGAGGGGGAGAGAGAGAGAGAGAGAGAGAGAGAGAGAGAGAGAGAGAGAGAGAGAGAGAGAGAAAGGAAGGGAAAAGTAAGTAGTATTGATGTCAGCTGCATCCTGACTTTGCGCGGAATCAGCTGCGACAGTTGAAAATGTGTGCCGAACAGGGACCTCTTGCTTACTAGGCAATTGCATTAACCACAGCGCCACCCGTACATGGTGTTTACTGCGGACTATCTGGGCACGCCTCTCCGCCGATCGACATCCCCACCCAGCGCCACCTATCCGCCGTCCCCGTCGCTACTTTAAAAATCCCGCGGACATACAGTCTGTATGTAGTTAGCTGGCAGGACAGTCGAGGCGTAGCCGAGGGTTCCATTAGGAGGCTCGCGGGGACGCCCGGTTAGGGATCTGGAAACCGGCCAGGATTTTGTGTGGCCGCCACCGCACGCCGTCTTGCCCTGCTCACTCAGGTGGACAGCGCCGTCTGAGAACATTAACGTTTCTGCGAACAGAGGGTGTATGGATACCGTGGTCGTGCTTGCAGTCTGTAACTTATCCACTAGGCAGTGACAGTTGTCGACAGGGTGTTACAAAAAGGTACGGCCAAACTTTCAGGAAATATTCCTCACACACAAATAAAGAAAACATGTTATGTGTGCGGAAGCGCTTAATTTCCATGTTAGAGCTCATTTTAGTTTCGTCAGTATGTACTGTACTTCCTCGATTCACCGCCAGTGGGCCCAATTGAAGGAAGGTAATGTTGACTTCGGTGCTTGTGTTGACATGCGACTCATTGCTCGACAGTTCTAGCATCAAGCACATCAGTACGTAGCATCAACATGTTAGTGTTAATCACGAAAGTGGTTTTGCAGTCAGTGCAATGTTTACAAATGCGGAGTTGGCAGATGCCCATTTGATGTATGGATTAGCACGGGGCAATAGCCGTGGCGCGGTACGTTTGTATCGAGACAGATTTCCAGAACGAAGGTGTCCCGACAGGAAGCAATTCAAAAAATGGCTCTGAGCACTATGGGACTTAACATCTATGGTCATCAGTCCCCTAGAACTTAGAACTACTTAAACCTAACTAACCTAAGGACATCACACACATCCATGCCGGAAGCAGGATTCGAACCTGCGACCGTAGCAGTCCCTCGGTTCCGGACTGAGCGCCTAGAACCGCGAGACCACCGCGGCCGGCAGGGAAGCTCTTAGGGAGCACGGAACATTCCAGCCTATGACTCACGACTGGGGAAGACCTAGGACGACGACGACACCTGCAATGGACGAGGCAATTCTTCGTGCAGTTGACGATAACCCTAATGTCAGCATCAGAGAAGTTGCTGCTGCACGAGGTAACGTTGATCACGTCACTGTATGGAGAGTGCTACGGGAGAACCAGTTGTTTCCGTACCACGTACAGCGTGTGCAGGCACTATCAGCAGCTGATTGGCCTCCACGGGTACACTTCTGCGAATGGTTCATTCAAAAATGTGTCAATCCTCATTTCAGTGCAAATGTTCTCTTTACGGATGAGGCTTCATTCCAACGTGATCAAATTGTAAATTTTCACAATCAACATGTGTGGGCTGACGAGAATCCGCACACAATTGTGCAATCACGTCATCGACACAAATTTTCTGTGAACGTTTGGGCAGGCATTGTTGGTGATGTCTTGATTGAGCCCCATGTTCTTCCACCTACGCTCCATGGAGCACGTTATCATGATTTCATACGGGATACTCTGCCTACCCCCCCCCCCCCCCCTCCACCTCCATGAACCATGGACCTTGCCGTTGGTGGGAAGGCTTGCGTGACTCAGCGATACAGATACCCGTACCGTAGGTGCAACCACAACGGAGGGGTATCTGTTGAGAGGCCAGACAAACGTGTGGTTCCTGAAGAGAGGCAGCAGCCTTTTCAGTAGTTGCAGGGGCAACAGTCTGGATGACTGACTGATCTGGCCTTGTAACAATAACCAAAACGGCCTTGCTGTGCTGGTACTGCGAACGGCTGAAAGCAAAGGGAAACTACAGCCGTAATTATTCCCGATGGCATGCAGCTTTACTGTATGATTAAATGATGATGGCATCCTCTTGGGTAAAATATTCCGGAGGTAAAATAGTCCCCCATTCGGATCTCCGGGAGGGGACTACTCAAGAGGATGTCGTAATGAGGAGAAAGAAAACTGGCATTCTACAGATCGGAGCGTTGAATGTCAGATCACTTAATCGGGCAGGTAGGTTAGAAAATTTAAAAAGGGTAATGGATAGGTTAAAGTTAGATATCGTGGGAATCAGTGAAGTTCGGTGGCAGGAGGAACAAGACTTCTGGTCAGGTGACTACAGGGTTATAAACACAACATCAAATAGGGGTAATGCAGGAGTAGGTTTAATAGTGAATAGAAAAATAGGAATGCGGGTAAGCAACTACAAACAGCACAGTGAACGCATTATTGTGGCCAAGATAGATACGAAGCCCACACCTACTACAGTAGTACAAGTTTATATGCCAACTAGCTCTGCAGATGACGAAGAAATTGAAGAAATATATGATCAAATAAAATAAATTATTCAGATAGTGAAGGGTGATGATAATTTAATAGTCATGGGTGACTGGAATTCGGTAGTAGGAAAAGACAGAGAAGGAAACGTAGTAGGTGAATATGGATTGGGGAAAAGAAATGAAAGAGGAAGCCGCCTGGTAGAATTCTGCACAGAGCACAACTTAATCATACTTAACACTTGGTTCAAGAATCATAAAAGAAGGTTGTATACATGGAAGAAGCCTGGAGATACTGACAGGTTTCAGATAGATTATATAATGGTAAGACAGATTTAGGAACCAGGTTTTAAATTGTAAGACATTTCCAGCGGCAGATGTGGAGATTATATAATGGTAAGACAGAGATTTAGGAACCAGGTTTTAAATTGTAAGACATTTCCAGCGGCAGATGTGGACTCTGACCACAATCTATCGGTTATGACCTGTAGAGTAAAACGGAAGAAACTACAAAAAGGTGGGAATTTAAGGAGATGGGACCTGGATAAACTGAAAGAACCAGAGGTTGTACAGAGTTTCAGGGAGAGCATAAGGGAACAATTGACAGGAATGGGGGAAAGAAATACAGTAGAAGAAGAATGGGTAGCTCTGAGGGATGAAGTAGTGAAGGCAGCAGAGGATCAAGTAGGTAAAACGACGAGTGCTAGTAGAAATCCTTGGGTAACAGAAGAAATATTGAATTTAATTGATGAAAGGAGAAAATATAAAAATGCAGTAAATGAAGCAGGCAAAAAGGAATACAAACGTCTCAAAAATGAGATCGACAGGAAGTGCAAAATGGCTAAGCAGGGATGGCTAGAGGACAAATGTAAGGATGTAGAGGCTTATCTCACTAGGAATAAGATAGATACTGCCTACAGGAAAATTAAGGAGACCTTTGGAGATAAGAGAACCACTTGTATGAACATCAAGAGCTCAGATGGAAACCCAGTTCTAAGCAAAGAAGGGAAAGCAGAAAGGTGGAAGGAGTATATAGAGGGTCCATACAAGGGCGATGTACTTGAGGACAATATTATGGAAATGGAAGAGGATGTAGATGAAGATGAAATGGGAGATACGATACTGCGTGAAGAGTTTGACAGAGCACTGAAAAACCTGAGTCGAAACAAGGCCCCCGGAGTAGACAACATTCCATTGGAACTACTGACAGCCTTGGGAGAGCCAGTCCTGACAAAACTCTACCATCTGGTGAGCAAGATGTATAAAACAGGCGAAATTCCCTCAGACTTCAAGAAGAATATAATAATTCCAATCCCAAAGAAAAGAGGTGTTGACAGATGTGAAAATTACCGAACTATCAGTTTAATAAGTCACAGCTGCAAAATACTAACGCGAATTCTTTACAGACGAATGGAAAAACTAGTAGAAGCCGACCTAGGGGAAGATCAGTTTGGATTCCGTAGGAATGTTGGAACACGTGAGGCAATACTGTCCCTACGACTTATCTTAGAAGGTAGATTAAGGAAGGGCAAACCTACGTTTCTAGCATTTGTGGACTTAGAGAAAGCTTTTGACAATGTTGATTGGAATACTCTCTTTCAAATTCTGAAGGTAGCAGGGGTAAAATACAGGGAGCGAAAGGCTATTTACAGTCTGTACAGAAACCAGATGGCAGTTATAAGAGTCGAGGGACATGAAAGGGAAGCAGTGGTTGGGAAGGGAGTGAGACAGGGTTGTAGCCTCTCCCCGATGTTATTCAATCTGTATATTGAGCGAGCAGTGAAGGAAACAAAAGAAAAATTCGGAGTAGGTGTTAAAATCCATGGAGAAGAAATAAAAATGTTGAGGTTCGCCGATGACATCGTAATTCTGTCAGAGACAGCAAAGGTCTTGGAAGAGCAGTTGAACGGTATGGATAGTGTCTTGAAAGGAGGGTATAAGATGAACATCAACAAAAGCAAAACGAGGATAATGGAATGTAGTCGAAGTAAGTCGGGTGATGCTGAGGGTATTAGATTAGGAAATAAGACACTTAAAGTAGTAAAGGAGTTTTGCTATTTGGGGAGCAAAATAACTGATGATGGTCGAAGTAGAGAGGATATAAAATGTAGACTGTCAATGGGAAGGAAAGCGTTTCTGAAGAAGGCAAATCTGTTAACATCTAGCATAGATTTAAGTGTCAGGAAGTCGTTTCTGAAAGTATTTGTATGGAGTGTAGCCATGCATGGAAGTGAAACATGAACGATAAATAGTTTGGACAAGAAGAGAATTGAAGCTTTCGAAATGTGGTGTTACAGAAGAATGTTGAAGATTAGATGGGTGGATCACATAACTAATGAGGAAGTATTGAATAGGATTGGGGAGAAGAGAAGTTTGTGGCACAACTTGACCAGAAGAAGGGATCAGTTGGTAGGACATGTTCTGAGGCATCAAGGGATCACCAATTTTGCATGGGAGGGCAGCGTGGAGGGTAAAAATCGTAGAGGGAGACCAAGAGATGAATACACTAAGCAGATTCAGAAGGATGTAGGTTGCAGTAGGTACTGGGAGATGAAGAAGCTTGCACAGGATAGAGTAGCATAGAGAGCTGCATCAAACCAGACTCAGGACTGAAGACCACAACAACAACAACAACAACTCTACCTAGAACATTTGCCTTTACAAGTACGACACAACATGTGGTTCATGCACGACGGAGCACCTGCATATTTCAGTCGAAGTGTTCGCATGCTTATCAACAACAGATTCGGTGACCAATGGATTGGTAGAGGCGGATCAATTCCATGGCCTCCACGCTCTCCTGACCTCAACCCTCTTGACTTTCATTCATCGGGGCATTTGAAAGCTCTTGTCTACGCAACCCCGGTACCAAATGTAGAGACTCTTCGTGCTCGTATTGTGGACGGCTGTGATACAATACGCCATTCACCAGGGCTGCATCAGCGCATCAGGGATTCCACGCGACAGAGGGTGGATGCATGTATCCTCGCTAACGGAGGACATTTTGTACATTTCCTGTAACAAAGTGTTTGAAGTCACGCTGGTACGTTCTGTTGCTGTGTGTTTCCATTCCATGATTAATGTGATTTGAAGAGAAGTAATAAAATGAGCTCTAACATAGAAATTAAGCGTTTCCGGACACATGTCCACATAACATACACTCCTGGAAATGGAAAAAAGAACACATTGACACCGGTGTGTCAGACCCACCATACTTGCTCCGGACACTGCGAGAGGGCTGTACAAGCAATGATCACACGCACGGCACAGCGGACACACCAGGAACCGCGGTGTTGGCCGTCGAATGGCGCTAGCTGCGCAGCATTTGTGCACCGCCGCCGTCAGTGTCAGCCAGTTTGCCGTGGCATACGGAGCTCCATCGCAGTCTTTAACACTGGTAGCATGCCGCGACAGCGTGTACGTGAACCGTATGTGCAGTTGACGGACTTTGAGCGAGGGCGTATAGTGGGCTTGCGGGAGGCCGGGTGGACGTACCGCCGAATTGTTCAACACGTGGGGCGTGAGGTCTCCACACTACATCGATGTTGTCGCCAGTGGTCGGCGGAAGGTGCACGTGCCCGTCGACCTGGGACCGGACCGCAGCGACGCACGGATGCACGCCAAGACCGTAGGATCCTACGCAGTGCCGTAGGAGACCGCACCGCCACTTCCCAGCAAATTAGGGACACTGTTGCTCCTGGGGTATCGGCGAGGACCATTCGCAACCGTCTCCATGAAGCTGGGCTACGGTCCCGCACACCGTTAGGCCGTCTTCCTCTCACGCCCCAACATCGTGCAGCCCGCCTCCAGTGGTGTCGCGACAGGCGTAAATGGAGGGACGAATGGAGACGTGTCATCTTCAGCGATGAGAGTCGCTTCTGCCTTGGTGCCAATGATGGTCGTATACGTGTTTGGCGCCGTGCAGGTGAGCGCCACAATCAGGACTGCATACGACCGAGGCACACAGGGCCAACACCCGGCATCATGGTGTGGGGAGCGATCTCCTACACTGGCCGTACACCTCTGGTGATCGTCGATGGGACACTGAATAGTGTACGGTACATCCAAACCGTCATTGAACCCATCGTTCTACCATTCCTAGCCGGCAAGGGAACTTGCTGTTCCAACAGGACAATGCACGTCCGCATGTTTCCCGTGCCACCCAACGTGCTCCAGAAGGTGTAAGTCAACTACCCTGACCAGTAAGATCTCCGGATCTGTCCCCCATTGAGCATGTTTGGGACTGGATGAAGCGTCGTCTCACGCGGTGTGCACGTCCAGCACGAACGCTGGTCCAACTGAGGCGCCAGGTGGAAATGGCATGGCAAGCCGTTCCACAGGACTACATCCAGCATCTCTACGATCGTCTCCATGGGAGAATAGCAGCCTGCATTGCTGCGAAAGGTGGATATACACTGTACTAGTGCCGACATTGTGCATGCTCTGTTGCCTGTGTCTATGTGCCTGTGGTTCTGTCAGTGTGATCATGTGATGTATCTGACCCCAGGAATGTGTCAATAAAGTTTCCCCTTCCTGGGACAATGAATTCACGGTGTTCTTATTTCAATTTCCAGGAGTGTATTTTCTTTCTTTGTGTGTGAGGAATGTTTCCTGAAAGTTTGGCCGTACCTCTTTGTAACACCCTGTATAGTGCGTCTACCGACTGCCGGTGACCACACGTGTAGTGGGTGGGGGCGACCGGAAGTCAGACTGTGAACAACGAGCGATCCGGGAGACCCAGCACAGGACGATCGGTACATAGTGTGTGAAATGCATACCATCACTGTTAAGGGCCAACTTTGTAGTATGCCGATGCCTTCAGGCGCCGCTATTAAAAGACAGCCCAAATGGAGTTCCGGGGAGAAAACCAGCCTCAATTCCGATTGGTCGGCTTTCGTAAACTTTAGGAACTGCGTCTTTCCATTCGTTGAAACTCACAGCTCCCCGACAGTCATCAGGTAATTCTGCATAGTGAGCATGCCATGCCCACATCTCGTGGTCGTGCGGTAGCGTTCTCGCTCCCCACGCCCGGGTTCCCGGGTTCGATTCCCGGCGGGGTCAGGGGTTTTCTCTGCCTCGTGATGGCTGGGTGTTGTGTGATGTCCTTAGGTTAGTTAGGTTTAAGTAGTTCTAAGTTCTAGGGAACTGATGACCATAGATGTTAAGTCCCATAGTGGTCAGAGCCATTTGAACCATTTTTGAGCATGCCACTTTTTGATACGAGGGTTTCCATTCGCTAAGGTAGAGACAATCCTTCACACTGACAAACGTGTAATTTTGGTGGCATCGCGAGGGCAGAAGTGGCAGTGCGCAAGTTTTAGAGTCATACACTTTCTGATTTTAGTTTATCACATTCTCTTTAGATTCTGATTCACAGTCTGATTCTGATATCATTCCTGTTCTGATTCTCTTTTGATTCACATGCCGATACTGCTTCTCTTTGGACTCTGATTCTAGGAGAGGCATTGGAGATGTTCGCTAGTTTAGATTCGGAGAGAGGCTTCGATATTCTAGAGATGGGAGATGGCACTTGGTAATCCATCACCTGCTGCAGCGCCAGCTCACCACCCAGCTCAGCTTTGCAAGAGTAAGTTCACGCAGCAGTGCAAAGAATCAGTAGTACTCAAGTGGGAATAGGCACGATTTGATGTTTTATGTAGCGTTGAGCACTCACACTTTGTACAGTAATCTCTTGGCCATGACTTTGTTGTTACGTTTTCATGCGTACTTATTCCCTCACTCACTGACTGGATGCAATCGTCATGACCTATGCAACCCAGTGTTTCAATTTAGTTAGATACTCCACGAGTGTATTTACCAGAATAAGCTACATCGTTTCGTGAGTTATCCATCCCGACGTAATATTATAAACGTTCCTATACTCACGGACTCAGCTTCTGTCTAGCACTCATCTCCTGTAAGGAGGTAACCTGATTTGCGTTTCCGTGTCTTGTGTTGATCTGCATTCAGTTAACGTTGTCAATAATTTGTGATAATTATCAATCCCTGTTAAATTTCAGTAGACAACAATCCCCTCTGCTACATTCATACCTATGAATTTCATACAAGTTTCACAGCTACAGTTCATTTTTCAGGGCCACTCACCCGATCGGTTTCCTTGTGCACACCTCATTTCCGTACACCTGAATCGTAGTGGCTCGATTTCTGTATGGAGAGGGGATACTCGATGCAGATCACCGGCTTGACGCACGAAATTATTGTCTTATCCCCAGTGGTATCTTGCATAAAAATGGCGACTCTTCCTTGGATCCTACTGGTAGGTAATCTAATTCAAGATAGATAGTAGAGTCGTGCATTTCAAGTTGAATTTTGTTTTTGTGGTCATTGTGCTGATTGTGTGGACAACATTGTGATTGTGGGAATGTTTTGAACTTTGTATGCAAAGTAAGTACGAGGCAAAATTCGTAAAGGCGGGGAGCTATTTAATTTAGGTTGTTATGCATTTCTTAATTACATTTGTTTCTTTCAGCTTTGGTGTGTTTTCTGTGTGTTGTCCCACTCGTCGATTGGCGTTGTTTCGAGTTGAAATTTTGGAGAGATTTATTTTATGTGTCTGAGTTTGTTGGAAAAGGAAGCGAACAGGTTTCTTTGTGTGTAGGGAATTCGAGCTGTTTTGAATGCGAACTCAAAGTCAGACGAGACGAGAGGGGTTTCTTAGGGTTAATAACCGGACGAATATGGAGGTGAATTAGGGTAACGAGGACATCACAGTTGTCAGAGATCCGGTCTCGTTGGATACGGAGCCGGTGGATCCAAGTACCAATGTACCTGCTGTTGGTATGGGAGATGATACGTCAGAGAGTGAAACGAGAAGGGAAGTTGTCGACGATCTCGATTCGATAGTTCCGTGATGCTGTAGTTACAAAAAATGTCTCTGAGCACTATGGGACTCAACTGCTGTGGTCATTAGTCCCCTAGAACTTAGAACTACTTAAACCTAACTAACCTAAGGACATCACACACATCCATGCCCGAGGCAGGATTCGAACCTGCGACCGTAGCAGTCGCACGGTTCCAGACTGCGCGCCTAGAACCGCGAGACCACCGCGGCCGGCTCTGTAGTTACAATTCGGAACCAAGGAGAGGAGGGTTGTGTAGGAATGCCTAGCACAACCATGTGAAATACTCAATTGAGTGACATGGCTGCCCAAACCATCACCGAATCCTCATCATCTTTCACTCTTGGGACGTAAACTAGGCCATCAGTAGGGAAGAATGTGAATTGAGACTCATCCAACCAAGTGAATTTCTTCTATTGCTCCATAGTTCAGATTTTATGGTTTCGGTATCACGTTTTCCTGTTAAGGTCATTTGCGTCACTGATGAGTGGTTTTGCAATTTCAGATCGCCCAGCAATTCTCAGTTTGTGGAGCTCCCTTCGTGTTGTTTTGGTGCTGACAGGCCCCGCGAATGAGACATTCAGTTCTGCAGTTATATTTGCTGCTGTCGTCTATTAATTTTTTGTCAGAATCCTCTTCAATGACTGTCTGTCACTATCACTCAACACAAACCTTCGCCCGCGTTGCGACTCAGGGGATGATGTATTTTTTTTTTTCATTTACTCTGTAATCCGGATAAATCTTCGATACGGTTCCTGTTGAAACTTCAACTACCTTGATTACGGTAGCACCCATCATACGACCACCAATAATTTATCTACGTTCGGATTCACTTATCTCCGACATAAGGCACTCACAGTTAGAGGGAACACACTTCTGAACACGGCGGACACTTTGCACAGGTGCCGTTTGTAGGGTCATATACAAATGCGGAACCTGCAGGCTTGGCCAGCATTGGCATTTATCCTCAAGCATGCATTTGTAGCGGTGTTTCCATATTTATTTCCAATCCGTGTTTCTACGCAGAAAGACGTTTTACCTCAATTATTTCGTGAAGAGTCATCTCACCAAACATTGATAAAGCTGTGGCAATGAAGAATACCGTTGTTAGGCGAGCGTAACAGTCGCGAATAAATCAGTATACTTGTCAAACAGGCTCTTCCTTTTTTGTTGGTGTTCGGTGGACTTCGGTGGATGTTAACACATCAGTACATCGTGCATTTGTTTGCAGCTCTTAAAAATGTATGAAGCATTTATTTGGGATCTGGCTAGATTTGAATTTTAACCCAATTGCTTTTGACAGCGCTTTAATTAATGGGAACACACTTTTACTCAAATGTCTTTTATTGCCTTTTAATGTTGTCATTTTGTGTTCTTGTTCGATTTAACGTTAAAATTGCGAACTGGTAATAAGAAAATGCTGCAGGTGACTGTGGGACATAATTTATTGTCTAATCGTATTAAAGAGGTAATTTGGTGACGTACGGCAGATTGGAAATAATTGTCCACAATCGGGTAGTCAGCTATGTTTCGGGAATGGAAATCTTCTTCTAGTTGTAATGCCATAGATGTCGCGTGTTTCACAAATTCTAAATTATTAAGTGGCAGCAGCAATTCAAGGTACACGGCAGTTAAGACTGGAAAGTCGTGAGGAAATTCTTGCCAATGATTCACATGTTGGGACTGGCTACATTGCTTAATCATAACAATGTTACATATACTGAAAAGAGTCGTATGTATTTGATATGTAACAGGATTTTGGAACACATATCGTGTTCTAACATTATGAATTACCTTGAAGAAAACGGTCTATCGACATACAGTCAACACGGGTTTAGAAAACATCGTTCTTGTGAAACACAACTAGCTCTTTATTCACATGAAGTGTTGAGTGCTATTGACAAGGAATTTCAGATCGATTGCGCATCTCTGGATTTCCGGAGGGCTTTTGACACTGTACCACACAAGCGGCTTGTAGTGAAATTGCGTCCTTATGGAATATCGTACCAGTTATGTGACTGGATTTGTGATAGCCTGCCAGAGAGGTCACAGTTCGTAGTAATTGACGGAAAGTCATCGAGTAAAACAGAAGTGATTTCTGGGGTTCCCCTTTGCTGTTCCTTATCTATGTAAACGATTTGGGAGACAATCTGGGTAGCCATCTTAGGTTGTTTTCAGATGACGCTGTCGTTTATCGACTAATAAATTCATCAGAAGATCAAAACCAATTGCAAAACTATTTAGAAAAGATATCTGAATGGTGCGAAAATTGGCAGTTGAGGCTAAATAATGAAAAGTGTGAGGTCATCCACATGAGTGCTAAAAGGAATTCGTTAAATTTCAGTTACACGAGAAATCAGTCAAATCTAAAGGCCGTAAATTCAACTAAATACCTAGGAATTACAATTACGAACAACTTAAATCGGAGGAATCACATAGAAAAAGTAGTAGGGAAGGCTACCCAAAGACTGCGTTTTATTGACAGGACACTTAGAAAATGTAACAGACCTACTAAGGAGACTGCCTAAACTATGTTTGTCCGTCCTCTTTTAGAATACTGCTGCGCGGTGTGGGATCCTTACCAGATGGGACTGACGGAGAACATCGAAAAAGTTCAAAGAAGGGCAACACGTTTCGTATTATCGCGAAATATGGGACAGAGTGTCACTGAAATGATACAGGATTTGGGTTGGACATCATTAAAAGAAAGGCGTTTTTCGTTGTAACGGAACCTTCTCACGAAATTCCAACCACCAACTTTCTACTCCGAATGCGAAAATTTTTTATTGATACCGACGTACATAGGGAGAAACGATCACTACGATAAAAATAAGGGAAATCAGATCTCGTACGGAAAGATATAGGTGTTCGGTCTTTCCGCGCCTGGTACGAGATTGGAATAATAGAGAATTGTGAAGGTGGTTCGATGAACCCTCTGCCAACCACTTAAATGTGATTTGAAGAGTATCCTTATAGATGTAGATAGGTTTCTATTGATTAGAAGCTGACCTGCGTTCGAAGTGAGAATCCTTTGTAATATTCTCCATGATAGCGTTTTCGAATAGTTCTCTGTGACGTACTGAGGAGAGATCTACCTTACCACAACCTCCGGAATATTCAGTCATCTTGACGTAGCTATTTATTTCATTATATGTTCCACATGTTATATTGTTGTTATCTTGCTATGATTCGAATCGTAACAGTTGATTTACAAAAACATAATAAATTTTCTTTGTAACTATACGGTTACAAGCCGAGCATTTATTTGAATGATGTCTACTTTCTTTTTCGTGAAAGAAATCTATCCAAATGATTGCTGGTAAAATGCATTTAAAAAAAACTTTTAAAGGAGTGTCAGCTGCACTATTCAACTGTTTTTTGAAGGTTTGCTTCAAACGAATATACTTGAGGAACCTGGTCTCACATAAAGGTGGACACTGGACTCGTTTTCGTTTTCCCGTCCTGCCATCCAGATGTAGGTTTCCGTTCTGCCCCTAAGTCTCTTGTATGGTTACTTTCAAAGAACATAGCAGTTTCACTCTTGGTTTTCCGTGGATTCCCTAAGGAGGTTAAGGCGAACGCCGGGGTGATTTCTTGGGAAAGAGAACGCCAGATTTTCTTCCACGCCTTTGCACAATTACAGCTTGATCTCTGTTTCTAATGAATTCGTGACGGGCGGGATCCTCGTACTCCTTCCTTCCTTCCTTCTTTCCGTATATACTGGGTGAGGCAATTAAAACAGGACACCTGAATAACTTAGCCACTTCTAGTGATAGAAGTAAATCTTTCAAACAAATGCTGCTTAGCTTGAAGGAGGACATTGTGTGGTGTTCACCATTTTTTCGTAGGTAGAAGGGTAGAGAAGATATGATAGTCAAGTTTATTTTAAATGCATTGGCGTGTTATATTATTTACTTTTTAATAATGCATCTGAAGACGCGCACAAAGCACTAGGTTCTATATATTGAAACAATTAGCAACCAACTGCATGAAAGAAATTTAATTTCTTAACTGGTTTCGGGCATTTGATACCGTTCTTCAGAAGATTATACCTATAGCATTAATTGCGAGTGCCAGCAATAAGATGCATACAGCCAAATGATGTGGTCATGTGTTTCATAGTGCCTGTACAAACAACAAGTACAGACAACAAGTTTACACAGCTTGCCAGAACTGGAGCTAATTAGCCAGACCATTAATCTGTGGTCTGCTGTTGTAGCGAGTAGACGACGTCTTCATAAAGTTATCAGATCTTCTCAATGTTCTTTGCAAAATCTGAGGAAGTAAAATGTAAATGTCTTGTGACTAAGGCCTCCCGTCGGGTCTTTGGATTTGACGCCACTTCGGCGACTTGCGCGTCGGATCTGAGAAAGTTAATACAGTTTTTATTTACATGGAACGTCGCCAAAATATGAGAGCAGCAAAGCGATTGTATGCTGAGAGATATCCTGATCGTGCAAGAACTTCGCTTCAGTCCGGAACCGCGCTGCTGCCACGGTCGCAGGTTCGAATCCTACCTCGGGCATGGATATGTGTGATGTCCTTAGGTTAGTTAGGTTTAAGTAGTTCTAGGTTCTAGGGGACTGATGACCTCAGAAGTTAAGTCCCAAAGTGCTCAGAGCAATTTGAACCATTTTGAACTTCATCCGATGTTCCACTCCACAAGCCGCACTTTTTATTTCAAGGATAGGTAAATGTCTTGTCAGAGAAGATTTTTTCAGGAGTCATCTGAGGTTGTGTGCTTATTGCACATAACACCTTCAAAACACGTTTATATGCAGGATAGGCTAAATGTTTACATGATGTCGCGGCGGGGTGCTCCTGAGAGAGAGAGAGAGAGAGAGAGAGAGAGAGAGAGAGAGAGAGAGAAGAGAAAGAAAGATCGACGTGATACAGTGGACTTGTATTCGTTAATATATCGGTTCAAATTCCTGTTTTGGTATCGCAATTTAGGTTTTCCGTGGTTCCACTAAGTAGCTGAGTTGGAGATTAATTAGGAACTGCGCATTTCCTTCACTATCTTCAACAATCAGAGCTAGTGTTTCATCCCTGATGACTTTTTCGTCTTTCTTCCTGGCGGTGTCAGGTTGCTTAGTATTTTGAGTGCCATACCGGATGAACCCGAAATCCACTGCCAAACTTTCGGAGGCTGTACAGGAAGAGTAATTGCATTTCATTTGATTTCTTATCGCTATTTATTTTTGTTTCTATATGCACTGAAAATATCTGCGCAACAGCACAAATGTCGACTACATAAGCTGTGTGTCTCGTGGGGGAAAAATAAACTTGTCCCGATCACTCAAGATATTTACTGTTGACAACGGCATTACACAGTTGACTCTTCGCCATTAAAGTTGCATTTAGTACTGCTCGGTTCTGTCTCGCGTTTGTTTTCCTGGAGTGTTAGTTGTACGCTGCTGTTTGTGTATGCCGGCGTCTACTGTTACGCAGCAGCCCAATTGTCCTTTCTCCACATGTCGAGCACCCAGTGATGAGGTTCCTACCGCCGTGCTAATCGAAGTCCTGTCAGCAACGGCGAGCAGGAGTTCGGGTGTGGAGCGATGGCTTCTGTATCTCACAGCGAAGCGTTGGTTGTGGGTGGGATGTTCATTGTTGGCCAGCACTGAACTGACGAGCGATTTGTTGCACTCCAGCACCTCTGTTTCTTCAAAGTTAGAGCGTGGCCCTAGCTCTGATTGAAGTCCGCCAATTAATTGAGTCGCTTCAGTTGCTTCTAACGTGTAAAACCATTGCTAAGTTTACTTTGTGTGTGGCTGCAACCACATTGGTAATTTATAAGTGTTTGTTCAGATGGTTCAAATGGCTCTGAGCACTGTGGGATTTAACTGCTGAGGTCATCAGTCCCCTAGAACTTAGAACTACTTAAAACTAACTAACCTAAGGACATCAAACACACCCATGCCCGAGGCAGGATTCGAACCTGCGAGCGTGGCAGTCGCGCGGTTTTAGACTGTAGCGCCTAGAACCGCTCGGCCACTCCGGCCGGCCTAATTTACAACTGTGAAAAACACGATGCTCTTCATAACACCAAACACAATGAGTATGTAAACCGAAAAACCGGTCAGATTACCACAAAGAAGTAGTTGCCGACATAAGCGTTATTCGAAGGGACTGTACTGTGGGCGATGCAAAGAAAAAATTAACAGGACTAAGCTATCTGTAGTGATATGGAAATAAAATGTTGTCAATAAAACGTACATAAGTGTAGTAAATATTTTTATTTGTCACGCCAAATAATGAAATATAAGCTTAATAGATTGCTCCTTAAGTGTTTTATATATTGGTCCACATGTTTCTGTCACAATACCTGAAATAGTACGCTACGAGATGCGAGTACTATATTGCAATCTCGAATAGTTTCCAATTGCTGCTAACAATTTTAACGAAACTATGAGACGATCTACAGTAGAAATCCCATTTCTAAAATGATTACCTTGTTTGCACATATGATTCTAAAAATCGGAACAAGCGGTTAGATTTCCGTAACGAAATATCTGCAGCCATCAGCTGTATTCTAAGACGCTGCGCTGTGGATGGTTTCAAATTGAAGCGTTTATAGCTAACACTTGGTTTAAGAATCATGAAAGAAGGTTGTTTACATGGAAGAACCCTGGAGATACTAAAAGGTATCAGATAGATTACATAATGGTAAGATAGAGATTTAGGAACCAGGTTTTAAATTGTAAGACATTTCCAGGGGCAGATGTGGACTCTGACCACAATCTATTGGTTATACCTGTAGATTAAAACTGAAGAAACTGCAAACAGGTGGGAACTGAAGGAGATGGGACCTGGATAAACTGAAAGAACAAGAGGTTGTACAGAGTTTCAGGGAGAGCATAAGGGAACAATTGACAGGAATAGGGGAAAGAAATACAGTAGAAGAAGAATGGGTAGCTCTGAGGGATGAAGTAGTGAAGGCAGCACAGGATCAAGTAGGTAAAAAGACGAGGGCTGGTAGAAATCCTTGGGTAACAGAAGAAATATTGAATTTAATTGATGAAAGGAGAAAATATAAAAATGCAGTAAATGAAGCAGGCAAAAAGGAATACAAACGTCTCAAAAATGAGATCGACAGGAAGTGCAAAATGGCTAAGCAGGGATGGCTAGAGGACAAATGTAAGGATGTAGAGGCTTATCTCACTAGGGGTAAGATAGATACTGCCTACAGGAAAATTAAAGAGACCTTTGGAGATAAGAGAACCACTTGTATGAACATCAAGAGCTCAGATGGAAACCCAGTTCTAAGCAAAGAAGGGAAAGCAGAAAGGTGGAAGGAGTATATAGAGGGTCTATACAAGGGCGATGTAATTGAGGACAATATTATGGAAATGGAAGAGGATGTAGATGAAGATGAAATGGGAGATACAATACTGCGTGAAGAGTTTGACAGAGCACTGAAAGACATGAGTCGAAACTAGGCCCCCGGAGTAGACATCATTCCGTTGGAACTACTGACGGCCTTGGGAGAGCCAGTCCTGACAAAACTCTACCGTCTCGTGAGCAAGGTGTATGAAACAGGCGAAATACCCTCAGACTTCAAGAAGAACATAATAATTCCAATCCCAAAGGATGCAGGTGTTGACAGATGTGAAAATTACCGAACAATCAGTCTAATAAGCCATAGCTGCAAAATACTAACACGAATTCCTTACAGACGAATGGAAAAACTAGTAGAAGCCGACCTCGTGGAAGATCAGTTTGGATTCCGTAGAAATGTTGGAACACGTGAGGCAATACTGACCCTACGACTTATCTTAGAAGAAAGATTAAGGAAAGGCAAACGTACGTTTCTAGCATTTGTAGACTTAGAGAAAGCTTTTGACAATGTTGACTGGAATACTCTCTTTCAAATTCTAAAGGTGGCAGGGGTAAAATACAGGGAGCGAAAGGCTATTTACAATTTGTACAGAAACCAGATGGCAGTTATAAGAGTCGAGGGACATGAAAGGGAAGCAGTGGTTGGGAAGGGAGTAAGACAGGGTTGTAGCCTCTCCCCGATGTTATTCAATCTGTATATTGAGCAAGCAGTAAAGGAAACAAAAGAAAAATTCGGAGTACGTATTAAAATCCATGGAGAAGAAATAAAAACTTTGAGGTTCGCCGATGACATTGCAATTCTGTCAGAGACAGCAAAGGACTTGGAAGAGCAGTTGAACGGAATGGACAGTGTCTTGAAAGGAGGGTATAAGATGAACATCAACAAAAGCAAAACGAGGATAATGGAATGTAGTCAAATTAAATCGGGTGATGCTGAGGGAATTCGATTAGGAAATGAGACACTTAAAGTAGCAAAGGAGTTTTGCTCTCTGGGGAGCAAAATAACTAATGATGGTCGAAGTAGAGAGGATTTAAAATGTAGACTGGCAATGGCGAGGAAAGCGTTTCTGAAGAAGAGAAATTTGTTAACATCGAGTATAGATTTAAGTGTCAGTAAGTCATTTCTGAAGGTATTTGTATGGAGTGTAGCCATGTATGAAAGTGAAACATGGACAATAAATAGTTTGGACAAGAAGAGAATAGAAGCTTTCGAAATGTGGTGCTACAAAAGAATGCTGAAGATTAGATGGATAGATCACTTAACTAACGAGAAGGTATTGAACAGGATTGGGGAGAAGAGAAGTTTGTGGCACAACTTGATCAGAAGAAGGGATCGGTTGGTAGGACATGTTCTGAGGCATCAAGGGATCACCAATTTAGTATTGGAGGGCAGCGTGGATGGTAAAAATCGTTGAGGGAGACCAAGAGATGAATACACTAAGCAGATTCAGAAGGATATAGGTTGCAGTAGGTACTGGGAGATGAAGAGGCTTGCAGAGGATAGAGTGGCATGGAGAGCTGCATCAAACCAGTCTCAGGACTGAAGACCACAACAACAACAACAACAACAACAACAACGTTTATTCGTCAATTCAAAATGGTTCAAATGGCTCTGAGCGCTATGCGACTTAACTTCTGAGGTCATCAGTCCCCTAGAATTTAGAACTACTTAAACCTAACTAACCTAAGGACATCACACACATCCATGCCCGAGGCATAATTCGAACCTGCGACCGTAGAGGTCGCTCGGCTCCAGACTGTAGCGCTTAGAACGGCATGGCCACTCAGGGCGGCATTCGTCAATTCTCAAACAATTTTCTTAGCTCTTTATGTCCTCGTACAGTAACTCACAAAACAAATTCTGATGCACACTTCAAGCTTCTCTTCTTGCTGTACATGGTTGCACCCACACTCGTTTCCGTTTCTCAATGTTTCTAAGCAATGCACTCGGTGCCAACATTATATTACTGTACAGACGATTAACTGTTCAGCATTCATCCCCCAACTACCATGACGAAAAATTTGACAATCGTCTAATAGTGTCAGTAAAGTACTCTGGTCAAAGCAATCTGTCGAAACCTTTGACAAAGATCTTTGATCAAAGAAATTTGACAGTGTAATACGGACCTGACTTTCCGACGTGCATGCGGTAAGTACGGAAACGTGAACTATGACGACGTTATTACCAACAGGACCAACGTGCTGTTATTCTTTTCTCGGCTGCGCAAGGGGTGCTGCTGCTTCACGATGACGCACGTCCCCATATTGCAAATGTCGCATAGCGGAAGGTACACCAACTCAAGTGTCAAGTGAGAGACACTCCAGCACCCGCCCTACACTCCTGATCTCTTCCCATGCAATAATCACGCCTTCGCTACCTTATAAAAGGGCTTGAAAGGTCGACGATTTCTGTTGAACGAGGACGTGCAGGAGGCAGTAACTGACTTCTTCACGCAACACGACATGGTGTTTTATCAATTGGGTAGCTTCAACCTGGTGCGTCGGGGAGTGATTGTCTCAATGCTCACGGCGATTCTGGACTGTACTGCCTTCGAACGGAAGCATTATGATCGTCCCTTATACAAGCAGAAGCTTCGGCCATGAGCAGTATATGCAGTGCATATGCACATGTGGATTGTTTGTTTGCATGACTATATTTTAGTCGTTCACAGATTACTAAATAGCATATTGGCTTAAATTTAATAAAACTGGTCATATTAGCTTCTGATTTTATTGTTACTGGTGAAACATATTTACATTTTACAGAAGTAAACATCTACCTCTTTTTGCCAAACATCTATTTTTTAAATTATAAATTCATGTAAAGAACAGAAAGAGCTGCATATAAACATTGGTTCTGGTTTACGTTTGCTTCAGTACCTGTCAGGCATTTTATTTTGTTAGGAAAAGGCTGTAAGATTTTGAGGCTGCGTGTTTAACCCTCCTCTGAGGCGTTGACAGCTTTATTAACAGGTAATCAAGGTCTTTTTTTCTTTCTTCAAGTTATTATCAAATTGGGACGGTTTCCTTAGGACGAATGCGGAACAGTAAAATAAGATGTGGTAATTATCTTTTTACCTACATAAACTGTAAGGAAGTACTTAACTACAACATGACAACGTGTACATTGCCTTGTGACATAAATATTATTCGCAAAGACTAAGTTCTCTTCTAATGGAGATAAATTAATTTCTGCTGTCAATGTCGTAGTTCTGAAACAGACAATTTCGACGGCGTTTTGCTCTTAGAAATCCAGTAAGTATTTCCGCTGCTCGGTTTAGTGCAATCAGCTTTCTTGCTAAGTAGTGAGTTATCCCAAAAAATATGGTGCAACATCTTAACGAGTGGAAATATCCAAAATATGTTAATATATTGATTCTTTTACTTCAGAAATGGTAATTTTACGGAGAGTAAAAGTTACTTACGCGTCACCTCCCGGCGGAGGTTCGAGTCCTCCTTCGGGCATGGGTGTGTGTTGTTCTTAGCGTAAGTTAGTTTAAGTAGTGTGTAAGTCTAGGGACCGATGACCTAAGCAGTTTGGTCCCTTAGGAATTTACTCACATTTGAACATTTGAAAAGTTACATAACCTGACTAGCTCAGTAATCCGTTTATTCCAGTACCGATTTTCGTCAATATCTACACCCACAAAATGTGGAACGTGTTGTGCTGATCAAAAGAAAAAATATTTCACAGAAGACCATTAACACTTCTTTGAAAAATGTTGCTTACAACTTCTGTTTCGTCGCTTTAGCATATTACTCATAACGCCAGTGTGTTGTCCAAAAGCCGGCGGATGTGACCGAGCGGTTCTAGGCGCTTCAGCCTGGAACCGCGCGACTGCTACGGTCGCAGGTTCTTAGAACTACTTAAACCTAACTAACCTAAGGACATAACACACATCCACGCCCGAGGCAGGATTCGAACCTGCGACCGTAGCAGTCGTGCGGTTCCGGACTGAAGCGCCTAGAATCGCTCGGCCACCGCGGCCGGCCAGAGCGAGGTGATGCAGTGGTTAGCGTACCAGTTTCGTAGCCACGAGGATAGCGATCTACTCACCTTTCAACCATTCAGATTTAGGGTTGGTGCGTTTTCCTTTTCGTTTAATTTGCGCCCAGACTTTGTGTAAGCTCTGAGAACCGCTAGGTTCGAGGTTCAAACGGTTTTGCGAATTCCCCCTTCCAGGCACGCGCAGCCCGTGTGAACGTTATCGCTCGCCACACAAGATCCCAGTGTGACTGCTACTCGCTGTTTGTTCCGCGCTACACGTCACAATGTTTTCAAGGTTTCGCAGTAAACACACACGCCTTTGTAATCTCTGTGAACAGAGCTACAATCTTCACTTCTCAGAAATCTGTTGTTGCGAGTTTTGTTTTGATACTGATGTTTTGAGCGTTTTCTTCAAAACAAAAGTCTCGGAGTTTCGAAAGTCCGAAGTTAGGGTCATATTCTAAAACGTAGTAAATTAGAGCATTTGCACTTGCTCTGGTATCACCTCTAGAAGAGATGATTGCTGTTTTTTCTTTTTTGCAATGTACCGTTAAACAACAAGTGCACAGTAAATATCGAAATTAATTCGGAGGGTATGTTTACCAAAGCCCTATAATTCAGACAAAAATTTATCTTGTGATGATTCCTGTGGTGTAGTAGGTTTTTCTGGAAATATTTATTTTACAGAAGAATTCAATATTTCATGTAGGCAACTGTTCCAAAAAGTTTCTACTTTACAAATAAACGACCTATATAGATTTAAAGTGTTAAATTTTCTGTTTATAGAAATGTTTCACTTATCTAATATGCAATAATTTGGAACTAGCAATTTAAAAATTTCATTGTTTACATGCAGACGTAATCGGTACGCATGCGACTTCATGCGCTGAGTCACATGTTTCATAACGCCACGCATGGTAACGCGATTTTTTTGGGGGTCATACCTCGGGTTCTATTGATGATAAAAAGGTAGGACCATGTGTTTTCTAAAGCCCTTGGGCTATACCCAACAGAAGGATCGTCTTATTGTAACTATCCTGTAGCACAAGATCATAGTTGGAATTTTACACTTAGCTTAGGGAAATAGAGCAAATCGATAGGCTCTTTTTGCGATATATGTGTCCTATGGTCCGTCTTAAGGTACTTATGAAGATACCATTTAGTTCACGGGCGGTTCCTCAAAAAACCCGAAACACACAAGCAGTTGTTGGGATATCAAAACAGAGCCACGGATTCCAAGCAAATGGCTGAATTTTTTACAATTTATTCCTAATAAACCGATTTCGAACATCCTTGAAAATTTTCTTGATATCTTTGTTTCCTAGATACAGAGGTTCAAAGTTACTCTAATTGAATACATAAAATACGCACCTAATATCAGGTTTGAGGCGAAAACATACTTTACAGAATGGCGTAGCACGGAGAAACTGGCTGTAAAGTGTTTCCGTTATCATCAGAAGGGTTCCAGGAACCCCGTGTTTCATTACTGAAGCACATGCTAAGGCTTTGGGCACATAAAATCCGGTCCGAGTCGTAAAATCAGTTTTGCGTTATTTCAGTTTCAAATAAATAAACTTTCAGAATTTTACTGACACTTAAAGTTCTTTTCATATGAGTGACAAGCCCTGTTGTAGCAGGGGAAGAAGAGAACCAGCGGAAAAATGCCCCTATTGGAGCAGAAAAAAGACTAACACACTATGTGATCAAAAGTATCCGGACCCCTGGCTGAAAATGACTTACAAGTTCGTGGCGCCCTCCATCAGTAATGCTGGAATTCAATATGGTGTTGGCCCACCATTAGCCCTGATGACAGCTTCCACTCTCGCAGACATACGTTCAATCAGGTACTGGAAGATTTCTTGGGGATTGGGAGCCCATTCTTCACGGAGTGCTGCACTGAGGAGAGATCTCGATGTCAGTCGGTGAGGACGGGCATGAAGTCGGCGTTCCAAAACATCCCAAAGGTGTTCTATAGGATTCAGGTCAGGACTCTGTGCAGGCCAATCCATTACAGGAATTTTATTGTCGTATAACCACTCCTCCACAGGCCGTGCATTATGAACAGGTGTTCGATCGTGTTCGAAGATTCAGTCGCCATTCCCAAATTGCTCTTGAACAGTGGGAAGCAAGAAGGTGCTTAAAACATCAATGTAGGCCTGTGTTGTGACAGTTCCATGCCAAACAACAAGGGGTTCAAGCCCCTCCATGAAAAACACGACCACACCATAACACCACCACCTCCGAATTTCACTGTTTCACACGCTGGCGGATGACTTTCATTGGGCATTCGCCATACCCACACCCTGCCATCGGATCGCTACATTGTGTACCATGAGTCGTCACTCCACACGTTTTTCCACTGTTCAATTGTCCAATGTTTACGATCCTTACACCAAGCGAGGCGTTGTTTGGCATTTACCGGCGTGACGTGTGGCTTATGAGCAGCCGCTCGACCATGAAATCCAAGTTTTCTCACCTCCCGCCTGACTGTCATAGTACTTGCAATGGATCCTGATATAGTGTGGAATTCCTCTGTGATGGTCTGGATAGAAGTCTGCCTATTACACATTACGACCCTCTTCAACTGTCGGCGGAGCCGGCCGGAATGGCCGTGCGGTTCTGGGCGCTACAGTCCGGAGCCGAGCGACCGCTACGGTGCAGGTTCGAATCCTGTCTCGGGCATGGATGTGTGTGATTTCCTTAGGTTAGTTAGGTTTAAGTATTTCTAAGTTCTATGCGACTGATGACCTCAGAAGTTAAGTCGCATAATGTTCAGATCCATTTGAACCATTTTTTGATACCTTTATAAATAAGTTCCTTTCGAAGAAAAGATATATGACCCATGTGTTGATGCTATAAGTTTCACCTTTACGTCTGATGTCCTGGCAACTACATTTGATTGGTCGTTCCCTGAAACATTTTATTAGTGTGATTGGCTGTATTGAATTATCGCTCATGTCTTGCTTGTAGTTAATTAACGCAGTACATTTTACCTCTGTACACAGTATATAAGCTTACCGCCTCAAAATTTAGTCGACCGCTGTAAGCAACACACTTCGTACGCTGTAGGCGGAGTCGAACTGGTACTGGGTAATGCGACCCTCCACAGCTAACGCATGCTATATCTGTGAAGAGGTATATACCAGCATGTGCCACAGGGTTGTGTGGAATCAATGCAGTATGGTGGATCGATGAGGAGACGTCACAGGTGGACAGAAAGGACGTGCCCATGACTACACCATGAATGAAGTTGCCCGGAATGATGGCGTATCGATGTGCACTGTCCAACTTGTATATAAGGAATGGTGTACTACTCACAACCGTGCAACATGGCCTAAGAACAGTGATCGTAAAAAGATCCTAGATGAGAGGGACTGGAGTCAAGTGTGAGGCTTTTTTAGTGACAATGTGTTTCAAACCCGAAAGGACCGTCGCTGTCAGTGATTGTAGATACAACTCATTCAGTTTTCTAGCTGGCGTTTCAAAGGGAAGTAAGTACAATGGATTTGGAGGCAGATACCTCGCAAAAGGCTCACAGCGAATGACAAAGCTGCACGTCTTCAGTGGGCCAAACAATACAGAAACAGGACAGTAGCTGAATAGAGGCGTTTAGTATGGTCCGGAAAGACTCGATTTTGCTTCTTTTTAAAAGCTGCAAAACATCTAATGCACCGACGGTCCAATAAGCGGTTAACCGGCAGTTGTGGAAGGCGTACTTCAGGCCAGAGAGCTCTGTGATGTTTCGGGGGTGTTTCTCCTACTGTGACTTGATCCCACTCATTCAGGTTACCGTTAACATGGACCAGAATGATTATTTCAGCATCCTGAGTGACAAAGTACTAACCTTTCTTTTACATCATCGTGATAAGTACGCTGTAGGTATTCCCGTCTATTGGGATGGCAATAGTAGTGTCCACTAAGCTTATAGCGTTCTTGGTTAGTTGCCCACTCAGACGTATTAGCGTCATGTATTCTAGGAACACTAAGTTTTGTCTGCTGTGTTTGTTAAGTCTCTCCGAATTTTTTCCATCTTGTTGCATTATTTTCTGCTTCCATTACCGAATTAACTTTTTTATCTTACCACTGCGGTCTTTTTTATATGCATCATAAAGTGATTGTTTATTAGTATGTATGTACCCTGTTTGAACTCTCTACGTACATGTTGCCTCCATCTATTCTTCTTTAGCTTTTCTACAGTTCTGAATGATTTCATTTTTATGTAGCCTATATTGTTGCCGTTAATCTACTGCACTTTTACGTTTTCGACCTTTCTTTATTAACTTCAGTATCTCATTTGTTATCTGTGGTTGCCTGTTTCCTGCCCTTTTCATTTATAGTGTTTTCTATGCTGCATTTACAAAACATCTTTTAAAGCATCTCAAGAAGGTAATGGCCTAGACCTCCTAGCAACGAACAGAACTGAACTTATGGAATCACTTAACGTAGAGGAAGATATCAGCGATCATAAGGCTGTAATAGCAACTATGACCATGGGTGTTACAAGGAATGTTCAGAAAGATAGGAAAATATTTTTGCATAGAAAGAGTGGCAGCATAAAAACTGCGGAGTATCCGAGACGTCTGCATCAAATATTCTAAGCTGAGGACGAAGATGTGGAGTACAAATGGGAAAAATTCAAAAGCGTCGTTCAATATGCCTTAGGCAAGTATGTTCCGAGCAAGGTCATGAAGGATGGGAAAGACTATCAGTGCTTTAATAGCGGTGTTAGAAAACTGCTATGTAAACAAAGAGACCTTCACAAAGAGAAGCATTCTGTGACTTTGAAGGAAAAAGTTTAGTCAGTCGATCTGAGTAAATAGACTAAGAGGTTTTGGTCTCACGTAAAAACAGTAAGCTGTTTGAAATCCTCTATTCATTCACTCAAGGACCATACCGGCACCGAAACTGAAGATATCAGAGAGAAGGCCGTCTTCCGGTATTGTTTCATCGCGGAAGATCGTAGGACGGTCCCACCTTTCTGTTATCGTAGAAACATCCAAATGGAAGATATTGAGATAACGGCGGCGAAATACAAAAACAGCTACAGTCGCTTAGTGGTGGAAAGACATCAGGACCAGGCGAGATAGCTACAAGATTCTACAAAGGTTATGCGAAAGAACTTACGCCCCTTCTGTGCTCGAGAATTATGACGATTTTTGGGAACAAAATCTCCTCTATAAAAATCAACACGGATGCAGCAAAGTGAGATCTTATGAAACTCAGCTCGCTCTGTTTCTTCATGAGATCCATAGCGCTGTAGACAGCGGCGGTCAGGTTAATGCCGTGTTCCTTGACTTCAGGAAGGCACTTGACACCGCCCCGCACTGTCGTTTAATGAACAAATACCCAACTCATCGAGTATCGGACCAGATCTGCGAATGGATTCAAGACTTCCTTACAAATAGAACTCAACATGTCGCTCTTAATTGAAGAAAATCGACATGTTTCCGGAGTAGCCCAAGGAAATGTGATAGGACCGTTACTGTCTACATGTAAATAAATGATCTAGTAGAAAGCGTGAGAAGCTAATCAACAGTGTTCGTAGATGATAAGGTCGTCTGTAAGAAATCAGCAACGCCAGAAGACGGCATCGATTTGCAAAACGACCTGCAGATGACTGATAAATGGTGCAGACTCTGACAGTTGACCCTGAACGTAAATCAATGTGACTTATTGCGAATACATAGGAAAAGAAATCCACTGTTGTACAACTACGCCCTTGATGACAACTTACTGGACACAGATTGTATCGTAAAATACCTAGGAGTAACCACCCACAACGAGCTTAAGTTGAGTAACCACATAAAACAAATAGTATAAAAAGCAGGTGCCAGACTCAGATTCGTGGGAAAAATCTTAGGGAAATGTAACTCACTACGATGGAAGTGGCTTACAAGACGCTTGTTTGACCTGTTATTGAGTGTTGTTCATCAATCTGGGATACTTACCAGGTATGACTGATAGAAGAGATAGAGAAGATCCAACGAAGAGCGGCGCGTTTCGTCACGGGTTCGTTTAGTCGGTGCGAGAGCGTTACAGAGATGCTCAACTCCAGTGGCAGACGCTACGTTTTGCATCAAGGAGACTTATTATTGAAATTTCCAGGAAGAGTCGTACAACAAATTACTTCGGCTCGCATACATCCCACGAAATGGCCACGACAAGAACATTCGGGATATTAGAGCTAATACAGAGACATACCAACAATAATTCTTCTCATGCGCCATTCGCGAGTGAAACAGGAAGAGGGATCAGTTAGTGATACCAGCAGTACCGTCCGCCAAAGGCCACTAGGTGGCTTGCGGAGTATGATGTAGACGCTGAAGGCCGTAGTTCCGATTTTCCACACCAGCGCAGTTGAAGTGACAACTCTCTCTTTGTCAAATGGTTCAAATAGCTCTGAGCACTATGGGGCTTAACATCTGTGGTCATCAGTCCCCTAGAACTTAGAACTACTTAAACCTAACTAACCTAAGGACATCACACACATCCATGCCCGAGGCAGGATTCGAACCTGCGACCGTAGCAGTCGCGCGGTTCCGGACTGCGCGCCTAGAACCACTAGACCACCACGGGCGGCTCTCTCTTTGTCACACGTTCTTCCAAGATACTACGAATTTGTGGTTTCTTCAACTATTGTAGGTTCCAACGTTTCAGATGTTTTCTTTTTCATTTGTTGAACTTCTACTGTCATTTCCTGTATACCATATTATGGTCCCTATCAATGTCAACACCAAGATAACTCTTGGAGTCCTTGTTTCCTGGCTCACGTTTTATTGAAATATAGTCTATGTGATATCTTCTTTGATCCATTGAAATCTTCACTGTGTTCGAGAAGTGTGTTCACACAAAATTTTGTTGATATTTCTTCTCTCTCATTTCGCTAGTGGAGACAGAAAAAAACTGGTTCAAATGGTTCTAAGCACTATGGGACTTAACATCTGAGGTCATCAGTCGCCTAGACTTAGAACTAATTAAACTTAACTAACCCAAGGACATCACACACATCCATGCCCGAGGCAGGATTCGAACCTGCGACCGTAGCAGGTTCCGGACTGAAGTGTGGAGACAGGAGTCTCCCGTTGTTTTCCTTTCCTTACCTTCACGTACGACTACATTACAGTCACTCATTGTGATTAAATTCTCGTCCTCATTGATATATTTTATAAGATCATTAAAATTATCACACACTGGTGCTGTTTCTCTGCCATCCGTATTTGTGATCGATAGGAATACCTGGAAGGCCACAATGGGTATTGAATAGCCGTTTAGTTGAATTCTGCTAGCGATATTCTTTCTATCTGTTGCAGATATACCGTTACTAAATTGCCATTTTCCGTACTCATTATTATTCGTACTCCTGATCTATCATTATCTGATATACACGGAAGCGCCATAGAAACTGGTACAGGCACGCGTATTCAAATACAGAAATACGTAAACAGGCAGAATATGGCACTGCGGTCAGCAACGCCTGTATAAGAGACCAAGTGTCTGGCGCAGCTGTTAGATCGGTTACGCTGCTACAATGGAAGATTTAAATGAGTTTGAACGTGGTGTTTAGTCCGCACGCGAGCGATGGGCCATAGTATCTCCGAGGTAGCGACAATTTCCCGTAAGGCTATTTCACGAGTGTACTGTGAATATCAGGAATCCGGGAAAAGACCAAATCTCTGACATCGCTGCGGCCGGAAAAAGAGCCTGCAAGAATGGGACCAACGACGACTGAAGAGAATCGTTCTGCGTGACAGAAGTGCAGCCCTTCCGCAAATTTCTGCATATTTCAATGGTGGATCATCAACAAGTGACAGCGTGCGAACCATTCAACGAAACATCATCGACATGGGCTTTCATAGCCGAAGGAACACTCGTGTACCCTTGATGACTGCACGACACAAAGCTGTATGCCTCTCCCTGGCCGGTCAACACCGACATTGAACTGTTGATGACTGGAAACATGCTGCCTGAGTGGACGAGTCTCATTTCAGATTGTATCGAGCGGATGGACGTGTACGGGTATGGAGACAACCTCATGAATCCATGGACCCTCCATGTCAGCAAGGGACTGTTCAAGCCGATGGAGGCTCAGGCAGAGTCTGCACCATTTATGTCATCTGCAGGTCGTTTTGCAAATCGATTCCGTCTTCTGGCGTTGCTGCTTTCTTACAGACAACCTTATCATCTACGAACAGTGTTGATTAGCTTCTCACGCTTTCTACTAGATCATTTATTTACATCTAGACAGTAACGGTCCTATCACATTTCCTTGGGCTACTCCGGAAACATGTCGATTTTCTTCAATTAATAGCGGCGTGTTGAGTTCTATCTGTAAGGAAGTCTTGAATCCATTCGCAGATCTGGTCCGATACTCGATGAGTTGGGTATTTGTTCATTAAACGACAGTGCGGAGCGGTGTCAAGTGCCTTCCTGAAGTCAAGGAACACGGCATTAACCTGACCGCCGCTGTCTACAGCGCTATGGATCTCATGAAGAAATAGAGCGAGCTGAGTTTCATAAGATCTCACTTTGCTGAATCCGTGTTGATTTTTATAGAGGAGAGTTTTGTTCCCCAAAATCGTCATAATTCTCGAGCACAAAACATGTTCCACAATTCTAAAACAGATTGACGTCAACGATATAGACCTATAATTATGAGTATCTGTCCTACGTCCCTTCTTGAAAACGGGAATGACCTGCACCTTTTTCCAGTCGCTAGGTACCCTCCGTTTCTCCAGCGATCTGCGGTAAACTGCTACTAGAAGGGGCGTAAGTTCTTTCGCATGACCTTTGTAGAATCTTGTAGCTATCTCGCCTGGTCCTGATGTCTTTCCACCACTAAGCGACTGTAGCTGCCTGAGCATCCTGCCTGATCATCTGCATCCATTCATGTACATTGTGCATTCCGACGGGCTTGGGTAGTTCCAACAGGACAATGCGACACCCCACATGTCCAGAATTCCTACAGAGTGGCTGCGAGAACACTCTTCTGAGTTTAAACACTTCGCTGACCACCAAACTCCCCAGACATGAACATTATTGAGCATATCTGGGATGCTTTACAAAGTGCTGTTCAGAGGAGATCTCCACCCCCTCGTACTCTTAAGGATTTATGGACAGCCCTGCAGGATTCATGGTGTCAGTTCCCTCTAGCACTACTTCAGATGTTAGTCGAGTCCAAGCCACGCCGTGTTGCGCCAATTCTGCTTGCTCGCGGTGGCCCTACACTATATTAGGCAGGTGTACCAGTTTCTTTGGCTCGTCAGTGTACTTCACAAGAAAGCAGGTGGACCATACTGGAAAACCTGTATATCTCTTAGACGTCTCTTTGACAGATACCAGATGCTCACTACTTCTCGTTTACTGCGAATTACTCAGTTGTTTATTTACTATCTTTAATACCACTGAATTTCCACATTATCTCGGAAACAATGATAATGTGATTTCACCGTTTCGTGTTATCGTGTGGCAGTGAAATAACGCAGTCTGATTTTTCCACGTGCTTGAGCCTGTACCAGGAACTAATTAAAACATACTTCTAATCTTAACTTCTTGGAACAATCAGGGAGTAACCAAACATCATTTCTTGCTGGATAAGAATTTTAAAAGTACTTGTTTACTTTTTCCTGTGAATTTTATTTTACTCATGATACACCTTGAGATATCAGCCTCCGCATTTAGTATTGCTAACGCTTTCTAATATGGTGGCGCCTGATCGAAAACACTCCAACCCTGGCACCGGGAGATCAGATGATGACGAAATGCTTCAGATTACTAGTCTCTTGTTATATCTCAAACCTCTCTGTTTTGTATCCTGGTGTGAAGGCATATGACGCTACTTATTGTCGTTGATGACATTCGAGATAAGGAGGCTATTACTTCATTATCACCCAGACAAGAAATTATATGAGTCATCCACACGACATAAACACACTTGACAGTTCATAATAGCTCTGAGGAAGGCGTCGACGAACCATTTCTATAAGAAACATCCTCTGTATTGCAATACGAGAATTCCCAACTTTCACTGACCAGTATGAAACCTGACTTTTGGCGTCTTGATTTAGCAGTTAACATTTATGATCAACACACTATTTTGATTTCAGTTTTAACATTAATACTTAATACTTAATACTCAAAAAGAAGCTTCAATCATCAGGTGCATCTATCAATTAAACATTATTTTATTTGCTTACATCTGCCGCAATCAAACGATGTTTGATTGTTTTTAGTGCTCTGTTGGCCAGAAATTGGAGTTTATATGCTCACCAAAGTAAGTTAAAGCTTATTTCACTTACTATATGCCATGTGAAAGTAAAAGTTGTTCGATTGTGACCCATAGTAAATTTATTAGCAGAACTAACGGAAATTCGCCACCTAATCTCACTGGCTCACATAACAACAAAAACATGCCACTTGTGGTAACTGTAGTCACACAGAGTAATGTATAATTAGTAGCTGGGCAGTGAGCTGCCAGAATGTGTCATCTCAGACTAAATACTGTACTGCCATTAAAAGATACAAGAAGTAGAAAAGCACGTAGTTAATAAAATTCGTAAAACCGTAGCAGATCCTATACAGTTCCATACAACATAAGTGAGTTATGTTTAAAAGTAACATTTAGTGTCGTTTATTTTAATTTTATGCCTTTGCGCACCACGGAAAAGACAGCGCACTATGAGAATACAAAAACTGATGCGTAGTATGTAAAGAACCTGCAGTATTTACAGAATTACAATTATTGAACTATATGAATAAAACGTAAATTAGTTACAAACTACGTCGTGCACACACTTGACTCAACATGTAAACGTCACTATAGATATTCAGATTTATCATTTGTTCGATATGCCTGCCATAATTGGCGATGATATGGCGCAAACGAATAGCGAAATTCTGCATGACCCGCTGAAGTGTGGGAATATCGATGCTGTCGATGACCTCCTGAATGGCTGTTGTCAGCTCAGCATTGGTTTTGGGGTTATTGCTGTACACCTTGTCTTTAATATAGCCCCACAAGAAGGAGTCGCATGCGTTCATATCCGTAGAGTATGGCGGCCAACCGAGGCCCCTGCCAGTGGCTTCCGAGTACCACAGAGCCAGAATGCGGTCATCAAAGTGCTCCTCCAGGACACAGAACATTCTCCTGCTTCGACGGGGTCGAGCTCCGTCTAGCATGAACAACATTTTGTCGAAATCATGGTCTCTTTGGATAATGGGGATGAAATCATCTTCCAAAACCTTCACGTATCGCTCGGTAGCCATCGTGCCATCAAGAAGATCGCATCGATTATTCCGTGACTGGACATTGCACACCACACAGTCAGCCGTTGCGGATGAAGAGACTTCTCGATCGCGAAATGCGGATTCTCAGACCTCTAAATGCGCCAATTTTCCTAATTGATGAACCCATCCAAATGAAAGTGGGCTTCGTCGCTAAACCAAACCATACAGCGCATACTAATTCTCATCATGCCCCCCGGCCAATCGTGCATTTTGAACGTCCTACCGTAAACCGTTCAGAAGTTATGAAGATTTTATTTCATATGGTTCAATAATTGTCACCCTGTACATTGTTTTTAACTGGCTCATACTAATGGCACTAAACCTACACGAGGGCCCTAAAGATTTCTTTTTTTATTGTTTTCTAAAAATTATTATTATATCATGGAGTCATTTTCAAAGAAACACTACCCTTAACTGAATAGTAATTACATTTGGAAAGGATAAAATGGAGATGATGGGTTGACTGATTCTATGGGGATGGGTATGGGCTACGGGTAAATCATGTGGGTTGGGATGTGAGGTAGGACTAATTTACCAGTGTTTGTTACAGGTGGACACATGAGTATAAGAATGTACAAAAAGGAATGAGGTCAGGCCACTTTCATTGAGTTGTTTAACGTCCTGTCGACGAAGAGTATAATAGAAATGGCTGGGGACTCGAGAAGGTTACGGATGGGGAAGGAAATCGACCACATCATTTTGAAAGTAACTATTCCGTCATTTCTACATCTACATCTACATGGATACTCTGCAAATCACATTTAAGTGCCTGGCAGAGGGTTCATCGAACCACCTTCACAATTCTCTGTTATTCCAATCTCGTATAGCGCGCAGAAAGAACGAACACCTATATTATTCCGTACGAGCTCTGATTTGCCGTATTTTATCGTGGCGATCGTTTATCCCTATGTAGGTCGGTGTCAACAAAATATATTTGCATTCGGAGGAGAAATTTGGTGATTGGAGTTTCGTGAGAAGATTCCGTCGCAACGAAAAACGCCTTTCTTTTAATGACGTGCAGCCCAAATCCTGTATCATTACTGTAACACTCTCTCCCATGTTTCGCGATAATACAAAACGTGCTGACCTCCAGTGACATTTTCGATGCACTCCGTCAGTCCTATCTGGCAAGGATCCCACACCGCGCAGCAGTATTCTAAAAGAGGACGGACAAGCATAGTTTAGGCAGTCTCCTTAGTAGGTCTGTTACATTTTCTAAGTGTCCTGACAATGAAAAGCAGCCTTTGGTTAGCATTACCCACAACATTTTCTATGTGTTCCTCCCAATTTAAGTTGTTCGTAATTGTAATAACTAGGTATTTAGTTGAATTTACGGCTTTTATATTAGACTGATTTGTCGTGCAATCGAAGTTTAACGAATTCCTTTTAGCACCCATGTGGATGACCTCACACTTTTCGTTATTTAGGGTCAACAGCCAATTTTCGCACCATTCGGATATCTTTTCTAAATCGTTTTGCAATTGGTTATGATCTTCTGATAAGTTTATTAGTCGATATAAGACAGCGTCATCTGCAAACAACCAAAGACGGCTGCTGAGATTGTCTCCCAAATCGTTTATGTAGATAAGGAACAGCAAAGTGCCTATAACACTACCTTGGGGAACGCCAGAAATCACTTCTGTTTTACTCGATGACTTTCCGTCAATTACTACGAATTGTGACCTCTCTGACAGGAAATCACAAATCCAGTCACATAATTGAGGCGATATTCCATAAGCACGCAATTTCAGTACAAGCCGCTTGTGTGGTACAGTGTTAAAAGCCTTCTGGAAATTCAGAAATACGGAATCGATCTGAAATCCCTTGTCAACAACACTCAACACTTCATGTGAGTAAAGAGCTGGTTGTGTTTCACAGGAACGATGTTTTCTAAATCCATGTTGGCTGTGTGTCAATAGACAGTTTTCTTCGAGGTAATTCATAATGTTCGAACACAATATATGTTCCAAAATCCTGCTGCATATCGACGTTAACGATATGAGCCTATAGTTAAGTGTATTACTTCTACTACCTTTCTTGAATATTGGGGGTGACCTGTGCAACTTTCCAGTCTTCGGATACGGATCTTTCACCGAGTGGTTGTATATGATTGTTTAGTCTGGAGCTAATGCATCAGCTTACTCCGAAAGGAACCTAACTGGTATACTGTCTGGACCAGAAGACTTGCTATAATTAAGTGATTTAAGTTCCTTCTCTACTCCGAGGATACTTACTTCTACGTTACTAATGTTGTTAGCTGTTATCTATTCGAATTCTGGAATATTTACTTCCTCTTCTTTTGTGAAGGCATTTCGAAAGGCTGTGCTTAGTAACTCTGCTTTGGCAGCACTTTCTTCGATTGTATATCCATTGCTATCGCGCAGAGAAGGCAGTCGCTGTAATCCAGTTTGAGAGACCATTTAAAATGTAAATCTGGACGCTCGGGTGGGTATTTTAACCCAATTTCTCCCAACTATGAGTATTTTTTTTACCACTAAGACGACCCTCTAGGTAAAGTGTTTCGAAGGAGCTTTCCATCAGTCCCCTCAGTTATGGTAACCAAGAGAACTTAATGACAAAAAGGAAGTTCACAAATCTCACAGAACCACTCATAATCAGAATAAGATGTATTATTTACAAGGCAGGTGGACAGCAAATGTTCTGGTCAATAACGATGTCTTCGTACCTTATCTTTCTGTCGAAAATCTTAAATCGGTGAGTTGCGTCACTTTTGTAGCCATTTTAGCAAACTGAAACGGGTGTATTTCTGTTGCAAGATTGCAGAATTTTAAATATAACAAAGCTGTCCACTTACAATGAACAATGGACTGGGTCGTTTACCGTGAACGTTTTGCTGCCTTTTGCAATCGCATCTGTGATAACGCTTGCCTGTGGAACATCGCTCTGTCCTGACCTGTCTAACACGGCTTCTCCAGCACAGTGTATGACGAGGAGGACTGTGTAAAGGCGGTAAGGTGACTCGAACATGAGGCTTTTCGCAGGTGACACTGTTGTACACAGAGAAGTCGTGACTCTAGAAAACCGTAGCGAAATGCAGGAAAACTTGTGGAGGATCGACGCTTGCCATAGATAGTGGCAGTTGACCGTCAACATAAAAAAGTCACGTACTGCGTATTACATGATTAAAAATTGCAGAACAGTCAATGGAAATAATTATTTCCATAAAATGTTTGAAATAGAACAAATAAATAAAATTAATCGCGAGTAAGGCAGATGCCAGACAGATTTACTGGAAGAATCCTCAGGAAATGTAATCCATCAACAAAGGACCTAGCTTGCAAAATACTCGTTGTACCAATAGCTGAGCCGGCCCTGATGGCCGAGAGGTTCTAGGCGCTACAGTCTGGAACCATGCGACCGCTACGCTCGCAGGTCCGAATCCTGCCTCGGACATGGATGTGTGTGCTCTGTCCATAGGTTAGTTAGGTCTGAGTAGTTCTAAGTTCTAGGGAACTGATGACCTCAGAAGTTAAGTCCCATAGTGCACAGAGCCTACTACTACTACTACTACTACCAATAGCTGAATATTGCTCGTCAATATGGGATCAACTCCAGATAGGACTGATAGAAGAAATAGAGAAGATCCGATGAAGAGCAGCACCTTTCCTTACATGTTCATTTAGCAAGCGCGAAGGCATTACGGATATGTTCAGACAACTCTATTGGCAGACATTGCGAGAGAAGCGTTTCTCTTTACGGCATCGTCTACTGTTAAACTTCCGAAAGCGTACGTTTCTAGAAGAGTCAACCATTATACTGATTCCTCCTACGTTTATATCGCGAAAAGACCACGAAGATAAAGTTAAAGAGATTAGAACCCACACGCAGACTTACCAGCAATTCTTTCCGTGAACCATACGCGACTAGAACAGGAGAAGAGGGAAGTGACACTGAAACACAAAGTACACTCCGCCACACGACGTACGGTGGCTTGCGGAGTATAGGTGTAGATGTAGAACATGTTGTGCTTCTAAATGGTGTACGAGGCTTTCTCGTGATCGAAAAACAAGGTGTTGCTTGCATATGAAAACCTGATGTATCGACATAGGGACTGAGAGTTTATCAGCGAGAAGCATCGGTTAACTGTGTACACTCGCTGGCTAATATGCCACAATCTACACTAATGAAGAATATGCAGATATGGTGTATGTTCATGGCTTCTGCGATGGTAGTTCTCCTACTTCTGTCGAATTTCTACTCGTAGAGTGTTTACCAGAGTTTTCTGCATATTGCGTGAAACAGACATTCTTCTAAGTCCCCATTTTTTTTCTGAACGCTCAGTTCAACAGCCTGTGCAGGAGCACCAACACACTGTTGAAGTGGTGCAGCGTAGTCCTACTATAAACACACGGCGACTTTCTGCACGTATCACTGTGCCGTGGACATATGTATGGCTAGCATTACATGCGGAAAACTTGTAACCATTTCATATACAGAGTGTCCACAATCTTGACATTGGCGACAATGTGACATGACTTGAATTTTGTCTCAGTTTAAATGACAATAGTCATTTGCTTCCACTAATACTGTTCACTGATGAAGCCACGTTTACAACGAATGGAATTAACAACTCAAGTAATAATCATCGATAGTCGCAAGAAAATCCTCTCAACACAGTGGAAATCAATTTCTAAGTCAGTGTTTCTATCACTGTTTGGTGCTGCGTGATCGTTAACGCGTTGACAGAGGAAGTCATTTTAAAAGAGCAAATGACGGGACAGAATTACTTGCATTTTTCGGAAATTGCTCAAATTGCATTGATTTACATTCAGGTTGCCAACAACTGGTGAAGTTATCGTAGGTGGACGAATATGATGTTTTGATTCATCTTGCAATTTTATCTACATTGAAAAGTTGATTGATATTTTCACTTAAATGTTCTTAGTCGCTGCCAGTGTACACAGTAATCGCCGCTTCTTACTGTTTATTGAGAGAAAAAATAAAACTAGCAGGAGCTATTTCAAGTTAGTCAATGCTAATTTCAAGGGGGCGTGAAAAAGCAAATGACGCCTTTGATTAAATAAAAAACGGCTGACAGGATTTCAGTTCGCTTTAGAAATGGCCGACGTATAGCCACTCTACGAAATCTTGTTTCGCCGAATGAAACTTCAGTGGCAAACGGTGCTAAAAGAGGCTTTCTGCATCACGGAAATGTTTGCTGATCATTATGAGAGCGGACGGTCTATGAAGAGTCAGACAACACATTTATTCCTCCCACATAACTACTGCAAATGATCACGATGGTAAAATCAGAGAAGTTAGAGCTCATATTGAGCTGCACCATTTGCAATTGGGACAGCTGGTGGACATATGGCACCCATACTACAAGTACGCCAAACTACATACCATAACGATAAGATGGCTTGTGGAGCTTAGGTGTAGACGTAGATGTTATCGTTACCGATAAGATTTCGTTCACGCCTCATATTTCGGCCAGTAGTAAACAGTTAGTCAGCATTAGAGTCGCTTTTTTCTTCCAAGTCAAACTCATACACACCAAGAAAGTTTTGAAACAACAAGGGAATCCTGCTTTTCTGGTCAAGACTAGGTCCTAGTAGAGGTGATTTGTGTTTTCTTGATGTGAACGGCTGTGATGAGTATTTCGTGTCGATACAGATGAGTATAGAGTCAAGGGAAGAGAGGCGGTGAAGCAGGGGCAGTTTACAAATTTCTACCTTTCTGTGGCATCGAAGACGACTTAACGCAACAGATATCTACTGACAGTCCTATATGCTCTCACTGCACGAGGAGATTTTCTATTTGACCATTGTATTTGACTCACAGTCTTTAGATTGGGGACAGTACGATACATATTTTCTTATGCCTTCTGGCAAATTTCTGGTGATACAAATGTTTTCCATCGCCATGATTAGAAATGATTACCTTTAGTGATTAATGTTGTGTAATATGACTGTTACATATCGATTTACGATTTTTGTTTCAGGTCTGTTACGATTACTAAATAACTTATTGCGTAAATTTGGTATTCCTGAGAACGGAAAGTTTTTCGAAGTCTCGTAGGAAGGGAGCGAGTCTGGAGTGCTTGGCAGTGTTCCTTTTTGTAAGCAAAAATGCTATCACCGTGTCCCAAAATCAGGGAACAGCAGCCTCCTTGGAGGCGCCCAGTTATTGCAGAAAGGTCTTGTTCTCCAGAATGTAATTGTTGTCAGTTCCCGACAATACTTTGTAACACAGGCGGGCTGCTACCAGCCGCCACAGCATTGCCGTGTGTGTCTTCAGCATGAAATTGTCTTTTTGTCACGAAGAGCTGTCTACCGGCGCTGCCCTGGTCGCGTGAGAAAGATCGTTGATTTACCAACCAGTTCACGGACTGTCCATTCCAAAGTAACGCACTCGCCACTGGACGTCGCGCAAATGAGGAAACTAGTGAAGACTCTGTTCGGTACCAGGAACACCCTAAGGAATCATAATATACATTTCTGTATTACTTGAGTGGGAAGGTGCTGTTCCGTGGATTAAGGACCAAAGAAAATGGTTCAAATGGCTCTGAGCACTATGGGACTCAACATCTTAGGTCATAAGTCCCCTAGAACTTAGAACTACTTAAACCTAACTAACCTAAGGACATCACACACACCCATGCCCGAGGCAGGATTCGAACCTGCGACCGTAGTAGTCCCACGGTTCCGAACTGCAGCGCCAGAACCGCACGGCCACCGCGGCCGGCTATTAAGGACATTCTCGTTCGTCACATTGGAAGCAGTATTCAGTCCTCCCTCCAAGATGAGTTTTAGAATTATTAGCAGTTGAGGTGAGAGAAATTTTGTTTGGTATCTATTGGCTTCCTTACTCTCATCTCGTCCTAACTGGCTATACTTGGAAAACGTAAGTATCGCTCAGACTGTAGCACAGTCCATCTTCTGAGCAGCTAACAGTTAACTAATTTTGTTGTGCACACTGTATGTTCATTTCTTTGTATTATTATCTGTCTCGTTTACCTTGAATTTGCGAGCTGCCCAGATGAGGAATTCTTATTCCTTTTTCTTCCTACAATCTTTCGATAAAATGCAAGTTCCACAGTGCTTAGCATCACTTTTACTTCAGTTTACTCCATTTTTAAGATCATTGCTCTGTGGTATTTTGCTGATTTAACTTGAGAAAATCAATCGACTTACATTTTGAGATCTCTAATTTCGTGCAGCTTCCCCATGGTTAGACGAGCCTTAAATAATAAATATAACCAGCTGAGTTTTTAGGACGTTGTTTCAGTGTGATGAGTTTCTGTTGTGTGTACAAGTATGCATTAGATTAAAATATATGAGAAATGCAGGGCTGATGACGAGTGACTAATGCTCTCACGTTTTACGGCAGAATTAATTTGTGCACAAGCTATTTAATCATATTTCGACATATTCCATGTCTGATACTGTGCCATTAGTCATTTTAATTATGTTATGCGATCTCTGCCGGAACATTTGTATACTTCCCGTCTGATTACTGTACTGGTATCGTGCTTAGTCGTAGCTAATTATCCGTTTAGCTTCATACGTGATAGTCCCGCATAATATGCTTCACTTTATGACAGAGGTTTAATTTTTCATTGCGAAGTGCTTCCCAGGAACCAACCATTTGAATTTCATGGCGGGCCTTTCGGTGGGATAGCTTAGAAACAAACATTTACTTTTCAGTTGAGATAGTACAGAACAAACACGAAACGTAATATTGTACTCATATTGCCCCAAGCTTGTAGTGACAACATTATTCAGGTGGTAGAGAATCCTTAACTAAGTTCTTTGTAATATAGAACGAATGGTCGGAAACGAATACTTCAAACGGAACGAGTTCTCCAAAAAGCAATGTGTGTTGAGCATCGGCGTTGTGGCGTTAGTCTGATAATCCATACACATTCCTTAGTGGTGTGTTCGACGTTCAAGTGCTTACAGCTCATCACCGAGAGAGTGCGAACTTAATTTTAAGCTGATTCCGGTATTTGTTTTGCGAATACCCTGGTGAAACGGGACAGGTGCAATGCTAGAAACGATTATTTCTAGCGATGGAACGGAATATGAGTGACGAAATACGATAATGCGTCGGATTGCTTCCCTGTTAAATCACAAATTTTTCACAATATTTTCAATATTAACTGTGAATAGTTAGTCACTGAAGGTGCCAACGGAGTCACTATGTGAGTTCCAAGAAATATGAAGGTAATTTCTATTTGCGGGTAGCAAACATCAACTTATTTCGAACAGTTGCATTTCCAAGCCGAAAGAACAGTAGGAACAGATGTTTCGAAGCTAAGCTGCATGATTTTCGTACGTTCAGTGAAGGGATAGGAATACAGAACAAAGTGAATTGCCAAAGTTCGGTCATACAGGGCGTCATTACAAATCCACTGTTCTGCTAAAGTTAAGAAAGAGGTAGATGAACGTAACATATTAAATACTTGGTGAAAACGAATGAAAGTGAGAGAGAATGTTGCCAGAGGTCTCCCTCTCGTGCACAGAAAGCTGGAAGTGACTATAGCATCAGATGGGTAGGGCACAACACGAGAAAGTTGAACTAACGGGAAAAGACTTTGTGTTAATCAGCCATAATTTACTGTGCATTGTGTGGTATCCTTCATTACAACATGGCTCGCTGTCAACAACTGGACGAATTTACATAGGAAGAATCACTTAGAAACTGGAAGAATGACGAGTTTAGCTCAGGATTTTGGTATTGCTTACAGCTTTGTTTCAAGTGCATGGGGAGCTTTCCGAAACAGAGGCACTGCGCCCGAATGAGAGGGTGGTCGACCACGATCACCAACAGCGGCAGATGATTCCTACATTGTGCAACAGGAACGAAGGGACCTATAGTGCGTTTAAAATTAGTTGCGACTTTTGACAGTTGAGCAGGGAGCGAATGGAGGGAAGCGCAGTTTCCAGCGTGTGCTGAACGAGTCAGCAGGCGACGGTAATGCCACGCCTGTTCGGCGCGTAACATATCAGCCGCACAAGTTGGCCGACCTGTAGTATTTCTCAAACGATTTTAAAGGAATGATACGGTAATAAACTCTGAGTCTCGCACATATTGTAGCTTCATTCGTCAGCTTCATGGTGAAGTACCTATCATTCCGTTAATAGTCATAGTTATTGTGATATTTCGGTATTAGCTAAAACTACTGGAAGAAATTCTTAAGGTTTCCAGTCGAAAATAGGGACCGCTATGGAATTGCATTTGGTGTGTGTTAGGTCATATGTTGCTGCAAATGAAATTTAGTTAACGTATTAAATTATTCTTTAAACCTGGAAGGATATCGCCTATCTGTCTCCAATGCCCAGAAAATGGAATGCATGTAAAGGGCTCCGTCACGAACGCACTCGCCAGTGAAAAAGCCGGAATGAAATATTCATAAATTTCTCGGATCTCATAAGCGGTCTGAGATTTCGAAACAATATTTTGGCAAATGATAGCACGCAAAGAGAAGAGCATTTTGTCTCACACACATCAAAAAAGTTTTGCATCACCTCGGTTTCGAGAGTTCCGGAACCTGTACAGAAAATTGGACTAGAGATCAACATAAACATCATTTCCGCCCTTTTTATTGCTCATGAAAACCACACATTGAATGTTGTACCACCATAAAACGAGACTTCCAGAAATGGTGGTCCAGATTGCTGTACGCACCGGTACCTCTAATACCCAGTAGCACGTCCTCTTGCATTGATGCATGACTGTATTCGTCGCGGCATACTATCCAAAAGTTCATCACGGCACTGTTGGCCCAGATTGTCCCACTCCTCAACGGCGATTCGGAGTAGATCCCTCAGAGTGGTTGGTGGGTTACGTCGTCCATAAACAGCACTTTTCAATCTATCCCAGGCATGTTCGATAGGGTTTATGTCTGGAGAACATACTGGCCACTCTAGTCGAACGATGTTGTTATCCTGAAGGAAGTCATTCACAAGATGTGCACGATGGGGACGCGAATTGTCGTCCATGAAGATGAATGCCTCGCCATTATGCTGTCGAATGGTTGCACTACTGCTCGGAGGATGGCATTCACGTATCGTACAGCCGTTACGGCGCCTTCCATGACCACCAGCGGCGTATGTGGGCCCCACATAATGCCACCCAAAAACAGCATGGAACGTCGACCTTGCTGCACTCGCTGGACAGTTTGTCTAAGGTGTTCAGCCTGAGCCGGTTGCCTCCAAACACGTGTCCGACGATTGTCTGGTTGAAGGCATATGCGACACTCATCGGTGAAAATAACGTGATGCCATCTTGAGCGGTCCATTCGGCATGTTGCTGGGCCTCATCTGTACCGCGCTGCATGGTGTCGTGGTTGCAAGGATGGACCTCGCCATGGACGTCGGGAGTGAAAATGGAAATGGAAATTTGTGGTTATATCCTATGGGACCAAACTGGTGACGTCATCAGTCCCTAAGCTTACACACTACTTAATCTAAATTAAACTAAGGACAACACCCACACCCAAGCCCGAGGGAGGACTCTAACCTCCGACGGGGGGAAGCCGCGCCCGCGTGGACCGGACAAGGCGCCTAGACCACGCGGCTCGGAAGTGAAGATGCGCATCATGCAGCCTATTGCGTACAGTTTGAGTCGTAACACGACGTCCTGTGTCTGCACGAAAGACATTATTCAACATGGTGGCCTTGCTGTCAGGGTTCCTCGGAGCCATAATCCATAGGCAGCGGTCCTCCACTGCAGTAGTAGCCGTTGGCCGGCCTGAGCGAGGCATGTCATCAACAGTTCCTGTCTCTCTGTATCCCCTCCATGTCCGAACAACATCGCTTTGGTTCACTCCTAGACGCCTGCACACTTCTCTTGTTGAGAGCTCTTCCTGGCGCAAAGTAACCATGCGGACGCGATCGAACGACGGTATTGACCGTCTAGGCATGGTTGAACTACAGCCAACACGAGCCGTGTACCTCCTTCCTGATGGAATGTTTGGAACTGATCGGCTGTCGGACCCCCTCCATCTAATAGGCGCTGCTCATGCATTGTTTTTTACATGTTAGGGTGGGGTTAAAGACGTCTCTGAACAGTCAAAGGGACTGTGTCTGTGATACAGAATCAAGAGTCAAAGTCTATCTTCAAGATTTCTGGGAACTGGGGTGATGCCAAACATTTTTTGATGTGTGTATGATTAATATGCGAAACTTCCGTATATACCACGATATTCAAGCAACTGCAGATTTTTTTAAAATGAAACAGTGTAATTTTTAACGTCCATCAATAGCCTATGAAACGAGATTTGCTGTGGGTTTTGCAACAATATAAGTGAAGAAGCTGTACATTAATTTTTATACTGAAAATGGACTTTCTCGTAACTATTGATCTGTCTCGTCCTCATTGCTAGTTTAATAATATGCTGTTCTATGATTCTGCCATAATTTCAACTGCTCTAGAATGTTAGTGAGATGTATACCCGTAAACTCTGCTGCGTTTAGGCAGAAGAAGCTGATACTAACACAGCAACAAGAGAGTTAACGTATTACTCAAAACTCGATACAGCCCTTCATGAATCCATGTCTCCTCAACAACATTCTTGGTATGGCTGACATCTTGAGACTAGTCCTGTGAGATAACATTTGCAATGACTTCTTTTGTGAGTATTTCAGCCTCACAGAGCGTAAATTTATTGTTGTTTTTTGGCACTTTATACCTAGGCCCATATATTCTGTCAGATTGAAATGAGCACGATATGGGGGAAGCCCGATTAAACTATGCTCTTTAGCGTCAACCGTTTCGACGACCTGGTAGTGTGGAATTTTTAGCTTATACAGTATTACAACCTGCATTAACTTCCCCTTACACAACCTAGGTTCAACTTTATCCACTCGAACATTTCTTTGTACCCAGAGAAAATTTACCGCTTTCCTCCGCTGCATGGTTGGAGGTTTATCCATCACAGCCGAGTAGTATTGCGCGTTGACCATTACTATCACCGAATTCGGAGGAATATTTTGCGAAAGAACATTATCTTCACAGCCGGTGAACATGTTCTTGGAAGACAACTTTTACTGCGAATCTCGAGTTCACACGTGGTGCACAGTTATTATTAATGCACTGCCAACACGAAACACTCGTTCACAATACCTGACGACTGTAGAACACTTCAGCGTCAGAAAACATCACTATACAACGAGAGGAAACGAACATACGTGTCTGTAATGCGCGACACCACGTGGTATTGTTTATTCACGGCGAGGCAACAGAGGCGCTTAGGCCGGTATTACACTATCAAATTTCTTTGTCAAAGATTTAATCAAAGATGTGATCAAATATTCGTCAAATATATTTGACAAAGATCTTTGACGCTAAAAAGGGGTATTACACCGTCATCATATTTTTCGTCAAAGTTCAAGATGGCTGACAACAACAACTTGTTATTAACTACAGCAGTTCTATATAACACAAATGCGGAAGAGAAGTGGGGAAAAAAAGGAAACTTACCTGGGTGAAGCCGTGGGTTTTACGACGATACGATAAAAGCATTCAACAAAACTTGTTACGTGAGCTTATAGAGGACGTCAAGTCGTACATCAGTTACTTAAGAGTGTATGTGCACAGTGAAGTGTATCCGTATATCACAAAGCACAATACTCACTCAAGAACTGCTATATCTGTAGAAGACAGGCTCACTGTAACACTCCGATTCCTTGCTACAAGAAAGAGTTAGGTTAGGTTAGATCAGGTTAGGTTAGGTTAGGTTAGGTCAGGTCAGGTCAGGTCTCCAATCTTCTTAATCTTTTTTTGTATTCAGGGTGCCTCTCGTTGTAAAGCGCCTCATCAGCTTCATACATCTCTATTAATTTTGTAGTTGTCAGTACACACCAATTGTATTTACTGGCAATGTTTATAAAAACACTACAGATGACAGAAGGCTGCAGCTATGCTAGCATTCCACGTGGTAACGTGTCACATTGCAGTGAACAGAAGACAAGCGACTTCTTTAATCAAATCTACAGTGAGGCCCTAGATTTGATCAAATATTTAACGTCATTTGACAAAGTTCCCTATTACACCATCAAATTTCTTTGACAAAGATATTGGACAAAGAAATTTGATGAGGTAATACCAGCCTTAACGAATCGAACTACTGGCGGTGTGGTAGGGAATGCCGGCTCGCTATTGGTGTTACCTGGGCAACGGCATCATGTCCCCCTCCAGTGAGCCAAACGTCAAAAGTCGCAACTAATTTTAAAAGCACTATAGGTCAAACAGCGTGTGCAATTACAACCACGTTAAACAGGACTGAAAGGCACACAATCTCACGCTCCACAGTAGCACGCTGACTGTATGGGGTGGTCTCTTCTCCCGACGACCAGTTCCATTGACACTAACATTTCGGCGGCACCGTTTGCGATGGTCTCAAGACAATAGAGACCAGACCGACGAGGACTGGAGTCCCGTGCCAGCTGGCCGCTGTGGCCGAGCTGTTCTAGGCGCTTCAGTCTGGAACCGCGCGACCGCTACAGTCGGAGGTTCGAATTCTGCCTCGGGCATGGATGTGTGTGGTGTCTTTAGGTTAATTAGGTTTAAGTAGTTCTAAGTTCTAGGGGACTGATGACCTCAGGTGTTAAGTCCCATAGCGCTCGAGCCATTTGAACCAGTCCCGTGCTCTTCTCGAATGAGAGCAGATCCAGTCTGAGTAGTGATTCTGGACATACCTTCATATGGTGGAAGGTGGGAACATGTAATGCACCCCGGAACATTGTAGACCACAATTGTTTTGGTGGTCATAGTGTTATGGGATGGGGAGGCATAATTTTGCATGAGTGTACTGACCTCCAAATCATTTAAACACGATCAACTCACCGGTCAACGTTATTATGATACTGTACTCCTACCCCATTTGCGTCCTTCCAGGGGTGCATTTGGCTCTGATTTTATGGATGGCAGTGAGCGACCGAATAGACAGCGCACGTGCAGGAGGTCTTGGAAAGTGAGGAGATACGAGGAATGGGCCTGTCTGCCCGTTCACTCGACTGAAATCCCATAGGGCGCGCTGGGATGCGTTGGGGAGATGTCTTGCAGCACCTCCACATTCACAAACGACCATCCAGCAGCTGTGAACCGCGCTGCTGGAGGAGTGGAACACGTTGCAGAGCGTGCAGTGCTGTCCGTGGTGAACAGACACCCTATGAAGAATCACGTCCCACCAATTGTTATGTCCTGGAAACCATTATAAATAGTGGTGACATCAGTGTAATTATTGTCTTTGAAAAGAAGTGCCATTACTGTTCATCTCATTGAGAATTAATGTCATTTATCTTTTGTACTGTTGTGTAGCAGGTCTTTCTAAGTACTCGTATGTTCCGTTTCACCTAGCAATGTTTTTGGCTGTGACGCATCATCCAAAAATTATTTTCGTCCTTTAGTTTTGCACACCGATGTCTCTGACTGACTGGAAGAAGTTTTACCTAAGAGAAGCCGGTACTTTATGCTAGACGGCGAATGCTCAACAGAAATAGCATCGAGTACGCACCAAATAGGTTAAATAGGACCGATAATGTTCTCAGCATCCACAAACCATTCACGAAGTCGGTCAGAAGCTTTTTCAGATTATGCTTTCACGATTCTGTTGTGCACAGGAAAATATCGTCAGCTGATGACCGTAAGAATCTGGAGAACGACTTAGTATATAGTTCCGCTGGATCTTATGAATAGCAGCTTCCTTTCTATGTGAATAAACGCAATGTAATAGCCATAACAAACAGAACGAGCCCTATAGTATCCGTGGTGTGCTTCCAGGTGTTGAGCCGAGCTGCTATTTCTATTTTATGCACAGTATTCCGAAGACCAGACCATTCGTCTTCTACAGACGCTGTGAGCTGTGCCATGACTCCAGACATACAGTGAACGCCTGTCGGTCTCGCGCCGCTCTTTATAGCTGAGTTCGCCTCCCGACTCCCGCTACAGCCTTTTATGCTCTTTTGTTTTTCAGAGTCCGCACTGATACTCCATTGCAAGTACATTTTCTTAGGGTCTCACAGCACTGCTAGATGCGACGGCAAGTGAGATCTTAATAGACTCAGTGCCGAAACCAAGCCTTGTTTGAATTGGAAGCTTCTTCACTGTTTATTAGGTTGTCTGACTTCCTTCTTTCTATACACTCCTTAATTACGCTGTACCAGAGACTTGGTGCTTGCACCACGATACTGGTCTCATTCTATTTCATTTAATTTTTGTATTCGAGGCAATGCTCGGTGACAACTGATTTGCTTGTTCGTTTTAGGAAAATGTGTCGCTGATGTTCCTCGTACCTCTCCTCAATTGTTCTAATAGCATATCCCTCGTAAGACATGCCACATTGACATGGGAAGCTGTACACACCCGGATTTCAGAGACCTAGATCGTCTTTAAAATTAAACAGTCACGCCGAGAAAACCTGCAAAATCACACTCGTAGTATCCGATTACAACTATAGTGGAAAACATCTGGAGTCAGGAAAATCGTTTCAATATATAGGGCTAATGCTAAAGAAATGCTGTGAGATGAAAAGGATATGTAAAAACAGTTGTTGGAGAGTCGAATTTGGAGGATTTTGGGTAAGTGCGGAACGTTTGTAAAGGAAACCGCTCAGAAGACGCTAGTTCGACTAATTCTAAAGCTCCAATGTTTAGGGCTGTTTTCGGTAGCATGACAGCAGTCAGAGACTGGTATAGCCCAGAATAAAGTGTGGCAGGATACTCGTGGAAATCAAATGTGAGCTTTTATAAAAGAAAGCAACATTGTTCCGGAGGAATACTTTTTAGTACATTACAGAAAGCGATATGAGATAAGAGAGATTAGGACGCTTACTATACACAGTAAGTTCTTTTACATTTGCTCCACGCGTGGATGGGACAGGGCAGTGACACTAATATTGGTGCAAAGTACTCCCCGCGATACACTGTACAATAAAGCTGTATATACGTAGGCGCAGAACTTTCATACTTTGCTATAAGCGTATCTGGTTCACCGTTGTACGCTCTAGGAAGGTATTTAGTTTCGCTGAAAGCTAATACTGCTTCATACATTGAAGATTCGGCGAATGTCACTGACAAAGTTTAGCAGGACAGATTTGCACCGAGTCACGTAATGGTTGGATTCTAATAGTTTCATTGTTCGCGGAAGACCCGGTGATGGACTTCGTAGAACTTATAAGCGGTAGCTTCCTTGATGACATCAGCAGGCTTTGCCATCACTGACAATCAACTGTTACTACTAGTAACACAAAGGGAGACCCAAATAGTACAACTGATGTCCATTATTTCATACAACCCTCATAGAATAGACAGTGGATTTGGAGCTTCGTAAACTCAAAGTATGTACGCCTGAGGTTAAGATCTACATATACATTCCGCGAGCCACTTTTCGTAAGACACTTATGATTGCCACACACGCCTGTTCCATTTTCTCTATTTTCCCCATCGTCGTCTTTTCGTGAATGTGGAAAAAAGTAAACTGTAACTTGTCTCACCGAGAAACCATCTCATAATTTTAACAGCTAATTTCTCCGTGAAGCACAGCGCTTCTGTTTTAGCGTCTGGTGCTGGAGTTTGATGAGCATCTCGACGATGTCCTAACGGTAACTAAACAACACGCTTACAATAAGTGCTATTCATATTTATATGATATACAGCTCCTATATTAACCCTGCCCACTAAGTTTCCCAGAATAACGAACAATACCCAATAATAAGGCGATCGAAGGTTTTGTATGCTATCTCCTTCATAGGTGATTTACATTTCCTTATGATTCCTCCAAGGGGTCTCAGACCGGCATCTGCTGATGTGGATTCTAACACATAGTCGTGAGCAGCCAGCGTTAAGTAGTGAACGTGCGACCGTAGTGTGTACACGTTGTGGTGTTGCAAATCGCGATGTAACAACATATCGAAATCAACTGTTCAAGACATTCTCCAGAATGTTTTAAAGAAGAGAAAAGATTGTGTAAACTTTGTCCCGCACATCAGAACCCCCGAACAAAAACAACGACGCGAAGACGCCTTCCGCGACATGACTGAAATGCAAAATGCGGACCATTCTATTGTAGAAATCACGAATGACGAGAATTAGTGTTAGAAACACGAATCTTCCACAAAACGACAAAGTGCAAAAATTCACATGAAGCGTCAACGCTTTGACGACATAACCGACATTCGAGCCAATGTGACGTGCGAGATTAAATAACATCCCAAAGAAGGATTTCTCTGACACTTTCATGTTTCTATGAACGTTCTGTGCGTTGCGCTGAAGTAACGAGAACCTATGTAGAACATCTGAAGCATTAAAACCATTACTTTAATGTTTCTCTATTTTGTGCTGACCCAGTCTCCAAACGTTTGGACTGATTGGGTGTATAGGTGCTCCAGTTGACATTGCTCTGGGCACATACACTGAAGAGCCAAAGAAACTGGTACACCAGCCTAACGTCGTATAGGGTGCTCACAAGCACGCAGAAGTGCCGCAACACGACGTGGCACATCCATGCCCGAGGCAGGATTGGAACCTGCGACCGTAGCGGTCGCGCGGTTCCAGACTGAAGCGCCTAGAACCGCTCGGCCACACCGGCCGGCACTCCACCACGACCGAAGAAAGCACGGCAAAGTCAGTCGAAGGTGAAGACAATGTCGGTGATTTTGTTCGATTCTACCGCTATTGTGCATCATGAATTTACCTCTGGAGGACAGACAATTAAACAGGAGTACTACAAATGGGTCGTTGAGCGTTTAGGCAAAAGGTGCGGAAGAAAAGGCGTGCATTGTGGAACGACAGGGGTTGGGTGTTACACCATAACAATGCTCCGGCTCATCGTGCCTTCTCCATCGTTGAAATTTTGACCAAATTCAAAATTCCTGTGCTTCCACGAACGCCATGTTCCCCTGATTTGGCTCCGTGGACTTCTACCTGTTTCTTAAACTGAAATTTTCACTGAAAGGGAAGCGATTTGACTCGATTCAAGACAACCAGGCAAATACGGAGAGCGTCCTTAACACACTTCAGTAAAAAAAGTCCAGGAATGTTTCCAAAAGTGGAAACACCGTTGGAGTCGCTGTGTTCAGTCTTAAGGGGACTATTTTGAAGGAGATGCACCACAATAGCATGTAAGTACCACCCTTGTACGATTACAAGCCCATTCTTAAAACTTTCGAATCACACCTCGTAGTATATAATGTTTCTTTGCTGCCATGCAGAAATCATAGGAACAGCCAATATCTTACAGAAAAACCAACACTAGTTTAGTATAATGTTGTAGGATTGCCAAATTTTAATGATATAGGAATATATCGAAGACTACAGTTCTAACGGATTATATAGTTAATGGGAAGAATATGAGGAAAGTGGACCATGCAACAACATTATAAAATACGGATGACATGGTATAGTGTAGAGGGTCTTTTTTTAGTATATATTCGTCGTCGAGAATATTGCAAAACACCTATTTGCTTAAAAAGGATGACTACATATTATCAGCATGTTGTTGATTGAACACTTTACACCTTCTCACTCAATAGATTTTAAGATGAAAGCATCATGAACTGCAAATACTGTATTGTCATTCCACATATCTCAAGAAATATAGCAGATCCATATTAAAGAGATTACTTTCAGATGCCTGCATCAGATGGAGGAGATAGAGCGGTTGGACACAAATATGGAAACACCGCGAGAAACACAGATGCCTGCCAAACCTGCAGGTTGCGCTGTTGTATGTTGACATGAATGGCGCCTGAGCAATGTTCTCGATAGGTTGCAGGTGTTAGTTGTGGTCAGAACAGTGTCCTGTGTAGTTGTGAGCGAATTATTTTCAGCTAAGTGAGCTCTAAAATGTATAGTGTCTCAAGAGGTACCGTACCGAAGATTTATATGGCATCCAGGGTAAGCGGAGAACATGATCCGCTAATGTCCTTGTTACATGATGAACGAACATCGATTAGCAACCAGTTGCGTGAATGGCGGCTGTCTAGCGTGTGAACGGCCTCACTATTATGATCACGTTAATAGCGACGAGCGATAATTCTAGGGATAAGGGAATAGGGCCTGTTCTAAATTCGGTCCTAGTGGCCTCACTGCGCAGGCGCATGCTAGTGGCTGTCTGCTGTGGTCACGTCTCAGCTGAGTGCTGAGTCTGTCATACTGCTCTCTGGTGCCTTCCGTATGTTGAGTTTTGTTTCTGTTTATTATTATTTATTATTATCCTGTTATTACAAGGAACTTTCTGAGCAAGTGAGCGTAAGTTCACTTTTCGTAAATATTTTCACGGAAATTTTTAAATCTTTGTAAATTTAATTAATAATTAATGATACGCTAATGTGAAATCACGACTTTGGCACTGTTATGCTAGTAGCAGAACGCTGTGTTTACGTTTGTTATTGAAACAGGCTACAAGATCTTGTAAAAATCTAGTTTACAGTTCGTGCCTAGTACGCCTGGAGCGCTTCGGTAGACTATAATCTTTCTTGAACATTTTCGATCACCATGTGAAAAGGACTTAAGTCACACTGTGGACGGTAATAATGTGTGTTGAGCGATCGTGAAGGACGCCCAATGAAGAGGAATGTAGCGAAAAAAATAAGAGAATGACAGCTGCAAAAGTTACAGGAGAATTGAATGGTAGCGCTCGTGAACCATGCGAGCACTAAAACATCATGACGGGAGCTCCATAAGCAGGGAATTGCAGGGAGAGCCGCAATTCTAAAACCGCTCATCAGTGATTCACGTGTCTGTAACAGCAAAAATGGGGTATCGAAGCCACAAAACCTGGGCTATAGAGCAATGGAAGAGTGTCACAGGTCGGATGAGTCTTTTTTCACACTGTTTCCAACTTCTGGCCAAGTTTATACCTCAAGAGCGATACATGGTGGGTGGTATAGGGAGTAGTATACACAATACCTTTTTCCAATTCTTCTAAGTGTCATGAGCAATGTATTACCTCCTTCCATACAGGTCTCGTGAAATGACTGCAATGGGACATTCTCTCCTCGCGCCACTCGCAAATGGAAGCGGAGCGCATGGTAGTAGCAGAAGTTTCGCCTTCGGAACGAAAGAGAAGTTTCGCCTTCGGAACGAAATAACTTGAAGGTAATAAAATGTTTAATTAGGGAAGGAAAGCCGCGCTAGCGTGTCTACCGAAGACACATGAGCCCGACCGTGCGCAGTAGGCAACCACAATGACATTGGCTAACCATCATTACTCGTGTAAACATAATATAGCCGGTGTACAAATGGTTACTTCACAATTCTTTGTATAGAGAAAATGTGAAATTTCTGGGTATATCCGCAATGACTAGGAGACAAGTTATATAAAATGTTGTCCACAGCTCGTGGTCGTAAGGTAGCGTTCTCACTTCCCACGCCCGGTTTCCCGGGTTCGATTCCCGGCGGGGTTAGGGATTTTCTCTGCCTCGTGATGACTGGGTGTTGTGTGATGTCCTTAGGTTAGTTAGGTTTAAGTAGTTCTAAGTTCTAGGGGACTGATGACCATAGATGTTAAGTCCCATAGTGCTCAGAGCCATTTGAACCATATAAAAAGTTCTTAGAATTCGTGTATGAAGACTGGCAGCTCTGGCTGATCCCTGGAGCATGCTGCTGGTCGTGTAGTGACTCGACATAGAAGACCGTTGTTCTGGGTGAGCATGTAAGCACAATAGAGGTGTCCAGACATTTTTTGATTGGACAATGGGATAATGTATGCAACTAGCAACTAGGAGGGAAGAAAATTCGCGGATGCTGCCTTTTCGAATAAGATTTTGTAATTACACAGGGTTTTGTTAATTCACTCTCACAGAGTATTACAGTTAAAGATGCCTTTCTGTGGCTATCTGGGACCATGTGTGTTGAGTGCAAGACAGTGGTTCTTTGTTCCGAGCATTCATAGCGAGTGTTATTGTTTATGCACCGTAGTGGCAGTAGTGCAACAATGGGCTGGTAGCTGTGGGGCTAATGTTAGACGCATACAGAGGACAGAAGGAACAACGGCGCTCATAGCCTGGGCAAGGTGGGCTCGCAGCCCCTCCCCCTTAGCTCACAGGTAACAGAAAAAGTATGGTGTCGTCAGATGTTTTTCTTTCAAAACAATTATTTAAAAGTGGGTATTACGTAGGTTTTTAACAGGGAACTTTATTATGGCTACTTACAAGTCGCCTTTCGTCTTCCAAAATATGAAACGCTGTATTTATGTGTGTCTTCTTGAAAAATGGCACGATAGAACTCTAAAAAATAGCCCCAAAATTGTAAATAATGTCACAGGTTGGCGTGCTTGCAGATAATTCCATTGAATGTGATCATCAGCTGAAAATTACAAAAACGAAATTGCGTATATCATCTGTATTTGCTGCTGCCGTTTATTGACCAACGTGCAGAGCATGAATGCTTAGTCTGTCTCATGATACTGTGTACCCCAAAGAATTGTGGTGATTGGGAGACCAATTGGAACGCACTACACAAGTGGAGGAAGGGAGGACATCATTTTTAAATCATAAATAATCGTAATTAAGACTGGGCTAAAAGAATTTGACCGTTGAGTACCCTCTATGTAAACAAAAACGCAAGTGTACTACTCAATAGCCATCTTGGATAATATATTATGCTAATTAAGATGACAGTCATTGGCCATTAATTAGTTCGTAACCAAACAAAAGGCCGGCCGCGGTGGTCTCGTGGTTCTAGGCGCGCAGTCCGGAACCGTGCGACTGCTACGGTCGCAGCTTCGATTCCTGCCTCGGGCATAGTTGTGTGTGATGTCCTTAGGTTAGTTAGGTTTAAGTAGTTCTAAGTTCTAGGGGACTAATAACCACAGCAGTTGAGTCCCATAGTGCTCAGAGCCATTTGAACCATTTGAACCAAACAAAATTGTGATCCAAGGCGAGCGGTTTGTTTACGTCAGGGGAGATAGGAACTGTAGGACATAACGTTCCTTCGATGGTGAGATCATTAGGGACGCAGCACGAGCTCGGACAGGGGAAGGGTGTGGAAACAAATAGGTCGAGCACTTTCAAAGAAACCATCCAGACATTCAACTTAGCGATTTATGGAAATGATAGAGAACATTAATGTAGATGTCCAGACGAAGACTAGAATCGTCATTCTCCCCGTGTCTGGTGTGCCACCCATTTCAGTGTGCATCGTGTCAAGAGCGTGACACTTCGCACAGGTCACCAGTGAGACAAAGCTGGGAAAAACGCTCGATCTTATTGCATTTGCTCCTGGCCAGATCATGGGGTACGCATAGGTCGTGCAGATGTTCGACCTTTCTTGTACATCCTCGTCAAAGGCGTACCATGACTGCTTTGATGTAGGCAAAACCACCGCAACAACATATTTATGAAAATTATCACAGCCGATTACTACGGAATGTAACAGTGCAACGAACCAGTAGCCAACTCAATGCTGGATACCAAACGATGAATAATGTCTGCGTTATGGGGGTACCGAAAACAACACACACAGATTGAGCGTGGTTTCATGTTACTTGTGGTAATAGTAAACTGGAACAATAATATCGACCTTTTGGGTCTTTGGGAGTTAATTGAAGATAACAGCCAACATGAACTCATGGCGCTATTATCTTAAAACCTCACAGTAAATCCATGATCTGTTGCAAACGAAGTTTTTTCTTTTATTGGCGTTCATTAAAAACTTGTACTCATAAGACCTTGTTATGATACTTGCAAAAGGTATAAAGTAGAAACTATGACCATGAAATGATTTTGACCTGACTGCTATTCTGCTATCCACCGGTGATTTCACGGGTACTGTTAATATTACCTAAGAGCTGGAATATACTTACAGAATGCATACAATTTTTATGTCTACATAAATAAATTTAAAGGAGGAATTCATTATGATAAAGGAACGAAAATCCGTGTTAACAGGAAAAGCCACAAGGATGGTGATAACTGTGTAAATTAGAGTTGAATCCTGACTTTCTTTTTTATATTCATGTAATTAACACTCATTGACCAGGCTGAACCCAATTTACATAGAAAAATGTGTACTAGCACGATGGCTACCGCTAGTACTCTACAGCTCAGGGCTCCCATTCGTGCTTACAATTAAGCACTGGCCGCCATGTGAAACGTGGATAGAGCTGAAGACTTACATTTATTCCAAAAGTGAATGACATTAAATACAAATGATGCGCTCTAAATTCTACAAGGAATCATACACAACATAAACTGAACATGCGCAGAGAATCTTTATACCCCTACCACAATGTGCAGTTAAATATGTTTTATATCTAATAGTGCCTGTGCCTGCAAATATTCGAGAATCAAAGTGAAAGTGGAAGGATGCAATAAGTCAAGCAAGCATTCTGTAGTAACATTCTGCACAATACAGATTTTCAAGAAAGGTGTCGGTATGAACCAAGACCTTCTCCTGTTACAAGTGTACTACATAACAGTAAAGATGATTTTGACCAAATCTCTCGTCTGGATTGAAATAGGAAGCATTTCCAGCAATTCCACGAAAATTTAATTCCGCATAATCGTTACGCACATCGCCCAGAAAACGTGTCGACTGATTTAACTGAGAGAATGGGATTTTACTCCAAAAATTCCACTACATATTCAGAGAACTATATCGCAGCAACGAAACTTGAGTTTTATGTTACCACTGTTTAGATTTATACTCCGTGAACGAGGTAGACGATTACCAAAGCTCCTGCTGCGTGCTGCCGACTCCACTCGACACCTGCTTCTTCCGCCCTGCCTAACCGCCCATTCAAGAGTCTCTTTCCACTAACGGCACTTAAACTGAGTGCAAACAGCGGAAGTTACAATGATATCGCATGAGGTGACTCGCTAAAACAAAGATCTTCGCTGGCAAAATTGGCATGAGATGCCCCGACCTTGGTGAAATTCAGACATATTTCAACTTTCCAGTGGCAATCTTTACTTTGCCAAATAACTATGAGTGGAGGAGGTGGGGTTAGAAAGAGAAAGCGATACGTATACTGTGGCCCGTAAAAACATGACTCGTTGCGTGTGGTACGAGAATGCAGACGTTAATATATCACCGTTATGATGGAAGTCTGCGGAACTGACATTGCCGGCCGGTGTGGCCGAGCGGTTCTACGGGCTTCAGTCTGGAACCGCGCGAGCGCTACGGTCGCAGGTTCGAATCCTGCCTCGGGCATGGATGTGTGTGACGTCCTTAGGTTACTTAGGTTTAAGTAGTTCTAAGTTCTAGGGGACTGATCTCCGCTGTTAAGTCCCATAGTGCTCAGAGCCATTTGAACCATTTTTGAAACTGACAGTTATCTCTCAAAGTGCCTAAACAGTGCCTAAACTCACAGATGTTGACATGGGCACATGAGCACTACCATTGTTTTTTTTTTTATCTTATGGGACTAAACTGCTGCCGGCCGCTGCTGGCCGAGCGGTTCTATGCGCTTCAGTCTGGAACCGCGCGACCGCTACGGTCGCAGGTTCGAATCCTGCCTCGGGCATGGATGTTTGTGATGTTCTTAGGTTAGTTAGGTTTAAGTAGTTCTAAGTTCTAGGGGACTGATGACCTGAGATGTTAAGTCCCATACTTGAACCATTTGACTTAACTGCTAAGGTCATCAGTCCCTAAGCTTACACACTACTCAACCTTAATTATCCTAAGGTCAAACACACACACCCAGGCCCGAGGGAGGACTCGAACCTCCGCCGGGACCAGCCGCACAGTCCATGACTGCATCGCCTGAGACCGCTCGGCTATACCGCACGGCATTCGTTTCTCGAAGAATGGAAAGCGTCATCTGGGCTGATGAGTGGCAGTAGACGTTGATATACACTAAAAAAGAAACCATGAATGAAATATCCGGAAATCTGTAGACGAGATGTACATGTACTGACAAACAAATTATGAGTGCGTCAACAGCGCGTTGGTCCACATCTGGTTCCTGTGCAAGCACTTATTGGTCTTGGCACTGATTGGCCGACTTGTTGGATGTCGTCCTGAGGGATGTCGTGTCAAATTCCGCCTAACTGTCGTTTCGGATCGTCAGACTCCCTAGCTGGTTGGTGGGCCCTGCTCATAATACTGCAAACATTCTCACTTGGGATATGACCAAGTGGCCTTGCTGGCCAATGTAGGTTTGACAAACACGAAGGCAAGCAGGTGGGCATTATCTTGCTGAAATGTAAGCCCAGGATGGCTTGCCATGAAGAGCAAGAAAACGGGGCGTAGAATAACGTCGACGTACCGCTATACTGTAAGGGTGCCACGGATGACAGCCAAAGGGGTCCTGCTATGAAAAGAAATGGCGCCTCAGACCAACACTCGTGGTTGTCGGGCTGTATGGCGGGCAACAGTGACGTTGGTATCCCACCTCGTCTCCAGACACGTCTTCGGTCTGCAATCTCACTGACCGGAGTAGAATTGTCCTCAGCAATGAGTCCTACTTAGAACTGAGCCCAGATGACAAGTGAAGACGTGCTGGAGACGCCACAGATAGTGGTCTTAGAATGTACACTGAAGGCTTGGGCTAGCACGTTGGGCAGCACAGGACACTGTCGATGGTTCAAATGGCTCTGAGCACTATGGGACTCAACTGCTGTGGTCATCAGTCCCCTAGAACTTAGAACTACTTAAACCTAACTAACCTAAGGACAACACACACATCCATGCCCGAGGCAGGATTCGAACCTGCGACCGTAGCAGACGCACGGTTCCGGACTGCGCGCCTAGAACCGCGAGACCACCGCGGCCGGCAGGACACTGTCGAGGCAGTGCTGGAGCTACTCTAGTGTGGAGAGGAAATGGGGCCTTTGCTGACTTAATTGTTGCTTCTCAATGGGGATCTATGCAGAAATCTACTGTCTGATAGCAACTCCCATATGATAGACGCACCACCTCATCTTTCGTGACTTGTGTCAGACCATTCTGAATGTCTCCACAGACGGCGATTTATGTGACGTCACGGGTGCTGGACTGCTGTTGAGATTGCTCGCTAACGTTTTATAAAATTTTAGTCTTCAATTACTTATTTTCAGCCCGCTCGGCTAGCCGCGAGATCAGACGCGCTGCTTCCTGAGCGGGAAGGCGCGCCGGTCCCCAGCACGAATCCGCCTGGCGGATCAGTGTCGAGGTCCGGTGTGCCGACCAACCTGTGTATGGTTTTTAAGGCCGTTTTCCATCTGCCTCGACGAATGCGGGCTGGTTCCACTTATTCCGCCTCAGTTACACTATGTCGGCGCTTGCTGCGCAAACACTGTCCCTGGCTTCAGTGTGGGGCGGCGGTGGGGTGAGTGGACTGCTGTGGTCTTTTATGGGGTTGTGAACCACTGAGGGCTACGGCGGGACGAGCCTCTCCGTCGTTTCTAGGTCCCCGGTTAAAAACGCACAATGCGCACACTTATTTTAAAATTTAATTCTGTTAACATTTGCTGTAAAAGTGGATGTATTAGAGGATTTTCATTCATTTCAATCTTTGACTCGAGAGCTCTGTTATTCGTGAGTGTGCTGACGTCGTTCATCCAAGTCTCAGGCCTCAGGAGTGTGTTTACATATCGCGGCGTGCGGTTGCAGCTGTAGCCGTTCTAAAGCTAAGTACTGTCAAAGTTGTTTGTGCACTGTATTCGAATATTAAATTTAGTAGTTTTCAGTAGTTCATCCAAGAATTAACAGTGTGTTTACATTTCGCGGCGTGCAGTTGTAGTTGCAGCTGCAGCGGCACTTAAGTTTTGACAAAGTTGTTTGTGCACTGTTATACAGTTATTAAATTTAGTAGTTTTCAACGCTATCTCGTGCTATATGTGGCAAAATAACGGTTTAATAAACTTATAGAAACGTTCTCCAATTGTGTTTTTTAGATTTGTCTGTGCGTTGACGCCATTTAGTAAATTTCGTGCGAAAGTTTTCAGCTGACGTTTCTTATTGTTTATAGTGAAATATTTCAGTAAAATTTTCATTCGCTGTTTCAATTTCGTTGAGTGTTCTAGGGGCCGTTGAATTTTTGGTTTTAGCTAAGAAATTTTGTGAAGTTTTGGTGGTACTGGTATTAGTTGTGGTTTATTACTATTAAGAAAAGTTGTTGGTCTCTTAGTAGAGAAAGAATTTCAAGTCCACTATTGTTAGTTATTTAAATAGTTCTATTGTTGTAATAGATTTAGGCAACGTAGATGTTTAGTTTTTTCAGTAACTGTTAAAATTCTACCATGAGTGACAAGTGTGCCCTTTGTCGCCGGTTTGTGAGTAGTGGGTTCGGTGTGGGATTTGTTAAAAGTTTTTTCATTGGGGGGGAATGCCGTGGGGAAGCCAGTGAGCATACTGGCGAGATCCTCTCCTTGGAATGCTGAATCTGTAGCAGAAATAAATTGATAGAGGAGCAGGAGCGTAAGATCTGTGCCCTTCAGGTGCAATTATAAGACACAAAGGAGGAACCAAATACGTTGAGGAGGGTGAAGAGTGCTGGGGAATGGGAACTGGCAGTTGATAAGAAGGCAGCTAGGAGGAGGAGATATCCAGACAGTTGTTCTTCGTTTATATGCAATAGATTTGACCAACTGTTAGAACTGAGTGGAGAGGAGCCTCTTGTAGCTGTAGGTGTAGGAAACATGCAGCAGTCCTCAGCAGTTCGGAGACCAATGTCAGTTGCAAATTCTAATAGAAAGAAGAAGGTTCTGCTGCTACGTAGTTCACATGGTAGAGGTGTGGGCCAGCAGTTGCAGGAAGTGTTGGGGAGTGAGTACCAGGTCACCAGCATTGTGAAGACTATTGCAGGGTTGGCTCAGGCGACTGACAGCATAGGGGAGTTATGTAGGAATTTTACGAAAGAGGATCACTTAGTGATTGTGGGTGGAACAGGGAATATGATGTAGGTGGTGCACTGGTAAAGATAGCTACTCAAACTTGTGGCACTAATGTGCGCTTTGTGCAACTGTTTCAGCGTCATGATCGGCCTCATCTTAATGCTGCAGTTAGGCGTGTTAACTTGGGGCTGGAGCAAGCACTGATGGCCTGCACCTCAATAGGTATGAGAAGGGGAGCCTGACGAAGCTTATAGGTGACAGTGTAGTGGGTGGTGGTGGTGGAACCACTCACGGAAAAATTCTTGTAGTAGTTGGTGTTAGAGCTGCACCTTTTTCAGACCGAAGTCAGCTGATAGGTATACCTGCTTAAAGGAAGTCCCTCTAAAAAAAAAGGAATCACCTTGAGAGGAGGTCAGGAATCCAGGTAGAGAGGGAATTAGCATATTTCATCAAAATATGTGAGGTATTAGAGATAAATTTAGTGAACTGCTTATAGATGTTGACTTTAACATTATTGGTATATCGGAGCACCACTTAAATAATTTGACAATTCAGAGGTTTCCTTTAGCAGTATACAGATTAGCTGGCTGTTTTTCAAGGTATTCTCTGCGGAGTGGCCATGTATGTGAAAAAAAAAAAAGTATTCCATTCGAGTCTGTAGACGTATCACAGCTCTGCACAGAACAAATATTTGAATGTTGTGCAGCGGTAGTTGAATTTAGTGAAACTAAACTTGTAATTGTTTGTTGTTTATAGGTCCTATTACTCTGGCTTCAGAGCATTTCTGCTCAAGCTGGAGAGGGTTCTTGGTTCACTTTATAGGAAGTGCCAAAAATTAGTTATATGTGGTGACTTCAATATTAATATTGTGTACGATTGTGCAAGGAAAAGAATGTTGGTAGATCTCCTAAACTCATATGATGTGATGCAGACCGTGTTTTTTTTTTGCCAACCAGGGTGCAAGGGAACAATAGCACAGCCATAGAAAATATTTTTGTTCATTCTTCATTACTAGATGGGTATTCTGTTAGTAAAACGGTGAATGGCCTTTCACACCATGATGCACAAATTTTAACACTAAAAGGCTTTTGTACTCAAACAAATGTTACATATAATTACAAATTATGTAGCAAACCTAATCCAACGACAACAGAGAGTTTTTTAAACCTCCTTAAGGAACAAGAGTGGCAGGATGTTAATAGTGCCGGTAACATAAATGATAAATATTATGCTTTCCTGAACAGATTTCTCATGCTCTTTGAAAGTTGCTTTCCATTAGAAAGTTCAAAACAGGGTATTAGCAGTAAAAGGCAGCCTGGGTGGCTGACAATTGGGATAAGGATATTGTATAGAACAAAGCGGGAATTATATCAAAATGTTAGGAGTAGTCACAAGCAAGCTACAGTAGCCCATTACAAACAGCGTTGTAAAGTGCTTAAAAATGTTATTAGGAAGGCAAAGAGTATGTGGTACAAAAATAGAACAGCTAGTTCACAGGATAAAATTAAAACCATATGGTCAGTTGTGAAGGAAGTGTCTGGTCAGCAGCACAAGGTTAGCGATACGATATAAAGTCAGTTCGTAGTAAAAATATTTCTGTTACTGACAAGTCAGATATATTTATAGTATCTAACAGTCATTTTCCGAACATTTCTGGTGAATTAAATAAAAACTTAGTTTCTACAGGGAATCATATAACTCTCTTGGAAAATGCCTTTCCGAGATTGATGTCCGAAATACTCCCCTTTGATACTGACAAGTGGAAGATTGAGTCAATAATTAAGTCACTGAAGGCTAAGGACTCTCATGGATACGATGGCGTGCCCAGCAGAATATTAAAGAACTGTGCTGCACATGTTAGTCCTGTACTTAGCCATATTTGTAGTTTTTCTTTAAGAATAGTCAGTTTTCTGAACGAATAAAGTATTCAGTAGTAAGGCCACTTTGTCCAAAGGAGTAATTTAGACAATTTTAGACCTATTTCTATTCACTCAGTGTTTGCTTAAGTTGTTGAAAAGGCTGTGTATGTAAGGATAATTGTTCATTTTATATCATATTATTTGCTATCAGATGTATAGTTCGGCTTTAGAAGCGGTTTAACAACTGAAAATGCTATATTCTCCATTCTCTGTGAGGTTCTGGAGGGATTAAACAAAAGGTTTCGAACGCTAGCATATTTTTTGATTTAACTAAGGCGTTTGATTGCGTTGATCACAAAATATTGCTCCAGAAGTTGGACCATTACGGAATATGGGGAGTATTTCACAATTGGTTCACCTCTTATTTTAACAACAGACAGCAAAAGGTGATTAATCAGTGTTGCGAATGGCTGTGATGTGTAGTCTGAATGGGGCACGGTCAAATGGTGAGTGCCCCAGGGATCAGTGCTAGGGCCACTCCTGCCCCTTATTTACATAAATTGTATGCCCTCTAGTATTACAGATAATTCTAAAATATTTCTGTCTGCTTATGGCCCTAGCTTGGTAGTAATGTCACAGTATGACTCAGTATTTATAGTTTCTAACACACAATTCAACAAAACCCGATATTTTAAGCGAAACTGAACAGTTCAAATTTCTAGGTATTCAGATAGATAGCAAACCGTCGTGGAAAGCCCACGTTCACGATTTTGCTCAAAGAATTAATGCTACCACTTTTACTATTAACGGTATCTGAAATAAGTGATCGTTCGACGCGAAAATTGGTCTACTTTGCTTATTTTCATTCGCTTAGGTCATATGGTATTATACACTCCTGGAAATGGAAAAAAGAACACATTGACACCGGTGTGTCAGACGCACCATACTTGCTCCGGACACTGCGAGAGGGCTGTACAAGCAATGATCACACGCACGGCACAGCGGACACACCAGGAACCGCGGTGTTGGCCGTCGAATGGCGCTAGCTCCGCAGCATTTGTGCACCGCCGCCGTCAGTGTCAGCCAGTTTGCCGTGGTATACGGAGCTCCATCGCAGTCTTTAACACTGGTAGCATGCCGCGACAGCGTGGACGTGAACCGTATGTGCAGTTGACGGACTTTGAGCGAGGGCGTATAGTGGGCATGCGGGAGGCCGGGTGGACGTACCTCCGAATTGCTCAACACGTGGGGCGTGAGGTCTCCACAGTACATCGATGTTGTCGCCAGTGGTCGGCGGAAGGTGCACGTGCCCGTCGACCTGGGACCGGACCGCAGCGACGTACGGATGCACGCCAAGACCGTAGGATCCTACGCAGTGCCGTAGGGGACCGCACCGCCACTTCCCAGCAAATTAGGGACACTGTTGCTCCTGGGGTATCGGCGAGGACCATTCGCAACCGTCTCCATGAAGCTGGGCTACGGTCCCGCACACCGTTAAGCCGTCTTCCGCTCACGCCCCAACATCGTGCAGCCCGCCTCCAGTGGTGTCGCGACAGGCGTGAATGGAGGGACGAATGGAGACGTGTCGTCTTCAGCGATGAGAGTCGCTTCTGCCTTAGTGCCAATGATGGTCGTATGCGTGTTTGGCGCCGTGCAGGTGAGCGCCACAATCAGGACTGCATACGACCGAGGCACACAGGGCCAACACCCGGCATCATGGTGTGGGGAGCGATCTCCTACACTGGCCGTACACCTCTGGTGATCGTCGATGGGACACTGAATAGTGCACGGTACATCCAAACCGTCATCGAACCCATCGTTCTACCATTCCTAGACCGGCAAGGGAACTTGCTGTTCCAACAGGACAATGCACGTCCGCATGTATCCCGTTCCACCCAACGTGCTCTAGAAGGTGTAAGTTAAATACCCTGGCCAGCAAGGTCTCCGGATCTGAGCATGTTTGGGACTGGATGAAGCGTCGTCTCACGCGGTCTGCACGTCCAGCACGAACGCTAGTCCAACTGAGGCGCCAGGTGGAAATGGCATGGCAAGCCGTTCCACAGGACTACATCCAGCATCTGTACGATCGTCTCCATGGGAGAATAGCAGCCTGCATAGCTGCGAAAGGTGGATAGACACTGTACTAGTGCCGACACTGTGCATGCTCTGTTGCCTGTGTCTATGTGCCTGTGTTTCTGTCAGTGTGATCATGTGATGTATCTGACCCCAGGAATGTGTCAATAAAGTTTCCCCTTCCTGGGACAATGAATTCACGGTGTTCTTATTTCAATTTGCAGGAGTGTATTTTAGCGTCTCTCTTCCCATTCTCAAAGGATATTTTTAGCTCAGAAATGGGCGGTTCGGGCAATACGTTGTGTAAGTTCGCTAACCTCTCGTCGACTCGTGTTCACTAGTCCGGGTATTCTGACATTGGGTTCTCAATACATATTTTTTTGCTGTCGTTTCTTGTTAACAATATCAGCTTATTTCCAAGAATTAGCAACTTTCATTCAGTTAATAGTAGGCAGAAATCCAATCTGTATCTGGATCGCACTTCCTTAACTCTTGTTCAGAAAGGTGTGCAGTATACTGCTGCTTACGTTTTCAATAAGCCACCACAAGAATTCAAAACTCTTAGCAGTAAGCCACGCGCTTTCAAATCGAAACTGAAGAGTTTCCTCATGGGTCACTTCTTTTATTCTGTCGACGAGTTCCTTGAAAAATTAATCTGATTGCTATGGAATATTGTTGATTGCGTTTACATAAACTTATGGCTTGTCTTTTTTGGGTTCATAAACATTTTATTTTACCTGTTAATACATGAAATTAAACATAAAAGTAATGACACGTTCCATGACCTTGAACATTTGCTTCTCAATTTGAACCTACGTAACTAGACATGTAAATAAATAAATAAGCAAATAAAGCGTGAGGGAATGTGACTGGTCACTCAGGTCAGTCTTATAGAGCCCCATCCAGAAAGGTGGGCGTGTCTCGGACTCAGCTTCAAGCAGTCTCCATTAGCTTTGGGTGGTGAAGGAGGAAGGATGGTGAGCGATCACCGTTCACCTCCATCACGTTGGCGTTGTCTCGTGGTGTTCATGCCGAGATGCGTCATCAGTATAAACAACGTGAGTGCTATGCGCTAATATATGGCCATCTAAATTTACATTCAATTAGAGAAAATTATCTGGCATATAATATTTTATCGTCAGTTTGTTTTCAGAAAGCAAGAAATTGCGGAAAGTTGGGTCCCTTTAAATAAACAGTGAACTTTCATAAGCAGTAACAAGCACTTTCATTGCCTTCACGAAGCTGTCTGAATAGGAATGAAGTTCCTGTGTTGATGTAAATTATTCCTTTTAATATGACAAAGTAAGCACCCCAAATAACAATTTCGGAGTCCTACGTCGCCGCTAGAGTTGGTAACAAATGCAAAAATATGCGAGATTTTAATATACGAAGTATGTGTGTCACCGTTCCTGTAAGTGTGGAACTACATTCCTTTACCGTTCTTCCTTAGCGAAATCTGCATCTTCCGCCGCAAGTTAGTGTACAGCATGTTCAAATGGTTCAAATGGCTCTGAGCACTATGGGACTTAACATCTATGGTCATCAGTCCCCTAGAACTTAGACCTACTTGAACCTAACTAACCTAAGGACATCACAGACATCCATGCCCGAGGCAGGATTCGAACCTGCGACCGTAGCAGTCGCGCGGCTCCGGGCTGACTGCCTAGAACCGCTAGACCACCGCGGCCGGCTGTACAGCATGTAGCGATTGGCACATAACGTGTCTTTCGCGGGAATAAACACGGTCGACACATTATATATGACTCAGAATTTTTCTAATTTGACGTCATGTTCGTTATGCGAGATGTATGTTGCACGAAGCATTATGTTTCTTAACTCAGTTTGAAACGTGGGCTCGCGGAATTTTGTGAACGAGGGTCTCCGTGATACGCGACATCTTTCGTCTAATGTATCACACCACCGATCGCTGAATTACTCTTTTTTGAGATACTTCTAATATCGTAAATCTGGCAAGAGCCTTTGCACGGTTAAATTTATATCCTCATTCTACCTTAAATCACTCTGAACAGAATGTGCGAGATACTTGAAATTAGTGATTCATTTTAGTGACTTATCATAGATGGAGTAGTCAAACGGTATTGGATCGTTTCGTTTATTTATGCACATTACAGATTTTAATGTCGTAGGTCTTCTGCCAATCTTCGCAGCAGGCGATGATTATCTGCAACTTGTAAGAACAGTCAGACGATGTCACAAGCCTGGATACAACTATATGTTGGCTGCGAATAGCCTCATAGGACAACGGACTTTATCTGCTGAGTCTTTAATACAAGGTTATTTGTAAGTACTTCCGTGGTTTCAGAAGACGACTACACGAAATATACAAGTCATACAGAAAATTGCACGTATCAGTGGATAGAGCCTCTACATCTACATCTACATCCATACTCCGCAAGCCACCTGACGGTGTGTGGCGGAGGGTACCCTGAGTACCTCTATCGGTTCTCCCTTCTATTCCAGTCTCGTATTGTTCGTGGAAAGAAGGATTGTCGGTATGCTTCTGTGTGGGCTCTAATCTCTCTGATTTTATCCTCATAGTCTCTTCGCGAGATATACGTAGGAGGGAGTAATATACTGCTTGACTCTTCGGTGAAGGTATGTTCTCGAAACTTTAACAAAAGCCCGTACCGAGCTACTGAGCGTCTCTCCTCGCTCCAAGTTTCTGGCTCATAATACAGGTACTCCAAATGGGTCCGTTTGTGACGAAGCAAACGTTAATACGATAGTGAAACTCTTGCCGTACGCATCAAAACATGTCATGGTCGATATCAGCGACCGCATTAATTATCCGTCCTTGAAATTCTTCCATACTAAGTGGCAATGGCGACACGAACAGACGATCTTTGACATAATCACATAAAAAGAAATCACATGGAATTAAGGCAGGTGGACGTGGAGTCCACCGACGAAGACACTCACCGTGGGAACCACGTCCAGTCCAACGCAGAGACAGTTCGGCATTTAGTTCATCACGAACGCCTGAAAGAAAGCGTGTTGGAGCACCGTCCTGTTGCAAATGTGTAAATAAAAACCGCTATTAACAGTGGCTGGTTACTATTTTCTTCTTTGCAAAGTTCTACTTGTAAAAACTTTCGTATTGGCAATTAGAACCTGTCAGTTTTCTGGTATGGCACGTTCTTAATAAAGTATCTATTTTCTAATTTGTATCATTTTTTGCAGTGATGCGGCGAGCATAAATCTGTGGTATAAGAATACCTTCTCAATTTTTTGGACACAAACTGGTTATACGGAAACAGAGATACATTGTTTTCCATTGTCCTGACAATTATCAGCAACTACTAGCCGGCCGGGATGGCCGAGCGGTTCTAGGCGCTACAGTCTGGACCCGCGCGACCGCTACGGTCGCAGGTTCGAATCCTGCCTCGGGCATGGATGTGTGTGATGTCCTTAGGCTAGTTAGGTTTAAGTAGTTCTAAGTTCTAGGGGACTGATGACCTCAGAAGTTAAGTCCCATAGTGCTCAGAGCCATTTGAACCATTATCAGCTTTGGCACTTAGAAAATTTTTCATTCCCACTCTTAATTTATTCTTAAAAGTTAAGATTTCTTTTACATGTACATTATGTTCTATGGCCTTACGCAAGCGTTGTGGAAGAGCGTACACTCATGTTTAGAAAAAAACAACACCTTGAACGACTACAGATAGGACGTTCATACTCACAGGACATGTACATCAGTACGTTCTGCAGAAATGATTAGCACTTCAGTCACCTTGGTCTAGCATGTGTCGTGTTGCCTAGTAGGTAAAGGGTCCACCATGATAACTTGTTCCATGGGTGATGGCACCTCAGCATATAAGGCCCGAATGACGTCCTACCGTATAACCATTTATGCTGCATTCATTTGGTTCCAATGTTCATATATGGTGGTTGGCACCTGTCGTTCCACCATATCCAAGTCTTTTACAACTGGCGACAAGTCTGATGATCTGGCGGGCCAGGCCAAAATGCTGACATCCTGTGACACCAAGAAGGAACATGCGGTCGTGCATTGTCTTGCTGAAAAATGGCGTCTGGAGTGTTGTTCAGAAAGGGTATGGCTATTTACAGGATGTCATTCAAATTGGTCACGCTAGTCACGCAGGCCGCTGTGGCCGAGCCGTTCTAGGCGCTTCAGTCGAGAACCGCGCGACTGCTACGGTCGCAGGTTCGAATCCTGCCTCGGGCATGGATGTGTGTGACTTCCATTGGTTATTTAGGTTTAAGCAGTTCTAAGTTCTAGGGGACTGATGACCTCAGATGTTAAGTCCCACAGTGCTCAGACCCATTTCTGAACACTAGTCACAGTGCTTTGGAGACCCACCAACTGTGATTCGTGTTTGTACCTCATAGCGCCCCACACCATAAGGCCTTTAGTTGGCGCTGTAAGTCTTGTGCGAACGTAGTCACTGTGATGCCGCTCCACTTGTCTCAGTGAACTAAAATGTCGCCATCGTTTTCAAACAGAGCGTGGATTCGTCCGAAAATACTATCTGATGCCTTCCTGGCCCCAGTGACGTCGTTCCGTACACCATTGACGTCTAGCATGTTTCTGCACATTCATCATAGATAGGCGGAGAAGTGGACGACGCGCAATTAAATCATGCCGTAATAAACGGCGACGGACTGTCACCCCTGATAGTGTACGATGTGTTACACCGTTCCACTGTTGCGCCATAGCCGAGGTGCACGCAGACCTGTCCTGCAATGCCATTAGGATGAGGTGTCGAACTTCTCGGGGGATAGTCTGGGTGGTGCGACCTGACTCATCTCGTCGTGTCCTGTGGCCTTCCGTGAAACATTCTGGTCACACTCACTTGACTTCGTCCCACACGAGCAGCAGTTTCCTGGATGTATGCATCACACCCTCTCATGCCAATAATACACCCTCTTTCAGACGCACTGAGTTGACGGTACGGTTCGTGCATACGTCTGCGAGGCATCCTGCACGTCTGCTCAAGTCACACTGATCCATTACCTTGGCTTATAGCGACAACGAGAGCCACAAGCTGTGATATCGAAGTTGACCTTGAACCCGCGGGCCTACATAGTTCAAGTGCTAACCATTTCTGCACAACACACTAATGTACATGCCCCGTGAATATGAGTGTCCTATCCGCAATCGTACAAGGTGTTCTTTTCCTGAATATGAATGTATATTCCTTGTTAGTAAAAGCTCGTAGCTATGTGTTTGCTGCATAGCCGATGCATTCGTCATTTTCAAAGTGCGCCCCACGTAGAGAATCATTAAGTGGTCAAATAGGCGGAAAACTGAGACTGCCAGGTCTGGTCCATGGAGCCGATTAGACAGTGATGTACAATCCAATTTGGTGATGTCTTCCCGGATTCTGAGACGTACTAACGGTCGTGAGCTGTGTTGGAGCAAGATTTATTTTTGGTTCTTGTCAGACCACACATGTCGGAATCGTTTTTAGAGTTTTTCAGAGCATTCGCGTATGCCACTGAATTAATGGTTGATCCTTTTGACAACACATTCACAAGAATGACACCATTAGTACCTCATAAGACTGTTGTCGCGACATTGCCCAGAGAGGACACTGCCTCTAATTTCTTCTCCTTTTGTAGATTTCAGGCTGTGACACTCCTATGACTGCCAATTTGTTTCCGGTTCAAAGAGATGCATCCGAGTTTCATAAACTGTAACGATCCGTGACAGATTGGCTTCTCCTCTGGCCTCATACTCCTCGATGCGGTGTAGATGAAATTACTTTTCTTTGAATCTTGTAATCTGTTGTGAGCATTCGTGGAACCTACCTTGAACACACCTTTAAATATCTAAGAGTCTCAGTCATTGCACAAGCACTTCCAATGCTCAACAACACCTGTAGAGCCATCTGTCGAGCTGTGATGCGCCGTTCTGCAGGAATAATAGCATCCGCGTGATTCACTATGCTGGGAACGATGTCTGCAACATGTCGTCCCGAAGGTCGCCGACCACGGAGCTCAGTTTCTGCTCTTCTTGGTACTTTCACCATGGTTTCTTTTTCCGCAACCAATAATTCAATTACAGCACGTTGATTGTAACGAATATCTTGCGTAGATCTCATTTTGATGATTCACCGCAGCTCTGCCGTCTGACAGAGTTGTTCGAAACATCGCACAAGTGCAAAAGAACATTAGATTTGAAGCACCTCAAAGATCATTACATATATACGGGCTGTAACGTTATAAGTGCAGATATGGCGATGGTGTACTGAAGAACATTGCATCAGTATTTACGTCATTTGCAGATCAATAATTATAGCTATTCCAAGTCGCACGTTTTACAGTTACTTAGTACCTCCAAGTATAGGTTGGTTAGTACTTCCAAGTACATGGGGCAAGAGCAAGCCGTTGATGCTTATTTTCCCATGGGTAGCATGTCAGGTGTGTAAGTGTGGAAGCGTGGATGCAGAACGGTCAGTCTATACTGATAGCTGTGATCCACTTAGTGGTTCAGTTACGACCATGCCGAGAACGTCAGGCAGTAAATTATGTGACGTGTTTTTGGGAAGACTGTTCGATGCAGAGAAAAAGCAACCGTCACACTTACGTGTGTACATATTAAGGTAGAACATATAAAATATCTCTATTTATACCAGTTACACCCCGTACATATTAACGGCTGTAAAAGTAATAGGGTCATTATTTATTAAACGAACCTCGTAGTAAGTGCGATGGTAATACTAATGCACTGTGTACACCCGTCACACACCGTATGGTGGCTTGTGCAGCACAGATGTAGATTTAGAGTTCCTACGATCTACCAGTTTTGACACATGTCAAATATCTTTAACTCTACAGTGATTGCAAATACCGATGGGAGGAACGTATTGTGGAAGTCGTCGCAAACTGCTAAATGTCGACCAATATGTTATGAGCAATCATGAGCGTGGGATGTTGAGTGGATATAAATATGTTCGGGGATTAGGCTGAGACTTAATAGAGCTGTATAAGGACTCGTACTTTGCACGTCTGTGTTTTTTATCTGCTCCGAACGTAAGCCTGAGTCGACTGAAAAATGAAAAAAAAGAAGATTTGAATGGAATTGTTGACTGGAAGAGCTCGAAGAGTAGTTCAGCCCCGTAATCGGAAAACGCTTTCCCCCTGCACGGTCAATGCTCCTCTTTCCCTTGTGGTGTACGAAGTAGTGTCTTACGTTTATGTGATAATTGTAGGTGACTTCGCAATGTGAGTACAGGGTGTTGTGACGTCTGTGTTTTATGATGTTGAGAGAAGGGAGAAGTTGAAACTCAGAGTCGGTACACAGGCTACTCCTCTCGAATACCTTAACATTCCCATCCGACAGACGGGTCACCATCAACACAGTCAAAATGCCCTCACTCCAAGAGAAACTAGGGGGATATTTGGAATTTAATATGGGACACGGGAGCAAATTCTGGTGATCAAGAACTTTACGTAGTCACGTCTCCTTTCCTTGCCGGCCAAATACTGGCGGTGAAATTTTCTTCCACCATCAGAATTCGAACCGGCTACCTCCGAGCCGAGCACCATCGCACTAAACCTTTTACTGAACTGAAATTCATGACACGCATCATTCAAATTATTTGCGTTGAACAAGGAATTAATAATAACAATAGTAATACGATGATACAAAAGTGGACCATAGCAATGATCATTTTGTAAGCGAAGAAACATTTCTTTAGACGACATAAATTGTTTTTTGTTCTTCTTTCAGAACATTTTTCTTTACGCCTAGTTATATATTGTATAAACATCTTTAAATTTAACTTGGAGCAATTAAACAGCATGACTGCAACAGTTGCTACAAGATTTACGTTTTTTTAAAAATAATAATTAAGAAGATGAAGAAGAAATATTTATGATGAAAACAACAGTCGAGATTGTAATAACATTTATTATTACCGGTCTCGGCTTATGTTAAAGCCATCCTCAATTTTTGTTGGCCGACTATGGCTGGTGCTGGGGGCTCCTTGGTTTTTCAAGTGTAGCAACAGGGGTCCAAATAAAAATCTGAGGATGGCTTTAACATAAGCCGAAACCGGTAATAATAAATGGTATTGCGATCTCGACTGGCCGGCTGGTGTGACCGAGCGGTTCTAGGCGCTTCAGTCTGGAACCGCGCGACCGATACGGTTGCAGGTTCGAATCCTGCCTTGGGAATGGATGTGTGTGATGTCCTTAGGTTAGTTAGGTTTAAGTAGTTCTAATTTCTAAGGGACTGATGACCTCCGATGTTAAGTCCCATAGTGCTCAGAGCCATTTGAACCAGTTTTTGATCTATAATGGAAATGAGCACTATCGGACTTAACTTCTGAGGTCATCAGTCCCCTAGAACTTAGAACTACTTAAACCTAACTAACCTAAGGACATCGCACACATCCATTCCCGAGGCAGGATTCGAACCTGCAACCGTATCGGTCACGCGGTTCCAGACTGAAGCGCCTAGAACCGCTCGGCCACCCTGGCCGACTTTTTGATCTCGACTGTTGTTTCAGTCAAAGTTGGCACTAGATCGCTGCGCTCCATAGACGATGTTGTCTAAATTTGTGAGCAAAATTTATATCACTAATATGAATGGTTTGATCAAATTTTTTGTAGATGGAAGTATCTGTCCGAATTTTTCTAATTAAAATGTATACACATGTCATCCCCCCCATGAACCATGGACCTTGCCGTTGGTGGGGAGGCTTGCGTGCCTCAGCGATACAGATGGCCGTACCGTAGGTGCAACCACAACGGAGGGGTATCTGTTGAGAGGCCAGACAAACGTGTGGTTCCTGAAGAGGGGCAGCAGCCTTTTCAGTAGTTGCAGGGGCAACAGTCTGGATGATTGACTGATCTGGCCTTGCAACATTAACCAAAACGGCGTTGCTGTGCTGGTACTGCGAACGGCTGAAAGCAAGGGGAAACTACAGCCGTAATTTTTCCCGAGGACATGCAGCTTTACTGTATGATTAAATGATGATGGCATCCTCTTGGGTAAAATATTCCGGAGGTAAAATAGTCCCCCATTCGGATCTCCGGGCGGGGACTACTCAGGAGGATGTCGTTATCAGGAGAAAGAAAACTGGCGTTCTACGGATCGGAGCGTGGAATGTCAGATCCCTTAATCGGGCAGGTAGGTTAGAGAATTTAAAAAGGGAAATGGATAGGTTAAAGTTAGATATAGTGGGAATTAGTGAAGTTCGGTGGCAGGAGGAACAAGACTTCTGGTCAGGTGATTACAGGGTTATAAACACAAAATCAAATAGGGGTAATGCAGGAGTAGGTTTAATAATGAATAGGAAAATAGGAATGCGGGTAAGCTACTACAAACAGCATAGTGAACGCTTTATTGTGGCCAAGATAGATACGAAGCCCACACCTACTACAGTAGTACAAGTTTATATGCCAACTAGCTCTGCAGATGACGAAGAAATTGAAGAAATGTACGATGAAATAAAAGAAATTATTCAGATAGTGAAGGGAGACGAAAATTTAATAGTAATGGGTGACTGGAATTCGAGTGTAGGAAAAGGGAGAGAAGGAAACATAGTAGGTGAATATGGATTGGGGCTAAGAAATGAAAGAGGAAGCCGCCTAGTAGAATTTTGTACAGAGCACAACTTAGTCATTGGTAACACTTGGTTTAAGAATCATGAAAGAAGGTTGTATACGTGGAAGAACCCTGGAGATACTAAAAGGTATCAGATAGATTATATAATGGTAAGACAGAGATTTAGAAACCAGGTTTTAAATTGTAAGACATTTCCAGGGGCAGATGTGGACTCTGACCACAATCTATTGGTTATGACCTGTAGATTAAAACTGAAGAAACTGCAAAAATGTGGGAAATTAAGGAGATGGGACCTGGATAAACTGAAAGAACCAGAGGTTGTACAGAGTTTCAGGGAGAGCATAAGGGAACAATTGACAGGAATAGGGGAAAGAAATACAGTAGAAGAAGAATGGGTAGCTCTGAGGGATGAAGTAGTGAAGGCAGCAGAGGATAAAGTAGGTAAAAAGACGAGGGCTGCTAGAAATCCTTGGGTAACAGAAGAAATATTGAATTTAATTGATGAAAGGAGAAAATATAAAAATGCAGTAAATGAAGCAGGCAAAAAGGAATACAAACGTCTCAAAAATGAGATCGAGAGGAAGTGCAAATTGGCTAAACAGGGATGGCTAGAGGATAAATGTAAGGATGTAGAGGCTTATCTCACTAGGGGTAAGATAGATACTGCCTACAGGAAAATTAAAGAGACCTTTGGAGAGAATAGAACCACGTGTATGAATATCAAGAGCTCAGATGGCAACCCAGTTCTAAGCAAAGAAGGGAAGGCAGAAAGGTGGAAGGAGTATATAGAAGGTTTATACAAGGGTGATGTACTTGAGGACAATATTATGGAAATGGAAGAGGATGTAGATGAAGACGAAATGGGTGATACGATATTGCGTGAAGAGTTTGACAGAGCACTGAAAGACCTGAGTAGGAACAAGGCCCCCGGAGTAGACAACATTCCATTAGAACTACTGACGGCCTTGGGAGAGCCAGTCATGACAAAACTCTACCAGCTGGTGAGCAAGATGTATGAGACAGGCCAAATACCCTCAGACTTCAAGAAGAATATAATAATTCCAATCCCAAAGAAAGCAGGTGCTGACAGATGTGAAAATTACCGAACTATCAGTTTAATAAGTCACAGCTGCAAAATACTAACGCGAATTCTTTACAGACGAATGGAGAAACTGATAGATGCGGACCTCGGGGAGGATCAGTTTGGATTCCGTCGAAATGTTGGAACACGTGAGGCAATACTGACCTTACGACTTATCTTAGAAGAAAGATTAAGAAAAGGCAAACCTACGTTTCTAGCATTTGTAGACTTAGAGAAAGCTTTTGACAATGTTGACTGGAATACTCTTTTTCAAATTCTAAAGGTGGCAGGGGTAAAATACAGGGAGCGAAAGGCTATTTACAATTTGTACAGAAACCAGATGGCAGTCATAAGAGTCGGGGGGCATGAAAGGGAAGCAGTGGTTGGGAAAGGAGTGAGACAGGGTTGTAGCCTCTCCCCGATGTTATTCAATCTGTATATTGAGCAAGCAGTAAAGGAAACAAAAGAAAAATTTGGAGTAGGTATTAAAATTCATGGAGACGAAGTAAAAACTTTGAGGTTCGCCGATGACATTCTAATTCTGTCACAGACGGCAAAGGACTTGGAAGAGCAGTTGAACGGAATGGACAGTGTCTTGAAAGGAGGATATAAGATGAACATTAACAAAAGCAAAACGAGGATAATGGAATGTAGTCCAATTAAATCGGGTGATGCTGAGGGAATTAGATTAGGAAATGAGACACTTAAAGTAGTAAAGGAGTTTTGCTATTTGGGGAGCAAAATAACTGATGATGGTCGAAGTAGAGAGGATATAAAATGTAGACTGGCAATGGCAAGGAAAGCGTTTCTGAAGAAGAGAAATTTGTTAACATCGAATATAGATTTAAGTGTCAGCAAGTCATTTCTGAAAATATTTGTTTGGAGTGTAGCCATGTATGGAAGTGAAACATGGACGATAACTAGTTTGGACAAGAAGAGAATAGAAGCTTTCGAAATGTGGTGCTACAGAAGAATACTGAAGATAAGGTGGATAGATCACGTAACTAATGAGGAGGTATTGAATAGGATTGGGGAGAAGAGAAGTTTGTGGCACAACTTGACTAGAAGAAGGGATCAGTTGGTAGGACATGTTTTGAGGCATCAAGGGATCACAAATTTAGCATTGGAGGGCAGTGTGGGGGGTAAAAATCGTAGAGGGAGACCGAGAGATGAGTACACTAAGCAGATTCAGAAGGATGTAGGTTGCAGTAGGTACTGGGAGATGAAGAAGCTTGCACAGGATAGAGTGGCATGGAGAGCTGCATCAAACCAGTCTCAGGACTGAAGACCACAACAACAACAACAACAACAACACATGTAATTAGTCGTCAGATGAGAAACATATAAGACTTTCTGCGATCCACAACGACTCTCTTGTACCGTTTCCCACTGCTGACCGTGAAGCATTTCTGTGACACTCTCACGTTTACTACATAAATCTGTGAAAATCGTGGAGCCCTTTTTTGAATTTTTTTGTCCTTTTCATTAATTAACAAATTTATTCAGTCATTAGTGGTCGCCTCAGAAGTACCACCTGTCTGCTTCCAAAACGTCTGTCCCCGTTCCTCCCACAGTTCAAAATATTTTTGCTTGTTCTTTTTCGTGAACCTGTACAAGAGCTTCTGCTGAGCGCAAATATACGTCTGTACAATAGTAAGCTCCGCGTCTCCTGCCACTGGAGTTGATGAAACTTGTCAGAAACAAAGGCCTTTGTTCAAGTACGAAATCAGTCGCGAAGTAATACGCCACGAAAAACAGTGTCTTATTGGCGTAAGCAGTTTTGTACGGAACCGAGGTATTGTACATACAATGATATATATAAACCAACTGCATGTGCGAAGAAAGGAACGGCGCCTGGAAACGGTTAAAGCTGGAGGCAAGCAACACAGAAGGATGTTTCAAACTGTACATAAAGTCTATGGAGGAAGACAGTTCCCCACACCTGGAGCACTGCTATAGTCATTCTACACTGACGCGCCAAAGAATCTGGTATAGTATTCACATGCAGTGATATGTAAACAGCAGAATACGATGCTGCAATTGATAACGCCTATATAAGACATCAAGTGTCTGGTGCAGATCAGTTACTGCTGCTACAGTGGCAAGTTATCAAGATTTAAGTGAGTTTGAACGTGGTGTTATAGTCGCCGCACGAGTGATGGGACACAGCATCTCCGAGGTAGCGATGAAGTGGGGACTTTCCCGTACTACCATTTCACGAGTGTACCGTGAATATCAGGACTCCGGTAAAACATCAAATCGTAGACATCGCTGTGGCTGGGTAAAGATCCTGCAAGAACGGGACCAACAACAACTGAAGAGAATCGTCCAACGTGACGGTAGCGCAACCCGTCCGAAAATTGCTGCAGATTACAATGCTGGGCCATTAACAAATGTCAGGATGCGAAACTTCATCGATACGGGCTTTCGGAGCCGAAGGCCCACTCGTGTACCCTTGATGACTGCACGACACAAAGCTTTACGCCTCGCCTGGGGCCGTCAACACCGACATTAGACTGATGATGTCTGGAAACATGTTGCCTGGTCGGACGAGTCTCGTTTCAAATTTTATCGAACGGATGGACGTGTTCGGTTATGGAAACAACTTCATGGATCCATGGAGCTTGCATGTCAGCAGGAGCCTGTTGAAGCTGGCGGAGGCTCTGTAATGATGTGGGTCGTGTGCAGTTGGAATGATATGGGACCCCTCATACATCTAGATATGACTCTGACAGGTGACACGTGCTTAAGAATCCTGTCTGGCATTTACATCCATTCATGTCCATTGTGCATTCCGACGGACTTGGGCAATTCCAGCAGGACAAAGCGACACCCCAATAGTCCAGAATTTGTGCAGAGTGGCTCCAGCAACATTCTTTTTAGTTCAAACACTTCCGCTGGCCACCCAATTCCTCTGACGTGAACATTATTGAGCATATCTGAAATGCCTTGCAACGTGCTATTCAGACGATATCTCCACCCCTTCGTACTGTTACGGATTTATGGACAGCTCTACAGGATTCATGGCGCCAGTTCCCTCCAGCACTATTTCGGACATTAGTCGAGTGCATGCCACGTCGTGTTGCAGCACTTCTGCGTGTTCGCAGGAGAGCTACACAATATTGGGCAGGTGTATCAGTTTCTTTGGCTCTTCAGTGTACTTCACAAGAAAGGAGGAGGACCATACTAGAAAACCTGTATATGTCTTAGACGCCCCTTTGTCAGATACGAGATGTGCACTAAAATTATCACCGATTTCGTAGAAAAACATTTGAGTGTAATCAGGCAAAGGATCAAGTTAGCGCTTGAGTACAGCACAACACACCATCTGCAAGCCGTGCTTCTTTCAGATTCGTGGATATTGAGAAATTGTTTGACTGTGTTTCAACGAAATTTGTTAAAAGACAGCCGGCCGGAGTGGCCGAGCGGTTCTAGGCGCTTCAGGCTGGAACCGCGCGACCGCTACGGTCGCAGGTTCGAATCCTGCCTCGGGAATGGATGTGTGTGATGTCCTTAGGTTAGGTTAGGTTTAAGTAGTTCTAAGTTCTAGGGGACTGATGACCTCAGAAGTTAAGTCCCGTAGTGCTCAGAGTCATTTTGTTAAAAGACATCTTGAGAAGCAAGGCTTTGGTACACTGCAGTAAACTGAAGAATGTGTGCACTAATAAAGCACCTCCTAATAGACTCCATCAGATGCGTGAGAAATTCAGAACCGAAAGAGAAATCAGACAGGGAGATTCCATAACACTAAAACTGTTCTCTGCTGTCCTCAAGGAAGTTAACCTCTCATGAAGAAGAAGGATACGTGCTGATGGATCGTATCTGAACTATCTTTCTTTTGACTGATTGATTTAGATGTCCTGTTTCGTTAATCCTATCATAGAGGAGAGTCTTTTGGGATGTGTAAAGAGTCAACCGCTATATCGGTTGGAAAAGGTGCCACCGCAGGCTACTTTTACAAATTATACTAAAAACAGTTAGTAATAGTGCTAACATATTAACATTCATAACTATAGGAATTACTTCTAAGGTACAGACAAACACCAATTTTAAAAAAAAATTCTCTTTTTTTACTGTACTCGGCTATTTTTTTCGTGTAATATTTCAAGAACTGTCACTTGTCATTATACTGGTAAAGTCAAGGCCTATTTGACGTGAACATTAGTGCTAACTAGAATTTAAATCCCCGAGCTGGATGATATTATACATTTTACGTCTAGAGCAGGAAACTCCGACAGCGAATGGAATAATTTAACAGGGCAAGTTGACAAGTCTGAAAATGAGTTATAATAAGACAAAAAATAAGACAAAAATAATATATGACCAATATATCAAAACGAGAAGTGTACAAATTGAAAGTAATCTTATGGATCAAGTTGATGAGCTTTTGCATTTAGGAAAGTAGAAAACAGTTACCCAACAGACAACAAAGACGAATAGACAGAGGAATAAAAATTGCCTAAAATGCTTTTTTAAAAATAAATAAGTTTTAAAAGCTAAGATGGCTATTCTTCTGAGAAGGAAAGTTTACTGACAGTGACTACCACCTTTTTTGACTTGCGGCAGTGAAGAATGATCTTTCAAAGCGAAAATCATTCAGAAATCTGGGTTTGTTCGGCGGTTAACGGAGACAAATATGTTGGGAATTACTGGGAAACGCAGGAAAAATATGGATCACGGAGCACTGCAGACTGAAATGCGAACGAAATGAAGATGGATGGTAAATCTAGCCAGACGATTGAATGTTAGATATGTGAGGTTACTTTAAATTTGGAAACCTCGATGTCACCTAAAATTTGATTAATTTCTGAATGATTAATAATACAGTATACGTAAAGAAATCAATCCCGAGATCAACCGCATTGCTATACAGAAGTCTGCTAAGAAAAAGCACATGTAAGAAAAGATTTTGAAAGAATAGTATACCAATTGGCACATGTGAAGACAGAGAGTGCACCCAGGCCAGGCTGGTCATGCGACGTAAAGAAGCGAAAACGCGACGGAAGGGAGCGCCACGGCAGCGTCGGTAGCGCCAGAACCAGAGAAGGGGAGTGAAGGGTGGACGTGAACGAGACGTTTGAAGGATTGGACACGATGATGAATTCAGAGAATGGTATGTGAGCGAAGTAGCAATATTGAGCTTTAGAAAGAATACTGAGAGCATAAGATAGGAGTGACAAATGAATAAAAAATTACTAAACAAGTATTATTTTTACGAAGTGCTGAACAGAGTCAACGGATGTGGTGCAATCTATGGTACGAGCGTATGACAAAAACAAGAAATAGAAAATAATACGTCACATATAAAAAAGAAATAATGATGGGTCTGCTATTTCGTTAAATCAGTTATGTACTAAATTAACTTCGAGAAAAGATCAACACAATCAAGCTGAGCTCGAATGGAACGGTCTATTCACACACAGTCAACATGGGTTTAGAAAACATCGTTCCTGTGAAACACAACTAGCTCTTTATTCACATGAAGTGCTGAGTGCTATTGACAAGAGATTTAAGATCGATTCCGTATTCCTGGATTTCCGGAAGGCTTTTGACACTGTACCACACAAGCGGCTCGTAGTAAAATTGTGTGCTTATGGAATATCGTCTCAGTTATGTGACTGGATTTGCGATTTCCTGTCAGAGAGGTCACAGTTCGCAGTAACAGACGGAGAGCAATCGAGTAAAACAGAAGCGATTTCAGGCGTTCCCCAAGCTAGTGTTATAGGCACTTTGTTGTTCCTTATCTATATAAACGATTTGGGAGACAATCTGAGCAGCCGTCTTAGGTTGTTTGCAGATGATGCTATCGTTTATCTACTAATAAAGTCATCAGAAGATCAAAACAAACTGCAAAACGATTTATAAAAATATGTGAATGTTGCGAAAAGTGGCAGTTGCCCCTAAATAACGAAAAGTACTAAAAGAAACTCGTTAAACTTCGATTACACCATAAATCAGTCTAATCTAATAGCTAGGTATTACAATTACGAACAACATAAATTGGAAAGAACACATAGAAAATGTTGTGGGGAAGGCTAACCAAAGGCAGCGTTTTATTGGCAGGATACTTAGAAAATGTAACAGACCTACTAAGGAGACTGCCTACACTACGCTTGTCCGTCCTCTTTTAGAATACTGCTGCGCGGTGTGGGATCCTTACCAGGTAGGACTGACGGAGTACATCGAAAAAGTTCAAGGAAAGGCAGCACGTTATGTATTATCGCGGAATATGGGAGAGAGTGTCACAGAAATGATACAGGATTTGCGCTGGACATCATTAAAAGGAAGGTGTTTTTCGTTGCGACCGAATATTCTCACGAAATTCCAATCACCAACTTTCTCCTCCGAATGCGAAAATATTTTGTTGACACCGTCCTACATAGGGCGGAAGGATCACCACCATAAAATAAAGGAAATCAGAGCTCGTACGGAAAGAAATAGTGTTCATTCTTTCCGCGCGCTACACGAGATTTCAATAATAGAGAATTGTGAAGGAGGTTCGAGGAACCCTTTGCCAGGCTCTTAAATGTGATTTGCAGAGTATCCATGTAGATGTAGATGTAGATGTAGAACATCATCTTGAAGGTAACACAGGACGTATACTACAACAAAGACTGGGGAATTTCAGTGCTCAGAATTAAAAATTCGCACTCAGCAGATTATTTCAATATCATTTTTATAGAAGTGAGATAACATCATAGGAAGCCCGCCCGAATAACCGTGAGCGTTAAAGCGCCACTTCCGGAACTGGGAGATGCGAAGGCCCCTGATCGAATAAGCACGGCGGATTAACGACGAGAGTCGGCGTGCCTGCCTGTGGTATCTAGGCGTTTTTCCACATCTCACTAGTTGAATACCGGGCTAGTACCTTAATCCTGTCTCAGGTACTCGATTCGCAAACATTTACAAAACCTTCCGTCCTGGGGTAAAGGGGTGGCGACAGGAAGTGCATCTGACCACCCTTTGAATTAACCAACCCAAATCTACATCAACGTCTACATTTATGCTTCGCAAGCCACCCAACGGTGGGTGGCGGAGGGCACTTTTCGTGCCACTGTCATTACCTCCCTTTTCTGTTCCAGTCGCGTATGGTTCTCGGGAAGAACGACTGCCGGAAAGCCTCCGTGCGCGCTCGAATCTCTCGAATTTTGCATTCGTGATCTCCTCGGGAGGTATAAGTAGGGGGAAGCAATATCTTCGATTCCTCATCCAGAAACGCACCCTCTCGAAACCTGGACAGCAAGCTACACCGCGATGCAGGGCGCCTCTCTTGCAGAGTTTGCCACTTGAGTTTGCTAAACATCTCTGTAACGCTATCACGCTTACCAAATAACCCTGTAACGAAACGCGCCGCCCTTATTTGGATCTTCTCTATCTTCTCTGTCAACCCGACCTGGTACGGATCCCACACTGATGAGCAATACTCAAGTATAGGTCGAACGAGTGTTTTGTAAGCCACCTCCTTTGTTGATGGACTACATTTTCTAAGGACTCTCCCAATGAATGGCAACCTGGCACCCGCCTTACCAACAATTAATTTTATACGATCATTCCACTTCAAATCGTTCCGTACGCATACTCCCAGATATTTTACAGAACTAACTGCTACCAGTGTTTGTTCCGCTATCATATAATCATACAATAAAGGATCCTTCTTTCTATATATTCGCAATACATTACATTTGTCTATGTTAAGGGTCAATGCCACTCCCTGCACCAAGCGCCTATCCGCTTCGTATCTTCCTGCATTTCGCTGCAATTTTCTAATGCTGCAACTTCTCTGTATCCGTTAATAACCATGCCGAACCTGTACAGACGCGGGACAAGGAAAAGAAGAAAAAAATAACATCATAGGAAAAGTTACGAAAATCCGTTACGCAAATAAACATTAAAGAATTAACTGTTGAAGTGCATAAACAGTTAAATAAATTAACGTCACATTGTATCGGGCTTCATAGGTTAGGATAGGAACAATAAATACAGTTTATCACGTAAAAAGTCACTTTATACTTGGTTCGTATGTCAGGATAAGAGGAAATATACTTTATACATCATTCGTGGTTATAATGTCTGTGTTTATGCAGTGTCTGTATCTTCACATTACAGTGTCTTCAGACACGCCGGCCGGAGTGACCGTGCGGTTCTGGGCGCTACAGTCTGGAACCGAGCGACCGCTCCGGTCGCAGGTTCGAATCCTGCCTCGGGCATGGATGTGTGTGACGTCCTTAGGTTAGCTAGGTTTAATTAGTTCCAAGTTCTAGGCGACTTATGACCTCAGAAGTTGAGTCGCATAGTGCTCAGAGCCATTTTTTTTTCAGACACGCATGCGTGCACTATAATGTGAAGATACCGACACTACAAAAACACTGACATTGTAACCATCATAATGTATCCATGCATCGATGGGCTAAAATAACGATAAAATATTTCTTTCTCTCTGCGCGGGAACCACTAAATGCGCGAGCGTTCAAAAATGGTTCAAATGGCTCTGAGCACTATGGGACTTAACATCTGAGGTCATCAGTCCCCTAGAACTTAGAACTACTTAAACCTAACTAACCTAAGGATATCACACACATCCATGCCTGAGGCAGGATTCGAACCTGCGACCGTAGCAGTCGCGCGGTTCCGGACTGAAGCGCCTAGAACCGCTCGGCCACCACGGCCGGCTGTACGAGCGTAAGTGTACACCATAACACATGGAAGTTTTGGTCGATACTGGTGGCGATATGCGCGATAAGCGGGAAATCCGGGCTAGAGTCCCGGTCCGGCACAAATCTTCATTTTTGTCAACCAGCTGACGTCAATCCAGATTCGCAAAATGCGACTCCATTTTGTAATACTTTATAGATGGACGAAAGAAGTACAGTGCTAGATTTCACAAGGTAAGAAAAGACAAATACGACGGCTCAATCTAATTCATCTTATCGTGCATGTCCCATGGAATTTGGCACCGTACTTATGAACAACACAGACCCTGTAATATCGACTGAATCTAAGGTGGGTGGATGAAATTAGAAAACAGGAAGGAAGAACACGGATGTGTGCAGCAGAAGGCAGTAATGCCCGGGAAGCCCAAGAGACGCGATTTCCGGCAGTGGGAGTCGAATGGCTGCTATTGATAAGGATGGACACGAACGGATGATCTTGAGACTTGTAAGACGGGACACAGTGCGGAGTGGAGAGCATAAAAAAGTCTGATTGTGTTAGGCAAATGATGCAGAATCGGTGGCAGAATTGCGTTACTACGTGGAAGGCGTGCTATGTACTGCGTGAAGAAAACAAGCGTGACGAGACGAGCGGCAGACGGTAGGAGCGCGAGGCGTGGCCTTACCGTGAGCAGCGCAGCGGCTTCTGTAGCGCGACTGCGATTGTGAGCGCGCGCACACAGCGTTTGATCTGCGCCGCGCCAGCCGTGCCGAGGCGCCACCTCCTGCCCGGCGGCGCCTAATGATGCAACCATTTGCTAACCTAGCTGTTGTTACATCTGGCCAAAACCTTTAACGTCCAAAATATACTCGTACTCAAATGGCTCTTAGCACTTTGGGGCTTAACATCTCTGGTCATCAGTCCCGTAGAACTTAGAACTACTTAAACCTAACTAACCTAAGGACGTCACACAACACCCAGTCATCACGAGGCACAGAAAATCCCTGACCCCGCCGGGAATCGGACCCGGGAACCCGGGCGCGGGAAGCGAGAACGCTACCGCACGACCACGAGCTGCGGACTATACTCATACTCATGACAGTCGATCGTAAAAGGTTTACGTTGAGATAACAAATTAATGGTCGGACATTTATTTATTCGTTACATTTACAACATATCGTCTCAGAAGCTCACATAGGCCATACAGTTCAAATGTTTGTGGATAATAAAAGGTTTATGTATTAATTACGTATACATGGTACTTACGAACATTACAAAAACGGCTAATACTACAAAAATATTACAAAAATCTACTTTCCACCATTACAAAACAGCGGCAACCAATTTCCCAACTAATGGGACTATCGTTGTTACACAGATGCTATTAGTGAAATTTAAAATTTTCCCGTCAAACTAAATATACAAAAAGATTTCGGGCTTGCAGCCGGTCGTCGTTAGCTTCCATCCACGATATTTCGACTGGACACCTGCCAGCCATCCTTAGGTGAGCCATCGAAGACTGACAAAGACGCCCTCCGTTCCGTAATATATAGCGTGCAGCGAGTATTCCGCGCATGCGTCAAAATCATATGGACAGACGAACCACACCGCCCGCCAGCTGCCCCCTCGCTGGTGGAACTGCAGAACACAGCTGTCTTCGGTTTTGTCAATTGCCGCGGCCATCGGAGTACTCTGACGTCTTCGTCTGGAGCAGTTGAGAGAACCGAAGACAGCTGAGTTCTGCAGTTCCACCAGCGAGGGGGCAGCTGGCGGGCGGTGTGGTTTGTCTGTCCATATGATTTTGACGCATGCGCGGAGTACTCGCTGCACGCTATATATTACGGAACGGAGGGCGTCTTTGTCAGTCTTCGATGGCTCACCTAAGGATGGCTGGCAGGTGTCCAGTCGAAATATCGTGGATCGAAGCTAACGACGACTAGCTGCAAGCCCGAAATCTTTTTGAAGATGCTATTAGGTTGGTGCCTGAGTTAGTAAGCCGGCCGCTGTGGCCGAGCGGTTCTAGGCGCTTCAGTCCGGAACCGCGCTAGTGCTACAGTCGCAGGTTCGAATCCTGCCTCGAGTAGGGATGTGTGTGATGTCCTTAGGTTAGTTAGGTTTACGTAGTTCTAAGTCTAGGGGACTGATGACCTCCAATGTTAAGTCCCATAGCACTTGGATCCATTTGAACCTAAGTTATTAGCGTTTTTCATAAGTTTAATACACACAAGTTATACGTAACAGAGGCTTTAGCTAGCAGTAATATATTCTTTTACTTGCGCCTTTGCCCCGCAATGACGCAAGGTTGGCATGGTTAATCGGATTTGGCAAGGTTAATTTAAGGGGTGGCCGGATGCTCTTCCTGCCACCACCACGTACCCCCCGGGACGGAATTAGTGTACCCCAACTTTCTGTATCTAGTGTAATCCATGGAATAGTGCGACTGTGTTCAGATGTCTGCGAGCCGTGTAACTGAGGCGGGATGTGGGGGACCAGCCCGGTTTTCACATAGAGGGATGTGGAAAACCGCCTAAAAATCACATCCAAGCTCGCTGGCACACCGGCCTCCGTCGTTAAGCCGTCGGCCGGATTCGATACGGCGGCGGCGCGTCTACCCGAGTCCAGGAAGCAGTGCATTAGCGCTCTCGGGTAACCCAGCAGGTTCCAGCAGTAATATATTCTCCGTCACTATTTACAACAGTCTGTCAACGCTGGGATAACTTTTCCACTCCACGACTGTAGAAATCACTTGATTTTGACGCGGAGAACTCGTCGAGCCACCCACAGAGCGTATTTTCATCCGGAAAGGAAGTTCCTTGTAGATTGTTCCATAGAGAGCGTAAAAGGTGAAAATCTGAGGTGAATCGGGGAGTGCGGAATGATTTCGCAACCCAACTCCTGTATTGTGTTTTTTGTTAGTCTAGCAGAATGGTGTTATCGTGGGGTAGCATCACTTCACACAGTCTTTCTGGTCGTCGATCTTGGACTTCGTCTGCAAGACGTCTCAGGTGTTCACCATAAATGCCAGCAGTGGTGATTATACCGTGGTGAAGTAATTCGTAGTACATCACAACGTCGCTGTTGCACCAGATGACGAGCAGTGCATCTATGGCCACCAGCGGATCATTTTTGAACCTTCCTCATTGCAAGTAAATGTCGCTCGATGGAGGAATGATCACAGTTCATCACATCTGCCAGATCTCAAGTGCAGTGACGGTGATCATTATGGAGCAATGCGTTTAAATGATGTCCATCAAACCCCGAAGGTCTTTCTGAACGTGGAGGGTCACTAGTGTCAAAAAGATCCACCTTAAAACGAGAAAACCATTTTCTTGTCGTGCTCTGTCGAATGGCATCATCCGCACACATGTTGCAAATGTTTCTCGGTGCCTCCACTGCCGTCACCCCTCTAATGAACTGAAACAGAAGAAGATGTCGGAAATGTTCCGATTTCGCCACTTGGCGATCCATTTTCTAGAGTTCAGAGATCCACTCACTATCTACAAACGACAAAATGACAATATGTTAACTCAAATAGCAACAGTGAACTATACTATTGGCCATTAAAATTGCTACACTAAGAAGAAATGCAAATGATAAACGGGTATTCATTGAACAAATATATTATACTAGAACTGACATGTGATTACATTTTCACGCAATTTGGGTGCATAGATCCTGAGAAATCAGTACCCAGAACAACCACCTCTGGCCGTAATAACGGTCTTGATACGCCTGGGAATTGAGTGAAACAGAGCTTGGATGGCGTGTACAGGTACAGCTGCACATGCAGGTTCAGTTCATCAAGAGTAGTGACTGGCGTATTGTGACGAGCCAGTTGCTCGACCACCATTGACCGGACGTTTTCAGTTGGTGAGGGATCTGGAGAATGTGCAAGCCAGGGTAGCAGTTGAACATTTTCTGTATCCAGAAAGACCCGTTTAGGATCTGCGGATCTGCAACATGCGGTCGTGCATTATCCTGCTGAAATGTAGAGTTTCGCAGGGATCGAATGAAGGGTACAGCCACGGGTCGTAATACATATGAAATGTAACGTCCACTGTTCAAACTGCCGTCAATGCGAACAAGAGGTGACCGAGACGTGTAACCAATGGCACCCCATACCATCACGCCGGGTGATACGCCAGTATGGCGACGACGAATACGCGCTTCCAATGTGCGTTCACCGCGATTTCGCCAAACATGGATGCGACCATTATGATGCTGTAAACAGAACCTGGATTCACCGGAAAAAATGACGTTTTGCCATTCGTGCACCCAGGTTCGTCGTTGAGTACACCATCGCAGGCGCTCCTGTCTGTGATGCAGCGTCAAGGTTAACCGCAGCCATGGTCTCCGAGCTGATAAAACATGCTGCTGCAACCGTCGTCGTCGAACTGTTCGTGCAGATGGTTGTTGTCTTGCCCTGTTGACTCAGGGATCGAGACGTGGCTACACGATCCGTTACAGTCATCTCGGCTGCTAGTGATACGAGGCCGTTGGGATCCAGCACGGCGTTCCGTATTACCCTCCTGAACCCACCGATTCCATATTCTGCTAACACTCATTGGATGTCGACCAACGCGAGCAGCAATGTCGCGATACGGTAAACCTCAATCGCGATAGGCTACAATCCGACCTTTATCAAAGTCGGAAACGTGATGGCACGCATTTGTCCTCCTTACACGATGCATGACAGCAACGTTTCACCAGGCAACGCCGGCCAACTCCTGTTTGTGTATGAGAAATCGGTTGGAAACTTTCCTCATGTCAGCACGTTGTAGGTGTCACCATCGGTACCTACATTGTGTGAATGCTCTGAAAAGCTAATCATTTGCATATCACAGCATCTTCTTCCTGTCGGTTAAATTTCGCGTCCGTAGCATGTCATCTTCGTGGTGTAACAATTATAATGGCCTGTAGTGTATAAATAAAAAATGACAGTCGATAAATAAATCCATAGCAACCGGAATGACAACATGAGTAACAAGAACGCTACGAACTTATGTACCTAACTAAAGAAATAAAATAGGCGCATTTCTGTTTATGTTCATTTATTAGGGTAAATCCAAAATGTAGGTGGATTCGATCTCAGACTATCCTGTTCAAGAACCATTGTCTGTTGGATTCCTCGGGCATACAGGAACACGTCAGCAGGTTTCTAGTGTATCAGTCGATTTCAAGATTCACTGTAACGTCTTAGAGTCAACACTTCCGTAATCACTTGCGCCAACGCGATGAAATGTCTTGAAAACCGTTTCCTTCAGTGACCGTATACCTCAGCTGTCATCTCTCCATCTGCAGATAATATTGTCTTTCCAGGATGGAAGCATGCTGAGTTATGGTTGACTATCTTATGGAGTCATACTTGGTCACCAAGACGCGCGCCCCAACTCCACTTTCCTCAGTGGTGCTTTGGCATCCAGCGTCCATAATGCGTGACGACAATTACCCAGCGCTCGCGAAGTCCGACAACATGTGCTTTGAAGTGCCCGCACAGCTGCATGCGCAACTATTATTCATCTCCCTTTTGATTTTGTACAGATACGTAAAAAAAAATGGACCACGACAGGTCAGATAATGTACCAATCTGCTCGATGGGTGAATAAATATCATTTTAACTCTCTCCGTAATGTTAGGGAGAAACTCATATGTACACCTGGCTGTACCTGAAGCACCCCATTCATTTTTTCGCGGGTGTAATAAGCCATCTTTTATTAACTTTTTCATATTGGCCGTAGTACCAAGATATTAACTTATTATTTAAAAATCAGTTCCAAGTATCCTTCGGAATTCCGTTTAATTGCCTTTCTTTAACTAATAAAAGGCTCCTCCTTTCCTGAGTTCTCTAAGTCTAATGGGCATATTCTTAAAATTTCTAACAATTCATAATTCGGTATGTTCGGACAGGGATATTTAGTCTCGGATTGCATAAACAAATAATGCAGGGTGTTTTATAGTGTTCTGACGACTTCAAATTTGAATAACACACAAACTAATCGTGAAACAAAGTTAAACATTTTAAACAATATACAACATTTATTCAAGTTTACTTGTGAAATACTAAATCGGACAAATGACAACCATTTTTAGCGCGCGTTGTTCAAATTTGAAATCGTCAAAACATGATGAAACACCCTATACCTTAGAGCAACAACAAAAACTCATAGCAACTGTTCAAAGTTCCCGCCGCCAGTCTCAAGTATGCATTAAAAACGTACCTCATACTTAGCTCTACTCTCTGAAAGATTCCTGTTCTCTTTTGTGCACTGCAATATGCAGCTAGGACACTACCAACTAGTTCCTCTTCAGTTGTTACTGGAGGTTCATACGCCAACGACTTCGCACAACTCCGTAGCAAATGTCCCTTGGAAATATGTGTCGGCGATCGCAGTGGACATGGCATGTGACCACCCCTTCCAAACCAATGGTGAGGCGTCTGTTGTTCACATACTCGCAGAATTAATATGGAAGTCGAATGGCTCACCTTCATGTAAAAATCACATCCTCTTGCGGCGGACGAAATGGAGTAATCTCAAACAGCTGTGGCAGCATATATGGGATGAACGCCGGGAAACGTGCACCATTAAAACTGGGTGACAGAATTTAAGCTCTTACTAGTTAATCTTGTACCATTCCAGCTCACAAGTTGCTGCTAATCTGAAACGAGTGTGGCGTTCGGAACTACATTACTCCAGATCTGGCAGTTGGGAACACCACCACGCTAGAAAGAGGCCTCATCCGAGAACAATACAAAATATACTACATTCAAACACCGCCGTCTGGAACTCGTGATCCTGTGGTTACCGTTGCTGACTCTCGATCACGAGGTCCCAGGTTTGGTTCCGGGCCAGGTTCGCGATTTTCTCCGCTCGAGATTGCGTGTGTATGTTGTTCTCATCATCCTTTCATCATCATTGACGCTTAAGTCGCTGAAGTGGCGTCAAATAAAAAGACTTACAGCAGGCGGCCGAACTCCCCAGAAGTGTACTGCCGGCCACATACGCCATATGCACATTTCATTTCGACACTGCACTCGATAACACATTGTGAGAACTGCACTCTGGGTTCGAAATCGTTTGCTTTCACTGCTTATACATGTTCTCTATTATCGAGGCCCTCCAACAATACTCTCCACACCATGTATCTCGAAGTGCGCATTTTGCGAGGAAGTTGATGGTACTTATTGATGAATCTTCTCCCTCGCGACCCAACACCGTCATTTCATAGTCTGCTGTATGAAAAGTTACTGTATTTGTCTGTCATCTTTTGTGGCTTGAGCAGTCCAGTTTCTCGTAAGCTTCTTCCACTTTGGATAACGCCTGCTTCGAAACTGCTCTCGGTACATTCATTCAGCTTCCTGCCTACTACATTCCGTTGCACCACACGTTAAATAGATGTATGCAAGTTCCTGTAAAAAGAAGCACCCCAGCTTTGACAACTAGACATAAAATGCGAACTGAGGGAACCTCCACCGAGTACATATAACAGACGACTGTGTATTCATTTTTAAGTTAGCGCCACGAATGACAATGTGTCAGGCAGTTGTTTATTATGAAATATAAGTAGTTTACCAACGCGCCTCGTACATATTGGTCAGTGAAGGCCTCGTACCGCCTGTAGTATTCATTTCAGATCATTAGCGCTTTATGTCGAAATGCTTAGTTTAGGATGTTCGGTCAGCATAAATATGACGCTAAGAATTTTTGACATCGTGTATACAACATGCTTCCTTATGGGAAAATATGAACCCCACTATCTTGCTTGCGCGATTGGATCCTAAAGATGCCATGAGATACTCTTCTATATCTTGGCCGAATATCACTTAGTAAAATGCTCGTTACATCCCTTGCCTAGAGCTTTCGTGACGTAGCGTGGCCGTCCGCGGTCGTCTCGCGGTTCTAGGCGCGCAGTGCGGAACCGTGCGACTGCTACGGTCGCAGGTTCGAATCCTGCCTCGGGCATGGATGTGTGTGATGTCCTTAGGTTAGGTTAGGTTAGGTTGAAGTAGTTCTAAGCTCTAGGGGACTGATGACCTAAGCAGTTGAGTCCCATAGTGCTCAGAGCCATTTGACGTAGCATGGAGTTCCATTAGTCTCAACTTCCAGTATCAACTCCCTCACATAGGATCTGAAATTGTAAATGAACGAGAAGATGATAGAGTTTTGTAAAGTCATAAAGTGGAATTTCGCGTTGCACAGAATTACGAAGGGTGAAAGACTGGATAAGACAAGTCAGATCTAAGCTTTGTGGAGACGAACGTGACCAATGAGATGGAAGATTGCGTTCTACGACACAAGCATGACTTGTGAGACGCCAAAGTGAATTATGTTATTTCAAAACGAAGTCCATATTTCGTGGTTCTTATATTATAACTTGCGTCGTTCTGAAACGCGTATTGGTAGTTAAATGATTTTCGTATGTAGTAATTTTTGGAAACGCGCGTTTTATTGAAGTAGGGTTCAGCACGGCTTTAAGAATAATTTCAAGTTACAAGACATTTTCCCGGGAAATTATTACCTAAATTTTCGTTTGGTCCATTTTGGTGTTGTGATTTCTTTGCTGATATTTTCTTGCTATCCCAAAGTACTGGGCCTTGAGGGTCTTGAAAACACATCTTTCTAAGGACTGTAGTACATGGATAGTGTGTGTGAGAAAGTAAAAAGAACATTTTTGTTCATTATGTTGGGGAAATTCCAATGCTGCAAGTGAAGAATGTGACAGAGACCATCCAGAATAAGAAGTACTTTCTGGATACAGGTACTCTGTTTTTTTGAAAGAGTTTGAGCCATTTCAGGAGTATTTCCTCATTCATCCATCAACTTTCACTCATGCATTAAATAGATCCATTGGCAAGTTTACTTATTTCTTTGGCCCTTGAAGATAACAAGCGGTGGTAGACATACACCAGCTGCGTTGCAGCAAGCAATAGCTGTAACGTTCTTACCTCTTTCACCGCTGGGCAAAGAACGGACCTCTTTTGTTCCTTTCTAAGCAAATGACCTTCTGAGTTCCGTTGTTGAACGGCAACCTTGTTCCTTCTGTGTTATATATATGAGTTGGTTTGTCACGGAAGGAGAGATTTGTAAGAAGCCTATTTACAAGTTCGAAGTGCTGTTTAACAGTCTCTCTGCTTAATGCGGCTCCTCTTGCTTTAGAGAGACCATCTGGTTTTCTCAGAGAAAGATGGTTTCTTTTGAAGAATGAAAAACACCAGTCTTTTCCACCCACATCTTTCCAGGGATGTTTGATTTTGTTCTGGGCACCTAGTCGAAAGGCTGCAATAGGCAATATTTCTGCGTGAATCCAAATCCTCTTTTTCCCAACTATATTAATCCATTGGCGAGAGAGGTTTCCAACCCTTAGGAAATGTATTTAGATGTCTAATGGTTCAAATGGCTCTAAGCACTATGGGACCCAACTGCTGTAGTCATCAGTCCCCTAGAACTTAGAACTACTTAAACCTAACTAACCTAAGGACATCACACACATCCATGCCCGAGGCAGGATTCGAACCTGCGACCGTAGCAGTCGCACGGTTCCGGATTGCGCGCCTAGAACCGAGAGACAACCGCGGCCGGCATTTAGATGTCCATCAGGTTACAATATGCATAATTTTGTTTTCTGGCAAAAGGGTACAAATTCCGATAATATTATGTTTTCTCCTTTTGATAACGTCGGTACAAACCTGCAAATGGCACTCCAAAATTTTACCGGCTTCTAGTATTGATACCCCTTTCATCGTTGCTTCAACTGCCTCTTTCATCGACCCCTCATCCCATTCCATTTTGTCTCCTTCTTTTTATAGGTCCTCACCATCTGAAGTAGATGAGGTAATAATCATAATAGTGTTACCAAGCAGAAAATATTTTGTAAATGCACTTTGCCTCATATTCATTCAGTTTCGTACTAGCTGTTCTTAGAGCCCCCTTCTCTGTTTTTCATGTAACCCCAAGGCACTTTTAAACACTATTGTGACGTAGCACTTCTATTCAGTTAGTTTCTCTCTACCCTGTGCTGTTACAAGCTAGCGGGGCATTGAAGATTTATCAAAAACGCGTCGTTCTTGGTACGATTTATCATAAACAAATGTCAGCTAGTGAGATATAAGCTGCTGTTTCAAGACATCGTAGCATCAAAGATATGGAACTGCAAGGCTCAAGTTCCTGTTAGTATGGTGATAAGAAGTGTGGAATTAGTTGATGAGCTGTAGGTGGTTCGTGTTCCGCTAGCTTCAATTTTTTGTTCATCTTAGTGTTTTCTAAAAGATTATGGGACGTTCTTATTAAGTTTATAGAGGTATGTTCTGTAATATTCAGTATATATATAGACCTCAGTGGTAAAGTGACGGGTTCAATCACCGGCCAAGCCTAGGATTTTGATCTGTCAGTTCTTTCACTTCAGGCAATGTTTGCTGATATGGAAAATATCGAGTTGCGCCTTGGTTCGAAAATGATGTTAAACTGTAGGTCCACCTAGACAGGGTCTGTCAGTTCAAAGGACACAGGAAGGCAACGGCATACCATCTGATACATGACCATGTCTAGTAAAGCACTTTGATGTTCAATATAATCTTCAGGTTTCTGAGTGTGAACGTGCCAGGCAACTAACTGCAAGATAGCTTCCTACGCCGCTACCTGAATCGATCGCAATTCAGTACTGATCTGTTCATTTATTCACTCATCCGAAAATACTTTCCAGATTATGGGATACATATTTCTTTTATAAATATTCTGTTTGATTGTGTGCACAAACAAGCATGTAGGTACATGTACACACACACATACACACACACGTGTGTGTGTGTGTGTGTGTGTGTGTGTGTGTGTACATGTACCAACATGCTTGTTTGTGCACATTCATATTCTAATACAAAATAAGTGAAGCACTCAGAAGACAGTCGGATGACAATGAAACTTCGCACACGTACACACCACTGACGAGTATGTGAATGCTGACGAGTATGTGAATGATAAGAGTTGAAATTCTCTGTGACAAGCACGGCCTGGTAGGGTATACAAGGGGCATAAACAGCGTCAAATGTTCATTGATCACTGTGAAGGACACGTGTGTGTGTGTGTGTGTACATGTACCTACATGCTTGTTTGTCCACAAAATCATACAGAATATTTATAAAAGAAATATGTGCCCCATATATATGGCTTCTATTAGAACCCGCCAAGTGCGTCACATTTATTAAATACCACTACCAACTATCCAGTGGTTTCACACTCGGATCTGAGGCCTCTTCCCGCAGAACATGTCTCTCGACGTCAAATCATGATACTCGCCTAGCAAACCGGAGAATGACTAAACTGAATTCCATACTCACTTTCTGTACTAGCAGAATAGCTTCATCGGTTAGGAGCCACGAAATACCGAGGGCTGCCAGCCAATTCCTTCTGCTAGCTGCCAGTTGCTCAACGAAATTGTATGAACACTATACGGTTCAGTCAGTCACCCTCAGGGCCAGAGAATGAAGGTATTTTTATTGACTATTTCCTCCTCCCTTCAATAGCACTCCTCCGCGAAGTGTTGCTTTCTGCCAGTACTTTTCAAAATTTTATTTTCAGAAGTTGTTGGGAAACAGCAAGCGTCAAGGGCAAATCACTAACCCTTAAGAGCAGAGCACTAGACCCTGTTTATAACTCATTTAGAAGGATTATGTAAAGACTTATCCACCAACTTCACGATGGACAAAGCCCCCTTCTCGCAGCAGTGGACACTTGCTCTGGAGTCTGCAACAGCCAACAGAACGAGCCCAAAGGCACGGTCATGGTTGATATGTTACACTAGTAGGATCAGCTATTGCCAATTGAGTATAGTGTCTGCATGCTTTCCATTCATATTAGATACATACCGGCTTGCCCTACTTTCTGTACGCTACCTATAGTCGATATTCATATTCTAATACAAAACAAGTGAAGCACCCAGAAGACACAGTCGGATGACAATGAAACTTCGCACACGTACACCCCACTGACGAGTATGTGAATGATAAGAGTTGAAATTCTCTGTGACAAGCACGGCCTGTTAGGGTACACAAGGGGCATGAACAGCGTCAAATGTTCATTGATCACTGTGAAGGACACGTACGGGCTGAGTACTCTTATGAGACATGAGTTTGTATGGGTCCTTACTTTGGGTGTCCATTTGGCAAGCTGGTCGAATCGGGCAATATCCAGATTCGGGGAACATTCTAATGCGATATTGGCCCAATCTTTGATTGCATGGGACCGTGAGAGCAGGTATACTGGTCGTCAGAGTTTCTACGGAACACGTCTGACCACCACAAGGAATGACTGTAGTATTGTTCACCAACCACATCGTAACCCTTCACATCTGCATCTGTCATCCAAGAACAAGTAATAGACTCCTTGCTACATTCTGTGCTTTGGTTGCAGACTAGTAGTAGCTGAACTAGGAAGTTACTGTCCTATACGTAGGCTACCGTTAACACAACACAAATGTATACGGACGTCCAGCGTGCTGTATTAGCTTGGGTCAGGAACTTCTGTTAATCAGTAGAACGAAAACCTAGTTAAAATTGCAAATTTTTACTTTTCATTCATTCGATGACTAGTTTCTGGCCGAAACCCTCTTTCAGATCATCATAAGAAAGCCAAAAATGGCATTTTCGACTTTGTTATGACGAATTGAAAATGGGTCTCGGTCCGAAACTAGTCATCGAATGAATAGAACGTGAAAATTTGCAACTTGGACTTGTTTTTCGTTCTATCGACAACACAAATAGTTTCATTTAGCCAAGCAAGACGAGGTGCAACATCATAATGATAAAGTGGTCTCATACTGCCAAGTTCTTTGTATATTTGACTCGATTTTGTAATCCCCAGAATAATCCTCTCAGTCCGTTTGCTCCTCCCCTTTTAGCGTGTTTAACTTTTTTTCAGGCTTTGTATGCCTGCTATTTCAGAAAGAATATCGCTCAATGCTGAATATTGAAACATCCTGAATGATTATTCAGCCCACAAAGGAAATTTTATCACAATTCCCTATAGTGAGAAGCGATGGAGATGTCTTTTTGGGAACGTGTGATTTTTAGTATTTTTATTACTGTGCTTTTGACGATAAGTAAGACAATGAAAAGCAGTATACAGTTTGCTCTTGTCCAGAAACAGTAATGGTTGTAAGGTGTCAGGCAAATCCAACACCTTCCATGAAAACCCTGACATAATAAGCAAATCTACTAGTATGTCACGTAGCTCCGAATAAATCGTGACATTAAATTAACCAAAGTAATACAAGTAACGAGTGAGCAAATGGAATGCCACAGACTAACACAAGAATGCCTAAATGCATGTCGTACCTTCCCACCGTGAGGCAGACGCAGTTCCGAGGGGAGAAACGAGGACAGAAGCCGAGAGCAGAACCGTGTTAAGCTAGAAGGCCCTACGATAAGGGAAGGTCTGGACACCTACGGCGCCAGCTAACCAATAGGGCCACACAACCCGCACGTTTTAGCGTGAGACTTTTTCGCGTCTCAGGTATGTCAAGGGCCACCCCCCAGCCCATGTTAAAAGCTAGAGCCCTCCAGAAAAACAGTATAGATCTTACGATAACACAAAAAGGGCCACTACCACCCGCATGTTTTAGCGTGAGACTTTTTCGTGTCTAAGGTACGTCAAGGACCATCCCCCAGCCCATGTTAAAAGATAGAGCCATCCAGAAGAACAGTATAGATCTTACGATAACGCTAAAAGGACCACACCAGCTGCAGGTTTTAGCGTGAGACTTTTTAGCGTCTCTGTTACGTTGCAAACTTTAAAAACATTGCCCCACCACGAAAAGTATGACGTTTCTCATTGGATAGACAGAATTTTTGTAGGCGGAGCTTAAGGTTAACATTGAGACCCTGATTGGTCAGATGAAAACATAGACAGATAGTTTTTTAAGCTAACTTCGGTAAATTGTAGTAAGGAGAAGTTAGAGGAGAGTGAGTTCCGAGACGGCGAGCTGGATGGCTGGTGCGCCGGCCGCTGTCGCCCTGACGCTGCCTTAACACCGACAAGGTAATGAACGCACGCGATGCCGCATTTTTGAGCGCATAAGGCTTCACTCAGAACTGCAGAAGTCTCATCTGTTACACCCCCTTTTTGCTTAATACTAGTGTCGATCGTAAATTAAAGCTCATGGTGTTCACATTTGCCACTTGAAGTAAAAATCTGAAACGCGATGATTTCTCTGTGATATAATTATTGAGAAGCCACATCAGCCACTGTAATTTACGACAAGTTAAATAAGTAATTAAAGATAATTGAGGGTCACTGTAGACCATTTTGATAGTTTTCTCTTTTGTGAAACTTAATTTAAACCTAGATTGTAGATGTGATATGGCATAGGTCATCCTTCGATCGATTGTAGAACTTGGAAACCCATTCAGGGAATATTCGTTCACATTTTTGTTGAACGCAGTTGGTTTTTACCATCCTGTATTAAAACATTTCCTTTTATCGATAGTGCAATTTATAAACGATGTTTTGTGAGTAGAATAAAATTTCCAATGGTAAACGTAACTGCTTTTTCGACGTTATTTTACCAGCTAACTAAAAATAGGAAAGCCTTGAACCCCTTCCACTAAATTTAGTTAGTATTAAGATTCTTTTACAGGGAGTGCAGTGGAGCTGACGCTGAAATAATTAAGTATTTGGTTATATCATCGCTAGTCTCACTGAACTCTTCTGAATTCTACATGTCATGTGTGGTCTGGCGTCTCCTTACCAGCAACAGGTCCCAGGTTCAAACTGGTCAATTCCCTAAAAAACACGCTCAGAGCATCGTTGCGCGAAAGTGATAGGGAGACACGATATAGAACAATCAGACACCACCATGAATGTTTAGATGGTGCTGCCAGATTTATGATCCCAAACCAATCGTCACGTCTTTGTCAAGTGTGGTAGGCCTCGATGGAAAAGAGATTTTGGAATGGTCAACAATTCATCTGATGTCGTTGATACCAAATGGCTCTGAGCACTATGGGACGCAACTGCTGTGGTCATTAGTCCCCTAGAACTTAGAACTACTTAAACCTAACTAACCTAAGGACATCACATACATCCATGCCCGAGGCAGGATTCGAACCTGCGACCGTAGCAGTCGCACGGTTCCGGACTGCGTTGATACCGTTCAGTAGTCCGCAACTCTATGTCGTCACACATCTTGTCTCGTCGACAAAATACACAACCTTAAATTATACAAACAATAAAGTTGCCATTGTCGAAAGGAGCGTTAGAGTCAACGTCTAGGTCATTAGAGGTGCTTGACTGTCGACAGGAAACAAAACATCAAAAAACATAATAAAGAGAACAGATCAAAGTACTTCTGAGTGTACTCAAGCGTCATATTATAAAACAAAATAATGTAAATTGTCATTATTGGCAAAAGAAGATAAGCACTTCATACTCGATAATAAAGTGAGCCCTATAGCGAAAGGTCATTTTCGAAGAGGCATGACTAGTCAGAAGGAGAGTGCGTGACAGAAGGTGATTTAAAATTAATTTAGCAGTTTGTTTTATTAATCTCGGGTTTTTTATTAGTCTCTGGTCAGAAACATACACATTTACACAATTAACAGACATCACCTCATACAAAATTTGACCAAAAGTAGTCCAATTTAAGTGCAGTCTCCGAGGCTTGAAACAAGTAAACTCTGAAGCATAAGTATGTTTAACTGTCTGATCTTCTCCACAGTAGTACTTGGCATTCTCTTCTTTGTGGATATCCAGCATGCTACATTAATTGCGGGACAGCAATTTGCGATAACCAGATCAATATAGAAACAGCCAGAGCTGCAAGAGTCAATCTTTTATTTAATTGTAGACAGGTTTCGGGTTGCCTGAACCCACTTTCAAATCATCCTACGAGTCGGAAAATTAAAATTACAATTCACCCAATAAACTGTTGCAAAAATTGTTGAGATAAGAAGATACAAAGCGTATCTTAACCTGAATATACGTACTACACAGACAAAATGTTTTCCGAAACAGCATATAAACCATGTCCAGATTATACATATACGCATAACAAAGTCAAGTTAACTACGAGCAGTGACAGAACAAACATATAACTGGTAGACTATTTCCTCCGCTGGCACATGGAAACCTCATGTAGGGTGCGCTCTATCAGGATGTAGAAAATGTCTTTATTACAACTTCCAGTCATCGAGGATAAAACAACTAATACAATAAAAGAATAATTCATCTATCGCGCTTAAGCTCTTCAAAATTTTCCAAAAACAGCAGGGCGTTTAAAACCAAAGAATTATAAACAGCAGCAGTGCCACACTCAGTGAATACAAACAAAAGTATGCTATAAAGACACGTAACATCATTTATTGTGAACCATAAAACAGTGTGGAAAGAAAATAAAACAGTATTTCATTCAAATCACCACCTTTTCGAAATACACTATGCTCGTAAAATACTTAACCAGGGAAAACGTAACAGAATATGTAAGTATAAAAACCCTTTTACGTTTCATAAGTAAAGACAGGAATTAAAACCCTGGATTGTCTCTTACACTGCACCAAATGTTAGAGTCCACAACGCACATAACAGCTTGATGTACCTGCATAATCAAACACTGAAGCAGGGATATCAGATACGTAAAACGTATCACGGTTTATAGCCAAAGATCGCGGCCATTCTGGGCAGAAGCAATGAATGGTACAACTCCCGCGAAAAAGAGGGGGGACGGCGCTACCCTTTGGCTTTAACCCTACTGTTTTGTCTGTCACGTACGTATATCCTGTTACGATACGTCCTGTATCTTATTATACACACTCAAAAATTTTTGCAACAGTTTATTGGACAAATTTCAATTTTAGTTTTCCGTCTCGCGAGACGATTTGAAAATCGGTTCAAATGGCTCTGAGCACTATAGGACTTAACTTCTAGGGTCATCAGTCCCCTAGAACTTAGAACTACTTAAACCTAACTAACCTAAGGGCATCACACACATCCATGCCCGAGGCAGGATTCGAACCTGCGACCGTAGCGGTCGCGCGGTTCCAAACTGCAGCTCCTAGAACCGCTCGTCCACCTCGGCCGGCAAAATCGGTTCAGGCAACAGGACACTAGTCATCAATTAAATAAAAAAGCGAATCTTGTAACTTTGGCTGTTTATATATCGAATTGTCTTCTTTCTCGTAACCCCATCTTGCCACATTAATGATGTATCTGCCCATTCCCGATGTCAATATATTCAAGGACGGCTATGTCAGCTGTCATTTGTCATAACCAGGCGTTAGAGTTTCAGTTACTCTCTCTCAATCAGGAGAAATGGGTCCTTAGCTTCCCACAGTTGTAACTTGGATATTTCATTTGTGGTCGCGAGCGCATCTGATGTTTTCAGAAAGCTCTTCCTGTATTTCAGTCTTTTCACGTACATTTCATGTCCGTGTAATGGATGAGTCCCATTTTCTTATTTTCCTTGTTCTCAGCTATTTCTCTTCGAACATAAGGCACAGCTGTTCCTCTAAGATGATTTTAAACAGCCTGTTATAAGTCTGCCTGTGTCGCTGAGATCTACATCCAGCAGTCTGTCGTGACTTCAGTTATACCAAACAGGACAAGTGTGCTTAGCAGAGGAATTAACACAACGGTGCTGCAGAAGTTCGAATTGTTTCGGCTTGACTGTCCCACTGTGAACGAGCTAGTTTTTTTTTTTTTTTTAAATACAGAGATTGTTTCTGGTGGAAACTTTCAACTTGTTTATGCAGTGCTTCTTCTATGTAAGAGATTCGTTGAGTGCCATTCCTAGGTATTTTCGATTATCACATTGTTGCAGTTCAGCCTCTCACCAGACCGCATTTAATTTCCGTCCAGTTTAGCAGTAAATTAGACGTAAATGAAATGGTAACCTATTGGTTCTGAAAATAATGTAATGAAATTGTAACCTACATTTTGTAGACGTAGAAAAGGTGCAAACTGAAACTGTAACCTAAGTGTTGTAATGACAGCAATAACTGAAAATCTAACCTAGATATTATAGATATATTACAATAATAAAAATGTAATTGAGTCTCACTGGTTATAAATGTAGAAGAGATGCAACTGATGTGTCACGCAGCAGCAATGAAAAACTTCTATTATAGGTTGATCTTAATATCTCAATATTTTTCTTGTGATCCATATCTGTCATTCTTGTTTGAACCTGCTGCATGCCAGACAAAAAAAATGCCATCTGTTTCGTGCATGTGTACAACTGCCTGAATTACATCACGAGACAGCTTTTGTGATAAGAGAGGGCATACGTAAGAAATTGGCTGTGTGCAGACATTCGAAATATATACCTACTCCAAACTTCATGGAGGACAGTTCCTGGAAAATTGTTCAAACACATGTTGACGTCACGCAGTCTATTAGTAAGAGCCATCACCAGGGAGAGAGAGGAACAGGAATGACATAGAAAAGAAAATGCTGATGCACAAAAGCGACTAGTGATTATTATATGTGGTATTAGTCACAATCATCATGTAAGCTTCTCCCCAAAGAGTTAAGCATTCTTACTGCATCTTCTTATTGTATAATATAATTTGTGATAAACAATCCACAACAAAATAAAAAGATAGAAATGCTCAAATTTGCAGCACTAGAAGGAAAAAGGTATACCATTCTAATGACCAAAGAGGTCAGTGGCTCATTAAGATGTTTCGAATAAGGTCCAAAACTGTTCTATAATTTGTCGAATAATAAAATGTCTGAGAGGTAGCAAAGCAAATATAAATAAGTTGAAATCTTTTTGTCTGTATAATTCATTTTGTGCTATAGGCAAAATTTTTATTAAAAGTAATATGTATAATCTAGAAGATAAAGATGTTTAACTATGTTAAATCTGGTTGCATGGCTTACATGAGTGATGTCAGAGACTAACAAATTCATTTTTATTAAATTTAAGCCACTGCACTATTTACTAGTCTGTTGCAGTGATATACAGAAAGATATCTTTTATAAATAGCTTTTTAAGATACTCGTTCGCTGATTAGCCATAGCATTATCACCACCTTCCTAATAGCCTGTATGTCCACTTTCTGCACGGATAACAGCGGCGACGCGTCGTGGCGTAGAAGCAGTGAGGCTTTTGTAGGTCGCCTGAGAGAGTTGGCACCATATCTACACACACAAGTTACTTAATTCCCGTAAATTCAGGGGAGGGGACTATGGGCTCTGAAACAACATTCAATCACATCACTGACGTGTTCGGTCGGGTTCAGCTTTGGCGAGTTGGGAATTCAGCACATCAGTTGGAACTCGGTACTGTTTTCCTCGAACCGCTCCATTACACTCCTGGTCTTGTGACATGGCACATGATCTTGTTGAAAAATGCCACTGCCGTCGGAAAACATGATCATCATGAAGGGGTGTACCTGGTCTGTAACCAGTGTTCGACACTCCTTGGCCGTCATGGTGCCTTGCGCAAGCTTCACTGGACCTACGGATGCCCACTTGAATGTTCCCCAGAGCACAATGGAGCCACTGCCAGCTTGTTTCCGTCCCGCAGAAGAGGTGTCAAGGAGCTGCTCCCCAGTAAGACGAAGGATTTCGCGCCCTTCCATCAGCATGATGAAGAAGGTATAGGGATTCGCCAGACCATGCAGTGTTCTGCCACTGTATCAACGTCCAGTACCGATGGTCACGTGCTCATTTCTGTCGTAGTTGCAGATGTCGTGATGCTAACATTGCCAGATGCATGGGTCGTCAGTTGCGGAGGTCATTCGTTAGGAGTGATCGGCGCACTGTGTGTTCAGGCACACTTGTACTCTGTCCAGCATTAAAGTCTGTTAGCTCCACCGCAGTTCGTCGCCTGTCCTGTTTTACGACTCTGCCCAGCCTACGGTGTCCGACATCTCTATAAGGATGGGTGGCTGCCCAACCCCACGACGCCGAGACGCGTCACGTGTGGAAGCCACTCACCACAGCACTCTTCGAACACCCGAGAAGTCGTGCACTTTCCGAAATGCTCGTGCCGAGCCTCCGAGCCGTCACAAACTGCCAACGGTCAAACTCAGATTTCAAGCATTCCAATTCTACACACGGACAGCACACTCACTAACATTACACTACCAGCCATTAAAATTGCTACACCAAGAAGAAATGCAGATGATAAATGGGTATTCATTGGACAAATATATTATACTAGAACTGACATGTGATTACATTTTCACGCAATTTGGGTGCATAGATCCTGAGAAATCAGTACCCAGAACAACCACCTCTGACCGTAATAACGGCCTTGAAACGCCTGGGCATTGAGTCAAACAGAGCTTAGATGGCGTGTACAGGTACAGCTGCCCATGCAACTTCAACACGATACCACAGTTCATCAAGAGTAGCGACTGGCGTATTGTCACGAGCCAGTAGCTCGGCCACCATTGACCAGACGTTTTCAGTTGGTGAGGGATCTGGAGAATGTGCTGGCCAGGGCAGCAATCGAACATTTTCTGTATACAGAAAGGTCCGTACAGGACCTGCAACATGTGGTCGTGCATTATCCTGCTGAAATGTAGGGTTTCGCAGGGATCGAATAAAGGGTACAGCCACGGGTCGTAACACATCTGAAATGTAACATCCACTGTTCAAAGTGCCGTCAATGCGAACAAGAGGTGGCCGAGACGTGTAACCAATGGCACCCCGTACCATCACGCCGGGTGATACGCCAGTATGACGATGACGAATACACGCTTCGAATGTGCTTTCACCGCGATGTCGCCAAACACGAATGCGACCATCATGATCCTGTAAACAGAATCTGGATTCATCCGGAAAAATGACGTTTTGCCATTCGTGCACCCAGGTTCGTCGTTGAGTACACCATCGCAGGCGCTCCTGTCTGTGATGCAGCGTCAAGGGTAACCGCAGCCATGGTCTCCGAACTGATAGTCCATGCTGCTGCAAACGCCGTCGAACTGTTCGTGCAGATGGTTGTTGTCTTGAAAACGTCCCCATCTGTTGACTCAGGGATCGAGACGTGACTGCACGATCCGTTACAACCATGCGGATAAGTTGCCTGTCATCTCGACTGCTTGTGATACGAGGCCATTGGGATCCAGCACGGCGTTCCGTATCACCTTCCTGAACACACCCATTCCATATTCTGCAATTTTAATGGCCAGTAGTGTACATGCACCGAGCGTGTGTCCGACTGGCAGTCATTCCTCGCCAAGTGACGCTTCTATCGCCTGGACGGCTTTCTTTCGATAGTAGATCGATGGTCATAACGTTCTGGCTGATCAGTGTGTAGTACGTGCATAAAATATTGTCCTGCAATATTGTTGGTTTAAGGAGCGAGCACTTGATTTCCAAGAATTTGATATAACAAAATAAAGAAAGTTTAATTTATTTAATTTTTTCTACTAACGTCATAGACATTTAGTATTTTACTTCCTACAAAAACTGGTGTGACAAACGAAATAACAAATGGTTGTGACTGATGTTTTGACACTCATCGCTAAAGATATACTGTTCGAGTATAGGAAAGTATTGAACCTAAACATTACTAAGAAAAAAAGAGGTAGGCGTGACAAGAATTGTAACTCCGAGGACAACCTGGTGTTGCGACAGACATTCGGTCAAGCGTGGTTGCAGTAGTACAAGAAAAGTTTTTCAACCTTCAGTCTTTCGTACCTAACAAAGGAACTGCAAAAAAAACGCTCATTCGCTACTCGTTACCCAGAGCAGTGGGACTCGTACTTATTGTTGAATTTTTTATGTTACAACAAGGTGTAGAACGTTTACGAGAACTCGCCGCAATGCGGAACTTCTGGAATTCGACAAAATAATTTGAACAGCCAGAAAACTATTGTGGAAGATAACCTTTGACATACAAAGCAGTCAGAACTACACGATGATTGATTCATTTAAATTATGAACGGTGGTCAGTTCCTTGAGAGATATCGGCGGAAAGAAACGGCTTTTACTGGTTTTTCCAGTACGGACCGCCATGCAGCCATACTATTTAAATACAGCGATTTTGGAAGCTGTTGGATGCTTCCACTTCATTTCCTTTTTTCACAAAACATACTTGAAAATTTCTGTCCACTTGATTGTAAATAATCTTCTTGTATGATCTAATAGCATACTTCGAACTATAACTGCACTACTAAGTGACGGTTTCATAGACCTTACCATGTACCGTGCCTTTCATTGCGATGATAGGACCAACTGAAAAGCGTAATACGAGTATGACAGCCGAAACGACTACCCGATCTGCACCAAGTTTCTGGGAAAACCTAGTCTAGATTGCACACTCCTCTGATATTTTGAAAACGTAAGCACATCCAACTGCAGGGGCAGGAGTAAGAATAGCATTTTCTGGCCGTGAGGTAGTTTCAGTTTGAATGATAGTCATTATTTTGCATCCATATTGCCAAAGAACCTCTATTTAGCATTAACTTAGTTTACAGGAAATCTGAAATCGTCGCCTCAACCGCAAATCTTTTTGTTTGTACGATTTCCATCGTAGTGTTTTTCATTTGTTTCTTTTTGTATTTTTCCGAATTAAGGTTCCTTACGCCAACCACATAAAACATTGTGTATGACTAACACGTCATAAATATTTGAGGTAAATATCTACCACCTAGGACATAAAAGCTCCATAACATGACCAAGTACAGATTATTTTATTATCGCAGTAACAAGTAGGTGTTACAGTTTCACTAATTTCTATTTATTTAAACAGTTGTAAGTTTATAAATATTACAATTGATTACAACAGTCTGCAAGATATCAGATAACTGAAGAAAGTTAATGTTCTTAAGTACATTTTTGACGCCAGTTTCAAAACTTGTTAGTTTCCTTCCACTTACGGTGTTTTTCTTGATGTAATAATTTTTTTAGTTTCATTTTAAATTACACTGACGGAAAAAAATTCGCAATACAACACTAAGAATAATTTGTGCAACTTAAACAAAAATTTGTAGTAGTGTTTCTACGTCTGAAAGACGAGGTGTAATCAAACTTCTCCTCAGTCGCATAAGAATGGGACTAGTAGAGCCACTATGAGGATGATAATCAGGTTTACTTTACAAATACATGCTGTAGCGGACGTGAGCGTTAGTTACCTTTGAGATTGGACGTGGTGAGCAGATGTTAGTCAAGAGTGCCTTTACGACGACAAGGACGTCATTATCAAAACATCACGAAGTCGTGTAATTTGGCTACGAAAAGCTGGATGTTCGTTCTGCGATATTGCAGAAAGACTTGGCAGGAATGTAGCCACTGTATATGACGGCTGGCAGCGGTGGTCAAGAGAATGTATGGTCGAAGGAGACCGGGATCCAGACGACCGCGTGGTACTACCAGGAGGGTTTGTGGTTCTAGCGGATCATACTGCACCTGCAGCCGCAATCTGAGCAGCAGTTGGCACCACGGTGACGCAACGAACTGTTACTTCAAGGATACCTCCGAGCTAGATGCCCTGTTGCGTGCATTCCACTGACCCCAAACCGCCGCCATTCGAGACTTCGGTGGTGTCAAGTGAGAGTTCATTGGAAGTCAGGTTGGAGGTCTGTTGTGTTTTCTGATGAAAGCTGGTTCTGCCTCGGTGCCAGTGCTGGCCGAGTGAGTATTAGGAGGAGGTCAGTTGAGGGCCTGCAACCAACTTATCTGCGTGCTACACACACTGGACCTACACTTGGAGTTACGGTGAGGGGTGCGACTTCGTATCCCCCGCACCCTGACTGCAGATTTGTGCCTCAGTCTGGTGATTCGACCTGTTGTGCTGCCATTCGTGAACATCGTTCCAGAAATGTTTTTCATCAGGATAACGCTCGCCCACATACCGCCGTTATAACCCAACATGCTCTACAGAGTGTCGACATGTTGCCTTCAGCTGTTCGATCACCGAATCTGTCACCAATCGATCACGTATGGGACATCATCGGACGACAATTCCACTGTCATCCACAAAAAGCATTAACCTTCCCTGTATTGACCGACCAAGTGCATCAGGCATGGAACTCCAGCCCACAAACTGACATCCGGCACCTGTTCAACACGACATATGCACGTTTGCATGCTTGGGTTCAACATTCTGGCGGTTACACCAGTTAATAACGTGTCAGCAATTCACATTTGCAATAGCTTATCTCGCGCTTACATTAACCTCTGATCTTGCAAAGTCAATCACTTAAATATGTTACCTAGACGAACGTATTCCCAAAATTTGATTGCACAACATTAATTATTTTTTGGTGTTGTAATTTTTATCCCGTCCTTGTACTTTTAATTATGTGTGTTACTACGTGATGTGCATTCTTCGTGAGATATTCCACAGTAGATATCTTTTTTTTCCTTTTTTTGTTATTATCATTAGGTTGGGAATGGCACTAAAGAAATTTTTCCACTCTTTCGTTGAGAGATTAAGGTTGTGAACAATCTGGAAGAAAATGGATTCATTTTGCAATCGCTGTGGTATAAATGTAGGGTTAAGTTCACACTAGTAATTGTTACTTCTGTTTGATGCCTGTTAAAGGACCAGTTTAAAAAAGAAGAAGGAAATTGTGTGTTCAAGTATTCCTAAGGTATGAGGCCATTTCCACATGGAGAAATTCTGGCTTTTACTTTTTCCCTGGCTCATTTGGAGACTATAGCAGGAGATGTTGCCAAAGTGAAGGAACATACGACAATAGTGATGATTTCTAGAAGCAGCACAACTTTACTTTACAATAGTTCTCTCAGGGCGAATTTAATGATCTAATATGATATCTACATTCGTCGAAATGGTCTGCTGAACTTTTTGGTTCCCGGAACACATTCTGTGCCATATAAGCACAGAGAAAAAGAACCTATGTCTCTGTTCTCTATGAACGGATCTTTGGTTTACTGCAATGACCTCAAGAAGTTACACTATTACTACGGAACTGAAGATGGTCCTACTGAGTAGAGACTTATGGCTGACTCTTCCCCTCGAAGCGTCAAAGGTATATTATTACGTAATAAAAGTTTGTATTGATCCAGTCCTGTGATCAGTTCAATGGAAGTGAATGATTAATTCGAGAATATGAATGTCACGTTAACAAGTATTCAGTACCACAAATGGCTAATCAGTGTCGGCTTCAAAGTTATAGGAATTTCATTAGAACAGCAAGCTGTGTAAACGAAAATGGCATGCGTTTGCGTGAGTGGGATATCCTGGCAAAGCAAAACTACTGGAGTGAAAAGATTTGACCAAATTGGAGATTTTTTGTGGCTGGCACTAAAAATATCTAGCTTTTACACCACAAAAATGTTCGTCTTCCACTACTACATATCAAACTGTGCTTGCTGAAGCAGTTTTAAGGTCTCTTGCACATCATGAATCCTGCTTTAAGTTGCTTTCTTTGAAATTTCTCTTCATCGATCAAGAAAAATTTGAAACTGGAATTTTTGTTGGTCCTCGATTTTACAAATTGATAAAGGATTACGAACATGAGAATAAAATGAATGTTAGAGAAAATGATGCATGGGATGCCTTCTGGTCTGTTACTGAAAACGTTCTATGGAAAAACGCATCCAAATTACATTGTCAGATCAATGTTGGAAAACTTCAAGAAATTCGGTTGTGACAGGATGTAGAAGTGCACTTCTTACACTGACGTATTAACTATTTCTCTGAAAATTTGAGACATTATATTGGAGAGGAAGGAGAACGCTTCCACCAGGACATTGAGGGGACGGAGACGAGATGTCATAGAAGATGGATTGAAAAAATGATGGGCGACTATTGCTGGATATTGAATAACGACATTAAAGATGAAAGTTCTGCGAGGAGATCGATAAAGTATGAAACCTAACTGTAACAGAGTATTCGTAATATTGCCAAGATAACTATATGTAGTATTTTTAATGTATGCCTAAAACATAAACCAATAGTTTTAATAACATAGTCCTTTATGTAAATTTAATTTCAGTATTTGTGCTTGAATTAATTAAATCTTTAAAACGTGAGATTTTAGTTAGCGAAAAATTCTGACGTGAGAGTACAAAATAAAGATAACTTTCACAATCAGCACTATAAATTGTTAACATGTTAATATTGTCATCTCTTTCAATTCGCATCTGCCGCCAAATGTTATTAATATAATGTCGTTCTATGCAGCAACTCTGTGTGCTATCAGTGCACGTTAAGTGAATGAAAGATTATCGTGCGCCGAGGTCCTCCCGGCGGCAAGACCCGATCGCCTGGTGCACCTCTTTTGAGGTGACGCCACTTCTGCGACTTGCGCGTCGATGAGGATGAAATAAGGATAATGAAGACGACACAAACACCCAGTCACTGAGCGGAGAAAAATCTCCCAACCCAGCCGGGAATGGAACCCCCCCCCCCCCCCCCCCCGGCATGACAAGCCGGCGCGCTGTCCACTCAGCTACGGTAGCGGACAAAACACGTATTGTTAATGTGAGCTTAGGCTGTTTAATGGCCAAGCGCAAATGGTACCACACTTTATATTTTAATTTTAAACTTCTCGATTGTGTCGACAAAAACACGCAATATAGCGATAAGTCAGAGCTATATTTTGCGATACACAAGTTTCCGGAAATAGATGGGACACTTTCATTACAATTACACGGGCCATATATTTATCCTCTTGTTTTTATCTCGCGTTTACCATTTATTTTCATTCCTTTTTCGAATATTTCTCATTAAAAAATGATTTTCTCAACACGTCACTCAGAGCATTTAACAGCCGAGTAATAGTTCGTGCCGTGAATGCATTACAGCCCTCCCGTGACAAATAAAATATTATAAACCGTTAATAACAGCAAACAATAAAAAAATTCGCAAATATGTCATCAGTTTGATAGCTGCTTTAAAACATACCTTACTATAAAAAGAAGGCAATCGCAAAATCACAAGTACTGATAAAACACTACTAATATGTGAGCGCACCTCGGGAACAGCAGCGCTGCGTGGCCACGGCTGTCGGCTGGCTGACACTGACTGCCGCTCTCAGCCGGCGAGGCCGCGCACCCTTCACCAGCAGCGCCACACGACGTCATAAATGCTCGTTTCCTTATGGTGCGCTCTAGGTTCAGATTTCGTGTCAGCGTCCCGTCGGCGACGAGAAACTCCAACTGGACGAAAATGGGGAAGCAAATCGACTGTCACCTTTTGAGAAGAAACGTTCCTGCATTCGTTTCAAGTTTTCTTCGTCCTAGCGCGTTCTTGCTTTAGAGTGTTCCCCTTCCAGTCTTGCAGCGATCCCCGCCGTGCAGCGTACTCGCCAGCTTATGAATGTCTGGTAAGCTTTTGGGTTGGTTCAAATGGCTCTGAGCACTATGGGACTTAACATCTGAGGTCATCAGTCCCCTAGAACTTAGAACTACTTAAACCTAACTAACCTAAGGACATCACACACATCCATGCATCTACATCTACATGACTACTCTGCAATTCACATTTAAGTGCTTGGCAGAGGGTTCATCGAACCGCAATCATACTATCTCTTTACTATTCCACTCCCGAACAGCGAGCGGGAAAAACGAACACCTAAACCTTTCTGTTCGAGCTCTGATTTCTCTTATTTTATTTTGATGATCATTCCTATCTATGTAGGTTGGGCTCAACAAAATATTTTCGCATTCGGAAGAGAAATTTGGTGACTGAAATTTCGTAAAAAGGTCTCGCCGCGACGAAAAACGTCTATGCTGTAATGACTTCCATCCCAACTCGTGTATCATATCTGCCACACTCTCTCCCCTATAACGCGATAATACAAAACGAGCTGCCCTTTTTTGCACCCTTTCGATGTCCTCCGTCAATCCCACCTGGTAAGGATCCCACACCGCGCAGCAATATTCTAACAGAGGATGAACGAGTGTAGTGTAAGCTGTCTCTTTAGTGGACTTGTTGCATCTTCTAAGTGTCCTGCCAATGAAACGCAACCTTTGGCTCGCCTTCCCGACAATATTATCTATGTGGTCCTTCCAACTGAAGTTGTTCGTAATTTTAACACCCAGGTACTTAGTTGAATTGACAGCCTTGAGAATTGTACTATTTATCGAGTAATCGAATTCCAACGGATTTCTTTTGGGACTCATGTGGATCATCTCACACTTTTCGTTATTTAGTGTCAACTGCCACCCGACACACCATACAGCAATCTTTTCTATATCGCTTTGCAGCTGATACTGGTCTTCGGATGACCTTACTAGACGGTAAATTACAGCATCATCTGCGAACAGTCTAAGAGAACTGCTCAGATTGTCACCCAGGTCATTTATATAGATCAGGAACACTAGAGGTCCTAGGACGCTTCCCTGGGGAACACCTGATATCACTTCAGTTTTACTCGATGATTTGCCGTCTATTACTACGAACTGCGACCTTCCTGACAGGAAATCACGAATCCAGTCGCACAACTGAGACGATACCCCATAGCTCCGCAGCTTGATTAGAAGTCGCTTGTGAGGAACGGTGTCAAAAGCTTTCCGGAAATCTAGAAATACGGAATCAACTTGAGATCCCCTGTCGATAGCGGCCATTACTTCGTGCGAATAAAGAGCTAGCTGCGTTGCACAAGAGCGATGTTTTCTGAAGCCATGCTGATTACATGTCAATAGATCGTTCCCTTCGGGTGATTCATAATGTTTGAATACAGTATATGCTCCAAAACCGTACTGCAAACCGACGTCAATGATATAGGTCTGTAGTTAAATGGATTACTCCTACTACCCTTCTTGAACACTGGTGCGACCTGCGCAATTTTCCAATCTGTAGGTACAGATCTATCGGTGAGCGAGCGGTTGTATATGAGTGCTAAGTAGGGAGCTATAGTATCAGCGTAATGTGAAAGGAACCTAATCGGTATACAATATGGACCTGAAGACTTGCCCGTATCAAGCGATTTGGGTTGCTTCGCAACCCCTAAGGTATGTACTTCTAAGAAACTGCTCGAGGCAGGATCCCAACCTGCGACTGTAACGAAGTTTTGGGTACCTGTAAGATCGATGCTGCGTCAGTGAAGGACATGCAGTATGTTGACTGCGTGTTGACGCAGCTCTCGGCATACCCTCCTTAACCTACCGTGCACAAGATGCCTCAGGTCCAAACCGGTGAAGGAAACCCCTCCCCCTGGCACCACGGAGAAGCAGCGAAAAAAGCAAAAACAGAGAATATGGCGTGCATTGATGTCTAATCATTGCGTTACGCAATCATATGGCTAAGAGAACCGTAACGCTATTCGTAAGAAAAATATATATATATATATTAGTTCGTAGCGTTTTTGTTTTGCATGTTGGCATTCCTGTTACTGTGGGTTCATTTATTGAGTGTCATTTGTTATTTGTAGTTCACTGTTACTATTTGAGTTTACGTATTATCATTTTGTCATCTGGAGATAGTGAGTGGAGCTGCGACCACTAGAAAATGGAGCGTCAAGCGGAGAAATCAGAACATTTCCGACATACTCTTCTGTTTGAGTTCGGTAGGCTGGTGACAGCAGCGGAGGCAACCAGAAACATTTGCGCCTTGTATGGGGATAATGCCGTTGGACAGAGCACGGGAAGAAAGTGGTTTCCTCGTTTTAAGGAGGATCGTTTTGACATTAGTGACTGTCACCGTTCAGGAAGACCTTCGGGGTTCGATGAAGATCGTTTAATGCAGAATTATCCATGTCAGCGTACTCGAGAACTGACAGATGTGTTGAACCGTGTTTATTCCACCGCCGTGTGACATTTTCATGCAATGGGGAAGGTTCAAAAATCGGCTGCGTGGTTACCGCATGCTCCAAGCCAAAAGCACAAAAATCAGCATGTGCACCTCTGCTTGGTCCTCATCAATTGGCTAGTGAACAACACCGACCATTCCTATCCTGTATGGTTACTGGTGACGATAAATGGTGTCTTTATGCTAACATATGGAAGAGAATGGAATGGTTGAGCACATACAATGCAGCAACTCCCCGTACAAAGATCTGGGTGCATCCATAAAAGATAAATTATGCATCTGGCGGAACAGCAACCGTATGGTGTACTACTAGTTGCTTTCCCATGGTGTAACCATCAGTGCTGGCATTTATTGTCAACAAGTGAGACATCTTGCAGACGCAACCAAGAAGAACGATCAGGAAGACTGCGTGAAGTGATGTTACTTCACGAAAACGCCCCTCCTCAATATGCTAGATTGAGAAACGGGAGTTGGTTAGGAAGACATTCCGCACTCATATTATTCACCTGATCCTGCGCTCTCAGATTTTCACCTTTTCCACTCTCTATTGAACAGCCTTCAAGGAACTTACTTTCCGGATGAAAATGCACTCCGAGCATGGCTCTACACTTACTTCGCCTAAATCCGACATGATTTCTACAGTCGCGGAATGGAAAAGTTACCCCAGCGTTCGCAGACTGTTGTAAGTAGTGACGGAGAATATGTTATTGATCACTAAAGTATCTGTTATGTGTAATGTGTAACTGTTGTGTTTATTAAACTTATGAAAAACACTACGAACTTAGGCGCAAACCTAATACTTGAAGCATAGAGAACCGTACTATTAAGAAAAACTCGGATTGAATGGAAAAATCATGTTATGTAGATTAGAGTTGCAAACGGAAGAGCTCGAGAAGCAACCTATCCTAGTGATAACAAACAAAAACCTGCAACATCTATAAAACTAAATCTCATTGCCCAACAACAAACTTTTCGAACCAGTGAATCAAATTTCCAATATTTAATGGACTGGAATGGTACAGTTATATACAGTATGATGCACTTTGCTTATGTCTGTGACGTCAAGTGACCTAGGTCAATGACCTGTCCTTGACATTGACCTTAAGCTTGAACACATTACACAGTCATGCCCCTCCCCACAAATTCTGCTGCCCTCATCCCCCTATCCGGCACCCATTCCCCCTCCCCTACCCTATCCCTTCCACTCAATCGCAGTGTACTACTAAAACGAAACAACCACGCTAAATAAAGATGGTGGAACCAACCCAATTGGCCTAGCGGAATAACAAAAAAAGGACACGCCCCTTTTTCGACGATGTAATAAGTTTGTGGACGCAAGCCACACCCACTTCTTTTTTTGAAGATGTCATCAAGACAGGAATGTGGAAAATTTGAAAAAAAATTTGGAATATATTTCCCACCTGTGTGTGGTGCGCGCGTGCGCTCTTATGTAATATTTATATATTGGTGCTATAGTTCTGTTTATATTTTCAGTGTTTATATTTTCAGTTCTCCTTTTGATTGCTATGTGAGCTTTGCATAACACTATTTGTTATGCTAAGAGCTAAATTTTAAAATTACCTTGGTAATAGAAATGATGAAAACCAAATACAGTATGTAAATGTTACTTCCCATACACAGTGCCACAAAGATCTAATTATTGATCAACACCACTCATGACAATCATACATTCTGACGCTTCACTAAACTGTGCTACAAATCTATGTGAACGAATTTGAAGATGTATTGAGAAACTCTCTACTACTGTGTGTAAAACACAACGAAAAATAGCAAGTAAATGGTTCGAGCAGTATCTTACGAATTATCGAAAAACTATCGCTATAATCATGACATTCTCTTGTAGCAGTTCTTCTTTTGGTGATGATATACTTTCTATATACATCGATATGATGATCAACTGTGGTTCTAAAAAGACCAAGATGATGTTTCTGGTGTGAAAGGATCAGCCGTCAGAGAAATCTGACGCCCAGGGTATGCCAGATTGCAAGTCTAATCTAGGTCGGAAATAATTGCAATCTTCGTGGAGGCGCCTTTCATGTAACCCTTGATAAATACTTGGGAATCACTCTCGATAGAACTCTGACATTCAAAACGCACTGCAGGAACACCAAAATGAAAATCTCCACTCGAAACAACCTAATTCGCAAACTAGCGGGGACACATTGGGGCTCACATCCACAAACTATTCGCCCTTCTGCAATGGCACTGAGCTTTTCTACTGCCGAAATGCTTCCGCAGTCTGGTACAGGTCATCTCATGCCAGACAAGTACACTGATCTCAATGAAACCTGCACGTTGATCACAGGTTGCTTAAGAGCTACCTCAATTGATAAGCTCTACTACCTGGCTGGAATAGCGCCGCCATGGGTACGTAGAGCAGTGGCTGCCAACAAGGAGAGACTGAAAGCGGAGCAGAACAGTGCCCATCCACTGCACGGACATAATCCACCACGGCAACGACTGAGCTCGCGAAAGAGGACTTGCGAGAAGCTCACCGTTTCACCAGAGCAGGCAAGGCTGGAGTTACGGAAGAAGTGGACGCCTCACCTGCACGGATGGGTGCCAGAAGCTGAAGAACTACCACCTGGACACAATGAAAGCTGGCTAGTGTGGAAATCTTTAAACAGATTAAGATCAGGAGTTAGATGATCCAGAGACAACCTGAAGAGATGGGGCTTCATAACAGAATGGACGTCCTGTGATTGTGGACAAGGACAAACCACAAGCCACATTTTTCAGTGCCCTTTGTGCCCTACATCCTGCATGAAGAATGATCTGCAAGCCACTCCAAGCGCCATGGAGGTTGCAAAGTGCTGGGCACATGTAATATAAATACAATTTGTGTATATATTGATGTGTATGGATACTGTAAATTTGTATGTTTCTGAGACACACATAAACTGCATTCTGCAATCTAGTACACTCTGTTTATGCTCTGTAGTGCTCAGTCACAATTAAACTGACTGTAAGCAAATGTCCATATTTATACCACTCCTCACAGCTTTAGGCTTCATGCATTAGGCATTAAGTATTTGGTATTAGATGTTATGCATTAGTCGTTACTGCGTCTTAAACAGTATACCATCACCGGAAATTGACAGTGCGTATGTACATTGGATGCCAGCTATTAGACTGTAAAACCGTAAATTACTTAAATACATCTGCTCACATGGGTGAATGGTAAACGAAATAGAATATGCCAAAACCCGACAATAGATGTCAGCTGCTTGTTCTTAAATCATATTCATACATCAGAAGGATGTCAGCTACTCGATTTTAAATAGTATTCTAACACCATACGGACCTCAGCTTCTGGATCTTAAATAGTATTATGTCACTAGATGGATGTCAGTTACTAGATCTTAAATAGTATTATTTCACAAAAAGCTGACACTGTGTATGATGTGTCACCCCAGAACGAATTCGCTACGGAAGCCCAAAACTCTTAAACGTTTACCCAGCAAGCTCAGAGCCGAGAAGGCCAGCTCAAGACCGATGTCTCAATCAGATGGATGTCAGCTACTCGATTTTAAATAGTATTCTAACAACTTACCATAGCGGGATACAGGCACCAGGTGATCATTGGCCCACAACCTCCGAGCGAGGGAAACAAAAGAGCAAATGTCACAATACAACACAACAAGGCAGGTATGAAGTAACACCAAATAACTTCAAATGTTAGGGCGCCACGGCAATAGTCAAACATTGCTGAAATCTCGAGCTTGGTACCCAAAAATAATCATTGAGCCATCACAGTAAGGTAAAAAACGCCAAAGAGACTAATAAAAGAGAGCAAATTCGCTCATGCACCCAGAGCCACTGAGTCATAGGTGTGGGCTCGGCTGTTCAAATAACAGGGTTTTCTGAACTCGAGGACACATTCAGTCATGCTTCCGTTCTGTCCATGTCACTAGAACCAGAGAGACTGTCGCTCTAATGGGTTTCAGTGCAACCACAGCAAGCCAATAGACGATGGTGTGCTTGCTGACTTTGATGCTCAGACGCAGCCAACCTGGTGCAAACCACAGCCATGGTCTGCCACTGTACCATAATGTACGATCACAGATGAGGAGCAGACAGGTGTGCTGCCAGCCCTCTTTCCACTGTGGGTTATTCATGGATGACCTGTTTCCTGTCACTCCACACCATTCACATATGACAAGTTCTCGCAACCCCCTGACCAACTCATGAACATCGATCCATGGGGGATGACCAGGGGTCCTATTCTGTATCGTTCATACCGATCGGTGTAGTAGGTTAGTCAAGGTAGTGAGTCATTTTCGGATCTTTATCCAAATATCCTATTCAGCAAGCTTCTGAGACCTGTTACCGAATGGTCCTCCCACCGATTTTACGACAATTGTACCGAGAGGTTTTGGATTTCGGTGTGGCCCTGTCGATCGGTGAGCTGTGGTTTATGTATGCCTATAATTTGTTCTTTTAAACATACTTAGCGGCTTTAACTTTGGATTTAGTGATTGTGTTACTAAAGAATCATCAGAGGACTCATCCTGTTGGAAAGTGAGTTCATAATAGACTATTTTCCTTTGTTAGAAATATGGTTAGGTTAGGTTGTTACTGTGAATGATTACATAAAAAAAAAGTTTTAGGTCAATATTCTCTAAAAATACGTGTTACTTTTATGCAAATAAGAGTTTAAAGATTATTAAATATTAAGACATCAGCTCTGCTTACGTATATTACATGGGTGTGAACTGATATTCTAGTGACTTTGTGTACTTTCTCCCACAAATGGTTTAGTTAGTAACTAGCGAAACGGACGCAGCTCGTGGTGGTGCGGTAGCGTTCTCGCTTCCCACGCCCGGGTTCCCGGGTTCCATTCCCGGCGGGGTCAGGGATTTTCTCTGCCTCGTGATGACTGGATGTTGTTTGATGTCCTTAGGATGGTTAGGTTTAAGTAGTTCTAAGTTCTAGGGGACTGATGACCATAGATGTAAAGTCCCAAAGTGCTCAGAGCCAGCCAATTACCGAAACGTGTTTGCAAATTTCAAGTAACAATGGAAAGCAATTATGTGAAGCCTGATATTGCAAACCTTCCAAACTATCACGCATTTATGACTTACGCAGCACCGTTTGGCAATGAAGTCAGCCTGCGTTCCTCTACGTAATAGTACAAGAACTGAGCGCTGCATTCCTGTTGTTTGGCGTGGCCAACCTCAGGCTGCAGAAGAAGAAAATGTGTATGCTGAACTGATACCAGTTGAAGATGATAGTGAAGGTGCTAAATGTGTGCTACTGCTAAAGACTCTAAAGACTGAATATCAGTCCTCATTCTCCCAATGCTGTAATTTATGACTTCAATTATCTGTCATCTTATTTATGTCATTTCATTGTAATCTAGCCATTTTTGTTGCTGTTTTTGTGGAATAAAGAAAGCGGTGAAAAAGTGTTTGCCATTTGAAAGGACACGGGTTCGCGCAAGTATGGTTAAAAAAATTTCATTTCTCCTCTTAATGTAAGCAACACGTTATGAGACATTGTTATTCGTGTAAGTTAAGATTTTTCTGCAATATTCGTTATTACTTACATGTAAGAGCGCACTTCCTCAGTAATGATTTAGTGATTTCTGTGTGTTTAAAAAACGTAATATAAAATTACTGGAGATGAAACTGCTGTGAGTGAAACAACAGACAGTGAACTTTATTTTTTTTCTCAGAAATATGCGGTTAGACAGGAATCCAAGAGCACAACTTAAATTACTGGGAATGCAACTAGCAGCAGTCATCTCCATAATCTTGCTTGTCACAAGTATTTATCTGCGATCGAATCCTCAACCACAGTAGACAGAGATGAAAGATCTCTGCCGTAATATTTTTAGACTGTAGCACCATATACGAAACATTTTCATTCATGAGATGCATGTCATAAACTTCGACGAACTGCAGGAGCTATCGAAAATGCATTTTTTCAATTTTGTTTTTAAGACCCAAATCGTTGACGATCATCTAGGGAAGTACGCTACATAATCATTTGGATATCTAGGAGCAAGTTATAACCACATTCTGTTTATCTTCTTATTCTTTGAAACTCTCGGAATCAGTTTTTCAGGTGTTTTTGTAGATGTACTAGTACAGTTTGGTACTACACACTATTCCTAACTCATTTTCCGAAACGTAAAATCCAAAACACGATGTCAGTGTGAATGAGAATAAGATGACGTAATGCGGCATTTACGACAATCTGCAGAATACAGTTAAATACGCTATCGTTAATATGCATGCATGTAAACATGCGGTCAGGGAAACTGTAAAAATTTCGATTTGTTTCAGCTGAGAATCATGGAAATGGATTACTGCGCCTGATACTGTTAAGGAGGAGGCCAGAGCGATGAAGGAGGGCACGTAAGCTCGATGAAATGCCGCGTCATGCGTTATGGCAACGTAAACCAATTTTCGGTACTTGGAAGAATAGCGCGCCTGTGTCGTCTGCTAGCCGCTTTGTGTTCGTGGCGCTGTCCGCGCTGCAGTGCGCATGCGCAAATCTGCAGCCGCTTGCTTTTGATTGGCTTGCTCGACGCGAACCGAAATGGTTCAAATGGCTCTGAGCACTATGGGACTTAACATCTATGGTCATCAGTCCCATAGAACTTAGAACTACTTAAACCTAACTAACGTAAGGACAACACACAACACCCAGCCATCACGAGGCAGAGAAAATCCCTGACCCCGCCGGGAATCGATCCCGGGAACCCGGGTGCGGAAAGCTAGAACGCTACCGCACGACCACGAGATGCGGGCGTCGAGAACCGACAACAGCGCTTTAGTTCTCTAGACCCGAACGGTATCGCTTCCGAAATGCTTACTGAATAATGCAAGGGCTCTAATTCGAGTACTAGACCGTTCGGTGATCTTGAGTAGTGAAACGACCGGACCAATGGCGGAAAGATACAGAATAGGCACCCAGAAAGCCCAACCTTCACGATAACCAACATCCTGGAGCACACAATCGGCTATCCTCACAGAAGCGCGCGATAGTCTGGCTACAGAAGCAATGAGGTTTAGGGCCACACAGTACGACGGAATGTGTGGAGCGGGCCACGCCTGCCCAACTCCAAGCTGCCACCTGCATGACAGAACATGAGCAGCTGTGCACTAACTTGTGGCTCTGACGTCGTGGATCACTGACGAGGCGCATCAGTGCTTCTTCACAGCACGCACTGAGACCTCAGGCCGTTGTACGATACCCTGAGACAGCTTTATTACTCTGTATACTCATCCTGGTGAATAAATGTTACTGCAGATACTGCTGTGTTTCCAGCATCTCCAGAAATCTCTCTGGGCCCGTCCCCTGCACCCTGCAGACAAAGCGGCAACAGCTCTTTGGATCACAACAATGAGTAATGGATGTTAGTTACTGGGTCTTAAATAGGATTTTATTATCAGAAGCCGACTGTGTGTATGTGTAGGGGCTGCTTGCTACTGGGTTTTAAGCCTAGAAGACCACTCAAATTTATTCTCAGATGATGAGTTTGTTAGGTTATCTGATGATGTACTGTCGACAGGGTGATATAGTGTGTTTGAGCCATATAAAAGCATTAAGGAATTCATATTGATGTAGAAGTGTCTGCTAGGAATATCTGTCAGGTGACCTTAGTATACTGCACATGCGACAAAGATTGAACTAGGATAGTTACATCATTTTTTACAATGCTGTTTATTGCGTTAAGAGTCAAACTCTAAAATTACAGAAAGGATGAACAACGAGCAGTTAGTTCATGAGCCCACGCGAATAGTAAACGGTTGTCAAAACACACTTGACATCTTAGCAAAAAATAATCCTGAATTAATAACGAGCACCAAAACGGATACAGGGATTAGGAAATCAGGGTTGTCGTAACAATACTGAATATTATAGCCCCCAAATCCTCCCAAAATAAACGAACAATATACCTATTCAAAAAAGCAGATGAAAATTCACTTGACTCCTTAATGGGAGACAATCTCCACTCCTTCCAAATTAATAATATAAGTGTAGACCAGATGCGACTTGAATTCAGAGGAATAGTATCGGCAGCAATTAAGAGATTTATACCAAATAAATTAACAAGCGACGGAGCTGATCCTCCTTGGTACACAAACACTGTTGCAGAAACAACGAAGCAACCATTGCAACTTTAAACAGACGCAAAATCCCCAAGAGTGGTGTTCTTTTACAGAAGCTCGAAATTTAGCGCGGACTTCAGTGCGAGATGTTTATAACAGTTTCCACAACGTAACTTCATCTGGAAACCTGGCAGAAAATCCAAAGAGGTCTGGTCATATGTGAAGTATGCTAGCTGCAAGACACAATCAATGCCTTCTCTGCAACAATGGAGATACTATCGAAGACAATGCTGCCAAAGCAGAGTTATTAAACACAGCTTTCCGAAATTCCTTCACTAAAGAAGACGAAGTGAATATTTCAGACTTAGAATCAAGAACAGCTGTCAACATGAGTAACATAGAAGTAGATATCCTCGGAGTAGTGAAGCCATTTAAATCGCTTAACAAAAGCAAGTCTTCTGGTCCAGGCTGTATACCAAACATCGCAAGCTGATGCAAGAGCTCCATACTTAGCAGTGATATACAACCGTTCGCTCGACGAAAGATCCGTACCCATAGACTGGGAAGTTGCACAGGTCACACCAACATTCAAGAAAGGTAGTAGGAATCAACCACCAAATTACTGGCCCATAACGTTAACGTAGATATGCAGAAGGATTTTGGAACCTATATTGTGCTCGAACATTAAGAATTATCTCGAAGAAAACGGTCTATTGACACACAGTCAACACAGATTTAGAAAACATCATTCTTGTAAAACACAAGTAGCTCTTAACTCCCACGAAATGTTGAGTGCTATTGACAAGGGATTTCAGATTGATTCCGTATTGCCGGATTTCCGGAAGGCTTTTGACACTGTGTTACACAAGCGGCGTGTAGTGAAATTGCGTGCTCAGCGTCTGAAATATGTGACTTTAATTGTGGTTTCCTGTCAGACAGGTCACAGTTCGTGGTAACTGACGGAAAGTCACCGAGAAAAACAGAGGTGATTTCTGGCGTTCCCAAGGTAGTATCATAGGCCCTTTGGTGTTCCTTATCTATATAAACGATTTGGGAGACAATCTGAGTAGCCGTCTTAGGTTGTTTGTAGATGAAGCTGTCGTTTATCGACTAGTGAAGTCATCAGAAGATCAAAATTAATTGCAAAACGATTTAGAAAAGATATCTGAATGGTGCAAAAATTTGCAATTGACCCTAAATATCGAAAATTGTGATGTCATTCACATGAGTGCTAAAAGGAATCCATTAAACTTAAGTTACACCATAAATAATTCAAATCTAAGTGCCGTAAATTCAACTAAGTACCTAGGAATAGCAATTATGAACAACTGGGATCGTTACCCGGTAGTATTGACGGAGTACAATGAAAAAGTTCAGAGAAGGGCTGCACGTTTTTTTATTATCGCGAAATAGAGGAGAGAATGTCACTCAAATGATACAGGATTTGGGGTGGACATAATTGAAGCAAAGGCGTTTTTCATTGCGGCGCAATCTTCTCACGAAATTTCAATCACCAAGTTTCTCCTCCGAATGCGAAAATATTTTGTTGACGCCGACCTCCATAGGGCGAAACGATCATCATGATAAAATAAGGGAAATCAGAGCTCGCAGGGAAATATATAGGTGTTCGTTCTTTCCGCGCATTATACGAGATTGGAATAATAGAGAATTGTAAAGGTGGTTCGATGAAACCTCTCCCAGGCACTTAAATGTGATTTGCAGAATATCTGTGTAGATGTAGATAGAATGAAATAAATGAAAGCTACTTTCCATACATAACTACCACAAAAATGTAATTACTGTAATCAAAGGAATAAGAAAAGCTTTATATGTAAAGAAATAGTGAGACAAAGGGAATCACATGTTCTAACGCCTTACAATATTTGCATTATAATTCAGCATTAACGAATCTGAAAACATGTTGAGGAACTCTCTGCTTCTGTGTGCAACTGACAACGATAAATATCAAGCAAATGGATCGAGAAATATCTTACGAATTATCGAATAACCATCTATTTGGAGACTACCATCATGACACTCATATACTACAATAATCTGGTGAAGAGTACGTACGTTTGTTTTATGTTCATAGGAACTTGCACAGTTTTCCAGAGAAAGTGCCACGATCTGTGTTTTTAAGCATTTGAGAAGAACCTGTACCCTTTGGGAGGTCATTGGTTCTCATGAACTTTGTATTTTATTCGTCTTTAAGGCTGTCATTTGTAGCTCTCGCGAATGGTAAAAAGGAACATTTAATGCAAAAGACAGGAAATCGATGCGTATCGCAGCTAATGATACACATATCGCGAGGCGCAAATGCAGAAAATATTGTTTGAATTTCAAAACGATGCGACATGGATCTGCACACTGTAAAGATCTCTCGAGAAAAAAATTTACAGTACTCGCGGGAGACTGCACAAGGTGAGCACGTTCCCTTTTAAATGAGAGAGCTGACCAACGCAGAGCTCAGGTTGCGCATGTTGTCACACTACATGATATGCTGACTGGTGCCACTTCCACGCTGCACCTCGTCTCTGGTAAGCAGTCATGAAAAAAAAGTATCTGAATTTTGTATCATGTTCAAAAGTTTTCCAAACGAATTTTTGGATGCTTTAATATCATTCCATTATTTATCATACTATAGATATAGGTTAATGTGACGGAATACTGCTTCATGTCTTTACACTTCTGTCGACATTGTATTTGACTCTGGTCTTGGCATAATATGACACATAAGTCGATTAGGCGGCAGCAAGTCTGAATTCACTGACAATATGTTCAGTAATCTTCAACTTCTCTGAGAAAAGAACGAGTTACCTTACTGACTAGGTACTTTTACTTGTGGGAACTTGTCAGCAGTTGATGGCTCAGCAGGAAAATATGTATAAATATGAGACAACTGCCAGTAGAAACTGGTGTTGTTGCCGCTGTCCTCTGTGCGTGCATCGCCAAATTAAAAACAAAACAAAAAATGGTAACTCGAATAGGTACGACTAATAATAAGCATTTTATTTTTACTTATTAATTACTTGTTATAATTAAAGAAAACAGCCGTTTTTCTATAGCGCGGGACTCCGTATTACTATGGAACTCTATTTTTCAGAACCATGTGTGGCGTCCTCCTTGATTGTCGGAGGTTCTGCACCACAGGCAATCGATTTCTTCCGAGGGAAATTTCATTTCGGATATTGGGTGGTTCTCGAAGTAACATCGTTGGTTCTGGAAGTTTTATCCTAAAGTGGACAACGCCCGACTGTGAGTTGGATGTAACACCAGCTAAATTGTTAACGGAAAAACCACCATCATCACAGTATGGGTTCAGCTGGTGCCCTATTGGAGATGGGACTGAATGGTGTATGCTGAATTATTCCACTTGAGTCATGCGTCTTTGTGAAGAGTTTGTTACCAAAATAGGGCGTCCACAGAAATTTATCCAAGAGCGTGCAAGATTTCAAAGGCTCTTTTTTGACACAACTGTTTAGTTGGGGTTGAGAACATGCTGTGACAACGAAATCAATTTAACATGACGTGCATAAGTTTTGTTGTTTGATAGTTTTCCAATACATATTTTTGAAGGTAGATTACTGCTGTACCATAAATGTAAGCATATTTCAATAGTGTATACAAAGTCTTTCTGTGTTGCTAATATGAATCAGGATGTAGGGCCCTTTCGAAAAAAAAAGAAAACATCAGACTGTTCGGTAGAACCAGTTTTTAACTACCTTGGACTCAACCAAAATAATCTTCGGACTCTCTAGTTTGGTACGATACTGTGTACACATGCCAAATGGACTACAGAACCCGAAACTCTGTGGCTAGAAGTGCACAGGTTTGCAGCTGATATATTTTAAGAACCATATATGTTAAGAAGATCTAAACATCTTTTTCACCCTGATATTTCCTCTCGTTGGCCATATAAATTTTTATTTTCTCTATATTTTGGTCCACCAGTGAAGTATATGTGAATACACTTATAGTGACAGTGTAAGAAACGGTATAATTTACTGTGAAAAGTCTGACAAGCAAACAATGTGGTATTTACTAAAGCCACTTGCAGCTGAGTTAGATTCAGAGACAATCATTTATACAATTACGTGATAATTCTGAAATTAATGAAAAGTCTTCCCCAGATATGTGGGGGGGGAATGTCACCTCTCCCTCCCTCCCCCCTCCCCCTCCCCTTCCCCCTCCCTCCCTCCCTCCCTCCCCCCCCCCCCTCTTCCACTGGCTGACACCTATGATGACCAGCATAATATTGAGCACAACCACACTTCCTGTGCTCCGAAGGAAAATGTGTGTTGACGAATATGAACCATTGACTGCTGAGTTAAATGTGAAATTGTTGGAACAGTGGTGACGAGATTGTCCCTTGCAGGATTTCTCAGGCAATATAGGTGAGCAAAATGCATCTTTTTGTTGAACAATGGAAGAAATTTAATGTTTTTTATAATAAAAATTTATCTGCGCTCTGAGTGAAAATGTATGCTAACAAGTTAACTATGATGTTACTGTAAGAATGACAATGTGATTTATTGTGTGAAAATATAAATAAAATTTATTTTGTCGGTTTTTATTTCCCATCCCCTTCTGTAATATAATGCTGATACAACATTAAAATAACCATTACAGAGAGACCGAGAGAAAAGAAATTTGACATAATCATTTCTATTGAAGTGTAATGAAGAGCTATGAAATTTACTGGTTATGCAGTGAAGTATTTGGCATCAATATGCTTTTTCTTTAGTGGAGTATAAAACAATTTACAGAGAGAAATTTACTGATGAGGCAGAATTATAGATGCTTATGCGTTTTTGGTATCTAATACAGATGTGGAAATACGGTAATTTGTGAGCGAGTGTGTGTGTGTGTGTGTGTGTGTGTGTGTGTGTGTAGCTTGGGGTAGCTTGTAACCTCACACTTATTATATCTACGAAAAAGGAGTGTGTCTTCTTTTCCTTATTTTCTCACTAGCACAATGAGGATAGTTCCACCATCTTAGATTTTAATTGCTTTTTTTTTCATTTTAACACTACACTATGATTGGCTGAAAGAGGTAGGGACTGGGGGGGGGGGGGGAAGAGGAGGAGAGGAAGAGGCTGGGAGGGGAGTGCTGGAGGAGAGTAGGATGGTGGCATGATTACATAATGCGTTCAAGGTCAAGATCAGGGTAAAGGATAGGTCAGTGACCTAACTCATATGGTGTCATAAATATAAGCAAAGTGTTCCAGCATACCTATAGTTCTACTACTGAACTTTACTGCCTTCAGTGTTGCACAGTTTGTTCCAATGACAGACAGCAAGTGATACGTATATGAATGAACAATAGATGTTCAAAAATGAAATTTCTATTGGGATATTTGATTAGCTCGATGGACAAAGGCAGTAGACATCACACTAGCCTATAAATATCATATATTATGGATGGAGTATCTATTGAGAGGCCAGACTAACATATTCTTCCTGAAGAGGAGCAGTAACCTTTTCAATACTAGCAGAGGCACCACTCTGGATGGCCTAGTGGCGTTGGCCAATCTTGGTATTCATCTACATCTACATTTATACTCCGCAAGCCACCCAATGGTGTGTGGTGGAGGGCACTTTATGTGCCACTGTCATTACCTCCCTTTCCTGTTCCAGTCGCGTATGGTTCGCGGGAAGAACGACTGTCTGAAAGCCTCCGTGCGCGCTCGAATCTCAATAATTTTACATTCGTGATCGGGGTTGTCGTAACAATACTGAATATTATAGCCCCCAAATCCTCCCAAAATAAACGAACAATATACCTATTCAAAAAAGCAGATGAAAATTCACTTGACTCCTTAATGGGAGACAATCTCCACTCCTTCCAAATTAATAATATAAGTGTAGACCAGATGCGACTTGAATTCAGAGGAATAGTATCGGCAGCAATTAAGAGATTTATACCAAATAAATTAACAAGCGACGGAGCTGATCCTCCTTGGTACACAAACACTGTTGCAGAAACAACGAAGCAACCATTGCAACTTTAAACAGACGCAAAATCCCCAAGAGTGGTGTTCTTTTACAGAAGCTCGAAATTTAGCGCGGACTTCAGTGCGAGATGTTTATAACAGTTTCCACAACGTAACTTCATCTGGAAACCTGGCAGAAAATCCAAAGAGGTCTGGTCATATGTGAAGTATGCTAGCTGCAAGACACAATCAATGCCTTCTCTGCAACAATGGAGATACTATCGAAGACAATGCTGCCAAAGCAGAGTTATTAAACACAGCTTTCCGAAATTCCTTCACTAAAGAAGACGAAGTGAATATTTCAGACTTAGAATCAAGAACAGCTGTCAACATGAGTAACATAGAAGTAGATATCCTCGGAGTAGTGAAGCCATTTAAATCGCTTAACAAAAGCAAGTCTTCTGGTCCAGGCTGTATACCAAACATCGCAAGCTGATGCAAGAGCTCCATACTTAGCAGTGATATACAACCGTTCGCTCGACGAAAGATCCGTACCCATAGACTGGGAAGTTGCACAGGTCACACCAATATTCAAGAAAGGTAGTAGGAATCAACCACCAAATTACTGGCCCATAACGTTAACGTAGATATGCAGAAGGATTTTGGAACCTATATTGTGCTCGAACATTAAGAATTATCTCGAAGAAAACGGTCTATTGACACACAGTCAACACAGATTTAGAAAACATCATTCTTGTAAAACACAAGTAGCTCTTAACTCCCACGAAATGTTGAGTGCTATTGACAAGGGATTTCAGATTGATTCCGTATTGCCGGATTTCCGGAAGGCTTTTGACACTGTGTTACACAAGCGGCGTGTAGTGAAATTGCGTGCTCAGCGTCTGAAATATGTGACTTTAATTGTGGTTTCCTGTCAGACAGGTCGTTCTTCCCGCGAACCATACGCGACTGGAACAGGAAAGGGAGGTAATGACAGTGGCACATAAAGTGCCCTCCACCACACACCATTGGGTGGCTTGCGGAGTATAAATGTAGATGTAGATGAATACCAAGATTGGCCAACGCCACTAGGCCATCCAGAGTGGTGCCTCTGCTAGTATTGAAAAGGTTACTGCTCCTCTTCAGGAAGAATATGTTAGTCTGGCCTCTCAATAGATACTCCATCCATAATATATGATATTTATAGGCTAGTGTGATCTCCTAGGGAGGTATAAGTAGGGGGAAGCAATATATTCGATACCTCATCCAGAAACGCACCCTCTCGAAACCTGGCGAGCAAGCTACACCGCGATGCAGAGCGTCTCTCTTGCAGAGTATGCCACTTGAGTTTGTTAAACATCTCCGTAACGCTATCACGGTTACCAAATAACCCTGTGACGAAACGCGCCGCTCTTATTTGGATCTTCTCTATCTTCTCTGTCAACCCGACCTGGTACGGATCCCACACTGATGAGCAATACTCAAGTATAGGTCGAACGAGTGTTTCGTAAGCCACCTCCTTTGTTGATGGACTACATTTTCTAAGGACTCTCCCAATGAATCTCAACCTGGTACCCGCCTTACCAACAATTAATTTTATATGATTCCACTTCAGATCGTTCCGCACGCATACTTCCAGATATTTTACAGAAGTAACTGCTACCAGTGTTTGTTCCGCTATCATATAATCATACAATAAAGGATCCTTCTTTCTATGTATTCGCAATACATTACATTTATTTCAGCAGGGCCGAAAGCAGTGAAGAACTACAGCCCTTGAATTTCCATAGGACACACAGCTCTACTGTGTGATATAGTCATGATGGCATCTTCCTAGGTAAAATATTCCAGAGACTGAGAAAAATGGCGTTACAAGAATCGAAGAGCGGAGTCTTATATTCCTTAATCGTTTCGGTAGTTAAGAAAATTGAGTGTAGTTCAGAGTAACTGTGTATAATTCTATAGTATCAGCTGATTTCGAGGGAATTACTCTAGTTGGGCAGCAAAATAAAAAAAAGAAGAGATTATGTTAAGACAGAATATAAAGTTCAGTGTTCAAATAAATTACGGGAATACAGCCGGCAGACGTCACCGACAACCGCCGATGTTTCGACAGGAGGACATCAAGCCATATTCAAGGCAAAACTGCAGCAAGGAAGGGCGTGCAAGGGAATTTAAAACCTCGGTTCTCAGAAAAGCTCCGAATAGAGAACTCTCACACGCGCTACAAATACGAGCGCCATCACAAACCAAGGATGACAAACGTCAGAAGTTATTGGTAGCGAAGGTGCGATAGGATAAACTATGTCCCTCTGTGTTTTGACAAGTGAGAAAGCAAGATTCTACGAACAATTTAAACAAAAACCACCATCTCGAATTAGAAAGTTATTTGTTAATTTTAACGATGGGGGTGGAAAAGGATGGCTATCTTCCCTTCCCTGATATGTTGATCTCGAGGAAGGTGGATGGTACGTTGGGACATGCCGTTTGTATGAAGCCTACTCAAACTGCCTTGTATATGCATGCTGATAGTTGTCACCATCCGGCTCAACGTGAAGAGTAACTTTGTACCTTGGTTCATAAGGCACGTGTCATCTCGGGCCCTGAGATTTTATCAGCTGAGTGAGCCCATCTCAAAGTCATCTTTCCTCAGAATGGTTATAGTGACAGAAAGATCAGACGTGCATTACGCTATCGACCAACTGTGCAGTGGGTGAATAATGATAATTCCGAGGTGACACCAACCTCTACGGCGTTTTTCCCTTCCGCAGGGAACATTTCGAGCAGGACTGATCCTATTTTGCGGTAATATGATGTGAAGCGTGTTATCTGACCACCATCTAACATCTACATCTACAATCTGCAAATCACATTTAAGTGCCTGGCAGAGGGTTCATCGAACCACCTTCACAATTCTCTATTATTCCAATCTCGTATAGCGCGCGGAAAGACCGAACGCCTATATTTTTCCGTACAAGCTCTGATTTCCCTTATTTTATCGTGGTGATCGTTTCTCCCTATGTAGGTCGGCCTCAACAAAATATTTTCGAAGTCGGAGGAGAAAGTTGGTGATTAGAATTCCGTGAGAAGATTTCGTCGCAGCGAAAAACGCATTTCTTTTAATGATGTTCAGCCCAAATTCTGTATCATTTCTGTGACACTCTCTCCCATATTTCGCGATAATACAAAACGTGCTGAACTTCTTTGAACTTTATCGATGAACTCCGTCAGTCCTATCTGGTAAGGATCCCACACCGTGCAGCAGTATTCTAAAAGAGGACGGATAAGCGTAGTGATGGCAGTCTCCTCAGTAGATCTGTTACATTTTCTAAGTGTCCTGACAATAAAACACAGTCTTTGGTTAGCGTTCCCCACAACATTTTCTGTGTGTTCCTTCCAATTTAAGTTGTTCGTAACTGTAATACCTAGAGCCGACCGTTGTGGCCGAGCGGTTCTAGGCGCTTCAGCCCGGAACCGCGCTGTTGCTACGGTCGCAGGTTCGAATCTTGCCTCTGGCATGGATGTGTGTGATGTCCTTCGGTTAGTTACCTTTAAGTAGTTCTAAGTCTAGGGGCTGATGACCTCAGATGTTAAGTCCCATAGTGCTTAGAGCCATTTTGTAATACCCAGGTATTTAGTTGAATTTACGGCTTTTAGATTAGACTGATATATCGTGTAACCGAAGTTTAACGAATTCCTTTTAGCACTCATGTGGATGACCTCACACTATTCGTTATTTAGGGTCAACTGCCAATTTTCGCAACATTCATATATCTTTTCTAAATCGTTTTGCAGTTTGTTCTGATGGCTTTATTAGTCGATAAACGACAGCGTCATCTGCAGACAACCTAAGACGGCAGCTCAGATTGTCTCCCAAATCGTTTATATAGATAAGGAACAGCAATCAGGGTCTTTTTAGCTTCCTTAAATAATGATCCTGGTTTGCTTAAGGCAGGTGTCTACCGTATTCCTTGCAGTTGTAACATGTCATACATTGAGGTGACAAAATTCATAGCATATTTCTGAAAACTGTGTCGGACCTCCTTTTGCCTGTGGTAGTGCATCAATTCACCGCAGCATAGACTCAACAAGTCGTTGGAAGTCCCCTGCAGAAATACTGAGCGATGTTGCCTCTAGAGCCGTCCATAACTGCGAAAGTGTTGTCAATATAGGATTTTGTGCATGAACTGACCTCTCGATTCTGTCACATAAATGTTCGATGGGATTAATATCGGGCGATCAGGGTGGCCAAATCACTCGCTCGAATCATCGAGAATGTTCTTCAAACCAATCGCGAACAACTGTGGCCCGATGGCATGGTGCACTATCATCCATAAAAATACCATCGCTTTTGACAGAAATTGGTTTCCAAGTAGCCGAACATAACCATTTACAGTCAATGATGATTCAGGTGGACCAGAGGACCCAGTCCATCCCATGAAAACACGGCCCACACCAATATGGAACCACCACCGCCTTGCGCAGTTCCTTGTAGGCAACTTGCGTCCGTGAGTTTGTGGTGTCTGCGCTTCACTCGAACCCTACCATCAACTCTTACCATCTGAAATCGGGACTAATCTTATCAGGCCACGGTTTTACAGTCGTCTATAACCGATGTGATCACGAGTCCAAGGGAGGCTCTGTAGGCGATGTCGTGCTGTTAGAAATGACACTCACGTTGGTCATCTGCTGCCATAGCCCATTAACGCCAAATGTCGCCACACTGGCCTAACGGATACGTTCTTCACACGTCCCATATTGATTTCTGCGGTTATTTCACACAGTGTTGCTTGTCTGTTAGGACTGACAACTTTACACAAACGCCGCTGCTCTGTGCTGTTAAGTGAAGGCCGTCGACCATTGCGTTGTCCGTGGTGAGAGGTAATGTCCTAAAATTTGGTATTCCTGCCATACTCTTGATACTGTGGATCTCGTAATATTGAATTCCCTAACGATTTCCGAAATCGATTGCCCCATGCGTCTTGCTCCAACTACTATTCCGCGTTCTAAGTCTTTTAATTCCCGTCATGCGACCATAATAACCTCGGAAATCTTTTCACGTGAGTCACATGGGGCCGGCCGTTATGGCCAAGCGGTTCTAGGCGCTTCAGTCTGGAGCCGCGTGACCACTACGGTCGCAGCTTCGAATCCTGCTTCGGGCATGGATGTGTGTGATGTCCTTAGATTAGTTAGGTTTAAGTAGGAAACAAAAGAAAAATTCGGTGTAGGTATTAAAATCCATGGAGAAGAAATAAAAACTATGAGGTTCGCCGATGACATCGTAATTCTGTCAGAGACAGCAAAGGACTTGGAAGGGCAGTTGAACGGAATGGATAGTGTCTTGAAAGAAGGATATAAGATGAACATCAACAAAAGCAAAACGACGATAATGGAATGTAGTCGAATTAAGTCGGGTGATGCTGAGGGAATTAGATTAGGAAATGAGACACTTAAAGTAGTAAAGGAGTTTTGCTATTTGGGGAGCAAAATAACTGATGATGGGCGAAATAGAGAAGATATAAAATGTAGACTGGCAATGGCAATTAAAGCGTTTCTGAATAAGAGAAATTTGTTAAATTCGAGTATAGATTTAAGTGTCAGGAAGTCATTTCTGAAAGTATTTATATGGAGTGTAGCCATCTATGGAAGTGAAACGTGGACGATAAATAGTTTGGACAAGAAGAAAATAGAAGATTTCGAAATGTGGTGCTACAGAAGAATACTGAAGATTAGATGGGTAGATCACAGAGCTAATGAGGAAGTACTGAATCGGATTGCGGAGAAGAGAAGTTTGTGGCACAACGTGACCAGAAGAAGGGATCGGTTGGTAGGACATGTTCTGAGGCATCAAGGGATCACTAATTTAGTATTGGAGGGCAGCGTGGAGGGTAAAAATCGTAGAGGGAGACCAAGAGATGACTACACTAAGCAGATTCAGAAGGATGTAGGTTGCAGTAGGTTCTGGGAGATGAAGAAGCTTGCAAAGGATAGAGTAGCATGGAGAGCTGCATCAAACCAGTCTCAGGACTGAAGACCACAACAACAACAACAAGTAGTTCTAAGTTCTAGGGGACGGATGACCTCAGATGTTAAGTCCCATAGTGCTCAGAGCCATTTGAACAATTTTGAAGTCAGCTGGGTACAAATAACAGCCTCGCCATGCACTGCTCTTTTATACTTTGTGTACGCGATACTACCACCGTCTGTATAAGTGCGTATTGCTATTCCATGACTTTTGTCACCTCAGTGTATACTGGTCACTGTCAGGATTGTGGAGGATCTGTGTACTGAGCATAAGTGGCACACACGCTTACAACAGCAGAGAAAATTCGCCATTGCAAAACATTGTCTGGGCACAGGTCATCCCATGAAATACTGTATAACAACACAAGGTTCTGGCATACACTTCCAGCTGCTGAGAAGTGTTATTAAGAAAGCTGTTGAAATTAAATTAGCAGGTAATATAGATAGATGTGGTGGTTTTTGTTTAAATTCTGCATGTGATCTTGCTCTCTGACCTGTAAAAAACAGAGGGACGAAGCATATACTGCCTACCCGCTGATTATTAATTTTACTGTCGATAACTTCTGACGTCGGCCATCTTTGGTTAGTGAAGGCGCAAATGTTTACAGTGTGAATGAATGTTATCTTTCCGGAGTTTCTCTTGAACCGAGGTTTTAAATCCCTTGCACACCGCTTACTTGCTGCTGTTATCTTGAAAATTGTAGGGTGTGCTCCTGTCGAAAAATCGGTGGTTGTCAACGACGTCACTCGGTTCCATTCCTGTAAGTTATTTGAACATTTTATACGCCGAAAGAAACTTAGCTCTCACGTAAAGTTAAGTGTGAGGAAATCTTCCTTGAAGTATTTGCCTGGAGAGCAGCGTTATTTGCAAGTGGAACATGGACGATATAAAGTAGAGGCAAGAAGAGAAAATAACCTTTTGAAATGTGGTGTTACAGAATAATTTTGAAGACTACATGGCAAGATCGAGTAAGTAACGAAATGGTATTGACTCTAATTAGGGAGAAGAAAACTTTATACACAACTAAACAAAATTAAGGGATGTTGTGTTAGGAGTGATACTGAGACATCAAGAAGTAGTTAATTGGTAATGGAAGGAAATGATGCGATTCGAAATTGTAATCGAAGACGAAGGTTTGAATACTGTAAGAACTACGAAGGTTCTAAAGGATGGTATCAGTAGTTAAGTGGAGATACAAACGCTTGCACACGATACATAACTGAGAAGAGGTCCATGAAACCAGTCTTAGGACTAATAAATACAATAACAAATAAAGGAAGATTAATGATTAACACCATGTCGGCGCAGTGGTGACTAGGTTCACAACACAGACATGAATTGGGAAATGACAAGTAAAGAAATTAGTCGTGTCTTTTTCATAGGAACCATCCCTGAATATGCCTTTAGTGATATAGGGTAACAATGGCCAACAACCTACATGTGGATAGTCAGGCGGTAATTTGAAGCAATAACAACACGAAAATCGTTATTTTATCCTCCAAACATGGGTAAATTTCGCATTGAGTGGAGAGTTGCATTAGACGTAGGATCATATAGTTGACAGGATGGGGGAGAAAAGGAGATTTAATTTTATTGTCGTTACGGGCAGAGCAATAGCTTATTCAGGACAACAGTGAGAAAGCCAACAGGATACCATTCAGGCAAGTGGTGGAGGCATTTTCGTGTTGAGGACGTTTACATGGAACGCAATTCGGCCTCTGACACGTATGTCGTCTTATCTCACTGTGGAAAGATCTACTGCCTGATGATGTGCATCAGTTTCGTCGCCTACTGATTCTCATAGGTGATCTCTACCATCATTAAAATTATATCTCATCCTATTTCTCCAGAATAGTCGAACTGTATCAAGATAGCTTGAGAACCATTCCGAAATCTGTGCTCCAGATTATTTGACCTCAGTCGTACTGAGCCCATCTTCAATGCCATCTAGAGAGATATGCCTGCCTTTTTCTGGCTCTGACCATCTGTATGAAATGTTAAGCTACCACGGATGAGAATCTCGATGATTTTGATGTGTCGTCGAACCTACACAAGGGCTCATCACCGCCGTTATCAGGTAGAAACGTCGTGCTATACTTTACTAAGTAGGCATCCAATTCAATTGCTAATGAGTGCGTAAGGAACATTAAACGACGGTACAGAGTTTACACGAATCATAGATGCTCAAAATCTCCCTCCACCCGAAGCTTATATTCAAGTAAAGTTTTCGTCTAGGAAAGAGCATTAGAAATCTGAGATGCTTGGATCAAATGCAAATTGAGTAAATGTCCATCATGCAGGGCATGCCAGTGCGATTACAACAGCGAGTAAGATGAAACCCTAAAGCACAGAATTATAAAAGAATTTATGTACGAGTCCAACACATGGACTGACCCGATTATTATACGGCAGATTAACAATTAACGAAATGATATGTGATCTCACGGAGCTAGACAATCTCTTCCAAGAACAGGAGCAGTTAAAACGACATTGTCATCAATTCTGAGCTGTTTTTTTCTCACTGGTTGGGGAATATCATTCACGCTGCGCTTAGTGAAGGGCCGCATCAACCAGTTTTTTTTTTAATATTGTTTCTCAATTCTTCGTTATTAGCTCTTGCGCATTTGCAAATGAGAAGTTTTTAAAGTATTTGTCATTTTAGCAATCTGAATAGTATCAGCTAATATTAGTAGTTGAGAAGTGGTCAAATACCCGACATACAGCGACCATAATTCAATTGTCATCGAAGGGGAAAGTAGCAACAACAGAGGGAGACAAACAGTGGAGGCATGACTGGATTACGCATCAGGAAAAACGGACTCGGATGGTTTAACTGCCTACATTGCAGCATCTCCAATGGAACACTTCCCGGTACATGCATATTTGGGTGTGCACCTACTAACTGAAATCTTGCAAAGGTCACAGGACATTTATATCTTTCAGAAAAAGATAAATCGCATGCATCCCAGAAATTTCCATATTGAGGCGAAGGGTAAGATCAAGAGGAAGAGTTTATCAACATGCTTTAGGCTAATCAAAGCGCACTACGAGGACCCATGAATGCAGGACAGTTGACATGCTCTACAAAACACTGATTCAGGTTACTAAAATAATACACGGAGAGAAGTTTGTAGGAAGATAACTGCAATTTGACATACGGAGAAGACCGAATAAGTTGTCGACTAGCGGCTGGATGGAAGGAGTCAGCAGAATATCTGCTATTCGTCATATTTCCTAATGATAACACAAATACAGATACTGAAATACATACAACTTAATCAATTAATCAATACAATAATCAGATGTTGGTGTTACCGTTTGCTCAGGAAAAAGTTGGTATCGCAATTTCCAAGCTGAAAACTGGACAGGCTCTATGTCCGGATACGGTCTATCCTGAGCTTGTGCGGATGATAGTTCCACTGATAGTACGTTATTTGACAGTATTATTAAACAGTCCTATGCGAATAGACAGGATGTCAGCGACTTGGAAAACAGCGAGGGCAGTAGCAATTCAAAAGGTGAAGACGAAAGACCCAACATTGCTGGAAGGCTACAGACTCATTTTCTTATTAAACGTCTTCGTCAAAGTTCAGGAGCATTTGCTTTGTGGCCAGTTGCGGCCTCCATGGGTGGGTTTGAATCAATACCAATATGGATTCAGAAAGGGGAAGTCTATAGATGATAAGGTTAGTAGAGTTCTTCAGGTTGTAGAAAATTTCGACTCCGAAATATGGAATTGTACTCACGATTGTGATATGTAGCAGTCTGCTACCAGGCTGGTGCGTTTCATGTACCAACCATAATTTATAATCATTTCCATCTGCACTTAATTGCCATCACTTAGTAACACACTTAGAGATTGTAATGAATAATATCAGTGATCTGCAGGAGAAGGTGTCTATCACTATATTAATGTTATCTTTAACAGTGGCGGTTTTGCATGTAATTTTCTCTGTAGTTCAGCTGCGTGCGTGATGAGTCAATCCAGACGGACCAGACCAGTGACCCAACGCTAGGGGCACCCCCCCCCCCCCTTCCTTTCCAGAGGACAGCACAAGCTGCAACCTCGACTACAGGCAGGTACGGGACATTGACCTCGCCATTGTAAGGGCTGGTAACAACCTGGAACCTTCTTGCCGGTTTTGCATAATGCTTTACATGATGTGGGCCCAGGACTGCATTCACGGAAACAGCTAACACGGTGTGACGCACATCTGAACTCGTGGAGAGCCACAATTTTTAGTAGCAGGGACATCTGGCCGAAATAAATTTCAAAGAAACTTTGGTTTTTACTGAGAAATATTCTTCCGGGAATGCTATGTGAGAGGCAATCTGTGGTAGTAAAACAGCATGCTGTTAGAAGGGGCTAGTCTGCTATGTGAACAGAAATTTCTTTCTCCTTAAAGTGCACCAGGCCATCTCGCTGTCACCACTTTAGGTGAGCTGGGTGATGTCTGGGCTAAAAAGTTGTAAGAGGCCTCTTCGTTGGTTAAACTAAACAAACAGCAGAATAAGAAAAGGCAACACCAATTTTCGAGACGTGCATACGTGGGGGTGATCTCACTGGCTAAAACATCGAACTGGCTGAAGAGCGCGGGAATAACTCGGTAGTGCTTAAGAACTGCAAGCCCGGGATCTAGAGACTGGTTAATATTGCAAAACTTTCACATGCGGTGGAGACTGTTGACTTGCTAACAAATATTTCATTTGCCAGCATTCTGCAGAGCTGTTCTTATACGTGCACAAGAATTAAGCAGATTTGCACAGTGGAATACAAATTGCTTCTTGAGGCAGAGAAGAATTCTGTTTGAGCGTCACTAGTCTACACTTACGTTGGAGTTCCAGCAGAGAATACTTTGATTCGAGGAACAGTAGAGCAGATTTCGCCTTGGAACTGTGAAGGAGACACCTTTCTAGACACAGAAGAGAAAACTTGACCTAGAGACTGCATCTGGAGAACTGCGGCAGAGCTAGTATGTGACAGTTTGAGGCAGATTACAGCACCCACTGCGCTTCACGTAACATGGTGCAGCTTAGGCGAGCAGGTCGCGAGAATTAAGGTGTGACTGCTGGTACGGTGTTAGGACTGGTCTCACCTCAGAATCCAATACTCTCACGAGTAGCTGAAGGCTCATTACGACTCAGTCGGAAATGTTAGAAGCATGTATAGTTCTTTCATTGTTCTGGCAAATTCAGATAATCATTGCATGATTACCATAGAGTTTCCTTCCCGTAATTCATGTATAGATTACGGTATTGTCTCAGTTACCCAAATTATCCAATCATTGCTGAGGTGTTCACGCATTCGATTCGTATTGACCATTTTAACACTGATAGTTTACTTATACTCTGCGTTGCTTCTATTCAAACTGATCCTGCAATAACTTGTTATTCATGTATGTCAGCAAGGAATGTGGTTGTGCGAGTAAGAATGAAAGCGACATGGATGAGATTCAGAGACGTCAGTGGTATCCTCTGTGATAAGAAAATGCCTATCCACTTACAATCTAAGATATACGGCACAATTCTGAGGCCAGCTGCATTATGTGGTAGCGAGTGTCGGTCCACACTTAGAAATGGTGAGCACTTTCTGCATGTCATGGAAATGTGGATAATGAAAAGCTCATTAGGCATTTCCCTGCTCAACTATATCAACAATACAATGATCCGACAACTAGATGGAGTAGCTCCAATCAATTACAAATGAAAGAATCGAGACTTCGGTGGTCTGCAGACATCATACGGGCATCACCCACCTGTCATCATCTCAGCCTGTCACCTCACTGTTAAAGGGCAGACACAACGTGGAAGACGTAAATTATGGTGGCTAGACACTAACATACAGATCTAAGATCAAGAAGCCGAAATCCCCAGAAAGCGTTGGAAAAAATAAACGGCCACGCTCTAAGGGGCCGCTGCTAAGAAGAAGAAGAAGAAGAATGTAGACGAGTGTTTCATTTCGTAGTTAGATGAACACCCTGTTTGTTACTTCACATGAGGTACAGCATACATATCTCATGTTTGCTAAGACCGACCCCGTCCTCCTAGTTATCCATTATGCGACACAACTTTCATTAATTACACTTGCGTTCGTGGAGAGCAGTGCCATTACTGGGCGGTCCTACCAATGAGGACCATTCTGACGTCCACAGGGCTATGTAAATCGCTCAGCCATAACGCCACAATAGACACTGCAGGAACATTAGGTAACCCTTTCGTGGTCTGTGATGTTCGCACACCACCCAGATCTCAGGGTCCCCAAATGTCTGTACAATAATGTTGTTAAGTATTAGTAGATGTAGCGCCCCTTTGGCTTGCGGGGCAGAGCAAGGTAATGAAAAAGGTTTCCAATGGCTGCACCCCAAGGCTCCATTAATGGTCTGTTGTTGTGGAATCTTGGTATGGAACCCCTATTACATCTCTTAGACGGGGCACGTACTGTTCAAGCTGGTGCAGTGCATGTAGATGCCTTACTAGTAGTGGTATATGTGGGTTCCAGGGCAAGACTTGAGGAAAAACTAATGGTGTGCTTTTTCAGATTCCGCGGTGGTGCATGTGCAATAAACTGGCTGTAGCCGTCCATAAAACCACATACATACTTCTGAAGGATTTCTTTCTCTCGAAAGAAACCCTTTCCTGGCGCTTGACAGAATCCTTATAAAAGGAAGTGTCGCTTTCTGGTACCTAATCACTCTTACTGACAAGGAAAGGAACTTTCTGGAACATGTAAAGCCCATTCGCACTACACCTGTAAAAGGTGGGTCACTCGAAGTACTGGAAGGCTGGTATACAGTATACTCCGAAGCATTAGGGGCAGATTCAGCAATCGTGACATAGCCCCTAGTCGAGGTATGGTGCACCTATTAGCAAGTCATGGCGTATATCCCAAACATCTACATCGAATAGGATGTAGGAACACACAAATATGTGAATGTGGAGAGGAAGGTCCCGCTAATCATGTGGTTTTTTTGGTCCCCACTTCGAGATAGAGAGAGAATGCAGACAGTTAGATCGTCATCTGCAAACAGCTGTAAATGACCATAACTTACGGACTACAGTTCATGTGATTCCACATCGAATATCTAAAAAGTAACCGAACAACTTTCAGTCTTTAAGAGTAGCTGGACGCTCTCAATACCAAATAACGACAATAGATCAGAAGAACAAGGTAGAAACTAACAATAAATGTTTCCCCTACAACAGAGATTGATAGGCATAAATAATTTATAATAAAGGGAAACTATAAAAAATCAAAAATGAAATAAAGTAAAAGCGAATAAACAAATGCAATGGCCGCCCACATGGCTATGCGTAGGCACGAGGGTTGACAAAGCACGCATAAGCCAGTGGGAGCAATGTAGAATAGTATAACAACCATAAATCTAAGTATAGGTATAGTTGTAATTAGTTGGCAAACATCGAGCTCTTACAACTCTGCCAGTTACACATCTAATAATGTAAGCTGAAAGCTATTCACTTAGAATTTTAATTAAAGTCCTTCTATTTTATGTTGTTTCTATTTGCCTCTATTTTCAAGTCTGTTTACTTTCTACATTTGTATTAACAATAGTTGCTACTAACATAATTTATAGCTACATCTGAAGACCTCAACTATAAACAGAGGTAAGTGAGAGTCAGTGATAAACAGAGATATTATACGTAAAACATAACAGATGGTGTACTTTATTCATACTAGTCTTCAGTTTCACGATAAATGTCAGCTCTATCTTTAAGTTCAGATTCTCACTAAAGACCACTAAGTCAGGATGTGCGAATGCAAGTAGTGGGAAGTGACCAAAAACATTGCTGCCGGTAGCAATAAGTAATGCAGTATTCGTGCCATGAAAATGCTTTTCAGGGGTGATTTGTACGAATCCGAAGACGATGTGTGTAACTAAGACTCACGTAAAGATCCTGAACATGCTCGTGTGTACAAATGCGCTTCAGAAGTTGTTGCTAATCAGATAAATTTGAATAATAATTTAAGCAAATAAATAATGTTAAGTTGTGTCCTTACCATATTTTACATTAATTTACGTGATAGTGCGATTGCAGGAATGTCAAGGGCCATCCTTTACATTGTTTAAATGCTCTAGTAAGGCGATAATAAAATTAATTTTATATTGTGCTGAATCAAAGATTATCTTTTTAGGTTCTTATTCTTTGTTGGTAATTTAAATCTTATTGTCATAACTTGAAACAATTCGATCTTTATAGTTTGTATTTTTGAGAAGTTTCACAGTAATGTTTAGTAACTTGGCCTGGCAAGTAAACAGTAGTAAGTCAATGCCAATACATACAGAAAACAGTGCTAAATACCATTTAATGTATCTTCAAAACTAAAATTTTGGATACAATTTATGATTTAAAAAATTTGTCATAACTCTAGGAATATTTTAAAACAGTGATTTATCTCAATAAAAACTTACTATGATTCTCCTTGAAATATCTTATTTATGTGATTTTATTGAAACTTTACTGCATTATTTGTCAAAGCAATCAACTTGGCCAGGGTCTTAATATATAATAGAAAGCATAGTGTTGGTGTTGAATATGTATGACCTGTTCAGAATTTCAAGATAAAAAGTCTAAATCTCATGTCAATAAACAGAATTGAAATGATCTGAGTGTTGTATCACAGTATGGGCGAATTGTGATTACCATGGTAGCTATTAATCCAGCCAAACTATGTACTGACAATTCAGTATCCACTTTGATGTCAAACAGGGAGATCCCTCTCGCCAGTTCTCATCGTTTTAGTAATAGAAAAAGTAATGTGACACGTTATACATCTGAACCAGGGCATAAAATTGAAAAATATAATTACAGCAATGGATTACTCTCATAGCATGGTTCTTTTAAGGGACAATAAAAGAGAAATTATATTCTGATACAATAGTTACTCAAAACTGTCGGAGGAATGGTTTGAAATTAAATGTCAACAAAATAGATAATGATAACTTGAGAGTCCAAACTGAAATATTCAAAAAGGGGGAAGGGGGGAACTTAAATATTTTGGAATCATCTTCATACTGCAAAAATGTAAAATATCAAATAAAAATTAAAACCTTAGAGAAAACACATTATACTTTGCCACACATCTCAAAGTGTAACAATAGATCTGGGAAATTCTTATCTATAAGTCGCTTATACTATTAGTTCAAACATTTTCATATATGAGAAACCTGGACTATGACAAAGCAGGGATGTTTGGGATTAATATACTACATAGAAGACAGCAGCAGTGTAAGACCCTGTTGGTCGAGATTAGTGAATCCTTTAAAAAACATGGAACAATATGGCCGATTTAAAGAACTTGAAACGGCAACAAAAATAGGAGCTAGAAAAGCTAGTCATGTAATTAAAAGGCATATTCCTCAACATTCTAGTGCTAGAATCATTAGATAGAAGAAGACCTCCTGGACAGAAGAGAATCATACTTTTAGATAATGTAGTGAAGGATATAATTTCCTGAAAATTATTAACAACATAAGAAAAAGAGAAATGTCTGGTGAAATTTGTTAACCTATTAGCAAATAGCTTACATAGCTTATAACTGCTTTGTAATAATATTGTGTGAGGTAGCAGGTTCGAGACCCTTGGTGATAGACATTTTCACCTCCACGATTAGGGGAGGCGATTGCGTAGTGTTTGTGATGTTTGCTAGCCTTCTGGTGTGGATCCCAAACGTTTTGACCGCATCTCAAGTAGTGATTTGATCAGTTTCATTTATTTCCTACAATGATATTGAATCATGACCAAGAAGCGGAAAGAAGTCATTTATTTTATGCAGAAAAAAGACATCTGTTCAGTTAATAGACTTTATTCCATGAAGAAAGAAAACTTCCTTATACATAGAGGAAAACTTGGTTTGCGTCGAAAGCAGCATATTTACTTGCAAAAGTAGATTATTAGGGGACAAGATTTTCTCATTCGGCAGTGACAGTAGAGCATCAAGCTGAAGACTCTAATCGACTGTGCCAGAAAACTCTTTATTTTAAAACAATTCTCATTTATTCTGCAGTCTCAGTTGCACATGTTTTATTACATAACATGCTTCAATCTCTCTGGGCGATCTTCAGGTCTATGTAATTGCATCACCAATCCATCTTGTCTGTCAGAACCTCACTGTGGTACAGCTGCTCTTCTGCTATAGTGATTCTGTAATTTACTCTCCACTACATTACCGAAATATATTTATGTTCATAGGGTTTCGTGCCTAAGCTGCTAAACTAAAATATTTTCATAACAATTCAACGTAATGTAGTTTTGTTTTCACAAAGAGCAATTATAAGAAAGTCCTCGCTAAGAGACTTTAGTCATTCAACCTAGAGAATCTGTATTCGTTTATGACTGTGCCACGATTATGTTGTCACCAACGTATATATCATTTAGGAACCATGAGAAAAAGATAAGAGGGATTGCTTTGTGTGAAGAGGCATTGAGACAGTCGTTCAATATGTGAATGGAATAGGAAAGAAAATTCATAATGCTGATATGATGTGCACTTAATCGTGTACCGTACAGTGGCTTGTGGAGTATTTTTACAAATATAGTTTTAAAAAAATATGAAAATTAAATTTATTCATACCTTGTCTTCAACCTTATTTTTTAAAGAGAAATAGAAGAATTAATGATTCCGTGCCACTCTTTATACACTTGAGGACCCATTGCATAGGCAGATCTTAAATTTTTCAACTATGCTGGAGCTATGAACAGTGGCCAGACCAATGAGAATTGTATATATTGTCAATACTAGGACTGAGAGAGAACTAGACAAAGGACCCATTGCCTCGTTATACCAACAATGACATCACTTGGCCTTGCCCCTTATGTAAACAAACCACATGTGCTCTTAAGCTATGTTTATGCATAATTTATGAAGCTAATATAAACAAACTTTGCACCAGTGTTCTTATAGGTTATTTATTTAAGTCCCAGATGTTTATCTGTCCAACATCTTTCAAGTTCAGTTTTCTCATTTTGAGAGTACTGAAGGCGTGATCTGTTTCGCTTGTTAAAAAACATTCAACAGCCTGGATCATATAAAATATTTCTTTATTTAAGACGACAAATTTCGACAGACTTTGCTGTCATCTTCAGGTCTTAAAATCTTTTTGTTGTAAAATGTGTTCGTTTTATGTTGAACCTCATGTCCCGTTGTCAAGTGGGTAAAAATCGCCTTTTCGTGTGCCACTTCCCCTTTCCTTTCCCCTCCGCTTCCCACCACTCATGTAGCGCAACTGGATGGCGTGTAAGTGTCAGGTACCAGGCTGAATTATCTTAATTACCATTATTTATAATGCAAAACATTACACCAGACACTTTGACATCAAAGTGTATGCGGGAGAATCAAAGGGGAATTATTCTATTGGCCGTATCATTATAACGAAATTATGTCATGGCTGCCAAATGCCATTCTCTGCGACAACACCAATATGTGATCACTTTCCGTTTATACAATTTTGGGGTTATTTCTCACAATTTTTTGCCAATTGTCTCCAAATATATCCAAATACCAACTTTCCACATCATCATCGAAAGACACATTCAAATAGGAGGCTTCAAATGCTTAACAATTACTACAATATATTATTTGAACAAATACTCTTGCATTCTGCAATTATACTGATATCCCTTGTTCAAACAATTACCACAGAGCATTATTTAAACATATACACTCTTGTTACATACCAAGTCTATTTATGTAGGAAAGTTTCACTATATCACTTGTCCGTGTATTATCAGTGTGTTAAAAACAATGGTCAACAACCCATGAAATCACTAACAGGCTGCCATAGAGGAGTCTGGCACTATGAGACTATAGTACACCTGTAAATAATGACAGAAAATAAAATGAAATCCAAGCAGGAACGTTTCAACAGACAAGTATGTACTTGCACATAAAAAAACACTAAATAACACTAATATCCCATTAATGCCACCACCGTGATAGGAACAGAAAGAGCTATGCAGTTGATTTAAAACGAGCAAATAATTTGGGAAGGTATCTTACGCGCCATGCTCCATCCATGCCATGCCAATACCTACTATTTAGCCATCACTTCACGCAGGGTCAGGTCGCCACCGCCGCTACCCCTGCAACTGCTGCACCGCGTGCCCAGTGTGTTGTGGTCACCATGTCCGCCATTTCGTCTCTAAGGACAAGACTCAGCCGTAGCCACTTTCCGCCATCAGAAGCCACGCCTGAAACAATAAAATTAATGTTCGTACCTCCATTAACATACAGCAGAAGCGAATGCACAGACAGGCATTGCATGACGTATCGCTACTTACCTGCGATCTGGCAAGTGATACGCAGAAATGTAGACGTGTGCAAGGAGACAATGTCACAGACATCGTATACAGGCTATCTTAAAGTCTAAGAATTCTCATCTTGAACTATGTAATATTTCCAGAAATTAGATGCTATTGACATTCCATCACTATGACATATTTTTCCGTAGCAAGATCTTTACGGTAACCATTTGTATGTCAGTTGTACTATGTACTAAAAACACAATTCTTTGATGGCATACCGATCGCAGGCGGTCACACTCCACGTCCTCTACGCCATCGCATTCTTTTGCGTACATACAGAGGACGTCTAAAATTTGTTTAAACAGAGTAATGTCTCTAACACTTGACGCACAAGCATAGATGTTACAGCTGGCGCTCCACCTTTTCTTTTTTATGCACAAACCCATACAGATATATTTCGGCTGTTATATGGTTTTTGTAACCCTTTGAAATACTTTCCAACGCTTATCAGTACTCCCCTTGCTGTTACACATTCTCCGTCTGATGTAGGAGAAATGGTATTTTTACCGCGACAATATGTTTCGCAGAGGTAAACTTGGACATCCAACGTATTTGTACTTGTATGTAGGAACCGACGTCCAAGCAATCACCATTCCACTACTTAGCAGCGTCACCATCCAAAAGACATCCGAAGATCATCGTAAATCGGAGACTTTTTAGGATTTCGTCAGGGTAGCGAATACGAAAATAGTAAGCATTGTATGACACCAGTTACGCCAGATGTCTCGCTAATAACAGATCGGTGTTTCAAACCTAAGGCGTGTGAAAAATACATACAGATAAAATCAGATTCCGAATAGTCCCAGCGTATAATGCTTTTCCCGAGTAGTGATCGCAGATGCAGCGTTGGTCATTGATAGAAAGAACCAAAATTAGTCTAGTTCGATATTCATTTAATCAAAATGTATTGACAGAGACGTCCTTTGGACACATACAGCATTTGTTGCTATCTCTACCATAGGATTTGTGGCTGTGTATCTCTACTGAAATCTAAACTATGAAGAATATGGAAATTGTACATTTCGTTAATATCAGAAGTATCATTTAAATTAACACATATTGCTTCATGACACAGTAGCACCTCGTTTTATCATCGCAAGAATTAGAAGGTGAACCAAATCTGTCAAAGAGACTGCATACACTACGTCTACCATTGTATGCATACTGACATCCACTACCCCGGTAGTGGCAATATGCTAACCATACTTTTTTAATGCTATAGACCAATTAAGTTACAGTAGTAGTTCTACATATGTGTTTTTACACTCTAAATCTTAAATAGGAGATGGTTTAAGTCTGTTCAAAATACTATTTCTTTTTCTTAAGACATGTGGAATAACATTGCGTGTAGGAACAAATCTCAATTCCGTAACTCCGTAATATCTATATTTGACTGAACTGTGGCCAACAATGTTCCGCACTGCGAAAAATATGAGTGTCCTGCTTTAATACAGAGCTTCCATATAATACTTATATTGTTTTAAAACTGTATGCTTACAGAGTATAGTTCAAATCTTTTCTTGGTATTCATTGTCTGGAAGGTTTACTTGTTCAAGTCAGTTTTAGGGTATTACTATTGCCTCAGCAGACAATTTGCAGAATGCTGTTAAATAGAACACAGAAGCTGTGTTATAAGGTATGGCCAGGTATAAATCGTAGCTTGTGGTCTGGTACCACCACGTTCTTCAGCTGGAGAAGATGGAAAAGTGCCCATAGACATGTATCAGGGCGCTTTGTAAAATTGATAAAATGGTTACTGGTAACTTCGTTCATCCTTGGCCTCGTGATTTAAAACATAAATTTGTTGCATATCGTCACTCTACAATTGGAATTAGTCCAAGTGAAACAGTCTTATTATTCTTTACAATAACTGTACCGTTTCCCAGCAAGCTTCGTGTTTTAAAGTCTGTGTTAATGTATTTCAGTTAAACGAATATTGAACTAGAGTAGTTTGGGACAGCTCTATTGAATGCCCAACACTGTATATCTGATTGCTATGACTGAGGAACTTAAACAAGGAGAAAGCATTATATAATGAGAATAATCGTAATCTGTTTTTATTTATATGTTGTTTAATGTGTGTCAGGCTTGAAGCACGCTTCTACTGTTGATGTGACATCTGCTGTATTCATTGCTTCGTATTTTCTTATTCACTATCCTGCCAAACTTCTAAATTGTCTCCTACTTAAGATTATGTACAAGTGATTTGGCCTGTTACATTGCAACGTTGTGAAACGTGGATAATCGGAACGTCCGTCGCAAAAGTGAAGTACAGGTGGGTTGGATGTCCAAGTTCATCTCGGTGAAACACAAATACCATCTTTCCTACATGAGAGGTGAATACGTCACAGGGAGAGGAGCCCTGGGAAGCACTGGAAAGCATTTCGAGGAGTTACAAAAATCCTATTACAACCGGGCTTAATTATGAATGTAGATAATCCGCCTATAGGTTTTGATGAGTGACATTGCAAGTATCCTAATATGTGACCAAAATGGCTGTATCTTGTGACTGTATTGACTCAGAATAGAAGTTTTTACGTCATCAGTGGACCGTAGACCTCCGTATGTGACGTATATTTAAATTGCCTAGCTCTACCCGTTCATGAGAAAAACGGGTCCCAGCAGTCGGACAAATAGACGGACAACAAAGTCATGCTATACTGCAAGGGTTCCGTTTTCATCGACTGAGGAATGAAACCTTGAAAACAAGGTGGGAAGACTTGTTGTAACGTCTAAGCCTCTGTGTAAAGTGGTGTTAACCTTACTGTGTTTAAACAAAGTTAAGACATCCTCTTTATGTACACAAGAGAATGCGATGGCATACATGACATGGCGTGTGACCGCCTGCGATCGGTCTGCCATCGGAGAATTACGTTTTTAGTCTATATTACAGCTGACACAAAAAAATGGTTATTGCACAGATCTTACTATGGAAAAATGTGTAAAGCTGACGGATTGTAATATAACCTCATTACTGCAAATACAGGTTGAGCCAAAAGTTATACTTATAATGCACTGTACATAATCACAATATAGATCCAGTAAATGTTCTCTATGTACTTGAACATACACTTTGCAAGGTTCCAGGGTTGAGAAGTGGACATGTCACCCAAATTCATTAAGGAAATCCATATTAGTTAGACTAATACACTCAACCCCCCCCCCCCCCCAAATTCTATTACAACAGTTCCTATCACACAATAGACAAATTAAGAACAAAATTACGTAACAGACAATTTATGGAGGAAATTATGGTGTGGTCCTGTTTATGGTCAGTTTAAGAGCTGCATCTTCGACATAATTGTATTCATGATAATTTAATAGATGATTACACGTATCTGGCAAAGGGAGCTGATAATAAAGGTGAAATTCAACTGTTAAATAACAAAAAGATTTTTGGTATCACAAAGTGATTTATTGCGAGTATTACAAGACACAAAAATTGAATGGAATATAAATAAGAACAGTTTAACTTGGGTAATGAGACGGTAGCTGCATTCGTAAAGGCGTGGAATCAACTATCACGTTATAGAGCCCGACAAACTTTGTGAGTGAGAGTATGGCTGAACGCGTTACCCACGACTACAACGAACAATACTGATCGGGGAATAAGATCCCTCGATACAGATCGCACCTGTAAACCCTGGCTGTGTATTGCGACAAGGCGACAGCGTAAGCTGGCAGAGGTCAAATTAATTAGGCAAGTCCCTGCTGCGCCAGTACTGCAAATACATCACCACCTGCAAGACTGGCCGTGCGCCGGCAGCTCGGAGCACAGGGATGATTGTTGCAGCTGCTCTCAGTGGCATACAGCGCCCGTGGATAAAGACCTGACCGAAATAAGAGTGAAGCGACAAACCATACCGACTGCTGTCACCAAGTGGCAACAGACAGACTCTGCCCGGACTACCGTGACAGTAATACTTCTGACTCTTGGGATCACCTACACTCTGGCTGACCAGAAGTGAAGAACTCTTAACATTCGCTCGTGCGATCCGGGAGCGGAACTCTACCGATCTCTTCGGCCGTCCGGAAGCGAATTCCCTTGAACTCTTCACTTCGCTTTCACACCCAAAGATTAGCGCCTTGTCCTCGACACGCAAGAAAATATCCAGTTGTGGGAGGACACCGATACAGCTCCCAATCATGCTCTTAGATTCTGCTGCTCCTTTGCTCTCCAAACCATTACAGCAAATTTTCCTCCTGTCGCGGATCGTCTCACTAAATTCGGAGTGCAACCTTTTGCGTCAGCTCACTTCATATCGGCCCACCAATCAGAGGGCGTCTGTGTACAGGAAAGCATAGGTTTGAAACTGCCTCTGGCCTTTGGACGGCAGTGGTCTACATGGGCGCCATAGTGTCGACCACCCATGGACATAGATATTAAAATTCTCCGAACCCACGCATACAATGCAGCCGTTCAGAGTTATCTGGTAGGCGAGCGGTGGGCCCCAGTGCACTAAAACGATTTGCGAGGCGTCAGTCCCAACGCTGCCCTCGCCTTATACAACCTGCTCGCTTGCAACAAAAGGCGAAAACGCTGGACTTGTCCTGTGGTAAGACGAGCGAGCCGTACTCTGCTCTTGTCGCTCAGGTAGCCAAAGAAAAAATTCGTGGCCATCTACGCTGCCACAGGTCACGTCAAATTACCTGTTCCCCAAAGACCTCACGCCACATTATCATGGTGCTATTCGCCATGTATGCTGTTGCATCATCTTGCTGCAGCCAGCAGGGTCATTACTGGAGAATGTTTGACTTTGACGAAGCCACAACCTCACCTCTGCTTGAACCGCTTCATCGCTATCAAGATGAAGTCGTCGAAGGTATTTTTTAACAGTTGAAAATTGGGTGGGGTCAAGTCGGGACTTTATGGAGGATGATCGAAGACAGTGAACCCTAGGCGTCGGATTGTTTGCAATGTCAGAGAGCTCGTGTATGGTCTGGCGTTGCCGTGCTGAAGGAGAGGATGCTCCATGTGTGGACAGACTCTTTGCCCTCGAAACCTGGTTACAGCATGCTGTTTCTCACACCCTGACATAGTTATGCTACAGACCGACATGTTACACACTACAGTTCGGAGCACTCTAGTGTAGAGGGCTGCAAATATGTAGACATGAAGAATAAAGATGTAGAACGTAAACTACGTTTGGTTCATTCGAAAATCTTTAAGAGTTTTCACATACAAATTTCGGAGACATTCCGTTTCAGCACGTCCATGTAGCTAGAATGCGTTGATATTTTCCAGTGAGTCATGACTTAATACTGAAGTTTGGGCGGAACGTTCATATAAATTCGCATTGCCAGTTTTTCTGGAACGAGCGATAATGGATGAAATTTTTGATTAGTTAGGCACCCTTGTTTCAGGAAAAGCTACCCTAAGAACGTCCTGACATTTTAAGAAATATTGCGATTTGAAGCAACTTTCCAGAATTAACACAGGTTCAGCCTGGGAAAATCGCAAGTTTTTTTGCTCACAGGTAACTCAAGACAAGCATCAGAAGGGTGGGAAACTGCTGGGATATCACAGGATATTCGTCTGCCACAAGTTCATCAATTTGTCAGCACAAACTTACCCACCGGTAAAAAACTTACACCACACTGTATATTTTTTTTAAATTTAAGAGTGCGTAAATTCTGGCTCATTCTTTATTACAGTTATGAAATACTTAGACTTAAATACAGCCTACTTACGATGTACACGGCAGTGACTCCCTGCACACATTTTCATCTCTTCAGAGTGCTGCCAGATCATAGCCAATAAACGACAGGTTATACAATGGATTGTCTGTCTATACATCGACTGCTGCCATGGATGTATGGAGGTGTGAGCTTTAATTTTGTTATTTCAGGCTTGGCCACTGCTACGGCCACTGAATAAGACTGCTTCTTCCACTTAGAGGCGAAGTGGCAGGCATCATGATCACAGCACACTGTACTGTGCGCTATGGCGGCAGCAGTGACACTGTGATGGTGGTGGTCTGACCCCATGAGATGTGATAGCAGGCATTGGCATTGGCAGGCATTGGCATGGCGCAGATGGCGCAGAGCGCGAAATATCATCATCATCATCATCATCATTATTTAAGACTGATTATGCCTTTCAGCGTTCAGTCTGGAGCATAGTCCTCCTTATAAAATTCCCCCATGATCCCCTATTCAGTGCTAACATTGGTGCCTGTTCCGATGTTAAGCCTATTACTTCAAAATCATTCTTAACCGAATCCAGGTACCTTCTGCTTGATCTACCCCGACTCCTCCTACCCTCTACTGCTGAACCCATGAGTCTCTTGGGTAACCTTGCTTCTCCCATGCGTGTAGCATGACCCCACCATCTAAGCCTTTTCGCCCTGACTGCTACATCTATAGAGTTCATTCCCAGTTTTTCTTTGATTTCCTCATTGTGCACACCCTCCTGCCATTGTTCCCATCTACTAGTACCTGCAATTATCCTAGCTACTTTCATATCCGTAACCTCAACCTTATGGATAAGGTAACCTGAATCCACCCAGCTTTCACTCCCATACAACAAAGTTGGTCGAAAGATTGAACGGTGCACAGATAACTTAGTCTTGGTACTGACTTCCTTCTTGCAGAAGAGAGTAGATCGTAGCTGAGCGCTCACAGCATTAGCTTTGCTACACCTCGCTTCCAGTTCTTTCACTATGTTGCCATCCTGTGAGAATATGCATCCTAAGTATTTGAAACCGTCCACCTGTTCTAACTTTGTTCCTCCTATTTGGCACTCAATCCGTTTATATTTCTTTCCCACTGACATTACTTTTGTTTTGGAGATGTTAATCTTCATACCATAGTCCTTACATTTCTGATCTAGCTCTGAAATATTACTTTGCAGACTTTCAATAGAATCTCCCATCACAACTAAGTCATCCGCATATGCGAGACTGCTTATTTTGTGTTCATCTATCTTAATCTCACCCAGCCAGTCTATTGTTTTCATCATATGATCCATAAATAATATGAACAACAGTGGAGACAGGTTGCAGCCTTGTCTTACCCCTGAAACTATTCTGAACCATGTACTCAATTTACCGTCAACTCTAACTGCTGCCTGACTATATATGTAAAGACTTTTAATTGCTTGCAAAAGTTTGCCTCCTATTCCATAATCACGTAGAACAGAAAATAACCTCCTCCTAGAAACCCGGTCATATGCCTTTTCTAGATCTATAAAACATAGATACAATTCCTTATTTCACTCGTAACACTTCTCCATAATTTTCCGTAAGCTAAAGATCTGATCCTGACAACCTCTAAGAGGCCTAAACCCACACTGATTTTCATCCAATTTGTCCTCAACTAATACTCGTACTTTCCTTTCAACAATACCTGAGAAGATTTTACCCACAACGCTGATCAAAGAGGTACCTCTGTAGTTGTTACAATCTTTTCTGTATCCATGTTTAAAGATTGGTGTGATTACTGCTTTAGTCCAGTCTGATGGAACCTGTCCCGACTCCCACGCCATTTCAATTGTCCTGTGTAGCCATTTAAGACCTGACATTCCACTGTAATGGATGAGTTCCGACTTAATTTCATCCACCCCAGCCGCTTTATTGCACTGCAATCTATTGACCATTTTCTCCACTTCCTCCAATGTGATTCTATTTCCATCATCATTCCTGTCCCATTGTACATCTAAATCTGAAACATTACTGATCTATTTTCACCTACATTGAGCAACTCTTCAAAATATTCCCTCCATCTGCCCAGGGCATCTACAGGATTCACCAGCAGTTTTCCTGACCTGTCCAAAATACTTGTCATTTCCTTCTTACCTCCCTTTCGAAGACTGCTAATAACACTCCAGAATGGTTTTCCAGCAGCTTGACCCAATGTCTCCAACCTGTTTCCAAAGTCTTCCCAAGATTTCTTATTGGATGCCGTAACTATCTGTTTGGCTTTGTTTCTTTCTTCAACATAACTTTCTTTGTCTACCTGTGTTCTAGTATGTAGCCATTTTTGATATGCCTTCTTTTTCCTTTTACATGATGCCTTGACTGTGTCATTCCACCAAGCTGTTTGCTTCATCCTACCTTTACACATTACTGTTCCAAGACATTCTTTGGCCACTTCTAGTACTGTGTCCCTGTACCTTGTCCATTCCTTTTCCAGTGACTGCAATTGACTACATTCAACTAATTGGTACCTTTCTGAGATCACTGTTATGTACTTGTGTCTGATTTCCTTATCCTGAAGTTTCTCCACTCTTAGCCTCCTACACATGGACCTGACCTCCTGCACTTTCGGCCTCACAATACCAATTTCACTGCAGATTAAATAGTGATCAGTGTCATCAATGAATCCCCTGAATACACGTGTGTCCCCCACAGCCTTCCTGAATTCCTGATCTGTTATTATATAGTCAATGACAGATCTGGTTCCCCTGCCTTCCCAAGTATACCGGTGAATGTTCTTATGTTTAAAAAAAGAGTTTGTGATTACTAAGCCCATACTGGCACAGAAATCCAAGAGTTGTTTCCCGTTCCTGTTGGCCTCCATATCCTCTCCAAATTTACCCATAACCTTTTCATATCCTTCTGTTCGATTTCCAATCCTGGCATTAAAATCACCCATGAGCAGAACACTGTCCTTGTCCTTTACTCTAACAACTACGTCACTGAATGCGTCATAAAAACTATTCATCTTATCTTGATCTGTCCCTTCACAATGCGAATATACTGACACAATCCTAATTTTATTGCTAGACACTGTCAAATCTATCCATATCAGTCGTGCGTTTACATACCTTATTGCAACTACGCTGGGTTCCATTTCTTTCCTGATGAAAAGCCCTACACCCCATTGTGCTATTCCTGCTTTGACTCCTGACAGGTAGACCTTGTATTCTCCCACTTCCTCTTCTTTCTCACCCCTTACCCGAATGTCACTAACAGATAAAACGTCCAACCCCATCTTACTTGCAGCCTCTGCCAGCTCTACCTTCTTCCCAGAGTAGCCCCATTGATATTAATAGCTCCCCATCTCGTTACCATTCGTTTGCCGAGTCGTATCTTGGGAGTCCCTGGTTTGTCAATTAGAGGTATCCTTCTGAATTATTTGCTTGTTTTAAATAAAGTACATAGCTCTCCTAGTCCTTTCACAGCGGTAATAACAGCACAAATGTGGGATATTAGTGTAATTTAGGAATGTTTTGTGGGTGATTTTTAACGTAGATAGTTGTTTCTTGAAACGCTCCTACTTGGATTTCTTTTTATTTCCTGCGTTTATTCACATGTGTACTATAATCTTACAGTGTCAGACTCCTCCATGGCAGCTTGATAGTGTTGGCATGGTTTGCAAGCCATTGCTTTTATCACTTTAATAAAACTTGGACAAGTTTTTTCAGTGTAATGTTCCTAGACAAATAGTCTTGATACGTAGCAAGAGTGTACCTGTTTAAATAACGCACTGCAATATTTTTTAAACACAAGATATCAGTATAATTGTCATGTAACACGAGTGCATTTGTGTAAATACTGCACTGTGGTAACTGCTAAACATTTTAAAGCCTCATATTAATATGTGTCGTTGGATGTTAGTCTTGAAAAGTGTGTACTTGTAATACGAGGAGAAATTGGCAAAATATTCTAATAAATAGCCCCAAAATTGTAACATATTGCTCCAAAACTATAAACAGATTGGAGAGTAGCCATACATTGGAGTGCTTGCAGGAAATACCAATGGGCAGCCATGACATAATTAGATTATAGTAATTCAGTAAATAGAATAAAGAGTCTTTGAATTTCCTGCGTACACTGTAATGTCAAAGTATCTGACGTTATTGTTTGGATCATAAATCATAGCGACTAAGGAAGTTCAGACCAACGTGACATTTATACATCACTCAGTTTCCCTACAGAAGTGATAGGAGGGCAAGGAGGAGAGGAGAGGGATGCAGCAACTTCAAAGGATTTAGATGGGTAAATATTTGAGACTTAAATAAGTAACCAGTACGAGCATTGATGCACAGTTTGTTTACGTTGGGTCATAAATTACAGTTGCATAAATATAACTTAAGAGCACACGTGTTTGGCTTATTTACATAACAAGCAAGGCCAAGTGAAATCATTGTTTACATAAGGAGAAAAACGGACCCTTTGTACCAGCTCTATCCCTGCCCTACTGCTACTGTCGTTTTAAATAAAATGATTTTATTGCGACCAGGGAAGAAAGTGATCAGCATATAAAACAATGTACTTACACGTGTTTTATCTTCGCTGTTGACCATTTGTCTTTTGTGTTTTTTGTTATTTTACCTGACAAAATTATTTACACTTTTTAGGGCATGTGAAGATGAAAAATGAGTGAAAATTGATATCCCGTTATTGTTCTACTCTCTCTCTCTCTCTCTCTCTCTCTCTCTCTCTCTCTCTCTCTCTCTCTCCCTCCCTCTGCCTCTCTCTCTCTCTGTCCACCTCCCTCACGCTGTGTCTCAAATACTCTCTTGCATCCTTCCTGTAAGTCATATGGTATTTAGCACGGAATCAGGGAAAGCAGGGAAGTGCTCACACCAAGCATGATACAGTAAGCTATTTTCCTGAACTCCCAAACTCCAATATTTCCTGATGGCAAGATAACTTATCCATATTTATAGAGACACTCCTCTAGGTGATTAATTGTGTTACATACAATGGCTACGATAACATATTATGAAATTCTGGGGCTTTGTTAAAGGACATCTTCTAAATACCATGAGCTGCACTTGAAATGGTTATTTGGCAAACTTGTATTCGGCTGTATAACCCATCATCAGTCGAATCATATACAGAGGAACAAACTGCTGTATGTACATCAGTTTCTACAACATGACAACTATAAAATATACAATAGTAGAAATGTAAGTCTACTAACACTATATATCTCATGACAAGCATGACAATTAATGAAGTAGGGTATGAAATCTGTCCTGTCACATAGTGATATTTCTTGATCACATCTGACATAACTGAAATATAGTGTAGACATGGAACTGACAGATCAGAGAAACTACATCACCTGTCTTTTGTTATTTCTAAGATCATATTTATATACATCTTTTACATTCATTCATCATGTAAAATACAATCCTTGGACAATTGGGATGTGAAGGCAGAATATACAAAACGTATAAAATCGCAAAATAATCCAGCATTTGACGTTGAATTACACAACTGTACATGCAGCATATGGAGAGATTCCAAACAGAATTTATCGGTTAAACCACTGTTGAAATTTTATATAAATCTCTTATTCTGTAATTCTGCTTTGTAACTAAGTATACTGTGTGGTTGTTTCCCCAAATGGGTGCATATTTCAATTTCGTCTACAATGTTTCATAATCTGCCTTCTTCTTCTTCTTCTGATTTATGAAGAATGGTGGCTTTTCATTAAATTCATTAGCAGAATGCTTCTATTCTCTTAAAATAGTACTAATTGCTGGGGGATTGGCTTCACTAATAATAACATGTACTCTAAATTTCGTTTCGAAGTTTCTCCGTGTTTGCTAGCATGAAATTTGTCTCATTCACTAGTGCTATTTTATACACACCTGACACTGATATCAGTCTGAAAGTCAGTTTGTAGCTACGTTTTCCGAAACAAACGACTTATCTTGTCAGAAATGTGACCTCAATACGGTAAAATTATTCACTTAACTTTGTCTACTTTCTCGCTCTTTTCTAATGTGAGCTGATTTCAATTTCTAGTATGTCGTCGTTTGTTAATTTTTTGTGTATAATTTCTTTCCTCTTCATATTCTGCATTTAAATTGTCTAATTTGACGACCGAGCGAGGTGGCGCAGTGGTTAGCACACTGGACTCGCATTCGGGAGGACGACGGTTCAATCCCGTCTCCGGCCATCCTGATTTAGGTTTTCCGTGATTTCCCTAAATCGCTTCAGGCAAATGCCGGGATGGTTCCTTTGAAAGGGCACGGCCGATTTCCTTCCCAATCCTTCCCTAACCCGAGCTTGCGCTCCGTCTCTAATGACCTCGTTGTCGACGGGACGTTAAACACTAACCACCTCCACCTCTAATTTGACGTCATATATAGTATTCTTTTGAAATTTTATACCTTTTGTATATTCTACCTCCATATACCAACTGTCCAAGAATTGTATTTTACATACATGAATGAATGTAGATATGTATAAATATGATCTTAGAAATAACAAAAACCAGGTAATGCAGATGCTCTGACTAGTCAGTTCCATGTTTACCCTGTGTGACAGTTACGTTAGACGTGATCAAGAACTGTCACTGCCTAAGATCTGACAGTAGTAGTATGCACGACAATCTATGTAATGTGTGTTAGGACGTATTTCATATCCTATCGTATTAATGTACGTGGACTCATATTTCTGCTATTACACAGGGTGGTCCATTGATAGTGACCGGGCCAAATATCTCACGAAATAAGCATCAAACGAAAAACTACAAAGAACGAAACTCGTCTAGCTTGAAGGGGGAAACCAGATGGCGCTATGGTTGGCCCGCTAGATGGCGCTGCCATAGGTCAAACGGTTATCAACTGCGTTTTTTAAAACAGGAACCCCCATTTTTATTACATATTCGTGTAGTACGCAAAGAAATATGAATGTTTTAGTTGGACCACTTTTTTCGCTTTGTGATGGATGGCGCTGTAATAGTCACAAACGCATAAGTACGTGGGAATATGTAACGTTCCGCCAGTGCGGACGGTATTTGCTTCGTAATACATTACCCGCGACGAAATGGACTGTTTACCAATTGCGAAAAAGGTCGATATCGTGTTCATGTATGGCTATTGTGATCAAAATGCCCAAAGGGCGTGTGCTATGTATGCTGCTCGGTATCCTGGATGACATCATCAAAGTGTCCGGACCGTTCGCCGGATAGTTACGTTATTTAAGGAAACAGGAAGTGTTCAGCCACATGTGAAACGTCAACCACGACCTGCAACAAATGGTGATGCCCAAGTAGGTATTTTAGCTGCTGTCGCGGCTAATCCGCACATCAGTAGTAGACAAATTGCGCGAGCATCGGGAATCTCAAAAACGTCGGTGCTGAGAATGCTCATCAACATCGACTGCACCCGTGCCATATTTCCATGCACCAGGAATTGCATGGTGACGACTTTGAACGTCGTGTACAGTTCTGCCACTGGGCACAAGAGAAATTACGGGACGATGACAGAGTTTTTGCACGCGTTCTATTTAGCGACGAAGCGTCATTCACCAACAGCAGTAACGCAAACCGGCATAATATGTACTATTGGGCAACAGAAAATCCACTATGGCTACGACAAGTGAAACATCAGCGACCTTGGCGGGTTAATGTATGGTGCGGTATTATGGGAGAAAGGATAATTGGCCCCTATTTTATCGATGACAGTCTAAATGGTGCAATATATGCTGATTTCCTACGAAATGTGTTACCGATGTTACTACAAGATGTTTCACTGCATGACAGAATGGCGATGTACTTCCAACATGATGGATGTCCAGCACATAGCTCGCGTGCGTTTGAAGCGGTATTGAATAGCATATTTCATGACAGGTGGATTGGCACGCACGTTCACCGGATTTCTTTCTGTGGGTAAGTTGTAGGATATTTGCTATCGTGATCCACCGACAACGCCTGACAACATGCGTCAGCGCATTGTCAATGCATGTGCGAATATTACGGAAGGCGAACTACTCGCTGTTGAAAGGAATGTCATTACACATATTGCCAGATGCATTGACATAATTTTGAGCATTCATATTTCTTTACTTTCTACAAAAATATGTAACAAAAAACGGGGATTCCTATTTCAAAAAACGCAGTTGATATCCGTTTGACCTATGGCAGCGCTATCTAGCAGGCCAACCATAGCGCCATCTGGTTTGTCCCTTCAAGCTAGCCAAGTTTCGTTCTTTGTAGTTTTTTCTTTTGACGCTTATTTCGTGAGATAATTGGCCCGGTCGCGATCAACTGTATATACAGTTCTTATGTTCTAGAAGTTGATGTACATACGGTTGTTTCTTCCTCTGTATCGGATGCGACTGATGATGGGCTATACATCCGAATACCGGTGCAGCTCACTGTGTTCAGAAGATGTCTTTTAATAAATATCTGAAAACTGCGAAGCACCAAGCATTCAAGGTTTTTAAATATTGGGTCTGGTAAGTTTCCAGACGTCTGTAACATTTTTACAACTTCACACGAAACTGTAAACTTAATGGAAGAAATACACATCACACATCTCAGAGGGAATACCCTGGTCACTTTTTTACATTGCTTACAACTTGCTTTATTTTATTTGATATGGCAACACATAAATTTAGTGATAGCTTTTTTCTCTTAGCAAAGAGAAACGAAAATATTTTAATAATTGCCATTTGAACCCATAGACATGGACGTTCCTGTGATCTGAACACAGGCTTTATGTGTTTGGACCACCTCCCCTGTTAATTGGAAATTTGTCGTAAGGTCTTATGGGACCAAACTGCTGAGGTCATCGGTCCCTAAGCTTACGCACTACTTAATCTAACTTAGACTAAGGACAACACACACCCATGCCCGAGCAGACCGCTCGGCTACCCCGCGCGGCCCTCCCCTATTAGTATGGGTTTTCGTGTGTATAGCACTATGGGCAACGCACCAACATTACTGATGCTCCGATTTCTCGGAAGCTATAAAAAGAGGGGTATTATATCTATAAATTAAATTTCCTTGCTTTCTAACATTCTTTGTTCCGAAACTAGTCCTGCGTCTTTAGTTTTGACATCGACTTTTTTCGAAAAAAAAAGGTAGTTAGTAACTTATACCTTTTCGCAGGAGTTCCTTTCAATTGGCACCCGACAGGTAGGCCGAAGCTCCTCGAAAGCGTTGGATCTCAGGGTCGGTGTAGTCTCTTCTTTCATCGTTAGTGGTATCGAACTGTCCGCCTACTTAGCCGGGTGGTAACGTGCTTGCCTCCCATGCACCGCGCCCGGGTTCGATCCCCGGCCGGGTTGGAGGGTTTCTCCGCTCGGGGACTGGATGTTGTGTTGTCCTCATCATTATTTCATCCTTCTCCTCGGCCGCAAGTCGCCCAATGTGGTGTCGACTGAAATAAGACTTGCACTTGGCGGCCGGAACCCAATGGGACCTCCCGGCCTACAATTCCATACGATCATTTCATTTTTTTTACCATTACACTGGATGAGTATAGACGGGGGCGTAGAAGTTGTCTGCAGCACTACGAACATCCACATGAGACAGCAGTCATTTCCTAAATACTGAAATATCTCCGAAACAAGATGCATTTCGTTGATACCAGTATCTCTGGAATTAACTTACCTATGAAAAGATGGCATTCTTGCAATTACTTTGGTTGAAAACAGAATTCGATTTCTTAAACGGCTCAGGCAATGTGTGAGGTTAACAGATAAGGTGATTCTCCCTATATTTTCGTGGTTTCGAGAATAGACGGTATACGTCTTTCGCATTGTAGATTAAGTAAGGAAGATGGTGTTTAAAGTGCCGTGACTTCGAAGTCATTACAGACAGAGCACGACCTCAGATTAGGGAAATATACGGAGGAAATAGGTCGTGTCTTTCTCAAAGGAATCATCCCACCATTTGTCTTCAGTGATTTCGGGAAACGTAAATCTGGATAAGTGGATGCGGATTTGAACCGCATCCCAGCGAACACTGCGTCACCTCCATCGCTGGTATTATGGTATCGATCTGGGGGACAATTACATTGCGTATGATCTCAACAGCGGGAGTGAAATGGCAAATCGTATTGTAATCGGTTCTCTTGCAAGCACAAGATGCTGAAGAATGGGATAGCATAGTAGCTGTACCATAAATCAGCACCAACTGAAAAGATAATTCCTACGAAGCTAGAGTACTTTTTAAGGAGGTTAAACATACTGTGAGTATCAACATGGATGTTTTGCTTTCTGCATAAAGTTTACATAAAAACAAGCAATATTAAAAGCAAAATACATTTATTTATTAGAAATATCTGCTAAATAATTATCTTTAATGATTGATCGCACGTGTTAAGCTAATATGTTGAGTTACAGACAGTAGTTTCCCCTCATATGATAGGAAAAATGCAAAATGTAACTCTGCAGTGCGATACGTAAAGAGCAAAGCCATAGCTTATCTACGGAACACTAAATAGACTAAAAGTCCTACTCTCCTTCCGTATTACTTTTCTAGGTGCATTTCTACTTCATGATCAAAAACTAGTTAATTTTACTGCGCATGTACAGCGATATCTATATGAATGTGGACTATGTTAAACTTCATAAGTGATGGTGACGGCACGTAAAGGGTTTACAATATCTTCCTTGGTTTGTTAGTTCTCAATAATGGATAGTCGTACTTCTGCCACTTGTAGGACATAGGCCAGTTTCTTTGAAGTAGTTGATTTTTAGAATTTGAAGCTACTAGAGGAATTTATCCATGTGATAACAACCTCATTAAAACATTGACTTTTTCCTCTGTTTTAGCGCGAAATAAGTTTTATGTTAACCATAACCAGATTCGTTACCAGTCGGTGTGATCATTACGAAAGTGGTATGGAAATGTGTCGCGAAGTGTAACCGGAATCCTTACAGGGTAGAAGATGATCTTATCTCGAAACCCTATAGACGAAGTTTAGACAACCATCACATATAACAGACAGCAGAACGTTTCCGCTGCCTCTAACATACATGTGATGACTGTATGTACAGAGCAAGGGAGATTAGGGCTCGTACAGAAGTATACGGTATCCTTCCCTCGCTCCATTTGCGAGATGAACAGACAGGGAAAGACAAATTATCCACCTCCATGCAATGCACAATGGCTTATTGAGTATGTATGTAGGTGCAGATGTGCATATATTTATTCAAAGTTAGTACCTATTTATTAGTACACGTCCTGAATATGAATCGAGTCTGTTTTCTTTCTCGCGATGTGTTTTGCAGTTGATTAAAGTTTGTGCAGTTTCTTTAATTAATCAGCAACCGTTATCTGAGAGTGCATACTATTGTTATATCAGAATAATTTTCAACGTATCCACGATATTAGTTCTGATTAAGTAACATTGGTATGAAGCTTTAGATTCTCTAGCATGGATAGAAAGGTACCATACTACTATTACAATAGTACAATTACAACACACTAATGGAAAAAAGCAAGACAATGAAGGAGTTGTGAGACATAAAGGAAAGTTGGTAGGCGTGTTTCTACACCTGAAAGATGATGTATATTACAATTTCGCGCCAGTCGCATAATAGTGGCCTCAGTAGAACCACTATAAAGATTCAAATCAAGTTTTACTTTAAGTACACGCTGTAATGGTCGCGGGAGTTAGTTACCTTGGTGACTGGATGTGATGAGATGATGTTAGTCAAGAATGCCTTTAACGCGACAAAGGCGCCAGTATCAACACATCACTGAATTTGAACGAGGTCGTGTGATAGGACTACGGGAAGGTGGATGTTACTTCTGAACAATATTGCAGAAAGACTTGGCAGGAATGTAGCCACTGTACATGATTGCTCGCAGAGGTGGTCTCAAGAATATATAGTAGCAAGAAGACAGGGCTGTGGAAAGTCACGTGGCACTACCGCGAGGAAGGACCATCATGTTTGGCGTATGGCTCTGGAGCACCTTTTCTGCATTCACAGCAGCACTTTGAGCAGCAGTTGGAATCACAGTGACACAACGAACTGTTTCAAATCGGTTACTTCAAGGGCAGCTTCGAGCCAGGCGCCCTGCAGCGAGCATTACACTGACCCCAAATCGCCGCAATTTGCGACTCCAGTGGTGTCGAGCTACAGCTCATTGGAGGAAAGGGTGGAGGTGTGTTGCGTTTTCTGATGGAAGCTGCTCCTGCCTCGGTGCCAGTGATGGCCATGTGTTGGTTAGAAGGAGGCCAGATGAGGGCCTGTAACCAAATTTTCGGCGTGCTAAACGCACTGGTCCACGCCTGGAGTTATCGCCTCGGGTGCAATTTCTTATGAGAGCAGGAGTACTCTTGTGGTTATCCCACGCTCCTTGACCGCAAATTTGTACGTCACTCTAGCGACTCGACCTGTTGTGCTGCCATTCATGAACAGCATTCCAGGATATGTTTCCCAGCAGGATAACGCTCATCCACATACCGCTGCTGTAACCCAACTGAAAGTCGACATGTAGCCCTGGCCTGCTCGATCACCGGATGTGTCTCCAGTCGAGCACATATAGGACCTCATTGGACGACAAATTCAGCGTCATCCGCAAACAGCATTTACCGTCCTTGTATTGACTGAGCAAGTTCAACAGGTTCGGAACTTCCGTGCACAAACTGACATCTAAAACCTGCACAACACAATGCATTGCAGAATTTCACATTTGCTATGGCCTGGCTGAAATTATCCTGTGATCTTACAATGTTGATCACTTACATACGTTACATAGAGAAATGTATTTCCGAGATTTCATTGTTCAACACTAATTTTTTTTGGTGTGGCAATTTCTTTTCGCCAGTGTATCTGTTACGGAATGCAAAGAGCGTTGTGCACTGCCATAGTAGTTTCTCATGCGGTTAACCACATCCTCCCTTTCGTTCATCCTTGGCGTGCCTAAGGAAACAGTAAAAGGCTTTCCACAGCACCAAAAAAAAAGTACTTTCCAGAACTCTACTATATGTGGAAACTACTTCGCAAAAATAGGTAACACATTTTGTAATACTAATATTAAAATTATCTTCTGCACAGAGGATAAACTAGGAATGAAGATATTACACAAAACAGGAAAACCTCAGAAATACGACCAATCAGGAATGTACGAAATTAAAAAAAGTAACTGTAGATAGATCTACAATGGACAAACGGCACGAAAATTTACAATGTGATACAAATAAAGTGCAAACAAAAGTGAAAACAACTATTCCACATTTAGCAGGCATCTTCGAGGAAATCAACACTCTATAGTAGATATTAACACTAATCTTCCCCTTCTTCATAGAGGGGATTGAACACTTCGAGAGAATTCTTATTGCTGATAGCTACATCATAAAAAAGAGAATCATAAATTTTACTATAGAGATAAATCAATTTTCATCAAAGATAAAAAATTATAAACAAACCATATCTCTCACACACAAATAGACAACATAACTACCATGTACAAATGCAACAAAACATTGCTATTCGAAAAACAGCATTTTTGTTCTTATTGTGTAAGTAAAAAATTATGTTACTGGTAGAACTAAATATTTCACATTTATGTGTATACATATACAGGGTGAAGAAAAATTCGTGCAATCTGACTTCGCAGCACTGTTCCTCACATACAGGCAATACAAAAACGTCTCTCACAAAATTTCGCCTTGCGTGTATTTCGGGCATTAAATGGATATTAAAGACTGGCACTCTGGCAACACTGTAATCACATGTACGGTAACTACCTGTGACAGTAAACGTAACAGCTCTGTGTAGATGGTGCAGTGGATAGGGTTTTAGGTTAGCATACAAGTGAGGGTTCGGTTCTGGGTCGAGGCTAATTGGTTTTTATTTGCTAAAAGTAATCTGCGTGGTACGGTTGCTGGCGACTTAATAGTCGTACAGAGATTACAGTGGTTCCTCTAAAAAATATCTCCAGTTACGAACTGCAAACACAAAAAGGAAGTACAATCGTTGTCATTGGTTAGCTTTTAAGGAAGCCTTTTGCACGTCGTGGACGTTAGGTGTTAGGTTAGAATACAAGCGAGGGTTCGATTCTGGGTCGAGGCTAATTGGTTTTTATTTGCTAAAAGTAATCTGCGTGGTACGGTTGCTGGCGACTTAATAGTCGTACAGAGATTACAGTGGTTCCTCTAAAAAATATCTCCAGTTACGAACTGCAAACACAAATAGGAAGTACAATCGTTGTCATTGGTTAGCTTTTAAGGAAGCCTTTTGCACGTCGTGGACGTTAGGTGTTAGGTTAGCATACAAGCGACGGTTCGATTCTGGGTCGAGGCTAATTGGTTTTTATTTGCTAAAAGTAATCTGCGTGGTACGGTTGCTGGCGACTTAATAGTCGTACAGAGATTACAGTGGTTCCTCTAAAAAATATCTCCAGTTACCAACTGCAAACACAAAAAGGAAGTACAATCGTTGTCATTGGTTAGCTTTTAAGGAAGCCTTTTGCACGTCGTGGACGTTAGGTGTTAGGTTAGCATACAAGCGAGGGTTCGATTCTGGCTCGAGGCTAATTGGTTTTTATTTGCTAAAAGTAATCTGCGTGGTACGGTTGCTGGCGACTTAGTAGTCGTACAGAGATTACAGTGGTTCCTCTAAAAAATATCTCCAGTTACGAACTGCAAACACAAAAAGGAAGTACAATCGTTGTCATTGGTTAGCTTTTATGGAAGCCTTTTGCACGTCGTGGACGTTAGGTGTTAGGTTAGCATACAAGCGAGGGTTCGATTCTGGGTCGAGGCTAATTGGTTTTTATTTGCTAAAAGTAATCTGCGTGGTACGGTTGCTGGCGACTTAATAGTCGTACAGAGTTTACAGTGGTTCCTCTAAAAAATATCTCCAGTTACGAACTGCAAACACAAAAAGGAAGTACAATCGTTGTCATTGGTTAGCTTTTAAGGAAGCCTTTTGCACGTCGTGGACGTTAGGTGTTAGGTTAGCATACAAGCGAGGGTTCGATTCTGGGTCGAGGCTAATTGGTTTTTATTTGCTAAAAGTAATCTGCGTGGTACGGTTGCTGGCGACTTAATAGTCGTACAGAGATTACAGTGGTTCCTCTAAAAAATATCTCCAGTTACGAACTGCAAACACAAAAAGGAAGTACAATCGTCGTCATTGGTTAGCTTTGAAGGAAGCCTTTTGCACGTCGTGGACGTTAGGTGTTAGGTTAGCATACAAGCGAGGGTTCGATTCTGGGTCGAGGCTAATTGGTTTTTATTTGCTAAAAGTAATCTGCGTGGTACGGTTGCTGGCGACTTAATAGTCGTACAGAGATTACAGTGGTTCCTCTAAAAAATATCTCCAGTTACGAACTGCAAACACAAAAAGGAAGTACAATCGTCGTCATTGGTTAGCTTTGAAGGAAGCCTTTTGCACGTCGTGGACGTTAGGTGTTAGGTTAGCATACAAGCGAGGGTTCGATTCTGGGTCGAGGCTAATTGGTTTTTATTTGCTAAAAGTAATCTGCGTGGTACGGTTGCTGGCGACTTAATAGTCGTACAGAGATTACAGTGGTTCCTCTAAAAAATATCTCCAGTTACGAACTGCAAACACAAAAAGGAAGTACAATCGTTGTCATTGGTTAGCTTTTAAGGAAGCCTTTTGCACGTCGTGGACGTTAGGTGTTAGGTTAGCATACAAGCGAGGGTTCGATTCTGGGTCGAGGCTAATTGGTTTTTATTTGCTAAAAGTAATCTGCGTGGTACGGTTGCTGGCGACTTAATAGTCGTACAGAGATTACAGTGGTTCCTCTAAAAAATATCTCCAGTTACGAACTGCAAACACAAAAAGGAAGTACAATCGTTGTCATTGGTTAGCTTTTATGGAAGCCTTTTGCACGTCGTGGACGTTAGGTATTAGGTTAGCATACAAGCGAGGGTTCGATTCTGGGTCGAGGCTAATTGGTTTTTATTTGCTAAAAGTAATCTGCGTGGTACGGTTGCTGGCGACTTAATAGTCGTACAGAGATTACAGAGGTTCCTCTAAAAAATATCTCCAGTTACGAACTGCAAACACAAATAGGAAGTACAATCGTTGTCATTGGTTAGCTTTTAAGGAAGCCTTTTGCACGTGTGGACGTTAGGTGTTAGGTTAGCATACAAGCGAGGGGTAGATTCTGGGTCGAGGGTAATTGGTTTTTATTTGCTAAAAGTAATCTGCGTGGTACGGTTGCTGGCGACTTAATAGTCGTACAGAGATTACAGTGGTTCCTCTAAAAAATATCTCCAGTTATGAACTGCAAACACAAAAAGGAAGTACAATCGTTGTCATTGGTTAGCTTTTAAGGAAGCCTTTTGCACGTCGTGGACGTTAGGTGTTAGGTTAGCATACAAGCGACGGTTCGATTCTGGGTCGAGGCTAATTGGTTTTTATTTGCTAAAAGTAATCTGCGTGGTACGGTTGCTGGCGACTTAATAGTCGTACAGAGATTACAGTGGTTCCTCTAAAAAATATCTCCAGTTACCAACTGCAAACACAAAAAGGAAGTACAATCGTTGTCATTGGTTAGCTTTTAAGGAAGCCTTTTGCACGTCGTGGACGTTAGGTGTTAGGTTAGCATACAAGCGAGGGTTCGATTCTGGCTCGAGGCTAATTGGTTTTTATTTGCTAAAAGTAATCTGCGTGGTACGGTTGCTGGCGACTTAATAGTCGTACAGAGATTACAGTGGTTCCTCTAAAAAATATCTCTAGTTACGAACTGCAAACACAAAAAGGAAGTACAATCGTTGTCATTGGTTAGCTTTTAAGGAAGCCTTTTGCACGTCATGGACGTTAGGTGTTAGGTTAGCATGCAAGCAAGGGTTCGATTCTGGGTCGAGGCTAATTGGTTTTCATTTGCTAAAAGTAATCTGCGTGGTACGATTGCTGGCGACTTAATAGTCGTACAGAGATTGCAGTGGTTCCTCTAAAAAATATCTCCAGTTACGAACTGCAAACACAAAAAGGAAGTACAATCGTTGTCATTGGTTAGCTTTTAAGGAAGCCTTTTGCACGTCGTGGACGTTAGGTGTTAGGTTAGCATACAAGCGACGGTTCGATTCTGGGTCGAGGCGAATTGGTTTTTATTTGCTAAAAGTAATCTGCGTGGTACGGTTGCTGGCGACTTAATAGTCGTACAGAGATTACAGTGGTTCCTCTAAAAAATATCTCCAGTTACGAACTGCAAACACAAAAAGGAAGTACAATCGTTGTCATTGGTTAGCTTTGAAGGAAGCCTTTTGCAAGGCGTGGACGTTAGGTGTTAGGTTAGCATACAAGCGAGGGTTCGATTCTGGGTCGAGGCTAATTGGTTTTTATTTGCTAAAAGTAATCTGCGTGGTACGGTTGCTGGCGACTTAATAGTCGTACAGAGATTACGGTGGTTCCTCTAAAAAATATCTCCAGTTACGAACTGCAAACACAAAAAGGAAGTACAATCGTTGTCATTGGTTAGCTTTTAAGGAAGCCTTTTGCACGTCGTGGACGTTAGGTGTTAGGTTAGCAAACAAGCGAGGGTTCGATTCTGGGTCGAGGCTAATTGGTTTTTATTTGCTAAAAGTAATCTGAGTAGTACGGTTGCTGGCGACTTAATAGTCGTACAGAGATTACAGTGGTTCCTCTAAAAAATATCTCCAGTTACGAACTGCAAACACAAAAAGGAAGTACAATCGTTGTCATTGGTTAGCCTTTAAGGAAGCCTTTTGCACGTCGTGGACGTTAGGTGTTAGGTTAGCATACAAGCGAGGGTTCGATTCTGGGTCGAGGCTAATTGGTTTTTATTTGCTAAAAGTAATCTGCGTGGTACGGTTGCTGGCGACTTAATAGTCGTACAGAGATTACAGTGGTTCCTCTAAAAAATATCTCCAGTTACCAACTGCAAACACAAAAAGGAAGTACAATCGTTGTCATTGGTTAGCTTTTAAGGAAGTCTTTTGCACGTCGTGGACGTTAAGTGTTAGGTTAGCATACAAGCGAGGGTTCGATTCTGGGTCGAGGCTAATTGGTTTTTATTTGCTAAAAGTAGTCTGTGTGGTACGGTTGCTGGCAACTTAATAGACGTACTGGGTCGAGGCTAATTAGTTTTTATTTGCTAAAAGTAATCTGCGTGGTACGGTTGCTGGCGACTTAATAGTCGTACAGAGATTACAGTGGTTCCTCTAAAAAATATCTCCAGTTACGAACTGCAGACACTTAAACGAAGTACAATCGTTGTCATTGGTTAGCTTTTAAGGAAGCCTTTTGCACGTCGTGGACTTTAGGTGTTAGGTTAGCATACAAGCGAGGGTTCGATTCTGGGTCGAGGCTAATTGGTTTTTATTTGCTAAAAGTAATCTGCGTGGTACGGTTGCTGGCGACTTAATAGTCGTACAGAGATTACAGTGGTTCCTTTAAAAAATATCTGCAGTTACGAACTGCAAACACAAAAAGGAAGTACAATCGTTGTCATTGGTTAGCTTTTAAGGAAGCCTTTTGCACGTCGTGTACGTTAGGTGTTAGGTTAGCATACAAGCGAGGGTTCGATTCTGGGTCGAGGCTAATTGGTTTTTATTTGCTAAAAGTAATCTGCGTGGTACGGTTGCTGGCGACTTAATAGTCGTACAGAGATTACAGTGGTTCCTCTAAAAAATATCTCCAGTTACGAACTGCAAACACAAAAAGGAAGTACAATCGTTGTCATTGGTTAGCTTTTATGGAAGCCTTTTGCACGTCGTGGACGTTAGGTATTAGGTTAGCATACAAGCGAGGGTTCGATTCTGGGTCGAGGCTAATTGGTTTTTATTTGCTAAAAGTAATCTGCGTGGTACGGTTGCTGGCGACTTAATAGTCGTACAGAGATTACAGAGGTTCCTCTAAAAAATATCTCCAGTTACGAACTGCAAACACAAATAGGAAGTACAATCGTTGTCATTGGTTAGCTTTTAAGGAAGCCTTTTGCACGTGTGGACGTTAGGTGTTAGGTTAGCATACAAGCGAGGGGTAGATTCTGGGTCGAGGGTAATTGGTTTTTATTTGCTAAAAGTAATCTGCGTGGTACGGTTGCTGGCGACTTAATAGTCGTACAGAGATTACAGTGGTTCCTCTAAAAAATATCTCCAGTTATGAACTGCAAACACAAAAAGGAAGTACAATCGTTGTCATTGGTTAGCTTTTAAGGAAGCCTTTTGCACGTCGTGGACGTTAGGTGTTAGGTTAGCATACAAGCGACGGTTCGATTCTGGGTCGAGGCTAATTGGTTTTTATTTGCTAAAAGTAATCTGCGTGGTACGGTTGCTGGCGACTTAATAGTCGTACAGAGATTACAGTGGTTCCTCTAAAAAATATCTCCAGTTACCAACTGCAAACACAAAAAGGAAGTACAATCGTTGTCATTGGTTAGCTTTTAAGGAAGCCTTTTGCACGTCGTGGACGTTAGGTGTTAGGTTAGCATACAAGCGAGGGTTCGATTCTGGCTCGAGGCTAATTGGTTTTTATTTGCTAAAAGTAATCTGCGTGGTACGGTTGCTGGCGACTTAATAGTCGTACAGAGATTACAGTGGTTCCTCTAAAAAATATCTCCAGTTACGAACTGCAAACACAAAAAGGAAGTACAATCGTTGTCATTGGTTAGCTTTTAAGGAAGCCTTTTGCACGTCATGGACGTTAGGTGTTAGGTTAGCATGCGAGCAAGGGTTCGATTCTGGGTCGAGGCTAATTGGTTTTCATTTGCTAAAAGTAATCTGCGTGGTACGATTGCTGGCGACTTAATAGTCGTACAGAGATTGCAGTGGTTCCTCTAAAAAATATCTCCAGTTACGAACTGCAAACACAAAAAGGAAGTACAATCGTTGTCATTGGTTAGCTTTTAAGGAAGCCTTTTGCACGTCGTGGACGTTAGGTGTTAGGTTAGCATACAAGCGACGGTTCGATTCTGGGTCGAGGCGAATTGGTTTTTATTTGCTAAAAGTAATCTGCGTGGTACGGTTGCTGGCGACTTAATAGTCGTACAGAGATTACAGTGGTTCCTCTAAAAAATATCTCCAGTTACGAACTGCAAACACAAAAAGGAAGTACAATCGTCGTCATTGGTTAGCTTTGAAGGAAGCCTTTTGCACGTCGTGGACGTTAGGTGTTAGGTTAGCATACAAGCGAGGGTTCGATTCTGGGTCGAGGCTAATTGGTTTTTATTTGCTAAAAGTAATCTGCGTGGTACGGTTGCTGGCGACTTAATAGTCGTACAGAGATTACAGTGGTTCCTCTAAAAAATATCTCCAGTTACGAACTGCAAACACAAAAAGGAAGTACAATCGTTGTCATTGGTTAGCTTTAAGGAAGCCTTTTGCACGTCGTGGACGTTAGGTGTTAGGTTAGCATACAAGCGACGGTTAGATTCTGGGTCGAGGCTAATTGGTTTTTATTTGCTAAAAGTAATCTGCGTGGTACGGTTGCTGGCGACTTAATAGTCGTACAGAGATTACAGTGGTTCCTCTAAAAAATATCTCCAGTTACGAACTGCAAACACAAAAAGGAAGTACAATCGTTGTCATTGGTTAGCTTTTAAGGAAGCCTTTTGCACGTCGTGGACGTTAGGTGTTAGGTTAGCATACAAGCGACGGTTCGATTCTGGGTTGAGGCTAATTGGTTTTTATTTGCTAAAAGTAATCTGCGTGGTACGGTTGCTGGCGACTTAATAGTCGTACAGAGATTACAGTGGTTCCTCTAAAAAATATCTCCAGTTACGAACTGCAAACACAAAAAGGAAGTACAATCGTTGTCATTGGTTAGCTTTGAAGGAAGCCTTTTGCACGTCGTGGACGTTAGGTGTTAGGTTAGCATACAAGCGAGGGTTCGATTCTGGGTCGAGTCTAATTGGTTTTTATTTGCTAAAAGTAATCTGCGTGGTACGGTTGCTGGCGACTTAATAGTCGTACAGAGATTACAGTGGTTCCTCTAAAAAATATCTCCAGTTACGAACTGCAAACACAAAAAGGAAGTACAATCGTTGTCATTGGTTAGCTTTTAAGGAAGCCTTTTGCACGTCGTGGACGTTAGGTGTTAGGTTAGCATACAAGCGAGGGTTCGATTCTGGGTCGAGGCTAATTGGTTTTTATTTGCTAAAAGTAATCTGAGTAGTACGGTTGCTGGCGACTTAATAGTCGTACAGAGATTACAGTGGTTCCTCTAAAAAATATCTCCAGTTACGAACTGCAAACACAAAAAGGAAGTACAATCGTTGTCATTGGTTAGCCTTTAAGGAAGCCTTTTGCACGTCGTGGACGTTAGGTGTTAGGTTAGCATACAAGCGAGGGTTCGATTCTGGGTCGAGGCTAATTGGTTTTTATTTGCTAAAAGTAATCTGCGTGGTACGGTTGCTGGCGACTTAATAGTCGTACAGAGATTACAGTGGTTCCTCTAAAAAATATCTCCAGTTACCAACTGCAAACACAAAAAGGAAGTACAATCGTTGTCATTGGTTAGCTTTTAAGGAAGTCTTTTGCACGTCGTGGACGTTAAGTGTTAGGTTAGCATACAAGCGAGGGTTCGATTCTGGGTCGAGGCTAATTGGTTTTTATTTGCTAAAAGTAGTCTGTGTGGTACGGTTGCTGGCGACTTAATAGACGTACTGGGTCGAGGCTAATTGGTTTTTATTTGCTAAAAGTAATCTGCGTGGTACGGTTGCTGGCGACTTAATAGTCGTACAGAGATTGCAGTGGTTCCTCTAAAAAATATCTCCAGTTACGAACTGCAAACACAAAAAGGAAGTACAATCGTTGTCATTGGTTAGCTTTTAAGGAAGCCTTTTGCACGTCGTGGACGTTAGGTGTTAGGTTAGCATACAAGCGACGGTTCGATTCTGGGTCGAGGCGAATTGGTTTTTATTTGCTAAAAGTAATCTGCGTGGTACGGTTGCTGGCGACTTAATAGTCGTACAGAGATTACAGTGGTTCCTCTAAAAAATATCTCCAGTTACGAACTGCAAACACAAAAAGGAAGTACAATCGTTGTCATTGGTTAGCTTTGAAGGAAGCCTTTTGCACGTCGTGGACGTTAGGTGTTAGGTTAGCATACAAGCGAGGGTTCGATTCTGGGTCGAGTCTAATTGGTTTTTATTTGCTAAAAGTAATCTGCGTGGTACGGTTGCTGGCGACTTAATAGTCGTACAGAGATTACAGTGGTTCCTCTAAAAAATATCTCCAGTTACGAACTGCAAACACAAAAAGGAAGTACAATCGTTGTCATTGGTTAGCTTTTAAGGAAGCCTTTTGCACGTCGTGGACGTTAGGTGTTAGGTTAGCATACAAGCGAGGGTTCGATTCTGGGTCGAGGCTAATTGGTTTTTATTTGCTAAAAGTAATCTGAGTAGTACGGTTGCTGGCGACTTAATAGTCGTACAGAGATTACAGTGGTTCCTCTAAAAAATATCTCCAGTTACGAACTGCAAACACAAAAAGGAAGTACAATCGTTTTCATTGGTTAGCCTTTAAGGAAGCCTTTTGCACGTCGTGGACGTTAGGTGTTAGGTTAGCATACAAGCGAGGGTTCGATTCTGGGTCGAGGCTAATTGGTTTTTATTTGCTAAAAGTAATCTGCGTGGTACGGTTGCTGGCGACTTAATAGTCGTACAGAGATTACAGTGGTTCCTCTAAAAAATATCTCCAGTTACCAACTGCAAACACAAAAAGGAAGTACAATCGTTGTCATTGGTTAGCTTTTAAGGAAGTCTTTTGCACGTCGTGGACGTTAAGTGTTAGGTTAGCATACAAGCGAGGGTTCGATTCTGGGTCGAGGCTAATTGGTTTTTATTTGCTAAAAGTAGTCTGTGTGGTACGGTTGCTGGCGACTTAATAGACGTACTGGGTCGAGGCTAATTGGTTTTTATTTGCTAAAAGTAATCTGCGTGGTACGGTTGCTGGCGACTTAATAGTCGTACAGAGATTGCAGTGGTTCCTCTAAAAAATATCTCCAGTTACGAACTGCAAACACAAAAAGGAAGTACAATCGTTGTCATTGGTTAGCTTTTAAGGAAGCCTTTTGCACGTCGTGGACGTTAGGTGTTAGGTTAGCATACAAGCGACGGTTCGATTCTGGGTCGAGGCGAATTGGTTTTTATTTGCTAAAAGTAATCTGCGTGGTACGGTTGCTGGCGACTTAATAGTCGTACAGAGATTACAGAGGTTCCTCTAAAAAATATCTCCAGTTACGAACTGCAAACACAAAAAGGAAGTACAATCGTCGTCATTGGTTAGCTTTGAAGGAAGCCTTTTGCACTTCGTGGACGTTAGGTGTTAGGTTAGCATACAAGCGAGGGTTCGATTCTGGGTCGAGGCTAATTGGTTTTTATTTGCTAAAAGTAATCTGCGTGGTACGGTTGCTGGCGACTTAATAGTCGTACAGAGATTACAGTGGTTCCTCTAAAAAATATCTCCAGTTACGAACTGCAAACACAAAAAGGAAGTACAATCGTTGTCATTGGTTAGCTTTAAGGAAGCCTTTTGCACGTCGTGGACGTTAGGTGTTAGGTTAGCATACAAGCGACGGTTCGATTCTGGGTCGAGGCTAATTGGTTTTTATTTGCTAAAAGTAATCTGCGTGGTACGGTTGCTGGCGACTTAATAGTCGTACAGAGATTACAGTGGTTCCTCTAAAAAATATCTCCAGTTACGAACTGCAAACACAAAAAGGAAGTACAATCGTTGTCATTGGTTAGCTTTTAAGGAAGCCTTTTGCACGTCGTGGACGTTAGGTGTTAGGTTAGCATACAAGCAAGGGTTCGATTCTGGGTCGAGGCTAATTGGTTTTTATTTGCTAAAAGTAATCTGAGTAGTACGGTTGCTGGCGACTTAATAGTCGTACAGAGATTACAGTGGTTCCTCTAAAAAATATCTCCAGTTACGAACTGCAAACACAAAAAGGAAGTACAATCGTTGTCATTGGTTAGCCTTTAAGGAAGCCTTTTGCACGTCGTGGACGTTAGGTGTTAGGTTAGCATACAAGCGAGGGTTCGATTCTGGGTCGAGGCTAATTGGTTTTTATTTGCTAAAAGCAATCTGCGTGGTACGGTTGCTGGCGACTTAATAGTCGTACAGAGATTACAGTGGTTCCTCTAAAAAATATCTCCAGTTACGAACTGCAAACACAAAAAGGAAGTACAATCGTTGTCATTGGTTAGCTTTTAAAGAAGCCTTTTGCACGTCGTGGACGTTAGGTGTTAGGTTAGCATACAAGCGAGGGTTCGATTCTGGGTCGAGGCTAATTGGTTTTTATTTGCTAAAAGTAGTCTGTGTGGTACGGTTGCTGGCGACTTAATAGACGTACTGGGTCGAGGCTAATTGGTTTTTATTTGCTAAAAGTAATCTGCGTGGTACGGTTGCTGGCGACTTAATAGTCGTACAGAGATTACAGTGGTTCCTCTAAAAAATATCTCCAGTTACGAACTGCAGACACTTAAACGAAGTACAATCGTTGTCATTGGTTAGCTTTTAAGGAAGCCTTTTGCACGTCGTGGACTTTAGGTGTTAGGTTAGCATACAAGCGAGGGTTCGATTCTGGGTCGAGGCTAATTGGTTTTTATTTGCTAAAAGTAATCTGCGTGGTACGGTTGCTGGCGACTTAATAGTCGTACAGAGATTACAGTGGTTCCTTTAAAAAATATCTGCAGTTACGAACTGCAAACACAAAAAGGAAGTACAATCGTTGTCATTGGTTAGCTTTTAAGGAAGCCTTTTGCACGTCGTGGACGTTAGGTGTTAGGTTAGCATACAAGCGAGGGTTCGATTCAGGGTCGAGGCTAATTGGTTTTTATTTGCTAAAAGCAATCTGCGTGGTACGGTTGCTGGCGACTTAATAGTCGTACAGAGATTACAGTGGTTCCTCTAAAAAATATCTCCAGTTACGAACTGCAAACACAAAAAGGAAGTACAATCGTTGTCATTGGTTAGCTTTTAAAGAAGCCTTTTGCACGTCGTGGACGTTAGGTGTTAGGTTAGCATACAAGCGAGGGTTCGATTCTGGGTCGAGGCTAATTGGTTTTTATTTGCTAAAAGTAATCTGCGTGGTACGGTTGCTGGCGACTTAATAGTCGTACAGAGATTACAGAGGTTCCTCTAAAAAATATCTCCAGTTACGAACTGCAAACACAAATAGGAAGTACAATCGTTGTCATTGGTTAGCTTTTAAGGAAGCCTTTTGCACGTGTGGACGTTAGGTGTTAGGTTAGCATACAAGCGAGGGGTAGATTCTGGGTCGAGGCTAATTGGTTTTTATTTGCTAAAAGTAATCTGCGTGGTACGGTTGCTGGCGACTTAATAGTCGTACAGAGATTACAGTGGTTCCTCTAAAAAATATCTCCAGTTACGAACTGCAAACACAAAAAGGAAGTACAATCGTTGTCATTGGTTAGCTTTTAAGGAAGCCTTTTGCACGTCGTGGACGTTAGGTGTTAGGTTAGCATACAAGCGAGGGTTCGATTCTGGGTCGAGGCTAATTGGTTTTTATTTGCTAAAAGTAATCTGCGTGGTACGGTTGCTGGCGACTTAATAGTCGTACAGAGATCATAGTGGTTCCTCTAAAAAATATATCCAGTTACGAACTGCAGACACAAAAAGGAAGTACAATCGTTGTCATTGGTTAGCTTTTAAGGAAGCCTTTTGCACGTCGTGGACGTTAGGTGTTAGGTTAAAATACAAGCGAGGGTTCGATTCTGGCTCGAGGCTAATTGGTTTTTATTTGCTAAAAGTAATCTGCGTGGTACGGTTGCTGGCGACTTAATAGTCGTACAGAGATTACAGTGGTTCCTCTAAAAAATATCTCCAGTTACGAACTGCAAACACAAAAAGGAAGTACAATCGTTGTCATTGGTTAGCTTTTAAGGAAGCCTCTTGCACGTCATGGACGTTAGGTGTTAGGTTAGCATGCAAGCAAGGGTTCGATTCTGGGTCGAGGCTAATTGATTTCATTTGCTAAAAGTAATCTGCGTGGTACGGTTGCTGGCGACTTAATAGTCGTACAGAGATTGCAGTGGTTCCTCTAAAAAATATCTCCAGTTACGAACTGCAAACACAAAAAGGAAGTACAATCGTTGTCATTGGTTAGCTTTTAAGGAAGCCTTTTGCACGTCGTGGACGTTAGGTGTTAGGTTAGCATACAAGCGAGGGTTCGATTCTGGGTCGAGGCGAATTGGTTTTTATTTGCTAAAAGTAATCTGCGTGGTACGGTTGCTGGCGACTTAATAGTCGTACAGAGATTACAGTGGTTCCTATAAAAAATATCTCCAGTTTCGAACTGCAAACACAAAAAGGAAGTACAATCGTTGTCATTGGTTAGCTTTTAAGGAAGCCTTTTGCACGTCATGGACGTTAGGTGTTAGGTTAGCATACAAGCGAGGGTTCGATTCTGAGTCGAGGCTAATTGGTTTTTATTTGCTAAAAGTAATCTGCGTGGTACGGTTGCTGGCGACTTAATAGTCGTACAGAGATTACAGTGGTTCCTCTAAAAAATATCTCCAGTTACGAACTGCAAACACAAAAAGGAAGTACAATCGTTGTCATTGGTTAGCTTTTAAGGAAGCCTTTTGCACGTCGTGGACGTTAGGTGTTAGGTTAGCATACAAGCGACGGTTCGATTCTGGGTTGAGGCTAATTGGTTTTTATTTGCTAAAAGTAATCTGCGTGGTACGGTTGCTGGCGACTTAATAGTCGTACAGAGATTACAGTGGTTCCTCTAAAAAATATCTCCAGTTACGAACTGCAAACACAAAAAGGAAGTACAATCGTTGTCATTGGTTAGCTTTTAAGGAAGCCTTTTGCACGTCGTGGACGTTAGGTGTTAGGTTAGCATACAAGCGACGGTTCGATTCTGGGTCGAGGCTAATTGGTTTTTATTTGCTAAAAGTAATCTGCGTGGTACAGTTGCTGGCGACTTAATAGTCGTACAGAGATTACAGTGGTTCCTCTAAAAAATATCTCCAGTTACGAACTGCAAACACAAAAAGGAAGTACAATCGTTGTCATTGGTTAGCTTTTAAGGAAGCCTTTTGCACGTCATGGACGTTAGGTGTTAGGTTAGCATACAAGCAAGGGTTCGATTCTGCGTCGAGGCTAATTGGTTTTCATTTGCTAAAAGTAATCTGCGTGGTACGGTTGCTGGCGACTTAATAGTCGTACAGAGATTGCAGTGGTTCCTCTAAAAAATATCTCCAGTTACGAACTGCAAACACAAAAAGGAAGTACAATCGTTGTCATTGGTTAGCTTTTAAGGAAGCCTTTTGCACGTCGTGGACGTTAGGTGTTAGGTTAGCATACAAGCGAGGGTTCGATTCTGGGTCGAGGCTAATTGGTTTTTATTTTCTAAAAGTAATCTGCGTGGTACGGTTGCTGGCGACTTAATAGTCGTACAGAGATTACAGTAGTTCCTCTAAAAAATATCTCCAGTTACGAACTGCAAACACAAAAAGGAAGTACACTCGTTGTCATTGGTTAGCTTTTAAGGAAGCCTTTTGCACGTCGTGGACGTTAGGTGTTAGGTTAGCATACAAGCGACGGTTCGATTCTGGGTCGAGGCTAATTGGTTTTTATTTGCTAAAAGTAATCTGCGTGGTACGGTTGCTGGCGACTTAATAGTCGTACAGAGATTACAGTGGTTCCTCTAAAAAATATCTCCAGTTACGAACTGCAAACACAAAAAGGAAGTACAATCGTTGTCATTGGTTAGCTTTTAAAGAAGCCTTTTGCACGTCGTGGACGTTAGGTGTTAGGTTAGCATACAAGCGAGGGTTCGATTCTGGGTCGAGGCTAATTGGTTTTTATTTGCTAAAAGTAATCTGCGTGGTACGGTTGCTGGCGACTTAATATTCGTACAGAGATTACAGTGGTTCCTCTAAAAAATATCTCCAGTTACGAACTGCAAACACAAAAAGGAAGTACAATCGTTGTCATTGGTTAGCTTTTAAGGAAGCCTTTTGCACGTCGTGGACGTTAGGTGTTAGGTTAGCATACAAGCGACGTTTCGATTCTGGGTATATTCTAATTGGTTTTTATTTGCTAAAAGTAATCTGCATGGTACGGTTGCTGGCGACTTAATAGTCGTACAGAGATTACAATGGTTCCTATAAAAAATATCTCCAGTTACGAACTGCAAACACAAAAAGGAAGTACAATCGTTGTCATTGGTTAGCTTTTAAGGAAGCCTTTTGCACGTCGTGGACGTTAGGTGTTAGGTTGGCATACAAGCGAGGGTTCGATTCTGGGTCGAGGCTAATTGGTTTTTATTTGCTAAAAGTAATCTGCATGGTACGGTTGCTGGCGACTTAATAGTCGTACAGAGATTACAGTGGTTCCTCTAAAAAATATCTCCAGTTACGAACTGCAAACACAGAAAATGAAGTACAATCGTTTTCATTGGTTAGCTTTTAAGGAAGCCTTTTGCACGTCGTGGACGTTACGTGTCAGGTTAGCATACAAGCGACGGTTCGATTCTGGGTCGAGGCTAATTGGTTTTTATTTGCTAAAAGTAATCTGCGTGGTACGGTTGCTGGCGACTTAATAGTCGTACAGAGATTACAGTGGTTCCTATAAAAAATATCTCCAGTTACGAACTGCAAACACAAAAAGGAAGTACAATCGTTGTCATTGGTTAGCTTTTAAGGAAGCCTTTTGCACATCGTGGACGTTAGGAGTTAGGTTAGCATACAAGCGAGGGTTCGATTCTGGGTCGAGGCTAATTGGTTTTTATTTGCTAAAAGTAATCTGCGTGGTACGGTAGCTGGCGACTTAATAGTCGTACAGAGATTACAGTGGTTCCTCTAAAAAATATCTCCAGTTACGAACTGCAAACACAAAAAGGAAATACAATCGTTTTCATTGGTTAGCTTTTAAGGAAGCCTTTTGCACGTCGTGGACGTTAGGTGTTAGGTTAGCATACAAGCGAGGGTTCGATTCTGGGTCGAGGCTAATTGGTTTTTATTTGCTAAAAGTAATCTGCGTGGTACGGTTGCTGGCGACTTAATAGTCGTACAGAGATTACAGTGGTTCCTCTAAAAAATATCTCCAGTTACGAACTGCAAACACAAAAAGGAAGTACACTCGTTGTCATTGGTTAGCTTTTAAGGAAGCCTTTTGCACGTCGTGGACGTTAGGTGTTAGGTTAGCATACAAGCGAGGGTTCGATTCTGGGTCGAGGCTAATTGGTTTTTATTTGCTAAAAGTAATCTGCGTGGTACGGTTGCTGGCGACTTAATAGTCGTACAGAGATTGCAGTGGTTCCTCTAAAAAATATCTCCAGTTACTAACTGCAAACACAAAAAGGAAATACAATCGTTTTCATTGGTTAGCTTTTAAGGAAGCCTTTTGCACGTCGTGGACGTTACGTGTTAGGTTAGCATACAAGCGAGGGTTCGATTCTGGGTCGAGGCTAATTGGTTTTTATTTGCTAAAAGTAATCTGCGTGGTACGGTTGCTGGCGACTTAATAGTCGTACAGAGATTACAGTGGTTCCTCTAAAAAATATCTCCAGTTACGAACTGCAAACACAAAAAGGAAGTACAATCGTTGTCATTGGTTAGCTTTTAAGGAAGCCTTTTGCACGTCGTGGACGTTAGGTGTTAGGTTGGCATACAAGCGAGGGTTCGATTCTGGGTCGAGGCTAATTGGTTTTTATTTGCTAAAAGTAATCTGCGTGGTACGGTTGCTGGCGACTTAATAGTCGTACAGAGATTACAGTGGTTCTTCTAAAAAATATCTCCAGTTACGAACTGCAAACACAAAAAGGAAGTACAATCGTTGTCATTGGTTAGCTTTTAAGGAAGCCTTTTGCACGTTGTGGACGTTAGGTGTTAGGTTAGCATACAAGCAAGGGTTCGATTCTGGGTCGAGGCTAATTGGTTTTCATTTGCTAAAAGTAATCTGCGTGGTACGGTTGCTGGCGACTTAATAGTCGTACAGAGATTGCAGTGGTTCCTCTAAAAAATATCTCCAGTTACGAACTGCAAACACAAAAAGGAAGTACAATCGTTGTCATTGGTTAGGTTTTAAGGAAGCCTTTTGCACGTCGTGGACGTTAGGTGTTAGGTTAGCATACAAGCGAGGGTTCGATTCTGGGTCGAGGCTAATTGGTTTTTATTTTCTAAAAGTAATCTGCGTGGTACGGTTGCTGGCGACTTAATAGTCGTACAGAGATTGCAGTGGTTCCTCTAAAAAATATCTCCAGTTACGAACTGCAAACACAAAAAGGAAGTACACTCGTTGTCATTGGTTACCTTTTAAGGAAGCCTTTTGCACGTCGTGGACGTTAGGTGTTAGGTTAGCATACAAGCAAGGGTTCGATTCTGGGTCGAGGCTAATTGGTTTTTATTTGCTAAAAGTAATCTGCGTGGTACGGTTGCTGGCGACTTAATAGTCGTACAGAGATTACAGTGGTTCCTCTAAAAAATATCTCCAGTTACGAACTGCAAACACAAAAAGGAAGTACAATCGTTGTCATTGGTTAGCTTTTAAGGAAGCCTTTTGCACGTCGTGGACGTTAGGTGTTAGGTTAGCATACAAGCGACGTTTCGATTCTGGGTATATTCTAATTGGTTTTTATTTGCTAAAAGTAATCTGCATGGTACGGTTGCTGGCGACTTAATAGTCGTACAGAGATTACAGTGGTTCCTATAAAAAATATCTCCAGTTACGAACTGCAAACAAAAAAAGGATGTACAATCGTTGACATTGGTTAGCTTTTAAGGAAGCCTTTTGCACGTCGTGGACGTTAGGTGTTAGGTTAGCATACAAGCGAGGGTTCGATTCTGGGTCGAGGCTAATTGGTTTTTATTTGCTAAAAGTAATCTGCGTGGTACGGTTGCTGGCGACTTAATAGTCGTACAGAGATTACAGTGGTTCCTCTAAAAAATATCTCCAGTTACGAACTGCAAACACAGAAAACGAAGTACAATCGTTTTCATTGGTTAGCTTTTAAGGAAGCCTTTTGCACGTCGTGGACGTTACGTGTCAGGTTAGCATACAAGCGACGGTTCGATTCTGGGTCGAGGCTAATTGGTTTTTATTTGCTAAAAGTAATCTGCGTGGTACGGTTGCTGGCGACTTAATAGTCGTACAGAGATTACAGTGGTTCCTATAAAAAATATCTCCAGTTACGAACTGCAAACACAAAAAGGAAGTACAATCGTTGTCATTGGTTAGCTTTTAAGGAAGCCTTTTGCTCATCGTGGACGTTAGGAGTTAGGTTAGCATACAAGCGAGGGTTCGATTCTGGGTCGAGGCTAATTGGTTTTTATTTGCTAAAAGTAATCTGCGTGGTACGGTTTCTGGCGACTTAATAGTCGTACAGAGATTACAGTGGTTCCTCTAAAAAATATCTCCAGTTACGAACTGCAAACACAAAAAGGAAATACAATCGTTTTCATTGGTTAGCTTTTAAGGAAGCCTTTTGCACGTCGTGGACGTTAGGTGTTAGGTTAGCATACAAGCGAGGGTTCGATTCTGGGTCGAGGCTAATTGGTTTTTATTTGCTAAAAGTAATCTGCGTGGTACGGTTGCTGGCGACTTAATAGTCGTACAGAGATTAGAGTGGTTCCTCTAAAAAATATCTCCAGTTACGAACTGCAAACACAAAAAGGAAGTACAATCGTTGTCATTGGTTAGCTTTTAAGGAAGCCTTTTGCACGTCGTGGACGTTAGGTGTTAGGTTAGCATACAAGCGAGGGTTCGATTCTGGGTCGAGGCTAATTGGTTTTTATTTGCTAAAAGTAATCTGCGTGGTACGGTTGCTGGCGACTTAATAGTCGTACAGAGATTACAGTGGTTCCTCTAAAAAATATCTCCAGTTACGAACTGCAAACACAAAAAGGAAATACAATCGTTTTCATTGGTTAGCTTTTAAGGAAGCCTTTTGCACGTCGTGGACGTTAGGTGTTAGGTTAGCATACAAGCGAGGGTTCGATTCTGGGTCGAGGCTAATTGGTTTTTATTTGCTAAAAGTAATCTGCGTGGTACGGTTGCTGGCGACTTAATAGTCGTACAGAGATTACAGTGGTTCCTCTAAAAAATATCTCCAGTTACGAACTGCAAACACAAAAAGGAAGTACAATCGTTGTCATTGGTTAACTTTTAAGGAAGCCTTTTGCACGTCGTGGACGTTAGGTGTTAGGTTGGCATACAAGCGAGGGTTCGATTCTGGGTCGAGGGTAATTGGTTTTTATTTGCTAAAAGTAATCTGCGTGGTACGGTTGCTGGCGATTTAATAGTCGTACAGAGATTACAGTGGTTCCTCTAAAAAATATCTCCAGTTACGACCTGCAAACACAAAAAGGAAGTACAATCGTTGTCATTGGTTAGCTTTTAAGGAAGCCTTTTGCACGTCGTGGACGTTAGGTGTTAGGTTAGCATACAAGCGAGGGTTCGATTCTGGGTCGAGGCTAATTGGTTTTTATTTGCTAAAAGTAATCTGCGTGGTACGGTTGCTGGCGACTTAATAGTCGTACAGAGATTACAGAGGTTCCTCTAAAAAATATCTCCAATTACGAACTGCAGACACAAAAACGAAGTACAATCGTTGTCATTGGTTAGCTTTTAAGGAAGCCTTTTGCACGTCGTGGACGTTAGGTGTTAGGTTAGCATACAAGCTAGGGTTCGATTCTGGGTCGAGGCTAATTGGTTTTTATTTGCTAAAAGTAATCTGCGTGGTACGGTTGCTGGCGACTTAATAGTCGTACAGAGATTACAGTGGTTCCTCTAAAAAATATCTCCAGTTACGAACTGCAAACACAAAAAGAAAGTACAATCGTTGTCATTGGTTAGCTTTTAAGGAAGCCTTTTGCACGTCGTGGACGTTAGGTGTTAGGTTAGCATACAAGCGAGGGTTCGATTCTGAGTCGAGGCTAATTGGTTTTTATTTGCTAAAAGTAATCTGCGTGGTACGGTTGCTGGCGACTTAATAGTCGTACAGAGATTACAGTGGTTCCTCTAAAAAATATCTCCAGTTACGAACTGCAAACACAAAAAGGAAGTACAATCGTTGTCATTGGTTAGCTTTTAAAGAAGCCTTTTGCACGTCGTGGACGTTAGGTGTTAGGTTAGCATACAAGCGAGGGTTCGATTCTGGGTCGAGGCTAATTGGTTTTTATTTGCTAAAAGTAATCTGCTTGGTACGGTTGCTGGCGACTTAATAGTCGTACAGAGATTACAGTGGTTCCTCTAAAAAATATCTCCAGTTACGAACTGCAAACACAAAAAGGAAGTACAATCGTTGTCATTGGTTAGCTTTTAAGGAAGCCTTTTGCACGTCGTGGACGTTAGGTGTTAGGTTAGCATACAAGCGACGTTTCGATTCTGGGTATATTCTAATTGGTTTTTATTTGCTAAAAGTAATCTTCATGGTATGGTTGCTGGCGACTTAATAGTCGTACAGAGATTACAGTGGTTCCTATAAAAAATATCTCCAGTTACGAACTGCAAACACAAAAAGGAAGTACAATCGTTGACATTGGTTAGCTTTTAAGGAAGCCTTTTGCACGTCGTGGACGTTAGGTGTTAGGTTAGCATACAAGCGATGGTTCGATTCTGGGTCGAGGCTAATTGGTTTTTATTTGCTAAAAGTAATCTGCGTGGTACGGTTGCTGGCGACTTAATAGTCGTACAGAGATTACAGTGGTTCCTCTAAAAAATATCTCCAGTTACGAACTGCAAACACAAAAAGGAAGTACAATCGTTGTCATTGGTTAGCTTTTAAAGAAGCCTTTTGCACGTCGTGGACGTTAGGTGTTAGTTTAGCATACAAGCGAGGGTTCGATTCTGGGTCGAGGCTAATTGGTTTTTATTTGCTAAAAGTAATCTGCGTGGTACGGTTGCTGGCGACTTAATAGTCGTACAGAGATTACAGTGGTTCCTCTAAAAAATATCTCCAGTTACGAACTGCAAACACAAAAAGGAAGTACAATCGTTGTCATTGGTTAGCTTTTAAGGAAGCCTTTTGCACGTCGTGGACGTTAGGTGTTAGGTTAGCATACAAGCGACGTTTCGATTCTGGGTATATTCTAATTGGTTTTTATTTGCTAAAAGTAATCTGCATGGTACGGTTGCTGGCGACTTAATAGTCGTACAGAGAGTACAGTGGTTCCTATAAAAAATATCTCCAGTTACGAACTGCAAACACAAAAAGGAAGTACAATCGTTGTCATTGGTTAGCTTTTAAGGAAGCCTTTTGCACGTCGTGGACGTTAGGTGTTAGGTTGGCATACAAGCGAGGGTTCGATTCTGGGTCGAGGCTAATTGGTTTTTATTTGCTAAAAGTAATCTGCATGGTACGGTTGCTGGCGACTTAATAGTCGTACAGAGATTACAGTGGTTCCTCTAAAAAATATCTCCAGTTACGAACTGCAAACACAGAAAATGAAGTACAATCGTTTTCATTGGTTAGCTTTTAAGGAAGCCTTTTGCACGTCGTGGACGTTACGTGTCAGGTTAGCATACAAGCGACGGTTCGATTCTGGGTCGAGGCTAATTGGTTTTTATTTGCTAAAAGTAATCTGCGTGGTACGGTTGCTGGCGACTTAATAGTCGTACAGAGATTACAGTGGTTCCTATAAAAAATATCTCCAGTTACGAACTGCAAACACAAAAAGGAAGTACAATCGTTGTCATTGGTTAGCTTTTAAGGAAGCCTTTTGCACATCGTGGATGTTAGGAGTTAGGTTAGCATACAAGCGAGGGTTCGATTCTGGGTCGAGGCTAATTGGTTTTTATTTGCTAAAAGTAATCTGCGTGGTACGGTAGCTGGCGACTTAATAGTCGTACAGAGATTACAGTGGTTCCTCTAAAAAATATCTCCAGTTACGAACTGCAAACACAAAAAGGAAATACAATCGCTTTCATTGGTTAGCTTTTAAGGAAGCCTTTTGCACGTCGTGGACGTTAGGTGTTAGGTTAGCATACAAGCGAGGGTTCGATTCTGGGTCGAGGCTAATTGGTTTTTATTTGCTAAAAGTAATCTGCGTGGTACGGTTGCTGGCGACTTAATAGTCGTACAGAGATTACAGTGGTTCCTCTAAAAAATATCTCCAGTTACGAACTGCAAACACAAAAAGGAAGTACACTCGTTGTCATTGGTTAGCTTTTAAGGAAGCCTTTTGCACGTCGTGGACGTTAGGTGTTAGGTTAGCATACAAGCGAGGGTTCGATACTGGGTCGAGGCTAATTGGTTTTTATTTGCTAAAAGTAATCTGCGTGGTACGGTTGCTGGCGACTTAATAGTCGTACAGAGATTAGAGTGGTTCCTCTAAAAAATATCTCCAGTTACGAACTGCAAACACAAAAAGGAAATACAATCGTTTTCATTGGTTAGCTTTTAAGGAAGCCTTTTGCACGTCGTGGACGTTAGGTGTTAGGTTAGCATACAAGCGAGGGTTCGATTCTGGGTCGAGGCTAATTGGTTTTTATTTGCTAAAAGTAATCTGCGTGGTACGGTTGCTGGCGACTTAATAGTCGTACAGAGATTACAGTGGTTCCTCTAAAAAATATCTCCAGTTACGAACTGCAAACACAAAAAGGAAGTACAATCGTTGTCATTGGTTAGCTTTTAAGGAAGCCTTTTGCACGTCGTGGACGTTAGGTGTTAGGTTGGCATACAAGCGAGGGTTCGATTCTGGGTCGAGGCTAATTGGTTTTTATTTGCTAAAAGTAATCTGCGTGGTACGGTTGCTGGCGACTTAATAGTCGTACAGAGATTACAGTGGTTCCTCTAAAAAATATCTCCAGTTACGAACTGCAAACACAAAAAGGAAGTACAATCGTTGTCATTGGTTAGCTTTTAAGGAAGCCTTTTGCACGTCGTGGACGTTAGGTGTTAGGTTAGCATACAAGCAAGGGTTCGATTCTGGGTCGAGGCTAATTGGTTTTCATTTGCTAAAAGTAATCTGCGTGGTACGGTTGCTGGCGACTTAATAGTCGTACAGAGATTGCAGTGGTTCCTCTAAAAAATATCTCCAGTTACGAACTGCAAACACAAAAAGGAAGTACAATCGTTGTCATTGGTTAGCTTTTAAGGAAGCCTTTTGCACGTCGTGGACGTTAGGTGTTAGGTTAGCATACAAGCGAGGGTTCGATTCTGGGTCGAGGCTAATTGGTTTTTATTTTCTAAAAGTAATCTGCGTGGTACGGTTGCTGGCGACTTAATAGTCGTACAGAGATTACAGTGGTTCCTCTAAAAAATATCTCCAGTTACGAACTGCAAACACAAAAAGGAAGTACACTCGTTGTCATTGGTTACCTTTTAAGGAAGCCTTTTGCACGTCGTGGACGTTAGGTGTTAGGTTAGCATACAAGCGAGGGTTCGATTCTGGGTCGAGGCTAATTGGTTTTTATTTGCTAAAAGTAATCTGCGTGGTACGGTTGCTGGCGACTTAATAGTCGTACAGAGATTACAGTGGTTCCTCTAAAAAATATCTCCAGTTACGAACTGCAAACACAAAAAGGAAGTACAATCGTTGTCATTGGTTAGCTTTTAAGGAAGCCTTTTGCACGTCGTGGACGTTAGGTGTTAGGTTAGCATACAAGCGACGTTTCGATTCTGGGTATATTCTAATTGGTTTTTATTTGCTAAAAGTAATCTGCATGGTACGGTTGCTGGCGACTTAATAGTCGTACAGAGATTACAGTGGTTCCTATAAAAAATATCTCCAGTTACGAACTGCAAACAAAAAAAGGATGTACAATCGTTGACATTGGTTAGCTTTTAAGGAAGCCTTTTGCATGTCGTGGACGTTAGGTGTTAGGTTGGCATACAAGCGAGGGTTCGATTCTGGGTCGAGGCTAATTGGTTTTTATTTGCTAACAGTAATCTGCATGGTACGGTTGCTGGCGACTTAATAGTCGTACAGAGATTACAGTGGTTCCTCTAAAAAATATCTCCAGTTACGAACTGCAAACACAGAAAACGAAGTACAATCGTTTTCATTGGTTAGCTTTTAAGGAAGCCTTTTGCACGTCGTGGACGTTACGTGTCAGGTTAGCATACAAGCGACGGTTCGATTCTGGGTCGATTCTAATTGGTTTTTATTTGCTAAAAGTAATCTGCGTGGTACGGTTGCTGGCGACTTAATAGTCGTACAGAGATTACAGTGGTTCCTCTAAAAAATATCTCCAGTTACGAACTGCAAACACAAAAAGGAAGTACAATCGTTGTCATTGGTTAGCTTTTAAGGAAGCCTTTTGCTCATCGTGGACGTTAGGAGTTAGGTTAGCATACAAGCGAGGGTTCGATTCTGGGTCGAGGCTAATTGGTTTTTATTTGCTAAAAGTAATCTGCGTGGTACGGTTTCTGGCGACTTAATAGTCGTACAGAGATTACAGTGGTTCCTCTAAAAAATATCTCCAGTTACGAACTGCAAACACAAAAAGGAAATACAATCGTATTCATTGGTTAGCTTTTAAGGAAGCCTTTTGCACGTCGTGGACGTTAGGTGTTAGGTTAGCATACAAGCGAGGGTTCGATTCTGGGTCGAGGCTAATTGGTTTTTATTTGCTAAAAGTAATCTGCGTGGTACGGTTGCTGGCGACTTAATAGTCGTACAGAGATTAGAGTGGTTCCTCTAAAAAATATCTCCAGTTACGAACTGCAAACACAAAAAGGAAGTACAATCGTTGTCATTGGTTAGCTTTTAAGGAAGCCTTTTGCACGTCGTGGACGTTAGGTGTTAGGTTAGCATACAAGCGAGGGTTCGATTCTGGGTCGAGGCTAATTGGTTTTTATTTGCTAAAAGTAATCTGCGTGGTACGGTTGCTGGCGACTTAATAGTCGTACAGAGATTACAGTGGTTCCTCTAAAAAATATCTCCAGTTACGAACTGCAAACACAAAAAGGAAATACAATCGTTTTCATTGGTTAGCTTTTAAGGAAGCCTTTTGCACGTCGTGGACGTTACGTGTTAGGTTAGCATACAAGCGAGGGTTCGATTCTGGGTCGAGGCTAATTGGTTTTTATTTGCTAAACGTAATCTGCGTGGTACGGTTGCTGGCGACTTAATAGTCGTACAGAGATTACAGTGGTTCCTCTAAAAAATATCTCCAGTTACGAACTGCAAACACAAAAAGGAAGTACAATCGTTGTCATTGGTTAGCTTTTAAGGAAGCCTTTTGCACGTCGTGGACGTTAGGTGTTAGGTTGGCATACAACCGACGGTTCGATTCTGGGTCGAGGCTAATTGGTTTTTATTTGCTAAAAGTAATCTGCGTGGTACGGTTGCTGGCGACTTAATAGTCGTACAGAGATTACAGAGGTTCCTCTAAAAAATATCTCCAATTACGAACTGCAGACACAAAAACGAAGTACAATCGTTGTCATTGGTTAGCTTTTAAGGAAGCCTTTTGCACGTCGTGGACGTTAGGTGTTAGGTTAGCATACAAGCTAGGGTTCGATTCTGGGTCGAGGCTAATTGGTTTTTATTTGCTAAAAGTAATCTGCGTGGTACGGTTGCTGGCGACTTAATAGTCGTACAGAGATTACAGTGGTTCCTCTAAAAAATATCTCCAGTTACGAACTGCAAACACAAAAAGAAAGTACAATCGTTGTCATTGGTTAGCTTTTAAGGAAGCCTTTTGCACGTCGTGGACGTTAGGTGTTAGGTTAGCATACAAGCGAGGGTTCGATTCTGAGTCGAGGCTAATTGGTTTTTATTTGCTAAAAGTAATCTGCGTGGTACGGTTGCTGGCGACTTAATAGTCGTACAGAGATTACAGTGGTTCCTCTAAAAAATATCTCCAGTTACAAACTGCAAACACAAAAAGGAAGTACAATCGTTGTCATTGGTTAGCTTTTAAAGAAGCCTTTTGCACGTCGTGGACGTTAGGTGTTAGGTTAGCATACAAGCGAGGGTTCGATTCTGGGTCGAGGCTAATTGGTTTTTATTTGCTAAAAGTAATCTGCGTGGTACGGTTGCTGGCGACTTAATAGTTGTACAGAGATTACAGTGGTTCCTCTAAAAAATATCTCCAGTTACGAACTGCAAACACAAAAAGGAAGTACAATCGTTGTCATTGGTTAGCTTTTAAGGAAGCCTTTTGCACGTCGTGGACGTTAGGTGTTAGGTTAGCATACAAGCGACGTTTCGATTCTGGGTATATTCTAATTGGTTTTTATTTGCTAAAAGTAATCTTCATGGTATGGTTGCTGGCGACTTAATAGTCGTACAGAGATTACAGTGGTTCCTATAAAAAATATCTCCAGTTACGAACTGCAAACACAAAAAGGAAGTACAATCGTTGACATTGGTTAGCTTTTAAGGAAGCCTTTTGCACGTCGTGGACGTTAGGTGTTAGGTTGGCATACAAGCGAGGGTTCGATTCTGGGTCGAGGCTAATTGGTTTTTATTTGCTAAAAGTAATCTGCATGGTACGGTTGCTGGCGACTTAATAGTCGTACAGACATTACAGTGGTTCCTCTAAAAAATATCTCCAGTTACGAACTGCAAACACAAAAAGGAAGTACAATCGTTGTCATTGGTTAGCTTTTAAGGAAGCCTTTTGCACGTCGTGGACGTTAGGTGTTAGGTTAGCATACAAGCGAGGGTTCGATTCTGGGTCGAGGCTAATTGGTTTTTATTTGCTAAAAGTAATCTGCGTGGTACGGTTGCTGGCGACTTAATAGTCGTACAGAGATTACAGTGGTTCCTCTAAAAAATATCTCCAGTTACGAACTGCAAACACAAAAAGGAAATACAATCGTATTCATTGGTTAGCTTTTAAGGAAGCCTTTTGCACGTCGTGGACGTTAGGTGTTAGGTTAGCATACAAGCGAGGGTTCGATTCTGGGTCGAGGCTAATTGGTTTTTATTTGGTAAAAGTAATCTGCGTGGTACGGTTGCTGGCGACTTAATAGTCGTACAGAGATTACAGTGGTTCCTCTAAAAAATATCTCCAGTTACGAACTGCAAACACAAAAAGGAAGTACAATCGTTGTCATTGGTTAGCTTTTAAGGAAGCCTTTTGCACGTCGTGGACGTTAGGTGTTAGGTTGGCATACAAGCGACGGTTCGATTCTGGGTCGAGGCTAATTGGTTTTTATTTGCTAAAAGTAATCTGCGTGGTACGGTTGCTGGCGACTTAATAGTCGTACAGAGATTACAGTGGTTCCTCTAAAAAATATCTCCAGTTACGAACTGCAAACACAAAAAGGAAGTACAATCGTTGTCATTGGTTAGCTTTTAAGGAAGCCTTTTGCACGTCGTGGACGTTAGGTGTTAGGTTAGCATACAAGCGAGGGTTCGATTCTGGGTCGAGGCTAATTGGTTTTTATTTGCTAAAAGTAATCTGCGTGGTACGGTTGCTGGCGACTTAATAGTCGTACAGAGATTACAGTGGTTCCTCTAAAAAATATCTCCAGTTACGAACTGCAAACACAAAAAGAAAGTACAATCGTTGTCATTGGTTAGCTTTTAAGGAAGCCTTTTGCACGTCGTGGACGTTAGGTGTTAGGTTAGCATACAAGCGAGGGTTCGATTCTGAGTCGAGGCTAATTGGTTTTTATTTGCTAAAAGTAATCTGCGTGGTACGGTTGCTGGCGACTTAATAGTCGTACAGAGATTACAGTGGTTCCTCTAAAAAATATCTCCAGTTACAAACTGCAAACACAAAAAGGAAGTACAATCGTTGTCATTGGTTAGCTTTTAAAGAAGCCTTTTGCACGTCGTGGACGTTAGGTGTTAGGTTAGCATACAAGCGAGGGTTCGATTCTGGGTCGAGGCTAATTGGTTTTTATTTGCTAAAAGTAATCTGCGTGGTACGGTTGCTGGCGACTTAATAGTCGTACAGAGATTACAGTGGTTCCTCTAAAAAATATCTCCAGTTACGAACTGCAAACACAAAAAGGAAGTACAATCGTTGTCATTGGTTAGCTTTTAAGGAAGCCTTTTGCACGTCGTGGACGTTAGGTGTTAGGTTAGCATACAAGCGACGTTTCGATTCTGGGTATATTCTAATTGGTTTTTATTTGCTAAAAGTAATCTTCATGGTATGGTTGCTGGCGACTTAATAGTCGTACAGAGATTACAGTGGTTCCTATAAAAAATATCTCCAGTTACGAACTGCAAACACAAAAAGGAAGTACAATCGTTGACATTGGTTAGCTTTTAAGGAAGCCTTTTGCACGTCGTGGACGTTAGGTGTTAGGTTGGCATACAAGCGAGGGTTCGATTCTGGGTCGAGGCTAATTGGTTTTTATTTGCTAAAAGTAATCTGCATGGTACGGTTGCTGGCGACTTAATAGTCGTACAGACATTACAGTGGTTCCTCTAAAAAATATCTCCAGTTACGAACTGCAAACACAGAAAATGAAGTACAATCGTTTTCATTGGTTAGCTTTTAAGGAAGCCTTTTGCACGTCGTGGACGTTACGTGTCAGGTTAGCACACAAGCGACGGTTTGATTCTGGGTCGAGGCTAATTGGTTTTTATTTGCTAAAAGTAATCTGCGTGGTACGGTTGCTGGCGACTTAATAGTCGTACGGAGATTACAGTGGTTCCTATAAAAAATATCTCCAGTTACGAACTGCAAACACAAAAAGGAAGTACAATCGTTGTCATTGGTTAGCTTTTAAGGAAGCCTTTTGCACATCGTGGACGTTAGGAGTTAGGTTAGCATACAAGCGAGGGTTCGATTCTGGGTCGAGGCTAATTGGTTTTTATTTGCTAAAAGTAATCTGCGTGGTACGGTTGCTGGCGACTTAATAGGCGTACAGAAATTACAGTGGTTCCTCTAAAAAATATCTCCAGTTACGAACTGCAAACACAAAAAGGAAATACAATCGTTTTCATTGGTTAGCTTTTAAGGAAGCCTTTTGCACGTCGTGGACGTTAGGTGTTAGGTTAGCATACAAGCGAGGGTTCGATTCTGGGTCGAGGCTAATTGGTTTTTATTTGCTAAAAGTAATCTGCGTGGTACGGTTGCTGGCGACTTAATAGTCGTACAGAGATTACAATGGTTCCTCTAAAAAATATCTCCAGTTACGAACTGCAAACACAAAAAGGAAGTACAATCGTTGTCATTGGTTAGCTTTTAAGGAAGCCTTTTGCACGTCGTGGACGTTAGGTGTTAGGTTAGCATACAAGCGAGGGTTCGATTCTGGGTCGAGGCTAATTGGTTTTTATTTGCTAAAAGTAATCTGCGTGGTACGGTTGCTGGCGACTTAATAGTCGTACAGAGATTACAGTGGTTCCTCTAAAAAATATCTCCAGTTACGAACTGCAAACACAAAAAGGAAATACAATCGTATTCATTGGTTAGCTTTTAAGGAAGCCTTTTGCACGTCGTGGACGTTAGGTGTTAGGTTAGCATACAAGCGAGGGTTCGATTCTGGGTCGAGGCTAATTGGTTTTTATTTGGTAAAAGTAATCTGCGTGGTACGGTTGCTGGCGACTTAATAGTCGTACAGAGATTACAGTGGTTCCTCTAAAAAATATCTCCAGTTACGAACTGCAAACACAAAAAGGAAGTACAATCGTTGTCATTGGTTAGCTTTTAAGGAAGCCTTTTGCACGTCGTGGACGTTAGGTGTTAGGTTGGCATACAAGCGACGGTTCGATTCTGGGTCGAGGCTAATTGGTTTTTATTTGCTAAAAGTAATCTGCGTGGTACGGTTGCTGGCGACTTAATAGTCGTACAGAGATTACAGTGGTTCCTCTAAAAAATATCTCCAGTTACGAACTGCAAACACAAAAAGGAAATACAATCGTATTCATTGGTTAGCTTTTAAGGAAGCCTTTTGCACGTCGTGGACGTTAGGTGTTAGGTTAGCATACAAGCGAGGGTTCGATTCTGGGTCGAGGCTAATTGGTTTTTATTTTCTAAAAGTAATCTGCGTGGTACGGTTGCTGGCGACTTAATAGTCGTACAGAGATTACAGTGGTTCCTCTAAAAAATATCTCCAGTTACGAACTGCAAACACAAAAAGGAAGTACACTCGTTGTCATTGGTTAGCTTTTAAGGAAGCCTTTTGCACGTCGTGGACGTTAGGTGTTAGGTTAGCATACAAGCGACGGTTCGATTCTGGGTCGAGGCTAATTGGTTTTTATTTGCTAAAAGTAATCTGCGTGGTACGGTTGCTGGCGACTTAATAGTCGTACAGAGATTACAGTGGTTCCTCTAAAAAATATCTCCAGTTACGAACTGCAAACACAAAAAGGAAGTACAATCGTTGTCATTGGTTAGCTTTTAAGGAAGCCTTTTGCACGTCGTGGACGTTAGGTGTTAGGTTAGCATACAAGCGAGGGTTCGATTCTGGGTCGAGGCTAATTGGTTTTTATTTGCTAAAAGTAATCTGCGTGGTACGGTTGCTGGCGACTTAATAGTCGTACAGAGATTACAGTGGTTCCTCTAAAAAATATCTCCAGTTACGAACTGCAAACACAAAAAGGAAATACAATCGTTTTCATTGGTTAGCTTTTAAGGAAGCCTTTTGCACGTCGTGGACGTTACGTGTTAGGTTAGCATACAAGCGAGGGTTCGATTCTGGGTCGAGGCTAATTGGTTTTTATTTGCTAAAAGTAATCTGCGTGGTACGGTTGCTGGCGACTTAATAGTCGTACAGAGATTACAGTGGTTCCTCTAAAAAATATCTCCAGTTACGAACTGCAAACACAAAAAGGAAGTACAATCGTTGTCATTGGTTAGCTTTTAAGGAAGCCTTTTGCACGTCGTGGACGTTAGGTGTTAGGTTGGCATACAAGCGACGGTTCGATTCTGGGTCGAGGCTAATTGGTTTTTATTTGCTAAAAGTAATCTGCGTGGTACGGTTGCTGGCGATTTAATAGTCGTACAGAGATTACAGTGGTTCCTCTAAAAAATATCTCCAGTTACGACCTGCAAACACAAAAAGGAAGTACAATCGTTGTCATTGGTTAGCTTTTAAGGAAGCCTTTTGCACGTCGTGGACGTTAGGTGTTAGGTTAGCATACAAGCGAGGGTTCGATTCTGGGTCGAGGCTAATTGGTTTTTATTTGCTAAAAGTAATCTGCGTGGTACGGTTGCTGGCGACTTAATAGTCGTACAGAGATTACAGAGGTTCCTCTAAAAAATATCTCCAATTACGAACTGCAGACACAAAAACGAAGTACAATCGTTGTCATTGGTTAGCTTTTAAGGAAGCCTTTTGCACGTCGTGGACGTTAGGTGTTAGGTTAGCATACAAGCTAGGGTTCGATTCTGGGTCGAGGCTAATTGGTTTTTATTTGCTAAAAGTAATCTGCGTGGTACGGTTGCTGGCGACTTAATAGTCGTACAGAGATTACAGTGGTTCCTCTAAAAAATATCTCCAGTTACGAACTGCAAACACAAAAAGAAAGTACAATCGTTGTCATTGGTTAGCTTTTAAGGAAGCCTTTTGCACGTCGTGGACGTTAGGTGTTAGGTTAGCATACAAGCGAGGGTTCGATTCTGAGTCGAGGCTAATTGGTTTTTATTTGCTAAAAGTAATCTGCGTGGTACGGTTGCTGGCGACTTAATAGTCGTACAGAGATTACAGTGGTTCCTATAAAAAATATCTCCAGTTACAAACTGCAAACACAAAAAGGAAGTACAATCGTTGTCATTGGTTAGCTTTTAAAGAAGCCTTTTGCACGTCGTGGACGTTAGGTGTTAGGTTAGCATACAAGCGAGGGTTCGATTCTGGGTCAAGGCTAATTGGTTTTTATTTGCTAAAAGTAATCTGCGTGGTACGGTTGCTGGCGACTTAATAGTCGTACAGAGATTACAGTGGTTCCTCTAAAAAATATCTCCAGTTACGAACTGCAAACACAAAAAGGAAGTACAATCGTTGTCATTGGTTAGCTTTTAAGGAAGCCTTTTGCACGTCGTGGACGTTAGGTGTTAGGTTAGCATACAAGCGACGTTTCGATTCTGGGTATATTCTAATTGGTTTTTATTTGCTAAAAGTAATCTTCATGGTATGGTTGCTGGCGACTTAATAGTCGTACAGAGATTACAGTGGTTCCTATAAAAAATATCTCCAGTTACGAACTGCAAACACAAAAAGGAAGTACAATCGTTGACATTGGTTAGCTTTTAAGGAAGCCTTTTGCACGTCGTGGACGTTAGGTGTTAGGTTGGCATACAAGCGAGGGTTCGATTCTGGGTCGAGGCTAATTGGTTTTTATTTGCTAAAAGTAATCTGCATGGTACGGTTGCTGGCGACTTAATAGTCGTACAGACATTACAGTGGTTCCTCTAAAAAATATCTCCAGTTACGAACTGCAAACACAGAAAATGAAGTACAATCGTTTTCATTGGTTAGCTTTTAAGGAAGCCTTTTGCACGTCGTGGACGTTACGTGTCAGGTTAGCACACAAGCGACGGTTTGATTCTGGGTCGAGGCTAATTGGTTTTTATTTGCTAAAAGTAATCTGCGTGGTACGGTTGCTGGCGACTTAATAGTCGTACAGAGATTACAATGGTTCCTCTAAAAAATATCTCCAGTTACGAACTGCAAACACAAAAAGGAAGTACAATCGTTGTCATTGCTTAGCTTTTAAGGAAGCCTTTTGCACGTCGTGGACGTTAGGTGTTAGGTTGGCATACAAGCGACGGTTCGATTCTGGGTCGAGGCTAATTGGTTTTTATTTGCTAAAAGTAATCTGCGTGGTACGGTTGCTGGCGGCTTAATAGTCGTACAGAGATTACAGTGGTTCCTCTAAAAAATATCTCCAGTTACGAACTGCAAACACAAAAAGGAAGTACAATCGTTGTCATTGGTTAGCTTTTAAAGAAGCCTTTTGCACGTCGTGGACGTTAGGTGTTAGGTTAGCATACAAGCAAGGGTTCGATTCTGGGTCGAGGCTAATTGGTTTTCATTTGCTAAAAGTAATCTGCGTGGTACGGTTGCTGGCGACTTAATAGTCGTACAGAGATTGCAGTGGTTCCTCTAAAAAATATCTCCAGTTACGAACTGCAAACACAAAAAGGAAGTACAATCGTTGTCATTGGTTAGCTTTTAAGGAAGCCTTTTGCACGTCGTGGACGTTAGGTGTTAGGTTAGCATACAAGCGAGGGTTCGATTCTGGGTCGAGGCTAATTGGTTTTTATTTTCTAAAAGTAATCTGCGTGGTACGGTTGCTGGCGACTTAATAGTCGTACAGAGATTACAGTGGTTCCTCTAAAAAATATCTCCAGTTACGAACTGCAAACACAAAAAGGAAGTACACTCGTTGTCATTGGTTAGCTTTTAAGGAAGCCTTTTGCACGTCGTGGACGTTAGGTGTTAGGTTAGCATACAAGCGACGTTTCGATTCTGGGTATATTCTAATTGATTTTTATTTGCTAAAGGTAATCTGCATGGTACGGTTGCTGGCGACTTAATAGTCGTACAGAGATTACAGTGGTTCCTATAAAAAATATCTCCAGTTACGAACTGCAAACACAAAAAGGAAGTACAATCGTTGACATTGGTTAGCTTTTAAGGAAGCCTTTTGCACGTCGTGGACGTTAGGTGTTAGGTTGGCATACAAGCGAGGGTTCGATTCTGGGTCGAGGCTAATTGGTTTTTATTTGCTAAAAGTAATCTGCATGGTACGGTTGCTGGCGACTTAATAGTCGTACAGAGATTACAGTGGTTCCTCTAAAAAATATCTCCAGTTACGAACTGCAAACACAGAAAACGAAGTACAATCGTTTTCATTGGTTAGCTTTTAAGGAAGCCTTTTGCACGTCGTGGACGTTACGTGTCAGGTTAGCATACAAGCGACGGTTCGATTCTGGGTCGAGGCTAATTGGTTTTTATTTGCTAAAAGTAATCTGCGTGGTACGGTTGCTGGCGACTTAATAGTCGTACAGAGATTACAGTGGTTCCTATAAAAAATATCTCCAGTTACGAACTGCAAACACAAAAAGGAAGTACAATCGTTGTCATTGGTTAGCTTTTAAGGAAGCCTTTTGCACATCGTGGACGTTAGGAGTTAGGTTAGCATACAAGCGAGGGTTCGATTCTGGGTCGAGGCTAATTGGTTTTCATTTGCTAAAAGTAATCTGCGTGGTACGGTTGCTGGGGACTTAATAGTCGTACAGAGATTACAGTGGTTCCTCTAAAAAATATCTCCAGTTACGAACTGCAAACACAAAAAGGAAATACAATCGTTTTCATTGGTTAGCTTTTAAGGAAGCCTCTTGCACGTCGTGGACGTTACGTGTTAGGTTAGCATACAAGCGAGGGTTCGATTCTGGGTCGAGGCTAATTGGTTTTTATTTGCTAAAAGTAATCTGCGTGGTACGGTTGCTGGCGACTTAATAGTCGTACAGAGATTACAGTGGTTCCTCTAAAAAATATCTCCAGTTACGAACTGCAAACACAAAAAGGAAATACAATCGTTTTCATTGGTTAGCTTTTAAGGAAGCCTCTTGCACGTCGTGGACGTTACGTGTTAGGTTAGCATACAAGCGAGGGTTCGATTCTGGGTCGAGGCTAATTGGTTTTTATTTGCTAAAAGTAATCTGCGTGGTACGGTTGCTGGCGACTTAATAGTCGTACAGAGATTACAGTGGTTCCTCTAAAAAATATCTCCAGTTACGAACTGCAAACACAAAAAGGAAGTACAATCGTTGTCATTGGTTAGCTTTTAAGGAAGCCTTTTGCACGTCGTGGACGTTAGGTGTTAGGTTGGCATACAAGCGACGGTTCGATTCTGGGTCGAGGCTAATTGGTTTTTATTTGCTAAAAGTAATCTGCGTGGTACGGTTGCTGGCGACTTAATAGTCGTACAGAGATTACAGTGGTTCCTCTAAAAAATATCTCCAGTTACGAACTGCAAACACAAAAAGGAAGTACAATCGTTGTCATTGGTTAGCTTTTAAGGAAGCCTTTTGCACGTCGTGGACGTTAGGTGTTAGGTTAGCATACAAGCGAGGGTTCGATTCTGGGTCGAGGCTAATTGGTTTTTATTTGCTAAAAGTAATCTGCGTGGTACGGTTGCTGGCGACTTAATAGTCGTACAGAGATTACAGTGGTTCCTATAAAAAATATCTCCAGTTACGAACTGCAAACACAAAAAGGAAGTACAATCGTTGACATTGGTTAGCTTTTAAGGAAGCCTTTTGCACGTCGTGGACGTTAGGTGTTAGGTTGGCATACAAGCGAGGGTTCGATTCTGGGTCGAGGCTAATTGGTTTTTATTTGCTAAAAGTAATCTGCATGGTACGGTTGCTGGCGACTTAATAGTCGTACAGAGATTACAGTGGTTCCTCTAAAAAATATCTCCAGTTACGAACTGCAAACACAGAAAACGAAGTACAATCGTTTTCATTGGTTAGCTTTTAAGGAAGCCTTTTGCACGTCGTGGACGTTATGTGTCAGGTTAGCATACAAGCGACGGTTCGATTCTGGGTCGAGGCTAATTGGTTTTTATTTGCTAAAAGTAATCTGCGTGGTACGGTTGCTGGCGACTTAATAGTCGTACAGAGATTACAGTGGTTCCTCTAAAAAATATCTCCAGTTACGAACTGCAAACACAAAAAGGAAGTACAATCGTTGTCATTGGTTAGCTTTTAAGGAAGCCTTTTGCACGTCGTGGACGTTAGGTGTTAGGTTAGCATACAAGCGAGGGTTCGATTCTGGGTCGAGGCTAATTGGTTTTTATTTGCTAAAAGTAATCTGCGTGGTACGGTTGCTGGCGACTTAATAGTCGTACAGAGATTACAGTGGTTCCTCTAAAAAATATCTCCAGTTACGAACTGCAAACACAAAAAGGAAGTACAATCGTTGTCATTGGTTAGCTTTTAAGGAAGCCTTTTGCACGTCATGGACGTTAGGTGTTAGGTTAGCATACAAGCAAGGGTTCGATTCTGGGTCGAGGCTAATTGGTTTTTATTTGCTAAAAGTAATCTGCGTGGTACGGTTGCTGGCGACTTAATAGTCGTACAGAGATTACAGTGGTTCCTCTAAAAAATATCTCCAGTTACGAACTGCAAACACAAAAAGGAAGTACAATCGTTGTCATTGGTTAGCTTTTAAGGAAGCCTTTTGCACGTCGTGGACGTTAGGTGTTAGGTTAGCATACAAGCGAGGGTTCGATTCTGGGTCGAGGCTAATTGGTTTTTATTTGCTAAAAGTAATCTGCGTGGTACGGTTGCTGGCGACTTAATAGTCGTACAGAGATTACAGTGGTTCCTCTAAAAAATATCTCCAGTTACGAACTGCAAACACAAAAAGGAAGTACAATCGTTGTCATTGGTTAGCTTTTAAGGAAGCCTTTTGCACGTCGTGGACGTTAGGTGTTAGGTTAGCATACAAGCGACGTTTCGATTCTGGGTCGATTCTAATTGGTTTTTATTTGCTAAAAGTAATCTGCGTGGTACGGTTGCTGGCGACTTAATAGTCGTACAGAGATTACAGTGGTTCCTCTAAAAAATATCTCCAGTTACGAACTGCAAACACAAAAAGGAAGTACAATCGTTGTCATTGGTTAGCTTTTAAGGAAGCCTTTTGCACGTCGTGGACGTTAGGTGTTAGGTTAGCATACAAGCGAGGGTTCGATTCTGGGTCGAGGCTAATTGGTTTTTATTTGCTAAAAGTAATCTGCGTGGTACGGTTGCTGGCGACTTAATAGTCGTACAGAGATTACAGTGGTTCCTATAAAAAATATCTCCAGTTACGAACTGCAAACACAAAAAGGAAGTACAATCGTTGACATTGGTTAGCTTTTAAGGAAGCCTTTTGCACGTCGTGGACGTTAGGTGTTAGGTTGGCATACAAGCGAGGGTTCGATTCTGGGTCGAGGCTAATTGGTTTTTATTTGCTAAAAGTAATCTGCATGGTACGGTTGCTGGCGACTTAATAGTCGTACAGAGATTACAGTGGTTCCTCTAAAAAATATCTCCAGTTACGAACTGCAAACACAGAAAACGAAGTACAATCGTTTTCATTGGTTAGCTTTTAAGGAAGCCTTTTGCACGTCGTGGACGTTATGTGTCAGGTTAGCATACAAGCGACGGTTCGATTCTGGGTCGAGGCTAATTGGTTTTTATTTGCTAAAAGTAATCTGCGTGGTACGGTTGCTGGCGACTTAATAGTCGTACAGAGATTACAGTGGTTCCTCTAAAAAATATCTCCAGTTACGAACTGCAAACACAAAAAGGAAGTACAATCGTTGTCATTGGTTAGCTTTTAAGGAAGCCTTTTGCACGTCGTGGACGTTAGGTGTTAGGTTAGCATACAAGCGAGGGTTCGATTCTGGGTCGAGGCTAATTGGTTTTTATTTGCTAAAAGTAATCTGCGTGGTACGGTTGCTGGCGACTTAATAGTCGTACAGAGATTACAGTGGTTCCTCTAAAAAATATCTCCAGTTACGAACTGCAAACACAAAAAGGAAGTACAATCGTTGTCATTGGTTAGCTTTTAAGGAAGCCTTTTGCACGTCATGGACGTTAGGTGTTAGGTTAGCATACAAGCAAGGGTTCGATTCTGGGTCGAGGCTAATTGGTTTTTATTTGCTAAAAGTAATCTGCGTGGTACGGTTGCTGGCGACTTAATAGTCGTACAGAGATTACAGTGGTTCCTCTAAAAAATATCTCCAGTTACGAACTGCAAACACAAAAAGGAAGTACAATCGTTGTCATTGGTTAGCTTTTAAGGAAGCCTTTTGCACGTCGTGGACGTTAGGTGTTAGGTTAGCATACAAGCGAGGGTTCGATTCTGGGTCGAGGCTAATTGGTTTTTATTTGCTAAAAGTAATCTGCGTGGTACGGTTGCTGGCGACTTAATAGTCGTACAGAGATTACAGTGGTTCCTCTAAAAAATATCTCCAGTTACGAACTGCAAACACAAAAAGGAAGTACAATCGTTGTCATTGGTTAGCTTTTAAGGAAGCCTTTTGCACGTCGTGGACGTTAGGTGTTAGGTTAGCATACAAGCGACGTTTCGATTCTGGGTCGATTCTAATTGGTTTTTATTTGCTAAAAGTAATCTGCGTGGTACGGTTGCTGGCGACTTAATAGTCGTACAGAGATTACAGTGGTTCCTCTAAAAAATATCTCCAGTTACGAACTGCAAACACAAAAAGGAAGTACAATCGTTGTCATTGGTTAGCTTTTAAGGAAGCCTTTTGCACGTCGTGGACGTTAGGTGTTAGGTTAGCATACAAGCGAGGGTTCGATTCTGGGTCGAGGCTAATTGGTTTTTATTTGCTAAAAGTAATCTGCGTGGTACGGTTGCTGGCGACTTAATAGTCGTACAGAGATTACAGTGGTTCCTCTAAAAAATATCTCCAGTTACGAACTGCAGACACAAAAACAAAGTACAATCGTTGTCATTGGTTAGCTTTTAAGGAAGCCTTTTGCACGTCGTGGACGTTAGGTGTTAGGTTAGCATACAAGCTAGGGTTCGATTCTGGGTTGAGGCTAATTGGTTTTTAATTGCTAAAAGTAATCTGCGTGGTACTGTTGCTGGCGACTTAATAGTCGTACAGAGATTACAGTGGTTCCTCTAAAAAATATCTCCAGTTACGAACTGCAAACACAAAAAGGAAGTACAATCGTTGTCATTGGTTAGCTTTTAAGGAAGCCTTTTGCACGTCGTGGACGTTAGGTGTTAGGTTAGCATACAAGCGAGGGTTCGATTCTGAGTCGAGGCTAATTGGTTTTTATTTGCTAAAAGTAATCTGCGTGGTACGGTTGCTGGCGACTTAATAGTCGTACAGAGATTACAGTGGTTCCTCTAAAAAATATCTCCAGTTACGAACTGCAAACACAAAAAGGAAGTACAATCGTTGTCATTGGTTAGCTTTTAAGGAAGCCTTTTGCACGTCGTGGACGTTAGGTGTTAGGTTAGCATACAAGCGAGGGTTCGATTCTGGGTCGAGGCTAATTGGTTTTTATTTCCTAAAAGTAATCTGCGTGGTACGGTTGCTGGCGACTTAATAGTCGTACAGAGATTACAGTGGTTCCTCTAAAAAATATCTACAGTTACGAACTGCAAACACAAAAAGGAAATACAATCGTTTTCATTGGTTAGCTTTTAAGGAAGCCTTTTGCACGTCGTGGACGTTACGTGTTAGGTTAGCATACAAGCGTGGGTTCGATTCTGGGTCGAGGCTAATTGGTTTTTATTTGCTAAAAGTAATCTGCGTGGTACGGTTGCTGGCGACTTAATAGTCGTACAGAGATTACAGTGGTTCCTCTAAAAAATATCTCCAGTTACGAACTGCAAACACAAAAAGGAAGTACAATCGTTGTCATTGGTTAGCTTTTAAGGAAGCCTTTTGCACGTCGTGGACGTTAGGTGTTAGGTTGGCATACAAGCGACGGTTCGATTCTGGGTCGAGGCTAATTGGTTTTTATTTGCTAAAAGTAATATGCGTGGTACGGTTGCTGGCGACTTAATAGTCGTACAGAGATTACAGTGGTTCCTCTAAAAAATATCTCCAGTTACGAACTGCAAACACAAAAAGGAAGTACAATCGTTGTCATTGGTTAGCTTTTAAGGAAGCCTTTTGCACGTCGTGGACGTTAGGTGTTAGGTTAGCATACAAGCGAGGGTTCGATTCTGGGTCGAGGCTAATTGGTTTTTATTTGCTAAAAGTAATCTGCGTGGTACGGTTGCTGGCGACTTAATAGTCGTACAGAGATTACAGTGGTTCCTCTAAAAAATATCTCCAGTTACGAACTGCAAACACAAAAAGGAAGTACAATCGTTGTCATTGGTTAGCTTTTAAGGAAGCCTTTTGCACGTCGTGGACGTTAGGTGTTAGGTTAGCATACAAGCGAGGGTTCGATTCTGGGTCGAGGCTAATTGGTTTTTATTTGCTAAAAGTAATCTGCGTGGTACGGTTGCTGGCGACTTAATAGTCGTACAGAGATTACAGTGGTTCCTCTAAAAATATCTCCAGTTACGAACTGCAAACACAGAAAATGAAGTACAATCGTTTTCATTGGTTAGCTTTTAAGGAAGCCTTTTGCACGTCGTGGACGTTAGGTGTTAGGTTAGCATACAAGCGAGGGTTCGATTCTGGGTCGAGGCTAATTGGTTTTTATTTGCTAAAAGTAATCTGCGTGGTACGGTTGCTGGCGACTTAATAGTCGTACAGAGATTACAGTGGTTCCTCTAAAAATATCTCCAGTTACGAACTGCAAACACAGAAAATGAAGTACAATCGTTTTCATTGGTTAGCTTTTAAGGAAGCCTTTTGCACGTCGTGGACGTGAATTGTTTCGCACCACTGCATCTACTAAATTCCAAACCTGTTTTCTGTATACCCTCCCACAATGCTCCCGTCGAAATTATTTGCAAGGCACGTTGCTAGCCCTACTGGTGACGTAAAGCCGTAACGGAATGTAGTATACCTGAACGTGGCAAGACTAATAGTTGGTATTAATCGATGGGATCGCTGGAGGTAGGGTATACAAGAAACAAGTTCGGTATCTAGTAGATTCAGTGGTCGAGACTATTCGCGACCACCACCTGCAAAAGGTTTCTTTAAAATATGATCAATGAAAACAATGGTACTCGTATTTCCATTTCTGTGTTTGTAGTATGTAACTGCAAATGTTTTGTAGAAGAATAGTAGATGTAGAAGAGGAAGTTACTGTACACGTGATTACCATGTTGCCAGTCTGCCAGACTTTAACGCCCATTTATTGCCCCAGATATGCTCAGGACAAAATTTTTAAAGACACTTTTGTATTACTAGTACGTGAGGAGTCGCACTACAAAGTCCGAGTGCGTGAATTTTTCTTCATCCTGTATATACTGATAATCCCTTGATTATACTTAGGTACCACTTGAAAATGAGCCATACTCGAAACTGGTAGCAATAAATAAAAAATATATGTTGAAAAGAACAGCTGTGGTGGAATATCATTACAATGCATTTTATCCAGTCGTTTTCTACATCATACAACCCCGATCAGAGTGTGCGCTATGCCACTAATGTCTTCCTTCGCCATTGTTAAATCTTATTCTTCCTTTCTTTAGGAGCAGGAATGATTTGATCTTTTTATCCCTTAACACTGATATTTCTGAATAGAACGACCTTGATCCTGCCAGAAAAACTTGCTTGTAGGTCCATGGATGGAACATTTCTCTTTGAAGTTTAAAGAGGAAGAAGAAAGAAAGGGTTTAGCGCCCCAAGAAAGTGGGGGTCCTTGGAGATGGAGCACGGGCTCTGATTGGCGAAGGATACGGTAAGAAGTCAAACGTGTCCTGTCCAGTGGAACAATCCGCAAATTTGCCTTACTCGATTTATGTGTGGCGGAAAGGGGAATGAATCGGTGATCTCCCGAATGCGGCGCTGTCTAAAGTTGAGAACAATCTTGGCCTTTGTTTCTCACGTTGCCGCACAGTTCCTAATTGTTGCGCGTCTACCGTAACTCGTGGCAGTGCGACAACATTTTACATTAAAAATATATCACATTCCTGTACCACTCTAATTTTTGTAACTTGTCTTATGTATGTGTTGTCAAACAATGAACCGTAGACAAGATGGAGAATCGTGAATCATCTATGCCACACTAGTGTTAAGGATCCTACTTCAAACACTGGGATCGAATTTCTTAGTTACACGCGCCTTTTAAGGTAATGGTTTTCAGGTTTGTTCCTGAACAAACACGTAAGCAAGTTCACTGCATTTAACAAGGCAGCAGGAAAAATTACAAGTGCAGAGATGGATGACGTTCGATACGTACGATGACAAAAGAAAATGTGGTAGGATCAGAACACCTTTTGCTTCAAGATAGTCTTATGACGGTGGCGCTCACTCTTCGTTCACTTTCTTCACATGATAGACTGGATGCTGCCACACGCCTATACTAGTTTCTAGAGTGACGAAGCAGTTATAACATGGTAGAGTGGTAGGCTTCTGCTATCTGCACGTAAAAAGACTGCATCTGGTATGCTCTTATAGGGAAAAATGTCAGAGAAAGGGATATTTACTTTGCCCATTACGTACGTCACACAAGAGTCGCATATGAAACGGTGGTGTATCTACTATATGTATGATATCGAGTGTCACGTTCTTTCACGAAATTTGTAAATATCTCTCATCACTTAAAACCAGAAACTCATCTGCAGCATAGGTGGTCACTCTACGATTCGTGATAAAATGTAGGAAAGATGCTACACATGGTTTTCATGTTCAAATAATATAGGTCTTTTGCGCGTTTAAATAAACTGTAGTTTCAAGAGATGATGCTTTGATTTCTTCTTGAATAGCACCCTGTCCAGTTTCTTCATCGAACAGATAACCCACCTAAGATACGAGGGTTGGAACTATAATAGTGACGCTATTTATTTACAACAAAAAAGAAACATACATATTCCCAAGTGTTACTGTCCTTCAGAGTAGTTACCAGTGGTGTCTATAACCTGTAGCCAGCGATGTGGAAATCGTATCAGCAGCGCTAGTTGTGTTGATAGTCCTGGTTATGGATCCAGAGCGAATGCCATGAAGTACTTCTTTCGCTTTAGGTATCAAATTGACATCACAAGAGCTTAAGTCCGGAGTGTGTAGTGGGTGATACAGCACTTTCCAACTTGATTCCTAAAGTCAAGGAAGCACTCCGTGGCACTGTTACAGAGATTCGTCCGGCTATAGACCCCTCCACTCGAACTATCAAAATAATTGGCGGTGCATCCGACGAACCACATCGCTGGAAGCGGGTTGCACGCAATGCTGGTGACAACTCTAAAGGACACTAAAACATTTCTCTATTTTGTGTAACTTATAAATAAATAGTTACCACTATTAAAGTTCCAACCTTCGCATGACATTTGCCGGAGAGGTATTTGTAATTTAAATTTGACTTGCCTTTGTGATGAGGAACTCCACACGGACTCGGAGATAAATGTGACAAGAAGGATCTGAAAATGTCGAAGGGGAAGGGGGAGGGGGGGGGGGGGGGTAGCTGTGAGTCCCAGAAAACGCAATAGTAGCAGAAGGAATCATGGAAGGTAAAGATATTCCTCAGTTCCTCACTTGGTATTGGACCACACATTTCTGAGATTAACATGATGGGTTGGCTCGTATGTTGCATGGTTTTCTCACAGGAACAAGAACCACTAGGACCTCAGGACAGCGATTTATTGCGCTCGTAGAGTTAAATTTTAGGTAGCGTTTTGTATTGTTTCTGCTACTTTCCTCCTGTGGGTTTTACTAAAATACTAATTCTGAATGGGATGAGAAATTCTCCCACCTGCAGTCAGATGTAAAATGCTTACTTCTAATAAATAGTGATGATTATCGTCAACAAATGAGATATTAGCCAATGCTTTGATTATCATACGTTAAATAATACCGAAACGCCTTTAACAATCATCCTAGTAACGCTTCTAAAACGAAAATACAATTAATAAAATAGCACACATATAATTAACATGTGTCCTTGCGAATATAAGTACTGTGTAACAACTGTGAGCATATTAAGAGGCGGCGCATTAAAAAAGTAACTGTAAATAAAATATAATTTGCTGAAAACAATTTAAAATTTGCAACTGTCGTATATTTATGTTGTGTCTACAAAACGCCCCATAATTTCCAATGCTTTACTCGCCATACAATTGTATGGTTATTCTTCATTACCTTGTTTTGTAGAAAGATCACTTATGGATGATGTAAATGTGGTTACATGTCACTGGAAAGAAAAAAACACGCCTTTGAGCTGATTTCTAGCTGATAGATCCCTCACACATGGTGAATGGAATGTGTTTTAAAAAGGAAATGGGACGTTGCCATAAATTGACAAAAGAAAGCAAGTTGAGAAGATATATAAAAATGTTCAAAGAAATTATAGCACTGTAACTGTTTAATTTTTTACTGACAAATGAATCACCATTGTGAATGGCCTTTCACGTAAAACTTTAAACAGATTGCTACTAATTGTTGTATCGCGATCGAAATAATGAAAGTTTATTCTTTAATAGTTCAGTTTCATAGATAATGAAGCTAATTGGCACACCGAAATAGCTTAAATGGACGTTGGCACAAAAGTTCATTACTCTGTTCTTGTCGTTATTGATTTCCATCATTGTCCATATCACATTTTAATATTTTTCAGGCACGCTGACAATAGCAGAGAAAACACACTTCCTAGTCTTCTTTGCATAAATAGTTCAGTTACTTTGTCCATATTCCAAATAACACTCTCCAAGTCAGTGGTACTACAACATTTAATTATTCACTTCAAATCACCAGTTACACCCGTACACCGTTTCCCATGGTTCCATACTTCCCCACTTCACAAGAAGATACCGATCAATAATTACCGCAGCCTACGCACCACTCGACAAATGTTATTTACATTTACAATATTCTTACAGTTCAGAAACAGTACTTCAATTAATTCCTTAAAACTAATGCACAAAACATAAATACAAAATAGGAAATAACATTTTGTATCAATACTATTAATCAGTACTTGGGTAGGTTGAAAAACCCTTTGACACCACTATCGATTCTTGCTTCCTCAATGTGTTTTGTCCGCATTACCTCTCGACACTTCTTTCTGTGATACTTGTCAATACGACTGATGAAAAGCTGAAAATACAGCTTTCCGTTACAGGCGACCTAGCGACATAAAGTAAAACATGAACAGCCTATTGCGACAAGCATTGGTCACGCAGCACGTGAGATCATATCGAGCACTTTTACTTTGGATGGTTATAGCCGTTGGCGAGGTCTGCTGTAGCGAGGTTGCAGCGTGCGACATTTTCCTCTCACAACCCGTTAGGCAATGAACTGGCAAACGCTCGTGCCAATTCCTATCGGATACTGCCGGAATTACGTACGTGTGTTAAGGGCGTGTTGCCAGGCAGAAATTTTCAAACAAGTTCTGCTGTCCAGAAAAGTAGTTTCACAAGAAACGAGAACTTCTACTGCCTACAAATACTTTGCTTTTGATGGTATTGGGAACTGTTTTCTAGCTATTTAACGATTGTTTTACAGAGAAAGGACATACCGGCTGTCTTTCCTAAGAGTCGTGTGGCGCATTTTCTCTTCTGTTTCGGCAGATGTTCGCAATCTCGTTTTTGTACTGAGTAGATGGAATCGGCTCAAACAAATACTTCGTATCGCGTTACAAACAAAATGATTATTAAAGCAGAATTTTACGTGTCTGTTCGATAGAGCGGACCCAGATCAGTCTAGGGAGATATCTTTTTTATTTACAGTCATGCTCATAAATTAAGGATAATGCTGATACATGGCGAAACAACGCTCTGGTGGGCGGTTTGCGGGCTTAAATCGCCTCGGGGTATGACCATGCCGTGCATTTGACCTGCAGTCGTCGCACGGTAGCACTGGCAGCAGTCCGCAGACGTAGAGGTGTGTTGGTGCATGTCAGAGTACAGTGCAGCGAGTAAGTGTGCAGACGTTTGCAGACGTGCTAATGTTGAAAATGGCTCAAAGAACACATATTGATGACGTTATGAGGGGTAGAATACTAGGGCGACTGGAGGCTGGTCAAACACAGCAGGTCGTAGCACAGACCCTGCGTCTGCCCCAACGTGTGATCTCAAGATTATGGCAACAATTTCAGCAGACAGGAAACGTGTCCAGGCGCTACAGTACGGGACGTACACAGTGTACAACATCACAAGAAGACCGATATCTCACCATCAGTGCCCGCAGACGGCCACGGAGTACTGCACGTAGCCTTGCTCGGGACCTTACCGCAGCCACTGGAACTGTTGTCTCCAGACACACAATCTACAGACGACTGTACAGACATGGTTTATTCGCCCGGAGACCTGCAAGGTGCATTCCACTGACCCCTGGTCACAGGAGCGCCCGTAAAACCTGGTGTCAAGAACACAGTACATGCTCATTGGAACAGTGGTCCCAGGTTATGTCCACGGACGAGTCCAGGTGCAGTCTGAGCAGTGATTCTCGCCGGGTTTTCATCTGGCGTGAACCAGGAACCAAATGGCAACCGCTTAATGTCCTTAAAAGGGAGCTGTATGGAGGTCATGGTTTGATGATGTGGGGTAGGATTATGATTGGTGCACGTGCACCCCTGCATGTTTTTGACAGAGGAACTGTAACAGGTCAGGTGTATCGGGACGTCGTTTTGCACCAGTATGTCCGCCTTTTCAGGGGTGCAGTGGGTCCCACCTTCCTCCTGATAGATGATAATGCACGGCCCCGCCGAGCTGCCATCGTGGAGAAGTACCTTGAAACAGAAGATATCAGGCGAATTGAGTGGCCTGCCTGTTCTGCAGACCTAAACTCCATCGAGTGCGTCTGAGATGCTCTCGGTCGACGTATCGCTGCCCGTCTTCAAACCCCTACGACACTTCAGGAGCTCCTACAGGCACTGGTGCAAGAATGGCAGGCTATACCCCAGCAGCTGCTCGACCGCCTGATCCAGACTATGCCAACCCGTTTTACGGCCTGTGTACGTGTGCACGGTGATCCTATCCCATTATTGATGTCGGGGTACATGCGCAGCAAGCAGTGGCGTTTTGTAGCACATGTGTTTCCTGATGGTGTTCTCAAATTATAACCAATACCGTGGACTTACAGATCTGTGTCCTGTGTGTTCCCTACGTGCCTATGCTATTACCGCCAGTTTTGTGTAGTGCCACGTTGTGTGGCACCACATTCTGCAGTTATCCTTAATTTATGAGCATGAGTGTACTAACAGTGACAGTGGAACATGAAGAATAATCAGTACTCCAGCTGAGACTCGTGTGTCGCCCTTGCCTGCGCTGACTGCAACCGCCACGCAGCAGCGCTGCCCAATCGCTGCTGGAGCACTGGCTATTTTCCAGTTTTACTGCGCCTGTTAATACATATCGATAAACCTAATATCGCACGAGACTAATTTGCGACAGCTCTATCGAATGGACAAGTACAATTCCACTTTAAAAATAATTTTGTTTCTAACGGTAAACAAACGGACGCTATCTGTCGACACTGGGCGTCAGTCGAGAAATGTGATGAGTAGTGTTTGTTTGGGCCATCTCCATCTACACAATCGAAAAACGAAATTGCGAGCATTTGCCGAAACACCAGAGAAAATGCGTCCGACAACTCTTAAGAGGGGCACCCTGTGTATGAGTCAATGTGTGGATGGATTTCTTAGCTGAACTTCCTCAATTTTTATTTGATAACACATAGATTGTACATTTGAAAACTGTAGAAACTTATTAAACAGCAAAATTAACAAAAGGAAAAGGACACTGATTCAGCTGATTGTTAGCGAAGTAACTCTTCTACCCTCACCCCATGCGACTATAATCAGGCAAATTGAGGCACAGAACACTGCAACCTTCCCCTTGATTTACTGAATGATGAGCTGTGAGTACCGACGGTCTCTACTCTCATTCTGCTTAAGGCTGGACCTGTAACGCGACCGCTCATTAACTGTCATTGGGTAACCAGTCGTGGGAACGCGGAAGCGTTAGTCACTTACAGATTCAAATGCATTCAATTGCACCTCCACTACACACAGAATACAAGCTAGAATTACAACCGGGAATCTCATTCTACTAAATGATGAAGAACGTTATATTTAAAATGAGTGTTTATTGCTGCGGAATCGCAACTGTTGACTAGAGTTCCAAGCAGTCCACTGCCCGAGCCGAAGTTAACGTACAGACTTGCACATCATGTGTCGGAATTTTTAGTAAAGGCTGAATATTACTGTATAAACGACAACAAATATAAAAATAATGAACTCTGATGCTCACAAAAAGACAATAGACAACTATCCGCTAAATAAATAGAAGTATTCACAGTGGCTAAAATCGACACTAGATTGCTAAGTTCCTCCACTCTACAGTGTTCACTGTTGTACATTTTCTGAGTTTGGATGAGCTGCGAATGTAAAACGGCTCCAGTCTATGTTTACAATTTTCGACTTTAATGAAAATACACAAATCTAATGATAGTGTTAGATGTACTCTTGCACGTTGATTATTTTGGGATACATTTACTAGTCCGGTCACAGTCAATGAAAAGGTAATCAGCTTAATCACACACTTTTCCAATCTTGTGATTTATGCTCAACATATACTATTTATAATGTAGTGGTACATCATTCTTGTAGGAAACTGCATCACCTTCCCCGCTGGTGTAATCATGTTTAACGTGAGGTCAAAAAAATTTGAAACACGGCCAATCAGCTTATAACAAAGTCAAATCGTTAAAGAAATATACATAATTAATTAATACTACTTTATTAGACCAAAAGACAATTACACACAACAGCTTGACAGCACGTGCTGTCAAGCTATTATATGTAATTGTCTTTTGTCCTAATAAAGTAGTTTTAATTAAAATTCATACCAAAATGAGTTTTGTCGGCTAAATGTTGTACGGCTGACTTTTGCAGGCACATGGCTAAACGCTTCTTGTCAGCTCTTTAATTTGACTTACCGGCCGTCTTTGTAGCTCGTTTTGAAGAAACATAATTAATTTTATGAGATATGACTATTACTCTCTGCTTCATTGCTAAAATACGTTCTTTATCTAAGTCATAATTGTATGCACTTGGTATCAGCATGTCATCATCTTCAAAACAGAATTTCGAGTTTTTCTTTGTCTTGTATGGAATTTCAGACACAAACAAATAAGTGAAAAACTGCAAAAACTGGCAGAACATACGCTCAAACGGCCGGTACAACAGAATTTCTCATCACGCCTCAGCTTGACAATTCTACATGCAAGCTGGCTGGTACTTGCTGATGACTATTCTCCTACACTATGATACATAGTCTCAAATTTTACTGAAGAAAACTGTATCCATCTCTCTGTAGCTTGACAGACCCAGTCTGTCCAAAGCTTCTATCCATGGTGGTAAATTAACTCCACTTAGGATGACTCCGGTTTTACGGGCACTACATGCAGCTGGAACATTGGTTACATTCATGGCTACAAGCTCTTTTAACGACCAACGCTCAATCGTCACTAACTGTTACCCTCGTAAGCTCCACCGTGGTTGCAACACAGACCACTGAGTATTGTTTTACAAGGTCGGTGTAGCAGGCAGCTGTTTCTAATGCAACATAAGCAATTTACACTCACGAACTGGTCAACCAAGACCTCCGATTGCGCGAAATATTTACCTCCACTCATTATTTCGTCAGTGGATAACGGTTTGAGACGCCTAGTGTATCGTTTTGTGATCTCATCGCCTCACACAATCATGTACGAGGTTGCGTAGCAAATAGCATTATATACACTAATGGCCATTAAAATTGGTACACGAAGAACAAATTCAGATGATTAACGGGTATTCATTGGACAAATATATTATACTAGAACTGACATGTCATTACATTTTCACGCTGTTTGGGTGCATAGATCTTGAGAAATCAGTACCCAGAACAACCACCTCTGGTCGTAGTAACGGCCTTTATACGCCTGGACATTGAGTCAAACAGAGCTTGGATGGCGTGTACAGGTATAGCTTCCCACGCAGCTTCAGCACGATACCAAAGTTCATCAAGAATAGTGACTGGCGTATTGTGACGAGCCAGTTGCTCGGCCACCATTGACCAGACGTTTTCAATTGGTGAGAGATCTGGAGAATGTGCTGGCCAGGGCAGCAGTCGAACATGTTCTGTATCCAGAAAGGCCCGTACAGGACCTGCAACATGCGGTCGTGCATTATCCTGCTGAATTGTAGGGTTTCGTAGGGATCAAATGAAGGGTAGAGCCACGGATCATAACACATCTGAAATGTAACGTCCACTGTTCGAAGTGACGTCAGTGCCAACAAGAGGTGACCGAGACGTGTCACCAATGGAACCCCATACCATCACGCCGGGTGATACGCCAGTATGGTGATGACGATTACACGCTTTCAATGTGCGACCATCACGATGCTGTAAACAGAACCTGGATTCATCCGAAAAAATGACGTCTTGCCATTCGTGCACCCATGTTCGTCGTTGGGTACACGATCGCAGGCGCTCCTGTCTGTGATGCAGCGTCAAGGGTAACCGCAGCCATAGTCTCCGAGCTGATAGTCCATGCTGCTGCAAACTTCGTCGAACTGTTCGTGCAGATGGTTGTTGTCTTGCAAACGTCCCCATCTGTTGACTCAGGGATCGAGACGTGGCTGCACGATCCGTTACAGCCATGCGGATAAGATGTCTGTCATCTCGACTGCTAGTGATACGAGGCCGTTGCGATCCAGCGATCCAGCGTTGCCTATTACCCTCCTGAACCCACCGATTCCATATTCTGCTAAAAGTCATTGGATCTCGGCCAACGCGAGCAGCAATTTCGCGATACGATAAACCGCAATTGCGATAGGCTACAGTCAGACCTTTGTCAAAGTCGGAAACGTGATGGTACGCATTCCTCCTCCTTACACAGGGCATCACAACAACGTTTCACCAGGAAACGCCGGTCGAATGCTGTTGGTGTATGAGAAATCGGTAGGAAACTTTCCTCATGTCAGCACGTTGTAGGTGTCGCCACCGGCGCCAACCTTGTGTGAATGCTCTGAAAAGCTAATCATTTGTATATCACAGCATCTTCTTCCTGTCGGTTAAATTTCGCGTCTGTAGCACGTCATCTTCGTGGTGTAGCAATTTTAATGGCCAGTAGTGTATGTAGTAATTCAATAAAAAGTTATCTCACAATTGCCTTACATTTAGAACAAGGACTATGTCTAGAAGGATTCCACGGTGTGTTGATGTGATAAAATCATCTCGGGATACGTTCTGCGCTCAAGCGGGAGGTAACTCGCGATGGCTATGCATCGCTCACATACGGGATGCGGCGTGAAGCCGTCCCCGTCTGAACTGTTTGTACCAAGTAACACCGGGAGCAAAATCCTTACCCTTATTAACGAGATGAGTACGCTTGCAGCCTAATCTCGTTAATGGCGTCCAATCATACCGACAGAGAAGTGCGGTAGCAACTCCTGAGGCCTTGTATGAATGGGTGCGGGGTGGCGTAGCCGAGCGCGGTGCCAGACGGCGACTGAGTCAGCGGCCTCGTCCTCAGCATGGTCAAGGTCCCCGCCAGGCGCGCGCAGTGCGGAAGTGACCCACATGCCGCCGTCCCGTCACTACACGCGTACCTCGCATAGCGTTGTGTATATTAGCCACGAAATGTACTTACGCGTCACGCGTGAACCTGCGACAACATGTGAAAAATAAGCTGAAAGTAGACTAACAGAACTATGTAACTGTTGTAATACTGTGCGAACATCTGTTCTGTTAAATTTGTGAAATCCTTTCCGGTTTTAAAAGCAAAGCAATACTTTGAGGCCAAAGACTTTGTGGTAATAGTCCAAGTTCCTAGAAATTAAAAGAGCTCTTAGTGGCTTTTTTTTTAATAAGTGTAAGATTGTATTTCATTTTTCTCTCGCGAAGCTCAGGCGGATTTCTTGTCCAACTCTTGTAACGCAAACGACTATGTTTTTACGTTATCTCGTTTTAGCTTAAATGGAGCATATTCTAATAACTGTGTATGTGTACTTTTATTTTGTAGTGTTTGGCCTGATTAATTCCCTCTCTGATAAAGATAATTTGTATGTAATACTGCACTTTTTTCTTTACAGACGATTGGACGAACGGAAAAACTTCTAGAAGCAGACCTCGGGGAAGATCAGTTTGGATTCCGTAGAAATATTGGAACACGTGAGGCAATACTGACCTTACGACGTATCTTAAAAGAAAGATTAAGGAAAGGCAAACCTACGTTTCTAGCATTTGTAGGCTTAAATAAAGCTTTTGACAATGTTGACTGGAATACTCTCTTTCAAATCCTAAAGGTGGCAGGGGTAAAATACAGGGAGCGAAAGGCTATTTACATTTTGTACAGAAACCAGATGGCAGTTATAAGAGTCGAGGGACATGAAAGGGAAGTAGTGGTTGTAGCCTCTCCCCGATGTTATTCAATCTGTATATTGAGCAAGCAGTAAAGGAAACAAAAGAAAAATTCGCAGTAGGTAATAAAATCCACGGAGAAGAAATAAAAACTTTGAGGTTCGCCGATGACATTGTAATTCTGTCAGAGTCAGCAAAGGACTTGTAAGAGCAGTTGAATAGAATGGACAGTATCTTGAAACGAGGATACAAGATGAACATCAACAAAAGCAAAACGAATATAATGGAATGTAGTCGAATTGAGTCGGGTGATGCTGAGGGAATTAGATTAGGTAATGAGATACTTAAAGTAGTAAAGGAGTTTTGCTATTTGGGGAGCAAAATAACTGATGATGATCGAAATAGAGAGGATATAAAACGTAGACGCACTGGCAAGGAAAGCGTTTCTGAAGGAGAGAAATTTGTTAACAACTAGTATTGATTTAAGTGTCAGGAAGTCGTTTCTGAAAGTATTTGTATGGAGTGTAGCCATGTATGGAAGTGAAACGTGGACGATAAATTTTTTGGATAAGAATAGAATATAAGCTTTCGAAATGTGGTGCTACAGAAGAATGCTGAAGATCAGATGGGTAGATCACATAACTAATGAGGAGGTATTGAATAGAATTGGGGAGAAGAGGAGTTTGTGGCACAACTTAACAAGGAGAAGGGACCGGTTGGTAGGATATGTTCTGAGGCATCAATGGATCACAAATTTAGCATTGGAGGGTAGCGTGGAGGGTAAACATCGTAGAGGGACACCAAGAGACGAATAACTAAGCAGATTCAGAAGGATATAGGTTGCAGTAAGTACTGGGAGATGAAGAATCTTGCACAGGATAGGGTAGCATGGAGAGCTGCATCAAACCAGTCTCTGGATTGAAGACCACAACAACAACAACAGCAACAACAGTACTTTTTCATAGGTCATGGAGGAAAGGTTAGAGACGAATTGTTCGGTGGCACAACGACCAAACACATTACGTGTTCTTTTGTTATTTTTGCATCGTCGCTTATAAGAGGACCATACAAACTTCCCCTCACTGGCTGGATTCATATTGACAGAGTCTGTAGGGCAACTACACTTCAACAATTGAAAAGGCGGCCGCGGTGGTCTCGCGGTTCTAGGCGCGCAGTCCGGAACCGTGCGACTGCTACAGTCGCAGGTTCGAATCCTGACTCGGGCATGGATGTGTGTGATGTCCTTAGGTTAGTTAGGTTTAATTAGTTCTCAGTTCTAGGCGACTGATGACCACAGATGTTAAGTCGCATAGTGCTCAGAGCCATTTGAACCAACAATTGAAAACAGGAAGACGCAACTCTCGTTCGCTTTCGAAAAAATCGAGTTTAAACATTTTAGAAATGTCTTGTATGCTTTCTGTGATCGTCCTGAACCAAGGAGACCGCAGCCCAGCGACAAATCGATTAGTTTCATAAGCGCGAGGTCTGTGGCTCAAATCCCACTGCTAGTTCATCATTTTTTCTATTCCCACTTAATTCTAACAACAGATTTATCGTGACTGTTCAAATTATCAATATTTAATTATTCATTTATTATTTTCATATTTATCTTGGACAAAGGAGAAAAATTTTACTGATACTGTTGATAGAAACGAAGAAAACAATAATTTTTGCGACATACGGCACACATAATGAAAGCCGAATTTTGCACGGGCGTGCTGTGTTAGATGTGTATATTTCAAAAGGAACTTGTTTTACATTGATAAACCGTTCTTCGTCATCCCAAAATTTCATCGCGTACCGGCCAACTCTGTTACCAGAATTAAACGGCAATGAAAGACGAAAAAATACTGTAAACGGAATTCGATCCAACTACCTTCCGTTTATGGAACTAAGAGCTTACTCGCTTAGCTGCAGACTCCTTGCATACTAGAAACCATAGTAGATATATAAGCACGCCTAAAATTATAACGCCGATTTTTCCAAAAACGGTAGAGTGTTGCGTTCGATGTATAAGTATGTCGAAGCGCTAGTCATGCCCTACACACACTGCCAGTATGAATGAAATTGGTGAGGGAAAGTTAATACGATTCGCTCGTAATCAGAACCTCCATGAGATCGGTTTGCTGATAATTTATTTCAATTTCTTGCATAAGAGCTCTGTTAAAAAAATTCCAGAACTTTGCCCACAAAATTTTTCTGCGCTTCCCTTTCACTTACTGTTCATGGCCTCCTTCGAAATACCCTCCTCCGCAATTAATACACCGCTCCCCACGCGTTTCCACTTTCGGAAGCAGTCTTTATACGCGCTTTACTGGATCACACGAAGCGCCATCTGTGAATTTTCTTTTATCTCGTTTATCGTTGCATATCTTCGTCCTTTCAATGGGGTTTTCAACTTTGGAAATAACAAAAAGTCCGCAGGGGCCAGGTCTGGAGAGTATGGAGGATGAGGCAGCACAGTGATTTCGTTTTTTGTGCAATAGTCACGTACGAACAGGGATGACAGTGAGGGTGCATTATCGTGATGTAAGAGCCATGAATTGTCTCGCCACATTTCAGGCCGTTTACTTCTCACATTTTCTCGCAGGCGTCGCTACATGTCCCGACAGCACCATCGGTTAACAGTTTGTCCTTGTGGCATGAATTCGTGATGAACTAATCCTCAAAGTCAAAGAAAACTATCAGCATGGCTTTGATGTTTGACTTGATCTGACTAGCTTTTTCGGTCTTGGAGAACCTTCCCCGACACATTGGTCTCAACATCAGAGCAGTAGATCCACGTCTCATCACCAGTTATGATTCTCTTAGGAAACATCTCGTTCTAATTTGTGCGATCCAAAAGCTCTTCATAGATTACGAGGCGAAGATCTTTCTGGTCTTGACTCGTGAGCCGTGGGGCGAACTTGGTGGCAACACGATGCATTCCAAGATGCTGTGTCAGGATTTCATGGCATGATTCAACTGAAATGTTACATTCTTCTGCAATCTCTAGGACAGTCAGTCTTCTATTAGCACCTACAACTTCGTTGATGTTCCTAACATGAGAGTCGTCGGTAGACGCCGAAGGGCGTCCTGGGCGAGGGTCATCTTTAACTTCCGTCAGGCCATTTTCGAACCGCGTAAACCATTCGTAACACCTAATACTGCTTATGGGCTCATCACCGTAGGCTTCCTGCATGATTTGGCGCGTCTCTGTAAGGGTTTTCTTGAGTTTCATGCAAAATTCAGTGCAGGCGCACTGCTCTTCTAAGTCTGCCATCTCGAAATTCGCAAACTGTGCGACACAACGTTCTACTCAATACAGTTCTGAACAGTAAGTAACAGACATACGACAATAAAACTTCGGGTGGTTACACATTAAACACGGGTGTGTGCAGGGATGCCAACCACATTTCGCTCCAACACTCCATTAGCACGAAATTTCGAATGTTCCGGAATTTTTTGAACGGACTCGTACATTTTTACGTAAGAATTTTGTAAGGTTGATCGGGCAACTGCCATCGAACAATGACAGCGGCAACCGCTTTACTGACTTGATGTCTCGAGCCTCACAAAAAGAATCAGATGGTGAACTGAAGTATTACGCTAATAAGTCATTATCTGGTTCGATCGGTAATTGTTACTTTCCTTTATCTGAAATTATGGATCAGTTTCGCCGTCATTAGGGGCTTCTCTCTATCATCGCGGGATTATACTGCAAAAACTGCTTTGATAATCATATTCTATTATCGCCGTGACTTACTAAGAAAACTTCGATTTAAAACATCTCAGCCTTTAAAGAGAGACAGAGGGAGAGAGAGAGACAGAAACACTTCCATCGGCGCCCAACGTCGGGCTTCATAAATGAAAAATTTCATTGTGTATGTCTACAAATTGTATTTTTCTGTTGCATGTAACGTCCATGATGGAAGTGAATGGAAACAAGACAAATTAATTTGAATCCAAATATTGACGAAGATCAGAAAAAGAAGCAATTATTGGGGATAAACATTTTTGTCATTAATGAGTGGTCATCATTACGGTATTAAATACTAAGCCGCAACCAATCACGATGAGGTAAGGTCACCACTGTCATATGCTTGCTCTTTGCACTGCAACGACTTTCAGACAGCGCCAAACGCAGCTGATGTTCACATCTGCATTCGAAAATATTTTATATTTTTCTGAATTAAAAAAAATTGAATATTTATAATGTCCATTGTTGTAGAGAAAGCAGTAGTACACAACATGGCTGCTATCAAACTGTATGAGAAGAAGATGGATGGAGGTTGTATGTCGTAAGTTTAAATTTGAGGCATCCATCTTGTTGTTGTGTATTAATTTAGCTTTGCTGCGTTCCATTGGTTTAAGTTATTTTCCTATGCTATGTGCCAACATATTCCAGAAATATTTATTATTTAGTAGTGTGACAAAAATAGGAAAAGTGGAAAACTCGGATGACATAGAAACATTGTAACTGGTTCAAATGTCGATTGCGACGATATGGTCAAACTGACACCGCGCGGTGTAGATTCAGATAATGTAGTATGTGAAATAAATACGAAATCTGAATTATCTGAGGAACTTCTGCAAGCGAGTGTTGTCCACGATCCATTCAATGCACTACATAATAAATTAGGTAATATGATGAGTGACAGTTCGCAATACTTGGCAGCAAAACAGACCGAACAAACAAATACGACACTTGAACGACAACAGTTCGAGCAATTAGCATCCGATTTTGATAAGTTCTCACAACAACAACCCATGAAAATTAACACAACCCTCGAACATGTTTATAGGGAGCAATGGGACAACTGAGATAAAACTTTCTACAGGTTTACAGGCAACAAGCCGTACACATAAATATGAGCCTTGATCGAATTTTCAAAGAACAAGCAGCTAAGATTGATGAGAATTTTTGTGCGATACATACCGAAATAAATGAATTAAAAAATGCTTATAAGATAATACCCGAGGACGTAGAAAGGCTATCGGGCAATGTCGGCACGCTAAAAAGTGCGCTAGACACACTACATGGAAATGTTACTCAAATTACACAGCATTTGAATGAATTAACAGTCAATCAGGAACGAAAAATCAGAGAGGGATTCGCAGAACAAAGTACGAAATTTGACTTTAATCAATGGTTGAGGGAGAAGGATACTCTGATAAACGAAAAACTCTATATCGAATTACATGTTGCTGCGCAATCTGTATCAGGCGCTGCAGGGTACAAAGTTAGCAGATATTTAAGAGCGAGTTGGCAAACTGGCGCAATATTGTAAACGCACAGGTCAGTGACCTGTGTCGCGAGGTTGCTGTCATTAAAAATAGCAGACATGAGATGTATCCGATAACTTCACCTGGACGCTAAGTGTATGGGAATGCAAATCAGTATAACGGAATTTGCGAAGATGAACGGGATCAGGCTAGCCCATACGGGAATTACTCAACCGAATTGGTGGTGACAGCCCCGACTTTGACAATCGTAGTGTTAGAGGAAAGCTTCTTAAAATACCGATAGTTAAATTCCCCCTCCCCGGAGAGGAAATCTCCTCGCCCGGTAGTATTTATAAAAGCTTTTAGGGGAGTATTGCAAAGTCGTGGAATAAGAAAGAGGAAATTCAGTTTGTCATCTCCCATATTCAGACTGATGTAGCGTTGTGGGTAACCGAGGTAGCTGAAACTTGTACAACCTATAATGAATTTGAAAAGGCTTTCCTCACCAAGTATTGGTCGATATGCGTTCAAGAGAGACTGAAGAAATACATTTTCCGTCCGGAAACTTACAACCCAAAACAAAGAAGTCTTCGGAAATATTTGTAAAGAAATATTGCAAAATCCCACTTTCAGGATGAATCGATAGTGAATAAGGACCTTTTGCGAATACTCAGAACTAAGTTACCCATACCAGTACATGAAAAATATATCAATGTGCCGGATATTAATACGGCAAATTTCTTACATGTCTTGGATTCAATCGATTTGATCCCGGAAGACTGTAAGAGTCACAGCAGCAACGCTGGAAGGGGAGGGTGCAGGAGGACAGCCTCTGCAGGCCAGCGGCCGCAACAACAGAACTACAATCAGATCCACTCTGCAGGGCGGTGTGGCAATGGCACGGCGCCATATTCCACAAACGACAGCATACTGTCGCTGGGTGTGATTTTTTTATCTCTTGCGAACAGAAACCAGACTGTCGCCATGTTTTTTTAATTGTGTGTCTACTATGTTATTTGTCTGATTCCTGGGTATTTTATTAACGTTGCCAACCCCTTTGCTTTATGTTTTAACTTTCCGCAATTTTCCGCCGTTTTACAATTTAAGTCACCGTTTAATCGCCTGTTTTTCTTGTTTCTTTTCTTCTTACGTTTTTAACAAGCCTGTAGGCTGTAGAGCAGCGTAGTAAGCTGCTGCCAGCCCGCCCCCTTCGGGGGGAATTGAAATTCAAAAGAGGAAAAAAAAAAGCTCAGCCAGTCAGTCTAATCTCGCTTACGTCGGTTTACCCCTCGCTTTGCGCTAGACTGCTTACTTCCTGGTTCGTGTACGAGTGGACGTGTTTGTTTCCTTGTGACTCTGTTGTTCGGTCTTGTTGTATTCGTTCTGTCCTTTGATGGCCGTGTCCGTCCTCTTCCGTTGTGTTGTTCGCGGGCCTCTCCGCAGGTCCCGCCGCGCTTTCCGTCATTGCTACCCCGCGACCGTCCTGGTCGCAGTTACAACAGCAACAATAATTATTATTATGGAACTGGCCCGGGTATATCTATGCAAAACGTAGGACTTCCGCTTATTTGGGCGCCACCTATTCACAATCAAGCAGTAACAATAGTTTAGGTGTCTGAGGAATTGCCATCAGCTTACACTGACACGTCAAACTAAAACCTACCCCATCAGGCTCCCTAATGATGGTCGGAAAGGGATGGAATGGGAGTAATGATCAGTGTGAACAACTTCACAGGTGAAGATACTATGAGGAAGTCGACATTTGAGAAGGGCTTTGTGGCGATTTTGAATCGTGCACTGAACCTAAAGTAGACCTAGTTCAGGCAACAGTAAATACTGTAGTGGGAGGTTGTGAGGTAACGGGCGAGTTGTGGCGCCCTGAAGATATTGTAAGTTCGAAGTTGGCGTGGCCGAATGGGCCCCTCGGAAAGCCAGGGCTGGGCAGCAAACGCGTGGTGCCGAATGTTAGCTAAGCAGGAGCCCCAGCGCTTGGTCCAGCCCGATCGCGTGGCTGGGAATTCCATCTTGACGCTGTGGCGAGGATGGTGCTTTGTGTCAATGAAGGAGATTTTTATGTCGTGAGTGCCAAAGATGGCGGATTTTCTGAAACCTTAATGGCAGACATATCACAGTTCATAATGAAATTAATAGTAACCAGAGGAATCATAATACCTCAAAAACAAACATGTACATTACCATTATTTGCACGACGATTCTGTCCGCAGCTCGTGGTCGTGCGGTAGCGTTTTCGCTTCCTTCGGGTTCCCGGGTTCGATTCCCGGCGGGGTCAGGGATTTTCTCTGCCTAATGATGACTTGGCGTTGTGTTAATTCATTACAAAGTCCGGCCGCTGTGGCCGAGCAGTTCTAAGCGCTTCAGTCCGGAGCCGCGCTGCTGCTATGGTCACAGGTTCGAATCCTGCCGCGGGCATGGATGTGTGTGATGTCCTTAGGTTAGTTAGGTTTAAGCAGTTCTAAGTTCTAGGGGACTGGTGACTATAGATGTTAAGTCCCATAGTGCTCAGAGCCAGCCTCGACGATTCTGATGGTGTGATCAGATTTTCGATATCTTTATTAGTTTAAAGTTTAGTGTCTGACGATAAATTATACAAGTAACGCCCAGCAACGAATTTCCAAAATCTAAATGCTTCATCCGATTTAGCTATAGAAAGCTATTAGTGTAAACCTAAATTGGTATAGATTACAGGCATGTAACTTGAACAGTACATGAGTTATTGGAGGTCAAAGGGGCCGATTTCTATCGATTGCGTCAGGCCATAAGTACTCCACAGTGACGCGAAAAAGCGCTAGCAGCATGCTTATAAAGATATTTATTCGTCTACGTCTTTGTTTATATCCGATATATACTATTCATGAAGAAATTGGTTAAATATTTACTGTGTTTTAGAAAGAGCAGAGACATTAGGCCACTGGCCTACCTTTTGTACTATTCCTGTGATATATATTTATCTAATTTGTTTGTGTATTTAATAATGCGTGTTACAGCGTGCTTATGGTCCAGCCATAGGAAAATTTATTTAATTTCAAGTTATTTAAATGTAAATCCGTTATTTCGAACGTGTTTCATTATGTTTGTGAGGGTGGGTTGGCTTGAAGACATGGTGCGAGCGTTCTAGCCAGTCACAGCGCTCGTGAATGGGGAGACTGGATGGAAGTAGGAGAAAAGCATCGTTTCGAGACAGGACGGAGGGTGCTGGACGCGAGTACGGCGCGAGGGATGGACGGTGGCGAGAGAGACTTGGAGTGTGGAGTGGTTTGCGCGTGTTCGCGAGAGATAGAAATACTTGGGAGTGCGGACTTGTGAACTTGTGAGATTTCTACAGTGAAGACGTAGTACGCGTTTAGAAGTGAATATCTCGCGAGCTATGTTGTTATTCATAGCTAATTACGTGCAGTGGGAATCTGTTGTTTCCCTGTTATTCAGCTTATATTTTATTTAATTACTGGGCCATCGACACCAATAAGTGTTTTGCAGAAGTATACCGCTTTCTCAAAAGTACTTCTACTATCGTCCTAATCATTTAAAGTCGTTAAAATAGTACCTGCAGATTTTATTTAATTGCACGCTTTCATTTATAAACGTCTTTGTTACGTTCTAAATTCGCAATTGCCGAGTGATCGGAATCTTCGACCATTCGATTCATGTGTGTATTGTATACTGTAGACACGGCAGTATTTGGCTTGTAATGCGGCAACTACGTATCCCAGCTCCTAGACAATGAAACCAGCCAAAACTTTTAATATTTCAACTCTGAGTCTGAGGGTACGTAGTTGAGGGCCATCACACCACAATTTCATTATTTTTGTGAAACCCCACAAGGTATACATACGATCTTGGTACTACACACAAGTACGAGTGTAAATGTTATTTAATCAAACTTCTTCCAGAAAATTACTGACAAAAGTCGAGTACTGACGATGCCTGTCCAGAAAGGCATAGTCTCTGGTGCTATTGGCAAGCTCTGATAAGGGTTGAATCTGAGGGTGGAGCAATAGAATGTACATTCCTCGTAGTTTGTATGTGTCCTGTTTCTTAGGAATGGAGTTCCTGTGATGAGGGGAAAATGCCATTTAATAATAGGTGGTGCTAAGTTAATTTTTAACTTGATAAAGACGAAGTCACACCACTGCAGGTACTGTGAGAAGGTAAAAGTGAGCCGGCCAGAGTGGCCGAGCGGTTCTAGGCGATACAGTCTGGAACCGCGGGACCGCTACGGTCGCAGGTTCGAATCCTGCCTCGGGCATGGATGTGTGTGATGTCCTTAGGTTAGTTAGGTTTAAGTAGTTCTAAGGTCTAGGGGACTGATGACCTCAGAAGTTAAGTCCCATAGCGCTCAGAGCCATTTGAACCATTTTTGGTAAAAGTGAAATTATTGAAACACCACATACACGTAGCCCCATATATAATTATCACTTAGCGCACTGATTCTGGGTTCAGACGTTCCTGCAGTATTAAATTTGTTTCATAGCAAGAAGTAAAATACGAGCAGTATATGGTTATTTGTTCATATTCACAATTAATATGTAATCTAGTTTGTTAAGTTAATGTTTCATAGTGTATAAATCAGCAGTATACACTATACTCACCTCTGCTGCAATTGAATGTGGAAGTAATCGTGTGACGTATCCACGAACGCTTTTAATCCTCTGTCTACAATAAGAGATGTTGTCCAAAACCACGAATAACCCCATGTCATGAAAGTGATTCTGCTACAAAGAACTGATGCCTGGTGCTATAATGCTAACCTGCAACACTGTTTATTACAACCATTATTGTTGCCGTATGTAGTCGTGCTTGCGTAATGTGCAAAAATATTTAGAATGAGCAAAACAACTGTACCCTGCAAGAACGCTTAATCAATGTCTTTGGAGGACACTTTTATAAATGCTATATGCATCATACTAACAGTGACTGATTGAAGTTACCTACACAACAGCCTAGCAACAGTATTACCAATGTGAAGTGAGTGAGAAACACAAGCTCCCACTTCTTACAGATCGGATAATTGATAGCGATACATGAACCTATGAAACTTCTAACAAAAGAAATGTATTAATCAAAATTCGTTTCAGGGCCGAATAGCAAGAAACAAAGGTATTTTTGTATCTCTGATGCTTCACTTTAAGGAACGATCACCAATGTGGTGTCTGCCTTCAGTGCAGATGCTCACCACGCTCGAATTCTTACGGGGAACGGCGAAACGCCGCGAGTTATGAGCATAATGGGCAGGGGCAGTACATTAGTAGTGTGGGGATAAGTTGAGAATTTGGGTATGGCGGGAGGCGTGCTAGGGTAGTCAGTGCAGGCGCCGTGCCCGTTGTGTACCGATGGCTTAGTGGTCAAAGCATCTGCCTAGTGAGCAGCAGACCTGAGTTCTAATCCCGGTGTGGCACGAATGGTTAACTTTCCTCACTGATATAAATCTATGCCCACTAGCAGGTAAATTGTCAATAATTTCTTGGTAGCTTTTTTATGCCTCTAAAAAACCTAAATTTTTACTATACTACAAAGCTGAACCAAGATTTTAATGTGAAATGAATATAAGATGGGGATTTTATCCCCCACTGCTGTTTTTAGGCTCTTTTTCCTATTATTTGTGCCCAAATAGAGTGGGACGTACCTTAATGATATACAGGGTAGTCGGAAATTCCTGTTACAGACTTCTAGGACTTTCAGAGGGGAGTGAGTACCTCGTATTTTGAATAGGAACCCATATCCGGAAACGTCACCCAACGAGACTACAGAGCGGCAAAGTTATAGGCACGGGCGTCTGTAAATGTACGTATACACGGGGTGATTCCGTGATGATGTTACAGACTTTCTAGGATGGTGGATAACGATACATGTATTATTTTGAAGTAAGGATCCCTGTCCTGGAAACGAACGAGTCGAAAGTTATAAACGAAAACCGTTCTGATACCTCTGACAGTTGAGTACATGTACCGATTCTTGTGTTGGTAGTATGGTAGTGTGGACAAAACCGAGAAAAGATGTCCAATAAACGTGGGCTCTAAATTGCATACCTGAGGAGCTATGACCATTCGTTCATCTTCACTAATGTGAAACACATCTCTACTGAGCAAGTGTTCATAGCTGTTAAGGTAAGCACTTTAGAGCCCACGTTTATGGACTTTTTTTCTCGGTTTTGTCCACACTACCACCACTCAAAGTTACCAGCCCTACACTCTTCGCAACACAAGAACCGGTACATGTATTCAACTGTCAGAGGTATCAGAACGCTTTTCGTTTATAACTTACGACTCATTCGTTTCTGGTAAATGGATCCTTCCTTCAAACCAATACATTTATCGTTCTCCATCATCCTAGAAAGTCTGTAACATCATCACGGAATCACCCCGTGTATACGTACATTTACAGACGCCCGCGGCTATAACTTTGACGCTTTGTAGTCTCGTTGGATGACGTTTCCGGACATGGGTTCCTGTTCAAAATACGATGTACTCACTCCCTTCAACAAGTCCTAGAAGTCTGTAACGGGAATTTTCGACCCCTCTGTATAACTGTACTGTAGTGGTCGACCACTCCTGGGCTGGAAACCCGTACTGTCTTGCCGGGATGAAAGCTGAGGCACCTGTGTGGCGACACTAGACGCAATAAAACAGAATTAAATATTACTTTATTTATTTCTCCGTATACAACTCGTTGTCGTATCTTCAGTGGTGGCTGGTTGCTTAGCAAACCGGCGAAGAATCTGCAGAACCCAGCGGGTGGCTCAGGCTGTCGTAGTTCTCTGCATCCGCCGGCGATTTCTAGCATGCAAGTTGCCACCCGTGATGTGGTAGGCACACGCCGTGAGAAGCTCTGCGTGGAGATGTCAGTGGCCAAGGTGGCTGTGTGTTGTGTCTCACACGCCTTTCTGGAGTACTCTGTCTCTCCCAGGTCACTGTTCATGTTGTCCCCTCAGATGTACCACAATGTCGGATAAGGTGAGGTCGTGCTGAATGCTGATCCTAGCAACCGGTTCGGTATGCCGTCTGTCCTAAACGACGCTGAAGTTTAGAGCAGTTTGTGCCGCAGGTTCGAAAAGTGTATGTAGATCTCTCGACTGCCCATCCTCTGGTACTGGAGGCTGTCTTCTGTCATCCGTGGCTACGGATCAATAGTCATCTCGTCAGAAGGCTGGATTATGACCGGTACTGGAACACTCTTATATACAAGAGGTTACAGTACAATAATCAGAGAATCGAGTTCGAACGATATGAACGCCATCGATCCTAGTGATCGATTGACTCTAGCCCAGTTAGGTGAAGTATTTATGGCGTTGAGAAAAGGCTCTGCATTTCGACATTATTCGTCATGACTAAATCGATTCTATTTTTACAAGCTGTCAGTGGTCTTCAGTTCTGTTACATTTGCTTAACCAATTTGTTTCAATGTCTTAAATGCTTTGTCAAACTCTTGATATGTGTTGTTGCGTCCTCAGCGTTCGTTAGGTAATATTTTGAGAGTAACGGAGGCAGGTTTGTCTGTACTCGTCTAACAATTTTCTGTTGAGTTCGCTCGCATCATACACAGAAGTGTTGGTGTCGCACTTTTATGACTGACTAACCGTGTCGAAATGTTTTCGCCTAACGGCTGCCTTGTGCTGATACTTTCGTGTGCTTAAGCATTGCCATTTTATTCGGACTTAGAAAATTTCACTCTCTTGTTTCCTCACTTTCTTGATGTGTAACACGCCCCTCCACTTTAGTAAAATTCATCTTGAAATTTACTTTTTCTTAGCCTACTAGTGAACTATCTTACATATTTACATTTGCTCTGAACCTTTGGTTTCTTTAACCACAAGAAATCTTATCCTAGTCTTAATACTATCTTACATGTTTGTTTTTTAGTACATTGTGTGCTGTCAGATCTGTTATTTACTGGTACGAATCAACTCCATGGGAATTTCGTGAACGGTTGCTTGTTTTGCTTGAGTGACTTTCCTTCTTAGGCGAAAATGAACTGCACAAATAAATGCTAGCATCACCAATATCATTAGACTAACTCCTTAACAGAATTTTTAAGATCTCTTACTGGCATAACAAGTAGTGTGTCTCTTTGTTCCGAAACAAGTAACACTTCACCAATTTGAACCTGAAACCATTTACTGATAAGCTTTCATTTGGCTGGTTCTTAATTAGATCCGCTTCAAGTGCGTGTAAAAGCACTATGCCCATGATAAAATATTCTGCATCATCTTCGAAACCACCTAGCAGGAAGGTGTTAGGATGAACGTGTATCCTACCGAAAATTACACATATTATAGCAACCTAAATAACATAACATTAACCTAGGTAATCCAACACAACATTAAGCACAATATGCTGTTACTCTGTCATTTAGCCCTAGGCCTAATTCCATATGGTACATTCTGTGCTACTTTTGTTTCACGTGGTAACTTTTTCTTTTGCGGTAACTGTGATGGTACCGTTAAAAAGTTTTATCCGACTAACATGTACTATCGATGTTTTTGTCGGCAACTGCAATTTGACTGGTGAAGTTATCTGCACGGCCTGATACTATTTATTATTTATTTATTTATTTATTTATGCATTTATTTTACCTGGCAAGATTAGGGCCTTCAGACCCTCTCTTACACCTAACCAGGCATACTCAGATTGAACGAGTTACAGTTTCTAAATAACATTAAGGACATTTAACGTATTATGCAGTATTGATGTTAAACAAAAAAACATTGAGATTATAACAGTAGTACAATGATAGTTATAACAATAAAAATAATTATAACAATCAAGAATAATAATGATAATAATAATGATAATAGTAATAATAATAATAATAATAATAATAATAGTGACTAAGTATATGAGAGTAAACATACATTTCTTTTGTGAATGTCAGTTAGTTGGGAATTTTCTCGTTATATTCTTGCAGCTTGTGAGTTATTCTCATCGAGCAGAGACATAAGATGATAGAATGGGGTGAAGGAGATATATAAGAGGTAGATAGGTTAGAGGAAGAGAAAAAGAATGGTAAAATTCGAAGCTGTGATGGAGAGGAGAAAGAAAGAGGTGGGAGGGGCACAACAGTGGTGGCTATACCGTCCCTAATATGTAAGTTTTGAGTTCCCTCTTGAATGTTGAGTAGTTCTGGATAAGACGCAGATCACAGGGGAGTGCGTTCCATAGTCGTATGGCTGAGATGGAGAATGACACGGAGAAAGATTTTGTGTTATGTAAAGGTACAGCCAAGATGATAGACGTATCCGATCTGGTATTGCGATTGTGGAATGATGATAGATGTTTAATGTGAGAAGATAAGTATTGGGGGCACCAGTGGCTAAGAAATCGATGAAGTAAAAACATCGTGTGGAGATCGCGTGCCTTATGTGGGCGTATCCAACCTAGCTGGGAGTATGGAGGACTGATATGATCATACAACCGAATATTGCACACGTATCTGACGCAAGCATTCAGCACTAGCTCGAGGCATCTAGAATTTTCACTATTTGTGCCGTGTTAAACTACATCGCAGTAGTAAAGATTAGGCAAGACTAGTGTTTGGACTAATTTTTGTTTAACATGGGTTGGAAATATTTTTCTAAATTTTTGAATTGCATGTAGGGAGGAGAGCGATTTCCGGCAAGCTGTGACTGTTTGTTCTTCCCAGTTTAGGTGTTCATCCAAGATTATTCCAAGGTCTTTTACTGTTTTTTGGTATGGTAGTTGGGTACCATTGAGGAGTATTTTAGGGACCGTTTCGCGAAAGTACCGGCTGATTAACTTTGGATGAGATATAAGTGTGACCTGGGATTTCTTGGGGTTTAGTTTCAGACCTAGGTTCTGTGCCCATCGAGAAACAGAGCAAAGATCTGCGTTCATACTCGCTACTGCGCCAGCAATGTTTTTGGGGCTTGCACTTATGTACAGTTGGATGTCGTCAGCATATAGATGGTAGCTGCAGGAGTGAATCACTGAAGAAATATCATTAATGTACAGTGAGAAGAGTAGTGGACCAAGGACGGAGCCTTGGGGAACTCCAGAGTGCACGCTTTTCCATGATGACTTTTCCGACCCACAAACGACTTGTTGACTTCTGTTTTTGAGGTAGCTGTCGAACCAGCGTATTGCGCTGATTGAGAAATTCAGCTGTTTCATTTTAATTAGTAATATATCGAAGTCAACTGTGTCAAAAGCCTTGCTAAAGTCAAGCAGTGTTAGGATAGTAGCTTCACGTCTGTCCATAGCATGTTTAATGTCATCAGTTACTTTGATTAATGCAGTTGCTGTACTATGGGGCTTTCGAAAGCCTGACTGATATTCGTCATGGATGTTATGAGTTTTGAGGTAATCCGTCAGCTGTTCATGGACGATGTATTCTAGGGCTTTAGATATTGCAGGTAGTATGCTGATCGGCCTGTAGTCACCTGGCGACTTAGGGTTGTCAGTCTTGGGTATAGGCCACTCAGTAGGATATATACTACTGACAAGAGACAGGTTGAAGATGTCTGTGATAACTGGAATAATAGTGGCTACGACGTTTTTAATCATGCCAATGCTCACTCCATCATTTCCTACTGCCTCGGAAGAGATTCTCATAATTGCCTTGCGTACTGTGCCGGTAGTGACATGTTTTAGGAAAAACTTGTCTCTCGAGAGATTGATATCTTGGGGCTGGTAATTTGTCGCTGCGTGGCAGATTACAGCTGTTGAGAAGAAATCGTTTAATTCTTCTGCAGACGCTTGATAAACAGCGTCATATCTTCGCTTCCCTATACCGAAACTGCGCAGCTTTTTCCACAGTGCAGCAGGTTTTGATATGCCGCATACGACAGAGTGGGCATGTCTGATTTTGGCATTTCTCACGCTTTGCTTCGTTCTGTTTCGGAGTTTCCTATAAGCTTCGTACGCCTCGGGAGTTGGGTTACGCTTGAAGGCCCTGTGTGCAGCATCACGTTTATTCATTAACTGGCGTAATGCAGTGGTGAGCCACGGAGCAGGAGCTCTCTTTACCTTGACAGTGCGTTGAGGAGCATGTTTATCATACAGTGCAATAATTTTGCTACATAATTGCCGAATTTTTCCGTCTAAAGTCGGTTCATTGCTTATATCATGCCAAGGGATGTCTGAGCAATCCTTTTGAAGAGCGTCATGGTTGACATTTTTTAAGTTTCTGTAGGTTACCAAGTGAGATTTTTCTTTGGTAGTATGCACTGAGTAATTTAAGAATATCACGTCATGAGCAGAGAGTCCCGGAGCGGATGTCTGATTGGCGCGGATTATTTTATCTGGTCGCTTTGTTGCTATTATATCTATGAGTGTGTGGCTGTGTGGCGTGTGATGAGTTGGGTCCAGCGGTGTTAAACTCATATCATTGGAGTGGAACAGTCGCCTTAGTTTTTCGGCAGAGGGAGATTTTAACTGTAAGTCGATGTTTGTGTCGCCCATAATGATTATGTGTTCATACTGTGTCACGAGTGAGGACAGGGCAGACTGAAAGGAGGACATGGCACCGACGTTTGGAGGTTTATAGATTACTCCAATTAGCAGTTTCTGATTTGATGTATTTATTTCGAAAAACAAGAACTCTGCTTCTCCTTCGCCCTTTGCATCCGATGTGCATAGTACAGTAGGTGTCTGATCAGAGCGAACATAGGCACCCACACCACCCCCGCTTCGTGTTTCACGATCTGCCCTTAGGAGAGAGTAACCAGCGATTCGGATAGCGTCGGAAGAAATGTTTGGTTTCAACCAAGTTTCAGAGACGAGGATAATGTGGAACAGCGATTGGCAGAACAGGTCACAGAACTCGTCGAAGTGAGCAGTTAGCGACTGCGCGTTCGCGTGGGCCACAAAGAGCCCGCCGCCGGAACCGGTCCGTCCCATTGTGGCCGCCTGTAGGACCGAGCGCGATCCGTTTACCTGCTGGCCGGAAGAGGGACAAAAGCTGGATTTCGCGGGGGAAGACATGTTTACAGGTGTCCAAGGTCGTGACTGACTCAAGCGTCTGTGAACTAAAGGTGAAAAACACGCTGGAAGTATCGGAGAAGGGAGCGAAAAGAAAGATGGAAAGTGGCAGTAGTGGTTACGAAAAAGATAATAGTAGTAGTAGTGGTAGTGGCGAAGATGAAAATAACAGATATAGAAAGGCGGTTGTAAGGAGATTCCTGTTAATGGAGAATGTTAATTCCCATTTGACTGACAATATGAGTATACATGAGCACTTATGATAGACAAATAAAGAAACAATATTTATGTGAAATAATTGACTGATTTTAAATAGAGTACTTATGGTACTTATAGAAATAACGGAGCAATATTTAAGCTAAAACATGAAAAGAAAGAATAAAAATTAACTTATATTAGACAGATTACAATATGAGACTTTGTGTCTCGCGAGATTTCGCTCAGTCTTTCAGTTCGAACATGTTCGTCACCGTTTTCCTCCCTCCTTCCGTCTTGACTACGATCCTGCCGTCCTGGGTCCATACATTTTGAAGGCCGAACTGTGTGATCGTTGGAACTTTGTCAAAAATTTCTTAGTTTTACCCTGTGGGGAAGAGGGATTGGCCAATAGGATACACTGTCATACTCTGTACTGAGGTACCTTACTCGTACCCCGCCAAAACAGTTTTTGACGCTCTAGTGCTTCAGTATTTGCACGTTTTACTCATTGCGACGCTTATTTTAACCTTTTCGCGTATTGCTTTACATATTTGCCCAGTGTACTCATCTTTAACTAGGTCATGTCAAAAGGTGACACTACTTCTTATGGCGAAAGATCTGTTCCTGCGTGGATATTAGAATTGTACGCACACGCCACATAGCTTAAATACATACTCCAGTCTCAGTGTTGGCTTTTCACGTAAAGACTTAACATTTTCGATATGGTACAGTGGATTCGCTCTCTACGAGCATTTGCTTGTGGGTGAAACGGACTGCTACACAATTTCTTCACTTTCAACAGGCGACGTAACTGCTTCCTCAGAACAAACATAAAATTAGTTCCTTGATCTGTGACTGTAGTTTCCAGTACAGAAAATTTAGGTACACTATTGTTAACCATGCGTTGAGCTACAGTGCTCTCTTTTTGCTCTGGTATTGCTATCATTACCAGGTATCTCGAAAATTGATCGAATATTGTCAGTACATAATTATTCCCTGATAACCTTCTATTAAAGTTTCCTAACAAGTCAAGTTTTTATAATTCTGGTAATCTCTGGAGACCTACATTTAGTGACATAAATCTGTTCGTTGAGCACAAGGAATGCAATTTCTAACGTACTGCTGCACATCACTATATCTGTTCTCCAGGAAAATCTCTGTGCAACATGTCAGTCAGTAGCTCTTTTATCTCCATGTCCCGACAGCACATGGTCATGTGCTTGTCGTAACACTTCGGTTTTGAGTGTTGCCAGAGCGATGAAGCATGGTCCTCATTTTGTTGACCTACACAGTAAAATTTTTTGTATAAGAAACTGTGGTTCCTTGCTGTATAATTTGCGTTCCTTGTCAGCTGCTGGAGCCTTATTCAAATCCATCAAACTTAACCCCGATGCTTATAACACCACATTTTCCTACTAAGTGTGTCCGCATTTGTGTGTGTAATAGCAGTCTTCTGAACTACTTCATATTGAAGCTCACTCAATTTCAGTGCCCATTTCGTTAGTCGACTTCAAGAGGCCTTTAGTCTCAATAATCACTTCAAGGATGCTAAATTGACGTTCTTCTGGGCCTGCAGCACGATATTAGACCTGTAATGACATTATATATAAACAGGGTGTCCCATTTATCTTGATCACCCTAAATAACTGTTTGTCCAGGTGCAAATTACAAAATGTTTCAAGAAAATGTTCTTTAGCCGTCAGGTGGACATCAATAAGCATGATTTCCATCGCTGTAGCTTTGTTTTTTTACAAAGATATGAACAGCGGTTTGACTTTTTTAAATGAAACCCTGTATTTTGTATTCGGTAATTCATTTCCTCTGCTAAAGACCTATTTAAAAATGCATCACAGTGTACCATTCCTTGAAACTCAACGTTATTAATTACATAACACAACATTAACTTTGAGCCCGGGATCACAAACTTGTCCATTTGCTGTAGTTGTCGGAAAACAAATGAAAACCAAGTAAAAACATAACACAAAATTGACTTTGACTCTCCTGTACCATTGCCCAGGAGTAAAACATACAAACGTGCTCGAACTGGTGACCCTGGACAACGATACGCTGGTGCACTCGTTGAATGAAAGAATTATTTACTGCTTCCAGTGTTGCCTGCTGAAGAGAATTACAAGCAAGCACGATACGTTCCTGCATGTCTTCTGGAGTTGTTGGAATATCGCGATAGACAACGTCTTTAATGCGTCCCCAAAGAAAAACGTCCAGAGGATTTAAATCAGGAGACCTAGCAGGCCAAGTAACTGTTCCTCCTCGACCAATCCATCTGGCAGGAAACCTTCGGTTCAGAACACGACTTGCACGCAAGGCAGTATGTGCTGGACATGTTGATACCATATAAGCATTCTGATTCTTAGCGGCACTTCATCCAGAAGAGGAGGAAGAATTTGTCTGAGGAAGTTGGCATACGCTGTGCCGTTTAGACTACCATTGATGAAATAAGGGCCAATAATTGTACCAAGCGTCCCACATCAGACGTTAATTCTCCGTTGACGCTGATGTTCCACCTGTCTAAGCCGTCGTGGATTATCGCTGGACCAATAATGCATGTTCCTTGTATTTACCTGTCCTTTGTTTGAGAAGGAACATTTTTTTTTAATGGCTCTGAGCACTATGGGACTTAACATCTGAGGTCATCAGTCCCCCAGAGCTTAGAACTACTTACCTAACTAACCTAAGGACATCACAAACATCCATGCCCGAGGCAGGATTCGAATCTGCTACCGTAGCAGTCCCTCGGTACCAGACTGAAGCGCCTAGAACCGCTCGGCCAGACCGGCCGGCAGAAGGAACATTCATCGGAAAATAGAACATTAGAGAAGAAGTTCGGGTTGGCGATAATTTGCTGTTGTGCCCACTGACAGAACTGTACACGATTCTGGAAATCATTCCCATGCAATTCTTGATGTAGTTGTACATGGTGAGGACGGAACCGGTGACGTGTAAGAATACGTTGTACACTGGTTATAGGAATGCCAATCTCGTGTTCAAGCTGTTGTGTGCTCACATGTGGATACATACCAACGGAAGCGAGAACAGTAAATTCGTTCGGCAGCTTCGTCTGTGCGAGTGCTACGACGATTGCGTTGTCGTGGGTTGAAACTTCCTGTTTCCTGAAACGTCGCAACAAGATGAGAAAACATCCGTCGGGAAGGTGGGTTCTTGGCAGAATATCGCTCTCTGTACAGTTCCGCTGCTGCGTAGTATTCGCCTACCCTCAATAACAACAACAACAACAAGAACAAAAGATACGTTATGTCGATGCAGTTTGTAGGAAGGACAGCCTTTACTGTATGCCTACTCTACACAATAGTATTTAAAAGGACTCAACTACCGTACTAAATGTTCCCGTTCATAAGAAAACAGTTTTGCAATTACTGTTCTGCTAGCTTACATTCCCCATAGATGAGTAGCGTTTCTACCTTCTCTTCGTTGGTGTACATTCTACTCACACAACTCTTCAACTGACTATGGTTGACGGAATGACAGGTGTGAATACTACTTATGTTTTATATTTGTCCTCTGTCAGCGTCAGCACGTGGATGTGATCCATTACCCCGAGTACCTGCACTACGCACTGGGGGCATCAACGTCAGTATTATGTTATGGAATTAATAACGTTGTGTTTCAGTGAATGGCACACTATGATACATTTTGGAATTGGTCTTTAGGAGAGGAAATGAACTACCGAATACAAAATACAGGGTTCCATTTAAAAAAGGCATACCGCTGTTCATATCTTTGTAAAAAGCAAAGCTACAACGAAGGCAATCATGCTGATTGATGTCCCTCTGACGGCTAAAGAACATTTGCTTGAAACATTTTGTAATTTGCATCTGGACAAACAGTTATTTAGGGTGGTCAAGATAAATGGGACACCCTGTATATATACAGGGTGGTCGGAAATTCCCGTTACAAACTTCTAGGACATGTAGAGGGTAGTGAGTACAGAATATTTTGAATAGGAACCCATGTCCGGAATTGTACCGTTTCCATTCTACGACAGTTTCAATTCAGATGTGTACCTCGTCAACGTCTGCTTAGGGCAAGAGAAACGTCTCACAGTTCCCAGTCCTGGTATGCAACAGGGTAGACACGATGGCGTATACGACCCCCAGATGTCACTTATTGTCCGCTTTGCTGTGAGACCGAGGCAATACCTGTCTATCACCGATAGAGGAAACTTGGTGCAGTACACGTTTGCGGAATACACATACATGCTCCTTGTGTATGGCGAACTGGAGGTAACACACCGTCCCACTCCATCGCACAAATTGTTTGCCCAAGTTACATAACGACTACGAGAAACGGGTGCCTTCACCGTGAGGAGGCAGGACTATGGTGCTCCACGGCGACGCCGCACTCCCGAATTTGAAAAAGGTGTACTGCGTCGCATTGAAGATGGCCTGTCAACGAGTTCGCGTACATTTGCGCGTGCAATGGCTGTTACTCACAGTCCTGCATGAGCAACAATTAAATCCGTACCAGTTACAAAGGGTACGCGCTGTGGGTCCAGCAGACTTTCCACAACGCGTCGCTTTCTGCGCATGGTTGCTGCACCGTTGCATCGACGCGCCCCTGTTCCCACGTCCAGTTCTCTTCACAAATGAATGTAGGTTCACAAGGGATTGTGTTCTGAATGCTCGAAATAGCTATGTCTGGGTCGACGAAAGCCCTCATGTCACGCATGTTCAGGGATTTCAAGACAGGTTTGGAATTAACGTGTGGGCAGGTATTCTGGACTGTCATGTGATTGGACCATACCTCTCTCCATTGAAGCTCACGGGTCCCGCATACTTAGTCTTCCTACGACACGTACTGGACCCGTTCTTGGAAGCCGTGCCATTGAATGTCCGTCAGGAAATGTGGTTTCAGCATGATGAAGCACCATCTCACTTTTCACTGGCTATCTGGAGACATCTCAACAGACGGTATGGTGAAAGATGGATAGGCCGTGGTGGTCCAACCGCGTGACCGCCACGATCGCCGGATTTAACCCCTATGGACTACTTCTTGTGGGGCCGTATGAAGAGCCTAATTTATAAGGCACCTGTAGAGACAGAGGAAGATCTGCTGGCACGAGCTCTGGCGGCTGAACAAGACACTGAGTCGCCACTTCGAGCCTCTGTTGTAAAGCATCGGTACGTTGCGGCTGGTGCCGTAGATGCTGGGTTCTTGTTGTTGTCGACTAATGTAAAGTATAAGGTGTAAGTTGTAATGCAAATGCGTAAGTAATAACGGAACGAGTCAGTATTCTTTTCAAATGGATTGCAACAGATGTACTGGGCCACGCCTAAATTCATTCCTCACGTGGATGTGGATGAGATAATCATCTGCATTGAAACTGTCGCAGAATGGAAACGGTGCTATGTACTCACTTCCCTCTACATGTCCTAGAAAATTGTTACGGGAATTTCCGACCATCCTGTATATACAGGGTGGTCCATTGATAGTGATCGAGCCAAATATCTCACGAAATAAGCACCAAACGAAAAAACTACAAAGAACGAAACTCGTCTAGCTTGAAGGGGGAAACCAGATGGCGCTATGGTTGGCCCGCTAGATGGCGCTGCCATAGGTCAAACGGATATCAACTGCGTTTTTTTTTTTTTTTAAATAGGAACCCCCATTTTTATTACATATTCGTGTAGGACGTAAAGAAATATGAATGTTTTAGTTCGACCACTTGTTCGCTTTGTAATAGATGGCGCTGTAATAGTCACAAACGTATAAGTACGTGGTATCACGTAACATTCCGCCAGTGCGGTCGGTATTTGCTTCGTGATACATTACCCGTGTTAAAATGGACCGTTTACCAATTGCGGAAAAGGTCGATATCGTGTTGATTTATGGCTATTGTGATGCTGCTCGGTATCCTGGATGACGCCATCCAAGTGTCCGGACCGTTCGCCGGATAGTTACGTTATTTAAGGAAACAGGCAGTGTTCATCCACATGTGAAACGTCAGCCGCGACCTGCAACAAATGATGATGCCCAAGTAGGTGTTTCAGCTGCTGTCGCGGCTAATCCGCACATCAGTAGCAGACAAACTGTGCGAGAATCGGAACTCTTAAAAACGTCGGTGTTGAGAATGCTACATCAACGTCGATTGCACTCGTACCATATTTCTATGCACCAGGAATTGCATGGCGACGACTCTGAACGTCGTGTACAGTTCTGCCACTGGACACAAGAGTAATTACGGGACGATGACAGAGTTTTTGCACGCGTTCTATTTAGCGACGAAGTGTCATTCACCAACAGCGGTAAAGTAAACCTGAATAATATGCACTATTGGGCAATGGAAAATCCACGGTGGCTGCGACAAGGGGAACATCAGCGACCTTGGCGGGTTAATGTATGGTGCGGTATTATGGGAGAAAGGATAATTGGCCCCCATTTTATCAATGGCAATCTAAATGGTGCAATGTATGCTGATTTCCTACGTACTGTTCTACCGATGTTACTACAAGATGTTTCACTGCATGACAGAATGGCGATGTACTTCCACCATGATGGATGTCCGGCACATAGCTCGCGTGTGGTTGAAGCGGTATTGAATAGCATATTTTATGACAGGTGTGTTGGTCGTCGAAGCACCATACCATGGCCCGCACGTTCACCGGATCTGACGTCCTCGGATTTCTTTCTGTGGGGAAAGTTGAAGGATATTTACTATAGTGATCCACCGACAACGCCTGACAACATTCGTCAGCGCATTGTCAATGCGTGTGCGAACATTACGGAAGGCTAACTACTCGCTGTTGAGAGGAATATCGTTACACGTATTGCCAAATGCATTGAGGTTGACGGACATCATTTTGAGTATTTATTGCATTAATGTGGTGTTTACAGGTAATCACGCTGTAACAGCATGCGTTCTCAGAAATGATAAGTTCAGAAAGGTACATGTATCACAATGGAACAACCGAAATGAAATGTTCAAACATACCTACGTTCTGTATTTTAATTTAAAGAAAAAGCTACCTGTTACCAACTGTTCGACTAAAATTGTGAGCCATATGTTTGTGACTATTACAGCGCCATCTATCACAAAGCGAAAAAAGTGGTCCAACTAAAACTTTCATATTTCTTTACGTACTACACGAATATGTAATAAAAATGGGGGTTCCTATTTTTAAAAAACGCAGTTGATATCCGTTTGACCTATGGCAGCGTCATCTAGCGGGCCAACCATAGCGCCATCTGGTTTCCCCTTTCAAGCTAGACAAGTTTCGTTCTTTGTAGTTTTCTCGTTTGACGCTTATTTCGTGAGATATTTGGCCCGGTCACGATCAATGGACCACCCCGCATATACATATCCAAGTTCTCTGCTTAAATTGAATTTCTTTATTGCGATAAGCCTGTTTCGGCTACAATTCCCATTGTCAAGGTGTTTGCAAATAATACGTACAACTTTATCATGTAAATATTATCATGTAAAAATTAAGTAAATACAGTGCGATTCAAAAAGAATAACTTGATGTCAAAACTTCATATATGTTGACAAAAACATTCTAAAAACATGAGATAGATTGCAAAATACTCACAAAATCTTAAAGTTTCAGTTATACTATTACAAATTCTCTATGTGACCACCAGCAGCAGCAAGAACAACACCTGGACTATAGCTAAATTCGTCATAAATTTTACGCAGTGTATCTGTGTAACTGGCGGCTGTTATCTGTTCTTCACGAGTTAAAGGGGAAATGAACACACTTTCTTTCAAATAACCCCACAAGAAAAAATCGCCTGGCGTCATATCTGGCGATCTTGGAGGCTAAGGATGCAGGGCAGTGCCTTGTGGTCCCATGTGCCCTATACAGCAGTGGGCTATCTTCAAATGCTGCAGAACTGGTTTTTCCTTCAACTTCAGGAGGACTCCAATCACTTCATTTTCTAACAGGATGGAGCTCCAACATACTGGCAGAGCAGCGTATGTCAGTTCCTCAGTGACACTCGGCATCAGTGCTGGATATGAACTTCCAATCGTCAGCGCCATGTACCATGGCAACGATGCATTTCTGGACACATGTTCATGGGAACTTTTCCGTCCATTATCAGTCAGGAACCCGTCCCTGCAGTTTGTCGCTTTTATTAATGCTCACCTTGTATATATACACAGGTAATCGGGAAAAATTGTTCCAATATTTACAGAGGATGTAGCATGCATCAAGGGAATGGAAAAAGTTCCTGTAAACATTGGTCCTAAACCTCATATCTTCAGAGTTGCGACCTGTGTCTGTACGAGACGCATATCTTACACACTGAACACTTTGCATGAGACAAATGAGGAAACAGGTTACGTTCTACATATGGAGCACAACGTGTTTGCATTGGTATCAAGCATGCGCCCAACACAAGAACATGTACAGTATCTCACAGTATACTACAGTATGCAGTTTATCTGTCAGGTATATTATTTTATCTGGTGTACCTGTACTGTTCATATGGTACACTGTTTGTTGTGGCATAGCAGTACATTACTGTAGTTTGTCTCCCTGTCCATCACTGGATGTACAATTCCCAGTTCCATACATGAGATGGTAGATATGGTCTTCTGCTACAAGCAAGCAGATGGAAGCGGAAAGTGCATGTTTGCTGTCTGCGTTGCAATCCGGCAACAACCTGGCATGTTCCAGTAATGTGTCATTTCATGAGAAGGCTGCATTGCAGCGGATGGCAGTCACATTGATCACATGTGAAGAGTAGCACGGGGACCTGGTGATCATTGTCAGTAGTGGCAGTAGACAATAACTCCGAAAATATGAGGTTTACAACCGCTATTTACAGGAGCTTTTTCCTTCCCTTGTTGCATACGACTTCCTCTATGAATATTGTAACCTCTTTTCCAGACACCCAGTATATATATATATATACGCTATTTTTTCCACCATGTACAAACTCTAGAAATTGAGCGATGAGAGGACACAGAACAAAAAAGGTTTAATGGACTTTTGTTTGGAAATTCCATACTAGAGACGACTTATTCAATCATACTCTCTTACAGAGACTGCGGTCTAATACGCGCTATACGATGCAGCCACAGTTACAGTATGCTCCTCGTACGTCATGCCGTAGCATCCTCTATTGCCATAGTTTTGGTAATGTTGTGTCAGATTCATTCCTCTTGCTGACTTACCTTGTAGTGGAGGTGATACAGCGTTGTACGCAATGGTTCCGTACTAGAATCGAGGGCTTGTCGACATGGTGTTTACATATGGAAAGGAAAATGGCAACAGGTGGCGGGCGGAAAGGTTGTATCAGGAGACCTATCCCCGCCGACAACGCCAGCAGCATTCAGTGTTTGCAACAGTATTTCGCCGTTTGTCTGAGGCAGGGTTGTTTCAGGGAGCAGGAAATCATGACGTTTGGACACAAGACTTGGAGGAAAATGTGATTATCACTGTGGAAGGCGACTGCCGTGTCAGTAGCAGACAGTTGGCCCTCCCATACAACATAAGCCAGACGACCATTTGGAACATCCCCATGACAACTGTTACTATTCTTATCACTTACAGGGTGTGCAGGGCTTACTAGCGACAGACTTTCCACATCGGGAGCAGTTTTGTCACTGATTTCTTCACCAGGCAACCACGATTCCGAGATTTATGTCATCCATCCTATTCACAGCTGAGACCACCTCTACGTGGAGTGGTATCTTCAACTAACAGCCCGGAACTATCGGCGTTTCTTGCAGGTGAAGAAGTATCATTGATAAGTCAAGGGGTTATGTGGCTGCTACGTGATGGTGCTCCAGCCCACTTCTCCATTAACATCCGGAGGCATCTCAGTCGTGTCTTTCCTGGTCTATGGAACGGATGAGGGGGTGTAGTTGCATGGCCTGCTTGTTCACCCGATCTCAGCCCGTGCGATTTCTGGTTATGGGGCCATCTCAAAAGTATCGTGTATGCAGAGTCCATTCCAGATGTGGTGACACTGGAGCAGCGTATTTATGCTGCCTTGCCACTGTTCGGGTGCAGCTGTACAAGCTGGAAAGAATCATATATATATATATATATATATATATATATATATATATATATATATATATATATATATATATTTCATCAATTTCTTCATCATCTGCAGAGCTAGTTGGCATATAAACTTGTACTACTGTAGTAGGCATGGGCTTTGTGTCTATATTTTACTGATGACACACATACGTTAGTGAATGTTCCTGACCCCACATTTTGGCTTAAAATGGCTCCTGAAGTAGTAGTGCTTGCATCACATGATAGTGTAAATTCTTTGGTAATGTGAGGAAAAACTAATACAGGGGCTGAAATTAATATGTCTTTTAAATTTTGTAATGCTGTCTGACGCTCTGATGTCCAATGGGATGTAATTCCATTTTTCAGTAATGTAGTCAATGGTTGTGAAATTTCTGCAAACCCTTCTACGAATTTTGGGTAATAATTTGCTAATCAAAGGAATGATTGTATCTATTTTCCTGTCAGTGGAACCACAAAATCACTCACCGTTGAGTGAGACGAGGATCTGTCCTTGCTCAGTCTTGGCTAATAATAAGCCCAAGGTAATTAACTCGTGGACGAGAAAAAGGACATTTTTCAATGCTCAGTATGAGACAAACTGTTCTTAATCTATCAGATACACGGTATTCCATTTGTTCTCACCCATTTCATGCAAGGAGGTACTGGAACTGCCTGCCATTGTTTCCCACGCATTTCTGATATTTATTCAGGAAATTATTTATCGCATGATGTAATTCTCTTTGAGAAATTGAATAAACTGACTAACTGATATTATTCTTGAGTTCCTGTAATGTGTGCGTATTTGTTTTGTATATTTTATCCCCTCCCCATGAACCATGGACCTTGCCGTTGGTGGGGAGGCTTGCGTGCCTCAGCGATACAGATGGCCGTACCGTAGGTGCAACCACAACGGAGGGGTATCTGTTGAGAGGCCAGACAAACGTGTGGTTCCTGAAGAGGGGCAGCAGCCTTTTCAGTAGTTGCAGGGGCAACAGCCTGGATGATTGAAAGATCTGGCCTTGCAACATTAACCAAAACGGCCTTGCTGTGCTGGTACTGCGAACGGCTGAAAGCAAGGGGAAACTACAGCCATAATTTTTACCGAGGACATGCAGCTATACTGTATGATTAAATGATGATGGCGTCCTCTTGGATAAAATATTCCGGAGGTAAAATAGTCCCCCATTCGGATCTCCGGGCGGGGACTACTCAGGAGGACGTCGTTATCAGGAGAAAGAAAACTGGCGTTCTACGGATCGGAGCGTGGAATGTCCGTTCCCTTAATCGGGCAGGTAGGTTAGAAAAATTAAAAAGGGAAATGGATAGGTTAAAGTTAGATATAGTGGGAATTATTGAAGTTCGGTGGAAGGACGAAGAAGACTTCTGGTCAGGTGATGACAGGGTTATAAACACAAAATCAAATAGGGGTAATGCAGGAGTAGGTTTAATAATGAATAAAAAAATAGGAGTGCGGGTAAGCTATTACAAACAGCATAGTGAACGCATTATTGTGGCCAAGATAGACACAAAGCCCATGCCTACTACAGTAGTACAAGTTTATATGCCAACTAGCTCTGCAGATGATGAAGAAATTGATGAAATGTATGATGAGATAAAAGAAATTATTCAGGTAGTGAAGGGAGACGAAAATTTAATAGTCATGGGTGACTGGAATTCGAGTGTAAGAAAAGGGAGAGAAGGAAACATAGTAGGTGATTATGGATTGGGGCTAAGAAATGAAAGAGGAAGCCGTCTGGTAGAATTTTGCACAGAGCATAACTTAATCATAGCTAACACTTGGTTCAAGAATCATAAAAGAAGGTTGTATACATGGAAGAATCCTGGAGATACTAAAAGGTATCAGATAGATTATATAATGGTAAGACAGAGATTTAGGAATCAGGTTTTAAACTGTAGGACATTTCCAGGGGCAGATGTGGACTCTGACCACAATCTATTGGTTATGACCTGTAGGTTAAAATTGAAGAAACTGCAAAAAGGTGGGAATTTAAGGACATGGGATCTGGATAAGCTGAAAGAACCAGAAGTTGTACAGAGTTTCAAGAAGAGCATAAGGGAACAATTGACAGGAATGGGGGAAAGAAACACAGTAGAAGAAGAATGGGTAGCTCTGAGGGATGAAGTAGTGAAGGCAGCAGAGGATCAAGTAGGTAAAAAGACGAGGGCTGGTAGAAATCCTTGGGTAACAGAAGAAATATTGAATTTAACTGATGAAAGGAGAAAATATAAAAATGCAGTAAATGAAGCAGGCAAAAAGGAATACAAACGTCTCAAAAATGAGATCGACAATAAGTGCAAAATGGCTAAGCAGGGATGGCTAGAGGACAAATGTAAGGATGTAGAAGCTTATCTCACTAGGGGTAAGATAGATACTGCCTACAGGAAAATTAAAGAGAAGAGAAGAGAACCACGTGTATGAATATCGAGAGCTCAGATGGCAACCCAGTTCTAACCAAAGAAGGGAAGGCAGAAAGGTGGAAGGACTATATAGAAAGTTTATACAAGGGCGATGTACTTGAGGACAACATTATGGAAATAGAAGAGGATGTAGATGAAGACGAAATGGGAGATAAGATACTGCGTGAAGAGTTTGACAGAGCACTGAAAGACCTGAGTCGAAACAAGGCGCCCGGAGTAGACAACATTCCATTAGAACTACTGACGGCCTTGGGAGAGCCAGTCATGACAAAACTCTACCAGCTGGTGAGCAAGATGTATGAGACAGACGAAATACCCTCAGACTACAAGAAGAATATAATAATTCCAATCCCAAAGAAAGCAGGTGCTGTCAGATGTGAAAATTACCGAACTATCACTTTAATAAGTCATAGCTGGCAAAAATCTGGTAGATGCGGACCTCGGGGAGGATCAGTTTGGATTCCATAGAAATGTTGGAACACGTGAGGCAATACTGACCTTACGACTTATCTTAGAAGAAAGATTAAGAAAAGGCAAACCTACGTTTCTAACATTTGTAAACTTAGAGAAAGCTTTTGACAATGTTGACTGGTATACTCTCTTTCAAATTCTGAAAGTGGCAGGGGTAAAATACAGGGAGCGAAAGGCTATTTACAATTTGTACAGAAACCAGATGGCAGTTGTTAGAGTAGAGGGGCATGAAAGGGAAGCAGTGGTTGGGAAAGGAGTGAGACAGGATTGTAATCTCTCCCCGATGTTATTCAATCTGTATATTGAGCAAGCAGTAAAGGAAACAAAAGAAAAAATATAAGTAGGTATTAAAATTCATGGAGAAGAAGTAAAAACTTTGAGGTTCGCCGATGACATTGTAATTCTATCAGAGACGGCAAAGGACTTGCAAGAGCAGTTGAACGAAATGGACAGTGTCTTGAAAGAAGGATATAAGATGAACATCAACAAAAGCAAAACGAGGATAATGGAATTTAGTCAAATTAAATCGTGTGATGCTGAGGGAATTAGATTAGGAAATGAGACACTTAAAGTAGTAAAGGAATTTTGCTATTTAGGAAGTTAAATAACTGATGATGGTCGAAGTAGAGAGGATATAAAATGTAGACTGGCAATGGCAAGGAAAGCGTTTCTGAAGAAGAGAAATTTGTTAACATCGAATATAGATTTATGTATCAGGAAGTCGTTTCTGAAAGTATTTGTTTGGAGTGTAGCCATGTATGGAAGTGAAACATGGACGATAACTAGTTTGGACAAGAAGAGAATAGAAGCTTTCGAAATGTGGTGCTACAGAAGAATGCTGAAGATAAGGTGGGTAGATCACGTAACCAATGAGGAGGTATTGAATAGGATTGGGGAGAAGGGAAGTTTGTGGCACAACTTGACTAGAAGAAGGGATCGGTTGGTGGGACATGTTTTGAGGAATCAAGGGATCACCAATTTTGCATTGGAGGGCAGCGTGGAGGGTAAAAATCGTATAGGGAGACCAAGAGATGAATACACTAAGCAGATTCAGAAGGATGTAGGTTGCAGTAGGTACTGGGAGATGAAGAAGCTTGCACAGGATAGAGTAGCATGGAGTGCTGCATCAAACCAGTCTCAGGACTGAAGACAACAACAACAACAACATATTTTATCCTTTAGTGCTTCGCACAAATAGGATTTTTATGACGTTAAATCAGGACTTTGAGCAAGCCAGATATTGTTGCTAATGACTCTGTCTTGGAATACATCGTGAACTGCATGCAAAGAACCATTGTCCGTTTAAACCCTTGTTGAATTTTGTTGAAAAAGACGTCAAGTTTCGTTCTCTACCATTCACTTCATTAAAAAAACAGTTGCAAAATGTTTTGCACATGTCTTTCACTGTTAGCTGTGTCATTAAAAAAAATTGGGCCTGTCATTCTGTTACCACTAACTGAACATCGAACTCTTATTTTCTGATCATGAAGCAGTTTCTCATGAAGCTGAACAGGTTTGTCGGTGCTCCAATGTTCACAGTTTTTGGAATTAATGTACCCATGCAAATGAAACCAAGCCTCTTCTGAAAATGGAATGAGACAAGGATCCATTTCACTGTTATGCACTTGTTCCAAAACCCATTCGCAAAACTTGACTCCGTGTGCAGGATCGCCAGGTTTAAGTTCCTGCAGTACTGTTACTTTATAAGGCGTCAGCCCAAGAAACTTATCAGCTCTTTGTACACAACTGCAAGAAATTTTCATTTGCAGTGAAAGATGTCTAAGAGACTTTTTTAGAGGAATTTTCTAGGTGGTATTCAATGTTATAAAGATGAGGTTATGTGAGCACTGTACATTATCGTTTATACTTCTTGTTATGAACACTTTCTTTTTCACGTGATTTATTCACTAATATAAGAATTGCATCACGACTTGGAATTCAAACACCTCGAAACTTCTGTTTAAATACACTCTGGACAATCAAGCGGACTCTGTATGCGTATACGAATCGTAAGTAAACACTCGTTGTGGAATGGAATAATTCGGTCTTGTCATTGTTGCATTTGCAGACTTCACTGTTACGCTCGCAGTGTTTGTTCCACTGTTCGAATGACACTGGCTGGAAAGGCGCATAGTGCGGCATTAACAGACAGACGCGGGGCCAACTTGAGCGGCTGGTGTGGCTCTGGCGGCTGACAAACACAACCCTGCGCATGTGATTTCAAACCTTATCAAAAACTATGATTTCGTCCAGATTGACATTTCGTTTTTTTTTATTTTTGTTTGTTTTAAAACCTCGAAGGGCTCCATCTAAGAAATGCTGGAATGTTGCAGGCGAGTTCTTTTATCCAAAAAGCAGAATGCGATATTGGTAGTGATCAAATGGTGCTGTAAACGCTGTCTTAATTTTGTGACAACCACTCCTTAAACCTAGTGTCGAAAAGAATTTACACTGTCTCAGGGTATTCAAATTTTCCGTTTTATTAGGAATTCTTTGAATGCTTGGCCGCCACAAGCCAGTTATCCCTGTGGTAACTTTTCTGACACCTCTTGCTGGAAACTCTCCAAGTATCAGTTGCAAAGCGATTTAGAAAAGATTGCTGTATGGTGTGTCAGGTGGCAGTTGACGCTAAATAACGAAAAGTGTGAGATGATCCACATGAGTTCCAAAAGAAATCCGTTGGAATTCGATTACTCGATAAATAGTACAATTCTCAAGGCTGTCAATTCAACTAAGTACCTGGGTGTTAAAATTACGAACAACTTCAGTTGGAAGGACCACAAAAGTAATATTGTCGGGAAGGCGAGCCAAAGGTTGCGTTTCATTGGCAGGACACTTAGAAGATGCAACAAGTCCACTAAAGAGACAGCTTACACTACACTCGTTCGTCCTCTGTTAGAATATTGCTGCGCGGTGTGGGATCCTTACCAGGTGGGATTGACGGAGGACATCGAAAGGGTGCAAAAAAGGGCAGCTCGTTTTGTATTATCACGTTATAGGGGAGAGAGTGTGGCAGATATGATACACGAGTTGGGATGGAAGTCATTACAGCATAGACGTTTTTCGTCGCGGCGAGACCTTTTTACGAAATTTCAGTCACCAACTTTCTCTTCCGAATGCGAAAATATTTTGTTGAGCCCAACCTACATAGGTAGGAATGATCATCAAAATAAAATAAGAGAAATCAGAGCTCGAACAGAAAGGTTTAGGTGTTCGTTTTTCCCGCTCGCTGTTCGGGAATGGAATAGTATGATTGTGGTTCGATGAACCCTCTGCCAAGCACTTAAATGTGAATTGCAGAGTAGTCATGTCATGTCATGTAGAAGCCCAAAGGATCGATAGGCCGTGCTTTCGCAGTCCCTAAGCGTACTGAACATCGGGATCTAGTCAGCTCTACGCGAGGTTTCTGTCCTCGCTGAACTGGCCTTAGGACACGTGTGTTATTGTTCGACAGAGGTACCGCCCCAGTCAAACTCCCCGCATGCCAGTGTCCTCGAATCGCATCACGCGAGAGAGTAAACTGCGCCTCACGTGCGGACTCGCCGACGCACACGAGACGCACGGCTCGGACGGTACCGCGTCGCGAACGCAACCCTAACACGCTCGGCTCGAGAACACCGTGACGCCGGGTTGTAACTGTAGGTTCATTTCAGAATCTGTAATCACAACAGGGTCGATACTTCCTAGTTCAGTGTGCACGGGGTCTTACATGAATAAAACGTCAGTGAGCTCCTGACGACGATGGCGGAGATGGTCATCGAAGGCTCGAGGATTTTATTCGAATTGACGCGGCTTGAAAACCGAGAAAGTTTCATTCACTTCCTAGTTCAGTCACGTGGTCCTTGGATACAATTACTACAGTTGCTGACCAAGGACTATCGCTATTAGGTTCGTCCAAACTGTGCCCCTGAGGTGCTATCGCCCGCGACCGCCCGAGGCCAGCGCCCCGGCCGAATTGGTATGTTGCAGTGGCCGAGCCGTGACGCTTAGCTGACCGTCCGGGCCGCACGCCGTGCCTCGCCATGCCACTGTACGTGCGCTTCGTACAGCACCGCCGATACGACACAAAGCCGTTAGTCAACAAACGTAAGGCTACAGTGGATCGAGATGGATGGTCAACAGCAGCAGACAAAGAAGAAAAAAAAGGAGGAGCGGCACGTCCGTACTATTTAAACCCGAGTGGGAAATTAATTTCTTTTGCACTTCTGTCGAAAATCGTGCCAAATGTTTAGTATGTCATCGGAACCTCATCTATTAAAAAAGGTACTCGATTGAACGGCACTTTAATACCTGTCACAAAGATGTTCGAAAATTTGTCGCAAGAGAAACGCCAGTCAGAGCTTGAAGAACTGAAAGAATTTTCAAGCAGCATTACGGTGAACAAAGTTTTTCCTATCGTATGACTCTTTATTATTTATAAAGGTGATAAATAAAACTATATTTCATAATCTGATATGTCAGTTAGCCATGTACGAGTTATCGAATGTCAGATTGTCAGCAACAAGGAACATTTCTTTCTGGTTACTTTTTATATTTGGGTTGCATTAAGGTTCCAGGTACTTTACTTTTTGCCACTTTCTGAAAAGCCGCCATACACGCTCCCTCGGACAGCAAAGTGTCATTAAGAGTCATTCTCTGTTTTTTAAAAAAATGGGTCTAAACACTATGGGACTTAACATCTGAGGTCATCAGTCCCCTACACTTAGAACTACTTAAATCTAACTAACCTAAGGACACCACACACATGCATGCCCGAGGCAGGATTCGAAACTGCGACCGTAGCAGCAGCGCGGTTCCGGACTGAAGCGCCTAGAACCGCTCGGCTACACCGTCCGGGCCATTCTTTGTTTTTGTGTGTTTGTGTTTTGATGGATGGGAAAACATTTGTTGTAGTTTGAGCTATGATTTCAATTTATTACAGCGCAAATAAAATGGCTCTGAGCACTATGGGACTTAACTGCAGAGGTCATAAGTCCCCTAGAACTTAGAACTACTTAAACCTAACTAACCTAAGGACAACACACACATCCATGCCCGAGACAGGATTCGAACCTGCGACCGTAGCGGTCGCGCGCTTCCAGACTGTAGCGCCAGAACCGCTCGGCCACCAGAAGCCGGCACAGCGCAAATATTCCAACAGATAAAAATTTATTTCCTGATCACATTCCTCTTTCCTTGCTATTGTCTGTGACAGCCTTTGAGAGAAACTGAGGGAAAACGCACCTAAAAACAATCTTTTTTTTAGTTTTTTATTTGGGTTTCAATGAATGAAACAATTAATTGTTAAAATGATAGAAGTGTTTTAAAAACAGGATTGTGCAAAATTAACTGTAAGTGTTTGGTGGGCGAAATTTGCGCGCAAGGTACAAATCTCACTGAGAATTGCGAAAGCAGGGAATCCCTTTGTGGCTTGGAATCTCATCAAGGATTGCCTGGTCGACTCTTCGGCTTGTATTTGTCCTCCAGACATCACGGAAAAATTTGAAAAATAGCTCTTTCGCCTCAAACTGTTGCTCACTGAGTCGAAGATATCGCCTCAGATATGGAGCAGCAATTAACGGAGAGAGCGCCAAACAGCGTCTCATTTTGTGTCGCTCTTGACTAGTCCACGGACGTTGCGGCCATATCTCAGCTCGTCGTATTCATTCGGGGCGTCGACGACAATCTGCGGGTCACCGAAGAATTTCTCGACCTTATACCATTAAAAGACACAACCACGGGTTTGGATATTTTTCTAGCTGTGTTCAAGTCAATGGGTTTAAGATGGGAACGCCTGACCAGTGTAACAACGGATGGAGCCCCTGCACCACGAGGGATACGCACTGGATTCCTGGGTTATTGGCTGATTGGCTGTTCCTTATTCGCGTCAGTCGATTGCCTGATACACCAGGAGGAACTTTCTGCGAATGGACACAGTCGTTCGAACGGTTAATTATCTTCGCTGGCGTGGACTCACACATCGCCAATTTGAAGACTAAAGAATCGAAGCGGAATACGCGGACATCCCCTACCACACCGAAGTAAGATGGCTGAGCAGAGGGAAGCTGCTTCATTGGCTTTTCACCTTGAGGGACGAAATCAATACCATTTTGGAAATGAACGGACGTCCAGAAGAATTATTCATGATCCTAAGGCGAAAATCAATTTGTTATTGATTTAGTGCAGACGATTCAAGCATAAAAACAAAAAAAAAACTTATTTTGTGCGAAAAACAGTTGCGCGAGAAGAATTGTGGACACTTCCCTGCATTAGACAGCATTAAAGATGATGTGGATTTTAATGATTATGTTCAAATCATTTGCGAATTACAAGAAGGGTTTGAAAACACATTTTTAAAGATAAGTGAGCTTCAATCGCCCTTAGATATATTTGTTCACCCCTTTTTCCTGGGGCAGAGGACGTCTCACAAGTATTTCAACTAGAGATGATTGATCTGCAATGCTATATCCGCCTGAAGGACCGCTTCCTTATGTGTAAAGCTTTGGGTGACCTTCACAGCTGTTTTCCATGAGAGAAGTATCCTCTTTTGCACAAGCACGCGGTCAAAGTTCTCTTAATGTTTGGTTCCAGGTATATTTGTAAGCACTTTTTCTCCCTTTTAAAGCTTACTAAAACTAAGAACCGTTCACTACTTAGCGGTAAAAATCGACTAATTCTTTGAGATTAGCAGCCTCCCATAATATTGTACCAAACCTAGATAAAATCATTACCTCGAAAAAGAAAACCGTGTAAAATATTAATTGTCTTCTTTAACAATGTTGACTTCAAGGATTAAAGGGCTTTATAACCTTAGTTATATTTTTTAATAAATTTTCAAACTTGATCAATTATTGCGTACAAAATAGCAAACTAAGGATCCGATGTCTAAACTCTGAAAAGGGTACAAAAAGCTGTAGCACGAAGTACAACGAAAAATATTTACATGTAACTAGTAACAGTAAGAATGAGACTCTATATCCCTCACGTAAAATTATTTCTAAAATAGTATATTTACTACACTAGTTATTTTAAGAAATTGATATATCTTGCACAAGACGCCTACTGTACGTATGACGAGTGTGCATATGCAGTACTAATAGACTCAGCATGTAGGACAGAAAACTACGAAGTTGTTCTTCGATTCTTGTTTTGGATATTGTTTTCTAAAGCTTTGCGTACTAATTATGCCACACGAACATTAATCGTTACCTAAACAGTAAATGCTTGGCTTGTTTTACCGCTCATCGACCACTTTTACACAGCTGCGCTTCCTCTGTTGTTTTGTTTACTTTGGATCTGACCGTGGGACAGTCTAGAGCAGAGAAGTGCTGAACTACGAACTATTCTAGGCTGCATGTGCTTTGGTAGCCTGTATTACTTTCAGTGCACTGGTGTATGACTGGCCATTGGAATCCGACACTGTGTAATGGGTGTAGCTGAATTATAAATCTTTGCACTCAATTAACAGTCACTCCATGACTCATCGATCGTAATCTCTAAATTACTGTCTTTAATACACAAAGTTTGCTTGACTCTGTCCCCTACCATTGACCTATTGATGTCTTCTTCATGCAGTACTTCTAGTGTAGCTATTACCAACCCCTTTGGGAGACCAACCTCGTCCATTCCGAAAATATCTAGGCTCATTGGCACCGCAACGGGGCCATTTATTTCCCTAGAATGTACTGTATCCATTCGTATAAAACAATGCTATTCATCCAAAATGTCAATACTTGACAGTGGCCCTATGAAACGTAAAGCTTGCTGTGGTACATCGAGATCTACTGAATCCAAAATTAGCTTTCCTGTACGTGCTGATAATCTGTCGCGTGAAACAACTTTTAATGTGTCGTACACAGTTAATTTGCAACTACCTTAGCAATGGGTGTATCTTGTGACGTAGAAGCATCTGCAGCTCTTCTATCCTTTAGAAACGAATTCCCATTTAGTCCATCTGTTTATTGGCAAAAGTCGAATTTAGCATGACACCTAACCAGAAAGTCTTTTCCAAGTATTGCAGAAAATCACTGCCCCATAGTTGGCAACACTTCCATTTGCTCACGAAAACATGTGTTTCCCACCTTAAACTTGAGCTGCGTTGTTCCAGGTGAATCTATTCCATTAACCCCTATTGCATGCAATCTGTATATCGGAGTTATCAGTCTCCTCTTGTCCACAAGGTCCAGACTCACAACTAGTACGTGTGCCCCAATATCCACTAGAAATTTGTACTTCATCTTATTCACCCAAGCTATCAAGTAACAATTATTCTTTGCTTACGGTTTTACAGAACTGGGGTTTACTGGGAACGCTTCCTGAAAGAAGGAACTTTCTCCTGCTGATCACAATGGTAACATTCTTTACCAGACATAAATATCTCCTGCTCATTGCGTATTTTTGTAGCATTACTTATATCGTGCAAGTGTATGGCAACATGAAGCGCTGCAGATGAATCCTCAGGGTTTCCGATCCACACCCGCCATGGAGAATCTGGGGGAATCCTTCTCAGGAAAACGTCAAATTCCTTATGCTCTGGTTGTTTGAGCACGACCCTATCCCCATCTGGATTCTGTGTCTGCTCTTACGTCTATGGGTTTATTTTGTGTATCCTGTCAGAAAATGATTGACTGTTTCATTCGCTTTCTGTATTAAGATGTTGCGTTTCTCCCTAGAAAACGGCATATTTTGTTGTCTATACCTTTACCATAAACACTCTGTCAATTCTACAAATGTGGATGCCTTATTATGAACTTCATGGTACGATATGTAGGCGTTAGTCTCGCCCGTGATACGTACTTCGCCATCGCCAAACATGTCTTCAAACAAGTACGGGAATTCAGCCAGGTAGTATTAACAGCGCCCGCCGATATTGCGGCGGGAGCACACCCCGCCATTTTCAAGGCAAACTGCAACGGACAGGCGATGTACAGGCAAATTTAAAACCTAGGTTCCCGGACTAATGCAGGAAAGATAACACACACACTGAACACTAGTGCCATCAAAGATGACCAAAGTCAGAGATAACATTAGTGAGACTACGAACTAGCAGGTGAGGTAACATTGTTTTCTGTTTTTTGACAAGGGAGAGAGCAGGATTCCAAAGAGAGTTTAAACAAAAACCTCCATCCCTGTTTACAAGGTTGCTCGCTATTTTAATCCCAACTGCCTCCTCAAAACCACTGTCCCAATAGCTGGACGTGCATGAAGTGAGAAGATTCACTACAGTTTTGACTTTATTCAGACCTCATTGTGGCTGCTGTTCGGCCAATAAAGGTTGTAATTGCTATCTTAGCTGTTCATTAAGTGCTTTCTGTTATTCAATATGCTCCAAAAATTGAGAAACTTGATCCACAAGAGCTGCTAGCGTATCACTAATACTAGCTGACCGTGTCTGTCCCATTTTTGTGCAATTTACTCACCCACCCCCTCTTTTTTTTTCACGGACAAACTAATATCACTTCCAAACAGAAACTCGATAACTACAGTTGCAAATCAAAACAATTACACCTAATACTTATTTTTAATCATTATTCAACGCTAATCTGAGCACTCGTCCGCTATGTGCCAGCATCTTCTACATGTAGTACATGTCGAAGGTATAAATTTATCATACGCTGCACTAAATTACAAACTTGACAGCATTTCGGAACAAGGTAGCCTTACCGACTATTACCAGCTGCCTGACTTGGCCTACAAAAAGTAGCGTTGCAGTCTTCAAATCATATCCTGGTCATGCCTACAAATGCAGTTCCTCTGACAACAAGTAACAATGTTTATTTTTCCGACTCACCCTATGTGACTGTTGCAGAAAATTTCCATTCTCCAATTCCTATTGGTGCTAGGTTGCAACACTTTCTGTTCGTAGGTTCGAGCACTTCTGACAACCAGTTTGTAGAGATCACCCAGTCCCGGGGTGGAGACCCCTACTGTTTTGCCAGGATGAAGGCCGAGGAACAGTGCGGGCCGCTAGACGCAGTAAAACATAATTACATATTACTTTATTTATCTGTCTGTGTAGAACTCGTTGCCCTATCTTCGGCGGCGACTGGTGGCTTAGAAAGCCAGCAAAGAATCTGCTGAACCAGGAGCTGGCTCAGGCTGCCGTAGTTCGCTGAATGAGCCCTGTGCCCAGGGGCCCTATTCTGTATCGTTCATACCGATCGGTGTAGTAGGTTAGTCTCGGTAGTGACGTCATTTTCGGTTCTTTATCGAAATATCCTATTCAGTAAGCTTCTGAGACTTGTTACCGAATGGTCCTCCCACCGATTTCACGACAATTGTACCGAGAGGTTTTGAATTTCGGTGCAGCTCTGCCGATCGGTGAAAAAAATGGTTCAAATGGCTCTGAGCACTATGGGACTCAACTGCTGTGGTCATTAGTCCCCTAGAACTTAGAACTACTTAAACCTAACTAACCTAAGGACATCACACACATCCATGCCCGAGGCAGGATTCGAACCTGCGACCGTAGCAGTCGCACGGCTCCGGACTGCGCGCCTAGAACCGCGAGACCACCGCGGCCCGCTGTCGATCGGTGAGCTGTGGTTTATGTACACCTATAATTTGTTATTTTAAACATATTTAGTGTTTTTAACTTTGGATTTAGTGATTGTGTTACTAAAGAATCACCAGATGACACATCCGGTTGGAAAGTGCGGCCGGCTGGAGTGACCGAGTGGTTCTAGGCGCTACAGTCTGGAACCGGGTGACCGCTACGGTCGCAGGTTCGAATCCTGCCTCGGACATGGATGTATGTGATGTCCTTAGGTTAGTTAGGTTTAAGTAGTTCTAAGTTCTAGGGGACTGATGACCTCAGGAATTAAGTCCCATAGTGCTTTGAACCATTTGGAAAGTGAGTTCATAATAGACTATTTTCCTTTGTGAGTAATATGGTTAGGTTGGGTTGTTACTGTGAATGATTACATAAAAAAAGTTTTCGGTCAATATTCTCTCCAAATACGTGTTATTTTTATGCAAATAAGAGTTTAAGGCTCATTAAATATCGGCTCTGCTTACGTATATTACGTGAGTGCGAACTGACGTTTCTAGTGCCTTTGTGTACTTTTTCCCACAAATGGGTTAGTTAGTAATTATCGAAACGTGTTTACAACTTTCAAGTAACAATGGAAAGCAATTATGTGAAGTCTGATATTGGAAACCTTCCAAACTATCACGCATTTATTGCCTACACAGCACCGTTTCGCAACGAAGTCAGCCTACGTTCCTCTATACAATAGTGAAAAATTGAACGCTGCATCTCTGTTGTTTGGCGAGGCCAAGTGGTTAGCGCGCGATAATGCGATACGGAAGGACACGGATTCGCGCATGGGTGGATGCAATTTTTTTTTTTTCCTCTTCATATATGAAACACATTCTGAGACATTGTTACTCGTGTAAGTTAAGATTTTTCTGCAATATTCGTTATTACTTATATATAAGAGCGCATTTGCTCAGTAATGATTTCGTGGTTTCTGTGTGTTTAAAATACGAAATATGAAATTGTTGGAGATGAAATTGCTGTGAGTGAAACAGCTGACAGTAACCTTTATATTTTTTCTTGTCAGAAATAATTCACCATTTTCTCCGAATATGTAGAAATTTCCGAGTATACGGTTAGACAGGAATCTAAGAGCACACCTTAAATTACTGGGAATGTAAGTAGCAGCAGTCATCTCCATAATCTTGCTTGTCACAAGTATTTATCTGCGATTGAATCCTCAACCACAGTAGACATAGATGAAAGATCTCTGTAGTAATATTTTTAGACTGTAGCACCATATACGAAACATTTTCATGCATGAGATGCATGTTATAAGCTTCGACGAACTGCAGGAGCTCTCGAAAATGCGTATATTTTCAATTTTGTTTTTAAGACCCAAATCGTTGACGTGTCCTATAGGGAAGTGGGCTACTTAATCATTTGGATCTCTAGGCGCGTGCTATAACCACGTTCTGTTTATCTTCTTATTCTTTGACACTCTCATAAACAATTTTTCGGGTGTTTTTATAGTTGTATTTGTACAATGTTGTACTACGCACTATTCCTAACTCATTTTCCGAAATGTAAAATCCAAAACACTATGTCAGTGTGAATGAGAATAAGATGACGTAATGCGGTATTTACGACAATCTGCAGAATACAGTCAAATACGCTATCGTTATCATGCAAGCATTGAAGCATGCGGTCAGAGAAACTGTAAACATTTTATGCATTTCAGCTGAGAATCATGGAAATTGATATACTGCGCCTGATACTGTTAAGGAGGAGGCAAGGGCGATGAAGGCGAGCATGTCAGCTCGATGGAATGCCGCGTCATGCGTTGTGGCAACGTAAACCAATTTTCGGTGCTTGGAAGAATAGCGCGCCTGTGTCGTCTGCTAGCCGCTTTGTGTTCGTGGCGCTGTGCGCGCTGCAGTGCGCATGCGTCGATCTGTGGCTGCTTGATTTTGACTGGCTTGTGTGACACGACCCGACAGCAGCGCTTCGGTTCTCTAGGCCCGAACGGTATCGCTACCGAAACGCATATTGAATAATGCAGGGACTCTAATTCTAGTACCGAAACGATAGGCAGAATGGCGGCAAGATACAGAATAGACACCCAGACCGGTGATTTCTAGTACGCGGGTTGCCGCTGGTGCTGTGGAAGGCACGCCCTGTCGGAAGCTCTGTGTGGATATGGCAGTATCCACGCGCGTGTACATTGTGGCTCACACGCCGTTCTGGGAGTACTCTGTCCCTTCCAGGTCACTGCCTGTGTTGTCCCATCAGATGGATCGCGACGTCGGATGCCGTGAGGTCGTCTGCCCCAAGCAACAATGGAGTTTAGAGCAGCATATACCCCTGTTTGGATTAATGTTGGTAGGCCTCTAGTCTACCCACGCATGGTGGTTGGAGAAAGCCATATCAAAACCCCTCCAGTAATTCATGGCTTTAGCCTTCACATAACGACAGGAAAACGGATTGGTGGACTGAAATTCATCATATTGAATCCAATTTGTACGAAATATTTATAAATCATATCGTATTGTATGGAACTGGGGACCTAGAAAAGACGGAGAGGCTTCGTCCCCGCTGTAGCCCTCAGTGCCTCACAACCCCACAACAGGCTACAGCAGTCTACTCATCCCACCGCCATCCCAAACCGAACTGAAGAGTTATTGTGCGATTCGGCCCCCACTGGGACCCCCCTCCCCCCCCCCCCCCCCCCCCCCCGGGATCGTCTCACACCAGACGAGTGGAACCCCAATTTGCATGGTAGAGTAATTATGATGTACACGTAAGTGGAGATCGCTGACATAGTGTAACTGCGGCGGAATAAGGGGAACCAGCTCGCATTCGCAGAGGCAGATGGAAAACCGTCTTAAAAACCATCAACAGACTGGCCGGCACACCGGACCTCGACGCCGGCGGATTCGTGCCGGGGACCGGTACGCCTTCCCGCCCGGAAAGCAGTGCGTTAGAAGGCACGGCTAACCAGGCGGGCTATGAGTTATACACACAAAACTTCCTCGTGATTCGGTCTGTCCAGTAGTGAAGACCCTATCCAAACCCGTACAGTAGTTCGTGAGATTACCATTCACAAAGCGACAGCAGTGGATTTTAATTTAGTAATACGCATAGATGCATCTATTTCGAAACTAATTCATATAAACAATGTCAATGAAATTGCATGATATTTAAGTGCATTAAAATTCTATACTAACAATCCTCTTTTGTCATTATTTTTCATAAGAAATGCAAAGCATACCGTTCTTTATTGTTCATGTACTTCCTCCTATTTAACTAATTCACGCATACTTCTCTTGCATTGACGATTTTCTGTAGACAAGATTATGAATCACAGATGTCAAGCAGAGTAACGAAAAATCCAATTTTATGTTTTGCAAAATATTGTAATCTCTTTTTATGCTGAACATGTGCAAAGATGGAGATAACAATGTCTTCCGTTACTCTAACAAAAATTAAAGCGAATTTCAACCACTGTACCGTAAAATTTGTCCATAATATATTATAAGGAGATACTTACCAAATGATTGAAAAGTTTTTATGCTCCAACCTTTGGGTCCTTATCCCACCGATTTTTTTTTATCCCATCAGTCCAAAGTGCTGAATATCTGCGAACTGAACTTGACCACTCAAGGGCTGTCCCTTCAGCTTCCAGTAAACACAAACATTCCTAGAACATCACCTACACGCCTCTGTCGTGTGTTAGCCATTGCTCACAGTCGTAATTGGGGGGGGGGGGGGGGGGGGGGCGTTCGATAAGTTCGTTTATATTCTATCAAAAATACAATTTATCTGAACAGGTGACTGGTTTATGTATCTTGTTGATTCTGGATTCTGCTGGCACCACATGAGATGAGAATGGCAATATCATTGCTCCAACAGTGTTGCAATAGGATTTTTTATTGTATTTACTTTTCTAGTCGTATACGCTATAAGCTAGTTTCAAGCAGTATCTCGATACAAACTGCCGCTATTCATTATGTACGGATAACCAATTGAAACTGACATTATACATTTCAAAAACAATTATTTGCCACAGTAACTTTTAAAAGTTATTTACAAAACACATATGTACATGTTATACGTCTTATCACCACGCTTTCCATCACATGCCTGTGTGGTACAGACACAGTGTTTCAGCTGGAGTGTTAACTACAGATACCGAGCTTGTTTCGGACTAGATTTATGCATGGATTCAGGACTTCTTGCTGATAGAAGTCAACCCGTCGCTCTTAAAGGCACAAAATCGTTAAATGTAAAGCCAATTTCAGGAGTACCATTAAAGGAGGATCGTCACTGTTTACAATATACACTGAGATGACTGTTCCTGCTATTCGAAACACCATCATGATGAAATGGCCTCGTCAATAAATAGTACGATTTGGAGGAAATCTGGTCGATCAGTCCATTGTTGGAGCAACCACTGACACAGTGCGATCCTTGGTGCAAAGTCAGTCACAAGCATTGCATGGACTCGTTGTGGGTGATATGGGATTCGTAGAGTACTCGCCACACACTAGTGTGTGCAGTACCACGAGTACTTGTAGTGGGATCCGCTGCAACACGTTCTAGCACCTCCTCTTTAAAATCGGGTGTGCGAGTGGGCCTCATATTGTCAGAGCCCTCGTTTCTTCTTTCCAATGAACCAGTCTCCCGCATCTGTTGAGAGAAATGCCGGCCGCGGCGGTTCAAAAAAATGGCTCTGAGCACTATGGGACTCAACTGCTGTGGTCATTAGTCCCCTAGAACTTAGAACTACTTAAACCTAACTAACCTAAGGACATCACACACATCCATGCCCGAGGCAGGATTCGAACCTGCGACCGTAGCAGTCGCACGGTTCCGGACTGCGAGCCTAGAACCGCGAGACCACCGCGGCCGGCGGCCGCTGCGGTCTAGCGGTTCTAGAACCTGCTACGGTCGCAGGTTCGAATCCTGCCTCGGGCATGGATGTGTGTGATGTCCTTAGGTTAGATAGGTTTAAGTAGCTCTAAGTTCTAGGGGACTGATGACCACAGATGTTAAGTCCCATAGTGCTCAGAGCCATTTGAACCGTTTGATTGAGAGAAATAAAAACTCGTCGTGACGGATGGTGCCTGTTACGAAATCGTTCCCTGTACAGCCTTTCAGCAGCGAGAGCATTGCAGCGTACTTCCCCATAGACAAGATGCGTGTCAGGGAGTTCTGGGAAATTATACTCCATCGTATTGCACTGTACGTCTCTGAATAGCACTGAGTAATGAGTGGGTCTTTCTGTGATTCATAGCACGTTCTGTCATGAGATAATGTAAATACGATATAACACGGTCACCCTATGGACAAGTAAAGTGAACAACACCTGCATCATGACTTCCTAGCAATCAGGCTCGTCCTCCTTCTTGTCTTGCAGGAAGTAAACAATATACATGTAAATAAACAACACAGTATGAAAATTTGTATGCATATTAGTTGTAAATAAGCTGGGAAACAGTAATACTCGACAAAGTGGTAGACAAGTTTACTTCCATACTCCTTAAACTACCTTCTCCGACCCCAGGTTCCCTCCCTCAAATTGTTCAGTGGAACATTCTCTACGACCTCTAAAATATTTTCACGCTCTTACGGAAACACTCTGTACAGACCCCCAGGATTGCAAAAGTGTTGTCGGTGGAGGAGTTTGTGCACGAGTTGACCTTTCGATTGAGTCCCATAAATGTTAGATGGGATTCATGTATGTCACTCTGAGTGGCCCAATCACTCGCATCGATTTGTCCTGCCCTATGACATGGTGTATTGTCATCTATACAAATTCCATCGTTGTTTGGGAACATGAAGCCCATGAAAGCCTGTAAATGGTCCCCAAATAGCCGAACATAATTATCTCCAGTCAGTGATCGGCTGCGTTAGCCAGAGGGCCGAGTCGATCCATGTAAACACAGCCCATACCATTGTGGAGCAACCACCAGTTTGCGCAGTGCCTTGTTGACAGTGCGACTGCTACGGTCGCAGGTTCGAATCCTGCCTCGGGCGTGGATGTGTGTGATGTCCTTAGGTTAGTTAGGTTTAAGTAGTTCTAAGTTCTAGGGGACTGATGACCACAGCAGTTGAGTCCCACAGTGCTCAGAGCCATTTGAACCATTTGAACCTTGTTGACAACTTGGGTCCATAGCTTCGTGGGGTTTGCAGCACACTCTAACTCTACCAGAAGCTCTTAGCAACTGATAGCGGGACTCATTTGACCAGGCCACGATTTTGCAGTCGTCTGCCATAAGCCATTAACACTGAACATCGCCGCACTGTCCTAATGGACACGTTCGTCGTACGTCCCACATTAATTTCTGCTTCTATTTCACGCAGTGGTCCTTGTCTGTTAGCACTGACAACTCTACGCTACCGCCGCTGCTCTCAGTCGTTAAATGAAGGCCGTCGGCCTGTGCGTTGTCTGTGGTGAGAGGTAATGCCTGAAATTTAGTTCAAAAATGGTTCAAATGGCTCTAAGCACTATGGGACTTAACATCTGAGGTCATTCATCAGTCCCCTAGACTTACAACTACTTCAACCTAACTAACCTAAGGACATCACACACATCCATGTCCGAAGCAGGATTCGAACCACAGCGGCCGGCCTGAAATTTGGTATCCCTGGCACACTCTTGACACTGTGGATCTCGGAATATTGACTTCCCAACGATTTCCAAAATGGAATGTCCTATGCGTCTAGGTCCAACTACCATTCCGCGTTCAACGTCTGTAAATTCCTGTAGTGCAGTCACAGTCACGTCGGTAATCTTTTCATGTGGGTCTCCTAGGTAAAAACGACTCCACCGCCGATACACTGGCCTTGTGTACGTGATACTACCGCCATCTGTGCATGTTTACCTCTCTATCCCGTGACTTTTGTCACCTCAGTCTATGCAAGTGATCTAGTGGATGACTCCGGAAACTCCATGTGTTGGCGTATGATACGGTTGTCTTGTAAGAAGGCTGCATAGCCAGATGACTGTTTCAAATTGCAGAAGATCGACGACTGCTGCAAGGACTGGCAGTTTACCTTGAAACTGAGTAACTGTAGCACGTTTGACGCAAACACACGAAGAAATTAAGTAACTGTAGCACGTTTTACGCAAACACACGAAGAAATTAAGTAACTGTAGCACGTTTTACGCAAACACACGAAGAAATTAAGTAACTGTAGCACGTTTTACGCAAACACACGAAGAAATTAAGTAACTGTAGCACGTTTTACGCAAACACACGAAGAAATTAAGTAACTGTAGCACGTTTTACGCAAACACACGAAGAAATTCACTACCGTTCGATTACGCAGTTGGCGAAAGATCAGTGGAAACAACTACCTGTAAATTACCTACGACTGACCGTCTGGAGCGACGTAAAGTGAAATAACCCCATTGTGACATAACGAGCAGTCGGCTCACGGAATGAGCGCTGGCGGAGAGGACATTAACTGAATGTGGAGCGGACGGGAAGGCTGGCCCAGATAATCAGAATGACCAGTGGACATGGGATTTTGCCCGGAAGGCCCAAGCAGACAAGACTGAGGAGGTTGCGGAAGACAAAACAGCGAGTTCAGTGAAAGAAATATAAGATGGATATTGTTTGTTTAGGGAAACTGCGTTACAGACCCTACAAACATGGCAGGACAGAACAAAATGTATCATAAAATCGCGACGACGAGACGATCTCATTGCAACTTCAAGTATTATGCTACGATAAATATTAAGAAAGTTACAACTATTTTTAATCGTAAGTATTGTGCTAGACAAAGGAAGTTAATAATAATTAAACCGTGCGAACGGTGACATCGCACGAAGTGTCAAATGAAAGCCGTCGACATCTGCAAATATCACAATAGGCTACAATTCAAATCCTGCATATATATCAAAAGTTAAAGACGATTTATAAAAGAAGCAATGTAAATGTGCCACAGTCATAAATCCCTAACAGCTACACGTAGTATGAAGGCAGTATGAATCACTTATTTCTGCACCTAATCGTCTCAGATAATTTAAACTTACGGTTAATTAGACTGGTGTGCAAAACGTAAGGACGAAAGTAACTTTCGCATGATCTGTTACTCCCTGCCAAGTAACATAGCTCGATGAAAGGTGGACCATACATAGAAATAACAGCTGCAGTATAGTACAGAAGGTAAAAAAAAGAAACACGTAATGAAACGAACAGAAATGACACTTTTATTCAAAGACAATAATTAGATTGAAGTCACTGCCATTCATGATGGTTCCCTGGATATTACAAATGGCGGGACATGGTTCTTAATATTTTTTCCTGAAGGAAGTTATTTCCTGTCTTCGCCATTACTTTGTTTTGAAACAAACACTTTATTTCATTACTTATCAATCAGCTATTTTCGGCTCTATCTAGCTACATTGCAATAAAAATTGTTATGTAGGCTTGCATACCATGATATATTCCACACATATCTGTGTCGAGGAAGCAATAATTGATGGCATGCCAATCGTAGTAGGTAGAGGCACAACATTCCTAGATGTGAATTCCATGTGTAAAATGGAAAAGGCGCAACTGTTATGCGAGCTTTGTCACCGTGTCAGCATGTATAACACATTAAAATACGTTAGTGCAACTTGCTAACGGGGCAACAATCCAACACCCTCTGCACCGAGTAGAGCAGGACAGCGGGGGCAATATGCAGTCTGCTCTCTTTTCAGTTCACTGGCTATAATTCTCCTATTCTCTTATACGATCTTTTCTGTTTACACAATGAAGTTATTTCCACTTCATTGAGTACCTATTTGCATTTGTTAAGTGAGCTGTTATGTGAAATATATTCCTGTCAACGATGTCTGACCTATGTGTTGCTAATGAGGAAAGGATTGGCTTGGCAAATATGGCACAATGCTACTCTCTACCGTTGTCAACATATTACAAAGCCATATAACCATATTGCAGTCACTTGGTGCTAAATTAATGAATCACCAGAAAGTTACTACATTTTTCTAACCATTAATTGTGTTACCGATAAAATGCATAATCCCTTCCATTCAGAGGTTTCTGGCACTTGTAGCGTGGGCTGCATTGAGTAGAGGCAGTTATCACACATCCACAGCATATCTTGCAAGGTGAGTATGGATGTGTCCCGATATAATGAGGCTGAGCATGTTCAGGTTTAGAACAGTAATCTGCTGAAATACACTGCTTGACTTACGTTGAAATATCTGAAGTTCCAAAACACATTAGCGACCAACTTCAGTTTCAGAGGGAGCCAATTTAACCCTCTGGTCCTCTACATGTGTTGTAAGATCTGAGGTTGGGGCGATTCATTTGTTAATCCTCATACTGCGAAAAGTATTTCAGCCATTGATAGAAAAGACAATGAAATAGACTTCGTTGAATACACATTGACAGCAAGTTACACTCTTCAGTGCGACTGGCAGTTGACAATTCTAGCACTGAGCTTTATTTACATAACAGATCACTGAACAACTACCTATAAGTACCCACTTAATAAACTAAAAATAACTTCACAAAGTAAACACAGGTTCAGTGAAATTATTTTCTCTATTCAAGTAATAGTACCGGAGAGGAAGTACTGTAGAGGCACTGTCTGTCTGTAAACTGAAAAAAGAGCAGCGCTCGTTGTGGAGAAAGTTGCGTTTCCGGGAAGAACACTACGGGTGCTGTACAGGACGACTAAGAACCAGTTTCCCTTCTAGTGGTGTAGAACAGTGTGCGGATATGTATATAGGTTATGTCCATATGTCTTTCTTACGTTAGTATTATCAGTAACTGGTATCTGTATTCCACTTTGTGTTAACGCAATTTGTGGAAAATAAGCTCCACCTTCACCCGGACAGGTGTGGTAGCCACGCGGTCTAAGAGCGCCTTGTCACGGTTCGAGCGGCCTCCCCCGCCCCATCGGTGGTTCGAGTCATCCCTCGGCCATGGGTGTGTGTATGTTGTCCTTAGCGTAAGTTAGCTTAAGTTAGATTAGCTTAAGTTACATTAAGTAGTGTGTAAGTTGAGGGACCGATGACCTCAGCAGTTTGGTCCCATAGGAACTTATCAAAAATTTCCAATTTTTTTCCACCCGGACATATATGTGCACTCTGTCGCCAGTGACTAATAAGACCCTACTCACAAGGGTCTGTATAACTTTGTGAACCAACTTGTAGTTTTGATTCTTGAGTTTCTCCCGGCGTATTTGATAATCAAAATATCCACGGGTGTACTGCCGGTCTGTAGTGTCCAACGGGCACAATATTTCGGCGATCAAACATGTCGCCATCATCAGGTGAACTGACGGACTGAGCTCCTGTGAACTTAAGTGGGACTTGCCACGGTTCGCGCGGCTCCCCCCATCGGAGGTTCGAGTCCTCCCTCGGGCATGGGTGTGTGTGTTGTCCTTACCATTAGTTTGAGTTAGATTAAGTAGTGTGTAAGTCTAGGGACCGATGACCTCAGCAGTTTGGTCCCAGAGAAGCTTTCCGCAAATTAATTAAATTGTAACTCAAGTAATAAGTACTGAAATAAAGAGTACTGAGTACCAAGTACCGAAGAAACATTAATCTGTAGAGGACAATAATGACCAGCAAATTCACGAAAGTCACAAATGACATCTAATATATCTTAACACAAGCAATATTTACGGAGTCATATTTCCCAAAACAGAAACTGCCTTGTCGTCGCATCTTGCCCCTTTTTCATCATAGAACTATCAGTGTGGAATTTCAATAAAGTGATTAAAAAAGAGCAGAATGGGACCTCTTGTGGCAAAAATGTTGGTACTGTAATCACAGTGACGTTTGATCTTAGACTACTACAATCCAGATATATCACAAATGATTTAGCACGATCATATATTGCTCGTGTGAAATGTGCATACTGTGTTTTCATCCTCCTTGGAACTCGACATCCGCATCACTTTTTTGCGATTAAGGGAAGAACTTAACACAACATGGCAACATAGTAATTTTTTGCTATGATATGTATGATTTTGTTCCCGGGTTCGATTCCCGGCGGGGTCAGGGATTTTCTCTGCCTCGTGATGACTGGGTGTCGTGTGCTGTCCTTAGGTTAGTTAGGTTTAAGTAGTTCTAAGTTCTAGGGGACTGATGACCATAGATGTTAAGTCCCATAGTGTTCAGAGCCATTATAGAATTTTGCAAGAACTGCATGTTCGGATTTGACGTATAACCGACAAGCCTACCACCCTGCCCGACCCACCATCATTAGTTTCTTAAATGCCCAACTTCCATGGACATGCTTATCTTATTGTTATTGTTTTATCCATGATCTCTGGTCCATGGTTGCTGGTCCACGGCTTGATATCGTGTATGAGGTGTTCGTAAATGTTCGAATAACAACCAGCGGTGCCCCCACCATACTTTCACTCGAAGATGAAAATGCAGTTCCATCCCTGCTAGTGAGTTCCATAGTTGCTGAACGTGGCGAGACAGCTGATTTTACGATTGTCGCTTTTTAATCAAATTATTACTAATACAATTTCATAAAAATGTTCAAACTGCTAAGGTCATCAGTCCCTAAGGTTACACACTAGTTGTTGTTTTGGTCTTCAGTCCTGAGACTGATTTGATGCAGCTCTCCATGCTACTCTATCCTGCGCAATGTTCTTCATCTCCCAGTACCTACTGCAGCCTACATCCTTCTGAATCTGCATATTGTATTCATCTCTTGGTCTCCCTCTACGATTTTTACCCTCCACGCTGCCCTCCAGTACTAAATTGGTAGTCCCTTGATGTCTCAGAATATGTCCTACCAACCGATCCCTTCTAATAGTCAAGTCGTGCCACAAATTTCTCTTCTCCCCAAGCCCGCATCTCGTGGTCGTGCGGTAGCGTTCTCGCTTCCTGCGCCCGGGTTCACGGGTTCGATGCCCGGCGGGGTCAGGGATTTTCTCTGCCTCGTGATGGCTGGGTGTTGTGTGTTGTCCTTAGGTTAGCTAGGTTTATGTAGTTCTAAGTTCTAGGGACTGATGACCATAGATAGTGCTCAGAGCCATTTTTTCTTCACCCCAATTCTATTCAATACTTCCTCATTAGTTGTGCGATCTACCCATCTAATCTTCAGCATTCTTCTGTAGCACCACATTTCGAAAGCTTCTATTCTTTTCTTGTCTAAACTATTTATCATCCACGTTTCACTACCATACATGGCTACACTCCATACAAATACTTTCAGAAACGACTTCCTGACACTTAAATCTATACTCGATGTTAATAAATTTCTCTTCTTCAGAAACGCTTTCCTTGCCATTGCCAGTCTACGTTTTATATACTCTCTACTTCGACCATCATTAGTTATTTTGCTCCCCAAATAGCAAAACTCCTTTACTACTTTAAGTGTCTCATTTCCTAATCTAATTCCCTCAGCATCACCCGATTTAATTCGACTACATTCCATTATCCTCGTTTCGCTTTTGTTGATGTTCATCTTATATCCTCCTTTTAGCCACTATCCATTCCGTTCAACTGCTCTTCCAAGTCCTTTGCTGTGTCTGACAGAATTACAATGTCATCGGAAAACCTCAAAGATTTTATTTCTTCTCTATGAATTTTAATACCTACTCCGAACTTTTCTTTTGTTTCCTTTACTGCTTGCTCAATATACAGATTGAATAGCATCGGGGAGAGGCTACAACCCTGTCTCACTCCCTTCCCAATCCCTGCTTTCCTTTCATGTCCCTCGACACTGCTTAACCTAAATTATCCTAAGCACAAACACACACACCCATGCCCTAGGCGCAGTGGTTAAACACTGGACTCGCATTCGGGAGGACGACGGTTCAATCCCGCGTCCGGCCATCCTGATTTAGGTTTTCCGTGATTTCCCTAAATCGCTCCAGGCAAATGCCGGGATCGTTCCTTTCAAAGGGCTTGGCCGACTTCCTTCCCCGTCCTTCCCTAATCCGATGAGACCGATGACCTCGCTGTCTGGTCTCCTTCCCCAAACCAACCAACCAACCAACCATGCCCTAGGGAGGACTCGAACCTCCGCCGGGACCAGCCGCACAGTCCATGACTGCAGCGCCTGAAACCGCTCGGCTAATAACGCGCGGCTATACAATTTCAAATGGCGCTTAAAGCCCATTTTAAGATTCATTGCATCAAAATATAATTTGGGGACCTGTCGCAGACTGCCAGTGCTGTTCACATTAAAATCCCGTTTATAATACATTGACTGAATCAGGCTGTCGTGTGGAAAGAACGGTGAGAAACATAAGAATACGCAAATCATTGAAGAAATACCGAAATAAAAACTAAACAGCATGCGAATGATATGTACGGTGGTGCAAGAAAAATATTGCCTCCGAATTTTTTATGCGAAACCTTTTGAAGCCTTTTAAATAAAACAAACTTTATTAACATTCTGCATCTTCATTTTTAATGTTTACATATTTGTTTCTCACCATAGTGACCATGATGACGAACATATTTCTTCCAACGGGAGATCAGTTTGTTAATACCGCCATTGAAGAATGTTTGCGTTTTGTTGACGGAGCCTCAGCCTCACCTAACTTGTTTCGTTTCGTCACTATCAAAGTGTAGTCCTCGAAGGTGTTGTTTAAGTCTTGGAAACAGATGATCAGACGGGCTCAAGTCCAGACTATATGGAGGATGATCGATGACAGAACCCAAGGCGTCGGATACTTGCAGAAATCGCAGCGCTAGTGTGTGGTGTGGCACTGAAGGAGAGGGTGCTCCACGTATGGACAAACTCTTCGAATTCGAAACTCGCTGTTTGTCATGCATCGACATAGTTACGTTACACACCTCCATGTTACACGCTACAATTCGGAACCCCATAGCGACAGAGGGCTGCAAATACTAGACATGAAGAATGAAGACGCAGAATGTTAATGAGTTTTGTTTTCTTTAAAAAGGTTTATGAGTATTCTATAAAAAAAATTTGAGAGGAATAATTTTGCAGCACGCTCTCATATATATATATAAAAAAATTGCATTTCACTAGTAGATTTTGTCACGGAAAATTATCTTGGACTTTATCGATATTTTAATTAATCAACAGTAATTGAAACATCGTCTTTGCGATGAAATAATTTTCTTGTAAAGAGGTAGTTTTACATCGTACTTCGACTGAGATACCACAATTGCTTTAAAATTTTCTTTAAAAAAAAAAGTCTCAAAAAATAAGCTGGCCAGTGGTCTTGTGACAGGCTTCGTGGGATTCATTCTTGGAACATATGACACACAAAAACTGCGAATAAGAGGTGGTTCTGATTTTCAACAAAAAGAAAACCGATGCGAAAATTTGAACAGCATTATTAGAGTTGGCTACGTAATTGTCAGTAAAAAGACTGACATGAAAAAGGCTGATATTGCTAGTAATTTTATGTTGTAGGCGAAAGCGTCGATTATATTATTTAAGGATCACTTTTTATAACGTGGAATTTTAGGTTATTATAAAGAGCTTTCCGTTTGGAACAATCGGTTTGGTGTAGATCGAGAGCTTGCAGTCAATCTTAGGTAAACAAAAAGGGAATAATTCTGCAGAAATGCAGCACAATGTGTTTACATATGAAGTTTCCTGCAAAGTTTTAGATTTTTACAAAACAATACCTCATGTATTGCTCATGGGAATCTGCTGGTCGTAATTTTGTACAAAGGATATTGTTTCTTCAGAAATCAGAAACATTCGTGCTAATACAGAATGGTACTGAACAGTGTGACCATGAAGGACGATCTCCTCTACCGAAAGTCATATGGCGGCTTACAGATACGGATCTATAGATTCTCATGGCATGTGTATGGCATAGGTGCGCTGGTTGAGCAGCAGAATTAGCGATTTGATGGAACGAGAAGGAAGATTTATCTTATGACGTAACTAGCTTCCATTGTTCTTTAATCCGATCACAATATTACTGTATGCATTTGAATCGTAGCTAATGAAGACAATGGTTCAATAAGAAAGCAGATGTAGTGCTCAAGAACGGATCAGACGAGATGTGAGTCTTTAATCGACGTCTTACATACACTGCCGGAAATAATAGTATACCCTTTTAGAGGTTTCAGTGCACTCAAGATTTATTGCTTAAACAGTCCATTTTGAGTGCATTAAATAGTTACATTTACAGATCAATAGCACAAGCGGTTCTGAGGCACCAGGTATGCCGGAACAGCCATATTAGTCTGTGGTGTAGCCTCCACAGGCGGCGATAGAGGACCTGACTCTGATTTTCAGTCGGTCGTACAGATGGCGAACACTGTCCTGGGATACTTTATGTTATGACTGTTTTACCTGTTCATGCAGTTCTGTATGAGTTGTTGGTTACGAGTCGTACGAGTCACCTCTTTTCCCATCACATCCCGCACAGGCTCGATTAGAGACAAGTACGGCTGAAAGCAAGGGGAAACTACGGCCGTAATTTTTACAGAGGGCATGCAGCTTTACTGTCTGGTCAAATGATGATGGCGTCCTCTTGGGTAAAACATTCCGGAGGTAAAATAGTCCCCCATTCGGATCTCCGAGCGGGGACTACTCAAGAGGATGTCGTTATAAGGAGAAAGAAAACTGGCGTTCTACGGATCGGAGCGTGGAATGTCAGATCCCTTAATCGGGCAGGTAGGTTAGAAAAATTAAAAAGGGAAATGGATAGGTTAAAGTTAGATATAGTGGGAATTATTGAAGTTCGGTGGCAGGACGAAGAAGGTGATGACAGGGTTATAAACAAAAAATCAAATAGGGGTAATGCAGGAGTAGGTTTAATAATGAATAGGAAAATAGGAATGCGGGTAAGCTACTACAAACAGCATAGTGAACGCATTATTGTGTCCAAGATAGATACGAAGCCCACGCCTACTGCAGTAGTACAAGTTTATGTGCCTACTAGCTCTGCAGATGACGAAGAAATTAAAGAAATGTGTGATGAAATAAAAGAAATTATTCAGATAGTGAAGGGAGACGAACATTTAATAGTCATGGGTGACTGGAATTCGTCAGTAGGAAAAGGGAGAGAAGGAAAAATAGTAGGTGAATATGGATTGGGAGTAAGAAACGAAAGAGGAAGCCGCCTGGTGGAATTTTGCACACAACACAACCTAATCATAGCTAACACTTGGTTCAAGAATCATAAAAGAAGATTGCATGCATGGAAGAAGCCTGGAGATACTGATAGGTTTCGGATAGATTATATAATGGTAAGACAGAGATTTAGGAACCAGGTTTTAAATTGTAAGACATTTCCAGGGGCAGATGTGGACTCTGACCACAATCTATTGGTTATGAACTGTACATTAAAACTGAAGAAACTGCAAAAAGGTGGTAATTTAAGGAGATGGGACCTGGATAAACAGACTAAACCAGAGGTTGTACAGAGTTTCGGGGAGAGAATAAGGGAACAATTGGCAGGAATGGAGGAAAGAAATACGGTAGAAGAAGAAAGGGTAGCTTTGAGGGATGAAGTGGTGAAGGCAGCAGAGGATCAAGAAGGTAAAAAGACGAGGGCTAGTAGAAATCCTTGGGTAACAGAAGGAATATTGAATTTAATTGTTAAAAGGAGAAAATATAAAAATGCAGTAAATGAAGCAGGCAAAAAGAAATACAAACGTCTCAAAAATGAGATCGACAGGAAGTGTAAAATGGCTAAACAGGGATGGCTAGAGGACAAATGTAAGGATGTAGAGGCTTATCTCACTAGGGATAAGATAGATACTACCTACAGGAAAATTAAAGAGACCTTTGGAGAAAAGAGAACCACTTGTATGAATATCAAGAGCTCAGATGGAAACCCAGTTCTAAGCAAAGAAGGGAAAGGAGAAAGGTGGAAGGACTAAATAGAGGGTCTATACAAGGGCGATGTACTTGAGGACAATATTATGGAAATGGAAGAGGATGTAGATGAAGATGAAATGGGAGATATGATACTGCGTGAAGAGTTTGACAGAGCATTGAAAGACCTGAGTCGAAACAATGCCCCCGGAGTAGACAACATTCCATTAGAACTACTGGCAGCCTTGGGAGAGCCAGTCCTGACAAAACTCTACCATCTGGTGAGCAAGATGTATGAGACAGGCGAAATACCCTCAGACTTCAAGAAGAATACACTCCTGGAAATTGAAATAAGAACACCGTGAATTCATTGTCCCAGGAAGGGGAAACTTTATTGACACATTCCTGGGGTCAGATACATCACATGATCACACTAACAGAACCACAGGCACATAGACACAGGCAACACAGCATGCACAATGTCGGCACTAGTACAGTGTATATCCACCTTTCGCAGCAATGCAGGCTGCTATTCTCCCATGGAGACGATCGCAGAGATGCTGGATGTAGTCCTGTGGAACGGCTTGCCATGCCATTTCCACCTGGCGCCTCAGTTGGACCAGCGTTCGTGCTGGACGTGCAGACCGCGTGAGACGACGCTTCATCCAGTCCCAAACATGCTCAATGGGGGACAGATCCGGAGATCTTGCTGGCCAGGGTATTTGACTTACACCTTCTAGAGCACGTTGGGTGGAACGGGATACATGCGGACGTGCATTGTCCTGTTGGAACAGCAAGTTCCCTTGCCGGTCTAGGAATGGTAGAACGATGGGTTCGATGACGGTTTGGATGTACCGTGCACTATTTAGTGTCCCCTCGACGATCACCAGAGGTGTACGGCCAGTGTAGGAGATCGCTTCCCACACCATGATGCCGCGTGTTGGCCCTGTGTGCCTCGGTCGTATGCAGTCCTGATTGTGGCGCTCACCTGCACGGCGCTAAACACGCATACGACCATCATTGGCACCAAGGCAGAAGCGACTCTCATCGCTGAAGACGACACGTCTCCATTCGTCCCTCCATTCACGCCTGTCGCGACGCCACTGGAGGCGGGCTGCACGATGTTGGGGCGTGAGCGGAAGACGGCCTAACGGTGTGCGGGACCGTAGCCCAGCTTCATGGAGACGGTTGCGAATGGTCCTCGCCGATACCCCAGGAGCAACAGTGTCCCTAATTTGCTGGGAAGTGGCGGTGCGGTCCCCTACGGCACTGCGTAAGATCCTACGGTCTTGGCGTGCATCCGTGCGTCGCTGCGGTCCGGTCCCAGGTCGACGGGCACGTGCACCTTCCGCCGACCACTGGCGACAACATCGACGTACTGTGGAGACGTCACGCCCCACGTGTTGAGCAATTCGGTGGTACGTCTACCCGGCCTCCCGCATGCCCACTAAACGCCCTCGCTCAAAGTCCGTCAACTGCACATACGGTTCACGTCCACGCTGTCGCGGCATGCTACCAGTGTTAAAGACTGCGATGGAGCTCCGTATGCCACGGCAAACTGGCTGACACTGACGGCGGCGGTGCACAAATGCTACGCAGCTAGCGCCATTCGACGGCCAACACCGCGGTTCCTGGTGTGTCCGCTGTGCCGTGCGTGTGATCATTGCTTGTGCAGCCCTCTCGCAGTGTCCGGAGCAAGTATGGTGGGTCTGACACACCGGTGTCAATGTGTTCTTTTTTCCATTTCCAGGAGTGTATAATAATTACAATCCCAAAGAAAGCAGGTGTTGACAGATGTGAAAATTACCGAACTATCAGTTTAATAAGTGACGGCTGCAAAATACTAACACTAATTCTATAGAGACGAATGGAAAAACTGGTAGAAGCCGACCTCGGGGAAGATAAGTTTGGATTCCGTAGAAATATCGGAACACGTGAGGCAATACTGACCTAACGACGTATCTTAGAAGCTAGATTAGGGAAAGGCAAACCTGCGTTCCTAGCATTTGTAGACTTAGACAAAGCTTTTGAGAATGTTGACTGGAACGCTCTCTTTCAAATTCTGAAGTGGCAGGGGTAAAATACAGGGAGCGAAAAGCTATTTACAATTTTTACAGAAACCTGATGGCAATTATAAGAGTCTTGGGACATGAAAGGGAAGCAGTGGTTGGGAAGGGAGTGAGACAGAGTTGTAGCCTCTCTCCGGTGTTATTCAGTCTCTATATTGAGCAAGCAGTGAAGGAAACAAAAGAAGAATTCGGAGTAGGTATTAAAATCCATGGAGAAGAAATAAAAACTTTGAGGTTTGCCGATGACATTGTAATTCTGTCAGAGACTGCAAAGGACTTGGAAGAGCAGTTGAACGGAATGGATAGTGACTAAAAGGAGGATATAAGATGAACATCAACAAAAGCAAAACGGGGATAATGGAATGTAGTCGAATTAAAGCGGGTGATGTTGAGGGAATTAGATTAGGAAGTGAGACACTTAAAGTAGTAAAGGAGTTTTGCTATTTGGGGAGCAAAATAACTGATGATGGTCGAAGTAGAGATGATATAAAATGTAGACTGGCAATGGAAAGGAAAGCGTTTCTGAAGAAGAGAAATTTGTTAACATCGAGTATAGGTTTAAGTGTCAGGAAGTCGTTTGTGAAAGTATTTATATGCAGTGTAGCCTTGTATGGAAGTTAAACATGGACGATAAATAGTTTGGACAAGAAGAGAATAGAAGCTTTCGAAATGTGGTGCTACAGAAGAATGCTGAAGATTAGATGGGTAGATCACATAACTATTGAGGAAGTATTAAATAGGATTGGGGAGAAGAGAAGTTTGTGGCACAACTTGACTAGAAGAAGGGATCGGTTGGTAGGACATGTTCTGAAGCATCAAGGGACCACAGATTTAGTATTGGAGGGGCGCGTGGAGGGTAAAAATCGTATAGGGAGACCAAGAGATGAATACACTAAGCAGATTCAGAAGGATGTAGGGTGCAGTAGTTACTTAGAGATGAAGAAGCTTGCACAGGATAGAGTGGCATGGAGAGCTGCATCAAACCAGTCTCAGGACTGAAGACAACAACAACGACAACATGACGGTTTCACTTGTTCGTGTAGTTCTGTATGAGTTGTTGGTTGACGAGTCGTACGAGTCACCTCTTGTCCCATCATATCCCACACATGCTCGATTAGAGACAAGTACGGAGATCGTGCTAGCCAGGGAAGTTGTTGCTAGTCTTGAAGAGCGCGTTGAGTTTCAAAGGCAGCTTGTGGCTGAGCATTATCCTTTTGGAACAACACATCACCTTCCTGCTAAAAGAACAGTAAGAAACGGGTCCAACAAAAGATTCTTCACGTACCGAGCGCTGGTTAGCTTCTCCTCCAGAAATACCAACGTTGAACGCGAGTTGCAGGTTATCGCACCCCAGATCGTAAGACCTGGGGTAGGGCCAGTGTGTCTTCGACAACTGAGACAGTGCACACCAGGTCTATGTCGTATGTGCAAATGACCCTCTCTTTGGTGCAGGCAGAATCTGCTTTCTCGCTGAAGACTACGGGGCGCCATTTCATCTTCCAAGTGATCCTTTGACAGCGCCAGTCGAACTGTACACGTCGATGCTGTGGCATGAGTGAAAGACGCGATAGAGGTGTGCGTGACCGTAGTCCCACTGCTAATAACCAGTTCGCAACAGTTCGTGTTGAGATTTCTGAGCTCACAAGCTCTCTTATCTGTGCTGTCGTAGCTGTACGTTCAGTCAGTACTGCCCTTCGAATACGACGATCCAGTAGGGAGTTTGTGTTGGTGGACCTCCAGAACCTCATCTATGGGTGTGAGAATGTTCACGTGACCACTGATACCAGTATTGTTTCACAATTGAAGCAACATGTTCAACTTGTGTGGCTATTCTCCAAAAGGACGATCCCCCGACTCCTCGGATGGCCACAATTTCACCCGTTTCAGACCCACTCAGTTGGATGTACGAAGCCCAAGTGCATCTCCGTGGAAAGGTATCATGATTTAAGTGAGTTTGAACGTGCTGTTATAGTCAGCGCACAAGCGATGGAACACAGCATCTTTGAGGTAGCCTTGAGGTGGGGATTTTCCCATATGACCATTTCCCGAGTGAACCGTGAATATCAGGAATCAGGTAAAACATCAAATCTATGACATCGCTGCAGCCTGAATAAGATCCTGGAAGAAGGGGACCAACGACGACTGAAGAGAATAGTTCTGCGTGACAGAAGTGCAGCCTTTCCGAAAATTCATGCAGACTTCAATTCTGGGTCATCAGCAAGTGTCAACGTGCGAACCATTCAACGAAACACCATCTATATTGGCTTTCGGAATCGAAAGCCCACTCGTGTACCCTTGATAACTGCATTACACAAAGGTTTACACTGCGCATGGGCTAGCCAACACCGACAGAGGACTGGTGATGGCTGGAAACTTGTTGCCTGGTCGGACGAGTCTCGTTTCAAATTAAATCGAATGGATGGCCGTGTACAGGTTTGGAGCCAACCTAATGAATCCACGGACCCTACATGTCAACAGAGGAGTGTTCAAGCTGGTGGTGGCTCTATAATGGTATGGGACGTGTGCAGTTGGAGTGATATGGGACCCATGGCACATCTAGATATGAGTCTGACAGGTGAAACGTATGTAAGCATCCTGTCTGATCAGCTGCATCCATTTGTGTCCATTGTGCATTCCGACGGACGTGGGAAATTCCAGCAGGACAATGCGACACCCCACGTCTAGAACTCTTTTGAGTTTAAACACTTCGGATATCCACCAAACTCCCTAGACATGAAAATTATTGAGTATATCTGGGATGCCTTGCAACGTAATGTTCAGAAAGGATCTCCATCCCCTCTTACTCTTACGGATTTATGGACAGCTCTGCAGGATTATTGGTGCCAATTCCCTGCAGCATTGCTTCAGACATTAGTCGAGTCCATGCCACGTCGTGTAGCGGCACTTCCGCGTGCTCGCGGGGGCCCTACACGATATTAGGCGGGTGTATCAGTTTCTTTGGCTCTTTAGTGTATCTGTGTATTTGAATACGCATTCCTATACCAATTTCTTTCATGCTTCGCCGAATATACTTTAAAACTCTATATGACACTCAATTATTTATCTTATAACATATATGTTTTCTGAACCGAACCCCATACAATAAACTTAGGCATTTGTAAACGTAACGCCATCAGAATTTCAGGCAGTTTGTGGTTATTCTCGATTTAATATGTCACCTTACAAGTCCAGTTCTCGTCATCTGCGGGAAGTTTTAATTTTCTGCTTTAACGTGAAGAAATCTGCGGCTGAGGCTCATAAAAATTTGGATGAGACCGACGGTCAGGCAAATGTTAGTGAAAGAACGTGCAGAGAAGGGTTTCAACGCTTCAAGAACGGTGAATTTGACGCCGAAGACTGGTATGACGGTGAGATTGAGAAAGTTTTCAGAGTTATTGTAACTGACAGAAACAATTACAGGAGATCGTTATCGAAAGTAATTGATGCGTTTGAACAGAGCACTGAAAGGAAAACGTCCACAAGATAGTGACAGACATGAAAAAGTGATTTTGGAACAAGACGATGTTCGACACCATGTCGCAAAACCTGTAAAGACATACTTGGAAACGTTGTAATTGGAAGTCCTACCCCACCCACAGTATTGTCCAGACATTGCTCCCTGTGACTACTACCTTTTCTAGTCAATAGCACACGGCCTGGCTGACCAGCACGTCCGGTCATATGAACAAATGCAAAATTGGATCGATTCATGGATCTCCTAAAAGACGCCCAGTTCTACCGCCGCGGGAGTCGTATGCTGGGGAAAAGATGGGAGTAAGTAGTCCACAACGCCTCACAGATGAGGCATATCCGCACTTCATGCTGATGATACTGCCTGCTCTGCTTGAAACAATTACAGGGAAGCGTCCTGGGACCTCTACTGTTCCTGATCTATATAAATGACCTGGGTGACAATCTGAGCAGTTCTCTTAGGTTGTTCGCAGATGATGCTGTAATTTACCGTCTAGTAAGGTCATCCGAAGACCAGTATCAGCTGCAAAGCGATTTAGAAAAGATTGCTGTATGGTGTGTCAGGTGGCAGTTGACGCTAAATAACGAAAAGTGTGAGATGATCCACATGAGTTCCAAAAGAAATCCGTTGGAATTCGATTACTCGATAAATAGTACAATTCTCAAGGCTGTCAATTCAACTACGTACCTGGGTGTTAAAATTACGAACAACTTCAGTTGGAAGGACCACATAGATAATATTGTCGGGAAGGAGAGCCAAAGGTTGAGTTTCATTTGCAGGACATTTAGAAGATGCAACAAGTCCACTAAAGAGACAGCTTACACTACACTCGTTCGTCCTCTGTTAGAATATTCCTGCGCGGTGTGGGATCCTTACCAGGTGGGATTGACGGAGGACATCGAGGGGGTGCAAAAAAGGGCAGCTCGTTTTGTATTATCGCGTTATAGGGGAGAGAGTGTGGCAGATATGATACACGAGTTGGGATGGAAGTCATTACAGCATAGACGTTTTTCGTCGCGGCGAGACCTTTTTACGAAATTTCAGTCACCAACTTTCTCTTCCGAATGCGAAAATATTTTGTTGAGCCCAACCTACATAGGTAGGAAAGATCATCCATTCCCGCTCGCTGTTCGGGAGTGGAATAGTAGAGAGATAGTATGATTGTGGTTCCATGAACCCTCTGCCAAGCACTTAAATGTGAATTGCAGAGTAGTCATGTAGATGTAAATGTAGAAGTACGTTTGGTGGTATGTAGGGTAATGTGGGCTGAAATGCTAGTACAAACAGAACATTACCTCAAGTGACCAGTACTTTGAATCATAATTTTTTTGTAAGTTTTTCACAGTAGAGTCTCGGACTTCGAGAAAAGACAGGGAAAGCAAAGTTGTAGACCTAATAAATAAATTAATAAAATAAACGAGTGTCCTCTCGAAGTAATAATCGAAGAAGTTGTGTATAAGAAATAAACCACTAGAACCAATTAGAAATAAATGGAGGAGGAATTATTGTGAATACACATCAACAGAAGTGGCGTTGAGGTACTGGAGCAAAGCGCTAACCGTGAAAAGTGAGGCGAGGACGCCAAATACTGTTGTTACGTGACGGCACTGCAGTTTCGTGAGACAGAACAGGCGGTATCTTATCAGTAACGGGTAAGGACTCAGACAAGGAAAATGAGAAATCCTGCCAGTAGCACGGGAGTACACAATCTCTTCTGATAGGTGGAGTTAAGTAAAGGATGAGAGCTTACCTACGTGATTGTTCGTAGCCTGCAAATGTCTGCAGCATTGTTTGCAGCCACAGTGTCGCAGCTAGAACACGGTGTAACTTGTCCCGTTCAGCTTAATTGTTTATTACACAGCTGTAAAGAAGCGTTCAAAAGAGACGCATCAAGTTTTCGAGCTTTAATGTTCATTTTAGGAACGTAAGATGTTAGCGCTCCCTGCAGTTTACATCTACAAGTGCATGTGTAGCCCACCACCAACGTACGGCCAGTCGTGGAAGTAACAGAAAAAATACCAGCATTATTTCTCCCCTTCCTGTTCTCTTGGTGGTTAAAAGGTGTCAGTACCCTTCTGTATGAGTCAGAATTCCACTACTTTTGCAGTCATGATCATTACGGGAGTTAATCACATTATGGAGAAAGTTATATGGTTCTAAGGTGGCTCTTTGAATTTTGTAAGTTAGTTAGTTCTTCAGATCCTCTGAACGATTTTTTTTCTCGCAATGATGCGGAACGAGTCGTTTACAGCGTATGTACAAATGATTAGTGTTAACATTAACGAACACACTGCCGCGAGGGGTAGCCTTGCGGTCTGGGCCTTGTCACGGTCCGCGCGGCTCCCCCCGTCGGAGGATCGAGTCCTCCCTCGGGCATGGATGTGTGTGTTGTCCTTAGCGTAAGTTAGTTTAAGTTAGATTAAGTAGTGTGTAAGCCTAGTGATCGATGACCTCAGCAGTTTGGTCCCATAAGACCTTACCACAAATTTCCAAATTTTTCCAACAAACACATTATTATTTTAGTCCTGCTCATGTTACTCGTAGTTTTTTATTTTTTTATTGCCTACCAGCTTTAGGTAGGAATTCGTCAGTGGAGTAGAATGTTGTATCGACGAGAAATGATATAAATTAGATTTAAAATTATTTCGCTACCTGTCAGACATGCTATGTTATTGGGCAAATGACCGAAACATTTTGTTGCTGCACATTGAACTCCTTTCTGAGCCACAGATAGCTTTGACAATGGATAATAAAGGTTATTTTTTCCTCTAGTGTTGTAGGTATGGACATCACTGTTCTTCTCAAATTGTAATGAATTATTTATGACTAATTCCATTATCGAAAATATGTATTGTGGCGACTTAGAATGTCTAGCTTCCTAAAGAGGTACCTATATGACATCAGTGGGTGAACACCACATATTATTCTTACTACTGCGTTTGTGCAATCAATACTTTCTAAGTGTTGAGTTACCCCAGAAAATTATTCCATAAGACATTATTGAGTAGAAATACGTAAAATATGTTAAGAGACTGGTACGTTTCTTTTCAACATTAGAAATTATACGAAGTACAAAAGTAGCTGAGCTCAATCATTTGAGAAGTTTAGTAATATGTGTCTTCCAGTTCTAGTTTCCATGAATATGTACACCCAAAAATTTGAAGCATTCTACACGGTTACTGACTGCTGCTCATGTGCTACTCATTTTATTGGTATGACTCTGTTTGTCGTACAGAACTGAATGTGGTGTGATTTTTTTTCCAAATTTAGGAAGAGTCCATTTTCAGAGAATCACTTAATAATTCTTTGGGAAATATCATTTACCAACTCTTCTGCTACTTTCTCTCTAATGGGATTTATTATAAAAGTAGTACAGTCTGCAAAAAGTACCAGTTTTGCTGGCTGAATGTTAAGTGGAAGATCATTCACATATGTAGGGCATAGGAGCTGACCCAAAACTCATCCCTGTGGCTCTCCCTTTGTTAACTAAAACTCTTTGTGATTAACTTCGTCTTTCGTGTAACGTCTTCTCTTGCTGTTCATTGAACGTTTCTGCGAGAATCTCATGCGCTCTAAACAAGCCCACTACGAATCGAACAGCCATTCTTTGAATCTTCTTGAATTTTCTTTCTCTTCCACTAATACAACTTGATATTGGTCTCAGATCGACAAACAATACTCAAGAATGGGTTTAGCAAGCATTTTGAAAGGGAAGTCTTTAGTGCTTGAATTATACTCTCTTGGGATTTATCCAACAAATCCGAATCTGACGGCTAAACTTATACAAGGTGATTTTGCTAAACGGGAACAAACTGTGGGAAACGATACGTGAGAAGATAAGGAGCAAAAAGGTCATATGAACATACAGTGGAAATGCGTTCAATGTGAGGTACACCCACTCGAAGATGGAAACAAAAGGTCTTTCACAGTGACCACGCTACACGCACCAGGCAGGCGACCCACCAGCATAGCGTAAGCCAGACGACCGTGTGGAACATTCTACTCGAAAACGCTACTATCCGTATCAGTTACAACGCGTACTGGCCATATTATCTAAGGTCTTGCTTCCACGGCGGCAGTTATTTCGCAGGCCACCACAGTTCTGGGTTTTCTGCCAACCATACCGTTCATATATGAGGCTACTACCTTTATGGGGACATTATCGTGACCTTCGCAACACCCACCTGCCAGCTGCTGAGAATACCCACAGTATCGTGGCAGCGAATCATCAGCCCCAGTTCAGCCCTAGTATGTGGCGGGGATTATTGGCGTTGTCCACCAGTCATCCTTCCACAAGGATGAGGCATATCTGCACGTCATTTGAGTGACCTTTCCCTGCTGTTGGAAGATATACCTTTAGTGGTATGGAGGGTAATGTGGCTATCAGATAAAAGTGCCCCAGTTCACTGCCTTCTTGTGCGTGGAGCTGAAACAGCAGTACAGACAGAACATTCCCGCTTGCACATGTGTGCTTTCCACCACTGAAGCCTACACTACCAAAGATCTTCTGTGTCCACCTTCAAGTCGGTGTACCTCCCCTGGAATGCGTTTCTTATGAAATGACTATATGATCTTCTTTGCTCCTTATCCTCACAGGAATATTTTTCTGCGGTTTGTCCCCATTTATAAAAACTACCCTGTATGGTCAATCCACATTAAATCACTGTGGGCAGATACTCCTAGATACTTAAAAGTTGTTACTGATTCCCGGTCTCATAGTCAAATGATACCGTAGCCTTGTGTCTATTTACGCACGTTTCTCCACATTTATTTATGTTGAAGACTGGCTGATACTCTTGCCTCCAGGCACTCATCGTCCATAAGTCTCTCTGCATTTCATAGACAGATTCTAACAAAGTTGCCTTGCTGTAGGCCGGCCGGTGTGGCCTTGCGGTTCTAGGCGCTTCAGTCTGGAGCCGCGTGACAACTACGGTGTGGGTTCGAATCCTGCCTCGGGCATGGATCTGTGTGATGTCCTTAGGTTAGTTAGGTTGAAGTAGTTCTAAGTTCTAGGGGACTGATGACCACAGATGTTAAGTCCCATAGTGCTCACAGCCATTTGAACCATTTTGCCTTGGTGTATACAACTGCAAACATGTCTCACAGAGCTATATACTGTATTCATCAGGTCACTGATATGGTTTATACTGCGAATAGCAGTTACCCTCCGGAATGGCTGCGTGCATTAGCACGCCACTTTCAGGATTCGAGGAGGAGGGTTGGCACCGGATCGAGTCCGCCTGGCAGATTAACGACGACTGTCGGAGTACCGGCCAGCCTTGAAGAGGTTTTCATTCGGTTTCTCACTTCGCTCTGGTACCCACGTCCTGCCTCAGTTCCACGTTTCGCAAACATTTCGAAACGCTTTTTCGCACTTTCACTTGGGATAACACTAACCTAGATAGTTGGGGTGCACTAATTCCGTGCTATGGGAAAGAAGGAGGCAGTGGTGTGATGACAGGAAGAGCATCGGGCCACCCTCTACAAATAACTTTCCCAAACCTGCAAATTAACATGTTGACCCCGTGTGGATACAGGATAAAGGACAGGACAAAGAAGAAAGGTATCGTGAACAGCAGTGGCATCATCGCACTTCACCGAGGTATGTCAGACTCTAAGCGCGATTCTGACGATGCTCGTGCATTAAGAACAATGCATGCAATTCGTTTCACAACGAAATCTTCAATTGCATATCTGTTACGATATTCCTTAAGCATATACTGTGTTGAAAGAAAATTACTACTGCAAATGTACGTTCTTCTCGATAATCTCATAATTAAGTACAGGTCCGTTGATCATCCAGTTTAGTAATCGTAGCCGGCCGGAGTGGCCTAGCGGTTCTAGGCGCTACAGTCTGGAACCGCGCGACTGCTACGGTCGCAGGTTCGAATCCTGCCTCGGGCATGGATGTGTGTGATGTCCTTAGGTTAGTTAGGTTTAAGTAATTCTAAGTTCTAGGGATCTGATGACCTCAGAAGTTAAGTCCCATAGTGCTCACAGCCATTTGAACCATTTAGTAATCGTAACTGATATTTAACAACGTTTGGCACTTACTGGAAGCTCTCTGCCTACGGTTTTCCAGTCTTATTTCAGCTCGGGCACTCACGGATATAACCGTCGTTACACAATAAATTATCTGTGGGATACTTTTTAGAATAGCAGATATCAGCTTTACTTTCCACTTCGACATCTACATACAGGGTGAAAAGTATTTACACCGACAAACTCTGGTAGGTTGAAGGGGACATCAAAACAAATATTTTTCCCTAATGTCATTTTTCCTATCAGGAGCATTGAAACCGGTCAAGGAAGATTTCTCTGGTGGCAAATTAATTAAACCAACAAACACTTCTCCATTTTTTTTATGACCAAGAGACAACACATTAACACAATCCAATTTCAATTACAGTAGATTTTCAAAACTGCCTCCATTGGAACGTAAACAAAAGTTACACCAGAATGAGATTTTCATTCTGCAGCGGAGTGTGCCCTTATATGAAACTTCCTGGCAGATTAAAACTGTGTGCCCGACCGAGACTCGAACTCGGGACCTTTGCCTTCCGCGGGCAAGTGCTCTACCAACTGAGCTACCGAAGCACGACTCACGCCCGGTACCCACAGCTTTACTTCTGCCAGTACCTCGTCTCCTACCTTCCAAACTTTACAGAAGCTCTCCTGCGAACCTTGCAGAACTAGCACTCCTGAAAGAAAGGATATTGCGGAGACATGGCTTAGCCACAGCCTGGGGGATGTTTCCAGAATGAGATTTTCACTCTGCAGCGGAGTGTGCGCTGATATGAAACTTCCTGGCAGATTAAAACTGTGTGCCCGACCGAGACTCGAGCTCGGGACCTTTGGTAGAGCACTTGCCCGCGAAAGGGAAAGGTCCCGAGCTCGAGTCTCGGTCGGGCACACAGTTTTAATCTGCCAGGAAGTTTCAAAGGTTACACCGTCGGATCACGTTCTGTCTGACAGGGGCAGAAACCCCAGGAGTATCCTGAATTGTTTCTGCTGCTGCTACTATCCGGGCAGCCAGATCCTTTTCTGATGCAATAGGATTTGCATAAACAAGGTTTCGCATCTCTCCCCACACAAAAAAGTCCAGAGGGGACATATCTGGGGATCGAGCAGGCCATGGTACAGGAGCACCTCTGCCAATCAACTTTTCTGGGAATCGTCGTTCCAGGTATCGACGCACACGACGACTGAAATGTGCTGGCGCCACGTCATGTTGGAACAACATGCCTTGTCTTGTAGGGAGCAGGGCATCTTCCAGCAACTCTGGCAATGCTCTGGCGAGAAAATTGTAATAGTGCCTGCCATTTAATGGCCTAGCTAGAAGATACGGTCCAATTAAAACGTCCCCAACAGCACCGACCCACACATTAACGAAGAACCGCACTTGATGAGCGCTAGTAACTGTGGCATGTGGGTTATCCTCACTCCAAACATGCGAATTGTGCATGTTGAAGACTCCATCACTCAGTACGTTCCTTCATCGGTAAACAACACAGAGGATGCATTTCACACTGGTCCAGGTACCACTACGAAAACTGTGCTCTGGGTGGATAATCAACTGGTTCCAGGTTGTGGACACGCTGTAAGTGAAATGGGCGTAACAACTGCTCTTGAAGGACTGTTCTTGCATTCGTCTGATCCTTCCCCATGTTACGTGCAATCGCACGAGTGTTGATTGAAGGATCCTGCTCCACAAGCTGCAAGACAGCTTCCTCAAATTGCAGCTTTCTTACAGTGCGACGGCGTCCCTGTCCAGGTAATTTTCTAAATGACCCGGTCTCACGCAGACGTTGGCACACAGCAGCAAAGGTCGTATGATGCGGGGCAGGGCGATTAGGATATTGTTGTTGATAAACTCGCCGTGCAGCTCATCCGTTGTGGTACGCTACGTAGTACGCAGTAACCATATCAGCGTACTCACATACCATATCAGTGTACTCACTCCAGTAGTAAACAGAGACAATGCACTACTACACTGGTGGACAGCAGTTACCTACAAATGAAGAGCGTAATGTGCCCTCTAAGAACTGAAGATCGTAATACGGCCTCTAACAACTGAAGAGCATAATACGGCCTCCACCGGTTTAAATAATCCTCATGAGAAAAAATGGCAACCTCCCAGAGTTTGTCGGTTTAAATACTCTGCAAGTCACATTAACATATGTAGCGTTTATTATTTTAGGTACCACTGTTATTTTTCTCCCTTTCTGCTATATTCGTAAATGGTGAGCGGAAACAACACCTTGAATAAGCCTATGTTGGAAACGGAATTTCTCTTATTTCCCCGTCATGAGCACTTAACAATACTTACCCCATATGAGAGTATTTAATACGTTGCTTCACTGTCTTGGAATGGACGCTTCCGAAATTTTAAGTCGAATTGTCCATAATGACAATGTCTCTTCTACAGTGTCTGCCACCCAAGTTTGATGAGCAATACCGAAACGCTTTCACTTTCACGAAAAAAACCTGTCACTTCCACAATGAAACGTATAGGAACCAGAAGAAGAGGACGAAAAGTAGTACAGAATCGATCTAGTAGATTTTATAAAAACGGTACCTGTTGCACTAAATAAGAATAAGTGTCACAAGTATATTTTAGATCTATCAAAAGCCTTTGCTAATGTTGACCAGAAAATTTTAGCTAGAATAGTTAGCAGTGAGAGAAACTGCCAATTCCCATTTCTTATCAGATCTAAAAAGCAGGGTACAATAGGTAGATGTAGCACAGGCTTCAGATAAAACAAAATTTCTAGTGGAACGTTTGTCAGATCCAAAATATATTAACACACGAGTCCTTCAGGGGAGCATCTTAAGACCAATATAAGTTTCGAAGTGCATGTACAAATTTCCAAAAAATGTGAAACACGGGGGAAAAAATTATTTTTGTAGATGACAGTAGTGTTGCAAGAAGAGATGAAACAACTGAACTCCTAGCAGAAAAGCAAATGAAACCTTAAAGAATGTTTATAAAGGGTCATCACGCATTAAAACTACACACAACTTTTTTAAGAATTAATACTGACTGTGCCTCGAAGTGGAACGAATACACAAATACAGTAGAAAAAGATCATCATCAATGTGTAACAGACAATGACTTATATTTATACACTTTTCCAGTATGCATTCAATCTTTAGCTAAGGAATGTTTTTGGGGGCACCATACATAAAACATGGACACAGATTTCTAACTACAAAATAGGGCCATTAGATCAATAATTAAAGTTAGTAGCCGAGCTCTCTTTAAAGATCTGTTTCAACATTTCGGGATTCTAATTCCACCATGTGAGTAGGCCACAATTGCCATTCTAAAGAACGACAGCAGTTATCTCACAAAGAGGCTCATGACCATGGAACAGGAGTAAGACTGAACTTACTTTTACCAAGAGTAAACAAACAAAAGCACAAGACAACACTTTCTGAAAGAGAATTAAATTATACAATAAACTGCCTGAGAAGGTTAAAGAGACGATTAAACTCAAAATATTTAAGAAGTAAGTTAAAGCTTGCCTCTTAAATATATCATACTACAAAGGCAAGGATTCTTTAGATGAGGCAGAGTAGGGAATGATAAAAAATCAACATTATTTAATAACAAGCAACTGTCATTCTGTAGTAATGCGCCATAGTTTAAAGAGTCTTATTGTATAGTCGTACGCTCAGGATCTGAAATGGATAATTCTGACTTCTTTCCGTTATTTGGAGTTCAACATTTCATTAATTGTGGCGACATGCTGACTCAACTTTTCCAAACGTGCCAAGGTGCAACATGAAGAATGTAATAGAATTCCGGAAATATCATCAACGTCCTGATGCCAGCCAAAGTAAGTGTTTATGGGTTTGAGTGCAGTTGCACCGCATAGGGTAGCGTGTGTTTGCGTTTAGGGAAACAAATTAATACCATAAAAATATTTTTTAGAGTAAATGGAAACTGGTTCACTAATATGTGTAATAAACACTATACACAACATAATTAACAGCAGAACATGTTAATCTATACCTACATGAAATTATATTACAGTATCGATGAATTAGCTTCCTTTTAAATGTTGTTTCCTTTTTCGTTAAAGATTATATGTCTGATATCATTTTGTAAATAATCTGTTGATGAATAAACAGCGAATGCCACATATCAGTACTGTACTACAACTACCTGTAGTGTAAATAAGAAAACATTCTTGTAATTACTAACTGACACCTTGAATTTTCCACATATGAGTAAAGCTTTTATCTAATTTTCGTTGCTGTGCATTTTATTCAAACATAAGATCTGTAAAAGGTTGGCTAAATGACCAGTGTACGAATTCCTTGTGTTTCCATTTGTTTACTGTCGACTCCAGCAAGTGGAATTGTGACGCTACTCCAGGTACATGTCCAAGTCAGTTTTGTGTTTCGTTTTTAATAATGCCATATTTACGTGAATGGAACGCTGTGATTCGTGTTTAACAGTTCCTGAAGATAATAAGTGGACAGCCGAGTAAAAAATTAAATTATTATTTGAAGAACATGTACTGCTGTACATATCTTCGTGACGAACAATGTTACAAGACAGACAGATATTTTGGTGAATATCCACCTGGAAATTAAACGACATCTGCTTGATGTATTTTTTTATTTCTCCACTGGAAAAATGTCATTTGGGGTGGTCAAGATAAGTGGAACAGCCTGTAAAACAATGATAGGAGTGGCGAGCCGCATTCCGTTATCAGGTGCTGTGTCACCAACAAATTCGCGTTCACCACTGGTGATGCAAGTTCGCTGAATTCCCCGGAGGCGGCTTTGAGGGCTACTGGATTGTGTTTCGTTTTTAATAATGCCATATTTACGTGAATGGAACGCTGTGATGCGTGTTTAACAGTTCCTGAAGATAATAAGTGGACAGCCGAGTAAAAAATTATATTATTATTTGAAGAGCATGTACTGCTCTACATATCTTCGTGACGAACAATGTTACAAGACAGACAGACATTTTGGTGAAAATCCACCTGGAAATTAAACGACATCTGCTTGATGTATTTTTTATTTCTCCACTGGAAAAATGTCATTTGGGGTGTCCAAGATAAGTGGAACAGCCTGTAAAAACAATGATAGGAGTAGCGTGCTGCATTCCGTTATCAGGCGCTGTGTCACCAACAAATTCGCTTTCACCACTGGTGATGCAAGTTCGCTGAATTCCCCGGAGGCGGCGTTGAGGGCTACTGGATTGTGTTTCGTTTTTAATAATGGCATATTTACGTGAATGGAACGCTGTGATTCGTTTTTAACAGCTCCTGAAGAGAGTAAGTGGACAACCGAGTGAAAAATTATATTATTATTTGAAGAACATGTACTGCTGCACATATCTTCGTGACGAACAATGTTACAAGGAAGACAGACATTTTGGTGAATATCCACCTTGAAATTAAATGAAATCTGTTGATGTATTTTTTATTTCTCCACTGGAAAAATGTCATTTGGGGTGGTGAAGATAAGTGGAACAGCCTGTAAAACAATGATAGGAGGGGGGCGCTGCATTCCGTTATCAGGCGCTGTGTCACCAACAAATTCGCTTTCACCACTGGTGATGCGGGTTCGTTGAATTTCCCGGAGGCGGCATTGAGGGCTACTGGATTGTGTTTCGTTTTTAATAATGCCATATTTACGTGAATGGAACACTGTGATTCGTTTTTAACAGCTCCTGAAGAGAGTAAGTGGAAAGCCGAGTAAAAAATTATATTATTATTTGAAGAACATGTACTGCTATACATATCTTCGGGACGAACAATGTTACAAGACACCCGGAAATTAAACGACATCTGCTTGATGTATTTTTTATTTCTCCACTGGAAAAAAGTCATTTTGGATGGTCAAGATAAGTGGAACAGCCTATAAGACAATGATAGGAGTGAATGGAACGCTGTGATTCGTTTTTAACAGCTCCTGAAGAGAGTAAGTGGACAGCCGAGTAAAAAATTATATTATTATTTGAAGAACATGTACTACTGCACATTATTCGTGACGAACAATGTTACCAGACATTTTGGTGAATATCCACCTGGAAATTAAACGACATCTGCTTGATGTATTTTTTATTTCTCATCAGGAAAAATGTCATTTGGGGTGGTCAAGATAAGTGGAACAGCCTGTAAAACAATGATAGGAGTGGGGCGCTGCATTCCGTTATCAGGCGCTGTGTCACCAACAAATTCGCGCTCACCACTGGTGATGCAAGTTCGCTGAATTCCCCTGAGGCGGCTTTGAGGGCTACTGGATTGTGTTTCGTTTTTAATAATGCCATATTTACGTGAATGGAACGCTGTGATTCGTTTTTAACAGCTCCTGAAGAGAGTAAGTGGACAGCCGAGTAAAAAATTATATTATTATTTGAAGAACATGTACTGCTGTACATATATTCGTGACGAACAATGTTACAAGAAAGACAGACATTTTGGTGAATATCTACCTGGAAACTAAACGACATCTGCTTGATGTATTTTTTATTTCTCCACTGGAAAAATGTCATTTGGGGGTGGTCAAGATAAGTGGAACAGCCTGTAAAACAATGATAGGAGTGGAGTGCTGCATTCCGTTATCAGGCGCAGTGACACCAACAAATTCACGTTCACCACTGGTGAAGCAAGTTTGCTGAATTCCCCGGAGGCGGCTTTGAGGGCTACTGGATTGTGTTTCGTTTTTAATAATGGCATATTTACGTGAATGGAACGCTGTGATTCGTTTTTAACAGCTCCTGAAGAGAGTAAGTGGACAGCCGAGTAAAAAATAATATTATTATTTGAAGAACATGTACTGCTGTACATATCTTCGTGACAAACAATGTTACAAGAAAGACAGACATTTTGGTGAATATCCACCCGGAAATTAAACATCTGCTTGATGTATTTTTTATTTCTCCACTGGAAAAATGTCATTTAGGGTAGTCAAGATAAGTGGAACAGCCTGTAAAACAATGATAGGAGTGGCGTGCTGCATTCCGTTAACAGACGCTGTGTCACCAACAAATTCGCGTTCACCACTGGTGATGCAAGTTCGCTGAACTCCCCGGAGGCGGCTTTGAGGGCTACTGGATTGTGTTTCGTTCTTAATAATGCCATATTTTTGAATGGAACGCTGTGATTCGTTTTTAACAGCTCCTGAAGAGAGTAAGTGGACAGCCGAGTAAAAAATTATATTATTATTTGAAGAACATGTACTGCTGTACATATCTTCGTTTTGTACGATGTTACAAGGCAGACAGACATTTTGGTGATTATCCACCTGGAAATTAAACGACATCTGCTTGATGTATTTTTTATTTCTCCACTGGAAAAATGTCATTTGGGGGTGGTCAAGATAAGTGGAACAGCCTGTAAAACAATGATAGGAGTGGCGTGGTTGCATTCCGTAATCAGGCGCTGTGTCACCAAGAAATTCTCGTTCGCCACTGGTGATGCAAGTTCGCTGAATTCCCCGGAGGCGGCTTTGAGGGCTACTGGATTGAGCAAGGGGAATCTTCTACGAGCAATGACTCTCATTGGCGGTCATTTATTATACTCAAAACTACTCGTTCGTGAGCCTCCGTCAGGTGGTGAAATACTTAACATCAGGACTAGCAGTTCAGCGTTGCACAATAGGAGCAGCAATCCGTCACCCGCATCCTCCGGTCTTCTGCGAAATTCACAGTGGACTTTTCAGATTTTTTGTTCTGCTAATCGAGTATATTTTATTAGCAATTTTCGTTGCTGGTACATAACGCACTCTTTTTCCACGCTAAAGGAAATACTCACTTGCCAAAAGAATATCCATGATAATAGCATTCCATTCTTGACTATAATTTATTTACTGATATATGTCGAAAACCGTAAACATCGAGTTGTAAATATTCAAAGAGTTTGACACTGGAGACAGCATTGAGTAAATATAGTCGACCTTCAACACAACAGTGTGATGTCCGTAAGGTATACACTGTGGCAGTTGGAGTATCTATCTTTAGTGGCGTGACAACGCAGATCCTGCAGTTTCTCTGTGTCTCTGGTCGACTCGCTGTCCTCTCATAAAGAAGCATTACGATGTCGTTTGTTTAGTTAACCACAGCCATCTCTTTCGATATGGTGTTAAGTGCAACCACAACTCTCTTGTGTTCCCGGTCTTCCATGACCATTTTTGAGTCTGTTCTTTGTTTAGCTTGTTTTCTAAATGTGAGACTTTTGGGTGCTATTGTTGCATCTCTTACTTCGAAAAGTGTCTTTTAAACTCTTAGTTGTCGTTGATAGCAAAACTGGTATCGCGTGTGAAAGTTTGACATACAGCCATCTCTCGTTGAACATTTTGTATATATTCTAGGGAACGTTTTCATACATATTGCATATTAGGTAGGTAATGCTAGTTTTCTGCTTTAATTGCCCATTCACTTTTATTTTTACCCTCTCATATAGTTTTAGCTGGTTTATGAGAGTTTTGAGTTAAAGCTCATCTCGTTCATGACCTCTATTAAACTGTTTCTGTTCTACCATAACCTTTGTGAAAAACCAACGTCCACAGTAGATAAATAATATATCTGTGCTCTGCTAAAATGTTGCACGAATATGTGGCTGTTACTCTAATAACCTGATACGGAACAGCTTCTTTTATTAGTAATGATGTTACTTTGACGTTATTCTACTCGCAGGTATCTTGAAATCCCTACTTAACAATGCGGTAATTCTGTAAACCTGCGTGGTACCCCGGGATATGTTCTTGGTAAACACAGCAACCACCCCTTGCGTATATTTTGACGACTTCCTTACGTCGGACAGCGACTCATTACACTTGGCGGTGAGCTCTTCGCCGATAATGTCCGAAAAGAAGTAATAAAATTATGAAGGAAGATCCTTTCTCCCTGACGAATTACATTTTCTAGGATAACTCAACAATTTTACTTCCTCTTTTTCCTTCGTTGCTTCCTATTTTTGCAGAATTTTTTCATCTCCACGCCGTGCTGTCTTTTCCTTTCTTCTGTCCTTTCTTCTTTCCAGAGATTCCTAAAGTTAGTATACAACTCTTCAAAATGTTTCCTTGTTCCTTTCTTTTTACAAAAATACAGGCATATTTGTTTCGTTAGCCTGTTTTTCATTCTTTCAATAGACGTGTCGCAAGAAGATTAGCCTTTACTTTGCCAATACTTTTGATACTTTCTGTATATTTTGGTAGATCACATTACTTCTCATTTTTCAATAATCTTCAGTTTGTACTGAACTCATTATTTTTCTAATAATTCATCTTTCACCTCTCTCTGTTCTGTCCAGCTTACAGTTCGTCATTAAGCATTCACATACATACAGGCCTAAACATTCTCGTCTTTCGATTATGGTAAAATGTTTTAGTTTCGTATTTCTAGATATGTATATACTGTTGTGGATATTTTTTGACAAACCATATGCTATTTTCTTTTTTTAAATTCTTACACCTGTTGCAAATTTATTTATTTCATTTTGCATTATGGTTTCACCAAGGTATTTGAGTTTACTAACTCGCTCTATTTTAGCTACTCATGTTTCTGTGTATAATGGTGCATTATTCTATTCGTCATGAATTTTGTACTTTCATTCGAAATTCTGAGACCAGCTCTATTCACTATTCCTTTCAGAAACTTTATTTAAATAAATACTTCTGTCAGATTTTCTGATAGTATCACACTATTTTAGAGAATTTTTTTATTGTTTCAAAAATAGCCTGAACATTTATCTTTTCCGCCAGTGTGTCATTATTCTCTTTATCTGTTTCCGCCTCTATAAAGGTTAAAATAAATTTGCGAAGTATTTTTGACACAATGCTGACAAGGGGAGGCCACAACGTTGGAATCACTGATTTACTTCAAACTTTGTGCACTTTTAGTAGGCCATTAAAAAACCATAACATACAAGTATTAAGATGCGCTCCTCTGGCGATTCCGGAAAAATCCCAAGAGAAGAGTCATTTGCCTATTACGTGGATTATGTATCTAAGTGTAGATGTCAGACGTCGGAGTTCATTGTGGTCAAGTGGTTTGCGGTAGAATTGCGTAAGCCGCGCTTGTGTGGAACAACGCTTCGGTTCCTGCTCCAACGTAACTTTTAATCATTTATCGGAAGAAGAAGAAATTTTTCAAAATAGTATTTTGCCTTTGCAACTTTGAAAATTCCCTGTAAATGTGGGAAAATTGAATTCATTCGCTGTAGTAAATAGTGTTTCAATTTATGTTTTCCATGTCTGTAAGGAAAATACAATCCTACAACCTGAGATCTCAAGAGCAAATCCGACGAGTAATTATACATTACTCTTGTGGCCTGTCCCTCGTCCTTCAAAATGTAATTTAAAATATTAAATAGCAAAATAACATAATAAATTCACTGCAACTTCATGAAAATGAGCATGGTTTTTTTTCATTATATTATCTCTCAAATGTCACATAAATTAAATAATGTGACCAGTGAACAAAAAAATATAGAATAAAAAAGAAGCGTTCGGAAGGATTCGAGCCGCCGCCCCGTTCACGACATTATTGCTCAGCGCGAACGCATCCACTTTACCGCAACCATGCGGTAAAGCTATAGTTTTCGCACAGATATATCAGTTACACAATAGACGTGAAAAACTTCTCTTGCTATTTTCTCAGAGTTGCCAGAATAGTGCACGTTACCACTTGCACATTTTGTTGTTTTCATTGCCTACTAAAGGTGTACAAAGTTCGATGTAAAGCTGTGATCCCAATGTCGTGACCTCCCCTTTTCCCCTTGTGAGTTGTATTTTACGAGTCTACTCGTGGCTGTCCTTCGTCTACTATCTGCTTTAATGACCTTTTGTTTTGCTCTTTTTTCTCATGATACGGAATAATGAGGTCCTTTCACTTCTTTAAGTGGTAGTCATCGTAGGTTCTGTATTTCTAGCGTTGTAGTCTTTGTCATGTTAGATCTGTTATTTCTGTCTGACATGTTTTTTTAAAGTGTGTTTCTTGACAAGTCTGTGTGCCTTGTATATATGTATTTTAGCTAACTGATACGACATTCAGTGATTAGTTTGTTGTCCGCCGCCTTATGTATTTGCACATAACGTTTTGGCTCTTTTCATTTATGGTTAGCGTTTCTCAGCCTCCATTCTATGCGGTTCTATCTGCCTTTGTTTCTCACACCAGCTGTATAAGTTGAGTTTATTTCAACTTTTAGAGCGGGGTAATGAAAGAGCGAAGTATTCGCCTGCCATGTGTCTCGTCCATAAAGGTTTTCCATGTCGTTAACTTTGTCAGAATAGGGCACGTGTTATGGCCAGAAGAGCGTAAGGACAGGTTACTAATTCGGTAAAGCTGGTAAAAAGTTTACCTACATAAAATATGTACGTATACTCGCTGCTGTAGTGGTCACGTTCACGTAAGTACACCCTTTATGTGTGGGTATAAAACGTACCAAGTGTTTGTCATATTCATTCCTTAGAGTAAGTTCGTTAATTCTTCGTAGTTAGTAAAGTGTTCCGATACACACATAACAAGTCGGATGATGGCAACAGCAAGCCACGTCCGTAATAATTTTTCACAAGACAGCGTGTGAAATAATGTCACGATGTCCCGAACATTCATTGACGAGTTTTGCACAGACTTCGTAGTTGCATCTTTAGCGGAAGAAACTGCAACCAGCGATATGACCAAAATTAGATTGACACGTCCGTCCTAGACATCCCGTATGTTTTGAATACACAGTAAAGTATACCAACCTTGTGCCATGGCTTCAAGAAATGGCACAGAAGACGCGAGAAAAACTGGTTTTATCCACACAGTTAAGACTCCCTGTTTCGCGTGCATATTTACAATGCGCTGATAACAACGAGAAAAAGTCTGACTCACAGAGTGACGCATGAGTTTTCTGCATGATCGTGTTTGTGAAGAGCATCATCTAATTAGCGTTACAACCTTTCTGCAGTTTCAGGAACAGAACAATAAAGCATTTATTGCAGAATAAAATTCAGTCAATAGTCGGACAGTTATTTTTTTTATTTTTCTTTGCCGTTTTCGACAGTTTAATCCGTCATCTTCAGAAGCCTGTAAATTTGGGATAATGTAAATTATGTTCACTTGGTCATACGTTAAGTATAAGAAGTGTATTACAAAAACTTACTTAATATTCGTTTAGCGAACGTCAACATCTTTTTCACAGAAGCATAATGCTTGACATGTCTAAAATGTACACATTGCATGTGCGAATTATAAGCACTGATTGATAGTTTATAGTAAAAATATATGAAATTTATGTACGTAGCCGATTTGTTGTGCTATCAGATTATATAAAAGCATATAAAAAGTATAAGTAGTGTATGTAAGGAAAATTGTATGTAATACAACTGAAAGACATTTCACATTGTTCTACATAAGGTGGTGGTGACATTATTATTTAAAAGAAAAGGGTTAATTTTCACCATTTTACAGTCGAAATAGTATCTGTTTATCAATGCAAGATGGTCATTCCAGAAATTTTTGGATTTTAGGTAGGGTCTATGTGAAATGTCTTTCAGATGTATTATATATAACATGGTTTATATACCTTAGTTAGACTTATAATATAATTTTATATACGAGTATGTTCCTAGCTGCTGGCACAACAACTTGACTATGTACATAACTGTAATAAATTTACGGTAAGTTATCAACCGTGGTTATAATTATCCCATACAATATGCACATTTTTGGACATGTCATGGCACAGCGCTTCAATGAAGAAGATACCGACATATGCTAAATCACATTAAGTTACTTTTTATAATACAGTTCTTATACTTAACATAAATGTATGGCCAAGTTGTTATGATTTATATTAGCCGCCGCTTTGTAGGCTTCTGAAGATGACAGGTAAATCTTTCGAAACCGGTAAAGCAAATTAAAATAACTGTGGAACTTAAGACTGAATTTTATTCTGAAATACATACCATACTACAGTCGCAAAGAAAATAACAGCTGTAAATAAAATCACAATAAAACATCTTTGTTAGCGGTTCTGCTAATAGCATAGTACCAATTCAAATGAGTACTAAAGCTAAAGAAAAAGAAAAAAGTTACAGTTTGATACATGACAACATTATTAGACACAAAGATGTGGAAGAAAATCAGCTATGATTCATTCAAAGGAACTATTGCAGCGTTGCGTCTGAAATAATTTAAGAAAACCCACGAAGCATTTAAATCACAATGGCCAAATAGGTATATGAACTTGCTGCATACCAAATGCGAGTCCCTTTCTCCACTGTTATGTGTCATTTCTTTATTATGATTTCATTAGACAGTTGGGCTCCTCAGCTGTGCAGGTTTCTAAAAATAACGCTATAAGTAAATCAAAGTAGAAAAACACACAGGTGGTGTTACTAAAACAGGCAGTCTTGATGTGGTGGTTACATGGAAGTTTCTTAGCAGAGTATTCGACGTATACGGTCGTTATGTATCACGTCACCATGAATAATGAGTAATGAAGATTCTAAAAATGCACAGACATCAGATATGGGTCCAGAGTCGTTGCATATGTGGCGAGTTTTCGGGATCTGGCTGTCAGGATTGGTTTTAGGTTCCAACTTGTCATCTTTGGCTGTGATCTATGGGCCTGCACCCTTGATTTGATTACAGCGGTCATGATCGGTAGGTGGCATGTGTGGCTGAGGTTGTTTGGAACGTGGGGAAACAAGAGGATGAAAGGCTACTTGGATACCAAAGGGTATGGGGGAAGTTCGCATTATTCGTGCAAGGCAAGCTGACACTCGACACGGTGTCTGTGCTATATTTAATCTATTCTTTCTGAACACCGTTACGTCCTTTGTAAAAATTTCAGCTGAACTTATCTCCAGTTTAGCCGGCTTTCAGTACTAATACCGGTTTGTGCTGCAGTGCTTTCTATTACGGCCTTCAGCTCTGGTTCTTTCCAAACACAGCTACGACAATTTACTGCTATAATATCTATAGTTCCTAGGTCTACTCTTGTCCTCTGTGCTGCGCCCTTTGGGGTATTCATTTGGTAGATAACACGCATTTCAAAAAAAAAAAAAAAAAAAAAAAGAAAGTGGGAGGAACAGATGATGTAACTTGGGAGGGGCTTTGTGATGGTACTATACTTTCGTTAATCAAGGAAGAATCACAATGCGATAAAAGCTATATGGCCATGATTTTACTATTTTTCGTCACAAAAAGAAATATTGCTAGCATTTCTGGCAGCATCCAAAACTGACTAGCTTACGTGCTGTAAATTTTGTCTTCCTCAGTTCCTTGCACCTTTGCTACAACAATTTACTTTCCAGTTTTCGTACACAACTAGCAATTATATTTTTGTCTGTGATGATATTGAATGTGTTCCCTTTCCTTGTGTCTAAAAAGGAAAGACATTAGTGAATATTCATTGTTCCTTTCTATTGTACATAATTTCCGATGCAGAACCATTCTTTGATGTTAATAAAAATAAATTAAACACTACATGTGAAGTGCCACAACCATAACGTCATTCCACCTCAGAAAGTTGAGAAAGATCTGTCAGATCCCTCTTGTAAACTGTTCACTGGATTTTGCCACTTGCTAAATGTTTTCTAATATAACCAATCTCTCAGAAAGAAGTGTGCTATTATATTCTTTAGGCCTGTATGTTTGATAAATGATAATCTGGGTCCACACTCCAGACTATATTCCTAATCCAGCTAATGTGAAAATCCAGTCCGACAACGGACAACAAAGGGATAGATTAATAAAAGATGTTAGTGTGTGTCTCACAGCTTGCATTTTGACCGAAAGAACCGTCTGCTGTGATTAACAATCGGTTTAGACCGGTTTCCGCTAGCAATTTCAGTGCGAGCCTATGTAAACCAGAAGCAGCTGCAGAATTTGATACTCCTCTCAACAGCCCAAGGAAAACGCAACTCAGACCTTACTGAAACAACATTTTTACTTTCGCATGAGGTGATATTTGGACAGCACAGATTAAAACGCGATTCTCGCAAAATACGGCAATGTGGTCCGTGTGCCCTGTGGACAATAAATAGCTCATGTTGTATATATACAACAAAGGTTGTGTCCTGGACAATCGCTCTGCACGCCCGGCCTGGGTTCGTCATGGTTCGTCTTCTGCGGTACGCACCACGGACGACACTTCAGTGATTAACCGTGGAGACACTCCTCTTGCGGTCACGATGGCCCCAGCAGCAAAAAGACAATTCAGAAACAGACGATCGTTTGCGTTTCCAAGCAGCATGCTGTTACCAGTCGAGGATTGACAGTCCACTGATGAAGTAGGAAGTTACGTCCCTGCCAGATGTACCGATGCCAAAGGTGTTTACCAAAGCTGTGGGAGGAGTTATGATACTTTCGGAAAATTGTTGGAACGGTACGGGGAGAAACGAGTATTTGCTCATGTCTCATAAGCTCAGGCCAAGACTAGATGTCTCATTGGCTGCTAATGTGTGGCGTGGATCTTTCTGAGATTCATAAGATGAAAGGAGGAGAGTGGTGTGGAAAATTTTTTCTCTTCCAGTAGGCCAACAAATAAGCACGGGCAATGACTGACTGATGCGGGTTTTTGGTGGGATTAATTTTTTGAGACGCCAGAGTTAGAAAAACTAGGAGCATGAAGAACATTCGGTTTTGGAGAGCAGCGGAGAGAACTTTCAGTGTCAGAGATCGGTGGAGAACGGCATCTTTCTGGTTCTGAGATCGAAGGAGAGCAGTTGGTGTTCGTTCGAGCTGCAAGGCGGTAGCCAGAATGGCCAGCTCTACTGCTACAGTGTTCGGATTTAAGAGATCTAATTAGAGTGGTGTCACAGCCGTAGTCATAGTTACAGTGAATCTTGTGGACCCAACGTACGTTTATTACTTGCAATGAGACAGTTTAATACTTCATGTATTCCTTGTTATTTTCAATGAAGATATTCGTCATACTTCGTTTTCCCATGTGTTTACATCTTTGTAAAATAAATGTGGAGCAATCGAATTCCTCTGGATATCATTTCGGTGGTTAGTAAATCCTATGTCATTTGAATATAGATTAAACAAGGCCATCAACCATATCGATACTTCTTTTTGTGAGGGGCATTGTTGTCTTCACTCCTTCCGATCTGATCATGTAAGAATAGAAAAAATATTGAATGATTTCAAAGAGATAGTATCGACCGTAATTGAGAGATGTACAGGGTGAGTCACTAACTATTGCCACCTAGAATAACTCTGAAAGTATGATAGCAACTGAAAAGTTAGTGTGACAAAAGTTACATGGGGTCGCTTCAGAGATATGAAGGTCAACTTTTTTTTTTAAATGGGGTGCTATAGTTTGGTACTTATTTTCTGATAGCAGCTATCGAGACGAATTCAATGACGTGTAAAAATAAGGTCTTTGAAGGTCAGCGAAGGTCACAAAGGTGGCATGAACGTCCATTTACAGAAGCTGTTCGAAGTGATGACCATTGGTATCAATGCAGTGCTGCAATCTTTTTATCATGGATTGAGTGGTATTTCTTATCACATCGGCACTTATCGAAGCATATGCTCTGACAGTTCTCTCTCGCATATCTTCAGGTGTAGTTGGAAAGTCTTTATAAACAATGTCTTTTACGAATCCCCAGAAGAAAAAATCCAGAGGCGTCAAGTATGGCGAACGAGACGGCCACGACACATCTCCTCCACGCCCAGTCCAACGAGCTGGTAGTTGACTCTGCAACTCGTTTCTAGCCATCGGCGAAAAATGTGCCCGACACCCATTGCGTTGATACCACATCCTGTTCCCTGTTCCTAAAGGTATTTCTTCCAATACCAGACCTAATGTTTCTTGCAGGAATGTGGTGTACTTTCTACCATTAAGATTTCCTTCGATGAAACAGAGGCCTATAATTCTGTCCTCCAGAATCCCATACCATACATTCACCGCCCACGGTGTTTGGTGTGCAACTTGCAGCAGCCAACATGGATTTTCAGTTGCCCAATAACGCATGTTATGCAAATTAACATTTCCATCGTTCGTGAATGTAGCCTCATCAGTAAATAAAATCAAATTAATAAATCTGTCATCCCTCTGAATCTGAAGTTGAGCCCAAAGGCAGAATTCAGTGCGACGCATACAACCCGTACCAGTTAATTCTTTGTGGAGACTGATATGTTAAGGATGATATCTACGGCGATGCAGAACACAAACAACACTACTCTGGTTCATGCCAGATTTTCTTACGATTTGACGCAAACTAACATAAGGATCTCGAAACACAGTGACAAGAGTAAAAATTTCCGTTTCTTAATTAGCAACTTTCCTTTGTCGGATATGTTACCGATGCGTGAAAGATCCAGTTGTTCTCAATATATCATACACACATTTAAATATACGACGTGTAGGGTGAGTACGTAGAGGATATCTTTCAGCGTATAAGTCTCTAGCTCTCACTGAATTTCGTAAAGGAGAAACACGTCGACTTGTTCTTCTAAGGAATACATCATTCATGTTCGCTTCATTCGACTATACTAGTCTTGCCGTTCCTATTAGTGTTGTATTGCGAAACCGTCGAATGGTGTTTACATGTCAATGGCACATGAGATGGATACGCCGTATTCGGCGAATATTTACTATTTGCAAGATATATGAGAGAGAATTGTCAGAGGATGTGCTTCGATAAGTGCCCAAGTGATAAGGAATACTACTCAATCCATGATAAGAAGACTGCAGCACTGCATTGATACCAAAGGTCATCACTTCGAACACCTACTGCAAATGGACGTTCATGCCACCTTTTTGACCTTCGTTGACATTCAAGGACCTTACGGTTACACATCATTGGATTCGTCTCGATAGCCGCTGTCAGAAAATAAGTACCAAACTATAGCATCACAGTTAAAAAAAAACAAAGTTGACCTTCATATCTCTGACGCGAACCCACCTAGCGACACAAAACCAACGTCATACTATGGCCCCCATTGTCCAATGCAACATTTGTCCCACAAACTTTTCAGATACTATCATACATTCGGAGTTATTCTAGGTGGCAATAGTTGGTGACTCACCCTGTATACCACATAAATTAATAAGTGATGGTACTGATGCTCCATGGTACACAAAAAGGGTCAGATCGCTGTTGCAGAAGCAACGAAAAAAGCATCCCAAATTTAAAAGAACACAAAATACCCAAGATTGGCAAAGCTTTGCAAAAGTTCGTAATACAGCGCGTGCTTCAATGCGAGATGCTTTTAATAATTTCCGCAACGAAACTCTGTCTCGGAATCGGGCAGAAAACCCAAAGAGATTCTGATCATACATAAAGCACACCAGTGGCAAGACGAAATCAATACCTTCACCTTAACAACGGTGAAGTCACTGATGACAGTGCCACGAAAGTAGAGTTATAAACACGGTTTTTCGAAAGTCCTTCACCAAAGAAGACGAATTAGATATTCCTGAATTCCAATCAAGAACAACTGCCAAGATGAGAAATATAGAAGTAGATATCTTCGATGTAGCAAAGCAGCTTAAATCACTTAATAGAGGGAAGGCCCCCGGTCCAGATCGTATACCACTCATGTTCCTTTTAGAGTATGCTGATACAATAGCTCCATATTTAGCAACTATATACAACCGCTCCTTAATAGTAAGATCCGTACATGAAGATTGGAAAATTGCTCAAGTCACACCAATCCCCAAAGAGGGAAATATGAATAATCCGCTGAATTACAGGCCCAAATCACTAACGTCGATTTGCAATAGGGTCTTGGAAAATATATTCTGTTCGAACATTATGAGTTACCTCGAAGGAAACGATTTATTGACACAAAGTCATCACGGATTCAGAAAATGTCGTTCTTGTGAAACACAGTTAGCACTTTATACTCATGAAGTAATGAGTGCTATCGACAGGGGATGTCAAATCGATTCCATATTTATAGATTTTCAGAAGGCTTTCGATACCGTTCCTCACAAGCGTTTTCTAACCAAAGTACATGCCTATGGAATATCGCCTCAGTTGTGCGACTGGATTCGAGATTTCCTGTCAGAAAGGACACAGTTCGTTGTAACAGATGGAAAGTCTCGAGTAAAACAAAAGTAATATCAGGCGTTCCCCAAACAAGTGTATAGGCCCTCTATTGTTCCTGATCTACACTACTGGCCATTAAAATTGCTACTCCAAGAAGAAATGCAAATGATAAACGGGTATTCATTGGACAAATATATTATACTAGAACTGACATGTGATTACATTTTCACGTAATTTGGGTGAATAGATCCTGAGAAATCAGTAACCAGAACAACCACCTCTGGCCGTAATAACGGCTTTGATACGCCTGGGCATTGAGTCAAACAGAGCTTGGATGGCGTGTACAGGTACAGCTGCCCATGCAACTTCAACACGATACAACAGTTCATCAAGTGTAGTGACTGGCGTATTGTGACGAGCCAATTGCTCAGCCGCCATTGGCCAGACTTTTCAATTGCTGAGAGATCTGGAGAATGTGCTGGCCAAGGCAGCAGTCGAACATTTTCTGTATCCAGAAATGCCCGTACAGGACCTGCAAGATGCGGTCGTGCATTATCCTGCTGAAATGTAGGGTTTCGCAGAATGAAGGGTAGAGCCACGGGTCGTGACGCATCTGAAATGTAACGTCCACTGTTCAAAGTGCCGTCAATGCGAACAAGAGGTGACCGAAAGTGTCACCGCCAGACACCACACTTGCTAGGTGGTAGCCTTTAAATCGGTCCCGGTCCGGTAGTATACGTCGGACCCGCGTGTCGCCACTATCAGTGATTGCAGACCGAGCGCCGCCACACCGCAAGTCTAAAGAGACTTCCTAGCACTTGCCCCAGTTGTACAGCCGACTTTGCTAGCGATGGTTCACTGACTAAATACGCTCTCTTTTGCCGAGACGATAGTTAGCATAGCCTGCAGCTACGTTATTTGCTACGACCTAGCAAGGCGCCATTATCAGTTACTATTGATATTTTGAACTATCTACCGTCAAAACCGACGTTCGTCATTAATGGATTAAAGTTAAGTATTCCACCAGCTACGTCCGTTTTTCTAAATTCTAATTTCCTTGTCCTGTTCCAAACCTCCCGCCAGCCTGCGTGAGCTAAAACGCGTGTCTTTCGGCCTCCTTTAGTAACACGGTGTTGGCTCTCCTGCCAACCACAACACCCCATACCATGACGCCGGGTGATACGCCAGTATGGCGATGACGAATACACGCTTCCAATGTGCGTTCACCGTTTTGTCGCCAAACACGGATGCGACCATCATGATGCTGTAAACAGAACCTCGATTCTTCCGGAAAAATTACGTTTTGTCATTCGTGCACCCAGGTTCGTCGTTGAGTACACCATAGCAAGCGCTCCTGTCTGTGATGCAGCGTCAAGGGTAGCCGCAACCGTGGTCTCCGAGCTGATAGTTCATGCTGCTACAAACGTCGTCGAAATGTTCGTGCAGATGGTTGTTGTCTTGCAAACGTCCCCATCTGTTGACTCAGGGATCGAGACGTGGCTGCACGATCTGTTACAGCCATGCGGATAAGATGCTTGACATCTCGATTGCTAGTCATACGAGTCCGTTGGGATCAAGCGCGGTGTTCCGTACTACCCTCATGAACCCACCGATTCCATGTTCTGCTAACAGTCATTGGATCTCGACCAACACGAGGAGCAATGTCGCGATACGATAAACAGCAATCGCGATAGGCTACAATCCGACATTTATCAAAGTCGGAAACGTGATGGTACACATTTCTCCTCCTTACACGAGGCATCACAACAACGTTTCACCAGGGAATGCCGGTCAATTGCTGTTTGTGTATGAGAAATCGGTTGGAAACTTTCCTCATGTCAGCACGTTGTAGGTGTCGCCACCGGCACCAACCTTGTGTGAATGCTCTGAAAAGCTAATGATTTGCATACCACAGCATCTTCTTCGTGTCGGTTAAATTTCGCGTCTGTAGCACGTAATCTTCGTGGTGTAGCAATTTTAATGGCCATTAGTGTATATTAACGATACAGGATACAATCTGAGTAGCCTTGCAGACGATGCTGTCATTTACCTGTAAAGTCATCATATGACCAAAACGAATTGCAATATGATTTAGATAAGATATCTGTATGGTGCGAATAGTGCAATTGACCGTGAATAAAGAAATGTGTGAAGTTATTCACATAAGTACTGAAAGAAATACGCTAAATTTCAATTACACGATAAGTCACACAAATTTTCAACTAATACTTAGGGAGTACAATTACAAATAACCTAAATTGGAACCATCACATAGATAACGTTGTGGGCAGAGCAAACCAAAGACTGTGATTCACTAGCAGAACACTTAGAGGTGCAACAGGTCTACTAAAGAAACTGCTTATACCACGTTTGTGCGCTCTTTTCTGGGGTACTGCTGTTCTGTGTGGGATTCGCACCAGGTGGGACTGACGGATGATATCGAAAAAGTTCAAAGAAGGGCAGCTCGCTATGCATTATCGCCTAATACGGGAGATAGTACCAAAGACATGATACGCGAATTGGAGTGGCAATCATTAAAACAAAGGCGTTTTTCGTTGCGACAGGATCTTCTCATAAAATTTCAATCACTAGTTTTCTCCTCCGATTGCGAAACATTCTGTTGGCACCCTGTTACGTAGGGAGAAATAAGAGAAATCAGGGCTCACACAGAAAAACTTAAGTACTCGTTTTACCCTCAAGCCGTTCGAGAGTGGAACGGTGGAGAGACAGCTTGAAGGTGGATCATTGAACCCTGTGCCAGGCCCTTTATTGTGAATAGCAGAGTAATCACGTAGATGTAGATGTAGAGGTCTTCACGTCATTGTTGGTCTATGTTGCAATCTCTCGACGTAGGTATACGTTCTGCTGAGATATTATTAGTGATAACCAGAGTTTTGAAGAGAGTCGCCTGCTCATGAATTTTCAATTTCTACAGTTCAGGTCAGCATGTGATGTTGTTATAGATTTGATTAACTTCTGATATCACTTCTGTCATATAACTTCTACAGCTACTCCTGATATTTCACCTTAATGCCTTGCGATTCCGATCACTAAGGATTAGTGTTTTTGTGCTCCACAGATGTGTTCGAACGAACTTGTCATGTGATCATCAACTGGTGTACTTTTTCTCAATACAAACCTGCGGTGGGAGGGGCCGTGCAATCCGTGACATGGCGCCTCAAACCGCGCAGTCACCCCGCGGGGCTCGGACGTTCGAGTCCTCCCTCGGGCATGGGTGTGTGTGTGTGTGTGTTGTCCATGACTTTAGCAGTTTGGTCCCATGGGAAATTACCACACAGTGAATGTATTTTTTTTTTTTTCGTGGAATAGTCTTACATCAAAGTCTCTATTCCTTTTCTAGTTTTACTTTTATCAAATGAGTCTCGCCACCGTCAAAAGGCAATAATTTGAAGAATCTGAAGAATGCGTGAGTTATTTTAGTCACCTTGCATCCAGCAGGGTGCAATCGTTCTACCCCATTTCAGTTGGTTTTGGTAGGTGTTTTCAAGTCCTTTCTGTTACCGGTGTTTCAACATATTACTCTGTTGCACATAGACAGAACGCTTTAACAGAATAATGATTTAATATGTTGAAAGTGAAATGCTGGATTTCTGGAAGTTCAAATTTTTCTTAATTCAGATTCTGGCATCATGATGATACAAAACATTATGACCACTACCCATCGATAGATTGAGTGCCACCTGGTGGCCTAGCGCGCATGTGACGCGGTTAGAAAAGTGTATAAGCAGAACAGAGAAGAGTAGGGAATCATTCTAGCGACGACATCGGTCACAAATGAGGAAACCCACTGACGTAAGTAACTTCGAAAAATGACAAATAGTTATCGCTCGGCGCCTGGAAACGAGCATCTCGGAAACGGTGGATACTGTAGGCTGTTCGTTTGATACTGTCGTGACCATCTACGGAAAGTAGTTGAAGGACGGTGAAACCACGAGTAGGCGAGACGGTGTTTGACTTGACGTCCGCGCCTCATCACAGAACGTGAAGGTCTGAGGCTTGCCTGCTCTGTCAACTACGATCTGCGAAAGATCTCACGACAGAATGCACTGCAGGTGCAGACTCAAATGTGCCAAAGCGCACCGTTCTACGAACATCAGTGAACATGGGGCTTTGCAGTAAACGAAGTCTACGTGTTCACATGTTAAACCAACAAAATTGTCAATTAAAATTCCATGGGGTACATCCTTATAGCGACTGGACAGGTGGTCCGTGGATACGTGTCGCTTTGTGGGGTGAATCAGGTTTCTTGTTACACCAGGTCGATGTTCGTGTCCCGATATGGCTTCATAAAGCCGAAAGACTGCTCGAAATACGCACCACGCCACAGAGGTAGGCCGGTGGGGTCAGTTTTATGCTTTGGGAGACATTCACCTGGGCTTCCGTGGGACCTGTGGTATTAATCGAACGCACCGTGGGAGCTGTGGGCGACGTGAACACTATTGTGGGAGATCTGCGGTTCTTCGTGCTCGATGTATTCCCCGAATGCGAAGGCATCTTACAACAGGATAGCTGTCTCGTTTCACAAGATCAGAATCGTCCTGCATGTTGAGGAGCATACTAGTGAGATCACGCTGATTTCTTGGCCACCAAATTTACCTGATCTGAACCCGATGGAACACATTTGGAACGCTTTCGGGCGCCAGTATCTCGTACGCAGTTACCAGCCCGTGGTTTAAGGAAATTGCGTGACCCGTGTGTAGACATCTGCTGTCACTTATATCCGGAAACCTACTAAGAACGCGCCGAATTCGTGCCATGCAGAATCGCTGCAGTATTACGTTCCGAAAGTGAATCAACACTATCTTAAGCAGGTGATCGTCGCTGTTCGGCTCATCAATGTAGATAATATCAATGAGTAATGTTACAGTGTTGTGTCATGTTCAACAGAAAATATTTACACTATCAGACGTTATTTAATCTGAAATCTTTTGTATGTATAGTACACTGTGTTTTCGAACGAATAATCGATTGACGTGGCATCAAATTGTAGCAAATTTTAGCAAGGAAAGTGGATACACATCCAAAGTGGTTTCCGGGTGGCTGCTATCCAACTCATCCCATTTAATCAGCCTGCTGTAGAGGCACGAGAGTGGAATTTTTCGTGTCAGAAGATAAGCACACTGGAGAAAGTATTGAAAGGGGAGTGCTTTATAGTTACTGTACATATCAAGCTACGTAGGGACGCCGGATTAAAATGGGGATGGATGCCTTGTACCACCTACGCTTACGAACTGCAATCGTGGTCATGATTAAAAGATTACATTAGATGTATTTTTCGTTCCAAGCCATCCATAGTGACGATATCCTCCAGGATGTAGAATATACCAGAAAAAACAAGAATACACAATAAATATTACAATGAAAAACAAATATGTTAATGTACCTTCCACAGATCCCAAGTGGAATGATCGTCATGCATGTGGAATGAGTAAAAAAAAATTAAACATATAGACTAAATAGAAAAATCGTTCTACAGCACTTATTTACAATGATCACACTACTGCTCTGACTTCGAATAGAAGTCATATTTTACTAATATTCACATTATTTGTATTCTGGCGTAACATCAAGAGCCGGCACGTAGGCCTGAATGATACAGCAGAGAAGGCTGTGAGAGGACGTCAGCCAATAGAACGCAGACTAAGACGACACCACAACAGGAGCGGCACCTATACGAAGAGAGCGTAAGCGCCGCTCCAGCAAGCCTCGGCCGCCCTAGAAGACGCACTAGAAGAGCCGGAATAGAAGACGAGCAGTGATACAAACTCTATAGCAATGACTTATGAACTTGTGTGATTTACTTGCATGGAAATGGTATATATCGAAGGACATTGATTAATTACATGTCGCGAATTGCTTGCGACCCATCTTGTACATTCGCAGGTTAAGTAATGTCAATTTAATTTACTGTAATAAAATCCATTCATAAGATTTGCTTAAATGTTGTTTAGCTATCCGAGAAAACAACTTCCTAGGTACCCGATATTAGGTGAGTGGGCAGGATCCCACAATTTGATACTACTAGTAACATATACAAGAAATTCATCAATGAAGTAGAAGGATATGACCACCATTAAATCCTTTAGGTTCCTCTTCAACTGAACTTTATTGGTAGTTAAGCTTTGTGTGACTGCTGACAAGTTATTGAAAATGTGTTTTCCCGAATAATGGAGGCCTTCTGGACCAAAGTAGGTGACTTTAAATATTTGAGAAGATTATTCTTATTTCTAGTATTGACTCTATGAACTGAGCTATTGGCTTGAAGAAGAGATATATTTTAAGAACAAATTTCATTAAGGAATAAAGATATTGCGAAGCAGTAGTTAATATCCCTAGTTCCCTAAACAGGTCTCTGCAGGATATTCTTGACTTCACAACACAAATAATTCTTAATACACGTTTTTGGACCCAGAAAACTTTAGCTTGGCTTACCCGAAAAATAGCCCATATGACATAATGGAATGAAAGTAAGCATAGTATGCCAGATTTTTCGTTTTCATGGTGTGCGTTCGGTAAGTAATGCAGCACATTGTTTTCTCAAAGCAAATTGATTTTATTTAGGGTTCCAATACACCGTATTATTCCCCACTCTTTTAGCAACAAAGCCCCATTTTTCAACATAATCTCCGTTCAATGTGACAACATTCTGCTCCCTTCTGCGAAGGCCTATCTGTCCCAATGGTACCACTCTACTTGTCGAAGTGGGAGCCAACGTCTTACTGCGTCAATAACCACTGCTTTTTACGATTTACATAAACGATCTGGTTGATGGTATTGACAGCAGCATTACACTGTTTGCCGATGATGCTGTAGTCTACAGGAAAGTAGTATCACACGAAAGTTGTGAACAAATCAATGAGGATTGGCAGAAAATAAATGGGAGGTGTAATGACTGGCAGTTATCTGTCAATATTAGTAAGTGTAGCCTACTGCGTATAACAAGGCAAAAATCCCCATTAATGTACGAGTACAAAATAAATGCCTTGTCTTTGGAAGCGGTAACATCCGTCAAGTATCTGGGTGTGATTATTCGAAATAATCTCAAATGGAATGATCAGATTACACAAGTAACGGATAAGGTGAACTCTAGATTGCGGTTTATTGGTAGATTCCTGAAGCGATGCAGTCCTTCGAGAAAGGAAATAGATTACGATACGTTAGTTAAGAGTATTTTTCGTCTGTATGGGACCCTTACCAGTTGGGTCTGATTCAAGAGATTGAGAAGGTCCAAAGAAGAGCCGAAAGATTCGTGACTGTTACATTTAGCTATCGCGAAAGCGTTACAAATCCCATAGAAAGTTTGAAGTGGGACACATTTGCAGATAGGCGGCGCGCTAAACGAAAGGGGCTGCTCACTAAATTCCGAAATTCGATCTTCACCGAGGATGTAGAGCATATATTATTAAAACCAACTTTTCAATCGTGCAATGATCACCATTCAGAGATAAGGGAAATAAGAGCTCCTACTGAGGCTTTCAGACAGTCGTTTTTCCCTCGCGCGATCCGCCAGTGGAACAGAGGGGGGGGGGGGGGGGGGGGGGGGGGAATATGATTTTGGCGCGAATTGTGCCCTCCACCACACACCGCTTGGTGCCTAGCGGAGTGTAAATGTTGATGTAGATGTAGAACCCCCCCACCCGCCTACCGCTTCCCGCAATTTCCATCCTTCATTGTCCGAAACAGACGGAAGTCGGATGGTGCGAGATCCAGGTTATAGGGTGGATGAGGAAGAACCGTCCAATGAAGTTTTATGAACTCCTCTCGGGTGCGCAGACTTGTGAGAGGCCTCACTTTGTCGTGCAGATGGAGAAGCTGGTTTACATTTTTGTGGCGACGAACAAACTCGAGTCGTTTTCTCAGTTTTCCAATGGTAGTACAGTTCACTTACGAGCTCATCGTTGCGCCATGAGGGAGGACATCCAACAGAATAACCCCTTCAGAGACCCAGAAGACCGTCGCCATTACCGGCTGAGGGTGCAGCTTTGAACTTTTTCTTCGGTGGCGGCACTCCATTTATTGCCGTTTTGTTTCCGATTCGAGATGATGAACTGATGTTACATCTCCTGTGACGATGTTCGACAGCAAATTGTCACTATCAACCTCGTAACGCGCAAGCAATTCCGTACAGATGGTCCTTCGTTCCTCTTTATGGTCTTCCGTTTGGCGACGAGAAATCCAGCGGGCAAACACGTTTGAGTACTCCAACTGGTGGACGAGTGTGTCAGCGCTACCAACAAAGACGTCCAGTTGTGCAGCCAAGCCTCCACAGACATTCTGCATGCGCCGATGAATATCTGTGATGCTCTGGTTTTCCGCTAAAAGATACTCAATGACATCTCTCTTCTTGGAAATCACTTCCGTTATAGACGCCATTTTGAAGTATCCATATAAGGTTAGTACTTTATTAATAAAAGTGTTGTATTTTCCATTCGTGCCATGAGCGCTCAAATCTTCTTTCCTGTTAACGGTATCACTCTGCTCACGCCACGTTCATCAGACATCATGCTTGCTTCATCACACGAATTTATTATGTTAAATACGTCCAATAAAGAAGGTTAACAATGATATTTTGCGCAACGGATAACTTAGATAAATTAAGACAAGCTCGTAGTGGAAGGTGATGCAGCAGATTTAGTCTTAGGACCCATTCCCATAAACATTGTTTAAACTCATCTCATTCTCTTTTCAGAGCATACGTACATTCAGTTTTAATGATTTGGCGTTGGCAAGGCTAATGGATGGGGATAGGAATTACTTGATAAAAAATTAAGAAAAAGAAGTTTATCAGTTGTAAAAAGTCAAAATTTATTTTAAATGGGGATGAAGTTGCCACAGATAATATAGAGCGTTCATATTTTAGCTAGGATCACGTTGCTCACGACTCAGTTCCCTCTCGTAACGAATAATTAAATACAGGCTTCCAAAATACACATCAAGGCTGGATACAATGAAAACATTAGCTCTACTGCAAACAGGGCTAGCCTCGCGTTCGAGACAGTGAAATAATGTGGTGAATGGTCCAAGGAAAACGTAATTCGCAAATATATCCAAGTACCCAAGTACACTGCAAAGAAATATGTAACATTTACTTCTACAGTTTACTACCACTAAAGAATTCAGAGAATAATCGGAGAGAGCAGGGGAGACTGTTGGATCTGAGAACGTACTTGCCTAGAAAAGTCAAATTATATTAACTGAAAACGAGAGGAAATTCCATAAACGTGTAGGTATTCATTCGGCGCATGTATTCACGTATTACATATTACTGTGTATATTCAGTGTCACGGTATTTGTGTGGAAAAAGCACTTCATTAGGAGGTAATGCCATACCTTGATTTATAAAGCCAGTATAGCTTTTAAAATGGATACTTGTATGCACCTGTAGATCCAAGGCCGCCTGCGACAGTAACATAAACTGGTTGTTGCAATCGTGTTTTTTCTTAAAATCTGTCAGTTAGTAAGACAATTACGCCTCTTCTAATAATTTCCGGGTATGCAGCCGGATCCCGTCGACATTCTGCCACGATATTTCGGCCCAGAGACGTCCGGCCATCATCAGGTGAGTACACAACTACTGAAGAGCCCAGGTGCAGTCGCGGTATTTATACCGATTCTCGTGCACGTGTTGACATGCGCGGCATAGCCGAGTTGTACGTACTGCCCTCTGTGGTGAAAGTAAAAGATCATCTAGTCATTGAGTATCGAATGACGCTGTCTATTCCGCTGTGAATGTATAATTTTAATAACAGGATTCCAAGTTTTATCCGGTTGAAAGCCGTTGTCACGATTTATAAGATTATCGGCAAGACGTATTTCCACTGATTCCTTGATTACGGAATCCCAAAATCCGGAAACCGGAGCTAAAATTTTTGTTCCATTGTATTCCATTGAATGTCCCATTGAAATACAGTGCTCTGCTACTGCCGATTTTGACGGTTGCCGCAGACGGGTGTATCTTTCATGTTCTGTACATCGTTCATGGACAGTTCTTGTCGTCTGGCCAATATATGCAGAGCCACATTCACAGGGAATTTTGTAGACGCCTGCTTTCTTCAGTTGTAAATCGTCTTTAACGGATCCAACCAGGGCCCTGTTCTTTGCTGGTGGACGGAAGATAACCTTGATTTTATTCTTCTTCAGTAGTCGGCCTATTTTCGACGACACATTCCCGGCGTATGGAAGAAACGCAGTTGATTTAAAGTCGTCATCAGCGTCCTCAGTGCGCTGCTTCTTGTTATGACAGTTGCGCATGGCCTTTCTTATTTGGCGTGAAGTGTAGCCATTCTCTTTAAAAACCTTCTCCAAGTGTTCTAATTCTGCGTGGAGGTTTTCATCGTCCGATATTACATGCGCTCGATGTATTAAGGTACTGAGAACACCGGCTGTTTGTGCTGGGTGGTGGCAGCTTGACGCTTGGAGATACAGATCTGTGTGAGTCGGTTTCCTGTACACAGAATGTCCTAATGACCCATCATTTTTACGGCATACTAGCACGTCTAGAAATGGTAAAGTGCCATCTTTTTCAATCTCCATCGTGAATTTGATGTTCTCATGTAAAGAGTTTAAATGATGAAGGAATTTCTCCAGTTCCTGTCTGCCATGAGGCCATACAACAAAAGTATCATCTACGTACCGCCAGAAGACCGTAGGCTTTAAGACAGCAGACTCAAGTGCTTTCTCCTCAAAGTCCTCCATAAAGAGATTAGCTACCACAGGGGACAAAGGGCTCCCCATGGCGACGCCGTCTGTTTGTTCAAAGAATTCGTCATTGAATAGAAAGTACGTTGAGGAGAGTATATGTTCAAACAAGGCCGTCATTTCTGCACTGAATAAGTTACCAATAAGATGTAACGATTCCATTAAAGGCACTTTGGTAAACAGTGAGACCACATCAAAGGTGACTAATAAATCCGAGCTGCTAAGCTTAACTTCCTTCAAGCGACTGACAAAATCCTCGGAATTACGTATATGGTGGCAACACTTACCCACATACGGCTTTAGTAGTGAGGCCAGATACACTCCTGGAAATGGAAAAAAGAACACATTGTCACCGGTGTGTCAGACCCACCATACTTGCTCCGGACACTGCGAGAGGGCTGTACAAGCAATGATCACACGCACGGCACAGCGGACACACCAGGAACCGCGGTGTTGGCCGTCGAATGGCGCTAGCTGCGCAGCATTTGTGCACCGCCGCCGTCAGTGTCAGCCAGTTTGCCGTGGCATACGGAGCTCCATCGCAGTCTTTAACACTGGTAGCATGCCGCGACAGCGTGGACGTGAACCGTATGTGCAGTTGATGGACTTTGAGCGAGGGCATATAGTGGGCATGCGGGAGGCCGGGTGGACGTACCGCCGAATTGCTCAACACGTGGGGCGTGAGGTCTCCATAGTACATCGATGTTGTCGCCAGTGGTCGGCGGAAGGTGCACGTGCCCGTCGACCTGGGACCGGACCGCAGCGACGCACGGATGCACGCCAAGACCGTAGGATCGTACGCAGTGCCATAGGGGACCGCACCGCCACTTCCCAGCAAATTAGGGACACTGTTGCTCCTGGGGTATCGGCGAGGACCATTCGAAACCGTCTCCATGAAGCTGGGCTACGGTCCCGCACACGGTTAGGCCGTCTTCCGCTCACGCCCCAACATCGTGCAGCCCGCCTTCAGTGGTGTCGCGACAGGCGTGAATGGAGGGACGAATGGAGACGTGTCGTCTTCAGCGATGAGAGTCGCTTCTGCCTTGGTGCCAATGATGGTCGTATGCGTGTTTGGCGCCGTGCAGGTGAGCGCCACAATCAGGACTGCATACGACCGAGGCACACAGGGCCAACACCCGGCATCATGGTGTGGGGAGCGATCTCCTACACTGGCCGTACACCTCTGGTGATCGTCGAGGGGACACTGTATTGTGCACGGTACATCCAAACCGTCATCGAACCCATCTTTCTACCATTCCTATACCGGCAAGGGAACTTGCTGTTCCAACAGGACAATGCACGTCCGCATGTATCCCGTGCCACCCAACGTGCTCTAGAAGGTGTAAGTCAACTACTCTGGCCATCAAGAATTCGGGATCTGTCCCCCATTGAGGATGTTTGGTACTGGATGAAGCGTCGTCTCACGCGGTCTGCACGTCCAGCACGAACGCTGGTCCAACTGAGGCGCCAGGTGGAGATGGCATGGCAATCCGTTCCACAGGACTACATCCAGCATCTCTACGATCGTCTCCATGATAGAATAGCAGCCTGCATTGCTGCGAAAGGTGGATATGCACTGTACTAGTGCCGACATTGTGCATGCTCTGTAGCCTATGTCTATGTGCCTGTGGTTCTCTCAGTGTGATCATGTGATGTATCTGACCCCAGGAATGTGTCAATAAAGTTTCCACTTCCTGAGACAATGAATTCACTGTGTTCTTATTTCAATTTCCAGGAGTGTATTTTGCTGTAGAATAGGTGGCAGCACCAATATTACTCACTATTAATCGTAGTGGGGCACCATCCTTGTGTATCTTGGGAAGACCGTAGAGTCTTGGTGGTACTGCATTGTGTGGTCTCAATCTCTTGATAATTTGTTCAGGTAGAGAACAGTCGTTCAAAAGGGTAGCAGTTTTCCTTGATATTCGGCTTGTTGGGTCCTTTTCAATTCTGCGGTACGTGGAATCATTTAGCTGACAATATATCTTCTCGTTGTAGGCTTCCCTTGTCAGAAGAACTGTGGCGTTACCCTTATCCGCAGGCAGTACGACTGTGCTAGTATCTTCTCTGAGGCTGCGGAGAGCAGCTCTTTCAGCTGGCGAGATGTTACTCCGTTGTGGCGCACATTTCAGCAACGTTCGGCAAGATTCGCGTCGAATTTCGTCTGCATTATCCGCAGGGAGACGTCTAATGGCTTCCTCAATGGAACTGATGAAATCCGTTAAAGGCAGTGAAACAGGAGTAGGGGCGAAGTTTAAACCTTTCGCAAGCACTGACATCGTCGCATCGTCAAATGATTTCTCCGTAAGGTTCACCACGGATCGTCCAGAGATAGCTTCTTGCGGCTTTCTTGTTACGAGTTGGCTAAACTTCGCACTTTGCCTGTTCGTACTGTTCCTGTGAGCCCAGTCTGCCTTGGCCCAGGATACACCGTCAATCCAGTCCCAGCTAAAGGAAGAACATCTTGCTGCAATCTTCAGATGTAAATAATATAAATTCCTGGCAACAGTGTCTAACTCACGACGCGTATAACGGATTCGTTCTCTTAATAAAGCCAGACTCGCCTTGCGTTATATATTGTTGGCGGCCACACTATTAATAAAATGAACAACTCTGGCGAAAGTTGGATTCAAGTTATTGTTTCTACATTTCAGTAAAAAATTTAGTGAACACAGCAACCTGGCTCTTTTCTCACGTAATTTATCCAGTACGTGGATATCCTGAACCATCTCCTCCCCGTAAAGGTATTTGATGTGACTTCTGAAATTTTCCCGGCGTATTTGTTCTTCTAATAATTTCCGGGTATGCAGCCGGATCCCGTCGACATTCTGCCACGATATTTCGGCCCAGAGACGTCCGGCCATCATCAGGTGAGTACACAACTACTGAAGAGCCCAGGTGCAGTCGCGGTATTTATACCGATTCTCGTGCACGTGTTGACATGCGCGGCATAGCCGAGTTGTACGTACTGCCCTCTGTGGTGAAAGTAAAAGATCATCTAGTCATTGAGTATCGAATGACGCTGTCTATTCCGCTGTGAATGTATAATTTTAATAACAGGATTCCAAGTTTTATCCAGTTGAAAGCCGTTGTCACGATTTATAAGATTATCGGCAAGACGTATTTCCACTGATTCCTTGATTACGGAATCCCAAAATCCGGAAAACGGAGCTAAAATTTTTGTTCCATTGTATTCCATTGAATGTCCCATTGAAATAAAGTGCTCTGCTACTGCCGATTTTGACGGTTGCCGCAGACGGGTGTATCTTTCATGTTCTGTACATCGTTCATGGACAGTTCTTGTCGTCTGGCCAATATATGCAGAGCCACATTCACAGGGAATTTTGTAGACGCCTGCTTTCTTCAGTTGTAAATCGTCTTTAACGGATCCAACCAGGGCCCTGTTCTTTGCTGGTGGACGGAAGATAACCTTGATTTTATTCTTCTTCAGTAGTCGGCCTATTTTCGACGACACATTCCCGGCGTATGGAAGAAACGCAGTTGATTTAAAGTCGTCATCAGCGTCCTCAGTGCGCTGCTTCTTGTTATGACAGTTGCGCATGGCCTTTCTTATTTGGCGTGAAGTGTAGCCATTCTCTTTAAAAACCTTCTCCAAGTGTTCTAATTCTGCGTGGAGGTTTTCATCGTCCGATATTACATGCGCTCGATGTATTAAGGTACTGAGAACACCGGCTGTTTGTGCTGGGTGGTGGCAGCTTGACGCTTGGAGATACAGATCTGTGTGAGTCGGTTTCCTGTACACAGAATGTCCTAATGACCCATCATTTTTACGGCATACTAGCACGTCTAGAAATGGTAAAGTGCCATCTTTTTCAATCTCCATCGTGAATTTGATGTTCTCATGTAAAGAGTTTAAATGATGAAGGAATTTCTCCAGTTCCTGTCTGCCATGAGGCCATACAACAAAAGTATCATCTACGTACCGCCAGAAGACCGTAGGCTTTAAGACAGCAGACTCAAGTGCTTTCTCCTCAAAGTCCTCCATAAAGAGATTAGCTACCACAGGGGACAAAGGGCTCCCCATGGCGACGCCGTCTGTTTGTTCAAAGAATTCGTCATTGAATAGAAAGTACGTTGAGGAGAGTATATGTTCAAACAAGGCCGTCATTTCTGCACTGAATAAGTTACCAATAAGATGTAACGATTCCATTAAAGGCACTTTGGTAAACAGTGAGACCACATCAAAGGTGACTAATAAATCCGAGCTGCTAAGCTTAACTTCCTTCAAGCGACTGACAAAATCCTCGGAATTACGTATATGGTGGCAACACTTACCCACATACGGCTTTAGTAGTGAGGCCAGATATTTTGCTGTAGAATAGGTGGCAGCACCAATATTACTCACTATTAATCGTAGTGGGGCACCATCCTTGTGTATCTTGGGAAGACCGTAGAGTCTTGGTGGTACTGCATTGTGTGGTCTCAATCTCTTGATAATTTGTTCAGGTAGAGAACAGTCGTTCAAAAGGGTAGCAGTTTTCCTTGATATTCGGCTTGTTGGGTCCTTTTCAATTCTGCGGTACGTGGAATCATTTAGCTGACAATATATCTTCTCGTTGTAGGCTTCCCTTGTCAGAAGAACTGTGGCGTTACCCTTATCCGCAGGCAGTACGACTGTGCTAGTATCTTCTCTGAGGCTGCGGAGAGCAGCTCTTTCAGCTGGCGAGATGTTACTCCGTTGTGGCGCACATTTCAGCAACGTTCGGCAAGATTCGCGTCGAATTTCGTCTGCATTATCCGCAGGGAGACGTCTAATGGCTTCCTCAATGGAACTGATGAAATCCGTTAAAGGCAGTGAAACAGGAGTAGGGGCGAAGTTTAAACCTTTCGCAAGCACTGACATCGTCGCATCGTCAAATGATTTCTCCGTAAGGTTCACCACGGATCGTCCAGAGATATCTTCTTGCGGCTTTCTTGTTACGAGTTGGCTAAACTTCGCACTTTGCCTGTTCGTACTGTTCCTGTGAGCCCAGTCTGCCTTGGCCCAGGATACACCGTCAATCCAGTCCCAGCTAAAGGAAGAACATCTTGCTGCAATCTTCAGATGTAAATAATATAAATTCCTGGCAACAGTGTCTAACTCACGACGCGTATAACGGATTCGTTCTCTTAATAAAGCCAGACTCGCCTTGCGTTTTATATTGTTGGCGGCCACACTATTAATAAAATGAACAACTCTGGCGAAAGTTGGAATCAAGTTATTGTTTCTACATTTCAGTAAAAAATTTAGTGAACACAGCAACCTGGCTCTTTTCTCACGTAATTTATCCAGTACGTGGATATCCTGAACCATCTCCTCCCCGTAAAGGTATTTGATGTGACTTCTGAAATTTTCCCGGCGTATTTGTTCTTCTAATAATTTCCGGGTATGCAGCCGGATCCCGTCGACATTCTGCCACGATATTTCGGCCCAGAGACGTCCGGCCATCATCAGGTGAGTACACAACTACTGAAGAGCCCAGGTGCAGTCGCGGTATTTATACCGATTCTCGTGCACGTGTTGACATGCGCGGCATAGCCGAGTTGTACGTACTGCCCTCTGTGGTGAAAGTAAAAGATCATCTAGTCATTGAGTATCGAATGACGCTGTCTATTCCGCTGTGAATGTATAATTTTAATAACAGGATTCCAAGTTTTATCCAGTTGAAAGCCGTTGTCACGATTTATAAGATTATCGGCAAGACGTATTTCCACTGATCCGTTAAAGACGATTTACAACTGAAGAAAGCAGGCGTCTACAAAATTCCCTGTGAATGTGGCTCTGCATATATTGGCCAGACGACAAGAACTGTCCATGAACGATGTACAGAACATGAAAGATACACCCGTCTGCGGCAACCGTCAAAATCGGCAGTAGCAGAGCACTTTATTTCAATGGGACATTCAATGGAATACAATGGAACAAAAATTTTAGCTCCGGTTTCCGGATTTTGGGATTCCGTAATCAAGGAATCAGTGGAAATACGTCTTGCCGATAATCGTATAAATCGTGACAACGGCTTTCAACTGGATAAAACTTGGAATCCTGTTATTAAAATTATACATTCACAGCGGAATAGACAGCGTCATTCGATACTCAATGACTAGATGATCTTTTACTTTCACCACAGAGGGCAGTACGTACAACTCGGCTATGCCGCGCATGTCAACACGTGCACGAGAATCGGTATAAATACCGCGACTGCACCTGGGCTCTTCAGTAGTTGTGTACTCACCTGATGATGGCCGGACGTCTCTGGGCCGAAATATCGTGGCAGAATGTCGACGGGATCCGGCTGCATACCCGGAAATTATTAGAAGAACAAATACGCCGGGAAAATTTCAGAAGTCACATCAAATACCTTTACGGGGAGGAGATGGTTCAGGATATCCACGTACTGGATAAATTACGTGAGAAAAGAGCCAGGTTGCTGTGTTCACTAAATTTTTTACTGAAATGTAGAAACAATAACTTGAATCCAACTTTCGCCAGAGTTGTTCATTTTATTAATAGTGTGGCCGCCAACAATATATAACGCAAGGCGAGTCTGGCTTTATTAAGAGAACGAATCCGTTATACGCGTCGTGAGTTAGACACTGTTGCCAGGAATTTATATTATTTACATCTGAAGATTGCAGCAAGATGTTCTTCCTTTAGCTGGGACTGGATTGACGGTGTATCCTGGGCCAAGGCAGACTGGGCTCACAGGAACAGTACGAACAGGCAAAGTGCGAAGTTTAGCCAACTCGTAACAAGAAAGCCGCAAGAAGCTATCTCTGGACGATCCGTGGTGAACCTTACGGAGAAATCATTTGACGATGCGACGATGTCAGTGCTTGCGAAAGGTTTAAACTTCGCCCCTACTCCTGTTTCACTGCCTTTAACGGATTTCATCAGTTCCATTGAGGAAGCCATTAGACGTCTCCCTGCGGATAATGCAGACGAAATTCGACGCGAATCTTGCCGAACGTTGCTGAAATGTGCGCCACAACGGAGTAACATCTCGCCAGCTGAAAGAGCTGCTCTCCGCAGCCTCAGAGAAGATACTAGCACAGTCGTACTGCCTGCGGATAAGGGTAACGCCACAGTTCTTCTGACAAGGGAAGCCTACAACGAGAAGATATATTGTCAGCTAAATGATTCCACGTACCGCAGAATTGAAAAGGACCCAACAAGCCGAATATCAAGGAAAACTGCTACCCTTTTGAACGACTGTTCTCTACCTGAACAAATTATCAAGAGATTGAGACCACACAATGCAGTACCACCAAGACTCTACGGTCTTCCCAAGATACACAAGGATGGTGCCCCACTACGATTAATAGTGAGTAATATTGGTGCTGCCACCTATTCTACAGCAAAATATCTGGCCTCACTACTAAAGCCGTATGTGGGTAAGTGTTGCCACCATATACGTAATTCCGAGGATTTTGTCAGTCGCTTGAAGGAAGTTAAGCTTAGCAGCTCGGATTTATTAGTCACCTTTGATGTGGTCTCACTGTTTACCAAAGTGCCTTTAATGGAATCGTTACATCTTATTGGTAACTTATTCAGTGCAGAAATGACGGCCTTGTTTGAACATATACTCTCCTCAACGTACTTTCTATTCAATGACGAATTCTTTGAACAAACAGACGGCGTCGCCATGGGGAGCCCTTTGTCCCCTGTGGTAGCTAATCTCTTTATGGAGGACTTTGAGGAGAAAGCACTTGAGTCTGCTGTCTTAAAGCCTACGGTCTTCTGGCGGTACGTAGATGATACTTTTGTTGTATGGCCTCATGGCAGACAGGAACTGGAGAAATTCCTTCATCATTTAAACTCTTTACATGAGAACATCAAATTCACGATGGAGATTGAAAAAGATGGCACTTTACCATTTCTAGACGTGCTAGTATGCCGTAAAAATGATGGGTCATTAGGACATTCTGTGTACAGGAAACCGACTCACACAGATCTGTATCTCCAAGCGTCAAGCTGCCACCACCCAGCACAAACAGCCGGTGTTCTCAGTACCTTAATACATCGAGCGCATGTAATATCGGACGATGAAAACCTCCACGCAGAATTAGAACACTTGGAGAAGGTTTTTAAAGAGAATGGCTACACTTCACGCCAAATAAGAAAGGCCATGCGCAACTGTCATAACAAGAAGCAGCGCACTGAGGACGCTGATGACGACTTTAAATCAACTGCGTTTCTTCCATACGCCGGGAATGTGTCGTCGAAAATAGGCCGACTACTGAAGAAGAATAAAATCAAGGTTATCTTCCGTCCACCAGCAAAGAACAGGGCCCTGGTTGGATCCGTTAAAGACGATTTACAACTGAAGAAAGCAGGCGTCTACAAAATTCCCTGTGAATGTGGCTCTGCATATATTGGCCAGACGACAAGAACTGTCCATGAACGATGTACAGAACATGAAAGATACACCCGTCTGCGGCAACCGTCAAAATCGGCAGTAGCAGAGCACTGTATTTCAATGGGACATTCAATGGAATACAATGGAACAAAAATTTTAGCTCCGGTTTCCGGATTTTGGGATTCCGTAATCAAGGAATCAGTGGAAATACGTCTTGCCGATAATCTTATAAATCGTGACAACGGCTTTCAACTGGATAAAACTTGGAATCCTGTTATTAAAATTATACATTCACAGCGGAATAGACAGCGTCATTCGATACTCAATGACTAGATGATCTTTTACTTTCACCACAGAGGGCAGTACGTACAACTCGGCTATGCCGCGCATGTCAACACGTGCACGAGAATCGGTATAAATACCGCGACTGCACCTGGGCTCTTCAGTAGTTGTGTACTCACCTGATGATGGCCGGACGTCTCTGGGCCGAAATATCGTGGCAGAATGTCGACGGGATCCGGCTGCATACCCGGAAATTATTAGAAGAACAAATACGCCGGGAAAATTTCAGAAGTCACATCAATTACGCCTCTATTTCTAAGACACAGTGGTACCACTCACAAGAAAAATTTATGAGACATGTCCACCCATCGTTGGTTTTCGGTCAGTATTATTTCGTGTCGCCAGCAATCAGTTATTGGCGAAGTATTATACTTAGTAGTAGGGGATGCGTGATAGGTTCGCCTTAAGCATCAGGCATATAAAGTATGTGTTTGTGTTCCGACATGTTCAATGGAAATGACTATGTCCAGTCATAAGGAAGGTATGGATTTTTCATGGAATACTGTGATAGCAAAGGGAAGAGTATGTCCAATCATAAGAATGGTACATATATTTCAATTTCCGGAGCCACAGCCGTCAACAGGGTGTATTTCCGATACTTTGCTCATTGCCGAATGTCGTTCAACTGAGAACGCAATTGTAGCATTTTAGTGTAAGTATGGCGATCAAACATATATGTGGCCGATTTCGTAGGCCAATTCTTGGACCTTGCCGTTGCGTGCCTCAGCGATACAGATAGCCGTACCGTAGGTGCAACCACAACGGAGGGGTATGTGTTGAGAGGCCAGACAAAGGAGTGGTTCCTGAAGAGGGGCAGCAGCCTTTTTAGTAGTTGCAAGGGCAACAGTCTGGATGATTGACTGATCTGGCCTTGTAACAATAACCAAACCGGCCTTGCTGTGTTGGTACTGCGAACGGCTGAAAGCAAGGGGAAACTACAGCAGTAATTTTTACCGAGGGCATGCAGCTTTACTGTCTGGTTAAATGATGATGGCGTCCTCTCGGGTAAAACATTCCGGAGGTAAAATAGTCCCCCATTCGGATCTCCGGGCGGGGACTACTCAAGAGGACGTCGTTATCAGGAGAAAGAAAACTGATCGGAGGGCGGAATGTCAGATCCACTAATCTGGCAGGTAGGATGGAAAATTTAAAAAGGGAAATGGATAGGTTAAAGTTAGATATAGTGGGAATTAGTGAAGTTCGGTGGCAGGAGGAACAAGACTTCTGGTCAGGTGACTACAGGGTTATAAACACAAAATCAAATAAGGGTAATGCAAGATTAGGCTTAATAATGAATAGGAAAATAGGAATGCGGGTAAGCTACTACAAACAGTATAGTGAACGCATTATTGTGGCCAAGAAAGATACGAAGCCCACACCTACTACAGTAGTACAAGTTTATACGCCAACTATCTCTGCAGATGACGAAGAATTTGAAGAAATGTATGATGAAATAAAAGAAATTATTCAGATAGTGAAGGGAGACGAAAATTTAATAGTCATGGGTGACTGGAATTCGAGTGTAGGAAAAGGGAGAGAACGAAACGTAGTAGGTGAATATGGATTGGGGCTAAGAAATGAAAGAGGAAGCCGCCTGGTAGAATTTTGCACAGAGCAGAACTTAATCATAGCTAACACTTGGTTTAAGAATCACGAAAGAAGGTTGTATACATGGAAGAACCCTGGAGATACTAAAAGGTATCAGATAGCTAGTTGGCATATAAACTTGTACTACTGTAGTAGGCATGGGCTTTGTGTCTATCTTGGCCACAATAATGCGTTCACTATGCTGTTTGTAATAGCTTACCCGCATTCCTATTTTTCTATTCATTATTAAACCTACTCCTGCATTACCCCTATTTGATTTTGTGTTTATAACCCTGTAGTCACCTGATCAAAAGTCTTGTTCCTCCTGCCACCGAACTTCACTAATTCCTACTAAATCTAATTTTAACCTATCCATTTCCCTTTTTAAATTTTCTAACCCACCTGCCCGATTAAGGGATCTGACATTCCACGCTCCCATCCGTAGAACGCCAGTTTTCTTTCTCCTGATAACGACGTCTTCCTGAGTAGTCCCCGCCCGGAGATCCGAATGGGGGACTATTTTACCTCCGGAATATTTTACCCAAGAGGACGCCATCATCATTTAATCATACAGTAAAGCTGCATGTCCTCGGGAAAAATTACGGCTGTAGTTTCCCCTTGCTTTCAGCCGTTCGCAGTACCAGCATAGCAAGGCCGTTTTGGTTAATGTTGCAAGGCCAGATCAGTCAATCATCCAGACTGTTGCCCCTGCAACTACTGAAAAGGCTGCTGCCCCTCTTCAGGAACCACATGTTTGTCTGGTCTCTCAACAGATACCCCTCCGTTGTGGTTGCACCTACGGTACGGCCATCTGTATTGCTGGGGCACGCAAAGCTCCCCACCAACGGCAAGGTCCATGGTTCATGGGGGGACGACTTATCTTAGAAGAAGGATTAAGGAAAGGCAAACCTACGTTTCTAGAATTTGTAGACTTAGAGAAAGCTTTTGACAATGTTGACTGGAATACTCTCTTTCAAATTCTAAAGGTGGCAGGGGTAAAATACAGGGAGCGAAAGGCTATTTATAGTTTGTACAGAAACCAGATGGCAGTCGAGGGACATGAAAGGATAGCAGTGATTGGGAAGGGAGTAAGACAGGGTTGCAGCCTCTCCCCGATGTTATTCGATCTGTATATTGAGCAAGCAGTAAACGAAACAAAAGAAAAATTCGGAATAGGTATTAAAGTCCATGGAGAAGAAATAAAAACTTTGAGGTTCGCCGATGACATTGCAATTCTGTCAGAGACAGCAAAGGACTTGGAAGAGCAGTTGAATGGAATGGACAGTGTCTTGAAAGGAGGATATAAGATGAACATCAACAAAAGCAAAACGGGGATAATGGAATGTAGTCGAATTAAGTCGGGTGGTGCTGAGGGAATTAGATTAGGATATGAGGCACTTAAAGTAGTAAAGGAATTTTGCTATTTGGGGAGAAAAATAACTGATGATGGTCGAAGTAGAGAGGATATAAAATGTAGACTGGCAATGGCAAGGAAAGCGTTTCTGAAGAAGAGAAATTAGTTAACATCGAGTATAGATTAAAGTGTCAGGAAGTCATTTCTGAAAGTATTTGTATGGAGTGTAGCCATGTATGGAAGTGAAACATGGACGATAAATAGTTTGGACAAGAAGAGAATAGAAGCTTTCGAAATGTGGTGCTACAGAAGAATGCTGAAGATTAGATGGGTAGATCACATAACTAATGAGGAAGTATTGAATAACATTGGGGAGAAGAGAAGTTTGTGGCACAACTTGACTAGAAGAAGGGATCACCAGTTTAGTATTGGAGGGTAGCGTGGAGGGTAAAAATCGTATAGGGAGACCAAGAGATGAATACACTAAACAGATTCAGAAGGATGTAGGTTGCAGTAGGTACTGGGAGATGAAGAAGCTTGCACAGGATAGATTTTTAAATTAAAATACAGAACGTAGGTACGTTTGAACATTTTATTTGGGTTGTTCCAATTTGATACATGTATCTTTGTGAACTTATCATTTCTGAGAACGCATGCTGTTACAGCGAGATTACCTGTAAGTATGCTCAAAATGATGTCCGTCAACCTCAATGCATTTGGCAATACGTGTAACGACATTCCTCTCAACAGCAAGTAGTTAGCTTTCCGTAATGCTCGCACATGCATTGATAATGCGCTGACGCATGTTGTCAGGCGTTGTCGGTGGATCACGATAGCAAATATCCTTCAACTTTCCCCACAGAAAGAAATCCGGGGACCGACCGAAGTGGCCGTGCCGTTCTAGGCGCTGCAGTCTGGAACCGCGAGACCGATACGGTCGCAGGTTCGAATCCTGCCCCGGGCATAGATGTGTGTGATGTCCTGAGGTTAGTTAGGTTTAACTAGTTCTAAGTTCTAGGGGACTAATGACCTCAGAAGTTGAGTCCCATAGTGCTCAGAGCCAATTTTAGAAATCCGGGGACGTCAGATCCGGTGAACGTGCGGGCCATGGTATGGTGCTTCGACGACCAATCCACCTGTCATGAAATATGCTATTCAGTACCGCTTCAACCGCACGCGAGCTATTTGCCGGACATCCAACATGTTGGAAGTACATCGCCATTCTGTCATCCAGTGAAATATCTTGTAGTAACACCGGTAGAACATTACGTAGGAAATCAGCATACATTGCACCATTTAGATTGCCATCGATAAAATGGGACCAATTATTCTTCCTCCCATAATGCCGCACCATACATTAACCCGCCAAGGTCGCTGATGTTCCACTTGTCGCAGCCATCGTGGATTTTCCGTTGCCCAATAGTACGTATTATGCCTGTTTACGTTACCGCTGTTGGTGAATGACGCTTCGTCGCTAAATAGAACGCGTGCAAAAAATCTGTCATCGTCCCGTAATTTCTCTTGTGCCCAGTGGCAGAACTGTACACGACGTTCAGAGTCGTTGCCATGCAATTGTGATTTCAACGCACTGAGGAGTATATCCGAATCTAAGTGATGATAGATTCATTTCGTAATTAGCTGCACAATATAGGAATGCATGAGTCCAACTGGACCTGCTATAGTATACAAACAAGATGGGCAATACGGCTTTAACAATACGTCCCCTCATCGGCTCAGCTAAGCGTAGCCTCGCATTTTCCTTGTTGTTCTATCGATAGTGATGTTGATTACAGTACACCAACCCGAGTCGGTGATGTCTTTCCAAGCATTACGACCGCGGGTGCGGTATTCATTATCACATAGTGCCGGACGCCTGTGCTTTATAACACTTGCTTGAGAGAGTCTTTTTCTGGATGCAGCACCTTCCGGAAGTGCTGACTCGAAAACGTATCGTCAAATAACTTCCTAGAACTGAAGAGAATCATGACTCGTAGCTGGTGCGAATGTGGGCATGCCATCATTTTTTAATGTGCTGTACACATATAAATGATAACTGCACTGTTTGTCTGAAATGTGTATATGTTGCAGTGCAAAGTTACTGTGGCTTATGTCCAGCCATGTACAGAGAAAATGGACTGTGTCCTATCGTGAGGGAGGTATAGATTCAACACGTCGATAGTCGTAAGGGGAATGGAAGATTTTTTTTTTCATGGAAAAGTATGTGCGCTATAGATACTGAGATTTGCTCCAGAACCACAGTCGTAAAGAGGAGACGTATCCAGTACATTGCTGGGTGTCAGACTGCGGCAGCAATCCTAATACTTAATTGTAGTTACACCAAACTGATTCGAACAAGATGGAGGCTAAGTATCTAAGGAAAGTTCTGAGAAAGCAAGTGTTCAAAGACAAGTAGAAGCAGACCATCCATCTATGATGGGGATGCCATCACTCACCCGCCACTATGGCATTAGGACATCTCCAGAACAGTAGCTGTAGGACACCAAAAATTCCAGTCATTTTTCTCTTCTGTGCGACACTGCTTCGAATTCTGTTTGCGTAATTGTTGCGATTTCCCCGTCTGCGCTTAGACAGTGCTCTCTTTCCAAACAACAAGAATGCTTTTATGATTGACGTAGATTTCGCGAGCGTGCACAGACATGATGAGGGCTTTTAGCGGTGAAAACATTTATCGTTTCTGAGACGAATGTTGAAAGCAGGACGTCATGATTTCCAGGAAGGGAACACGTGGTGTCTCGTCAGGACCACCAGGAAGAATGCATTCGGTGTTATTCTGGGCTATATTCGTAAACATGTCCTGTTAGGGCTCGAATTTGCATACAGGCAAGCTAAGACATCACGGAAGCTCTCACAAAAGCTATAGGTAACTCTTTCGCAGCACTTTACGAATTCCGGGAAGGGACTGATAAGTAATGGACATCTCTCTCAGTGCTGGACACGCAGCTCTGCGTCATCGCGGCGGCAATGGTGCCTAGGTGAACATGTATTTCGACAGTTATTTCTCAGATGTCATCAAAGAGATGCCACAGCCTCGTCCTTGCTGGACCCAAACTGACACCTGCATGTTTCGGCAGCTGACAGCCGCGTGTACATTTTGCGGGGGCCGCCAGTGCATCTCGACTCCTGGGAGCGTGTGCGGAAGCGTCCTGTGCGCTCCAGTGGTCAGAGGACGGCGGGCGGTGCCTGCTTCGCGACTGAAAGATTTTCAACTGTGTGTGATTACCTTGATGTGTATTTCATGACGGTATTCCTTGCGCAATCGGAATAATAAAGGAAATGAGATCGATGTAATTACGTCTCACAAGACCTGCAAGCTTTCCAAACAGCAGAGCATGATGAGCAAGTGAAATCAAGGCCCGCAAAACTGATTTTTTTTAAATTGAAGAACAATGTACCATTGAATTTCCCTTCGTGAGCTCCCTCCTTTCCACCGCAGAGCCGCAATTTCCACCAGGTAGAGGGGTGGAGGGGGGACGGGAGATACGAGAAGGGTGGGGATTGAGTGGCAGGGGTAGTGATCGATTTCCTGAAAATTCTTCAAATAAATAAATAAACTATATTCCATACACTGCCTTGAATCCCCTAATTTGTTTTAATAAACAATATTGCACACATTGTCTAAATTGTTTAAACAATATTCCATACACAGCAATCGATTTCTAGACAAATACTTTAACTGAATAAATGAACTACACTCCTGGAAATGGAAAAAAGAACACATTGACACCGGTGTGTCAGACCCACCATACTTGCTCCGGACACTGCGAGAGGGCTGTACAAGCAATGATCACACGCACGGCACAGCGGACACACCAGGAACCGCGGTGTTGGCCGTCGAATGGCGCTAGCTGCGCAGCATTTGTGCACCGCCGCCGTCAGTGTCAGCCAGTTTGCCGTGGCATACGGAGCTCCATCGCAGTCTTTAACACTGGTAGCATGCCGTGACAGCGTGGACGTGAACCGTATGTGCAGTTGACGGACTTTGAACGAGGGCGTGTAGTGGGCATGCGGGAGGCCGGGTGGACGTACCGCCGAATTGCTCAACACGTGGGGCGTGAGGTCTCCACAGCAAATCGATGTTTTCGCCAGTGGTCGGCGGAAGGTGCACGTGCCCGTCGACCTGGGACCGGACCGCAGCGACGCACGGATGCACGCCAAGACCGTAGGATCCTACGCAGTGCCGTAGGGGACCGCACCGCCACTTCCCAGCAAATTAGGGACACTGTTACTCATGGGGTATCGGCGAGGACCATTCGCAACCGTCTCCATGAAGCTGGGCTACGGTCCCGCACACCGTTAGGCCGTCTTCCGCTCACGCCCCAACATCGTGCAGCCCGCCTCCAGTGGTGTCGCGACAGGCGTGAGTGGAGGGACGAATGGAGACGTGTCGTTTTCAGCGATGACAGTCGCTTCTGCCTTGGTGCCAATTATGGTCGTATGCGTGTTTGGCGCCGTGCAGGTGAGCGCCACAATCAGGACTGCATACGACCGAGGCACACAGGGCCAACACCCGGCATCATGGTGTGGGGAGCGATCTCCTACACTGGCCGTACATCTCTGGTGATCGTCGAGGGGACACTGAATAGTGCACAGTACATCCAAACCGTCATCGAACCCATCGTCCTACCATTCCTAGACCGGCAAGGGAACTTGCTGTTCCAACAGGACAATGCACGTCCGCATGTATCCCGTGCCACCCAACGTGCTCTAGAAGGTGTAAGTCAACTACCCTGGCCAGCAAGATCTCCGGATCTATCCCCCATTGAGCATGTTTGGGACTGGATGAAGCGTCGTCTCACGCGGTCTGCACGTCCAGCACGAACGCTGGTCCAACTGAGGCGCCAGGTGGAAATGGCATGGCAAGCCGTTCCACAGGTCTACATCCAGCATCTCTACGATCGTCTCCATGGGAGAATAGCAGCCTGCATTGCTGCGAAAGGTGGATATACACTGTACTAGTGCCGACATTGTGCATGCTCTGTTGCCTGTGTCTATGTGCCTGTGGTTCTGTCAGTGTGATCATGTGATGTATCTGACCCCAGGAATGTGTCAATAAAGTTTCCCCTTCCTGGGACAATGAATTCACGGTGTTCTTATTTCAATTTCCAGGAGTGTATAATCCATTCACTGCCATAAATAACTAAACAATGTTCTATTCATTGTCTAAATTGTTTAAACAATATTCCATACACTACAATCGAATTCTCTCCAAATGACCGATCAACTGAGTCTTTTTCCCGTCAATTTCTGGGAGGGAAGGTGGAGGAGGAGGGGGTTTACCAGAGGGTGAGAGGTTAAGTAATTGAGCAATTTAATTAGTAGTCAATCAAATTTATAAGAGTGAGAGGAGTTATTCCAATAACTCAGACCTGAAAGTGTACCTGTAGCAGTGAGGGGGGATGTTTCCTGAGGGGGTGGGGATAGGGGGAGTTGGGTGGGGGAACAATAGGTTAAGAACCTATCAATCAAAAGGAAGCAGAACAATAAGTTAAGGACCAGTCAATTAAAGGAGAACAATAGGTTAATTACTTGTCAACCAAAGGAGAACGATAGGTTTGGTCCTGATTGCATACCTGCCCCTGTTGTAGGCAACCCACACTAACAAAATGCACCAGCAGCCCTGTTGTCCCCCTACTGAAGTTCAGTCTTAGAATTTAGCGAAGGATCTTCATATCTTCTCTGATATTCTAAGAGAAATGTAGTCTAGGTCTTCTGAGAGGAGTCTGTTATTGATGACATACTTTACATTCTTCGAAAATTTTGCCATAGAGGGTCGAAGTGAGCATCCAGTTTAACGTTTGATTTGCTGTTTGGCCCTCTGTATAAATCACAGATGTCTGTGTATCTCGATCGTCTCCAATCTGCTGTGGTCTTATCTTAGATTCTGTCGAATACCTCCTTTGAAATTTTCCTTGCGAAGATATTTATTTTCGCCTCTTTTTATTTTATATATGCGTATCTTTCAAGCTGTTGCAACAAGTTTACATTTTCTTACGTCCAGCAAAGCATAATAACATATATTTACTGAATGTATTGCACCATTTGTTTCTTCTTTGATATTGTTGTTTGTAACTACAATTGCTTCAAGAAAACTGATTCACTTTTTAGATTTTTTCAGTCCCAATGTTTAACATTCATTAGATTTCCACTAGGCGATGAAGTATTATATCTTACTGGTGTTAATTTATAGTCCTGTTCAAAGTACATTATTGCGTAATATTACGGTGACATGATTAATACCTTTCTCATCTTCTCCCAGAACTGCTATATCACCTGCTTATTTCAGTGTGTTAAGCCCATGTTCAAAATTTTTGTAAGACATATCTTCAGTTTTCTTATAATCTGCTTTATAACTAGGTTGGATAGAGAACGCAACAACGCATCTTCGTGTTTGACTTTAGGAGTAACAAAAAACATTTCTGAGACTATTTACTACTTAAACTCTGAACTGGTAACTTTTATCGGATGCCAAAAACTGTCATTGTCGTCCATAAGTAATTTCTGTCAGTGCTACAAAATGCTTTCTTGAAGTCAATGAAAACTGTGTGAACGTCAAAAATACATTGAAATTCTTTTTTAAGCACGATCCTCAAAATGAATTTACCACTTTCGATCCATTTTTTTAACCAGCTTGTGTATCTTCAAGGATTTCTTCTAGATATGGCTGTAGCCTGATAAAGTTAAAAGTTTATAAGCGTCCAGGGCGTAGAACTGAGAAATTCGCCTTTAGTTAGTGCATGTACATGGAAATCTTATTTAATGTATTTGGTACACTAAACCATCTTTCCAGTCTTGTAGATTCCAAATTTCGATATTTACGCGGGTCATGCAATAATTAAAGAGACAAATTGGTCTGGGCAAAATATTGTTTGTAGGACAAGTTTGGAACTTCCCTTATGGCTTTACGTTTGGCATCACTGGGATGAGCGCTGATCAGCTGATGTAGTAACATTAATTTGTTCATAACCTCAAAAATACATTTCAAGTTGGCGTGTCCGCTTGAAACGTCCACATTAGCCGAACAACGTCCTTTTATTCGCTTTTTACTTGCTGAAGGTGAGAAACCAGTGAATATATATACTGTAGAATGTCTGAAGTTTATGGTGAAGGTTGTATGAATCGTGCAAACTTTTACAAGTGGGTAGAACAGTTCGAAAATGGTCGCGACTCAGTGACTGACGAACACCGTTCTGACCGACCAGTTGCAGTTTCAACTCCCTCACTTGAAAGTCGAATTGATGACATTATTCGTGCCGCCCGCCGTCCGACTGTGGAAATGATAGTTGGTAAGGCTTAAGTTAGTACTGGTACAGTTCATAACATTATCCGTAAGAAGCTGAAGTACCGCAAAACATGTGCAACATGGGTCCCAAAGGAGTTGACGCAGCTACACAAGGAAACAAGTTTGAGAATGTGCACAGATCTAAAGGAACGTTATGAAAGAGAAAGTGAGCGCTTCCTCAACAAAATTTTAACTTGTGATGAAACTTGGGTTCACTATTATGAGGAAGAATCAAACAGGCAAAGCATGGAGTGGAAGCACACCAACTCACCCGTCAAGAAAAAAATCAGTAGAAAAAGTCATGTTGATGGTGTTTTGGGATGCTGAAGGGCCAGTTTTTTGTGATTATCTCGAAGAGCAGCATACAATCAATAGCCAATACTACTCGGATTTGCTTTTAAACAAGGTGAAGCCAGCCATGAGAGAGAGAGACGTGGAACTCAGAGGAGAGGTGTGATTCTCCAGCAAGACAATGTGCGTCCTCATATTGCTCAACTAACCCGTGAAACCATCAACAAAATGGGCTGGGAAGTACTGCCTCATCCTCCTTACGGTCCTGATTTAGCACCTAGTGGTTTCCATTTGTTTGGTGCACTGAAGGAGGCATTACGTGGGAGGAAGTTCCAGGAGAACGAGGACGTGAAAAAGTTTGAGGGAAATTGGTTCAAACACCAAGATAAAGAGTTGTTTGCAGCTGGAATAAAAAAGCTTGTAGCCCGTTGGAACAGGTGCATAAATGTTCATAAACGCTTTTTTCTCCAGATCAATTTGTCTCTTTAATTATTGAATGACCTTCGTACATTATAAAGTTTTCAATGTAAAATCAATTTGCTTATTTTATAAATATCTCCCGGTATTTAGTTTCTTGAACAAATTTGAGTAGACGGAGAGATCTAAGACAAATTTACAAGCTATACAAGGATCAAAAAGTAAAACTACGTCCAAACAGTGGAGACACAAACGGTATCAATATTACAACCCTACATTTCAGCAGGATAATGCACGACCGCATGTTGCAGGTCCTGTACGGGCTTTTCTGGATACAGAAAATGTTCGACTGCTGCCCTGGTCAGCACATTCTTCAGATCTCTCACAACTGAAAACGTCTGGTCAATGGTGGCCGAGCAACTGGCTCGTCACAATACACCAGTCACTACTCTTGATGAACTGTGGTATCATGTTGAAGCTGCATGGGCAGCTGTACCTGTACACGCCATCCAAGCTCTGTTCGACTCAATGCCCAGGCGTATTAAGGCCGTCATTAATGCCAGAGGTGGTTGTTCTGGGTAATGATTTCTCAGGAACTATGCACCCAAATTGCGTGAAAATATAATCACATGTCAGTTCTAGTATAATATATTTGTCCAATGAATACCCGTTTATCGTCTGCATTTCTTCTTGGTGTAGCAATTTTAATGGCCAGTAGTGTAATTGAGATAGCGAAAGGTTACCTACTAGTTATATAGAAACCAAATTGCAGTTATAAGAATCGAAGAGCATGAAAGGAAAGCAGTGGTTGAGAAGGGAATGGGGCAACTCTGAAGCCTATCCCTGATATTACAGTCAAGCTTTAGTTTGAGGAAGAAGTAACAGAAACCAAAGACTAAGCTGGAAAGGGATTTAAAATTGTGAGAGAAGATATAAAAACTTTGACGTTTGCCGATGACACTGTAATTCACATAGACTTTTACAAGGAAGGTTTGTTTGTGTAATTTATAAATACACTGATGTGTAAAATTTAAGCACTAAAGTAACTGTCGCGTGATGTATCAGTTCCGCCGGCCGGGGTGGCCGGAGTGGTTCTAGGCGCTACAGTCTGTAACCGCGCTACCGCTACGGTCGCAGGTTCGAATCCTGCCTCGGGCATGGATGTGTGTGATGTCCTTAGGTTAGTTAGGTTTAAGTAGTTCTAACTTCTAGGGGACTAATGACCTCAGATGTTAAGTCCCATAGTGCTCAGAGCCATTTGAACCAATTTTTTGTATCAGTTCCAAGTAACATAGTTCGATGAACCTTGGACCATACATAAAAAGAACTAATGCAACATAGTACAGAAGATAACTGGAAGAAATACGCAATGGGATGAACAAAAACGGCACTTTTATTCACAGACAATAATTACACAGAAATCAGCGCGATTCATGATGGTCTCTTGGACATTAAAAAAGGAGGCCATGGTTCTTAATAGCGTGTGTGATCATCGCGGAGAGCAATGCCTGTTCCGCAACGTGCTGAAATGCTGACCACATGGTTGGTAAGGAGTTCTTGTGATACGGTGTTCCGTTCCTCCATTAGTGCGGTTGACAGCTGCTGGGTGATGGTTGGTGCAAGAGGAAGTGCTAAGTCTCCCCAACGCTTCCCACACTTGCTGGGTGGAATTTAAGTCAAGGGAACGGGCAGTCCGTTCGCCGAATATCCTCTCGTTGGTGAAGGTATCTATTTTCATTGGCAAACAAGTTGTTAAAATTGGATGAGAAAAGTGATATGTTATTCCTCACCTGTGCTTTTCAGTGCGGTCGCGCATAGTCATCCATAAAAATTAAGACAGACTTGGTTGCACACCACCAAAAAGATGCACATGGGGAAGGAGTATAGTGGCATAACAACGTTGACCGGTGAGTGAGCCGTGTTCAAAGATTTCGATGTCAGTTCGCCCATGCAACATCATGCCTCTCCACACCAGAACACCTGGACCACCAAAAGGATCATGTTAGACAATGTTCCTGGGTGCATTACGTGTTCCCACCTCTCACCGTATGATGGTCCGTCGGGTATTGTCGAACAAGTTGGAACGTAGACAATAAACAGTCGAGGCAAGGAGAGAATAAAGGCTTTTGAGGTATGGTGCTGCAGAAGAATGTTCAAGATTGATTCGGTAAATCGAACAACCGATGAAGATGTACTGAATCGAACGGGGAAAAGAAATTTATGGCAGGACCTGGCTAAAAGAAAGGATCGGTTGACAGGATACGTCCTAAGGCATCAAACAATCATGGTAATGGCGGATAGTGTATATGAGGGACTCGGATATAGTTCTTTTATTAAAAGGTGGAGCCACTCCACGCCCGCACTGACATGGTGGTCATCACAAAAGTTCTACTGTCACCTCTACGTTTGTTAGCTTTAACCGAGGGGTTCACAAGATGCAAGTCTGTGATGTTGTCCGTGCTTCTGGTACGATTACCTACTAACACCGGCCCCTCGACGTGATAGAAAATGGACGAAAGCGAATGTAGAGTAACGCTTTTGAGGGAAGTGGGGGAGGAGAGGGGGGGGGGGGAATGTACCGAGGCAACGGCCAAAGGAAAAGAACCTCTGCTACAGTCTGGACTGGATGCTATTATCAGTTAATGAGTATCGTGCAAAGTTCGGTATCGATGTCATAGCTTAGGTTCGTCATGAAATGTATCAGTCCGAATCGATGATAGGTACTGGTCAGGCTGGGCACTGGCGATGTCTCCTAGGCCATCTGCAGCGTCCGTGTACCTATAACATGCCATGGTTATCATTGACTGGTCGATTGCTCATAAATCGATCACACTGTGTGAAGGTTGTGTGGGTTTTGTTTGTGTTTAGTGTGCAAACCGGCATCCCAGCTGATCTCGGTTGTGCGGCTATGTTTATTCATCTCGTAGTTCCAGCTTTGCTGAGATACAAGGGCTCGCCCATATTTGCATTGTTTGTGTTTCTTGAGCTTACCATAGGTGGTTAAGCGTAAGTAAGGACGAATACATTAAGCAGGTTCAAATGGACGTAGGCTACAGTACGTATGCAGAGATGAAGAGACTCGCACAGGGTGGATCAGTGTCAAGAGCTGCATTAAACCTGTATCAAGACCACAACAACAACAACAAACTGGTTTTTACTTAGCTCGTGGATATCCACTCTCGAGAACAATTTCTCCACTGCCTCGAGAAGTAGTGCGTAACTAGGACGGCGCTTGTACAAGGCAGCGATGCACAGGAAAACCGTTTGACAGTCTATTCTTCATACAAAAGATGTCCGATCCGCAGAGTTCTAACAGGCTGACTAGGCGGGAAGGCGAGTGGTGGGCTCCGGCACTGATACAATGAACGTCAATGTGTCTGCCGGTCGCTGTTTAATAAATCGGCCCACCAGCAGCGACGGCGTTTAAAGCTGACAACTTGGCTTGCTCATCCGCAGTCGTCTGCCTAGTCACATTCACAACTTCATAGCGTTTCGAGCCGTCTGGCTCGGTCTCAGCTACAACTGAGTCACTCAAATCTTTCTGTCGCTTCAGGCATGAACTAATGTAGGAGGCACCTACCATTTTCTCGTATTCTGAGCTCTTAATTAATAGTGAGCTTCGGGTGTAAATTTTGCTTTTCTAATATTCTTCACATCGGGGCAATAATACATCACGGACGACGCAAGGATAACATAAGAAGTAGTTAGCATTGACAAACGGCACATTAGTCGCCTACTTTATAATTCACACTGAAGTGCTTGGCAGATGATTCACCAAATCACCTTCAAACAATTTCTCTACTGTTCCACTCTCGAACAGCACACGGAGAAAACGAACATGTATATCTTTCCGTGTGAGCTCTGATTTCTTTTATTTCATTACGATGATCATTTCTCCCAGGTGGGTTAGCGCCAACAAAATATTTTCACATTCGGAGGAGATAGTTGTTGATGGAAATTTTGCGAAAATGTCTCTCCCCAACGAAAACCGTCTTTGTTTTAATGGTTGCCATTCCATCTCGCGTATCATAGCCGTGACAGTCTCTCCCCTATTTCGTGATAATACAAAACGAGCTGCCCTTCTTCGAAATTTCTCGATGTCCTCTGTCAACAGTACCTAGTTCGGATCCCATATCGTACAGCAGTACCCCAGAAGAGAACGGACGACTGTAGTGTAGGTAGTCTCTTTAGTAGATCTGTTGCATCTTCTACGTGTTGTAATTAGGCATCCTCCTCTAGCATTATTTGCATCTTCTAAGTGTTGTAATTAGGCATCCTCCTCTAGCATTATTTTTCCCCAAGAGTTGTTGTCGATACCAGTATTATTTTTCGAATTTTGGACAGGTCAGTATTATATCAGTAGCTTTTCTGAAAACTTTCTTATATTTTATACACATTATTTTACATTTCAAGCTAAAATTTATGAAAATGAATTACTTCATAAAATGTTTTAGTCTCGATGTTATAATCGATAAGTATTAGTTCTGAATGTACAGTTAAAATTATTTTTTAGATACATTTGAAATTACGAACTATTGGCACACTTAAAATTTCTATTATTAATTTCGCAATACTATGTTTGCTTGTGGATTCATTTATGAAAAAATAATCGAAAGTAATAATGTAACAGAAACTAGTAGAAATTCGTTTAAGTAAAACCGTAAACCGTTTGGAATACGGTTATTTCCGCGTAGTATGGGAGTCTTAAGCATACCTCTGATGTGATCGGTTGTATTTTTATATTTTGAGCGAACAATGTAATTTCGGCATTGTTAATGTGAAAAATCAATCATATACTAAAATATGAGAAAATATATTAAGTAAAAACAAAAACTCTCCAACATTAATTTTAAAATTTATTTAGATCAATCCAACCAAGGGGACCTAAAATGTGACATTTTCAGCTGCAAGAATCATATCTTTAGACAAGGAGAACAGGAGCCAACTCTACATGAAAAGCTAAGCAAACTGGAAAGTTCGCTGTAATCCTCGCTCATCTCAGATCTTCGTAAAATGCTAACGTGTAAAATAGATGGAATTAGGAATGAGTGGGGAGATTACAGTGTTGTGCCAGTAAAACGCAGTCTTTGGCTCGCTTTCTCCACAACGTCATCTATGTGATCGATCCTATGTAAGTTGTTCGTAATTGTAATCTACATCTACATCTACATCTACATACATGCTGCGCAGGTCACCGTATGGTGCGTGAAGGTGAGTTTCCTGTACCACTGCTAGTCATTTCCACTCGCAAATAGCCTATATGCCTCAGTATGAGCCATAGGTATTAAAATGAACTGATAGCTTTTAGGTTAGTGCGACTTCCCTGTGACTGAAATTTAACGTATTCCTTTTAGTAGTCATGCACGGGACCTCACACTTTTCATTATCTAGAATCAATTTTAATTTTTCGCTCCGTACAGATATCTTGTCTAAATCACTTTGTTATTGGTTTTGGTCTTATGATGACTTTACTAGACGGTAAATGATAGCATCGCCTGCAAACACTCTGAAGAGTGCTCACATTTCCTTCTAAATCATTTATATAGATTAGGAACAGCAGTGAGTCTCTAACACTTTCTTGGGGAACGCCAGATATCGCATCTGTTTTACTCAGTACTGAAAATTAAGTGTACGCGTAAAATAAGAAATGAGTAGGGTCTCTGTAGAATTAGCGAAGAAAGGAATCTGTAAAAAAGAACATGTAGAAGAAAGGACAGGGTGCAGAGGTAAACGTTAAGGCACCAGTGACTAATTTCCATGGAACCAGAAGGAACCTTAGATGTCTAATGGCAAATATTGTGAGGAAGGGGATAATATATATATGTTGAGTGTCAATGCTGCTCTGAGGCAGAGAGGTCATCAAACCCGTCAGACGGCTGACTTAAAGAAAAAGTATTATTCGCTTCATTACGCATTACGCCACTACACTACTGGCCATTAAAATTGCTACACCACGAAGATTACGTGTTACAGACACAAAATTTAACCGACACGAAGAAGATGCTGTGATATGCAAATGATTAGCTTTTCTGAGCATTCACACAAGGTTGGCGCCGGTGGCGACACATACAACGTGCTGACATGAGGAAAGTTTCCAACCGATTTCTCATACACAAACAGCAGTTGACCGGCGTTGCATGGTGAAACGTTGTTGTGATGCCTCGTGCAAGAAGGAGAAATGCGTACCATCACGTTTCCGACTTTGATAAACGTCGGATTGTAGCCTATCGCGATTGCGTTTTGTCGTATCGCGACATTGCTTCTCGAGTTGGTCGATATCCAATGACTGTTAGCAGAATATGGAATCGGTGGATTCAGGAGGGTAATACGGAACGCCGTGCTGGATCCCAACGGCCTCGTATTACTAGCAGTCGAGATGACAGGCATCTTATCCGCATGGCTGTGACGGATCGTGCAGCCACGTCTCGATCCCTAAGTCAACAGATGGGGCCCGCATCTCGTGGTCGTGCGGTAGTGTTCTCGCTTCCCACGCCCGGGTTCGATTCCCGGCGGGGACAGGGATTTTCTCTGCATCGTGATAGCTGGGTGTTGTGTGCTGTCCTTATGTTAGTTAGGTTTAAGTATTTCTAAGTTCTAGGGGACTGATGACCATAGATGTTAAGTCCCATAGTGCTCAGAGCCATTTGAACCATCAACAGATGGGGACGTTTGCAAGACAACAACCATCTGCACGAACAGTTTGGCGACGTTTGCAGCAGCATGGAATATCAGCTCGGAGACCATGTCTGCGGTTACCCTTTACACTGCATCACAGACAGGAGCGTCTGCTATGGTGTACTCAACATCGAACCTGGGTGCACGAATGGCAAAACGTCATTTTTTCGGATGAATCCAGGTTCTGTTTATAGAACCATGATGGTCGCATCCATGTTTGGCTACATCGCGATGAATGCACATTGGAAGCGTGTATTCGTCATCGCCATACTGGCGTATCACTCGGCGTGATGGTATGGGGTGCCATTGGTTACACGTCTCGGTCACCTCTTGTTCACATTGACGGCACTTTGAACAGTGGACGTTACATGTCAGATATGTTACGACCCTTGGCTCTACCCTTCATTCGATCCCTGCGAAACCCTGCGTTTCAGCATGATAATGCACGACCGCATATTGCGGGTCCTGTACGGGCCTTTCTGGATACAGAAAATGTTCGACTTCTGCCGTGGCCAGCACATTCTCTAGATCTCTCACCAATTGAAAACGTCTGGTCAATGGAGGCCAAGGACAATACGCCAGTCACTACTCTTGATTAACTGTTGAAGCTGCATGGGCAGCTGTACCTGTATACGACATTCAAGCTCTGTTTGACTCAATGCCCAGGCGTATCAAGGCCGTTATTACGGCCAGAGGTGGTTGTTCTGGGTACTGATTTCTCAGGATCTATGCACCCAAATTGCGTGAAAATGTAATCACATGTCAGTTCTAGTATATTTGTCCAATGAATACCCGTTTAACATCTGCATTTCTTCTTGGCGTAGCAATTTTAATGGCCAGTAGTGTAAGTTATCATCCGATCTGAGGTATAAGGCAAGAACAATTTGAATCATACCTAATACGACAATGTACCCACGTATCACTTATGTTGACATACTAGAATAAGCTGGACAAATGAATTCGTACAATGTAATAACGAGCGTTCTAGTATTCTTTAGGAAAACTTTTTGTCTGCCGAGATCACAAGGATGAATGTGTGGATTACTAGCTTCGACCAGTTAAATGACCATCTTCCGATATGGCAGTATACAGACGGCTACAGGCCAATATTCCTAAAACAATGAACAGACGGGATTAATGATTCCATAGTAGTTGTAAGATCGCATATCACATGTTGTGTCTAGGAATCTTGTCTATTCGGTTCACTAGACAAACAATCAAACAACTCGTATTAATGGGTTTTATTACAATTCATCAAACACAATACTTAACTTGGCAATAACACAGACGTGTCGTAAGCAAAGGGTGACATACGAAGTAATCAGTCTTTGCAGTGACTGCTGATCTCTAACTGACAAAAGTCTTTCTTGAGCTGCAGTCGACGTGGCTATCGTTGACGCTACTATCCAAGTGGTCAATCTTGAAGCTGCCATTGAATTGGGCCGTCACCAGTCGGTCGCGGCGCTTATGTCCTCTCCACATAGGGGTCGCTGCTGTTACGTTGTCGTCCTGGAGGGAGGTCGTGTCAGCGTGCGATTGGCTGACTTCTTCTGATAGCCTTCTTTTCCCTGTCGCTTCCAACTGGCGCTTGACTTTAAGCCGTAACGTTCCCCCCTCGTAAAGCGACAGACCATGGTCGTATATGGGGCACACTCCGGGAGGGGAGGCAGGAGCGTGGACGCTCCGATGGACCGCAAGCTGTGGAAGCAGGGAACGTCAGACTTCCGGACGTATCCCGCCATCTGACCTGCGCTCTAGTGGAAAAATCCCCCGCAAAACGCCCAGAAAGTTGCGCGTCCACCTCCTGAGGTCCATACCAAGCAGTAGAAGGTGTCGGCCGCTGCGAATGGGCGGGTCCAGCTCCTCCAGTAGGACGAGAGGAGGCGGAGGAAGCGAAGGCTCCTTCTCCATGGGGTCGTCCCACGGTGTCGTGATGACCCCCTCTGGCGGCTGCTGTGGCCGCTCTGTCCTTGGGCTCCTTGAATCTGGGGGAAGAGATTCAGTAGCATCACCGTACACATGACAGTGGCGAATTTGATTGTGACGTCGGCATTGCAGTCCGTCTGGGCCTGAAATAAGATACATGCATGCTCCAAGAATCTCGCCTCGCGGAAACCGTCTGCTGCCGCTAAAAACCCTGAAAAACACAGTGCCATGCGGCGCAAGCGATACTTGCAGCCTTCTTCCGTTCTTCCGGCGCCGGATGCTGAGGAGAGTGGAGCAGGTTGAGCAGAGTCCGGTAGCGGCGGCCGTGAAGCAATTTCGCCGGCTATGGTCCATCTCGTCGATGCTTGATCCCTGATGTGTGCGGTGCGAAGTTTGGCCATTTGCTGCTTGAAGGTTCTAACAAACCGTTTGACTATGGATGGAACTGTGCACTAGTTACATGCTGTATGCCATTGTTTTCACAGAATTTTCAAATTCATTTGACGTGAAATGAGGGGTGTTGACCGACACTATGACTTCAGGCAAACCTTCGAGGCAAAACACAGAGGACAACACCTGAACTGTGCTACGTGACGTCGTGGAGTTCATTGGTATAGCAAAAGGAAACTTGCTATAAGAGTCTACCACAATCAACGAAAGAGTGTTCCAAAAAGGTCTATGTGCACAAGTCCCCAAGGTGATTGTGACTTAGGCCAAGCGGAGAATTTTTGTGGTGGAGCGGACTGATTTTCCGCACATGAGTGACACTATGACGTCATCTGTTCTATTTGTGCGTCCACATCCTGCCAAGTACAGTGTCGACGCACTAACTGTTACGTACGAAAAATCCCCCAGTGTCCTAGGTGAAGTAACTGCAACACTTATTTTTGCAAAACTTTGGGGATCAACACACGTGACTGTCCACTGTCATTTTGAACAAGAATCACACCTTGCTGTATAGCGAGGCTATGCCGATGTGCAAAATATCGGCGCACTTCAGAGTTCTTTATGCTATGCAATGAGCGAGGCCAAGACGTGTGAATGTATTTTAGCTAAGTGTTCCAATCTCAATCAGTTTCCGTGGCCTGTGCAATTTTCCTTTAGTTCAGAGGAAAGGAGAGAAGCAATTCAGAATCCTGAGCATCAATGTGGCAACAAGATGCAGTATAAACATCAAAATCTGTATCAGGACAAACGGGAAGACGTAAAAATACGTCAGCATTACCATGTTGAGCTGTCAGACGATACTCAATCTCGTAATGATATTGAGACAACAACAAAACCCATCTTTGCAATTTTTTGGCAGCTCGAACAGGAACCGGCCTCATTGGATGAAACAAGGACTGCAATGGCTTGTGATGCGTTACTACTTAGAATTTTCTTCCATATAGATAATGGTGGAATTTGGTGACACCATGCACTATAGCCTATACCTCTTTCTCTATTAGTGAATAGTTACACTGAACTTTGGACAACACTTTTGATGTGAAAGCAATAGGCCAGTCTTTATCACCAATTCCGTAAGAGGAAGCGTCAGCTTGCAAGACAATTGGTTTATCAGGATCAGAGTGAACCAAACATCGATCACTGAGCAACGTATCTTTAAGTTTTTGAAAAGCTTCTTGGCACTCATCTGTCCAAACAAAGGGGACATTCTTGCGACGCAAGTGATGCAGTGAAGCTGCGATTTGTGCGGCATTCGGTATGAACCGAATATAATAGTCCATTTTCCCTAAGCCTGACTGCAAATTCTGTGACATTTCGAGGAACTGGCAGGTCACGTATGGCTAAGAAATATGACTGAAGAGGATGTACACCTTGACTTGTTTATGAAATGACCAAGATACTGCAACTTAGGTTTAAAAACTTCATACTTGTGCAGTCGACACTTTAGTCCTGACATAGGTGGGAGAGGGAGAAGAGGGGTTTCTGGTCAGTCTGCGCTCCCGAACGGTACAGATAAGAAGGCAGAAGGACAATTCACAGTGAAAGCATTTGGTTGTTTTTTTCTATCTGAGCCAACACTGGTACAGGCATTTACTAGAAATACAAGTGGTGAGACTAGGTATGGAACTCGTTGTGGAGACTCTTGGACAAACAGGGTTTTGAAATAGTTGTTTATTGCAGACAGGACTAACTAATACACTGGAGTTTAGTTCTATGGTTAGAAAAGGTGTGAATAACATTGTTACAACAGAAACCAATGCAGAAGTCCCAGGAGTGGATGCTCACGACAGTAGCAAACACTAGCAGCATCTTAAGGCAACAACTTAGTTGCAAAACAAAAGATACTGAACGTGACACTGTTCACTGAGGCACCCCAAGTGAGAGAGCAGACTTATGCGGAGCCGGATCGAGGCTGGAGTCGACGGACGCGGATTCGGCGCCCAGATCGTCTGACTGAGAACTCCGCCAAAATGCTGAAACTAGGGATTTTAAAGAGTCGCGTGAGGGCACTGTTTTTCCCACTTAAAGCCACCCAGCCAATCCCGTAGGTTTCTTGCAGGTGCCTGCCAATCACAGTTTAGTTAGGTCCCCTCTACTGCTCCTAAGGCGAGGATGTTAATGCAGTTACACTAAGTCCGTATTTGGTATCTACAATTTTCAACTGAAAGCAAAACTTAACTCCTCTGCCAAATAAGACTTGCAACATTATTTTTATACGTCATTCAGCCTCGGCCCTCGGGCTCCCCGGAGTAAGGACTGCTAGGTCAACAGTTTTTGGCGTTTTCGCTCTCTTTCTAACCCTTGTGAGCCTACTGACGTTGCTGTTCTCAGGGCTGGTATCAAGCTGGCTTTATACGCTAGTACGTGCCTGTTGGTCACAAAGTTCTACGGTAGCAACCTACCACAGCGTCTAGACGACATATGAAGTTACATGTTAATTCCTTGAAGAGTAATTAATGCCCTGGGACCGCATCTGGAGGCGTCTGCATTTTCGCAAGGCTCTCCCCTTACGGTTTACTTCATGTAACAATATTTCTCCTAGTTTTGTCTGCCCTCAACATCGTCTCCGCTTACGCGCCTTGGACTGCCTGTCCTCCTTTCTCACAGCTTCAAGATAACACTATAGTAGCAAGGAATAATCAAGATATTACACCGCGTCACGTAACACACGAAACAAAGCACGCATTTCCTAGTCATACCCTGCAAATCTGTTACCCACTCGCCATAAGCTTGATCTGAGTTTTTCTTGCCATGAATGAATTGATACCTAGCTGCCACCACATTCACTTGTTGGTCAGAAAAGTTAGTTAAATAACTTACAACCTGATCATAAGAAGGTTCACTCGGAGTGGCGTTAGGGACCAATTTCTGAATGAGGCGAAAGACTGTACTCCCTATCGTTGACAAAAAGTAACTTACTTTCATAGTACATGATAAACTAGCCCCCGGTAGCTGAGTGGTCAGCGCGACAGACTGTCAATCCAAAGGGCCCGGGTTCGATTCCTGGCTGGGTCGGAGATTTTCTCCGTTCAGGGACTGGATGTTGTGTTGCCCTAATCATCATCATTTCATCCCCATCGACGCCCAAGTCGCTGAAGTTGCGTCAAATCGAAAGACTTGCACCAGGCGAACGGTCTACCCGACGGGAGGCCCTCGTCACACGACATTTCATTTCATAGTACATGATACTTTGTGAGCAATGATGTGGACATCACACTGTTGCAACCACTCAATCCGTTCCTCTCCTTTTTTGTTAAACTGATGAAAAGGTGGTATGGGACTAGGAGCTACAGTTGTCGCATGTTGCACTGCGTTGGACGCTTGGTTTGCGAGTAACTGCTGCACTGTGTTTAAGAGGGTTGCAATCTGCTGCGTCTGAAACCGAAACATCTGTGTTAGCTGCGTAGCATCTATCGCTTGCAGCTGAAGCGCCTGAATAGGAGGTGGAAGAGCTGGGTTGCTCATTTTGGTATAGGCAAAATGCAATAAACAGACAATGCAAGCAAGAGAAATAAGCACACAAACAAAGAAAATTTTTGCAGCACCCACCTGAAAACAATGATTATCAAAAACACTATAAGAGACACTGTTAAAACATGTAAACACACCGCTGCAAAGCAAAGGTAGTATTAAGGCGCAAAAAGAAGCCCACGACAAGCAAAACCCTGGCAGCCAGGCTCTGGGTTGTCGCTGTGGTATATGTTCACCTCGTCCCCAGTCTTCTTGTGCCTAGGAATCCTACCTACTCGGTTTACTAGACAAACAATCAAACAACTCGTATTAATAAGTTTTATTACAATTCATCAAGTACAATACTATGGAAATTACACATATGTGACGCAAGCAAAGGGCGACATACGAAATAATCAGGCTTTGCAATGACTGCTGATCTCCAACCGACAAAAGTCTTTCTTGAGCTGCTATCGAAGTTGCTGTTGTTGATGCTACTATCCAAGTGGCTAATCTTGAAGCTGCTATTGAACTGGGCCTTCGCCAGTTGGTTGCGGCGCTTATGTCCTCGCCAAATAGGGGCCGCTGCTGTCGCGTTGTCATCCTGGAGGGAGGTCGTGTCAGCGTGCGATTGGCTGACTTCTTCTCGTAGCCTTCTTCTCCGTATCATTCCCGACTGGCGTGCCGGCGCTTGACTTTACGTCATAACACTACACAGTACAATGCAATATCTACATCAAATATTAAAGTAAGATGCTTTCTCACACTTGTGTTTACAATTCCAAACTGTGTGATGAGATCGAATAAAATTTGTGGAAATAATCCACAGTAATCGGTAAAAAGCTATGTACATAAAGATTTTTTGAATAACACGTGCCTCAAAAATCGTGTTTACAATATATACATATTAGATATGCTATCCACCATTTCATAGTGCAGTATAGCAGATACATTATAATGATAAAATGAGGTGATATAATGAGTCATCTTGTCTGTTGACAGTAAGGGACAAAACTGTCCAGCTGATGGCAAGAGCTTTAATAATTTTAAGCATACTTGTCTCGTGTAGTGTCTGGCTTTTTCTGTTAGAATACTTTTGTATATTCCGATGTATTACACTACTGCAACACCAATCTCTATCACCTGCCCCATCCATTGGCTCTAACTATGTATGCAACCTTCATATTTTTACGTATAAAGTATTGCAATGTACTTACATCTATTATTTTTTAAACAACTACTGATATTTTTTATTATTTTATTTACTTCTGTAAAAGTGTCGTATGTTTCCTGAACTGCCACCTGGTGGCAGCCCTAGCGTCTCAAACGTCTGTATACACAATATAAGTCGCTCTGCCTATAGCTGTCAGCTGCATCCACAGGCCAATGGTCAAACTGAATGGATCCACAGAACGACTGCAAAAATATGAAGTTACTATATTAATTCCCAGCGCAAAAATTGGGATACGCTCCTGGCTTACATCAACGTCGTTTATAACTCAAAAATCCATCAAAGCACAGGGTTGTCCCCATATGAAGTCGTAAAATGCCGTCACCTTCTGAATTTTGTAAACCCCCACCAGATGGTAACATTTCGTCAGTGTAGGACTTTGCCAGAAGATTGAAAACTATTTGGAGGCGAGTGGTGAAGATGAATACTAAAGTCGTGGTGCGGCATTGTAGGAGTCGTAATAGTAAAGCAGTATTGTCTAATTATCATGTGGCCAATTCTTACGTGCTGATGGAGAAACGTAAATTTTGCGTCGTGATATCAGGGTCCCTTCCCGGTCATTTAATGATGTCACCTGATAGTGTCAAGTTACGGCTCCCAACTCGCCCCACGGTAATTCATGTGAGTCGAGTTCAGCCATTTAAGGGTAATATTGGAGAGCTGCCTCCTATGTTGGCAGGATCTTCAAAAGGGGGCAGGAACAGTCGAAGAAAGAAAGGAAAAAGGAAATGGTGAGGCAGGGGAAACAAGATTACTCTGTAGCAAGCACAACTCATCATTATCCACTTAGATATCGAACCAGGCTAAAAACTAACAGCGGGATTTCCTTTGCTGCAGAGCTCTCAGTCCTACCCCAGAGCAAGAGAAAGCACTCATAGCACCCTGCAGTGAGACCGGAAAAGGAAGGAAAAAGAAAACAGGAACTTTCGTTGTGCTAGGCTGGCTGTGCTACTGCAGGATGGCAGAGGCCATAATGATATGTCCCCTATCAGGTAGTGTCATGTACTCAAGACAAATGGACGTAATTTTGTCAGACCATCAAAGGAGCCTGAGGGTAATTTAACATTTGGACACTGGAAAACGAGACATAAAGATCAGAGAACCTATTCAGCAAACTGAATTTCATATAGCTAATCAGACAGGGTTCAACAAATCACAGGATGAATCCCAGCTACTATGGAGAGCAGTTGCATGGTTGCAGGCTTAGCTGTATCAGACCACAGAGTTAATCTTGCGAGTGAGACAGGAAAGGGGATGGTTAAACGTAATCAGTCTAATTTTGAAGACAGTCTCTGTCTGGAACAGCCAATGCTGAGGATCTAGAAAATATTAATAAGGGGTTGGAACAAGTACAGAGGGAGGTAAAAAACAACCAGGAGGAGGTGGACTTGCGTACGCCCCAGCTCGCCAGTCTAAAAAGCGACGTAGTGAACAACATCTCGCAGCTGTGCACTCTGGCCACAACACTAATATCTCACATTCAGGCATCAACCGAGACAAGTAACTGAGATGTCAGTATAATCAGGAACCATCTGGATAACATAGATACGCAGCTATTGAGTGGTACTTAAGATAGATAAATAAATTAGTGAAATCAATGAGAAGTGAAATAGAAATTAGAAAATAAAAGAAATACTTAGTTTAGTTTAGAAGAATTACACACTGGCAAACAGCGGGTAGAGCAAAAGAGGAAATGACTGTGAAGTCAGCACGTTCAGGAGAAGCCATCGCCCTCCCAACATTCAGCCATGAGGGCATCGCCCGACCGGCTCACTTTTTCTCAGTTGTCACATGTGATTCCAAGAGCTGTCGATTCAGCCGTCAGGGCATCGCCCGACAGGCTCACGTGTTTCTCAATTGTCACATGTGATCAAAGGCCCTCGCCTACATTCCAAGTGCCAATGACCGACGTTAAGAAGATTCTTCGAGAAGATTTTCAACGTGACAGAAGAGGCAATGACCGTGAAGTCGTTCACCTCCAGTGAACTGAGATGAATAAATACGCGAGACATAGTGGGCCCGACAAGAATAGTTTCGGGTTCAGTTTCGGTGCTGAAGACCGTCATGAAGGAAGAGACTACATCGTACACAGAAGCACCAAGTCCGCCGCTGTAATGGAATAGCAAGCAGCAGCCTCGCTGCCAGAAGACAGAAGTTAGAACGTATTTGAAGACTGATTTTTACATACCCGGGTGACTCGTGAGATCGGGAAGGAGATGGCCTCACATCAGCAGTCACCTGTGAGCTGGAGATGTAGATCTCACAGCCGAAGACTGGCAAGCTGGAGTCCGTTGTTCGAGTCCGGGACACTGGCCTTCCCTCGCCGCACCGCTCCTCTGGCCGACGCACAACACACGCAGCCGCATAGAGAGAGAAACACTGGGATGCCACATCCAAGGTATCACCATCCGATTCACGACTTCGTTCTCAATAATTAAACGGGCCACAGCACGTAGCACGTCTCCAATCAACTGGGCGAAACGGCGACACGATACACACCGCCAGGCGTAATCAGACGCCGCCGCTCACGCAAGCAGAAGGCTTCGCAAACGACACAGCTGCCGCTCTCCCAGCCAGAACAATCCAGTAAAGAAACCATTGTACGAGACTTTAAATAAAAGTTATCTTATGTAAAAATGCTGTTTCATTCTACCTCATATCCGAGCCAAGGAAGAACCCACCCTGCCCACATGTTGTTAAGAGAGAAAAAGTAATTTATTTAGTGTTTTTCACCCTGACATAATGCCTTAGAATCAAATGCCCTTTGCAGTAATGCTCATCCTGACAATTGACTAGCTTCAAAAGAGAAAACCCAGTTACACAGCTGATGGTAGCACAATGACTACACAACCTGGTAGATATTATAAGTGATGCCCATACTGAGATCTCAGAACTATGAGAAGCCCTGCTACACATCACACATGGGCACGTAACACCAGTATTACTACACCAAGAGCAGCCCCAAAAGGGATTGAGGAGTATCCAAGCTGAAGCGTCCGCACTCTTAGAGCTATTAACGACAGTGAGGGAGAAGTTTTTGTCCTTCTACTATCATATCATATGGCTACCATCGGAAGCAAACAAATGGCACTTATCTGGAGATCCAAATACATCTAATGTGTAAGGATTGTAAATTCGAATGCTACTCCTTACATGCATACCCAGTAGTATGGGAGGCCCTACGAAAGTTCTTGCCGCTGAAAGTGCTGGAAATATAATTAGTGGCTCCTGGCAGACAGATCCAAGCTCTCTTGTCCATACAGGAATTGCTTCACTCCTGTACCGGACTGATTACCATCTGTATGTACGTCCCCAGATCATGCGAGTTCTCATTATTCCACTCCCAGAACTCAGTCGTAGGATGTCCCCAGGAGTAATCACACTTGGGGTGGGGTTTCTCCAACGAGTAGGCGAACATTGGTTGTATTCCATAGCAAAGCAAACGGTTATAAATTGCGCTTGTTATGAGCACGGCAGGCAAGGTAATATTCAAAGGATAGAATTACAAGGACAAGGACTGATAATCAGAGGCAATCAGTGTGATATATCTGGACTCACATTTCGATTGCCAGCCACCAGAACTGGAACCATCACTCTCAGCGTGGTTCATACATTAATCTACACACCTGACCAACCTTTCGAAATCCTACCGACAGAACACCTCACTTTTCTAAATAATATCATGGTCTCAACCCTACACGCATCTCTGGACTAGATGATTGCCTAACAGCGTAGATGAATCACCATGGAAGGAGTTACTGGCGTGAACAGCAACAACAACTGATAGTCACTGGATCTTCGACCATAACTGCCTGAATATTTGTGTTGTAATAGGAATTGTGTACTATCTGTTCAAGAGTAAAGTTGCCCAGATCCCATCCCTGTCGACCTTCAACCTATTAGTTTGAGCAAGTAGAAACGGCACTAACCAAAAAGGCAATGAAAATAATAAGCAGAGCCTATAAGGAAGGTCCGAGTGTGAGACTGAATACAGCCATAGTCTATCCTAAGCCATGATGTACAAAGTATAAATGTACTGAAGATTCGCAAAGAGAAGTAATGAAGAACACAGTAACATGACACAATGATTGTAAAAGTGAATAGCCTAGCAATTATTGATAAAGGCAGTGGATATAGAGCATCAGGTAATAGTAGAATTCGGGACACGAATTTTTCTGTGAAGGGGAGGAATGAGGATAGCAAATGATTAAAATGGTTAAAAGCATTAAAAAGGTTTGAAGAAATACTCTGACTTTTGTCAGCAGCACGGAAGAATGAGGGTGTGTCGTAAGTGGACCGCTGACCAGCCAAGTCAGACAACAGGATGGTGAAACGAGGAAAAGAGGTGGGTTATATGACGATCGATGGCGCATTCCACACCATAGTGAAAAATGGCTTTGAGCACTATGGGACTCAACTGCTGTGGTCATTAGTCCCCTAGAACTTAGAACTACTTAAACCTAACTAACCTAAGGACATCACACACATCCATGCCCGAGGCAGGATTCGAACCTGCGACCGTAGCAGTCGCACGGTTCCGGACTGCGCGCCTAGAACCGCGAGACCACCGCGGCCGGCCACTATAGTGATGACACTGAGTGCAGTAACTGTGCCCTGATTACATCAGCCAGGGGCATTGGCCTGTGGTGGAGTTCCATCGTCCTACAAAACAAAGGAAAACAATAGACATCAGCGAGGGAAAAGCACACTTAACGACCAAGGCCAGCCAATCATAGTTGGAAGCAGCTGGGCAGTCGAGTGATGCCACCAGGTGCCACTGCCTCTGGGGACACCGTGATCGAGTCTCTAGTCCTAAACTTTTGTCTGCTCGCTCATCAGACAGCTGGCGTAGTGGAGATGGTCTATGGAGTGAAACGCAAACCCGAGACCCGCTCGCAGTCTTTGGCGTCACACATCGCCAGGTCGTGCCTAGCATAATAGCTGCACTCTGACACAGCCAGTATCCACAGGAGGCCGATGCCCACTCCACGCAGCAATGGCGCATTCCACTGCCGTCAAGTAAGCAACACACCGCCTTGCCAGGCGTCCCCACAGCCTTCCACTAACCACCGTCTCCACTGGTATGTTACAAGAAGATGAAAATCCAGCCTGAAGGCCATCCCGAAATTGTAATGACTTGTTACTGAAATAAAGGCGTTTGTATTTGCCATCAGGAGTCTCCTGCTGCCCACGCCCTCCCACCTCCTGGCAGAGAACACGCAATCTCAATAGTCACAATATTCCCCACTGCCTTTTACAATACAGTGCGTCAGCTCTATTCTGTTACTGTAAAACGTAAATAATTTTTCGCTTTCAGATATGTGACCTCACTTGTGAAAGAACGCACCATGGGAAAAATATACAAGCTATTTTGGAACATTTGCATTTTGCCACGAAAACAAAGCATAATAATACAGTAAAGATTAAGAAGAACGCGAAGCACGAAATCCACTAATCTTACGTTAGTGAGCGCAGTGAAAATAAGTTAACATCCGACGTTAGCATACGACAACAACATTAAAAATTTCGTCCCAAGAAACCATGCTGCGACGTGAGGCGATGGTTCGTCGACAGCCCTTGTGTATGCCACTGTTTAAACTGCATTGTGGAATGTTTTGACTTGATGTGACACGACGTGACAGTCAATGTGAATTGGCCTTTAATAGCCAAAGCAAACTACTTAACAGACATGCTTAATCATTTTTTATGGTAAATGCATGAGAAGTGAAACGACATTTAGAAACAGCGACATTTTTTTTTATCAAACACTACTTATAAGGGAATACATGCAATCTTTTTATCTTATCCATTTTTCTCTACAGAGCTGATAACATTACAAGCAACTGTATGTTGCTCCTTCAATAGAGTTGGCCTTTGTCCTAATAGAAAAGTATTTAATGAAAAATGCTTCATCAATGTACGTTCTTATTTATATACACATTGTAGGCATCTGCTGTGTTCAGTCACTGTAAAACCTAAATCGTTTTTCGTTTTCAGATATCTGACCTCTCTTATGGAAATTGAGTAATGGAAAAAATATTCAAGCCTTTATGGAACATTTGCAATGTTTCTCGAAAACAAAGCAAAATAATAAAATATCGTCTAAAACGACGCAAAAACACGAAATCCATTATTATAAAAAGAGTGTGCATGGCGAAAACAGGTTAACGACACAGTTTCCACCACCACGAGTTACTGAAATTCAGAAGTGCGTCTGGTGTTCGGCTGAAATCGGAAAGTGGTCACGCGACGTCCCTCGCTCGCTACTCCTCAGACAGCATATTGGATTCATCACATTTGGGTTATTTCCATATTATTCGCACTTGTAACATATTCTAGGAGTTTCTTGTTCATGTAACAGAAGTATGTTCTTCAATATTCGAAGTTATTTATATGTAAAAGCGTGCTCTCTCCCTAATGACCTCCTTCTGTTTTGTGACTTCAGTCTGATTAAAAAACGAAAGAAGAAATAGCTGCCACTGAAACAACCAGCAATGAAATTTTTCTTTCTTGTCACAAATATTAACCCGTTTCTTTCCAAATATGTTGTGATTTCCGCAATGCTACATATGTTGTTTTCTGTCACAAATACTTGGCTGTTTATTTTCGAATATGTCGCGATTTTCGAGGGTTTGGTTAGGTAGGAACCTAAGGGCACAATGTGAATTGCTGCGAATGAAACGAACAACAATCATATTTATAGTGCTGCTTGTCACAAATATTCAGCTGAGATCGGATCCTTAAAAACGATTTCGTAAATATGTCAGTTAAGACAAAGACTGCGCCACATGAGTGACAAACATCAAGTGATCACTGTCCACTTTCAGCCGAATGCCGAAAGCACTTCTGTTTTTAATCACTCGTCCCCCCACCAACATCAACATCAAAAGTTTCTTCCATAGCAACTATGATGGTGACGTTCCATTCCATTGGCGGCCTGTGTGAATGACTCCATTTGAAATATATTGTGGAATGCCCTGATGCAACTTTTCGTTCCAAGTGTGAGTGAGGAGCCTGCACATGACCATAATGAAATTCTTTACAACAAAATCATGTGTAAAAATGTACTGGGTGTGTCAGGCACATTTTCTCTGGTGTTTCAGCAGATATTTCCAATTTAGTTTTTTAATTGTGCAGCTGGAGTCAGCCCAAACAATTCCTGCTCCACATGTCTAACTGCGACGCCCATAATCAGCAGAAAGCATAGGTTTGTTTCCCATTACAAATAAAATTATTTTAAATCTTGATTTTACATTCCCATTCGGCAGAGTATTCCCAAATCAGTCCCATCTGATATTAGTTTTATTGACATGTATTAACAGGGGCAATAAAACATGAAGAATGAAGTTCAGTCCAGCGGCGACCTGTGTCATGACGTTGGGGGCATGCATGTCAAAGTTATCTGCTGCGTCCTGTGTTCCAATTGCTTTAGCAACACTGCATGCTTGGCGGCAGCAGGCAGTGTGGTCCAAGTCAGTGCTGCTGGAGTACAGGTTATTCTTCGAGTTTTAGTATCCCTGTTAATACATATTGATAAAACGAATATCGCACTAGACTAATTTGGGACAGCTCTGTCGAGCGGGCATGTAAAACTCCACCTTAAAAATCATTTTATTTGCAATGGGAAACAAACCAAACTTCTTGTCGATACTTGTTTGGGCTGACTCCTACTACACGGTCGAAAGACGAAACTGCAAATACTGCTGAAACGTCAGAGAAAATGCGCCTGACGACTTTTAGTATAGTGGGTGGTAGTAACGTACTCTCATTCACCTGAGCTCATTTCACTCACCGTGGGTGATGTTGACTGACAAGGGCACATACTCAAGTGTCAATGAATGTCTTGATGCAACTTTGTGGGTGTGTAGAGGGAGCAAAATAATGCAATATATCCTTCTTGTTTGTGCCCTGTTTAATTTTCAAGGGGTAAAACACACTCCAAAAGGTAATTTGTCATAAGAAGGCTCAAAGGGAATAGCTTCGAAATCACGAAATATAAAAAAATGTATTTCATATAAAATATTAAATAAAACTAACGTTCTTGAAAACAATAATTAACCATTGAAAAATTTTGTATATTTGAAAATTTCCCCAACACTGTTAATTAATTTTGTAAAATGGGAACTTTTGTTATAATATAAATTAAAGAAGCTTTCTCACTATGTACATCCATGTGGACTAAAGCTGGTATCTGTAATATCATTTTTGGAAAATAAGTTGTACACAATGTGCTGTCACAGTATGCAGAACATACCTAATTAAAATATCTAAATATTCATTCATTCTAATTATTTGTTGTCCATATTTTTCTTGTATTACATAAACTGTTATTTTACTCTTATTTAACGTTTCTAATTCATGTTTCTTGTTTTTAAGTTTGCTGTTTCACATATGTATATTCTGCTAATTGAAATAATAAGTAACACATTATTAAGGTACAGAATTATAACAATAATAATAACAACCAGTAAAGAAATGCTTACAATATAGCGTTTTTTACACCATGCACACAAAATGAATGAATTTTCTTCCACTCTGGGACAGACAACGTCTGTCAAATATCATTTGACTTTTTCAGATGTTAACTTACCAGATTTTAGTGCAAGAACATTTGGAGCTTCATAAAGAGATTCTCGAATTCTTGGCCCAAACTCTCCATTGGTTTCTTTTAAAATTAGGAAAAGGGGGGTAAGCAGTCTGCCAGTTGCTGAGACTGATGACTGAATTGTGCATGTCCGTAGACTCTCAAAGAGAAAAGCTCACAAACAGTCAAACAGTGTATGTACTGTCAGCAAATGCCAGTCTTTGGGACGATGATTTCAAGCATGTACTGCTCAGCTCGCTATTCGCCGAGAACAGTCATTAAGTCAAGATCTTAATGACACGATGGTGGTGATTGCAGGACTTGTTTTGTACATTAACAGTTGTTTCTGAAGATTATTTGAAGGTTATAAAAGGATTTCAACATACGGTAACATGCCCTGTTACCACCTCCAGGGGCTGTCCCTATCTGGTACCACTTCTCGCTAACCACAGCCCAGAGATGCTGCAGATTGTTGCCTGCAGTCTACCAGCCCCAGATCTAGTGGGGGCAGATCTAGTGGGGGCAAACAGAGGTATCTGCCCCAGGCGGCAATTTCAGGGGCCGCCAAATTCATATCCTGGAAGAAAAATACCTTTTTTCACAAAGCGTCTAGCATCCAGTGTATACAGTGCATGTTGGTCTATCCATTATTCATGTGATTTTGAAACGTATCCCAGTTGGTTTTTGAACATTTTTGAACACATTCTAAGTTGATTTCTGAACTAATCATAAGTTGATTTTTGAATGCGAGCATAGTGTACGTGATGTCTCCGGCAGGCAAATCCCTGTCGCATCTACAGATAAAAACCTCTCCAGCAGACAAATGAAGATGGGGCTATACGAGCTGAGATAAATACAACCGAATGGTTGAAGGCCAATTGCTGTTTGATTATGTCATTAATTGGGTGTGTGAATGATCGGCGTTGTTATAATTATTAGCGAAAGCCATCGATTGAGAATACAAGAGTCGAAATAAACGACTGACAGAAATAGCAGGTAAGGAAGATAACTTACTATTTTCTTGGTGAATCCAAGAAAATGAAATTTTGACAGGAAATTTTTGCCAGAACGCTGCACCACTAAAGAACACTTGCACAGGCCCCTGTTAGCAGCCACTTACGTTCTGTTCTCGGAATAGCGCGAAAAACACGTTGTACGAACATGTAATGACGCGTTATTGGAGAAAAAAAAAGGTGGGATATGTAATCCGGTGATTCTGGCAGGGTTAGTGAAGTTAGCCGGAGAATAAGCAATAGATACAGAATTAGCGATGCTCAGATTGTTTGTTAGAACGAGAAAGGAGAAGAGTCACTGACATCACACAAATTGTGTGGAAGAATGTAACGATTCCAAATTTATACAGAAATTTTTTACTACTACTTTTCGATCTCATACTTCAGAAACTGGAGCATGTGAATGAAATGTGAAACTTTTTCCTAACAAAACTTTTTGCTTAAAGTAACCCTACTAGGCATTTGATACTGGTACTTTGTGAATTATGTCCAGTGATGTTATTTATGTAAATAAGGTATATAAAAATAAACCTTTGTGCCAAAACGGTCTTGCTTATTTGGTGTGTACTACAATTGCTACAGTATTAGACAGACCTACCTTTTTTATCTAGCAGACAATGACAAAACAGACGTAATGGTATACAGAAACTACACCAGTCCTGGGTACTATTCGTATAACAGCTTTTTCAGTATTAGACAAAGACATTTATATTTTTCGTGTAGCAAAAGATTTGACGAACTTTGATGAGGTAGTAGATTCTTTCCCAAAAAGGAAAGCACTCCATGTAAGATTGTGGTAAGATTAAAGAGAGAAAAAAATGCTAAGACATAAGGATTAAAGAAATGTGTACTTTCTTGCTTGTCTCTTGTCTTTACTGGTTTTATGTTTCCTATATTTCATTTTATGTCACACAGAAGAGAAAGTTATTAGCTAATAGGCAATAAAGAGTGCAAATTTTCTGAAGAGTTCTTTATTCTCCCAGTCACAAATAATCCCACCCAGTACTAATAGTGAGCTTTTTAAGGGGTGTAGGATGTCAGATCGGCCAACTGAAAGCAGAAGACACACCACAGGACATTTCAATTTCCATTGTCCTGAATATAGGTTTGATGGCTTCCATAACAAAATAGACACGTTTGAATGCCACAGAGTGGAATACAGTGACGCGTGATAGAAGAATGCTGCGTGAAGAGGCAAGTCACTGCACTTTGGCAGGCTTAAGACCAAATGAAATGTTTTACATTTCCTCGAACATGTACCGGTATGTTGTATATATCAAACTCTTCAGAAAGATGTGCGCCACAAAATGAAAATATTTTTGAAAAATTGATTTTTTAATATTTTTATCGTCCTCTCTCAAGCATTAGAGGGAGGGGAGGTGGGCGGACTATCAGGTATTTCCCCCGATTCGAAAATATCGTAGATATGGGCTGTAGTCCAGTGAGGTTCGCCGACTAGCAGCCCATGGGGTACAAGGCTGTACCGCTAGTTGGCGACAGTACAGACCGCACTGCAAGAGGAGCTGCACGTGCTGGTGTCTTCTCATTGGTGCTTCCTGTTTTGTAAGCCGGCACCGACAACTCTGCAGCAGTCTTGTCCACTGCTTGCTACCATTACTACAGAACTGCAAATCACTGCACGATTTATGGACCTTGCTACACTCTTCAGACTCAACACTGTTTGGATTGCTACACATGGCACAGATTTCTGGATGTGACCATCAGAATGGACGTTTCTTTGGATTCTTCTTCGTACTGCCTGTACTTTTCAGCACTCACCGAATCTGTGGTGTTGAAAACTCTTGTTGCCAAACTGACGTGAGACTGTGTTGTTTATGAAGTAGATCTGTTAACAAACAGGTGAGATGCCATCCATTAACCAAGTTAATATTTGCTGAATGCTAAATGATCATTTTAGCAGTATGTAATTCCCTGGGAGTTATTATTTCATGGGAACTGCAACTGTAAAACATCATTGTAGCATTTATTTGTGACAGAATAGGTGGACATTTGACTATTATGGAACGAGATGATAGGCTATGGTTTGATGGATCTGAGCTCCTTGATGTAGTAATGAGTGAAAATGATTGTGTGTCTGATTGTGAAACACATGAGGAATCCTTCATCCAAGGCAATGTTCTTTCTTCAGAAAGTGGTAAATCTGAATATAATAAATCTATGGTTGAATTTTGGATAAGCAGAAAGAAGAAAACCAGTAGTGGATTTGGGTGTGGGGGGCTAGAGGATCAATCCCTCTCCAAAAGCATCTGGGTCCACCCATGACAAACCTCAAATTAAACTTGATATCATCCTACTGTCTTAGTACTATACTACCTACAATACAATTTTCATCATTTGTTACATAATCCATTTTCAGTAGGTGTAGTATGTTTTCAGATTTTACATTCTCTAAGAAGCTGCTTATGTGACTAGTTTTTAAATCGCGCGCCACCCATTCGGAACGCAGCTACATACACACACCATGCCACCACCACCCGCCCGTCCGATATGAGTGTGCGGTTTGAGAGTGCGTGTGCTGCACTGCTGTACACATAGAGCGTTGTTATATGGTTTGTCGAATCAGACACAATAAAATGCTCTGTTCAAGCGGTTTTTAATTGTAATCAAGGCGTCCTTTTGTTTGTATTTGTCAAATTTTCAAAAAAAATTACATCGAAACGTAGACAAGGAGATCTTCGTTCTTTTTTTTCCGAAAAGGAAGAAAGAAGAGGTTGAATCGAGCGAAAATGAACCAGTATTATCTGGGAACAATGTCGGCGACTTATCATTGTCTGCTCAATGTTCAGCAGGTACATCTTTCTGATTATTTTGTAAGTAGTTAATGAAATTCATACAAATACGATTAGTCGAGTTTGTGACTTTTTATTGGGTTGAGTTAGTTGCTCTTTCGGTCAGTGTGGTGTGGGTGGCTGTGGACTGGACTCTGGATCAGTATTGCGAAGTTAGTGATTTTTCCCACAAAATTTGGTGGTTTTGAGTACCCGTCTAGCGTGAAGATTTTGTATCTACTGGCTGGTGTGAATTATGGTGGATTTTAAAAAGATTTGGGTGGTTTATGGTAAAGTCACTTGATCCATTCTACATACAGCAAACAAAAATATTTCATTTGCTAACGTCAAGTAGATCTTAAATTTATATCACCTAAACATTTATAATACACGGTATTTTCTCTTCGTTTCCATGTTGTTTAGTGGTCGTATTGTTATGCACCCGTTTTGTTATGCACTCTAGTATTAATAAATCTGCAATTGCATGCACAGTGCATATCTGTTGTGCTGGAGGTAATGTGGTGGTTCTTAAATCACTTGTTGTTGTTGTTTTAGTGCTAAATATATATAAAGTAAAGGGACAGTGTACCCAGAAATTTCGCACAGAATTGCTACGCTATAGTAAATTTTGCAAACTGGCTAGAAAGAATTGAAGGTGATGACGCAAGAGTATATTGTTTGTTAACATGTTCTGTTGATTTATTGTTAACGCAATAATTAGCCACAGTGACGTAAAAGAAAAAAAGATAGCAGCAGCGCCATTGTCAACAAACAAAAATACCTTTCAAAACCGTGAAAGAGTGTTAATAAGTGAATCAAGCTGAGGGTTCCCTTGCATTATTTGTTTCCACCCATTGTCCGATCATGTCATGTCATTACTTAACTGATTTGTGCAAGAGTAAATTCACAGACAGTAATATTGCCAGAAAACTTAAAATACGTAGAACAAAATGTAGTACAGCTATAGAACATGTAATAAAGTGGTATTTTGTGGAAAATTTGCGGCAAGATATCAGTGACAACATGTATATCATTACAATTAATAAATCAACAGACATTAACATGACCAATTTTTTAGGAATAACAATGATATATTACAGTGCTGCAACCAATGAGGTCATTTCATCATTTTAATTTAAAACTAGCCGATCTCGAACATTATAATGCACAGTCTACTATAACAGCAATTAAAGACACTCCTTAAGAATTGAAATCAGATATAAACAAGCTGCAGTGTATAGGCACAGACAATACGACTATAACTGTAAGGGTTCACAATGGTGTCAACCAAATTTTGAAAAATGTAATTCTGGATTTTATTTTTATAAAATGTGTAAGCCATTCAGTTCAACTTGCTACTTCTGCTGCAAGTGAGACGCTCCAGGAAAACTAGACTTCTTAGTTAGGGAAACATATAATTGGTTTTTGCATTCTTCAACTAGACAACAGTTGAATAGTGATATTTATCAGACAGTCAAAGGAGCCGGATCCCTTAAAATTCCATGCGCATGTGATACGCGATGGTTGTCCATAGAGCCTGCAGTAACAAGAACTACAGGCCAGCAGTTAGAACTTAGAGTGTGTATTAAAATAACGCGAATCAAAGACAACTCTTACACTGCAGAAATGCTTTATTCAGTGTTTTCTGATGAATCCAGTTAGACGTATTTAGATATTTTCCAAGACGATTCTCTCAAATTTTGCGTCTGGTTAATAACATTTTGAACCCAGCACAGAGGATCTGTGTAAGCTGTTAAATAACCAAGTTGTGCTAACAGAATCATTAATTAAAATGTTTTTCCGTATATATCATATGCAAAAAAATTAAATTTAGACTTTGAAAATCACTTAGATTTCACAACATATCTAGGTTATTAGTTCGAAAATAAGATTAAAGAATTGAGAAAATCTTAATTATACCCAGAGCAAGAACATGTCTTACGTCTGAGATGCATCCAAGTTGTGGACCAATTAATAATTCAATTGTTGCAAAAACTTCCAGACAACAATGAAATCTTGAGGAGAATTTCACTTCTTTCTGAGTTCAAAGTTCTTTGTGTCGTTAAAGAGTCATTGATTCCTCTCCTTTAATCGAGTAATATTGATCCTGGCATAATAAAAAACCGATTTTGAATGACAAATTTCAACTCTTGCCAAATGGTCCTAAACAGACACTGTTAAATTCTGGTGTCCAGTGCTTCAACACAGAGATGCAAATGACGTCAACCCATTTCACGAATTGAAAACTTTTAAGCTGTCACGACTAATGTTACCATAGTCGAACGCGTAAGTGGAAAGACTTTTTAGCCAGATGAACACTATTAAAACTAAAGCGAGAAATAAAATAAAATCCGAAATGATGAATTCGCATTTCTCGATTCGAGCAAGACTCGGAAGGAATAAACTGTTGTGACAGTAATAAACTGCCAACAGAGGTGCTGACGCAGGTAGGAACTTGCAACTTCGTAACATGGGCAGCCACAGCCGTTGAAATTCATTGTGACTTGAAACTGAATGAAACCGCAGACAGCTGTTATCTGATGGTTTATTGACCCGAGCGGTTTGGTTGCGCTAAAGCAGCGTATTCGGGTGCAAGCGGTGTCACATAAATTAGCACATGGAGATGCTCCCAATGTTCGTAGTCAGAGAATCCAATAGTGCTTCACCCTTACGACTTCTGACGACAGTTGCCGCATCCCCTACAATATTCGCCCCAATGTTTCGCCGATTTCTATTCGTTCAGCACTTCTGCTCTTCACGGGGTGTCTCCATGTGCTAATTTATGTGACTCCACTTACACCTGAAGATGTTGCTTTAATGCAGCGAAACCGATCATGTTAATAGACCATTAGTTAACAGCTGTTTATGGTTTCATTCAATTTCATGTCACCTGATAGAAACTGTTAACGAGGTGTAAAGCCTGAACATACTTTATCCACTACTACCTCTGCTCCTGTATTGAACCTTCTGCCGAGGAAGACGTTGATAACCAAAACTCTTCATTTTCTCTTAAGTAAGTTCTCTATGTCACATTTCATAATATTGTTCTAGCTTTAAACAAAGTGATAAATTGAATTGTCTCATACTTTATGTTACTCGACATACTCAGTGCTTAAAAAACAACAATCTGATGGTATTGTTAAAGGCACGATAAAAAATGTAGTGGCTTATAGTGGTTTTGAATAAGTTCTCTTAGTGGGAAATCTCATTTCACTGTTGGCAACAAAAATGCTCTGAGCACTCGATCCTCTCTGCCCGCCCTACAAGGCACAGCTTGAAGTAATAGTTAGTGTAAATGATGTAATGTAATATCAGTCATTGGTTTTTTTCGGTTTTGAATTCTTTTTAAACTAGCTTTCTTCGCGCATGCCGGTGTTGTCGAGAATTTCATACACTTCTACCACGTTATTTACCTAAAATCGGCAAATAATTTTAATGGGTTAAAGTACTTGTCAATAAGAACAACTTTTACTGTGGAATCAACTTCAAAATCTCGACATATCAGCTGTTTCATACATTTTGGTAGAATAGGTTAGTTTGTATGTAACTTTTACAGGGGTTAGCTGATTTCAAGTTTGTCCCATAATAAAAGAAAGCTTCATATTAAAAAGTTTTACTTTACACCCTTAAATGATTATTTGTCTCTTTAAATAACCCTGTAATATAGTTCTGAAGATTTATTTTAGTTGTTGTTAAGCTGCTGATTTGCTTATGTATGATTCTCTCATTCACGTACAAGTTGTAGTTTTTGTTTGCTGTTGTTACAGAAGCGGAACCAGTGTCAGTGGGTGTGGCTAGTACATCGACTACTTGCGTTGAAAATCCTTTTGTTATTTATTATGTGGTAGGAAAAGTACTCAGTGGCGAGGAAAAGTATAAACATCTGACGTAGTCTTCAGAACAATCTCGTAATTATGAATATCTGGAGCAGACAGAAGGTGAACAAAAGAGACAGGTCCGTTCTGATTGGCTAAAGGTATACTCTTGACTAGTCTACAGCCAACAACAGAACGATGCATATTGTTTGCCTTGCGTTCTGTCTTCTGGTCCAGATAGTGGGGGCAAGCATTCTGTAGCTCTAAGATCTTCAGTCACTCGTCCACTTTCAAATAGAAAAAAGCACCAGAAATCTTTAGAAACCACTCTGCTACAGATAATCACAAAATGGCAGTGTCAAAAAGCACACATTTCAAACGTTCATATGAAAACCCTGGAAAAGCTGTAAATAGTTTAATCGATTGAAAAACTGACAATGATGAAATCAAACAGAGAGTGGCTGATTCCTATAGTAAAGACGATCATATATTGTGGTCGAGAAAACATATTGTTAAGAGGCCACCAAGATGATGGTACACTGAGTGATGAAACCAACGAAGGAAATTTTGGAGCACTTTTAAAATTTCGCATTGACTCGGGTGTTTCGTCTCTCCAAAAACATTTAGAAACAGCGCCAAAAAAGCTACATATCTGAGCAAAACAACTCAGAATCAGCTGACTGATTGTTGCCATTCTGTCATTATGAAAAAGGTACCCGACAAAGTCAAAGAAGCAAAATATTATGCTGTCCTTGGCGACGAGACAACGGATGCCAGTGGTACAGAACAACGCAGTGTATGTATCAAGTATCTGAATCTACAAAAAAGCACAATACACAAACACTTCATCTGCTTTCTATCTGCAACTAACATGACTGGTGCTACATTAAGCGATCAAACCGTTCAAGAATTAAATCAAGTCGGCCTACAAGTTACGAATTTGAGAGGTCACGGTTATAATGGAGGTGCCAACATGTCTGGGAAGTTCAGTGGCGTACAATCCCTTACAAATCCAACCACTAGCGACTTATATGTATTGTGTAGCACATAAAGTAAACCTAGCTATCGTGAGGGCCTGCAGCTTGCCTAGTATTCGCAATAAGCTGGGAGTTGAAAGTCGTGTTAGCAGTTTTGTGCACGAGTCACCAAAACGGGTGGAACTTATCAAGCGAGCTATCCTTGAAAATACCCAGAGCCGAAAAGAGTTAAGTTACAAAGTCTTAGTGCTACATGCTGGCTTGAAAGGCATGATGCACTCCTTCAGTTCAAAGAGCTTTTTGACTATATCGTACAGTTTCTTGAAGAAATGTACAGAACTTCGCCGTCATTGTAAATTGCAAGTCTTCTGGCTTCTATTCAACAATACGACTTTGTATTAACTTCGACGGTAACCGCCACTGTATTTCAAATTACTTTCCCGCTCTCACGGCAGCTGCAGGCTGTTACATTAGATCTCATTCTTTGCTATGATATGGTAGACAGTGTAATAAGAACACTGGAACGATACAGAGAACCGAAATATGAAGAAATTTTCGAAAAGGCGTACCATATTGTAGCACCTTTGAACATCCCAGTGCAGGCACCCACAATCGCCAAACGCTCCTGCTCAACGCTCAGATATCGAAGCACCCGATGCCAAGGAATATTACAGGTAAAATAAACCTTTAATACATACACCAGCTTTTTGCTTGATGCGGCATTTCTCTCTTTTCTCTTCTTTCGAGTTCGAGAATAATGTCAGGTCGCGTTTTGTTTCAGATTGAATGTATTCCTTCCTTTCATCGATTTTGTATTGGGACAATTGAGGAGTCGCTTTTCGAGAGCAGAACACTCTTCATTTCTCGACCTGTTCGCCCTTATACCAAGTGTCATCGTAAAAGCAGAAAATCTGAACTCTGTAGTGGCAGCTGCTCGTGTTTACAGCAGCGACTTGCCTCATTCTCTCTCGTTATCGGAAGAAATAACTCTTCGGAAGGAACTCTGGAGAGACAGGGAACATCCCCCCCCCCCCCCTCCAAAACAGCAGCAGGGACACATCAAGATACAAATGAATTTTTCCCTAATAAAGATTCTTTTACAAAAAAATGGTTCAAATGACTCTGAGCACTATGGGACTTAACATCTATGGTCATCAGTCCCCTAGAACTTAGAACTACTTAAACCTAACTAACCTAAGGACATCACACACATCCATGCCCGAGGCAGGATTCGAACGTGCGGTACCAGACTAAAGCGCCTAGAACTGCACGGTCACACCGGCCGGCATTCTTTTACAAATTCTCGCTATCTACTTGTAGTGTGGAGCGTAGCTTTTCTTCGCTTGGACTGGCAAAGTTGTATCTTCGTACGACAATGGCGGATGACAGGTTGAATGGTTTGGCTGCCATGTTTATTCACTGACATATATCTGGCAGCCTATAACCTGTCGAAGTCACTGAAGAATTTGCAAAGTATTATCCGAGGGGACTCGCTATGTGTTAAATGAGCAAGATAAAATTATGTGCGCTTTTCAGTATATTAATGTTTACCTTGAGAAAGCCTACGCTCAGTGGGTCAAGCCCCTCCCAAAACAAAATCCTGGATCCGCCACTTGAGGGAACGGGATCACCTTCATGCATGCAGCATAAGTATCGTCAAGTTACGTCAGTAAAACTTCTGTATCGCTGGGAAAAGTGAGTTCTTCATGATGGCTGTAAACGTGATAAGATGATGGCAATACACTGCTGGACTTTACAAAAGGTACTAGAGGCTGTGGATCATCGACCGCATATCCATGATACTGACTTTCAAACGAGAACCTTCCGAACGATCAGGGAAGGAAAGTTACGTAATTTCATGGCAAGCCCCAAATGACTACTGAATTTTCAAAAGGTGCATGAAATTTTATTTGGGAAACTAACAAAATTTATAACTAGACACTACATAAACGATGAAAATGATATCGACGAGGTCATGTTACGACCTGTAGTGCAAGTTAACGATCACATCAACGTTTTGGGGGCTAAAGGGGTGCACAGCTCTGATCAGAGCGGATTGAGCCTCGAGTTGCACTCTGGATGTACTTTGTTCCAAAAGTATACAAAGAAAGTTAAATCCATTTTGCAGTCATTGTCATCAGTTACAGTTACACGATTCAACCTGCTGTCTCTGTAGCTCACAAGGTGCTTACAACCCTTTTCGTATTTTTGAAAGAAACTTAGGAGACTCTGGACTGAGAATCAGACAATCTGTTTTTGAAGGCCCTAGTGTCCTTGTTACTGCATTAAAATTTGGTAAACTAACGTCTGACCGTGTCAAAAGATATTTGACAGAAGTTTTCTTTCCCAGTGCGGGAGCAAAACCTGTATTATTGTTAGAATCCTGGCGTGGCCAGTGTGAATGATCGTTTTTGAGTGTCTTATCTGAGGACAAGGAAATTGTTCATTTCGTGAGCGCACAAGGCTTGATGGGACAGGTACAGCCATTGAACTATATGACTTTCGATGTTGGAAGAACTTTGTGAGAAGATATTTTAGATCTAATTCTGCTGCATGATTATGATATCAATCTCCACTTGAGGAACAATATAATCAAGCTGCAGTCACTAGTGCACAGTCAATTCTCCACACCAAGGTTTTCCTGGAACAAACCAGGATATAGAAGATCGCCCACCACAATTTGCGATGCCTGCTGCATTTGTTTTTTCTTGTCCTTTTTATTATGTGTATCGTGTGAAGAGATGTCGTTCATTTTGTGTGCATGGTACACAAAAGCGTGATGTTGTAAGCATTTATTTACAGATTGTCATTATTGTAACGACTTTGTATCTTAGTAATGGGTTATTTCATTTAACAGAATACAAGTTTGTGAAACAGTAGACTAAAAAACAAAAAAAGTGAATTGAAAATGTAAAATAACAATTTACATAATGAAACAAAAATCTGTACAACGAATAATTAGAGTAATCATGTACGATTAGATATTTTAATGAGGTACATTGGCGCATATTCTGACAGCACGTTATGTACGGTGTAATTTTCCTAAAATGGTGTTTTTGGAAAAAAGTTTTATTACACATGAATGTATGTGGTGAGAATGCGTCTTTAATTTACGTTGTAACAAAAGTTTCCATTTCGTAAAATTCATTAAAGGGCGTGGGATAATTTGCAAATTTTCCATTTTTTAAGTTGATTACACAGTTTTGAAGAAAAGAACGTAGAGGATTATCTTCTCCCTCTACACACCACCAAGTTTCTTCAAGATCGTTCATTGACACACGGAAATGTTCCCTTGTAAGTTCTAGAGACGAAATGCAGGGAAGACATGGTGACTTGCATGGGGCTCAGTAGCAAAAGTTGGTTGTGGTAGTAGCGTATTTACGGGTCTGGAGGCAGTTTCTCGAACAGACTGAAGGAGATTCTGTGGGCATAATAGCCTGTTTGTGCTTTAGTGTTATATTATATAAATGGTGTGTACTCAAGTAGCGTATTTACGGGTCTGGAGGCAGTTTCTCGAACAGACTGAAGGAGATTCTGTGGGCATAATAGCCTGTTTGTGCTTTAGTGTTATATTATATAAATGGTGTGTACTCAAGAGTACATTGCACAGTATGGTCCAACCGTATTAAGCAGTACAGTTGTTAAAGATACTGTCCTTATCTTCGGGAGAATGAAGTTTAGTGTCTTCTCTGGCAGTCTTGATTTTGCTCAGTCGTTTCTGGCGAATTCTTCCAAGGCAATGACCGACCACCAGACCAATCTTCTCAAAAACATACTCAATTCTATGTACACACACACACACACACACACACACACACACATATATATATATATATATATATATATATATATATATATATATATATATATATATTGATTTTTATTATATTATGATGGTAAATCCCGCATCATCGTAAGATGACCTCTGAATGAATAAATACATAAAACATAAATAATCCGATCAGCATCGAAGATTCACACTATCGATAGATCGTTCGGGTCGAATACTGCAGTTGTTCACATGTCGTCTGGCGCGTAGACATGAATTTGAGTGCAGGGAACGAATGTTTACATATTGGAGAATTGTATCATGGAACGACGAATTTCACATAAAGAGAAACGTAAGTATAATAAGCATGTCAGGATATAGTATTGTAAATTTGAGTATTCGCTAAATTTAAAGTATTTTATTGCAGTGTTCCGTTTTGAATGTACTAGTTATTTTATGTATATGGTTTGAGGGACTGGTCAAGCGGAATATTGGCTGGTAATGTGTGTAGAGTTTTATTTACAGATGATGTATGCAATGTTATCCAAGAATTAGTTTTTAAGCGTCTCGTGTACTGTGAATTTAAACGGAGAGTTCTTCCTAGTCCCACTCTTTAGTTACTGTTTACAAAATTGTAATCGGCGACTCGATTCTTAGCACTTTTCAGTAACTGAATTTTCAAGAATTTGAAATAACGAACAGTATGGGCCCTTTTAGCCAAGTTAGGTATCTAGAAATTTTGTTGACGCAATTGTTTAATATTTGATAGAAATTATAAATTTTGTTGACGCAATTGTTTAATAGTTGATAGAAATTCATTTGAATACACTGAACGACGTATATGTCTTATCAGATGTGCTTTACAGTACTGGTAATAGTTGAATCCTAACGAACAGGTTTTTTTTGTGTTTGGTACCTGTAACGTTTCCTGTTATGTTGATAGAAATTAATTCCAATCCCTCCTTCCTCCTCAGTTCCCTGAGAAAACTTTTATGTTCGACTATTATCGTTAATCTGTGTGAAAGACCTGATTCAACCTGACTCTGAAGTCACATTCAGGAGGACAACGGTTCAAACCTGCACCCATCCATTCTGATTTAGGTTTTCCATGCTTTCCCTAAATTGCTGCAGGCAAATTCCGGGATGGTTCCTTTGAAAGGGCATGGCCGACTTTCTCCCCCACCCTTCCTGAATCCGGAGACCAATGACCTAACTGTTTGGTCCCCTCCCCACAATCGACTAACCAATTACCATGACTAGTTAATGCTATGTCACATACCTCCCTAAAAATGTAGTTGTCTGTAAAGGTGAAGTCTAGTACTGTTAGAGTAAAATGGATAATTATTAGAGATTATTAAAGGTGTGCTAGCAGAGTCATCGTTAACTTGAGTGCTTGATTTGCAGGTGCTTCACTTGAGGCGAATATTGCCACACTGTGCAGAAGATTTAGGTTTCATGAAGTGGAAGAACATGTGCTGCCTATTTTTCGCAAAGTCACTTGGAGACAAGTTTTGTATTCGCTAAAGAGACACAGGAAAACTCTTAGTTTAGTGAATATTGCACAAGCACTGATTGCATCAGCAAAGGTAAGTTCACAGCAGAAATTAAATTGTGTATGAATTAAGTTTACTTTGCATTGCATTAAGTTTTGTTTTATTTCTTCTTTTGCACGCCCTAAAGGATGAGCCTTTTGCATTCCTGGAGGACATGTATTTCGAACTGTACCTCACACGTAAGTTGCACACTCGAAACAACCAATGTTGGAAGCTGGTTGAGCATATTTAGTTTTCTCTTTCATATGTTACTGATTCATATTGCTATGTGGAATGCATTTTGCTATAGTCTAGAGATGTTGATCCTTTAAGGTGTTTGTAAGTTTTTTTTTTTTTTAGTTTTGTATTGTTACACAGGTAAATACCACTACCAGTGGTGTGCTATAGAAGTGGTGTTTGTTTATAAAAGTTGAAGTGACACAATTCCCTTCATGGTTACTTTTATTTTATTCATGTGCATCTTCCCATTTTTGCCATGAGGAATACTACAGCACTCCCAGGACTTTTGTTACATACAGTGCCCATATATTAGGGTGTAAAGTAAGGCTGTGGCAGAGGCTAAGTTAGTGCATCTGGTTTCTCACAGGCAGAAATGAACAGACTGCTGTCTTCTGTCAAGGTTTGAGCACTGTCTGCACTCAAAATTCACCTATAGGGTCGATTGGGGTATGTGGGTGTAAAGGAGTATTTTCATAATTCTTCCTCTAATCCTCCTACATAATCAAATTAAATATATATTCTACATTTCACGGATGTCTATAATGTGATTTAAGTTTGCTGGCCATAGTGGTAGTGCCATTTTGAAATAGATTTTTCTCTCAGTAATGCAATGAAGGTACACAATTGTAGTTGAAGTGGTGCTGTTGAGAAACCAACTGTAATATAGTAATAAAACTAAGAAATATATACAGTACATGTGTTTTAGACATAATTTTCATAAAATTAGTGAAAAGTCACCCGTAGTCCTAGTATGTTAGCAAATTAAGACTTATGAATCTGTGGTAATTTGGGTATAATTGTAGATTAGGGTGGACAGTGGTCGTAGTTTTCCTTTCAAGATTGTGCCATGTGCATATATTTCATATTTTGGAAAGATGGCATATATGCAAAGAAGCACTTTTTTTCGGTTGAAGAATGAACTGTCCAACAGTAAAAATTCAGATACAGCTCTACTTAAATTTTATAATTGCTGCTACTAATTGTGATGTAACACACTCAAGCTTATGGGTGAACATTAGTCAATTTTGCACATTACCTCTTCCACTTAGGGAGGAAAGTTGTCCTCCAGTTACACGGTAGACTTACTGTTATTTAACCTGAAGAAATCGTTGCTAAATACACTTAGTTTGGTTGTGAGTTGGCAAAGCCAGTGAATGTCACAAGCTATTTTTTGCAGATGAAGGTTGTTGTGACACACTGATGTGTAGAGCTAGAGCTATATTCATATTAAAATTACCTTGACAGATGTTTCAATGAGTCAAGTGGTAGGGACCAGCAACCATCCAGTCGCAGCTCATTCTCGAGCGCCATGTGCTGTGTTGCCTGTTTTCATAAATACATCCAGAACCTCATCTGCTGTGGCTGGTTGCATGCTGGCAGCATTTCCCACTATCACTTCAATCTATCAGTCAGTTATTTTAATCCGAGTGCCTGTTTGATTGGAAGGTGATGAAATGGTTGATAGAAGCTACAAAACTTTACTTCTTCTTGGGGTCACATCCAGTGTAATTTTTGTGTTCAGTATGTGGGGGCAAAGGTCTTGTTGCATTTCACAAGTGTGTTATTGCTCACTGAAACGGCAGTCATTTGAACAGGAAGACAATATGGTGAATTCCATAGTCAATAAGCTGTGTGCCTTGAACAAAGAGGTAAAGCATACTTTTAGGTATAAATATATAAGATTTCAGTATTCACCAGCTCATGTATTAACTAAAATCTAAATCGTTAAATGTGACGATATCCATAACCATGGAGGACTATGTAGTAAAGTTGCTGCGTAACGCCTTGTTAGTTAATTGGTGTTGCATATGAGACACAGCTTCATTGTGGGCTTCCGTCTCACCTCATGTCTTCATCATTCCTGCACTTCAAAAATGCTTTTTAGTGTTTTGTCAAATACAAAATCACATCTGACATGTGTCTCTAACACTTTACCCACTCTCGTTAGGAACTACTAATGAGAGAATTTTGGTCTGAAGCCACGGACAGAGGCACTAATAAGAGGCATGACTCTTGAAGGAAAATGATATGTCTTAGAGGGGAAATTGACTGAGCACCTGGTTGTGATGAAGGAAGAATTCACAAGGGATTGAAAACTGACTGAGATGTCGCATCTCAGGGATGTGTCAAACATGTACTAATGCCATAGGGAAAAGAAGAAATGTTCAAACACTACAGAGACCTAGATTCTAAGATTTACATTGTTATTTTGAAAATCTCTAGACTTCCTGGTCTTTTGAGTTTGTGGAAAGGAATTGAAAATTTCATGCGTTTGCTCAAGAAATAATTGTATGGGATGGAGCAAAAGAGTTCATGAAAAGAAATTCCATCCCTGAAAGCATCAAGGATAACCATTATTTCTAGAACATAGGTGTCAATCAGCAGAAAGCTCTTTATTTTCAGACTTCAATTGAAGTCTTTAGCTAGCATGACTTCCTAACAAACTGGATGTATAATACAGGTGAAATTGGTTTTCTAATATTTCCAAAGAATATGCATAAACATGTTGCTCCTGGAGGTGTCAAAACATGTTTTAGCTGACCAAAATAAAGAATGACTGTTGCATGCTGTAAGAGTTTCATAGATCTTCCATTATTTTTCATATTTGCTTTGAAAAGACAGACTCCTATATTGATGAAAATTGCCCTATCTGGATGTGGGCTGATTAAGGGTACATGAACACAGATACATTTCCAGTGTATGTAGAGCTGTTCAGGAAGCATGCAAATTGCAACCCAGTTTTGCTGATATTAGATAACCATATCACACAATTTCCCTGCAATCAATCACCTGGGCCAAATGTAGCAATAGTAACATGTGCAGCCGGCCATCCCATAGCAGTCAAAAAGTGCACACTTTCGACTGGAACTTATTCAGCCCTCTGAATAATTATTGTTATTCTATCTTATGTGATAACTGGGCAGTAACACATGCTAGTCAGGTACCAATTATCACATTGATGACCTGCTAAATCAATCATTTCAGAAGTCTGCAACTGTGCAAAAGGCCACTGAAAGGTTCAGAGCAACAGGCATCTTCCCACTTGTAACCAATGTCTTAGCTAAGATCTCTTGCCACCTGAATTGACAAACCAAGAAATAGTAGATGCAACTGATACAAATTATCTTGTTGTACAAATATATTTGACGTAGTGTAATAGGAAACTTTGTCAAATTTGTGTGTGTGTGTGTAATTTTTTTTGTTATGCCTATCGGTCATTCAGCATCTCCACTAAATGGTAAGTGGCAACTTTCCTCTCATTATATTGTTGCATTCCATCCTGGATTTTTCATTGCTTGACTTTTGTCAAATTTATATTATCCACTCTAGTGTGTAGCTCTAGATTTGATCAGACAGAGATTTTCATCTATTTACTGCAAGGAGAAACGTAACTGATAAGAGTGCTAGCACTGCTGCACCTGTAGGACATCTAATGTGTTCATAAATGTGACTGCTGCAAAGTTCACTTGTTGGTTTCAACAACTAAGTTGAGACGTATGAAGGTGATGAACTGCTTTATGATGTTAAACATCCCAAACATAAAAACTGACTGAGAAGAAATGAAAGCTATAAAATAATTGTGGACAGCATTAGCTGTGAAATACAGCAGGATATACTTTGGAAGATACAACACACACACCACACACACACACACACACAGCGCATGTTTACATAATGTACAAATATTTTGCATGTTTCTGTTCACTGCAGATACAGAAAAGTGGACCCAGTACACAGGTTGTTTGCCAGTTGCCAGTGTGCTGAGTCACACTTCCAAAATTTAGGGACCAACCAACTGCAAAATGTCAGCAACGCAGTATGTGGGAGTGAGAGAGGAACTACCACTTTTGATTTTGTGGTAGGTGCATTTGATGAAAAAAATGTGATTTACTTGCTAGGGCACTTTCACAGCACCATTAGAAAATGTTTTAAACTCTTCTAATCATTGTCCCATGTATTGCACATCCAGAAACAGGTTGGCAAACCATAGTTTGCATTTCCTGTAGGTTGTTGGTGCTTTGTGACTCAAGGTATCTAGAGTTTTCTTCTAGTGTACAGTTTTCTGATGAGTGTACACATTTTCTCTTCTTAGTTAACAAGTTATGCTGTGTGTATACAGCTAATGTTATTGAAGTAACATTTTCTGAAGGTAGATGTATAAAAGTAAGAAAAATCCTGAAGCAGCTGGCAAAAATACTGAAGGTGCTTTCCACTAGTTTTGTTCATTGTGACAACCTATAATTAAACAGCTTTGCCTCCTATGTGACTCACTACAAAGGCTCCCACTTCATAATGTTGTAGCTTAGAGCATCATCTTCCAGCGCAACCATTGGAGTTGTTGTATTCGTGTCCCCTAACTTACTGCCTTCAAGAAAGTTCAAACTATCGAAAAGACATTCCCTCAGCTTAGTTTTGGCAAACACTCCGGCATTGCCAACACACCCATTAGTTCCTACATCCATGTACAAGAACTTGTAGTTAGTATATACAAGTTCCAACAGAATTATGCTGTTCAGAGATTTGTATTTGGCAAAGTGAGGTATTCAAATGTGGACATTTGATGTGAATATGCTTTCGAGCCACTGCCCCTATTGTCTTAAAAGTATTCAATTTTTCCTGAATCATTTTCAACTTGCTCCCACTCTTCTCTGCCTGTGGATATGTGTAAATAAATTTTTGTGTCTAATATAATAAGTGATTAATGGTTTTTCTTGCTATATAAATACTAGAAAATAGAGATTAGGATAACAAGGAGGAGGGTGAAGGTGAAGTTCACTGGAATGTGCCCCAGCCCCAAGAAAAGGCTTCCAGAAAGAAAAGGGGTAAATGTCCAGATGTTCATCTGGAGGCTACCAGAATGAAATGACAAGCAGCTGCACTTAACCAGCTAGAGAAGATTTCGTAAAATGTCTCATTAACTTCAAGCTGAAAGACTCGGATATCCTGGTGAGTTTTGATGATGTTTCATTATTCACCAGCGTGCCTCTTTGAGAGTCAGTTGAGCTTATTGCACAGAAATTTGACGAGAAGATGACAACTTTTCAAACATGTTCTGATCGCCACGAATTTTCTTTTTTAATGGAGAATACTATGAACGAAAAGGAGTCGCAATGGGAGCCCACGCTTACCTGTGGTCGCGAATTTCTATATGGAGTACTTTGAGGAGGAAACTTTGGCGTCATCCAAATGGAAACCTTTTTGCTTTCTACATTATGTGGATGACACATTTGTGATCTGGCCCCATGGAAGGGACAAGCTCCTAGACTTCTTACACACCTGAACTCCATTCGTCCAAACATCAAATTCACCATGGAGACCGAAACAGAAGGAAGATTACCATTCCAGGATGTCATGGTCAAAAGAAGAGCAGGTGGCACCGTGGGCCACAGGGTATACAGGAAGAAAATGCACACCGACCTGTATTTGCATGCAGATAGCTGCCACCACCCTGCACAGAGGAATAGGGTGCTAAAAACACTGGTGCACAGGGCGCACACCATCTCTGATGCAGAGTGTGTGTCCCAAGAGCTGGAACAGCTCAAAACTGTATTCCAGAAAAACAAGTACTCGGAATGGCAGATCAGATGCGCTCTCTGCCCCACCTCTACGGTACAGCGTGTGGAGACAGAAGAAGGCATGGAGAAAGAGAGAGCCACTGCCTATATACCGTATACTGGCACACTATTGGGGAAAATAGGACGAATATTGAGGAAACACCAAGTAAGAACTGTCTTTTGCCCACCAAATAAAACACGAGCATTATTGGGAGGTTTCAAAGATGATATCGGTTTGTGGAAGGCTGGCATATACCAGATTTCGTGTCAATGTGGGAAGACATATTGGACAGACAGTGCGCACCACTGAAGATTGTTGCCGAGAACATCAGAGGCACACCCGACTTGGGTACCCCAACAAGTCAGCGGTCGCAGAGCATCGTTTGCCCGAAAATCACGATGTGGACTACCAACATACCAGGGTCATGACACAGACATCTAAATACTGGGACAGCGTCGTTAGAGAGGCTATCGAAATTCGTACCAGGGACGGAAGATATATGGGACAGGTCTTGCATATGGGTCTCTTACAGGAATGTGAACCATGAGGCAAGGGGTGGGAAGCAGGGGTTGTGTGGGGATGGGCAAGGATATTGTGTAGTTTCAATAGGTGGTGGAATACAGCTGTGGGAATGGTGAGAAGGAACACTACTTCCCCCAATGCCTGATGGGTTCCCAACCTTCCTAGTTGCCATGACTAACTAACTATATCCTCCTTTGAACACATCAGCTACAAAAAATCCAGGGTATGCGTATAGGCACCTGAAAGGTACAATACTTTGCCAATCTTTTCATAGTCTGTCTAGATCAATCCTTTCTAACCACTCAGAATCCCAAATCCCTCACCTGGTCCAGGTTCATTGATTGCATCTGTGTTATCTAGATTGAGGGTGAGGACAGCCTATCTACATTCCTCCAGAACCTCAACACCTTCTCCTCCATTTGCTACAACCGGTCCACCTCAACTCAACAAACCACCTTCCTTGATGTTGACCTCATCAAAGGTGGCTATACCCCTGCCAGGGGGCCTGCCACTCTTTGTCCTGGTTTGTGCTTGGCTTCCACTGGCCCCCAGCCTTTGCAGCATCTTCTCCCTTCCATAGTGCATGTCTAGCCTCTTGCTATTCATTTCCCCTTACTTGGGAATATGTCTGGGATGTTGTTGGAAGTGTCTTATGTATATTTAGTCGCCAATATCAGAAGAGTCTCTCCACTGTCTTTCATTCCTTCTTTCTTTTTTTCATTTGCCTTCTCCTACCCTTCCTCCACTTAGGCACTTGAGATTCCTCTTTTTCTTCTTCCTCCGTGTGCATTCCCGAAGACCAGCCCACACATAATTGTCAGTCCTGGGTTGACAGGTAGGGTTCCCACGTTCCCCCTGGTACAGGTCAGGCCTAGGGAGGGGTGATTGCCTGAGCAGCTACCTTCCTAAACTGCCAATTGGTCCCTCTGTCAGGTGTTCAGGACGTGTAACCTGAGATGTGAAAAATCACCTAAGGCGTCTGTGGCCCCTCCTGAGGGGGATCCCCAATTGGAAGGAGTGCGCCATCTGAGGCACTGGCAATCATGGGAGATTTTCTCACAATGAGCCAATCACCATCTTCACAGTCAATGTCTACGAAATGGAATGAGGCTGATAATTCAAAGACCGTCCCAGCTGCACCACAGTTCTTTGTGGTTTCGTGTACTGAAGACAGGCAGTTTTTCGCTACGATGAATTGGTTTATTATTCAGAAAGGCATTGATACAACTGCTAGCCCTGTGAAACCCTGCTCTCATTTACGAAATGGCACTTTGCATTTGGAGACTACTTCTGATTTTCAAGCACAACTGCTTGCAGCTTCCCACCTCCACAGCTCTCCTGTTCTTGTAAAGGCCCACTGAATGCTGAATTCGTCCCATAGTGTTATTTACATTAGGCTGCTCAATAGTTTCACTGATGCAGAAATCCAAATGTACCTCTCTGATCAGTGTGTCAATACAGTCTGTCAGGTGATGAAAATAGATGCGTTCTTGGTGCCCACATGAACTCTTTTTCTCACTTTCAACAGATTGGTGCTTCCATCCTAAATCAAAGCAGGCTATGAAGTTACCAGTACGACTGTATATTCCGAACTCGATGTGCTGGTGCCAGTGTCATTGTTACAACTACACTCGAGAGTACTGTCGATACCCAGCCAAATGTGTAACCTGTGGTAGGGATGCTCATGAGGGCAGTTGTCCACCTTCTCCTCGCCACTGTATCAAATGCAATGGCAACCATGCTGCCTTCTCTCAAGATTGCCCTGTGTATCTCAATGAGCAGGCGGTCCAGGAAGTCTGGGTAAAACAAAAAGTTCGTTACCTGCTTGCATTCAAGTTATTGGCTAGTCAGAAAACCTGTGTTCTACCATCTGGCACTAACAGTACTGTTCTTGCTGCATCTCACTCCATGAAAGACATGGTCACACAGACATGCAGCATTACATTCAGTTCTCAGGTTGCAAAATTTCCCAGTATCAAGGTAGCATCACCGTCCAGCTGTGCAGCAAACCATCAAACTCTTACCTCAAGGGGTGAAGTCATCAGTTATACAACCGGCAGGCTGGAAAGGACAGGAGTAGTACTCTCGTGAAGACTTCGTACGTCCCTCGCCTGAGTCCTCCTCTATTACCCAGAAAGTTTCAAAGAAGTCCAACAAAGGCAAATGGTCTTCTCCTTCTGCGACTCGAAGATCCTCTTTGACGGTGTCACCGTGTGATATTTTCACCCGGCCGGCCTCTGTGTTGTCGGTGGGCACGACCAACCATTTCTCTGCTTTAGTCTCCGCAGATGGACAGCACGAGAAAGCCAGTGCTTCTGTGGACCTTATGGAGCAGGATTCTCCTGCCTCTGTGCCTTGTAGCAGCGAGTCTTCTCAGGCTGGTGCACGGTAGCCACTGAGGTGACACCCCCCTTCATTTTTCTCTCATTATGACTTTACTCTAATGGAACGTTCATGGCCTTTGATCCAACTAAGAGGATTTATGGCTGCTTAAGAATTGCAATGTCCCCTTGTACTCTGCCTTCAAGAAACACAATTGCATCCTCACAACTGCTTTGAGCTTTCGTATTTCTTTCCGGTCCGTTTTGACCTTCCCCCTGAGGTCGGCATTCCGTCTCGTGGGGAAGTGGTGCTGCTTGTACGAGATGACGTTCATAGTCCCTGACTACCTGTCTTCAAGCTGTTGCAGTTCACCTTTTCCTTCCTCACCTGACTTTCTCTCTTTGTACTCTTTATATCCCTCCGTCACCAGCGCAGGCTACCTCCATCTTACTGGTCAGCTACCTCACCCATTTCTGCTGCTCGGTGACTTTAACAAGCACGATCCCCTTTGGGGTTCTCCCAGAACATGTCAGAGAAGTGCCCTCTGAGCTGACCTCAATCATCTTAACCTCTTCTGTCTTAACACAGGAGCACCCACATTCCATTCCGACTCCTCGCACATCTTTTCCTATTTGGACCTAATCTTCTGCACTGCCCAGCTTGCCCATTGTCTCGAGTGGTCCATTCTGACACCTACTAGTGACCATTTCCCGTGTACTATCCATTTGCTGACCTCTACCCCACCTGTGTGCACACCCAAATGACAGCTTACTAAGGCCGACTGGCGGCTTTACTCCTCCGTGGTGACCTTTGATGAATGGGATTTCCCCAGTTGTGATGAGCAGGTAGAATATCTTACAAATGTTACCCTTACTGCTGCAGAATGTTCCATTCCTCACACTTCTTTACCACGCCGTGTCCTGGTCCCTTGGTGAACTGAGGCGTGCTGTGATGCAATTTGCGCACAGAGATGTGCTCATCGTGTTTTCGGTCACCATCCTACGATGGAAAACTGCATTCATTATAAACAGATGTGTGCCTTTGCGATAGCAAAACAGCTAGCTGGATTTTATTCACTATTTCTTTTAACAGTTCCACTCCCTCCTCTGTCGTATGGGCCAACTTCTGACGGCTCTCTGGGACCAAGATACATTCCCCAATTTCCAGCCCAATGGTAGCAGGTGATGTCATTGTGGACCCTGTTGCTATCTCCATCACCTTGGGCCTCCATGCTGCGGAAATTTTGAGCACTTCCCACTATCACCTTGGCTTCCTCCATTGTAAACAAGCAGAGGCGGCTCCGGCAATATCCTTCTGTTCTCAGAATCTTGAGTGCTACAATGCCACTTGTACAGTGGGTGAGCTAGATCATGCTCTGTTTGTTCTGATCCTCCACCCAGGGTCACCACTGTTAACATTCAGATATTGCAGCACATTCTCTTGCAGGCAAGCACTTTCTGCCTAATACGCACAACCACATCTGAGCAGAGCACGTTTCCCAGATGGTGGCATGAAACCAGTACGGTACCTATAACTGAGCTCGGTAAGGACAAACACCATTGTTCTCACTACCATCCCATCCCCTCTCTCACACGATGTGTTTGCAAGGTGATGGAGTGTATGATTCATGCACAGCTGGTATATGGTGGCTCGAGTCTCACAATTTACAAATCACTGCACAGTGTGGACTTAGTGTGCTGTTCTGCAGTTAACCTTCTTGTCTCTTTGTCCATCCATGTCATGAATGGTTTTCTGTGGAAATCCCAGACTGTGGCTGTGTTTTCAATTTGGAGAAGGCCTACAACACCTGCTGCAGACCCCCTGCGGGCCCGGGTGCTAGAATAGGCCTGAGGTATTCCTGTTTGTCGTAAGAGGCGACTAAAAGGAGTCCTACACCGTTCGGCCTTTATATGATGGTCCCCTGTAGTGTTTGCCCACAATATTTCAAAATTTTTCCGAAGATCGAGCCAATTGGGAAAGGGCGCCTTACATGGTGCATCGTGTCCATCATGCATTGAGATCTTTAGCCCACTTTCTTGTCATGGCAGTGCAGTCTCGTTCATCCTCCATCTCTTGAGCGAGGACACCTTCCTGGGTGCATTTTCCTCCACCCACTATGCAGTGTCGTTCTGTGTGCCGATGAAGACCATGGAAATCTTTGCACCTCATATCTAGGATGGTAGCCAGTCCATTGTGGTAGGGCTGCCATGTACCTGTTGTTTGTAGCCCCCTGACAACGCAGGGATCACTCAGCTGATGCCTGTGCCGTTAACTCCCCACATATACCATGGAGAAAATGCCCATCTCCCTGAGACATCGGGACTCGTGACAATGGCCATCCTGCCAGGTGGCACTTGCTGAGGCTGGGTGGTGCCCATGGGGAGGGCCCGTGGTCAGAGTGGGTGGCATCAGGGCGAATGACACACGATGAAGTGTACCACGTCTTCACGTGCTGGTGATTAAACACCAGCAGTCTCTAAGCATTCCAAGTCTCAGTACAATGCAAGAAAGTATGGCCCTAAATGATTCCCCTCCCTGGCCACACCATGGGGAGAATGCCAGGCTAAGGATGGCAGTGAACCTTATTCACTCCGGTACCTTGTATGTACGAGAACTGATTGTTACTCCTTTGTTTCGATGAAGCCACAGTTTTTAGTAGAGCATTTAGAGGACACGTTTGGGGAGGTGGAGGGCTTGCCCAAAATGCGATCTGGGTTAGTCTTGATAAAAACAGCACCCTCTGCACACTCACAGGCATTACTCGCTTGTAGCAAGTAGCTTAACTATGGTCCTGGGTATTATCTTCAACAGGGACCTTTGGCAGTCTGACAATAAGCTGCATGCCAATTTAGAGCGGTGATGTGTTCATTTTGTGCGGCGCGTCCATCTACGTCAGAGGGATAATCAGATTGCCACCAGTGCCTTCATCTTGGCCTTCAAGAATGACACCTTACCCGAGAAGGTCAAGCTGATGGTCTACCACTGTGATGTCAAGCCATATATCCCTCCCCTGATGCGATGCTCTAAGTGCTGGAAGTTTGGCCATATGTCTCCCTCAGTATTTTGTGTCACATGTCGAGATTGTGGATGTCCATCACATCCCAATAATCCATGTGCCCTGCTTCTGATGTGTGTCAACTGCAGAGAGCATCATTCACCTTGCTCACCAGACTGCAGGATTTTACAGAAAGAGAGGAAAATCATGGAATACAAGACCCTGGGCCAACTGACCTACACTGAGGCTAAGAGAAAATATGAGCGGCTACATCCTTCCTTAGGCTATTACCACTTCATATGGCGCCACTACGAGGACAGCTGTAGCACCATCAGTTACGTGAATTACAGTCAGCTCTCAGAGCCAGAAGGCTACACCTGCCCCCTTGATGGTGGGGGCACACTTATCCCCTGTTGCTTCCGCACCACCTATCTCGGGAGCACTGCCCCCCCCCCCCCCCCAATAATCAGGGACACCAGTCCCCACTTCTCAGCTGGAGAAGCGTAAGTCTACTACGGCTCCTCTCGCCAGGAAGGGGTCCCTTGGGTCACTCCCTTCCCAGGTCTCTGCTAATGGGAAAGATGACGCCCGCCAGTGGCTGAAGTCCCCAGAAGCAGCTGGTCATAGGGCTTCACGATCATCTTCAGTCCCAGAGAGTGAATCAGTGAAGCCCTCCCGGCCAGAGAAATCCAAGGAGCAGCGAGAAAAGTCCGAAAAGAAGACCCCTAAGACCAAGGAAATTGCAGTGGCACCCACACCACCGCTACCTACAAGCTCTGCGTCTGGGGCTAAGGTGGAGATTGTGGCATCTGCTGAGGATCTATATCTCACCAGACCCTCAGACACAATGGATATCGACTGCTCAGTCAATAAGTTGGTGGCAGCAGGTGACCCTGAGCCATAAGCTGCACAATTGAATGTTCCATACCTTCCCAGTCTGACGATGAAATCATTCTCCAGTGGAATTGGGGTGGTTTTTTTCACTGCTTGACTAAGCTGCGGCAGCTGGTAAGCTTTACACCTGCTTTCTGCATTGCTCTCCAGGGAACCTGGTTCTTGGCAATGCTTATCCCTGCCCTTGTCTATAAGGGATACTACAGGAACCGTTGCGACTATAATCAAGTGTCAGATGGAGTTTGCGTTTGTGTCCTAAACTCAGTCTGTAGTGAAACTGTGCTCCTTCAAACCCCTCTTGAAGCTGTGGCTGTCAGTCTAAGGATGATGCAGGAAATAACTGTCTGCATTGTATATCTTCCTCCAGATGGTGCAGTACCCCTAAATGTATAAGCTGCACTGATTGATCAACTCAGTTCGACCTATGCCTCTTAAATATTGGGGCCACCACACATTTTAGTGTGGCTCGTGGTAGTTACTTGGTCATTGATTTATTCATTTGCAGCCCAGGACTTCCCCCATCTATGCATTTGAGAACACATGATGACCTGTGTGGTAGTGACCTCTTCCCCATCTTCCTGTCACTGCCCCAGCATCAGGCCCATGGACACTTGTCCATATGGGCTTTAAACAAGGCAGGCTAGGAAACTTTCCCCTCTGTAGTCACCATTGACTTGCCCACACACGGCAACATCGATGTGGTGGTTGAGCAGATGACTACAACCATTGTTACTGCGGTGGAAAACGCGATCCCTCGCTCTTTAGGGTGCCCCTAGCGAGCTCTACAGCAGCATAAGCGACACCCTTAGCTGGAGCTCCTCATAGCCTGTAAGTGGGTCCATGCTCGCGTTCACCAGCTTATCAAAAAACGGAAGCAGGAGTGTTGGAGCGATACGTCTTGGCCATTGGGTGCCCTACGTCACCTTTCCAAGTGTGGACGAAGATTAGACGTCTTTTTGGATACCAGACCCAACCAGGTGTCCCTGGCATTAACATCAATGGCGTGTTACCTATCGAAGCAAATGCGATTGCTGAGCAACGCCAACTGGGTTGCAGATCGCTCTACACTGCTGCAACTCTACAGAGTCCTCCTTCAATCCTGCCTTGACTATGGGAGTCTGGTTTATGCTTCGGTGACACCCTCAGTGTTGCGTTTATCGACCCAGTACACCACTGTGGCATTTGCCTAGTGACAGGAGCTTTTAGGACGAGTCCGGTAACCAGCGTCTTGGTGGAGGCCAGAGTCCCTCTATTGCAGGTTAGGTGTGCGCAGTTCCTCTCCAGTTACCTTGCATACATTTGTAGTTCTCCTGTGCATCTGAATTACCATCTCCTTTTTTCTGCCCACAGCAGTTCATCTCCTTCATCGGCAGTCCAGGTCAGGGCTAGAAATTGCAGTTCGTGTGCCATCCATTCTCTCTGAACTGGCGTCCTTGCCTTTACCACCTATACTTGAGGTTCACTCACAAACTCCTCCATGAATGTGGCACATCTAGGCTGCGGCTTCGTCTGGTTCTTTCACATGACCCCAAGGACTTGGTTAACCCTGCGACTCTCCGCTGTCACTTCCTCTCAATTCTCGACATATACTGTGGCCATGAAGTGGTTTACACTGATGGCTCGATGGCTGATGGTCATGTTGGCTTCGCCTATGTTTATTGAGGACAAGTAGAACAGCACTCCTTATGAGATGGCTGTAGTGTTTTCACTGCAGAGCTGGCGGCCATATCTCATGCTCTTGAGCACATCTGCTCAAGCCCAGGCTAGTCATTTCTCATGTGTACTGACTCCTTGAGCAGCCTACAAGCTATCGACTAGTGCTACCCTCGGCATCCTTTGGTAGCAACCATCCAGGAATCCAACTATGCCCTGGATCGGTCCAGTAATCCAGTGGTGTTTGTCTGGACCCAGGTCATGTCGGAATCCCAGGCAACGAACTTGTCGACAGGCTGGCGAAACAAGCTACGCGGAAACCGCGTATGGAGATCGGTTTTTCTGAAACTGGCCTGCGTTCAGTATTACACGGTAAGGTTTCGTGGCTTTTGGAGACGGAATGGCGTAACCTCAGTATGCACAACAAGCTGCGTGCCATTAAGGAAACTACGAATGTGTGGAAGACCTCCAAGCGCGCCTCTTGCAGGGACTCTGTGGTTCTGTCGGCTACGCATTCGCCATACATGGCTGACGCATGGTTACCTTCTCCATCGCGGGGATGGACTCACCAATGACTGTCGTCCATCTGTTGCTGGACTGCCCACCTTTAGCCGCTCTATGGCAGACTTCTAACTTTCCCAGCACCCTACCTTCGGTGGTGGGCAACAATGCCTCATCAGCAGCTAAAGTTTTACAGGTGAGTTTTATATTTGCTCTTAAGATTTAGTACATGTCCTTTGTCACTGTGTATTCTCCATCCTAGTTCTTTCAGGGTGGAGGTTTTAATGTGTTGCAGAGTGGCTGGCTTTTTGTTTTTATCCTCATGGTCAGCCAGCCATGGTAACCTGCTTTCTTGTTTTAACCTCTTCTACCTGTTTCTTGAGTCTTTGTGGTTTTCCTGTGCCCTTTTGTCCATTTAAGTGTTTGTTGCCCTTCAGTCATTGCTGTGGTTTCTCCTTTCTTTCTGTTTTGTGTTTTAAGTCTCATTCTCTTATTCTCACCCTTGTAGCATTGTTTCCTTCAGAACAAGGGACTGATGACCTCGTAATTTGGTCCCTTCCTCTCTTAAACCAACCAACCGGCTGCAGAACTGGTATCCTCTGTACTCTACACATGGGGCTTTCGTGGCTGCCTGCCTCATTTTCTTGAGGAGACTCAGTTTTCAAGGTCTGTGTGGGTTCTGCCTTTTTGGGTACCTTTATCCAGGAAAACAGTGTGCCTCAGGATTCTGTCCTGCATGTTGTAGTCTTTGCTATTGCCATGAACCCTATAATGGCTTGTCTCCTGCCAGGCATCTCCGGTCACTTTTTGTCAACGATTTTGCCATCTATTGCAGTTCTCCACAGACCTACCTCACTGAGCGGTGTCTTCAGCAATGTCTTGACCGCCTTGACTCATAGAGCACTGAAAGTGGCTGTCGTTTCTCCACTGACAAAACCATTTGTATGAATTTCTGGCAGTGCATTTGTTTTCTCCCGCCTTATTTACATCATGGGCCTGTTGCTCTTCTGTTCATTGAAATTAGAGAATTCCTGAGGCTCATACTTGGTAGGAAAGTATGTTGGTCCTCCCATGTGTCTTACCTGTCTGCCCGCTATATGTGGTCCCCCAATATCCTACGTGTCCTCAATGGTACTTGCTGGGATGCAGATCGAACCACCCTCCTCCATTTCTCTCAGTCCCTTGTCTGTTCAAAACTAGACTATGGGTGCTTTATGCCTCTGCAGGTCCGCCCTTTTTATGCTGTCTCAATACTATCCACAATTGTGGCGTCTGTTTTGCCACTGGCATCTTTTACACTAACCCAGTTGCTTCTGTATGCAGAAGCTGCTGAACTACCGCTTTCCTACTGCTGTAACTTTCTCCTCAGCAGGTACGCATGCCGTTTGTCTGCCACGTGTGGCAACCCATCCTATGCCCCCTTCTTCAATGACTCCTTTGATCGCCAGTATGAGGTGCATTCCTCTTCTCTGTAACCTCCTGGAGTCTGCTTTCGGCACTTGATCTGGTGGTTTAACTTCACACTACCTGCAACTTTCCCGGTGGGTGAAAACCCTACACCACCTTGGCTTTGTGTGACTTGGCCTTCATTTGCTTCCTAAGGACACTACTCCAACCTCACTCCATTGCCTTCATTTTCACAACCTTTGTGTACACTGATGGCTTTTGGACTGAGCGTGATGTTGGGTGTGCTTTTGTCATTGGCACCAACGTTTTTCAGTATCAGCTTCCTGCATACTGCTCTGTATTTACAGCAGAGCTCTTCACTCTGTATCAGGCCACAGAGTACATCCAGCAACACAGGCTTTTCAATTGTCATCTGCTCACACACACTCAGTGCCCTTCAAAGTCTCTGTGCGCTCTACACTACCCATCCCTTAGTGCAACGGGTCTGGGAAAGTTGTCACTTGCTCAATCTTGATAGGGCCACTGTGCTGTTTATGTAGGTTCCTGGTCATGTCAGTCTGACAGGAAACAAGTCCACTGATGCTGCTGCCAAGGCTGCAGTCTTCATACCACAGCCCACTAGTTCTTATATTCCCTCCGATGATCTGTGTTGTGGTCTGCCAGCAGGTGGTGTCAGTTTGGCATTGCCACTGGCCATTCCTTCATGGTAATAAGCTCGGCCCTGCCGCTGTGAAGTGGTCATATTAGCTAGGTTGCGTATTGGGCATTTTTTAGCCATTGCCATTTGTTAAGTGGTGCTCCCCCACCACTTTGTACACATTGCGCCCAACTTTTAACTTTCCACCATTTCCTGATGGAATGCCCATTTTTTTTTAACTGTTAATGTTCCCGCTTGGGTTTGCTGTATGAGTTACTGGCCATTTTAGCAAAGGAGACATAGGTTGTTGACCGCATTTTACTTTTTATCCATCGTAGTAATATGGTGAAGGCCATTTCAGTTTTAGTTCTGGACCTCCATTTCTCTAAGGTGTATTTTATAGACCTTTGTCAGCGTCCCTGCTTTTACCTGTCTTCTCTTCAGTCTATTGGGATTGACGTGTAGTCATTTTCAACTTGTCTTTGTGTTACACAGTTTTGACATGGATGCATATGATCCTTGTTGTTTTTGCGCCCTAAAGCAAAACAAAACAGTGCTCACAGTTCATCTCGATACTTCATCCCAGTGCCAGACGATGTTCACGTTCAGATGTTGCAGCAACATTCTGTTGCTGGCAAGCACTTTCTCCTTCGTACATACATCCACATCTTTGTAGAGGGCTTGTTTCCCAGACACTTGCATGAAGATACTCTCATACCTAAGACTGGTAAGGAAAAATACCATCCTTTTAGCTACCGCTCCATTTCTCTCACCACCTGTGTTTGCAAGGTGATGGAAGGTATGATACATGCCTGGCTGGTATGGTGGCTCAAGTCTCGCAATTTACACCCACTGCACAGTGGATACTTTGAGTGCACTATTCCACAGTTGACCATCTCATCACTTCGTCCAGCCATTTTATGAAGGTTTTTCTGTAGAAATCCCAGATTGTGGCTGTGTTTTTCGATTTGGAGAAAACCTAAGTCACCTGCTGGAGGACTGGCATCCTCTGTGCTCTCGACACGTGGGGCTTCCATGGCTCCATGTCCTGTTTCCTTCAGGAATTTTTAAAAGACTGAGTTTTCAAGGTACGTGTAGGTTCTGCCTTGTCAAACATGTTTATCCAGGAAAATGGTGTGCCTCAGGGTTCCATCCTGAGTGTCATCCTCTTTGCTATTGCCATTAACCCTATAATGGCCTGTCTCCCACTGGGCACCTCTGGCTCCCTTTGCATTGACGATTTTGCTATCTATTGCAGTTCTCCATGGAACTGTCTCATTCAGTGGTGTCTTCAGCAATGTCTCAATCACCTTCACTCATGGAGCGTTGACAGTGGCTTTCATTTTTCCACTGACAAAACGATTTGTATCAATATCTTGTGGCGCAATTGGTTTCTTCCACTGTCTTTACATCTTGAGCCTGTTGCTCTTCTGTTGGTTGAAACTACGAAATTTCTGGGGCTCATGCTCAATAGGATACTTTCTTCGTCCTACCACATGTCTTATTAGGTGTCTCACTGCATGAGGTCTGTCAGTGTCCTACGTGTCCTCGGTGGTACTTCCTGGGGAGCAGGTCGAACCACCCTCCTCCATTTGTACTTGTTCCTTGTCTGTTCGAGCCCCCAGGGGCTCAGCATTCACTTGCTGAGTACGGGCTTGGCGACCCCGGGGTCCTGAGCTGGGGACGGGTTGCGCCGCCAGTGTCCTGTCACCGTAACCCCCGGACATGCTTCAGCGACCACCGTACGGCGCGGCGGTGAAATGTTGTGTGCTGCGGGGAATGGTAATCTTGGCTTGACCGCCTGGATTGCGAGGAAGGCCAACCTCTATAAAAACCCCTCAATCTTTCAGTGTGCTCCGCGCCTAGAAGATGCATGACTGTTGGGGTGGAACAGTCGCAAGCGGGCAACCTCTGGGGCACCTGCCGCACCCCAGTTGTATAAGGCTTACTCAGGCATGCGGGGCTCTGTCTGAGCGGACTTTTAGTTCCCTAGCTGCTCGTGGGACCGCAATGGACCCTTCGACCTCTACATTTCCCCCTACCAGTGGCTTGGGTGGGCCGCTGGTAGGAAAACACACGCCTTCGAAAAAGCGGCTACGCACTGAGAGTCCTCCAGCGCCTGGTGTTGCTAGAGATTTAACAGAATGTAGTAACGGAGCACATGCTGATAATCAGAATGTGTTTTTGATTATTAAAAGGAAGGAGGGTAGCTTTGAGAGGGTTTCTCCCTTTTACATCCACAAGGGTCTTGAGGGAATTGCAGGAACACTGAAATCTGTAAAGCGACTGCGCAATGGGACTCTGTTAGTTGAAACTTCTAGTTCCCGTCAAGTCGCTGCCCTTCGGAAAGCAAATTGTCTAGGAGAGTACGCTGTTGAGACCGAGCTCCACTCCACTTTGAATTATAGTAAGGGTGTTGTGACGTGTAGGGACTTGGTGGATATCCCCATAGACGTGCTAAAATCTGAGTGGGCTAACGAAGGAATTGTTGACGTGCAGCACATTATGAAACGAGTCAATGGGGACCTCGTCAAATCTGACTTGTTTATTCTCACATTCAGTTGCCCGAGACTCCCAGAGCATGTTAAAGCGGGGTTCTTACGTTTGCCCGTACGGCCATATTTCCCCAACCCAATGCGCTGTTTTAAATGTCAGCACTTTGGGCATACTACGTTGGGGTGCAATGGGATAGCCACTTGTGGTAAATGTGGTCAGCCTGCCCATGACGGAGCCGATTGTTCATCGCCTATGAAGTGCGTGAATTGCTCTGGGAGTCACCCTGTCTGGAGCCGGATCTGCCCCATCTATCTCGAAGAACGGAAGGTACAGGAGATTAAAACATCTAAGCGCATCCCCTATGGTGAGGCCAAGAAGCTCTTTAAGGCCATGCAACCTCCTGTGTTTTCAACATCTTTCGCTTCCGCTCTCAAAAAACTGGTACAACTGGCCACTGTTGCTACACAAACAGAGGTTGCTAGTGTTAGCACTAAAACCTGCGCTTGCCAGTGCACTTGTGCTGCTGCAGTTGTTTTACAATCTGCGGCTCTCCCTGCTACATCGGACAAGGCCGTGGTTGCTGACATTGAGGTACTTCCAGCCCCCCCCCATATGGCGCCTTCTGCCCAGGCGAGTCAACCTCCAACTGTTGACAAGGCTCTGCATTCCAAGCCCCCCAAGACAAAGCCTCAGAAGATGAAGGTTCTGCCACCTGAGGAGACTAGTCAGCGTCGGTCCGATGACGAGGCCATCGTACTGTCTGACATCTCCCGTGGGTCGTCATCGGAGCTTATGGACATTGATGTCGAGCGGGGGCGATCTTCTCGCCCCAGGAATAAATCTCCGGCCAGTACGGTCTCTCCTCCAAAGCACAGAGGCAGGGTGAAAGTTCAGCCACCCTGATAACTGGCTCCCATATTACAGTGGAACCTGAATGGGTTCAGGACGCATGTGGCCGAATTACAACTCCTTATACGAGAGTGCCCCTTGTGCTTATGTCTCCAAGAGACACATTTTCGGGCCACTGATTCTCCTTCTTTACGCGGCTATACCGTATATCGAAAAGATGATCTGACGGGGCAAAGGGTGGTGTTGCGGTTTTTGTCCGTGACATGCACCCATCATCTGAGCTCCCTCTCGTCACCGACTTGCAAGCAGTTGCAGTTGACATTCTTGTGGGTCGGAGGCTCACAGTCTGTTCTGTTTATTTACCACCTCCGGATGCGATAGACTCTGAGGCTCTCACGGACCTAATTAGCCAACTCCCCCGCCCATTTCATCTTCTGGGGGACTTCAACGCTCATAATGTCTTATGGGGCTCTCGGACTACTTGCCCCAGGGGTCGCATTCTGGAAAGCGTCATGATGTCTGAAGAACTGTGCCTCCTCAACTCTGGTGCTCCCACTCATTTCTGTACTGCTTCCGGATCGTCATCGGCTATTGACCTTTCCTTTTGCTCTCCAGCACTCGCGGATTCTGCTCTGTGGGAGGCTGCAGCTGACCTCCATTCTAGTGACCATTTCCCCCTCTGGATTCGCCTCCTGGATGAGGCTGTGGCAATACCAGTGCCGCCCCGGTGGCACCTTTGCAGAGCTGACTGGACACTTTTCAGCCAACTGGCTGTTTTGGAACACCGTGCCAGCGTCCACGAATGGGTAGACCATGTTGCAGCCGTGATCTCACATGCTGCTGCATTGTCAATCCCACGGTCATCCGGTCATCCCAAGAGGCGTCCTGTCCCTTGGTGGACCACTGAGTGCCACTCAGCCATCCGCGCCCGCCGTGCAGCACTGCGCCGCTTCAAGTGCCATCCCTCGGCTGACAATCTTGCGGCCTTTCGGGTGGCAAGGGCCAGAGCGCGGCGAGTGATTAAAGAGAGCAAACGACGGTCATGGCAATCGTTCTTGAATTCCATCTCTCGCTCCACTAGTTCTACGAAAGTATGGGAAGCCATCAGGAGGATTTCCGGGAAACTCAGCCAGCTACCTGTCACGGCATTGCTGCATCAGGGATGTCTCCTCACGGCGCCGAGAGACATTGCCCAGACACTGGTCATGCATTTTGCGGAATCTACCGCCACTATTAACTGTGATCCAGATTTCTGCCGCTACCGCACTGCCATCGAAAGGGGTCACTTGGACTTCCGGTCTCTAAATTCTGAACCCTATAACTGCCCCTTCACAATGTGGGAACTGGATTCTGCGCTGTCTGTGGCTCATGATACTGCGCCTGGTCATGATCAAGTCCGGTACAGCATGCTGCGGCACCTGTTGCTGCCATCCAAGGAAGTTCTCCTGAACTGTTTCAATATGATATGGTTATCTGGCACGTACCCTGACTCGTGGAGGGAGGCAATTTTGATTCCCCTCCTCAAACCAGGGAAGGACCGAACGCATCCCAGTAGTTATCGGAGTATTGCCTTGACGAGCTGTGTTGGGAAGACGTTGGAACGCATGGTCAACCGCCGCCTGGTTTGGCTGCTCGAGCTCCTTAGCCCCTCTCAGTGTGGCTTTAGGAGATGTCGTTCCACTGTAGACAACTTGACCCTGCTTGAGGCCGCCATCCAGCAGGCCTTTCTACGTAACCAGCATTGTCTAGGGGTCTTCTTTGACATTAATAAGGCGTATGACACTACTTGGTGCCGCCTTATCCTCAATCAACTCCATGAGTGGGGCATTCGTGGCCGTCTCCCCATCTTCATTCGGTCCTTTCTTTCTCACCACCTCTTTTGGTATCAGGTTGGTAATGTGCTATCTGATTTGTATGTGCAGGAGAATGGTGTTTCTCAGGGCAGCGTTTTAAGTGTCACCCTCTTTGCCGTCGCTATTAACAGTATCACGTCCACTATCCGGGGTCCTGCCCAATGCTCCTTGTTTGTGGACGATTTTGCTGTTTTCTGTTCTTCCTCCAGTCTTGTCAGTGCTAGTCGGCAGTTACAGCTTAAGATAAAGCGCTTAGAGGCATGGACTGCAAAGACGGGTTTTACCTTTTCTGCAGACAAATCTGTGTGTGTTCATTTTAATCGTTCTCGGCGTCTTTTTACCTCCCCTGAATTGCGTCTGAGGGACACCGTTCTTCCTTTTAGAGACACTGTGAGGTTCCTGGGCCTCACATTTGATTCCAAGTTCTCGTAGTTGCCTCACCTTAAAGATCTCAAGGTGCGGTCCCTGAAGGCACTGAATATTTTGAAGTGTCTGAGCCATCGGTCCTGGGGAGCAGGTGGGGCGCGTCTGCTGCAGTTTTATAGGGCTTTCGTCCGATCGCGTCTTGACTATGCTTGCACTGTGTATGGGTCAGCAAGGCCTTTGTATCTGAAGATCCTTGACGCAGTACACCATGAGGGTATCAGGCTGGCCACTGGTACCTTCCGTACCAGTCCCATCCCCAGCCTGTGTGTTGAGGCAGGGGAACCGCCGCTCGCCATCCGGCGGAAACTCCTCATGGTGCGACGGGTGTGTCATTTCCTTGCCTGTCCTACCTCCCCTGCGTACCCTACCGTTGCCCGACCGCCTATGGAACGTCTCTTTTCCAGTCGTCCCAGGGCAACAAAACCATTTGGGATTCGTGCCAAGCATTTGCTTGAGTCCCTTGGTGTGGAGCGTGTGGCCCCCCAACGACAAGGTTTTACTCGCCTACCTCCCTGGTTGCTCCAGAGGCCCAGCATCCTTCTAGACTTGTCGGAGTACCGGAGGAACTGCACTCCGGCGTTTGTGTTTACCTCCTTATTTTACGATATTTTAAACCAGCATCCGGACCATGTACCTGTATTCACAGATGGCTCTAAACAGGGGGACTCTGTTGGTTGTGCTGTTGTTTTCCCTGATCGAGTCGTCAAGTTACGGCTTCCTGCGGCGTTTACCATCCTCGATGCCGAATTGTTTGCAATCTTGCGGGCATTGGAGCAGATGAGATGTGTTACCAGTCTTCAGTTCCTTATCTTTTCTGACTCCCTGAGTGCCCTTCAGACCATGCAACACTTGTACCCAGCGGATACGGTCGTCCAGAACATCCATGATGCCCTACTCCACCTGCAACGGCAGGGGAAGGAGGTTTCTTTCTGCTGGGTGCCGGGGCACGTGGGTATTAGGGGAAACTAACTGGCGGATGTGGCTGCCAAAGATGCATGTTCCCTCCCTCACGTTGTTGAATGTGCCGTCCCCCTCCATGCTGTAACCTCCCTTTTGCGTTTTCGTGTTATGCATCAATGGGAAGAGGAGTGGTTGGCAGTTGCTGACAATAAGCTGCGTCTGGTAAAGGCCACTACGCGACCATGGCGTACGTCCTACCAGTCATACAGGCGGGATGAGGTTCTCCTCACTCGCCTCCGCATTGGACACAGTCCCTTCACGCATGGTTTTTTACTCCGGCGGGAGGACCCCCCAATCTGCAGTGCTTGTGGCGTCCAGATTACTGTCCGCCACATTTTACTTGACTGTCTTTTATTCTCTGACCAGAGGGCGGTGGTTTCCTTGCCACCGGATTTGCCCTCTATTTTGCAAGACGACGCAGCGACTGTGGTTAAGGTCTTATGGTTTTGTGTCCTGTCCAATCGGTTGCCTCGGATTTTAGGGAGAAGGTTTTAATGTGCTGCTGGGTGACTGGCTCACCCAGGTTTTAGGCAAGAGGTCCGCCAGTCACGATTACCTCCTTGTTTCCCTTCGGTATCTGTTCTTTTCCTTGTGTTTCCTTTCCTTTTTTAGTGTGTTTCTTCTCCTCTTGTTTTGCCTCTGTATGTGCGCATTTGGAACTGCGTCAGGCCTGTGTCTTTTAGCCGTTCTCCTTGTTCGGCGTCCGTCTTCGTCCCTTCACCGCTTGTGTTCCTGTTTCTATGCGTTTGGGCGCTGATGACCACACTGTTTAGCGCCCGTAAACCTCAAACACACACACTTGTCTGTTCGAAACTAGACTATGAGTGTTTCATTTACACATCTGCATGTCTGTCCCTCTTATGCAGTCTCAATACTATCCATCATTGTGGCATCCATTTGGCCACTGGCACCTGTTACACTAGCCCGGTTGAGAGTCTGTGTGTAGAATCTGGCAAACTACTGCTGTGACTTTCTCCTTAGCAGATATGCACGCTGTTTGTCTGCCATGCGTGGCCATCCATCCTGTGCCGCCTCCTTCGATGACTCCTTTTTGATCGCCAGTGTGGGGTGTATCCCTCTTCTGTTACCTCCTGGCATTCGCTTTCAGCTCTTGCTCCAGCAGCTGAATGTCACGCTACCTGCCACTTTGTCAGTGTGTGATCCCTTCACCACCTTGGCTTCATGAGGCAGTTCGTGTTCATCCTGCCATCATTGGTTTCCCAAGGACACTACTCCAGACTTGCTGTATTGCCTTCAGTTTCATGATCTTCGCACGGAGTTTCATAACAGAACCTTTGTGTTATTTGATGGTTCTCTGGCTGTTGTGTTGAGCAGGGGTCCATCATCATCATCATCATCATCATCATCATCATCATCATCATCATCATCATCGGCACCGACATTTTTCAGTATCGGCTTCCAGAACACTGCTCAGTATATAGCAGAGTTCTTCCCCCTGTATCAGGCCATGCAGTACATCCAGCGACACAGGCTTTTCAGTTGCGTCATCTTCTCTGACTCAATGCTCTTGAAAGCCTCTGTGTACTGTACACCATCCATTCCTTACTGCAAAGGGTCCAGGAAGGCTGTCACTTCTTCACTCTTGATTGAGCTTCTGTGATGTTTATGTGGGTTCCTGGTCACGTCGGTCTGATAGGAAACGAGTCCACTGATGCTGTTTCCAAGGCTGCAGTCTTCATACCACAGCCCACTAGTTCTTATATTCCCTCCAATCTCTGTGTTGCGGTCTGTCAGCAGGTGGTGTCTTTTTGGCATCACCACCGGTCCTCTCTTCATGGGAACAAGCTCTGCATTGTTAAGCATCTCCCAGCAGCTTGAACAGTCTCCTATCAGCCCTCTCCCCCTGAAGAGATCATTTTAAATAGGTTGCATACTGAGCACTGCCTTTTCAGCCATCAGCATTTAAGTAGTGCTCCTCCACCACATTGTGCTCATTGCCCTCAACCTCTGACAGTTCATTTCCTGACGAAATGCCCTTTGCCCTTTTTAACCGCTTAAGTTCTCATTTGTATTTGCCATCTGAGTTATCAGCCATTTTAGCGAATGACTTGCGGGCTGTCGACCGCATTTTACTTCTTATCCGTAGTAGTAGTAGTAGTATGGCAAAGGACATTTAATCTTTAGTTCAGGACTTCTCTTCATGTATGGCATATTTTATAGACCTTTTTCCACATCCTTGTTTTTGCTGTCTTCTCTTCCATCAATTAGGATTATTGTGTAGTCGTTTTTAACTCCACTCTTTGTCTTCGTGCTCTGCAGTTCTGACATGGGCGCGTATGACCCTACTTGTTTTGCTGATGTAAAACAAAACAAACAGAAATGGCTATATCAGCACCTCCAGCCATATGAACCCTACCAACCACCAGCAATATTTCCACTTCAACAGCTGTCACCCAATCCATGCCAAGAAGTTGCTTCCACACAGCCTAGCTACCCATGGCTTTTGCATCTGTAGTGACGAGCAGCCCCTCTCGAAATACACACAGAGTCTCGCAGACTGTAATTGCCCTTTCATCCTTCTACAGAAACAGATCTTGTGTGCCTTATCTCTCCAGTCACCTCTTACCTCCTAAGTCCCACAATACGGTCACAGAGGATCGCCTTGTAACTCAGTACCACGCATCTGACACGTATTGGGTGACTGGGTAATGTGTAATTCTCAGCCCTGGGTTGACAGGTAGGGTTCACATGTACCCCCTGGCGCAGGCCAGGCCCAGGGAGAGGTGATTGCCTGAGCTGTAATCCCTTCCATCCTTTAGGATTAACATGTAGTTCTTTTTAACTTTTTTCATTGTCTTTGTTCTGTACAGTATGGGCCCGTATGACCCTAATTGTTTTTGCACCCTACAATAAAACAAAACAAAACAAAACTGTGGAGCACATTTCCACATTGCAGATATTGCCCCATCTCATTGGGCAAACATAATCAGTGATCATTGTTCTGAAAAAATGGTTCTATCCTTCACCTGTGTCCCTGTTATGATAGTGCTTTTAATTTACAGTATATGTACAAGCTACATATTTTTCCCTCTTCATACAAATACCTAGGATCTTCTCAGGAAAAATTAAATTGTAAAAGATTCAGATCTTAGCCCAGTTTTTTTGTGCTCCCTCCCGCCTCCCCCCGTTCCCCCCCTTCCCCCCTCCCCCCTTCCCCCCTCCCCCCTTCCCCCCTCCCCCCTTCCCCCCTCCCCCCTTCCCCCCTCCCCCCTTCCCCCCTCCCCCCTTCCCCCCCTCACCCCTTCCCCCCTCACCCCTTCCCCCCTCACCCCTTCCCCCCTCCCCCCTTCCCCCCACCATCCCTTCATCCCAGGTATTTCAGATCATTTTGCATTGATCATTAAGTTGCCACAGACAGACAGGAACATCTCACGTATGGGAACCCATATAAGCAGGAACTTTACCAAAGAAAACTTTAGTGAGAAGCTAAAAGAGAAAATATGACCTTTTGATCATTGTAACTCAAGTGATGAAAACTTTGAGAAATTCCTAAATAGTTTTCTTGGTGTCTTTAATGAAACATTTCTACCTAGATTTTGCAGCAATAAAATAACAAAGTGGATTACCCAAGGCATAAAAATTCCCAGTGTAAGGAAAAGGCAACTGCACAGAGAACTAAAATATAATACAGGTATTAATTTCATTAAATATGTTACTCTATAAAACCATATTGAAGAGTTTTCAGAGCAGCAAAAAAACTGGCAAATAACAGGCTAATTTCAAATCACAAAAATAAGACAAAGGCTTTGTGGTCAGTCATTAAATCTGAGTTAGGTGTTAAGGTCTGTAACCAAGAAATTTTAAAAATTGACATGGAAGGAAATGCTATTGTAAGTCCAACACAAATACCAGATTACTGTAATGAATTATTTATAAATGTAGCAAAGTCTGATGTACGTAACAGATTATCACAAAAAGGTAAATCCCTTTGACCTAGGTGAAAACTCTGAAAACGTTAAAAGATTATTAGAAGTTTCTGTGGAGGTTGTAGAAAATGCTATTCTTACATTAAGAAAAAAAGATCTGCAGATTGGGCTGGAATACCCACCAAAGTTATTAAACTGGTACACAATAGAATTGCAAAACCACTAGCTCAAATAACAAATCAATGTTTTGAAGAGGGCTGTTTCCCAGAGGTACTGAAATATGCTGAAATCAAATCACACTTCAAGAAAGATCAAGAGAGATCATTGGAAATTATCGTCCTATCTCAATTCTCCCAGTCCTATTTAAAATATTTGAAAAACTTGCTGTTGCACAAATCCAAAACTTATTGCAAAATAGTCTGTTATTCTAAACAAACAATTTGGTTTTCAGCAGGGGAAAAACACCATAGATGCAGTAAACAGTTTCATTGAGAAAATAAGTACATCATTAGACAATAGAAATAAGGTGGCGGGAATTTTCTGCGACCTCACAAAGGCGTTTGATTCTGTAAACCATGCATTGCTTGTTTACAAACTTGAAAAGTATGGCATTAGTGGCCGTGTCCTACAATGGCCTGAACCCTACTTTTTCAAACAGAAAGCAAAGAGTTAGCATCTCTTCAAATGGTGCATATTATTTTTCTGACTGGAAAAAAATTTCTCTGGGTGAACCACAAGGTTCCATATTTGGCCCAGTCCTATTTCTCTTCTATGTTAATGACTTACCATTAAATATTAGCTCCCTGTCAGTTCTGTTCACAGCTGATACTTCTGTCTTAGTTGAAGATCGTGATTTGGGAAAAAATTCCCAAATCTGTAATCAGTACTTTCAGTACCTTAGAAACTTGGTTTCAGCTAAATGGATTGAATCTAAACATATCTAAGACTCACATGTAGATTGAATCTAAACATATCTAAGACTCACATGAAGCAACTCAAAACCAAGCAGTCAAAATGTGAGAAGGTTAAGATTGTACACAACAACCAAGATATAGAAGAAGTTGACTCAGTCAGATTCTTAGGTTTAAATGTAGATAAAAATTTGAGCTGGCAGGCACTCATTGAATACCTAGCAAACAAACTGAGCAGCTTTGCATTTGCAGTGCAAATATCATATACAAGCTACTTTGAATCAATTATTAGGTATGGTATTGTTTTCTGGGGTAACTTGACATAGTGCGGATAATAATAATAATAATAATAATAATAATAACACAGAAAAAAATCATTCGAAATATGTGCACTGCAAATCACAAAGAACCATGTCAACCACTATCTAGAAAACTTAAAATATTAACTCTGCCATCCTTATTCATATGAGATTATTATATTTTTGTGCACCAGACATGAATTATTTAAGGAAAGACATTTTGTCCATTTACATGATACTAGAAACAAAGTTAAATTTTATGCTCCCCACCCACTGCCTCAGATTGTGTGCCCAGGGACCTCAATACCTGGGAATGAAAATTTTTAATAAATTAAAAGGGAACAAGTTGATACAGATGAATTAAGGTTCACTTAAAAGAAAGCTATGTGAGGTACTGACACTGAAGTGTTATTACTCACTGGAAATTTGAGCTGGATACAATGTGTTACATATTCCAAGAAATAGCCTTATAGTGTTATTATTTATTGTAGTGCTATCATTTATTAATGTAAAAATCATTGTAACTGTATTATAAAACATTGACATGTCTCCTATACCCAAACCAAATGGATTGCAAATGTACTTCATGAGGTGAATAAAACACATTTCTCTTCACATAGTTACTCATTCATAGATCATCTTGTAAAGCTATAATATTTATTATAATACAATGAAAATTACTAGCTTCAATATACATACACACAAAATAGACATTGGGTAGGGGTAGGACAGGTGTTTGGTTGTGGCCTTACTGAAAGAATCATCTTGGTATTTGCCAGAAATTGTTTAGGAAAAACTAAATCAGGATGGGCAGATAGAGAAAACTTCATCCTCATGAATATTTGTGTGTCTAACCAATTGCATGCCTTGTTCTGTTGGTACCTTATGTACAATAGTCTTTTGGCCATATACAATTTACACAAAATATATTAGATATATAAAACAGTTTTGTATTGCACACATTGTGAATACTCACTGGTGATGCTAGGACCAAGAACATGCATGTCTTCATGTTCTCCCTTCAGTTAGTCAGGAAAATTGAGTCCTTATTCCCCTGATGAGTGAGATGTTGAGCTCAGAAGGTTAACGAGACATTACTATCATATACTATAGATCTTGGCACGATGCATGTAAAAACATTATGATTATGTATTGTAATATGACAGGATGTGGTAGTTTCCCCTTTTGTTGTTAAACATTTCTGTGTCCTCTAAGTAATCTTTAAATTTAGTAGTAGGTAATATTTATGAAATGTTTTAACTGCCTTTTTAGATAGATGTTTTTAGTGATCTCTTCATTTCCTTGTGCAGTTTGTTATAAAATGTGGTTCAGAGTTTTTTGCTAGTTTGTCCTTGCTAAATGGAAGTCCAAACAAGCTCTTGTTCCATTATTATATTATATAAAACTATTAATGAAATAACTCGTAATGTTGTCCCTGATAAGGACAACAGAGTTATGTGCATACTTTGTGCTGTGAGTATGCTCAGATTGTTTAGACTTCTTTACAATGACCTAGACTATTACTTCAATTTATTATTCTTACAGCCTTCTTCAGCAGTTTAAAAGTTGTTAATTTCTTGTGCCTTTTATCCCAAGGAAAGAAACAAGAAATAGGATTCTACCATCAGTTGATACCATCTTAAGAGCATAATGTGGTGATGACATTTTTGCGTTCTTTGCTTGTTAATTGACAATCCAGGTTAATCCAGAAAAACTCTGTTACAGTGTCTATAGCGTAATCATAATGCTTAATGCAACAGTTGTTTTTAGACTTTATGCTGAAGTGCATATTGTTTCCTTTATGTGCAATGCTAATCGCCGGCCGGTGTAGCCGTGCGGTTCTAGGCACTACAGTCTGGAACCGAGTGACCACTATGGTCGCAGGTTCGAGTCCTGCCTTGGGCATGGATGTGTGTGATGTCCTTAGGTTAGTTAGGGTTTTTTTTTTTTTTTTTACCCTGTGATGACCAATATTGTACTTCTCCAGCTTTGGACACCTAACTGCACTTCATTAAATAGGTTATTGTGGCAGCGTGGTTCCTTTCTGTGATTAAACCAGTTCCTACCTGTGAACTCGTCGCAGCAGATCCCCGGTAGGAAAGGCGAGTAGAAACCTACCATACTGTAACTCTCACCAGGCTGCATACAATGTAACTATTCTAAAAAGAAGTCTTAATTTTGAATGAAAGTTGGAAATACTGGCAAAACTTCAGAATATAACAAAGTTTAGAATTAAAAGTTCACTGCCAAGCCTGTGCTAATCCTAACACAGTCATGCACAAACCCTTTTATTCACGTTTGCAACATATTTCCTGAAATCTGAGCAGCTCCTAAACATGGATTATTCTTAAATGAAAATGCTCACCACACTATGAAGTTTATCGGTGTCTAATGCACTCAAGGTTTTTGGTCACCGATCTGCTCAATATGCCTCGCAGAATTACTGTCTTTTTCTCATATGCAAAATTACTTTAAAAAATCTGTACTTTCTTAAAAACAACGCACTGGTATAAATATGCCTTCACTTTAAAGCACTTTTGAGGCATGTAGCACAACTAAAGCTGGCAAACTATAACTTCCTTCAGAGCTCATACTACACATGACTGTAAAATTGAAAGTCTGGGCTCTGACTCCTTTAGACTACTGTAAGTATTGTCTTAAAGAGAAAAAACACGCAAAGAATACTCCATTCTGATTATCAGTTTTCTTTAAGGCCAATAGAAAAATATTATTCTCTTGCATTAGTCCGTGCTTTTCATGACTAGCCAATCAACAAATAACACACTTTCGAATTGTACTTTTTCCGAAATAAATATTTAACATTCTGATATTTCATTTATACTTCACATTGTTAACTGTTTTCATTTGCACTCGAATTAGCTTTCCTTTTACCATAAACTTACCTAATATATTAGGATACAAAAATCCCCATTATCTGCATTCAAACGGTCTTAAAAATGGCTCAAACTAGTTCGTACAGCTTTAGACCACATTTACGCATCATTCACACTGCTGAAAATATATACAAAACTGTACAAACATAAATAAACAAAAATGCCTTCAAGAAATAAACAGAACAATCCACAAAAACATTGTCTTGGCCTGTTTCTTGAATGTCTGTGTCTGCTACTGTACTCTGGTGGATGAAAATTAGAACTACACACTTGAGTGAACCTGCTTCAGACCATCTGTCACTGTGCACGCGTCATTCTCCTGATACACAGACACCAGACAGGAGCGATAAAAGGCGCCACACTTCATTATGTGTGTAACACATTAGTCTAAAAAAACAGAAGTGCCTATGTTGTTAAGAAGTACGATGCAATGTTGCTTTGGGGTGCATGCGTGTCTGAAGGAACATGGCATTATACTTCTTAATAACACATGCACTGCTCTTTTTTTTATTCGCCTATACCAGGCCCTCCACTCTCAAGAAATATGTCCTTCCTGGATGTGAATACACATAATGTAAGAGTGCAGAATGTGACACATGGATGACAACATATGGAAGTCTGGGTCTGGCCGTGACTCCTGCACAGGTAGCCAAAGCAGCTAATGCTCGCTTTAAGTGGGAAACCCAGTGAGTGCCTGTCCGGCACAAATTTTCATTATCATTCCAACATGCAGCTGATGGTGGTTGATATTCATGATTGTAAATATGTTCCCTCAACTCTGTTAATGATTGGTTCAATAATTTTTGAGAATGCTGATAGTGGTAAAATTCACCTGAAGCTTTTTATACTCACTGCATTACCTTTCCTTAGTAAGGGCACAACTCGTTTATGGTGTAGGTACTCTAAAAAAATAGCCAAACTAAATGACTTGCTTTGTTAATGAGGCATGTATACTGTCTACACGCACCTTCGAGACAGATGGGAACCTCATTTACGTGTGACTACTACTTGTTTCTTGTTGTCTTTCTGACTTCAAGCTGTGTTGTGGTGAAAACATTAAGCCTGCAGTGTAATACATTGCAGGTGCTACGCATGTTTCAGAAACATTTTGGTGCAAATTCTCCAAATACCAGAAATATTGATTTACAAGATTTGCCATTTCCTGGGAATTTTCTATTACTGACTCCATCTTTAATTTTTCGGCACAAACTTACATATTACTGTGTTTGAATGATTTGCTGATCTGGCAGTACTCTTGTGTATCATTTTCTGTCTTTGATAGTAATGTAGGAACTGCGGATTAGTGTAGTGCTTTTACAAAGAACTGAGAAATTTCTGTACCTGAGATGACTTAAAACCTGCAGTTACCCATTCATTTTTCTTATCTGCTGCTGTTGAAGTGGATACTTTGGAAACTATCTCCTCAAAAATTAAATGTTGTACAAAATTTGTAGACCTTGGCTCCTACACTGTTTCCGTGCACACTTCGCTCCAAGTTTGTTTTGCCAATACCCTAGAAAAGGTATGTAATTTCCCTTCAAAGAAGATAAAGCTTTGCAGTTTTATTGTTTGTACTAAGCATGTCTTTAGCTTTCTTTTATGACGGCAATGATCAGGGAGGTCAAGCTCTTCTATAAATAGTATGTTGCTTGTCCATATCTGTAAGTACATGGTCTAAGACTGATGCTGAGGTTTTTGATATCCTAGTAACAGTGTTAATCATTTGTGACATGCCAAAATTGTTCACATTGTTCACAAAATAATTACTGATTTCACCCTTAACACTTGTAGCAATGTTTGTCTCCAAATATCATCATGTTTTGGGGTTGAGCCTTTTCTAAGACTACAAGTAATTTGTTTGTAAAAATGTTTACAGTATCACTAGATGTTATGTTGGTAATCTAGCTTCTTATTTTATCTTCGTCATTGCAGTCTGAGATGTGAACTATCTTTGAATAGTAGTTAGTGTGTGCATGTACACACCATGTAATAAGTTCTCTGTGAGTACAAGTATTTGAACAATGTAATGGTTGTTTATCTTTCCCACCACAAACCTCGAGCTAACAGGTTATGGGCACAGAATGGTAAATATTTGCAGTGAACTTTGTATCTTGTGTGGGTAGAAAGGTAAATAACTGAACAAGCATGCTGGGTTACATGGTCACGCTGAGTGACACTTCTTTAGATTTGTATTTCATCAAATTCATTGGTGTTCGAGCTCTTTGTTTTTGGAAGAAATTGGTTATTTGCTGGCTGTGGATTTGGGTGTCTCAAAAGCATTACTCCATTGGTAGACAAACTGAGAAACAAGGATGATTAAAACGTGTGGAAGTTTGAAATGGGACTTGTTATAATGTGTTAAAAGTTGTGGGTTTATGCTGTAGGTGCAAGTACTGCTACAAATGCAGGGACGAATATATATGTATGTACACTTATTCTTTTGCTGTGGATAAATATTTGTATGCACACATGGAAAACACAACAAAGACAAAGGAGGTGTTCGATACCCTGGAAAGCCAGCTTGCAGGTAAGAATAAAACTAGGTGTATGAATCTCTGATGCTCTGTCAGATACTACATTATTCAATTTTGAAGGAAATGTTCAGAATTAAGATACACATTCTGGATGTATCCTACAAACTGCTGTATTTGGGAAAACCAGTTGATGATGGGTGTGATGCACTCATTAAGCCTACAGGTTTACCTAAAGTGTGTGTGCGCGCCTTACCAACGGGGCCCGTTACAATGATAACGACACTGCTAGCCACATGGAAAATGATTTATATCCAAATAGAGGTGTTTTGCAGGATATGTTTCCTGCAACCACTCTAGAAGGAAAACAGACAGGGGATGAGATGGTCAGATGAAGTTAAGACACCTCATGTTCTGTTATTACCAAGCAACAAATTTAAGAACCAACACAACTGGATACAGATCACAAGTATACACAACATTTATAACCAGATACCCAGAATTAAAATTTTTAACAGAACGTCGACTAGCTGATCAGATCTGTGTAATAATCAAAAATAACAGGATACCCCAGTCAGAATTTGAAAACATCAAACAACAAGTACAACAACTACTAGAACAAAATAATGTCCTATCAGAAGAAGAAGAAAGTACAGTAATGGACTCACACATCCCAGAGCAAATAAACAAAGAACAACACACATCAATTAAACAATCAAAGGAAAACGAAATCTTAAGACAGCCACCAGAACAAGCACAAATAGAATACGAAGTGACACGCATGTTAGACATAGAAGAAAAATTTCAGCTGACATACATAGAATACAGAGACACAAATACAGACATTAGACCATTCTTGCATAGACCACCAAATAACTCACAAGTCGAAACAACAATAACAACTATCAACACAATCATAGACAACAAAATAAATGAAAATACAACTATGGAAGAGTTACAACTACTGATTCATATAGGAGCACTCACTACATTAAATATACACACTAGGCAGAGATCAGAACCAACCAAGACACAGAAGAAACCCACAAAACAAGCATGGCAACACAGGCTACAGATCAGAATAGAAAAACTGAGAAAAGACATTGGACAGCTGACACAATTTATAAGAAATGCAATATCAGACAAAAACGAAAAAGGTTAGGTAAAATCTCACAACAAGAAGCGATAGAGCAGTTAGGTGAAAGTAAGCAGAAATTACAACCATTGGCCAAATGTCTTAGAAGATACAAAAAAAAGTGAAAATAGAAGGAAACAAAACCAAACATTCAACACAAACCAAAAGAAATTGTACCAGATAATAGATAACACACACATTAAAATAGACAATCCACCAAACATAAGACATGGAACACTTCTGGAGCAACATATGATCAAACCCGGTACCACATAAGTCATGCACGGTGGAGACAAGCAGAAACAGACACATAAAAGATGATACCACAAATGCCTGAAGTGATAATTTTGCAACATGAAGTCACCCAAGCAATTAATTCTACTCACAATTGGAAAGCCCCTGGAAAAGATAAAATCGCAAATTTCTGGCTAAAGAAGTTCACCTCAACACATTCACATCTGACTAAATTATTTAACAGTTACATTACATACCCATACACATTCCCTGAGACACTTACACATGGAATAACTTATCTGAAACCTAAAGATTAAGCAGACACAGCAAACCCAGCACAATATCACCCCATAACATGCCTACCAACAATATACAAAATATGAACTTCAGTCAATACACAGAAATTAATGACACATACTACACAGAACAAAATTATAAATGAAGAACAAAAAGGCTGTTGCAAAGGAGCACGAGGCCATAAAGCTTTTGATAGTGTACCCCACTCATGGTTACTACAAATATTGGAAATATACAAAGTAGATCCTAAATTGATACAGTTCCTAAACATAGTAACGAAAAATTGGAAAACCACACTTAATATCCAAACAAATTCAAATAATATCACATCACAGCCAATACAGATTAAGCGTGGAATATACCAAGGAGACTCATTAAGTCCTTTCTGGTTCTGCCTTCGTCTGAACCCACTATCCAACATGCTAAATAATACAAATTATGAATACAATATTACTGGAACATACCAACACCAAATCACACATTTGCTGTACGTGGATGATCTAAAACTACTGGCAGTAACAAATCAATACCTCAACCAATTACTAAAGATAACAGAAGTATTCAGCAATGATATAAATATGGCTTTTGGAACAGACAAATGTAAGAAAATAGCATAGTCAAGGGAAAACACACTAAACAAGAATGTTACATATTGGATAAATACAGCGACTGCATAGAAGCGATGGGAAAAACAAATATCTAGGATACAGACAAAAATAGGAATAGATAATACAAATATTACAGAAGAACTAAAAGAAAAATATAGACAAAGACTAACAAAAATGCTGAAAACAGAATTGACAGCAAGAAATTAGACAAAAGCTATAAATACTTATGCTATACCAATATTGACCTAATCATTTGGAGTAGTGAAATGGAGTAATGCAGACCTAGAAGCACTCAATACACTTACACGATCACAATGCCACAAATATAGAATACATCACATACATTCAGCAACAGAAAGATTCACATTAAGCAGAAAGGAAGGAGGAAGGGGATTTATCGACATAAAAAACCTACATTATGGACAGGTAGACAATTTAAGAAAATTCTTTATAGAACAAGCAGAAACTAGCAAAATACACAAAGCAATCACTCATATAAATACATTGGCTACACCATTGCAATTTCATAACCACTTCTACAACCCTTTAGATCACATACCATCAAGAGATATGAAGAAAGTAAATTGGAAAAAGAAGACACTACATGGCAAGCACCCGTATCAACAACAATATAGGATCAAACAATAAACACCAGATATTACAGCAAGCTTATTATTAAAGATCCCAATACCAAAACAAATAAATGCAGACTTCGCAAACAACAAATAGAAACAGTAGATCACATCACAAGCGGATGTACAATACTAGCAAATACAGAATACCTCAGAAGACATGACAATGTAGCAAAAATAATACATCAACTTGCCATACAACATAAACTAATAAAACAACACGTTCCCACATACAAGTATGTACCACAAAATGTACTGGAGAATGATGAATACAAATTGTACTGGAACAGAACCATTATAACAGATAAAACACCACCACATAACAAACCTGACATCATACTCACCAATAAAAAGAAGAAATTAACACAACTAATCGAAATATCCATACCCAATACAACAAATATACAGAAGAAAACAGGAGAAAAAATTGAAAAATACATCCAACTGGCTGAGGAAGTCAAGGATATGTGGCATCAGGATAAAGTTGACATTATACCAATTATACTATCAACTACAGGATTCATACCACACAGTATCCACCAGTACATCAATGCACTACAGCTACATCCAAACGTATATATACAATTACAGAAATCTGTAATTATTGATACATGTTCAATTACCCGAAAGTTCCTAAATGCAATGTAACATATACCGTACAATTCAAAGGAAGTCACGCTTGATCAAGGTCCACGTCACTTTCCATTTTTAACCAGACATAATGTCTGAGACAGGAAAGAGTGGTGGTGGTGGTGGTGGTGGTGGTGGTGGTGGTGGTGAATGTGTAAGGAATTATGTAAGCCGCGCGGGATTAGCTGAGCGGTCTAAGGCGCTGCAGTCATGGACTGTGCGGCTGGTCCCGGCAGAGGTTCGAGTCCTGCCTGCCTGCCTGCCTGCATGCCCTTAGGATAATTTATGTTAAGTAGTGTGTAAGCTTAGGGACTGATGACCTTAATAGTCAAGTCCCATAAGATTTCACACACATTTGAATTATGTAAATTATTTTAGAACGTTTGAGTCTATGATCAGAGTTACCAGGAGTAAAAAGAATGTAGATGATGAAGAAGATCAAAATGACAGTGACAGTAGAAGATAGAAAACAATAAAATACAAATAGAGAACTCTGCTGAGAAGGAGGGTGGGGTTGTGGGATGGAGGGAATTTGCAAGGCTAAGCTGCGGATCTGCATATGGGATAGATGACTATCGTGATAGGTGGGCCATTAGCTATCTTTTGAAGCTTGGAACGGATTTGGTATCTCTGATATTTTGTGGAAGATTGTTCTAGAGTCAGTGATACAGAGAATTATTTAGAGAATATGGCTGTGTTATGTTCTGATACAGAGAGGATTGTGCTGTGTGGAGGAGCGGGTGTTTCTGCTCTGCTGTTCAGATACTAGTGCAAAAGGTGACAATAAATAAGAGGGAGTGCAGTGATTGAGAAGACGATAGTGCAAGCTCAGGGTATGATAGTCTCTACACTTATTGGCACATAACCATGATAATTGTTTGTTGGCAGGAGTGAATGGTCGAAAAAGCAAATGTCGCAAATTTATCATGCACAAACATTCATTGCCAGTTCCAACCAGCATGAGCTTTCGTATGAAAGTCCTTGGAGACCAACAGTGCCATAGTAAAACAAAGAGTAGAAGTGACTCTACAAGCTTCTTTTTAAGCTTGAAAAGAAATGCTTTATATTTATGTAGTGAGGAAGTGACACTGACACCTTCTTATAGGATGCAATTTTCTGTTCACTCCAGTCTAGGTGATTGTCCAGAATTATTCCCCAGTTATTTGCAGAAGTAGAAAATGTTATTTCTGTGCCGTTTAGGATTAATGGTGGAAGAGATTATCTGAAGGGTAATGACTCTTATGAGTGACTAAGGTTGCCTTTGTTTTAGAAGGGTTAAGTTTCAAACCTAATTTCTGTGCCCACTCTGACAAGGCAGGTAAATCATCATTTATGTGCTGGGTGGCTGTGCACAAGTTTTTTGGATTTGCACTTAGGTATAGCTGGATATCAGTGTAGAAGTGGTATTTATAGTGGGAGAGAACAGCTGAGACATCATTAATATATAACTGGAATAGTATTGGGCCCAATACTGATCCTTTAGGGATACTACATTCCTCCATTATGACCTTTTGGTTCCAATCATTACACACTGCTGGCACAATATAAAGTATCAGTGGAACCGTTCTACAGCATTTGAAGGGAAGTGGAGGTTTTTGAGTTTAACAAGTAAAATGTTAAAGTTCACAGTGTTGAATGCTTTACTGAAATCTAAAAGAAGCACATGAGCCACGTGCTGTTTATTCATGGCTTGTTTTAAATTGTCAGTCACTTCTATAAGAGCAATCATTATGCTGCAATTTTGCCAAAAGCAGATTGGTATTCATTTAAAATCTTATGTGATGTTAAATAATTAATGAGTTGTCCATGAACTATGTATTCTAAAGCCTTGGATAGTGCTAGTAAATGCAAATAGGTCAGTAGTCAGAGGGTTCTTTGGCACATTCCTTCTGTGGTAATGGTTTTATGGGTTCCTGGTTCCACTCTGATGTGAAGGTGCAAGAGGTTAAAGAATTGTTTAGGATGTCCATTATTATGGGCAGCATTGTATCAACGAGAAATCTGATCATTTGCACTATAATATTATTGTGTCTTGGAGCCGCAGAATGAATTCACGCAGTTCATTTCCTGACAGTCTTAGGGCTTACATTCTGCAGCAAATTTCTTGTATTCACTAACCACTGATTCATTAAGGGAATAGATTGATCGTGCCCTTGTGTGTTGGTCAAGTATAGATGTCAGCATTGCTAAATACTCGTTTAGATCTTAAATAGGAAGTAGAGGTTCAGCAGCAGATTTAGGTTTGCCTATTCCTTGGCCTCGTAGATATTTCCACAGTACAGCAGATTTGTGAAAGTCCTCAGTGAGTGAATTCATGAATATTACACCATGAGCAGGCAGGCCTGGTGCAGAAATCTGATCAGTGTGAATTACTCTGTTTGGTGATTTGGTTGTGGAAATATTGATGAACGTATGAGTGTTTGGTGTATGGTGAGTAGGTCCAAGTGGAATGAGTGTGAGGTTTGAGCAGGAAAGTATGCAAGTGGATTTTGATATGGAAGGACTGTTGTTCAGAAAATTTATGTTGCTATCTCCAGCAGTGTTCATACGAAGGTTCAAGATTTGACAGTGCAGACTGAAAATTGGAGAGCTGTCCAACTTCAGGTGGGTTGTATATTACACAGATGAGACACTTTCTATTGAGAGGTTTAATTTGAAATAACATGTATTCAGGCTGTTTGTCCTCATTATTAGACATGAGCAAGAGCTTTGGGTACAAATTTGCCCAAATATATGCTGCCACACCGCCACCTCGTCTTTTGTATCTGTCATGTCTCATAAGAACGTAGCCATCTAGACTTAGATAACTGGAGGGGAAGTTAGGCTTCAGTTATGGCTCTGACTGGAGTATGATGTGAAATTTGAGGTCCTGAAATATGCAGTGAAACTCAGTCAGGTGGGCTTGTGAGGACTGCGCATTGATGGGGGTGATCTGTAGTCTAGAGGTCTCCTGAGTTGCTTCCACTATTACGCTAATAGTGGCGACTGCCCCAGAGAAACACATGGGCCAGGGCCTTGTCGAATGCTGGGAGAAGGGGTGTGTGGAGCTGGGTGCAGGTGGGTATAGTGACGCAAACAGAGTGGGAGGTTCAGGGTCAGGCAGACTTGCCTGACACAGTGTGACATGTTGAGGTACATAGTTCTCCTCAGCATGGCACAGCACAACCACAAAACAAGCAGAATGTAATATGAGTATGACAAACTGGTAATGAAAGAGAGATTATGCTAAAGCAGTAATGTAAGACGAAGGAGAAGATGCAATAAATTATACTTAAATAGGAAAGAAATAATAATCATATAGGAAAATAGGAGTAACAGAGAAACAATATACCTAACATGGTGTTACTAATGAAATAAAATGATAAATTGGCTGTGAATTACTAAAATGTTTGACGGATCATTTGGACTCTCACAGCCAAGGCTTTAAAGTTCAATGTTTTTGCTCACTGAGCACTTGTATGTCTTAATGATTATTCTGCCATCTCTGGTCCACAAATTCTGCAGACCAAATTGAGTGATTGTACTGTTCAGTAACTTCGTTCTTTGAGACTTAAGGTCCTTGTGTATCGCGATTCCTGATTTTGCTAAGTTCTTTTTTGCTCCAAAAGACTTCAGTGTGTTTTTTTCCTCCTCCATGGTAGGACTGTGTTTTTTGGGATCTGGAACCCTGCATCCTACCCTGTGACTCTTGTCAATATCAGTTTCTGAAACGTGAACGCCTAATTTTTCACAGGTGCTGTTGAATGCTTAATCTGGATTTTTACCAGGTTCTTCAGGTACACCAAAGACTGAGATGGTTAAATCTTTGATACTGTTCAATCTTGTCTGGTCTGTCAACCATTTGTTTTTCAAGGATAGGTAGTTACTCGTTAGCATTGGCGAGGGACTTCTCTACGGCACTAACCTTGTTCTTGTTGAGTTCAATGGTGCTCTGGTTTTTATCAAGCACAGTGTTGGAGATAATCAGTGATGACTTGCACTACCAGGTCTAATGTATCAGTGCGTTGCAGTGCGACAGCCATCTGTGTGTGGATGAGCACCCAGATGTCTGCTGGGATATGAGCTGGCGCAGCTGCTTCTACCAGGACCGGCTGGGCTGCCGTGCTGCTGTCAGTGCTTCCACCGGTAGTGAAATCACTGCATACTCCTCATCGTTTTACCATTATTTTGAAGAAACTAACACTCGACACATGATTCTCAGAGATTCAGAACTGTGGCATTGCTAAGGAACACCTTCAGTCTGATAGTAAACTGCCAAGCTTTATCGGGTGCTGTTTGCTCACTAGGTGCCATGGAGCAAATGTCACATGGTATAGCTAAGTGCATGTATGTAATAGTTGATGATTGGTCCAGGGCAACATTTTGTGATTTTCTCAAGAGTAAAGATCAGATTTTTGGATTTTTCTGTGAGTTTTAAATTTGCGCAAAAAATAGTTGGTGCGCAGATCAAAGCATTACATTAGAAATTGTGTGGAAAAAAAAGTGAGTTTGAGCACTAGCAGCCAAAGGAAATGCCTGCTGATATGTTGCTAGAGAGCAACACATGTATCTTGTTCATAAGTTGAAATTGCCACCAGATTAATTGGTAGTGGTGTTGGTAACTTGGCTCCTTGTTCTATCTTTGTCATTACCATGTATGAGGTGTTGAATAGTAACTCCTTTTTGTGTATATACCATGTAACACATTTTCTGTGAATGCAAGTATTTTGAACAATGCATTATTTATCTTTACCACCACAGACCTCAGTCCAACACTAGGTAAACAGTAAACACAGAATGATTAACTTAGTTTTGATGGCTACGTTTCTTGGTTCAAGTTGCCAATTCAAAATGTTTTTTTATAGTAGTGGGGATCAGATCTTCTGTAGCTTCAAAATGTGTGCTAGCTCCGATATAAACACATGTCCTCACACCCTTTATGATATAGTCTTACAGTAGCAACTTGCACTCTCATATGAGAGCACTTGTGCTGCATTTGTCTCTGCGTCAGTCCTTTGTAATGCATACAGTTGTGTATTCAAAGACTGGAATTCAGCTTCAAGCTTGCATACTTAATTTTCCATAGACTATATATTTTGATCAAAACAGATAATTCTACATAAATTTCTGTGGTGTGAACTGGCCTGTTGTCATAATTTATCCTAAAAAGAGACAAAATTCTCCTACCCCAGAGACAGGTATTTCACCATGTTGTCCCTATACCCACCTGCTCCATGGACTGCAGCAACTTCTCCTTTCCCAAGCCACTTTGAGATGCAGACCGTATCGAGCATAGCCCCATCTCCCAATAGTTCCCATCAGCACCAGTCTGTGTGTCCAGTCAGCAGTAATAAGCATCATTTTCAGCTTCAAATTTGTTTTGAATAGTGTCAGTATTTATGGTTCAAATCCGAGTTGTATTCTGGTGAGAAGACTTCCATCTGGCTCCTGTCCAACATAATGCAAGATACTGAGGATCCCTATCAGTTCAAAATTAGAAACTTACCTCATTAGCCACACATTCTATGGAGTATCAGGAGACCAAGATAAAGAATGGGCACCACATTTCTGTTGTGCTACATGTTGCTGCAAACTAATTCAGTGGTGGAAAGGTAAAGAGATTGTGGGTGTTGTTCACTGTGTCCATGGTGTAGAAAGAGCCCAAGGATCACGTTACTGGTTGTTATTTCTGTCTAACAAAAATTCAGGGTTTTACAAACAAAAAATCGAAGAGGCACATTGTTTACTCAGATCTGCCTTCAGTGAGAATGCCAGTGCAGCGATCTGACAGCCTTCCAGTACCTTCAAGAGCTCCAGGTTAAATTTGGAGTGACAGTGAAGTAAGTAGTACTGAAGAAATGCCAAATGATGATCCTTTATATCACTGCACAAGCGAGTCATCGCCACATTTGTTAATACAGGCAGATTTAAATGATTTAGTATGTGATCTAGGACTAAGTAAACAAAAGGCACAGGTGCTTGGTTCAAGATTACAAATGTATAATCTACTCCACCAAAGTACTAAAACCAGTGTGTTCAGGCACAGAGAACATGCCTTTATTTGCTGTTTCACAACTGACTGAGCACTGACATTTTACAATGACATTTGCTGGCCTAATGAAAGTGCTGAATTTCACCTATATTTCACAGGAGTGGAGACTTTTGATAGAAGCGTCGAAAACAAGTCGCAAGGGTGTTTCGCTCTATAAAGGGAATAAAATACCCTCTGTTTCAGCAGCTTACACCAGCATGACCAAAGAGTATTATGAATTTGTGCAAAGGATGCTAAATTCATTACAATATAATGAATACAAATGGAAAAAAAGTGCAGATATCAAAGCAATTGTTATGGTACTGGGAATGCAACAAGGCCACACGAAGTATGCCTGTTTTCTTTGCGAGTGGGCTAGTCAAGACAGAAATTCTCACTACATCAAAAAGAAATGGCCTATGTGGAGATGTAAAGTGTGCGAAAAGAATGTAAAACGTGAAAGTCTGGTAGCTCCTGAAAATATACTACTTCCACCACTTCACATCAAACTTGGCCTAATGAAACAATTCGTAAAGGCTATGGATCCAACAGGTAGAGGGTTTGCATATCTAGCTACCAGATTCCCCCATCTTTCAGCTGCAGAAATAAAGGAAGGTGTGTTAGTGGGCCCACAAATCAAGGTGCTGCAGAAGATGCAAATTTTTAAGCATGTTTAACTGACAAAGAAAAGACAGCATGGGACTATTTCAAGATGGTGTCAGAAAACTTCCTCAGAAGAAGAAGAAGAAGAAGAAGAAGAAGAAGAAGAAGAAGAAGAGCTACTAAATACAAAGCAATGGTGAATGATGCGATCAAAGCGTACCATGATCTGTGGTGCAATATGTCTTTGAAGGTACATGTGATGGACTCTTATCTGGACTACTTCACGGAAACTTGTAGTGACGTATCAGATGAACATGGCAAAAGATTCCATAAAGACATTTCTACCATAGAAAGGTGTTATGAAGGAAAGTGGGTACCTTCTATGTTTGCAGATTATTGCTGGAATATAATTAGAGAGAAGAAAAGTTCACAGTACAAGAGAAAAAAATGATATGCATTACAATACATTGGCTCTTTTTTTTTGGTCAGTTTTCTGTAATTCCTCGTGTCAAATAAATGCTGCAAAGCGAATACACAAAGATTACTGTATTATATGTTAGATTGCACCCTCTATTAACTTGATGAACTTGTAACATAAAAATTTGAATTTGTTCATGGAATTTCACCTAATGTTTGCTGCACAATATTAGAAACAGAAAAGAGAAATAAAATTGATTACTAATAAACTATCCCTGACAGAAAAAAAAGTAAAAACAGATTTGAATTCAGCACTTGAAGTACAGCTAGAATCTCAGTATATTTTTCCAGAAACAGAAAAAAGTTTTTTGTAGAACAGTGCTATTTACACTGCTCACATAATTAGACTATGACTGAGGAACTGGTTCTTTGTACCTGCTGCCATCTCTACCATCCTGCAAGTCATAGTGACCACCTAAAAAGTCAATACTGCACGGACTATCCTGACCCAGGTATAACCATTTTCGGATGTGGCCAGTGCATTGGGATGAGTGAAGAAAAACTTTCTTTACTGGCTGTGCTTATTTCGCATGTCATGCAATGGCAGGTCAGTTAGGTCAGTGAATTTGTTTGAAAGTAAATGTAGTAAAAATTTGAGGGCATGAATGGGAAAGAGTTCAAAGGAAGTACAAGAAGGTTATGGTGATAAGTGTCCTTTTAGTTGTTCGCACTGTAATTTGTTAGGTCATAGTGCCCCCTGTGTGGAGTGCCAGTGGTATGCTTAAAATGTAGGTGTGGACATTTTGCCAAGTGCTGAGATGAGTGTGCATGGCTACTGTGTAGGCAGAAAAACTAAGATTTTGCTAGAAAACCATGTCCTTGTGTTGAACTCATTGTATTTTTACTATTATTTGTCCTTGCATGTTATGTAAAGGCACGACAATGAAGGAGTCGAAAGCACAGGTGGTTACCAATCGGGAAGTGGTTAAGTCTTAGTTAGATCAGGTAGCTCAGTCGAGAGTGGTTAATGCAGACTTGCATGCACAGTTAAAGATAGTGAAAGAGGAAGAGGACAGTATCATTTAATTTAGCTGCTCCACTTCTAAATTAAACTACTGGTAGTCCAGTTGATCCATTTTCAGGTAAGACTGGGGAATAGGTTAGTGTTTATAGACAACCTGTTGATAACTGAAAAGTTGGGTTGTTCAGCAGTTGTTCTAAATGGCCAAATTCTGTTAGATGGGTATGTGAAAAATTACATAGTATGCAATGGGGAGCTGAGCAGTGCTCAGTCACATGATGAACTGAGATTGTGAATAATTAAATGGGTTGTCTGTCACATAGGCAGAGTAAATTTGGCAGAAGTTTTGTGGATGGGATATGAAAACTTTTAATACCTATGAGTTAAAATAGTGACAACACAATTAAGGTCCTTCTGCAGGAAATAAAGCAAAGGGTTTAAACACTTTTTTTACAGGCTTAACATCAATATGTCGCACAAAGTACGTGCGGAATTTCCAAGGGAGTTGGTGGAATGTGGTAACTCTGGTCCGTGATAGAAAAGTATTTTGCATTGATGTTGAATGGTATTCAGCCAGAGGCAGAAGATCCTGATCCATAGGTTGTTTGGTGGCAGCTCCTGCTGCCAGTGATCAGCTGGTGGATCGGTCGCCAGCGGTGCGTCTGACACGCCGTGGCAGAGGAGGAGAGGAACTATTTTTCTTATAAGCCTTCTTAGACGCAGGACGTTGAGATGGAGGAGGAGGTGATGGTTGTGAAGTCTGGGTACATAAAAACTCTTCACGAACAGGCTATTTTTTGGAAGTCCGGGCATCCAATTTTGGGGCCTGTGATTTAGCAGGAGCTGATGAAGGTTGAGACAGAGTGAGCGGGTGATACTGACAATCCGCTGAGTGATCTTGTATAAACCATCCTGCGTGATGAGTTTAAAGAATGATGCACATCCACTCAAACAGGGAAGGTGTGTATTGTTGTTAGAAACAGACAGTGCCCTCCAGACACAACAATTGCTTCGAACTCCACTGCTACACACCTTCCCTGTTTGGGTGGATGTGCATCACTCTTTAAACTCATCATGCAGGATGGTTTATACAAGATCACTCGGCAGATGGTCAAATGACTACATTAAAAAAAAAAAGTAGTCTGATCAGGGAATAATGGCCATACATTGGATAATGAAAAGGGTTGAAAAGGAATTGGAACTGACCCACACTCTTCTTGCCATTTGACAGAGTTCAACTGACATTGAAATTGGATATGAGATAATTTCGGTTTGCACTTACATAACCAACCCTATGCGTTGCTATTGGTGTCAGAGATTTAATCATACCAGACAGTTATGTTCAATTCAGCCAAATGCGTTACCTGTGGTAGGGATGCCCATGAGGGTGACTGTCCACCCCCATCCCCCAGTTGCATCAACTGTATGGGCAACCACGCTGCTTCCTCTGGAGATTGCCCCATTTTTAAAAATGAACGAATTAAGGAAATCTGAGTGAAGGAAAAGGTGTCTGCCTTTACTGCCCGTAAGTTATTCGTCAGTAGAAAACTCACTGTGCTCCCAGCGGGTAAATGTAGCACCATCCTCACCTCTCCTCTATCTACTAAGGAGGTAGCCAAGCAGACTTGCGATCTCACCTTTAGCACCAGTCGTCAGATCAGGCAGTCCCAAGATTATCCATTCAACCTTCCCACTATCACCCGCTCACTCTGTCTCAACCTTCATCAGCTCCTGCTAAATCACAGGCCCCAAAATTGGATGTCCGGACATCCAAAAAATAGCCTGTTCGTGAAGAGTTTTTATGTACCCAGACTTCACAACCATCACCTCCTCCTCCATCTCAACGTCCTGCGTCTAAGAAGGCTTATAAGAAAAATAGTTCCTCTCCTTCTCTGCCACGGCGTGTCTGAGACGCATCGCTGGCGACCGATCCACCAGCTGATTACTGGCAGCAGGAGCTGCCCCCCAAACAACCTATGGATCAGGATCTTCTGCCTCTGGCTAAATACCATTCCACGCCGCTGGCCACCGGCTCTCAGCGGTCGCTGAGTTGATGGCAACCGTGGTGAGATTTTTCCTTTTTTCGTCCACCCTATGTCAATTATCCATTCCTATCCATTAAATTTGCTCCAGTCGGGATGAACTGTCAATCCTCTTACAAACCTACTCCCCAGTCATCTTTTGTCTTCAGGAAACAAAGCTATGTCCCCGTGATCACTTTGTCTTCCCTCATTTCCAATCAGTCTGGTTTGATCTCCCCTCTATTGCTAGCGTTCTAGCGCATGGTGACGTAGGATTCTTCTCCATGATACTATCCATTATCACTAAATCCACTTACACAGTTTATTTCAAGCTGTACGTCTTTCCCTTTCTGGATTCACCTTCTCTTTGTACCATGTACATTCAATCTTCCACACCTTCATCCCCTTGGTCAGCTCACACACCCCTATTTGCTGGTTGGGGACTTAAACGCCCACCACCCACTTTGGGGATCTCCGCATCCTTGTCAAAGAGGCTCCCTATTGAGTGATATCTTCCACCAAGCAGATGTTGTTTGCCTCAACAGTGGGGAACCTACATTTCTGTCTGCCTCCACGTCAACCTACTCTCATTTGGACCTTTCGGTTGCAACTGTTAGGCTATCTCAGCTCTTTAAATGGTTCACTGGAATCGTTGAATGGCTCACTCGAGTGACACATTTTTCATGTGTCCTTAGATTACAGCCACAACTGGCATCTATGCACCTAAGACGCTGGAAGTTTTCCCAAGTCAATTGGACACTTTTCTTGTCTCTAAGAACATTTGATGACCATCAGTTTCCTAGCATCAGTGATCAGGTCACTCATGTTATGGAAGTTATTCTTACAGCTGTGGAACTTTTAATACTTTGTACCTCCCCTTTGCCCCGGCACCCCCACAGTTCCATGGTGGAACGAGGAATGCCGAGTGGAGATGTGCTCTTTCCATTTTCTGCCTTCATCCGACATTGGCCAGCTGTATCCACTATAAGCAGTTACGTGTGCGATGCTGTCACATCATACGCGATAGCAAGAAGGCAAGCTGGGATTTCTATACCAGCTCCTTTAATGCCATCACTCCCTCATCAGTTGTTTGGAGTCGAATCTGACAGATATCTGGCACGTCCAGTTATTCCCCAGCTTCTGCGCTGTCAAACAGGATACCTTGGTGGGCCCAGTTGCAATCTAACTCATTGGTTTGACACTTTGCTGAGATTTTGAGCTCTCCTAATTACCCACCAGCCTTTCTCTCACAAAAACGGGTAACTAAAGAGCGACCTCTTGCTTTTTCCTCTCAAAATCGTGAAAGCTATAGTGCCATTTTTTTCTATGTGGGAACTCAGACATGCGCTCTCCTCTTCTTGCTCTTCTTCTCTGGGACCAGATGGTGTACACATCCAAATATTGCTGCAACTATCATACTCTAGTCTGTGCCACCTTCTTCACCTTTATAATCGACTATGGTGTGACAGTACCTTTCCCAGAAGATGGCGGGAAGCTATTGTAATGTGTGTTCTGAAACTGGGAGGACAAGCATCTCCCTTCCAGCTGTTGCCCAATCTCTCTCACAATTAGTGTTTGTAAGGTTTTGGAGAGTATGGTAAATTGCCGTTTAGGTTGGTGGCTGGCGTCCCAAAACATTTTAACAAGTGCCCAGTGTGGTTTCCGAAAGCATTGTTCCACAGTTGACCACCTTGTTGCTTTCTCCACTTATATCATGAACAATTTTCTCCCGAAACGTCAAATGGTAGCTATGTTTTTTGATCTGGAGAGGGCGTACAATACCTGTTGTAGGACAGGCATCCTCCACACACTGTTCTCTTGGGGCTTTTGAGGTCAGCTACGCCTTTTCATCCATGAATTTATGACAGAGCACACATTTAAGGTGCGGGTGAACACTACTCTATCCCGTACTTTCTGCCAAGAAAATGGGTTGCCGCAGGGTCCCATGCTAAGTGTCGTACTGTTTGCTATTAATGGACCAGCCTTCTTGAATGACGTCTTCAAGGATGTCTCGATCACCTCCACTCGTGGAGCATAAAAACTGGCTTAAGATTTTCTCCCAATAGGACTATATGTGTAAATTTTTGGCATTGTACAGAGTTTTATCCACCTTGCCTACATCTAGGCCCTGTAGACCTTCCATTCACGGATGTCGCCAAGTTCGTGGGACTTATGTTTGACAGAAAACTGTGCTTTTCTTCCCATGTTTCATATCTTTCGTCTCGCTGTCTGTGATCCCTCAACACCCTCTGTGTTCTGAGTCATACATCCTGGGGAGCTTACCGAGTGGTCCTCCTCCGCCTGTATTGCACCTTAGTGGGTTCGAAATTGGACTACAGAAGCATAGTTTACTCCTCTGCATGGTCGTCTATTCTTTGATGTCTCAATTCTGTCCACTGTGGGTTGCATTTAGCATCTGGAGCTTTTTACACTAGCCCCGTGGAGAGCCTTTACGCTGAGAATGCTTGAACTTCCACTGTCCAATCGGCGAGCTGTCCTGAGTTGTTACGCTAGTCATCTGTCTTCCATACCTGTTCCTTTTTCTCGACACCTCCTTGGATTTAGGATATGCAGGCAGCCCTTCCTCTCTACCACCACTGTGAGTCTGCTACATTCACTTTTCTTCCAGTTTCCTAAAACTTTCTTGACAAATAGGGGTACGATGGCACTTTGGCTTCACTTCTGAACTTGATTTCTCCATGACCTTTGTCAGCTTCCCAAGGATAGTACACCCCCTATATTTTATCGTTGAGCATTTTCTGCTCTTTGCGCACAAATGGAGGATGCCACATTTATTTACCATGATGGCTTCAAGACCACCTTTGGTGTCGGGAGTGCCTATATTATTGACGGCACCCCTATTAGATTTCGGCTTCCCAACCAATCTTCGGTTTTTACTGCAGAGCTTTATGCTGTTTTTCAGGCTGTCCAATATGTCAGTCACCATCAGCGGATACAGTAAATTATATGCTGAGATTCGCTCAGCTCTCTTCTCAACCTCCAAGCTCTTTATCCCATCCACCCTCTGGTCCACTGGATTCAGAACTGCCTCAACGTGCTCCACTTGGGGGGCATCTCTGTGGCATTTCTCTGGATCAAAGTGCATGTTAGTATACACGGAAACAAGGCAGCCAGTATAATGGCAAAGCCTGCTGTCTCTCTTCCTGGGCATGCCGTTTGCTTGATTCTCTTTGCTGATCTACAGAGCGTTTTATGTCGTCGTGTTGCTCTTTTATGGCACAGACATTGGTCTACTCTTCAGGATGATAAATTATGGCACATAAAACCGCTTCCCTTTGCTTAGACCTCTTCCTCGCAACCTGATTGAGAGGAGGTAATTTTAACTAGACTCCGGATTGGGCACTGTCTTTTTAGCCATCAACATCTTTTAAGTGGCAATCATCATCCCCCCTCCCCCCCCCCCCCCCCCCCCCCCCCCCCGGCCTCTGTGCCCTTACTTTAATCTGCTACGTGCCCGGTTACAGCTGTCGCCTGAAATATATTCCCTCTAGCAAATGACACAGACTTAGTCGATCGTGTTGTTGAGTTTATAAGTGTTAGTGAGATGACAACGGTCATTTGAACCTCTTTTTGGGGAAGCCCTCCCCCGTCTGTCAATAGCCCTTTTCTACGCTTTCCTTCTGTTTTTAGTTTCCCTCCTTGTCAAGTTTCGCTCCCATTGCTGCTAATTTCAATTCCTGTTTTTACCCTTCATGAAACCACAGAATGGGCACTTAGGATCATAACTGTTTTGAGCCGTAAAACCCTTAAAAATCTAATGGTAACAGGTCTGCAGGACAGTGCTCTTAGTAAATTGTAATGCTGCAGAAAGTTATGCAGCTATGGTATTTTGGTTGATAAGCTGAACAATGGGGAACATCTGTTTTTGTTACACAGACGTGCATGTATTTGTGGCAGACAAGAAAGAGGCTGTTGAACTGTCCGCGGTATAGGTTATGTGGATTTGAGAATAATGATGTGCATTTTTTATGTATGGTAATGTTTTCAGTTGCGAGCAAAGCAAGTCCAGAAAAATGTGGAAGTTCTCCTTCCATAGTGGATAGCTGCTAAAAACTCTTGGGCTAGATTTCCTGTAGAACCCTTTGATCCTGGCAGTTTGTCTCAAACCACCATTTTATTGATTATTTGAAGTGCCTTTGCTACTGCAAGACACACGTCTAGCTGTACACTGAGGTACTTCTACAAATGTAAGACATTGTGAGAGTCATTTACAGTGTTCAAAGCAACAGTTGGTGTAGATATTGTGCTATGTGAGTGTAAGAGGTTGTAATGTGTTGTTTTATATTGATCATATTGATTTTGTGGACAGTGAAAGTACATACTTGTGAACTAATTGTAATGTAAATTTAAGTTTATACTGTTTCTTTAATGAGTGGTTTTGAAATGAAACCACTGGGAGAGTAAGTAATTTTGATATAAATTTAGTTAATTTTAGGCCCATTTTTCGTTGTTACTTAGGATTATGATTGATTTTTAGGTGCTATGAGATCATGGAAGTGTAGAGACGTGGGATTGTCTTGGGAAAAATGTGAGATTGCTTCACATAAAATGAGTGGTTTAGACCTATATGTTCCAATGGTTTCAGAGGGATCCAATTGTTTACTTTTAATCAATGTGTTCTTGTATTTGTTTCTTACTCTGACAGTAAAGATTAATTTTGTGAAATATTGTAAAATATTGTTGGGAATCAAATGGTTAAGCATCACACTAATAGTGACCTTGTGTGTTGCACTGTGGAACATCACGAACCTACGAATCAGTTAAGTTGTGTGCAACTGCAACAAAAATCAATCATCATGACAAAGTTCTGCAAGATACAGAGAAACTAATTTGGGTGTGTGTGGGGGAAAAAACAGTAAATGTATTTTGTGGTTGAGCCATTGCAAGAAAATTGAGTTAGATTAAATTTTGTGTTTTCTGCACAGGAATATTGTATCCATTGGTTTTAATAGTTGTGGGACCAAGGCATGGATTTGTCTAAAGGATTGTTGGTTGCCAACTAAAGTGTGCTAGATGAAGATGATCTATCCCTCAGGGGGCTCAGCATTCGTTTGCTGGGTACGGGCTTGGCGAACCTGGGGTCCTCGAGCTGTGGACTTGTGTGCGCCGCCAGTCTGCTGATACTGTAAGCTCTGGGCATGCTTCAGTGACCACCGTTTGGCGCAACAGTGGAACGTTGTGTGTCTTAAGGGACCGGGGATCTTGGCTTGGTTGCCTGGATCGCGAGGACGGTACATACCTCTATAAAAAACCCTTCAATCTTAAGGTGTGCTGCGCGCCGATAAGATGCATGGCTGTTGAGGTGGAACAGTCGCTAGCAGGCAACCTCTGGGGAACCTGCCGCACCTCAGTTGTACAAGGCTTATCCAGGCATGCGGGGCTCTGTCTGGATGGACGTAAGTTTCCCTAGCTGCTCGTGGGACGACCATGACTAACACGAATTCTTCCTCTTTTCCTCCTCCTAATTTTTTGCTGGCCAGTGGGATGGGTGGACCGCTGGTAGGTACTACCGCCCAATCCAACAAGAGGGCTAGGTTAGCCAGTCCTCCTGACTCCGGCGTCAGCAAACATACAGCAGTTCAGAGTAACAGAGCACATACTGAAAACCAGAATGTGGTCTTAATTATAAAAAGGAAAGAGGGTTCCTTTGAAAAGGTTTCAGCATTCTATATCCAAAAGGGTCTAGAAGGAATAGCTGGAACTTTAAAATCAGTGAAGCGTTTACGGAATGGGACACTGCTTGTTGAAACATCAACTGCTCAGCAAGCAGTTAACCTTCAAACAGCTAAAAGCTTGGGGGAATACACTATCGATACAGAGCTTCACAGCACCCTGAACTCCAGTAAGGGTGTTGTTACCTGTAGGGATCTCGTGGACATTAGTGTAGAAGAATTAAAGAGTGAGTGGGGTCAGGAGGGAATTGTTGACGTTCAGAACATCATGAAAAGGGTGGATGGGAACCTGGTGAAATCAGACTCCTTCATTCTTATTTTCAGTACCCCCAAACTCCCAGAACACGTCAAGGCAGGATTTCTTCGACTAAATGTCCGGTCTTATGTCCCAAACCCAATGCGCTGTTTTAAGTGCCAGCGTTTTGGGCATACAACTCTAGGGTGTAGGGGAGAAGCGATGTGTAGCAACTGTAGTACGGCTGCCCATGACGGAATTGACTGTTCGTCGCCTGTCGGATGTATAAACTGTTCTGAAAGCCACCCTGTTTGGAGTAGGGACTGTAGAATCTTCCTAGAGAAACGTAAAATACAAGAAATAAAACAACTAAGCGTATCCCCTACGGTGAAGCCAAAAAGATCTTTAAGGCCATGCAGACCCCGACATTCGTTACGTCCTTTGCTTCCATTGTTCAGAAGCCGCCTCTGAAGGTCGATGCATCTACACAGACGGAGGTTGTTAGTGCTGGCACGAACACGTGCACATGTCAGTGCACTTGCAAGGCAGCAACTGTATCAGAGCCTGTAGCCCCTCCTAAAACAGCAGAGAAAGGTACAGTAGCTCACATTGAAGAGCCCCAGGCATCTCCGACTGCTGAGGCTGTTCCAAAGCCCAGCATGGTCATAAACGCCCCAGCTCTGGTTCCAGCAAAGCCCTCTAAACAAAGGAAAGCCCATGTGAAGCAGCACCAACAGATTAAATCGGCTGGTAAACCCTCGGATCATGTTAATGTGGTCCCGCTAGACGCTTCATCAGACTCACTGCTGCATGGGAAGTGGTTGATGACTTACATGGCAGCGATCACTTCCCCATCCGGATTCACCTGCCACATGCAGTGGAACCAGAAAGGAAACCGCCTCGATGGGTGCTCGGTAGAGCCAACTGGGCACTGTGTAGTCAACTCGCGCAGTTTGAACATCGGGTCAGTGTCCAGGAATGGGTGGATCATATTACTGAAGTGATCCACCGCGCCAGTGAAGTGTCTATCCCACAGTCCACGGGACAACCGAAGCGGCAGCCTGTCCCTTGGTGGAGCGACGAATGCCTCTGTGCAATCAGGGCTAGGCGGGCAGCTCTGCGTAGGTTCAAATGCCGGCCAACTGTAGCGGACCTTGCAGCTTTTCGGGTGGCGAGGGCAAAGTGTCGTCGGATTATACGAGAGAGCAAGAAGAGGAGGTGGCAGCAGTTCCTTAACACCATTAATCGTTCTACATGAAGTTCCATTGTATGGGAGACCATCAGGATGATTTCTGGGAGAGGTGGGAGGTGCCCTATGGCTGCTATAATGTGGAATGGTACTCTCCACACGACCCCAAAAGATATTGCCCAGTCTATGGCGGCTCATTTTGCATCTATTACTGCAACCGCCAGTGAGAATCCAGCTTTCCAGCCCCACAGAGTGGCTGCTGAGAGGAGCAGTTTTGACTTCCTCTCACCCAATACAGACGAGTACAACTGCCCGTTTTCCATGTGGGAACTGGATTCTGCATTGTGTGGTGCTCGTGATACATCCCCTGGTCAGGATAGAATCCACTATAGCATGCTGCGGCACCTCACAGGGAGAAATAAAGAAATCCTCCTCCGACTTTTTAATCTAGTTTGGATGTCCGGTCACTTCCCCGACTCGTGGCGTGAAGCAATTTTAATTCCTCTTTTAAAACCTGGGAAAGACCGCACGTGCCCGGGTAGTTACCCAAGTGTTGCCCTCACTAGCTGCGTGGAAAAGACCTTGGAGCGGATGATCAACCGCCACCTTGTCTGGATGCTAGAATCCAGACAACACCTTAGTCACTTTCAGTGTGGGTTCAGGAGGTATCGCTCCACCTTTGATAACCTGGCCCTCCTGGAGGCGGCCATACAACAGGCTTTCCTGCGGCAGCATCACCTGTTGGAAATATTTTTTGACATTGAAAAGGCATATGACACTACTTGGAGGCATCTTATCATCAGGCAGCCCCACGAATGGGGTTTTCGTGGATGTCTTCCCAATTTTATTCGGTCCTTCCTGTCGCCACGTTATTTTCGGTACCGAGTCGGAGACGTACTGTCTAGTCGCTTTGAACAAGAGAACGGTGTCCATCAAGGTAGTGTTTAAAGTGTGACGGTCTTTGCTATTGCTATTGCTATTAATAATATTACGTCTGTTGTGAAAAGTCCTGTGCAGTGTTCCTTGTTTGTGGACGATTTCTCTGTATTTTGCTCTTCTTCCAGCCTTGCGACGACGACTCGTCAGTTGCAACTCACTCTCCGACGTTTGGATGACTGGGCACAGAGGAGTGGTTTTCAGTTTTCAACTGATAAGTCGGTGTGTGTTCTTTTTAACCGTTCTCGTTCCATTTTTGACTTGCCTGAGTTGAGGATGAGGGACACTGTTCTGAATTTTAAAGACACTGTGAAGTTTCTGGGCCTCACTTTTGATTCTAAGCTTACGTGGCTTCCACACATTAAGGAACTGAAAAAACGGTCTCTTAAGGCGCTGTCTATTTTAAAATGTCTTAGTCACCTCACATGGGGAGCAGACAGGACTTGTCTGCTCCGATTTTACAGAGCCTTCGTGCGGTCCCGGCTTGATTATGGATGCACGGTGTATGGGTCTGCAAGACCCACTTATTTGAAGCTGTTGGATGTGGTACACAATGAGGGGATTTGGCTGGCCACTGGGACGTTCAGAACGAGCCCCATACCGAGCCTGTGTGCAGAGGCAGGTGAACTGCCACTTCACCTCCGGCGGCGTCTACTAATGGTGCGCCAGGCTTATGCAACAAGGCCCTATGGGATTCGTGCAAAGGATTGCATTTTAGAGATGGGTGTGGCCGGTTTTAATGTTTCATGTCGAGGTTGGAGCAGAACCCACCTTGGCTCCTCCAGAGGCCCAGACTGATTTTAGATTTGGCAAATTTTAAGAAAGACAGTACATCAGATTTTACTTTCAAATCTTTATTTTTTAACGTTTTAGATAGACATCGTGATTTTACAGTAGTATACATTGATGGATTCCAACACGGGGGTTTTCTTGGCTGCTCAGTAGTGTTCCCCGAACGTGTCATCAGGATTCGCCTTCCCCGGGAATACACTGTTTTTTCCGCAGAACTTCACGCGATCCTGAAGGCATTGGAGCAGATACGGTGTACTCAGGGCAAAAACTTTCTAATTTGCTCTGACTCAATGAGCACATTACAGTCACTGCAGAACCTGTACCCAGCGGAGAAGTTGGAACAGCTGATTTATGACCAACTGTACATCCTCCAACGACAGGGCAAGCAAGTGTCCTTTTGCTGGGTGTCAGGGCATGTGGGCATACGGGGAAATGAACAAGCTCATAGAGCTGCCAAGGACGCCTGCAGATTACTGGAGGTGACACAATGTTCCATTCCTTTGCAAGGTATTGTTTCTGTGCTGCGGCGGAAGTATATGCAATTGTGGCAGGAGGAATGGCTGGCAGTGAGGGAAAATAAGCTGCGATTGGTGAAACCCACCATCCAGCCGTGGTGTTCCTCCTGCCAGTCACCTAGGCGTGACGAAGTGACCCTTACACGTCTTCGCATAGGGCACTGTCCCCTTACGCATGCCTTCTTACTACAGCGAGAGGAACCCCCGCTGTGTGATGCCTGTGGTGTACGAATCACTGTACGCCACATTTTAGTTGAGTGTGATTTATGTTGTTCGGTCAGGGCGGAAGTTAATATTAGTGGGATCTGCCGTCGATTCTAGCCAATGACGAGGCGAGTGTCAAGAAAGTTTTAAGGTACTGTGATGTTTCTGGCCTTTAGCCAAATATTTTAGGTTGGAATTTTTAGTGTGTTGCCGAGTGGCTTACCACTCCTTTTTATACTTGTCATAGGCCAGTTCCAAACATGTGCTATGTGTTTCATTTTAACCCTTTCACCTACGTTCTCTTGCAGTTATCCTCCTTATGTGCTGCATTCCACTTTGCAACTGTTGACGCGCAAACTGCCTATGTAGCCTTTCACCTTTAATTTTAGTCCTATTTTAGCACTTGCTGCATTTTAGTGACACTTGTCCGTTGTTGTTTCCGTTCGGGCGCTAAAGACTACACTGTTGAGCCCCCATATCCACCATATCCATCAAGATGATCTAGACAGGCCAAATTTAAACCCTAACCATAAACAAGCTCGCAATGTAACTGCATTATGTGAGAAGGTGAAGCATTTGAAAGGAACAGAAAGAGTTGCGATGGAAGAGTTATTAGAGTTAAAGGAACTGTTTAATCAAGATGGGTCATTATCAGAAATCTGGTGATGCAAAACAGAATTCCACAGGAATGAATCACTGGTGTAGTGTAAACCCTGTTGGGGTATCCATCACCTAACAAACAGTTATGTGGTTGTGTACCAGCCAATGGGTGCATCTGTGGTGACAATACTGAGTAGAAGCTCATACAGAACAAAGTAGTATAAATTCTGCTACGACTACAGATAAGTCGTATAATTACAGACGTGTATCCAATACGAAATATAATAGAAACCCGTGGACAACATGAGGCAGAGCAGGTATTTTTCTGCTGTAGACATGTGTAATGTCTGTCAACGGCAAGTAGTACCAGAAGACTAGTTAGTGCAGTTTCTAGCATTTCCTTTGGGTTGCCACTGGTATTGGTGGATGCTGTTTGGTTTGAAAAATCCCCCAGACACATTTAAGCATTTGATGGATGGACTTTTGAGGGGATTAAAGCTGAAACAATGTATAGAGTCAACTAGATGATGATATTGTTTGTGAAAGATATGAATGATCGTGTACAACGATTGAGGACCTCTAAGATTATGCACAGTGCACCTAACTCTGTTGTCATGCTATAAGAAAGAAATCATTTCAAGCACATAATTAGCCAAGGTAGAGTATGAACAAAAATCAAAGATTGGTGTATACAGTACAATGTTTTCCCACATCTCTGACAGGCAAAGAATTGTAGTCGTTTCTTGGATTAGCAAATTCTTATAGAAAATTTGTCCCAGGGTTTGTGTAAATAGACCTCTCACACAATTATGAAAGAAAAGTCTAAAGTTCCATTGGACAAAAATAAGTGAAAGGGCATTTGAAACTGGAAGGAACTGCTGACAACTAATCCCATATGTGTATTTCGGGATCATTAAAAAAGGGTGTGTTACTGTGATACTATTAATAATACATTGCTTCATTTAAAGCCAGAAGCAGAGGGCAAGGAATATCTGGTTGCTTATGTGTAGTGACAATTGAACAAAACAGAGAAGAATGTTCTACTACAGAAAGGAAAAGATGTTAAGCTTGGTATGTATAGGGAGTGACATAATTTTTATGGGGGCTAAATTTAAAGTATTACCATATCGCACATCATTGAAGTGGTTTTTGGAATTAAAAGATCCATCAACTAGGCTTGCATGATGGATGTTAAAATTGAGTGAGGTGATTTCAGAGAAGTTAAAAAACCTTGTAAGAAGCAAAGTAATGCGGATGGCCTTAGCAGGAAGACTGTAGTAATACAGACAGTATGCCTTACTACTGTCAGGTGACAGAGCATGAGCTGCTGCGCAGGACTGCAACTATTTGCGACACAACCACAGTTCATTGTACAAGACATTGCATTATGCAGTATGCAGGTCATGAAGGATGTAGAACCATGGAGTGAAGAGTAGCTGAACATTACTGGTGACATGTGTGGAGAAAATGTAGAGCAGTATGTTAAAAACTGTGTGCCATGTGCACAACAGGTGGAGTTACGCCATCAGTGTGTTCCCCTTCCGAGGTCACTGGAAGCCAGTAAACCTTTTTAAATAATTGAGATGGACAGTTTAATATGTTTTTGCCAGACACTAATAGATAACTTCTAGTGCTCTGTGGAGATGGTCACTATCCTAAATGGGTGCTCTTGGCACAGTAGCACATGGAGTGGCAAATAATTGGTTAGGGGTGCAGCAGATCCATTACCAGTGGTACTGGCAGCACTCCCAAAAAAGTGGGATGAGTTAGAAAGGCGGGAAATCAGCCGCACCAACACAAGCTACATACACATTTTACTTTACACAATGAAGAAGTCTTAGTACAATATAAAGATTTTTTGATTAGTCACAAATGACGATGTGTGGGTAGAAATCATCATGTGGTACATTAATGGTTATTTTGGGAATATTTTGTACTGCTTTGTTATGTTGCTGCAGTAATTTAGGGGGTTTTGTTAACAAAGAAACAAGTGTTGATTGGGATACAGTTCTTTGTGTGTTTAGAGTGTAGTTGTTTTTCTAGGTATAGTATTAGACAGTGTTTGCATTCTTTATTGAAGGATTTTCTTTCCTTAGTGTTTTATATGAATTTTGCTTAAGATGGTAATTTGAGGGTTCTTTACAGTATCTCATTCACATTTTTTTGTGATAAATTCTAAGAGTATGATATTCTGTGGGTGATTATTTCTGTGATTCATGATTGGAATGTTACTGGATTACTTTATAGACATTTTGGTAGTCCGAGTGATTTTACCCTGTGCAGCACTGGGGGCACATGCGTGATTAATGATCAATCGCCTTCTTGCAATTTTTGTGATGTTTAGTAAGGGATATATGTGCTTTTTTGATAGACCTTGTGGGTTTAAGAATGCTGACGTGAGATGCCAGTGGTTATTTGTATAAGAGTGTGTGGGTTATGGGAGTAATTGCTAGCTGTTAAATGACTTATTCAGTACATGGGAAAAGTAGCATTTTGATTTGTATATTCTTTGTTCATAATACTGTTTGCTTGACTTTTTAGTGCAGTGAGCTTGGGGGGTTTTGTTTTGCTTCATTTTCTTTTGTAGTATACCTGAGATTTTTGTTTTGTTGTAATTAAATGTTTTAAATGTTAGAGGTTGTTGCAGTTAGTGGGTTTTATGTAGTTGTCATCCTATGTATCACAGTGGTGGTAAGGAAAATTGTTATGAGAATTGTGATCTAACGGCACAGAACTGTTAGAGCTGCAAGGTAGTGGTTTATTGATAAATGGTATGAATTGTGATACTTCAGGGCAATTGTTTGACTCTAAGGAACCACAACAGGGAGGTATGATTCTGAACATTAAATATGTGCTACTGTGTTTACCTGACAAACCTGTAGATACACTACCTGTCTGAAACTGGACCCTTTTGATCAGTACTTAAGATCCCAACCTACCTAGCTGTCTAGACGAGTTGGTAGCAGCACAGGAAGGGCAGATGATTCTGAATTTACAATAATAATGTTGTAATTGTTACCATTAAAGCATTGTGTTGGGTGTCTCAATTGAGAGTTCCTTCTTGCTTTTGAGTGTCAAATTTGTGCAGTCTGTCTGTCAATAGGGGAAAACCACCCCCACTCATGAACTTCCTGTACACCATAGAGAGATAGTGACAGTGGGCCGTCCTTAGCAAGTAAGTAGTTGTTAATTGTATCACTTGTAAGACTTTGTAAACTGGAAAAGGTTAGTGTAGGAGAAGTTGGAAGGAAAAGTAATGCAGAACAAGAGTATAAGATATAAAATGATTTGCGGAAGTAATAGATTTGATAGACCAGATCTTCTAAATAGGAGAGGAATGTTACGCAACTGCCTGTACAAAATGGCTTCCTTAACCTGCGGCCAGGTTAGCCCGATTGTAGCCTACCACATTTTGCTGCAGAAGCTGGAAACTTGTTAATATGATGAAAGCCTCTGATTACACTCTTCTGGAGTGTTGTGTGGCATTGCTTCTGAGGTCTGCATGACAAAAAGTGACATTCTGTCAAAACAAATCAATCAGGTGGTCATAACAACAACCTGCCCCCAGCCATGCAATATCGGTTGTTGACTGCAGCCTGCACTGAAAATACTAGATCCCAACATAGTCATGGTGTGGCACAATTTTAATCTGTCAGGTATTTTAAATCAGCACACACTCTGCTGTGAAGTGAATTTTTATTCTGTATGCAGCTTTCTAGTATATATGACAAGGCAGCAGCTTTTCACAAAGTAGTAGGCTTCTTTCTAATCCATATCTATTATAAAAGTGTGTGTGTGTGTGTGTGTGTGTGTGTGTGTGTGTGTGTGTGTGTGTATTTTACGTTCCGAAAATTATGTGATTTTGAACAGATGCTACTGAAAAGCTGTTCAGCTGAAGAAAAATAGCTAAGTTTTGTTTATCATGTCATATGGGGCCAAATGTTGACTTTAATATGCTTAAGAGTTGCCCATTGGCGTGCCGCCACTTTGACTCACGTGCCAGCACAATGCTGATGGTGCAAAAGAAGGCACAGTGTTTTTTGTTATGCTTAGTTTAAATAAATTGTTAGTGTGTACTGTCACTTTTGGGAAACCTGTCCAGGACAAAATGCACCCAACAACAAAGTTATTCACCATTGGCTCAACCAATTTAAAGATTCAAGCCCCAACAATTACTGCTTGTCACGTCTTTCATGCAATGCCCAATGTAACAGAAAATGTTCCTTTGTTTCCCATTAGAAAGTGATGTGACTAATTGAGAAATGAAAAGAGCAAGACGAGTAAATGGAGAATGAGAATATTAGCTTTACTGTTTGACAGAGATGAAACCTGCCATATGCATTAATTTTGGGGAACCATTCGGAGGATGACAGGAGATGGCATTTAAACTCCTCAGAGGCAACAAGGCGCATATGGGATGTGTGTCCATATATTTCACTTTGTAGCCAAAACTATTCATTGCAGACCAATCCCATTTATGCATCGGAGTAGCCTTAAGTCTCACATTGTGCACTATGGTATTCTGGTCATTGTGGATGGTTGTGGGTGGCAAAAATGGTTATGCTTATGTAAGTAATAATACTTCGGCACTGCTAACTAGATGGGCAAAGGAACTGGCCACTCACTGAAATGAACTATTTCTTTTTCCATGACTCACCATTCACTCATGAAAATAATTAAAAGGAAGGTACATTGCCTTTTCAATTTAGGTTACTAAACCTGTATTTTTATCTGATTTGGTCCTGTTTTGAAAGAACACATGGAGAGAATTATAACAACTGTAATTGAAGTGTATCTGCAATCATCATTTACAGTCAGTAGTAAGATATATGTTCCCATAAAACAAAAATTAATCAGTATTGTCATTTATGAATAAAATTTGACCCATTTTAGTTGGTGTGAGTCTCTCTCTCTTCTCAGTGCATATTTGTCCTGCTTTTGAAAATATTCCTTTACAGGCCACTGATTTTGCTGTGATACATAATAATTTTAGAACCAATTGATATAACACTGGCCACAGCAATATTTTTGTTTCCCACCAGTTTAAGGGATCGCTGTTTGTAGGCAAATATCCGTCCACTAAATATTTCTCCAATTTGGCAATTGCTGCATTGTCTGGGTTGTGACTTGCTAGAAGATGACTGATAGTTTCATTGAACTCCTACCAGATTGAAGAAGTCTCATGTATAACGATGGTAACTGGTTGAGACATGAACTGAACAACCAATGCTTTCATTTCTGCCACAGCCTTCATGTATCAGTCCTGAAATGTTTTGTCATCTGAAAATCCTTGCCTTTGAATCAGGGGTCCAGTAATAATGCCTGACTAATTGTTTTGTTGCTGGAGTTAACATCAAACCATTCTGATAACCCTTTAAGCAAATTATGAGTGACTTTGTTTCTTGAGGATATTCTTTATTTTTGTCTTTAAAATGCTTTAGTTGCCATTCCATTAATCTTGGCAGGATTTTCATTGTTGACACTGAGACTGTTTTCTGTGAGGGCACCTTTTCAGTTACCTTATCAAAAACTTTCAAAATCTGTAAAGCCTGACGCATTATCTACCAGTCTGTATCTTTTAACTTTAAGGTGATCAATTTTCCACCCAAAATAGCAAGGTAAAAAATTATGGGATCTTTATTTAAAGTAAATCTTTTTCAACATTTTGTGAGTAGTTCCATCTGGTTGGGACATCTTGTTTCAATTTCAGTCTGTCTTTCTTTTTAATATTCTTGCATTTCAGCAAGTTTGCTTAAAGCAAAGCATTTCTCCTTAAGAAACACAACAACTCATTTGAACTGGTCAACCATTTTCTGTATGCACTTCTGACTTGCGCATTGTGCAGTGGAGTTTAAAGAATTTGCAAAGCATGGGATATGTGGAAGTTTTAAAAGCATGGCAGTTAATTTTGTATTTGACACATTTTCTGTTATTGTGGAAGTGATTATAAAATTGGTATCGTATGTGGGATAACAGACTTTATCCAGTTTGACGTGTTTTCTGCAATCTGCCTATCTTTGAATTGTGAGGACTCTAATAAAAGGTATGACTTTAGTTCACTGTTCTCAAACTAATGTTATTTACTCATCCACGGATCAGATGTACAGAAGACTGCCTTTTTGGTGGCTAAAAAACTTTTAATTTTTACTGAAAATCATTTTTAGAAGCTGTACATCTAATGGCATACATTTAGTTAATGTGAACGGATTTATAATATTAAAAAAAAATTCCTTATTGGTTGTTGTAAATGTAAAGTAGTTGATTGTGAGGGCACCACAAAGGAGATAAATCAGGACTTGGTCCAGAACCTGACGACACTGATGGGCTTGGATAGTGCTTCAGACTCAGTTTGCCTTTTTGGGATGATACCTTCACCTGAGGTGGAAGCAGACGTTGGTGAGGACAGTTCATGGGAAATGATTTCTCAAATTCCTGCATGAATTGATGGTGATCTTGATTCGCTTCCTGACCCCCGTTGTTCCAGAGGTACAGTAAGGTGCTTTGATTTTAGATGTCTCTTCAGGTTTGATGATGAGTCAGAAGCCATTTCAATTATTAGCTGACAACAGCGGCATTTTCCTTTTTCTTCCAATTTGTTAAAACAGTTACGAACATCACTTGTAATTCTTCAAGGTAAAGGTAGTGTGGATAACATAATGTTGTGCAGCACTGAAAGTACACTGGTAAAATCATAACATTTGCTATTAACATAACTATTTTACATTGTAAAAGATTAAAGTGAGCACAAATATACATGCAGCAAATTCTATAATCACAAGTTATAGAATAGGGTGTCGGAAGCTGTGATCTGCGAAACCTATAGCCACAATCATGAAGTTTGTATCATATATGAAAAGGTGTGAAACAGTCATAGTGATTAAGAAACTCACAAAGTCAAGCCTGACAATATGTGAGGATTTCACTTCTAGAAGATAAAAATTTGACTACATAGCATGTGAACAAGAGATGACAGGATAATGGTGCAGATAAAGGCTGAAAAAAAAAAACAGTGCAAATAAACTCTAAAGTCTGTGCATTAGGAACTACGAACTTGTCTACTCAGGCAACCACTATTTCTACCATTATGTTTATATTTTTACTGTAGAACATAGTTGGCCATCACTTTCAACTCATTTCGATGAACTCCACCACATATTTCAGAATATTGACATCCATGTCGTCTAACAAACCTTGGACACCTGGCTCAAGCCAAGTGTACTCTCCAGTTCCCTAAATATAGACTCCACTGTCCTAAGACATCACAGAAGTAACAGATGAGGAGGTGGAGTAGTGGCATACAAACTCTTTGACTCATTACTGACCATGCTACTCACATCCAATAGTAATGAAGGCAAACAAGACAAATGTATGTTCATAAATATCAAATCCCTTAAAAAATGTTTGGCTAATGTGCGCTCTCTACAGACCTCTGAAAGTCGGCAGGATATCCTTTTCAGAACTGACCTTTCAAAATTTGATTTGACTTATGGCCATACAAATAATGCTAGGAACACTAACATATATTCTGCCCCTTCACTGTGAAATTCAAGTGTGAAGTTTCTTCTTCAATTGCAACAGTATTTCAGCTCTCACCTACCCATAATGCTGCATATAGTCAGGCCTCCACACACATATTTGCCATGAAATCCACAAGCAAAGAAATTCATACCTGGAATATCAGCTCACATCCTTACCAAACTAACTGTTACAAAATAAACATCCTCCCCCAAAGACTGGAAACCTGAAGGGTAAATCTGCACCTTGGCTAATGGAAGAGCTAAAACAGTCCACAAATGTCAGATACATTGCACATCAGACTCACAAATGACCTCCTATCCTTGAAAATAAAATTGATTACATGCAGAAAGCAGACAGAATCAATCAAACTGAGAGAAATGATAACTAAGACATGCCAATACATTAATCTAAAATATAAAGACCAGATGCCTTGTGGTAAAGCTTGTCTGATCTAAGGAAGAGTAGGCAAAGTAGAATCTGCAGCTGATCAGATTGTTCCAACCAAGGAACTAAAGCAGAACTTTACTTTAGTGATAACCGTCATTGAGCCGTAAACAAAACATAGACTTATTGGTTTTCGCAGAGGTAAATGATTGTAGTTGCGAAAAATTTCTTGAGCTGTCAAAAAATCCTTCAGCTCAGCATTTACTGTACAGGACGGTGTTGCAGTCCAAATACTCAGGCTTCTTGTTGATCCACTACTGCTCCTAGACTTTGAAGCTCTTTCCTGGACAACACAGTAGAAACTCGTTCCTATCAGAATACAAGTATTAGAGGTCTGATTGCTGAGAAGAGTAGCTGGGTACATTCTGTCTGAGGGGAGAGTGAATGTAGACATCAGAAAAGAACTGAGAGTGAAAAATTTAAATGTGCAGGTTAAGGAACACAGAAACAACTGGAAGGATTATGTTAAAAGAATGGAAGACAACAGATTACCAAAATTGGTGATGACCATTACCCCAGTGGGCAAAAGATATTTAGGAAGCCTGAGGAAAATCGACGACGTCAGCCAAGAGGGCATAACAGACACATGTGTATTACATGCAGAGATAAGAGAGATCATACTAAAAATGTTATGATTTTTTAAGTAACTATGATTTTTTATAAGTTTCCTATTAATTACATATAAAACTCCGGTCTGATGTAAGAGGACTCCTGAGGGCATTAATCTGTTCAGGTTAAGTGAATAAATTAAAAATGGACAGGAATGATCAATTAAAGCAAGAAGCTTCATGTGGACATATGTAATCTTCTGAATGGTTTCCAAGGTAGAACATATTTAATGTACATTGTTACTAATTTTCTTTATTATTCATTACATTGTCATTGTTTACAATGTACCATGCTAGTATAGACGAATTTGAGATGAATAAGTTGATGTAGGACATGTGTTCTATCATGTTGAGAAACTACCTCAAACTGGCTTACCTACACTGCAATGCATGCGCGTTGCGCAAGAATTTCCATATTCTGTCGATCTCCTCACGCAACCTAAAAGTCCTTGAGAATAAATGGATAGGACCCTTTTAAATGAACTTTAATGTAGTTTAATTTTGTACTGCGACAAGTTTTTGCTAAAGGCTGCAGATTTCTTGTAATTCAAGAAAAACGTACAGAAGTAACTTTCAATGTGTTTTGTCTCGGAAACCATTTGGGATAGGGCATATGTCCATATTTAGTTTTTGCTTCAATGGTGGCTCCTGTGATATCTCTGAATATTGACCATTTCTCCTGAGGCAACCTGCATACATGGACTATCATGTATGTTATAATAACCATTACATTTAGTATCCTGTCCACCCAAAGTAATTAAAAGGTGCATAAAGGCTAGTGACACACCAACAAAAGCAACTATAAATGCAACAGACCAAGAAGAAGACATAATAGTACAGCTAACACGTAACAAGAAAACAGAAGAGCTACGGCAGAAGGTGACGACGATTAGAGCAGATCAAATAAGAATACAAAGAATTAAGGAGATGTGCTTAGTCATGAAAGAGAGTTGCAAGCTGTTTCACTGTGCCAAGAGCTCAGAGAACAGTGTGATGCCCCAAGTTGCCGTGTGGTCTACTCCATGTAGATTTTGTCTGAGAGAGCTAGTTGCCTTGGTGGGGAGCAGTGAGCTAGTGAGACAGCCTATGGTCTGATCAGTGAGAGGAGTCGGGAGTGCTGAGCTATTGGGAGGGAGTGATGCCTGGATCACTGTGCAACACACTCCAACCACACGGTGCCCAAAGCTGCAGCTTTTATGATTTCTAGCAACACGTTAAGACTGTGAAGCTAAGTCAAAGGATAAGAAGTAACAACTCACTCAGAAGCATATAAACATTTATTGAGCTTCTGTAATTTGAAATATTTTTTTGAAATCTAGAATTGAAAGATGCTGGAAGTGTTTCCTGCATTAATGAATCATTCTGAAGACCATGCCTTTCATTTGCCTCGGTAGGTACGTGGTCAACATGTCGGATTGCGAAGTGAAGGTTTTCAGGTTCGATTTCCACCAAAGTCTAAACTTTTTTCCACTCACAGACTGGGTGTTGTGTTGTGCATACCTTTATATCATAATAATTAGCATTACTATTGAAATGACTGAATGGGTACTGCCAAACAGCCACAAAATTAGAAAAAAACACAGCTTTCTTTATTTTCTGTTTTCATGGATGGGAAAAGCTCCATGTACTAATAAGGTTTGCAAATCCAAATATGTTTATGATATAAAACACATTTTTATAGCTTGGGAAACGTCCTGTTATGGATGTGATTTGGGACGCCATTGCAGCGGCCTAGTGCAGAATTTTCTTCCACTCGTCACAGCCACCAGAAATGCATTTTGAAATCATATGAGCTACCATTCATTTTTTTCGAATCATCCATTATCCACTCTTTAGAAAGATCTGGCTCTTTGAATCAATTCAGGAGCAGAGTGCCCATCTCTACTGCCAACGCAAATCTGCCTAGCATGTTTCAGTATTATTTATAATAATTGCAGGAAAAAATAACAAAGGAAAAACTGCTTGTGAAAACTGAGTCAGTTTCAGCTCAAGATTTAAAAGAGGAGTAATTAATATCTCTGTGTAATAATAAAGAACATGAAAATATATTTGAGCAAAATGACCAAATGTAAAAGCAACTTCTCATGTCTCTGCGTAGTGTTGAAAGACAAAAGATGATGTGGAACAACAAAACTGATCAAGAAAGAGAAGCATGTCTAGCAGTGTTATGAGAAAATTCTCAACAAAGAAGAAATAATCCAACAGAAGAGCAATGTGAAAACATTAGGGCGACAGATCGGAGAAGAAAGCAGTCACATAGAAAAACAGGAAAAGACTGGATAGCAATAAGTGATGAACAGAGTACAGAAGTAATGAATAATCTTAACTTAGGAAATCAGGTCGCAGCACAATTATTGAAGACATCTTCAGCTGCAGGATGCGCAAGATGGCAAGAATGTCACTGTCTTATAAATGCGGCATTTCATTATGAAACAATTACTAACAAAGAGATAGAGGGGCTGGCTAGTACTTACCTCAGCTCAGTACAGCCGATAGAAACACAAAAAACAACCGAAAATTTAAGTTCCTAGCTTTCGGAATAAATGTACCTTCATCAGGGAGGAGAGAGGGGAAAGAAAGGGAAGAAGGGAAAGTGGATTTAGTTACTCACAACCCAGGTTATGAAGCAACAGCATTTCATTATGATGTCACTATAAAATACAGTGAACATCAAAGTATAGAAATTTGGAGAATGGATAAATTATGTAAATCTTGTAAGGCAAAAAAATTAAAGGAGTAACACAAAGTATATGCTGCTCAAATGATAAAATTATATTATAAGCACTAAAATTACCTCCAGCTGAATTCTTTGAATATACGAAAGGCAAAACACTGATATCAAAAGACTTTGTTAAGAAAAAAAAATTATGGGTTAGAACACATGCCTGCAAATGGACATCATTTGGGGCAACAGCAATAACTGAGGAGGAAAGGTTTAATCTAGTGTAAAGGCTTTATATCTAAGATATCTGTCCAAATAAAAAAAAGAAATAGGTCTTTCACTGTAGTTTTTTTGTCCATTACTTCATTTATAAAACTGACAGAAAACTAAAACCCTAGTGAAGTAGACTATATCAGCTAGTGTTGTATATTAAAGGGTGTCCCATAAATAATGCAACTTTTAAATTGAGCACCTATTTCAGTTTGTTAGGTTGCCAGACCTGACATTTAAGCAACTTTCATCTGTTGATATTGCGTTTACCAATTGTCATTGTCATTTGTGTGTATTATCAGTTAAAATGGAGCTATACAGGATGGACCAACACATCTAGATTTTGAAAGTGCATTTAAAGTGCAATGAATGCTATGCAGAGACTGTTTGAAGACTTTGTGTAATTTTTGGTTAGCAAAATGTGCCTAAAATGTCAGTAATGATAAGAATGATAAGGAAATCTGAAGATACAGGATTGACAATGAAAATCAAATCACCTGGACATCCTTGTTCTCATTGATTGGTAGACTGTTGCTCTAGCCAGTAAGATCATCGCTAACAGTCCAGTGAAGCCAATTCACCACTGTTCTCAACAGTTAGCCATTTCAAGAAGCAGTTTGCACCAAATTTTAGTAAGTAGCTTTTATTTACACATCTTACCAGTTTACTTCCTCTTCAGATCATAAATCCTGTAAAGGAGACATTAAAATATCTTCATTGAAAATTAGTTAATTATGCATTAATATATATACAAATCCTTACATTTTTGTCAACTTGACCTGTTCGCTTACCCTACAGAGCTCAAAATTAGTCAGGGAAACTGCTAAAACTGTCTGGAAATCAGGGAAAGGAAATTTCACATTAAGAAACCTGTGGCAACCTGGAGTGGGCAGATGATATGTTTAGTAGTTTAATATGAAGGAATATTGTCATATTTTCATGTCAATGTAGAAGCAAAATCTGCTGTGTATGCAGAAGAGAGTGGCTGTGTTTTCAAGAATTAACAAAATATTCACTTGAGTAAGGGTAGTAAATGTTCTGCTTATAAAATATAACTGAAAGAACCTACATGAACTCACCAGTTTGTCGCACAGTTTCATGTTAGCTCACATTTGTTGGCTTCGTTATCAGTCACCTTTCAACCTAATCTAGATGTTGCACTCCATTGTAGGTAAGAGTGTTACTACAACTTTCATTTTGAGAGTGCTTCTCTTTGACACATTTGTTGAATCAACTTCAAAGAAGAGAATGTAGTGCTAGAAATATATATAGTCTTTCCTTTTCCTTTTCCTTTCCCTTTTCCTTTCCCTTTTCCTTTCCCTTTTCCTTTCCCTTTTCCTTTCCCTTTTCCTTTCCCTTTTCCTTTCCCTTTTCCTTTCCCTTTTCCTTTCCCTTTTCCTTTCCCTTTTCCTTTCCCTTTTCCTTTCCCTTTTCCTTTCCCTTTTCCTTTCCCTTTTCCTTTCCCTTTTCCTTTCCCTTTTCCTTTCCCTTTTCCTTTCCCTTTTCCTTTCCCTTTTCCTTTCCCTTTTCCTTTCCCTTTTCCTTTCCCTTTTCCTTTCCCTTTTCCTTTCCCTTTTCCTTTCCCTTTTCCTTTCCCTTTTCCTTTCCCTTTTCCTTTCCCTTTTCCTTTCCCTTTTCCTTTCCCTTTCCCTTTTCCTTTTCCTTTCCCTTTTCCTTTCCCTTTTCCTTTCCCTTTTCCTTTCCCTTTTCCTTTTCCTTTCCCTTTTCCTTTCCCTTTTCCTTTCCCTTTCCCTTTCCCTTTTCCTTTCCCTTTTCCTTGGCTACTGAAAGTGATGTGTTACTGACCTAAGAAAACAGGAGAAAGGCCACTATGACTGACTCCTGGTGCTGATCTAGACTTTTACACTTATTAGAATTTAAGCAGCTGCTTGTTGAAATTTTTATTATTTTGAATGTAACTCTACTGTACTGCTACTAACATTTACTATTTTTCTGTGTCAAACTAGAGATTTATTTTAATTCCAGATAAAATTGTACACAGTAAAAGTTACACTTGGAATGCATTTAAAATGATCGGAGGTCAAGGAAAAGCTACTCTAGTGACAGAAATGCAGATTTCTGAAGCACTGAAGAACTCATTCAGATCATTAGCTCACGCACCAGTGAGTATGCCATCGTGATATATGATGTGGCTATGTACTTAATTTGCTTGCTAATTAGTTTGGTTGGGCTGTCGAACTTGGCATTATGAGGGTGGGTGATGTGTATGACCAAGTATCTTAACTACTTTTTGCCTTAGGGCACAGTAATTTATTAATCTAAGACTGATGGTGGATACTGGCACTTACTAATGTCCCACATTGTTAGAGGAGACACCACTGGCAAAAACTAGATAAGTTTTATAATCAAATATCTGAAACCATTTGTTGTGATATAGTCCATTTTGTCCTAGAATAACCAACCATCTGTTTGTAGGTATTAAAAGAGGTGCTGAATGTGGTTACCTCTCACTCCTACATGTCAGCCCTTCATAATCACAAGCTCATGCAAACATAACTGGCAGCCCTTAGGTTTGGTGAGATGCATTTTACACACTCTTTTAATGTGAGCTTATTGTTGATGGTTATGGAATACAGCAATGTCTTTAGATGTAATTTGAAGGTTGTGTCAGTGCTATAATTGACACTATAAAAATACATAGAGAGACAACATCGAAACTCACAAGGATGTCCGAATCACGAAGTCTGAAGTTGTTAATATGCCCGACAAAATCTACCAAGTTGCAAATATGCTGTGTACATTTTCTGACGTAAGGCCTACCCCTATCCTTCAGGTATTTTGCAAGTGGGTACATTGGAGCACCAATGTTGACGATTCACTTGCAAAATACATGAAGTATATGCTTAGCCCTTATGTCAGTAAATGTACACATCGTATAAGCAACTCATTGGATTTTGTCAGGCATCTTAACTACTTCAGACTTCATGATTTGGACATCCTGGTGAGTTTCAATGTTGTCTCTCTCTTCACGAGGGTGCCTTTGCTGGAATCGTAGAAACTTATGGGTCAGAAATTTGACAGAGAGACGACCAACCTTTCTAGGCATATCCTGACGTCGACATGCTGTCTCTTTGATGGTGGATACTAAGAGCCATGGGGAGTCCACTTTCACCAGTCATCACCAGCTTGTTCATGGAACGTTTCGAGCAGGACGTCCTGGACTCAGCGCAGTGGTAACCTGCCTGTTTCTTCCTCTATGTTGACGACGACACTTTCATATTGTCACATGGTAGAACAAGCTGAATGGTATCCTCACACATCTCAATTCCATGCACCAGAACATGAAGCTTACTGTGGAAGCCTAATTGGATGGAGTGCTCCCTTTTATGGATGTCCTGGTTAAAAGAACACATGGCACATAGGACCCCTCTGTGTGTACCGTAAGAAGTCACACACAACCTTTACTTACATGCAAACAGCTGCCACAATCCAGCGCAGAGGAACAGCATCCTCAAAACATTGGTTCACAGGGCCTGTACCCTATCTGACAACGAGAGCCTTAACAAAGAACTTGAATTTCTGAGGTCAGTTTTCTGGAGAAAACAGCTACACAGGAGGAGGAAATTTGGCGAGCTCTATGTCCTACACTGACTGTACAACCAGAGGAAACTGAGCAGGATGGAGCATAGCATTTATTCTGTTGTGTGGCACTTTATTGGAAAAGATAGGTCAAATTCTTGAAAAACATAAAGTGAAGACTGTCTTCCAGCCACCAATTAAGACACAGGCACTGCTTGGTAATGCCAAGAATGATTTAGGACTATGGAAATCTGGAGTCTACCAGATACTCTGCGTATATGGCTTGACTTACATAAGTCAAACGGTGTGTACTATCAAAGATCGTTGCAAAGAGCATCAGCGGCACACCAGAATTCAGCAGTCTAACAAGTCAGTGCTTGCTGGACATTGCCTCTCAGAAGTACGCAGAATGAATTACGACCAAAGGTTCTGACACAGATGTCCAAATACAGGGACTGTGTCTTTAAAGAATCTATAGGGATTGGATTATGGGAACATGACGTTCATAGTCACGCCAACTCCCTGAAATCCAACTGCAAGCTGTTGTGTTCTGCATTTTCCTTCCTCAGTTCATCTTTTCCCTTTGTACCGTTTACATTTCTGTCATTTGGTGTCACCATGGCTGATTTCCTCCAGATTATTGGGCAACTCCCTCACCCCCTTTTTGCTACTTGGTGACTGTAATACGCACCATTCCCTTTAGGATGCTCCCAGAAACTGTCAGAGAGGTGCCATCTTGGCTGACCACCTGAATCAACTTGACCTCATCTACATCTACATCCATACATCCATACTCCGCAAGCCACCTGACGGTGTGTGGCGGAGGGTACCCTGAGTACCTCTATCGGTTCTCCCTTCTATTCCAGTCTCGTATTGTACGTGGAAAGAAGGATTGTCGGTATGCTTCTGTGTGGGCTCTAATCTCTCTGACTTTATCCTCATGGTCTCTTCGCGAGATATACGTAGGAGGGAGCAATATACTGCTTGACTCTTCAGTGAAGGTATGTTCTCGAAACTTTAACAAAAGCCCGTACTGAGCTACTGAGCGTCTCTCCTGCAGAGTCTTCCACTGGAGTTTATCTATCATCTCCGTAACGCTTTTGCAATTACTAAATGATCCTGTAACGAAGCGCGCTGCTCTCCGTTGGATCTTCTCTAACTCCTCTGTCAACCCTACCTGGTGCGGATCCCACACTGCTGAGCAGTATTCAAGCATTGGGCGAACAAGCGTACTGTAACCTACTTCCTTTGTTGTTGGATTGCATTTCCTTAGGATTCTTCCAATGAATCTCAGTCTGGCTTCTGCTTTACCGACGATCAACTTTATATGATCATTCCATTTTAAATCACTCCTAATGCGTACTCCCAGATAATTTATGGAATTAACTGCTTCCAGTTGCTGACCTGCTACACTGTAGCTAACTGATAAGGGATCCTTCTTTCTATGTATTCACAGCACATTACATTTGTCTACATTGAGATTCAATTGCCATTCCGTGCACCATGCGTCAATTCGCTGCAGATCCTCCTGCATTTCAGTACAATTTTCCATTGTTACAACCTCTCGATACACCACAGCATCATCTGCAAAAAGCCTCAGTGAACTTCGGATGTCATCCACCAGGTCATTCATGTATATTGTGAATAGCAACGGTCCTATGACACTCCCCTGTGGCACACCTGAAATCACTCTTACTTCGGAAGACTTCTCTCCATTGAGAATGACATGCTGCGTTCTGTTATCTAGGAACTTCTCAATCCAACCACACAATTGGTCTGATAGTCCGTATGCTCTTACTTTGTTCATTAAACGACTGTGGGGAACTGTGTCAAACGCCTTGCGGAAGTCAAGAAACACGGCATCTACCTGTGAACCCGTGTCTAAGGCCCTCTGAGTCTCGTGGACGAATAGCGCGAGCTGGGTTTCACACAACCGTCTTTTTCGAAACCCATGCTGATTCCTACAGAGTAGATTTCTAGTCTCCAGAAAAGACATTATACTCGAACATAATGTGTGTTCCAAAATTCTACAACTGATCGACGTTAGAGATATAGGTCTATAGTTCTGCACATCTGTTCGACGTCCCTTCTTGAAAACGGGGATGACCTGTGCCCTTTTCCAATCCTTTTGAACGCTTCCCTCTTCTAGAGACCTACGGTACACCGCTGCAAGAAGGGGGGCAAGTTCCTTCATGTACTCTGTGTAAAATCGAACTGGTATCCCATCAGTACCAGCGGCCTTTCCTCTTTTGAGCGATTTTAATTGTTTCTCTATCCCTCTGTCGTCTACTTCGATATCTACCATTTTGTCAACTGTGCGACAATCTAGAGAAGGAAGCACAGTGCAGTCTTCCTCTGTGAAACAGCTTTGGAAGAAGACATTTAATATTTCGGCCTTTAGTCTGTCATCCTCTGTTTCAGTACTATTTTGGTCACAGAGTGTCTGGACATTTTGTTTTGATCCACCTACCGCTTTGACATAGGACCAAAATTTCTTAGGATTTTCTGCCAAGTCAGTACATAGAGCTTTACTTTCGAATTCATTGAAAGCCTCTCGCATAGCCCTCCTCACACTACATTTGTTTGTCTGCAAGGCTTTGGCTATGTTTATGTTTGCTGTGAAGTTCCCTTTGCTTTCGCAGCAGTTTTCTAACTCGGTTGTTGTACCACGGTGGCTCTTTCCCATCTCTTACGATCTTGCTTGGCACATACTCATCTAACGCATATTGTACCATGGTTTTGAACTTTGTCCACTGATCCTCAACACTATCTGCACTTGAGACAAAACTTTTGTGTTGAGCCATCAGGTACTCTGTAATCTGCTTTTTGTCACTTTTGCTAAACAGAAAAATCTTCCTACCTTCTTTAATATTTCTATTTACAGCTGAAATCATCGAGGCAGTAACCGCTTTATGATCGCTGATTCCCTGTTCTGCATTAACTGATTCAAATAGTTCGGGTCTGTTTGTCACCAGAAGGTCTAATATGTTATCGCCACGAGTCGGTTTTCTGTTTAACTGCTCAAGGTAGTTTTCAGATAAAGCACTTCAAAATATTTCACTGGATTCTTTGTCCCTGCCACCCGTTATGAACATTTGAGTCTCCCAGTCTATATCCGGCAAATTAAAATCTCCACCCAGAACTATAACATGGTGGGGAAATCTACTCGAAATATTTTCCAAATTATTCTTCAGGTGCTGAGCCACAACAGCTGCTGAGCCCGGGGGCCTGTAGAGACATCCAATTACCATGTCTGAGCCTGCTTTAACCGTGACCTTCACCCAAATCATTTCACAATTCCAATCTCCGTCAATTTCCTTCGATACTATTGCACTTCTTATCGCTATAAACACGCCTCCCCCCTTCATTGTCCAGTCTATCTCTGCGGTATACATTCCAATCTGAGTTTAGGATTTCATTACTGTTTACGTCCGGTTTCAGCCAACTTTCTGTTCCTAGTACTATATGGGCGTTGTGACCGTTTATTAATGAGAGCAGTTCTGGAACCTTTCTATAGACGCTCCTGCAGTTTACTATTAGCACATTAATATTGTTATTCCTTGTTGCATTTTGCCTACTCCTGCCTTGCCGCGTCTCAGGAGGCGTCTTGTCGGGCCTAGGGAGGGAATTCTCTAACCTAAAAAAACCCCATGTGCACTCCACACATACTCCGCTACCCTTGTAGCCGCTTCCGGCGTGTAGTGCACGCCTGACCTATTCAGGGGGACCCTACATTTCTCCACCCGATAGCGGAGGTCGAGAAATTTGCACCCCAGCTCTCCGCAGAATCGTCTGAGCCTCTGGTTTAAGCCTTCCACTCGGCTCCAAACCAGAGGACCACGATCGGTTCTGGGAACGATACTACAAATAGTTAGCTCTGATTCCACCCCGCGAGCGAGGCTTTCCGCCTTCACCAACTCCGCCAACGGCCTGTACGAACTGAGGATGACCTCAGAACCCAGACGGCAGGAGTCATTGGTGCTGACATGAGCAACAATTTGCAGTCGGGTGCACCCAGTGCTCTCTATCGCCGCTGGCAGGGCCTCCTCCACATCTTGGATGAGACCCCCCCGGCAAGCAGACAGAGTGAACACTGGCCTTCTTCCCTGACCTTTCCGCTATTTCCCTAAGGGGCTCCATCACCCGCCTAACGTTGGAGCTCCCAATAACTAATAAACCACTCCCCCCCCGTGTGCCTGCTCGGACCTTGCTGAAGGAGCGGCCACATGTCCACTCACAGGCAGAGCGGGCGATGCCACACGGCCAGCCTCCACATTGACCCTCCGCCTCGTGCGCTGCGAACGCCGCTGAACCCGCCACTCCCCTTGGGACCACCCACATTCCTTTCAGACTCCATGCACACCTGTTCCCATTTGGACCTCTCATTTTGCACTGCCCAGCTTGCAGATCGTCTTGAGTGATCCTTTCTCTCTGACATGTACTTGAGTGACCTTTTCCTGTGTGCTCTCTGCTACTGACGTCTGCCCCACCTACGTCTGAACCCAAATGGCAGCTTTCTAAGGCCAGCCAGAGGCTTTACTCCTTTTCAACCACCTTCGATGAATGACTTTTCCCCAGTTGTGCCAACTAGGTATAATACCTTACAAACATTATCCTTACTGTCCCAGAACATTCCATTCCCTGCACTTCATCCTTACCATGCCGTGTTCCAGTCCCTTGGTGGACCGAGGATGCCATGACACAATTCTGCCATGTAGATGTGCCCCCGTCTTTTGAACAGTCTTCCTATAATGGCAAAATGCATTTGTCATAAACAGTTGTGTGTGCAGTGTCGTGGCATTCTTAGGAATAGCAAAAAATCAAGCAGGATTTCATTCACTGGTACTTTTAACAGTTCCACTCCCTCTTCCATCTTGTGGGCCATCCTCCAATGGCTCTCTGGGACCGAGGTCCATTCTGCAGTTTCTGGCCTGACTGTAGCAGATGTCATAGTGGACACATTGCTATTTCACACCTTGGGCCACTGTCTTGTAGAGACCTTGAGCTGTACCCACCATTACCCTGCCTTCCTCCATCAAAAACAAATGGAGTGGGTCTGAGCAATGGCCTTCTCTCCTAAGAATCGTGAGTGCTGCTATGAGGGAGCTAGATCATGCTCTCACTTAATCCTGATCCTCTGCCCCAGGGCCAGACTATGTTCACATTCAGATGTTGCTTCTGCTTCAAACATACAATCATCTGGGCAGAGGGCATGTTTTCCAGACGCTGGCATGAAGCCACTGTCATACTCATACCCAAGCCCTGTAAGAACAAACACCTTTCTTCTAGCTACTGCCATTTCCCACTAGCTGTGTTTGAAAAGTGATGGAATGTATAATACATGCCCAGCTGATATGATGGCTCGAGTCTCACAATTTACTAACCACTGCATAGTGTGGATTCCAACCACGCCATTCTGCAGTTGGCCATCTCGTCATTTCATCGACCCACTTCATGAAGTTTCTGAGGCAATACAAGGCTGTGGCCATGTTTTTCAATTTCTGCTGGAGGACTAGTATCCTACATTTTCTCTACACATGGGGCTTCCTAGGTCATATGCCCCATTCCCATCAGGAATTTTTAAAAGGCAGAGTTGTCAAGGTAAGTGTGGGTTCTACCTTTTTCGATACATTTATCCAGGAGAATGGTGTGCCTCAGGGTTTCGTCCTGAGTGTTGTCATCTTTGCTATTGTCATTAACTCTATAATGGCCTGTCTCCCACCGGACATCTCTGGCTCCCTTTCCATTTACAAGTTTGCCATCTATTGCTCTTCTCCATTGATCTGTCTCCTTAAGCAACATCTAATGTGTTGTCTCTATTGCTTTTACTCGTGGAGCATTGACAATGGCTGTTGCTTTTCCATTGGCAAAACCATTTGTATGAATCTCTAGCAAAGCAATTGGTTTCTTCCACTGTCTTTACATTTTGGCCCTGTTGCTCTTCTGTCCACTGAAACTATGATACTCCTGGGGCTCATGCTTGATAGGAAACTTTATTGGTCTTCCTACATGCCTCACCTGGCTGTCTACTGCACTCAGTCCCTCAATGCTCTACGTTTGCTCAGTGGTACTTCCTGGGGAGCGGATCAGACCTCGCTCCGCCATTTTTACCAGTCTCTTGTCTGTTGGAAAATAGACTATGGGTGTTTCATTTATGCATCACACGTCCATCCATCTTACGCCGTTTAAATACAATCTACCACTGGAATCAGTTTAGCCTCTGGCGCCTTTTACACTAGCCCAGTTGAAGTTGCCTGTGCAGAAGCTGCCGAACTACAGTTGTTTTACCACTGTAATTTTTTCCCCCTCAGCCAATATGCATGCCGTTTGTCAGCCATGCCTGTCCACCCATCCTTTGCCACCTCCTTTGATTGCCAGTATCAGGTGTATCCCTCTTCTGTAATTCTTGAGGTGCACTTTCAGCTATTGCTCCAGCAGATTAACTTCACGCTACCTGCCACTTCACCAGTGGGTGCGAACCCACCACCACCTTGGCTTCGTGCAGTGGCCCATATTCACCTTGGCCTTCATTCACTTCATAAAGACACTACTTCAGACTTGCTCTATCACCGTAAGTTTCTCAACCTTCGCACGGAACTTCATGATTGTACCTTTGTGTACACTGATGGCTCTTGGACTGATCGTGTTGTCAGGTGTGCCTTCATCACTGGCACCGATGTTTTTCAGTATCAGATTCCAAAACACTGCTCAGTATTTACAATGGAGCTCTTCGCTCTGTATCGGGTCACGCGGTACATCTGGCAAAACGGACTTTCCAATTGTCATCTACTCAGATTACGTGTGCCCTTCAGAGCTTGTGTGTGCTGTACACTGTCCATGCCTTAGTGCAACGGGTCCAGGAAAGCTTTCACTTGCTCACTCTTGATTGAACCACTGTGATGTACATCTGGGTCCCTGGTCACATTGGTCTGTTGATAAACAAGGCCGCTGATTTTGCTGCCAAGGCTACAGTCCTCGTACATCAGCCTGCTTGTTCATCCATTCCTTTCGATCATCTCCATGGTGCCATTTGTTAAGGCAGTGGTGTCACTTTGGAATCACCAATTGTCTTCCCTCCAGGGAATTCAGTCTCTCCCAGCAGCTTGGACAACCTCCTCTTGACCTTCTCTCCATGAGGAGATCATTTTAGCTAGGTTACATATTGGGCAGTGTCTTTTTAGCCATCGCCATTTAAGAGGTGATCCCCCCACTACGTAGTGCTAATTGTCATCAACCTTTGACAGTTCGCCATTTCCTGGCAGAATGCCCTTTTTTCAACCACTTACATTCTAAGTTATGGTTGCCGTCTGAGTTATCGGCCATTTCAGTGAACGACACGTAGGCTGTCGACCGCGTTTTACTTGTTATCGGCTGTAGCAGTGTGGGGAAGGATATTTAATCTTTAGTTCTGGATCTTTGTTGTTCTTTTGGTGTATTTTAATGCCCTTTCTCCAAGAGAAAGGTGATGTTTTTACCTGTCTTTCATTCCGTCAATTGGGATTAATGTATAGTCGCGTTTAACTCCTTTTTCATCTTCATGTTCTACAGTTCTGACATGAGCACATATGACCTTAGTTGTTTCTGCAATCTAGTGCCACTCAGTGGCCAAGTTGTATCCCTGAATGGCACTGCTACCGTAATGATTCGGTTTCACATGGTCTGTTGGATAAGATACTTGACTCCATACCTGTGTATGACATGTTTTCCTACCTTGGTAAGTTTCCACAGTGTACTTTATTTCCTGTTCATTCTGCTGTGATGCACTGTGTTGAACCTCTGCCCATTCACATTTTTTGAGATTAATCTGATCTTGTATAAGCTGAAATAAGTCATTAAAGAAAGTAGTCACCACACGATCTGTGACTGCCATGTATTTTTTATAGCATCCGTTGTAGCAGTGATACAACCATCAAATCCAATAAAAATGGGTGCATACCCCTTAAGTGACTTCACATCACACCTTTTGTCTTTAAATGTCCCCATAATCAGAAATCTGAGTTATATGTGGGTGAGACTAGGATTGAAACACAGATATATCTCTGATACAAGCAGTGCACCACCAATTGTATCATTTGACAGTGTCACAGGCCAGCTCAATTTCTTGTAGGAATACATTCCACCACGACTTAAAAAAAAAATCTGTCAGCCATTTTTGGTAGAAATGCAATTATCAAGAGGCAACTAAGAACAAATATGTAAATGTGGAGAATATATAGGAGCAGACAAGTATAACAGTGGGAAAGACAAAATAAAGAACCCTCTGTCATCAAAAAGAAAAATAATCTTTCTTCTAAAGCTTAGATAGAGTGCACAAGCATGTGTCTACCATACGGCTGCTGATGCCTATATTATCTTGTAAAACAAGTGACACATATCTAGATTTCTTGGGCAATTTACATTGCAGAATTGGGTGAGTATATAAGGGTACCATGATGGGAAGTAGCTTTCAAAGCAAAATTAACCATGATGGGAATTAGCTTTCAAACCAAAATTAATCTTCAATTTAGTATTTGGCATGAAGTGTGTAAAGTGGACAACTTATGAAATAAGGAATGTACAGAGTCAATCATGAGACAAATACTGAGAACTGCATAGAACAAACTGGATGCTTGCTCAGTGCTAAGTTTAAAAAACGTGGCAGAAGAACATGGAATGAAAACTCAAAAGGTGGTGACACATGTGCTTCAATCTGGGAATGTTTTAGGGAATTACTGCATATAGCTAAAAACTGTAAGATAATGAACATTTTTCAGCAACTTGAAATCTACAGTTAGCTGCAACAGGATCATGTGTCATAGGACAGATTTGAAAAACTTTACTAATCTTTTATGTGAATAGGCAGTGTATCATGCTGACGCACAAGCAATTTAACGCATTCTTTTTATTTATGCAATTATACATTTTACTCATTGTTTCTAGTTAATATTTTATGCATTGTTTGGTGTACATTGGTAGAACTGATAAATTGTGATAGTAATGAAATTCACACTGTAGCTAGAATGGAACTTTCACTGTGCAGTGGAGTGTGCACTGATAAGAATCTTCCAGGCAGATTAAAACGGTGTCCTGGACTGGGACTCGGACTTCATAGCTTAACTTTCAGAAAAAAACCATAATTAGTCTTGATCCAGCATACAGTTTCAATCTGTCAGGAAGTTTCATATCAGTGCCCACTCTGCTGCAGAGTGAAAACTTTATTCTGGAAACATCCCTCAGGCTGTGACTAAGCTAGGCCTCTGCAATATCCTTTCTTCCAGGAGTGCTGGTCCTGCAAGTTTCCCAGGAGAACTTCCGTGAAGTTTGGAAGGTAGGAGAGGAGATACTGGTGGAAATGAAGCTGTGAGGACACGTCATGTCATGTTTCGGTACCTCAGTCGATATAGCACTTGCCCGCGAAAGGCAAAGGTCTCAAGTTAAAGTCTTGATCTGGCACAAAGTTTTAATTTCCAAGGAAGTTTTATGCCATCTCTCTCTCTCTCTCTCTCTCTCTCTCTCTCTCTCTCTCTCTCTCTCTCTCTCTCTCTCTATACCCTCTGTGCTCAGAGCACATATAATCTTGGAGATAGTCTTTGCCACTTCCATACTTTCCTGTGAACCATTAGATGTTGGTTAGCTGCATGCAGTGCATGTCTGTGTTTGCTAATGTTTACCCTGTGCAGTCAGCACCCAATCTTACTTTTTTTATCTGTTCCTGTAGTCTATGCACATGTGATTACCATACATACATTGGTCACTTTCATCTTAAATAATTGTGTGTGAAATGTCACTTGTTTTACAGACTGAAGTGTATGTGGGCAGCAGTATGTTACACACATTCTTTTGCACATTCTGTAAGTCTGAAATGTAAGATTATTCTTCCTGTGATTCTTTCCGTCTTTATGTATTTGTTCTTTGGAAATGTATTACTTAAAGATACCCTGCAAAACTAAATTAGCAAACTCAAAACTTCACCCTTTTTTTCATATCTGCAACAGTATATAGAACAGGACGAAGATGCAGATGATGTAAGATTGAGTGATAAGTATTACTTGGGATGTTATAGTAGCATAGCCAATCTTGAGGGTTGAGAGATGGCTTCAATGTAAGATGGCAGATGGTGGAGGGTTGAGGTGGAATAGGGGGCCACTGAAAGCCAAGAGACTCTGCTATTGAAAGTAACACTTTTTTATTCAGGCATTTGTGCTACATCGGTGCAGGGTACTGATCTACACCTCCATTCCACATGTAGAAAGTAGGGTGGCTGATAACAGCAAGCTGGCTGCAAATAGCGTGCTCACCTTTGCTGGCGCCTGCGGTCAGTGTGCAACATGTAACTCTGTTTTGAAAGTCGTGCCACAAACACGTTGCGTCAGCGAGACGTGAAGTTGCTCAGGAATCTTGATTTGGTAACCAGCTCTGTGATGAATGACTGCATCCCAGTGGCTGCTGGCTTGCAGCTCAGTGTCACACACCACAATGACGGAAGACTGCTCCCCTGGGCAGGAGTCCAGTTTGTTGCTAGTAAGCTTGGTATGATCTACTGCACTGTGGCACTAAGTCCAGAAAGTGGACTCAATGCAGAAAGCAGCTACTGCAGTGGAGACTGGAACTCATGATTGCTTGTGGTGGCTCTATGTGGTCTCCTTGTCTGGTGTAGCCCTCCCATGTTCTGGTAGAACTTCTTGGTTGCGAATGACAGTGCTACTGAAATGACAGCTATTTATTCAAGATAATAGCACAACTGTTACACAAATGCATTACTTCTAGTCACGGTCTTGGCAAAACTACTGGAACACCCTAGTGGAGGAATCCCCTTGCCTTTGTTCTGCATTATCATTAAACTGTTAGGCCAAGCTCACTTGGCAAAACCTGTCTCGCAAAAAGTGTAGGGCTCTTTAGCTATAAATGAAATGACCACATACTACAAGCAGCTGCTGCAGTATTCCACCTCATTTTTCCACAGACTTGCTCGTAAAATTGATGCAGCACTGCACTATACCATCCCCCTTCCCCAAAAAGTCAGCCTCCCCCCCCTCCCGAGTCTAATGTAAGACCAATCTGCTAGAGCATATAAAATTTGCAGCACAACTTTGTCATAAAGGCCATCTCTCACAGTGTAAGATGTCCTGTAAGCTAACTAGCCGGCTCACACGACACCCCCCCCTAGCAGGCTCAGTCGTCTGCTAGCCTGCTGTCCTGCAGGGAGTTAAGCACATTTTTCATGATAGCTCCAGTGCTATTTTCCTTGTAAGGTTCCCTGAATGCTAACTGCTCTGGTCAATCCGGAGTCTCATTTGGTGTCTGACATCACAGCCTGGAAGGTGGGAACTCTGAGAATGCTAATAGTTAACCCTTGAGACAAAACAGAATGTCACGTGTCAACTGGCTGATCTGCAAACTTTCTCAATTTTAAAACAACTGTTCGGTAAAAAAAAAGACTCTATAGCTTCACTCATTAGCCTCCCAATGAACAGCTTATCATATCATTAATGATGGTAGATATTGTTATATTTAGAGCTTACGTAAACTACTGCAACAAAATCTTAAAATTTGTATTGGAAAATAAGAAATGCTATGAATTTGTATTTGATGCATGTTAAATTATATGTCACTGCATATGAAATTTAGCTAACATATTGAATTTGAAGGATATCAGTATGCATCATCAATCTGGAGAAAATGGGTTGTATGCAAATAGCTCCATCTTGAAGTTGCAAGCCAGCAAAAAATGCTAGAATGAAATGTTCAAAACACTCCTCATGTTTCTTAAAGGGTTTGAGATTTTGGCAAATGATAGCATGCAAAGAGGAGAGTATTTTGCCATATGGTTAATATGCAAATCTTCCACCTTTACTGTGATGTTGAAGCAACTACAGATTTTTTTCCTGTGAAATGTAATTTTTAAGGGCTATTGATGAGTGGTGAAATTAGACTTCTTGTGGGTTTTGTAACAATATAAGTGAAGTGGTTACACATTTATTTTTACACAGAGAATGGGTTTTTCATAAACTATTGACCTGTCTTGCCCTCAATTGCTGTTTTAATTACACTGTGTCAGGACTGCTGCAAATTCAGCTGTGTTAGAATGTTTGTGAGCTGAATATTTGTAAACTCTCCTTTGTTTTGGCAAAAGTGATAAATTTTGACATAGCAACAAAATAAGTTCCAAATTATTCACAATGCCCTTCTGATTGTGTGTATGAAGGGGAAAATTAAGAACTGCAGAGAAAGTAAATTGCTGTTTCTGTTGAGATTTTGGTGGGATTATATAACCCAGTGTATTTTTAATAATGAGGCTTAAGATCTAAAACTGGCCACAGGATTTTATTTCTTTCTCTTAATTCTCTGGGAAATATGATAATGATAATGAGTAACTGCACATAGTTTACCGCCTTTCAGTTACTTTCCCTATACTGGTGTGGAGGATTGTACTGCTTTTTACCACAAACACATTTTAGTTCATAAAAGATATGATACCTTAACAGGTAGTACATGAGGTTTTCACATTAAAATGTTACCACATTACTCAAAAAATTGAGATACAAAAATAAAATCCTTTGCCATTTTTCAGTCCCAATTATTCATCATTAAAAATACATTGGGTTGTAGGATTTCGCCAAACTTTCAGCAGAAGTGGCAATTTATTTTCACTAACTTTTGTCCCCCCCTCTCCCCCCTTCTCTCTCTCCCCCCTTCTCTCTCTCCCCCCTTCTCTCTCTCCCCCCTTCTCTCTCTCCCCCCTTCTCTCTCTCCCCCCTTCTCTCTCTCCCCCCTTCTCTCTCTCCCCCCTTCTCTCTCTCCCCCCTTCTCTCTCTCCCCCCTTCTCTCTCTCCCCCCTTCTCTCTCTCCCCCCTTCTCTCTCTCCCCCCTTCTCTCTCTCCCCCCTTCTCTTTCTCCCCCCTTCTCTCTCTCCCCCCTTCTCTCTCTCCCCCCTTCTCTCTCTCCCCCTTCTCTCTCTCCCCCCTTCTCTCTCTCCCCCCTTCTCTCTCTCCCCCCTTCTCTCTCTCCCCCCCCTTCTCTCTCTCCCCCCCCTTCTCTCTCTCCCCCCCCTTCTCTCTCTCCCCCCCCTTCTCTCTCTCCCCCCCCTTCTCTCTCTCTCCCCCCTTCTCTCTCTCTCCCCCCTTCTCTCTCTCTCCCCCCTTCTCTCTCTCTCCCCCCTTCTCTCTCTCCCCCCTTCTCTCTCTCCCCCCTTCTCTCTCTCCCCCCTTCTCTCTCTCCCCCCTTCTCTCTCTCCCCCCTTCTCTCTCTCCCCCCTTCTCTCTCTCCCCCCTTCTCTCTCTCCCCCCTTCTCTCTCTCCCCCCTTCTCTCTCTCCCCCCTTCTCTCTCCCCCCCCTTCTCTCTCCCCCCCCTTCTCTCTCTCCCCCCCTTCTCTCTCTCTCCCCCCCTTCTCTCTCTCTCCCCCCCTTCTCTCTCTCTCCCCCCCCTTCTCTCTCTCTCCCCCCCCCTTCTCTCTCTCTCTCTCTCTCTCTGAGACATAAGTTGTGCTGTGATATGCTGTTTTTATATAGTTTACAAATATTCATATAACTAACATTCTAATGCAGCTGAAATAGACAGAATTCTGAGACAATGTGTTATTAAGCTAGCAGCTAAGGGCAAGACAGACCATTAGTTTACGAAAGAGGCCAATTCTCTGTATGAAAATGAACATGTAACTTAATTTAGATTGCTACAAAACTTGCAGCAAGTTTATAATCATATGACAAAACACTTTATTTGCCTGGTATAATTTGCCAAAATCTTGTTTAGGCATCTCAAATTGTTTATGAAATATGAGAAATGTTTTAAATATTTCATTCTGACATTTTACCTGTGCAGACATTCAAAATGGAGTGCTTAACATACAATCCATTTTTCTCGAGATTAGAGTTGCACAATGATATCCTTCATAGTTTAAAGAAAAATTCAATATGCTGGCTACCTTTTATACACAGGAAAGAATTCCTCACAGTAGTTTGTCTTATCTCTAAATATTGGTTAAACTATGATCATTAACAAAGTGATAGGCAGTTCATCATGAAGCTGCTGATTGAAGCTATAAAATAAGCAAATAGTTCCTTTAAAATAGTTAGAGAGAATTTCAGACTGGCTGCCTACGTTGTGCGCCTTGCCATTCACTAAGTCGAGCAAGGCTGATGGCTTCCTCACTGAATCTTACTTCATGTGAGAGGTTCAGGATGTGAAGTAGCAGTCACCCCTTCCTGCTAGCTGGCAGTCAAGCATCTAGCAAACATGTGGTAAACCTAACTCCGAGACAGGCTTAAGAGTGTCTCACAGTGTAACCCACAAGGTTCAGAGACAGCATTTAAGCTATAAATCTTACTAGACGTCTCTCATGCTACTAACTTGTTTATTCCTACCCTATTTAATATTCCATTACTACTTTCGTAACCCACATCGCATCGTGCCTTTATACTTCTACATCCTGCAGTTCTCATTAAAAATGCTGATGGCTCGTCCTGTGGCCTCATATCCTTCTAAACTTGAGGGAATATATTTCTCATAACTATTCATGCTAAAATACTCCTCATTCAATCACTCTCATGCTTTATGAATCCACAATACTGGAATCCGTACCACTTTCTGTTCCTTGACTTGTACTGTGAAACCTAGATTTTGCCAAATTACATGATTCTAGGTCAGTGGAATGTACCCTATAGGTTTTGATGAGTCAGTTTGCGAAGTATCAAAATATGTGACATAAATGGCTGTATGTTTTGAGTAGTGACTTAGCTTAGCTTTTTCGCACTGTCAAGTCATTGTAATATGTGATATAAATTTCAGCTTGATATGTCTGCCTGTTCTCTAGCAAAAAGAGATCCATACAGGCAGACAACAAATTGATTCTACTTGGGTTCTGTTTTTATAAACTGAGGAATCGGACACAAAACATCATTCATCAGTGTCAGCACAAAATGCTTACCTTCTACAGACCAGTCAAATGGCCTCAACACATCCACAGCAATCATTCTGTACAGCACTGACACTTGGCAGTCTCTGTATTAGTATTTGTTTATAACTCAAGCCCACATGCTGTGCATATTGCATACAATTTCTCTCGTACTGCTCCACATATCCCTGTCTTCTGTTCCGCCAACATCTCTCAACCACCATTTGGTTCATTGCTCTTCGGACTCTATGACCAGACATACGATCATGTGCCTCTCAGGATTTCCTTCAACTTCCTGGCACTGGTACCTGTGACCCTGACCTAATTACCTTACACAACACTCTCACATGCTGAAATGTGGTTGTTTTTTGTATATCTTGCAGTCACTGTCAGCATTTTGTGCTACTTTCCATTGAGGCCATGACCCAGTACTTACGCTATTGCTGCCTTTCTGTCCAAAGCATCTACTTTTCTGCATTTCTTCCCTGGCATGTACACCAGTTAATAGTTAACCTGAGTGAATCTTAACACCCATCTTACTAGTCTGCTGGTCAGGTCTTTTAACCCTAATAACCATTTCCGTGTACCTGGTTGATCATCACTTTAAATTCCTTCCCACAAAGATAACACTAAAAATATGTGACTCCATGTGTATCGTACTCTGTGGTAGAATAGTCTTTTTTTCGGCTCTGTTTCTTTCTTGAGTCACAACACATCCCAAACTATGTTTAGATATCCCAAGATCAACTCCTGAAAATCCAGAAACATTAAAACTAGATGTTTAAACTTCTAACTCTTCAAACATGCCCTGAAACTCCTCTCTGCCTGAATTTTATGGGCCTTTCTTCATCAGCTGTGCGAGGAGTCTCCTGTAATACACTACTGGCCGTTAAAATTGCTACACCACAAAGATGACGTGCTACAGACGCAAAATTTAACCGACAGGAAGAAGATGCTGTGATACGCATATAGCTTTTCAGAGCATTCACACAAGGTTGGCGCCGGTGGCGACACCTACAACGTGCTGACATGAGGAAAGTTTCCAACCGATTTCTCATACACAAACAGCAGTTGACCGGCATTGCCTGGTGGAACGTTGTTGTGATGCCTTGTGTAAGGAGGAGAAATGTGTACCATCACATTTCCGACTTTTAGAAAGGTCTGATTGTAGCCTATCGTGATTGCGGTTTATCGTATCGCAACATTGCTGCTCCCGTTGGTCTAGATCCAATGACAGTTAGCAGAAAATGGAATCGGTGGGTTCAGGAGGGTAATACAGAACGCCATGCTGGATCCCAATGGCCTCGTATCACTAGCAGTCGAGATGACAGGCATTTTATCCACATGGCTGCAATGCATCATGCGACATTTGCAAGACGACAACCATCTGCATGAATAGTTCGACGATGTTCGCAGCAGCATGGACTATCAGCTTGGAGACCACGGCTGCGGTTACCCTTGACGCTGCATCACAGACAGGAGCTCCTGCGATGGTCTACTCAAGGACGAACCTGGGTGCACAAATGGCAAAACGTCTTTTTTTTTTTTTTTTTTTTCCCCCCCGGATGAATCCAGGTTCTGTTTACAGCATCATGATGGTCGCATCCATGTTTGGCGACATCGCGGTTTACGCACATTGGAAGCGTGTATTCGTCATCGCCATACTGGCGTATCACCCGGCATGATGGTATGGGGTGCCATTGGTTACACTTTCGGTCACCTCTTGTTCGCATTGACGGCACTTTGAACAGTGGACTTTACATTTAAGATGTGGTACGACCCTTGGCTCTACCCTTCATTCGATCCCCGCGAAACCCTACATTTCAGCAGGATAATGCACGACCGCATGTTGCAGGTCCTGTACGGGCCTTTCTGGATACAGAAAATGTTAGACTGCTGACCTGGTCAGCATATTCTTCAGATCTCTCACCAATTCAAAACGTCTGGTCAATGGTGGCCGAGCAACTGGCTCGTCACAATACGCCAGTCAATACTCTTGATGAACTGTGGTATCGTGTTGAAGCTGCATGGGCAGCTGTACCTGTACACACCATCCAAGCTCCGTTTGACTCAATGCCCAGGTGTATCAAGGCCGTTATTACGGCCAGAGGGGGTTGTTCTGGGTACTGATTTCTCAGGATCTATGCACCCAAATTGTGTGAATATGTAATCACATGTCAGTTCTAGTATAATATATTTGTCCAATGAATACCCGTTTATCATTTGCATTTCTTCTTGGAGTAGCAATTTTAATGGCCAGTAGTGTAGTTAATATCAAAAATTATGATAGCTCTTCACTAGTCGAGAAATGGGAAATCTTGCACTGTTCATACCACTCTTGGCTCCATTCTTTCTCCATCTTTGCTGATCAAATGCCCCAAGCAGCCTACTTCCTCCAAAACAAAATGACACTTTTCTGTAATGAATGCCAGGTGTGCAACGTGCTACCTCTTAAATACACTATGTGAGCAAAAGTATCCGTACAACCCCCAAAAACATATTAGTTGCATTGTGCTGCCACCTACTGCCAGGTACTTCGTATCAACGACCTCATTAGTCATTAGACATCGTGAGAGAGCAGAATGGGCTTCTGCGGAACTCACGGACTTCGAATGGGGTCAGGTGATTGGGTGTCAGTTGTTTCATACATCTGTACACGAGATTTCACACTCCTAAACATCCCTAGGTCCACTGTTTCCGATATGATAGTGAAGTGGAAACATGAAGGGACATGTACAGCATAAGTGTACAGGCTGACCTCATCTGTTGACTGACAGACCACAGTCAGTTGAAGAGGGTCATAGTGTGTAATAGGCAGACATCTATTGAGACCATCATATAGGAATTCCAAACTGCATCAGGATCCACTGCAAGTACTGTGACAGGTGGGAGGTGAGGAAATTTGAATTTCATGGTCAAGTGGCTACTCATAAGCCACACGCCAAGCTGGTAAATGCCAAACGATGCACCGCTTGGTGCAAGGAGCATAAACATTGGATGATTGAACAGTGAAAAAACTTTCTGTGGAGTGACGAATCACGGTACATAAGGTGGTGATATGATGGCAGGGTGTGGGTATGGGGAATGTCCAGTGATCATTATCTGCCAGCGTGTGTAGAGCCAACAGTAAAATTCGGAGGCAGTGGTGTTATGGTGTGGTTGTGTTTTTCATGCAAGGGGCTTACACCACTTGTTGTTTTGTGTGGCACTATCAGAGCACAGGCCTTCATTAATGTTTTAAGCACCTTCTTAATTCCCACTGTTGAAGAGTAATTTGGGGATGGTGATTGCATCTTTCTGCCCAATCATGAACCTGTTCGTAATGCACAGCCTGTGGTGGAGTGGTTACATGACAATAACATCCCTGTAATGGACTGGCCTGAATAGAGCCCTGACCTGAATCCTATAGAACACCTTTGGCTGTTGTGGAATGCCAACTGTGCCAGGCCTCACCATCATCAATACCTCTCCTCAGTGCTGCACTCTGCAAAGAATGGGCTGCCATTCCCCAAGAAATCTTCCAGCACCTGATTGAACGCATGCCTGCAAGAGTGGAAGCTGTCATCAAGACTAAAGGTGGGCCAACACCATATTGAATTCCAGCATTACCGATGGAGGGCACCATGAACTTGTAAGTAAATTTCAGCCAGGTGTCCGGATACTTTTCATCACAACTGTACCTCAATGTCTTTCGAGAACACAATTAAATCCTTCAGGTAGACTAGAAATCGAGGCTTCAGTCCACTAAGTACTCCAGCCAACAATCACTGATCCATTACAGGAGCATTTTTTAGCCCAGGCAGCCTCCTCCAATGCTGATAATGGCCTAGGGTACTGAAGAGAATGCTATGTTCAGTCGGTCCTCTGGAACCATCTCCAGCTGATTGTAGCAGCTTCTTAAATCCATGGTAGAGAAATAGTAATTCTGCCCCCAAGCTATTGATGATATGTGATGTTGGGTATGGTGTATGCACCTACCCATTGAAATAAGCATCTTACTATTGAGGTCAGGTAATCCTAGCAGAACCTGTACTTCGAACCACCTGCAGACTTTTTAGGCACGACCGAAATTCCTGTCCCGCATGAAGTATTGCTCTCTTCTATTATCCCATGAGCCAATTGCTGGTTGATAAACTCCTCCATAATCAGTTGTATATATTGAGGTATCTGATAAGGTTCCTGGTACAACAGTGCTTCAGGATGTTTAGTAACAGTCATTGCTCCCAATGGACTCTAAGGAAAAAGTCTTCAAACACAAACAATAACTCCTCCATCTGAACTCCATCTACTCCTTTTAGATGCTAAACATTCTTACACAACCTTGTGACAGCCTGTGGGTGCTCATTGTTTACACACCCTCTGTGTGCCAGTCCTCCCCCTTCTCCCCTCCTCCCCCCACCCAGGAGGCTCTCATCTCTTTTAAGTACATGCTTGGCCACCACAGCGCCCCTAGCCCTTCCAGCAGCAAATCTTTCCATGCTGCAGATATATCCCACCATTATTGACCTCCACCCGTCCCCATGCCTTTCTGTTGGGTAATCTTTGTGGTACCGACCAAGCTTGGATTCTCATTCATTCATTTCCGTGTCCGGTCAGCATTTCCAAAAAATAGCTTCGATAGCTTTGTCATTTCCTTTATAAACATCTTGTATTACGCAGGTGTTGTCCAGGAGGGGGCATACAAGTAGGTGGCTTGGATCTTCATCAGCCCCTCAGTCGCAAGAGGTGTCTGAGCTTGCTGGAAGGATTCCCCATTTCTTCAGGTTGGTCTTGCATTGGGGGATGCCCACTCTTAGGCCATTGAGGGACATCCATACAGGATATGGTAGGTTTGCGCCAGAAGCTAGTTCTTCTTTTGGTGGTATGTCTATGGTCAGTGAGCTCTTCCATGTCGCAAGACGAGTGGCATGGTGCTCCCTCCAGTGGCGCAGTCCTGGCAAGGTAATTCCTGTGGGATCTTGCTGCCTGATGACCATACAGTGGATGTTGGCGGTCATTCTCCTGCTTTGTTCTCTCATTGTCTGCAGCAATGGCTCTCCAGACATTGGGTGGGGCTGTTCCAACAACTGGATACAATATCTCCACTGGTGTTGGCTTCAAGCATCCTGAGATGACCCTTGCAGTATCATTGACTTCAATATCAACTTGCTTAGCATGAGCTGAAGTGTTCCACACAGGAGCAGCATACTCAGCGGCTGACACACACAGCGCAAGTGCAGAAGTCCTTAGGAGGTGTGGGTTGGCTCCGCAGCTGCTGCCAATCACCTTCTTAAGTATCCCATTGCGAGCAATTATTTTCTGTTTCATGTTTAGACATTGCTGACTGTACATTAGAGCCTTGTCCAGTGTGACACCTAGGTATACTGGTGTTGGGCCATGTTTCAGTTGCTCTCAATGTTATATGATATCCAGCTTTTGCTGCACTTCCCTGTTTCGTAAGTGGAAGACACTCACTTGAGTTTTGCTGGGATTGGGCTTCAGGTGATTGGCATCATAGTACTTGGAGAGTTGATCCATTGCTAGAGTGTTTTCCCCCTACTTCTTTAAGGCTTGGCCCCTGAACAGCTACTGCTGTATCATCGGCGTAGATGAAGAGCCTAGTACTTGCTGGGATTGACTGTTTGTGTAGATATTGTACAGTGCCAGAGGAAGCACACTGCCTTGGGGGAGACTCTTACCCTATAATGAATCTTGAATCTGTTGTGAAGGAAGGTGTCAATAAGGGATGTTAGTTGGTAGTCCTTAACAAGGTCATACACTTTCTTTAACAGTTTCCTATAATTCAGTGTCGTACTCTGCTGTCAGATCAACAAAAGTGACTCCAGTAATCTCACCACACTCTAAACTGTCCTCTGTGCTGGGTTAGGTTCAAGATCTGACTACAGCATGATTTGCCAGTACGAAAGTCTACTTGTTGTGCAATAAACTTCACTTCGAGGGTGGCTTGGATTCTCTTGTCACTACACACAACTTTCCATCCTTCGAAATATGATCCCCACTGGTGGGTTTAACGTACTATTCTGCTTCCTAATTTTACAGAAGTGTGGATCATGTGGGGGAAGGTCACTGAATCTAGTGTACATTCTACCTCTTCTTTCTGTATTTGCACCCTTCCTATCTGGCAAAACTATACACCCAAAACCCAACACCGTAGCCATCCCACGGTGAGGGGATCATAAAGAACCTGCATGGTGGCAGCCTCCTTACTACGCAGACATCACGCTATTAGTGCCTGCACTGGAAACTTTGTGTACAACAATGAGTATGTGCCTGTTTTGGCTGGGCACATGGACTGAGGGCAATGGTTGCACAGCCAGGTAGCTGTTTCTGTGGATGAGTGGTGCTCATGCGGAGAGCCCCTGTTCAGAGTTTGTGACACAAATGCAGATGACTCGCTAATGAAGCGGCTCGAACTTTCTTCAGATGGTGGCCACATGGCCCCAGCACTCTTTTACTGAAGGCAATGATTGCTACAAAGCAGGAGATATGACCACCACAGACCACCACAATGTTTCCTTGCCTGGCTTGCTGTGGGAGGAATGTAGGACTAAGAGACAAGGGGAGAAATACTTCCTCTTATACTTAGTTTGCTCTAGGACCCATGGGGATTCCTTTTTGTCTACAAAGCCATTGATGTTTGTTGATCAACTGGAGTACAGGTTTGGGGAAGTAGCAGCAATTTTGAGAATGAAAAGTGGTTGAGCTCTGATTAAAGTGTTATCCACTGCTCAGTTGCAGATACTGTTCGCCTGTGACAAGCTGGTTAACGTTCCTGCAACTATCCTCCCCCATAGTCTGAGTATGTTACCAGGCATCATCTGTTCTTGTTACCCCCCCGCTCCATGAAGAACATGGCCACGCAGACATGTAACCTCAAATTCAGCTCTGAGTTTGTGACATCACCCAGTGTCACGGTAGCATTGCCATCCCCCCCAATCTCCTCCCCCCCCTCCCTGTCCCACTGTGCAACAAACAGTCAAACATCTCTCACCTCAAGAGGCGAAGCCACCACCTACACAACCAGTAGGCAGGAAAGGACAGGAGTAGTATTCCCATGAAGATTTCCTCCGTCTCTCCAGCCAAACGACACCAGAGTCTTCCTCTAACCAGAAAGGCTCAAAGAAGTCCCTCAAAGGCAAATGGTCTTCTCCTTCGCCAACTCGAAGATTCTGTTCGACGGTGTCTCCATGTGGCACCTTAGCCCAGCCGGCCTCATTCTTGCCAATGCGCACCACCAACCATTTTTCTGCATTGGACTCTATGGACCAACCGCACAAGCAAGCCGATGCTTCTGTGGGCCCCATGGAGCAGGATCCTCTTGCTTTTGTGGCCTGTAGTAGCGACTCTACACTGGCTGTCACTCGGCGGCCTCAAGTTGATACCCCTACATCTCTTCCTCCTCAATACTCTTTTCCAATGGAACGTTCACAGCCTGCTTTTAGCATTAGAGCATCCCCTTGTACTCTGCCTTCAGGAAAAAAAATTGTGCCCTCAAGACCGCTTTGAGCTCCCACATTACTTACTGATTCGTTTTGACCTTCCCCTGAGGTCAGAATTCCATCTCATGGGACTGTCATGCTGCTCATATGGGATAACATTCATAGTCAGCTTATCTCCCTGACTACCCATCTTCAAGCTGTTGCAGTTCACCTTCTCCGTCCCTGCCTGAATTTTTCCCAAAGTGCCATTTATGTACCGCCTTCATTCAGTGTCACCAGGGTAGACTTCCTTCAGCTTTTTGGGCAGCTACCTCAATTTTTGCTAATCGGTGACTTCAATGCATATCATCCCCATTGGGGTACTCCCAGGACCTGTCAGAAAGTTGTACCTTCTTGGCTGACGTTCTTAACTAGCTTAACCTCTTCTGCCTTAACACTGGAGCACCCACTTTCCTTTCAGACTCCTTGCACACCTATTCCCATTTGGACCTATCTTTTTCATGCCCAGCTTACCCGTCATCTTGAGTGGTCCGTTCTTTCTGACACCTACTCAAACGACCATTTTCTGTGTACTTTGTTTGTGGATACTCTCAGTATGTGGACACCAAAATGGTAGCTTACTAAGGCTGACTGGCAGCTTTACTCTTCCATGGCGACCTTCAAAGAACAAACTTTCGCCAGTTGTGACGACCAGGTGGTTTATCTCACCAATGTTATTCTTACTACTGCAGAACATTCCTTGCAATTCCTCTTTATTAGGTCGTGACCCAGTCCCTTGGTAGACTGAGGCATGCCGTGAAGCAATTCGCGCACGGAGAAGTGCTCTCCACATGTTTAACTGTCATCCTATGATGGCAAACTGCATTCACTATAAACAGATACATGCAAAGTGTTGTCACGTTCTTTTGAATAGCAAACGTGCTAGCTGGTTTTTATTCACTAGCTCTTTTAACAGCATCACACATTCCTCTGTCGTGTGGGGCAACTTCCGACGGCTCTCTGGGACCAAGATCCATTCCCCCATTTCCGGCCTCACATTAGCAGACGATGTTATTGTGGACCCTATTGCTATCTCCAACACCTTGGGCCACCATTTTGTGGAAGTTTTGAGCTCTCCCCACTACCACCCTGCTTTCATCCATAGGAAAGGAGTGGAGGCGGCTTGGGTGATACCCTTCTCTTCTTTGAATTGTGAGCGCTACAGTGCTGGCTTTGCTATGAGGGAGCTTGATCATGTTCTTGGCTCATCCCTATCCTCCGACCCAGGGTTGGACCCCACCCACATTCAGATGTAGCAGTACCTTTCTGTTGCAGGCAAGCACTTTCTGCTTACACGTACAACTAGCACCTAGGCAGAGGACACATTTTCTGGACGCTGGCATGAAGCCAAAGTCGTACCCATACCTAAGCCCGGTAAGGACAAAAACCTTCCTTCTCGCCACCACCCCATCTCTCTTACCAGCTGCGTTTGCAAGGTGATGGAACATATGATTCATGTCCGGCTGGTATGGTGGCTAGAGTCTCACAATTTACTGATGATTGCACAGTGTGGATTTCGAGCACAGCGTTTTGCAGTTGACCATCTCATTAATTTGCCCACCCATGTCATGAATGGTTTTCTGCGGAAATCCCAGACTATGGCCATGTTTTTCAATGTTGGAGAACTGGTATCCTCCACTCTCTTTACATGTGGGGCCTCGTGGCTGCCTGCCCTTTTTCCTTCAGGCGTTTTTACAAGTTCATGATTTCAAGGTGTGTGTGGTATCTGCCTTGTTGAACACCTTTATCCAGGAAAACAGTGTGCCTCAGGGTTCCGTCCTGAGTGTCGTCCTCTTTATCGCCACTAACCCTATCATGGCATTTCTCCTACCGCGCATCTCGTAGCATCAACAGTGGCTTTTGCTTTTCCACTGACAAAACTGTCTGTATGAATTTCTGGCGACGGAAGTGGTTTCTCCCACCATCTGTACATCTTGGGTCTGTTGTCCTTTTGTTCGTTGAAACTACGAATTTCCTGGGGCTCATGCTCGATACCTTGGTCCTCCCATGTGTCTTACCTGGCAGCCCGCTGTACGCGGTTCCTCTTTGTCCTACGTGTCCTTAATGGTACTTCATGGGATGCCGATCAAACCACCCTCCTCCATCTGTATGAGTCCCTTGTTCGTTCAAAACTCTACTATGTGTGCTTTCTTTCTGTGTCTACACGCCCATCCATCTTACGCCGTCTCCACACCATCCACCATCGTGGCATCCGTTTGGCCATGGGTGCCTTTTACACCAGCCTGGTTGAGAGTCTGTATGCTGAAGCTGCTGTCCTACCGCTGTGACTTTCTCCTTAGCAGGTATGCACTCCATTTGTCTGCCGTGCGTGGCCACCCATCCTTTGTGCCCTTATGATGATTACTTTGATCATCAGTATGGGGCTCGTCCTCCTCCTCCTCCTCCTCCTCCTCCTCCTCCTCCTCCTCTGTTACCCCTAGAGTCCTCTTCGGCTTAACTTCACACTACCTGCAACTTTCCCAGTGGATGCGAGCCCTTCACCACATTGAGTTTGTGGAGTGGGCCATGTTCACCTTGGCCTCCATTCAATTCCTAAGGACACTACTCCAGCTTCGGTCTGTTGCCTCCAGTTTCACAACCTTCGCATGGAACTTCATGATAGTACCTTTGTGTACATATATGGTTCTCCGACTGACTATGCTGTCAGGTGTGCCTTTGTCATTGACACCTGTGTCTTTCGATATTGGCTTCCGGCACACTCCTCAGTATTTACAGTTGAGCTCTTTGCTTAGTATCAGGCCACGGAGTACGTCCGGCAACACAGCCTTTTCAGTTGCGTCCTCTGTTCAGACTCACTCAGTGCCCCCCAGAGTCTGTGTGCTGTACACCACCCATCCCTTTGTGCAGTGGGTCCAAGAAAACTGTCAACTGCTCATTCTTGGTGGAGCCAGTGTGATATTTCTGAGGGTTCCTGGTCATGTTGGTCTGCCAGGAAACGAGGCTGCTGCCAAAGCTGCAGTCCTTGTACCTGAGCCCACGACTACCTATATTCCCTCCAATGATCTCTGTGTTGCCATCTGTCCGGAGGTGGTGTCCCTTTGCCTTCAGTGGCAAGGGGCATGACTTGCATCCTTTGTCCCTTCATGTCCCCATAGGATACTGACAGCATCATGCTCCAATGGAACTGTAGCAGTTTTTTCCAACACCTGGCTAAGCTTCGATGTCTGTTATGCGTTTCCTCTGCTTGCTGCTTTGCCTCCAGGCAACTTTGTTTCTACCACCATGGCTATTGGCTCTCTTTTAAGAATTACACCGACTATGAAAGTATTTGGTGATTTTTGCATGTATGTTCTGGATTCTGTCTACAGCAAACTCGTGCCACTCGACAAGACTTTGGAGGATATGGCTGTTCATGTGAGGACATCTGCATTTTACTACCGTATTTACTCGAATTTAAGCCACACCTGAAAATTGAGACTTGAAATCAAGGGGGGAGAAAAGTTTTAGACCACATCCCCAAATTGAAACAAAGTTGGTCCGAAGTGATAAACCCCAATGCTTCATAAACAGATCAATCCAGCTGCGACTAGCCTTAAAATTTTCGATTTTTTGCTGTCTAGCAATTTCGTATGCCTTAATTTTTAAAATTTCGGCGTTCACAGGCACGAATTTCTGATGCTGTTCCTTAACAAATTCATTTAAAATCACTTCTAGTGTTGCCGGCCGGTGTGGTCGAGCAGGTGCTTCAGTCTGGAACTGCGTGATCACTATGGTCGCAGGTTCGAATCCTGCCTTGGGCATGGATGTGTGTGATGTACTTAGGTTAGTTAGGTTTAACTAGGTCTAAGTTCTAGGGGACTGATGACCTCAGATGTTAAGTCTGATAGTGCTCAGAGCCATTTGAACCAATCACTTCTAGTGCATGATATCGGCTACACTTTGCCCCACTAAATGATTTCCTCCTACTTGATCATTCAAATAATTTGTCTCTGCAGTCGCCATCGCCTGACGTTGCTCTCATCAATCCTGTATTGCAGACCTGCAGCATGATTAGAACTTTGTTTGGCAAAAGAAATAACTCCCCTCTTGAATTTGGTACTATAATGACAGCGCTTCATTATGGTTCACTAATTCTAACAAGCACTACACAAAATTCCAAGAAGCAATATGTGCCGCTATGTGAAATCTTAATGAGCCCCAGCATATCAACTCATGCAACAATCCTAAAGCCTTGTGCATTGTTGGTATTTTTGTGTGAAGAAATTTAGTTTTGTTCCTATGAATATTTGAAAGGCTGCTACATTGGAAGATGAACAATACAGAATTTCTGTGTACTTCGTTGAATAATGTATGAAAATGCAGTGGTCAAAACTCGAGGCAGAGAAAAAAAGCTTGTCTTCTACCTTTTATTTTATTTTATTTCTTTTATTTTATTTACTGTCGCAGAGGTTTTAGCGCCAGTATTTATCTTTGTGCCTGCAAAGCATGCCTGTGTAGCACTACGTATATTCGACGGCAGAAGTTAGTTGTGGCGGCACCTACCAGCATTTTTCAGAACTTCTGCTTACTTTGCCCTCAATTCTAAGCTGCAGGCGGTTGTTTGGATTACAAAAACCGGAAAAAAGTGTGGCTTAGATTTGAGTAAATATGGTACCTGTAATGTGTATCTTTCTCCCTGATGGTGAAGTGTCTGATTTCATTGTGTGCACCAGTTTCTCAGCCAGCGTTGCCACATGTTCTGGAAATTGGAACGTCAGGGAATTTCAGACGTGTCTGGGAAATCGGAGAAAAACACTAGAAAAATCTCATTTTTGCCTCAACAGATGAAATGGTTTGTTTACTGAGGTGTCACGCATTGTCGCTGGTTGGCTGCAGCTGAGTATGTGCGCCGCTTCCCTACTCGCTCATTCCTACTGCTTCTCCCCTTCCTACCACTCCCCTCAGCTTGCAGTCAGTGCTACCACCACTTCTTGCCACTAGCCTAGCAGCTGCCGATAAGAGGCAGGGAGGTGGCAGGGGTGTCTGTTTCTATCTGGTTCCCAGAGACTGTTGATACAGTGGCTGGAGATGGTGGTCATGTGATCCTGAGTTGTGTCAGAGTGATTGTGTGACTGTGTGTGTGCACTCTTGTTTTCTGACAAAAGCTATGACTGAAAATTTAGTTGTGAGGGTGTGATTGTCTTTTCTATGTGCATGTCTGCAGCTCAGCAATCACCTTTACAGTGAGTTGCTATCTATCCTCACTATTAAAGATTCTCTCAGAGTTTGGAAGGTAGGAGATGGATACTGGCAGAAGTAAAGCTGTGAGGAATGGGCGTGAGCCGTGCTTCGGTAGCTCAGTTGGTAGAGCACTTGCCCGCGAAAGGCAAAGGTCCCGAGTTCGTGTGTCTGTTGGGCACACAGTTTTAATCTGCCAGGAAGTTTCATTCTCAGAGTATTTGACCAAGTTATCTGTATCATGGATTGATCACTGTGGTCTCATTTCAACAACATGCTGTCTGTAACTCGTGAATAGCTGGCAACACTAGTGGATTGGGGCGACTAGCCAAAACTAGAGGTTGTTTCTGTAAGTATCTGTAATGGATCAGGCCTGCTGACCTGTAGCCATTCGGTTCCTGCTAATGTGTAGGTCCTGTCCATGGGATCTAGTCTCACCGAACTGCCTGCTGGCCAGGTCTATTTATGTGTGACATAATGCAGTGGATTTTTACGGTTTATCCATGGAACCAGGGCTGCGGTGCTCCTGCAGGCCAGAGGCCATGGGCGATGGGTTTCAGGAATTGCAACTGTCTCACTGCAAGTACATTGTAGACTGTGGCATTTCATAGAAATTTTATTTGTTCTCGAAAGAAAAATCACCTGTAAAATAGTTGATATGACATACGGGGTAATTACAAACAATAATGAAAGTAGTAGAACCAGCATTTTATTGGCGGTCACCTACAGCGGTGGTGTACACAATTCTTCCCCACCTTATACACTTCTTTCAATAGGCCGACTTTTTCCTGAAATTGGTGAAGATATTTTAAATCTGTTGCGACTCCAACGAGATGCATATTTTCATCACCAAATGTGCTTCGTTTTATTGAACTAAATTAACATCGGTGATCTTAATGAAGCACGTATACCATTTGGCTTACTGTCTTCATCTAAAAACAGTTCATTACAAAAGATTTCGATGTTAGCACTTACGATTTTTGCTCACATAAGGGAATGCCATCTGCTTGCAAGTTGTTCTTAGCTATTTCCTCATTTACACTCTTGTTTCTTGTACTGTAAATGCAAAGACAGGCTTTCAACTTATGTCTTAACTCACCCTTGAGATCTCAAAATTTGTCAGGGAAAAATGCTAGAACTTGCCTGGAAATCAGCTAGATGTCACGGAATTTCACTTGGGGAAACTTGGGGCAACCCTGCCAGTCTTCTTCCTAATTTTGGGACCTACAGCTATTGAAGCTTTTCTTCCATAGCTCATTCTTTGTCCCTTCACGTGTTGCATGTGGATCTTCTTCAGCCCGTGATCTTTCTATTTGCAGCTCTGGTTCTTCTCCTCTGTCCATTGGAGAGTCCTTGATGACCGGTGTGACCATTTTCCGATCATCCTGTCCCTCCCTCAGCATCATTCATCTGAGTGTCCACCCAGATGGGCTTTCAACAATGCTGACAGGGATGCCTTAGTCTCTGCCGTCATTCGTAGCACCCCGTGACATGACTATCCAGCGCCAGGGTGTATATGATCCGGGAAAAACCTGGGAATTTTTTCATCTGTGAGAAAACCGGGAAAAACCCGAGAATTGTTTAGAATTCCGGGAATTTTTCATTGTTTTAGCTTTCAGTTAAATTTTTGTGTTTTTGACTGGTAAGGACCAATACTCTAACAAAGGATATTACTGAAACCTGCTATTGCGGAATAATACTGCAGCAACAAAACATGAACGAGAGAAAAAGGAAAACGAAAATAATAAAACTTAAGTTGCAAAGGAAATGCACCGTATACAACAACAAAACAGTGCTTATACAAGCGTCTACCAACAGGAAAGTGTGTCAAAGGCTTTAGGAAGACTATGCAATGCTTTATAACAACAAACTGCCTCCGATGAGCGTGACGTGACAACTGTTTAAATTAGATTCGTTTGAGCTGTTGCGGACGGGATCTCCAGCATGCGCAGTTGAGTCGCGTATGAGTAGTACCTTCTCCCGCTTCTGGTTACAGAAGTGCGGCTGGGTGCCACTACTTAATATTGCATCGGTTCAGAAATATAGTAAATCTGGAGCTGATGCACGAGTAGTCTGAGTTGAGGTGGGGAGCGTCCACGTGACCCATGTTTACATTCAGAGATTTTGTTGTTTCCTTTTCGTTTATTGCTCTCACGTTAAATGATAACAAAATGGAATTTTGTGGCCGGGAGCTATCAAATGAATTAAAATACGTACGCATTATTACAGAAGCCTAAAATGTGTATTAGTTTCAGATTTTATTTCCACCTTTCTGACAGAACAATGACGTTATTTTTGCCGGTTTGGTTAAGAGATTTGGCTTAAAGTTAATCTTTTCTGCTGAGGCAGTCAATTTATTTGAAACAAAGTGTTTAATTTCACACTATTGGCTAGTTTCAACTGTTCGCTGCATTTCAAGTGCGCGTATGGCATTGTGCCATAATAAAGAACCAAACATGAGATAATACAATACTCCAAGAAAATTTACATACGAATGTGCATTTTAAGCCAAATTATGCGTTTTAGTATGGTTCACGAAATTCCGACGCTCTTGAAGTATCATCTGATGTCTTGTTTCTTTTATGCCATACTTGAAGATCATTTAATGTTTTACACGTACGAACATATGGGCTTCCTGCGTCATCATAGCTGCGCAAGCGCGGTGACGTCTGTTATTTGGCGTTCTATTGCAACTGCTGAATTGAACCTATTTCTAACAGGTCGCGGGAAAATATTGCGAATGGTGGTTTGAAAAGCGTTACATTCAAAGCAGATTTTCTTTTATGCAAGATGAACTATGTGCGAGAATGTACAATGAATTTCTTAAATCACAAAGTGTTTGACTCTCATTTAAAAATCAACTCTTTGAGGACGACCATTTAGAAGAATTTCGAGCCCAAAAGATCAGACATTTACGTCGTTTTAGTGGCACATTTGTGTGATGTAGCTTAAAGTGTAACACGCGCAAAAAAGTTCAACATTGTGTGGAAGCTTAGCTTCTCTTCCAGCTTATTCATCTTAGAGACTAATATTATATGTGAATGCTACGTATATTAATTTAAACCATTAACTTTTCTTACTTGTGTGTTCGCACTACGTACGGGTGCTCCTATGCTGTCATCAGCTGGCGAGATCATGTGACAGGAGCTATGACTGTCTTACCAAACAGCATCGCAATCTCGATTTCAATGTTTCGGAAAGTAACATGCGGTGTTTGGTGGAATTTAAATTTATACCTTCTTAATATGAAAATATGTAGCGTACATGTTGCTGCACATCAAAGGTCTCTCAAAATGTGTTTACCGCCCCTCTGAGTTTCGTTTTCTAAAGTATCGGGAAATTCTACGCCCACATATGAAACCATAGGACTGATGAGTTTCACAGTGCTGAGGAAGAGTATACTGTCACTTAACCCGGAAAAAGTGTATTTTCAAGTGGGAGAAACTGTATTTTTAACCGGGAAAAATCCGGAAACTTTTTTTCATTGTCCACATATACACCCTGAGAGCACAACTGCACCCATTCTGTCGACAGCAGACGTTAGTGATCTCCTGTTCCTCATGATCTTTCCCCACCTCCCTCCATGTCAGAAGAAAGTACCTTGGTGGACTTCAGAAATTGCCATGGGTATTAGAAATGGCAGACAGGCTCTCCAACACCATAAGTGACATCCATCAATGGAGTGCCTTATTGTCTTCAAATGGCTCCATGCTGTGGTCCACCTCCTAATGAAATGATAGAAACAAGAATACTGGGAGTAGTATCATACTAACATTGGACCATGTACTCCTTTGCAGGTTTGAGCCTGGATGGACACCAGTCCCCCACAGATCTACCTGGTGTCTCCCTGAATGGTGTTGTCTGCACTTACCCAGATGCTGTCGCAAAATATTTTGCTCTGCGCCATGCTCAAGCCTCTAGCCTGAGAAGCATCAGCCTGCAGTCCGCATCCTCAAACAGCCGGTAGATTTCACTTAACTTTCTGTATGCATCACTTTGAGCCATATAATGATCCACTCAGTGAGTGGGAAATCACCAGAGGCGTAACTCTTCGCTCTGATGCTGCCCCAGTGCCAGATTGCACCCACAACCAAATGCTGAGACACCTATTGGTGGTTTGCCAATTTCACATACCTGCTATTTTCAACTCTAACTGTAATGAGGGTGAATTGCCATCTCAGTAGCGAGAAATTGTGATTGTTCCAGTACTGAAATTGGGTAAACACCCTTTTGAAATGGACAGCTATCACACAGACTCACTAACGTTCTCTGCAAGTTGTTAAAGTGTGTAGTGAGCCAGTGGCTGTGTTGATACCTTAAGTTAAGGGGTGTTTTGGCTCTGGCTTTTCCACAAAGGCCATTCTGCAGCTGGCAATTTGGTCTGCCTAGATTCTGGTCAGCTTTTGCCCTCCGTCAGCACCTTATTGCCTCCTTGTTAGACTTCCATATGACTTAGGACACATCCTCGTTACCTTGCATAAGTAGGATGTCTGAGGGCTTGCTCCCAAATGTTGCCCAGAACTTCTTGTCACACTAGTTTTTACTTTCAAATTGATGCTTCCTACAATACGTCCATATACACTATTTGGTCTTACTAATATGACCACTTGTCAAAAGCTTGAGTAACCTCCTTTTGTAGTGCAAGACATGCAGAAAGAACGTCAGTGTGGTTCTGGAAGGTATTGACAGGGATGTGGAGCCATGCCGACTCAGTGCTTGGTCAGCTGCACTAGGTGTCTCGGATCGAGGTGGCCCCACAAACTCTCAATTGGGTTTAAATCTAGGGATTTTGGCGAACAGAGGAGTATGGTAAATTCATCCTGTTGCTCTTCAAACTGCGCACGTACACTGAGCGCGCCTGGATAGTGTGTACCCTGTTTTAGGGTCTGTCTCCACATATTTTGTGGATTGGACCATCCTTGATGCAGTTCCAGATTTGGAAGTGGCTAGAGTGCTGCAACGCTCAGTGTTTGACCGGTCACGGCTCGCCTTTTGATGTGGGGACTGAGCCGCTCGTGTCCGGCCCCATATGACTCGGCTCTGTCACGTACTCGCCCCATGTATTTCATTTATAGGAATCATTAAATAAGTGCTTTCCCTGTAATCTAGAAGACAACCATCTTCATAAAGAAAGCATACAAAGAACATTAAACATTTACAGACGTAGCTTGTCATACTTTTCAATTGTTTGCAACATAAACAAAATTATCTGCCAAATCTGGCAGATCTGTTTCATGTCTGCTCCACCACTTTAAGATATCATAATCATCTCCGGGGTGCATTAAAATGTACTTCATCTACTTCATCTGCTGCGGATGATCTGTTATTCCTCCATTCCTTGAAATGATCTCTCTTTCTGGGTGGTGATGACACAGTACTTGAAGGATCAATGATAATAAACAAAGAGACAAGTAATACAGAACTGATATGGAAATCATCGAAACGTTCCCGTAAAAGACCGATGACCTCGCTGTTTGGTCTCTCACCCCAAACAACCCGACCCGTTCCCATAAAAACGAGACGTTTTACGTTAATGAAATATTATACGAGTCACAACATTCCCGTTTCTCTATAGTATACTTTCCACTAACTATGCAAAAACGATTATGTTAATGATTGCATGTTGTACCTGCATATGTAGCACACATTTGTCTCACATTGCTAAGAATTTTCTGCTTTTGACTTATTTCAAGCATATTAAGATCACGGAAGGACGGCCAAAGAAACGATCTTTGTGAGTTTCTTGCAACTGTGTTTCTTTAAATGAGTGGTTCCCAACTGGAAAAACAATAAAGTGGAGCAGTTTATACACGTTACGTACCCAGTAGATGCACTGTTTTCATCTACAACCAACAGAAATGTACCCAATACTTGGCTTTTTAGATCTTCCCGTTTCTTTAATGTGGAAACATTGGTTTCAATCTTACATCTTACTACAGTGGCTAACTTGCACTGCATGATTAGAGAGCGAGAGAGAGAGAGAGAGAGAGAGAGAGAGAGAGAGAGACCACAAATGAGAAGCCCATACTGGCTGCAGTGTCACACGGATGATAACACGTGTAAATGTGTTAGTTATGTGCTACGTATTCGGTCACGGCTTCTATGCTCGGTCACCAGAACTAGTGCGGGTAGCCTACCCAGTTAGGGTGTGCTCGCCCCCACCTCGTATTTTGTGCTTGCTTACTCGGTCATGCAGGACTCTAGAAGTGACGTATACTAATGGCTCTATGGTCGACAGATGAACTGCTTTTGACTACATACAAGCAAGGTGCATTGAACTAAGCTCCCTGCTAAATGGCTGCTATGTAATCACTACAGAATTCGTGATCATTGCTCAAGGCCTTAGCTATATTCATTCTTGAACCAGTGAGGTGTCCTTAATCAGCAGTGAGTCCCTGAATAGTCTTAAAGCTATCGACCAGAGCTACCCTTGAAACCCATTGGTTGTGACTATCCAGGATCTCCTCCTTCCCGATCTCCTTTCAACTGGACAGTAGGCCATCTTTGTCTGGATGCTAGGTCACGTTGGGATCCCTGGGAATGAACATGACAGATTGTCAAAGTTGGCTATCGAGATGCTGACTTCTCTGCTTCACATTGGTCACACTTGGCTGACCAATTTCCACATCCTATGGCATAAGTATCCAGTATTGGTTGGTGCCCACCTGATGGTGGTGCACAACCTATTGGTCTGTCTCAATTTGGCCACTTTACAGTGAGCTCTTAAATGAGCAGACATACTGCCTCTGGTGCTAGCAGATGTCAGCAAAGCAGCTGATTTGGTTTCACATTGTACTCTTTTCTGTGAAGAAGGGGACATTGGCCTCATTGGCCTCATTGGCCACTTGAGGGATTGGAGGTGTGCCCCATAACCTGCTTTGATCCAGGAGGGCCATGGCTGCCCCTGTTAGGTGATCCAGCCTGGCTCCTGCCCTTCCCACCCTTTTAATTCTTCTTGTTCTTTTACTGTCCCAGTGTTGTTCTCTTTCCTGAGATTTATCAACTTGTTTACATTCCGAGTTTCCTTGTGATACTGGAGGGTGAGGAAACACTGGTCAGATGCAGAGGGTTTGTCTCCCTTCACATACCGTACCTGAGGGCCTCGAGCTGCTTTCTGGGTGAAACAGCTCACACACCTCAACCTCTTACCTTTCTTTCACTTCTGTTTGCTTCTACCTGTTGGTTTTATAAATTCTTGTTTGCAATCTGTTAATCATGATTTGTCTTCTGTCTTTCCTCTGAGGACTTCTCAGTTCAGTGTGTATAGGATGGAGGGACTTGTACTTCGGCCCCTTTATCTCCTTCAGTCCAATCCTAAGTGTATTTTTTTTAATGAGAGAGGCTTGGGGACCAGTTTACACAACATCTATGTAAAGCATGTTAACAGATTTTATTAATAGATAATTCCATTAAAATACAATGAGGCAGAGTGGCTGCAGAATGTGTCCCTAAAGGAGGTGCAAGTCTCAGTATAGATTCATCGGAGAAGATTGGAAAGGAGGGACAATCACTACTACCCTTGGTTGTAAGTAAGCCACCTGTTTTGAGGGCAAGGGAAGACAAAGATGTAGTTCTATAACAGTTTCTCTCTGTAATGATCCCCTCAACAGGAAGCACTGAAGCCATTGAGCTTGATGTGGTGCACTGACTGTATCATAAAACACTTTACAGTAATTGATCTATAGTTGAGCTATTGCTTGATAATATGTTTTTGATCTATTGATGTGTAATATATTAAGTTTGTAGCACAACTTTATGCTAGCACAGGAAAGGTTCAGTTAATGAAAGAACTAGGCCACAATTCTAAAACATGAGTGACAATTGACTTTATTACAATATAACTCTCTGTGCAAGTTTCATTCCTTGGTACTTACTTACAAAAACACCTGCAATAGTTCAACATAGGATCATTAAACAAACTCATGGTTTTAAAATTAAGCCACCACTCACACAACTACAAATGCATCAAGAGATAATGGTTATAATTGGAGGCAGGTCCGCCCCCGGTAGCTGAGCGGTCAGTGCAACAGACTGTCAATCCAAAGGGCCCGGGTTCGATTCCCGGCTGGGTCGGAGATTTTCTCCGCTCAGGGACTGGGTGTTGTGTTCTCCTAATCATCATCATTTCTTCCCCATCGGTGCGCAAGTCGCCGAAGTGGCGTCAGATCGAAAGAGTTGCACCAGGCGAACGGTCTACCCGACGGGAGGCCCTCGTCACACGACATTTCATTTCAAAGCATTTCATTTCATTTCATTGGAGGCATATACTCAAAGCAGGATTACACAGCTTTCCTTTCATTACAAATGAACTGCCGCTCTTGGTACGTCCCCTTTTACTCTCCAGTAATCAACAGGCCCAGCTCGCCTGTCTCCCCAGGCAGGTCATTGTACACATGGGAGAGAACACAAAGTAACAAGACAAGCTTCTAAAACACACAGACAGATGGTGTTAATTCACCAAGCCTCAAAAACATATTCATATGTGCTTCAGCGAATACGATAACCTCTAGATGTATGTGTACACAACAGAGTTGATTTTGAGTGGGCTGTGCCAACCCGTACACCTAGCACTGGTCCTCTGCAGGTCTTCCTTTCTCTGTACATACAACAGTATCATGAACGAACAGCCACAGGAAGCTGAAAAGAGAAGTACTGAAGTAGTGGCTGCTGGAAATAATGAACTGTTTAAATCCAGGAATTTTGACCACTACTCATTTGTTTTGTGATGGTGTTGCCACTTAAATTACTTCTACTTTATTTTACAATTTGAAAATTGAATTTCAGGCGTTACCTGTGATTTGGTAGTATTTAGCAATAGAAATCTGGGTGCTAGTGTTCTTGAAACAAAAATTTATAAACTGATTTTACCGTTTTCTTCAGTTGGTTGTATCAAAAGAAATCACCATTAGATACTGCTCTTTGAGGAATATCCAAGTGCAAATACACATATTCAGTTCATAATATAGTAACAGTATCTATATGTGGATGGAATGAAGCATTTTAGGGAAGTTAATTTGCAATGTCAGTACACTGTAGGTGGCTGTGTTTGTTTATATGGAGTCACATCACATAAGTGGTCTGTAATGCCAAAGAATCATGTTTGCCAAAATAAACGATGATTCATGTAATAAACTGCAAAATTTCTAAGTTTTACACCTTACTTACTGTCACAACTTTTTCTAATATTCCTTTGCATAGCAGGTGTCATATTCCCTCTGTCATTGGTTGAATGAACTGTAAGTCAGTTCTGTTGTATGCTTTACAGCCAGTGAAACGTCTCTATATTTACTCTGCCAAATTAGAAGCCCAGATTTTAAATATTAGCCACGGCTGTAGTTAGTGTCTACACAGCTATAAGAAGGGGATGTTCTTGTGATGTGGTGACATTAGTGAGAACAGGTCTGTCAGTGTGAAGTTGTCACACAGCTATAAATGATACTTCATAAGATTTCATTCTTGAACTCATTGGCTGTGATATTACTTACTTGATTATCTTCGTTGCTGAATACTTCAGGTGCGCAAAATTTTTTTCTATCCCTCCCCTTTGTTTTTGTCTGGGCAGTTACTAGTGTTAAAGAGCACTTCTTTACACAGTTCTCATTCACAAGTGAATTGGGCAAAAACGTGTTTGTGTTTTTTTTATATGCTAGAAATACATCCACATTCATAATATGTGCATAATTTCAAACTGTGAAAAGGAAAAGAAACTTATTCCATAGTTTTGAAACACAGATTTCCTTCGAGCTATTTGTTGAGTTTGCAGACAACATAAATTGATGTAACAGTTTTAGTAGTACTGCCTTTGAACTGGCAATAGCAAACTTCAGGTTGGTAGTTTGTATACAGCATTCACCAGTAACGCCACCAGAGTTTTTATTAAACTAATTGGAGAAGAATGTGACAATTTTTAAAGTATGTTATAGCTTTCCTGTTTATTTTATTGACTGCAGCTTGTTACTACCACTCCTTCCACAGGCACATGAGCTGGTCTAAACAGTGAAGTGGAAGCATATATGGAGGCAGCACATTAGGAAACTGTATTTTCCATAAGGAAATACTTGGCTGCTTCATTACCCAGAATTTCCACAAGCCATTATACCCAATAGTGTGAAATCTTCTTACCCTGCCTGTGTAGGTGGAAAACAGTTGTGAATCATTTCGATTTGTTTTCCTGGTTGGTACACATTATGGATAGCCCAAACAGCAGTAATGAATCTGGGCAAATGAGTAATTTGGTAACAGTGTTAAATCTCATCTGCCCAATTGTCTTAATGATTACATAAGTCAGCATTGTACTCCATTCAGGAAAAAAACACATCACAGGCAATTGAATTCTCCTAGATTCAAAAACATGATTACAATTAAAATTCTTTCTGTATGTGGTTTTTTAAAAAATTCTCCAGTGAGAGACTGCACCACAGCCATGCTAACAGGCAAACTGTTGTGACAGTTCAGCACTGGGAAAGGGTTGACGACTTTACAGTTAAATCGTTATTGTATAGAAATATTTCTCCATTTTGTAGTAAAACCTGTAGTAATTCTACATAAAATGCAGGTGCGAGGCTTAATGGTAGTGTGTCCTGAATGTACTTTTTTTCTGCCATGTGATATGTATAATACAGTCAACTTGTTGCAACAAGATTTTACTTTAACCTGGTTTAGACACTAACTATTGGTTTGTTCATCAGAAAATACAACAAATTACCTTAAAATATTACAAAACCATTACCATAGAGAAAAGCCAAGAATAGGTAGTTGTTACACCAAACAGAATTCCTTTTCCTCTGGGTTAATGGTTTTGTAACCTTTCTATGTAATTATTCTGATTTTCTGATGCCGACACCCATAATCGGCATATAAACAGTTAAAGTAAAATCTTGTTGGAACTGGTTGGCTGTGTTATACATATCATGGTCTTGTATGGTTGCTGTCTCACAACCATGTTGAAAATTGTAAGAGTTTTCTGTATCTTCTGTTGTTACAAGTGATGGATAAATAAGTAGAACTTTTATTACATGAGTAAATGTTGAATATGTGAAATAGATATATACTCTGTTTACATGTTCAATTAATTATTGAAAGTGTTTGTACAATATTTATTTGCTGGATATGTAATTGCATAAATTTCCAGAAATGTAAGGGGAACTCTCATCTGCTGCATCACACACAATATTGAATTTTTTGAAGTTTTGTCAATGAGTCATATTTTTTCAAAAATGTTTTGTGTAAGCTAATTCATTTTTTCGACATATGCTATGAAATTGGGAATGTGATATTACTGAAGTATATGCTGGGTAATTCTAGAAGTGGAAGTTAGTGACAAATTTCAAAATTGTGTGCACTCTTATGCACATTTGTTTCATTGACCTTTTTTTTTTTTTTTCCAGAGAATTAAAGTAAAGTTGTTTGGTTCTCTCTCTTGGATCATGATTATACAGAAGAAGCAAAAGCATTCTGGCACAGAGTTTAAGCAGCAGCCATTCATTTGTGCATATATCCCTGGTGAACCGTATTTCTTTGCTTCACAAAAAAATGTAAAACCAAACATTTCAGATGTGAGTATTACATCATGTTTCTTGATTTAAAAAATACGTGTGACATTTATTTTCTTAAGACATGATGATGATGATGATGATGATGATGATCGATGATGATGATGATGATGATGATGTGCTCTGCCCATTAAGCTGCATACACAGTTTTTAAATTGTATCCAAAAATGTGTCAGTGTTTCTGGCTACAACTTGATTGGTGTTGTATGAAATGTATTGCAAACATGTTTCAAAACACAGATAAAGCTGTCTGTGGCTGTCTTTGTACAGATTAAAAGAAACACTATTTCTTGTCAACTACCAATCGTCACATGCACATGGCACTAGGTTTTGTTTGTATTTAGAGTTGTGATTTCATTAGTAAATATAGTTTCTTCTGCAAACAATTTCATGGAGTGGATGTAGCAGCAGACTGCAGAGTTGACATTGCTGTATCAAGCAGATGATTGACTTTGGAATGTATGAAGCAAGTCTACAAGAATAACAAAAACAGGACTACCAGCAGAAAACTGCTGCTATTTTTGCCACTAGCACAAACTACATAAGAATGTTCTGTCGCTTGTGTGATACCGGTGGGAGATACGGAATGTGGAGAAAATAAAGAGCTTGGGCATTTTTGTGGCAACTCTTTACTTGCTTTGATTTTCAATGTTTGTGGTTTCTAGACGACTTATGTGCACCCAAGTACACACACCATGGACAAAATAGCACACAGTTATGCTTATGTCTTTACTTGTATTTTAAATTGTTTATAAACATTCATCCATAGTTACTTTACCATGGTTTACTTCCTTGGAGCTTAAAAAATAATTTGCCAAATCACAAAAAGATCAGTTCGCTAAGAAGTTTTATGTGGTATGTTCAGGGGTGCGAGAGAAGTAGATCAATTGTCATCTTGTCTCCGTGTACTCAGGATTATCTTACCTGCCTTTAAATCATATGAATCAAAGCTTCCTTGTGGAATGTATTGGTTCCTAGCTTCTGCATTTCATTTTAGAAATTGACACCCTGCTGTTAAGGGTATATCTACATCTACATGGATACTCTGCAAATCACATTTAAGTGCTTGGCAGAGGGTTCATCGAACCACCTTCACAATTCTCTATTATTTCCAGCTCATATAGTGCGTGGAAAGAATGAACACCTATATCTTTCTGTACGAGCTCTGATTTGCGCTATTTTATCATTGTGATCATTCCTCCATATGTAGGTCGGTGTCAACAAAATATTTTCGCATTCGGAGTAGAAAGTTGGTTATTGGAATTTCATGAGAAGATTCCATCGCAATGAAAAACCCTTTCTTTTAATGATGTCCTGCCCAAATCCTGTCTCATTTCTGTGACACACTCTCCCATATTTCATAATAATACAAAATGTGCTGCCTTTCTTTGAACTTTTTGGATGTACTCCGTCAGTCCTATCTGGTAAGGATCCCACACTGTGCAGCAGTATTCTAAAAGAGGACGGACAAGTGTAATGTAGGCAGTCTCCTTAGTAGGTCTGTTACATTTTCTAAGTGTCCTGCCAATAAAACGCAGTCTTTGGTTAGCCTTCCCCACAACATTTTCTGTGTGTTCCTTCCAATTTAAGTTGTTTGTAATTGTAATACCTAGGTATTTTGTTGAATTTATGGCTTTTAGATTAGACTGATCTATCGTGTAACCAAAGTTTAACGAGTTCCTTTTAGCACTCATGTGGATGACCTCACACTTTTTATTATTTAGGGTCAACTGCCACTTTTTGCACCATTCAGATATCTTTTCTAAATCGTTTTTCAGTTTGTTTTGATCTTCTGATGACTTTATTAGTCGATAAATGACAGTGTCATCTGCAAGCAACCTAAGAGGGCTGCTCAGATTGTCTCACAAATCGTTTATGTAGATAAGGAACAGCAAAGTGCCTATAACACTTTGTTGGGGAACGCCAGAAATCACTGTTTTACTCGATGACTTTCCGTCAGTTAGTACGAACTGTGACCCCTCTCACTGGAAATTACAAATCCAGTCAGATAACTAAGACGATATTCCATAAGCAGTCAATTACACTACGAGCTACTTGTGTGGTACCGTGTCAAAAGCCTTCTGGAAATACGGAATTGATCTGAAATCTCTTGTCAGTAGCACTCAATACTTCATGTGAATAAAGAGCTAGTTGTTCTTCACAGGAGGCTTGGGTGATAGAAATTCCGAGATTAAAAATTATGTGGGTATTTTCAGATCTGTTCAAAATGAAAATGAGGGTAAGGCAAAGGGGCAGGCTGTGTCCATTACTTTTCAATTGTGTCCTTGAGAAAATGATACAGAAATTGTCCAAACAGAAATCAAGTGATCAAAATTGACGAATCACTCATTTTAGGTAGAGGTAATTTATCGATATATCTGGCATTTGCAAGTAGTTTTGCAATATTAACTTGCAACATATCAGCAGCCCAGCCCCAACTTGAACTCTTGAAAGACACAGCAGAAAAATTTGCTCTTCAGATACCTTTTGAAACGAGCACATGACGTGCAATAAGCAAGTACCAAAGTTCATAGAGATGAAATATGGCAAAATTAAACACAATTTAAATATCTTGACGGAAGCATACAGGAAAATGAAATTTAAACAAAAGCAGACAAAATTAGATGCCAAAAGGTGGAAACTACATACTGACATATGCAAAATATATTCCACAAGAAATGTATGTCCAAGCACACAATACAGTAATTAAACCAGAGTGCCTTTATGGCTCAGAAGCACTAAATTTGTACACGAAAACTGATATTCAAGATATTTCGAAAAAGGAACCCAAAATCATAAGAGAAATTCCAGCCCAAAACTTGTAGATGAACAACATCCACTAAGAAGCAGTCAGGAAATCAAACCATACGAAAGCATAAACCTTGAGATTAGAAAATGCAGGTTAAGATTCCATGGGCACATTAAAGGAATGAATTGAGACAGACTTAAAATACAAATAGACTTCCTCCCACCACTACTCCTCCTCTTCCTTCTCCATTAGGAGCAAAGCCAAAACAGACCCAATGAAATGAGTTGATGAGTTAAAAATTGATCTGACATTGGTAGGAATTAATACAGATGATGTGCAAAACTGCAAGATCTTCAGGTCCAACATCCACATATAAGCAAAAGAGGAAAAACTGAAGAATGCGACTGAGACAACATGGTCTGAAGAGAGAAGGAAGCCCATAGGAGGAGAATGAAAGAATTATAGCCACAAAGAAAGGCAAACTCTCAACTCCTAAGTACTTTGCATGGTCCTAATGGGCTTATTTGCTGCTGCTGCTGCTGCTGCTGCTGATGATGATGATGATATTATTAGCAAATGTCCCATTGGAGAACAATAAGCTGGTGATTTTCAGTTATTCTTAATGTTTTTGTTATTTTCCAAATATTTCTTCATTTTCTCCCTGAAGGCCTCTGTTCTTTCTCCAGTCTACTTTGGTTGGTATGGTTTCGGTTCAGTCTCCGGAGTAAACTTCCACTTGTTAAATTTGCTTCTGAATCAATCCCTTTCTGATGTGTTTGTTACATCAATGTTTGCTTTTCCCAAATGCTTCTTATCTTCAGTTACCCAGGTATTCATGCTTTAATAGATGTCACATAGTACAATAGACGTTTAATTAGTCTGTATCCAGGTAATCTGTCTAGCTGTCCATAGAACTTCATTTGTCTCTTCATGATGTCCATTTCAATGTTTGATACTATCTGTTGTCTCGACTGTTTGCAATTTGTATCCAACTCGTGTGTATCATGGATCCAGAAATTTTCTAATCATCTTCATCTCTACTTTCTTAATCTCTTGTAAATCTAGTTTTCGATTCAATGAGTGTGTTTCACTTGTATATGAGAGTGTTGGTTTGATTACTGTGTTGTAATTTCTGATTTTAATGCCTTTTGCCAGGCATTTTTTGTTACACAAATTTTGAATAAATCCAGATGCTAACTTGATTTTCTGCTACCTGCTTTTTGTGCTATTTTTTCAAGTCCTGTTTGTTCAATAATTTCACTGAGATACTTAGTGTTTGACTCTGTTGATTTCACCATAATTTGTTCCAAGTTTCAGAATATCTAACTTGGAATAGGTGAATTCAGTTTTCACAAAGGAGATTTGCAGGCCAACCTTCTCTGCACTTCTTTGAGGGTCTCAATTTGTTTAGTGCAGTTTCTTCACTGTTGGTTAGAATTGCTAAGTTGTCTGCAAATGCTAAATATGGAAAGTTCAATTTTCCTTGACCAATTCCTTATTCAACGGGATTTCAGAAGTTCTGTTTTCTTATATTTCGCATTCTTTCATTACTTTGTCCAAAACTGTTGAATAATTGTGGCAGGATCCCATCTGCTTGTATTTTGTTTGAACTAAGAATGGTTCCAAAATTTCATTTATGAATTTAATTTTTGATTCGATAGAGATTGTCTGTCTATAGAATGGTATGTTCTGTGCAGACTGTTGGTTTCAACCTGATTGCTTTAATTTTTAAAATAGTTTTAAGATTAAGATTTAAGATTGTTTTAAGATTAAAGGTTAATTTTTAAGGTAAAAGATCTGTTCTGGGCATGATCTATTATGTCGAAGGCCTGCTTGATAACCTGAAATTGCTATTATGTCGAAAGCCTGCTTGATAATCTGAAATTGTGTGTTCTAGGTGTTCTTGTGCAAATAAAATTTTGTAAGTGACCGGCAAATGTGAAATGCCTCTGTAGTTGTTTACATCTCTCCCACCCCCTTTTTGTGCAATGTATGAATTAGTGCACATTTGCAATTCTGTGGAATATTTTGTCTGCCAAATTTCTTGGATGATTTGAGTGATTTTTTTTAAGGAATTTGGACCAAGGTTCTTCAGTAGCTTAAGCTAAAATCTCATCTTATCCTGATGACTTAGTTTTGGGCTTTTTAACGTGACTATAAATTTTGTCTTGAGTTGGCGGTAGTGAAGGTTGATTCTTGTGTTCTTGTTGTAATCTGTGGAATCTTGTACTCCTTTGTGAGTAGATTAAAAGTTGTGAGAAATATTTTGCTAATTCTTTACAATTTCTTTATTTGATAGCGTCAATTTTTCATTTTGTTACCCACAACAGAGATTTCATGGAGTGTATCTTTTGATTTGATTTGCAAATGTTTTGTAAAAGTCATTTGTTTTGTGGTTCCTAAAGTCTTCAGTTGTATTCAGCTGTTCATCAAGATATTTTCTTTTAGTTTGTCTAAGTATTTTACATGTTTATTTTCTGACTTTAAAAAATTTGTCATGTGGTTTCTGATTTTTCAGAATTGTAGTTTAAGAAGGCTCGTTGTCTCTCTTCTACTGTGTTATCACAGTTGGAATTCCATCATGGGTGTTTGGATTTTTTCTTTAATGGGATCAGTTATTGTTGTAACTATTACTTTTATTCTTATCTTTAATGGGATCAGTGATTATTGTTATTATTACTTTTATTCTTCTTCTTCTTCTTCTTCTTCTTATTATTATTATTATTATTATTATTAATATTATGAAACTACATTTATGCAGCAAGTTTGTTTCAGGAAAGTAATTGGATCATACTAAAATGTTCACAAACATCTCTTATAGCTTCTGAATGATCACCCACATCATCATAGTGTGGAAGTAAAAGAAAATAGTAGCTTCAGGTTTGCAGTTAGCTTTTCCCACATTCGACAGCAGTAGGCCTGACAACATTATGCTTCCAATTTAAAACTTTCAGCAGTTTTGACACTTTTTATCAGAGTTCACAAAGCATTTGTAATTACATAATGATGAAATGTAAGAATTATTAACTGCGTATTAAAATTGTACATAGTCATGTGGGAATGCTTTCTGAGTCTTTGATACTATAACACATTTTCAAACTTTTCAAGTCAGCATTTGTCCCTTGAGTCTGTAAATTAGTCAACAGCAACTTCTTCTGACATCTTTTCTTTGTTGGCCGTGGTAACTTTATGATATTTTTTCTTTCTGTTGTGCCTTTATGCTGACCCACTAAGGCATCAAGCAAGTCTTTTTTGGGTGTTGAGAAATCAGAACAACACATCTTTTTGTGCTTATTTCCTTTCATCTTTACAACAAGACACCTTCAAAAATAAATACTATGCATCTATGATCCATGATTAATAACTGTAGTCAGAAGCATGATAGTTGTGTAGATAATAGATTTTAATGTTGTTGACAAGTATTTTTCGTGCTAATGTAGGTCTATGCAGAACCTCCTTCAGTTCATTTATACAACATGATGAATTTATGAACATAGTTGATTTTCCAAACAAGTTCAAAACTTATATCCAGTCAAAGATGTTCATACAATTGGTACTTTCTCGTGTAGACAATTTCTGTTCTTCATGTTGCCAGCATTTTTTTCATTCACCTTGTGTAACATTACATTTACTTATTATATCTGTCCATTTCACACTTTCCAATTCTGTCAAGCTGCACATCCCAGAAGCCTTAAAACATTTCATTTCTCTCTCTGTTGTGTTATCTATGTTATAGCAGCATTCTGTGCAAAACTCTTCTTTGATTTTTCCTTGGTTCTTTATTTAATGGACTACAGAAAATATTCTTTTTGTAAAACATTAATTTTGCACTAGCTTTGTATTTCTTCATTACATGTCATGCTACTAGTTAAGTTTTAACAGTACATACCTGAAAGTATCAACTTATTGTACCACTCTAACAAAGCTTCACTTCTAATGTCCTTCATTGCTTTGTAAAAACCATTGACTTAATCTTCTGTCTTCATTTCATATTCCTTATATCTGGTATTTAGTTCTTTTAATGCATTGTTAACTGCCTTTCATTGTTGCTTAGGAATATGATATCATCACAAATCTTACTTTGTCACACTAGTGTTTTGTTGGAAGGAGGTCTTATTGAATTGTCTTAATAGACACAGAATCACTTCATGCAAATGTTGGGATATTTCCTTTGAAAGAGTATGGCCAATTTCCTTCCTCATCCTTCCCTAATCCTAGTGTGTGCTCCGCCTCTAATGACCTCATTGTCAGTGGGATGTTAAATGCTAATCACCTCGTCCACAGGTACTAAACAGAGTAGGTGAAAGACAACAGTGTTGTCTTACATCCCTCCCTATTTTAATTCCTTCTGCCATCACATCTCTTATTCTTACTTTTACTGCTTGTCTCACATACAAGTTGGTTATTAGTGTCTTTTCTTTCCAGCTGACTCTCATCTCCTTCAGGACATCTAAAAGTTTAGTCTACTTCACTATGAAAGCAGTTTTACAATTCAATAAAAACTGCAATCGTAACAGTCCAGTTGCATCTTTCGTATCTTTCACTCATCTGAAATTAAGTGATGTTCATCCAATTCTGTCTCACTTGCAAAATCATCACATCATTATTCTTTGTCAATTTATCGCCAAGAAAATATTAAACTTTTTCTTATATTTGGTGTTAGCACCATAAGTGTTTCTGGGAAATCATTTAGTCACTTACCTTTCTCATAGCTGTTATTGCACAAATGCAATATTTCAGCCTTTCCTTGGATTGAACATTTCAGTTAAATTGAAATCCAATCTCCATGTGTTGCTTCTACACCTTTCGTGTCCTTTTGTGCTATCTCAACATCTTCCATAATAATATCAAATCCTTCTGCTTTCTTCGGATAATTCATTTCATTCTCCATATCCAAAGCATCTAGATGACCCATTGCCTTATATATTTCATTACTATTCTCAGCTGTTTTTCCCTCTTCAGTTCGAAGACTAGATTGATGCCGTTCACCACGCTTATCTATCTGCTTACTGCTGTCAAACATGAGTCCCTACTATTTTTATCCATAAACCCTCCCACCAAACACTTCCTGCCATTACCAGATTGATGCTTTCTTGATGCCTCAGGATACGTCCTGTCAGTCAGTCCCTTCATTTACTCAACTCATGCCATAACTTTCTTTCCTCCCTAGTTAAATTCATTGGTTATTCAACCTACCCTTCTAATTTTAAACATCCTCCAGTGATAACACAGTTCAAAAGCTTTCATTCTCTTCTTATCTGAACTGTTTGTCCATGATTCACATCTGTACCAGACTACAATCAAGACAGGTGCTTTCAGCCTAGGCTTTCTGATACAAATTTACATTAGATGTTCACAAATTTCTCTCTTCCTGAAATAATAATTGTGGAAGTTCTTGGATGGGTGATTACATGAAATAAGGGAAAGACAACCACTCACCTATGGCAGACTAGTGCATGGAACACAGTAACACATAACTGAAAAGAGCAGTCCACACTAGCTTTCAAGCACTAGCTTCTTTCTTTTCCAGCAATAGTAGACACATTCACACATAGAAACCACACACACCAAAAGGTGCACTCCAGTGGCCACAGGTGTGTGTGCGTGGGTGCACGCATGCACTGGTTCCTGAAAGCTAGTGTGAAAGCAGTTTTTTTGTCTGAAATGTGTTTCTTGCTATTGCCATATCCCATTTTGCATCATCTCATTTTGGGCATAAGTTACTTTGCTGCTCAAATAACTCATCTACTACTTTTAGTGTCTCATTTACTAACCTAATCCTCCCAGAATTGCCTGATGTAGTTTCACTACATTCTGTTACCCTTGTTTTACTGTTGTTTCCATTATATGCACGCTGTTTGCTTCTGGTTTCCTCCTCCAAATTCTGTAATAAGGTCTTAAAATTCTATGGTCTGATTCTTACTCTTGTGTTCTTCATTGTTACCATTATAATTTAGCTTCAGAGTTAACCAAATTACAGAACTTACCAAGGTTTTTTTTGTACCCTAAATTGGAGTTATTGTTTACAAGTGCGTTAACGTTAAGCGTTTTTACAAATTTTGGGATTCAAATATAAACAAAGGCATTTAATTATTTTTAGTAGGTGAGGGGACAAGAAGTTTTTGTGGTGGCAATTTTGGTACTGTATTTTCTGCAGAAATAGTGCTTAAGAATTCCTGTGTTTCAGGGGCTATTGTCTACATTTGGGTACAGGAGATTAAATGACTGCAAACTGTCAGCTCCTGATATTGCATCAATGGTAACACTGCTAAGAAATAAAGCTGCTAAAGCGTTTGATGCTCATTCAGCTCAACATTCTATTGCTCCATACTCTCCAGGTTAGTTCAGTGAGTATTGCTATATTTTCTATTTTTTTTTCAGTAATTTGGCTGAGTTGCAGAAAACCAGTGATATCAAAGACTGTAGTTTATAAAAGGTAATGTCTGAGTTTATGGATAATAAGTGCACTTCATCATAAGAAGCACCAGATTAAAAAAATTCTGTTGCTAATTGACACAGATCATATCTATGAGATAGTGGTGTGTGTGTGTGTGTGTGTGGGGGGGGGGGGGGGATGAGATAAGATACTCCCACACCTGTCCTATCTCCGAAAATGATGTTCCAAGCTGTTGATTCACTGGCCATGGGAAGTATGAAGGAAGGATGATTTACACAGTTTCTCCAGGTCTCTCCTACATTTATAACTGTTCTTTCGTACCATGCTATATTCAATACATGGAAGATATATCTCGGTTGTTTAGTCTTCAGACTCTGATTGTGGATGTTATTGAAATTCATTATGTCTATGGAATAAATAAAAAGAAGGATGAATTGTTTGTCAAGACTGTCCTATAGTTGAGTGTAAGCCATATCCTTTGTAATTTTCAATGCAATAGGGTCCGCAGCTGCGATAAATATTTTGAAAGATTTCTTGATGCCCTCAGCTGTCATTCTCTTTATTTTATGTATGATTGTACTTACCTTCACCATCACCCTTTTCAAAATTATGACTTAACAAGTTGATAGATTTGTCATGGTGCTGTTGGCAATATGCAGTCACAAATCATACTTGTGAATAGCCATTGCCTATTGCATAAAATAACTCTTCATACATTTATCATTCTTGATGTGGCAGTGCTTAATGGTGTGAGCAACAGTGGGTTTTTATAATTGAGCAAGTACTCTCTGAAGTTTAGGCACGTGGACAATGCTCAGCATTGTAAATTCCATTGTGCAGTTTCTTACTTTATGTGTCCTTTAGTTTCTGACACCACAAAATCTGGAATATCCTGAAATGCTTCCCTCCTGCTATCCAGTTCCATCTTTTGTTTTTAAGCAGAAGCTTGCCCAGAAGAGTTCACAATTCTGCGAAATTTGCAATGTGATTCTCATTAAATGAGTAGAGGCTCAGGAACAAATGTAGTTATTCAATACAGGAGGACTGATTCATTTTCCTGTTTCCATTACCTTGTTTGTTATTAGCTATATCCCATCAGGTGTGATTTCGAAGTTGAGGAATTTGATCTTGTTCACACATCACTTGATTTTATCAGGTTGGATCATCACTACATGTCTTCAGAGGGCTGTCAAAAGCTGCTTGAGATGTCCAATTTGATCACTGAACTTTTGACACTCTATGATAGGAGTGTAAGCCTCACTGAACATAAGAAGTCCCAGTATGAGAATATCATTGGTAGTTTTCACAAACACTGAGGTGGAATATTTTAGCCCTAACGGAACCCTGTAAAATACTGGTTGCCTCAGAAAAAAAAGGTTGCAGGATGTTTCTGACAGAACTCGTGCCTCTCTTGTGTTGGCTTGGATAGTGTCCCACCAGCTTCAGTATTGATTAACCTTGCAGCAAAATAGCAGGAATCGAAATATTGAATAGAATGATACATAAGAAATGCCACTATTGTAAAGGAACTCAATTGCCAGGAATGTAATGAAGACGACATCCAAGAACGGATGAGTGTTGATGCAGATCAAAGACCAATCATGTAGGATAGCAAAATTATAAATGTAGCCACTGATGAAGCTGATGTTGCCAGTGTGTCGTCAGCTAGTGGTCCAGGAAATGAAGATGAAAATATGCCAGCTTCTTCTAAAGCATTTATGTGTGTAGAAACTGCCTTATGGTTGTTTGAAGCTCAAGATGAAAGTGACTAGTATCCGATCATTGTCCTGAAGAACAGTGCATGACTTAGTTGCTCATAAGTGGGTAGGCTTTCTTAGACCGACCGAAATTAAGGATTTTTTAAGTATTTATTCTGTACATATGTACTGCACCTGCAAATTGCATATGTATTACATTTTTTTGTTGACTGGACTGTTCTACTTATTTAGATTTGTTATAATAAGAGATCCCCCCCATGAACCATGGACCTTGCCGTTGGTGGGGAGGCTTGCGTGCCTCAGCGATACAGATGGCAGTACCGTAGGTGCAACCACAACGGAGGGGTATCTGTTGAGAGGCCAGACAAACATGTGGTTCCTGAAGAGGGGCAGCAGCCTTTTCAGTAGTTGCAGGGGCAACAGTCTGGATGATTGACTGATCTGGCCTTGCAACATTAACCAAAACGGCCATGCTGTGCTGGTACTGCGAACGGCTGAAAGCAACGGGAAACTACAGCCGTAATTTTTCCCGAGGACATGCAGCTTTACTGTATGATTAAATGATGATGGCGTCCTCTTGGGTAAAATATTCCGGAGGTAAAATAGTCCCCCATTCGGATCTCCGGGCGGGGACTACTCAGGACGACGTCGTTATTAGGAGAAAGAAAACTGGCGTTCTACGGATCGGAGCGTGGAATGTCAATCCCTTAATCGGGCAGATAGGTTAGAAAATTTAAAAAGGGAAATGGATAGGTTAAAGTTAGATATAGTGGGAATTAGTGAAGTTCGGTGGCAGGAGGAACAAGACTTTTGGTCAGGTGAATACAGGGTTATAAATACAAAATCAAATAGAGGTAATGCAGGAGTAGGTTTAATAATGAATAAAAAAATAGGAGTGCGGGTAAGCTACTACAAACAGCATAGTGAACGCATTATTGTGGCCAAGATAGACACAAAGCCCATGCCTACTACAGTAGTACAAGTTTATATGCCAACTAGCTCTGCAGATGATGAAGAAATTGATGAAATGTATGATGAGATAAAAGAAATTATTCAGATAATGAAGGGAGACGAAAATTTAATAGTCATGGGTGACTGGAATTCGTCAGTAGGAAAAGGGAGAGAAGGAAACACAGTAGGTGAATATGGACTGGGGCAAAGAAATGAAAGAGGAAGCCGTCTGATAGAATTTTACACAGAGCACAACTTAATCATAGCTAACACTTGGTTCAAGAATCATAAAAGAAGGTTGTACACATGGAAGAATCCTGGAGATACTAAAAGGTATCAGATAGATTATATAATGGTAAGACAGAGATTTAGGAACCAGGTTTTAAATTGTAGGACATTTCCAGGGGCAGATGTGGACTCTGACCACAACCTATTGGTTATGACCTGTAGGTTAAAACTGAAGAAACTGCAAAAAGGTGGGAACTTAAAGACATGGGATCTGGATAAGCTGAAAGAACCAGAGGTTGTACAGTGTTTCAAGGAGAGCATAAGGGAACAATTGACAGCAATGTGGGAAAGAAACACAGTAGAAGAAGAATGGGTAGCTCTGAGGGATGAAGTAGTGAAGGCAGCAGAGGATGAAGTAGGTAGAAAGACGAGGGCTGCTAGAAATCCTTGGGTAACAGAAGAAATATTGAATTTAATTGATGAAAGGAGAAAATATAAAAATGCAGTAAATGAAGCAGGCAAAAAGGAATACAAACGTCTAAAAAATGAGATCGACAGGAAGTGCAAAATGGCTAAGCAGGGATGGCTAGAGGACAAATGTAAGGATGTAGAAGCTTATCTCACTAGGGGTAAGATAGATACTGCCTACAGGAAAATTAAAGAGACCTTTGGAGAGAAGAGAACCATGTGTATGAATATCAAGAGCTCAGATGGCAACCCAGTTCTAAGCAAAGAAGGGAAGGCAGAAAGGTGGAAGGAGTATATAGAAAGTTTATACAAGGGCGATGTGCTTGAGGACAATGTTATGGAAAGGGAAGAGGATGTAGATGAAGACGAAATGGGAGGTAAGATACTGCGTGAAGAGTTTGACAGAGCACTGAAAGACCTGAGTCGAAACAAGGCCTCCGGATTAGACAACATTCCATTAGAACTACTGACCGCCTTAGGAGAGCCAGTCCTGACAAAACTCTACCAGCTGGTGAGCAAGATGTATGAGACAGGTGAAATACCCTCAGACTTCAAGAAGAATATAATAATTCCAATCCCAAAGAAAGCAGGTGCTGACAGATGTGAAAATTACCGAACTATCAGTTTAATAAGTCACAGCTGCAAAATACTAACGCGAATTCTTTACAGACGAATGGAAAAACTGGTAGATGCGGACCTCGGGGAGGATCAGTTTGGATTCCGTAGAAATGTTGGAAGACGTGGGGCAATACTGACCTTACGACTTATCTTAGAAGAGATTAAGAAAACCTACGTTTCTAGCATTTGTAGACTTAGAGAAAGCTTTTGACAATGTTGACTGGAATACTCTCTTTCAAATTCTGAAGGTGGCAGGGGTAAAATACAGGGAGCGAAAGGCTATTTACAATTTGTACAGAAACCAGATGGCGGCCATAAGAGTCGAGGGGCATGAAAGGGAAGCAGTGGTTGGGAAATGAGTGATACAGGGTTGTAGCCTCTCCCCGATGTTATTCAATCTGTATATTGAGCAAGCAGTAAAGGAAACAAAAGAAAAATTTGGAGGAGGTATTAAAATTCATGGAGAAGAAGTAAAAACTTTGAGGTTCGCCGATGACATTGTAATTCTGTCAGAGACGGCAAAGGATTTGGAAGAGCAGTTGAATGGAATGGACAGTGTCTTGAAAGGAGGATATAAGATGAACATCAACAAAAGCAAAACGAGGATAATGGAATGTAGTCAAATTAAATCGGGTGATGCTGAGGGAATTAGATTAGGAAATGAGACACTTAAAGTAGTAAAGGAGTTTTGCTATTTAGGAAGTAAAATAACTGATGATGTTCGAAGTAGAGAGGATATAAAATGTAGACTGGCAATGGCAAGGAATGCGTCTGAAGAAGAGAAATTTTTTAACATCGGGTATAGATTTAAGTGTCAGGAAGTCGTTTCTGAAACCATTTGTATGGAGTGTAGCCATGTATGGAAGTGAAACATGGACGATAAATAGTTTGGACAAGAAGAGAATAGAAGCTTTCGAAATGTGGTGCTACAGAAGAATGCTGAAGATCAGATGGGTAGATCACATAACTAATGAGGAGGTATTGAATAGGATAGGGGAGAAAAGAAGTTTGTGGCACAACTTCACTAGAAGAAGGGATCGGTTGGTAGGACATGTTTTGAGGCATCAAGGGATCACAAATTTAGCATTGGAGGGCAGCGTGGAGGGTAAAAATTGTAGAGGGAGACAAAGAGATGAATACACTAAGCAGGTTCAGAAGGATGTAGGTTGCAGTAAATACTGGGAGATGAAGCGGCTTGCACAGGATAGAGTAGCATGGAGAGCTGCATCAAACCAGTCTCAGGACTGAAGACAACAACAACAACAATAATGAGATAAATTTTATTATAAATATATGTAGTTCTTATTGGTAAATTCATAAGTAATAGTATACAGTCCAATTGTCTGAATAAACCAGTCTTCTGACCATCCACGTCCCAAAATTAGTACAGTTCTACGGTTCCTATGTCATGGGTATGGGCTGCACTTCACTCTCTCCAAGGTTGCCATCAACAGTCCACCCTCCCAGGTCTACATCTCCCACATGACCTTTGTACGGACCCGTTGATTCTTGCAGAACATCTTGCGACCCATTTTGCAATGGCATCAACATCAGCCTCCTATCCGGCTGCTTTCCTTCACTGGAAACAGCAGGCCAAAGTTTCCACCTTATGTTTTACCCCTAGTCAGTCAGAATCTTACAACTAACCTTTTACTGAATGGGAATTTCTTTCCGCATTTTCTTCTTCTCATGATACAGCCGCTGGCCCAGACTCCATTCATAACCAACTGCTTCAACATCTCAGTTCTCCATAACCCCAACATCTTCTCCAGATCTTCAACGGTATTTGGCTCCAGGGTGACTTCACTTCTCAATGGAGGGGTAGCATCGTGGTTCCTGTCCTTAAGCCTGGTGAGAACGCTGTATTTGTTGAAAGCTATTGGCCAATTAGTTTGACGAATGTTGTTTGCAAGTTACTTTCCCCTTACAAGTGTGGCTTCCTAGAGGGACGGTCTCCGATCGACCATTTACTTCGCTTGGAATCTGCAGTTTGGCAGGCTTTTTCCCAGCGCTGCCATTTGGTTGCAGTATTTTTCGACCTTCACAAGGCCTATGACAAGACTTCGCGCCATCACATCTTACTTACACTTCAATAGTGGGGTCTTCGGGGCCCACTCCCGATTTTTAACCTCCAGTTCCTGTTCCATCGGTCGTTCAGGGTTCTGGTTGGTACTGTTTTTAATTCTCCACAGACCCTGTAGACTGGCATCGCACAGGGATCTGTATTGAGTGCACTTCTTTTCCTCATTGCTATCAATGGGCTTGTTGCCTCTGTCGGTCCTTTGGTCGCTCCTGCTCTGTATGTGGATTATTTCTGCATTTGGGTTAGTTCCTCTTCGATGGCCTCTGCAGAGTGGCAGCCTCAGGGAGCTATACAGCATGCTTCTGCATGGACCCTCTTACACGGGTTTCATTTCTCTCCTTTAAAATCACGAGTGGTCCACTTCTGTCACTGTACTACCATCCACCCCTATTCAGAGCTCTATCTCGATGTACAATGATTGCCTGTAGTCCTACAGTTTCGTTTCGTGGGTCGTCTTTTCGACAACAAGCTCACCTGGCTGCCCCATATCAGACTTCTGAAGGTAGGGCGTTCCCGTAAACTTAATGTTCATCGCTCCCTTGCCCACACCTCTTGGGGTGCAGATCACTCCATCCTTCTCTGCCTTTATCGTGCTATAGTTCTGTCTCGCTTGGACTATGGTTGTCAAGTTTATGGTTCGGCTGCTCCTTCCAAACTGCACATGCTGGATCCAGTCCACCATCGTGGTATCCGTTTGTCCACCTGTGCCTTCGATACTAGCCCTGTTGATAGTCTCCTGGTTGAAGCTGGGATCCGCCCCCCTTTCTGTTTGGCGGTCCCAGCTTCTGGTGTCTTATGCAATTGCTGTCCATTCCTCTCCCACTCATCCTTCCTATTCTCGGGTTTACCGGTTGGGCTCCGCCTTGCGCCTCTTCGCCGTGATTATCAGCTTCCTTCTTTGTCCTGTCTTCCATGCTACCCCCCGCCCCCCTACCCCTTGGATCTCTGCCGAGGTCAGAAAAATTCCATTCCCCAATGGTGCTCCGTTCCTTTTTCTGCTGAATTTTATGTGAGTGTGAGTTTCAGGGTGCCGTTATTTTTTACACCGATGGCTATAAATCTGCTGATCATGTGGGATATGCCTTCACTTCCTCTGTTGGAAAGGAAAATCATCTGCTGCCACCTACATGTGGGATGTTTACTGCAGAATTGATGGCAATTTCCCAGGCCCTTACCTTTATTAAACAGTCCCAACACAACCGCGTTTTGTTATGTACAGACTCGATGAGTGGCCTTCAGGCTGTTGACCGGTGTTTTTCGCACCATCCCTTGGTCTCGGCCATCCATGACCATCTCGCTGATCTTCACAGTGCTGCTTGTTCCGTTGACTTCCTTTGGGTCCCTGGCCATGTGAGTATCCCAGGTAATGAGCTTGCTGATGGTTTGTCACTTACCCCCATTCTCTGTAATGCCTCCTGCAGCGGATTTACGGCTTCACATCAAATCCCACTTCACACAATCATGGGCCAACTCTTGGAAGGCTACCTCCCTGTCTAATAAACTTTGTGCGATTAAGGTGACACCAGGCCTGTGACGTACTTCCTTTCGCCTCTCCCAAAAGGACTCGACCACACTGTGTCGTCTACGCATCGGCCATACTAGGCTGACCCATGGTTTTCTTTTGCATAATGAGCCACGCCCACTTTGTGGTTGTGGAGCCTTCCAGTCAGTAGGCCATATTTTGGTGGAATGCTCCCTTCTTTTGGCTTTGCGTGCTAAGTACAGACTCCTCCGCACTTTACCTTTAATGTAGGCTGATGATTCCTGGACAGTCGAACTGGTTCTCAGTTTCCTCCGGGAAAGTGGTTTTTATTGTCAGTTTTAAGGTTTTTAATGTCATTCTGGTGTTGGGGCAGGGCAGTGAGTGTTGGGGTATCCCCACTGTAAGCTGTGTTTGGAGATTCCCGACTCCCCTCCCTGGCCAAGATCCTCTTTTCTTCCCCTTTTACTCTGTTTTTATCACTTGTTAGGATTGGTTAGTCTCCTGTTCCCATACGGACTTCTACATTCTAGCGGTTGAATGCCTTTAAGTCGCAGGTGGTCTTGCTTCTACTACTTCAGAGGTGGGATACTTCCTGCCTCTAGCCTAGTGTTGGGGTCACTTTCCTTCCTGACTTACCTCATTTTGTTTTTACCATTGACGACATGACTGCACTTTTACATTTTTTAGGCTTTTCCCTTTTATCGTTCTGATTTTTCTGAGATGTCACACTATCTGAATCTGAAACAAGGGCCTGGTGACCTTGCTGTTTGGTCCCTTCAACCCCTATCAACCAACCCAAATTAGTTCGGATTATCAACCTTCTACTGTACTTTGATTCTCCCCTTTTTTTAAAAAAAAGAGAGGATGGGAGAGGGGGGGGGGGGCATGAAAGAAAGGTGGGGTATTTCAAGGCAAATATCACTTGAGAATAAATATACAGAGGAACATGAATTAGTCTACTCAGTTCTTTGAATTAGTTTCTGTTGGACATTCTGGAATTCGCACAACACATTACTTGCATATTGATCCAGAAAGCATTAACTTGATTTGGTCAGTTGCCCTAAATATTATACCATATGGCCATATGAAATGAATGCAATTGAAGTATATCATGTGGTCCATGGCCCGCACGTTCGCTGGATCTGAGGGGTCCCCCGATTTCTTTCTGTGGGGAAGGTTGAAGGATATTTACTATCGTGATCCACCAAAAATTCCTGACAGCATGTGTCAGTGCATTGTCAATGCATGTGCAAACTTTATGGAAGGCGAACTACTTGCTGTTGAGAGGAATGTCGTTACACATATTGCCAAATGCATTGAGGTCGACGGACATCATTTTGAACATTTATTGCATTAATGTGGTATTTACAGCTAATCACGCTGTAACAACAGACATTCTCAGAAATGATCAGTTCACAAAGGTACATGTATCACATTGGAACAACCGAAATAAAATGTTCAAACGTACCTATGTTCTGTATTGTAATTTAAAAAACCTACCTGTTACCAACTGTCTGTCTAGAATTGAGCCATATGTTTGTGACTATTACAGCAGCATCTATCACAAAGCAAAAATAAAGTGGTCCAACTAAAACATTCATATTTCTTTACTTACTACACAAATATGTAATAAAAATGGGGGTTCCTATTTTTAAAAAACACAGTTGATATCCGTTTGACCTATGGCAGCACTATTTAGCCCTCCAGCCATAGCGCCATCTAGTTTTCCCCTTCAAGCTAGACAAGTTTCGTTCTTTGTATTTTTGTCGTTTGACGCTTATTTCGTGAAATATTTGGCCTGGTCACGATCAATGGACCACCCTGTATATGCAACAGAGGTGAAGCGGTATACATATAATAAAAAACACTACAGATATCATCACATGGAAAAGCAAGATAACAGATATAAATAATGTGCACGTTTGATGCACCCTAGATAAACGTCGATACAGGACTCTCAGTAAGGAATGTGCCCCCCCCCCCCCCCCTTCTGTCACTAATGCACATCTACACCTATTACCATGGTGGCTACCAAAGTGTTGAGAGGCCTTGTGTAATGTTATTCCATTCCTGTCTCAAGGTGCTTTTCACTCATTGCATGTGTTGGGGAGGCGGCGTTCGTAGAGAAACAAAGTCTAGCGACAGCACCCCAGGCCATACTATACGGGGCTTAGGACTGGGGAGTATGCAGGCAATTCCTCACCCCGCACCCCTTCACCCCTGTCCCTCCACGTCCCTCGCCCCCCTTCCCCCCTCCCCCCATCCCCTCCTCTCCCCCCATCCCTCACCCCCTTCCCCTCTCTCTCCACCCCCCCGTCCCTCGCTCCCTTCCCCTCTCTCTCCACCCCCCCGTCCCTCGCCCCCTTCCCCACTCTCTCCACCCCCCGTCCCTCGCCCCCTTCCCCTCTCTCTCCACCCCCCCGTCCACCCCCCCCTTCCCCCCTCTCTCTCCACCCCCCCGTCCCTCGCCCCCTTCCCCCCTCTCTCTCCACCCCCCCCGTCCCTCGCCCCTTTCCCCCCTCTCTCTCTACCCCCCCCGTCCCTCGCCCCCTTCCCCCCTCTCTCTACCCCCCGTCCCTCGCCCCCTTCCCCCCTCTCTCTACACCCCCGTCCCTCATCCCCTTCCCCCCTCTCTCTACCCCCCCGTCCCTCGTCCCCTTCCCCCCTCTCTCTCCCCCCCCGTCCCTCGTCCCCCCCCGTCCCTCGTCCCCTTCCCCCCTCTCTCTACCCCCCCCGTCCCTCGTCCCCTTCCCCCCTCTCTCTACCCCCCCGTCCCTCGTCCCCTTCCCCCCTCTCTCTAACCCCCCTTCCCTCGTCCCCTTCCCCCCTCTCTCTACCCCCCCACGGCCCTTTCCCCCTCTCTCTACCCCCCCACGGCCCTTTCCCCCTCTCTCTACCCCCCCCATCCCTCGCCCCATTCCCCCTCTCTCTACCCCCTCCCCGTCCCTCGCCCCCTTCCCCCCTCTCACTACCCCCTGTCCCTCGCCCCCTTCCCCCCTCTCACTACCCCCCGTCCCTCGCCCCCTCTCTCCCCCCGTCCCTCGCCCCCTCTCTCCCCCCGTCCCTCGCCCCCTCTCTCCACCCGTCCCTCGCCCCCTCTCTCCCCCCGTCCCTCGCCCCCTCTCTCCCCCCGTCCCTCGCCCCCTCTCTCCCCCCGTCCCTCGCCCCCTCTCTCGCCCCCTCTCTCGCCCCCTCTCTCGCCCCCTCTCTCGCCCCCTCTCTCGCCCCCTCTCTCGCCCCCTCTCTCGCCCCGTCCCTCGCCCCCTCTCTCCCCCCGTCCCTCGCCCCCTCTCTCCCCCCGTCCCTCGCCCCCTCTCTCCCCCCGTCCCTCGCCCCCTCTCTCCCCCCGTCCCTCGCCCCCGTCCCTCGCCCCCTCTCTCGCCCCCTCTCTCGCCCCCTCTCTCGCCCCCTCTCTCGCCCCCTCTCTCGCCCCCTCTCTCGCCCCCTCTCTCGCCCCCTCTCTCGCCCCCTCTCTCGCCCCCTCTCTCGCCCCCTCTCTCGCCCCCTCTCTCGCCCCGTCCCTCGCCCCCTCTCTCCCCCCGTCCCTCGCCCCCCTCTCTCCCCCCGTCCCTCGCCCCCCTCTCTCCCCCCGTCCCTCGCCCCCCTCTCTCCCCCCGTCCCTCGCCCCCCTCTCTCCCCCCGTCCCTCGCCCCCCTCTCTCCCCCCGTCCCTCGCCCCCTCTCTCCCCCCGTCCCTCGCCCCCCTCTCTCCCCCCGTCCCTCGCCCCCCTCTCTCCGCCCGTCCCTCGCCCCCCTCTCTCCCCCCGTCCCTCGCCCCCCTCTCTCTCCCCGTCCCTCGCCCCCCTCTCTCTCCCCGTCCCTCGCCCCCCTCTCTCTCCCCGTCCCTCGCCCCCCTCTCTCTCCCCGTCCCTCGCCCCCCTCTCTCCCCCCGTCCCTCGCCCCCCTCTCTCCCCCCGTCCCTCGCCCCCCTCTCTCCCCCCGTCCCTCGCCCCCCTCTCTCCCCCCGTCCCTCGCCCCCCTCTCTCCCCCCGTCCCTCGCCCCCCTCTCTCCCCCCGTCCCTCGCCCCCTCTCTCCCCCCGTCCCTCGCCCCCTCTCTCCCCCCGTCCCTCGCCCCCTCTCTCCCCCCCCGTCCCTCGCCCCCTCTCTCCCCCCCCGTCCCTCGCCCCCTCTCTCCCCCCCGTCCCTCGCCCCCTCTCTCCCCCCCCCGTCCCTCGCCCCCTCTCTCCCCCCCCGTCCCTCGCCCCCTCTCTCCCCCCCCGTCCCTCGCCCCCTCTCTCCCCCCCGTCCCTCGCCCCCTCTCTCCCCCCCCGTCCCTCGCCCCCTCTCTCCCCCCCCGTCCCTCGCCCCCTCTCTCCCCCCCCGTCCCTCGCCCCCTCTCTCTCCCCCCGTCCCTCGCCCCCTCTCTCTCCCCCCGTCCCTCGCCCCCTCTCTCTCCCCCCGTCCCTCGCCCCCTCTCTCTCCCCCCCGTCCCTCGCCCCCTCTCTCTCCCCCCGTCCCTCGCCCCCTCTCTCTCCCCCCCGTCCCTCGCCCCCTCTCTCTCCCCCCCGTCCCTCGCCCCCTCTCTCTCCCCCCCGTCCCTCGCCCCCTCTCTCTCCCCCCCGTCCCTCGCCCCCTCTCTCTCCCCCCCGTCCCTCGCCCCCTCTCTCTCCCCCCCGTCCCTCGCCCCCTCTCTCTCCCCCCCCGTCCCTCGCCCCCTCTCTCTCCCCCCCGTCCCTCGCCCCCTCTCTCCCCCCCCGTCCCTCGCCCCCCTCTCTCCCCCCCCGTCCCTCGCCCCCTCTCTCCCCCCCCGTCCCTCGCCCCCTCTCTCCCCCCCCCGTCCCTCGCCCCCTCTCTCCCCCCCCGTCCCTCGCCCCCTCTCTCCCCCCCCCGTCCCTCGCCCCCTCTCTCCCCCCCCGTCCCTCGCCCCCTCTCTCCCCCCCGTCCCTCGCCCCCTCTCTCCCCCCCGTCCCTCGCCCCCTCTCTCCCCCCCCCGTCCCTCGCCCCCTCTCTCCCCCCCCCCGTCCCTCGCCCCCTCTCTCCCCCCCCGTCCCTCGCCCCCTCTCTCCCCCCCGTCCCTCGCCCCCTCTCTCCCCCCCGTCCCTCGCCCCCTCTCTCCCCCCCGTCCCTCGCCCCCTCTCTCCCCCCCGTCCCTCGCCCCCTCTCTCCCCCCCCGTCCCTCGCCCCCTCTCTCCCCCCCCGTCCCTCGCCCCCTCTCTCCCCCCCCGTCCCTCGCCCCCTCTCTCCCCCCCGTCCCTCGCCCCCCTTCCCCCCTCTCTCCCCCCGTCCCTCGGCCCCCTTCCCCCCTCTCTCCCCCCGTCCCTCGGCCCCCTTCCCCCCCTCTCTCCCCCCGTCCCTCGGCCCCCTTCCCCCCCTCTCTCCCCCCGTCCCTCGGCCCCCTTCCCCCCCTCTCTCCCCCCGTCCCTCGGCCCCCTCTCTCCCCCCCTCTCTCCCCCCGTCCCTCGGCCCCCTCTCTCCCCCCCTCTCTCCCCCCGTCCCTCGGCCCCCTCTCTCCCCCCCTCTCTCCCCCCGTCCCTCGGCCCCCTCTCTCCCCCCCTCTCTCCCCCCGTCCCTCGGCCCCCTCTCTCCCCCCTCTCTCCCCCCGTCCCTCGGCCCCCTCTCTCCCCCCGTCCCTCGGCCCCCTCTCTCCCCCCTCTCTCCCCCCTCTCTCCCCCCGTCCCTCGGCCCCCTCTCTCCCCCCTCTCTCCCCCCGTCCCTCGGCCCCCTCTCTCCCCCCTCTCTCCCCCCCGTCCCTCGGCCCCCTCTCTCCCCCCTCTCTCCCCCCGTCCCTCGGCCCCCTCTCTCCCCCCTCTCTCCCCCCGTCCCTCGGCCCCCTCTCTCCCCCTCTCTCCCCCCGTCCCCCGTCCCTCGGCCCCCTCTCTCCCCCTCTCTCCCCCCGTCCCTCGGCCCCCTCTCTCCCCCTCTCTCCCCCCGTCCCTCGGCCCCCTCTCTCCCCCTCTCTCCCCCCGTCCCTCGGCCCCCTCTCTCCCCCCTCTCTCCCCCCGTCCCTCGGCCCCCTCTCTCCCCCCGTCCCTCGGCCCCCTCTCTCCCCCCGTCCCTCGGCCCCCTCTCTCCCCCCGTCCCTCGCCCCCTCTCTCCCCCCGTCCCTCGCCCCCTCTCTCCCCCCGTCCCTCGCCCCCTCTCTCCCCCCGTCCCTCGCCCCCTCTCTCCCCCCGTCCCTCGCCCCCTCTCTCCCCCCGTCCCTCGGCCCCCCTTACCCCCTCTGTCCACCCGTCCCTCGGCCCCCCTTACCCCCTCTGTCCACCCGTCCCTCGGCCCCCCTTACCCCCTCTGTCCACCCGTCCCTCGGCCCCCCTTACCCCCTCTGTCCACCCGTCCCTCGGCCCCCCTTACCCCCTCTGTCCACCCGTCCCTCGGCCCCCCTTACCCCCTCTGTCCACCCGTCCCTCGGCCCCCCTTACCCCCTCTGTCCACCCGTCCCTCGGCCCCCCTTACCCCCTCTGTCCACCCGTCCCTCGGCCCCCCTTACCCCCTCTGTCCACCCGTCCCTCGGCCCCCCTTACCCCCTCTGTCCACCCGTCCCTCGGCCCCCCTTACCCCCTCTGTCCACCCGTCCCTCGGCCCCCCTTACCCCACTCACTCTCTCCCTAGTACCCTCCCCTTCAGCTTCCCTCTCCCCCGGCCCAGTCCTTCCGGCCTCTCCCTGTCTTCTTAGACTCCTCTGGCTAGGAACAGGTCCCTTGGCTCACTCAGTTTCCAGGTTTCTGCTAGTGGGGAACATGACACCTGCTGGTGGCTGAAAAGCCTAAAAGCAGCTGGTTGTGGTGCTTGATGCTCATACTCAGTCCCGGAGACTGAATCGGTGAAGTCCTCCCAGCTAGGGAAACCCAAGGTGCAGCAAGGTCGCCAAGACCAAGATCTTGCGGTGGCACCCACACCACCGCTACCTACAAGCTCTGCATCTACGGGTGAGGTGGAGATTCTGGTGTCTGCTGAGGACATGGATCTCGTTGGACCACCAGACAATGGAAATAGACTGCTCAGTCAATAAGTTGGTAGCAGCAGGTGACCCTGCGGTGTAAACTGCATCATTGAATCTTCCACTTCCCAGTGTTGCAGTGATGCCATTCTCCACTGGAATTGTGGTAGGAATGATCATCAAAATAAAATATGAGAAATCAGAGCTCTAACAGAAAGGTTTAGGTGTTCGTTTTTCCCGTGCGCTGTTAGGGAGTGGAATGGTAGAGAGATAGTATGATTGGTGGTTCCCTCTGCCAAGCACTTAAATGTGAATTGCAGAGTAGTCATATAGACATAGATGTTTTTTCCACCGCGTGGCTGAGCTACGGCAACTGTAAAGCTTTGCACCTCCCCCCCCCCCCCCCCTCCCCACACACACTCTCCAACCCTCAGATGCCTATAAATTTTTCTGTGTCATCACAGGACAAATCTGTTAGTCTCTCAGGATTACATTGCACACTGTATCTATGAGGCTCTTCAACAATTGTATCGAAAATTTTAGATGTAAATGTGTGTTTAAAGAATTGGTATGGAGGATCGAAGTTTATTATTTCTTCGCGTAATGAAATATTGCCATGAAATTTTGACTGTAGTTCAGGAATAATTAACTGTTTATCTTTCGAAACTCCTTTGTTATACATCACATTGTCTTGTTCCAGAAACATTTTCAGTCCTAACTGCTTGAATTTCTTAGTCATTATTGTCACAATCACTACCTACAGATTCTGGAGCAATGTATGTCTCATCTTGACTGGAATTGTCAGAGAAACACTCAAGATCGTCTTTACTGCTTAGTAGAGTCTCTAACTACTCCATAAGTAATTCTTTTTCACTCTTTAGAGACATATTTAGGCAGTACCTGAAGTGCAGTGAATGCAAACTGTAGCTAATAAGCTACAAATACGAAAACAGACCTCATTTAAAATCTGTTGTAAAGACACTCGAATTAACTGTTTACTCCATATCTACTTAAGTTTTTTTTAAATTAATAATAATTTTCAAACCAACAAATCAGTGCACAAACACCAAAAAAGTATCAACTGTCCGTCAAAACACATGTGCGGCAGTACATCCACACTACTCATTTTCAAACTGCTTCAGCTCATCCCGCCATCTATGATCGCTGTGAAGAACAACTACTAGCAGCTGCAGTAGTGTGTATACACTTAGATACGTAACAAATTTGTTAGAAAATGTTGCTCAGTATAGGATACATTGAAGAAATGAAGTCTGTAGCTGATCAGCTACAGTATGCATTAAAGGGAATATAGGTTGCTTTGGATGGAAGAAAATACTCACTTCTTTGTCAAGCTTTTAACTAAAATACATGTAATTTTCATGTTTGTTCAGTCCTCAGTTTTGCCAGATTGTGTATAATTTATAAAAATTCCCTTATACAATTGGATCAGAACAGCAAAAATCATACAGAAGAAGGTGTAATTGCTATTAGTGTGACAACCAGATTTGCATATCTGAGTGACAGTACTGGTTATCGGTTGCACTGATGGTCTGAAAAGTGTTGCTTGTGTTCAGACATGAGGGTTCTACAAGGGCATGCTCCCAATTTTTTTGTGTAAAAACTCTTAAAGCATTTTAAATAAAGCAAATGTTGTTATAATAGTTCCAAATTCGAAGACATGATTATTAGATTACATACACCAAATAGCTGTGTATAATAAGTAATCTTTGTTTACGACACACTGTTTTGGCTTAATCACCATTTTCAAATACATCTAGATTGAAGTGATATCCATATTGCATGGTTAGTGGACATTTTTGTAACTGTCATTGCTTTAATAAGATCATAAATCTTGTCAAGATGTTGAAAATAAAATGTTAATTACGACTTAATAGCAGTTTGACATTTCCACTCTTACAACACTATATGTTTACTCCGCTGGCCCTAAAGAAGACAGTCGAAGAGTTTGTCCACACATGGATAACATTCTCCTTCAGTGTGACAGTGTCAGATCACACACAAATACTGCGACATTTACAACAATCTGACACCTTGAACTCACTGTCGGAGACCATCCGTCATACAGTCCCGACTCAGCCCCATCCATATGCATCTGTTTCCAAAACTTAAAGTACATTTTGAGGACATCACTTAGTCTTGATGAAGTGATGCAAGCAGAGGTGAGTTTGTAGCTCTGTCCAAAAAGTCACATTCTACAGTGATGGTACTTGCAAACAGATCTCTCTTTGGGAGAAATGTGCTTGTCACCAGGGCAACTAGGTTGAGAAATAAGTATTTAGACACAAAGAATAATCATGTAGAATGCTAATAACATTTATTTTATTTAAAATGCTTGTTTGTTGCTTAAAAAAAAATTAATCAGAGGCATTACTTTTCAGCACTCTCTCGTAGTTCTGCTTTGGTATTTCTCAATATCAGATACCATTGGATTCTTTTTCATAGCCTTTCTCTGTGCCTGCATTTACGAGGCGTTGCTGACATTTAGGAAAGTACCCTATGCCCCCTCTTACGATTTACTTGTACATAGAACCTTTTGATGGTGAAAAATTACACATTTAAACCCCCAAAAAGTGTCAAAATCTTTAACAAGATTTTTTTTTGTGTTCATAAAGGGTATGTGCATATATGATTATTACATGAACTACCACTTTTAAACACCCTCACAGATATTTCATGTTGGACAAACGTTCAGGCCGTAAAAAAATTTTCATCTCTCAAGGGAGACCCTGACGTGCATCTCAAGCAGTGTCACTACATTGTGATATGACCACCATCATGTGTAACTAGGGACAGGAAAAAATCTTTATTTTGTTCCCAATTTTGAGGTTGGTTTTTGCCAACTTCAGTGTGGTTTCTATCTTTTGTAGAAATCTTTATTGTGATGCATCAGTGAAACAGCATTTTCTCATGGTGTATGTAAATATGAAAACCACAAATTACACCACTTCAGCTATATAAACATGCTCAATTTGCCCCTGTCAGCCAATCACAGGACAGGATACGTAGCATCATGTAAATCCGTTAGTTGGTAAAACAGAATGTTGATTTCAATATTTATTCAAAATTACTTGTGCTATTTTTGCGAGTAAAGTTAGTGGTAACAACATGAGCTATTGCACAGCAGGTCTAAGTTAGGTTGAAAAGGAATAATTTGGACGAGAGTAAACAAATCCAAGCTTCCTTAAGAAGCTGTTATATTACTTCTTCAGCATGGTTTAAATCTTTTGTATATCATATGTGATGACACTGAGAGTTTTGCATTGTATCCCATATCCTGTGTCATAATTGACTGATAAAAGTGAACAGAGCAGACAATGTATTGGTGTATATGTTTTCAAAGTTAGAACCATATTTGGGGCTCTGATATCTACACTGTGGTCCTACTAAAGTATGAACTTTAGCTGATGCATAGCATTAAAGATCTCTCAAAAATGCATCATTTTTGACTTGTTTTGTGCATACATATATGGATATAAGATGCCCCAGCCCAAAACTGTTAATGGAATGGAGTTCGTTGACAGAGTGATATTTTCGTTTTGACATCACATATACAACCATAGCTCTTTATGTGGGGAAATGATCTGTCATTTTAAGATTGTATGTGAAACTCGGCCTTGACGAAAAGGTCAAAATCAGATTTCACCATTCAGTAATGGTCACCTGCAACCCCTCCCCATCGCCCCATCCCCCCTCCCCCCTCCCGGCCCCCAAAGGCGCTCACTATTCTTTTGTGAGTTTGCACTTGTGACCGAGCTATTGCAGGCCATTCTTTCTTCACGGGCTGCATTTCCTTCCCTGTGCCCCTCACTGTTTCCCCACTGCTGCCTCCTCCCCCACTCTCGGTGTTGTACCTTATGCCAACTTGGCTATCCACTTAATTTCCTGTATTCCTGCAGTTTTGATTCTCTCGCCTTTTCTCTTTCATCGTTTTGGCATTTTGGTCCCCCGGAGGGGTTTGACCTCCACTTCTAAATTTTCTGTCTGTAGTGTGAGCCATTCAGGGAAGAACAGCCTCCCTAGTGTCTACGGCATGGATGCCTCTACTCTCTTCCTTCTTCTCTTCCTTTCATGCCATAGCCTCCCCTCTGCCCTGCTAGGTCACCAGCACATGTAGCCAGTCCATGCGGTGGTGCTGTTATTTACCCATCTGGCTGAGCCCCCAGGCAACGCAGGGATTACACTTCTGATACTTGAGTGGTTGTTCGTAATTCCAAAGCATCAGAACTCCCAGCAACGGCCGCCGTGCCAGATGACCCTTGCTGTGTTGGGTGGCGCCTATGGGGATAGCCCCTGATGGGAGAGGGTGGTATCAGGGTGGATGCTTTGCACATGAATCATATCAAACTCCAAAAATCTGGTCATTCTCGTGTGGCCACCTCTTAAAGTGGTAACAGATCACTGAATGCTGCTTCTTATGACCCCCCCCCCCCCACATTCCCTTCCCTGGTTACATTGGGGGAGGAGGGCCAGGCTCACAGGCTCGGAGTGAACATTTTCTCCACTACCTGGGCTGTACTAGGAAGGATGGAGTACATTCACTGCTACAAAGCTGTTACTTTTTGTGGAAAGTATCAAAGACAAGTTTGGCAAAGTTGCATCTCTCAGTAAGATGCTGTCAGGTGCCCTGTTGATCAAAGCTGCTTCTGGCTCTCTTCATGCTTATGTTCATGTTGGCCACATTCCGGTGTTTATTACAGCTCACCAGTCTCCGAATATGGTCCAGGGAGTCATATTTCTTCAGGACCCCACCTTTCAGACTTCTGCAGAACTCTGCGCTAATCTGGAACAGTGGTGCATTCATTTTGTTAGACCTGTGCAGAAAGGTTGTAAGGACAACTGCACCAGTACCATCACCTTTATTCTGACTTTTGAGGGAGATACCCACAGACAAGGTCCACCTACCCTCCATTCTCCATGACCCCTCCAGGGATGGATTTGCTGGTTTGCATCAAATCCCTTTTCGCTCAACCGCATGCTGCCTTTGGGATGCTACCCCCATATAATAAATTTCGCGGCATGAAGGAGACTCCCACCATATGGCGTTCTTCCCTCTGCCTCTCCCAATGGGAATCTACCATCCTGTGCAGTCTTCGTACTGGCCATACTAGTCACCTATATTTTTTTAAATCCCCCCCACCCCTCGCCACTTGTTGTTCCAGGGCTCCACTCATGGTGATCCATATTTTGCTGGACTGCCCTTTGCATTTTGGTCCTTTCCACTAAATATGCCCTCCCACCTTCTTTGTCAGGAGTGTCAGCGGATGACCCTCCCATGGTTACGTCTATCCTCAGTTTCCTTTGCGAAAATGGTTTGTGCTCAGATATAAGTCCTTGAATTTTCCTCTGTGTTACAGTCCTTCAGTTAGCACAGGTGTTGGTTATAGAGGCCTTGACCTTGCTTCCACACTGGCCAGATTTTCCCACCTCCCTACATTTTGTATGATCTGTTATACTGTTTTGTTTCCTTTCCTCTTTTCTTGTGTCTTGTTACCCTGATGTTGTCCCCTTTTTATTGTGCTAGTCATATGGCAGGGTGTGGATGTTGGTACAAGTCAGTGGCAGTGCTGGTGCCCCACCGTCCGTAACATTTCTGGGGCACCCCTGGTCTCCCCATTCCCTCCAACCCACCTCTTGTTCTATCCTCTCCCTGTTGCCCTGATGTCCCTTTCCCCCCTCTTTGTTTGCACTTGATCCCTTAACTTTGGTTGGATTGTGATGTTGTTCCTCCCTTGATTTCTGCCATCCTAGATCATGGGACCTATGTGTTGTCTGCTTGATCACCTCCCCCAACAACCAACCAATTCATGAAATTTTTACACTGAAATCTCAAAAAGACAAATTTTACAATGTTTGATAAAACTGCGGATTCCACATTACTTTTTTTGCTTCACTTGCGTGAGATTTTCCTGTACCTGTATATAAATCTGTTTCTGCTTGACTGCAACCCCTGAAGAAAGTAAGGTAGATTTCAACAACAGATTGATTTTTACTGATACCATAATGTGAAATGCACCTTTAGTAATCATTCACAAGTTACTAATTTCAGACATAGATATAATTTACATGTTTTAATTCTTTGGTGCAAGGAAACTATCCCCAAAGATTGTTCGTGTTCTTGATTCACCCCAGGCAAGAAATCACTATTCTAGTGTCTCTTCTTACATAGTAGTGACCAAACAAATAATGCCAAATGCTATTATGTTCCTTTACCTCAAATTATAGCAGCATCTGGCAGCTAGTGTTATTAAATTCAGATTTACAGATACTTTTCTTGCTATAAATTCAGTAGCGTAATGTTGCACCTGTGTAAGTTGCCTCTATCAATTTCATTTTGTGTGTAGCATTAAGTGCTAGTTAGAAATGTGTTTATTTGACAAGAAAATGCTCACATTTGAGCCTTTGCGTCCTGTGCACAAATCAAATTAATCAGTTATAAGATTAACCCATAATTGAATATATGGTTAAATTTATTTTTATAAGCCATTGCTTTCTCAATAATTGATCTGTGATCATTATAATCTCGGCCTCCTGTTCATGTTTGTAAATGAGCTGCTGCAGTGATATAGCCACTGCAGCTGCATTCTACAACAGCGAGATTCAGATCTGTGCGCCCATCCACATGTAGATTTTACGCAGGTTTTTTTGAAACACTAAAAGTAAAATCTAGGCTGGTTCCTTTTAAAATGACATTACTAAATTCCTTCTTCATCCTCATCCAATGCATTTGTGCTCTGTCGCCAAGGATCTTGTCACCAACAGGCTAATTTTCCGTTTTTGTGGTGCGATGGCCATTTTATGGCGTTATTTGTATCATTATTCCTAACTTCTAATCTGCTTAAGATTGTCAACTGAGCTCTGACTTGGGGTACATCTGTGTATGATGCATATTCTTTAATTTTGCTGTTGTGTAGGAAGTAAGAGGATCATTCAAATATAAACTGAAATACTGTGATACAGTTTTGTTGGTGATATATCCGAATACAAAGGGAGTGCCTTAATTTTCTACATGGTTTCTGTCAGCAGAATGAACACTCCCCCTCCAATGGCATTTAATCTGTTTCTTCTGATATACTTTCCTTGCCTCACTAAATATTTCAGAGTTTTTAGCTTTGGGTTTCAGCAAACTAAGAATAATTTGAAAAGGGGGGGGGGGGGGGGGGGGAGCTGATTGTTAAAATTTTGACTGTTGAAATGTGTGTACTTTGTACGTGATCTGATTTCACTCTCTGTGTATCGACTGGAGAACGTTCATCAGAGGCCCTCAAATTACTGCCTTGCTTAAAAAGGAAAAAAAAGAAAAAAAAAAAACTGCAGCCAAGACTGTCACAGAATTGATGGAGCCTTTGGTTTGGAAATCAGAGGAGGGTCTCAATTAATGGATCCAATCAATTCTGGGAATGATGCTGCAACTTGTGAACTCTGCTAACACCCTGTGCACAAGACCAGCAATCTTCACCAGTTCTGCCAGCCGCATGTAAGACCTGAAGATGGCCTCGCAGCCCAAGTTCCAGACGTTATTGGTGCTAACATGACGTACAACCTGCAGGCAACAGTACCCTGCATACTCGATAGCCGCCAGCAGGTCCTCCTCTACATCTCGGATGAGGCCTCTGTGGCAGACATACTGAGTGCACATTGGCATTTTTTCCAGCCATGGATGCAACTTCCACAATTGGCTCTATAATGCGCCTAACTCCAGATAACTAGTAGACTCCTTTCCCCGTGTGCCTACACAGACCCTGCCGAAGGAGCAGCCAACTGTCCACTCGCAGGGTGAATCGGCGAGGCCAGACAGCAAACCGCCTCATTGACTTTGTGCCGCAAGCAACGCAAATGAGCTACAACCTGCAACTCAGCCTGTGGTGAGCACAGATCTCCCATAATGGGAACACTGCTAGGTGCCTCAGCAGCAGAGCCTGTGGACAAAACAACTGACATGAGGTGTCCCATGCAGCTTGTCAGATTCTCTGCCACTGCTACACCTTGAAGCCTAACTGTGGCTGTAAGTGTCTTCATCTGCTTGTGCACTGAAGCCAGATCATCCTGCCTGTTCACACACCACATGCACACCCTATCCGTCCCACTACCTTAAGAATTAAATTACAAAACAAACATAAAAACCTAAATATGTGACTTGATAGTCTCCCAGAGCTTCACCAATGGAGGGTGGCAGCTGACTGAGCTGTGGTCAACAGTTACTGTCCACTGTGTGTAAGACAGTTGTTAAAGAGGTTGCCAGTGTAGCATAGAGAGTTTTTCACAAATTAGAGCTATTGTGTGTACGCGTGCTTTGTCTTGCAGGACAACACTGTGCCATTTTAAGAATATTCAATCAGTATTTAAATGAAATTATTTCATTACCAGATATAAGTTCTGCTTACGATTCTTAACCTTTATATTGTTACTGAATATGGGAGTGCTCATTTCTTTAATAGTCTGAAAAAAACTTTCCTAGACCATTCCTGAAATAGGCATAATGAATGGCACCACTGCCATTTTGCATTTAGTGTATCGTGAGTAAACTTCATTGAATTTGGGTGCCAGTATTGAGATCACTGGAATAACTATAGAGCGCCTCTTAAAGTTTTTCACTTCATGCAGTGCAGACCTGTTTTGTAATGATAAAGTTATTGGCAAGCTGATCTTAATGAAAGTGTTAAATGAAAATAAATATGTATTTACAAAATCTGAATTAAGACATTCCTGTCTTGGCTATTTGAAACTGTAGTAAGCATTTATATGTTCATTAACTGTAAAAGCAAAGATGATATCTTTGTGATGCACTTTAATATTTTGAGGATTGGGATTCTAGAGTCTAGTTCAACTGGCTGATACTGTGCTTTTTCCCAGTTTTTTTAATTCTGTGTTACGGGATCTACTGCACAGAACTTTGTTCATTTCATTTGAAAGAGGGATCTTCTTTCTAAGAATTATTGCAAAGAAATGTAGACTGAATTACATCAATGACTATATTTTTGTATTGAAATGAAAATGTATTTTTTCACAACAGAAATGTTTTTTGCATCATATTTTAAAGTATCGTAAATAGAGATACAATTTTTGAATGTTGGGCTCCATAAGGTTCCCTTTTTGTGCAGTGACCGTGGAATATAAAATTATAAAGAATGTAGCAACCAGTTGCGCAAACGTAATTTATTTATCTTCTTGCAAATAGATTTTGACTGATATCAGTTGAAGTCTGTGCATTTTTCTAACTCATAAATGCCATAAGTAGAAGTACTGTCCTTGGCAGATTCCTATCATGAAGTGGTCATCTATCATGAAGTGACTTCATGATAGAAATCTGCCAAGGACAGTACTTCTACTTATGGCATGTATCGGTTAGAAAAATGTATCGATGATGACTGATATCAGTTGAAATCGATTTGCAACAAGATAAATAAATTATGTTTGCGCAACTGGTTGCTACATTCTTTATAATTTTAGAGAGAGAATTAGTTGTGGCTAAAAATAAGTTTCAAAACATAGTTTTTCATCGAAAATTACTTATTTGCTTTTTGCTGTGTGTTAATGATTTCAAAGCATTTTTGTAAATGTCACATTCTCCATGATATCACCTGGAATCTTTTCTTGTGTTGCCACTTTTCCAGATCTTGCCTTGCTTCATTTTGCACAAACTGTACATTTCCTGTAGACCATTTTGATATTTTTGTTGCCTTAATCGACTCAGGAAAATGTCTCCCACTGAGTGTATTTACAGGTGAACTACTTTGAGGGGAAATAAATTCTGCCCGGCCTCCTCTGTTCATCAGTCGTGAAGGTGTTTGCTTACAGGCCCAAACTACTTATGTAAAAAGAAATTAATAATCATTGTCATGAAAATGTGAAAAAAGTTTTCTTCACTACTTGATTAGTTTCTGCCCAGAAGGAAAGTAAGCCATTAGCTGGTTGCTTTGGTCCACAGCAGTCATCTCTTTGTTATAATCCAAAATATGGGCAGATTTCATCTTCTTAATCATTTCTAAGTACTGTATGTTCTGACTCTGGATGCAGCCATTTTGTGTTTCATCACCAAATAAATACATTCCCAGTGTCTTTTAATTTCACAAACAGTAAATGGTCTCATCTATGAATTGGAAGTTCATTTATTATTTTAAGCTTATGGGGAATTAGATCAATCTTTTCTATTTTTCAGTACTGTAGTGTAAGGCTATCTTGAAAACAAATACAGAGCATGTAGCAACCAAGTGCACTTCATGTGTTGCCTTCTGAGGCACACGGCGAAGAGGGGAACATAAATGCCACAAGGAAAGTTACACAAAATGTTTGTGTTCATCCTGCCAATTTGAGTGACACGTGCTGCCATCTGTGTTTTTCCATGATAGTACAAGCATAATAGAGTACTTCTATACAGATGTAGGACAATCGTTGCAGTACATTAAAGCTGAGGAATGGCCAATGTAAATCTTATATCACTTATCTTTTTGGAATATAGTCCATGTGCCATAGCGTGCTACTCGCCCCTCTCCAAACTGTCAAAGGTCAATAACATTACACTCCCACACATCAGTGAAGTATACCCTACAGAGCTTGCACTTCTGGCATCCTCTCATAGATTAATGCATTGTGGGTCATGTCAGCACAAAGTTCTCAACCCAGAGGTTATGAAATAGAATATGAACCAGATCCCCGTTGTGTGTTTTTCGTAACAACGTGGGTAAATTGGGTGATCTCTGTACTTTTGGAAACCAAAAGCATTCCCACAAAGAAATTTATAGTAAATAGATAGATATTACAAATAAAAGTAAATCTAATTCTGTAATTGTTTAACAACTTGACATTGGCAGTTCAGCCCATTATTTCTGTACATTCAGTCTGCATAATTTCTTAACAATTGCAATGATACGGGCTCCATTCCAGTTCTTCAGTAAGTCCCAGTTTTTATTGAATTAATTGTTAAATGGAGGCACAGATGGGAAGCTACTCTAGGGTTTGTCTGGTTTTTGTGGTATGTAACAAACAAAAATACTGTGTATCCATGGTTTTCAGGTGTGCTGCCAGATCCAATCTTCGAAAGTCCACAATGCTTCGGCAGACAATCGTTCTACCATTATTAGGTGCTGCTGATAGAATAAATACCCAAATTTCCGTTGGAACCACATGATGAGGGTGGGAGCCTTAAGAGGCTTGGCATTCATCATTCACTGGGTACGGGCTTGGCATTCATCATTCACTGGGTACGGGCTTGGCATTCATCATTCACTGGGTACGGGCTTGGCAACACTGGGGTTCCTGAGCTGGGGACTCGCAAGTGCCGCCAGTCCCCTGTCACCGTAAGCTCTGGGCCCACTTCAGTGACCACTGTGTGGCACAGCTGTGGAACATCGTTTGTCTCATGGAATGGGGATCTTGGCTTGACTGCCCAGATCACGAGGATGGAATAAACCTCTACTTAAAAAAAAAAAAAAAAACTCAAGGTCTGCTGCACGCTGATGAGATGAGATGCATGGCTGTTAAGGTGGAACAGTCGTTAGCAGGCAACCTCTGGGGAACCTGACACACCTCAGTTATATAAGGCTTACTCAGGCATGTGGGGCTCTGTCTGAGTGGACCCTTACTTCCCTAGCTGCTTGTGGGACCGAAATGGATACTCCAAAATCATCTTTTCCTTCTCCCAGTGGAAAGGGTGGGCCACTGGAAGGTTGTAACATCCAGTCTATGAAGAGGGCTTGTGTAGTCAGTCCCCTGACTCCGGCGCTTCCTTGACAAGTTCAGTTGTTAGTAACAGAATGCATTCTGGGCCTCAGAATGTGTTTCTCATAGTGAAATGGAAGGAGGGTAGTTTCGAGAAGGTTTCACCCTTCTGTATACAAAAGGGTTTGGAGGGAATCTGTGGATCCTTAAAATCGGTGAAGTGCTTGCACAGTGGGACCTTGCTAGTAGAAACTTCCAATTCCCAGCAGGCAGCTAACCTCCAAGCTGCTTTGGGGCTCTGCCATTACCTGTCCCAGGGGTAGAGCAATTGAGAGGCTTCTCCTTGGGAAATATGTCATAGACATTGAACTGCAGAGCACCTTGAATTATAGCAAAGGTGTTCTGACATGCTGGGATCTAGTTGACATTTCCAAGGAGGAACTGCAATGTGAGTGGCCTCTGGAAGGTATAGTTGATGTGCAACATATCATAAAGAGGATTGATGTCAATCTTATCATATCCAACTCGTTTATTCTGACCTTCAGTAGCACAAAACTTCCTGAGCACATTAAGGCTGGCTTCCTTCGCCTTAGTGTGAGGCTTTATTTCCCGACCCCAATGCTCTGTTTTACATGCTCGTGTTTTGGGCATACCACCTTAGGGTGTAAAGGTGAAGCGACTTGTGGCAACGCCACTTATGAAGGAGTTGGTTGCTCGTCTCCAGCCAAATGTATCAATTGCTCTGGAAACCACCCTGTTTGGAGTAGGGACTGCCGAATCATCTTTGAGGAATACAAAGTCCAGGATATAAAAACGACAAAGCGTATCCCCTGTGGTGAGGCCATGAAGATTGCAAGTCGATGCAGCCTCATCTTTTGCGTCAATTGTTCAGAAGCCCATTGAAAAAGCAGATGCCTCTACACAGACGAAGGTGGCTACTGTTGGCAGTAATACCTATAGATGGCAGTGCACTTGGAAGGCAGCAAGTGTTTCAGAGCCTGTAGCCTCCTCTCGAACAGCAGACAGAGGTACATTGGGCCAGACCCTGGCGCCTCGCAACAGCTGAGGCTGTTCAGATGGCTATTACCACTCCCACATCGGCTCCACCAAAGCCCAGCAAACTGCAAAAAGCTCCTATAAAGCAGCCACAGCAGGTCAAATCACGTGGCATGACTGTGCTGATGTCATTTTACTTTATGCTTCATCTGACTCTTCCACAGAGCTGATGGAGTACAATGTGAGGGGCAATCATCTTGCCCCACGACTGCCCCTCCACCTGCTGCAGCCTCCTCACCCTGTTGGAAAGACAGGATGAAGATGCTACCCCCATCATAGACGGCTCCCATACTTCAGTGGAACTTGCAGGGGTTCATGACACATGTGGAGGAACTTCATCTACTCTCTCAGGGTAGACCGTGTGTGTGTGTGTGTGTGTGTGTGTGTGTGTGTGTGTGTGTGTGTGTGTGTGTAGGAGACTTATTTCCATCCCCCATACTCCTCTACACTCCGAGGGTCTACACTCCACAAAAAGGAGCGACCTGTGTGGAGAGAGAGCTATAGGAGGCATAGATATTTTCATCTGGGTGGACTGCCACTCCTCACCTCTCTCACTTACATCAACTTTACAAGCTGTTGCTGTGTCGATGCACATGCATCTTCCATTGACTATATGTTCCCTTTACGCATCTTCCATGTTCCCTTTACTTGCCTGTACTTGATGAAGAGGCCCTCTCTGACCTTATTACACAGCTCCCCAAGCCATTCATCATCTGTGGTGATTTTAATGCCCACAATGTGCTTTGGGGCTCTGCCATTACCTGTCCCAGGGGTAGAGCAATTGAGATGCTTCTCCCGTCATCCTGTGTGTACTTGCTAAATGCGGTACAGAGCACTCACTTCTGCAAAGCAACAGGGTCATTATCCGCCATTGTTCTCCAGCTCTTGCCCACAATTCTCAATGAGAAGTGGTCAATGACTGGCACGAAAGTGATCACCTCCCAATTTGGATTCACCTGCCAGATTGTGTTAGCCCCGAAAGAAAACCACAATGGGTGCTCAGTAGAGCCGACTGGACACTTTATAACCAGTTGGCCCAATTCGAACTCTGTGCAAATGTCAAGGCATGGGTGGATCATATTACCAAACTGGTCCACTACACCACTGCAGCATTCATTCCACAGTCCATGGGCCACCAGAAGAGGCAACCTGTCCCTTGGTGGAGTTCCGTATGCCACTCTGCAATCAGGACCAGGCGTGTGGCTCTGTGTAGGTTCCAGTGTCGGCCAACTGCTGAGAAACTTGGAGCCTTTTGGGTGGTGATGGCTAAATATCATTGAATTATTTGAGAGAGCAAGAAGAGGTCGTGGAAACAGTTTTCGAACACCATTAATCGTTCCACTAAAAGTTCCATTGTGTGGGAGACCGTCAGGAGGATTTCTGGAAGAGGAGGGAGGTGCCCCATGACTGCTGTAATGAATAGAGGCACTCTTCACATGGATACGTGAGACATTGCCCAGACTATGACAGCATATTTTGCCACAGTTACTGCGGCAGCCAGTCAGAATCTGGATTTCCAGCGCCATAGAGTGGTTGCTGAGAGATGAAGTTTAGCCTTCCAGTCCACCTCTAATGAAGTTTTCAACTGCCTGTTCTCCTTGTGGGAGCTGGATTCTGCATTGTCTGCAGCTCGTGACACATCCCTTGGTCACGACAGGACCCATTACAGTGTGCTATGGTACCTCTCAAGACAACAAAGATATCCTCTTCGCACTTTTAAATGCCCTTTGGGAGTCAAGTCACTTTTTGACGTGTGGCATGAGGCAGTTTTAATTCGTCTTTTGAAACCTGGGAAAGACCGCACATGCCAAGTAGTTAATGTAGTGTTGCCTTCATTAGTTGCATGGGAAAGGCCTTGGAGTGGATGGTTAACCAGCGCCTTGTCTGGTTCTTAGAATCCTGGCAACTCCTTAGTTGCTTTCAGTGTGGCTTCAGGAGGTTTCGTTCCACCTTTGATAACCTTGCCCTCCTGGAGGCAGCTATACATCAAGCTTTTTTATGCTGTCACCACCTTCTAGATGTATTTATTGACATCAAGAAGGGCTATGGTACGCCTTGGAGGCGTCTCGTCCTAGAGCAGCTCCACGAATGGGGTTTTCATGGTTGTCTTCCCATTTTTCTTCAGTCCTTCCTCTCGCCATGATATCTTAGATACCGAGTTGGTGACATCCTGTCTGATCGCTTTGAGCAGGAGAACGGTGTCCCTCAAGGTAGTGTTTTATGTGTGACTGTCATTGCCATAGCTATTAATAGCATTACGTCCATAGTGAAAAGTCCTGTCCAGTGATCCTTGTTCATAGATGATTTCTCTGTGTTTTGCGCTTCTTCAAGCCTCGCAACAACAATGCTTCAGTTGCAACTTATTCTTAGATGTTTGGGCAAATGGGCGCAGAAGAGTGATTTTAAGTTTTCCACCGAGAAGTTGTGTGTGTTCTTTTTCACCGTTCTCGTTCAATTTTAACCTTTCCTAAATTGAGGATGAGTGACAGTGTCCTTACTTTTAAAGACACAGTTAGATTTCTGGAGCTCATTTTTGACTTGAAGCTTACGTGGTTACCACATCTTACAGACCTGAAACAATGGTCACTTAAGGCTTTAAGTATTTTAAAATGTTTTAACCACAGTACATGGGGAGCAGACAGGACTTGCCTGCTCCAGCCTTACAGGGCTTTTGTGCGATCTTGGCTCAATTATGGATGCACAGTGTATGGGTCTGCAAGGCCTTCTTATTTAAATGTGTTGGACGTTGTGCACCATGAAGGGATTAGGTTGGACACTGGGGCATTCAGAACAAGCCCCATACCAAGCCTCTGTTCAGAGGTTGGTGAACTTCTTCATATGTGGTGACTGCTACTTATGGTGTGCCAGGCGTATAAAACTGTGTCCACGCCATACACACCTGCGTACCATACCGTTGTTCAGCTCCCTCTGCATGGCTTCTTCATTACCGGCAACAAGCAACGAGTTCCTGTGGGATTCACGCACAGGATTGCCTTTCTGTGATGGATATGACTGGTCTTAATGTTTTACGTAAAGATTGGAGCAGATTTTCACCTTGGCTCCTACAGAGACCCAGACTTACTTTAGATTTGACTAATTTTAAGAAAGATAGTACACCAGATTTTACATTCCAATCTGTGTTTTTTAACATTTTTAGATGTGCATCACAGTTTTACCGGCATTTACACTGATGACTCCAAACAAGGGAATTTCCTTAGCTGTTCTGTGGTGTTCCCTGATCATGTCACCAGGATTCGCCAGCCTGATGAATATACCATTTTCGCAGCGGACCTCCACGCGATCCTGAAGGCACTGGAGCAGATGAATCATATTTGGGGCAATTGGTTTCTCATCTGCTCAGATTCCCTTGCTGCAGAATCTGTACTCAGCTGAGTAGTTGGTCCAGTTGATATATGACCAACTGTACTTGCTCCAATGGTGGGGTAAGCAGGTGTCATTCTGCAGGGTGCCAGGTCATGTCGGAATATGGGCAATGAACAGGCCAATCAGGCTGCCAAGGAGGTCTTCAGAGAGCAGGATGTGGCACAGTGTCGTATTCCCTTGCAGTCTGTCATTTCTGCACTCCATAGGAAGTGCATGCAATTGTGGGAGGAAGAATGGCTGGCAGTGACGGCCAATAAGCTGCGGTTGGTGAAGTCAACAACTCGGCTGTGGCGTTCCTCCTGCCGGTTGCTCCGGCAGGATGAAGTGACCCTCTCGTGTCTTCAGATTGGGCACTGTCCTCGCACACATAGCTTTATATTACAGCTGGAGGACCCACCCCCCCCCCCCCCCCCCCAGTTTGTGATGCTTGTGTTGTGTACATCTCTGTCTGCCATATTTTAACAGAATGCATTTTATACCGTGATGCAAGGGCAGAAGCAAAAATTGGAGGGGATCTGCCCTCTATTTTAGCTGATGAGACAAGTGTACGTAGTGTTTTAAAATTTTACAATGTATCTGCACTCTTGCCAAAACGTTTAGGCTGGAGGTTTTAGTGTATTGCAGAGTGGCTGGCTCTTCCCTTTTTTTCCTTGCAGTCAGTCAGCCAGCCACTGCCATCTGCTGTATTGTTTTAGCTTTTTTCCTGTGTAGTCCATGTTCTACTGCTGACGCCATGCTTCGTCCCATGCTTCGGTGTGTGTACGCACGTAGTTTTCTGACCTTTGTTACCTGTGTTTTATGTTCTGTTTTATCTTCCTGTTCTGGGTATTTTCTTGACACCCATCTCAATCTGGTTTTGAGCGGGCACTGAAGACCTTGCCGCCGTGCACCCATACAAACCTCTCCATCCATCTGATGAGGGTGGGACACTTATCTTCCAAAATATCATGAACTTTCCATGAGTGGATCGCACAGCAATCCCAAGAACCATGGAAGCAGCATATATGCTAAGAAAGCCACAGAGCGCATAATTTATTATTATTATTATTATTATTATTATTATTATTATTATTATTATTTTAACATTTCTTTCAACTCTTGTAACTTCATATGTTGAAACACCCTCATCAGTTAATGTTTCCTTTGCAGTTTCATAAATGACAGATTTTCAGGATTTTATTTCCAACACATATTTTGAAGCAAGAACTCCATTGTCAGTGTTTCAGAGTTTCCTGAGAACAGAAGTTCTGCTCAGCAATATATATAAAAACGAATGTACAGAAAGTCAATGAACTTCGTTGTAAAATATATGTTTTTTTCGCTGTGCCTGTTTGCCACATGAAGTCATTACGGATTTGTTAAAATCCATGATTGTTGTCACTGAAAACTTTGTTAGAAGTTGATTACAATTACACCCACATAGACCCATATTTCAGGTAATAATGCTCTTACATATAGTATACCACTGCATTTGCAGTCAATTTATGCACTTAACTCTTCAATATTAAAAAGTTACTTCTAAAATGACACATGCATAAGTTCAAAATATTATGGAGGATCTATATGGCATGGGTTGTGAGACTGCCATTGAAATGAAGCATGTTGGGCACAGCAGCATGCTCTGCACTGGGTAGTCAACTCTGCTGATGGCCACAGTTTGGCAGCGGCCATTCATTCAGGACAGTTGATCAATGGTCGTGTGCATGTAAAAGTTGTGTAAGAATTGTAGCAGAACTGGTATCAATACTTTATGCCACTAATTGTGCACTCACACAGCTTCCCCATCTCCCCTTCCTTTCTTCCATTACCCATCCCAATCCAGTCCTCCATGTCTTCATTATTGTACACTGCATGAACACAGCAGTTTCCAATGTCATCCGAAAGCTATCTAAGTTTTCAGTCTTGTTTGTGTGCGTATTAATGACTCAGGATATCTGTTTGCTGAGTTGTTACCTTTAATCTTTAATTATTTATCTTTAATGTTTCTGGTATACACTGACAAGCCAAAACATTATGACCACCATCCACCACGACTTTAGATGCCGCCTGGTGGCATTGAAGGCACGGGCACCAGTAACAAAAGTATGTAAACAGAGCAGTCACAGATGGGGGATCACCCTAATAAAGATATGGGCTGCAAATGGGGGAATCCATTGAGATAAGAGACTTTGACAAAGGGCAGATTATTATTATTATTATTATTATTATTATTATGCAGAACCTGTGAAACGGTATCTTGAAAATGAAGGTGGTCTAATTCCCATGGGCTACTGTTGTGAACGTCTACGGAAAGGTGAAACTACCACTAGGTGCTAAATGGTTGGATGACCACTACTCTTCACAGAACGTGGGGTTCGGAGGCTTGTTTGCTCTGTAGAGTATGATGGGTGGTGATCTGTGGCTTCTCTGCCAAAAGGGCACAGTGCTAGTGCATGCATTAGTGTTTTGGAGCCCACTGTTCATTCTAGATGATTGGACGTGGAGTTCTGCAGCAGACCAACCCTACATGTTCATATATTGACCCAACATCATCATCAGCTGAGATAGAAGTGGGTGTGGGACCATCAGGATTCGACCATCAATCGATGGAAATGTGTTGGCTCGTCAGGTGGATCACATTTTTGCTACACTACATTGATGGTCATCTCCACAAATCCGTCATTGAGGTGAACAGCAGCTCAAAACTTCAGCACACCACAGCCACAATCTAATAGGAGCAGTATTATGCTATGGGAGAGATTCTCCTGTGCTTGCATGGGACGTATGGTAGTAATTGAAGACACGCTGACAGCTGTGTGAATCACCTGCACCCCTTCATGCTTGATGTATTCCCCGACGGCGATGACATCTTTCAGCAATATAATTGTCCATGTCTCGGAGCCAGAACTGTGCTACAGTGGGGTGAGGAGCATTACAGTGAACTCACTTAGATGTCTTGGTGACCAAATTCACCTGATGTCAATCCTATGGAAGCCATCTGTGTCGCTGTTGGGCTCCATCACTGCATACACAAATAAGTGGCCCGATATTTACAGGAATTAAATCAGCTGTGCATGGACATATAATGCCAAATACCTCCACAAACCAACCAACAAACTGTCAGATCCCTGATACACAGATGTATTTCATTCCAAAGACAGACAAACAAGCTATTAAGCAGGTAGTCATAATGTTTTGGCTCATCAGTATATATTGTTTTGCATGTTTACTTTCCTTTAGATAGAGCACTCTTCACATAGAATTATCTTTCTGTTTATTGTTAACTTCCACAAAATCAAAATAAATACTAACACAAGTGTTTAAATGTGGTACTGGTTTTATTGCTCACTATTTGTGATAATTATTTAGGCTCAAGGTTTTCAAAGATATATAAATATTTTCACAATTTTTACAGGGCCAAGTGTAGCAACAGAAGATGGCGTGGATTTCACTGATGAACAGTGGAAGATAAATTATGCCAATATTGTTTTTGGAAAAGATTGTCCTGTGATGAAAAAGTTCACTGTTAAGGTAATTCAAACATGTGTTTTTTACCATTTCTTCTGTCCATTGTACAGATTTCCTTTGTCCATCGTACAGATTTCTTATTTCCTGTGCCATTAAAGTCTTCAAAATTTAGTATTTTATTTTTCTGTTTTTTTCCTTATTTTTTTCTGTTTTTTCCCACCCCCTAATTCTTGCATGTTTCTTTCTTGTTCTTTTCTTGTTTTGGTCATCCATGCTAATGTTCGCTTATTTTTCCAGCAATTCAGTGATATTTAATTTTTTTAGTTGTAGTACTCAAGATTAAACATTGCTTTGCATTATTTCTGCAATTGTCTGTGTATTTTGCCAGATCTCATTTTTGGACCATGAATAATTTTTATTGGATCTGTTATTTTTCAAGTCTTTCTTTGAAGAATCTCTGTTCTGTCTACCTTGTAATTAACTGTGACAACAAGCTTTGAAAGAAAGAGAAGTTTAGAACTCAAATGTTTGTTAGTCATTTAGGGCAAATAAACATAGGAAAACTAAAGGACACAATGAACTTAATTTGGTATCTAATTTTTGATCTATTCCACTTTTGTAACTTCTAAAACCATTTTTTGACTTCTCAGTGTTCTCTCAGGTTCTTCCATGGTGATTCCAACTGTGAGGTCACTTAGTCTAGATAGCTGTTTGTCATTCTGATTTGTGCAATCAATTTTTCAGTTAAGCGAGAGCTGATGAGTATTAGTACAGGGAGACAGGTTGATGTTACCAGGAAATATCTAGAATACATTATTCTATCTATACAGGGTGTTACAAAAAGGTATGGCCAAACTTTCAGGAAACATTCTTCACACAAATAAAGAAAAGATGTTATGTGGACATGTGTCCGGAAACACTTAATTTCCATGTTAGAGCTCATTTTAGTTTTGTCAGTACGTACTGTACTTCCTCGATTCATCGCCATGATTTCATACGGGATACTCCACCTGTGCTGCTAGAACATGTGCCTTTACAAGTACGACACAACATGTGGTTCATGCACAATGGAGCTCCTGCACATTTCAGTCGAAGTGTTCGTACGCTTCTCAACAACAGATTTGGTGACTGATCGATTGGTAGAGACGGACCAATTCCGTGGATTAAGTTTCTTGCCTTTGCACCTATGGGATAAAAAGGTTGTTAGAATAGTTAAGGTTCAAGTATTGTCTTAAAATTTCCTTGCAGATTTTCATTCTGACTGCATGCAGTTCAGCTACAAAAAAAAGGAAAAAGGGTGATCGAGTATACAAATCCTCCAGCCAGACTAGAACCAGTAGCTATTGCAGCCTAAACTTCAGAAAGTGACTGTTACCACTGAGCTTTCAAGCCGCTATAATGATTCCTGCTATCTCATTGCCAAGGTGATGGCTAACCCAGATAATTCGCTACATAGATGATAATAGTTGTAGCTTTTGCCAAATATTTTCCATTATGTTTCCAAGTCTTAATTCTGCTATCAGAGTTAACACATTTCTGCAGCCCATCTGATTCATGTCCAGGCCCTAAACACCTCACAGTTGTGCAACACAACCTGAACCTTAAACACAATGCTGGTAGCTGCTGAGTTGATAGAGGGTCAAAAAACTAAAAGGAATGGATGGATGGGTTCTTGCTTATCTGTGTAACTAAGGAGAGGTGCTAAAGTGTAATTAGGAACAAGTTTCTGGTGCACAGAATGCACCCTCATCATCATAAATTAAGAGGAGGATACTTCTTTAGCAATGACAATTTCTTTCCTTCAGCCCGTGCCCCTCCCCTCTTCTCCTCACCCTTCTTCCCTCCCCTCCTTTCCCCTGCCCTCCCCTCCCATCCCCTCCCCTCCAGCCTCTCCTTTTTTGTGTGTACTACAAACTTAAAAGCTTATTTATCACACATGATCGTACCAGTGGTTACACCATGGGCATAAAGAGCACATAATACTATTTATTATTATTGTTATTATTATTATTATTATTATTATTATTATTATTATTATTATTATTATTATTATTATAGGATTAAAAGGTTTGGGTTAAGAATGTTCGTATTGGTACTACACAAAAGACGCAAGAAAACAGATGAAGGGATAGAAACAGACCACTGAGTGGAGTACGTGAACACCCACAGACAAATTCCATATGATACAACTAATGTTAAGTGTCAGATTAAGAAAGTGAATGGTGCATAGACATCACCTGGCATGACTTCAAAGGCAGTCTAAAGAAGCTATGAGAAAATGAAACCTATGCACATTAGATACCAGTGTATGCTACATGAGAAACAGTTATCAGAACATGTAGAAAGTAACACAAATGCTGCAAGTAATGTGTAGAATACATGATCTATTAAATCTTTGCCTGTGAAACAACAAAAACAAAAAGTTTTATCTGTTCATAATGTTAGAGCATGGTCACTGAGAGTGATTTGTCAATGAGAGACAAAAATGTTTCATGCAAGCTTTCACAGTTTGCAGTATGCATACAAGAAGAAACCAAAATAACAAGAAGAGTGGAAGATTCAATGAATTGAGCGTGGAGCCGTTTCTATTCAGGTAGCACAATTTGCTCTTAATTTAGTTAGAGATTGTTTGATAGTGAAGACCCCAAATAGGCTGTTACAATATTAACATGAGAATTAAAGAAGTGTAATGGTTATAAGAGCCTGCTGTGTAGTGCGGTGCTCTATTTGCGGCTCAGTGTGGCATATTTAGAGACACCAATGCTAGTTTCAGTCCATTTGCTTGCGACATACTCAGTGAGTCCTCCTTTGGACTGTTACTGCATGCCCAGTGAAATCCGTCAAGTGTGGTGTTGACAGACACAGGTGAATGAAGATGCGAAGCTGCTCCCTGTTGCAAGAAATTACCTCTTCATACATTCATGTTACACATTGATTAGTGAAACAGAGGACTCAATCTGGTGAAGGAGCCAATGACAGCCAACCCTTAAACAAAAACAATTTCTAGCAGTAAAAATGTGTGCCATAAAATACCTTTTCATAAATAAAACAAAAATAATGACAAGTAGATAAGGCAACTTCTCTTCCACAACAACTGCTGTACTTACTGAGCTATCCAAGCACAACTTGTGACAAGGCCTCACAGCTTTGCTTCATCTGCATAGGGAAAATTCATCCTTAAAACAATCTCACATGCTGTGGCTAAGCGATGTTTGCTATGTCCTTTCTTCTAGAAGTGCTTCACCTTCCATGAGGTTGCAAATAAATCACCTGGAATGATTGAAAAGTCCATTTAAAAAAGCTGTACAAAAAAGAAAGCTATATGCATTAGATTCCAGTGTTTGCTACATGAGAAACAGTTACCAGAAGCGATATTCTAGCAGAAACAAAAGCTGTGAAGCTAGGTCTTGAGTCATGCTTCAATAGCTCAGTTGACACAGCAATTTAAGTAAGTAAATGAGCAAAGCCATTCATGTTATGAAAATGTATGTATGGGTGTATGCATGTATGTTATATTGTATGAATGTTTGTTCCAGATCTGCTCCTAAGGTTAATAATAATCTACCTATCAAGAGGGTGGGGGTGGGAATGGAAAAAGTAGTGTAGACCACGATGTCCAAATTCTCAGAGTATTTGTACGGAGCACTGACTGACTTTCAACGAACTTCACACACAGTTTCAAACCTTTATGAAATTTTTTCTCTCTGACCACCCGAGCAAAATGATGAAAGGAAAAAAGTTTATTGCCTGCTACATTTTTGCTGATTGTGCAGTAAAACTGCTGTATCAAGCATGACATTTAAATTTATTGCTTATTTGTTACGTCTTTGCTGCTAACTCTTTTTACCACTGTTTTGCAAATGGACTTAGAGGGAGTGAGGAATAGATGAGAGAGGGAGAAGGAGCAGAACAACAGAGAGGAGGGAGAAGAGCAGATGGACATAGTGCGAGGGGGGGGGGGGGGGGGAGGAGAGATGGACTAACAGAAGATTCGAATAAATACATACCTGGGAGTAGCCGGGCACTCAGCTAGTAAATTCAATAGTACAGGTAATGTTGTGAACTGCTTAATATAGGTAACAAATGAAATTACACAGTTTCAGAGCCTTGACTGGTTTCATACAGATATGATTGTACATATAGACTGAAGCAATGACTGAAAATTTGTACCAAGGCCAGGAAACGAACCTGGCTCTCCTGCTCACTAGATAGGTGTGTTAGCAACTAAGCCACTTCGGCACAGTGATTCACACAACTGCACAGATTACCCTGGCACACCTCCATCCTTCATCCAAATTCTCACTGCTGCCCCAGTCTTTTAAATTCCTCTTTACACAAGAACAGAATTTAAAAGTGGATTGGGGTAGCAGTGAGAATTTGCATTGATGAGGGAGGTGTGCCAGGGTGTTCCATGCTTGTGAGAACTGCTATGCCAAGGTGGCTCAGTGGCTGACTTGCCTGCCTAGTGAGCAGGAGACCCAGGTTCGATTCCCGCCCTTGGTCCAAATTTTCACTCATCGCTTCAGTCTATATATACGAAAAATAATATAGGTTATGTTGTTTCCTGAAACAAGGCAGCAGAGATTGAAAAAAAAAAAAAAAAAAAAGAATAGTCAATGTCATGAGCCGAAGACTCCCAGTGTTTTTTTGCATTTCATTAAGTTTTTCTTTCATTTCCAGTTTGTTTGTATGAGTAGCATATGAAGAAGAAGAAGAAGAAGAGAAAGAGGAGATAGCTTTGCACTCCACGTAGCAGGCGGCTATGTCCTCACCTGTGGTGCATAACTACCAACTTCTTCACGAACAACCTTCAATATGTCTCACATGTTTTCTCAATAATGGAAAGAAGTATGGTTCCTTCCACTGTTAAAAACAATTTTGATATGTTAGCTATATTTTGTTTACAGTAATGTATGGCATAAAATGCACCAAACATAAACTGACCAGTGACTACATTTTCCACTGCAGATTTTTCCAAAATAGGCATGGTGGTTTACTTTTCTTTGAAGTATCAGAAAAACTATGGGCAATGAAGAAAACATCTTCATTATCAAGCTGTGATATTTGGCTGTAAGATGTGAGAAAGATCTTTCTTTCTTCCACCAAATAGTTTCCTCAAAATTGAATGAGAAAGAAGGCATGGTGGGGAACATGCACAAATCCCAAAACAATGATTTTTGTCTTTTTTACATGAAAAGTAAATATTTTAGTGAGATACTAACTACGTTGGGTGTAGGCTCTTATTTGCACTTCAAAACCAACACAGTAGTCAATGGTGGTGAGGTCGATATGTACCATTTTGGTTGAGCCTTCTGACACAGGAATCACGCTGCTGATGACTGAGCTCCCCATGCATGCCAAGGAGTAGATGCCCGTCTTCAGACAGCATCAGAACTCCTGGCAAATGCTCTCATGCCAGATGGCCTTCACTGAGCCTGTATGGTGCCTGTGGGGAGAGTGCTTGATTGGAGTAAGCTGCATCAAGGTGGATGCTTTGCACATTTAACATATTATATTATAGCAAAATAAGGGTGTTCATGATAAGGCTCTCTCTTCAGACAGGACTCAAAAGTTCAGTTGTTACTATTGATTAAAGCCTCTTCTGTTGCACAATGTTTAGCTCTACAGGCGTGTGAATATGTGGATGACATGTCAGTGACAATCACCCCACACAAGACTTTGAATGTGGTCCAAGGAGTCATTTTCTGCCGACACCTTACACTCCAGACAGACGAGCAGTTACGGACTAATCTTGATTAGCAAGGTGTATTATTTGTTCATTGTGTCCAAAAATGTCTTGATGATAATCTAATAGGTGTAGGCACATTTATCTTAGCCTTTGAAGGGAATGTGCTCCTGAAAAAAGGTAGCCAATGTGTACAAATATGTCAAACTGTAAGTCCCACCATTCATGAGGTGCTTATGATGTTTGCACTGTTGTCAGATGTCATCCCACTCCGTGGTAGACCCGTGACAACTGGGTAATCCCTGATAAACCTGGGAACTTTTTCATCTGGGAGAAAACTAGGAAAAACCTGGGAATTTTTTAGTATTCCATGAATTTTTCATTGTTTCAGTTTTCAGTTAAATTTTATTAATTTTGACTGCTAAGAACTGATACTCCAACAAAGAACTGTATTTTAGTCTGCTACTGCAGCAACAAAATATAAACGAGTTAAGAAATAAAAGGAAAATTAATTTGTAAAGGAAATGCATCATTTACAACAAGATAACACAATGCACACACAAGCGTCTGACAACAGCAGAATAAAGACTATGCAATACTTTATAATAACAAACTGCTTCTGATAAGCATGACATCACAATGGTTTGCATTAGGTTCGTTTGAGCAATTGCCAGTGGGTTCATACGGATGTGCAGTTGAGTCGTACATGAGCAGTACCTTCTGCTGCTTATGGTTACTTAAAGTGTGACTGTTAGCTGTTTCAGCAGTAGCAACAAGCAGACAGATGCTACATGGAAAAAAATTTTGCCAATCTATGCACCATATTGATATCTTATAAAGATCTGACTGAATATTTATGCAGCTTCTCTGACAGTACTTCATTATAGATAACTGCATCATCTTCAAAAAGCCTGATTTTACTAATAATATTATCTGCAAGGTCATTAATATACAACATGAATAGCAAAGGCATTCCCTGGGACTCACCGGAAATTACTTTTACATCTGACAGAGACTCTCCATCCAAGATAACATGTGTCCTCCCTACTGAAAAGTCCTCAGTCCAGGGACAAATTTCGCTTCACATCCCATATGATGATACTTTTGAGAAGGAGCATAGGGGTGGTAGTGAGTCAAATGCTTTTCGGAACTCAAGAAACGCAGCATCTACCTGGTTGCCTTGATCCAAAGCTTTTAGTATGTCATGTGAGAAAAGTGCGAGCTGGGTTTCATGTGAGTGATGTTTTCGAAAACCATGTTAGTTGCTATGGAGGAGGTCATTCTGCTAAGATGCCTCATTGTTTTGGAGCTCAGAGTATGTTGTAAGAGTCTACAGCAAATCAGTGTCAAGGATATTGGATAGTAATTTTGTGGATCATTTCTACTACCCTTCTTGTGGGCGGGTGTGACCTGTGCCATTTTCCAAGAACTGGGCACGGGTTTTCGTTCGAGGGATCTACGATAGATTACTGTGAGAAGAGGGGCTAACTCGGCAAAAAATTCAGTATAGAAACTGACGGGATTCCATCAAGGTGAGCTTTGATCAATTTTAACCATTTCACCTCTTTCTCAACACCACTGGCACTAATACTTATTTCATTCATATTTTCAGTGGTATGAGAATTAAATTAGAGCAGTTATCTTGGGTTTTCCTTTGTAAAGGAACTTTTCAAAACAGAGTTGAGAATTTCTGCTTTGCTACCCTCAATTTCAGTTACTGTCTCGTTTGCTAGGGACTGGACACTAACTTTGGTGTCACTAACAGCCTTTACATATGACAATAAATTCGCGGTATTTTGTGAAATGTCATTTGACAATATTCTGCTACAGTAGTCATCATAGACATCCCACATTGTACGTATTATGCAGGAGCATCTGATTCTTTAGATGTTTCTTCACAGTTGACTATATACCATGGAGGTTCCCTAGCATTATGAACTGTTCTACTGGGCGCATATCTATCCAGTGCGTGGTCAACTAGTCTTTTAAACTTGGGCCAGAGTTCCGCTACATGCTCCTTGACCTGTGCTGAAAGTTTCAAATTTGTCATTGAGATATGACGTTAATGATTTTTTATCTAGTTTAGCAAACGTGTGTATATCTTTCTGATTGTTTTTGTTGTGCTTTGTACTTTGGTAACCATTGTAGCCACAACCACATCAGGGTCGCTGATACCAATGTTGATGTGGACATCCTCAGAGAGGTCATGTCTGTCTGTTGCCATTAGATCCAATATATTTCCATCTTGAGTAAGGATTCTAACTATGTGTTCTCTATAGTTTTCAGAGAGGGCATTTAGTAAAATTTCACAGGCTGTCTCATCACGCTCATCACTAACAAAATTGTATTTTCCCAATTAACTGTTGGATGATTAAAGTCTCCACTGATGGTTACAGTGTGATTGGGGAACTTATACAGGGTGTTACAAAAAGGTACAGCCAAACTTTCAGGAAACATTCCTCACACACAAAGAAAGAAAATATGTTATGTGGACATGTGTCCGGAAACGCTTACTTTCCATGTTAGAGCTCATTTTATTACTTCTCTTCAAATCACATTAATCATGGAATGGAAACACACAGCAACAGAACATACCAGCTTGACTTCAAACACTTTGTTACAGGAAATGTTCAAAATGTCCTCCGTTAGCGAGGATACATGCATCCACCCTCCGTCGCATGGAATCCCTGATGCGCTGATGCAGCCCTGGAGAATGGCGTATTGTATCACAGCTGCCCACAATACGAGCACGAAGAGTCACTACATTTGGTACCGGGGTTGCGTAGACAAGAGCTTTCAAATGCCCCCATGAATGAAAGTCAAGAGGGTTGAGGTAAGGAGAGCGTGGAGGCCATGGAATTGGCCCGCCTCTACCAACCCATCGGTCTACGAATCTGTTGTTAAGCGTATGAATACTTAGACTGAAATGTGCAGGAGCTCCATCGTGCATGAACCACGTGTTGTCGTGCTTGTAAAGGCACATGTTCTAGCAGCACAGGTAGAGTATCCCGTATGAAATCATGATAATGTGCTCCATTGAGCATAGGTAGAACAACATGGGGCCCAATCAAGACATCACCAACAATGCCTGCCCAAACGTTCACAGAAAATCTGTGTTGATGAAGTGATTGCACAATTGCATGTGGAATCTCGTCAGCCCATGCACGTTGATAGTGAAAATTTACAATTTGATCACATTGGAATGAAACCATACTGACGAAACTAAAAGAGCTCTAACATGGAAATTAAGTGTTTCCGGACACATGTCCACATAACATATTTTCTTTATTTGTGGGTGAGGAATGTTTCCTGAAAGTTTGGCCGTACCTTTTTGAAACACCCTGTATACAAGTGAACTGAGGCTTTCTCTGAAGTTTTCAGTTACATCAGGAGAGGAGAGTGGTGGGCGATAGAAGGATCCGCTTATCATTTTATGCCCACCCCTGATACTGAGTCTTGCCCAAAAAATCTCACATGCAGCTTTGATTTCTGTCTCAGTGGATTTGTTTTTTGTCTACTACAACAAATACGCCACTTCCACTTCCATTTCCCATTTGGCTATCCTTTAGATATTAGATTAAATTGTCCCCAAAAATCTCGGTGTTATCAATTTCAGGCTACAACCAGCGTTCTGTACGTAGCATTATGTGAACTACGCTGGTTTCCATTAGCACTTTGATGTGAGTACTTTCAGTAGTTTACCATTAGCATATTATATTACATCAGTACAATGGTGTTCATGATATGGCTGCTTCTTCAGGCAGAACTCAAACCTTCAGTACATCTGGATTGGATGAAGAGTTGCCTAATCAAAAAAACCACACACAATCAACTACCTGAGTAGCAGCCTCTGATGTGTAGTGCACACCTGACATATTTAGCTGCTAGCATGAGTTTCTTAGAAGTAGATACCTTAGGGGTTGCGAAGCAACTCAAATCGCTTGATACGGGCAAGTCTTCAGGTCCAGATTGTATACTGATTACGTTCCTTTCAGATTATGCTGATACAATAACTCCCTACTTAGCAATCATATACAACCGCTTGCTCACCAATAGATCTGTACCTACAGATTGGAAAATTGCGCAGGTCGCACCAGTGTTTAAGAAGTGTAGTAGGAGTAATCCATCGAACTACAGAACTATATCATTGACGTCGGTTTGCAGTAGGGGTTTGGAGCAATACTGTATTCAAACATTATGAATCACCTCGAAGGGAATGATCTATTGATACATAATCAGCATGGTTTCAGAAAACATCGTTCTTGTGCAACGCAGCTAGCTCTTTATTCGCATGAAGTAATGGCCGCTATTGAAAAGTGATCTCAAGTTGATTCCGTATTTATAGATTTCCGGAAAGCTTTTGACACCGTTCCTCACAAGCGACTTCTAATCAAGCTGCGGGCCTATGGGGTATGGTCTCAGTTGTGCGACTGGATTTGTGATTTCCTGTCAGGAAGGTCGCAGTTCGTAGTAATAGACGGCAAATCATCGAGTAAAACTGAAGTGATATCAGGTGTTCCCCAGGGAAGATGTTCCTGATCTATATAAATGACCTGGGTGATAATCTGAGCAGTTCTCTTAGGTTGTTCGCAGATGATGCTGTGATTTACCGTCTAGTAAGGTCATCCGAAGACCAGTATCAGTTGCAAAGCGATTTAGAAAAGATTGCTGTATGGTGTGGCACGTGGCAGTTGATGCTAAATAACGAAAAGTGTGAGGTGATCCACATGAGTTCCAAAAGAAATCCGTTGGAATTCGATTACTCGATAAATAGTACAATTCTCAAGGCTGTCAAGTCAACTAAGTACCTGGGTGTAAAAATTACAAACAACTTCAGTTAGAAAGACCACATAGATAATATTGTGGGGTAGGCGAGCCAAAGGTTGCGTTTCATTGGCAAGACACTTGGAAGATTCAACAAGTCCACTAAAGAGACACCTTACACTACACTCATTCGTCCTGTGTTAGAATATTGCTGTGCGGTGTGGGATCCTTACCAGGTCGGATTGACGGAGGACATCGAAAGGGTGCAAAAAAGGGCAGCTTGTTTTGTATTATCACGTGGTAGGGGAGAGAGTGTGGCAGATATGATAAGGGAATTGGGATGGAAATCATTAAAACAAAGAGATCTTTCGTCGCGGCGAGACATATTTACGAAATTTCAGTTACCAACTTTCTCTTCTGAATGCGAAAATATTTTGTTGCGCCCAACCTACATAGGTAGGAATGATCATCAAAATAAAATAAGAGAAATCAGAGCTCAAACAGAAAGGTTTAGATGTTCGTTTGTCCCGCGCAGTTTCGGTAGTGGAATGGTGGAGAGGTAGTATGATTGTGGTTCGATGAACCCTCTGCCCAGCACTAAAATGTGAATTGCAGAGTAGTCATGTAGATGTAGAACTGTACTCTTCTCAACCTTGTGGCAAAAGTCAAGGAAGTCGCAGCCTAGCGTGTCGCAGAACTTTCAAAGTCTCTGGTTAAGTCCCTCCACATGATTCAGAACCAGAGCGGCACGATCAGTTCTTGGGACATAGTATGGTTTATGAAATTTCTGATGCTCTTGGAGTATCATCTGATGTTTATGACATAACATAAATAATGTTAAAACTATATACGTACAAACATACAGGCTTCCTGCATCCCCATAACTGTGCACACGCAGTAACACTGTTTTCTAGCACACTCTGAACTGCTGAAACTATTTCTAACAGGTCACAGGGAAATATTTCAATTGTTCGTTTGAAAAGTGTTGCTTCGGAAGTAAATTTCATTTTATGCAACATGAATTATGTTATGTGTGCGAATGTACTTTGAATGTCTGAAATCGCAGAGCATCTAACTCTCATTTAAAGCTTAACACTTTGAGGGCCAGCTTCTTAGTAGCATTTTGAGACTAGAAGACCAGTTACTTATGTCATTATCCAAAATGTTTGTGGCACATTTGTGTAATGTATCATAAAGTGTAACACACAAATACGAATGTTGTATGTGAAAGCTTAGCTTTTCTTGTAGCTACACTATGTATATTAATTTAAACCATTAACTTTACCTACTTTTGTGTTCACGTGACTTAACAGTGATGCTGCTATTGGGTAACTACACCACACATCCTATGCTCTGAATATCTGCTATTATTGGCTGGTGAGATCATGTGACATGAGCTATGATTGCCTAACTAAAGTGCATCACAAACTCGATTTCAATGCTTCAGAAACTAACGTTCGGTGTTTGGTGGAATCCAACTATATACTTTTTCTTTGGGTTTGTTTTCTAAAGTGCTGGGAAGTTCTACACCAGTGTAAAAACCCGTTCCATTCAAAGGATTGACAAGTTTTATGGCTCTGAGGGAAGTATACTGTCACTTAACATGAAAAATGTATTTCCATTTAGGTCAATATGTATTTTTGACTGGGAAAGGTCCAGGAAGTTTTTTCATTGCATGCATATCCACCCTGCATTCTCTCTCCATGAAGGTAATTCTTGTAAACAACCAATTTGTGTGTCGCTTACATGGAACATCATCCTTCACTTATGTGAGTTTGCTCAACCTTCAAGAAAGAAAAGAAAGTACAGGATATAAATCTACTGACTGCCTGTTGTATACTGAATCACTTAAAAATATGATTGCCTGCATGCTGTTGAGACAACGTCCTGTTATGTGAAAGTCACATCACTAACCCTCACTACCTCAATTTTTTTGAAACCAGTTTTTAGACAGTGCTCCTGTCTTTTGGCTCATGTGACACAGTCTTCAGGAACCATCTTCTGCACCCAGCAGGATGAGCAGCTGCCTCCTCCTCCTCCAGCATGTACTGGTGACAGGGCTCCCTCTGAGGACCCTTCTCTGCAGAAACCAGATTAGATGCTTGATGTCAGCCAAAGGCTGTGACCCATAGCTGCCCACTTGTCATCTGTCCCCACACTTGATGTCCTTGCAAGAAAACCCGTAGAAAAGGCTGCGGAGGAAGAGGAGATCAGGAGACGGCTAATCCAGTGACCTTGGAGGTGCCAGATTCCCGTACACCATCAGATTGCGAACCAAAGGGCATTGCTTTGATTCCATACCCATGAGGTAGACACAGGATCCTGGGGCGTTACCAGTCCTCATGGTCCCTTCACGCCTAACCTGGACACCAGTAAAGTGATGATTCTGTTTAACTAACTGTAATGGAAATTACTATCAGCTGTCAGAAATGCACCACCTTATTTCCTCCTCTTATACATTGCTCTACAAGAAACACACTTTACTGGTGACTTTTCCCAAGATTATGCGGTTAATGTGCAGTCTGGCAGAACCATGCTTGCCCTGAGAGGGCATGTGGGAGGCGTTTGTACGTTCGTTTACACAGATATAGTGGATTCCTGTTAGTGCCATGTTGGGAGCAATAGTGGTACAAATGCAAACAACCGCAGTGACTAGCTTTTTCAATCTTTACTTGCCTCCAGTCAGGCCACTTATTTACATAGTGTTGATCACCATAAACCAACAATTCCACCTCTCTTCTCCTACGTTGAGATTCAATGTGTACCACCACCTGTAAATGAGAACCACTTCATTTGGTAGGGGCCTTCTAGTTCACCAGCTTCTTATTTACCACCACCTGTGTCTCGTCAGTGATGTTACACCTACCGCTAATGTATTTATATTACAGGTGGACAGTTACTATTAGGTTTCGAGGAGTGCGCTAGCTAATTCTTTGTTGATCCTTCACTGATTGTGGGACTGCCTGACAATCAGTTGTACAGTACATACCATCCTTGTTGTTACCCTATTGTTGTGCCTACTCAATAACAGTTGCCATTAAAATATAAGAGAGTCATTCAATAACTAAAGAGACAATTTTGATCTGTAGGAAAAGGTGTTTATTTTTACAAACCAATACTTTTCACTTTTCAACACAATCCCCTTGAACATTTATGCACTTGTTCCAGCGGGGTACAAGCTTTTTATTCCGGCTGCAAAGAACTCTTTATCTTGGTATTTGAACCATTTTCACACTAACTTTTCCAGATCCTTGTTGTCCTGTGGAACCTCACCCCACGTAATGCTTCCGTCAGTACACCAAACAAACGGAAATCACTAGGTGCTAAATCAGGACTGTAAGGGGGATGAGGCAGTACTTCCCAGCCCAATTTGTCAATGGTTTCATGGGTCAGTTAAGTAATATGAGGATGTGCATTGTCTTGCTGGAGAGTCACACCTCTCCTCCGAGATCCATGATGTCTCTCTCTCATGGCTGGCTTCACTTTGTTTAAAACAAATCCGAGTAGTATAGGCTGTTCCTTGTACACTGCTCTTCGAGATAATCACAAAAAACTGGGCCTTCAGCATCCCAAAACAGCATCAACATGACTTTCCCTATTGATGCTTGGGTTCTGAATTTTTTCTTGACAGGTGAATTGGTGTGCTTCCACTGCTTCGTCTTTTTGATTCTGGCTCATAACAGTGCACCCAAGTTTCATCACAAGTTAAAATTGTGTTGAGGAAATGCTCAATTTGTCTTTCATAACATTCATTTATCTCTGTGTACACTATCAACCTTGTTTCCTTGTGTAGCCACGTCAACTCCTTTGGGTCTCATCTTGCACATTTTTTGCAATACTTCAGCTTGTTACAGATGATATTACGAACTGTACCAGTACTAACTTCAACCTTATCAACTATCATTTCCACAGCCACATGGCGGTCGGCATGAACAATGTCATCAATGCTACTTTCAAGTTAGGGAATGGAAACTGCAAGTGGTTGGCCAGAATGGTGTTCGTCAGTCTCTGAGTTGCAGCCATTTTCGAATTGCTCTACCCAATTGCAAAAATTTGCTCAGTTCGTAGAACCTTCACCATAAACTTCAGATATTCTACAGTATATATATTCACAGGTTTCTCACCTTCAGTAAGTAAAAAATGAATAACAGAACGTTGTTCAACTAATGTTGATGTTTCAAGCAGACTCGCCATCTTAAAATGTATTTTTTGAGGTTATAAACCACAATGTTGATACATCAGCTGATGAGGGCTCATACCAGCGACGCCGACTTAAAGCCATAAAAGTACCAAACTTGCCCTAGTAACAGTTTTTTCTCTCTTTAATTATTGAATGACTCTTGTAGTATGCCTAAGTAACAGTACAGTACACATTTTACCAACTTGGCTGACCATTGGGGTATGTACTGTAGTTGGTTGCGTAGAAACATGTGTACTGTTGTGAGCTCACCTGTGTCATGTTAATTTTAAAGTGTTGTATGTATGTACTTTGTAATGTAACTGTGTGTTTGTTAGTGTTTTAATTCATATATTACCATGAGTGGTAGGAGTAAGAGAAAATTTGTGCCATTGAATGTAGAACTGGAAGCTTTGGAAAGACTAAACAAAGGAGAAACATCAAGAAAACTTTATGCTTAGTGTGGAGTCAGTAGAGTGACAGTTGGAGATTGACAAAGAAACAAAGACAAAATTGAAAAGTTTTCATCAAATAAGTGTACTATTTCCCCATTTGAACAGAAGTAATTTAAGAAATCTGGAGTATGAAGAAACAAGTGAAGCTTTGTTGGTTTGGTTTATTCAACAAGGTCAAAAAGAAAATCAAATTTCAGCGTCTATTCTGTAAGAAAAACTTGTATATTTTAGAAATAAGTTAAAGGAGGACGATTTTACTGCAAGTTCAGGATGGTTGGAGAGGTGGAAGAAGCGATACGGCGTAAGACAGCTTGAAATTTGCTGTGAAAACCTTTCTGCAGATCCTTGGACTATTGCTCAGCTTTGTAAGACATGGAAAAACTACAAGAAGAAAATCTTATTCCTGATCAACTGTGTAACTGTGATGAAACAGGATTCAATTATAAAATTCTTCCATCGAAACTCCAGCCTCAAAAGAAGGAAAGGCTGTCCTGGGCTACAAAAAACATAAAGAAAGGTTAACAGTTCTTGGTGCATTGAATAAAAGTAGAGACCATAAACTGAAGCTGCTGGTAATAGGGAAGTCTGCTAAGCCTAAAACTTAAAAAAAAAATATATATATCTCACTGCTTCTACACTGCCTACTGCAGATAACCACCAAAAATCTGCTTCGATGGACAAAAATATTTTTAAGGAGTTCTTCTTTTGAAGATTTTGTTCCACAGACTGAAAGGTACCTTAGGAAAAAGTGCTTGCCTTCCAAAGCAATCTTAATGCTTGACAATGCTGGTTCACACCTGGATCAAGGCATTTTATGGTGCTTGTTTGCTTCAGATGCTTCTGCAAACAACAGAAAGTGAAAGAACCATCAAAGAATTTTAAAAAAACTACAATGAGAGACAGCAGATTCATGGTCTGAAATAAAGGCAATGACAGAAAAGTCTTGGAATCAGATTTTATGTAATGAAATGGATACCTACAGCACAGATGAAGATGGCCTACTGTTGGCAGAACTGATGGAAAACCTTTGCTGGAAGTGGAAATGCAAATGTGAATGATGTTTCAGAATGCATGAACAGTTTCAAGTGACTGATCTTGTGGTTTCTGAAATTGTTATTGAGTCCATTGAAGACAGCAGCAACGAGGAATTGACTGAAGAAACTGTGCCAGTGGTCGCTCACACTGAGGATTTGGCGGCATTCGATGTAGCATTGTGTTATATGGAGCAGCAAGTGGAAGCTACTCCAACTGACATCATGCTACGTAGATGATGACGTGACTTGATGCTAAAAAAACGAGGTTTAATTTTACAACAAAGGACTACAGACAATTTCTTTAAAATCTACCTTATATTTTTACAACTTGAATATGTGCGCCAGTATATGTAGCGATAACACAGGTATCTACATCTACATCTACACGATTACTCTGAAATTCACATTTAAGTGCTTGGCAGAGAGTTCACCGAACCACAATCATACTATCTCTGTACCATTCCACTCCCGAACAACACGCGGGAAAAACGAACACCTAAACCTTTCTGTTCGAGCTCTGATTTCTCTTATTTTATTTTGATGATCATTCCTACCTATGTAGGTTGGGCGCAACAAAATATTTTCGCATTCGGAAGAGAAAGTTGGTAACTGAAATTTCGTAAATATGTCTCGCCGCGACGAAAGATCTCTTTGTTTTAATGATTTCCATCCCAATTCCCTTATCATATCTGCCACACTCTCTCCCCTACCATGTGATAATACAAAACAAGCTGCCCTTTTTTGCACCCTTTCGATGTCCTCCGTCAATCCTACCTGGTAAGGATCCCACACCGCACAGCAATATTCTAACAGAGGACGAACGAGTGTAGTGTAAGGTGTCTCTTTAGTGGACTTGTTGAATCTTCCAAGTGTCCTGCCAATGAAACGCAACCTTTGGCTCGCCTACCCCACAATATTATCTATGTGGTCTTTCTAACTGAAGTTGTTTGTAATTTTTACACCCAGGTACTTAGTTGACTTGACAGCCTTGAGAATTGTACTATTTATCGAGTAATCGAATTCCAACGGATTTCTTTTGGAACTCATGTGGATCACCTCACACTTTTCGTTATTTAGCATCAACTGCCACGTGCCACACCATACAGCAATCTTTTCTAAATCTCTTTGCAACTGATACTGGTCTTCGGATGACCTTACTAGACGGTAAATCACAGCATCATCTGCGAACAACCTAAGAGAACTGCTCAGATTATCACCCAGGTCATTTATATAGATCAGGAACAGCTTCCCTGGGGAACACCTGATATCACTTCAGTTTTACTCGATGATTTGCCATCTATTACTACGAACTGCGAACTTCCTGACAGGAAATCACAAATCCAGTCGCACAACTGAGACCATACCCCATAGGCCCGCAGCTTGATTAGAAGTCGCTTGTGAGGAACGGTGTCAAAAGCTTTCCGGAAATCTATAAATACGGAATCAACTTGAGATCACTTTTCAATAGCGGCCATTACTTCATGCGAATAAAGAGCTAGCTGCGTTGCACAAGAACGATGTTTTCTGAAACCATGCTGATTATGTATCAATAGATCATTCCCTTCGAGGTGATTCATAATGTTTGAATACAGTATATGCTCCAAAACCCTACTGCAAACCGACGTCAATGATATAGTTCTGTAGTTCGATGGATTACTCCTACTACACTTCTTAAACACTGGTGCGACCTGCACAATTTTCCAATCTGTAGGTACAGATCTATCGGTTAGCGAGGGGTTGTATACGATTGCTAAGTAGGGAGCTATTGTATCAGCATAATCTGAAAGGAACGTAATCAGTATACAATCTGGACCTGAAGACTTGCCCGTATCAAGCGATTTGAGTTGCTTCGCAACCCCTAAGGTGTCTACTTCTAAGGAACTCATCCTAGCAGCTGTTCGTGTTTCAAATTCTGGAATATTCCGTTCGTCTTCCCTGGTGAAGGAATTCCGGAAAACTGCGTTCAATAACTGCGCTTTAGCGGCACAGTCATCGGTAACAGTACCATCGGCACTGCGCAGCGAAGGTATTGACTGCGTCTTGCTGCTTGTGTGCTTTACATACGACCAGAATTGCTTCGAATTTTCTACTAAATTTCAAGACAATATTTCGTTGTGGAACCTATTAAAGGCATCTCGCATTGAAGTCCATGCCAAATTTCGTGCGTCTGTAAATTTTTGCCAGTCTTTGGGATTTCGCGTTCTTCTGAATTTTGCATGCATTTTCCGTTGCCTCTGCAACAGCATTTGGGCCTGTTTTGTGTACCAAGGGGGATCAGTTCCATCTCTTACCAATTTATGAGGTATGAGTGTCTCAGTTGCTGTTGCTATTATATCTTTGAATTTGAGCCACATCTCGTCTACATTTGCATAGTCATTTCAGAATGAATGAAGATTGTCTCTTAGGAAGACTTCTAGTGACACTTTATCCGCTTTTTTTAAATAAAATTATTTTGCGTTTGTTTCTGGTGGATTTGGAAGAAACGGTATTGAGCCTAGCTGCAACGACCTTGTGATCACTAATCCCTGTATCTGATGCTCTCTATCAGCTCTGGATTGTTTGTGGCTGAGAGGTCAAGTGTGTTTTCGCAACCATTTACAATTTGCGTGGGTTCATTGACTAACTGCTCAAAATAATTTTCTGAGAAAGCATTTAGGACAATCTCGGAAGATGTTCTCTGTCTACCACCGGTATTGAACAAGTATTTTTGCCAACATATCGAGGGAAGGTTGAAGTCCCCACCAACTATAACCATATGAGTGGGGTATTTATTTGTTATGAGACTCAAATTTTCTCTGAACTGTACTGTGTTATTTTTTATTCATTTTTAATCATTGTTGTGTTCATTAACCATTTATTCGTGATTTACCCATTGATTTAGGTAATTTCTGTATCATCAGAGTTTTTGTAATTTGTGGTAGCCTCAGACCCAATTAGCTCGATCTACTGTGGATGTATTGTGCCTCGGGACTGTACCGGCAGTAACATACGAATTACTTATTCCTCGTGTTTGTAAACGCTGCTCCCCTACCCCATCCACCAACTGAAAGCTGTTTCTGATGGGGTAAAACTAATTGCAGGATTACCGGTAAAATGGGTTCATACCACAAGTAGTGCTGTGCCTATACCTATACCGGGAAAATTGGCTTATGGTGGGTTGAAACGTATTTGTAGGCATATGGTTATAATGTTAAACAACTTCCAAAATGTTAGAGAAACCCCAAATTCTCAAGGTGAAGCATAAACAATAAAAGATTCCTTAGATACTGGTGATGTACACTCATAGTAAACCTCTTATTAGACTTAAATGGGGATGGAGGAGGAGGGAAAAAGTAACGGGAATGAGATTAGATCCAGAGTACTCCAGTTTTTGAAACAGAGTGCTTACTTGGTCGGCTACTGATTCCTTGGCACCACCCATTAGTATATGTACATGCCTAAAACTTTCAAACTCTTTTTTATGGAAAACTGTGCCTTCCTTTTTAAGTATGTTGAAGCCCTAGTCATGATATATGCACCCATCAATATGAATCAAAATGGTGCGGGCAAGCATGTACGTATGGTCCCCTTGTTAGTGCTGGGTGAGATATTCACGATAAATGCAAGTTAAGTAAGTGGCCTATGTTGCTGACTATGTAAATCCAAACAAGGATTCCATCCGGATCCAGCAACTTACTTGTTTTCATCTCTTTCAGTTACTTCTGTATGCCAGGGATGTGTGTTTCTATGTTCTTCGTGCAAGTGTCTGTTCAACGGTCAAGTGGTGGTATTTTTATACCTGTTTCTAGTGGTCCTGTTACTTTGTTCCAACCACCAGATGGATTGACTGCAACATTGTGTGCTAGCCATTCTATGCCTCTGCTGTCACTTTTGCTAAAATTGTCAGATTGCATCGAGGAGGTTGTGCAAGACATCTCTGATGTGATCACATACATCACTGGAACTGCTATTCCCCTTCCTGCAAGTCCCCTTCACTGCCAGCCAGTTCCATGGTGGACCTCAAGGCTTTGCAGTAGCAATCTTGCCGAAGAGCCCTGCAACATTTCAAGCAACACCTTTTGCAGGCCAACCTTATCTCTTTCAAGTGACTTCATGCTAAGGCTCACTAGAGAATGCTTAGAGTGGTATGTCTCTTCCATTGGAACACACACCTTTTCGTCCCAGGTGTGGGCTGAGCTCTGTAGTTTGCCGGGCTGCCATTGATTGACAGCTGTTAGAGGTCTTTACCTTTAGAATGGTATTTGTACTGATGCATCAGTATTTTCTGAACACACATTGATCCACTTTGCAACAGAATTGGGGTCCTCTTATATGGCTACCTTTCTGCTGCAGGAATGACAAGATGATGATGTCCCCCTGCGTTTCATCCCCTGCCAAGCCCAATCATATAATGAACGTTTCAAATGATAGAGCACATCAATCGATCATCCTTTTATTTCATGTTTTATTAGGCAGATATAGGTTTTGGCTAGTACTTAGCCATTATCAATGCACTATTTCATGGTATGAATGCATGTCCTAGTACATCGGCCCCTATTGTTTGGGCTTCTGTCACAGTTAGTTCAAGGTGAACCTTTGATTGACTAGGAATTGCTTCAGGCTCCTGCCTCTTCTCACAATATGGCCCTAGGCCCTGATTCACTTTGTAATCAAATGATCTGGCATCTGAGTTTTACTCAAAGACTGTATCAACACATGGTCTTAAACCATATTTGGCTCGAAGATGTCTTCCCTTCCCAATTGTGAAATAGTATCATTGTCATATTCCTTAAGCAGCGTAAAAACCCAACATCTCAGCAGCAACAACTGGGCCCCAGCACAACTTATCTTTCTGTGCTGCAATTCTATCCTTCTACTACGCATTTTTACTCTTTGCATTTCCACTAGCTGATCATCTTGATGCTGTCTGTGCGTGGGTATCATTTGTCATTTTGGACACTCATTCTCTTATCTTCCAGCATTCTACAAGTTTTTATTCTTATGTATATGGTCCTTTTGTTGGTTTTGGCATGCTACTCCTTTTCCAGATTTTACAGAAGTGTGGATCTTGTAGGGAAGGTAACCTAATGTGATGTAAGTTCCACTTTGTGTGCCTTTTCTCTTTCCATCCTTCATTACTTGTAAAAAAAAAAAAAAAAAAAAAAAAAAGCACGATAGTCATTCTGTGTGGGAGGGGTCATAACGTATGAGCATTGTGGCGCCTTAGTTGAAGCTCCCCATGCAAGCAAAGGAGTGTGTGTCAATCATGACTGAGCCACGGGAACTCCAGGTAACAGTTTACTGACCAGGTTACTGTTGTTGTGGCTGGGTGGTGCCCATGGGATAGCCTCCATTTGAAATGAATTATTCTGTGACAGATGATTCACACATGAAGTGACTTTCTTGTGATGTGTCTTCAGATGGGAAAGATTAAAATGAAAAGAGATATGACACCACGAAGTTTCCTTCCCTGGCTACGCTATGGGAAGAGGGACAAGCCAGATACCTTGGAAGAAAAACTTCACCCAATAATTGGTATGTACTTGGACTGATGGGGGTACATTTACTGTACTGAAACCATTATTTTTTATCAGAAACATTGGAGATAAATTGAAAGGAATATCGTCCAGTGGAAAGTTAAGCTTCTGGTGTGCAGGTGTGATGTGAGACCTTATCTCCCACCACCTGTGAGGTGCTTCAGGTGTATATTCTGAGGGCGTATGTCATTGTGCTGCATGTTGGACTCAGAATACAGCAGTTCTGGATGATCACTCTATGAAGGCAGCCCTTGTGAACATCCACCTTCGTGTATCAATTTCATAATCTTCATCATTCCCCAGTTTGCTCAGTTTCCAGGAAGGAGCAGAATATCCAGGGATATTAATAACTGCTTGTTGTACACTGAGGGACAGAAGAAATATGAGCACCTACACCCTGTGTACATGATGATCAATTACACTCTTACCACAACCGTCATCCCCCACCCCTCCCCCTTCCACAGCTTTCCCCAAACCAGGTCTCCCACCGGTATTTTCTGTGGCAACCACTTCCTGCACATGGCCGGAGAAGCACACTCCTTTGGTGCCTACTGGTGACAGGCCTCCCTCTCAGGATCCCTCTCCATGGCAATCCCAAGACCAGAGGCCCGACACCAAACAGTTGCCGAAGCACCCACGACCTTCGGTTTCAGGACTATCTGCTCTTCGTGCTCTGTAACCTTACCAAAGGTTACACAGCAGGAGGAGGAGGAGAAGGAGAAGGAGAAGAAGAAGAAGAAGAATCATCAGGGCTCTTCCCCCTCCCCGCCCTTCCCCCTCCCCGCAGTAAGCTTCTGAGCCAATGTTTGTGGGTGTGATTCCATCCTCCACTGTTGACAGGCAATGATGTTGTTGTATAACTGGTCCTTCTGCCCCTTCATACCTAATCTGGCCACCAGTCATTTGGTCTTTCAGTGCAATTGTACCAGTTACTACTGTCACCTGCTGTAACTCCACCATGTTGATCCTTATTTTCTCTTTTTCTTTAGTTTGCCTTTCTGTCCAAGGACTGTACTTCACTGATTACCATCCATGATTATGGTGCATTCTGTCAAAACTTTGCAAGAGAGCATTTGGAGTGGTCTGTATTTTGGTTCATACAGATGCAGTCAATGGATGTATTCTCCTTTGCACCTCTTGGAGACAGTAGCAGTACGGGTGGAAAAGACCACTACAATTATTATTTGCAACGTTCACCTACCTCTAGGCAAGCCACTTACTTGTGTTGAATTGGCCTTATTAATACGACAAATTTTCCCCTTCCCCTTTTCCTGCTTGCTGACTTCAGCACACATCACCTGCTGTGGGGGACTATCACTTTGTCTGGTAGGGGGCTTTCCAGTTGACCAGCTTATCACATACCATGATCTGTCTCTCAGTGATGGCTGTCATACCCACTTCAGTGCCACCCATGGCACCTCTACAGCTATCGATCTGACAATATCTTCCCCTAATCTTGTGACTTCACTAAATGATGACCTTAGAGGCAGCGACCATTTTCTGATGATATTCTCTTTTCTTTGCCACCACCCAAACTACCATGTTGGGAACTTCACAGAACTGACTAGCCTTTGTGTGCCTCTGCTGTTACAGTAACTGTCTCTGTTGAACTGTATTGAAGAGGTTGTGCAAGGCATGCCGCTGGAACTGCTTTTTCACTTTCAATGGATCCTCCACTGCCGTTTTACATATGACTGTGGGTTTTATCATCCTTTTTAAGTGTTACTGCATGCCCTTTGTCCCTTGGTATTATCCACTCGTAATTCTTTTAGGGTGTATTAGGGTGGATGTTTTAATGTGTCACAGAGTGTATGGCTTTTCCTTTTTATTCTCATGGCTGCCCAGCCAGTCATCTGCTCTCTTGTTTTTACTCCTTCTACCTGATTCTTCTATCTGTGGTTTTCTTTTCCTGTTTTGTCCAGGTTGGCTGTCCTTCTGTCGTTGTTCTGGTTCTTCCTTTCTCCTATTATTGTGCTTTCCATCTCTCTCTCTCTCTCTCTCTCTCTCTCTCTCTCTCTCTCTCTCTCTCTCTCTCTCTCTCTCTCTCTCCTCTTTTTGGGAGGGGGGGGGGCAAGGGACCAATGATCTTGCAATTTGTTCCCCCCCCCCCCCCCCCTCCTCTTTTAAACCAACCAACTGCCATCACATTAGACTCGCCTTCCATAACTAGGGCTATCAAGGCCCCCTACCATATTTTATTCATCATTTTTTTTATCCCACTGGTGGTTCTGGGTTAGTCAGCACTTCACTCATCTCCCCACAGTTCCAAGAGAATGGTGTCCCACAGAGTTCTGTGTTGAGAGTCACACTCCTCATCACCTTCAATGGGCTAGTGACATTTGTTGGGCCACTAGTCACCCTTGCGTTATATGTCAGCTATTTTTGCATTTGATACAGCATCTACTTGGTAGCCCCTGCTGAGTGCCAGGTCCAATGTGCCATCTGGTGGGCCTCTGCTTGGGCTCTTTACCATGGTTTCCAGTTCTCTTCTACAAAAACGACAGTCATGCATTTTTGCCATTGCACCACACTCCATCCTGATCCAGAACTCTACTCAAGTACCAAGCTGACTTGGCTGCCCCATATTCATCACCTGAAGACCAGCTGCATGTGGAAGCTCAGCACTCTCTGCTTCCTTGCCCATACATCTTGTGGTTCAGATCATTCTCCTCTTATCTGTATTCACTGGGCCCTGGTTTCATCCCAATTGGACTGTGGTTTCCAGGTTTATGGCTGGATGGCTCCTTCAGCTTAGAAACTGTTTGAACCCAGTCCATCATCGTGGCATGCATCTGGCCACTGGTGCCTTTCAGACAGTCTCCTTGCCGAAGATGGTACTACCTCTTGGTCTCCTATGTAATCACCCTCCAACAATTCCTGATCATCCCACATATCTCATTCTCTTTACATAGGACAGATGCTGTCCTGATTCCCACCCACAGGGAGGATTACCAGATGGAGTGCACCATGCTTCCTTCTGCCAGGAAACGGATTAGAACCAATCCTTTCCAAGGTCCTAATATTTGTCAACCCCACAAGCTTTCTGTGTCTGTTATATCCAGGTTTTAGAGTTCCATGTTGCTACCATTCTTTATATAGACAGCTCTAAAACTGTTGATCAAATGGGATATGATTTACATTTCCTGTCAGTATGTAATCCCATTCACTGCCAGGAACATAGTGTGGTTACAGCAGAGCTGACAGCTGGTAGCAGAGTTCTCTGTTTTATTAAATGGGCTTCCCTTGGTGTTGTTTTAATATATCCCGACTCAGTGAATAGTCTCCAGGGTCAGGACGGCTGGGGGTGGGACGACTCTTGTCTCGTGGAGAGCCCCAGGATGCCCACCTAATACCTTACATATTTCTCTCCTCTGGTTTTTATTATTGACTGTCCAACTGATGTCTGTTATGTTTTAGTTCTTTCACTTTCTAGAATCTTTAGCATGTGCAACGAGCTCCTGTTCATCCAGGATAATTTGGACCCAATACAGTGTGAATAATTGAAAAACATATAATCCAAAATACACTGTTTTTAACATAAACTGCATTTTACTGTATTTACAAAACATGCTAAAGTCACACTTAAAAACGTACTGCATTATTTCAGTATTACCAACCAGAAATGAGAATTTTATTTACAAAATAGTCCTTAAAACACAGTGTAATTCATATCATTTGCCTCCTGTTCACATTTAGGAAATAATCATACAATTGTTTCTGTTTCAATTCTCATTCCCTTCTTTCTGACGACCATATTTTCTGGAGAGTCAAAATGTGAGAATAATCCAGAGGTTTGTTCTGCACACTCCAGTAGATCAGGGCATATCAGTGCTTTGGTGCAAGTGATAAAATGTGAATGACACAGATAATAGTGTGTTGTAAACAAAAATACTTATTGTAGTAGGAATACTTAAAGCCTAGATTTTTTTAAAAAAATGCAGAACTATACAGTGTTAATCCATACTTTTTTAACCAGGAAGATTTTTTAAGAAATCTTTACATTAGTGAAGTGCACTTGTCAATTGAATAATTTTTGTTTTATTGATTTCTTTACAGGAGGTGGGGCCCATTGTGAAGAACAGGCAAATGTATCGAACTACATTTACCATTCGGTCAAATGACGTATTTCAGTGTCTAAAAGTATTACTTGTGAAAGGTATTCTTACAATGCCGTTATCACCATATATTGAAAGAATAATAACCCTTGGGAAAAATACAATAATAATAATGCCTCAAAATAATAATACATCACAAGTGGAAGATCAACGCTGAATTGATACACAAAGTACTAGTGCACACTTCCTTGAAAGATGTGCTGCCCATTCAATTAATGTTTTGTCTGAAGACAGTAACAGTCTTCCATGCCATACTCTTGAAAATGTTATTCTCTAGTAGTTAGCAAATACTGATATACTCTTCATTATTTTTTTTTTTGGGGGGGGGGGGGGGGAGAATGTTGTCATGAAACTGCAAATGTGTATTGATTGAAGTCTGTAGATTTTAGTTGAAAATTCTGGATTATTGTATGAATAGTTAATAATGTGAAGCACACTTAAGTAATAATTGCCGGCCGCAATGGTCTCGCGGTTCTAGGCACGCAGTCCGGAACCGTGCAACTGCTATGGTCGCAGGTTCGAATCCTGCCTCGGGCATGGATGTGTGTGATGTCCTTAGGTTAGTTAGGTTTAAGTAGTTCTAAGTTCTAGGGGACTGATGACCATAGCAGTTGAGTAATAATTAGGGTATGTATCACTGCCTTCTTAATAAAAGACAAAGCCTTCCAAAGAAAATTGAGTGAGGGAATGGCTGTGTATAAATTAAGGCATAAAGAATAATAGAGGTGTTGAGTTTTGAGACACACAGACAAGACCAAGAACTTAGAGAAAACATGCACAAATGACTAAGTAGTGGCAGCAGACTACATGAGGCCATGACACCAGCTCGACTGGAGTGAGGGGTTGTATGGTGTGATGTGGGTGACGGGAGAAAGGAGACAGGGAGTGGGAGGGAGGGTTGAGGAAGGTTGGTAAATGGCTGCATAGGAAAGGAATGTAGAACAAGCACAGGCATCAACATTGGTGAGCACAGGCAATGCGAGATGACGTTAAGGAGTTGACTGGGAGGGGGAGCTGAACAGAGGAAGACTGGGGTAGAGCTTGTGGCTACAGGATGAACGAGGTTAAGAACCTGGGGTATATGTGGATGTGGATGTGGATGTGGAGGTGCTTGTGGAGGTGCTTGTAGAGTAGGGGGCTAGCAGAGATCTTGGCTGGGAGGATTGCAAGATTGAAAGGTGTACTGCAAGTCAACTCCCACTACATAAGTGAGAGAAGCTGGTGTTATGGAGAAGAATCCAAATAGTGTGTGTTGTGCTCGGCATCCTGTTCCTCCTATAGGAGATAAACACTGTCCTTGGCCACTTTTGTGCCAGTCTCCAGTCGTTTGGATGGACAGTTAATTGGGTGTCATGATGCCATCAAATGCTTTTTGATGACTCAGCATGTTTAAGTCTTCGAAGAGTTGTAAGCTCTCCTCCTCCTCATATTATTGTTTCACAAATCAAAGGCTGATGCACTGGAAAAAGGTGTGAAGTGACTTAATTACCTTTAAAAATGTAAAATGAACTTTCCTACAATCTCATCATCTCACACTTGATACATGATGCATGGTGGTACTTAAAGTGCTGCAAAGTGTGTTTAAGGTGTGATGTACAAACAGTGTTAATGATGGCAATGGATATGGGGTTTCATTCTCTTGACTGTCACTGTAGTGAGCCAATCGACCAATAGATCTTCAGTGCTCTGTGACATCTTAGTTGCTAGTGAGCACCATGGGAGCAATATTAGGTTTCGATATTGGTGTGCTCCTCATCCCTCAGCCCTACATACTGGTGAAAAAATTTACCATGTTCCTTATACTTTGAGCTCTTTCCATGAGTTTGTGCAATGACTAGCTCACGAATATTAAATTTGGGTTCCTATCTATCTATTATTGGCATTAATCTGCAGTCTGCTTCCAACAATTTCCTATTTAGTCTTGCTTCAGATACTCTAACAGCTAAAAAGTTTATATCTTAACTTCAAAATCAATCAATCTTCTAATGAAATCAGAACAGTGTGGGACATAATTAGGAGTGAAACAGGTGACCACTGTGCCAGCAAAATTGAAGACATCATCTTATATATTGATGATAATTGTATAAGCAACCAAGAGATAAATGCAAAACTCTTCACTGACAATTTCTTAATTATTGCTGAGCAAATAGGCTACAATGGCTCCTTAGAAAGTGCCATTCAGATACTGAAACACCATTTTCCTAATCCTATAAGGGATATAAGTGTATCCTACCAGAACTAGAAATGAAATGACTAAAATCATTGCCTCTTTAGAAAGCAAAGGATCATCAGATGTAGAAAATATTTACAACAAACTTCTACAAGTATGCTCAGATTAATTATCTAAAGTTTTGGCACACATATTTAATGGTTTTTTATATCAGGTGTGACATTACCAATTAGTTTTCAGGTGAGCAATAGCTTTCAAACTGGCAGTCCACACGAGTAAACCATCTGCTAATTTATCCTCAGATGCAGAGACTGCCTTTGTTTTATGGGCTACCAAAGATCCAGAAAACAGGTTGTATTTGTCCCGTTTTGAACACTATTTGGTCACCAACTTACAGACTGGCGAAACATCGTGTGTGCTTCACATCAAGAACATTGGTGATTTTATCAACCAAATTAAACATCTGCCTCTTGGTCAAGATGATATATTGGTCAGCTTTGAAGTTGTCTCCCTATTTACACTCCCTGTCAAAGATTGCATAGGTCTCCTCTCCCAGTTACTCAATTGCACAATTGTGGGATTGTTTAAGCACATGTTGAAATCATCATATTTCATATATGACAGCCAGTATTTCCATCAGTTTAATGGTATGTGATGGGAAGTCTGTTAGCTCCATCTATAGTCAACTATTTTATGGAGAAATCCAAAGACATCACTTGGGAAACAGCTCCAGATAAGCCAAGTTGCTTTTATCGTTACATCAATGACACTTTTAATATCTGGTCCCACGGATGTGAAATATGGGGAGACCTATTAGAACACCTGAAAGGCATTCACAGCCACATTAGGTTTATGATGGAAGTAGAGAGAGATGATGAATTGACCTTCTTTGATATCCTTGTTCACCACACAATGTGCACAGGAAACCTGCACTCACGGATCGGTATTTGCAAGCTCTTAGCCACCACCATCCAGCACAAAAAGTGGCATTCTGAACACCTTTGTCCACCATGCTGTCTGTCACTGAAAATCTGCCACTAGAACTAAGCCACCTTCTAAAAGTTTTCCAGGAAATTGCTGCAATCACCTTCCGGTATCACAGAGATACCTGCCTTTCTGTAGCACAGTGTCGGGAAGGATTAGCTGGCTCCTGAAGAGAGAAAACATCTCCTCAGTGTTCAGACCCCAGCAAAAATACAACAGCTTATGAAATCTGTGAAGGACGAACTAGATCTTAAAACACCTGGAGTGTACAAAATTCAATGTCACTTTGGTTGCAAATATGTTGACCAAACAGTATGCACTTGGAGCAACACCAGATGGAACACGAGAGGTGCTTATGGCCTATGCTGTCTGGAAAAAATCAGCTGTGGCAGAACACAATTTAGAAAATCAACACCAAGTTCTATTGGATGAAACTTCTGTCATTATGAGAACAGAGGGATTTTGGGATAGTGTCATAAAAGAAGTGGTAGAAATAAAAAATCTGAAAACACCAACAAGAACGGTGATTTGCAGCTTAGTACAGCCTGGAATCCAGCCATTGTGAGGTTGAAGTGGGCACAACAGAGCAGGACGAAAATAGTACCAGATTTCTCAAGGAAGAGAGCACTAAATCACATCACAGCTAGCAGCACAGCTATGTAATAGTGAGGCCACAGTTACATTCCAGTCACTTACATCTTGACAATAGCTGAGGAGAGCTCAGTCAAGAGTTGATGAGATTTTAACCCTTTGACACAGCTGGAAGCCTGAGAAGACTCCTATTAATTTCCTGGTGATGCTCATACTTCAAGTAACTGGACTATGCACAACTCTGTTTAAACAATGATAGCTTGATAATGTCATAGGATCGAGCTGCACATCCCTTACTTCTTGCCCAGCAGCTGACTTGCTGCAAATAATAATCTGAAGCTGTGATGCTCCAGTCAAATAGGTGTATGCATTGCCCAGAACAGTGAATTAAGAAAACATAAAACATACACAGAAACATAAAATAAAAAATAAATGAATGAATAATTTAATTAAAAATAAGTTATATTCTAATGTTTGTAATTGATGTAGATAACAGAAAAATGATGAATAATATTTATTCATGAAAGTATACCTCAACTAAACAAAAAGTGTCCGTGATATCCATTAAAATGCAGACAGAAAATAACCATATAAAATGCAGCAAAATTGCATTGAGAGCATTACGAGACTGGTAGCATAATCCCGAAGCTAAATAGACTTCCAAAATGCATGAAAACTAAGTTCATTTTGTGATCCCAATGCAAGAAATATTCACCAGCTCAAAATGGGTGAGACTTCAGCATGGTGATTAACAAATTAATGCACATGAGATAACGAGTACAAACTCATACTCACTCTATTCTCAATTCCGTAATGCAATGGGAAAAAGTTGGAGAATAGTAACGGTCCTTCACCGTCAAGAATCCATCACCTACACAATCGAATAACTCACTTTGCTGTAGGAAACTTTGCCTTCTTCCAGAAAAAAAATGTAAAAGTGTCTATTCCGTAATCAAATCGGAAAAAGTTAGAGAACTGTAGCGGTTGTTCACTTTCCAGAATCAATCACCTACAAAACTGAATAACTCACTTCACCTCTGGCAAGTGTGCATTCTTTCAAAACAAATGTGAAAGTGAGTGCAAAAGTTGAAGTATCATAGCAGCTGTTCGCTACGTAGAATCTATCACCCACTCAACCAAAAAAAAAAAAAAAAAACAACAACACTATATCACTAGCAGGTCTGGTTTCTTCAGGAAGAAACGTAAAAGTCCAGAATTGCTTCATAGAGTACAAGACCCGAAACAAGTCTCTCTCCACTTGACTCCTGTGGTGTTCTACCCCTGCCTGCTTCTCCATTGGCTAAGACCATACCCACTAAAAATGCATCATTCTTAAGTACTACAGACATGATCTGACTCAACTTGATCTCTTCCTGCAAGAAACTAATATATTAAAGCATAATTTAAATCAAGAAATGTGTTAAACATTTGGTCACACTCAGATCATTTACAATAATTACAAATAAGGGTTTGTTCAAAAATAAATGAGCTAGTGTCTTGGTCAAGTGTGCTCACATTAAATAACAGCAAATTGTCATTAAATATTGTTTAAACAATTATTTACACCTGCTTGATGGAAGTACTTTTTGGTTCTCTTTTCAGTAGTGTAACAGCTAACACGTGTCATTGACCACTTCTTAAATCACTGTGATTCTGTATTAACAATTGTAATCTATAGTTAAATAAATATCTGGAAAAAATTGTAATGTATTCATTAAATAGATACAGTATGAGAAGATATGAAGTGTTCATTCTACATTCACTAGCTGTGTTATTGTGGATAATGCAATGTTCTGACAAATATTTGCATAATAAAAACATACAAAAAACCTAATAAATCAGAAATTAAAGTAGATAAATTATTGAGCTTTCAGGGATGATAGCTATAGTTCAATGATTTTATTCAAGGTATTGCTTGTTGCAATTGCCTGAAGTGTTTAAAAGTTGTTAATTCAGAGGTTCATTGTGAAAATGTTTTAGTCAGTGTAAAATATGAACTTTTGTAGTTTTAAAGGTGATGAGAATATTGTTGTGTCAGTGGATACACCTCATTTTTATGTGATCACAGATGTATTCAGAGTTGCTTTATTATGTGATTGTGATTTATTGTCGAATTTCTAAGGCCTGTGAGAAGCCATATTTGAGCCTATCTGACACTCTGCCATTGCTGATGCATCGTTTCTTCTTCTGAACAACTGACCTCTGTCCAAATTCCCCATATTGAGGTTTACCTACGGCCAGCCCTTCACTGTCACCTCTGCAATTGGACTCATATGGAGTGGTCGCAGAGCATCCCTGGCTGTGGGGCTGTCTGCTATCATTCTGCTTCACAAACAAATTCACCTCACCTTGTACCAGTTAAAGGCAGCTGTTCGCTGGCCTACATAAGTGTTACGTTACATGGGGTCTTTTCCCACATGACATGAACCTTGTTACAGTAAAGTCTTTCTAGAAAAATGGAGACGATACAAGTCACCCACTATTTGTTTAACACCTCTTCACCACATTTGCAAAAATCCTTGAGAAAATATTGCATACCAGAATTGTGAAGCACCTCAGATTTTGACATCAGTGAAAGATGGTTTGGTTTCCTGGAAGATAAGTCCACAATGGAAGCTGAATTTTCTTTCACGTACAATGCATTGGAATCCCTAGATAAGAGAATGAAGCCAGTTTGGATGTTGTGTGAGCTTCCCCAGGCTTTGGCTGGGTGAATCACATAACATTTCTCAGCCTTTTTTCTCATACAAACCATGCAAACTGACTATGTTACTATACTAGCAGTGGAATAATCAACAAACAGACATAGAGTTACACCACACCAGCAGATGGCCAAATGCAGGTCATCCAGCCTCGTCCACATCTAGCTGCTGGTCTACAGGCTGCTGCTGGACGTGATGCTGCCACAGCTTAAATCAGTGCCATCCAGCTGCCTTCTAGGTGGCTCCAACTCACCTCGGGGCATCTCCAGGGGGCCTATGAGTTGTCAGGCACCTTATGTAAGTCTTGACAAAGCATGCTACTGTTCTTCACTGAGGCAGCACACAGTCACGTTTGCATCCTGCTGTAAGCAGAGGATACTACCTTGAGTTTTGCTGAGGTAGCCATGGCTGCCTGCCTTTGAGTCACTTCCTGTAGCCATTGTGTATTTGTGTGAGCTAACTGAGAATTTATGATTTCCCAACCACTGAGAAACTGATAGTATGCACCCTACATGCAGCACTGTATCCTGAATCAGCTATCCCATGTAACTGATGAGCTAGTAGTTTAGTCCCTTTAAACACATAATTACCATCATCACTATCCCAGTAAACAAATGTCCAAAGCCACAACCCTGTTCAAATGGTGTCGGAAGCAGCCAATGATAGCGAGTCATGTTGCAGTTCAGTGTTCAGCATTTTTTTTCTTTTTTCTTTTTTTTTTTTTTTTTTTACTCTTGTGATTCAAGAAAGAGGACTCAGGGATTGATTTGAATGAATGTAGGTGTAACACAAAAGGAACATATTCTGGTCTATACCCACTTAGATGTAAATAGTGTTAATTTCCTGAGGCACAATGCCTTGTGTGCTCATTCGTATCCACAGATCTGTTTTAAGTGTTATAGGCCTGGTCATTATGCCAGAGAATGCAGAGAGAGTGCTTGGTTGGCACTCAGCCATAAGGATTAAGTAGGGTTTGTAAAGTTATAGCATTTATATTAGCATTAAGTATTTCCGTGCATTTGTACTACTGTTGTAGACACAGGCTTTACAATGAGCAAACTATGGGAGAAAGGGTTACCATTACAGAGGTGGTTCAGTCTTTGCCAGAGCAACTGGCTCAAATTAAGGAAGATAACAGACTTGTATAGACAGATGCATTAAAAGAGGACAGGGCCTCGCCTATTTTACTAGTACCCATCCTAGGCACTAGGGCCAATACTCCAATTGCTCCATTCTTGAGTAAAGGAAGATAGGATGTGCTAGCATTTCTGGGCAACCTGTTGACAGCTCTGAAGCCAAGTTATCAACCAGAGATACTGTTGTACTGTAGTGTCACCCCTCATTTCAGGGTTTTTAGTGAGCATGGAAGTTGAGCAGGTGATGTAGTGACACTACTGGTGTAGGAGGCCGAGCTCTGGAGCTGGTGAGGACAGATGTTATACACCCTACTGCCTCAGTGAAACAGCATTATCTGGGATCATGTTTATTACAGTACAGAATGTCTTTTCTAGTGTTGCAGAAGGCACACTGATTCACACACTTCCCTGCTACTAGGGATGCAGGCACAGTGCTGAATTGGCTTCATCTGTTATGTGGGCTGGGGTCCAAAAGTGTTGTACAGACAGCCCAGATAGGAGTCAGCAGGCACAAGTCTACTGTGGCTTCCACGCTGCTTGTGCAATTCGGCTCAGGACTCTCTAAGGGGGAAGTACTCTAAAGTGAGTGCCAACAACATATCATGGATGGCAGGTGTTGTGAAAGCAGAAAACCGTGACCCAGACGACACAGTTTACAGCCAAGCAGGCGATACTCGGGTGTCATGCCCAACAGTTTGGAGGCAGAAGTTTGCACTTACTCACAATGCTTATTTGCCAGGTGAAGGCCCAGGTCCAGGCTCACGCTCAACTTCTTCAATCACAGCAGCGACTGAAGAGCAGTAGCTGCTTACTACAGCCGACTGACTGGTCTCAGAGGTGAAGTTTTCTCTCTGCCGTAGGCTACACATCATGATTCGCCAGTCAGGTTATTCTGTAACTAGTGAGGCTATCATACCGCCAGAATCAGAAAAAAAAAAAAAAAAAAAAAATGGGATGACCAGACACTGAGTCTGAAGCTTCAGAAATGTTTGTATTGGAGCTGAACATAACATCATCACGGCAGATGATGCAGTCATTTGCACTCACTATTTGGAGGTTTCAGTGGACTTGTCCCAACCATGAAGGCTCAGTTATTGCCCTCTCCCCCTTGCCTTTGCATGTTCTGTCTATGCAAGGTGCACAAAGTTGATGCTTTAATTGATGTCATTCTGCACTGTTTGGGCTTCTTGATTATGGCTCATCTCTGTGTAACAATGTATTATGAGTGGTGCTGTGCCTTTTCCAACATACCACTGCTTTTGTGCTCCAGATACCAGTTGTGGCACACAATATGAGCTGGACCTGATTCTGTAGTGCCCGCACCAAATAACAATATGGTCATGTGCCTGTTGTAATACCTTGTTTCTCAGCGACAGTGGAACTGCTACCAATGGTCCACATTTTGTTGCACCTGGGAATTGAATTTACTGTACAACAGTCCTCCCTTCTTAAAAAAATCGTGCATAATTTTACTCTGGCGTACCCAGAACTGCAACTTACATAGATGACATTGACACCAGTTTATATCATGCAGTCCCACTTAATATCTGACGAGAGTGAGTTACATTACTTCTTTCCACTTAAATCTAGGTTTTACTCCCCAATACAGTCAAGATCTAACTCATTCTATCTGCTATAATTTAATTACCGGTATCGGTACAATTCTGTTGCTACTGCTTAGTTATGGCATCAAGCTACTCTATGAGAATCTGGTGCAAAGGTCTAGTTGCTTGGAAAACAATACTCTGGAGTTCAATGGCTAGTTCAGGACTGCACCTCCTACTACTCCTTTGATGAAAAGCAGTAGCATCAGGACTACAATTATTCTTTGAGTTTAATGTCATTGTGCCACCTGAGTGAAAGGAATTTCCACCAATTCCCTGTCTCCTCAAAAATGAGTGCCCACAGTATAACACAAATAAGTGGTTTTAACAAATGACCTGCTAATCCCTAACTCGTAATACATGTGTAACAGCGGAAAACACAAAATTAATACAATAAGGAACATACAATGCAGCAATACACTTTTATGTACAGCTAGTTTCATGATCTCAGTATGCAGGATGCCTTGTGTGTAGTAAAGTGTTGGTGGCGCATTCCTCCTAACCTCCCTTGGTTGTCTACTCTGCAATGGCATTGGTACTGGAATTTGTGGAAAGGCGTTGACTGCGCCATCAAACAGTTTTATTCTACTTATATGTACAACAGAAGCATCAGTTGGTAACTGGATCTTAACATTAAGCAGGAAAGTCATTTCTATGACTTGACACTGACCATTGTATTTCGTTAGACATTTCTTGCTTTTCCATCTTAGTGTGTAAAAATTGGTAAGCAACATCCACTGGCTGATGCTGAGTAATGGAAGTTAACACACACACACACACACACACACACACACACACACACACACACACACTGTCCCAAATGTTCTTGTCTTTCTAGAGCTTTCATATTTGCTCATCTGATCCTCTGTCAAACTTCACACACCATTTTCGTGAACTCCTTTTTCGACTTGACATCAGAACCTAACATAGGTTCTAATATGTCTTGGGGAGATTGCGTTTTCCTTCCATAGACCACCTCATATGGAGAGAGACCAGTGTTAGTATGGACCTTGGAATTTCATGTGCCAACCACAAATTGGAGATGTGTCCCAGTCTGCATGTTAACATGATGAGATATGAGTAATATCTTTGAAATTATCGTATGAATGCATTCTGTTCACCCATTTACTTGCTGATGAAGGTATTTGTCCATAACTTGCGAATGCAAAGAAAATATTATAGCACAGGTGTTTCATCAAATCAGACAAAGAAATTTGTACCTTGGTGAGTCAATAAAGTCAATTATTCACTAATGCCAAAGCAACCTGATGGCCAGGAATTGTTGTCATAGATACAAATTGCGAAAAGTGATAAATGGTCATCAACATACACTTATCACCAGCTGGTGTTCTGTTAAATGGACCTAAAATATCCAACCCTCTTACTTAAAAAGACTTGGATGCCTCTGGCAACTTTTGAAGAAGAATTTTTTATGGCTAAGAATGACCCGTTGCTTGCATGGTACACTGTTTCATACATACTGCTCCACATCACATTTTATTGTCTGCCACGAAAATTTTTCAGCCACCCCCGCCTCGCCCCCTTCAACACTTGCTCATATACCTGCTTTAATACTTTCTCAGTGGCAGTGGAACCACTACACATGATCCTCATTTTGTCGACTTGCATAGTAAGCCCTCGTGCATATGTGGCTGAGACCTAAATCCTTGACGGTCTGTGTCATCTACTGCGCTCTTTTCCATTCACTCCCACTTTCACCAATAGCTTGTAACTTTGCAACACTGTGGCTCCAGTGTATGAATGACTTCATAGTCGAACTCTCTCAACTGAAGAGCCCTGCCGGCCGCGGTGGTCTAGGGGTTCTAGGCGTGCAGTTCGGAACCGTGCCACTGCTACGGTCGCAGGTTCGAATCCTGTCTCGGGCATGGATGTGTGTGTGATGTCCTTAGGTTAGTTAGGTTTAAGTAGTTCTAAGTTCTAGGGGACTGATGACCACAGCAGTTTAGTCCCATAGTGCTCAGAGCCATTTGAACCATTTTTTAAGAGCCCTGATTGTTAACATTCTAGAGGATTCCTTCAAACCCAGTTGCCATTTCAGTAAAATGTGGTCTGTTAAAACTTCGTATTTCTGCCCATACAGGTAACACGGAAAATAAGTGATCCCATAGAACACTGTTAAAATTTCCTTCTCAGCGGTATAGTAATTGTGTTCCACACTGGGCAGCGTCACGAAGTGTATGCTACAGGGTGCTCCTTACGATCTATATTCTGACCAAGAGCACAATTGCTAACATCAGAGGAAAGGATGACTTCCATGTTGAAATTGGGGAGAACCGCTACCAGGTCTTTGGTCAATGTTTTTCTTTTTTTTTCTCAACAACTGAAAGGCACACTCACATTTAACTAATTTTCAGAAATAATTACGAAGACCCACAAAAGATTGTAACTGTTTTGTTTTTTGAGGAGTCGAAAATTCAGGAACTACTGACACCAAACAGGGACTGGTTTGTACATCCTCTTCACTAATAATATGGCCCAGGTACTAGACATGAGTCTTTACAAATGACAATTTTCAAAATTTAGCATTAGAAGTGCTGCCTGGAATCTACTGAATGCTTCTTTCAACCATTTTGCATATTATTCAATATCTTATGAAAAACTATATCATCCAGATATACCTTGCATTCTTTAGGTTTTAGGTCATGCAAATTCCATCCTACAGTCTTCAGAATGTGGCTGGTGCTTTTCTATACTTAAGTGGCATCCTGCAATGTTGAAAATGTCCGCATGAGATGGAGAAGCTGTTTTAGGTCTGTCCTCTGGGACTACCTCCATCTAGTGATAGCCAGTCTGCAGATCCAATGAGGAGATGTATTTGAATCTACTTACACCATCAAACATCTGCACCATATTACGTATCAGATAGGCGTCAGTGGTGGTTTGAGCATTCGAGTACCTATAGCCACAACAAAAGTGATATTTCTTGGAGATGTCTGTTGATCTTTTTCCAAGACAAAGACCACAGGTGCCTCCCAGTGACTATGCTATGGTTTACTATAAACCAGAACATTATTACCTGTCAGTATATAATGTTGGGTAAACAGGATTGGGTGTTGGATCCTGTGCATTAAACAAATACTTAATTGATGGTATATCTTGATGACATCATAGTTTTTTGGAAGATATTGAAGAACATGCAGTATGGTTGAAAGAAGCATTCAGTCGACTACAGGCAGCACTTATAATGGTAAATATTGAAAAAGGTAATTTGCACAAATTCATGTCAAGTACATCTAAAGTACTTGGGCCATGTTATTAGTGAAGAGGGTGTACAAACCAGTTCCTGTTTGATGTCAGTAGTTTCTGAATTTTTGACTCCTTAAACAGCAAAACAGTTACAATCTTTTGTGGATCTCTGTAATTATTTCTGAAAATTAGTTAAAGCTTTGTACAAATTGCTCAACCACTAAATCATTTGCTGAAAAAAGATGTTAAATTTGAATAACTGGAATAGAAGTGTGTCTTTCAGGTGTTAAAAATTGACCAGAGACCTGGGACTGATTCTCCCCAACTTCAACAAGGAATTCATCCTTTCGTGTGATGCTAGCAATAGTGCTCTTAGTTGCATTCTCAGTAACACTTCCGTAAATCTCTGGTCACTGCCCTGTAAATGACACACTTCGTCTTGTAATGAACTGTCGACAGTGTGCTTGTGGCCTTAGTCATTACATCATCGAGATTACATTTCTGTGTTATTCATTCAAAATACCCAATGTGGCAATCAGTAAGCCCTTTGGTAGACCTACACTGTCCATGCTGAAATTGTCTATGCTAACCAGAACCATACATTCACCTTTCACATTAATTGTACATGCTACACTTCTGTCCACAAAACATTGCTTTGCGACCAACTGTTCGTTGTGTTCAAGTGGCTCAGCCACACATAACACCTCCTGCAATAAGTCCATACCTACAGAACACCAGAATAATTTCCCAGTACCTGACAGTATGTTATTAAAGGAACCCATCTTTAGCAGTGAAGACAGTAACAACTTCCTGTTCAGTGGACCTTTCGACAATACCTTACGTGCAGTGATATCGCCCAGTGCAAACAAAGTCTCTCCAACCTCAGCTACAGGATGAAACAGAAAAACGGGAACATTTCCACAATCCAACAAAACTAGAAGTGATGAAGGAAAGAACTTGAATTCATAGTAATAGAAACCTTACAACTTTGCCACTTACGAAACACTGATTGCATTTATTTTTTTTTTTTTTTAAATAACGTCCTTTAGATGGTGTTGTCCTGTACAAATACATTTGTGAAATCTGCTTCTAAGATTCCTCATTGACGGCCGCAACATGTCAGCTGGGATACTATGACTTGCATCCTCAGTCCTCTGTTTTAACTCGTCCAGGGTTCTTGGTCGAGTCATGTAGATATTGCTCTTGAGGTACCCCCCATCTACATCTACATCTACATGACTACTCTGCAATTCACATTTAAGTGCTTGGCAGAGGGTTCATAGAACCACAATCATACTATCTCTCTACTATTCCACTCCCGAACAGCGAGCGGGAAAAACGAACACCTAAACCTTTCTGTTCGAGCTCTGATTCCTCTTATTTTATTTTGATGATCATTCCTACCTATGTAGGTTGGGCTCAACAAAATATTTTCGCATTCGGAAGAGAAAGTTGGTGACTGAAATTTCGTAAAAAGGTCTCGCCGCGACGAAAAACGTCTATGCTGTAATGACTTCCATCCCAACTCGTGTATCATATCTGCCACACATTCTCCCCTATAACGCGATAATACAAAACGAGCTGCCCTTTTTTGCACCCTTTCGATGTCCTCCGTCAATCCCACCTGGTAAGGATCCCACACCGCGCAGCAATATTCTAACAGAGGACGAACGAGTGTAGTGTAAGCTGTCTCTTTAGTGGACTTGTTGCATCTTCTAAGTGTCCTGCCAATGAAACGCAACCTTTGGCTCGCCTTCCCGACAATATTATCTATGTGGTCCTTCCAACTGAAGTTGTTCGTAATTTTAACACCCAGGTACTTAGTTGAATTGACAGCCTTGAGAATTGTACTATTTATCGAGTAATCGAATTCCAACGGATTTCTTTTGGGACTCATGTGGATCATCTCACACTTTTCGTTATTTAGCGTCAACTGCCACCTGACAGACCATACAGCAATCTTCTCTAAATCGGTTTGCAGCTGATACTGGTCTTCGGATGACCTTACTAGACGGTAAATTACAGCATCATCTGCGAACAGTCTAAGAGAACTGCTCAGATTGTCACCCAGGTCATTTATATAGATCAGGAACAGTAGAGGTCCCAGGACGCTTCCCTGGGGAACACCTGATATCACTTCAGTTTTACTCAATGATTTGCCGTCTATTACTACGAACTGCAACCTTCCTGACAGGAAATCACGAATCCAGTCGCACAACTGAGACCATACCCCATAGGCCCGCAGCTTGATTAGAAGTCGCTTATGAGGAACGGTGTCAAAAGCTTTCCGGAAATCTAGAAATACGGAATCAACTTGAGATCCCCTGTCGATAGCGGCCATTACTTGGTGCGAATAAAGAGCTAGCTGCGTTGCACAAGAGCGATGTTTTCTGAAGCCATGCTGATTACGTGTCAATAGATCGTTCCCTTCGAGGTGATTCATAATGTTTGAATACAGTATATGCTCCAAAACCCTACTGCAAACCAACGTCAGTGATATACGTCTGTAGTTAAATGGATTACTTCTACTACCCTTCTTGAACACTGGTGCGACCTGCGCAATTTTCCAATCTGTAGGTATAGATCTATCGGTGAGCGAGCGGTTGTATACGAGTGCTAAGTAGGGAGCTATAGTATCAGCGTAATCTGAAAGGAACCTAATCGGTTTACAATCTGGACCTGAAGACTTGCCCGTATCAAGCGATTTGAGTTGCTTCACAACCCCTAAGGTATCTACTTCTAAGAAACTCATGCTAGCAGATGTTCGTGTTTCAAATTCTGGAATATTCCATTCGTCTTCCCTGGTGAAGGAATTTCGGAAAACTGCGTTCAATAACTCCGCTTTAGCGGCACAGTCGTCGATAACAGTACCATCGGCACTGCGCAGCGAAGGTATTGACTGCGTCTTGCCGCTTGTGTACTTTACATACGACCAGAATTTCTTCGGATTTTCTACCAAATTTCGAGACAATGTTTCGTTGTGGAACCTATTAAAGGCATCTCGCATCGAAGTACGTGCCAAATTTCGCGCGTCTGTAAATTTTAGCCCATCTTCGGGATTTCGCGTTCTTCTGAACTTCGCACGCTTTTTCCGTTGCCTCTGCAACAGCGTTCGGACCTTTTTTGTGTACCACGGGGGATCCGTTCCATCTCTTACCAATTTATGAGGTATGAATCTCTCAATTGCTGTTGCTACTATATCTTTGAATTTGAGCCACATCTCGTCTACATTCGCATAGTCAGTTCGGAAGGAATGGAAATTGTCTTTTAGGAAGGCTTCTAGTGGCACTTTATCCGCTTTTTTAAATAAAATTATTTTGCGTTTGTTTCTGATGGATTTGTAAAAGAAAAAATCACAAACAGATAAATCTGGCAATCTGTGGGGCCAGGGAATGTTACCGAATCATGAGATCACACAGTTTCCAAACAATTCTCACACATATGCCATTGATTGCTGTGCAGTGTGATGTCCCTCCGTCCTGTTGAAACCAGGCTTCTTGAACATTTGGAAAGTTGTTCAGTGCAGGTGTAACGAAAGTTCATAACGTCTCCACATAACAACTGGCATTGACAGTTATTGTGTTTTCCTGTTCATTTGCAAAAAAAAATATGATCCGATAGTCCCATATGATGAAACACTACACGATACTGTCTGCTTACTAGTGTGTAAAGGGTGCTCATGAACATCATTGGGATATGTGTTTGCCCAGTAACAGTAGTTCTGATTATTTACATAACCTGTGAGATGAAAATGTGCCTCATCTAACATCTACAACTTGTTTAGAAATTTGTCATCATTGTTTATTTTTGTTATCATTTGTTGGCAGAATCATAATCATAACTGGTAATCATTGTCCTTCTATTGTTGCACCATATGTAGTTTGTATGGATGAAATTTTAAATCAAGATGAAGAATTCTGCAAACACTCTCCTGGGACATTCCAACTACTGCTGCTTGCTTACGGATTGAACGCCGTGGGCTCCGTAAGACAGACTTACGTACAACATCAGTGTTCGCTGGAGAATGCACACTTCTTGATCATCCTGTTGGCTTCTTCAAAGTTACTAATCCAACATTTTATTGTGTGTTTCGACAGAAATGCATCATGATGTCCTAAATTACAAAAATGTCAAAACTCCCTCTGTGCCGCTACCAAACTACCATTGTTTTTATAAAATATTTTTATGGCTAATGCACACTGTTGTCCATTCCACAGATCCATAATTACTGAAATGGCGGACTGTTTACTCACTAACTATCACAAACCCACAGTGCACATGTATTGGCTCACCACACTTCAGGCTGTTTCCTTCTCACAGGTGTCACAACACGTCCTGATAGTACTACCGATTAACAGTTTGTGACTGTGGCACAAATTCATGATAATCTAATCCTTCAAAGTAAAAGAAATCTGTCGGCATGGCTTTTACATTTGACCTGCCTGACCTGATGAGCTTTTTTTGTCTTGGAGAACCCTTCCGACCCACTGTGAAGATTGAATACTTGTCTCAACAACATAACCATAGACCCACCTCTCATCACCCTCATCACCAGTAATGATTTCTTTAGGAAACATCTCATTCTCATTTGTGCGATCCAAAAGCTCTTCATAGATTGCGATTGCAAGGCAAAGGTCTTTCTGATGTTGACTCATGAGCCGTGGGACGAACACGATAAATTCCAAAATGCTATGTCAGGATTTCATGACATGATACAACTGAAATGTTACATTCTTCGGAAATCTGACAGTCAGTCTTCATTGACATCCCAGACATGAGTGTCATTGGTAGACACTGAAGGGCATCCTGAACGAGGGTCATCTTTAACTTCCGTCCGGTCATTATTAAACCATGTGAACCATTTGTAATACTAAGTACAGCTTAAGCAATCATCGCCATCGGCTTCCTGCATCTTTTGGTGTGTCTCTGTAAAGGTTTTCTTGAGTTTCATGCAAAATTTAATGCAGACTTGCTCCTCTAACTCTGCCATCTCAAAATTCGCAAATTCTGCAACACGAAGTTCTACTCAATTCAGCTCTGAAGTAATTAATAGACTTTCAGCAATGAAAATTCCAGCAGTTACACATTAAACAAAGGTGTGTGCAGCAATGCCAACTGCAATTCAGTCCGACACACCATTGGTGCGAAATTATGAATGTTCTGGAATTTTTTGAAGAGACCTTTATATGGTGAGTAGCAGTCTATACGTTTCAGAATCGGACAAGGTATATGATTGCAATGAATACTTCTTTGCCAAATTCAATGTGTCATTCTCAATGGGCAGACGTTAGGAGTATGATGTACCTTTTCACATCAACATATCATCCACCTAATCCCACAATCAGGCGTACTTCATTTTTAACCACTTACCCATCCTGTTTTAACCTATGTGCGTTGCATTTATATTGCTCTGACATCACGATGATGCAAATCCATTCCTTAAACACCAACAAAAACTTACTTGCCAAAAATCTGTAACACCCAAGCCTTTTTTCTAAATGAATCTTTCTTCTAATGCTATAACATCATCTGCATATTTCCCTGTTCCTGCAACAAAATGGTTACCTCCCACCCAATAGCCAGAGGCAGAGTTGCAATTGGATCCCTTGAAACATCCATACTGTATACACTGCCTGAAGAAAGGGGGAGGGGGGAGGAGGGGAAGCACTCGGTTGAATGTCAAAGTAGCTTTGTTCATGTACAAAACACCAAACGGTCTGTAAACGATTACTCTCTATGACAGGTAGAGTGGCCACCAGACTGCATTAATGTTGTTCATGTTCATTGTTGTTTCCAGGCATGAAAGGGTGTATATAAGTGGCATCAACAGCAGCACATACTGAGTGATCACTGTGAAGGACACAGATATGCCCCATAGACATGTGAAATAACATTATCAACATGTGAGATAACATTATCAACATGTGACAGAGTTTGAAAGGTGCCTCATTGTACGAGGGTCAGTCAAAAAGTAATGCCTCCTATTTTTTTTTCTACGTTTAATTGTCCTGAAATTTAAATGCAATTACATAAGTTGAAAACCACAACATTGAGGATCATTTTGTCATTTTTCAATGTAATCTCCGCCCATCTCTACAGTTTTGGTCCATCTTTGAACAAGGGCATGTATCCCAGCACGGTAAAAATCACAGCTCTGCTTCCTAAGCCATTGACGCACGGATGTTTTGACGGCCTCCTCATCTTCAAAATGAATCCCACGATGAGCTTCTTTTAGTGGCCCGAACAGATGGAAGTCTGATGGTGCCAGGTCAGGGCTGTATGGGGGATGAGGCAAAACTTCCCATCCAATTTTGACAATCTCGTCAGAGGTGTGACGACTGGTGTGTGGTCTTGCATTGTCATGCAAAAGAACAACATCTGCCATTGATTTTGTTGGGCGAACTCGCTGAAGACGTGCTTTAAGTTTTTTGAGGGTTGTGACGTATTGAACAGAATTTATTGTGCATCCCTGCTCCAAAAAATCAACCAGAATCACACCCTCTGTATCCCAGAAAACTGTTGCCATAACTTTCACTGCCGATCGCACAGTTTTGAATTTTTTCTTCCTCGGCGAGCTTGTGTGACGCCACTCCATTGACTGCCTCTTTGATTCGGGTTAAAAAAAAAAACCATGTTTCGTCCCCGGTCACAATTTTTTTCAGAAACTCATCTCCCTCCAAACGGAAGCGCTGCAAGTGTTGGGAGGCTATTGTTTTCCTTGCCTCTTTATTCTGATCGGTTAACATTCTTGGAACCCACCGTGCACAAACTTTTGAGTACCCCAATTGTTTAATAATCGTGATCACACTGCCTTTACTAAGAGAAATAATGCGACACACTTCATCTGCAGTCACCCGACGGTCACCACGAATGATGTCATCAACTTGCTGAATGTTGTGTGGAGTCACTGCACTCACTGGCCTGCCGCTCCGCTTTTCGTCAGTCAACGGTGTTTGCCCTTCAGCTTCCTTACAACGACGAACCCATCGTCTAACAGTGCTGACATCCACTGTCACAACACCATACACCTTGTTCAGTCTTTCATGAATGCGTATGGGCGTTTCACCTTCTGCATTCAAGAATTCAATTACACAACGCTGTCTCAAACGAACATCGATGTTGGCCATCTTACAAACTTCTGCTGTGCTGCCACCTGTTGACACAGAAAGTTACTACTGCAGTGGATTGCAGAAGAAGGTTTGAGGAATGGCGCCAAATTCAAATTTTTCACTTAACTTAATTTTTTTAAGTAGAAAAAAAATGGGAGGCATTACTTTTTGACCGACCCTCGTAGATATTAAGTTTGGCCAGCTGGTCAAACTGCACAATATTCTGATATGTAAGACGTTCGGAAGCACCATTGGCCCAATGTTGGACTGCATGGGAATGTGAGTGCAGGCTTATTCGTCATCAAGATTGTGGTCAGTGATGTCAGACCAGCATAAGGGAGGGTCACCGTATTCTGTACAAAGCACATCGTAACCCTCCACATCTGTGCCTGTCATCCGAGAACAAGTAATAGGCTCCCTGCAACAGTCTGTATCATCCAAAACCTCTGATCAGAGACTAGCAGCAGCCAAACAATGGAATTACAATCCCACATGTAGGCTGCCATTGACACCACAACACAAGTGGCCGTGGTTTCAATGGTGCCATGACCAGGAAGTATGGACTGTTAATAAATGGTATCACATTGTGTTTAGTGATGAATCGTGGTTCAATGCTACCTCAGATGACCATCATAGGTGACTATGGTGGTGACCTAGGGAGAGTTCCCTTTCTTCCAAGTTTTTGGAGAGTCTCAGTGATGATCCTACAGGCATCATTGTGTGGAAAGCCATCTGGTACGACTTCACTTCACAATGTGTAGTAATTAGGGTAACTCTGGTGGTACAATGGTATGTCACAGGCATGCGGCAAATTCATGTATTACTCCTCATGCAACAGTATCATAGCACCACTTTTTCAAAAGGACAATGATTGTCCATACATAGCATGTGTTTCTACAACAGTCTAGATGATGCTAAGGTTTTCCCATGGCCAGCAAGATCTCCAGATTGGTCCCCAATAGAAGATATATGGGACCAGCGTGGTCAACTCCATCTCAACACCAGTATCTGGGATTTCAAGGACCTGTTAAAACAGTTTTGGTGAGCTTGCCTCAGGAGTGGATATAATGGCTTTTGACACCCGTCCCAACTGAATTAGTGCAAAAACAGGCCAGAGGGGGGTGCAACGTCATACTGATGAGTGGGATTATACTGCCAAGTTCACTGTACATTTTATTCAGTCCTGTAATCTCTGAAGTAACATTACATACCCTCTCAACGTATGAAGTTTCATTTTGTCCACTCTGCTGGGTGCTTCACATTTTTGTCAGGCAATGTATTTCACTGCTACAGCAGTCATCCCATTTCATTCACCTTCTGCATTCAAGAATTCAATTACACAACGCTGTCTCAAACGAACATCGATGTCGGCCATCTTACAACCAATCCTTCTTCACATATATTATTGGTGCCATCCTCAATATGCACATATGTATCGAAGCTTAACCTAAATAGTAGCACCAATTTATCACCTCACTTTCTGGTGCCATATTCCCTTCATGAAGCCACGACGGTGCTTGAAATGGTCCCACAAATGATGTCCCTATTACATTTGCTAGTCTACTAATTGGAAGTTATCGTAACATAATCCTGAAGAGGGACAGCAGTCTTTTAAGTAGTTTCAGGGGCAACAGTCTCGATCATTGACTGATTGGCCTTGTAACACTAACCAAACAGCCTTGCTGTGCTGTTACTGCAAATGACTGAAAGCAAGGGGAAACTACAGCCGTAATTTTTCCTGAGGGCATGCAGCTTTACTGTATGGTTAAATGATGATGGCGTCCTCTTGGGTGTAAATATTCCTGAGGTAAAATAGCCCCCCATTTGGATCTCCGGGCAGAGACTACTCAGCACGACATCGTCATCGGAAGAAAGAAAATTGGTGTTCTACAGATGGGAGCGTAGAATGTCAGATCCCTTAATCGGGCAGGTAGGTTAGAAAATTTAAAAAGGGAAATAAATGGGTTACAGATAGATATAGTGGGAATTAGTGAAGTTTGGTGGCAGGAGGAACAAGGCTTCTGGTCAGGTGAATACAGCATTATGAATACAATATCTTATAGGGGTAATGCAGGAGTTGGTTTAATAATGAATAAAACAAAAGGAGTGCGGGTAACCTACTACAAACACTGTTGTGAATGCATTATTGTGGCCAAGATACACGAAGCCCATGCCTACCACAGTAGTACAAGTTTATATGCCAACTAGCTCTGCAGAAGACGAAGAGATCAATGAAATGTATGATGAGATAAAAGAAATTACTCAATAGTGAAGGGAGACGAAAATTTAATAGTCATGGGTGACTGAAATTCAATAGTAGGAAAAGGAAGAGAATAAAACACAATCAGTAAATAAGGAATGAAAGAGGAAGCTGCCTGGCAGAATTTTGCACAGAGCATAACTTAATCATAGCTAACACTTGGTTCAACAATCACGAAAGAAGGTTGTATACATGGACAAGACCTGGAGATATTGGAAGGTTTCAGCTATGTTAGATAATGGTAAGACAGAAATTTAGGAACCAGGTTTTAGATTGTAAGACATTTCCAGTGGCAGATGTGGAGTCTGACCACAATCTATTGGTTATGAACTGTAGATTAAAACTGAAGAAACTGCAAAAAGGTGGGAATTTAAGGAGATGGGACCTGGATAAACTGACAGAACCAGAGTTTGTAGAGAGTTTCAGGGAGAGCATTAGGGAACGATTGACAAGAATGGGGGAAAGAAGTACGGTGGAGAGTTGAAACAGTGAAGGCAGCAGAGGATCAAGTAGGTGAAAAGACGAGGTCTAGTAGGAATCCTTGGGTAACAGAAGATATATTGAATTTAATTGATGAAAGGAGAAAGTATAAAAATACAGTGAATGAACCAGGCAAAAAGGAATACAAATGTCTCAAAAATGAGATCAACAGAAAATGCAAAATGGTTAAGAAGGGATGGCTATAGGACAAATGTAAGGATGTAGAGGCATATATCACTAGCGGTAAGATACATACTGCCTACAGGAAAATTAAAGACACGTTTGGAGAAAAGAGAACTACTTGTATGAATATCAAGAGCTCAGATGGCAACCCCATTGTAAGCAAAGAAGGGAAAGCAGAAAGGTGGAAGGAGTATATAGAGGGTCTATACGAGGGTGGTGTACTTGAGGACAATGTTATGGAAATGTAAGAGGATGTAGATGAAGATGAAATGGGAGATACGATACTGCGTGAAGAGTTTGACAGAGCACTGAAAGACCTAAGTCAAAACAAGACCCCGGGAGTAGACAACATTCCATTAGAACTACTGACAGCCTTTGGAGAGCCAGCCCTGACAAAACTCTACCATCTGGTGAGCAAGATGTACGAGATAGGTGAAATACCCTCAGACTTCAAGAACAATATAATAATTCCAATCCCAAAGAAAGCAGGTGTTTACAGATGTGAACATTACCGAACTATCAGTTTAATAAGTCATGGCTGCAAAATACTACCACGAACTCTTTACAGACAATTGGAAAAACTGGTAGAAGCCGACCTCAGGGAAGATCAGTTTGGATTCCGTAGAAATGATGGAACACGTTAGGCAATACTGACCCTACAACTTATCTTAGAAAATAGATTAAGGAAAGGCAAACCTACGTTTCGAGTGTTTGTGGACTTGGATAAAGCTTTTGACAATGTTGACTTGAATACTTTTTTTTAAATTTGAAGGTGGCAGGGGTAAAATACAGGGAGAAAAATGCTATTTACAATTTGTACAGAAACCAGATGGTAGCTATAAGAGCCGAGGGGCATGAAAGGGAAGCAGTGGTTGGGAGGGGAGTGAGACAGGGTTGTAGTCTATCCCTGATGTTATTCAATCTGTATATTGAGCAAGCAGTAAAGAAAGCAAAAGAAAACTTCAGAGTAGGAATTAAAATCCATGAAGAAGAAATAAAAACTTTGAAGTTCACCGATAACATTGTAATTCTGTCAGAGACAGCTAAGGACCTGGAAGAGCAGTTGTGAACAGAATGCACAGTGTTTTGAAAGGATGATATAAGATGATCATCAACAAAAGCAAAATTAGGCTAATTGATTGAAGTCAAATTAAATCGGGTGATTCTGAGGAAATTAGATTAGGAAATGAGACACTTAAAGTAGTAAATGAGTTTTGCTATTTGGTGAGCAAAATAACTAATGATGGTCAAAATGGAAAGGATATAAAATGTATACTGGCAGTGGCAACGAAAGTGTTTCTGAAGAAGAGAAATTTTTTAACATTGAGTATAGATTTAAATGTCAGGAAGTCATTTCTGAAAGTATTTGTATTGAGTGTAGCCCTGTATGGAAGTGAAACAGGGACTATCAATAGTTTAGACAAGAAGAGAATAGAAGCCTTCGAAATATGGTGCTACAGAAGAATGCTGAAGATTAAATGGGTAGATCACATAATTAATGAGGAGACATTGAATAGAATTAGGGCACTGTTTGATTAGGAGGAGGTATCGTTTGGTAGGACAATGTTCTGAGGCATGACCAATTTAGTATTGGAGTGCAGCATGAAGGGTAAAAATCATAGAGGCAGACCAAGAGATGAAGACACGAAGCAGATTCAGAAGAATGTAGGCTGCAGTATGTACTGGGAGATGATGAAGCTTGCACAGGATAGAGTAGCATGGAGAGCTGCATCAAACCAGTCTCTGGACTGAAGACCACAACAACAATCCAGCTTTCAATCCCAGTGTATGTTCCTCACTGCCAAACCCACATTCCTCACTGCCAAGCTCAACCCCACAATACTTCACCATATTAGTCCAAGAGTACAATACTACCAATTTGAATATGATATTGCAGTGCCTGAGTCGTTCCAAAGTGCAATGTTCACACATGCATGCATGCATGTCTGAAAGAACAGGCATTGAGGTGACTGCAGCATTCACGAAATTCATGAAGGGTATTTGCAGTTGTGAACATGGCAGCCATCAGCTGTATAAAGGAATGACAACATTAAAAATTGTATCTAGATTTTCCACTTCTCGCAAGTGGCCGCCTTACCATTAGGCTATGTGAGCATGACTCACAGCCAGATGACGTATGGGAGTTTGGGTCTGGCTGTGAGTCATGTTCAGAGAGGCCTAATGGTAAGGCAATTGCTTGTGATAATTGCAAAATCTGGATTTGAGTCCCAGTCGAGCACAAATTTTTGTTGTCGTCATTCCATTATACAGCGGATTGTTGTTTGTATTAGCTACTGTGAATACATTTTATGCCATCAGTTTGAATGTATACGAGGAGTATATCCACAACCACACTGGAAAATTCCCCGTTAGCCTCAAAACCTCTTAAGATACAGCCTACATTTATTTCTCCCAGCTGGCTCTACTGCTCCATTGTGCACACCCATGAGTTGGACAGCCTGAGGTGACATAGGGAATTACAGAGAAATATCTACAATTTACTAATGAATAAAATACCTTTCTCAAATGCTAGGCTGTGACAGCAGATAAAATATACTATATCATCTGTCTATATATCAAGAATGAGAGATATATTTTAAATGCAATGTAGGCTGTACTGTATTCTTTGCTAAGTTTATCAATATCTTATATCATTGTATCTTATTATCTATATGCACACCAAAAAATTTTCACACTAATATTCATATAGCACGTGACCAATAATAAGTATGTGTTTGTCACATGACTACTGTTTTATCTGCCATCTGCAAAATTTATGAAAGTGACCTGTCTTTTATGATTATTTTCAGATATGTAGCTTGTTTTTGTGATCCTCCAAAAAGTACAGTTACCTCATTCCATTGACGGCATCACTGCTCACTTCCTGTCTTTACAAAATGATGTTTTGACAGGCATTAAAGAACACATCTATGCATTCACAGTTCTGAATTATGATGGAACAGGCACTGCAGTGACTACAGCCATCATGAAAGATATGAAATGTATTCACAGTTGCAAATACGGCCTACCATTAGCTGCATAATGGAATGACAACAACGAAAATTTGTGCCAGACCAGGACTCGAACCCAGATTTCCCAATTATCGCGAGTGGTCGTGTTACCATTTGTCTATCTGTGCGTGCCTCATGGCCAGACCAAAACTTCCATATGTCATCTACAATGTGTCCACAACCTGTACTCATACATCCATTATGTACGTTCCCATACAGGGGAGCCATTTTACTTGAAAGTTGCTCAGCCGGTGTTGGCAGATAACTACGATATTGCAGTGGCTGTGTTGTTCCAAAGTATGATGCAGAGTTCCTTTTGGACATGCATACATGCGTGCATGCATGTATGTCTGAAAGGAACTTTGCATCGAAATTTGGACTTTTTCAACTAAAAGGTTTCCCCTGTATGCGAATGTACATAATGGATGTACAAGTATGGGTTGTGAACACATGGTTGACGATGTACAGAAACTTGGATCTGGCTATGAGACGTGCATGGATAGCCAAATGGTGAGGCTACTGCTCACAATAAGTGGGAAATCTGGGTTTGAGTCCCAGTCTGGCCCAGATTGATCTATTAGGAGCAACAGTCAGTAGTTACAGTATATGCTGTGAATTATTGCAAAAACGGAAAAGTTTCAGTATTAGTGATCTATGACCAGGCACATACCTCTATGAGAACACAACTTCTTTAAGAGTTATTAGATCAGCAACACTGGCATACAGACTTGACCCCACGTAACTCCTCCACCTGGTTCCAGAGATGGTGTAATAGAAAGAGAAACACCTTATCAGAGGCAGGAAGATAACGTACATGCATGCCAAAACAATAATTGGGTGTGGGTGTGGGTGTGGGTGTGGGTGTGGGTGTGGGTGCATGCTTATCCACGGTGAGCCAGTTCAGTGATGCAGAAGTGTGGTGGGTTGGTTGTTGCATGGTTGGGTGAATTAGTGGGTTAGTGTTGGGTGCAGGTGCATGAATGATATACATTTTGGTTTGCAGACAAATATTGCTTTTTTACTGAAGCTTACCATGATGTATTACAGTTGAAAATCAGCTGTTATTTTCACTCATTGTTCTGCATTGGAAACTATAGCTGTGGCTTTCCCTCTCTTTTCTGGTGGTCAGTTGTAATTATTTAATACATACACAACTTTACATTATTGAATGGCAACCTTTTAATACTTATATTTTAAATAGCCCATAGTCACAATTCTAGCCTTATCTGATTCATTCATTCACCCTGAGCAGATCCTTACATCAATTGAGTACTTTCTGTTGAAATAACCAGCTCTACTGCTCCAAAAAGACTTTTTTTCATCTTTCAAACAGTTTGAAAATTGCAGCTAAACCATAGAACTGTATGAAAAGCATTATTTGGTTTACAACAGCAATTTCTTACAATTGTGTAAAAGGTTTAGACCAGCTTAGAACACACAAATAAATGCAGAATTTATTTTTTAATTATTAATTGTCATTTATTTTTTAATCCAGACTTTTAATGACTAGTACATATTAAACACCTAAAGTAACAAATGATACAAATACTTCACAAACACACACACCGACATAATACATCTTGCAAATCATTCAGCAAGCTACCAAACAAATAAATATGTGTGGATGTAATACATATACCAATATACATTTTTCAATGAACAAATGAATATTAATGAAAACAATTGATACATTGATGAGGTATTAACTCAGGTATTAACATGTACTGTTACAGATCAAGTCAACCTCTGACAGTTCTTCAACTTTTAATACTGAGATGTAGTTTCTAAATGCAAGAATTAAAAATATGTCTGCTACAGTCATAAAAATCTCGAACCTGTAATGATATTTACAATTTCCGCGCACAAAAAAACTGGCAGATAATTCCAGAGATTCAGGGGAAACATGAAACATAGAATTCAATATCCAGCTCTTTCAAAAAGTTTTAAAATACACATATCAAATGTATGTCAAGTTCTCTGAAGAATTTGTTTCAAAACATTAAATAAGACAACAGTTGTTACCTGTGAGCTTTTTTCCGCATTTTGGTCACAATGTAACAACATTAGTGAACATCTAGGAATTATCACAGATAGAACGTCACAGCAATCAGAATTACACATAAAGTCCCTAAGAATACATGAAGACTCATTCAAAAGGAGTATTTCTTTCAGACAAATGTTCTTGGAAAAGGTTAGTTTCCTATCAGTAACTGCTGGAACATTTTTGAAAATAAGTGAGAGTACAGTTCTCTTACAATGGTCGCATTACAGTTTTCACATAATCATGCTTACATTAACACACACAATGTACAGGATGAACAATAAAAATTTTCAGTTTGACAATTACTTTCATCACCTGTGGAAATTTACATGTAAGTTATATTTAGCTTACATGTAAGTTATATTTAGCTCATCCCATGCTTCATCAAATGGATCACTAGTTTCATAGTTATTTCATTGTAGGTTCCATATAAAATATTATTGTCATCACATCAGTAACATTCAAAATGAAATGTTCTATGTTCTTTATAACTGAGCAAAAATTCACATCAATAACATATGCAAAATGAAATGATCTGTGTTCTTTTTAATTGAGCAAAAATGTGCGCTCTACCACTAATGCTAATTAATTAAAAGTATTTTAATACTGGGCTTATGAAATATCATGGGTACAAATTCAGCTTAATCTTTCATCAAACTAATCAGAAAGTTTAAACATAAAGATATTTTAGTTTCATGAATACCAGTTTGGTAACATTTATAGAGAGATGTCACATTCACTCATGAGATACAAATCTACAGTGAATTTCTGCTCCAATAAAGCACTGTTTTCCTAATTTTTTTACATATAGGGATTTTCTGATTTGAGAGAAATAAATATTTAAGATCTCTGTTAACAATTTTTAAGGTTTACTATGAAATAGTACCAAGAAGCTTTACAATTTCCTGTTGGGTTGAATACGCAATAAATGTAACTGATTACTTTTCCAGGTATTTGTTTTTATGACTGAAGAAGGTGATTTATATCACCAGTACCACTTGTAATATTAATTTGGCAAATGAAGTAAATGTTGATAGCTGTTTCCTAGAAAAAATGATGTTATACATTCTTTACAGCTCTGTGTATCAACATAGAAAATCAATACATTTTAGGAGTGTGATAAATAAGTCTCTGACTGTTCAGCTGTCCTAAAGATACAACAGCGAGCTGCACATACCTTTTCTTTTTTTTTACTTAAAAAAGTATACAAAAATTGCATGTAGATATTTACAATAGTGCATGGAGTGAAATAAATTGGATTTCTTGGACAACAAAAAGAAACAGCGCTGCATGGCATATAATATCAACATAGACTATGTATATGTGACTATACTTTATGATCAGTCTTGTAGGGCTTCACTTGCTTGAAATATTGAAATTCAAGAACTGAAAGTGAACAGTTTATGAAAAAAAAAAGAAAAAAGTGCAAGTATTGGAAGCTTTAAAATTCAACAAATATCTGTGTAGCTTCCCTGTTTGTAACAAGTCTACCATGTTATGTAAAAATTGATGAAACATGAAATGTAATAAATTTTAATTCTATATAAAGTACAATGGGGAAAAACTCAACCAAACTCACAACATGAACTTAAAGGAAACTATTATGAATCATCTCATTTACAGCTAAATTTGTAAATTAGGTGTGATAAATTTGTGCTTATAAGGAAAGATGTGAACACACATAGTAGTCATATACCAAATATTGAAGGTATATTGTTTTGTAGGGTTTTTTTTTTTTTTTTTTTTTTTTTTTTTTTTTTGCAAGAAAGTGAATATGTCAATGAGCACCAGATGCACTGACATATTTCAAAAAATAACCATTCAAATTCCAATAAAAACACACAGAAAATATATATGTTTTATATATGTATATATATATATATATATGCAAGGAATTCTTCACTTTGCTTTTATATTACCTACTTCAAAAAATATACAAGAATCACAGTGTAAATTCCACTTTAGAGTGAACTTCTGTCTCAAAACTTGAAGGAATTACTATACAATAATTATTCTTAATTTACAATATGTTGTAAGACAGATTAAACAATCAGTTACATGCCCAAGTGGAAAACTGTATGTCACATGTACCTCTTGTAACAACTTTTTATCATGCAATACAAAGGCATGTGCAAATGCTGTAATTTGTCTGGAATTTAATAGGAGACCAGTAATTCCATGAGTTTCAAGACAGCTAATGGACTGGACGAAAAAATTGTTGCGTATTGCAGGAAGAGTGTCACAACCATAAATATTTGTGAATGTTGTGTTTTGCAATGGGTACACTAAATGCACCACAACAATGCCCAAAAATAAAGCGATGAACACTACTTAATTGACAGTCTTTTAATACTAAAGGGATAAATGTGGCATTCAAGTAGACTGCTAAGAACTTGAAATGATTTTGTTACATCACACTTGCATGCTATTGTTATCATTTTGTAATAGAATTTTTCACGATTATTGACAAGTATCACATTTAATACTAGTTTTTTTATAGATCATTTACCAATAATGAGGGTCTGCAACTGTCTTTCCTACAAGTAATGTTCTTGTAATTGAATTGTCAAAATTCCATAACTATAGTGTAACCACAAAAACAGTGTCTGTCCTTTTCTTACAGAATGTTGTCCTAACAACAGCCTATGTCAGTCTTGTTTTCTCCAGACAACAGGGAATTCATAGATTTAAGAATTTTTGCAGGTACCAAAAAAGAAATCGGTATGTAAAGTGATAATTTTTTAAACAATAATTGGTATGAGAATCTTTTTTGTGTCAAGTTAAAAAGTCCCGTGTGTTCTGCTTGCATGTTGATTTACATATTATTTAGAGCACTAGGTTCTTAACAATAAGTCCGTAGTTCCACAAAACAGTGGATGTGTGATTGAGGAATCCACAAACAATAAGTTTTGTTACAAAATTGGAGAAAAGAGCAACCAAGAGACAGGTAGTATTGGCAGAAGGGTGTGGAACACACATTATGGACAGAAGATGAGCTGTCACTGGCTATAGTAAATTCAGGGAGAATTAGAAACTTGCTTAATTCCACGTAAATGAAATAATTAGTCAAACAAGACCAATTTGTTAAAATATTGCCAATTGAATTACATATTCTGAAAAGTAGTAATGTTTGACAAGTATTCTCTCTTTTCTAATGGAAAATATTCTTTGGAAGTTGTTGTATAGGTAGCTATCAAGAACATTTGTTCTGAGCGTACAAAAATACATTTCACACAAATTAACAGTTAATCTTGTCAGATACTTGCATGTCTTGTTTTAGAGCATAAATGATTGGCCAACTTGAAATAAAAGACCACATCTTGTTTTTATTGCTAATAAGTCATTTGTCAACTCAGTATTGTGATATATATTCTGTTATTTGTATAAGGTACAAGCTGTACCTAAAATATCCAGTGAGTTGATTGATATCTAGGTGGTATTTTGTGTCAAAAAAGCATTTAAGTGCACTTACGTGAAAAGATTTGTCAAGAAACAACACATTTGACCAAATCATTTCCGTGAAGAACATGTTTGCCTTTTGAAGTCAGTTAAACATACTTTCCATTGGCAAAAATGTAGAGACTAAAAGTTTTGATCAAAATACGAGTTTAAAGATGATTCAGATACTTTCTGGATAAAAGTGAAACTATTAATGATATCCCACATTCGGATTTGCAATCAACAAGTGCAAGGAAAAATAATGTAGGAAAAAGTGCAACAGATTCTGCCCCAACTATTGTCTGAGATTTATATTGGAGGAACTGAAGAATGACAAGCATAACATTAATGACATCATTTACAAAGATCTGAGGAAGTACAAAATTGGATCCCTATTTCTGATACACAAATTTACTAATAAACAGAAAACAATAAAAATATAACTTGCTGGAGATTTCATTGGCACATTTCACTTGCTTGCTACGTTTTTAGCAAATCATCATCATAGGAATGTCGCACCATGCTACCAGTTTCTCTTGTATAGGGTAGTCAATCACCATGGTAATAATATACAGTTGTCTGCTTCACACATTAGCAGATATCAGACTATGGCATCAGTGCTTCCATAGAAGTCTTCACTGACAGTTTCAAGTGGACTTGCGTAGTTTGATGAAGGCATCCTGCAGTAGTGGATGAAATGTGCATACGTTTTACAACACGATGCAGTCTACAGCTCACAAAAATGTAAGAATCGCACAGAAACTTTATAAACATTGCTAAAAGAACTCTGTAGTGAATAGTGATCAGTTTGATGGCGAAGGAAAGTGTCTTGTTTTCATCTTCCATTTTCTTTTTTTGTGAAACCATTCACCAAACATATTAAATGAAATTAGAATTTTGATTCACATAATTCCTTTATCTGTTGATTTTCCTCGTGATTGACTACTCACATGGCATAACAATCTTTCATTCACTTATATAAAAACAGCAGATGATGATCAAATCTGCTTTGCACATGCCTAAGTAACATTTTATAACACCAGTTAAACCCAGTGCACAGTTCACACTTGAGGAGCAAGATCTGGGAGATATATAAACACACACTGACTCTGTGTTACTCCCACATTTGTACTCAAATCTTCTGGAATGTAGTACTTGAAAGCACTACACTTTTTGGGAAGTTACATCTATATTATGTCCAAAATGTAGAATCACTTTTGCACAGTTACTTCTGTATTAAGTCAACAAATGTAGAATCAACTGCACTTTTATCTGAAACAGAAAAAAAAATCTGGTAAACACATGGAAAGATGAGAGATGTAAGTTTTAAATGACATTTGGAAGAACCAAACAGAATGTAGATTTTATTCTGTGTCAGTTTTTGCATAGACTAATTCAAACTTCATCTTAATTAACAAATGATTGGACAAAAAAGTGTTGAAACTGAAGATGTGGTCATTTGAAAATAAGTAAAAAAAGATGAAACATGTTTTTAAAAATGAGATATTTCTGAAATTAATCATGAACTTAGTGATGAAAAATTTAGTCAACTTAGAAAATAAACTATCTGCAACCACCAACAGAAGAGAGCAGTTTCAGAGAAGGAATTGTGTGCGATGATTTGTTCATCACTATTGCACTTGAGAAGCATATAGGTAAATGTGTCTGATACTGACATAAGCTGTTTTGCAGGACTCAGGCTATTAAGTGCCCCAAAACCCTGGCCCATAATAATCAAATACCATGTGTGCTTCTCTAGAAGAGGAAATTTGCCAAGATAGGAACTACCGTCAGGGGATACCTTTACATTCAAAAGGCTAAAATTATTGAACTTTTCAATCTCTCAGAATAATATTGCAGACTGCAGGAGGACAGAAATCAATAATGAATATTTCTGAACTAACAGATATTATATGAAATCTTGTCAGACAAAAACGATTTACACCTTAGTTTTTTGTTCACTGTATTTTTTATGAGTTTACTCAATTGTTATACTGCATTGTATTGCTAATTATTATTTAAGTTTTTTATGTTTGTACATGTTTCAGTCTAGTTAGTACTGACCTATTATATTATCAAAAATTTACTCAATCTATACCTATCATCTTTATCTTACATTTTTCAATTTCCTCACTACTATTGTCTACTTCTTTAACAAATATAATTTGTGTTATCTGTTACAAGTTAATTAATGTTTTTCTTTGCTTTATCTCTTCTAGCAGCAACTTATAATTCCAGTGACACTTATTTTTGAAACCTTTAATCAGTTACATTAAAGCCTTTTCCTCTGCCACTCCTCAATTACTGCTTAAGGCAGATATAAACACTTCAAGAAATACCTATAAACCCCACCTTGTTGAGAATTACACCTTTCCATTAAATGGCCCATTCCTTTGAGATACTTTCTATTAGCCAGTCCATCATTTACCAAAGGTGGCAGATGGTCATGGTATAGAGCCTGGATAATGGTAACTTTGGTCACCCTCGCAGAATGTGTACTGCAGCAAATAAAGACCTTTGTCTCACTTCTAGTTAGCAACTAGAGGCGACAGAGTTCAGCCTTCATGTGGCCACAGTGTGACATGAGTGTGACTTACTTTTTGCTTATGTCAACATGCAATCGTTAGCAGCTCACTTTGATGAGTTTTAGAGCTTGTTCCACCTGTTGAATTACCAAGTAATTCTTCTGTGGCTCAAACCAAAAATCTACTCGGATTCTCTCTGCCTCACAGGTTATACACTTCTAAGGGTTTGTATGCAGCATAACCCATCATGGGAGCAGTTGGGGGGGGGGGGGGGGGCATATGTTTGACCTGATCTAAAACCAAAAATACAAAGTATGTCAGATGCAAATGATGGAAGAGAAGCAGAGTTCCTATTTCTTGGGAAATGAATCTAATCAGAAATTTTTAATTACAGTAATCTACAACAAACTGCCCAATATCAGTAGAATATTATCCTTCCCTCATGTCACAGTAAGAGCATTTGATTATTATAGGAGAGTCCTTCAGTTAAAAATCTTTGTGTTCCATTATAATAATATCTCTGGATCCAACCCATCAACTGTCACACAACCACACTCTTATACATATAATATCATCAAATACCCCAGATAATGTAATTTGCACCAGAAAGATTTCTGCTCCAGGCTTTTCTACACATGATGTACTCAACACACACCACAAGAGAAAAGTCTCACCTAATAACATTCAGAAAAATTAAAACTGGTTACCCATGATTCCCTACAACAGGCCTATTCAGACATGTGATAGTAGGATACAAGTAGTGAGTCAATATTAGATGGAACTGGTCAGTGGCACACTTTTATTTTTAGTTTATACCATGATACATACAATAAAGTCACCACCAAATCTAGTACCATTTTTTGCACAACGTTAATTTCAGATTTTCATTTATGTTCTCAAAGATATTAAATTGTAATTTGTTTATATACAAATGTAAAAATATATAATGAAGAGTTGTTTTGGGTGAAATATTGTAATACTAAAATTTGTCAAACATATTTTATAATTTCAAAACTAATAATGCGAATTATTGTTAGTTTTAATGTTTATTGCAATTACTTTCAGAATTAATTTTCTGAATTATGACAGCACACTCAAAACTCTAAATTATACTCAGAGAAAACTTTTTATACTGTCAAAATACATTTTTGTATAGCAAGTTGTCTCTCTGATCACTTTCCTTTTTCGTGCATTGCAGTAGTTGTGAGGAGAGTGTATTGTGAGCTGCTGTTGTGTTAGGGTGGACATATTTGCTGGGAATTTTTTTATCTCAAGTTTATGTATACTGTGAACTGTTCTTCAAAAGATCTTATTAAAATGGTAAAAAATCTTGCAATGTTTCATTTTTAATATTAATGCACATCAGAAAACTTGATCCTGTACGTCTCTTCTTAAAGCAGGAAATACACCTCAAGACATACTGAATCAACCAGATATATTGAGAAAACTTCTAGATTTATTGAAAAAACTGTGAGCAAGAGAAAAAGATAAGTAGCAGACAATTTTCACAAGTTTTAAGAATCGTACTATCACACAGTGACGAGGCACAACTTTTTCATTTTCTCGTGGTATTGAGAATAACTTGGACAAATTGTACCACTATTTCCAGTGGTGTTTGCTCAACATTATTAAATCTCAGTATTTTTATGCAGTGGTGAAAGAGTAGGTCAAATACTCCATGGCTGACTATGGAACTATTTCAGATAATGAATTAAAAATACTCTTCATATAGAATATTCAAGCAAAATCAACATCTGAACCATACAAAGTATACAGCAAGCTGCAGAAGAAATTGAAGCAAAACATATGCAATGCTAAATTACACTTTCTCACTCTGCCATAAGCAGCAAGTTGAATCCTGGAGTGATGAGGAAACAACTGCACAGTTTCAATACGGAAAAAGAAAAATATGCAGCTGCTTTCAAGCTTCCGCAAATGAATTAAATTACTTTGTCCCAAAAGTAGTTTACTCTCAACTTGCAATAAATTATCAGCCACAAGATAGCGCACTTTCTATACAGAAGTGTTTTTCTTAAAACATGTTTGTACAAACAAAGTATAGAAAGCAAATGTCAAAAGTTCTTCTGAGGCATTATGTGATGATGGAGTAAGTATGATTAAAAATTTGCCAGTACCATTATTTTAGTTCTCACAGACAATGTAAATATGTCTCTTGACAGCAATACATATTTTCCTGATTGGAACTAAAGCTTAATTCAGCCAATACCAAAGAATGAGCACCCAAAATCACCAGGCAACTATAGACCAATCAGCATATTACCTGTGGTACCTACGGCCCTGTAGTGCATTGTTCATAAATGACTGAAGGATTACCTTTAAACTTATGACATCCATGACATCATCATCAGGCTTTTGAAGAAATCATTGCACAGCAATTTCATTAATCATAGTGATTGACATGAAACATGCCACGGACAGAGGTGAAGTATCGATTATGACACTGCTCTATTTCAGAAAACCATTTTATACTGTTCATTTGGACATATTACTCATGGGAACAGAAAAAATCTGAATTCAAACAGTCCAACACTGTGCTTCAGCAGCTACCTCAGAAACTGATGTCAACAAGTTATCTTTGGGTCATAGAAGTTATCACAAAGAGAAGTGCTTCCTAGAATCCCCAAGTCCAGTGTTCGAACATTGTTTTTCTCTCTATATATCAATTATATTTTATACATGACTCATTCTTATATGCTGATGACACACAGTTGTATCTAAGTGCCCACCATAAGGACATTGCTACTGCCATATCAGATATGAATGTTGACCTTTCCTCAGTATCACAAAGGGCACAGAATCTTGGTCTTAAATCCTCATATCACACTGAAAGTTGATCAATGGACATTTTTGTGAAACAGTTATTTCAATTAATTTTAATGTTATACAATTATTTTATGAAAGAGAAACTAGAGATACTTGTAAAATCTTGGATGAGCATTTAAATTGGCCAGAATAGACTGTTGCAGCGTACAGGAAATCTTTCTCTCCCCTACATGCAATACAAAATATGGAAACACATTTTTCCCTCAAATTAAACAAAAGTTTGTACACACTTTAGTCATACCAGATCTCTACTACTGTGATGCAATTCAACATTGCACAAACAGTAAAAACTCCAGATGACCTGAGCTAGCTATTAATGCTTATGTAAAATGTGTGTGTAACATTTGGTTGTTTAACTATGTTAGTCATTTGTATGCTCAATTAGGCTTGATGTGACCAGATAGGAAATGTGATTTTCACAATCAGTTTACTTCATCACTTTCTTAGTCATCAAGTCACCAGTACCTCTCCCCACATATCAAATATCTATCATCATTCCATAACTGCAATAACATATCAAATACATCCAGCATCTTGGCTGTACCTTAGCATAACACCAAATCATACTTCATCTCCTCCATTTCAGCCATGTGACTGTGGGACCAACTATCTGGTAACCTGTGTTTTATCCAAAACCACTCCACATTTAAGAGTAAATTAAAGCTTTCTCTGTTATCATTTGTGTAGTTTCCTTCTCAGCACACGCCAGCTGTTTTCCTTTTTGTCCAGCAGGAAATCATTATCGTTGTCACACTAAACTATCCATGGTCTGCTTGTCTCTTTCTATTTTGTTTGCTTCTTTCCACCTTATCTAATAATCTTATTCTTGTATTATATTTAACTCTGTTCCCCAGACCATGTAACAAAGCAGGTGGATCCTTTCCTGCTGTTATGTTTTTCTTGCCCCCAAAATTAATATCAATTTTTTCCAAATTTTGTGATATCTCCAACATGCTCACTTACATGGCTTGTAGACGGTACCAAAGTTCCCATATATTGACCCAGGGCTTATCCAAAGTAACTTTATTATCTATTACATTCTTTTGGTTATCAGGAGTTAATCAACACACTAGTTTGCCTGAAAACTGTGCTAATTACAAAACATCAATAATTTCAGATTTTGTTGTTACTGTTCATTTGTAAACATATACCGGATTATTAACTTCCCAATATAACAGATGAAAACGGCATGTAAATAACTATAGCATTATACACCTAGTGATGAAAATGTGATGAAAATACATTAGCAAGATTTGCACTCATTTAATTCCAGAGCAATTAACATCTTTAGTTCAGACATTGTTACTTAAAGAGAGTCCCATATTTAGACAAACTAGATAGCTTAATTCAATATAAATTATTGTTACATCTAAAAGTTCTCATTCAAATGAATCTTCTACCACTACTTAGTTACTCAGAAATATAAATCTCTCTCTCTCTCTCTCTCTCTCTCTCTTTTTTTAATTTATGAAAATACAACAAACAACAACAGCTAAAATCAAGTTCAGTTATTATAAACTTAAAAAGGGGGCAGGGTGCAAGCCATTTAAATTCAGTCTGCAGTGAATTTGGATGGAGCAACATCTATGTCCGAAAATACGGGATGAAGTACTGCAGATGATGCAGTACAAATTATGAGTCATAAAATGTATTGCGTTTTATCTAAATTTCATGTCCAGGAGTTCAAGCCATGATTCAGTGATAGTTTTAAATTATTAATTGGACTGTGGACATGTAATTAGTACCATGGACTGCATCAAACTTTAATAATGGTTATCACCTGCTGTGACAATAGCGTCAGACTGAACTATTGTTTCCAACAGTTACTTGCTGTGCAGATCATCTTCATACTGATATGACTTTCAGTCTTCAAGGACAGTGATTTAAGAGTATAATTCTGAGACTGTGTATTTATATATGTTTGCCATATGTGAACCTTTGTGTCACTTCAGTGTTATAATACTGCTCTCAAGCAATCACATTATAGTCATCAACTGAGTGTAGTATGTGGCTAACTGATTATCTATGTGTAGTTTAAGTAAATAAGACTGGATCTGGTCATAAACATTAGCTCATTCAGTACTCAAAGTGCAATTAAGGTGTCTGAACTGTAATCTCAGTTTGGATCATATAATTTAAAATGGCCTACTTTCAAACTTTTCAGCCAGATTTGACAGAGTCGCAACTACCAAGGACATATTTGAACAGGTAACAGTTATGCTACAACCAGTCAACTTCTTGTCCAAATCAGATTAATTTGTTGTCCAGGACAGCAATGTGAGTTCGCTATCATGCTCAGCAAACTACTGCAGCATGATTCTGGCCTTGTGACATAGATAGTTTGTGATTTAATTCTTTTGAATTCGCCATTCTCCTCATAAACATGAGATCAGTTGTGACCATTTGATCTGTTCCAAAGTGATGGCTTCAGATGAAAACTCCTGTGTAAAGTATAACCAAAATGCAATGTAAGAAAAGTTGCTTCTGGTGTAACATAAACACTTTTGGCCACTACATAAAATTGCTTGAAGTTCTCCATCGATCACCGTATTGATCTTTTTAGTTGTAATTACTTTATCAGCTTTCTTATTGGGATTAAAGTGTTCATATTTTGTTTCTCTTTTAGAAATTATACACCAATTTACTATCATATATTGGATCTCACCACAATTTCTTATTCACAGTGCCATAAGTTTTTGTGGAGGATAACTTCCATGACCCAAACCCGCAAAGCCTGATTTGAGTGCACTGCTCATCTTAGTTTTAATGTTTTAACTACTATAAGTTAATAAAAACATCATTGAAGCTACACTGATGACTCTTCATAGTACATTGCCTAGACACAATCCAATTTTAGTTTCGTAATCCTCTGATCACACAGAGTTCTTTGGTATACATCACAATAATATTCCATTTGATTTTTATTTTGTTATTTTGCTAAAGTTTTCCTTTTTTAATCAGTTTTTGGCCCTTCCACCCCTCTCAACTAGTTGAATAAATATGTCATAAGCATGATTTTCATGTGAACAAAATTGGTAATTGTGAGGGATTTCTAATGTCATTTGGATGCACAAAATTATTTGTGTAATTCACCGTCAGCCTACCTTAAATTAAATGAAACTGAATTTGATTCATACAGCACTTTGTAACCCTGACCTTAGGCTTGTTTGATGCCATGAAGATGACATCATAATCCACCAGAATAAAGGCAGCAGTCTCATCTGAAAGTGAGGTGTTGTGTGGGCAGTTGGGAGAGTCTTGACATGATTTTGATGGGTGTAGCAAGCAGACTATATATTACAAATGGAAATGTATTGTTTTTGCCTAATTCTGGAAATACCAAACAAGCAAAATATTTCAGTATATCATACTTGTGTTGTTGTTGTTGTTGTACTCATTATGGATTGTTTTTATTGTTACCTATAAAATCAAATTCACCTCAACAATAAAATGTATCCACTGACCTGCAACCCTGGATAACCAACATTCACAATATAAGTATATCTCCTGGTGGGGGGTTCACATTTTATAAACAATAGTTAGATCCCAAGTTATCCTGCTGGAAGATGTCATTACCATTTGCTAAGACTTCAGGCATGAAGGGATGTAGGTGGAATGCAGTAATGTTCACGTAGTCCACAGCTGTCATGGTGCCTTTGACTTCTAGGACAGGTCCAGTCAAAGCCCAGGTGAATGTTCCCCATAGCATTGAGCAGTCATTCACCTGGATGATGGCAATCCAAAGACAACCATGACCTGATGTAACAAGATATGCAGTTCATCCAATCAGGTGACAGGTTTCCAGTGTGCTACAGTCCAATCTCGATGATCCCATATCAGCTGTAATCAAAACTGATGAACATGGGAAGACAAAGGACCATCTGCTGTGTGGTCTCCTGTTAAAATCAATGTGCACTGAATGGTGTGCTCTGAAACACTTGGGCCTGCACTAGTGTTGCATTCTGTCCTCATATCTGCCACAGAACGGTGCCTATACTGCATTACAGAACAGGCAAGCCTCTGACCTCCACATTTTGTGATGAGACATGGACAATAGACATCCAACACCTCACCCCCTTGTAGTCTCCCCATCATTGCTAGATGGATTCTCCATTTGTCTCTGCTGTATTCGTATATTTTCCTTAGTGAGTCATATGTCGGCACTTGCACTAGATGGCATTCAGTTTCACACTTTGCTTTGGTCATAATGTTTCATCTCATAAGTGCATATTGCTCATGTACTGTACAAATTGTGACTCACTGAAAATGTCTCATTAGACACAAGAGAAGGCCTTAAGCATGTCAGGTGAAATAAATGCATAAAATAACAAATTTCTCAATGAAATTTACATTTATTGTGTTGAAGGAGTTCATGCATGGTACTCTAAAATGTCATAACATGCCCTTACAGCCATTGTTCTACACTTTCATTAGCATGTCATATTTCAGACAAAGAAAAATGTACAAAGATTTGAAACATGCTACTTTCTGAAATAGTTCTATTCAACAGTTGTTTTTTTTTTTTTTCAAATGGATAAATGTGTATACATATAAACAATAAAACAATGGGAAGATACCATACTTTCAGTGTACAAAATACTTGTTAATGTCTCTCACACTTGCTGCAATCGTAGATTACTCTTAGCCTCAAGATTAAACTAGTTTCTGCACTCTTTCTTTCCTCCCTCTTTTATAATTTCTGTCTTACATTTCCCTCTCCTCTTCTGTTAAAATAAAGAGATACATTTATTACTGACATGGGGGATTTGTGTAGGTTTGGCTTGGGAGTTTGTTCATCTAACATTGAGGTCCACGTGTTGTGTGAAGGATTAAAACTATTATGATACAAGGTCAAACTCAAAGAGACTAATGACTGTACTGGATAGTCGTACTTTTAGATTTAACTGTGAATGATTTCTAAGGAAAAAATTGCTTAAGACATGTAAAATACTGTTCATCATATTCTAAACATCCTTACTCAGAAGGAAGGAGAGATCATGATTTAGTGAGTCTTTTTGTGTATGTTTGTGTGTTAGCTAAATCAGAGAACCATTACTTTCATTTATAAAATAATGAAACATCCTTGGTGAAATATGAATAATAGGAGTGCCAGTAACAATGCACCATATAAATCAGGCATGAATAGTCTATAGGCACATCAAAGGGACTAAAAACACTACTTAACTTTTGAACAATGCCCTAAGTTTCAATATTTGCTTTTAGTCAGATGAGTTGGTTTCCACTGTAGGAATTTGGAGGAGGAGAGTAGTTTTTAATGGAGGTTCGAAGTTGGCTTTTGGTTGGTTTCTGGTTGGAGGGGTTGGTGGCTCAATGCTGGCTTATTGTCAGTTTTGGCTAAGAAGGTTGACAGGTCTTTGCCTGATAGATATCAGCATTTTCAGTCTCATCTATTTGTCTATCAGCTGCTCAACACCTCATCTACGTGGTGAATAATTTTCCTTATATAGTATAAACAGATGTTCACTCCAGCCATGGTAGTATACATTTGGGTGCCTGAGTGGTTGTGTGTGTGAATATGTGTACCTTTAGTTAGAAGACGAGCCAGAGCTCAAAAGCTAGAGGATAATGTTTTCTGTTAACGCCTAATTTTCTAAAAATAAATTTGTCATGAAAACTATGTTCTTCACAGTTACTTCTGCAGATCACAGCTTAATGCTGTTGAAGTGGCGCAATATCTCAAAATAACTATGGCTCCTCATTACTTTGATTAAGTCGTTCATTCATTCATTCATATTGCATAAGTTGTTGGTTTTAGCAACCTTCAGGAATATGGAATTTATTAAGAAACACATTAGTATTATTATCAGCTGCTTCTTACTTTTACAATAACTAAAATCAGTAATTTTGGGCTGCTTATCTGATACTAATCTGGTGCATTGGTTTCAGTAATTTCTTCTCAAAAGGACTAAAGCAGATCATCTTACTAAAAGCATAGAAAATAATCCATAGTGATAATAAAATGGATTAGAGATAACCAGTAAGTTGATAGTTGTCCTGTCACCTGTACAAATGAAATAGTTCAAAATGGCACTTACTATAGTTTAATTGGATACCTGATGGGTAAGACATAAGGTGTTAGTAAATGTGTATGCCATCACAATATCAAGGGAAGAAATACAGGGTAGCCCATCGCTGAAGTTATACTGGCTTTAGACCTTTCATGAGCCACTGTTTTAAGTGTCTGAGGGGTGAAACTATAACTGCCAGGGTTAACAGTGATCATTAGCAATATATGCATGTTGGAAGTCACATTCAACTAATATGAAACATAACAGCGAGATAGATGGACCACAATATGAAAGATCACCCAGTGATTAAGAGCTTGATAACTGCAACATGTGACCTGTCATACTATTCTCACAGAATAGAATAAAAATGAAGAAGGTGAAATCCAGAATAGAATAAGAACTAAGAAGGCGAAATTCAGAACTATCACATAGCCTACTTCTTTTAATATGATCAAGTGGACCCTCTAGCTTAATGTTGCTGCCCTACAGACAGATCGTTATCAACAATGTCATATGCTCTCACTCTATGAGACACTACAGAGAGTTTTCGGTTGTAAACTCACATCTTTAGTGCACATTCTGGTGATCAGAAACTGTATGTCATTACATTTCTTCCTGGTGGCAGGTAAATACTGATGATGGAAATTTTCTAGCCAACAGGATACAAACCTACTATTTCCAGGCTGAACACCACACCAGTGTGTGACAGCAGGTGGAATGACACACACATAAAAGAATATCTATGGTGAATGAAATTTATAATGAACCAAATGCCAACATAAAATTTAATCTGTTCCATATCATTATTTGAAAATAGCTTTAGGCATAAGCTTATCAGAAAGGACACTAAACAGCCATGTAAAAACCCATGGAAAAGGGAATTGTGTACATTGACAAGAATGAGTAGAGATCCTGAAGTAGTTGCACACTACAAAATTGCTCAAAATTACTAAGAGCAGTTATTTAAAAACCAAGGAACATACACATAATGTCAGAAATCAGTAATTCCAGCAGAAGATTTAAGGCTACATGGAATGTGGTGAAACAAGAGACAGGACAACCAGCCACAGAACAGGATAATAACTCCCTGTTCCGCACTCATCGGTAGCACAGTGTGCCTAGTACACATCCACCGCGGTGCTCGGGGGCCACATCACAGTTGCGACACCTGAGGATGGGCTTCTGAGAGCCTGAAACCGGCCATGAAAATAAAATAAATTTACAAGTGAAGTGGTATTTTCAACATTTAGGATAATAAGTGAATGGAAGGGCTGTAGACGATGAGTCTCAGATATGAAATATATATAATCATTTCTTAAATATATATTATCTTTTCTTAATTACATTAGAAAGTTTAAGGAGAAACAGTTCAAGAGAAAGTAAACACAGCAATATGCTGAAAAAGATACTCTCATAAAATTCAGTCATATGAATGTATCACCAACTCCTCACTTTCAAATTAAGAAAATCATGAATTCTGTCAAACATAAAAGCTCATCTGGTTTTTACAGTGCTTACAGTAGATTACTAAATATCTGTTAATGTATAATAAACCCTGTCGTTTTTTAAATATGTTATGCATCAGTTACTTAAGGCATTTTTCCAGAGAGATTGAAATATGCCATTGTCAAACCCATCTGTGAGAATGGTGATAGTCAATAACTATCAACCTGCTTCATTACTGACATCATTTTCCAAAATTGTTGATATGGTGATGTATTCTAGAATACTGTCCCAATTGAGGAACAACAAATGAAAGTATGGATTCCAGAAGAGTGCCCTGCTGAGAATGCCATTTGTATATTCACTCACCAAATTCTAAAAATCTTAAATAATAAAATAGCTCCAGTTGGTATTTTCTGTGACCTACCTAAATCATTTGACTCTGTGAATCACAGCATTCTCCAAGATAAATGAAAGTTTTATGGGATTGATGGTATATCCAACCAGTTGATAATGTTTTATCTGCCTAAAAGAATGCAGGAAGTCGTGCTTAGTAATTCAACCATTATAGTCCCGAGACATTATTCTGACTAGGCTGACTAGGGAGAAATCGTGTGGGTTCCTCCAAGACTCAGTCTTAGGTGCAGAATTGGTTCTTTTTGCAGATGACTCTAGCATTGTAATCAGTCTAAGCATACATACAGAAACAGAAGAAATGGTAGACAAAGTTCTTAGAAGTGTCATTGACTGTTTTCTGCGAATGGTCACACCCTCATTTTTAAAAAGACACAACATATTCAGTTCTGCACATCTAGGGTTACCACACCAATGATAAGTATAAGACATGATGAGGAAACAGTAAATAGGGTGGAAACTTCAAAATTCTTAGGTCTACATAATGATGAGAATTTAAACTGGTAAAAGCATATTTTTAAACTTCTAAAACAACTTAGTTTGGCCACATTTGCACTTTGAAACATTGCGACTTTTGGGGAGAGACAAATCAGTAAGTTTACATATGTTGCATATTTTCATTCATATGGAATAATGTTCTTGGGTAACTCATGTTTAAGAAAGAAAGACTTCATTGCTCAAAAATGTGCTGTAACAGGGTTGCCACCAGTTCTGGAAATCATGGAATATCAGGGAATTTGAAACATATCAGCGAAATTTGAAAAAAAAAAAACAAAGGAAAAATGTAGTTTTTGTCTCAGTAAATTAAATGGTTTGTTTACTGAGGTGTAATGCATCGTTGCTGACTGGGTGCAGCTGAGAACTTATGCACTTTCCTACTCCCTCATCGCCTTCCTACCAATCCCTTCAGCTTGCAGTCACTGCTGCCACCACTTCTTGTACAAACCTAGCAGCTGCCAACGAGACACAGGGAGGTGTGAGGAGTGGTCTGTTTGGATCTAATTCTCAGAGATTGTAGATGCAGCAGTTGAAGACTGCAGTCATGTGTCCATGGGCTGTGTTTGAGTGCTTGTGTAAATGTGTGTGTGCTCTCATTTTCTGACAAAGGCTACGACCAAAAATTTAGTGTTGAGAGTGTGATTGTCTTTCGTACATGCCTGTCTGCAACTCAGCAGAACTGTGACAATGTCATTTGACATAAAATGCTCATTTCTTTATTAGTTTTCTCTACAAAAACATATTCCTCTTCCCCCTCTTTAGTAACCACTCCAGTTTCTTCATCATATTTCCACTCCGTAGACAACCCCATAGCTGTTACGGCACCACTAATAAAATTCACTTTTACTGAAACAATGTTACTGCATGGCAGATCAACAACCACATTACTCGCTGCAAGACTGACTGACAACCAACTGCCGTATACAATGTCAAAGCAACAAGAAAGCTGCACACATACAGCAGTGTCAAGTCAAAAACAGCATTACACTGAGGCAAGAATTGTGAGATTCATTAGCCACATAGTGACCACCCCTGTACTATAGGATAGAAGAGCATGGAAATTTAAATCCATTCTTAGAAAACATTTTACAGTAATATGAACTATTTTGCTGATTTTAGTGTACTTCATAGCTTATGGTAAACCTACTAAGTAATTAATAGGTTTCTAGCACCTATTATTATATTGAAACTGGAATTTTGTAACTTATTAGGTGTAATTAATAGTCAGACCATCCCTATCCACTAACATAACAGCAGGTAGTATTGGGTATTGTTTATACGTTAATAAGTTGGTTACAAATGTAATAATTACCAAAGTCACAATAAATTAAATAAATTATTATCATTCTTTCACCCCACATATATGGTAAAGAAAAATCATCTGGTTCTATATTTTTGGCTTTGTTACATGGAAGTGGTACATATATGAATAAGATTTGCCATTCAGTCTTTCACTTTGTGCTATAGGAGACTTAAAGGACAATAAAAATCCAGTACATGACAAATAATGTATTCCACTCTCCAATATCTGCTGGGAGGTAGAGTAATAATAATTTATTGTAAAGCTTGTAATTACTGCATTGGCTACCAATGTGGTAATAATGTGTAATATTATGGGAATAGCTGCAAGCCATTGTGAATTTGCTATAACTACCAATTATATGCATGTGTCACTTCACAGTTTGCACATGAAGTTTGTTCTTGATATGGCTATTAGAGGCCACACAGCCTTCTAATACAACAGCAATTGCATGCATGACCTGCCAGCTGCACTCCCTGTTGGGACTAATGAGCACAAGGCTCCACCACTCCCTTGTGTATTGGTATTATATTGTATCTTGTCTTCCACGTGTGTATACTGTTCAAGCAATAAATTACTGTGTTCTTGGGTTGGAACAGAAACACTGTGTCTCTTTCACCCAGATCATGAAAGACCGTGAAATACAAATTTTACATTACAATGGCATTGTTACAATGCAAATATACTTTCAACATGGTAATATTATGTTTAAGGAGATGGTACGTACCCAGTTTACAACATAAACCCTCAAACTGAATAATGGTCACAAAGAAAAATTATACATTTTTTAATGCTGTATTGCTTATGAGTTTACTATTGATATCATTTTGATGAAACACAAAAATTTTTGGTTTCAGCTCAGAAGAGACAGTTGAATATCTCCCAGAGTTACTTGCTGATAGAGAGAGAGAGAGAGAGAGAGAGAGAGAGAGAGTGTGTGTGTGTGTGTGTGTGTGTGTGTGTGTGTGTGTGTGTGTGTGTACATTTTCAGCATTCCTTGAAGGTAAACCTCCATGCAGTTTATGCTCATTAAATGAAGTTTCTTTTTTGCTGTTAGCGACATGCCACATTTTACACGATTTATAATTTTAGTTTTAATGCTGACCCAGTGATACCATCAAATACCACTGAAAAGGATATGAGATCATGAAGATTGGACCATAGATCAAAGGAAAAGTGTTCCCTTGTCATATGAACCTCGATTCTTGTTTAATAAGATTGATGGTCACATCCAGTTATGCCATCATCCAGGCAAATGTCTGCTTGAAACATGTACCATGCCACAGATGCAGTCCTGTTGCAGCAGTACCATTATAAGGGATATTCACCTGAGCTTCTATGGGATCTATGGTAGTAATCAAAGGCTCCATCACAGCTGTGGATTACACGAACATTATTACCAACCACCTGCATCCCTTTATGCTTCATCTCTTCCCTGACGGAAAAGATGTCTGTCAGCAGGATAACTGGCTGTGATTCAAGTCCAGAATCATACTACAGTGGTTTGAGGAGAATTATAGTGAACTCATGTTGATCACTTGGCCACCAAATTTGCATGAAGTGAACTGAATGGACTACATCAGGGATACCATCAAGTGTTAGTTCCACATCCACAAACCACCAGCCTCTAATTTACAGAAATTGTATGACATTTGCATAGAAATATATGGTGCTGTATACCCCCAGGAATCTACAAAGGATTTGTTGAATCCATTCCACAAAGAATTTCTGCTGTATTGCATTCCAAAGGTGGACCAATATGCTGCTAAGCAGGTAGTCACGATGTTTTAGCTCAGTAGCATACATGAATTTGGTTGCTCAACTTTAAATATTCATTGGCGGTATGATTCCTTTTGATTTTTTTTTTTACATTTTTTGTTGATTCACATGGACCAAGACTTACCTGCAGTCAGAAGTTTTGCAAAACGATTAATTCCATTTGTTGCTTCTGCCTGTAGCTTGGCACTCTTTTTGTCTTGTGGACCACAAATACTCAGAATAACAGGCAGGAAAATCAGGCCATGAAACAATCCATATGCAACAACACCAGCAAACAACTGTAAAACAAAAGGCTTCCTCAAATTACACATCTAATTATTCTTTCAAAATTTTGCAGATTATGGAAATGTACATAAATGTTAAGACTTCAATGAGGAACACGGTCAATAATGATTTTTCTCTACCATAAGATATAACATACATCTGGTGTACATTTAATTCTTTTTGAAAATTTTTACTTGATCTTGCAATAACAGCCCTTCCGTTTTTAGATTATCATCAAATGGGGTGTCCATCATTATTTGAAATTAATTTTGAGGCACTGAAAACAATTTAGGGTTATCTGAATGTTGCCAAACATATACAACTGAACTCGTCATTATTTAAATCAAGTTTATATAATGAAAATATGAGATTTCATTATTCCACTGTCTTTAAGTTTGTGTAATCAGCATTGATCTACGACATTAGTCATCAAAAACAGTAAGTTGGAATGTGATTTGTTCTTTTCTTCTCATACTTAATTATTTGGCAGGGAAATCAGTTAACACTCCACTGGTTTGTGGTCTGATCTGGAACATTTATGTCTCTGCTTTCATTACAAAAGAGTCCATCACCTCTTTTAAGTGGCTGATGTATAGCAGTATTCTAAGACTACAAATATTCTGGTCCTCATGGCCACATGCACTTGTTGTGCTAGAAGGTTGAAGCATATCTGATTCTAATTATTCCTACTGAAACAATATTGTACAGCTATGAAAGCTTATCAAATACTGAAATACGCCTAAAAATTTGTAGCTTATTTGGTAGCCGAAATCCATTATTCCACATGTATACCATAATTTATTTGAGTATCTCACAGTTTTAAAGTAGTCTTAATGGAAATAAAATGGGATAATAACAACAACAAACTGACAAAGCATAAAAGTTAAATAAGTTGAATGTCTAAATTTGTTCCAGTTATTCCTATCAAGGTATCAGGATTTTAACAGCATAGAGAGCAAAAAAGCCTTATTGTAAGCTAGAAAAGGGTTCACTAATGTAAGATCAACCCAGCAGGACACACTAACCAGTGAACCTTACCTTCCAGTATTTTTACTGTTTGTCTTTGGCATCTCTTGGTGAATTGCCACATTGCACCAACAATGCTAGCAGTAATGAGCATGCAGAGTCAGTAATGGTGGTGGAAGGAGTTGTGAGAAATGGACATGTGAAGTTAGAGTGGAAAGTATTTAAGGAGGTGTGTAAAAATTGCTGTAGAACAGAACTAAAATTATGGACCAGGTGTTGATGTATATGATTTGTGAATACCCATTGTTAGCAGGGTCACTGGCACTCTGAATAATTTGTATATGAGGTAACTACACTTATAATCAGATTTTTACTGAACTCATGTTAATGGACTGTAGCATTTCTGGAACAAATGGACCTGCCTTTCTGAAGTATATCAGTGTGAATGAGAAGGACATAGTTAGGCATGTTCTCTTTTTTCAAGATTAATAAACTAACTAAATCAACATCTTCTTTTATTGCAGAGGATCCATATCATCAGTCATTATTAATTTGGTGTGGCAGTTAATTATATACATGACAAAAAAATTAGGTACACAGTTTCTCATCGTTTACCATAGGGTTTCTGTTTGTAAGTTGTTGTCATCAAAAATTACATCACCAAACAATTAGATAATTTTAGCTGTAGTTTCTAAGGAGGAATTATATACTACAGAACACATACAATGCTCTTCTTGCCAATAACAAATCTAGTATTATTGAGGCAAATAAATTTAAAGAAAGACTGGTTAAATGTAACCCTTGAGAAATATGATTCTGTTCCTTATAGTAATTTTATGGTATTCTATGTCAATTACAGTTTGATGCACTGTAAACCATTATACAAACCTGAATTATGTGAAAGTGTAACCAGGTATAGAAGTATGAAACTGCAATTTCCCTACAGATGGAGCTAGCCATCAATGCAGGGCCTGTGAGACTGCATCTGCAACACGATCTGCTTCCTGTAATGGCTGATGACGACTGTCAATATATAGTAACCCAAGTTCCATACATGAGTATCTGTTTCAAACCCTTAAACATGTCAAGTTTTATGCCTACGAACTACAATTTGCAGACCGCATTGATTTTCTGTTATCATTGAAGAAAACTGCTGCAGAATTGTACCAAATGCTTGTCAAAGCTTTCAGCAAACATGCTCTTGGAAAAGCACAATGTTTCAAATGGTTCAAAAAATTCAAAAATGGTGATTTTGACATGAGAAATCATGAGCATGAAAAACTGCTGAAAAAGTTTGAAGACAACGAATTGCAAGGGTTATAACTTGAAGATGGTACTCCAACTCAACAGGAACTTGTGAAACAATTGAATGTGATGCATAGAGGCGTTTCTCTTCCGTTGAAAGCTATGGGAAAGGTGCAGAAAATGGGAAAATGGGTTCTGCATGAACTGAATGAAAGACATCAAGCAAATCGAAAGACTATTGTGAAATACTACTCGCCAGATACAGAAGAAAGTTGTTTTCCATCAAATAGTGACAGGTGATTTAAAATGAATATAGCTTGTGAATTCCAAGCATTGTAAATCATGGGTGAATCCAGGCAAACCATCAACATCCATTGCAAGATCAAATCGTTTTGCAAAGATGACAATGCTCTGTGTTCGGTGTGATTAGAAGGGTATCATCTATTATGAGTTCCTAAAATATGGTGAAACCTGTAACACTGATCACTACCAACAGCAGATGATTCATTCCAATTGAGCATTACATGAAAAATGATCTGAATATGGAAAAAGGCAACACAAAGTCATATTGCTCCATGATAACACCCCATCACACACATCGAAATGGGTCAGAGAAACAATCGAGGCTTTCAGTTGGGAAATACTAGGGCATGCGGCTTATTATACAGACTTGGGTCTGTCTGATTATCATATATTTGCAACACTAGGACATACTCTTGCTGAATGATGCTTCAATTCATACGGAAATGTATGAAAATGGCTCGTTGACTGGTTTGCTTCAAAACAAGAACTGTTTTTTTGGCATAGCACTCATAGCCTGCCAGAAAGGTGGGAGAAATGTATAAATAGCAGTGGAGATTATTTTGAATAAAATATTGTGTATCAGTTTCAAACAACAGAGTGTAATTATTGCAACCAAATTCCTGTTTCATACTTGTGCATCTGGTATATAAGTGCATTTATTACTTAATACATGTAACTGTGTATGAATCGCATTGTTAACATGTATTTCCCTTTAAAATATCTTGTACATATTTATTGTAAATGCTTGATGCCTGCTATATCATTGTAAATTAGTTTGGTCATGGATCTCTGGAACACCAAATGAATCAAAACAAATCATATTAAAGCACACCAGAGATCAGTTGTTTGGTTTATCATAAGTGAAAAGTGCTGTCTGTATTCAAAATGATATAATAAATGGAATGTGAAATAATTGTCAGCTTATGGAAATGAGTTTCTGAGAAGACATGGAGATTGTGAAATACTGGATTTATAGTAGTGCAACATATAAAAATTATTGCATTTATAATCACATAAACCTACATTTTGCATGATGTACTGCTTTTAATTCTTCCAGTGGTTTTTATCTGCCAACATCATAACCAAATTTCAGCTGTGTAAATTAGAAGCACATTTTTGATAGTTTTCGAAAGAACATACCTTAAAAAATGTTGTGAAGAGGTAAGAGTCACTAATTCCCAGCAATGAAAATGCAAGGAATGTACTGAATCCACCATTGAAAACTGCTGGTCCAATACGTCTAATACACTCTACAGCTCTTTCTGTAAATAATAAAAATGATTTTACATTTACTGTCCCAGAAATATAAACAGCAGCTTACAATGTTTAAGCAAGCAAAATAATTTATATGAACTGTGTGTGCAAGGAATCGAATATGAAAGATTCCAACATGAATAGTGATCAATAAAAACAGTACATTATCATGGATCTGATGATGCAAACAACAAAAAGTCTGACATACTAATCATAAACATGGAGCTCTGAGGAAAATAGATTCCTGGAGCTGGAAGTAAAATAGAAAAAAAGTAGTCCATTCTTCACTCTGTCCATTCCAGTTCAAAATAGTGCTTTTTTTTATCAGTCCTTCCTTTTACTTCTTTTTCTAGACGTCTCTCCCTTATGCCACATATATAATATATTCTTCTGTCCTATTTGCCCAAATAATTTAAGATTTCACAATGCTACTTGCAGCATTATGATACTGTACAATTTCTGATACCTGATGTTTTATCTACATTTCATCCTCTCTGGCATAAGTATTCTAATATATGATGTTATTCACACTTTACTCACATATACAGTTCAGTTGAATTATGATTAAAGAGAGTTCCAGACACAAAACTAAGAATGTTCTCAAGTTTAAATACACATTGTTTGCAAGGTAAACATTTTCCCATTTCTCCTAGTGCAGACTGTTACTAAATGTCTCAGTACATTCTTCATATGTGTTTCTTAAATACCTGATTTCTCTGACTATTCATTCAACAAGTTGTGCAAATATCATTTTAGCATCAGGCTTTTTATTACAGACTGTTTTCACTTTTCCGTAATGTATAGGACAGAGAATTTAACTTATGAACCCCTAAAAATTCAAAGTCTTTGGCACCAGCCTGTGACCAGAGTCCTAGCCTGACTGCAGGTATAAAGCAGCCTCACTTTTCACAGTAGCACTAGGAGTAGGAGAGGTGGCAGGCCCTCCTTGCGGCCACTTTTTACTCCCGGGACAGATTCTTGGTACCCATTTCTACAGCAGGCTGAGTGGACCTGGGACTATCCTCAAGGGAATGGAAAGGGGAAGACCCCGACACATGTCAAGGGTCAGAGTCTAGTGCTCTATCTGTCAGATCATCAAGGACACCTAAAAATTGAAAAAGAAATATAAAAAAAAATTAGCCATTCCTCCTACAAATTACCCAATTATATAGATTCCTGTTAACTGCATGTCAAGTACCAACATTAATTTTAATCTGGCCTTTATTTGTACAACATACAGGCACCTGTTGTTCTTAAATAATAGCAATGTAGTCATATAAATGATAAGAAAGAAGTAGGCCAAGAGGATAAACAAGAGTTATTTAGAATAATGGGGTAAGTAGTAATTTTTGAGAGAGTTGTAACTTTTGTATTACTCAATCATTTTTCAGACATGCATTTGGGACATAAACACTACCTCCTGTAATATTTTAACTGAGTCTTACAGATACATTCCAGCAGGATCAGTGACTGAGTGCTGAATATCTAAGCACAACTATTCATCAGCTAATTATGCTAAAACCATGTGGTTAAAAACTATACTTTTGTGATAATTTGCATTTATTACATGTTACCTGAATAAGCACAGACTGTATATAGCATCTGAATATTAGTTAATGCAGTTTGTTTCAGCTGTTTGTCTTTCTTCATATATACCTTCTCTTGTTCCACATCCCTGAAAGTTTTCCTGCATGATGAAGGCTACAGAACATGATAATGCATGAATTACTTAAGTAATTAATTAGCATCATTGACAGTCCCACCAGGACATCTATTCATGCTTGGATTATTGCCATGTGAAATAAATTAATAAGTACTAGCAGAACTAAAGCTGTGTGGGTCTTGAGTCATTCTTGGATAGCTCAGTTTCACCTGCCAGTGAAAGGCAAAGGTCCCAGGTATGAATTCCAGTCCAGCATACAGTTTTAACATGCCAGGTCTTTTCAAATCAGTGTACATTTTGTCACATAGTGAATCTTCTTTCTGTAAATTAACAGCAGTTAGTAACTATTTTGTATACCATTATTATTTTTTGACAGTAAATAATTATTAGGGAATACACATACAAAGATTTTGCTATTCTTGTTGCAGAGTTACGTTTTGTCTGTTTCTAGCTGTGCTTGCAACTTTGGGATCTTTCCTGTTGGTGTGTTAAAATACACTGAAGTGACAAAGAAACTGGTATAGGGGTACGTATTCAAATAAAGAGATACGTAAACAGGCAGAATATGGCGCTGCAGTCGGCAACACCCATATATGACAAGTGTCTAGCGCAGTTGTTAGATCAGTTTCTGCTGCTACAATGACAGGTTATCAAGATGTAAGTGAGTTTTAACATGGTATTATAGTCAGTGTACGAGCGATGGGACACAGCATCTCTGAGGCAGCGAGAAAGTGAGGATTTTCACATACGGCCTTTTCACGAATGTACCATGAATTTCAGGGATCTGGTGAAACATCAAATCTCCAACATCACTGCAGCCAGAAAAATGATCCTTCAAGAATGGGACCAACAATGACTGAAGAGAATCATTCAATGTGGCAGAAGTGCAATCCTCCCACAAACTGCTGCAGATTTCAATGTTGAGCCATCACCATGTGTCAGCATGCAAACCATTCAGTGAAACATCAATGATATGGGCTTTAGGAGCTACAGGCCCACTCGTGTAGCCTTGATGACTGCATAACCCAAAGCTTTATATTTTGCCTGGTCCTGTAAACACTAACATTGGACTGTTTATGACTGGAAACATTTTGCTTTGTCGGACAAGTCTGATTTCAAATTGTATCAAGCGGATGGACGTGTACGGGTATAGAGAAAGCCTCATGAATCCATGGACCCTACATGTCAGCAGGGGACTGTTCAAGCTGGTGGAGGCTCTGTAGTAGTGTGTGTGTGAGGGGGGGGGGGGGGGGGGGGGGGTGCAGCTGGAGTGATATGGGACCCCTGATACATCTAGATATGACTCTGACAGATGACACGTATGTAAGCATCCTGTCTGATCACCTGCATCCATTCATATCCATTATGCACTCAGATGAACTTGGGCAGTTCCAGCAGGACAATGTGACACCCCACACGACCAGTATTGCTATAGAGTGCCTCCAGGAACACTCTTCTGAGTTCAAACATTTCCGCTGGCCACCAAACTCCCCAGACATGAATATTATTGAACATAGCTGGGATGCCTTGCAACATGTTGTTCGTAAGTGATCTCCATCCCCTTATACTTTTACGGATTTATGGACAGCCCTGAAGCATTCACTGTGTCCAGTCCTCAACAGGAAAAAATATTCAGGCAGCTAATACTTTTTTCATTTACTGACAGCCTTTGAGATAAAGCAATACGATAGTGTGCAGCTAATTAATGGTGAATCCTGTGTTTCATTTTGTTTTGCACTGGCATGTTCAAACAGCATTACATATAGGCTGCACCACTGCATGAAGGAGGAAAGGTGTATTCCCTTATTCCCTTTGCACTACTCCTCATCCCACAGTCCCACAGCAGTCAACATTTGGGGCAGAGATTCACACCTCTGCTAAAAATATCTCACCATTTTTAGAGCCCAAGAAAATGTAAGAAAAAGCCCTGTACTCTATGGATAGGAAATAGTGCATGTCTCATGAAGCTCAAGAAATTATCAATACTTTTCCTGCAGTGCATGCCTCATGAAACTGTTATGTGACTTTGTGTTTAATTTGGGCACTGGCTGACACATAATGGAGGCTTTATTTTCTATTCATAATGAATAGTAGATGTACATGCTGTTAACTCTCAGCAATATACAGTGCTCCAGGAAGAAATGTGTCATGTTTTGTGAACTAAATAATCTCACCAACGGACTCAGGTAAGGTCTGTATAAATTGAAAACCTTCTTATGTTAGAAGTAAACACTGTTGATTATTACAAAGGTCCTAGGTTGCCATGGAACAGTTGGCAGTGAAGTACACCCTGCCTTGTAACATCAAACTAGAAGCTGCTTAAGAAAGTAAGTGGTGAAATCGACACACTAATTGCTCAAGAGGCACCAACTTGAAAGACTTGCATCCGGTAACCATGAGTTTTACTAATTTTTATTGAATACATATTGATGGCTACCAAGAGCGAAGTGTGAGCCTTTGAACATGTATCAGAAAATAAAGTATAATTGTAGTAACCCACACATTACTGCACCTCCACCACCACTACTGTCATGCATGTCGATAGGTGCTTCCATTTGAGTAGCACACCATTCAGCTGCTCTGGGCCCCCACAAGAGGCGCTGATAGCAAGCAGTCCCTGGGGACAAACGCTACTCATACAACCATATAATAGCTCCGTCTGGCAGTCTTGTGTATGTTCTCTAAACAGTATTCTACATTAGCTGTCGACCATGTTTTTTATTGTGTTTGCAGTTAGAACAACAATGTTGCAGCAAACTCAGTTTTTTTGGTTATAGAAAGATAACTTCAAATAGTAATGTAAAAGTGTTTTCATTAATAAGAGTTACATTTGTAGTAAAAATATACAACTTTATTGAATAAAACCAACACAATGAGTTTGTTTTTGAAAATATCTATGATTGGTTCTGTGCCATGCCTTTATTTCTAAACAAACAGTTTTGATTAAATATGCAGTCAAATCACATGTTCCAAGTTTACCACAGTAGAGAAACAGAAAATGCAGTCATTTGAAGAAACAGTACAACTGAAATCACCTCCCACCCCCTTTTCCTTCAATTCACCCCCTCATTCAAAGGGAGTATTTCAACACATGCTCAAGCTCAAAAGAGTGCAGTACCATTTAGTATTCTAAAGATACTTTATGAGAGTCCCAAAAATTAGTCTGTTTTCCTCAAGACCCTTAATCAGGGAGAATTTTCATCATTACTTTGTATGGTGCCAAATGTGTGATTAACTAAACATCATTCGTTTCAATTAACCCCATATTACTAAAAAATAGCTAATTGCATTCACACTACATCCATTTAATACTACATTTAGTGTTATCAGTATATAAACATGAAACTTGTACACAGAAAATTGTCAAGTTCATACAGGGACAGATGGGTTAGTCATACTTTCAGGAGGCTCAACTCCCAGTATGTCCAACACAAGTGCATAAATATAAACAATAGCACTCCTAGCTTTTGGGGAAAAAAGGTGACTGGTTCCGGCAGGAAACAGAAATTGGGTGGACAATAGTTTGTGGGGGAACACGCTGGTCCAAAAACGTCGAGTGTTCTCATTTACTATTATGTTTCTATTGACTGTTTTGTGAGATACTGTATTTCTCCTAAAGATAAATGCTAACTCTGTATCTGTATGTTTTTTAACTTCACAGTTCAGTGTAATAATCTATGTTATAACTAATTCCATGAAAACTGAGAAGAGTTCCATTACATTTTATGAATAGCCTAGTGGCCTTATCATATTATATTTATTCGTTAAATACAGTCAATAATCAGAGAGTGGCCTTGATTATTTAAAAAGATTTATTGAAGCTGCAGTATACACCTGATAACTCAGAGTAACGTGAGGGAAAAGATGCACAAATAATCAAAAACCATGAATAATTGAGATATTTCCAAGCATGTATTCTTTGAAACTTCCTGACAGATTAAAACTGTGTGCCGGACCAAGACTCGAACTCAGGATCTTTGCCTTTCGCGGGCAAGTGCTCTACCAACTGAGCTACCCAAGCATGACGCACGACCCATCCTCACAGCTCTGGCCCATGTAATCTAGAAGAGTATCAACACATTGCAATGTGGAAAAATTACTGACAGGGTCACTGTCTTCAACCCCACTTCCACATTCACTGTCCTCCTCTTTGTTTTGTTTGGAAGCAACGGTCATAATTTTGGCATTACTCATGTACTGGAAGCCAGATTCACACGTGTTAATCTTCAGCCATTCATTCAAGTTTCTTCTATATCTGGAAGAATTTTCCTCCATGAATAGATTAGTGAATGTGGGTTAACTTCTTGCCAGGTATCGGAAATCGTATGCATTGCATCTAGAATTGTCAACTTCTTACAGAATACCACTAAATAATCCTCATCAATTAGTATTCTCAGTAGACCAGCATAGTAGTGCTGTTTTACCAATGGTGTATAATGGCAGTCACATTAGGAGATAAAAACTTATGATGAGACCATCATCATATACAAGTATCTTCTCATCAGAATATGAAGGGGTGTTACCAAGCAAGAGAGCAAGCTTCTGTGGAAAGCCTCTCTCCTATAGAAATTGCAAAACTCGTGGTATGAAATGTGTGTGGAACCAGTTTTTGAAAATTTTGCTATCCATCCGTGCTCCCTTTTGGCTGTAATAATTTAAAGGGAGATCATTAGCTGTGATATCCTTGAATGCTTGTTTTTTATTTATTATTATAATTTTCCAATCACTGGTAGTTTCACTTTGTGGTTTCCAGAAACAGTAGTGGTGCACAAAATTGTAATGTGTTCTTTAGATGATTTATATCCAGGAGCATGAAATTTTGTTTATAAAAGCAAGGGTTCTGGTTGGTAGATATTTCCAATACAGACCAGATTCATTTACATTATGAATTTGGTGTGATGCGAAGTTCTCTTGTTCCACAAATTTCTGGAAACTTTCCCAGAAGGAGTCAGCTGCCACAACATTTGAACTAAGCTGCTCTTATCATACAATAAGTTCATGAATGCCATGATGTTGTTTGAATCTGATTAGCCATCCAGATGAGGCCTTAAATACCATCTCTAACCCAAGAGACACCTTCTGCTTGTTTTTTGGCTTAACCATGCAAAAGAGCAGCATCTAATTCATCAAATGTAGATCTCTTCATGCTTTTTTGTACAGATGGTCTAGAACTAAAATCTCATTTCCTAAAACAATCCTGCATTTTCTGCTTATTCTAAGTATCATAATCAACAGTTTCCCCTGCACAAATCTGTCAAGTAATTCTAATTTTTGTTTTAATGTAAACACATGTTTCTTTTGATTATCCATCATATCTTTTACAGACTTCTTTTACCTTCCTCTGTTGACACTTACACACTGACTATCATCAGAAAAATGAGTTTGTTTTCAATTTAAACAGGATAGGTTGGCCAATAACAGTGTAAATGGTACTCCGTTGTCATGTGGCAGTCATTTACACAATGTAAATGGCATGTATTGCCATACATCAGGTTGTTTATTGCAATGAATAATTGGGAGTATACTGAATTCTTCTTGAGAATGTTATAACATTTCTCTTAGGTCATATTCAACTTACACTACACTGTTTCATGAGTATAGTAAAATTTACTTCATTTATGTAGGGTTACTTCTAAAGTGAACAGGAAGTTGTATTACACAATGTTTCTGCCATATCGGACAACTCCTATTGTGTCTGTATCCTATGTTTCATCATTAGCGTGTTAACACACAGTAAAGACAAAAACAGAGAACAGTTTGGATATACAATTTTAATTACTGCTACTTTAGAAAATAATTTCTTAGTGTAAGGAAGTTTTTTGCCATCACACTAAAGGAAATGCTCATTGTAAATGATTTTTTTTTCCAAAATTGTACAGAAGACGTATGCCATATATTATGAAGAGATTTTGGAGGGTAATTCTTTCACACACTGTGTCAAGTGTAGCTAATGACCAGTTTCAAACATACATAGCAGATAGGATGCAAGTAGCAGAAATAACATAAAATTTTAGTGAAACACTTATCAGAACTATATTACATTAATACAAGAGTTCTGGAGGGTATCACATTACAACCAGCATGTTCCTAAAATACATCATGACTTTCCCAATAGCAATAGTCATGAGTAACAAAGTATTGTTCCTGGTGAAAACAACATTACAGTGATCAAAAATCAAGAAAAGTCATTGCAGAGAAAGTAAGTGAACACTCAAGGAGGTTTACAGTTACTCAATATGCAATCAAGTTACATTGGACACAATGGAAAACTTCAGAAATTCTAGTCTGAAGAAAGGAAAAATGCACTGTTAAATCAAGTATGTAAAACAGACACATTTCTAAAATGAAGAGATGCTAGCAAACAGAATGTCTTTAGCATTTCATACCCTTACAGTCCTCTCAGAAATGTGTAATGACTAATGCTTTTTAGTTGCATATTATTCATACATATTAAATAAAGATAGCATTCTGAAATTATCCAGTATTTATGTAGACCATTTCTTTGTTCCAAAACTAACTTTGACTTTTTAAGTTTTTATTGAGAGTGGAATGAAGAAGAGCTCTAAACAACTACAGCCTAAGTGGGAAAATGCTGCCTCCATTTAATAAATGCCTGGCTGTGATGCCCACTAAGGTGAAGATGTATTTGTATGTACACACAGTTCTGAACTGCAGACTTCTCTTTTTGGAAAAATATGCATAAAATATGAATATAGATTTCAAACTACAGAAAATGACCATGAAATAATAACCAAAAATTACACTCACACTTGTTGTAAAGACCTGTTCAAAACCTAGGGAATTTTAACTACATGTGAGTACATTTAGTAATCAGTTATGCACATTAGAACTTTGATAATTACTGCAAAAGTTGTTCTATGTATGACTGTGGAACAAGATCCAGACTAGAACTACATTTGCCAATAAATAATAAATAAAAAACTGAAAACACAATCTTTGTCAAAGGAATGAAGTTGTATAATAAACTGTCTGAGGAGATTAAAGAGATTACTAAAACAGTCTTATTTTAAATGACAGCTGAAAAGCACCTGTAAGCCATACATTCTATACAGTAAAGAGTACCACAGCATTGGGGTTTGGTAAAAACTTTAACAAAAGCAAAAGATAATAAAACAACATCATCATTTCACTACAAACTTTTGCACTTTAACAGTTTCTTCTCAAAAATCTTACATCAAACCTCTGCAATGGATAATACGATCATCTTATCATTTTTCTGATCTCATCTCCTCACTAATTATGGAGGGATACTGAATGCAATACACAAACTGTAAAGACAGCATTTTTATGGTTCTGATGTCACTTGTTATGGTTCTGATATCACAAAATAATGAGAGTAATGTGTTATTGACAGGTGTTAAGAAATGAATGAGTAGTGCAGCAAGAGTTTTTTACATTATGAAACAATTTCCTTGCAAGAAGATGTAAGCAAAACTGCGTTGAACACTGTTAACCTCATAAAGACTTCCCTTAACTGCTGTCTATGTTGCTTCAAACTACTTGAAAACATTATAATGTCATCCAAATAGACAAGACACTGCTGTGGTTTCAAACCACTCAAGACACTGTCTAGCAACCTCTGAAACGTTGCCAGAACATTTTTCAAACCGAATGGCATTCTAATGTACTGGTTATGGCCTCCAGGAGTAGAGAAAGCAGTTTTTGGACGATCCTCTGGAGCCACTTCTAACTGATGATAACCACTTGTCAAATCCTTCATAGAAAAGTACAGGCACTGTCCTAAGTGATTCAAAGTCTCTGATATGTTTGGAATGGAGTATGCAACCATTACTGTCTTATTATTGAGGTATCGGTAGTCACAACAGAACCTGTATTTCTTAGTTCCATCCTCAGATTTTTTAGGCACAACGACAATGCCTGCTCCCCAGCAACATGTTCGCGGGAACTACTCGCCCGTCGTTCCCCTCCTGTACGTGTACCACACTACATTTCACAAAACAACCCAGTGAACCCAAATTTTCATTATCCTCCAATGGTTCAGTAACACATACTGTACCCACAGGTAGATTCGACTCCACACTTACCAAATTTGACTTCCCGGTGCCACTAGACACACACTCATGCAAATTAAGCTTTAATGCTAATGTATGCATTTCAATTGGTTTGATCATTACATTGAACGTACCTCGTGACAGCTCTGCATTGACAACAGTTTCCCCTAGTGGAAATGACATTCCACCAAGCATTACTATGCTCTATAATACCGTTCGCAAGCTGCTGATCAATGAAATCCTCCACAATCAGCTGCAAATACCTCGGTATCCTGTATGGTTTACGGCAAACGCATGCTCCATTCCCTGTTGGTATCCTATGTTGAACTAATGGAGTTGCTGGTAACAGCCCTTGTGGAAAAAACAAATCCTTAAACTCCCACAATAATTCTTCCATCTGCTCTCTTTCTTCTCCTTTCAAATGCTTAATTTTGTCATGCAATGCAGTTCTATCAGCAGTCAGTGGTTGATCGCTTTGCCTACCTCTTGAACACCAGTCTTCATCATCTGGCACATCCAAATTTTCTACTAAAACTCCTTTCCTCAAATTTGTGTGTACCACGCCAAAATTATCCATGTTTGCGGGAACTACTCGCCCGTCGTTCCCCTCCTGTACGTGTACCACACTACATTTCACAAAACAACCCAGTGAACCCAAATTTTCATTATCCTTCAATGGTTCAGTAACACATACTGTACCCACAGGTAGATTCGACTCCACACTTACCCAATGTGACTTCCCAGTGCCACTAGACACACACTCATGCAAATTAAGCCTTAATGCCAATGTATGCATTTCAATTGGTTTGATCATTACATTGAACGTACCTCGTGACAGCTCTGCATTGACAACAGTTTCCCCTAGTGGAAATGACATTCCACCAAGTTCCACAGTTCGCTGTCCAAGGTCAATTTTGGCATGATGTTGATGCAAGAAATCTACTCCTGGGATCAAGTAGTAGCCCTTACTCACCCATGGTACTACCCCCATGCATACATTAAATTGGACTTTCCCTATGCGAAAGTCAACTGTCACAGACCCCAAAGGCGTGACCTCCTTATCCCCCACTCCATGCAACTCTAAATGTGGTGGGTCTAATTTCCTTCGTCCCATTATATTCTTAGTAGCCACTGACACTTGCGCCCCTGTGTCCAACAAAATCTTAAACTTTTTAGTTCCTACGGATCCTACCACTGAACATTCCACCTCTGCATACGTATTCATAGCATTGAAATTAAACAGGAGCTCCTTTATGTGGGTCTTGGGCTCCCTCTGTCGTTTAACGTTTGTCCACTTCTCCTATCTCCATTTCTCCATCCTCCTCGCTGCTGATTTCACCCCTTCCCCTGTTCATTGCCTCTGTACATGTCCCGTACGACCACACTCATAACATTTTATACCCACTGCAAATACTGTTTGCCTCTCGCATACTCCTGTTGCCACATCTATTTCCTCACACTGAATTGCCAGCTGAATGGCCGAATACAAATCTTTCGGAGCCCCTTCACGCACTTTCCATGACATATGTGCTGGTAACCCTCTCAAAAATAAATCAAGTGCCCTTTGCTCAGCCTCCTGCAACAGAACACTATTTGCTTCATCACTCTGACCCAACTCGTAAGTGTACTGATTAATTTCTCTTATTCTGTCTACAACTTTATCCACCATCTCCCCCTGTCTCTTTGTCACTGTACTTAACCTCTCCCTAAAGTACTGAGCGCTATTCTGTTTCTTGTACCTTTGTAAAAGCGCTTCCTTTAACTGCTTAAACTGTCCTGCCTTCTTTAAGCCCTCAGAACACCTTACATATGTTTTTGCTTCACCCGATAGTCTAATTTTGGCTACATGTAACAACTGTTCATCAGACCAACCATTCATCGCAGCTGAAATTTCCAAGTCCTCCACAAACGAACGCACATCCTCAGATGCTTTTCCAGAAAATGGAATAATCAAACTTGCGGCGGCTGGATCAACCCCCTGCACCCTAGGCAACAACGACTGATCAGATGCGGTTCCCCGCTCACTTCTAGATATTAATTCATTTCTCAACTGTGTATTTTCCACTATCAATTGTGCTATCATTTCCATTAAAATCCATACCACTTCTGGTTCCGACACGCCTTGTGTTGCTTTCGTTCTCAGTTAATCCCCCCGACAAAATCATTTAAGTACAAGAACAATCTGACTTCCTAAAACTCTGTATCATCATGCTCAGTAACATCATACTCAAATGAACACAAAAGTAATTAAACGCCACAAAATAATTTAATCCCTGAACATACTAACACTTATTCTGACAACAAAAAATACTATGCCCACACAAACATCTAAAATGTGGCTTGGCAATGCCATACTCAAAACACCAACAAACACTCAAAAGAACAATTTTTCAGCATTCACCACATTTTTTGACTGTACTGCAGGTTGTGGACTTGAATGTCATACTGGACAGACGATGTCCACTATTCCAACACCAAATGTAGTGGATTGGTGCCAGGAGGTGCCATATTCAAACTCGTCCAAGCTTTTCAAATGATTTATTTTTTCCACTACAGAGCTTCATTGACCTCGGTCTGCGTCGCAGGCCCTCCATTGCTGAGGTAGTACCCCCAGCAGCCTGTGCAATGCACTGTGTCAAGCTGTCCTTGTACGCTAGCTGAAGAGTTCCAATTACGTCAGGATGGCTGCGCTATCAGCCGACTCAGCCATCGTCCCCGTTGACTCCACACTGCTCTGCCGGGAGCTGTAGCTGGCCGTGCTGCTGTTTCTTCCTCGGCTGGCATAGCTGGGAATGCGGTGGCAATGGCCACTCAGAATCCGGCATCCGAACCTGCGGCCCTTGCCTTGTAAGTCTCCGGCGTGTGTTGGGAGCCGAGATGACTTTCCGTGGTAGCGACCTATAGATTGGCCCGCCCTGGCTTGCCGCGGACCCCGTGTCGGCCTCAGAGGGTTGAAAGAACGACCCACGGTGGACTGGGACACTGTCGCCACATCTGTTGCTGTGTCCTGTCATCCAGGAGAGCTGCCACACTTGAATCAATCTTGTTAGAAAACCACACCTATTTATACTCAGCTTCGCTGCTCTGTTTCACTAACACATAGCTCCGAGTCATGGAGTCACGTACGCCCCACACCACGGTTGCGCCAGTGGGCCCCTTCGTCGTATAGCTTACGACATGTGAACCATTACATTTATGCTTTTCAGTGGTTAAATGGCCCCTGTGGCCTCCAATCCACTTCGCAACAGCTGGTCAGCGTAACTTACTGCAATCCAGCCCGCACCCGCCTGTAACTTGTGTGCTCCGAAATACTGCACCAAATCTAACTTCACTATCTTAAACTGTGGTGCTGCTACAATACAGATAATTTGTTCAATGTATGGTTAAGAGGTTAAGGAAAGAGACAAATTTTCCCCCTTTCCTTTTCTGTATTTTTTTGCTTTTCCTACTATCCAAGTTTCAGTGTTTTCACATGTTCAGTGATTGCTGAGAAATGTGTAACTTCTTTTGTTTCATAATGGCTTTAAATCCAGTCTTGTTAACACTTTTTAAAATAATCTTTACATTTGAGTGTCATATTTATTCTTTATATTTTGTTATGCTGAAGAATAAGGCCAGGACTCGACAGACATGAATTACTTACATGTGCATCCCCCACCACTATCCTTACATGCAAGTTGTCGTATCCACAAACCGAAGTTGGAAATGCCACTTACAAGACTTTCAAAATGGTGACAAATTGGTAGGCAAAAGCGAGTGTCAGCCAATTCTTACTGGTAAGCTGGTGAAACTAAATTCTCTCATTTGAAAAGAAGTTAATATGGTTGCACAGCTTTAGCCAAAGGGCTTATACTGATGCTGATAAAGAAATATGGGTGCACAAATGTTGGGTATGTAAATGGGTATCTTGCAGAAATTGTGTGGAGATGTCCAGTACATTAATAATAGAACTACCTGCTGTGCACAAAAATCATTTGTGAATTTAAAATAAATTATTAATTCCTTTTGAGACACATTTCTGGTTCTATACAAAAATCTGATAAATATATGCGAGATTTCCTGTCAGCTTGCCTTAAAATACAAGGAAAATTGTGATATCTAACAACTGGAGACACTATCATAATTGCAACACATATCACATTCCAATCAGCACTGTATCTAAATTTTTGTGTAAAGTACTTGGATGCTATCTAGATTACACCAAAGGTACAGTGGAAATTAAGGTTTTTGTCTCAGTACTTCTGCTTTGTGTTAAGACTGTGCTATGTCACAGGTGCTTTAAATATAACATTTCATTAACTGGTACAGTACTAATTTTGTAACCAAACTTTTGTAGTACTGTGCAAAACAGTGATTGCATCAATATTAACAATGTTGTACCTACACAGAATTTTAATTAGGGTCAAGAGTAGCTTTAAATCTCTAAACACACAAGTAAATGTTCTCTTTATGCTTCAGCATAATATGTATTTTCAGTGACTAAAGCAGAAAATTATTATTATAATCAAATAAAAATATGCCTTTACAATCTTGAGCTTAACTGACCAGTAGTGGAGGTTATGTCCAACTGGCCCATCTAGGGCCAGAAGACAAACGTTACCTTTCTTTTACAATGCTGACTGTTCTGCAGTGATTTTAATTTCAGAAAGTCCACATTCTTAGTTACAGTATTTTTCAAATCCAAATGTTGCTTCAAACGGTGCTGAGTAACTTTATTACAAATAAATGATTGTAAGGAATTGCTGAATGCTGGATGAGATTCCTACTCATGGTTTAAGAACATTTTGCCACTTTAAAAGGTATTTATTTATTTAGTTGAAGACTGAACCTATTATTTTGTCATGACCCTAATAATACACGTACACAACCAAATTATTCAAGACATGTACTGCTCAACAAACAAGAGCAGATCCACTTAGTTAGCTGCTGGAGCTCATAGGTGATGGTGGGGGAAGCGACAATGTGCAATAAAGTTACACTTCTTTTAGCTTTTGTAACTTATGCCTAAGTTGGCATAACAGTGTGCAAGTAGGGTGTTTCCACATGTAAGTTGACTTATGTGAGTGGTGGTGGGGCCATGCGTGTGTAGGTAATCCATGCATGTGGAAACCCAGTTTAATGAAGTACCACAATTTAAAAGTACTGATGCCACAAAGTGTGTGATAGTCATGTGTGAATTTTCTTTTGTTTATACTGAATACTACACATCTGAATTTAGATGCTAAATTTTGCAAAGTTGATAGTATTCTGTCACTGATGCAGATCTGAAATATTTGCCTGATGCTTCACAGATGTATCACAGGTCTCTCATCAGTAATGAATACCATATAAGAAATCCTAAAGACTGTTTAAAAGTTAACCATAAAAAAATAAAGCTACAGCAGAAAGCTCTTAGTTATAACCTGTTTTTACAATCTGGAATGCCATTTGTGATGCACAAAAAACCCAGATTGGTCCAAGTAATATCTGAGCCAGGTCAGAGTTTAATGCTGAGTGCATGAAGCAACATGAGGCTCAGAACACCATAAAGAAGCATATGTTTAATTGTAATACTATCATAGTTCCCATTTAATATGATGTATGATGATATAGCTATAAAAGATTTAAGTGCTCTTGTACTGTGCACTACAGTGTGATTTGTTTTCTACTGTTATCTCCAGAGGGCAGTGAAGGACAGTTTTATAACCTCACTGCCCTACTTAGTGAGTTTTCACTACAAAATTAAATACAAAGAACCTGAGTTTAATTTTGAAGTTGTTTGGAGGGATGAGCAAGAGCCCTGGAACTATTTTCTTTGTCATTTCCAAGGTAGTATTGGATTCCAAAAACTAAAACCCCACTTTGTGGAATTATACACCTTTTGGTAGTGTTCCCATGAGACAAATGGGAGTATGTTCTGAACAAAGGGATTTGGTTTGAACTCTAATCAAACTATGTACCTCTGTCATAAGAAGTGAGAATACTCAGCACAGGAAAAATCACTTGGACAACACCGTTGATGTCTTGAATGTGCATTTCATCGTGTGCATTAAATAATGAACAGCTTCCTGTATGAAACACTTTTTCAGATTTTCTGACTTCAAATGCTTAAAATACAATGATACAACTATGTTAACTAATGTAACTACAAACATTGCGAACTGAATACAGATCACATATTGCTGCCTTTAATTAACACCTTATTTTAGTGTTTGATTTACTTCTTCTTACAATACATTTATTTATAGCTTCCTTTTAAAAATGTATTTTGTTTGTAGTCTGTGATATTGTTGGTATAGTGATTATTTTGTTCATTTGTCTGGTTATTCCATTTGCCATAGGAATGGACACATATGTTGTTCTGTTTTAAGTTCTTTTTACAAGTGTGACAATTTTCTGATTCAAAATGCCTCATACTGAATACATAATGAATGCCCTCATGGTACTGCTTTATGTTGTGTTTGTTTGTAGGTTCATTAGTAAATTTCATGTGTTTTAGAACAGAGGTGTTTGTTGCCCCTTTGTATTTTCTATACTTGTTGTTATTATGACAGGCTGTGGAATGTATTTTATGCTATTAAGTGCTAGGATCTCAGTCTTTTTATGCCAATCTCTGTAATGTTGGTCAGCAATTTTGTGAATGATGATAGAATTTTAGTTTGATTGTCTTTTTTTGTCATCAAAAACACACAGAAGATTGAAACTTCCTGGCAGATTAAAACTGTGTGCCCGACCAAGACTCGAACTCGGGACCTTTGCCTTTCGCGGGCAAGTGCTCTACCAACTGAGCTACCGAAGCACGACTCACGCCCGGTACTCACAGCTTTACTTCTGCCAGTAAGCCAAGTAGAGCACTTGCCCGCGAAAGGCAAAGGTCCCGAGTTCGAGTCTCGGTCGGGCACACAGTTTTAATCTGCCAGGAAGTTTCATATCAGCACACACTCCGCTGCAGAGTGAAAATCTCATTCTGGAAACATCCCCCAGGCTGTGGCTAAGCCATGTCTCCGCAATATCCTTTCTTTCAGGAGTGCTAGTTCTGCATGTCTCGCAGGAGAGCTTCCGTAAATTTTGGAAGGTAGGAGACGAGGTACTGGCAGAAGTAAAGCTGTGAGTACTGGGCGTGAGTCGTGCTTTGGTAGCTCAGTTGGTAGAGCACTTGCCCGCGAAAGGCAAAGGTCCCGAGTTCGAGTCTCGGTCGGGCACACAGTTTTAATCTGCCAGGAAGTTTCATATCAGCGCACACTCCGCTGCAGAGTGAAAATCTCATTCTGGACACAGAAGATTTTTTTTTATATTTTGCATATTATGCTTTCTTGGGTAGTAAAAAGAGTGTATCAAATTTGCCTTGCAATATATGCATGTTTGAAATTTTCTTCTTATCTGCAATGTATATAGTCTCAAAGGATGAAACTGTTTTGATATATAATTGTGCCTTCAGGAGAAATTCTGAAGTTTTCCTCCAGAATTACTTCTCACAATTGTTGAGTTGAATGTTCTGTTTTGCTACTAAGTATTGAACATGAAGCCCATCATTCTGCAGAATGTTTTATGCCTGACTACATTTCCAATAGTTCACATGGGTAACTTCCACAATGTGATGAAGCATTTCATGTCACATATTCACCTTTCATTTGTACATCTCAGAGTTCATCCAACACCCCAAATAAAATTTAATTGCATAAAGTCTGGCACTCTTGATGAACAATTAAGGGTGCTACCATGAGTGTTGTTGTAATTGCTGTCAGCTTCACATCTGCTGTGTAGCGAGCTACGTAAATTTAAGTATTAACTGTATTAAAAACAAAGATTCCATGACTTACCAAGCGAGAAAGCATCGGTAGATAGGCACAATAAAAAAACACACACACAATATTTTGAGCTTTCGCAACCGGCGGTTGCTTCATCAGGAAAGAGGGAAGGAGAAGGAAAGATGAAAGATAAGTCTTTCCACTCCCGGGTTTGGAATGACTCCTTACCCTCTCCCTTAAAACCCACATCCTTTCATCTTTCCTTCTCCTTCCCTCTTTTCTGACGAAGCAACCGACGATTGCGAAAGCTCAAAATTTTGTGTGTGTGTTTGTGTGTTTTTTTATCGTGCCTATATACCAGTGCTTTCCTGCTTGGTAAGTCATGGAATCTTTGTTTTTAATATATTTTTCCCATGTGGAATGTTTCTTTGTATTTTAAGTATTAACTGTGTTTTTCTTACTTGTCACTTCTTTTTCCATGTGTTTCTGCTTTTAGGAAGCTTTAATTTTTGAGTACTAGTAACAGTGTTCCATAGATTTTGTGTTTCTTTTGAATACAGCCCAGAGTCAGGTGGTGTTTATTTTCATTGTTTCCAACAAGAAGTGTCTAGTAACCACAGTTTAGTCAGCTATCAGCCACCTTTAGTGAATTAGCAGTCTAGTTAAAAGATGATTAACTCCCTACAGTAAATTGTTGATTTCTTAGGATGGATAGGATGTGTACCTGCTGTGTACAAATGCACGAGGAGCTGGCCACTGTTCGTCAACAGCTGAGCATGATGATGGCCGCGATCAGCTACTGCCTTGGAGTGTAGCGGCAGTGGGGAGTCTGGTGTGTCGCATGCTTCACCCACCCACAGTCCCTGCTGTCGAGACATCCTTGCGGGTACCGGGCGTGGTTGGGAAACCCTCTCCCCACCCCGCCATCCCCCTCAAGGGGAGTGGTGGATACAGCAGCATTCACATTGCATGAGGCAGAGGGTCAATGTGGAGGCTGGCCGTGTGGCATCGCCCACTCTGCCTGTGAGTGGACATGTTGCCGCTCCTTCAGCAAGGTCCAAGCAGGCACATGGGGGGAGGGTTTTATTAGTGATTGGGAGCTCCAATGTTAGGCGGGTGATGGAGCCCCTTAGGGAAATAGCGGAAAGGTCAGGAAAGTAGGCCAGTGTTCACTTTGTCTGCTTGCCATGGGGTCTAATCCGAGATGTGGAGGAAGCCCTGCTGGCGGCGATAGAGAGCACTGGGTGCACCCGGCTGCAGATTGTGCTCATGCCGGCACCAATGAGTCTTGCCATCTGGGTTCAGAGGTCATCCTCAGTTCATACAGGTGGTTGGCAGAGTTGGTGAAGGTGGAAAGCCTCGCTCGTGGGGTGGAGTCTGAGCTAACTATCTGTAGTATCATACCCAGAACCGATCCTCTGGTTTGGAGCCGAGAGGAAGGCTTAAACCAGAGGCTCAGACGATTCTGCGGAGATCTGGGGTGCAAATTTCTCGACCCCCACTATCAGATGGAGAAATGTAGGGTCCCCCTGAATAGGTCAGGCGTGCACTACACATAGGATGCAGTTACAAGTGTAGCGGGGTACGTGTGGAGTGCACATGTGGGTTTTTTAGGTTAGAGAATTCCCTCCCTATGCCCGACAAGACACCTCCTGAGATGCGATAAGGTAGCAGTAGGCAATACACAACGGGTAATAACAATATTAATGTGGTAATAGTAAACTGCAGAAGCATCTATAGAAAGGTCCTGGAACTGCTCTCATTAATTGACAGTCACAATGCCCACATAGTACTAGGTATGGAAAGTTGGCTGAAACCCAATGTAAACAGTAATGAAATTCAAAACTCAGATTGGAATGTATACCACAGAGACAGGCTGGACAGTAAAGGGGGAGGCATGTTTATAGCAATAAAAAGTGCAATAGTACTGAAGGCAATTGACGAAGATCTGAAATGCGAAATAATTTGGGTGAAGGTCACGGTTAAAGCAGGCTCACACGTGGTAATTGGATGTCTCTATACGCTCCCTGGCTCAGCAGCTGTTGTGGCAGAGCACCTGAAGGAAAATTTAGAAAATATTTTGGATAGATTTCCCAACCATGTTATAGTTCTGGGTGGAGATTTTAATTTACCAGATATAGACTGGGAGACTCAAACATTTATAACAGGTGGCAGGGAAATTATTCAATTGCATTATCTGAAAACTACCTTGAGGAGAGAACTGACTTGTGGCGATAACATATTAGACCTTCTGGTGACTAACAGACCCGAATTATTTGAAACAGTTAACGCAGAACAGGGAATAAGTGATCATAAAGCAGTTACTGCAGTGATGATTTCAACCGTAAATAGAAATATTAAAAAAGGTAGGAAGATTTTTCTGTTTAGAAAAACTGACAAAAAGCAGATTTCAGAGTACTTGACAGCTCAACACAAAAGTTTTCTCTCAAGTACAGATCATGTTGAAGATCAGTGGACAAAGTTCAAAACCATCATACAATATGTATTAGATGAGTATGTGCCAAGCAAGATTGTAAGAGATGGAAAAGAGACACCTGGTACAAAAACCAAGTTAGAAAACTACTGCGGAAGCAAAGGGAACTTCACAGCAAACATAAACATAGCCAACGCCTTGCAGACAAACAAAAATTACATGAAGCGAAATGTAGTGTGAGGAGGGCTATGTGAGAGACATTCAGGAAATTCAAAAGTAAAGTTCTTTGTACTGACTTGGCAGAAAATCCTAAGAAATTTTGGTCTGATGTCAAAGCGGTAGGTGGATCAAAACAAAGTGCCCAGACACTCTGTGACCAAAATGGTAATGAAACAGAGGATGACAAACTAAAGGCCAAAATACTAAATGTCTTTTTCCAAAGCTGTTTCACAGAGAAAGACTGCACTGTATTTCCTTCTCTAGATTATCGCACAGATGTCAAAATGGTAGATATCAAAATAGATGACAGAGGGATAGAAAAACAATTAAAATCACTCAAAAGAAGAAAGGCCGCTGGTCCTGATGGGATACCAGTTCGATTTTACACAGAGTACGCGAAGGAACTTCCCCCCCCTTCTTACAGCAGTGTACCGTAGGTCACTAGAAGAGCGTAGTGCTCCAAAAAATTGGAAAAGGGCACAGGTCATCCCCGTTTTCAAGAAGGGCATCAAACAGATGTGCAGAACTATCGACCTATATCTCTAACGTTGATCAGTTGTAGAATTTTGGAACATATATTGTATTGTGTTCGAGTATAATGACTTTTCTGGAGACGAGAAATCTAGTCTGAAGGATTCAGCATGGGTTTCAAAAAAGATGATCATGTGAAACCCAGCTCGCGCTATTTGTCCACAAGACTAAGAATGCCATAGACATGGGTTCCAAGGTAGATACCATGTTTCTTGACTTCCGCAAGACATTCGATACAGTTCCCCACAGTCGTTTAATAAACAAAGTAAGAGCATATGGACTATCAGACCAATTGTGTGATTGGATTGAAGAGTTCCTAGATAACAGAACGCAGCATTTCAGGTGTGCTGCAGGGGAGTGCATAGGACCATTGCTATTAAAAATATATATAAATGACCTTGTGGATAACATCAGAAATTCACTGAGGCTTTTTGTAGATGATGCTGTAGTATGTCGAGAGGTTGTAACAATGGAAAATTGTACTGAAATACAGGAGGATCTGCAACGAACTGATGCATGGTGCAGGGAATGGCAATTGAATCTCAATGTAGACAAATGTAATGTGCTGCGAATACATAGAAAGAAAGATCCTTTATCATTTAGCTACAATATAGCAGGTCATCAACTGGAAGCAGTTAATTCCTGGGAGTACGCATTAGGAGTTATTTAAAATGGAACGACCATATAAAATTAATTGTCGGTAAAGCAGATGCCAAACTGAGATTCATTGGAAGAATCTTAAGGAAATGCAGTCCGAAAACAAAGGAAGTTGGTTACAGTACACTTGTTTGCCCACTGCTTGAATGCTGCTCACCAGTGTGGGATCCGTACCAGATAGGGTTGATAGAAGAGATAGAGAAGATCCAATGGAGAGCAGCAGACTTTGTTACAGGATCATTTAGTAATCGCAAAAGCATTCCAGAGCTTATAGATAAACTTCAGTGGAAGACTCTGCAAGAGAGATGCTCAGTGGCTTTGTACAGGCTTTTGTTGAAGTTTTGAGAGCATACCTTCACCGAGCAGTCAAGCAGTATATTGCTCCCTCCTTCATATATCACGTGAAGAGACCATGAGGATAAAATCAGAGAGATTAGAGCCCACACAGAGGCATACCAACAATCCTTCTTTCCACGAACTACACTCCTGGAAATTGAAATAAGAACACCGTGAATTCATTGTCCCAGGAAGGGGAAACTTTATTGACACATTCCTGGGGTCAGATACATCACATGATCACACTGACAGAACCACAGGCACATAGACACAGGCAACAGAGCATGCACAATGTCGGCACTAGTACAGTGTATATCCACCTTTCGCAGCAATGCAGGCTGCTATTCTCCTATGGAGACGATCGTAGAGATGCTGGATGTAGTCCTGTGGAACGGCTTGCCATGCCATTTCCACCTGGCGCCTCAGTTGGACCAGCGTTCGTGCTGGATGTGCAGACCACATGAGACGACGCTTCATCCAGTCCCAAACATGCTCAATGGGGAACAGATCCGAAGATCTTGCTGGCCAGGGTAGTTGACTTACACCTTCTAGAGCACGTTGGGTGGCACGGGATACATGCGGACGTGCATTGTCCTGTTGGAACAGCAAGTTCTCTTGCCGGTCTAGGAATGGTAGAACGATGGGTTCGATGACGGTTTGGATGTACCGTGCACTATTCAGTGTCCCCTCGACGATCACCAGATGTGTACGGCCAGTGTAGGAGATCGCTCCCCACACCATGATGCCGGGTGTTGGCCCTGTGTGCCTCGGTCGTATGCAGTCCTGATTGTGGCGTTCACCTGCACAGTGCCAAACACGCATAGGACCATCATTGGCACCAAGGCAGAAGCGACTCTCATTGCTGAAGACAACACGTCTCCATTCGTCCCTCCATTCACGCTTGTCGCGACACCACTGGAGGCGGGCTGCACGATGTTGGGGCATGAGCGGAAGACGGCCTAACGGTGTGCGGGACCGTAGCCCAGCTTCATGGAGATGGTTGCAAATGGTCCTCGCCAATACCCCAGGAGCAACAGTGTCCCTAATTTCCTGGGAAGTGGCGGTGCGGTGCCCTACGGCACTGCGTAGGATCCTACGGTCTTGGCGTGCATCCGTGCGTCGCTGCGGTCCGGTCTCAGGTCGACGGGCATGTGCACCTTCCGCCGACCACTGGCGACAACATCGATGTACTGTGGAGACCTCACGCCCCACGTGTTGAGCAATTCGGCGGTACGTCCACCCGGCCTCCCGCATGCCCACTATACGCCCTCGCTCAAACTCCGTCAACTGCACATACGGTTCACGTCCACGCTGTCGCGGCATGCTACCAGTGTTAAAGACTGCGATGGAGCTCCGTATGCCACGGCAAACTGGCTGACACTGACGGCGGCGGTGCACAAATGCTGCGCAGCTAGCGCCATTCGACGGCCAACACCGCGGTTCCTGGTGTGTCCGCTGTGCCGTGTATGTGATCATTGCTTGTACAGCCCTCTCGCAGTGTCCAGAGCAAGTATGGTGGGTCTGACACACCGGTGTCAATGTGTTCTTTTTTCCATTTCCAGGAGTGTATAAGATATTGGAATGGAAGGGAGAACCGATAGAGGTACTCAAGGTACCCTCCGCCACACACCGTCAGGTGGCTTGTGGAGTATGGATGTAGATGTAGATGACCAATCCAGCAATTATGGTAACTGCAGTTGAGATTTTCCCTCACATGTCTGGTCAGATGTGGAGAGTCTCCATCATGCTGGAAGTACACTGAAGTCTGTGCAGTTGAAGAAACATCCTCAGGTGTTCCACAAATGATTTTTACAGAAAATGCAAGCAATGTCTGGACCTATCATATGTTACTGGTCATGCAGCACCAAACACTGACCAAAAACCAAACTTGGCAATTGGTTTCAAATGAATCAATTGATGGTAATTACATGTGTTGCTGATTCCATTCCATGTACATGTGGCTTCATCAGTGAATAGTACTAATGGAAGCAAATGACAGTTGTCATTTAACCGGTGAAAAATGTAGGTTTGTGGCATCATTTCCAATGTGAAGATCATGAACACACTGTATATGAAATGGCTACAAGTTTTCTGCATGTAATGTTTGCGATACATGTGTCTGTGGTACATTGACTTCTCACAATGTGCTGAAACCCCTGCTGAACACTCTACAATCAGGAATTTGCCAAAGGTAGTATCTGACAACAACAGGAGCACTGCCAAAGTGGAAGCTGTAGACATACATTATGTGATCCAAAGTATCCAGACACTCCCAAAAACATATGTTTTTCATATTAGGTGCATTTTGTTGTCACCTACTGCCAGATACTCCATATTAGCCACCTCAATAGTCATTAGACATTGTGGAAGAGCAGAATGGGCTGCTCCGTAGAACTCATGCATCTCGAATGTGGTCAGGTGATTGGGTGACACTTGTGTCATACTTCTGTATGTGAGATTTCCATGCACCTAAACATCCCTAGGTCCACTGTTTCCAATGTGATAAGGAAGTGGAAATATGAAGGGACATGTACAGCATAAAAGTGTACAGGCTGCCTTTGTCTGTTGACTGACAAAGACTGCTGACAGTTGAAGGGGATCATAATGTGTAATAGACAGACATCTATCCAGACCATTACACAAGAATTCCAAACTGCATCAGGATCCACTGCAAGTACAATGACAGTTAGGTTGGAGCTGAGAAAACTTGGATTTCATGGTAGAGTGGCTGCTCATAAGCCACATATCATGCCGGTAAATGCCAAACGACACCTCGCTTGGTGTAAGGAGTGTAAACATCGGACAATTGAACATTGGAAAAATATTGTGTGGAGTGATGAATCACAGTACACAATGTGGCAATCCAATGGCAGGGTGAGGGTATGGCGAATGTCCGGTGAATGTCATCTGCCAATGTGTGTAGTGCCAACAGTAAAATTCGGAGGCGGTGGTACTATGGTGTGGTCATGTTTTTCATGGAGGGAGTTTGCATCCCTTGTTGTTTTGCATGGCACTATCACAGCACAGGCCTACACTGATGTTTTAAGCACCTTCTTGCTTTCCACTGTTGAAGAGCAATTTGGGGCTGGCAATTGCATCTTTCAATATGATCGAGCACCTATTCATAATGCACCGCCTGTGGCAGACAATAACATGACAATATCATCCCTGTAATGGACTGACCTCGATCCTACAGAACACTTTTGGGATGTTTTGGAACACCGACTTTATGCCAGGCCTCACCGACTGACATCAATACCTCTCCTCAGTGCAGCACTCCATGAAGAATGGGCTGCCATTCCCCAAGAAACCTTCCAGCACCTGATTGAGCATATGCCTGTGAGAGTGGAAGATGTCACCAGTGCTAAGGGTGGGCAAACACCATTTTGAGTTCCAGCATTACCTATGGAGAGTGCCACGAACTTGTAAGTCATTTTCAGCCAGATGTCCAGATGCTTTTGATCATATAGTGTAGATCATATTTGCATATTCTTCATTGGTGTAAATGTGTGGCATTTTAGTCAGCACATGTACAAACACAATTAACTTATGCTTCTCTGAGATATGTTCTCAATCTCTCATACTACTTCACTCACAACACATCATGGACAACTGAGGATTCAGTGGGCTAACTTAATGGCAGAAAGATACCCTGAGCAAAGAGGTTGAAAGCAACAAGGTAGGCTGGACTAGAAAAAAAAGTCAATGTGGTTAGGTGGGTAAGACATGTATGTGCTCACCACCAGACCAAAAACAAATGTACACTAAATTTATTCTGTCTTGGAAACCATTTAGAATAGGGCACTTGTCCATATGAAGTTTTTTGCTTCAAATGAATGTTCCTATCATCCCCGAATATTGATCACTCCTTCAGGGACCTCCTGTGGAGAGTGTTTGACTGTTGTCAGTATGTTCTCCTGATCTCTCACCCACTGAAAACATCTGGTCATGGCTTGCTGAAGACTGATATGCAACCATTTGCCAGCCACTAAGATTGATGAGGTCTATGCCAGAGTTGAAGTAGCACAAAATAATGTACCTTTGTTTACCATCCAAGCTCAGCTTCACTAAACGGCAATCTGGGTTAGAGCAATTGTTGCTGCCAGAGATGGCAGTTGTGTGTACTAAGTTTTACACCCTGTATATCAACAACAAAGTAAACTATGTAATCTTCTCACTATGCTGTATGCAGACAATAAGTACAATTTCATTATTTGCTATCCTTACTGGCATTGCAATTTTAATGGACACCCACGTATTTAGGTAGTCTGAATGAAATTATCAGTACTTACCATTTCTTGTTCCCTTAGCATGTACATATTCATGTCCAACATGGGCAGCATAATCAACTGTCAATCCTGCACACAAGAGAATCATCAGAGATGAAGAAATTTCAATTGTTAGTCCTGACCAGTACATTGACCCAATGAGGTCAGTTACAGTAAGTATCACACATAAATTGACCAATACTACAGCTCTTGGGCCCTTAATCAAGCACAGTGTTACAGCAAAGACAGCAGCACATGTGATTGCCAAATTCCGAAACAGCTCCTCGCCGACAATCTGTAAGAAGAAATTAGATTTTATATTAGACTGACACTTTTTATATTCTGTATTTACATTTAAATCTACATACTCCAAGCCACTGTGAAATGAATGATAGAAGTTAATTCCCATTGTACCACTTATTCACTTGTTTCAGACAGTAAGTCTTTATAGATTATCTGCAAAAAGTCGGGAGTTACTATTTAATTGTTTGCTGGTTCATTAATATATTTCATGAACAGCAAGGGTACCAACACACTTCACCGAGGCATGCCTGAAGTCTATTCTACATCTGTCAATGACTCTCCATCCTATGTAATATACTGTATCCTCCCTACTACGAAATCATCATTCCAGTCACAAATTTTGCTTGATACCTCAAATGATCCTACTGTCAATAATAAGTGTAGGTGTGGTACTGAGCCAAAAGGGTAATAGTTTCAGTCACCCGTTTATCCTTTCCAGGAACGATACATCACAATTCATTATCTTGATAATTCAATTATAAATATTCCTCTAAATATAGCAGTATCCTGAAATTAAATAACTTTTGTATAAAATATACATTTTTTAGCAAACTACAGACCTCATTGTTGACACTGCAACAATAAATTTTGTAATTTATTTTTATTTATTTGTTTATTTACTGTTTTCTTTACATATGCATCAATGTGACATAAGGAAATGTGAGAATTTACATCAGTAATCATCACAAGTTAGTTTCTTCATATTTACGTATGAAGAGTGTCACATAGTTATGAGTTTTTAAATGGGTGCTAGTTCAATCAAAATAGCTACAGAGCAATCTGAAACAATATAGGTGCACTATATCTTGGTTGGTCCATTTAGTGTTTCTTTCCTGACCGGGTTCCTAGGAGGAAGTTATTGTCTGTTCTATGAGATTATGGAATAGGAGGCAAACTTTTGCAAGCAATTAAAGGTCTTTACATGGATAGTCAGGCAGCAGTTAGAGTTGACGGTAAATTGAGTTCATGGTTCAGAGTAGTTTCAGGGGTAAGACAAGGCTGCAACCTGTCTCCACTGCTGTTCATATTATTTATGGCTCATATGTTGAAAACAATGGACTGGCTGGGTGAGATTAAGATATGTGAACACAAAATAAGCAGTCTTGCATATGCGGATGACTTAGTTGTGATGGCAGATTCGATTGAAAGTTTTCAAAGTAATATTTCAGAGCTAGATCAGAAATGTAAGGACTTTGGTATGAAGATTAGCATCTCCAAAACGAAAGTAATGTCAGTGGGAAAGAAATATAAAAGGATTGAGTGCCAAATAGGAAGAACAAAGTTAGAACAAGTGGACGGTTTCAAGTACTTAAGATGCATATTCTCACAAGATGGCAACATAGTGAAAGAACTGCAAGCGAGGTGTAGCAAAGCTAATGCAGTGAGCGCTCAGCTACGATCTACTCTCTTCTGCAAGAAGAAAGTCAGTGCCAAGACTAAGTTATCTGTGCACCGTTCAATCTTTCGACCAACTTTGTTGTATGGGAGCGAAAGCTGGGTGCATTCAGGTTACCTTATCAACAAGGTTGAGGTTACAGATATGAAAGTAGCTAGGATGATTGCAGGTACAATGGCAGGAGGGTGTCCACAATGAGGATATCAAAGAAAAACTGGGAATGAACTCTATAGATGTAGCAGTCAGGATGAACAGGCTTAGATGGTGGGGTCATGTTACACGCATGGGAGAAGCAAGGTTACCCAAGAGACTCATGGGTTCAGCAGTAGAGAGTAGGAGGAGTCGGGGCAGACCAAGGAGAAGGTACCTAGATTCAGTTAAGAATGATTTTGAAGTAATAGGTTTAACATCAGAAGAGGCACCAACATTAGCACTGAATAGGGGATCATGTAGGAATTTTATAAGGGGGCTATGCTCCAGACAGATCGCTGAAAGGCATAATCAGTCTTTAATGATGATGACGATGATGATTCCTTTTCTGATATCTAGGTATGAGATAGCAAAGATATTTCCTTGCTGAATCACTCATTGAATGTATCTTTCTGTTAAAAATATAAATAATGAGGTCTTTGAGACCATATCATAAAGTAATCTCTAATTGAAAATGTATTCCCTTTTTTACTTGTCCCAAGCCTTGAGGAGCACTTCACTTGGGTTATAGGGCACAAATATTAAATCTAAGAATTCTCATTGTTGTGTAAAATAAATATAGCATAATTTGGTTTCTAAGATGATCAGTTCTGATGTATAAGGCTGTGAGACATCAGTTTGAGTTTACAAGATTAACTGATCAGTTGATTAACTGTAATGCAATGGTGTACTTTGTTAAAGAATCTTATGGTTTTTGTACATGTGGAGGCTGACAGGCTGTATCAGGACAAGGAGCCATGTAGGAGACATCTAATGTATGCCACATTTTTAAGATTCTTCCAGCTGTTATCACAATATGAAGAGTGAGAAAAACAGTGAACTGTATGGACTCCTAATTTGGAAGAAGCAATATTTGCTCAGATGGATTCTTCTGTCAACACTCTATCAGTTGAACATGAAATAATGTAGTGCAGAGCATTGTATAGAATGTTATATCTGTAAATCAACCATGCCCCATAAAATTCAAAGAAAGAGCAAATTTTATCTTCTGCTGGCTTCAGAGTCAGTGTTGTGTTCAGCCAACAAGGGCCACAACACCATATTGTCGATCCTCATTTTCCTGCATATGCGCTTTTCTCAGATAAAACTTGTTTTCTCAGACTTATGAAAATCAAAATAGTGTGTATGAGCCATTGAGAATCTCCACACTACAGCTGCGAAGAGCCATCAGTGCAGATTTGCACTGAACTTGCAAGCACGCAAAGCCAATGATTGATTAATAGGCCAATGTCTGCCTCCTCCATGCTTAACTGCACAGGTGGACCCTGTGTTCCTGAAAGACATTCCTCCATGCTGTTGGAAGATATTCCACTTGAAATTTGTGTACTTATGTAGTTGCATCATGATGGAGCTCTCGCTTGCTTTGCACATCTTCTTCATGAACACCTGCATCACATGTTCCATGAAAAGTGGATAGAAAGAGGAGATCTTGTTTCATAGCCAGGTTATTCAACTGACATCATCTGATGCCTTCTAGGGGAGCTGCAATAAAAGACCTGTACAGAAGACAACTGTTGAGATTAAAGGAGAATCTCTTGGCAAGAATTCTAGCTGGCTGTTCAGTTGTCAGGGTTGTTTGTACAGGTATTTTGTGTATTGATAGCACACATGTCTCAAAACTGTGACATGCCACTTGAACAACAGTACTGAATGGAGCACTGTGAGCAAGCTCTGAAAACAAATAATATAATTACAAAAATAAGTCTGCTCTGGTTTTTATTGTTGTCAGCAGAGAAACAGTAAAAATGAAACTTTACACTTAGTCAATTCCAGATCAGAGTTCCATATACAAAATTGATACACTTGTATCTCTCTTTCATATATGAACTGTTGTTTCATCATCACAGAAACATTCTGTAAAATGTTCTGTAGAATTTGCTAACATTTAAATTATAGACATAACCCAAACATTAATTACAACATGCTGGTTGGCTGAAATATGTTTAAGTTAAACTTCTCTAAAGTAACTGGGAGAAAATATTGTAAAATGTATGCCTAATTTAATTTCTGTCAGTAATTCCAAATATTTTAGGTCTGGTTGTGTATAACTGTATTTAGCCATCTCAAATAAGTAACACATTTGTTGGGTTTTCTAAAGGGCTCTGATATTGAGAAGGTTATTTACACATACAGTGAGAGTGTGCTTAATACACAGGGAAATAAAACACAGGATTCTAGTACTTCCTCTAACTGTTAAAAGCACTTTAACTGTGAGAATTACGGTATCCTTTTCAGTAAATATATTTTATGGTGTCATAGGAAATGCTACAAAATGTTTCAAGAAAGATCTCTTTAAAGAGATGTGAAATGTATCAAAAGATACGTCTTATTAATTATACTATCACTCATTATCTGACTATAAAATAATTGTGGACCTGGATGTCAGCTTTTCTACATCTACATCTACATGGATATTCTGCAAATTGCATTTAAGTGTCTGGCAGAGCTTTCATCAAACCACCTTTGCAAGTCTCTATTATTCCAGTCTCATATAGATTGCGGAAAGAACGAACACCCATATCTTTCTGTACAAACTCTGATTTCCCTCATTTTATCATGGTGATTGTTTCTCACTATCTACATCTACATCTACATTTATACTCCGCAAGCCACCCAATGGTGTGTGGCGGAGGGCACTTTACGTGCCACTGTCATTACCTCCCTTTCCAGTCGCGTATGGTTCGCGGGAAGTACGACTACCAGAAAGCCTCTATGCACGCTCGAATCTCTCTAATTTTAGATTCGTGATCTCCTGGGGAGGTACAAGTAGGGGGAAGCAATATATTCGATACCTCATCCAGAAATTCATCCTCTCGAAACCTGTACAGCAAGCTACACCACAATGCAGAGCACCTCTCTTGCAGAGTCTGACACTTGAGTTTGCTAAACATCTCCATAACGCTATCATGCTTACCAAATAACACTGTGACGAAACATGCCACTCTTCTTTGGATCTTCTCTATCTCCTCTGTCAACCCGACCTCGTATGGATCCCACACTGATGAGCAATACTCAAGTATAGGTCGAACAAATGTTTTGTAAGCCACCTCCTTTGTTGATGGACTACATTTTCTAAGGACTCTCCCAATGAATATCAACCTGGCACCCACCTTACCAACAGTTAATTTTATATGATCATTCCACTTCAAATCGTTCTGCATGCATACACCCAGATATTTTACAGAAGTAACTGCTACCAGTGTTTGTTCCACTATCATATAATCATACAATAAAGGATCCTTCTTTCTATGTATCCGCAATACATTACATTAGTCTATGTCAACAGTCAGTTGCCACTCCCTGCACCAAGTGCCTATCCGCTGCAGATCTTCCTGCATTTCGCTGCAATTTTCTAATGCTGCAACTTCTCTGTATACCGCAGCATCATCCACGAAAAGCCACATGGAACTTCCGACACTATCTACTAGGTCATTTATATATATTGTGAAAAGTAATGGTCCCATAACACTTCCCTGTAGCACAGTAGAGGTTACTTTAACATCTGTAGACGTCTCTCCATTGAGAACAACATGCATTAACAAAATATTTTCGCATGCGCAAGACAAAGAGGGTAATTGGAATTTTGTGAGAAGATTGCTCCATGAAGAAAAACACCTTTGTTTTAATTATGTTCATCCCAAATCCTGTATCATTTCAGTGATACACTCTCCCCTATTTCATGATGATACAGAACGTGTTGCTCTATTTTGAACCTTTTTGATGTGCTCTGTCAATTCTATCAGGTACGGATCCCACACCATGCAGCAATATTCTGAAAGAGGATGGACAAGTGTAGCGTAGGCAGTCTCCTTAGTAGATGTGTTACATTCTCTAAGTGTCTTACCAATAAAACACAGTCTTTGGTTAGCCTTCCCCACAACATTTGCTATGTGTTTCTTCAAATTTAAGTTGTTCGTAATTGTAATTCCTAGATATTTAGTTGAATTTATGGCCTTTAGATTTGACTGATTTATCATGTAACTGAAGTTTAATGGATTCCTTCTAGCACTCATGTGGATGACCTCACACTTTTCGTTATTTAGAGTCAATTGCCAAGTTTTGCACCATACAGATACCTTTTGCAACAATATTATGAAAAGGAAAGTTGCTACTCACCATATAGTGGAGATGCTGAGTCACAGATAGGCACAACAAAAAGACTCTCACAATTTAAGCTTTTGGCTGTTAAAGACCTTCATCAACAATAGACTGATGCATGCACGTACACACACACACACACACACACACACACACACACACACACACACACACACACCACACAACAACTGCAATCTCAGGCAAATGAAACTACACTGCAGGCTGTGTGTGCTTGTGTGTGGGTGTGTGTGTCGTCTATTGTGGATGAATGCCTTAATGGCCAAAAGCTTTATTTGTGAGAGTGTTTCTGTTGTGCCTATCTGCGACTCGGCATCTCCACTATATGGTGAGTAGTAACTTTCCTTTTTGTGATATTGTTACAGTCCATCCTGGATTTTCCTTTGTTAGATATCTTTTCTAAATCATTTTGCAATTTGTTTTGGTCTTCTGATGACTTTACTAGTCAACACACAACAGGGACATCTGCAAACAACCTAAGATGGCTCCTCAGATTGTCTCCCAAATCGTTTATATAGATAAGAAACAGCAAAGCGGCTATAACACTACCTTTGGGAATGTCAAAAATCCCTTAGCTCTTGACCTTTCATCAGTAATGTTGTCAGATTAAGTATGTTTTGTCTGCACAGTGTAGTGCCACCAACCAATATCACTATGGAATTGGAGTAGCTGGTGCAATACTACTGTCTACTGTCATGGTGCCACTATCCAGTTGGCACTTGTCACCAAGACTGCCCTTTGGTGAGGTCATGCCTACCAGAATCCTGCATATAAATTGGTTCAGGGACAGTTGTAATTCTGTCACAATTTTGATACAGTGGAACTGTGTGCTGATTAGTCCTTTAGTTTGGTTCTCACCGTGGAATGTATTTATGAGCATTTACCCTTCAGACTCTGTTAGTTACTTTCCGGACACTGACAGTGGGTGAAGTGGACTTGGGTTCATGGCTTACTATAAAATAGTTTTCACTGGTCCAGGGAGCATGCTGTAACATATCTCAATTTGTTGAATAAATGAGGATGAGTATCCATTAGTTCTGAGTGCATATCACCTATACAAAATTGGTTACAACTCAGGATCTGTGAGGCATGCAAATCAGACTTTGAACATTTTGTGAAAAGGCAAGACTAAGGGTCTTCAGTAATAGAGCAACTACAGCAACTAACTAATGTAAACCACATGGAGTTATCAAGAGCTAACAACAGCAATGTTACATACAGAGCAAGCGTTAGCAAATGCAACAGGTATATCCTCTGTGGCACCTGTGTTTATGGCTTTTACACCTTTTAATGGACAAAGTGAAGAGTGGGATGCTTACTGCTAACAATTCCAGTTGCATTCTAAAATTGCCTAATTTCTGACATGGAAAGACAACAGGCCATGTTCTTGCCAGGAAATCCCAAACTGTATCACCAAAACAGAAATTAGAGTTACTAAAGAATCCTGCAGAATATTGTCTTTATCAGATGAACATTTTTGATGGAGAAACTTGTAATTGCAGCCAAATTAGAAAGCCAGCAGCAAGAAAAAGGGCTCAATCAATCTTATTCAGACTGGGCTGCAGCCTATGTCATCACTCTTCAACACAGATCATTAGGTACATAATACCATCTCTGGTGGCATCTTCACATACTCAATGGCCCATCACCAACCACATCAGTAGTGACAGACCACATCAGCAGCAATGCCATTGCCTAGCTGTTAACAATGCCTCCTCCACAATGCATGTAGTGCATAGTCCCATCAGCGAGCAGCATGCCACAGGTGTGGCAAAAGGGGACACTTGCAAGTGGCTGGACAAAAACATGGAAACATGGGTGCATAAATGCAGACAATAGCCAGGTCTGCAGGTTGTGCTGTCATACCTGACACCTGTGCAATATCCTCAATATGTTCAAAGTGTCAAGTCATGGTCAGGAGAGTATTCTGTGCAGTTGTGAGTGCATTAGGTCAGAGCTGAGTGAATGTGAACATGGGCAAGCTGATAGTGATCATATGGTGGGTGCCTCCATAGACAAGGTAACTGAAGTGTTTAGTATTTCAAGAGGTATTGTGTTGAAGATTTATACTGCACACAGGGCAAGTGGGAAAATATCATTCACTAAGTCACAACATGGATGAAAGTATGTGTTGAATGATTGTGGCAGATGGTCATTGAAGAAGAGTGTGATGAAAAATAAGGGGATGACAGTTGCAAAAATCACTGCAGAACTGGCCGAACTCTCGAATCTTCACCACTACAAAACAACATGTAGGAAGCTCCAGAAGCAAGGAACTCCTGAGCAACCTGAAATTCCAAAACCACTCATCAGTGATGCAAATTCTTGTGACAACAAGATGTGGAGCTGAAAGCATTAAATCTCAACTATAGAGGAACAGAAGAAAATCATTTGGTTGGAAGAGTCTTGTTTCACACTGGCTGAATAGTCCATGGGTGTACTGTCTGTTCATAGTGTCCAATAGGCAAAATATTTTGTCTAGCAGATATGTTGCCATCACCAGGTGTGTTGATGAACTGAGGTCCTGGGAGGTGCATGGCTGACATATATCCCTCCTCCAAACAAGCCATTCCCAATTTTACCTACACCCTAGGAAATGTGTCAATGGATAACTTACAGTTCTACTCACAACTAAATCAGATGGCCAGGAAACTTCCTGGTGCTAGCTGACCCTAAAGTGGACTCTTTCCATGAATTGGGGTTTATGGTTCATAAAACAGTACACACTATGCAATCTGAAGGACCTTATGTCATCCTAAAGACTCTCTTCACAGATATGCTCAATCCTTGTCACCTGGGTTATGGAAGTAGAATACTTTCAAACCTCACATCACTCTACCCCATGTTTCTTCAAAGCTTGTATAGTGTTCCTGGCTCTAAAGGGCATCCGCAAATCAGAACTGGACAGAGCAACTCATGAAGATGTGTTCATGCCTGTACCCCATAGTCAATGGATCACTCCACTAATGTATGTGTTGTGTAAGATCAATGACATTTTTAGAGTTTGTGGTGACTTTAAAGTGATGAGAAATGCACAATCTGAAGTGAAAATTTATTTCCTACTGATCGCAAATGAACTCTCCAACACTAGGCCATAACAGTTTATTCAGTAAAATCAACCTCGCAGTGACATATTTTCAAATTCTTTTGGGTGCAACATCATGAGCTATCACAGTGTTCAATACACCACACTACCACTATCACTATTACCACTTGTTGTTCTTCTTCTTCATCTTCTTCTTCTTCACAGGGTCAGCATGTTAATCTGGATTTGGCAATATTTGTTAGTCAGTTTCGTGTTCCATGTCTAATTTGCGTGATAAATCATAATAATGTGAACTGAGACATTTTACATTCACATCACAAATTAATTTATAAACACAGCTACATGTTAAACACTTATAAGTTGTTTTTGTATTTTATTATTATTGCATAATGTGAGTTAGTAATTCCCACCCACTGATTTTCACACATTACAATAATGGAATAGGAGAAGTTGTCAAGCAGAAACTTTAAAGTTTGTTTTCAAATTTTACTTTGTTGTCTGTCCGTTATTTTACATCAATGGGTAAGTGATCAAAACTATTAGTTGCAGCATTGTGCACCCTCTTTTTAACCTTAATGTGGAGTAATGAATACCACTTTTCCTTCTGGCATTGTAATTATGTATGTTATTGTTCCTTTTAACTGCAGAGGTTAATTGTGAAAAATACTCTAGTGTTAGATGGCTGTACATTGGCAAACACGTGGAGGGACACAACTGACAAACTGCAAAACAACTCAGCCACCATTATGAAAGAAAAAGAAACTGAAACTGAAGATACAGAAGAACTAAACAAATACAAGTGTACTTAGTAAGACAGAAAGTGAGTTCCTTACTATAGGTGCCTCATTGTTAAGAAACATAGTAATTCCAAGCTCTGAAATCAACATTTGACCAGGAGTCAGGATGCATCAGCTACGTAAGCATATAAACAACCTCTTAAACACACAGCAGATAAACATAACATGACTCCAAAAGGTGTTTTTATCCATCTAGGAACAAATTCCCTCCAAACAATAGCAAAGAAGAAACTGCAAATCACACAGGTGACCTTATTCAAATGGCCAGAAGCCCCTACATGACTTCCAGAATAATAATCAGTGGCATTGTATACAGGAGATCAATGAGTGACAGCTATGTGCAGAGAATAAGCGGTGATATTAAAGAAGAGTGCATTAAAACAGAAACCAATTTCATTGATCCCAAAAAGTTTCTAAGTGCAAAGTTTCATGCCAAGATGGTCTACATATGAATAGGTTGGACTCAAAATATTCAGTAAGATGTTCATTGATACTTGCCAGGTTATAAAAAATAACAGAAACTGATAAGTAGTGATGGGTGAAAAAACTTGTGTAGAATTAAGAAAGTAGAATTAAGAAAGATAAAATCAAACCATTATCTGGCAAGAAATGTGCTAAGGCCTATAAGTAATAGTCAAAGTAGATATGTTATCCAATGGAATATAAACAGTTTAAACATTGGTGCTTCAAACAACGAAAGCCCCAAAACAGACAAGTTGGAAATCATTCTGTCAGAATGTGCAAATGGTAGAGTTGTTTGTTTAAATGAGCACTAGCTTACTGAGGACACTTAAAAGTTTAAATAAATTAGGGAACTTCAGGTTAGAAGGTAGCTTTTGCCCAAGAAACAAGCCACACAGAGGCTCATGTATACTTCTGCATAGTGATATAAATTATGAAACCAAAAATTGTTTTAATTATTTAAATGAAGAATGTGTGTTTGACAGTTGTTGTGTAGAAATAATGGATTTACACATAAATTTTATAGTAATCTCAAAACAAAGAATCCCAGGGAAGTCAACAACAGACCTATTCTTATGTAAGCTTCGTCTTATGCTAGAAGACCTTTGCAGAGAGAAAAAAGAAAAGAAAAAATTCTGATAGCTGCTGATTTTAATATTGATATCACATTTGATACTAACTATGTTTCAAGATTCACTGACTTGGTAAAGAAATATGGTTTCATAATGAATTTCTCTGATTGTACCAGAGACGTTGGACAATTAGCAGCCTGTATTGACAATGTTCTAACTAATTATCTACATGAAGATGTGTGTAAATTTTGTCTAGATCTAGGTATTTCGATCACTGTGCATTGTTCATTGAGCTGCCACAGACAGGCAAGAACATTTAAAGTGTGAAAATCTATTGTTGTGATAGTGCCACGACATTTAACAGTGCTGCCACGACAGTACGCGCAAACGGCGATAGAGGCGCTCCGCAAATCGGCTGAGCGCGGGAGCGCCACCTAGCTACGAACAGTGCCGGCCGCATGTCACGGCATGGCAGTCGAATACAAGAGACTGAGTTGTAATCATGTGATCAGCTATTGTTTCTAAGAGAGAGTGTGAATATCCACGCAATTATTGTGATTAAAGGTTATAACACTTTTTGGCGACGAGGTCGGGATATTTTCACTGCGTTGTGGACTTGCGTGTTCGTGACGGGGCAGACATGGAACAGCTTATGCAAGCGCTCATTGAACAACAAACACAGCTGACGGCTACTATTCAGGCTCAACAAACACAGCTGACGGCAGCGATTCAGGCGTTGTCAACGTCTCTTACTCATCGTGTCTTCCTCTTCTCCGCCTCCATTCCCTCCTTACGACGAGGCCGCTGAAGACTGGGAGGATTATGAGAAGCGTTTGCGGCAACACTTCTTGGCTTTCGACATTGTCAACGCTCCTATGTGTAAGTCGTTATTTCTATCTTGGATTTCCCCTCGAGTCTATCAGCTGCTATCTCAGTTAGCCCCTCTGCGGGAACCCGCCTCCCTGTCCTTCCAAGAAATGTGTGACTTATTGTCTGCCTATTATCGAAAAAACACCCATGTCGTTGCCGCCCCGTGGCGTTCTACCGGTGTCGTAAACAGCCCCATCAATCTTACCGGGCTTGGGCGGCGGAACTACACGTGTAATTCATGTAGGAAAAAAGGCCACATTGCTTCTGTGTGTCAGTCCCATAAAGTTCCTGTCGACGAGGACGAGGCGTCGGACATGGATGTATTCACGGTGTGCTTTCTCAAACAAATAAGTTGTTTGTTACCGTTCGTGTTCTGAATAAAGACATCCGCATGCAAGTGGACACTGGCTCTGCAGTAACTCTCATTAATTCTCGCACGTATTTGGCGTTGGGCTCCCCTCCTTTGTCTCCAGTTACGCGAAATCTGAGGACTTATAATCAACAGAAAATTCCTATCATGGGCCAGTTTGATGCTTCCACTGCCTACAAGTCTGTTGTTCGGCCCCTCACGTTTTATGTGGTGGATCATGCGGGCCCTGAAAACCTGTTCGGTTATGATGCTTTCCAGTTGTTTGGGTTCTCCATTGATGATGATGTGCACCTCATATCTGAGGACATTCCGTATCAACAGCTGGATGGATTGTGTTCTGAATTTTCGTCCGTGTTCTCTGCTGGTCTGGGTTGTGCCAAGGATTTTGCAGCCCACATTACTCTTAAACCTACGGCTCGCCCTAAGTTTTTCCGGGCACGCCCTATTCCGGTGGCGTTGCGTGCACCTGTCAAGGCTGAGCTAGACAGGTTAACAGCTTCAGGGATTCTCCTTCCGGTTACCTCCAGCGAATGGGCATCGCCGATCGTGGTGGTTTCTAAACCAAACGGCAGTCTGCGATTGTGTGGTGACTTTAAAGCCACTGTCAACGCTCAGAGCGTCATTGACACTTATCCTCTTCCCCGTCCTGAGGAGTTGTTTACCAAGCTCGCTGGGGGCCAGTTCTTTTCCAAACTTGACTTATCGGAGGCGTACCATCAGTTGCCGTTGGACGCTCCTTCCAAGGAATTTCTCGTTACCAACACTGCTTGTGGGTTGTATCAGTACCAGCGATTACCATTTGGCGTCGCTAGCGCACCAGCCATTTTTCAGCGGTTTTTGGAACAGCTCACGGCTTCCGTTCCCAGCTGCATAAACTATCTGGATGACATTGTTGTCACGGGAGCCTCCACTGCAGAGCACCTTCGTAATTTACGTTCACTGTTTCGGGTTTTGCATTCGGCTGGGTTGAGGTGCAATCTGGACAAGTCACAGTTCTTCCAACCCTCCATTGAGTATCTTGGTTTCCACTTGTCCCGTGAGGGTATACGTCCTCTCCGTCAGCACGTTGCGGCCATTAACACTCTACCCCGGCCGTCTACGGTCAAAGAACTTCAGGCGTTTCTAGGCAAGATTGCTTATTATCACAAATTCATTCCATCCGCAGCGGCGGTAGCTTATCCTCTGCATCAGTTGTTACGCAAAAACGTCCCCTTCTGTTGGTCCAACGGGTGTGAGCAGGCTTTTGTCCGCCTGAAGGCTCATTTGCAGTCGGCGCCTTGTCTTGCCACATTCCGTCCGGGTCAGCACTTGGTTCTGGCGACTGACGCATCGCAGTATGGCCTAGGGGCTGTTCTCGCCCATCGGTATGAGGATGGGTCGGAACGACCCATCGCCTATGCTTCCAAGACCCTCAACGAAGTGCAACGGCGTTACTCTCAAATCGAAAAGGAGGCGCTCACTATCATTTATGCTCTAAAAATGTTCAGCGTTTTTTTGTATGGTTCTAAGTTTCACCTCATCACCGACCACAAACCGCTGGTCTCTCTGTTCAGCCCGTCGGCGTCACTTCCGGATAAGGCAGCTCACCACCTGCAACGTTGGGCCTTATACTTGTCTCGTTTTCATTATGAGATTCACTATCGCCCCACGGCCCAGCACGCCAACGCCGATGCATTGTCGCGATTGCCGATGGGCCCCGACCCTGTTTTCGATCGTGATGAACTCCTCTGTTTCCACATTGATGAGGAAGAACGTCGTGCGATCGAGGGCTTTCCACTTACAGGTTCGCAGATCGCGTCGGCTACGGCGCGGGACCCGGTCCTGCGTCGGGTGATCGGTTTTGTTCAACGAGGTTGGCCGGACAGGACCAAGGGCCGGGCATCGGATCCCCTTCGCAACTACCATGCCTTGCGCCTTCGTCTGTCTGTTCGTGATGGTGTTGTTCTTCTGGCCACAGATGGCGCATCTCCATGGGTCGTGGTGCCAGCCTCTCTTCGCAAAGATGTTCTCAAACTGTTGCACGGAGGCCATTGGGGTATTTCTCGGACTAAGTCCCTGGCCCGCAGGCACGTTTATTGGCCCGGTATTGATTCGGACATCGCCCATATGGTTGCTGCGTGTGGCCAGTGTGCTCAACAACTGGCGGCACCTCGTACAATGCCCTCTCCGTGGCCTGATCCAGCTCAACCATGGGAACGGGTGCACGCAGACTTTGCTGGCCCCTTCCTCGGTATTTATTGGCTACTGTTGATTGACGCCTTCTCGAAGTTTCCGTTTGTTGTTAGATGTCCGTCGCCCACCACTGCAGCGACGACGCTGGCTTTGTCCAAAATCTTTGCGCTAGTAGGTCTTCCATCCACGATCGTCACGGACAATGGCCCTCAGTTCTCTTCGCAGGCCTTCCGTGATTTTTGTACTGGACAAGGGATTCATCATGTTACCGCACCTCCCTTCCATCTGCAATCGAATGGGGAAGTCGAGCGCCTTGTCCGCACTTTCAAATGCCAGATGAAAAAATTCCTTAGTGATTTTTCCACAGATGATGCCCTGCTGCAATTTCTGAGTTCTTATCGCTTCACGCCTCTGTGTGATCGCAGCAATGCTGAACTCTTGCATGGCCGCCAACCGCGCACTCTACTGCACCTGCTTCACCCTGTCAGGCCTTGTACTGTGTCCCCTAGTGCGGGAAAATACTCGGTGGGCGCCGACGTGTGGGCACGAGGGTATGGATCTCGCCCTAAATGGATTCCAGGGGTGGTCAAGGCTCTTCGCGGCCGCCGGCTTTGTGAAATCTGTACGGGCGAAGGCACGGTTGTTCGCCATTATGACCAGATGCGCCCACGAGTGGTGGCCACGCCGGTGCCACCGCCCCATACTTCGCCTCCACCAGCCCGAGACGCCAGTCCTGCCGATCTACATCTACATCTACATCTACATGACTACTCTGCAATTCACATTTAAGTGCTTGGCAGAGGGTTCATCGAACCACAATCATACTATCTCTCTACTATTCCACTCCCGAACAGCGAGCGGGAAAAACGAACACCTAAACCTTTCTGTTCGAGCTCTGATTTCTCTTATTTTATTTTGATGATCATTCCTACCTATGTAGGTTGGGCTCAACAAAATATTTTCGCATTCGGAAGAGAAAGTTGGTGACTGAAATTTCGTAAAAAGGTCTCGACGCGACGAAAAACGTCTATGCTGTAATGACTTCCATCCCAACTCGTGTATCATATCTGCCACACTCTCTCCCCTATAACGTGATAATACAAAACGAGCTGCCCTTTTTTGCACCCTTTCGATGTCCTCCGTCAATCCCACCTGGTAAGGATCCCACACCGCGCAGCAATATTCTAACAGAGGACGAACGAGTGTAGTGTAAGCTGTCTCTTTAGTGGACTTGTTGCATCTTCTAAGTGTCCTGCCAATGAAACGCAAACTTTGGCTCGCCTTCCCGACAATATTATATATGTGGTCCTTCCAACTGAAGTTGTTCGTAATTTTAACACCCAGGTACTTAGTTGAATTGACAGCCTTGAGAATTGTACTATTTATCGAGTAATTGAATTCCAACGGATTTCTTTTGGAACTCATGTGGATCATCTCACACTTTTCGTTATTTAGCGTCAACTGCCACCTGACACACCATACAGCAATCTTTTCTAAATCGCTTTGCAACTGATACTGGTCTTCGGATGACCTTACTAGACGGTAAATTACAGCATCATCTGCGAACAGTCTGAGAGAACTGCTAAGATTGTCACCCAGGTCATTTATATAGATCAGGAACAGTAGAGGTCCCAGGACGCTTCCCTGGGGAACACCTGATATCACTTCAGTTTTACTCGATGATTTGCCGTCTATTACTACGAACTGCGACCTTCCTGACAGGAAATCACGAATCCAGTCGCACAACTGAGACGATACCCCATAGCTCCGCAGCTTGATTAGAAGTCGCTTATGAGGAACGGTGTCAAAAGCTTTCCGGAAATCTAGAAATACGGAATCAACTTGAGATTCCCTGTCGATAGCGGCCATTACTTCGTGCGAATAAAGAGCTAGGCTGCGTTTCACAAGAGCGATGTTTTCTGAAGCCATGCTGATTACGTGTCAATAGATCGTTCCCTTCGAGGTGATTCATAATGTTTGAATACAGTATATGCTCGAAAACCCTACTGCAAACCGACGTCAATGATATAGGTCTGTAGTTAAATGGATTACTCCTACTACCCTTCTTGAACACTGGTGCGACCTGCGCAATTTTCCAATCTGTAGGTATAGATCTATCGGTGAGCGAGCGGTTGTAAATGAGTGCTAAGTAGGGAGCTATAGTATCAGCGTAATCTGAAAGGAACCTAATCGGTATACAATCTGGACCTGAAGACTTGCCCGTATCAAGCGATTTGAGTTGCTTCGCAACCCCTAAGGTATCTACTTCTAAGAAACTCATGCTAGCAGATGTTCGTGTTTCAAATTCTGGAATATTCCATTCGTCTTCCCTGGTGAAGGAATTTCGGAAAACTGCGTTCAATAACTCCGCTTTAGCGGCAGAGTCGTCGATAACAGTACCATCGGCACTGCGCAGCGAAGGTATTGACTGCATCTTGCCGCTTGTGTACTTTACATACGACCAGAATTTCTTCGGATTTTCTACCAAATTTCGAGACAATGTTTGTTTCGTTGTGGAACCTATTAAAGGCATCTCGCATCGAAGTACGTGCCAAATTTCGCGCGTCTGTAAATTTTAGCCCATCTTCGGGATTTCGCGTTCTTCTGAACTTCGCATGCTTTTTCCGTTGCCTCTGCAACAGCGTTCGGACCGTTTTTGTGTACCACGGGGGATCCGTTCCATCTCTTACCAATTTATGAGGTATGAATATCTCAATTGCTGTTGCTACTATATCTTTGAATTTGAGCCACATCTCGTCTACATTCTCATAGTCAGTTCGGAAGGAATGGAAATTGTCTTTTAGGAAGGCTTCTAGTGGCACTTTATCCGCTTTTTTAAATAAAATTATTTTGCGTTTGTTTCTGATGGATTTGGAAGAAATGGTACTGAGCCTAGCTACAATGACCTTGTGATCACTAATCCCTGTATCAGTCATGATGCTCTCTATCAGCTTTGGATTATTTGTGGCTAAGAGGTCAAGTGTGTTTTCGCAACCATTTACAATTCGCGTGGGTTCGTGGAGTAACTGCTCGAAATAATTTTCGGAGAAAGCATTTAGGACAATCTCGGAAGACATTTTCTGCCTACCACCGGTTTTGAACAAGTATTTTTGCCAACATACCGAGGGTAGGTTGAAGTCCCCACCAACTATAACCGTATGAGTGGGGTATTTATTTGTTACGAGACTCAAACTTTCTCTGAACTGTTCCGCAACTGTATCATCGGAGTCTGGGGGTCGGTAGAAGGAGCCAATTATTAACTTAATTCGGCTGTTAAGTATAACCTCCACCCATACCAATTCGCACGGAGTATCTACTTCGACTTCACTACAAGATAAACCACTACTGACAGACACAAACACTCCACCACCAATTCTGCCTAATCTATCTTTCCTGAACACCGTCTGAGACTTCGTAAAAATTTCTACAGAACTTATTTCAGGCTTTAGCCAGCTTTCTGTACCTATAACGATATCAGCTTCTGTGCTTTCTATTAGCGCTTGAAGCTCAGGGACTTTTCCAACGCAACTACAACAATTTACAACTATAATTCCGACTGTTCCTTGATCCAAGCACGTCCTGTAATTGCCAAGCACCCTTTGACATTGCAGCCCATCCCGCACTTTCCCGAGGCCTTCTAACCTAAAAAACCGCCCAGTCCACACCACACAGCCTCCGCTACCCGTGTAGCCGCCAGCTGAGTGTAGTGAACTCCTGACCTATTCAGCGGAATCCGAAACCCCACCACCCTATGGCGCAAGTCAAGGAATCTGCAGCCAATACGGTCGCAAAACCGTCTGACCGTCTGATTCAGACCCTCCACCCGGCTCTGCACCAAAGGTGCAGTCGGTTCTGTCAACGATGCTGCAGATGGTGAGCTCTGCCTTCATCTCGTAAGCAAGACCGGCAGCCTTCACCAAATCAGATAGCCGCTGGAATCCGTCCGTGTTGATGCAGCCGCCGTCGCTGCCGCTTCCGAGTACTCCGGATCCGGCCCCAGTCGCGACGCCGCCTTCTCCGGGACCCATCTCGCTGCAGCACACTCCCAGGTCAATGACACCTATGGATGCTGCTCCGGAGTTTTCACCCATCATCTCATCCAGGAGGCACATTCCACGCACGAGCTTCTGTCCTGGACATTTTCGACCATACTCTCGTGTCTCTGCGCGGGGTCTCCTCGGGGCCTCACAGGAGGCCATGGATGTCTCCGCGCTGTCGATGTCTCCAAGGAAGTGAGTGTTTATTTTTTTCAAGGGGGGAAAAGTGTTGTGATAGTGCCATGACATTTAACAGTGCTGCCACGACAGTACGCACAAACGGCGATAGAGGCGCTCCGCAAATCAGCTGAGCGTGGGAGCGCCACCTAGCTACGAACGGCGCCGGCCGCATGTCACGGCACGGCAGTCGAATACGAGAGACTGAGTTGTAATCATGTGATCAGCTATTGTTTCTAAGAGAGAGTGTGAATATCCACGCAATTATTGTGATTAAAGGTTATAACACCTATATGAGCAGTAACTTTAGCAAAGAAACCTTGCTAATATTTAGTAATAAGCTAAAAGAGAAAAAAAAAGATCTTTTGATCATTTTAAGTCGAGTGATTAAAACTGCGAGAAATTGCTAAATACTTTTTTCAGTGTCTTTAATTAAATATTTCCACCTAGACTCTGCAGCAATAAATGAGAAATAAATTAAAGTGGTTTGCCAAGGACATAAAAATTTTCAGCATAAGGTAAAAGCAACTACACAGAGAATTAAAATATAATAAATATATGGATTTCATAGAATATGTTACACTCTATGAAACTATATTTAAAACAGTTGTCAAGGCAGCCAATAATTGGCAAATAACAAGCTAATTTTAAACAATAATAATTAGACAAAGGCTATGTGGGTAGTCGTTACATCTGACTTAAGTGTGAAAGCCTGTAACCAAGAAATTTCAAAAATTAACATTTAAGGAAACAATATTATAAGTCCAATTCAGATATCAGAGCACTTTAATGACTTTTTTTTATAAATGTAGCAAAGTCCGGTGTATATATGACAGATTATCACAGCAAAGTAAATCCCTCTGGCCTAAATGGAAACTCTAAAAACTTTACAATTTTTTTTAAGTTTCTGTGAAGGATGTAGAAAATGCAGTCCCAGCATTAAAACAAAATATCTGCTGGATGAGCTGGTATGCCCTCCAAATTTATTAAAGCAGTACATAAAATTACAAACTCACTAGCTCAAATAATAATACATGTTTAGAAAAGGGCTGTTTCCCAGAGGTACCGAAATATGCTGAAGTCAAACCACTCTGCAAAAAGGGATCAAGAGAGATCATGGGAAATTATCATCCCATCTCAACTCTCCCAATCATAGTTAAAGTATCTGAAAAAGATGCTGTTTCCCACATCCAAAACTTCATTGCAGCATATTCTGTTATTCTAAATAATCAATTTGGGTTTCAACAACGGAAAAACACCACAGATGCAATGAACAGTTTCATTCACAAAACAAGTACATCATTAGATAAGAGCAATAAGGTGGCAAGAATCTTCTGCGACTTCGCAAAGGCATTTGAATCTGTAAACCATGCATTGCTTATTTACAAACTTGAAAAGTATGGCATAGGGGAGTGCCCTACAGTGGCTTAAATCCTACATAATATACAGAAAGCAAACAGTTAGCATCTCTTTAAATGGCGCAAATTATTATTTTGACTGGAAAAAAGATAAGTATCAGTTCCCCATCAGTTCTAATCACAGATGAATAAGCTGAAGTTGAAAATCAGATTTCCAAAAAATTCCCAAATCTGTGGTCAGTATCTTAGAAATTTGGTTTCAGCTAAATGGGTTGAATATAAACATATCTAAGGCTCTTATGATGCAATTCAAAACCAAACAGACAAAAAGTGAGCAGATTGATTTTTCACAACAACCAAGATACATAAGAAGCTGACCCACTGAAATTCTTAGGTTTAAATGTGGATAAAAATTTGAGCAGGTAGGCACAAATTTTTGAGAACCTAGCAAACAAATTGAGCAGTTTTGCACTTGCAATGCAGATATTATGGACACATGAAAAGTAGCATATACAAGCTACTTTGAATCCATTATTAGGTACGCTATTGCTTTTTGGGGTAACTTAGTAAACCTTGTGCGGATACTAAAAATACAGAAAAAATTCATTCAAAATATGTGCCTTGTAAATTATAAAGAACCACATTGCCCATTATTTAGAAAACTTAAAATATTAACTTGGCCATCCCTATGGCAGAGTTAATATTTTAAGTTTTTTAGATAATGGACAACATGGTTCTTTATGATTTACAATACACATATTTCGAATGGTTTTGTGTGTGTGTGTGTGTGTGTGTGTGTGTGTGTGTACACACACACAAGAAACAAAGAAAATTTTATGCTCCCCACCTGTTGCCTCAACCCCATGCCCAGTGACCTCAATACCTGAGAATAAAAATTTATAACAAATCAGAAGGGAACAAGTTAATGGAGATTAATTTAGGTCCTCTTAAAAGATAGCAGTATGAGGCACTGACACTGAAATATTGTTACTCAGTGGATGAATTCATATAGGACAAACTGGAAATTTGAGCTGTATACAAATTGTTAAAGAAACATCATTATATTGATATTATTTATTTTAGTGCTTTTATTTATTAGCATAAAAATCATTGGAACTGTATTATAAATTTTTCACATGTAACCTATACACAAACCAAATAGAGTGGAAATGTACGTTATGAGATGAATAAACCACACTTCCACAATTACAACAAATTTTATGAGACAATAAATATACTGTGAAGTAGTAGTCAGAATGCCCAACTCCTTACACAGATGTTGATAAGATGATCATGGCTCAGCCACCACATATTATTTTTCCAGCACATTTTTAAACAATGAAGACTTTCTTTAAACATGAGTTACCCCATAACATTAGTCCGTATGCCATTATTGAATGAAAATACGAAAAATATGTCAACTTGCCCAAGATTGGCGGTGCAAATGTGACTGAAGAAAGTTGTTTTAAAACTTCCAAAACATGTTTTTTCCAGTTTAAATTCTTATCAATAAGGATACCTAAAATTTTTGAAGTTTCTGAGCTACTTTTTATTTCCTCATTGTGTGTTACGCTTACCATTTGTGTAGTGCCACTAGACGTGCAGAACTGAACATGCTGTGTCTTTTTAAAATCAGGAGTGAGACCATTTGCAGAAAACCGGACACTGTTAAGAAGATTGTTTAGCATTTCTTTTACTGCTGTACGTATGCTTGGATTGATTCCAATACTACTATCATATACAAAAAGAACTAATCTACATCTACAGCTATACTTTTTAAATCATTGTGAAGTGCACAGCAATGGGTACATCTCATTGTATGAGCTATTAAGGTTTCCTAATTTTCGATTCATATATAGAGTGCAGGAAGAATGATTGCTTAAATGCCACTGTGTGTGCTGTAATTAATCTAATCTTGTCCTCACAATCCCATTGTGAGCAATAAGTAGGAATTGCAGTTTATTCCTAGAATCATCATTTAAAGTCAGTTCTTGAAAGTTCGTAAGTAGGTTTTCTTGGGATAATTTACATCTATCTTCAAGAGTCTGCCAGTTCAGTTTCTTCAACATCTCTATAACACTCTCCCACAGGTCAAACAAACCTGTCCTTCCCCATATACATCTATTATCCCCTGTTAGTCCTATTGGTACACATCCCAAACACTTGAACAAAACTCCACAATGGGTCACGTGAGTGATTTGTAGCAATCTCCTTTGTACACTAATTGCATTTTCCCAGTATTCTACCAATAAACTGAAGACTACTGCCTGCTTTACCCATGATTGGGCCTATACCTATAAAGTGTTACACCCAGGTATTTGTACAAGTTGGCCAACTCCAACTTTGATTCATTTATATTATAATCACAGTGTAATAATCATAGGATACTACATTTTTTTGTTTTGTGAACTGCACAGTTTTACATTTCTGAACATTTAAGGCAAGAACTAATTCCGATTGTTGTAAATTACATGGATGATTGTTTGCATGTATGAGGAATAATGGTGGACCAAAGACTGAGTCTTGGGAACTCTACATGAGATTTCTCCCCAGTCAGAGGAATGTCCCCTGATTACGTTGGTTAAATTACTAAGCAAAAATTTCTACATTATTTTGATTACATATGACATTATCCACTGATTGGCTATACCATCATTTCCACAAGATCAGTATGGACATTGTGGTTAAAACAGTCAAATGCCTTAGCTAGTTCACAGAAAATACCAGTTGATGCTATTTTGTTATTTAATGCTTGTACAATTTAGTGAGTGACTGTGTAAATGGCATTTGCAGTAGAGCAACTCTTCTGAAATTCAAACAGTGATTTACTGAGGCTATTGCTGTTCCTTGTGTGGGATAGTATTCTAGACTACATCACTTTCTCAACAATTTTGGAAAATGTTGTCAGCAGTGAAAGAAATGTCTTTTCTATCACCTTTCTTATAGAGGGACTCAACAATGGCATATTTAAATCACTATTGAAAATGCCTTAAGTAATTGATGCATTACATACTTCAGATAACTCAGGGCTTATTATATGAGAACCAATCTTCAGTTGGAAACACCACCAGACCCATATGAGCAATTATTTTTGAAGAAATATATCATTTTCTTACGTTAAGAGGGAGAAGTTGGTGATACATTCATATGACTGCATTTTATGAGAGTTGCTTTTTCAATGTACTGCTGTGCTTTTTCTCTTGAACTGACTGTCCCTGTAATTTCTAAGCCGGTCATTGTGGCCGAACAGTTCTAGGCACTTCAGTCCGGAACCGCGTGACTGCTACGGTCTCAGGTCCAAATCCTACCTCGGGCATGGCTGTATGTGATGTCCTTAGGTTAATTAGGTTTAAGTAGTTCTAAGTTCTAAGGGACTGATGACCTCAGATGTTAAGTTCCATAGTGCTCAGAGCCATTGGAACCATTTTTGTAATTTCTGGTATATTTAAAACATGATTCTCAAATGCATTTGCTAATTGTGTCTCATCATTTATAGCTCTTCCATTTAAGTCATTAGTAATGTTATCTCATTCTTTAATTGGTTGACCTGTGTCTTGTTTCCTACACTCCATATACCTTAAATATATTGTTGGAGTTAATGGTTTAGGACATTATGTGCATATTCCTTGAATTTTTAATAACCTTTCTTAGTAATTTTGAGTAGTTACTTTAATGTGCAACTACTGCAGCATTCCTACTTGTTCTTGCTAACAGATACAATTCCCTTTTCCTTTCACAGTATACTTTCATCTCTCTAGTGATACTCATTTATTCTAACTGTGTATCGTGATCAAAGAGGTCATTTGTTAATGGATATGTAGTTATTTCCTTGAGTCAAACTTCATCAACAAAAACATTATTTATTAAGGTCTTGGTGTCTCTATCTTCCCTTATTGGAAAGTTAATTATTGAGATTAAATTGCAGGACCCAAGAAAGGTTTCAGATCATTTTTCTGTCAGAATTGTTTAGAAAATCTACAATGACATCATAACAGACTATTAACTGCTTGCTTTTTATCTGATAGATAACATAGTAAGGAATCCAAACTTCTCATAAACAGTTCAAACTTTCCCACTGCGGATCTGTATGGAGTTGTAATTAAAAGCGAACTGTTTTTCAGTATTACACTGATGGAAAAAATTGCAACACTAAGAAGGAATTGCATGACAAAGAGTTGCATAAGAGTGGCACTAGTAACATCACTATGAGGATGCAAATTAGGTTTGCTTTAAATACATGCTGTAACAGTCATGACCGTTAGTTACCTTTGAGACTGGATGCAGTGAGTTGATGTTACTCAAGACTGCCTTTAAGGCAACAAAGGCACCATTATCAACACCTCAATGGGTTTGAATGAGGTTATATAATAGGGGTGTGAGGACCTGTATGTTGCTTCTGTGATACTACAGAAAGTCTTTGCAGCAATGTAGTGACTGTACATAATTGCTGGCAGTGGTGGTCACAGGAATGTACAGTGAAAGAACACCTGACTCTGGAAGGCCACATGGTACTAGCATGAGGGAAGACCATCGTATTTGGTGTATGACTCTAACGCACTGTGCTGCATCTGCAGTAGCAGTTTGAGCATCAGTTGACACCACAATGATACGACAATCTGTTACAAATTGGCTACTTCAAGCCGGCCACAGTGGTCTCGCGGTTCTAGGCGTGCAGTTTGGAACCATGCGACTGCTACGGTCGCAGGTTCGAATCCTGCCTCGGGCATGGATGTGTGTGATGTCCTTAGGTTAGATAGGTTTAAGTAGTTCTAAGTTCTAGGGGACTGATGACCACAGCAGTTGAGTCCCATAGTGCTCAGAGCCATTTGGCTACTTCAAGGACAGCTCTGATGCTCTGAACGAGACATCCTGTAGTGTGCATTCCACCAACCCCAAATCACTGCCATTTGCGACTTCAGTGGTGTCAAGCAAGCTCTGATTGGATGGTGGACTGGAGGTCTGTTGTGTTTTATGGTAAAAGCTGGTTTGGCCTCAGTGCCAGTCATGGCTGTGTGTTGGTTAGAAGGATGTCAGTTGAGGGCCTGCAACCAACCTTTCTGCAGCCCAGACACGCTGGAGTTATGGGCTGGGGTACAATTTTGCATGACAGAAGGAACACTAATGGTTATCCCACGCACCCTGACTGCAAATTAGTATGTCAGTCCAGTAATTTGACCTGTTGTGCTGCCATTCATTAACAGCATTCCAGAGTGTGTTTTCCAATAGGATAACACTTGCACATATACTGTTGTTGCAACCCAACATACTCTACAGAGTGTCGACAAGTTGTCTTGGCTTCCTCAATCAGTGGATCTCTCTCGAATTGAGCACACATGGTGCATCATCAGATGACAACTCCAACATCATTCACAACCAGCATTAACCATCCCTGTACTGATCGACCAAGTTAAACAGGCATGGAAGTCCATCACACAAACTAACATCCAGCACCTGTACAACACAATGCGTGCAAATTCACATGCTTTCATTCAACATTCTGGTGGTTACACTGATTACTAATGTACCAGCATTTCATATTTGCAATGGCTTACCTTGCACTTACATTAACCTATGATCTTGCAATGTTAATCAGTTAAATATGTTACCTAGACACATGTGTATCCAGAATTTAGTTACCTACTTTTTGGTGTTATGATTTCTTTTCTGTCAAGGTAATTTACAAGTACACGCTTCTATGTGCTGATCACTACAAAATCTACTTCTCTCAATGTTTCTGAACTCATGTTCTGGCTTAATATACTGGTACATAACATCCCTTCCTTTCCCATATTAGTTCTAGGTGAGTAAGATTTCAGAGTGCAATCTTTTACATTTAACTTCTCTAGCTGTGTAGTTATATAGTACGCATATAGGCACAGGATGTCCATCTTTTCAGAACTGACTAATTTTTTCCAAACAAACAAGAGACTATTCTACCTTATTACTCAGTCCTCTAATACAACGATGAAATAAGCTAAGCCTACTTTTCTGCACATTCCTTAGTATTTTTGTGACTCTTCTGTTATTTTAACTTCAGTCATAAAAGGGTGCCTGAATGCTGATTCTAACCTGAAAAATTTACCTTCTGACAACAGTAACCACAGGAATACTGCATTATGTGACAGTGACCCCATACATTGTCTGCAAGAAATCCAGCCAACCTATCTTTCCCTCTCTTATTCAGGTGCAGGCCATGTCTAGTATATTACCATCTTCCAATAGTAGCAACAGGCTATGGTAAATGGTGACCAGATGCCCTTCCAGTCACTGCCCACTCCCACCATGAAGAAATTTGTGTACCCCATCCATCTGCATCTAGTGTTATCCCAAATAGAAAGGCGAGGATGTTTTTCTAGTATTGCAAATCATGTTGCTATGGTGGGACATGGATATCAGCACAGTATTCATCTAATCATATGTGGCAAACTGCCTAAAAACCACATTTAGGCTGGCCAGTACACTGGCCTTTGTCATTAATTCACCAGATGGAATCAGTCTGGGGCCAGCACACTTCCCTGAATCCCAGAAGCAGGATGATAATGGACACAGCTATATGACAGGTCACCACTGTCATCAGTTACTTTTTGGAATCTCATCAACCTCTCCCATTTTTCAGCATGTTATGGATCAGTTACTATGAGATATTCCAAACTGTGTCTCATATCTTGATGACATATTGGCTATAGGTGGAACCCCAGAGGAATACCTTCACAGCCTTGAACTCTTGTTCGAGAGACTGGTACCAAAATGGACTCAAATGCAACCTTTGCAAGTGTTCTTTCATGCAACCATCCCTGACATATTTGGGGTTTTAACTCAGCCAATGGGCTCAAACTACCAGAAGATTACATCACAGTGATTGACAACATATAGACATGTACAATTTTAAAAGGCCTACAAGTGTTTCTGTGTAAGGTCAACTATTATGTCTGCTTCACTGGAGGTGTAACAAGTCTCTTACCCACTGCTAAAACACCTAGAGGCACATTTTGAATAGTCACTTCACTGTCAACAATATTTTCTGGACTTGAAAAATTGCCTTAAGCAGGCACCATGCTTTATAACACACACCCCTGGTCTGTTGCTGGCAGTAGCTGCATCTCCCCATGATAAAGGTGTGGTCATGTTGCCTAATTACCCTGATGGCACAAAGTGACCTATGCATATGCTTCTAAGACCTTATCTACCTCTCGGCAACACTATTGATCTTGTGGCATGACTTCAGTAATTACAGCATCTCTTTCTGCTGTAAAAGTACCAATTTTGGCAACATGCTTTTTAAATGCATTAAAAACATCCAAACCTTTTGTTATGAGTAACGGAACCACCAAAGAGTATAACTCTCCATGTACAGAAAAGTCATTGATTACTACGCAAATAAAAATTAGTTGTTGACTGATCTATGCAATCAGCAACATGCCATTCCAGAAACATTTTTGAGCTTTGATTACTTTAATCACACTGCATACAATGCAGTTAAACTCTTTACTTTAAGACTTGATGATTCAGTCAAATCATGTATCTCTTTTCTAACTTATTGATTAAAACACATCATTTGTTATGAGAGTGATGCCTGTGACCAAGGCATTCTTCATTTAAAATGCTAAAAGTGCAGCAGTACTTACGCAAATGTATCCACACATTATTAACAGGCACTAGAGACAATACATTTTAGCAGAAATAAATGTACTATAATCATTCTAAAACTCGAATGAAAATTTAAAAGCAAATAATATACACTTGAATGCTTTCATCACAGGATCTACTAGTGAATTCTGTATAACTAAAAGTTATTAAATACAGTATCATTCAGTATGGTGGAACAATTTTCACACTTTACTACATACATATTTGCACTTCAATAAAGAATATTTTGTGGCATAACAGTACCTGGCATAATAACTACACACTCTGTCACTAATACTACAAAGCATACTCAGTAGCCTGAAGCAATACCATTCAAAGCAGAAATGCTTATTAATTCTGTGACAAGATGTAATAAAGTTGAATACCAGTCCTCTCAAAAGCTGCTAACATGGAGTTCTCCATTAAATGCAAGAAAGTATGAAAAATGGATGTGAACTGAAATAAAGTAGGATGTGAGCAATATACTTACAACACATTTAAATTGAGTGGTTCACATACAGATTTGTTAGATTTGTAGGGCAGAATAAGTGTCCACAGAACGCTATGACATGACACCAGCTTCTGTTTTGAATGAAACAAAAATAAATATGGAATCATCTACTTCACCCAATATTAGAGATGTGACCAAAATTCAATAAGAACATGAGCAACATATTCACATTCCAAATGCAAAGAATGCACTACACACAAGAAGTTGTAACCAGGATCACAATACAATGAAACCAACTTCTGTTTAGTTCAAAATGAAAACAAAGATGGAAGACTCTAAATTGCCCAAAAAAAAAATGGGTTGATGGACTGATAAACTTGCAATGCTCCAAGTGGCCTGACAGCAAACCGAGGTCATGTTATGGGAAGTCCCAGTACAGGTTTCACCCCCCTGGTTAACAATGTGCAAGCAGATGAGCAGCTAAAATGAGAATGGTATAACTGACATTTAGCTGAAATCAACTGATTAAATATGGTGTGATCATGAACATTACACTATGCTACAAACTTTATTTGGCATTCACATTCATTGGATTTGCCAACTCACGAGCAAATCATCACATTTCAAACTGGCATAGACCTCATACAGACCAGATACAGACCAGATTGCCACCATAACAAAATCAATCGAGTTCAGACCAACACCAATTGTACCATACATCACACATTGAAAGTAGAGTGGGAGGGGGAAGCATTCACTGGAGAGAAATGGCTTGCAAGCCTGACATTGCGAGTTCAGCCATAGGTACATACAGACTGCAAACTCCCCACTTATGTCTAGTCCCTGATGTGCAACTGTGGCATCATGGATTCAATCTCTCACAACAAGAGCCAAAGTTGCAGAAGACAGCAGATAAAAAACACATGTTATTCAGTGACTTGATGTCTCATATTCAGAATGCGACAAAATATCTGATTACAAAAAGAATTTGAGAAAAAGAGATGTATTACAGGCACATCAGGAAAGTTAAGTTATCGCTCCATAATTAAGAGCTCAAAAATGTTACAAACATTTGTATGGTTCATGTGGCACAGAGTTTAACCAGGATCATAATTTAATGAACTGCAAAAAATACACACATTGATCAGAGAACAGTATTAGTATAAAAATAAAAGTAGTGGGTCTAAGTACATGCTGGCTCGATCTGCATTGAGGTCAGATTCCCACAGGCCCCCTTTTGCCCTTCCATTCTGATGTCAAAAGACAGTTGTCTCATGTATAAAATGATGGAAAAAGGAAAACCCACGATGGTGGAAGAAGCTCAATTCACCTAAGTATAAAATCCATGATGGTGAGTAGTATAGCAGGGTGGGTACTAGCACAGCTAAACATCAGGCAGTGCATCACTTCCGGTGATATAACGCCATAACTGATAAGCAGTAGGCTATCACTGCATTCTGGTTAAGATAACAATCTTATCTCCAGGTCACTGATAAGGACCTTTGGTGTCAAGCTACAAACTTGATTCAAGCTCTCCCTCCTCTCGTTATAATCCTTTATAACTAGCTCAACTGTGTAGACCTCTTCATTCAGGTCTGTGTTAGTAAGTTTCATATTTCACGAATAATTTTGCACAACATATCATAATTATGTGGAATGAGTCATTTTACATTCACATTGCAAATTAATTTATATATATGGTTACATTCTGAACATTTCTAAGGCTCCCCCGCCCCCCACCCCCCACCCCCCCAAAAAAAGAGAAAAAGATATATAGATGTTGTGAGTTAGTAAGTCCAACCCACCACCTTTTACACCTTACAGTAATAGAAATTCATCTACAGAACAGAAGGAGTTGTCAAGGATAAACTTTCTCAGATTGTATATGAATGCATGGTTTTGCAGTGATATGTACTGATAAAATTCTCTCAAGCTTCCAGCCACATCAAATGGTTAAAAAAAATAAGCCACTCAATGCAGCTGGAAGCTTGTAGAGGTTTTCTCAGTTTGTTTTCAATTTTTACTTTGCTGTCTGTCAGACATTTTGTATCGTTGGATCAATGGTCAAAAATTTTTGTTGCGGCATTGTGCACCTCTTTTGTGCTAAAAACAACTTTAACATGAAATAATGAATGTCATTTTTCCTTCTGGTATTGTAATTATATACATCATCACTACTTTTTAAATGTAGTGGATTATTTATAACAAGCTTTATGACGGAATAAATGTACTATGAAGCAGTCGTCAGAATGCCTAACTCCTTAAACATATGTCTACAAGATGATCATGGGTGAGCACTACATATTACTCTTACAGCATGTTACACAGTGAAGAGTTTCATTCTTAGATATGAGTTACCTCAGATTATGCCAGAACATTATTCCGTATGATATTACTGAACGAAAATATGCAACATACACTATGTGATCAAAAGTATCTGGACACCCCATAAAAACATATGTTTTTCATATTAGGTGCATTGTGCTGCCACCTACTGCCAGGTACTCCATATCAGCAACCTCAGTAGTCATTAGACATTATGATAAAGCAGAATTGGGCGCTCTGCAAAACTCACAGATCTCGAACGTGGTCAGGTGCCTAAACATCCCTAGGTCCACTGTTTCCGATGTGATGGTGAAGTGGAAATGTGAAGGGACACGTACAGCACAAAAGCGTACAGGCCGACCTCGTCTTTTAACTGACAGAGACCACCGACAGTTGAAGAGGGTCGTAATGTGTAGTAGGCAGACATCTATCCAGACCATCACACAGGAATTCCAAACTACATCAGGATCCATTGCAAGTACTATGACAGTTAGACAGGAGGTGAGAAAACTTGGGTTTCATGGCTGAGTGGCTGCTCATAAACCACACATCACACTGGTAAATGCCAAACGATGCCTCGCTTGCTGTAAGAAGTGCAAATATTGGACAATTGAGCAGTGGAAAAACGTTTTGTGGAGTGACAAATCACGTTATACAATGTGGCGATCCGATGGCAGGGTGTGGGTATGGGAAATGCCCGGTGAACGTCATCTGCTGATGTGTGTAGTGCCAACAGTAAAATTTGGAGGCAGTGGTGTTATGGTGTGGTCGTGTTTTTCAAATGGCTCTGAGCACTATGCGACTTAACTTCTGAGGTCATCAGTCGCCTAGAACTTAGAACTAATTAAACCTAACTAACCTAAGGACATCATACATATCCATGCCCGAAGCAGGATTCGAACGTGCGACCGTAGCAGTCGCTCGGTTCCAGACTGCAGCGCCTAGAACCACACGGCCACTCCGGCTGGCGTGTTTTTCATGGATGGAGTTTGCAACCCATGTTGTTTTGTGTGGAACTATCACAGCACAGTCCTACATGGATGTTTTAAGCACCTTATTGCTTCCCACTGTTGAAGAGCAATTCATGGATGGCGATTCCATCTTTCAACATGATCAAGCTCCTGTTCATAATGAACGGCCTGTGGCAGAGTGGTCACATGACAATAACATCCCTGTAATGGACTGGCCTGCACAGAGTCCTGACCGGAATCCTATAGAACACCTTTACAGGGTGTATACGACCCGGGACAACCAGGAGATCTGGGAAAAACCCAGGAATTTTTTCATCTGGGAGAAAACCGGGAAAGACCCGGGAATTGATTAGAGTTCCAGGAAGTTTACATTGTTTTAGTTTTCAGTTAAATTTTTGTGATTTTGACTGGTAAGAACCAATACTCTAACAAAGGATATTACTGCAGCAACAAAACATGGACGAGGGAAAAAAAACCTTAAGTTTCAAAGGAAATGCGCCGTATACAACAACAAAACAGTGCTCATACAAGCGTCTCCCAACAGCAAAGTGTGTCAAAGGCTTTAGGAAGACTATGCAATGCTTTGTAATAACAAATTGCCTCACATGAGCGTGGCGTGACAACTGTTTAAATTAGATTCGTTTGAGCAGTTGCGGGTGGGCTCTTGCGCATGCGCAGTTGAGTCACGTATGAGTAGTACTTCCTCCTGCTTCTGGTTACAGAAGTGTGGCTGGGTGCCACTACTTAATATTGCCCCGGTTTGGAAATTAGTAAATATGGGACTGATGCACAGAGCAGTGTGACTTGTGGTGGGGAGGTGGGTCGTCTCCATGTGACCTGTGTTTACGTTTAGTGATTTTGTTGTTTTCTCTCCGTTTATTGCTGTCACATTAAATTATGACAAAGCGGATTTTTGTGGCTGGGAGCTATCAAATGAATAAAAATACATTCGCGTTATTATGGAAGTCTAAAATATGTTATTAGTTTTAGATTTTATTTCCACCTTGCTGAGAGTCAAATATTAATCGCCTCACAGAACAATGAAGTAATTTTTACCGGTTGGCTAAAGAGATTTTGCTTTTATTAATCTTTTCTGTTGAGGCAGTCAATTTATTTGAAACTAAGAGTTTAATCTCATGCTACTGGCTAGTTTCAACTGTCCACTGCATTTCAAGTGCACGTATGACATTATGCCATAACAAAGACCCAAACATGAGATAATACAGTACTGATACTCCAAGAAAATTTACATACGCATGTGCATTTTAAGCTGAATTATGCATTTTAGTATGGTTCATGAAATTCCGACGCTCTTGAGGTATCCTCTGGTGTCTTGTTTCTTTTATGACATAATGCAAGATCTTATAATGTTTTACACGTATGAACATATGGGCTTCCTGCGTCATCGTAGCTGCGCAAGCGTGATGACGCTTGTTATCTGGCGCTCTCTTGCACCTGCAGAAACGAACCTATTTCTAACAGGTCGCGGGAAAATATTACGAATGGTGGTTTGAAAAGCGTTACATTCAAAACAGATTTCCTTTTACTTAAGATGAGCTATGTGCGAGGATGTACGATGAATTTCTTAAATCACAAAGTGTTTGGCTCTCATTTAAAATCAACTCTTTGAGGACAACCATTTAGAAGAATCTCAAGCCCAGAAGAGCAGACATTTACGTCGTTATTAAAAATTTTGCTGGCACATTTGTGTGATGTATCTTAAAGTGTCGATTCTAGGCACTCAGTCCGGAACTGTACGATTGCTACGGTCACAGATTTGAATCCTGCCTCGGGCATGGATGTGTGTGATGTCCTTAGGTTAGTTAGGTTTACGTAGTTCTAAGTTCTAGGGGACTGATGACCACAGATTTAACATCTTTTCGAACTGTGTCAGGAAGATTTTTCCACTGATTTAATAACGCTTCCCTCTTCCAAAAAGTAAATAAAGAAACTTTCTATGAAATATCACTGCAGTTGAATTGGACCTCAACACAGTCTCACTCAAACTAAGTACTGCAACTCCTTTTTTGTTATCAGTGTGATGAAACGCATTGAAACTTACAAAGACGCTGTTCATCATTTAACCCTCATGTAAACAAACACAGGCTTAGTGATTTTTCAGTGATCCTAGGCCACAGCCACTGGATGTCGGTACACTACTGGAAATAGGTCCAGTTAATGTATTAAGTGTACTGTTGTTACATCACTACAAATGAAACTCTGAGACACACTAAAGTTTTAATAAGCTTCAGTTTTTTTTGTAATCACTATATTGTTAAACCATGTTTCTTTTACGGCCAATTCACATTGGCTGTCACGTCACGCCCTGTCAAAACATTCTGCAATGCATTTCAAATGGTGGCCTCCACACTAGCAGTCCCATCACATGGCGTCACGTCATGCCACCGTCAATGTTTCTCTGGAAGAATGTTTCAATGGGTGACGTCATCTATTGTCGATCATGTAACCCTGATGCTCTTTTTCCTCCTTTTACCTGGCCATGTGCAGATATCCATATTTCGTGGTTGATACAGTTGTTTATTGTTTGTTACTTGTTATAAATCGTATCATTTCATTATTTATTTTGTTAAAATTTATAACAAATGACAAAAGATTAATTTAAGCAGTGAGACAGCAGTTTGAATTATATGAGACGAGTGTACTAAATTACTTGCCCTCTACTACATTTATAAATTGGATTTTTATAGTTACCAGTACTGTATTTAATATTTTACAATGAAATGGATTGCAATATGGCTGCAACTTTAAATGAAAAAAGTACTGTGGATAAAATCAGATTGGTTAGTGGGTGGAATTTATTTTTATGTTGTCAGGCATTTGTAGTGTTTCATATAGAGGGTGTTTCAAAAATGACTGGTATATTTGAAACGGCAATACAGACTAAACGAGCAGCGATAGAAATGCACCGTTTGTTGCAATATGCTTGGGACAACAGTACATTTTCAGGCAGACAAACTTTCGAAATTACAGTAGTTACAATTGTTAACAACAGATGGCGCTGCGGTCTGGAAAACTCTATAGTACGATATTTTACACATATCCACCATGCGTAGCAATAATATGGCGTAGTCTCTGAATGAAATTACCCGAAACCTTTGGCAACGTGTCTGGCGGAATGGCTTCACATGCAGATGAGATGTACTGCTTCAGCTGTTCAATTGTTTCTGGATTCTGGCGGTACACCTGGTCTTTCAAGTGTCCCCACAGAAAGAAGTCACAGGGGTTCATGTCTGGCGAATAGGGAGGCCAATCCACGCCGACTCCTGTATGTTTCGGATAGCCCAAAGCAATCACACGATCATCGAAATATTCATTCAGGAAATTAAAGACGTCGGCCGTGCGATGTGGCCGGGCACCATCTTGCATAAACCACGAGGTGTTCGCAGTGTCGTCTAAGGCAGTTTGTACCGCCACAAATTCACGAAGAATGTCCAGATAGCATGATGCAGTAATCGTTTCGGATCTGAAAAATGGGCCAATGATTCCTTTGGAAGAAATGGCGGCCCAGAACAGTACTTTTTGAGGATGCAGGGACGATGAGACTGCAACATGGGGCTTTTCGGTTCCCCATATGCGCCAGTTCTGTTTATTGACGAAGCCGTCCAGGTAAAAATAAGCTTCGTCAGTAAACCAAATGCTGCCCACATGCATATCGCCGTCATCAATCCTGTGCACTATATCGTTAGCGAATATCTCTCATGCTGCAATGGTAGCGGCGCTGAGGGGTTTCCGCATTTGAATTTTGTATGGATAGAGGTGTAAACTCTGGCACATGAGACGATACGTGGACGTTGGCGTCATTTGGACCGCAGCTGCAACATGGCGAACGGAAACCCGAGGCAGCTGTTGGATCACCTGCTGCACTAGCTGCGCGTTGCCCTCTGTGGTTGCCGTACGTGGTTGCCCTACCTTTCCAGCATGTTCATTCGTCACGTTCCCAGTCCGTTGAAATTTTTCAAACAGGTCCTTTATTGTATCGCTTTTCGGTCCTTTGGTTACATTAAACCTCAGTTGAAAACTTCGTCTTGTTGCAACAACACTGTGTTCTAGGCGGTGGAATTCCAACACCAGAAAAATCCTCTCTTCTAAGGAATAAACCATGTTGTCCACAGCACACTTGCACGTTGTGAACAGCACACACTTACAGCAGAAAGACGACGTACAGAATGGCGCACCCACAGACTGCGTTGTCTTCTGTATCTTTTACATCACTTGCAGCGCCATCTGTTGTTGAAAATTGTAACTACTGTAATTTCGAAAGTTTGTCCGCCTGAAAATGTACTGTTGTCCCAAGCATATTGCAACAAACGGTGTATTTCTATCGCTGCTCGTTTAGTTTTTATTGTTGTTTCAAATATACCGGTCATTTTTGAAACACCCTGTATATAGACTGATACCTTCAGACACTGCAAATTGTTTGTTTAAATATGTATTTGTGGCAGGCTCTCAGGATTGTGTGTGAAACAGTTTTGCAAGCATCTGTGGTCAATATTTATGTAGTTTCATTAGCTAACCCCAGTAAATAAGGCAATGAGGCATTTGAGTTATTAAAAACATGTAAAGAAGACCTATAAATCTTGAAGGGTAATGTATTAAGGGAGGTATGACCAACGCACACGAATTTGCACTAAACGTAACCTTAAACAAGCAGTTTTTCACAAGATGTGATGACAGTTCGTAACACTACGTTTCTTTTAGCAATTCTGAATGCAATTTGACATAACAACTGAAAAAACTGATGCTTCGCCTTTCTAAAATATAAGATGCAGAATCCTATTCCTTGACCTCCCTCTATAATGTGTTAAATTCCCCATCTGTACCCCATAACGACAGTTTTCTGGACCCACCCTCTTTTTGTGTTTTTTTGCACTTCTGTCTTCATTCTCTAATATATAAGCTATCACTGCAAACTGCAAACCACTTGAGTCCAATAAATGCCATTTTCGCTGAACTTTGGAATCCACCATCCACATATATAGGCTACTGCATTATGTACATGTACTTCACGCGTAAAACCAGTTAAGACTCATCTTGCGAAGATCTCAGTTCCTGTGGAAAACCAAACAGTTGAGGACAGCAAACATAAACATAGCCAAAGCCTTGCAGTCAAACAAAAATTACGCGAAGCGAAATGTAGTGTGAGGAGGGCTATGCGAGAGGCTTTCAATGAATTCGAAAGTAACGTTCTATGTACTGACTTGGCAGAAAATCCTAAGAAATTTTGGTCCTATGTCAAAGCGGTAGGTGGATCAAAACAAAATGTCCAGACACTCTGTGACCAAAATGGTACTGAAACAGAGGATGACAGAGTAAAGGCCGAATTACTAAATGTCTTCTTCCAAAGCTGTTTCACAGAGGAAGACTGCACTGTGCTTCCTTCTCTAGATTGTCGCACAGTTGACAAAATGGTAGATATCGAAGTAGACGACAGAGGGATAGAGAAACAATTAAAATCGCTCAAAAGAGGAAAGGCCGCTGGTCCTGATGGGATACCAGTTCGATTTTACACAGAGTACGCGAAGGAACTTGCCCCCCTTCTTGCAGCGGTGTACCGTAGGTCTCTAGAAGAGCGAAGCGTTCCAAAGGATTGGAAAAGGGCACAGGTCATCCCCGTTCTCAAGAAGGGACGTCGAACAGATGTGCAGAACTATAGACCTATATCTCTAACGTCGATCAGTTGTAGAATTTTGGAACACGTATTATGTTCGAGTATAATGTCTTTTCTGGAGACTAGAAATCTACTCTGTAGGAATCAGCATGGGTTTCGAAAAAGACGATCGTGTGAAACCCAGCTCGCGCTATTCGTCCACGAGACTCAGAGGGCCTTAGACACGGGTTCACAGGTAGATGCCGTGTTTCTTGACTTCCGCAAGGCGTTTGACACAGTTCCCCATAGTCGTTTAATGAACAAAGTAAGAGCATACGGACTATCAGATCAATTTTGTGATTGGATTGAGGAGTTCCTAGATAACAGAACGCAGCACGTCATTCTCAATGGAGAGAAGTCTTCCGAAGTAAGAGTGATTTCAGGTGTGCCGCAGGGGAGTGTCATAGGACCGTTGCTATTCACAATATACATAAATGACCTGGTGGATGACATCGGAAGTTCACTGAGGCTTTTTGCAGATGATGCTGTGGTGTATCGAGAGGTTGCAACAATGGAAAATTGTACTGAAATGCAGGAGGATCTGCAGCGAATTGACGCATTGTGCACGGAATGGCAATTGAATCTCAATGTAGCGAAGTGTAATGTGATGCGAATACATAGAAAGATAGGTCCCTTATCATTTAGCTACAAAATAGCAGGTCAGCAACTGGAAGCAGTTAATTCCATAAATTATCTGGGAGTACGCATTAGGAGTGATTTAAAATGGAATGATCATATAAAGTTGATCGTCGGTAAAGCAGATGCCAGACTGAGATTCATTGGAAGAATCCTAAGGAAATGCAATCCGACAACAAAGGAAGTAGGTTACAGTACGCTTGTTCGCCCAATGCTTGAATACTGCTCAGCAGTGTGGGATCCGCACCAGGTAGGGTTGATAGAAGAGATAGAGAAGATCCAACGGAGAGCAGCGCGCTTCGTTACAGGATCATTTAGTAATTGCGAAAGCGTTACGGAGATGATAGATAAACTCCAGTGGAAGACTCTGCAGGAGAGACGCTCAGTAGCTCGGTACGGGCTTTTGTTGAAGTTTCGAGAACATACCTTCACCGAAGAGTCAAGCAGTATATTGCTCCCTCCTACGTATATCTCGCGAAGAGACCATGAGGATAAAATCAGAGAGATTAGAGCCCACACAGAAGCATACCGACAATCCTTCTTTCCACGTACAATACGAGACTGGAATAGAAGGGAGAACCGATAGAGGTACTCAGGGTACCCTCCGCCACACACCGTCAGGTGGCTTGCGGAGTACGGATGTAGATGTAGATGTAGACAGCAATGCGAGTTCAGGTCATGTAATCTGAAATGACTTGACGTTCCGTGACTTGACAAACCACAGTCTGAAGCAGGGTTCACACACGCAACTAATGTGGCGCCAGGCTTGCGGCTTTCTATGGTGGAATCATGAGTTACCATTCACACAGAATGCAAAAAAAAAATTACGAAGTTGGAAAGCTTTCAATATGGCACCAACTGAGATCATATGGCAGGCATGAATATGGATAATGCAGGTTACTGCATTAGAACTGTGACAAGATTTAAATACAAGATAGACGAAACCCACATCCTGGATTCAAAACTAGATTTTACACAGGGATAAATCAGGGACCACAAACACATTTGTAAAAGAAATAACACTTAGAGACGAAAATGCTGTTTCCAACAGCATACTAACTAACAGCTGACATGTAAATATCATCTGCAGACATGCCATTCTTTCAAGAATTTACAATTTTTTTTGTATTCATTGATATATCAATTTCGAATAACTGATTTTGGGTTTAATGGCTGCCACATGACACTCCCTGCATATAATCCACAATTTAAACAATGCTTGGTCTCACAAATCATTAAGTTCATACTTTACTCGCTACATATATTAAATTTATTTACTTATTTTTCCAAAAGTCTTTCAAGATTGTGGGATACATCACTGGTTTGCCCCCATCCCCTGGCTGATCACTGATTTCACTTTTTTCAGTAATAAATTAATAAACTGAAATTACACTGAAATCGAATGGAGTAAAGCAGCAATTACTCCACGATAAACACGACAGGATACTCACGTTTCGAAATATCCTGCCACCAGGGAGCAAGGTGGAAGGAAAGTGGCGCCCCAAAGTACAACCAAGATCAACTTTTGGTGGTATGACAAAGGTTGCGTTTGTTAAGATGTGCCACTAAAGTCTGGTAGTTCACCCATGCAACTGTAGTATGCCACTAGCTCTGATGACACTTTTGTTGCGTGTAAACTAAGCTTAACATAAAGCCAGGTTCACACAGGCAACAAAAGTATCGCCACTACTAATGGCAAACTGCAGTTGCTTTGTAGTTGCAAGTGTGAACTTCTAGTTTTCGGTGGCGCCATTTAAGAAGCGCAACTTTTGTCATGCCACAAAAAGGTGAACTTGGTTCTACTTTGTTGCGCCATTTTGCCTTCTCCTCAATCGAATAACGTCATTCGATTGCTACCTCGCGGCTGGATTCAAACCTTCCTAGTGCGTATTCGTTCGCAGATAGTGCTTTTGTTTGTGCGTTTGCTATTAATATGTCGAAAAAGTGGTCAACACCGACAATTACGAGATTCTTGGAGGTGTATCAAGAACGAGAATGTCTTTGGAACCACAAAAGCGAATCATACAAAGACAGAAATTTGAGAGATGCTGCATTAATTGAAATATTAAACAGTATGCATGAATATGTACCTGAAATTGATGTAGCTACTACAAAATTAAAAATTCGAAGCATTCGAAATGCTTACATGAATGAACATAAAAAAGTACTGAAATCACTTAAGCGTGGTGCGTCGACAGACAGTATTTATAAACCCAGCCTTGCTTGGTTTGAAGCATCAGACCGGTTCTTAAAACATGTAGTCGAGACAAGAGAGACGAGAAACACTTTGGTAATTAATATTTTACATTTATTATGTCTCCTAAACATCTTATTTAGTAATATGTACAGCCGATTAATCAGCTGAGACAGGTGACGCCATATTGCAAACTGCGCAATTACGAAGAATTTGTGGCGTCCTGTGTGAACGGTAGCTTACAGCGCCACTCCAGAATGACTTGACATGTGGCGATACTTTCGTTGCCTGTGTGAACCCGGCTTTAACAGTCGCGACATACGATATCGATGAGTGCGAATACTAACGTAGATATTGGTCTGCAACATAGTTTTTACAGAAAGGAGTGTATCTACTGCCATAAAAATCGATGAAAACTAAAAAATTACACCACATTTGCGATTATTCAGTTTCCTAAGAACCTTTGGAGATACGAAACGGTGCTTTACATGACAGTTTATTAACGATTGTCTTGTACTGTATAGACATTTCCTGAATAACGTCGTTTTCCTTTAATTACAAAAATTGCTAGTAAACACGAGAAGACCTGACCTTGTACAGAAAGTCGTCATATACCTATCCAACAAAATAGTGTTTTGTTCACTACCGTTTCACTCAAATCAGTGAATGTGGAATGTAGGAAACCTATATTGAATGTAATATCTACATTATTTAACCTATCAAATAAGTCACGACAACTGTAGCTTAAGGAAAAATCACACAGACATGATTATGAATCGTCTACAGCAATAAAACAGTTGCGCCCTATCCCATACATACATGTGTGGAGACCGGTGTAGGCAATGTTGAGCCAAATTTCTGTGTCGCAATCAGAAAGAATTAGGGGGTTTCGAAAAAGTGATCCTTTAATTCTGTTGGGTAGTGAATGTAGTGTATTCACCGAACTAAAAGTTTAATAAGCCACGGCTGCAAAATACTAACGCGAATTCTTTACAGACGAATGGAAAAACTGGTAGATGCGGACCTCGGGGAGGATCAGTTTGGATTCCGTCGAAATGTTGGAACACGTGAGGCAATACTGACCTTACGACTTATCTTAGAAGAAATATTAAGAAAAGGCAAACCTACGTTTCTAGCATTTGTAGACTTAGAAAAAGCTTTTGACAATGTTGACTGGAATACTCTTTTTCAAATTCTGAAGGTGGCAGGGGTAAAATACAGGGAGCGAAAGGCTATTTACAATTTGTACAGAAACCAGATGGCAGTTATTAAAGTCGAGGGGCATGAAAGGGAAGCAGTGGTTGGGAAAGGAGTGAGACAGGGTTGTAGCCTCTCCCCGATGTTATTCAATCTGTATACTGAGCAAGCAGTAAAGGAAACAAAAGAAAAATTTGGAGGAGGTATTAAAATTCATGGAGAAGAAGTAAAAGCTTTGAGGTTCGCCGATGACATTGTAATTCTGTCAGAGACGGCAAAGGATTTGGAAGAGCAGTTGAACAGAATGGACAGTGTCTTGAAAAGAGGATATAAGATGAACATCAACAAAAGCAAAACGAGGATAATGGAATGTAGTCAAATTAAATCGGGTGATGCTGAGGGAATTAGATTAAGAAATGAGACATTTAAAGTAGTAAAGGAGTTTTGCTATTTAGGAAGTAAAATAACTGATGATGGTCGAAGTAGGGAGGATATAAAATGTAGACTGGCAATGGCAAGGAAAGCGTTTCTGAAGAAGAGAAATTTGTTAACATCGAATATAGATTTATGTATCAGGAAGTCGTTTCTGAAAGTATTTGTTTGGAGTGTAGCCATGTATGGAAGTGAAACATGGACGATAACTAGTTTGGACAAGAAGAGAATAGAAGCTTTTGATATCTGGTGCTACAGAAGAATGCTGAAGATTAGATGGGTAGATCACATAACTAATGAGGAGGTATTGAATAGGATTGGATAGAAGAGAAGTTTGTGGCACAACTTGACTAGAAGAAGGGATCGGTTGGTAGGACATGTTTTGAGGCATCAAGGGATCACAAATTTAGCATTGGAGGGCAGTGTGGAGGGTAAAAATCGTAGAGGGAGACCGAGAGATGAGTACACTAAGCAGATTCAGAAGGATGTGGGTTGCAGTAGGTACTGGGAGATGAAGCAGCTTGCACAGGATAGAGTAGCATGGAGAGCTGCATCAAACCAGTCTCAGGACTGAAGACAACAACAACAACAACAACAAAAGTGTATTCACGTACACAAACAAATGTCTACAGCGCTCTAAAACAGAAAGAATGAAAACACCCATCTAGCGGCGGTTGTTGAAGCATTTGGACAGTAAGGAAGAAGGTGTATCTTACTTTTAACTTTCCTGGCTATAGGGATAGTTGGCATGACAGTGAGCCAGTAGTGTGTTATCATAGGCCAGTTGACTGATGGGTGCATTGATGTGGAGTATGGACGTGAAAGTTCTCATTGCCTGTTAAAAGTGAGTATTACTTAGTTTGTTAGAATGGCTACTGCCGCATAGTATCCAAGGTAGGATCACATAAGATGACACTAATTTCACAGGATGACATGCAAACAGGACTCCATTTTGAAGTACAGGGTGAGGCAGTGAAATGGTACAATTGCAACTCCAGCTGATGGGCGCATTTTGGATTATGGGAGTGGGGGAAACGACCTTGAGCGTCTATACAGGTGAGCATTTCAGTAGTCATGGAGCGTTGGTCAAGTGCGCAATGTGCGTTTGGTGTAAAAGTATATCATAAAAACACGGATTGTATGGTTGGTGCGCAATGCTCTTTCCATTGTGAGTTTAATCCATAGGCAGGGGTTCTCATGCCATTAAGGAAAGCTATTCTCCAGTGTGTGAAAATCGTTGAAGCCACTGCGAGCACGATGAAGAAATAGGTGGTAGTGAAAAAACAATCGGGACCCTAGAGAATATTGATCCTGTGCGTGATGCATTAGCACAAAGTCCACGAAAATCAGAACACAGCGCTGAACTTAGTCTCAGCAATCGATCAGTGAGACAGATTTTGAAGAATGACCTACACTATCATTGATACAAAATACAGGTAGTGCAAGTCCTAAAACCAAACGATTACAAACATCACCTACACTTTTGCCAAGCAGTGCTTCATGTTATTGGAAGAAATGTAGAAGGGTGCATAACTTATGGATGAGTAATGAAGCCCACTTTCACTTTAGTGGCTACGTCAAGCAGAACTTCTGGTATCAGTCCACGAATAACCCCCATGACCCTCATAAAAAAACCTCCCCATTCTGAAAAAGTAACAGTTTGGTGTGCAATATGTTCTTGTGGAATCGTGGGAGCCTACTTTTTTGAAGATGAACATGGTAACACAGTAATAGTGAACTCTGAACGTTATGCTGACATGTTGGCCACATTTGGACTACCTGAAATCGATCAGTATGATCCAGATGAGGAAACACTCTTCCAGCAAATGGTGCAACAAGACATACCGCTAAAGTCTCAACAGATTTGCTTAAACACGCATTTCCAGGACGGCTAATCAGCAAGAATGGTGATATCGCTTTGCCTGCCTGTTCGCCAAATTTGACCACTCCAGACTTCTTTCTTTTGGGCTACCTTAAATGCAAAGTCTCCGAGGAAAATCCACCAAGAACAAAAGAAGATCTGAAGGAGCGACTCTGGCAGGAAATTAACAACATTCAATGTGTTTCTGGATGGGGTCTGCCTTTAGCAAAACACAATTTTGTTTTTTATCCCATACATGTTTTGCTACAGTTACAGCATTCTAAGTGGGCTTTTATTTTATGGCTGTTAAATATATATTATATTATTTACTTTTTGTATATATGTAAATACTAGTTTTTATATTGGAATTACAGATTTTCGAAGAAACACATAAAATTATGAATTCATAATTTGAACTCAGAATCTGTAATTATGATTTAAAAACTAGTATTTACATGTATACAAAAAGTAAAGAATATTATTTATATTTAACAGCCATAATGTAATACCCCACTGAGGATGCTGCAACTCCAGCGAAACATGTATGGGATAAAAAACATCATTGGGTTTAGCTAAAGGTGGACCCCATCCAGGTTATTGTTAAAGAAAACACAGACGAAAGAGCTTCAACTCCAAGATGATTATAAAAACATTCCATTGCAGATGCTACAGAACGTCATGGGCGGATTTCATCTTAGACTCCAACAATGTGTGCAAACCAAGGACGCCTCCTTAGTGACACCATATTCAAAAAATGATTGTTTTTAAGGTAAAACATTAATTGCCACTCATGTACTTAAGATTAATGTTGAAATAATTATACTCATTTTGTAAATATATTACTGGTGATTTTTCAAAACCGTGCCGTTTTACTGTCTCACCCTGTACCACACTGTATCAAAGATGGAAAGAACTGTCCAATGACTTTCGTGATAGCACAATTCACAACACGTGACTGGCACGGGAAGTGCAAAACAGTCACACTCGCCTCAATCAGAGAGAAGTGGAAGGTAAGCGTTTTCTTTACTGTGGGGTATGTTAACCTCAAATTTACGTTGTTTATAAATGTGTTAAGTTTTGCGTTCATGAGGGTTGTTGATAAGGATGAATTTAACACTAGAAGGACCAAGGGCCCAAATTGGCACCTTTTCGATCTTTTCACTTGTTTTCTGGGCAAATCGTAAGTTCGACTGACTTGATATTTTGTGACTTTTCATCAGTCATATGAAATATTACCACCGCGTTTTGGAGTGTCCTATTTTTATTAGGGTGTGAAATATGAAGCTTACCACCTAGAAGGACATTTCTCTGTATTTACAGGCTACTTCTTTGCAATATTGCGTATGAAATCACATCAACTGCTGTCCCTTTGTTGTTAAAATATGCGACAACAATGTCATTCAATCCAGAGTTGATTGTTGGTTACTTGACACAAGGATTTCAGTTATTGTCTGTTGTGACGGTATCTGAGAGTCGTCCCTCCAGTCATGAGCTACAAATACAAGAACCGACTAACAGACGCTGAAATACTAGCAGAACTGAGAAAAATATAAGATGAAAGTTTAGGTGAAGAATTTGAGTTTTCCGACAGCGATCAGGACAATGAAGAAAGTGTTGTAGCTCCAGTGTGTGCAGACGACGAATGTGATTTGTGCAACGAATCTGATGATGTAAACACAGACCAGAACAGTTTTCCGCTAAATTTAGGGGAAAATGAAGCTTCTACATCCAGCATACCTTCTGATGTTCGAAATTCTAGCTCTATAACATTAACAACCCTGACAACATTTGCTTCCCCCGAAAGTCAGTCAAAAACTGATACTGGGCAACCGACTGAAGAAAAAGAAACAGCAAAAGATGGGACTGTGTGGGAAATTGTACCAATAGGTTCTAATGCAGGTCAGTAATATTTCTGCTCTTTGTGTAGAGTTTTAGTTCGTAAAATTACAAGAACAAATATACTCATATAATATCAGTACATTACACGTTCTAAAAATACTGTTCTCTTTTCATATGTTTTTGGGTCGTCTACAAAGTCATAACATTTTGTGGGAGAGCCCAGGACCAACATCATATGCTAAAAGGAAAATTCAGAGTGAGAAAATTTTTAGTGCTTGGTGGTTAATTTTCAGTGCTTCCATGATGCGCCACATCAAGCACTGCACTGAAGCTCAGGCTCGTCATCGAACACAAGACGATTCCTGGACACTAGACACTGAAGAACTGGATGCTTTTGTCGCCATAATGTATGCAAGAGGAGTGTACGGGGCAAAGAATTTTCCTCTCAAAAGCCTATGGTCAACAGTATGGTGTCCTCCATTTTTCAAACAAACTATGGGACGAAACAGAGTTATTGAAATAATGAAGTATATGAGGTTTGACACCATGTCCACTAGATCTGAACGCCTCAGGGCTGCTCTTCTCTCAGATACTTGTAATACTTTCATAGAAAACAGTGAATCATGCTATAAAGCAGAACCTTATCTTACAGTTTTGATGTCTAAAACAAGATGCACATTCACAAAATATATTTCAAGCAAGCCAGATAAGTTTGGCATAAAATTCTGGTTACTTGTAGGTGTTTCTAGTAAATACATACTGAATGGATTCCCATACACTGGTGCTGATCTGCTTCGGCCAGCTGACCAAGGCGTAAGTGAAAATGTTGTTCTTATGGGACCATAGTTAGGCAAAAGTTTGAATGTCACTACTGACAGTTACTTTACTTCACTAAGCCTTGCAAACCGTCTGAGGGCTGCATCCATAACTTTAGTAGGTTCTTTGAACCGTAAATGAAGGGAGGTGCCTCCTGCTGCAAAGACCAGAAAACAACCACTCCACTCGATTATTGTGTATAAAAATGATGATGGAACAACACTAACCGTTTATCAAGGGAAAACAAATAAGAATGTTTTGTTACTGAGTTCAGTTCACTCTCATGTGTCCAATAGTCAGATGAAGACTCCTGAAACAGTGTGACTCTACAATGAAACAAAATTTGGGGTCGACATTGTCAATCAAATGACAAGGATGTACTCCACAAAAGCCGGTACAAGACGTTGGCCTATGCTGATATTTTACAAATTTCTTGATTTGGCTGCCATAAATTCCTGGGTGTTGTATAAGGAAGTGACTGGTACGCGACTTAGCAGGCGGAAGTATATTTTTGATTCGTGTGAAGAGCTTCGAGTGCAGTATGTATCATCAAGAAATAAAGAGCCAGACCAGAATCACGCAGACACTAAAGGAGGACCACAGAGGGCAACTAAGAGAAAGAAGTGTAACATTCGTACCTCATGTAAAGGAAACCATACTACTACTGTCTGTTCAGGTTGTGAGAAAGCAGTATGTGGTAAATGTGCGAAGAGAAGATGAGTGTGGTGTCACAAGTGCAGCAGTGAACTACGGTGGAATGTGTGTGTGTGTAAAGTATTATTTTATTAATAAAAATTAACAAAAGCTATATATGTGTGTTATATTGCATTACCTATCACAATCTGATCAAATAAACTTGGGGCCAATTTGGCCCTATCGGTCGTTGTAGGTAGTAGCCTGCTTGAGGTCCTCCTACTTCTAAAGTGTTTTCAAGAATTAAGTCTGAAATTTATGGAATTTTTTTTATTAACTATTGTGTTTTTCCTAATGTGTGTTCATCATCCCCTAATGTGAGACTACTTGTTGATTTACAAGCAAAAAAACTACCTGAAGCCAGCCAGCAATGAATCCATTTAACATTTATGTTTAACATTGCTCTTAAGGTGTTTTAACAACGTAAGTGTGTTTTTTATAAACTATGAAAACTGGTTTTAGGAGTTGGTCTGTAATTAAAAAGGGTGGATAGCTATTCCAGCAGATGAATGGAAGTGGCAGTCCATTTATCTTATTTTCTATGAATAAGCGCTGTTTCAAAACACCAGTACGTTTCTGGTCTCGCGAAAACTCGTCTGTATTGGTACAATATGTTGTAATGAAAAGACGTAAAGCGTCATATTAGTGGCTAAATGTGTACTTTAATTGAAGACTTTCTTTTATGGAAAAAAGTGTCCAGAAAGAACTAACTTGTAAACTTTTATAGTTAATAGATGACTGAGACTAAGATTCCTTTTAAGTCTTTCGCAAATTTTTCAGCCTTTACTGCGCTTTTTATCCTGGATGGAAATTTGTTTCACCAGATCATTGCGTTTTGAATATTTACTTGTATTTGCATGTTACATGTTCAATTTGAAAATTAGTTTTAAATGAAAACTCTCTCTTGTATGTATATAAAATCAAATATATTGTAATATATTTCTATTAAATTAATAAGGAAGCCCAAGAATCTTTCATTTATACCCGATCACAGTAACCTGACCGCAGGCTTCAATCAATGCGTTCGGTTACCGGTACTGACTATTTCAGTGAAGTAGTTCTTTGTATAGATTATAGCATTATACATAACCGAGGTTCTTTGGTGGGCACACAAGCGTTTGGCGCTGTTGGTATTAGCTGTCGGTCGCAAAGTAATTAAGTAATGCGATAGACACCGTATTGATTGAAGATAAAGTAACATCAGAAAACCCGTCAGTCACCAGGAAATGTGAAATCTTTTTCGAAACAAGCGCACGTCAGTTTCTTACTTATCGACAAATGCAAACATATATCAATGACATCCACCACTGTAAATTTTGCCTAATGACAAACGTAAACATCTGAGTGAACGCCCAAACGCACACAAGGGTATTTGAAATATAGGAGGTAACGTTGGTTACAGAAAACTCGGTATGTCTGAGAAATGTTTTTTTGAACAAATTTTTATGTCTTATTTAAGTTTTTTCAGTTACATTAATGTTGCGCACAACTGTATCCAGAAATTTAATACCCACTCTTTTGCAAATTACGGTATTAAAAATGATTCTATGGAATAGTAGTTGCCAAGGAGAAACTTTTTCTGTTTGTTTTCAAATTAACCTTTCTCTTTGTCTAGCATTTTATACCATTGGGTAAGTGATCAAAAATTTTGGTGGTAGCCTTGTCCACCACTTTTTGTACAAAGGCAACCTTAATGTGAAGTAATAAATGTCATTTTTCTTGTAGTAACATAATTATGTACCTTATTGCTCCTTTTGAACTGCAGTGGGTTGTTTACAACAAACTTGAGATGGAAAAAATACACTGTGAAGCAATAGTCAAAGTGCCTAACTCCTTCACAAGATGTCTACAGCATGATCGTGGATGAACATCACATATTAGTCTTGCTGCACGTTTCTGAATAATGAACATTGCCTTAAAGAATAAAATCAGAACATTATACCATTTGACATTATTGAATGAAGCATTGAAGATGTCAGATTATTGGTTTCCGTCTCCCCAAGATGTTTCAATAATTTGAAGGGCAAATTTCCGTGGATTTAGTTGTTTCAGGAGTTTCAAAATGCGCATGTTCTGGATTATTATGGATACACAATTTATTTATTTATTTTTTCTCTATCTTTGTTATTATTTTGTAGTCATGTGTTACACGAATTATTGACATAGTACCTCCAGATGTACAGAACTGAATGTTCTTTTGAAATTAAGAGTGAGACCATTTACAGAAAACCATTCAGTGATACTTTTGAGAATGTAGATGTCCTTTTAGTGCTAAAGTATAAATTAGAGAAGAGGTAAATGTTTATGGAAGTCAGTTGTAATGAAACACTAAGTTAGAACAACTAGACTACATTACCAATTTAGGACAGAGGTGTTTGCCTGATGTGATATACTGTGTGTCGAGCAGTGGAATCAGAATATGTGTCGGAGTAATCATTATTAAAGCTGAATTCATAAATAATCATATCTGGTTCATATGTACAATTTGATACATAGTAAAGGTTTCTTGTGGTTAAAGTTGAAGAGCTAAATATGAAGATTCATAGCACATTGGCTGATGAGATGTCTAGTAAGTCATCTGCTGATGTACTAGTTTTTAAATAATGTGATGTATGAGGGAAATTGATGAAGTTAATTGAGAATACAATTAACAGTTGCACTAGTCCTACAGCTTTATTTTTACAAATACCATAATGGGGTCATATAAACTTAATTTATAATGAAAAGCTGCAGAAGTTGGCCAGAAAGAATAATCAGAATGCTAAAAATGACATTTAGTACATTCTGAAACCATTGGATGTGCCACTGAAAATATCTGAAGTAGTGTAATAATAGTACACACACACACACACACACACACACACACACACACACACACACACACACACAATATCTGAAGTAGCCTCAGAATAGTAAACATAAATAAAACATTTTCACTTTGTGACTAGTGAACTATTTTGGAAGTCATCCTGCCTTAAAGAGAATAAAGTAAGGATCACAGAGGAGAAAACTGAAGGTGGACTGTGAAGAGACGCGCACGTCCCCCCCCCCCCCTTCTTTTATTTTCAATGAGCAGCATTATGGCAAAAGAGTGGTGCCACAACACTCAGTGTGTAGTATAGTCAGCTTAATCAACACTGAAGAAACCAATGGAAAATCTGTGATTATTCACTATCAATAATCAACACATGGTCAGAATTGCTGTTCTTATCCTTTTAGTGTTAATGGGATATAGAGGCATTTCAATACAAATCGTCATCTTTGACCAGTGATGCAGGAAATGTGACATGCCACAAACAATATGACAACTATAATGTGATGTTATTTATGATTTCAATTCTTCTCTCCCCCCCCCCCCCCCCCCCCCAAAAAAGGGCTACACTTCAGATCAGTCTGTCACCTCGGTCAGGTTTTTTGTATATATCATATTCATTGGCTTTGCCAAAACAACCAACCTCTCACCTTCGAATTAAATCTGTAGCTCAGGTGGCAGCTCGTATTAAACATCCCGTATGACTTATTAATATACATTGTATTTTTTTAGAAATACTGCATTTGCAGTTAGTTAAGCGATGATGATGATGATGATGATAAGATTACGTGAAAGTGGCTGGTGTGTTTCACAGCTTTGATCTGTATATCCACATGTTGTATATGTGGAAGCAGCACCAGTCTCCACAGTTCATGCCTACATCTACTGAAGAATGGCATTTGTTAAGAAAAAGAAAAAAAAAGTTGTCTATTTCAGAAGTGTGTAGCAAATTGACAAAAGCAAAGGACAGCCTTGACATGTGCCTGCAAGATAATGGTCTCCCCACTGAAAGTTGTGTTGTGGTAACCGATCTGCAACATAATCGAAGTTGTAGATTTCCGATTGGTAACAGTCGCTTCATATTTAATAAAAGTCATTATGGCTGTTTCTGAATCCTGTTTTGTGATTTGCAGTTATTTATTATTATCAAATAGTGATGCAAAAAGATTTGCATTGGATAACACTTCCTTGAGCCTTGCAGAGATAAGTGTGTACTATTCATCATGTCTCATTTTCAGTAGGCTTCCAGCAGAACAGAAATCTGTTGAAAGGTTGCCTTGTGACACACTTCTGTTCTGTACAGGAGTTCACAACTTTCCTTTGTAATGTATTAATTATTTGTAAATATGTGTCATTTTTCATGTTTTGTTAATTATATTGTTTATAATACATTGTGTATAGTATTTACCTATTGTTCCATGGACAGGTAGCTTGAGTGCTAAAAATCTAGATCAGGGCCAATGGTATACTTACATGCTTCATGCAGCATTCTTATGTGCACTCACTATGAGGTATGATGGGGAGGAAAGCGGCTGTGTCAGCTGCTAATTCTACACAGTGAATGAGAGAGCACTGGACAGATGGTGTTTTGAAGCAAGGTACAGAGAAATATTGTGACATTTCCACAATCTCAGAAATCTTGCCAGCTTCTAAATTTCATTGTTGTTGGTTTCATTTGCACAAATTTAAGCTGTTCTATTAGGTCCCAACCTAATCACAGTCTCATGATTTGTGACATTCAGAAAAAAAAGTCAAATATTTGTGCCAACAGTGGGGAAGAGAATCATTTAAATTTTTGTGCCAGAATTTCATTGACTATTTTCTTGCCTCGCATTGGTTATGTGAAAGTATCGTCCCCTTGGCTGTGCCAAACTAAGTGTTGGTAGCCTATGAGCAGTTGAGAAACATTGCCTCTAATGCTGGCTCTGATTTTGACTTTAGCCACTTTGGCTCCCTTGGTTCCACATAACCAGATAAATAAATAAATAGATCATATATATGGATAAACTAGTTTTGTGTTATATTTTTGCTAAGAAACATATGCTTCTCATTCAATTAAGCTAAGTTGAGTATCTTCGAAGAAATATTTGAATAATAATCTACTGTTTCAGGATCATTTGGGCTGTCATATTAGGATGGAAGTCACACATCTTGAAGATTTGCAATCAATGAACATTGTTTTGAGCTGAAGTAGCAAAATGCAACTTTGTTAACATATGGAATTGTCATTTTCAGTGACAAGAGTTTAAAAAATGAAAGAAATTAAGAATGTATTAGAGAAAAGTAAGTTACTTTCTTCCAGGCATTACTGTTTTCCAAGGCAATTTTCTAGTGGTATACAGTGGAATGTATTGGGCAAATGAAAGTATTTGTTGCAAATAATGAATTTACCCAGTTTAATTATTTGATGTTCCTTAAAATTAAGAAGCCAGTTGTGTGGCACTTTGTTTAGGAGACCTGAGGGGTAGGATTGGCTTTCTTGTTGGAAAAGTTTTCATTCTTCATGCCCTTTGGAACCCTTCTTTCATAAGGTGAGAGAGTTGTGTAATTGTTGAATTTGACTGATGAGTGAATGAATTGGTTTTTGTCCTATTTGGTGGTGGCTGTAGAAACCAGGCACTAGTGCATAACCACCAGCTGTTGAATAGTAAGACCCCCATGTGAGAGATGGAACACCATCATGAAGGCCACATGCTTCTATTATATGAGGCTCTGCAGGAAAAATTAGAATTTAATCCAAGTCATCGGTGCAAATTTTAGTGATCAGGAATCTAACACCACCTTTTCTCCTTCTCTCGCCAGCGAAATAATCATGATGAAAATATTACTCCAACTCTTTGTGATGAAGGTTATTTTTCATCATCAGCAACTGAGCCAACTACCTCAAAGTTAAGCCTCAATGCAACAGTATTTGTTGAGTAGAGAAGCGGGTATCGTGTAAAATTTCTGATACTTGACAGATTTGTTTCTTCGCATTCTCAGATTTAGTGGCTTAAAGTTGTGCTTCATGGGCATTCCATATTTTCATTTCCACAGCTTCCCCAATGTGGTTTTGGGAAGACTTATTAAGCGGAGCAGCAGTTGACTGGTAGGAAAAGATAGATTGCTGCTTACTGTAAAGAAGATACATCAAGTTGCTGAGAGGCACAATTAAGACACTCACATAATGCTTTTGGCCACAGCATTTGATGGTAGTGCACCCTCCCCCCCCCCCCCCCCCAACCACCCACCCCCACCACCGCACGAGCAAGTGCGCGCGCAAACACACCTCATGCACACATGACTGCCAACTCCAGCATCTCGGCCTGGAATGTTCAAGTTGGTGGTCCTGTTTGCATGAGGTGTGCTTGCTTTTGTGTGTGTGGGGGGAGGGGGGGGGGCAAAAGCTTTATGTAAATGTCTTTTAATTGTGCCTGTCTGCAACTTGACATGTCTTCTTTGCGGTAAGAAGCAATCTATTTTCCTACATTGTTGAGATTCCTACGAGGAGTTTCCATTGTTTGATAGAAGCTAACTGGTGTCAAAGTGTTGGTTGAACCTACAGATAGCCTTTTTCAGTGACAGTTTAAGTGTGAGTTGCTAAAACCAACAAATGTGATGGCATGAGAATAACTATAGTGTTTATTATGGTCTTATTTTACACATATTGGGTTCCAAAGAATTAAAGCATTTGACTCAAGATATTTTAAGTGGTTGGTGATGTTTCTGGCTTGTAAAGGCATTCACTACTATGAACATATGAGATATCCATCATTGTTTTCTGTGGTTAAGGGTAGCCATTTCCCATGAATCAATGTGTCGAATTTGACAAGCATGTATTTTAACTTGTGCAATAATTTCAAAGAATGTCATTTCCACAAGCAATAGTTAGTTAATATGCTTTACAGTTCTTATGATTTGCATCCTTTCCTTGTTCTCAAACAACAGTTTTTAATTGAAATTATTATGGCATATTGAAGACAAGTAACAAAATATGATGAGGGAAGAATGTTTAGTTTAGTTTTGCAAGATATTTCAGAACAGTTCAAAAATTGGAAGTGTCACTATTCAAATTATACTCACTGCAAAGCTAAACACCTAGAAGTAGACGAGAACGCAAAATGGAACTTCACGTGTAAATTGTTTATGTGGTTATATTTCTGTGAAAAATCAAATTAAACAAACAACAAAATTGACAGTATGAGCACCACACTGCTGGTTTCTTGTTAGGAAGAAGTTTCAGAATCAGTTAACAAAGTGGTACCATGCTGGTAAACTGCATCGCGATGCAGCAGTACAAGCCTCAAGACGTGACCAGTGGACAGCTTCATTTACAAAACACAAACATTAGCAAACTAAAAACCAGAAAACTAATAGGACCTCCTCTGAAATAGAGGTTTTTTTGTGGGGATAATGTAGTTATAAAGTAATGGAAACTCCAGGTTGGAATGTCGACAACGTAAGGAAAAGATAGATTGCTGACCACAGTAAAGATGACATGTTAAGTTGCAGACAGGCACAATTAACTCTCTTCCACATTAGCTTTCAGTGACAGCCTTTTTTCAGAAAAAGGAGGACAAAAACACGCACACACAACCTCAAGCACACATGGCAACCATCTCTTCTGGCAGCCATATCAGATTGCAGCTGTCATGTGGAATGGAAGCAGAAATCTGGAGGGTAAGGGACAGCAGTGTATGGGTGGGGGAGTGCTGTCTGGTAGAGGAATGGAACAAAAAAGGGGAGGAGTGGGGAAAGATGGGTGGACACATTGGCAGAAGGTGGTGCATAAAGAGGGTGAGAGATGAGAATAGGTAGGAGGTGAAGGATGTGTACAGATCAGTTGGATTGAGGGTGTGGGAACAATGTGTTACTGTAGGTTGAGGCCGGGATAATTTTGGGAGTGGCGAATGTGTTGATGTGTTGTAAGGAGAACTCCTATCCGCGCAGTTCAGTGTAGCTGTTGGTGGAGGGGAGGATACAGATGGCATGGGTTGTGAAGCAGACATGTCATATGAAAGCTTTGTTGCAGTCATTGCACAGCTTTTTTTATATTGATATGACTATCATCCAGCTGTCCAGCAGGATGAACAGCTACTGCCAAACTGTGGCAAAGAGCAATGTAGACTACACTGTGGTACAACATTCAGCTGAACATAAAATGCAAGAGTTCAATAGCTGCTTCACTACCTGAGTCATCTGGATCCTCCTCTCCACCACCAGCTTTTCTGAACTGCACAGATGGGAGTTATCATTAAAACACATTTTCCATTCTTGAAATTATCCCAGCCTCAACCTATGGTAATGTACTGCTCCCACACCAGTTTCCACCTCCTCCCTATTCTCATCTCCCACCCCCTTTGTGTGCCACTGTCTGCCAACATGCTTGTACATCTTTCCCCACTTCACTCCTTAACTCCATCCTCCCACTCCCTGCTTCCTGACATTGTGCTGGTTGGCAGTCTAGTAGCTGCACACTTCGCCAAGCAGCACTCCTGTCTCCCACCACTTGTAATCTGTTGTCCCTTCTTTCCCCGCCCCCTCCAGATCACTGCTTCCATTCCATGTCACAGTTGCATTCTGGTCTGAGCTGCCAGAGATGATGTGTGTGTGTGTGTGTGTGTGTGTGTGTGTGTGTGTGTGTGTGTGTGTGTGTGTGTGTGTGTTCTTTTTCTGATTAAATCTATGACTTCAAGCTTATGTGTAAGTGTCTTTTAATTGTGCCTGTCTGCAAGTTAATGTGTTATCTTTATGGTAGGTAGCTGTCTTATCTTTTCCTTACATTTTGGGGGATGTAAACATCACATTTTCACTACACACGTGATGGCTCTACTAACTCACAACTGATCTATCACCCGTTAATCTATCCTTAATGCAGCCACCGTTGGAAAGATGTGCTGCTGGTGATGCCACTGGACAAAACAGAACAGCAAAATCAAAATCTTCAATATGCTTGCTATCTCCACCAGATCTATTTAGGTCAGCTAAATAACATGATCTAAACCACCATTACATGAACCAAGCAACATATTGTAAACAAAACCCACGAATGACATCTACAAATAAAACACACAATAAAAAAATAATTATTTTAATGTGTGACAGCTGTTTAATTATCTTTTATTATTACTATCGGTTTTGATTTCACACCATCATAATAATATCAAGATCAAAAAATGAAAAATATCACAGGCACCATCCATGTAACATTTACCAGTGGCATTCTTTGTTCCCTGGACCTGAATACATATGTTGTTTCAGTTGGGAAGAGTGTCATGCAGCCATTGTTTCTACTCCTGAGGTTAGGTGACTCTCAGCTATTGTAATTGGCCCTCAGTATGCTTGCTGGTATTTCAAGAGAGAGACAGGCCATTTGCGGATTAGTATTTTTCTGTTGAAAGACAATTCAGAGATGTGTTTTGTGAGAGGTAATACATGAGGATGTAGCATGTCTGCCGCATACTGTTTGCCATCAAAATTAATTGAAATACTATAAATTGTGATATGAAGCTGTGCAAGATGCCTCCCCACATAGTGATGCTAGGGCTAATGCCAGTGTGTGTATCCAAAACACCGGTGGTGTGTATTATCTCCCTTTCGTGTCACCATGCTCACTGATGATGATCATTCAAGGTGATGCAGAACCAATATTCATTGTTGGAAGTGATGCACAATGCTTATCAGCAGTCCATGCTTCCTGCATATGGCATTACTTCAGAGGCAGCTGTGTTAAGGTGTCACTGGCAGCCAACTTATTGGATTCAGTAATGAAGCATCTCCTAATCTGCAACCAATGTTGCTGGATGATGCAAGGTACTGCAGTAAGTCCATTACTTGTGCATGGATGGCAAGTGCATATATGCAGGGGTTCCAGTGTGCTCGGTGCTCTGTTGGCAGCTCGTAGTGCGATCACACCTCGTAACCCAAGACCTTGACGTTTCCCTCATGTTCCAATTGTCATATTTTTCTCTGCTGTCACATTCCTGTATATTACACAATTTGGCTATGTAGACCAATGATGATGCCCCTTTCAGACACTACCAGATGCTTGTAATGTTGTCTCACGTATGAATGCAGCATCCCCTGTGGTATTACACAATCCTCCGTAATGACCTGTCACATTGCTTGCCTATTACATGTTGAGAGAGACCTGACAACATGATCACATAGGGTTAATGACTGGCAGCCATTCTAGCTGGCATAGATGAATCTGTCTTTAATCAGTTACATACCTGCTGATGTCAAGCATGTATGTAGAATTGCATCTACCTCAGACCATTCCTTCTGTGTGTCCAGTGTTTTTTGTCAGTGGATATTTATGGCCTCAGTGTGGGCTCCTAAAGTTATGCAACATGCTAATTGTGACTTGCAATAAAGAAATTAAAATATGTTTTCTGCTTCCAGGTGAAAACATCCCCGCATGGAATTTATCAGTTTAAATGATTATGATTCATTACTTGAAGATAGTGGTCTGTCAGATACTGTAGTACCAAATGATGTACGGCCAAATACTACTACACCGTACAACTGAGGACTGTGACAGTGTAATGAAGCAGAACATTAAGTGAATTTAATAAAAAAGGCATGTAAAGGGTGTGGTCCAGATTGTGATACAATCTGAGATTTCAATAGTTAGCAAAGGATAATTGTGAATTTGATGTCATTCTAATCACTTACACACTGATGAGCCAAAACATTACAACTATTGTGAGATTGAATGCTGCAGGGTGGTGGTGCGGTGGTGTTGGTGTGGGCATGTGATGTAAGGAAAGTAAACAGGGTGGTCGGAAATTCCCATTACAAACTTCCAGGACATGTAGAGGGTAGAGAGTACAGAACATTTTGAATAGTAACCCATGTCCAGAATCGTATCGTTTCCGTTCTACGACAGTTTCAATTCTGATGTCTCAAGAGTTCCCTGTCATGGTATGCAACAGGGTAGACACAATGATGTGTACTACATCAAATGATCCTCAGATGTCCCTTATTGTCCACTATACTGTGAGACTGATTCAATACCTGTGCATCACTGATAGAGGAAACATGGTGTAGTACACGTTTGCGGAATACACAGACACGCTCCCTGTGTATAGCGAAGTTGGAGGTAACGGAAGAGCTGCTAGTCCAACAGTTTTCCACACTGTCACACTCCATCACACAAACTGTTTGCCCAAGTTACACAACGGCTATGAGAAACAGGTACCTTCACTGTGAGGAGGCAGGGCGGTGGTGCTCCACGGCGATGCTGCACTCCCGAATTTGAAGAATGTGTACTGTGTTGCATTGAAGATAGCCTGTCAACGAGTTCACGAACAATTGAACAATTGCTGTTTTGTCTAAAACTTATATGGTGAGACCGTGGCTGTATACAGTTAATGTAGGTTAGTTCTTACAAAGAAGAAAACAGCAACCAGCCACTATTGACACTGCTATTTATTTAGGTAAATAGGGCTGTTACCGGTTTCGAACTGGCACATTCATCATCAGACAACTCTTCACATGATTTTAAAAATACACTTTACATTATCGTCCATTTTTAATTTTTATAATTCCACTGTGGTGAAGTATTTTTGATGTGTTATTACCCTACGGTAGAAAAACAGTGTTAGAAGCGCCTATGTAAAAATAACTAACCTCCAAACGATGAAATACAGCATAAATAAATATGTGAGGTTAAGTGGTTATGGTACTTACGTCGAAAATTCTGCAAGATTTTGTTGCGAAGTTGCAGGATTGTATTTTTCGCATATTCCTAAATACATCCAGCACTTATGTAACTACGCGTGCACACACACACACACACACACACACACACACACACACACACACACACACAATTTGCCACATGTGAAGTTATCACAGAGATTGCAGATTTACAAACACAACAGTGTCAGAGACGTTCTCCCTGAGGCATTGCAATATACAGGTTGCTTTGATTTCATAGAATGGCTGTTTTTAAAGAATAACATAACTTAATGAAAATTAAAACACAAAGATAAACCTTACATTATGAGTGTGTAATATTACAAATGAAGTTGACAGAAGTAGTAACCAGCTTGTGTGAATGCTACTTATATGGTAATTTGTAAATACTGTGCTATATACAAGGAGCAACATAGAGGTGAGCTAAAATGAATATTATGACGGTAACAATTGTATTAACATCTATCTATGGTGCACTGAAATTTTGAATCAAGTATAATAGCAGGTGTGTGTTTGCGCCCCCCCCCCCCCCCCAAAAAAAAAAAAAAAAAAAGAAGAAGAAAGACCTCCTCAACTGTACAATCTACACTTGCAGCTTAGCAATAGCCTTTCCAGCGTACAGTTCTCCAACATATTGCAATACATTGACAACATCATTTTCGGTACATTGCTGCTGGTGCCGTAGATGCTGGGTACTTGTTGTTGACGACTAACATAAACCATAAGGTGTAAGTTGTAGTTCAAATGCCTAAGTAATAACAGAACGAGTCGGTATTCTTTTCAAATGGATTGCAACAATTGTACTGGGTCACGCCTAAGTACATTCCTCATGTGGGTGTGGATGGGATAATCATCTGCATTGGAACCGTCGTAGAATAGAAACGGTATGTTTCTGGACATGGATTCCTATTCAAAATGTTATTTACTCACTACCCTCTACACGTCCTAGAAGTTTGTAAAGGGGATTTCCAACCACCTTGTATAAGAAAAGCAGGGATTAATGGGGAAATCCACTGATATTAATGACTTTGACAAAGACCCGGCATCTGGGAATGAGCATTTTCGAATCACTACTGTTATCAGTATATATAGAAAAGGGGTTGACGAATGGTGAGACGGTGAGTAAGAGGCAAGGCGTACAGAATAAAATTTTCACTTTGCAGCAGTGTGCGCACTGATATGAAGAGATAAGGTGTTAGACATTCATGCTTCATCACAGAACATGAAGTCTGGAGGATTGCTTGCTCTGTAAAACAGCATAGGTGGTAGTGATGTGTGGCAGATCTGAAGACAGAATACAGTGCTGTTGCAAGCACAAGTTTTGCAGAGCATACCATTCAGCGCACTTTGCCATTCTTAATAGACAAACCCTATGTACTCTGATGTTGACATAGTAACTTGCACTGGGCATGGAAACATTGAGATTGGACGGTGGATCAATGGAAACATGTTCTCTGGTTAGATGAATCACATTTCTCATTGCAGCAGGTCAAGGGTAAGTGTTCAGATATGGTGAACGGCTGCTACAAATGCGCACTGTGTCACAGATGCAGGCCTGCTGGGGTACTATTAAGCCTGGGCTTCCATGGATCCTGTGGTAGTAATTTAAGGTATCATGACAACTGTGGACTAGTACCTTTCAGATGAGTTTTACAAACAACTGTGTGTCACACCCAATTAAATTCTAAAGACAGTACCACAGGTGCTCTTACTAACACCATAGGATATATTGCTGCAGTCATTAAGATTGCTGCACAAGATCAGACAGGGCAAGACACTGTCTGAGAATTATTTATTTGTGGAAACAGCACCAGAATGCTTATTCATGTACTTTATGAATTCTGCCGGCTCTGTTTGAAATCCAACTAAATAAAATTGCTTACAGTTTCAGTTTAGTTTTTTTCCCCATTTCATTTTGTTATTCCTACCTTACAATAATGACAGACATATCCTTTTATGCCTACCACTACCAAAAATTGTGGTTATGATATATGAATGGTCGCCTTAAATTTTCACTGCCTGGACGTTTGTTACTACTTCTGTGCCACTACGCAGATGTCACAAAGATTCAGTCAGTTTTTAGTCTCGTATGTTGTGTAGTATACAACAATAAAATTTGCAGACTGGGTGGATGGGGGGGTGAGGTGGTTTTCATACAATGTGCATAGGATTTTCGTTTTTCATGGTACATATGATCCAATTTACTATGTAGGTGAACCACAAGAAGAAGAAAATGATGATCCAGTTTGTCTGGAAATGATCTTGGGTTCTGACCTTTGATTTTGATTTAAAAAATAGCAGTCGCCACATTGTGAGTTCAGAGTTAGTGGATGATGTAGAAAGATATTTTGTGTATGCAGTATAAATCATCGGTATTATGCCTCTTAAAAGCACGAAACACGGTAGTTCGGTTATGGAAGCACTCACCATATGAGCACCAACAATTTACCCACATTTGAATCTCTTAGCTCCAGCACAATGCACTGATAACTGATGTTTGCAACACATTGAGAACATTTTACAGGTGCCATTCATGGTCAAATACAACAGCACAACATGCAGGCTTGACAGGCACCTGCATTTATTTTCAAGCATACATTTCTCGTGGTGTTTCCATGTTTTTGTCCAACACCTGTATTTGTCTGGTGCTTATTGTTCTATATGCTAGAGATCCATCACTACACCACATTTACAATGACATTGATAGATGTTTAGTGTTGACTGCTCAGGTAATCTGCAAGCTATCAGTGTTACTCCCAGTTTAGATTTTATGTACTTTTAATACATAAAATGATTTTTAATTGATGAAGTATATCCCTTTAGAAAAATTGATGTGGGGCACAAGACTTAGCCCATGTTTGGCTTAGTTCCTATTTAAGAAATGGGGTGCATAATGCTTCACAAATGTATTGGAGTAATATAAATATGGATGCCACATCATCAGCATGGAGAGTGACCACAATGATGTTTGACAAGGTTTGATCATGGGTTCCAGTTCATCCCAATTTTTCCGAGACAGTCCAGATTGTTAACAATGTTTCGGTGTCCCTAAACTGTCTTTGGGACCAGCAAAATGTCCTGGATTTTCAGTGTGGCTACTTCCACTTCATTACCACAAAAAAACTAAATTGCGTCATATAATCTTCATTGCGACAGGGTGCGCAGGTGCAAAGAATTTTACAAATGATTTTGTGATTCCTTCAGGTGACTTTTTCTTTATCTGATGTATTATTACACAATTTCAGCCTAAGACTATTTTGAAGTATCTAAAGTAGAAGCATGATACATTTGGTGCAATTTACCACTAATGAATTTAGCATAAAATAGTCGTATCCCAAATATACTAGGGTGATTATAACTTACTTTTTACATAAGTTTTTAAAGGTGAATTATGCCATGCACACCTTAGCTCCTGTAACTGCATGTAATTGTCATAAAATAAATTGGACATAGTTTTTTCCATCATTTTAGAAACATTTTATTTTTGAACGATTATTGTGAAGTCCTTACTTTTAAGGTTGATATTTTTGATGTATGTACACAAGGAAGATTGTTAATTTACAGAAAATCATTAATTAGGTCCTATAGATCTTTGTTCTTCTGTATATTCAGTTATCATTCATTGTTGGTGTAAATATGACTGCATGTAATTTTCATAAAATAAGTTGTGATAATATACGGTAAGTTCTTGTTGATAATTACAAATTATTCAGGCATAAAGGCAATGACTCACTGAAATGCAGACATGCTGTCTTCAATAAGCACACAAATGAAAGATACAGAGCTTGGCTGGCTTTCAGTATGCATTTCCTTTTTGTAGCTGTAGGAAAAGCATGCGCACTCATGGTGCCGCCTCCCCACCCCTCAACCCAAAAACACACCTACCTACCTACCTACCTACCTACCTACCTGTTGTCTCCCTACATTGTGCTCAGTTGACTGCCAGCTCAGTATAGAGCTGAGAGTCGACTGAACACAATGTAGGAAGGCGTGTGTGTGTGTGTGTGTGTGTGTGTGTGTGTGTGTGTGTGTGTGTGTGTGTGTGTGTGTGTTTGTTTGTTTCCTACAGCTAGAAAGAGGAAGTGCATTCTGGAAACTAGCCAAGCTCTGTACCTTTTGTTTGTGTGCCTGTCGTTGATGCAGCGCTTCTGCCTTTCGGTGAGTTATCTCCTTCATGCCTAAATAATTCATAAAATAAGCTGGAAAAATCTGTTATGTTGTTATGGGAGCAAGTATTTTTATATAGTTGTTACAAAGATCTACATAAAGTTGACCATCAGTAGTGTAATGAAACAGTAATGAAAACTAAGGAAAGCAAATAAAACCTTCCATGTCTTGCGTCATGGTTATGTGATCTTTTGCATAAGTCATACTTATGCCTCAAGCGGCCGCACCACTCTTCATAACGCGAGCAGGTGCATGGCGCATGCTGCATTTTGTACATGTGTGAAGAATAACGGTCTATGTTACCAAGGCAAACATGATGAACAAAATTACAGTTTAATCTGTTTAATTAAACAATTATAAAATAAACTAACATTTTATGAACAAAATCACTGTTTAGTTAAATAAACAGTGATAAAATAAACATCTTGTTGTATCACTCTGTTACCACACACGTGTTATTCCACAGTAATGACCCACTCAAATCATTAAACAGTGCAGTTGCATCAGATCTGTGCCAACTGCTTATTTGGTTACTAATTATATCATAGATAAGTGCCTCATTGTGGGGTTGCGCTGCTAGCTTGGAATCTGTCATTTTCTTGTGTACATCATAAAGTTTTTTCTCACCTAGCTTGCTGGTTATGTTATATTAATGCTGCTCACCTGGATGTATGACAACACAATTTATTACTGTGTTTGCTGAAGCAAAAAATGAAGGAATAGGTACAGACTAACAATTGTAAAACAATGGAAAGGTAAAAAAGGTTGTGTGACTGGAACACTTTATACACAGGCAGGGCGACCGCTCGAGTGTTAATAGGTATAGTGATAACTATGCGTTATTTAGTTCTATAATGCTTCATTGTAGAACAGGTGAAAAGGTGCCCAGTGATTTTCCATTTCACAAATCTTTTTGTTCATTTAAAACTTTGTCCAGTTTGTCTTTTAGATGGATATAATTTCAGTTTCATCCATCATGTCCATGACTTTACCTCTCTGTAAGTTACAGATTATTTCTAGTGATTTATTAGTATTATATATTACCAAATAAAGAAAATGTCTGGTGGAGGCATCACAAAAATATTTTAAAAAATAAACTGCATTGATTGATAAGTTCAATATAATGTGTAGATTCTCTCAGAAACTAGATGGTACTGTGATCTTGTAAATAAATGAATGTGTTGTAACTTAGATGTGTTGAACTGTAGTAAGTTAGTTTTAAGATTTCCAGTGCTGTAAAGAAATTATTTAAATCTGAACCCTGTGATCAGACTGAAGACCATGCATTGTTGACTGTCTGCTGAGACTTCATTTGCCATGTGGTATGGAGAGGCTTGGGTCAGCACATAACTGTCCTGGTCATTGTTGACTTTCCAGATCGTGGAGCTGCAACTACACTCATGTAGCTACTCAGCTGGCATCACAATGCTGAATGCATCCCACTCCAGTCCTCCCACCAAGGAAAAATCCCTGGCAGTACTGGGAACTGAACCCAGGTTTTTCAGATAACAGTAAGATGCGTAGATCACGTGGCTACCGAAGTGTGATATTTTGATTTTGTCTACTTTATCTTAATGTTATCTGTATTGGTCATGGGAAAAAGCAAGTGCAAAATAAACAGTAAGATGCTGCAAGAATTCCTGTTTGTTAAAGGACACATGAGAGTTCTGAGTGTACAGTTTGACTGTGTGAAATTTAGCATTGGATGTGGGAGATGTACTGATAGAGTAACTTGTGTGAAGCCCAACAAACATAAAGCTGTGCTTGAGGTTAGTTCTTGCAGATCAAAAATGGATAACTATTTATTGATGATGGTAGTTTGACATAGATAAACAACTTTCAGTGTAAGTAGCCACATTGCATACCATACAGTGATGCACAACCAGTTTAAAGTTCATGGAATGCACTACTGACTTAATTAAATTCAACAAGAAACTCTCATGCTGACAGACAAAAACAAAATTAATGATCACAAATGTGATTGTACAGTTTGCTGTGGAATAAATAACAAAGGAACAGTAAAAAACATAGTTTATTTCAGTGATGACAGAGTCTTCTAGTCACACAAACTTCCAGTTAGTTCCGTTTTGTAAAGTTTCATCATCCAGATAAAGGCATTGTAGTGTGAGTGTTCGAGGTAGTGAACTCGGGTACTGAAAGTACAGAGCATTTGACTTTGTATGTCTTGGAAGTATTGTAAAAATTCAGTCTTAAGGAAAGGATGGTAGCAATTTGGCTGGCAACACAAATATCAGTTATGGAGGAAAGGCAAAAAACAATCTTTAAGTAGCAAGAAAAAGAGTGAAATAGTTTAATATCTGGAGGATATCCTACTCGTGTACAATGCTGTCCAAACTGGCTCAGACAGATTATCCATTGATATACAGCTTATATTGGTAAAATCCACCAATGTTTGCATGTTTGAGGCTATCAGCACAACAGTGGCCTGACCCATATTTTTGGAAAAAAAATGAGATATTCAAACAGAACATCACTTTACGCCCTACGATTGTGTCCTACAATTGCCAGACATGTATTCGGGCACCCTGGACAACGTGGCAGCATCAGATGTTGTTTACGCACCATGCAGTGCCATATGAAATGGGGCGCAATAGTGGCCTATGCCACATAGGCCGCTATTGCGCCATGTATGCATAGCGAGTAGGCCAGAGAGACAGTGTACTACACGTTATACAGCATGTGACGTCCGGTGGAGGACACGGGTGCAGTATTCGCTCACAGTATTGTGGTCGACACACCGCTGAACGATCATTAGAGTATGTGTATTACAGAACGACATGTGCAGTAGCCCTGGTGACAATGTCGAAGCCGCATTGCAAGGTAAGGATGGTGTTATGTTGCCTTGTTGGACTCATATGATTTGATATGGACACCGGTTCAGATAAGGAACATTTCGATTTCAGACATATTTGGATTGGACACTACTACCAATGCCTTAGACGTGGAATGTGCACCTGGCCGATTCAGCCAGCATGGAAATGGTACAGTGAATGAGTTACGTGTCATGTTAGCAGAGCCTAATCTACCCGGTACATTGAAGGATACCACACCCACTAGGTCAACCATGGATGGATTGGAGAGTGATTGTAGTACTGGTACTGTAATTGCACCACAATGAGGAAGAAAAAGGGTCCTGAATGCACACCTGTGGGCACAGAACAACCAAAAACAAAAAGTGATCGAAAGGGGAAGAATACATTAACGTGAAGGGAAATTTAGTGCCAAAGAAAAGTTCCACCCTCGGAGCATGCATGTGTCAGGAGGAATGTGGTCAACATTTTTCACCTGAACACCAGAAACATATATTTGACTCATTCTATGCATTAGGTAGTTTAGACTTGCAGTTGGCATGCAGTTTTGCTATGGTGAAGGTAGTCCCTACAGCACGCTTGTATTCCTCTGGTACTACAGAGTCATAATGAGCAACAACACGCCTATAGCATTTCCAGAATGGAGAGGGAGTGGACGTGAAGGTGTGTAAAACGTTCTTACAGAACATTTTGCAGATATCAGATGGTAGGATTTCAAGGGTTCCTTCGTACAAAGTGCAGCACCAGACGCCACCCATTGATAAGCAAGGCGCATGCCCTGCTAAAAACAAAATACCAATAGCAAAGATGGTTGCGGTAGAGAACTTCATAAAATGGTTTCTAGCATGTGGAAGCCATTATGCAAGAATGGATGAAACAGTGGTTCGGAAGTATTTGTGACCAGGCATGAGCGTGGGGAAGTTATACCATTTATATCAAGCCAAGCATGATGATCTGGTCTCATACTACATTTTTGGTCAGATATTTAATAAAAGATTTAATGTGTCCTTTCATCCCCCTGTAAGTGATTCCTGCTGTAAATGTGACCTCTGTAACATCAAACATGCTGCAACTGACACCATGGAAGAGAAGGGTAAATGGGAATGTGAAAAGAGAGTTACATCAATGAAAGGCTGAGAGCGATGGGAATGCATTGTGATGCAGCAGAAGGAAGGCATTAGGACAACGATATGACCATGATTGCCTTTGATTTGATGAGGACTTTACCAACACTGTACTTAATGACAGGTATTTGTTACTACAAGTGGCAATTGTGGACATACTGCCTTGGAATACATGACCTATGTACCAAGAAAGCTACCATGTATGTAAGGAGTGAGGGCAAATCATCCCGAGGACCACAAGAAATTGTATCGTGTCTCACGCATTACATTAAACATAATGTCCAAACAAAGCGACTGATTATGTAGTTGGATCAATGTGGTGAGCAAAATTGGAATATAAAAATGACCTCACCGTATCAGTTCATGATTCTGCATGCAGACTTCACACCAGAAGTCATCATCATCAGCCAATTCAATCATTAAATGATGTGGCCTCTTCGAGTTGTGGGTTCAGGTAGGCTTTCAGCAGTCTCCTCCAAGTGGGATGGTCTTGGGCAGTTCTCTGCCAGGTGTTACCAGCGATCTTCTTGATGTCTTTGTCCCATCTGTCTGGTGGTCTTCCTCTAGGCCTCCGGTGCTCCCTCGGACTCCACTCCAGTACTAGTTTTGTCCATCTGTTGTCTTTTCTTCTTGTGACGTGGCCAGTCCACTGCCATTTCAAGGAACATACTGTCTGTAAGATGTCATTAACCTTCGTCACAGACCGGATGTCATCTGCTCTTTTCCTGTCCTTTCTTGTGTAGCCCAGCATTGATCTCTCCATGGTGCTGTCCCAAGTTTCCCTTTTGTAAATGAGTTCCGTGTCCATATCTCGCAGCCATACGTCATCACAGGAAGAATGCACTGATCAAATACTGCTTTCTTCAAATTTACTGGCATTTTTGATCTGAATACTTTTGAATTCTTCCCAAATGCTTGCCAGCCAAGCTTGATGCGTCGATAGATTTCTGGCCTTATGTCTCCCTACATATTTATAATCTGGCCAAGGTAGACATATTTACTGACCTCTTCTAGTAGACTGTCCTTGACTTTCACATCTCCAGCTGGGACCCATTTGTTGGACATTACTTTTGTTTTGGAAAGGTTCATGTTCAAGCCAACCAGCTGACATTCCGGTGCAAGATCTGTAACCTTCGAGTTATCTTGTAACACCAGAAGTAACCCACCATAAATTCCTAGTCAGTGGGCATTCATACCTACCATGTGATTAGGACCTCGGTATCATCACGAAGAACAGGAAATTTCACCTGAACATATAAACAACCTCTGACTGAATAGTGTGTAAAGCAATAATGGCCTATCCCACATGTTTTGTGTATTATGACCAAGTGCGCTGAAACAATAGTGACCTAACCCACACAAAAAAAATGATCTAAAAAACACTATTAAGGTTAACTCCACATATAGCCAATTACCGGACACCATACCACGTTATGTATACCACAATCATTGCTATACGCCGCAATCATTACCTTACACATAAAGTCTGCAAACATCAATATCTTCCAGTGGCCATTCCCACAAACCAGTGCACTGTGGGTTAGGCCACTGTAGTGCTGATAGCCTCATTTATGCTGCACATGTTGGAAAAACTAAAATCACTGTAGTAGTATACAAGAAACATTTTGTTCATAGTAAGAGTGAGAGTTTTTTTTCTCTTCTACATGCTGTAGGAGTCATGAATGCTTCCCAATAGGAGTCATGGATGCTTCCTAAGCATCAAAATCGTACTTAATGTCCCCCAAAACAAGTTTACTAGCACCCTCAAGAATTTTTTAAAAGTCAGTTCCCTTTCACCGTCACCTGCGAGTTCCTTTCAGGCCAGTTATGTATTTTCTCTGACAGTATTATGTGCATCGGAAAAGGAAATGTAATAATTGAAGTTGCAAGACAAAATAAACATTGCTTCATGAATTAAAAGCCACAAAATCTGAAAGCTGAAAGCTTTTTGACATCTGCAGTAAAACAGCAGTTTTGTAATTTGGAAAATGAAGAGCTAGTGATACTTGATCAGTTAGATATCACCACATCTTTCTACGACACCTACATAGGATATATTTGTGAATGGTATGAACCTTTTCTGCAAGTTCTTCAGCCAGTGGAGTGGATTGCATTAAACAAAACCATCAAGTAAATTAGCGTTCAAGAATTGTATAGTTTTGTAAAATCTAGTATGAACTTCATTGTGGATAAGTGAGAACTGTTTGATGACTACTGTGTAACTAAATACTGTGAAAGTTAACTCCTGGACTGGGATTTGAAATCAAATGTTTTCAGTCAAAAATGGCTGGAAATTTTTACTAATTTTCACAATGAGCAAGTGTGTCTAAAACATATTCAGAGTTTGGTTCAGTTTTCACTAACTATGTAAAGAGTGGCTTTAGTAATAAAAGCTTTAAAAAAAAACCTCAATTTAGAAACAGCAAAAGCTTTGAGGATAAAAACATTTGTTAGCTTTCCTCTTATGGGCTTCTGAAGTTTGATATTTAATGAAAATACAGTTTTGAAACAAATAAAACCCACTCAAAAAGTGCTACTAATGTACCAGTGACTATGTCACATCATCTTCAATCCAAGATGTGTCAAATTTGTGTTTATATGTACATCAAAATTGTATATGCAATGCTGCTGTTAACTTCCCATCAGTGGTATGGTAGATTATGTGAAAATAAATTATAATTAAGCCTATGTTGATGGTATTTTTACTTACTTCCTTTTTTGTGTTATTTTGAAAATGTAATTCTGGTTAAAAATACAATGGGAATCTTAATCATGGGCACCCATAGCTGTTCATAGTCTATACCAAATGATTTGGTTTAATGGTAAGATGCTGCAGGAATTGAAGCATTACCATTTGAAGCAAAGTCTTAGTGGGCTGGAGAGAGGTTAGTAATTTAACCCAGGACATTGGTGCAAAGACTGGTGATCAGGAACTTTACACCCACCACCCTCCTCCCCTAGCTGGTCAAATCTTGGCAGTAGCAATTTTCTATCACCAGCATTGAAATCGGCTTACCACTGGGTCGAGTGCCACCACACAGGCGTGCATTAGCAACCTCTGCTACAGAGATGGCTAGTGGTACGATTATGGACTCGTGTTTGGGAAGACAGCAGTTCACACCCATGTCCTACCCTTCTGATTAAGGATTTCTGTAATTTCCCTGCATCGCTTAAAGACAAATGTTGGGATGGTTCCTCTGGAATGTTAAAACCAGTTTCCTTCCATTATCGGTGCTTATACTCTAATTACTTTGTCACTAACAGGATGTTAAACCTTAATCTTTCTTCCTTTTTTTTTGTTCTTGCTTGTGTTAATAATGTATCATTTTAATGATATGAATATAATAGAGGGAAACATTCCACATGGGAAAAATATATCTAAAAACAAAGGTGATGTGACTTACCAAACGAAAGCACTGGCAGGGGATAGACACACAAACATACACACAAAATTCAAGCTTTCACAACCAACGGTTGCTTCATCAGGAGAGAGGGAAGGAGAGGGAAAGACAAAAGGATGTGGGTTTTAAGGGAGAGGGTAAGGAGTCATTCCAATCCCGGGAGTGGAAAGACTTACCTTAGGGGGAAAAAAGGACACACACACACACACACACACACACACACACACACACACACACACACAAGCAGACATTTGTAAAGGCAAAGAGTTTGGGCAGAGATGTCAGTCAAGGTGGAAGTACAGAGGGATGTCGTTGAAAGACAGGTGAGATATGAGCGGCGGCAACTTGAAATTAGCGGAGGTTGAGGCCTGGCGGATAACGAGAAGAGAGGATATACTGAAGGGCAAGTTCCCATCTCCGGAGTTCTGACAGGTTGCTGTTAGTGGGAAGTATCAGTAAACATATTTTAGTTATCTGATGTCCTTCAGATGTGGGGTTAAAATGTCGATTACAGTTTTTCTGGAGTAACAGCACCTGTATCATAAAGCAATTCTTGAATTTAGTGAGATATCTGTAAATGCCAGCATATAGTCATGTACACAGACATTTGATTAACACATTAATTGTCAAGAGGCTGTCACCGATCACAGAAAAGCCATAGGCCTGATGCTGTGTGTCTGGCAGCAGCCACAGAAGAGCCTTAAACTATCATGGGGCCTGGCGGTGAAACATCAACCACTATACAGGTGGCTGTCAACATGTTAATTGTCTCTACAATCTTTTGTTCAACTGAGGTATTCTTCATAACATTTATTGTGAATATGAACAGTGGAAGTTGGAGCTAACTGATTACAAATCTTTTAACACTAAATCATTTCATAACATTTGCATAAATTAGGTGGTGGTCAGTAACTAGAAGACAGCAAATATACCGTTCTCGCCTGCATTGTAAAAGTGTGTGTTACTTTCACATGACGTGGGGATTTCAATACTTTGCCTTTGAACACTACTGAGATACGATATTTCATGAGATTTACTGCTTTTCAGAATGTGAAGCATGAAAATAATATCCACAGGAATTCCAGTAAAAATGGAAAAAAGTTATTTTGCACCCTACCTTGTTTGCAGTCCATGAAACATAATCGGCAGAATATGTGAATATTGTTTCTTCTTCCTCAGTGATATTCAGTGAAGCAACCAGCTCTTCAATTGATTGCATGGCTTTTATTTGTTCTGCAGTACTGTTCAGCATGATGTATTGAAAGGGTATTTGCGATGCCTGTCATAATGTCAAGAAACAAAAAAAGTTTTAGTATGTTGCTGTGAAAAACATCTAATAAATCTATAAATAGAACAACAGTCCAAAAGTGAATTACAACAAAATACCTGTAGGAATAAAAACATTTATTTCCTGCATAGTAGAAAAAAGTCACTAATGTTTCCAGTTTACAGAAGACTTGACAGATAACCAACAACAGGGTACCATTGTCACATGGTATATGGAGGCCTCTTAAAATTAACTTGCAAAAAATGTACAAACTACTCAAATACCATTTAAACATAAAAAATACACATACTGAGCGGTTATAATTAAATTGATTGTGTGCAGAGTGTTGCAGTGTGGGCTGTATACATTGCAGGACACTGAGATGACGTAGGTATGTTCATTAGTTGTCATGCTTACAGAATATGCTGAAAAAATAATAATAGTTCCACTTTCTGCCACTGGATGAAAATATGTCACAGAAAGCAGTCAGAATGTGGAATGTGTCCTATTTTGACATCAGTATGCTGCTTGTCAATATGTGGTGATTTCTTTTGTGAAGTGGCTATTGGTGTAAAGGATTAAGAAGGTTGAAGCTTTCTGTTCAAAACACAATGGCTTTTGAGAAGAAAGACCCTGCATTGCAGGAATATCACTGACAGAAGCAGCTGCAAAGAGGCCTCATGTCAATAAATGGACTAAAGAATAAGATCAAGAAATCTGAAGAAACAGGTGGGTTAGATGGTGCAGCGGGGAGAGGGAGGCATCCAATTCTCATGGCAGTTGTTGAAGTTCCTGTAGCTATAGCCAACCGTGTAGCACATACCTCAAATTCTGCAACCAGTGCTTGAGCTGTCACAGGAATTCTCTCTCCCCTGGACAACAGTTCAAAGAATTTTGCCACATTTCACACTGCTGTCACTGCAAGATTGAGAATGTGCACCAAATGAAGCCCCAAGATAGGCTACAATGCTGTGACTTTGCGCTTCATTTTTTGGCACGCTTGGAAACGGAGGACATGTGGCTGGTGAATATTCTTGGGACAGACAAGACAAATTTTACTCTGCACGATATCGTGAATGCACAGAACTGTTGCATATGCAATTCTGATCTATTGAGGGAACCCATACAATAGTTTGTAATGGGGTTAGACCTGGAAGTTTGGAGTATTTTTAACAATATTATGAAAAGGAAAGTTGCTACTCACCATATAGCGAAGATGCTGAATCGCAGATAGGCACAACAAAAAGACTGTCACAAATAAAGCTTCCGAAACTTTCCTTTTCATAATATTGTTATATTCCATTCTAGAGTATTTTTAATATTTTAAAAGATGAAGGCTTACATGTAAGTAGCCATAAAAAAGTTCCAGTTATGACACAGTTTAAAATTTAGGTAAGGCTGACTTTTAAATAATTTTCTTGAAATAGTAACACCTGATTATGCTATGCAGGGCAAGTCGAAAATAACTTTGCAGCTTTGGAATGATATGGAAATTTATTGAGATAACTTATACAATCTGTAGGTGTGTCATTTTGTAGCAAACAACCTGAAGTTTGATTCACATAGTGCATCAGTACACCATTTCGCTACCAGGAGTGCCAGTATAGTGCACGGTTAAAACAACTACTTTCACTTGTGTGGAGTCTCGCTGTGTTATTTGGTTTCTTGAAATGAACTCTGCAACAACTCTTCAGCATACATTTCACACCCAAAATGCTAAAGAACCTCCAAGCAGGCCTACAATTTACTGTTGGCACAAGAACTTTGTTGAGACTGATTCTTCACTGTAACATAATAAATCACCATAGTACCCACATGTAGATTTTATGAAACATGAATTACATGTAACAATTCACACTTGTTGAAATCATAATTCCTATGGCAGATTGATGAAGATGACCGAGATAGGATAGTTTACTACCACCAAGGCAGTGCATCACCTCATTTCCTCATGGAAGTTTGAGGCTTCCTCAATAATCGCTTCCCAGGTCAGTAGATTGGCCATGAAGGGCCAGTTGCATAGCCCCTTCACTCTTTAGACTTGACACCATTGGATTCTTCCTCTGGGGTTTTATTATACACCGTGTTTCTGTTCCTCCCCTACCAACCAGTGTAGCCAACCTGAAATATCGAATCAGTGCTGCTGTTGCACAAGTTTTGCCTGATTTGCTGCAGTGAATTTAGGAAGAGTTTGTTTACCGGTGGGATGTTTGCCGCATCACAGATAATTTTAAGATCAAACCAAAATTATATTTGACACTTTTATGTGAAACTTGAGGTTGTTTACTACAAAACGACACATCTACTGATTCTCTTAAGTTATCTCAATAAATTTTTACATCATTCCAAAGTTGTTAAGTACTTTTTGACTCACCATGTATTTTTTCCTTTGCCTGAGTGCAGGGAGAGGTCACGGCCCCCTCCCCTTGCCCCCAGGCATGAATGCCCTTTGTACTCTGCCACATGTTGTGCAAGAACATCCACTGCAGTCAGCTTGTGTGACTGTGTGGTGTGGTTTCACAAGCTCCTTCACTCTTGGTCCATTTTTCTTTGAGGAGATGACACCTCATGGGCCTGTTAGGTGTACAGTGGCATCTGCACATTATAATGACCTCCTTGTGCAACATGTGATTCCAGCTTCGCAAAAATGCAACTGTGTACACCCCACTGTTTACATCCAAGATGGGCGACACCAATGTCATATTTCGGGTGGAAAATTTGCTTTGAGAAAACATTAGTAATAACTGCAGTCTCTCAATACAATTTCAAGATATGTGGCCTTCCAGAACCCCGGCTGGCATAAATCCATGTGACTTCTGTTTGTGAGGATATCTGAAACATTGTGCCTATCAGGGATGCATCTGAGCTCTTCCTGATCTGTAGGATAGCATACTATGACTTATCACTCTGATTACACTGGATATGCAGCAGGCAACTGTTGAACGTGCTGAGTATTAGATGCTGCGTGTTGCTAAGCTCGGAAACCATAAGGAACACATGTTGTAACTTGTGACCATATCCTAACAAGCATCCCAGGATCACTGTTATCATGTGTTTGATCACTCCTCCCTTTTTCCGCACCCATACCACATTCTGACTACTTTCAGTGCCGTATTTACACCTGGTGGCAGAAAAGGGAACTTTTATTTCTTCCAACGTACTTCCACAATTGCAACACCTAATGAAGATAACTACGATGTTTCAGCATCCTCTGATGTACATACAGCCTGTACTGCAGCACTCATTAAACAACCATTTTAATAATAACCACCAGTGTATTACTAGTAAATATTTCAGCTCTATTACTTCTGGCTACCTTGGACTTGTGCATGTCATTTTGAAGGATAGAAGAAAAGTTTGGATGCAGTCTGAATTCACTTTGAACAGTTATTCTTCACTGAATGTTTGGAATAACTGAAATGCTTCAGTTGTTGGTGACAAAACAGAAACAGTCACGAGTGTTACATTAGTGTCTGTGTGTCACAGTGTGCTTAAATCATATAGAAAATTAGTTAAAATCGGGCAGTGTATTACATAGTCGTGAGTTGTTGACACCTGCACTATTCGATATAACATTAGACAACTATGTTTTCAATTTGTTTTTTATCATTTTGTGTCAATAGAACTTTATTACACCACTTTTCACATATCTTAAAATGGAAGGAATAGCCTAGGATGTTGTCAAATACTATAAATACCATTGTATTGAAGTAGCTTACTTTTATTTTAAACTTTTGGTTCTTGTAACATGAGGGCCTTACTTAATAAATATTTTCAGCAAGTAAATTTTATGGGGTGGTTGTTGATACTGTTACAGTTTGTGCTAATTTAACTCATAAATGTGACATTGCAGTTATGTAAATGAAATTGTGCCAATCCATAACATCCTTAGTACTTTGCAACACAGAGGTAAAAATTCTTATGATTGGTAGAGGGTAAAACTTAAAAAGAGAGACAGAGAGGTCTGTGGCTAACAACGGTTAATATGGCAACAACATGTTTGGTTTAGGCAGCTGCTGCCTACACAGCTCACTCATGTTCATCTATGAAGTTCCTGCTGCTTCTTTGCTATGATACTGTAGGATTTCAAAGTTCGGCGAGCATGTGCTATAGCTAATATGCTATTTGACTGGAGGCTTCCAGCTTTTTATGATTTCTGTTGATTGAAGGTTACTAGTAATTTATGAGGAGCAGATAAAATATGTTCTTTTTGTTATACATTACACTAAAACCAATGTACTGTGGCTTCCATAAACAGTAAGATTTAGATTTTGTTTACTTTTAATTATTTATAAAAAGTTTATACAGTTTGTATTTTATTTACTACAAGAAACAGCAAGATTTAGCTTTTTTTACTTTAATTATTTTTAGAAAATTTATACATTTTGTAATTTAATTTACTACAATGAAATCTTTAATTTGTGGTGTGCAGTATGTTTTGTTGATGTATTTTATTTAAGTAATATTTTCCTAAATGCTTTATTTTATTAAACCTACTTAAAAAATTATAAAATTTTGCTACATACGTATATAAAAAGTTGCAGAAAGGTAATTTTTGCAGGAGGGGGCATACACCTTTCTCAGTTGTGCCAGTGGCAAAGGATCACCGTGGTATGCTTCTGGATTCAGTTGGAAAGTGGCAGAATCTGGTAACCCAAAGAAGCAGAATGTATGGCTGTTTCCAGCAGACAGTTTCCCTTGATGTTTTGTCTTGACAGTCTCCCAGAACCTTATCAGGAGATTTTGGTAGTATACTCCTGTGACACTTTACCCATTTATGAAGATAATCTGTTAGCACTATACCATGGCAGTCCCAAAAAAAATTCAGAAATCACTTTTTCAAAGAAAGTTGGGTCTTCTATTTCACTGATAGTGAATCCACATTGCCACTGCTTGGTGACCTCCTTTGTCTTGGAGTCATGGTGATACACCCTGCATACGTCCATAGTGATTAGGTGGCTAAAACAGTCATTTGGGTTGACCTGAGACACATGCAACATTTCCACCACTATCTCAGCTCGGTGGGTTTTTGAATGGGCCTGAACAATCATGGAAGACAGCAGGGATGGACCTTTGTCATTTTACAAAAGTCTTGAAAGATGCTGAAAATTGAGATATGACTGATTTTCAATTTATGCACTCTTGCCTCTATTGTGATACACCAGATTTTTCGGAACACCAGGGCCTCCCTTCTCTTTCGATCCCTGTTCTTCGCAGAGAGATGGTATGTCACTTTGGTATCAGACTTGTTTGACCACATTGAAAGCATAGGTATCCCTAATTGCAGTGTTGTATGATGTACTGTACTCTTGAACTAACTAGGCACGGACTTTTGCAGTGTTGTTCTGTTTGAATTCCAAAAAGAGATTACCAAACAAGAATCCATTTCATCAACTGACAGCACCATTTTGTTTCAGCTCCTAGCAGTGTGCTACAATACTGTGCCATAGGAATTTCAGTGTATACCAGGACTGCAGACATGTACTTACAAACAAAAAAATGAATTGTGTAACTACATTTTTCTGATATGATGGTTAAAACATCATGATTCCCCTTAACAGACGAGTTTGCAAGCTACACAGAAATCCAGCTGGCATCATGACTATGAGTCAACATTTTGTTGTTAACAGCTTTCTTTTCTATCAAGAAGTGGATAAGAACTGCAGAAAGGTTCCAGCTTCATAATTCAACGTTGAAGACAGTCTGTGTCTGATAGCAAATATTTTGCGACTAGTGAATAAAGATAAACACCACATCCCACAAAAGTAAAATGTTAACATTTTTATCTGGAGTGTAATAGTGTGTCAAAGGCCTGCTGCTATAACCATATTTGCCCAGTCAAACTCCAAAAGCTAACCATTATGCTGACAGTGTTGACTGCCTGTGCGTTAGCCATGTGCCCACACCTGTCTATGGGTGCCCAGATGCCTGACTGCCTGCATATTAGTTATTTCCCTTAAATGCCTGTAGGCAAGAATTTGAGCCAGAACATCCTGTTCTTGACATTTCTTCAGAATAGGGCCCTTAAAAATAAACATGTTTACATTAATTGCCATCTTTCTTGTTACTCCTGTTATCCCAAACTTTCAAACCCTGCTTCCTGTCCCCTCTCCTTTTCTCTCTCTTTTCCACAATTCATCAATTATGAAAGAATTGCTGCATGTAAGTTGACTGTGCTGGCATGGTTGCTGACTTTAATTACAGAGAGTGAAAGAAGGAAACTTCGCTTGCCAAAAGAAGAGGATTGGAGTAAGCTTTAGATTGCTCCCACTATAAGTGGGACCTGTATTTTGTCCTGTGAATGAAGGTTAAAATTGACATATAGAACTAATGAATTATTAATTATATTCGTGTAATTGAAGTGGAAATTAAACTCTGTAAAGCAATAGTATATTACAGTTCTCACAAACATATAGAAAGTTTGAAATAGAAACATTCACCATAGTAGCTGCAATTTTACCACAGTCTTGTTTTAATGCAAAGGCTGGTGGATGCTTAAGCAAATGAACTATTTGCCTTGAGGCATCAAGTGTCTACAGATTGGAGACTAGAGTGAGTATGCAACAGTGCGAGAAGCATCTAGAAAAGGTGGAGGAATGTATTTCTTACTTGCCCCTCCAGCTGCCACTTTTGGTGCTCCTATGAATAGTAGGTGATATTGTAATTATAGGATTTTACTGTCTCGGACTGGTTCAGAGAGATTTTTGTAATTTGAATTAGCATTCAAATGAACAGATATTGAGAATTCTTTCTGAATTTGAAATTTAATTTAATGTAGCCAATCTTTAATTATAGTTTTGTTTTCCACACAGTTGAAATAATTGCACAATCATATTGAAAAAATGTGGGACACTGTTTGGAGTCAACATATGTAGGTACTGCTTGTTTACCATGTCTTCATGGAACTGAATTGACAGATAGATGCATAGAGTAATGCTTGCCACATTCATACTAGTTCATAAATTATATATGCCTTTCAGTTCATGTTAAATGGCAAGTAACAAGGGGAGCTCAGCCACCTGTTGGGTACTGTTGGATTTGGTGAATCCAGGGTTCTTTAGCTGAAAGGTGTTCAGTGAGTTGATTCTTCAGTAACCGTAAACTCGGGAGCATGCATCAGTGATTGCTGCCAAGAAACTTGTACACAGCAGAAAATTATGGCACTGGCTTAACTATACAGATCATGAAGCTGTTAAAAACCCTTATAAAAATAAAAAGCTCATCCTCAAGGTGTGCTGCATACTGATAAATTCACTTTTAGGGAACCTCTGGGGCACTTGCCACAACCCATTTGTATTGGACTTGCTTTGATGTATGTGGCACAGCCGAACCTCAATTTGCATTGCTGCTAGTGGGAACCCCCCGCAGCAGAATTTTAGTAGTAACACAGCCTCACAGGGAATGGCTTGAAACGCCAAGATGGAACAGGCAACATAGCCTGCTGCACAGTATGAAGAAATAGGCAGTGACACCTGACAAGGAGTTACAGTTCAGACAGTCATCCAAGAGGGACCTCTCTGCAGACCAGGAGCAGAACTTGTATTATTTGCCTTGGCTATACTTGCATTCATACACAGCTACATGTCTCCCTCCAGGGAACTTTAACTCAGAATAGTGTACTTTCATATGAGTCATTCATTCAATTTCAGCTCAGATAAGCATTAGAGATTGCTGTTGTTCTAGTCTTGCCTTTTGTTTGTATATTTCCAGACTATGTTCCCTAATTTCAAAAAAACATTCAGTTAGCTGTCTCAATGTTAGCTAACTGTATGGACCTTCCTCAGTCTCTGTGTTGTGACGTGTCTAGACCATTCACTGGATGTGACGTAGAACATTACAACACCAATGCCACAACATAGGCAATAATACATGTACCAGGTTGTTATAATTTAAGTGCAGCTGCTCACAGAGGTCCAGTGTGGGCTGTAATTATCATACGACAGCAAAACTTGGCAGACACGCTAATGTGTTAATGTGGAACTGATTTATGCTGGGAAAAATATTAGTTACAGTCTTGTCCACCCAGTGCAAATCTGACACTGTCAATAAAAGTAATACAAACACGAATGTTTTCATGTGTAATGCTTTGCAAAAAGGAGGGCAGAAAAGGACAAAAAAGGGAGAAAGGTGTAATGTTGACTTAATTATTAACTGCTGCTTACCCAGTCTGTTCAATATGAGCACTGGAAATGTCAACAAGATGCTGCATCCATAAAACAACGTGATCAATGTTTGCTCACAGCAGTTCTGGAGGAATCTGAGCAATGTGTTCCTGTATACTGAGCTTCAGATCAGGTAGAGACCAACATGTACCAGGGACACATTGGTCTCTACCTGATTTGAAGTTCAGTGTACAGGAACACGTTACTCAGATCCCTCCAGAGCTGCTGTGAGCAGTTGTTGATGATGATGTTTTATGGATGCAGCATCTTGTTGACATCTCCATGTTCTTTTAGATAGCCCCCAGAGCCAAATGTCACATGGATTCAGATCAGGTGATCTTGCAGGCCAAGCACCTGGAAAACCTCTGAAGATAACACATTTGTGGAAGGTTACATGAAGCAGATCATTCACTGGGTGAGCAACATGAAGTGTTGCCTCATCTTGCACAAAAACAGTGGTTTCCGCACAGTTGCGTTCTTCCAAAGCAAGAATCACATGCTGTACAAGAAGGTCTCGATAATGTACAGATGTCATGGTACATCTGACAGGTCCTCTGGGTGTATTATTTTCAAAGAAGAATGTATCAAGAATAAAGGTACTTGTATATACACACCACACAGTCACATAACAGTGAGTGCAGTGGCTCGCAGTTCTGTGTATTCACTACACATGATAGTATAAAATATGCTTTACCATTCCATAGAAGCCGGCCGCTGTGTCTGAGCTGTTATAGGTGCTTCAGTCCGGAACCATGCTGCTGCTACAGTTGCAGGTTCAAATCCTGCCTCGGGCATGGATGTGTGTGTGTGATCTCCTTAGGTTAGCTACGTTAAGTCCCATAGTGCTTAGAGTCATTTTTTGAACTCCATAGAATATTGTGCAGCCACATGTCATCAACATTGATTTGTGCCAAAAACTGAAGAGCAAATTCAGAATGTTGCTGCAGATCATGAGATTTAAGTTACTGCAGCATCTGGAACTTGTACGGGTAGTCGTGCAATACAGATAGCAAAGTTTTACGTTTTTATGACCTTGGGATGGACACTTCTTGTGACACTGTATGAGAACTAGCGCTACCTGGGGCATGTACTGCATGGTCAGTTACAGAAACGGCAACCTTGTCAATAACTTTCACTGAGAGAGGATACCTTCCTCTTCCAGGTTCCATGCCAAACTCATGAGTGTTCACAAATCATCATCTTCAAACCATTTAATGACATTGTGCCTCTCTTCATACCTTTCAATCAGTGGTACTCTCTCAATGCAACACTGTAACTACTACCGTTCAAATAAACAGCTTCAGTAACAGCGCACAGTCTCTCTTCTCGATAGCCATACTGTTCACTCACATTGTGGGTTGTCAAATGACAGTGTGGATGTCATATCATTGTACAAACAGTGTACTGTGCCAGATTTGCACCTGGGCACCAAAATTGGAATAAATTTTTTTCCAGTGAAAATCAGTACCACATTAATGCATTAGAATATCTACCAGTCCAGCTCACACTGGACCTCCGTGAATAGCTGCACTGTCATTAAAACCACCCAGTATAAGGGAGCCAATATTACTTACCCTGCCCACAACCTGAATACATACTATTATTAAATTGTAAGGCAGTATAGTATAGTTAGGTAAAATTTCCATGTTATTGTATATGGATATAAGTAATCAACAACTGATACAAAATGATAAAAGAGACAGTCAAAGGAATGGCACCACCAGATAACTTGTTTACAGACAATGCAGAAATATATCCTACTTTCACTGAGAGCATAATTAAGAGCTAGGTTTTTGATCAGTGTTATTAAAACTGATGTTAATTTGCATATATTTCTAATGTATTAAGATTACTGCATTTATGAATGTTCTCAATCAATACAGCACATCAATACACATAAATTGAGACATATATATTGACAGCATGATTAATGTAATTGGACTAGTATTCATTATTGAAAAGCTTCTTTGTAAAGCTAGGACAGAGGACAAGAGGGCTTGTAACTTTGGTCAGTTGCTCACATGTGGTCACTCTGGACTCTAATTCTGGGCAGTGGTACACTGCGCTGCTACGGTGATAAAATACTTTCTGTGTAGTGGAACTCTGAAACTGAGTAATTATTAGTTGACGCACAGCTTGAGTCCACTCTCATGCTGTTTCTTGAATGACTCAGCTAAAAAATTAACTTACTTAAATATTGATTTCACTTTCTGGAACTTTTTATAATTTGCATTTAACTTGGAGTGCTGCAGAACTAGTGAATATCAGATACAGTCGGTACTAAGATATACCAGTGCACAGAATCTTATAGTTTGTCAAAGTCCATCATTCATCAGTGTTATGTTTGGTGAAATAAACCAGTGGTTGTAAATTGTATTTACCACATTCCACTGCCTTATTTAAATATTACTGAACTTTTGTATGAACTTGCAGCTAGACATTGTGGCATAGTGCTACATGTGCTTGCAGGAGCTGGATAGTAATTTACCGAGTGGATGCATCTCCGCCCCCCCCCCCCCCCCTTTTAGACTCAAAATAATGATATGAAGATGGTATGATGGTATCTGCTCTTTTAGACATGTCTGAAAGAACTGATACCATCTTCATATAGTTAAGGCTAACCAGCAATTGACCTTCTTCAGTGCGGAGGCACACACATTGCCCGAACTATTACTGGACTTGGTAAGATTGTCTGTCGCGAGTAATGAGTGTAGTGGGCAGGGGCACTACAAATGTAGTGAGTGGACGTTAAGTTGGGAATGTGAGTCTCATGGGGAGTGTGCAAGGGATAAATCCCTGCAGTCGAAATATCCTCTGTGCCCTTGGTGGCTCAGATGGATCGAGCGTCTGCCATGTAAGCAGGAGATCCTGGGTTCGAGTCCCTTTGATGTATATCAACGCCTGTTGACAGCTTAGTGTCTTTATTTAATTATCATTTCAAAATAATTAGGTCAAATAACATTTGTATTAGGGCTGTAAACTCATGGAGTCCACAAATGCTGGTACAAATAACTGAACCTGCAGATGCACTATCAAGGGAATGCCCACATGTGCCCCAAACTGGCAATGTGTGCAGCAAGTAGTATGCAAGCTGTTGTTATCAGAACCCAGGAATGTAACACAGAAGTGTCTCCTACTACATAGATGTCATCATAAACATAAGGAGAAACCCACAGAAAATAACAGAAGAAAGACAATGGCAACCTCAAAAAGCTGTTGAATCTCAGAGTGCCATCACTACTTGACAGTGAAAACAAGATTGATGCGTCTGGGAACAAGATGAAAAATTCCCCCGCCTCTTTCACTAATGGCTGATGTACTTCACGATCACAGAGTCTGGTGGAAAATACCAATGAATGACTTCCATCCTCCAGGAGAACATGAGATTCAAAACCTGTGTGAAGAAGCTGAAAAACTTAGCAGAAGAGTGACCAGTGTGCATCTGTTCATGAAAGGTGCATTACATAGACTCATGATGCCTCTATGCTAATAAGCCCTCTATACAAAGGACAACCTTGGTGGTGGTTTGGCTGTGTTTGTCAACATGATGTACTACTCAAGCACCATCACCCTTGGTACCAATGTACAAGCTATCATGCCACCTATTAACATATCAGTTATGGTTAGAGGCCTGCACAGATAAGAGAAATGCTGTCTGCATTGCATCCACAAGACCCTTACCTGCAGCTGCAAGATCCACATTGACATATATTAAAGTTTTGTACAGCAATTTGACCCATCACTGGTCTGACAAAAACTTGTGCCTGACCTGAATTTCAGCTGCTGAAATCCACACTCAGCTTTGATACAATTTAGACCTGGACATATTTCAATGACAGACATATCAGACTTAAACTTTTTTCATATAGGAGTGTCAGAAAACATATTTGTCTCCTTTTAGATAACCATATTTTAATACAACAGGGTCTGCCATATTCTTGATATGGTCAGAAATTAACAACATACTGTCACAATTACTGAAGCAGATTTTGAAAATTGTTCTCTGCATTTTCGCTGCATTGGGAAGTAAAATTAAAATGTGGCACAAGTTGTCATATGTTGCATACTGTTAAATGTTAGTCACGTAGTTGGTTTATCGTACATACCACCCTGCTGATTTATGCCAAAGTGTTGCTCTTCTCACTGTAAGAACCATTGTAGTGTGTATTTTAAATATCCTTAACATATTATTTATAGAACATGTGAATAACAAACAGGAGTGAGACTATTAAATGAAAGTTCCAAAGGACAGCTTGTACTAGAAGATCCTAATTATCACACTGCAGTTGCTTTTCAGGATTGCATTACTTAACTCTGTTACTACAAAGAAACAGGAATTAGAGCAAAGGCAGCTGCTTATAGGATGGAAACAGAATGAACATGTAAAAGTGTGCAGATCCAGAAAGAAGAGCATGTCACTAAAAAGTCGGTTCCAATGCTTGTAACTCAAAAATGTCTGCTCCAAATGAAAAATGTCAAGTTGTCAAAATTATAGAGCATGAAATTGCAGGTCACAAAAGCACCTAGTTACTCAGTTTTAGGCTCTATTAAGCATTCACACATTTAAAAGCCAAAGTAATTCCATTCTGTTGTTCTCCTTGTAAGTCAAAGTTATTCAATGAAACGAAATTTCCAGTCAGAAGACTGCTCTATAGTGAGCACATATGTGTTCTCTATGTATATCTTTAATTTTTCTTCATTCATGTGCATTTTTATTCGTTTTTATCCATACCTTAATTGGTAAGAGTGGGTTGCTAAAATGAAAACCAAGTACATAGTAATGACTTTTTGCCATCATCATGGGAAACAAGCCTGACAAGTTTTTCTTCCAACCCCACTGGCATGGATCAGTTTTCTTCCCAACCAAGATTGCACTTGGTGGCAGAAACTCAATAAGTGCTGTGTCCAATGTTGGCAGCAGCCTTTAATGTTTGAAAAATTTTCTTGGGGCAGACTTTACAAAAAATGCTCATACCTGAGCTAATCCAAAGTAGTGCAGCTACAATTCCTATACAGGGCTAACATTAGCTGTTCTGCTGCCTGTACTATTACTTCTTGAGAGACTGAGGGTTTACTGAATTCAGCAGCTTGCAGCCTGAGGGGTAGTTGTTGCTCCATAAGGTTTAGTGTTTTCCCTTTTCCTTGGCCAAAAAAAGATGATGTGGTATCACATCCTGTGAAGGCATGACTGAAGAGGGCAAATGCAGGATCGAAATTGAAAGAATTATTGGAGTATCACACTCCTCTGATTTCCCTTTTCCCAGTTGTGGGAGTACAGGTTGCTGTCTCCTTGACCCATTAGAACAAGCACACCTGTGTCCTCACTTATGATTGCCATACTGTCAGACTCATCAGCTTGGGAAATAGCTGTTTCCACAATTAATGAACAGCAATCTTCTTCTGCCTGTAGCATCCTCAAATTTCCTCATGAGCATAACAATCAAGTAGTTCTTGTTGCTCTTATTTTTGAGAAACTTCTCCTGTGAGACTGCATCTTTAAACAATGAGATCTTTCAGACCTTGTTCCCCTTTGTGAAGCATCACTTGCGTAGAGAAAAATTCAGAAGTTGAACGTCATATTTCTCAATCAATGTTCTTGCCAGACTCCATAGCTGTGCAGGGAGAGACTGCCATGATTCCTCCCATGGAATGGAAAGCATTCAGTCCTTTAGTCGTGCAGATGTTAAAATCGGTGTTATCAGATATGAGCTAGATGAATCCTTCACTGGTTATGTTAGGATGCTCAGGTTGTACAGGCAAGGGCGTCTCAAACAGGTACGCTTCCATATATGGAGCTACGAATCCAATTGCACAAAGAGCATCGACAATATGTCTTGATAAATATATTTTTTACATTAATGTACTGAGCCCAATAAATAGTGAAGATAGAAATGACCATTGCCTTACTGCAGAAATCACTATATGTGACAAAGCAACACACTTTTTTCAATTATCTAGAGTTCATTTTGATTTACAAAAAAATAATAAAATGAAATTACTTTCACTTTCAAGTGTATGAATATCTAATAGTGCCTAAACCTGAGAAACTATATGCTTTTGTAACATGAAATTTCATGCCCTGCAACTCTGGAGGGCTGTTTTCAATTTACAGACATTGGAGCTGACTTTTTAGCCAAGTTGTAAAAATGAACGAATTTCGGCAACTGATTATGGCCAAACAGCTGCACCAATTTTGACATTTAAATACATCATTCGACGAAAACTTTAATGCTATTTCATTTGGTATGTTGTAGCATTTTTATTAGGATGCATAGTTTCCAAGTAATAGGCAGAAACCTGAAAAAAGTGCCAAAATTTCTTGGTTGTTTGGCCACAAAAAGTTGCCCCAAGGGTTTTGGAGGTTGAAAACTTGGGTACAACATACTCTGAACTACATAAAACTATAAGATAAAGAAATCTTCTACCTCATTTTTTTGCAAGCAAAGGGCCTTTTTTGTGATGCCACTATATTGAACTAATAGTCAACTGTTTCTAATTACAAAATTTCATGTGCAAATTAATATCTTTTATTCCACAACTATTACTCAGCTGATTATTAATGGTGGAATGCAACACATCTACAACATTTATATAATGGTGATAAATGTTTTCATCTGTCTCTCCAAGTGTCGGCTCACCATTGTCATATTAAATACTAATATCAGCATTTACTTTATATTCATATCAGTTTCCTCAATCTCAGCCAGTTGTAATTTTATCCATCCCTTTTATATGGCTACCCTTCAAACACACATTTTTAAATGTTAATAATATACATAAGAAATTTATATCTAGTCAAATAATGTCAAACAGTGCATAATCTTCAACTTACTGTGATGTTGTAACCTTCAAGGGGAAAACCATCAAATTTGAGATCCTTAATGAAACTTTGTCCATTATTGGTTAGCAGCAGAAATTCAGTTAGATAATTGTTATATTCAACTGAATCCTCAGCATCTAAGGAACACAATAAAATAATCATTAGTTTACTCATACTGAGTATGAAGGAGTGATCTGTATTCACTTTCTTAGGAGAAGAAAGACTTCTTAGCCAAGATCGCAATAAAACACTGTATTGTGGATAACCGGTTTTGGTAAAATGTTACCATCATCAGATCTTTGCACAGGTTATTATAAACATCTTGTACCACATACACAAAAATATTTCCATTACATCTCCAGATGCATAACTTTCATGTAATATGTTGTGCATCTGGAGGTTTAATGGAAAGATTTTGTGTGCATATGGCACAAGATGTTTATAATAACCTGTGCAAAGATCTGATGATGGTAACATAATTTTACCAAAATCAGTTATCCACAATACAGTGTTTTATTGCGACCTTGGCTTAGAAGTTTTTCTCCTCCTAAGACAATAAAATAAAGTATGTAACCAAATATGGATGAAATATGTAGTAAAACATAAAACTAACTCTACTGGAAGCTTGGAAACTGTTCATTCATGTTATCTGTGAATTATTGGTGTTCTTTATATGTGAGGTCTGTTCAAAAAATTCCAGAACTTTGTCCACAAAAATTTTCTATGCTTACCTCTTACTTATTGTGCATGGTCTCCTTTGAAATACTCTCCTCCATAATTGATATGCTGCTCCCAATGCCATTTCCACTTCCGGAAGCAGTCCTGGCCTGCCTCTTGCTGGATTGCGCGAAGTGCCTTCTGTGAATTTTCTTTTCTCTCATCTATCATTGCAAATCTTTGTCCTTTCAACAGGCTTTCCAACTTTGGAAATAAAAAAAAGTCCAGGGAGGCCAGGTCTGGAGAGTAGCGTGCATGAGGCAACACAATGATTTTGTTTTTGTGTGATTGTCACGCACAAACAGGGGGGAGTGTGTGTGTGCATTATCATGATGCAAGAGGCATGGATTGTCTTGCCACATTTCAGGCCGTTTCCTTCTCACATTTTCTCACAAGCATCGCAAAACGTCCTGATAGTACCACTGATTAACAATTTGCCCCTGTAGCACAAATTCATGATGAAATAATCCTTCAAAGTCAAAGAAAACTATCAGTATGGCTTTGACATTTGACCTGACCTGATGAACTTATTTTGGTCTTAGAGAAACTTCCACGACCCATTGTGAAGATTGAATTTTGGTCTCAACATCATAACCATAAACCCACATCTCATCACTAGTTATGATCCTCTTAAGGAACACCTCATTCTCATTTGCGTAATCCAAAGCTCTTCACAGATTGCGAGGCAAATGTCTTTTTGTTCTTGACCCGTGAGCCATGGGACAAGCTTCGTGGCAACACGATGAATTCTGAGATGCTGTGTCAGGGTTTCATGACATGATCCAACTGAATTGTTCCATTTTTCTGCCCTCTCATGGACAGTCAGTCCTCGATTGGCACCCACAATTTTATTGATGTTCCATCTGGCCATTTTTAAATCGTGAACCATTCATAACACTGAGTATGGTTTATGCACTCATCACTGTAGGCTTCCTGCATCATTTGGTGTGTCTCTGTAAAGGTTTTCTTGAGTTTTGCACAAAATTTAATGCAAAGGCATTGTTCCTCTAACTCTTCCATCCTGAAATTCACAAACTTTGCGACACAATGTTCTACTCAATACAACACAGAGCAATAACTAACAGACATACAACAATGAAACTCCTGGCAGTTACACATTAAACATAGGCATGTGCAGGGATGCCAACCACATTTCGCTTCAAAACACCATTGGTGCAAAATTATGAATGTTCCAGAATTTTTTGAACAGACCTTGTATTACAAGAGAGAACACTTTTTTATGCTTGCTTTCATTACAATAAACTTCATTATTTTGATTTTTTGCAGCAAGACATTTTATAGTTGATACGAGTTGGGCATGTCAGGAAACATGGTATTATGGGAGTATGAATTTAAAGAAAAATGTTCAAATAGAAGTACACAGAAGTAACTTGTCTGCCAATGAGTGGTGGCTTTAGCCTGATATGAAATAAACTACTCCTATAATGACATTTATGTTAACAGATGCTAAACTGTAACTCAGTAAAATGAAATGGGACAGTGAGGTAGCTGTTGGTTGGCTGCATTATTTAAAGTGTTCTGTATCTTCTATAGAATTTCATACTATTCCTGCAGTCTTAATGTAATGTTACATTAGTCAGACTTCAATGCGCATCACTACACATTTTTTTTGTTTAATCTCATAAAAATAATGAAAGTTGATAGGACTTACTACTTATAACTTAACATTGTGTGGGTTGGAGTGGGGGAAGGGAGGCGGGAGCAGAAAAGGAAAGAAGGAAGACAGACAGTAAAACGGCCAGTGACTTTTTGATATTCAGGATTTAGAGAGTTATTAGTCCCATATACACATGTACCTGGTGTTCACTGATGCTATAAAAAGTAAGCTAAAGATAGAATGTGAAATACTGATTATTTGTGAGCAACATTTCACAAAGGTTAATAGTGCTTGGTGAAAAAACTTGCACAGAGAAAATATACAGTGTGACCCAACAGTCTGTTAATGTTAGGAAATTCAATCCTTCACAGAATAATGTAGGTAGAGACATAAAACTTTACACATGGTGGAAATGACAGGCGGTTTTATCGAATGCAAAAAAAGTGCACAAAATGACCAACAGATGGTAATTCATATGAAACAAAAGAATTAATTAGCGTAACAATTGACTTTTAGTGAAGTGGATGTTCTTTATAACAAATGCTCAACATGTCGGCCATTATTCTTCAACAGTACCATCGGCCTCCATAGCTGAAAGGTCAGCGTGATGGAATGCCATGAGAGGAGCCTAGGTTCAATTCCCAGCTGTGTCAGAGATTTTCTCCGCTCGGGGACTGAATGTTGTGTTGCCTTTGTTGTCATTCCATCCCCATTGACTCTCAAGTTACTAAAGTGGCATCAACTAAAGAGACTCGCAGCAGGTGGCTGGGCTCCCCACAGGTGGAGCTCCTTGTCTAGCCATATGCATTATCATTATCATATCAACAATACCTGTAGTCGAGTGACAAGGTTTGGAACAGCACTGTACAGCAAATCAATAGTTATGGTGAAAAACTGCCATCCAATATTGTCTTTTAGCATCCCCAGTGAGGTCAGATGATTACGGTAGACAACCAATCATCATCTATCCCAGTTTTTTGAAGTGCCCAAACTGAACTGCAAAAATTCTCTGCATCACAAAATCGGTGTTCATGCTGATGCTGGATTTTGTACATATAGCATTGGGTGGTATGCCTTAGTGCTTTCCTAGCAGTGGTGTATGGAATGCCATTGCAACATGTATTTTCACGAGAGCTGACTTCACCATGCAGAGATGAACCCACTAAAGTCTCCTTTCTTCTTGAACTGTCTGAGCAGCAGTAGCACCTCTGTCTAGCACCCACTACAGGGCTGATCATCCACACAATGTGAGGCTTTGAACTTTATGATCATTTTCTTCTCAGAAACACTTGCCACAGGATCTTTACCCATTCAAATAACCTTCTTATGGTATGAAAATCATAAAGTTGCAGTTGTGGATCCTCCATTCTGATAGTAAAGCTCCACTAACACTACCTTTTCTGGTAAAGTCAACATGCTGTTGTAACAATACAAGGGGGACCTACCTGTAGATTAAGGTCGCCTCTCAGTAGATGTGCCACTGGTTCTCTAGCTGAAACTGTTTGTGATAGGATTGTATCTCTTAACAAATAAAAAGAGAAGGCCAATGGTTCTTTTCACATGTTCACACAAAATTACTTTGCATATTTATTTATGGAGTTTGATTTCTATTGCTAAAGACCAGGCCTCATTACAGATCAAAAATGTTTATGCAGGTCTCCTTGTACACACATTTGACAGATAACTTTAAATTATATTCTGCCAAAACGATAAGAATCCTGAACTAATTGGCACAGAAAAAATTTTCCCTATAGCAGATAAAATTTTTCATGAACCAGATGATAGTAATGTTCAATTGAAATAGCAAACTCTAACCTAACCAATTTTTGAAACATTAAGTAATTTCAGTAACCACACCACATTCTTACACTTATCTTTAAATAGCCACCCTGCCCGTAAAATCGGCAGTCTGTGACCAGCTAGCACGATACTCGCATCTCTGCATTGGTTAAAGTGAAAGTCTGCTAGCAGCAAGTAATTATATAACTTCTGTATGTTGGTTCATGAGCGTGTCAATCAGGCAAGTAAATGAGTAAGATCCACATATCAGAAAGTCTGACATCAGAATTTGTACATGCAATAACTATGTTGGTTGAAGTGAAAGCTCCAGGTGAGCTAATATACAGGGTGTCCCAGCTATCTTGTCCATCCAAAATATCTCTGGAACAGTAACAACTATTGGAAAACGACTTTCACCGGTATCAATGTAGGGCTGGGGCCCATGAATGTACATATTTGGAAACGTTCTAAAACGAAAGCATATGTGTTTTTTAACACAAACTTATGTATTTTTAAATGGATCTCCTATATCTTTTCTTCAGCAATCCATAGCATGAGAAAGCACATACACAATGGCATTGATTGCATCGCAATATTCCCATTACATCTCGAGATATTAAGATGCAAAATTGACGCTTGAAACACCCGACATGCGCTGCTAGCGCACATCCTGAGGCTCAGGCGTGAACCCCATGTTGCCCGTAATCGCGATGTGATTGACATGCGTAATCACACTTCCATACTTATCAAGAGGTCCGAAATGAATAATACGGTCTGCTGCCATCCTGCATTAATGTCGTACATCCCAGCAGGTACTTATCCCGTAGGCTAGGGGTGATACGGTTCTGTAACATATCTGTGTACCGCAATGTTAGTCACAAAGTTAACTTCATTTATCGTTTATCCGTTACTAAAAAGGTAATGCCATTCAACATTAAAACTTTACTTTACTGTAGATCTAGCGCAAGTGACAATTAATCATTCACTCGTAATAGTAAAATTCATGTTGATGGTTTCAGTGAAACGAGCATGTGGACTGTAAGTTTTACCATTGTTTAAGTAAAAATGTTTTGATTTGGGAAGTTCAGGTAGGACATAGAAGCTGAATGTAAACATGTTTAACCAATTAGTTTTATTATCACATAATTATCAATGTTATGTTTATCTAATGTGTTAAGTTACAAATTGCTGCAAACAAATGTTTCTTAACATCACTGGATAAAATGGCCCTTTGTAGAAACTTTCACTGTGATACCAGCACTACATACTAAACATAGCGTTCACATCTCATGCTCAAAGTGATGCCCATTGGCTTGCATACATAGAGTCACTCTGCGGATGAAGGATGCCCTACTTTGTGCTACTGTTTCCTCTTTGATGGCTGTACAAGCATCAATATTGCGTTGCTTCATGTCCTCTGGTGTTGTTGTTTCATGTTGGTAAACAGCATCCTTCACTGCTCCCCAAAGAAAGTAATCCAGCAGTGTAAGGTCCGGAGATCGGGCAGGCCACCTAACTGGGCCACCTCGTCCAATCCACCTACCAGGGCGTGCGTTAGCTACGCATGTCGGGTGTTTCAAGCATCAACTTCGCGTCTCAGTATCTCGGGATGTAATGGGAATATTGCAATGCAATCAATGCCATTGTGTATGTGCTTTGTCAGGCTATGGACTGCTGAAGAAAAAATATAGGAGGTCCATTTAAAAAACATAAGTTTGTGTTAAAAAACACATATGCTTTCGTTTTAGAATGTTTCCAAATATGTATATTCATGGGCCCCAGCCCTACATTGATACCAGTGAAAGTCGTTTTCCAATAGCTGTTATTATTCCAGAGATATTTTGGGTGGACAAGATAGCTGGGACACCCTGTATATATGTAACAACTACGTATGTGAAAATTCTGCAACTGCATAATATCTTTGCAGCATAAAATCTTGTGAACAAATAACACATAAACAGCTAATTTTCTTAAATTGGATAATGCAATTAATTTCGGTGATTGCACTACAATTTATTTTGTGTGCATTGTTACTTCTATAATTCTGTGACTGCACACCATACCACTGTGGAATTCAACAAATACTATGTCTCTGACTAATGACTGAAATATTTCTCTTCTGGATATGTTGATGAAGAAAGAGGTGCATGTATTTTTACTTGTTTAAACTGCAATCTGTAAAACTGGAACTGGTCATCAATAACTTCATAGCATTAAAAAAGTTAAAGGAGCCACTTTTAAAAGTTCATCTAATGTGTGGTCTACATCATATGGCATTATACTATCAGTTTCCAGAATATTATTTCAGGAAATCAAGATATGAGACTTTGTCATACATGAAACTGAGTGTATCAAGAATTAATGGGAGCAATGGAAGAGCAGTGTCCTCGAAGGTGACACACATAAGGAGGAGAACTTGGTGAAGCAGTTAGGTGAGCAGGTATTGAGCCTGTGGAGGAATGAAGATAGAGTGTCTTGGGTCCAGATCACAAAGATATCAATGATCTGAACCAGACCAAGGGCCTAGTATTTTGGATGGCTGGGGAAGTTTTCTCTGGATGGCCTATAAACAGGTTTGATTATGAGTGTGCCATGTGGGCTCTGTTGCTGATAATGCAAATTAGTTTATATATTTCCCCCTCATAGAAGAAGTAATTATGGGGCAGGTTATAGTCGGTCAGGTGTGCAAGGAATGGCGTGATGGGTCTGAGGTTGGTAGGATGGAGGTAAAGGTAATGTTTCGCGGCAGCAAGGTCATGGGCCTGAGGTATAGAAATTAATTTTGTCTAATTATTAAAAATGCATTTCTCTGTGTGTTTCACATCAACGTACCAGGGCTCAAATACCTATTGCTCTTTTTTCATTGTATCTGAAATTGTTTCAAGGTACTGTGATTAATGTATTGCAAGAGTCCAGGTCACTGTGGCACATGTACTACTAAGAATGATCAGATTTTGTCTAGTATTCAAAATATTTCATATTCACCTCTGAAAATGTACTTACCATATTCTTGGCTTTCAAGATAGTTTTGGAAGTCCTTAAACCATATTTTTTGTGATCCCTGGCTAATGTAAGGATTTTCTGCCAGCTTTGATATAAGAAATTCAAGAGCATTATTGTTTGCCTGATAATAGTTATAGTAGTAATCTATTCCTCCTGAAATAAAGATACAGATGAGTTTAAATCCCAATATTCTACAAAACAAAGGCAGATTTCTTAAAAAATATGACACCAATGTATCCTCCACCCACCCATATATATATATATATATATATATATATATATATATATATACACACTTCCTGCTAGTCATCAATAGGGACACATCATTAGCTTTCAGGCAATTCTTCTTCAGAACTATGGAGTCCATATATGCACACATGTGCCTGCATGGCTACATTGTCTGTCAAAGACTTCCCATTACCCCAGTTGTATGTTTGTGTATGTCATTTGTTGTGGATTTCATTCATAAAGATAGAGTTTCAAAAGGAGAATAAGCTTAAAAATACTGGTGCTTTAGTCACACAAAAAACCATACCGAAATAAAAGTTAACCTGCACGGGGAAAAAACAGATGTACAAAGAAATAGGGTCAGCACATACCAGGTGTCTCTCATAAGACTCTCTGGAGTCCATCCAAACAACTACTGCTCATCATGTGTAGTGTGTGATACCCTATGTAAGTTAAAAATGTTAGTTTCTTTCTTGTTACAATCAAAATGTGTATTTTAAGTGTAATGCTATATGCTCATTTGACAAAGCAGTTGTAATAATAGTCTAGTATGATCTATGGTGCAACAATATGTATTAACAGAGAAGCAAAACATACAGAATATACAGTACTCCACCAGGAACTGAGTACTGTTACTGCCAGCACACAAGATGGGGCAAGTAATATGTGGTAAAAAAGTGTGCATCAATATGGTAAGTGCTTGAGAACATGGTATTAAACTGAATATTACATCAGACTAACACGGGACTGCTCTACCAAGGGGGCACATGAAATTCAGTTTAAAAAATATTTTGTTTGTAATGCTATTTTCTGTTTACACTGGGCATTGCAAGATACCTGTGGTAAAAAGAATTTGACTGACAACATAAACATCAAAAAAGAAATATTGCAGCCATCTGCCTATACACTAGAGAATAATGTGATTGACAACTCTTAGAAGAGACACCCTGTATACAGTGCGAAATCTCTGATGCAATAACAAGCTTCACACAATTTAGGTAAAAAGGGCTCATGAAAGCACTGATGAAAGCTTCAAACAATTTAGGTTAAAGAGGTTGTCTCATTTCCTCCATGTAAAACAGTCACATTAAAAGATAAGTAATTTTGTTCTCTCTCTTTCTCTTTCTCTCTCAATATAGTCTTTTCACAAATATAGACTGAAATAAAGTAATAAGTTTATGATTTTATGAGAATATGAAAACTTCATTAAGAGCGAGAATGTTGACTTATCATTGCATTAGTTACTATAGAACTGTGTGCACATAGTGACTGATTGATTCGTTTCATTTTCTCAGTATTCCATCTACTGTGGGAGAGTCATGCGTGACATTGACACATGTCGATTACTCTGCCAAAATAAATTGTGCCGTTTGGCCATTGCTGTGACACACACAAAGTTTTTTTTATGTCATATAGGTGCTGAACTGGAAGAGAGAGTTCTCAAAACTTCATCATATTTTAGCTGGAGAAGGTTTTATTTTTATGTAGTAGCAAACTCATCATAGTATTCCAAGAGCTCCATCATATACTCTTTTTCCATATGTTTTGTGTTATAGATGTGGTCTCCTTATGTATACTGTCAGCAATCACTCATTCAATCTGAGTTGATGATTCTTGAGTCATCTGAGGCAACAGTTTCTGCAGTGCTGAATTTATTTGTTCAGAATATTATGACAAATTTCAAATTACGATATTTTAGACTTAATAATATCCTTAAAAGAAATTATTTTGTGCAGTTTTTGGAGGGCTGAAGCACCTGTTGAGCCACTGATTGAAGGAGACAAGCTGTGCTGGTGCAGGCACTGGATTATTCACAAGACATGCTCAATTTCCAATTGTCTTTCAGGTTTTTTTTTTATGTGACAAGTCATTATTGACTAACAACATACTTTGTATGGAGAGTATGGCAGATATTATTTACAATGGAAAGAATTAATCTGGTCAGTTGGTCAGTTTTTATTGGGTAAATAGCGTGAATTATTTGACATAGTTTTCCTGGAATGTGTTTTGTCTTACATCATATTAGCGATAATATTTGAGTTAATCTATCTCCAAAGACTTGTACCATGCTAAAAATGTTTTCTTCTATTATTATAAAAATTATTTTGATCATATTTTCCATCAGAAACCCTGTTACAACACAATTACAATTCCTAGAGAAATGTGATGAGGTCCTCCACCAACTTTGAATTTACCATACTCTTACTATACAGATTGTAAGCTTATACTCAGGATTAATCACCAAAGCCCATCATAGATTATCTTGGCATTTAAAAGATTTCTTCTTGTGAAGTTCCATATTCTAACTGTCTTTCATTTGTTCAGAGCAGTAGCAACCTCTCCATTTAGTTAATATTAATTTTTTGTACTCTTGCATTATTGATGGGCTTGTGGCTGCCAAACAATTAATGTTTCACTACTAACTAAAATCATTGTTGTGCATATTCACTCAGTAATCCTATAGGCTCTAGTTTCTCAGACTTTTGCACTTATGATTTCATGGTTCACTTCAATCACTTTTCTAGGCTTCCTAGTTAGAGACGTCAGAGGCATTGCCTTGGTAGTGTTGCCTTGACTTGTCCACTAGTTTTGCACATGACAGACATAGCCTTAATATATTCCTTTTTAAAATCTATCGCAAGTAACTGATAATTTGCTATTACATTTATAATACAACAGTTTCTGACTCGAGTATTATTCCTACATCTTTAATTTGTTTCATTTGTCAATTTTATACACAGTATTGTCTGAAATTTTTACATGTACAATGTTTTTCTTAAATTTATTTGTAGTAATTATTTGTCACAATAAAATCTATCATTTTCAGAGTGCATATAATGTGTGATGATACACCTGCATAGCTCATAATGTGTAACTGATACCATTTTGCAGGACATTGCCCAGCTCATATTTTTGTTGATGTAGCAGTTTAATTGTGAACATTTATGGCTGCTGATGCAGAAACTGCAGGTTTAATTCTTGGGGACCACTACAGATGCTTCTTTGGTGGAAAGTGCAGTGTGAGATACACACATCCTGGATGCCCAAATGAGTAACTGCTTGAGTAAAATAAGTAAATAGAGACCCAAGCCATCAAAATGGCATCAGATTGAGAGGCTTGCACCAGGCTATTACACTACTGGCCATTAAAATTGCTACACCAAGAAGAAACGCAGATGATAAACGGTTATTCATTGGACAAATATATTATACTAGAACTGGCATGTGATTACATTGTCACGCAATTTGGGTGCATAGATCCTGAGAAATCAGTACCCAGAACAACCACCTCTGGCCGTAATAACAGCCTTGATACGCCTAGGCATTGAGTCACACAGAGCTTGGATGGCGTGTACAGATACAGCTGCCCATGCAGCTTCAACACGATACCACAGTTCATCAGGAGCAGTGACTGGCGTATTGTGACGAGCCAGTTGCTCAGCCACCATTGACCAGATATTTTCAATTGGTGAGAGATCTGGAGAATGTGCTAGCCAGGGCAACAGTTGAACATTTTCTGTATCCAGAAAGGACCGTACAGGACCTGCAACATGCGGTCATGCATTATCCTGCCGAAATGTGGGGTTTCACAGGGATCGAATGAAGGGTAGAGCCATGGGTTGTGACACATCTGAAATGTAACATCCACTATTCAAAGTGCCGTCAATGCGAACAAGAGGTGACCGAGACGTGTAACCAATGGCATCCCATACCGTCATGCCAGGTGGTACACGCTTCCAATGTCTGTGATGCAGCGTCAAGGGTAACCACAGCCATGGTCTCCGAGCTGATAGTCCATTCTGCTGGAAACATCATCAAACTGTTCATGCAGATGGTTGTTGTCTTGCAAACATCCCCATCTGTTGACTCACGGATCGAGATGTGGCTGCACGATCCATTAGAGCCATGCGGATAAGATGCCTGTCATCTCAACTGCTAGTGATACAAGGTCGTTGGGATCCAGCACGGTGTTCCATATTACCCTTCTGAACCCACCGATTCCATATTCTGCTAACAGTCATTGCATCTCAACCAATGCGAGCAGCAATGTCACGATACAATAAACAGCAATTGCAATAGGTTACAATCCGACCTTTATCAAAATCGGAAACATGATGGTACGCATTTCTCCTCCTTACATGAGGCATCACAACAACGTTTCACCAGGCAACGCCGGTCAACTGCTGTTTGTGTATGAGAAATCGGTTGGAAACTTTCCTCATGTCAGCATGTTGTAGGTGTCGCCACCGGTGCCAACCTTGTGTGAATGCTCTGAAAAGATAATCATTTGCATATCACAGCATCTTCTTCCTGTCAGTTAAATTTCGCGTCTGTAGCATATCATCTTCATGGTGTAGCAATTTTAATGGCCAGTAGTGTATTTATGTCACAATACTGAAAATACATCCTGTGAATTAAACACCCATGCCTCCTTTTGGTTAAATGTATGAAATACTTATAAGTAACTAAATATTGATAAATCATGCCTGACACTTTTCTATTCATGTAAAAATTCTGTACACTTCAAAATTCCATGTATGACATACATGTTTGTAGCACAGTCAGAATTATTGGAATGTCCAGACAAGCAAATCTGATATGAACAAAATGAACCTTATCTGCAGCTCAAGCAGGATTTAGGAAAACATCAATGAAAAACTTAGGATGGTATAAATGCAACTGCTGTTGTCATATATCAGTACCGACAACAATAATTATGAACAATAACTATAAAAGCATATCCAAAAGTATTGAGTCGTTAAAACATCTATTCTTTCAGAAAAGCTGAACCATAAATTAAGCATAAGTGTAATGTGTGTCTTGTGGGAGATCAATATGCCAAATTGGAAGGTGTAGACCATGATGAATGAATAAAGACCTACACTCAAGAAAGGAAAAAAAGGTAGTAATATCAACAACAACAAAAAAGGAAAATTATAAAAATTGTAGGATGATGAATGACAATAGAGGGGGGAGGGGGGAAAGAAAGAGAGAGAGAGAGAGAGAGAGAGAGAGAGAGAGAGGAGGGGGGGATGTTTAAGGGGGGACTAGAGAGAGAGAGAGAGGAACCCGGGACTTTCCGTATCATATTAACTTATATTCTGTGACAACAGAATATGTTAGTCATATTGTCTCATACTTACGCATGTATATGCCTCCCCTCTTTCCGTAGAAGGGAAAATACTCAACTAATTTTTCATTGAATTTTATTGGATATGAGCCCTGATTCAGATACCACATGGGATCAAATTTTCTCTCCACACGTAGGACTCCCACAATATTAATACCAAGCAGTACAACAGTTGTAAGTAGAACAACAACCTGCAAAGAAATGTGTAAAAAATCATTATTTTTAACACAAACCCAGAATAAATAATGTGGAGGAGCCACATCATACTGTAAAGAAGGAAAGTAATTTAAATACAAGTTGAGTTACAAAACATCCCTGTTTCTAGCAAAGACATTTTGGGTTGTATTTAACATCTAAAACAACTGTTGTCTTTGCCCTTCTTTCTGGTCCCCTTTATCCAAGTAATGCAGGGCCAGGACTAGTATGGTGCTTCTCCAGCTTTTCAAAGAACCAATCATACAAATATATACGCTATTAATGTGATGGGGTTGTCATTCCCAAAGGCATTTTAAAGTTACTGCTAGTCTCCCCCCCCCCCCCCCCCCCCCCCTCTTTTCACAAAGGAGATCAAATGTGACGCCTTCTCAAAGTGTTTACACTTTATGTATCTCAGGTGAGACATGGGACCTAGCCCAGTATTTACCTAGGTTGGTGTGGAAAACCACCTAAAAATATGTCCAAGCAGGCCAGTACACCTGCTCCTGCCATTAAACTGTGAGGTACATTTGATCCAGGGCCAGCACCTCTCTGCACCCCAGAAGCGGGTTTTTTAATGCTTTCAGCTTTCCAAAAGGATAAACGCTACCTTTATGTTCACTTTAAATACATCAGTCATACCTGTATATACTAAAACATGATTCTTATGACTCAAGGTTTGCCTACATGTATCTTATTCAATGTATTGTTTCCAGGGCCAGAATTGTGAGAAACACGCTACTCTGTACTAGTGAATGACTTGTGCAACTGTTGCTCAAAAGGGATGTTCCACATGAGAAGTTTATCATGAATATGATACAGAATTCGTAATAAAGTCAATGCTTAAATACTTGCAGTACAAATCCCCAGACACTTCTGAAACATCTAGTGCACCTTCAACTTTTTTTCCTCTGCTGTTTCAATAAATTGCTTAAAGCAAGTGGTGAAGTGGTTCCATTGAAAAGGACTTGGCCAATTTCCTTCCTCATCCTTGTGGAACACCTATATTAACCTTGTCGTACATGGGATGTTAAACCAAAATCTTCTTTCCTTTCTTTGAGGTGATTTTCCTAAATCACTCCAGGCAAATGCCGGGATGGTTCCTTTCAAAGGGCACGGCCGACTTCCTACCCCATCCTTCCCTAATCCGATGAGACCGATGACCTCGCTGTCTGGTCTCCTTCCCGAAAACAACCAACCAACCTTTCTTTGAGATTTGATGGATCATTTAAATGGGTTTACTAGAGGTGAGGATAAAATTGTGGTTCTAGATGGATGTGTAGGACATATTTTGCTATGATTCCACCTGCCGGTATATCGTTAAGAAATTTAAGGGAAGAAAGCTTTGTTAGTATGTTGCAGAGAGTAGGTGGATGTTGGAAGGGTACCACAAAATTTAAATGTGTTATTAAGTATAGGGTAGAGACCTATTAGATGTTATGTTGAGAAAGAAGTTGACCAGTCTGAAAAATGGCTTGTGAGATATATTGCCAAAAGATGAACTGGATGAAAACAAGTGACAGGGTGGTCTGGCATTGTTGAGAGGTTAATATACAGCAGTTTTGGAACTAGACATGTTATTGTTGTGACTCGCCGATCTTTCAAAGTGCCACTGCGCAGTTACGCGCGTCCTCTACATGTGGTGCTGTCTGCCAGCCATGCAGTAGCAGTGCCACCTAAGCGGCCAGCCAACCAGCAGCCACTAGACTTGGACTCAGTTATGATTTGACTGTTAAAGTGTACACACGTCTTACTCTGTTTACTTGATCTGTGACTTCACGTATGCATCTTCCTTGGAATATATTTGTTCAACTTGAAGTTATTACAATTGGCGATGAGGGTGGGATTTTTTGTTGACCCACATGTTTCCATGGCTACTTTAGAGCAACTATTGCAAAGTCTCATAGAACAGCAAAACGCTTCTCACAAATGCAATTCGTGATTTCATCGCGGCATCAAATGCGGGGCGTCTCTCGTCGTCGTCTCTACTTACTTTTCCTCCTTACGACGAGACAGCGGAAGACTGGTCTGGTTATGAAAAACGTCTTCGACAGCACTTCTTGGCATTTCATGTCACGGACGAACAAAAATGCAAGTCTGTGTTCCTTTCATGGATTCCAAATGTATCATTTGTTGTCGCAATTGGCTCGTTTGAAAGATCCTGCATCTTTGTCCTTTGCTGAAATGTGCTCACTTCTGTCCATATATTTTCAAAAGCAAACACATGTGGTAGCCTCTCATGTTGCCTTTTATCATTGTCAAAAACAACGGAATCAATCGTATCGCACTTGGGTTGCTGAACTTCACAACCTCAGTAGAAAGTGTCAATTTGTTACTGAAGTTCACAAAGAATCCTACACCGATTCCATGGTATGGGATGCTATTATCCGATTGGTGCCCGACAAAGAAGTTAGGCAACGTGCCCTTCAGTTCGTAAATCCAACTCTAGATAAGTCCTATCCATCGCTCAGTCTTTTGAAATTTTTCGCACTGCTGGAGCGCAAATAGAGGCATGGGGCGATGTCGGGGAAATACAACCTCTGTGCAATGTTGACGAAGCATATGGTATGTCCCAACTGGCCGACGTGGCCGCAGTATGGTCCCAAGTGCAGCCTCGGCCTAACTGTAAACAAACCTCTAAGAAACTGTAGCAAAACCCATGGCAAGTTCCTTCATGTCCACGATGTTTTACGAAATATTCATGAGAAGATTGTCCACAATGTTGGGCCGTGTGTCACAAATGTAAAAAAAAAAAAGGGTCATGTGTCACTCGTTTGCAAATCTGACCGCATACATGATGTTCATGAACATGACTCTGATTTTGATTCTGTGTTGTCTGTCAATTGTACTTCTTCCCTTTCAGGGAAGTTATTCCTCACTGTCCAAATACTTGGTCGAGATGTTCGTATGCAGGTGGATACTAGTTCTGCTGCCACTATCATCAATTCTCAGACATATCTTCAGTTGGATTCTCCAATCCTGTCACCTGTCACTAGGCAATTACGGACTTACAATAAACAGAAGATATCTCTCTTGGGACAATTTGATGCAGATGTATCTTACAAATCTGTCATTCACACTGTTCCTATATTTGTGGTCGAACATAGTAACGTGGAGAATCTTTTTGGTTTAGATGCCATTTGCATTTTTGGGTTCTCCATAGATGACTCTGTCAATCTCGTCTCTGATGCTGTTCCTTATGCTCAATTGGATTCCTTGTCAATGACATTTTCATCCCTTTTTTCACCTGGTTTAGGCCATGCAAACGACTTTGAAGCTCATATCATGCTCAAACCCACTGTTCGGCCCAAGTTTTTTTGGGCTCGGGCCATTCCTGTGGCCCTTCGTGATCAGGTCAAACAGGAGCTGGATTGTCTCACTGCTTCAGGGGTCTTGCTTCCTGTCACTTCTAGTGAGTGGTCCTCTCCTGTCGTTGTCATTGCTAAGCCAAATGGTGATATTCGTCTCTGTGGCGATTTCAAAGCCACTGTAAATGCTCAATGCCTTATCGACACTTACCCTATGCCTCGACCTGAAGAATTGTTTACTAAACCCACGGGAGGCCAGTATTTTTCTAAAATTGACCTGTCAGAAGCTTATCATCAACTTCCTCTCAACACTGCTTCCTGGCAGTTTCTGGTCCTTAACATGCCTTCCGGCCTCTATCAATACCAACGATTGCTATTCGGGGTTGCCAGTGCCCCTGCTCTCTTTCAGCGATTCTTGAAACAATTATTGCTCACTGTCCCTGGGTGTATAAATTACCAGGACGACATTGTCGTCACTGGCTCCACCACTGACGAACTTCTTCAAAATCTCCACACACTTTTTCTTATCTTACAGACTGCCAGTCTTAAGTGTAATCTTCAGAAATTAAACTTTTTTCAGGCATCTATCACATACTTGTGGCTTCAACTCTCTCGGGATGGTATTCGTCCGCTTCAGCAAACTGTCGCTGCGATTGATGCCCTTCCTCACCCTACACCTGTTAAGGAAGTGCAGGCCGCCTTGGGGAAAATAGCATACTATCACAGGTTTTTACTGTCTGCTGCTTCGGTGGCTCAACCGTTGCATCACCTGTAGCATAAAAACGTGCCTTTTCACTGCACCATATCATGCGATGTGGCTTTCCAGAAATTGAAGACTATGCTGAAACAGGCCCCGTACCTGACTACTTATCAACCTGGCCAACATCTTGTTCTTGCCAGACGCCTCTCAATATGGGATCGGTGCAGTCCTTACACACGGTTTTTCTGACGGTTCTGAACATCCCCTTGCTTATGCCTCCAAAACGCTTGCGGATGCCCAGCAAAAGTATTCTCAAATTGAAAAAGAAGCTTTGGCCATTATTTATGCTCTTCACAAGTTTGGTGTTTTTCTCTATGGATCCAAATTTCATCTTGTTACGGATCACAAACCACTTGTTTCATCCATCAACGTCACTTCCCGACAAGGCTGCACACCGCCTCCAGCGTTGGGCTCCTTACTTGTCTCGTTTCAATTACAAGATTCATTTCCAGCCGACGGCTCAACATGCGAATGCTGATGCACTGTCTCGCCTTCCCATGGGTCCTGATCTGGCATTCGATAGGGATGAACTTTTGGGTTTCCCCCTGGATGTTGCCGAGCAGCGGGTTGTGGACGGGTTCCCCATCACCAGGGACCGGCTGGCTGCTGCTACGGGTTCTGACCCTACCCTCTCTCAGGTTTTATGCTGTATTCAGAAGGGTTGGCCAGATCGTCCATCCGCTAAGACTTCTGATCCATTGCGGAACTACTACGCATTGCGTTAGCGCCTCACGGCTAGGGATGGTGTTATCCTCCTTTCCATTGAAAATGCTTAGCTGCGTGTTGTGGTACCTGCGTCTTTGCATGCTTCAGTCTTGCACCTCCTCACCAAGGGCACTGGGGTGTCTCTTGCACAAAATCTCTGGTGCGCTGTCATGTGTACTGGCCCGGCATCGACTCTGAAATCGCACACATGGACGCTGCCTGTGGCCCTTGTGTGTCACAGGCCGCTCCCCCGAAGTCATGTTTGTCACTGTGGCCTTCGCCTGAGAAGCCCTGGGAGCGTATTCATGCTGACTTTGTGGGACCTTTTTTAGGTACTTATTGGCTTCTGGTTATTGACACCTACTCTAACTTTCCTTTCATTGTCCGTTGCACGTCGCCTACCATCGCAGCAACCACCAATGCTCTAGCTCGCATTTTCTCTTTGGAAGGTCTTCCCTCTACTCTTGTTACTGATAATGGTCCGCAATTTGCCTCTTCCAATTTTGCGGATTTTTGTGCCCATCACAGTGTCATGCATGTCACGGCCTCCCTGTTCCATCCACAGTCAAAAGGTGAGGCTGAACGACTGGTCCGCACATTTAAGGCTCAGATGAGGAAACTCCTGACTTCTTCTGCTGATGATGTGCTTCTCCAATTTCTGTCTTCTTACTATTTCACCCCCATGGGCGACCACAGCCCGGCTGAGCTCTTACATGGCTGACAGCCCCGCACGCTACTTCATCTTCTGTGGTGTTTCACCTCATGGCGGCGGGTGCCTTCGCTTGGCTGGTTCACCGCTGACGACCTGGTATGGGTACAGGGATATGGCAGGCAGCCAAAATGGAGTCCTGGCCGCATATTATGACACTGTGGCCAACACCTGTATGAAATCCAGATGGACAAGCGTGTTGCAGTGCGTCATTCGGACCAGCTTCGGCCTCATGTGCCGGCAATGCCTGTTCTGGATGCCGCTACACCACCTTCGGCTCTACCTGACGCTCGGGATACTGGAATCTCCCATTACTCAAAACGCAGTCCTCTCACCATCATATCAGTGCCAGCACAAGAACTGATGCCACTAGGAGACATGTCCATGCAAGAACCAGATGACCATCATCTGTTGGAGCAACTCTACTCGCCTCCTTCTCCTACGGACGCGGGCACATCGCCCATGTCTCCTGTTATAACAACTGGACTTGCTGCAATGGGCAGATTGGTGCACGGGGCCCCAGCAGATTCGACCCCCACGTCTCCTGTCATCTCGACATGTCATCATTGGGGACACTTCCGTCCGTATGGGAAGCCTCCTCCTTGAGAATTTACTGCCATTCAAACAACACCTATGGACGTTCGCAATGTACAGGCCACCTCCATCAAAATCTGTGCAAAAAATTCAAAGGGAGGAAAAGTGTTATGACTCGCCGATCTTTCAAAGTGCCACCGCGCAGTTACACACGCCCTCTACATGCGGCACTGTCTGCCAGCCATGCAGCAGCAGCACCACCTAAGCATCCAGCCAGACAGCGGCCGTTAGACTTGGACTCAGTTATGATTTGACTGTTAAAAGTGTACACACGTCTTACTCTGTTTACTTGATCTGTGACTTTCATGTATTGTGTCTTCCTTGAAATATATTTGTTCAACTTGAAGTAATTACAGTTATTATTATTATTATTATTATTATTATTATCATTATTATTATTATTATTAATCCTTTGTGAACAATGCTGAAAACATTCAGACTTAAAAAAGTTGACTAGGAAGAGTAAATTTTACAATGTTAAATGTATGTTCACAGTAATACTGATCATGCAAGGGTATAGTCTGTCAGTAAACTGAAGAGCGAGCGAGCGAGTCCCCACTCTGCCAAGCCAGCTATGTCACGAAGCGCTTCTACAGGCCGTTTCACAACATAGTACCGGCCCTGCCACGGCGCGTGATTTAAATCTGTGGCGACGCCGTGTACAGATATGTCTCATCTGCATTTATTTTTAGACAAATACATTAAGACAATGAGGAATACAAAAAACGATAGCTTCTTTCCAAACACAACAATAGAGTAAAAATATTAACATAAGAATGGAAGTCAGGATTCTACTACAAACATAGAACCGAATGCCTCTTCATGTGAATATATATATGTTCCACTATTGCTATTCGTAAACGGACCGCACATAATGCAATCAATCTGTAAAATTTAAGGCTTGATCTTACTTTGTGTTTCTATTGGAAGGTAGACGTTTTCTTTGAAGAACTGTACTGAAACTTAATAATTCTTGCAACATGAAAAGTGTTTAAAAAGTAAGCAGAAATTTATAATTTTGTGTGTTAGACCAATTTGCTCTACTTTTTTGTCACTGCCTTCGTAAACATGTCTCAAAAGTATGTGTACAATGTTATGCATATTGGCTATTTACTCTGTTGCTAGCTGTCAAAAAGTTTACATGTGTTTTGGTAGCATCAACGATTATTTGTTTCGTATAAAAATAGATTAGAGAATCTGTTTAAAGTTTTATTGTAGGAATAGAATAAAATGTATGAAATTTTTAGAAATGTTGAATATTGCTTTGGTGAGCCTGTTATGAGTAAACCAAGGGCATACAAGTGGTATAAACATTTCAAAGCGGGTCTGAAAGGGCAGCAGTTTCACAAGTATGGATGAGATTAAAAATGCATAGTTAGAAGACCTATAAACTATCCCAAAGAAACAGTTCCTAAAGTGTTTCGTGAATTGGAAAAAGCACTGGCATAAGTGTGTAAGTGTGTAGTATGTAATAGAGAATATTTTGAATAGTATAACATTGCTGTAGACTAACAAATAAAGTCCTTAGCAAAAAATAAAAGTTAATATGTAAGCGAACCTCGTATGTCAAGCTTCCTGCTTAGAAGTCCAGAATTGGGGTACATGTTTCGAAGGAAATTTCAGCAGTATTTAGAATAGCTATTGCGCACATGTTTTAAGCAATATGTCTTTAGTGATCGAGATAGAGATTTAATGTTCCATCAGCATCAAAGGTTTTATGTGATTTTTAAACTGTCTATAACAATGGGTTTCCTCACAATATTATTAGTTTTCCTTTGTGGCGATTCCAGTAAACCATGCGGCTCATTTCCGCGTTCCTTCTTTATGCGCCCTGTTAGGCAAGGCTGACGTTTGCATAAATTTCAGCCCTTCGCTTGGGAGTGGTAATATTAGCCAACAGTTCTTCTTGCATCGCCTCTTTAACATAAGCACCGGCTGCGGTGGCCGAGCGGTTCTAGGCGCCCAGTCCGGAACCGCGCGACTGCTACGGTCGCAGGTTTGAATCCTGCCTCGGGCATGGATGTGTGTGATGTCCTTAGGTTAGTTAGGTTTAAGTAGTTCTAAGTTCTATGGGACTGATGACCTAAGATGTTAAGTCCCATAGTGCTCAGAGCCACGCTGTACTAACATTAGAGACGAATGAGCGCTCGTTACTCTGCAAATACCTCCTCTTCTTCGTATTCTGCACATTTTCTTGCAATGCTAGACAATTATCCATCACTTCCGGATATCGAAGTATATTAGTAAGTATACAAAGTTAACTGACACTGGCAACTAAGATCTCATGAACAGAAACGACGTATATCACTGCACGCCGATCTGCACCGCTAGACAGGTAACGGGCAACTGATTTTGGGTGCCCCTTTAGTCCAGTGGCAGCGTTCTTCCGGGAAAGGCCACTTCCCCCACCAAAAGCGCTGCTCGCTCTTCAGTTTACAGACAGACTATATGGGATTAATAATAGAAGGCCAGTTAGTTACAGGACATGACAAAATATAGGCAGAGATGGGGTGTAGAAGGAAGAAAGAGGTAACACTTGAAATGAATAGATGTAAACACAACAGAGAGAGATGATGAGAAAACAGTGAAAGGATAGAAGAAAGAAGGGCTATGCAAAGCAAGAAACAGCAGTCAGTAGAGAAGAAGTTAGTTAGTTTCATGTTCCACACATCACTTGTACGATAAATCATAATGATGTGGAATGTGGTTTGTAATTATTTTTTTATTTATTTTAAAAAAGAGGATATACATATGTAAGTTAGTGATTCCTTCCCACCACCTTTTACACATTGCAATAATAGAAATTCTTCTACGGCATAGAAGGAGTTGTCAAGGTGAAACTTTTTCAGTTTTTTCCAAATTGTACTCTGCTGTTTCATGGAAATTTTATGTCACTGGGTAAGTGATCAAAAATTTTGATTGCAGCTTCATGAACACCTTTTTGTGCTAAAGTCAATAATAATAAATGTCATTTTTTTAGACAAAATAAATGAGAAACATCATGAACAAGACAAAAAGAACCACACTGGTATGGGAAAGGGGTTGGAGATGAGCTCTCACTCAACAGCACATAATATACCCAGCAGAAAAGAGGTGTTATTCACAAAACAAAAAATTATATTTTAACTGTGTAATATTTGACTGGGAATTGGTAAGTCCCTAGTTTCACCCCTCATGTTTATTGGAATTTCGAAATATGTTATCTTAATTTGGATTTCATCTTTTGATAATATTCCTTTATCTATGAGGTCTATTCAAAAAATTCTGGGACATTTGTAACTTTGCATCAATGGTGTGTTGGAGTGAAATGCAGTTGGCATTCATCCACAGGCCTGTGTTTAATATGTTATTGCCAGAAGTTTCATTGTTATATGTGTGTTAGTTATTGTTCAGAGCTCTATTCAGTAGAAAGTTGTATCACACAGTTCCTGAGAGGGCAGAGTTAGAGGAGTAATGCATCTGTATTAAATTTTGCATGAAGCCCAAGAAAATCTTAACAGAGACACACCAAATAATGCAGGAAGGCTACGGTGATGAATGCTTAAGCCACACTCAGTGTTACACATGGTCCACATAATTTAAAAATGGCAGGAAGGAAGTTAAATATGACCCTCATTCAAGACACCCTTCAACATCCACCAATGACATTCATGTCAGGAACGTCAATCAATGAAATTGTGCATGCCAATCAAAAACTGATTGTCCGAAAGACTGCAGAAGAATGTAACTTCTCAGTTGGACCACATCATGAAATCCTGACATAGCAACTCAGATGCAACATGTTGCTTCCAAGTTTGTCCCATGGCTCATGGCTGAAGATCAAAAAGGCTTTTGCCTCACAATCTTTGAGGAGCTGTTGGACTGTGCAAATGAGATGCTCCTTAAGAGAATCATAATTAGTGATGAGATGTGTATCTACGGTTATGATGGTGAGACCAAATTTCAGTCTTCACAGTGGGTTGGGGAAGGTCCTCCAAGACCAAAAAAACTTGTCAGGTCAGGTCAACCATCAAAGCCATGCTAATAGATTTCGTTGACTTTGAAGAATTAGTGCATCATGAATACATACCACAGGGACAAACTGTTAATCAATCATACTACCAGCACATGTTGTGACACCTGCCAGAAAATGTGAGAAGGAAACAACCTGAAACGTGGCAAGACAATTCATGGCTCTTGCATCATGATAATGCATCCCTGTTAGTGTGTGACTATTGCACAAAAAAACAAAATCACTGTGTTGCCTCATTCTCTCGACTCTACAGAACTGGCCCCTGTGGACTTTTTTATTTCCCAAGTTGAAAACCCTGTTGAAAGGACAAAGATTTGCAATGATAGCTGAGATAAAAGAAAATTTGCAGAGGGCACTTTGTGTGATCTAGCAAGAGGCATACCAGTACTGCCTCTGGAAGTGAAACAGTGCTGGGAGCGGTGTATCAATTGTGGAGGAGAGTATTTCAAAGGAGACCATGCTCAATAAGTAAAAGGTAAGTGTAGAAAAATTTTGTGGACAAATTTCTGGAATTTTTCAAACAGATCTCATATGTGAAGAACGTTAGCATTGGTCTGTGGTTTTGATTTGATTAAAAGCCGTTGTTCCTCTATAGTAGAGTGTGGCTAGCTCACACAGAATATTCATGGGCTTGGGATCAATACAATTAACAATCTTATAAAACTGCTCCAAAATTACCAGTTTGGGACTCTGCTGATATACATTATTATAAGATAATATTTCCTAAAAGACACTTTGATCGGTAACACTTTTTTTGAAATGCTGCAGTAATATCAGTAATATGTTTTGCTGTATCATCGAAATTTTTCAAGCATGTATCTTTGTACATCAAAAAGAAACTAAAAATGATGAATGATGTTTACCTTTACTGGCCATTTAACCAAGTATGGTGCAAAATAATTATCAAATATTCTTTGTTGAATGCTATCTCTTCTACAGTTGACATTTTTATTTTCATCGTGTTTTCTAAAGAAGCATCCTTCTCGTCTTGCCATAACTCTTCTTTCATCAATAGATAAACAACTTACAAAAAATATCATTACATAAACATATACACATGCTATACCAACAGCAGCAAAAACACAGAATGACCTCAGGAAAGGCATTTTCTGAAACAGAAACAAAAATTTAGTTTAATGTACTGAAAATGATAAAAAATAATTTTTTCAATTACTGTAGTACACTATTCCTATTGGAATTGGGTACATTCTAGTTTTCATCTCCCTCTTCCCCTCATACGCAACTCAATTAGAGATAGAATCTGCTTTGGAGAGAGCCATTACAAATGGAATAGCTCGACATGTCACATATTGGGATGTCATACCTTTTCATGGCCATCAGTATGGCAGAATGGGCAAAATGCTTGATAACAGTGCATTTAATCAGAGGCAGATCATGGGTACCCAATACATTGGACACTTCATCTATGCTGCAATTCAGGCCACTGTGTCAAGCATGTACCATGAGTACCTCCATTCGGAAAAAACCACTGCAACACAAGTCAACTGCCATGGGCAATAGCATATTACTGATAGGGGTAATCCTCAACCACAATTCATTATTGCAGCAGATAGGCAAGCAACAGTGCAGAATATCACTTGGAAATTCAACAACTGATAAGAAATTATACCATACAGGACAACCTCCTTTTTACAGGTTGCAGAAGACCCTACCCCTCATGTGTACCTCTGATCTTTGTATGTCGCAGGGCACAGGTATTGGCATAGATGCAGGAACATCGCAACTGGATATTTCAAGCATGGAAAAAGGATGCCTGGACTGAATAGTCAGTAAATGTTGACACGTGCTTATGACTAGGTACTAGTGCACCAAAAACTATATGAAGGGATGCTGGGTGCCAATAGCAGCACTGATGAGGAGATGGTGGAGTATTCTTGTGTGGATGGGCCCCCTGATACATTCACCTTCATCTCTCAGTAATAATTGAAACTGAAATCTACAGTTTGATAATGTACATCCTCTCGTTCACTAGTAGAATGCTGTAGGCAACCTGCATCTTCAGCAAGACAGTCCACCTCCATACCTTTCCTGATTTGTATCAGAATGATTTGAGGAAAACTCCACAGCTATGATGGTGCTTATGTGGCCTGTTAGTCATCTGACTTCAGCCCATGGAGCAAACTGGGTATGCCATTGGTGTACCTTAGATTCATCAAAGACCAAACTCAGTGAGTTGTGGTGAATGATTGAGAATTCTTGGATCATGTGTCTTGAGGCTTGAGGAGCCCATGTTTAACACATTAGTACTGTTATCAGGACAAAACGGGGGTGGGGAGGTCTGGGGAAGGGGTGACAGGTGGGGGGAATGAAGGTGGTAGGCTGCAATTCAAAAGCTCATGAGTGTTTATTATTAAAAAATTACAGAAATATGTGAGAAAAGTGACTTACAGTTGATGTTCCAACAGCAAATGCTATTACATCTGTTAGGATAGTTACAGTAACAGAAATTCCACATTTTTTCAAGGTCAGACCTATTTTTTCTGGAACATTCATGTCTTTTCTTCCCTCGTTGACATTGTCAAGACTCTGAAAGAAAACAACACAATAATTGAAAATAATTTTTAAATTATTTCTTAGTTTTTCCTGCTTAAAAGTTGCATACAGACTGATAATAACTGATCATGTACCATTGTTATCAGAGTTCTTTGGGACATTTTAATACATACAGCTCATATGTCCTTCCACTGTGATAATGGCTCTTGCACTTCCTGTCTTCCACATGTATGTTGGACATGCACTGTTTATATATCAATATTTACAGTACTGATGTGTTGGTATTATGTTAACAGCAAGCTTACGACCAGAGCAACAGTGCACATACAGCGGCATGATAAAACAAGAATGTCTCTGGCTTATGGGAATAAATGTACTGGAAACTCAACTTTTTATTATACAAACAATGGAAACTCCAGGTTGGAAAGTCAAAAATGTAAGAAGAAGGTAGACTGCTACTTACCATAAAGGAGACATGTTAAGTTGCAGATGAGTATAATGGAAATGCCGAGTGGCTAGGGCCTCCCGTCGGGTAGACCATTTGCCCGGTGCGAGTCTTTCGAGTTGACGCCACTTTGGTGACTTTCATGTCAATAGGGATGAACTGATGATAAGGACAACATAACACCCACCCCTTGAGCGGAGAAAATCTCCGACTCAACCAGGAATCGAACCTGGGCTGTTAGGTATGACATTCTGTTGTGCACCCCACTCAGCTACCAGGGGTGGACATGAGTATAATGAAGAGACACTTACACTTTAACTTTCAGCCACAGCCTTTATCAGAAAAGGAAAGAGAAACACACACCATTCATTCACACAAGCAAGCACACCTCGTGCACACATGACCACTAAATCTGGCAGTTTGGAGTTGGTGGTCACGTGTGCGTAAGGTGTGCTTGCTTGTGTGAATGAATGGTGTGTGTTTCTCTTTCTTTTTATGATGAAGGCTGTGGCCAAAAATTAATGTGTAAGTGTCTTTTAGTTGTGCCTGTCTTCAGCTTAATGTGCTACCTTTATGATAAGTAGCAATTTATCTTCTCCTTATATTATTTTTATTATACAGTACTTTGTACATGTTTTACTGTACAGTCAGTACCCAGAATGCATGCACATGTCAAAATTACTGAAGAAGTATAACAACTCAAAGAATGAAAAGTACTGTACCAGAGAACAGTTACGTAAGCTCTATATTTTGATAACATGTCTCATACTTAATGGTAACAGGTTGCAAACCTTAGTGTCCAAATGTTTTCCAATTATTTCCTGTGCATCTATATGCACCTATAATTAAGCAATATTTGTCCTCTTCTTAAAAATTATAATCAGATTTAATAAAGCAAAAGAATTAAAATATTAAAAAAGTTGTAATATTTTAGACCCTGCAGCCACAAACAAGTTTGACTTTATCAACAAAATCAGTGTAGAGAAAAGCACTAGCAATCATATTGTTATCATATTACAACTTTTACTCAAGTTAATGAATCCATCAAGAAGACGAGGAGAGTTTTTATGCCGGAAAGAGCAGACAAGCAGTTGTTAGCATTGTACTCGGATAATCAATGGACGTTATTTAGTTCCAATATGATGAACATAGAGGAATTATGGGCAAAGTTTAAACTGATTATAAATCACATTCTGGAGGAATATACTGAGTAAGTGCATTAAAGACAGGAAAGACTTACCATGGTTTAAGGACAAAATTCCAAAAATTCTGTGAGAACAGAGACTGTTGTACTCTCAATTTAGAAAAGAATGATGAAATGTTAACAGCCAAAAGTTTATAAAAATTTCTGCATTTATAAAAATATTGATGGGTGAAGCATACAACTACTTCCACCACAATAAGTTAGCAAAAGGTATTGTGAAGAATCCTAGGGATTTTGGTTGTACACAAAATTTCTAAGCAGGTTGAAGGCTTCTTCTCAGTCACTAATAGACCAATCTGGTGTGGCAGTAGAAGACAGCAAAAAAATCTGAAGTTTTAAATGTTTGTGTTAAAAAAACCATCATGAAGGAGGATCATACAGACATACCATCATTTGAAAGATGCACAAACTCCCATTTGGAGGGCATAGAAATAGATATCCTTGGCACTGAAAAGCAATGGAAAGAGTTGAAAATAAATAACTCACCAGGTCTGGATGGAATCCCAATTCTGTTTAATAGAAAGTACTCTTTGCCATTGGCCCCACACTTAGCTTGCATTTATTATGAATATCTTGCCCAGTGGAAAGTCACAATCAACTGGAAAAAGTGCAGCTTACTCCTATATATAAGAAAGGTGGAAGAACAGACTCACAAAATTACAAAGCAGTATTCTTAATGTTGGCTTGTTGCAGAATTCTTGGGCATATTCTAAATTCAAATATAATCAATTTCCTTGAGAGAAAAAAGCTTCTATCAAAAAATCAACACAGATTTAGAAAGCATTGCTTGTTTGAAACTCATACTGCCTTTTTTTGCACAATATCTTATGAACTGTGGATGAGGGCAAAAGATAGACTCCATATCACTAGATTTCAGGAAACTATTTGACACAAGGCCATAACTATAAGCAAATGTGTAAAATAATGAAAGAGATGTATCAACCAAGGAAATTTTCCCTGTATATAATTAAAGTACAATACTTTCCCAAACACATAGCTTTAAAACGAAAATTTAAATAACATTACTGGGTGACTGGTTTGTGTCTACACTTCACTCTAATGAAGCTACTTACAGTATCTTCATGGCTTGTCTTGAAATACCAGTTTCAGCATTGACTGAAGCAAAAATGGTGAGTCAGTCTTCTAACATGTCTTTCAAGAACTTGAATTTTAAAAATGACCTTTCCCCACTGATGTTTGTGATGATAAGTGACATACATTCCTAGAGTGATGCTGATATAAGGAAAATAAATTTGAAATTTCATGGAATCTGGTTTGGATGAAATGAAGTATGAAAGAACTTGGGTTTTCATGAAACCTAGTTCACTTCAAACTGCCAAAAACGTCCATTGCCCATTCCTTGTCTAATGAAGGGCTACACCTTTCAGTGGCTGCCACTAAAAATTTGAATCAAGGAAAGTACATCTCCATGATTTACAATTGTAAGAGGAGCCCAAATTACAGTATTAAAACAACAACTTTTTTTAATTTCAAGTTTTTGTGGAAGCAGGCCCCTAGGCTGAAGTCTAGACAATCTGTGCATGAATGTGGCCCAGCACTTCACTACAACCTGTGCATGTCTGGACATTTCTAGACATTGTGTAATTGGTTGATACTCCACTAGATGGTACAAGACTCTGAAAATTTCTTATGTTGTGTTTTAGGTGGCTAGCTTCTGTGCTGACATAGTAAAGTGGTGTGTCATGCAGTAATATGTACTCAAGTAAAAATCACTTCTGGTGCATTGAAGCTGAATAAGTCAGTATGTTAAAAACAGTGTGGAAATACTCTGATAAATTCAAAAGTAAAATTTCAACTGTTTATTTTTCTTCTCAGTGAACTAGATTTTTAAAAAGATGATTTAATTCATTCATTTATTATCTGTACACATGAAAATGCAGGGTGTACCACGAGGAATAGTCGGTATTCAGGGATATTACAGAAACAATCACTCAGAGCAAAAACGTCTTGTAAACTTGGGCTCTAAAATGCATACCATAAGAGCAATGACCACTTGTTCAGTATAAGAGATTTGTTTCATGGTAGAGAAGATGAATAAGTGCTCATAGCACTTAGGGTATGCATTTTAGAGCCCATGTTTACTAGACTTTTTTGTCCTTCAAATGATTGTTCCTGTCATATCCCTGAATATTGGTCATTCCTCCTGGGACACTATGTATAATGTTCCATTATGTCTACATTGAAGTGTCTGTAGCATCCTCCCTGGTGCAGGGTGGGGTTGTTATGAGCCAGAATGGTGCAAGTGGGTGGTGGAGGCGAGATAGGGACCCAGGTGGCTCTAGAGAAAAGGAGCTGCAAATGTAACAAGTTCTTTTATTGATGGATCTGCAATGCTTTGTACACTTGATCAGTGTCCAACTGGGTATTGAATTCTGCTGGTGTGGCTGCCCATACATCCCACATTGCTGACACAATACTAGACTGTGCCAGCAGCCTCATTATATAAGCCTGCTGCAGAGACCCGGTGCCAGCAGTGTGCAGACTCGCCACTGCTGTGGCCACTGCAACCCCTACTGTTGTCTGGTGGCATCAAGGTAGGGGATGCTCACCATGCTGAGATGCCTGTGTGTCAGTGGCAAATGGCAGCTGGTGTGCACAGGTGGAGAAATCTGCCATACTGATGGAGATGACCTAGTGTGACCAGCCACGCTGTGGCACTAAGCCCTGCAGTGACCTCAAACTAGTAACCTTCACTGGCAAGCCCATTTGGGATTCTCGTCCGGTACAGACCTGTTACCCTGTGTGGACTGCAAGACTCAGAATAATTCTATTACAAAAATGACAAGTACTTATAATCTTCAGTAGTGTGCTTATTGTGCATATGCACTGTTTTCAGTCATATATCTTAAAAACACTACTGCCACTGTCAGTGTAGAAATCTGTCTTACTCTTGCTGCACTAGTCAATACAGTACCACTGAGTTTTACTGCTTCAGCATGATAATGTGCACTGTAAAATTGCACTGGCCTTTTTGAACTATTGCAGTGACAAAGTGACAACATCCTACGCTAATCCACTGTCAGTATTGCTGGAGTACACTGCTCAGACTCACATGAATCTCCCCACATAAACCAGTTTAATATCAAACTACATATCTGTGTGGCATACAGAGAAATTTTATAACTAAACAGCTGTGACTTGCTGACATGAGTTAGGTAAGGCATCCAATCTTTCTCACTAAGCTGCTTACTGCTACTTTACTTATGAACCTACTTCTTAAGTTTCTTTCACACTACTGGCATCTCAACCTTTACAGCTTGCCGTGTTGCTTCCACCCCTCTTAGCTCTAAGGATTGTGTAAAGTTAAGTAAATCCTTCTATCAATTTTGTAATACATTGAACTAATATTTCATATGTAGTAGTTCGACTCCACCACCTCCCAGAGCAATCAAAGAGCCCACAGTTCTACCAGGCAACTGTAGTTTCATCATGACATAAAACAGGTGATGAAATGCAATATTCCTGCCATTCTTGTCCTTGACCTATTGCAACCTGAGGACAGGAACAAATACTCTTCATCCCTCCTCAGAAGGCTGCTGTCACTAGCAAGCCTACTTGCAAACAAAAAATAACAGAAAAAATCTCTTTACTAATATAACTTATTCACAGCACATTTGTACTTTACATATCTTATTCACTACTATCCATATGTATGCAAATGTATGAACAAAAGAATTCCTGGAAAACATCCCTAATCTTCTTGACCTCAATGCATAAGGCACTTTTTGTGCAGGCTCAACAACATCTTCTTGTCTTTTACTCTGACTCCTTCTCATTGGATTTTTCTCTGGCTCGATCCCTGATACTCACAGAATCAGCTCTGGACAGCCTCAAAAAGGTCACAGATGCCCAACATGTACTATTGTTATTCTTGTTGGTAACTGGAACTTCACATTGACTGTTGAAGCAGTCTCCACCACCAGTTAACGTCCTGGATACCTTGTGATAAACTTCTTTGTTTCCCTTTTGGCATGTAAGGCTGGATATCACCTATTGCCCTACTTTATTCTGTGGTAAACTTGCTTTATATCTCATTGATTACTCCTGCTTCTCGAGCGCCTTCATATTCACCTTCTGTATCATTTCCATACTTCTAGTGCTGTTTTTGCAAACTCACATACCGACTCTCCAGCTTTAATTTTCTTGGTATTCATTCATGGTATTATCCAGTTATACATCATCTCATAAGGGGACAACTCATTATTGGTGTGCACTTTTGAATTATATGGAACTATATGCTGACACAACATAACTGACATATGTACCACAGCCATATGATGTGCATTCACATGGAAATGAAGTCCCATGCTTCTTGACAGAGCATAGGGGAATGATGCGGGAGACTCGCACCACCATACTAGGCAAGGTCCTAATGGAGGTGGTTTTCTGTTGCCTTCTGCCGACCATAATCGGAATGAATGATGATGATGATGAAGATGACACAACAACACCCAGTCATCTCGGGCAGGTGAAAATCCCTGACCCTGCCAGGAATAGAACCTGGGACCCTGTGCTCGGGAAGTGAGAACGCTACCACGAGACAACGAGCTGCGGACATGCATTCACAAAGTAACTTAAAAATAATTTTCCAATTGTACTGTACACTCATTTCTTCCTACCATTTACTCGTGAACGGAGAGGACTAGTTCTTAACTTCTTTAGATGGCATAACCAACACAGCTCCTTCAATAAGTCCAACATGAAATTCTTACTTTGGTTCATAATTGCCTTATCTTGTACTCCAAACTTCAAAATGCAGTTGTTAATTATTGCTTATGGGACTGTCATTGTTTGCTGGTTTGGCATAGCAACCATCTCCATGTACTGACAAAAATGATCTAGTATCCAGAATGAGATTTTCACTCTGCAGCGGAGTGTGCGCTGATATGAAACTTCCTGGCAGATTAAAACTGTGTGCCCGACCGAGACTCGAACTCGGGACCTTTGCCTTTCGCTGGCAAGTGCTCTACCAACTGAGCTACCGAAGCACGACTCACGCCCAGTACTCACAGCTTTACTTCTGCCAGTACCTCGTCTCCTGCCTTCCAAACTTTACAGAAGCTCTCCTGCGAGACATGCAGAACTGACACTCCTGAAAGAAAGGATATTGCGGAGACATGGCTTAGCCACAGCCTGGGGGATGTTTCCAGAATGAGATTTTCACTCTGCAGCGGAGTGTGCGCTGATATGAAACTTCCTGGCAGATTAAAACTGTGTGCCCGACCGAGACTCGAACTCGGGACCTTTCATGATCTAGTATAGTTGATATGACTTGGTTTCCTGCTGGAATATGACTGGATGCTCCTAATACATCAATCCATAGCATTTTAAACAGTTTTGGTGCTTATGGTAGCCTCTGCACTGGTACCCACTTTTTATTTGAGTGTAGACTGTGTACCTTTCACCATGTATTGATACACATCTATTTTCCTTCCTCTCCACCAGTATCTCTCAGCTACTCTCCGGTTTTTTTGGTCTGCACCCTCCGTGACCAGATAACGTGTGATCATGTGCTTCCTTCAAAATCTTCTCATAAAACTTCATTGGTGCTACTACCTATGGATCTAGTCTATTTCCTTGCACAACAGTCTGTCACAGTTGCTAAATTGTGAATGCATTGTGTACTGTTTACAGTCACTATCAGCACTCTGCACTGCTTGCTATTCTGCAAAACCAGGGCCCAGAATTTTCGCCACTGTTACATTCCTGGTAATGCATCTGAATTTTTCTGCTTTTTCCCTGGCTCATGTACTGCTTCATAGTTGAATTCACTAAGTCCCAGGGTCTATGGTGTCAGCTTGCTAGATGGGTCCTTCAGTCCTAATAACCACTTCAAAGCAGATTGGTCAGCCACTAACCAAAACTTTTTCCTGTATAGATGATGTCTAAAACATGTAACACCATAAATGAGGCTCAGTTCTCCTTCTCTGTCATTGAATAGTTCTTCTCCACTGCATTCAGCTACCTCGATACATAGGCTACAAGGTGCCCTTCACTACTAATCTCTTGGCTTGAAACACATTCCAAAGCATGATTAGATGCATCAAACAAGAGAAAATACTAGAACCAAGGTGGATGTCAAAACTCTTCAAGTCGTCAAATGCATCCTAACACTCCTCTGTTCACACCTTTTCTTATCAAGAGTTCATGCTATGTCAGCAAACCCTTCTGTGAATTTTCTATTGCAATTCAAGATCCCAAAAAAAGACTGAAGTTCCTTAATCGATTTAGGCACTGGGAATTCCCATACAGCTTGTACTAGCCTTGGGTCTGGCCTCACTGTGTCTTTACCAATTACACTGCCAAAATACCTTACTTTTTCTGATGCAAAATGGCACTTCTCTACGCTCAACACCAGATGTGCAGTCCTTAATCTCTTAAACACCTCCTTGGACATTGTCTATGCTGCTCCATGTCTTTTGAAAATACGATTATATTATCCAAGTAGACAAGACATTGATGTGCTTTCAAACCTCCCAACACATTGTCCAACAGCTCTTGAAAGAACTGCAAGTGCATTTTGTAATCCAAATGGTATTCTCTTGAACTGATAGTGCCCCCATGGTGCTGAAAATGCTGTCTTCGGTTGGTCTTCAGGAACAAGCTCCAATTGATGGTAACCACTCTTCAATCCTATGGTTGAGAAATACTGACATTGATCCATATTGTCTATAGTGTCAGTAATGTTTAGGATGGGATATGCATCTGCTGTGGTCTTGCTGTTCAGGTAACAGTAATCACAGCATAACCTGCATTGTCGAATTCCATCCTTAGATTTATTTTGTATGAATACAATTCCTGTACCCAATGGACTATTACCCTGTCCTACTATCATGTCAGCTGACTGCTGCTTAATAAAATCTTCCATAATTAGCTATAAATACTTAGGAATATCATGTGGTTTCAAACACACCAGTTCTTTGTTTTCTGTTGGTATTCAGTCTTGGGTCATAGGCACTGCTGGCAATGGAGCCTTCGAAAATATAAATCCTCAAATTCTAACAGTAATTCTACCATTTTCTCTCTCTATATTCCATTTATATGTTCCACTTTTCTACATAATGCAGTTTTAACAGTGGCTTGCAGTTGCTTTGGTTCACTCTCCTTCTGCACAACTCACCCTCATCCAGAATGTCTAAACTTACTGTTAACGTACCATTCCTTAACTTCACTACCTCAGTGCCAAAATGATCTATATTTACATGTACCACTCTCCCACCATTCCTCTCTTGTACGTGTACAACATTTCTCTTAATAAAACAATTTGCTGTATCCAGTATATCATGCTCTTCCAGACTGTCCACAACACATTACATACCCACATGTAAATCTGGCTCCACATTCACACAAAGCGACTTCCCATTGCCATCTCGTACACAGTCACACTGGATTCTACTGTACATAGCTGAAGGGCAATTTTAGCACAATGTTGATACAAAAAGTCTAGCCCCAAGATCACACTCTTGCTTTTGCTCACACTGCTTAAACCAAACAGCCCCTATTTGAAAGTCTACATCCGCCAACCCCAGCATCGTGGGTTCCATTGCCTTTAACCCATTAAGTCCCTAATGGCAACTGATACAAGGGCCACCATGTCAAAAAAAACTTACAGTCTTTACCTCCTATAATAACTCTTACTGCATACTCCACCTCTGCTTACCTGTACATATTTCTGGCATCTTATTTTAATGGGAACACCTTGAGGTGGACCCTGGGTTCCCTCCTGCATTTAACAGCTGCTTACCACCTCATCGTCCACCTCTAAGCCCTTTACCAAAATTCTGCTGCTGGTATCTTCCATTTCCTTTATTCCCCTGTGGCTGGTGACACTGCCTCTGTAAATGCCCTTTTTGCCCACACACATACAATTAATGTTTGCAGAAAATACCTAACATCTATCTTTTATCCCTACTGACATATCAATTTCTTCACACTCCATTGCTAACATAGTAGCAGAATGCAGACCCTGTGGTGCACCTGTATATGCCATTCTCAACATGTCCAATGGCAATCACTTTACAAAAGCTTTGAGCACCATTCGCTCAGCTTCTTGCAACAAAACAGCTTTTGTTGCATCAATCTGCCCCTACTTGTATATGTGTTCATTACATTCTCTTATCCTAACCACAAAATTTTCCACAGTTTCTGCATGCCTCTTCAAAATAGGGTTCAAATGTTCTTGAAAATACCTAAAACTATTCTGTTTCTTGCATGTTTGCAAAAGCCCTTTTCCAATTATTCAAAGCTTGCTGTGTTCTTTAATGCTTCCCTACATCTCACACATGTTTTTGCATCTGCCAATAATTAAAATATTTCTACCTGCAACAAGTGACTATCCATCTAACCACCCATCTCTGCTGAAACTTTAAGCTCCTCTAAGAATAATCATACATCCTCAGATGATTTTCCAGGAAAGGGAAAAATGAATCCTACAGCAGCTGGATCCACCTCATGCTGTGGTATGTGGAGCACTGCTAACTGTTTGTGCTTCACTGCCAAGTGTCCATGTAGTTGTGTATTATCTGCCATCAGCTATGCTACTTTTTCTAACAATATCTATAGTGTTCTGGCTCCGACACATGTTTGTCACTGACTCTGCCATTGCGACACTCTTATACTCTATTACACACAATAATGCAACAACAAAATAAAATTAATTACAATTCTGAAAGATCACTACAAATTAGTCTTTACATTAACTCGTGAGCCATCTAAACTCTCAACACTGCATTGCAATATGACCAGTTGACAAAACCGTATAACAGGTTAAAGGCACTGACTCCATGCACAGTGCAGAAAGCCCAAGCAAGCTGCACTGTGTACATCTTTAAACTCAGATAAGTCAAATGACTCCTCCAGTCTAAACAAGGTAACCTTGAAGTTAAAATGACAGTCACACCATGCATCCATGTCTATTACATCCTCCTAAATATAACCAAACAGTGCATCACTCAGTGCCCCAAGTTGACACCCAAGGTCATGGTCTACTACATCTACATCTACATTTATACTCCGCAAGCCACCCAATGGTGTGTGGTGGAGGGCACTTTACATGCCACTGTCATTACCGCTCTTTCCTGTTCCAATCTCGTATGGTTCGCGGAAAGAACGACTGTCTGAAAGCCTCCGTGCGTGCTCTAATCTCTCTAATTTTACATTTGTGATCTCCTCTGGAGGTATAAGTAGGGGGAAGCAATATATTCGTTACCTCATCCAGAAACGCACCCTCTCGAAACCTGGCGAGCAAGCTACACCGCAATGCAGAGCGCCTCTCTTGCAGAGTTTGCCACTTGAGTTTGTTAAACATCTCCGTAACGCTATCACGGTTACCAAATAACCCTGTGACGAAACGCACCGCTTTTCTTTGGATCTTCTCTATCTCCTCCGTCAACCCGATCTGGTACGGATCCCACACTGATGAGCAATACTCAAGTATAGGTCGAATGAGTGTTTTGTAAGCCACCTCCTTTGTTGATGGACTACATTTTCTAAGGACTCTCCCAATGAATCTCAACCTGGCACCCGCCTTACCAACAGTTAATTTTATATGATCATTCCACTTCAAATCGTTCCACACGCATACTCCCAGATATTTTACAGAAGTAACTGCTACCAGTGTTTGTTCTGCTATCATATAATCATACAATAAAGGATCCTTCTTTCTATGTATTCGCAGTACATTACATTTGTCTATGTTAAGGGTCAGTTGCCACTCCCTGCACCAAGTGCCTATCCGCTGCAGATCTTCCTGCATTTTGCTACAATTTTCTAATGCTGCAACTTCTCTGTATACTACAGTATCATCCGCGAAAAGCCCCATGGAACTTCCGACACTATCTACTAGGTCATTTATATATATTGTGAAAAGCAATGGTGCCCTAACACTCCCCTGTGGCACACCAGAGGTTACTTTAACGTCTGTAGACGTCTCTCGATTGATAATAACATGCTGTGTTCTGTTTGCTAAAAACTCTTCAATCCAGCCACACAGCTGGTCTGATATTCCGTAGGCTCTTACTTTGTTTATCAGGCGACAGGGCAGAACTGTATCGAACGCCTTCCAGAAGTCAAGAAAAATAGCATCTACCTGGCAGCCTGTATCTAATATTTTCTGGGTCTCATGCACTAATAAAGCAAGTTGGGTCTCACACAATCACTCTTTCCAGAATCCATGTTGATTCCTACAGAGTACATTCTGGGTTTCCAAAAACGACATGATACTCGAGCAAATGTTCTAAAATTCTACAACAGATCGACGTCAGAGATATAGGTCTATAGTTTTGCGCATCTGCTCGACGACCCTTCTTGAAGACTGGGACTACCTGTGCTCTTTTCCAATCACTTGGAACCTTCCTCTAGAGACTTGCGGTACACCGCTGTTAGAAGGGGGGCAAGTTCTTTCGTCTGTGTAGAATCGAACTGGTATCCCGTCAGGTCCAGTGGACTTTCCTCTGTTGAGTGATTCCAGTTGCTTTTCTATTCCTTGGACACTTATTTCGATGAATAGATGCCGTGTTCCATGAAAACAATGCCCCAGACCCTGACAGCAAACTATAGCGCCCCCTGGTGCAGGGTGTGTGGCTATGAGCCAAGATGGTGTGAGTGGGTGGTGGAGGTGAGGAGGGAGCCCAGGTGGCTCCAGAGAAAGACAGCTGCAAATATAATAAGTCTTCTATTGATACGTCTGTGCTGCTCGATACACTGGATCAGTGTCTGACTGGCTGCTTAATTCTGCTGGGGTCACTCACCGCACCCATGGCGCTGCTGACATGGCACTACACCACACTGGTCGCCTTGTTACATAAGCTAACAGTGTGTGAACTCGACATTACTGTGGCCACTGCAGCCCCTGGCATCATCCAGTGGTGTCAAGGCAGGGGTTGCCTACAATGCTTAGATGCCCATTCGGCAGTGGCAGATGGTGGCTGGTGTGCATGGGAAGTGACCTGTTGCCCCCTGGAAAGGAGTCTGCCATGCTGCTGAAGTGAAGTGTGGCCAGAAGCACCACAGCACTAAGTCCGACGAGGGATCGAATGCACAGAGCTGTTGCCCTGACATGGCTTCGAACCTGTGACCTCTGCTGGCAGGTCTGGGTGACATCCTTTTCCAGCACAGCCCTGCTGTCTTGGGTGGGCTGCAAGACTCATAGTAATTCTATTACAAATATGTCCAGTATTTATAGTTGGCAGCAGTGCACTTATTGTGCACAGGCGTCACTACCAGTTGTGTAACTTAAAACACTATTGCCACTGTCAGTGTGGAAATCTGCCCCTTGCTCCAATAGTCAGTGCAGCACCACTGAGTACTGTTTCAGCATTCTAACCTGCACCATAACATTGTGCTGGCCTTGTTGAATTATTACAGTGACAACACACTGTGATCACCCGCTATTAGCACTGCTGCAATATACTGTAGTGGTGCGGAATAGTAAAGAGTTGGAAACGTGGGATATTGTCAAAGTTTCATTGCCTATGCCAAGAGCCAGAGGCAGTAGGTTAGCCAAGAGGTAAGAGGATTGCACATGCATTGGAATGTGTCGTCACGCAGGGGCAGTGGCCTGGTTACACGCAACAGGCAAGAGAGAATTGCTTAGCACGCAAGTTTGTGTTAGATGGAGACCTTTGTAGAGTGTAAGACAGAGGTATAGTGTGAGGCATTTCACAACCTCGTGTAAGTCTGCCGTAACAACATGTAACTCTGTCACAAGAACACCTAAGGGGCGAGTATGACAGATAAATCAGCAGTATAAGTGGAACGAATGCGTTCATTACAAACGAGCATGATGTCAGAATGTCGCTCGTGCTTCCTTTAAATACGCCAGCTTTGATAGCAACAAGGCACTTGCAGTTAGACTTGCAGTTAGATGTGTAATGGGTTGCTGCATAGCGCTCAGCTCGGTGATTGACATGTTAATCTTTATTAAGGAGATGTTGCAGTAAGGGCGGCCCATCCAGCAGCAGACGTGAGGGGACAGTACCAGCTCTGGTCCTCTCTGCTGCCACTGTCAAATCATCTACCCAGGATTGCCAGATATCACGGCTGACTCGCTCGACGCCAATGCTGACCACATCAGTGAGCTGTCATTGAGATCGTGCGGGGCCTAGGCCCTGTGCATCTGCTGTAGCAACTGGGTGAGCCAATGATATTGGGGGATTGCAGCCCATTCCGCCCGTCCAACACAGACAAGCCACCAGGAGGAGCAGGGAAGAAGATGGGGTGGGATAGAGTACACTCAGCACTACAAGAACGCCTCTCGTGCCAACCCAGTGCCTCCTATGCGCACCGGCCTGCTGTCCGCTACCAAGCCAGCTGGACAGCCGGGCGCCACCGGCCACATGCAGACGAAGTAAGGGCATTCCACTGCTACATCACAGCATGCGGCGCTGTGCTAGCAAGACTTGTGCGGCCCGGAGCTGGTGTCATCGCTCCGAATCAGCGAGGACTCGGGGAAGTTCATTGATATCACCAAGCTCAGCCAGCCTGTGTTACGCAGGCCACATTATACTAGGCAGGAATAAAGGTGTCATGAATTAATCATGTTTCTTTGGCATTTCTGACGTGTCCACAGTCATTTTCTAGCATCCTGACAACTGGAGAGGTCACCGCTCAGCTTCCAGTCCACTGTAGGCGACCAGGACCACCAGGGTGCCTAAAAATTTGGTGTCAGAGGTCCTCGCGTCCACCGCCTAGGGATTTGGTATCAGATGTGTTTGAACCACCCACTGAAGCACTGTCCTGCAGATCTGGTATCTGGAGTCATCAACACCGCCACTGCAGGACTGACACCACAGAGTTGCGGTCAGAACTGTCGACTCTACGCAGCCTTGTGGTAAGTGCACGAGGCAATTTTTGTTAATAACTATGGATGCACGTTCTTTGTTGGGAGTGCACTTTGTGAGACCTGCGGAAACAGCAGATTTATCTGAGTTTAAGGGAAACAGTTGGGAAACGTACTTGGTAACAGTCAGATGTACTGTGTGTAATTTAACGAGGCATGGGGAGCCATTCACGAAGTTTGTACCAGTAGAATGTTCAATTTGTAGACGGTTTGGTCATGCAGCGCACAATTGTAGAGAGTGTCACTGGGCAATAACAAGGTGGAAGGATTAATTTTGTTTAGTTGTACATTGTGAGTCTTGTTTGTCTTCTTGTTAGTAGTGCTCAACTGTGAAGAAGGAGTTGAGTAGCTAGTGTAGTGTGTTCTGAGGAGTAAATTCAGTATAGAGTAAGTTGTTGGTAATTTGCACAAATCATGCCAGAAATAAGATCCGTTAGTACTGAAGTCAGTATAGCTGCTCTGATGGAGCAGGTCTCAAAATTGTTAGAAGAAAATGCACAACATAAGTTACGTCATGTAGAATTAATGACGGAAATGGAGACCTTGCGTTCGGCACAAGAGTCGCAAACGGGTTCAAGTGAGTGCAAGTCAGTAGCAATGTCCAACCTTGCAATATATCCTTCAGTAGCTAACCTGATCACACCTTTCTTGGGTAAAACAACAGAGGATGTCACAGCGTTCATTAACTATGTTTTGGCAACAGCTCCAGTGAGCAATTGGTCATACATAACTACGTTAAGTATGGCAAATTTGCAACTTGCAGGGGAAGCCAAGACGTGATGTACCATGAGACGCTTAGTAAGGCAAGCACGTTTGAAGAATTGGCAGATGGGTTACGCCAAGATATCGTAAGCAGAATAGTGTAAGATTTTTTAGGGAGAAGTTAGCTAATTTGACACAGAAGGTCAATGAGGCAGTGGAGTCTTTTTCAGATAGGATACAGAAAATTAATTCACAGACCTAGATGTGGATCGTGTATTACTATGAAAGGCAGAAAACAGAGCCCTCGGTGTATTCCTCAGGGGAATTCATGCAGAATTTTCTCGTATGGTTAGAATGGAGAATCCTGGGGATTTAGCTGCAGCACTGTACATTGCAACGCATCTGCAGGAGATAGACATAGCAACAAGGGTTCGCAATGATAAATGCATCTTTGTGTCGGAGAGGAATTGTTACCGTTGTGGGAGGAAAGGTCACGTCAAGGCTCTATGCAGGCAGCCGCAGTGCTATGTTTGTAAACACTATGGTCACAAGGTGAACGAGTGTCATAGTAAGCAGAATGGTAACGGGAATAAACAGGAAAAAGTGTTAAACGGGAACGGGAGTGTTTCGTCCGGCGGAAGACATTCCCAGTAAGCAGAAGTACAGTGAGAACTAGTACAGAGACGGATTGTTGCTTGATGGGTGTTGTAAGGAATAACAGATGTAAGTTTCTGATTGATACAGGGGCACATGTATCTGTTGCTAGTCTAGACCTCGTGGGTAGGAGAAGACTAGGTACTCCTAGGTATAGATTACGTGGAGTAGAGAATAATGAGTTGCAATCATTGGGTACAATACAGCTCATTTTTAAGATTGGAACTGTAGAGTTCGGAGAGCAAATGGAAGTGTTACCAACTGTGGGACAAGGGTATTCCGTGATTCTCGGACTGGACTTCCTTGATAAACACCACGCCAAAATTAGTCTTTCACAGCGTACAGTTGAACTTAGTGGAAACTTGTTTTCAATGGGTACAACAGCTGTGAATGTTTCTACTTCGCAAGGTGCATCTGTTGCTAAGTTGTCACCAATTGAATCGCGTACAAGGACATTAAAGATGATTAAGCATGTCAAAGTGCCTTCTGGTACAGGGAAGTTAGTTTGGTTGTCAGTAGGTACCGATGTACCACAGCAGACACTATGTGTGGTGGAGCCACTGCAGAGCAATGAAGTATTGGATGAAATGCATTGTTTTATTAGGAGGAGTGTTGTGCGTGTAACGAATATAAATGAGGAACTGATGATTCCGGTCGGTGTAGATAATTTTGGGGCACATGGAGTGGATCTCCCAAAGGGTTTAGTGATAGCAAGTTTGAAAATACTCGATGATGAGGATATAGGTGAATCCCAAGGTGATTATAATGTCAAGGAAACTGTCAAGGCATCTGTACTATGTGATAAGATTCGTCATTTGGAGAATGGTGACTTGGCAGAAAATCCTAAGAAATTTTGGTCTTATGTCAAAGCTGTAGGTGGATCAAAACAAAATGTCCAGACACTCTGTGACCAAAATGGTACTGAAACAGAGTATGACAGACTAAAGGCCAAAATACTAAATGTCTTTTTCCAAAGCTGTTTCACAGAGGAAGAGTGCACTGTAGTTCCTTCTCTAGATTGTCGCACAGATGACAAAATGGTAGATATCAAAATAGACGACAGAGGGATAGAGAAACAATTAATATTGCTCAAAAGAGGAAAGGCCGCTGGACCTGATAGGATGCCAATTCGATTTTACACAGAGTACGCAAAGGAACTTGCCCCCCTTCTTGCAGCGGTGTACCGTAGGTCTCTAGAAGAGCGTAACATCCCAAAGGATTGGAAAAGGGCACAGGTCATCCCTGTTTTCTAGAAGGGACATCGAACAGATGTGCAGAACTATAGACCTATATCTCTAATGTCGATCAGTTGTAGAATTTTGGAACATGTATTAAGTTCGAGTATAATGACTTTTCTGGAGACTAGAGATCTACTCTGTAGGAATCAGCATGGGTTTTGAAAAAGACGGTTCTGTGAAACCCAGCTCGCGCTATTCGTCCATGAGACTCAGAGGGCCATAGACACGGGTTCACAGGTAGATGCCGTGTTTCTTGACTTCCGCAAGGCGCTCGATACAGTTCCCCACAGTCGTTTAATGAACAAAGTAAGAGCATATGGACTATCAGACCAATTGTGTGGTTGGATTGAGAAGTTCCTAGATAACAGAATGCAGCATGTCATTCTCAATGGAGAGAAGTCTTCCGAAGTAAGAGTGATATCAGGTGTGCCGCAGGGGAGTGTCATAGGACCGTTGCTATTCACAATATACATAAATGACCTGGTGGATGACATCAGAAGTTGAGTGAGGCTTTTTGCAGATGATGCTGTGGCATATCAAGAGGTTGTAACAATGGAAAATTGTACTGAAATGCAGGAGGATCTGCAGCGAATTGACGCATGGTGCAGGGAATGGCAATTGAATCTCAATGTAGACAAGTGTAATGTGCTGCGAATACATAGAAAGAAATATCCCTTATCATTTAGCTACAAAATAGCAGGTCAGCAACTGGAAGCAGTTAATTCCACAAATTATCTGGGAGTACGCATTAGGAGTGATTTAAAATGGAATGATCATATAAAGTTGATCGTCGGTAAAGCAGATGGCAGACTGAGATTCATTGGAAGAATCCTAAGGAAATGCAATCAGAAAACAAAGGAAGTAGGTTACAGTACGCTTGTTTGCCCACTGCTTGAATACTGCTCAGCAGTGTGGGATCCATACCAGATAGGGTTGATAGAAGAGATAGAGAAGGTCCAACGGAGAGCAGCGCGCTTCATTACAGGATCATTTAGTAATCGCGAAAGTGTTACGGAGATGATAGATAAACTCCAGTGGAAGACTCTGCAGGAGAGACGCTCAGTAGCTTCGTATGGGCTTTTGTTAAAGTTTCGAGAAGATACCTACACCGAAGAGTCAAGCAGTATATTGCTCCCTCCTACGTATATCTCGCGAAGAGACCATGAGGATAAAATCAGAGAGATTAGAGCCCACACAGAAGCATACCAACAATCCTTCTTTCCACCAACAATACGAGACTGGAACAGAAGGGAGAACCAATAGAGGTACTCAGGGTACCCTCCGTCACACACTGTCAGGTGGCTTGCGGAGTATGGATGTAGATGTAGATGTAGAAAGCTATGGAAGCTTTGTTATTAGAGTATTTAGATTTGTTTAATTCAGAAGGTCCATTACCAGCAACTCCTATTACACAGCACCGTATACCGACTGGCGATAGTCCGCCGGTCTATAGGAAACCGTACAGGATAGCGAAACACCTACAACCACTAGTGGAAGTATTTATTAATCAACAGCTAAGGGGCGGTATTATAGAGAACAGTGGAAGTCTGTGGTCTGCCAACATAGTGGTAGTTCCTAAGAAGTCATTGGGCAGTACTAAAAAGTATAGGTTTTGTTGTGACTATCGTTTTTTGAACGCACTATCTGTAACAGATGCGTATCCAATACCGAACATCACGGAAACATTGGACAACCTAGGTCAGTGTAAATATTTTTCGACACTAGGTCTAAAGAGTGGGTACCATCAGATAGAAGGAAGTCCTGAGGATAGACCAAAGACGGCCTTTATAACAAGCCTTGGTCACTTTCAGTATCGCAGAATACCATCTGGGTTGAAAAACGCTCCTGCTACTTTCCATCATCTGTTAGATGGTGTGCTTCAGGGATTGAAACCAAATATTGCTATGGTATACCTCGATGATATTGTTACTTTTTCACGTAATATATAGGAGCATGTGGAATGACTGAACGAAGTATTTAGTAGGCTAAGAGCGGCAAATCTTGCGCTTAATGTCGAGAAATGTCAGTTTGCTCAGACGCAAGTGACTTACCTTGGGCATATTATCAGTCAGGATGGGGTAAGAACGGATCCTTGTCTAACGTTGTCTGTGCGTGGTTTTCCAGTACCACAGACCACTAAACAAGTTCAGCAATATGTCGGTTTATGTAATTACTACAGATGATATGTAAAGGGGTTTGCAGAAATTGCACGTCCATTACCGAATTTGTTAAAGAAAGGTGTTAAGTTTGAATGGACAGCACAGTGTCAGGAGGCATTCAAGAAGCTCAAACAGATACAGTGTTGATACTTCCTGATTTCGAACAAGAGTTCATATTATCTTGTGATGCTAGTAATATTGCTGTAGGTTGTATTCTTTCTCAGAGGGTTAATGGACAGAAACATCCAGTGGCTTATGCTTCCGAGCAACTGAATAAGGCAGAGAAAAATTATTCAAGTACAAAGAAAGAAATGTTAGCAGTGATTTACGGTATCTCGTATTTTCGCTGTTATTTATATGGGCGTAAGTTCAAGGTGATTACAGATCACGCAGCATTGAAGTGGTTGTTGGGGTTGAAAGATACTTTGAGTCATTTAACGAGATTGGCACTGAAACTAAGTGAATTTGACTATGAGGTAATTCACAAACTAGGGGTAAAACATATGAATGCAGATGCACTTAGTAAAAAAATAGTAACTATACAAGTTGTGGGCATAAGTGAGAAGGAGTGGATAAAGATGCAAGCCACTGACAGAGAGTGTCAATTGTTCCGAACGCAACCACAGTTTGAAATGCAGGATGGGTTGCTTTGCAGGAAGATGAAGTGCGGACTACGCATCGTACCACCAGAGTCGCTGAGGGAAGAAGTGTTGAAACAAGTGCATGACCATGTATTGTTGGGTAATTGGTGGTAAAAGAACGACTGATAGATGGGTAGCTGAAAGGTTTTGGTGGAAGACACATCGCAATGATGTAGTGCAATATGTGCCAAATTGTATACCGTGTGCACAGAGAGCAGATTTAAGTCATCAGAAAATTCAGTTACAGAGACTACCTGAAGCGGATCATCCATTCGCATTCATCGGATTAGACGTAATCGGAGCATTTAACAAGACCCAAGAAGGTAATCGATACATATTAACAATATTAGATCATTTTTCCCAATACCTGGTAATGGTAGCTATTCCAGATCAGAAGGCAAGCACTGTTGCGCAAGCCTTAGTAAATAACTGGTTGCTGAAGTATGGTGTTCCTGATACTATAATTGCAGATCATGGTAGTAACTTTATGTCAGAGCTGATGAAGCAGTTATGCCATGTATTGAAAGTTAAGAAATTGCGGACAAGCCCATTTCATCCTCAGTCGAATGGAAGAACGGAACGAGTTCATAGGACGTTAGTTAAGATGATTAGTCATTACATAAATTCAGAACACACGGATTGGGACGTGTATTTAAATAACGCGAAAGTTCATATAGGAATGGGGCTCTCTCTGTATGATATAATTTATGATCGAAAAATGCCATCACCATTTGATGTGCTCAAACCTCAGGTAGGTTCACAGGATGGGTCAGTGAAGAATTTCACCAAGAAATTGAGGGAGATTTGGCAAAGGGTACGGCGTGCTAATACTAAAGCTTTGGAGAAACAAGAGAGTATTGGGCGAAGAACAGGGAAACTGCTGCAATACAGAATTGGTCAATGGGTATTGTTGGTTAATCCTTATGTTCCAAAGGGTAAAACGAAGAAGTTTTTGATGAAATATTCTGTACCATATCAGGTAAATGAAATAGTGTCTCCAGTGAACGTAAAGTTGCAGTTACCAACCAAGTCATCAGTAGTTCATGTGAGTAGGATGAAGCCGTTTAAGGGCGCAGTGGATGCGTTATCGCAGATTCCTCCAGCAGTAACAAAGGGTGTGAGTGTACCAAAGCTAAAAGAACAGCAGAGGAACATTCCTTACGCACTTAGGTCTAGGTATAAGTAGATTAAATGTCCTTGGGGAGGAACATGCCGTATTTATTGTTATTAGGTAATAGGGTATGTGCAGTTTTTATTTGTCATTTGTGTGTTTTAGATGTGGTAAGGAAGGGAGCAATTGACATGGCTTCCTTTTCCTTCAGGTGCCGTGCCAGGATGTGGCCCAGGAAACTTTTCTTCAGTCTGGTACTGCTACACTGTTGCACAGGAGAGGTGGTGCAGGTGGAACCACTAGATAAGAGAATTTTGTTTGCAAGACAATTAGATGTGGTATTATCAAGCCGCAGGTGGACAATTGTGTTCAGGTATAATATATGGGGAGTGAGGAATGATGTACAGACACTACAGGATAGGTTTACGGCACTACAGGTGGCCACGGAGAAGGAGGGATTGTTTCAAGACATACGGAATGAGTATCAGGAATTGAAGCTCTCATATGAAAAGCTGAGAAGGCAGCTGCAACAAGTAATGAAAGTGGTCCCGCAAATGCTCATTCACAGGAAACGAGGGTGGTTGGATGCAGGGGGAAAATTGCTGAAAACTTTGTTTGGAACCGCGGACGAGGAAGATATAAGGAGCTTAAATAGTATGGTGGGGCAGGTGCAGGAGTTGGCAGAGGAGACAAAGTCGAAAGTGGATTGGCACACGACACGTATAGGTAACATGGAGCAGGGGATATTGAATGTCATTATAACAGTGAGGGAGTTGACGTCACACTTGGAACAGTATGCAGCAAATACCAGGAAAGAGATATAGAGGCTATACAGGCGAGATTGAGCTGAATAGACGGGAAAATACAAGTAGCAGCTTTCTTGAGGGCATTAACAGACAGGGTGGATGATGAGCGTGTCAAATTGGAAGTGTTATTTGAAGCTATGCATCACACAGTGCATGGGCAATTGAGTGCCACATTGTTAGGTCCAGATCAGATGCTGAAGGCGTTGCTGAAAGTGCAGAAAGAATTCTCGGAAGGAGTGCATCACGTCGTGCCTCCGGCGAAGTGGAATTTACGGTTATTCTATTGCATGTCTAAAGTGAGAGTAATTACGGATCAGGCGAGTATACACATAGAAGTGCAAATATCAGTGCTGGGTATCAATTCGCGGTACAAGTGTTATACAGTACACCCGTATCCAATTAGATGGGGTGCACTTGGGAAGTGGGTGCAAGTGCAAACTTGGGAAATGATGTTAGTGTGAAGACGGAAGAGTGCTCATGTGGTAATGTCTACGGAAGATTTGACAGACAGTTTCAGGGGAAGTGTTTTTATAGCAAAGGAGGTGCCAACCCACAATCATTCCTGTGAGATGCAGTTGTTCTTGGGGAATATGAGAACCTTAGAATGCGAAAAGAAGGTGTTGCTTCTGAGACCGAAATTTCAGAAAGTTGGGGAACATTGGATTTACTCTGTGTTGTAACTAGAGACTGCGGTGGCCACTTGTTACAGAAATGGTAGATTGACAGATATATCAAACCTTGAATTACAGGGCAGTGGATTATTGATTAATGGCACTGGATGTGAAATAGTGGGGAAGCATTTTCACCTACCAGCTACTTTCACAGGTACAACAATGATTATCTTGTATTATCCAGAGGAACCACCACACATATTGCCTCGCCAGAACCTAGCATTTATTAACGAGTCCTTGGATCCCACATTGCTACAATCTTTAGCTAGCCTGATTATCTCAGAAAAAGAGCAGATCTAGGTTAATCAACTACTGCAGCACGTGCAGCAATATCGGGAGAAATGTAAGCAAAACGCAATTATATTTGGTGTGTCAACGACTAGCATAATCTTAGTTCTAGTGTTTATCTGTGCAACTTACTTTTGTATACAGATAAAGATGTCTCGTTCTGAAATAACAACCATAGATCAAATACCTATAGGATAGATCGGGAATAGTCGAATGTAATATAAATAGATAACCAATGATAAGATTGAAATCAGTATTAATTATAAATAGATTATTAGCGGATAAGAAAAGTTTGACAGTGTTGAAGGAGAAGTTGTAAGATACTTGTAGAGTATAAGGAAGTATGGTGTGCACAACCAGTAAGTCCAGAATTGTAAAATTCGGGACACCCTAAAGGAGGGGGATGTGTAGTGTCACGGAATAGTAAAGAATTGGAAACGTGGAATATTGTCAAAGTTTTGTTGCCTATGCTGAGAGCCAGAGGCAGTAGGTTAGCCAAGAGGTAAGAGGATTGCACATGCATCAGAATGTGTCGTCACGCAGGGGCAGTGGCCTGGTTACACACAACAGGCAAGAGAGAATTGCTTAGCACGTGGGTTTGTGTTAGACAGAGACTTTCGTAGGGTATAAGACAGAGGTATAGTGTCAACTGTACTGCATTTCATAACTTCGCGTAAGTCTGCTGTAACAACATGTAACTCTGTCACAAGAACACCTAAGGGGTGAGTACTACAGATAAATCAGCAGTATAACTGGAACGAATGCGTTCATTTCAAACGAGCATGACGTAAGGACGACACTCGTGCTTCCTTTAAATATTCCAGCTTTGATAGTAACAAGGCACTCGCAGCTAGACTTGCAGTTAGATGTGTACTGGGTTGCTGCGCAGCGCTCAACTCGGTGATTGACATGTTAATCTTTATTCAGGAGACGTTGCAGTAAGGGCAGCCCATCCAGCAGCAGACGTGAGGGGACAGTACCAGCCCTGGTCCTCTCTGCTGCTGCTGTCAATCATCAACCCAGGATTAGCAGACTTCACGCGCAGACTCGCTTGCTGCCAATGCTGACCACATCAGTGAGCCGTCACTGAGATCGTGCGTGGCCTAGGCCCTGTGCATCTGCTGTCACAACCAGGTGAGCCGATGACGCTGGGGGATTGCAGCCCGTTCCGCCCATCCACCACGGACGAACCACCAGGAGGAGCAGGGAAGAAGATGGGGTGGGATAGAGTACACTCTGCACTACGAGAGTGCCTCTCGTGCCGACAGCACCGGGACTTCAACCCAGAGCCTCGTACGCGCAGCAGCCTGCCGTCTGCCGCCAAGCTGGCCGGCCAGCCGGGCACCGCCAGCCACACATGGCCAAAGTAAGGGCATTCCACTGCTATGTCACAGCACGCTGCACTGCACTAGCAAGACTGGTGCGGCCCGGAGCTGGTGTCATGGCTCCGAGTCAGCGAAGACTCAGGGAAGGTCGTTGACATAACCAAGCCACATTGTACTCGGCAGGAATAAAGGTGTCATGAATTAATAATGTTTCTTTGGCATTTCTGACGCATCCACAGTCATTTCCTAGCATCCTGACAACTGGAGAGGTCACCGCTTGGCTTCCAGTCCACCATAGGCGACCGGGACCACCGGGGCGCCTACAATACTGCTCAGGTTCACAGTAATATGCCCAGATATGGTTGTTATGCTACATGTCCTTTTGTTTGATTACAGATTGTGTTATTATAGGCTATTTACTGCTACCCACTCTAAAAGATACCTTTTTATCTAGTTCATTCCAAGTTTATATTTCAAAAGTAAATTTTTGTTGTTAATCAGTAGTTTTTAAATTATCTATGACAGAATTTGTTGGTATGATAATTCATTTTATTGAAATATGTGTCTACATACCTGCATATAAGCATAAATGTGAAACAAAATATCTTTACTGTTTCTAAAAGCACAACTAAAGCTTTTACCTCACGATAAGCAGGAAATCCAGATTTGAGTACTGGTCTAGCACAATTTTTCATGTCATCAATAGGTAGTACAAAGCGCATCTGATGTCAAGCTATTCAAATTCAGTTAATTTATTCTGAATTAATTTCAGACAGCTGTCAATTGTCCTTACTGTGTTTTCATCCAGATATGCAAGTAAATATTACATGCTGAAATTGACACAAGACCATTCCTCATGGTCTCTTTCCAATTGTTGTGGGAATACAGAGTACAACTGCAAGCATTAACTGATAAATGTAGGATACTATGGAATATGGATGTTGATAGTGTGATGTATGGAAGAAGTTTGGTTTGGCCTGAGAGGCATGCATGAATGCCTGAAGTGATTAAGGTGACCATTCGTGATAAGCAGGAAATCCACGTTCAAGTCCTGATCTGGTACAAACTATCATATGTCATTTGTAGGTAGTAGATCTACACCTAACACAGCTGATGCAAAGATATTCAGATTCAGCAAATTTATTTTGAATTAATTTTAGATGGGTGTCAATCATAATTAATGTCTGATCATCCAGACATGCAACTAAAAAATAAAGAATACTGATGTGAATCTACATTTTCTACTCACTTCTTGTCATGTTAAATATGGGAAAAGTACTTTGTGTTCCTCTGATTCATCCTTTTTTTTTCAAGCAGTGAAATATAAAATGTGAATTATGTAAGGCATAACACCCCTTTTATTTCATGAATGGATTCAGATATCCAAAACAATATTTTGACTAATGATATTATGCTAAGGGGCAAGTATTCAGGTATGTGATAAAGAGTCTTAACTCTTGTATCTATAAAGATATTGACGCAAGTAAGATTCTTTTAAATGAAAGGATGCACTTTTTTTAATGGCACCCAAAACTGCTTGAAATGAAAAGTACAGTCTTATAATGGTTATTAATTTTGAGTTAGAAACACTTTCAAAAGAAACGTACTAAAATTAGAAAGTCATGTAGCCAGAGTTGGCTATTGCACTGTAAACATCACCAAGCAGAGATCTCATGCCAGGCTCCATCATTATATAAGGCAAGATACGACATACATTATGCATCAGCTATGATTTTTGTATATGGATCTACAGTGTATGCTAGTTCTTGGCTTAGGAGAACTATTTTAAATGTTTTTACATTTCCAGGTTTTTGTGGAGACAAATACAGCTTTCTTCAGGCAGTTTTCCATTTGAACTCTCCCTGCCACTGCTTACATGTCAAAGCTGAAACAGAGATGTTGGTCATTCATGCTTCATACTGATAAACAGCACTATGCATGGGAAAATAAACTAGTTTATTAACTTTGTAAATAAAACAGAAAGAAACTTCCACATGGGAAAAATATATTAAAAACAAAGATTCCAAGACTTACCAAGCGGGAAAGCGCCGGCAGACAGGCACATGAACAAAACACACAAACACACACACAGAATTACAAGCTTTCGCAACTGGCAGTTGCTTCGTCAGGAAAGAGGGAAGGAGAGGGAAAAATGAAAGGATGTGGGTTTTAAGGGAGAGGGTAAGGAGTCATTCCAATCCCGGGAGCGGAAAGACTTCCCTTAGGGGAAAAAAAGGACAGGTGTACACTCGCACACACACACACATATCCATCCGCACATACACAGACACAAGCAGACAACAGTGTGTGATGTCATCCACAAAATGAGTACTTTTCTTAACAAAACATTGTTTCGCTGTTTATTTAAACATGTGCTCAAATTGCTGACTATCTGCTTGTGTCTGTGTATGTGCGGATGGATATGTGTGTGTGTGTGCGAGTGTACACCTGTCCTTTTTTTCCCCTAAGGGAAGTCTTTCCGCTCCCGGGATTGGAATGACTCCTTACCCTCTCCCTTAAAACCCACATCCTTTCATTTTTCCCTCTCCTTCCCTCTTTCCTGACGAAGCAACTGCCAGTTGCGAAAGCTTGTAATTCTGTGTGTGTGTTTGTGTGTTTTGTTCATGTGCCTGTCTGCCGGCGCTTTCCCGCTTGGTAAGTCTTGGAATCTTTGTTTTTAATATAGTTTATTAACTTTCTTAGATTTAAAGTAATAATAATAATGCCTGCCGGCCGCGGTGGTCTAGCGGTTCTAGGCACTCAGTCCAGAACCGCGGGACTGCTACGGTCGCAGGTTCAAATCCTGCCTCAGGCATGGATGTGTGTGATGTCCTTAGGTTAGTTAGGTTGAAGTAGTTCTAAGTTCTAGGGGACTGATGACCACAGATGTTAAGTCCCATAGTACTCAGAGCCATTTGAACCATTTTTTTAATAGTACCTGACCTCTCTGTGCCTAGAACACCTGAATGCTCCTCAAAAGTAAAACACCTGCTGTTGGACAGATGAGTCTGTAGCTACTACTCAAAACTGTAGTTAGATGGAACACACTTTAAATAAACTAAACCTTTTATTCAGAATGACTGACAACATGTCATCCACAAAATGAGTACTTTTCTTAACAAAACATTGTTTCGCTGTTTATTTAAACATGTGCTCAAATTGCTGACTATCAGCTGCAGGGCACCTTTGAAATTGCCATTCAAGAGATAGCAAGACAGATGAAAGAAATTGTATGATATGCTATTACTGTGATAATGCGATGGCACATATCATCTGATGAAGTCGGCACTTCATGATAGACTGTATTTTTCAGAGCTCTTCACAGAAGGGAATCCAGAGGAGTCAAATCAGGAGACCTGGCTGGCCATTTTAGCAAAGCATTCAGCCCTATTCAATGACCAGGAAACTTTTTATTTTGTATTTGCATCAGAACATGGGAAGGGCGAGCTGGGCAGCTGTCTTGATGGAACCACACATATTGTTCCTTATCCAGTGGTATGTCCTCTAGAAGAACAAGTGTAATGTTTGTAAGAAAGTATGCATACATATTTTCATTTAACACCCCTGGGGTGAAATAAGGTACCATAATGGCATTTCCCATAATGCTGCACCATACGTTTATGCTCCACAGTCACTGGTCTTCTACCTGACGAAGCCAGCATGGATTTTCAGCTGTTCAGTAGTGCACATTATATAAATTTGCACTACCACGGTTCATAAATGTTTTCATCAGCAAAGAGTGTCATCTTCCAGGTGCTGCAGACCAAACCAACAAAATTCTTTATGATGTTCAAAACCATGGTCTCCGAGTGCCTGATGTAGTGACAGATGATAAGGGTGGAATTTATGCCAATGAAAGATGTGAACGACAGTTGTGTGGCTGATACCATATTCCTTAGCAATATGTGTCATGCCATCATGCCGACTGATAAGCTTCATAGCCAGAAATGCTTCTTTATGTGCTCTGTCAGTTACAGTCTTCATCCTCATCCTCTGTTTACCATTGAGGCTAACTGTATGTAATAGTGAACTAATAATCCAGGATATTGCCTGGTGTGACTGACAGCAATGATCAGAATAGGCATCCATATACTGCTGTACCATTTTGGCAGTATTTCTTTGACATTTGTCATCTATAAGTAGCATGTCTAACCTCTCATTGGTGTACACGTCTGCATTCTAAGAATACTGAAAAAAAAAAAAAAAAAAAAAAAATGATCAACAGATAGGTGATACAGTTCCTGCTAGTTCTGCTGTGGAGATACATAAACTGTCAAAAGAGTTGATACAATGATGTAGCCTAGCATGAGTGTGCTTAAATGCCAATACTGGCTGACTTGTCTTTCAACTTTAGAATATTTCTCCGATTATTTGGAGAAGAGTTCCAACCTCAAAATTAACAAGCATTATATCACTGTATTTGTCTTTTCAAGCACTTTCAGATGCCATTAAAAAATATATCATACTGTTTTTAAAAAATCATAATTGCTTCAGTATCTCAATCAATACAAGAGTTAACTCTCTTTATCACACACCAAAGTATGTATCTCTTAGCATACAACCATTTGCTGAAAACTTCGTTTTGGTGCCTGGAATCGTTCATGAAATAAATGGGATGTTAGATCTTACATGACATAGATATGTATGTTGAAAGTGTGGAACAATCTATATTGCCTTGAAAAAAAGTTAAGTATCTATAAACTATGTGGTAGAAGAGACTATATAGAACACATATACACTAAAGTAAATTTGTTGTATGAATGTTACGTTTAATTAACAGTATTTCTGTTGTTCTTATAATCTAGTTGAACTGCAAAATGGATTACCATAACTCGTGTTATAAAGGAGTAAGTCTTGAACTATAGATTACTTATTTTGTCACTCCTGCAGATTTTGAAGTAAATTTGAGAGAAAGTAAAAATAAGCTGTGATATACTACTGTGTTCTGTGGATTGCATCTTTTGTCCATGATCTCCTTCAGATGAATGAGTATGATCTGTTTTCTACAATGGGGTCTATCCCAGCCTACTACATACTTCATCATTAAGTGTGCATGGTTTAGCTTACCTGCATAATTACAAAAATATTGTCAACTCCAATACCAAGGAGCAGAAATGGCAAAACTGGATGTAGGGGCCCCCAGAAGAAGCCCATGTAGAAACACAGGCCATAGGAAGCAAGAATTGATTGTCCAATAATGGAGACTCCCAGCAGTGACAAATAGACCTACGCAAGTACAAAATTACATCAAAGAAATAGCAAGAATGCAACATAAGACGGCACTAATGTCCCAAAAAGTTCTACTAACCCTCTGTTCAATGGGGTGGTACTTGCTCATCATCAGAATAACATACAGTATAATGAGTGAAAATCCAGCAAACAACAGTGTTGTGTTGTTCTCTACAACTTCACGGATGAAGTCATCATAGCTGTGGAACAATCATATATTCAGTATTTCATGAGGCAAAATTAATTTCCAAGAAAGTGTCTTAAAAAGAGCTCCTTGAATATTTATAAGTATTTTTTTTATAAAATTGTCACATTCCAAGTTATTACAATAAGGCTTATTCATTATTTAATAAACAAACCAATTGACTTTTGTAAATGTTGTGCAGAACAACAAAAAAGTCACATTAAGAAGATAAAATAAGAAAGTATGATTACTCAGAAACTGAAGGTAAGTGTTAATTTATTCAGTTGTTTTCCTGTTTATAATTCCACCTTATGAATTACTCAGTTTTTATGTTGATAACTGTTGTGACTCACCGATCTATCAAAGTGCCACCGCGCAGTTACGTGTGTCCTCTACATGCGGCGCTGTCTGCCAGTAATGCAGCAGCAGCACCACCTAAGCAGCTAGCCAGCCAGCGGCCGCTAGACTCGGACTCAGTTATGATTTGACTGTTAAAGCGTACACACGTCTTACTCTGTTTACTTGATCTGTGACTTTCATGTATTGTGTCTTCCTTGAAATATATTTGTCCAACTTGGAGTTATAACAATTGGTGACGAGGATGGGATGTTTCTTTTCCATCGTTGACCTACATGTTTCCATGGCTACTATAGAGAAACTATTGCATGGTCTCATAGAACAGCAAACACTTCTCACAAATGCAATTCATGATTTCATCACAGCAACGGCATCAAATGTGGAGAGTCTCTCGTCATTGTCTCTACCTCCTTTTCCTCCTTACGACGAGACGGCAGAAGACTGGTCTGATACGAAAAACGTCTTTGACAGCACTTCTTGGCATTTCATGTCGCAGACGAACAAACATGTAAGTCTCTGTTTCTTTCATGAATTTCACCTCAAATGTATCAGTTGTTGTTGCAATTGGCTCCTTTGGAAGATCCTGCATCTTTGTCCTTTGCTGAAATGTGCTCACTTCTGTCCATCTATTTTCAAAAGCAAACACATGTGGTAGCCTCTTGTGTTGCCTTTTATTGTTGTCAAAAACAACCGAATCAATCTTATCGTGCTTGGGCTGCTGAACCTCACAGCCTCAGTAGAAAGTGCCAATTTGTTACTGAAGTTCACAAAGAATCCTATGCCGATTCCATGCCACGGGATGCTATTACCCAATTGGCGCCCGACAAAGAAGTTTGGCAACGTGCCCTTCAGTTCGCAAATCCGACTCTAGATGAAGTCCTATCCATCACTCAGTCTTTTGAAATTTCTCGAGCCGCTGAAGCACAAATAGAGGCATGGGGCGATGTCGGGGAAATACAACCTCTGTGCGATGTTGACGAAGCATATGGCATGTCCCCGCTGGCCGACGTGGCCGCAGTATTCTCCCAAGTGCAGCCTTGGCCTAACTGTAAACAAACCTCTAAGAAACTGTAGTAAAACCCATGGCAACTTCCTTCATGTCCACAATGTTTTACGAAATATTCACGAGAAGATTGTCCACAACGTTGGGCCGTGTGTCACAAATGTAGAAAAGAAAAGGGTCATGTGTCACCCGTTTGCAAATCCGACCGCATACATGATGTTCATGAACATTACTCTGATTCTGATTCTGTGTTGTCTGTCAATTGTACTTCTTCCCTTTCAGGGAAGTTATTCCTCACTGTCCAAATACTTGGTCGAGATGTTTGCATGCAGGTGGATACTGGCTCTGCTGCTACTATCATCAATTCTCAGACGTATCTTTATTTTGATTCTCCAATCCTGTCACCTGTCACTAGGCAATTACGGACTTACAATAAACAGAAGATATCTCTCTTGGGACAATTTAATGCAGATGTATCTTACAAATCTGTCATTCACACTGTTCCTATATTTGTGGTCGAACATAGTAACGTGGAGAATCTTTTTGGTTTAGATGCCTTTTGCATTTTTGGCTTCTCCATAGATGACTGTCAATCTCGTCTCTGATGCTATTCCTTATGCTCAATTGGATTCCTTGTTGACGACATTTTCGTCCCTTTTTTCTCCTTGGTTAGGCCATGCAAACGACTTTAAAGCTCATATCATGCTCAAACCCGCTGTTCGGCCCAAGTTTTTTCAGGCTCTGTCCATTCCTGTGGCCCTTCATGATCAGGTCAAATGGGAGAAGGATCGTCTCACTGCTTCATGGGTCTTTCTTCCTGTCACTTCCAGTGAGTGGTCCTCTCCTGTCATTGTCGTTGCTAAGCCAAATGGTGATATTCGTCTCTGTGGCGATTTCAAAGCCACTGTAAATGCTCAATGCCTTATCGACACTTACGCTATGCCTCGACCTGAAGAATTGTTCACTAAACTTGCTGGAGGCCAGCATTTTGCTAAACTTGACCTGTCAGAAGCTTATCATCAACTTCCTCTCGACGCTGCTTCCCAGCAGTTTCTGGTCCTTAACACGCCTTTCAGCCTCTATCAATACCAATGATTGCCATTTGGGGTTGCCAGTGCCCCTGCTCTCCTTCAGCGATTCTTGGAACAATTATTGCTCGCTGTCCCTGGGTGTAAAAATTACCAGGACAACATTGTTGTCACTGGCTCCACCACTGATGAACATCTTCAAAATCTCCGCACACTTTTTCTTATCTTACAGACTGCCAGTCTTAAGTGTAATCTTCAGAAATCAAAATTTTTTCAGGCATCTATCATGTACTTGGGGCTTCAACTCTCTTGGGATGGTATTCGTCTGCTTCAGCAAACTGTCGCTGTGATCGATGCCCTTGCTTGCCCTACATCTGTTAAGGAACTGCAGGCCTTCTGGGGGAAAATAGCATACTATCACAGGTTTTTACTGTCTGCTGCTTCGGTGGCTCAACCGTTGCATCACCTGTAGCATAAAAACGTGCCTTTTCACTGCTCTATATCATGCGATGCGGCTTCCAGAAATTGAAGACTATGCTGAAACAGGTCCCATGCCTGGCTACTTATCGACCTAGCCAACATCTTGTTCTTGCCACGGACGCCTCTCAATATGGGGTCGGTGCAGTCCTTGCGCTTCGTTTTTCTGATGGTTCTGAACATCCCATTGCTTATGCCTCCAAAACGCTTACGGATGCCCAACAAAAGTATTCTCAAATTGAAAAAGAAGCTTTGGCCATTATTTATGCTCTTCATAAGTTTGGTGTTTTTCTCTATGGATCCAAATTTCATCTTGTTAAGAATCACAAACCACATGTTTCCTTGTTTCATCCATCAACGTCACTTCCCGACAATGCTTCACACCACCTCCAGCGTTGGGATCTTTACTTGTCCCGTTTCAATTATGAGATTCATTTCCGCCCGACGGCTCAAGATGTGAATGCTGATGCACTGTCTCACCTTCCCATGGGTCCTGATCTGGCATTCGATAGGGACGAACCTTCATGTTCCCACCTGGATGTTGCCGAGCAGTGGGTTGTGGACGGGTTCCCCATCACCGGGGACCAGCTGGCGGCTGCTACGGGTTCTGACCCTACTCTCTCCCTGGTTTTACGCTGTATTCAGAAGGGTTCGCCAGATCGTCCGTCCGCTAAGACTTCTGATCTGTTGCGGAACTACTATGCTTCGTGTTACCGCCTCACGGCTAGGGATGGTGTTATCCTCCTTTCCACTGAAAATGCTTCTTCGCGTGTTGTGGTACCTGAGTCTTTGCGTACTTTGGCCTTGCGCCTCCTTCACCAAGGGCACTGGCACGCCATCATGTGTACTGGCCCAGCATCGACTCTGAAATCTCATACATGGTCACTGCCTGTGGCCCTTGTGCGTCAGAGGCCGCCACCCCGAAGTCATCTTTGCCACCGTGGCCTTCGCCTGAGATGCCCTGGGAGCATATTCATGCTGACTTTGTGGGGCCTTTTTTAGGTACTTATTGGCTTCTCGTTATTGACGCCTACTCTAACTTTCCTTTCATTGTCCGTTGCATGTCGCCTACCACCGTGGCAACCACCAATGCTCTACCTCGCATTTTCTCTTTGGAAGACCTTCCCTCTACTCTTGTTACTGATAATGGTCCGCAATTTGCCTCTTCCAATTTTGCGGATTTTTGTGCCTGTCATGGTGTCATGCATGTCACAGGAAACTCCTAACTTCTTCTGCTGCTGATGATGCACTTCTCCTATTTCTGGCTTCTTACTGTTTCACCCCCATGGGTGACCCTCAGCCCGACTGAGCTCTTACATGGCCGACAGCCCCGCACGCTACTTCATCTTCTGCAGCCTTCCACCTCATGGCCGCGGGTGCCTTCGCTTGGCCGGTTCACGGCTGAGAACCTGGTATGGGTACGGGGATATGGCAGGCAGCCAAAATGGAGTCCTGGCCACATCTTACGACACCGTGGCCAACACCTGTATGAAATACAGACTTACACGTGTGTTGCAGTGCATCATTCGGACCAGCTTCGGCCTCGTGTGCTGGCAACACCTGTTCCGGATGCTGCTAAACCACCTTCGCCCCTACATGACGCTTGGGATACTGGAATCTCTCATTGCTCACAATGCAGTCCTCTCACCATCAAATTGGTGCCAGCACAAGAACTGACACCACCAGGAGACGTGCCCATGCAGGAACCAGATGACCATCATCTCTCGGAGCAACTCTACTCGCCTCCTTCTCCTACGGATGCAGACACATCGCCCACGTCTCCTGCTATAACAACTGGACTTGCCGCAATAGGCAGATTGGTGCACGGGGCCCCAGCAGATTCGACCCCCACATCTCCTGTCATCTCGACCTGTTATCATCGGGGACACTTCCGTTCGTACGGGAAGCCTCCTCCTCGAGACTTTACGGCCAGTCAAACAACACCTATCGACGTTAGCAATCTACAGGCCACTTCCATCAAGACCTGTGCAAAAACTTCAAAGGGGGGAAAAGTGTTGTGACTTGCCGATCTTTCAAAGTGCCACCGTGCAGTTACGTGCATCCTCTACATGCGGCGCTGTCTGCCAGCCATGCAGCAGCAGCGCCATCTAAGTGACCAGCCAGCCAGTGGCCACTAGACTTAGACTCAGTTATGATTTGACTGTTAAAGTGTACACACGTCTTACTCTGTTTACTTGATCTGTGACTTTCATGTATTACGTCTTTCTTGAAATATATTTGTCCAACTTGGAGTTATAACAATAACTACATTATGAAATAAATATTAGATACTGATGTCACATAAAAATCACAAATATAGAACATATTATTCAATAATTTACAATAAGCAACTACCTAATGTGAAAGTCAAATTACTTCCTATATTGCTGATATTGCAAAATCTGTTGTAGCCTAGATTCTGTGACAGAACTTCCAAGCTTCATTTGGAGTGTATTAATATCTTATATGACCAAGTGCTATCATGAATATCCTGCAAGTGACTCCTATAAACAAGTGTTCTTTGGTAAATATTTATTGACGAAATTGGTACAACAAACCTTTAGCACAGCAAGTGCTGCAGAATTGTTTCAATGACAGAAGTACTCTCCAATGTTTGAAGCACAGCTTATTGAATTTCTGGACTGTGATTTTATGGTGGTTTGAATATACTCATAATGGCATGTGACAATAAATGCACTGGTTTTAAAGCAATAAAGAAAATGTATAAAGGAGATCTGCATCAGGAAATCAGTTCTCATTTTCATAAAACAGCGAGAGATCTGAAATGACAGGATTAATCTTGTAATCCAACAAGGTGTATTGATAGATGATGCAATACTATTGATATCTCTCATAACGCCTATGTCTGGTGAGGTCACTGAATAGTGAACAACACAGCATCTCCAGTTGATAGGTCACATGAGCCTTTCAGCAGGGTGAATCAAGGTTGTGCAGCCACAAGCTTAGTCCCTTTTCTGTTTCAGTAGCTAGGATGTTATTGTACATGGCCAAGTGAAGTACTGATAATGACTCTGCACTACACTGGTTATTCTTTGCACAGATTGTGTTATTTGTTCATGATGAATGGGCCTGCTTGGGATCTGAGAATAGTGAAGTCTGCCTGCCACTATTAAGTCTTGCTTTGGTGGATGGTGATACCATTCAGGAAAGTGATTGATTTCAGCCCAACCTAAGGGTGGTTTTCACCACCACTATTCAAGCTGTAATTCCACTTCTTTTCATTTGTAGTCCTGGAATATTCATAGAATCAATAACTATTATGCACTATGCAGCATCTATTTTGGTTTCAGAGTATTCAAAAAATAGTAAAGGATTCATGTAGTCAAAATTGGGGACTACAAACATTAAAATACAGTGATGAGCTGAAAACAATATGAAATTCCTCATAATAATGAGAATGGTTATGCACAGGATTTCAGCATGAGAGAGAGAGAGAGAGAGAGAGAGAGAGAGAGAGAGAGAGAGAGAGAGAGAGAGTAAAGGCAATCAGGCAAGAAATACATTTACTCCCTATTTAACTTTAGAAAAAGTGAGTGAAAGATTAGACTCTCTTACCTTCGTGTTGAAATTGCATAGATATTTGTACGAGGAGGAAGTGTCCTGTTTGAGAATAGTGCTTCCTCAATAAATCCCAGTTCCCACTCAGCAGAGGAGCTATGAGACTGAAATACATAATATGGTAGTATGATTATATGATGTACCTCTGTAAATTGGCACATGAAAATGCATTTTAGATTTTGCTCTGGCAATGTCTCAGTAACAATGAATATATATGCAGTGTTACTTTGATACACAGTTCCCCATCAGATATTTTATTACCAAAAAAATCATTCTATTCTGTATCCCAATATTTGAGCTGTTAATGAAACATAATAATTTATTTGCTTGCACTGTTCCAAATTACTTCAGTTTTCTATATTGATTATTGGGGAAAATATGATTCTGTTAACAGTTAGTCTGATTATAAAGGTCATCGTCATGCTTTAATGAAGAAGTGCTATTTTAAATAATAAGGTATCATAACATTTTAATACAAAAATGTCTGATTTATATTTTAAATATGTTTCTGCAATGTGATACCTAACATATTCATCTTTAACAGGCCATGAACACCTGCACTCATGGCTGAAGCTGCTAAATTATGGCAAAGTAAAGTTTTTGAAACATTGAAGAATGTCATTTTAACATAGCACAGGAAAAAAGTTTTACTGCCATAATACATCCAGCAATAGGATGGCTACACTATATACCAATGACATGTATTAAGTTCTGGGCTTCACTGAATTGTCTTGTTGAATAAAAGTTTAAGATATTATTAATATGGATTTGTTCAGTGAGTATTGTGTATTAAGCTCATTGACTCCTTTGTTGTTATTTGGAAGATGTAGCCTGTGTCTCTAATGCCTCATATTATGTGACCACTCCAAATCATTATAATCTTTCTCCTCCTTGCCACCATCATCACCACCACAAAGAATAGACTGTTAGCTAACTACATGAGTCTCTCCCTTCCTTCAGTTTACTTAGTCTCTCACAACACCACAAATGCAGCAGTACACTCTATAATCAGTCATTACAGCTATAAAAGAATTACTCAGCTGAATTATCAGCCACTGGTTGGAAGACTTTAAAGGCAAACCATCCCATTATGATGTGAATATGATCAATATGTTGGGTACCCATATTGTCACCATGCTGTCTTGGATTCACAGTAGAGAAGAGAATGTGAACACATTAAATCGGTGGATAGTGATAGATACAAAATCATATACTTATTTCAAGTAAAAGTCATTAGGAGAATAGAGATTCAAAGGTGAACACAGGATCTGTAACATTGAGAGGGTTCTGTCTTCGGAATTTGTGGAGCAGAGAGAAAAATGGAATAGCATGGGCTAATGGTGAACAAAATTTCCTCCCTTCAGTTACGATATAGATAATGACTGCACACCACTTCCAGTAGTGCAAAATGAATGTTGAAATAGTAAGCAACTGAGGACATAAAAATTAATAATATCTGGCAGAAAAGAGATATCAGTAATTTGATCCATTGAGATGCTGGAAACAATGCTAACCAGAGTCATATTCCTTAAGCTATTTGTGTTAGTGTCAAATGGTCAATATACACCAAATTTATGAAGGGAACTAGTGAGGACAGAGCAGCCCACATTTAAAGCTGTAATTAATGGCATTAGGACATTCTAATTTTTCAGAGATTAACATGTTGAGAAGATGCCTGGGCTATACACCAAATTTGAATAACACGGACAATATCAGTGTTATCATATAATAAGAAAGTACAAACCTCTGATCTATCCAAGTTGGCTATAATGAGCAGATATAAACAATGAAATTTAAATCTTTTGGTTGCGTGTGTTTTTCTTAAGTCACATTATCAGTTGTTCCTGACAGATGGTGTATTAAGGTGAATGACAGACTAGAAACATGGCATCACTGTTGGGACATGACTGATTGGTTTATGCCTCTGTATGACTGGCATTCATATGGCAGGATCTGTGAACTCTGATCACGTGTTCCATCTCTGTTTGAGGATTGCACACCAACTTTGTCAGCTATGTAAGAAGTGTTTTGTTGGTGGTACATAATTTTTGCTATTTTTATTCTGATATGCTGATAGTACAGTGTTCATTTTTAAAATACCTCTGCAGCAGGAATCATAAATTTAGCTAAGTAAAATACCAATTTATCTCACACATTTATTAATTGTATATAAGCTGACTTCCAGATTTTCCTTTTTTTACAACAATCTGAGCTAAATAGCTCTGATTTGAAATTCTAGAGTTTAATATTCCACTGTTCATGCCATTTACCCACAATGTTCAGTGACTGTTTCCAGACTTGTGCATATCATGAGATATTGCTTATTTTCAAACATTTGTGGGTGCTGTTCAAAATTTGTACTGTATCAACAACTGTAAATGACATGTGTGTTTTTTAGAAATTTTTGAGAACAGAATCCTCATGCAAAAACAGTTCACCTTCAGTGTGTATTGATGTAGTAAAAGGTGTATTTTTGAGAATTTTTGGATTCTTATGAGTGTTGCATGTAAAATATTTTGTAGTATACTGTGAACTACAGTACTTGGCTAAAATATCTTTTCAGAAACTTGTTTCCTGCTTATTACAGTGTAATACGTACTTACTTGATTAGTGCAACATTTCCACATTTTCTGCTTATTGAGCTACTTTTTTCTAAGCCAGTGCTCGAATTGTTACAATTGTGCTGTAAACATATTTCTTACAAATTCAACTGCTGCAATGTTATATTCTGTTTTGTGCATATTTTAACTGCCATATGTGTTTCATATAGTTTTTCTTCATATGTGGTTTGCATTGTTGACAACTGTTGTACGTTAGCATCATTTTTGACATTGTTACATGAGCCTGTTAATGAACACAACCACAATGAAAGTTCAAGATACAAAGTTAACTGCAAGGAAATTATAAACTTCATCCCAGGTTTTTAATTTATTTGCAGAAACCACTTTCTTGACTGTTTCAACTTCAGATTTTAAATGGAACATATAATCTTTGCAGCATAATATATTCTGAAATTAAAACCATATCAGCGAGGCTAATTGAATGTTATTTGTTTAATGTTCAGATAAAACAATGCTCCAGTCAGAATGCAACCACACTCTGAATGCTCTTCTTGGGCACAGGATGAATTAGTGCTGTTTGTAAACAGATGGAAATTGCTCTGGCTGCTGTCAAGTAATTGTAAGCTGCTTCAGATAACTTGTATTGGGCAGACTGCCAAGAGCCATGTACTAGGGATACAGAAGATACCTTAAGTACTATCCTCATCAGTGGTACTGTCTCCTTCACAGGGAATATGAGATCTATCACAGATTGTCCACTTCATTGTGAGTGGTGTGTCAGTGGTAGGTCTAGGGGTTGTATGCGAAGAGGTAGAGATGAGTGAAAAGTCAGGGTACTGCACCCATCCAGCTAACCAACAAATTTGAGGTTCTGTCTTCCACTGAAACCGAAACTGAGCAATTGAGACAAGCTTCAGCTGTTGGGAACTGTGCTGTGTCCTGTGTCATGGGGAAACAAGTGCTATAGGAGAGGGGTTCATTAATTGTTGGCGTTTTGAACATACAGTGAAAAATACACGGTCCAGTTACATCATTGTGACCAGCGCCTACATTCACTCTCAACATGCAGACAGCAGGTAACAGCACTAGCAGTTGAGGGTATATAAAGGGAGTCAGGATAATGTGGAAAACAATCATTGTTATAATGCAGGAATGGAGTGATTTATGTGACGTCCAAAAGAACATAGTCATTGGCTTTTGGGCCAGAGGTGGAAGCATTTCTGAAATGGCTCAGTTTGTAAACAGTTCATGTGCCACTGCAGTCAAAATATACCATACACGGCCAAATGGCGCTATTCAAAAATGGTGCCGAGGGCCATAGATGACAGGGGTGAACAATAGCTGCAGAGATGTGTGTGGGTGATTAGACATGCAATTGTTAATCAACTGAGTACCAAGATGAATCAATGTGCTACCAACAGTGCCTCCTCACTAACTGTTCAGTAAGTGTTGCTGCATATGAGCCTCTGCAACAGATGCCTGGTTCATGTACCCATGCTGTCTGCTTTTCATCAAGGCTGGAATTTGCACACCAATACTGCAACCACCTGTCCACTGAGTGGTGACAGGTGGCCTTTTCAGATGAATCATGTTTTATGCTCCATCAGACAGATGGCCATTGTCACATATGGCCCTGCAACAATTGATGGAAGGATCCAGGATGAAGAAGGGAGCATTAAAGTCTGGGGAATGTTTTTGTGACATTCCCTGGGTGATTTCATCATTCTGGAAGGCACAGTGGATCGAAAAAAGTATACAGCTATTCTTGTGGACCATGTCCACCAGTTAGTTTTTTTTCTCATCATGATTGCATTTGCCAGCAGGACAGTGTGACATGTCATACAGCCCACAGCATATGTGTGTGGTTTGAAGAGCACCAGGATGAGTTTACTGTAATCCCATGTCCAAGAAAATACTCAGATTTAAACCCCATCAAGAATCTGTGGGACTATCTCAATTAGGCTGTTTGTGCCATCGTTCCTCAACTGAGAAACAGCAGTTAGCGATGGCACTGGAGTCAACATGGCTACACATCCCTGTCAATGCCTTCTAGAACCTGACTGACTCTCTTCCAGCACATCCCTTCTACAAAAGGCAGTTATTCAGGCTTTTGACAACAAGGGATGGAAGGATCACTTTGTACACTCTGTGTGTATGCATGGAGACCTCATTCACCACACTGAAGAGGTTGTTCCAGCAACAATTTAGGGAACAAAATGCAACCAACTGCTGATTGTGGAGCAATGCACATGTATGAATGTTCCCCAGTTATTCTGTCATTATTGGAGGAGATTATAATCATCCAACAATAAGTTGGGATAATTTCAGTTTTGTAAGTGGTTAGTATGACAATACATCCTGTAAAACTTGGAACAAATAGCTTGAGAGTCTATTCATGATGGAAATATATAATTATAATGTCAAGAAATAGACCTGACCTCTCTGAGGGCATCCATACTGGAACTATTGTCAATGACTTCATGTACTATTCCAAAGAGGAACTCACAATATTTACTTCCAGTCAGAAGCATGCATACAATCACTGTAAAGAAACTTCTAAAGGAAGAGTGAATCCTGCATGACAGATGTTAAACAAAGCATAGTGTTATAGATAGGAAGATATCAAGTAGAATGCGTCTGGCTACCAAGCAGAGAATGTGGGAAGACTTCAGTAAATTCTGGAGCAAAATCTTATTGAAACATCTCTCACAAAACCCATAGAAATTCTGGTTATATGCACAGGCAGCGAGCAGCACCAAAGTTAGTGTCCAGACACTTATGGATGACACAGTAATTGAAATTTAAGGTCGCAAAGGAAAATCAGAAATGCTGAACTTAGCTTTCAAATGTGTTTTTTTCCCACTAAGGAAGACACAGAAAAGTATTGCCTCAAATGTTTTTTCACTAAGGAAGACACAGAAAAGTATTGCCTCAGTTTAACTCTCACACCACTGCAAATATGAGTGATACAATTCTGTGTTGGTGGTATTGAGAAACACATATGGGGGGAGGGGGGGTCAAAAAGTTTCTACACTCGGAAAACTTCTGTAAACCATACAAATAAAAGGTCTTTCATTTCGAATCCAACCAAGCATTCACAGCATCAATCACTGCATCATCATTGTCAAATCATCATCCTTTGAGGTCATTTTAAGTTTGAGAAAAGAAGAAAGTCTGATGGAGCCAAATCTGGAGAAAATGGCAGATGACATAACAATTTGAACCACAGTCATGCAGCACTGGTGTGTTGTCCTGACGCAAAAGAACCCTACGTGCCAGTTTTCTGCAACTTATTTTCTTTATCTCTTCTTTCAAACAGTGCAGGAGGGTGCAATAGTATAATGAATTGATAGTTATGGCCTTTTGCAAGTAATCCACTATAATTACCCCTTCTGCATCCCAGAACACTGATGCCATCACCTTACTGGCTGATTTTTGCACCCGCTATTTTGCACCTGCTATTGAGCAGGAGAACTGGGTTCAAGCCCTAGTGCAGCATAAATTTTGAACTTTCCCGATTGATATAAATCAATGCCCAATGGCAGTTAATGTCTTTAATCCTATTGTGTCTTAGCAAAGGTTTAATTTTTTGGGGGGGGGGGGTGTTATCAGAACGATGGTTAGTGTTGAGGCAAGAATCCATATGGCAATGTTTTCCAATGTTATTATTCCAGAATGGATTTTTCACTGTTTGTAATTACCAGTACATAATTTGTAATCTCTTCATTCCCTTGGTTTCAATTTTCAAAATGTTTTGGTTTTCATTGCCGCATACTAAGATATTAAGTACACTGAAACATCAGAACATACAACATAGAAGAGTGTAACAAAAGCAGACTAGTGTCAAACAAAACATAAGAGCAGGAAACCACTTCCAAAATCTGATGCCTAAAACTTAAGGGTATACCTAGATATTTTCAAGGAGTTCACAAATCCTACCGGACCTTCCTCTGACATTCATATTTATGACCAAGATATTAGAGGTGACAGACAGAGACAAGTGAAGAAAAACTTTTCTGTGTTGTTCAACACTTTCCTGATGTAATTACTGCTTAAACTCATGGTTTTCAACCATTTTGAGTTCATAGCTACCCCGACAAACTGTGTTGTTTCTGTGGCTCCCCTGAAGAAGATGTTGAAAGTACTGAAATAATTAATTTAAAAAAGTTATGAATACAATACTACTCACCTCAATGCAACATTTAACCTCGCTTCTTGTTACACAAATTGTAAAGGGCTGGTACCAAACTAGGTACAGTGCCCAGATTTCCTTCTCCATGCAAAGTCTTGATCTATACTTGGTTTTAATGACAGACACAGCCAAAAACCCACTCTTAAAAAGATAGGGTGTTGCAGAAGGATTAATACCCTAGTGTTTTTTTGCTCAAGATTGAAAACTCTTTCCTTACCAAATACCAAAATGTTGGCAATCTCATTGATGAAAACTTCTCTAGTGAAGAATCTAATGAAGGTTCTATCAACTATAGACCTATATCTCTAATGTTGATCAGTTGTAGAATTTTGGAACACGTATTATGTTCGAGTATAATAATTTTTCTGGAGACTAGAAATCTACTCTGTAGGAATCAGCATGGGTTTCGAAAAAGACAATTATGTGAAACCCAGCTCGCGCTATTCGTCCACGAGACTCAGAGGGCCATAGACACAGGTTCCCAGGTAGATGCCATGTTTCTTGACTTCTGCAAGGTGTTTGATACAGTTCCCCACAGTCGTTTAATGAACAAAGTAAGAGCATGTGGACTATCAGACCAATTGTGTGATTGGATTGAAGAGTTCCTAGATAACAGAATGCAGCATGTCATTCTCAATGGAGAGAAGTCTTCCGAAGTAAGAGTGATTTCAGGTGTGTCGCAGGGGAGTGTCATAGGACCATTGCTATTCACAATATACGTAAATGACCTTGTGGATAACATCGGAAGTTCACTGAGTATATCGAGAGGTTGTAACAATGGTAAATTGTACTGAAATGCAAGAGGATCTGCAACGAATTGACGCTTGGTGCAGAGAATGGCAATTGAATCTCAATGTAGACAAGTGTAATGGGCTGTGAATACATAGAAAGAAAGATCCTTTATCATTTAGCTACAATATGGCAGGTCAGCAACTGGAAGCAATTAATTCCATAAATTATCTGGGAGTAGGCATTAGGAGTGATTTAAAATGTAATGATCATATAAAGTTGATTGTCGATAAAGCAGATGCCAGACTGAGATTCATTGGAAGAATCCTAAGGAAATGCAATCTGAAAACAAAGGAAGTAGGTTACAGTACACTTGTTCACCCACTGCTTGAATATTGTTCACCAGTGTGGGATCGATATCAGATAGGGTTGATAGAAGAGATAGAGAAGATCAAATGGAGAGCAGCACCATTTGTTACAGGATCATTTAGTAATCACAAAAGTGCTACGGAGATGATAGATAGGAACTCCAGTGGAAGACACTGCAGGAGAGATGCTCAGTAGCTCGGTACGGGCTTTTGTTGAAGTTTCGAGAAGATACCTTCACCGAGGAGTCAAGCAATATATTGCTCCCTCCTACGTATATCTAGCGAAGAGACCATGAGGATAAAATCAGAGAGATTAGAGCCCACACAGAGGTATACTGACAATCTTTCTTTCCACAAACAATACGAGACTGGAATAGAAGGGAGAACCAATAGAGGTACTCAAAGTACCCTCCGCTACATTCCATCAGGTGGCTTGCGGAGTATGGATTTAGATGTAGGTATAGAACTCTTCCTCATCTGTAATACTGAACACACAGGAGAACCATTACAGAAGGGATTTTGAAGTCACTGAAACCTATCACAGTTTTCAGGGTAGTACTTTTCAAAATGAAAATGAAGTGCAGATAAATGTCCGTCAATTACAGTACAGCAAAAATATCTGCAGGAAGGCCTATCTCCCTGTCATTTACAAAATGGTGCAAACATGGAAAATAGTTCATTTCTTCTCTGTCATTCATTTTTCTCTTTCAAAGAAACACCTTTTTTGAAAGCCAAAACTTCATGAACAAACTGAATGAAATGAGTTTCACTTCCTTGCAGAGATTTATTCAGTGAGTTTCACTTCTCATATATGTCACTTAGGTACCTGACCTTTAATAAAAAGTCTGTGTCTAGAAAGCACTTTGCACTGATATGATTTTCTTCTTCCAGGCAAGATCAAACTTCTTGTCTATTTTTTTTAAAAAAAAGTATGATAATACTTTTCCCCTGAAAATCCAATGAGTGGTGCTAAAAAAAATAAAAAAAAGATATGTATGTTCAGCCTCCATATCATGGAAATATTTGCCTAAAAAATCAGCTTTCTGAGGACAAATTTTAAAAAATTTCACCACTTTTATGACATGATTCAGGTCATCACTCAGATGTTGTGGAGCAAGTGCATCTCTATGGATAATCCAATGGTTAGCAAATGGTTATTTTTGTGTGTGTGTGTGTGTTTCATTTGACTCTGTTTTCTAGAAAAATATTCTGTTGGTTTGACCATGTCATTTTTATGAACGATCCTTTAATTTGCTAAATCTAAGTAGCTATCGTTGTATTTTACACACTTGCATTCCCTACCTTAATTACTACTTTCCTTGTTGTCTTCAGTAAGTTCTTGCTTCTAACTTCCACTTAACAAATTTAAGAACTTTTTATAGTTTATTGCCTTTTTCAACTATATAACAAAGTGACAATGTAATAAAAACTGGTTGAAAAAAAAACAACCCCCACTGTTGGTGGTAACATATGATAGTTCAGCTTGAAGGTTATTGCCGCTTATGCAGGTTGGCCAACAGCTAAAGTAGAATTCCTCTGAGGCCACTCAGGCTGAAACCAGAAATGAAATTTCCCCCAACTGTCTTCTTTGCCACTAAGTACAAAATAAATCAATGGCACCCCAGGTGGTCATTCACGGTGCACCAGGGTGCAATGGCCCACAGGTTGAATACTACTGGCTTAAACAGTTCATCAACATTAACATCTGTGACTTTTATAGTACAGGTGTAATATTTATGCTATGCTGCTGCTTCAGCTTCATGTTCCACTCTCAGTTCAGAGCTATTGTCATAGTTCAGTTTATATGATACCTGACAAAAAAAATGTAGGCACTCAGAAGAGGGGAGGGTCTGTAATTTCATCGCAGGACAAGCTGACATTCTGAGCATCTGCCACAGAAATTAACTGCAGATCTTGCACTGTGTGACAGGGTAAGTCAAACAACATGTTTCAGATCCAAGCATATGCATCCAGGCAAATTGTCAGTGCCCTAATTATTTGCTCTTTGACCAGTGATGGCCCAGTCTTGTATCAAGGCAATGGTTGACAATAGCAGATTTTCCTGGCTGATCTAGACTCATGTGATTTCAACATGCATTGCATCTATTTTAACCATGTGACACACCTGGCTGATATTTTACTCCTCACAGCGATTCTTGTATATATCTCGTATATTCAGGGCCACCTTAAGGAGACATAATCTTTTACAGTATCCAGTACCACGTGCACTCAATGCAGAGGAAACAAATTTGATTTAGGATTTCTTGAAAAATGTGACAGTTCTGAATAAGACAACACCAACAAAGGAAAGAAAACCATCATAGCTAGGTTTCACATATCTCTTGGTAGGTCACAACTTTTAATGCATGCAGGTCAAAACAAATAGTGGATCTGTTCCACATAAACATACAAGGGTGTAGAGCAGCCATTGTATAGTGCATGACTAAAGGTACATCATACCAGTATTATCAGATTTCTTTCCTAATCCATTCACATACTGAGTAAGGAAAAAATGACTGTCTGAGTGCCTCTGTACATGTTGTGACTTCACTTACATTTTGCTCATTATCTCTGTGTGAGATATATGTTGGTGACAGCATAATGGTCACATAATCATCTCTAAATACAGATTCCTTAAAGTTATGCAACAAACTTTCATAACATTTATGTTGTCTTTCTTCCAAGGAGCTCTACTGACCAGCTCAGGATCTAATACAGTTTTTAGTCTGTAAACAGTTGTCTGTAGTGCGAGTCTATGATGAGTTGGGTGATGACATCTGATAGCTCAGAAACACAAGCCAAAATGTGTTGGCTTATAATACATTCTGCCACACAAGAACCTATTTTGTGATTTTTTTTATGAATCATGATATCCACAAAAGATTGGTTTCCATTTTATTTATTTCAATAGCAAAATAAATGTTAGTATGGAGAATGTTTAGATTTTCTAAGAATGACTCTGCTGTTATAGTCCCATGTGGTCAGACCATAAATATATTGGTTTTTTATCTAAAAAAACAAGAGGATTTCAGAATTATTGATTGAAGTACTTTCACCCTGCAGTCTTCCATGAAACGTGGGGCAAAGAGCTACCTTTAGCAACAGCATAAGTTTGTTCAAAATATTGGATGCTGAATGAAAAGTAAATCAAGGCAAACATTTGTTTGTAGAATATGTGAGCTCAGCTGATATTGTGTTCCCATTTGGCTACCAGAGGGCTGGAAAGTGAAGCCACATTTTATTGTGTAGTATTTCAGATGTACAATATTGTTATAATGGGGTAAAGTGAAATCCCTTGTACATCTGTCTTTGGTAGACCATAAAATCTCAGTGGGACAGTTACTTGTATCATTCGCCTCTATGTAAGATAGTCTGGAAGACTGCTGCAACTATATGTGATTATATCTATAACCTCTTCCTATTTGGAATCTGATTGCTATTGTTATCTATGAATATTGCTAGGCCTTTTTTGCTGATTTTCCCCTTGTGATTTAATCACATCATTGAAGCTGAAAGACATATAGAAAAAATTCTTATGGTAGGTAGCCTTCTAAGAGAAATTTACAGTTCTAGTGCCATTGCTAAATTTTGGGTGTTACTGAATTAAAAGCCACTCCACTGCAGCTGTATGTGAGACAAGCAGAATAGTATAGATGCACTGACATGTGATTTCACAAGTGAGCCTGCTCGTACACATAAAGTAGCTGGGCCAAGCTATACAATCATGGTGACATTCCAGAAAGGTCATGAAACTGCAGGCCAGCCTGTGGAGTATTTCCACAATGTTGAGACATAGATGTGTTGGTTTCTATGTGCCAGGAAGCAATGTAACAGCACAAAAAGGTGTTCTATTAATGGCTATAAAATTACAGTTATGCACAGTCTGGCAGCACCCTCCATGACACCAGGTTCACGAAAGTGTCCATCACACCCTGGGCCAGCCAGCAACCAATGCTCGTCTGGGCAGCCAGTTCCACCAGACCAACTCACATTTCTAAATGCACACCCTTGGACTTGGAACAACATAATGGATGAGCTGTCCATCAGGCTCAAAGTCAGCACTGAAATTCTGCCTCAGAGGGCAGCAGTTCACAGCCAGGATCAAATTGCTGCCATCCTTCTGCACCAGGGTGAGCTTCTAACCCAGCAATAGTGACCACCTGCAAGAATTCAGTGGATATATATGCCATTGCCACTGCTCACTCTGGACCACATTGTGCAAACTTGGGCATGCCCTGCCGAGTTAGGTAAACAGTGTTAGCAAAGCAGGATATAGATGTCAAATGGCCATCCCACTTCTTGGACCTTTCAAAGTCACTGACATTGCCAGTGGACCATGTGCCTGTAGAGGGTAAATGCAAAGGCATTGCAGCACTTTGGCATTGTAATGCAAGACTAAATAAAATATGTTATACCTTGCAGTGGAGTTTTCCTAGCCACTTCTGATCATCTCCATTGCCTCCACAACCTGCCACTCCACCACTTCTACACCATAGCATCCCCACTCACCCCAGGTCATTATATTGTTGGGTTTATATATTACCAATGATCTTGGTGTTGAAATTTAGTCTGTGAAATAAAATCTGATATAACAAAGGAACATTGATTAATGGTTCATCTAACAACACTTTTAGGTCACAGTACCTTGTCAAGCATCCAAATGATGATAGTAGCTCTGGCTCCCAATACTTCAGTCTTGTTAGGATTCCATTCCACTCCAGCTAAGAGAGAAGTGATGTCATCCAGTATACTCACATCAGAACTGGAAATAAATAATAATCATTGTTATAATACAGGAAGATGTGAACTAATTTTAAAGTACATATCCAAAGACCCATCATGACACTGATAGTATAATGCAATTATTTAAAAAAATAGAAAAGCAAATGTTGATTACTCAGTAATGTGCAAACTCTATAAAAAGGTTTTTGTACTTTCATATCTCCTCTCCTGCTTTTTTCATGTGGTTCTCCTCAACTCAACAAGCCACCTTCCTGAATGCTAACCTCCACCTCATTGATGTCGAGTACCTACAAATCACAACAATATTTCCATTTCACCAGCAGCCACCCCTTGCACACCAAAAAGTCCATCAGATACAGGTTGATTGACATCAATGTCATGTCAGAATCAGTTAGTAGTCCCCTTCTCAGTATGATGGAGGTCTTGCTAAGGCCTTTCCTGACTATCCCTAGCTTCCACACTTTGTTAAGAAATGGATCTCTTATGCCTTATCTTCATATACATCCAACACTCCTTGTGTATCTTCTGATTAGCCATGAGTAACTTGTTTTCAGGTATCCTCAAGGAGGAGGCATGCAAGAAGGTTCACATGCCCCCTCCTGGAATCCAGGAAATAGCTGTGTTTTCATTACAGAGTTCTGTCACTGATTGATGTGACTCCATCAGTCTGAAAATTTAATGTTGACAAGCACGACTTTAGCAATCACTATACACAGGGTGTCCAGAAAAGGACTCCCTGATTTCAAAATTAAATATCTCGAAAACAAAGATTGATAGAGGAATGCAGTAAATGGCATGTTTATTGTGAAAGCTGTAAGAAGTTTATACAGCAGTTTGAAATAATAGTTACAAAAGCTGCTAACAGATGGCGCTGTCTGCTGTACAGCTCATGTCAGCATACATAAGTGAAATAATCGTATGAAAACAATCTTTGCAAACAATCACATCACAATGTTTTCAAAATGTTCACCATTGGCACTACAGAGGTGGCGCAAACGAAGAATGAAATTCTCCATTACATTTCGTAGTGTCTCAACTGAAATGGATTCACATATTCACATGCCACAGAGATCGCCGATTCAAGCTCGTCCAGCATGGTGGGATGCTTCGGGTAGACCATGTCTTTCACTGTGCCCCACAAAAAAAAGTCACAGGGACTCAAATTCGGCAAATATGGAGGCCAATCCATGCCTGTACCAGTAAATTTGGGATATTCCAAAGCAATGACTCGATTCCTGAAGTATTCCTCAAAAAAGCGAAACACTTGTTCGGTCCGATGTGGTCGGGCTCCATCTTGCATAAACCATGCAGTATCTGGTCGATCCTCTAATGCTTGCTGTGTGGCGACAAATTGTTCCAAAATTGCAACGTAATGTGCACCAGTGACCGTTTCTCAAATGAAAAAAGGGCCAATAATGCCTCTGCTGCATACTGCAGCCCACACAGTAACTTTAGGAGAATACAGGGGTTTCGCTTCACACCAATATGGCTTTTCGGAACCCCAAAATCACCAGTTATGCTTATTCATGTATCCATTCAGGTGGAAGTGTGCTTCATCTGTAAACCAGATGCAGCCAACATCAAATCCTTCACTATCAATCATTGTGGGCATCTGATTAGCAAAGGCAACCCTTTGTTGCACAGCTTGTACGGGTATGGCCTGGTGCATTTGAATTTTGAATGGAAACATGTGTAGGCTCTTCCTCAGTGTTTTCTGCATGCTGGAACGCTTCAAACCAGTCTCAGATGCAATTCTACGCATGGATGACATTGGATTTCACTGAATAATTCCAGAAACTGTGGTGATATTTTCACGCGTAACTGCGGTTTGCTTGCGGCCAACATGCCCAACTAGATCATCAGCTACGCTGCCTGTTCGTTGAAATTTTGCAAAGAAACATTAAATCGTGCTTGAAAACTTCACCTTGTTGCTGTAGGACTCTCTTCTAACCTGTGGTACTTTAGCACCAAAAAAATGTGTTGTTCAATGGAGTACATGGTTTTAATCTCTTCCTTCGGTACGCTAACCTCCTTTCACATTTCAATAGTGGAACTTATCGCTCTGGGCTTCAGATCATCATTTATACTAGGCATTACATATGGCGATTACAGTGCCATCTGTTAGCAGCTTTTGTAACTATTATTTCAAACTGCTGTATAAACTTCTTACAGCTTTCACAATAAACATACCATTTACTTCATCCCTCTATCGATCTTTGTTTTCAAGATATTTAATTTTGAAATCAGGGAGTCCTTTTCTGGACACACGGTATCTTGCATTTTCACTTGTTGGAAGGCTTTTCATGGGAAATGGAGTCATAAAACTATGAATCTTGATGTCATAATGGCACAGTTGCACAATAATGTGAAAAACTGGAGTGGATCACCTTGGTTCAATCCTAGGCTGTTAACAGTGGAGCCTACCAGCCAATTTGAGGGTGATTTTAGGAGGTTCCTCATATATCTCATTGTACACTGCCCCTGATTTAACTTCACCCAACCAACACAAAAAAACTCTTCTTTCAAAACACATTTTTTTCAGATTCAGTTACAAAAGTCAACATTAAAAGAATAAAAAGCATTAAGATTATGATGAAAAAGGGATGTTTGCATATACAGTGCCTGACAAAAAAAGTGAACACTCAGAAGGTGAAAGGGAAACAAACTAAAACTTCATGGGTTGGGAGGCTATGTGAGATTATTTAAGTGATCACAAAATGGAAGTTAACCTAAAGGCAGAAACACTGTGTCATCATCAGATACACACACAAAAGGTACAGAGCTTTACTTTGCTAGCTTTCAGAATGGAATTTCTTTCTCAAGTCGTAGGAGAAACATGCACACAAACACACACACACACACACACACACACACACACACACACACACACACACAAACAGACAAACAAAAAACACACTGTATTGGGGGGGGGGGGGCAGTGAGCTACCTTGGGTTTAGGCCAAGGAGGTTTCTTGGTAGTTACGTGCTGCCACCTCATGCCCTAGTCTGAAAAATCAAGTGCTCAGCTGTCTGCCACATGCTCCTTCTACCTGCATCCGTACCTATCCCACGGACAGCTCCCCAGTCTCACACGAGCCGCTAGACACTTCCCCCCCCAACACCCTCCCTGCCTTCTGCTTCACTCCATCCTCCCCCCCCCCCCCCCCCCCCCACACTGCATTCCAATCTCAACCCAGTACATTCACCATGGACCAGAAAATAGCTGACAGTCTAATGAGCACAATGTGAGGAGACAGGCAAATGTGATAGGCTGTGTGTGTGTGTGTGTGTGTGTGTGGGTGGGTGGGTGGGTGTGGGTGAGTATGGGTATGGGTATGGGTATGGGTGTCGGTGGGGGCACACGCGCACGTGCATGTATTTCCTACAGCTTGACAAAGTAAAGCTCTGTACCTTTTGTGTGTGTATCTGTTGACGACACAGCACTTCTGCCTTTAGGTGAGCCATCTCCTTTACTCCTAAATAATTCATTATTCTCAACCAGAACTTAAAGTTAAATTTTACAAAATACTTTGTATGAACCCACTTATCAATATGATGCTGCACCCCTTCTGGCCAAGATGCAAGCACAGATTTGGTTGGGAAGGGTGTCAAAAAGCCACTTATCATCTCCTGAGGCAAGCTGTCCCACTGTTGAAACTGGTCTTTGTCATTCTGGATACTGGCACTGGAATGGAATTGATGTCCAAGCTGGTCCCACATATGTTCTATTAGGAACAGATCTGGTGATCCCATTGGCTACAGGAGTACATCAACAACTAGCATACAGCTTACAGAGAGACATTTCATGTGTGGATGTGCATTGTCCTGTTGAAAAATGATTCCATGATCATGTCACCTGAGAGGCAACACATGAGGATGCAAAATGTCTGTAACATACTGTTGTGCTATCAGTGTCCACTCAATCACTACCAACTGTAACCTGAAGCCATATCTCCTGACTCCCCACACCGTGAGGTCAATAGTAACACTGCTGTGCATCCAAAGCAACGGAAGAATGGGATCTCTCCCCAGGCCGCTGTCATACTTGCTAAAAATGGTCATCTGAGGTAGTGTGGAACCATTATCATCACTGAAAACAATGCAACACTATTCATCAGCAGACCATGCTTCCCAGTCATGGCACCACTCCAAACACAGCCATTTGTGTTGCGATGTTATTGGCAGCCTACACATGGGAACATAATCTCATATTCCAGCTGCTGCTAGTCTCTGACCAGTAGTGCAGGATGACACAGAATGTTCCAGGTTCTCAGATGGCAGGAGCTGGTGTGAAGGGGGCAGCAATGTGCTTGGGGCACAATTGGTGACCTTCCCTTGTGGTGATCAGATGCAGTCGACTAAAACCTTGACAATGGATATCCCCATGCTCATGGTCCCATGCATTCCAACATCTGCCCACTGGCACATCTGAATGCCCAATGAATCTCAATACTGGATGATTTAACAAGCTGGCCACATTGGGACCCACAAAGAGGCACCTTTTTAACTCTGTCAGGTGCTGATAATGGTGCCTCACAAGAGTACGCCGCATCTCTCTGTGCTTCACAGTGATCACCCAACATCTGATATTGTTCATGACCTCATATAACCTACCAGGCCTGGTATCAACACCGAACTCAAATAACACTAACACAATTTGGTGGCCATTCTACCCATCAGAGAGATTTACAACTACAATCATTTACGTACCCACCAATAGTGTATGAACTTACACTGACATTCAACCATGTCTTCTGTGCGCTTCACTTTTTTGTTGGGCAGTGTATTATTGAAATATGCTTAACTACATATTTATATACAGGGTTTGGAACTTTAATAGTGGCAACTATTTACTTACAGCTCGTACAAAATAGATATGTGTTTCAAACTTTTACTGACCTTCAAAGTAGTCACCAGCATTGTGTATAACCTGCTGCCAATGATGTGGAAGTTGTAGAATACTCTTACTAGTGCCAGTGGTGTTGACAGTTCGAGCGGCATGGTCTATTGCCCGATGAAATTGTAGCAGTTCTGAAGTGAATGCCGTGAAGTGTTTCCTTCAGTTTTGAAATCGAGTTGAACTCGCGAGGGCTTAAGTCAGGGGAGTGCAGTAGGTGGTATAGCACTTAGCAGTCCCATCAGTCAAACAAACCAGTAACAGCTTGCACTGTATGTGCTTGAGCATTGTCCTGCAAAATGATGGCCTGATCTAGCAGAAAGTGTCATCACATCTGCCTCTAAGCTGGTCATAGGTTGTGTTCAAAAAATGAACAGCATAGAGATAGAAGTGATGACACTTTCTGCTCGACCTGACCTTCATTTTGCAGGACAGTGCTCATGCACATACAGTGCAAGCTGTTATTGATTTGTTTGACTGATGGGGCTCCTAAGTGCTATACCACCTACTTCACTCCCCTGACTTAAGCCCTCGTAAGTTCAACTCTATTTCTAAACTCAAGGAAACACTTCACGTCATTTGCTTCAGAACTGCTACAAATTCGTCAGGCAATAGACTGCGCCACTCAAACTGTCAACACAACTGGCACTGCTAAGAGTATCCTGTGACTTCCACACTGCTGGCAATGGATTATACACAATGCTGGGGACTGCTTTGAAGGTCAGTAGAACTTTGAAACATGTACCTATTTTGTATGAGCTGTAAACAAATAGTTGCCACTATTAAAGTTCCAACCCTTCTCTCTCTGTGTGTGTGTGTGTGTGTGTGTGTGTGTGTGTGTGTGTGTGTGTGTGTGTGTGTGTGTACAGTTCTTTGAGCAGAACATATCTCCAACCTCAGTGAATGGCTATAGAGGGTGACCGAGAAGGAATGGTCTTTTTAAAAGGATACAACAGGAGCAATCTTTACAAGCAAAAAAATCTAGTAAGCATGGGCTCTGAAATACATAGCCTAATCCTCGAATGGGTGCACCAGCAGGTGTATGACGTATTTTGTACACATGTAAAGATTAACCACCTTTATATTATAAAGGTAAACAAGTATGAGCAAAATCACAAATTGATCTTAGTTTAATTAAACAACTATAAAATAAACTTAAAACATATGAGCTAAATCACTGTTTAATTAAACAATAATAAAATAAAGTTTCATTGTATCACTTTGTTGTCATGTACATGTGTCACTTCACAGTAATGATCCCATTGAATTTATTAGTCAGAAGAATTTTTATAAATGCCAAGTATGAAGATGCCACTTTAAAATGTATTTTTGTAAAATTTATAATCTAAAATGTACTGACAGAGCATGTTGCATCTGCTGGGGCTGAATGACTAACAAAGAATCAAAATTTTTGGATATGCTTCAAATGTTTGTGATTTCTAATACAGAATACTACATCAACATTGCATTGGATCCCTGCCAAACATTTATCTGATTACTAATTACCTTGTAGACAACCACTTCATTGTGAGACTGCACTGATAGCTCGAAATTGGGGTCATTTTCTTGCATCATTTATAATTTTTTCTTACCTAGCTCACTGTTTATTTTATATTATTGCCGATCACTTTGATGTATGCAACACGACTTATCACTATGTCAGCTGAAGCAATGATGAAGGAATAAGTACTGGCTCACTATTCTAAAATAGCAGTGGACCAATAAAAGAGAAAGTTATTTGTGGTTGGTGCACTTTATACACAGACATGCTCACTCAAGGTTTAAGAGCTATGAGCACTTGTTCATCTTTGCTACTGTGAAACACATCTCTTCTATTGAATAAGTGTGTATAGCTCTTAAGATATGTAGCTTAGAGCCCATGTTTACTAGACTCTTTCACTTTGAGTGATCATTCCTGTCATATCTCTGAATACTGATCACTCCACCTGGGACAGGCTATAAAATATTACAGACTCTTGCTCCCTCTTGAATAATTTTTTGTGCATATCCATGATACCATTCATTACTTAATAGCACTCAGGACCAGAACAACTGAACAACATTCCCTGCCAGAGCCTCAGCTACCTTGTGTCTTACCCTGAAACTCTCCTACTATCCTTTCCATCTTTCATATGATGGCGTACCCTACTCACCAAACATGTACAATATACTCCTGCTCCCAATCCTGACTTTAAGGATCATGTCTCTATGGAAGACCCTGATGCAAGGACTGCTCCATACATCAATCCATTCTTTCCTATTCCAGCCTAATCATAAGTGTTTAATATGCCATCAGAAGAACAGTCACTTGTGAAAGTGGACACATCATTTGTCAATTTCCATTTAATTACTGTGCAACATTCTACATGGATATAACGACAAACAAATTATGTAGCTGAATGAATGGCTATTATCAAACTGCAGCCAGAGGCCAACTGCTGGCTGGAGTGGCCGAGTGGTTCTAGGTGCTACAGTCTGGAACCGCGCGACCTCTACGGTCGCAGGTTCGAGTTCTGCCTCGGGCATGGATGTGTGTGATGTCCTTAGGTTAGTTAGGTTTAAGTAGTTCTAAGTTCTAGGGAACTTATGACTTCAGCAGTTGAGTCCAATAGTGCTCAGAGCCAGAGGCTAACTGGAACATTAAGTGTCTGGCTTCAGATGCTGGCTGAAAACCTCCATCATCCTGAAATCCCCCCTCCCCCCCCCCCCCCTCATTTTAATGCTCGCCCCTTCAATACAAAATTCTCTGCATTTTGTAGGTGGTGACTATCTGTCCAACATATCCTTTGTTCCCATAGTGCCTGTGTGTGTGTGTGTGTGTGTGTGTGTGTGTGTGTGAGAGAGAGAGAGAGAGAGAGAGAGAGAGAGAGAGAGAGACCTATGATCATGATACATGCTTCTTTCAACATACCATTTGTCAGTTCACTGACTTTATTTTTAATTGTGACAAATTGCATATATATATTAATTGATGTAGTATGGGTTTTCTTATTTGAATAAATATCTGTGTAACTGTGATAGGACCTACCTGTCCATTAATGCAGTGGAAACTTTTTTATTAATCATTTCCTGAGTCTCATTTCCCAGATTTTCTTTGACAATTCCATTAACAGTCCACAATTTGAGTATGCTCTGATACAAACATTCATTAGGTATTGGTATACTGTCAATGTCTATAAAGTCAGAAAAGGCACTCAAGTCAATACCCTCTGTTCCTTCAAACCACGTATTATACCTGAAAAAGACAACAGCTTCAGAAATCACACCGTCATCTGCATACAATTAACAGTAAAACATTTACATAAATAGCCAGCCATTGTGGCCAAGTGGTTCTAGGTGCTTCAGTCTGGAACTGCGTGACCGCTACGGTCGCAGGTTCGAATCCGCCTTGGGCATGGATGTGTGTGATGTCCTTAGGTTAGTTAAGTTTAAGTAGTTCTAAGTTCTAGAGGACTGATGACCTCAGATGTTAAGTCCCATGGTGCTCAGAGCCCTTTGAACCATTTAAGCCATTTACATAAATAAATAAAATAAATGTTGTATTTTACTTGTAAATATTGAATTTAACTCTCTAACTTACAAAGCAAGAAACCTCCTGGCATGTAACATACACGACTCTTTGTTTAGAAATTGAAATTAATTCTTAAATGCAAAAATGATAAACATGAATTGTAAGCTCCTGTAATATACTAACAAATAGCTATTACCTCTCGTCATGAAAGCACAAGGTAAATTATCAGGAAGTCATTGGAATGTAGATATAGAATGTTGTGCCAACACCTTCCTAGTGGGCTTCACAACATGTGGGCAGACAGGCCAGCTTGCTGCCTGAAAAGTCTGATGTGTGGCATGGGAAAATGGTGAGGTGACATGATGCAATCCAACAGCTTGTCACAATGCAGTGCTGGACTTCTCTCATGCCATGTTGGCTGGGCCCCTCTATGTGACTGGCAGCAGTGCCTTGTCAAAATAGGACTCCAGTGAACCAGTACAAATAATAGCCACTCTGGCCTAACAGTATCTGTCATCGACTGTTGCCTACACTGAGATTGCCCCCAATGGCACCCTTGACTCAATCTCAGTCATCCAATCTCATCTACAACTAGTTGGTACCTTCAAGACTTGCTGGTCTATTGGCCGTGAGGGTGTCTAAACTGGCACCATCTGGCTGGGACCTACTTTAGGCTGACATCAGCTAACTCCTGTGTGACTTGAAAGGGACTTTCATTTCCATTTTGCATCTGGATGCCTCCCACACCTGACCTCCTGCCAGACTACTGATGCCGCACTCTTTGCCGAGGCCACAGATTCGGAGCACCACGCACCTCACCACTACACTGTCGCCTGGCACTACAGACCATGCCTATCAGCACCTGTCACTGCCATTTGGCACGTCCAGTGTGGGTGTCTGTGTTGCATCAGCACCACTAGGACATGGTTACAGCACTATGTCACTGCACTGTTGTGCTTTGCTGAATGGGGGAACTAATTCTGCCACCACATCCTGCCATGTGTTTCCCTGTGTAGACATTACTGCACAGGCTCAATAATGCTGCCATAATGCCATCCACAGCAACTGAATGAATTTTGCTGGATAAGATATGTTGTTGATCCACTGCTCGTAAGGTTCCACAACAGCCAAGGGATTGGTTCTTTACATCTTCTGCCCAGACAACCATCCTGAGTTGACTTCTAACATTTAACAGTGTTAATAAGGCTCAGACTATCCTTGCACAGTAATAGGAAGGATGATCAAGAAATGAAAGATTTTTGGAGGATAATACAATTGGGAGGTGGGGGAAAATAATAATAGAATTGTAATGATTCTGGACTTGGTACCTAGGGAATAACTAATCAAAGATAAAAATTAGAGTGAGCATGAGAGAAGAGAGAACTGCAGAAGATGACCAGTGATTATTTGGCAAAAAGTAAGATGAAACTGGATTCAGAGTAAATCAAATTGTATGTTGAATCACCTCCAGAAAGATTTACATCTATGTTCTTAAATGTTGGTTTCTATCATTTCTGAAAATAACATTATACTATATCGCTTTCTAGCTGACATTTTGCTGGAGTCTTCCACTCATCTTCTTCCGGCTTCTTTCAGTCTTTCTTTAGTTAATTTTACTGGCCTTGTGTCTCACTTCTGACTGTTTCACTTGCTTTATTAACACCAGCTGCATACAACTGCCCATCTCTAACTACCTCATTGTTGAGGGGATGTTAAACCCTAATCTTCCTTTTGCACATAACTGCATCTTGCAGAAATTTGTTACCATTCCTTTTCACCTTGGCCACAACTGTGTTGTAAGATCAGTTACACCAGTGCACATTCACTACTTCCTTCAGCATAAACTGTACTCTGGGATCTTTTTCTAAAGTGATGCTGTCATTTACCACTCTTTAGCTGAATCTCACATCAAAACCTTTCCCCAGGTTCCTGACACACTGTTCAACAGAAGCAGAAAACACACATCTGACTCAGTCATTGTCAGCTCTGGCATATTTAACATATTCACTCTTTCCATTATACACTCATTCAAGACAAATCAAAACAAAACTTCAAATGTAAATCATCCACTACATTTGGTAAAAACTATTGCATGGGAAATGCTTTGAGATGATGTGATTAGTCCCTATGAGCATTATTACCTGTTACAGGCCTTCAGTGAGCAAAGAGAATATTGTCACGCAGAGGAAGGTGTAAGTAGATGAATGACGAACACTAACTTCACTTAACAAAGGTTTATTCAGCACTTACACGCACGTGAGTGTGGAGTGAACTGCCTCCGGCCAGAACACATATGGTATACTTACGGCTACAGAACATTCCAGTACAATGATTCTTGCCATTTGTGGATACTTCTAGAATGTATTCGAACCGAATATAGAAATTGCTCCCTGCTTAAGAGAACAGCATTTCGGTGTTATGTTGTCCTAGTCCGGGAACGGGGCATCGGTCCTCCGTACTCCAACTCCCGATGACTGATGTTCGCCCGGGCGGTGATCTTCTTAGAACTTCCCTTGCCGCCACGTTCTTCGTTACCTTTCCGCTTCTTACCTGTCGCTGGACCTTCGAATTTACTCTGGGTTGCAGGATCCTTATAGGGCTTCATTCGAAGGACGTGGGCCGTATCTCTGATCTTTCATCGTCTTATGTCGGGGTCTAAATCTTCAACTTCTTAAGGCACATCAGACAACTGTCTTACAACCTTATAAGGTCCCAAGTAGTGCCTGAGGAGCTTCTCAGAGAGACCGATCTTCCGAACAGGAGTGAAGATCCAGACGAGGTCACCAGGCTGGTAAACACCAGGGTGGTGGCTCGCGTCATACCTTCGGCGATCGTTTTCTTGAGCCTGCAGCGTGCAGAGTAGAGCTAACTGCCGAGCTTCCTCAGCTCTGGCTAACACCTGGCTGACGTAGTCGTCGTACACGTCGTCAGGATGTAACGGAAACACAGTGTCCATCGTCGTAGTCGCCTCACGCCCATGCACTAGGAAAAAGGGCGTAAAAGCCATGGTGTCTTGTTTGGCGGTATTGTAGGCAAACGTCACGAAAGGTAGCACCTCAACCCAGTTGCTCTGCCCTCATTGACGAACACTGATAGCATGTCGGCCAAGGTCTTATTAAGGCGTTCAGTGAGCCCATTAGTTTGCGGATGGTAGGCAGTCGTCATGTGATGAGTAATGTTGCACCGACGCTTTATCTCTGTCACAAGATTCGATTGAAAAACTTTTTCTTGATCCATAATTAACGACCTTGGGGCACCGTGTTTTAATACAATGTCTTCTACGATGAATTTGGCTACTTCGAATGCTTCGGCTGTTCTCACGGCTTTTGTAATGACATTACACTTCAGATAATCAGTGCAAACAATAATCCATCTATTGCCGCTAGCAGAGGTTGGAAATTGTCCGAGGAGGTGGCTGGAAAGGCGATTCGGCTGGCGGAATTGGTATGAGTCGGCCAGGTGGTTTCTGAGAAACTGCCTTTCTCTTCTGGCGTTCTCGGCAGTACGACACAGTATGACGGACACTCCTAAATAAACCTGGCCAGAAAAATCTCTTGCGGATCCTATCGCATGTCTTAATAAATCATAAATGCCCAGCCTCAGGTGTGTCATGAAATTTCTGTAGAACATCTAAGCGCATGTATTTAGGAATCACTGGTTGCCATCTCTTTCCAAACGGATCAAAGTTTTTCTTGCAAAGTAATCCATTAACTACCTTAAATTGTCCTTTCACACCCTCTGACCGATTTAGGGCAAGCATAATTTGAGACATCTTGGCGTTTTTTCTGCTCAGCAGAGAGATCCTGGAGTGCAGGGACACAGTCACTATTTTCATCAAAGTCTTGATGGCCTTGCACAGGGTTTCCTGAGAGACAGTCGGCATCTTGGTGTTTTCTTACACTTTTGTGCACTATGGTAATGTCACACTCTTGAAGACATAGTGCCCACCTGGCGAGTCGTCCTGTTTGATCCTTGAGACCTGTCAACCAAAAAAGTGAATGGTGGTCTGGGAATGGCCTTCCATAGAGATACTGTCGAAATTTGCATATGGCCCAGATCATAGAAACACATTCTCTTTCTGTAGTTGAGTAGTTTCTTTCGGCTTTTTTTAAGTGTCCTAGCAGCATAGGCCATAACCTTCTCTTTTCTATCCGAAATTTGCACCAGAACAGCACCGATCCCATACCCACTGGCATCTGTGTGTAGTTCTGTAGGTGCTCTGTCATCGTACAGACCAAGTACAGGGTCAGTCGGCAGAGCTTTTCGCAGCACATTGAAAGAATCTTGTTGAGCACCACCCCAGGTAAATTTAGCATCGGCTTTTAGCAACTCTTGGAGTGGCCTGGCTTTGATACAAAAGTCTTTGATAAAATTACAGTAATAAGAACACAATCTGAAGAAGCTTCTCACGCCTGTAATACTTTTAGGATAGGAAATTCCGTTGTAGTTCTCACCTTTTCTCGGTCTGGCCGCACACCTTCGTTTGACACAAGGTGCAAAAGTATTTTGATTTCTTTTGCTCCAAAGAGACACTTTCTTGGATTAAGTTTCAGTCCGGTTGGTTGAGACACTTAAGAACGGCCTTCAGTTTTTTTATGGGTTCATAAAATGTATCTAAGAAGACTATAATGTCATCTAAATAACAAAGACACATCGTCCATTTAAGGTGCCTTAGAAGATTATCCATCATTCGTTCGAAAGTTGCTGGTGCATTACAAAAACCAAACGGCATTACCTCAAACTCATACAGGCCCTCAGGGGCGATGAATGCAGTTTTCTCACGATCAGCCTCATCTACTTCGATTTGCCAGTATCTCCAGTACATGTCCATGGTTGAGAAAAATTTAGTCCCCTTCAGACAATTTAGAGTGTCGTCAATTCGTGGAAGAGGGTAAATGTCTTTTTAGTTATCTTATTAAGCTTCTTGTAATCAACACAAAAGCGCCAGCTGCCATCCTTCTTCCTGTCGAGAACCACTGGTGACGACCATGGGCTCTGCAAAGGCTGAATCATGTCATTCTTCATCATTTTCTCTACCTCGTCGCGAATTATTCGACATTCCGTTGCTGACACATGGTATGCTCTCTGGCTTATTGGTTGTTGATCTCCAGTGCTAATCCGGTGCTTCACCGTCGATTTGTCTAATTTGCTCTTCATCTGTGGACTGAAGCATTCAGAGAACTCTTGAAGAATGTCAAGTAGCTTCTTCTGTTGTTCCTTAGTGAGATCTGGTGACAGTCGAGCTAGAAGATCTTGTCTCGTAGTGGTAGCGGTAATTTCGCCCACAGACTTGGCATTGGAGGTTTCTATGACGCTCAGCTGTTCTGCAATTAACGGCTCAGCGTTTGCTACGCACATGCGTCTTGGAAGGATCTGCGGTTCTCGGCGACTGTTAACTATCCACAATTCACCGAATCCGTTCATAAACGAGACGAAGAGGCTGGAATGACCAAGTTATTCTTCAGTGGTATGCTTCTCTTACATTCCATTACAAGATCCATGGGTTGATGCATGGTATGACTTATGACAGCTACCTTTCTAGCGCTGCCTGCAGGAATGATCACTTCATCCAGCACACATAGTCTCCACACACTCGGATGCCCATCTTCCTCTACACAGTATCTCGTCTAGCATAATCTTCGAACGACAACAAACTATAACTGCCTGAGAAGCTTTCAAAAAGTCCCATCCGAGAATTACTTCATGACTACACTCTTGTAAGACGATGAATTCTAAGGGCTGTGTATGGCCACTTATACCCACAAGAATGACAAATCTTCCTGTAGGTTTTATATATTTCCCATTAGCCACCTTCAGCAGAAATGTTTTGTTGTTGACGAATACGGCTTTCTGTAACTGGCGACAGTACTTCTCCGAAATGACTGAATATGATGCTCCAGAGTCCACAAGAGCTTGGGCTGGTCGGCCATCCATGAGAATTAAAATGGTTCAAGTGGTTCTGAGCAGTATGGGACTTGACATCTGAGGTCATCAGTCCCCTAGAACTTAGAACTACTTAAACCTAACTAACCTAAGGACATCACACACATCCATGCCCGACGCAGGATTCGAACCTGCGACCGTAGCAGTCGCGCGGTTCCGGACTGAAGCGCCTAGATCGCTCGGCTACCGCGGCCGGCATCCATGATGATATCGACGTAGTTTCCTATCATTATTGTACTGATCGACGGCGGAGGATTTTTCTCTTCGGTGGCCTCACCTCCAAGGAAGGTCGCACCCTTTAGTTTTCCAGGTTGCGGCGGCTAGGTGATCGGCTGGAGCTTCTAAACGGAGATGGAGACCCTGATCGGCGTGTTGGGGAGCGTCCTCTCCAGCGGCTCGCTTGCGGCGATGGTGACCTATGTCGTCCTGCACCCACATCTTCTTGTTCACCTTCGTCGTCCTGGAGTTGGCGTCGGCTAAGATCGGTCTGCTGTCTTCTGGCGCGGGCGTCGTGAAATATCCGCCACCTTCCCCGACAATAGCGCGCCAGATGTCCTGGTCGTCCGCAGTGGAAACATACTGGTTGGTTATCCTGGGTCCACCAGACATTAGTCTTTCTTGGTGCCCATACAGGTTCCTCGTGCGGCATTGTAGGAACGTAACTTCGCCTGTGTCTCGACTTTTTTACCGTTTTAAAGAGAAATGAAGGACGCGAGACTGGGCTGGGTTCAATGCCTGTTCCACTTACTCCCTTATGACCTCTTGAAGCGTCTCGGTTTTTTGCTCGCCGTGCAATCCAAGTGCCTTCTGAACTTCCTCTCTCACTATCTTGTGAAATCAGTTGCTTCCTTCATCATACACATCGATTCGACGTTTGGAAGCCGTTCAAACTTCTTGCGTGTAATTCTTTTTTGATGCATTGTCTCGATATACTGACACCATTTTATGAAGTCGTCTGCTGTCGAAACCTCCTTCAGGAGTAGGGGTTGATACATGTCATCAGCAACACCTTTCATGAGATGTACAACCTTATCTTCCTCCTTCATTCGAGGATCCACTATTTTACACAGCTCCAAGACGTCTTGAATGTAGGATGCTGTCGTTTGTCCTGGACGCTGTGCCCTGCACTTTAATTTATCTTCAGCTTTGCACTTCTGTCGTTGTGTGTCGCCGAAATACTTGCGCAGTTCTGCCTGGAATACTTCCCAGCTTGCGAACTTCTCCTCGTTGTTCTCATACCATTGCTTGGCAGTGCCCTCTAAAAGGAAAAATATTTAGCCAAACACACGGTGTCACCCCACTTGTTAAATTTGGCTATACGCTCATATACCTTCAGCCACTTGATTGGATCTTGGCGATCGTCACCAGAAAACCCGGAAGGGTGTCTCATGTGGTGGCACACAGTTGCTGTCATCGTGACGCCCTCCCCTCTTCTTCTCCTGTCTCCGATAGATTGCACTCTGTTGAGTATGGCTCGAACTCGGGTTTCTCGCCAAGTAAATGGCGGCTCTGTCGTGGCCCGATGGGAGTCACTGTGTCGTCAATAATGTGCGCTATCACAAGTTCCAATACCCAGCGCCTCCACCAGAATAATGTCACGTAGAAGAAGAAGTAATCAGATGAATGACGAACACTAACTTCACTTAACGAAGTTTTATTCAGCACTTCACATACAAGAGGGCGGAGCGAACTGCCTCCGGCCAGAACACATATGGTATACATACAGCTACAGAACATTTCAGTACAATGAGTCTTGCCATTTGTGGATACTTGTAGAATGTACTCGAACAGAATATATAAATTAAATTTTTTAAGTTTAGGAGAGTTATGAACTCACGACCCTCCGTGCAACAATCTAGTATCATAATCACTACACTATTGTTTTTTTTTAGATCTCATTTTGCTCTATATTGTTTGTTGAATTTGTTCGTAGTGGACGTCCGAGGACACCCGTTCAGGTTTTTTTTTTTGTTGATCCGTTCACCCAGTTTTTTTTTTTTTTTTTTTTTTTTTTTTTTTTTTTTTTTTTTTTCTGCAGAGGGTAGCTAACCCTCTGACCGAGCACGCTGAGCTACCGTGCCGGCATTACGGTGACTCCGATACTCGGTTTCTTCTGCGACAATATTTTATATACCAATTATGTAATTAGCTATGACACACAAAGGAGTTGAATTTAGATGTTGTATGGATTCTATTAGTCCTAGGTATTTAGCCGGAGGTTAACAGTGCCGGATATCCATGAATACATAAGACAGTTGCTGTAGATTAAAATAATGTGATTAGTGAGATCTAAGCCAACAACCAATTCTACCCTAGGTCCGTGTAATACCATTCACATTTGTCAAATTTAGGAACCTTGATGTCAAGTGTAATTCATAACAATGCTCCAGAAACGACTGTAAGACAATTCTCACCACGTGAAATGGAAAATTGTCTTCTACATCAACATACGTACACCAGAAGCCACCATACGGCGCATGGTGGGGCGTACCACACGGACATCTAGCGCCTCATTGTCTGTTAGCAGCTTCACACACTAAGTATGCACTTTCAGCACATAATAATTGTGAAAGTACAAGAACATATGATAATGCCTGTCGTTTTCTTGATATTTCCAGCTGTGGCAAACAGAAATCATAAACCAGTCTTTCTGTGTTTTCAGTTTATGTCATATACGGTTCACAGTGCATCACATGATATTCATGCGAGTTAGGTGCAATCTTCCCTGCAGTGAAACGATAGATGTTACGTTCTACATGACAAGTGTAGAATTTTGTGAACAGTGTTTCAAATATTACTGAGGGAGCACAAAATATATCATGCCCAGAAATCGACCCAATATATGTTGCATTGAGGCTCTTTATTAACTGTTAAAAATGACAAGTACAATTATTTTCTTGTCTAGTGGATAAAATACTGTTTCATTTTATCTTTAAATGAATAGATAAGAAACAAATGAATAAGAGTAAATAAATAAGTAAGAATGGTTTTTGGAATCATGATACACTTAATCTAATTATAAAACAGATTTTAACAAATATGAATGCAGAAAAGAAAGTGGCTGACATACCGAGCACACACATCGTACAGCACAATCCCAGACACATTTTTCTCCTTTATTGATGTCTGTAGGTCTGCAATCTGAAAACAGAAGTATTTGGTTCTTTGTTATAATAATGACTTGAATTATTATGTAACATTTAATATCTTCTGTTTCACTTACAGTTTACCCCTTCAGTTTATTGCATATGTTCCTGCCATGTTATAACTGCCATAAGCATAATCAGTACTCTGAAACTACATCGTAATTGTAAATTGCTTTCTGTAAGTCAAGACTATTAAACTAAGAGAGGTGGTGCAGTGGTAAGATACGAGACTTGAATTTGGGAGCCCTATAAGTCTAGATTTTGTGTGATTTCTGTAGAGCACTTAAGGCACTTAAATAGCATGGCCCAAGTCCACCTGAATCCGAGCTAGTACTACTGCTCTAAGGACTTCATCAACAATAACATGTTAAACTGTAATCTTTCTTCAAGGCATTTAATGCAAGCTGATTGTAAACTCACTCTATCAGTACTTACCAGTTTTGATTTACAGCAGTGAGCCATAGACATGTAATGTGAAAACCAGTCAAGAAGAGAGGTTTGGTCAGTAAGTTGTGAAATGGGTTTCACTAGGATGTACAGGAAACAAACAAATGGATCAAGGAGGAGACTCGAGTGGAAAACATTAATTATGACTAATGAAAATAAAATGGAGGTAGGTGCGGCATGCATTTCTTGATATTTTCAGCTGTGGTACACAGAAATCATAAACCAATCTTTTTGTTTTTTCAGCCAATGTCGTATATGGTTCACAGCACATCACATCCTAGCCATATGAGTTAGGCGTAATCTTCCCTGCAGTAAAAAGGTGTATGTTATGTACTACAGGACAAGTGTACAGTTTCTTGAACAGTGTTTCAAATGTTATTCAGGGAGCACAGAATACGGGGTGATCAAAAAGTCAGTATGAATTTGAAAACTGAATAAATCACGGAATAATGTAGATAGAGAGGTACAGATTGACACACATGCTTGGAATGACATGAGGTTTTATTAGAACTAAAAAAATAGAAACGTTCAAAAAATGTCCGACAGATGGCGCTTCATCTGATCACAATAGCAATAATTAGCATAACAAAGTAAGACAAAACAAAGATGATGTTCTTTACAGGAAATACTCAATATGTCCACCATCATTCCTCAACAAGAGCTGTAGTCGAGGAATAATGTTGTGAACAGCACTGTAAAGCATGTCCGGAGTTATGCTGAAGCATTGGCGTGGGATGTTGTCTTTCAGCATCCCTAGAGATGTCGGATCTCTTCCTTCCTCGCTTCCTCGGAGATGCCGTGTCCCATCGCTTGTGCGCCTACGATAACACCACATTCAAACTCACTTAAATCTTGATAACATGGCATTGTAGCAACAGTAACTGATCTAACAACTGCGCCAGACACTTGTTGTTTTATATAGGCGTTGCTCCGTATTCTGCCTGTTTACATACCTCTGTATTTCAATAGGCATGTCAATACCAGTTTCTTTGGCTCTTCAGTGTAGTTGTGATATGGACACGGACAAGATTCAAGAATTAGTACATGTCATTTGATTGCTGTTAACCACAGAACTTCAGATTAGACATCAATGAAGTTAAGTACTCAATTGGTTCGTGTAATAAAGTGTATTTTAACCACATGTGCATTTTGTGTTGTAGTGGGGGGAAACAGGCCACTCACTTATCATACCACCCTCGACCTCATCCAGCCAGGGACCACAAAACATCACCAGAAGGCACAGCCACAACATAGTGGAAGGTGAATAGATGACATGAGGAAATATGTACTGGCAACATGGGTGTGTGTATCTGAATATCGTAAGGTATGGAGAAAAGTCTTGAGGACGCCTTGCGTTACAGTGGATGTTTAAAGGCCAATGACGAAAAGGCTTCATTAGTTATTTTACTCAGTTTGTTGTATATCTGTGCAAACCTTTTTAAAATGTGAAACAGTTCATTTAGATCACTGATTTCTATCAAAGTTTCCACTCAACATTTACTTCACATGTTTACATTTGTACTACTGGCAGAGTGTCTGTTCATTCTTCCATCAAAGAACCTGTGTAGTTGTGTAGCAACACCATATTCTGACTGTTTCCTGCTCCACCACTTAGTTTTAGATTTTTAGTATAGACTAGTGTCTCTCTGTGTAACTATATTTAGTTTTGCAGCAACTTATGTCTTTATAGTGTATATGAAAATAACAATACAATACCACATGCCAGATAATGATATATAGGCTAATTTGCCTTTTGAACACAACGGCTACGGCCCAGAAGAAGCTAAGGTCCAAAAGAAGCTACTGTGCAGCTCATTATGGGCCCAGAGAGCTCTTCTGGGCCTCAGCTCACACCAGTTCAGATTCAGTCAAGAAAAATCAACAGATGATGCAATTAATCAATCTCTAGAAACTGTAAAAAATACACAACACATGTTCGCCATCGCCATCATGATAGATACTGGTTGCCTGCAATATTTGTGAGGTTAAGACAACTGGAAGGGACACAGTCTCCGTTTACGAGTCTCTTAGACTATTGTGAGAAGACGTTAGTAGAACTCCAACTAGGCATTACTTAGGGTTGCCCTTAGATGTCCATTTGTAGAGCCATCTTCTGAGACTATTGAACCTCTTCTGTACGTACTATGTGGTGATAGTAGAACAGATGAAGTTGTCGCATACGCAGATGACCTACTAGTAGCAGTCCCTGCAAACAACAGAGTCCACCTGGAAAAGAAAGCGATTGGCACACAATCACTATCACACAAAGGTGCACCACGAACTAACTCCAGATTGAGACCAAAACAACATACACATTACTGAAGGAGCTACTGAAAAGAGTTCCTTCAGTAAAAATTGAGGACGCATACATAAACAGAGCAATCATTGCATCTATATGGGAGCACACAGTGATGAAAGATTACATTTTTATGAACACATTAAAAGATGTGGTGTCACCGCCAGACACCACACTTGCTAGGTGGTAGCCTTTAAATCTGCCGCGGTCCGGTAGTATACGTCGGATCCGCGTGTTGCCACTATCAGTGATTGCAGACCGAGCGCCGCCACACGGCAGGTCTAGAGAGACTTCCTAGCACTCGTCCCAGTTGTACAGCCGACTTTGCTAGCGACGGTTCACTGACTTCTACGCTCTCATTTTGCCGAGACGATAGTTAGCATAGCCTTCAGCTACGTTATTTGCTACGACCTAGCAAGGCGCCAGTATCCTTACTATTGATATTGTGAATCATGTACCATAAAGAGCGACGTTCTCCATTAATGGATTCAAGCCCGTTTTTCTCAATTCTAATTCCCTTGTCATGTTCCAGACCTCACGCCAGCCTGCGTGAGCTAAAACGCGTGCATTTCGGCCTCCTTTAATAAGACGGTTTTGGCTCTCCTGCCAACCACAACAAAAGAACCACAGTTTAAGCAGAAAACCCACACAAACTGGTAAGGTTAAAATCAGGGGAATACAGAATACCTTCACCAGCTACATGAACTGTGCACTCCTTGAATCAGTGCCGCGTGGGGTAGTTGCGCGGTCTTAGCCGCCTTGTCACGGTCCAAGCGGCTCCCCCCATCGGAATTTCGAGTCCTCCCTCGGGCATGTGTGTGTTGTCCGTGTTGTCCTTAGCATAAGTTAGTTTAAGTTAGTATGTAAGCCTAGGGGCCGATGACTTCAACAGTTTTGTCCCATAAGAACTTACCACAAATTTCCAAATTTCCTTGACTCAGTAATTTGCTTTGCATCCAGCATGTAGGCACAACAATTAACTCTCGTCACAAACAGAACAAATGGTTCAAATGGCTCTGCGCACTATGGGACTTAACTTCTGAGGCCATCTGTCCCCTAGAACTTAGAACTACTTAAACCTAACTAACCTCAGGACATCACACACATCCAGGCCGAAGGCAGGATTCGAACCTGCGATCGTAGCGGTCGCGCGGTTCCAGACTGTAGCGCCTAGAAAAGCTCGGCCACTCCGGCTGGCACAAACAGAACAGCTGTTAGACGAGGATGAAGGAGTAACCTGCTTACAGCGTTTAAACTGATGCTTGTTGTTTACAGGTACACGGGTTATCAGGCAAACATGCTTCAGTATGACCATCTTTAAGCAATGCATTGCAGCGCAATATATGATGGTAATAACAATCAGGTGTATTCCAATCACCACACACGGTGCTACCACAGATGTGGTGTTGAATGCCCCTGACACTGTAAGTAGGAAACTCCTTCATCCTCGTCTAACAGCTGTTCTGTTTGTGCCGGCCAGGGTGGCCGAGCCGTTCTAGGCGCTACAGTCTGGAACCGCACGACCGCTACGGTCGGAGGTTCGAATCCTGCCTCGGGCATGAATGTGTGTGTTGTCCTTAGATTAGTTAGGTTTAAATAGTTCCAAGTTCTAGGGGACTGATGACCTCAGAAGTTAAGTCCCATAGTGCTCAGAGCCACTAAGACGTAATCCAGTATGCCGCACGGTATGGCCGCGCGGCTAGAGGCGCCATGTCACGGATTGCGCGACCCCTCCCGCCGGAGGTTCGAATCCTCCCTCGGGTATGCGCGTGTGTGTTGTTCTTAGCATAAGTTAGTTTAAGTAGTGTGTAAGTCTAGGGACCGATGACCTCAGCAGTTTGGTCCCTTAGGAATTCACACACATTTGAACATTTTGTAATCAAGTACGGTGACTGGGTGTCAGTGGCTCGATGAGAAATACAGAGGCATTCAACCTCAAACATCAAGGTTGTGGCTCTAACATCTGTCTTATCCTCTGTTTTTTTCTTCTAAATTGTCATACAGTTTATTTATAGTTCCATATCAAGAAACTATTATTTTATTTTAAATATGAAAAATCTGCTTCAATAAAAAGAAAAAAGAGTAAAAGAAATGGCCAGCTTCGACCTGGCAGACACGGGCAAAAGATTGGTGGTGGCCAGCTTTGGCTCCTCCAAACCCAGCGAGTAGACGCAGCAGGTAAGAGGCCAAACACGACCCACCACAAGAAATAAATTAAGCGGTGCGAGCAGGAAGCGCAAAACAAATCCGCCTTGACTGCACGACGTGTCTCAGTCCAGGGGAAATGACATTCAAGAATTTTATTCACTTTTGCAAATATGGTGAAACTCCAGCTGCACTACTGATTGGTGAGAATGAAAATTTGTGCTGGACCCGGATTTCCTGTTTTTTGCGAGCAGTCGCCTTAACTGCTCCGTCTATCGGAGCACACTCCATTGGCAGGCCCAAACTTTCAAATGTGACCGTTTCGTCTGCATCTTATACTCGCAAAGATACTGTGAATTTCATACAGTGAGAGATGTATGATAAAAATCATGGCCTTGTTTTTAGGCATGAAAGACTATATGCAGTGCCTGTGTTGGTTCGATGTACTCTGGCACCTCCTTCAGACACGCATACATGTCTCAAGGAACAGGCGCTGCTGCAATCATCGGCTGTATGAAAAACAAGAATTTTATTTGCAGTTGTGAATATGGTGAAACCCGAGATGCACAACTGATAGCTGAAAAGGTTTGGATCTGTCCGGAGAGCAGGAAGCAGTTAAGGCGACCGCTTGCGTATAGCAGGAGATAGTGTCAAGTCCCTGTCCGGCACAAATTTTCATTGTTACCAACCACTACTGCTGCTCGAGTGTCATCATATTTGCAAATTCGAATACAATTCCTTTATTTCATACAGCTGACAATCGCAGCAGTGCGTTTACCTTCAGACCTTGCTAAGTACATCAAACCAACACAGGCATTGCAATATAAGAAACGATATTATTTCTCGCCGAGAGCGTGTCAACTAAGCAAACTTAAATACCGAACATTGAAGACACATTGCTAAATGTGCTGTTTGGTAGAATAAAGACAAGTATTTCTAGAAATGTATGAAAATTCTGAAATTACTAAAAAGTCTGTACACCAGATTCCAGGAGGGGGTAAGTACTCCTCTTACCTGTTCCTCCTCCCCCTCCTCCCCCCCCCCCCCCCACCGCTATTCCCTTTCCGGACACCTCTGGCCATGAATGGAAAGCAGTTGCTGGGAATGTAATGAGACCGGATTGCAAGGTGTCGCCAGTATTAAAACGAAGAAAAATTCGAAAAGGAACTTAAAGATGGAAGAGAAAATAAAAAAAGGGAAATTGAATGTGGTGGAATTAAATCAGATGATGCTGACGCAATTATATTAGAAAATGAGACACTGAAAGCAGTTGGCGAGTTTTGCTATTTGGGTAGCAAAATAACTGATGATGGGCAAAGTAGCGAGGATATAAAATGCAGACTCGTAGTGGCAAGAAAAGCTGTTCTGAAAAAGGGTAATATGTTAACATCTAATATAAATTTAAGTCTTACGAAGTCATTTCTGAAAGTAGATGTCTGGAGTGTAGCCTTTTAACGGGGAGTTACACATGGACGAACAACGGCACAGACAAGAAGAGAATAGCAGCTTCTGAAATGTGACGTTACTGGATAATACTGAAGTTTTGATGGCTAATTAAAGAAGAGTTACTACATCTAATCGCGGAGAAAATAGCTATATGGCACAACTTGACTATAAGATGGGATAGACTGAGGCATCGACGAGTAGCTAATTTGATAATGGAAGGACGTGTGCCAGGTCAGAACTCTAGATGGACACCAAGGCTTGGCTCAGTAAACAGTTTCAGGTGGATGTAGGTCGTGAAACGGATTTTGCGATGTACGTTTTTGTGACTGCTTATTGCGTATTTCACGGGTGTTTTAATTATTATAATTGTCTCATGGGTACACTAAAACAACCAGTCCAAAATTATAGAGCTAAATGGTTGAAAGGGCTCTAAGCACTATGGGACTTAACACTTGAGGTCATCAGCTCCATACACTTACAACTACTTAAACCTAAGGACACCAGACACATCCATGCCCAAAGCAGGGTTAGAACCTGCGACCGTAGCAGCAGCGCGGTTCCAGACTGAAGCGTCTAGAACCGCTCGGCCACATCGGCCGGCTATAGAGCTAATTTTCCACTGAAGGCCTCATTTTGTCTTTCGGAAATAAGAACAAGTAATTTAAAATACAGATCTCTGTTGCATATTAACGGCAAAATCTGAACAAATACAGTGGACAACAGCCGTCTACCTCTCTAGTTAACAAACTAGATTATAAGTAAACAAAATAAACCCAGCCACACCCAAATTTTGTCTCTCTCCCTCTCTCTCTCTCTCTCATCGACCATAATTAGTGCTACTTTTTTCACAGGAATTCAATGGGAAATTTATAAATGTCTATATTAACGATTTTGATGAGTAACTCTTGTTTCATTTTAATAAGCTCCGTAAGTATCACGGCTGTGTTAAAACAGATTGGCGGGGGAGGATAAGGGAATTCGTATCGGATGCAACACTCAGTACTTCTGCGATTCATTACAAATTTAGTATGTTAGAAGTAATCAGTTTTCCGGTGTTCTCATACAGCTCTTCTGCGCTGCAAATATCGCTGAGGGCAAAATACACTAAATAAATAGAAATCTATATGCAAGATGAGTAATTAATTCTTTTTCCCTTATATGATGTAAGATTTTTTTAAAGTTACTCGTTCGGCTGCAGAATAGTTTGACACGAATCCCCTCTCGTACCCGAGCGAAACACCGAACGAGTTGCCACACTGTTTAAGGCACTGGACTCGCTTTCGGAAGGGCTGCTATTCAAATCGACTATGGCCATCTCGATTATGTTTCCCACAGTTTTGATGATTCCTTTAGATGAGTTGCTATAGATTTCCAGCTTTATTACTGTCCAGCTAATTAATGAATATGTATAACGTGTTACGAAATAGTAGGAGGGAAGAACGGACAAATGCAGATCATAAAAAAATATTTCCTTTTGCGAATGTTTTGCTACTGTGAACCTCTTCTTATAAGAACTATTTTCAAAACAAAAAGTAAATTAGCTCTCTAGACTATTTTGTGTTTGCGCTGTTATTGGCCAACTTGGTTTGCGCTGTTATTGGCCAACTTGTGCATCACGTGAAAATGGCTCTGAACACTATGGGATTTAACATCTGAGGTCATCAGTCCCCTAGAACTTAGAACTACTTAAACCTAACTAACCTAAGGACATCACACACATCCATGCCCGAGGCAGGATTCGAACCTGCGACCGCAGCGGTCACGCGGTTTCAGACTGAAGCACCTAGAACCGCACGGCCACACCGGCCTGCTATACGTCTTAGCGACATTTATTTTCACCGTAGACGGAGAATTAACCTAATCTAAGAATAATGGAGTAAAAATCGATCATGAATTGTTGAAAGAAGCGGTAGTGGCAATCGTTTGAAGCAATTTACGAAAACTGCGGTAAACCTAAGGCAGGACTGCCATACACTGTATCTAATAATCTTCCCGAATACATACTGAATATTTCTAGGCCCTCGGGAAGTGAATAGCTGAAGAAGTATCTCCTGTGCTGCATGTGGCTTTGCGCTGTGTTATGGATGCTCTCTGTGCAGTCGGCTGTGTGGACTTTATTTGAAAAAAATTATCGCGCCAGGAATTCTTAAGCTTGCGTGTGTGCTGGCTCTGTCTCGTAAGGGAAATTCTCGTCCAATTATCTATTTGGCTTCTAGCGATCCATAAAAATGAGCAGCCAATGAGTTATTTATCTGTTCAAATGGCTCTGAGCACTATGGGACTTAACTTCTGAGGTCATCAGTCCCCTAGAACTTAGAACTACTTAAACCTAACTAACCTAAGGACATCAAACACATCCATGCCCGAGGCAGGATTCGAACCTGCGACCGTATCGGTCGCACGGTTCCAGACTGTAGCGCCTAGAACCGCTCGGCCACCCCGGCCGGCTATATATCTGTAGTAGGAGGAAAAGATTGGCAACACTTTAACATAGAGCCCCTAGCTGATCAGAAAGGTACCGGTACTTTTCACAATGCACAGTGCTTCGCCAAAGACAAGGTCAGTGGGAAAAAAACGGCAACGGAGGGTCAAGGAATGAAATCTTCGATTAGTTGTCTAAAATTTATACAATGAGATACTAAATCGCATTATTACGTTGTTACAGAAGAATATCGCGACATATATTTTATTTTCAGTGTACATAGTAAGACTCCTATTTTTCAATATTGTTCTTGCGATCTTCTATCCGAAGATTGGTTTGATGTAGCTCTCCATGCTACTCTACCCTGTGCAAGCTTATTCACCTCCGTGTAACTACTGCCTCCTACATCCTTCTGAATCTGCTTCGTGTATTCATCTCTTGGTCTCCCTCTACAATTTTTACCATCCACGCTTCCCTCCAATGCTAAATTGGTAATCTCTTGATGCCTCAGAACGCGTCCTACCAACCGATCCCTTCTTCTAGCCAAGTTGTGCCATAAATTCCTCTTCTCCCCAATTCTGTTCAGTACCTCCTCATTAGTTACGTGATCTACCCATCTAATCTTCAGCATTCTTCTGTAGCACCATATTTCAAAAGCTTCTGTTCTCTTCTTCTCTAAACTATATATCGTCCCTGTTTCATTTCCATACGTGGCTACATTCCATACAAATACTTTCAGAAAAGACTTCCTGACACTTAAATTTTCAATCGATGTTAACAAATTTCTCTTCCTCAGAAACGCTTTACTTGCCATAGTGAGTCTACATTTTATTTCTTTTCAACTTCAACCATCATCAGTTATTTTGCTTCCCAAATAGCTAAACTCGTCTACTCTTTTAAGTGTCTCATTTCTAATTTAATTCCCTCAGCATCACCTGATTCAATTCGACTACATCCCATTATCCTCGTTTTGCTTTTGTTGATGTTCGTCTTATGTTATCCTTTCTAGACACTGTCCATATCGTTCAACTGCTCTTCCAAGTCCTTTACTGTCTCTGACAGAATTACAACGTCCTCGGGAAACCTCAAAGGTTTTACTTCTTCAGGATTTTCATTTCTGCTCCAGAGTCTTCTTTTGTTTCCTTTACTGCTTGTTCAATATACAGACTGAATAACATCGACGGTAGGCTACAAACCTCACTCTCTTCTCGTTGCACTGCTTCCCTTTCGTGCCCCTCAACTCTTATAACTGCCATCCTGTTTCTGAACAAACTGTAAATAGCCTTTCGCTCTCTGTATTTTACCCCTGCCACCACAAGAATTTGAAAGAGAGTATTCCAGTCAACATTATCAAAAGCTTTCTCTAAGTCTACAAATGCTATAAACGTAAGTTTGCCTTAACCTATCTTCTAAGATAAACGGTAGAGTCACTATTGTCTCCCGTGTCCCTACATTTCTATGGAATCCAAACTAATCTTCCCCGAGATCTGTTTCTACCAGTTTTTCCATTCGCCTGTGTAGAATTCGTGTTAATATTTTGCAACCGTGACTTATTAAACTGTCAGTTTGGTAATTTTCACACATGTCAACATCTGCTTTCTTTGGAACTGGAATTAATATATTTTTTATGAAGTCTGAGGGTATTTCGCCTGTCTCATACATCCTCACCAGATGGAAGAGTATTTCATGGCTGGCTCTTCCAAGGCTGTCAGTAGTCCTAGTGGAATGTTGTTCACTTCCGGGGCCTTATTTCGACTTAGGTCTTTCAGTGCTCTGTCAAATTCCTTCGCGCAGTATCCCATTTCATCTTCATGTATGTCCTCTTCCATTTCCATAATATTGCTCTCAAGTACATCGCCCTTGTATAGACCCTCTATATACTCCTTCCACCATTCTACTTTCCCTTCTTTGCTTAGGACTAGTCTTCCATCTGAGCTCTTGATATTCATACATGAGCTTCTCTTTTCTCCAAAGGGCTATTTGATGTTCCTGTGGGCGCCATCTATCTTACCCCTACTGATATATGTTTCTACAGCCTTACATTTGTCATCTAGCCATCCCTGCTTAGCCATTTTGCACTTCCTATCGATCTCATTTTTGAGACTTTTGTATTCTTTTTAGCCTGCTTCATTTACTGCATTTTTATATTTTCTACTTTCATCAATTAAATTCAATATCTCTTCTGTTACCCAAGGATTTCTTCCTGCCATTGTCTTTTTATCTACTTGAGCCTCTGCTGACTTCACTATTTCATCTCTCAAAGCTACCCACTCTTGTTCTACTGTATTTGTTTCTCCTGTTCTTGCCAATCGTTCCCTAATGATCTCTCTGAAACTCTCAACAACCTCTAGTTCTTTCAGCTTATCCAGGTCCCATCTTCTTAAATTCCTGCCTTTTTGTAGTTTCTTTAGTTTAAATCTACAGTTCATAGCCAATAACCTATAAAGTGTGGTCAGAGTCCACATCTGCCCCTGGAAATGTTTTATATTTTAAAACCTGGTTCCTGAATCTCTGTCTTATCATTATATAATCTGTCTGAAACCTTCTAGTGTTTCCAGGCCTCCTCCACGTATACAACTTTCTTTCATGATTCTTAAACCAAGTGTTAGCTATGATTAAATTATGCTCTGTGCAAAATTTTGCCAGGCGGCTTCCTCTTTCATTCCTTAGCACCAGTCTATATACGCCTACTGCTTTTCTTTCTCTTCCTTTTCCTACTATAAAATTGCAGTCCCCCATGACTACCAAATTTTCGTCTCCCTTAACTTTCTGAATAATTTCTTTTATCGCATCATACATTTCGTCATCTACGAAGATAGTTCGCATACAAACTTGTACTACTGTGGTAGGCGTGGGCTTCGTGTCTATCTTGGCTACGATAACGTGTTCAGTATGCTGTTACTAGTAGCTTATCCTCATTCCTATTATTTTTATTCATTATTAAACCTACTGCTGCATTTCTATAATTGATTTTGTGATATAACCCAGTATTCACCTGACCAAAAGTCTGTTCCTCTTGCCACCGAACTTCATTAATTCCCGCTATATCTAAGTTTAACCTGTCCATTCCCCTTTTTAAATTTTCTAACCTACCTGCCCGATTACGGGATCTGACATTACACGCTCCGATCTGTAGAATGCCAATTTTTTTTCTCCTTATAACGACGTCCTCCTGAGTAGTCCCCGCCCGGAGATTCGAATGGGAGACTATTTTTCCTCCGGAATATTTTACCCAAATGGACGCCATCATCATTTAACCATACAGTAAAGCTGCATTCCCTCGGGAAAAATTACGGCTGTGGTTTACCCTTGCTTTCAGCCGTTCGCAGTACCAGCACAGCAAGACCGTTTTGGTTGGTGTTATAAGGCCGGATCAGTTAATCATCCAGACTGTTACCCCTGCAACTACTGAAAAGGCTGCTTCCCCTCTTCAGGAACCCTCCGTTGCGGTCGCACCTACGGTACGACTATATGTGAGGCACGCAAGCCTCCCTATCAATGGCAAGGTCCACGATTCATTGGGGGGGGGGGGGGGGGGGGGAGGGGGGTTGGGGGAGGGGGGCCCAGTGCTCTTCAATATAGAACTAAATATTTTAATTTTAGAGAACATTATATTAAACCGTAAAGCGTCCACCTAAAACAGTTACAATTACGGGATTTTAACTAAACCCAGCTTTTCTCGATATATTGGAGCCAACGGCTCAAGATTGTGTATCTATATATTCCAGAGTTCTAAGGGCTCCTAAAAAGTACAGAAGCTCGCATAATACTTGTATTAGGTGCAGAAAGCTGATTAAAACCTGAAGCTGACAGTAATGAGATTTTTGGGGAAAATTTAAGCGCATACCGAAAGGACAGGGGAACGGAAAACGGAGGTGATGTATTTGTCGCAGTAGACAAGAAACTGAAATCCATCGAGATAGTAGTTAACACAGCATGTGAGATTGTTTGGGCAAGACTCAGTATCAAAGGTGCGCAAAAAATTATAATATGGTCCTCCTATCGAACATCAGATTTTCCTCCTGATGTAACCGAAAACTTTACAGAAAAAAGCGCATTTCGCTTGTACATAGATATTGTAATCATTGAAGGAGACTTTAATCATCCAAAAATCAACAGGGACAAAAAAAATGGTTCAAATGGCTCTGAGCACTATGGGACTCAACTGCTGTGGTCATTAGTCCCCTAGAACTTAGAACTACTTAAACCTAACTAACCTAAGGACATCACACACATCCATGCCCGAGGCAGGATTCGAACCTACGACCGTGGCAGTCGCAAGGTTCCGGACTGCGCGCCTAGAACCGCGAGACCACCGCAGCCGGCCTCAACAGGGACAATTATAGTTTTGTTAGTGGTGGGTGTGACAAGACATCCTGTGAATCGTTAGTAAATGCTTTCTCTAAAAACTACCTACCACTCATTATGGAAATACATTAGATCTAATGGCTACAAACAGACCTGATCTCTTTGAGAAAGTCCATATCGAAACTGGTATCAGAGATCATAAAACAGTTACAGCAACAGTGAATGACAAAACACAAAGGGCAGCTAAAACAAGCAGAAAGGTCTATATGTTTAGCAGACTCGACAAAGAAACAATAGTGTCATATCTCAATGAGGAACGTGAAATTTTTAGCTCAGGACAAGAACATGTAGAGGAATTATGGGCCAAGTTTAAAAGAATAGTTGTCCATGCACTGGATAGATATACATCCGGCAGGACAGGTCATAATGGATCCTCCATGGTATACAATCACTGTAAAGGTACTTCTATAGAAACAGGGCCGCGCTGGGTAGCCGCGCGGTCTTAGGCGCCTTGTCATGGTCCACGCATCCCCCTCCGTCGGAGGTTTGAGTCCTCCTTCGGGCATGGGTGTGCTTGTTGTCCATAGCGTAAGTTAGATTAAGTAGTGTGTAGGCTTACGGACTGATGACCTCAGTAGTTTTGTCCCATAAGACCTTACCACAAATTTCCAAATAGAAACTGAGACTACTGCACAATAGATATAAAACAAGCATAGGGCTACGGGTAGAGGGATACTGAATGAAACGCGTTTGTAAGTAAAGAGAGCAATGCGTGACGCCTTCAGTGAATACTGTAGCCGAATGATCTTTTACAGATCGAAAGAAACTCTGGTCGTATGTAAAGCATGTTAGTGGCACCGAAGTTAGTGTCCAGTCATTCATGGACGACACTGGAACTGAAGTTGAGGGTAGCGAAGCAAAAGAGGAAACGCTCAACTCTGTTTTAAAATGTTCGTTTACAAAGGAAAATCCAGCAATATTGTCGCAACTTAATTGTCATACCACTGAAACGGTGATTGAAATAGATATTATCACCAGTGGTGTTGAGAAACAGCTGAAATCGTTAAAACTGAACAAAGCCCCAGGACCAGATGGATAAGATTCTACGCCCAATTCGCAGCTGAATTAGTCCCTTTGTTAACTATAATTTATCGTAGATCCCTTGAACAAAAAACAGTACCCAGTAGTTGGAAGAAAGCACGGGTCACATCAGTCTACAAGAAGAATAGCGGAAATGAACCACAAAACTACCGTCCAAATATCCTTGACATCCATTTGTTGTGGAATCTTAGAACACATTCTCAGCTCAAACACAATGATGTGTCTCGAACAGAACTACTCCTCCATGTCAACCAGTACCGATTTCGAAAACAAAGATTTGCGAAACTCCACTCGCGCTTTTCTCGCAGGACATCCCGAAAGCCTTGGATCAAGGCAGTCAGATAGATGCAGATTTTTCGATTTCCGAAAGTCATATGACTCAGTACCACACCTACGATTATTATCAAAAGTACGATCATGTGGCAAATAAATCGAAATGTATAACTGGATTGAGGATTTCTTGGTAGGGAGGACGCAGGATGTTATCTTGCATGGAAAGTCATCGACAGATGTTGAAGTAACTTCAGATGCACCCTAGAGACGTGTGTTGTGTCCCTTCTGTTCATGTTGTATGTTAATGATCTTTCGGGCAATATTAATAGTACCCTCAGACTTTCCGCCGGAGAGGCAATTATCTACAAAGAAGTATAGTCTTAACGAAAGTGTACAAATATTCAGTCATATCTTGAGAAAATTTTAAAGTGGTGCAAATATTGGCAGCTTGCTTTCAATTTTCAAAAATGTAAAATTGTGCGCTTCACAGAACGAATAATGTAGTATCCTATGAATATTATACTAGTGAGACAAAGTCGGAATCTTTAAACTCATACAAATACTTGGATGTAACACTGAGTAGGGACATGAAATGGAACGATCACACAGGCTCAGTCGTGAATAAAGCAGGTAGCAGCTTTCAGTTTATTGGTGGAATACTAGGGAAATACAATTAGTCTACAAAAAAGATTGCAGACACATCCTAGAATATTGCTTAAGTTGGGTTGGGTTGTTTGCGGGAAGAGACCAAACAGCGAGGTCATCAGTCTCATCGGATTAGGGAAGAAAGTCGACCGTGCCCTTTCAAAGGAACCACCTCAGCACTTGCCTGGAGCGATTTAGGGAAATCACGGAAAATCCAAATCAGGATGGCCGGACGCGGGATTGGACCGTCGCCCTCCCGAAATCCAGTCCAGTGTGCTAATCACTGCTCCACCTCGCTTGGTATATTGCTTAAGTGTTTAGGATCCGTAACAAATCGGACTAGCTGGGGCAGCACAAATGGTAACAGGTCCGCTCGACCTGCGAGAGGGTGTCACTGAGATGTTGAAAGAACTGAACTAACAGTCTTGAAGATAGACGGAAACTATCCCGAGAAAGTCTACTAACTAAACTTCAAGAACTGGCTTTAAATGATGACTCTAGGAATATACTACAACCCTCTATATATCGCTCTCGAAGGCATCGTGATTATAAAACTAGGTTAATTACAGCACACACAGAGGCAGTTAAACAACCATTTTTTCCCGCGCTTCATATCTGAATGGAAAGGGAAAAAGCCCTAATAACTGGTATAGTGGGACGTACACTGTGTTCTGCACTTCACAGAGGTTCGCAGAGTACAGCTGTAGATATGTATTCCGCAATCTACCGGTGTGTGTGTGTGTGTGTGTGTGTGTGTGTGTGTGTGTGTGTGTGTGTGTGTGTGTGTCAAATGATCTTTTACAGACCCAAAGAGATTCAGGTCATAAGCGTTCACGCTGAACCAGTACGATTTTACTATTGGTACAAATTCGTGGGTGGAAAGCTCTAGGTTATGGCTAGGGCCGTGTTAACCCATGCGGTGGGCAGGGAATAGGAAAAAAAAAAAAAAAAAAAAAAAAAAACGTGTGGCCTCCACTGACTTCATGTCTGTGAAAGTACAGTAGGAAATTTAAGGTAATACATATAGTTTTACATCAATCATGCTACGCTTTAGATAATACAAGGACGTGTTGAACAGTACTGTCTCCAATTTTTTTATGTGAAAACTCTTAAAGCGTTTTAAGCAAAACATACGTTATTAACATGATGCACCCTTATTCTTCATGTCTACGTATTTGCAGCCCTCTGCAGCTAGCGGGCTCCGAATTGTAGTGTGTAACATGACAGTGTGTAATGTAACTACATTGGTGTATGAGGAACAGTGTGCTACAATAGTTTCGAATTCGAAGTTTTTGTCCTCTCTTTCAGCATGACAACGGCAGACCACACAGGAGAGCTCCGACAACTACAACAATCCGACGCGTAGGGTTCATGGTCACCGCTCATCCTCCGCATAGTCCCGACTTGGCCCCATCCGATTTTCATCTGTTTCTAAAACTTAAAGAAGGCCTTCGAGGACTTCACTTTCATAGTGATTAAGCGGCGCAAGCAGGGGTGAAGTTGCGGCTCCGTCAACAGAGTCAAACATTCTATAGTGACGCTATCAACAAACTGGTCTCTCGTTGAGAAATAAATGGACACTAAGAATGAATATGTAGAATGTTAACAAAGATTGTTCTATTAGAACGCTTTAAAAGTTTTTGCATAAAAAATTCGGAGGCATTAGTTGCTAACCCTCCTACGTACGATAGCTAACGGAACTTTCCAAATGCGTAAAAAAAAAAAAGCATGCAAAGGTACTCTATTATATAAATGTAATAAATAAAAAAATGATTACCTTAAAAATTTCTTTTCCTACCTGTCGTCCTAGGGAAGGCCGGAAAGCAAGAGAACTGGTCACCTCATGTTCGACTGATAACAAGGCGAGAGAGAAAAGGCGTTTTTCTTGAATTGTAGAGCGTAATTTGTTCTCGATAAGGGCTGGTTTCGAGAATTCTCTCTCAGATTTACAATTCCCGAATGGTATTGAGAGGAAAATCCGGTAAGCAATCAATACACTTGGAAAAACATCACCAAGATCATTTTCAAACATTAATTCACATAATTCAATTGCTGAGATGTTAGAAGTCTTTCCTTTGAAGAAACACTTCAAATATTCACTAGAATGAAAAACTTCAGAACGAAAACGTTCTTCATGGAGATCGCCTCGGCATTTTTCACAAAATCTTGACGTTTCCGTTAAGAGTTCTTTAGTTTCTTGCTTCACTATATTGTTTGTAATGGTCGGAAATGATCGACTACTTCGCGATATTTTTCTTCTCGCCTTTTTTGGGTCTTCTTGTAGTTTATCAACAACTGTAATAAGCGACATACGAAATTCATCACGTCCACTCAATTCTTCCGATTTTTCTCCATTAGGGAATCTTCTTCTCATTTTGCGTTTCCTTTCGTCGCTCACTTACGTTCATAGCTTGTTTTGAAATTCATCACAATTTTTCCTAACACGACTGAAAAACGGAATCAATGATTGCTACGCTTGAGACCGGCTAATTAAGTCCAGTACGAGCTTTTGAAATTATTTGTTACTTTTACGCTACTGCAGTGCCTGTGTTATGCTGATGACAATGCACTGTGGTAACCACAGCCGTTACGAACCACATGAGATGCATTCCCAATTGCGAATAATGACTACCATCAGCTGTAGAATAGAATGTCGACAGTGAATATTTGTGGCGGAGCGGTACTCGAATCCGGATTTCCCGCTTCTCTCGAGCGGTCACCTTACCTTTTGGCCCAACTTCCATATGTCGTCAACCATACAAGGTCTGATCTGTGCGGGAATAAACATAATGGATGTGCGGGTACAGATTATAGAGGTATAGTTGGCTATATATGGATTTTGGGTCCGTCGTGAGTCGTGCACGGATAGCCAAATGTTAAGGCGACCGCTCGCGATGAGCGGGAAATTCGGGTTCGAGTCCCGGTCCGGCATAAATTTCCTTGTCGTCATTCCATTCTACAGCTGATGGTAGTCATTATTTGCAACTGCGAATTCATCTTACGTGTTTCTTAGATTTGTCCATTCGAGACAACACGTCATACCGCAAAACAAACGATATAGCTATCTCCAATTTTTGTAGATTTTTCAGAAGCGAGTCTGCCTCATTTGTTGTCTCTGCGTTTTTTTCTTTGTTCTTGACAATTTCTTCAAATGACACAGAAACGCCATCGAAATTCTGTCAAACAGATTATACTGCTTCCTCACGGCACGACACTCTACTATCGGAAATGTCTTAAGTAACTCCCTATTCTTCACAAGAATTTGCCAATGATGAGTAGAAGCTACAGAAAAGTCATATATTGGTTGCAAAACATGAACAAAAAAAGAAAAAGAAAAATCTTAACTGATTTTAAGTATTCCTCTACACTGTTTCGGACCGTGAGATTTCATTAGTGCGTAACACAGGGCACGTAAAATGCTAATGAATTCACTTTCTTCATTTTTGCACTTAAACCTGAAAATTTCCCACTCACGTTATCGGCATTGTCATAGGATTGCGAACAATAATCCTCTATCTTAATGCTATGTTTTACAGAGAGATCTAGGATAACATTCCTAAGACTTTCTCGCGTATTACTGTGTATGGGAACAAAACTCAAAACACTATCGTGAACTCTTCTGCTGAGTCACTACCTTACTACAAAACCTGCCTGATCATCATCTGCTGTGTCTACCGTTGAACCTGCAACTACTCCATAGTATTTTGCTGTTTGAATTTCGCCAACTGTTTTACTCACTACCTTGTTTCCCAAAAGGCCGTTGAATTTTTCACAAATTGTCTGGGCAAGTATGGCGGATGGCCAAGACCTTTAGAGCCACGCTCTTGGATGTGTTCATTCAAAAGTGGGTCAAAATGAACAACTAGTTCAAGGAAAACTAAATAGTTACCATTATTTGGGGATGAAAAAAATTTCGTTATAACCAGAAAAAACAAGTCCTATTTTTTCCGAATGTTTAACTACTTATAACTCGAGCCGATGCATTTCTGTCGATAATTTTTCTCCGTTTTAAACTTATGCTGTAGTTCACTGTCGATACATTCCTCGTTCTTCGATCGCAGAAGCCACGTCACAGAATTTTTGAGGCAGGCCGCGGTGGTCTCGCGGTTCTAGGCGCTCAGTCCGGAACCGCGCGACTGCTACGGTCGCAGGTTCGAATCCTGCCTCGGGCATGGGTGTGTGTGATGTCTTTAGGTTAGTTAGGTTTAAGTAGTTCTAAGTTCTAGGGGACTGATGACCTCAGATGTTAAGTTCCATAGTGCTCAGAGTCATTTGAACCACTTTTTTTTTTTTTCTTTTTTTTTTTTTTTTTTTTTTTTTTTTTTTTTTTTTTTTTTTTTTTTTTTTACGGGCGTCGCGTTCTCTTCACCGATGATTGTCGCATATGCCTTCAACCAGACGGCAGCCCCTCTGCTTCTCGCGCATGCACACTGTGCATCTGATATATGACCTATCGGACACAAAACAATGATGAACCTGTTACAGGTATGCTGACGCTGACCGAGAGATCAACACCGGCACCCAGGGGCAGCCGCCGAGTAACAGCACCGCTCAACGTCAAAGGTATTGACATTTATGATACCCACTACTAACAAAGCCTACCCTTGCATGACCTGTCACAGGCAGCAAGACATCCGCTACTGCCCTTTCTACCCGACCTAACAATCGCACAGGTTTTTTTTTTTACCTTGGCTCTTGCCTTGGCACTTTTTTCCCTCTGCCCTTCAAACCACTACCCCTCGTTCGACTTTCGACCCAGTCTATCTCCAGATAAGCGCGTATTAATGGTTAACAATAACCAGACGTACGCAAATATCGCAGTACCCATACCCTACGACACTTCACTTTAGTGAAAGCTAACCCTTATGCAGAGCTGGCAGTAGACCTTTTGGGTTGGCCATCATGACGGTGCGGGCGTGGAGGGGCCACACCTGTTGCAAAAAAAAAAAAAGGGTACCTCAGTTCCGGCGTGATTGTGCACCTGCAATCTCACCTGAAGATGGCTGCCAGTTGGACCGTCGAAATATCGTGACATTAGGACGATGAAGAACATCAACGGTTATTACGTCGGGAAAATCTACGTAATCACAAAGGTCTTATCATTCAGAATTATTTTAATTTCGCGCCAAAATTTAAATCCGAGTAACAATGGAGACCAGACGAAACGTCAGCCGTGACGAAAATTATTGCCAACGGCGCGCCACCGATGCCAACCGATCGAGCGAAACGAGTTATTGTGTATCCACAGCGCTGTAAGAAACTACCAACTATTTTGTTTATTGTTTTGATAGCGGGCAGAAAGCAAAATTTGAATGTCTAGTGGATGATTTATGGAAAAATAAAACTGACGCACTCACATCGTCAGTAAACGACCAATAAAATGTTTTGAGGTTCAAGTTCAAAGTAACGAGTCGGGTATACGTGCCAGTTTATGGTACCGGAAATACTTGCAAAATCTGGTCGACAGTTTACTGGCAGCGCACGAGTGAAAGAATGTGCTTTGCGTATGGCTGTGGAGGTGGGTACAGATTAAAAAATGAAGATATTTATTTGTCCATCTGCCAAAATGTGTTACCGTTATATTGCAACAATTAATGCGTGGTACTTCCGGAGAAGGCACGATATACACTCCTGGAAATGGAAAAAAGAACACATTGACACCGGTGTGTCAGACCCACCATACTTGCTCCGGACACTGCGAGAGGGCTGTACAAGCAATGATCACACGCACGGCACAGCGGACACACCAGGAACCGCGGTGTTGGCCGTCGAATGGCGCTAGCTGCGCAGCATTTGTGCACCACAGCCGTCAGTGTCAGCCAGTTTGCCGTGGCATACGGAGCTCCATCGCAGTCTTTAACACTGGTAGCATGCCGCGACAGCGTGGACGTGAACCGTATGTGCAGTTGACGGACTTTGAGCGAGGGCGTATAGTGGCCATGCGGGAGGCCGGGTGGACGTACCGCCGAATTGCTCAACACGTGGGGCGTGAGGTCTCCACAGTACATCGATGTTGTCGCCAGTGGTCGGCGGAAGGTGCACGTGCCCGTCGACCTGGGACCGGACCGCACCGACGCACGGATGCACGCCAAGACCGTAGGATCCTACGCAGTGCCGTAGGGGACCGCACCGCCACTTCCCAGCAAATTAGGGACACTGTTGCTCCTGGGGTATCGGCGAGGACCATTCGCAACCGTCTCCATGAAGCTGGGCTACGGTCCCGCACACCGTTAGGCCGTCTTCCGCTCACGCCCCAACATCGTGCAGCCCGCCTCCAGTGGTGTCGCGACAGGCGTGAATGGAGGGACGAATGGAGACGTGTCGTCTTCAACGATGAGAGTCGCTTCTGCCTTGGTGCCAATGATGGTCGTATGCGTGTTTGGCGCCGTGCAGGTGAGCGCCACAATCAGGACTGCATACGACCGAGGCACACAGGGCCAACACCCGGCATCATGGTGTGGGGAGCGATCTCCTACACTGGCCGTACACCTCTGGTGATCGTCGAGGGGACACTGAATAGTGCACGGTACATCCAAACCGTCATCGAACCCATCGTTCTACCATTCCTAGACCGGCAAGGGAACTTGCTGTTCCAACAGGACAATGCACGTCCGCATGTATCCCGTGCCACCCAACGTGCTCTACAAGGTGTAAGTCAACTACCCTGGCCAGCAAGATCTCCGGATCTGTCCCCCATTGAGCATGTTTGGGACTGGATGAAGCATCGTCTCCCGCGGTGTGCACGTCCAGCACGAACGCTGGTCCAACTGAGGCGCCAGGTGGAAATGGCATGGCAAGCCGTTCCACAGGACTACATCCAGCATCTCTACGATCGTCTCCATGGGAGAATAGCAGCCTGTATTGCTGCGAAAGGTGGATATACACTGTACTAGTGCCGACATTGTGCATGCTCTGTTGCCTGTGTCTATGTGCCTGTGGTTCTGTCAGTGTGATCATGTGATGTATCTGACCCCAGGAATGTGTCAATAAAGTTTCCCCTTCCTGGGACAATGAATTCACGGTGTTCTTATTTCAATTTCCAGGAGTGTATATTGCAGCGGTCGCGCGGATCTAGACTGTAGCGCCTAGAATCGTCCTGGTTTGCTCAAGGGATGAACACTGGCGAATCAGTCGATAAAAATTAAAGACCAAACACCAACAGACCAAAACAACCCAAGGGGCCGTCCACTGTGGCCGAGTGGTTCTAGGCGCTTCAGTCTGAAACGGCGCTGGTGCTACGGTCGCAGGTTCGAATCCTGCCTCGGGCATGGCTGTGTGATGTCCTTAGGTTAGTTAGGTTTAAGTAGTTCTAAGTCTAGGGGACTGATGATCTCCGATGTTAAGCTCCATAGTGCTTAGAACCATTTGAACCAACCCAAGGGAGAAATCCTTAAGGTCTGTGCGACGTTATCGTGTAATTCTTCAGGACCACCCATTTATGTGAAAAGTACAACTGGCCAATTTGCTGATGAACCTATATTTCTTGGTGAGATACGTCAGTGCATTCCGATAGTCTTTCTTGAAGTGAATGTGATCTCCTAGCTAGAAAGTGTTACGCTTCGAAATTTCTGGCAATAAATGCACTTCCGTGACTATGACCGCCACGTTCTTAAATGTTTCTCGGAGTCCGACTGAGAATCAGAGCATCTTAGAGAACGCCTCTCTCATCTCCACAGTTAGGTGGATTCCCACTGAAAAGCGAGTGTGTCCTAAAGGTGAGTTACGATGTGCCCCGTTGCTGTGTTGCCATGTAGAGCTAAAATTAGAAAGAACGAAACGCTATGCTTATAAATTGTGGGAACTACTACGTCATCTCCAAACAATATTGTTATTATCTAGTGTTATTTATCTGCATTCGCCAGGGTTTCAAAAATCACTGAATCACTACCGAGTATAGCATTTCAATAATTTACGTTGGAAGGAAATTGAGACATCAAAATGAAACTAATATGGAACTGTGAAAGGTTGGATGGAAGTCTAAGTAAGAAAACGCTGCGAGATTGCATATACAGGATGTCTCTCGCAAGAAGCGTCAGGCACATTTTCTGCGGTGTTTCAGCAGATATTTGCGATTTTGTTGTTGCAACTTGTAGCTGGTGTTAGCCGCAACAAATACTGCTCTTCACATATTTCATGCAACACCCAGCGTCGACGGAATGCGTCGGTATGTTTCCCGTGTCAAACAAAATGACTTTTAAATCGGAATTTAACGTTCCCATTTGATAGAGTGCTACCAGATTAGTGCGATATTCGTTATACCACTATGTATTAACAGGAACAGAAAAACACCAGGAGTACCCAGTACTCCAGCACCGACTGGGCAGTATACTTCTGCAACAGCGGTGCCAGCCAACGGTCCAGGGCGGTACTGGAGCTGCTGGGGTACTCATTATTCCTCTCGTTTTACTGCCCCTGTGGATATATACTAGTAAAATGAATATTGCAGTAGACTAATTTGGGACCACTCTTTGGAAAGGGCACGTAAAAGTCATCTTTAAAAATTATTTTGTTTGCAATGGGAAACAGACCGACGCTTTCCATCGATGCTGGGCATCGCGTCACTGACGTGATGAGAAGCATTCGTTTGATCTGACTCCGGCTACAAGTTGCAAAAACAAAATAGTAAATATCTGTCGAAACCGGGAGAAAATGCACTTGACGACTGTTAGGAAAGACACCCTGTATACACAGAGGTCTATTGGGTGGTACAGTACATTAGAGTAGTAGAGTTGATTCTAGCAGAATAGGTCACTTATAACGTCATCAGTGACATCATGGATGATGCCACAGATGAATCATCAGGTATTCCAACTCACACCCATCTGAAAAAGGCCAATTACGCAATGTATAAAACGGCAGGAAATTCAAGTTTTGATGGGAAATCGAAAATTAGCCAGGGTCTCCATTCACTCCTATGATGCTATTGTGGAAGTATAACTGTTGACCTAAGCAGAAACTGGCAAGAAATTCCAAACTCCAAGATGGTGAATTGTCATGCTGGTGGAAGTACGTCATTTGTGCTAAATACAGAATTGAATGTGGGCACTGGATTTTACCCCTGATGTTACTGTGGAAGTAGCGCTATTCTCCTAAGTTAGAATTGTTGTATCCTGCCTAATTGTCAAAGATGGGGTGTCTAGGAAACCTGCTTCTCGGATCGCTAGACAACAATTCAAACAAATCGCATTAAAGAGTTTTATTACGAAATGAGTCAATGACAACACTTAACTTTGACAATAACACAGAATCACTGTGCAGCGGAGTGTGCGCCGATAAGAAACTTCCTCGAGGATTAAAACTGTGTGCCGCACCGAGACTCGAACTCGAGACCGTTTGCCCTTCGCGGACAATTGCTCTACCGACTGAGCCACCCAAGCACGACTCGCGACCCGTCCTCACAGCTTCATTTCTGCCAATATATAGTCTCGTACCTTCCAAACTTCACAGAAGCTCTTCTGCGAAACATGCTGAACTAGCACTCCTGGAAGAAAGGATATCGCGGGGACTCGGTTTAGCCACAGCCTGGGGAATGTTTCCAGAATGAGATTTTCACTCTGCAGCGGAGTGAGCGCTGATACGAAACTTCTGGCAGATTAAAACTGTATGCCGGACCGACACCCGAACTCGGGACCTTTGCCCTTCGCGGGCAAGTGCTCTACCGACTGAGCCACCCAAGCACGACTCACGACCCATCCTCACAGCTTCATTTCTGCCTGTATATCGTCTCGTACCTTCCAAACTTCACAGAAGCTCTTCTGCGAAACTCGGAGAACTAGCACTCCTGTATGAAAACACACGTGACTGTCCACTGTCATTGTGAACAAGAATCACTCCTGTATAGCGAGGCTATGCCGACGTGCGAAGTACAGGCGCACTACAGAGTTCTTTATGCTACGCAATGAGCGAGGCCAAGTTGTGAGAATGTATTTCAGCAAAATGTTCAAATCGGAATCAGCTTCCGTGGCCTGTGCATTTTTCTTACAGTTCAGAATCCTGAGCATCGATATGACAACAAGATGCAGCAGAAGCGTCAAAGTCTGTATCAGGGCCAATCGGAAGATGGGAAAATGCGTCCGCATTACCATGTTAAGCTGTCGGACCATACACAATCTTGTACTGATATTCAGACAATAACAAAACCCATCTTGGTAATTTTTGGGCAGTTCGTACAAGAACCGGCTTCGTCAGATGAAACAAGGACTGCAAAGACTTGTGTTCCATTACTAAGTAGAATTTTCTGCCATACAAATAGTGGTGGAATTTGGTGACACCATACACAATAGCCAACGCTTCTTTCTCTATTTGTGAATAGTTACATTGAGCTTTGGAGAACACTTTTGATGCGAAAGCAATAGGTCTGTTTTTATCACCAATTCTGTGCGAAAGCACTGCACCGATTCTGTAAGAAGTACCGTCAACTTGTAAAACAAGTGGTTTGTCAGTGAGAAGCTTCTTGGCACTCATCTGTCCAGAGACTACGGGGGCACACTTGCGACGCAAGCGATGCAATGGAGCTGCGATTTGTGCAGCATTCGATATAAACCGAATATAATAGTTAATTTTCCCTAAAAGTGACTGCAGTTCTGTAACAGTGCGAGGAACTGGCAGGTCTAATATGGCTAACAAATATGACTGAAGAGGACGTACACCTTGAGTGTTGATGGCATGACCAAGATATTGTAACTCAGTTTAATAAAGTCACAGTTGTCCAGTCTACACTTTAGTCCTGCATCAGATAACACACGAAACAAAGCACGCACATTTGCAATGTGTTCTTCAGACGTACGAGCTGCTACGACAATATCGTCCAAATAGTTTGAACAGTTTGGTACTTCAGCAGTCAGCTACATCTACATATACATGGTTACTCTGCAATTCACACTTACGTGCCTGGAAGAGGGTTCATCGAACCATTTTCATACTACTTTTCTACCATTCCACTCTCGAACGGCGTGTGGGAAAAAGGAACACATAAACCTTTCCGTTCGAACTCTGATTTCTCTTATTTTATTATTATGATCATTTCTCCCTACATAGGTGGGTGTCAAGAAAATATTTACGCATTCAGAAGAGAATGTTGGTGACTGAAATTCCGTAAATAGATCTCGTCGCAAAGAAAACCGCCTTTGTTTCAGTGACTGCCACCCCAACTCGCGTATCATACCAGTGACACTCTCACCCATATTGCGCGATAACACGAAACGAACTGCCCTTCTTTGCACTTTTTCGATGTACTCTGTCAATCCCAATACCGTTGGAAAACGGCGGGTGAGGAAGCACTGCCAAAAGGCAAACGCAAATATTTAAACAAGCCCAAATGAGTGTTCACAACACACGCTTTTTGTGATTCTTCATCCAGTGGTATTTGAAGATATGCGGCGCCCAAGTCTATTTTTCTACCTCGGAAGTTTGCCCGAAGTCACAGTGTCGGATAACGCCCCCAGTCCACATTTGAAACATTCTGTGATTGCAATGGCATACAGCATCTAACTAGTGCTCCGTTCCATCCACAGTCAAACGGCGAAGCGGAACGTTTTGTCAGAACATTCAAGCACCAGATGGCCAAACTTCGCAACGCACACACCAGGATCAAGCATTGCAACTGTTTCTCTCCTCCTATCGTTCGCATCCCCGAGATGGACCATCGCCGGCGGAATTGCTTCACGGCCGCCGCCATCGGACATTGCTCCACCCTCCCCTCTGGGATAGGCCCTACTGGTGGATTATCTGTAAAATCAGAATCCAAAAGCTAGGACAAAGGTAAGTAACTTGTTTGCTAACAAGCGTTTTGTCCTGTAGAGACATGTAGGACTATTTCTAATAGTCAGGCCACTTGTTCTAAGTGTGGCATCCCATACTGTCCATTTTCGGTTAAATAATTCCCCTCTGATATCACCATTTAAACAGTAGTTTAAGTTTGGCTAATACTTACGTCATACACCATCGTAAGCCCACTCCCCCCCCCCTTTTCCCAAAGTTTGAACAACTGCCCTTCCGAAGTTATTGTTTAATCATGATTCTTTGGAAGAACCAGGAAGAGAAAGGGACTTCCGAGGTCTCCACTGCCCCATGCTCTGCACCAGTCACCGCCTCTGTTATATTACTCCTCGTTGTTGTCCCAGGCCAGGCAGTGACTGCTACCACTGCTGGCTCAGGATTTGCACAGACACTGCTGCCACTGCAGCGCAGCTGTAGCTGTCACTGTCTAGGACAGTTGCACAGCTCCGCACAAGATCGCAACATTATCCCCTAGCTGGCATACAACATCGCTCCAGCCACCGTCCCACATTTGCAGACTGCTGGGGCAGTGCAGCACAACGTTTGATGTCACGATAATGGAGCTTCACCACAATTGCTTCGGTTCTGCAGCACCCTCGGTTGAGGGTTACTGATCTGCATACGTGGTGATGTTACCCGATAGCGACTTAGATGGTTCCACAGGCTTTACATCAGGGGAATTTGATCGCTGAGACATTAACATTAATGCTCCTCAAACGTGACATGGGCAATTTACTGCTGAAAGGTGGCACCACCATGGGGGCGCATGTGGTTTGCAGCTGTCATTTCGATTACTACCACCGGGCCCATGTACGCATAGCGTAATCTACTATTCCCAACAGCCTGCGTCTGTGACACGCTGCACGTTTCGAGCCGCCGTTCACCTCGATGGCGACCATCGATCTAGGGTAGCAAAAATGTGGTTCACTTGAAGAGCCGACACGTTTCCATTGATCGACGGTCGAACCCCGATGGTCCCATGTCCACTGCAATCGTAACTGACGATGTCGTTGGGTCAACATGTGAACACGTACTGGTGTTCGATTGCAGAGCTCCATGTTCAACAATGTACGATGAACGGTGTGCACTAAAACATTTGTGCATGCACCAATATGGTGCTCTCTCGGCAGAGATGCCACAGATCGCCATCTATCCTACTTTACCGAACAGATAAGCCTCAGAACGACACGTTCTGTGAAAAGTCGTGGATGTCCAACCATTTAGCACCTAGTGGTAGTTTCACTGTTCTACCTCTTTCTTTAGATGCTGACGACAGTAGCACATGCCCATTCGGCCAGCTTCACTGTTTCCGAGATACTCGTTCACAGCCTCTGCTTAATAATAATCTGCCTTTTTCGAAGTCGCTTATCTCAATGAATTTCCCCATTTGCGACCCATATCTTTACTAGGGTGATGCCCCGTCCGTGTCTGGTCTGCTTACATGCTGTTGTTACCGCGTCACATGCCCGCAACGCGACAAGGCAGCATCCAAAGTCGCAGTGGGCGGTGTTCATAATGTTTTGGCTCATCAATGTGTTACTCACCCGGATGTGTTATACAGGCAGTAACCAGTCTGCTGTATATAAATGAAAACTTGAAAAACCACTTAATATGTTTTCCCCTTCCTATTATTCACTTGACAGGAATTTCTGGACAAATTCAGTGCTATTTTTAGCAGACCCACGAAAATTTGACTCATTAGCAATCTAAAGATATCTTCCATCATAAAACGTCAGGCTCCGCCTAAACGATCAACATCATGTAAGTATCGTAAGCGTTACTGTGTGTGCCGGCCGGAATGGTCGAGAGGTTCTAGGCGCTGCAGTCCGGAACCGCGCGACCACTACGGTCGCAGGTTCAAATCCTGCCTCGAGCATGGATGTGTGTGATGTCCTTAGGTTAGTTAGGTTTAAGTAGTTCTAAGTTCTAGGGGACTGATGACCTCAGCAGTTAAGTCCCATAGTGCTCAGAGCCATTTGAACCATTTTTGTTATTGTGTGTATGTATAGGTGTAGTGTACTGTGGACCTCTCTTAACTGGTTTTATTTTCTTATTTTCAGATGATGTAGTGGCGTACCCCCTAGCGTAAACGTCTTAGCAGGAGTATATATCGATTTTCAATATGTGTCTCTCCCTAAATTGAAGTGGATGTAAATGTGTTAGTGTTGGAATGTCTCTGATCACGAATTCAACCCAGTACAGTTATGAAAATACACATTATTGTGTCCAAAAGTAGTATTAACACTTATAGAGTCGTGTAGGCTGTGTGACAACTCAGTAGCGATTATGGCATGTTTTCTCGAAACACTCAAACAACAGTGGTATCATGAGATCACAAGATCAGTGCAGGTGACTTTTCGTGAACAATCAAAATTTTTAATTAAACGATATCAGTTCACATGCAGGGACAGTCCTTCAAGAATTTAATGTAGAGCAATTTTGCCATACAGCATACACTCGACCAGAGACTGAGTTGGCAGCTTTATGTTTATAGCTTCTATGGGACATTGTGAATCAGTTTACAGGAACTCTCACGGCAAAAGCTGTAGCTCAATATTTCAGTGCATGCTGCATGTCACTACATGGAACTACACTCCTGGAAATTGAAATAAGAACACCGTGAATTCATTGTCCCAGGAAGGGGAAACTTTATTGACACATTCCTGGGGTCAGATACATCACATGATCACACTGACAGAACCACAGGCACATAGACACAGGCAACAGAGCATGCACAATGTCGGCACTAGTACAGTGTATATCCACCTTTCGCAGCAATGCAGGCTGCTATTCTCCCATGGAGACGATCGTAGAGATGCTGGATGTAGTCCTGTGGAACGGCTTGCCATGCCATTTCCACCTGGCGCCTCAGTTGGACCAGCGTTAGTGCTGGACGTGCACACCGCGTGAGACGACGCTTCATCCAGTCCCAAACATGCTCAATGGGGGACAGATCCGGAGATCTTGCTGGCCAGGAACCGCGGTGTTGGCCGTCGAATGGCGCTAGCTGCGCAGCATTTGTGCACCGCCGCCGTCAGTGTCAGCCAGTTTGCCGTGGCATACGGAGCTCCATCGCAGTCTTTAACACTGGTAGCATGCCGCGACAGCGTGGACGTGAACCGTATGTGCAGTTGACGGACTTAGAGCGAGGGCGTATAGTGGGCATGCGGGAGGCCGGGTGGACGTACCGCCGAATTGCTCAACACGTGGGGCGTGAGGTCTCCACAGTACATCGATGTTGTCGCCAGTGGTCGGCGGAACGTGCTCGTGCCCGTCGACCTGGGACCGGACCGCAGCGACGCACGGATGCACGCCAAGACCGTAGGATCCTACGCAGTGCCGTAGGGGACCGCACCGCCACTTCCCAGCAAATTAGGGACACTGTTGCTCCTGGGGTATCGGCGAGGACCATTCGCAACCGTCTCCATGAAGCTGGGCTACGGTCCCGCACACCGTTAGGCCGTCTTCCGCTCACGCCCCAACATCGTGCAGCCCGCCTCCAGTGGTGTCGCGACAGGCGTGAATGGAGGGACGAATGGAGACGTGTCGTCTTCAACGATGAGAGTCGCTTCTGCCTTGGTGCCAATGATGGTCGTATGCGTGTTTGGCGCCGTGCAGGTGAGCGCCACAATCAGGACTGCATACGACCGAGGCACACAGGGCCAACACCCGGCATCATGGTGTGGGGAGCGATCTCCTACACTGGCCGTACACCTCTGGTGATCGTCGAGGGGACACTGAATAGTGCACGGTACATCCAAACCGTCATCGAACCCATCGTTCTACCATTCCTAGACCGGCAAGGGAACTTGCTGTTCCAACAGGACAATGCACGTCCGCATGTATCCCGTGCCACCCAACGTGCTCTACAAGGTGTAAGTCAACTACCCTGGCCAGCAAGATCTCCGGATCTGTCCCCCATTGAGCATGTTTGGGACTGGATGAAGCGTCGTCTCCCGCGGTGTGCACGTCCAGCACGAACGCTGGTCCAACTGAGGCGCCAGGTGGAAATGGCATGGCAAGCCGTTCCACAGGACTACATCCAGCATCTCTACGATCGTCTCCATGGGAGAATAGCAGCCTGCATTGCTGCGAAAGGTGGATATACACTGTACTAGTGCCGACATTGTGCATGCTCTGTTGCCTGTGTCTATGTGCCTGTGGTTCTGTCAGTGTGATCATGTGATGTATCTGACCCCAGGAATGTGTCAATAAAGTTTCCCCTTCCTGGGACAATGAATTCACGGTGTTCTTATTTCAATTTCCAGGAGTGTAGATTTTACTGACGATGATTCAGTAGGATTGCTAGTAGGTATCGCAAAGGAACAAATTTTGCGAAAAATCGGAATAAATTTTAAAAGTCATCTAATTCCGTGGATATACTACAGATTAGCGCAATTCGAGTCGAGAACAATATTGCGAGGAATTCATTTCTCAAGGTCAAATTGATTAACACCATCTACGGGTTCTTCCCTAAAGTAGGTTCAGGGTATAAAACTGTGGAGACACGAAGAAGCCCAGTTTACCTCTCATCTTGAGTTGAGGACCGTGGATCAGAGCGACTATCATGTCGATTTTCGTGATGATGAGATCGTGAAACACCGTAATCGAAACGGGGAGGGCGTGCGGTATAAAACTAGCGCACACATCCAGCAGCACCTCACTGCACAAACGAAACACAGGTTATCACCAAAGAACCGTCTATTTCTTAAATAGCAAGGCTTGAAACTGCACGAGAACAATGTCATCGCTCAACATAACCGCTACTGTCGAGTATAATGAATCAATCATTTATCAGGAATACTTCTCACACAAACCTTTTGCTTCAACCTCGTTCGAGAACAATGATGAGATCCGCACTGTGATCCAACACCAGGATGCTTTGTCCACTGCAAGCAGGAGTTTACTGTACTGGAAGCCCCATGGAAGCAACTCATCTTACACATAATGTATTTACCTTCCTGTTTCAGGAAATAAGGTACAAGCTGAATGGTGCTGAGATGGAATGTAGTGGAAATGTAGGTATCAAAAAATGGTAAATCAGCCGTGACTTTTTCAAGGGAACTCTCCTATCGATCGCCTTAATCAATTCAGGCAAAACACGGAAAAAATAAATATATTTAAATCGACGGGGATTTGAACGACGGATCTCGAAAATGCGGATCTATTAAGCAGAACATCACCTCGTTCGGTGCGACCCATATGAGTTGACCAAACGCAAAGAATGAAAGCAATAGAAAGACCTGCGAAGGAAATTTGTAGAAACAGAAACAGCACTAATGAGACACACATACGACAGTTCTGTATAATCGGAAGGTGATATATTTTCTCATTGGCGGATAGCATAAATTTTCATCACGATTATCACATTCAATTCAGCCCGTAAATGTGAACTAGAATTCGGTTTTCACTGCAATTCGTTCGATGTGTGCGGGGGCTTTGTCACTAATCACGAGAGTGCAACAACTGTTGAGGTTTAGCCCTATACAAAAGTGTGAATAAATAGTAATTTCATGTAGACATAAATTTTACGGGCACTGAGATAATGGAGCATTAATTTCATTACACGATTACTAAACACGTTTTGGAGAGACATTTTTATGTAAACGAAGGTTAGAAAACACTTCATGTCCTTTTATCGCCTCGTTATACGAGCGCGTGCTGAAAAGTTATGCATCCGAATTTTTATGTGAAAACGCAAAGTTTTTAAATAAAATAAACCCAATTAACACTCTACAGTTTTATTCTTAGTGCCTACATATTTATTCTCAACGTAGTCACAGTTATCCCAACAAGAAATCAGTTTGTTAATACTGTCACTACAGAATGTTTGACTTTATTGACGGAGCCACAACCACACCTCTGCTTGCACTACTTTATCACTATCAAAGTGAACTTCTCGAAGATGAAAATCGGATGGGGCCAAGTCGGAACCGTACGGAGGATGATCGATAACAGCGAAACCAAGCCGCTGGATTGTTGCAGATGTACCACAGCTCGTGTGTGGGCTGACATTGCCATGATGAAGGAAAGGGTGCGCCATATGTGGACAAACTCTTCGAACACGAAACTCGATTACAGCACGCTGTACCCCACGCACCGACATAGTTAAGTTACACGCCGCCAAGTTACAACCTACAGTTAGGAGCCCTCCAGCTGCAGAGGGCTGCGAATATGTAGATATGAAGAACAAAGATAAGGAATGATAATAACGCTTGTTTTATTTTAAAAGCCTTAAGATTTTCCACGTTAAAAATTCATAGGCATCATTTTTCAGCACGACCTCGCATATTCCGCTTTGTAAGATTTGCTTGGCTTAGCACTAGAAAAAAGTATCAGACTGATATTGCAAATTGCATAGATTGATGTCTCCTAGTGCCAGTATTTTATTGCATGGTGCTTAAACGTATTATTGCGTGGCTCTGTATAGTACATCTACATTAAATTCAAAGCCGGTTCGAAAAAAAGGAACAAGCGCTCTAGACATACATCTAGCACCTCAGAGCACAAATTCTGGAGAAGTATTCAAAGGAGAATAACAATAGACGTTGGAAAAATAGCCAAAGTTATGCTGCCCTTCAATTCATAGTCATTCTAGTGCAACATAATACGTCGAGACAGAACTGCACACGAATTTAACCAGTGTTTGATAAAATGGTGCCAGTTTGGGCAAATTATCCAATACAATGTACTACCTCTGTGTGCGTCTATAAAAGAAAATAGTAGATTGTCAGCGGTAACAAAATACACAGATTCAAAATAACTCTCGGAACTTCATTAGCTTTGATCAAAAGAAAAAAAACGGACGTTAACTTACTATTTTAAAAGAACGTGGAGATCGTACAAAACCTGTTCCCACGGCTTAAGCATTTTTACTCGTGGGTACATAAGTAAATAATGCGACTCCACGCATTGTGAATTGATGTCCAAAATTTGCCTCATCGGCTAAAGCATTTTTATTTCTGCACTGTCGTAAATATGAACGACAAAGCACTGTTTAATGCCACCAAAACAGATAAAAACAGAATTTTACTTTTACCGTGGAAATGATGATTGAAATCCACTAGAATTACTTTCACGTCATTCTATGCGAGAATGTCATGGCTACGTACGCGGGATATCATCATCAGATCCGGAGCTGAAGATTTCAGAACTGGTATTAATTTATTCAGGGAATCTGGCATCATAACAATAACGAGCACAAGTATCAAAATGACTACTTTCTGTGTGTAGTAGCTTGCCTTCAGTATTAACAAAATCAGAGACTTAGTACGTCCATCGCCTCACAACTTATACCACTTAACGTTTTAAACGAGAACGATACTGAAGGGAGTTTTTGAAAAAAAAACATTAGTCAGGGCGAAGACACAGTGATACGTTTTGTGAATGAAGCATGTGCGACAGGATATTGCGTTCAGCATGGAGATATAAAGAACAGTGGCTATTTCTCCTGAAATCTCGTCACAGTTATTGGCAGAGTTGCCAGATGCTAATAGGGGACTGGCACATTTTCCCGATACTAAATACTAGGTAATGTGGCTCGATTCTTTCTCACATAATTGATTTCTGAGGTCCATTATAAAGTACATGCGTTAGGAATAAAAAAGTGGCAGGTATTAAGGACGTGCGATGCTAAGGACGTATATACAACTATTACTTTAAGTAGTTTTGGCGGATTCGCGTTTCGTGTATACGACAGCCGTTGGCCACAGACCAACGGTTTCTTATGCTAGCATACTTGTCGAATTTGATCTCCGTGACCCGCGTCTTGCATTGCCAGTGAGGAAACAAGCTCGTGTGAGCAGCGTATGTCGTGAAACCTTGGCGCGTTTGTTCCCAATTTCTGACAGCTTCCAGGTTATGTATCGCACACAACATAAGCAGGTGCACACGTATTTCCATGTATTACGACTATCCTTGGCATGGATAATATAGCGAGACTCTCTTTTCATTAGATAATACGTTGCTTCGCAGTCGAGATCACTGGTTATTGTGCTGACTTCAAAAAGAACCCTTCTCAAGGCCAAATGCTCTTAAACAGACCCACACTGCTTTTGTTCTCCAATAAGGAAATTAAAAACCAGATCAGAGAAATATAACCTAGCCACACAGCAGCATTGAGAACTTTCAGCAATATCCACTAAGTAAATATTTCCTACAATGTCTGAAAATTTCATTTCGAATATTGAAGGAAAAATGTGGCTGACATTGTTATACAAAATGAAATATTTAAAATCAGAAGCAGGGAACCGCGACAATTGGAACGCCCTTGACGTATAAATAGCACTAAGTAGAATCCACAGTTCGATTTGAACTGCCCTCAGATTTACTACGATCCCAATTTTATTCCAATTTTTATATTCACTTTTTATTATCATAAGAAATGAGTGAACGAGAACAATGATACCGACAGCACTTGTAAGGACGACATCACTTCTTACGCATTGCACATCTCTTTCCTGACATTTGAAGGATACTAAAAAAATGTTGGAAATTTTTGCACCTTCGTACATATGTGATAGAAATATGTCAATGGCACACGACAGCATATTGCATGGTCTACATAATCCAGCGCCCAAATATCCTTCAGTACTCCTTAAAATTGTGAGATTCTAAGTTAAACACTGAACTTTAAATTCTCAGTCGTCACCTCATTTGCTGTAAATGATTTCGAACATCATTCCAAGCAGCGTCATTGACAGGAAGTCTACGGTTTGTAGTGCGGAAATACCCATATCATACAATATTAATTGGAGGCGACTTTAACCTATTGAGTATAGACTGAGACGTCTATGGATTCATTGCAGGCGGTGCAGACAGACAATCTTGCGAAGTTCTTTTGAACACGCTTTCCGAAAACTGTCTTGAGCAGCTAGTTCGACAGTCCACATGCACGGAAAATGTTTTAGACCTCGAAGCCTCAAACAGACTTATCACTTGTATCACAAGGAGGTCCTTATAACGTGAAGATGTCATTGTATACTTAACAGGCTGCGAGGTGCCATCTTGTCGAAGAAAAATGGACTGAGAATGAAGGAGTTTGTGAAACCGCACCACACAGTCACATAAGCTGAGCGGAGTGGATGTTCCTGCGCAGAACTCGATATGTGACAGTTCTGTGCATTCAAGGCACCGTGCAGAGTAAAAAGTGCCTCGTCTGTCCGTTAATATTCCCCGGCCACATGCCATCCATTTCCATGTGTGCCAGGAAAGGAATGGCAAAGTCACTGCGTTGCAGCGTATCACTTGATGTGCACTCTGAATCTTGTAGTGACACCAGCGCAAAATGCTACAGGGGCATACCGCACTTGTGTGTTCCAAAAAAGATCCTCTCCAAACTGCTCCAGGAACGCACTATGTATCTTCTTGACAAACAAACTGGTCCCTACTAGAATGTTTTCGGAAAAGGGAGCTCCCGTCCAAGAGAAATTTTTAGTCTGGGAAACATGATTCGATACAAGACATTCGAAGATTACAACTAATGGGTCACATTTATTGGTTTTAAGAAAGTACTTGACTCAGTATATCGAGTATCATTGTTTAATATTCCGGAAGAATTTGGAGTGGATGGAATTGACAAGAATCTTATACAATCGACTTATAAATGCTGAGTCAGAAGCTAAAATTCGTGAATTAGATTTAAGAGTAGTTCGAGATTAAGTCTGGCTTCACAAAATGTAATGGATTTTCTCCATTTTTTTCAACTTTGTCTTCAGAAAACGTCCCAAAATGTAGAAAGATATTGAGTCAAGAAGGAGATAATACATTCAGACTGTTTCCAAAACTAAATAGGACTAGTGTTGAGTATCTGGCCTTTGACGACAAAAAATCTATTTTCGCTAACAATATCGAGTCAGTAATTATAAATTTTAATTACCTGAACGAAGTAAGAGAGATTAACAGGTGTACAGGTTTCCTTCGACAAAACGAAACATAATACAAATACCAATGACGGATAAAAATGATTGATCACCAATTATGAAAAGACCGAGCAGATCAATCAATTCAAATTCTTAGCTAAGGGTGTCCAGGGGAAAGTATTAGGACAGGAGGCAATCAAAGTTAGGTTCTTAATATTAGACTACACCTATCACCTAACTTGCATGACTAACACTCATGGAAGCAGGTTACACAAGACAGCTTCCGTAATGTTTGGAAAGAAGAACAGAGGTACTTGCGGAAATAACGCTGTGAGAGTGCTTGGCTAGCTCAGGCGATAAGAGCACTTCCTGCGAAAGGCAAGGTTCCGGCATGGAGTTTTAATCTATCATTGTCGGACCAAATAGAAACTCTGTCCAAGCCATCCGGGATCCTTCTGAAATTACTCAACAATAACACTTTCACATGCACAACAACATCATCAGCAAACCATCTATAATCGCTGGCCAACATAGCGGACATATCTTTCTGTATTTAGAGAACAGGGGCTGTCCTATGCCTCTGACTGTTGTATTCGTGACGCTAGTTTGGTCTCTGATGAACACTCGCCGTCCATTACAACGTAGGTGGCTGTTATTACTCAAAAAGAATGTCGCGCCCACAACGAAAAGCTAAGTCCTGAAAACAGTACTGAAAGTAACTAAAGTAAAGACAGAGTTTGGGCATGGTGGAAGCAGCCACAGTACGCCACATACTCGGGCTGGAGGGCGAGTAAACAGGTGGTCCAGTAGAAATAAGTAATGTGATAGAATTAATGAGGGAAGATCCTTTGAAGCAAAGAAATGAATAATGTGGCAGAATTAATGTCGCAACATCCTTAGGAAGTAAAGACTTAAAAGATCTGAAATATTTATAGAGCAAAGTCTTTAGAAAGTAAAGGTGTAGGAATTGAGACAAAAAGCGGAAACTCTGAGAGAGAAAGTGAGAGCGTTCGTGGTAGGGAATACACTATGCCATGAGAAGCCAATGAAGTGTTTAGGATATAGTTCGAGACAGGGTAGGTTGGTGAACATTTTTTCACACAAGTGACTTACATTTGGCAAGCCTCCCCTCCTTTTACCTCGTACACTTCCACTCGTGTCAGTTTTAGATACTTATTGTGATATTCACCTTATACGAATTTTGCCCTGGCGCCCCTCTCAGCTTGATATCCCAAGCGGCCACTACGAATCGTAATATGTCCTGTATAGAAATCTTACAGTTGTGACACCTCTAGCACCCCTCTCATATTTGGTCCCAAGTGGTCGCAGTGTTACTTTGGTCTTAAACCAGCTCTCGTTTGAGACCGTACAGGGAAAGGCTCCCTATCCCCACCACTCAGTCTCTGAGTAATACCTGAGAAACAGCAAATCAGTATAGCCAATAAGGTGATGAAAAGATCTCCGTCATTACGTTATGTCAGGGTCAACGCGGGGTTGAACGGAAAAGCGAGACAAAAGTATTCGACATTTTAACACACTGTAGACTGTTAGCCAAGGATAGAGAACATTCACAGGCTGTCATATGTACGACTGGCTCGGAAGACTTGTCGCGTCCTGAGCGTGGATTTTCCAAATGAGCACCAGAGGTTCGTAGTTAAGGGAATGGAATTAACTTGTAAGTTTTGTTCAGAATCTCAATCACAGAAATGACTTCCCTAGCGGAGATGCCTCCACAGTAGTAGCCAAGTCCTTCTACAACGACAGTGACTGATTACCACCGTTCTGCCTGCTTTACGAAACCCTCGAAACAAGTGACCAGAGACAGCAAGGTGGTTGGGGCGTTTCAGTCAGTGACAAGCAGTAGCGGATTCACGCAGCTGGAGTTACAGGTTGGAGTCGCCGGGTAGAAGATAGTTAGTTGCAGGGTACTGTTGGTCTTAGTTTTTATACGAAGGTTTCGTAAAGCAGGCAGAACGGTTATAATCAGTCACTGTCGTTGTAGAAGGACTTGGCTACTACTGTGGAGGCATCTCCACTAGGGAAGTCATTTCTGTGATTGAGATTCTGAATAAAACTTACAAGTTAATTGCATTCCCTTAACTACGAACCTCTGGTGCTCATTTGGAAAATCCACGCTCAGGACGCGACAAGTCTTCCGAGCCAGTCATACATATGACAGCCTGTGAATGTTCTCTATCCTTGGCTAACAGTCTACAGTGTGTTAAAATGTCGAATACTTTCCGGAAATCTAGGAATATAGAATCTACCTATTGGCCTGCATCAATGGTTTCAGGGTACTGTTTGAAACAATACTTCAAAAATGGTTCAAGTGACTCTGAGCACCAAGGGACTCAACATCTGAGGTCATCAGTCCCCTAGAACGTAGAACTACTTAAACCTAACTAACCTAAGGACATCACACATATCCATGCTCGAGGCAGGATTCGAACCTGCGACCGTAGCGGTCGCGCGGTTCCAGACTGAAGCGAATAGAACCGCTCGGTCACAGCGGCCGGTGAAACAATATTTGGTGGCATACCTTTACTCTAGCTAAAAACAGCGAATGCTTTCGGAATTACCATTGGGCATAACAGACGGTCAAAGTATGCTTATAAACAGTTCAGAAAAGTAAAGGAAAACAGGTCCAGTCAATAGTTCATCTGAATCTAGACTACTGTGATCTATTTCAGTGTAGCACAAATTTTGACGATTTGAATTAACCATGAAAGTTTGCGGACGACATCTATTTAATTCTCGGTTCACCAACTTTGATTCCAAATGGGACCTTTGTGCACAGCAACTGTATATTATTATACAGGAATACAGCAATCAATCGCACTCCCAATGATTTTTTTATTGTTCTTCCATATCCAGAATAATAGCTAAAGTCTGGATATGGATCAGACCACCCACATCAGCCAAGGGACACCTCAACGACCGTTCAGCAAATGTTGCAGAGCGTGGGCCTCCGCAGCAGGCACCTGGTTCATGCATCCAAGTTGACTGCTGTTCATCGCCGATGAAGACTGGAATTGGCACGCCATTATCACAAATGGACGTCCTGAGCGTGGCGACACGTGGCATCTTTAGATGAATCGCGTTTTATGCCCAGTCGGACAGATCACCGATGGCGTATAGAGTGTGAAACGTTTGAAAACAAACACCATGCAACAATCGTTGGAATTGTCCAGACCGGAGAAGGGGGCAGTGTGGTCTGGGGAATATTTTCGTAGCATTCCTTGGGTAATCTTTGCATTCTGAAAAGGCACGATACATCAACACATGTATACATCTATACTTGGGGACTATGTCCATCCCGACAGATGGTTTATTTTTTTCTCGGCACAATGGCATCTACTAGCAGGACAATGCAACGTGTCACAGAGTTCACAGTTTATGTGTGCGGTTCGAAGAGCATCAGGATGAGTTTACCGTACTTTCCTGCCCACCAAACTCCCCGGGTTAAAACCCAGTAGAGAATCTGTGGTAACACCTCGATCAGGCTGTCCTCACCAGGCATCCTCAACCGAGAAACCTAGCGCAGCTGGCCACTCCACTGAAGTCGGTGTGATTCCACATTCCTGTCGGTACTCTCCATAAACTCATTCACTCTCTTCTTGCGTGTCCGCGCTGCGAAAGGTTGTTTTCCAGGCTTTTGACAAATGGTCACATTAATGTGACTGGGCTCTGTATAAGCACAGCAGACCAGATGTAATCTCTCACAGGAAATATTTCGTTGGCAGTGCATCTAGTCTTGATAATGGTCTGAAAATGGCTGCTGCTATCTCGGAACACAGGACTGTCCACAATACAGTCACATGAAGATGTAGAAGAAAAGGCAACATTTGATCACCGAGAATGTTGAAACAAATACTCTGGTTAATGTTCACGGTACCCTGAATCAATGGTCCCAACTCATGGTACAAAAAACTGCCCCAAAACATCAAAGAGCCACCTCTGGTCTGAATAAATCCCTCCCCATACTGCAGATTAAACACATTATTCGGCCGTCGGAACACGCAACGCATCTTTCATTTGAAAATAGGCGAATTTGCGACTCGTCCGACCGGAGACCCACCGAAGACGAGCAGCTTTATGTATAACTGTGAGCAATGGTCTTTTGCGAGGTACCCGATTCCAAATGTTCAATGCACGCAGTTTCCTTCCTTGTGTTCACGCGGAATCTCGTTGAAATGGTTGAGTATTCACTGACACTAGCACTTCCTAATAGATTTGAAATCGATTGTCATTTCGAGGCGTTACACTTGTCTGCGGTCCCTGTCGGTTGGCATATTTTTACGACCACCGCTCTTACGCCATGTTACTGGCTGCGTGTGGCACACCATACTTTCTAGAAACGTTGGGTAGTTTGCGTTTATACATCAACAAATCGAGTAACTTAATTCACGATGTGGTCACAGGTACGTCCAAACATGGTACCTCGTTTCTACTATCCTGATCCATACATCCATCTGGTAGATACACACCATTCCACTGCCCTGTCTTAGGCAGCAATGGAGAGTTACATGATCACCTGGTACCAGTACTATGTCGTTTACAGAGCTTCAAAGAGACCTGTGTGCTCTTTTCAAGGAGTGACTAATGCAACGTGTCCCAGAAATGTTGCAACAAACGTTGAGGTGTTGTATAGGATGTCACGAGGAACAAATCTTGAAAAGGAACTCATCATTTCTAGAAGGGTCATCGTACAACGCTACAGAGCGCCTGCCACTAACCACACCTTCGGCAGCAAACGTGACATTGTTGCACTGACGGATCACAGGCGGGACGTCTCGCATTGTTGTTTGTTATACAGTGATCGCGACTGGTTGCCACGATTGCCAGTGGAGATGATGGAGCTAGTTGCTTCGTCGAATGGCCTTGTCTCCTATGAATGCGATGCTCTGTTGTCTCGGTGGCTGAGGATTTCGGATATGGTTGCCATCCGTAGTTCATTTTTGTCGTATGTACCAGGAAACATTGTGGATTTCCAAGAGAAAAATAAACTGCAGAGTATTTCTTCGAAATTTTTAAGAATTCTCAGAAAACACGATATTAAACGTGGTATTTTGGCCACAACTAAGGCCCTTCTTAGATTTGTCAAAGATGATCTGGGACTGAGGAAGCCTGGAGTATATAAAATTCCCTGTCAATCCGGAAAGGCTTATATTGGACAGACTATTCGTACGGTTTATGACCAATGTGTAGAGCATCAACGTCACACACGTTTGCTTCAGCCTCAAAGATCTGCCATCGCTGAACATTGTCTCAATGAAGGACATAGTATTTCGTTGCTTCGGCTTCCCATTACTGGGACTGCGAACCTTAGGAATCCATTGAAATACGATTATCCGATGACAGTATTAATAGACATAAATGTTTTCGCCTGGAGTAAGATGTGGAATCCTATTTTATTAGATATAAAACAACAACGGTCTGGTTTTCGACCAGCTGCATATTAATTTGCTATTCATAGCTTTTGTTAGTTTCTACCGTCGGTTGCGCTGAAATTCTTCGTTTCGTAGAAGGCAGCGTTCTCACAGCGGCCTGTTCCTTTGCATCTACAATCTCACCTAAAGATGACTGCCAAGTCGACACACGAAATAGCATGTCGTCAGGATGATGAAATTCGCCTGGCGTACCCGTGAAGAGCATCATAAATAATCAATGCTGGAGAAAAGGTAAAGCAAAAGAAACGTACAAAATTAGTTATAGAATAGTTCCCCAAAATTGAAACAGCGTTGTAATTATTGTAGTTCTCACAAAACGAGACGCCTTAGACATGAAAACTATTGACCTATTACTCTCCTCTCAAGAATGTACAAAATATCCAGTAAAATTTTCACCAGTCGCAGAGAAAGCACTAGAGTTAAATCAAGAAAAGTAACAAGATAGCCCTACAAGTTGGGCACTTTTCAAGTAGTGAACGAAATTATAGAGTGGAACAAGGAGACAAATTTACCACTTTCTTTGAGGCTATAATTTACAAGCATCGCATCGAAAAGAAAATATTCAAAAATAAGAATTAAATTTAGAACTAGTTGACAAATTTTTTGCATGTGGTTAATTGAGAACTACAACCGGATGGACAGCAAAAGAGGTAAACAGTAGAGTGAAAAGGCCCAGGAGTGCTTTTGGTGACGTAAATATAGCTTTAATAACCAAGCTTTCCATGTGTCTAAAATGCTAAATTTTACAAACTGTGAGTTTTACACGGAATGACGTGTGGCAGTGAGAGATGGATCTTCTGCTCGAAAATCGTTTAAAAATCGAGGATTGATCAGCGAGATGCTTGTTGGAGGTTACCAGGAGAGACAGGAAAGTAAATGGATGAGGGAGCATAATGGGGTGGGGAAAGTAATTATGGCTCTAATGGAACTGAAATAGAGGTTCACGGGATATAAAGCCTGATAAATGGATGATGGATGGACGAATTAAGTTCTTTTCTGGATACGAATAAGTAAGAAAAACTATGAAGATAAGTCCCTGAAAGTACGTGGATGACATCAGAAAACATAAAGGAGGATCATGGAGGCGTCTGATTAAAAACCGTAACGCATAATAATGTCTTAAGGACACCAATATCCAGTAGCTGGTGTTAAATTATTGTATGTAGTGAATAGAAAAGTTGAAGCCTAATTAACAAGCTAGTCCACAGTCTTCGAGAACCGTAAATACTTCAAAATAACATTTACATCAAATAGTAGACGTCAAATTGCGAATGAATGATGTAGTAGTTAATAAACTGGTTCCATACTGAGGTCAATATCAGGTTCAGACTGCTGTTAAACATCTTAATTTGGTTCGTGGAGGTATGTGCCGTCTATGCAACTAAATGAAGGCAGTTTGTTTGTTGCCATACGCGTTTCGCTTCATTTATTTGGGAAGCATCATCAGTGGCCTGAAATAAATGTTTCTTTTTATATATACAATAAGCGTATTATCTGCTAGATATAATAAGTTGATATATTACATTTTGTCGGGTTTTTTAGGTTAGAAGCAACTTTTGTAGCACAAGTTCCGTAAAATGATGTATCTTTCGTTTTACTTACGATTTCCAGCACTGCTAACACATATATGTGTTTCTGGAGATGTATTTGTTGGTCTTCATGCTCCAGTTAGCCGAATCAGGTGTTGTTTAGCCACTTGTCACATCACATTTCACTTTCACTGCCATTTGGCGATCAACATATGTGTGTTTGCAGTGTGTAGTGTTGCCAACTGTTGTTATGTGTTTGTCTTTTGTTTCTGTTGTGTTTTGTGGTTTTCATTTGTTGTATGTCTGTGTGTGTTTGTGTGCGTGTGTGTGTGTGTGTGTGTGTGTGTGTGTGTGTGTGTGCAATCTTCTTCTTTTTTTTTCTGTGGGTTCTTGTGTTTGTCTGTGAGTATGTGTGTGTGTATGGGGGGGGGGGGGAGGAGGGAGAGAGAGAGAGAGAAGAGGGGAAGGATATTCATTAATTATTTATCCTGGTTGCACTTCAGTTTGTTGTTGTTTTGGTGGCTAGCATGATCAGCGAGTTATTGTTTATATGTATTTGGTCATTGAGTACCTTCTTTTCCATTGCAATGGCTCTTTGTATGTGGAAGTTTTCTTGCAATGTCAGGAGGTTTTTGTTGTGATTATTCACTCTGATAACTGTCATGTCACATTCCATGTTGGATGGTTCATGTCCATGTTTTATCAGGTGTTCGGAATTTGGTTTTACGTTGTTCTATAAAATAGTTAAGGCTAATGGTGGGTTGGTTCCTTCTACAAGGTAACTGCCAATTCTCTGTTCTTGCCCAACTCCAATTGAATTCCGTGACTGACCTCAGGGACGTCGAGGTGTTAGAACTTCCAGTTTTTCAGTGAGCAAAGCATGACATATTCTTCTGTAGCCATAATCGCTACAGTGGACACGCTCGTGTAACATAACGAGCGATGTTCTAGTTTACGAGACATGGAGGTGAGTCAGACCAAGAATGAAATAGGTACACAGGGTAGCGAATGTTGGTCAGTGAGCGTGACCATGGATTTTAGGGCCTTCTCACATTCACCAAAGCAAAGGGCAGGATGATTCCATCTCCGCCTCAGAACCACCTACCACAAGCAGTAAAATACGAATACACATATAAAGAGATATATACTATTCACCAGATGACTCAGAAGCCTTTGCTCCGTAAGGGCAACAGGGAATTCATGGAAACAGGAAGGGTATTCCATCAAACAATTAAAATGAAATAACTGCAAAGTTGTAGATGGGCTATTCATTACCAGGCCTTGAAACATCGCAACACATGTCAAAGAACAAGAAGAAGATTACTTTTTCTTCAGATTTCTCTGACAGGCGTAACTGTTATTCGAAGAGCCAAAACATTCTGCCTCATATCCTTCCGCCATTAGAAACCCGTTACTTCATATGTAAAGTTTGCTACGATTTGTTTATATAACATCGCTACTGAACATAGGCGAATGCCATTGCCAGTAAGCTTATAACGCCAGATGCACTTCTCAGGATCACTTACGTAATTCCGACTTTAACACGGCACTGACAGTTCTTAAGGAAAATAAAAGGACGTCACAGTTTAACTTCGAGGTGACTGGAAACTGTGTCCTCGCTGAGATGGAAGGAAATCGGCATTGGCTTTGCTGCAGGAACACTTTCTAGTTTTCCCTGAAGTGATTTAGGGAAAACTTAAATAGGGACGACCGCGTTAGAATTAGTATCACTCTCCCGTTCTTCTTTTATTACAGATTTTTTTCTGGTCACAGTGGAATTATTGAAGACTAAGTACAGTATCAGCTGTTATGCGTGTGAGAAAGGAATTGACTGCGGACCTTTTGAGAGAACCGACCTAGCACTCATGTATATCGCTGTTTGGAGAACTCTGGAGTGCTTCGATCATGATGTCTTGACTGGTATTTGAAGTTTACGGCACAGTGTTCCCCGACGTCTACTTTCGCTCAGATGGGATGTTTTGCAAGTACTTCATGTCCATAGCACATGGGAGTACATGCGACTATTGAGACTTATAGTGAAGCACCCATGATTGTCAAAACTTCCGCCACTCCTATACAATTCAATGTTTTTGCTGCAAGGGGATTCAGAAATGTTCAAATGTGTGTGAATTCCTAAGGGACTAAACTGCTTATAAGGTCATCGATCCCTAGACTTACACATTACTTAAACTAACTTAAGCCTCCGGCGGGAGGGGCCGCGCAGTCCGTGACTTGACGCCTAAAACCGCGCTGCCCATGGGATTCAAATGGCTCTAAGCACTATGGGACTTGACATCTAAGGTCATCAGTGCCCAAGACTTGGAACTACTTAAACCTAACTAACCTAAGGACATCACACACATCCATGCCCGAGGCAGGATTCGAACCTGCGACCGTAGCAGCAGCGCGGTTCCGGACTGAAGCCCCTAGAAGCACTCGGCCACAGCGGCACGCTGACAAGGGGATTCCAAAGTGGCGAATATAACTATATGGTGTGCAACAAATTTTAGGATAAACTTCAAGGGGCCGTAGAGGATATCTCGAGGAACAAATCAAGGATAGGAACTCGTGACCGGAAAAGTCTTCGAACGACGCTGCAAAGCGTCAAAGTTACACGCGCCGGCGCCTGCCATTAGGCCACCCCTCCGGCAGCAAACGTAACTACGGTGACGGACCAAAAGTGGAACGTCTCCCAATCTTATTTGTTATTCAGTGATCGCAACTGATTGCCACGATCGCCAGTGAAGAATATAGTGCTACCTGGTGCGTAGAAAGACCTTCACTCGAAAGAATGCGATGCTCTGTTGCCTTGGTGGATGACGGGTCCGGACACAGGTTTCCATGCACAGCTTATTTTTCTCCTGGAACCCTTTAAAATCTCCAATGATTTTCGGTATACAGATTTTATTTCTGGATATTGCGGTATAATATGTTTATCTGCTACTGTACAGCGCCATCTCGACTCCTGTTATCAAAGAAATTATCTCGTGAAAATTTCTTCCAAGATTGGAATTCAAGTGGACTGTCTCCATGTCAAGAATTAATAAAGGATGAATACAACCAACATCGGCCGTAGAGAGGAACACGACGGAAGTAACGAATGTGCATTAGATGTGTAGCTTGCCTTTGATATTTTGAAAAGAAAATGGAAATAAAGGAAGCAAGGAAGGCTATGGTCCTACCGTCCCGTCCACGACGAAGTCATTAGTGAAGGCACAAGCTAGGATTGGATGAGTAGGGAAGGAAATCAGTCGTGCCTTTTCCAAAGGAACAAATTCAGTATTCGTACTATTCGTTACAGGGAGTCCACTTTCTTAATCACCGCGCCACGCCACCTCGCTCGGTCTGAGGCTTATAAAAAGGTGTGCTGTGTACATGCGAAGACAGCTTAAACGAGCATATATACCAAAAATGGTTTGTTAATAATTGCTGCGGGAAAGTAAACATTAGCCTTGTGGCCTCGCTGGGGCTTGCCAGTCAAGGATGACGTTAAGACGTTGACAGATTCTAAGACAATCTATAGCACCCGCTATAGATTCTTAGCAGTATGTCCAATTGACCACTCTCACGTATTCAACTGCGGCACGCTACGAAAACGTGTCAAACTTCAAACTGAGCACAGTTAAAAACCAGATTGTTAAGGGAACAGAAAGATTGCAGGAATGGTTAAGGGTTGTAAACGGAAGGGGGGGGGGGGGGGAGGAGGGGGTCCAGGGCAGGCAAAAACAAGGAAGGATTGTATTCGAGGAGGGTGATGAAGTTATATGAGTGATAGCTAAAGCGAACTACTACACTGTGTGGGACCAGCTGATACGAACGTTTACTGTTCGTAGATACCGAAACACAACAATGCCCTACATTTAAAACCAACAGAACTGGCAGCTGGAAGTGGATCCGTATTTCTCACGGTTAGAGAGAACTCCACATGTCATTTACCGCACCGAAAAACTTCCTAATGGAATGTTCTGCTTCCTCTTCGCTGTTCTAAGGACAATGTAGTATTTCGTTACCTCTTATTGTTGCCATTACAGGACTGAAAAATTCTTCACCAATGAAGCTATCCCCGAAAAATCCAGGATAACTTTCTTGTTGCCATTTTCATACCATGGATTTGGTAAAACACGATAACAGACTAAAGACAAAAACCGACTTTATAGTACTGATTAGTATATATTGTGAATATTTAATATATCAGTACACTGTTACAAAAGGGAACGAGTGTTATATCCAGACATTTCTCGGGGAGATCCAAACCTTTTCGTCGAGGCACTACGGCGGCGCGTCTCTCATACACACAACAAAGGACTCGTTCCGTCTCATTCAAGGCGCCACAAGGTCAATAGCCCGTGGCTCAGGCCTCGTTCGGGTAATGACACGAGTTCTGTGACTGCCGACGCACGTGATGCTGGTCCGGGCGCGACCTCGGGTCGTGAGCGGAAATACTCTCATTTTCTTAAGGAACTCTCCGCTCTCTCCTTCCACTTGCTTCGTCAACCAAGCCGGGCCTGCAACCTACACCTTCAGTATCCTTTGCTAACTTCCGTCAAATATGAGTTCACCTGTGAGTACTTTAGTGTCATTGGTCTGAATGAATATTTGGTTTAACGATTTACACTTTACACCAATCACAGAGCAGTTCAAAGTGCCAATCTCAAAGATGTCGCATAAAATTTCAGCACACTTTCTCAAATATGCCTGTTTTCTAATCGACTCCTCGGCTTGCTGTCGGATCTTAAAATCAACACGATTCGATATTTCGGTGATCCATCTGTCCGCCATCTTCAGGAAGACGCTGCTGCTGTTGAGCCCCGCTGAAATGGATACTCTGAAAAGCAGATTTGTCTGGCAATTGAGTCTGCACCGTCCTCGGAGGTGCAGGAAGAGAAGCATAGATCCAATTTGGTAAATAGAGACCATGGTTTTCATCTTAGCAGGACGTGGAACCCTGTACTATCCCGCATCAAAACACAACGCACTACAGTGCGGCCAGCTCGACGTTTGAAAATAGTCTTTGAGTGCTATATATCGTTGCCGCCAGTATTCTACTGAGGGCGGTGCCACCAACCCCGTCTTGGTGGGCATGAACTGTGGAGGGCGATGTATGCGCCGTGTATGGTACGGATGCCTACGTGGGACAACAATTTGCAGCCTTGACATCAGTTTTCAGCGGGGATCAGCAATAGAAGCAGCATTCTCCTGAAGATGGCGGAAAGGTGGATCGCCGAAATATCGAATCATGTTGATTTTACGATCCGGCAGCAAACCCGAGGAGACTATCAAGAATTATTACGCTGGGAAACCCAACGAAGTCACATTCACGTTTTCTGTTATACAATGACACAAACAGTTCATCTTTGGTCTCTACTGGATTTTCACACACGACCGACTTCATGTAACGCTATAGGGGAAAAATCATAGAAGGGAGATCAGTAGCTCGTGCTGGCCATGGGAAAGTACCTCACATTCCAATCACTCGACGATACCGTCCGTTGTTCAGGTGTTCGCACGTATTAGTATCGAAGTGCGATGATGCACAGTCATGTCTCGCGGACAGCAAGATGTGCAGGCGCCACTTATTTTGGCAGCACATTTCATCTGTACACCAGATAACATGCACCGTACAAACGGGGTGACAAAACACTTCCTATTAAGTGTCCATTCAAGTGCTCGTAGCCGGCCGCGGTGGTCTAGCGGTTCTAGGCGCTAAGTCCGGAGCCGCGCGACTGCTACGGTCGCAGGTTCGAATCCTGCCTCGGGCATGGATGTGTGTCATGTCCTTAGGTTAGTTAGGTTTAAGTAGGTCTAAGTTCTAGGGGACTGATGACCATAGATGTTAAGTCCCATAGTGCTCAGAGCCATTTGAATCAAGTCCTCGTACCGCTTGAAATATTCAGTTCCGACCATAGGTTTGCTATCTCAAGATACTTAGGTTCGTCCATCCTAAGTATAATTTTCACCCTAAAGGTTTGGGACACATAGCGGCCGCGGTGGCCGAGCGGTTCTAGGCGCTTCAGTCCGGAGCCACGCGGCTGCTACGGTCGCAGGTTCGAATCCTGCCTCGGGTATGGATGTGTGTGACGTACTTAGGTTACTTAGGTTTAAGTAGATCTAAGTCTAGGGGACTGATGACCTCAGATGTTAAGTCCCATAGTGCTTAGAGCCATTTGAGCCATTTCTTGGGACACACAAGAGATAGCGTTATGTACATACACCACCTCACTGGAAATTATAATTTAATAATGAAAGATATTTAAGCAATAGATTAAACCTTAAGGTTGAATAGCAAGTAAACTGTTTTCGTTCTACTGATTTTTGTTTATTTCTAATTAGTTTTCGGCTTATTGGGCCACCTTAAGGAAACAACTGACTAGCCTCCGCAAGGGGCAATATTTCTTAGGTAGACAAACATTATAAGCGAAGAACTAATCCGCTTGCACAGAATGTTGTACACCATACTTGTTTTTACCATGGAAAAACACATTTTTTGCAATCAGCAATATTAACTGCGGTCTCCAGCATCAATCACCTACAGGACTCTGAGGATCAACTGTCTTTAGAACTCTGAGGATACCCTGGCAGCCTGTGGCGGTTTCACCCTCAAGACATCCTCTGATAGACAGCCCTCTTTCACTGGCCTACCCGCTCCACTGGCCTTCTTGGCTTCTACGAAACCCTTTACTCCTGATTTCTTAACTGAAAAATACCTCCTTTTTTTCTTTTCCATGCTCCTCTGCACACCCTGACAGCGAACATGCAACAGACCAGTCCTTCTGGAAGTCTGCCCTTTTCCAGTTCGTGTTTCCAGACATGCCACAGCAGGGAATGATCACGTGACCACTTCTTCTGGGACTCCGCCCTCTTTTTGCCCATGTTCCTGTGCACCCTTCGGCAGTGGGTTCTCAATGAACCAATCTTTCTGGTGCTTCGCTCTTGTTCCTGCCATCCCCTCCCCGTTGGAGCCGCGCGGTCTTAGGCGCCTTGTAACGGTCCGTGCGTCTCACCCCGTCGGAGGTTCGAGTCCTCCCTCGGACATGGGTGTGTATTGTCCTTAGCGTAAGTTAATTTAAGTTAGATTAAGTAGGGCTTAAGCCTAGGGACCGTTGACCTCAGCAGTTTCGTCCCATAGTCCTTACTACAAATTTCCAAACTTCCACGTTGGATCTTCCAGATGTTTCACACTAGACATATTCCTCCGTTGCTCTGTCCTTCTCTTTCTGTGTTCCTTCCTTGTTGCACAAAAATGGTTGAAATGGATCTGAACGCTATGGGACTTAACATCTGAGGTTATCAGTCCCCTAGAACTTAGAACGACTTAAACCTAACTAACCTAAGGACATCACACACATCTATGCCCGAGGCTGGATTCGAACCTGCGACCGCACAGTCGCGCGGTTCCAAACTGAAGCGCCTAGAACCGCTCGGCCACTCTGGCCGGCCCTTGATGCACATCTCTGGCGTTACACCACCGGTCCTTCCATGGCATCCTATTCTTAATATGTTTCTTTTTTTCAGTCGTTTCCATTCTCACCTACTCCAATGTTGGCCTTCCTGACCAGGCCGTCCACTTCTGCATGGTGATGAGTCTGGATCCTGGGTACTGGTTCTGAGCTCTGGGACGCAGTCGCTTGAGGCTCCCCGACACTCCACATCTCCCAGGGGAAGTACCACTCCCGTGTCCACACCCATCGAGGCCGCACTTTCCGTCATCGGGTGGGCCCCACCATCTCTCTCCTACTGGGTGGGGGAGGGGTACAGGTTCAACAATAATGACTCAATGTTTATGCCATTCGCTTCCCCAAGGGGGAAGCTACAAGCAACATGGGATGCAGTTTTCACACCCTCTGTCCGACCGGACACCAACTGCACACACAACTGCTTCCTGCATATGGTGTAGCTTCAAGAATTGTTCACTTCCTGCACAGATGTGTGCAGGCCACATACGACTACGTCAGTTTCCATGAAGTAAGACAGCACAACAATAATAATAACAATGCAGATTTTTATCACTGAAAACTCAGGACATCTCCACAGCGGGCGTTGATCTCAACAACAGGCGACGTTCCAATCGATGTGAGAAGATTCAGCCAGCGTAGGACTATTTACCTCCGCAAGTCACACGCCCGAAAACAGGCCGTGCTGTATACCCTCACAACCGCGGTTCTTAAGCCGGCAGACGGTCTCCCGTAATTCCTCATTCAGAATAACTCCCGAGCACCAGCCACCTCCAGCAGTGTGACGAATTCTTCTCTCGGCAGACCCGACTCACAGGCCTTTGACTACGCTTCACTTTTACGATTTCATCACACACCTTCAATGGAGCTATCAGTTTCATGATATCTCCCATAATAACTCCCTAGGTAGTTACGTGTGAAGTCTCCTGTAGCCGTCATAGACTGCACAGCTACTTCGTAGTGTTATTTCTTCCTGTAACGGTACCCTGAATAAACGTGTCATTACTTGCAGCCTACTTGACTTTTGATTTATCTTTATGTACCAAAACTCTCTGCATAACACAATGGGACCCTGTGGAACAGCATGAAGCAACTAATAGTTATTCAGTGGCAGGAGGAAGGAAATGGGACTATGATGTGAGATGGAGCGTTGTTGACTAGAGTCGTAAGAAAGGAATATCTCTAGATGGGTTCCATCACTGGGTAGTGGGAGTTGGTTGCAGTTCCACCTGGAGAGTACGGATAAGTCATGAAGGTCTACTGAGTATGTGATATGGATTTAGTGGCGCTGAAAGCATCTGGACTAGTGGTCAGTGATACATATGTAACGTAACATTCTTCCTTGTCTTTAGACGTACAGATTATCTCCCCCATAATGTTGTGATGGTTCCGTCTCCTTCTGCTGTTACTTCCCGCTTTTTCGGTTTAAACAGTTTACCAATCACATATCTGTTTTACACCGCGCCTGCGATATGTGCCATGTGCGCCCTTAATACACGCAGCTGGCAAATTTTTACTATTACATAGTTTGTTGTTAGTGTTCCCGATCGGGCGGCACGGGGGAACGATTTTTATGGAATTTATATAAATAATTCCACACAGTATGCGTTTTCTCTTTCCATTTTTGTTGCAGCTTACAAGTTTTATGATCCTCGTGTCATTTGGTTTCTGGTTATGATGTCGGTTTTTTTGGGATTTTTCTACGTTCCCCCTTCTTACTCTTTTAGCGCTGAATTTTTTTCCCATGAGAACATTGGGGCGAGGATGACCTCAAATAGTTGAGATATTTTATTTTTTACAACATATGATGGAACCACAAGTGCTCTGAAACCGGTCGTTCTTGCAATAAAAGATACACTGAGATGAGAAAGGTCTTAGGATACCTCCGAATACTGTGTGGGACGTCCTTTTGTCTGGGGTAGTGCAGTACTCGACGTTGCATGGACTTAGCAAGTCGCAGGAAGTCCCCTGCAGAAATATTGAGCCGTGCTGCCTCTATATCCGTCCATAATTGTACAAGTGTTGTCGGTTCAGGATTTTGTGCACGCACTGACCTCTCGATTATGACCCGTAAACGTTCGATGGGAGTCATGTCGGGCGATCTGGGTGGTCAAATCATTCGCTCGAATTGTCCAGAATGTTCTTCAAACCAATCGCGAACAATTTAGCCCGTTGACATGACAAATTTTCATCCATAAGTATTCCATAGTTGATTGGCAACATGAAGTCCATGAAGGGCTGCAAATTGTTTCCAAGTAGCCGAACATAACCATTTACAGTCAATTATCGGTCCAATTGCACCAGAGGACCCAGTCCATTCCATGTTAACACAGCCCACACTATTATGGAGCCACAACAAGTTTGTACAGCGCCTTGTTGACAACTTTGGTCCACGGCTCCATGGGGTCTGCTTCTCTATTGAGAGCACAATAGTCCCCACCCCCTTCTATACTGGCTGGTCAGCATCTGGTGACATCTAGTGGTCAGTTCCGCATTATATAGGGATGTCCGGGTACTTTTAATCGGGTAATGTAAGATCATATGATCCACACTTTATGTTTACCAGGTAAAGGCCACAATCAAAATTAGAGAAAAAGGAACACGTTCATTAGTGCTTAAGTAACAGACCTTTCCATACATCATACTTGAAGAGGAAACTGACGGTACCAAACAATTCTATCTCTACAGTGTCTCCTCCTCCGTACATTAGCTTATAGTGTAAGAATGTGGAGCGGCAGCTCCCGCTGGAGGTTCGAGTCCTCCCTCGGGCATGGGTGTGTATGTTGTCTTTTGCGTAAGTTAGTTTAAGTTAGATTAAGTAGTGTGTAAGCTTAGGGACCGATGACGTCAGCAGTTTGGTCCCATAGGACTTACCGCAAATTTCCATTTTAAGAATGTGGAAGCAGGGGTTTATCAATCGATCAACTTCACTGTTAAAAGAACCCGCCCCGGCAGCTGTGGTAATTACGAATTACTGACCGAAGAATATCTCTCGCTCACCGAGATAACACTTTGATTTTACGCCTGTTATCATGCCAGGTGTGCGCCGAAGTTCCGAAAGTCTACTGAGGCCACGGAACTCCTTAATCAGTCCCTGACTGCTGTGATTGCCTACTGTAACACAAATACACAGATAAAGCAAGTATTTCGTAAATCAGGATAGAGGTAGAGGACGTATCTGTTGTTATTTGTTAAGCTGCGAGGAAGATAAGAACATCTGATCCACGTGTATACGCCAAGCCGACAACGGAAACTCAGAGAATGTGTTCGAAGTTCATGAGTCTACTGGAAGCTACACAACGTAATTATCGTTTCCAGGCTGAGTGTATCGATGATAACGACGGAGCGTTTTATGAAATTTAATGTATGCTTGAAAACCAGCATGCTGTAGGACTGACTCCAACCTAAGGAAGAAAGGAAGAGAGATTAGGTTTAGCTTCCTATTGACGAAGAGGTCAAGTTCGGATAGGGAAAGGATAGGGAAGAAAACTGTTGAACCCTTTCCAAAGGAATCATCCCTCCATTTGTCTTAAGCGATTTGAGAAATCCAGAAAAAATCTAAACCAGGATGGTCGAACTGGAATTTCTTCATAATGTTTCCAGGATCTTACCACAGCACCATCCCAAAGACAAGGCTAGCCACAACAGTACAACGTATATCGAGACAAAGAATAACAGCAGTGGAGCTATGTTGCGCCCGCAAATGATCTCAGTTTAATGTTCTGGCTGCTATCTGGTACAGTTAGAACACGGAAGACGTTACTGTGCCCTAAACATACTGAACCAGAATGATTTCTATGAACATTGAGCCATGATGTGGGTAGGTGTTACAATCAGTGCTGTAACTCCAGTGCATATTGTTGAGACAAGAACGGTTTTGCACCGACATAATGGAAGAATACGTTTGAATTGTCCATGGAGGAAGGGATCGTGATTTCATTTTCACTGCAGATAGAGTCTCTTTCCGCAGAAACGTCCATCTTACTAAATTATTGGTCTGTGGGGATAGCGTGCGTATTAGACGGCTTGCATATTCCTCAGACTTTCATCCCAAAAAGTATCTCATGCTATCGGGAGGTACGTGCCGCACAGACGTATGATAAGTCCTTTCCTTTTCTCCATATGAATAAACGACCTGTCGGACACGATAGACAGCATTCTGAGACTGCTTACTGATGACATTCGGGTGTTCGGGAAAGTGTGGCTTTGAGTGACTGTAAAGCTGTTCAGGATTGCGTGGAGAAAATTTCTATTTGATGCGATAAATGAGAGCTTTGCTTTACACTAAGGTGACAAAAGTCAAGGGACAGCGAAATGCACATATGCATAAGGCGGTAGTGTCGCGTATACAAGGTATAAAATGGCAGTGTATTGGTGGAGCTGTCAATTGTACACAGGTGATTCATGTGAAAAGGTTTCCGACGTGATTATGGCAGCACGACGGGGTTTAACAGACTTTGAACGCAGAGTGGTAGGTGGAACTAGACGCATGGGATATTCCATTTCGGAAATTCAATATTCCGAGATCCATAGTGTCAACAGTGTACCGAGAATACCAAATTTCAGGCATTACCTCTCACCACGGACAACGCAGTAGCCGACGGCCTTGACTTAACGACCGAGAGCAGCAGCATTTGCACAAAGTTGTCAGTGCTAACAGACAAGCAACACTGCTTCAAATAACCGCAAAAATCAATGTGGAACGTACGACGAACGTATCCGTTAGGAAAATACTGCTAAATTTGTTGTTAATGTGCTATGGCAGCAGATGACAGATGCGAGTGCTTTTGCTAACAGTACGACATCGCCTGCAGCACCTCTCCAGGGCTCGTGATCATACCGGTTTGACCCTAGACAACTCGAAAACCGTGGCCTGGTTAGGTGAGTCCCGAATTTAGTTCGTAAGAGCTGATGGCAGGATTCGAATGTGATGCACACTCCACGAAGCCATGGACCTATGTTGTCAACAAGGCAATGTGCCAGCTGGTTGTGGCTCCGTAATGATGTTGGCTGTGTTTACATGGAATGGATTGGGTCCTCTGATCCAACTGAACCGATCATTGACTGGAAACGGTTACGTTCGACTACTTGGAGGCAATCTGCAGCCATTCGTGGACTTCTTGTTCCCAAATAACGACTGAATTTTTGTGGTGATAATGCGTCATGTCACTGGACCACAATTGTTCGCGATTGGTTTGAAGAACATTCTGTACAATTCGAGCGAATGATCTGGCCACCCATCGAACATTTATGGGACATAATCGAGAGGGTAGTTCGTGCAAAAAATCCTGCACCGGCAGCTATAGTGGCAGCATGGCCCAGTATTTCTGCAGGGACTTCCAACGACTTGTGGAGTCCGTACCACATCGAGCTGCTGCACCACGCGGGGAAAAAGGAGGTCCAGCAGGATGTCAGGAGTTATCCTATGACTTTTCTCACCTCATTGTAAATGTAGATAAATGCAAGTTAATGCTGATGGGTAGGAGCAACATTTCTGTGATGCTCGGAAATGTCGACGGTATATTGCTTGACTTAGTCACGTCGGTGAAACGTATAGGTTTAATGACCCGAAATGACGTGAATTAGAACTAGCTCATATGATCAATAGCCGAGTACGATTTATTAGAGGAGTTCTGGAAAAGCATAGAGAGCCCATAAAGGAGACGATGGTGCGAGCCCTTGATGAGTATCGCTCGAGTAATTGGGATCCCCATCAGATCATATTAAAGGAATACCCTGCAAAAAATTAGAGGCTTGCTGCTAGATCAGTAGAGTACGAGAGTGATAATAGTCAGCGAGTTTAGACTGGATCTTTGAAAGGAAGAAGACGGTTTTTCCGTTAAACGAATAAGAGCACGTTTAAAGAGTAAGCATTTCCGACAATTTTCAAAACGATTCTACTATCTCTAGCGTTCACATTGCGTTAGTTCAAAGTAAGGGATATTAGGGTTTACGAGAGATAATTGTTCGAGTAAAAAAGATGTAATATCTGGCGTTCCTCAAGGAAGTTTTATAGGCCCTGTATTGTTCCTGATCTATATTAACGACAAAGGAGACAATCTAACTAGCCGTCTTAGATTGTTTGCAGATGATGCGGTCATTTACCGTCTTGTAAAGTCATCACATGATCAAAACGACTTGCAAAATGATTTAGATATGATATCTGTATGGTGCGAAAAGTGGCAATTGACCCTGAATAAGGAAAAGTGTGAAGTCATTCACATGAGTACTAAAAGAAGTAATCTAAATTTCGATTACGCGATAAGTCACACAAATCTGAGGACCGTAAATTCAACTAAATACTTAGGGATTACAATTACAAATAACCTAAATTGGACCGATCACATAGATAATATTGTGGGTAGAGCAAACCAAAGACTGCAATTCATTGGCAGAACACTTAGAAGGTGCAACAGGTCTACTAAAGAGACTGCTTACACCACGCTTGTACGCCCTATTCTGGAGTATTGCTGTGCGGTGTAGGATCCGCATCAGGTGGGACTGACGGATGACATCGAAAAAGTACAAAGAAGGGCAGCTCGATTTGTATTATTGCGAAATAGGGGAGATAGTGTCACAGACGTGATACATGAATTGGAGTGGCAATCATTAAAACAAAGGCGTTTTTCGTTGCGACGGGATATTCTCATAAAATTTCAATCACCAGTTTTCTCCTCCGGTTGCGAAAACGTTCTCTTGGCACCCACCTACATAGGGAGAAATGAGCATCACGCTAAAATAAGACAAATCAGGGCTCGCACAGAAAAATTTAAGTGCTCGTTTTTCCCGCGTGCCCTTCGAGAGTGGAACGGTAGAGAGACAGCTTGAAGGTGTTTCATTGAACACTCTGTCAGACACTTTATTGTGAACAGCAGAGGAATCACGTAGATGTAGATGTAGATGTTCCTTTTGTGAGTGGAACAGGAAAGGCAATGATGAGGTTTTTACTTATACACACTCTGTCCAGTCACATTAATGCAACCACCAGTCAAAAGCCTGAACCGCTGCGAGACGTGCAGCAAGAGAGTCAAATAGGTTCTGGGAGACACCGATTCTATTGCCGTGGCCAGCTGCGTTTGGATTCTCGATTGAGGATCCACAGCGCGAACAGCCCGATCGAGATGATCCCAGAGATTCGCGATTGGGTTTAAATCCGGGAAGCTTGTTGGCCAGGGGAGTACGGTAAACTTATTCTGGTGCTCTTCGAACCACGCACGTACACAGCGAGCTGTGACACGTTGAACGTTGCCTTGTCCTACTGGTAGATGCCGTTGTGCCAAGGAAAAACAAACTGCACGTAGGGGTGGACATGGTTGTAACGCAGCAAGTTATTATGAGATAACATTCTTTGCAGTAAGGCACGCAGCAGTCTCTACTTCTATATCTACATGGTTGCTCTGCAATTCACACTTAAGTGCCTGGCAGAGGGTTCATCGAACCATTTTCATACTAACTTCTCTACCATCCCACTCTCGAATGGCGCGTGGGAAAAAGGAACACATTTCCGTTCGAGCTTTGATCTCTCTTATTTTATTATGATGATCATTTCTCCCTGCGTAAGTGGATGTCAACAAAATATTTTCGCATTGGGAAGAGAAAGTTGGTGATTCAAATTTCGCAAGTAGATCTCGCCGCAAAGAAAACCGCCTTTGTTTCAGTGACTGCCACCCCAATTCGCGTATCATATCAGTGACACTCTCACCCCCATTGTGCGATAACACGAAACGGGCTGCCCTTCTTTGCACTTTTTCGATGTCCTCCGTCAATCCTACCTGGTAAGGATCCCACACCGAGCAGCAATATTCCAGCAGAGGACGGACAAGTGTAATGTAGGCTATCTCTTTAGTCTGTTTGTGGCATCTTCTAAGTGTTCTGCCAGCAAAGCGCAGTCTTTGTTTCGCCTTCCCCACAATATTATCTATGTGGTCTTTTCAGTTTAAGTTGCTCGTAATTATAATTCATAGGTATTTAGTCGAATTGACAGCCCTTAGAATTATGCTATTTACCGTATACCCAAAATTTATCGGATTCCTTTTAGTACCCATGTGGATGACCTCACACTTTTCTTTGTTTAGTGCTAATTGCCACTTTTCACACCATAAAGAAATTCTCTCTAGGTCATTTTGTAATTGTAATTGATCGTCCGACGATTTTACTAGACGGTACATTACAGCATCATCTGCAAACAATCTAAGGGAACTCCTCAGATTATCACCTAGATCATTTATGTAAATCAGGAACAGCAGAGAGCCAATGGCACTACCTTGCGGAACGCCAGATATCACTTCTGTTCAGCTCGATGACTTACCATCTATCACTGCGAATTGTGACTTCTCAGACAGGAAATCACGAATCCAGTCGCACAACTGAGACAATACTCCATATGCACGCAATTTGATTAATAGTCGCTTGTGAGGAACGGTATCAAAAGCCTTGTGGAAATCTAGGAATATGGAATCGATCTGACAGCACTCATTACTTCATGGGAATAAAGTTAGCTGTGTTACACAAGGATGATATTTTCTGAATCCGTGTTGGTTATGTATCAATAAGTCATTTTCTTCAAGGTGATTCATAATGTTCGAGTACATTACATGCTCCAAAATCCTACTGCAAATTGAGGTCAGTGATATGGGTCTGTAATTAAGTGGGTAACTCCTATTTCCTTTATTCAATACTGGTGTGGTGGATGCAGGATGGCTATGTTTTTTTCGCTCTGCTCACAGCACAGCAGACGCTGCCTGCCGTGAGAACTGCATAGCGTAATATTCAAACGATACGAAGATTCATACCCTCTAGGAATCTAAATAGTCCATATCAGTTATTATACCATTTTGTTCAAATTTGGTATACTGCCTTTTGTTAATAATGGAATGATGCTGTCAGAATTTCAGATTTTTATTTATTATAGTTCCGGAAATAAAGAGAATTACCTAAAAGTCCTAAAACCTACGCTTGTTTTTTAAAAACATATTAGGAACAATAACAGACTTACTTTCATCATCATTTGAAGCCATTACAAAGTTGTCAGTGCACAAAAATCAATTAATTAGAATTTTCTTTTTAAAACTTCAGTCACATTGCATTACGTAATACAAAAATCGGTCAAAATTATTATTTGATTATATTTTGTTGTGTGAGTGTGTGAGAATGATTGAGAGAGTGTATGTCGGACATACGTTAAAATTTAATATTACATTTTGCGTAAAACCTTGTACAAACGAACCGTGAGAAAGTGATGTTGCAGCCACGATTCAGGTGACGTATGTCTGTGTGAGCGTGCTTTTGCATAAAAGCAGCCAGAATGGCAGTTAGAGGCGGAATAATTTTATTTGTCAGCTTTTAGCTGCATCAATTTTTCGCTGCATCGTACCATTCTCTGCACTGAAGACCACAACAACAACAACATCAATTTGAAGAATGTTTCGCACTTTCTTTTAACATGCAGTTTTGCTGACATTAATTACTATTAAATTAGTGATTGGATAAGGAAAGATTTGCCACGAGAATGATCAGGAAGGAATTTTCTGATTAGTGGTTTAGAACAACAGCCAATCAGAATTAAGCTGTTCCCACGCGAATAGAGGAGTGTGCAGAGAGGAGAGTACCTCGAGAAGGTCGCTTGCTAGCTGGCCTACGGACAACACGATGTTAGATCGCTCCTCACAAATACTCTGTAAGATGAAATTTCGGTTCTAACATATCGTGACTGAAGCGACTGGAGTTACGAACAATTTAATGAATTTTGGTGTTTCTAAGTTAAATAGTTTGAGAGATACGAGCGTGTAAACTTTGTGGTCGTAGTAACAACGCCACGTGCCGTGCTTCGTGCTCTGTACAGAATATTTTGGCGAGCACTTCTTACTAAGAAGACCACTGAAACAACTGAATGTTTAACTCTCGAATAGTTGTGGGTCTGTGACTGGTAGAACGTGAAAATTAGTCGGGTCGGACTTGCTAAAATTCTGGCTGCTTTTCGAGTGAATATTTGTTATACAGACAGTGGACTTTCAGTGAGAACATTTACCCATATTAAATACGGACTTGATAGCCATTTCGTATGTTTCAAAATAAATAAAAAGCATAGTTAATCTAATTTCAACGCTTTTCTGCAAGTAGACTGAATACCCCGAACGTCCGATTTTTTAATCATGAACTTTTAGGAACTGACTTTCACCTAGAGTTACGTGGCCTTTGCGTGGTAGGTATTAGGTGGTGGTTTCATCAACGCTGCTTTACACTGCCTAGCACGTATCTGCTACCACAGAGAGAAGGGACATTGGCAAGAATACTCTCGATGTAGGTGTACTAAACGACAGCGTTAACAACAACACTGAAGACCGACCCCGCCCTTCCACATGGTCCCCAAGACAATGCATACTTGTGTTGACCCAATGTGACTTCCAGAATGGCGAGATCAACCAGGAGATGCACAAAATCATTCCTCACACCATAACGCTCCTGCCTCCGGCCTGAACTCTTTCGAGAGTAGTAGGAATGTGATTGCTTTTCAGACATTTCACGCTGTACGCATCAGCGGCCATCTGGAGGATGGAACATAAAACTCGATTCATCTGAAAAGGCCATTTGTCGCCACTCCGTGAACGTCCAGTTGCGGTATTGGCGTCAAAATTCCATGATTCGTCACTCATGAACAGCATTCACGGCACGGGTGTATGAACCACGCGCCTGCTGCAGAGGCCCATACGCAGCAACATTCGCTGAACGGTCGTTAAGGAGACACTGTTGGCAACCCCATGGTTCATCTGGGAGATCAATTGCTCAACAGTCACACGTCTATTCGCCCGTACACATCTCCGCGGCCGTCATTCACTCTTGTTACATATGACACGAGGTGCAGCGCAGTTGCCTCGGCGCCGCGTGTTGCCATGCGCGGTATATTTTAACCACGGGGGAGAGCGAACATGTTACAGACTTAGCCGTTTCGTAAATGCTTCCACCTCTGGCCCGAAAGCCAGTGATCATGCCCGATTGGACGTCAGATAACTCGCCTAGATTCCGTAATACGACAAAGACTACACTGTTTTGCTCGTACCCCGACCCGCTTTATACAGGGTGTTACAAAAAAGTGCGGCCAAACTTTCAGGAAACGATCCTCATACACAAATAAAGAAAAGATGTTATGTGGACATGTGTCCGGAAATGCTTAATTTCCATGTTAGAACTCATTTTAGTTTCGTCAGTGTGTACTGTACTTCCTCGATTCACCGGCAGTTGGCCCAATTGAAGGAAGGTAATTTTGACTTCGGTGCTTGTGTTGATATGCGACCCATTGCTCTACAGTACTAGCATCAAGCACATCAGTACGTAGCATCAACAGGTTAGTGTTCATCACGAACGTAATTTTGCAGTCAGTACAATGTTTACAAATGCGGAGTTGGCAGATGCCCATTTGATGTATGGATAGCACGGGTCAATAACCGTGGCGCGGTACGTTTGTATCGAGACAGATTTCCAGAACGAAGGTGTCCCGACAGGAAGACGTTCGAAGCAATTGATCGGCGTCTTAGGGAGCTCGGAACATTCCAGCCTATGACTCGCGACTGGGGAAGACCTAGAACGACGAGGACACCTGCAATGGACGAGGCAATTCTTCGTGCAGTTGACGAAAACCCTAATGTCAGCGTCAGAGAAATTGCTGCTGTACAAGGTAACGTTGACCACGTCACTGTATGGAGAGTGCTACGGGAGAACCAGTTGTTTCAGTACCATGTACAGCGTGTACAGGCACTATCAGCAGCTGATTGACCTCCACGGGTACACTTCTGCGAATGGTTCATCCAACAATGTGTCAATCCTCATTTCAGTGCAAATGTTCTCTTTACGGATGAGGCTTCATTCCAGCGTGATCAAATTGTAAATTTTCACAATCAACATGTGTGGGCTGACGAGAATCCGCGCGCAATTGTGCAATAACGTCATCAACACGGATTTTCTGTGAACGTTTGGGCAGGCATTGTTGGTGATGTCCTGAATGGGCCCCATGTTCTTCCAGCTACTCTCAATGGAGTACGTTATCATGATTTCATACGAGATACTCTACCTGTGCTACTAGAAGATGTGCCTTCACAAGTACGACAAACATGTGGTTCATGCACGATGGAGCTCCTGCACATTTCAGTCGAAGTGTTCGTACGCTTCTCAACAACAGATTCGGTGACCGATGGATTGGTAGAGGCGGACCAATTCCATGGCCTCCACGCTCTCCTGACCTCAACCCTCTTGACTTTCATTTACGGGGGCATTTGAAAGCTCTTGTCTACGCAACCCCGGTACCAAATCTAGAGACTCTTCGTGGTCGTATTGTGGATGGCTGTGATACAATACGCCATTCTCCAGGGCTGCATCAGCGCATCAGGGACTCCATGCGACGGAGGGTGGATGCATGTATCCTCGCTAACGGAGGACATTTTGAACATTTCCTGTAACAAAGTGTTTGAAGAGTTCTGTTGTTGTGTGCTTCCATTCCATGATTAATGTGATTTGAAGAGAAGTAATAAAATGAGCTCTAACATGGAAAGTAAGCGTTTCCGGACACATGTCCACATAACATATTTTCTTTCTTTGAGTGTGAGGAATGTTTCCTGAAAGTTTGACCGTACCTTTTTGTAACACCCTGTATACCTACCACTACCAGGACTGCCACCTGCCAACTGTGAGTCACATTCTATGGCTTGACAGCGTAGTACTTTCCGGCATGTGACTCGCGGAGTATGTACGTGCATGTAGATGCATGTTGCGCAGAGATTCCGAAACGTCCGACCCTTCGAGAACTGCAAATCACATTGAAGGAGAACTGAAGCAACATAGGTGCAGAACTGTTGAACAACTACGTGGAGAGTTTGCATGCAGTTGCAGATTTTGCTTTACCGCCAGCAGTGTCTTTCTTGATCTGTTAGTAACTTTACAGGTACTGGAACTCCTTTTCGTCAGGTCTTCTGTATTTGGTTGCCATGTGTCACATGAGAGAATCGTCATATCGAATATATAGAGAGTTTAAAAAAGTATTCCTGTGTCCCATGTTATTACAGGAGATTAAACTGGCCAAAAATGTAAAAGGAAGTCATAAAAATAACACTTATTGAGGTGCCAGCTAGTCTGTAGTATGATAGCCATTACAGGTTGAACATTAATAAAGCAGGCCGGCCGTTGTGGCCGAGCGGTTCTAGGCGCTTCAGTCCGGAACCGCGCGACCGCTACGGTCGCAGGTTCGAATCCTCCCTCGGGCATGGATGTGTGTGATGTCCTTAGCCTAGTTAGGTTTAAGGAGTTCTAAGTTCTAGGGGACTGATGACCTCAGATTTTAAGTCTCATAGTGCTCAGTGCCATTTGAACCATTTGAATATTATTAAAGCGACAAATGCGGGGCGGTTTCCTGAATGGAAATGGAGGAAAAAAGGTTCTCTGAACATGTGTCCGGAAATGCATCGTTGCCACGGTAAATGGCGCTTGCGAATGAAACTTCCTCTGACCGCAGATGACGATTATGCAGACTGATGATGCCATTTGTGGTTAAGGTTGCGTCCTCGGTAAAGAGGACTGGTGACAGAAATCCCATAACTGTGATGGTCTGGTACAAAAACCATCGACAAAATCCTTCCCGTAGAGGTAAAATCGTTGCTGATAATCCTTGCACTCGTTTCAGGTGATAGGGATGGTAGCGGTTGTCATGCAGGATACACATAATTGTACTTTGATTGCACCGTGTTAGCGGGCCACTTGCCTGGAGCTTGTACTAGGGTTCGTCTCAATATCGTGTCGACACCGGTCCTCCAAATTTGGTGCACGCTCAATTCGCTGGCTCCCTGTAATTTCGTCTGTCTCAAAGGACCCATGCTCACACAAACGCCCAGAAAGGGCTTGAAATGTTGTGTGACGTGGTTGGTGTCTGTGAGAGTATTTATTTTGGTATAGCCGTGCAGCCTCTCAACTGTTTTCATATTTAGCCGTAAACAAACACCATTTCGGCTTGTTCCCGACATGAATACCAAACCATTCTGCTGTTTACAGTACAATGGGTCAATCACACAGCCTGCAACATACAAGGTACTCACAGCACGTGGTAGGAGCAGCTTTCATTTTTGTCAGCGCCATTTACCGTGTCAACGATGAGTTTCTGGATACATGTTAATAGGACCTTTTTTCTTTCGTTTCCAGTCTGAAACCTGTCCCTGCAGATTGTCGGATTTATTAATATTCGCCCTGTATGTTTTCCTATAAGAGGAGTTAAAGTTTTACCACCCATTCTCATACATCTTTCAACCATTATTCGGAACGAATCACGAATTCGTGCGATCGCATTTATGGGACAATCAGTACCGTAGCGTGTGCACATTCTCGATGAGTGTGACATAAATCAAAGTTTTGAGAAGGACCTAGACTCATAAATATAAATCATTAAGGACCAATTAATGAGGAGGATTTACTATTGGATCTCCTGGATTACTTAGCCGTTCATTAAACGTTTGGATTAGAAACTGTCATGAGATGCTTAGAGAGTGAGGTTTTTCCCAATCATCGAAACAACATATGCGACGTTCTCCAAGAGTGTGCAATGTGAGTAATTTGTTACGCAGAAATTATTCTTAAACAGTAACTTTTAACGTGCACGGTTGTCCGCAGCTCGTGGTCGTGCGGTAGCGTTCTCGCTTCCCGCGCTCGGATTCCCGGGTTCGATTCCCGGCGGGGTCAGGGATTTTCTCTGCCTCGTGATGACTGGGTGTTGTGTGCTGTTCTTAGGTTAGTTAGGTTTAAGTAGTTCTAGGGGACTGATGACCATAGATGTTAAGTCCTATAGTGCTCAGAGCCATTTTTGTGCACGGTTATTCGTAGGGCGCTACAGGTCTTTCACCCACTTTCCATCCACACATTTATTGAAAAACCAACCTGGTGCCTCATTTCAATTAGCGCTACAGTATTTGCATCTCCTACACGTGGTTACTGTGATAATTTATTATTCCGCACTGTGTGAACCTCGCCTCATCCGCAAACAAAATGCAAGCTGTGAACTATGGATCTTCGGCGCTTAGTACCGTATGCACGAAATGGTTTCTGCAAGAAATTGCTGTGATAGCTATGACCGACATCATCGTCGCAGTCGATGGAATAGGCACAGAGACAAAGAAAACAAAGAAGAAATGAGCAACAAAGCTCAACAGGAAGGCAGCCTACAGCATTGCATACCGTAAATCCCCGACACAAGTAAAATAATCCGTCTCTCAAACGTTATTTTCTCCGGAAATACGTTTAGAGAACTCATTTCTAGTTTTAAGCAATACTATCACTTATAAGGTTACAAGTTTTTATCGACGAAAAGAGAGAAAGATATTGAATAGCATGGAAAGCAAAGAAAAGCTTCTCACACTGGCCCTGATGGACCAGTCGAGACCGACTGACGTTGAGTCATCCTCCACCAGTGGTTTCGTTGGACGCGGTACGCAGGGTCGTGGAGTCAGTACACCGCTCTCCGGCCGCTGTCGCCTTTCTTTGCATAACGTACTGGTCCTAACTATAAAAGTCGGTTGTATATAAAATGTGTTTCAAGAAGGGGCAAAAAGTCGCGGACACAATGCACAAACAAATATCTCGGTTCTATGGCCACAAACAGAGAGTGAATGACTCCACATGGACATAACGCATCCTCAGTACACTCGACTCAAAACCGAAACATGTATACCCTGGTAAATGAATGTCAAAAAATCCAACCAGAAAATACACAAAAACGAAATACCTTTAGAACAGCTTCCCGAGACGAGAAACGGACAAATGGTGCCAAATGGTCAGCTGAGAGCCGTGCTAGACGCGGCGAACTGATGAAAAATTCCAACTTACACAAAATGGAGAACAATGACTATGATGGTTGTACAGAGATAGGCGACTAACAAAATAGAAGAGAAAATAAAGTTAAGGGTTTTAGGTTTCATCGACGATGAGGACGTCAGAGACGGAACACAATCTCGGATTAGAAAAGAATGCCCTTCTCACAAGACCCATTCGTCATTCTCGTCACCTAATTTAGGGAAGCGATAGGTAACCTAAGCCTGGGTGGCCGGACTCCCGGTCCCCAGTGCACCTCGCTCACAATGTTCACAGTTAGAAAAAAAAGGCAAATTACTCACCCACTGGAGGACATCTGGCCGGAGCACGTTGTCCGATTCAACTATGATGATCTCGTAGCGGAGTTGGTCTTTGAAGTGCTCGTCTACCCAGCGCGAGCGTTTGTACAGGTCCATGGATGGGTTTAGAAACAACTTCACGTTGTCGACTTCTTCGTTCCAGAAAAACAGACCAGTCGCCGTGAGCACCGTGAACAACAGGGTTCCCACGAAGAAGTGCACCGGCCGTTTGGCAATTATTACTGCCAGTCTGGAAAAGAAAGGGAGCAATTGTTGAGGAGATTTTATGTCTGAAAGTCCGTATGAAGAAAAACTATCACATCTAATTGTTATTATATACTAACAGAAGTGGAATGTGACACATCATGAAGCACCAACCCGATATTTCTCAAAGTTTTTGGAGATGTTCATTACAATACGGGTAGTAGGCCTAAACGGTTAAACTTTCCTTCCATTTGGAACTGGTGTCCATCATCAATATCAGTATGAAGTGTACCTCACACTGGCACAAATACACTTCTGTATTCGTTGGCAAGGAAGCAAACAGTCTCAAAATGTCATCTCGAGGCATATCTGGCCATGCTGCAACGTACGAGTATGCTGAGTCAGTTCATGAAGGCTGGTGGTAGTGGGCGGGTATCAAAGTACACATCTTCCCATCGCATCCCATACATAGTCCATGAGTGACACATAAGGGGACTGGACAGATCCTCCTGCGAAGCTGAGTGCTCGGCGTAGACGGCTGCCATGCGTACGACCCGGGTTTCATTCCGAATATTTTATTTGCAGCTGTGCTCGAGATTTCACATGTATGGAATTTATTTTTGACGTACAAAATTTTTTTTAACAACGCTTGAAGTAGTATGACTTTGGAAGTAGTGTGCAAAACAACTGACTCTAAGGTCACGCCTGCAACACGCTGCGTCTGATCTTGTACTTTGTTTACGGTCATGTCATAACATAAGCTCACTGGTAATTATGCAAGTTTAAAGCGAAATGGTGAATTGTTGGGCGTAAGTTGGATTCCGATGATCAAAAGTCGCTCGCCTGTGCCACTTCTCGTCAAAATTTCCGCTTCCATGATGTTACGTTAGAGAGAAGTAACTAAGCCTCTGTGACTGAAGAGCTCTGAAGAGCGAGATAATGGCGCTCTCAATTAGACTTACGTAGCGCTTCGATTTCAGAAGGAGTTTCCAAAGAGCGATTTAGGGCGTGATGTTCTTGACCTGCCGTAAGTCTCACCTCACGATCTTCATTGGCTGCTTGAGACCACACAGTCCTCGTCCATTAGTCAGTTTCGTGTATTCAGAAAGACTCGACCATTTTCTAGACATTTTTATTCGTAAACAAACCAGTATCAAAATGTAATGAGTAAACTCAATAAATTCGCTTTCGGAAGAAACAATATACATAACACCTATCGAAAGAAGCAAAGCAACGTTGTTAAGTTTAATACACAATGTGAAGTCAGTTAATTCGCATATCCTAACCAAGAAAATTCACTGTTAGCTCGTATTCGTAAAGTTAAGATGGTGGCGCTTAATTCTGTCACTGATGTAAACTTCCAAAAACACATCTGTCACCGAGTTAAAAAAAACTATAAGTTGCCATTTAGTGGTTCTTTGGTGTACTATGTCGTGATGCTAAGGGAGCAGGCGATTTTAATTAAAACTTTAAATTACGATCGGTTTTTTCTCTCGTGATTCCATTTTGGTTAAATCAAGCCTGTACGTTTCACCAAGTTGCCTGTTCAAACGTCATGACCATTGGTGTAATCGTTTTGGAGATTAGTGTGTTGAAACAGACGAACAACTGAGAATACTATTTACACATTCATCCACCAAATGTTACAAGCCTTAAATAATAAAACATCGCCAGTTGGTATTTTTTGTGATATTTCCAAGGTGTTTGATTGTGTAGATCATGTTACACTCTTAGAAAAAGTCAAGTTTTATCGAATTGATATCTTTACACACAACTGATTTGAATCATACTTAACAAACAGAACACAAAACTTTGCGCTGAATAAGTCACTTATAGTGACTGCGGATCAATCATAAAGGGCGTTCAATTTTGGGTGTTCTCCTATTCCTTGTACACGGTGATTATAATTAATTTTTTGCGTCTTGAGAGGGCTCCTATGAAGAACGAGTGATCTTAGGACAATGAACCTTTGTGGAAATATTTGTAACGACATGCAGAAGAGAAATAACGAGTCCCATTGAATGAAATACATTTTAGTTTCCACGTGAGGTTGTAACATGTGTTAATTGCGTACAACGGTTACGTTCCAGGTTACAAATGTTGCTCGCTGTGATGACCATATGCATCCACGACAGCCTGGAAGTTTGCTCGGATACTATTTCATAACTATTCGCAGCACATTTCGTACAGTGGACAGACCACAGAATGTTCAGCTGTTGTGACGCAGCTGGCAACTCCTTGAAATGGCACACTGCGTCCAACATTCTCAGCTGTGGTAACAGTAACTTCAACAGTTTGTGGTGCAACCGGCCGTGGCCTCTCCTACGAGCAATTCCCAAACTGCCGGTTAATTCGAATTTCCGAATCATGTTCTTCAACCGGGTGCAGAAAGAGCACCTCTCCGTCTTCCTTTAACGCGTCGATATTCGCGAAGAGCAACAGCACCAGTGCTGTTGCTTTGATAAAACAGCATTAGGAGTACAGCTCTTCTCGCCCTGTCCAGACCCATGTTGACTGTATGCAACTGTAATGATCACAGATGCTTGTTTCAACTCTACATCGCCGTACTCATAGAAGGTCATGAAATTAACAGTATTAACAACGCAAAGCCTGCAGCGCACATTCTGAACATTATTCCTAAGTTGACTACGTGTACGACAAATAGTTTTAGGTCCACAGTGGCTCAAGTGGCGAAAGTTTAATTATAACCACCCTGCGTATATGGTTTACTCACTTCTTAACATTCAACAAGCGGAAGTGACACGTTTCGCAAACGAGAGAGAAATCAACGGAAGAGATTTTTAATGATATTTTTCAAAGAATTATTAAGTGGTTCACTGGAAATGGACTGTCCTTAAATTTTGAGAAACATCCTTTATTCAGTTCTGAACAACATATTGAGTCATAACAACAATTGATGTAGCACATGGAGAGGGGTCCGTAAATAGAGCAGAATGCTCCTAATCTTTTGGGCATGCATATTGATGGAAACCCAAACTGGAATAATCATATTACTGAGCTTTTCAAACGATCAAGTTCAGCAACTCTCGCTCTTCGTATAACTGCTAATCACTGAAACAAATGCATCAACCGCCTGAGATATTTTGCACATTTCCACTCAATAACGTCTTATGGAATAATTTTCTGGTGTAACTCATTAGTTATAAAGAAAGTACTGATTGCACAAAAGTGAGTAGTAAAAGTAATATGTGGTGTTCACCCTTGGTCATCATGCAAGCAACTATCAAAGGCACTGGGAATTTTAACTGCACGATTACAATACACATATTCGCTGATGAAATTTCTCATAAATAATCCATCACAATGTGAGAAGAATAGTGACAATCATACCTACAACACTAGAGGGGAAAAATGAACTTTATTAGTCTTAATGACTTTGTGGCTGTAGCTCTTTTCTTTTTCGCATTTGCTTCTTAATATATAGTGTAGAAACGTGGTTCTGCCTTGAACAAACGTAATTCTTCTTGTTTTAATATACAAACATGATTCGGAGAAATTTCTCCATTTTTAGTGGGTTCATTTATTTTTTGTTGAATAACACTTAAAGAATGTTTGCATCATAATACACAACAGTTTTTAAGATTACATGATTACATTAATGAAACAAACATAACAGACAAGCTAAACAACAAAATTAAAACAAAAATGAAAGACGAAACCAACATACAGCAGCAATCACACCAACACCAAATACACAATAACAGGTACACAGGACACATACACACAGTACACACACACATCTGGAAAAGTAGCATCAGCGACAATAAACAAATGCCATGCACTCACCTACAACAACGAAGCAGCTCACAAGATTGGCAACACATTCAAAAAACAAAGGCGGAAAATAGCCTACAAAACAGACAACTGCATATAACAGAAACTTAGGGCAAGTCTGTAAGATGATCTGTGCGCAAAGCATACATCAACTACCATCGTCAGACCTTAGCAAAGGTCTGTCAGAGAAGCTGAGAAAATTCTGGTCGTATTTAAAATCGCTAAGCGGGTCTAAGGCTTCCATTCAGTCCCTTGTTGACCAGTCTGGTGTGGCAGTTGAAGACAGCGAAACGAAAACAGTGGTTTTAAATTTCACGTTCAAGAAATAGTTTACACAGGAGAATTGTACAAACTTGCCGTCATTTGACCATCAGACAGGCTCCCGTATGGGCGAGATAGTAATAAGCATCCCTGGCGTAGATAACAACTGTAAGATTTGAAAGCAAATAAATCACCAGGTTCGGATGGAATCCCAGTTCAGTTTTACAAAGGGTACTCTACGGCCTTGGCCCCTTACCTAGCTTGCGGCCGGCCGCGGTGGTCTAGCGGTTCTAGTCGCTCAGCCAGGAACCGCACGACTGCTACGGTCGCAGGTTCGAATCCTGCCTCGGGCATGGATGTGTGTGATGTCCTTAGGTTACTTAGGTTTCAGTAGTTCTAAGTTCTAGGGGACTGATGACCACAGACGTTAAGTCCCATAGTGCTCAGAGCCTAGCTTGCGTTTATCGTGAACCTCTCGCCCAGCACAAAGTCCCAAGCGAATGGAAACAAGCGCAAGTGACGCCATTATATAAGAAGGGTAAAAGAACGGATCCGCAAAATTACAGACCAATATCCCTAACATTGGTTTCCTGCAGAATTCTTTAATATTGTAAACTTTCTTGAAATTGAGAAGCTTATTTCAACGAATCAGCATGGTGCGAAACTCAGCTTGCTCTTTTCTCACATGATACACTGCGAACTACGGTGAAGGGTAACAGACAGATTAGATATTTCTAGATTTTCGGAAATCATTTGACACTGTGCTCCGTTGTAGGCTGTTAACGAAGGTACGAGCATATAGAATAACTTCACATAGACGTGAGTGGCTCGAAGACTTCTTGAGTAATAGAACCCAGTACGTTGTCCTCGACGGCGAGTGTTCATCGGAGACAAGGGTATCGTGAGGAGTGCCCCAGGGAAGTGTGATAGGACCGCTGTTGTTCTCTATATACACAAATCATTTGGCGGACAGGGTGGGCAGCAATCTGCGGTTGTTTGCTGATGATGCTGTCGTGTACGGCAAAGTGTCGAAGTTGAGTGACAGTCGGAAGATACAAGACGACTTAGACAAAATTTCTAGATGGTGTGACGGCTGGCAGTTACCACTAAATGTGGAAAAATGTAGGTTAATGCGGATGAGTAGGAAGAACAAACCTGTAATGTTCGGTACAGCAGTACTAGTGTCCTGTTTGACACAGTCAAGTCGTTTAAAATACCTGGGTGTAACGTTACAAAGGGATATGAAATAGAACGAGCATGTGAGAACCGTAATAGGAAAGGCAAATGGTCGACTTCGGTTTATTGGAAGAATTTTAAGCAAGAGGGGTTCACCCGTAAAGGAAGACGCATATTGGACGCTGGTGAGACCTATTCTTCAGTACTGCTCGAGCATTTGGGATCCGCACCGGATCGGATTGAATGAAGACATCGAAGCAATTCAGAGGCGGCCTGCTAGATGTGTTACCGGTAGGTTCGAACAACACGTGCTTCGGAGATACTGCAGGAACGCAAATGGAAATCTCTGGAGAGAGGGCGACTTTCTTTTCGGGAAACACTATCGAGAAAATTTAGAGAACCGGCATTTGAAGCTGACTGCCGAACGGTTCTACTGCTGCCAACATACATTGCGGGTAAGGACCACTAAGACAACATATGAGAAATTAGCGCTCATATGGAGGCGTACAGAGAGTCGTTTTTCCCTCGTTCTATTTGCGAGTAGAACAGGAAAGGAAATGATTAGTAGAGGTCCACGGTACCCTCCGCTACGCACCATACAGTCGCTTGCGGAATATCTATGTGGATGTAGATGTAGATATAGATGTAGATGAGCCAATTGTTTCGGTATGTTGCTTCCATGTTCCTTATACCAATGATTCGACCTCTCTCAATGTCTGAACCATGATAATAAACTAAGGTGAAAAGTCATGGGATAGCGATTTGCATGTATACAGATGGCGGTAGTATCGTGTGCGCAAGGCATAAAAGGCCAATACATTGGCAGAACTGCCGTTTGTACTCAGGTGATTCATGTGAAGAGGTTTCCGCTTTGATTATGGCCGCACGTCGGGAATTAACAGACTCTGAATGTGGAATCGTAGTTGGAACTAGACGCATGGGACATTCCATTACGGAAATCGTTATGGAATTAAATATTCAGAGATACACAGCGTCAAGAGTGAGTCGAGAGTACCAGTTTCAGACATTACCTCTGACCACAGACAACGCAGTGGCCGCCGCCATAAACTTAACGAACGATAATAATGGCGTTTGCATACAGTTGTCAGTAGTAACAGACAAGCAACACTACGCGACATAGCCGCATGTGCGACGTACGTCGAACGTATTCGTTAGGACAGTGCGGCGAAATTTGTCGTTAATGGGCTATGGCAGCAGACGACGACCGACGCTTATACCTTTGCTAACCTTTCCTGGCCTCTTGACCATATCAGTTGGACCCTAGACGACTGGAAAACCAGGGCCTGATCAGATGAGTCCCGATTTCAGTTGATAAGAGCTGACGGTAAGGTTCGAGTGTGGTGCAGACCTCAGGAAGTCATGGATCCCAAGCCGCGTGGGGTAGCCGCGCTGTCGTAGGTGCCTTACCACCGTTCGCGCGGCTTCTCCCGTCGGAGGTTCGAGTCATCCCTCGCACACGGGTGGTGTGTTGTATTTAGTGTAAGGTGGTTAAGTAGTGTGTAAGCCTAGGGACCGATGACCTCGGCAGTTTGGTCCCATAGGAGCTTACCGTCACCATGGTGTCAACAAGGCATTGTTGTGGCTCCACAATGATGTGGGCTGTGTTTACATGGAATGTACTGGGTCCCCTGGTGCAAATGAACCGATAATTGACTGGAAACGGTTATGTTTGGCTACTTGGAGACCATTTTCAGCAGTCCATGAACTTCATTTTCGCAAAGAGCGATGGAATTCTAATGGGTGACAACGCACCATGTCACCGGGCCACAGCTGTTCAAGACCAGTTTGAAGAAAATTGTGGACAATTCGAGCGAATTATTCAACCATCCAGATCGCCCAGCATGAATCTCATCAAACACTGATGGGACATAATCGAGAGGTCAATTCATGCACAAAATACACCGGCAACACTTTCGCAATTATGGACAGCTATAGATGCAGCATTGCTCAGTATTTCTGCAGGGGATTTATTGAGTTCATGGTACGTCCATGTTGCACGACGCCGGGAGAAGGTGGTCCGACACAATATTAGGAGATATCCCATGACTTTTGTAACATCGGTGTAACCTCCGCGTGCACGTTCTCTGGGCATGCTGTGTTGCGATGCCCACTTGAAACGTTCAAATATGTTCAAAAGTACTTTTGAAACGACGAATTTTCGTAATTAAACCGGATTGCTGTTCTACTACCTTTATTTAATCTTTTAAAAATTTCGTCGGAATGAAGTGTACGGGAGATAACGTTTCGCGAAAGATCATAGGTTCATTGCGATCGAGCTACTGTTGCCCTAGTACGACAGAAATAAGACGCAGTTATCAGACAGTTAAAGAAAGGAAGACTAGGGCTTAACGTCGTGTCGGTAATGAGGATTGGGAAAAGGTGCGAAAGAAAACCGCCTGTGCCATCTCGATATTTATCTTAAGTGATTTAGTGAAACCACGGAAATACTAAATCTGGAGGGGCAGATGGGTATTTGACCTGCTATTTCTCCGAATGACTTCTTCCTGTGACTTAACGGCAGTACCATCTCGCGCAGTACCAGAAATATAAATTATTACCAAAATAAGTAAAAATAAACATTTGCACAGTTTCTATGCATTGCGTTTACTGTATATCCTATTGACTGGTCTCTCATCCCCGGCAGTGATTAAAACAAAGAGGCCGCACTCTGGAATAGAGAGGTTTTCAGACAGCGGTCCGGCTGTCCTAATTCAAATTTTCCTCAATTTTCATAAATTACTTATGCACACACGGGATGATTCCTCCTTCTAATCTGAGCCAGTATGCCATCCCCAATGATGTCGGTGTCGACGGAAAATTAAACCTAACGTTTTTCTTAGAACTCCGCAATCGATGACAGACATTTACAAACAGCATAGTTTCGAGTTTTGCAGTTCACACACAATGGTGACATTTTTAAGTGAACGTGGTGTTCGCTACCGTTAACGGCTGTCACTTACGCAATTGCCGTCACGAAGCGGTATGAAGGCTATTCTAGTTCACTCCATAGTTTGGAACCTTCTCTCCACGTTCTGACTCCTGTTTGTACGAAACAAATAATGTACTATATAAAATTAGTGAATCTCTCAACATCTCTCTTGACTATAATGACAAGTATACACTGAGAAGTGTAGCATGTTAACATGATTTAACATCCTTAACGTACATATGAAAAACGAACTTCTACAAACGTACGACACCATGAAGTACGTGAGGATAACTTCTAACGACTTCATTTGAGTTCCCAACGTTGCGCAAATGTTCTGCAGAAAAATTCGCATAATTAGTTTCAGTATTGACATCCGAAAACTGCAACATATGGAACGTACCAAAATATGACAGTCTATGTTTCATTAAAATGATGTCTTTAATGGCTTCTTCGTATTTATAATGGTACGATCCCATGAAAATTTCGGCCAAGCCAAAGCCTGCCGGCAGAGCTCCAATTTTCCACTCGCATTAAAGTCATCTGCAAAATGTGGACCGTCTTTCTCTTATCTGCGCAGACATTGCACATTGTCTGTTCATTTATACACTACTGGCCAAAATTGTTACACCAAGAAGAAATGCAGATGATAAACGGGTATTCATTGGACAAATATATTATACTACAACTGACATGTGATTACATTTTCACGCAATTTGGGTGCATAGATCCTAAGAAATCATTACCCAGAACAACCACCTCTGGCCGGCCGTAACAATGGCCTTGATACGCCTGGACATTGAGTCAAACAGAGCTTGGATGCGTGTACAGGTACAGCTGCCCATTCAGCTTCAACACGAGACGACATTTCATCAAGAGTAGTGACTGGCTTATTGTGACGACCCAGTTGCTCGGCCACCATTGACCAGACGTTTTCAATTTGTGAGAGATCTGGAGAATGTGCTGGCCAGGGCAGCAGTCGAACATGTTCTGTATCCAGAAAGGCCCGTACAGGACTTGAAACATGCGGTCGTGCATTATCCTGCTGAGATGTAGGGTTTCATAGGGATCGAATGAAGGGTAGAGCCACGGGTCGTAACACATCTGAAATGTAACGTCCACTGTTCAAACTGCCGTCAATGTGAACAAGAGGTGACCGAGACGTGTAACCAAGGGCACCCCATACCATCACGCCGGGTGATACGCCAGTATGGCGATAACGAATACACGCTTATAATGTGCGTCCACCGCGATGTGGCCAAACACGGAAGCGGCCATCATGATGCTGTAAACAGAACCTGGATTCATCCGAAAAAAATGACGTTTTGACATTCGTGCACCCAGGTTCGTCGTTGAGTACACCATCGCAGGTGCTCCTGTCTGCGGCGTCAAGGGTAACCGCAGCCATGGTCTCCGAGCTGATAGTCCATGCTGCTGCAAACGTCTTCGAACTGTTCGTGCAGATGGTTGTTGTCTTGCAAACGTCCCCATCTGTTGACTCAGGGATCGAGATGTGGCTGTAAGATCCGTTACAGTCATGCTGGTAAGATGCCTGTGATCTCGACTGCTAGTGATACGAGGCCGTTAGAATCCAGCACGGCGTTCCGTATTACCCTGCTGAACTCACCGATTCCATATTCTGCTAACAGACATTGGATCTCGACCAACGCGAGCAGCAGTGTCGCGATACGATAAACCGCAATCGCGAAAGGCTACAATCCGACCTTTATCAAAGTCGGAAACGTGATGGTACGCATTTCTCCTCCTTACACGATGCATCACAACAACGTTTCACCAGGCAACGCCGGTCAACTGCTGTTTGTGTATGAGAAAACGGTTGGAAACTTTCATCATGTCAGCACGTTGTAGGTGTCGCCACCGGCGCCAACCTTGCGTGAATGCTATGAAAAGCTAATCATTTGCATATCACAGCATCTTCTTCCTGTCGGTTAAATTTCGCGTCTGTAGCACGTCATCTTCGTGGTGTAGCAATTTTAATCGCCAGTAGTGTACATTTATTATTTGTCCACAATATTTTTGCTTTTCTTAAATTGCGAGTTCATTTATTACATCTATATCTACATGGACACTCAGCAAATCACACGTAAGTGCCTGGCAAAGGGTTCATTGAACCAACTTCACAATAATTCTCTATTATTCCAATCTCGAACAGCGCTCTGAAAAAACGAGCGCCTATATCTTTCCGTACGAGCTCTGATTTCCCTTTTCTATTATGATGATCGTTTCTCCCTATGTAGGTCGGCGTCAACAAAATAATTTCGCATTCGGGGAGGGGGGGGGGGGGGAATGTTGGTGATTGAAATTTCGTGAGAAGATTCCGCCGCAACGAAAAACGCATCTGGCTCAAATGGCTCTGAACACTATGGGACTTAACTGCTGTGGTCATCAGTCCCCGAGAACTTAGAACTACTTAAACCTAACTAACCTAAGGACATCACACACATCCATGCCCGAGGCAGGATTCGAACCTGCGACCGTAGCGGTCACGCGGTTCCAGACTGTAGCGCCTAGAACCGCTCGGCCACTCCGGCCGACGAGAAAAAAAAAAGCATTTGTTTTAATGATGTGCACCCCAGATCCTGTATCATGTCAGTGACACTCTCCCACCTACTTTACGATAATACAAAACGTGCTGCTCTTATTTTAATTTTCTCAATGTGTTTCGTTAATCCTGGCTGGTACGGATCCCAGACCGCGGAGCAGTACTGCAAAAGTGTAGCGTAGCCAGTCTTTTTATTAGATCTGTTACATTTCCTACGTGTTCTGCCAATAAAACACAGTTTTTTGTTCTCCTTCCCCGAAATTTTCTATGTGTTCTTTCCAATTTAAGTTGTTCGTTATTGTACCTCCTAATGATTTACGGTCTTTTAGATTTGACTGATTTACCGTGTAACCGAAATTTAACGGATTCCTTTTAGCACTGATGTGGATGATCTCACACTTTTCATTTTTAGGGTCAGTTGTCAACTTTTGCAACATACAGGTACCTTTCCTAAATCATTTTGCTACTTGCTTTGATCTTCTGGTGAGTTTACTTGACGATAAACGACAGTATCATCTGCAAACAACCCAAGACGGCTGCTCAGATTGTCTCCTAAATTGTTTATACAGATAAGGAACAGCAGAGTGTCTGTAACTCTACCTCGGGCAACGCCAGAAATCACATACGTTTTACTCGATGGCTTTCCGTCACTTACTACTAACTGTGACCCCTCTGACAGGAAATCACTGATGTAGTCACATAACTGACACGATATTCCATAAGCACGCAATTTCACCTCAAGCCGCTTGTATGGTACAGTGTCAAAAGCCTCCTGGAAGTCTAGATTTACGGAATCAGTCTGGAATCCCTTGTCAATAGCACTCAGTATTTCGTGTGAGTAAAGAACTAGTTGTGTTGCACGATAACTATGTTTTGTAAATCAGTGTTGACTGTGTGTCAATAGGCCATTCGCTTCGCGGTAATTCATAATGTTCAAACACAATATATGTTCCAAAATACTGTTGCATGTGGACGTTAATGATACGGACCCGTAATTTAGTGGATTACTCCCACTACCTTTCTTGAATATTAGTGTGACCTGTGCAACTTGTTTGCATGTTCGTACTATGATCAGCTTCGATTCATCGAAACAAGCTCTTTGAGCGGTCGCTGTGTGTCTCCAGTGATGCATTTCGTATATTTCATGGCTTGTTGGGCCACCACGCAATGGGAAGCATAATTATGAGCCGAAATGAGTTTCCATTGTTCTGTGTATGGATTCTGATCCCAATTTCCGATCTGGGAGGCAGTATGGCCAATTCTGCTTCTTGATTTGTCTGATGACGACATGAGCTGGTTTGGAGTTTCTACAATAGTGAAAATTATACGTAAGATCTTTCCAATTACTTGACTTGTCTAAAAGACGATGTGTAAGTTATTTCAGGCTTGAATTTAAAAAAAAATTACACAATTATTGTGCGATCAGTCATGTACAGACCTTTCAGTTCCTTGTGATGAAACGATGGTTCATAGTTCACTCACTTTTCGCGAAATGCAAGCTGATTGTAGAACAGAGTAATATCTTTCCAATCCGTCGTGTCGCAGAGTCAAACGTATGATCCTCTCCAGCATTATAAACGATTTATTGTCTTGCTAGAATTCGTGTATCAAGAATATGTAATTTTGTTACTCTGCTCGAGGAACTTGATGGTATTAACGACATGTGGCTCTGAGCACCATGGAACTTAACTTCTGAGGTTATCAGTCCCCTAGAACTCAGAACTACTTAAACCTAACTAACCTAAGGACATCACACACATCCATGCCCGAGGCAGGATTCGAACCTGCGACCGTTGCAGTCGCGCGGTTCCAGACTGAAGCGCCTAGAACTGCTCGGCCACCTCGGCCGGCACTCATCAGCACAGTTTTGTGACAAAGTCTATACATATTTCGTTCATTTTCTCTGAATTATTACGTCCAACTCGTGTCATTTCAGTTATTATCTTAAGTAACACAGCTACATGCTGCTGTGTTGCCATCTCGTTCACACTTGTTGCTGCAGGCCTCGTCACATCTACGTTCAGATATAGCACGAAGAGATGACTGGATTAACATGAGACCATTGCCAACCGTTAGCAACACACAGTCTGTTCTTTGCATGGATTAACATTAGAGGTGGAGAAAGATAAGCCATTAGATACTGTTCCGGAAGACATATGATTCCTGAATATACCAGACAGTGCTATAGTATATTACTGATATGTTCTGCGAATCACATGTCAGCGAGGGCCTGACTATTTGCAAGAGTATGTGGAGATTTTCTACTGAAATCATATTCTGATTTACGTGGTTTAACGAAGTTGTTCGAAAATATATTCTTTTCAAATCTAAATTCAGTGGGTCCAGATACCAGGGATCGTCCTCACACCAACGCCTTTGGCTATAAGCTGAAAGCGTACACATTATATAATTTTGAACAAGTTGGTGAACGATTAGCTATTGTTTGATATTTAGATGCCTAGCTATGTAAAATTGATTTCCGTTGCGCCTGTGTTAAGTAAGTGTGCATCTGTGACTATTCCGTTAAACATTTGTGGTGAGATCGAGTTTCCACTTTGTTTTCTGGGGTATAACTATTCCTGTGCTAGCTGACAAACCTGGCATTTTCCGGGTATTCATTTTGCCAATTTCCTAGTAGAAACGAAAACAAAAATGAACTGCGTTGTTAGTGCAAATCAGAAAAAAATCATTTCCATGTATTCGTGAAAACACCTTTGAAGTTATAAAACAGTCTTACAAAGAAGCATGCATAATGTACAAATGCGAAAGTGTTGTTGTTGTGTTCTTCAGTCCAGAGACTGGTTTGGTGCAGCTCCCCATGCTACTCTATCCTGTGCAAGCTTCTTCATCTCCGAGTAACTACTGCAACCTACATCCTTCTGAATCTGTTTAGTGTATTCTTGCCTTGGTCTCCCTCTGCGATTTTTACCCTCCGTGCTTCCCTCCAGTACTAAATTGATGATTCCTTGATGCCTCAGAACGTGTCCCACCAACCGATCCCTTCTTCCTTCTTCTAGTCAAGTTGTGCCACAAAATCCTCTTCTTCCCAATTCTATTCAGTAACTTCTCATTGCTTACGCGATCTAACCTTCTAATCTCCAGCATTCTTCTGTAGGACCACATTTCGACAGCGTCTATTCTCTTCTTGTCTAAACTATTTATCGTCCATGTTTCACTTCCATACAGATACTTTCAGTAAAGACTTCCTGACACTTAAATCTATACTCGACGTTAACAGATTTCTCTTCTCCAGAAACACTTTTCTTGCCAGTGCTAGTCTACATCTTATACCCTCTCTACTTCGACCATCATCAGCTATTTTGCTCCCCAAATAGCAAAACTCATCTACTTCTTTAAGTTTGTCATTTCCTAGTCAAGTTCCCTTAGCATCACCTGATTTAATTCGACACATTCCATTAACCTCGCTGTACTTTTGTTGATGTTCATCTTATGTCCTCCTTTCAAGACACTGTCCATTTTGTTCAACTGCTATTTCAAGTCCTTTGTGGTCTCTGACAAAATTACAATGTCATCGGCAAACCTCAAAATTTTTATTTCTTCTCCGTGGATTTTAATTTCTACTCCAAATTTTTCTTTTGTTTCCTTTACTGCTTGCTCAATATACAGACTGACTAACATCGGAGATAGGCTACAACCCTGTCTCACTCCTTTCTCAACCACTGCTTCCCTTTCATGTCCTCGACTGCCATCTGGTTTCTGTACGAATTGTAAATAGACTTTCGCTCCCTGTATTTTATCCCCGCCGCCTTTAGAATTCAAAACAGAGTATTCCAATCAACATTGTCAAAAGCTTTCTCTAACTCTACAAATTCTAGAAACGTAGGTTTGGCTTTCCTTAATCTAGCTTCTAAGATAAGTCGTAGGGTCAGCATCGCCTCACGTGTTCCAACATTTCTACAGAATCCAAACTGATTTTCCCCGAGGTCGGCTTCTACCAGTTTTTCCATTCGTCTGTAAAGAATTCGTCTTAGTACGTGGAAGTACAGTGTCCAAATGAAGACCACATAATATGCAAAATACAAATTCTCTGTCATGTTTATTTAACTCAGAAGTAGGTTATTGACAATATTTCTAGTACATCGGGCGCAGCTGTTTCGCGTGTCTACATTGCGATTTTGTAAACGTCTTTATGACAGCGCCTCTTCATAGATCGACAGACGGCTTTGGTTTCCCCTATAGTCGTTTGCACTTCGCAGCTGGAATCTGTCAAAAGCGCTGCCAGGTGTCAGGGATTTCCTTAAGTTGTTTCAACTATAGTAGTGTCTTAGTGGTAAGGAATAAACGAATTAAAACTTCACGCATGACGCGCAATTTGTTCACGCATCTCAGCGTTTAGAACGCCATACTTCCTTATCTGTGTCATACAATGATAAAATTTTGTAGGTAAATTCAGCGGCATTTGTGGATACTGTCTGCAAAATAACTTGTGAATAGAGTTAGTAGAAAAGAGGCAATAATTTAAATACAAGACATGTGTTGGCAGTTGTGAATATGGACAACCATCAGCTTTATAATAGAATGACGACAATGAAAATTAGTGGCGGACGGGGACTCGAACTCTGATTTCTCGCTTTTCGCGAACGGTCACTTTATCATTAGGCTATCCGAGCACGCCTCACGGGCAGACCCCGACTTCCATGTGTCTACACTCGTACATCCATTACATATTTCATAAAGGCTGCAGTACCCGTAGACCTGTTCCTTCGGACATGCATGCATGTCCAAAGATACATTGCATTGTACTTCCTAAACACACAGGCACTGCAATATCGTAATAATTTAAACGTCATGCATGATGAGACAGTTTTTCACGCATCTAATTGTTTATGGCGTTATATCTTCTGAAATGTGATAGGTAGATGGGTCTTACCCCCATAGCGACTGATCCCTGACAGTAAGGGATATGTGTACCAAGTTTGGCCTAAAGCGATTCAGTGGTTTAGGAGGAGATGTGGAACACACACGCATATCAGCGTAGCGTAATAGTTCAGCAGTTATCTAACTTCTCATGGTAGTCGTAATTTTTTATTAGACACTACACACCTTACAAGCGCTACAGATATGGATACCAGGCTGATGATCAGTATTCAAGAATCGGTGGACGAACTCTGCTAATCTACTCCCTTGGTAAATGAATTACATTTTCTTAGAATTTTTCCCGTTAATCTCAGTCTCACGCCTGTCTTCCTACAACTAGTTTCATGTAGTTACTTTCCTTTAAATCACTGCGAATGCCTACTCATAAATATTTAGCGGTTGTGACTGTTGCCAGCAATTGATCATGAATCGTGTAAGTGTACAGTAAAGGTTCTTTCCACGTAAATATCTTCAGTACGTTGCATTTGTTTGTACTCACGCTCAAGTGCCTATCAGTGCGCGTAGCGTCGATTATCTGCTTGTCTTTGTGTATGTCGTTACAATTTACGTCGACTAACAACCTATCGACGTCATCCACTAGGTGCATAGTGGCCGCCGTACAACAACCCCTTTGGGTACACCAAAAGCTTCCTTCATATCTATTTACCTCCGTTAAGAATTACTGGATAGTCAGTCTTCAAACCTTCCACTAGGATGTTCTGATGTTGCGTAGGTAAGTATTTTGCTCAGGATGTGACAATGTGTAACTGCATCAAACGATTTTCGGAAAGAACGTGACATAAACCTAAGCACTTACTGTCTAATCATCTACTGCCTTCTGGTTCTCTTGGATGAACAGAGCGATCTGAGTTTTGAAAGATAACTTTTTTGCGGAACCCAAAACAGCAGAGATTTTTCGGTCTTGGAAAACGAGCGAGCACGACGCAAGTTTGGACTCCTTAGAATTGTAAAATAAGCTTTTAGTTGCATTTCCGCTAAGTTATAGAAAACATTATATTCCAAATTTACATGAGACTTCCGTTGGTAGTATTACACTCCTAAGTAACAGATTTAGGAAATTAGTCTGTTAATTAAGATCTTTTAGCAGTTTGTGCATCAGAAGAAGCAGTTCTGGCATATCACAGCAATTAATTAACAAGTAGTATCCCAATGGTGCAGCTATATTTATATCTATTAAATATTGTCACTTAGCTAGTCATTCTCGTGACATCTCTGTAGCGACCGCTCCAACAGCAGAGCCAGGCTGCTACAAGTAAAAGTAGCGGATGGTCATTGACACAGACAGCACTCGACGCCACTTAGCCGGCGAATGGAAGGACCTACTCGTAACTGAGGTTAATTGCAGCGCGCAACGAAACTACAACGAAAGAAGGCATTCGCTACGGAAGTGGAACAAATCAGAGAAAGTATTCCTTTCTACAGAGTTCAAAACTCCGGAACGTCCAGCACAACGATGTTGGCTGTCATCTCACTCTTGAAGTCAGTTGTCTGTACTACACCTTGTAAAGGTATACTTAATAGCTCGAGGGTGACTAACAGGACTGCTCTGAAACTGTTTTTATTTCACTTCCAAACTTTTTATTAGAAATTTTCAATAAATATCGTCGTTGTTTCGTATATCTCCTCTTTTCCGGTAGTCGTTAGCTTGATTATGACTACCTTCACAGTATGTAATGTCAGTATCTTGGTCTAAATAATATGATCTTTGCCTGGAATTCGCATTTAGCTTCTTCTGTTTACGAAATATCACCCATACCGGATCCATGTGGCGTTTCTTTCACATCTGCGCCACTGTGGAGTTGCTAAACACGCATTAAAAACACTAGCAAAAACGTAAAATGAAAGTTCCGACATGCGCTTGCAAATGGGCTTATGAGGGAGTAATGGACTGTTTAGGATAGCGGAATCAGTCGTGGCATAGGTTTGAAGATAGGGCCATACAAAATCACCGATAAGGATGCTCTCAAACTAAAAGAAGCGGAACGTGTATGGCAGACGAGCAAACAATCTTTAATTTAGGCAAAGAGGCGGATCTTAGATGCTAATAAGTTAGTAATAATTAAGATAACATTAGATTTATTCTTGATAGTGTCGTATCTCTATTTCAGGTGGAATAACAACTTCCAATCAGTAGATATTTCATCAGGCTTGGGAAATACTTACAGTACTGAAACCTCATTTTGCCTAGAATCCAGTCACGGTGTGGATCACCTATTCGAGCCTCCGCGAAGTGTTAACAGTAACTGCACACGTGAAAACGGTAACTGCACATGTGACGTAAGTCCTACTGAGGTGGCTCTTAACAATCCCTGAAAATCAACATCAGCCTGCTAATACAAATGCTACACGTTCTTGCATTCTTACAGTCTGAGAGATAGCGCAGAAAGCAGTGAACCAGTTCCTTCTTAACAGTTCATAATGTCTCCGAAAATAATATAATGGCGGCTTGAAAAGCCCAGAAGTAATATTTGAGAGAGAAATTCCAATTTCGGCGTTTGCCTCACTACCAAGGAAACTCCCGAAACCATTGGTGGGAACCGGGGAAATGCTAATATTTCATCTGTTTTTGGGACAGTTATCCCGTCCAGAACTATACAGGGTGTTACAAAAAGGTACGGCCAAACTGTCAGGAAACATTCATCACACACAAAGAAAGAAAATATGTTATATGGACATGTGTCCGGAAACGCTTACTTTCCATGTTAGAGCTCATTTTATTACTTCTCTTCAAATCACATTAATCATGGAATGGAAACACACAGCAACAGAACGTATCAGCGTTACTTCAATCACTTTGTTACAGGAAATGTCCAAAATGTTCTCCGTTAGCGAGGATACATGCATCCACCTTCCGTCGCATGGAATCCCTGATGCGCTGATGCAGCCCTGGAGAATGGCGTATTGTATCACAGCCGTCCACAATATGAGCACGAAGAGTCTCTACATTTGGTACCGGGGTTGCGTAGACAAGAGCTTTCAAATGCCCCCATAAATGAAAGTCAAGAGGGTTTAGGTCAGGAGAGCGTGGAGGCCATGGAATTGGTCCGCCTCTACCAATCCATTGGTCACCGAATCTGTTGTTGAGAAGCGTACGAACACTTCGACTGACATATGCACGAGCTCCATCGTGCATGAACCACATGTTGTGTCGTACTCTTAAAGACACATGTTCTAGCAGCACAGGTAGAGTATCCCGTATGAAATCATGATAACGTGCTCCATTGAGCGTAGGTGGACGAAATTAAAATGAGCTCTAACTTGGAAATTAAGCGTTTCCGGACACATGTCCACATAACATCTTTTCTTTATTTGTGTGTGAGGAATGTTTCCTGAAAGTTTGGCCGTATCTTTTTGTAACACCCTGTAGAGGAGTAGTGTTTGTGCAGCGTCTATCCAAAAAGTTAAAAGATTGGTTTTATTCCTGGAGTATAAGCGACGTCAGCATAGTAACAGCAACTGTAGACAGTAGATGAGCATTCGGCTGGCCAGTTGTGCGCGCACAGTGTTACATAGTGGACGTGTGGCAATAGTGTGTCAAAGTTGTTGTGTCAAAAAGCGCAATGTAGCAACATGTCTAAATCAAGTGTTGAAGACAGTTTCCAGAATGTTTTGAAGAAGAGAAACGTGTGAACAAAGTTCGTCCTGATTGCCTTAACTTCCGATCAAAAACAACGCATGGACGCCTGTCACAACTTGGTTGAAAGGCAAAATGCGGATAGTTCAAAAAAATCAAGGGTGCTGAGACTCGGTGTTATCAATACAGACGTACCAGAAAACGACAAGGAGCAGAAATTCACATGAAGGGTCAACGTTTTGATGACATAACCGACATTCAAGCCAATGTGACGTGCAAGTTGGACAACATCCCGAACACAGATTTTTCTCGCAATTTCACGTGAATGTATGAACGAAATCATTGGGTTTGTGGAGGTTTTACACCGATATGGCCAGTCCTAGACTAACATGGCTGTCAGCCGTGTGTACAAAGAGCTGAGCGAATAGCTTTCGACTGAAACAGTCTCATATTTGTGCAGTGCCTGTTGGTGCAATAGGGAGATGGCGAAAAACAAACCATGGCCTGCTCATGAATAGGAGCATCTTGGAGAAAGTGTAAGGGGGGCTACAAGCACACAAGCTAAAATTCCTGTGATTGCTGGAGTCAACGGGGCACATTTTGTATGTTAGAGTCTTGTTACAGACAGAAAGTATTTAAAGACAAGTTTGTTTGCGAGACCTTCCTCCGCAGCAAGCACAGAAATACTTATTTTGCAAATAAAACCGCCTTTTCTCGCTGCAACATAATTTATTTTTCCCAGGCGCGTTTCGACTGTTTCTTACTGTAAGGTATCTTCAGTAGGATCTAAAACGATACAATTTTGTTATTTTTAGATTATCAAACGGTTCACATCGCATTTTTCAAAGACAGTAAGTAATTAATGGAATGATTCGAATGGCTCTGATCACTATGGGACTTAACATCTGAGGTCATCAGTCCCCTAGAACTTAGAACTACTCAAACCTAACTAACCTAAGGACATCACACACATCCATGCCCGAGGCAGGATTCGAACCTGCGACCGTAGCGGTCACGCGGTTCCTGACTGAAATGCCGAGAACCGCACGGCCACACCGGCCGGCAGTAAGTAATTACTTACAGTTTGTTGGCATTTGTATTCTGAAGTTACTGTTACATTTTCTTTTCTTTTTGCTTGCTAGACATAGATGTCACATACTGTGTTACGTTATGTTCAACCTCTACTGCATTAAAATAACTGATTCCGTTTTGTAAGTCAGTCATATTTCATTTTTAATTTTATTTTACATTTAAATATAGTAAAGAATATTGTTTCTCCCACTGACCACCCGTGAAGAGACTTCTTAAATTGAGTATGATTATAGCAGACAAAAGTTTTGCTTCTAGACCCTTGCTTGATGAACGAGTCATGTGACCGTTATCTGATACTACGGCGTTTCTGAACAAGACAGCAAGAAAACACAAAAATCAAAATATTATTGTGAAGAAATAATGTGCTCATTAAACGTGGGCAGCTTTTAATCGCTGGCCCCGGTGGCCGTGCGGTTCTAGTCCGGAGCCGCGCTGCTGCTACGGTCGCAGGTTCAAATCCTGCCTCGGGCAGGGGTGTGTGTGATGTCCTTAGGTTAGTTAGGTTTAAGTAGTTCTAAGTTCTAGGGGACTGATGACCACAGCAGTTGAGTCCCATAGTGCTCAGAGCCATTTTTGAGCTTTTAATCGCAGGTCATTTATTATCACACTTACTCGATTTTCCTTCTGCTGCGAGTACGACCGACTAAGTGAGGGCCTGCACTCGATGTATGAGTTACCTACCACTCCCAAGCTTCTGGCATCTTTAGTGGGATCTAGAACGATACCGTTTTGTTATTTTTAGATTATCAAACAGTTCACTCGAGGTTTTAAAGTAAATAAATAATTACTTACAGTTTGCTGGATTCGACGTTTCCTCTCATCTGGTCTGGATGTCGCACTCCCACATCATTTCCAAAACATAAGCACAATTTTGTATTCAGAACTTTATCTTTCACTCTGTTCACCATGTTTCTCCTTCTTCTTTGCGGTGCACTATTATTACTTTGTCACTACTTACAGATGTTTGTTCAAACACTGTGCTTTTAGAGACGTAAATATTGTGAGTTCATTATGTGTTTCTTCCTGTTTCGTTTGTTTACCTACATGTTGCCAACCAAACATGAGGAAAAACATAATAAACTAACAATATTTACGTCTTTAAAGGCGCAGTGTTCGAACAATTAGCTATAACTAGTGGGAAAATAATAATAGTGCACCACAAAGAAGGAGAAACATGGTGAACAGTCGAAAGAAAAAGTTCGGAATGCAAAATTATGCTTATGTTTGGGAAATGAAGTGGTTGTGCGACCTCCAGACCAGATGATAGGAAACGCCAACGCCGACGCCAACAAACTGTAAGTAATTGCTTACTTACATACAAATCGGGACGTGAACTGTTTGACCATCTAAAAATTTGAAAAGCTGTATCGTTCTAGATCCCACTGAAGACGCCTTAAAGTAAGAAAAAGGAGAAACGCGTCTGGCTGAAGAAAATTTAGTTGCAGCAAGAAAGGGGGGTTTTATTTACCAAACAAGTAGTATTGGAAGAAATTACAGCAGAATAGGACTATAATACATGTAATAGTGTCGAAAAATAGAATTAATTTGTTTTATCAGAACATTAGAGGGTTGAAAAACCAGATAGATGAGCTTCTTGCATGGCTACAATATGTGGAAAATTCTGAAGTGATAGATATTCTGCTCTTCTCTGAACGTCATGTAACTACAGGGATGGATGAATTAAAAATCAGGGATTACAGACTAACATCATTTTCATGTAGATTTAACGTGGAAAAAAGAGTTGCAACATATGTAAAAGTTGGAATCAAAGTCAAAAATGTTGAAAAATAGTTTTTGTGTTCATCAGAACCTAGAAGCTTGTGCTTCTGAGTCCTTGCTGATTTCTCTGATAATTGTGACAGTCTACAGATTCCCCTAGGAAACTTTTGAATTATTTATGATAAATCTAGATGTATTATTGAACCACCTGTCAGCAAGAAGAAGCGGTAGCTTATGAAGGTCTCAATGTAGATTTCTTAAAACATTCGACAGGAAAAATGAACTAGAATCATTACTTGGGTGTTTCAGTCTAATTTCAGTTTTTAAACAGTGCTCGGGCTTAAACAATTCAAGTGTACCCAGTTGTTAATTAATGGAAATACACAATATGGCACCTTACACATTTGAGGCAGGTTCATACGAAGCAGTGAGGCTTATTAATCAGGACAGGATACAATATTTTACGAGTACGTTAAATTAGGTGGTGTGGGATGCGATATATAAAGAAAGAGATGTTAATATCAAATTGAATCTATTCTGTGCTAAATTTGTGTCATTATTTGATAGTAGCTTTCCTAAAACGTTATCCAGAAGATCCGTGAGTAAAAAGTAAACCGTGGATAACTAAGTGAACTGCAGTCTCATGTAAGAGGAAGAGGGAAATTCATAGAAAGGCCAGAGTAAGTAAAGATCAGACATTATTTGTATACTACAAAAAATACTGTAGTATTTTAAGGAAAGTCATTAAAATGTCCAGAAGTATGAACTTCGTAACACAAATAAATAATACAGATAATAAGTTTACAATTATATGTGATATTATCAAACGCGAGACAGAACAGCCAGTCGGTGAACAAGACACCATAGCAATTAAACTAATTGATAATGTTGTGACTGATCATTCCACAACACTTTAAGCAAATAGAAGTAGCAGCAACACCCTTCTAGGAAATTAACAGAATTGTAAAAATTCTAAAAGACAAAAGCTCATGTGGTGTTGATGGAATTTCAAAAAGAATTCTGAAAAGTTGTTCCAACTTAAGAAGTAATGTCCTTAATGTTATATGTAATGCATCACTGACACAATGAATTTTTCCGGACAGGTTAAAATACGCAGTTGTTAAACTTCTGCATAATAAAGGTGACAAGACAGTAAACAATTACCGTCCAGTTTCTTTACCGACATCTTTTTCCATACTACTCGAAGAAGTAAAGTACTCAAGGTCAGCCTCACGCTCAAGTAGAAGCAATTTACTTAGCACTGTTTGGATTCCAGAAGGATTGCTCGTCTGAGAGTGCTACTTATACATTCATTTATCAAATAGTAAAAACTTTCAACAATAAAATGTCGCCAGCTGATATGTTTTGTGGTTTTGTGATCTTTCCAAGGCGTTTAATTGCGAGGCTCGAACTCGGGACCTTTGCCTTTGGCGAGCAAGTTGTCTACTGAGTGAGCTACGCAAGCACGACTCACATTCCACCCTCACAGCTTTACTTCCGCCAATACGTCTCTCCTACCATCCAAATTTCACAGAAGCAGGAGAGTTAGTCTTATAAGATTGGCAGGAGAGCTTCTCTGAAGTTTGGACGGTAAGAGATGAGGTACTGTCAGAAGTAAAAGTGTGAGGTTGGGTCGTGAGTCGTGCTTGGTTAGCTCAGTCGGTAGAGCACTTGCCCGCCAAAGGCAAAGGTCCCGATTTCGAGTCTTAGTCCGGCACACAGTTGTAATCTGCAGCAAGTTTGATACTAGTGTTATAATACATCACATTGGAGAGAAAGCAACAGAAAAGATGGTAAATGATATTTTCCAAGGAATTACAAAGTGGTTCTCAGAAAATGGACTCTCCCTAAATTTTGATTAAACGTACTATATTCAGTGCTGTACAGCAAATAATTCAGGCCAATAGTTGATGCAGCACATGAACAGGAGTGGGTAAATAAATATTCTAATGAAATTCGTAAAATAAAAGATCACAATTTGAGAAGAACAGTGATGCCCATACATACAACAGGAGAGGAAGGAATGATCTTTACTACCCATTATAAGAGCTGTCAGTGGCTCTAAAAGCAGTTCAATGTGCAGCAACAAAAATTTTTGATCATTTGCCCAATACCATAAAATATCTGACAGGTCGCAAAGGTAGTTTTAAATTTAATTTAAAATCATCTCTCCTCGAATCTCCTTCTATTCTACTGACGAATTTTTACTTAAAAACTGGTAACGTGAAAAATGTAAAAATAGTCTATTGAACTTTAACTAACGAATTAACAATATTAACTTTTCCCTGTTTTTTTATTATTCCACTCTCGACTTTTTGGGCTGATGGGTATGTGTACCTATTTCTGTTAGAAGACGTAAATATATCTGGGAGAGTGGGCAGATTTATGTTAAGTTTCCTAAGAAAGTGTAATACACCTACAAAAGAGGTCACTTACAATATCTTCGTCGACCAATTCCTGAGTGTAATTCGTCCCCCTGGCACACTTATCAGGTAGAGAAGTAGAAAAGAACGTCGAAGTCTATGGCCTTCCTCTCCAATCAGCATTCCTCAGGTCTATGTAGCCTTGGCCAAAATGTTGTCATTATTTCACTGCGCTACGATAAAGGCGTTTTGTATTACGAAGAGGTCTGTATTGTCTTTCCGAGTGTCTACATTCCAAGAAGAGTCGGGCAACATATTACAGCCTCCCATATATGTCTCGTGAAATGACCACGAGGAGAAACTGCAGTTGTTAGAACTTATACGAAGGTTTATGCGATTGCAGTCTTTCTCGGCGTATTCCACTGATGAATTCTTCTCGGTTTATCAGCCGAGTGGTGGAGTCGTCTTGTCGCAACGTTTCGATGAGTTTCGTATCCATCATCATTTCGCCAGAAGATGATGGGTACGAAACTCATCGAAACGTTGCGACAAGACGTCGCCACCATTCGGCTGGTAACCAGAGAAGAATCACAGTCCCTATCCATACTAAAGATTGTGGAAAACTATACTACACAGACAAACAAAGGCCTATTAACAAGCGCTACGGAACTCTACTGCAGACACAGACGAAAACGAAAGAACTGTGTCTAATAAATTAAATTAACACGCAGAGATTCGAAAACTGAACTCAGGTGAGACTTAATAATTTGGTTCTGACTAGTAACACGTAACATGCAACGAAATCGGTTTACTTTCCTACGCAAACGAAAACGCCAGAACTGTGCCTAATAAATATTAAATTAGCACACAGAAACTCGAGAAACTAAACTACCACAGGGGAAACTATACAATTCGGTCCGGGTTAGGAACTCGTAAAATGTCACAAAATCGGTTACTTCGTTGTTGCTGCTTGTATTTCGGCCGGCTATCTTAAGAAGAACACGTTGAGTTCTGTCTGCTATGCCGTTCTGAATCCACGCAAAAATCTGGTCCGATACTCGATAAACTCGTATTTTGTTTACTAACCGGCAGAGCGGAACTGTATCGAATGCTTTCTGAAAGAGAAGGAAAATAGTAGTCAGTCTGATCGCCTTTGTCTGTGACGCTCAGGATATCATGGACGAATTGAGCGAGCCGTGTTCGGAAGATCCCTGATTAAGGAATCTACATTCCAATACCCGACAAGAAAAGTGTTACTGCTTCCAACGTACATCTTGCATAACGGATGCTAGATTACAATTTGACGTCCCTTTAATGACGTGTCACTTCAATAAGGAGCACGAGCTCGATTTGGGGAAGGAAATCGGCCGTGTTCTTTTCAGAGGAATCATTTCAGGATTGGCCTTGAGCGATTTAGGCAAATTGAGGGAAACCTAAGCCTGAATAGCGGGCCGAGGATTTAAAACGCCATTTTCAGCGCATACTGGCCATAAGGGGGAAATTATAGAAACTGGGGCGTGTACAGATTGGCACTGACCGTTTTCCTGGCGTGAACCTACCACGAACGGAAAAAGTAAAAGGGAGGGGACAGGGGAAAATGAGTGGGAGATGAATCTAATATATCACGGATTCTTCGCCACATGCCGCACGATGCGTTGCAGAGTATGAGCCGAAATGAGACGACCTCTTCTCATACTGACCAGACAACTCGTTTCCATTGATCCGTGCTCCAATCACGATGTTCCCTGGTCCGCCGCAGTCGTAAGTGACAAGGTCGTTGGGTCAATGGGGACTTAATAGCCCCTGCTGTGGAGCTCGATTTTCAGGGATGTCGATAAACGTTGTGCTTCCGAACGCTTATGCCTACTGGAAAATTGCACTCCGTTGCCAGCATAACACAGAGGAATTGGACAGAAATGGAGAATCAGCGCCAGAAATACATGCTTGAACATAAATGTAGATGCTAGCATGACTGCAGGTTGTGCTGATTTATTTGACCACGGATGTTCTCAATACGTTGCAAGTGTCAGTTGTGCTCCAAACAGTGTTCTGTGTGGTTGCGAGTGCATTATGTCGGAGCTAAGTGAGTTCGAACGTGGGCAAATTGTTGGTGGCCGTATGGTGGGTGCTTCCCTAACAAAGATATCCAAAGTGACTGGCGTGTCAAGAGGCATCGCATTGAAGATTTATACTGCATACAGGGGCAGCGGAAAAACATCATCCGCTAAATCGCAACGCGTTCGAAAGTGAGTGTCGAGTGAACGTGATGGACGGTCATTGAAGAGGACTGTGACAAAAAATAAGAGGACGACAGATGCAAAACTCACTGCAGAACTGATGTCGCACTGGTGAGCACTGTCAGAACCTAAACAACACGACGGAAGCTCCATAAGTAGGGAACTTCAGGGTGAGGTGCAAGTCCAAAACCACTCACCAGTGGTGCAAATGTCTGCAACAGCAAAATATGGTTCCTAAACCATAAAACCTGGACTGCTGAGCAACGGAACAATGTCGTTTGATGGAATGACTCTTGTTTCACACTGTTTCTAATTTCTGGCCGAGTTAGTTAGCGTCCCAAGGGTGAAATCCGGCAGGGGCTCGGTGATGAAATGGGCAGCCATACAGTGGTATTCTATGGGCCCCAGAATTACTCTGCAATGTCGCATTACTGCCGAGGGTTAAGTGACCATTTGGGCTTATCAGGTCCATCCCGTGGTACAATGTTTGTTTCCCAATGATGATGGTGTGCTCCGAGACGACAGAACTCCTGTTCACACAGCTCACATCGTCGAGGACTGGTTTTGTGAACGTGAGGGTGCATTGTCGCATCTCTTCTGGCCGCCAGAGCCACCACATCTCGATACTATTGAGCACTTGTGGCCTACTTTAGAGGGAAGGGAGCGTTATGGCTATCCACCGCCATCATCGTTACCTGAACTTGCCACTGCTTTGCAGAAGTAATGGTATAAGATTCCCTCGAAACCTATACAGGACCTGAATTTATCTATTCTGATACGGTTTCTATTTTGAATGTCAGCAGTTTTCCTTCACCGTATTAGGGACGGTAGCGTGTTGTGTTTATGGTTTTCCATATTTTCGTCCACCTTCCTGTATTTCCGACTATTCCACAACACAAAGCGCCGAAACCTTTGATGTCGGTGTTGTTAAGTGATGCGAGCTCGTCTAACAGCTGGTCGCTTATTAAGACAATTCCTGCCAGTCGTCGTACTGATCTCTTCATAAACTGCATAGTAACGTTGTAAGGAAATCAGATGCCCCTGTGTGTTTATGCATTTCACGAATTTCTGTATTAAGTATTGCAACAACAGCAGTATTATTAATATCAGTCTGTATCTGCCGAAGTCCCTCTCTCCCTTTCTTCCTCTCTCAACACTCACTCTCTCTCTCTCTCTCTCTCTCTCTCTCTCTCTCTCTCTCACACACACACACACACACACACACACACACACACACACACACACACACATACACACTATTGTATCATATAAAGCAAATTAACTGTCATGAGCTCTCGAACTTCAAAGAATTTGTTTTATGAAAGGTATAATTTAAGAGCTAACTTGAGCTATTGCGGTTAATATCTGTCAAAGAGAGAATAAAGAGTATCAGACCGTATCGCAAGCTGAAGCTAATCACACCCTCATGGTAATAAATTTGCAACATTTTCGCCTTATTTCTTCTTCACTCTAAACGATGGATAAAATATATATTTTGTAGTATGAACTACGATGTTTCATAATAAGTCAGTTCCAGTAGCTGCAGTGTAGTCCTTATTTGCTTGTATTTGGAGATTTAAGGCAACAAGCTTACTTGTTTTGGCTTAAAACTCCATTTTCAGTTTCAAAGAACATACAAGAGAATGTGACTGTAGTGAATCAACTTTCTACCTACATCTTAAAAATGAAAACCACAAAGCAGAGCATACTAAAATACTCTACAAATTTTAAACAAGGTATCTAAAGGATGTGCTATGAATATTTTGGAAGAATTAGAGGCATATACACACAAAAACACGAAAAATGTCCCGGAAGACTTCCTCATTGAGCAAACTGACGTAAATCACAAGTCTTATCTAGAAAATTTTGTTGAAATTTTTTACCACGAGAAAGACTCACAGATAACACATATACAAAAATTTTTTTTTTAATATTATGTTCGCAACAAAGGCACCATCCCTGACTGCCAAAGATGAAAAATATGTAAACATACAGCATCTAAGTAACACAATTTTCAAATAGTTGAGAACCAATTATCGCGAAAGCTACCGCATTAATAAAAAGGTCCTGATTTCATAAGTACTTGCAAATGGCATTTAAACCGGAACAGGCCAGCTTGTTGCGCAGAAATCTCCAAATACAAGCAAATAAAGATTACATTGCAGCTACTGAAATTTATTTCTTATAAAAGCATTTCGACTTAGTTCATGCTGCGGCCCTACTGGCAAAAAACTGATATGGTTTATTTTTAAATTTTCCCTTAGTAACAAATCACTTATATTTCAGCTAGTTTATTAGCTTTCTCAGAAGGGTTAATTCGCAACTATTGCTGCTGTGGGATCACTGTGGCGCGAAAGGGATATACACTCCTGGAAATGTAAAACAGAACACATTGACACCGGTGTGTCAGACCCACCATACTTGCTCCGGACACTGCGAGAGGGCTGTACAAGCAATGATCACACTCACGGCACAGCGGACACACCAGGAACCGCGGTGTTGGCCGTCGAATGGCGCTAGCTGCGCAGCATTTGTGTACCGCCGCCGTCAGTGTCAGCCAGTTTGCCGTGGCATTCGGAGCTCCATCGCAGTCTTTAAGACTGGTAGCATGCCACGACAGCGTGGACGTGAACCGTATGTGCAGTTGACGGACTTTGAGCGAGGGCGTATAGTGGGCATGCGGGAAGCCGGGTGGACGTACCGCCGAATTGCTCAACACGTGGGGCGTGAGGTCTCCACAGTACATCCATGTTGTCGCCAGTGGTCGGCGGAAGGTGCACGTGCCCGTCGATCTGGGACCGGACCGCAGCGACGCACGGATGCACGCCAAGACCGTAGGATCCTACGCAGTGCCGTAGGGGACCGCACCGCCATTTCCCAGCAAATTAGGGACACTGTTGCTCCTGGGGTATCGGCGAGGACCATTCGCAACCGTCTCCATGAAACTGGGCTACGGTCCCGCACACCGTTAGGCCGTCTTCCACTCACGCCCCAACATCGTGCAGCCCGCCTCCAGTGGTGTCGCGACAGGCGTGAATGGAGGGACGAATGGAGACGTGTCGTCTTCAGCGATGAGAGTTGCTTCTGCCTTGGTGCCAATGATGGTCGTATGCGTGTTTGGCGCCGTGCAGGTGAGCGCCACAATCAGGACTGCATACGACCGAGGCACACAGGGCCAACACCCGGCATCATGGTTTGGGGAGCGATCTCCTACACTGGCCGTACACCTCTGGTGATCGTCGAGGGGACACTGAATAGTACACGGTACATCCAAACCGTCATCGAACCCATCGTTCTACCATTCCTAGACCGGCAAGGGAACTTGCTGTTCCAACAGGACAATGCACGTCCGCATGTATCCCGTGCCACCCAACGTGCTCTAGAAGGTGTAAGTCAACTACCCTGGCCAGCAACATCTCCGGATCTGTCCCCCATTGAGCATGTTTGGGACTGGATGAAGCGTCGTCTCACGCGGTCTGCACGTCCAGCACGAATGCTGGTCCAACTGAGGCGCCAGGTGGAAATGGCATGGCAAGCCGTTCCACAGGACTACATCCAGCATCTCTACGATCGTCTCCATGGGAGAATAGCAGCCTGCATTGCTGCGAAAGGTGGATACACACTGTACTAGTGCCGACATTGTGCATGCTCTGTTGCCTGTGTCTATGTGCCTGTGGTTCTGTCAGTGTGATCATGTGATGTATCTGACCCCAGGAATGTGTCAATAAAGTTTCCCCTTCCTGGGACAATGAATTCACGGTGTTCTTATTTCAATTTCCAGGAGTGTATATTAGATTTTAGTGGTCGATACAGCAGTCATTCGATACGGAACATTACTCATCCAAATTCGTATTTTCAGCGGTTCCACTACATCGATGATAGTACGGTTCATTTAAAAAGCTACGGCTGGCTTCCTTCTGTCCGTTTCTAATAACCTTACTTTTGACGGGTTTTTAAATTCTATTCCTTCCCTGCTCCTCCTTCACCCCCCCCCCCCCTCTCCTCCTTCCATTCCTTGAGGAAGAAAATCAGCCGCTATCTTGTGGAAGAAACCATACCGGCATGACCTGAGAGAAATAACGAATTTGCATCGTAAATCTACACTAACTAAAACTGTAAAGGTCTTGCGTGAAGTTCATATGTGTACTTCATAACGAAGCTTTGTGCTGTTGGCTTACATGTTGTTGTTGTTGTTGTCTTCAGTCCTGAGACTGGTTTGATGCAGCTCTCCATGCTACTCTATCCTGTGCAAGTTGCTTCATCTCCCAGTACCTACTGCAACCTACATCCTTCTGAATCTGCTTAGTGTACTCATCTCTCGGTCTCCCTCTACGATTTTTACCCTCCACGCTGCCCTCCAATGCTAAATTTGTGATCCCTTGATGCCTCAAAACATGTCCTACCAACCGATCCCTTCTTCTAGTACATTAAGTAACAAAAACAGTTACAATTCTATGCTTCATAGCATATGATTTGATATGACTCTTTTCGTCATTTAATAATATGCATGCGAAATTAGAACACACCTGCACCATGTATTACGATTATTGGTTACAGAATGAGTCTACAAAATAGTGCTGAGACACAGCAGACGTCTGTCATAAATGTATTTACCACTTGCTTCCAACCACCAAGCGACAGAGTGCGACATTTCACATGTTATTAGGAAGTCCTCGATACCTTCGCGCAAACGCAGTACGATCTCGAGAGAGATCTTTCTGTTACTGGGGTTCGGGAATTGATGAAAGAAGGACTAAAGAAGTACATACACAAAAAAAAGTTTAGCATCACCCTGGTTCCCTGAACTCTTGGAGATAGACGTTGATTGTGGTTATTGTGTCACAGTCACAGCCCCTTTGACTGTTCAGAGATGTCACTAATCCCGCCCAAAGACGTAAACAACCATGCATGAGTAGCGCCTATTAGACAGAGCCGGCCAGAGTGGCCGAGCGGTTCTAGGCGCTACAGTCTGGAACCGCGCGACTGCTACGGTCGCAGGTTCGAGTCCTGCCTCGGGTATGGATGTGTGTGATGTCCTTAGGTTAGTTAGGTTTAAGTAGTTCTACGTTCTAGGGGACTGATGACCTCAGAAGTTAAGTCCTATAGTGCTCAGAGCCATTTGAACCATTAGACGGAGGGGGTCCGACAGCCGATCAGTTCCAGGAAGTACGTACACGGCTCGTGTTGTCTGTATTTCAACCGTGCCTAGACGGTCAATACCGCGGTTCGATCGCCACCGCATTGTTACTTTGTGCCAGGAAGGGCTCTCAATAAGGGAAGTGTCCAGGAGTCTCGGAGTGAACCAAAGTGATGTTCGGACATGGAGGAGATACAGAGAGACAGGAACTGTTGATGACATGCCTCGCTCAGGCCGCCCAACGGCTATTGCTGCAATGGATGACCGCTACCTTCGGATTATGGCTCGGAGGAACCCTGACAGCAACGCCACCATGTTCAATAATGCTTCTCGTGCAGCCACAGGACGTCGTGTTACGACTCAAACTGTGCGCAATAGCCTGCATGATGCGCAACTTCACTCCCGACGTCCATCTTCGCAACCACGACACTATGCAGTGCGGTACAGATGGGCCCAACAAAATGCCGAATGGACCGCTCAGGATTGGCAACACGTTCTCTTCACCGACGAGAGTCGCATATGCCTTCAACCAGACAATCGTCGGAGACGTTTTTGGACGTGCAACTGGGTATTAGAGGTATCGGTGTGTACAGCAATCTGGACCACCAGATCTGAAGGTCTCACTGTATGGTTGTACAATATGCTATGTGTGGTTTTCATGAGCAATAAAAAGGGAGGAAATGATGTTTATGTTGATCTCTATTCCAATTTTCTGTACAGGTTCTGGAACTCTGGGAACCGAGGTCTTGCAAAACTTTGAAACAAATCGCCCATATTTCAGAAAGCTACATTTCCAACTCTGAACAATATTTTTATTATTCTTCTGGATCAGTATCAGAGACTGTGACCATTTGTTTTAAAAATGACCTTCAGATTTTCTGCTACGAGTGTAACAGGTCTAACAAGTACGCATGTCAGGTGGTATAGCATGCTGTATGACAAAAATGGTTCAAATGGCTCTGAGCATTATGGGACTTAACATCTGAGGTCATCAGTCCCCTAGAACTTAGAACTACTTAAACCTAGCTAACCTAAAGACATCACACACATACATGCCCGAGGCAGGATTCGAACCTGCAAACGTAGCAGTCGCGCGGTTCCGGACTGAAGCCCCTAGAACCGCTCGGCCACCGCGGCCGGCTGCTATATGACATGTGTATTGATTATATCTACTACTATCGTAGTGCAAGATCTTAAGCTTGTTCGTAAAACGAACCAGAAATGTTAATCGCTACCGTCCGTGCTAGTTAGATGAGGAATAACAAATATTGTTAGAAAGAGAGGTAATCACAGATTTCTCTTAGACAGAAAGTCTTTTTTCATAAAACGCTTCTAACAGTCAGAGAAAGAAGCCGCCTCGGCCGTATGCGATTCCTTATGTCGAGGCATTGCCTTCCTCGTTTTCATTTTCACAAACATATGAAAAGATGCATTACGGCAGAGAGACAAATAAATGAGTAACGGTATATACTAGCGAAAGAGGCGGATAATGTCCTGAAGTTGAGCTTCAGATTCTTGTTAAAAGGACGAGCACGTGTTAAACTGTCAAGTGCTAACGTCTTCGGAAACATGACTCACGAGCGCGTCTTCCCTCTCGTAGCGGTACAAAGTCCCTTTAGTACTCGGTCACCGCTTCCTCTATCTCAGGCGTCGCATATCAACGAGACTACGGCTATTCATCTTCTTCTGCCTTGGGTATCACTGCGTATTTCCTTATATCCACGTGTTCTAAACTCATTATAAAAAGAACAGCTCGCTGAAATGTGCCTGGTGGGCGTTCAAGGTTAAGGAGAGAGTTTACCGTCCACAGAGATACCAAACAGTAGTTGAAATTGCACAAACAGTAAATTTGTTACTATGATGAGGGATCGGGTTACGTTACTTCACACACGACGCCGAAGTTGCTCTACCTCTTGTATGCAAATCCAGTTCTGTGAACAGTGAGTTGTGACATTAGATAAACTTATTTACGACAGTTATATGGAAAACAATGAGCCATTCTTGAGCACGTTGTTCGGATACTTAGGGAAAATTTAAACATTACATTTGCACACGTTGTATAACGTAATTCTAAACACTGAGATCTACTGAGGCGGCAAGGGTTTCTGAGACACCGAAGGAGGAAAAATAAAAATAAAGTTAAGAGGTGTATATGAAGCGCGACACAATCTCACGACAATTTGTAACTGGGAAAAGCCGCTTGGAGTAGGCGCTATTAACGGGTCTCAGACAGGTCGTGCTCTCGCCCATGGAACTGATTGACAGAACAAAGCCGGTCAATTGGTCCAGCCTCCACGAATAACTGTCACACGGCCCGGTGGCAGGGCCAATGACACGCGCCGTCCCCAAATAGAATATTTCGTGATAAATCATTCTGGGAGCAGACGCCGCTCACTAACACGAGTCTTGTCGTCCGAGCGTCGACTGTCGACTGCTTACTTTCCGTCTATGTTCCTTCGTAGCTGAGGAATCAGTACGTTAGACACCGTGCAGAAGAACGAGCTTCAATCCTCGCTACTGCCAGCAATCTTTTCTTGGTCGGGGTCTGTTACGGTGTGCGTCCAGCCTCATAAGCCGTATCGAAGAACATCTTAGACGAAAAATAGCCGCTACGAGCTGCTAGACCGTTCTGACCACATACCCCTTCGTACCGCACCCTAGTGATGCCTTACGCACGTGGTGACACGGTGCCTGGTCCGCATCGCGTGGTATTCAGGGCCTGATCGCGGAGTTTCCTTTTATGCTGAAGAGCCAAAGACACTGGTACACCTGTCCAATATCGTGTAAGGCCCCCGCGAACACGTAGAAGTGCCCGAGACACGACGTGGTATGGACTCGACTAATGTCTGAAGCAGAGCTGGAAGGAATTGACACCATGAATCCTGCAGGGCTGTCCATTAATCCGTAAGAGTACGGGGGGGGGGGGGGGGTGGAGATCCTCAGATATGCTCAATAATGTTCACGGTTTGGGAGTTGGTGGCCAGCGGAAGTGTTTAAACTCAGCAGACTGTCCCTGGGGCCATTCTGTGGAAATTGTGAACTGTGGGGTGTCGCATTGTTCAGCTGGAATTTCCCAAGTCCGTCGGAATGTACAATGGACTGAATGAATGCAGGTGATCAGACTGGGTGCTTACATACGTGCCACCTCTCACAGTCGTACCTAGACATATCAGGGGTCCCATATCACTTCAACTGCACGCGTCCCACACCATAACAGAGCCTCCACCAGCTTGAACAGTCCCCTGCTGATATGCATGGTCCATGGATTCGTGAGGTTGTCTCCGTACCCGAACACGACCATCCGCTCGATACAATCTTAAACGAGACTCGTGCGACACGGAATATGTTTCCAGTCATGAACGGTCCAATGTCGGTGCTGATGTGCCCATGCAAGGCATAAAGCTTTGTGTCGTGCAATCATCAAGGGTACACGAGTGGGCCTTCGGCTCCGAAAGCCCATATTGATGACGTTTCGTTGATGGGTTTTTACGCTGTCACTTTTTGTTGGCCCAGCATCGAAATCTGCAGCAATCTGCGGAAGGGTTGCACTTGTGTCGCGTCGAACGATTCTCTTCAGTCGTCGTTGGTTTCGTCCTTGCAGGGTGTTTTTCCGGCCGCAGCGATGGCGGAGGTGCACTCGTGAAATGGTCGTACGGTAAAATCCCCACTTCATCGCTACCTCGGAGATGCTGCGTCCCATCGCTCTTGCGCCGACTATAACACCACGTTCAAACTCACTTAAATCTTGATAACCTGCCATTGTAGCAGCAGCAACGGATCTAACAACTACGCCAGATACTTTTTGCCTTATATAGGTGTTGCTGACCGCATGACCGTATTCTGCCTGTTTACATATCTCTCTATTTGAATACGAATGCCTATACCAGTTTCTTTGGCGCTTCAGAGTGTTTTAAGTAATGAGGGTGGTGTATATCAGGGTGAATAAACGACATGAAATGATTTAGTATCCAGAATGACTCACAATAACATGTGTAAGGAGAGAGAGGGGGGGGGGGAGTAAGGAGGGTTGGTTGCTTAGTTTAGGGGAGGGGACTAAACAGCAAGGTCATCGGTCCCATCCGATTATCGAAGGATTGGGAAGGAAGTCGGCCGTGCCCCTTCAAAGGAATCATCCTGGCACTTTCAAAAATGGTTCAAATGGCTCTGAGAACTATGGGACTCAACTTCTGTGGTCATCAGTCCCCTAGAACTTAGAACTACTTAAACCTAACTAACCTAAGGACATCACACACATCCATGCCCGAGGCAGGATTCGAACCTGCGACCGTAGCAGTCGCACGGTTCCGGACTGTGCGCCTAGAATCGCGAGACCATCGCGGCCGGCTCCTGGCACTTGTCTGACGCGATTTAGGGAACTCACGGAAGACTTAAATCAGGATGCCCAGACGCGAGTTTGAACCGTCGTTCTCCGGAATGCGAGTCCAGTGTGCTAACCATGCGCCACCTCCTCGGTGATGAGGAAGGGGGCGGGAAGAGGGAGAGAAAGGGATGGAGAGGGGGGGGGGGGGGAGAAAGAGAGAGAGAGAGAGAGAGAGAGAGAGAGAGAGAGGGAGAGAGGGAGAGAAATCCGTGTATTACTAATCGCATGAGCATTGTAAAAGATTAATACTGTACTTCCATTTCTATCAAATTTAAGAGAGTGGGCTGTTAAGTAACCTGTAAATGGCCATTATGTAGGCATGAACACAAAGAAATAATGTATTCGTAGTCTGTAAAGTAACTCTTCAACATCATTTCGTTAGAAAGCGCTCAAATGATCTACGGAATATGTAACTACCTAACAATGATTTAATACGATAGACCACTAAGATAAGATATGTGAAATTGGGGCTCACATGGAGGCGTATAGAGAGTCGATTTTCCCTCGCTCTATTTGATTGTCGAACAGGAGATGATTCAAATGGTTCAAATGGCTCTGAGCACTATGGGACTTAACAGCTGTGGTCATCAGTCCCCTAGAACTTAGAACTACTTAAACGTAACTAACCTAAGGGCATCACACACATCCATGCCCGAGGCAGGATTCGAAGCTGCGACCGTAGCAGTCGCACGGTTCCGGACTGCGCGCCTAGAACCGCGAGACCACCGCGGCCGGCAACAGGAGATGAAATGACTAGTAGTGGTACAGGGTACCCTCCACCACGCACCGTCCGTTGGCTTTCGGAGTATCTATGAAGATGTAGATGTAAATGGCTTCCATAGCATTTACATCACGTGAGTTCTCTATGATGCGCCTCCACCCACTGTAGTACGGATCTGGCTCCGAGACACAGACAATTGTACTGCTGCAAGATGACCTCTGTCTGTGCCGAATGCAGATGCCGGACTGATCCTGATCACCTTATTCCTAAAGAAGAAATCCTCTTCCCACCAATAAGTGAGTACTAGTTGTCGGGCATGGATGGTTATAATCGGATTATCGGAAGAGCACGCTTCGTCACCTTTTTGTTTGGTTAGTGCGAGAGCGTCGTGAACACGTCTAATAAGACCCCGTAGAAGACACTAAAAAAGAGACACTGCGCATCGCAGGGACCCTTGCTGTCAAAATCGGAGATCCTACGTTCCAATACGGGACAAAATCACATTACTCCTTCCATGTTATATCTCGCGTAAAGACGATGTCAAAGAAACGGTAAATTTTCAGAAAGAATCTTTCACTGCGCACGTAGTGTGCGCCGTTTTGAAACTTCCTTGGTGGTTAAAACTGTGTGCCGGATCGGGTTTCGACGTCAGAAACGCGACTTTCCAGCAATGCTCTTCTTATTGGCAGAGGGATCCAGGCACGGCTAAGGATCCTTCCTCACAATTTCACTTTTGCTAGTTCCTCTCGCCCATATTTCAAACTTCACAGCAGCTCTCATACATACATTGTTGGACTAGCACTCCCAGAAAAAAGAATACTGCGGAGAAACGGTTTAGCAGTAACCCCGGTGATCGTTCCAGAACAAATATTGCAAACTGTGCATACAGAGCAGTGTGCACGCAATTTTAATGTGCCAGGAAGTTTCAGAACAGTGCACACTACGCTGTAGAGTGAAATATCCATTATGGAAACAGCCCTCTGCAACGTGAATAAGTTATTTCTCCACAGCCTCCTTTATTCCTGGAGTTATAGTTAAGAAATATATGAAGGAGAGGTCCTGCGAAGTTTTCTTAACAATAAACAGGTCTCAGAAATGTTGAGCGAACCTTATTTCAACATCAGAACGGCTGTGCTTCATGGCCAACTCTCCGTTCTAGAGACGTCGAACAAAAAAGATTCAGGTAGACAGCTGAAGCAAGGTCCAAGGCGACCTAATCTCCAATTGCCGCCAGTCTCCGCCTTTTTTTTTTTTTTCTCTCGTAAAGAGGTACACAAAACAGAGAAACTGGAACAACACGGGATTACTGTAGTAGGTTATGTAACTCCTTCGTGCCATACCTGGAGTAAAAGAACTTTTCTCCTTGAATGCATTTTGATGGCGAAAGCAATCATGTATATCATTCCGTTACGATCCGTTTTGAATCGATCTAAGGTGACGGACGAAATATAACTCAAAAGTACAAATATGGACAACGACAGCGATGCTGAGCACATAGTTGCTAGTGTCCTGCTGTATTGGTTCTCAGACGGAGATGCTGAGTCAGGAGCGTCCGAGAGAATCCTTCATACATATGGTCGAAGTCGGACTTGTATGAATACATTGCAGACAGCAGGCGAAGCTTAAGTACTACTTTAATCGCACATTATACATTCTAATGTAGTCGTAGACAGCTCCAGTGTCACACTGCATCTCGTTTCTGCACAGGTTCACAGACCGCATTAAGTGGACAGCCAGAGGCCGGCAAGCTGACAACCTCACAACAGCTAAATATTATGATGATTGCTTGAATTTCGCCATAACATTACTATGTTACACGACATTATACTGTATTTCATATAAAAACTGCGTCTGAAAAGTTCGGTGAATGGTTTCAGAAATTAAGAGAACAAGAGTTACAAACAAAATACTTTTACTGGCCTTCAGAGAAATCACCATTAGCTACAACATACCTTTGACATCAGTTGTAAAACTGGTGGAAACTGTCAGTAAAAGCTTCTTGTGGAATCGATCGAGCTGGCCGAAGTGGCCGAGCGGTTCTAGTCCCTTCAGTCCGGAACCGCGCTGCTGCTACGGTCGCAGGTTCGTATCCTGCCTCGGGAATGGATGTGTGTGATGTCCTTAGGTTAGTTACGTTTAAGTAGTTTCTAAGTCTAGGGGACTGATGACCTCAGATGTTAAGTCCCATAGTGCTTAGAGCTATTTGAATTTTTGAATAGCTCGAAGTACGCGTTGTTGGATATCTGCTTTACAGGAAATGAGACTTGGTGCTGCCAGTACGATTCGTGAGACAAGTGACAATCCACTGCATGGTGTTCATTGTCTTCTCCGCCTCCCCAAAAACAATTCGGATGACAAAATCCAAAATTAAGACGATGTTTCATCACCTTTTTTCGCAGCAAGGACTTTATCCGTCATGAATCTCTACCCATTTTATGTGCACTGCGAAACAACCCAGTATCCAGTACCAGCTGAAGTACACTCTAAGCTGTCCTCTGAGCTACGTCGCAAGTGTAAAGCTTAACAACTGAGGTGGTGTAAATCCAAGTTCAATAAACATCTCGAAAACACTATCGAGAGTGCGACACTGATGTAAAAGTCTAGGAAACAGTTATGTGTATTCCAGGAAAGAGCTTTCTTCTCAGAGAAAACAAAGGCAAGTGCCAGTTGCCCTTAATTGCTCTACATTCCCTTAACGCTGCAGAACGCCTAAACGGGACACACTTCCATTCTTGTGAAAGAAGAAAATGAGTTCCACGAAAAACAGTCGGACTGGTTACCTCTCCTAAGTTTATTATGGCTTCAGTATTTCATCAGGATAAAAAAAAATCAGCAAATAATTCTGAACTGTTTCAGTACCACGTATATTACACCCCAGTAAGCGAATAGGCACATTTATCAGACGCTGGACTGGAGAAATCCAAGTTCAAATCCCTGCCCAGGACGTCCTGTTTTAATAATTTGTAAATCTGCTCGCATCACTAAGGAACCGTGTGTCGCGGCATATGTTTGAGGCATAGTTATTCAAAGTTGAAGTACTTTCTTACGTTGTGACAAATTTCACTTAACGGCCATTGACGAGTAGTTTATTAGAGTGCATTGTGATGTTGCACTCCGTCGGAAAAGTCTCCTTCCAAGTCTGACAAAAAAAAAAGAAACGAGACTAATATATCAAATTTATATATTTATAAAATACTTTTAGTTACTGATGGATGGCTTCAAATGACAACTAATTCGAGTCCACTCATGGTTGCATTAGCTGGCTTTTTGAACACTTACTTATATTCTCCTACTGTGGCGGGCTGTCAACAGTAAATTTCGCTCTGCTGCCATTGGAATATGTAATTTATAATTTTAATATAATAATTTATGATGATATCATGTGTTGTACATCCTCTTCATTATGAGAATATGGTGGGGGCTCTTAGTAACTCTGATTAGGGATTAGGATGTGGAAAGTATTGTAGAGGATGTTATGTAAAAAGGGATGTGGGAAGGAACTGATGGATGGGATGATGAATGAGATGACCTAGGCACGCAAAGAGTGGGTTGGAGTCCTCATTTGGAATTTACTGGGTAAGTTTTGGTTGATTTAATGTCATGGATGAGTTCATTGTCCGGGAGGGGAAGGCGGTTGATTAAGCTGGGAAAGGACGCGGAGAGTTTCAAAATGAAGAGAAGGTGGGACGTGTTGATACAGGCACGGCAGCAGGACGGGTTTCTCAAGGGTGGGGGAGCCTGTAGGGTTCAAAATGGTTCAAATGGCACTGAGCTTTATGGGACTTCACTTCGGAGGTCATCAGTCCCCTAGAACTTAGAACTACTTAAACCTAATTAACCTAAGGACAACACACACATCCATGCCCGAGGTAGGATTCGAACCTGCGACCGTAGCGGTCGCGCGGTTCCAGGCTGTAGCGGGAGCCTGTAGGGTATTAAGACTCAAGTTCACAAGAAACGTTGGGCAGGCAATATTGTAGGAGTGTGAGGAGGTGTGGGAACGTTGTAAGCTGGTACAGTCTACAGGTGGCAGAAGACAGACGGATACAGAAAGCGAGGCGGATTGGACGTCGTTCCAGGAATTGGCTGGAGTGGTAAAACGTAGGAGGAGCGGAACTCCATGCTACATTGGTACGGTATGGATGAGGGTTTTCTACAAGGAGATTTCAAAAAGCAAGTTACGCGTTATTATGGAAGACCAAGTAAGTTTTATTGAATAATGCTCTACACTTTAAAGTGACACATACATATCACACTATTTTTCAACATAGTCACCAAGTTTTCGCAAAAAAAAACAAAAACGGTGGGCATGTTCTACCAGTCGTTCTATTCCTCTACGACAGAAATCCGCAATCTCTTACCCCCCCCCCCCCCCCAACCCTCCAGATGCTCTTTCAGTTTGCCGGAAAGATGGAAATCATATGGTGCAAGATCTGGACTTCTCAGTGGACATCACCAACGTCTTTGAGGTCTTGATCAAATTGTTGGCACCATTTTGCTACGAATGGACGCATCACCACATTTGGTCCATATAATGCCAGGGTCTTACAATGAATCTGTGTTCGATTTAGACGTTTGGCCCACAAGAATCGTACCATCGGGCATACTTCAATTTGCCGCACCACTTCAGTCGCACACTGCGATGCATCTGTTACGCGTACCGCAGCAGAACTGTCTCTGAAGTCCGCTCCCGGTAGCTGAGTGATCAGCGCGACGGGCACTCCTAAGGGCCCGGGTTCGATTCCCGGCTGGGTTGGAGATTTTTTTCCGCTCAGGGACTGGGTATTGTGTTGTCCTAATCATCATCATTTCATCCCCATCGACGCGCAAGTCGCCGAAGTGGAGTCAAATCGAAAGACTTGCACCAGGCGAGCGGTCTAACCGACGGGAGGCCCTCGTCACACGACATTATCATTACTGTCTCTGAAGGGACATGTACTCTCTTCTGGTAAAGCAACACTCTTGTTGCCCAATGGTCTTAGTCTGGGACGACATGTGTAACTTACTTTCTCAAGTCTCTACATATTTCTTTTAGATATACTATTTTCCTAGCTCCTACTTCGTCTATGTTAAGAATGCGATAGTGACGTGTGTCCTGCAATAGACGTGGTGTGTAGTCTCTTTCCTGGAATGATGTATCTTGAGTTCCGCCGTACATCGGAATGAGGAGCTACTTACTGCTATGTGTTCAATGCAGTAACTTTTTAAAAATAGGTCTTATCTAACTACAGGTTTTCCTATACTATTAAGTCATCGATGAGATTTCGGTCTTTCAGTTGGAAGCTATTGACGTCATATACTGATATTTCATCAGCGTACAATCTGACTCGAAGATATCGTTGTACAGCACATTCTGTAGGTCTAACACGTTAACAGGTACACTGAGTTGTAGTCCAGTAAATGTAACTCACAGACAGGATCTGGAATCTTACACCCAGTCGTACGATAACGTTGTATGTGGCAAATATATACATTTAGGCGCCTCCTATATCTCAGCAGTACTTTATAGCCGCTTCCTGTGACCATTAACTCTAAAGCAAGGAAAACATGATTTGTAATATCGCACGCAAATCATCTAAGGACAAAAATATGTCATAATGAAGCATGGCATTCTTACTGTTTCTGTTACTTAGTGCAGGTGAATAACGGGAAACTTGCTGATCAGATACAGAGAGGAAACTTCACGCAGGGCCTTTAGAGTTTAAGTGCAATTTTTTGAATGAAAATAGAGGCGTCAGTTAGGTCATGCTGAAATAGTTCCCTCAACAAAACAACATCAGATTTTCGTCAACAAGGAGTGTTCATTCTTTCCGCGCGCTATACTAGATTGGAATAATAGAGAATTGTGAAGGTGGTTCGATGAACCCTCTGCCAGTCACTTAAATGTGATTTGCAGAGTATCCATGTAGATGTAGATGTAGATTAGGCTTAAATCTGCCGTCGACGACGCCATCATTAGAGAGAGATAAAGAAATCTGATTGTACAACGAAGGCGCAGAAAATCTACAACGAAGGTGCAGAAAATCGACTGCGCCCCTTGCAAGTAACTCATTCTGTTATCCACTTTAAGCGACTTTAGGTAATAATGACAAACACAAGCCTGAAAGCCGCTTTCCCGAAAGTGAGTCCAATGTCTTCGCCACTGCACCACCTTTGCCGCTGATCACCGGCAAGATACATTCTGTTAACTGTGTAAAACGTAGCCGATTACATACTGGCTTCTTGCATAATCTTTTAGTTTTCTTTTATGTCTTCTGCTCCTGCTCCGGTTTACTTCCATTAATCGTAGCTGTGCTGAAGTAGACCCCATAAATGAAGGTCACTAGCATGTGCTATACGCAATTGGGTAACTATGCTATCTGGCTCTTTACGACGTTCCTCAGCTCCCCCTACCCCCACCCCCACCCTCACCACATCCCTCCTGTCGGCATCACCCCATTTCTTTTTTAATTCTCGTTGCCCCTTTGCTATTTATTCGTTTATTGAGTTCGAAAAAACTTTAAGTGACGTAAACGATGCAAATTCCAACAACGTTTTAGCATCATACAGTTCAAAAGAGGAACAACACACTGTTAAAAGTCGTAATGCTTGCAATAATAATGTTGTTTCTTTTCAATGGGTTCACTGCCGATAAACGCAAAACCATATTTCAAAAGCACGAAGTATACATCTTACTCCTTCGTCCCGCTAGCTCCTTTTGCATGACAGGGGTTCTATCTAGTATCTGAGAGCAAGAAACAAGATTCTCTCTACAATGGAAAGTAGGTCTAATGGAACTGTTTCTTCACACAAGTAGGTAATCAGTGCCGGTTCTGGGCGAGATAAAGAACTTATCACTTCCGGTGTCAGGCTGCACATCTGGTTTCAAGCTACACACTTGGGCAACATAATCATGGTCACCACCACTACCCTTCCCTCTGGGGCACCACTACGATCTGATCAAGAGTACCCAGGAGGAACCACACATCTTAGGCAACTGTGCGAGTTATATTCGAGGTCATTCTGGGGTACCACATCACCCTCCCCCTATACTCCAAACCCTCCCCTCACCACATCCCTGGAGATTGAGATAACACCTCCCCTTTTTTTATCTTCATCTTTCTTAACTAGGACACCGGAGAGCATGGGGATCAGTCTGGATCTCGGCAGCATAGAGAGAGGATCAGGCTGTGTCTATTTGTTAATAAAAATTACATTAAATCCTTTCACTTGAGGTCTGTTTTTTAATGACAGTTTAGTATTACGTCATGCAAGGCACCAGCAGAGACCACACCGAGGCAGATACGTAAGTACCCTCATTCTTCCACAATTTTACGTATTTTTCACCCATTTTCGTATTTTTATGTATTTTCCAAAATTTGACATATTTTTCCACAATTTTACATATGTTAATGAGTTAAGTGAGTGCTGTCCCACGGCTCTTGACATCGTGTCGATGTCATGATGCTCTCAGTCAATGACAATGCGGTATACGCCCAAACTATTCACCATTGCTATGCCAGCACTTCATTACTTGTGTGTGTGTGTGTGTGTGTGTGTGTGTGTGTGTGTGTGTGTGTGTGTGTGTGTGTGTGCTCGTGTCATGTCATAATTAAATGATCAGAAACGAAAAACTTGGTAGAAATAATGGTGCATGACATACTATACAAAATGGCTATAAACATTAACGTAATTTATTGTGTAAGACACTATGGCAGTTGAGTATGTTGCTGAATTGACGATGTCCTGGCGTATTCTGCAAATGATGGTAAATAATACAGTAATTTATGGTGTAAGATACCAGGACAATCCATTACGTGGCTAAATTAATGACTCTTGAAGATTTTTAAATGAAACGTATGTTATTAACTTTCCATATTTTTATTCTTCATATCTACATGTTTATTTCTCAACAGAGTCACCCTGGCCATGAACTCATTTCTCCCAGTGACAGAACGGTTTGCCGGCCGCTGTGTCCGAGTCGTTCTAGGCGTTTCAGTCCGGAACCGCGCTGCTGGTACGGTCGCGAGTTCGAATCCTACCTCGGGCATGGATGTGTGTGATGTCCTTAGGTTAGTTAGGTTTAAGTAATTCTAAGTCTAGGGGACTGATGACCTCAGATGTTAAGTCCCATAGTGCTTGGAGTCATTTGAACCATTTTTAACAGAACAGTTTGTTGATACCGCTACTGTAGAATTTTTGACTTTGTTTACAGAGACACGACCTCACTTCTGCTTGCACCACTTCATCACTATCGAAGTGAAGTACTTGAAGGTGTTCTTTATTTTTTGGAAGCAGATGAAAATCGTATGGGGCCAAGTCGGGACAGTGAGGAAGATGATTGATGACAGTGAACTCAAGGCGTCGGTCTGTTGCAGATGTCGCAGCACTCGTGCCTCTTCTGGCATTGTCATGCTGAAGGAGAGGGTGCTCCATGGGTGATCGAACTCTTCGAATTCGAAGCTCGGTTACAACACGCTGTTTCTCATGCACCAACATAGTTACATTACACATGGCCATGTTACACACTACAATTTGGAGCCCTCTAGCGGCAGAGGACTGCAGATATGTACACATCAAGAATAAAGAGGTAGAATGTTAATATCGTTTGTTTTATTTTAAATGCTTTAAAAGTTTTCACATAAAAAATTCGTAGGCAATACTTTTCATCACACCCTCATAGAATTGTGTGGTTTCGAGGAGAGTGAATTTGTGTTGCGCAGAGAAAGGGTCAAAGATGCTGTCAGTGCACATACGTTTCCTTCTCGGCGCTGAATCATCAGAGTAGACTGATCGCTCTATCTGCCAGTATGTGCCTCCTGTCACCATCCTCTGTTTAAAGTTTTACCAATATACATTATTATTTAAATAAGCAATTACACTCTTGCTATAAACAAATTAAAAGAATTTCTAGATGACAACTCCTTCTACTCACTGGCTGAATTTTTAGATATAAATTAAGGGATGAAAAAAAAAACAACCCCAACTTAAACATTGGTGCCATGCAATATTTTATGTAGTGTAATATCTTGTACAGACATCTTTTATTAACCTGACCCGTTCCACATCATTACGAAGTGTCGTATTCATGATCTATGGAACAAGTATTAATCTAATCTAACCTGGGTGACTGTAAAGTGAATTTCATGTACACGTTTTGAGTAATGTGACGTATACAGAAAAAAGGTGACATCCACCCTCCCTTGCCCTTTGATTATCCACGTTGAAGTGCACATAGGCACACACACACACACACACACACACAAACACACACACACACACACACACACACACACACACACACACACTAGCGTAAAATAACATTTAAACTTAGAGGAAATGACCGAAGGTGCTGTCATAGCCCCACCTCAGGGTCCTGGGGCGTCCACACACAAAATAGCGCAACTGGATTACAAGACTGATCACATTTAGAAGGTATGATCTGAAGATTACGTGACTGGTAGTGTTGTAATCATGACCTTCACCTGATGGTTTTGTTACTAGTATGAATAATCATCATTAGTAAAAAACATTTTCTGTTGATGGTCATTCTGACCATATTACCACGCTAAGATGAATTTGAATGTTCGCGCTTTGTATTCGTGAATGCTAAAGCAGATTGACATGTGGCCTAAACCAGCAGCTTCCAGAGAATTAAAGAAAATACTGTTGGTGTGTATGGATTTACATACATCTCAGGTAATGAGTATCGATAATTCTTTATAAAACTATGTCTTGTATGTCCATAATTTTAATTATTCAGCCTGGAAATCGATTATACAAACTAGTGCTGTTATTGTGTTCATATAAAATAATGTATTCTAGGACGTTCACTACTACTACAGAGGGTGCATAAGGGCAGGACTGTGGACAAGTCTACACTATGCATATTATCTTATCAAAATACAAGTCTTAGTTCCACTTAAAATGGCATCACAGTCATCCATGGGATATGCTCGTCAGTCTAAGACACTTATCAGGTTGGCTTAATAGATGTGGGCTATAACTATCGCGAGAACTACACGGATGGAAAAAACTGCAACTCCAAAAAATAATTAACGTGGAATAACTAAATTTTGGGAATCTGTTCGTCTAGGTAACATATTTAAGTGATTAACATTGCAAATGTGAAACGCTAATACATTAATAAACGGTAACACCGTGAGAATTTTGAATGCAAGTATGCAACCGTGCATGCATTGTGTTACAAAGATTCCAGACTTCAGTTTGTGGGACGGAGTTACGTTTGTGGATGATGCTGGAGTTGACGTCCATTGATGTCCTACATGTGCTCGATTAGAGACAGATCTGGCTACAGAGCAGGCCAGGGCAACATGTCGAGATTCTGCAGAGCATTTTGGGTTACAACAGCGGCATGTGGACGTTATCCTGTTAGAAAACATTGCCTGGAATGCTGTTCACGAATGTCAGCACAACAGGTCGAATCACGAGGCTGACATACAAAGTTGCAGTCGGGGTGCATGCCAAGAGAGTGCTCCTGTTGTCATACGAAATCACAAAATATGGTTCAAATGGCCCTAAGCACTATGGGACTTAACATCTGACGTCATCAGTCCCCTAGACTTAGAACTACTTAAACCTAACTAACCTAAGGACATCACACACATCCATTCCCGAGGCAGGATTCGAACCTGCGACCGTAGCAGTCGCGCGGTTCCAGACTGCAGCCCCTAGAACCGCTCGGGTACTCTGGCCGGCAGGATCGTCTTCCCTCTTGGTGTTGCCACATGGGCATCTGGAGCCCAGTCTTCTTGAAACTGTGCATTCTCGTGACCACCGCTGCCAGCAATCATGTACAATGGCTACATTCCTGCAAAGTATTTCTGCAATATTGCAGAAGCAACATCCAGTTTCTCGTAGTCTATAACGTCGTTCAAACTCAGTTAGGTGTTGGTAGTGACGTCTTTGTCGTCTTAATGGCATTATTGACTAACATCAGCTCAATACGTCCAGTCTCAATGGTAACTGGAGATTCGCTGGTGGGGTGAATAAATTTTCTGACCGTTAACGTTAGCGACACACACAGAGCTTTCCCGCCGTTACTTAGTGCCAATGAGCTGGCGGTACTCACCCATGGACTAATGGCTGCATATGTTCGATGCACAGACGTGTTGCGCTTGTCAGAGCGATGGGAGCGTTCACTTAACGCAGTTACAGGAATTAGGTAGAAGTTGTCGTGATTCTAGTGAGTATTAAGCGCTAGTATTAAAAATGGGATGGTTGGGGAGGAGGGAGAGCTTTTTTCTTCCTGATCCAGAGACAAAGGGGGAGGTGAGAAGAGTTCTTGGCTATTAAATTGTTATCAATGTTTATCTGAAAAGACGCCTGCAGAGTTCTGTAGGTAAACGTGAAGGCACTGGCGAGTTGCAACTGGTTTCTGTCTGCAGGTGAACGTGTACGCATTGAACAGTTACAACTGGTTTGCTGTGGTGGGATGACCCCTCCCTGAATTCCTGATTTTCGTAACAGTGACTTTCGCGCCCGTCATAAGGCTGGATACGATTATACATATATATTGTTTAAATAATGGAACTTTCTCTACCATCTGTGGGGAGATGATCTGGCGTAGTGTTGGGCGGTCACATGCAGTTCTCTTATTTGTGGCCAGGGATTTGGTGGCAGCGATGCCACTCGTGGAATTCCATACCCTGCCGGGATCTCACTTGGTTCATTTGACCCACACTATCCAGTGAATGCAGATAAGAGATCCTTATAATATATGTGCGTATTTGTAGCAGTGTGGTAATTGTTATACACATCATTTTTATCCCTGTCTTTGTTTGAATGTCTTGGAAATTGCTGAATCCACAGTGCTTACATAATTTTGCTATGATGTCACACAGTGGTGTCGCATATTTTGTTATATCTACTAGAATAACACTGAAACATCATTATTTATGTCAATATAAGAATGAGCTCGTTTTAACATACACTAATAGTGTAGGGATGACTTTGTAAGAGATTATATATCGAGCTGTGGTATTTATGCTAGTTGTTCTCACCAAGGTGATGGATGCACACAGTTCACCAAGATGCATAGACAGAGTAACATTTCGAAAAAACACCTAATAACTAGCAAGAATCAAATTACGTGCAATATCTTTCTTTGTAAGAACATGTTTAAGTCTTCCACCTTACTGGACAATTTTTTCGCCATTTTTGTGTAATATATTGTGAGGTCAATAATTTAGCCAATAATGCATTGTCATATTATCTAAAATAATAAATTACATTAATATTTACAGCCACATGCATAATATGCCAGTAAATCATCAATTTAGCAACACACTGCATTCGTATAGTGTTCTAAGCAATAAATTACGTTAATATTTACAACCATTTTGTATTTTTCATTTCTAACTCATATACCATGATCTCTCTCTCTCTCTCTCTCTCTCTCTCTCTCACACACACACACACACACACACACTAGTAATGAAGCAGTCGCTTAGCAATGCTGATATATAATTCGAGAACATCCTGCATTGTGAGTGGCTGAGAGCATTGTGACGTCGACGCGAGGTCGAGAACAGTGGGACAGAATTCATGAAATCCGATGAAATGCGTAAAATTGCGGAAAAATATGTAAAATTTTGGAAAATCGAAAATACGGGAAAATACGAAAATGGATGAAAAATACATAAAATTGTGGAAGAATGAGAGTACTTAGATATCTACATAGGTATGGTCTCTGCTGGTGCGTTACATGCCATAATATTGAATTGTTACTAACAAAGAGACTGCAAGTGATGTGACTAAATGTAATTTGTTATTAACAAATAAATACAGCCTCATAATCTCCGCTTATTGTCCAGGGAGATGGAGAGGAGTGTCTGTCTTATTGGTCCAGGGGATTGAGGAGGGAAGGGGTTGGGGTCACCCTGGATGACCTTGACTGTAAGTCGCACAATTGCCTAAAGTGTGTGGGGTTTTCCCTGGGTGACCTTGAAAAGTTCATTGTGGTGACCTCGATTATAAGTGCCCCAGTGTATAACCTGACACCGTATGAGGTGATAAGATCGTTATCTCGCCCAGAACTGGCACTGATTACCTACTGATACAGTCCAACTCGAATCGCTTTATGGTTTCCTTTCATGAATCTGCGCTTCTACTCATTCTAAGAACTTCAATCTATTCTCTTCTCTTCTTCTTGGTTTTTAACATCCTCTTTCTCGTCTTCTTTTTCCATTTCATATGTCAACCTCCGTCTTCCTCTTTTCTTTTGTCCTTCCTCACGTTTTTTACCTGTTACAAATTGCAATATTTGTGGCTGACAGAGAAAATGTTGTTGCTGCAAGCCCTATTTTCTGGCTGTAACTACTAACCTGTGTGAGAGGATCTTATGACATCAGTGAAGCAGTCGCCTAAGGTACGGGGCCCGGTGTGACCAGAGACTGGCGATTGTTTCCTTCGCTGCAGTTTAATGAGTTACAAGGGTTTCTCGTGAGATGTAGAGGCCAAGAATGCCAGCAGGCATCGCAGTGGTTGACAGCACGTGAGCAGCTAGCGCCGTCCGAGGAAAGAGAAGTGGGTCGGCAGACGTCTGCGCCACGCATTCCGAAGCCGCTGCGGCTATTACGCCTTGTTAGCCTCGTCTGGTCCTTACTTGCCTCGTCACGTCAAATCGAGGACGTCGATGTAAGTGGTTTTACGACCATTTGTGAGAATTGGTTGCTACTATCTTTCGTCTAAGCGTCAGCTAAAATCGTTTAGGTGAAAACTGAAGGGCGATTAAGATTCAACGTCCCATCGGCGGCGAACTCAGCAGAGGCAGAACACGAATACCGCCCATCCTGAACGCGAAAGGAAGGGAAAGTAAATTTGTGTTTAACTTCTCGCGGACTACGGGGTCATTACCGACGCAGCACAAGTACGTGGCTATGAGGGAAGAGAATCTGCCGCGTCCTTTTCAGAGGTGTCGTCCGGGCATTCTCTTTAATCGATCTAGAGACTGCGCAGGAAACATAAATCACGACGGTCGGACGAATTTGAATCCAACTCCATGCGAGTGCGAGCCCTGCGCCTGAGACATCTTGCTTGGCGGCTCAAAACCGGTCGTTTTTGGTTTCATAGAATGCTTCGTACATAAACTACAAAGTACCAAACTTGTGCAACGAGAACATAATTTCCTCAACCACATACTCTGACAAAATTCGTGATATTTTGTGCCAAGGGAGCAACTATACGCAGAAACTAGATTATTTCTAGCATCCATCGTAGTCTCGTTTACTCGCTGCCGTGGTCACTATCTCATGTCTAACCTATCGAGGTTGTACTGCTGCAACAAAACGGTTGTAGACAGATATGACACTGTTCTTGAAAAAGTACTTAATAGGGAAACTGCGTAGGAAGTAATTTAATCGATAAGAAATTAATCGTGTATTCTTCAGATCTGCTCATCATATTCCTGTATATTCCTGAGCAGAGGGAGATACAGAGTTACCTCATTGTGTTCCATAAGTTATGCAGTAATTTCAGACTATTTTTGTTATTCCGTATGAATCCGCATTTAGGAAATATTGATCTTATCTATTAATGCCGACGACCGCTTAAGACACGCTTTAATAGATGGACGCATGGATACCTCAGCACGGAGGTTTTGTGACGGTTAAGCAGAGCAGATGACGGCATTTAACAAAGTTGTGTCGTTCTTTGTAAGTCTCAGTCAAATAGCGTTTAACATGATACATTTTAATGAAGGTATGTTTCGACTTAGAAACTAAATGAAAGGCGGTTTGTATCTTGCTATCCGCGTTTCGCTTCTTTTATTTATGAAGCATTTTCACTAGCCTGAAATTATATATATTACAGCTACGTTAATATGTTTCGTTTCTCATGTCACCCTCTTGGATTTCAGGTCAGAAACATATTAACATTTTTGTAACTACTACATAATGTATTTATTATACAGTGTACTCTAAAATTTCCCTTACAATCTTCTAGAAACTATCGAGGAGACTGAGTAGATAATATCTTGAACTGTAATCCATATCCGGAAACATATCGTTTCCATGTCATAACCATTCGAAAACTCGTTGGGAATGCGGCCACTTTTTCAAGTAATTTATCAGGCGTGACCCAGTACATCACTTGTTTTACAATTTCACTCACTAATAAGCAAGGAAACGCAAAAAGGAAACTTAATTTGTTTTCACAAACTCTTTTGTTTACAGTTAAGCTTAAAACGTTTCTGTCCTTTTCAAAAGGGTTAGCATTGTGACCCACTACAAGTAAGATTCGAAGAGGCGACCACCAAGGTCGGTGCTGGGAGCAACACCCATTGCACGCGCAGTTGCCTGTGTACTCGTTGAAAGGTTCTCTTTAACGTGATGCAGATGGCCTCTTCCAATCCGAGTGTGCGGCGTGTCCTTGGCGCACCACAGTCAGAACTGTTGACGGTGAAGATACCCCTATCTCGAAGTCATTGCGTAATTTGTGGCGAACAGGGTATGCGATGGAGTCGGACGTTGTGGATAACGACCTTGATAAGCAGCTCTTCCATTACCGTGAGCCTCGCCATACAGAAGGCTCATGTAGGTGTGATTTGTGAACGTGTACTCAACCATGTTTCTCTAGCATATACAGACACGCGAATGAGGCTCGAGATAGGAAAGCCGTTAAATAACATCAGCCGATCCGACGTAAGCACCATGACTACCCCGTTACATACCTACCTAGCAAAAAAGTTTTCAAACGGCTGTAGCACTGAAACGATACGTTCCGGACATGGTTTCCAATTCAAAATATTGACTACGCAGCCTCCCTACAAGTCCTAGAAGTCTGTAAGGGTAATGTTAGAGCACCCTGTATATATAAAAACAAACATGTATTACAGACCATTTGGATGTGAATGATGTCCTTAGGTTAGTTAGGTTTAAGTAGTTCTAAGCGTAGGCGACTGATGACCTCAGATGTTAAGTCCCATAGTGCTTCGAGCCATTTGAACCATTACAAACTAATGAAGATGCTTGTGGGGAAAAAAACTGCCTTACATTTAGTTACAAAGGCGAAACATACCTCAACGAATTTTGAATCAACTACGGAACAACGGAAAACTAAAATAATGACGATGATACTTCTTAGTTGGCTGCACAAACTATGGCCATCTTCATTCGTCTCTTGTCTACTTGCTCCACTTGAGACTATTTATGGCACGTAACATGAGCTGATATCTAGCTCTGGCAATTTAGATTTGTTCCGACAGCAAATATCAAGTTGGAGGCCACGCGCAGAGGACCTCTAGTTAGGCGCCATATTGTCTAAAGCTTTATTCTGAGAGCATACACACTGAGTAGCGCAATCAAGAAGAAGGAAGTCACATCTGAGTTTAGATTCGCCGTAAAAAGTATGCGCAAGTTGCAGCCGATGGTTCATTCATTCCGAGAACTGGAGAATATCTGCCGCCAGACTAGGAGACAGCAAGGTCTGTGGGCCCGATAACGAGCGTTTCGCTGCAGCTACTCGTAACTGCATGCTCTCTTTCATCTCATATCCCTAGCCCTTATTTCGATGGTGAAGGAACCTATCCCAACGTAGCCACCCTTGTGACTTCATGATGTGTGTAATAGGGACTCTGTAGGTGGTATCATTTGAGAATATTCATGCGTACTGTGTCTAACCATCCTACAACTTTTTTGTGCCCTATTCCCAGTTTCAGCGCCATTAATTATTTAACGTATGTTCTGTATGTTCATCGTATCAATTTGCTCCGGGAACTGTAGCTATTCATTGAGTCGAAATCAGATTCCTACAGTATATCATTTTTGAATGAGGTGTCGCAGACGTAACACGCCAGGTTCGAATTCTAGTGGGCGGTGGGACAAATCCCCGTCCGGACATCCAGATTTAGTCTTCCGTGGTTTCCCTAACCTTTTAAAGCAAATGCCGGCTTGCTTCCTTTGAGGAAGACACGGGTAGTATCCTTCCCTACCGTTCACTAATCCGAGCTTGGGCTCCGTCTATAATGAACACGTTCTTCATAGGACATTGAATTCTACACTTCCTTTTATCTTCTCACATTACTTTTTTTTGTGAACATAGTCCCTTCCCTTTCATCAGCACCACAATAATACATCTGTTTCATAAGGAATAATTGCAAAATTAATGCTGCTATTAGGCTTTCAATGCTGACCACTTTTCATCTGTCTACACGTATCTTACTTGGATCTCCTCTCATATTCTTGTTTTAGCAAGGTACAAAAACGTTCTAAGGTACACGCGGCTTCCAGTGTCATAGCAGTGATCAGCATACTACGTTCATTTTCGCAACTAACAGGGTTCACGATTTTTCTTCGGCCATCCTGTTTCGGAATTTGTGGTTTCCTTAAATCACATGTAGAAGACGCCGGGGTAGTTAAATCAACAATGCGCTGGTCACTTCAAGCAACTACTATATTTGCAATGGTCGCAATGTCACAGGAACGTTAAGCACTAGTTTTCCTTCCCTCTTTATTTCTGGACACTTACTACGACCAAATACACTACTGGCCATTAAAATTGCTACACCACTAAGTTGACGTGCTACAGACGCGAAATTTAACCGACAGGGAGAAGATGCTATGATATGCAAATGATTAGCTTTTCAGAGCATTCACACAAGGCTGGCGCCGGTGGCGACACCTACAAAGTGCTGACATGAGGAAAGTTTCCAACCGATTTCTCATACACAGACAGCAGTTGATCGGCGTTTCCCGGTGAAACGCTGTTGTGATGCCTCGTGCGATTTACCGTATCGCGACACTGATGCTCTCGTTGGTCGAGATCCAATGACAGTTAGCAGAATATGGAATCCGTGGGTTCAAGAGGGTAATACGGAACGCCGTGCTGGATCCCAACGGCCTCGTACCACTAGCAGTCGAGATGTCAGGCATCTTATCCGCATGGCTGTAACGGATCGTGCAGCCACGTCTCGATCCCTGAGTCAACAGATGGTAATGTTTGCAAGACAACAACCATCTGCACGAACAATTCGAAGACGTTTGCAGCAGCATGGACTATCGGCTCGGAGACCATGGCTGCGGTTACCCTTGACGCTGCATCACAGACAAGAGCGCCTGCGATGGTGTACTCAACGACGAACCTGGGTGCACGAATGGCAAATCGTCATTTTTTCGGATGAATTCAGGTTCTGTTTACAGCATCATGATGGTCGCATCCGTGTTTGGCCACATCGCGGTGAACGCACATTGGAAGCGTGTGTGTATTCGTCATCGCCATACTGGCGTATCACCCGGCGTGATGGTATAGGGTGCCATTGGTTACACGTTTCGATTACCTCTTGTTCGCATTGACGGCACTTTGAACAGTGGGCATTACACTTTAGATGTGTTACGACCTGTGGCTCTACCCTACATTTCAGCAAGATAATGCACGAATGCATGTTGCAGGTCCTGTACGGGCCTTTCTGGATACAGAAAATGTTCGACTGCTGCCCTGGCCCGCACATTCTCCAGATCTCGCACCAGTTGAAAACGTATGGTCAATGATGGCCGAGCAACTGGCTCGTCACAATACGCCAGTCACTACTCTCGATGAACTGTGGTATCGTGTTGAAGTTGCATCCAAGCTGTGTTTGCCGGCTGTAGTGGCTGAGCGGTTCTAGGCGCTACAGTCTGGAACCGCGCGACCGCTACGGTCGCAGGTTCGAATCCTGCCTCGGGCATGGATGTGTGTGGTGTCCTTAGGTTAGTTAGGTTTAAGTACTTCTCAGTTCTAGGGGACTGATGACCTCAAAAGTTAAGTCCCATAGTGCTCAGCGCCATTTAAAAAACCAAGCTCTGTTTGACTCAATGCCCAGACGTACGAGGTGCATTCAAGTTCTAAGGCCTCCAATTTGTTTTCTCCGGACTGGAAAGAGATAGAAACATGCGCATTGTTTACGTCCCAGAGATGGCAGCACTGTACGGCAGATGGAATTTTACCGCCAGCGGCTAGAATGAGAACTGTTTTAAATACTTAAAATGGCGACGTTTTCCTTATTTGAACAGCGTGCAAACATTCGTTTTCTGAATTTGCGTGGTGTGAAACCAATTGAAATTCATCGACAGTTGAAGGAGACATGTGGTGATGGAGTTATGGATGTGTAGAAAGTGCGTTCGTGGGTGCAACAGTTTAATGAAGGCAGAACATCGTGTGACAACAAACCGAAACAACCTCGGGCTCGCACAAGCCGGTCTGACGACATGATCGAGAAAGTGGAGAGAATTGTTTTGGGGGATCGCCGAATGACTGTTGAACAGATCGCCTCCAGAGTTGGCATTTCTGTGGGTTCTGTGCACACAATCCTGCATGACGATCTGAAAATGCGAAAAGTGTCATCCAGGTGGGTGCCACGAATGCTGACGGACGATCACATGGCTGCCCGTGTGGCATGTTGCCAAGCAATGTTGACGCGCAACGACAGCATGAATGGGACTTTCTTTTCGTCGGTTGTGACAATGGATGAGACGTGGATGCCATTTTTCAATCCAGAAACAAAGCGCCAGTCAGCTCAATGGAAGCACACAGATTCACCGCCATCAAAACAATTTCGGGTAACAGCCAGTGCTGAAAAAATGATGGTGTCCATGTTCTGGGACAGCGAGGGCGTAATCCTTATCCATTGCGTTCCAAAGGGCACTACGGTAACAGGTGCATCCTACGAAAATGTTTTGAAGAACAAATTCCTTCCTGCACTGCAACAAAAACGTACGGGAAGGGCTGCGCGTGTGCTGTTTCACCAAGACAACGCACCCGCACATCGAGCTAACGTTACGCAATAGTTTCTTCGTGATAACAACTTTGAACTGATTCCTTATGCTCCCTACTCACCTGACTTGGCTCCTAGTGACTTTTGGCTTTTTCCAACAATGAAAGACACTCTCCGTGGCCGCACATTCACCAGCCGTGCTGCTGTTGCCTCAGCGATTTTCCAGTGGTCAAAACAGACTCCTAAAGAAGCCTACGCCGCTGCCATGGAATCATGGCGTCAGCGTTGTGAAAAATGTGTACGTCTGCAGGGCGATTACGTCGAGAAGTAACGCCAGTTTCATCTATTTCGGGTCAGTAGCTAATTAGAAAAAAAATTGGAGGCCTTAGAACTTGAATGCACCTCGTATCACGGCCAGAGGTGGTTGTTCTGGGTACTGATTTCTCAGGATCTATGCACCGAAATTGCGTGAAAATGTAATCATATGTCAGTTCTAGTATAATATATTTGTCCAATGAATACCCGTTTTTCTGCTTGGTGTAGCAATTTTAATGGCCAGTAGTGTAATTAGTACAACCGACATCAGTACTTTGGGTTAACGTACAGTGAGGTGACAAAAGTCATGCAACAGTGATACGCACAAACACTAAAATTAAACTAAACTAAACGCCTCCCGAACAGGCCATGAAGTCCCAATGATACCGACCGGCCGCCGTGTCATCCTCAGGCCACAGGCATCGCTGGATGCGGATTTGGAGGGGCATGTGGTCAGCACACCGCTCTCCCGGCCGTATGTCAGTTTCCGAGACCGGAGCCGCTACTTCTCAGTCAAGTTAGCTGAGTCAGGGCTGAGTGCAACCCGCTTGCCAACAGCGTTCGGTAAACCGGATGGTCACCCATCCAAGTGCTAGCCCAGCCCGACAGTGCTCAACTTCGGTGGTCCGCTGGGAACCAGTGTTACCACTGTGGCAAGGTCCTTGGCATGCACATACAGAAATGGTGGTAAAATCACGTACACAAGATATAAAAGGGCAGTGCATTGGTGTAGCTGTCAATTGTACACAGGTAGTTCATGAGAAAAGAATTCCGACGTGATTATGGCCGAACGACGGGACTTAATAGACGTTGAACCTAGAATGGTAGTTGATGTTAGAAGCATAGCAAATTCCATTTCGGAAATCGTTAGGGAATTCAATATTCCGAGATCTACAGTGTCAAGAGTGTGCCGAGAATGCCAAATTTCAGGCATTACCTCTCACCACAGACAATGCAGTGGCTGAAGGCCTTGACTTAATGACCGAGAGCAGCGGCATGTACTTGGAGGTGTCAGTGCTAACAGACAAGCAACAGTGCGTGAAATAACCGCAGAAATCAATGTGGGACGTAGGACGAACGTATCCGCTAGGAGAGTACTGCTAAATCTGGCGTTAATGGGCTATGGCAGTAGACGACCGAGCCAGTGCCTTTGCTAACAGCACGACATCGCCTGCAGCCCCTTGCTAGGGTTCGTGACCATAGCGGTTGGACCCTAGATAACTGGAAAACCGTGGCCTGGTCAAATGAGTCGCGATTTCACTTGGTAAGTGATGATGGTAGGGTCGAATGTGGCGCAGACATCACGAAGCCGTGGACCCAAGGTACTGTGCAATCTGGTGGTGACACCATAATAGTGTAGGTTGTGTTTACATGGAATGGGCTGTGTTCTCTGGTCTAACTGCACCGATCATTGACTGGAAATGGTTATGTTCGGCTACTTGGAGATCATCTGCTGTCATTCGTGGACTTCATGATCACTAACAATGGTGGAATTTTTAAGGATGACATTGCGCCATAACACCCGTCCACAATTGTTCGCGATTGGTTTGAAGAACTTTCTGGACAATTCGAGTGACTGATTTGGCCACCCAGATCTTCCGACATGAATCCCATCGGATATTTATGGGATATAATAGAGAGGCCAGTTCGCGAACAAAATCGTGCATCGGCAACACTTCCGTAATTATGGACGGGTATGGAAGCAGCATGGCTCGATATTTCTGCAGGGGACTTCCAACAACTTGTTGAGTCGATGCCACGCCGAGTTGCTGCACTACGCCGGGCAAGCGGAGGTCCGACACGATATTAGGCAGTATCCCATAACTTTTGACACTTCACTGTATTATAGTCCACGCATTTCCCTAGAATTTTTCCTTGAGTGCAGTTTCCATTGTAAAATAAGCCAATTATAGAAAATTTAATACCTTCCGCAGACTTCGCTCCGCATTTGTTCTACTTACCACCATTATATTTCCCGTTTTGTTTGATCTCCTCATTTCCAGCATTATATTTCATATTATTCCGCTCTTCTCTATTGAGAATTTTAAATTTTGCTTCTTCATTTCGATTCTGATTCTTTTAGTGGAAGCATAATATTATGAATATCTTGACTTATTGTTAGTCAGTATTTAAAAGCTCCATACATCCTTCCCATTTAACCCCAAGATTTTTTTGCTATAAAATAGAATTATCTTTTGTAGTGGAGCTTCCTAAACAGCAACGCCTCACTGTACTTCAACCAGTTTTGATATGAATCATGTTACTCTTTTCATTTCTGATATTCCCAGTTTTCTTTATTTCCTTTTTGTTTAATTTTTATCCCGGTCAGCTTCAGTCGAAACCACTCAGCCACAAGCTGTTTTTAAATAAATAGAACATCTGTTATTTTCACTAATACTTCAATTTGTAGTCTTCCTATTTCAAAGCAACTCGGCGTGGTATGTTTGCTGACTACATGCACTGTTAGATCTTGATTATTTCAGCTTTGCATGTAATGGGAAGTAGAAAACCTGTCGACGTACTTTAAAATAGAGAAGCGGAAATCAATACATACGATCTGTTACCTATGACTGTGGGAGTTTGCATTAATTATAAGGAAAGTCGACCAACCAAAAGAAAACCTTTCTGGCAATGGTTACGATGCTACGACTATATAACGTATGGCGAACTACACAGTCAAAGTGTATATCTACAATAAATAGCTGGAGAAGATTTTAGAATAAGTTTCTCTCCTCTTAGTAACGCGATCGATCGCTTGGAGAAGATGTTTGGTGATAATGAGCTGAAAGATATTTTTCCGCAAAGTACTCCCTGAAAACAGTTTCAGATGCAATCAAGCTATACACGGGCAACCGTATCTCGCCAGTTCAACTTTTGCATTTGAAACATTAACATCTTATTCCTTCTCAGGACTACAATTTACAATTTTCTCTGTTAATATACAAGATACGTCAGAAACAAATGGGGAAACACTACAGAATCTATACAGCAAATACAAATGCCCATTCCAAATGTACTGGAGACTTGTACATATGACGTAGGCACATACAAAAAATAAATGGATGTAGTTCTCAGTTGGTGTTGCAACGTATATTCTGAGTTGCTGCATAATGTATGAGGTGCGATCTAACATTCGCAGGCTGTATAGTTCAGAATCGGTATGCTAATCGATCAAATTCGCCGTGAGCGTTGAGGTAATCATCTCACTGACGTACTAGATTGAAGATACCCGTTTGGTAAAACACCCTGTCCTCTTTTACCTCGTGTACGTCGGAAAGAGGGGGGGGGGGACCAAACAGCGAGGTCATAGGTACCGTCGGATTAGGGAAGGATGGGAAAGGAAGTCGGCCGTGCCCTTCCCTTCCAAAGGAACCATCCCGGCATTTGTCTGAAGCGGTTTACGGAAATCACGGAAAACCTAAATCAGGATGGTCGGACGCGGGTTTGAACCGTCTTCGTACCGAAAGCGAGTCCAGTGTGCAAACCAACCACTGTGCTACCTTGCTCTTAACGTCGGAAAGACACGGGTGTCACACGTGCCTGCATGTCGGTGTTTTTATACCCGCATCCATGTTGCACTACGTTGCGTATATGCTCCAGCAACGGCTGAAAACGAGAAATATTTGATTGTCTCTTATAGGAGTTATACGTTGACATCGTAAAAAATTGTTATAAATTTCTCGTGTACTGTTAGGAGATGTGAGAATAACGAGAGATTAACTTAAATTTCCAGTTGATTCACGTTTCTATAATGGTTTACAATGATTAAGACAGAAGTTACAAGAGAGAACACGTATGTAAATGTGCTACCCGTAGTAGAAATGAGAAAAGTCTGGAGAAAAGTCTGTCTAATCGATCTTGGATTGAGTTCTAAAAGAGCGGTGATGCAGCTTATATGAATTTTATTCGGCGTTTTTATCTCTTATGTCGGTAAACAATGAACACACAATAATTTCTCTTTCTTTCTTACTCCTCCCAGTACACCCATCTACTTCCCCTTTATATCTTACCAATTATTTTACCTCACAAAAGAAAACGAGATTAATGTAGTGCGAGGGTAAACTACGGTGTGCTTTTAGCTGCTGAACATTTGGCATGAGCCTTATTGCGATAAGTAGCAAGTAGCGGCACAGTAGTAGAAATCAGACTCTCTCAGCGAGCTGAGGTGTGGTGCGACTGATAGCAAAATCCTTATCGACAACTGTGTCAATAAAGGCAAGCAATACATTTCGACTGCACTTCAGGGTCCGCTGATAGGCTGCGACACGTGTTCAAGTAACTTCTCAGGGAAAGATTAGTTGCAGAAACCGTTATCTGAACAACATTGTATAAAATATCTGATATAACATATTCGATTACGAGATACTTGTCTACTTCTCAAGAAAGATTATTTTACTGCCACACAGTTTCCATTGCTATGCTTTAGGAGACAGTAAAGATAAAAGCACTCAGTTATTTGGACTTTTAAGAGCTTCAGATAAGGCAGGACTACAGCTGGCGTGCTGCAAACAACGGCTGTCTGAGGAAACTGTCAGAATCTGCAGCGCACAATGATTAGCAATTTTATTATTTTCTGGTTGATGGCTTGAGTACACCACAGATGTTTTTGGAAATATCAGTCAGGAAGATCACTGCAACCAGCCACCCTGCTGTGAATGAATGATTTATTTTACCATAACTAGTTTTGGGCCTAGGAGCATGGAACAGTGGCAGCTATAATTGCTTGTACATGTTTCACATTTTTGTCTGTAGGTTTTACTTTAAATAGTACACAGTTGAGGTTTGCTTAATCGATACATTATATGCCGTTTGGCTCATGGTTCAGCATGTCACAACATCAATATAGCAGACTGCTATGTTGTAGAGTATAAAGTAAAATTTGACCCTAAAAACAGAAATATAAAATTTGTACAAAAAATTTTCACTGTTGTCAGATGATGGGCCTCCTCCCAAAACTAGTTACAGCAAAATAAACTATTCATTCAAAAATCATGTAGCTGCTTGCAGTTATCTTCCTAGTTGAAATTATATACGATTTTGAGACTATGGAATTATCTGTTGCATAGGACTGGAACACCATTATTGACAAATGTGCCCTTGGAATACCTCGAGCCAACTCATCTGAGCTGCATTACCCAATGATATCAATAATCTTGTCTGTCATTGTCACCATTTCATATGGAAAGGTGAAATTCTCAGCAACAAGGATCTTTCTTTTGCTTGTGCCTTTGTCCTGCAATGACGCAGGGTCGGCATGGTTAATCAGATTTGGCAAGCTTAATTTAAGGGGTGGCTGGATGCCCTTCCTGCCGCCACACCGTACCCCCGGGACGGAATTATGTATCCCAACTGTCTGTGTCTAGTGTAATCCGTGGAATAGTGCGAATGTGTTCAGATGCCTGCGAGCCGTGTAACTGAGGCGGGAACCAGCCCGGTATTCACCTAGTGGGATGTGGGAAACCGCCTAAAAACCACATCCAGGCTGGCAGGCACACCGGCCTCCGTCGTTAAGCAGCCAGGCGGATTCGATCCGGGGCCGGCGCGCCTACCCGAGTCCAGGAAGCAGCGCATTAGCGCTCTCGGCTAACCTGGAGGGTTGACTGAAAAGTAGCTGAAAGTAGATAGCTGAAAGGATAGCAAACCTGGTTTCATATGAAGCCATATTACTACTTTTCAGTATGCTAGTGCATCGAAATGTTATGTAGTTTCTACTGGGTAACAGCATAAGTCAGACTGTGACAAGTGCACTTTACTGTGTATGGTAGATCAGTGGTACCAATAATCGAAGCCCATGTGTTTTGATAAATAATACAGACAATTTTTGGTTTCTTTAAAAACTGATATAATGATAGAACTCTTCTCATCAAGTGCAATTTACCCTGAAAGTTGGATCTGAGTAGTGAAGTGTGTGATATGTAACGTTACAGAACAGATCTTCATGTTTTTTGATAAATAATACAGACGTGTTTTGGTTTCTTAAAAATGTGGTGCAACAATAGAACTATGCTTGTTGCAAAATTGAGCTAAACTTGTATGTTATATAATTAGTATCAACATATGAGTCATGTGTATTTTGTAAATGTTATAGAACAATTGAAATAGGAAAGTAGCGCCATATGTGTATTGTATTCAAAATCATTTTATATTCTGATAATAATACAGTTTTATTTTGGTGCAAAAATCAAATTTTCGAATGTGATCAGAGATCTGTAGTTGTACTTGCATATTACAATAAGTGACCTGTATGTTTTTGTTTGTAGTCGGAATTGTTACCTATTTTGATAAATATTTTTGATTTGGAGAAAAAATCGTATTTCCGAGAGATAGTATTTCTTCTCTGTGTTGAACCTAATCAACAATTTTCTTTGACTGTGTTGCATATACATATCATATTTGGTGCATTACTAAGTTATACTTACATATTACAAAAATATGCAGTTTAAGTGGTACAATGTAGTAAAGATCTCATCAAAACATGCCATTTGGTAAGGTTTGTTGCGGTAAAATTTAAGAAAATGTAACATTGGTGGATAATTATTGCCATCACAGGTACGTACAAGATCAAAAGTAATTAAAAAAAAGCTATATTAGTCAGTCAATAGCGTTAATTATATTTTCCTTGATAAATTATCTTCTTCTACTCTAAAATGATGTTTGGTCAATTTGTTTTTATAACATTGCCTCATTTGAGACCAATATGAAGTGTCAGCATTTTAGTTTAGTCACATGTGTTTTATAATGCTGTAAACAATTTGGATGCGGGAATAGCGTTATGGCAATTAATTTGAGAGTCCACAGCCATGTTTTAGATGTCAGGCGTATATTACACAATAACTGCCCTCTTCCAGTAGCCAGCAAGCCATTTTAGGTAACATGTGTTTTACAGAACAATAATATAGACGTTTTAAACGTGCTGATAATATTGACATTATTTTGACAACATGAAAAAATAATCATTTTGTGATCGTTATCTTCTTCCCGCCTACAGTATTGCTTGGTCAGTTTGTTTCTGTGACATACCATCATTCAGGTGTAAGATGAAGTGTCAATTATTGCTGTAGCATGTTAATCTAGCCACGTGGGTTCTGCTCTGTTACAGAGCAATTTAGACGTGAAATTATCATTGTGGCACCTGTTTTGAGAAGTCACGGTCATATTGTAAGTGTCAAGTGTCAGCTACACAATAATTACAGTGTACCAATAGCTGCATTATTTTAGCTGACATGTGCTTTGTAGAACAATAATACAGAAATTTTAGACATGGAAGTAATATAAGTTACACCAGTATTGTAGTCATATTTACGCATGTCAGACGTGGAAATAACGTTGTAATAATCATTTTGTGTGGTTAGGTTAGGTTAGCGTTGTTTAACGTCCCGTCGACAACGAGGTCATTAGAGACGGAGCGCAAGCTCGGGTTAGGGAAGGATGGGGAAGGAAATCGGCCGTGCCCTTTCAAAGGAACCATCCCGGCATTTGCCTGAAATGATTTAGGGAAATCACGGAAAACCTAAATCAGGATGGCCGGAGACGGGATTGAACCGTCGTCCTCCCGAATGCGAGTCCAGTGTGCTAACCACTGCGCCACCTCGCTCGGTCATTTTGTGTGTGTTCATGTATTGTTGACAGGCATTTTACATGTGGAAGTATTGTAGGTTACACCATTATTGTCAATATCTATACATATTTTATATTTACGTACTTTTGACAAATTATGCAGACTATTTAGATTTCGATATACTTAATTTGGGCCTCAATCGTGTTTTAAACCAAGTGTGGTTATTGGTAAGTGCAGCTTAACCTGTAAGTTATATTGTCAGTCGTGTCACATATATTTCGATAAATAATACAGGCATTTTAGATATGGAAATATTTAATTTTACCATCCATTCTGCTTTGCACCAAGTGTGGTACAAAAGATCGAATTACGTTCGATAACAAATGGGAGGTACAGCAAACAAAGATGGGAATTGGCTCGTTTAGTTTTACTTGCTGGTAAAATACTGGGATGTGATTGGCTGTTCTGTTTTAATGGCTGGTAAAGATGGTTGCATTTGGGCCTGATTTTTGAGTTCCCATATGTTCGAGACGGCAAGGAACAGGGTCGTAGCAGTGTGTAATGAGACTTGTTAGCAGCATAAAGCAGCAGTTAATTGTATTTTACACTGTGAAGTTTTTTGGACTAGAAGCTGAAGAAACTTCATCTTCAGCAACCATGTATTTCTAACTCGTCAGTAACATCCATAAGAAAATGGTGGTTTTCTACTATTTATGGTAATAATATTTCATACTAATTCTCATATTCTATAGTGAATGCTGTATAGTTTCCAACACTTCACTGTTGGACATGAAAACTGCAGTTGATCTGTGCATTCACGTCAACTGATTTCAAAATTGTGCTTTTTCTTGTGATCTATACCTATCAGTCTGTTTGGACTTCCCTGACAGTCAGAATATTCGTTGGTTTAGAAGCACTCTAACTGATTTATGACCAAAAAAGGGTGTAACTTGGGCTGTATGTTGTACATGTATTATGACATTGTAATGTTCCGTAATATACTGAGTTACATATTTCAGTGCTTTTTTCTTACGATCAGCCAGAATATTTCTTGGCTTACAGGCACTTGGACTGATCTATTTCCAAAACGGAGTGGGGGGGGGGGGGGGGGTAGGGGCCAGAGAGGGAGGACGTCATAGAAATGGGCGCGGATTAGGAACGGGATGTGGCGTCTTCCTGCCACAGTCCAGGCCTCCACCTGTCACGTTCTGAGAAATGGCCAGTGAGCATATTTGATCAAAAGTTGCCGTTGCCTGCCTACTGTGTGTTCTACCATCGCCGAGAAGGATAGAAAAAAAACCGTGGAACTCATCAATGCTATCTTATTTGGTGGCATTACGTCAGTTATTTTGTGTCGAAAAGTGAGATATGTGGTGCTCATGAAGAGGTCCCTGTGGGAATTCCAGTATCGATAGTAGTCGTCACATTTTTTATGTAAAATTTCGATAAAAAGACACTGAACTGCGTGTTATATAGATGAAAAATATTTATAGGTGCCCAGAATGAAACTTCTGCTCTGCTGCTGGCTATGTACTGTTGCGAAACTTCTCCTGAGGTAGTGGAAAAATATAACGGGTGAGGGCTGGTAATAAGGTGTGACTGGATATTTCGGTTGCTAAGTGCATAACCCACAAAAAGTGGGGCCGTAATTTGACTACCGATCAAATACATGTTTTTAGTCAGTAAGGAAGCTTGTATTGTCGATCAGGCTTTAAGATGTAGCCACAATGAAAACTCTCGCAGTGCGGTTCACGGGAAAGCCAGCGCTGTGGTGCAGTCACTTCAGAGCGTATAGTACAAAACGTCTTGAACAAATTATACTCAAAAAGTCACGGCAAGTAAGATTACGGTTTAGCGTGCCGTCGATGAGTCATTGGAGGCGTGCCACATGCTTGGGTAAGTGAAATATGGCAAAGGAAATCCACCGTGTCCTGAATGGAACCATTCCTGCATGTGCCTTGGGCGATTTAGGGAAACCGTGGAAACCCTAAATCTGAATGGCTGGACGAGGAGTTAAAACTCACTCCTCGCGTGCCGTGCTGTGAAACTAAGCTTGCTCGCAGTCTAAAAGATAGCAGATAGCGGCGCTGATTACGAGCTTCCTGTCCTTCGGGAAGTCTAAAGTCATCCCTTTAGTAAGCAAAATGTATACTTATGGAATATCTCATCATGTATTCCGAGCGACTGAGGATTCCCTCACAGATGTTGCTTGGTATGTTGTTCTGAATCGAGAGAGATCTATGGAGCATGGCACCAAGAAACGGTAAAGATGCTTTATCTGATTAACAGCAAACATGTACAGTAAGACTTGGCACATGATACTGGTTGTACTCTGAGGATGTGAATGCCGTTGATGTTTATGGACGAGCAGCATCGTAAGAAAATTATTGGACGTCAAATAATGCTTTAAAAGATCAACGTTTGGTGCAGAAATAAATGAAAATAAGACTTTTAGCTTGACGTTAAAATTTGAACTTGACGTAACTTATGTAACATGAACATTAATTTCTGTGCATCTTAACTGTAGCAACTGCTTACTTAAGTAACTGAACCTACCCATACCGGACCTCTCCTTCGACCTGTGACGTAATGATGTGACATATCAGATCGTATGTGTGCAGACAGACAGAGCGGAAAACTGACAATATTTGGTTTGCTTCTATATTGATTTTTGGAATGCAGGTGTGGTAACACAGATCTGTGGTGTAGCCGAAAGTCTTGGTTTCATTGAAAGGCATCAGACAGATTGGATATGAGTTGACAAAGCCAATGACTGCATCGCGGCAACAAATTATTTTCTAAATTAAACTTCCTGGCACATTAAAACCATGTGCCAGACTTGGACATGGACCTGGGTTTTTTGCCTTTCGTGGACACGTACATCTACTACCTTCTAAACTTCTCAGAACGATGGTTGTGGTGGCAGTCAGATCTGTAGAGTTGCCCGAGGTCTAGGTTAGGTTTCCTGTTAATAATTTAGGTGTCAGTTAAAAAACCAGTGAATTTGAATACGATATCTTTGTTGTAGGGAATGTTCATTTCGATGAGTGGTTCACGTCCAGTAGTTTTATGATAACATGAATCGAAGCAGACATATATGGCTCTTAGCACTATGGGACTTAACATCTGAGGTCATCAGTCCCCTAGAACTTACAACTACTTAAACCTAACTAACCTAACGACATCACACACAGCCATGCCCGAGGCAGGATTCGAACTTGCGACCGTAGCGGTCGCGCGGCTCCAGACTGCAGCGCCTAGAACCGCTCAGCCACACCGGCCGGCCGAAGCAGACAGGTGGTTTAGGCAGGTTCAATATTTCTCTTTATTTGACTACACAATGTTGAGTGGACCCCATTCCATAAACTGACCCTGAAGCTATCTTGTCTTTAGCTAGTGATTCGCCACTATATCTCGAAAGCAATCATAATGGTGCAGTGAGAGGCAACCGATACTTACAGGAAAGTAGCTTGAAGCATTTAGTTACACCGATGAGCTATTGCATTGGAGATCGTTCAGGGGTAGACATCATCATGCCATGGCGAAAGGGATTAACAGTGAAGTCACAGAACCAATGGCGTAACTACACTGTCTAGTCATATTAATGTGATTAACGGTCAAAAGCGTGAATAACCACCGTCTGCAGCGCGTACCGCTGCGAGGCATACAGGCAGAGATCATCGAGGTTCTGGAAGGTACCGACATGGATGTGGAGCCATGCCGACTCCATTGCCGTGGCTAGGTGCGCCCAATTTCTTGGGTGAGGATCCATGGCGCGAACAGCCCGAGCAAGGTGGTCCCACAGGTTCTCGATTGGGTTTAAATCTAAGGAGTTTGGTGACCAAGGGAGTCCGGTAAACTCATCCTGGTGCCCTTTAGACCACACACATAGACTGCGAGTTGTGCGACACGTTGCATTGTCCTGCTGGTAGGTGTCATCGTGCCGAGGAAAAAAAACTGCATTTAGAGATGTACACGGTCCCCAAGAATAATACATACTTGTGTTGATCCATTTGTGTCTTCCAGAATGATATCACCCAGGGAATGGCACGAAAACATTCCCCAGACTGAAACGCTCCGTCCTTGTTTGCCATCAGACGTTCCACGCCATAAACGCCAACAGCCATCTTTCCGACGGAGCATAAAGCGTGATTCATCTGTAAAGGCCACCTGTCGCCACTCAGTGGACGTCCAGTTGCGGTATCGGTGTGCAGATTCCAGCGTTCGTCGCCGATGAATAGCAGTCAGCATGGTTGCACGAACCAGGCGCCTTCTGCGGGGCCCATACACAATAACGTTCGCTGAACAGTGGTGAAGGAGACACTGTTGATAGTCCTTTGATCCATCTGGGCGCTCATTTGCTCAACAGTTGCACGTCCATTCGCCTGCACACATCTCCGCAGCCGTCGTTCACCTCTTCCATCTATGGCCTGTGCTGCACCACAGTTGCCTCGGCGCCGGTTTTAGATAGTTCTGTTTTGCCATCCACGATATACTTTACCACGGCGGCTAGCGGACAATTCAGAAACTTAGCTGATTCGTAAATGTTTCCACTCTTGGTCCAAAGTCAATGATCATGACGTACTGGACGTCAGATAAATCGCTCTGTTTCCTCATTGCGACAATGACTGCACTGTTTCCCGTGCCCCCAGACAGGCTTTATATACCCTCCACTGCTAGTGTTGCCATCTGTAAGTGGTCATTTCACGTTGACATCGAACATAGGCGGTGGTCACACTGTGTGACTGGACCATTTACACTACTGGCCATTAAAATTGCTACACCAAGAAGAAATGCAGATGATAAAAGGGTATTCATTGGACAAATATATTATACTGGAACTGAATGTGATTACATTTTCACCTAATTTGGGTGCATAGATCCTGAGAAATCAGCACCCAGAACAACCACCGCTGGCCGAAATAATGGCCTTGGTGCGGCTGGGCACTAAGTCAAACAGAGCTTGGATGGCGTGTACAGGTACAGCTGCCCATGCAGCTTCAACACCATACCACAGTTCATCAAGAGTAGTGACTGGCGTATTGTGACGAGCCAATTGTTCGGCCACCATTGACCAGACGTTTTCAATTGGTGAGAGACCTGGAGAATGTGCTGGCCAGGGTAACAGTCGAACATTTTCTGTATCCAGAAAGGCCCATACAGGATCTGCAACATGCGGTCGTGCATTATCCTGCTGAAATGTGGGTTTCGCAGAGATCGAATGAAGGGTAGAGCCACAAGGTCGTAACACATCTGAAATGTAACGTCCACTGTTCAAAGTGCCGTCAATGCGAACAAGACGTGACCGAGACGTCTAACCAATGGCACCCCATACCATCACCCGTGCACCCAGGTTTGTCGTTGAGTACACCATCGCAGGCGCTCCTGTCTGTGGTGCAGCGTCAAGGGTAACCGCAGCCATGGTCTCCGAGCATATAGTCCATAGCGCTTGAAACGTCGTCGAACTTTTCGTGCAGATGGTTGTTGTCTTGCAAACGTCCACATCTGTTGACTCAGGGATCGAGACGTGGCTGCACGATCCGTTACAGCCATGCGGATAAGATGCCTGTCATCTCAACTGCTAGTGATACGAGGCCGTTGGGATCCAGCACTGCGTTCCGTATTACCCTCCTGAACCCACCGATTCCATAGTCTAACAGTCATTGGATCTCGACCATCGCGGGCAGCAATGTCGTGATACGATAAACCGAAATCGAGATAGGTTACCATCCGACCTTTATCAAAGTCGAAAACGTGATGGTACGCATTTCTCCTCCTTACAAGAGGCATCACAACAACGTTTCACCAGGCAACGCCAGTCAAGTGCTGTTTGTGTATGAGAAATCGGTTGGGAACTTTCCTCATGTCAGCACGTTGTAGGTGTCGCCAGCGGCGCCGGCATTGTGTGAATGCTCTGAAAAGCTAATCATTTGCATATCACAGCATCTTCTTCCTGTCGGTTAAATTTCGCGTCTGTAGCACGTCATTTTCGTGGTGTAGCAATTTTAATGGCCAGCAGTGTATATGATAGGGTATGACGTTTGCTGGAGCCGTTTTCGAGGGGCGCTGTTCTGTAACAGGTGAAAAAAAAGGAGAAAGGGCAAAAGGGTGAGGAAGGACGTTGTAAGACGGAGGACAAGAAAGTAATGGATTGGAGTTCACTAAGATGGAAGGTGGGAGATCTGTATGAAAGGGAATCATGAGGGGATTCAGATTACTCTGTGCCGAGCAGCATTTTCATAATGCCAATCTTTACCTGGTACAGAGAAGCTTGTTTCTTGTTTTCAATTGCTGGATGGAGCCACTGCCGTTATGCCAGCGGATCGAAAAGGTGGAGAGTTGGTGTAGTTTGCATTTGTTGTTTTGCTTGTTTTGGAGTTACCGTGATCGACAATGAAACTATGAAAAAGTAATCGCGTTATCCTTGCAAGGAATGCGACGTTTGATCGTGTATTGTCCAGACTCTGACCACAATCTATTGGTTATGAACTGTAGATTAAAACTGAAGAAACTGCAAAAAGGTGGGAATATAAGGAGATGGGACCTGGGTAAACTGAAAGAACCAGAGGTTGTACAGAGTTTCAGGGAGAGCATAAGGGAACAGTTGACAGGAATGGGGGAAACAAATACAGTAGAAGAAGAATGGGTCGCTTTGAGGGATGAAGTAGTGAAGGCAGCAGAGGATCAAGTAGGTAAAAAGACGAGGGCTAGTAGAAATCCTTGGGTAACAGAAGAAATATTGAATTTAATTGATGAAAGGAGAAAATATAAAAATGCAGTAAATGAAGCAGGCAAAAAGGAATACAAACGTCTCAAAAATGAGATCGACAGGAAGTGCAAAATGGCTAAGCAGGGATGGCTAGAGGACAAATGTAAGGATGTAGAGGCTTATCTCACTAGGGGTAAGATAGATACTGCCTACAGGAAAATTAAAGAGACCTTTGGAGAAAAGAGAACCACTTGTATGAATATCAAGAGCTCAGATGGAAACCGAGTTCTAAGCAAAGAAAAGAAAGCAGAACGGTGGAAGGAGTATATAGAGGGTCTATACAAGGGCGATGTACTTGAGGACAATATTATGGAAATGGAAGAGGATGTAGATGAAGATGAAATGGGAGATACGATACTGCGTGAAGAGTTTGACAGAGCACTGAAAGACCTGAGTCGAAACAAGGCCCCCGGAGTAGACAACATTCCATTGGAACTACTGACGGCCTTGGGAGAGCCAGTCCTGACAAAACTGTACCATCTGGTGAGCAAGATGTATGAAACAGGCGAAATACCCTAAGACTTCAAGAAGAATATAATAATTCCAATCCCAAAGAAAGCAGGTGTTGACAGATGTGAAAATTACCGAACAATCAGTTTAATAAGCCACAGCTGCAAAATACTAACTCAAATTCTTTACAGACGAATCGAAAAACTAGTAGAAGCCGACCTCGGGGAAGATCAGTTTGGATTCCGTAGAAATACTGGAACACGTGAGGCAATACTGACCTTACGACTTATCTTAGAAGAAAGATTAAGGAAAGGCAAACCTACGTTTCTAGCATTTGTAGACTTAGAGAAAGCTTTTGACAATGTTGACTGGAATACTCTCTTTCAAATTCTAAAGGTGGCAGGGGTAAAATACAGGGAGCGAAAGGCTATTTGCAATTTGTACAGAAACCAGATGGCAGTTATAAGAGTCGAGGGACATGAAAGGGAAGCAGTGGTTGGAAAGGGAGTAAGACAGGGTTGCAGCCTCTCCCCGATGTTATTCAATCTGTATATTGAGCAAGCAGCAAAGGAAACAAACGAAAAATTCGGAGTAGGTATTAAAATCCATGGAGAAGAAATAAAAACTTTGAGGTTCGCCGATGACATTGTAATTCTGTCAGAGACAGCAAAGGACTTGGAAGAGCAGTTGAACGGAATGGACAGAGTCTTGAAAGGAGGATATAAGATCAACATCAACAAAAGCAAAACGAGGATAATGGAATGTAGTCGAATTAAGTCGGGTGATGCTGAGGGAATAAGATTAAGAAATGAGACACTTAAAGTAGTAAAGGGGTTTTGCTATTTGGGGAGCAAAATAACTGATGATGGTCGAAGTAGAGAGGATATAAAATGCAGACTGGCAATGGCAAGGAAAGCGTTTCTGAAGAAGAGAAATTCGTTAACATCGAGTATAGATTTAAGTGTCAGGAAGTCATTTCTGAAAGTATTTGTATGGGGTGTAGCCATGTATGGAAGTGAAACATGGACGTTAAATAGTTTAGACAAGAAGAGAATACAAGCTTTCGAAATGTGGTGCTACAGAAGAATCCTGAAGATTAGATGGGTAGATCACATAACTAATGAGGAAGTATTGAATAGGATTGGGGAGAAGAGAAGTTTGTGGCACAACTTGACCAGAAGAAGGGATCGGTTGGTAGGACATGTCCTGAGGCATCAAGGGATCACCAATTTAGTATTGGAGGGCAGCGTGGAGGGTAAAAATCGTAGAGGGAGACCAAGAGATGAATACACTAAGCAGGTTCAGAAGCATATAGGTTGCAGTAGGTACTGGGAGATGAAGAAGCTTGCACAGGATAGAGTAGCATGGAGAGCTGCATCAACCAGTCTCAGGGCTGAAGACAACAACAACAACAATCCTGCATGCATGATTTATTGAAATGTGAATCTGTTACTTCATAGGGAAATGGTGTCGAATTCGGTTAGCGAGCAAACAGGCCAAGCAACGATGTGGATTAAGCAGAGAATAGGGCGATTTTGGCGTAGGGAAAGGTGTTGGGAGGGGGAGCGGGGAGGGGGGGGAGGTACATCTACATCTGCATCTACATGATTACTCTGCAATTCACATTTAAGTGCTTGGCAGAGGGTTCATCGAATCACAATCATACTATCTCTCTACCAAACCACTCCCGAACAGCGCGCGGGAAAAACGAACACCTAAACCTTTCTGTTCGAGCTCTGATTTCTCTTATTTTATTCTGATGATCATTCCTACCTATGTAGGTTGGGCTCAACAAAATATTTTCGCATTCGGAAGAGAAAGTTGGTGACTGAAATTTCGAGAATAGATCTCGCAGCGACGAAAAACGTCTTTGCTTTAATGACTTCCATCCTAACTCGCGTATCATATCTGCCACACTCTGTCCCCTATTACGTGATAATACAAAACGAGCTGCTCTTTTTTGCACCCTTTCGATGTCCTCCGTCAATCCCACCTGGTAAGGATCCCACACCGCGCAGCAATATTCTAACAGAGGACGAACGAGTGTAGTGTAAGCTGTCTCTTTAGTGGACTTGTTGCATCTTCCAAGTGTCCTGCCAATGAAACGCAACCTTTGGCTCGCCTTCCCCACAATATTATCTATGTGGTCTTTCCAACTGAAGTTGTTCGTAATTTTAACACCCAGGTACTTAGTTGAATTGACAGCCTTGAGAATTGTACTATTCATCGAGTAATCGAATTCCAACGGATTTCTTTTGGAAGTCATGTGGATCACCTCACACGTTTCGTTATTTAGCGTCAACTGCCACCTGCCACACCATACAGCAATCTTTTCTAAATCGCTTAGCAACTGATACTGGTCTTCGGATGACCTTACTAGACGGTAAATTACAGCATCATCTGCAAACAACCTAAGAGAACTGCTCAGGTTGTCACCCAGGTCATTTATATAGATCAGGAACAGCAGAGGTCCCAGAACGCTTCTCTGGGGAACACCTGATATCACTTCAGTTTTATTCGATGATTTGCCGTCTATTACTACGAACTGCGACCTTCCTGACAGGAAATCACTAATTCAATCGCACAACTGAGATGATACGCTATAGACCCGCAGCTTGATTAGAAGTCGCTTGTGAGGAACGGTATCAAAAGCTTTCCGGAAATCTAGAAATACGGAATTAACTTGAGATCCCCTGTCGATAGCGGCCATTACTTCGTGCGAATAAAGAGCTAGCTGCGTTGCACAAGAACGATGTTTTCTTAAACCATGCTGATTACGTATACATCGTTCCCTTCGAGGTGATTCATAATGTTTAAATACAGTATATGCTCCAAACCCCTACTGCAAGGCGACATCAATGATATAGGTCTGTAGTTCGATAGAGTACTCCTACTACCCTTCATAAACAATGGTGCGGTCTGCGCAATTTTCCAATCTGCAGGTACAGATCTATCGGTGAGCGAGCGGTTGTATATGGTTGCTAAGTAGGGAGCTATTGTATCAGCGTAATCTGAAAGGAACGTAATCGGTACACAATCTGGACCTGAAGACTTGCCCGTATCAAGCGATTTGAGTTGCTTCGCAACCCCTAAGGTATCTACTTCTAAGAAACTCATGCTAGCAGCTGTTCGCGTTTCAAATTTTGGAATATTCCATTCGTCTTCCATGGTGAAGGAATTTCGGAAAACTGCGTTCAATAACTCCGCTTTAGCGGCACAGTCGTCGGTAACAGTACCATCGGCACTGCGCAGCGAAGGTATTGACTGCGTCTTGCCGCTTATGTACCTTACATACGACCAGAATTTCTTCGGATTTTCTACCAAACTTCGAGACAATGTTTCGTTGTGGAACCTATTAAAGGCATCTCACATTTAAGTCCGTGTCAAATTTCGCACGTATGAAAATTTTGGCCAATCTTCAGGATTTCGCGTTCTTCTGAACTTCACATGCTTTTTCCGTTGCCTCTGCAACAGCGTTCGGACCTGTTTTGTGTACCATGGGGGATCAGTTCCATCTCTTACCAATTTATGAGGTATGAATCTCTCAATTGCTGTTGCTACTATATCTTTGAATTTGAGCCACATCACGTCTACATTTGCATAGTCAGTTCGGAAGGGATGGAGATTGTCTCTTAGGAAGGCTTCTAGTGACACTTTTCCGCTTTTTTAAATAAAATTATTTTGCGTTTGTTTCTGGTGGATTTGGAAGAAACGGTATTGAGCCTAGCTATAACGACCTTGTGATCACTAATGCCTGTATCAGTCATGATGCACTCTATTAGCTCTGGATTGTTTGTGGCTAAGAGGTCAAGTGTGTTTTCGCAACCATTTACAATTCACGTGGGTTCGTCGACTAACTGCTAGAAATAATTTTCGGAGAAAGCATTTAGGACAATCTCGGAAGATGTGTTCTGCCTACCACCGGTTTTGAACAAGTATTTTTGCCAACATATCGAGGGTAGGTTGAAGTCCCCACCAACTGTTACCGTATGAGTGGGGTATTTATTTGTTACGAGACTCAAATTTTCTCTGAACAGTTCAGCAACTATATCATCGGAGTCTGGGGGTCGGTAGAAGGAGCCAATTATTAACTTAGTTCTGCTGTTAAGTATAGCCTCCACCCATACCAATTCGCACGGAGTATCTACTTCGACTTCACTACAAGATAAACCACTACTGACAGACACAAACACTCCACCACCAATTCTGCCTAATCTATCTTTCCTGAACACCGTCTGAGACTTTGTAAAAATTTCCGCAGAACTTATTTCAGGCTTTAGCCAGCTTTCTGCACCTAGAGGTAGAGGTGAGATGTCGAAGTTTGCCCTGGGCGCCAGTTGTGCTGCATGGAAATAGTGACGAGTTTGTGCATTTAGGGCAGCTAAGGAAAACAAATGGGTGGACAGCAGAAGAAATAAACAGAAGAGAAAAAAATGCCTTTGAGTATTTTGATAAACAAGACAGTGTTTCCAAAACTAAGCTTCCAATGTGTCTGAGGTGGAAAGACTTGATTTACAGTAATAGGATATGTACTTTTAATCGAAAAACCAATCAAACATTGGAATTTGCCCAGCGGTGCTTATTGGTAATTACCAAGATAGTTGTAAAAAAGAAAAACAGATAGCGAGAACAAGCTAGATTGGAAGATGTATTTATGGTTGCACTAAAAATTAAGTTTGTGTGAAGGACATATAGATCTTGAATGAAAGGTGAGTGAACTAATGGAGTTGTCTGCTTGATACCAAGTGATAAGAAACGATTGAAGTGACGACAGAAGTGAAATGGGTAGACGAAAATAAAAATTTGCGAGAGTAACTTGAATGATTAGAGCTGCAGAGAAGTGTGTAAGAGGCAGTGGATGTCAAATGTCTGATAGTGACGTGACTGATGACGAATCTAGGTAGGCTTCACGCGGTGTCCCGGCAAACGGTGACGCACAGCATGTGGGCGACAGCAACCTTGCAAAACCAGCTGCTGCAGGCAGCGCTAGCGTGCGGAAGCGAGTCATCAGCTGGCCAATGTCCATGAACCTGGCGCCCAGGGCAGGTAGCACCAGATGTACGTCACAGACTGCCCCCCCCCCCCCCCCCCCTTCCCCGCCCTCGCCATCACTCCAGCGGCCTTGGCGCACGTAATGCCGACAACCGGCTCATCTCGCAGCGCTCGCAAGACAAACCCGTGATCCATACTTTAGAAGATTCTGGCCAAAGATCGCGGCTACCTGCTTCATTAATCGAAACATACGGCGTTGGCAACAGCAGCAATCGTGACGGGACGCAAAGTCGTGATCGTGACGTTTAATTCGTCAGCCGTGGTAGTTACACGAATTCGGTCATCTGCGGGATATATGGTAATAACGAGGAACATTTCAATTTACAGGTTATTAACTTAATTTGTACTTAAGTACGACTACATGATTAGCACCAAAGTTCACATAACAGATGAGCTCCCGTAACAGAAAATAATATTTAGTTGGTAACAGAAGCATTTATATTGTATTAAACTGCGCTAGGCTACAAGTTTATAAATGTACTTCTTTTGCACGAACTAAAGTTGTCCAGAAGGAACTAGTTTTAGCTTCCTTGCAAATTTAGCTTTGCGATCAATCAGGTAATTAATATTATTTGAAAGAATTTTGGTTGGAGCGTTTTTCGCCTTCTTTCTGATCTAAAGTCAGTTTCAGTGAAGAATAACAAAGTAGCTTTTTTATCTTCTAGTACTTTAAGTATAGATATCATTTTGGCTCAGTGCCGAAGTGGTTGCTTATCGGACAACTAATCTGGAGGTCGCGGTTCCATCCATAGCCAGTTCCAGGATGAATTGTCACTTACTGCTCTAATCACCTCCGGCATTAATTTCTTACTGTGAAAACTGCCAAGCTCCACCGTGGATCGGAGTCCGCATTAAACTGTAGACTCACTTATAACTGGCAAGGTACGTCAATTTAAATGTCGCAGGAATTTAAGTGCATACCATATCCAACGTGAGAAAGCACTACGGTTTTCAAACCAGCCTTCGGATGTAGGACAGCTTTAGCTAGAAGAAATTATTCCTTCTGAATTTCCCACTCCTACCGAGAAGGTGGTGGTTTACAATAGACTGCCTTCTACGTCCATCAAAAGGATGCGCTTACCATTACGCAAACTTTCATAGGATAGGTGCCGCGGACTTCCCTTTCTGTCCATGTGATTCACCACCAGAAGTCGATTTAAATCGCTTTGTCCTTTCGTGTAAGTAATACGAACGACCAGCAAGTAACTTTGCATAATAGATTAAGCGAAGAGGAATAGCTAACTGTCATCTTGTCACTAGTATCTTGCGCCAAGAAACGCCAAATTTTTAAGAGACTGTAACTGCACATATATCTGAGTATCTACAAACACGGAGTGCATCTATACCATAGCTGGACTATCGTTCAGTGATAATGTATTGCCTACGTACTGCTTAACCTTTACGTTATGGAGGCCATCGCAGAACCAGAAGATAAATTCATAGTATAACCCAAGAACTACTTAGCATATTTTTAGTGTTCGTTCTTCTTTCTTCCTCAGTAATCGAAAAGAATTGTTTATGGTGAATGATGCCATGATGTACTATTGTTACCTGTTACTATTATGGGTTCTGTATGTATTTACACAAATTGTTTTAATCCTCAACTGCACGACTTGTGTAACATTGTGCTGGCTAAGGTATGAGTAGAAATGCCAGTAAATAAATGGTGTAAATAAATAAAATACCTAATTCCTCAAACAACAATGTAGGAAAAGATAGATTGCTACTCACCGTGAAGATGATATGTGAAGTTGCAGACAGGCACAATTAAGATACTTACACATAAGCTTTCGGCCACAGCCTTCGTAAGAAAAAGAAAGACAAGCAAGCACACCTCACGCACAAATGACCGCCTACTCCTGTAGCTCGGACCAATGTATTCTGGCCCGAGCTGCCGGACTTGACGGTCATGTGTGCGTGTGGTGTCCTTGCTTCTCTAACTGAATGATATGTGTTTCTATTTCTTACAGAGGCTGTGGCCGAAAGCTTATATGTGAGTGTCTTTTAATTGTGCCTGTCTGCAACTTAACGTGTCATCTTTACGGAAAGTAGCAATCTATCTTTTCCTATGTTGTTGATACTTCAACCTAGAGTTTCCATTGCTTAATTCCTTAAACGGTTTTCTACAGGCGATCGTGGATGATCATCACATGTTATTCTTATGACATGTTTCCGCTTAACGAAAACTGCCTTTATTAAAAATGAGCTGTCACTGAATATGCTTCGGTATGACGTTGCTAAATGAGAAGCAGAGTCTGGAACCGCGCGACCACTAAGGTCGCAGGTTTGAATCCTGCTTCGGGCATGGATGTCTGTGATGTCCTTAGGTTAGTTAGGTTTAAGTAGTTCTAAGTTCTAGGGGACTGATGGCCTCACATGTTAAGTCCCATAGTGTTCAGAGCCATTTGAACCATTTGAGAAGCAGCAAATGATAAAAATTTGCTTATTTGTTGAGCAGCATAAATATGTATAATGTCAGACTCGATTACGCTCCGAAGTTCAGTACCCTTCAAAGGGACAGGCTAAATATACTTTTAGCAAGTCACATTACACTTCCGTATTTCGGTCGTTGTATGAGACGTTGTTTACTTCCCAACTGTGGGAGGACTATCGCCTTGCTTCAGGAAACATCAGCGAACTTCTTTAGAATGGCGTAGTGCAGCATTGCTTTACATTTTCCTTTGGTGAACCCCTTTTAATTAGAGCTTAAAGCAAAATCATTCAGAAGATAAAGCTTTAAAAATTATCAAGCCTCATCTAGTGCTCGAATATAATAGATTGTTAAACAAATTATGTTAATATTATCGATTAAAGACAGGAACGTGTGTTGGAATTTGAAGTACTTTTCTACGACTACATCTACATCTGCATCTACATGACCACTCTTCACTTCACACTTAAGTGCGTGTCAAATAAATGGCTCTGAGCACTATTGGACTTAACATCTTGGGTCATCAGTCCCACTTAAACCTAACTAACCTAAGGACATCACACACATCCATGCCCGAGGCAGGATTCGAACCTGCGACCGTAGCGGTCGCGCGGTTCCAGACTGAAGCACCTAGAACCGCTCGGCCACACAGGCCGGCAAGTGCGTGTCAAAGGATTTATCCAACCACCTTAAGACTCTTCCTCTACCATCCCACTCTCGAACATCTTTTGAGAGAAATGAGCACTTAAATTTTTCTGTATGAGCTCTGACCCCTCTTCTTTTATTGTGATGATTATTTCTTCCTATGTCGGTTGGCGTCAATAAAAGATCTTTGTATTCAGAAGAGAAATTTCGTGAAAAGATCTCGCCGCAACGAAAAACGCCTACATTTTAATGACTGCCACCCCAACACGCTTATCATATCTCCACTATTTCACGATAATACAAAACGAGCCGTCCTTCCTGGATTTACTTTAACTGGATGGTCAGTACTGCTGTCTACTATGCGGAGGACCAGGTTCGATTTCCGGTACTGACAGGAACTTTTCCTTGGTGAGGGGACTGGAAGGGCGTGCACTCAGCTCCGTGAGGCCAGCTGAGGAGCTGCTCGACCGGTTAGTAGCGGTTCCACCTCAAGAAATCAGACAACGACCGGGAGAGTGGTGTGCTAGCCACATGCCCTAGGGCCAAACGCAGAACTTTACCATTCCCAGGTATTGTTCAAAGACCATATTGTCTCTTACAGCCCATATTCTCTCTAGACTGCAAAATTATTTAAGCACTCTTACGCGTTTCAGCTACCTCCATTATCTGAACCTGTAATTAAAAAATAAAATGAGATTTCAGTGAGGCGCATGTACCTATTCTCAGTATACTTTCATGTACTGGTGGTACAGTACATGACGTGATACACTGTATGCATTCAGGTACGTATATCACATGGGAATGTGATTAGGTACTTGTTCCTCACACACTTTTTTTGTAGTTTCACAGTCTCATTCCAGTGACAACCAAAACGAATAGAATTTTGTAAGGGAGCTTAAACAAATTTACTGAATATTGCTCATAAAAGAATAGAATCACAGCAGGGACCACACAACTGCATATCAAAATTTAAGGGAACTAAAGAGAAAATTAAGTTTGGGTATTGTTAAAAAAACTTGTTGATGTCAGGCTGAATTCTTGACAGTTGCATCCTGGAGACATGTTCCATACTTACTATGAGACCTTTAATTATCTCTCGTGTAAAGTACCCTGCTATAACACATACTAATGAGGCTGTAAATGATCCGTGATTAAATGGGCTCGCTCCCTATATGTGACCCATGCAGATCACTTATATCATCATCAGTGTGTGCTACAGCAGCCATTATGGATGCTTCATAATGAAAATTAGTCCAAACCAAGTTTCAACCGATAAAATTTGTTGTCGGCTATAAGCGGAAACAATCGTGTTCAACATCCCGGTTTGGAGATAGGTACTCTGATACGTTGATCGTTGTCTTGCAGTCGTTTGTGAACGATTCTATCCCCGTGACAAGGCGCAGCTCTGAACATCGCACTGTTTCCAAGAAAAGAAAAAGACGGACGACGCGGTTGCACAAGACTTCGCTGCGTCATGGTTTGAAAGGTAACGTCCATTGTGGCGGAAAACACTCCTTAGTGCCCCGCCTCTGCGTCAGACTGCCAGAGCTCTAGTAACGGAAAAGTACCTTCTGCTTAAGGCAATGACTTATTACTAGTGTCAGATTGCTTTATTGTGTCTATCTCCTAGATTGAAACATCGTTTACAAACCACGGGCAGATCAATCACCACTGTATGCACTGCTGCTCAGTTAATAATCCACCCTGGCTGAAAGAAGTAGGCAGACAATGAGCTTGGTCTGCCAATGTGTTACCAGGTTTTTCAAGAATTGCATCATTGGTCCCTGATTTACTGACGGGACCCACAAGAATGTTTACTTCCTAAAGCATATGCTGCCCCTTTGACCACCCCCTCTTGATTAGTCTACTAGAACTTCATGCAAGCACTTCTAGTATCACTAACACTGCATTTACTACTTACACTCAGGTGACAGAAGCAATGGGATAGCGATACGCACACATACAGACGGCGGTAGTATTGCGCACACAAGATATAAAAGGGCAGTGCACTGGGGGAGCTGTCATTTGTTCAAATGGCTCTGAGCACTATGGGACTTAACATCTGAGGTCATCAGTCCCCTAGAATTTAGAACTACTCAAACCTAACTAACCTAAGGACATCACACACATCCATGCCTGAGGCAGGATTCGAATCTGCGACCGTAGCGGTCGCGCGGTTCCAGACTGCAGCGCCTAGAACCGCTCGGCCACAACGGCCGTCGGTCATTTGTACACAGGTGATTCATGTGAAAAGGTTGCCGACGTGATTATGGCTGCACGATGGGAATTAAGACACAGTGTCAAGAGTGTGCCAAGAATACCAAATTTCAGTCATTGCCTCTCACCATGGACAACGCAGTGGCTGACGGCCTTCACTTAACTATCGAGAGCAGAGGCGTTTGCGTAGAGTTGTCAGTGCTAACAGACAAGCAACACTGCATGATTAACAGCAAAAATCAATGTGGGACATAGGACGAACGTATCCATTAGGACAGTGCTACAAAATTTGGCGTTAATGAGCTTTGGCATCAGACGACCGGCGCGAGTGCCTTTGCTAACAGCACGGCGTCGCCTGCAGCGCCTGTCACGGGTTCGTGACCATATCGGTTGGACCCTAGACGATTGGAAAACAGAAGCGTGGTCAGATGAATCCCGATTTCAGTTGGTACGAGCTGATGGTAGGGTTCGAGTGGCGCAGACACCAACAAGTCATGGACCCCAGTTGTCAGTAAAGCACAGCGCAAGCTGGTGGGGGACCGCCTACCAAGTACTTTGGCCCCTTCAAACCTTCAACCCCCCCCTCCCCTATTCAAGGAAGCTAGTGGTGACTCCATAATATTGTGGGCTGTGTTTACATAGAATGGACTGCGTCCTCTAGTCCAACTAAACCTATCATTGACTGGGAATGGTTATGTTCAGCTACTTGGAGACCATTTCAGCCATTCAGGGACTTGTGTGTTCCCAAACAGTAATGCCATGTCACTGGGCCACTACTGCTTGTAACAGGTTTGAAGAACATTCACGCCGGACGTGCATCTCATCGAACATTTATGGGACATAATCGAGAGGTCAGTTCACCCACCAGGGTAGCCGAGCGCGCTAACGCGCTGCTTCCTGGACTCGGGTAGGCGCGCCGGCCCCAGATCGAATCCGCACGGCGGATTAACGACGAGGACCGGTGGGCCGGCCAGCCTGGATGTGGTTTTTAGGCGGTTTTCTACATCCCGCTAGGTGAATACCGGGCTGGTCCCCACGTTCCGCCTCAGTTACACGCGTCGAAGATATTTGAAACACCCTACCGAGCAAGTGGCGCATTCGGGAGGACGACGGCTCAATCCCGCGTCCGGCCATCCTGATTTAGGTTTTCCGTGATTTCCCTAACTCGCTTCAGGCAAATGCCGGGGTGGTTCATTTGAAAGGGCACGGCCGACTTCCTTCCCTAATCCAATGAGACCGATGTCCTCACTGTTTGGTCTCTACCACCAAATCAACCCTAATCATTTGAAACACGTTCGCACTATTTCACGATTTACACTAGATGCAGACAGCTGGGGTACACTCATTCCATCCCTGGGTGTACGGGGTGGCGGCAGGAAGGTCATCCGGCCACCCCTCAAACTAACCTTGCCAAATCCGTTCTAACCACGCCTACCCTGCGATCGCTGCGGGACTCTGGCGTAAGCGAAAGAAGAAAGAAGAAGAAGAAGAAGAAGAAGAAAGAATCGAGAGGTCAGTTCGTGCATAAAATCCTGCATCGGCAAATTTTCGCAATTATAGGCGGATGTAGAAGTAACATGGCTCAGTAGTTCTGCAGGGGACTTCAAACGACTTGTTGACTAAGTCACGCTGGGCAAAAGGAGGTCCGACACGTTATTAGTAGGTATCCCTTGACATCTGTCACTGCAGTGTAAAGTCCCAAGCGAAGAAGCTATGTACTTCATTCCGCGTCAGCGTCTACGGAAAAATTGCGGATAACAATGTTCATCGTATTAAGGTTCATCCGGTCTTTTTGTTATATAGGACTGCAGCACTTTGTTGAGCTTTTAAGTTTGGTATTTTTTATTTCGACGATTTCTCATCAAACGTAAGGAGGAAGAGATTAATGCTTAACGTCCCGTCGACAGCGAGGTCATTAGAAACGGAGCACAAGCTCGGATTAAGGAAGGATGGAGAAGGACAGCCGCCGCGCCCTTTCGAAGGAACCATCCCGGCATTTACCTTAAGCGATTTAGAGAAATCATGGAAAACCTAAATCAGGATGGCCGGACGCGGGTTTGAACCGTCGTCCTCCCGAATGCGAGTCCAGTGTGCTAACCACTGACGCCATCTTGCTCGGTCTCATCAAACGTTTTATTACACGAAGATTTGTGCACAAAATCACACCATACAGTTCTGTTCACAGAAGGGACATTTGCGCAACACTTTTTCAAAACAAAAGACATTCTACATGCACAGTACTAGTTCTTACAGATCGCAGCCTGACTGATCCATTCTAAGAGTTAACAAGAAGTGTGGTGAGCGCTTTGGCTTGCATTTCGATGTATACATAGAACAATATTTTTTCCAGAATGTTCTAGAAATTTCTGTGCATCAAATTAGTAAATTACGCAATCTCCCCTTTTTGGAACAGTGACAAATTTAAGTGAAATTATATTTTTTATAATTGCAAATTCTCAGACATATAATTGAAAAAAAAGGAATTTATATAGTTACGAAAATAAATTCAATAATTTTCAAAATATACCACAACACAAGGTTTCTTTGCATTTATTTTTCACGTCACGGTGTTAAGTGTGTTTTTGAAATATAATGATGATTCTAAGTTTGATAAACAACAAAGTTCTGTTTATCATTGCGTGAATTATATTTGGAAAATAATCATGTTTATGTGGTATTAGTTATGAATGACATAGAAAAATAAAAACCAGATTACATTTTGCATAGGTGCATACTCATTTCGAATCAAGGTAACTGTAAAGTGAATACTGCTAAAATAACTAGTTTTCGTACCACAACATTATCACACAGAAATATACTAAATTTTTTGTAAATTATTTACAAATTTGTAAAAATGTCGTAAATGTACCAATAGTTTGCGTAATTAGGTGAAAAACAGGAGTCTCATACTTCGTAGCCGAAACCCAGAACAAAAATTACCGAAAAGAAGGCGCGCTCGCAAAATTGATCCAGGAAATAGATGCAAATCTTGGTTTTTGTCATACCTATTTACTGGAAGACATCCCACTGGATGTAAAGAAATTCGTATGGTACGAACATGACGGATGCCCCATCCATTCTACACAGATAATTACGGACTTTCTCAACAGAACATTTGGAAATTGCTGAATCGGTCATTCGGGAAACAAAGTGACCTGCAAGCTCAGCAGATGAAATTTAACATGCAGTATTGGTTCTCCGGAATCGTTTTATAGAAGGTATCAGTGAATAAGATCAACATTTTGAGCACTTGATATGACAGTCACAATAAATACACAAGCGTACCGGCGTTACGTGTTTGCTTACGTTTAGTGCAGTGGGGCAATGATTTGTAGGACCTCTGTTTCTGAAAGCGGGTAGTTGTTTGCGGCACTATTTTCTCGCTACTATTAAATCAACTCAAACGTAAGTCATGCCACTGAAGTCCGCTTCCGAAGATCTTGCGAATGTCACAGAAAAATTTTATATAATTGCATTTTAAATAAAAGCAGTCAGTGCTATAATTCGGCAACTATAAACGTAAAACTATTTGCGTACTACAGAAAATTTACCACGTTGGTAGCGAAAAACACACCACGATATACACTGACTGACAACAAAATGAAGGAGCCAGAAGACATGGTCGGATGTCAATGTAATTTCATACACATACACTGCATAGGTGTGTATGTAAATTATTGGAGTAGCAATTAGTTTGTGACGAGCAGGACGGCCACAAGAGTGCATTAGTGGTTTTCGTGTTTAGTCTTCTTACCAGGCCTGATAGAGCATATAAGAAGCGTGAACCGGCTTCGATGTCGGGTGATGACTGTTAAGAACACGGAGACGTCACGTACTCCTGTGAGACAGCGCTATCGGCACTTGACGGAGTTTGAAAAGTGTCTCACTGTGGGCCTCCATTTCGATAGATGGTCGAATCATACAATATCCTGATCTGCGGATATTCGGATGCTGCAGCGACTGCTCGGGAACGTCATGACAGGCATACTCTTGGTCAAGGTCCCGGTCGATCAAGTTTGACCACCACAAGCGAAGATCGCCGTACCGTGTGCCAAGCACATCGTAACCACCTCGCATTTGCACTTGCCATCCGAGAACAAGTAACGGATTCCCTGCAACATTGAGTCATCCCGCACCATTGGCCGGACGCTAGCAGCAGCCAGACTAGGGAATTACCTTGCCGTGCTTAGGCCGCCGTTAACACCGCAACACAAAAGGCTGCGGTTAGGGTTGTGCTGGAACAGGGAAACACTGACTGCGGATGAGTGTTCGTCGTTGAACCGCCGTTCTGCACTGCCCGGTTGACCATTGCTGGCGAGTATGGCGGCAACCTGGAGAGAAAATTTTCCTTCTCCCAATGTTTTGGAGAGGCACGCCAGTGTTATTCCTGGCGTCATAATGTGGAGACTCGTCGGGTATGCTTTCAGTTCAGGGATGGTAATGACTGAGGGAGCTGTGGTGGTATAACATTGCGTCATAAATATCCTATGTCATCATGTGTTACCTGTCATGTGACAGTATCGTCGTGCCGTTTTTCAACAGAATAACGCTCCTCCAACATTGCACGTGTGCCTATGAATTGTCTGCGTCATGCTGAGGTACTCCCGTGGCCATCGAGATCGTCAGACGTGTCCCCAATAGAAAGTGTTTGAGATGATCTTGGACGTCAGCTCCTTCCCTATCACAGTGTCCAGGACATCAAGGACCAGTTACAATAGTTGTGGGCGAGCTTGCCTTAAGAGAGGATACAATGGGTTTTGACACCTTTTCCAACCGAATCAATGTATGTATTCAGGGTTCAACGTCATCCTGATAAGTATGTTCATACTTCCAAGTTCTTCGCTGCCTCATCCTGCACATCCATTTGCCAGGGGAAGCTAGGGTCCTTCATCAGTCCATTCTCCCACAGGTGCTCTCCCACAAACCCACTAGAAGAGAATGTCTCTGCAATGTTCGCAAGTAACAATATGTAGCATCAACGACAACGAAAATTTGATTAGGGGCTGGAAAGGTGCTCAGATAGCCTTATTGCTAGACCAGATGGAAGTAAATCAGTGGAACAAAGATTTGTCAACCATCTGAAGCAACATACACAACCCAGTACTACGTCGCCTGTGTGAGGCGTTTGGTCTGAGCTACAGGGAATCATAAATGGAAATACAATTATGACCTGACCCTCTCTGCGAAAAATGTGAAACGAGCGATTCTCTATTGCATACGTCTGTCGGCAAAGATCAGGTTTGAGCTTGGAAGTGGACACTTAAGAAACTGACAACGTATTATTTTCTTACTGGTGCACTTACCCAAAAATCATCATACTTGGATGATGGGGCACTTGGCATATTATAATTGAGATTCGAATATGTATACAAAGCGGGATTTTACTTTTGTGGTAATATTATCGATCAAATAAATCAGCAATTGCTGTCTCAATGAGAACTTCACATTAGAGGAATATTTCTGAGCTTTAAGAAAAGTTAGATGTCAGTTTAACAACGACCTAGGATATGTCAAGCACGCTGACGACAGAGACTTTTCTTTCCTTTTCAGTATATTTTTTTGATAATTTTTAGTTTGGTAATATTACAAAGTGTACAAAGAACCAAAAGAAGGCATTCTTTTTGGCTTTAAAGCGCAACAGATAAGAAGAAAGATTAAAAAAAAAGAAGAAAAAGTTAATCCGAATTGGCACAAATTTTCATTTGTCTCCCCATACTCATTATAAAATCTAGCCGAAACAGCAGAAAAGGTCGGACTGAAGATTGCATATAAGAAGACCAAGACATTGAACACTGAGCCTGACTGGAAGATAGATGGCCACGTGGTTGAGAAAGTCAACAGATTTCGTCATTTGGGGGAGAAGATAACTGGTGGCATACAGAGCAACAGTAGCGCAGTAGACAGGGCACAGCTTTTGCAGAAGCTTCGGTATGCGGTGAAAACAAGATATAGCAAGAAAAATCTGTCACGGAATGCCAATTTGCGACATTACACGGCAACTATAAGAAATGCTGCTCTGTATGCATCAGAAACGATCACACTCCGCAAGAGAGTTTGTATACAATTGGAGAAGGAGGAGTGGAAAATTTTGAGAATTATGAGCCACCAAAAAACATGTGGATATCTGGATACACAGAACATGATAGGAACTGTATGAGTATATTGAACCCATATCGAGAGAGGTACGAAGAGGAGGTTGCATTTTGTTGGGCACATCACGAGGATGGACGTGAAGGGTCGACTAAGGAGATGTGGAACGCAACATGTCATACGGGAAACAACTGGGTGAAGGACGTCAGAGATGACTCGAAGGCTGTAGGAATAAAAGAAAGGAATCTGCAGGCAGAAGTACAGACAGGGAGAAGTATAAAGGTTTGGTGGATGGTCACAGGTGGCCGGACCCCAAAATCAAAGTTGTCTTAACAGAAGAAGAAAGAAACAAAAGAAGTGAGAGAATGAACAAGTATTGGGAAGCAAGAAGACATGCAAAACAAGCCACATGTGATCCTGAAGGGTCCCAACGAAGGAGAAAGAAATTCATTATAAAAAATACATTAGAGGGAATGGAAATAAAGTAAATGTTTGATCGTCAAGTAAGATCCTACACATCCATAACTGCCTCAAACACAGTGTGGATGAGATAGTCTTGAGAACAACATACTCATTTTTTGGGGTGCGATTCACATTACCTCAATTTCATTTATTTTTCTGATCTATTTTCGGTCGTAAACTGTTTGCGTTACCTACTTTGCTACTGAGCTCATGGGAGTGTGCACTACAGAAAATATACGAGCAACGTGTCTTGTATTCGTAACTGCAACATCGAGTAGCGTGAAGCACTGAATTTCATCAAGAGACTTCAGCTGAATTTTCCTGCAATTTAGATGACGCACTGATACTATTTAGAGAGGAACGTCAAGTATGTCTTCAGGCTGCCATGATTAAATTGTATGATACGTTTTAAAACATTTACCACTCTCTAAATTAATGATATATTACTAAAACATATTATTATTTATGGTCGTTACCTGTTTCGAACATTTTTTTCGTCGTCAAATGGCTATATTACAGTATTCGAGACGGAATGAAAATCAAGATATGTTCTAAGAGAACGAATGTTTTAACTTGAGTTTATCCTCGATTTTCACTTCCATTTCGAATTTTTATCAACCGTGGAAAGCATGGAAAGTAAATTTTGAATTCCGTAAATATATAAGTGTAAACAGTGTTATATCATAAACAGAGCCACTTGGAAGGAGCTATAATAATCTGAGTGTAAAGCTCTGTCAATGACTCTTGTTGGCCGGATTGGACTCTGACCTTGAACCAATTTGGCACTCCGAGAGCTGGTCAATTGCAGCCGTGAACTGCCTTTATTTAACATTCTGTAGCATCCCATAGCAGCGGGCATAAATCGGATAAAGACGTTTATGTGAAAATACATGGTTTGTGGCGCAATAATAGTTCACTAATCTCTCATTACCGCTGCTACGTTCACTAATTTCTCGTTACTACTGCTGCTAAGCCCACTAATCTCTCGTTACTACTGCTACTGGTAAGGGTAAGGAGCAGTTATGCGTAAGGCCAAGAAGAGAGAGAGCGCCTGAGATCTGCATATGGTAGGGTTTGTTTCTAATATTTGCTGTCGCACGCGAGGCCTTTTCAGACTTCTTCAGCACCATTTTATTGTCTACATGGTTTAGCAAGACAGGCGGTGCAAAAGTGAGACATTAGGGTTGTATTCGGAGGAGCGATGTTCAAAGCTCGGCCCAACTGTTGGAACACAAATGTTCTGAAAATTGCTATGTCTCTTTATAGCCTTTTATTTCCCCTATTCTTACAAAATCTGACTAATACAGCGAAGCAGACCTTGCTGCCGCACTAACAGTTACATACATAACAGTACATAAACTGAATCATCTACATTATTTCTGTACATCATTTTGAAGCTTTGCGGTATGTACCAATACAATCCGTCTATTGTCTCTCTAGAAACGTTACTGGTTAATGTAACAATACATAGAAGATTGCTAACGCACATTAATGAGCGTGTACTCCACTTGAATGTGGCTACTATTCCTGTTAGAGGAACACATACATGTACATTACCATGGGAAATGAGTCACTGATGCACAATTATGATGACCTGACTGAACGCCAGCGTCCTGAAACCTTTCTTCTATGGCTCATAGAGATGACGTGCAGCACTGTTAAGGATAATTTAAGTAACGTCTGAACATAACAGGTGGAACTTATGTTCAGTCTGAAAACCGACTGTGACACGACTAAGTGGAATGTTCGGTATTCGCCTCGAGTGATTTAGGATAACTACGTAAAATGGCTGCACGGAGATGAATCGACTCTTGTGTCTTAATCGAAGCGCTGGGTCAGAGTCGGCCCCAACAGGCTATTCGAAAGGAGCAGGTGATGCACTGCATCTCCTGCCTTTCTTTCAGTCAGTACGCGCGCTCAACACTACACAGCACAAGCACTCATCAGTCATCTGCACGATACAGATACTCATTTGACATAATATGCTCTAAAAACGCGTTCTTATAATACGAGACGTATTCGGAAAGTTCACTCGGTCATTAAAAAAATACACTGACAGGCCGCAACAGTTGCTTAATAGCCCGTTGATACCTTTGGAACAATCCTGCGTGGCATGAATTGGACAACTAGTTGGTACGTTTCCAGAGGTATTCGACACCAGTTATCTATGCGCATTGCACGCACTTCTCCTAAATTAGCGGTTGGTGGTTGCTGAGTACGGAACTGGGCCCAAAAGCGATCCACATGTGTTTCATCGGCCGGCGGCTGTGGCCGAGCGGTTCTAGGCGCTGCTCCTAAGGTCGCAGGTTCGAATCCTGCCTCGAGCATGGATGTGTGTGATGTCCTTAGGTTTGTTAGGTTTAAGTAGTTCTAAGTTTAGGGGACTGATGATCTCAGATGTTAAGTCCCATGGTGCGTAGAGCCATTTGAACCATTTGTGTTTCATTGGATTCAGATGAGGTAGATTGGGTGGCCAAAACAGTGCGTTCGCTATCATACACCCGAAACCACTGTAGCCCGCTTCTGGTATTGTGACACGGACAATTAGACTGCTGGAGGACGATATCGCTGTTGGGGAAGACATCAAGCATTAAGGGATGCAGTTGGCCCGCAATAATGTTCATGTAGTCCACAGATGCCATAGTGACCATGATTACTGCCACAGTTCCATGCAAACTGAGGCGAATGTCAGTCACAGCATAATATTGCCCCCAGCAGAATGCGTCCGTGGTGTGGCGCTTGTTTCGAGCAGCCGTTTGTCTGGATGATGGCGTATCTGGACACAACCTTCGACTTTGTGTAACAAGAAACGTGGTTCTTCCGTCCAGACGACCCATTTACACTGATCTGCGATTCAATCTCAATGTTCCTGCGCCCATTGCAGTGGTAACTGACGATTTTGTGGCAACTCGCTGAGGAGCTCATGTTCGTAAGTGTGCTCTGAACGTTGTGCTTCGAATCACTTGGGAGTGCACCGGCCTTGTACTGAGTTGTGAGATTTGCCACAGATCGCCGCCAGTCCTGTTTTACAGAGCGACAGAGCGAGGAAACATCCGAGTTTCACGTTTTGTGATGAGGCGTGAATATTAAAAACCTTCAGCCACATATACTGTCGACAGTAGCAGGCGTACAGTCACCAGCTTCTCCACTTCCAAGATGCTCGTTCCCCGATGCCGGCTCATAATGATCTGACCTTTCGGAATGTTGCATTAGATAGAGCCCTTTGCGGTCTGCATCATCAGTAGACCAGGTCCCCATTTGCTTCCGCTCCACTTAAACACTTTTCTTACCGCGCCATGTGTCTACAAAGCCATCAGGCGAAAACAAATGGCGGGCAGCAGTCATAATGTTTTGGCCCATCAGCGTATATCCATTAGAGGCAGCTTTTACTGGTGGTTTTAACTTCCTATTAACATACTACAAGTTTCTATGTAATCACCGGTCACTTCCAAGTACCTTTCGTAACCTTGTACTAGCGTCTTCAACCGCTCTGCATACAGATTGTCCATCTCGCAGTTGAACCAGGTGATAACAGTGGTCTTGAGTTTCTCGTCATTGTCATACGTTTGTGTATCAAGCCGTTGTTAAAAGTGAAAGAAGAGGTAATAATCGCTATTTTTCGAGTCAGGACTGTAGGGTGGATGTCGAAAGGTTCCCAACAGAAATATTGAATCTTATCCTTGGTAAAGGCGGAGGTCTGAGAACAATCTTGCGCAAGAGGACAGTCTTGTGCTACCAGCAGAGCACAATGTCCTGGAGCACGTCTTCATCCGGCACACATTTTTACCTTGTCACAAATGGATTGTATGCCTTCTTGTTTTTAATGATTTGTACTTACAGTACTAAGCTGAAGCCACATAAGTCGAAGTTGTCAACTTCATATTGACCTTACGTTAGTACTGTATTTCATTCTCGTGTAATCTTCAACCCCGAAAATGTAGGTGCTAAGTATTTCTTTTTTTTTTTCTTAAGTTGTAAATCCATTTCTATTACACTGGTGGAATAATTTGTCCCTGGACACCTTTCAAATAAAAAGGAGGTACAATATGAAAGAAAGAAAAAAATGTTCAAATGTGTGTGAAATCTTATGGGACTTAACTGCTAAGATTATCAGTCCCCAAGCTTACACATTATTTAACCTAAAGTAAAATAAGGACAAACACACACACCCATGCCCGCGGGAGGACTCGAACCTCCGCCGGGACCAGCTGCATAGTCCATGACTGCAGCGCCCAAGACCGCTCGGCTAATCCCGCGCAGCAAAGAAAGAAAGAACACAGATGTATCTAGACTTTTTGCACATCGCAAATCGAATTTGTGTCACAAATTTGTTGGAGTTGCTGTTCTTCGCAGCAATCATATTCATAGTCGTTTATAAACGAATCGCCCCTTTCGTGCTGCTATAAAAAAAATGCCACAGTTGTCATGTTAAATATCGTAATTGGTTGCTGCATGAGTGAAACGATTACATTTAGTCGTTTACACAGAAAGAGCAAGAAAACGAATAATTTCGATGCGTATATTTGTCGTATCTTTGTGTGTGTAGTACTAGCGTTTTTTGACCCATGAACACACGAGAGAAAACAAAGTAATTGCCAGAACATGCAAAAATTGCTGTAAGTAACATTTCCTTTCTGTAAAAAGTTAAGAAGAGAGATCCCTAACGAGTATACATAAAAACATAAACTGTAAACTACTCCAAAACACACTCCGTGGATGTGTGATGTATTGGTTGAATTGTTTAGCATACACCTTAGCTGCTACAGATTCTACCCCCAGTGATCGACAGAGATAGAATGCTGCCCGGAAGTTCATGCGAATTAAAAGGAAATAAATTAGTGAAATGGATAACGGCTTATTTAATGAAAATTACGAGGGGTTGCCCAATTAAGTATGAAAGTATGGGTACTGCACCTCTCACACACATGCTGATAAAGGTATCCTTCAAATTACAAAAGGAAACTATTGGTCACTACAACAGTCTGGTTTGTAACCAAAAGACATCAGAAATATTAAATACTCTGAATACTAATACAAACGATTAATAAGTGGGCAAGGAACTGGCACAGGTGGGAGGATACATGAAATACCAGTTAGGACCGCTGATATATTTAAAAATATCGGAATCCGATCTATCGATATTTAAAAAAGTATCATCATAGGCACTCGGTGTATCGAAAAGTTTTATCCATACATCTATGGGAAAAATATCGATGTACTAGCCGAAAAAAAACGTCGGCTACACATTGTAAATATGCTGCCAGTTTTAGAGCTGTATGTTTAAGTATTGATTTATTATTAGATATTCTGTACCTCAACAATCTAGCAGCCTGCTTATCTCCCTCAGAGCAAGAATTGAAATGCACGTTCACGCTTGGCGATAACCGCTTTGCTAACAATGGTAACTGCAGGTAAGTGGCACAATAGAAAAGTGTCCGACGGGCCCGCTATTCTGTTTCGTCGCATATCGGGTTTGTCTGGAACTCTTTATGTCGATTTCTGTCTTTTTTTTCATTTTTTGCAAACGCCAACGACCTAGCAGTTGTAGCGTCAAAATTCCGCGGTGAAGTTAAACGTGGCAGTTTCTGTTGGTAGTGCCGACCGCCGATTACGCCAGCATTTCCCTCACACGTCTACGCCAACTACAGAGACTAATCTTGTCATTTAGATTTTTGTTCATCACTTTCAGCAACTGTTTTTGAAGACTGACGATGTAAAGAAATAGCACACTAGTTGCGTTAAAAATTATTTTTCTAACGCAATTGGTGTAATGTATTTTCACATGGGATATCTTGTTCCATTCGCACCGCCACCCCCCCAGTGCAATCGGACTTCTTCTTTGTGCCATATATATTTGCTTCTCACAGTCAAAGAGAAAGACTGGAGGTCATGAAAGCTCAAAAAGTAGTAAGAGTTCTTCACACAGTGAAAGTAAAACTTCGTTCTACTACAATTTCAAAAGAATACCTTCAAATATTTATCGAAAATTAAAAATTTATAATATAAAAGAAAATCATCGGCACTTGGTATTGCCATTGCGATGTCAATATATCAATGGGGAAAATATCGCCGATACATATCGATATATTTTGGAAAAATATAGACCCATCGATATATCGATATTTTATCAACAGCCCTAATACCGATATTAAGCTGTATCACAAATACAGCCAACGGTTGCGGAAAAGGTTAATAAGTTAAACAGAGGTCCCGGAAATGCATGAACAAACACCAGTACTCTTGCATGGTGGATGCAGATAGCTGACTGCGGAAGTCAGATCTGCAAAATGCAAATTAATTGACTTAGTTCTCACCTTGTCTAGGGGCACTCGAAAGATGTGCGAGTGCAGAAAATGACTGGATTAGTAGCTGAAAATTCTAAGTTCAGCACGGCCTCAATGTTCTGCTCCAAGTCGGAGATGTTTTGCTCTGCAGCTCTCTAAGATGGCCTGGAGCAAGTGTTCTTTATGGCGCCCTCTGGAGAAGCCATCTCCTACTCTTCCCTACAAACTTAGCTGGTTCTGCCAGCATCTGAATCTCACCAGCCAACTGTAACAGATCTTGTGAGTTGTGACATCTGATAATTTAATAAACAAGCACAACAAATTTCCTGCTCTTACCGATTTTGTCAGGATTAACCAATAAGCTATGTTTCTCCCTTGGCAAAGAAAAAAGCAGAAAATCTCACCTTCTATGTAACAGATTTCAAGTTATGGCCAATACGAACATATCCGTGCACACCAATGTGGGGACTCCCCCCTCTACCAAAATAATGACTACGAGGCAACCACAGAACCCCTTAGTACACCTACACCTACATCTACATCCATACTCCGCAAGCCACCTGACGGTGTGTGGCGGAGGGTACCCTGAGTACCTCTATCGGTTCTCCCTTTTATTCCAGTCTCGTATTGTACGTGGAAAGAAGGATTGTCGGTATGATTCTGTGTGGGCTCTAATCTCTCTGATTTTATCCTCATGGTCTCTTCGCGAGATATACGTAGGAGGGAGCAATATACTGCTTGACTCTTCGGTGAAGGTATGTTCTCGGAACTTTAACAAAAGCCCGTACCGAGCTACTGAGCGTCTCTCCTGCAGAGTCTTCCACTGGAGTTTATCTATCATCTCCGTAACGCTTTCGCGATTACTAAATGATCCTGTAACGAAGCGCGCTGCTCTCCGTTGGATATTCTCTATCTCTTCTATCAACCCTATCTGGTGCGGATCCCACACTGCTGAGCAGTATTCAAGCAGTGGGCGAACAAGCGTACTGTAACCTACTTCCTTTGTTGTCGGATTGCATTTCCTTAGGATTCTTCCAATGAAGCTCAGTCTGGCATCTGCTTTACCGACGATCAACTTTATATGATTATTCCATTCCAAATTTTGAACTGATATTTCAGTTGACCTCGTCTAGGCTTAACATCTGCTTCCACACTTTATAGGCCTTTGTTCTCTCCTGTCTTTCAGATTTTTATATTTGCCGAAAAGGATTTCTTTCTCCTTACACGTAATGACGTTTTATGGCATGCAAGCTGTCCTCACACCACACTCCTGCTTGGTAAGGCTTGCAGACCGTTCTGTCCTGGACTATACCTGCCCGGAAACTAGCTTTCAACAGAAAACATCTATAGGACTAGTGCTGTTCCTCCAAATGAGTCTTCCCTTTCGGCAGCCAGCTTATAGCCCCAAGGCTGCCGTAATTACAAGAATCCTTCACCGTACCACAAGGGAAAGAGAAATATAAATAATTATTAATGCAATCATTGGCAGGAGTTGCCGTGCGGGATTATCCGAGCGGTCTTGAGCGCTGCAGTCATGGACTGTGCGGCTGGAGCTGGCGGAGGTTCGAGTCCTCCCTCGGGCATGGGTGTGTGTGTTTGTCTTAGGATAATTTAGGTTAAGTAGTGTGTAAGCTTAGGGACTGATGACCTAAGCAGTTAAGTCCCATAAGATTTCACACACATTTGAACATTTGGCAGGAGTTATTGTCGTTGCTTGCAGTTTTCATGCAGCGTTAGAGATCTGAGTTGATTCACTAGTTGGATACGCATAGGACTGGATTAATAAACAGATTGCATGGCAGCTTTTGGAACAAGCTGCCATATAACAGCTGCCTTTGACATAGAAGGCAAAATGAATCTGGTTATATACATCCCAATATTGAAACATGAAATAGGTGTTTTATAAACAAAACTGTGTCATCTGACGTCATGCATGAGGCGATTCTAATTTATGAGCGTCATAAATGTGAAAGGATCTGTTTATCTAACCTGTGTGTATTGGAATTGTTTTCACATTTACAGTGCAGAAAGAGAACTCTTAAAGCATTCTTTTTTAAGTGAATATTAGAACATTATTTGAATAAGAAAAGTGTTTGCCATTTTAGTGCCTTTGTTTCAGAAAATTGTGAATTAGTGGAGCACTCTGGCAAGAAGTGTAAGTGCAACACTTTTACAAAGATTTTGGAGAGTTACAAGACGCACATCAAACTCGATAAATTATAAGAACTGAAAATTCGCTAAAAATACAGCTTGATGGAGTGAAATGGAGTCCGCCTCCATTGCTGAGGGGGTCAGCGGAGCTGACTATCGTGCGGAGCGCCCGGATTCCATCCTAAGTACTGCCAGGGTGTACTCAACCCCGTGAGCCCAAATAAGGCGCTACTGAGCGAGTAGTGGCTGCCTCAGGCCACGAAAACTGATACTGGCCGGGAGAGCGGAGTGCTGACCTCATGTCCGTCCGCACCGCATCCAATGACACCACTGACAGAGGATTGGTACCCCTGACCCGTCACGGCCCGTGGATGGAGTTTACGTTTACGGTGTGAGACAGATGCAATGAACAGATGGCAATGTGCACACAGGGCAAAGTGATCTGTTGAGACGTTTGGCTTTTCGCTTTGTTGTGGGAACAGTCGGTGCTCACTTAAGCCGCAAACTTTATAGAAAATAGGAGGGAAGATTCCTCGCTCTCCACGCCATTAGATGGGTAATGCGACGTCCTTATATGGGTTCGGAATTTTCAGATTCTAAGCTTCATCATATCCCAGCCATAAGTGATCAATATTTAAATAAAATAAACCAGATTGTTCGCAGTGCTATGGAGCTGTTCGTCGTAGCGATGTTAAAACTTCTTATTACTATTTCTTCAAGCAGTAAGTATTTGCCTGTCACGTTCTCTTGTTCAACGCCTCTGTTACTTGTTGTATGTTTCTATTTGATCTCTCCACCTCTTTCTTGATCTCTCTACTGATATTATCTCTGGTGATCTACAATTCATCGTTATTTTAACATTATACTCATTATATTCAGTACGCTCATTAAATCCATTCATTCTTGTGACATAATCTCTGCTTTGTTTTTATCCTCCTTCTTCTGTTCATATATCCTTTTAAGTCCGATGGTTGTATTCCTTTCATATTGCATAACTTACACAGCTACTCCTGTAAAAAAACCTCATTTCCACAGCTTGTATCCTACGTTCATTTGCAGCAATTATTGTCCAACCTCACTGACATAAAATATAGATAGTACAGCCATTATTTTGTATTTTTTATGAGGATTTGTTTCCTCTCTTTTTTATTCAGTGTTCTGCATATTGTACCATTAATATAACGGAATTCTGCAATTAGCGACAATTTTTATTTTGGCTGGATTCAGTCATGGTAATTTTTTTGAATGATGCCGGCACCATTTGACTGTAATACCTTTTATTTTATTGTTATACGATCCAGATTTCAATCTTAGACCATTTTCAAGTTAAAAAAAAGTTTGTGTATGTCAAAAGATATTAGACTGGCATGAAATACAAGTCCTTGTCGAAAAAGCGTATCTGTCCATATAGGCCAGATCTGTCATTCGTAAAAGGGAGAACATCTCTAAAACGTCGAAATATAAATAAGTTATTGTACTTAAAAATAGCATAAGGCCGAAATCTGGTTTTTATAGCAATAAAGTAAAAATTAATACAGTCAAATGGCGGCAGCATCTTTCAATTAGTGTGTGAATATTTCTCGATCGTAACCCATCCTTATACAGAGCCGATTTTCATAACATCGATAAACTCTGTGGCAATAGACGAGCAGTTGACTACGGACGTGTTCCTGCGATCCGCGAGTAGGTAGTCCCGCGTGTTATGCCTCGGTCGAATGGACACACTATAAAATAGCAGTTTTTTCTTCTCTCGTCTTTTTTGTCGATTTATTGATTTATTCCATGGACATACTTTCACCATTGCATCTTCGGTGATATGCTTGTTCGGCAAGTTCCTGCGAAATGGAGAAATTCCATCCGCCAGCTGCGCATCCTGGTATTTCTTAAAGAATGATAAAAAGAAGAGTAACAGAGGCGAGAGCCGTCCTGACGAGAGCCAGATATGGTAACAAGTGCCCTAATCGCTCGGCCTGTTATCGCATCTCGGCGTGGCGACTGCTGCACTTGCAGAATACGGTGCAGTTTGGAGTTAATGGCAGCCGACGCAGATAACGCAAACCTTAACGCTGGCTGGCTCACTCTGATGGCATATACTGCCTGCAGTCGCCTTCACTGAGACAAATAACATTACTTGAGGCCAAAGATGCGATGTTTCAGCGAAACATGATCTGATAATATGACGTCACGACGAGGTAGATGACGCGTTAAAATTTGGTGGAACAGAAGTAAGCACGTAAACACTCGCGAGCAACTGAATTAGAGACATCTGCCTAGCAGCCTGTAGCGTCCACGATGACGATGCGTTGCGACATGAATTCCACGAGAGGTCCTCTCTCGGCAGCGCTCAAAAGGCCCAGTGGCACATTTGGCTGGTTGGTTGTTTTGGGGAAGGAGACCAGACAACGAGGTCATCGGTCTCATCGGATTAGGAAAGTTCGGGGAAGGAAGTCGGCCGTACCCTTTGAAAGGAACCATCCCGGCATTTGCCTGGAGCAATTTAGGGAAATCACGGAAAACCTAAATCAGGATGACCGGACGCGGGATTGAACCGTCGTCCTCCCGAATGCGAGTCCAGTGTCTAACCACTGCGCCACATCGCTCGGTGCACTTTTGGATGTTGCAGTTTACAGTTTGAAATAGTCAAAAATACTGTATTAACTGGAACTCTACCGAAAAGTTTTTAGAGACATTTTCCGGGTATTTTGACAAAAGGGAGACGTAGTCTACGGTGGTTCTTGTAGATTAATTACATTTCGCTTGATTTCCTTCACTCAGATATCTTTGTATCTGCATTGCATTGAAAGTCTAAATGCAAGACAGTACAAACGTCGGCGGTATGTTCTGTGTTTCTTGTTTAGAAACAAAATGTTCCATTCACTCACGGTACTTTCTCTTGACAACATAATGTCCACTTCGAGTGAAACAACAAGTTTACTGTTACCAATCACCGCTTATTTACATCCAAAACGCGTTTCGAAGGTTTAAACCTCCGTCATCAGGTGAATTTACGTGTGTTAGTATGATGTAAGTGTTTTGTGTTACGACTTTCGGGTAACTTGTGGTACTATCTCCAGCGGTCACAGGCTCCTGTCACAATCTTAGCACGTTACAAGTAAATATTACATTTTACATGTGATGTGTCGCGATAGTGAACGGAGCCCGTGACCGCTGGAGACAGTGCCATAATTTACCCCAAAATCGTAACAACACACACTTATGTCATACTGATGTATATGTAAATCCACTTGATGATGGAAGTTTAAACATTCGAAACGCGTTGTGGATATTAATAAACAGAGACTGGTAACAGTAAACTTGTTGTATCAATGACAGTCAAGGTGAAATTTAACCTAAAATGTTCGCATCTGAAATGTCCACTTCACTCTTCGCCCTCAGACCTGCATTCGTTATTGTTCGATTCTGTCTCAGGTTTGTTTTTCTGGCAATGTTAGCTACTCATTTACATTGATACACAGCAGAATGAACTACTTTACTGATGCATCTCGTGTATCGGTTCGCTGAATGCATTTGAAGAGGGGTAAAACGGCGCTACACTGACAAAGTGACCGTAAGAACTTCCCCTCGCCGATTTCATTCATACTGACCGGTTGTGTAGGGAGCGACTAGGATTTCAATATATGTAAACAGGGAGATGCAAATCTTAACCGTTTTCGGAAAAAAACGAAGTTGAAAATTTTAGGCGTGCTTATATACTTCCTGTAGTTTCTAGTAGTCAAGGAGTCCGTAGCCAAGCGAGTAAGCGCTTAGTTTCACAAACGCGTGGTTTCTGGATTGAATATCGCTTCCGGCACTTTTTTTTTTTATCATTCCTGTAATTCTGACAACAGATACGGGCGGTAAGCGACGAAGTTGTGTGTTGACTGAGAGCCGTTTATAAATGTAAACCAGCCGGCCGTGGTGGCCGAGCGGTTCTGGCGCTTCAGTCTGGAACCGCGTGACCACTACGGTCGGAGGTTCGAATCCTGCCTCGGGCATGGATGTGTGTGATGTCCTTAGGTTAGTTAGGTTTAAGTAGTTTTAAGTTCTAGGGGACTGATGGCCTCAGCTATTAAGTCCCATAGTGCTCAGACCCATTTGGACCATTTGAACCATAAATGTAAACCAATTTTTTTTTTTGCAGTACATCTACATCTACATCTACATGACTACTCTGCAATTCACATTTAAGTGCTTGGCAGAGGGTTCATCGAACCACAATCATACTATCTCTCTACTATTCCACTCCCGAACAGCGAGCGAGAAAAACGAACACCTAAACCTTTCTGTTCGAGCTCTGATTTCTCTTATTTTATTTTGATGATCATTCCTACCTATGTAGGTTGGGCTCAACAAAATATTTTCGCATTCAGAAGAGAAAGTTGGTGACTGAAATTTCGAGAATAGATCTCGCAGCGACGAAAAACGTCTTTGCTTTAATGACTTCCATCCTAACTCGCGTATCATATCTGCCACACTCTGTCCCCTATTACGTGATAATACAAAACGAGCTGGTCTTTTTTGCACCCTTTCGATGTCCTCCGTCAATCCCACCTGGTAAGGATCCCACACCGCGCAGCAATATTCTAACAGAGGACGAACGAGTGTAGTGTAAGCTGTCTCTTTAGTGGACTTGTTGCATCTTCCAAGTGTCCTGCCAATGAAAAGCAACCTTTGGCTCGCCTTCCAGACAATATTATCTATGTGGTCCTTCCAAATGAAGTTGTTCGTAATTTTAACACCCAGGTACTTAGTTGAATTGACAGCCTTGAGAATTGTACTATTTATCGAGTAATCGAATTCCAACGGATTTCTTTTGGAACTCATGTGGATCATCTCACACTTTTCGTTATTTAGCGTCAACTGCCACCTGACACACCATACATCAATCTTTTCTAAATCGCTTTGCAACTGATACTGGTCTTCGGATGACCTTACTAGACGGTAAATTACAGCATCATCTGCGAACAATCTAGGAGAACTGCTCAGATTGTCATCCAGGTCATTTATATAGATCAGGAACAGCAGAGGTCCCAGGACGCTTCCCTGGGGAACACCTGATATCACTTCAGTTTTACTCGATGATTTGCCGTCTATTACTACGAACTGCGACATTCCTGACAGGAAATCACGAATCCAGTAGCGCAACTGAGACGATACGCTATAGGTCCGCAGCTTGATTAGAAGTCGCTTGTGAGGAACGGTGTCAAAAGCTTTCCGGAAATCTAGAAATACGGAATCAACTTGAGATCCCCTGTCGATAGCGGCCATTACTTCGTGCGAATAAAGAGCTAGCTGCGTTGCACAAGAGCGATGTTTTCTGAAGCCATGCTGATTACGTGTCAATAGATCGTTCCCTTCGAGATGATTCATAATGTTTGAATACAGTATATGCTCCAAAACCCTACTGCAAACCGACGTCAATGATATAGGTCTGTAGTTAAATGGATTACTCCTACTACCCTTCTTGAACACTGGTGCGACCTGCGCAATTTTCCAATCTGTAGGTACAGATCTATCGGTGAGCGAGCGGTTGTATATGAGTTGTATAGGCACATTAAAAACTCCATGACCGTGCAAAATTCGGCTTTCATTACATGTGCTGTATGTCGCAATAATTATTGTTTTCTATGTTTCTATGAACAGTATCAACATTATTCGTGCAGCACTCCATAGGTTACACATCATACTTTTAAAAAATGTAGATACAGTAATATAAATCAAATAGCTATATTGATTTGATTGAAAGCGCTCACGTATGCTGTTTCCGAATCCAATCCCAAATGGTTCAAATGGCTCTTCGCATCATCGGACTTAACATCTGAGGTCATCAGTCCCCTAGACTCAGAACTACTTAAATCTAACTAACCTAAGGACATCACACACATCCATTCCCGAGACAGGATTCGAACCTGCGACCGTAGCAGCAGCGCGGTTCCGGACTGAAGCGCCTAGAACAGCTCGGGCACAGCGGCCGGCTAATCCAATCTCCTTACGAAAAACATTTATTTCCTTTGACCAAGATAAAGTTGATGAAAATAGCAAATGAATCATTACATATTGTTAATTAGCACAGTCGTAATAAATCTCTCGTTAGAATTACGTGAGAATAAAAAAATGATGTTTCTCTGCCTCGTGATGACTGGGTGTTGTGTGATAATGAAATGTCGTGTGACGAGGGCCTCCCGTCGGGTAGACCGTTCGCCTGGTGCAGGTCTTTCGATTTGACGCCACTTCGGCGTCTTGCGCGTCGATGGAGATGAAATGATGATGATTAGGACAACACAACACCCAGTCCCTGAGCGGAGAAAATCTCCGACCCAGCCGGGAATCGAACTCGGGCCCTTTGGATTGACAGTCTGTCGCGCTGACCACTTTTTTTTTTTTTTTTTAAATCTCATTTTGATCGTTTTCGTTCGTTGTATTTGCTCGGTGCGGACGTCGCGAGACATCCTTTTATGTTCGATGTTGCTCGATTAACTCAGTTTTTTTATTACAGAAGGCAGCTAACCCTCTGACCGAACACGCTGAGCTACCGTGCCGGCTGGCCACTCAGCTACCGGGGGTGGACTGTTTTGTGATGTCCTTAGGCTAGTTAGGTTTAAGTAGTTCTAAGTTCTAGGGGACTGATGACCACAGCAGTAAAGTCCCATAGTGCTCAGAGCCATTTGAACCTTTTTAAAAAATGATGGACCGGCAGCGCGATTTGATCCACAGACGTCGCGCTTATGAAACTAAGCACTTACACTCTCGGCTACGAACTCCTCGATTCAGAGACATCATACAAAATTTATAAGCACGTCTAGGATTTTCAAACTCGATTTTCTCGAAAACGATTGAGAGTTGAGTCTTCCTGTTTGCATATGTTGAAGTCTTAGTCGTGTTCTACATGCACTGTCAATACGAAACCAAACGGTGTGGGGAAATTCGTACGGTGCCCTTGTGAGCTGTTCCCGCAACCACATATATGTACAAAGGCGCCTACGAGGAAGAGGCACCATCCATGTTGTATATTTTGGTGACTGTCTTGTTAGGAGCGTTTTCACTGTTGTGAAGTTATTTTCAAAGGAACAAACGCAGCTGTGGTATGCAACCCAATAAGTCATATTACATTATTACTCCGTAACAAACCACAGGAGTGTTCCTTATACAAAAATACTCAAAAATATCCCTCAGCAGCCTCCGAAATTTCGTCGGTGGCGTTGGGGTTCGTCCTGTAGATAGCTGCAGTAATGGAGACACACACACACACACACACACACACACACACACACACACACACACACACACACACACACACAGAGAGAGAGAGAGAGAGAGAGAGAGAGAGAGAGAGAGAGAGAGATCCAGCTGCCACAACTGCGTGTCACTTGATCCAGGTGTCCAATAATCAAGGGAAGGGGCGCAGAATCTTTGCATTTGATAGCGACCAGATCGTCGGAATCCAACGAAAGGAACAGACACTCCTTCATCGAAATCGTGCAAGCACTGGGCTTTCCATGTGCAGCCGTGGGTGTAAGTGAGTTCCTCGATTTAGGGAAAACTGTCACCATCGGAATTAACTGACGTGGTAAACAACGTGTTCTTGACAGAAATCGCCGTCAGCTGTCGCCGAAAGTAACAGCGCATATATATGGATATATGGCTCACAGTGCAGCAAATCAATCGCGACTTCAGTAGTGGGTAGTAGCAACCACTCAGAATGGTTTGAGGAAGAGTCCGCAGGCAGGGGGATGCTGTATCATCGAGGATCACCGCCACGCTCTTGGTCAGAGGCCGTTGCCGGCCCATACACGTACCTCTTCTCGTCACAGGTCAGAAATCACAAGAAATAGCATTCGCCAATTGACAATCCGAGCCAATAGCCTTGCTGCAGTGGTAACATCGGTTCCCGTCAGATCACCGAAGTTCAGCGCTGTCGGGCTGGGCTAACACTTGGATGGGTGACCATCCGGTCTGCCGAGCGCTGTTGGCAAGCGGGGTGCACTCAGACCTTGGGAGGCAAACTGAGGAGTTACTTGATTGAGAAGTAGCGGCTCCGGTCTCGGAAACTGACATACGGCCAGGAGAGCGGTGTGCTGAGCACATGCCCCTCCATATCCGCATCCAGTGACGCCTGTGGGTCTAGAATGACACGGCGGCCGGTCGGTACCTTTGGGACTTCATGGCCTGTGCGGGAGGAGCTTAGTTTTAGTTTAATAGATAATCCGAGCACGATAAACCATGGCGGCCTGATTCGTCGTGGTACACATCGAGAGATAGTGTACGAGTACGGAGAAAACCACTTGTGGCGATGCAACTCGCTTGCTAACAGGGCACCTTTCAGCTAAGTGGAGGGACAATTCTCGTGTGACCGACGTTTAGGTGGTATGTAATTGAGCCCGTAACAGCTCAGCCGTTATCTCTCCGCGGCGAACGTGAGTCCGATCATGTGCAGCCGTTTGATCACTTACACCCACCGTAAGCAGCCTGTACCTTCAATAAGGAACTGCACCAACCTTTCTCTTCTGAATTATGTCGTAAAGGTGCTTGTGTGCCCCACCGAACGATCTGTGAACTCCTTGGACGCAGCTCTGAGCAACAATTGTGGATTGTGGATGTCAGCTGACCGGTTATTGATCAGGACGATCCACTGACGCTTTCAGGCCCTCGTTAAGTCCATGCCACGACAAGTCGTCAGCGTCGTAAGGGCAAAAGGAGATTCTGCTCGTTACTCGGTAGATGTTTCGAATTCAGTTGTTTATGAGCTTGCTACCTAGGCGGTATGGCAGAATTTTGTCGAAGAAGGGAGATTGTAGACACACCGGTCATTAAATACGCAGAACTAGCTCACTGAGACGAGTACGCTGAAGTATAGGGGGCACTAAAATAAAAACGAGACAGATGAAAAAAAAGTAAACTGTAGTTATTTCAAAAGTAATCGCCATAACTGTTAATACATTCATGTCATTGTGAGATACGACTTCATGAAAAATGTTTGCGTTTGTCTACGGAACCATGATTGTACGCAAGCCTCTTCGTCTGAAGCAAATCGACGGCCACGAATGCTTTCCCTCAGAGCTCCAAAAATATGGAAATCGTCTAGGGAGGGATCGAGACTGTATGGAGGATGTGTAAGGGCTTCCCATCGAAACTTCTACAGCGTAGTCGAAACAACCTTGGCAAAATGTGGGCCTGCCTACTTACACAAAACGTTGATCCTATGCAGATATTCCTTGTATTTTGCTGCAGTTTTCTGGTAATGCGATTTCCTGATATAAAACAGGCTGAGAGAGATTTAAATGTCATACAGCAGGTCGTTTACATATACCGTTAACAGTAACAGTCCAGAAACACTTCCTTGTGGTAAGGTTGAGACTACTTTCAGATATCATAGTTTCTGCCCTTGGCGTTAAAGACTTCCAGGACGTGCACCCAAACATAAATTTTCCCATCATCATCGATTTTTCATCCGTACATAATCAATGCAACTAGCATACACCAGAGCCTCACCTAACTTGCAATCAAAAATCAACAGAGCTGTGCATCAACCACACAACTGTTAGTGAATATCATCGCGAAAACGGAATATGTCATACCTGAAAATCTTATAGCATTTCAAAACTGTTAGAATCTTTTATCCGGAATTACATGATAATCAAACGAACGCTAAAAATCTGTGGTAACAGTACGTTTAATTCTAAAACGGTATGACGAAGTAAAAGAGTAATCTGCTCAGTCAAAAATAACGAATGAACCAAATTTTTCCAGGACCCGAAATGGTGAAAATTATGCAGCAAAATACTTTTTGGTATTCTTGTTCTCGAATGGCTCCCTGATCAAGGACCGTATTTCTGTCGCCGAGGAATTGCACGGTTAGCAGAACGTTCCGACGGTTAGCAGAACGTTCCGACTTTTGTTTACAGGTACTTGGTGACTATGTTGAAAAATAGGGTCATGTATCTGTGCCACTTTGAAGTGTACTGCAGCATTCAGTGTAAGTTCTTTGGCCTGCCATAATAATGTATAGCTTACTTTTTGAAATCCCCTCGTAGATATAAATAGGTGTATAAGTAGATATACGAAGCCGTGGTGAAAAGTTGTTCTTCATGTCTACGAACTCATTTCTCCCAATGAGAGACCAGCTTGCTGATACCGTTACTGTAGAATGTTTCATTTGTTGACGGAGCCACTACATCACCAACGCCTTCACTGCTTCATCGCTACCAAAGTGAAGTCCTCGAAAGTGTTCTTTAGGTTTTGGAAACAGATGAAATTTGGATGGGGTCAAGTCGGGAATGATCCATGACATTGAACCCAAGGAGTTGGATTGTTTGAGATGTCGCAACGCTCGTGTTTGGACTGGCCTTGTCATGCTGAAGGAGAGGTTGCTCCATGTGTAGGCGAACTCTTCGTATTTGAAACTCGATTACAGCACTCTGTTTCTCTGCAACGACGTAGTTATGTTGTACACCTGCATTTTACACTCTGTAATTCGGAACCGTCTAGTGTCAGAGAGCTGCGAATATGTAGAAAGATAGAACAAAGATGTAGAATGTTAATAACGTTTGTTTTATTTAAAAAGCTTTGAGTTTTCACATAGAAACTTCTTTTCAGCATGACCTCGTAAATGCTCGGTTTTACATATAAATGGAAATTATATTTCTATTTTTTTCAAATTAATTTTTCTGTTTTTTTTTTTTCTACTTTCCAAATGTATAACAAACGATTGCTTGTGATATACTTGAATTAACTACTTCTTAAAAAAAAAAACTGGAATCAGTTAGTCACATGTTACATGGATCGCTTATAATAAATATTGTAGCAACATGGAACGAGTCATTTTACAGATTATGAACTTAATTTTAGATTAAAAATGGCTACATGCTGACCAGTTACAAATGTTATAACATAACAGAAAATATTTTGTTTAAGAACAGAAGTAAAGAAGAAAATAATGAAGGAAGATTAGGGTGTAACGTTCCGCCGACGATAAGGTCATTAGAAACGAAGCACAAAGTCGAAGCTGAGAAGGCTGGAATAGGAAACCGACAGTACCCTTTCCAAATGAACCATGCAGGCCAACCCGAGCGATTTACGGAAACTGTGTAAAACCTAAATCTGTGTTTTCGGAGGCCAAAATGAATCGTCGTCCTCCCGAAGGGGAGTCCAGTAACAGAAGTAAGAACACAACACTTTTGCAGTAATTAGCTACAGATTTCCACGTAAAGATAATTTTATAAGTTATAGGTTACCCATAACAAACCTTTTTATAACTTTTATTTGATTATTTGTTCTGCGCTCTAACGGATAATTTACAATAATTTTCGTGAGAGAAAATTCTGATTGAAATAGTGTATTTAAAGTTCTTAACTTCTTCCGTATGTGTCTATAAGACGATCGTGGGTGAGTATCACACGCTTTTGTGCTTGAAAATTTTCATTCTTAAAGATAAACTACCATAGAATATCATTGCATGTAACATTACTAAACGAAAATAATTAACGGTAACACAATGATTTGTTTCTCTTCATCTCCATGAATACTCTGCAAATCACATTGAAGTGCCTGGCAGAGTTTCCTCTTCAAGACTTGCAGTGATATGAAGTGCCGAAGAATATGAACTGAGTTGTTTAAGAAGTTGTAAAATTACTTTTTTATAATTTAATTTCTCATCAATTTAAACGTACCTGAAAATTTTAGGATAAAAGAAGAGCAGAATAAAGATAAAGCTTGTCTGTATAAATACGTAATAGGCGATTAAAAAATTAAGCCATATTTATGCGATCTATGATCTTTAACAGCAAGATTCTTCACAATGTAACATGTATGGGAAATGGTAAAAACAAAGAGTGAAGCAGCAGTTGAGAAGCAGTACTTTATTCACACGGATATCTGGTTCGCAAACTTAATAAACCTCAAAATATTGAAGACATTACTATACCGCTTGGTCCCTGATAAGACAAAAACCTGTACATGATCAGTACAATTCCCGGAGCACTCGGAAAGTTGCAAGTATCGCATAGATCAATGTTTCCAGCCGTAAGTAATTCGGATTACATACTTCAATCTTTAGGCTAACACAAGACTTTTCTAACGAATCGGCTTTTCCGTAGCACTTCAAGCTTACAGGAAGCGTTCGTCAAGGGATGGTAGACACCTCCTCTCCTCACCATAATCCCCAATTAGCAAGCAGCTTCTTACCCAGCAATTCGGAGAATTCGTACAAGTTGCAACACAGCGTTATGAAGCCAGGAATTGTCCAGACCTGAGTATGAAGCTCTCTCTTAAATACGATGTATTCAGTATCATAAACACATTGTTCTATTCTGTGGCCGACTAACTGAACGTCATTCAGAGCATTACGATGTTGTGACCGACATAGATCCCCATAAAAGGAATAGGATTAGCACACTTCTCTTCTATGCAAACCGGAGCTATGTACGGCGACGAAAAAAATTCATTTCTCGGCGAAAAGTGACTGGAAGGTGAAAGCGATATACTACCTCTTTGATATGCAACAGTGCATCAAGCAACAGTAAGTAGTACAATTCCTGCGGGCCTATCGACATTCCATGATCATACGCCATGAAGTAAATGGCGAGTTAACAACGAATAGTATCAAAGAGGAGATATCTTTTTTTTCACTGCCACTGTACAGAAAGTACGAATAGTACCAGTTCTCGGAAACTTCTCAGCTGCCGGGAGGACGACACTTCGCAAGGATTCAAAAGAACACAATATTCAGAGTTCAGATTTTTCCCGATGCCATAAAACATCGGTTATAAGAATGCGAAATGGCCACGGGTGCTGTTGTGCACACTTAATAGAGTCACATTTAAGCACCCCATATTGTGAAGATCATTCTCCAGAATTGCCGGATCTATATCGTCTATTACTTGTCTGCCCCGTTTCACGAGTCAGAAGACAACAGCTAGAAATTCTTCTAGCCTCAACAGTCACGAACCTGGCTCGACAGCCGGAAATTATGTTCACTCCACAAGATATTCACAAGAAGCGAACATTAGTCTGTAAATTTCAAGAACAGAAGACAATGATACTCAGCAAGCGCATTATTAATTCCAAGACAGACGCAAAGGGGCTTTTTATGTGCTATCACCTACCTCAATGTATTGAAGAAAACAGATTCCACCAGAATCAACAATTTGTTAATGACAGGTGTCACTGACAACTATAGCTGATTGTAACAGTGGACAAAAGGACAGCTTCGAAATAAATCCACAGCTGGACAACAAGCACCGCCCAGCAGATATACAATCTGGAGGCGCCAAATCGCTGTGGTGTGGTGAGGCCACCGTCCAACACATGTGCCCTTTGTTGTTACTCTGACCTCTTTTCGTTATGATTTTTTCACTCTACAGCCGAGTGTGCACTGATCTAAAACTTCCTGACAGCTTAAAACTGTATGCCGGTGTAGGACTCCAGCCTGACATCATCGCCTTTCGCGGGCAAGTGCTCTGTTGACTGAGCTATCAGAGCAGGAGTCACGACCCGCCCTCATAGATTTACTTCCGCCAGTACCTCGTCTCTTACCCTACAAACTGCACAGAAGTTCTCCTGCATATCTCGCGGGACTAGCACGCCTGGAAGAAAGGATATCACGGAGACAGCTTAGCACAGCCTGCAGCAGAGTGTTTTTTCTGGAAACTATCCGCCAGGCTGTGTTTAAGCCATGCCTCCGTAATATCTTTTCTTCCAGGAGTGCTAGTCACGTGAGATATGCATGAGTGCTTCTGTGAAGTTTGGAAGGTAGGAGATGTATTGGCGGAAGTAAATCTGTGACGGTGGGTCGTGAGTCGTGCTTGGGTAGCTCAGTCGGCAAAGGACTTTCCCGCAAAAGCCAAAGGTCCCAGGTTCGAATCCCTCCCGGTAATGTTTTAATCTCCCAGCATGTTGCTGGTCTCTTTGTTCGTAAGGCGAAAATTACAGTTCTTTGGCAATGGTCGTTGTACAATGCTCGTCATTAAAATTTCATCTCCAGCAAAAACAGCAAACAACGAATTTTTTCGTATTGAGCGCATGGAATGTAGTAGGTAAAATACACGATTAAATTTATAGGTGATTTGGGGGTATACAGAGTGCGAAATTTAGTATAGAGAGCTGCCACCTCTGGGAGAATGAATGGTTCTAGCCCTGCTTGACACCGAGTCAAACTGAGCTTGGATGACAGATACGGGTATGTCATTCCATGCTGCTTCAACGCTGTGCCTGTGTCCATCAATTGCGGTGCCTACCCAGTGGTGGCGTTCCAGTTTCTCTGCAATCCATCATCAAATGTCTTCACTGCATGAGAGATATGGGGAAGTTTTGCCCAGGCCAATAGTCGAATACTGTCTGTACAAAAACAGATCAGGACAGCATGGGCAACATTCGTTCGTTCTCCTCAGAGTGTCTACCGTGATGCTCTCCACAGAGCAGGGACTCGTCTAAACTGATGAGATGGTGCCACTCTCATGTCTAACGTTGTCTTCGGCGTGCATCTCTGTGCAGCCGCCCCAAGGAAAGTCGCAACAATGATCACCGTCCCAACAGTCACTGATGATCTACATATCGTCGTACTGTTTGTGTAGATACTTGTCTTCCTGCAACCAAGCACATTTCCCGACTCACAGTAGGTGTAGTGGCTGTACTATGCAGCAGGGGCAAAAAATAATATATCTGTCCTCTTAGGCGTTATTTGTATAGGGCCCTTGAGGTTCTGCACGGTGGTGAGAATGGCCCATGGCTCTTCTCAACCCATCGATTCCATATTCGCGTGGCAGGTGTCAGATCCCAAGCAGTGCAAATAACAATATCACGGAAAAATAAACTGCAGTTCAAAAATGGCTCTGAGCTGTATGGGACTTAACTTATAAGGTCATCAGTCCCCTAGAACTTAGAACTACTTAAACCTAACTAACCTAAGGACATCACACACATCCATGCCCGGGGCAGGATTCGAACCTGCGACCGTAGCGGTCGCGCGATTCCAGACTGTAGCGCCTAGAACCGCACGGCCACCTCGGCCGGCAAACTGCAGTTCGTTAGACCAATATCCGCTGTCGAATTCCGACAAGTGTTGGTAGCTAGCTCTCCTTCTTATGCGATCTTCTCACAAAAACAACATTCAAAAGCGACTTCTGAATGAGAAACTCACTGTGTAACCTTTCGTTTTCTTTCTTTTCATTCCTGCGTACTTAATTCGGTTACGCTATAATTAATATCATTGTCGTATTCAAGCATGTAACAGACTTCATGGGAATTTGATATGATATTTATTCCGTGCTCCCGTCATGGTGTTGCAACTGGCCAGCAATGCAGTTTCGTCTTGTGATTGTAATGAAACACTTGACGACTACATTAACTCATTGTAAATGGTGCCAAAACAGTTGAGCAGAAAATCATCTCGCACACTCTTTTTCGTTTGCTTCACCTCTCTTAACAAAAGTAATCTCGTGTTGGTGCATCTGTCATTTTGAATGAATGCATGGATGACAGAGGCTGTTTCATTAGTTGTTACCTGAGCGAAACTGGTACTGGAGACTGCAGTCACCATACGGGAACCTCTGCGGCCACCGAAACATTATTCGATCCATTGTGTTGTCCCAAAAGACTGACAGTAGCGTACTGTGAGTCGGTGTTGCTGCACGTCGATGCAGTAGGGTGTCACGTTGACCAATCGTGACGGCTTACCTGAAACAATAGGAAACAAGAATTGGTATAATTTAACGGCTATAGCTCACCGAAACACAGTGTTTTGTGCATCGGTTTTTGTTCTACCTCTGTACAAACACAAACGAAAAGAGTTCGCTCGTATTATTAAGGATCTATTCAGTCATTTTCCGACTTAGAAATATGTTCTTATGCTGCGAGGAATTCCATCATAAACGATTCTGTAAGTCAGGGGTAGACAACATGTTTATCCAAAACCCACTTTTGTATTGCTGTTAGTAGTGAAATTTTCTAGCCGCCCACCGATTTCTCAATAATGGTGATTTATATAGTAGGGAAGTAACTTTACTTTACAGAATTCATAAGAGCAATTTATAGCAAATTAAAGCATATAATAATAAGCAGCTACAAATACTTTATGCCAAAACTTTATGAAAAGCTAGTGAAAACGTTTTTAAAACCCCAACCACCTACCGCCCATCATAAAATCTGGAAAGCACACTAGTGGGCGGTAGGAACCAGGTAGACTACCTTTGATCAAAGTGAAGTGGACGAGCTGTTTCCAAACCTGTTCTTGTGCTCCGCTGGAAAAACTATTATGTGGTGTGAAGGCCGTTTCTCACATTCGAAAAGGTAAACGCCGGGATAGTACCCATGTCCTGCCTCAGTTACACGATTCGCAAACACTTAGAAAACTCTCACGCACTTTTACATGGGATAACACTAGACGGAGACAATTGGGGTGCACAAATTCCATCCCGGTGGGACGGGTTGACGATAGGGAAGGTACCTGGCTGCCCTCTACTACTAATATTCCCTAATCCGAAAATGAACATGCCGAGCCTGTGAAGATGCGGGATAAAGACCAGGAAAAAGAAACACCCTTCAAAGTTGGGCTCATTTGGTTTAACACACCACTATATTCGTTCCTTCCAACGTGTTACGCGTCTTCTGCTGAAGACATGCTTTAATATACTGGTTTTATTAGGATAAACTACCTTTACGACATTCACCTTCGACACGCTAATGTAGAAGGTGTCACGAAAACAATTAAGTGAAAAATCCTTTCATTTCGCACTGTTTACTTATATGTGCCGACTTCTGTTATTTCCTTTGCCTACAACTGAAAGCGTGTGTGTCGGATAAATTCGCTTCGAAAAGTAGATCTTAATTTTAAACTGTTTTTGGTGTTGGTTGTATCAAAACTCATGCGTATGTCGTAAAAGACAGTGTACTTTCCAATGCAGAGTGCCGCGAAAAACGAATTTCGTACTAATGCATCAGCAGCAATGTACACTTACGCTTTATAAAATTTTGGTAAGTATTTCCTCCTCTATATTATCTTTCGCTTTAATCTCACTCTAAGTCTACGTGAATAAAGGTATTTTTTGAGAACTTTCAGCAGTTTTTGGTTATAGTTGCGCATTCCTCAAATTTCAACAGAAATATCTAGTTTGGAAATTCATTTCTCCTTAATGCACTTTAGGTATTTACGTGGTTAGTGCAATATTTACACAGTTTCCACTTGTTGACTAGTATGTTTTGGGTAAGTGTTTGAAAGTGAACGATTGTAACGTAAATATAGCTTACACGAACCCGACTTGAAGTGGGGTAAAAGTTGTTCTGTGCATATTATAATGATCGTATCAAGACTGACATGGCTTCCCCCTTCAACAAGAGTGTATGTTGTGTTTGTTGTAAAGGTCCGCTATTTTCGAGTCTATTACGCAAGTATGGTAGCGAACATAACCTCAACAAAACAAAGCTGTACGGACTCCCGAGTTGGAAAATAGAGCTTGCACGCAAAGATGAGGTACCTTCAATCAGCACTCAATCAGTTGCATATAAAATGGGTGTTGTGCACAGCGTGATCTCCCGTTCAGCCATTGAGTGCTGTTGGACTGTATGGTGGATACCTACTTTCATGCGAAATTATTTTTTACGACGACGCCTGTTTCCCCATAGCCGGAGTGTTCAATTGGCGCAGTGCTCATGTTGTGAATTCCATGATGGAGCTATAAAGAGCCCCTAAACCAAAATTTTCATTGGACGTGTGGGCGAGCATTGTTAGCGATCGCTTAATTAACTCGTATCCGCTACGTTCAAGTTCAGCTGCGCCAGTTCAAAAAAATGGCTCTGAGCACTATGGGACTTAACTTCTGAGGTCATCAGTCCCCTAGAACTTAGAATTACTTAAACCTAACTAACCTAAGGACATCACACATACCCATGCCCGAGGCAAGGTTCGAACCTGCGACCGCAGCGGTCGCGCGGTTCCAAACTGAAGCGCCTAGAACCGCTCGGTCACTCCGGCCTGCAGGTGCGCCAGTGCACAGTTTGTTTCTGAGGGTTATACTCCCAAAGGTGTTGGACCGTATATCACTTTACCTCCGTTACTTATGGGAGACGATGGAGCCCCAGCTCTCATGAACTCATGCAGCTCGTGTAACAGATGTTCCCTGCAGGAAGGATAGAGAGACGAGGGTCCTGTTTTGTCAACTCGTTCACTTGATCTGGCCACACTCGATTTTTTTCTTTGGTTCAACGAGACACAAGTAGAGACTGAAGGAAATCTCTCGCCAAGTTTACTGCACAGCGATAGCGGCACAGAATTTAGGACATGTCACTTGAAACAAATGTTGTAAATATAGCACATAGTGCGGACATGTGAAATTATTACATGTGCCATCTTGGAGTGTAGACCAACCGTAAATCTGATTTTTTCTCACCTTCCCTCGACTGAATAGTTTCTGCGCGAAATCGATACTTTTGCCCTTTTCCACCATCCATTTAAGCTTTTATAGCAGAATGTCTACCTATCGGTGGAAATACCTGTCAGGGACGCGTGTTTGTAATGTGAAGAGCCGTGAGTGTCGTATTCTTCTCTTACCCTGGATACGCGAACAGCTTCATTTCTTTTCCTCTAAAGCCCAACAAGGTATAGTGCAGATAAGCACACACTTCCTATATAGCACATACATCTGTCCCTGTGGAGTGTGCCACCTGGTGGGAGGTGCGTTACAGTGGTGTAGCCTGAGCAGCACGTGGCGCGGACAGCGGTAGCGCGAAGCGCCTTCTGGCGACAGAGCAAAAGGAAGACGAGCATCAGAGTAATATTGCGATAGCAGAGGCGGCTGGCCACTCAGCATGTGGCGCGCTCGGTACGCCTGCACCAGGCGCGTGCGTGCGCACTCGCACCGCAGCAGCGGCCACTATAAATACCACCGCACTCGGACCTTCCGTACAGCATTCCAGTGGAAGGCGATCTTGTCTACGACTAACAGAAGAGCCAGTGCTGCGAACAGTACAGACACTAAGTGTTCTCGGCAGCCAGGCACGCACCAGATCTAACGCGTACTGCACTACGCAAAGGACGTACACTGTCTGATCAAATGAAACCCGACACGTGTTAGCGTACGTTAATATGGGGCGAATTCACCCTTCGCCTCTTAACAGCTTGAACTCTGTTGAGGACAATTTCAATTACTATGTCAATGATGTGTCTGAATGTCTGTCGAGGAGTGGCAGTCCATGTTGGACACTGCGGTCTAGAGCGAAGCCGCTGTTCTAACTCATCTCTAAGGTTTCCCATTGGGTTCAAATTTGGACTCTGCGCAGGCCAGTCCATTTCAGGAATGTTAATGTTCTCAAACCATTGCTTCACAGATGTTGCTTCATGACAGAGTACACTGTGATGCTCATATAATTATAATCAATCATCCTCTATGAACTGTTCCTCTACTGTACGCCATACACAATGTTGAAAAATGTGTTTGTACCTTTCTGCATTTTGCGTTTCGTTAAGCAAAAGGACCGCCACTCAACCACGAGAAACACCACCACACCGTAACATCATCTCCTCCGTACTTCACTTTCGACACTGCATAAGATGACAGATAAAGTTGTCCAGGCATTCTCCAAAACCAAATACTTCCATCGGGTTGCCACAGGGTACAGCGTATCTTTCTCTTTCAATCACTCCTTTAAATTCATCCGCTGTGCAGCGGTGTTCCTCTTAGAGCACTTCAAGCGTCGCTTAGCCCTGACTACAGAAATATTATGACGTCTACCTGCTCTTGGGTTAGCTGCGCTTTCTCATTCGCGTTTCCACGTAGCAAAGTCGGCCAGAGTGGCTGAGCGGTTCTAGGCGCTTCAGTCTGGAACCGCGCGACCGCTACGGTCGCAGGTTCGAATCCTGCCTCGGTATGGAGGTGTGTGCTGTCCTTAGGTTAGTTAGATTTAAGTAGTTCTAGGTTCTAGGGGCTGATGACCTCAGATGTTAAGTCCCATAGTGCTCAGAGCCATTTGAACCATTTGATGAACTTCAGAGGCTCCGCAGCAAATGAATAGTGTCTGCACACTATTACAGATTTGTGGATGGAGTAGGAGCCGTTTTTCGGCACATAAAACAAGTAACTGTTAATCAAGCAATTTACTTTCACACACTGCAAAATAAATATGAACATACTGGCTATCTCTCCTATGAATCGTCAAGCTCAGTTTGGTGTTTCAGCAGCTACTTTCTTATTAGTTTTAACAATATGTGCCCGAGGTGAAATACTGGGTAGGGCACTAAATTGCCGCCCTGAAGGTCCTGGTTTCAGTACCGGCATGGTGGTGGCGGTGGGGGGGGGGGGGGGGGGGGGGGGAATTTGTCCTCGTTCCTGTCCCTTCAAGATAGTCCCAGGTCCACTCAGCCTGCTATCAGAAAGACTACCGGGGCTCTTTCCGGACGGTAGAAGGTGGCTGGTGCGAGCGGCCTGGCACCCCTCCCCATCCTACTGACTACAGGATGCTGCCAAATGACTTACACACAATTTCTACTTGGTGTAATTAATGGCATCTGGCCCTAAATGTAATGAGAATGAGTAGGGAAAACAAACCTGTAATGTTCGGATACAGCATCCCTTGACACATTCACGTCGTTTAAATATCTGGGCCTAAAGTTGCAAAGACATGTGAACTGGAACGAGCGTGTGAGGACTGAGGTAGCGAAGGCGAATGGTCTACTTTGATTTATTAGGAGAATTTTAGGGAAGTGTAGCTCACCTATAATAAAGACGCTAGTGTGACCTGTTCTGGAGCATTGCTCGAGAGTTTGGTATCTGTACAAGGTCGGATTAATGGAAGGAATCGAAGCAATTCGGAGGCAGGCTGCTAGATTTATTAACGGTAGGTCCGAACAACACGCAAATGTTACGGAAATGCTTTGGGAGCTCAAATATGAATCATCGGATGGAACGCGACGTCGTTTCGAGAAACACTATAGAGAAAATTTAGAGATCCGGCATTTGAAGTTGACTGTAGAGTGATTCTACTGCCGCCAACATACATTTCGAGTAAGGACCACGAAGATAAAATACGAGAAATTAGGAGTCATATCGGGACATATCTGTAGCTGCTTTTCCCTTGCCCCATCTGCGGGTGGAACACGAAAGAAAACGACTATTTATAGAACAGGGTACCCTCTGCCACGCACCGTACGATGGCTTGCGGAGTATGTATGTAGGCGGAGTATGTATGTAGATGTAGATAATGTAGTTCCGTGGCGAGTAGAAATGCATGTTCAAATGGCTCTGAGCACTATGGGACTTAACATCTGAAGTGATCAGTCCCCTAGAACTTTGAACTACTTAAACCTAACTAACCTAAAGACATCACACACATCCATGCGCGAGGTAAGATTCGAACCTGCGACCGTAGCAGTCGCGCGGTTCAGGACTGAAGCGCCTAGAAATGCTGCCGCTAGAAATGCTGCCCGCTAGAAATGCTGCATTCTACCTTCAGTCAGTCTGATAATCCAGTTGCGGACTTGCACCACAGATTTTACCTTTTAGATGGAATCACGTGCACATAACTACTGATCATCACGTGCTTCATGCGACTTCAATATCACCGGAAAAGTCAGTTTGTTACAGTTGAATCACGCGTGAGGAAATATTAATATTAATAGTAATAATAATAATAATTATTACTGTTATTGTTGTTATTATTACTGTTACTGTTGTTGTTATTACTGTTAATACTTTCGGACATGTGACGCAATTGTTTCTTTATTCTTCTCTTCCGATTGTTTATGTTATTCTGTGAAGCTACAAATGTACTCTATATGTTTGCTACTTTCAAACGATAGAAGCGAAAGCGGACTGCAGACAGAAAGTTGCTATAAACTCCGACCGGTCCTTAACGTATAGGAAAATGTTGTCCGAAATAACAGTTTCACTCGTAGTACATTACAGAAACTGGCGTGATCAGGGCTCGTACCCGGTACCCTAGGTACGACTCACTAACGTTCTACCGACTTCCCCACACTAGCTGCACATAACAGACGCTAGCAGGTAACAGTTCTCTTGCGCTCCGTACGTCAACTGTTACTTATTACTTACCGTTTACGCCAGTTCTCCTGGACAACAGCAGATAGCACAAACTACACTCCTGGAAATGGAAAAAAGAACACATTGACACCGGTGTGTCAGACCCACCATACTTGCTCCGGACACTGCGAGAGGGCTGTACAAGCAATGATCACACGCACGGCACAGCGGACACATCAGGAACCGCGGTGTTGGCCGTCGAATGGCGCTAGCTGCGCAGCATTTGTGCACCGCCGCCGTCAGTGTCAGCCAGTTTTCCGTGGCATACGGAGCTCCATCGCAGTCTTTAACACTGGTAGCATGCCGCGACAGCGCGGACGTGAACCGTATGTGCAGTTGACGGACTTTGAGCGAGGGCGTATAGTGGGAATGCGGGAGGCCCGGTGGACGTACCGCCGAATTGCTCAACACGTGGGGCGTGAGGTCTCCACAGTACATCGATGTTGTCGCCAGTGGTCGGCGGAAGGTGCACGTGCCCGTCGACCTGGGACCGGACCGCAGCGACTCACGGATGCACGCCAAGACCGTAGGATCCTACGCAGTGCCGCAGGGGACCGCACCGCCACTTCCCAGCAAATTAGGGACACTGTTGCTCCTGGGGTATGGGCGAGGACCATTCGCAACCGTCTCCATGAAGCTGGGCTACGGTCCCGCACACCGTTAGGCCGTCTTCCGCTCACGCCCCAACATCGTGCAGCCCGCCTCCAGTGGGGTCGCGACAGGCGTGAATGGAGGGACGAATGGAGACGTGTCGTCTTCAGCGATGAGAGTCGCTTCTGCCTTGGTGCCAATGATGGTCGTATGCGTGTTTGGCGCTGTGCAGGTGAGCGCCACAATCAGGACTGCATACGACCGAGGCACACAGGGCCAAACCCGGCATCATGGTGTGGGGAGCGATCTCCTACACTGGCCGTACACCTCTGGTGATCGTCGAGGGGACACTGAATAGTGCACGGTACATCCAAACCGTCATCGAACCCATCGTTCTACCATTCCTAGACCGGCAAGGGAACTTGCTGTTCCAACAGGACAATGCACGTCCGCATGTATCCCGTGCCACCCAACGTGCTCTAGAAGGTGTAAGTCAACTACCCTGGCCAGCAAGATCTCCAGATCTGTCCCCCATTGAGCATGTTTGGGACTGGATGAAGCGTCGTCTCACGCGGTCTGCAAGTCCAGCACGAACGCTGGTCCAACTGAGGCGCCAGGTGGAAATGGCATGGCAAGCCGTTCCACAGGACTACATCCAGCATCTCTACGATCGTCTCCATGGGAGAATATCAGCCTGCATTGCTGCGAAAGGTGGATATACACTGTACTAGTGGCGACATTGTGCATGCTCTGTTGCCTGTGTCTATGTGCCTGTGGTTCTGTCAGTGTGATCATGTGATGCATCTGACACCAGGAATGTGTCAATAAAGTTTCCCCTTCCTGGGACAATGAATTCACGGTGTTCTTATTTCAATTTCCAGGAGTGTATATCGGAGTTTTGTGTCGTATGGCCGGCCGGAGTGGCCGAGCGGTTCAAGGCGCTACAGTCTGGAACAGCGCGACTGCTACGGTCGCAGGTTCGAATCCTGCTTCGGGCATGGATGTGTGTGATGTCCTTAGGTTAGTTAGGCTCAAGTAGTTCTTAGTTCTAGGGGACTGATGACCTCAGATCTACATCTACATCTACATAGATACCCCGCAAGTCACCTGGCGGTGTGTGGCGGAGGGTACCTTGAGTACCTCTATCGGTTCTCCCTTCTATTCCAGTCTCGTATTGTTCGTGGAAAGAAGGATTGTCGGTATGCTTCTGTGTGGGCTCTAATCTCTCTGATTTTATCCTCCTGATCTCTTCGCGAGATATACGTAGGAGGGAGCAATATACTGCTTGACTCTTCGGTGAAGGTATTTTCTTGAAACTTTAACAAAAGCCCGTACTGAGCTACTAAGCGTCTCTCCTGCAGAGCCTTCCACTGGAGTTTATCTATCATCTCCGTAACGCTTTCGCGGTTTCTAAATGATCCTGTAACGAAGCGCACTGCTCTCCGTTGGATCTTCTCTATCTCTTCTATCAACCCTATCTGGTACGGATCCCACAATGCTGAGCAGTATTCAAGCAGTGGGCGAACAAGCGTACTGCAACCATAGTGCTCAGAGCCATTTCAACCATTTTTGTGTCGTTTGGTGCCGACCTGACTCCGACATCTGGGGTCTAGGTGTATGTAGCGCAGCTGCGTGGCCGTATCAGACGGACAGTGCAGGGACGAGTCGAGCATGCAAGACGTGGAAAACTCGTGTTCACCGGTCTTTCGGTGTCTGTTGTTTTTATCGACTACTTTAGAGGCTAATCGAGAGCAAGAAGTGTAAGCCCCGTACAAATACAGCCACGTATACTGTCACTTTCAATGTGTGCTCGTAGAACGGACTGTTTCAGTTCCTATTTGACACACATGTCTCCGCAACAAACGCATGTAAGATGTAATTTGTCCCACCGCCAGACAGCCCCTTGACCAATGTTTTTCTACATCAGTTTATGTGGGGATATGAGTGAGATGAAAATAACATAATGAAATATCACCATGGACGAACAGAGAAACAGATTTTCAAAAAATTCAGGTGCGACAGCTTCACGGAGCCATGACGAAAAGTCTCGACTGAAATCTATAATCACGAATATGGAACTTTTGCTTTGAAATATATAACCTTAAATAACATAACACTAAACACAGATATTTCAGGGACTTTTACATGAAATATATCTCTTTACTATCTCCGTGAATCAAGTAACACGGCTGCGAATCGTTAAAATATACACAAATCTCAGAAAGATGTAGTTGTTCAGTCCTCTCCACCTTGGCTCACTTGAAGAGGCAAGACCAACTACCTAGGCCGACTGATGTTATTTTTGTCAGTCACATAAATACACTCACGGAAAAATATGCACCACCGAGAAGGAGTTGTTCGACATAAACCAAAGTCGGTAGGTGTGTTTCTACATCGGAAAGATGATGTCTATTCAGATTTCGTGCCAATCGCAATAGAGTGGCCCTAGTAGCGCCACTACGTGGATGCAAATCAGATTTGCTTTCAATATGCACTATAACGGTCGTCAGTGTTTGTTAGCTTCGAGACCTGACGTGGTGAATTATATTAGTCACGAATGCCTTTAACACGATAAATATGCCATTATCGACATCTTACTGAGTTTGAAAGAAGTCGTCTAAGAGGGCTACGAGAAGCTGGACGTTGCTTTTGCGATGTTGCAGAAATATTTGGCAGGGCTGTAGCCATTGTACATGATTGCTGGCAACGGTGGGCACTAGAAATGTACGGTCGCAAGAATACTGGGCTCCGGACGTCACGTAGCATTACCGAGAGGGAAGACCATCATGTTCGGCGTATAGCTCTGGCGCACCGTACTGCATCTGCAGCTTCACTTGGCTCCACAGTGACGAAACGAACTGTTACAAATCGGTTACTTCAAGGACAGCTCCGAGCGAGACGCCCTGTAGCGTGCATTCCACTGATCCCAAACCACCGTCATTTACGACTTCAGTGGTGTCAAGCGTGAGCACACTGGAGGTCAGGCTGGAGGTCTGTTGCGTTTTTTGATGAAAGCCGTTTCTGCCTGATGTCCGTGTGTTGGTTAGAAGGAGATCAGTTGAGACCTTGCAAACAACCAGTCTGCGTGTTAGACACACTGGACCTACACCTGGATTCATGGTCGGGGGTACGATTTCGTATGACAGTAGAAACACTCCTGTGGTTGTCCCACGCACCCTGACTGCACAACTGTCCGTCGGTCTGTCGTTCATGAACAGCATTCCAGTGCGTGTTTTCCAACAGTATAACGATCGCCCACATAGCGCTGTTGGAGCCCAACATGCTCTACAGAGTGTCGACATGTGGCCTTGGCCTGCTCGATCACCAGAACTGCCTCCAGTCGAGTACATATGGGGCATCATCGGATGACAACTCCAGGATCATCCACAACCAGCGTTAACCATCATTCTATTGACCGATCAGGTGCAACAGGCGTGGAACTCCATCCCACATACTGACATTCGGTATGTGTACAACACAGTGCATGCACATTTGCATACATGCAGTCAACATTCTGGCGATTACACCGTTTAATAATGTACCTGCATCTCACATTTGGAATGGCTTATTAGCGCTTACATTAACCTGTGATCTTGCAATGTTAATCATTAAATATGTTACATATACAAATGTATTCACGAAATTTCATTATTCTACATTAATTATTTTTTTTGGTGTCGCAGTTTTTTCCATGAGCGTACAAGGTCTCATTTATCTAGCATACTGAACCAATATATCGGGTTTATTATTAATAACCAAAACTGACGAGGGTTGTCTTTCACTAAAGTTGGCTATCCACTAAATATTCCTCTTCCGTTTATCACCCAGTTGTTGTTGTTGTTGTTGTCTTCAGTCCTGAGACTGGTTTGATGCAGCTCTCCATGCTACTCTATCCTGTGCAAGCTGCTTCATCTCCCAGTACCTACTGCAACCTACATCCTTCTGAATCTGCTTGGTGTACTCATCTCTCGGTCTCCCTCTACGATTTTTACCCTCCACGCTGCCCTCCAATGCTAAATTTGTGATCCCTTGATGCCTCAAAAGATGTCCTACCAACCGATCCCTTCTTCTAGTCAAGTTGTGCCACAAACTTCTCTTCTCCCCAATCCTATTCAATACCTCCTCATTAGTTACGTGATCTATCCACCTTATCTTCAGTATTCTTCTGTAGCACCACATTTCGAAAGCTTCTATTCTCTTCTTGTCCAAACTAGTTATCGTCCATGTTTCACTTCCATACATGGCTACACTCCAAACAAATACTTTCAGAAACGACTTCCTGATACATAAATCTATATTCGATGTTAACAAATTTCTCTTCTTCAGAAACGCTTTCCTTGCCATTGCCAGTCTACATTTTATATCCTCTCTACTTCGACCATCATCAGTTATTTTACAACCTAAATAGCAAAACTCCTTTACTACTTTAAGTGTCTCATTTCCTAATCTAATTCCCTCAGCATCACCCGATTTAATTTGACTACATTCCATTATCCTCGTTTTGCTTTTGTTAATGTTCATCTTATATCCTCCTTTCAAGACACTGTCCATTCCGTTCAACTGCTCTTCCAAGTCCTTTGCCGTCTCTGACAGAATTACAATGTCATCGGCGAACCTCAAAGTTTTTACTTCGTCTCCATGAATTTTAATACCTACTCCAAATTTTTCTTTTGTTTCCTTTACTGCTTGCTCAATATACAGATTGAATAACATCGGGGAGAGGCTACAACCCTGTCTCACTCCTTTCCCAACCACTGCTTCCCTTTCATGCCCCTCGACTCTTATTACTGCCATCTGGTTTCTGTACAAATTATAAATAGCCTTTCGCTCCCTGTATTTTACCCCTGCCACCTTTAGAATTTGAAAAAGAGTATTCCAGTCAACATTGTCAAAAGCTTTCTCTAAGTCTACAAATGCTAGAAACGTAGGTTTGCCTTTTCTTAATCTTTCTTCTAAGATAAGTCGTAAGGTCAGTATTGCCTCACGTGTTCCAACATTTCTACGGAATCCAAAATGATTCCTCCCCGAGGTCTGCATCTACCAGTTTTTCCATTCGTCTGTAAAGAATTCGCGTTAGTATTTTGCAGCCGTGGCTTATTAAACTGATAGTTCGGTAATTTTCACATCTGTCAGCACCTGCTTTCTTTGGGATTGGAATTATTATATTCTTCTTGAAGTCTGAGGGTATTTCGCCTGTCTCATACATCTTGCTCACCAGCTGGTAGAGTTTTGTCATTACTGGCTCTCCCAAGGCCGTCAGTAGTTCTAATGGAATGTTGTCTACTCCGGGGGCCTTGTTTCGACTCAGGTCTTTCAGTGCTCTGTCAAACTCTTCACGCAGTATCGTATCTCCCATTTCGTCTTCATCTACATCCTCTTCTATTTCCATAATATTGTCCTCAAGTACATCGCTCTTGTATAAACCTTCTATATACTCCTTCCACCTTTCTGCCTTCCCTTCTTTGCTTAGAACTGGGCTGCCATCTGAGCTCTTGATATTCATACACGTGGTTCTCTTCTCTCCAAAGGTCTCTTTAATTTTCCTGTAGGCAATATCTATCTTACCCCTAGTGAGATAAGCTTCTACATCCTTACATTTGTCCTCTAGCCATCCCTGTTTAGCCATTTTGCACTTCCTGTCGATCTCATTTTTGAGACGTTTGTATTCCTTTTTGCCTGCTTCATTTACTGCATTTTTATATTTTCTCCTTTCATCAATTAAATTCAATATTTCTTCTGTTACCCAAGGATTTCTAGCAGCCCTCGTCTTTGTACCTACTTTATCCTCTGCTGCCTTCACTACTACATCCCTCAGAGCTACCCATTCTTCTTCTAATGTATTTCTTTCCCCTATTCCTGTCAATTGTTCCCTTATGCTCTCTCTGAAACTCTGTACAACCTCTGGTTCTTTCAGTTTATCCAGGTCCCATCTCCTTAATTTCCCACATTTTTGCAGTTTCTTCAGTTTTAATCTACAGGTCATAACCAATAGATTGTGGTCAGAGTCCACATCTGCCCCTGGAAATTCCCTCATAACGTTGGGTACTGGACTGGTAGACAACGTAGAAAGCAGTTCGCCAGTGAAGAATTGGCTCTCCTGTATGTAACGCTCCAAGTGTTTCTTCGTCTACTGGTGATTTTTCCATACCTATCTCAGGCACAGTTTCATTGTTACTATGAATCGCTCTCACCAGCCTCCACACCAATGAACTTCTACGGGACTCCCCGGTGACCAAATGCCAGTTGATTTCTGTGTTCTCGAAGAATGGAAGACCTCTTTCAGCTATGTGTTTCTGCTAGAATTAACTTCAAAATTGTAAAATTAACAGTTTTTGACAGTTTCTCCTCACAGTAAATACCGTGGATGCCACGAAAAGTTATCTCTGTTCGAATGTTCAAATGTGTGTGAAATCTTATGGGACTTAACTGCTAAGCTAATCAGGCCCTAATCTTACACACCACTTAACCCAAATTATCCTAAGGACAAACACACACACCCATGCCCAAGGGCGGACTCGAACCTCCGACGGTACCAGCCTCACAGTCCGTGACTGCAGCGCCGAGACCGCTGGGCTAATCCCGCTGCGGCTTATATCTGTTCGTTTCCGATATTGTGACATGACCAATTATGCTGTCCAGAGCACTAAAGCAATTCTTATTGATTTTCTTTAATGGCTGAGGTACCTGACAGGAGGACCGGACCCGTCTTCAGCTGAGCAGTTATACGATGTTTCTAAGCAGTCCCATGCTTCTGTTACTTACAAGGGAACCACCCCATCGCACCCCCCTCAGATTTAGTTATAAGTTGGCACAGTGGATAGGTCTTAAAAACTGAACACAGATCAATCGAGAAAACAGGAAGAAGTTGTGTGGAACTATGAAAAAAATAAGCAAAATATACAAAATGAGTAGTCCATGTGCAAGATAGGCCTCATCAAGGAAAGTCTGAGCTCAGGAGCGCCGTGGTCCCGTGGTTAGCGTGAGCAGCTGCGGAATGAGAGGTCCTTAGTTCAAGTCTTCCCTCGAGTGAAAAGTTTAATTTTGTATTTTCAGACAATTATTATCTGTCCCTCCGTCCGTCCATGCGATGCTAGGTGACTGCGGCGTAGTATGGGGACGCTACATCTAAACAAACATCGAAACACACGACGTCAGTCGACTACAGCGCACGGAAGAGAGAGTATTCCTGCTAACGAGGCTCCCTGGCTGGCAATTGACTGTTCGCTACTTTGGACGAGAGTGCATTAAATACGTGAGATATATTCCGTGGGCAATATGAATCCAGCAAATATAGCTCGCACGGTTTTGCGGTGCTTTCGCAAAACACAGACACTAAACTTATTACAGTGAACAGAGACGTCAGTGAACGAACGGACAGATCATAACGTTGCGAAAATAAAGAAAGGAAACTTTTCACTCGAGGTAAGACTTTAACCAAGGACCTCTCGTTCCGCAGCTGCTCACGCCAACCACGGGACCGCGGCGCTCTTGAGCTCACACTCTCCTTGATGTTGCCTATCTTGCTCATGGACTACTCAGTTTGTAAATCTTGCTTATTTTTTCATAGTTCCACACAACTTCTTCCTGTTTTCTCGATTGATCTGTATTCAGTTTTTCAAGGCCTATCCACTGTGCCAACTTATAACTATCTGAGGGGCGTGCGATGGGGACGTTCCCTTGTTAGAACGATAGGCAGGGACGTGTAAGGCGCATCTACGGTGGTCACGTCGGGAGCGACGCAGATTTTGAGGGTCGTACAGATAGTTTAGTTTTTTTTTTGTGCATATTCCGAGGATCATATTCGCATAAACTCGTTATGATGTGGAACGTGCAAGTAGGTTTATCAACAAGATTCGCCTATTCTGTGAAAGCAGGTCACATGCCGACCATTTACGTAACTGGATTTTAAATAAATCTTAATCTGGAACAATATTTGATAAGTGTAACACACTTGTTAGAACGATAGGCAGGGACGTGTAAGGCGCATCTACGGTGGTCACGTGGGGAGCGACGCAGATTTTGAGGGTAGTACAGTTAGTTTAGTTTCTTCTTTTTTTGCGTATTCCGAGGATCATATTCGCATAAACTCGTTATGATGTGGAACGTGGAAGTAGGTTTATCAACAAGATTCGCCTATTCTGTGAAAGCAGGTCACATACCGACCATTTACGTAACTGGATTTTAGATAAATCTTAATCTGGAACAATATTTGATAAGTGTAACACAGTCAGAAATTCATCTATAGGTTAGATGAAGTTGACAAGAAAAATGATTTGTTATTAAAACTTTCATTATCTGTCAACGGCTTTAATTCACTAGACAGATGGTCAAATATTTTTATTCGTAAATTGAAGGTGGAGGGGGGGGGGGGGGGAGGTGGAAGAAAGGAAAGGGAAGGGGTTACTGATGTCAGCTGCGCCGGGAAATCACGCGAAATCAGCGGCGATAACTGAAAATGGATATCGGACCGGGATTCGAATCCAGGATCTCCTCCTTACCAGGCAGGTGCGTTAACGCCTGCGCCATCCGGGACACAGTGTTATCGCAACTGCGCGGACCATCTCGGCACGCCTCGCTGCCGCCTCCACATTTCCACCGAACGCCACCTATCCGCAACCCCTGTCAATTTTCTCCACGCTCACTACTCTGGGATTCCCGCAGGAGGTCGGACGCTCTTGCACATCCGCACCGTAGAGGTTGGATCGTGCCATTTTGCCATGCACGATATACTTCAACCGTGGCGGTACGCGGGCAGTTTACAAACTCAGTCGTTTCGAAAATGCTCCCACCCTTTCCGACGTCAGATAAACCGCTCAGTTTCCGCATTATCACAACGAATACACTGTTTCTCGCGTGCCCCCGACACGCTTTATATACTGTCCACTGCTATACTGCGTTCAACGTAAGAATAAACACGATGTAAACATTATTCTTCTGCGTTTGCTGATTGGATTTCGTTTCATATGGAGCGGAACCCAAGCTGTCACGAGTACAGTCACGTACGATAATACGAATACGTTTTATACAGTGCGTTGCACCCAAAACGTAACATGCTCTTGATCTTAGCTAACACAGTATTGTAAGACGAATCAGTTATTTGACACAATGCATTCATATAAAATATTTTTATGGCTGCTCACTCTGCACCTTTTTGCGCAAGAGTGAGATTACGTGGTGGATAGTGAAGGCAACTTTTATTCTTAGTGTTATACACTACAGGCCATTAAAATTGCTACACCAAGAAGGAATGCAGATGATAAACGGGTATTCATTGGACAAATATATTATACTAGAACTGACATGTGATTACATTTTCACGCAATTTGGGTGCATAGATCCTGAGAAATCAGTACCCAGAACAACCACCTCTATCAGTAATAACGGCCTCGATACGCCTGGGCATTGAGTCAAACAGAGCTTGGATGGCGTGTACAGGTACAGCTGCCCATGCAGCTTCAACACGATACCACACTTCATCAAGAGTGGTGACTGGCGTATTGTGACGAGCCAGTTGCTCGGCCACCATTGACCAGAGGTTTTCAGTTGGTGAGAGATCTGGAGAATGTGCTAGCCAGGGCAGCAGTCAAACATTTTCTGTATCCAGAGAGGCCCGTACAGGACATGCGACATGCGGTCGTGCATTATCCTGCTGAAATGTAAGGTCTCGCAGGGATAAAAAAAAAATGGTTCAAATGGCTCTGAGCACTATGGGACTCAACTGCTGTGGTCATTAGTCCCCTAGAACTTAGAACTACTTAAACCTAACTAACCTAAGGACATCACACACATCCATGCCTGAGGCAGGATTCGAACCTGCGACCGTAGCAGTCGTACGGTTCCGGACTGCGCGCCTCGAACCGCGAGACCACCGCGGCCAGCTCGCAGGGATCGAATGAAGGGTAGAGCCACAGGTCGCAACACATGTTCAAAATGCCGTCAATGCGAACAAGAGGTGACCGAAACGTGTAACCAATGGCACCCCATACCATCACGCCGGGTGATACGCCGGTATGGCGATGACGAATACACACTTCCAAAGTGCGTTCACCACAATGTCGACAAACACGGATGCGACCATCATGATACTGTAAACAGAACCTGGATTTTCCATTCGTGCACCCAGGTTCGTCGTTGAGTACACCATCGCAGGCGTTCCTGTCTGTGATGTAGCGTCAAGGGTAACCGCAGCCATGGTCTCCGAGCTGATAGTCCATGCTACTGCATGCTAGTGATACGAGGCCGTTGGGATCCAGCACGGCGTTCCGTAGTACACTCCTGAAATCACCGATTCCATATTCTGCTAACAGTCATTGGATCTCGACCAACACGAGCAGCAATGTCGCGATACGGTAAACCGCAATCGCGATATGCTGCAATCCTACCTCTATCAAAGTCGGAAACGTGATGGTACGCATTTCTCCTCCTTACACGAGGCACCACAACAACGTTTCACCAGGCAACGCCGGTCAACTGCTGTTAGTGTATGAGAAATCGGTTGGAAACTTTCCTCATGTCAGCACGCTGTAGGTGTCGCCACCGGCGCCAAACTTGTGTGAATGCTCTGAAAAGCTAATCATTTGCATATCACGGCATCTTCTTTCTGTCGGTTAAACTTCGCGTCTGTAACAAGTCATCTTCGTGGTGTAGCAATTTTAATGGCCAGTAGTGTATTTATGAGTGCTATTACTACACGGGCCGGTCATATTAATGTAAACACCGCCTACGTTCGACGACCAACGTGCAACAACCACTCGCAGACGGCAGGTGACAGCACTATAATTCGTTCCTCATACGAATAAACCTGATTTAAGCAAACACAAACGTGATAATTGGTCAAAAGCCGTAGCATATGTACACTAGCGTTGTTACGCTCTTGGAAGTCGGTCCAACTTACGTATTAGACAACGTATTACTATGTCACTGTAAATGAATCTTTAAGATATTCTAACGTATTAACAGCCATCAACGTCTTTCTTAATTGTACTTAAGCTACGCAGTTTTTATTTCAAAACCCGTATACAGTCGCAGTCTTCGTAAACGCTGCTCGCGCCCAGATTGTCCCGCTGTTTATACTTGCTGCGAAAATGATTGACAATGCTTCCTGCTTCTAGTGAAACAGACTCGCGGAACTCCATTAAAATGGCGTAAGACAAGCTGTTCTTAATGTTTTTCACAAGATTACAGAGAAAATCGGCTTTGAAGAGTTTCGAGAAAAAGCATTTACTAAATATGAGACCTTCTTGGTAAAGCGATTCGTGATGGGTAGGGGGGTGGGGGGAGGGAGGCTCGTACGAATTTCGCTGTTGCCCTTTTTTTCTCTTTCGTTTAGTTTGAATATCTACATCCTTTCAATATGAAATTCATCAGATATATGCTAATTAACACATGCTTAACAATAAGTTTTTATGAAAAATGCAGGTATTTTTGTTTCGAGTTACATGTCGCACACCAAATTCCAGTTTTCATTGCAAATATAAATTCCTAACTAGTATTATTTTATAGTCTATTGTTAATAAAGATTATTTAAATTAAGAAAACATAACACATTAAATTTTTGCGACAAAAATGAAAAATCAGGCTCTCTCACCTGAAGTAAATCCATTGTTTTATACCACGATGTGGTCTCACATGAGCCAGAGTGATAAGCGTCGCAGAAACAGGGAAAACAATTTTCACGGCATCGCGTACACCCTAAAAGTGCTCTATTTTTACAGGTGCTAACGTAGCACTGCACTCTGAACCCAGTACAATGGAGCTAGATTCTAGAGCCAAGTTAAGAGACTTTTCACAAGAAATAACAAGACGTTTAAGGTGCCAGACGTACTGGAACTAATGCGCGAAGCTTTGTCATACTTCACTGCCGAAATGAAGAACAGAATGTCATAAACGGAAAGAAGAAAATGTTTTTTTTTTTTTTTTTTTTTTTTAAATCGGTGGCTGCGGGGTTTCTGCTGTTGATCGCTTCGTTGTTAACGTAGCAGATGATAGTTCCAGTAGTGAAATGTATTCCTCGCAGTCGGATATGGAAGGAGTTCAGAGACTGTCAAGCGATTCACTGTAGTACCTTCAGTGACTTCAATATTTAACTACTGTTTATGGTGAAATATGCTGTTACTTCACACATAGATTACGCAGAAAAAGTATCCGTGTTTAGGTTACGAACTTTCATCACTCTTCTTTTTAATAACAATAATCTGTTAACTAAGATCGAGAGCGTATTACGTTTTGAGCGTAACGCGCTGTATAAAACGTATCCTTACTATCGTACTTGACTGTACTCGTGACAGCTTGGCTTCTGCTCCACGTGAAAAGAAATCCAACCACGTTCCAGCAAACGCAGAAGAATATATGTTGTAATGTCTACATCAGGTTTATTCTTACGTTGAACGCAGTATAGCAGTGATGATACATAAATCGCGTCGGGGGCACGTGAAAAACAATGCAGTCGTTGTCGTAATGCGGAAACCCACCAGGTTAGCCGAGAGCGCTAACGCGGTGCTTCCTGGAGTCGGGTGGGTGCGTCGGCCCCGGATCGAATCCGCTCGGCGGATTAACGACGAGGGCCGGTGTGCCGGCCAGCCTGGATGTGGTTTTTAGGCTGTTTTCCACACCCCCTAGGTGAATGCCGGGCTGGTCCCCACGTCCCGCCTCAGTTACACGGCTCGCAGACATCTGAACACTTTCGCACTATTCCATGGATTACACTGGTCGGAGACAGTTGGGGTACACTAATTCCTTCCCGAGGAGTACGGGGTGGAGGCAGGAAGGGCATCCGGCGACCCCTTAAACTAACATTTCCACATCCGATTAACCATGCCGACCCTGCGTATCAGCGGGAAACAAGGCACAAGCAAAAGAAAGAAAAAAGAAAGTTGTTGTAATATGGAAACTGAGCGATTTATCTGACATCCGAAAGGATATGATCTTTGGCTTTCGGGCCAAGGCTGGAAGCATTTTCGAAACGACAGAGTTTGTAAGCTGTTCGCGTACCGCCACGGTTAAAGTATACCGTGCATGGAAAAATGTCACTATCTGTAACCAGCGCTGAGGCAACTGTGATGAGCCAAGGACCATAGGTGACATGGATAAACGACGGCTGCGTAGATGCGTATGAGCAAACAGATGTGCAACTGTTGAGCAACTGATCGCCCAGATAAACCGGGGGGCTACCAACAGAGTCTCCTCAACCAGCGTTCAGCGAACATTGCTGTGTCTGGGCCTCCGCAGCAGGCGCCTGGTTTATTCACCCGTGCTGACTGCTGTTTATTGGCGACGAAGGCTAGAATTTGCTCGCCAGTACTGCAACTGGACCTGCACTGTGTGGCTACAGGTGACCTTTTCAGATGAATCACGTTTTATGCTCCATCGGACATATGGCCCTTTCCGTATACGGCGTGAAGCACCTGAAAGCAGACACTCTGCAAAATCGTCGGAAGGGTCCAGGCCGATAGTCAATCCCTGGATGATCTCGTCGTTCTAGAAAGTACAATGGATCAGCACAAGTATTCATCTATACCTGAGGACCGTGTCCACCTCTACCTGCAGTTTGCTTTTCCTCGGGAGGATGGCACCTACCAACAGGACAATGCAACGTGTAACAAAGCTCGCAGTGTAAGTGCGTGGTTCGAAGAGCACCAGGATGAGTTTATCGTACTCCCCTGGCCACCAACCTCCCGGATTTAAAGCGAATCTAGAATATGTGGGACCAACTCGACGGGTTGGTCGCGCCATGGATACTGAACCGAGAAACTGAGCGCACTTCGCCACGATACTGAAGTCGGCATGGCTCCGCATCCTTGTCGGTACCTTCCAAAACATCACTGAATCTCTGCCTGAACTTCTCGCAGCAGTCCACGCTGCAAAATGTGGTTATTCCGTCTTTTGACAGGTTGTCACATTAGCGTAACTGGACCTGGACGTATACTGTAACGCGCAGCGCGCTAGCTTGCGAGGTAGGAAGGTGAGCCAGACCAGGAACGAATGCGCACGGCGCCTTCTCCACTGTGGCTGGTGCACCGGCCAGCATGAGTTTGGTTTTTAGGCGGTTACGCACACTCGTTACACAATTGCTGGGCAGGTCCCCTATTTCAGCCTCAGAAAATACGATACACCAACAGTTACAGGAACATCACACACAGAAACAGGATAACTCGCTTCCCAGACAAGTGGTGCCCACGACTCCCTTATCCTAGATACCTGATGACTTCGGCGACAGTAAGGGCATCCGGCCGCAAAGCTTAATAAAACAAGCAAGCTTTCCAAATCTTGAGTACAGCGCACCCCATACTAGGCGAGCTTAACGTTAAGAAAAATAATTATTATTTGCAACTTTTGCTTGATTTTTCACAAAACGATTTCATAAGAGGGTAAATGTGTTTGAGGCTATTGTTAGGATGCCCAGTTTTTTTATAGTTGTCTACATGAAGTACGAGAATGGGCACCATGGTTTTATCCGTACACATTTCCATGTAATGAATGCTTTGGGTCCGTGTGTAGAATTGCCCAAGAAAATTATTCCATGTTACATCAGTGAATGGAAGTGTGTGAAACACCATTTTTAGTATTCGGTAGCTCGGACACGAAAATACTTCTATTCTGTGCAGCGTATGATTTTCGTCTTTCTTCACTTTGATACAGAGACATCGTTCTTTGAAGGCTCGTGTTATCCAGAGTTAACAGACGAAACACGAGAATTGTACAACATTGCCAAATGCTAATGGCATTGCAATTTGAATTTGCAACAAAACAAAATTTTCATTTGCTGAACATTCAGCAAGTATTAAACTAATTTAAGAAACGTGCCTCTGTATCGTTAGTGGCTGTATTGCAACGACTTTTCAGTTTATGTAACCACAACAAAACAAACTAAATTATCGTGTATTTCCAACGTTCGAGTACTTCTGTTGCATATTTCGATGGCTCTAAGAATGTCACGTATTCTCTTGCAGTGTTGCTGTCACAAACATTAAGTTTCTCAGAGACGTACTTCTCTGAAAATATTTGAATGATTCGATCTTACTAACTATAGGCAGCAGCATTCTAAAAGCGCTGTTCCATCTAGGCCCCAATTCTTGCTTCACGCTTGTCTCTAAACAAATTCTCGTCAGTACGTTTCTTCATGAAAGAGACAGTGTCGACGGCAACTTAAATCGTGGAATAAACTACAGTGACCTCATTTCTCAAATTATTATTGTCAAAAACGTGTTCTTGTGTTATTTCAAAATAAGTATAAAGTATGCATAATGATGAAACGTTTTAATGCCCTATATGCACTGAAGATCCAAAGAAACTGGTACACCTGCCTAATATCGTGTACGACCCCCGCGAGCACGCAGAACTGCAGCAAAACTACGTGACATGGACTCGACTAATGTCTGAGGTAGTGCTGGAGGGAAGTGACACCATGAATTCTGAAGGGCATAAATCCGTAAGCGTACGACGGGGTGGAGTTCTTTTCTGAACAGCACGCTGCAAGGCATCCCAGATATGCTCAATAATGTTTATGTCTGGGGAGTTTGGTGGCTAGCGAAAGTGTTTAAACTCAGAAGAATGTTCCTGGAGCCACTCTGTAGCAATTCTGGACGTGTGGAATGTCACAGTGTCTTGCTGGAATTGCCCAAGTCCGTCGGAACAAAAAACGGACATGAATGAATGCTGGTGATCAGACAGGGTGCTTACGTACGTGTCACCTGCATAAAGTCTTGTCTAGACGTTTCAGGGGTCCCGTATCACTCCAAATGCATACGCCCCACATCATTACAGAGCCTCCACCAGCTTGACCAGTCCCCTGCTGACATGCAGGGTCCATGATTCATGAGGTTGTCTCCATGCCCGTATACGTCCATCCGCTCGATGTGGATTAGAAACGAGACTTGTCCCACCAGGCAACATGTTTCCAATCACAGTCCAATGTCGGTGTTGACGAGCCCAGGCGCGGCGTAAAGCTTTTCGTGCAGTCATCAAGGGTACACGAGTGGGCCTTCGGCTCCGAAAGCCCATATCGATGATGTTTCGTTGAATGGTTCGCACGCTGACACTTGTTGGTGGCCCAGTATTGAAATCTGCAGCAGTCTGTGGAACGGTTGTACTTCTGTCACGTTGAACGATTCTCTTCAGTCGTCGTTGGTCCCGTTCTTGCGGATCTTTTACCGGCCGCAGCGATGTCGGAGACTTTATATTTTAACGGATTCCTGATATTCACGGTACACTCGTGAAACGGCCGTACGGGTAAATTCCCACTTCATCGCAACCTTGGAGATGCTGTGTCCCATCGCTCGTGCGCCGACTATAACACCACGTTCAAACTTACTTAAATGTTGATAACCTGTAATTATATGAGCAGTAACGGATCTAACAACTGCGTTAGACACTTGTTGTCTTATACAGGCGTTGCCGACCGCAGCACCGTATCTGCCTGTTTACACATCTCTGTATTTGAATGCGCATGCCTATACCAGTTTCTTTGGCGCCTCGGTGTATATTAGTGCCTTGGCTCAGTGACAAGCGAAATCTTGTTAATAACCTGGGAATCTTCTCTCAATTGAAACATTTGCACAATATGTCTGTAATTTATTACCCTAATGTATTTGTTCTCAGAGAAGTGAGTTGTCGCCAGTACTATATTTCTCAATGTTCAATCGTGGTGAACAAAGTGTACAGAAATAGGTAGTTGACATCTTTTCCAAAGTGTAATAAAATAAAACACATACAGCCGTCGTTTTGATGTTATTTTATTATATTACAACCAGTTTTGAAGGCTCAATACATCATTTTTAGGCCTGAAGTGACGCCAAGTGAGCGAACTCCAATCGTATACACGACCTCATCAGTGGCCAACATCTGTGAACTGGCTTCCGTAGAATACTGTCAAAGCGATGTTGTGTCTGCGACCATCAACTACCAACTTGGTAGTACTACAAACGGAAGTTAATCTTGATATTAGCAGGTGGCAATAATAATCTGAATTGACAATCTTTATATGCTGAGATGCCTTTCTGATTCCTTGAGCTGCAGTCCGTTTCCCTCGCCGACGTTACTATCGCAGTCTTGTGTGGTGGCTGTCGACTCGGAAGTACCTGTTCGAATATTGTAGGTAGGAAAAACAGACATTTGATGTCCGACCATGTTACACACTTTCTGAAGATAGTGTGGGAAAAAAATGATGTGGAGACTCGAATGGCAATGGAAAGAGGAGAAGATAGAACATAAAATCTCGTCGACATTGACGAGACGCAGAGCACTAGCTGGATCGAACAAGACTACGCTGAATATTGGCAGAAGCTTTGCTGAAGGAACCACCCAAACAACTGCATCAATTGATGACAAAACCATGAAAAATTTAAATCAGAGTGGGCGGATTTTAGATTGGAACCCCTTCCCTCTGTTTGTTGTTGTTGTGGTCTTCTTTCCAGAGACTGGTTTGGTGCAGCTTGCCATGCTACTCTGTCATGTGCAAGCTACTTCATCTCCAAGTAACTACTGCATCTTGCATTTTTCTGAATCTGCGTAGTGTATTCATCTCTCGGTCTCCCTCTACGATTTTTACCCTCCACGCTGCCGTCCAGTACTAAATTGGTGATCCCTTGATGCCCCAAAACATGTCCTGCCAACCTATCCCTTCTTCTAGTCAAGTTGTGCCACAAATTGCTCTTCTCCCCAATTCTATTCAGTACCTCCTCAAGAGATACGTGATCTACCCATCTATTCTTCAGCACCACATTTCGAAAGCTTATTTTTTCTTCTTGTCTAAACTAATTATCGCCCACGTTTCACACCCATACAGGGTTACACACCATACAAATACTTTTATAAAAGACTTCCTGACACTTCCTGACCCCTTCCCTCCCAAAACATAAACCAAGTGCAAGTGCTCTTCCTTCATCAAGTGTATTCAATGTCCGTTTGTTCTCCACACTTAAAATATAGCGCATGGTAGAAGGGATGGGTCCTATGTTAAAGCTTTTCCGATTATTTGAAAAAAAAAAGTGGAACTGAATATTTCATCGAGCAGGTACCGTAACAGTACTTAGTTTAATACTGCAACCTGCTGGTTATAAGGGTCAACAAAGCACAACACAGTTTGTTTTGCTAAGAATGGACGTTACTGTACATTTTCTTACTTGATTTTATAATAATGTATGGCGATCGTGCACTCCGTGAAACGAATTATGCAAATCGTGTCTTGCAATTTCATAGCGAAAGGGAGTAAGCACAATTTGCATTTGTCTTGTTTGTTTTATAATAATGTTGCAAGGCACGAGTAAGTGCAGATGAGAGACTCGATTATTGTGCCACGCTTACTAAGCAAAACTGATGGCACGAACTACGAACTTCGCAGGCAGTAGTTAAGAAACAAATATCAATCACTCGCTGACATAAAAACATCAGCTTGAAGCTGCGGAAACCTTTGCTCCTGAGCGTCCCGATATCTACTGGACGGTTACGTCCTCAGGGCGAAGTCACAGGAGAAGTGAGATAAAAATTATGTCATATAGAATAAAGAATATCAGTGGAATCAACGGAACAGTATAGGGGCAAGGGCAAGAAATTTCCGAAAACCCCCAACCAATAAATTATCTACCTATATTAGACTACAGAGCTGTATTGCAGCGTTTGCTTTATTATTTTCTCGTTCATGCTTTTCTTTGTATGGAGTAGGCGCTAGATTGATATCTCTGCTACTGTCATGGATGTAAAGAGGGAAACAAAAATAAAGATTAGTTATTCTTCTTGTTATGGTAGCCGTCTTAGTGAGCGCACGCAAACCAGAAACGCGCTCCATTTTTGTTTCTGGTTTGGTTCGAAAGAGTGGTGAGCCGATAAAGAGCTTGATGTAGCTTTATTATTTTATGAGTAACTATTAATAATAATCCCATATATGTTTAACCTCAACCACGAAGCATAAACTAGGTGTGGAGAGCAGATAGTAAATTTAAAAAACAAGAGACTTAATATTTTAGAGAACCAGTCCGGTATGCATCCTTATTTCCCACACAACAAAAAATAAAATAATGCTTGTTTGGTATCTTAAATTGGGCAACATCTATTCTGAGAAACAAAAACAATACAAAACGGCCATTGTATTGCAGACATTATTTTGTATACTGTAACTAGCTATATCCAGCGAACTTCATTCCGCCTCTGAAAATCTTTATATGTTGTGGCTGACCCAGCAAACGTTGTTTTGCCGTATAAATTATCTCTAGTCTATAAGAATAATGTATACGTGTAACACAATATATACGTATAACATAAAGTATACGTGTAACTCAATAGCCGTTGTTGGCGGGAGCTCGTGACACAAACAATAATAGTGGCCGAAAACTGTGTAGGGAGTAAGAAAAGGCTTATGGGGAAGTCCGGCAATATCGGCCACTATTAGTTCTAGCGTTTCTACGGTAGATCGCGCGGATTTAACAACTGCAGCCGATACACGGCTCGTCCATGAGTATACAAACATAGGGGCAAATTTCGTGTCGAAACGTGTTCGCCAGCATTATGAATAAGGCCAAGCGCACACGCACCGATTTTTATCGTACGTAAAAATATTGTACGGTTAAATTCTTTTAGAGGAACAAAGGAGAGCATAGGGACTTCTTTGTAACACTAAAGGAATTTGATCGTACGATATATTTAAATCGATGGGTGTGCGCTAGGCCTAAATGTCGGTTTGGCGTATGACGCGTGCTACCTAGTTAGACCTCTCAGTCTAGTTACGACGATTTAAAGAGGAATATTTGAGTCGTTGCTTTTGGTAGGTACGTTTTCTTCAATTACCTATCTATCGAATGGTGAAAGACTATCACCGGTAGACACCTGGCGGGATAACTGATCAAGTGATAATTGATCAGCTACCGACCGGGATTGAAAATTATTAAATTACTAAAATCGCTATTAAAAATTGGGGTTGGTGGTAGAAGAGTGAAAATTTAAGGTTGTGTGTATTTTTTAATGCCACATCACAAAAAAGTAAAAAGCTCTGTCCAAAAAATAAGAAATTTTTTTGGGGGTGGACCACACTTATCACTTAGGGGTATGAAAAATAGATTACGACCGATTATCAGACCTACCAAATATACATGTAAAATTTCATCAGAATCGATCGAGCCGTTTCGGAGGAGTATGGCAACTAACACTGTGACACGAGAATTTTATATATAAGGATAAGGACATGTATGCACAGATTGAATTCTAGAAATGTACTTTCTTTGGAATTAATGTTTGAAAATGCCATATTAAAATTTCAAAAGTTAATGTGAATTAACTTTGTTATGCCAGTACTTACAAGTGCAAACTGCGCACTCCAAACGTGTAGCCGAATCCGTTTGCGCTGCATGTCTATGTGGATAATGGTAAAACTCCACTAACATCACTCTCGTCGCTATTACAAGCACTTGAAGTTTCGCTGTCACTGTTGTCATTTAAAGAGATAATCATCTCTTTCACTGAAGTCTCCAAAGCACCTTCATCCTGCCATGCCGTTTCCATAATGCTGTGTGTGTGTTTGACGGCTTTCTTCCACTCTTCAGTAACGTGAGTAATAGCTTCTTTAGTGCGTGCTTCTACTGCGCAGAGCGTAAATTTTTGGTTGTTCCTGGCACTGTAACCTTTAATTTGGGTCCATATCAACTCCATACGGTTGAAGTGCCAGTGGTACGATGGCAGCCTGAGGATTGTATGCCCATATTTTTTTACCAGTTCGTCGATTTCATATTTTGGGAATTGCGGTTTATGGAAATTTATTTTTTTCCATAATGTCGACCTTCTTAAGGTCATCAGATAAATTTACGTTACGACGCTCAAACCAATGAATCATTTCCTCCTTTCGCTTTGCCATGGTTGGTGCTTTATCAACAACTGAATGATATGGAGCATTGTCTAAAACAATTGTTGACTGTTTATCTAGATTGGGTATTAGAGCTTCTACGAATCACTTTGTGAATGTAATGTGGTTCATATCTTCATGATAATCTCCTGTCTTCTTCGATTTAAAGATTGGTACGAAACCTTGCAAGATGCCTGCATGCAGTAGAATCAATCTGCCTCCCTCCCCCCCCCCCCCCCCTTACCAGACGGCATCTACATTGTACGATGTTCGACTGCCTTGAAAAAGTCCTGATTCTTTAAGTGTCACCAATAACTTTGAGAGTGTGGGATGTTCCTTTCTGCGATAATAATCGTAAACGTGTCGACGAATTGCATCCTCTGCAAATGAACCACAATTCATAACACGCTTATCCATAGTACCAAGTTTGGATAGTTCTCCACTTCCTTTTCTGTCTCAAACAGTTCCTTCCCAATTTTTACGGCAGTGTTTTTGTTGATATTCAGGGCTACTGCCGTTCTGTCTACTACCTTGCTCACGGAGAGCAGTGGGCTACCATTAAGTTTCTCACTCTCAAAGTAAGCTCTTTAACGAACAAACCATTTCTCTACAGTCCTCGTAAAGCAGTCCCCTGTCCACGGTAACGACGTCGAACTTTTCCACTTCTAACTTACGATGTACGATGACATGTTAAATAAGACACTACAAATAACTGTCACAGAAACAGTACGGTAACTTCTAAACTGCTACGAAACAAACACAGCGCGCAGCGATCGTACAGACTCACTGCAACTAAATCGCGGCAGAAGCGGAAATGTAGTGGACTAAGATTTGGCAACTCAGGAGAGTGTACGTGCCCGCTGGGCTGTGGCTACAGCCATCACGGGATTGGCTGAATATGAGACGTGCCTCCGGCACGGCCTCCTCCCTACCACTTCCGTCGCAGCTGTCAATACTAAAGTAATTTTGAATAGACTAGAGTTTTTTCTATCATTGCCCCGGTAAACTCGAAACTAAAAAACGTAACAGTTAAATTCAAATCAGCCAACCACTTATACAAATTTCCTTTAAGCATTCACAAAACTGTCTACTTCTGAATACATTGCTGGCCATTAACATTGTTACACCAAGAAGATGACGTGCTACAGACGCGAAATTGAACCGACAGAAAGAAGATGCTGTGCTATGCAAATGATTAGCTTTTCAGAGCATTCACACAAGGTTGGCGCCGGTGGCGGCACCTACAACTTGCTGACATAAGCAAAGTTTCCAACCGATTTCTCATACATAAACAGCAGTTGACCGGCGTCGCCTGATGAAATGTTGTTGTGATGCCTCGTGTAGGGAGGAGAAATGCGTACCATCACGTTTCCGACTTTGATAAAGGTCGGATTGTAGCCTATCGCGATCGAGGTTTATCGTATCGCGACATTGCTGCTCGCGTTGCTCGAGATACAATGGCAGTTAGCAGAATACGGAATTGGTGGGTTGAAGAGGGTAATACGGAACGCCGTGTTGGATCCCAAAGCCTCGTATCATTAGCAGTCGAGATGACAGGCATCTTATCCGCATGGCTGTAACGGATCGTGCAGCCACGTCTCGATCCCTGAGTCAACAGATGTGGACGTTTGCAAGACAACAACCATCTACACGAACAGTTCGACGACGTTTGCAGCAGCAGAGACTATCAGCTCAGAGACCATGGCTGTCGTTACTCTTGACGCTGCATCACAGACAGGAGCGCCTGCGATGGTGTACTCAACGACGAACCTGGGTGCACGAATGGCAAAACGTCATTTTTTCGGATGAATCCAGGTTCTGTTTACAGTATCATAATGGTCGCATTCGTGTTTGGCGACATCGCGGTGAACGCACATTGGAAGCGTGTATTCGTCATCGCCATACTGGCGTATCACACGGTGTGATGGTATGGGGTGCCATTGGTTATAGGTCTCGGTCACCTCTTGTTCGCATTGACGGCACTTTGAACAGTGGACGTTACATTTCAGGTGTGTTACGACCCGTGGTTCTACCCTTCATTCGATCCCTGCGAAACCCTACATTTCAGCCCTGGCCAGCACATTCTACAGATCTCTCACCAACTGAAAACGTCTGGTCAGTGGTGGCCGAGCAACTGGCCAGTCACTACTCTTGATGACTTGTGGTATCGTGTTGAAGCTGCATGGGCAGCTGCACCTGTACACGCCATCCACGCTCTGTTTGACTCAATGCCGAGCCGTATCAAGGCCGTTATTACTGCCAGAGGTGGTTGTTCTGTGTACTGATTTCTCAGGATCTATGCACCCAAATTGCGTGAAAATGTAATCACATGTCAGTTCTAGTATAATATATTTGTCCCAGAGTACCCGTTTATCATCTGCGTTTCTTCTTGGTGTAGCAATTTTTAATGGCCAATAGTGTATTTACACTCCTGGAAATGGAAAAAAAGCACATTGACACCGGTGTGTCAGACTCACCATACTTGCTCCGGACACTGCGAGAGGGCTGTACAAGCAATGATCACACGCACGGCACAGCGGACACACCAGGAACCGCGTTGTTGGCCGTCGAATGGCGCTAGCTGCGCAGCATTTGTGCACCGCCGCCGTCAGTGTCAGCCAGTTTGCCAGTCTTTAACACTGGTAGCATGCCGCGACAGCGTGGACGTGAACCGTATGTGCAGTTGACGGACTTGGAGCGAGGGCGTATAGTGTGCATGCGGGAGGCCAGGTGGACGTACCGCCGAATTGCTCAACACGTGGGGCGTGAGGTCTCCACAGTACATCGATGTTGTCGCCAGTGGTCGGCGGAAGGTGCACGTGCCCGTCGACCTGGGACCGGACCGCAGCGACGCACGGATGCACGCCAAGACCGTAGGATCCTACGCAGTGCCGTAGGGGACCGCACCGCCACTTTCCAGCAAATTAGGGACACTGTTGCTCCTGGGGTATCGGCGAGGACCATTCGCAACCGTCTCCATGAAGCTGGGCTACGGTCCCGCACACCGTTACGCCGTCTTCCGCTCACGCCCCAACATCGTGCAGCCCGCCTCCAGTGGTGTCGCGACAGGCGTGAATGGAGGGACGAATGGAGACGTGTCGTCTTCAGCGATGAGAGTCGCTTCTGCCTTGGTGCCAATGATGGTCGTATGCGTGTATGGCGCCATGCAGGTGAGCGCCACAATCAGGACTACATACGACCGAGGCACACAGGGCCAAACCCGGCATCATGGTGTGGGGAGCAATCTCCTACACTGGCCGTACACCTCTGGTGATCGTCGAGGGGACACTGAATAGTGCACGGTACATCCAAACCGTCATCGAACCCATCGTTCTACCATTCCTAGACCGGCAAGGGAACTTGCTGTTCCAACAGGACAATGCACGTCCGCATGTATCCCGTGCCACCCAACGTGCTCTAGAAGGTGTAAGTCAACTACCCTGGCCAGCAAGATCTCCGGATCTGTCCCCCATTGAGCATGTTTGGGACTGGATGAAGCGTCGTCTCACGCGGTCTGCACGTCCAGCACGAACGCTGGTCCAACTGAGGCGCCAGGTGGAAATGGCATGGCAAGCCGTTCCACAGGACTACATCCAGCATCTCTACGATCGTCTCCATGGGAGAATAGCAGCCTGCATTGCTGCGAAAGGTGGATATACAGTGTACTAGTGCCGACATTGTGCATGCTCTGTTGCCTGTGTCTATGTGCCTGTGGTTCTGTCAGTGTCATCATGTGATGTATCTGACCCCAGGAATGTGTCAATAAAGTTTCCCCTTCCTGGGACAATGAATTCACGGTGTTCTTATTTCAATTTCCAGGAGTGTATGTGTGTAATGTTTGGTCTCTGACGCTGCCGCGCTGGAAATTCAGGATACTTAGCATCCGCTCAGATGTCACGCCATTTGACAGTCCATTTCCTGTATCTGCATTTATTGGCAACGTATCTCCTAGCTTAATTGTCCCGGCGTAGCCGAAGTTCCTAACACGTGCTGTTCTGTTAACTCTGAACACGGTGGCAGTCGGTTAGAATTTTGGTGATAAAAGAAAAGTTTGTCTTCAGAATTTGGACGGTTCAAGGGAGAGAGATGGTGGCTCAGGTCTAATTAGTAAGACACTGAGGAAATGATGCGGGAACCCCACTGCCGTCCCGGGCGTCGTCCTAGTCGAGGTGGATTGAGGCTGCTTTCCTCAGACCTGCCGTGAAGAATCAAGTGAATCCCTTTGTCGCGTAGATGACTGTCATTAATGTTTGTACACTATACAGGGTGAAAAGTATCTAAACCGACCAACTCTGGGAGGTTGTAGGGGATATAGAAACATATGTATTTTTCCCTAATGTCATTTCTTCCTATGAGGATTATTTAAACCGGTGGAGGCCGTATTACTCTCTTCAGTTGTTAGAGGCCGTATTACGATCTTCAGTTGTTAGAGGGCGTATTACGCTCTTCAGTTGCAGGCAACTGCTCTCCACCAGTGTAGTAGTGTTTTGTCTCTGTTTATTAATTGTTTATTAATGGAGCGATACACCTGGAATGAGTACACTGATATGGTCATTGTGTACTACGTAGCGCATCACAATAGACGAGCTCCACAGCGGATTTATCAACAACAATATCCTAATCGCCGTATCCCGCATCATACGACCTTTGCTGCAGTGTACCAACGTCTGTGTGAGACCGGGTCATTTAGCAAATTACCTGGACAGGGACGCCGTCGCACGGTAAGAACGCTGCGATTTGAGGAAGCTGTCTTGCACCATGTGGATCGGGAACCTTCAATCAGCACTCGTGCAATTGCACGTAACACGGGGACGAATCAAACGAATGTAAGAACAGTCCTTCGAGAGCAATTGTTACGTCCTATTCACTTACAGCGTGTCCACAACTTGGAACCAGTTGATTATCCACCCAGAGCTGTGGTACCTGGAACAGTCTGCAATGCATCCTACATTTCTTTCCTCTGTGTTGTTTACCGATGAAGCAAAGTTCGGGAATGATGGAGTCTTCAACATGCACAATTCATATGTTTGGAGTGAGGATAACCCACATGCCAAAGTTACTAGCGCTCAGCAAGTGCGGTTCTTCGTTAATGTGTGGGCCGTATCTGCTTCCTATGCCATTAAATGGCAGGCACTATTACAATTTTCTCGCCAGAGCATTGCCAGAATTACTGGAAGACGTCCCGCTCCCTACAAGACAACGCATGTGGTTCCAACACGACAGGACGCTGGCACATTTCAGTCGTCGTCTGCGTCGATTCCTGGACCGACGGTTCCCAGAAACGTGGATTGGCAGAGGTGGTCCTGTGTGGGGAGAGATGCGCAACCTTGTTTACGCAACTCCTGTTGCATCATAAGAGGATCTGGTTGCCTGGATAGTAGCAGCAGCAGGAATAATTCAGGATAATCGTGGACTTTTGACCCGTGTCAGACAGAACATGATCCGACGGTGTAACCTTTGTTTACGTGTCAATGGAGGCATTTTTGAAAATCTACTGTAATTGAAATTGGGTTGTGTTATTGTGTTGTCTCTTGGTGATAAAAAAATGGAAAACTGTTTGTTGGTTTAATTAATTTGCTGCCAAAGAAATCTCCCTCCACCGGTTTAAATAATTCTCATAGGAAAAAATGACATTAGGGGAAAATATTTGTTTTGATGTCCCCTACAACCTCCCAGAGTTTGTCGGTTTTTTCACCTTTCACCCTGTAGGTTGTGCTCGTCTTGTTACGGAGGGAAGGTAGGGAGAGGGAGAAGCCCTGTGCCTGTGCATAGCGTACCCCCTCTCGAGTAACACCAAGGGCCCCTACGAGCTTATCGTACCCATCCGACGCACTGATCACCATCAACAATGACACATCTGCTCAGCTCGTGAGACACTGCCGACAGGTTTCGAATTTTGTCGAGGGCATTGCTGCAAAGTCTCCTGATCGGGGACTGTACTCTATTACCAGTCCCCACATGCCAGATTCTGGCAAAGAAAATTCCTTCCACCGCCAGGATTAAAAGCGGCTACTCCGCCTCGAGCGCCACTGTAGAAGCGTAAATCGGAGCTACGGCAGTGAGACTGGTGACATCCAATTTCTAATCACAGAAGTTGCGCCTATATCTTGAATTAAACACCAACCGTGTTCCGTTAAGCGAGGCATGAGTCACTTTTGATGGACTTCTGTCTGTCGAGTTGAAGCCTTACACTTGGCGGCTCCCTCCGTGCTAAATAAAATGGCTCCAAGCACTATGAGACTTAACATCTGAGGTCTTCAGTCCCCTAGACTTAGAACTACTTACACCTAACTAACCTGAGGACATCACACACATCCATGCCCGAGGCAGGATTCGAACCTGCAACCATAGCAGCAGCGCGGTTCCGGACTTACGCGCCTTGAACCGCTCGGCCCCAGCGGCCGGCTCCCTCGGTGCTACCTGAGAGAAGTCGGCTATGCGCTGCTTCCAGATTTCGCTCTCTCCCATTTATTTCCATAAACATTGACAACACTACATGCACGACACTAAGCTGTGTGAGCATGCATTAGGTTTATCCTCGTACCTTCTGACGAATACCAAAGAAAGTAACCTACAGTAGTTTGGTTCGAACAAATGAGAGAGAGAGAGAGAGAGAGAGAGAGAGAGAGAGAGAGAGAGAGAGAGAGAGAGTTTTATTTTTACACAGGGTGTCCCAAAACCTTTAGCGTCGAAGGTGTACGAGGGGCAGTGGTGATAAACTCAGTACTCTGAAACGAGGAATAAATGTTCGGAAACTAAAATTTCAGGCTGTACTATATTCTGAATAAGAAATGTGTGTGAGGCACCTGTTTATAAAGTGATTGTACTTCATAACAGAACGCTGCCTACTGCATCATTGTTACTGCGCTACTGTAAAGAGCAATGGACAATCACCTTTATTGTGTCTGCGGCAGAGCTTACCACCGTTTACAGTTCATGATTGGTTGTTCAAGATGGAACGTTACTTATTACATAAACTTTGAGACATGCATTAAATTAATGGAGCAGTGAAAAAAGAAAATGAAATGATCGTATGGCATTTGGCCGGGAGGCCCCATACGTGGAAGTTCGACCGCCGTATTGCAAGTCCTTCTTAGTTGACGCCACTTCGGCGACTGGCGAGTCAACGATAATGAAATAATGATGAACACCCAGCCATGACGAGGCAGACCCCGCCCGGAATCGAACCCGGCACCCCATGCGCGGGAAGCGAGAACGCTACCGCAAGACCACGAGCTGCGGACAATGGAACACTAATGTGCCGTGAAGATGTAGTGATGTTGTACCTTGAAGGCACCCATCAATCCACATGGAAGACATTTATATCTGTGGACACAAACTTACGAGGAACTAGATCGTCCAAGCCGTAGACCGCTGTCCAAAGATCTCGACAAAGAATCGTTCACACTGAAGAATTTTCGGAGAGCGTGTTGATCATGTGCGAGAAGATGCGCCCTTCAGCCTTTCTGTGAAATGCATCCATCGAGGAATACAATGTTGGAATTACTAGTGAAACTGCAATTACACGTCTATCATAAAACACGCGAGGGAGCCAAATGATTTTCAATCCAGAGTTATCTTCTGTCAGTAGATTATACTGCAAAGCTTGCACGGAGACTGTCGGTGGTCACATTGGACAGTTGCTAAGAGCTTAAGCGGTTAATATGAGATATAAATTGATGACGACAAACAGAAGAGCGAAATTCTTAACCTAGCTTTCAAAAACTGTTTAGGTACAGGACTGCAGCACCATTCCCTCGTTCAATTATCGAACAAACGCAAGGATGGGTGACATAGTGTTTAGTGTATCTGGGATTGTAAAACAGTTAAGATCCTGAGACGCCTGGAACGCATCTGGCCCAGACGGTATCCCCGTAAGATTTTATGTTGACTATGCTACAAATATAGCACCATTCTTATCCATCATCTATCAGAGATCAATGGAACAGCGGAAAGTTCCAAGGGGCTGGAAAAAGGCCCAAGTCATAGCAATCTATAAAAAGGGTAGAAAATCGGATGCACATAATTACCGGCCAATTCCACTGACATCGATTTGTTGTAGAATCATGGAACATAATTTGTGTTCAGATATAATGACCTTTCTAGACTCTGGGAAGCTCATCTGCAGAAACCAGCACGGTTTTAGGAAACAGTGGTCATGCGAGACACAGCTGGCCCTGTTAGTGCATGATATACAACAGGCTCTAGGTACCGGCTCCAAGGTTGATGTCATATTTGTCGACTTTCGACAAGCGTTCGACTCAGTTCCACACTGTCGCTTGCTCCAAAAAGTGCGCGCTTACGGCCTATCCGATGACATATACGGTTGGATAGATAGTTTTCTAACAGACAGGGAGCAGTATGTCGTCCTGAACGGGGTGACTTCAACAGAAAAAAGCGTAATTTCAGGTGTGCCCCAGGGTAGTGTAATAGGTCCGCTCCTTTTTACGATTTACATAAAAGATCTGATTGATGGTATTGACAGCGGCATTAGACTGTTTGGCGATGATGCTGTAGTCTACAGGAAAGTAGACTCTATCTCGGGACCTTTGCCTTGCGCGGGCAAGTGCTCTCGGTCCGGCACACAGTTTTAATCTTACCAGAAATTTCATATCAGCGCACACTCCGCTGCAGAGTGAAAATCTCATTCTGGAAACATCCCCCAGGCTGTGGCTAAGCCATGCCTCCGCAATATCCTTTCTTCCAGGAGTGCTAGTTCTGCAAGGTTCGCAGGAGAGATTCTGTGATGTTTGGAAGGTAGGAGATGAGGTACTGGCGGAATTAAAAGCTGTGAGAGCGGGTCGTGATTCGTGCTTGGGTAGCTCAGTTGGTAGAGCACTTGCCCGCGAAAGGCATAGGTCCCGTGTTCGAGTCTCGGTCGGGCACACAGTTTTAATCTGCCAGGAAGTTTCATATCAGCGCACACTCCGCTGCAGAGTGTGCAGATCATCCTAGATTAATGAGGATTTGCAGAAAATATATGCGTGGTGTAATGACTGGCAGTTATCTCTCAATATTAGTAAGTGTAACCTACTGCGTATAACAAGGCGAAAATCCCCATTAATGTACGAGTTCAAAATAAATGCCCAGTCTTTGGAAGCGGTACCATCTGTCAAGTATCTGGGTGTGACTATTCGAAATGATCTCAAATGGAATGATCAGATTACACAAGTAACGGTCAAGGCGAACTCTAGATTGCGGTTTATTGGTAGAATCCTGAAGTGATGCAGTCCTTCAACAAAGTAAATAGCTTACAATACGTTAGTTCGTTCAGTCTTAGAGTATTGTTTGTCTGTATGGGACCCTTACCAGTTGGATCTGATTCAAGAGATTGAGACAGTCCAAAGAAGAGCGGCAAGATTCGTGACTGGTACATTTAGCCATCGCGAAAGCCTTACAAATCTCGTAGAAAGTTTGAAGTGGGACACACTTGCAGATAGACGGCGCGCTAAGCGTAAGGGGCTGCTCACTAAATTCCGAAATCCGATCTTCCCCGAGGATGTAGAGCATATATTGTTACCACCAACTTTCAAATCACGCAATAATCAGCATTCAAAGATAAGGGAAATTAGAGCTCGTACCGAGGCGTTGAGACAGACATTTTTCCCTCGCGCGATCCGCGAGTGTAACAGACGGGGGGAAATATGACTTTGGCGCGAATTGTGTCCTCCGTCACACACCACTTGGAGGCCAGCGGAGTATATATATAGATGAATAAATGAAAAACTAAATATACATTTCTGACGATTGGTTCTCTATATTATCAGTGGAGGACCCTGTACCGTCTGTATAATTTTGATCCTAAGCGTTTGGGACAGACTATGTAATGTGTCCTCGTTCACCATTATGGATAATGCCTCCAAAACATTTTGGACATTAAACCAACGGTATCACTGCAGTGTCAAGCCTAGTACTCGTGAACAGAGATATTCTTTTCAAAATTACTGCAACAGATCAAACTTGGAACTTAATTTTTTGCAACATGTTACTGATTCACAGCCCTTAATACCTTCCTCAAAACGACGAACAAAGATGAAAATATGTGGTTCGCGTACAATGGATACACGACAGTCCAACTGCTTTGCAAATTATAAGCCGCTTTCGGGTTGTGGGATATCAGTGGGTGGAGGTAATCTGATGACTGCCTCAGAGTGGAATTTTGATAGTCAACCAGCAGTAACTGGTTGCAAACCATCAATGAAATATTACTCCACAAAGAGCAGTCCAGACACTCCGACGTTAAAAGCGTGGGTATTAGGGAGCATCACTTGAAGATAGTTCATCTGTAGAAAGGAACCTCTGTGCACAGCAAAAGTACCCTACAGCCACACAAAGGCTTCGAAAAGTTCAAGTTTAGCTGCGCGTGAGGACTCTTTAGTACAGCAAAAATGCCCGACAGCCACACAAAGGCTTCGAAAAGTTCAAGTTTAGCCACGCGTGAGGACTTCGAGTGAATAAGAAAGCAGTATCTTCACTACTTTGTGTTTAGTTATAAAATTTAGTAGAACCGATTTCCTAGGACAGGAGGGTTGAACAGACTTGTAGACATAACCTACATAACCTTTCCATGTAAGAATAACATAGCAGGCTGCGGAGAATGTAGGCTCTTATTGGTTAGTACTCAGGACGATGCTGACTTCTCGTTTGTAAGACACTCTTGTGGTTCCCAGTTTAGTAAGACATGTTTCTCTGCAACTTTCAAAATTTTATTGTTCCAGGCCAGCATTATTTTGCTGAGTCTTTTTCACAAAAATGGCTCTGAGCACTATGAGACTTAACATCTGAGGTCATCAGCCCCCTAGAACTTAGAACTACTTAAACCTAACTACCCTAAGCACATCACACACATCCATACCCGAGGCAGGATTCGAACCTGTGACCGTAGCAGCAGCGTGGTTCCAGACTGAAGCGCCTAGAACCGCTCGGCCACTCCAGCCGGCGGTTGCTAGATTCCACTGCCCTTGTTTTTCTGTATTAACGTTTGTGCAGGGGGTAGGCAAAAATATGGAAACACTAAAAACACAACATATTGTCATGCCTAAAAGGGTGCTGGAAACCTGTTGATATTCGGAAAAGCTTCCAGTCCTCTCAGGTAACGATGATGGAGATAGATAGCGATCATGCAGCCTTTTCTTCAAAGTAGTTCGCAAAAACCTCCGTAATAGTGAGATTTGGCAACTGTGATGACCTGGGGAGAAGCGACAACTCATCCTCGTGCTTACAGAAACCGCGCTGCTGCTACAGTCGCAGGTTCGAATCCTGCCTCGGGCATGGATGTGTGTGATGTCCTAGGTTTAAGTAGTTCTAAGTCTAGGGGACTGATGACCTCAGATGTTAAGTCTCATTGTGCTTAGAGCCATTTGAACCATTTAGCTTACAGAAACAGTCCCGGGCGATGCAAACAGGGGACCTGTTGTCTTGGAACACATCATCGCCGTTTGGGAACATACATTTACAATGGGATGGACCTGATCGGTCAAAATGGTCACACAGTCCTTGGCAGTAAACCGACCTTGCAGAGTAACCACGGGGCCCATGGAATACCACAATATGGCTGTCCAAATAACCATCCAACACCCACCACGTTTCTCTCTATGATGTAAACTCGGCCAGAATGTGGAAACAGTGTGCAACAAGACTTATCAGACCAAATTATTTTTTCCAATGCTTCGTAGTCCATGTTTTATAACTCGTCACCAGGATTTCCAGTGATGTGCATTTGCATCACTGATGAGTGGTTTTTGAATTACAGTTCGCCCAGAAATTCTCTGCTTGTCGAGCTCCCTTTATATTGTTTTAATTCTGTCAGGATTCCTGAGTGCGACATTCAGTTCTGCAATGATTTCTGCTGCTGTAGCCCTCTTGTTTTTCGTCACAATCCTCTTCGACAAACATCTGTCACGACCAGTCAACACTAACTTTTGCCCGCGTTGTAACTTTCTATTGAAACGATATTCCCTCTTTAACGGTGTGCGACGGCTCTGTTAGAGGACTATGGTTATACGACACTTGTTAATGTTTACTGAAAAACTTTCAGCAGAAACAGTCGGAAATTGCGCTGAATGTGTCTGAATGGGTGCTTCGTAACAACAGAGGTGAAATACTGCTCTGACACCAGCTTTTCCAGTCACTTGTGTATTTAATTAGTAAGTGCATACCACATAACAAACACTGTGATCTACCGGCTGTAGACATTTCATCCAAAAGGTTGTCATAGAAATGAGCCCTGTGAATGCTGTTATCGATTTTTTTTCTTTTTTTTTTCTTTTATCGTTCCCTTCCTGGTGTGAAAGGGAGGGCAGTTAGATAATTTGTTTCACATTTATTAGTACTACTACTTTAGAAAAAACACTTGCTAGGTAATTTTGTTTCTGAATTTACTTTTTCTGGTTTAGTAGGGGAGGATTGTTTATTGTTTATTTCTCCCAACTGAGAATTTATTTGGAGGCAGTAATGGGGTATTTTCGTTACAGCCTGCGGAAACTTCCTTAAATCCTGGCTGAGGCTGTAGTCGGCAGTAGGCTTTTATCTTAGCAATTGTCAATCAGACAAAGACGGGACACGTGCAGTGTGCGGGCGCTTCTGGCACTGCAGGCAGAATTTAATTACTGGCCTTATCGCGCAGCTTCCCGTGGAGGACAGCTAAGCGCGAGCAACGAGTCGACAACAACTTCCGCGGACGTCAGCGGCCTAAGTGCATGCGCACTGCTCCCAGCTGGTCACCTAGCGCCGCAGCGCGCCGCTTTCAGAGCACCGGCATACCCTACTATAAAAGTGTGACAGCAAATCATTTACATCTTGCCAATACAGTGTAAAAATGATAAGAGATAAAGATGGGCTCAAAACGAGAAAGGGGGAAGAGGGAGCACAGTTTTCAAAGTGAAATGTGAATCCATCCGCCGTGTTATCCACCATATCGGATTCAGTTCACTTAGTCTCAGCATCGTTGTAGGTTCTCTTTTCTTTCTACTGTATGGAAATCAACGATTTACAGTTTTGGGGACCAATATTTAGCTCCAGCAATAGCACACATATTTGATTCCCGTATATCTTTTATGGGTACACTGAAACGGAGAAGCAAGTCACTCCAAAATGTGTTCTGTACCTTGAACGTGACCGTATTCGCAAAGCATGTCAGGCATATGTCTGCTTGTAGTGGACTGAGCCGGCCGCGGTGGTCTCGCGGTTCTAGGCGCGCAGTCAGGAACCGTGCGACTGCTACGGTCACAGGTTCGAATCCTGCCTCGGGCATGGATGTGTGTGATGTCCTTAGGTTAGTTAGGTTTAAGTAGTTCTAAGTTCTAGGGGACTGATGACCACAGCAATTGAGTCCCATACTGCTCAGAGCCATTTGAACCATTTTTTGTAGTGGACTGAGCTTCCTCCAAGTCTACAACGGAATTTTATACGCCATTAAAAAAAAAGAAAATGGTTCAAACGGCTCTAAGGACTATGGGACTTAACATCTGATGTCATCAGTCCTCTAGACTTAGAACCACTTAAACCGAGCTAACCTAAGGACATCACACACACACATGCCCGAGGCAGGATTCGAACCTGCGACCGTAGCAGAAGGGTGGTTCCGGACTGAAACGCCTAGAACCGCTCGGCCACAGCGGCTGGCATTCCAGATACGAAATGGTAGTAAATTAATAACGTGTGTAACGGCCAGAATGGTAAATGCAAGCATGCAGACGTGCACGCACTGTGTTGTACAGGTACCGGATGTCAGTTTGTAGGATGGAGTTCCATGCCTGTTGCACTTGATCGGTCAGTACAGGGACGGTTAATGCTGATTGCGGATGACGCTCAAGTTGTCGTCCGTTGATGTCCAATATGTGGTCGATTGGATCTGGTGATCGAGCAGGTCAAGGCAACATGTCGACACACTGCAGAGCATGTTGCGTTACAATAGCGGTATGTGGGCGAGCGTTATCCTGTTGGAAAACGCCCCCTGCAATGCTGTTCGTGAATGGCAGGACAACAGGTCGAATCAGCAGATTAGTGCGACTAATTCCAGGGTCCTTATCAATAATGCTCCACAGAAGACATCGAAAGATTTCAGAGACGCACTGAGTGGATTGAAGTAGGTCTCTGTAGCTCAATCGAAAGCGTAAAAGCGTGGCCAAGGAACTTAAGTGTGAATCGCTGAGTGGTCATCTCGATGCAAAATCTGTGGAAGCAGGGCGATGTTGTTCTCCCAAAACCCTATTGGGTAAATTTAAAGAACAGGTGTTCGAGGAATGCTGTGCAATAATTCTGCCGCCTTCGTCATTCCCCTCGCGTCGGGAAGATGAGAATTAGATCAGAGAGATAAGGGTGAGTACTGGGACACACAAGTAATCATTTCCCCTCGTCAGTATGCAGATGGAGTAGAGCAGAGAATCGCTAATATTACTCCGAAGTACCATTCGCTTTTCATGGTACAATAGCTTTCGGAGTATAAATGAAGATGTAATAATGAAATGATTGTGTGGTATTATTGGTTCAAATGGCTCTGACCATTGTGGGACTTAACAGCTGAGATCATAAATCCCCTAGAACTTAGAACTACTTGAACCTAATTAACCTAAGCACTTCACATACATTCATGCCCGAGGCAGGATTCGAACTTGCGACCGTAGACTGAAGCGCCTAGAACTGCTCGGCCACAGCCGCCGGCAGGCTTTAATCGTTATAATACACCCAATGTATCGTCTATTCCATATAAGACACGCCTTTCGTCAACTATATGCCTATATTTCTCACAGAATTCAAGTTTCTGGTCTCATGGTTGGAGAAGATGTGTCTGCTACTCTGTAAATTTTGTACAAAGGTGGGGTCTTCAAGTAGCCAGTTATCATGCGACATTAGGGATTAAATCAACCTTCTTTTCGAGCACGAAGACCTGCTTCAGACTGCCGGCGCAGTTGTTTTGAGAAAGATAGGGATTGCTCCCCCGTCCCCAATTTTCCACACATTATTATTTCTTGCTGCAACTTTCTTGACTATATACTCACGATGGTTCTTGCTGGTGAGAGACCTATTTACAATAGTACCAGGTAATGCAGTGTCTCCAGAACTGATATAACCCACTCGTTCTGAGTCGAGTGGAAGGTTTGAACCAGAGACTTTGAAGATTCTGTGACGAGCTAGGCTGCGATTTCCTCTACTTCCACCATAGGTTTGAGAATTGTAGAGTTCCTCTAAATAGGTCAGATGCGAGTTACACATTAGAAGCTGCGGCGTAAAGTCAAGCACCGGCTTGAACGATAGAGAAGAGATAGTTGCGAAAAGACATCAGGCAATCGCACGCTAACCAACCCCTTTCCAGGACGACAACGCGACAGCAGTAGCTCCTATGTGAAGAGGACATAAGCGCTGCGACCGACTGGTGACGGCCCTGTTCAATAGCAGCTTCATGACTAGCAACTTGGATAGAGGCGTCAACGCTCGTTACTTCGCTTCAATACTCTATCCAGCCCAGACCTGGAATTGTTTGTACTGAAGAAGATTTAATATTTCTTATGTCGCCCTTTGCTTGCGACACATCTGTGTAATTGGAAAAGTTAAGTATTGTGTCATTTCCTTTAGTAGTAAAACCCATTAATACGATTTCTTTGAATGTTTGTCTAGCGAAGCGAGTAAGCAGGCTTCCTAGACACCACAGCTGCTACCCAGGTGAGTGTGGGGTGCACACAATGTTTTTTCTTTTCTTTTCTTTTTTTTTTTTTTAGATTAGGCAACTCTCCAGCCAGTACCGGGCGAGGTAGCGCAGTGGTTAGCACATTGTACTCGTATTCGGGAGGAAGACGACTCTGATTTAGGTTTTCTGTATTTCCCTAAATCGCTTAAGGCAAATGCCGGGATGGTTCCTTCCATACTTCCCTCATCCTAGCTTGTGCTCCGTCTCGAATGGCCTCATTGTCGACGGAACGCTAAAAACACAAATCTCCTCCTCCTCTCCACTCCGTCCAGATAACAACAAATGAAGGGGGATCTGCAAGAGTCAGTATTAAGGTACAAAGAAATGCCCCCTATGGACGAGGGTATTAAAATCCTAGTGATTAACTGCTGAAGCATTCGCAACGAAGTGACAGAGCATGAAACGCCTCTAAAAACCTTATCCCAGGTACAGAAAGCTGATTAAAACGCGAAACTGATAGCAATGAGTTTTTTTTGGAAACATTTAAGTACGAGGGTCGGTCAAAAAGTAATGCCTCCCATTTTTTTTGCTACTTAAAAAAATTAAGTTAAGTGAAAAATTTGAATTTGGCACCATTCCTCAAACCTTCTTCTGCAATCCACTGCAGTAGTAACTTTCTGTGTCAACAGGTGGCAGCACAGCAGAAGTTTGTAAGATGGCCGACATCGATGTTCGTTTGAGACAGCGTTGTGTGATTGAATTCTTGAATGCAGAAGGTGAAACGCCCATACGCATTCATGAAAGACTGAAGAAGGTGTATGGTGTTGTGACAGTGGATGTCAGCACTGTTAGACGATGGGTTGGTCGTTGTAAGAAAGCTGAAGGGCAAACACCGTTGACTGACGAAAAGCGGAGCGGCAGGCCGGTGAGTGCAGTGACTCCACACAACATTCAGCAAGTTGATGACATCATTCGTGGTGACCGTCGGGTGACTGCAGATGAAGTGTGTCGCATTATTTCTCTTAGTAAAGGCAGTGTGATCACGATTATTAAACAATTGGGGTACTCAAAAGTTTGTGCACGGTGGGTTCCAAGAATGTTAACCGATCAGAATAAAGAGGCAAGGAAAACAATAGCCTCCCAACACTTGCGGCGCTTCCGTTTGGAGGGAGATGAGTTTCTGAAAAAAATTGTGACCAGGGACGAAACATGGGTGCATTTTTTTGAACCCGAATCAAAGAGGCAGTCAATGGAGTGGCGTCACACAAGCTCGCCGAGGAAGAAAAAATTCAAAACTGTGCGATCGGCAGGGAAAGTTATGGCAACAGTTTTCTGGGATACAGAGGGTGTGATTCTGGTTGATTTTTTGGAGCGGGGATGCACAATAAATTCTGTTCAATACGTCACAACCCTCAAAAAACTTAAAGCACGTCTTCAGCGAGTTCGCCCAACAAAATCAATGGCAGATGTTCTTCTTTTGCATGACAATGCAAGACCACACACCAGTCGTCACACCTCTGACGAGATTGTCAAAATTGGATGGGAAGTTTTGCCTCATCCCCCATACAGCCCTGACCTGGCACCATCAGACTTCCATCTGTTCGGGCCACTAAAAGAAGCTCATCGTGGGATTCATTTTGAAGGTGAGGAGGCCGTCAAAACATCCGTGCGTCAATGGCTTAGGAAGCAGAGCTGTGATTTTTACCGTGCTGGGATACATGCCCTTGTTCAAAGATGGACCAAAACTGTAGAGATGGGCGGAGATTACATTGAAAAATGACAAAATGATCCTCAATGTTGTGGTTTTCAACCTATATAATTGCATTTAAATTTCCTGACAATTAAACGTAGAAAAAAAATAGGAGGCATTACTTTTTGACTGACCCTCGTATAAATCGAAGTAATAGGCTATTAGTAAATGGAAGTGGTGTATTCGTCACAACGGACAAAAATTCAAATCCACCGATATAGACATTGAAACTGCATGTGAGATTGTCTGGTCAAAATTCAGTATCAAGGATCTTATAATTTTTTGAGAGAAATTTCCATCTTTTGACTGTTAATTGTTCATTTATTTTACACAATCATCATTTCGGCTTTGTAGCCATTCTCAAGAGCATGCAGAACTGTCAAAGTATGTCTGACCAGTCTGTGACATGTATCGTCGAAAAAACATGTCGACGAGTTGCCGTATTACAGGATAGGAGTGCATATCGAAGATACGTAACATGGCTCACATTGTGCACTATACGAAACTATTACCATACAGTATGGTACATTTAACAGCTACTATATTCCTGTGACCTGCATTCATCACTTCACAGGTCACAGGAATATATTATCTGTTAAATACACCATAATAAAACAGAAACCAGATGGCAGTTATAAGAGTCGAGGGACATGAAAGGGAAGCAGTGGTTGGGAAGGGAGTGAGTCAGGGTTGTGGCCTCTTCCCGATGTTATTCAATCTGTATATGGAGCAAGCAGTAAAGGAAACAAAAGAAAAATTCGGAGTAGGTATTAAAATCCATGGAGAAGAAATAAAAACGTTAAGGTTCGCCGATGATATTGTAATTCTGTCAGTGACAGCAAAGGACTTGGAAGAGCAGTTGAACGGAATGAACAGTGTCTTGAAGGGAGGATATAAGATGAACATCAACAAAAGCAAAACGAAGATAATGGAATGTAGTCGAATTAAATCGGGTGATGCTGAGGGAATTAGATTGGGAAATGAGACACTTAAAGTAGTAAAGGAGTTTTGCTATTTGGGGAGCAAAGTAACTGATGATGGTCGAAGTAGAGAGGATATAAAATGTAGACTGGCAATGGCAAGGAAAGCGTTTCTGAAGAAGAGAAATTTGTTAACATCGAAGATACATTTAAATGTCAGGAAGTCGTTTCTGAAAGTACACTCCTGGAAATTGAAATAAGAACACCGTGAATTCATTGTCCCAGGAAGGGGAAACTTTATTGACACATTCCTGGGGTCAGATACATCACAAGATGACACTGACAGAACCACAGGCACATAGACACAGGCAACAGAGCACGCACAATGTCGCCACTAGTACAGTGTATATCCACCTTTCGCAGCAATGCAGGCTGCTATTCTCCCATGGAGACGATCGTAGAGATGCTGGATGTAGTCCTGTGGAACGGCTTGCCATGCCATTTCCACCTGGCGCCTCAGTTGGACCAGCGTTCGTGCTGGATGTGCATACCGCGTGAGACGACGCTTCATTCAGTCCCAAACATGCTCAATGGGGGACAGATCCGGAGATCTTGCTGGCCAGGGTACTTGACTTACACCTTCTAGAGCACGTTGGGTGGCACGGGATACATGCGGACGTGCATTGTCCTGTTGGAACAGCAAGTTCCCTTGCCGGTCTAGGAATGGTAGAACGATGGGTTTGATGACGGTTTGGATGTACCGTGCACTATACAGTGTCCCCTCGATGATCACCAGAGGTGTACGGCCAGTGTAGGAGATCGCTCCCCACACCATGATGCCGGGTGTTGGCCCTGTGTGCCTCGGTCGTATGCAGTCCTGATTGTGGCGCTCACCTGCACGGCGCCAAACACGCATACGACCATCATTGGCACCAAGGCAGAAGCGACTCTCATCGCTGAAGACGACACGTCTCCATTCGTCCTTCCATTCACGCCTGTCGCGACGCCACTGGAGGCTTTCTGCACGATGTTGGGGCGTGAGCGGAAGACGGCCTAACGGTGTGCGGGACCGTAGCCCAGCTTCATGGAGATGGTTGTGAATGGTCCTCGCCGATACCCCAGGAGCAACAGTGTCCCTAATTTGCTGGGAAGTGGCGGTGCGGTCCCTACGGCACTGCATAGGATCCTACGGTCTTGGCGTGCATCCGTGCGTCGCTGCGGTCCGGTCCCAGGTCGACGGGCACGTGCACCTTCCGCCGACCACTGGCGACAACATCGATGTACTGTGGAGACCTCACGCCCCACGTGTTGAGCAATTCGGCGGTACGTCCACCCTGCCTCCCGCATGCCCACTATACGCCCTCGCTCAAAGTCCGTCAACTGCACATACGGTTCACGTCCACGCTGTCGCGGCATGCTACCAGTGTTAAAGACTGCGATGGAGCTCCGTATGCCACGGCAAACTGGCTGACACTGACGGCGGCGGTGCACAAATGCTGCGCAGCTAGCGCCATTCGACGGCCAACACCGCGGTTCCTGGTGTGTCCGCTGTGCCTTGCGTGTGACCATTGCTTGTACAGCCCTCTCGCAGTGTCCGGAGCAAGTATGGTGGGTCTGACACACCGGTGTCAATGTGTTCTTTTTTCCATTTCCAGGAGTGTATTTGTATGGAGTGTAGCCATGTATGGAAGTGAAACATGGACGATGAATAGTTTGGACAAGAAAAGAATAGAAACCTTTGGAATGTGGTGCTACAGAAGAATTATGAAGATTAGAGGGCTAGGTCACGTAACTAATGAGGAAGTATTGAATAGGATTGGGGAGAAGTGGAGTTTGTGGCACAACTTGACAAGAAGAAGGGATCGGTTGGTAGGACATGTTCTGCGGCATCAAGGGATCACCAATTTAGTATTGGAGGGCAGCGTGGAGGGTAAAAATTGTAGAGGGAGACCAAGAGATTAATACACTACACAGATTCAGAAGGATGTAGGCTGCAGTACGTATTGGGAGATGAAGAAGCTTGCACAGGATAGAGTAGCATGGAGAGCAGCATCAAACCAGTCTCAGGACTGAAGACCACAACAACAACAACACCGTAATGTATGTTAATGGTTTCTCATTGTGCTCAATGTTAGCCCTATTATGTATCTTCGATATGTATTTGTATCCAGCAATACAACTGGTCTATATGACCCGAAATAATTATTTTTTTGCAATAAAATGTCACAATACAGGTCAGACAAATTTTAACTTTTCAACATGCTCTTGAGAATGGCTAAAGAGCCAAAATCATGACTGTAAAATAAATGAACAGTTAACATTCAAATGGTGGAAATTTCTTTCAATAACAACATCAATGGTGTGTCCTTCTATCACCAGACTCACCTCTAAATGCAGCCAAAAACTTTAGAGGTAACCTCACTTCAGTTGTGTGTTAGTTTTCCAATCATAGAACTGTGACTCAGGTTTAGAGGAATAGTTGAGCGTGTACTTATAAGTATGTACCTAGTAGAATAGTTTATCACGAGAGGGCCCCTCATGTTCTACAGTCACTGTACAGAAACTTCTAGAGAAACAGAGGCTACTGCATAATACGTGTAGAACAAAACATAGGGCTGTAGATACGGATATGCTGAATGAAACAAGTTTGATACTCAAGAGAGCAATGAGTGAATCTTTCAACAATTACTGTAGAACATTACTACTGGATCTTTCACAAACCCCAAAGAAATTCTAGTCATAAATATAGACTATCAGTAGCACCACAGTTAGAGTCCAGTCCTTCGTGAACAAGACAGGAACTGAAATTGAGAGTAGCAACGGAAAATCACAAATTCTGAGCTCCGTTTTTAAATGTTCCTTTAAGTACGAAGATCCAGAGGGATTGGCAGTGCGGTTCTAGGCACTACAGTCTGGAACCGAGCGACCGCTACGGTAGCAGGTTCGAATCCTGCCTCGGACATGGATGTGTGTGATGTCCTTAGGTTAGTTAGGTTTAAGTAGTTCTAAGTTCTAGGGGACTGATGACCTCATATGTTAAGTCCCATAGTGCTCAGAGCCATTTGAACCAATTGCCTTAATTTAATTCTCGCAACACTGCAAAGATGAGTGATATAGACATTAAATCAGCTGAAATCGCAAAAACTGAAGAAAGTTCCAGTGCCCGATCGAATTCCTCTGACATACAATACCGAATTTGCGGCTGAGTTAGCTCCCTTTAAATCATAATATACTGTAGGTCGCTCGAACAAAAAACCGTATCCATTAGTTTCAAGAAAACACAAGTCACACCAGTCTACAAGAAGGGTAGCACAAGTGATCCACAAAACTATCGTCCAATATCGTTTACATGTATTTGTTGCAGAATTTTAGAACATATTCTGAGGTCAAACTTAATAAGACAGCTCGAACAGAATGACTTTTTCCATGCCAGCCAGCATTCCGAAAACACTGATAATGTGAGGCCTAGCTCGCACTTTTCTCACATGACGTCCTGAAAGGCATGGAACAATGCAACCAGGTAGCTGCAATATTTCTTGATTTCAGAAAAAAAAGTTTGACTCTGTAGCATATCTACGCTTATTACCAAGCCTACGATGGTGTGGGGCTCCAAGCAAAATTTGTGACCGGGTTGAGCATATTTTGGTAGGGAGGAAGTAGTGTGTTACCTTGGATTGAGAATCATCGACAGACATGGAATTACATTCAGGTGTGCCACAGGGAAGTGTCTTGGAGTCCTTGCTCCTCATGTCGTATATTAATAACCTTGGAGACAATATTAACAGTAACTTCAGGCTTTCCGTAGATGATGCAGTTATCAATAACGAAGTACTGTTTGAGAAAAATTGCAGAGGTATTCGGAGCGATCATGAACATATTTCAGAGTAATGCAAAGGTTGGCAACTTGCCGAAAATGTTCAGAAACGTAAAATTGTGAGCTTTGCAAAAAGAATAAACGAAGTATAGTATCATTACAATATCAACGAGTCGCAATTGCAATCGGTCAATTCATACAAATTCTTCGGTGTAAAAATCGCATAGGCACAATCATAGGTACAGCTGGCGGCAGACTCCGATTTATTGGTAAAATACAAGGGGAGTGCAATCAGTCTAGAAAGGAGATTGCTTAGAAAACACTAGTGCGAGCCATCCTCGAATATTACTGAAGTGTACTGGGACCCTTACAAACAGAATTATTAAGGGATACTGATCGTGTACACAGAAGGGCAGCACGAATGATCACAGGTTTGTCTGGCCCGTGGGAGAATGTCGCGGAGATGCTGAAGAAGATGAACTAGCAGGCACTTGAAGATAGTCCCAAACTATCCCGTGGAAGCTTACCTACAAAGATCCAAGGACCAGATTTAAATGATGAATCTATGAATATATTACAACCCCCTAACTATGGCGCTCGTTGGCTGTAGCGGATACAGTGAACGGAGAGGGGGGGAGGGGGGGGGCTAAGGGGCTCAAGTATCTGGGTCCATCCCTGACAAATCTCATACTTGATATTATCCTATTTACTTAGTACTATACTACCAGCAGTACAATCCTTACTGAATTCACCTGAAGTACCTCCAGCATGTTCTCAAATTTGAAATTCCTACAAGGTGTTCACAAGACGAGCTTTTAATAGGTGCACGGACTTGTTCGAGAGGCAGCCACACCTACAGCCCGCTACCGCAGCCACCCTACCGCCCGCGTCGGGATCGCGCGTCGTATTTGAGACAAGAGTGTGCAGCTTGCGGCGGAGCGCGCCACGAACCTGTACACTTAGGCCATTGACGTATGGTTTGTCCAATCGAACACAATAGAATGCACCGACTAGATGCTTTTAAGTTGTTACTGCGGCGTGCTTTTGTCAAATTTTGAAAAAAATGGTACAGAAATGTAAAGATGATCTTTGTTTTATTTTATTTTATTTTATTTTTTACTGAAAAGTAAGAAAGATGAGGGCGAATCGAACCAAAATGAATCAATATTATCTGGAAACAGTTTCAGTGACTTATCGTCGTCGATACAAAGTTCATCAGATTCATCCTTTTCATTATACTGTATGTATATAAATGAAATTATATAAACACGATTAGTCGAGTTTCTGAGTTCTTATTCTGTTGAGCTCGTTGATCTTTCCGTTGGAGTGGTGTAGTTGGCATGGATTGGACTTTGAGCGCTGGATCCTCTCTGCATGCACTTCCACGGTCAGCGTGAAGTAACCTTTAACGTAAATAATGTAAGATAATATCAATCATCGGGGTGTTCGTTCCGAATTCCTTTTAAAGTATCCTACCTCGCGCGCTGCCGACGTGGGTTTCATGGTTTTATACAGCGTTATTTACCAACAGTTGCTCGACAATCTCTTACTGCGTTAAAGTAGTTATGAATAAGAATAACTTGCACTATGGAATCATCTTCGAAATCGCAAAAAAAGGAAGTCAGTAGTTTCATACATTTTGGTCGAGTAGTTTAGTAGGTATGTAACTTTGATGGATAATAGTTCATTTTTTTCTTTTTGCGATTTCAGAGTTGGTTCCATAATAAAAGAAAAGCTGTTCATATTGATTAATGAGCGTTATTTTAACCCCTTAAAGGATTACTGGCCGTTTTTAAATAACCCAGTGGAGTAGTTCCGAAGAGTTAGTTTAGTTGTTGGTAAGCTATGTGTGATTATCGGGAGAAATAACTCTTACGAAGGAGCTTCGGAGAGAGAGGGGAAACAGCAGCTGAGGCACAAAAGATAAATGATTTTTCCGGAATAAAAAAATTACTTTACATTCGTAGTAAGGAGCGCATCTTCTCTTCACATAAACTAATAAAATCGTATCTTATACGACAGTGATGGAATACAGATTGAACTGTCTGGCTGCCATGTATATTCACCCTGACATATCTAACAGCGTACAACCTGTCGAAGTCACTGAAGAATTTGGTAAAAGTAACTCGAGGAGACTCGCTATGCGTTAAAGAGCAAAATAAAATTTTATATGCTTTGTTAGCGGTTACCTTGAAAAACACCTTCCTCAGCTGGGTGAAGGCCCTTCCAAACCAAAATCCTGGATCCGCCATTGCCTGTAGGTTGCTCGAGGGACAGCTGAAATGGCATCGAATTGAAAGACTTGCATACGTACAATTGGCCATACGAAATTAACTACGAAATAGTGCTTGTTGTCTAGGCCAAAGTGTAGAGTGTCTGCCAAATTTAATTTACGACATAAAATAGCAAAGGAGGCCTGCGACCATTATTTAAATACTTAACATAATATTGTCACCACTTTTTGGCCGCTAATAACAAGAGTCCATTCCAACTGCAGTAAGCGACTCGCAACCTTAACGTGCCGATCAAAGGAATGGACCACCACTGGTAGTGTCACAGGGTCACATAACGCTTGAGACAATTTGGACAGGTTTGAGATTTAACCTAGGATACGAACAGAAAGTATGGCGCTCAGGAACTGTACACTACCTTATCTTCATCCCTTGACAATCGGTACGTGGACAGAGCCACTACTGCTCGAGTACCCTGTTGGCTGGAAACAGTAACAAGCATTAAATATGTAGTATTAACTATCCGCAGTGACCTAAATGGACGAAATCATATAAATTTTTGTAAGAGAAGCAAATAACAGACTGACATACATTGGAAGGATCAGAAGGAAATCTAACTCGTTCACGAAAAAAGTAGCTTAAGAAACTCGTTCGACCCATTCTAGAATACTGAGTGTGATGAACTTTCTTCTTCTTTCTGCACTCGAATTGGAACTGACTAACACGTGATAACAATCTCGGGTACTGAGGCAAGTTTTCCCATATACGGGCTACAATTTTACAGGCCACATTCACAACGACCAACATTTCTATATCTGCCTCTATATACATTCAACCCAGTCGGCAACACAAACCAAAAAATTGCATCAAAACAAGTGTTCAGTTCCTAACGCTGTGAAATATGGAGAAAAACCCAAGTGGCCATTATAAGAAGAGGAACGGCACCAAAAATGGAACAGAAACGTAATATGTAGAAAATCATCCACGCAATCTGTAAGTAGACTTTAAAATATTACTTCATCATCGCAAAAACCAACCAACCACCAGAACTGTTTATAACATATGGGTACATTGCCCAAAATGTAAACTGAATAGAAAAATATGTACATATTCCACGTCACTGAAGATGCCTTGCAGAGAATAAAGACGATACGCGTATGGCACGAGAATTGTGTTTTATTCAGTAGTAGTCAGACGGTCCAAAAGTAAAAATTATCAATATACCGTAATAATTTCATGCAACGTTTGCTAGTGGCAAATAACGGTAACTCTCATCCCTCTGTATGTGTAACTTGACGAGGAATTCATGTCTCTGCTCATTCACATTGATTTGTGGACAATAACATTCCTGAAATGGACTGGCCTGAATAGAGTTCCTACTTGAACCCAGTGGAACACTTTTAGGGCTGCGGATAGTCGAAGACATGAGAAAAATAGATACCAACTGCAGCAATATCGCGGTTCTGGGCGCGCAGTCCGGAACCGTGCGACTGCTACGGTCGCAGGTTCGAATCCTGCCTTGGGCATGGATGTGTGTGATGTCCTTAGGTTAGTTAGGTTTAAGTAGTTCTAAGTTCTAGGGGACTGATGACCACAGCAATTGAGTCCCATAGTGCTCAGAGTCATTTGAACCATTTTTTGAACCAGTTCCGGTGCCTCGTTGACACCATCTTCAGCCTGTCCTTATTTAAAATAAATTTGCTATACATAAACACTAGTAAAAAATATAGAAAGAAAAATCAAAAAGATCAAGACTATAAAAGAAAATGTATAACACCCAAAGATTGCTCACTGAATTGTCGTGTGCCCATTCACTGTTTTAATAGAAACCGATTAAACAAAATACATTATTTAAATAATATTATGAAATACAATAAAAATTGCTAAACTGCAGTAAGTAGAAAATCTTTCATTGAAAATTACTCTGAGTCATGTTATACAAATAATGATTATACTGAAACGAAACGGCTTGAAGGCAGAAAATCTGTCTCAAATTATAATGAAAACCAAGAAAACGAAATAATGAATGCAGAATATGATAAAGGAAGAAGGTGAACCGACTCTAATGGTGTAATTGAGTTGTGAAAGAAGACAAGAACCACTAAAAAGAATAGAAAATCATAAATGAAAACCATGCATGAAAAAAATGTAACCAAAGATATAAGACATAAAAGAAAATATAAACCAAAAATCTCAACCCATGTATGCTAGTCTAGGCGCATATAGGTAGTGAACTCTAAAATACAGTCAATCCATATAGTAGCTATTACTACATAAAGTAACATAAGAATTATGGTAATAAGAAAGCTTATGAATCGTTTTAAACTGTAATAGCACAGAATAAAATGTTCATGAGGAAAATTGGTATGTTAAAAGTATATGAACTGATCCTAAAAAAAAACATGACTTTTCGAACAAATGACTACGAGAGACTGAACAATATTAATAAGACGGGATGGGAACCAACATTAGTTAAATCAAATCGCAGAAACGCTGCACAGGTGTGGAAGATGAGATGACAGCGAAAACATAAAAAAATGTGTCCTAATTGAAACATGGATGGTGTGCTAGAATAGTCAATATCCAGGGAAGACAACTCAAACAACAAAAACCAATAAAAAGGCGGGATGTTTACGACGCCTTGCGACTAGCACACAGGAGGTTGTTTACGTCCCGACTGGGTTAGTTTTTCACAAAGTCTGCTGCCACTAACGAAAACAAAATATCGGGCAAGATTTTACATTTAATACAAAAACAGTTCGCTATGAATACTTTGAAACTGTATTAATGTATTCGCATTTTATATGCTTTAAATCAAATTTATAATTGTTTTTTCTGAGTTTATCGTTTGATACGATTTTCATTTTAACGAGCCCAAGCGACAGAAATATCTCCCACGCGCAAGACAGGGAAAGGCAAAGTGTAAACAAAACATTAGGCCGTATACTTTCGTTTTATTTCTATTTTTGATTGTTCAGATCTGTTCAGGAGGCGAGTCTGCATTATGTTTGCGTATGTTAAATATTTGAACAACGCGAAGTATCAAACAATTTCTGTTTTCAGATATATACACTCCTGGATATTGAAATAAGAACACCGTGAATTCATTGTCCCAGGAAGGGGAAACTTTATTGACACATTCCTGGGGTCAGATACATCACATGATCACACTGACAGAACCACAGGCACATAGACACAGGCAACAGAGCATACACAATGTCGGCACTAGTGCAGTGTATATCCACCTTTCGCAGCAATGCAGGCTGCTATTCTCCCATGGAGACGATCGTAGAGATGCTGGATGTAGTCCTGTGGAACGGCTTGTCATGCCATTTCCACCTGGCGCCTCAGTTGGACCAGCGTTCGTGCTGGACGTGCAGACCGCGTGAGACGACGCTTCATCCAGTCCCAAACATTCTCAATGGGGGACAGATCCGGAGATCTTGCTGGCCAGGGTAGTTGACTTACACCTTATAAAGCACGTTGGGTGGCACGGGATACATGCGGACGTGCATTGTCCTGTTGGAACAGCAAGTTCCCTTGCCGCTCTAGGAATAGTAGAACGATGGGTTTGATGACGGTTTGGATGTACCGTGCACTATTCAGTGTCCCCTCGACGATCACCAAAGGTGTACGGCCAGTGTAGGAGATCGCTCCCCACACCATGACGCCGGGTGTTGGCCCTGTGTGCCTCGGTCATATGCAGTCCTGATTGTGGCGCTCACCTGCACGGCGCCAAACACGCATACGACCATCATTGGCACCAAGGCAGAAGCGACTCTCATTACTGAAGACGACACGTCTCCATTCGTCCCTCCATTCACGCCTGTCGCGACACCACCAAAGTCCGTCAACTGCACATACGTTTCACGTCCACGCTGTCGCGGCATGCTACCAGTGTTAAAGACTGCGATGGAGCTCCGTATGCCACGGCAAACTGGCTGACACTGACGGCGGCGGTGCACAAATGCTGCGCAGCTAGCGCCATTCGACGGCCAACACCGCGGTTCCTGGTGTGTCTGCTGTGCCGTGCGTGTGATCATTGCTTGTACAGCCCTCTCGCAGTGTCCGGAGCAAGTATGGTGGGTCTGACACACCGGTGTCAATGTGTTCTTTTTTCCATTTCCAGGAGTGTATACATACTCTACATACATATATACTTAAACGTATCTATCCATATCTAAATATAGATCATGTTAGAACGGATTTGAATGTTGAATTTTCTAGTAAATGACGTATAGATTTGAAATACAAGATGGAGTAGAGTATAAATATGAATAGAAATATACGGATGAAAATATGTTTCTAAGCTTGAATCAAATAATGGTAGATGTGATGCGATAGTTTAGATTTTACATTACCGACAGGTCTGTATGTGTAAATTACGAAACAATAACCGACGAGCCAGCCGGAGTGACCGAGCGGTTCTCGGCGCTACAGTCTGGAACCGCGTGAACGCTACGGTCGCAGGTTCGAATCCTGCCTCGGGCATGGATGTGTGTGATGTCCTTAGGTTAGTTAGGTTTAAGTAGTTCCAAGTTCTAGGGGACTGATGACCTCAACAGTTAAGTCCCATAGTGCGCAGAGCCAATAACCGACGATATCATATAGTTTTCTATTCGTATCCGTTTTTACGCGTCATTTTCAACAGGGATTAACCATTTACCGTTCCTGCAATAAAGCCACAATATAAAAGGACACAAACAAATTACTTCAGGACAGTAAATCCACAAGTTTAGTGTGGATTTCATATTTTTTCGTTTCGGTTGAAATTAAAGTTAACCACCAAGGTGAAATAAGTTAGAAGAAAACAGACGGCGCAGTGAGATATGACACACAAACTCCTAGAGCATCATCTGATCTTCATCAAAAGAGTGAAACATTGGAGTCTGGTTTTAACGATACTGATATATGGCTAGAATATTTTTCTGACATAGAAGGATGATATGTTATAAAAATGAGAGCAGGAAACTAAAGTGAATCTGACGTCAGTAAAATCTATAGAAAGGTACGCAATTTAAAATATTAAAGATTGGTTTCAAAAGGAGTTAGAAATGGGACAAAAGTCAAAAGATCATGGGTAGGCTATAGTGAAAGCAAAAATAATTTATATTGTATGCGCTGCAGATCATTTTCTCATTTAGGGTGAGACTCTGAGTCAAAATCGTTCTTAGCTAAAGAGGAAATTGCCTTGCCATAAAAATTCACCAAACCATAAGTTTTGTTTCTGCTCGTGGAAGACTCTAAAGTCTTTTCTAGGAAACGGAGGCGTTGATAGGAGGCTACAAAACCAGAAAAAAGAAGAGGGATCTCATTGGAGAACAGTATTGCACTGTATTATTGGCACTGTTAAAGCAAGGGAGTCCGTATAGAGGAACAAAAGAAATTGGAGATTTTGGTGATCCAGAGAGTGGCCAATTTCTAAATATCGTTGATGTAATATCACACTATAATGCCCTCCTTCGTCAGCAAACTGAAACCACAACTATACTAGATGACTTCCTTGATATAATTTCTACAAAGTAAGAGAAGATTCAATTAAAGATAGTTTAGATGCTAAATAATTTTCATTGATGTTCGACTGTAGTCCAGATATTAGCCACGATGAGCAGATGACTTTAATTAAATAACTCAAAAGTTGTGGAAAGTATGGTTGACTAAAAGTTAGAGACAAAACAGGAGAAGTTCTCATTCAAGAGATACTGCAAAAAATTGAAAAAGATAGGTTTTATATGAAATGCCGTAGAAGGCAGTCTTATACGAATAGGGCAAACATGACTAGAAAGTACATAAAATACTTGAGAAGAATGAACCGGCTCATTTTGTACCATGTGTTGCTCAGTCCTTAAATTTAGGACACAGCTCATTTTGTACCATGTGTTGCTCAGTCTTTAAATTTAGGACACAGCTACCGAAGCTCAAAGTTTTATTGTAACTATCCATCGTTTGTATGTATTCGTTCTTGCTTCAACTTCAAGATGGGAAATTATATCGAAACATGTATCCATAACATTAAAATCCCAGAGCAACGGTAGATGGTTGCTAGAGTAGAGGCAGTCGAAGTGACAAGCATTTTGATAAAGTCATGAAGGCTCTGGGAGAATTTGAAATTTGTAACTTCTAAACGCCAGAAACAAAACCTGAGGCAAAATTTATTGTTAAAACTATCAGAAAACTCAAATTAATTTCTTTAAATTCCTTCTGGTATGCAATATTTAAAAAAAAATATCATGTCAATTAGTTTCTGCGAAGAGAAGACGTTACGATTGATAAAGCTGCTCGAAATATTCAAGGCCTTTTGAACTCTCTTAAAGCATGTGGAGACTCCTATACTTCCGAAGCTCTTTCTGAGGCCAGAATATTAGCAGAAAATAATGAGATATCAATGGAATCCTCAGAAAAAAGGAGTAGAGGAAAGAAAAAGTGGTCGTTCAGTTTTGTGAGGATAAGGTACATGAACATTCACAAGCAGATTTGCTCAGGATGTCCCTGTTAGAAATAATGAACAGAGTGTTAATGGAGCTGAGTACCAGGATAAAGGCACTGGAGAAAATTAGTTCCAAGTATAGTTTCCTGTGTGGTGCCCAAGTTCAAGGAATGGAAGTGGAGGACTTAAAGGCCAAAGCAACGGAACTGGCAGACACTTACGTATAAGACTTTAACAAGGAAGAATTTATTTTTGAAACTGAAAATTTCAAACACAGTGCATTGGTAACAGAGATACACATTAAATTCAATTTATAAAAATAAATTGGTAGAAGGGCCTACAGCCTTAAAAATATTCCTTATCATCTCAGCTTCCGTTTCCTCTAGGGAAATGAGTTTTAGCACGCTGAAAGTAGCGAAAAATTATTTGAGGAACTCGACTGCTCAGCAATGGTTAACAAATCTGAGCTGCTTCCATTAACTATTATACGATCATAAACACGTTTTCTGAAGAAAAACTCAGAAAGTGAAATTTTAAGTTTATTATTTATACAATGAGTAATCTTTTTAAAATTTTGTTTGTTTTTTGACTTTGACCTTAACGCAGTCAATAAAATAAATTAATGTCATGAGATGGTGGTATTTATTTCGAAATATATTACCTAAATTACCTTTAGAAAACTGTTGATGTTTATGCAGGGTGAATGAAAGAAGGGGCGGCAAATTGAAGCTTGCTCCCTTAATAAAAGTCGTAGTTCCGGCGCTGAAGAGATGAGTATGTCGATTACAGATTGAATGCTGCAGCTGATGTGTGTAAAATAATAATTTCTTTAGACACTACGGTTTTCCGAGTAGTAAACTAACGCCTAGGCTACAATTCCTAAATTGCGTCTGAGATTTCCTGAAAACTTTAAATTTACTCACGTGTCTGACGTAAACCAACACATAAGTTGGACACTTGGATAAGGCTGCGCTCCACTTGTATACCAGCGTGTGTAAAGGTGTTAACAGCGTGATCATTATGCTATAATAAGAAGCTACCAGGTGCAGAATTAAAGTACGTGCACATCAATTCCCAGTAAGAAGTCAATATGAGACTCGGAAAAAAGGTGATTAAACAAATTGTTTTATGCACATATCTGCTCCACTGAAAATGCGGTCGGCTTCTCGCACTGACAATAAACATGAAATTGTTTTAAGCCAACAGAACGTGGTTGAAAATCCGAAAGACATACTGGCACATAAAAAAAAACTGGTTGCTGTATTTCTTCAAGTTATGCCACGTACTTACAAATTCCCGGTGGGTTCCTTTTTTTCACTTACTCGAGTTTCCACAGCATTTACGACCTTCATTTCAGATGGGGTACGATCGATTAGCGCAACTCGACATCTGAATCTGACTCAGAGTTCACGACTAAATGTTCCACAAAGATATTCGTAGTAAATTTGTATCTGCCGTGGCTAAACTGCAGCCCAAAACTACTCTCTAATACACGTAGAAAAGTATTTTTATTTCCAGACGTGGGGCGTCTGGTTATCCAATACTCGGCAAAGCGAATCATATACTGGGTAATAGGGCGGGGGGGGGGGGGGGGGGGGGGGGCGAGGAGAGGGAGCGTACCTTGATCACGTGACTAGGTCAGCCACGCTCCATTTAATGTACTGTAGATCACGTTGCTACCTGACTGTGAACCTTTGCTCTTAACAGAATTAGATTTATCGGCGATGAGAAAGAGAAAGCAGTGACAGTGCACACAGAAAAGGTGACGGAACGTGCGAGCGAAATTTTAAAGCTGAACAAACCGATGACATGGAAATTATGGCAAGAAGGACGCAATGATGCGATGTATGGAACTCTACTTACCACAAACAAAAAGCAGCAAGTGCATACAATATATATGCCTTCACAGTATGGATAAATCTGTTGTTAGGCAGAAATTTCTGTGATGTTTTGAACAATACAAGTAGATACAGTGGGACGGCATGTAAAATTTGTAACATGTTTGTAAATTATTTAATTTTGAACGTTGAAATGATTGGTAATCTTGTGCGATATTTGGATACCACTGCCTTTTACAGAGGCCTGAAAAAAATTAGTGTGAACAGAAAGCGATGGAAAACGCGCTGTTCAATAATCTTTAATCCACATAACAGCTCCCTGAAATTGAAATAAAATGTTCTGCCTTCCTCAGAATTATGCAGAAGAGTCCGGAACCATGACGATAAAAGTACTGTCGTTTAACGGATCAGTATATTTTGATAACAGTTCACACGCTCCAGCAAAAAGCTTCTCTTATCGTTTTCAGCACCCGAAGCAGCTAAGCGACTATTTATACTCTTTGTTCCTAATTTGGATCCTCAGATGTCCAGGTTTTCCGGAACAATCCCAGTTTCAGACTAAAGAAATTGATGTCCTGAAAAATACTTTCGGGATGGCAAGTTTGTCTTGAATTTCGTAGAAATTTTCTCATACTACATTTCTCCAAATTCTTAGGTGGATCTATATTTCAACTTCCGCTAATAACCTAGATAACGAAAATTTTTGTTATCATAGTTGAGTCAGTTCCAAAGGGATTATTGCTGCATGGTAACGCACCTGAGTTTCTATTGTCTCTTATCTCAGTTCAGTTTAAACTTTTCAGCAACGTAGTTCTCTGTTTCTCTGTGTGAGTCGTATCGCGGTTAATTTGTTATTAAAGTGTTTGATTCTTTCAAGTGAACTCAAAATGCCGAAGAGGAAGTGTTCACTACAAGAAAAATATTCAAAAGAATGCTTCTTCATTAAACGACGGAGAAGTGACTATGAAGCATAACGTGCAATTTGTGTTGTGTTTCCATTGCACGTGGGGAAGGAACAGGTATGTAAGATCATTAAGCATAAAGCATAAATCAAACATGTACTCTGTAACCACTTAAAAAATTGCCAGTTATTTTGTTTCAATTGCAGTTAAACAGGGCAAATTAGTAACAATAGAGGAATTATCCCCCCCCATGAACCATGGACCTTGCTGTTGGTGGGGAGGCTTGCGTGCCTCAGCGATACAGATGGCCGTACCGTAGGTGCAACCACAACGGAGGGGTATCTGTTGAGAGGCCAGACAAACGTGTGGTTCCTGAAGAGGGGCAGCAGCCTTTTCAGTAGTTGCAGGGGCAACAGTCTGGATGATTGACTGATCTGGCCTTGCAACATTAACCAAAACGGCCTTGCTGTGCTGGTACTGCGAACGGCTGAAAGCAAGGGGAAACTACAGCCGTAATTTTTCCCGAGGACATGCAGCTTTACTGTATGATTAAATGATGATGGCATCCTCTTGGGTAAAATATTCCGGAGGTAAAATAGTCCCCCATTCGGATCTCCGGGCGGGGACTACTCAGGAGGATGTCGTTATCAGGAGAAAGAAAACTGGCGTTCTACGGATCGGAGCGTGGAATGTCAGATCCCTTAATCGGGCAGGTAGGTTAGAAAATTTAAAAAGGGAAATGGATAGGTTAAAGTTAGATATAGTGGGAATTAGTGAAGTTCGGTGGCAGGAGGAACAAGACTTCTGGTCAGGTGACTACAGGGTTATAAACACAAAATCAAATAGGGGTAATGCAGGAGTAGGTTTAATTATGAATAGGAAAATAGGAATGCGGGTAAGCTACTACAAACAGCAAAGTGAACGCATTATTGTGGCCAAGATAGATACGAAGCCCACACCTACTACAGTAGTACAAGTTTATATGCCAACTAGCTCTGCAGATGATGAAGAAATTGAAGAAATGTATGATGAAATAAAAGAAATTATTCAGATAGTGAAGGGAGACGAAAATTTAATAGTAATGGGTGACTGGAATTCGAGTGTAGGAAAAGGGAGAGAAGGAAACATAGTAGGTGAATATGGATTGGGGCTAAGAAATGAAAGAGGAAGCCGCCTAGTAGAATTTTGCACAGAGCACAACTTAATCATAGCTAACACTTGGTTTAAGAATCATGAAAGAAGGTTGTATACGTGGAAGAACCCTGGAGATACTAAAAGGTATCAGATAGATTATATAATGGTAAGACAGAGATTTAGGAACCAGGTTTTAAGTTGTAAGACATTTCCAGGGGCAGATGTGGACTCTGACCACAATCTATTGGTTATGACCTGTAGATTAAAACTGAAGAAACTGCAAAAATGTGAGAAATTAAAGAGATGGGACCTGGATAAACTGAAAGAACCAGAGGTTGTACAGAGTTTCAGAGAGAGCATTAGGGAACAATTGACAGGAATAGGGGAAAGAAATACAGTAGAAGAAGAATGGGTAGCTCTGAGGGATGTAGTAGTGAAGGCAGCAGAGGATAAAGTAGGTACAAAGACGAGGGCTGCTAGAAATCCTTGGGTAACAGAAGAAATATTGAATTTAATTGATGAAAGGAGAAAATATAAAAATGCAGTAAATGAAGCAGGCAAAAAGGAATACAAACGTCTCAAAAATGAGATCGACAGGAAGTGCAAAATGGCTAAACAGGGATGGCTAGAGGACAAATGTAAGGATGTAGAAGCTTATCTCACTAGGGGTAAGATAGATACTGCCTACAGGAAAATTAAAGAGACCTTTGGAGAGAAGAGAACCACGTGTATGAATATCAAGAGCTCAGATGGCAGCCCAGTTCTAAGCAAAGAAGGGAAGGCAGAAAGGTGGAAGGAGTATATAGAAGGTTTATACAAGGGCGATGTACTTGAGGACAATATTATGGAAATAGAAGAGGATGTAGATGAAGACGAAATGGGAGATACAATATTGCGTGAAGAGTTTGACAGAGCACTGAAAGACCTGAGTCGAAACAAGGCCCCCGGAGTAGACAACATCCCATTAGAACTACTGACGGCCTTGGGAGAGCCAGTCATGACAAAACTCTACCAGCTGGTGAGCAAGATGTATGAGACAGGCGAAATACCCTCAGACTTCAAGAAGAATATAATAATTCCAATCCCAAAGAAAGCAGGTGCTGACAGATGTGAAAATTACCGAACTATCAGTTTAATAAGCCACGGCTGCAAAATACTAACGCGAATTCTTTACAGACGAATGGAAAAACTGGTAGATGCAGACCTCGGGGAGGATCAGTTTGGATTCCGTCGAAATGTTGGAACACGTGAGGCAATACTGACCTTACGACTTATCTTAGAAGAAAGATTAAGAAAAGGCAAACCTACGTTTCTAGCATTTGTAGACTTAGAGAAAGCTTTTGACAATGTTGACTGGAATACTCTCTCTCAAATTCTAAAGGTGGCAGGGGTAAAATACAGGGAGCGAAAGGCTATTTATAATTTGTACAGAAACCAGATGGCAGTTATAAGAGTCGAGGGGCATGAAAGGGAAGCAGTGGTTGGGAAAGGAGTGAGACAGGGTTGTAGCCTCTCCCCAATGTTATTCAATCTGTATATTGAGCAAGCAGTAAAGGAAACAAAAGAAAAATTTGGAGTAGGTATTAAAATTCATGGAGACGAAGTAAAAACTTTGAGGTTCGCCGATGACATTGTAATTCTGTCAGAGACGGCAAAGGACTTGGAAGAGCAGTTGAACGGAATGGACAGTGTCTTGAAAGGAGGATATAAGATGAACATTAACAAAAGCAAAACGAGGATAATGGAATGTAGTCAAATTAAATCGGGTGATGCTGAGGGAATTAGATTAGGAAATGAGACACTTAAAGTAGTAAAGGAGTTTTGCTATTTAGGAAGTAAAATAACTGATGATGGTCGAAGTAGGGAGGATATAAAATGTAGACTGGCAATGGCAAGGAAAGCGTTTCTGAAGAAGAGAAATTTGTTAACATCAAATATAGATTTATGTATCAGGAAGTCGTTTCTGAAAGTATTTGTTTGGAGTGTAGCCATGTATGGAAGTGAAACATGGACGATAACTAGTTTGGACAAGAAGAGAATAGAAGCTTTCGAAATGTGGTGCTACAGAAGAATACTGAAGATAAGGTGGATAGATCACGTAACTAATGAGGAGGTATTGAATAGGATTGGGGAGAAGAGAAGTTTGTGGCACAACTTGACTAGAAGAAGGGATCGGTTGGTAGGACATGTTTTGAGGCATCAAGGGATCACAAATTTAGCATTGGAGGGCAGCGTGGAGGGTAAAAATCGTAGAGGGAGACCGAGAGATCAGTACACTAAGCAGATTCAGAAGGATGTAGGTTGCAGTAGGTACTGGGAGATGAAGCAGCTTGCACAGGATAGAGTAGCATGGAGAGCTGCATCAAACCAGTCTCAGGACTGAAGACAACAACAACAGAGGAATTATCAACGTACTACCATACCATTAAACATCAAATGTCTTTGAAATCAGTCGACCGTACCTCTAGGCTAAGCTCCAAACTTTTTAATGATTCCGAAGCAGCAAAAAATTACGTTTGGCAGAACAAAATCGACAGCAGTTGTTAAATCAGTGTTAGCGCGCGATACAGTCAAACAAATACTCGGTTATCTTTCAAAGATCCGTTGTTTTGATATAGCTACAGACGGTAGTAATCACACAGCTGAAATAATAGTTCCATTAATTAATTCACTTTTTAAGCTTAAGAGACGTATCTCGGTGTCTGCTTCCCAAAACGTCCATTTTTAGTCAGTTTAAGAGAAAAATCGCGGTTTCTTCGACAGAAATTATGGCAACCCTATGACTAATTACGTAAGGTTGATTGCTCGCCTTAAAAGTTTTTCTATTATATATTACGCGGCGCAAAAAACGTCTCGCAAAATGACGACGACGAGAAAATTCTATAAATTAGAGATAATACATAGATTTAGAGACAATCATCTTCCCACGCGCCGTTCGTGAATGGAAAGGAACGGGGGATCAATTTGTCTGCTTTTACGAAGTTATTTAGGCTTAATAAAAGATAGAATCCGACATAAAACTACTTTTCACATCCACACTGTACTGAAACGAGTAAGGAAGACGAAAATGTAACACATAATGCAGAATACACAAATGTAGTGTGCAACAAAAATACGTCTGGTAACGAAATTAGTGATAAATCGCCGTTGTTTCACATTTGGGATATTCCCTACTCAGTTCACATTAATGACAACGTATCTAAATAAACAATAAAATATTCTTTTGTGTGTCGTGTAAGAAGGGTTTCAAAAGCTGCAGAAAGGGAATTGAATATCTGTGCATGTCCACAAGCACCATCTAGACAGAATGTGTGTGTGTGTGTGTGTGTGTGTGTGTGTGTGTGTGTGTGTGTGTGTGTGTGTGTGCGAAGTTATTTACGCTTAATAAAAGACAGAATCCGACATAAAACTACTTTTCACATCCACACTGTACTGAAACGAGTAAGGAAGACGAAAATGTAACACATAATGCAGAATACACAAATGTAGTGTGCAACAAAAATACGTCTGGTAACGAAATTAGTGATAAATCGCCGTTGTTTCACATTTGGGATATTCCCTACTCAGTTCACATTAATGACAACGTATCTAAATAAACAATAAAATATTCTTTTGTGTGTCGTGTAAGAAGGGTTTCAAAAGCTGCAGAAAGGGAATTGAATATCTGTGCATGTCCACAAGCACCATCTAGACAGAATGTGTGTGTGTGTGTGTGTGTGTGTGTGTGTGTGTGTGTGTGTGTGTGTGTGTGCGAAGTTATTTACGCTTAATAAAAGACAGAATCCGACATAAAACTACTTTTCACATCCACACTGTACTGAAACGAGTAAGGAAGACGAAAATGTAACACATAATGCAGAATACACAAATGTAGTGTGCAACAAAAATACGTCTGGTAACGAAATTAGTGATAAATCGCCGTTCTTTCACATTTGGGATATTCCCTACTCAGTTCACATTAATGACTACGTATCTAAATAAACAATAAAATATTCTTTTGTGTGTCGTGTAAGAAGGGTTTCAAAAGCTGCAGAAAGGGAATTGAATATCTGTGCATGTCCACAAGCACCATCTAGACAGAATGTGTGTGTGTGTGTGTGTGTGTGTGTGTGTGTGTGTGTGTGAGTGTGTGTGTGAATTCCTAAGGGACGAAACTGCTGAGGTCATCGGTCCCTAGACTTACACACTACTTAAACTAACTTATGCTAAGAACAACACACACACCCATGCCCGGTGGAGGACTCGAACCTCCAGCGGGATTTAGACAGAACATGAGCACAGTATACAAACACCAGAGTTGGGTATTACAGCCATATATATACATACACTAGTATTCAGACACGTAGTAGGTACACAGCGACATATATTTACATGCTGAGTGCTCCATATCCTGCTGAGTAGCACGTGGAACATAGCCAGTTAATTGTGCTTTGGTTTTCCATGGCATTGTAATTACCAAGAGCATTAGATTTGCAGCGCAGGGAGATATATCTGGATGTCCGCACTGTTGGCAAACGCGTACAGTATTGTATACGTTGCTATATCATTGGATGGCTAACGAGGTATCAAGGCTGCTGGGGAACTGCTGACCAAGAGTCCAAAGATTACTTGCAAGTACGTTTATTCTGTACATTTTCAGAGAACATTGTAGGAATACATGGTTGGATTTCCTTTCTCTCTTCAAACAGATAGAGGGGTGGCGACCGAGCGAGGTGGCGCAGTGGTTAGCACACTGGACTCGCATTCGGGAGGACGACGGTTCAATCCCGTCTCCGGCCATCCTGATTTAGGTTTTCCGTGATTTCCCTAAATCGCTTCAGGAAAATGCCGAGATGGTTCCTTTGAAAGGGCACTGCCGATTTCCTTCCCCATCCTTCCCTCACCCGAGCTTGCGCTCCGTCTCTAATGACCTCCTTGTCGACGGGACGTTAAACACTAATCTCCCCCCTCCTCCTCCTAGAGGGGTGGCGCTTAGATTGAGCCGATAGAGGTGTTTGTTGAAATTGCAACGATTAAATTTCAGCCGTGCTATGGCTGTCATGAAGCTATTATACTGTGATACCCTTGGAGTCGTGGGATGAATTAGTGCGTAATGACTTGCCAGTCGGACGACAACTGGTTTCTGAGCATCGGTATCATATCTGTGAGAAGGAGTTTATGTACACTCCTGGAAATGGAAAAAAGAACACATTGACACCGGTGTGTCAGACCCACCATACTTGCTCCGGACACTGCGAAGGGCTGTACAAGCAATGATCACACGCACGGCACAGCGGACACACCAGGAACCGCGGTGTTGGCCGTCGAATGGCGCTAGCTGCGCAGCATTTGTGCACCGCCGCCGCCAGTGTCAGCCAGTTTGCCGTGGTATACGGAGCTCCATCGCAGTCTTTAACACTGGTAGCATGCCGCGACAGCGTGGACGTGAAACGTATGTGCAGTTGACGGACTTTGAGCGAGGGCGTATAGTGGGCATGCGGGAGGGCGGGTGGACGTACCGCCGAATTGCTCAACACGTGGGGCGTGAGGTCTCCACAGTACATCGATGTTGTCGCCAGTGGTCGGCGGAAGGTGCACGTGCCCGTCGACCGGGGACCGGACCGCAGCGACGCACGGATGCACGCCAAGACCGTAGGATCTTACGAAGTGCCGTAGGGGACCGCACCGCCACTTCCCAGCAAATTAGGGACACTGTTGCTCCTGGGGTATCGGCGAGGACCATTCGCAACCGTCTCCATGAAGCTGGGCTACGGTCCCGCACACCGTTAGGACGTCTTCCGCTCACGCCCCAACATCGTGCAGCCCAGGCGTGAATGGAGGGACGAATGGAGACGTGTCGTCTTCAGCGATGAGAGTCGCTTCTGCTTGGTGCCAATGATGGTCGTATGCGTGTTTGGCGCCGTGCAGGTGAGCGCCACAATCAGGACTGCATAGGACCGAGGCACACAGGGCCAACACCCGGCATCATGGTGTGGGGAGCGATCTCCTACACTGGCCGTACACCTCTGGTGATCGTCGAGGGGACACTGAATAGTGCACGGTACATCCAAACCGTCATCGAACCCATCGTTCTACCATTCCTAGACCGGCAAGGGAACTTGCTGTTCCAACAGGACAATGCACGTCCGCATGTATCCCGTGCCACCCAACGTGCTCTAGAAGGTGTAAGTCTACCCTGGCCAGCAAGATCTCCGGATCTGTCCCCCATTGAGCATGTTTGGGACTGGATGAAGCGTCGTCTCACGCGGTCTGCACGTCCAGCACGAACGCTGGTCCAACTGAGGCGCCAGGTGGAAATAGCATGGCAAGCCGTTCCACAGGACTACATCCAGCATCTCTACGATCGTCTCCATGGGAGAATAGCAGCCTCATTGTTGCGAAAGGTGGATATACAGTGTACTAGTGCCGACATTGTGCATGCTCTGTTGCCTGTGTCTATGTGCCTGTGGTTCTGTCAGTGTGATCATGTGATGTATCTGACCCCAGGAATGTGTCAATAAAGTTTCCCCTTCCTGGGACAATGAATTCACGGTGTTCTCATTTCAATTTCCAGGAGTGTATTTAACAGCTCCGTATAGAGATGCTTGCTTTGCTACGACATCTACTTGTTCATTTCCAGGATATCCAAGAGTGGCCTTTCATCCATACCATTAGGATGTTCCTCTTCACCCGAAACACAATGTCGATAATTGCTGCAACTAAGGGGTTGGTACAACTAGTATGATCAATCTACAGAATCGACGTTGCTTCAGTCAAGTCTATGAACGCAACTCCCATATAATTATTCCGAGAGAAGGTTAGCTGTATATTAGTAACTAACCACAGAAGGACTTCAGATGTCTCTTTTCCTTCGCAAAACCCAAGTTGTTTTTCTGGAAACATTTTCTTGTTTTCACACCACCATTATTAACCGCTGCTGCTTAAAATCCTTTCAATTATCTCCGACGAAGGTGACTCGTGTTTATCACACTTCTTTCCCGATTTGTGGGGACGACGCGAGATGTTTACAGCGAGTCGCTTTTGATCTTTTGTGTCCGCATGCTATTGTAAATTTTGAGCAGCTGCAATTTCCCTTTATGAGGGATTTGGCAGAGCGCAGTCTGGAGTTCTTCCATCAAAAAGGGTTACGTAAGCACACTGTTTTCTTCCTTTTCCGCCTCGTCTCCCTCTTCCAGTACTTCAGGCTTATGGAAGCAAGAACGATTCTAAAAGTTTGTTGGATAGTGGAGATTTGTGCATGTCTATTGTCACAGACTGTTCTTTGTGCTCCTTATTACACTCAAAATCCTAGTTAATTGTGTCTCTCTGTAGACTGTAGTACAGAAATTCTGCTACGATTTTTTTACTTGAATATTTTCTTGGATGTAGCTTGTGCCTTTTCAAGATCAATTAAGTTAGTACCGATAGAGTGAGTTTTGCATTTTCTTAATGTTTCCCTTCTTTCCTTGAGGACTGCGTCACATTCTGAATCCAACCAACAAGGCGATAGCTTATGAATAGTCATTTTATGTCCTTTTCGAGGTACTGAGATTTCCGCTGCTTCATTGATAGGCGATACCAAGACCCCATAGTCAATTTCGGTAACCTCAGTGTCGACGATCGATTCCAGTTTTTCTTCCATTAGGTTCCAGTTGGCTTTATTTGTGTTCCATTTCCGGCTGATTGCGTGTCTGACAATCTCCCTAGGCTGTGCGTGTGTTATGATTTGAACTGGCTAGTGACCTGAACCTAAAGTATCCGGTATCATACACTATACTGTTCTGGCAGACGGTGCAGAGGATGCTATGCTCACGTCTACTGCCGTAGGGACATCATGTGGTCAGACTTTTCGTGTTGGAGAGTCGTCATTTAGTACTATAAGGTTTTCCGAATTTAGCACATCCGCTAGTGTTTTTCCCGTTGCGTCAGCATTTCTGCAATTCCACAGTGTATGGTGGCGGCCGTTAAAGTCACCTAGTAGCAGAAGATGATTCCCTGTGGAGTGTATTATTGTTGTTTGCTGTCGTTTGGTAAGTCTGCCGTTATGCGCTTTGTATGCTGAGACCAAATTGAGCTGGAGGTCCTTGATCCGCAGGTGGATACTCACCATTTGCAGTGCATCGTGTGTGTGTGTGTGTGTGTGTGTGTTTTGGTGGTAAGGTCTTATGGGACCAAACTGTGGAGGTCATCGGTCCCTAAGCTTACACACTACTTAATCTAACTTAAACTAACTTACGCTAAGGACAACACACACACCCAAGACCGAGGCAGGACTCGAACCTCCGATGGTGGAAGCCGCGCTGACCGTGACAAGGCGCCCTAGACAGCTCGGCTACCCCGCCTGGCAGTGCATCATGCTGATTGCCATTATTGACAACAGAAAAGTGGGTATCTTGTTTTACCAACACCGATGCACCGCCGTAGCTATCATCTCTATCTTCTCTAATGACAAAGTAGCACGGTTCAAAAATGTTCAAATGTGTGTGAAATCTTATGTGACTTAACTGCTAAGGTCATCAGTCCCTAAGCTTACACACTACTTAACGTAAATTATCCTAATGACAAACACACACACCCATGCCCGAGGGAGGACTCGAACCTCCGCGGGGACCAGCCGCACAGTCCATGACTGAAGCGCCTACGACCGCTCGGCTAATCCCGCGCGGCTAGCACGGTTCGTTCGGTTTTAACCATGTTTCGGTGATGGCACAGATGTCTATTTTAGTTTCGAGCAGAAAATGTCGAAGGCTGTCTTTGATTGCTCTGAGCAACCTAGCGTTCCATTGGATTATTTTATAGGCCATTTTGGGGGGGGGGGGGGGTGTAAGTAGTAGGGTCAACATATTTTGGATGGTCGCCCAAGTCGAATCAGTTACTACGCACTGGAGTGGGCCCATTAGTAGTCTGCTAGTACGATATATCGTTCATCACAGCCATAATGATATTTAATATGTGGGTCGCGAGTTGCTCCCCAATATCACTCTTATTCAAGCGGAGGGCAGAGTTGTGGTTGGTACAACTGGTTCTGGGGGACATCGCTTTGGCGGGGTCCTGTATGTTTTATAGAATTTAGCGTTGCTGGTTGCGTTGGTGGGCATGCTGTATTAGAGGGGTGGTTGTATCGGCGGTTAATACACTGGGACCACTATTTCCTGATGTCTGCAGCATTGTCGCCATGGCAAGGGTTGGTTACCGGTGCTGAGATTTGCACTGAGCCGCTGTCGGGCTAGGAAGGAGCGGGAATTCTGTGCCCTGTCTCGGAATGTTTGGGGGAGAACTGCATTCGCACAAGCCGCTTCTCGAAAGATGATATTATTAAGAGACATAATTTTGTTAATTTTTTGTTTTAGATATACGTTGGGCAGGTTTGAGATAGGGCAATGTGACCGCCGGTACAATGAATACAGGTTAGTTGATTGGCCCTCGCCGGCCGCAGTGGTCTCGCGGTTCTAGGCGCGCAGTCCGGGACCGTGCTACTGCTATGGTCGCAGGTTCGAATCCTGCCTCGGGCATGGATGTGTGTGATGTCCTTAGGTTAGTTAGGTTTAAGTAGTTCTAAGTTCTAGGGGACTGATGACCACAGCAGTTGAGTCCCATAGTGCTCAGAGCCATTTGAACCATTTGAACCCTTTGTCGGTAGCTGCGTATAAACTAGCAGGGCAACTTACATGTTGTTAGGTGAGGGTTCGTTATTGAGTGCTATTGACACGTAATACTTTTTCCATTCGGTCCCATTGGTCTTCGTGTCCTTACTGCTCCATAAGGTCCCAAAAATATGTTCAAATGTGTGTGAATTCCTAAGGGACCAAACTGCTGATTTCATCGGTCCCTAGACTTACACACTGCTTAAACTAACTTATGCTAAGAACAACACACACACGCCCATTCCCTCTGGCGGGAGGGGCCGTGTAATCCGTGACATGGAGCCTCTAACCACGCAGCCACTCCGCGCGGCCATACGGTCCCGTTGACATTTCTGCGAAGGCTGCAGGTCTCTTGTTGTAGGCACATCGACAGGTGGAACATGTTGGTGTGCGTTTGCGTTGCGGAACGCGATGATTGTGTCACTGTTCACTTCACTGACGGTGCATGAAGTGCATCGGCATCCATTGCTACACTGTGCGGCTGGTTTTGGGAATATCGTGTAGCATCAGGGCTGCAATCGCCACTTTCCATGCTTATCGCAGCCCAGAAAAAGTTTTACCGATTTCGCAGAGCCTATAGAAGTATATTTAATACCGGCACAAAGCTATCACTGCGTTCACCGAGTAGGAAGTGTTAACACCGTCGTAGCGCGCCGATAATCTCTCTTCTGCTTCTCTCTTCCGTTTCTGAGCGAACTGGTGACGTGGCTTGCGGAGTATTGATGTCGATGTACATACAGAATTGGACTTGAAAGATAGTAAACAACTTCCGACAAAGAGAAAGTGTAGTGTCTGGGTCGGAGATTGGACAACAAAATGAATGGTGGTGTAATTAGAGGTGCCCATAATATTAGCCTACAACAGTTCATCCTACTCGGCTTTTGTTTAAGGTATGTAGTCGAAATAAATCAGATGACGATGAGCGAATCATATTAGGAAATGAGGCACTAAATCTAGTAGATAAATTTTTATAGTTGAGCTGCATAATAGCTGATAATGGCCGAAAAGGGTATAAAACGCTGACTTTCTGTAAAAGAAGAATTTAATCACATCGAATATATATTTAAGTATTAGGCAGCTTTTTCTGAAGGTATTTCTCTGGAGTATAGTCTTGTGAAATGTAGACAAAAAACAGTACAGACAAGAAGAAAATAAAAGCGTTTGAAACGGGTTGTACTGCAGAATGCTGAACATTAGATGGGTAGATCCTGTAACTAATGGCTAGGTACTGAATTGAATTGGGGAGGAAGGAAATTTATGGGACAACTAGACTAAAAGAGGACATCGGTTGACAGGAGGCATTCTGAGATACCAAGGAATTGTCAGTTTGTTGCCGGAGGGAAATGAGGTGTGTAAATACTGTAGAGGAAGACCAATAGATGAATACAGTAAGCAAGTTCAAACAGCTGTACGTTGTAGTGGTTATACGGAGATGAAGAGGCACGCAGTGGATAGAATGGTGCGAAGAGTTGCATCAAACCAGTCTTCGGACTGAACACCACAACATGTTGCCGGTATGAATTTCCATATCTGCGACGTCTGTCGCATCCTAAACAAACCAGTGACGAAGTGCTTAACACTTTTCTCTGTCTTATGTTAATCCATGTGAGTAAGCAACCGGTCTTCATGGCCGGACGAGAGTTTTGTAAGACGGAACTGTCAATTATATTTACTTAAGATTCTTCAATGATGGCATTTACCTTCCTCACGTCTACAATCATAAGCACGGGGCCGATTCGAGAACATTTTTCCACACAAGCGATTCATCATTTAGCGACCCCGCATCTCCTACCACAGAAATTAGATGCCTTTTCTTGGACTTTACTAATTTTGCACGTTTCATGAATACAATAACCACTCTCCATAGTTGAATGGTAGCGTCACGCTTTTCAAGTGATAGACATTGGTAACTGATGAATGACTACAGATGGAAATATTTGCATCAAGCTATGAACCACAGGAGAGTTATTACTTATGTACCTACAAACACAATAGTAAAAGATTTGTTGCTAAGTACATACGGGGTGGATTATATTGATAATTGCTACGTGTGGACGTGCACCGTAAAAGAAGCAAAAACGTTACAGTGAAATGGATTCGCAAACGAGCCGTTTCTAAGATTACTACCAATGTGTGATTATTAGCTGCCACTGATTTTGGTATGAAATCCTATCCTAACTGATACAAATGTAAAGGTGCAAACTATTCAATTCAGCCACATCTAAAAGCTCGAAATTAGCCATTTCAAATATGAAATGCATGACTTAGCATTGTCCGTCATGTTGAGTGTGTGCCGAGAGTACCTCGACTCGCGCATAACCGCCGCCACAAGATGTAACTGACATCAGCGTGTGGGTTGCGGGTAGATGGGTGTCAACGCAGCTGATTCAGTGCTGGTAACTGCGGTATCGGCAGCTAACCGGTCGGCTACACTTTCAAATACATGCGCCACCAGTTTCGCTGCCGCGTTTCTCACAGCTGCCACCGCGGTAAGATGCCGCTGCCATGAACGATCACGCCGCTGCCAATGAGATGCAAGCATCCCCTCTCCGGACCTCCAGCGGCGGGTGTACTTTTGTTCGAACATCCATGCACTGGGCCCATTTTGTGGGTCTGCCAGTTGAATAACATTTACAGGCTTTCAGAGCGGCCAAGGCTCGTGACCTACTGAATAGTTATTGAACTGAAGACTGATTCTTAGGCCGGCCGGGGTGACCGAGCGGTTCTAGACGCTACAGTCTGGAACCACGCGACCGCTACGGTCGTAGGTTCGAATCCTGCCTCGTGCACGGATGTGTGTGATGTCCTTAGGTTAGTTAGGTTTAAGTAGTTCTAAGTTCTAGGGGACTGATGACCTCAGAAGTTAAGTCCCATAGTGCTCAGAGCCATTTGAACCAACTGATTCGTAATGTGCGGTATCTGTGTATGTTTCAGCATTCAGAGCTACTGATAGCGACTGACGCTGCACCTATAGCCACATTTTTATTTTTACTGTTTAATATTAGTTGTAGAATAAACTATTATCTGAATTTTATGTTCATGAACAGCATCTGTTACACGCTCACTAAGGAACCACACAGCATGCAAAGAAGTTATAACATTAACAACAATCCTCGAGTTGCCATACCATTCGAGTATTTATTTGCTCTGGGTACTTGTGCTTTTCCTCACACGTCGCATGCCACAGAGATTACATCATCATTGTATACTTGATGCATGGAAAAAGTTCGTCTGGACTGGAGAATCACGGTAGGCGTTAATGGATGCAGATTTCAGGGTAGTAATTCATCGAAATGAGGCCCCGCTTACCAACAGGAAACTATACAAGCAGGAGATGGAGACGGCATCTTGTAGAGAATGTTGGTATGGGATGCAATGGATTATCTGCGGAGTGCTCTTCAAAACATTTTTTGAAGGACGGAAGGGAAGCGGTTCAAACCCCAGACTGAACTTTCACATTTAGGCCTCAAAGGCGAAAGTTAGATAAAGCTACTGTCTGATCATGTGCATTCCTTTATTCGCCAGAGCAATCAGTACTTGATCTGCAAGACAATTCATTACGAAGTCGCAACCTGAATTACGTTAGTGTGTTTTGGAAAGGGAGGAAAATCAGGGTTTTATATTCGTCGCGTCGAGATCATTAGAAATGAAGGACAAGCTAGGGCTCGGAAGAAAATCGATCGTGTCTTTTTGAAAGTAAACACGTCGGCGTTTAACTCAAGCAATTCTGAAAACTCACTGAAGACCTAAATATGAGATTAGAACAGCTGCCCTCTCATCCTCTAAAGAATGTTTTGAAGAACACTCCGCAGACGGGAGGGCTCTTGTGCAGCCCTCAGTCATCTGACCTCTGTGTAACTGAGCATGTCTCGGACGCCATCGTTAGAGATATGCGCACCTTGGACCCATCTCCAATGAATCAGCGTCAGTTGTGGGCAGCGGTTGATCTGTCATGAATCAAGATGGCTCCGCCGACTCGTAGAGGCCGTATCAAGGCCCATCGGCGTCGTCATCGGAGCGAGACAGGGTGTTACACACCATCTTGTAAGTCCAAAAAGTTTTGAGACTGATGTTATTGCTGGAGTATAAGCGACGCCAGTGCAGTAACTACGGTGGAAGCTTGAACTAATAACTGTAAACAACAGATGTGCATTGGAGTCAGTAGTGAGCAGTCAGTGCTACGTAGCGGACGTGGTTGTGTGTCAAAGTTGTTGTGTCACAAATCGTAATGGACCAACATCTCTAAACAAAGTGTTCAGGACAGTCTCGAGAATATTTTGAAGAAGAGAAAAGTGTGTGCAAACTTTGTCTCGCACACCTTGACTCCCTAACAGAAACAACGACATAGTCGCCTGACGCGACTTCCCTGAAACGCAAAACGCGGACAGTTCTTTTCCGGAAAAAACTATCACGGGTGACGAGACTTTAAGTCATCCATACGAACCTATCACAAAACGAAATAGTACGGAAATTCGCATACAGGGTCAACGCTTTGACAACATTACCGACATTCAAACCAGTATGACCCACGAGTTGAGCAACGAGCTAGAAAAGGCGTTTCCTGACAGTTTCACAAGGTTTTATGGACGTTCATTGGGTACACAATCTTAACTTTTCTCCAGTTTTTATTAATCCAGTCTCGAATCGTTTTGGACTGTCAGGGTACTAAATAGTGTCGACTCGTGTGTTCTTCCGTCTTAAATGACTACAAATGGATAACTTAGAATGGCTCAACGCACAAAACATTAGAAACCCAGCTAAAAAAGCATTGTGGTCGACTTGGAGCACTGTTTATGGTGTAGGGTAGGTACTAGGCGATCATCTGATCCGCCACTGCTGATCTGTGGCAGTCAAATGGAGCTTATGAGCCAGACGGCTGTATAGAACGAGTGCAGTAAAATGAGGCGACGTGCACACGTGACACGAAAGCAGAAAGGAGCTATCGTGTTTGCAAATGTCGATGAGTTGCTCGATTTCTTAGTGTATCAACGCGAACTGTCTAATGTGTCTACATGGATTGGTGTATCACTGGCAGTCCTGTAACACAGGGCTACTTGAAACAGCGGGTGAACGGTAGTAATCAACATTCCTGCAATTTGGCAACTCTATTGGATCTAATCATCCATGTGAGACTTTTTCTCAATGTGACATACCTGAAGGGTCTTGTGGACTTCTTACTCGACGAACTGAGGCCGTTTCTCGGACTGAAGGCGGGGTTACACGGTATTAACGCGATGTCTGCTGCGGGACACAGATTTACGTTGACGACTGATAGCAGCAGCGTGCGAGGGTGTTTAGAGCTCAAGAGTCTTCGGGAGCAACAGAGATCTTATTTTGACACGGCCAACTGATTTATATTGTAAGGTGTCAGGCAAATCCAACACTTTCCATGAAAACCCTGACATGATAAGCAAATCCAGTAGTATGTCACATAGCTGCTCTCCGTTGGATCTTCTCTATCTCTTCTATCAACCCTATCTGGTACGGATCCCACACTGTTGAGCAGTATTCAAGCAATGGGCGCGCAAGCGTACTGTAACCTACTTCCTTTGTTTTCGGATTGCATTTCCTTAGGATTCTTCCAATGAATTTCACTCTGGCATCTGCTTTACCGACGATCAACTTTATATGATCATTCCATTTTAAACCACTCCTAATGCGTGCTCCCAGATAATTTATGGAATTAACTGCTTCCAGTTGCTGACCTGCTATATTGTAGCTAAATGATAAGGGATCTTTCTTTCTATGTATTCGCAGCACATTACACTTGTCTACATTGAGATTCAATTGCCAGTGGAGGCTGTTCTCGATGAAGAGTACGTTGTTTCTAAATCTTTTATTTGTGTTGTGATTTCTACCATCTCCATCCCCCCCCCCCCCCTCCCCGCCACCGGATCTTCTCATATCATTGGCTCCCTGCATGCAGGACAGTGGAAAAGCACATACCAACAAGGCGTCTATGACAGTAATAAGAAGTGGTTTTGATGAAAGAAAGTATTCTATAACCAAAAACACCTCGTACACTACCGTTACTTACGTTATGTTTCAGTTTTAGTTCTGTGAGCAACAGCATGAAGTGCAACGATTTCCTCGCACTTCTTTCCATGACCGTTCCTAACTCGTCGAGTTTATTCCCAGCTAAAACCGGTACGGCCGTGTGAGGTAACCGCGCGGTCTAGGGCGTCTTGTCGCGGTCCGCGCGGCTCCCCCCGTCGGAGGTTCGAGTCCCCCCTCGGGCATCGGTGTGTCTGTTGTCCTTATTGTAAGTTAGTTTAAGTTAGATTACGTAGTGCGTAAGCTTAGGGACCGATGACCTCAGCAGCTTGGTCCCATAAGACCTTACCACAAATTTCCAGTTTTTTAAAATCAGGCCGGTTGGAGTGGCCGAGCGGTTCTAGGCGCTACAGTCAGTCTGAATCCTGCCTCTGGCATGGATGTGTGTGATGTCCTTAGGTTAGTTAGGTTTAACTAGTTCTAAGTTCTAGGGGACTGATGACCTCAGAAGTTAAGTCCCATAGCGCTCAGAGCCATTGGAACCTTTTTAAAATCAGTACGCTATATTCCACAGTGTCAGAGCAACGGGCCTGAGCTTCATGCGGTGATTCTAGTGTGCCTGTAGGAATTTTAGTTCCCAAGCAGCGCCAGAGGCAGCGCACGTGCACGAGGCAATAACAAATGTCACAGAAAACAATGGTTTACAGGGTTCAAAAAAATGGTTCAAATTGCTCTGAGCACTATGATCTAAGCACTGAGATCATCAGTCCCCTAGACTTAGAACTACTTAACCTAACTAACCTAAGGGCGCCACACATCCATGCCCGAGGCAGGATTCGAACCTGCGACTGTAGCAGCAGCGCGATTCCGGACTGAAGCGCGTAGAACCGCTCTTCCAGAGCGGACGGCTTATAGGAATCAACGCGTCAATACGAAGATAGCACACATAATTTGTATCAAGTTCTAGCGCAAAACAAAGTCGTTTAGAACAGCAGTAGCAGCCCAAACCCGCCGGAACATGTTGTTTACAATGATGTGAATCAGTTCCTCTTGGATCTATGTACAATTTAATTGGAAAGCAATCGCCGAGCGAAAACACCGACTCTCCGCCTCCCGAGTAGCCCAGAATTCTCTACTAATAAACAAGTTAATCCTAGTTACTTTCTAAATTGAGAAAAGTGAAAAAATCGAAACTGGCATCTCTACACCTTTAACACTTGCCGTGCTGCTCACATAGTATCACGGGGCTTGCGGCAAATGGGAATATGCAGCGGACGTAATATTGCGTCACGCCAGTTATGATGAGTTCCTGCGGGGTCAAACGTATATTTACCGGCTCCCGCAAATGCCTGTCAGGTCTGCAGGCTTCGTAGATTTTGCTAGATGTAAGTAGCGGTATCACTGGAAAAATTCGTTTTTTTCGAAACCTACGTTACTGTCTCTTGCTTCGCAGGCGTGAGCTGTCGTTCAAGTTCTCTCCGTTTCGCGCGTTTTGTGCGCTTTCATATTAATTTTGTGTTCAAAATACGCAATGAAGAGGAGAAACACATGGAGAAAATGATTTACGAAGTGCTTGACGAGTTTGCGGATGATGAGAACGAAATTTTTGATGAAGATTCAGATTAAATGTTTGTCGTATTACTTTCTCAGATTGTGCTGTTATGAAGGATTTTCCTGCAGGTAAATCACGAAATCAGTCCGAGCATTTGATTCTAGTGAGTGTAATTTTGGACTATGTGCCTCTCCATGTTTCAATTTGTGTCACATTGTACCCCACCCTGAATGCTAAATTTTACTTTGTTCTTATGTTTTGTGTATTTCTTTAGATTTAAATGGTCTGCTTATTTGCTTACCGGGGTATGTATTCGAATACCAGAATTCCTTTTTAATTTTTTCCGCAATAATTACTATTAAATTGAAGTTTCATCTGTGGATTCAGATTTAACTCTAGGAATGTCAAAATATCTATATTTAAAGCAGAAAGTCCAATAATTCTAAAAATATTTTAAAATTCCAACTACATATTTGAACACATGAGTTATAACTTCTAAACAAACAGGTACTTTAGCCAGTCCAGACTAGCAACGTTGGTGTTAAACATTTTGGGTACCATCAAAGACCACACACAACATCACATGATAAGAGAACTGGTTGGTACTGATCCAATTTACATGTTCAGTATCCCACTAAAAGTTCTATTATGTGATAGTCGATAAGTAATACACTGTAATACACGAAATAGTATCGTCTGGCATTGACACTGCCTTCCAAAAGATCTCTGCGAAATCATTTGTACGAACAGACCAACCTGTGACAGCCATGTTTGCTTGCAATAGATGTTTCACATTACCGGGCTTCAGTGTACTTTCTTAAATTAGCTTACATTAACAGTGGCACCTCCCACAGACTACAGACCACCAACAAATGATCACTAAGTCATTTTGTGACAACGACTTATTCTTGTCTCCTTCAGCACTTCTAACTATAAATTTCCGTAACAAAGGGGACAAACGGTGCCTTCTAGCGACATGGACTGGTTACTCTGATAGACGCTCTCTGGTGACTGTTACGTTTATCTGAGTACATCGTCCGCAAAAGTAACAGCTAAATCACAGAATGCATTTTTCAATCATTGTTTTATATTATGGTACATATTTGTTTTTTTTTTATTAATGCTTGCAACTCAGTTCACCATTTTCTACTTCCTTGATTGAAAGAGGAAGAAAGAGTTGAGATTAACGTGCTGTCGAAAAAAAATGGTTCAAATGGCTCTGAGCACTATGAGACTCAACTGCGGTGGTTATTAGTCCCCTAGAACTTAGAACTACTTAAACCTAACTAACCTAAGGACATCACACACATCCATGCCCGAGGCAGGATTCGAACGCCCACAGTCGCACGGTTCCGGACTGCACGCCTAGAACCGCGAGACCACCGCGGCCGGCCGTGCTGTCGACAATGAGATCATAACAAGAGGAGCACTAGCTTGGACTAGCAAGAATATTGGCTTTGTCTTTTTCAAAGCAACCATCCCGCCATGTGCCTTAAGAGATTTAGGGAAATCGCGCAAAACATAAATCTCGATGACCGGACGGCGATTCAAACCTCCATCCTTCCGAATGCGAGCCCCGTGGTGTCCTAGCTCAGTTCTTAACTCAAGTCGCACAGTTTTGCTACCTTGGTGTGTTGCCTCTTCCTGTTATGATAAACACCGACAAGGCGGTTCGTACAAATGATTTCGGAGAGATCTTTTGGAAGGCAGTGTCAATGCCAGACGATATTATTTCGTGTATTACTTACCTAGAATCACATAATAGAAAAAGAAGGGGGATGAAATTAGCCGCGTTGGGACTGGCATTCGAATCGAGCGATTTAGGGAAATCACAGAAAACGAGAAAGCGGAATGCGAATCGGGAATTTGAAGCGTGCTCCTTTCGAATTTGAGCCCAGTGCCTTACGCATTGGGCTATATTGTTTAGTTTTTCAACAGAGCCATCCACGCGACACATGAGGATTTGAAATCTCATTCATAGGTCAAATACAGCGGCAAATCAGAATCTCAAACAGCATGCCACGAAATCAGTGAGGAATTTCGCATGGCGACCTCGGTCCGTAGTGAGTGTCTTCTTCCATCGATCGTTTAAAACTATTTCATTTGTGACAAACTGCATTTTATAAATACTAGAAAAAGAATGTGCGAGGACTCGCCCCCAACATTCTGAAGTACATTAAAGGGGAGGATAGCCGCAGAAGGGGAGGATAGCCGCAATTAAAATTGCTCATTTTCGTTCCAGGGATACCTTTTCAGTTTATCAAAAGGTTCTTCATGGTTAGTTGTGTCTAGATGGATGAAGTCCGCTATGCCATGGGAACAGAGTGCTTTCTCTGTGAAACGGGACCTGTTTCACAGTGTGACTCAAAATACTGCGCACAAATTGAAGGAGCTGATAGAGAAATCGAAATGCAACAACTTTGAAATAGGAACTTATGGGCTTGGGAATAATTCTGAGTCACTGAAATCATGGTAATTCCAGGGACAACGAGGGCAATCACTGCACATAAAGTATTGTTTCTGTGGGCGTTCAAATGCAATGCAACTAGACGAAGCACCTGCACACACATTCCTATATATGTACGTCCGTACTCAATGGCACATATCCCAGGCGGTGAATCGCAAGGGGAGGTCCAGTTCCATGGCCACCTTGGGACGTCTACATCTACATCTACAACTACATGGATACTCTGCAAATCACATTCAAGTGCCTGGCAGAGGGTTCATCGAACCACCTTCACAATTCTCCATTAGTCCAATCTCGTATAGCGTGCGGAAAGAAAACACTTATATCTTTCCGTACGAGCTCTGATTTCCCTTATTTTATAGTGGTGATCGTTTCTCCTAACGTAGGTAGGTGTCAACAAAATATTTTCGAATTCGGAGGAGAAAGTTGGTGATTGGAATTTCGTGAGAAGAATCCGTCGCAACGAAAAATGCCTTTCTTTTAATGATTTCAAGCCAAAATCCTGCATCATTTCTGTGATACTCTCTCACATATTTCGCGATAATACAAAACGTGCTGTCTTTCTTTGAACTTTTTCGATGTATTCCGTCAGTCCTATCTGGTAAGGATCCCACACCGCGCAGGAGTATTCCAAAAGAGGACGGACAAGCGTAGTGTAGGCAGTCTCCTTAGTAGGTCTGTTACATTTTCTAAGTGTCCTTCCAATAAAACGCAGCCTTTGGTTAGCCTTCCCACAACATTTTCATCTACATCTACATCTACATCCGTACTCCGCAAGCCACCTGACGGTGTGTGGCGGAGGGTACCCTGAGTACCTCTATCGGTTCTCCCTTCTATTCCAGTCTCGTATTGTACGTGGAAAGAAGGATTGTCGGTATGCTTCTGTGTGGGCTCTAATCTCTCTGATTTTATCCTCATGGTCTCTTCGCGAGATATACGTAGGAGGGAGCAATATACTGCTTGACTCTTCGGTGAAGGTATGTTCTCGAAACTTCAACAAAAGCCCGTACCGAGCTACTGAGCGTCTCTCCTGCAGAGTCTTCCACTGGAGTTTATCTATCATCTCCGTAACGCTTTCGCAATTACTAAATGATCCTGTAACGAAGCGCGCTGCTCTCCGTTGGATCTTCTCTATCTCTTCTATCAACCCTACTTGGTGCGGATCCCACACTGCTGAGCAGTATTCAAGCATTGGGCGAACAAGCGTACTGTAACCTACTTCCTTTGTTGTCGGATTGCATTTCCTTAGGATTCTTCCAATGAATCTCAGTCTGGCATCTGCTTTACCGACGATCAACTTTATATGATCATTCCATTTTAAATCACTCCTAATGCGTACTCCCAGATAATTTATGGAATTAACTGCTTCCAGTTGCTGACCTGCTATTTTGTAGCTAAATGATAAGGGACCTATCTTTCTATGTATTCGCATCACATTACACTTCGCTACATTGAGATTCAATTGCCATTCCGTGCACCATGCGTCAATTCGCTGCAGATCCTCCTGCATTTCAGTACAATTTTCCATTGTTGCAACCTCTCGATACACCACAGCATCATCTGCAAAAAGCCTCAGTGAACTTCCGATGTCATCCACCAGGTCATTTATGTATATTGTGAATAGCAACGGTCCTATGACACTCCCCTGCGGCACACCTGAAATCTCTCTTACTTCGGAAGACTTCTCTCCATTGAGAATGACGTGCTGCGTTCTGTTATCTAGGAACTCCTCAATCCAATCACACAATTGATCTGATAGTCCGTATGCTCTTACTTTGTTCATTAAACGACTATGGGGAACTGTGTCAAACGCCTTGCGGAAGTCAAGAAACACGGCATCTACCTGTGAACCCGTGTCTAAGGCCCTCTGAGTCTCGTGGACGAATAGCGCGAGCTGGGTTTCACACGATCGTCTTTTTCGAAACCCATGCTGATTCCTACAGAGTAGATTTCTAGTCTCCAGAAAAGACATTATACTCGAACATAATACGTGTTCCAAAATTCTACAACTGATCGACGTTAGAGATATAGGTCTATAGTTCTGCACATCTGTTCGACGTCCCTTCTTGAGAACGGGGATGACCTGTGCCCTTTTCCAATCCTTTGGAACGCTTCGCTCTTCCAGAGACCTACGGTACACCGCTGCAAGAAGGGGGGCAAGTTCCTTCGCGTACTCTGTGTAAAATCGAACTGGTATCCCATCAGGACCAGCGGCCTTTCCTCTTTTGAGCGATTTTAATTGTTTCTCTATCCCTCTGTCGTCTACTTCGATATCTACCATTTTGTCAACTGTGCGACAATCTAGAGAAGGAAGCACAGTGCAGTCTTCCTCTGTGAAACAGCTTTGGAAGAAGACATTTAGTAATTCGGCCTTTAGTCTGTCATCCTCTGTTTCAGTACCATTTTGGTCACAGAGTGTCTGGACATTTTGTTTTGATCCACCTACCGCTTTGACATAGGACCAAAATTTCTTAGGATTTTCTGCCAAGTCAGTACATAGAACGTTACTTTCGAATTCATTGAAAGCCTCTCGCATAGCCCTCCTCACACTACATTTCACTTCGCGTAATTTTTGTTTGTCTGCAAGGCTTTGGCTATGTTTATGTTTGCTGTGAAGTTCCCTTTGCTTCCGCAGCAGTTTTCTAACTCGGTTGTTGTACCACGGTGGCTCTTTTCCATCTCTTACGATCTTGCTTGGCACATACTCATCTAACGCATATTGTACCATGGTTTTGAACTTTGTCCACTGATCCTCAACACTATCTGCACTTGAGACAAAACTTTTGTGTTGAGCCGTCAGGTACTCTGTAATCTGCTTTTTGTCACTTTTGCTAAACAGAAAAATCTTCCTACCTTTTTTAATATTTCTATTTACGGCTGAAATCATCGACGCAGTAACTGCTTTATGATCGCTGATTCCCTGTTCTGCATTAACTGATTCAAATAGTTCGGGTCTGTTTGTCACCAGAAGGTCTAATATATTATCGCCACGAGTCGGTTTTCTGTTTAACTGCTCAAGGTAGTTTTCAGATAAAGCACTTAAAAATATTTCACTGGATTCTTTGTCCCTGCCACCCGTTATGAACGTTTGAGTCTCCCAGTCTATATCCGGCAAATTAAAATCTCCACCCAGAACTATAACATGGTGGGGAAATCTACTCGAAATATTTTCCAAATTATTCTTCAGGTGCTGAGCCACAACAGCTGCTGAGCCCGGGGGCCTATAGAGACATCCAATTACCATGTCTGAGCCTGCTTTAACCGTGACCTTCACCCAAATCATTTCACAATTCGAATCTCCGTCAATTTCCTTCGATACTATTGCACTTCTTATCGCTATAAACACGCCTCCCCCTTCACTGTCCAGCCTATCTCTGCGGTATACATTCCAATCAGAGTTTAGGATTTCATTACTTTTTACGTCTGGTTTCAGCCAACTTTCTGTTCCTAGTACTATATGGGCGTTGTGACCGTTTATTAATGAGAGCAGTTCTGGGACCTTTCTATAGACGCTTCTGCAGTTTACTATTAGCACATTAATATTGTTATTCCTTGTTGCATTTTGCCTACTCCTGCCTTGCCGCGTCTCAGGAGGCGTCTTGTCGGGCCTAGGGAGAGAATTCTCTAACCTAAAAAAACCCCATGTGCACTCCACACGTACTCCGCTACCCTCGTAGCCGCTTCCGGCGTGTAGTGCACGCCTGACCTATTCAGGGGGACCCTACATTTCTCCACCCGATAGCGGAGGTCGAGAAATTTGCACCCCAGCTCTCCGCAGAATCGTCTGAGCCTCTGGTTTAAGCCTTCCACTCGGCTCCAAACCAGAGGACCGCGATCGGTTCTCGGAACGATACTACAAATAGTTAGCTCTGATTCCACCCCGCGAGCGAGGCTTTCCACCTTCACCAACTCCGCCAACCGCCTGTACGAACTGAGGATGACCTCTGAACCCAGACGGCAAGAGTCATTGGTGCCGACATGAGCAACAATTTGCAGTCGGGTGCACCCAGTGCTCTCTATCGCCGCCGGTAGGGCCTCCTCCACATCTCGGATGAGACCCCCCGGCAAGCAGACAGAGTGAACACTGGCCTTCTTCCCCGACCTTTCCGCTATTTCCCTAAGGGGCTCCATCACCCGCCTAACGTTGGAGCTCCCAATAACTAATAAACCCCTCCCCCCGTGTGCCTGCTCGGACCTTGCTGAAGGAGCAGTCACATGTCCACTCACAGGCAGAGCGGGCGATGCCACACGGCCAGCCTCCACATTGACCCTCCGCCTCGTGCGCCGCGAACGCCGCTGAACCCGCCACTCCCCTTGGGGAGAGGGTGGCCCAACCGCGCCCGGTACCCGCGAAGATGTCTCGACAGCAGGGACAGTGGGTGAAGCATCTAACACCTGGGGTGCACCATGCGACGCACCAGACTCCCCACTGCCGCTACACTCCGAGGCAGCAGCCTGAAGACGGCTGACCGCGGCCATCAACACGCTCAGCTGTTCGCGAAGAGTGGCCAGCTCCTCCTGCGTCCGTACACAGCAGCCACACATCCTAGCCATCCTAAGAAATCAATTTACTATAGAGTGTTAATCAGCTTTTAACTAGACTGCTAATTCACTAAAGGCGGTTGATTATTGACTAAACTGTGATTGCTAACCACTTCTTGTAGAAACAAGGAAAATAGCACTACCTGTCTCTGGACGGTATTGAAAACAAACACTAGCACTACGAGCACTATGGCTGACTAAAGGGACTCTCTGACTGTATTCGAAACACACACGAGATCTATGGAACACTTAATAGCACTCTACTATTAAAGCTTCCTAAAAGCAAAAACACGCAGAAGAAGAAGTGACAAGTAAGAAAAATACAGATAATACTTAAATTAAGGTAGCTCGCTGCACAGCAGACGTGAAGCAGACGGCGGTTCTTTCCAATTTAAGTTGTTCGTAATTGTAATACCTAGGTATTTAGTTGAATTTACGGCTTTTAGATTAGACTGATTTATCGTGTAACCGAAGTTTGAGTTCCTTTTAGCACTCATGTGGATGGCCTCACACTTTTCGTTATTTAGGGTCAACTGCCACTTTTCGCACCATTCAGATATTTTTTTCTTAATCGTTTTGCAGTTTGTTTTGATCTGCTGATGACTTTATTAGTCGATAAACGACAGCGTCATCTGCAAACAACCTAAGACAGCTGCTCAAACTGTCTCCATTTCGTTTATATAGCTAAGGAACAGCAAAGGGCCTATAACACTATCCTGGGGAACGACAGAAATCACTTGTTTTACTCGATGACTTTCTGTCAGTTACTACGACCTGTGACCTCCCTGACAGGAAATCGCAAATCCAGTCACATAACTGAGACGATATTCCATAAGCACGCAATTTCACTACGAGCCGCTTGTGTGGTACAGTGTCAAAAGCCTTCCGGAAATCCAGGAATACGGAATCGATCTGTAATCCCTTGTCAAGAGCACTCAACACTTCATGTGAATACAGAGCTAGTTGTGTTTCACAGGAACGATCTTTTCTGAACCCATGTTGACTGTGTGTCAATAGACCGTTTCCTTCGAGGTAATTCATAATGTTCGAACAAAATATATGTTCCAAAATCCTTCTGCATATCGACGTTAACGATATGGACCTGTAATTTAGCGGATTACTCCTACTACTTTTCTTGAATATTGGTGTGACCTGTGCAACTTTCCAGTCTTTGGTTACGGATCTTTCGTCGAGCGAACGGTTGTAAATGATTGTTAAGTATGGAGCTAATGCATCAGCATACTCGGAAAGGAACCTAATTTGTATACAGTCTGGACCAGAAGACTTGCTTTTATTAAGTGATTTGAGTTGCTTCACTACTCCGAGGATATTTACTTCTACGTTACTCATGTTGGCAGCTGTTCTCGATTCGAACTCTGGAATATTTACTTCGTCTTTTGTGAAGGCATTTCGGAAGGCTGTGTTTAGTAACTCTGCTTTGGCAGCACTGTCTTCGTTAGTATCTCCATTGTTATCGCGAAGTACGAAGAAACATTTCTCACCAATACGTGTAGCGTCTGATGAGGTTCCTGCGACGCCTAATGTACTAGGTGTAGTGCGCTACAATTTTCTTACGAGATGTTATGTATATCCTGAATGTGATGGTTGCCATTTTGAACACTTTCGTAATGTATAACAGTATATTATCTTTGCTGAACATAACGAATGCATGTATTGATTGTTCTCGTTGATCCTTAAAATTCGACAGCTTTCACTGGCTCACGATTACTTGGAAGATCATAAATTTGCATTCCAAAGTTGTCCTATTTTGACTTCTATATAAGCTTCCTCGATTTGTACGGAACCTTTTGAATCATCGTGTATACCGGTTTCACCGCATCGCATATGGTATGCTAATTCTAACGAAAGGCTTACGGTCAAAATGCCTTATATTATCACTGTGGACTGGTGAATTATTCTGTCCAGTTTCCTGGACCATTTCGGTTTATTTTGAAACCACAGAGCTACCGCGGTGGCGCAGCGCTTACGTTACCTCACTTGCATTCAGGAGGAGCTTAAGTCGAGCCCGCGTCCGACACTCCAGATGAAGGTTTGCATTCGCTTCACTCGACGTATTAACATCCTTGTGGTCGACGGTCCGATGCGTGATTGATTTCACAGTTTCCAGAAGAAAGGCATGAAGCAATGAAAGTAACCTCCCATAGACGTTGAACCGTTACATATGAATCAGAAATACAGTAGGATAAGTAAATCGGTAACAGACTATTGAAGGACTGTACAGTCAGGATAATAAGCCCATGCAGTACATACAAAACAGTAACGGAGATGCTCATGAAAATAAAATGAGAGCCTTTCAAAGTGAGATGTTTTTCCCGTGAAACCTAGTTGGATATCTGTATTCGAGAAACACTGAGTAATAATTCTGATGCCTCGACGCGTCTAGTTACCAAAATAATGAGAGAGATTTGGGGCGGAGCGAGTCTTATACAAGCTGTCCGAAAGCTTTTAGGTCTCAATTGTACTCGTGGTGGAGGACCATAAGTTTAATAATTTAAGATCAGAAAGCAATGGTCACAAATGAATGTTTCAGGCAGTGTGAGGTCTCGAATGAGCAATGTATGTGGAACAGATACTTGTTAACTTCTTGTCTTCCACAGCAGACAACTGCCCCGCACATCTAACTCCGGAAAAATACACAGTCACTTACTATGTGCCCACGATGAGTTTAACACCGTTTACAGGAGCATTAACCGTTACAAGAACTTTCAAACAGGTCGATAGAACGTAACGAGAAAGCTTTTGCAAGAGATGCCATACAAAATGGAAGAAATCGGTGACCGTAGACAGAGCCTAACAAGATACTAGATCGTTCAACCCACAGAGGGCAGACCACAGTTCTCCAAAAAGAATTTTCCACACAGAGGGATTGGAGGAGATGGTGTTGGATCATGTACGAGAAAATTCAGTAATGGACATAAGTCAATTCGGCTGTGGAAGACACACTTAGAAGAATAGCGGGGAAATTATTAGCAGAACAGCAATTACAGCCTTATCATAAATAACGTGTACAAGTAATGAATACTGTGTTCAGTTCTGTCGAGGGATTATGTTGAAATGTTTGCACTGTGACTGACGGTTTCCACTTTGGACAGTTGCACCGAGATTCTGCTATAAGGTGTTTGTTCGAAACTTAGAAATGACAGGGTTCTAACTGACCAAATCGAAGAAAATGAGCTGTTAGTGTGACAAGGTTCTATTTGACTGCTGCTACACGTAGAACGTTCTCGTGTGTTGCAATCTGTAGAGAGACAGCCAAGTTACAAGAACACCTAGGCTCCAACTGATACCATTTGGTTTGATTCGTTGGCATGACAAGGTTCTTTTTGTCAGACAGAATTAATTTTTTTTAAATTACTGAATTACTTTTCTTGTAAGTAATGATAAATAAAGTTGAAAATTAGTATAATTATTAGTTTTCGTTAATCAAATCTTATCATCCTAACAAACATTAGGAGTTAAACGGGGAAAATATCAGCCACGTAAACTGTTCATTTTTGGAAGTAAAAAAAAACAAGGAATGTGAATGTATGCTTTCCCGGCGTATACAGCTGGTGAAGAGTTCTCGGACTTCCAGCCGGGTGGCGGTGTCTTCAAACTGCGACGTTTCGACGAGTGACATACTCATCATCTTCTGGCGAAGTGATGAGTATGTCACTCGTCGAAACGTCGCAGTTTGAAGACACCGCCACCCGGCTGGAAGCCCGAGAACTCTTCGCCAAGAGAAAGGAAATTTGCTCTTGTAAATTGACTGAAGAAACAAGTTAGATGTATGTGACACGTGAAAATCGATGAGATGCTGGAACAGCACAATCAGATACCAATTTCTGATGGTAATCGGAGATCGTTTGCAGACGCAGTTTTACAAAGGATAAGGTAGGGGACAGTCATCAACAAAGTTATGGTGAACTTTTAGTACGTACAGTGATTTTCTAAATTCTCTTTACAGTTCACTGCGACAGTCATTGACTAGTACCGTATCAAAAACTCGCTGTATTATATCTAGAGACAACTGAATAACGAGTTAATGAAACTTTGGCATCAATTTGCACGAAGCGAATGAAGTGTTGGCTGACACCTTGTCATTCCGATGGGTCGAGTTGCTGATGTCACTATAAAAACTAAATATTCATTCCCGATCATTAGTTCCATATACCAAAGTAGTCAGTTTAATTTCGTCATCTTACTGGGTTTTGACCTGAAAAGTTTGACACTCCGTACACAGAGAAAGCTGAGTATTGCTGGAGGCCCTCTCCGTTTAGGCCGGTGCGGTGTGAGGGCACGTGTGGCTCTGTGGGCACGTGTGACCCTGGGCCCTGGTCTCTCGCCGCCTCCGGCCTCGCAGGACGCAATCCAAGGCCGCTTTTCTGGAGTTTCCCTGAGATTAAGCGCTGATAAACGCACCAGTAGCAAGAGTATCAGCTATAGCTGTGGCGAGAGGTGTTGTCGAGAGGTCGTCCGTTAGTAAAAAACCGAAATTCGTCAGTTTTGTGACGCTGTTTCACTCCCTACCTCCGGTTTTCTTATCAATAGTGACAAATCCTGCTCAGGTTCTTGGCTGTCCAATTACAAAAACTGAGTGTGCTGCACACTGACTATTCCATGCAGATATATGTGGTTTCCTTTGCACCGAGTCTTTTGACAAGAAGGAAGAAAGGCTAGAGTTTAGTATTCGAGGAGATGGATACACCCCCTGCATCGTGCGCATCGTGGAACTCTATCAGCCTTGTTCGAGCACGATTTTATATTAACCCAGTGGTTTCCTACCTGTGGGTTTCTCAGCGCCGCCAGTCTACTGTTATGGAAAAAAATGAAATGATCGTGTGGCAATATTGGCCGGGATGTCCCTTTCGAGGAAGTTCGGCCGCCGGGTGTAAGTCTTATTTCAGGTGACGCCACATCGGGTGACTTGCGCGTAGGTAATGATTAGATCATGATGAGGACAGCACAACACCCTCGAGCGGAGAAAATCTCCAACCCGGCCGGAAATCGAACCCGCTACATGGTAGGCAAACACGTGACCACTCAGCTAAGGACTAACGTTATGGACAGATTTGGACACGCTTCAGCGAACATCGCTAGGCGCGATGGTGGAACGCTGTGTGTCACAGGGAAGTGAGATCTTTGTTTAACGGCCTAGATAGCGAGGATAGCACATTCTTTTATTTTAAAGAAAGCTTCACCTTCAGTATAACCTACGTGTGGCCGGAGTGGATAGAATTTGAGGCAAAACAATCGCTAGAGAACAACCTCCATAGCACCCGTCGTAGCCCAATTGTAGTACACTTTTTTAGGTATGCAGTCTCGGCCTGAGTGGAATTTAAATTTCCAAGCTTCATTAGGCAAAAAACGGCACATATCTATCAGGATCATAAACAAGACAGGCAGATATTATTGCGTCACTTGCGTCACGGCATGCCAAGAGTCAACATTTCCATGGGACTCTCCCTGGAGGATCTCCTCCTGGAGGATCTCCTCCTGGAGGAGTATCATGGAAGTGAGGACTCCAGCATGGTTTTGACGCAGCGATCGACCATGCAGTATTTATGAATTAGTGATGATGACTAGTCAGTCGAAACAAGTGCGGCCGTTAACAGTTTATGCGCTCATTAACTGAAACAAACGTTAAATGTAAAAGTAATCCGTTCACTGATAATCTCTTCCAATAACATGGCAAATATGAATAACATTTCTCTTACGAACGGACGTTAAACCCTATTCGTTACTCCTAACTTTTAACAATAAAAGGAATAATGATGATCTCCTTTTAGTGTCTCGTCGGCAACAAATCCATTAGAGGAGGAACAAAAACCTAGATTCGGGAAGGAATTCGGCTGAGTCCTCTCCGATGGATGAAATGAGTGGCCACGGCCGCCCGTGGGGTAGACCGGTCGCCCGGCGCAAGCCTTTTTAGTTGACGCCATTTCTGCGACTTGCGTATCGATGAGAGTGAGATGATGATGAAGACAACACAACACCTCGTCCTCGATCGGAGAAAACCTCCGACCCAGCCGGAAATAGAACCCGGACGTCTCGCGCCGGCCGCGGTGGTCAAGCGGTTCTAGGCGCTTCAGTCCGGAGCCACGCGGCTGCTACGGTCGCAGGTTCGAATCCTGCCTCGGGCATGGATGTGTGTGATGTCCTTAGGTTAGTTAGGTTTAAGTAGTTCTAAGTCTAGGGGACTGACGACCTCAGATGTTAAGTCCCATAGTGCTTAGAGCCGGACGTCTCGCATGGCATTCTGCCGCGCTGACGATTCGGTTATGGAGGCGGACTTCCGATGATGGATGCACCTATATATACATCTGTATTCCGTAAGCAATCTTATACCGCATATTGGAGGGTACTTTGTGAACCGTTGTCACTCCCCCCCCCCCCCCCTTTTCCCTGCTCCAGTCGCAACTGATACACAGGAAAAACAATATTTGTTAAGCCTCTGGATGAACTCGAATTTCTCTCAATTGTACCTTCATGGTCTTTGCGCGAGGTATTCGAAAGAGAGCGCAATATATTGGTTGATTGGTTGACTCTTCTAGAAAGGTATGGTCTCTGCTAACTCTTCAGCGTTACACAACGCTGCTCTTGTAGCTTCTGCCACTGTAGTTGAATGAGGATCTCCGTGACGCTTTCGCGTTTGTAAACCAACCTGTAACGAAACGTGTCGCTCTCCTTTGGATCATCTCTACTTCTTCTTTCAGTCTTATGTAGTAATACTCCCGGGCAGATGAGCAATGCTCAACTATTGCATGAAGAACAGTTTTGTAAATTACTCCCTTCGTGGGTGTACTACGCTTGCTGAGGATTTTTTCAACGGATGTTAATGTGGCATCTGCCTTTCCAGAGATTAGTTTTATTTGATTATCCCACTTAAAATAATTCTGTACTCAAACTCCTAGATATTAACTGGATGTGACTGCTTGTCAATGATGTAATCATACAACTATTTCTGCGAAATACATTACATCTGTTTATTTTGATGGCCAAATCCGAATCCCTACACCAAGCGAAGCGTCGATCATCTACAGGTCTTCCTGCATTTCGCTACAGTTTTCTAGCGTAGCGCCTTCTCGGCGTACTAAAAAATCATCTGCGAACTATCTCACGGAACTTACATTATCCGCTATTTCATTTATATTTATTGTGAACAGTGATGGTCCTGTAACGGTCCCACAGAGCACGCTAAAAGTTACTTTCACGTCTGAAGGTCTGTCTCCGCTAAGACATGCTGTGTTGTGTTTGGTACGGACTCTTCAATCCAGTCACAAAGCCGGTGTGATATTCTGTATGCTCTTATTTGGTTCATTAGATGGCAGTGCGGAACTGTACTTAGAGCCTTCCGGAAGTGAAGGGACACGGCGTCAATCTGGGCACCCGTACCTGTTGTCGTCTGGGTGTCATGGATGATCAGAGCCAGTTGCGTTTCAGATGATCTTTCTTTGCGGAATCCTACAGAGGGGATTTTCAGTCCCCAGAAAAGGTCATAATACAACAGCATAAAACATGTTCCAGAATTCTAGTTACAGTAATCGATTTAAGGGAAGTATGGAAAATCTAAAACTGGACGACGCAGGTATGAGAGTCACGTGAAGAAGTTTCTCTTACACCTTACCGATGAAAGTATTGTTGTTGTTAAGGCATTGTACTCACATTCTCGAGGATCGGAATCAAACCATCAGTCGCCCATTAAGATTACGGTCCTCATATTTTCATTTGAAAAGAGGACGTGGATGATTTCTTTCTATATCCATGTCCCGTGCTCTCTCTAGTGACCTTGTCAACCACGTGACGTTAGACCCTAGTCTTTATTCCCTTTTTTTCTGACGCCTTCACTGCTTACTCAGCGACAGCAGTTCAGAAGTAAGGCTCTGAGGCACAGTATAGTGCTAAGCTTAAGGTTTTTTGGGACTGGCGAACGATATTGCAAGCTTTCGGGTCCGCAAGTGTAACGATGACTTCATACGCTACTAATGTAATGTTATATCTAACTTTACATCTCATCATTTCTCGAAGAAATAGGTGATACAATACTTAGGACACCGAGCTCTAGCCGGCCGGGATGGTCTCGCGGCTCTAGGCACTTCAGTCCGGAACCGCGCGACTGCTACCGTCGCAGGTTCGAATCCTGCCCCGAGCATGGATGTGTGTGATATCCTTAGGTTAGTTAGGTTTAAGTAGTTCTAAGTTCTAGGGGACTGATGACCACAGATGTTAAGTCCCATAGTGCTCAGAGCCATTTGAACCACACCGAGCTCCAATTCAAGAGGAGCGGAATTCCAGTCCCCGTTCAGCCATCAAGCTGTATTTTTCTTGGGTTTCCCTTATGAGTCGCTTTCGGGGAAAAGTGTGATGTTTGTTTTAAATAGGGTCGGTCGATTTCCTTTTCCAACATAGTCGATTCTGAATTTCTGCTCCAGCAATAATGATCTACTCGTCTACTATAGTTTATACTTAAATTTTGTCTTCCGTACAATAATTCTTCGTGACAGTTCGTGCGTTGTATGCTGGTTAGGCTACTAGAGGGAAATTACACCGAATGTGTAAGATATATGGTAAATAATCGCAGGATAATTACGTGGTTTGAAGCTAGTTCGTTATCTGAAACGGTATGCAACTATTCTTTGTAATACGCCTGAATTTACAACATTGATCCATCACTCATATATCCGGTCCCCTCAGTCCCCCTTAGCGCCACACTTAACTCTGTTGTCACTTTCTGCCTCCAAATCTTAGTTGTTATTCTTTTGGTTTCTTATTTGAGAGTTCTTAAGAAAATGAATTTCGTCAGTATTTGCATTTCAGTGGTACTTGAGATATAATTCTGAGAAAGCGATAGCGATATCTACCAGTAGCGCCTGAGCGTCAGCGGATTTCTGTGGCCGCACAAAGCTCACGTTTGCTGCTCAGGTCACAATACGTGAGTGACTCAGCGGCTGGCGGCTGCACCGTGTGGACTCTGACCTCGCTGTAACAGCACCCGACTGTGACTCGCTCCATTCATCTGCTGGCCGACCGGTTTCATACACTGCATGCGGACCCAGCCTGCACGTCCTTCCCGAGCAATTGGATGATCCTCCACCCACCTCTCCCCAGTCCCTCCCCCCCCCCCCCCCCCCACCCACGTCTCTCTCTCTCTCTCAAATGGTTCAGTGCCCAGCTAACTGTGCTCACACTATGCTACGCTTGCAAGTTATTTAGCTTCAAAATGAAATGGTTCAAGTAGCTCTGAGCACTATGGGACTTAACTTCTGTGGTCATCAGTCCCCTAGAACTTAGAACTACTTAAACCTAAATAACATTAGGACATCACACACTTCCATGGCCGGCCGCGGTGGTCTAGCGGTTCAGGCGCTCAGTCCGGAACCGCGCGACTGCTACGGTCGCAGGTTCGAATCCTGCCTCGGGCATGGATGTGTGTGATGTTCTTAGGTTAGTTAGGTTTAATTAGTTCTAAGTTCTAGGGGACTGATGACCACAGCAGTTGAGTCCCATAGTGCTCAGATGACACATTTGAACCATTTTTTTTAACACTTCCATGCCCGAGGCAGGATTCGAACCTGCGACCGTAGCAGTCGCGTGGTTCCTGACTGAGCGCCTAGAACCGCTAGTCTCTCTCTCTCTCTCTCTCTTTCTCTCTCTCTCTCTCTCTCTCTCTCTCTCTCTCTCTCTCTCTCTCACTCACACACACACACACACACACACACACACACACACACACACACACACACACCAGTCCAACAAACATAAACATGAGTACTAAGGCTGTCGAAAAAATAGCAATAACAGAAATTCGGCGTATAAAACAATCTTGTCGTGCCATTGAACACAGGTGTCAGAATGGTGAACGATTTGGTTTCCCAGTCGGTGAAGTTCTCAGAGGAGTATTATAACACGAAATCCGTCGTCGACGTCATTTAAATCACCGCAAGAAGCAAAAAAAATAAACCGATCGATGTTTAAGTACTACATATTGTTACTAGGGTGGGATGTATTAGAGGTGGCATAACCTCCGTACTGGATCACATCACGGGTTGTAGGAGGACCTACAATTCGACGTTGGCCCTGAACGTTGGTACCACTTGGTCTGGACAGTACAGAGAGCATTACCAGAAGATGCAGTCACCTTTTGTAGCATGGTAGCTTACCGATACAGCCGGAGCTGCATCCTCAATGGAAATAACTGCAGGCTCTGCGAGCGGCGCTTTGAACATCGCCACCGGTAGGATGACCCGACTAATGAAGATTCTCCAGGCTGCCTATCTATGAAGACCGCCAGGACTTTGTTATAAGCGGTGGGCAACTTCTGCTAGTGCGAGATTAGTTCTGTGTCGCTAGTTGGTGCCGAGCGATAAACCGAGCTGCTGATAGTTAGCTCTACTGGCAAACATTCAGTGTACACAGACGCAAGCCCGGGTAGGGTCTCTGCTTATGGCTAGCCACAGCTGCCACAAGTTGTCAACAGTGTAGCAGTTCCTCATCAACAAGTTGAGTAAAATATATTTATTTAAAGTGTGCTTGATTCATCATTTTGTTCTACACTGTTGAATTAGTTCGTGGCGGACGTCCGATGACACCCGTTCAGGTTGTTAGTTGATCCGTTCACTCATTTTTTTATTACAGAGGGTAGCTAAACCATCTGACCGAACACGCTGAGCTACCGTGCCGGCTATCCCTTTGGGCACCTTGCACGTATTTATGAGTAGCAACGAGACATAACATTTGGCTCCTCGAAACAACGGTTACCTACTCGCATCGTAACAGCATTACTGACGGAAAATCTCCTAAGACTAACCAGTGATAAAATCCCGAAGAATGAGATTTACTGTCCAATCCTATATATCACGAAGTATCAAATTTCGACAACAGTCAGTATCGAGACGAGTTTTTTTCTTTTTTTTTAATGCCGCCTATAACATCATGATTACTTCTCAGCTATTTCTTAACAGCAAGAAGAGAGTAACATAACAATAGTGACGTCATTCCAGTTTTATCGCCGGCCGCGGTGGTCTCGCGGTTCTAGGCGCGCAGTCCGGAACCGTGCGACTGCTACGGTCGCAGGTTCGAATCCTGCCTCGGGCATGGATGTGTGTGATGTCCTTAGGTTAGTTAGGTTTAAGTAGTTCTAAGTTCTAGGGGACTAATGACCACAGCAGTTGAGTCCCATAGTGCTCAGAGCCATTTGAACGATTTTAGAACCAGTTTTATCAACAATGGAAAGGAAAGCGAACCGGAGGAGCAAGTAGGGATTTAAACACCAATCCTCACAGAATTAATAGTAAATCTATAACACATGTTTGTGACCAAGTATTACAATCCATAATTACGACAGAACTTTCTTTACACCTAAGTCCTGAATATAGCATCTTTTGATGATCCAACATCAGTCATTCATGCGTAGTGACAGTCGTTCGTTGTTGTAAGGAATGATGTTAGCCTACTGTATGACAGACGATGTTTTGCCTGTGTGTTTGTCCAATGTCTGAACGTTTCTGTGCTTTAGTTGAGCAAAGGGCGTCACCGCCGGGAGGGGGTATACTTTTTGAAAAGCAGTTTCAGTTTCTTGAGTCTTAGTTGACAAAAACTGATGCCGTTGAACGAATATATCAAAGATGAACTAATAACACATACTAAAAGCTCTTGGGCAGTAAGAATTAATGATTTGCTGGATTTACTAACGTGCCGGTAAATCAAATGCTCTTATATTTCACTAAAAAGACAACATTCCAAGTTTGAATGAATTGTGTGGCTACGAATACGTGTGAGGAAGGAGCGGGGTAAATAAACTCGAATCTGCTTGCTTTTGCTGAAAGTTTTTAGGAGAATGGCCAGGAGTCAGACGGCTAACAATCTAACATCACGCGACAATCACTCAGAGTCCGGTGTTGGTATAATAATAAAGTTGTACTCAGTGTAAGGAACTGCTGTGAAGAAAGTTCTGAGCAATTCACCAATATTGTCTTTTTTTTAAAAAAAAAAAGGTACAGGTATGATGGTAAGTAAATGTTTATTACAAAATGTATTTGAATGTACTCAATTTCACCACTACAATGTAGTAGAACACCTAGGTTACAGAGATTTAACAACAGTTTTTTAAACTGATCTAAACATAGCTTATCTTATGTCCTATACATATAATTTTTTCATGATTCTCCACCACGAAAAGGTTTAAGGCATAATACATAATAATTATAAACACCGTGTCGATAAATTTAAATGTTAATATTATATACCATTTTATACAGGTAATTTGTAATCTCGAAATATGTTTTAAACCAGGCTTAAACGGTTTAGAAGCTTTAAGTGCCATTGAAATATGTGGTCTGAGGCATCCAGAATGCTCCAAAAAGTTCGTAATTTTTTTCAACGTTTTTCGACGTGTTCTCCCGTTTAGACTCCCTTGTGATCTATACCGTAGCGACTGAGTCACCCCTCCTCCCCCTCCCCCCCCCCCCCCCAAATAATTTACTGTTTGTGACGCCTGTGAGGTCATTGACGTCAGCCGGTGACTCTATGTCATAAACTTTTGACACATTAAACGATGCATGTCAACTCGTCGCGGTTGAAGCCAACGACACTCCATTCGACCTGAGACGGTTAAATATTGGCTCCAAATACCTCCTAAAACCAGCACAACCGAAACAAATATCCGCGATTAGGTCAGAAACGTTTTACTAGCAGATATTAGCGTTAAAGGAACTTCCCCAGTAGCATTTTTAACGACATCTCAGCACGCTGTTTGCTGGCAGATTTATCTGTCACAGATTGTGAGGTGAAGAAATGGTTTGGGGGAATATCATATGTAATGCTTTTCTTCTAGCATGGACATTGCGTTATTTTACATGCGAGCTACGACTAGCTTTGCGAGAAAACTGAGTTTGTAGAGCACTTAAAAAATATTGAAACTTCATTATTGCTCAGCGTCTCTTCAAAAATTACAGCAGCCTTACATGGTACTTGCAGGGCTGCGAACACTACAGTATCATAGAACAATTGCAGCTGAGCACATCCCCACTCTTCAGCTTCACATGATGCTATCAACCAGTCACATACCTACAAACCGCCACAATGA